>NC_090936.1:870725153-880725153 GCF_040938575.1 Ambystoma mexicanum
TAGCGCCTCTATTCGGCAACCTCAACAACCTTATTCAGGCTCCTCTTCCTGGAGAGGTCGTCCTTTTCGATACTATTCCTCAGTTTTGTAGAGGAAGAGGACAGGCCGTACAAAGGGGGCAAAGAAGATTTCTTCAGTGGACAAGGTAAGGGTGCAAAAGCAGCCTCAGCAGCAGCATCTTACCCTCAGCCGCTGCTGCAGCCGCCTCTAAGCCACTTGGAGGCCTTGACGCACAAGACCCCGGTAGGAGGCAGAATCTCTCAGCATCTGAACGAATGGCGGGGCATTACTTCAGATGCTTGGGCACTGGAAACAGTATCCCACAGTGATCACCTTCCTTTTCTAAAAAGGCCTCAGGATCATCCACTGGGAAACAGCTCTGTCAAAATTCCAGATCCGCTCCTTGTGCAGGAAATCGTAACCCTAATAGAGAAAGGTGAAATAGAACATGTACCTGTGTCGGAGAGGAACAATGGTTGATACTCCCCCTATTTGCTCATTCCTAAGAAGGAAGGAGGACTGAGTCCCATCTTGGACTTAAGAAACTGTAAAAAGTTCCTCAAGATGGTCAGCCTTTCTCAGATTCTTCAGGCTCTCCAATTCGAGACCCTTTTTCCCACTCTCTCATGTATTTTAAATGGGATTTGTTTCATCATAGGCATCTTTTACATTGTGTCACGCAGCACCTTCAGTCAGACCTTCCAGGATTTTGCAAGATTACAAGAAAGCCAGGGTATCATTATTATTCATCTTTTGTACTAATTTAATAGAAAGAGTCCCAGATGTCTCTGGCTTGGCAGAACAGTGTTTGATTTGGCTCGGTTTTTGGTTTAATGTGCATGCCTATTTAATAGTATTAAATGAATTGATCATTATCAGTTGTAATGCTGAAAATATTCCCCTTCTATGTTCTCCAATCCCCCAAACACATCTCTCACCAACACACAAACATCTCACAAACTTCCCATCACAACTTGCATTCCTGAACCTCTCACTCTGTCATACAAATACTCACGTGCTATGTCACACTGGCAAGTCACAATTTACACTGCTCAGCCCCTGCCACACTCCAAATCATACTCCCAACTCACACCTTACACTCTACAATTCCTCCCGCAATATACAGTCCTTCATTCTTTTGTGCTGCTTCTGCATCTTGCATCCTTTCTCCCATTCTATCGCACTCTTCACTCATCCTTTTTCCCAATCTGCAGCTCACTGCCTCTTTCTGGCCAACCGCTTCCTCTCTGCTTTCTGGCTCACTGACCACACACTCCCTCTACTATCTGTACCTCTGCTCGCCCTCAGATTTTTTGGCCCACCGCATCACTGCTTCCTCTGCTCTCTTGTGCACTGCTTCCTCCTCTGACCCACTGCTCTCCCTCTGCTTTCTTGCCTATCACTTCACATCTCACCCATCACTCTCCCTCTCTCTCACAGTGTAACCATTTTTTAAAATTTTTTTTAAATGTAGATTTTGACCCAGTTCCTCAAATAATGGGGCATTTAAAAAAAGAACAGAGGATATGCTATTTTTAGACAACCCATTTTTGTAAATGAGCCGGTCACTTTATTCTCAAAGGGGGCCGGCGCATTTCCACAGGCTTTAACTGTAGCGCAAATTGTGCGCTGGCCAGCTGCCTTGAATGGTGTTCTGGGTTGTTTGACCGAAGTGTCATTATTTGCGGCGGAATTGACCGTAGTCAATTTCGCTGCGAATTGATTTGCGCTTCAGCCAAACAACCCAAAAAGTACCTTTCTCCACCACCACCCCACCCCCTCCCCTACTTAACTGCTTGGTCGCTGCTGCTTCCCCTGCAACCCTGCGGTGCCAGATCCGTCCCTCTAATGCAGGTCGGATCCGACTCCGCAGGGTCTCTTTTTTCGTTATTTTCTTTTTTTTCTGTCCCCGCCTCCAATTTTGAGGAAAAAGGGCGAAACACTTCTGCAACCACCCTAGACCAGAAATACTGAACTTGGGGAGCGGGTGACACCCTCGCAACACATGTTCGGTATTTATAAAATAGGTCAAATTATAACATTCGATAGATTTATGTCAACAAAATGGGCAGTACTTTGAATAGAATCTCTCTCCCGACAGTGTTTCTGCAAGCTCCTACCGCCTTTCACAGGGACAGGCCATCCAGGTGCCTGCCGCTGTAAAATGCGACCCAAAAAATGCATTTTTATCCTGTTTGAGGAACAGAAATGAAAGCGACACAGCAGCGGTTCATACCTTAAAAGAAATGCATGACAGGGTCAGGAAAGGCCCGGTCATGCATTGGCAGCTCCACAGCCCCACATCCCGTGCGCGTAGGGTTGCCTACAATTTCTGCATATTTAAAAGTGCATCTTGCTTGGAAATGAGGAATGCGCTTTTAAATTGACAGAAACGCCACTTAATTAGATCAAGGAGGTGAAAAAGGCCATCTGAATGGGCACGCATATAAAATGTGCCCATTCATGTGTCCCTTGTGGATTGGGCTGCACTTTTTTTGGCCCGCAAGTGATGAGATGTGTTAGGGCAGTTCATTTCATGTGTGTAAAAAAAAAAAAAAAAAAAAAAAAAAAAAAAAAAAAAAAAAAAAGTTGAGAACCTGGCACCCTGAGTATTATGTTTTTTAAAACAGTAATTTTTGCAGATTTCTTAAAAAAAATGATTTTTTTTTTTTAAAAATGCTGTTTTTGCACAAAAGCGGCATTTTGCGCAAAACGGCTGTTTTCGCGGCATTTTGCGGGATCGCAAAATCGCTATAAGCTGGAGGGTCTGTTCAGTGCAGTGACACAGGGAAGTCTTCTCAGATTTCCCAAGGTTTAAGTACCTTCTCTTGGATAAACTGTTTCCAAGTGCAGTGAAGTGGAATTTACTTTACTTACACTTTTAACTTTCTAGACCCAGCACACACTATCTTACAATACGATGCTGGAGTGGTTACTTAGTACCCCTTTTGCCTAGCTTTTCATGTAACATTTTTGTGTTACCTATTCCTTGATGAATGGCTGGTGGCAGTGGTTTACTTTGAACTACTGCAGTGTGCTTTTACCGCGGGCTGCGTCCGCAGCTGCAGTAAGGCCCCATGGGTGCCATTTTTGTCAAAATGGCCCCGGTCATATTTTTTTTCCATTTCTTTGTGGAAAGGTCCTTGAGATTTACTCTGCACGCCAAACCAGGTTTGGTCCCTTTGTTCATTTTGTCTTTGGCGGGATTCACAAGTGAAGCCCGCTTCTGGCTCTAGGTTGTCTTGCGAGGGAGGTGCCGGAAACTCTGTGTGCTTGGTCTCCTTGGAGACAGGAATGCACTCTTAGGCGATTGGCTCGCTGGCTGTCCGGCAAGGACTGTCACCCTACTGGGTGACTGACAGCTAGACTGGAATGAATGGGAGAGACCAGCATGAAAGGTGAGGGTTTTTGGTTTGGAAGGCAGAGTCGACCACTGGACAAAGGAATCCGAAGAATAACTTTAAGAGGACGCCTGCTGCAACTCCTGGTCCGTTGGTTTGCTCGGTAAAGCCCTGCTGCTGTGCTGAAACTCCAATTTCATTTCAATTAGAGAAGCCCTGTACAGACGACTTCTCCCCCTGAGTTGGTGGGACCAATCAACTTCAAAGTAAGCCACCTGAACATCCTCTCGGAGGTAGTTGAAATTCCACTGCAGTTGCTGCTGGAAGCGGATAGCGAGGGAGAGGAACACCAGATAGTGTGCATTGCTGTTAAGTTGGACCAAGAGCTCCAACATGATCCTCCGGACTCCCACAAAGCAGGACTGAGCGAGCCTGAGCCACTCAACAGAGTGCTAGACCCCAGATGCAGGCAAAGCCCATCTCGACAGCCAAGAGTCCGCAGTGTTGCCATTTGCTTAGACGCGAGGAGCTGAAACCACAAAGTGCCACTAATTAGAAGTTGGTCCTTTTCTGTCGCTGATCGTCCCGTTGCAGTGCAGGAGTCCTCCAGATGTCCTCCCACTTGTCCCCACAACTGACGCCCAGGAACATGGGATCTGCAGAACTGCACAGCAACAGAAGTAAGCAAAGCCCTTTTCTTCTAACCAAAGGTACTGTACAGTCTGAGAGAACTTGCCTCTTGTTGTAACCTTTTTTCTCTGCTGAGACTTGTCTGGGTTGCTCTGTAGAATTGCTAATAGCTTCTTTTCTTCACAAGCCTAATCAGCTTGTGGCCTTGCTTTGATTTCTTCTTTCCGACAAAGACCTCTAAAACATTGTGCACGACTTTTACATACCTGCAAGAAGTGTTTCAGCTCACCTAGACTTTTGCCCAATTAAATTTGGCCTAGCCTAGCTCCCTGGATGAGTCTTCTTCCCTCTGACATTGTTTGATCTTCCTTACAGGAAGAGGTTAACTAACTTTGCATTCGGGGTTACCAAAGTACTTACCTGCTTCAGAATATTTTTGTGATCTCTTGTTTTGTTCGAATAACCTTTTTCCTTTGACATACTCCCAAGTCTGATTCTAAATGCAAACAGTGGTATATTAATGTCCACAGTGTCCTAGTTACTAAAGTCAGCTGAGGGTGTAGGAAGTGTCTGTGCGCCATCCCAAAAGGGTACTTACTGATTTAGAAAAATTGAGTGTATTTGTGTGTTACTATTACATTGCCCTTTCTGAAGGTTTACTCTAACTGACTGTTAAATAAATTAATAAGTGTTTAATCTAGAAACCTTGTGTAGAAGAGTTTATTTGAATACTTGTCACTGTGAATCTGTGCAACTCCCCAACAGCTCACATTGACCCCTCTTGAGAAGCCTGGCTGCTCAATACGCTACCAACCTGTGTAGTACAGACTTATACCAAAGGTTGGGTTCCTATTGCTAGGTGGTCAGGGTAGTTGTAGTGCACCCAAAGGGTACTGCATACAATCTTGCCTAACGGATGGTGACAATGAGGGGCAGACACTTGCCTATCTTACAGGAAAGGGCCACTGGGCAGTGGAGGATTCAGTCTGCTGTTGGTAAGCTCCTAATTCTCGGTCTGCTCCAGCCCTAATGGCTTTTCCGAGTTGCCAGCTTGCTCTGAATTCTATTTTCCACTATATGCTAAACAGCTTTGCCATCAAAGGTAATCTGTTATAGTGATTGTTTTGCTAGATTCTCTAGCATGGGGTCTGGCATGAATTCACATGCTCATGAATATTCCCAGTCGTCACTCTGGGAATCCTTGGTAAAAGAAACGTTCACTTTAGTTTAAACTCTTTTTCTCCTCTAAACCAATCCCTGTCCTCTGGGTCATACTGCCTTATCCAATGACGGTCCTCCCCTAAGCTCCACCCATGGTGGCCATCTTCATATTTGTACCACACACTTCAGTGGACAGTCCACTTTGTGCTCTGCAAACTAT
Organism: Ambystoma mexicanum; assembly: GCF_040938575.1. NCBI lineage: Eukaryota > Metazoa > Chordata > Amphibia > Caudata > Ambystomatidae > Ambystoma > Ambystoma mexicanum. Next base: position 870,730,506 of record NC_090936.1, read on the forward strand.
TTTCCTAATATTTTGAGTTTTTGGTAAAATTAAGTTTTTACTGATTTTTGAATTTGTCGTATGACCAGAGGTCGACTACCTGCAGCGGTGATCTGTCGGTGAAGCTACTACATCGAGGATCTTTCATCGGATCAGTGAAGGCCCAGGCTTAGGCCTACTTCTTGCCTTTTCGGCATGACCGAGGAGAAGAGATGCCTCCTCAAATTCTGCGCGAAATGTGGACTAAAACGTTTTCGTGGCGTATCAACATCGCAAATGTCTTTACTGCCTGCATCCGGACCATGATGAGGAAGGATGCAAAGTCTGCGGTCACTTCAAGAAACAAACTGGAAGGATCGCTACAGCAGGCTGGCGGTGTGGTTAAAATCAGGTAACGCCTCTGACTCGGCCTCTGGGCATGGTCATACTTCCTCCAGGACCGGCTGGACTCGCGATCAAACTCCCTCATAAAAGAGGTCCTTTTAGGATGCCCCAATGGCGGGGGTGCAAAAGAAGGCAAGGCTGCACGTCACTGATCCCACTGGGTTCGCCGCTGCTGCAGGTCCCGGCTCGGGAAGGACAAGGTCTCCATTGCCGACCACATCCACGGTGAGCCTCCTACTGGTGAGGGGCGCCCCCTTTAAGTGAAAGTCCTTGACTCCTTTGAAACTCTGCTTGCCCTCGGCAGACAAGGCGACAGAGGGATCCAAAGTGGGCCCTTTGCTGCCTCTACCGACGATGCCATCCGCATCAGTGTCTCAACTGTTACCACTCAGACTACTCTGTCAATGGCCTCGTCGACGACCACTCCTCCTTCGAAGGGGGGACAGACTACAAGGGTGGTGCCCACAGTCGCATCGACTGCTGTTCCGCGGATGTCCTTACCGGCACGCATGAGTTAACTGCCGCTGCTTTGGCGAAGACCCCTGGAAGAGGGACAGCAGGTGCTTGCCCCCAGAAGTCCCAGGAGAAGGGAAGGAGACTCCGATGACCCCTAGGAGCGGTACAGAACAAGTGGCTGAACCAAGGGTGCCAGTGCACATCATGACTACTACTGATGAGCGGGATGACCTGCCAAAGGGCTACTATTCAGACCACGAAGGGGGCCAGGGACCCTTGTTGGAAGTTGGGTCATGGGAAATGAACCCTATCGTCTTCCCCTCCAGAAGGGGCGTACCAGCCCGGAGCCTTGCCCTGTCATTCCTCCTACACCTCAGCACAGGGACTTTGTGTTGGACATTCTGACCATGCTGCACATGCTGGTATCAGAAATTCAGCATAGACTGCCGCCTACACTGGGCCCTGCTCCATATAGAAGTTCTCCTAGACCGCTTTCTGGAAACCCTTCAAGGTGCAAACGCAAGTCAAAGGACCCTGCTGGTCCAAGGCGGCAACCAACACCATTGCTACCGCTGCTGCCTCCACCTCAGGCATTGAGCCCAACAGGGGATCCTGCCATGCACAATGACAGACACTGGCACAGATACGGCAGCGACAGACACAGACGGGGCCAATGACTTTGTGCCAGCAGGCAGAGCCAGCAGGCACAGATGTCCCGCACAGGGCCTCTCTGCCAGATGAGGTCGGCTTCTTCCACTCAATGATGTCCAGTGCCTCTGAACTCTTTCAAATGGTGCACGAGAAAGGAAGGGTTCCCTTATTAACATTGAGAGTCCAGGCAGAAGACATGTCCGTCCCCTTGTTAGAAGAAATCTGGGGTGAAGGCCTAGTGCTGCTGAAGAATTTGGGCACCGCCCCACCCAAGCAGGACAGGCTCGAGAAGAAATAGAGTCCCGTACTTGGTCCCCGTAGTGCCTGAGGTTCCAGCCTTCACCTAACTGTGGTCTCAGCCGCAGCCAGGAAACATTCTGTGAACCCGTCGTCCTCGTCCATTGTACCCCCGGACCAGAAGCGGGAGAAGCTGGACACTATAGGGGAAGAGGATTATCTATACAGTTGCCAGCACCATTAAGACCGCTAATGCCCTGGCCATTTTGTCCCGCTACAGTCTGGTATACACTGGGCCCTATTCTGGACTTTCTACCTGACGAGAAGGTGGTAGAAGTGCTTGACATGTTCCAGGAGGGGGAAGTGGCCTCCGACCATGTCATCACAGTGGTGGTGGACATCACAGGCACCGCATTCCGTCAGTTGGGACACGGAGTGTCTCTTCGACAGGGATGGCTGAAAACCACCAACTTCAGGCCAGACATTCAGTCTAAGGTGTTGGACGCGCCATTCGATGAGGAAAACCTGTTTGGCAAGACTGTCGACAAGTCTCTTTAAGTCATCAAGACTGACGGAGATGTCACGTTCGCTGGTTAACCTGCAGCAACGTCATTCGTCTTTCTTTCATTCCTCAAGGGGAATACCCGGCAGGTCCCCAAAGGGCTTCACCACCCCTATTCGGCAACCAACCCACTCCACGGTACAAGAGGCGTACAGAGGTCGTTTGCAGGCATGCAGCAGCAGAGGATGGCGTTGGCACTGCCCGCATGGCCCCGACACTGAAACAAGCCTGAACCGTCCATGGACTCGGGCCCCCACTTGTGCACCCCACTGGGAGGCTGGCTAGTGAGGTTCATCAGCATGTGGAAAACCATCACTACTGACAGATGGGTGCTTGATGCTCTCAAACAGCGGGACACGTGGTGTTCCAACGCAGGCGTCCTCGTATTCCCCCCTGTGGCTCGACTAGAACAAAGTCCTGTTTGGAGCCATCGCAGAACGCTCTGTATCTGGGAGCCCGACTCAACACAGACTTTCCTGGCATCTCCTTCGGAAGAGGATGGTAGCCATCCTAGGGAAGGTGCAGCGCCTGTTGTCTGCACGGTTGGCTTCTGTGAGGGCTGTCAAGTTGCTGTTGGGCATTATGTCCTCCTGCATTAACCTCGTTCTCCCAGGAGTTTCTGGATGCGAGGTGGCAGCAAGTCTCGGGATCCTGGACGGACAAGATTACCCTCAATGAGGAGTTCCGACGAGCAATACTGCGGTGGTGCGTGCGCTCTCCTCTCACGCAAGATGCCCTATTGCAAGTCTCGCTTTACCAGGAGACTGTCACCACGGACGCTTCTCTGGAAGGTTGAGGAGCTCATAACAGACAATTGCATGCCAGAGGTCTCTGGCTGCCAGAAGAAGACTCTTCGCATCAACGTCCTGGGGCTCCGGCCCATATTCTGGGCCCTCACGTCCTTCCTGCCATTGCTGAGGGTTTTATGATATGATATGATTGGTTATTTATAACGTACTTAATACCCAGAGGTTTCTAACGCGGACCCGGGGATCGAACCTGCGTTGCTTCGTGTCGTCCTGCTTACAAGGCGAGAACGTTGCTGCTGAGCTATCCTCCCGTGACAAAGCATACTTAGAAAAACATTTGACCTTTTCGATTTGACTGAATTATTTTGATTGTTTATTCGGTCAAAGTAAATTAAATATATGGGGAGGGGTAAGGGAATAGGTTAAGGTGGAGGGTGAAAGTGGTGGGTGGGATGGGATGGAGGGTGTATTCCCCCCCCCCGCTCCCCTCTCTGCATTTGCGACCAAAAAACAACAAATTGGGTAAAATTGGAAAAGGTCAAATATTTTCAACCAAGTAGATCTAAACAGGGGCAAAGAGATGAGGATTTTCACAGACAGCACTATCACCATGTTCTACATCCGGAAGCAGGGCGGGGATGCGCTCTCCAGGGAGGCCCAGGATCTATGGCACTGGGCCATTCGCCATCGCAGACTCGCTCATCAGGGAGCGAAGTTCTTGCACGAGTGGGAGCTTCGCCAGGACCAGGTATCTTCGATTACACTAATGGGGTCAACCTCAGATCGACATTTTCGTGACAGCGACTAATTCCAAGTATCAGAAATTCGTCAGCAGGTTCCAGCAGCCGAAGAACATGGGCGATGTATCGTCGTTCCTGTGGGAGGGACTTTTCCTATATGCTTTTCCTCCATTCCTGCTACGAGTGATCAACACACTCATAGTGGTATACAGACCTGCTACGTCTGTTGGTGGCTCAGTCCATCAGGCTGCCACTATTTCTGGACCTTCTCTCCAGAGAGGGAGGGGAGATTCTACGCCATGACCCAGAGTCGCTGAACCTCAGGGCCTGGCTCCTGTAGCCCTAGTCTTTGGACATTATTCTTTATCTGCATAGTGTAAGGACATCCTGGCCAAGGCCAGAGCCTCTTCAACGTTGACGTGCTATGGCCAGAAGTGGAAGCATTTCTCTGTGTGGTGCTGGGCTCAGAAGATTGCCCCTCTGTGTGTCACAGCCATATAGCTCCTACCATACTTGCTTTCCTTGGCCAAGGCTGGACTGGCTCATGCCTCCATCAAGGTGCACCTGGCCGCCATATCCTGTTACACCAGGGCACCGGGTAGGCCTTCCCTATGGTCGCACAGACTTGTCAAAGAGTTCCTCAAGTTAGTCTTCAGGACTTTTCCCTCGGTGAAGGCTCCTGCCCCGGCTTAGGAACCCCATGTGGTCTTGATTAAGCTCATGGGGGTGCCCTTTGAGCCAGTGCATCAGTCCCGCTCAAGTTTCTATCGTGGAAGACCGATTTCCTCGTGGCAATCACCTCGGCCTGGAGGGTTGGGTAGATCTAGGACCTGTCGTGCAAGCAGCCAGTCGGACTTGTCCTTCCATTCTTCTAGGCTGGTACTGCACACACACACACCCCATCTTTATGCCGAAGGTGCCATCAGAGTTGGTTGTCTTCTTCCCGAATCCGTTGTCGCCAGCGGAGAGGGCCTTGCATTTGCTGGACGTTGCTCGTGGCTTGAAGTTTTACGTGGCACGCACGAAGAGCTTTCGGAAGACTTTGCGGCTGTTTATCAATTTTGGACCTGTGAATCACGGAAAGGTCTTGTTGAAGGCTTCACTCTCCAGGTGGCTCTCTGGCCGGATCATGCACTGTCATCGACTGGCTAGCAGGCCGCTTCTGGGCCAGCCAAGAGCCCATTCCACCAGAGCCATTGCAGCAACAACACAATTTTTCTCTGGTGTGCCCCTGCTCGACATCTGCATGGCTGCTACGTGGATCTCCTCGCACACCTTCACAAGGTCCTACTGTGTCTAAAGGTATTCCTGGGGGGAGTCAGCCAGGCGGAGGCCAGTCAACCTGTTCATTGTTGCTTCCGTTGAGCCATGCCACCTCCAGTGGTTGTGTATATGTACTGCTGTGCAATTGTTATTCATGAGCATGTGAATCAATGCCAGAACACATTCTGGAGAAGGTTTAAGTTACCTGTAACTTTTGTTCTCCAGCATGGATCTGTCATGGATTCACATGCAAACCCTCCCCTCTCTGGCTCTTCTTGGTTCATACTGCCACTTTACTTGCTTACCAAATCTGAAGATGGTCACCAGGGATGGAGCTTAGTGAGGGGACGGTCATTGGATATGGGCAGTATGACCAGAGGACAGTGATTGGTTGAGAGGAGAAATACAGTTTTAAAACTAAAGTGAAAAGTATTTTCTTTTAACCAGAATTCCCAGCCTGACGGGGAATATTCATGAGCATGTGAATCCATGCCACACCTATGCTGGAGAACAATAGTTACAGGTAAGTAACCAGAGTATTAATCCAGGCTTCCCTATTTCATCATAATATGTGACCATTGGCATATCACTTGCTCGTTGCGCCTCAATTTCCTTACCTTGCAAGGTAAATGAGTGGGTCAAATGGAATTTCAAATATAAAGGATTGAACATCTACGTGTGAATTAATGGTGATATGTACTCTAACATTATGCAAAATGTGTCTTGCTTGCTACGGAAGCTAGTTATACTAATGGAAAGTGGAGCATCTCCAGTGATGCCACGTAACGGCACAGTTGCCGGAAACCTAATAATCCTACGTCCCGTCCCCTTTCCTCCATACTTGTGGGACATTCTGTCGATCAGGCCGGGACCGGAGCACTTTAAAGCATCAAACATTTGTTTGCCCTTTTATTTTTACACAGGACACTGCACGTGACCGTAGCCCGGCCTTCTTGAGCTCTGCACCGCGCATCACCCTTCAGTCCTTTACTCTGCGCGGTCGGGGTCGGATGCACTTGCATCTCAGGGAATATTTTTTCATTTTGATCCCTTGTCCTTCGTTTTCCTACTCCGGTTCCACAGTCCTCTTTCTTCAGTCTATGCTGAAGCGTCTGGGATTCGTGTCCTGTTCATCGTGCAAGCGTCGTTTCGTGAGGGCGGATCTCCACTCTTTGCTTGGAGCGCTTGGGCCCGGAACACCAGTGCGACTTGTGCTTCTACTGCGACTCCCTCTCCGTCTGGGCACTCCAGCGTTGGCTTGCCAGGTGGGAGGTGTTCCAGCGCATTCCTCCACATTTACAGCAGTTCATTGAAGAAAAAAGGAAACGTCCGGTAAGTTCGTTCCTTTTTAGGGAAACCCGGCCAGGGGACTCTTTCTCGGGGTCTTCTGGGTCCTGGAGGGGCTCAAGCAGCTCTGTTACCAGGGTTCTCCCTGAGGTGTCCCGAAAGGGATCTAACCAGCACTCCATCCAGAGTTTCCTCTGAGGACCCCTGCAAAGGAGCTGCCAAGACAAGATCTTCATCAAAGGTTCCCCTTTTGGGGACTAAAGTTAGGCCCAGTACTTCTGGTGCTGTTGTCACCGGGCTCAGCCCCGAGGTTTCCACATCTGGAACTAAGCGTACCTAGTCTCGGCTTGAGGTCCCTGTCAAGGTGACTAAACGTACCAGGGTTACCACCAAGGTTCACCCTTGTGGCTGATATCGAAAACCAGCAGGATTGAGGGGCCCTCTTTGAGGGTTCTGGCTTTAGGGGGTGACTCTAAGCCTTCCCACGCTCAGACCTGTGGTGGAGCCAGTCCTGCTCAGGGGCAAATAAGCTGGTCAAACATCTTAAGTGTTTGAGTACCGGCTCAGCTGAGGTTCCCTCACTTGGGGCTAATTCATCAGCAGTCTCTAAGGTGTCGCAGAAACACCCTACATCTGCTAGCACCAGTTCTACTGAGGTTCCTTGTCACACGGCTAAAATGGAACATAAGTTCCCTGAGTCCCCTGTGGTGACCACGGCCTCACTGACACCTGTGGCGCAGTTCACCTCAGGCGTTAACAAAATGGCAGTCCAACCCCCGCTGACCACGGCAGCCATTTTGACTACCTCGCTAACACCAACTTTCACTACGGTTGGTGCTGAGGGGCCTGTTTTTGGGGCAGAGCAGCCTTTTCCACATTTTGTGGATAACAAGAAACTGTTCCGCCCTCCAATGGATTGTCGTGCTCGAACTCCGCTGCAGCACACATTCTTGCTCCCTCATACGTCTGCTCCTTTGATTTACGTGGATCCAGTTGGTGGAGGACCATCCTGGCAACCATCCTCTTTGCGATCCTGGGCCTATGCCCCTTCCGAGCAGCCTCTACCCACTCCAGCACCTAGACCTTCTTCTGAGGATGCTATTTTTGGAAAGTTTCAGATGCTTATGCATTCTGATCCCATAAAGGCATACTGTAAGGATTTTTTTAGGCAAATGTGTCCTAAGCTGCCTGAACTGCAGGTCCCGGTAGCGCCACTTCCTCCATCACTTACTGTGGGGCCTCCTCCTCTTCTGCCTCCACCTGGAGAAAGACTCCTGTTGCTCAGTCAACCGTGCCCTCAGGGCCCGAGGCGCCACGTGCGGCGGATCAGATTTCTGCTCCCGCCTCATTGGATGAGGATCAGGTGTACTAGGACAGCGATGACCCGCTCTATTAGAGCCTTTCACAACCGGGTTGTGGATATGATGGCATTGCTAGACATCCCAATACCCGAGCCCCCGGCTCCACAAGAAGGGGTACTTTCTGGAGCCTTTTTCTCTGTCGACACAGGAGCGCACCGGCCTGTTACTTCAGAAGGATATCCTGGCCGTGGCCCGTAAGGTCTGGGGAAAAACCTCAATCCGCGCAATACCTAAACAAGAAAATTGATGCTTGCTACAAGCTACACCCGTCTGAAGACATATTTATTATGACATATCCTTGTCTGCATGTCCACTCGCCTCGACGTTGGTGGCAGCAGCTACGCTCCAGTCGAAGCCGTCCCTTTACATCCTCCACTGCAGCATCTCGGATGCTTTCCAAGGAGGACCAGCTTCTTGACGCCATCGGGGAAAATGCCGAAACCCATGCAAAGGCCCCTTATACTCAGAGGTCGGGGGTCTCAAACAAGGTCCTTCTCTGGTTTCAGAGGTTTTCAGGACCTTCGTGCATGCTGGGCAGATGCTCCCACTGGTGGCCCTTGCTGTAAACAGCAAAGGTAAGGAGGCTGGTTTTTCTCTCGGCCAACAGACTCCTCTTCAGCAATGGGCGGTCTCCCCGCCGATACACCATCTAAATTGTTTTTCTTCGGTCGCACAAGATTCTGGTGGGAGGACTAATTTTGTCTCATCTGGAGGCGTGGCAGACCATCGCAGACGACCGATTTTAGTTTTGTATGTCGCTCAGGTGGGCTTCCGCTTGCCCCTCCCACCCCCCTAACCACTCTCCTCTCCAGCAGACTGGGTCGCCCCCCTCAGATCCGAGGTACAGAAACTTCTAGACCTCTGAGCTGTGGAACCTGTTACCTTGCAGGAGCAAGGGGAGAACTATTACTCCCGTCTGTCTATCCAAGGGATAGTAAGTTGATGTCGGGCAGAAGAAATGGTCCGTTGGAGTTTGTGGGAGTCAGCAAGCAGCCATGACATGGCCTTGTCCCTGAACTAAAAGCAAAACTAATGGAAACTTGCTCTTCCATGGCATGAGATAAAACTGTTTTGTTTTCTTTATTCTTTAGCGCTACCTGTCTGACATAGTTTGTTTTGTGATTGATGATGTTTCTTAATGGTAAAAAGATTTGATTGTTAAACCAAGTACCTAAATAAATTAAATAAAATAAAAGAAATTAATCCCGTCAGTTTACAGTGCCCATACCCAACGGGGCTAGCCTGCGCACTATCCTCGACCTCATAAAGTTCAATCTCTTTCTACAACAAGAGAAATTAAAGATGATTACGCCCTGCCGGATAGTCCTCTCTCCTGAAGGGCGATTGGCTCAGCGTGGTAGACCTTTAGGATGCCTACATGCATATTCTGATCTGGAGCCTGCATCGAAAATATCTGCGGTTCTCAGTGGGAGCGGAACACTTCCAGTATCGTTTGCTTCTGTTTGCTCTCAGCTTGGCACCGTGTGTCTTTACAAAAATACCGGAAATCGCAGCATTCCTCAGACTGCAGGGAGTTCATGCATATCCATACTTAGACGATTGGTTCCTGCGCAGTCCTTGCCCACAGGCCGCTATGGCCAATCTTCAGTCACTCCTTCAGCTCCTGTTTCATCTTGGCCTGTCGGTGAACTGGCGGAAATCGTCCGACGGTTGCTCAAGACCTGCTCTTTCTGGGTTCTGTTGGGATACTGTCAGTACCAGAGTATTCCTGGCGGAGGACAGGATGGCGGTCCTTTCGTCCACGTGCCAGCTCTTCCTGCAGTCCTCCCACATGGTGGCCTGGTGGTTCCAGAGACTTTTGGGCCTCATGGCATCTTGTGTGTCAGCTCCTATCTCTTTCATGCCTGCAAATGAGGCGCACTCAGCTGACTCTTCGGGACTTCTGGTCCCGGGCTTTGGTTCCGGACTCCACAATGATTCCAGTCCCACTCTGCATGACTGTGGATCTTCAATGGTGGTTGTCCGCCAGCAACCTTTCAGTGTGGACCTCCTTCCAAGAGCCCTGCCCGCAAGTAACAGTTACTACAGACTCCTCCCTTGTGGGATGGGGAGCGCCGCTGCATCACCTCGAGGTGTACGATTTGTGGACACCCCAGGGGAGGCGCTTCCATATCAATTACCTAGAGCTTCTGGCAGTTTTTCTGGCGCTCTGGGCTTTTCCACTCTCGATCACCAACAATGTGGTTGAAATTCGCACAGACAATTCAGTAGCGATGTTCTGCATCAACAAACGGGGGGGGGGGGGGGGGGGGCACCAAGTCTCCTCCTCTGGTGGACCTTGTAATTCAAATTTGGAATTGGGCTAGCCAACACAATGTCTGGCTCCAAGCTGTGCACATTCCGGATCACCTCAATGTGGCTGCAGACTCCCTCAGCCGCCAATCTGCGGCGAGTTACGAGTGGGAGATGAACACCAATGTTTTCACCGAGATCTTCCAGCAATGGGGTTCTCCAGCGCTGGACATCTTTGCGACATCATCAAACCGAAATTGTCCTCTTTATTCTTCCAGGGACTGGCTCAGAGTGTGGTCCTTGGGTGACGCTCTCGAGATCCCATGGGACAACATGAAAGCTTACGCTTTTCCTCCTTTTGCCGCTGATTCATCGGTCTCTCTGGAAACTCGGGAGTGCCTCCAACTGCACTGTCCTCTTCATAGCTCCTTGGTGACCATCCAGGTCCTGGTTTTCGGAACTGCAGCACCTGTCGGTGTGCTCCCCGATCAGGTTGCTGCAGATTCCCAACCTTCTTCACCAGAGCAATCGCCAGTTTTAGAACCCTTCACCACAATCCTTCAGCTTGGTGGCCTGGTGCCGAGTTAGGATCATTAGCGCAGTTCAACCTCTCTGAAGATAATTTGCGTATAATTCAAGCGGCACATAAGCCCTCTACGAGAGCTCAGTACAGGAGCAAATGGCTCTGGTTCTGCCATTGGTGTCTAGCCAAAGTGCTTGATCCCACACAGGCTTCTATCGACAGTGTCTTGTCTTTTGTATCTGACCTCGCAGGCTCTCGCATCCATGTCTTATCATGCTGGACATATTTATCCACCATTGCGGCTTAACTGTCTACAGACAGTTGCTCCTTTTTCACTGGCTAATCCAGTCATCAAGAGACACTTTGCAGGTCTTAATCTTTTTCCGTCGGTTCGGGCCCCTCATCCCAAATGGATCTGAATGTGAACCTCATTGCTTTGTCCTAAGTCTTTTGAACCTATGGCCACTACAGAACTCCAGTACCTTTCTTGGAAGGTGGCCTTTTTGATTTTGGTAACATCTGCAAGACTAAGTGAGCTTCAAGCTCTTTGTCGAACATGTGTTCCTAACTTTTCACAAGGATAAGGTTGTGCTTCGCACGCATCCTTCTTTCCTTCCCAAAGTGGTTTCTGAATTCCATTTAAACCAGCTAATATCTGTACTGGTCTTCCCGAACCAGGTCTCCGATGCCGAGAGGGTTCTACACAACCTAGACATTGGAGGCACTTTTAAGATTAACCTGGACAGAACAAGCCGTTCTTCACAGCTGTTACTTTTGGTGACCCAAAAGGGAAACCAGCATCGAGAGTGTCCATCTCTCGTTGTATAGCTTCATGTATTTCAGAGGCCTACAAAATTCAAAGCCTTCAGCCCCCAAAGGGAATTCATGCACATGTAGTCTGTGGCAAGGCGGCTGCTGTCGCCTTCCGAAAATGTCTCTTGGGAGTCCATTGCCAAGGCGGCTACCTGGGCCTCCCATCGACTTTTTGTAGACATTGTCTTGACCTGAGCTCCCAGGATGATGCCCAATTCGGCCAGGCAGTTCTTAAGAATTTGTTCCAATAAGAGAAAGTGCCATCCGCCCGTAATACCTATGGTCAGTGCTTAGGAATCTCCAACAAGCATGGAGGAAAGGGGACGGAACGTTGGAGTATGAAGTTACTCACCGTAGTGACTACCTTACTCCTAGTCACTAGTCCCTAGTCCCCAGTCCCCTTTCCGCCATACGCCCGCCCACTGTCTCCTTTAATAAGTATCATCTATTGTTGCTAAATGGTCCTGGATCTGGCGATAGAAAAGGACTGACGGGCGATGGGGCGGAACTCAGGAAGGCGGCGCTAGGGACATGTGCAGTGGCCCAGCATAAAAATAAAATGACAAAGGTCATTTTTTGATGCTTTAAAGTGCTCCCGTCCCGATGGACGGAATGTCCCACAAGTATGGAGGAAAGTGGACTAGGAGTAAGGTAGTCACTACGGTAACTTTGTCAAATCATGCTATGGATCTACAATGCTGCAGGATTAAAAGTGGCACAGCGAGTAGAGCGCTCGCCTTGACATCTGTGCAGAGCCTGCTAACGCAGGTTCGAATCCCAGCGGGGCCAAACTCATCCTTCCGAGGTCGATAAATGAGCACCACACACCGTGGGTAATAATAAGCAGCGCTCAGATACCTGAGGGTTTGTAGCGCTATATAAATGCCAAATTATTATTATTATTATTATTATTATTATTAAAAGGGTATTTAGTTTTCCATATAAGTTGAACCATGTATTCAAAGGGGCTGAAGCATTTGGCTAGACCACTCTTTAGGGGAAGTTGTTTTACCACTGATTAGGCATTAGAAATATAGACCCTTTCTAGCCCTGCATTTTCTTTAGAGTACCTCCCGACCTTTGGTACTGCAAAGTGTTTGCAGTCCTCTTTTGTTATTCTTGCCATGCCTTAAATGCTTTTTTTAAAGGTGACTAGCACGCCTGTGAGGAACTCCCGAAACCATTGCATATAATGGCATACATGTAACTCTGTAAAATATGAAGGACTTACAAGTCCCAAGACTTGTATTAAGAAAAAGCTAATCTATACCATCATCAAGAAGAAAGAGAATGTATCCCTTTAAATATAAATCTGCAATTCACTGAGAAGAGTACACTGAATAGCGAGTACATGCCAAACAACGTAGAGCGAGAAGCGGGCATACGCAGGCAAGGGAATTACACTTCCTGCAGAACACCTGAAGGCGGCAGCGCAGAAGCGAGCCATGGAGCATGCAACATTCAAGCCTGTGCTGGAAGGAAAGTGAAGACGTCAGAGAAACTGCGTATTCCACATGTAGGAAGCTGAGAGGGCTGGAGCCCAAACCAACGCAATACCATCCCGAGAACGAAGTAGCAGTCAACCTGTTTACCTGACGAAACACTGGGATGCCGTCAGAACGAGAAATGCCCAGGAAGAAGACGCTGGCGACAGTGAGACGACTTGGAGTGAGCGAGAGAGAAGTTCCCAGGCCGGCACGGAGCCCGGAGACGTTCCCTTAAGTTATTGTAGGTAACAGGACGGGAAGACCAGGAGGCCAAAAGGAAATCGTTCTATGGTCAAAGGAGCTCGACCCAGTACCAGGAAAGCAACGTTGAATACAGAGCTGATTAACTTAAATTGCCTTTTGTAAGAAAGGGAAACATTGAAGTCCCTCAGGGGGGGAGAGTAAGCAACCTTGGATATCACTGATCTGGGAAAAGGGGAAAGTACTCAAGCCTTCAACACAGATGGAAGAGAACATAAGAGAAGAAGGTAATGAATGGAAGTACAAAGAAACTACCAAAGTTAACCATATAGAAGACGGAGCGTGTCAGAATAAGATGAACCGCAATTGTCTAGAAAGCCAGAAGTACAGAAGAAATTGTGCATCTCCAGGGTGTACTTGGTCCTTTAAAAAGGATCAAATAAACTATAAAACGTTAAGGAAATATATTCTTCAAGAGGAAAGATTAAACTAATAATCTCATGAAAGGGTTGCATGAACTGATGCAGCAAGTAACTATAGATTACTCATTAACAAGAAACCCAGAGACTGATAGAAGTATCCTCAGGAGGATGGAGCCATTCTCCTGACCTTAGTTTATTTAAACGTGTGGTAGGGCGAGTTAGATTTGTTTTGGACAGCATACTTAATCCTTTGTACATTCACGGATGACTGACAGGCACCCTAGTCTGATATATGTGTAGGGAACATCTCATAGCGAAAGGGAAAGTTAGGGCTGATTTTTATTTCTTTGATAAAACATTTGAAACATTTCCTTAGAGTGTCTGGTCCTTCTGACCCTTCACAAATGTTGTTAGACATGGGATGCAAAATCCTGAGCTAGAGAGAAGTCCCACATGCCCAAGATTGTATGGCAACACCAATTGATAAACTTCCCCCAATCGGTCACTTAGGCATACAACCATCCTCGGGAATAAAATCACATATTGCCGTGATTGAATCTGTATCACCTACTGCCCTAAGTTCTGAACTACTGGTCAATTATGACTGGGAGGATGGAGTAGTAGACAACCACGAAGTCTGGGTGGGGGTTGTGGGGGAATTAGGACGAGCAGGAAGACGCCGGAAGTGACATTCTGAAAACACGTGCAACAAGATGATTACCGAGTCCCTTCTGGAGCATTAAGTTGCATATCAAATCCAAGACCGTCAGTGACTCCGGGAAGGACTAGATCACGCACAATTTAATTCCCGTCCTTGGATAGTTCCCCAGGGGATACTCCAACCCTACCAGGAAGGGGAAGATTTGGGGGCATTTTATAAATATTTCAAGCATCTTGCCACCCAATTTATTGGGGGCAATGGATTGAAAACTTGTTACCTTGTCACTTTGTTTAAAGGAGATTTGTAAGCATCCCATCAGAATGCTAATTCCATGGGGACTACTCCTTTTGCTGAGATCAAAAAGGTGTTGTTCGAACGGGTGAGGCAGATGGATGGGTTTTATAGGTTAACATTTTGAGATCATCTGTTATCGAACGAGAGCCCATTAGTTATTGGGAGAGTGCAGAATGGACTTACTCGATGATTAGGGAAAAAGTCTTAATGGAAGTCCTGAAGGCCCTAGCTTTAGAAAAATTCCTTAATCCTCTCCTCCCCCCCTTGAAATGAGGGGTGTTTCAAGTGCAACATCATTAGCCCTCACTAGAGACGGCAGTTCAGGTAGCCCAATCCCATTTGGAAGCAACTCAATATCTGAGACCTCTAGGGATACCTATAGAGATGTGAAGCCTGTTCCCAAGCTTATCACTCAAAATTCAACCAAGAACCGGGAGGATAGCTCATGGTCAATGCGCTCGCCTTGGAAGCAAGACGACACGGAGCAACACAGGTTCGATCCCAGAGTCTGCGCTTAGAAACCTCCAGGTATTAAGCGCGTTATAAATAACCAATCATCATAACCGAGAGAATTTTTTTCCCAGAGAATATCTGGGTAAGGAAGAAATCCATAACTGAAACCCTCCTTTGCCGTTAATTAAAATCACAAGTATTCTCTCCAAGAGGTTGCACGAAGGAAACCTTTCTTACCTGGTTCACCTTAGTTTTTCATGCGGAGAGAAGGGACGTATCCCTTGGTTCTGCCCTAAGAATACCTTAGAAGAACCTATGGAAATAAGTTGGCAGGCAGCAGAACCCTGGGAAACGGAGGATGAAAAAACAATCGTAGCCCTGACAATACCGGAATGTATTACTTAAGGTCCCAACCGCTCCAGACCCAGGAAAAAGTGCAGATACATGGAGTAGGGGCTGCCAAACTCATAGATTCAGGAAGCCAACAAACTGCAATTAGAACAGACCTCTTGTATCCAGAGGATATACAAGGTAATCGCACGGTAAAGATAACCTGCGTACATGGAGATGTGGAGACCTATCCTAAAGTACCCCAATCTCTGCAAGTTGGGAATCCAACCATAACTATGAAAACCGCAGTGGTACCTTGCCTACCAGAGGTGGTAATTCTAGGTACAGACTGCTCAACTTTTCAGGAACAACTAAACCCTTCCAGATATAACAACATGAAACCTCAATATTCTCCTTTAGATTCCTGGGAACCTTCCATCAACTGCTCAAACGCTACCATGTGTGGAGCTGGCGAGAGACTTGCTCTCCTGCTCCAAATGGAATGAAACATGATTCGCCAACGTCAAACGAAAAGGAACCCATCAAAATAAAAAGAAGGGGAAACCACAAAGATAAGGTGAAGGGCATGTGACAAATCAAGGGAATTCATCCCTTTTCTCCAAGGGGGAGCCCACCACTGTGAGGCTAGGAAGGTGAGCCTGCTCTGCAACACCCTCCCTAGGGATCGAGGCAAGGAGGACCTCACTGGGTGAGACCCCCTTGGGGGGGACAAAGACTCCTGTGAGGAACTCCCAAAACCGGTGTCCAATCAAAGGGTCAAATGCATTGTTTTGAATTACAATAGTTTCGAAACAAAAGGACCCAAAAAAAAAGCTTGAATGCCTTTTTTAAAATGTATTTTATTTTTTGCCTTCCGTATAGGAAAATAAAGTGGTTTTTACATCAAAAAACTGGGTTTAGGCGGGGGACCCCACCCCAAATAACATTCAACCTTTATTTTTCTCAGTCCTTTTGACTCGAAACTATTGCATTCAAATTAGTTGGAGTCGACCCTTTCACCTACAACCCCCAAAACCATTGCATATAATGGCATACATGGGGACTCTTATAAATTATCAGGGACTTGCAAGTTTCAAGACTTGGGTGAAAAAAAGCCATCTATACCATTATCAAGAAGAGAATGTAACCCTTTAAATGCAAGTCTCCAATCAACTGAGACGAGTACATTGAATAGCAAGTGCATGCCGAACAACGTAGAGAGAGCTGCACTCATACCCAAGCCCTTCCTGTGTAACACCTGAAGGCAGAACAGAAGCATGCCCGTGGAACCCACAACATTCAAGCTTGCGCTGGAAAGAAAGAGGAGATGCCAGAGGCACAGCGTATCCCAGATGCAGGAAGCAGAGGGCTGGAGCCCAGAACAAGGTGGTGGTGTGACTGCAAACGATGCGTGGTAGCCAGACGGCCCTCAAACCAACACTGATACCATCCGAGAACAAAGCAGCAATCAACCTGGTTACCTGAAGAAACATTGCGACGCTGCTGGAACGAGAGAGAAGCATGAGAAAACAACGCCGCCAACAGTGAGATGATGAGAACAGAGAGAAGCTCCCTGGCAGGCACAGAGCTCGGAGACATTCCCCTACGTTATTGAAGGTAACTGCGAGAACGAAAAGACCGGGAGGTCAAAAGGGAATTGTTCTACAATTCAAGAAACTCGTACTAGTAAAGCAAAGTTGAATACTAAACGTATTAACTTTATGAAAGAAAGGGAAGCATTGAAGTCCCCGAGAGGGCGAGAAAGTAACCTTCGATATCACTACCCTGCGAAAAGGGTAAAGTACCCAAACATTCAACACAGAAAGAATGGAACATAAGAGAAATAGAATGTTATGGATGGAAGTACAGAGAAACTACCCAAGTAAACAGTATATAAAACAGAGTGTCAGAAAAAGGTGAACCACAATTGTCTAGAAAGCCAGAAGACAGAAGAAATTGTACATCTCCACGGTGTCCTTGGTCCTTTAAAAAGGATCAAATAAAGTGTAAAATGCTAGGGAAATATTCTCTTTAGGAGAAAAGAGAAACCATATAATCTCATGAAAGAGCTGCATGAATTGATACAGCAGGTAACTAGAAACGATCTAAAGATTACCCATTAGCAAGAAACCCAGAGACTAATAAAAGAAGTATCCTTGGGATAAGGGAGCAATTCTCTTGACCTTAGTTTATTTTAAATGATGGCAGGACAAGTTAGATTAGTTTTGAGGGTTAGGGTGCACGTGGATGGTGGGTAGGGGCATGGGGGGTGTGCGGTGCATGCAGTGGTATGGGGGTGAGGCTGTTGGCTGGCTGCTCAGCACGAACTGGACAGCTGCAACATCTGGAGCCAGACCGAATTGTGAAGATGGCACCTGTTTGGGCAGGAGGCGTTGTATGGCATTATAGGATGAACTGGTACACCGCTGGGCTCCCAGGCCATATCCGCAGCTGGCAGAAGGGGGAGTTCAGCAGTGCACACCAGTTGGGAGGTGCGCTGACGAGTGTGGCATAGCTGCCTTAGTGGGTGTCTGTGTGAACACCTGCTTAGGGAACCCTAACAGCTGCCTACACCGTGTGGGTTAAAGATATTGGTCTGTGACTCGCCCGGCAGCCCACCGACACCTGCCTTATACCCCTATGCAGTGCTGGAATCTGGAATTGCACCTGGTAGCCCCGTTGGCCTGCTGATTGTTTACTCTTGCTGCCACATGACTAAAGGTGGAGGCAGACAGAAAAAACAGAGCAGCCTTGAGGCGTTTGCATCAGTCGGGGCTGAACCATCTCCTGGGCCGTGTGAGCAGCCAAGCCCGGAGGAGGAGCAGGATGCCCCAATCTCTGGCAAATAATGGAAAGCATGCAGGCAGAGTTTCCCTCCAATGGTGGACAAACGTGACGTAATTACACCCAATAGCGGCACTCTGAACAGCAAGATGGAGTGGGTGTACTCCAGGGTAACTTGAAGCACAAATATGGTATTTCTGAGGATGACACAACTGCCCTTAAGAATCAGTTGGCTGGCATTTCTAGAGATTTGAAGAGAGCCCTACTGAAGTGCGATGACTTGGAATCCAGGTCCAGAAGAAATGATATGTCTTGTGTGCCTTCCTGAGATATTTGTCCAAAGATCTATGAAAGCAACAGTTGAAAAATTACTAAAAGATCTGCTTGGATGCCTGGAATTTTCGACTTCATTTGTGGTGGAACGAGCCCACAGAACGTCGTCAATTAAATCAAAGCCTGGTGGCCCCACCCCGGCCGGTCATTACGAAGCTACTGAATTACCGGGATTTATACACTGTTCTTTGTCTGAATAGGGAAAAAGGGCCTTTGTGGTACGATGCTGCCACTGTCAACGTCTATTTGGACATCTCCACAGCGGTGCAGCAACAGCGTAAGTTGAAAAACTGCTGCAAGAGAGATTGATCCCGTACGCAGGGCATTTTCCCACCAGATTGCGACTACAACACCAAGGCAGAGTACTTTTCTTCACTATCCCTGAAGAAGCTGTGGCCTACATCGAGGCCAATATTCTGCCCTCTGCCCTGTGGAATGCAAATGCAGAAAGAAATGCAGGGGTTTTCCCCACGTGAAGAGTATGCTATGTGCCACCAGGAACGGTAACGTGACCCTAATGAACGCTCTTCAGGTTAAAATGTAACACTGATTGGTGGATTCCTTTGTTGTATACCATGTT
The DNA here is from genome assembly GCF_040938575.1 of Ambystoma mexicanum. NCBI lineage: Eukaryota > Metazoa > Chordata > Amphibia > Caudata > Ambystomatidae > Ambystoma > Ambystoma mexicanum. The sequence continues at coordinate 870,749,309 of NC_090936.1, forward strand.
TGTTCCATATATGTTGCGAGTATGGCAACCTAGGCGGACGGATTCATTTTGATTATTGTTCTTGTATCCGAAATAGTTGGGTGGGATAGTATCGGAGATAGACATGAGTTGCAGTAGTGTCCCCTGATGCTGGGTTAACAATGGTTTGAATATTGGGGATGGGGTTTGGGAGGTGATTGACATGACTCTGGTTGGGGGTGGGGGGAATGGCCAAGGGAGTTATTAGAGTATTAGAATGACCCATTTGTATGGCCTCAATGCCCTTTGCGGTTGGAATGTCCTCAATGACTGCAGTCCATGTGCAGGAGGATCTAAGAGTTTGAATTAAAGATGCTTGTGTGGATTTTTGCTGGGTTAGGATTTAGGTGGGCAGGCAAGGCTCCAGTAAGTAGCCCGGAGGTCAGGCACGTGGGTGGGTGGGTGGGTGCTGTTGGTGTTTTAGGCTAGGGTTCTAGTGCTGAAGATTCGATGTGTGCCCAGCAAAACCATATTTATTTTAGTTGGTTGTCGCTGTATACTAATGGCATAGGTGTTGAGGTACGTCTGGGGTTTCCATGTGAACGGCTATGTGTGCTGCTAGGCCGAAATAGCATAGCCATAGCTGCTTTCTAGGGTGCATGGATGAGTGGCCGTGCCTGAGGCCTGTCCACAGATGTGGTGTAAGGTATACGTAGCATCGCATTGGCTGTAGTTCGGCTGCTTTCTTCTTCTTGGTCCAGTGTGATTGGCTGGTGTTATTCGTGGATTCCCTGGAATGAAAATCTGAGCTGTGGGAGAGGGTCCAGGGGAGTGGTGGGCTTGGGTTTAGGGAGGGCGATAGCTTGATACAATGTGCCTCTGAAGGCTGCCGGCATCTGTGGGGTGTCTGTGCAGAGGGGTGTTGTGTTTGGAAAGGAAGAGTTTGTCAGTGTGCTGCTGATGCTGCCGGCATCTGTGTGGTATTGGCGGATAGGAGTGTTGTTGTTTTTGGGATCCACGTTTATGTGCGTCTATCGAGAGTGTAGAGTTGGGGAGGGTTTCAAAAAGAGGGAGGGAAAATCCAGGTTTTGAGGACCTTTCAGAATGCCAGGATTGCGAATGTGCAGGGATAGAGGGTTCCAGATGGTCAGCGCTTGGATGGAGAAAGAGGAACCGCCAAGTCTGGAGGAGTTGTACTGTGGGGCTACTAGTAGAGATGCAGTGCTAGATCTGAGAGTCCTTGAGGGGTGGTAGTGGGTGATTGTTTTGAAGGAACCCCAGCTCTGTGTTGTGGATGGCCCGGTGGGTGATGCACATGACTTTAAATGTATTGTGTTGGCCAATAAGGAGCCAATGGAGGACTCTCTGTGTAGGGCTGATGTATTCTCTGGGAGGTAGGTTAATGAGCAGGCGGGCTGCAGCATTTTGAATTCTTTGCAGTTTCCTTAGCTGAAACGATGGTGCGCCTAGATAAAGACAGTTTGCTTAGTCTAAGCGGGAGAGGATGGCAGAAAAAACTGTGAGGATAGGCGAGATAAGGCAAGATGTGCCTAAGGATGTCTAGGTGAAAGAAACTGGTTCTGGAAACTTGCGTTCACTTGTTGGGTGATAGATAAATCTGTGTCCAGTGTGGATCCAAGGTTTTTAACTGTGTGGGAGGTTGCAGGTGGGGGACCTAGGGATTGTGGGCAGGTAATAGGTTGGGGGAGGATCAATATTTTCCCACATACAAGGATTTGTTTTCTCGGGATTCAGGATGAGGTGGTTGGTCGTCATCCTGTAAATGTCCGAGAGGTATGATGAAAGATCTGGACGGTTGGGGCCTGGCGATGTTGGGCTTTTGAGGATCATCTTCATCATGTCTGCATAGTTGTTGCAGATATGATTGTGGGAGCGGATGAGTGCGGGCAGAGGGTTTAGGTAAATGTTGAAGAGCTAGCAGTGGAGAAAGGGATGCGCCTTGTGGGACTCCTTTTGTTATTGGTCGTGAGATGGATGTGAACGGGTAGAGGTGGAGGATTTGTTAACGATTAGAGATGAAAGAAGAGATCCAAGAGAGGGCTGTCTTTGATTCCTAGAGTGTAGGAGGATGGTGTGATTGATGGTATCGAAGGCTGCAGAGAGGTCAAGAAGTGTCATGGTGCATGCCCCCAGACATCAGGAGCAGACCAGCCTACCCCAGTTGCTGGCACCCATTTGGACCTTTAAGGCCCCTAAAGGTTGCCTTAGGACTTCCTGGAGTCAGTCCTGGCGCCGTTGGCGCCATGCTCATATTATTCCATCTTGTTGCAGGGAGCATGGAAACACATATAGCCCAGCCTGAAAGAACTGAGCCTTACAGTCTAGCTTCGGGTGTGGCTGAAAGGACTACTTTACCCAGGACTACTTGCGCAGGGTGTGGCTGGAGGGACTACTTTACCTGGGACTATTTGTGCAACGCTATATAAACCACACCCTAAGGACAGAACATGGTTTAGTGCAGAATAACGCTCACCGTGTCTGCTCAGCTCCAGTTACCTGGTCTTCAGCCGCACCTGCCTTGGGAACCACGAACCATCGGCACCTGTGGAGAAAGGAAGAGAGAACAAGAACAGTGGATGAGTCCTTACCTGAGAAGCAGTCCATCCGAAAGGCCTTTCCCTCTGCCGCTCTCAGGATCGCCGCATCTGCAGAAAGGAAACAAATGCCATAGAGAGCCAATACTCACCCGGAGGCTGTGCTCTTCCTGTATTCCATCGAAGGGGTTCACGCTATCGCCGCTCCGGAGCCACACCGCACCTGCAGAATAGGAATGAAAGAACAGCAGGTTAGTCGCGCAAAGGAAAAGAACAATTTTTTGTACATTTCGACACTGCGCTCTCGCGCTAATACTCACCTGCAGGAATTATGCTCAGCGTTGTGGGGAGACGGCAATCCTTCATCTGGCACCCTCCTAAACCGCATCTATAAAGGAATAAGAACAATATTAAGAACTTTTTCAACTAAGAACATTTAAGCAAACTATACCGAGAGTCTATTGGCATAGAGCCTTACCTAGAGAGTCACAATTATTCAGGACTCCGCTACAGCCCGCAGAATCAGTGACGCAACTAGATCCAGAAGAGAGGCTGGAACTTAACCGCGCCCCTGCATTCAGTTGCAGGACAGAGAATCCGCCATTAAAACACCTAAGGTGAGGCATAAGCAGAGCGGGCCACTAGGAGGTTACGGGAGGCAGGAGCCTTGCCCGCCCCTCACGGCTGGTTAATATCTCGTTTCAACATTCTAGGCAAACACTCCCCTGTGAAGAAGTAGTGATACAGAGAAGATTCGTGGAGGGGATAATCACTCAGCTTCGTGCGACGCACGTGCAGACATTCATCACTCAGCTTCGTGCGACGCCCCCGTGGAGACCAGGTGAGCGTGACGAGAAGGATCAGCACAGCACAGCCTTCTGCATCAGCTGTTCTTTTTATGTGAAAACATAAAAATAATATGAGGCCGGGAATCCCAAAAAGAAACACACCAACACAGGTTACAAAGAACATACAAGTGCTTTATTTAAAAGCTACAACAGTTACCAAAGTCAATTGACAAACGGATAGCTATTCGGCTCTCAGAGTAACGTAACGGACTTCAACGAAGGTTTGATGCATTAGTAAGAGAGACCGTACATTGGAATACTTGGGCTTTTTATATTCTTTATCCAGCCCTTGGCCAACCCCTTCGCGGGTTAACCATTTTAGGGATCGGGCCTATGGGTTCCTAGCCAGGTCAATCCTATAATATATGCATTTTGATTAGTTTCGCTGATATAGTTGTACATTTACACATAGGTCAGCAATAGGACAAGGTCTCAGTTCGCGACCCCGACAAGTGGCCTGCAGGCATATTAATTATTCATGTGTACGGAGGGCACAACAGCCAGAATCTTACTCAGAATGTCATTCGGCCTCCATTTTGATGTTCAGGGTGACTTCCATATTACAAGAGAACCTAAAATGGCGGCTTAATCCAAGATGGTGACTTACGTTACTTTCTCTAAGGTCAAGACCTTGCCGCAGAGTTTGTTCGCATATGATGTTTTAGGCAACTTGGCGTAGGCCAATACACATACAATTGCTGCGAAAGGAGGCATAATATTGTTTCAATTCCGACATTTAGGTCATCCCAGATGGATACTAGAGAGGATTCTGTACCTTGGAGCCGTCTGGAGCAAGATTGCGCAGGGTCCAAAAGGTTGTTGGCTTCAGTGAAAAGGCTTAGCTGCTTGTATGCTCTGCTGTCCATGAGTTTGGCTATGAAGCTTGTTTTTGAGATAGGCCTGTAGTTCTGGGGGAGGAGTGGGTCGAGTGTAGGTTTTTTGAGGAGGGGTTTGATGTAGGAGGTTTTTAGGGCTTCCAGGAATTTTCCCCCAGGTGTTGGGGAGTGGTTGAGGATTGAGCAGGCAAAACTGCCTGCACAGGTTGAGCCTAGGATGTTTTTGAGGAGAGTGGGCGGGCACGGGTCCTCAGGGGAGCCTGATGTGTGGCTTGGTGCTAGGAGCGAGAGGAACTCCTGGTGTGTGATTGGAGTGAAAGATGTGAATGTTGGTATTGAAGTGGTGTTTCGATGGGGGTTGGGCTCTGCGTGGATAGGGGGAGGGGTCATGTGTTCCAATTTGGAGGTGATGGCGGAGTATCTGTCGATAGCGACATTGTGGAAGTGTTCTGATAAGGTGTCACATAGGGATTGGGAGGTGGGCGGGGAGGAGTTTGAGCAGACCCGGGTGTTGAATATGGACATTATTCTATGCAGTTCCTTGCTTGAGTTCTGATTTATAGTCTGTGTGCTCTGGTTATTCTTGCTAGGGCAGTTTTGTTCTGGGCCGTAGGGTTGGTTCTCCAGGTCTGTTCCAGTCGGTGCTTGACGATTTATTATGATTTTAGGTTGGTGGTATACCACCTGGGTGTGGGTCCTTATCTGAGAGGACCGTTTTGTAGGGGTGAGGGGTGTAAGGGCATTTGAGAGCCTGATGCCGTAGAGTTTTATGGGGGGTGGCCCTTCATGGAGGGTTAGTGTTGGGAGTGGAGGGAGTTGGATAGATCTGGGGTGATGTCTTTATTCCATAGAGAATTTGGCAGTGCGGATATTTTTGCAGTGGTGAAGATTGCATCGGGGGTGTGACCACCAGTGTGGGTGGGTGAGGAGATGCGTGGCATCAGGTTGAATACTTCTAGGATGTCTGTGAGATATCTGGTCATGGGGTTTGAGAGTCAGTCAAACCAGCTGTTGAAATCTCCTAGGATGGGTAAGTGTGGATGGAGTCTGAGGATGGTTGTCAGAACATCACAGAGCGTGTCTGCAAAGTTTTTGTTGTTGCCGGGGGGGTCTGTAGATAAGTAGAAAGCTGTGCGAGGTGGAGGGTGAGATTTGGAGTTGTACAAGAAGGGATTCGTAGTCTGTGTTGTTGGCTGAGGTGTTCTCAATTATTAGTGCAAATTGGCGTTTGTGTAGTATTGCAAGTCTGCCACCCCTTTGTGATCTGTTCCGAGTAATAAGGTTATACCCGGGTGGGAAAGCCTTGTGCGCAGTGGGCTCTTAATCGGCGGCAAACCAGGTTTCTGTGATGTAGGACGTTGATTTTCCTCTGAGATGAGGTCAAAGATGTGGACTTTGTTTTTGGAGACTTACCTTGTGTTGATCAGTGCGCAGGACAGTAGGTGTGGTATGTTTGCAGGTGTTGGATGGGTCTGGCTGCGAGTGGTAGGAAGGGGGGAGTTTAGGGGGTGGGTGCGGGTTGTCTGGCAGCAGGGGGGTTGAGGAGAGTGGGTTGAGGGGGTAGGGGCAAAGAGGTGGGTGGTGGAGGGTGTGGGGAGGAGGCGTGCGGAATAGGAGTTGGACCGGGGGGGGTAGGGGGAGAGACAATGGGCGAAGAGGGGAATAGGGCTAGGACAGGATTAGGTGCCGACGGGGTGGTTTGAGCCCTATAGTGAGGGGGCAGGGTATGGGATCTGGGTTGGAGAACGGGAGAAGCTAGGACGAGACTGGTGTGATCTTGGTCTGGGCCATTCCTTGGCTTTTGGGCGGCCCAGACGGTGTGGGTGTGGGTGAGAGTGGAAGGGGGGCTGTGGAGGTTGGGGTTTTGGCCAGGGCTGCTCTTGCTGTGCTAAGAATAAATAATAAATTAAGCATGAATAAAATCCTCAGTGAATCCAAGGAAGATGACTCGTGTGATAAACTAATTGCTCATTTTACAACACTGGCAAAAACATCTACTAGATCTAAAATCTCCACTAAAAAACAAAGTAGTTGGACCTCAGAGCCAGAAATGGTTCAATGCAACTCTTAAGGAACTTAAAAAACAAAAAGGAAAAATTAGGACAGCTGGCTTAAACATCCATCTTTGGATAGTAAGGGCCAAGTGGACAGAAAGTGTAAAACTATATAAAGAAGGCTTCAGTACTGCAAAAAAGAATTTCTATAATGAGCAAATCAAAACTGCTGAATACTCTACTAGTAAACTTTTTTGAAATTCTTAAAACCACAGAAAAACCTAAGGTACTAATCCTGCTTTCTCTCCCACCAAAGAGGATTGTGATAAGGTTCAAAGTGCCTTCACAGAGAAAATTCGGAAGGCCGGGACATCTTAAGAGAAGCCCAAAAACGTACTTCCAATCAGACTGAGCCAGACTTGAAAGCGGTACCTGGGCAAGAACCTTTTGAATTCCACCAAATCACCACTGATGAAATGACACACATATAAAAAATCAATGAAACCCACAGCATGCACTGAAAATATAATTCCATCCAAGCTCATTTTAGAGAATGTTGCCATCTTTACACCTTTTCTCACCAAAATGGTGAATGCCTCCTTTCGGGATGGCTATATACATACAGAAATCAAAACGGTTATAATCACTCCTCTACCAAAAAAACCTGAATTAGATCAAAGGGACCCAAGCAACTTAAGACCCATCACAAACTGTAATTTCCTATTGAAGGTATTGGATCGGGTCGCCACGAAGCAACTTCAGTCTTACATAGAAGCCATTAAGATACTCCAGAACCAACAATTGGGCTTTCGTGCTGCACACAGCACAGAAACGGCTATGATCGACCTCCAGTCTCACATGCGTAGCATGGTTGAAGATGGGGAAAGCAGGTCTACTTATCCTACTTGATCTCAGCACAGCCTTTGACTTGCTGGACCATAAACAACTAAATCATTAGGGAAGGGAGCAAATTGCTCCCCAGAAGCTATAGATTGGCTAACATCTTTCCTCTCTAACAGATAATCAAAGGTACAGTGGGGGGGGGGGGCAATTTCTCCTTTGAAGGGATAATAAGCTGCGGTGTACCTCGGGGAGCAAGCATGTCCACGCTCTTTTTCAATTTATTTATTAGATTCCTTTGTTTGATTCTCGAAAAAAATCGGCATATTTTTCACAAACTACGCCGATGATACGCAGTTGATCATCAAGCTAAGCGGAGACCATGCGCAAGACAGTGCTAAGGTTATGGATCTATATAAAATGATCGAAACATGGATGACCAACAATTGGTCGTTTCTAAACGCCAAAAAAAACGGATTTGATGACCTTTGGCACCAACCAAGCCAGAACTAAATTAAGTCAACAATATGAGCTCTTGCAGATAAACAACGACCAAATAAAAAATGTCAACGCTCTAGGGATTTACTCAGAGGCATGGAGCCTGTTACGCATTTAAACAAAACTGCTCTTATTACCTAAGACTACTACATAAAATCTGTCCATACCTGAGTGAAGTGAACAGTACTACAGTTGCCAGAGCAACCATTTTGTCCAGACTACACTATAGAAATCCCCTACTATTGGGTGCTAACAAGGGCCATAGTGCTAAGTGTCAGAAAATCCAAAATCACACCGTGAGAATCATAAAAGGAAATCTGACCATATCAGCGATGACAGAAGAAATCTCCATTGGTTAACAATAGAGGACAGAATTAAATTTAAAGCTCTGACTCTCTGACCGCTGTATTCATGACACAGCCACTGCCTAACTTTAAAGCCAAGTTGACCATGTATGTACTAAGGTTGCCTCTTGGATGCCAAGCTCAAGGCCAGCTAGAAACCATCAAGTATAAGAAAACCAATGGCATGGGTTCCGCATTCCATACGATAGCGGCCACCATATGGAACGACCTCCCATTGACCATCAGACTCGAGACTTCCTATAGCTCCTTTTGAAAGAGTCAAAACATTTCTGTTCCGATAAATGACCCTCAACTAATTTTGGCCAACCCCCTGACTGAATCTTGTGTGTTAAATGTTGTCCTGTAGTCTGTGCGTCCCATTCCCTGTGTTCATGTTGTGCCCCGATGCCTGCAGGCTCCGGCGCAATACAAATAAATAAAATAGCAGAAGAGAAGCATGCATTGGGGTGCTATGTTGCCTGTGAGTGTAGCGAGGAGAGGGTTTAGGTGAGTAGTTGGCTGGGTGGTGGGGTCCAAAGATTGGTTTACCTGGGTCGCTGGCTGGTCCGGATAATTCAGGGGTCCATGTTTTCTGCTACCGCTCTCCATCTTGCCGCTCTTGATTGGGCGCAGCAATATCTACTTGGAGGGTGTAGCGGGTGGGAGGTGGAAGGCTGGGATGATGGACTGTGTTCGGGATGGTTGAGTTAGGGGTGTGGTGAGTCTCGTCAGTCCTACTGGTGCGCCAGCATGCTACTCTGATTTGGCCAGTGTGGGGCATTGTTGTCTAGGCTGTGGGAGTGGTGAATCAGATTGTGTGACTAATTAGGTGGCACGTCCAGCTGGGCATGTCCAACTTGGTTTGTACTTACCTGGCCTTGTGGAACTGGCCAGGGTATTCAGCGTGGTTTTCGGTACCTGGAAAGAGGGGGGGTGAAAAGCACCCTGATTGTAGTTACCTGGCTAGTGGGAAAAAGGCCTAGGTTTCAGAATATATAAATCAATGAAAAAAACACACCTAGATTTCCTGGATAGTGGGGAAAAAGGCCTAGGTTTCATAATATATCAAGGAAAACGCATCTAGATTTGAGTATCCTGGGTGGTGGGAGAGAAGGCCTAGGTTTCAAAATATATAAATCAATGAAAAAAACACACCTAGATTTCCTGGATAGTGGGGAAAAAGGCCTAGGTTTCATAATATATCAAGGAAAACGCATCTAGATTTGCGTATCCTGGCTGGTGGGAGAGAAGGCCTAGGTTTCAGAATATATCAATCAATAACGGAAGACACATCTGGATTTGCCTTTCTGAAGGATGATTATCTTGCAACTATGGGTGGATTTGAGCGGTGTGCTTATCTGTAGAGGGTGGAAAAGTTGTGTTCCTGGTGAGGAATAAATGTTGTGAACAGGTGTGAGTGGTGGGATAGTTTAATGACGATCAGGGATGGTTGTCCCCTCGGTTTGTACCTTGCCTACCTTTTCAATTGCTGCTGGTTGACAGCTGCCTGCTTCCCTTGCTGACAGTCTATGGCTGCTTCTCCTGGAGCTGTCCTTTGCCTTGAGTGCTGCAATGGGCAGAGGGTGCCCTTGGACAATGGGTGTAAGGCTCTGGGCTGATCAGGAGCATGGGTGGGATTATGCCTCGGCAAGCACAGAAACAGGTAGGGTGGGGTGGGGAGGTGGAGACCAGGGTGCAAGTGGACAGCACAAATATTAAGATGAGCCACACAACGCCCAAAAGGGGCACTCGGTTTTCAGGGTATCACTCACCTGTGCCTTGGAGCTAAGGTCTAGTTTTGCCTAGTCTTGAGACACCTGGATAGTTGTAGAGGGTGTCTAAAATGGAGTTGGAGGTTTAGTAGTGAAAGTAGGAGCGTCTAGATATGTACAGATTGGATATAGTGCCATTAGAGGAATGCTATGGTTGGGTTGGTCAGTTTAGTGAGGGGCAGCAATTGTTTCACTCTGCTACATGACCACACCTAGTCTGACAGTGGCTGCAGGCTCCCAGGCTAACACGGGCCAACATGGTCTGGAGCTGTCCTTTGCCCTGGGGTCCTTCAGCACAGGGGGCTGCAATGGACAGGGGGCTGCCCTGAAGGGTTTTGTGATAAGGAGCTAAGAACCAATCACAGGAGAGGGGGCAGGCGGAGCAGCTTGAGCACAGAGGAAAACCAGGAAGAAAGATCTTGTGCATACAGATGACCTGGATGCCTAACGGATGGCAAGAGCTGAGCACAGCATGTGCAAAGGCAATTAAAAGTAAAATCAAGGCAAAGCAGGAAGTCGCTTGCAGGGAAAACACTGCGCAACGCACCTCGGCCACACAGGTGGATAGTGCGATCCGAAGGTGCAGGAAGAAGTGGAAGGGGAGAGCACACATGCAGCGCTGGTGGAATTACAATGTTTTTAAAAGCCCCACTAACGAAATTGGAGCTAAAAGGGTCGCTCTCACTCACCTCAGGCACACAGTTACAGAAATGGAAACTGGCTGCAGCGAGGTGCCTGGGGGCCCTTGTTCTTTTTTTCTGTTGCCGGATTACCAGCCAATCTGGTCTTGTTGGGCGTGGGGGAGGCGGGTGCTAAGGAGATGAAGGAGGCGGCGGAAGGGGAGAGCGCGCACACGGCACTGTTGGAATTACAATGTTTTTAAAAGCCCTACTAAAAAAATTGGTGCTAAAAGTGTCGTTCTCACTTTAGGCACACGGCTACAGACCAATTTTTTCGACAGTCCAGGGAGGTGCTCACCCTAATACATAAACGTCTTTAAGTTTAAGCTGATTGACTCCTATATTGATTTGGAGGGTCGATACGTTATTCTACACTGCAAGCTACTCAGCAAAGAAATACTGCTAGCTAATACATACAGACCGAACCTGGATGAGCCAGACGTTTGCACAACTGTTACGACCTGTTTGCGGCCTACCCCTTGGGGCCAGTGTTGCAGGGATATGGATACTATACTAAATCTCTGATTAGACAGGACGTGCAGGGCGCTCAGGCTGCTCTCGAAACAGAACACTGCATCTTGAGCCAGATGGACAGGCTTGACTTCCGTGACGTGTGGCGGACACTGCACCCAGCGCTACCGGGATTCTCCTTCTACTCCATGGCACATAAGTAATCTAGGATAGTTGTCTTCCTGACCTTGCAATGCCCAGTGGGACAGGTTTCTGAGGCTGGGGACTGGTCTCTGAGGCTGATAATCTTCCCCACATGTATTCAAATCACTCTCCTATAGTACTGTCCGTGGACTGGAGGGTGAGAGCCCAAGATCGTATGGCGTGGCGGTTCAAGTCAGCAGTCCTACAGGATTTGGTGTTTCGGGTTGGCATAGAGGAAGACACACAGACATTCTTTCGCATCATTGATAACAGCGCTGTCTCACAGGACATACTATGCCAAACATTTGAAGTATTTATTAGGGGTATATGGTCAATGCCAAGGAGTTTGGGGTGCTTAAAGCCATCGCCCATAGCTAAGGCAAGCGTAAGGAACGAGAAGATGAATATGCGGCTGCGCCTCGTCCAACCCTTCTCCCAGACATAAAGATTCACCTAGACTTCTTCACTGGGCATGCGCACAGAGAAGTTAAATACTTATATACGTATGGGGAGGGAGAGCACATGGGTAGGATGCTATCTAAGTTGGTACATTTGGAAAGCGGTATGACTCATTTAGTTGGGGTCAAAGATATACATCGGAATATGAACTACTCGGATCAGGATATCAACGGGGTGTTTGCAGACTTTTATAGAGATCTCTACCAAGCATCTGCTGCTAGCGGAGTCAACTTTTTGCATACACTCCTAGTCTCGATTCCAATGTCTATTCTTTCTGAAAGTGCCAGAGCGCACATTAATACCCCTTTCACAGCAGAGGAAATACTCAAGGTGTTTGTGGAACTGCCACACAAGAAGGCCCCCATGCCCGGATGGGCTTATGGCTGATTTTTACTTGCTGTACACGACCATCCTTGCCTCTTACCTCCTTTGAAGGTGTGGGAGGAAGCTGTACAGAACGGCCAGCTCCCGGAGACGCTGTGGGAGGCTACTATCATAGTACTTCTGAAACCAGGGAAGCCTAGTGAGTACTGTTGCTCATATAGGATGCTGTTACTAATGAATGTCGACACTAAAATATATGCCAAAACTATAGGAAATAGATTGCTGCCACTGATGCCCTCACTGGTCCATGAATAGCAAGCAGGTTTTATGCCCGGCAGATCCACGTCCCTGAACATTAGACGGCTATTCAACGTTACAAGTCCCACCCGAGGCTCAGGCAGTGGCAATGGCGCTGGATGCACACAAAGCATTTGACATGGTGTCCTGTGAATAGTTATTTGCTGTTTTGCAGAAATGGGGCTTTGTATAATCCAGTACATTAAAAACTCCTCTACATGAACCCCACTTCCACTGTGTCTCTCAATGGGACATACTTTGCACCATTGGCTTTTGACAGGGCTGCCCGCTCTCGTCTCTTACTCGCTGTGGCGATCAAGCTCATGATGGAGTTGATTAGAGATGGGCCTGGACAATGGGGTAATAGATCAGTCCTGCTGGAGATTATTTCACTATATGCGGACGATGTGCTGCTGTACGTAAGGAATCTCCAAGACAATTTGGACCCAATAATGACAGACATTGCAGAGATTGGCCGTTTCTCAGGGTTTACAGTAAACTATGATAAGTTGGAGATCTTCACCCTTACTCACGAACCATTCACTGGGGGCTTGGGTAGGGGCGTTTCCGTTGCAGTGTGCGCCAGGCAAGATTAAATATCTGGGGGTCCTGGTCATAGGCAAAGATACTCTAATGACGGACAATTTTAGGGCACATACCAGGTATGTTGGTGCTAAAATTAAACCACTGGAATCCTATACCGATATCACTGGTGGGAAGCTTAGCACTGGTCCAGATGATACTATTGCCCAAACTGTTTTATCTCTTCGCCAATGTACCACTAAAGCCAGGAAAACAAGTACTTTTGTAATCTCCATGCTAGCATGTCCCGGTTCCTGTGGCATTCAGGGGCTGTGCGGAAGAAATGGGAGAATATGGCTGTGCCCTATCACAAGGTGTGGGGGGGGGGGGTCACCAATCCACACAGGGAGGAGTATTGGCTGGCGGCTCAGGTGCAGTATGCGACTTACTGGTATGGTGTAGCTGGGCTCCCACCACAAGTCCATCTAGAGAAAGTGGCGGTAGTGCATGCAGATCTGAAAACATTGATCCTGGCTCCGACTACATGAATGAGTGCCCCTTCCATCCTTTGTAGACCACACTAGCATGGCTGGGCCATTTTTTAAAGAATGGTGGCGACAAGTCTGTACTATAGTTGACTACCACTTGGGGGGGTGGGGTGTTCCCTGGTCTCTCCCCCACCTGGGATGTCTCGCTAATGACTCCCTGCAATAGACTGGGGTACTGCTCAATAGGGGACTCATATCCGAATGGGAAGTTTCTGACTATGCAAACATGGTTGGAGGAACTCTAGACAACCATGGAAATACTCCAGTTTTATAGATTAAGAGCAGCAGTGCAACAGCAATGGGAACACTACCCACTAGAACCCTCTGAGAAGGATCTGTTGGCCAACTCTTACGGCTGCCGAAGAATAGTGGCCTTGTTATATGCCAGTATATTAGATAAAACGTCTCTGAAAAATAAGGCTTGCAATAAATGGGCAGCCAAACTGAGGTTGGACATATAGGATGGGATGTGGAAGAACATGTGTTTATTTACTAAATCAGTTTCTATGAATGAGGTTCAAATTGATACAGTATAGGATCATACATATGTTACACTACACACCACGAGTACTGCAGAGAATGTACACGATTAATGGAAGCAGCTGCCGAGATGTGGCCAAGATAGTGCTGGTTCTATGCACATGCTATGGAACTGTCCTGGGCTAGTGCGCTTTTGGGAACGGGTATATGCCACACCGTCTGAGATGTTGAACCGACATTTGGAAGAGTCACCTATGAGGGCATTGTTTAGTGTGTGGGTGGGGATACCGGAGAAGTGACTGGGGGCCCTTCTGAATGTGGGGTGTCTGCTAGCTCTCTTTGTAGCTCTCCTTTTCTCCCTTACTCTGAACCCCCTCCCCCACCTCCCTTACTCTCAACCCTATCCTGGTCTCCCTTCAGAATTACCTTCAATCACTCCCTCCAAATACTCCAATTCCCAACCACCTGCACACCAGCCTCAGTCGCTTGGTCTTCCTCCAGCTCGGCCGACCTCACCCAAACACCTCACTGTCAACTGACTCTGCTGGTGTTTTATAGCCCTCCCCTTACTCGTTAGGAAGCTTCCCTCTGTGCCCATTGATTATCCAAGTCTGCTAGTTCCCTAGTCCTAGCTGTCTGATCTATCTCCTTGGGGTCTGGACTTTCCATGGCACACTTCCTAAGGACCTTTTAGCTCTGTCACTTTACCAGCCTTCATCTTTGCCATGCAGTCACTGTGGTTGTTTAAGTGTGCCTCCCCTTCACTGGGCAAGTCGATGGTCCAACAGGGTTTATGGAGTGTTCTCACATCTCCTATTCTTTGGCAGTCTCTTGCTACTTCCTGCACTGCTGAAGCTGCCCCATTGTTCCACTGTAAACAGGCTGCAGTTGTGGGGCGGGAGGGGGCATTTGGTCTCTAATTTGGCTTCTCAAATGGGAGCGCCTAGTCCATTTCTTTTTGAGCAAACAGTTTGTTCTCACATTTCAGGCCATGTCTTGTCTGTTGGGTCCCGGTGCCTTGTGGTCCATTTTCTGAAGTGCTGCTCCCCAAGAACTAGTATCCAACTCTGGTTTCTAAGGCTGTCTGGTGCATTCTGGTTGCTGTAGTCTTTCATGTACCTCCTGAAAGAGACCCGGCCACTTCAGAGTGTGAAAGCCACCTGGTCAGAAAGCACATACAAGTAAATGCACATACATGAATCCAAGCATGTCTGGAACATTGGTCACCCACAAAGGGTAGGCGGTCTACCAGACAACCCTAGGCCTACTTCGGGTGGAGAGGAGACCTTGCCCTACCTTTACAGAGTGATACCAATGAGCCTGTTGTGTTGTACATTTCAAATTCATTTCTCCAGACCTATATACAGAGCATTTAACTCCCACCTGCTAATACCCTTCACATCAATTAATATTATGGTTGTGCGCTATAACTACTTCATATTTATTGGTCAATGTCTAGTCTTTGTATCTATTGACTGTTCTGTTTTATTTTGTTGTTGATATGCTAATTTGTTAAAAGAAAGAAGCAGAAGGTGTGGCAATAACGTCACATGTAAACTTTAAACTTTGGAAAGACAAATGTGCATAATGAATATCTTTTGGCCCAACCCTATGTTCCATTCCACTTTCATAATTCCCTGTTCGTCGATTCCCTTTCATCACTATAGTATTTCATTTGAAGCAACTATAGTTTTCATACTTGAACTGTGCTTACGTGTATTAACTAGTTTTTGTTTCTTTAATCTTGGCCACGTATTGCAAAAGCCCGTCTTCCAGGTCTTCGTGGTGTGTGAAGGCTCTCCGCAACATGCAGTGTTTCTCCCAAGTATTCATCCAGACCTACAGGATATGTTGAAATTGGGACACAGTACTGGATGAGGTGCAGGTAGCAACATCTAAAGAAATCCAAGTACAGGTAAGGCAGTCGTGGAAACTGAATAATGCAGCCATCAGGTTTGACAATGGTATCCTCTGTAGTACACCATGTAATGTTCTGGATTCCATGCGTGACCTGAGAAGCATTTTTGCCTTTTACTCTTATGCCAGATCCCTCCACTCCTAACCTGTTAAAATAAATGGTGCCTGTTTTTGTATATCGGAACAGTGTCAACTTGGCTCAATGATTATTCAAGCTGATCTTGGGTTCTCGTGTGCAAATTTGATCAGTCATTTGCTTGTCCTCCCTGTGTACCCGATTTATCTTTCCTTTAACTTATGCAGTTTTTAACTTACTCTAGGTTAGAGGTCTAAGGGAACTGTGCAGTACAAATAACTTTTTCCTTTTTGTTTTTCTGCTGTTGGCTAGTTTTTCTGCCATTTGATGTCCTCTCTTCTCCCCCATTGTTTTTTAATTTGCAACCAGTTAATACGAAGCAGTTCTGTGAGTGGGTCTTTTGCTGTTGTTTCCCATTGCCAGATCATCATGGGACCTGCAGTAGCATTTTAAGAACTCTACACAAACTTGCAGCTGCTTTTATTTTTCACTGATACCATGGGCCCCCCTTTGTCAATGCATAAATCTCATGCCTTGCCTCGCATACGCTTACCTGCAATAGGACAAAGTATATATTAAGTAATACCTGTACTTGGTAACCTTTTTCTCCAGATAGCATTCTGTTATTTTGGCCATCAGTTTGAGCCAGTGGCACTCCCTTAAGTTTCTTTCCACATACTTCAATCTCACTACAGGGTTTTCTCAATTTCCCTTCTGAAAATCAGTCTAAGTTTTTCCTGGCCTGTCATTTAAAAGAAATTAAGTACATGCATACTGATAAACATGCTATTTTGGTCACAAAGGGGCGTACAGAAGGTAATATAGCAGATAAATGGGAGGCAGGATGCCCAGGTTTGAGAAGGGGGTATATTGGGATTAAAATGTGGACAAATTTAGGACGAGTAAGTGTCATTGGGTAGACAGTCTAACAAGCTACGCATGAGCTGTGACCTCAAACTTATAAGTGCTAGTGTGGTGGGGAAAAGAGGGAAGAGTCTGGTTAGCGGCGAGGAAAGGTGTATGTAGTGAGGCTGGAAGAAGTGAGTCCAGAGGATTGCACAGAAGCGAGGAGGTGGGCTTTAAATTTGCTTTTGAATAAATCTTTGTGGACCGTGTTTCAAATTGCAGAGGGGAGGGAGTTCCAAGTAAGCAGAGCAAGAAGAGTGAAAGAGCGTAAGCAAGAGGAAGCAAAGGGTGGGTGCGATGCCACAAGGGTGGTGGAGGAGGCAGAGCAAAGGCTGAAACACGGTTTGTAGGAGTTCATAGAAGAGGATAGATCTGGCGATGCCTTTCCATGGATGGATTTATGCACTAGTAGGAGAAATTTGAATTTGTCCCTGTTTTGCATAGCCAGCCAGCCTGCTGGTGATGGCAGGAAGTAGGGTTGAAGCGAGGGAGTTCAGAGTCCTGGTAGCAAAGTTAATCTTGTCAAGGGGGATAGAATGCATAGTTTGGAAGACCAAAGAGGATACTGGTGCAGTACTCCAGCTTAGAGAAGACGAGTGGTACAAGAGTGGTTAGGAGAGGTTTGGCATTTTTGAAGGGAAGGAAGTGCCTGATATTCCTGATATTTAGGAGGTTGAGGTGAGCCGCTGTTGCAGTTTTAGAGATGAAGGTAGAGAATGTGTGTAAATGGTCCTAGATGACACCAAGGGTTGTAGCTGAAGAGGAGTAGGGTTGAGTGCCAAGTGGGAACTGGATAGGCAGGGGAGAAGAAGAGTGATTATTAGCAGGAAAGAAAAGCACCTCTATTTTGGCAGAGTTCAACATGAGTGTGAGCCATTGTAATGAATCTGATGGTTTCATCACTCCTTTCCTGGCAGTGACCTCTCCCCATGTGGCCAGTGGACGGCAGCAGCTCCGTGACCCTGGGGGCGGCTATATGAGGGAGGATCAAATGGGGGTAGACAATCGCCAGGAGAATAGCAGGGCACTCTCCATGCACAGTGTTTTAATGGCATGTTGTTGAACCCCCCCCCAACTAAGAAGGGTACTGAAAACCATCTGACAAGATTTGTGTGTGAGCTATCAAGATTTGAAATGCCCTCCAAAAGTCATGAAAATATCTTTTCAGATGCTACCTATAAGTTATCGAGAGATAACTTGCCATCAAAGACTTCTGAGAACACTTAAACAGATTCTACATACAGAACCTCAAGAATGGACTTCCATTCCTATAACTGCAGGAATACTGGGAAGAGGAAGATGAGCCGAGTAATGCAGGGCGGAAAATACCAAGAGTACAGGCTGCGCTCTAGTTGTTGTGAGCACATACCTGTAGCTGGGAGATTTAAATACCTGCTACAGCTGACTGGGGCACGCTGCTGGAGGGAGAAAGCTGCTTCTCACTGGACAGACCGAGAGACTGTGTGGCTGCAGTGGTTGTCGTGGACCCATCCGGCTCGAGAAGACAGAAGTGAAAAGCTGCCTGCAAGAGGAGACACGCTGCAAAAGCGCCAGAAGCCAATACAAGGCTCCTGGGAGTTTGCAGATGCGGATCAGCAGCGTTTCCTTTGCCGAACGGAAAGCAGAAGAGCCCAGCCGGAACTGCGAGAAGCGTGTTGCCGAGCAAGGAAGGTGGCGGGACGAAAAGAGAAGACGAACGACTGTCACCGGCTAACCGTGGGAAAAATAAAGAATGCCCGCGAGTCCCCGAAAGGGAAGGGGAGACACCAGGGTGTATGGGCAATGTATAGGATACAAATTAAATACTTGAAAGAGAAGGAAATACTGAACCTTTTGTTGAAAGCGAACAAGAAGTAAGAGAATTTAAGTTTTGTGCAATACACATTGAAGAAAAGCTCTGGCAGGATAGTGTACCAGGAAGGTACTGTGTTAGATAAAGAAAACTCAAGAAAGTATTACGTTTAAAAGTTTGTGCAGAGCACATGTGAGAATCCCTAGAAGGAGAATACACCAGGCAAAGTAAAGCTGCAAAGTATGTGCATCCAAAGAAAGCCCTGGCAGGATAGTATAACTGGCAATTGCAAGTGTGTATACATGTGACAGTTCTGGTAGGGAAACACACCGGGCAAGGACAAACGGAACACTGTATTTGTTGATCGGACATTTGAGAAGGTGGAGATCAAGTGGGCCAGAGGGGCTAGGTCGATGTAGAAGAGCCATGGCGATAGGATAGAGCCATGAGGAATGCTACAGGTAGAGAGTGAGGTGGAGGAGAAGAAAGGACCCACTTGCACTGGGAGGGTCGTTCTGAAAGGAAGGTGGTCAACCATGCCTGTGCCCTGTCCGTGATGCCTAGGGTATCATGGAGATGATTTATGAGGATGGAGTGGTTGACTGTTTCCAAGGCAGAGAAAGATCAAGGACGATCGGAACAGAGGGAGAGTTAGAGTCCAGGTTCGAGAGCAGGCCTTCACGGGTGGTCAGTAGAGCAGTTTCCGTGCCTCTGGATGCTCTGAAACCATCCTGATGGTCATGGAGGCAGCCAGCAGTTTACATGTGGAAGGTCAGTTGGGGGATGACCCGCTTCTCAATGAGTTTACCCAAAAAATGGGTGATAAAGAGAGGGTGATAGTTAGCCAGGCAAGAAGGGTCAGAAGATGACTTTTTGTAGGAGAGGGTGCACAGAGTGCTTGAGGGGTTGTGGGAAGGAGCCAATGGCAAAGGAATGGTTTCAGAGGTCACCCAAGGCTGGGGCGAGAGATGCATTGTTGTCCTTGATGGTTCTGGAAGAACAGGGGAGCACCTGTTTAGAGGAGACTTTCATAGAGCAGACTACTCTAGAGACCTCATCCAGCGCAATGGGAGAGGAGGCGGCGAGTAGCGGGGGAAGAAGGTGGGCCATGGTAGGCAAGAGAAGATGGGTGTGGGGAGGGGAGTACATCAGCTAAAAGGGTCCTGAGAAGGATATATCTGGACTAGTCAAAGGCGTTGTGAAACCAAGGAAGCAAGGAGAGTGAAAACCTGGCATGATTACACCAGGTATCCTAGCAAGATAAAGATAAAGAGCCAAGTTGTTTTTGTGGAACAGTTGCATTGTGGATTAAGAGAAATTCAAGGAACTGATATCTTTGAATATTCAACAGAGGGAAGAGAAATATAGGGGAAGGTAACCGGCCTCTGGAATAAGGAACTCTTTCCTTCTGGAACATTTGTGTTGAAGTTATGCATTTTCCTTTTGAACACTTATAAACCACTCAATGCCAATGACATTACCCTTTTTACCTTAGAGTTTACTTTGTGAGGGCCAGAATATTACTTTGTACACAGGACGATTTTGCTTTGGACATTCTGGCATCGACAGACACTTAGTTTTGGTTTTAGGTACGGAATCGTCTCTAGTCCAGGGATAGTGGCATTTCCCCACCCCCTTTTATTTTAATAAGTCTTTTGACCAGAACTGATTCCCTGGTGTCCGACTCTCATTCCTGGCTCCTCACATCACAGCCAAGAAAATGTCAGAGATTTTGGTAGATAGGTCAGTGGAGAGTTCAGGAAAGGAGAACAGGATTTGGGTGTCTGCAAAGAGTTTAAGAGAGGAGTTTGTATGAGAAACCAAAGGAGGAGAGCAGTTCCACAACAGCATAAGTGTGAGCAGGAGGAGGACCCAAGACAGAGCCTTGCAGAACACCAACAGTCAGAGGAGTGCACTGAGAGGTGCTGGTGTTTGTGTTAAAAGAAAAGTGACTAGGTGCCATGTAGGACTCGACCCAGTCAAGTGCTTTGCCACGAATCCCAAGCAGGGAGATTATGTTGAAGAGATCAGAGTGATTGGCGGTATTAATGTCCGCAGACAAGTCACAGTGGATTAGGATAGACGATGGGTTGGAATGTTTTGTAGCGGCAATACAGTTGGAGACATTCATGGGAGCAGTTTCAGTGGAGTGGCACGAGTGGAAATCGGCTTGGAGTGGGTCATGAAGGTTGTGCGTGTCAAGTAAATTAGTAAGGCGGTTGAATGCATCTCTTTACAACACTTTCGAGTAGTGAGGAAGAAATGATGCAGGTCAAATGTTAATCTGCAGGTTTGGATCAGCGGAAGGACCATGGCCGTTTTGGAAATAGAAACAAGCAGGCAAAGTCGAAAGACCGGTTTGAGACTAGCAAGGTGGGAGGCCACTAGCAGGGCAATGGGTTTGTCCAGCTGAGGCACAAGATGATCTGATGGGGCAGAGGCAGGGTTATCTTTAGCAGTGCAAGGACATCCTGAGTGTTGGTATGACTGAAGTGTGAGATGGAGGCAGTGAAAGATGGTAGAGTAGGTGCAGTGAAGAAAAGGAGAAAGAGGGATTAAGGGGAGGGTGAGGAGAGATTTTCCTGATTTTGGAAGCAAAATATGCAGTCACTAGCTGAAAGAGTAGAGTTACTAGTTCTGGGTTTAGGAGGAGTAAGGAGTGAGTTTATGGTTCCTTGGAGGTGGGTGAAGAGGATTAGATTGTGTGTTCTTGAGATAAAGGTAGAACTCCCTTTTAGCACTATCAAGAGAAGACTTGTGTCCAGGGCCGAGAGGTATAGTTGCAGGTCCTCAGTGGGACCGCCTCCATCTTCACCGGAGGTGCTGCATGTCAGTGCATAGACCATGTATGAATGTGGGGACTCAAGGTTGAGGATGCTGGGATTTAGGGGTGAACGATGGTGGGAAATGAGAAGAGGAGTTGTAAAGTAGGGAATGGAAGATGGAGGAAGGATCTAGAGAGGAGGTGGAGGAGGAGAGTACGTTTTAGGTCAGAGTAATGGCAGAGGGTTTAAATGTTCTCTTGAAAATGGGAGTGGCAGGTGGGGAGGTAAGCTTAGAGGGAGAAGAGATAATGGTGATCGATACAATGGAGTGGTCTGAAAGAGATGGCATGACAGTAGTATTGGTTTCTGAGAGAGGGTTGGAGATTAAGAGGAGGTCAAGAGAGTTGCCCACAGAGTAAGTTGGTAGGTTTCAAATAGTGAATAAGCATGTTCATTGACAAAAGATTGATGGTCAGATTTTTGCACAGTGTTAGTAAAAGGAAGGTTAAAGTCACGTAACAGGATGCAGTGATGCGACAGGGAGAGAGTATCAAGGAGCGGGCCGAGTTCATTGAAAAATGGTCGAGTGGGATCAGGACGGCGATAAACAGATAGGCGGGCAGAAATGAAGTGAGTAGAGTGAGGAAGAGCGATAGTTGAGGTTGTAAATTCAAAGGCGTTGGGAGGGGATGTGGCACTGGGGTGAGATGTGAAGGCGGGGAGAAAATAGTGGCCCAACACCCTCGCCTTTGCCTGGTATATGAGCCAAGGACAGTGAGAGAAGGAAAGTTTTGAGTCACAAAAAGCTGCCAGGGTAGCAGTGTCGGCGGGAGAGCTCCAGGTTTGTGGTGGCAAGGAAATCGAGGAGAGGACAGCTAGAGTGAAAGTAGTTGGTGATGAAGGAAGTCCTTTTGCAAACTGAGCATTCCAGAGTGCAGTTGATGGAGCAGGGAGGAGTAGAGGAGTTTAGTTTGAGTGTGCCAAGTACGGTAGGGTGGGGTGGGTAGGTGATGGGGGGGGGGGGGGGTTTGTTTGTTGGCTGGCGTTGATTGTCAGAAGGGTGAGCTGGTATGGAGATGATGTAGTGAGAGCAGTGAGTTTTATGATGGGATAGGAAAGGTGGGCAATGTAGCATGATTGGAGAGAGAGCATAAGGAGAGATTTGAAGAATGAGGAGGATGAAGAGTGGATGCATTTTCGTTCAGTAGTTGGCAGGGCTAGCTGGCAATGTATTGGTTGGATTTTAAGCATTATCAGGTGCACCAAGAGAAGAGGTTGTATAAAGACTCACAGGCAAAGAGGCTGGGCGATTGCATTTTGCTGTTCACCTGGGGGTAAGCCGACCCAGTAATGAGTAAAGTAGGAGGGGTGGCAAGGAGCACCCAATAGTGGCAGAGGGGAGGCTGGAAAAGCAAACGGCAGACTGGCAGTATGGCTGAGCTCTATGTTGCTCTCAGCCCAGTTGAAGACCCTTCTGAGGTTGGCAAAACAATTCAAAGATGGCGGTTTTGGATCCAGAAGTCACCTGATCAGACTATAGACACTGGATGGTTCTTATAAGACACGTGAAATTTTAGAAGACTATGGTAAATTGACATGGGAAAGGATAGTTTGTCGTTTTTGCAAGGATAGTGAATCCATCGAAACTTTGAAACATCTGGTAATGGGGTGTCCTGCTTTGAAAAAAAATGGAATATTTCCATTTCTCCAAGTATGTGGGTAAAAGAGAATTGGTGGATACTGAGGCGTTCTGGAAAAATTGCTTGAGGGGTACACCGATTTCATGTGCGATTGCCACTGTGGGTTTTTTAAACTCATTGGGTATTCAAGGTGAGTCTTGATAAAATGTTGTATGTAAATTGAGTCAGTGGTATGATGGTTGAAAATGTAGGTCTAATTTGTAAATCATGGTATATGAACTGATAATAATTTAGTTTGGTATGAAGCCGTATTGCGCAGCTAGTGTGTTTGTGTTTTTATATTTCAATGTATGTCATTTTTTTTCCTCCACAATATGAATTTGATGCATGAAAATGCAAAACTGTTAGAGGGCAAATTTGGAATGATGTGTGCTCTATATACTTATGTATGTAGTCTTTCTTTTTAGCTTTTATTTTGTGTTACTTGGCCAATAAACAAAAAAAATTGGTAAGTAAATGTGCATGTCCATCCTACATAGTGATGCTGTGGAGACATTTAAGATAATGTCTGTCTGACTTGCTTTTCCAACACAGCCCTGCTAGTAATGCAGCTGGGGCATTTTGTAGGGCTTTCTCTCTTTGTCCACCTCTCTGGATATCTGTGACGATCCTGCAAACAACGTCACTTCTCCCATGAGGGGAGCTCCATTCCATGTGGCTAGGGAGGTGATACCACTAACTGATAGTCCCCCTAGGGGTGGTAATATGTGGGAGGATCACATGGGGGCGGACATCGCACCTGGGGACCAGGACATGCATCTGGGATGTGGCCCCTTTATCTCCCAACCCCACAGGGTAAAAGCAAACCTTCCTTACCTATGGTAAAGTCTGAGACGATATGTTACTGTAATGTGTCAGTCTCACTATGAAGGGTACTGGGACGAAGAACACAAGAATGCCACTGTCAAGCATGAAGAGTGTTTGACCAGCTGTTGTCGATCAAACTGAAGTTATGCTGGGGAAGTTGCAGCTACTTAAGCTAAACAGTAAAAGATGGGTAGAGCAACCTCCGGAAGAAGTCTGCAAGCTAGGAGGCCGCCAAAAAGCCAGTGAGTTTGAAACACGGCGTTTGAAGGCTGTGTCAAAGCAGCAGTGCAGAGTGATGAGAACAAACTGAGGAACGCTAGGAAAACATCTCGTCTGTCGACTGGGAGTCGACAACCTTGAAGCTGAGAGTCAGTGTGGTGGTGGCATGACCTGTGGTGGGTGGGCTGTGCGGTCGAAGAACTACCCTGAGACCACCGGCACTAGCTTGCTTGGGAGGCAAGTAGCTGATTGTATGGGAAGTACGAGGAACTGTGGTGGTTGCGTGACCTGTAATGTGTGGATCATTCGGTCCGAAACGTGCGCCCAGACCTCCAGTATTGTTGTGAAGTCAAACGGCTAAAGGAGAGCGTGAGAGCGTGAGAGCGAGAAAAGCGAGCGAGGGAGAGAGAGAGAGAAGCACACAAAAGAAAACAAACCCACGACCCCTAGTGAAACCGGTGAAGAGTGACTGGAGAGAAGATGACGGGAACAGAAGTCGGGCTGGGAAACTTGAGGGCGAAACCAAAAGACAAGATAAGTAAATCATTCTGTGAGGCATTTCCCTGGTCAGTTCATTTTGTGAGGCATCTCCCTGGTCAGTACCTTCAGAAGAGTCGAGAAGGACTCGGGGAGCTTCTTTCTCATCCCAGTGCGAGCAAGTTGAAGGACAGTGTACAAGTGAAGATGACACTAAATCCGTGGTTGCAACTTATAGGATTGATGAAATCTAAAAATTGAAGAAACGCAAACATTTAAGAGTCGAGAAGGACTTGGGGAGTCCCAGAGGGAGGTATGACTACCTTTGGTAGTCGTACCCCATCTTGGGGCTTGATTGCCTAAGTAAAGGGAATTGGGATTGTATTGGTGCTATTTGTTGTATCTGTATTTGATTACTTACATGGTTAATTACAGAGTGATGTATTGTAAGTGAACCTACTGGTGAATGAATATATTTGTGATGTATGGTTTTCAGTGACAATACTGCCAGATAATTTCATTTCTTGGTGTGTTTTTAAAGGCCCAATTAATCGTTGTATTTTTATGCATTACGATTCTAAGCTCAATTATTGTGTTTTATTCTGTGTGGGCTCACTGATGCCCTAGAAGACTCTCTGGAGACCAAGCCTTGACTGCTGTCCACACTACCTTGTTTGGGTTTAAATCTGTGTGTTTCAATAATATCAAGATTCATCAGTAATGAGCTCAATAGACATTAACAGTGCACCTAGCTAGATTGTCGAAAGTCCCACAAGTGAGTCCAGGAATTCCAAGATGCCGTGCCGGAATGTACCATTTTAGATCCTCTGGGCAGTCCAGTTCCTCAGGTATTCCCAACACAAGAAAACGTTATAGAATGTTTCCACTACAGACAGTGATGTACTGAACGTAACGGCACACTTCTGCAAGTGAGTCTTAGTCAGGTTTTGGCTAATGTAGAAATTGCAACGTTCCCTATAGACCTTCATACCTGAAAATGTTTATTCACATTGTAGGCAATCTGATTGGAGGAAAAACATATGAGTTGACAACACAGGTATGAGATACGTTGACTGGTGGTTATTTGTATGTCACATAGCATTTATATACTTAAACGCATTTGTTGTCGAAATAATAAATTTGAGAAGCATTTTTTAATTGTAACATATTTTTTGATAGAATGTTGAAAATATTTATTTATATACAATGGACCTCATTAGGAGTTTGGCAGTTTGGCCCAAAAATTACCACTTTATTAGCTCTGCATTACCACACCACGGAACTACAGGTTTGGAGAAATGCTGGAGGCCATTCATCTGCTTTACAGCAAAAAAAAGGCCAAATCAGCGGAATTACCGCCAGTGGTAATTCTCCCAAAATCCCCATGGAATCGTATGGACTCCAATATATGTGGACAAACACCACCTACCACCACTCGTAATCTGGTGGTAATTCCGCAGGACCAAGTGGGACCATGTATCTGAGACCAGGAGGCAGGCTCACTGGCTTCCCGTTAAGGAGCATATCATCTTTAAAACTCTCGCCCTAATGCATAAATGTATCCATAACCTTGCACCTGTATACCCGTCTCAAAGCATAGTTAAGCCCATCTCAGCCAGACCCATCAGATTGGCATACACTAGCTGAATTTCCACCCCTAAGAACCAGAGAGTTCGTGTAGGAGGCTCCAGCTTCCCCCACCTTGGATGCGACCCATTGGAACACCCTACCGCCCTACATTGGAAGCATTGACTCACATAGCTTTTCGAAAAGTGATAAAAACTTTGCTGTTTCTATAAAATACACTATGGCAGCCGATGGCAAATGATCCTGTTCAGGCTGCACATTTTTACAATCTGTAATAAAACCTTAAGTGCTACTGTATTAAACACTAACATGTAACCACTTTGTAATTATCTTACTATACTCTCCTTGTTAGGTTACACGTTTTCTGTAACCCTGATCTAAGTTTTCCTTCCTAATCCACCATTGTATGTATCCTACAGAATTTCTCACTGTTGATACAAGCTCACTGTAACCCCGAGCCAAGCTTTCTTTATTTGTAACTAAGTCCTCTTCATGCAACAGCGCCTCAATGCCTTTAGGCTGTTAGTGCGCTTTACAAATGCAAAAAAATGAAATAAAATAAGTAGCTCTGCAGATTTACCACCAAACTTGTAATGAGGCCCAATGTCTTTATTCCAGAGATATACATAACTGGTGGTTGGCTTAACCCTTGTCCAGCTTCTCTCCTCAAAGAAATGTTCACCTCCACTTGTGCAGGAGAGCTGGCGAGGTCCATACTTAATGAATCCCTTACCTCAGGCACCTTCCCAAAAACCTTCAGAATCGTGCATGTCAAATCCCTTCTAAAGCATGCATCCCTGGACCCTCTCCAACCAATCAACTACAGGCCCATCTCCAACACCCGATTCTTCGCAAAGGTCATCGACCGCACTGCATATTCAAAGCTGCATTTTTGGTGGAATCCAAAAACCACCTAGACCTTGTGCAGGCTTCCGTCCATGCCACGGAACAGAACCCACACTGATTTCTATCTGGGATTATCTCCAAGTCTCGGCAAACCTAGAAGGATGCGCAGCACTTGTTCTTGAACTCTCTGCAGCGTTTGACACTGTTAACCACACAATACTCTTTGACAGACTACACTCTGAGATTCGGCACTCAGTGGATCGCCGCATTCCTCACTAACGGACAGCAAATCACCTATCTTCACCCTTTTCCTCTCTAAGCCCAGCAAACACTGGAGTACCACAAGGCACCTGCGTCTCACCCCTTCTCTAAAACCTCTACATGACCCCTCTGCCAGGGATCATCCGCTCTCCCAACCTCACCTGCTAGAACTATGCCAACGAGACTCCAATAATCCTGAGAATTCCCAAATCGACCTCTGACCCCTGCACTGACCTAGCAGCATGTCTCGGACATTGTCCTATGGATGATGAATAACCACCTCCATCTGAACCCAGGGAAAACTGAGATCCTGGTGTGCATCAATACAGCAGCTTTATTCCCACACCCATCTCCCTGGCCATCCTCCCTCTGCAATTCTACCCCTTCCTCCCCCCCAACTCCACCACCGTCAATAAACTAGGGTTGCACAATGGACTCTGACCTAACCCGGTCTCACCACATCAATAATATCCCCAGATCCTGTCACTGCCACCTTGGGCTTCTGGAACACTTCTTCCCTTACCTCACCTTCCCCAATAGACTCGCTGCAATTATGTCCATTGTCATGTCCAGACTTGACTATGGAAAGCCCTCTACCTAGGTGCGTTGGCCTATCAACTTAAACTCCAAAGAGTCCAAAACTCTGTTGCTAGACTGCTTCTTGCACTGCAATGAAGGGATCCCTGCTCTCCATATCCTACACTGGTTCCCTATTGGACAAAGGGCCATCTTCAAAATCCTGTGCATCACTCATCGAGCAGTACCGTTAGGAAAGATTTCGCTTTACAGCACCTTTCCTTCCATTTCTATGGACCCACGAACATTTTGCTTTTATTTTTTTGTATCTGATCTACTATTTTTGCAGAACAGTGAGATTCACTACACTGGCTTTTGTTCATTTTTTTAAAAACATTTTTTAATTTTATTTGGTTAGTTCAAACTTTTACAAAATGAAGTTAAACAATATCATATGAGAATCAACAGATACTTCACATCAAGTGAAATGAAAGAAATACCACCAGTAATAAAATAAGAAAGAATGAGACAGAAATTAGACATAAAAATAACATAGAATAGATCTGGTGATAAATCGGGTAAAATACTTTCTAAAATCAAACAACGAAGTTTCCCAAAAACTGTCTGGTCAAGTACAGAGAATAATAACATCAAAAGAAAAAGACAAAAGGGATGTGGTGTAACAAAATGACATGTCCCACAACTGCGATTAGATTGATCCCGCCTACAGATGCAGAGAGTTAATAAAACCAGCCAGGGCCAGCCCTTGATATGTTTTATTTATATCGCGCTCATATACAGGTGTTTCAGTGCGCGACCAGGCAAAGCGAGTGAACAGGGGAGAGAACAAAAACAACAATCTTACTAGGCCCTGGGACATTGAGAACGCGCAAGTGCATGGGGAAGGGGGAAAGTGCATGGGAGGGGGAGAAATTGGAAGGTGAAGAGCATAAGAGAAGACAAGAAGACAAGATAAATAATAAGTAAGTAAATATA
The DNA here is from genome assembly GCF_040938575.1 of Ambystoma mexicanum. Lineage (NCBI taxonomy): Eukaryota > Metazoa > Chordata > Amphibia > Caudata > Ambystomatidae > Ambystoma > Ambystoma mexicanum. The sequence continues at coordinate 870,777,783 of NC_090936.1, forward strand.
TACGGTGATCCAAAACCGTGCTAGTGCAGCCTATGAGGGCCAAGTGCAATGTTGGTCAGATAGGGAGTATCTGATCAGTGCAGACAAAGAGTTGGGGACGGGGCTGTATTGGTACAGATACAGGCCCCAGTGCAAGGGGTGGCTAGGGGGCAGTGCACAAGGGTGGCAGTGCACGAGGGTGGCAGGGTGAGCAGGTACCTGGGCTCGAAGGGCAGAGGGTGGCCAGGTGCAGCATTGCTGAGAGAAAGCAGATCAGCAGGGGAGAAGATGGGCAAGGGCAGAGGCGAAGAGGACTGTCTTTCAGAGCTTCCAGAACCGTAGATGGTTCTCAAGTTTCAAGTTGGCAGGTAGGCACTTCCAGAGGTAGGCCCCCGCAGAAGACAATGATTTACCACCAGCTTGTTTCTTTGAAAAACGACTGACCCTGGGGAAGTTGGAGGTAGAGGAGCAAAGGGCTCTAGAGGGGAGGTATTTACAGAGGGATAGTTGAAGGTAATTTGGACCCTGGCCCCAGAAAGCCTTGTGGACAATGCAAAGGGTTTTAAATTTAATCCTTGCAACCACAGGGAGCCAATGAAGGGATTTCAGAGCTTGAGAGATACGATACCAGGGCTTGAGGTCAAGGACAAGTCTCGCAGTCCTGTTCTGGATTAGTTGTAAAGGGCGGAGAGTGGAGACAGGTAGATTTAGAAAGAGGCTGTTACAGTAGTGCAACCTAGAGAGAATCGGAGCTTGGGAGACGAGGGGCTTCTGAGGGAAGGAGAGGAAAGAAGAGTGCCTTTAAGGAGGTGCAGTAAGAAGTTTGACTTTTTGGAGACCTCAGAGATGTGTGCAGAGTAGGAAAGTGTGGAGTCAAAGATGACCCCAAGGTTCTTAGCTTCGCTGGTAGGGGCAGAAGGAAGGCCAAGGGAGGCCGGCCAGAGAGTAAGGGGAAAGGATGGAGGGGGTGTACCAATGAGGAGGATCTCAGTCTTGTTGGTTTAAACAAAGGTCATTTGCGGCACACCAATTTTTAATGGCGATTAGGCAGTCAGAGATGAGGGAAGGTGAGGAGGTCGCCGAGGGAAGCCTGAAAACGAGTTGGGTGTCGTCTTCATAGCACTGGAAATTTGAGCAGAAAATGGAAATGCAGTATGTCAGAGTTGCCAGGTATTGATTGAAAAGCCAGGGTTAGAGATTAGACCACTGGGGAACACCACAGGTAGAGAGGGAGATAGAGGATAGGAAGGACCCGAGTTGTACCTGGGAGGGTCGATCAGAGAGAAAAGAGTTAAGCCAATATTGATATTCTCGAGACAATGTTTCCATATTAGTTCTTCATAAAGGTCGGGAGATGGTGCCAATGATTTTAGGAACGTGGCTATAAGGCCCTGTAGAGAGGGGCAGTCAAGAACCAAATGCCTTAGAGTTTCCAGTTAAACCATGCAGAACATGCAAGAGGCTTGGTCCACTGAAATAAGGGATCTCCTGAGTTGGATTTCTCTAGTAGGTAGCAGATTCCACCTCGCCCTCAAAAGGATACCTCTATAAAACCGGTTTGGGAATTGTAGCAAGATCCTAGTCAGGGTTCCTCTTCGTCTATGCTCGTGGGACAGATGACTCCTCGAGGGGTAGGAATGGAATACATCAGGATTCTGCCCCCAGTCATAATCAAATGGGGCCCGCTTAGTCCTCACAGGGTTCTTGGTCAAAGTTTCCACCGTCATCCCAATCTCATCCAAGATGAGGTCTGCCCAGGCTCTAAAGGCCTCTAGTACAGGCGAGTTATCCAAGTTTCGACTCATCAGTTGGTAAAGTGAGTTAGGGATGGGAGAAATGATTTTTGAATACAGGACAAGTGAAGCCCATTGGGCCCGAGCCCACAGTGACACAGTTCCCAGCTCAAAGCAGATTGCCGAGATCGGTATCGCGTTGGGCACGCCCAAAATACGCCTCCAAATTTTCCCTTCAATTCTATTCAGGACTTTGCAAAGATTATCAGATCTTAATTCTAGGCCTTAGGTCAATTTAGGCACTATTTTACCTTAGCAAAAACAAAGAGGTGACAGCTGGAAGGTTTAGACTGAATCTTAACCACTGGCATTGCTCGGGGCAACCCTCTAGACCATCGTTCTTCGCCTGCCAAGCCATTACAGAAGGGGAAAGACCATATGCAAATCAGGCTTGGTCCCACCCCAAAAGGGGCAGTCCAGCCCGAACTGCTAGGTCACATCCCTTCTGCATGAGACCACAAGCATCCCCAAACATGTTTACCTTGGAACATCATTGAGGGTTTGAGGGAGAATCTACCAAACTTGCAACCGATTCGGAAAACCTGGGCTTCCAGAAGCTTTGCCTTATGTAGTAGGATCTCATTCGCTGTTTTAGTGCATCTAGAGGCAGAGAAATGAAAGCCCAGGTACCGTACCGAATCTGCCAACCTCAGTGGCATGGCTCCCACAGAACATACAGGACCTTTTAATTGTAACCTTCTTTTTTTTATGCAAGAATCTTCATTTTAATTGGGTTAATGACTAGCCCCTTGTCTTTGGCAAAGGTCTCAAAATTCTTTAACGATCTTTGTAGCCCACCTTTAGTGGAATCAAATATCAATACATCGTCAGCATATATTAGGCAGACAATTTTCTCATTGCCGATCCTTGGGGCAACCAATGTTACGCTCACCTGGTATCCACGGGGACGCCACCCAACCCTGGTTGGATGATTTGTACTCTCGAACCCTCTCCCGGTCCCTTGGTAAGGCCTCTGGTTAAAGATGGGTCTGCAATATAGGGGAGCTGGATTCAATACCAGATTGTCTTTGTTTTCGCACCTCCCTTGGCCTCAACTCCTTCCTCCCCCCATTGGGCCTTCTCCTCAACTTAATAATATAAAAAGTGGATTCTCCGTCCTGCTCCTCGTGGCAGGGGCGCGTAGATGTGCGGGGCGAGCAGCGACCAAGTTACTTCACTGGTGCAAGCCCCCTTCGGAATCCAGGCCTGCTGCGACTCCGTAGGTTTGCTGCTTTACAGTCTTTATATGCAGTTCTTATGTTCCTCTTAGTTCGAATAATAATGTCTTGCTTCTTTCCTTTTAGGTATGGAAAGGTATTTTGGTGTTGTCATGCAGTTTGAAGATGAGCATGGGCCGGTAGGCGAAAGCGCGGTGTGCGCAATGCTGTCCGGTGAGTAATGCGCGGCGCTGTTTCGCCTTTTATATTGCTAACATGTGTCTTTTCTCTCCTTGTAGGTTGCGATGTTCCTCGCCGAGTGCCGTAATGTTCCAGCAATGATGCTGACCAGGAGATGACTACCCAGGTAAGAATTGTGTGGCTTTCTTCATTTGGGAGGAAACGAGAGTAAACGCTTACTAATGCTGTCTTTCTTTCTCCTCTTTCCAGGTTATGGTATTCCAGGATGCGTGCGGTGCCGGATGATGGAATTCGTACCTTCAGGTGAGTGGAACTGAAGTCAGCAATGGATTGAAGACCGGATACTGTGCCAGGTAAATTTCGTAGTGTTCGTTCTCTCTCTGAAGGTCCTTGGTTTCAGGTAAGCTGGCATCAAATAACTGGACACGGTGAGCGTTACGCTGCCCACAGCAGAATAACACAAAGCATGTTCTGCTGTTTGGGTGCGGTTTAAATAGTCTCAGGTAAAGTAGTTCAGGTAAAATAGTCCCAGGCCTGCCACACCCAAAAGACTAGACCTCATAGCTCAGTTCCTTGTAACTGAGCTATGTGTGTGCCTCCATGTTGGCTGAAACCCCCCCCCCCCAAGTTAAATAGTCCCAAATAAATAGTCCCATTCTAATGTTGGTCTTCATGATGGTTATGAGCCTGGCACCAAAGGCGCCAGGACTGATTCCAAGAGTCTTGGATGTCTTGGATGAGGTTTAAAGGCCTTTGACCTGGCCCTAACTGGAAGGCTGACTTGCCAGTGAGGGCCAAGGGCAAGGGTCATGACAACCAATCCCTCTTTAGCAAGCGATATTGTCACCTCTGAAAAATACTGGTTAAATAGCCATGGGGCCAAAACACACCCTTGTTTCACCCCCGGTAAGATGGTATTCTCCTGGACAAGTCCCCTTTTTGATTTAGTCAGACCTGAATGCTGCAGTTTTCATACACCCAAGAAGTCTATTTTAGCAACCCCTCAGGTAGGCCCCACTTGGTTAATTTGGCCCACAATCTGCTGCGGTCGATAGAATCGAATGCGGCAGTTAAATCAATCGAGGCCATATACGTACAGCACCTTATTTGCAGCCAAGCCTCCTCTTGTATACACTTAAGTGCCAGCCCATTGATATTAGTAGAATGTCCCTTTCTGAAACCGGTCTGGAATTTTCAGTGGGTGGTAGATAGATGCCCAGTCCTCCAAGTGTGAGAGCTGGAATGCCGAGAAGATTTTACTATCGGCATCGATAAGTGAAATTGGACGATAATTACTAGGATCAGTCCTGCCCCCACATGGGAATCACATGTGCCGTATTCCAGGAGTGTTCCCGGTGGAGATAATATTTTTAAATTCCAGAAGCAACAGATTGGACTACAAATTACGATCTTCCTTAAAGGTATCATTTGTGAGGCCATTAGGGTGCATGAAAGGACTTGGATCTTGTTATTGGACCATGTATAATAGCCAGGTCTAAATGGGGATCCCAAGCGCTGTTTCCCTTCATTGGGGATTCAATCAGGGTATTGTTCATCGGGAGCCCAAATCTACCTTCATAGTATTTCACCAAGTCTTGTTCAGCGATGGAATTAAGCCGAGAAACGACATAGTTGGGGTCTTGCCTATTAACAAGATACCAGAACGCACTAACTCTAATCCAGATGGCAAGCAGCAATTCTGCGTCTTGTTGTAGGGTGATATGTTTACGAGATTCACAGAGATTCCTATAGGCCTGTCTCACCTTTCGAATTGCTTCAACTAACCAATCCACTAACACTTTCATCCCTCTGCATACACTTCTCAAACTCTAACCAAAAACAAAACTCTAACTAAACACAACCACAAGCCTAAAACGCAGCAATCCGCACAAACTTCACTACACTGCAACAACAAAACAAACCGCACATAGACTTGCACAACAGCACACGACTACTGGCCGTAAAACACCCCAAGCCCAGCCAACGGACCCACTGGGTTGAGGCTGCCAACAGTACATCACTGCTCTCTTGCACTTCTCCAGCTTATTCCCACTAACTCACCCCCCCCTCCCTCTTTCAGAGCCGCCAGAGCGCCAGGGGACCACTCCAATGGTGATGGTGCACGGTACAAATATCCTTTAACATTAACAGATTACCTGCTGGAGGTGATTAGACCTTATCTTTTTTTAAAATTTGATTATTTATAACTCAGCACACAGGAGAATATGTACAATAACAACTGTTTATCCCCTCTCAGCATACTTATGACCTATAGTCCCTCCACCTCTCCCCCAGAAATCTCAAGCGGCTTTGTTCTTGGCCCTCATTCGGTCAGGCCCGGCGGTGAGTGTTCGCTGGTGGTTTGGAGGACTCTCGCAATCAAGCGTGGTTTGTAGGTCAGGGCCGAGTAGTTCAGGTCATGTAATACTGGTGCCCAAATGTTTGTAAATCGGTGGAGCAGGCCCTCTTTTGCTGCCGTGACCTTTTCGACTATTAAAATGTCCAAAGGTTTGACCCACCAGAGGGTCATCAGGGGCCCCTCCGCGGACTTCCAGGTGCAGGCCACTGTGATTTTGGCAGCTAACAGAAATTGAGATGTTAGTGCTGCCCTCCTTCCCGATCTTGGGTAAGAGTCTGGGAGCGGGATCCTCGGGAGGATTTGTTCGGGAGCCAGCGGTAATGTCACTTGGGTAATGTCTTTTATTGTGGCGAGACATTGTGTCCAGAACTCCCTTACTTTGGGGCATGTCCACCACATGTGGAAGTAGGTTCATGTGTGACCGCAGAGTCGCCAGCAGTGGGGGGTCTAAGGTCTGCTGAAAGTGGTGAAGGCGGAGGGGGGGAGGACTAGTACAAGCGCAGGAGCAATTTGTGGGCGCATTCCCAATTGGTAATGCAGCGGGATGCCGTGCGCGTTCTTGTCCAGATGTCCACCCATGTCTGGTCCTCTATCACGTGGCCCAGGTCCACCTCCCATTGGGGCATATAGGAAGGCTTAGTGTGGAGAGGAGGTCCTCTTGCAGCAGTTTATAGAGGGCCATGGTCTTACCTCGAGCTGGCAGGTCAATTACTGTGAGCTCCAGTGGGGTAGGGGGGTCGGGTTGCGGCCGCTCGGGTCTGAGGGGGGGCACCAGTGCCTTAATTGGGTGTAGGTAAATCGGTCTGTCTCTGCTACATTGGTCGAAGGAAAGGGGGGAGTCCCCGTCGAAGAGCTGCCCCAGCGATTCGAGGCCTCCTGCTACCCAGTTCCTGAAGTTCATTGGGTGGACTCCCGGGGAGCAGGCAGGGTTAAGGAAGACTGGGGAGAATGCGCTCACTTCTCCTGGGATGCCTCTGTTTGCGGGCCCACTCCCAGGCTTTTATCGATTGTTTTGTAGAGGTCAACAGTTCTGGCAAGCTCTGGCGTAGTGCGACAGGGATAAACGGCAGGAAGCGAAGGGGGAGCGGAAGACGAGATTGTTCGATCTCAACCCATTTTGGGTGTCCTCATGCTTGAAAGTGGGTCAGCTGCGCTGCTATTTGGTATCTGCGAAGGTCCGGCACCCCCAGTCCTCCCAGTCTCGTGCTGGCCGTCATGGTTCTCTGAGGAATCTGCGCTTTCTTGCCTCTCCAAATAGTCAATTATTTTTCTCTGGAGCTGCTGTAGGGATGGGTGGGGAGGGGAATTAATGTTGGGAGGGAGGAGGCGGCGTAGAGGAATCTGGGGAGAAGGTTCATTTTGCATGCCGTGATTCGGCCCAACAGAGAGATCTCCTGTGTCTATCAACGGGTAAGGTCCTGTTCCAACTCCTCAAAGAGGGGAGGGGGGGCAGTTTGCCTGGTAGACCTTTGCAGGGTGGGAGGGGATCTGAACCCCAGATATGAGATTGATTGAGTGCTCCATTTGAGCGGGCTTTGCTTCTCCGGGGCTTCCCTCTCGCCTGGGCCCAGGCCCACTCCAAGGGCCATCGATTTTTGGAAATTAATGGTGAATCCTGCTACATCCCCGAAACCACGGATTTCGGTCAGAGTCGCGGTCATGGAAGCCTTGATGTCCGTGATGGTTAATAACACGTCATCTGCGTAGAGAGCACTTTTATGTTGAGCAGTGCCAATCTGCAGGCTGCTGATCTGAGGGTGTCGACTGATTCGTTGGGCTAACGGTTCCGCATGAGAGAGGGATCGGGTCCCATAGGACTCTTAGCTGGGTCTTAGGGGCTTGGTAGTTTGCTAGGACCATTTTCTTGAAGGTCGGACCAAAGCCGAAAGCCTCGAGAGTGAAGCGCAAGTTAGCCCAGTCCACTTTGTCAAAAGCTTTGGTTGCGTCTAGCGCCACTAGGGCCAGTTGTTGGGAATCCTGATTGGCGACCTCTATTAGGTCTAGTGCTCTGCAGATGTTGTCTTTTGTTGACCTTTGGTTTATAAACCCCGTTTGGTCTGGATCTATGATGCTTGGCAGGATAGAGCCAAACGAATGGCCAGAATCTTGGAGTAGATATTGGCATCCAGGCTCAATAGAGAGATAAGTCTGTATGAGCTATTGTCTTGGGGATCCTTTCCAGGCTTGAGAATGAGGGCTGTGGTGGACTCCTGCATAGTTGGAGTGACCGTGCCCGAGGCCGCTAACAAGTTGAAGAGATGAGTTAGGGGGGCCACCATTTGGGGCTCGAAGAGTTTATAGAATCGGGTGGAAAACCCATCCGGGCCTGGGGCTCTAGGTTTCGAGCTTTTTATGGCTCCCTCCACCTCCTCAATTTTGATGGGCGATTCAAGTTCTTCTCTCTCAGCGGGAGTCAGGCGTGGAAGAGCCGCCTCTTGGATGTATGCCCGCTGTTCATTTAGGTCCCTCAGGACTGCCATCAGTATCTGCGATTGGTGGGCTTCCGCTAGGCGTAACTTCTCACGATCCGCATAATAGACCACCCCCGGTGGGTCGCTGAGGCCTAGAATGGTGTTTCTTTTCTTCTCTTTGGCCAGCTTGTTTACCAGCAGCTTGTTAGCTTTGTTATTATGAACATAGTACCATTGTTTGGTTTGGGTTAATAGGTTTGCCGTGGCATCAGCATGGTGTGCCTCAAGCCTTTTCCTTGCCATCTGTAAGACCCTGTAAGACTTTGGGGACCAGCCCTTCTGTTTATGAGTGGCCTCGGCGTCAGCCTTCTGCTTCCAGCATAGCACGGGTTGACTGCTTTTGTTTGTGAAAGGCTGCACCTTGGGCAATCCGTTCCCTTCTGAGGACTGCTTTCATGGCGTCCCAGGTGTGGGCTGGCGAGGTGTCCTCGTCGCGGTTTTCGGCAAATAAGTTTTTAATAGTTCTGGCCACAGAGTCTCTTACTGCCATGTCACTCAGGATAGGGTCGTATAAGTTCCACTGGCGGCGTGGGTCTGGGTTGTGGGCTTGGATGATAAGCGAGACTGGAGCACGGTCCGAGAGGATCCGGGGGCCAATAGTAACATCGTCTGTAAAGGTCAAGATCTGGGGGGAGGCCAGCAGCAAATCAATTCTGGAGAATGGATTTCCTCTTCGGAGGAGAGTTCAGGCCCCTGACATTCAACGTGGTAAACTTCAATTTTAAATGGGGGGTTGGCTCATCGGGCTTATAGGCCGTGGGAGGGGGGGCCTGGAGGGGAGTCAAATCAGCCATAGCTATGAGGAGTTGGCTGCCTTCGGTTCTCCTGTGGCTGAGGGTTTTTAACTAATCTCTAACGGCAGATACAAACTTCCAACGTCTGCCTCCAACGGGAGGTCCAAATGGGGGCCAGGGGGACCGAATTTGAACTGTCGGTGACGCCCCTAATCGCCCAGTCTGTCATCAGCCAACACTCTCGAGATACACTCCAAGGGTAAAGTGGTGACATCCGCCTCGGAGGAGGGTATGGGCCGCATGGGTACCGCGGCAGGCGTTGGCAAGCGTGGTTTCGATGCTATGTGTTCTTCGGGTGTTTCCCTGCCTGGACTTCATGAAGCAGTGACATCCCCCTTAGGGTTGGGTGCGGACCCTGTAACGCCCGCGGCAGGGTAAGGTAGGCAGGGTTCAGATGCCATGTGTTGCCTGCACTTTATTTTAACCATCATTTGTGTTTGCAGGGTTTTCTGCACTCTTGTCCAGGGAGTACGCCTTAGTTTGGGGGAGGTGGTGCTCGGGTCAGGAGATCTCCGTCTGGGGGAGGAGGACCCCGCTGTCCCCGGGGAACCCGGGCACAGGATTGATGCTGCGTCGTCGAGATGACTGATGGTTCGCGGGGTCCCCTTATGAGCTAATTGGAGAGCCGTCGGACCATCCATTGATAGCGGATCTGCTGGTCTCGGAGGAAGAAAGTGAGGGGGCGTAGAGCTCTGCGCTTCAGTAGGGTCAGGGGGGAGAGATCTTGAAATATTTGGAGAGGAGAGCCCTGGAATGATAGTTCTTTGCATGAGCGACCAATTGCTGAGATAGCTTCTTTGGTGGTGAAGAAGTGGACTCTCGTGATCACATGCGGGGGGGGTCCGAATCCGTGCCTCGGCGTCTGCGCAATCTGTGCCTGCGATCAAGCAAGAGCTGGGCATCATCCAGATCTGGTAGTAACGACCAGAAAAAATTGCTCACGTATTCAGGCAGGGCTTTGTTAGGGATGGAGGAGGGAACACCCTGGATGCGCGTTATTGCGACGGGTACAGTTTTCTAAGTCTTCCTGCTTAAATTCGAGGATCTCAGTTCTGTCCATGAGGGTCTGAATTGTGCGTTGCACCTCCACCAATGTGTTGGAAGGTTCTTGAGCTAGGTCTTCCGATTCCCCCATCCTGTGTTCGATGTCACAGACTCTTTGCTCTGTTTGTTCCATTTTTGTGGTGAGTTCTAGCATGCAGGATCTAAATTCCGCTTTGATGTCAGACATGAAGGCTTGGAGGTCCTCTTTGGTTGCGAGGGGTCCTTTCTCCTCTGGTGATTTTTGGGGCGTGATTTTAGGAAGGTCTACTTTCTTCCCTTTCTCCGTTGACAAAAGCAAGGTGGAAATATCTGCGGATTTGGGGGGTTTCAGGGATTTAGCCATGGTTCCAATGTGTCAGGTTGCAGTTGTCGGGCTGTGGGTGGGATGCTGATTGACCAATAGATAGTCCCAGGATGCCAACCCAGGGTCCCTGCAGACTTGCTCTGGTGGCCACTGGTAAGTGACGTGGGCAGGGGCACCCCAGGAGGTGGCCGGGCTAAGTAGCGCTTGTAGGCCCTTTGCTGCGGTATGGTAGTGGGTGGCACACGAGGGAAGGGGCTTAAAGGGGTCCAAGGTTATGATAGCAGTAGGCGTTCAACTCACCGCTTGTTGGGAGCTTCCGAGAGGAAGGCGGGGGAGACAATCCTCTCCGTTCTAGTGGTGGTAGGAGGTGGGCAGGGGTGCCCCAGGAAGCTGTATTAGCAGATACTGTCAGCCAGGACCGTCCAGAGGGGCACCTAGAGAGTCCAAGATTCCATGGCGGGTGAAGATTAGGCCCTGCAGGGAGCGAGCGGTCTGTCCTGGGCGCCTCAAGGATACGGGCAGCGTCCCGAAGTGGTGGGGAGCTCTTATGATGGGATGTGGCCCAGGCGGGCTAGGCTGTAGCTGGAGGTCTCTGGGCTGGAGGGGGCCGATGAAGCTCCTCGTGGTCTTCTCCCCAACGTTGGCCACTGAGTCAGGGCCGCCGTCTTGAAGCGTATGGGGGCAAGGGTTTTAGTGAGGTGGGGGCCACAGTTGTGGAGTGCCACCCCAAGCTGTTACACTGGCAGGAGAGTAGGAGCGGGTGCTCCTTCCAACATCCAGATGGGGGAGTCAAGTAAGAGGGTCTCAACTGGTTTCCACCCTTCGGGGAGGGCCCCTGCTCCGGGGCCACAATCTGGCATAAACTGTGGGATCCCGCAGAGGTCGACGAGAGTCCTCTGCCGCTTCCCAGGCCAGCGGGGGGCGGATCAACTATACCGGAGCACGGCCACCCGCCGGCGTCCGTTCGAGGCCCCTCAACTCAGTCACGGGTAGCCAGCGGCTCAGGGCCCCCCCTCCAGGAGCGGTCCCGCGGCTATGGCTCGGACCCCTCCGGATCCAGGGATGGGCCAGCAGCTTCGCCGGCAAGGCCGCTGGATTCAGGCAGGTCGGTGGCAGTCCACCAAGGGCAGTAGCTCCGCTCTCAGAGTGGGGGGTGCGAGGGGGGAGGGGTGACCAGCTCCTCGCGGGGGTGGCTGTTGGAGAAGCTGGGAACCCTAAAAACAGGAGCGGGTCACAGGTGCCGGGTAGGAGGCGCAGACTCGCGCAGAAGCAGCCCGCCTAGAGCGGGTTCTGGCAGGGCACCCCGCCGGGTCATGATCAGCGTCGCATCCGCGACTCGGCCCCGCAGCACGGGGTGGTGTCGGCGAGCCCTGCTGGAGGGTAACAGAGGGTCTCAGGGGTCAGTGGCTCCCCATCATGGATTCGGAGTCCGCAAGAGCTGGTGCCTCGTCGCAGGAGCTGAGCCGGCTAGGTGGGACCGCCATCTTGGTTTTGCCCAACGGGCACCGCCGGCCAAACCCTCACCACGTTTACAGGGTTCCCGGGTGCGTTTCATGTCAGGATCTCTGCTAGTAGGGCCCCCTGCCCTCTGCCACCCGAATCAAGCTTCTAGAGGGTTGGGTCATAGCTGGAACATGGAGTTTTTGGTGTTCGCCTGCGGATGCCATTAGAGGAGCTGCCTCATCGCTGGCACTCCAGCCACGCCCCTATTAGACCTTATCTTACGAATTTCCCTCCTCATAGACCTTTTTGCTTCAGCCGATTCAATGCTGAAGCCATGGGTATATCTGGATAATAGTTTACATCTACTCCCCTGGCCTGCCCTAATGCCTGTCACTATTCCACCAACATGTTTTTGGAGCTCATTGGCATTAAAACATCTAATCTTCCAATCATAGAAAGCCTGGTCAAGTGCACTCCTTACCGTTGCATTCAACAGAAGTATGTTCCGGTTAGACCATTTGACAGTGTTCCCAGCCACATGCCGCAGTTACTCGTGGTTGTTTCAGAGAGTCCCTGATGTTTTGCAGCAAATCAAATGAGGCTGGCAAAATAGAGTGGTCACTCCAATCAGTTTTTATCACCTCAAAAGAATCAACAAAAATGTAATCGATCATTTTCAACTTTATCCCCAATTAAGCCTGATGAGTTGTTGATTGCAATCAGCAGTCCCCCTGAGGGTCTACCCCAAGTGCTTTCTTTCCCAAGTTGCACAAATACCGTAAAGCCATCTAGGATAGGGGCAGAGGTAAGCCATGTCTTCTTTAAACAGACACAATTTGCCAATCTTAATTAATTCACGCATTCCTGATTAGTGAATGGGTGCAAGTTACCATGGGTGTTCCAAGATTTTACCGTAAATTGGTTCTCCTCTCGGGCAACTATCACACCAAGAGACCTATCATGGTACCCATTTTTGCCACAAGGAGATTATCGTTGCCCAATCTACATCTTTCATTTCTCCCATTTCCACCTTAATTGATGGCCACAATTTGCCAGAATTACATAGGATAGGTTTTATAGGTTGGCAGGCAATTGCCATCTTCTCTACCCTCTGGACAATACCAATCTCAGATGGGGCCTCCCTCTGAGTTAGTATAAGTTCCCCCACCAGAGGAGATGCCAAGTCAATGATACTAATACCCAGTTGGTTCTTCAGTTGGAATGAAACTCTTTGAATATCATTAGAAACCACCAGAGCAAATGGTGGTATCTCTGAGAAAATGGTCAGAATATTAGCCCGATTTAGACAGATATTAATAGTCAAATCCAAATTGCTGCTGATCTGGATTCGATATGGCATGCTTTTGTTCCCTTCAGAAAAGTGCCCCATGTCTGAGTGATCCCTATTAGCAGGTAACATATCCGATTTGCCCGTATTTACCTTTTTGGGTAGGGGGGTGTACTTGGGGGAGGGTGGGTTCAGGGGGGGAGGTCAGATAGTCATTGTAAGATATCCTTTACCCCATCCGAGATTTGGGGATGTGTTACTGCGTCTGGAATGTCTGCCTCAGCCTCCAAAAACCTTGATTTGCCCCACCACAACCCTCGCTCAATTTGGGTACCTCAATCTCAGGTGCACCATCAGTGCCAGAAGTAGGGGATAGCACCTCAGCCTCATGATGGACTAGAGTAGTAGATCTACCCGTCCCATGGTTGTACTGTGCTTCACCCGAGGTGGAGGCCCCCTTACAGGCAGACTCAATTTGTTCAATAATTCCCCTGGGGGGTGGGGGGTGCTCTTCCCTCCCAAATATAGTGGGGATTAAGGTAGCGATTAGAGGTGGGGGTAGTACAGCCATACTCTTAGAGGAAGATGGTTTAAATCCATCCTTTAGTGGATTAATAGCGCACGGTGCCTCAACAGATTCTGAAGCCTTTATGGCCCTAGATGCCCCAGGCCTACTATCCTCCCCTGCAGCCACTCCGCCAGGGGGTATTTCTCATCTGAAGTCTGTTTGATTCATAGAATCCACTCTCTTAGCTGCTAGTGGTGAGGGCAAGATCGGGGATTCAAGTTCTACAACGGGAGACCAACCAGAGCGAAACAAGGACGTGTGGGCAGTTCTAATGGATAGGAGCTGATTTTTACGGAAGCCCTGTTTGGCTCTTGTCTGTTTACTTCTGGCTACAATCACCCTTTTATTAGGCAGGCTTTTAATCTTAGGCATTTCATTAACCAAATCATCCTTTGCACCCCTCTCCCCAGGCATTATGTCATTGGTAAGGTTAACAACATCCGGGGCAACAGGGTTAATGTGTGACAAATTTTGGGCCAGATCCGCAGCAGGAGCTCGATTAATAGGGGATTCAATTACAATGGTATCATCTGATATTTCAATGGTCGCCTTAGGTTCAGCACCAAGGGAGGCCGGGATTGAGTTCACTTGCTCAGCCCCCCGAAATAGTGGGAGGTGGTGACATGAAAAGCCTGTTTCTATGCCCCCATCCGCTCCAGCCCAGCTCCATGACTTCCCAGGCGGACCTCCGTTCTTAACTCCTCTAATTTAAACATAACCTCAGTCAGTACTACATTAGTAGACTTCAATTCAGCCCTCACGTTATCATACAGGGAGACCAAAGAACTCAAAACCACATTTAGAGCAGATAGAGTGGGGTGTGTCAGACGAATACATTCATCAACCTCCCTCAGGGTATGATGCAGGGAGGAGTCCTTCGAGCCCTCCTGCCCCATTACTGGTGATAATTGCTCATTGTTAAGTTAATCAAGTTTGGGAGTAATTCCAGTAAGCATATCCACCAGTGTGGTTGGTGAATCCAGGGTCTGTACATCCGCACCCTGCTCACCTAAGGGCACAGGTGTTAATGGAGAATCCGTCTTCAGTTCTGCTTCCGCTTGGTCTGCCACCTCAATAATGCTGATATCAGTAAGGTCCTTCAAGCCAGAGAAATTAGGCTGGGAGATCATAACTGTGTGGTCTAACATGGCTTTACATTTAATAGCAGGTAAAGCTTTGAGTTCAGTACTTGTAATAATAGATTTTTAGGAAATGGTGATCCATGACACGTTGGCCTGAGATAGGTTTCGGGCCCGGGGTGGAATTAGATGTTTGAAACCAGATGGCCTGCGCTCCTCTTTCAGTGTGGTGGCATTGAACTTGGTGTACACCATGGGAGGAAACATTGGTGGTCATAAGGCGTTGAATGGACTCATCCGTTGGAAGGCAGGATACCATTTGGTAAGGTTTTAGTTCATGGCAGTTGGTTAACCCCCAGTTCATGATCATTCTGGCTATGCGGCATATTGGGAATGGGCTTGGGGGCGGGGGTGGTGTTTAGTCAGATTAAGAGTGTATGTGGGCAGACGTTCTTCAATTGATATACATGGCAATGACCGCCTTGGCACCATTTTTCCCACTTGAGAAATATCCGCAAATTGGGCAACAGTTAGTAGACTTTGAGTAGCGACTGTATCCAGGTCTCCCCTGCTGCATAAGCCAGATCGCATGATGAAATTGGGCAACTGTATTTCCGGCAATGGTGCGACGCCTAGGTCAAAGGGGAACACCAAGAGGCGAGCCCCTGCAGTCCCTAGGACCACCCAATCAGTTTCTACACAGGCCACACTGGTAAACGGGGATAATATGGAGGCAGACACCAGACAATCGCTAGTAAGATCTCGGAGCACAGATCCAAGAACAAGAAAGGAGCAAGCCGTTGATTAGGAGCACGGTTCAAAGGAACAAGTCCTGCAGTCACCGAAGCTCCGAGCCAGAGGACAAGGCATTCTCGTTGATTACGGATGCTTCAGTAGTTCAGTACTGGCTCCTCTAGGGGCAATGTCTGACTTAAGTTGCCGTCAGATATAGGCCGGTATATGTGCAACTACTGTGTGGTGCGGTACTAGCCAGGTACTAAGCGAATACACACAGAATGGAGCACAGAAGAACTATGGTTCTGAGGCACCCGGCCAATAAACAATTACCTGGCAACTAGGTTTGTGTATAAATAATTAGTATTTTCCACGAACAAGCAAGCCCAACCTGTGGCGATACGAAGTCAGCTTACCACTTCTGGTAGTATCGGCCACCGTCTATTGCAGTCTGGTTTTGCGCTGGCTGGGGGAGGAGTCGTCAGGAGGAGGACATCCAGCAAAGCAGCAAACAACGAAACAGTAAACAAGAAAAGTGCCCATGACTAGCACAGGCTTAACGCTGCAAGGGCGTCACTGTCTTCCTTTTTGTATTCTGCTTCCTGGATGGGCAGAGCTGTGAGTTCCACAATCCTTAAGGCAATAGTGCCTATACTGTTTCAAAATCCGCTTGTGAACACTGAACATGGTGTTCCAATATTGTTCAGGTACTCCTGCCGTACAGACGACTCAGTAGAGAGGAAAATTATGGCAGCAGCAACAGCAAAACAGTAAACAAGAAAAGCGCCCTTGACTAGCGCAGGCTTGTTCATTTGGCATGGGGAAACTGACATCAGGGTTTCAGTACTGGGAAACATTGTTTCCCTTAGTCTTGTTACTGTTACTACTTTTGGTAACTTGTTTTCTGATGTTTGTTAATCTGCTTAGAATCACATGCTGTGCATAGGTCCGACATCCAGTGGTCACTGCGGAGTATTGCATTTTGTTTTTCGTAGTCGAAAAGGGGACGTCGACAAGGCGTGTCTGTAACACTATCCCTATAGTGACGTGTGTTGTACCCACAATCCCTCACGCGTCGAGGTCCCTCAGATTGTTTTTTTCCGCCCAGATACTGGTCGCCTTTACGCGGAGCTCCTCGAAAGACATTGCAGATTTCATCTCCTCGACCTTTGGTCGTTTTCCTATATTAATATAGAACATATCGATCCTCCCCTCGACGCTGTTGTGAAGCTTCTCCGCCGAGCAAGATCTTCGACGGAGGGGACGAGCGGAGGAGATCCTTCGGCGTTGCCGAACACGTGGCCTGGCCTCGCAGGCCAAATACAGTAGGGAGAGTGGGGGTCGTGGGACATCTCTAATTCTTTTCTGAGAATGCCTTTCCTTTTCCCCTTCCTTTCCCTTGGGGTGGTTATCACATTTTATTGGAGAGGACACCCTTTAGGTTTTGCCCGCTTTGCAAGGGCAAGTTTACTTGGAAGGACAAGCATTCACGGTGTAACCGCTGCTTGCCCCTCGATCACAAGGAGGAAGGTTGCACGGCTTGTCGGCTTCTTAAGCCGAAGACTCTAAAAGACCGTAGGGTCAAAAGGTGGGCGGCCTACGCTATGTTGAAGGCCGACGCTCCACCCACCGTCGCTACCTCCGACAGTGACGAGGAACGTGATACCACGACCTGCTGCGGAAGTCGTAAACCCCCCTAGAGAGCGCACACGCGCTTCGTCGTCTGTCCCCGGCCCCGACGGGCTCGGCTCACGCCCTGCTTATGGGGATGAACACCCCGGCGACACTGACGCACACAAGACCACACATAAGCACACAACCCATGGCTCTTTTTTGCCGAAGGCAAAGAGAGCATCAGCGCCCAAGGAGACGCAGGTTTCACCGGCGGCCTCCTCGGACCGTTCGGGTTCGAAGCCCCTCTCGCAACCGCAGCCGCGACCAGCGACTGGGCTTTCGGCAAATAAGGGCGCCGCCCCCAAATCATCGGCCGGAGCGCATCAGCAGAAAGCGCATGCCGCCGTAGAGCGTTCGACACCCATAACATCGAAACCACAGCTCTCCGCTGACAAACGAGTCGCTGAGAGCTTGGCGAGGATCGTGGTAGCCGACGCCCACAAGCGTACGCCGAAAGACACGTCGAGCGCTACGCAAAGGTCGAAAGACACACCTGAAGGCTTTTCGGAAGGCGACGGGACACTTTCCTCGACGTTATGGAAGAGGTCGAGCCGTGTTCAGCTACAAGACACCAATTTTCCCCCGCTAGACCGCTCAGGGGTACCCCATGAAACCATGGAAAGGCTCCATCTCTGCATGGAAAGAATGGAGAGGTTTATGAATGCCCAAAACCCTCCCACTCCAAAGAGAATAAGAGAAGGGCCTCAGGAGGACCCCAGGGCCAAAATTCCAAGATTAGTCAATCCCCACCAGGACACAGCCTCAGACCTCCACAGTGTGTATGACCTCACTGGGGAAGAACATTATTTTGAAGAAGAGGATGATTTTATGGACGAGGAAGACGGACGGAACCAGGAGGAAGGTCTGGAGGACAGTCCAGACTCGGTAGGAGAAGGCTTCGGAGAAAATCCAGAAGAAGGACCTTCTCACCCCTGGCAATCACCATCAATATATTCCGACACTGATGTCCTGAACCTAAATCCTCCTGACATTTCACCTGTTAGAAACACGTCTCTCATTGACGATCAACCCACATTTAATGCCCTGTTGCGCAGAGCAGCAGCACACTTCGAACTAGACACTGGGGAGCTCTCCCCTGAATTAGACTTCGTAGAAAGGTTAATTAAGGAGAAACCCCCGGTCAGTCAGACAATTCCCCTCCTCGCTTCGGTGAAGAGAAGAATCATCCCTTCGCTGTCCACACCCGCACTAATCAGAGGGGTCAATCCTAGAATTGAAAAACTTTTCACTCCTTCACCCTCAGACCCGCTGTACATCAGGGGACATTCCATTCCGGATTCCCTGGTAGTAACCAACACAAGAAAGAGGGCAGGGGTACCACTTTCCACCAGTGAGGCACCACCTGACAAGGAGGGCAAGCGGTTATATGCCCTTGCTAAAAGAATTACATCCTCGGCCGCCTTTTCGGCAAGAATTGCCAACAACAATTCTTTGCTTGCTAGCTATGCGGACGCGCAGTGGGCCAAACTGCGCAAAGACGCCAAAGAAGCGCCGGAACCATTACGTACACGCCTGCTTTCAACTATTGGCGAAGGAACCCAGGTCAACCAGAGTATTGTGAAGAGCTCTCTGGATGCGGCAGAAACTGCGGGACGTTCCCTAGTTCAGGGAATAGTCCTAAAACGACACGTATGGCTGCGCAACTCAGGGTTCAAACCGGAGACACAGGCGTCTTTAATAAATAAACCTGTTGAAGACTCTAACCTCTTCGGGAAGGCGGTGGATGAGGCTCTGGAGATGGCTAAAAAAGAGTTCGATACAATCAAAACTCTTGACCAAATCTCTAAGCCCGCTACCAGGCGCGGATATGGCAATTAACGCTTTTTTCGTGGCCAACGCCAACAACAAAACCAGCAGCAACAGTACCCTGCCACCAATTTCCAGACCAGTAGTGGCTAGTACAGTCAAAGAGGACAGCGCCGGGGCAAAGGAAGAGGGCGAGGGTCCACCCCCAGAGGTTCCCAAGCCCCTAACAACACCAAGTGACGCGAATATTCGCGTCCCCTCCCATGCAACACCGGTCGGGGGCCGGATAACATCCTTTCTTCCAGCATGGGAGGGTATAACGTCAGACCGCTGGGTACTTTCCACCGTAGCCCACGGATACTGCATCGAATTCAACAGTTCCCCAACATACAAACTCCCGAGGGGACGACGCATGTCACCGGAACATCTTGCCATCCTTCTACAAGAGGTACAGCAACTGCTGGAAAAGGGAGCCATAGAGGTCGTGCCTCTATCTCAGGTAACGGAAGGTATTTATTCAGTGTACTTCCTTGTACCCAAAAAGGATCTAACCATGCTCCCTGTATTAGATCTGCGCCCAGCGAACAAGTTTATCAAACCCCAAAAGTTTCGTATGGTGACCCTACAGGAAGTGATCCCACTGCTATCACAGGGAGATTACATGACAACATTGGACATGAAAGATGCATACTTTCATATTTTAATGTTGCCAGCGCACAGAAAATACCTCCGGTTCATGATAGAGGGCAAACACTACCAGTTCAGAGTGCTACCCTTCGGCATAGCATCAGCACCGAGAGTATTCACGAAGGTACTGGCAATGGCAGCGGCCCACCTGCGCAGGTTGTCCATCCCAGTTTACCCTTACCTCGACGACTGGCTCATAACAGGGGATTCTTACGAAACATGCTTCTCCAATACCCAAAAGACTGTAGACCTTTTGTTCCAGTTGGGCTTCTCCAGCAACGAAAAGAAGTCCAGCCTAGACCCCAGCCAAATCAAACAATTCCTAGGGGCTCTAATTCAAACAAAGGACGGCCTCGTCTTCCCCTCCAAAGAGAGGGTTCAAAACATGTTGTTTCAGATCCCTCAATATGTGTCCGGTCGAGAGGTGACGGTACGCAAAGCAATGCGCTTGCTAGGCATGATGGCGTCGTGTATTTATTTGGTACCTCACGCGCGCCTGCGCATGCGCCCAATGCAAGAGTGGCTCAACAGCCAGTGGTGTCAGGCCAGCGGACTATGGGACGATCTAGTGGTGGTCTCGCAGGCCTTAGTTCTCTCGCTACGGTGGTGGACAAAAGAAAACCTAGAAAAAGGGAAACCCTTTGCCACAACCGCGGCGGAAGCCACTCTAACCACAGACGCATCCCTCACAGGATGGGGGGGCTCACCTATCCCATCAGACTGCTCACGGAGAGTGGACTCCGAGCGTAGCATCCAAACACATCAATCTTCTGGAGCTACTAGCGGTGTTCAAGGCGCTAAAAGCCTTCCAGGAACACCTACAAGGCAGGACAGTGATGGTCCTTACAGACAGCACCACAGCCACGTATTACATCAACAAGCAGGGGGGAATCCACTCTCCAGGACTGTCCAAACTGGCCCAAAACATATGGAAGCGGGCTCTCAAACAGAATATGTTCCTTCTGTCACAACATGTACCAGGGGAACTCAATCTGCTGGCAGACAAACTCAGCAGGGATTTCCCCCTGCCCGAAGAGTACGAATGGCGACTGCACGAAGACATCGTCTTCGACGTCTTCACGCAATGGGGATTCCCAGAAATAGACCTGTTCGCAACCCTGGAGAACTCACAATGCCAAAGTTACGCCTCCAGGTACCCCCAAAACCAATCCAAGGGGAACGGTCTGTCGATTCAATGGTCAGGGAAATTTGTTTACGCTTTTCCCCCCCGACTCCCCTTCTCAACGAGGTGGTGCACAAGATGCACCAGGAACAAGTAACCATGATACTGGTGGCCCCAATGTGGGCCCGACAGCCATGGTTCGCTCACTTGATGGAGATGTCTCTATCTCCCCCAGTGAAACTCCCCTGCCCGTACAACATGCTGTCACAAGACAGGGGCAGGACTCTGCATCCATGCCCCCAGAACATGAACTTAGCAGCCTGGCTCCTGAGATCGTAGAATTTGGACATCTACAGCTCCCGCAGAGATGCATGGACATCCTCAGGGAAGCCAGAAAACCTAACACTCGCCACTGCTATTCTAGCAAATGGAAGAGATTTGTCATCTGGTGCAGAGGAAAGAGCATCAACCCAATTGACTGCTCTCCCACACATATTGTTCTATACCTGACCCATTTATTGGATTCAGTTCTAGTGTTCAATTCCATTAAAGTCCACCTAGCGGCACTTTCTGCATACACCACTTCCCAACTCAGTGTCGTGGTGGAAGATCCCTGTTATAAAGGCCTTCATGGAGGGAGTAAAGAGAATACACCCCCCGATAGCTGACCCAGCTCCCGGATGGGACCTTAACGTGGTACTTACAAAACTCATGGGATCACCTTTTGAACCCACGCACAAAGCAACTCTTAAAGACCTCACTCTTAAGACTGCTTTTCTAATAGCTATCACCTCCATCAGGAGAGTAAGTGAACTACAGGCTCTTTCTGTTCTAGACCCCTTTGTTACAGTTCACAAAGATAAAGTGGTTCTACGCACTCACCCAAGGTTTGCTCCAAAATTCATCTCAAAATTCCATGTAAACCAGTCTATAGAACTACCAGCGTACTTTCAAAATCCTTCCAACTTGGGAGAAAGGACTCTGCACACACTAGATGTGCGCAGAGCGGTCATGTTCTACATGGAAAGAACCAGACCACTGAGGAAAACTAATCAGTTCTTCGTCTCGGTGGCATCAGGAAGAGAAGGGGATGCAGTTTCAAAGTCCACTATTTCTAGATGGATTGTCCAATGCATCACTCTCTGCTATACTCTTGCTAAGAGAGAACTGCCCTTTAGGCCAAGAGCACATTCTACTCGAGGCACGGGGGCGTCCATAGCATTCATTGCAAATGTTCCCCTTGAGTCCATCTGCAAAGCGGCTACCTGGAGTTCTGTGCACACCTTTACAAAACACTACTGTTTAGATGCACACTCTAGATCTGACTCCCAGGTGGGACAGGCAGTATTAAGACATCTTTTCTCTACTGTTCCTTCTCATAACACACCGCCAACTCCGGGTACTGCTCGCTAGTCTATGCACAGCATGTGATTCTAAGCAGATTAACAAACAGAAGACAATGCATTATTTACCGTAAAAGCATTTCTGATGGTTGTATCTGCTTAGATTCACATGCGCCCACCCTTCCTCCCTGCTTGGATGGAAGGAACATAGACATCTTTCTATATCTCTCTCTTTTCTGTACTCGCTCAAGTCTAGAAGGCTCCCTCAGGGCAGAAAAATACAAACAGAGGGACCTTGACGCGTGAGGGATTGTGGGTACAACACACGTCACTATAGGGATAGTGTTACAGACACGCCTTGTCGACGTCCCCTTTTCGACTACGAAAAACAAAATGCAATACTCCGCAGCGACCACTGGATGTCGGACCTATGCACAGCATGTGAATCTAAGCAGATACAACCATCAGAAATGCTTTTACGGTAAGTAATGCATTGTCATCACTTTGGTAACTTTTTATCATTGTACAATGCATCATACCATGCAGTACAATGGGGTACACTTTTTGTTTTGCCCTATTCTCTCGCTCATATAGTATTTGGTTCCTCTACATGTGCTAAAGGCATAAACTGGTAGCAGCAGTTACTTTTTGTAATTTTTTTTTTTAGTTTTTTTGGCGCATATAATGTTTGTTTTGCTGTGTTTGGCCGCTTACTTTGGCTAGTGGTCAAACATGGCCATGCCACAAGGTTTTTCGCTTGTCCTTTGGCCATCTTGTGTTTTACCCTTTTCCTCGCCTGAGAGACCAGGAAAATCCTTATATGGTCTTCCAGTGCCCGGTAAAGCAGAAACTGTTGGCGGGCTACTGGAGGTCTCTGGGTTTTTGCTGCCAGAAAGTGAATTGGGACTGTCTGATCACAATCCACTAACTGCTTTCAGTGTGTCAGAGTGGTATGCATCAATTTTGCAGCCAGTGGTCCCAATTGGTCCACTGCTTTGGTGTGTGTGTGGGGGCAGATCAGCTATTGGGTAGTGGGAGTTTTAGCTATTACCTAGCTATAGGAATAAGAATAGGACCCTTGCTCCCACTCTAGAGAGATCCTAGAAAAAACCGAAGGAGCCAAGACCCCTGTCCAGCTACAGGACCTGCGAGGAGACCGGAGACCCATTGGAAGGCCTGGCGACCAACTTCTCCTGCTGTCCTGGAAGAGCCCTGTTGTGTATATGATCTTCAGCAGTCCTGCAAAGGAACTACAACCCTTGGAGTGAAGGGAACATCAATTTTCAATGTCTGCTCAGAGTCCTACGAAGAAGAGCCTTCGGTAGTGCCCCTTGACCCCCAGTGGCTGACTAACTCTGCGTTTGGGCTACCATCGTTCTGAGTTGAGGCGTGGAACTTGGGGATCTTCCGCTTGTGCAACAAGACTTGCCTCTTAAACTTCGTGGTCCTAGCATCAAGGGGACCCGAGATAGGAGGCAAAGACTGCCCGCAGCAATTGAATCCCTTTGCGTCATGGTGCATCAGTGGATGTCGTCTGAAACTGCTTACCTGCGTCCAGTCCTGTCCTAAGAGGGGCCCTGCATCGAGTTTTTGCATTTCCCAACGAAGACCTTGCACCAGCATTAGTCGCTAACCCGAGGAGTGCTCCAACCTGCAGCCCCTGGTGATCAAGTGCTGAGGCTGACTGTGGGAAAAGAGACTTCAGACCCTCTTCCGCAGACCTGCCAAGTACTGCGAATAATCAGAGTACCGGGGGTGAGTTGTAACGATACCTCCTGAACCCCAAACACCCTCTCAAAAGTTTAGATAACCTTTATCAACTTTTGTTTTAGCTTGGCCTTGCCATTGCTTGTTCACACAATCCTGCTGAAAATTAGGGACGTGTTAGTTGTTTCCAGCATAAAAAAAAACTGTATGGAACTTTGCTGAACTTTTGGGCACAAGGCCCCATACATCTTAGGGTGACTTCTGAACCTAGGATTGCAACTCTGTGGACTTGAACGTGCTTATACTAATGTGTACCTTCCTTTTTAGGGGTTTGATCTGTATTTTGCCCTGATCTAGTGATTGTGTATGTATCTATTATCTTGTGTTGTGTGTGATTACCGGTTAGCCATTTTTCACTGTTATATGGTCGTAAGGAAAGAAGTATTTTTATACCTGTTTAAGTGTGTTCCTTGACTACTTCACTGTGTGTGCTCATTGTGAACCCCCTTACAAGCTCACCACCTCTTGAGACGTAGCTTAGACCACTCGTCCACATACCTTGAACTGGTTTGGCTACAGCGCCTGAGTTGTCCCTGACGCAATATTAGGCTGGCCTTCTATAAATCCGTCCACTGGTTCAGAGGAAAGGAAATTGGTCCTAACTCGTTCACAGAGCCGGCCCCAAATACCTACAAAAAAGATGATGCCTCATCTCCCAACCCGCACCCTAAGGTCAAGTACAGATCTCTTAGTGGTGCCAGCCTCCAATTCAGCCAGAATTGGAGGGTCCACCTACTCCACCCTTGCACCAACATTTTGGAACTCAGTGCCTCCCCACATTCAACACAGCCAAGACTACATGGCTTTCCGGAAAGCACTGAAAACCTGTCTCTTTCCTTAAAATCATTTATGGAAACGTTTTGGCCTATAGCAAGACCACCAACAGCCAGAAACGGTTAGGAACCCCATTAGCACGGGGAGGTAAGAACAACTTGAACACGGAAGCTGGTTCTATTGATCAAATAACTTCAACGCTAGGAACCTGCTGCCCCCTACAGGCTCGCTAATTGTTAGGAAGAATTCTCGTTTCTGTGCTAATTCCTTTTACCCTTAACGACTCCCAGCTTTTTTGCTGGACTTTAGGACTTTTTAGTTTTAGCCCTGGAGTGAGACAGACCTTTTTCTATTTCTCTCATGTGTTTTGACCTAATTTGGATTGTGTTTCCTCTGTATTTGGAGTCTGACAAACTCCATAGGCATCTACTTTTTGTATGGTGACACACAGCACCTTCACTGCAGTGTCACAGAGAAATCCTTTAGACTTCTCGTAAGATTTAAATACCTTTTCTTGTGTGAACTACTATTCCCAAGAATAGTGAAGTGAAATTGACTTTACTTACCTTTTTCTCTTTGTAGGTCCAGCACACCCCATCTTATGTGGAGTGCTGGTTGGGGGGGTTAACTAGTAGCCCATTATCCTACATTCTCATGTAACATTTGTTATGTTACCCTCCCTACTTTAAATGGCTAGTGGCAGTGGTTTATTTTCCTACCATTGTGCTTTTTTACCGCTGGCTGAATCCTCAGCTGCAGTATAACACCCATGGGTAACCATTTTTTCAAAATGGCCTGGTCTTTGTTTGCCATTTTCTGTTAGTGAGGTTTTTCTTTGGGTTTTACGCTGTGCGTTGAGCCAGGTTGACAAAAGCTCCAGGAGTCTCCGAAGGACCCTCTAGAAGCAGGACGACCAGAGCTCGAGTCCCCTCACCAGAGTGCAGGAACCAAAGCTTGAAGGAAGCCCATACCGGTATCTGAGATCCGCGACAGTGCTGTTTATCGAGCGCTAACCATAAAGTGCTGCTGAACCGAAAAGAGCCCGTAGCTGCCGACGACCTCCGATTTGCTGCCGCAGGAGCCCTCAGAGGTCCTCCCTCTTGTCCCCACGACTGAGGCTCAGGAACCCAAGGTCTGCATCACTGCCAACAGGACAGAATCCAGCTGGATCAATCTTCTTCAAACCAGAGGTACTTTTAGACTTGCAGTACTTACCTCAGTGTCTTTTTAGCTGTGTTCTTCCCAGTTGGGAATTGCATTTGCTCACCTTAAGAGTTGATTCCAACTATGCTTTTCACAGGCTTCACAGCTTGTGACCCTACAAGTGATTTCTACAAACGCTTTAACTTTGTGCAAGACTTTTTATCTAAGAAGTTCCTCCGCTCCATAGACTGTGCTCCAATTGACTTTGGCCTTCCTGGCTCCCTGCAGACTCTTCTAGCCCATTGACGTTGATATTTCTGTCCCTCATAGGTGGTAACTTGTTTTAGACTTTTACTGCTGGGAAAGGCTTGTCTAGACTTCATTGGAAGATTTAGTAGTCCTCACATGTACTGAGAACCAGTTTGAACCTTTTCCTTCCTTAAACCTTTCCTTTCTGCAACCTCAGAATCTGCAAAGTATAACTAGTGATATATGAATGCCATTACTCCTTGTGAATTAAGTCACCTCATAGTGTAGGAAGTGTGTAAGAAGCATATTCAAACAGCACCCACTAACTTGTTTGATTCTGAAAAGTATTTTAAAGTTTACATATTGTGCCCTTTTTAAAGCACGCTTTTTAAAAAATTGATGTTAAATAAATAACTATTTAGACCTGAAACCTTGAGTGCAAGTGTTACTTGGTTACTTGTATTTGCAAATTTCATTGCTACAGCTCACATTTACCCCTCTTGAGATGGGTCTGACTGCTCAGTCACACTACCATCTTGTGTAGTACAGACCTATACCAAAAGGTGTGTTACCTAATACCAAGCAGATAAGTGTTGTGTAGTCTGTATTACTACATCAATTCTTACATAACACTAATAAACGCCCAGCTGCTCCCATGCACCAACACGCTGAATGAGCCACCCTAAACCAGTCTACAAATCTAATGCCCAAGACTCCAAACCCGAGCACTTGTGGTCGTACGCTATGACAGGGCTTGCTCATTGTTCTCCACCAGGCATGCTCTATGTTATCAGACCAGGAGATGTTTATCTCTATCTGGAAACTAACACACAAGACTCCAAAGTAGAATCCTAGTACCATGTATGTTCTTACGCCATGACTGAGCTTGATCATTATCTTCCTCCAGGTATGCACTACGTTATCATGCCAGGGGTTATCTTTCTCTGTTTATCTTACTTATCTGGGAATTAATCGGCAGAACTACAAACCCAGGGCCTAGTAGCACTAATGTTAAACTATATGATTGGGCCTGATCTTGTCCACCGGGTATGTAATGTGGTTTCTGATCAAGTGAACCGTACCCTGATCTGCCTGGGAACTATTGCCCTGAACTCATTTACCTGGGATCCAGTATCACCTATGCTCTAAAGCTGTTTGTGCTTGCTTTTTTTGTCTCTTGACGATATGCTCTACGCCCTCCTATCATATGACCATGCTAGCACACTTGGTTCTCGCTAGAGACAATGAGGCAATATAATTCCTCAACTTAGACCATGAACTACGGTGGGAATACCTTTCCACTGGTAAACAAATTCCTAGGACTCCAAAAAAATTGGTCCAATAGCACTTTTACTCCAGCATTATTAAAGGGCTGACTTTATGCGCCCTTCAAGGGAATAACAGGGATCGAAATTCAGGGGCGCTGAGCACTCAGCTCCTGGTGAAGATATAAGTGCTCCTGGTAATCGCTTTGAAAAACCAAGGCAGGAGCCGGTTTCAGCTCTTGCTGAATTAGCCTCCTCCAGGTCACATGCATAAAATCACCCATCACCCTCACCCTGTGAGCTAAGACAAAAGTTGCTTCTAAATAAAACGGATCAAGTGTGCCTCCAGAACCCATTATTTTAATGATTCACACACCAAGAAAATATATACATTATAGAAACCGCTTGTGCACAAGTAGCACTTGCCTTTCTAGCATTTAAAACGTATGTACAATATCAAACTTTTTTCCTTCAGCCGTGCTTTTGATAGAAAGGTAAGTCAATTTCACTCCTTTACTTACAGGAAAACAGTGACAGTACTGATATTTCTTGTAAACAAGACCATCCAATTACTTACTGCCGGAAACCCCACTGTTTTTCTTTGTTAAAGGCATGGTATAGTACATTTTTTTTATTGTCCCTACGGGTCGGCCATGTGTTTTTAAGCCTAAGTGGCTCGATTTTAGAAAACTTTCCTATGGACCTTACCCGAGTTTTCGTCCATTAAACACACGCGAAAACAAGCACCAGGGAGCCGCCATTTTCTGATAATCCTATCTTTTCCCCCATCGCCCTGGCTGACCTGCTTTTGCGGCACGAAATCAATTCCCCCGCCCCTGAGCCTGACATTATCAAAACATTCATATTCCCCGCCTCTCTCCGTGACGTTACTGTGCTGCGTAGGCAAACGCGCCCAGTCGTCTTCTGCGCGACTCCACACAGAACCCGGAAACCAACACAGATCAACTCACAACACAGCGCGCCGCAATTCGGAATATGAAACTGTACTTTAAAATGAAACGGCAACACGGTACATTTGGTAAAGTACATTTATTTGACATTCAATGTTTAGAGAATATTCAGCAATTGCCATATGAACTCCGAAAGCCATTTATTTTCTTTTATCTGTATCCGCAATAACTGTTCAGTTTCATCTTGAGTCACGCGCTGTTCCTTTATGGTACACAGGGTGTTCATTTTCGTAAAAAGAATCACTAGGCACTAGTCCAGCCTAAAGGTTGATATGTTGCTTCTAGCCACCAGTACAGCGTAAGGGCATGTGGGCCCTTGGCGATCGTCCCATAATATGGTGATCGTGCTCCAGTTGACACGAAGCTGCAGGTGTCTGCTGAAGAATCCATCCGCCGGTGTCTCAAACAGATGGCAGTGGCAGAATGGGATCAAATACCTGTTATGAAAACAAAAAAATTATAATTAGTCTCGCTAGCCGAACTTCATTAATATTACTCATTTTATTTATTACGGCCGATTAGAAACTATTTGTTTGCAAGGATAGTGCAATGGAGTATGTTCGTCTCTAAAATCAATGCGAAAAGTAACGATAAATCGAGGCAAACACACAATGATAAACGACAGTCTACATGCGTGAGGAATGATATGATATGGCATTTGTAACGCGCCTATATTCAAGTGTTTCTAGGCGTGACGAGGCAGGTGGGGAACAATGGCAGACAGACAACGATCCTACTAGGCCAGGTGTCTTTCTGATCGCGCATGGGGAAGGGCTGTACATGGTTAGTTGAATACAAATTAAATAATAGGGCCAGTTGGTGGCAAGTGCAAGGTAAATGCTGGGAGAAGGGGCTGAAGGATACAGAGACAGTCCCGTAGTGCAGGTAGGCAGTGCAGGGAAAAGTGGCTGGCCAAGGACCGAGATCGGTGAGACCAGTGGACCTGCATGCCCATGTGCCCACTACAAACACGTTTTACTTGCTTTTCCTAGCTCTTCATTCATTCATTCATTCATTCATTTATTCATGCATCCATTCATTAAATCTTCATTCCGGTATAAAAGCGTCTAAAGATTTACTTACATTATATTTGAAATTTCCATTGTGTCTCTTGGTAATGCAGTCTGTAAAACGGACCGTGCTCTTGACAACGATTTTTCGTATACTGAACTAAAATGAAACTCTGTCTAGTTTCTGAATTTTCTGCCTTATCGTCTTACGTTATTGCGCACTCCCTTCAAATGTAGTTCTTTCGGCATGGTCCCTGTCTCAAGGTCAAAAAACAATACACCCTTATACTTCCAGTGCGACTTGTGGGCCTCATCTGGGCGCTGTCCTTTGCATTCTTTATTTGCAACATCAGGTAGTATAGGCATCTGTGAGAACTTGAAGTTTAGAATCCGTCTATGTAGTGCACCTCAATGTGGAAATGCGAACTGGCTTCTCTCCCAAATGCCACGGCCCGCTTGGCTGGCGCGTTCTAAGTGCCCCAATTTTTTCCCCGTTGTCTGTGAGCTTTGCAGCCCAAATTGAGACATTAAATTTTTTGCGGAAGGTCAGGGAAAGTATAAAGTACCACAGGAGTTGAGTTAAAAGTGAGATTTATTGTTTGTTTGTTTTATTATTTGCAATACGCAAGCCTCCCCTCCGTTAACAGTGTGCAGCATTTACATTTACATGAGATGAGACATGAGAAAAATATATACATACACATATGTGAGGTGAATAGAGAGAATTCAAAGATGACACCCAGCTTGTTCGCCACCCATGATGGTGAAGGTAGGGGTTAGGTTTACAGGTACACTGTACAATAACATTTATTTAGAAAAAGACAATCTTATTGCAATTATTTAAACCGGGATTTGTACTTCACAATCAGCTGTGCTTCGGGTGGGCATGGCACAGTCACAATGTTCGGTGGCAATGGATCACTGCTCTGCACAGAAACGTCCAAAATTCCATATCTGTGCTTCTCTAACACAGCAACAATAATGCCTTTTACAAAGTCGAACTGCATTTCATCATAGGTGTTAGGCAGAAACCTGTGCAGTTCCCTTAGGGACCACTGCAAAAGATTTAAGACTACAGGTGTTGGCAGTAAACCCACTTGGTAGCAGTCTGTACCACCCAGATTTACCTGGTAGCTGTGGTTGAGCAGTCAGACTTCCCTCAAGAAGAGTTAGGCAGTATGCAAAGTATACTCAATAGGCACTCAGATACAATAATACAAGCAAACACTGACCAGAGCTTTGGTATCAAAGTATATAATTATTTATTTAAAAACACACAGTTGAAACACTTCAGCACTCTTATTGTAAAATATTCTGAACACAGTTACTATTATGATATATATACCCCTCTTTCCCTATAAGAAAATCACAGTAAGACACCACTTATTTTCATACAGAGGTGAGCGCTTAACCAGATTGCACTCTACTAAGGTTGTGAAAAAGGGAGGGAAAAAGACAGAATATGAAGGGTTACACCACTCTACGATTCAGGAACACTATTAGCAAGGCAGAGAGCAAAAAGTCACTGGTGAGCCAAAGTCCAAAGGCTGGGCCGACTCTTAGAGAGAGCAGAGCACAAATGCGCCCAAGATCACACAGTTACACTAGGCTTAGAAAGTCTTGCAGAGGGTTCAGAAAAGAGTTTAGAGAGGCTTAGAAAAGTTTAGCCAAGGTGTCCCAGGCTAACCCAGGTTCGAAAGCCGGGGGCTAAATCTACCCCGTACAGTCGGTTGCAAGGGAAGCCAGGCGGGACATAGTACCTTAAGTGGGAAGGATCCTCCAGCGGTGGCAGTTGTTCCTGGTAGTGGTTGCAAGTTGCGTCGTCGTCCAGGGGAAGAGAAGATCTCGACGTGGAGGAAAGATGGTCGTTGCACTACCAGGGCAGAAACCAGCCGCGGAGTTTTCCGGTAAAAGGTGGTACCTTTGTCTCGCGGTCATGGTAAAACGTGGTATCCCGGTTGCCGGGGTGCTTAGCACGGGCAAGGCGGCCACGAGATACGTCGGGAAAGCGAAAAGACGGTGAAACTGGTTATCCCCACCAGTCAAAGGAAGAAGACTCTCCGGCCGGAGATCTCCATTGTCGTTGGGAAAAAGTGGTGAGACGGTTCAGCAGGGCTCCACCGGTCGTGGTGTTGTGGCAGGTCGGCTCAGCTTCTCCCTCGTCGGATTCTTAGGTCCTGTGGCGACTTCTGAAGTTCCAGTCCCCAAAGCCCTGCTTTTATGCAGCAAACTCCCATTCACTCAGCCTAGCTGTCACTCAAACATACTAAGTGGTGAGCGGGCCGGCTCACCACTTGGGCCAATCAGGACGGAGTGCGACTTGAGTTGCCTAGGCAACTCAGTCCAGGGTGCCTAAATTCCCCTCCACCCCTCCTAAGTACCCCAGACATAGTGGCACCACTTTGGAGGGCTTCTGTGGAGAAGCCCGCCAAAAAGTGGAACAAAGGGCTCGACTTGGGTTGGAGTCACAGAAGAGAACACAAACGCCATTTTAGAATCAAGTTTTTTCAAAAAATACCAACCAGAGAATTAATATTAATTAAATAAACCAGCGGTATGTTCGAGGCTACCGTAAATAATTAAATAAAGATAGTAGCCTAAAACAATGGGAAATCCCATAGGAAAATATTCGCGGTTGAATATAAAAAGTAGTATCCACTGCCACCAGCCAAAACTCGATCAGGGGGGACGGAGACGTGCCCCCTAGACTAACAGACCCCGGGGCAATTGAATTGCCCCAGCCAGTACGTCCACAATATGATGGTTTGTACTGGTTCTGTTCAGAATTTAAGACTAGTAAAGTCAATGGTGACTTTACATGCCCTGGGAGACAGTAGTCAGTCCCAGGGTATGGAGTCTATACTGTGGGGTCACTATGACACCCCTGTGTCACTGCACTGAGGGTGCTGTGTAACACACATCACAAAAACACATGAAGCCCTATGGAGTAAAAGACCCCATAGCCCATTAAACACATTTAGATTCAAAGAAACACACTCAAATGATGCCCAAGAGTGAGGGTGAAAGAGTCTCACCTTGTCAGGAGAAAAGAAATAAACCTCAAAAATCCAGCAAAGCTGCTGGGGGACTCACTAGGTTAGGAAATTCAGCCTAAACAGAGAATTCTCCCTAACAATAGACTGGTTTGATCACCCATTGCTTACTTCGTTTTGAAAAGACCTTAGTGTAGCGAGGCATCCTTACTTTACCCCTAGTCCTAGATTGTTCACGTCCGACATTGCTGTTATGGGCCAACACCGCTAGTAGAGTGCGATGTTTCATGCCCCGAAAGCTAAAATGCAAGCGCTTTGGCCTGTACTTTAGGCACATATTGTGGCACACCTCCAAATCTCCTGTGTGACAGAATTCTGTCAGTCCTCCCAAATCTCTTGATTGAGTTTTGTCGAAAACAATCTTCTCAATGGCTTTGCGTGTCGGTGAAGATGGACTCAACCACTTCTTCTTCCGTGCCTCCTCTGGGGACAAAGGGCCATGTTCACATTGGTGGAAATGTTCATTTGCTGTCCAGCTGTGAACGTTGGTACAGTGGTGCATCAGTGACCGCCATTTTTCAAGTAGTATTTCCACTGACCCCTCACAAGTTTTTGAGCTCCACCAAAGATGGTTGGTGATAGAATGTGACCACTGCAAAATACTTTCAAAACCTTTTTTTTTTCCCTGCAGCCGAGATTTTCTTATTGATTGATTTAGCAAGATGCCATACGTCAAATTGATGTTTAATATGTGGGAACTGCTCTCTCATTGTCTTGGCAATTGAAACGTGTCTATCCGTGGCTATGAGGTCGATGTGCATTCCCCTTGATTGTAGATATTCCACTGATTTTATAAATCGTAGTTTCTCCATGGCCACTGACGATGTACATTGTGTTACCTGCACGACCACCAAACTCACAATTTTCTTACTACCCATGTCCTGAAAGTGGTAGGTGCAGTACTTGGCAGAAAATCCAGGGCTGTCACACTGTCCATCGCCGGCTAGCCTGAATCGTTTGCCTTTGAATGTACTTGCTAGAGACAATTGTTCAATTTTCCAAGCATCACTAATGGCCGGAAACAGATAATCACGTTGGTATATGTAGTACAGCGCTTTAGAAATGAAATGGAGTCCCACAAACTGAAAGAAAGCCTCTAACTTTCTGAAACTGGAGCCACTAAAATGTGATGCAGCTGCACACAGTAGATTGCCTGCTGGCAGTTTCCCCAGCATCGGTTGTGCACACCATGAGAACCTATGATTTAATCTACAGGCGGCATTAATGTTGACGTTACTGCCTTTTATTTGACGAGTCACATTAATCAATGGCTTCCCACATACTTTCCCTCTAATGCAATGCACACATTTCAGCATACTTATAATTTCCATCAAACAACTGTCGAATACAATGTATTTGCTCTCTTTCATTAGACTATCATCCTGCGTCAACGTTGTTTCGGCCTGTGACGTTGTGGAGATTTCAACACATTGGAAAGTAATATTGCTGATATCAAGTTCTGATGCGTCTATGGATGCTGCGGCTGGTTCATTCTCTGTCATTTCGACATCTATTACTTCAACATTGATGGGAGAACACAACAATGTCGACAGGTTTTTTGGTGGCAAATTTTTGGCGGGTGTAGATTGTGTAAATTGATCTGCAACTACTTCAGAGCTATCTTCAATACATTCAATAACATCTTCTTGTGGTGGTGCGGTCGCACTGTAGCTATGGTCCAATGCAACTTTGCTGTAGTCTCCAAACACAGTTAATTCATGTTCTGGCCATTGGACATGAGCATCTCGAGCCTGAACACGCCTCGCCTCAATTAATAGTTCCTCCATAGTGTACACGGTCTGGCAAGCCACATCTCTCATTCGCTTCACTGTCTGTGTGTATAGTTCTGACACCCGCGGGTAACTGGAGGAGAGATTGGAAAAGGGATGTTCAGTTTAAACACAAGATGGAGTGTAGTAGAATTGACTGGAAAAAAACATAAAATAGTCCCCAGCACAAACATTTTTTTAAAGTTATGAACTGTTTGTAACCTTTTTTTGTTTTTTTTTTCTTTGCAACTTTTTTGACTCGACCTTCAACATCTGCACGCTGTAGCTCCGATTCGTTCCCACATGTATCCGCATAGACAGCACGGAATGAGGCTCCATCGTCTCCCTGAAACATAGTACTTTCATTACTATGTATCAAAATATTGTTAGCATAAAACACACGTGAGGACGAACACACAGGTACATCTCAATAGCCAAACACGATTTAAACATTGTGTGCAACAATCAAAGGACAAGTATTCGACCAGTGATGATCTATTTCGAAATAACTGTCAGTATCCATACCTCTGGCTCTGCATGGACTGCCATGAATGGTTGTATTGGAGAGGAGGCATCCGCATCTCCCTGAAACACAGTACTTGGATTAGTATGGTTTTCAATATTGGAAACATAACACACACTTGGGGTCGAACGCACAGGTACATATAAAGAGATACCCGCAAATGATGCATTGTCCAAAAGAATCAAGGAAAATCTAAATATGATCACATTTCATCGACTTATTTCTCCAATTTATTTACATCTGCATCATCTAAATTGGATGTTGTGATTGTAGTGGAAGCTTCGTCGTCTCCCTGAAACACAGCACTTGCGTTAATAGGGAAGAAAGTATAGCAAATGGAATCACGTTATATGATCACGCATGATGGAGCTGTCATTATACATACCTCGTGCTGCTGAAGAATATCTATGGATGTTGCAAATGTAGTGCGCACTTCCGAAAGCTGTTGCGCCGATTCGTATACGCATGGTCCCGCTTCCACTTCCCCTGGAATTACTTGAATGTCAGGCTCTGCATCAAGTGTAGGGGTTGACGTTCCATCAACTGCCTGAAACATAGTACTTGCATTAGTGAGGATTACAATAGTGAAAACATAACACACACCTGGGGTCGACAGCACAGGTACATATCAACGGCTAACCACGAATGAAAAATTGTGTAGAACAATCAAACGACAAGAATTCCAGCTCTGATGATGACGCTCGATGGAGCTGTCAGTATCCATACCTCCTGCTGTTGAAGAACATCTAGAAATTTTGTAGATGTGGCGGACGCTTCAGCATCTCCCTGAAAGACCATACTTGCATTAGTATGGATAACGCTAATTATAACCGAAAACAAACACCAGTGGACGATAACTAAGGTGTATATCAACTGGAAAGCACTAACCAAACATTTGGTAAAATGATTACACGATAAAATAAAAATATTACTTGACATGCATAAAACAGGTCTGTAGCGGTTTAGCCTAGTAAGATTACCTGATACGCGCTAGAGGTGGTTGATAACTGCGACCACGTCAAGGATGTAGAATGTTCTTGCTTCAGATTCAAGGGATAGTCAAGAAGTTGTAAAGGTAAATTAATGATTGATAATGAAATGCCAATATTAAAAATAGCCATGTAAGGCGACAGAATACTTGTAAAATGCTCAATACAGCACAGTTCCCTGTTCCCATATATATTCATTGCATTTGTGGGTTATGAAATCGAAAAAGAATCTATTGGTAAATGTCATTATTAAAAAAACTATACAATCATATCAATATCGAAATTATTACAAGGGATAGAACACCTACAATATCAATTAATCCGTTCGGATACCTACACACTACCGCAAGGCCTAAAGCTAAATCCGGACACTTGACTCACCTGTGGCGGAATGTGGACGAATAGAGTGGGAATAGCGTTTTTGAGCAATTTCCGTGTCGTTCGCCGTTTATCCTTCTTTGTTACCCAAGATGTTGTGTACATGTCCAAGGAAAAGTGCCGGCTGCAGATGCGGTATCGATCACCCCTCTTGTCCTGTAAGACTTGTTGGACTCTACTTTCCAGCTCATCCAGTGGATATCCGCAATGTCTGACCCATTCTCTTATTCGATCAACAGTTTTCGGGAATACATGTATTGTAGTGCCTTCAGATTTCGCATGGGTCTTCGAAGGGCAACCGCCAATCGAACAGGCAGGCATTGTTGATAAATCTGAAAAGTAAATATCGACATTATTATACAATCTTCAAGAATAAAGATTTGATACAAAAGTAAATGAATCATACAATGATCAATGCAAGGTTTGTTTTGGTCGCACGAACTATACCAGTTCATTATGTGCGGCTTAGTATTTGCATAAGTATCAGAAATGTATAAATGATGTGACTGAAAACTGAACATGTGACTCATCCCTTGGATATTTTGTATTGCACGAGAAGGAAACATGCTTACATCATAGATTGGACCCCCGAAGGATGCAATTCGATGACAATTGACACAGATGAAAATAAATAGATCTATTGATAGCATAGCAATGGAAATTCAAGTCAATAGCAAAGAGACCAATGAACATAGCACTATTGGGTACTCTACTCGCAAATAGATAGAAATTTAAAAATCTGCGAAATATGACCAGGATACATGGCCTTACCTTGACCAACAAACAGTTGGATTCAGCAAGCAGAGCAGTATGTTGCGGGAGAATAGGTGGATGGCCACAGGTAGCGCACTGATGGGTATGCTCGATGCGGTCACAGAAGTTCACGGATAGCACGACGACGAGCAGATTAGCATAGATCTCAGTGGTTCCCAGGTAGCACGTTCAGGAGTTGACTTGCAAAGCACAAAGATGTTCTCATGAGACATATCGAGTGGTTTTTAGAAACTGGGGTGTGTTTGTGAATGAATGACGTATGTATGTCGTGGTATTAGGGGGGCAGCCTGCTTGAAGGGGAGGCCTGCATGGAGACACGGGGTCTGAGGAGGCCATGTGACCGATGTCCCCTTGGCGTGGGACACCTTTTGAAGTGTACATGTAGTTTGGCACCTTGGCCGTTTGCGCCCATGCCAGCGCTCATCCACTGGCGCGAACCGCCTTTATATCAATATATAGTATATCGCCTTTTATATCAATGATAGCATATCGTTGCTTATCAATAACAAATGCCACATACCGGAGATTCTTGTGAGCACAGACCCACACTTCAACCGGTGTATTATAGTGGTGAAGACCCTAAGGCCTGTATAATCCAATGGTAATTGTTAGTATAGATATATGTGTGACTTTTATAGAGACATAACCTACTGAAAGACTTTGAACAAGTGTTATTTAGTGCATGCATTATCGAGAATATGTTATGTTAGCTTAGATAGATAGTGACCACCCTGCTTCACAGCGACCAGACCTTCACCCATTCGGAGCACAGATGTCTGACGTCCATCCTTGAATGGAGACACACTTGATTAATTTAAAAAATCGAAACAAACGTTAAAATATATGTGGTGTTTTATTTTGTATCTTATGTTCATGACACAAAAATACAAGACTTTAAAGATTATACTGGTCAGGTTGCAGCACAGCGAGAGAAAATCCCCTGTACTGACCGCTGTCACTCGAACGTTGCTCTAATGGCACGAACGGCACAGGCTGGTATCACTCTTCGCACACGGTGTCCAAGCCTCCCGTGGAGCCACCATGTAAAGGAACGATAGGCCACCATCCTGTGCCACCTGTGAAAAGGAATGAAACGAACTGTTTTTAAATGACCAAGATAAGTTTAATAAACGTTTGTTGTCAATGACAATTCTTGTAACTAATGGCATTTTACATGGACAAATGCTATCTAGACAATGCACACTATTGAACGACTTACATGCGTTACAATGATATGTAGATATTTTGGATATAGTAGAACATGAAATAGGAGTGGCATGACAAGCAGAGTATACTTACTCGGATTACGAGGACGAACAGTTGCGCGAAGTTCGTGCATAAGCACCATCATTATTCTCAACAGGGCCCGTGTGAGGCAGGCTGCCCTGAAGTCTGGCGGCTTGGTGATGCATTGCGGTCGTGGCTCGCCTTCCGAAATGTAGGCCAGGCATCCCGAGTTTTCTCGGCAGCAGCAGTTCTCGTCGTCAGTTGGCATTAGCTCGCATCGATTGCTTGTGCACCAGGTGGAGACGCCGTCCATTCGACTAGGTCCAGGCTCCTTCATCTGTTGATTCGTCCTGCCAACTGCCGTCCGAATCCCCATTGTTTTCGCATGCTTCCCGTTCCTCCTCGGTATACTCTGGCTCGTACATGTAGGGTATTATTGTAGCCATTGTGTGGTAAACGGAGTAAAATAATTTACCGAGATGGTACAGGTGTTCACACGGGCTACAAGCGGCGAAGGTAGCTGACCAGAGCACTGAAACGAGTCACAGAATACTCAAAGTAACACAGAGAGAGGAATGGAATCGAAAATCTGCTGCTGTGTGTTGTGAAACGGTCTGTTTATACTTATTGAGGAAAGAGGCGTCCTGCCATTTCCATGGCGACACGTTATTAGCTGAAGCGCAGCGAATGTTGACATGAGACGTGCTTTGGCATTGGGAAATGGGCGGTACGAGTCTGCTGATGACAGGCTCAGGGGCGGGGGAATTGATTTAGTGCCACAAAAGCAGGTCAGCCAGGGCGATGGGGGGAAAAGATAGGATTATCAGAATATGGCGGCTCCCTGGTGCTTGCTTTCGCGTGCGTTTAATGGACGAAAACTTGGGTAAGGTCCATAGGAAAGTTTTCTAAAATCGAGCCATTTAGGCTTAAAAAAACATGGCCGACCCGTAGGGACAATAAACATTTTTACTAGACCATGCCTTTAAAGTTTGAGCGGACTGTAGCTCTAAATGGAGAATACAGATTTTTAAAAAGCAGGCGTAGGTTTTGCTTGCAAATCTCTCTACTTACACGTTCACTTTTACATTATTGTAATGCACTGTGTGCTGCAGATAATGCCAGTTACAAACTATGCCTGCAATTGCAGCTGGACAGTTGCCTTAGTGAGACCTTTCACTGTAACATTAAACACAGGTTACTGATTATGTCGTCTAACCTTTTGTTAAAGTGTTCTATTCTGAAAAACTGCTGCTGCTGTAAAATATGTCCTGCTTCCTTCTAATCTCTCCAAAATATGCAATAAGTCTCATACAGGTCTCATAAATGTCAATAGACATCTGAAGTCTGACCTGGATGTTAATGTTAGGGCAACACCGGTGCAACAGGTTGTCAAAAAAAAAAAAAATAGCCCATACAAGTATGCTGTATATGGCTCCGAAGAGAAACCACATAATATAGTGGCCCATATGCCTTTTTCTAAATTATGGTGTTTAGGTGTTGTATATCTTTAGTGGGTTAATGCACCCAATTCAGAGGCTAAATCTGTAAAATCTATGTATCTCGGGTTGAACCATAGCAGGTATAACAACCATTCATCCTCCCGAGGTACGTACTTAAAATGTGGTTGAATGACCGATGCGATACAATGCGGCTTGAGTCATGTAGCGCCTGTAGCAAACCTCTTGGCATCTAGTGTATTCTACACTGGCACCATAAACCCATTTTTCAGTCTTAACCAAAAGCGCAACAAGAGTTACCTTTCCTCACGCTATTTCTTCACCTAAAAGGTGAAGGCAAGGGGTGGCGTAGATATAGGGTGCAGTAGCATGAGACAGAACAAGGTGGTAGCAGAGAAAGCGGCAGTAGCAGAAAGAAACTTCCCAATGAGGGGATAGCAAAAACAATTGATGTAGGAACAGAAACCGCGTTCTAGTGACAGTCCTTGGTGTAGCAGCAGACATGAAGAATGACAGTGTGAGGAAGCAAAAGGGAGACAAATAAGGAGGCTGACATAAGAGTAAATAAAAGGGAAATAAATATGAAGCTGCATTGCACAAGATCATAATAAAAAGATAGTCGGTAGCAGAGTGCTAGACCGGGCATTTTAGGGTGCTAATCACAGATTGGAAATAAAAGCAAGTCCAACCATTTTCAGGCATTACAGAGTGAATAAAAAGTGCCATCCTAAATCTATAAGGCTTTTTGTCTGAGAATCTTTTGATCTTCTGCAGAACTATTTTTCAACTAATATTGTATGCGTACACTGTCCTAAGAAAACCTTTGAGTCTTTAACAGCTCCTGGTCAGTTGGAAGACCTCGACACCCAGGAGCTACTTTCAGCTCCTGCTTCTTGGATCTGAATTCCGGCCCTGGAATACACTCTTAAATTAGGAAAGGCACGCTCCTGCAGGTGACAGCAATGTGCTGTTGCCTGCTATCAATACTCCAACTACTCACCAGACTGTAACATGCCAACCTCTGCTGCACGTAACAATGTCAGCCAGTCCCACCATAATAACACAGCCTGGTCTGTTGCTGGACCTTTGGGTTCACAGAGTACCAGTCATGTTTAGGATGTACTCGTTAGTCCGATAGAACAGAAATTGATTTATTTGCGCATTGAGAAGGAGAGATCCACCAAGCAATTGCAGAATCATCAAGACATATGGATGACCATAGATGCTGATGCTGGACCTCGGGATCACTGGGCACCAGTCGTCGAATCTAGAATGCACTCATAAGTCCAATAGAACAGAACTGGATGTATTTGCACATTCAGAAGATGTCATTCAATAAACAAAGACTCAAGGAGACACAGGGGATGGTATGGTATTCTTTATTTATAAAACGCAAATACACAGGCAAGTGTTTCAAAGCGCTGAAGGTGGGTGGGGAACAGGGGGAAATTCCGTTGCTCAGAGCCCTTGAAATTCTGAGATGACAATAGTCTGTTCAGGCACAGTAAGAGCATAAAATACATTTAACAGTGTGAAGATCAGCGTATAGGCCAGACAGCGATTCTGCAGTTTAACGAGTGAGATTAAGGGGTGAAGACTGGAGAAAATACAGACTATCTTCAGCACGTGCACCGGGGTGGGGGGGGTGGGGTCCAAGTGTACCCGGTCGGTGAAGACTGGGGTAAGTGCAGAGAGAGCCTCTCTCTAGAGTTTAGTGCATTGAGTGTGTGAGGGGTATAGGGCCCCGGGCAAGTGTGGAGGAGGACTGGCGGGGATGTTGGGGACCTGTGAGACTCTGAGGAACACCTGGCAGCCTGGTATAAATAAATTGTTGTGGCTCTGGGAGGGCATTGTAAATTGTACATTTTCCTCCTATGCTTCCCTACCTAATGACACCAACCATTAGTTTACTGATAGTGTACTGGTAGATGGTGTAGACACCTCTGTTATCAGGGACACTGGGGGCCAGTGGGACTCTGGTGGATTCTGCACTGGGAAACAGACTCTGGCCAGTGCTCATCAGATGCCCACCAAGTTGGCTGATGGTCCCCCTCGAACCCTCCCAGTAATACCTGTCATTAGCTGTCAACAGGAGTGGTCAGGATATCTGTCAGTGTGCAAAGGCAAGTCCCTGGTAAGGTTCTGTTAGGGCTTGACCTCTGAGAATTGCGTCTTGTGAGGGACACTGCAGAACTACCACACAGTAGGTCTCAAACCAAGCCTAAGAGCTGCCAGCCTAAAACAAAGGGGAAACCCAATGCTAAGGGACTGACAAATTCAAAGAAGGGGAAGAAGAGTTCTCCCTGGCCATACTCAACACTGAGGGTGAGATAGTTGACCAAACCCTTGAACCGGACTAGAAAGAAGTGTTGCCAGAAATGCTCAAGCCCCATGAGCACCCTGATGGCAAAGTTTGCTTGCCGAAGGGGGCCACTCTATGGAGTAGTTTAGTAAGGGTCAACGAGTGCCCATCTCCAATAGGCCATAGGGGACAGGCCTGCTTGTAGTTGGAGGGCGAATCCCCTGGAAAGCATTGCATGTATTGTGAAGGTGGGTCACTATATAGTGAGCATAGAGTCCACTGGTGGAGACCATAGGAGGTTGGTGATCCCTCAGCATGTGAGGTTTCTCCTGCAGTTGGCACATGAAGTTCCCTTTGCAGGTCTTCTTCGCATCAAGAGGACCAAGGAAAGGTTATCCCATGCATGTCTACTGGCCTACGATGGGGAGTGCAGATGGAAAACCACTGCAGGAGTTACACAACTTTGTAGTTATATGGGTACTTGGGGACAATGATTCAGCCTCCACTGGTACCACTACCAGCAGTGGTATACCATTTGCGAGGGTAGGAATTGACTTGATTGTTCCCCTTGATCCTCCTATATAATCAGGCAGTAGGCTTATCTTGGTCATTGATCAATCATGCCACTAGATCGACTGAGGCATCCCACTGGAGACAGTAACTGCCATACCACTTGCTAAAGCATTACTAGGCATATTTACTAGGGTTGGTTTCCCTAAAGAAGTTGTCTGATAGAGGCAGCAACTTCATGGCTAGGTATATGCAGGCAATGTGGATGAAATGTGGGTTGTCTTGTACATTTTCATCTGCATATCTCCCACAGACAGTGTCTAGTTAAAAGATTAAATAGGACTCTCAAACACATGAGTGGAGCCACAGGGTAGGAAGGATTGCTCAGGAGTAATGCGTTTGTTTGGGAAGCAAGACAATGCAGGGCAACACTGGTTCAAATCATGATCCTGCGCTTAGAAACCACTCCTGGTGTTAAGCGTGTTTATAAATGAACAATTCTAATTTAAGAGCCCCAAAGAAGGAAGTGGGACCTTGTGATGCCATGCTTATTATTTGCCTACAGAGAGGTACCTCCAGAAGGGGTTGGCTTTAGTCCTTTTGATCTCCCGTTTGGTCATCCCTGTCAGGGGACCCTAATCCTATCAGGAACTCCCTGTAAAACAATACCATGGCTGAGTGTAGACCTGTGCAAGCAGGCACCACCTTTACACCATGAAGTACATTGATAATTCAATCATATTTGGAACAGACGGCTGTACACCACCGCAAACAGTGAAAAGACAATAAGTACCATGAGAGACTAATGAGTCGGGACCCCTTTGGTGCTGCCTGGTTCCTTCCAAATTATTTCTGCAATTTGCAACATATTTAAATTACTATAAAATCGAACGTTCAAACATAAATCCACTTAAGCTGCGCTCAAAAATGTGTTTTAAAGCAGAGATGAGAGAAACAATGTCCAATGCATTTTGGACTTAATTCCCTTCATCAGGGACTATATCTAAAATACACTTTACATAAATGTAGGAATCTCTACCATAGCAAGTTCTAGTCATTTTAATCTAACATCGGATCCCAAAGATTTACAATCAAATGATGTAAAAAAACAATGTCAGAATCCGTCCCAATAAATTATAAATCCAGCGTTATTCATAAAGTTGGGAAGACCAACAAAAACAAAAATAATTTTAAGTCCACAGTTAGGTCATTGTGTAAATAATTATTATAATATACTGGTAATCATTGTACTGATCATCTCATCTTTGTTTAGAGTTCATGTATTATAAAACATCCTTCACTGTAATGATAATGACATATCTGTATCAATTGCAAAACATATTGGTGTGTTTAAAACCAGACATTCTGGGGGACCTGGCTTGGCGCAGTGGCTGGTGGCATGCCTCTGTAGAAGCTCCCGACTGACACCAACCACTGACAGCATTTTAGCAGGCCAAACTCTGTGTTAACTCTAAACAAGCTGCAGAGGGAGTAAGGAAGAGACGATGCAGAACTAGACAAAAATGCCCAGCTGGAAATCGCATATATAAGCATAAACGGGCTGTGTTCATTTGCTCCGTAGCTGGGGGACTGCATTAGGTAAAAATGGCAGCTGCATCGTCCTGGAGCTCCCCATAAATCCAGAGGAGGACGAGCCACAGGTCTCCGAGACAGCCCTGGCACTCGATAACATCTTGGCATAAAGCAGGAATCAGTAGCTTTTCGTGAACCATTGACTGAATTAAGGGAAGTATCCCTGGAGCTACAACAGCAGAGGCAAGACTATACCCTCTAAAGGGCTGACAGCCTCCTGTCTCCGGAAACAGCGGACTATCTCACTGCCGATGCATACCCGTGGAGTGAAGCAAAATCGCCTGCCGGGGCAGTAGCAAGCAGAGGCTAAGGGTCGAATTGCGGCCCATGGGCCGATCCGGGCCCCAACAGTGACTCCCAGACCAAAAGCAAATGCCTCACCTGTAGCAGCAGCCCACGCGATACGTCGGAGGAGGCGCCGGCCTACGGTCAGTGAAGCACCGACACCCAAACACCCCACCAAACGCAGGAAATCCAGAATACAAAAGTAAAAGGGCCTGACATATACCCAAAGCCGTGAATCAGCACAGGGGGTCCAGACAACGGGAGTGGCTCCCCCGGGCTCCGGGTTCGGGGTGGTCCTGGCACCTTGGAGACTCGACCCTGCTTACAGTGACAGAGGCGCATGTTGAAGCAGTATCACGCGATTGGATCACTAATGCAGCCACCCGAGAACCATAAATAGGGACTTTGGAGCGGATCACAGCCCCGGTGAAGCCGTGCCATAGAGAGCCAATCATACAATGAAATATACACTGGGGGGATTTTTACGAGCCTCTCAACCCCCCTCCCCCCACATCCCGGAAAGTATAGTAAGCAACAGTGTAAAACACGCAGCAACGCTGGGGGGAGGGGGGATTCCTAATCCTCCACTCTAATTCAGCCCCACTGAAATTTGGGTGCACAAGTAATGCCTACAGACCACTTGGGAGCCTCCAATCCCCCTGCAAGACCCGGACTAATCTAATCTTCCCCGAGCCCTGAACGACCGACACACCTCGCCCAGCCCAGCAACCAGAAGGACACTCAGCCGGCC
The DNA here is from genome assembly GCF_040938575.1 of Ambystoma mexicanum. Taxonomy (NCBI): domain Eukaryota; kingdom Metazoa; phylum Chordata; class Amphibia; order Caudata; family Ambystomatidae; genus Ambystoma; species Ambystoma mexicanum. The sequence continues at coordinate 870,822,382 of NC_090936.1, forward strand.
CTGCAGCATAACCGGTGTTGATAAAACGAGGATCCTCCAGCCCCGCTTCCACAGCCCAGCCCAGTCCAGCCCGAAACAGGCCAAGCAAGCCAACAGAGGGCCATCCAGTAGACAAACTGAGCAGCAAGTGAAGTTGAGGGTCGGCTGTCACCGCCCCTACCGTCCCCTACTTAAGTGTATGTTGACAAGGTCTGGGTGAGCCCAGGATAGTTACTGGCCCTATGAAGCATATCTCCTAAGAAGCCCCGACTCTGGGTGGAACCTCCGCCGAATAATAAGGGAAGGCAGAAAAGCAGAGGAGCCACGGACCCTAGCGACACCCGGGAAAACGATGGCAAAAAGCGGGAAGAACACCAAACAGGTTGACATCTCCACACTAATGGGCCAATCCAAATCCGAAAAAGGGGGAATCAGACAAAGACCCGCCCGACGAAGACATCTTCGACAGCCAGCAGTGCCCCACTGGCTCAATCTGCCACAAAGTCGGACCTTCAGGACTTGTTATCTGCCATGACAATGGAATTCCAGAAAGGAACAGAAGAAGTGATGAGAAAGATCTCCACTCTGGACAAGAGGGTTGAGGCAGTGGAAAGCAGAACAGCAGATATTGAGAACCATCTCTGCGAGCAAACGTTTGAGATCGGGGAGGGGCTGGGCAGCATTTCAGCCTTAGAAGCTAGATGCGAGGCCCTGGAATCAAAACAAGAGTATGCGGAGAACCGCTCAAGACGAAACATCCGCCTGCGCGGAATTCACACCTCTGTCTTGTATGGTGATCTGGAGAGCTGCACAGCAGATCTGTTCAGGTTTATACTAACCCTCGCAGACAGCGCCCCATTGGAAATCGACCGAGTTCACAGAACCAAGTCCAGACAAACATACGCCACTCCCTTGGATGTCCTGGCTATAATTCATTTCTACAAGGTGAAGGAGGAAATCATGAGAGAAGCCAGAACATCGAAGCACATCTTATTCAGAGGTTCGACCATTCTAATCTACCAAGACTTTGCAAACATAACAGAGTGGCTACAAGAAAGAAAGATAGCCTATCGCTGGGGCTTCCCAACCTCTCTGAATTTCACCTGGGAAGGAGTACAGAAGCAGATACGCACCCTAAAAGAAGCAGAGAAATTCCTGGGGGCGGGAGAAGAAAGTGGACAATCGGAGATAGTCAGCCTCCCAAGAACTGACGAAAAAGCCCACTACAACCACCTGGACAAGAGTCAGAATTCGGGGCCCGCCCAAAAGAATAAAAATCCAGACTGAACCGGAGAACGAGGTTCACCATAATCAAGGTCAGTTTTCCGCCCCTTCAGGTTCCCACCCTACGGCATCCAAAGGGGAGCTGATCAGAGTGACATGAGGTGGGACAATTAGTGGGACCCCCAGCACTGGTTGGTTAATAGCAGCCTAAGCCCCTAGGACAAAGATCTGATAATAGAAATGAGGACAATCCCAAGACCGCAATGAGTAGCAAAAACGTTGAGACTTGCTTAACTATGCCGCTTAGCGAGCACTTGGCCCTATTGGCCCTTGTTAGGTTGGTGGTGGGTTTGAGCCGGATACCCTGTTGGGTTAGGGGTGCACTCATCCCTGGCAGTTATGGGGAGGGGAGGGTTTGGGGGGGGGTAGAGATGGGAGTCCCCCAGTACCCCAAAGGATTATAGGGAACAAAACATCAACTTCAACATCTAGTGCGATCACCGATACACAGGATCACAGCACTCCAAGCCCGAATGCAACATGGAACGTCCAGGGACTCACTTCCCCGGGAAAAGGCGGTCTGTAGAACGTAGACTAGGGCAGCTCGCGGGAGACAGTGGGCCTCATTACAAGTATGGCATTACGGTAACAACGGTGCTGGTAGCGCTACCGGCACCGTTGCTACTGTACCGCCATACTACAAACTGTGCTCGCGGGTGCCTGTCCGCCCGCCGAGTCTGACCTTGCGGGCAGAGCGGCACCCGCAAGCACAGCAAGTTGGATGCAACAGCACCATTGCAACATGGTTCCAGACCCGCAAAAGGATAAAATACTTCCTTCAGCCAGGGCAGACTTCGCCTGGGCACTAGGCCTCGCTAAATTCCTTCTCTGAGAAACCGAGACAGTGGACACTTGTAGACTAGCTAATATGGGGGCTAAGGACTTCACCTTCTACTCAAATGTGCACAAATGCTTCTCCAGAATTCAGAAGGGAGGTGGGTGAAACTCTCACCCACTACTTTAGAGGATGCCCCCATAGCCACAATTTGGGATGCCGGTAGTGAGGTGAGAGCTCATTAGCGTGGGCGCAGAACAAAGGCGGATCTCCGACTCCAAGTATCCAAATTAGAAGAGAAAGTAGCAGAACTTGAGAAAGGTCTTAAAAAACACCAAACTAGAAAAGCGGAGAGGGAACTTAATAAGGCCAAAATAGCCCTAGAAATTCATTGGACGGATAGATCAGCTAGATCTCTGCCATATACGAAGCAATATTACACCAAAGGTAATAAAAGCCAACCACATTTTAGCCTACAAGCTGCAAAAGGTACACAAGAGGAACAATATATTGCGGCTCATAGGTGCAGAAGGCAAAGCTCGGTACACTCGAGGAGGAGACGATGGAAATCATGGTAGCCCATCACAGCAAAATCCTGTCTCTCCCCCAGACCCCCCCCCACCCCATACCAGCTGAAAGTCAGATACATTACCTACGCTCCATCAGGGATCCCCGGCCCCCTAAAGCCCAGCTAGAGCCTTTAGAATCACAGATTACAGTGGAGGAAACCGTGGAAGCTATTAAATCTCTGAACAGTGCAGCCACGGGTCCTGATGGATTTACAGCTACATTTTATAAGATTTACTCCCACATCTTATCCCCAAACCTCACAGCATTAGCCAATTCATTCCTAACATCAGGTAGTGTCATCCCATCTATGGCAGAATCCCTGACAATACTCATCCATAAACCTGGCAAAGACCCCGAGCAAAGTGCCTCCTATAGGCCAATCACATTGATGAATGACTGGAAGATATTTTCTGAGATCCTAGCAGCTAGGTTGAGAAAGATGCTCCCAGACATAATAGATCTAGTAGATCAGACAGTCTTTATCCCTGGGCGGTGGACACAAGATAATATTAGGCGCACAATCAACCTTATAGATAGCGCCTCTAGAATGGGAGGGGAGCTGGTAGCCATCTCCCTAGATGGTCATAAAGCTTTTGACTTACTATATTGGGGGATTTATCAGAAGCACACTCACCCACCTGGATTCGTCCCTTATTTTGTAACCTGGGCAATGTCCAATTACCAGAACCCATCCACGCACTTAAGGATTAACGGTAAAAGATCAGGCAAAATGCACATTACCAGAGGTACACAACAAGGCTGCCCATTGTCGCCCATAATATTTGCCCTATCTATGGAAACCTTTGCTCTTAGAATCCGGGAAAACCTAAACCTACACAGGCTCAAGCTGGGTAAAAGGGAGTACAAAGCTGCTATGTATGCAGACAATGTCCACCTCACTATAACTCGACCAAACAAATCTCTTGAGCCTCTCTGGGAAGAAATTGCAGCCTTTCGGAAGGTCTCTGGATCAGAGTCAATTATGATATCGGCGGGCAGCGCAACTGTCGCATGCATTTCCATTGGCGTTGGCGGAGGACCAGCCACGCTGGAAACAAGTTGAGGAAGCATGGTGCTCGTCCCCTCTTTCTGACCTCCCACATATATCCACCCCTCGAACCTAAGCAAATCCAGGCCCCCCTCACAGCTAATAAAAACAGTGTCAAACTGGAAAAATGCAGCTCGCAAATGGGGATGCACGGGCACCCTTGGCCCCCTTACCCCAATCTGGAACAACCCGGACTTTACCCCAGGCATTCCCCCAAAAGCTTTGAAGTGTGGAGGGTAGGACAACTATGGAAGGTATCAGACTTCCTGATGGACGGTAATCCCCTTACATTCGAAGAATGTAAAGTGAAATTTAACATCTCTGAGGCACAGCGTTTCCAATATGCACAGCTAAGACATTGGATATCGCATGGGGCAATCGGGGAGAAAGGAGGGAGGGAGCTAACAGCATTGGAACTGACCCTAACGACGGCCCCACTGAGGGGGACAATTTCAACTCTATACCAACTGCTGGACAAATCGGACCCAACCATAAAAGAAAAATAGATGCTCAGCTGGGAAAAGGACCTGGTGCTCACAATGGAAATAAAAGACTAGGACAGAATATGGGATAGATTGCACAAAAACACTCAATGCATAACTTAACGGGGGGGATACAAAGTATGTTACAGGTACTACTTAACGCCAGAACAGTTGCTTAAGAGCAACCCGACAACTACACTGGGATGCTGGAGAGGGTGCACAGCCACTGGCTCCCTGTTTCACCTGCTATGGGCCTACCCAAAATCCAGCATTTTCTGGTGTGGGTGCTGGACCAAATCAAAGTAATCACAGGGTTTACAATCCCATGGGACCGGGGATAATACTTCTGGGGGGCACTGGGGTAGGGGCGTTCCCACTCACTGGCCAGATAGCTCGCCTATGCATGCACCTTATCACGGCCGCCAAAATCGCTTTGGCACGACTATGGAAGAACCCAGAGGGACCTTCAATACCCATAATATGGGACATAGTGGTATCGGAAAAAATTACAGCGGTCCGCTTGGGAAACATCAATACATTTTGACACACTTGGGTCCCATTCATGGACTACGCAGAGAAATTCTCAGGAATTTCCCATCGTCCGCCCATGACACGCTGGCTCCAATAGTTGGTACCGATGGTTAGTCCGCTACAACCGTGGGACAGGAGAGTGCCCGGAAGGTCGGACCCGTAGAGAAATTGCCAGGATCTCCCATTTCTGATGCTTGTTAATCTGCTTAGAATCACATGCTGTGCATATGGTCCGACATCCAGTGGTAACCGGAGAGTATTGCATCTTGTCTTTCGGGGACCGAAAGGGGACGTCGGCATAGGCGTGTCTGTAACACTATCCCCATCATGACGTGTGGTGTACCCAAAATCCCTCACGCGCTGCGGTCCATCAGATTGTTTTTTTCTGCCCAGATAACTGGTCGCCCTATAGCAGAGCTCTTACTAGAGACATTGTTTATCTTTACCGAATTGTCAGTTATTCCCTGTTAAGTCACTTCGCCCAATAAGAACATCTTCGACAAAGACTACGGGGGAATCGTCTACGGCTGTGGATTTCAGTGCCTAAGATCCAGAGGCCCGATCTTTCACGTGGTCGGGCCCTCTGGCTGACTTATACAGTAGGGAGAGTGGGATCGGGGTGGCCATATTGTTTAGTATGTCTTTCCTCCTTTCCCCTCTTTTCCCTGTTGGTCTGGTCATCCTTCCCTTTGGCTGTGGAAAGGACTCCTTTTAGATTCTGCCCTAAGTGTAGGGTCAGATATCTTTGGAAGGACGAACACAGGACGTGTAACGCCTGTCTCCCCCTAGAGCACGCCGAGAAGCGGTGCGCGGAGTGCAAAATTCTTCGGCCTAAAGCGGTGGGCTGCGTACGGTATATCACGCGTGGAGCCTCCCCCCCCCCCCCCCCCCCACTGCCACGCCAGCTGAAAGTGACGCGGGTACTTCGGTTGACCAAACGTCAGTTTCGGATGTTATAGACCTTGAGGCAGGCGCTTCTAGGTCTGCCATGCCTGTCCCTGACCCTTTAAGGCTCGACTCCGGTCTTGCTACAGAGACTACACCCGGCGACAGGGGCGTACAAGCGCATCGCACTAAGCACACAACCCCTACGCCAATTTTGATGCTTTCGTCGATAAAGGCGAAATCGCCAACAGGGCCACCGAAAACTTTGCTGGTTCATTCGGATCGTTCAGATCCAAAGCCTTCCCTGCATCCGCAGCAGCATTTTGCGACTCGGCAATCTAAACAAACTGGTGCTACTCCGAAACCTACACGTGTAGAAGTGCGGGAGCCCGACGCTTCAACGGTTTCTAAGGCCTCAGTAGGCCCGAAAACTACGGCTAGGCCTCTACCCGGAAAACCGACTGCTAGGCCCTCTAGTGCCGCGGACGGTACTACAACTGCTGATAAATCATCAGAGCCATTGTCTCACGATGATTCGGCTACTATCGAGAGCAGCATCGGGAGAATTATGGCGGCGGTGGGCCTCACCCCTATTCCGCCTAAGGTTATGGGACAGGCCGCGGGAAAAAGTTTTGGCTGATTGGGTTCCCGATTCTGATGACGCTTAAGAGGATAGTCAAGAGCCTCTTTCCGACACTCTGAGAGACTCCTTTCAACGCTGTAGTGCGGAGAACGTTGTCTCCTCACGTAGGCCCGTTTGGGTCCTCTAAATGGACTACAGATAAATTCAAAGGGTGTATGGATAGGCTGGAGCAGATTATCAGTTCTTCTGATCATCCTCCCCCGGATAAGACCCTAACATTCAAATTCAGGAAGAACTGTCTCCTGTTTTCCAACAGAAAGACGTGGTCCAGATGGACACATATAGAGACATCAATAATGAAGAAGAAGCTTCTTTTCTGCAAAACTATAAGGAGGACCAACAGGATACTACGGACAACTGGGAGGAAACCCAGCAGGAAGGTCAGGACCCATGGACTCAGCAAGATCAGGACTCTGATGTTTTGTGCCTAGACTCTCCTCCGTCCACCCCGGCTAGCCAGGCCTCTCCTGTAGATGACCAAATGGCATTCAACTCCATGTTGAAAAAAGCAGCTGAATACTTTAAAATTGCTAAGCAAGAGGCGGTACCCGAGCAGGATTTCGTGGAGGATATCATTCAGGAAAAAGCTCCAGCGAGTCAATCCATTCCCCTCCTTAACTCTGTTAAGAGAAGGGTAGCTCCATCATTGTTGTCACCTGCTCAAACACGGGTAGTGAACCCGAGGGTCGAAAAATTATTTCGCCCTTCCCCTTCCAACCCTCTATACATCAAAGGGCACGCCATCCCAGATTCACTGGTAATGACTACCACTCGAAAGAGTGCAGGGGTACCCCTTGCCACGGGAGAATCACCACCGGACAAGGAATCTAAAAGGCTGTATCCCCTGGGCAAACGTGTCACGTCAGCAGCCGCATACACTATACATGCTGCTAATAATACTACACTATTAGCAAGCTATGCTGATGCCCAATGGAATTTGCTCCAGGAAGGCCTCCAAGAGGTTCCCGAACCCGCCAAGTCAAAGCTTCTTTCCATTGTAACGGAGGGAAGACTAGAAGAACACCTTGGACACTGCAGAAACTGCAGGCAGGTCTCTTGCTAAAGGGACCCTACTGAAAAGACACGCTTGGCTGCGTACATCGGGATTTAGACCGGAGACTCAGGACTCCCTCATTAATAAAGCCATTGAAGAGACTAACCTCTTTGGGAAAGCACTGGATGAGGCTTTGGAAACAGCCAAGAAGGAGCATGAGACTATAAGGTCTCTGCATCAAATTACACAGAAACCCTCCTCCGAGAGGGGTAATAACTCTCTGCAGTCCTTTCGAGGACAAGCCCGCGCCGCTCAAAATAATTTTGGCACGGGCAACTTCAACTCAAGTCAACCGGCTGCAAGCCCCACTTACTACCCTCACAGGGGTCAGAAGCGCGGAAAGAATAGAGGCAGAGGTTCCAATTCCAGAGGTGCGTCAACCTCGGGTCAGAAATGACCACCAAGTTCAGGTCCTCTCCCATGTCTCCTCGGTCGGGGGGGCGATTAACATCTTTCCTCAAGGCATGGGAGGGGATAACTTCAGACCAGTGGGTATTAAAGACGGTCGCCCACGGTTACTGCGTGGAATTCGCCTGACCCCCACAGTTCAGACCGCCGAAACATCGACGCCTTTCACCGGAACATCTGCAGATCCTGGTCCAAGAGGTGGAAGCGCTGCTGGGAAAGGACGCCATAGAAGCCGTCCCGATTCTTCAGGTAAACAAGGGTATCTATTCAATATACTTCGTTGTACCCAAAAAGGATCTCACCATGCGTCCTGTTCTAGACCTGCACCCAGCGAACAAGTTCATAAAGCCTAGAAGTTTTGCATGGTAACACTGCAAGAGGTGATCCCATTGCTAAAACAAGGGGACTTCATGACAACATTGGATATGAAAGATGCATACTTTCATATTTCAATGCTGCCAGCGCACAGAAAATTCCTAAGGTTCGTGATTCAGGACAAACACTACCAGTTCAAGGTACTCCCTTCAGCATAGCCTCGGCGCCAAGGCTGTTTACCAAGGTCCTTGCAGTGGCAGCAGTAAACCTGCGCAGACTATCAGTCCCAGTTTACCCTTACCTCGAAGACTGGCTCATCACGGGGGACTCGTTTGACGCTTGTTTTTCGAACACCCAAAAAACAGATTTCCTCTTCAGCCTGGGTTTCTCAATCAACGAAAAGAAATCCAATTTAGTCCCCAGCCAAGTAAAACAATTTCTGGGAGCTCTAATTCAGACGGAAGACTGTTTCGTCTTCCCCTCCAGCGAGAGGGTTCAAAACATGCTTTCTCAGATGCCTCAATATGTAGCCAGTTGGGAGGTGATGGTACGCAAAGCTATGCGTTTGCTAGGGATGATGGCGTCATGCTTATACTTGGTCCCCCACGCGCGGCTCCACATGCGTCCCATGCAAGAGTGGCTCAACAGCCAGTGGTGTCAGGCCAGCGGACAATGGGAAGATATGGTAGTTGTCTCGCCAGCCCTCGTTCTCTCTCTGCAGTGGTGGTCAAGAGAAAACCTCTTGAAGGGGAAGACGTTCACCACCCCTGCAGTGGAAGCCACTCTCACGACAGACACATCTCTCACGGGGTGGGGAGCTCATCTGCTTCAACAGACAGCGCACAGAGTTTGGTCTCCTCAAGTAGCGCCAACCATATAAACTTACTGGAGCTGTTAGCAGTATTCAAAGCTTTGAAAGCCTTTCAGGTGCAACTGCAAGGGAAGACAGTGCTGATTCTGATGGACAGCACTACAGCTATGTATTACCTGAACAAACAGCGGGGCACTCATTCTCCAGGACTATCCAAGCTGTCCCATAACATTTGGATATGGGCTCTCAAACACAAGATGTTTCTGTTATCCCAACATGTTCCAGGGGAACTCAATCTTCTAGCAGACGTACTCAGCAGAGATTTCCCTCTGCCCGAAGAATACGAATGGCGACTGCATGAAGACATTGTGTCTAACGTCTTTGCAGAATGAAGTTTCCCAGAGATCGACCTGTTTGCTACTCAGGAGAAGGCCCAATGCCAAGACGAAGCCTCCAGGTACCCTGAGAACCGATCCAAGGGGAACGGTCTCTGGATAACATGGTCAGGGAGATTTGTCTACGCTTTTCCCCCCCGACTCCCCTTTTCAACAAGATAATGCACAAGATGCACCAGGAACCAGGTACCATGATACTGGTGGCCCCCATGTGGGCCCGCCAACCCTGGTTCGCTCACCTGATGGAAATGTCCCTCTCCCCGCCAGTCAAGCAAACATGTTGTCTCAGGACAGGAGGGGAGGCCCTACACCCATGCCCACAAACTCTGAACTTGGCAGCCTGGCTCCTGAGATCATAGAGTTTGGGCACCTGCAACTCCCTCAGAGGTGCATGGACATACTCAGGGAAGCGAGAAAACCCAATACACCTTATTGCTATGCCAGCAAATGGAAACATTTTGTCATCTGGTGCAATTCCAAGGCCGTCAATCCCATCGATTGCTCACCCTCAAACATTGTGCTGTATCTAACCCACCTGTTGGACACTTGGTTAGTCTTCAATTCCCTAAAGGTTCATCTGGCTGCTCTGTCAGCCTACACCACATCACAACAAAAGGTATTGTGGTGGAAAATACCCGTGATTAAAGCCTTTATGGAAGGGGTTAAGAGGATTTATCCTCCCATCTCTCACCCAGCCCCTGGATGGTATCTGAATGTGGTTTTGACCCGGCTAATGGGAGCTCCCTTTGAGCCTATGCATAAAGCAAGTCTGAAAGACCTGACTTATAAGACAGCCTTCCTAGTTGCTATCATTTCTATCAGAAGGGTTAGCGAACTACAGGCTCTTTCTGTTCTAGACCCCTTTGTTACAGTCCACAAAGACAAGGTAGTTCTGCGCACACATCCCAGGTTTGCGCCTCAATTCATCTTGAAGTTCCACGTGAACCAATCAATTGAACTACCCACTTTCTTCCAGAACCCTACTAACATGGCCGAAAGAAGCCTACACACAGTAGACGTGCGCAGGGCAGTCATGTTTTACCTGGAAAGAACTAAACCAATAAGGAAGACTAAACAATTCTTTGTTTCAGTGGCAGCTGGTAGAGAAGGGGATCATGTCTCTAAATCAGCTATATCAAGGTGGATTGTCAAATGCATCACACTGTTTCTCTCTTGCTAAGGGAGAACTGCCCTTCAAGCCTAGAGCACACTCTACTCGAGGCACTGTGGCATCCATCGCATTCATTGCAAATTATCCTCTTGAGTCCATTTGCAAAGCGGCAACCTGGAGTTCTGTACACACCTTTACAAAACACTATTGCCTAGACACTCATTCTAGGTCTGATTCTCAGGTGGGACAAGCAGTACGAGGACATTTTTCTACTGTTCCTTCTCACAACCCACCTCCAACTCCGTGTACTGCTCGCTAGTCTATGCACAGCATGTGATTCTAAGCAGATTAACAAGCATCAGAAGACATGCATTACTTACCGTAATAGCATTTCTGATGATTGTATCTGCTTAGATTCACATGTGCCCTCCCTACCTCCCCGCTCGGTGGGAAGGAACATAGACTTCTTACTTTCTCTCTTTATGTACTCACTCACTATGGCCTTGGGCTCCCTCATGGCAGAAAAAATACAATCGGAGGGACATCGGCGCGTGAGGGATTTTGGGTACACCACACATCACGATAGGGATAGTGTTACAGACACGCCTATGCCGACATCCCCTTTCGGTCCCCGAAAGACGAGATACAATACTCTGCGGTTACCACTGGATGTCGGACCATATTCACAGCATGTGAATCTAAGCAGATACAAGCATCAGAAATGCTTTTACGGTAAGTAATGCATGTCGTATCTGTGAAACTTAATGTCATGAATGTACTGATATGATGTTGATGCATCTTCTATTAAAATGTTAAATAAAATGTTTTGTTGAAAAAAAGGATATTCCATGACAAGACATACTCTGAGGATGACCATGGCGAACAAAATACCTTAAGCAATTGCCAAATTGCTTAATGTATTTAACCTAAGGTGGTTGTGTGCTCTACCTTACTCCCCATCTTGTGAACAGTGATTAATCACAATCGTATGTAAATATCCACCTTCCCAAAATGTGAAGTCATGCCAAAGGAAATAGCTGCAAAAACATGCCATCCATTACATCTCAGTGAAAAAATAAAAAGCAACTTGAAAACCAATGTAAAGCTCATACCTGAACTAAAGCGTTCAGCTTTAATTGACAACTACCTGCATGTGGCCAAAATTACCAGTGAGGCACTCAGTTTTTCCAATAGAAATTCAGAAGCCAGAAAAATATAAAAGATTAAAAGAAATTAGAACCGAAAACATACAAGTGGGAAGTCCAGGATTCTGGCCAGCATAACCTCTTATGGACCTCTCCGAAATCCTTGTGCTGGCGACACCTATTTAACATAAATTGGCCCCCAAATGTGCGTATATATTTCCCAGATTTGTCACACCACCTTCAAAAGAGCCTGTCCAACCGCAGCTGATATGACTGCGACTTGAAAGGATGCCTGTCGTGTGCGCAGACAGTCGCTGGAACTCTCCTTCCTCCAACCTGTGAATTGTCCTGAAGGGGTGTGCATCGGTGGATTCTGCATTTCTTCTCCTGAAAGGGCTCCATCTTGCATTTCCAGTCAACTAGAAGAATCCTCAAACCTACAACTCCTGGGCACCTCTCAGTGGAACAAACCGCGGAAGATCGAGGCCCCAGACAATCTATAAAGTCATCTGGGAAAATCGCAGTGGGGGAGTAAGTAAGCATCAGTGTGTCTGTCCCCTCCTATCCTCCATAGGTTAAGATTGCCAACAAGTCGCTGTCTCCCATCTCCATTCCACTCACCTTTAGTTGTTGAACCTGGTTTGAGTATCCTGCCCCCGGGGGTAGCCTTGGGTTTGGATGAATGGAGCACTCTTACTTACCGCTGGTAAAATTGTTGTAGAACTTTCAAAACTATTTTAAACTATCACCAACACAAGGCTATTGAATCCTACCTACAGAGAAACCATGCTGGTGAGAAACATTGTGTGGCTCCTGTAACTTTTTCGGGAAGACCTATAATTACTGTTTTTTTTTTTTTTTTAATTGACTGTTTCAAGTGAATTATTGTGTGCCGTATGTATGGACTCTTTGAGCGCACCGGAACCCTCTCACACTCATGATACTATCCCTTGACTACTCTCCACACTACCTTGATGATCCTATGCCTTGACTACTCTCCACGCTACCTTGATTGTGTTTTGGCTAACTTCTCAGTATTCCCTTTTCACCATAACTAGGGTGTCCTACTGAATTCCGTTCACCAGTCCAGATTTCAGTAATCCATCGCAACAGCCTTCATTTAGACCTTTCTCTAATCCTGAAATTTGTGATTTTTTTTTTTAAATTTATTTATTTTTTTATTTTTGCAAGCATTATTGTTTAATTGCATCATCTAGGCCAAGAAGTTGTTTGCTGCCCATTTACTTGAAACATGTCTTGTATTGTGGCCTCCTCCACCCTTTAGATCGTGTTGCATTTTTAGTATGGTTTCTGAGCACTCTAGCCCCTCCTCCCCCATGCACTATGGTATCTGCCTCCCATCTTGCGTGCTATGGTAAACCATCCCCTCACACTCTGGTACCAAGCCATCCCCTCTACACACTGATAACTGGCAACCCCAAAATCCCAAGCCACCCCTCCACTGGTGTGAATGTGGTTGCGCTCTGGTATCCGCCTGCATGCCTGAATGCACTCATTCTGTGATGCCCGACTTGCCACGTGCGAATGCTCTCCCTCTCTGGCACGTGGCCTAACTGAATGCACTTGCTCACTGGGGCATGTCTGACCTCTGCCCCTACACCCCCATGCCCACACTCACCTCACATGCTTGCCCACAACCCCTTTGGATTGGTTCCAGACCCCCATTATGGGCAAACGCTCTCTGGTATTCTCATCGTCCCCTTCATGCGTGTGTTCTATGCCATCTTTCTTTTCTTTCTCTCTCACGTTCTCTCTGCTGCATGTGTGCGTTCTCTTGCTCACCTTTATCCTAACATGCTCTCTGGTCCCTGTCCCCTGTTTGCACATTCTCTGTAACCTGTGTTTACACTCCCACTCTCTATGGCACCTGCTCCTGTTTGCATGTGCTCTCTCTCTGGTAACCTCAATATGCATGCACGAGCTGAGCTGTGGTTGGTACCTGTGTGCCTCCTCCCTGTTCATGTTCTTGTACCCACCCCCCTTTGCCATTGCTGGTATCCGCCCCTACCGCAGCATGTGTTCCCTCTGGCACCTGCACACACTCTCCGTTACCTTCCTGCCCAACTTCTCTCCCCTATGCACAGTCTCTGGTGCCCGCCCACCCACCCTCTCTTGTACTGCACACACGTTCTGGAGTCAACCCCCTGCATGCTCTGATACCCATGGCGGACAACTAGTGCTAAAAGTGAGTAATCTTTCCTTACATTATCATTGAGTACCATTCCTTGTCTATTCCTTGTCTATTAGATCACGTCCCTTTGTTACCCGGCAAACATTTGTTACATTTGGTTCATCATTCCAGTTAATGAAAATGTAATTTTTTTTTCTGCTTTAGCTTGCTCCTTGTTCACGAAAATATGGTATAGTTGAAGCATGAATAAAGTCCTGATGCAGCTTCAGCGGCTAGGAATATTAATGGACAGATCTAGGTAAGTCACTGATCCATTCCATGTACTTCTTGAATTTTAATAGATGCTCATAAATCTTTGCCAGTAAAGTTGATTTTGTTCAAAACAAAATTGTAATTGCTGCGTGCACAGCTAGTCTTGAGGGCCCCTAGCCATTTTATATGCCCCTTTATAGTGCCTCTTTTGCTTGTTTTCCAAACAGGTTTTGCCCAACAGATGACATTTCTTTGACAGTCACTTGAATATCGCATAACATACAGCCACTTGAAACCCATGAGTACATCTCAGTTAACAAGCCAGTAACTTACATTTTCGAATGGATTGTGTCCTCCCAAATATTCCTCATCTTAGATATATCCTTACCTTCATCTTTGCTGCTTCGGAAATGTTTTTTCTCTCTCTCTCTCCACCAGAGGGCGCTCCACTCGAGGCGGCGGCGTCGATGCCCCTCTGTGGCATCCGTCGAGTGTCAACGTCATCCGTAGTATAATTGCCTCGAGCGCGCCCGTTAGCCTCAGTTCCGTTTTTCCGTTAGCTTCGCTTTGGATCGAAATAAAACGGCGCTTCAGTCATAAGCAAATTGTCGCCTTCCTCGAACCCATCTACTCTGAAAACGGGGTTTAAGAAATGTCTAAGGTGCGGAAGAAAAATGTCGCTGACCGACCCTCAACGTAACTGCCTCTGGTGCCTCGGGTCCGAACATCGGATCAACGACTGCGGTTCTTGCCAATCCATGACCCATAAGGCCTTGAAAGAAAGACGAGGTAAACTGCCGGTGGGGGAGGAATCCTCAAAGTTTTCTTCGAGAGGGAAGAAAGACTCGGCTGAGTCTTCGGCGAAACGCCATAAAAAATCAAGCAGATCGAGGAGTAGATCAAGGAAGTCCTCTTCTTCTTCGTCCAAAAAGGCGAAGAAGAGACAACACCGATCTCCCTTTTCTTCTTCTTCCTCGACTTCGGAGGAAGTTATTACTTGTCCAACTAAACACGACTCCCCTAAAAAGTGGGAAGCATTTAGAGAGTCGATGATAAAACATTTTGAGAACGCGGCCCAGACCCCCTCAAAAATGTCTGTTGAAGGTCATGCCTCTAGTCACAAAAGAAGTGACAGAGGAAGGTCTAAAACTAGAAAATCCGACAAGAAATTTTCAAGGGTGACTTCTAGGGACTCTTCCCAGACACCTAAAAAGACAGACTTTAAGAAAAAGAATTTAGACGTCGATACGTCATTAAAGACTTCGAAGCCTCTGTCGAAGGCTGTCTAGTATAAAGGGTCGACGACCAAGGAGAAAAAAGTCACGTCAAGTGTTTTATCGAAGACCTCGAAGACTTCTTCGACAGCGTCGAGTGTTTCGAAGACTCCTTCGATAACGTCGACTGCCTCGAAGATTCCTTCGACAGCATTTGTAGTGCCTTCGAAAACATCGAAGAATACCTCAACAACATCGAAGGTAACGGCCACGACTTCGACGCCATCCACGCTTGTGTCGACGTTGACACCAACTACAGGGTTGAAACATATTCCTGAGAAAGTATTTCACCCTGAAAGCAGACATGACTTTTTCCAAACTATGTCAGCTGTATATGGAGAAATGTCATCGGGAAATGAAGAGGATGAAGAACAAGATGAACCTGAGGTTTCATCAGCAGGGGTAAAACATGGTACAAGAGATGTTCCAGAGGAATTAATCAATCCTCAATCAAAAATGCAGGATTTGTATGAATGTTTATAGTCTGCAAGTGGACTAGATACGTCCCCTGAATATGAGTTTGAAAGACTGGATCCAGCAGAACATGCTGATTTGGGTTACAGAAAACTTATGAATAAAGTAACAGAGTTTATGGGATGGGGTAGGAATTCACCTGTATACCAGGATGATGATATGACAGATATTTTGTCAGGAGGCCCTCAACCAGACCCCATACTTCCCTTTCATATTGCCCTGCAAAGGCGAGTAAATGCTGTTTGGGAAAGACCGGAATCTATTCCAGCAGTGAATAAATGTGGCAAAATACAGACCTTGTAACTCTGACCCAGAGTATTTGAGTAAACCTCCTCCTGAGAGCCTGGTAGTTCAGGCAGCCACATCAACAAAAAATGCTGCATACCCCACAATTCCCCCTGACAGGGATGACAAAAAGATAGATACATGGTCGAAAAAGGTCTTTACATCAGGGAGCATGCCTCTAAAGTCCACCAATGTATCTTGGTACGCTGGCTAGATTCAATTATACTCTGTGGGACTGCATGTCAGCGGCAGCTCAACACATCCCGGAAGGAGAGGAACGTGATGGTTTCCTATCCATAATGAAGGATGGTAAGGAGGCTTCGGGAGAATGCCCTCAAGTAGGTTTGGACACTGCTGACAGTATCAGCAGGTCCATGGCGTCTAGCGCAGTGCTACGCAGATTTGCGTGGCTAAGGAAGTCTGGTTTCGCACTAGATGTTCAATCTAGACTTCTTAATATGCCATTGAGGTTGTTTGGCAGCCATATGCCATTGAGGTTGTTTGGCAGCAAGGCTGATGAAAGCTTGGAGAAGCTGCAGACCTCCAGGGCAGCGGCAAAGTCACTTAGTGCCGCTATAAGACACAGGTTCATCTTCCTGGAGGGGTCGTCCCTTTCGTTTTTACTCCTCATTTGGGAGAGGAAGGGGACAGGCCAATCAAAGAGGGCAAAGAAAATTTCCTCGAGGGCGAGGAAGATGTGCTAGATCTGCCCCAGCAACGGCATCTGTCCCTTCAGCCGCTGCTGCAGCTGCCGCAAAACCACTCTGAGGTTTTGACTCACAAGACCCCAGTGGGAGGCAGAATCTCACAGAGATGCTTGGGCGCTGGAAACAGTATCCCAAGGTTACTGTCTTCCCTTTCTAAAGAAACCTCAATCACCCACCGGAATACAACTCTACCAAAAATCCAGACCCGCTCCTGTTGCAGGAAGTTTTTACCCTGCTATAGAAAGGTGCAATAGAACATGTACCTGTAGAGGAAAGGAACAAGTGTTGGTATTCCCCATATTTCCTCATTCCAAAGAAGGAAGGAGGACTGAGACCCATCTTGGACTTGAGAAACTTGAACAAGTTCCTCAGGAAGGACAAGTTCAAGATGGTCACTCTTTCTCAGATCCTTCAGGCTCTCCAACTTCAAGACTGGTTGGTATCATTGGACCTTGAGGATGCTTACTTTCATGTGCCAATCCATCTCAAGCACAGAAAGTACCTGAGGTTCGCTATTGGCAACTCTCACTATTAGTTTCGAGTTCTGCCATTCGGGTTGACCTCCGCCCCAAGAGTTTTCACCAAGTTGATGGCAGCGAGTCTCAGAAGAGGGGGGGATTCACATCTACCCCTATTTGGATGATTGGATGATCAGGGCACGTTCTCCAGAACAAGCCCAGGATCATCTATCCAAGACTTGCCACTTCCTTCACAAACTAGGGTTTTCTCTGAATTTAAAAAAGTCAAACATGATACCATCACAGAAGCTCCAGTTTATAGGTGCAGTCTTGGATACTTCTTCGGGCAAAGCCTCGCCTCCCGAAGAGGGAGCTTACCACATTCTGCAGATGGTGACAAAATTCCAGAATGCCCAGTATCTACCGGCCTTCGATTTTCTCAGGTTGCTCAGCCTCATGGCATCCTACATTTTTCTGGTGCCAGAAGCCAGGTTGAGGATGAGATCCCTTCAATGGGCCCTCAGGACTCAATGGTCCCAATTTTCAGGTGAAATGACAGATTTTTTACAAGTTCCAACCAGGGTAGCTCAGGATCTACAGTGGTGGGCTTGTAGGGAACACATCCTCAAGGGACAATCTTTTTGGCAACCATGGCCGGAGATCACTGTAGTGACGGACGCCTCACTCACGGGGTGGAGAGCACACACTAACGATCTGACAATAAGCGGTCGTTGGTCTCCATCGGAGTCCAGACTACACATCAACCTATTCGAGCTGAGGGCGATCAGACTAGCTCTGAAGGCCTTCCCGCCCTCTGTACGGGGAAAGAATGTCCTGATAATGACGGACTACACAGTGGCCATGTTCTACCTCAACAAGAGAGGAGGAGTTAGGGTCACTGCCACTGTGCAGAGAGGCAATGCAGCTCTGGTTCTGGGCAATAAAAGAAGGGATCTCTCTATATGCCATTCATCTAGCAGGAGAGCAAAACACAGCGACGGACGGTCTGAGCAGGCAGAGCACAGTCTCCCACAAGTGGGAGCTAGCTCAGGAAGTCCTTCAATAGATCTCCACCCTTTGGGGGAACCCCCTCAAGTGGATCTGTTCACGACCATTGTCAACAGGAAGTGCGAACGGTACTGCTGAAGGGAATTTCCCACGAGAGGAGCTCTAGGAGACGCATTTGTAGTAGAGTGGGAATTTCCTCTTCTATATGCGTTCCCTCCAGTCCCTGTGATCCCTCGGGTAATCGGGAGGTTGAGAAAATTCAGGAAAACCATGATCCTAATTGCCCCGGATTGGGCCAGGAGAACCTGGTACCCGGACCTTCTCGACATGTCCATCTGCCCTCCAATACATCTTCCAAAAAGAGAGGATCTTCTCTCGCAAGAGGGAGGTCACGTTCTCCATCCAGAGGTCAACATACTCAAACTTCATAGGCTGAGTAGTGTGGGTTTCAGCTTGCTCCTGTTCCCTGACCCCTCTTAGCTCAATCACATAGCCGACTACTTTCGTTTGTGGAAAAATGATAGGCCGTAGGCAATTTATTTTCTTGCAGAAAATACATATTACACAAAGAAACATAATATACATAATTTTTTGCTTTCGGGGACTTTGTGTCCAGCTTGGCGATGCCCAAGACTTCTACCCCCAGTCTTTGTTGGCCTTGGGCATCTGTTCCTGGGCACATGGTGCCCACCTACGACTTTCTTGGACCGTGTACTGTACGGAGGTACTCGGCGTTCTGGCTCCTGCCTGGTTCCTCCTCTTTCCGTTCTTTCCGTGGGGTGGGTTGGGTGGTAAAAAGCTTTTTCCTTTCCCCTTCCTCCAGGCCCTAGGAGCTTACCTGAGAGAGGTGAGCTCCTTACCTGGTGTGTGCCTCCTAACTTTTCCCGGGGGTACTTATACCCCCCAGCCCCTTTGTTCTATCTTTGGGGGCCGGGCTTCTCCCGTCCCCCCTGTTGCTAGACCTCACACCTCTCCCAGATGCCATTCCCCATGCTTCCTGTTCTTTTGTTTCGTGGGTGCCTTTTGGCCGCATCTCCCCGCGGCTTCTGCACCGTTTTACCCCCACCCTGCGCCTAACGCTCTAGGCCCTTCGTGCCGTCCTTCGGACGGCCTGGGGCATAGGCTGAGTAGTGTGGGTTTCAGCTTGCTCCTGTTCCCCGACCCCTCTTAGCTCAATCACATAGCCGACTACTTTCGTTTGTGGAAAAATTATAGGCCGTAGGCAATTTTATTTCTTGCAGAAAATACATATTACACAAAGAAACATAATATACATAATGTCCCCATTGTGTCCAGCTTGGCGATGCCCAAGACTTCTACCCCCAGTCTTTGTTGGCCTTGGGCATCCGTTCCTGGGCACATGCCGCCACACCTGAGTGGGTGCTAACTCAGCCACGGTCCCCCCCAAAGCTCCTCTATTTGCATCCCCATTCTTCTAGTGCCCTGAAAATGTTGTCAGAAAAAAACCCCATACCCTTCGCTGACAGGTGCACCCCGTCCTGGTGAAACATCTCTGGATTATTTTGCGACAGACCGTGTCTTATGAAGTGTAGTCCTGTGTTCTTGCAGTATTTCTCCACTGCTCGATTGCCTGCCTCCGGTGTGCCCCGTACCATACTCTTCTTGCTATCACCTCTGACATGAAAATTTCAGTTTTCCACCAACTGTGTGCTATGCTATGCAGTGACTCGCAGATGTTCCTTTGTAACTCCCCCCTGTTAATGCTGACCAAATCGTTCCCCCCGAGGTGTATAACCAGGTACTCGGGTGGGGGGATGTGGGGGGGTGGAGTCAGGGGTTTGGGGGATGGGGTTGGGGGTGGGGGTTGGGGGTGGGGGTTGGGGGATGGGGTTGGGGGTGGGGGTGGATATCTTCCCAGCGCATCCCCGGGAGGCCCCACCATGATGTGATTGTGTTTCTGAAGTGGAGTCCTTGCTTCACTTCCTCTATCCACCTGCCCGCCCGTGTCGCAAAGGAGTGCACCACTTTCCACGCCGAATTGTAGGGGCCTGGTTCTGTAGCAATGGGGGGGGAGAAAGCATTCATATAATTTTTCCTCTTATGTACCTCTTAAAACATTGCGATTTCCAACCCCTAATCCTCTTGACCACTTTTCCTCACACGCCCCCTGCCCAAGCTGAAGTTGCTGCCCCTATCCTGAATGAGTGCGTACCGAATTCTGCTGGGTCCCATCCTGCTTTTGCCACTGCTTGTTTCATAATCGCCCTAAACTGGTACCTGCTGAGGGCGCTGCCATCCCTATGTATTAATAGCTGCCCGCCTATCTCTGGTCGCATGTCTAAAAATTCCTGGGTGATGCATCTGGGACAGTGGTCCTTCTCCTTGATGCAATTGAGCTCTATCGCTCTCCCCTTACCTGCCTGGTCAGTCTTGGATTTCCTTAATATTATGGACATTCCCTTGGTTCCATGCTAATATCACTCTTTGCCAGGCCATCCCCCGCTACCGTGTTCTTTGCCACCAGTTCCCCAATCCTGAATGCCCCATAGTATGCCAGCGTGAATGCTGCCCTGAACAACGCTGTTTCGTACCCGCTGCTGCATATATTTCCCAATATTTTTAACAGGATTATTTCCCAAAATTTAGTGGCCTTCTGCCGTCTGGTTTCTTCCCCTCCAACCTTGGCCAACCCTTCATTGCATATTTTATTCTTGGGTTATCTGTCGGGTCTACTACCCCAATTACTTTTGTGGTGTATGCCACTGCGGCTAGGTGTGCTGCCACCCAACTCTTCCTTCTACCTTTGGCAAATGCCCCCTCCAGAAATTCTCACATTTTTTCTGTTGACATTTTTTTCACATCTTGCACTCCTGTTTCTGTCAACACTTCTTTTACATGTCTCTCATACTGCTTACCCGTTTGGTAAGTTAGGGCGTTCCTGGTCAATTTGTCCATGACGCGTTCCGTTTCCTGTGGGTTTCTCCTTTCTTTGGAGTCGACCTTGTGGCTGACCGTTTTTTGCTTTCCAACGCCAATAATGGGACCCATGCCTTCCGCGGCGTGGGCGTTCTCTCCTTGTCGGCGTCCGGTCTCAGCTCTCTGAACTTTTTCCACTGAAAACGAGATAAGGCATCAGCCACTATGTTTGCTTCCCCAGCGAGGTGCCTCGCCCTTATGCATGTGTTCATTTTTAAGCATTCCAGTGTGATTGCTCTCATTAATTCCAACACTACTGTACATGAAGCGCTCCCTTTATTTAGCACGCGCACCACCGCCATATTATCTGACCATACTGCTAGCTCCTTGTTACTCAGCTCTTTCCCCCCATGCACACACTGCCACCCAGATTGGGAAGAGCTCCAGCAGCATTATGTTCTTTGTCCATTCTGACTCCTGCCATGATTCAGGCCATCTTTCCGCACACCACTTTTTGCCCAATATTGCACCAAAACCCCCGGCTGCATCAGTGAACAACACCCTTTTGTCTTCGCTGTTTAGCGGTGATCGCCATATGACCGACCCATTGAAAGACCTCAGGAATTCCGCCCAAATTTCTGTGTCCTTCTTGATTCCCCCTCCTATCCGTACCCTGTGGTGCCCCAACACGGCCCCCCTTGTTCTCAGCTCAATGCTTCTTTAAAACACTTTCCCCTGTGGTATCACCCTTCCCGCAAAGTTTAGCTTCCCTGCTAGCGCTTGCAGTTCCCTTACCGTGGCCTTGTTCCTCCCTTTCAGTTCTTCCATTGCTTTTAGTAGGTCTATTACTTTTTCCTCCGGGATCCGGCATATCCCCTGTCGTGAATCGATTTCTATCCCTAGAAATTGTATAACTTGTGTCGGTCCCATTGTTTTTCCCCAGCCATTGGAAATCCCCATTCGCTTGTCAACGTTATAAACTTTTCTAGCGTTGCCTTGCATAGCTTTGATCCCTTCGGCCCGACAAACAAAAAGTCGTCTAGGTAATGCACGATCATAGCCTCCCCCATCTCTTTCCTAACTGCCCACTGCAAGAATGAGCTCACCCTTTCAAAATATGCGCACGTGATGGCGCACCCCATGGGAAGACATTGGTCGACAAAATACTCACCCTCCCACTGCATGCATAGCCATTTTTGGGATTTTTTGTTGACTGGCAGCAGCCTGAAGGCTGACTTAATGTCCGCTTTTGCCATCCATGCCCCTTTTCCAGCCTTCCTAACTAAATCCACTGCTTCTTGAAAATCGGAGTAGGTTACTGTTGCCTCACTGCAAAATCCTGTCATTTACTGAGGCCCCTGGAGGGTATGATAAATGGTGTATGAGCCTGTATTCCCCTTCTTCCTTCTTTGGGACCAGTCCCAGCGGTGAGAATATGAACTCTTTAAATGGCAACACTGAAAACGGGCCCCCTATCCTCCCCAGCTCTACCTCCTTCTGGATTTTCTGTGACACTATCTCCTTGTTCTCTCTAGCCGATTTTAGGTTCCTGGGGATGTTTTGTGATCCTTGCCCCGTAAAAGGGATGTTAAAACCCTCTTGAAAACCTTGTCTGATTAGTTGTGCTATGTCCTGGTCTGGGAATATTTGGAGCCACTTTTCCATCTTCTCAATTTTCACCGGTGTTGCCCCCTTCCTGCCAACTTCCCTACTTCCGCTTTTCATTGCTGCCGTTGCTGATGGTTCCCGCCCTTGTGCACTTGGCACTGATATGATCGCCCTTACATCTTTCGAATTTGTGGCTCAACTTGCACTTCCAGCCCCAGCTGCATGGTACCCCCTTTTCAAAATTTCGACATTGGCCTGGCTCCACTCGTGCTGCCCCCGCTGCCACCTCCCTACATCGTCGAGGTGAAGCTGCCTTGCCACCCTCTTTTTGAGCCATACTGCCTGCTCCAAAAATTCTGATCCCTTGATCTGTCATAGCTATTCTCGTGCCTTCTGTTATTGTACCTGTAATCTGACCTGTAGTCATTCTGCCAATACTGTCTCCTCTGCTGCCCTCCCGAGCCTCTTTCCCTGGTTTCCCATTTCTCTTTTAATACATTGAATATGTAGAGGTTAAAGTTCTCTTCATCCCACCCCAAGTCTGGAAAACAGTCAATTTCTTTTCTAAACTTGTGGTCATACTCTTGCCAAGCATCCCCCCCGAAAGCCTTATACACCTTCAGTACCCTCTGCTGATATGCGCATAGAGCTACACCATCTTCTGGAAATTTCTGTAAAATGATTGTAGTTAAAATCTGGAAGGCTGCCATCCAGTTGTCGAAATTTCTCACTACAGCCCTTCTCCTGAACAGGCCCTTCCCGTCCTCCTTAACATCCTCCGCTGCTACATCCGTCCCTCTTTTTTGACAATCCAGTAGCGTAAAAACATCAATGAATTCTTTCCTCCATATCTTCTTACTTTGTCATTTATGTACCATGCCATTGCCTTCATGGACCGGCCCTGCGCGTCCTTACCTATTGTTGGTCTGCCATACTTAGTCATTATTGCCCCCCACCCTCTTTATCTGCTAACCCTTCCGCTGCTACCCCTGGCGGTATCACCTGTGGTGTGTTCCCTGCCTCTGTTATTGGTGCTGCTGAACTTGGTGTAGCTGGCTGAATATTAATAGCCTGTGGTACCCCACCTGTGCTTGGGGTACTAGGTGCTCCCTGTGGTGCCGGGGTTCCTACTGGTACCACCCCTCTTTCCTCTTCTTGCGCTCCAGAGCCTTTCCGCTTCTCCTTACTTACGACCCCTCTCCATTTGACCCATGCCCTTAAGTGATCCCTTTCCTCAATGTCACTGCTCTCTGCCTCTGACAAGGAGGTCCCCTGTACCTCCCTGGGTTCCCTCCGGGTCCTGCCCCTCCTGCCACTGGTCTTGGGCGACTTACCCGTACCCGTGACACAAGCTTTCAACATTTGCACATTTTTTTCCCCCACGTCAGTATTTACAGTACCTTTATTTTTGTCTTTCTTCCTCTTCTTCTTGGGTGCTTCCGGCTTGTCCTGTGATTTCCGTGGCTCTTCTCTCCTTCTCTTTTGCCCTTGCGGTACTGCGTCTTCCCCTTCACTGTTGCTCGACTCCTCAATTAGCAAAGGCGCCATTTCCCTTGCTTTTTTCTCCTTTTGCATCACATCTAGCACCCATTGGGCTCCGTACTCTTTTTCTGCTCTCTTTGCCCATTCGCTGAATTCCTGGGCTCTCCTTGCTCTTTCTTCTGCCATCCTTCTTTTTTCAATTCTTCCTTTCTGTTCCGTTGTTTGTATCGTGGCCACACGTGCTCTGTTGTTCAAAATTGTATTACCAAGCACCTTGTAGTTTTTTCTTTGTTTACACTGTTGCACACGTGTTCTTTTCTTTGTACTGCCTCTTCTCGTCTTTGTCCAATGTTATGACCAAGCACTTGCCACTTCGACCTCTGTTGGCTGTGCCCTAAACAATCCGGTGCTGAGACTGCTGCTTACTATATGCAAAGTAAGCCCAATCTCCCTTAAAAAAGGCCGCTTTTGCTTCGGCCCAGTGCTCCCGGTCTTCCCTAGCCGGGCCCGCTAAATGATGCGTGTTTTGTCCCTTTAAAAATTGTGGCGTACCAGGAGGAGGACTAGGACTACAGTGGTTAGGTCATGATTCAAGGGTGTTCATTAAAAGAAAAGAAAAGAAAAGAAAAGAAAAATGCCTACCTGGCCGTACCGCTATGAGGGAAGTTCCCTGTCTAACCAACTAAAAATAATTGTGTAATTGTTTTTTTATAAAGCGCTTAATACCCAGATGTTTCGAAGGGGGGACCCGGGCTCAGACTTGTGTCTGCGTCGTCTTGCTTCCAAGGCGAGCGTGTTGCCCCCGAGCTATCCTCCCGAGTGCTCATTGTTAGGGAGAATTCTCTGTTTAGGCTGAATTTCCTAACCTAGTGAGTCCCCCAGCAGCTTTGCTGGATTTTTGGGTTTTATTTTTTTCTCCTGCCAAGAGTGAGACTCTTTTACCCTCACTCTTGGACATGATTGGAGTGTGTTTCTTTGAATCTAGATGTGTTTAATGGGCTATGGGGTCTTTTACTCCATAGGGTTTCATGTGTTTTTGTGATGTGTTACACAACACCCTCCGTGCAGTAACACAGGGGTGTCATAGTGACCCCCCAGTATAGACTCCATACCCTGTGACTGACTACTGTCTCCCAGGGCATGTAAAGTCACCATTGACTTTACTAGTCTTAAATTCTGAACAGAACCAGTGCAAACCATCATATTGTGGACGTACTCGCTGGGGCCATTCGATTGCCCCCGGGTCTGTTAGTCGAAGGGGCACGTCTCCGTCCCCCCTGATCGAGTTTTGGCTGGTGGCAATGGATACTACTTTTTATATTCAACCGCAAATATTTTCCTATGGGATTTCCCATTGTTTTAGGCTACTATCTTTATTTAATTATTTAAGGTAGCCTCGAACATACCGCCGGTTTATTTAATTAATATTAATTCTCAGGTTGGTATTTTTTGCCAAAACTTGATTCTAAAATGGCGTTTGTGTTCTCTTATGTGACTCCAACCCAAGTCGAGCCCTTTGTTCCACTTTTTGGCGGGCTTCTCCACAGAAGCCCTCCAAAGTGGTGCCACTATGTCTGGGGTACTTAGGAGGGGTAGAGGGGAATTTAGGCACCCTGGACTGAGTTGCCTAGGCAACTCAAGTCGCACTCCGTCCTGGCCGGCTCACCACTTAGCATGTTTGAGTGACAGCTAGGCTGAGTGAATGGGGGTTTGCTGCATAAAATCAGGGCTTTGGGGACTGGAACTTCAGAAGTCGCCACAGGACCTAAGAATCTGACGAGGGAGAAGCTGAGCCGACCTGCCACGACACCACGACCGGTGGAGCCCTGCTGGACCGTCTCACCACTTTTCCCAACGACAGAGGAGATCTCCCGCCGGAGAGTCTTCTTCCTTTGACTGGTGGGGATAACCAGTTTCACCGTCTTTTCGCTTTCCCGACGTATTTCGTGGCCGCCTTGCCCATGCTAAGCACCCCGGCAACCGGGATACCACGTTTTACCACGACCGCAAGATAAAGGTACCACCTTTTACCGGAAAACTCTGCGGCTGGTTTCTGCCCTGGTAGTGCAACGACCTGCATCTTTCCTCCACGTCGAGATCTTCTCTTCCCCTGGACGACGCCGCAACTTGCAACCACTACCAGGAACAACTGCCGCCGCTGGAAGATCCTTCCCACTTAAGGTACTGTGTCCCGCCTGCCTTCCCTTGCAACCGACTGTACGGGGTAGATTTAGCCCCCGGCTTTCGAACCTGGGTTAGCCTGGGACACCTTGGCTAAACTTTTCTAAGCCTCTCTAAACTCTTTTCTGAACCCTCTGCAAGACTTTCTAAGCCTAGTGTAACTGTGTGATCTTGGGCGCATTTGTGCTCTGCTCTCTCTAAGAGTGGGCCCAGCCTTTGGACTTTGGTTCACCAGTGACTTTTTGCTTTCTGCCTTGCTAATAGTGTTCCTGAATCGTAGAGTGGTGTAACCCTGAATATTCAGTCTTTTTCCCATCCCTTTTTCACAACCTTAGTAGAGTGCAATCTAGTTAAGTGCTCACCTCTGTATGAAAATAAGTGGCGTCTTACTGTGATTTTCTAATAAGGGAAAAAGGGGTGTATATATCATAATAGTAACTGTGTTTAGAATATTTTACAATAAGAGTGCTGGAGTGTTTCAACTGTGTGTTTATAAATAAATAATTATATACTTTGATACCAAAGCTCTGGTCAGTGTTTGCTTGTATTATTGTATCTGAGTGCCTATTGAGTATACTTTGCATACTGCCTAACTCTTCTTTAGGGAAGTCTGACTGCTCAGCCACAGCTACCAGGTACATCTGGGTGGTACAGACTGCTACCAAGTGGGTTTACTGCTAACACCTGCAGTCTCAAATCTTTTGCAGTGGTCCCTAAGGGAACTGCACAGGTTTCTGCCTAACACTCATCAAGTCCCAAAAGTAAATAGTCTTGAGTCCGAATCCTAACTACTAACTGGCCCTATCACTTAAGAAAAGCTTAGGGAGACCACCAGGGGCGCAGGCGAAATGGCCACCTGAGCAGGTTGCTCTGTCGGGATCGACGGCTATCAGCGGAACACTTTGGCTTGCCTAGCCCGCAAGCGTTGCAAGTTTCACAGAAGCGTGAAGGAAGGGGAAATGACCCAGCTGGAGCTTTCCCGGGGGAAATCGGTGGAAGAAAGTGTGTAAAGATTTTGCCCCTCCCCCCTGGAGCCGTGTTGGTGGGCCTGCAGCACAGTCGGAGGCGCGGGGCGAGCAGCTGCTGGGGGAGGCGGTAGCCTCGGTGGTGTGGCCTGAAGGTCACTGGAGGTGGTTGTGGCGTAGCTCCCTGCAGCGAGCCGGAGTTTCAGGCAGATCCCTCTTGAGAGCCCCTGAGAGATCGTGAGGCCGGTGGAGAAGACTAGGGGAGGCCGGAGGGCAGGCGCCGGGAGGCACACCAGCTGAGACATCTGCTGCAGGGGATCGGCCTCACCCTCGGAAAGGCAGTGGAAGCGAGTGGCGGGGCGAGTTGGCGCAGATGGGCGTTAGGCTGCGGTGGCGAGGACTGCCGGTGCCGGCGTCACTGCTGAGTCTGGGGGGCCTCCACATCTGCACCACGAGGCTCCAGACGGCCGTAGCGGAGGCGCCCCTGGTTCATGCTGTCGCTGGATGGAGGTAAGGAGCGGGCTGGAAGAACTTCCCCTCCTTGTGTTGCGAGCATCATCCTTCTGAGAGAGTGCCGGGAGGTTTTGGGGGCCCGGTGAGACAGAGGGGTCGGGAGGAACGGCTGGGTCCCCTCTCTTCCAGGCTCCTCGGGTGTCATCGGAGAGAGAACTCAGGCCTGGTGGGATTGAGGTGGTGGAAGCTAACCCCAGGACTACGTGGGGCTTGGGTGGAGATCGGGAAGACCCCCCCCACCTTACAATTAAAAACCAGGCGAGGAGTGACCACTGCGCCTTCCCCTGCCGCAGTAGGTGCAAAAGGCTTTTAGAGGACTGGTTAAAAGAAAACGCGCAAAAAATGGTTCTGCCCCCCTGTCCCGTTAGACAGACTCATAGATCCCAGATGGTGTGGTGAGGAGGTGCACGGGGAAGGATGAGAGCCGGACCCAGACTATGAAGCCCCAAAAGACTGAGGGGTTGGGGGCAATACACAGTGGTGGAGATAGCCTGGGGGACACTGGCATGCTTTGAGGTCTGTACCCCTTGCCAAGAGTCAACTCTTATGGACAGCGTGCACTCCTGTCATTCCTGATTGGTGTATGATACGGCCAAGTGATGTGCCTACCAGAGCCCGGCTCAGCTGCTCGGGGGCAGCTGGCGACTCACGCAGAGAAGCCCTAAAGAACACAACACAACACACTAGGGAGAGGGTATGGACCCAGGAACTGCACAGAGGCTTCAAGGTTTCCAGCGGTCACAAACAAGCATGTCAACCTTGCAACCTCACAACACTCCTCTGGTCCCGGAAGGGGCCCAAGAGACTTCGACCAAGGTGGATATCCGACTCGAGCATGACCGCCACTGTATCAGCACTCCAGGAGAAAGTCCATAGGATAAAGGCCCTGGAAACCAACCAGCAGTCAGTCGATCTTGTAGAAATGAGGACGGAGGGCCGTCGGCAAGATCTGGAGCAGAGAAACTTAGATTTAGAGGCCAAACTCGATGACTTGGAGAACAGGGAAAGGAGAGCGAATATTGGGATACATGGCTTAAAGGAACTCCCAAATGAATCACCCTCCACCTTGGAGAGCAGAGTCAAAGCCTTGATAATCACCCTACTGCCACAGCGGATGTCCCCATAGCTGGTATTTGAAAGAGTGCAACGGGCGGGTGGTCCCCCTGGAGGCCCCCGATCGGTACTGACTAAGTGCTGTTACTTCAAGCATAAAACGGAAATAGTTCGGCTGGCCAGAGAGCGAGATTCCATCGTTTTTGAAGGCTCAAAGGTACACATCTATCAGGACCTCTCTGCAGAAACCCTGGCAAAGAGAACGGCGTGTAGACCGTTAACTTCCTGGCTCAGAGAGCGGAACATTCGATATAGATGGCGCCACCCCTTCGCTCTCACCTTCACTCGTGATGAGGTTGAATATCGAGTTGTCACGGCGGAAGAGGCCTCTGGCGTGCTGCAGGGCTTCCAGGCGGGGGGAGAGACCGCCGAGGGAGGAGAAGAT
Organism: Ambystoma mexicanum; assembly: GCF_040938575.1. Lineage (NCBI taxonomy): Eukaryota > Metazoa > Chordata > Amphibia > Caudata > Ambystomatidae > Ambystoma > Ambystoma mexicanum. Next base: position 870,851,552 of record NC_090936.1, read on the forward strand.
ATGCCTTCATCGTTTGAGCCCAGCAGGAAGCCTTCGGGTCTGTGGCTCCATAAAAACCGTGCAAACAAAGGGAGAACATTTGCAAAACTGACTACCCCATGACAATCGCCGCCAGGATAGCTTGTTCTGCATGATTGAGACTTCCTATATAGGGGACCAGTGGTCTGTGCTGAGAGGACTTGGACTGGGTCTTTGCTCTCTTGAAGCCTGCTGGGAGTCCTTACCGACTGGCCCCTTCGTGCTTGTTTTTTTTCAACTTGTTTCGCTGTCGAACAAGCAAGGCACAAAATGACATTGGGCCTCATAATGAGTATGGAGGTTGCCATGGTGCTATTAGCGCCATGGCTACCCTCATACCGCATTCCGGGCCCGGGTTCCTTGAATTAGGAATTAATGGGTCATTCCAATCTTGGAGGATCCGGTAATTCCTCATTCAAAATACCCATCCCCATTCGAGCCCCCATAGGGCTCAATGGGAATGGGGAGGGTGCTAATAACAAGCCTGTTAATAACAGGCCTGTTATTAGCTCCCTGGTCCTTTAGCGGCTCCCACTAAGGGCGTCTGGTAAAACCAGCCGCCCTTAGTGGGACCTGCTAAAGGACCTCGTAATGCGGCGGTAAGGGGTTAACGGCACCGGCATCCTTACCGGTGCTTACCGCCGACCTCGTAATGAGGCCCGTTGTCTTCGAGCGATCCGCTAAAATGTTTTGCACTTACTCCAGTTGTGTACTAGGTTCCGGGGCTTCACCCGTTGAGTGGCCCTATGTTTATACCTAGGGTGTCTTCCATGTTTGGAAATGTAGTCAACTGTTTGTCTACTCTTTTCAGCTCTACCTTCTTCCTGGTTTCTCTTCGTGGGGGGTGGGAGGGAGGTCACTCAAGACCCTCCTTCTCTTTCGCACTGGCCTTCTTACACTTTTCTCTCTTTCGGGATGGGTGGGGGAGGGTGGGCACCCCGGGGTTCCGCAATGGCCCGCGCTTGAAGTACTAAGTGGGCAGGTAGCACTTTTATTAGGGAGATCTGAGTCTTTATTGAGTCATCGGCTAAAGATGAAAAGATCACGTCATCCTAGGGATGGGGGTAAGGTCCTTAGAATTGGATCCCTGAATGTTAAGGACTTAAACTCCCAGCAGAAAAGATCCATGCTATTACGAACGTTTAAGCAGGCGAGCCTTGATATCCTTTTTGTCCAGGAAACAAAATACAGGCAGGGGAATGAATTTGATCTGCGGAGCAGAATTTTAGGGGGCACAATCTGGGCTTCAGGGTTAGAGAAGAAGGGAGGTGTGGGCATCCTGTATCGCTCCTCATTAGGTCTCCAAATCTCACACATTAGCAGGGACCCTGCAGGGAGATTGTTGGTGTTGCAGGGTTTGATTGGTCCTGTGTCGATTGGGTTGTGCTCAGTGTACGCCCCCAATGGTTGTGCTCAGTGTACGCCCCCAACGTCCAGCAGTTGTCGTTTACGAGGGAGCTCTTTGCAACCCTGGAGTGTCAGCGAACTGGGCCACTGATTTGTGGAGGGGATTTTAATCAAATCGTGAACCCGTCTTGTGACTGGAAATCCTATAGGGCAGGAGCTCTTCCCCCCCCCCCCACCAACCACCTCCCAGCTGATGAAACCTTCCAACACCTTCTCTCCAATCATTTCCTGATAGACACTTGGAGGTCCGTGCATCCACATACTAAAGCTTATACGTTCTACTCCCCGCACCAAACATAATCCACGATATATTCCATTCTTTTGGAAAGTGGGTTGGAACACTTGATAAGAGGGTCCTCGAATGAGGTAGTGGGCTGGTCAGACCATGACATGGTCACCTTGAGACCTGGACCGAAGCATATTGACTGATAAACGATGAATATGCAATGACACATTAGTCAAGGACCCCCTTTTCAGGGAGTCACTTGGTACTGAGATCAGGGACTTTTTCAAGAGAAACAACATGGGGGTGGGGGGGAGGGTGCCTCTCCCGACGGTGTGGGAAGCTTCGAAAGCGACAATAAGGGGCCTCATGATCTTGCAGGGATCCTCGGTAAAGAGGTTGAAACTCCTAAAAGAGATGCAGGTAAAGAGGGCTATAGAGATTAAAGAACAAGCGTTGGCTGGAGAGCGAGGAGGGGCAGTAGATTCCAGGGCAGAGATTCGCAAACTGAGGTTAGAGCTTAAAGGAATATGGAAGGAGAAGGCACTGTCCCACCTGAGATTTGTTAAACAAAAATCTTTCGAAAAGGGGGATAAAGCCCACACGCTATTGGTAGCCAAGCTCGGGAAGGAGAGGGCAGACAGAGCAGTCCCCAAGATAAAATCAGCTGCCAATGAGCTCTTGGTTAACCCAGTAGATATAAAAGCTTGTTTTGCCCAGTATTACGAGCAGCTGTACAGGGCAGATGCACGTCCCCCCACTGAGAGTCCAGACCCATACTTGACTAAAATATCCTTCCCGGCGCTGTCGGAAGCAGACCGAGAACAATTGAATAGCCCAATCAGCGCAGAGTAAGTGAAGTTTGCAATCTCTAAGCTCAGGGCATGTTCTGCTCTGGGATCAGACTGGTTCACGTCTGCGTTTTACAAAAGATACAGTAGGGCACTGATCCCATTCTTAACGCTCCTCTTTAACGACATTCTAGCAACGGGAGAGGCCCGCCATCCTTCACAGAGGCCAGAATTAGTCATTCCGAAGGAGGGCAAGGAGAAAACAGAATGCAGCTCATATAGGCCTATTTCTTTGTTAAATGTAGACGTGAAGATTTATGCAAGCATCCTTGCAAATAGGCTATGCAGCGTTCTTCCGTTGCTTGTTTATACGGACCAAGCCGAGTACATCACTGAAAGGCAAGGGGCGGATAATGTACGTTATACATTGGACTTAATGGCTTCAATATCGGAAGCAGATGTGGACCCGATGCTGATCTCGGTCGATGCTGAGAAGGCATTTGACAGGGTTGAATGGGGCTTTATGGCACACGTTTTAGTCAAAGCTAGCTTGGGTGCAGACTGGATAAGGGGTGTACAAGCGCTGTACCGAAATACCTGCGCCAAAGTAGTGGTAAATGGAATGGCTTCTGCCCAGTTCAAACTGACTAGGGGGACGAGGCAGGGGTGTCCTCTGCCCCCCCCCCGCTTCCCCCTCGTATACGTGTTGGTCATGGAACCCCTGGCTCAGAATGTCAGAGGTAATAGGGCAATTAAGGGCTTCACCAGGCGGAGTGGCGAATATAAGTTGGCATTATTCGCCAATGACGTGCTGTTCCATGTCACCCATCCCAAGCAATCAATCCCAGTGATATTACAGGAGTTAGAGTATGGCAGAAGATCAGGGTTCCGTACAAATCAGACCAAACGGTGGTGCTTCCTCTTAGAGCAGATATTGCCCAATGAGAGGCGCCTCCCCAGCCCTGGGGATTGCAGATCGAGCAGTCCTGTTTACGATACTTGTGGATCACGATTACCAAGAGTCTAAGTAGCCTATACCAAGCCAATTATAAACTGCTGTGGTCTGCTATCAGGCGGGGATCTAGACAAGTGGAAGAGGCTGAATCTGTCATGGGCTTGTAGGCTTGTATCCATCAAGATGAATGTTCTGCCCCGCCTTCTTTTCTTGTTTCAATCCCTCCCTATAGTCTTACCTAAGGAGTTCTTGCCCATGGTCAGAAAAGCCTTGTTGGCCTTTCTTTGGGAAGGCAAGAGGCCAAGAATTGGTAACAATACTCTAATTCTTCCAAAAGAGAGGGGGGGTGTGGCTTATCCGGACATTTCTGCCTATTATGTAGCTGCACAGTTACGTGTCTTGGTATATCACATGAGAGAGTCGAGATCAAAGCAATGGGTGGACTTGGAGAACTGCCTTTTGGCCCCCGTGTCACTGGAGAAATGGTTTTGGATGCCAAGAAGGGCCATCCCACGTCGGACTAGGCAGCACCCAGTCTTGGCGGCCCTTTGGGAAATATGGCATGAGAAAAATCAGGAAATGGTGGGAGTCATGACCTGGCCATCACCGCTCAGCTGTATCTGGGCCCCCCAATCACGGATGCTATTTGGGACCCGCTTCGGTTCCAGCCTCAATATGAGCAGGGCCTGGTGAGGGTGGGCCAGATGTGGAGAGATAGGCGATTCTGACCAGGGAGGAGCTAGAAGAAGCTCAAGAAGGCCTCTGAATCCACCCACTAACATATCTGCAGTTAAAAGGGGTTCTGACAGACGAGAAGTGGAAAGGCCAAATACAACGTGCTCTCACTCTCTTTGAGCATGTATTGAACTCTCATGTGGGCTCCAAAGGCCTTCAGTATTTACAGTGCACTAATTGATGGGGGCCACCTCCCTGCCCCAAGCGTAAAGGCAAAATGGGATGCAGGGTTGGGGTTGGAAAATAACCAACAGGGATGGGACGCCATATATAGAGTGGTATGGAAATCCACAATTGCGGTGCAATATAAGATGCACAACTGTAGGATCTTGATGCAATGGCACCTAACTACCTAGCGTCTCTCCAAAATGTATAAAGGTCTTTCTCCCCGGTGCTGGAAAGGGTGTCAACAAGGGGTCATATTGGCATCAGTGGTGGGAGTGCCCCTGTATGCAGCTATTTTGGAAAGAGATTTTGGGGTGGATACATCAGGTGGAGGGTTTCAATAGAGTTTTACATCTGTTACTGGTCCTCTTTGGGGTGGAAGTAGCGGGGGAAGAATACACCCTTCGAAGGGATTGTGTCCTCCAACGTATTCCTCATCTTAGATATCTCCTTCCTGCTCTGCTGGCCTCGGAAAATTTTTCTCTAGAGGGCGCTGCGCGTCAACGTCCTCCGAGTCGATGTCCCTTGACAGCCGCCGTATCGACGTCGACGTCATCCTGCCTATAAAGGCACGCGCAGCGTCCGTTGTTCAGTTCCGTTTTTCCGCGCTTACTCAGTGCCTCGGAATACCGTTGCTCAGTTTTTTGTCAGGATTTAATCTATTTACCTCGAGTTATTCGATCCGTACTCGATGGCTTCTTCGTCGGAACCGACAACTCCTCGATCCGGCTTTAAAAAATGCCGAGATTGTGGGAAAAAGATGTCGCTGACTGACCCTCACAGAGTTTGTCTGTGGTGTTTGGGAGCTGAACACCATTGTTCGGAGTGCGAGGACTGTATGTCCATGACAGCTAAGGCCCTGAAGGAGCATAGGGGGAAGCTGGAGAAAGGTAAGACTTTTAAAGCTTCTTCTTCGTCGACAAAGTCGAGACATTCGTCTCCTCGTCACCATTCGCGTTCCAGGTCTCGGAGTGGGTCCCATCACTCCTCGAGATCGAAGCACTCGAAGAGGAGACGTCGAAGATCCCCTTCTCCGTCTTCCTCTTCCTCTGTTTCACCAAAAAGAATCCCTTGCCCCACGAAACATAGTTCCCGGGCTGAATGGGAGGAATTCCGCAAAAATATGATGAGCGTCTTCGAGAAAGCGGCCTCGACCCCCTCGAAGACTGCCGAGAGCGATGCTCTGGTCGAAAGACCCGAAGGTCAAAAACGCCGCGAGTCGCAGTACCCGGCGAAGGAAACCTCTCGAGCGCGTCTCGAACCCTTGAGTAGGTCTATGACCTCCAAACCTTCCTCGGAGGTTCTGTCGATGCCGTCGATGAAGGTTCCGTCGACGCCGAGGTCGGTGTCTTTGACGCCGTTGTCGAAGGGACCTTCGACACACGGGTCTGTCGACTCGACGCCAGCTTCGACGCCAAGAAAAGTCACGGTCACGACACACCCAGTGACTATCCCTAGGTCCTCGGTGTCGATGGCTTCGAGATTGTCGAGTAGAATCCCAATTCTGTCGAGGTCATCGAGGCCTCCGCCTTTGTTTTCGACGCCACGCTCGAAGCCTTCGGCGTCGACGACATCGACGTTTTTGAGGCCGATTATGACAAGTTCGGCACCCTCTGCCTTGGAAATGGGATTTACACCCTTTATGAGTTCAGAACAATTGAGAACTATGTCCTCAATTATGGAAGAGGGTGAATTGTCTGAACAGGATGACACATTTGAGTTGCAGGGACCTGTAACCCCAATTAGAGAGGAAATTTCCTCTGAAGAACGCAGGTTTAAGGAGTGGGTTAGACACTTCCCCTGAGGTGGAGTTTGCTAGGCCATACCCGGGTGAGCATGCTGAAACCCCCTATAGAGCCTTAATGGCCAGGATCACAGAGTTTATGGGGTGGTCTGCACCCTCACAATCTTTCCAACAAGATGACCTTACGGATATTCTTGACAAGGGCCCACAGGAGGACCCTGTGGTGCCTTTTCATAAAGCTCTTCAGAGGAAGATTATGACGAACTGGGAAACCCCAGATGTCGTCCCGGCAGTAAATAAAAAACTGTCTACAAAATATAGGGTATCCTCTACAGACCCGGAGTTTTTGTTAAAACACCCATCCCCAGAAAGTCTGGTGGTACAGGCAGCATGTTCTACCGATGTCAAGACGGCTTATCCTACCGTCCCACAGGACAGGGACGATAAAAAATATGATGCTATGGCAAAGAAAGTTTTTTCGGCATGTAGCATGGCGTTAAAATCTGTTAATGCTACTTGCACCCTTGCTAGATTCAGCCATACACTTTGGGAGTGTGCTTCTACAGAGGCTGACTGCATCCCGGAGGGAGAAGAAAGGGAGGCGTTCCTGAATAGCATACAGGACGGTAAAGACGCGATGTGCGAATCCCTCCAGTCGGGCATTGATTCGGCTGACAGTATCAGCAGAGCAATGGCGGCAAGTACAACAACCAGGAGATTCGCTTGGTTGAGAAAGTCTGGTTTTGCCCCTGATATGCAAGCCAGGCTCTGGAACATGCCATTCGATGGCTCTTCTTTGTTCGGGAAAAAGGCGGATGACAGTTTAGAGAAACTGCAAACTTCAAAAGCAGCAGCAAAATCCCTAGGCGCTGCAATCCGTCAGACACCTTTTCGTCCCACAGGAACCTCTGCGAGGGGCAAGTCCTTTCGCTTCTACTCCGCATTTGGAAGAGGTAGAGGACGTCCAGCTCAAAGTGGACAAAGAAGAACTACCCGAGGTGGACGGGGTAGATATCCAAAAGCCGCAGCAACAGCAGGTGCCTCTTTACCATTGGCATCCGCATCAGCCGCTCCAAAATCACTCTGAGGACTTCCCTCACAGGACACCTGTAGGAGGCAGGTTGACTCAACATCTGGCGGAATGGCAGGCTATCACGTCAGATACTTGGGCATTGGAAACAGTTGCCCAAGGTTACTGCCTGCCTCTCCTACGCATACCTCAGAGTCATCCACCGGGGATCAGCTCTCAGAAAGCTCCAGATCCGCTCCTCTTGCAGGAAATTTTCGACCTGCTAGAGAAAGGTGCCATAGAACCGATACCTGTAGCGGAGAGGAACAAGGGCTGGTACTCCCCTTATTTTCTCATTCCAAAGAAAGACGGAGGACTGAGACCCATCTTGGAATTGCGAGAATTTAACAAATTCCTCAGGAAAGACAAATTCAAGATGGTCACTCTTTCTCAGATCCTCCAGGCCCTTCAGTTCCAGGACTGGTTGGTATCTCTGGACCTTCAGGATGCTTATTTCCATGTGCCTATCCATCTCAAACACAGGAAATACCTGAGGTTCGCAATTGGCAACTCTCACTATCAATTTCGAGTGCTGCCATTTGGGCTGACCTCCGCCCCGAGGGTCTTCACCAAGTTAATGTCGGTAGTGGCGGCAAGTCTAAGGAGGGAAGGGGTTCACGTCTACCCCTACCTGGACGATTGGTTGATCAGGGCTGTCTCTTCGGAACAAGCTCGGATCCAGCTAAATCACGTGTGCCACTCCCTTCACAGACTGGGCTTCTCCCTCAATTTAAAGAAGTCACAAATGATACCATCACAGAGACTCCAATTCATAGGAGCGATCCTGGACACTTCCCTGGGAAAAGCCTCGCCACCAGAGGTGAGGGCTCAAGATATTCTACAGATGGTTACCAAGTTCCAAGATGCCCAACGTCTCCCAGCCTTCGACTTTTTGAGGTTGCTAGGCCTCATGGCATCCTGCATTTTCCTAGTGCCAGAGGCTTGCCTGAGAATGAGATCCCTCCAGTGGGCACTGAGGACTCAGTGGTCACAATTCTCAGGGAGAATGACAGATCTTCTTCAGGTTCCCGACAGGGTGGCTCGAGACCTTCAGTGATGGGCCTGTCAGGAGAACATTCTGAAAGGAGAACAGTTTTGGCAACCCTGGCCGGCGATAACAGTAGTCACGGATGCCTCATTCACGGGGTGGGGAGCCCACGCCAATGACTTGACCATCAGCGGTCGTTGGTCTCCATCGGAGTCCAGACTACATATCAACCTGTTAGAGCTGAGAGCCATCAGACTTGCGCTGAAGGCGTTCCTGCCAGCTGTACAAGGGAAAAACGTCCTGATAATGATGGACAACACGGTGGCCATGCATTACCTCAACAAAAGAGGAGGCGTAGGATCACTACCCCTGTGCAGAGAGGCGATGCAGCTCTGGTTTTGGGCAATCCAAGAAGGAATCTCTCTCTAGGCATTTCACCTAGCCGGAGAGAAGAACTTGACAGCGGACGCTCTGAGCAGGCAGAGCACAGTCTCCCACGAGTGGGAACTAGCTCAGGAAGTCCTTCAAGAGATCTTCGCCCTTTGGGGAACCCCTCAGGTGGATCTGTTCGCCACCAGCGTCAACAGGAAATGCAATCTGTTCTGCTCAAAGGAATTTCCCCCGAGAGGAGCTCTGGGAGACGCGTTCATAGTGGACTGGGAGTTTCTGCTTCTGTACGTGTTCCCACCGGTCCCTGTCATTCCTCAAATGATCAGGAGGTTGAGAAGATTCTGGAGAACCATGATCCGAATTGCCCCGGATTGGGCCAGGAGAACGTGGTACCCGGACGTTCTAGACTTGTCTATCTGCCCTCCAATTCGACTTCCACTCAGAGAGAACCTACTCTCACAGAAGGGAGGTCAGGTTCTCCATCCAGACATCAAAACCCTCAACCTTCACGCTTGGCTTCTGAAAGGTTGAGGTACAAGGATTGGGACCTCCCTGGTGATGATATGGAGGTGTTGCTTTCGGCAAGGAGGCCAGCAACAAAGTCTTTATACCGCTGCCGTTGGAACAGATTTTGCAGCTGGTGTAGAGAACAGAATATCGACCCTTTTTCATGTGGTACACCAATGGTTTTGTCCTTCCTTCTATATTTGGCGAATTCAGGCCTTCAAGTTGGCACCATTAAGGGCTATCTCGCAGCGCTATCCATCTTTAAGCGCACTGCGGAAGAACCATCCTATTTCAAGTTACCCTTGGTAATACAGTTTCTAAAGGGGTTAACCAATGTTTATCCCCCAAGACCATTCCAAGTTCCACTATGGGATTTAAACTTAGTACTAACTTTCCTGATGGGCACACCGTTCGAACCACTCCATTCTTGTTCGCTAAGGTTCCTTACCCTTAAAACTGTTTTATTAATAGCACTTACATCTGCTAGAAGGGTGAGCGAATTACAAGCTCTTTCTTGTAAACCCCCTCACACAATATTTCACAAAGACAAAGTTGTCCTGCAAGTGAAGCCTAATTTCCTCCCAAAGGTGGTTTCTGAATTCCATATCACTCAGAAGATTACCCTACCATCTGTCTATCCTCCTCCTCATCCGGGGAAAGAGGAAGAGAGGTTACACAGGCTAGACCCTAGAAGGGCTTTAAGTTTTTACATCAGTAGACTAGCCAGGATAAGCCAGGCAGACCAGCTGTTTGTAGGTTACACAGGTCACAAGCTGGGATTACCAATAACTAAGCAGACCATTTCCAGATGGATCATTCTAGCATGTTATAAACTGGCAGGGAAAGAGCCACCTCAAAACCCTAGGGCTCATTCGACCAGAGGTATTGCAGCTTCCTCGGCCCTCAAAAGAGGCGTGCCGGTTAAAGACATCTGTGTGGCCGCTACATGGTCGTCTGTCCATACCTTTACACGATTTTACAATTTGGATTCCTCCTCGAGTCAAGAGACTAGGTTTGGAAGGGCTGTACTGAATTCTATTCATCAATAGAAGACAGCGTGAAGTCAGTACTCCCTCCTCCAATAATAGAATACTGCTATGGGAGCCTATCTAAGATGAGGAATACGTCGGAGGACACAATCCCTTCGAAGAACAAGTTACTTCTTACCTTGTAACGTTCTTTCGACGGGATGTTCCTCCGACGTATTCCTCATCGACCCTCCCATCCATCCCCGCAGTTCTACTTCCCTTGTTGTTGCAGCTTATGCTTCTTCAGGGTGATTAGTCTAGTCCAGAAAGTATTATTGTGGGCTACAAAACGGAACTGAGCAACGGACGCTGCGCGCGGCCTTTATAGGCAGGATGACGTTGACACGGCGGCTGTCGAGGGACATCGACTCGGAGGACGTCGACGCGCAGCGCCCTCTAGAGAAAAATTTTCTGAGGCCAGCAAAGCTGGAAGGAGATATCTAAGATGAGGAATACGTCGGAGGAACATCCCGTCGAAAGAACGTTACAAGGTAAGAAGTAACTTGTTCTTCTGCCACATTTGCCCAGAAATCTGCTGCTGGGTGCCCTGGTCTCCGTTACGATAGAATGGAAGTACTCAGCCCCTCCGACACAATCGGCTTGGTTACACAGAGCTAAGGAAATATATGTTCTGATGCTTGTTAATCTGCTTAGAATCACATGCTGTGCATATGGTCCGACATCCAGTGGTAACCGTGGAGTATTGCATCTTGTCTTTCGGGGGACCGAAAGGGGACGTCGGCATAGGCGTGTCTGAAACACTATCCCTATCGTGACGTGTGTAGTACCCAAAATCCCTCACGCGCCAAGGTCCCTCAGATTGTTTTTTTCCGCCCAGATAACTGGTTGGCCTATAGCAGAGCTCTTCATGAGACATTGTTTATCTTACCGAATTGTCGGTTTAATCCCTGTTAAGTCACTTCGCCTATCAAGAACATCTTTGACAAAGACTACGGGGGAATCGTCTACGGCTGTGGATTCCGGCACCTAAGATCCGGCGTTCGGACCTCCACGTGGTCGGGCCTTCTGGCAGGCCTACACAGTAGGCAGAGTGGGCTCAGGGTTTGCCATACTGCTATGTCTTTCCTCTTTTACACTCCTTTCCTTTTTGGTCTGGTCACCCTTCCCTTCTGCTATGGAAAGGACTCCATTTAGATTCTGCCCTGTGTGAAGGGTCAGATATCCGTGGAAAGACGAGCACACTTCGTGTAACGCTTGTCTCCCCCTAGCAGTGTTCGGCGTATAAACTCCTAAACCCTTAAGGAGCGCCGGTTGAAGCGGTGGGCCGCGTACGGAATGTCACATGTGGAGCCTCCCTCCCCTGCAGCGACACCAGCCAAGAGTGATGGGGGTACATTGGATGACCAAACGTCCAACGCGGACGTTATAGACCTTGAGGCAGACTATTCTAGAGCCGCCACGCCCGTCCCCGACCCTTCCAGGCTCGACTCCGGTCTTGCTACAGGGACCACACCCGGTGACAGGGGCGTACAATCGCACCGCACAAAGCACACAACCCAAGCGCCCTCCTCGACGACTTCGTTGAAGAAGGCGGAAGCGCCATCGGATCGATCTGATCCGAAGCCTTCCCCGCATCCGCAGCAGCGCATGACGACTGGGCTTAACAAACATAACAAGGGCGCTACTCCCCAAACTACACACGCCAAAGTTTCTGAACAAGAAACTTCGACGAGTTTCAAGGTTTCCAAGGCCCATGCAGGCCCGAAAACTACGAGTAGGCCTCTACCCGAGAAACCATCATTGGAGGCGTTGTCTCCCGAAGATTCGGTGACTATCAGTAAGAGCATCAATAGGATTGCTACGGCGGTTGGCCTAGTACCGGTTTCGCCCACAGTTATGGGCCAATCCGTCGAAGGGTTTTCCACGGTTTTGGAAGACGATCCCGAGGACTCTTACGAAGAGAGCCAGGTACCCCTCTCAAGCACCCTGAGGAGATCCTTTCAACGCCTTAGGGCGGAGGACCCGGTTCCTGCTCAGCTGGGTCCATTTGGGTCATCCAAGTGGACCGCAGAGAAATGTGAGGGGTATATGGATCGGCTGGAGCAGTTTTTCAGGGCTTCTGATCAGACTTCTTTTCTGGACAATTATGGGGAAGATCAAGGCGCAACGGACAACTGGGAGGACACCCAGCAGGATGATCACAATTCTGATATCGTTTGCCTTGACTCTCCCCCATCCGCACTGGTTCGACAAGCTCCACCGGTGGATGATCAAATGGCTTTCAACAACACGTTGAAAAAAGCAGCGGAATTCTTTAAAATTGCCACGCTTGAGGCATTGCCCGAACAGGATTTCGCGGAAAACATTATTAATGACAAGCCTCCGGCAAGCCAGTCTATCCCTCTTGAGCTTTGTAAAGGGATGGCTGGCCCCTTCCTTACTCACACCCGCTCAGACTAGGGTTGTGAACCCAAGGGTCGAAAAACTTTTTCGGCCCTCCCCCACGGACCCGCTTTATATCAAAGGGCACACAATCCCAGACTCGCTGGTGGTGACCAACACTCGCAAGAGAGCAGGGGTTCCCCTTGCCACGGGAGAGTCGCCCCCGGACAAGGAGTCCAAAAGGTTGTATGCCTTAGGGAAACGGGTCACTTCGGCGGCTGCTTATACCGTCCGGATTGCCAATAACACGACGTTACTGGCAAGCTATGTCGACGCCCAATTGAACCTACTCCAGAAAGGCCTTCAGGAGGTTCTGGAACCAACCAGAGCCAAGCGTCTCGCCATTGTCTGAGGGCAAACTTGCCAATCAGAATGTGGTAAAGAATACCCTGGTCTCCGCAGAGACAGCAGGCAGGTCTCTCGCACAGGGTACTCTCCTAAAGAGACACGCGTGGCTGCGCACGTCGGGCTTCAGGCCTGAGACCCAGGCATCCATCATCAACAAACCCATAGAAGAGGCCAACCTCTTCGGGAAGGCGGTAGACGATGCATTGGAGACAGCCAAGAAGGAGCATGAGACTATTAAGTCGCTGCACCAGATTTCCCAAAAACCCTCTTTACAGAGGGGCAGCAATTCTCGGCGTTCCTTTCGAGGACAAGCCCGCGCCGCTCAAAATAATTTTGGCACGGGCAACTTCAACTCAAGTCAACCGGCTGCAAGCCCCACTTACTACCCCCACAGGGGTCAGAAGCGCGGAAAGAATAGAGGCAGAGGTTCCAATTCCAGAGGTGCGTCAACCTCGGGTCAGAAATGACCACCAAGTTCAGGTCCTCTCCGATGTCTCCCCGGTCGGGGGGCGATTAACATCTTTCCTCAAGGCATGGGAGGGGATAACTTCAGACCAGTGGGTATTAAAGACGGTCGCCCACGGTTACTGCGTGGAATTCGCCTGACCCCCACAGTTCAGACCGCCGAAACATCGACTCCTTTCACCGGAACATCTGCAGATCCTGGTCCAAGAGATGGAAGCGCTGCTGGGAAAGGACGCCATAGAAGCCGTCACGATTCTTCAGGTAAACAAGGGTATCTATTCAATCTACTTCCTTGTACCCAAAAAGGATCTCACCATGCGTCCTGTTCTAGACCTGCACCCAGCGAACAAGTTCATAAAGCCCCAGAAGTTTTGCATGGCAACACTGCAAGAGGTGATCCCATTGCTAAAACAAGGGGACTTCATGACAACATTGGTTATGAAAGATGCATACTTTCATATTTCAATGCTGCCAGCGCACAGAAAATTCCTAAGGTTCGTGATTCAGGACAAACACTACCAGTTCAAGGTACTCCCTTCAGCATAGCCTCGGCGCCAAGGTGGTTTACCAAGGTCCTGGCAGTGGCAGCAGCAGACCTGCGCAGACTTTATTCCAGTTTACCCTTACCGCGACGATTGGCTCCTCACCGGGGACTCGTTCGACGTTTGTTTTTCGAACACCCAAAAGACAGTAGACCTACTGTTCAGCCTGGGATTTTCTATCAACGAAAAGAAATCCAGCTTAGTCCCCAGCCAAGTAAAACAGTTCCAGGGGGCTCTAATTCGTACGGAATACGGTCTAGTCTTCCCTTCCAGCGAGAGGGTTCAGAACATGCTCTCTCAAGTTCCTTAGTATATAGCCAGTCGGGAGGTGACGGTACGCAAAGCTATGCGTTTGCTAGGGATGATGGCGTCATGCATATACTTGGTCCCCCACGCGCGGCTGCGCATGCGTCCCATGCAAGAGTGGCTCAACAGCCAGTGGTGTCAGACCAGCGGACAATGGGAAGATCTGTTGATTGTCTCGCCAGCCCTCGTTCTCTCTCTGCAGTGGTGGTCAAGGGAGAACCTCTTGAAGGGGAAAACCTTCACCACCCCTGCAGTGGAAGCCACTCATCTCCCACAGGGTGGGGGGGGGCTCACCTGCTTCAACAGACAGCGCACGGAGTGTGGTCCCCTCAGGTAGCGTCCAACCATATAAACCTACTGGAGCTACTGGCAGTGTTCAAAGCATTGAAAGCCTTTCAGGAGCAACTGCAAGGGAAGACAGTGCTGGTCCTAACCGACAGCACAACAGCAATGTATTACCTGAACAAACAGGGGGGCACTCACTCTCCAGGACTATCCAAGCTGTCCCGAAACATCTGGATATGGGCTCTCAAACACAAGATGTTTCCGATATCCCAACATGTTGCAGGGGAACTCAATCTTCTGGCAGACGTACTCAGCAGAGATTTTCCTCTGCCAGAAGAATACGAATGGCGTCTGCACGAAGACATTGTATCCAACGTCTTCGCAGAATTGGAGTTTCCAGAGATCGACTTGTTCGCTACTCAGGAGAACGCCCAATGCCCAGATTACACCTCCATGTACCCCCAGAACCGATCCAAGTGGAACGGTCTCTGGATAACTTGGTTGGGGAAATTTGTTTACGCTTTTCCCCCCCCCGACTCCCCTTCTGAACAAGATAGTGCATAAGATGCACCAGGAACCAGTCACCATGATTCTGGTGGCTCCCATGTGGGCCCGCCAACCCTGGTTCGCGCACCTGATGGACATGTCCCTCTCCCCACCAGTGAAGCTGCCCTGCCCGTACAACATGTTGTCTCAGGACAGGGGGGAGACTCTGCACCCATGCCCACAATTTCTGAATTTAGCAGCCTGGCTCCTGAGGTCATAGAGTTTGGACATCTGCAACTCCCTCAAAGATGCATGGACATACTGAGGGAGGCAAGAAAGCCTGCCAAACGTTATTGCTATGCCAGCAAATGGAAACGTTTTGTCATCTGGTGCAGTTCCAAAGGCGTCAATCCCACCGATTGCTCGCCTTCACACATTGTGTTATGTCTAACCCATCTGTTGGACACTGGGTTAGTCTTCAATTCCTTAAAGGTTCACCTAACAGCATTGTCAGCCTACACCACATCACAGCAAAAGGTGTTGTGGTGGAAAATACCTGTGATTAAAGCCTTTATGGAAGGGGTTAAAGGAATGTATCCCCCCATCACTCACCCAGCCCCTGGGTGGGATCTAAATGTGGTTTTAACTAGGCTCATGGGACCCCCTTTGAGCCTATGCATAAAGCTGGTCCGAAAGACCTGACCTACAAGACAGCCTTTCTAGTAGCTATCACTTCTATCAGAAGAGTTGGCGAACTACAGGCCCTCTCGGTCTTGGACCCCTTTGTTACAGTCCACAAAGATAAGGTAGTTCTGCGCACTCCTCCCAGATTTGCGCCGAAATGTATTTCGAAGTTCCATGTGAACCAGTCAATCGAAGTACCCACGTTCTTCCAGAGACCTACTAACATGGCCGAAAGAAGCCTTCACACACTAGATGTGCACAGGGCAGTCATGTTCTACATGGATAGAACTAAACCACTGTGGAAAACTAAACAATTCTTTGTTTCTTTGGCAACTGGTAGAGAAGGGGACCCTGTCTCTAAATCAGCAATAGCAAGGTGGATTATCAAATGCATCACACTACGTTACACTCTTGCAAAGAGAGACCTGCCCTTCAAGCCTAGAGCACATTATACTCGAGGCACTGGGGCATCCATAGCATTCATTGCAAATGTTCCCCTAGAGTCCATTTGCAAAGCGGCAACCTGGAGTTCTGTACACACCTTTACAAAACACTATTGCCTAGACAATCATTCTAGGTCTGATTCTCAGGTGGGACAAGCAGTACTAAGACATTTTTCTACTGTTCCTTCTCACAACCCACCTCCAACTCTGGGTACTGCACGCTAGTCTATGCACAGCATGTGATTCTAAGCAGATTAACAAGCATCAGAAGACATGCATTACTTACCGTAAAAGCATTTCAGATGATTGTATCTGCTTAGAGTCACATGCGCCCTCCCTGCCTCCCCCCTCAAGGGTGGAAGGAACATAGACTTCTTACTACTTTCTCTCTTCATGTACTCACTCACTATAGCCTTGGACTCCCTCATGGCAGAAAAAATACAATCGGAGGGACCTCGGCGCGTGAGGGATTTTGGGTACTACACACGTCACAATAGGGATAGTGTTTCAGACACACCTATGCCGACGTCCCCTTTCGGTCCCCCGAAAGACAAGATGCAATACTCTGCGGTTACCACTGGATGTCGGACCATATGCACAGCATGTGAATCTAAGCAGATACAATCATCAGAAATGTTTTTACGGTAAGTAATACATGTCATATGGAAAGTTTAACGTCCCAGCTGATGGAAACACACTCGCATAACAATCAGCAGTGGCTTCCCTTCTTGCAATATTAGAGAGAAACAGACATGCTCAGAAGGCAACTGTAACCTGGATTCACAAGCAACAACTGAACACACACCCACTCACACAACCGACAGGTAGCCTCCAAATGTGAGGACCCTAGGGAGGTAGCTCGTCACTAACCTCGCCCTGCTCAGTTTGTCTCTACCTGGACTATAAGGGGTCCCCTCTGTGGGACTTTAGGTTCTCGGCTGCTAGAGGTAAAGAGCATTGGATTCAGACCTTCTACAGTGCTAGTGTCTCCTTGGCAATTGGAGCCCCAGGGAAAGGGTGGTGGGGAGGAGAGTTGAGAGGGGCATTGATGGGAGGCTCGCCACTGTGTAGGGATTTCCATCCTCCCTTCGTAGGAGTCTCTCCCTGGTTCGCAGTCACTCTGCTCTTATGCAAGTCATCAGAAACAAAATAAATCTGTCTGTCTTTGATTATGGCATTCAGACGACGTACAAACTTACCTGAAGCCAAAGGAGTGAAAGAAGGGTCCTTCATTTGGTATAGTCCTAACGTGAGATCCCAGTCTTTCTATCACCTATATAGGCAGAAATTGTGTTTTGTACTGGGGGTTCCGGATGGGAATGGGAGTCCTTGTCCCCAAGAGGGGAATCGCTCCCAGTGAGGTCCCACTTGCTGAGACCCCTAGGGAGGGCCTTGCTTGGCAGGCTCACCTCGCTAGCTTTAGAGGGGGTTGCTCCCCTCTTGGGGAGAAGAGACGAATTGTCCAGATTAGTCAGTTGCTTTTCTGCCGTTCTCTGCTCCTCCCCCTCCTGCTTTGCTGTTTGAGAGGGTTCACTTATCGTCCCTCCCTTTACATTGGGGAGAGTATCCCCTGAAGACTCCTAATTACATCGAAAAAGAAGGGTTACTATACTGAGTCAGTGTAAATCGAAGAGGGGACGGTGTTGATCATCAATTATTACAATTGATTGCAAAGCAGTTTAGGTAGATAGTGATGGAACTGGGCCTCTCAAACCCAACCGATGGACATCTGGGCCTTGCAGAGACACAAATGACACTGCTTACCTGATTCTACTGGTAAGGGGTTTATGCAGAGTTGCTGTCCCATCTGTCAAAGACTTCGTAGGATGAAGTACCCAGCACTGCTCTGCAACCTCTACTGATCACCGAAGTACTCTTCCACTGGGTCGGCATCCACACAGTTGGATCACTTGAACACTCAAAATCCGGGAACAAATGCATCCTAGTTATCGTTACAGCACCACAACTTTCCATTCAGCTGCTCTTAAATCACAACAAGCCTTCTAAAGACCAACAGTCCACCTGACATCAGGCTTATCCGTAGCCAAAGACACCGGCCCCCCGATCTCCCTCAAGTTGACCGTTGTTTAACTGACTTGCCACCAGGCTACTCTGGGTGCCTACGTCTACCTCAGTAGCACCCTTTGTTTCCCCACTCTGTTCGCTCACGAAAGCAGCCTTCCCCATAACACTCGAGCCTAACTTCTTAACAAGCTCCTCAGTAGCCTGCTCCTGGGCAGAGGCATATCCAGGATTGTCTAGCAAGTGGGGCCTGAAACTAATGTAGTTCGGCCCACCAGAGTGACATTTTACACCTGTAAATGCCCACACATCTGTGCTGAGTCAGCATTTACAGATTTTGGGTGGGCCTTGCCTGCTCAGGCCCTACCCTGTCTATGCCTCTGCTCCTGAGTTTAGTTTAGTTTAGTTTATTATTTGTATAGCACCGCCTGGCCCTAGGGCATCCAGGCGCTTGCGATGAATACAACAAGAATAATGAATACAACAAGAATAATGCAGCAGAAATGTACAAATCGATTACATATTTACAGTCTTGGTGCATGCTAGTGCGGTAGGGCTAGGCAGTTTCTTTGGATAGAAGCCAAGTTTTGGTGGTGTGTCTGAATCTGTGAAAGGACGGTTCTGATCTCAGCTCGAGTGGAGACATCCTGTCTTTCAATGACCCCCTCCTCCTTTTTACCAGCTTGCATGTGGATTTATAACCAGCTCTGGCTTTATTTTGATTAAACAAAGCCACCCATTGCACTGCTTTGGTTGAGTTCTGATTCAAATCTTCCGTTTGGATTCTCATTTCACTAGTTACCGTCAAAATAACATTATCACTGTCCAACTGGGATAATGTCCAACCTCCATAACATTTCACCTGTTTAAAAACTGTCTTATCCACCTGCACCCCAATCCTCTCTTCCGCGATGGGCAAAGCCACCACCTCATTAACCAAATGCAAATTCCTTAAAAATGTTCTAGAGCCCAAATTTCTATCCTTATTTTTCATGTTTTTCTTTGAAATCAGGTTAGGGCTACCCAGAGCAGGGACTTTGGACTGAGGTACCTTTTTAAATCAACAGAGTTACCAGATGAACGCGGCAGGCTCATTGCTGGCGGTTCACTATTTAGAATGCACTGACAGGCCCCCCCTCTACTTAACTAACTACAACATTGGGAGCACTTAATCACCTCCACTTGATTCCTCCAACAGCTTTTTACAATGCGCCTGGAGGCCTTCTTAAGGTGGCTTTAACTTCACCTGCAAATCTTGTAAATTCATTTTAACTCGCTAAATTGTAATGATTGGGTAGACCGCTCTAAATTTATAGTCATATAGAGTTGCGAGCTCAAAACCACACTGGGCGCCGAAATCTCCTCAGCAGTTGACCTAATTTGTTCGTCCAACTCCCTCAGAGTGTAATGTAAAACTTGAGGAGACGAATCTGCCTCAGGCACTGGGTTAGCTGATTTGTCCACATCCAAAATGGAGCTATTGTTCTGATGTTCCATAAGTATAGATAGCAGCAAATCCTTTTCCATGGCAACATTCAAATCCATAGCATCCACCTTCTCTGTAAGGTCCAATGTTGGAATGTTATGTGCCTCCAAAGATTTCATGGCTATCAGACTCTGATCGTTAATAAAATCTCGATCTTCAAAAGTTTGGAATCTTGCTCTCCCCGAGGGTCTAATATAGGTACTTGTGCAAGGAAGAGGTAACCCACCTCGCAAATTAAAGAAATCTTCTATCCTTTTTTGTGATGCTATTCGTTTGTGAATATTAGCAGCCCAAGTCTACCCCATTCCTTTTTTTTCTTGGTTGGGGCTTTCTTTAGAACTGCAATGCCAGACGCTCCCTCCAAAACACCCTCAATAAATGGGGGCTGGGTGATTAGGGATATTACTTTCAACAATTCCACAGCCGCACTTTCAACCTTAGTACTCTTTTCTACTGCCAATGTAACCCTGAGTCAGTGTTCACTTCTGTACCCGGCCTACCCATTACCAACCCATGAGAATGGAGAACTCCATGACTGCCAGGTTGTTGTGGAGACATTCTTGTCACCCCGTGTTGATCTATCTGATGTACGTTTATTGAACCATGATTTGATTCTTTTTGACAGATCTTGTATCTGTGTTCCAGAAACAGGGGAATGGTTTTCTATAAGTACAACCCACGTTGTTCTAGAAGCACATCGATTACCTATTAAGTCTGCCCAAGTTCCCAAACTCCTTGCTCTCACCCATGCGTGCCTCTGGTCCAAGATTGATCGGCTATGATTTATACAGACTCAAAGGTACCCCCACGTTGTGGGCCTCGACTTTGGAATTCTTTGGAAGCACCATGGATATAGAACTTCTGATGCTTGTGGATCTGCTTAGAATCACATACTGTGCATATTCTCCGACATCTAGTGGTAATCGGAGTATTGCATTTTTCTTTCAAAGATAGAAAGGGACGTCGACATGGGCATCACTGTAACACTATCCTAACGTGACGTGTAGTGTACCCAAAATCCCTTGCGCATCGAGGTCCTACCAGATTGTTTTTTTTCTGCCAACCTAAATGGTTGCTTATGCGGAGATCATACGAGTTTATGTTGCTATATCTATTCCCACAGCCTACGGTTTTTTAGTCAACTTAGACAACCTTCTCAACGGCTGTATCGTGGGTTTCCTGCCGCTGCCGACTACAACTGCTCGGCGACTGTTGACCGTGTGGCCTTGGCTCTCAGGACGCGAGCAGAGAACCTCATTTGGTCAGCGCTCCTAGGCTCTACCAAGCTCCACTAGCTGATCGCCCACCACGTTCACTTTGTGCCTCCCCCCTCCAGGCAGTGCTGGTTCCACGTGGTAGTGGCGACATCCGCTCTGCGCTTTTCTGCCCCACCGAATGGACTCTAAGTCAGCTGGTCTCTCTCCCCAGGTGAGGCTTGAACGGTCTTTATATAGGTCTTTCTAAAGGGAGACAAAGTTCTGTTGATTGTAGGTTTTCAGAGTTGCTTTGGAGTCCGCATTAACGTAAGACAGAAAAAAGGCTTGACCATTTTGGCAACTTATTCTGCGCCCACATATATAGGCAGAGAGCACTGGATTCGGGTAAGATCTTCATGAACACTGGGAGTCCTTGTCCCCAAAGGGGAGTAACTTCCACAGGGTCCCACTTTTCTAAACCTCTAGGGAGGGTCTTGTATAGCGGGCCCACCCCCAGTCGCAATGGGGTTGGCTCCCACTTGGGGAGAACGGACGAATACCCTGCATTTGACAGTCTGTTCATTTAAACCATTATGGTAAATGACGCACAATGTTAAATGTAGTACAAGGAGTGTTAATGTGTCTCCTTCAAAAAGAAAATGTGGTCAGCTTTGACAGTAACCAGTGCAGAGCAGTCTGTTTCACCCAAGGGTTGGAGGGGGGGGGGGTACAGTTGGTCCTTGGGCCCAGTAAATTACACAAAATAAAACATTACACAGATCTACTGAAAGATGTATACTCTGCTATGGGTTGCACATAAATTGTACAAAGTTAAAATAAGTGCTTCAGTTGGATACAATAAATGGTGTGTGGTATTTTGTATGTGTCTGGTACATGATTATAAACTCCTGATCCCCGAAGTGTCGACGTCCACCATCCGGTTGATCGTTTACACGCAGAGCTATTATATACCGACTGAAAATGTTTATCTTTGAGAACATCTGTGTAACGCTCACCTGATTCCCGTAGGGGCGCCGGTCTTGACTGGGCGTATACCGTATCTTCAAAGGTGATGTGTAACCCACGGCTGGCTCTTTGGGCTGGACCTCTGTGCACTGTATGTCTGGCTCGAAGGGTAAGATGTCTGCAGATAGAAAATGTGGGATTAATGAACTGGGTTATTGAATGTCTCTCTCTTCTTCCCTTTCTCTTCTCCTGTAGAACCCCAAAGGTTAACGCTCTCACCTTAGGTAAGTGAACGCCGTGCTTTCCATCTGCCTCGAGGCAGGGTGCTGTAACCAGTTTCTTCACTGGATAAGGGGAGCAGGCCTCTTGACTTCAGAGGACTGCTGTCCGTCGTTTACTGCACGAACGGTAAGTTTTGAGTAATTCTAATGTCTTTAAAGTCTTTAGTAATGATGTCTCTTGTTTTGCAGGGTTCCGGCGATGGCGGATGGCGGGCTGAAGTGAGTTGAAGATGGAGCCCGTGTGATGAATAGAAGCGCCTGGAAGCACGTAAGTAAGCGCTTGTTGCCTGCTTCACGATGCGCTCTAACTGTCTTTTATTTTGCAGGTACAAGTTCGGGGCGGCTGCAGGGTGCCGGAATACCCACTGGGTTAGATGTGGAAAGGAGTAATGGCACGTGAGTATTAAAGTTCCCCAATGTCTTTAAACGCACCTTGTTTTGTCTTTCAGATGCGGGATGCAGCGCCGAAGGCCTCCGGAGCGTGCGAAGAGTTGGTAAGCTTTTGTCTTTCAGATGCTGGAATGCAGTGTGAAGACCTCCGGAGCGCACGAAGAGTAGGTAAGCCTTTGTCTTTCAGATGCCGGAATGCAGCGCGAGGCGTTGGTGACAGCCGATGGACCAGGTAAGTGAAGAGCTGTCACTGAAGACCGTAATGCTAACCTGTTCTTTCTTGTCTTTATAGGTGTTGCTGAAGACTGGATTCAGAATGGTAAGCCTTTTTCCTTAGGCCCAGGATCAGATGCAGAAGACACGATGAGCGTTCTGCTGCTGAGGATGCAGAATAACGCAAAGCAAGATTCATCCATCGGGTGTGGTTTAAATAGCCTCCTGTAGTGCTTAGGTGTCTCCTTCCACAGCCACGCCTAGGTAAGAAAAGAGTTCCTGCTTTATAGAAGAGTTCCAGTGTTCTGAATATAGGGAGTGGCTCCTGCCCCACCCAACAGGAAAAGTATTTCCAAACAGAAGAGGATCAGAGACTCAACTGGCAGGCAAGTAAGCAGCATGGTCTGCTGCAGGTAAGTCCACCCAAGCATTATGAGCCCGGCGCTTCCAGCGCTGGGACTGGGCATATTTATGAGCCTGGTGCCACTGGCGCCAGGACTGGGTCCAAAAGGTCCCAATTGGGACTGGTTGGCACTCGGAACCTGGGTTATGGATCTGCTTCCAAGGGAGTTGGGAAAACCCTGACCTTTTGGAAGCAGAGATCATGACAATCTGCTTGAGTTTGAGTCTGAATGCGATTCAGTGTTGACTTTGGTCAAAACAAACAGACCGGAGCAGCTTGACGATTCCATAGCAAAAGGCTAACAGTAGGGACAATTGAGGACATAATGTCAAGTACACACAGGCAGTCCGAAGAATGCCACAATATCCCCTGAATTCAAAATCTATTTGCTCCTTGGTATGCCTTGCTGCCCATGGGGAATACCCCTCTTTAATTCGGCCACTTTAGTAATGTCAAATTAGCCTGGAAAGACTGGCACCACTTGCGCAAAAGTTGTGTTCAGTAGAATCATAAAGTGGAAAGTTGTGAAGCCTTTCCGCTCTTCAAACCTAAGACCCTTACAGACCCCAGAGCAAAGCTGCATATTTAGGTGGAGAAATCTCTGGGCGAGTCAAGTGCTAAAGTGGAGGCTGAACAGTTAATATAGGATAACTCTGTTTCTTACAACCGGACCCAGTTCTCTAGGTCAGACTTCAGGTAATGCTCTGGAGACCTCGCCTGTTGTCCAAAAGGCTGCCCATATATTTATTTTATTTGTAACGAGCCATAGCCGGCAGGCATCGGGGCGTGGACACAGAAACACAGACATACCGAAAAAGACGGGACAGCAGATTGATTTTCACAGTATGCCAGTCATTTACTTGGATAGGAGCATTTTCAGCTTCCTTCTGAAGATCAGGTAGTTTGGTTCTAATCTTAGAGTGCAGGGGAGCCATTTCCATTTTGCAGCTGCTTTTGCGGTAAAAGAGCATCCAAGACCATTTGCTCTTTTGGCGCGTGCGATTCCTACCAGACCAAGAGTTTCGGATCTCCAAGGACCGACCTGGTTTATATAGGGTTATTTGTTCTTTCAGATAATCAGGAGCCGAACGGTATAGGCAGTGATGAACAATAGTCACTGCTTTGAAAGTGATATGGTCTTCTAAGGCTAGCCAGTGAAGTGACTTTCTGTCCTCAGAGATATGCTCTTTTTGTTTTCATTTTTATAGCTCTCACCGCGTTATTTTGAATAGTCTGGCATTGCGCAATGCAGCCATTGTTGGCTCAAATCAGTAGGGCGTTACTGTAGTCCAGCCTGGAGAGGGTTGTAGCCCTAGCAATAGTGGCGCCATTTTTTCTCTCAAAACTGGTCCGATACATTTGAACAGACTTTGGTAACACTGGCAGTTTTTCTTCAAGTAAGCCACTTGAGCCTCGGCTCCAAGTGATGCCGCAAGGTAAATACCTAAGGTATTGACCTTGTCTGAGACCGGAATGTTAGTCTTTCATAGTGAAAGAAGTATAGACGGCATCAAGTTTGGCCCTACCCTGCCGTTAGCCAAAAATCATGAGCTCTGTCTTGCAACCATTTAAACAGAGCCAGTTTGTCATCATCCAAGCCTTGATGTTGTAAATATTTTCAATCTTGAGGTTATTTAAATTGTGGCACCCACTCAGATCAATTACTAAATGGGTGCCATCTGTAAAGTTGGTATAAAATACCCCTAGGTTGGTAAAGAGTGTGCAGAGACACCACAGGTATAGGTTGAATAGTAAGGGGGACACACTTACCCCTTGGGGTACTCCACAACTAATAGGACAAGGCAAACTAGTCCAGAACTAATAGGACAAGGCAAAGACGATTGGTCTCCCCAATGTATTTTGGAGCTCCGATCCGCCAAGAACGAGGTGACCCAATCTATAGCATCCTGGGAACAGGGGCTGATTGTTCTAAGGCCACTTGGAGTTTCTGAGGATCTAACAATCAAAGGCTGCTGACAAGTCAAAAAGTACTAGCATGCCGGCCTTTCCTCTGTCCAAGATAGTAAGAATTCTGGTTTGAAGATCGAGCAGGGCGGTTTCAGTACTGTGTGATCCTCTGAAGCCCGATTGTGGAAGAAGTTGTTTTCCTCCACAAACGCTTGAAGCTGACTCGTAGCTTTTTTATAGTAATTTTTTATAGAAAATTGCAGTTGGTTATCGGGCGTAGAATAGATGGGTCGTGCTGATCAAGTCTGGGTTTTTTAACCAACAGTGACTATGACCGTTTTAATGACTGCTGGGACCTTTTTGTCTCTGAAGGAAGCATTGACCATTCTATGAAGAAAAGGTGCAAAAACATTGATATTTTCTAAGATACGTTTAGGGGGGAAGGATATTTTCTGATGAAGCTGTCTAGTGGAGGAGAGAAGCTTCTTCATATCATCTATAGAGAGAGGGTAAAACTTTAATGTATTTCTATCTATAGGGCTAGGATCTGAAATTCCAAGAGTGGATTGTACTTGGGAGGAAGCGTGATCTTAAAGGTTAAGAGCAAAACAAAAACATATGAAGTTAGTCTGAAATAGAGTGCTAAAGACTCATGGGGGTGAGATCCAAGATGGATGACATTTTCTTGATGACTAACTTAGCCCATACAGCTTCTCTGAAATGGAGCTAAAGGCTTGGAGAGAAACCCAACTGGAGTGCACCTCGCCTCCCCTAATTAGATGGTCAACCACAGCAGATGAAACGTACAAGGTTCTCCTCGGCCCCTTAGTCAAATGATTACAAAATAGGATAATGTGTGTTGCAATACAGCACAGAAAACTCTTTGGTTAAATATTCAATATTTGAAAGATAGTCCGAATCCCAAATGTATTAGAAAAACAAAGTCATCCAAATAGGTGATTGGTTACAGCCGACACGTGTTTCGACCATTCGGCGTCCTCAAAGCTGTAGTAATCATTCAAAATAACATAATTGTGAACAGAACATTGATCTGTTTGTGGTGCCTGGGAGTCGAGCACCATTGTTCGGAGTGCGAGGACTGCATGTCCATGACGGCGAAAGCCTTGAAGGAGCGTAAGGGGAAGCTCGAGAGGGGTAAGGCAGCTAAAACTTCTTCGAAAGTTTCCTCGGCGGAGTCGAGACATTCGTCTCCTCGCCATCACAAGACATTCTCGTTCTAGGTCTCGAAGCGGTTCCCATCACTCTTCGAGATCTAAGCATTCAAACAAGAGACGTCGAAGATCCCCTTCCTGGTCTTCTTTTTCTTCTGTTTCCCCGAAAAGGGTCTCCTGCCCCACAAAACATACCTCTCAGGCTGAGTGGGAGGAATTCAGGAAAAAGATGCTTAGCGTCTTCGAGAAAGTGGCCTCGACCCCCTCGAAGACTGCTGAGGGTGATACCCTGGGTGAAAGACCCGTAAAATCAAAACGCCGCGAGTCGCAGCACCCGGCGAAAGAAGCCACTCGAGAGCCTCACGAGCCCTCGAGTAAAGGCAAAGACGCGTCTTCGCCGCCGTCGTCGAAGATCCCTTCGACGCATAGATCGGCGTCTTCGACTCCATTATCGAAGGGTTCTTCGACGCACAGGTCAGTCGAGTCGACGCCGTCTTTGACGCCGAGAAAGGACAAACCCACGGCCACCTCACAGCCAGTGGCCATACCCAGAGCCTCGATCACGATAATGTCGTCGACAACCTTGAGTAGAATTCCGATGCTCTCGAGTTCATCAAAGCCTCTACCACCTTTCTCAACGCCTTTTTCGATGGCTTCAAAGCCTTTACCGTCCGCGTCAACGTTTTCTCAGCCAATCATGATGAATTTGGCACCTTCTGCTCTGGAAATGGGATTTATACCATTTTCAAGACCTGATCACTCCAGAGTCTTATCTATTTATGAAGAAGGGGAGGATTCGGATCAGGAAAGACCTTTTGAGTTGCAGGGATCTGCAACTCCTGTACCAGAGGAATTTACCTCTGAGGAAGGTAGGTAGAAAGACCTCCAAGAATCCTTACAGTAAGCAAGTGGGTTGGACACTTCCCCAGAAGTGGAATTTGCCAGACCAGACCCAGGGGAACATGCTGAAACCCCTTATAGAACCTTGATGGCAAGGATATTAGAGTTTTTGGGGTGGTCCACACCCTCACCTGCTTTTCAGCAAGACGACCTCACACACATCTTGGTCAAAGGTCCACAGGAGGATCCTGTGGTGCCATTTCATGCAGCATTACACAGGAGAATATTGGCAAACTGGGAAACGCCTGAAGTAATCCCGGCGGTTAACAAAAAATGATCAGCTAAATATAGGGTGTCTTCTGCTGACCCTGAATATTTAAAACAAAAAGTGTCTAAACTTAAAGACACCCCTGTCTCCTGCACACCTTACAAGCTGAAATAAATCAGTCAAATTTCATAACATTTGCACTTTTATATATAGAAAAAATTGTCAATTTAGAACATAGGTAACAAAATATCTTCATAAAAGTACAGAAAAAAGGTATCAACTGACTTCCAATATGGCCAGCATGAAAAACAAATCAAACCAGACAAAAAAATAAGCTCCCAATTTTGAACTGCATCTTTAAGCTCTACGCGTTTCGGGGACTATCCCCTTCTTCAGGAGCAAGAATATCTGCAATTATAGATATATATACAATTAGAGGACATCTCACATAACATTAAAGGTTTGGACAAACTAAACACATTAAATAAAGAGAATACATTAAATAATTATGTACACATAAATCCAACCGCAATTCTACATAACATACACAAGTGGTTGTATATTCACAGTGGTACAACTGGTATGGCTCCAAATGTAAATCTCAAAATGCATTAAAACCTAAAACACTTATACGTATGTACCTCACAGTGGGAATGTTGTCAAAGAAAATAGAGTCTCTGTCTGTGCATCTGTCTGTGCACGACCTACACAGAACCAGGATCCCTGCGAATACTCCTGCCGTCCTCAACAAGTGAAATGTGATTGCCGAACTCTGGAATACCAAAGCATATCTATCAGCTCCAATTACATGTAGTTAAATCACCAAACCTTAATGACTAAACTAGTTCAAACACCTATTACTCATTGGCAACTAATCTGTGCAGCTCAACGATCACCAAAATCCACAACCTTGTGCCACCACCTCATCTTTGTGCCAACACATCAACTTAACACAGAAAGTTAAAAAGCCCAAATCCTCAAAGAAAACCCAAAATTTAAATTGTGCAACTCTTCCAACATATATTATTTACCTAAGGCAAATCAATAGGCAATCCAATCCAAATTCAGGACTTCCAGTACCCTGCATCCAATGTAAAGCATCCTGCTGATTATAGAAATGTATAATGCAACTAAAAAACAAACACAAAATATACCATTTACAAACTAACACCACCTTTCCAATACAAACATAAATAAATATATAAACACATCCACACAGCTTAAACTTACTTCCAGAAGCGCACCTCTTCACCTCAGATTCAACGGCTCCTCTCCAATTCACACGTAACAGATCCCAACCCACAACACACTTCCTGGCTCATTTTATACTGTTTCCTGGTAGTCACATGATAGTCACGTGACCCGCCGGCACTGAATACTAAAAGAATGCACAAAGCTCCCTGCAACCTGCCAAATACACAGGTAATGTTAACTAAGCACACAGGTACTGAGTGAGTAAATCAAACAAAATAAAAAAGACACCAAAGATGAATGTGTGTGTTTTTAAAAAGGAGATAGACATAGAAGAAAGACTGCATTTTTGAAAAAATTAAAAAAATAATAAGTGCCTTAAAACTATTGCTGTCCATCAACCATACTTAACTACGCGGCAAATTCAGAAATAACCAAGTAAACTAGTTATGTACTAATTACCCAAACCCAATAACTACTATTCCATACACCTCTACTGGAACAACCTGTATGTAACCCCCGGAAAACACAAATCCCTCCATGTGACCTCAAACTCATCAATTTATGCATTATGAACTACGCGGCAAATTCAAAAATAACCAAGTAAACTAGTTATGTACTCATTACACAAACCCAATAACTAATAATGTGTTTAGTTTGTCCAAACTTTTAATGTTATGTGAGATGTCCTCTAATTGTATATATATCTATACTTGCAGATATTTTTGCTCCTGAAGAAGGGGATAGTCCCCGAAACACATAGAGCTTGAAGCTGCAGTTAAAAATTGGGAGCTTATTTTTTTGTCTGGTTTGATTTGTTTTTCATGCTGGCCATATTGGAAGTCAGTTGATACCTTTTTTCTGTACTTTTATGAAGATATTTTGTTACCTATGTTCTAAATTGACAATTTTTTCTATATATAAAAGTGCAAATGTTATGAAATTTGACTGATTTATTTCAGCTTGTAAGGTGTGCAGGGGACGGGAGTGTCTTTAAGTTTAGACACTTTTTGTTTTATGTTTCACACATGCTCCAGTGTCAGGGTGTGTATTCCTCCCCAGCACCCAGAATTGTAATAAAATTTCTCTAAATAGTTATTTAGTTTTTGAGTAATTAGGTGTGCTCTGATAGATACTTCTTTTTGACCCTGAATATTTAGCCAACACCCAATTCCGAGAGTCTGGTTGTTCAGGCAGCTACTTCATCAGGTAGTAAATCGGCTTACCCTACTGTTCCACAGGACAGGGATGATAAGAGATATGACTCTATGGCCAAAAAAGTATTTTCTGCATGTAGCATGGCGTTGAAATCCATCAATGCTACTTGTACGCTCGCAAGGTTCAGCCACACACTTTGGGAGTGTGCTTAATCAGCGGCTGACTGCCTCCCGGAGGGAGAAGAAAGGGAAGCGTTCGTAAACATCAAGGATGGTAAAGACGCTATGTGCAAATCCCTTCAAACTGGCATCGATTCTGTTGATGGCATCAGCAGGGACATGGCGGCAAGTACAACAACCAGGAGATTTACTTGGTTGCGGAAGTCTGGTTTTGCTCCAGATGTGCAAAGCAGACTCTTGAATATGCCCTTTGACGGCTCTTCCTTGTTTGGTAAGAAGGCGGATGACAGTTTAGGAAAGCTTCAAACATCAAAGGCAGCAGCAAAATCCCTGGGAGCTGCAATCCGTCAGACACCATATCGCCCCTCAGGAACCTCTTGGAGAGGTAAGTCCTTTCGCTTCTATTCTGCATTCGGAAGAGGCAGAGGACAGCCGGTTCAAAGGGGTCCGAAAAAATTCACCCGAGGTGGACGGGTTAAAAATACAAAAGCCGCAGCAGGTGCCTCTTTACCCTCGGCATCTGCATCAGCCGCCTCCAAACCGCTCTGAGGACTCTCCTCATAAGAGACCAGTAGGGGGCAGGTTAACTCAACATCTGACGGAATGGCAGGCTATTACATCAGATGCTTGGGCATTGGAGACAGTTGCCCAAGGTTACTGCCTGCCTTTTCTACGCCTCCCTCAGAGTCATCCACCGGGGAACAGATCTCTGAAAGTTCCAGATCCGCTCCTCTTGCAGGAAATTGTAGACCTGCTAGAGAAAGGTGCCATAGAACCGGTACCTGTACCGGAGAGGAACAAGGGCTGGTACTCCCTCTACTTTCTCATACCGAAGAAAGACGGAGGACTGAGACCTATCTTGGACTTAAGAGAAATGAACAAGTTCCTCAGGAAGGACAAGTTCAAGATGGTAACTCTCTCTCAGATCCTTCAGGCCCTCCAGCTCCAGGACTGGCTGGCATCTCTGGACCTCTAGGATGCTTATTTCCATGTGCCAATCCATCTCAAACACAGGAAATACCTGAGGGTCGCAATTGGTGGCTCTAATTATCAATTTTGAGTTCTGCCATTTGGGCTGACCTCCGCCCGAGGGTCTTCACCAAGCTAATGACGGTAGTGCCTGCAAGTCTAAGGAGGGAAGGGATTCACGTCTACCCCTACCTGGACGATTGGCTGATCAGAGCTGTATCTCCAGAACAAGCTCAGATTCAGCTAGATTATGTCTGCCACTTCCTTCACAAACTGGGCATCTCCCTCAATTTAAATAAGTCACAGATGATACCATGACAGAGACTCCAGTTCATTGGAGCGGTCCTGGACACTTCCCTGGGAAAAGCCTCGCCACCAGAGGTGAGGGATCAAGATATTCTGCAGATGCCCCACGTCTCCCAGCCTTGACTTTTTTGAGGTTTCTAGGCCTCATGGCATCCTGCATCTTCCTTGTGCCAGAGGCTCGCCTGAGAATGAGATCTCTTCAGTGGGCACTGAGAACTCAGTGGTCGCAATTCTCAGGGAGAATGACAGACCCCCTTCAGGTTCCGGACAAGGTGGCTCGAGACCTTCTTTTTTTTTTTTTTTAAATATATTTTTTATTTTGTTTTAAGTGAAAACAGTATAAACAAACTTGTGACATTATATACAATAAGACAATAAACGCTTAAAAAAACACAACACTGCACTCCCCCCCTGCCCCCCAAGAGCTTATCAACAGGGTAGTTCTGTATCGACCTGGTGTGGCCGGGTGACTTCCTCCTCCGAGGCAGTAGGTTCTCCTCGTACCCCAAACAGACCAGTGACTAATAACCTCCAGGCTACTAGGTTGCCCACATCCTCCTCCCCGCATTTACTGCATGCCTCTTGCCAGACCATGGTTTCGGCTTCCGCCCATTTTTGCAGATCCCTCCACCACATCTCTATCCTAGGTTTGTAGCATTGCTTCCAGTTCATAGCTATCCTCCTCTTAGCGAGTATATACGCTAGGTCTCTCAGTTTCCCCAGATGTCTGGTGTTCTTCGGTCTGGGGAACCCCCCTAGAAGGCAAGCCCAGGTCGTGTCAATGCTTATCGGGACCCCTTTGTCAGCTAACTTCTGTGACACTTCTCTCCAGAAGACTTCGATTACTGGGCAGGACCAGAACATATGCGTCATGTCCGCGTCCTCCTCGTTACATTTCGGGCATGCCTGCCTGCCCCAGTTCGCAAACTTAGCTATTCTCTTGGGGGTCATATACGCTCTGTGTCTGATATATAGTTGGATTTGCTGTAATCTAGCATTTCTGGACACTTTTTTATGATATCCCAGAGCCCGTTCCCACATCCCATCAGTCATCTGAACCCCCACCTCCATTTCCCATTCTAGTCTCAAGTCTGTCAAGTCCTTTCCCACTCGGGACATCACCACCTCATACAATCTGGAGATCTCGTGTCCGCCCTCCGATATGTCATATATTGTATCAATCAGGGCGTCCGGATCCTCCGCTAACACCGTCTCAGGCCAAGATTTTCGGATAATCCGTACCAACCTGAGGTATGTAACGTATTGGCCCCCATGTAACCCAGTTTCTTCTTCTAGGTCTGCAAAATCCTTGATGGCCCCATCTTGCCATATATCTCCTAACGTGGCCAACCCAACCGATTCCCAGTACATTCTGATCGTTTTTCTAAGTTGACCATCCCCCGCAGTCAAGGAAACCAGTGGCACCTGCGGCGAACACGGATCCGGGCTTTCCAGTAGCCGGCATGCTCTACGCCACATTTTCCACCCAAGTAACAGCATACCAGGGCGAAGATTTAAGTCTTGTCTAGAGACCCAGATGATCTCCTTCAAATAAAACGGGGTGCAATCTGTCCCAACCAACCTGGACTCGGGAGATTCCTCATCAGAGAGCCACTGTGTAACATATTGCAATTGGCTCGCTACATAATAGGCCTCAAAATGTGGTAATTTAATCCCTCCTTTATCGTAGAAGTTTTGCAGCTTCCACAGCGCCACTTGGTTGCGAGTGCCGTGCCATAGGAAGTCCCTGCACATACTGTCGAGTTTGGTAAAGAACTTCCTAGCTATTAAGTATGGTATGTTGTTGAAGAAATGCAGCAGTCTAGGCAGGACAACCATTTTAAGCAACGCCCCTCGCCCTATCATCGCCAGCTGCAGCTTTTCCCAAAATCGCATGGACGCACGGATTTTATCCACAGCAACCTCGGTATTGTGCAGATGTTCGTTTCCCACAGTGTGATATATGTCTATTCCGAGGTATCGGAAGGACTCGGCTGCCCAAGGCACGGGCAATACCGGTAAGCGTTCCGTGGGGACCCTCGAATAGTACCCTAGGGGGAACATGCTCGACTTGCCGGGATTAACCGCTATGCCGGACAATTCGGTATACTTCTGCATGACCTCCAAAACATACTGGAGGTTCTCTTCCGGATACTTTAGGTACAGCAGCAAGTCATCGGCATAGAAGGATATCAAATGGCTCTTTCCTCCCACCTCGATGCCCACCAGGTCATATTGCTGTCTAAGATATACCGCTAAGGGTTCCAAGGCCAATATGTATAACATCGGGGACCAAGGACATCCCTGCCTAGTACCCCTACCTAGGTGACACTTATCGGATATCACTGATCCCCTACGCACCCTAGCCGTTGGCTGGCTATACAGCAGTCTCGCCCATCTGATATAGCCTGGCCCAAACCCATATTCCCTCAGGACCGCAAACAGCCACGGCCACCTCACCGAATCAAATGCCTTAACTGCGTCTAGGGAGATCACTGCCATTTCCTCATCACTTCTGTTCCCTTCTTCTATCACTCGGTGGAGCCGCCTGTGATTATGAGTTATATTCCTGCCAGGGACATAACCTGCCTGATCCGAGTGTATCAGTCTGCCGATGACCTTGCGCAGCCTGCCCGCCAAGACCGCTGTCAGGATCTTACTGTCTTGGTTCAACATCGACAGCGGTCTGTACGATCCACAGTGTTGTCTCGGCTTGTTAGGCTTGGGTAGTGGTACGATTAGCGCTTCTCTGAGCGTGTCTGGCAATCGGCCTCCCTCGAATGATTCGTTATACATCTCCAGCATAGGGGGGAGTATCTCTGCGCTATACGTTTTGTAGAACTCACTCGGGAGTCCATCAGTGCCCGGGGTCTTGCAAGTAGGCAGCCGTTTCACCACCTCTTCCAGTTCATCTAGCGTAATGGGGCCATCTAACTCCTCCCTTTCCTCTGCACTAATCCTGGGCAGTTCTATATCTTCCAGTGTGTCCCTGATTTTATACAGATTGTCTTCCCCTTTGTCCTCATACAGCGCTTTATAATAATCTAAGAAAGCAGCGTTAACCTCTTCCTGAGTGTGAGCCTCCTCCCCGTCTTCCCTTTCTATCATCATGATCGGGGCCCTGGGGGTTTCCCCTCTTATAAAGCCATGCCAGTAGGCGACCAGTTTTGTCACCTCCTGCATGTTGCCTCTCCACGTATTTCCTGTAATTGAGGTCACAAAGCCGCTCCCAAAGCTCTGAGCATCGTTGTTGTAATTCGAGTACTAGGTCTGTGTCCCCTCCCCCTCTGGTACATTCACGCTCCAATTCTTTCTCCACTTTCTCCAGCTCAGCTAAACCCCCCCCTGAAGGCCCTTTGATTTAGAAATAGCGTCGCCCCTCACTACCACCTTGAAGGCCTCCCAAAGTGTACCAGCCGAATCCACACTGCCCGTGTTCTCCTCAAAGTACCTTATAATCGTCTCTCTAATATCTTCTCTAAAGACCGGGTCTCTGAGCGCCTCCGCCCGAAGGCGCCATGTTGGAATCCGCCCTCTGGGGCGGCCATATTGCCAGGCCATCACCAAGGGCGAATGGTCCGACAGGACCCTCGCTCTGTATTCAACCTGTGTAGTTGTTATCGCCACTTCTGGCGTAGCAAAGAAGTAATCTAGTCTCGTGTGCAACTGTTGAGGGGCCGAATAATGAGAGTACTGCAAGGCCGTGGGGTGTTTCAATCTCCAGACATCTTCTAGTCCAAAGTCGTCTAATAGTACCCGTAGAGCCCTGGCCGCTGGGGTGGGCCTGTCTACTTTACTGTCGGACCTATCTATCTTGGGGTCAAGAACACAGTTAAAGTCCCCCCCCCCCCCCCCCCCCCGATGATCGGTTCCCCTGCGCACGGGCCCAGGCGTGTACATAGAGTCCTGAAGTATACAGCATTATTCTGATTGGGGGCATATGTATTAATAATACTCAGTCCTCTGTTCTCAATCAGTGCCCTCAGTATTACCAGCCTACCCTCCGTGTCTACCTCCTCTCGTACAATTCTGAGTGGGACATGCGGGGCCACCCAGATCAGCACACCTCTGGCATAGGCCGAGTACGGGGAGCCCACCACTGTACCACCCCATTTTTTCTTTACAAGGTCTAGTTTATGTTGGGCCAGGTGCGTTTCTTGTAGTAGGGCAATGTCGATCTTCTGTCGTTTAAGATACAACATGACTTTATTTCTTTTCATGTAATTGAGACCTCGGACTTCCAGGTGGCAATCTTGAGGTCACCCATGGCAGCTATGTGTCTTCCCACACCACTTACGGGAACCTCCAGCGGTTCTCATGACACAGAAGGCGTCCCACTGCAGCCACTCCGCGAATAAGCTCATTCCCAAACTAACCACACACACAACCAAACTCCAACTCCCTTTCCCCTTCCTCTCCCACCCTCCCCCCAACACCACACACCCCAACTGTTGCCCAGCTTCAACAAAAGAGCTCAGGCACCCCCACATCTGGTTCCGCAAACACCGGTCCGTGCACGGAGCCCAGTAGGGTGAGGTCGCCCTAATGGCCACCTAAGCTATTGTGGGGAGAGAGTATCGCTCCATGGGGCTCCCGTTCAATAATAATCTCAGTGTTTGTGACAAACAGTACAACCAACTGACCTTCCATACTGAAGGTTCCGAACCGACTATAATCAAGTCTCAGAGTCCATGAGTCGCGCCATCTTGCGACGCCATTTTACGTCTTCCGCAGCTCCTCCGAGTCCTTCTGGGGCCGGTCCGCCGATTCTTGAGGGCACCCCTGTGCGTCGAGCCACTCCATGGCGTCCTCTGGGGTCTCGAAAAATAAAGTTTTATGCGCCTGTATGACCTTCAGCTTTGCAGGGTAAAGCAACATATATTTGTAACCTGCCTCCCTCAGCCTCCGTTTCACAGTCCCAAAGTTCATGCGGCTCCGCTGCACAGCTAGGGTGTAATCCGGATACGCCGTGATGTTTGCTGTTCCTCTCTTGATCGTGCCTCCTTTTCGAAAATGTTCCAATATTCTTTCCCGATCACGATAGTTAAGAATTTTGGCAATGATGGGTCTGGGCGGGTTTCCGGGAGGCGGCCTCCTCGTTAGGGCTCTATGTGCTCTCTCCACTGCGAAGCCTTGGGATAAGGCCCCTCCGGATATCTCCTGCAGCAACATGCTCTCAACAAAGTCAGTAGGGTCACGGCCCTCCGTCCCCTCTGGTAGGCCCACAATGCGGATATTGTTGCGACGGGCCCGTCCTTCCGCCTCCTCCACTCTACTTTCCAAGTTGCCCACCCTTTGGATTAGGGCGTGCAGTTTTGCCTTGTGGGTGGCACAGTCCGCCGTATTCGGGCCAACTTCTTTTTCCAGGGACTCTGTGCGCTCCGCCAGAACCCTAACGTCTTGTCTCAGTAGATTGACGTCCTCCTGGACCTTCCCAACTTTGAGGTCCAATGCCGTTTTTAATTCAGAGACAGCCAGTTCTAATTTCGACTCCCAGGCCGCACTCAGGTCCGCAATCGCTGCCAGGATTTCTTGGTTAGAGCTCGAAGTTGTCGCGCTACCCACGGCCGGTGCATCCTTATTCTTGGTGGCATCCGGGCCCGGGGACGTTTTGGTGAAGTCGTCCAGCGTGGGCTGTTTCGCCTTAGGTCGCACTGCCTTACTGGACATGGTTCTGAGGATGTGCAGGTCTGCCGAATGATAAGTGATGAGTGGGCGCACTGCACGCTGACCTGGTTAGGTCTTCCCGCAACTCTTTTCAATCCCGTCTCGGGCCTATGTCGGCCATTTTGAGTCGCCCTTTGTTCTCAGCGTCTCTCGACTTTTCTTCTCCGATCTTAGCCGTCGTAGCTGCTATGACCTCCAAAAGTTCACAGTGCTTCGGTAGCACCTTCACACGCTGGCATGCATATCGTCGGTATTCAATAAGCAGTCGTACTGCACTGATTTGCCCGGATCTGTTCAGGATCTCGGGAGCTCCGCTGGAACGCGTCCTCCTACATGGCTCTCGTAGCCACGCCCCCCCTGGCTCGAGACCTTCAGTGGTGGGCGATAACGGTAGTCACAGATGCCCCACTCACGGGGTGGGGAGCCCATACCAACGACTTGACCATCAGTGGTCGTTTGTCTCCATCAGAGTCCAGACTACATATCAACCTGTTACAGCTGAGAGCAATCAGACTAGCGCTGAAGGCTTTTCTGCCATCTGTACAGGGGAAAAATGTCGTGATAATGACGGACAACACAGTGGCCATGCACTACCTCAACAAAAGAGGCGGCGTAGGATCACTGCCACTGTGCAGAGAGGCAATGCAGCTCTGGTTTTGGGCAATTCAAGAAGGAATCTCTCTATCGGCAGTTCACCTAGCCGGAGAGAAGAACTTGACGGCGGACGCTCTGAGCAGGCAGGGCACAGTCTCCCACGAGTGGGAACTAGCTCAGGAAGTTCTTCAGGAGATCTTCGCCCTTTGGGGAACCCCTTGAGTGGATTGGTTCGCCAACAGGAAGTGCGATCTGTTTTGTTCAAGGGAATTTCCCCCGAGAGGAGCTCTGGGGGACGCGTTCGTAGTGGACTGGGAGTTTCCACTCCTGTATGCGTTTCCACCAGTCCCTGTCATTCCTCAAATGA
This sequence comes from Ambystoma mexicanum, assembly GCF_040938575.1. Lineage (NCBI taxonomy): Eukaryota > Metazoa > Chordata > Amphibia > Caudata > Ambystomatidae > Ambystoma > Ambystoma mexicanum. Next base: position 870,889,110 of record NC_090936.1, read on the forward strand.
TCAGGAGGTTGAGAAGATTCCGGAGGACCATGATCCTAATTGCCCCAGACTGGGCCAGGAGAACGTGGTACCCGGACCTTCTGGACATGTCCATCTGCCCTCCAATTCGTCTTCCACTCGAGGAGAATCTTCTCTCACAGAAGGGAGGTCCGGTTCTCCATCCAGACATCAGAACCCTCAACCTTCACGCCTGGCTTCTCAAAGGTTGAGATACAAGGATTGGGACCTCCCTGATGACGTCATGGAAGTGTTGCTTTCGGCCAGAAGGCAAGCAACAAAGTCTTTATACCGCTGCCGTTGGAACAAATTTTGCAGCTGGTGTAGAGAAGATAATATCGACCCCTTTTCATGTGGTACACTAACAGTGTTATCCTTTCTACTCTACTTGGCAAATTCAGGCCTTCAAGTTGGCACTATCAAGGGCTATCTCGCAGCGCTATCGATCTTAAAGCGCACTGCAGAGGAGCCATCGTATTTCAAATGACCCTTAGTAGTACAATTTCTAAAGGGATTAACTAATGTCTATCCTCCAAGACCATTCCAGGTTCCTTTATGGGACTTAGATTTAGGGCCTCATTACACGGATGGCGGTAATGGTTAACGGTCACTGTTAATGGTAACGGTGACCATTAACCATTACCGCCTTACTACGAGGTCCCTTAGCGGGTTGGTGCTTTAACGCCTGCTTTTTGCAGGCGTTAAAAACCAACCCGCTAAGCGACCTTGGTGTTAATTACGGCACCGCAAAATTGTGGTGCCGTAATTAGCACCTTCCCCATTCCCATTATGCCCTATGGGGCAAAAATGGGAATGGGAATGGGGAAGAGCAGTGGTGGAAGGGGGAATTACTGCCCCGCCAACCTTGGAATGGGGCGGTAATTCCCCCTTCCACCAAGACGGTGCCGGTATTTTACCGGCATGGACGCACCTTGGTCCATGTGCTAATACCGCCATCTGTGTAATGAGGCCCTTAGTCTTAAATTTCCTGATGGGTACTCCTTTCGAACCACTCCACATTTGTTCGCTAAGATTTCTCACCCTTAAAACTGTCTTATTAGTGGCTTTAACATCTGCTAGAAAGGTGAGCGAATTACAAGCTCTATCTTGTAAACCCCCTCATACAATTTTTCATAAAGACAAAGTTGTCCTACAGGTGAAGCCTAATTTCCTCCCAAAGGTGGTTTCTGAATTCCACATCACTCAGAAAATTACCTTACCTTCGTTCTATCCGCCTCCCCATCCGGGGAAAGAGGAAGAAAGACTACATAGGCTGGACCCAAGGCGGGCTTTAAGCTTTTACATCAGCAGACTTGCTAGGATTAGGCAAGCAGACCAACTGTTCGTAGGTTACTCAGGGCACAAATTGGGACTACCGATAACAAAACAAACCATTTCCAGATGGATAATTTTGGCCATTCTGGAATGTTACAAACTAGCAGGGAAAGAGCCTCCTCAAAATCCTAGGGCTCATTCAACCAGGGGTATCGTAGCCTCCTCGGCCCTCCAAAGAGGGGTTCCGGTTCGAGACATATGTGCGGCTGCCACATGGTCGTCCGCACATACCTTCACAAGATTTTACAACCTGGATTCCTCTAGTCAAGAGACTAGGTTTGGCAAAGCCGTATTACATTCTGTTCATTCCTAAAAGGAAACATGGCGTTTTACTCCCACCTCCAATTACACACCACTGCTATGGGAGTCTATCAAAGATAAGGAATACATCGGAGGATACAATTCCTTCGAAGAACAAGTTACTTCTTACCTGGTAACGTTCTTTCGATGGGATGTTCCTCCGACGTATTCCTTATCGCCCCTCCCATCCGTCCCCGCAGTAATACTTCCCTTGTGGTTGCAGTTTACGCTCCTTCAAGGTCAATAACCAATTCATGTAAAACAACTGTTAACGTCAAAACGGAACTGAGAAACGGACGCTGCGCGAGTCTATACGCGTGATGATGTCGGCGCCGATACGGAGGCTGCCGAGGGACATCGGCTCGAGGGACGTCGACGCGCAGCGCCCTCTACTGAAAAATTTTCCGAGGCCAGCAAGCTGGGAGATGATCTATCAAAGATAAGGAATACGTCGGAGGAACATCCCATCAAAAGAAGGTTACCAGGTAAGAAGTAACTTGTTCTTCTGGATGAAAGGGCAAGACCTTGATCCTGAAGGATTACCCTTTACCTTCTTGAGATGTGGTGGAGCCACCGATTACATCATTCCCCACAGACTTTCAGTTTCTGTACAATGACCTTCTGAGAAGGACAACCAAGTAAATTCGGCACAGATACCAATGAATCGGATGAAGATACTGATTTCATGGAAGACATCCTTCAGGAGAAAAACCTGTAGCTCAGTACATTTCTTTATTGTAATCCATCAAAGATTTGGGCAACTCTTTCACTGCCAGCCCAGCTCTTAGCAAGGTTGTTAACCCTTGTATTGAGAAAAATATAAGCCTGCACACAGTGATTCAACTTACATTTGGGGACACATAATCCCAGAATCTCTAGTATCCACTACAACACGTGAAAGGGGAGGAACACCATTGTCTAGCAAACAAATATCTCCTTTTTGGGAAAGCAGTGGACGAAGCACTTAAAAAGCCGAAAGAAGTCCACGAGACTATCAAGAATCCCAGACAAATATCCAGTAAACCTTTTCAGCCGAGCGGATCCTCTTCCAGTCAGCTGGCTTTTCATCCTCAACAGTGTTGAGTCCACAGCCCAATACACGTACCCAACGGATAACCCATGGTTTTGCAGTCTGGGTGTACAGCACACAACATCCTCAGGAGCTCCTCAAGACAGATTTGAGAAGAGTTGCCTCTACCATGAAACAATGGCTCAGCAGTGCAGGACCCCTTGCATGTTACCCAAGTAGTGGGACGGAGAACATCAAAATCCCAGGTGTGGGAGGGGATTACATCAGACCGTTGGGCGTTAAACACTATCAGGGGGGGGGTTATGTGTCTTATTACAAAAAAAGCTGCAATCTGCCACCAAGATGCTGGAAGCTAGTGCCAGATCATCTGGTATTACTTGAACGGGAGATAAAAGCCTAGATACAAAAGGGCGCCATTGGGGAGGTTACTCGGGTAAACAAGGGCATTCGCTACATTTCCTAGTTCCCAAAAAAGTAAAAACAAAGGTCAGTTTCTAGACCCAAGGCCTACAAACAAATGTTAAACCACACAAATTCGGAATGACAACCCTCCCAAGAGGCCATTGCCCTACTTAAGAAGGGAGAATATATGGTAACACTGGATATGAAAGATGCATACTTTCATATTTCAATGTTCCCAGAAATCGCAAATATCTCTGCTTCAAAATAGAAGACATTTCAATTCAAGGTGCTTCCTTTTGGGATTGCCGAGTCACCTTGTGTGTTCACCAACATGCTTGGAGTGATTGCAGCTCACCTGTGCTGCAAGCGAATCCCAGTGTACCCCTATTTGAACAACTGGTTAATAACATGGGAGAGCGCAAACCAATGACATCTGCACATGCAGGAGACAGTAAATCTCCTACACAATTTGGGGTTTCCTTCAACGAAACAAGTCAAGTCTCCTTCAAAGCCCAAACAATGCTAGATAGGAGTATGGCAAAGGCTTACCTTTCGCAAGAAAGAGTGCAAGCACTACTAGCTGAAGTCCCTTGTTACACGACTGGTCGCCACATAAATCACAAAAATTATGAAGCTCCTCGGCATGATGGCCTCGTGCATTTTCATAATTCCACATGCAAAACTCAACATGCACCCTCTACAGCAGTGGCTAGCAGAGTAGTGGTCCCTTGGAATAGGGGAGTGGGACAATCTAGCGATGGTCTCGCAAGAACAGAGTCCTTGTACAGGAAATCAACATCAATACACAGATCTTTGAACAGTAGGGTCAGCCAACAGCCAACCTATTTGCAATGGCAGAAAATGCCCAGGCTTTGCCTCTAGGTAATGCGCTATGAATAAGTTAGTCCAGGCTATTTACATACAATTTCCCCCCGGCAGCCATTTCACACATGGTAGTGCACAAATTACGACAAACACTAAATGTTACTCATTGCACCACTACGAGTGAGACAGCTGTGGTACTCAGCTGCTGAACATGTCTCTGTTCACCAATGAGGTTTCCTAATTCGCACAACGTGCTTATACACTGGTATTACGGTGTATTTTCAGGATCAATCCTGGGATGAATTCTGAGGCCACCCTATTATGGCGAACATGAAAAGAAACTGATGTCTAGCTAAATCCAATCAAGTTGGAGTAGCAGACTTGGGAGGGTATAAAAAAAAGTGGTCAAGGGCTACAAAGATACACATAGAGCACACCGCTAATTCAAGTTAGACGGAAGATGTAGAAAAATATACAATTATTATGCCTTTAAATGCACTGTAAACCTCAGGTAAGTATTGTCTCCCAACTATGATACACATGTATACAGTCACTATTGGGGTTCTGCTGAAAGAACATCAACACTTAACCTTGTAATAGTTAAGTAACGTCAAGAACAACACTTTAAGTAACTGTGAATGGTAAAGCAAGTGAGAAACCGAGAAAATATAAATGTACAATCATTTGGCGACCAGTAAATTGATAGAAAACAGAACTCCCGTGAAAACTAAGATTAAGGTCCCTAGTTCTTAAATAAGTCCAACCCTGTTCGGAATGGGGCCTAGTGCCCACAAATTACGGTTGCACAGTATGTACCTTGCAGGAGGGTTTATTATGTGATTTGCAAACCAGACTTGCCAACACTAACTGAGTTAATGTTCCAGACGTTGAATAAAAAGGCAAGTAAAGTTCTTACTCTTGGATTCCTTCCTCCCACTGTTTCCTAATCTGTTATCGATCTCCCAGCGCCAGCTGCTCTCCAGAAACGTTACCCCCCTGTCCCCCTTTTCCCCATGAAACCTCTATGCGCACCGCATTGGACATGCCGTCGGGGCCAGTATATATATAGAGGCCATCCTCCCCGTGACCTCAGTTCCTATTTTTACACGCACTCCGCTCGCTACCCAGAACACTTCTCTTAGCTTTATTCGAATTGTAGAATCCAACAAGGTCTTCGGGATTCCAACCCTGCATGGATTGGTGGGTGTCAGATGTTTGTCAGGCCCGCACTACATATGCTTTTAAAACCTTGGTGAAGGGCATAACGCGCAGCACTGTGCGTCGTGCCTATTGACCCGAAGGCCCTTTTAGAACCCGAAGCGCACCGCTTCACCTTCCTCCACAAAGAGAATGTTGATGAACTGACCCATCAATGTTGCTGAGTGTGGATCATTGCTCCATGGAATGGTCCCCTGTCCGAAGGGACAAAAAGAAGCAGCACTGCAAGAGGTCAAGATCACCCAGCGGTGGTTTGCGGCATCACTCTTCATCTTCAAAGAGGAGCCACCACTCCAAGGAGGGCCGTGAGGAAGAGGCCCCGCAGTTACCTTTTCCTAGCCGATCCTCAACTCCAGAGGAATGGGAGGTGTTCTGAATAAAGATGCTAGACCTCTTCCCCAGGGCCATGGCATGGTCTGCTCCAGCCTCTGCGCCTTTGGCCAAGCCGATGGATCCTACCGCGCTAGGTAGAGCCGGGAAGGAGTCCGCAGTGAGATGCGACAAGTTTGCAACAACGGTGCAAACTGTTCCATCTTCGGACGCTGGTTCCCTTACTTATGGTCCTGGTCCAGCATCGCCCAAGGGTTGCAAAAAGTTCCTTCCACTCTCGAAATGCATAAATGTCCCAGCCAGAGGACATTTATGATGAAGGGATCCTTTACCTTTCGGTCTGGCTCCCTTATGCCCCAGGGAAGTGAGACTTCCCAGAGGAATTTTATGGGCAACAGGGTGATTTGGTGGACCTGGTGCCGACTTGCAGGAGACAAATGGCCTGGACACCTTGCCAAATGGCGGCCTGATGCCACCTCTGGCAAGCCGTAAGCAACTTTCCAGCACCTGATGTCGGAGGTGATCGACACCTTAGATTTGTCGGCCCACTCACAGCCTAAGGTGCAGTACGACTTGACTGCCATTTTGGATGTAGGTCCTAAAAAGGAGACTTTGCGATCTTTCAATCAGGCAGTGGAGGTGCCTGTGATTGAACTGTGGGCCAAGACGGCGTCAGTCTGCACAATGGACCGCGACCTGGTCAAGGAGCATAGGCCGGCCCCTCCAGACTTGTGCTTTCTTTCTGCCCATGCTTCCCCTGAGAGTTTGGTGGTACAGGCTGCTATGGCGAACCCTAAGACCCTCTTGCTTCCATCTTTGCCATCGGATAGGGAGAGCAAATGGTTGGACACATGAGGAAGGAAGATTTTCGGCTCTTTGAACCTAGGTCACCCGTGCGTCAACTCATCTTGTGGTTTCGCAAAATTTTGCTTTGGCCTGTGGTCGGTAATGTCTGAAGCGGCTGAGCACATCACCTAGGGGGAGATGCGGGATGGATTTGAGACCCTGATTGCAGACTGCAAAGGAGCCACCATTCAGATTTTGTAATCCGGCCTGGACGCAAGGATGATGGCAATCAGCACTGTCCTGCAGCGTTTCTCTTTGCAACGTACCTCAGGATATGCTACTGATGTCCAGGAGAAACTACTGCACATGCCTTTCTATGGCATGAACATGTTGGGCACCAACGCTGATGAGTCGCTCTAGAAATATCATGCATCTAAGTCGTACGCCAAGCCACTGGTGCTAGCGATGCAGAGGCAGGGTTTTTTGCCCCTTTGCCACTATGCCCAGAGAGGCAGCTGCCAAGCACCTTCTGGCAGACAAGGTCAATGTTGTCCCCCCAGGGGTAGGGGCTGCGGTACACCTAAAGGTGGCGAGTCAATCTCCAAAATGCCATCCGCTGCCCCCGGCGCAAAGTCTCTCTGAAGTGGACTTCCACCATTTAACCCCGGTAGGAGGCAGGATATTGCTCTTTGGTGAGGAATGAAGAAATGCCACACCACGCGCCAGGGCAGTATAGGTAGTCTAACAGGTGTTCCCTTTTGCCTCTCACTCTCCAGACCAACTCCTTTGCCACCACCCCTTGGCTCCGGATCCTCTCCCACTGGATAAGATCAGTCCGCTTCAGGCAAAAGGGGCCATAGTGATGGTACGCTGCTCAAAACGAGCCATGGCTTGGTACTCAAAATACATTAGGAGAAAGATCTAAGACCCATCCTGGATCAATGACTTCTGAACTTGTACCTTCACAAGCACACGTTCAAGATGGTCACTCTGGCCCACATCCTCCAGGCCCTGCATGTGAATGATTGACTAGTCTCCCTGGATGCTTACTTCCAAGTGGCTATCCACAAGAAAGAATACCTGAGATTCAGGGTGGGGAACTCATCGATTCAAGATCCTTCCTCTGTCTTTCTTCACATCCCAGGGTTTTCACCAAGTTTCTAGCAGTAGCGGTGGTTCGCCTCAGGAGGGGAAGGCATTCATGTCTTTCTCTACCGAGACGACCGACTTGTCAGAGCCCGCTCACCTAATCTAGCATCGGCACGGTTATTCCGGACGTGCAGGCTGTTGCACAACTTGAGCTTCTCCCTGATCTTCAGGAAGTCTTAGGTTTCGCCATCCCAATCCTTGATCACTTGCCTGGGTTGTGTTTTCCCGCTCGAGGAAAGAGTGGCCAACATTTACAACATAGTCCAGGTTTTCCAACTTCAGACAAAAGTTCCAACCTTAGCTTTTCTGCGCTTTGTGGGTCTTATGGCGTCATGCATCTTGGAAGGCAGTTGAACACCTGTTCAAAGAAATTCCAACATTTGCCTATCAAAGAAGTTCTAACCTCAAAGACAGAGACCCCCACAGAAGAAGAAAAGTACAGACCGCATAGGAACTTTTCCATGCTTGAACTGCAGCAATTGTAGCTACATTATGAAAGGAGAAACAATAAATCATCCTTACACCGAAGATAAGATCAGACTTGGATGCTATGCCACATGTGATGCACCAAGGATCATCTATGGGATCAAATGCCCATGTGGATTGTATTATGTTGGCCAAACACAACGCACAGCAAAAACAAGGTAGAACGAACACAGATCCTGTATCAGGAATAAAACTGTCAGCTCAGCGGTGGCAAGACATTGGCAGGATAAACAACATAACTTGGCCCAAATTAAATTTGTCATTTTAGGAAGAGTCCAAAGAAGAGAGAAACACGAGGATCTACAAAAAAGATTAGATGAACGTGAGACGTTTTGGATCGATAGGCTGAGTTCTCTGAAACCAAAAGGAATTAATGAGGAGATCAACTAAATGTGCTTCCTCTAAAACAGAAAGAAGCACATGTATTTCCTTTACCGGAGAGTTGTGAACTTCACCTGGATACTGTTGTTGTCATGATATACAAATGGGATGAACATTTTTACATACATAATTTGGTCATCATGATATACAAATGCGAGGAATTTTTGATTATGTTTATTTGTTTCTGAGATTTGCGAGAAATCCTTCCTCTTGATTAGATTTACCAATTGAGTTTATACTATTAGGATACCGTTTATATTTTTAGATCTTGGTCGACTATATGACAATAATGAGAGAAAAAAAAATGGGGACTCTATTATGCAGTATTAGAGGCACCCACTATCAGACACATCCGCACACCCCATAACCTTATACCGTCCATTTCCAGGGCTCAAATCAAGGGTCAACAGAGATACAGCTTTCTCTACAACACGGCTCCGCATGGCAACAGCCCCTCCCCTCCGTATCACTGCGGAGAGGTGGGTCCCGAGGTGTACGTGCGGCGGCGTTCACACTGCTGCCCGTCGCCCCACCCACGTTTCCATGGGAATCGAAGATGGTGTCCGCACTTGCGCATTTCGCTTTCGCTTTCACAGCGAAGGCGTTCAGTACTGCACTCGAGCATCGGATAAGCAGGTAAAAGACTCCTTTATACGCACGCACATAAGAGTCACTCGTTCCATAGATAGGACTTACACATTCTTTAATTTTTGTTAAACAGGAGCATTGGAGACAACTTTTACGAGCACGTAGACGAGAGGACAACTACAATACAGCAGGTACAGACTGCTTTGTAACAAGGTGTAATATATATATGGACTTTTACAGTTGTAAAGCATTTCTGACATTATTTTTGCTTATTTCCTCCCTTGTTTACCACAATCATTATGATCAACTTGGGGTATGTGTTACACATTTTTCATTATAATATAATTGTCTTACTGTTTACAACTGTTTAGTTGATTTATAATTTAAGTCTGGACCTGAAGATGGTCACTGACCGAAACGCATTGGCATATGTGCTTATTAACAAATCGACCTAATAATTTTCCGGTTGCTTCACTACATTTGAGTTGAATGTGAGATATGGAAACTAGAAATGTGAATTAAACATTTCCTTTGTGACATTTTTTCACCAACTTTGTGCATCTTTGAAAAAGTATAAAAACTTTGAAAAATAATTTGATATAATTGTGCAACCCAGACAAGGGTCAACTGTGAGCACCAGTCTTAAGTAAGGTATAGTCACCTTACTTTTTCTTCTAACCTGGTTTGTGATGTCCGGATGCCACAGGACCTTTTACAGACTGGTGACTCCACGTCAAAACATTTTTGAACAAATTGCAGTAGATACAACTGATTTCATCAACAAACTCTGTAGTGCCCACCTATACTTTGTAAGTCATGTTATTGTGAAACATGGCCTCATTTAACTCTAGTCAAGGATGTGTACCTAAAAGGCTGGGGCACTGCCTTCCAAGACCTTATGGTGAGTTGACTGTGGTCCCCATCAGAGTGCTGGGAGCGCATCAGTGTACTGGATCTGCGGGCGATCAGGCTGGCCCTAGTCTATTTCTTCCCATCTGTGAAGGGCAAGACAGTACTGCTCCTGACTGACAATACCGTAGCCGTGCATTACATCAACAAGAGGGTTGACGTCGGCTCCTTGCCTCTGTGCAGAGAAACAACGTGATTGTGCTTCTGGCCTCTGGAGAACGTGTCTGACTGCAGCCCGGCAAAGAGAATGTTCCAGTGGATGCACTGAGCAGACATTCATCAGCCTCCCACAAGTGGGAGCTCTGCCAGGAAGTTTTGGAGGAAATGTTCTCTCTGGGATACTCCCCAAGTGGACCTCTTCCCTTACAGTGCCAACTAGTCTGGTGGCTCTGTTCCAGTGAATGGCCTCGTCAGGGAGCGTTGGGGGAACGCCTTGACAGTGGAGTGTGACTTTGACCTGCTCTATGCGCTCCCACGGGTCCCTGTCATGTTGCTGGTTCTCGGGAGACGGTCTGTTCGGGTCCATGATCTTGATTGCCCCAGACTGGGCCCAGAGAACGCTGTACCTGGAGTTGCTGGACATGGTAATCTGCCCTCCTTGGCATCTCCTGCAGAGAACTGACCTTCTCTCCCACTCAAAGGGGAGGGTCCTGCATCTGAAACTTTTCAGCCTGAACCTTCATGCCAGGCTGCTGAAAGGCTTTGGCATAGATGTCGGGATTTGTCGGAGGACGTTCTGGAGGTGGTCTTGTCTGCTAGAAGAACTGCCACAAAATCTGTTTTTGCCTGCAGGTGTCATGTTTTCAGCGTTGTGCCGGGAGAGGGATCTGGACCCTTTTACTTGCCCAACTTCTTCTGTGTTGGAATTTGATCTGTCTTTGGACCGCACAGGCTTACAGATTGGTACAGTGAATGGGTATCTTGTGGGCAATTTAATTACTGGGAGGGCCTTTCCAATACATTTTGCCCCATGCCAGTGTTTTTTGTTCTGCTGTGGGATTTAAATTTAGTGTTGACATTTTCAATGGGTGCTCCGTTTGACCCCCAGTGTTCTTGTTCTTTAACTTAAAATGGGAACAGTCTGGGCATGAATGCTGGCCCAAGAGACCTTCAGACTCTGGGCTAAGCAGCCACAGGCTCTACACACCCTGGTTCAACGACAATGGCCTAGCAACCCCCCTGTACCAAGGTGTTGCTAATGCTCCCTGGCCATGACTCCAAACCTAAGACACTATAATCCTATACGATAACCAGGCAAGCTCACTGCCTCCTGACCACACATGCCCCACACTCTTAAGATCAGGAAATGCTTGTCTGTTTATACTGACCTGGAAACCAATGGTCAACATCACCCATAACTGAGCTTAACTCCTCCATCTCTCCAGGAGATGCCAGCCACTGTCACACATGCCTATCCGCAGACCCCTTTACACCATCTCGCTCCCGGACCGTAATTGGCCCCTCAGGCAGCTAAATACGATTGGGTCTGCTCCAGTCAAACTTGACCAATCTGGGGATTAGCACGCACAGCCACTGTCATAGACCCCTCTCAGCCTACCATGTTTCACCCTAGTCCTGTGCGAAACTCCGCCGATCTGGGAATTGAGACACAGAGCCACTGCTGCAGAGCCTCATAGCACTTGTGTTCTGGGTACCGTGTTGGGTCACTTCTTGTCGCCTATTGTGTACACAGGGCGGTTTATGCTCCGGTTTGGCAACGGTGCACCACTAGAATTGAGACATGGAACCCCCACTCCTGAGGCGAAATAGCCACTAAACCTGGTTGTACTCTCCAGAGAATTACGCAATAACCATAAAAAATGTCAGGAATTACCCAGCCACTTCACCACAGACAAGAGCCAAGGGGAAACTTAATAACCACAGGAACTTCCCCCAAACAAAATTATTCTAGACAACAAAAAGTTCCAGTGGTTAAGTAATCCTTTTTCCAGTTACTAAACTAGCACAGGGTACTCTCACAAGTCAACACAAAAGGCAGTACATCTTTCTCCAAGAGATACCAAGACGTTATTAGTAAAAAAAAAATCATATTTTATTTTTTATGCAGGTTTCAAAAAAGATTTCAATTCTATACATGCGTAGAACAACACAATGGTAGTATCAACCACAGGGCCAATATTACAAATCACATTTATATTTAAAATCATGTGTATATTGCACTCTATACTACTCACTTATATGACTACACTTATATGACAACACTTTATCAATTTCTGTACATTGATTGTACAATGCTGTTTCTACAGCCACTGCATATTGCACATTCATCCCGATATTCGATCATCCTCACTGCCACCTGTGTTGCTTCTTCTGTGAGGGTAACTTATAGAATGACATAAGAGGGTCCTAATACCTCTACTCTGTATTCTATTTACAACAAGACAACAGTTAAAATAGTTCTCGTCTCACTGCAGACACTTTAAATGCGTCTTAACTATCCCAACTGAAGGTTTTGTTCAAGCAACTTTGCATTGCATATTCACCTTACTGAGTGCTTTTTATTAATCCTGTGCTTGATTTTCCACTTGAAGCGACAGTAATCTGCTCCTGTATCTCTTTTTTGTCTCACTCAAAAAAGCCCACAGCACTTAATAAGCCAATGGAACCAGCATTACTCTTCCTGCAGCTTAAATACCAATAACGAAGTTTAAAAAATCACTGCATATCTATTCTCTTTTTGACTCAAATGCATTTTCACTGCTCATAATGCTTAACTACTTTATGGCCGACGCCTCCTTTGGCACTAACACTACATTAGTCTAAAAAGCCCCTTACGAGTACAGCATCCGGCATGCATCTCACAGTAATTTCTCGTTTGTTTTTTAAAACCCTGTAAACATAACTTCTAGATTACAGGAACCGGTTCTTTAACAATCATATTCCTCTTTACCACTGTGCTTCACCTCATGGTGAACTATTCCTGCCTTTCACCTTCACAGCTTCGGCAGCATCTTGTAATAAAGATTAAACAATCTAGCAACAGCTGTTTCTGTATGCAACTTCTATCTGCTCAACTCGCATTGCCCATTTATAATCATTTGGAATGCCCATTAACACCCACTTCACATTAATTTGTAGAGCATAATGCAGGCTTCTCGTTTCAAAACTGTTTACTTCTCTGATCACGCTGGTCTGCCTGTCCTGCAAAGCCGACGCCGTGTGAAGTTCCTTAATTAGGCTTCTCCCAGCTGCTGCGGTAACATGCAACCGTCGGCTCATCCAAGTGTTGTACTAAAAGAAAACGTCTCAACTCTCTGGCCATTCCATCCATTTCTCTCCCTCTCGCCTTTCTCTTCCAGTTACTCTAAGCCTAATTAAGGCACTTCTCTTTAGGTCAGCTCACAATCAAGCCTACTGGTCAAAGGGTTAACGGTAATTTTCGCTGTTTTCGGGGCCAAAATTTGCAAAGAGAACCCGGCTACAATCAAGGCCAATGTTCCTATAGGAATAATCAAGGACAAGCCTTCCAAGGCTATCCCAGATGACAACGCAGAAGTTGTGGTTGTTGGGGCAGAGGCCCAGCTCGAGGTGGCACCCCACCTCAGAGCAAGTGACATTCCGCTCCAGGTACCCTCCCATGCATCTCCAGTAGGAGGACGCATTTCCAACTTCACCCACGCATGGGAGGGTATCACCTCGGACAGATGGGTGCTGTCCACGGTAGCAGGGGGCTACTGCATAGAACTACTTCAAAGTCCTCACGACCACCTCATACGACAGAAAATCCACTCAGAGGAACATCAGAAGATCCTTCTAGAAGAAATAACAACGCTTCTATTAAAGGACGCCATAGAAGTGGTCCCAACCAACCAGGTAAACCAGGGTATGTATTCAACTTACTTCCTTGTGCCAAAGAAAGATCTAACAATGCCCCCTGTATTAAATGTACGCCCTGAAAACAAGTATGTCAAGCTACAAAAGTTCTGCATGACTACGCTACAAAAGGTAATCCTGCTACTTAAAAAGGGGGATTACATGGCAACACTGGATATGAAAGATGCCTATTTTCATATTTCAATGTTCTCAGAGCACACAGGATTCTTGTGTTTCAAGATGGCGAACAAGCACTACCAATTCAAAGTGCTGGCCTTTAGTTTTGCCCCGACGCCAAGGGTATTCACAAAGATACTGGCGGTAGGGGCAGCGCACCTGCGCAGGGAAGCAATCCCAGTGCACCCTTACCTGGACGACTGGCTCATAACAGGGGAATCACCTCTGATTTGCAGACTAAACTGTTACGCTCACCTGGGTCCCACAGAGGCGTCGATCTGGACTGGACTGCTGCGGTCTCCACCAATGTGACGCATAGGGCCGAGATGATGGACTGGACTGGCCCACCTAGCTTCCTTCGCTTGGCCCGTAGGAATATTCTTCTGCAAGTGGAGAAAGGGAATTAACCACCCGTGGAGTTGAGCGTAAATCCCCCCACCCCGCTGTTCTCCCCACTGATCACCTTGGATGTTCCCTCTTATAGTCTCACCTGATGATTTGAAAAGATGAGCTCTCCATCCTGCATTGAGCGCAGGGGCGCGTAGATAACCAGTTGCTTCACTGGCTCGAAGGAATTGGTGAGTTCCAGGACAATATTGACTGCGATATTCCCGGCAAGACGACGTATGTAGTTCGTAAGAGTTCAAATGCCTGACTTTCACTCTTGTCCGATTCCTTGCAGGTTGCAGCTTGACCCTACTGAAGAGTTCCTCGTGGCAACCGGTAATGTTCTGGTAAGGATTTGTATTATCCAACACAGTTCGATAAAATAATGTCCATATGTAACCTGTTGCTTTCTCACTTATTCAGGCGCTGAGAGAAAGTATGAAGTCTCGGGGAATAATGCCTCCGGTAGTAAAATTAGGTAAGTCTTTTGTGGTGAGGGGGGGTTCCCCTTGTTAGTCCCTTGTTTCACCTTGCTGTCCTTTTGTTTCCCCTTAGGGGCTGGGGTTCGGCTAGGATGCAGTGGAAGCTGCGCCGACCCGTGAAGAAGAATAGTACCCCCGGTGGTAAAAACAAGTTAGTCTATTAGGGGTATTCCTCTGTGTATTCCCTTGGCTCACCTTGCTGTTCTTGTCTTCTCCTTAGGTGCCGGATTGCGGCGGTAACATGCAGGAGGATGCAGTGAAATGTGAAGATGCTGCGAAGGCCGGTGAGTTCAGCGCGGCGCTGCAGCAGGCGAGGCGACGCGCATAAAATAACTTCTTTCTTTCAGCTCGAAGGCGAGATGGATCGGGAACTCAGGTAAGGATCAAAGGTATTGCTCTTGTTCTAACCTTTTCTCCTTTCTCCCTTTTTCTAGGAGCTCCAAACTCAAGGCGGGCGTGGCAGAAGACTGGATGTAGACTTGCAGGCACGGTGAGCGTTACGCTGCTGGATGCAGAATAACGCGAAGCGTGTGCTGCTCTTCGGGCGTGGTTTAAATAGCCTGCAAAGTAGTCCCAGGTAAATATTCCTCCCCAGCCCCACCCGAGTAAAAAAAATAGTCCCTAGGTAAAATAGTCCCTTCCAAGCATCGTTTGGCTTGGAGCTCTTGCAGCATGGTCTGCATCAGGTAGGTTTGCAGCATGGTCTGCATCAGGTAAGTTTTAATCTATGAGCCTGGCGCCGATGGCGCCAGGACTGACTCTCCATATGAGCCTGGCGCCATAGGCGCCAGGACTGCACCCAAATAGCCCCTAGCGGGGGTTGTTGGGTTTGCTTGGGGTAACGTGATGCCTGCTTCCGGGGTTGCTGGACTTGGTCTGGGTCCCCGGGAGTAGGCATCATGACAAAAACATCCAAACAATCAACCACCTCTTTCAATTGGGCTTCTCAAATGAGAAAAAATCAAGCCTAGTGCCAAGCACTTCCACACAGTTCCTAGGAGCTGTCCTAAACACGTAAGAAGGATTGGTCTTTACTTCAGAGGAAAGAGTAAAACATTTGTTACTGCAAATACCACATTATCAGGCCGGCGGCCAGGTAAGGGTGCGCAAAGCAATGCGTTTTAATAGGCATGATGGCATCTTGCATATACCTGGTTCCTCAAGCATGCGCGCTTGCGCGTCCCATACAGGAGTGGTTGGCGAAACAGTGGTCACAGACAAGCGATAAGTGGAAAGATCTGGTGGTTGTTTCGCCAATACCGACAGTGCACTCTTAGGATACATACCCTACCCACCGACGGAAAAAACACTGAGCCAGAGAACACCCCAGCGTATCCAGAGTAGGAAAACCGAGGTCACTGTGACTGCACAGCAAAGAGGACCAACTACCATACCACACCTGCCCCCAGACTGGAAATTGGCCTGTACCAGCAAAGGACGCCGAGAAAGAGAACAAGATCGTGCCACAAGAGACGCGAACACACAACACCGACAGAACCCACAAGAAACAGCCACATTGGAAGAAAACACGCCTAAAACAGCCACAACCGGAACAAAAACCACAAGAGAAAAATCCTTATACCTCACACCTTACCCCGCAACAACCACGGTACACCGACACCCCAACACGGAAACCTCAAACCATGCAAAGAATCTCCTGATACACGCGGAAAAAAGACGGGGCACTCAACAAGAGAGTGGGAGGGCACCGACCCCATTACCACTTACATTACAAGAACAGAGGGGCAACATTGATTTCCACTACATCCCGCACAATACGGCGAAGTACCAACAACCAGCAACTCCACCTCCCACCCAACAATCGGACCCATTGAAGAAACCACCGCTGATCATCATCCGAGGAGCATCACAGCAGAAACACCAAGACTAATCAGCCCTGTTATCAACCTACTAGACCGCTTCAATGAAGAAGCAGCTGTCGCCGTTCTTCATCCTGCCGACATCAATGCGGAAACTCCACGAACAGACAATTACAAGCTCGAACAAATAACCTCAAAACAAAATCTCACCCAGAGAATCCACTGTAATTTAATAAACGCAAGGTCAATGTCCAAACACTCAACGGAAATATACGACCTCCTGTCAGAAGGAGGCATAGACAACCTATTTGTAACCAAAACATGTCTAGATGACAACTACAAGATCACCCTCAACTGCCTGCCTGACGACTTCAAATGCATCCAAACAAACAGACAATCCAAAAGAGGGGGGGGCTAGCGATCATCCACAAGGAACAACTGGCCATCGAAATGGAAGATCAACTAAACACCGATAAATGTGAATCCTTAATACGACTTTCAGCAAACCCCAAAACCCACCTGAAATTCATACTAATATACAGACCACCAACCTACAATGCGACTTTCGTAGATGCTTTCACGGAGGCAATCACCACCCTAGCCATCAAGTACAATCATCTGATCATCCTCGGAGATTTCAACATCTGGTTCGACGAAGAAACCACAACCAGAAAAAAAATTCTTAACTGCCCAACTAGCAGCCACTAATCTACAACAAGTCAAAGGAGCAACCCACTCAGCAGGGCACACACTTGGCGCAATCTTCGCCAACACGGATCTCACCACCACGGCACCCCCAATTCAAATACTTTGGAGCGACCACCTCATTATTCCGTTCATAATCACAATGGCCGCTCCGACAAAAAAGCAACAAGGAAAGCAACCCATCATGATGAAAAGAAATTGGAGAACCATTAATAACTCCAACCTAACCGAGCTCCTAGAACTCAGCAAACCACAAGCATCAACCGTGGAAGATGCAGACCTAGACAAAAAAGTCGCCCTACTTCATACCTGGATCGCAACAACCCTGGACGACATTGCCAAAGAAAAGCCCTTCACCCCATCAGGCAAGAAAACTACAGCAAAATGGTTCACCCCACTACTCAAAGCCATGAAAAGGAAAAACCGAAAACTAGAATCATAATGGAGGAACAACACCACCACCACAGCAAACAAATTGAAATGCCTACAACAGATCTGCGCATATAAAAAGGAAATACAAGAAGCGAAGAGGAAACATTATGACAACCGAATCTTCAGAGCACGAAACGCTCAAAAAGAACTATTCAATTTCGTAAACGAAATAAAAAACCCACCGGCCTGCAACAACACGCCAACACCATCGATAAAACTTTGCGAGGACCTCAGAGACCTTCAAAAACAAAATAACCTCCATCCAACACACCATACAAAACAGACCAAGCGTTCAAAGCTCAAACCTCTCCGACACAGAAGAGGAACACGCAAACAAGCTACGAAACTTCCCAGAAATATCAGTTGAGGCTTTCGTCAAACTGGTAAACCAAAGCAACAATTTGGGCTCTCCCGAAGACTCCTGCCCCCCGGACATATACAAAACAATTCTCAAACAAGGAACCCCCATGGAATACCACACAAACCTCCTCAACCTCTCAATCTCAACAGGTAAAGTACCGCAGGCCTTCAAATCGGCTTACATCAAGCCGCTACTCAAAGACACAACTGGAAACGTAGAGGACTTATCCATCTACAGACCCATCTCCAACATACCCTACATAGCCAAACTACTAGAAACATACGTCTACCAAATAACCCAAGAATTCATAGAGCATTGCCTACTAGACCAGGCACAAGTTGGCTTCAGACCTATGAGAGGAACAGAATCGGCTCTCCTCTCAATATGGGACGACCTAAAAACAAACGCAGACTCAGACAACAGCACCGCCCTGATTCTCCTTGATCTCTCTGCAACCTTCGACACTGTCAACCACTCCATCCTCATAAAGAGATTAGAACTACTAGGGATAACAGACACTGCCCTATTATGGATCAAATCCTTCCTAACAAACAGAACAGAAACAATATGTATGAAACCTTGTAAATCCAAACCCAGAGTCTCCACGTGCGGAGTACCACAAGGCTCGTCCTTCTCCCCGCTTCTATTCAACATATACATGTACCTATTAATCAAACTCATCAAAAAACACGGCCTCACATGCTACATCTACGCCGACGATACACAAATAATCTTCAACATACAAGACACCCGAGAAGAAAACACCACACTAGCGAATTGCCTTTGTGACGTATTCAGCTGGATGAACCTCAATCATCTCAAAATCAACCCGGGCAAAACAGAGTTAGTGATTGTTTTGAAAAAGGGAGGAGACATCAACTACATCCCCTGGCCAAGAGAGCTCGGCACCACTCCAGAACCGTCTTCAACTGTAAAAACCTAGGGGTCCTGATGGATAACAACCTCACTCTGTATCTACAAGTAAACTCAGTAATCAAGAAATGTTTCTTCCTCCTGCGAGCAGCAAAAAGGATCCTGTCGTTCGCCAACAAAACACTTACCATCATCGCTCTGATCATGTCCAGAGTAGACTATGCCAATAGCCTATACCTGGGCCTGCCCGAACGACTTCTAAAAAAACTGCAACGCATACAAAATGCAGCAGCCAGACTCCTCCTCAAGCTACCCAGAAGAGAACACATCACACCCGCGCTAAAAATACTACACTGGCTACCACTGAAACAACGAATAAAGTTCAAGGCCATGTGCATCACACACAAAGCAATACACAAACAAGGCGCAGAATTCCTTAAGCGACAAACTATGCCTACACCAACCGACAAGAACACTAAGATCAAGCACCGATATACGCCTGGAACCAAAACCCTACAACAGAAAAAAACTCGGACGATCGTCCTTCTCTCACCAGGCACCCAAAACCTGGAATGACCTACCTAAGAATATACGGAATACAACAAACCACCTAGCATTCATGAAACTCCTCAAATCATGGCTCTTCAAAGCGTAACCACAGCGGAGATGCACCAGAATGCCCAGATATTAAAACAATGATGAAAATAACTCCAACCTCGACCACTCTCAGATTGGACAAACACTCGAGCCAAAGAACGAACCTTTTGACAGAGCATAAGACATCATGGAAAATAGCCACAAAGGAAAGCTGCAGAGACTGACCACATATCTAGAGCCAGACGAAACCCCCCAAGTAACTCTCCCACTTTTACGTACCGGACAAACATATCCAGACCGGCAGACTCATCTGGATAGACGTTGGCCTGCGTCGCATCTGGATAGGATCGATTGAAGGACAACATGCCCACGCCCAGAAAACGTGAATGTTAACATGTGCCACACCTAGAATTGTGAACACCGGCCTGTGTGGCGCTCAGATGGAGTTGTGAATGTTAGCATGCCCACACCTGGACGGGTCTCTAGACACTATCCTGCGCTGCATGTGGATGGTGGTGTGGGGGTTGGCATGACCACTCCTGGATGGAGTCCTAATCATTGGCCGGCGCGGCGTCTAGATGGGAATATGAAGGGCCAACGGGTGTCACACTCAGACTGAACTACGAATGTTAGCATGGTAAAGGTCAGGTAACCCACTAACCAATATAAGCTCAAACTCTGCATACTTATCTAACTCTCGCACAACAAGCCGCACGCACTTCACAACACTGCAACAACACATAAGCCGGAACAACAGCACACGAGGACTGACTCCGATCCGATACCCGCACCAAAGCTCAGCACCCGGTGTATACTGAGTTGAAGCTGCCAACAGAACACCACTCCTCTCACTATCCTACTCCCTTCTTCACCTTACTAACCCATCCCACCTTTATCGTTTACAGATCCGCCTGAGCGCCTGGGACCAATTCCGTTGGTGACGGTGCGCGGTACAAATACCTTTAACATTTAACAATTGTACAAAATCTTCACTGGTGGACGAGAGAAAACCTAACTAGAGGGGAAACCCTTCTACGACCCACAGATAGAGGCAGTGGTCACAACGGATGCCTCACTGGCAGGGTTGGCGGCTCACTACCTCCACCACACAGCTACGGGTCTGTGGACTCACACTGCAGCTCAGAACCACATCAATGCGCTGGAACTTCTGGCAGTATTCAAAGTCCTTCAGGCATTCAAACCCCATTTAACAAACCTGCTGGTGCAGATGCTTACAGACAGCACCACAGCGATGTTTTAGATCAACAAACCGGGGGGTACACGTTCTCAACATGTTCCAGGGGAAATCAACGCTCTAGTAGACTCATTGAGCAGAGATCAGGAACACGAGTGGCGTCTACACAGTCATAGAACACCTCTTTTCTCAATGGCGTTTCCCAAATATAGACTTATTCGCCACAAGCGAAAATCGTCAATGCCCAGAATTTGCGCCAAGTTCCCCAGTCAGGCTCCAAGGCGAACGCCCTATGGATGAACTAGTCAGGGAAATTTTCTTACGCCTCCCCCCCCCCCTCTCCTCTCATGAGGATGGTGGTGAACAAGTTACACAAGGGACCGATGACGCTTATTCTAGTTGCTCCTTTGTGGGCAAGACAACCGTGGTATCCACATCTGCGCAAACTGGCGATGTGCGATCCCATCAAGCTCCCGCGCCAGTACAACCGACTCACCGAGCACGAGGGACTAACCGTGCACGAACAACACACTCAATGAACTTGGCAGCATGGCTCCTGAAGTTAGAGTTCGGGCATCTCAATCTACCGCAAAGATGCATAGATATCTTGAAGGAATCAAGAAAACGAAACACTGGGCACTGTTATTATGACAAATGGACACGATTCGTAATTTAGTGCAAGACTAAGCAAATCAACCCCTTAGATTGTACTCCATCTAACATTCTAACCTATATGCTTCACTTGCTAAATGTAGGGTTAGTGTTCAACTCCCTAAAAGTCCACCTGGCGGCCTTGTCAGCCTACACCACTTCCCATAATAAGTTCTCATGGTGGAAGGTGCCGGTCAGCAAAGCATTTATGATAAAGACTCCACCCTCCAATTTCTGACCCACCGCCAGGTTGGGACCTCAGTTTGGTACTCGCTAAGCTCATGGGACCCCCATTCGAGCCTATGCACTAGTCTAGTCTCAAACACCTGACTTCTAAAGCTGCCTTCTTAGTAGCCATCACTTCGATAAGAAGGGTTAGTGAAATCCAAGCATTGTCCGTGCAGGATCCTTTCTTTGCTATACATAAGGACAAGCTGGTTTTACGTACTCGCCCTACGTTCTCACCGAAATTCAGCTCCAAATTTCATGTAAACCAGTCTTATCGAGCGACCGGCTTTCTTCCAGGTGCCCCAAAAGCTCTGCTGAGGTAAAACTCCACACACTAGATGTGAGGAGAACGGTCCTCTACTACGTAGACAAGACCAGACCGCTAAGAAAGACAGATCAAGTGTTTGTCTCCATAGTGCCAGGCAGAGAAGGTGACCGCATCTCTAAGAATGCCATCTCTAGGTGGATAGTCAGATGTATCCAACTGTGCTATTGCCTATCGGATAAAACACTGCCTTTTACGCAGGGGCCCACTCCATAAGAGGTACTGGAGCCACTCTGGCTTTCATTGCAAATGCCCCCTTAGACAGTATTTGCAAACAGCTACATGGAGCTCAATACATACTTTCACTCAGCACTACTGAATTGACACTAATTCCAAGACAGATACACAAGTGGGTCAAGCAGTTCTAAGACATTTATTCGCTCATGAACCTTCACATTCCACCTCCTTCTTCTTCCACTGCTCGCTAATCTATGCACAGCATGTGATGAAAGCAGATTCCACAAGCCTCAGAAGGGATACATTGCTCACCGTAATCGTATTTCTGATGCTTGTATCTGCTTAGATTCACATGCGACCCACCCTTCCTTCACTCGGAGAGAAGGCGCATGGATGATCATGAGCTTGTCTGATATGTATCTGCTTGGATACAACTGTACTCCAGCTACACCTCATGCTACCTCATGTCAGAAAAATAACAATCTGAGGGACCTCGACGTGTGAGGGTCATGGGTACAGTGGACGTCACACTAGGGATAGTATTACTGGCACGCCCTGTCGACATCCCTTTTCGAGTTTCGAAAATTGTAATACTCTGCAGCTTCCACTAGATGCCTGCCTATGCACAGCATGTGAATCTAAGCAGATACAAGCATCAGAAATACGATTACGGTGAGTAATGTATCCCATATTTCTGATGCTTGTGTAATCTGCTTAGATCACATGCTATGCATAGGCCGACATCTAGTCGAAGCTGCAGAGTATTACAGTTGATTTTCGAAACTCGAAAATGGGCGTCGAAATAGGGCGTGCTAGTAATACCATCCCTATTGTGATGTCCCCTGTACCCATGATCCCTCATGCGTGTGGGTCCCTCAGATCGTTTTTTTCCACCATCATGAGCGGTCGCAAAATAAAAGCGGATTCGATTTTCGGCATACGCCATTGAACTTTATTAGTGTTTCTTCCTGTCCTTGTCTCGACGCAGTAAAGACTAAAGAAGACTTTGAAGCTGACCGTCGGACGGAGACTTCGTCAGCGCCATTCGGCCTTGGAAGGCCCTTTCGGCCTCGGCCTTACAGTAGGGAGAGTGGGGGGTGGTCAAACATTTATATTCCCACCCTTGCCTATAGTCGCTCAGCTGCCTACATATATCATGGAGTGTACCCCCTTTAAGCTCTGCCCCTCCTACAATAGGAAGTTCACGTGGGTCGACAAGCATAGGTTCTGTAACCTCTGCTTGAATAGAGACCATGACGAGGTGCATTGTAGTAGGGCTTGTAAGCTTCTCCGACCGAAGACGCTCAAGGGCAGACAAACTAAACATTGAGCCCATCACGCCATGCAGGCAGAGGCCTCCATGGACTCCAAAGAGGCATCCAACAACTGCAGTGACGCCGTCCTTTCGGACGGCCAGGGTGACGGGGAACCTCCACGTTCCCCGGTGCCAGCCCTCGACCCTAGCAGACAGGCCAGTGCTCCTGTTACGGGGAAGACACCCGGCGGCAAGGGCACCACACTACCCCACAAACGCACACCCCACGGCGATGCGAGTAAGGTCGCACACCGAGAGTCGATAGTGACGGGCAGATCTTCTGATCAAACGTCCTCTGGGCGCTCCGAACGGCCGTCGCATGACAAGCCCGACAAAACAAAGGTCACCCGACTCAAAACTCCCCCGTCCGAGCCGGCGACGTCGAAAGACACCGCGCAAGCCATCCCATGGTCGAAGTTCGGCCTACACCCGGGGACAAGCCCAGGGATTCCTCCGGTACCCCCTCTTCGACCCCAAGCTCAAAAAAATCATCTAAGAGCAGGAAAAATAAGGAAAGAGACAAGTCCAGTTCCTCTAGAGAGGGGGACTCACTTAGCAAGGAGAAAGCTAGGGACCAACCCTCTAGCCAACATGAGAGTATGCCCCTACAGGACGCTATAGTAGTCTGATCATACACATCAACCTGACTCTTATCAGTCTTGATGAGGAAGTGGCACATACACCCATTACCCCCACTCTAGCCTACTCCGACCCGGGGTTTATACCCAGTTCAGCCAGATGGTCTGCACAGGATATTGAGAGTTATGAGCCGCATGACAAGCTCAGCAAATTTCTTTGAAAAAACATCCTCATGTTCTAGACAACTTGGCCTCCAAGCCTCCCACTACACAGGCGTCTATTTCAAACACAATACCTACAGCCTCTCCATCTCAGACAACGGCTGCACCATATAAAGAGATCTCTTCCTCCAGTAGAATTGGCTGCTGAACCTCCACACAACTCCTCGCCTCACCTACGACCAGGATGTAGGGTAGGATGCATACTTAGACGAAGGTGAACCCTATGATGGTGACATCGAGGTTTACGACGCCGGGGGAGAAGGCTATCAAGACGAAGAGGACACTGACTCTGTGGTTTTCGCAATGGACTCTCCAGTCACGCAAGACCCTGTTTTTCCAGACTTCCCTGTGGATAACCAGCCATTATTCAATGATATACTCAAACGGGCTACAGAGCATTTCGGCATCGAAACGCAAGAGGCCCAGCAGGACAAGGATTTTGCAGAGAATATGTTCGGCGATAAAAAACCAGCAACCCAATTTATCCCCCTGCTAAAATCAGTCCAAAGAAGGATTCAACCTTCCCTAGAACTACCAAACGATACCAGGGCAGTGAACCCTAGGATCGAGAAACTCTTTAAACCAGCCCGCAAGAGAGCTGGTACACCCGTAGCCTCCTCCGAAGCCTCTCCAGACAAGGAGAGCAAAAAATTATATGCTATGGGTAGGAAGATGACATCCACTGCAGCATACCAGGTGCATATAGTAAACAATTCCCCCTTGTTGTCCAGCTATGACTGCACAAAGTGGGATGAGGTAAAGGCCCTGGCAGAGTCGGCACCAGAGCCACTAAAGGCCAAACTCTCCCTTCTGGCTGCCAAAGGCAGAGCTACAGCAGGCGTCCTCCTAAAAAATAAACTTTGACGCTGCTGAGAACGCTGGACACGTTATTGCAGAAGCCACCATTTTAAAACGCCATGCCTGGCTTAGGCAGTTAGGCTTTAAACTTGAGACGCAGGCTACCCTACTAAACATGCCAGTTGAGCTAAATGTATTATTTGGGAAAGCAGTTGAAGACACCCTCAAGTCCGCCAAGGATGAATATGAGACCCTCAAGTCCCTTGGCCAACTGACTAATAAACAACCAGGCCAAAGAGGTGGTAATAATTTTCGTCGCTTTTGGGGGCAAAGCACGCAGAGAGGAACAGGATACAACCAAAATCAAGGTTCCTCTTGGAAAACCAATCAACAAGCCACACAGGGTTACCCCAGGGGTCAGCGCAGGGACCGCGGAAGAGGGAGAGCCTCCCCCACCAGAGGTGGAGGGACACCCTCTAAGCAATGACGCCCCGCTACCGGTCCCCTCCCACGCCTCCCCAGTCGGGGGACGATTATCCTTTACCACACCCGTATGGGAGGGTATAACATTGAACAAATGGGTGTTGTCAACTGTGACAAGGGGTTATTGTATAGCGCTTCAAGGAAGACGTCAAACCTCCCCCTGCGCCAAAAGAAACCATCGCAGGAGGAACAACGTATCCTGCTAGAAGAGGTGAAAGCTCTACTCCTCAAGGACGCCATTGAGTTTGTGCCACACAAAGAGGTAAACAAGGGTATTTATTCAACATACTTCCTTATTCCAAAAAAAGATCTGACCATGTGACCGGTACTAGACCTGCGCCCTGCAAACAAATTTGTAAAACCACAAAAATTTTGTATGACAACGCTACACAAAGTAATCCCTCTGTTAAAAGAGCGGGATTACATGGCAACACTGGACATGAAAGATGCCTATTTTCATATCTCAATGTTCCCAGCGCACAGAAGATTCTTGCGATTCAAAGTAGCAAACCAACACTATCAGTTCAAGGTGCTGCCCTTTGGAATAGCCTTGGCTCCAAGGGTGTTCACCAAGATACTGGTGGTGGTGGCAGCGCACCTACGCAGAGAATCAATCCCAGTGTACCCTTACCTGGACGACTGGCTGATCACGGGAGAAAACTACCATCTTTGCAAAGTAAACACGCAAAGGACAATAGACCTTTTCTTCCAATTGGGCTTCTCAATAAACGAGAAAATGTCGAGTCTAATACCAAACACATCAAAATAGTTCCTAGCTGTATTAGATACAAAGACAGGCTTAGCCTACCCATCCATGGAAAGAGTGCAAAATATGCTTCAGCAGATACCCCAGTATCAAGCCGGTCTCCGGATAAGCGTACGCAAAGCAATGCGCCTGCTGGGTATGATGGCATCATGCATTTACCTAGTCCCCCACGTGCGCCTGCGACCAATGAAGGATTGGTTGTCGAAACAATGGTCTCAGGCAAGTGGTCAGTTTGACGATCTAGTGGTTGTTTCACCAACACTGGTTCAGAACTTACGCTGGTGGTTAAGGGAAAATCTACTCGAGGGTAAACCCTTCCACATACTGGAAGCACAAGCGGTCGTCACAACGGACGCCTCCCTTTCTGGGGGGGGGGGGCCACTACCTTCACTACAAAACACACGGCCTGTGGTCACAAGTGACTGCACAGAAAACGTTCTGGAGTTATTGGCAGTCCTCAAGGCCCTACAAGCCTTCGCAAAGCACCTGACTAACGTGTCGGTTCAAATCCTAACACACGGCACCACCACAATGTTCTATCTCAATAAACAGGGAGGTACACACTCTCCAAATATGTCCAAGCTGGCACAGAAAATATGGAAGTGGGCACTCAGACGAGGGATGTCCCTGTCCTCCCAACATGTCCCAGGGATACTGAACACACTAGCGGACTCTCTCATCAGAGACCCTCTACCAGAAGAGCACGAGGTGGAAACTAAACACAGACGTTGTCGACCACATCTTCGTTCTTTGGGGATACCCCTCTCTAGACTTGTTCGCTACAAAAAAAACAAGCAATGCCCAGACTTTGCATCCAGGTTCCCCCAGCCACTCCAAGGGGAATTCCCTATGAATGAACTGGTCAGGGATATTTGCTTACGCTTTTCCCCCCCGACTCCATTAATCAGCAGGATAGTGAACATAATACACATGGAACAGATGACACTCAACCTGGTTGCTCCTATGTGGGCGGGACAACCATGGTTTCCACATCTGCGCAAGCTAGCGTTGTACGATCCCATCAAGCTTCTGTATCAGGTCAACCTGTTGACTCAACACGGGGGGGACAACGATACAACCACAACCTCACTCTTTGAACGTGGCAGCATGGCTCCTGAAGTCAGAATTCGGACACCTTAATCTTCCACAACGGTGTATGGACATCCTAAAAGAAGCAAGGAAACCAAACACCATGCACTGCTATTTCCACAAGTTGAAGAGATTTGTCATTTGGTGCCAATCTAAACAGATTAACCCCATAGAGTGGATGCCATCACACATTCTTATTTACATGCTCCACCTGTTGGTCAGGGTTGGTCTTTAATTCTCTTAAAGTCCACCTAGCAGCTTTATCAGCATACACCACCTCTCAGAGTAAGATCTCATGGTGGAAAGTGCCAGTCATCAAAGCTTTCATGGAGGGAGTGAAGAGAATACATCCTCCAGTCTCTAACCCCCCTGCCTGGTTGGGATCTAAATGTGGTGCTTGCAAAACTCATGGGACCCCCATTCGAGCCTTTGCAACAGGCTACCCTTAGAGACATTACCTATAAAACTGCCTTCTTAGTGGCTATCACTTCCATAAGAAGAGTCAGCGAGATCCAAGCATTGTCAGTGCAGGACCCCTTCTTTGTCATCCATAAAGATAAATTGGTTTTATGGACTCACCCTAGGTTTTCACCTAAATTTATTTCCAAGTTTCATGTGAACCAATCTATTGAGCTCCCTGCCTTCTTTCAAAAGCCAACTAGCTCAGCTGAGGTCAAACTCCACACACTAGATGTGAGGAGAGCAGTTCTCTACTACGTAGATAAGACCAAACAGCTTAGGAAAACGAATCAACTGTTTGTCTCCATGGCTACAGGCAGACAAGGAGAGCGTGTTTCAAAAAGAGCAATCTCCAAATGGATAGTCAAATGTATACAGTTATGCTATTCATTATCAGACAAGACACTGCCTTCTACACCTAGAGCCCACTCTACAAGGGGCCCTGGGGCTACGTTATCTTTTCTTGCAAACGTACCATTAGACAACATTTGCAGAGCAGCAACATGGAGCTCAGTTCATACTTTCACTCAGCACTACTGCATTGACACACATTCCAAAACAGATACACAGGTGGGACAAGCGGTTCTAAAACATCTATTTGCCGCTACTCCTTCTCACAACCCGCCACCTTCCACTGCTCGCTAATCTATGCATAGCATGTAATCTAAGCAGATTACACAAGCATCAGAAGGAATACATTTCTCACCGTAATTGTATTTCTGGTGCTTGTATTTGCTAAGATTCACATGTGCCCACCCTTCCTCCCCTGAGAGAAGGTGAATAGATGTTTACTTGAGCTTTCCATATATGTATGTATCTGTTTAGGAACTCTGTACTCGCACTACTCCTCATGCTACCTCATGTCAGAAAAAATACAATCTGAGGGACCCACACGCGTGAGGGATCATGGGTACAGGGGACGTCACAATAGGGATAGTATTACTGGCACGCCCATTTTCGAGTTTCGAAAAAAAACAACTGTAATACTCTGCAGCTTCCTCTAGATGACTGCCTATGCATAGCATGTGAATCTAAGCAGATACAACCACCAGAAATACGATTATGGTGAGTAATGTATTCCATATGGACCCATGATCCTTCACGCGCTAATGTCCTTAGATTGTTCATTTTCCACCATCAGTTGGCTGCAAGTACCTGGAGTGACTTATCTTTTATGCCTTATCTTCTTTGTCTCTCCCTCTTCTCTTTACACTATCTGTAAATGTGGGTATTATTGTTGTCACCCATTGCACTGTATCATGTTTTAATTAATATCTATTTGTGTGAACTGTTCAGTGTTTTAGGCTAATGTCTATTCGTAACAACCTGTTTCAGGAAGAAACATTCGTTGGCTGTAGTGTTTGCTAAAAACACTCGCATAATACTGGACTACTCAATTTAAAAATGATTTTCCGATTCTTCATTAGTCGGTTGGCTTGTAAACTTGACTTTGCGAAATCTAA
Organism: Ambystoma mexicanum; assembly: GCF_040938575.1. Lineage (NCBI taxonomy): Eukaryota > Metazoa > Chordata > Amphibia > Caudata > Ambystomatidae > Ambystoma > Ambystoma mexicanum. The sequence continues at coordinate 870,918,263 of NC_090936.1, forward strand.
TGTTTGTTATCCTGTTAACTGTGTTGAGGGCATGATTAGTCAGGGCATCATCCCTTACCACCATCTTTAAGCCTTTCACAACCAAGCTGGTTAATCCTCAGATTGAGAAAAAGTGCAAGGCATCCCCATGGGACCTAATGTGTACATATATGGCCACTGGTAGTAACAGCTCAGAAAGGGTCAGTCCACCTCTCCAATACAAAATACCCCCCAGAAATAGTCAAAGGGTATATTCTTTTGGCCGAAACATTGCCACCATGGCAAATTATAGCCTGCACATTGCTAACGCTACTGCACTTATGGCCAGGTATAATAAAGCACAGTGGGGTGATTATGAAAGCTCTGGGGAAGGAAATACCAGTAGAACTACATCCTGTTTTCCAAAGGCTCCTTCAAGTGGGAAAATAAACTGCGAACGATGTAATTAATAATTCCCTGGACACGACAGAAACAGCAGGAATTTCATGCTTGGTTAAGTGGGACTGTTTTGAAGGCGGATTTACAAACCAGTAGGGGAATATCTTCTTTTTGGCAAAGCAGTAGACTGTGCCCTCTCAAGGGCAAAAATAGACCACAAGGACCTGAAGACCCTGGGACCGAGCTTAAGCTAAATTTCCCAGCAAAGAGGCACCTCTGCTATTCACCGATCCTACCTTTATGGCAAGGCTTCAGGATCCACTAGCCAACCATCTGCTAGTGGGTGGCATGCAACGTTGCAGAATCAACCCTTCACATGCTCCTCCGAATTCTGGCACCAGAGCTGAGGTAGAACCAGAGGCAGAGGCCAAACCCAAAGAGAGGGCAGCCTCTAAATGGTGACGTAAAAGTGCATGTCCCCTTCCTGCTTTCCCCAGTTGTGGGAAAAATAACATTGTTCACCCACGCATGGGAGGGCATCACATCTGACAAGCGGGCCTTGGACACAGTGGCCAAGGATTACTGTATGAAATTCGTAGGAAAACCATGCAGCCTTCCACTGAAAAAAAGAAAATGCCACAGGAGCATTTAAAACCACTACAAAAGACAGTAGAGGCTATTGCTATATATGCATGTACTACTGCATTCATTATAACAGTATCTCAGCATCAGGTAAACATTTATTCACTTTATTTTCTAGTTCCAAAGAAAGACAAAACAGACTGGTTTTAGACCTATGTCCAGCAAACAAGTATGTCAAACCGCAGAAGTTCTGGATGACTGTTCTTCAGGAGGTAATCCCACTTCTAAGCGAGCACTGGCAATGCTAACAGTTTTGGCTTCTATGTAGACCTGGGAAATTAATTTGCCAGGCACTGCCGTAGTGGCATTAACTGGCCATCAAAGTTAACATCTGCAAAATGTTGCAAGCATCTGGGCATATAAAGGAAGAGCCTTGCAAGCCAGAACTGTTGGCTTTGCTAACACTTGATTTTAACAGGACTTCAGTGACGGACACTATGTAGTGCTTCTAAATTGAGTGGCTGAAAACAAACCTAGTTAAGAAAAAACTATTTCACTAGTAGCATGTTTACAGCTCTAATTAAGTAATTAAATTCAGAAGACTGCTTTGAATAAAAGAAAACACTGGCATACACTCGAGCACAAAGTTTGATGGTAAGGCTTAAAAAAGGTTAGCTCAAAGCAATCTCTGGAGGATGTGCTTTGTGGGTGGAGGCGGCAGGAAGTGGGTGAGGGTGGCCCTAGGGATAAGCATGATCCTGGGCAGTCAATTGGTTGGTAAATGTCCAAACACCTGCAAGCTCTGTGTCCCTCCTAAGATGCCATTGCTCCCTATTAATGCAATCGTTTTTGCTTCTAGGTGGCGCTAAAGTATCACCTAATAGCTAAAACTAAAAAGTGGTAATATATGGCAACATTGGATATGAAAGATACAAGGAGACTATATAGTGGCCATCGAAAGTATCTGCGCTTTAACGTGGACTCTCGCTACCTTCCGTTCAAGGTACTGCCTTTTAGAAGTGCATCAGCAACTTGTGTATTCACAAAGATCCTCACAATGGTGGTGACGCATCTATGCCAGCAAAATCTTCTGGTCTACCCATATCTGAATTACCGACTAGGAACGTGGGAAACTGTCAGTGTTGCTTAAAACACAAACTGCAGACCATTAATCTGCTACATCAGCTGGGGTTTTCAATCAACTAATCAAAGTCTCACACCGTTGCAAAGAAAACAGTTCCTCTGGGCAATTCTAGACCCAAGACAACAACTATCTTATTATTCTCAAGAGTGCAAGCAGTATTAGCCGAGATTCGCTTGCCAGGTCGGAAGTCCGAAAACGGACAAAAAGGTCATGACACTGTTGGGAATGATGGCTTCCTGTATATTCATTGCTCCTCACGCACAACTCTGCATGCAACCATTACAACAATGGCTAACAAGCCAATGCTGGTATCGTAAAAGGTGGACATAATCAAATACGCTAAAGGCAGACCCTTCAGCAATCCATCAGTACAAATAATAATTACCATAGACTCCTTACAGGCCAGCTCTGGGCATATGGACGCGTTAGAGCTCCTAGCAATCAAAATGGCCCTGCACTATAACAATGTGCAATGCCAAGTGTGCTAATAAGGAAAACTTTAAAAATAAAATGGCCATACACTCAAACACAACTTCTAAACAAAAGCATGCTTATCAACATAGAAAATACAAAGGCTTTTGTTTATCATAAGCAGGACCGCACACACGTCTCTTCATGCTCAGAAAATGTGTCACTGGCACATCAAGAGACACCTTTTCATTCTGGCGCTGCATGTTCCACGGAAGCGCAGCTGCCTTGCAGACAGGGGTGTTGCTCGGTCTGGAAAAGATCAGGGGCTAAGCTAATGTCGGTACTGGTGGGGCTAGCTAGCATTTTGGTTGTAGCACCTGAGCTTCTATCTGGGGCTACAACCCAAAGACCCAGGGGTATAGCCCCCTCAACCCCCCCTAGCAACCCTCTACTTGCAGACAATCTAAGCAGAGCACATCTGGAAGAACACCATAGGGAAATCATCTTTTGATTTTTGCAACATGGGGTCATCCATCAGTGGACCTGTTTTTGGGCGTGGCCTGGAGCTCATGGCGAGTGGGAGCTGAGTCGCCGTGCTCCGGCCGAGGCGCCGTATCCTGATCCTTTTGCCTGCCTAAAATTGCACCTGAGACGGAAAGAACCAATTCCAAGGGAAGGGGAACCGACCCAGAATACGCTGCTGTGGTCCTCCCCTGGACCTGGACCTCCGGACCCACGGATTCTTCCAGATAAAGGTCCCCCCCATCGCGGGACCCAAGATGGCAGCCATCTTCCGAGGCTGATGTCGCAGCGAAACCGACTTGTAAACTGCGGCCGAGGGGAAGAAGAACCTCCGCCTCTGCAGCGAGGAGCTAATTGGGGGCTCCTGATCGGGCCCGTGCCCTGGACTACGGCATCGAGTGGGGCCGCCCCGACCCCCGGTGCGGGGGACCCCTGCCATCGTCGGCAGAGGAAGGCGGAGGTGAGGAGAGTGCTGGGCGAGGGCATAAACTATTTGAACATGTGCCATTGTATATTTCTCCGAGAACTTGATCACTAACTCTGCCCGAATCGGATCACCCTGCTTTCGGAACCATAAGCTCTCCAACCTCCCCCGCCGTCATTCGCCTCCACACGACCGGGTGACGCCCAACATGGCGGCCAGGAACAAGACGAAGGCAACCACCATGGACACGTATGTGTCCGCTAAAGCTAAAGCTCCTCCGCAGCCATGCGCTTCCACTCCCGAACCTCCTCGAACAAATCCGGCAGAACCTCCCGAAAATCAAGCCCAAGTCCTGGAGGCAATTGCATCACTGCGCGCATTTATAGACTCCAGAATCGGAGAGTTCAAATCTGAGCTACAACTCATGCGCCAGGATGCCCGCCATTTGACAGAAAGAGTAACCTCCGCCGAATCAACCATAAAGGAGACGTCGGAGGACACTGTGGAGCTGAAGGCCAAGGTGCTGGACTTAGAACGGAAGGTGCTCACACTCGAGGCCAGGGCTGAGGAGGCCGAGGGCCGAGCCAGACGCGCCAACATCAGAATATTGGGGGTACCGGAGGGAATTGAAGGCCCGAACTCGACGGCCTACATAGAGTCCTTGATACAGCAGGAGGTGGGCGCCGGAAAACTGACGCAAGGATTTTCGATTGAAAGGGCGCACAGATCGTTACAGAAGAGACCTCCGCCAGGCTCACACCCTCACCCTATAATTGCTAAAGTCCTCAACTTCCAGGACAGAGAGACCATCCTCCGGCACTCTAGAGAGGAGGGCCCCATCGAACGTGGGAGCTCGAAGATCACGATCTACCCCGACTACACCCCGAAAGTCCAGCGGGAAAGGAACTCATTTGTCCCGATTAAGGCCCGACTCAGGCAACTGAACCTGAAGTATATGTTACTATACCCCTCAAGACTGAAAGTGATCCACAAGGGCAGGGCGATTTTCTTGGAATCCCCGGCAGCCGCAAACATGTGGCTAGAAGACAACAATTTAGCTGCAGATAATGACCTTCAACCTACTGAAAATTGTTGAACCCTCTGAGCCTGAGACATCGAAGATACCCCGACTCATAAACCCCACTTGGATGTAACGTGAATGACTTAAGAGAAGGTAAAATCACCCAACAGTTAGCAATGATGATACGGCCCTCGCTCGGCCCACGCCGGGCACAGGACCCCGCCTCCCACGAACAGCACAGGTCAGGCCCGTTGCCTGACCGACCCCCCTCGTGCCCGACACCCGGATGGGTCCTGACGGGCGCGCGAGCGCCTGAGCACCAGCAAGACCCCGTTGTTGCTGGGCGCACCAGTTATAGTTTTGTTAATTGTTTTTGTTCACACCACAGTCTTCAGAATACCAGCGGAAAAGTAATATGGGGCCGGAGGCCCTCGGGAGAGGCGGAAGAGAAAACATCAGAACCTAGAGGGAAAGCCACACCACCAGGACACGGGGGCGGCAGGGAAGATGAAACCAAGACGCAGGCCCAATGGCACTCCAACTTAAGGTGATCACGTGGAACGTGAGGGGCATGGGCACATATCTGAGAAGGAATCGGATCCACTCCTACTTGCGTAGGAAAAAGGTGTCAATAGCGATGCTTCAGGAAACCCACCTCACAGAAGAAACTATGGCTAAATTATCTGATAGATGGGGAGGTATGGGGAAAGGAGCCCCATACTCCAAATTCGCCAGAGGAGTGTTCACGTGGGTGAGTCCGACTGTGCCCTTCCACCTGTTGGGCTACGAAGCAGATAAAGAGGGCAGATATCTAATATTATGGGGTACCATTGAATCCACGCCAATCTGCCTGGTGAACTCATACTTTCCGCAACATGGAATACCCTCACACCTCTCAATGCTCTGTGCCAAAATGATTCCTCGGAGAGAAGGCGCCTTCATATGGGGTGGCGACTTTAATTCCATCAGAAACGGCGCTGTGGACAGATCAGACCCCCCCCCGTCTCTCGAGCAGCCCTGCATCTAACGCGCTAAATACTGCAATAGAACAGCTCGACCTGGTGGACATTTGGAGGGAACAACATCGCACCGAGAGGTGTTACTCCTTTTACTCTGCCCTGCACAGTGTCCACACGAGGATAGACTACCTGTTCATAGATCGTGAGCTGGCTCAACAGGTGGATGACACACTCTACCTAGGCAGAACCATATCCGATCACTCACCACTGATCATGCAATGGACCCCGAGAGGTCCCAGACCGCCCATCCCCCTATGGAGAATGCCACCCGCAGCACTCACAGACCACGCATTCAGGGAGGAACTTGGCACCAAACTCGAGGAATACCTGGACATTAACACAGGCTCAGTGTCAAGCTGGAACACACTGTGGGAGGCCATGAAGGTTGTGACAAGGGGTGAAGTAATATCAGGAGCTGGTGGTATCCGTAAGCTCCTGAGACTGGAACTGGAGGAACTGGAGAACAAGATCACCCACCTGGAATCCGGAATCAATACTAACCCGGACGCTGAAATAAAATTAAAGAGCACCCGGGAGGAGTGCCTTTTGGCCTGGAACAGACTGTCCGAATTTGACTATGCGACCTACACGGCCAGAGCTCACAAAGAAGCGGATAAGCCTGGTAGAATGTTGGCCTGGCTATGTAGGCGCGAGTTCCCGAGACATCTCCCAACCGAAATAATCGATGAGAGGGGGATAACTCACCGGAGGCAGCTAGACATCAACTCAGCTTTTGCGGCCTTCTACTCCAGATTGTATGCCCACGACACCAAAATACCAGTGGACGACATAAAGGCCACACTGGCCGAAATTGAGCTTCCAAGACTTACGGAACCCCAAAGAGAGTCACTGGATGCGGAAATTACTATAGAGGACGTGACGGACGCGATTAAATCGCTGACCACCTGCAAAACCCCAGGAAGCGATGGGCTCCCACCTGAATTTTACAAAGCCTACGAAGTAACCCTTGCCCCGACCCTCCACAAGGTGTACATGGAAGCATACGAAAACGGAAGCTTACCCAACACCATGAAAGAGACTATTATCATCCCTATACTCAAACCCAACAAACCCGCCAATAACTGCGAATCATACCGCCCGATTGCCATGCTAAATTACGACTGCAAGATCCTGACGACAATCCTGGCCAAGAGGCTGGCGAGGGTGATTGGAACCCTGATTCATGAGGACCAGAACGGCTTTGTGCCAGGACGCAACACCACTGCGAACCTGAGGAGGCTCCAACACATCATGGCATAGACCTATGATCGGGACGAGGACCTAGCGGTGCTCTCCTTGGATGCCATAAAGGCCTTCGACTCAATCTACGGGGAGTGGCTGATCGAAGTGTTAAAAGAATTCGGCTTTGGCGCAAGCTTTGTAAAGTGGGTTGAGGTACTGTATAACACACCGACAGCGAGAGTCAAGACTGGCAGGATATTGTCCGAAGCCTGGCCGATACAGCGGGGCACGCGGCAGGGATGCCCGCTATCCCCAATGCTATACATACTGGGCCTGGAGCCAGTGGCTGCTTATTTCAGGACACAACACTTCGACGCGGGCATTGGGCTGGGCAGTGATTACGCCATAATATCCATGTATGCAGACGACGTCCTCCTATATTTGAACAATCCCCAGCTCAATGCACAAGTCGCATTGGACATCCTCGACAACTATGCTCGATACTCTGGAATAACATTCAGCAAACTAAAGTCGTGTGCGTTTCCACTGGCCAGACTCAGGGGTCTGGATGCGCCCGACCTCCCAGATGTCGAGATACAATGGCAACCAGAGCAGTTCAAATACCTGGGAATCGAGGTGCGCCATACCCCAGCGCTCACGCACGATCACAACACTGAAAAAGCAGTAAGAGCCCTCCGTAAATCTATGAACTTCTGGTCGAAGTTACCACTGGCAGTAATGGGCAGAGCGGCAATAGTCAAGATGATAGTTCTCCCCCGTCTCTTATACCACTTCACGAATGTATGCTTCTACATCAGACCTCCTTTCTTCAAAAAATTGGACTCTTTGATCAAGGACTTTATATGGGGATCGTCTATACACAAGATCTCCTTACCCACACTCACGCTTCCATACAAAGAAGGTGGGATACAACTACCCGATTTGCAAAGGTATTACCTAGCCGCGCAGCGCAGCCACACAACCAGATGGCTCTCCGATGACCTTTCAGCGGAAGTAGGGCTCCTGCGACATCCGTCCCCCAAACTGTTTCCTAAAGAAATGCTTTGGAACCCGACGAAGCAAACTTCTGGAGTCCCCATGATTGTCAACCTGGGCAGGCAGGTATGGGCCAGAATTGGCTTTCTCCGACAGCTGCAACACCCCTATAATCCCAACACTCCCATCCTGGTGGATGTGTGCAGAACTCAGGCGGACTTGGCGACAGCCAGGAGGTGGGAGAGAGCTGGAATTTACACATGGGGAGATCTGTTTGAAGACGGCAAGTTCAGAGAACTTGAATCGCTACAGGCCAACGAAGGCATCTCGAACACCCAGTTCCTGTGGTACCACCGCCTCAAACGGACAGCAAAGGCACAGTGGCCTGACTGGCCAGAAGAACCCCAACCGGACCCCCTCCTTCAGGAGATGTACGATCTAGCAGATGGTTGGAAACCGGTCTCCCGCTTGTACACTAAACTAAATGATAGATCCAACCCGAAAAGCGCGTCCCTGAGACAGAAATGGGAATCCGAACTAGGGATCGCGCTAACCGACAGTGAATGGGAGCGAATATTACTATACCCAAAGGAGGTGTCGAGGAACATTAGATTTAAACAGGTTCAATTGAATGTACTGTACCGGACATACATGACCCCACTCAGAGTTGCAACTTTCAATAAACATGCACCCCCGAACTGCCCCTGGGGCGGAAATGACAAAGCGGACATGGTCCATATGTTTTGGACTTGTACCAAAACAGCAAATTTCTGGTCCATGGTGGAATGTACCTGCACCTCAGCGGGACTTACAAGATACGAGTGGAACCCGAAGGAATGCTTATTGGGAGCTCACCCCAGGCCTAGCAAATACAAACACCTGGTCAAACTGATGGATCTAGCCTGCATCCTTGCAAAACGATCCATTGCAATGGCATGGAAATCCCCAAGGGGCCCAAGGCACGGACGTTGGCTTAGGGTCCTGGAAAAGTGGACGGAGGCTGAAACTAGGGCCTGGCAGGATGGAACCCGCTCAAACGATGATGACTCCCACGACACCTTAGACTCATGGAAGGGCCTGGTGCGTGACTTCCAGTTTGCCTCCGACCACAAACCCCCCTGAGCTTTCACCCTCACTAGAGACTTGCTTGTGACTTACCCCAGGAATGGTCAACCTGATGATCAAGCCCCCGTGAACTTGGGTGTGCTGCACACCAGCCCCTCCCTCCCGCCACAATTATGAACAATATATTCGCCTACGAAGACTGTGGTAGTTAGTTAATTTGTTTTAGTTTGTTTGTTGAGTTACAATTTGATGGTTGTGTTGTATTCATATAAATGCCAATAAAATACTTTAAAAAAAAAAAAAATCAGTGGACCTGTTTGCAACAGCGCAGAATGCCTACCCTCCACATCAGGCAGGGAAATGCGCATACACTTTTCCCTTGACACCAATGCTTCGCAAAAAAGTAGTACACAAATTACTACACAAACACCTAACGCTGATTCTCGTTGCTCCAATGAGGCTGAGGCAAACGTGGCACCATCGCCTCATGAGAATGTCATTGCATCCACCAATCAAACTTTGTCAAGTTGACGGGCTACTGACACAGCAACATCATCAGATAACATACCCGAGCCTGCACACTCTCCTAACTTGGCAGCCTGGCTCCTGGAGTCATAGCATTTGGCCATTTACACTTGACATCAAGATATCTGGACATCTTGTGTGAGGCAAGAAAACCTAATACTAGACACTGCAATAAGTGGAAGTGGTTTGTCATTTGGTGGTTAATTTAAAACCCAGTGCTATGTATGTTTGTATGTGTGGGACTTACAAAGCGCCTACATAGCTGGGAAGCAATGGAGCGCTGTACAAAGGTGATGCATCCAGGGGATTCCAAGTAGGCTGCAGGGATAGCAGAGAAGCTGAGATGGGTAGGAGAGAAGGGAAAAAAGGGTGTGGGGAGCTCGAGACGGGGAGTGGTAGAGTTAAGTAGAGCAATTGGCTATTGGTTAGATGTTCTTTGGAGAGTAGGGTCATCCGGTCCTTCTTGATGTGTAGGATAGTTGGGGGATATTCTTATCTGCTTTGGTAGCGTGTTCCAAAGACAAGGTGCGTGGCAGGAAATGGCTGGCTTCCTGCTTTTTTCTCTTGCAGTCCTTTGTGTCCATCCTGGTGTTGGGGTGGCTTCTCGGGGTGTGCTGGCCTCCACACATGGTGAATTTCTTAGCCAGGCAGAGTGGTCTTTTGATTGTGACTTCTTTGTAAGTGATGTAGGCAGTCTTGAGCATGATGGAGGAGGGATGGCCAGTGCAGCTCACTGCAGATTTTACGTGGTTGTGTTTTCTTAGACCTGTGATATGGCATGCTAGTGTGTGCTGCATGGCTTTTAGGAGGGCCAAGGTAGCAACTGGGACTAGTGCATTGCCACCGTCCAGGTGGGAGATGACCGGGGCTTGTACAACTGCTCTGAACCTTGGGCATGGATGAAATGCTTCACATTGCAGAGTAGCGCAAGATGTTATCATGCTGCTTGGGCAGTCCATCGTAAAGCCAAGATATTTTGCACTGGGTGAGAGCTTAGGCATGAATCAGTCTAGCTCATGTTAGTCATATAGTTCTGGACTTGACCAAGCTTGGTGGGAGTTTCCTAAGAGCATGAGCTCAGTCTTTGAAAGTTAGAGCTTCTGGTGGGCCATAGACACCCAGGAGGAGGGAACAGGCAGTGCTAGTCATGTTATTGATACAAATGATCTTTAGGTAAAGCTTTGCGTCATTTGCGTATTGGTGCATGTTGGTTAGGAGTTCCCCAGAGGGTCAGTAGAGCAGTTGAGGAGGACAGGGAATTGAGCCTTGTGGAAGTCTGAAGGTTACTGGGTTGTGCTGGGATCTTTTGGGGCATATCTGGATGATTTGGTTTCTGTTTGAGAAGTGTGAGGTAAAACGACTGCAGGAGACTGTTATATCAAACCTCTTGCCCCTGGCCAGGATACTGAGGAGGGATTCATGGCATAACTTGGATTGTGGATGTAGTCGAAATCCAGATATGCAGCCCTCTAGGAGACTGTGCTTAGTGATATTTTCATGGAACGGGATGGTGTTGGTCTTAATTACTTTGCATTGGAAGGGTAGAAGCATGATGGCGTCGATAGTTTGCTACGTCAGTCAGGTAGAGTGTGAATTACTTCAGCAGGGGGGAGCGTCTTGGAAGTATATTCCTCTTGCCGACCACTAGCATTTTGTGACTGGGCTGGGAGGATAGCTTGGGGACAACCCATTTTTCTTGGAAGCAAGACAACGCAGAGCAACCTAGGTTTGAATCCAGGCCCCACACTTCGAGACTGCTCTCTGGTGCTAAGCCTGTTATAAAAGATTGATCAATTCATTTTGACCACTTCTCCATGGACACATGTTCCTAGGTTTATGCACATTTTTGTCAGGTAGTACTGTGCAATTATTAGCAAAAGGACTTTTGCCAAAGACCCAATTGATTAAACCTTGTTCATCCTCCCAATTCTCGGGTGCTCGCAAAGCTCCCACATGTTTCAAAGGAAAAGGGACGTGATGTAGGAATAAGAATGTTACTCATAGTAACGACTGCTGTATTCCTACATCCTAGTCCCTGTTCCTCTTTTTTGAACAATTCATCACCTTCAAAAATGTCATATGCATTTGCATTGAGAATAATGGATGTGTGGTTACGGTCAGGAGAATGCTTGTATGCGGAAACATTCTGGTTGTGGCTTCACACAAGAAAAAGTCTAACGTGAATGTTGTTTTTCCCCCTCTAACACGGCTATGCATCATTCTCCAGGACTGTCCACCTTCCTAGGAGAAAGGAAGCAATACACTAGGAGTTTCAGTAGTGTCTGAGTAATTTGTTATTTATTCATAGTACTTATTATGCACAGTTTTAATAATTTCATGCTACAGTTATAAAAATGTTGCATCCAATTTACACTTTCATTGCATAGGGAATTTGATTGCGTGTGCTCAGGTGTGTTCTGACTTTTCACATCAATAATTTCTGTTCTAGTGATCACAAGGTCTTCTAAAGAAGTCATGGGTAGCTGTTGTAGCTGTCCAGATAAAGTAACTATCCCAGATAACCATCAAAGCAAGTTTAAGGTGGGTAACGGTTCATTAAGCACTTGTTTTGTTTTTCAGACGCTGAATAATTTCATGCGATTTAGGTGGTATTTGTGGTAATTCGCAAGAATATGTGAGCATATTGGGCAATTCACTGCAAAACCCCTCCACCCTCTCTTCCAGAAACACCTCTCAATGTCCATGTTTCTTTAAAATGTGACCTTGGCGCCAGGTCTCATGGTCACCCACGCTCCCAGTCCAATCAAAGCTCTTTAAAGAAAATATGAATATTACACAATTCAACTTACTTTGTCCACACAGTCTGAAAAGCGTACCAAGTATCACATTAGTTGTACCATTTTGCCTGTTGGTTTGTCATTATTCAGAAAACCTCACATCAGCATGATTTGCTCTAATGCTTTAATGAGTGTGCTAATTTCCACATTGCTCATATGACCCTTCCCCTTGCCTCCTTCCTGTATGGGCGTCCGTCACGAGGGATGGGAACGGAACCTCTTTATCACCAGAAAGACATTTCCCCTTTAAATGTACTGGTACGGGGGCGTGGCACCGGGAGCGCGGGCTCCCTTAACCCCACCCACTGGCACCACACCCCAGACCCCTTTTCTGCATCAACGGGAACGGACCGCTACCACCAGCATTCCTGGGTGAGGCCTCTGCTTCATAATTTCAGACGCTTTCCCCGAAATCTTCACTTTTCTTTTTTCCTTTTGCAGATCTGGGAACACCGTCCTCCGTTGCCCTAGTTTGTCCACAGCACATGTCTACCTCGACAGGCTTTAGCAGGAGCCAGTCGTGCGACATTTCCTTCCCCACAGCAGACCCGCACGCACTGTCTCCGATGCCTTGGTGAAGATCACGGATGCTCAGCATGCACCGGTCTCACGACCAGGAGGCCGAGGGCACACAGCCTACTGGATTTACACCTGAGGTGCAGGGCGGGGCAGAGCCGGTGCAGACAGGCATGCAGGCCGAGCCCGGGAACACGCCGGCTACAGGTCCATGTGCTCAAGTCACAGACAAAATGGCGGCGACACAAGATAAGATGGCTGTCACTCCCGAACCTCAAAGGCGGGAACCCACACAGGTGCCGAGGCCTTCCACCCAGGTGAACAACAGAGGAGAAGCTTTATTCCAAGGGCAGACTGGGTACCAATGACACCCGTCACCTGGACCACCTCATACCGCAACCTCTCGGGTTCCATGTACAGGGCTTGGGAGGCAGCTGGCGTATTCGCCTCAATTGCATTATCGCGCTCAGCCGGCCTGCGAGGACAGGTTTCTCGACAAATGTATGTCTCTCATGTGATCCCCAAAAATGGGCTCCATTCTCGGGGGCATTATCAAGGACATGTTAGCACCAGCTTCGCCCACACAGCTCTGTGCAACACAGCCCATGCTTCAGCCGCGCCTCCGCAGCAGCTAGTTCCTGAGGCTCCAGGTGCCCCGCGCAGGGGCAAACCCCCACACTGGAAGCACCTCCAAAGGATGCTGGTGTGACCCCTCCCGGGGCAGATGACTAGCAGGACACAAATGAGGAGGAGCAGGACACGCCTTCCTCAGCAAAAGCCTTCCATAACAGGATTGCTGGCCTGTCGGAATACCTGGCATGCACAAGCCCCAGAAGGAGCTTCCTTCGAGGTGGGTAATCTTTTCCATTTCACAACTGATGAGGAGCTGGACAAGATAAAAAGCATCTCTCGGGCAGTCAAGTCGCTGGTGCTTCTTACCAAGCCAGCAGCAAAGACTTTCTCACAGGCACAGTCTCGCTCAGACAACGGGCGATCTTTTAGCGGTTTCCACGGGTTCTAGGACAACAAAGCCAGGCAGCCTGACAGGTCCCGCAGTCCGCACAGGTGAAAACACCACACAGCCTCAAATAAGTGTTTTTTCCAGTCCCTGTCCCACTCATCAGCCTCTGACCAGAAGAAACAATGGCAAATTATTTTCAGGTCCACGGTACCCCAGTTGGGGGCAGGCTGGCCCAGCACAGTCAAGCTTGGCGGGCGAAGTTTGCAGACGCATGGGTCATCTCAGTTGTGTCCTGGGTCTTCCGGTTACCTCGTCCTTCTCTCCCACAGATCGGTACTCCATCACTCCTAGTAGAGATTAGTTCCCTTTTAGAGAGCGAGGCGGTAGAGGAGGTCCCTCCCCCGCTCACCCCCCCAGCCGGGGCAGGGCTTTTACTCCTGCATCTTTTGCTATTTCAAAGAAGAACCAGGCGGGCCTAGGAGTGGTGTTGACTTTGTCTTCCCTGAATCTTTACCTACCCCTGCAGAAGTTCAAGATAGTGACGCTTGCGCACCTAGCTGAGACACTGTGCGGGAGACAGGACGTGCTTCTTGGACCTGAAGGAGTTGTATCTCCATGTTCCTTTAGTGCATTTTCAACGGGCCTTCCACAGGTTTCAGGTCATGGGCCTACATTTCCAGGACAAGGTTCTGCCCTTTGGGTTAAATCACGAGGCTCATGAATACGTTAGCAGCTCTCCTCAGGTCAGAGGGGCTGCATGTCTATCCGTATTTTGATGACTAGTTGGTCAGGGCCTAGTCTCCAGGGGCAGGTACGGGCCTCAGCGGACAGGCTCATCTCCACCCTATTCGACCTGGGGTTTTCAATCAACTACTAGAAAACACAGACGCTAGTGTTTCAATTTCTGTTGTGGGACACACAACAGCAGAGGGTATTCCCCACCGGGGACAAAGTTACAGTGATTTGGATTGCTGTCTCCCATTTCCATAGCAGATCAATCACCACTGCCTGGTGGTATCCACACCTTCTGGGCATGCTGGCAGCATGCCTCCTGGCAGTCCCGTACACCAGACTCCCCATGAGGAGGCTTCAATTGCATTTTGCAGATTCTTGGGATCAGGAGTCGGGCCATCAGGAGGCCCAGGTCTCTGTCCTGCAACATCTGGACCATGATCTCAAATGGTGGCAGCAGGAGAACATCTTGGTGGGCAGGCCTTCACGTCCACCCCCCACCGAGTACACATTACCACAGACGCTTCCCTCCATGGGTGAGGAGCCACTATGGGAACGCACTTGGTGCATGGGCTCTGGATCCAGGCCGACCGGCAGAAGCGCATCAACTGGCTGGAACATATGGCAATCTGGTTGGCTCTCAAGTCCTTTCTCCCGACCACCAAGGGCAGGTCTGTGTGCATTCAGACCGACGGCACGACCTGCAAGTACTAGATCAACAAAGAGGGGGCCACCAGATCCCCGCATCTGTGCTTGCTGGCCCTGGAAATCTGGAAATGGGCTATCGGTCAGGAGGTGTGGATTGTGGTGGTTCACCTTCCGGGAGAATCCATTCTGGAAGCAAGCAGACCGACTCAGTCGCCTGGCTGCTGACAATTACGAGTGGCAGCTGAATGCGAGAGTATTCCAGGAAAGTGTTCAGCAGATGAGGGCCACCGCACCACAGACCGATTTGTGACAGTAATCAACCGGACGTGTCAGCATATCGCGTCCTGGGAGGAAGGGGATGCAACTCTCTAGGGGACACACTCCATATGCCCTGGGACGGGATGTGGGCATATGCATTCCCACCTGCACCACTGGTTCACAAGGTGGTGATCAAGATCAGAAACTTGAAGATGATTTTCATTGCGCCTTGCTGGCTGGCACAACCCTGGTTCTCGGACCTGCGGCAGCTGTCGACCCAGCCAGAGATTTTACTTTCCCTCGAGAAGGGCCCTCTACCAGCGCAGCAGGGAGGTGCAGTGCTACACCCCTCCCCGGACAAGCTAGCCCTAGCGGCCTGGTTCCTGAGCAGCTAACCCTCCAGCACCTTAAATTGTCTAGCGACAATCTGGAGATCATTAAAAGTGCCAGAAGCCAGGCTATGCGCAAGCAGTTTAAAAGCAAATGGACGAGATTTTGCTTTCGGGCTAAGGAAAATGGAGTGAATCCACTGACATACCCCCTGAACCAAGTCTTATAATTCTCGGCCTATCTTGCTAGATCGGGTATCCAGGTGGATACCTGCAAGACATACCTGGCTGCTATTGGCTATACAGGAACTCTGACTCTTATTCTGCCGTCGGCCAATCAGTAGTGAAAAAACACCTGACTGGCCTGTCCAGGCTTTCCCTTGGTCAAACACCCTCAAACCGTTTAGGTCCTCAATGTGGGGCAAAGTGCTATAGCCCACAAACCATTTGAACCCATGACCACAGCAGACATTAAGTTGGTCACTCTGAAGACCGCCCTTCCGGACGGTCTTACTTCAGCTCGTAGAGTGAGTGAGATCCAGGCATTAGTCACTTCGGAGCCAGACACTAGATTTTACAAGGACAAGGTTGTGCTGCGCACGCACCCCAAGCCAAAGGTGGTGTCAAGGTTTCAAATCAACAAGGAGATTGGACACCCCACATTCTTCCTGGACCCCAAGGAAGACTCATAGAAAACGCTCCACTGTCTGGATGTCAGGAGAGCGTTGAAATTCCATCTGGACAAAACGAAGTGCATCCGCAAGATGAATGCACTGTTTGTTACATTTGGAGGCTCCAGGCCTGGGCAGCAAGCCTCCAAGGCATCTATAGCTCGATGGATGACAGCAGCGATCCAGGATGCCTACGAGGTGCAGTGTAAGGATCCGCCACAAGGCATGCATGCGGTAAGAGCGTTCCAGCGCCAAGTCGCCTGGCAGGTAATCCGCAGGGCGGCAACATTGGCCACCCCTTCGGCCTTTTGCAAACACTACTGCTTGGACACAAGTGCCAAGGCAGATGCAGCATTTGGCCAAGCGTTGCTGCGTAATCTATTTGCATAGAGGTTCAGCCTCTCCTCTGCAGGGCGTTGTCAGTTGTAATCACCCATACAGGATGAAGGAAAGGGGACGGGACGTAGTAGTAATTAAGTGTTACTCAGCGGAGTGACTAACATACTCCTAGTCCATAGTCCCCTCCCTCCATACGTCCCACCATCCATCCCCCTATAATAAGACCAGTGAGGTTGTTAAAGTGTAATACAGCCGGTGCGTCAAAAGAGGACTGAGTTGTGGCACCGGTGGGCAGGCTTAAGGGAGCCCGCACTCCCGGGGGCGTGCCGCCACCCGCCAGTAAATTTAAAGGGGAAATGTCTTTTTATGATGGAAGAGGGGTTCCGTACCTGTCGCTCGCGAGGGCGCCCATACAGGATAGAGGAAAGAAGACTATGGACTAGGATTACGTTAGTCGCTCCGATGAGTAACCATTTTTCTGATGTTTGTTAATCTGCTTAGAATCGCATGCTGTGCATAGTCCGACATCGGTGGTCACTGCGGAGTATTGCATTTTGTTTTTCGTAGTCGAAGAGGGGACGTCCACAAGGCGTGTCTGTAACACTATCCCTATAGTGACGTGCAGTGTACCCACAATCCCTCACGCGTCAAGGTCCCTCAGATTGTTTTTTTCCACCCAGATATTGGTCGCCTTTACGCGGAGCTCCTCGGGAGACATTGCAAAAACATTTATTCGACCTTTGGTCATTATTAACTTATAACTATATTACTTTATATCCCTCCTTCGGCGTCGTAGCTGCAAAGCTGTTCACCGCCGCTCAAGATCTTCGACGGCGGTGCCTTCGATGGAGGAGGTTGTTCGGTGTTCGCCGAACACGTGGCCTGGCCTCGCCGGCCAAATACAGTAGGGAGCGTGGGGTCGTGGGACATTTATTGTTTCTCTTTGAGAATGCCTTTCCCTTTCCCCTCCCTTTCCTTCGGGGTTGTTGTCACATGCAATCGGTTCCTCGGCTATGGAGAGGACACCCTTTAGGTTTTGCCCGCGTTGCAAGGGCAAGTTTACCTGGAAAGACGAGCATAAACGGTGTAACCGTTGCTTGCCCCTCCACCACAAAGAAGACGGCTGTGTGGCCTGTCAGCTTCTTAAACCGAAGACTTTAAAGGACCGCAGGGTCAAAAGGTGGGCAGCCTATGCCATGTCTAGGTCTGATTCCTCCCCCGCCGCCGCTGAAAGTGACGAGGAATGTGATAACCCTACGTCCGTTTCAGAAGTCATAGACCTCTCGTAGGAGCTTTCACGCTCCTCGTCGTCTGTCCCCAGCCCCGACAAGCTCGGCTAACGCCCTGCATATGGGGATGAACACCCCGGCGACACTGACGCACACAAAAAACACTCCCATAAACACACGACCCACGGCTCTTCCTCGTGGAAGACGAAGAGAGCATTAGCGGCAACGGAGACGCAGGTCCTACCGGCGGCCTCCTCAGACCGTAAGAGTCTTAAGCCCCCCTCGCAAACGTGACTAGCGACTGGGCTACCCCCAGATAAGGGCACTATCACAAAACCGCCAGATGACGCGCACCGTCAGAGAGCGCCCGTCGGCGTAGAGCAAGCGACGCCTGTAAGATTGATGCCGGAGGTACCTTCGACAGACAGTTTAGTTGTCGAGAGCCTGGCGCGGATTATTTCCACCGATGGCCGGAGACGGACGGCGAAAGAAACGTCGATCACCGCTCACAAGGCCCGGGAGATGCCGAAAAGGTCAGAAGGAAGGCAGCAACTGCCCCCTCCATCAAGAGGGACTCCTAGCCTACCAGAAGGCTTTTCAGAAGGCTAGGGGAACCTTTCTTCGACGTTACGGGATAGGTCGAAGCGTTTTCAAACTGAAGGCCCTCCCTCACCGCCCCCGCCCCTCCCCCCCCCCCCCTCACCCCCGACCGCTCTGGGGTACCTCAATAAACCCTAGAGACTCCAGTTTTGTATGGGCAAAATGGAGAGGTTTATGGAGACTCAGAACCTTCCAACACCCAAGAGATCAAGAGAGGGACCTCGGGAGGATCCCAGGGCTAAGTACCCTAGACTGTTTAATCCCCCCCAAGAGGATGTGGATTTATATGACCTCACTGGAGAGGACGCCCACTTTCAGGAGGATGACAAATTCTTAGGCAATGAAGGGGAACAAAACCTAGAGGAAATTTTTGAAGAGAACCCAGATATGGGTGATCGGGGGCTTCGGAGAAGACCCAGAAGAGGGCGCTTCACAGCCCTGGCAGTCCCCATCAGCGTTTTCAGACCCTGACGCCCTAAACCTGTCGCCCCCCCACCCCCCAGGACTCACCTATTAGGAATACGTCACCTATAGACGATCAACCTACCTTTAATGCACTACTACGCAAGGCAACAGCGCATTTTGAAATCGAGACCGGGGAAATTTCTCTTGACATAGACTTTGTAGAAAAGATCATCAAGGAGAAATCCCCTGTCAGCCAAACCATTCCCCTCCTCGCCTCAGTAAAGAGACAAATTATTCCTTCACTATCCACACCCGCGTTGATCAGAGGTGTCAACCCGAGGATAGAAAAATGATTTAGTCCTTCCCCATCTGACCTGTTGTGGGGCCACTCTGTACCAGACTTCTTAGTGGTGACTAATACAAGGAAAAGAGCAGGAGTCCCGCTGTCAACTAGCGAGGCACCGCCAGATAAAGAGGGTAAAAAATTGTATGCCCTGGGAAAAAGGATTACAGCCTCTGCTGCCTTTTCCGCAAGAATTGCCAACAACTCTTTGCTGGCAAGTTAAGCAGATGCACAATGGAGCAAACTACGTAAGGACTTCGAGGAGGTACCAGAACCCCTATGTACTCGGCTTTTAGCCACGGTTACTGAAGGCACCTTAGTCAACCAAAGCATCATTAAAAATACTCTGGATGCTGCAGAAACGGCTGCCGTTCCCTAGTCCAAGGAATCCTCCTCAAACGCCATGTATGGCTACGTAATTCAGGCTTTAAACCTGAAACGCAAGCATCTCTAATTAACAAACCTATAGAAGATGCCAACCTCTTTGGTAAGGCGGTGGATGAGGCACTAAAGACCACAAAGAAGGAATTTGACAACATCAAAACCCTAGGCCTCCCAACAAACGTGGTTATGGCAACGGGCGCTTTTTTCGAGGCCAACGCCAGCAACAACAACAGCAGCAGCAATACTCTGCAGGTAACTGGTCCTCTAACCAAGGAACCAGTGGACAATATAACCAAATAGGACAACGTTGTGGCAAGAGAAGAGGTCGGGGTCCCACCCCTAGACGTTCCCAAGCCACAACACCAAATGACTCAAATATTCAGGTCCCCTCCCATGCATTGCCGGTCGGGGGCCAGTTAACATCCTTTCTTCCAGCATGGGAGGATATAACATCAGACCGCTGGGTACTATCAACCATAGCCCGCGGTTACTGTATAGAATTCAACAGTTCCCCTACGTACAGACCCCCAAGGGGACGACGCATGTCACCAGAACACCTCGCCATCCTTCTTCAAGAAGTGGACCAACTACTAGAAAAAGGAGCTATAGAGGTCGTGCCTGTTGGGTATTTTGTGTAGATTTGGGGCCTAGCGGTATTTTCTTACCGCCAAAAATAAAAGTAATTTAGCAATAATCACTCCTTACATTTAGATTGGGTTGGTATTATGGTAGTATAGTGGTGAGCATTATTTCAGTACACAGATATATTTAGTTGGTGTGAATTTTTACTTGTGGGCATCATTTCTTTGTTTTATTTGTGGCCCCAACATCCAAATCCCCTTATTTTTGTTTAGATTGTTCGTGTGATCACTAGAGACCTCAGGCCTACATTTCAGAAACACCACATTTTCATATAAAGTGCCACCTTGGGCTGTTCTCACTGATTTATCTACACCAGCGAGCTAAATCATGTGGTATATCACTAATTTATTACATTAGTGAACTATATCCAGAAGTCTCTTTCTGCCGACTCATTTACCTCCAGCAGACTATTCCATTATGTCCCACTCACATGTCACACACACATATACTGAGTGGAACCATGCACACAGCTATTTCACTGCCAAGTCTGATTTTTAGCTACCTTGTTCTTTCTGTTTTATCTACATGAAAATGGACAAATGCACTGTCTAAAATCTTCCCCATATTACCAGTGCTATAATGAGGAAGAAAGAAAAAAAAGAAAAAAAACACACTACCCGTCTGTTTTCAGATATTTTAGTGTATTATAAACAATTGCATTTCAACATCATCTTACCCTTTTTACAGAAATAACTGGAAGTTTCACAGCAGTAGAAATATTCACTTTACTTTATCGAGCTTGTGCTGCAGGCGAATTCCTCAGGCTGGTCACCTGGAAATGGCTCAGTGCCCCCTCTTAAACCACCCCAGCAAGGACGTGCATCTGCCATCACTCAAGCCAGGATTTATTGACTGGAATTTCCCAACCTGTGTAGCAGTTCACTGGGACCGTCTTCTCAATCGGGAAACTCCCCAGCCACGCCAGCCGAGTCTTATTCCCAGCTGTGCCAAATGCCTTCTCACCTTCTTTCTCTCCGAGATTCATTAGAAAAGCTCTGTTGCAGCTGACAAAACAAGTTCAACCAATGAAATTCTATCATGTCCTACCCTCCTTCTCTTGAACAATGGCTTACTTTTACAGCAAGCAACTGTAACAAAACTGATTTCCTGCTTATTCGAGTTTTTGCTTCCTGCAAATACTGTGGACAGAGCACAGAGAGAGAAGAGAAAAAATTATAAATCTGCACACAGTCTAGTGTGAGTTTCAGCCTGCCTCATTTTGCACTGGAGAAAACATTACAATATTAAAAGTTAGAATTATGTTAGTATGGTTAATGGTGTTAATTCATTAATCCTGTAATGTGTCTCCTGCAACAGAGGCATTTCAGATGAGAAAAAAAATATGCATTTTACATGTAAAAATTGTTTGCATTTTAGATGTAGAAATCGTTTTTGACTGAATAGCCTGTGTTCATTTACATGTCCATGTCACACTGGCAACACATGCCTTGCTTTACCACATTATAGCAATGCATTAAACCCATGCAGTGGCGCTGCATAAAAATGCTAAATAAAATAATCTTACATGCCTCTATCTCAGGTAACGGAAGGTATTTATTCAGTGTACTTCCTTGTACCCAAAAAGGACTTAACCATGCGCCCTGTACTAGATCTGCGCCCAGCGAACAAATTTGTCAAACCTCAAAAGTTTTGTATGATGACTCTACAGGAGGTAATCCCCCTGCTTTCACAGGGAGATTACATGACAACACTGGACATGAACGATGCATACTTTCATATTTAAATGTTGCCAGTGCACAGGAAATACTTCAGGTTCATGATAGAGGGCAAACAATACCAGTTCAGGGTGCTACCCATCGGCATAGCATCAGCGCCAAGAGTATTCACAAAGGTACTGGCAGTAGCAGTGGCCCACCTACGCAGGTTGTCCATCCCAGTATACCCTTACCTCGACGAATGGCTCATAACGGGGGATTCTTACGAAACATGCTTCTCAAATACCCAAAAGACTGTAGACCTTTTGTTTCAACTGGGCTTCTCCATCAACGAGAAGTCCAGTTTAGACCCCAGCCAGATCAAACAATTCCTAGGGGCTCTAATTCGAACAAAGGACGGCCTCGTCTTCCCCTCCAACGAGAGGGTCCAAGACATGCTGTTTCAGATCCCTCAATATGTGGCCGGTCGAGAGGTGACGGTACGCAAAGCAATGCGCTTAGCAACAGAGGCATTTCAGATGAGAAAAAAATGTGCATTTTACATGTAAAAATTGTTTGCATTTTAGATGTAGAAATCGTTTTTGACTGAATAGCCTGTCTTCATTTACATGTGCATGTCACACTGGCAACACATGCCTTGCTTTACCACATTATAGCAATGCATTAAACCCATGCAGTGGTGCTGCATAAAAATGCTAAATAAAATAAACTTACATATTCCCTCCATTTTTTTTTTTTTTTTTTTGAGAATTCGGCTATGATCCAAGCCAATTAGAGAGAAAAAAAAACTTGCTCTTTTTCTTCCTTTAAAATGTATACAATCCAACGAAATGAATATCCTAAAATGTTCTACACCTTTCTTCCCAATGGAAGTGTCCATAGTTCAGTGTCTTACTTTACACTTGAGTTCAGTCACAAAATAATAATAAAATAAAACATAGCTAAAAAAAAGAATTAATATAACAGATTAAAATAACTAATTAAAATAATAAATACGAGGAACTCCACACTCCAGGACACTTGTCTGCCTCTGATATGTTCCGACCGGCGATGTCGCACCATTTGGTTCATTCAGGTGCTCTTCCATCTTGGTACTCTTGGATCCTTTTCCATAGAAGTCATCTTTTCTTTGGCATTCCGGTAATTTTGCCTTCACCTCCACCCAGAGGCAGGCATCATTCGGTCTTCATCCAGGGGACTCCAGGACTCCATCGTCTCCCGTGACCTCCGGTACAAATATGTTAATATTCTAAATCAAATAGAAAAGAAACAAATTAAGTATATAGCACAATACTAATTTCACCCTTTTGCCAAAAATAAAACATGCTTTGTAAAACATTTCACCCTTTTTCTTTCGCCTTCTGAAATTAAGCACAGGTTAAAAAGAAAACAATCATACATAAAACAGCATTAAATATTTAATACATTTTCATTCTGCACACCAACTCCATAAACTTCAGCTTCTTATTTTTTTTATTTATTTTTTTAATCTATATATATACATATATTACAGTGTTTATGTGCCATTATAATAATCAACCATCTTTATTTAACTTCTCTGTCGCTACCTTCTGTCTGGACTCACTTATTTCATTTTTTTTGTTCAAGGGACTTTATCTGTTTCTACACGCTCAAGGCGTTTAACTTCATGTCTGGGATGGCATGGCTTAATCTAATTCACATGCACAAACTGTTCTGTTGCTGTTTCACCTTCAGTCTTTAAAATTTATTAAACTACAGGAGAGATTTTATCTATAATTCAGAATGGCCCCTGCCAGGCTGCTAGGAATTTGGAATTTTTCTGTTTACTTTTTCCAAAATTAAATGTATACACCTCCCCTACACAATATTCCTTTACTGTTGACTTTTTATCATAATATGATTTGGCACTGTCAGCAGCTCTTTCTAGATTTCTCTGTACAAAAGCAAATGCATGTTGTAAATGCTTCCTCAGTTCATCAATGTATTCATGAACTGTGGATGCACTCACAAGTGTCTGCTCATGTGTTCTGTATAGCAGGTGTTGTGGCAACACCATTTTCCTACCTGTCAAGACCTCATGGGGGCTAATACCTGTTGCTTTGGCAGGAGTTGATCTGATTGCCATCAAAACCAAAGGTAAACATAAATCCCAGCTGTAACCTGCCTCTGCCACAAATTTCTTTAATATGTCCATCACAGACCTATTGCCCCATTCAACTCCACCTGAAGAAGCCGCCCAATATGCAATATGTCGTTTTCTTTTCACACCCAGTATTTGCCATACCTTACTCATTAGAGCACTAGTGAAATTACTTCCTCTGTCTGATTTAATTCTTTGTGGCAACCCGAACCTCGAACACATGGTTCACTAGCAATGTGGCTGCTGTTTGCGCACTACAATCTGGTGCAGGAATACACTCAATCCATTTCGACGTCAAACACACCACACTTAAAATGTAACCGTTCCCTCTGCTCGACCTCTTCACAGGCCCTACATAGTCTATTTGCAAATCTGACCATGGAAGAGTTAGGCCTCTCTTCATTAATGGGGCTCTATGCATTGGTGAAGCAGGTTTAAATTGGGCGCATACTAGACATCCTCTAGTAGATAATTCTACATCTTGGGACATATGTGGCCAATAAGCATAATCTTTTAGTAATTCCAATGTTTTTTGTGAACCTCTCTGTCCTGCAGTTATTGCATCATGTGCATGGTGTAGCATTAACCCTCTGAATGAAAGGGGTACCACCCATTGTATCTATCCTGTTATGGACTCTCTAACCATGAGTCCATCCTGTAATCTAATTCGTTTTTTATTTTTTAATAGCACCCTCAATTCTTCTTTTCCCACACAATCATTTTCTGTTAAAGGATTTTGTTCAGGATCAGCAAATGATTATAATAGATTCCCAAAATTCGATCATTCTTTTGTACCTCAATCAAATCTTGGTCTGGTGTATTGTAACTCCATTGTACCACTGGTTGCTCGGTCTCCTTTGGTGCTTTAGAACATGTTACTGCATCAATCTGTATTTCACCCAGTTAATGTTCAATAGGTAGTAATTCTCCCATCACAGCCCCAATTTTAGCCAGGTGATCTGCCTTATCATTTCCCTCCTTATCCTCTCCTGGAGTTTTTAAATGGCCACACATTTTTCTCCAGTATATTGTCAAATCATTTTCTGACACCAATTTATCTATGGCCTGTATCATTTTTCCATGTTTAAGTAGCTTTTTGTTGTATGTAATCATGCCTCTCTCTTTCCAGCCAGGTAAATATTCCACAAAACTATTTCGTGCATAGTCCGAATCAGTCACTAGGACAATTCCACTGAATTTATTATCAACTGCAGTAGCAATTGCTTTATAAATGGCTGCCAATTCCGCTACTTGACTGCTCCTAGCTCCAATTCTCATCCCTATGCTGGGAATGCCTTCACATTTCAACCAGACATTTCCTATTCCTGACACTAATTGTTTATTACTGTCTTTTTCAATGTGAAAAGCACAACCATCAACATATACAGTTGGCAACTCCTTGCATGTCTTTTCATCAAAAGCTTTGTATGACGATTGTTCACATTCCTGTAAATTAGGTTCCACTTCTAGTTCGTTTGATACTTGTTCAGCTGCACAGTCATGTAAATCTGCTAAACTCTGAGCGATTGGGCTCTTTTTATTTTGTCCATATCTCACTTCTACAGGAAAACCCTGTAAGGCCAGCGTCCATGAAGTGAATCTGGACTGCGCTAGATTACCTGACCTAAATCTTTTACTCTCTAAAAATTGCAAAGGTTTATGATTTGTTTAAATAATCACCTTTTCTCCCTGAACAATGGGGCAGAAATGCTGTAGCGCCCACGCAGTGGTTAATAGGGCTTTTTCACATTCATTAAATTTCATTTCAACTTGGGAAAATGCCTTACTTGCATAGGCAATGGTTTTGTGATTCAAATCATGTTTTTGTGATAATACTGCTGACCTACAATGTTCAGAGAAACCTATTTCTATAAAGAAATCCCTATATTTTATGGGATATGCTAAACATGGTGCCTTTACAAGACATTCCTTCAGTTTGACTACTGCCTCAGACTGCTCTTTCTCCCATTTCCAGGGCGTATTTAGTTTTAGCAGTTTAGTCAATGGTTGAGTGATTTCAGCATAATTTTCAATGAACTTTCTGTTATATCCTGTCATTCCTAATAAACTTTTCACCCATTTAACATTTTTAGGGTCTTTTAATTTTTGTATGGCCTCTATTTTCTTGTTTTGTGGATTTAGTCCATGTTCAGTTACTTCATGGCCTAGAAAATTCACTTTTTTCTTGCACCATTGTGCTTTTTGCAAAGATACTTTGGTGCCTGCTTTCTGCAATTGGCCAAGAACATGTCTTATTTCATCAAAATGCTTTTTTAAGCTTTCATTTTTTATCAGGATATCATCCACATAAACTATGGTTCCTCTTTACGCTGCATCAGGCATGGCCTTCCTCAAAAATATTCCAAATTCACTCCCACTATTAACGTACCCGAACGAAGTTCTAACCCATGCGTATTGAGTCCTGTCAAATGTAAAGGAAAATAAATTCTGTATCTCCTCTGCCAATGGCACGCACCAATATCCAGAGGTGAGATCTAATGTGGTAAACACTTTTGAACCATGTACCTGAGCTAGGCCCTGATCAATGAATGGCAGTGGCCATCTGGACACTGGTACTCTTTTATTTAACTCCCTCAAATCTGCACATAGCCGCCATTGACCATTTGGCTTTAACACACCTAAAATGGGCGTGTTGGATGTGCTATGGATAGGCCTGATGATTCCCCGCGATTCTAAATTTTTAATAATCTCTGCCAATGATTCTAAACATGCCAGCGGTAGTCTATACTGGCGTACAAATACTGGACTTCTGCTACACCCTTCCGGAAGTGTGGCCACATGTAAATTAGTTAGCCCGAAATCATAAGCGTCTTTTGCAAATACATCTTTTAATTCCATAAATATCTTCCTCAATTCATTTCTATCCTCATCGTTGTCACACGCATCCGCTAATAAGATCTGCTCTTCTACCATTTTGGAAAATTCTGGAAAATGTTCTGGTAGGGGAATCTCGGCGCTTTCCTCTAGCTGTGTGGCTGTGTCTCTTTGTAAAGCTGCCACTTTTACAGGTTTTGGCATGTCAGCTTCCATTTCAATGGGCTGAGTTTCCATTTCATTTTCACTTAAAGGCATGGTCCAGTAAAAAATATTATTGTCCCTACGGGTCGGCCAGGTTTTTTTAAGCCTAACTGGCTCGATTTTAGAAAACTTTCCTATGGACCTTACCCGAGTTTTTGTCCATTAAACGCACGCGAAAACAGGCACCAGGGAGCTGCCATTTTGTGATAATCCTATCACTTGCCGCATCGCCCTGGCTGACCTGCTTCTGCGGCACTAAATCAATTCCCCCCGCCCCTGAGCCTGTCATCAGCAGACTCGTACCGCCCATTTCCCAACACCAAAGCACGTCTTGTGTCGACATTCGCTGCGCTTCAGCTAATGACGTGTCGCCATGGAAATGCAGGACGCCTCTTTCCTCAATAAGTATAAACAGACCGTTTCACAACACACAGCAGCAGATTTTCGATTCCATTCCTCTCTCTGTGTTACTTTGAGTATTCTGTGACTCGTTTCTGTGCTCTGGTCAGCTACCTTTGCCGCTTGTAGCCCGTGTGAACACCTGTACCATCTCAGTAAATTATTTTACTTTGTTTACCACACAATGGCTACAATAATGCCCTACATGTACGAGCCCGAGTATACAGAGGAGGACCTACTGGAAAGAGAAGCACGCGAAAACGATGGATATTCGGACGGCAGCTGGCAGGACGGATTAACAGATGAAGAGCCTGGGCCTAGTCGCATGGACGACGTCTCCAGCTGGTGCACATGCAATCGGTGCGAGCTAATGCAAACCAAGGAGGAGAACTGCTGCTGGCGAGAAAGCTCGGTATGCCTGGCCTACATTTCAGAAGGCGAGCCACGACCGCAATGCATCACCGAGCTGCCAGACTTCAGGGCAGCCTGCCTCACACGTGCCGTGTTGAGAATAATGATGGTGCTTATGCACAAACTTCGCGCAACTGTTCGTCCTCGTAATCTGAGTAACATGTAAGTATACTCTGCTTGTCATGCCACTCCTATTTCATGTTCTCCTACTATATCCAAAATTATATATTCATATCATAGTAACGCATGAAAGTCGTTCAATAGTGTGCATTGTCTAGATAGCATTTGTCCGTGCAGAATGCCATTAGTTACAAGAATTGTCATTGACAGCAAACGTTTATTAAACTTATCTTGGTCATTTAAAAACAGTTTGTTTCATTCCTTTTCACAGGTGGTACAGGCTGGTGGCCTATCGTTCCTTTACATGGTTGCTTCACGGGAGGCTTGGACACTGCGTTCGAAGAGTGATACCCACCTGTGCCGTTCGTGCCATAAGAGAAACGTTCTCGAGTGACAGCGGTCAGTACAGGGGATTTTCTCTCGCTGTGCTGCAACCTAACCTGTATAATCTTTAAAGTCTTGTATTTTTGTGTCATGAAAATAAGATACAAAATAAAACACCACATATATTTTAACAACGGTTGTTTCGATTTTTTAATTGAATCAAGTGTGTCTCCATTCAAGGATGGATGTCCGACATCTGTGCACCGAATGGGTGAAGGTCTGGTTGCTGTGAAGCAGGGTGGTCACCATCTATCTAAGCTAACATAACATATTCTCGATAATGCATGCACTAAATAGCACTTGCCCAAAGTCTTTCAGTAGGTTATGTCTCTATAAAAGTCACACATATATCTATACTAACAATTACCATTGGATTATACAGGCCTTAGGGTCTTAACCACCATAATACACCGGTTGAAGTGTGGGTCTGTGCTCACAAGAATCTCCGGTATGTGGCATTTGTTATTGATAAGCAACGATATACCATCAAAGGCGGTTAGCGCCAGTGGATGAGCGCTGGCATGGGGGGCTGTCACGGGCGCGAAAGGCCAAGGTGCCAAACTGCATGTACACTTCAAAAGGTATCCCACGCCAAGGGCCATCGGTCACATGGCCTCCGCAGACCCTGTGTCTCCAGCCAGGCCTCTCCTTGAAGCAGGCCGCCCCCCTGCAATCCACATAAGTGTGTCTCCATTCAGCAGTCTTCCTGTGCCTTATCTGCACGCCCCAGGCCCCTCCATCCCACCCACCCTCTATCAAAGGCGGTTTGCGCCAGTGGATGCGCGCTGTCACGGGCGCGAAAGGCCAAGGTGCCAAACTACATGTACACTTCAAAAGGTATCCCTCGCCAAGGGGCCATCGGTCACATGGCCTCCTCAGACCCCGTGTCTCCAGCCAGGCCTCCCCTTGAAGCAGGCCGCCCCCCTAATACCACGACATACATATGTCATTCATTCACAAACACCCCTGTTTCTAATACTTTATAAACCACTTGATATGTCTCATGAGAACATCTTTGTGCTTTGCAAGTCAACTCCTGAACGTCCTACCTGGCAACCACTGAGATCTACGCTAATCTGCTCATCGTCGTGCTATCCGTGAACTTCTGTGACCGCTTAGAGCAAACTCATCAGTGTGCTACCTGTGGCCACCCACCTATTCTCCTGCAACATACTGCTCTGCTTGCTGAATCCAACTGTTTGTTGGTCAAGGTAAGGCCATGTATCCTAGTCATATTTCGCAGATTTTTAAATTGTCATCGAATTGCATCCTTCGGGGGTCCAGTCTATAATGTAAGCATGTTTCCTTCTCGTGCAAGACAGAACATCCAAGGGAAGAGTCACATGTTCAGATTTTAATCACATCATTTATACATTTCTGCAACTTATGCAAATACTAAGCCGCACATAATGAACTGGTATAGTTCCTGCGACCAAAACAAACCTTGCATTGATCATTGTATGATTCATTTACTTTTGTATCAAATCTTTATTCTTGAAGATTGTATAATAATGTCGATATTTACTTTTCAGATTTATCAACAATGCCTGCCTTTTCGATTAGCGGTTGCCCTTCGAAGACCCATGCGAAATCTGAAGGCACTACAATGCATGTATTCCCGAAAACTGTTGATCGAATAAGAGAATGGGTCAGACATTGATTCCATCTTCACCTACACACAAAGCCATTGAGAAGATTGTTTTCGACAAAACTCTATCAAGAGATTTGAGAGGACTGACAGAATTCTGTCACACAGGAGGTTTGGAGGTGTTCCACAATATGTGCCTAAAGTACAGGCCAAAGCGCTTGCATTTTAGCTTTCGGGGCATGAAACATCGCACTCTACTAGCGGTCTTGGCCCATAATAGCAATGTCGGACGTGAACAATCTAGGACTAGGGGTAAAGTAAGGATGCCTCGCTACACTAAGGTGTTTTCAAAACGAAGTAAGCAATGGGTGATCAAACCAGTCTATGATGAAATGCAGTTCGACTTTGTGAAAGGCCTTACTGTTGCTGTGTTAGAGAAGCACAGATATGGAATTTTGGACGTTTCTGTGCAGAGCAGTGATCCATTGCCGCCGAACATTGCAACTGTGCCAGAAGCACAGCTGGTTGTGAAGTACAAATCCCGGTTTAAATAATTGCAATACGATTGTCTTTTTGTAAATAAATGTTATTGTACAGTGTACCTGTAACCCTAACCCCTACCTTCACCATCATGGGTGGCGAACAAGCTGGATGTCATCTTTGAATTCTCTCTATTCACATCATATATGTGTATGTATATATTTTCTTCATTTCTCATCTCATGTAAATGTAAATCCTGCGCACTGTTGCGCAGTGTTAACGGAGGGGAGGCTTGCGTATTGCAAATAATAAAACAAACAATAAATCTCACTTTTAACTCAACTCCTGTGGTACTTTATAGTTTCCCTGACCTTCCGCCTAAAATTAAATGTCTCCATTTGGGCTGCAAAGCTTGCAGACAACGGGGACAAAATTGGGGGCCTTAGAACGCGCCAAGCGGGCCGTGGCATTTGGGAGAGAAGCCAGTTCGCATTTGCACATTGAGGCGCTCTACATAGAGGGATTCTAAACTTCAAGTTCTCACAGATGCCTTTACTACGGGATGTTGCAAATAAAGAATGTGAAGGACAGCGGCTTTGATTTTCAGCTTGCGCACAGAAGAGGCCCACAAGTCGCACTGGAAGTATAAGGGTCTATTGTTTTTTGACCTTGAGACAGGGACCATGCCGAAAGAACTTCATTTGAAGGGGGTGCGCAATAACGTAAGAGACGATAAGGCAGAAAATTCAGAAACTAGACCGAGTTTCATTTTAGTTCACTATACGAAAAATCGTTGTCAAGAGCACGGTCCCTTTTACAGACTGCATTACGCAGAGACACAATGGAAATTTCAAATATAATGTGAGTAAATCTTTAGACGCTTTTATACCGGAATGAAGAATTAATGAATGGATGCATGAATAAATGAAGAGCTAGGAAAAGCAAGTAAAACGTGTTCGTAGTGGGCACATGGGCATGCAGGTCCACTGGTCTCACCGATCTCGGTCCTTGGCCCAGCCACTTTTCCCTGCACTGCCTACCTGCACTACAGGACTTGTCTCTGTATCGTTTAGGCCCTTTCTCCGGGCATTTACCTTGCACTTGCCACCAGGTGGCCCTATTATTTATCTTGTATTCTACTAACCATGTACAGCACTTTTACCCCCCTCTCCCCTTCCCCATGCGCGATCTGAAAGACACCTGGCCTAGTAGGATCGTTGTCTGTCTGCCCTTGTTCCCCCCCTGCCTCGTCGCGCCTTGAAACACTAGGCGCGTTACAAATGCCATCATATCATTCCACACCATGTAGACTAACTGTCGTTTCTCATTGTGTGTTGGCCTCGATTTATTTCGTTATTTTTCGCATTGATTTCAGAGCCGAACATACTCCATTGAACTATCCTTGCAAGCAAATAGTTTCTGATCGGCCGTAATAAATAAAATGAGTAATATTAATGAAGATCGGCTGGCGAGACTAATTATAATTTTTTTGTTTTCATAACAGGTATTTGCTCCCCTTCTTTTACTGTCATCGGTTTGAGACACCGGCAGACGGATTCTTCAATAGACACCTGCAGCTTCGTGTGAACAACTGGAGCACGTTAACCATATTATGGGACGATCACCACATGCCCTTACGCTGTACTAGTGGCTAGAAGCAACATATCAAACTTTACGATGGACTAGTGTCTAGTTGATGGAACAGCCTTGCGGTTCACCGTGCTTCCAAAGTGCTTCTTTTAACGAAAAGCAACACCCTGTGTACCATTGCGGATACAGATAAAAGAAAATAAATGGCTTTCGGAGTTCATATGGCAACTGCTGAATATTCTCTAAACATTTAATGTCAAATGTACTTTACCAAATGTACCGTGTTGCTGTTTGATTACAGTTTCATATTCTGAATTGTGGCGCGCTGTGTTGTGAGATGGTCTGTGTTGGTTTCTGGGTTCTGTGTGGAGTCGCGTAGAAGACGACTGGGCGCATTTGCCTACGCAGCACAGTAACGTCACGGAGAGAGGCGGGGAATATGAATGTTTTGAAAGGCTCATGGGCAGGGGAATTGATTTAGTGCCGCAGAAGCAGGTCAGCCAGGGCAATGCGGCAAGTGATAGGATTATCACAAAATGGCGGCTCCCTGGTGCCTGTTTTCACGTGCGTTTAATGGACGAAAACTCAAGTAAGGTCCATAGGAAAGTTTTCTAAAATCGAGCCACTTAGGCTTAAAAAAACATGGCCGATTCGTAGGGACAATACATTTTTTTACTGGACTATGCCTTTAAGTCAAATGTTACACAATTCTCTTGATAACAGCACACTGTCTCACTTGAATCATAAGGGTACACAGAATGAATTTTAAATATTCCTTTGGGCTGAGAGTCCAGGTATTCTTTCAACTCACCCTTGGCATCTACATACTTTTCAGGGATATTTCCAATCACCATGTTATTTAGATCTGCAGTATAATGTGATTTTTGTATGGCCATTCCTAATGGGGAATTTTCCTCTACATGAATATCTTGGCAACTTTTATTATTAATCATAATTTTTACAGACCCTTCACCAATATCTACCAATGGAATGTATTCATAATCCAGGCCTTGCTGTTTTATGGATTCATTCAGGCACACAAATGCATCAGAATCTTTCATCTGCTGTCCATTTTTGCATTTCAGTGTTATTGCAAACTGTTTGGTAAATGCAGGGATTATAGTATCTTTCCTCATTTGTAATTCAATTGCATAAGGGACCAGTTGTGCACAGTGATAAGCCCTTCTTTTGTCTTCAAATTCAGGTACCGGCCCACCTAGGCGTGACCATATTTTTTGATTAAGAAAATCTAACACCATACACATTCTGTGCATGATGTCATTGCCCATGTAAAAGTCATTTTGTGCTCCACTCACTATCCATACATTATGGTAAATTGTTTTCTGCCCAATACTAATTTTCAGCATGCATCTTCCTGCAATTCGGTTTTCAAAGTCTGGACTGTCCAACCCAGAAACATACTGGTTTTTAATCCTAAATTTCGGGATCTCCTCCCTCTCCATTATTTTCTGCAACACTTTCTCATTAATGAAGCTCCTTTCCTGTTCAAGCGCTAAAGTGGCTCTTATTGTTTTTAAACAGTCACTTATACCAACATGAACCCTTGGTTGCTCATCTTCCATGTGTATTTCAGCAAGAGTGGTAATGTGGTTTTCTGAACCTATTTTCTGAGCAGTATCCTGTTTGTATGTCTTTTCCTTTAAATAAAAACTTAAGGTGTGCTCATCTATGGCAGTCTGCCATTTTTTCCTTGGGTCCAAGTATATTTGTATGAGTAGTTTTTCATTGTCGCTCTGCATTTTGTCTTGACACATTAATAAAACAGTGACACTAGGTATGCAACTATTCGAGGGGATTGGGTCCTCCGACGTATTCCATATCTATGACATGTAATCGCCACAGCTGTGTGTAACGCTCACCTGATTCCCGTAGAGGCGCCGGTCTTGACTGGGCGTATACCGTATCTTCAAAGGTGATGTGTAACACACGGCTGGCTCTTTGGGCTGGACCTCTGTGCACTGTATGTCTGACTCGAAGGGTAAGATGTCTGCAGATAGAAAATATGGGATTAAGGAACTGGGTTATTGAATGTCTCTCTCTTCTTCCCTTTCTCTTCTCCTGTAGAACCCCAAAGGTTAACGCTCTCACCTTAGGTAAGTGAACGCCGTGCTCTCCATCTGCCTCGGGGCAGGGTGCTGTAACCAGTTTCTTCACTGGATAAGGGGAGCAGGCCTCTTGACTTCAGAGGACTGCTGTCCGTTGTTTACTGCACGAACGGTAAATTTCGAGTAATTCTAATGTCTTTAAAGTCTTTAGTAATGATGTTTCTTGTTTTGCAGGGTTCCGGCGATGGCGGATGGCGGGCTGAAGTGAGTTGAAGATGGAGCCCGTGTGATGAATAGAAGCGCCTGGAAGCACGTCAGTAAGCGCTTGTTGCCTGCTTCACGATGCGCTCTAACTGTCTTTTTATTTTGCAGGTACAAGTCGGAGCGGCTGCAGGGTGCCGGAATACACACTGGGTTAGATGTGGAAAGGAGTAATGGCACGAGAGTATTAAAGTTCCCCAATGTCTTTAAACGCACCTTGTTTTGTCTTTCAGATGCGGGATGCAGCGCCGAAGGCCTCCGGAGCGTGCGAAGAGTTGGTAAGCTTTTGTCTTTCAGATGCCGGAATGCAGTGTGAAGACCTCCGGAGCGCATGAAGAGTAGGTAAGCCTTTGTCTTTCAGATGCCGGAATGCAGCACGAGGCGTTGGTGACAGCCGATGGACCAGGTAAGTGAAGAGCTGTCACTGAAGACCGTAATGCTAACCTGTTCTTTCTTGTCTTTATAGGTGTTGCTGAAGACTGGATTCAGGAGGGTAAGCCTTTTTCCTTAGGCCCAGGATCAGATGCAGAAGACACGATGAGCGTTCTGCTGCAGAGGATGCAGAATAACGCAAAGCAAGATTCATCCATCGGGTGTGGTTTAAATAGCCTCCTGTAGTGCTTAGGTGTCTCCTTCCACAGCCACGCCTAGGTAAGAAGAGTTCCTGCTTTCCAGAAGAGTTCCAGTGTTCTGAATCTAGGGAGTGGCTCCTGCCCCACCCAACAGGAAAAGTAGTTCCAAACAGAAGAGGATCAGAGGCTCAACTGGCAGGCAAGTAAGCAGCATGGTCTGCTGCAGGTAAGTCCACCCAAGCATTATGAGCCCGGCGCTTCCAGCGCTGGGACTGGGCATATTTATGAGCCTGGTGCCACTGGCGCCAGGACTGGGTCCAAAAGGTCCCAATTGGGACTGGTTGGCTCTCGGAACCTGGATTATGGATCTGCTTCCAAGGGAGTTGGGAAAACCCTGACCTTTTGGAAGCAGAGATCATGACACTGTGCTGCTTCGGAAACATTTTTCCGGCCTCTGCGTCCTGTGTCGATAACGTTGATGCGCCGTCGCCGAGGACCTCCTCCGACGTCATCCGATGTGATAAGTAGGACGCACGACACCCGTAGCCTCAGTTCTGTTTTTTCCGCGAACGTGTTGCTTCATGAATCTCGGTTAACGCCTCGACTCTTTGGAGTTCTGTTCTTCTCGGTTCTTCGAACCTGTTCGTTTTTGTGAAAATCCTTTGTGTGAAAAGGTCTTCTACTTCGTCTTCGACCCCACGTCAGGGCTTCAAGAAGTGCAGGGAGTGTGGGTCCAAGATGTCGGTGACGGACTCGCACAACGCCTGCCTCTGGTGCCTCGGGGAGGCCCACGACCCGGATGACTGTATCGACTGCCAGTCGCTCACATCCAAAGCCTTACGCGAACGTAAGAAGAAGTTGTCGGTAGGTCAGGTGTCCAAACCCCGGAAGTCGAAGTCTGCGGGGCTTTCGACGGATGATTCGAGGGGTGACTCTCCGTGTCATCGTCAGAAGTCTCGTGGGTCTCCTTCTAGGAGTCTGTCTTGCCACTCCTCAGCCTCTTCGAGGCATTCTCGGAAGTGCCGACACCAGTCGTCTTCCAGGTCCTCTTCGGAGGACTCTGCCCGGCACGTCGCTTACCCCACCAGCCGTGCGACGCCGGAGGAATGGGCTTCCTTCGGGAAGAAAATGCTGGCGGTTCTTGAGTCGCAGGGTACTAAGCCGTCCGCGCCCCGAGTGGGGTCGGTCGTGAGAGGTCGAGAGACACCGTTCGCAAGAGTGGTCGGCACGAGTCACGGGAGAGGTCCCGTTCGGACAAGGAGACTCGTTCTCGACGTACCCGTTCCAGGTCCCGGTCCTCGACGCGTTCGAGACCGTGTGCACCTGTGAGGTCTTCGAGGAAGACATCGACGTCTGAGGCGTCGAGGGCGTCGACAGGCTTTCTCGAGGCTCCGAGGAAGTTGTCGAAGCCAGCGACGCTCAGGTCGTCGAAGGTCACGCTCGGGGCT
Source organism: Ambystoma mexicanum (assembly GCF_040938575.1). NCBI lineage: Eukaryota > Metazoa > Chordata > Amphibia > Caudata > Ambystomatidae > Ambystoma > Ambystoma mexicanum. Next base: position 870,954,522 of record NC_090936.1, read on the forward strand.
CTGGCTTCGAGGGCTGTGTCGACGCCGCCGATGCTGGCGGCGCTGCATCTGACGTCGACGCCGATTTCCTCGACGCTGATCCTCTCGGCGCCGATGCCTGTTCTCTCGGCGCCGATTCGCTCGACGCCATCGACGCCTTTCGTGTCAGAGGTACCCCGTGGCACGGGGGAACCCCCTAGGAAGGCTCTGGTTAAGAGCAAGCACTCTCGGGTGCCTTCTTTTCGCCACCTGGAATATATTTCAGAGGCGGATGAGGATTCTGATGGCCTGGTTCCTAGTCAGGTTCCAGATGAAATTGTCTGGGGCCATAGTCAGTTTGACGATTTGAGGCAGTCACTGCATGATGCCAGTGGACAGGACACCTCTCCGGAGGTGGAGTTTTGTAGGCCTGAGCCTGGCTCTCATGCCGATTCCTCGTACCGGCGCCTTATGGCTAGGGTTTCTGAGTACTTGGGATGGTCTGCTCCCCCAGGGGAGTTTGTGCAGGATGATCTAACGGACATCCTTGATGTTGGTCCCCCAACTGACCCGGTACTGGCGTTCCATATGGCTTTACAGAGAAGGGTGGCGGCGGCTTGGACTGCTCCGGAGAGTCTCCCGGCGTTGGGCAGATCCTTGTCGCGAAAATACCGTCCAGCCAGTAGCAACCCCTGCTACTTGACCAGGCACCCCACTCTGGAGAGTTTGGTGGTGCAGGCGGCCACGGCCCCGGCAAAGCAGGCGTCGTACCCTACCATCCCTCCTGATAGGGACGACAAACGTTTTGATGGCTGGGCGAAGAAAGTGTTTTCTTCTGGTGGTATGGCGCTTCAGGCGGCCAACTCCATTTGTGCCTTGTCTCGTTTCACACACACTCTGTGGAACTGTGTTGCGTTAGCGGCTGAACATATTCCCGAAGGGGACGAACGGGATGGTTTCCTTGCTATGGTCCAGGATGGTAAGGATGCCATGTGTGAGTCCGTTCAGTCGGGTTTGGACTAGCTGAATGCGTCAGTAGGTCCATGGCGGTGAGCACCGTGATACGCAGGTTTGCGTGGTTGCGGAAGTCGGGGTTTGCTCCTGATCTGCAGTCCCGGCTCCTCAACATGCCCTTTGACGGTGAACACATTTTTGGCAGCAAGGCTGATGAGAGCCTTGAGAGGTTGCAGACCTCAAAAGCTGCAGCGAAGTCGTTGGGCGCTGCAGTTCGCCAACCTCTGCCTTTTCGTCCTAGGGGACAGCAGTGGAGGGGTGGTTCCTTTCGCTATTATCAGAGGTGGATGACAGGGTACCCGTGGTGCCAAGGCCGCTCAGGCAGTTGCCTCTTTGCCCTCAGGTAACGCCGCAGCCGCTCCCACTCAGTCATGAGGCCATGTCCCATGGTTCGCCGGTTGGGGGAAGGCTGGCGCAGCATCTTGTAGAGTGGCAAGCCATTACTTCAGATGTGTGGGTTCTGGAGATCATAACCCACGGCTACTGTCTTCCCTTTCGGCACAGGCCTCGGGACAATCCACCGGGGAACCTCTTTGCAGAGTCCGGATCCGCTCCTTGCGCAGGAAATTCAAGCCCTGCTGGAGAAAGGCACCATATAACTTAACTGGTGCCTGTAGCGGAGAGGAACAAGGGATGGTATTCCCCTTATTTTTTGATTTCGAAGAAAGACGGGGGATTGAGACCCATCATGGACTTGCACGGTTTGAACAAACTCCTCAGGAAGGACAAGTTCAAGATGGTTACTCTCTCTCAAGTCCTCCAGGCCCTTCAGCTTCAGGACTGGTTGGTGTCACTCGACCTCAAGGATGCTTACTTCCATGTGCCGATCCATCCCAAGCACAAGAAGTTCCTGAGGTTCGCGGTTGGCGACTCGCACTTTCAGTTTCGGGTCCTGCCGTTCGGATTGACCTCCGCCCCGAGGGTTTTCACCAAGCTCATGGTGGTGGTGGCAGCGCATCTCAGGCAAGGGGGGATTCACGTCTACCCCTACCTGGACGATTGGTTGATCGGGGGAACTCTCCCGAGCAAGTCCTGGATCATCTGTCCGTCACCTGCCACTCCCTTCACAGGCTGGGCTTCTCCCTCAATTTAAAGAAGTCCCATTTGACGCCAACACAGCGGCTCCAGTACATCGGAGCAGTGCTCGACACTTCCCTGGGGCTGTGTTTTCCTCCCCAGGTGAGGGCTCTTCACATTCAGCAGATGGTGCACAAGTTTCAGCATGCCCAGACGCTCCCAGCATTCGAGTTCTTGAGGTTGCTCGGCCTCATGGAATCCTGCATTCTTTTGGTGCCAGAGGCTCGCCTGCGGATGAGATCTTTGCAGTGGGCACTCAAGACGCAATGGTCGCAGTCCTCCGGCAGGATGTCGGAACCGGTTCAGGTGCCGCCCTCGGTCGCCCGGGACCTTCTGTGGTGGGCCGTCGAAGGCAACTTGATGAAGGGGGCTCCATTTTGGCTTCCCTGGCCGGAGGTAACGATCGTGACGGATGCATCCCTCACGGGATGGGGAGCTCATGCCAACGGGCTGACAGTCAGCGGTCGTTGGTCTCCGTCGGAGTCCAGACTCCATATCAATCTGTTAGAGCTGAGGGCCGTCAGGCTAGCCCTGATGGCTTTTCTGCCGACTGTGCGAGGAAAGAGTGTCCTGACCCTGACGGACAACACAGTGGCCATGCACTACCTCAACAAAAAGGGGGGGGGCAGGTTCACTTCCTCTGTGCAGGGAGGCGATGCAGCTCGAGTTCTGGGCCATCCAGCAGGAAGTTTCGATCTCGGCAGTTCATCTGGCCGGAGACGAAAACGTGACGGACGCTCTGAGCAGGCAGAGCGCGATCTCTCACGAGTGGGAGTTGGCTCAGGAGATTCTCCTGGAGATGTTTGCCCTTTGGGGGGGCCCCTCAAGTGAATTTCTTCGCCTCCAGTGTCAACCGGAAGTGCGAAAGGTTTTGCTTGCGGGAATTTCCTCCAAAAGGAGCCTTAGGAGACGCGTTCGTGGTGGAGTGGTCATTCCCGCTGCTGTACGCGTTTCCCCCAGTCCCCGTCTTCCCGCAAGTGCTGCGGAGGTTACGGAAGTTCGGTTCCGGGATGATCCTCATTGCCCCGGCATGGGCTTGGAGGTCGTGGTACCCGGACCTTCTCGACTTGTCCATCTGCCCTCCACGTCGTCTTCCCTACCGAGACGATCTGCTCTCACGGGAGGGGGGTCAGGTTCTCCATCCAGAGGTCAGATCCCTCAACCTTCGCGCTTGGCTTCTGAAAGGTTGAGGTATAAGGATTGGGACCTCCCTGAAGACGTGATGGAGGTGTTGCTTTCGGCCCGAAGGCCAGCAACAAAGTCTCTGTACCGTTGCCTTTGGCGTACGTTCTGCGACTGGTGCAGAGTTCAGAATGTGAATCCTTTTGCATGCGACATCCCCATGGTTCTGTCCTTTTTACTTTCTTTGGCCCACAGGGGCTTGCAAGTGGGTAGCATTAAAGGTTACCTGGCGGCGCTGTCCATCTTTAAGCGCTCATCTGAAGAGTGTTCTTACTTTAAAATCCCTTTAATTTCACAGTTTCTGAAAGGGCTCACTAATCTGTTCCCTCTGTCACCTTTCCTGGTGCCCGGTTGGGATTTAAACCTTGTTCTTACGTTTCTTATGGGTGCTCCGTTTGAGCCTTTACATTCTTGCCCTTTGAGGTTGTTAACTCTGAAAACTGTGTCTTTAGTTGCGGTTACTTCCGCTCGCAGAGTGAGTGAGTTACAGGCACTTTCAGTTAAGCCACCCTTCACTGTATTTCACAAGGACAGGGTTGTCCTTAGAGTTCGTCCTTCTTTTCTTCCGAAGGTAGTGACGGAATTTCATTTGGCCCAGAAGGTTGTTCTTCCGGCATTCTATCCTCCTCCGCATCCTGGTAAGGAAGAGGAGAGGCTCCATAGGCTTGATCCTAGGAGAGCTTTAATCTTTTATGTTTCACGCATGTCCCGGGTCAGAGTGGACGATCAACTCTTTATTGGTTACGCTGGAAAGCATTTGGGGCAAGCTGTGACGAAACAGACTTTGTCTCGCTGGATTATTTTGGCCATCTCGGAGTGTTACCGCTTGGCGGGTAAGGACCCACCGGCTGGCTTGTGGGCCCATCCTACCAGGGGTATGGCTGCATCTACTGCCCTGCAGAGGGGTGTTCCTATTCGCAACATCTGTGATGCAGCCACCTGGGCTTCAGTACATACATTTGTACGTCACTATTCCCTCGATTCCATCCGAGGACAGGATCTGGCCTTTGGCAAGGCGGTCCTTTGCTCTGCTATTTGATTGGCTATTCTAAATTTTGATTCTAAATTCTTTCCCTCCTCCTTGCTCTGGTACTGCTTTGGGAGTCTGTCATAGATATGGAATACGTCGGAGGACCCAATCCCCTCGAAGAACAAGTTACTTTCTTACCTGGTAACGTTCTTTCGATGGGATGGTCCGACGACGTATTCCATATCGCTCCCGCCCTGCCTTCCCCGCTGCAGAATTTCTTTTGCGATTGCAGCTTACGTTCCGCAAGGCTTTGTGTCTGACTGGCAGTTGACTAATGTCACACGTTCTGGGGGGAAAAAACTACAACTGAGGATACGGGCGTCGTGCGTCCTACTTATCACATCGGATGATGTTGGACGTCGGAGGAGGTCCTCGACGATGGCGCATCGACGCAGGACGCAGACGCCGGAAAAAAGTTTCTGAAGCAGCACAGCTGTGGTGATTACATGTCATAGATATGGAATACGTCGTCGGACCATCCCATCGAAAGAACGTTACCAGGTAAGAAAGTAACATGTTCTTCTGGAGATATACCTCCGCTGCATCATTTGTTTTGGCAACGGTGTGACATTCATTTATGTTGCTGTTTTGTGATTTTAGTTTTAGGTCTGAATGGTTTTTTGGTTAAGGACCACAGCTCTCCATTTACCCCATCCATGAGAGGAGACAATCTTTTCAGGCAATTCGTCCCCATCAGAAATGGAATTTCACAAACAGATGTGATTAATACCTCTTGTTTCATTCTGTGTTTTCCTATTTTTATGTCGACCTCAATTCTACCTATAATGGGCACCTCCTACCCGTTAAAGTTATGCACTGGACCTTGATTTTCCTTCACCGTGATCTGATTCTGTGGGAATCTCCCTTCATTAATACTCTTTACCAGCTCCTTAGACATAATTGTGGCCTGTGCGCCAGTGTTGATCATTGCAAATGTTTGGCATTTTTCTTCTACAGTGATGGGAGCATAATACCGGTCTTCAACTTCCTCTAACACACATAAGAAGTGTGAATTTTTACTGATTTCGGGGCTTCCCTTTCTCAGGCGTTTTTCACTTTTGGCTAAGCACATTGGTAAATGGAAAGACATGTTTCCCTCCTTTTTGTCCATTTCTGCGCGATAGACTTTATTCATTTCCCCATGTTCTGAGGTTTTTTGGAGTGTGGCCACTGTCCGCCTACCCATCCAGGTATCATCAGGGGCCACATTACAACCCTCCAACTGAACATGTGTAACAACATCATTCAGCAATCTGTCATTGTTTAATTCTGTGCATTTGTGATCATTTAGTGCGGTACCAGCCCTTTCAGCCTCTTCAAAAATATGTGGCTCAAAGAATTCTTCAGGTGATTGACCTGTACCCTCCTTTTGAGTATTTCCTTTTTCTGCCTGTGTTTGATCATTGTTCTGAGTGTCCAGGGAAGAAATTATAGCATCCCCACGTACTCCCTGTTTACTGGTATTCCCCATGCATGAGTCATTTTTCTTAAATCTGTCTTTGTTCTTTTGGAGTTTCAGGTTTTCTTATTTCATTTGTACAAATCTTCAATGTTTGATTTAGCTCTAGGTTAAACTGTACCTCTCTTTTCGAAGTATTTGCACTTTCTGTTACATGTTCATTTACTGGCGTTTTCACTTTTAAATCATTAAACATCTCAGAGTCATTATGCAAAATTACATCAGAGCAATCTGTTTTTTCGGCGCTGTATGTATCCTGAGTACTTAGTCACTTTTCAGAAGCTCCCCGGTGATTGCTATGGCCATCTGTCCCCTCCTTTGATGACTGTTTTTGTACTGTACAGAGCCTTCCTATTTGTTCAGCCAACATCTTCACTTGGACCTCGAGACACTGGAATCTTTCCATCTCTCTAGAATCCTCTCTCTGTGGCCTAGATCGATATTGGTTGTTTTCTCCCTGATTGGATATATTCTGATACCTCTCAGGTGAGTGATTTCTAATGGGATGGTTTCTGAACTCTTGATTCATTTGTGGAGGGGAGCGGGGTGCGTCCATCCTTTGATTATATTCCCCTGCTGGGGAATCATTGTACTGCCGTGGGGTGTAATTCATGTTCTGTCTCATGTTCTATCTCTCATGTTGTGGGTACTGGCTCCTATGTTGATTCCCATTATCAGCAAATCGATCCACATATCTGGGTCTATCCTGATTACCATATATCATGGTGTTGGGATCAAATTTGCTCTGTGTCCCCAATGTCTGGTAGGGACCATCATTTCTTTGATCTTGATTTTGTCTCTGGTTATTGTTCATATTGGACATATCAGGCCGGTAGCCTGCCCGGGGCCTATCTCCTAAATACCTAGGGCTGATGTAGCTCTCCCTATTACTAGGATCATGTGATTGGAACATTGGTGCAGAGTGTGATGACCTTTGTCGATTAATACTTTGTTCAGGTGCCGAATTATTTTTACCTAGACTTTGAGCAGACTCAAGGGACATTTTGGCTGACCTGATTTCCATCACTGTTGCTGAGGGTTCTTTAGATTTAGGTCTAGTATCTTTCATTTTATCACTTTCTCTACCCTGACAATAGAGTACCTCATATAGTTTTGTGCTTTGATGCACAATCCACTCAAGGGACTTGTCACGATCAAATTCACGGACCAATTGAGATATGTCTTTCTGTAGCCCATAGAAGTAGGCAGTTTTAAGTTCATTAGAATTGGGGTCAAAACATACATCAAAGCGAGAAAATGCTCTTTTTAAGTCTTGTAAAAACTTGCGAAGGGATGTATTGGGCCCAGCAGTGATTGTGTAAGCAACTTTCTTTGCCTCCTGTAATGACTCGAAAGGAGAAAAATGACGCCTAATTTCCTTTTCAAACTCGCCCATGTCATATTCTGCTGTTCATTTAATCCCCTTATGATGCTGGCCGTCGGAGCATCTAAAGTTGAATGAAAATACTGCCTGTACTGTTCCTTAGGGATCTGGAGGGCTTTAAAGATGTCATGAACCGCTTCTAAGTGTTCCTCAATGCAGCACTCCCCTCCTTTTTTCACTGGTTTGATCAGGGCTTTAATAGATTTCATTATCTTTATGGGGCTACTGGTTGCAATGCATGGAATTGCACTACCTGGTGACTCAATCCTGGTTCCAGGTGTATGGGATTGGTGGCGGCCCCCAATGGGAGTATCAAATCCCCCAAGGGCACTGCAACCAAGTTCAGTCACCGGCCCAGTCACTGGAGCACTAGCTCTTTGGGTAGAAATAGAATTCACCTCCACTCCATTGAATGTAGTACCCTGCCGCCTCTACTGGGACTTGGTAATGCACATTTGCTATTCTAAGTCCTTACACTTTTTAAGGAGCCTGTCTGCTTCGTTTTGCAAATAGTTGTTTTCATCGCTCATTTTATTAATTACCTCCTGCATGTCGCACATTTGCATTTGGCATTCATTAAATTCCGTATTTCGCTTGTCTCTTTCTTGAAGCATTTTAATCACCTGTTGTTCTACATTTTGGAGGTCACTTTCTTTTTCAAAATGTTCTTTTTGTAAAACTTGCATCTCTGAAACCACCTCATCTTTATCTTGTCTAATGTTGTCCACTAATGCTTTTAAGTGTACCAATTCTTGCTCACTGTCCTAAAACTGTTTCTTGCTTTTGGACAATTGAGCATCAAAATCTCTGCATTTTAACTGCATGTCTTTTTGGCATACATCCAACTCTGTTCTTAACATTTCCTCTTTCTTACTTGCCCCATCTAAGTCAGTCTTTAACCTGTTAATTAGCTGGGTATCATTTTCCTGCATTCGCAGGGACCTATTCAAAATAAACCATCTTGGCGCATAGCCGTATTAGACCATCTTTCTCTGCCTTTTTATCAGCTGCATTCAATAACCTTGTAAGGCAGACCTGAATTATGCTGCCTTCTGCAAAAATATTGTCTAGTTTTTCTTTCTGCACCTCACCCTGAATGCGGTCATGCCATTCTGAGGTACTATTCGATGACCACGTCCCATGTGCAAATAACTTTGCCTCTAAAAATTTCACTAGGTCTGAGAATGTGGTTTCCCTTTGTGACATTCTGAAATTCGTTTTTAGTGACACACTGCTATTATGAAATGGATTCCCTTTTATGTACAGATGGCAGTGTGAGGCACACTTGCCACGCCCAGTAGGTGCTCTGTGATCACTTTCCCGGCCTGCAACGCACCATAAATATGTTGGGTATTTTGTGTAGATTTGGGGCCTAGCGGTATTTTCTTACCGCCAAAAATAAAAGTAATTTAGCAATAATCACTCCTTACATTTAGATTGGGTTGGTATTATGGTAGTATAGTGGTGAGCATTACTTCAGTACACAGATATATTTAGTTGGTGTGCATTTTTACTTGAGGGAATGATTTCTTTGTTTTATTTGTGGCCCCAGCATCCAGATCCCCTTATTTTTGTTTAGATTGTTCGTGTGATCACTAGAGACCTCAGGCCTACATTTCAGAAACACCACATTTTCATATAAAGTGCCACCTTGGGCTGTTCTCACTGACTTATCTACACCAGCGAGCTAAATCATGTGGTATATCACTAATTTATTACATTAGTGAACTATTGTTAGGAAAGATTTCGTAATTGTAGGTAATTTTCCTTCCATGTGGCAACCCCTAAACTTTTTGCTGTTGTTTTTCACCTTGTTCTTGACTTTGCCAGAGAAGTGCAGCCTTCTGCCGCACCCCTCTGGGCTTTCGCTCCTTCCTTATGGGGAAACTGACATGCCCTTAAGACAGTCAGTACCGGGGGAACGCTGTTTCCCGTAGTTTCTTTTATCATGTTGCGGCTTTCGTGCAACATGACACAAGAGGGCACTGTAAGCTAAGTTACAGCTCTCTTGGGTCTCTAGCCTTCTACAGGCCCTAGATACTCGTTTAGGATTGTATCTGATCGGTGCAAGAGATTCAGGGACGGGAATGGTGGCAGCGATTGTTTCTTGTGTTTTGAGCTCCTTTTGGCGTTCTAAGCGCGTTTCTCGCGCTTAACCCAAAATGGTGGCCTGGCTCCCAAAATGGCCAGACCACGAGGCTCCTTTGTCCTGTCCGCTGACCGTCTTGCTCCCTTCACCTTCCCCAGGTCGAGCCGACCCGGGGCCTGCCTTATTTGGGCATGTTCTTTCCCGCGAAACACGGATGCTTTCTCGGGCTTCTACATGTCTTGTGTGTGCCTCCAGGATGTGGGCTGGGATGTCTGGTCCCAATACACATCCTGGGTGCCAGAGAGTCTAGGGTGGTGTGAATGCCTGGGACCACCGTGGTCCGTGATTGGTCCACGAATGGTGTGAGTGTTGATGAGCGGATCTCCCATTGGGTCCCCTCCATTATGGCGCGAAGGGAACCGTGGATAAGAGGGGGCTGGAAACACCACTACCATGTCGATCTCCTGAGTTCTCACGAACGAAGGAATACAGGAGCCAAGTATCCTGCAATCAAGAGGCTGGACCGAGGAATCGCTGGTGACCCGCTGAAGGACTTCTCCTCTGCACTGCTGTCGCCTTGTGAAACCCTTTTCACCTTTGATCGAACCAGAAGGCCTGTACTGGTACTTCGACCCTTGGAATAGCGGGAACAGCTATTCTCGGCATCTTCACCATCTCCTGCCAGTAAGCCTTCGGAAGCGTCTCTGGGCCATCCAGCTGACTGACCAGTTAACACGGGAGTCTTGCTCTGTAACCGCCGCCAGGTTGTGTAGTATTTCGAGTCCTTGTCACTCTCACACGCTTTGCACACTTGGCGTTCCCAGGTCTGAAGTGAGTAGTGTACATTTGGCTCAGATACACACGGCCGCTCCGTTGCCCTGCTGTGGTAACAAACTATGCGGGTTTCTTCGATTGGGACGTCTTTTTACTCAACACGACGACGAGGCGTTCCCTGCTCTTCTGAACCTTCCAGCTGCTGAAACTGACGCGGAGAAGCCTGGGTCTGCTTGCATCGGGGACCGGTGAGTAGCATAGCTAGGATCTGGTCGCCCTCCTGCAGGAGCCCATTGCTTTTCCCCGCTGTGTCAAACAGCACCCTTTTCCGTACTCGCGCTCTGCTTCTGCCCACTGTGGAGGCTGCGCTTGAGTCGCGGAACTTGTTCTTCTTCTTTTGTGCACTAAACTGAACTGCCTGATTTCCCTCGGAGAGCTGCTCCTTCTACCCGTTGGCACCAGCGCGTGCAGGTACTTTTGAGCACAAGGCTCCACTCTTCGCAGGGCTCGGACTTCCATCTAGTTAGGTGCCTCTGAAGGTGAACTGGGTCTAAGCATTATTTCGCACTGCCTGTTTTCCCTCCCTTTTAGGTGGACTACACATTTCGTGCATATAATGCTTGAGACTTGTTGTATTTGTATATATATTGTGTTGATATGGTATGTGTTGGTTTACTATCGTTATATTGTGATTTTCTCGCTACAGTCATTGTTTTAAAGGCCTTGAAATACATGTGTATATATTTTTAATATAACAACTGTTTAGAGTAGTTTGTAAGTGATCTTGCTTTGTGTGCTCATTGCGGGCTTTCAGTCACCCTCACCCCTCTTGAGACCTAGTCTTGACCGCCGCGATCGCTAACTTGATTGGTCTGGCTCGTCCAGAGGTTACCCTGTTCCAAGTAATTAGGTTGGCCTTCTGAACTTCTGCACCACCAGGACAGAGTTCAGAAATCCGTCTTAACAACTATATCCAGAAGTCTAACTTTCTGCTGACTCATTTACCTCCAGCAGACTATTCCATTATGTCCCACTCAAATGTCACACACACATGTACTGAGTGGAACCATGCACACAGCTATTTCACTGCCAAGTCTGATTTTTAGCTACCTTGTTCTTTCTGTTTTATCTACATGAAAATTGACAAATGCACTGTCTAAAATCTTCCCCATATTACCAGTGCTATAATGAGATATGCACCAAGAAAAAAATAAAATAAATAAAAACACACTACCCGTCTGTTTTCAGATATTTTAGTGTATTATAAACAATTGCATTTCAACACCATCTTACCCTTTTTACAGAAATAACTGGAAGTTTCACAGCAGTAGAAATATTCACTTTACTTTATCGAGCTTGTGCTGCAGGCGAATTCCTCAGGCTGGTCGCCTGGAAATGGCTCAGTGCCCCCTCTTAAATCACCCCAGCGAGGACGTGCATCTGCCGTCACTCAAGCCAGGATTTATTGACTGGAATTTCCCAACCTGTGTAGCAGTGAACTGGGACCTTCTTCTCAATCAGGAAACTCCCCAGCCACACCAGCCGAGTCTTTCTCCCAGCTGTGCCAAATGCCTTCTCCCCTTCTTTCTCTCCGAGATTCATTAGAAAAGCTCTGTTGCAGCCTACAAAACGAGTTCAACCAATGAAATTCTATCATGTCCTACCGTCCTTCTCTTGAACAATGGCTTACTTTTACAGCAAGCAACTGTAACAAAACTGATTTCCTGCTTATTCGAGTTTTTGCTTCCTGCAAATACTGTGGACAGAGCACAGAGAGAGAAGAGAAAAAAATATAAATCTGCACACAGTCTAGTGTGAGTTTCAGCCTGCCTCATTTTGCACTGGAGAACACATTACAATATTAAACGTTAGAATTATGTTAGTACGGTTAATGGTGTTAATTCATTAATCCTCTAATGTGTCTCCTGCAACAGAGGCATTTCAGATAAGAAAAAAAATGCTCATTTTACATGTAAAAATTGTTTGCATTTTACATGTAGAAATCGTTTTTGACTGAATAGCCTGTCTTCATTTACATGTCCATGTCACACTGGCAACACATGCCTTGCTTTACCACATTATAGCAATGCATTAAACCCATGCAGTGGCGCTGCATATAAATGCAAAATAAAATAATCTTACATGCCTCTATCTCAGGTAACGGAAGGTATTTATTCAGTGTACTTCCTTGTACCCAAAAAGGATCTAACCATGCGCCCTGTACTAGATCTGCGCCCAGCGAACAAATTTGTCAAACCTCAAAAGTTTCGTATGGTGACTCTACAGGAGGTAATCCCCCTGCTTTCACAGGGAGATTACATGACAACACTGGACATGAAAGATACATACTTTCATATTTTAATGTTGCCAGTGCACAGGAAATACCTCAGGTTCATGATAGAGGGCAAACACTACCAGTTCAGAGTGCTACCCTTCGGCATAGTATCTGGCCGAGCGTATTCACGAAGGTAGTGGCAGTGGCCCACCTATGCAGGTTGTCCATCCCAGTATACCCTTACCTCGACGATTGGCTCATAACAGGGGATTATTACGAAACATGCTTCTCAAATACCCGAGACTGTAGACCTTGTGTTTCAACTGGGCTTCTCCATCAACGAGAAGTCCAGTTTAGACCCCAGCCAGATCAAACAATTCATAGGGGCTCTAATTCGAACAAAGGACGGCCTCGTCTTCCCCTCCAACGAGAGGGTCCAAAACATGCTGTTTCAGATCCCTCAATATGTGGCCGGTCGAGAGGTGACGGTACGCAAAGCAATGCGCTTACTAGGAATGATGGCGTCATGTATTTATTTGGTACCTCACGCGTGCCTGTGCATGCGCCCAATGCAAGAGTGGCTCAACAGCCAGTGGTGTCAGGCCAGCGGGCAATGGGACGATCTAGTGGTGGTCTCGCAGGCTTGGTTCTCTCGCCACGGTGGTGGTCGAAGGAAAACCTGGTAATGGGGGAACCATTCGCTACCCCCGCAGTGGAAGCCACTCTAACCACAGACGCATCCCTCACAGGATGGGGGGCTCACCTATCCCATCAGACTGCTCACAGAGTTTGGACTCCGAGCATAGCATCCAAGCACATAAACTTACTGGAGCTACTAGCTGTGTTCAAGGCACTGAAAGCCTTCCAGGCACACCTGCAAGGGAAGACGTTGATGGTCCTCACGGACAGCACCACAGCCATGTACTACCTCAGCAAGCAAGGGGGCACTCACTCTCCAGGACTGTCCAAGCTGTCCCAGAACATCTGGAAGTGGGCTCTCAAACACAACGTGTTCCTACTGTCACATGTACCAGGGGAACTCAATCTGCTAGCAGACTAACTCGGCAGAGACTTCCCTCTGCCATCGGAGTACGAATGGCAGTTACTCAAAGACATTGTCTTCCACGTCTTCATACAATGGGGATTCCCAGAAATAGATCTGTTTGCAACTCTGGAGAACTCCCAATGCCAAGATTACGCCTCCAGGTACCCCCAGAACCAATCCAAGGGGAACGGTCTATCGATACCATGGTCAGGGAAATTTGTTTACGACCCCCCCCACCCCCCCCCCCCCCGACTCCCCTTCTCAACAAGATAGTGCACAAGATAGACCAGGAACGAGTTACCATGATACTGGTGGCCCCTATGCGGGCCAGACAGCCATGGTTCGCTCACTTGATAGAGATGTCCCTATCTCCTTCAGTGAAACTTCCCTGCCCGTACAACATGCTGTCACAGGACAAGGGCAGGACACTACAACCATGCCCTCAGACCATGAATTTAGCAGCCTGGCTCCTGAGATCATAGAATTTGGACATTTACAACTCCTGCAGAGATGCATGGACATTCTCAGGGAGGCTAGAAAGCCTAACACTCATCACTGTTATTCTAGCAAATGGAAAAGATTTGTCATCTGGTGTTGGGGAAGGAGCATCAACCCAGTTCACTGCTCTCCCACACAAATTGTTCTGTACCCGACTCACCTACTAGACTCAGGTTTGGTGTTTAACTCTATTAAAGTCCACTTAGCTGTACTTTCCGCATACACCACTTCCCAACTTAGTGTCATGGTGGAAAGTCCCAGCTATTAAAGCCTTCATGGAAGGAATGAAGAGGATCCACCCTCCCGTAGCTAACCCTGCTCCCGGATGGGACCTAAATGTGGTACTAACCAGGCTCGTGGGGTCATCCTTTGAACCCATGCACAAAGCAACACTTAAAGACCTCACTCTTAAGACTGCTTTTCTGATAGCTATCACCTCCATTAGGAGAGTAAGTGAACTACAAGCGCTCTCTGTACTAGACCCCTTTGTAACAGTTCACAAGGATAAGGTGGTTCTACGCACACATCCTAGGTTTGCACCAAAACCTCTCTCTAAATTCCATGTCAACCAGTCAATAGAACTACCAACGTTCTTTCAAAATCCTTCAAACTTAGGTGAGAAGAGCCTGCATACACTGGATGTTCGCATAGCCATGATGTTTTATATGGAAAGAACTAGACCATTGCGAAAGACTAATCGGTTCTTTGTCTCGGTGGCAGCAGGAAGCGAAGGAGATGTAGTTTGAAAATCCACTATTTCTAGATGGATTGTACAATGCATCACTCTCTGTTACACTCTTGCTAAGAGAGAACTACCCTTCAAGCCAACAGCACACTCCAATAGAGGCACTGGGGCTTCCATAGCATTCATTGCAAATGTTCCCCTAGAGTCCATTTGCAAAGCGGCAACCTGGAGTTCTGTTCACACCTTTACAAAACACTACTGTCTAGATGCCCACTCTATATCTGATTCCTAGGTGGGACAAGCAGTATTAAGACATCTTTTTTCTACTGTCCCTTCTCACAACCCACCTCCAACTCCGGGTACTGCTCGCTAGTCTATGCACAGCATGTGATTCTGAGCAGATTAACAAACATCAGAAGACAATGCATTACTTACCGTAAAAGCATTTCTAATGGTTGTATCTGCTTAGATTCACATGCGCCCACTCTTCCTCCCCGCTCGGATGCAAGGAACATAGACTTTCTTCTATACCTCTCTTTTCTGTACTCACTCACGTCTAATAGGCTCCCTCAGGGCAGAAAAAATACAAACGGAGGGACCTCGACGCGTGAGGGATTGTGGGTACACTGCACGTCACTATAGGGATAGTGTTACAGACGCACCTTGTCGACGTCCTCTTTTCGACTACGAAAAACAAAATGCAATAATCTGAAGTGACCACTGGATGTCGGACTATGCACAGCATGTGAATCTAAGCAGATACAACCATCAGAAATGCTTTTACGGTAAGTAATGCATTGTCATTTGCTTGGCATGTCCTCTTAATGTAGGGAGTATGCACCGTGACGCATTATTTGACTATACAACACATGTTTCGAATGTAGCTCTTGTTCAAAGCAATCATGAACGATTTACTATATATCGTTTTGTTTTCCATAGACGTTGTTTTAAGAGCTATTAAAGTATGAGAACAAATTCTGGAATCTGATTTATAAAAAATGTATATATTATAAGAAATCAATAGGCAAAAGGGTTCAACTAATGTGGGAACCGGTAGGTGTATCAGACTGAGAACAAAGTAAGTTCAGCTGTGATTTATTTTTTCCCCAGACACACAATATATATCAGTATGGTATACTTCACAAAGCAATCAAATATATTGTGAGCAATTGAACAAATCAGGGACTATAGCAAACAATTGAGTAGGATATATCAATGTTGATACTATGACTTGTGTTCCTTTATCGCAGAATAATCTTAACAGACACAAAAAAGCAAACGTTTTGTAATTGTAAAACCTTTGTGCATATAGATGCACAGTATCACGGTATTAATATCCCCAACAAAAATATCGCCGTAAATATGGCAGTTTGGTTCGCCATAGGCGATATTTTTATTGGGGATATTATGTGGGAGCGAGGGTTGCGGGGGTGTCCCCCGCACATTAAAAAATGATGCAGGGGTGTCCCCCGCAGGGTCCATTGTGAATTCTGCCGCAAAAATGTGGCAATATTTTTGCGGCGGAAATATCACATGGAACTAGGTGCACAACCATACATAGCCATTTGTTTAGAAGTGTTAAACATTACAGACATGCTCTTTTTTACAATAAAAGAAAAACGTGGAGAGACCCAAGATGTATGTGAAGCTGATTTTCTCCAAAGAAAGTTAATAGGCAATTTTAAACATAATCTCTGTTTTTCAAGTCCACATTTAAATAAAATCAATGCTCTTAAGTCAGTCTTAATTCTCTACTGTTGGATGTTTTTTTGAACTTTTTATTTGAAGGTCATTAATGTGGATGATGATGGTAATGAGCTGGGTTCTGGCATAATGGAACTTACAGATTCTGAGCTGATCCTGTACACCCGCAAACGTGACTCTGTAAAATGGCCTTACTTATGTCTGCGCCGCTATGGCTATGATTCCAATCTCTTCTCCTTTGAGAGTGGTCGAAGGTGTCAAACTGGACAAGGTATGTTGATATTTTCTTTCCTTCATATGCACCTTTTAAAGAATGTATCATAAAATTGTTTTCTAACATTTTAATGATTGCTTTTTGATTCACATCTATGCATGGGACATATTAACTGGTACCTACTGTTATTCATATTTAACCATACACGATTCTAAAAAATTTGACAGCAACATCAAACCCAGAGATTGAAGTATCCTATCAATCCAATATGTACCCTGTTGAATGCAAATGTATTTCTCCATAAAATGTGTTTATTAGGCGGTCTATTCGGGAACCGTGAAACGAATTCCTGCTTGCCCTACAAATGCGTGAAGAAAAGGTGCATGAAGTGAATTTTGGAGCCTAGTGGTGCAATCCTCCATTAGATGAACCCCAGGTACACCTAGTAGATACATGGTGACCCAAGTGTGCCCCTTAAGGCACTTGCCATAGCTGTTTTTCTCAGCCTTTATGTGCACAAGAGTCCCACCAATCATGCCTACCAGATGGAACTACTGCAGCAGTGTCCGATCACAGACGGAAACTTGATTCTTTGCCCAGTTGCATTCCTTCTCCCCCGGGCGCACTGTGATGTTGGAGACAAGAAAAAAAAACGTTAAGGGATGTGACCCCCCACAACAGTTTGGATCTTAAAATGAGAGGTGCTTGCCTTCCTCTGTGTGCGTAAGGGAGCAGACTCGGGCGGCAACCTGAGGGTACCCTGTGTCGGTGCATCCCTTCTAATATTCAGACCTCTGGGTCGAGTGATTCTAGGAACACTGTTTTGTTGTCCCGCACAACACAGAAAGGACTGTGCGGACCTGTTGAAAATGGGAGATATGAGAAGTGGCTATACTTAAATCCACATCCCCCTGGCATAAGCCATATTTTGATAGACAACCAATTTAGTGCTTGGGGTTCCCCTGGAGTTCCGCTGGACATATTGGTGATTTGACTCCACAATTCGACTTTATACAAATTTAGTATTCTCAGATGTCTATTATTTGAAATCTCCATTTTAGGGACACGCGTCCCCACTTTAGCTTGGCTGGCTTACCTGTTTAACAACCTCTTTCAGCAGGGTTTGCTTAAAGGTTGACTTTGCTGAGAAAGGCACTGAGCATTTCTTTCTCTGCAATCCATTTTGGCAGTGGCTGATTACACATTGCCTGCAGCTGAGTTTGGAGCCTGGTCGTACACAGCATAAATTATTTCTGTCGTGGCAAGATGTACGAAGGAAAATAGATTTTAAGGCTGCATCTCATAGACTGCAAAAGATCACACAGTATACGACGTGTTCATTACGAAAGATACAAAGATAGGCAGGATTGTGTGCAGTACCCTTTGGGAGACTACAGCAACCGTGACCTCCTGGCTATAGAAACCCAACCTTTGTTATCGGTCTGTACAACACAGGTTGGTAGTGTGGCTGCCAGGTATATCTCAAGAGGGGACAATGAAATAATTATTAATTTAACAGTCAGTTGAATAAGCCTTCTTCAGAAGGGAGCAATATAACAGCAACACACAAAAACACTCCAAAATGTTTCTCTAAATCATCCAAGTACCTATTTGGGATGGCACACAGATGATTCCTACACCCTGAGGTGACTTAAATAACTAGGACACTGTGGACATTAATATATCACTGGTACATTTAGGGCAATACTGAGATTGGTTTCAAAGAAAAGGGTATGCGAATAAAACAATAGGTTACACAAATATTCTAAAGCTGGTAAGTACTTTTGAACCCCCAATGCAAAGTAAATGAACCCTTTCCTGTAGTCTTTCAGGCAGCCAGGCCAGCCAATGTAAAGTTAGCAAAAGTCTAGGTGAGCTGAAGCATGCCTTGCAGGTAAGAAAAAGTGTTTTAGAAGTCTTTGTAGAAAAAGTAGAATCTATGTGGGGCCACAAGCTGGGCGGCTTGTGAGGGGCAAAGCTCTTTGTTTCCATAGCACCTGGTAGAGAAGGCAATCTCATATCAAAGGGCGCCATCTCCAGATGGATAGTCAAATGCATACAACTCTTGCTATTCCCTTTTCAAAAAAGGTGCTACCTTTTACCCCAAGGGCACACTCTACAAGAGGTACAGGGGTTACCTTAGCTTTCATAGTAAACGTCCCTCTAGATGCCATCCGCAAAGCTGCTTCATGGAGTTCCATCCATACGTTCACACATTACTGTATTGACACACATTCTAAAGCAGATTCACAGGTGCGACAAGCGGTTCTAAAACATCTTTGCTGCTGTACCTTCCAACTTCCCACCTCCTTCTCCAGATACTGCTCGCCAATCTGTGCAGAGCATGTGATTAAGCAGATCCACGAGCTCCAGAAGGTATACATTACTCACCGTAATCGTATTTCTGGTGCTAGTATCTCCTTCAAATCACAAATGCGCCCACCCTTCCTCCCCTACTAAAGTAGAAGGTGCATAGATGTTTTCTGGGTTATCGCTGTTTCTGCTTTACAAAATCTGTACTCATGCTATACTTCATGCAACCTCATGTCAGAAACAAACAATCTGAGGGACCTTGACGCGTGAAGGACCATGGGTACAGTACACGTCACACTAGGGATATTATTACTAATCACACCCTATCGATGTCCATTTTTTGAGATTCAAAAACAAATCTTGTAATACTCTGCGACTTCCACTAGATGTCGGACTATGCAGAGCATGTGAATCTAAGCAGATACAAGCACCAGAAATAAGATTACTGTGAGTAATGTATCCCATTAATTGATTTTGGAAATATTGGTTTTCACTCTTGTCTCAACATTCAATTCATTAAAATATACCTTTAGGCATTGTATGCTTAATTCATCGAATTCCAAGAAGTATCATCATTATATGCAATGATTCACATTAGTCATCCTATGTTTCATTGTTCAAACTCATGTAGAAGTTCAAAGCAAATAGCATACATCAAGATTGAGTCTCAATTTGCAGTTGTGGGCTATTTCATTATACTGTGTTCAGATCAATTAATGAACATTCAACCTTCATCCATTAGTTAATGATGGTTACTCACTAAATTCTAATTGGGAAGTTGATAAAATCACTTGGTAAAAACTGATTTTATTTAATCATCGACGGATAAAATATTCAGATGGGCTTAATATGGTTGTTAGCCAATCATTAGACATTGACCTGTTGCGTGTGCATATATTGTAGATCTATAATATCTGAAATGCATGACTATTGTCAAAGGAAGTTAGTCTAATTTGTAGCTGAAATGTTTACCAACACGTGTTTCACCCACCCTGGGCTTTCACAAGGTCACAACTATTTATTTGAGGTTGTCTGTGTATTATTGTCAGATTATATAGAGCATTAAATAGACATATTTCTGATGCTTGTGAATCTGCTTAGAATCACATGCTGTGCATGTAGTCCGACATCTAGTGGTAATCGCAGAGTATTGCATCTTTCTATCAAAGATCAAAAAAGGGACATCGATATGTGCGTGACTTTAACACTATTCCGAACGTGACGTGCAGTGTACCCAAAATCCCTCGCGCGTTGAGCTCCCTCAGATTGTTTTTTGCTGCCAACGGTTAGGGAGAATTCTCAGAAATGTGCTAATTCCCTTCATTTTAGAGACCACCAGCAACTTTGCTGGATTTTGAGGACTTGATTTTTTTTTTTAACCTGGAAAGCGTGTGAGCCTTTTTCCCACTCTTTCATGTATTTTGATGTCTGTTTTACATTTGTGTTCTCTGATTATGGAGTTTTGGATAACTCCATAGGCATCATCTTTTCATGTGTTTTACACAGCACCCTCAGTGCAGTGACACAGGGATGTCTTTTTAGACTTCCCAAAGGTTTAAATACCTGCTCTGGGATAAACTACTATTTCGCAGAAAATGTAAAGTGAAATTGACTTTACTAGTCTTTTCCAAATTCATAGACCCAGCACACACCATCTTACAATGGAGAGCTGGAGGGGTTATATAGTATCCCCTGTTTCTAACCACTCATGTAGCAGTCAAATGCTACCCTTTCCCATTGAAAAGGCTGGTGGCAGTGGCTTTACAACGAACTACCATGATTTTTCCCTGACCGCGAACACGGGTAGCTAAAAATCACGGGAGCCATGTTTTTCAAGATGGTGCCTTAAGCCCCTTTGTTTAAACTGGTCCCGGTCTTCTTTTTTTGCCATTTCTTTTTGGAAAGGTCCTTCTAGTGTTTGTCTCTGCGCGCTCAACCGGGTTTGGTCCCTTTGTTCGTGTGCCTTTGGCGGGCTTCAGGATTGAAGTCCACCCTTGGCGTCTGAGTGTCTGGGGTGGACAGGAAGTGAGGGAGGTGCCCGAAACTCCCTGTGCTTAGCCTCCTAGGAGTCCCAAATGCACTCTGGCGTGATCGGCTGGCTGACTGTCTGGCAAGGACAGCCACCCTGCTGGGTGAGTGACAGCTAGGCTGGAATGAAGGGGAGAAAACTGTTTAAAAGGTGAGTCTTGTGGACTGGAAGACAGTCGACCACTGGAACGAAAGAACTGAAGACCAGCTGGAAGAGGATGGCTGCTGCAACCACTGAACCGTTAATTTGCCCAGTGAAGCCCTGCTGCAGGTCTGAATTGCCAAACTCCATTTGACAGAAAAGCTCCTTTAAGGACGGCTTCTTCCTTAGAATTGGTTGGACCAATCAAAACATAAGACACCCGGATACCATTCTCAAGGCTGGTTAGGTTTAACCAGGGAGAGGGACCCATTTACCCCTGGGTCTGGAGCGCTATACTAAATAAAATAAACAAACCACTATGTGTTCTTGAATCTACAGCTACTGGAACTGAAGTGACTCCATTTTGTTTGCTTTCTTCAACGATCCTGTCCAGTACCGGAGTCCCCCCGACGTCCTTCCTCTTGTCCCCACGACTGAGGCTCAGGAACAGCAAGATCTGCAGAAACTGCCGGGAACCACGACTTCAGCGAAATTTGTTTTCTTCATACAAAGGTACTGTGTCAACGCATTTGAGAGAAAGACACTCTCGCGGAGAAAGTTTGTGAAACTTTCCCAACTTGCAGGTATAATCAGCTTGTGACCCCACAAATGATTTTTTCCTCTAAACTACTGAGAACGTTTGCAAAGACTTTAACGTTTGATACCAGAACTGCTCTTTCCTATCCAGAATACTAGACCATTGACTTTGGCCTGGACTATTGACTTGAATTGAACTGTTCTGGTGAACTGAAACTATTAGCACTGCCTCGAAAGTATATATAATCTATTCTATTTACTTTTGTCCTTTTCGCTCACTGCTAAGTAACTGAGCTGCCATTTTGCTCCTTTTTCAGGGGAGCTCAAACTGTCTGAAAAACTTAGTTTTTTATTGAACTGTATTGGTCTTTAATATTAAGTTGTCTTCTTCTAGTGAAATGTTTTATAAACGATTGTGTAAATAAATTAAGTGGTTCACCAAGAAACATTGAATATAAGTGTCTACTTGAACCACTCTGATTGAAAATCCTCTGTGTAACTACTTGTACGGCTCACATTCCCTCTTGAGATAAGCCTGGCTGCTCAGCTTCCTACCAACAAACTGTGTGATACAGACTTATACCAAAGGTTGGTTTTGCCTACACCTGTAGTCCTAATTGTATGTGGTGGTCCCAGAGGGTACTGCATGCAATTCTGCTCAACACCAACCTAGTTGGTCGCCTAGTTGGAGCTCATAAGAGTTAATATTGCTTACTTTGTCCCACGACCTGCAGTCGTCTAGTCTCCCCACTAATCTTCCCGATGACTGCCTCGTGGGCATCCTGCCGCTGAAGACATCCTCAACTGCTCGATGACTGTCGACCGCATGGCCTTTGCTCTCTGGCCAGGCCCTCTCAGTAGGGAGAGTGGTGCCCTGTGTTTATTCTTTTTCAAGAATGTATTTCCTTTTCCCTTATCTTTCTCTATTTGGTCTTGCTGCCGTCGCCCTCTACTATGGGGAGGATGCCCTTTAAATTTTGCCTGTCGTGTAATAGCAAGTTTCCTTGAAAGGACACCCATCGCCGTTGCAATCGGTGTCTGCCTTGAGACCGCGACGAGCGCTCGTGAATTTTCTGCAAGCTCTTTCAACCGAAAACGTTGAAGGACAGGCAGACTAAACGGTGGGCGGCCTACGTTATGCAGGCTGAAAGCCATTCCCCCATTGGCGCCGTCTCTTTGGACGAGGAATCCATCGGCAGCCGTGGCTCAAATTGGAAGCCATCAACCTTTCGGTGGAAACTTCAGGCTCCCAAATGCGTGGCCCAGACAGACAGGCCACCGGGTCTGTTATGGGGAGTTCATACTCCGGCAACAAGGGCACACACACGCATCGCAAATACCTAAATACACAACCGCAAAGACCTCTTTGACTGAGTCGAAGCGTGCAACGCCAACAGGGCTGCCAAACTTCGCCACCTCCCGTACCTCGCAGTTCAGTGCCCTCCATGCAGCTGTCTTTGCGGCATGCGACCGGGCATTCCTCTGGAAAGGGCGTTCAACCAAAAAAAGCATACAGTCGCTGATACACCATCCAAGAGCGCACAAGCAACTAAGGCTTCGATGGAGTCGTCGACCATGACTGCGCCATCAGACACGTCGAGACCTTCCATTTTAGCCACGGAAAATCAGCAAAAGCCTTGCATGTATTACTTCAGCAGCTACAGAACACAAGGGCACCCCCTCTCGTTGAGAGGAGTGTTCTGAAGCCCCACCCAAGCCTCTCGTGAAGGCCTAATTAGGAAAATCTCCCCCTTCTGGGCAATCTTTTCGACCTCCTGACCCATCTGCATCTTCCCTATGGACTAGGGAGAGACTCGAAAACTATATGGGCAAAATGGCCCCTTTTCAGTCATTATGTATCACTCCCAAAAGACCTAAGGAAGAGGACTCCTGCCCCATTACACATACATTGCAGAAATGTCCCATCTCTGCACAAGGCTACCAAGATGATATCTTGGATGTCTCGGATCAGGAGGATACATATGAGGACAGGACACAGCTGACCAAGACCCAGACTGGGATCAGGATCAGTCAGGGGATCAAGGCCCTTGGCTATCACCAACACCGAACCCTGACCTGGACATCATTTGTCTAGATCCCCCTTTTTCACCTCCACAAAGGGAGTTGTCACCTGTGGATGACCAAATGATATTCAACACCATTTTAAAGAGAGCGGCCGAGCATTTCGAGATCGCAACACATGAGGCAGACCCTGACTCTGACTTTGTGGATATCCTCAAGCAGAAACTCCAACTAGTCAAGCCATCCTCTTAATTATATAAAGAAGCGCCTAGCTCCTTCTTCGTTGTCACCGTCCCTCACACGGACGGAAAAATTATTCCACCCATCTCCTCCCGACTCATTATACATACGGGGTCATGCCACGCCGGACTCCGTGGAGGTCACAACCACTAGGAAGAGGGCAGGGTTTCCATTGTCCACGGCGGAAGCCCCTCATGATAAGGATTGTAAGAAACTTTATGCCCTCAGTAAACCACTGCCTCTGCGGCCTATTCAACTAGGATCGCAAACAATACAACTCTCCTGGCAAGATCCAGCTATGTCCAATGGGGCCTAGTCTAGGACGGCCTTCAAAAGAGCCCACCCATCACGCCTGCTGGCGGTCGTGGCTGAGGGAAAGACAGGTAACCTACAACATATTAAAAAATACTCCGGTCTCTGCTGAGACTGGTGGACGCGCTCTAGCTCAGGGGACTTTACTTAAGAGACACGTCTGGTTGAAGAACTCTAGCTTTAAACTAGAAACGCAGGCCTCTCTTATCAATAAACCAGTCGAGGACTCGAACCTTCTTGGGAAAACTATCGTTGATGACCTGGAGACTGCCAAGAAGGAGCACGAAATGCTGAAATCACTCGGCCAGATCACAGCCAAGCCCTTCCACCAACGTGGAGGCTATAACTCCTGCTGTTCCTTTCGTGGACAATCTTTTTACCATTCTCCCATGGACAATATGGCTCAGGAAGTACTCTATCAACAGAGAGGTCCTCATAGAGGCAGGAACTCTACTGCTAGAGGCTCCTCGTCCTCCACCTCAAAGCGACTTGCCGATTTGGGTCCGCTCTCACACCTCCCCGGTCGCTTGTCATTCATTCAAGCCTGGGGGGGAGAAATCGCATCAGACCAGTGGGTGTTAAAGACAGTTACCCACGGCTACTGCATAGAGTTTCACCGACCATTTCGATATCACCCACCGAAAAAGCAGATGCTTGTCACTAGAACACCTGCGCTTCCTGCCTCAAGAGGTTGAAGTCCTTTTGGAAAAGGGCACCATAGAAGTCATCCCCATTCACGAGGTAAACAAGGGTATTTATTCATTTATTCAATGTACTTCCTTGTACCCAAAAAGGATCTCGCCATGCGCTCTGTGTTAGACCTGCGCCCAGCGAACAAGTATGTCAAACCTCAAAAATTCAGAATGACAACACTGTAGGAAGAAATCCCACTGCTGCTGCAGGTGGATTACATGGCCGCATTGGATATGAAAGAGGCATACTTTCATATTTCAATGTTACCAGCACACAAAGTACCCCAGGTACATGATAGAAGACACCCACTATCAGTTCAAGATTCTCCCCTTCGGCAGTGGCTCAGCTCCAAGGGTGTTCATGAAGGTAATGGCTGTAGTAGCTGCTCACCTGCGCAAGCAGCCCATACCAGTCTACCTGTACTTCAATGACTGGCTCATAACAGGGGATTCGTACTGAACATGCCAAACAAATACGCAGAAGACGGTTTATCTCATCTTCAACCTAAGTTTCTTGATCGAGAAAGTCCAGTCTAAACCCCAGCCAAGTCGAACAGTTTCTGGGGGCTCTAATCCAGACCAAAGACTGCCTTGTCTTTCCCTCCAACAAGAGGGTTCAAAGCATGCTCTTTCAGATCCCTCACTATGTAGCCAGTCACTAGGTGACTACGCAAAGCCATGCGACTGTTAGGGATGATGGCCTCCTTCGTCTACCTAGTTCCACATGCTCGCATGTGCCCCATGCAAGAGTGGCTCTCGAGCCAATGGTGTCAGGCCAGCGGCCAGTGGGATGATCTAGTGGTTGTCTCAGCAGCCCTCGTTCAGTCTCTGCAGTGGTGGTCAAGGGAAAACCTCCTGCAGGGGAAAACCTTTACCACCCCTGCAGTAGAAGCCACTCTCACCACAGACGCATCTCTGGCTGGGTTAGGGGCTCACTGCCTTCATCAGACGGTGCACACCATGCGGTACCCAGCAGTAACATCCAATCAGATTAACTTGTTGGAACTTCTAGCAGTGTTCAAGGCTCTGAAGTTCTTCCAAGCACACCTCCAAGGGAAGACCATTCTAGTCCGCACTGACAGTACTACGGCCCTGTATTACTTAAACAAACAAGGGGGCACTCACTCTCTAGGGCTGTCCAAACTGTCCCAGAACATATGGAAGTGGGCTCTCGAACACAAGATGTTCCTCCTGTCACAACATGTTCTAGGGGAACTCAATCTTCTGGCGACGTACTCGGCAGATACTTCCCTCTACCCGTAGAGCATGAGTGGTGACTACAGGAGGACATTGTACTCCACGTCTTCGCAGACGGGGGCTTCCCAGAAGTTGGCTTGTTCTCCACTCTGGAGAACACCCAATGCCCAGATCACGCCTCCAGGTACCCTCAAAACCGCTCCAAGGGGAACAGTCTCTGGATAACATGGTCAATGAAATGTGTCTACGCTTTTCCCCAAGATTCTCCTGCTCAACAGAAAAGTGCACAAGATGCACCAAGAGCCAGTATGAATGATTCTGGTGGCCCCGCCAGCCTTGGTTTTCCCATCTCATGACAAAGTCAGTCTCCCCTCCCAGGAAGCTGCCATGCCCATATAACCTGCTATCTCAAGACCAGCGGGGGGGGAAACAGTACATCCATGCCCACAAACTCACAATTTAGCAGCCTGGCTCCTGAGGTCCTAGAGTTCGGGCACCTCCAACTCCCTCAAAGAAGTATGGACATACTCCGAGAAGCATGGAAACATAAAACCAGGCATTGGTACTCCAGCAAATGGAAGTGCTTTGTCATCTGGTGTAATGGCAAGGGCATCAATCCTATTGGATGCACACCTAAACATATTGTCCTGTACCTAACCCACCTGTTAGATTCAGGTCTGGTTTTCAGTTCTCTAAAGGTCCAATTGGCTGCGCTTTTGGTGTACACCACGTCCCAAAGCAAGGTTTCGTTGTGGGAAATTCTGGTAATCAAAACATTTATGGAAGGGATAAAGAGGCTTCATCCTCCTATTTCCAATCAAGCTCCTGGGTGGGACCTGAATGTTCTTATCAAATGAATGGGGCCTTCCTTTGAACTATTGCACAAGGCTAGCCTTAAAGCACTCCCCTACAAGACCACCTTCCTGGTGGCGATCACCTCTATAAGGAGAGTTCGTGAATTGCAGACTCTTTCAGTTCAGGACCCATTTGTCATGATTTACAAAGATAAGGTGGTTTTGCGCACACACCCACGCTTTGCGCCTACATTTATCTCAAAGTTCCATGTAAACCAATCCATAGAACTACCCACCTTTTTCCAGGACCCCACTAATGTGGCAGAAAGAAGCCTCCACACGCTGGATGTGAGGAGAGCGGGGTATCTACTATCTGGAACAAACAAAGCCACTAAGGAAAACAAACCAGTTCTTCATTTCAGTGGCAGCTGGCGGAGAAGGGGAACCTGTCTCTAAATCCGCTATCTCAAAGTGGATCGTAAAGTGCATCACACTGTTACTCTTGTCAAGAGAGATCTACCCTTCACACCTAGAGCACAACCTACTCTGGGCACAGGGGCTACTATAGCATTCATTGCAAATGTTCCTCTTGAGTCCATTTGCAAAGCAGCAACCTGGAGTTTTGTACACACCTTTTACACAACACTACTGCCTAGATACACACTCTAGGTCTGATTCTCAGGTGGGCCAAGCTTTAAGACCTCTCTTTGCTACTGTTTCTTCACACGTCCCACCACCATCTCTGGGTACTGCTTGCTAGTCTATGCAAAGCATGTGATTCTAACGAGATTCACAAGCATCAGAAGACATGCATTACTCACTGTAATTGCATTTCTGATGATTGTATCTGCTTGGATTAACATGCGCTCACCCTTCCTCCCCTCGTGGAGTAGAAGGAACATTGGACCTCTTACACTTTCTCTCCTTTGTACTCGCTCATGCTGACAAAAAAGGCTCCCCTCACAGCAGAAAAAACACAACCAGAGGGACCTCGACCTGTGAGGGACTTTGGGTACACTGCACGTCACGTTAGGGTTAGGGTTAGTGTTAGTCATGCCCATGTAGACGTCCCCTTTCGATCTTCGAAAGAAAGATGGAATGCTCCGCGATTACCACTAGATGTTGGAATATATGTACAACATGTGAATCTAAGCAGATAGAATCATCAGAAATGCTATTGCGGTGATTAATGTATGTCATATATATATGCACAGTGGAATATTCATGAGAAATAAAGTATTGCATTACGCAGAAAGAAAAGGGGTGGAAATAAAATGAAAAACCTTTAATCATAAAATATTGAATTATCTCCAATTTCAACAAAATAAAACAGTAAAGTGGGGGGGAGAATTACCACTTCTGGTAATGCCCTGCGACGCATAGTTGCTTAACGAAGGCCCTGGGGCATTACCTGAAGTGGTGATGCCCCCGCCTTGCGAAGGGCTTATTGCTATTAGTACCCTGGCCAGTAAAACCGGGTTACTAAAAGATTTTTTTTTTTCTGTTCTGAAAAGCTCCGAACAGAAAAGAAGTCCAAAAATGGCCGCCTGGGATGGAATAACAGTCTGTTTTCTTATCCCATGGCAGCCATCGAAAACAAAAAAAAAAGTAAACAAAAGGGCTGCCATGGAAAGGGAGAAGGGACTACATGTAGTCCCTTCTCCCTTTCCATGGTGGCGTGTCGTAGATCGGGAGTGGACGAGCTGGAGACCAGTGTAACTCTTACGTCTCGTCCCCTTTCTTCCATACTGCATGGGCGTCCCTTCCCAGGGACGGGAGACGGAACCTTTTTCACCAGAAAAAACCTTCTTCCCCTTTAAATTTAGAGGCGTGGAGGGATGCGGCCCTGGGAGCATGCGCTTCCCTGACTCCGACACCACACCTCGGTCCCCTTTTCCGCGTCGACGAGAACGGGACGAATTCACCAGCGCTCCTGGGTTTGGCTTCGGCCATGTAATTCCACACGCGGATACTTCTTCTCTTATGTCGTTTTTCTTTTTATCATTCAGGTACTCAGTACTCGGGCGTCACGCTCCTCCCCGGTGAATGTCGACTTCTGCAGGGTTCAGCAGGTGTCCATCCTGCGACGGGCTCTTTCCAACTAAACACCCCCACGCCCTCTGCCTATGTTGCCTTGGCCCAGACCACGGCTGGCAAGCTTTACCACGTGCGACACGCTCTCTTCAAGGTCTCTGAAGAACAAGCTAGCCAGGTGGAGAGAGCTCTTCCAGAGATCGCCTCCGAAGGACCTAAAGGACGTCGCCTATCATCGATCCAAGCCCAAGGTAGGGCCGCTCTTTTCCAGCGCACCCTGCAAGGGGAGCTCCTTCTCAAGGACTCACGCGCGTGGGAGGGACCGCTCTGGTCCTCATACCAGCAAGAGTACCGAGGCTACATCAACTACCGGTCGACAGGTCAGTAGATCCTCCCAGTGACAGTGCTGAGGGACCGGAAGGTTCCTTTACAAGGTCTTCACCTGAGGGGCTACGCCCTAGTACTGGCAACATGTCCAAGGGGGCGCCTCTACACAGTTCTACCGGCAAATCGCCAAAGGCGAAGCGCCAACCAGTCCTCGACCTGAGGAACAGGGTAGGCCCCATGATCCACACCAAACAGTCCTGGACGGGGCGGGCCCAGTGAGCTGAGCAACACGACGCAGGCACATGGAAGGCAGCTCGACAAAATGGCTGCTGTGCAAGACATTCCTGACATCCGTCCGATACCGCACCAAGGCAGGGAGAAGGTGGAGGAACATGTGTCTAGGTGGGAATGGTGTCAACCAAGTATGTGGCCTACAGCCTACCCTTCATTTTCGCAGGGCAGGTTCCCGCTGCGTCCATATAGGCAGTACATGCAACGGCTCCAGCAGCCGCCTGCTACCCCATCAATATCGCCTACCACTCCGGCCTGCAAGGACAGGTTTTTTTAAATATTTCTCGGGCTCATGAAATCTCCTCGGATGGGGGACATCCTCATGGACGTGCTCCTGCCAGTGGACCCGGCACCTCAGGCCCCAGTACAGGCGCCGCTGGCCCCTGTGCAGCCTCAACCACCCGCTCCGGCCCCCCAACCGATCGTGCAGGCGGTTACATACCAGCCTCCGCTGCAGCCGCCGGCTCCAGGCTCCACTCCCCAGCCTTCAGCTCCCAACACCGCTCCACTGGTGCCGGACCCTCAAGTGGACGAGGAGGACCCTGACACACCATCGCCAGCCAAGGCCTTCCACAGACTTCTGGCAGGGCTGGCAGAGTACCTGGGCCGCCTTCGACCAGAGGTTGAGCAACCAACAGAGCGGGTGCTTGCAGAAGTCCTCACGCTGTGTCCCACAGCAAGAACGGGGATCCTTATGCAGAAGGACGTGGTCGCCTTGGCCAAAAAGGGTTGGCTCAAGCCCCACTCATTCCATCGGGTCAATCGTAGCCTGGGCACCAAGTACAGGCAAATGGAAGGGGATACACTTTATCGGCCCACCCTCAGCCACACTCTTCGGTGATCACTGTGGCATCATTATACTCTAAGCCGCAGTCGTCCTCAGCCTCTTCCTCCGCAGCACTGCTAGGCAAGTAGGAGAAGATCTTGGAGGCGTATGGGAAGAAGCTGTATTCCAACGCGCCACTGCATCTTCGTCAAGCCAACGCGGATGCCGTGCTGGCGGCCGTTAACCAAAGGCTTTGCCGGGAAATTGCGGATTTCCGCCCAGAACTTCCGGCGCACAGCCAATTACGATTCAAGGCGGGACATCATGGAGTCCACCACGGCCCACATCGACCCCTCTGGACAGGCCATCTGCATTGCCACGGACATGAGAAGAACAGCCTGGCTCAGTGCTACTAAATTTAACCTGGATGTCCAGGAACGCATCTTAGACCTTCCGTTCGAAGGGGGTGACCTCTTCCCTCCACCACGGACGTGGAGCTGGACAAAAAGAAAAACCGCTCACAAACGGCCAAGTCTTTATCCATCCATACAAAGACCATGCCCAAAACATACACCCAGTCACAGCAGCGCCGGGACAAGGGGTGTATATATGGAGGATTCTGCAGCTTCCAAGAGTGGAGGTCCAGGCTGCCTGACCGTTCGTCGACATAACAGCGCAAGCAACAAAAAAGGGGGTGGGGGAGTAAGGGCTTTTTCCATTACCCCTCCTCCGCAACAGCCTCAGAGGGAAAGAAGGCATGGCCCTCCGGGTCCACGTGTCTCCAGTGGGGGACAGGCTTGCTCTCCATGCATATTTTTGGTGCCAAAATTTCGCTGACCCCTGGATCCT
Organism: Ambystoma mexicanum; assembly: GCF_040938575.1. NCBI lineage: Eukaryota > Metazoa > Chordata > Amphibia > Caudata > Ambystomatidae > Ambystoma > Ambystoma mexicanum. The sequence goes on from NC_090936.1 coordinate 870,985,454, forward strand.
CTTTGAGATATCCACGGGGTACCGCCTCCCTGTCCCTGCCTCTCCCCCCTCTTCCCCTCCACTCCCACAGGTTGGGACAGCAACTCTTTTGGCGGAGATCCGGTTGCTCGTTAAGAGCCAGGCAGTGGAGGAAGTCCCAGCCTCCCAGCGAGGCTTGGGCTTTTACTCGAGGATTTTCACCATTCAGAAAAAGAACTAGACGGAACTGAGAGTTGTACTGCACCTTTCCACCCTCAACCTCTCCCTACCTCTACAAAAATTCAAGATGGTTAGCCAGCTTTGATAGCGGAGACCTTGTGCAAGGGAGACTGGATGTGCTCCCTGGATCTGAAGGACGCATACTTACAAGTCCTGATCTGGCAGCCTCATTGTTCTTTTCTATGATTCAGGATTATGGGCTACCATTTCCAATCGAAGGTGCTTCCTTTCGGCCTCAACTCGGCTCCAGGGTCTTTACCAGGCTGATGAATGACCTGATGGCCCTCCTCAGGTCGCAGGGCCACCACATCTACACTTACCTAGACGACTGGCTTGTCAGGGCAACATCTCTGGAAGCGGTGCACCACACTTCCCACTCTCTTATGAACACACTGCACAAGCGTGGTTTTTCACTCAACCTCAAGAAGTCGCAGCTGCAGCCTACGCAGAGACTGACCTTCTTGGGGCTCATATGGGACACATGCTCCAAGAAAGTGTTTCCTTCGGAGGACAAGATCACGGCCATCAAGAGGGCCACAGTGCACTTCTTCAGCAGAGAAGTGACCTCGGCCTGGTGGTACCAACACCTACTGGGTCTCATGGCAGCAGTTGGCCGTCCCACACACAAGACTCAGGATGAGGAGGATACTGCTGCAATTTACGGCATCTTGGAACCTGGAGCGAGGCTCCCAGTCAGAGATGATGAATATTCCTCTATTGCTACACCTGGACCTCACATGGTGGTCCAGGGACTGCAACCTGCGGACCGGCAAGCCATTCCAGCAACCGATCCCATTGGTCACCATCACTACGGACTCCTCTCTCGAGGGTTGGGGAGCCACCCTGGACAACCATTGCGTCCATGGCACCTGGACCCGGCAAGAGCAGGAGTACCACATCAATTGGCTGGAACTGAAGGCCATCTGGCTGGCACTCGGAGCCTTCCGGTTATCGAGGGCAAGGTCATCCTCATTCAGACAGATAACTCGACCAGCATGTTCTATGTCAAAATGCAGGGAGGTACCAGATATCCCCCCACCCCCTGTGCAGACTGGCAGTCAGCATGTGGGAATGGGCCCTGGAGAACATAATCTACCTCGCGGCTGATCACCCGCTGTGGGAATCCAACCTGGAGGCAGACAGGCTCAGCAGGCTAGGAATGGACAACTACGAGTGGCAGTTGAACGACCTAGTACTGCAGGAGATCTTCTACAAATGGGGACTCCCCTAGGTGGACCTCTTTGCCTCCTGGGACAACAGGAAGTGCCATCTGTTCGCCTCCTGGCAGGGTCAGTGCCCGGGCTGCCTGGTCGATGCATTCCAGATTCGGTGGGACGGAATGACCGCATACGCCTTCGAGCCCACCCCGCTGATACACAGGGTGATGTGTAAGATCAAGGAGTCTCGCCACCTCAGCATCATTCTAATAGCCTCCCATTCGCCTTCCGACGGGCCCAGCACATGTTCTGGTGCAGCAGGGGGGCAGGGTCATCCACCCCGCTCCACAGAAACTAGCCCTCACAGCGTGGTTGCTGAACAGGTCAAGCTAGGTCACCTCAGCCTTTCCCAGGGTAATCTAGAGATCATTCAGGACGCCAGGAGCAAGTCTGCCAGGGCCCAGTATAACAGCAAGTGGACCCGGTTTTGCCACTCTGCAGAATCTAAGGGTATCAACCCCGTAGCTTGTACCCTTGACAACGTGCTCTCCTTCCTGGCGCACCTCGCCTATTCAGGCTTGCAGGTAGACACTTGCTGCACCTACCTGGCAGCCATCGGGGCTTACACAAACTTGGAGAAGACCTTTTCCTCTTCCAACCCAATCGTCAAACATTTCACGGGACTCGCCATGCTCTACCCGCCCACCAAGAGGCTGCACCCTGTGTGGCACCTCAACATAGTTCTTGGTGCCCTGGCGCACAAACCATTTGAACCAATGGCGTCCGCGGACATCCGGCTGGTCACCATTAAGACGGCCTTATTAGTCGGCCTCACCTCGGCTCGCAGAATCAGCGAAATCCATGTGCTGGTCGTCTCAGAGCCATATACTACTTTTCACAAGGATAAGGGGTTCCTGCGGACACACCCAGCATTCCTACCTAAGGTGCCTTCCATCTGAATGAGGAAATAGTGCTGCCTATGTTTTTTACTGAGCCCAAAGACGAGGCACAGAGGGTTCTGCACTGCCGTGATGTCAGGCGTGCCCTGAAATTCTACTTAGACAGGACCAAGGGCTTCTGCAAGTTGGACTCACTTTTGGTCACTTTCGGTGGGTCAAGACCGGGATATCAGGCATCCAAGACCTCCATCGCCCGTTGGACGGTCTCGGCCATCAAAGAAGCTTATGAGGGACAGCATAAGCTACTGCCGGCCATCATGCATGCCATCATGCACGCCCACACAGTTGGTGCCAAGACAAGAGCCATCGCTTTCCAGCGGCGTGCCCCCTGGCAGGTCATAAAGGCCCTGTTTGTGCCCAGGCCCCCATCTTACTGCTAACACCGATGGAAGAGGGCAGGAGCCCTTCCCTCTCCTGCAGCCACACCAAGCACGCAGTGTGTCCCAAGCCGAGCTGTAGCTCCTCATTGTCATGGAAGCTGCCCCATGCAGAGTCATCTACAGTAGTAAGATCACTGTATTCATCATCTTCACAGATCCTTTTTATTGGGGATTAGCCGATTTCAACATATTGTGCGTTCTACACGGCCTGCCTGACTGTGTCTCATTTCCTGCCTGACTCATTAATGCTGGGCGCTTCGCGGCACCATAGCAAGGCTGAGCCTCGTCTCTACGCATCTACATCTTTCCAAAACATCCGCCAGCAGCCCTATACTAAGGCCATACAAAGGCCCTATTTGCGCCTGTTAGCGCGCTGGTGTGTGCCCTAGACTTTGCATATCATCGCAGAGATCTACTATGCAGGCCTGGAGGAAAAAGGCCCCTCGCCTGTCTGTGACGGGTGTCCGCCTACGCCATGAAACTCTGTCCAGATCCTGGAATTCCACATGTGAGCAGCTCCATGCACACAGGCTTTATGCCCAGCTGAGCCACCACCCCTGAACTCTTTCCATCTTGGCGCAGATTGCACATGCACTAACTCTAACCTTGCCTATCCTACACCACACAGCTAGTATACAATCAGCACAACCGCCTCACATTATTACTGCATGTTAATGTATGTTAATGTAATGTTACCATTATCCTAGCCTAATTAGTCCACTCCGAGGCCTACAAGCTATCTATACATGCACTGTCTGATTTTTGCCCATTTGCACTATATTGCCTGAGATAGCTCATTTTCGAACTAGCCTACTCCCACTGTCTGATTTTGCCTATTTGCAATAGCCAATTTGATGCCATATTGCCTGAGATAGCTCATTTTCGAACTAGCCTACTCCCACTGTCTGATTTTTGCCTATTTGCACTAGCCATTTTGATGTTACATTGCTTGAGATAGCCCATTTAGAACAAGCCTACTCTCCTTATAGCCTACGAATCTGCCTTATGTTTCACTTACCACTATTCCATCTTTCTACCTTTGCATAGCCACCACTCATTGGTCCACTCGGTCCTGGTGCCACAACTGCCACCACTTGGGCACCCCTTCGGCTGTCTAGGCTGACAACCTAGACCGTGTCGACTATGTATCTGCAAACCATCTATACTGTCCTGCTGAGGACTATCCTATAACTAATCTGCATTCTAAATCCTACCATGACACCGACTCCACCTTTAGCAGCGACAACCCCACACCCTGGAACCCCTCGTACCAACCCTCCTAGTCAGTTCAGTCTGGACACCAGACCATGTAGTTGCCATCAGAGAAACTTCAAACTCTGCGCTAGACTCCCTAAAATATTCGAACATCAGCCAAAACCTCCTCCCTTCTCACAACTACTACTACCAGAACCCTGTGAGGCCCACAGCCCAATACTAAAAACTCCCTCCTCAAAGCCACCAACACCTAGCCATCATATATGTTTAACAGTCAGCTCACTCAGGACATTAACACCCCTCCGAAGTACCACCATAACACCCAGGTACCACCAACGGAAACTACCCAGACTAGCATAAGAGGTGCCTTAATAAACGCCCGTTAGATATTGGCCCATGCCATGGAAATGGCCAACCTACTCCAGGCAGAAAAAATGTACTTCCTCGCTATTACTGAATCCTGGTTTCAATCAGTAGCAGGCCCGGAGATCATGCTAGCTATTCCCGAGGACTACACACTCCTCAGAATAGATCAAACTAAATCCTGAGGTGGAGGCCTCGCCATAATTGCCAAAACTAGCCTAGCTTTGAGACTCTCCAAGCCACCCCACAAACTTTAGATTTTTGTGAATCCCTTATAGCCAAGTTACCCATCACTGACACCCAAACCCTGACCATCCACCTCATATACAGACCCCTTGGCCCCCTAGTATTCTTCGAAGAAGACTTAACCAATATCATATCTGTTGACCTCAAAAACTCCTCACAATGCTTTCTCCTAGGTGATCTTAACCTAGGGTTCAATGACCCTTTAGACCACAACGCCACGCATATCAACGACTCCCTCGCTGAATTGGGGTTTACCCAAAAAGTGACTTGTGCGGCCCACATTAAAGGAAGGACCCTCGATTGGATAGCAGAGCATAACTGACAGACTTCCATCTCTTCTATAACACCCCAGCTCCGGTCCGATCACCACCTGGTTACTTTCACCTTAGAGGCTACGCCTCCCTTACCTCCCGTTAATAGCATAGCTCCTGCCATTCCCACCAGAAACCAAAGAAATATTACAGCCGAGAAACTTACTCCCCTGATCCTTCCCACTCTGAACTCGCTTCCCGACCATAGTAACCCTTTCACTTTGGTAGAGGAGTACAACAAAATAATGATCTCATCTTTAGACATCATAGCACCACTGAAACTTAGAAAGAGTAAACCTAAAAAACATGTGAATACCTGGTTCTCTCCCCACAAGTGCTAACGAATTGTTCACAATTCTTAGAGAGAAATGCCTTTCCAAGCACCTGACGCCTCCCTGAAGGACAAAATTTGGTGCACCAGCGTTCAGAATGCCCTACCTAATAAGGTAGCGACCCTCCAAGCCAAGATTGACAACAAAAAAGAAACTCTCCACCTTTCCCCCAAGTCCAACAAACCTTCTTTGCCACCGCCCCCGTGCACTCTGCCACTCCCCAATCAAGACCCACCCCGCTTCAACTTCAATAAAGTATCTTATCTTAGAGGTTGAAAAAGTCATCCTCTCCCTCAAACCTTCAAATTGCCATGGCAAACCTTGCCCAGCCCAGATCATAAAGGACGCTGCGCGTGACCTCTCCCCATTCATCTCCAAACTAATTAACGCCTCCTTTTCTACCGGCACCTTACCCAATAACCTGAAACAGTCTTGGGTTCCCCCACTACTTAAAAAACAACACTTGACCCGTCCATACCCACCAACTACCATCCCATCACCACAGTCCCCTTCCTGCTCAAAATTCTAGACATGGTAGCTTACTTTCAAATCCAACAATATCTGGAATGTAACCACGTTTTAGGAGTACGCCAGTCAGGCTTCAGACCTCAACACAGGACTGAAACCGCGCTAATTACCTCAAGGCAAAAATTGACGCGCTGAGAGAGTGGAAAGGCAGCACTACAAAATCTTGTGCAACCGCCTGGATTCCACTGTCCACTTCTCACAAGAAGCGATAGGTTGGATCCTATCCTTCCTAGACAATAGGACAATGCGTGTCTTTACACCTAAAGCAGCCGCTGCCCCATACCCATCACCTGCGGTGTGCCCCAGGGCTCTTGTTTGTCCCCTACCTTGTACAATATTTTCACAAAGCCCCTTTTTGTTGATCTAAATGGCCTGGGTATCACCGACACTAACTTATGCCGGTGATACCCAGATCCTCATCCCGTTGACAGGTGACTACAACAAGGATTTGGCCTCTGTGAATAGTGTGTACCTCACCATCCAGGCATGGTGTCATGATGCCTACCCCCGGGCATCCGGATCGAGTCCATCCGCCCCCGGAGCAGGCATCCAGATACTCCATTAAAACCCCAACAGCCCCGGCTGGGGGCTGTTTGGATTCAGTCCTGGCGCCTTAGGCGCCAGGCTCATAGACTTAACTTACCTTATGCAGACCATGCTGCAAATGAGTCCAAGCCAACGTGAGGCCTGGATGGGACTATTTTATTACAGGGACTATTTTTTACTCTGGTGTGGTTCTGGGGAACTTCTTACCTGGGACTACTTTGCAGGCTATTTAAACCACGCTCGAACAGCAGCTCATGCTTCGTGTTATTCTGCATCCAACAGTGTAACGCTCACCGTGTCGGCAAGTCAGCATCCAGTCTTCTGCCACGCCCACCTCGAATCCGGAGCTCCTAGACAAAAGGAAAAGAAAGGAGAAGAGGTTAGATCACGGACATTATTTGATTCCTTACCTGATTCCGAACCCAGCACATCTCCGAGCCTGGAAAGGACATTATTTCAGCACGCGTCGCTTCGCCAGTAGCAGCGCCGCGTTATACTCACCAGTCCACCGCATCTTTCAACTCGGCGCTGCCTCCATCATTTTCTTCGTCGAAACCCAGCACCTGGGGGGAAAACGAAAGGAATAACAAGGTGAGCCGAGAAAACCGACAAAGACAATCTCTTTGCCACCATATGCTTACCTGCTTTACCACCGGAGGTATTATCCTTTAATTGGCTGCATCTTTCTATGCCGCACCTATAAAGGGAGAGAAAACAGCAAGTTAAACTCATGCAACTTTTACCGGACAGTGTTTGGTAATGCAGACTCTTACCTGAACGCCATCAGCTGCCTCCAGGCAATATTCTTTTGGACCCAGCTGCAACCTAACAAGGGAATGGAACAAGAGTGAACATCGGACATATTGAACTCTTTGAACTTTATAGACACTGGAGTCCATATTCCTCCGGAACTCCTCCAGTACCTTCAAACCAGTGAAGTAACTGGTATCTACGCGCCCCTGCTTGCCATGCAGGATGGAGAGCTCATCATTTAAAAACATAAGGTGAGGTTACCAAGAGGGGATATCGGAGGTGATTAGTGGGGAGAACGAGAACAGTTGAGGGGGGGCCATCAATAAAGTCCACGGGTGGATAAATCCCTTTCTCCACTTGCAGGAGAATACTTGTACGAGTCCAGCAGACAAGATTAGGCAGGCCAGTCCAGACTGTCATCTCTTCACTACGCATCACGTTGGTGGAGACCGCAGCTGTCCGGGTCTGATCGACACCCCTGTGGGAACCAGGTGAGCATAACACATGGATGAACTCACGGTCTGTGCCTGAATGATGACAAAACGGAACTCCTCATCCCCGGTACCCCTGCAAACCTTAACAAACTGTGCCACAACTATTCCAACTTCAGAATAGATGACAACAACATTACAGTAGCCAAGGAAGTCAAAACCCTTGGATTCTACCTAGACTCTACGCTGACCTCTAATAAACAAGTCAACTCCATGGCCTCATCAACTGCTTACACCTGTAAACTAATCGGAGCAGCCAAGCCCTTCCTCTCCTCCAACAATTGCATCACCTTAGCAAGAGCCCTTGTTCTGTTTAAACTGGACTATTGTAATGCCCTATATTTAGGGAGTAACAAATATATTACCAATAAGATCCAGATTTTACAAAATGCTCTGAGAGCAACCCTAAGTATTCCTAAGAAAGTCCACATTTCTGACATTAGAAGATCCAATAACTGGCTTTCCACGAAAGATAAAATCCTTCTCAAAACAGTCGCCTTGACCCACAAATGTCTCCACAATGCCGCCCTGCAATACCTCATAGCCAGATAGATTTACGAGACAATCCTCTAACCACCCCACGAGAACTGCCAATGCCAACCTCCTAACAGAGCCTAGATTTAAACACACTAAGACTGGTGGAAGCAGCTTCCCGGTGAAAAATGCTGCCCAATATTGGAATTCCCTCCCACCGCCCCTGAGGGAAGATCTACCCTACCTTTGCTTTAGGTCCAACCTCATCCACTGGATCAAGGAAAATGACCTCTGACCTCCCCTTACACATCATGTAATTGCTGTTTTATCTGTATATACTGCGTATATTATATACTGTGTATTTTGTGTAATCTGCTCATCACTGAGAGTGAGGTCCCGTTTCCACCCTCCTGGCCATCTGTTGTTTTCCTGCACATGTGGAGTTTGTGCCTGGCTGCTGACCATTCCATTAGGTAGGTGCACTTTCTGTGCATTACTGCACCTCCAGGGGAATTATTGAACCTGAAAAATCGAAATTTGAAGAAAAAAAGAAGAAAAAAACGAAATATGCATTCAATTGTTGGAAAGGACTGTTTTATTTGGCATTTTCATTGTGCTGCCATTTTTTGAGCTTTTTAATACTTGGAGCTGCCGTGCTATTTTGAAAGCACAAAAGTTGTTCCCACTATTGCCTGCTTATTTGACTGGTTTTTTGGCCCTTCCAAGATGGCCACCGTGGTTTTCTTTGTTGTGTATGCAGGCTGTGCTGAACCACCTCTCCCTGTGCAGCACTCCCATTGGTTGCTGTGTGTTTTCTTCCATCCAATCAGGGACTGGCAGGCTTTAGCCGGCCTTCTCAGCTAAGGACCCTGTCTGCTTGCAGAACGCTAATTGGGGTCCTCCCTGCACCTTAACGACAATGATGCTGTCACCTCACTCCTCTAAGAAATCCGGACTGCCTTGCCTTTGCCTCCTCCAGAACTATGGGTTAGTTCCCTCCTTATGGACTCACTCCTACCACCTTTGACTAACACTGTTCTTTCTGCTTGTTACTCCCATGTTGTCTTCTTGATGCGCAGTGCTTACTAAAACCCTTGGCTAACATCTGATTCCAAGATTGAAAAGTCAAATCTTGCCGTTTTTGCTTTGTGCTAAAAAGTCAAATCATGCTGCCCATTGCAAAATTCTCTGTATTTTACTTGTATAATGATGCTTCTTTGTAACTTGCCAGCCCAGTGACCTCACCACTCTTTTGTCCCACACCTACCTGCCTTAGCCCCCTGCCCCCAGTTTCTCCATCCTCTCCTCACGTCCACCCCCTTGGCACTTTCTGTTTCTCCTATCTTTTCCAACTGCTTCTCCATTGACGATCCGTCCCTTCTCACTAAGTCTGGTAGGAAGAAGTTCAAAAAGGATATCTTGCATCTCAGACAAATGGAGGGCATTCTTCTCTCCACAGCAATGGGCCTGATAAAACGTGACATTGCACAGAAATGGGGAGCTCCGGAGTGCCCGACAGCGGCTCAGTGGTCCAACGAAATGGACATCAGCGCGGCGAAAGAACTCAGAATTTATACAGCACGGGGATGCCCAGCAAAGGCCACTAAAATCGGGGGAAAGTGGGAAGAATGTGTGACCTGAGATCGGTCTGAGGGGTGGGAGAGCGGGAAGCACAGAAGCACAACATGGACATGGCAAAGAACTTATTACTGAACAGGTGAGGTACAGAGTGGCAAGAGACGAACATATCGACGAGCGACCCAGCAGGGAGACGGAGGGTGGGGGGAACAGTTGGTATCTTGTATGAATGTTCAAAAACTTTCAATAAAATGTTATTAAAAAAAAGGATATCTTGGCCTCTAACCCTGGTCTTCCTATCGCTGACACCTACTCAAATGCTTCCTCTAGACAGACCCTCAACGACATCCTCTTTGTCGTTCCTTCGCCAGATCTATGGACTCCTCATATAATCTCTGTGCTCTGCCCTATCTCCTCCTCTCCCATTAATGGTGGCACTCGCTGGGAAGGTCGCATGTCTTCCTTTGACTCCGCTAAAGTCATCATTAATGTCTACCTATATGGCACTGTCATGGTCCAAGGCCCTCAGGCCAATCTCCTCCTCTTTGATAGGCGCTTCCTTCGCCTCATCAATTTCCTCTCATCTCCTGCTTTCCCCTCCTCTCCCCCTTGACTACCTTTCCCTCTCTCCCTCTCTCCTTCTCTCCTCCTCCTCCTCCCCTGCACCTCCTAGGGCTCTTTCTCCTCCGCAGGACATACCTCTGATCTGTACCCCTCCCCGGCAGGTCTTTAAGGCTGGCAACCTTCTTCATATTGCCACGCTCAACTCTCACTCTGCTGTCCAACACTCCTCTGACATCTGCCACCTCCTTGAAGAACTAGCCCTTGATGTCCTTGGTCTCACTGAGACATGGTTCATGGCCAGCTCTGTCACAAGTTTTGGCACTCTTCTCCCTGATGGCTACAAGATCCTCTCCACACCCAGATCCTCCCGGTCCGGTGGTGGGGTAGCCCCAATCTTCCCTGAGTGGATTCCTGCCTCTATCATTCCCACTCAGACCTACTCCGCTTTAGAATGCCTTGTCTGTAGGCTTTCTCTCACCTACCCATTCTCTGACTGTGGCTACAATCTACTGGCCTCCTGGTCAAATCACCTCATTTCTCTCTGAGTGGGTGGAGCTCCCCTCCTCCCTCCTGGCCTCTACCACTCAACTCCTGCTCCTTGGTGACCTCAATATACATTTAGACTCTCCTTGCTCCTCCTCTGTACTCTTCCGTGACCTCTGCGACTCCCTCTCCCTGTCCATCCTCCCCTCTGCCCCGACTCACTCTGCGGGGCACACACTCAATGTCTTGATCTTCTCTGACCACCCCCTCTCCATCCCTCTGACCACTCCTCTCTCCTGGAGTGATCACTCCCTCCTCTCCTCTCATCTCTCCCCCTCTTCCCACCCCAAGCCAAGCCTACCCCAACACTGCCACCTACCTTCTCAGACATCAGGCCCATGAAGCGTGTCAGTTGAGGTTTTTGCCGCCACTTTCTGCGCCTCCCCCCCCCTCCACATTTGGCTGTCTCACATCCTGACACAGTCCTTTCTCTGCTCTACTCTTCAATTTCTGATACTCTTGATGCTGTTGCCCCTGTCATGAGGATCCGTTTGAAGTCCAAAGCCAAGTGCAATTCCTATGGTATGACTCTGACCTAGCTACACTTAAACGTAAGTGTAGGGCGGCTGAGAGGAAATAGAGGTCTTCCTGTTCATCCTCTGACAAACTGGCCTGTCGCCTGCTACAAAGGCAATACCGACTCTCTGTCTTCACCAAGAAGAGAGTCCATATTCAAGCTTGTGTCTCTGCAGCATCTACCAACTCGGCCGAACTCTTTAAAATCTGCAAGGAGCTGGCCAACCCTGCTGCAATCTCTATCCCTTGTGTTGCCTCCCAGGCTCTTTGCAATGCCCTGGCCTCTCAATTCATTAAAAAAAAACAGGACATCCTGTCCACCATCTCCACCCCAACCCCTCCTCTCACCTCTCCATCTGTGCTTGCTGACCCTCCATTAGCCACCCCCTCAATCCTTCTCGTCCTTTCCTCTTTTCTCTCCTGACGAGGTCGCTAGACAAGTCCGATCTATGAAAGCCTCATCAAAACAGGTTCATCCCTGTTCCTCTAAAACCATCAAGGGCCACATTGACATCCTCGCTCCAGCCCTTGCTGATTTTTGCAACCACTCCTTTGCCTCAGGATCCTTCCCCTCCCCTCTGAAGCACTCCATTGTGCATAATCTTCTCAAGAAACCCACAGCTGATCCTTCTTGTCCAGCTAACTATCACCCAATTTCCATTGCTCCCTTTCTGGGCAAACTCCTGGAAAAGTTGGCCATCTCTCAGCTTAATCTTCATTCCAATTCTGTTGGCGGTCTCCATGACCACCAGTCTGGCTGCAGAGCTGCCAGAAGCATGGAAACTGCTCTCCTGAACATCCGTGAAGATCTGCTCTCCAACCTTGACTCTAACATTCCCTCTGTCCTCATCCTCTTCGATCTCTCTTCTGCCTTCAACATGGTCAACCATGCCATTCTGCTCAACCGTCTCCGTGAAAACCTGGGTATCACTGATCAGGCTCTGGCCTGGCTGACCTCTTTCCTCTCAGATCGACCCTCCCAGGTCCAACATGGGTCCTTCTTATCATCTATCTTCCTCTCTACCTGTGGTGTTACCCATGGGTCTAACCTCTTGCCCTGGCTTTCCAACCAATACCTGGCAACTCTCACCCACTGCATTGCCATTTTCTGCTAAAGGTTTCCAGTACTACACTGACAACACTCAACTCATTATCAGGCTGCCCTCTGCCACCTCCTCTCCCTCTCTCATCTCTGATTGCCTAACTGCCATTCAAAATTGGTGTGCCGCCAACGATCTTTGTCTGAATGCCAGCAAGACGGAGATCCTCCTCATCGGCACTCCTTCACCATCCTTTCCCCTCACTCTCTGGCCGGCTTCCCTTGGCCCTCCTCCTACCCCCACCTGCAAGGCTAAGAACCTCAGGGTCATCTTTGATTCCAACCTTTCCTTCTCTGTCCACATCTGAGGTCTCTAAAAAGTCACATTTCCTACTGCACCTCCTCAGAGGTACTCTGCCTTTCCTCTCCTTCCCCCAGAAGCTCATGGTATCCCAAGCTCTGGTTCTCCCTAGGTTGGACTATTGTAACAGCCTCTTTCTAAATCTACCTGCCTCTACTCTCCGCCCTCTGCAACTAATCCAGAACAGGACTGCGAGACTTGTCCTTGGCCTCAAGCCCTGGGATCGTATCTCTCCAGCTCTGAAATCTCTCCATTGGCTCCTAGTGGATGCAAGGATTAAATTCAAAACCCTCTGCATTGTCCACTTCGCTCCTCTAACTCCCTCAGGGTCAGTCGTTTTTCAAAGAATGGAGCTGATGGTAGATCTGTCTTCGGCTTGGGCCTCCCTCTGGAACAGCCTCCCTGCCACTCTAAAACTTGAGGCGAACCATCTCCGGTTCCGGAAATACCTCAAGACCTTCCTCTTTTCTACTGCCTTCGCTCCCCCTCTCCCCTGCTGATCTGTTCTCTTGGCACCGTGCAACTGACCACCCTCTGTCCACCGAGCCAAGGTACCTGCTCACCCTGCCATCCCCCCGCAATGCCTCCGGACCACCCCTTGCACTGGGGTCTGTATCTGTACCCATACAGCCCCCCCCCTTTTCTTCCTGCACTTATCAGACCTACCCTGTCTGCTGTCTTAAACCTAGCACTTGCAAATTGCTGTGCACTACCAATTTGTTGCCTTTATTATTTATTTATCTTTTTCTCCTCTGCTTTGCACTTTCTCCCCCTTCCATGCACTTTTCCCCTCCTCCTCTCCCATGCACTTGCGCTTTCTCAGTGTCACTGGGCCTAGTAAGATCGCTGTTTTGTTCTCCTCGTTCCCCTCTTACCTTGTCGCGCTCTGAAACACTTGTGCACGAGCGCGATAGAAATAAAATGTCAATATCAATTGTGCAATCTGCTTGCCTTTTAGTCTTATTTTGTACAAATTGCCTTATCAACAATTTATTGCATAAAATGTATGTACTTGCACAGCAATGTAACCAAAGCTGAACAACCTTCTTGATGCCTATTGCGCCCTGATACTTTCGGGTCTGGTGCGCATTACAAATATTAAAACAATAAAACAAACAATAAGCAGGGCGGCCACATGGGCCACCTCTTCGGCTTTCTGCAAGCACTACTGTTTGGACACCGGGTCTAGATCAGACGCGGCCTTCGGACAGTTGGTTCTTAGAAACCTGTTTGATTAAATAGGGTCTCCTCTCCACCCTGGGGCTACACTCAGTGGTAAACGCCCATGCAGTATGGAGGAAAGAGGACGGGACGTAAGAGTAATTATAAGTTACTCACTGTACTGACTAACATACTCTTAGTCCCCTTTCCTCCATACGTCCCACCATCCTCCCCCCAATAAAATGGTGTCATTAGGCAATGTTCACCTATTGTCGACACGTCTATGGGGACTGAGGTGTGGTGCCGGAGGGTGGAGTCAGGGCAGCGCATGCTCCCAGGGCCGCACCCCAGCGTGCCTCTAAATTTAAAGGGGAAGAAGGTTTTTTCTGGTGAAAAAGGTTCTGTCTCCATTCCCTTGAAAGGGACACCCAGGCAGTAAGGAGGAAAGGGGACTAAGGACTAAGAGTACATTAGTCACTATGGTGAGTAACTTGTAATTTCCAGCGTGTCCGCTCCCGAATAGGAGCAAAACATTCAGTAAGTGGAGGCAGTGCTCCAGGGAAGATTTTGAGGCGGGATTTTTTTACTTCCTATTTTTAAACTTTGAGGGTAAATGTGATTTCAAGAGTAAAAATGACTTTTCTCTTTTGCAAGAGTAAAATGTATGTGACATCCAGCGGATGTGTGCTAAAACTGTATGGGAATCCTTATCATGCGGCAGCTTTCTGCATTGTGACAGAATACACCTTTCATTAGTTCTCGAAGGTCTGGCCGTTTGATCTCTCCTGTATATATTTAAATGTTTAAAACAAAACACAAAAACCTAGTCAATTACATAGTAAAGCAAACAATTGCATCGTGTGTTTTGAGGTTCGATAGCAGAATTTTCTTTTGATGTTTAATGAAAGTCCTCTTTTCCTGGAGCTATTACTACTTAATTTTATGCCAATGGTATGACACAACAGTGCAGAGAGACATGGCCTTCATGCTAAATTCTACACCTAATCTAATGGCCAAATGGTTATTTATATAGCGCTTTTGGCAAAACGCTGTGCATAGAACATATTTATCGCCAACCTGAAGTTGGTACTCCTTTATCAACTTTAAAAAGATGACAGGCTGAGTTGGCCTTGCCAGGATTCAAAATTTAAACCTAGAGATCACACACAGATCACTGCAACAAGTCCTCAACCGGCTGAGCTATCTTATTGGCTAACATCCTTCAGAGGTAGGTAAACAGAGTATTGACTGAGGTATAATAATTAAGTGCCTAGATGTTGGACGAACCATGTATGAAGTGCTACATAAAGTAAAATACCTATCTGGATTATGGATTATCACAGGGACATGTTTTGCTGAGTTTCTATTTCAATAACAAATGTAGCTTTCATTTGTTGGTTTTTGAACAGCGCTTGCCCTTCCTGGAGAGTCAGGTTTTGGGTGTTTTAATTGTAGACTTGAAGATTTGAGAGGCTATAACACGTGATTGGTGTAATGACAATCACTTACCTTTGAGCAAAGACTCTGCTGCCACTGACCATTATAGTAATGTACCTCATTGACTGCAAGGTTGAATGGATGTAAACTAGACCGTGCATAGTCATCATTTTACACACTGTTTTTATAATTAGCGTGTACATTAATCAGAAGTGTAACCAGGATCTGCCGCTGCTTGATTATGCACACAGCACAAGCACTATGAAAAATACAATTGTGCAATACTGGTTTGCTTTCACTGGGGAAAAAAAGCATAATTTGTTACAAAAGATTAATTCTCAATTGCAACTCAGTTTTCCATCTTTAATTCTAGAATCCTAAAATGTTGAGAAAATATACACAGTGCTTCTGTTTGATCCATGAGCATCTACACACAACACAGCAGAAGCTGAACAGAAAGAAACCATTCCTTTCATCAGTGTGCAGTCTCTTTTTTTGAAAGGTTTCAGAAAAATTAATGTTTCAGAGCCTTTCCTCCCTGGCTTGCAATTACATCCGTGTAGATAAAAATCAAAAGAAGTGTTCTGGTTTCTGTGAAGTAACCTGACCTTTGCACTGCCCTCTGCTCTAAACCTGTGTGTAAATGTACAAAGGAAAATAATAAAGATATCGTATTTACAAGATTTTCATGTGTAAAAAGGCCTGATACAAACCGTATCTGGGGGCCTGAATCGAAGGGATGGGGGAGGGAAGGGAAATCTGTGGAGGGAGGCAGAGCCATTACCTCATTCGCTGGCGGGGGAAGATGGCAGCCTCCAGCCTTGAGGCGCCTCAGAGTTGGGGGGAGGGGATTACAGTCTAGTAATTCCAACCATTCCAAGCCTCCTCACTGTCTGAGAGACTACCAGCCCCCCTACCGAGTACTAAATAAAATGATTCCATTTCTGTTACTAGTCAGACATATATTCTAATTGTGGTAAAGGCCTTAGATATTCACCAACTTGTTACAGTGTGTTAGGAAAGATTTGTCTTTTAGACAACTTTCCTTCTATATTCTATGGACCCCCAAAATGTTTTTGAACCTGTCCTGATTTTTATAGAGAAGCTTCACTTTACTGGCCTTTTGTTAATTTGTCATTGGGAAATTGATAGTCATTCAGACTATCAGAACTGGGAAACCATGGTTCCCTTTTGTCTTTTACTTTTTAACTGTTTTGGTAACATTTATAACAGTGCACACAGCATCATACAATGCAGTGCATGGGGATACTTGTATATCAACCTAGTCTTTTAGACTGGTGACCTTTGGTTATTTGTATATGTGCTTAAAGAAAAGCTGATGGCAGCATTTATATTTTTAATATTTTTGCAGTACTTTTAGTGTGCCCACGCACTACTGGCTACTACATGAGATTATTTGCTTGTTCTTTGGCCATTGTAAGGGTGCAGGAGGAGGAGTCTGGCGCACAGGTGGCATATTGTTTGCCATAGACTTTTATTTGTGATGAACATAAAGAGAAAACCTACCTCTCTCTAGGGGTTTCCCTGCCTCAAGTAAAATGCTAATGGGTCTGTCAGGATGTCTTTGTAACTTGGAGTCCACTGTCCTTTGTTAAAATGTCCCCCTCTCTGTCCTTTACACTTGTAATTATACTAATTAACAAAATGTTTGGTCTAGGAGAGTTATTACCTCCTGGACTGGCTGGCAGAGTTCTGGTTAGAAGTTCTCCCCCAGAGGGAATGACTCTCTTCCCCTGAGTTTAGTATTAAACAAACAAAAAGGTTGCTGATCCTCTCAAACTTTGTATCAGAAAGTTCAACACTTTGTATCCCAGGGGTAATGACTCCTTCCCCTGGTTCATTGGTTTGAGCCTCTTTGCGGGTACGATTGCAAGGAGACTCACTCCCTTCTCCTGGCCTTCTTTAGCTTTGCTCTTCCAGTTCACAACACCAGAGGGAATGTCTCTTCAGGTCTTTCTTACTCTATTTCACAGTTCACAACGCCGGGCGGGGATTGACTCCCTTCCCCCTCCTTTCTCAGACCTTATTTCACAGTTCACAATACCACGGGGAATTACTCCCTTCCCCTGACCTTTCTCACAAAGCAAAGAGCCAGTTGTGATGAGGGTCCCAGGCCCTGTTTTCTCCTCTTCCCCTGGAGTACCAGCTGCACTCTCCTGCCAAGTACTAGGATGCGGGGGATGCTTCGCAATCTCCCATTCTTGTGGATGCAGGGTCCCAGACCTGTACTTCTTTCTTGGTTCTGGCGGGCCTAGTTCACTCTCCAGCCAGGTACTGCCACAATAAAATGGACTTGCTATACTTTTTACTGTCTGCTTCAACAGTGGTTTGCAACCAACAACTGCGCCAAGGAATGTGATTCCTAAGGCGCTCTTTATTGTTAGCTTGAACAGTGTTATGAGACCAACCACTGTGCCGAGGAAGATGATTCCCAAGGCACTCATTATGTTTAACTTTTGTCGCACCATGTCCCCACTGGACTTCCTCTTAATCCAGTCACCTGTTTCTCAGGAGCTCTTTGCCAGTTCTTGACGGTATCAGCTAATATTATCCCCACCAATAATATCGCCATATATATGGTCGCCGGGAACGGCCATAGGTGATCTTATTAGTGGGGATAATTTTTGGAGTAAATGGGAGCAGGGGTTACATGGGTGTCCCCCGCTCCCCTTTAGAATAATATGGGGGTGTCCCCCACAGGTTTAATGGGTTAATATCGCCACAAAAATATGGCGCCATTCTTGTATGGCGAAATTTTTGCAGGGATATGAACACATGGAACCTTCTTGACAGGGTTGTGGGTCTTGGTTCGAGCTTCCTCTACCTTCTTGGTGTGCTCTTGCGTGGGTCTGCTGCAAGTTGTTTCTGGCAGTCACAGCATTGTTCTGTGACAGTTTGAGTCCACCCGCTTCGGGTCACGCCACCACTCTCCAGCTTCCAGCTCAGCCTAGGACCTGTTGCATGCTACTGTGTCAATGATTCCCCTCTCCACCTTCTGGACTTGGGGATCGGGCAGCTCACAGCTTCCTTGGCGTCTTCTCCTTGAACTTCCCTGGCTGGAATGCGTCTCATGTTCGTTGGCTGGCTCTCTTCTTGGAGTCCTTTTTTTAAATTTCTATAGTGGTTGATTGGCAATGGACTGGCTTTAGGACTCCAGTCCTCCTTCAATGTCTTAAGTCTTTCAATATTTATTCTTCTGCACCTCCTCCTCGTACCAGTACTTCTAACCTCAACCTCCCTTGGGTAATACAAAATCTTCCTCGTCTAAGTAGAAGTTAAATCTATGGAACTACATAGGTTCATGGGTTGGTTAGGTAAGTGGTTGGGGTTTCCAGACTCTGGAGGTGTGTAGGGTGTTGGGTGAAGGGTATTATACCGCATTTTCCTTAGATGGTTGTACCTGTCCCTAGAGGAGTTGGGGTGTCGATTCCCCATGAGATCCTCCCGCTGTGCACCACCCCCAGGGGGACTATCGGGTAGCAGCCTCCCCTACCTGGCCTCATAGGAAGGAGCTCTCCGTTGGGGGAGAAGTGACGACATCAAAGGATTTGTCACACCATATTGTTTCCTGGCCGCCTTCCTGCCTTTGCAGGTCAGGAAATCCCCAATACGGTCATGCATTTGCCAGGAAAGCTGTGGTTTTCGCGTTCTAGTGCATGCCATTTGTGTGGGCCTAGGAAGTGGGTGGGGACTGTCTAGTCCCATTCCACAACCTTGGTGCCTGAAAGTCTGGTGTGCATGCAGGAGTGAAACCCACAGTGGTCCCTGTTTGGACCACTTCTGGCTGGGAGTGGTGCAAACCCCTTACCATTGGTTGGCTGGTTTCTGCCATGGCTCGCTTTGGAATAAGAAAGGGACTCCTACAGCCATTCCAGCAGATGAGCATTGGAGCCAAGTATTCTGTGTACCCAACTAATGACCCATGGACGACTCCTGCTGATTGTTCCTCCAGTTGCCCTGGCGAAGTCCTGCTGGTGGACCACCTGATCTGAGAAGACCCTCTGCTGTACCACCTGATCTGAGAAGACCCTCTGCGGTGCTTCAACCATTGGACTGGTGGAACCAACCAATCTCTGTGCCGTCTCTCGTGCCTGTAGGTCTGAGCCCTCGGAATCATCCCCGGACCATTCAGTGGACTGACCATCTCTGAATTGGACTACCATGCCAGAAGCGCCGCTGTTTCGTGTTTTCACCCAGGCGTTCAGTGGTAGCCAGCTCGTTCTACAAGTTGTCGCTTTCCTACTAAGTTTAAGCTTCCCAGCATCAAGGGATCCTGTCCTGGAAGGTCTTTGATCGTGACTGGAGAACGTATGCTGTTGCCTTTGTGCAATGACTGTCACTGGATCCAGCTTTCCTCTTTCTGGTAGTGTCCTGAAGAGGTCTGCATCAGTGTCTGCTGCAATTCGGCATCAGAACGGGTTTATTCTCAGCTCTAGGAACCGACTAGAATCTTCCTTGCGCCCGCTGCTTCTGGACATCGTCTACTGGATCCAACAGCAGGAGAACCTACCTTCGGCGACTCGGTCGACCTGCCTTGTCACTTGGGAAAATCGGAGTCGGGGTGAGTAGTCGCAATACTTGCAGCTGCCCTGGTCTCCCCCTAATAAACCTTAGAAAAAAATATTGTTCCATTCTTTTCTTTTGCTTTTTAAAAGCTGTTCAAAGACAGAAAAAGTATCTTACTTTCCTGTAAAATTCTTAAGAATTCTTCTGGAGCATTTTTCACAACCACAAGAACCTTTTATAACTTTGACCCATTTCCTAGAAGGAACTTTGGGACTTTTGGGCACACGGCCCCATTCAACTTGGGCATTAGACTCACATAATTAGGGTATTCCACTTGTGAATTGGTTTTCCTTACTGCATAATTACTTGCCTTCCTTTCAGGTCTTTAAGGGAGTTGCATGCCTTTCTATAGACCTATGGTAACTGCATATGTTATATTACTGAGTGTTGTGTGATAGAATTACCTGCTGTTTCAATTTTCGAGTGCTTTTTGTGCCTATAATTGGAGTATGTTTGTAATTAACTGTTGAAGCAGAATAATTGTGTGCTTCACTGCGTGAACTCATTGTAGACCGCTGACCACTCACTCCTGAGACTAATTCTTGATGGATCTATGTGATCACTGTGCCGCCTGCAATTCTGCTGACGAAAAATGACAACCATTACAGCGCGGCGCAGTGTTCATATAGACCCCTGTGGCCCGCAACCCCCTACCCCACTTCCCCCTTCCCCGCCCCTTAACAGAGGCACACTTCCGTGTGTGCTGCCGACTTCCCTCGATCCCTGCGTAGTCAGTTCCCACCCACTTACGTGGGTCGGCGCCTCAGGGTCCTTTTCTCTTAATTTTTTTTTCTTTACTGTTTCGTGTCTCCCCTACCATGTAATGGATGCGGGGGACACCCCTGCAACCCCCAAGTCCCATTACCCCGACTAACGGCAGCAGAGGACACCCCTGCAACTCCTGCTTCCATTAGTCAAGAGTAATGGGGGTCAGGATATTAGTACGGCACAAAGGCGCGGTACTGTGTATAAGCAACATTTTGGAGTCGTCCTATTTGTATGATTCCACCTTGACCACTCTCCACATGTACTTGATTAGCTTTGGCTAACCTCTGTGTTCCCATGTTCACTATAACTAGGGAGGCCTCCTGAAATCTGTGAGATGTATTTCTAAAATCTGTCCTGGTAGACGGTGTGCGATGAGTCATCCGATACGATGTGTCTTTGCTCAATGTTTCTTTTGATGTATGTTGTATTAAAGATTAGTACCCGGCGAGATTGAAGCAGAATGCCACACGCATTGTGGTTGGCTCTCACCAGGTCCTTACCCGACCGTGAATCCCTCTGTCGGGATTCCACAGCCTTTGTCCCCGGCGGGGGGTGAAGGCAGCCCCTCAGCCAATGAGAAGGCTCGAAGCGGGGCCATCCCAGCTCCGAGCCTCCCTGTGGCTGAGAGGCTGCCTTCAC
Organism: Ambystoma mexicanum; assembly: GCF_040938575.1. Taxonomy (NCBI): domain Eukaryota; kingdom Metazoa; phylum Chordata; class Amphibia; order Caudata; family Ambystomatidae; genus Ambystoma; species Ambystoma mexicanum. The sequence continues at coordinate 871,006,600 of NC_090936.1, forward strand.
CATAAAACCCCCGCCGGGGGACTCGGGTAAGTTTTTTTTTTTTTCTTTTTTTTTTTTTTCCTCTCTTTCCCCCGTCCAACTCGCGGCCTCCCAACCCCACTTACCTTCTTTTTGATCCTTTTTCAGGAGCGGACACGCTGGGAACACTTGTGGGAATGCATATTCTTAGACAATACTTATTTTTATGGGAACAAGGTCTCCCATGCTCCATTTTTCATATGGTGTTCCTGCATGCGGCGGATTTTCAAACTTTTACAGTTTCGTCTTGCGTGTGACGTCAGTTCATTGTTGTATTGTCTGTGTATATTTCTGCAGTTTAATTTTGAGATGCCAAGTGTTTTAAATCACAGTATGCAAACTGGGATGTTATTTGTACCAATCGATGTTACTTTTATTGGTGATACAATGGCATTAAAAGTAAATTCTGATATATACTCCATTCCTAGTATATTAACAGGATGCTTGTATTTGTCTAGACTATGTGTTCATTCGAATGAATATATTCTACTTAGTTACAGACACTGAAACGTAAAATCATCCAAAGTTTGAAATTATTTGAACATTTGCTGCAATGCATCTAATTAAATAAATAGTGGATATTCAAAATTGTTGATCCACATGTCTCATCAAACCTGCTTGTGGTATCATCAGAACATCCATATATTGCTCTGTTAGCCATATGAGTTTCTGAGGTATTCTTCTGGGACGTTTGTTTTCTATTTTGATTCTCAATGTATAACCTAGAGTATGGTCAACACATGGAGGATATTTCTATTTGTCTTTTTGCTTTACAACAGTTTGTTATATACCTTCCATATCTGTTCCATCTTGCTCAGCAATAATACTTTTTTCAGATGCTTGTTAATCTGTTTAGAATCCCATGCTGTGCATATAGTCTGACATCCCTTCGTCACCGCAGAGCATTGCATCTTGTCTTTCTAGAATCGAAGGAGGACATCGACATGGGTGTGCCTGTAACACTATCCCTAGTGTGACGTGTAGGGTACCCAAAATCCCTCATGCGCCGAAGTCCCTCAGATAGTTGTTTTCCGCTCTACATACTGGTCGTTTTATGCGAAGCTCATCCAGAGAAATTGCTTTTGTTCTCTTCGACCTTTGGTCATAATATATATTAAAGTTATCAATATTACCCTACCGTCCCTTCCATCGACGGCTGTTTCAGTTCTCCGCCGAAGTTTGTCCACGGATCTTCAGCAGATGGGGTCCCGTTGGTTCTGCCGACCACGTGGCTGGGCCTTCTGGACGGCCTACACAGTAGGGAGAGTGGGGTCGCGGTGGACATTTGCCTTTCTTAGAATGCCTTTCCCTTTCCTCTCTCATTGTTCCCTGGGTCTATTCATCAGTTTTTCTCAGCTATGGAGAGGACTCCATTTAGGTTTTGTCCTGTTTTCAGGGCCAAATTCCCTTGGAAGGATAAACACTAAGTGTAACCGGTGTTTACCCCTCAATCACGACGAGTAGGTTTGTGCGGCTTGCAAGCTCCTGCACCCGAAAACTTTTAAGGAGCGCCGTGTTAAGCGGTGGGCAGCCTACGGAATGTCGCAGGCCGAGTCCAGTTCTCTCGCTGCCACAACCGCCGATTGTGACGAGGGGTTGAGTGACGAACTAGCCTCCGATTCGGAGGCGAATTACCTCTCGGTGGAGCATTCTCGCTCCGCATAGTCTATCCCCGTCCCCGCTAGGCAAGACCTAGGGCCTGCTATGGGGAATGTACACCCCGGCGACATAGACGCACATGTTCCCCACACTAAAGACACAACCCCAGGGACGTCTTTGACTAAACGGTTGAAGCGGTCCATAGCGCCAACGGGCACACCGCAGCTTCGGCCCTGCCCCCGACCGTCTGGGTCGGCAGCGCTCCCTGCAACCGCGCCTTGCGTCTGGGCCTACTAAATCAAAGGGCGCTGACCTCAATATCCAAATCCCGTCAAGATGTATCGGAAGAAGTTGCCCACGGCTGAAAAGGCCCAGTTCCGCCAAAAGTAGTTGCGTAACCAGAGGCCCGCACTTTAGAACTTCCCGATGATGAAGTGATTACCGAGAGCATCGCCAGGATCATTTCAGTGGAAACTCACAAGGGTCCAAGGATTCAACAAAAACCAAGGTCAAGCACAAAAATTCGTCGAAACCCAAGGATAGGCCGAAGAATTTACCGGAACCTACGGAAAGGCCTACAGACAAACAAAAGGACACATGCCAACCGGCGGAAGCCCGAAAAGACTTTTCAGAAGCTCCTGAAGGGATTTCTTTGGCGTTGAAGAAAAAATATCGACGTTTGCAAACAGAGGATGCGCTAGATGAGCCCTTTCCACCCCTGTATCGCTCTGGTTCATCTGTTTGGACCAGAGATAAATTTGAAGGATGTTTGCACAGGCTAGAGAGATTTGTGGAACTCTCTGAGAAGTCCACAACCAAGAGGTCTAGGGAGGAAAACCCCCTCTCCCTGTGGCTAAGCTGCAGAGGGTCTTTGACCCTACTCAAGATGATGAAGAGGAGGAATACATGTATGACCTCACTGAGGAGGAGTCTCAAAAGGAAGATCTCTTTATTGACTCTGTGAAGGTCCATTTGGACCCCACTGAGGGTTGGGGGGGTAGATCCGGACTTCATTGATCCTCGCCCTTGGCAGTCACCTACTCCAACTCTGGAACCTGATGCCTTGTGCCTGGACTCACCTCCAACCACCCCCACTAGGCAGGCCTCCCCGGTGGATGATCAAATGGCTTTCAATGCCATATTGAGGAAAGCAGCTGAACACTTCAACATTGCTACTCAGGAAGCCGTTCCTGAGGCTGCTTTTGTGGAGGACATTTTGAAAGAAAAACCTCCTGCCAGCCAAGCTATTCCTCTACTAAATTCAATTAATAAGAAGCTGGCCCCTTCTTTATTAACACCTGCACTTACTAGAGCAGGGAATCCGAGGGTAGAGAAGCTTTTGCACCCCTCCCCCTTTGACTCCCTCTACATCTGGGCTCATTCTACTCCAGATTCATTGGTTTTTACAACAGGAAAAGAGCACGAGTTCACCTATCCATCCACTGGGAAGGAACCCCCTGACAAAGAGTGTAAGAGACTTTACGCTTTAAGGAAAAGGATCACTGCGGCGGTAGCGGCGGCTTACTCCACTTGCATCACCAACAATACAACGTTGTTAGCCACCTATGCTGATGCGCAATGGGCCAAGCTAGAGGAAGGCCTTCAAGAGGTTCCTGAGCCACTGCGAGCCCGTCTGCTCTCAACAGTGACAGAGGACAGGCAAGTTAACCAAAGTATGCTAAATAAATACTTTGGATGCAGCAGAAACAGCCCGAAGGTCTTTGGCTCAAGGTACCCTCCTGAACAGGCACGCATGGCTAAGAAACTCTGGGTTCAAGCCGACACAAGCTTCACTTATAAATGAAACAGTGGAGGATACCAATTTATTTGGAAAGGCACTGGATGAAGCTCTCGAAACTGCAAAAAAAGGAGCATGACACCCTTAAGACTCTGGATCCGATCACCCAGAGACCTTCACAAAGAAGGGGGAGCGGAAATAGACATTCCTTTTGTGGGCAACAATTCCCTCAAAATCAATACAGCTCGGGTAATAACTGGTCCTCTCCCCAAGGAACTAGCAGCTACAACACCCCAAACCCCACAAGGGGGCAACAACATGGTAAAGGAAGGGGGTGAAACTCTACCCCTCGAGGCTCAACGGCCTCAGGCCAGAAATGACCCACATTTCCGAGTCCCCTCCCATGAATCCCCGGTCGTGGGCCGGCTAACATTGTTTTTTCGAGCATGGCAGGGAATAACTACAGACCAGTGGGTGCCAAAGACTGTCTCCCACGGGTACTGTATAGAATTCAGCCGGACCCACAGTTCAGACCGCCACGAGCAAGACGCCTGACGCCAGAACATCTGTGAATCCTGCTACAAGAAGTCAAGACCCTGCAGGAAAAAGGTGCCATAGAGGTAGTACCTCTTCTACAGGTAAACAAGGGTATTTATTCAATGTACTTCCTTGTACCCAAAAAAAATCTCACCATGCGCCCTGTACTAGATCTGCGCCCAGCGAACACATTTGTGAATCCCCAAAAGTTTTGTATGTTCACTCTGCAAGAGATAATTCCCCTACTCACACAAGGGATTACATGGCAACATTGGACATGAAAGATGCATACTTTCATATTTCAATGTTGCCGGCGCACAGAAAATACCTGATTTATGATTCAAGACAAGCACTATCAGTTCAAAGTACTACCCTTTGGCATAGCTTCTGCACCAAGGGTATTTACAAAGGTACTGACAGTGGCAGCAGCAGCACCTGCGCAGGCAATCCATCCCAGTTTATCCTTACCTCGACGACTGGCTCATAACGGGATTCCTACGAAACCTGCCTGTCAAATATCCAAAGAACTATAGATCTTTTATTCCGTCTAGGATTCTCTATCAATGAGAAGAAATCCAGCCTAGACCTCAGCCAGGTCAAACAGTTCCTAGGGGCTCTAATTCTCAAAAAAGACGGCCTTGTCTTCCCCTCCAACTAGAGGGTCTGAAACATGCTGTTTCAAATCTGTCAATATGTAGCCAGTTGAGAGGTGACGGTACGCAAAGCTATGCGACTGTTGGGAATGATGGCGTCATGCATTTATTTGGTTCCTCATGCGCTCTTGCGTCCAATGCAGGAGTGGCTCAAAAGCCAGTGGTGTCAGCCCAGCGGACAATGGGACGATCTAGTGATTGTCTCGCCAGTCCTCGTTCTCTCATTACGGTGGTGGTCAAGGGAGAACATCTTGAAGGGGAAATCCTTCACCACCCCCGCAGTGAGGCCACTCTAACTACAGGCGCATCTCTCAAAGGGTGGGGAGCTCACCTGCTGCAACAGACAGCACACAGAATTTGGTCGTCAGACATAGCGTCCAACACATAAACCTGTTGGAACTATTAGCAGTATTCCAAGCACTGAAAGCTTTCCAGGCACAACTGCAGGGAAAGACGGTCCTGGTCCTCACATGCAGCACCACGGCCATGTACTATCTGATCAAACAAGGGGGCACTCACTCTCCAGGGCTGTCCAAATTTTCTGGGACAGTTTGAAGTGAGCTCTCAAACATAACATGTTCCTGTTGTCACAACATGTTCCAGGGGAACTCAATCTTGTGGCAGACCTACTCAGCAGAGATGTCTCACTACCCATGGAGTACGAATGGCGATTACACAAAGACAGTCTCCAATATTTTCGCAGAATGTGGCTTCCCAGGGATCGACTTGTTTGCAACTCTGGGGGAACGCTCAATGCCAAGATGCCCCCAGAACAGTTCCAAGGGGAACGGACTCTGGATAACATGGTCAGGGAAATTTGTTTACGCTTTTCCCCCTGACTCCCCTACTCAACAAGATAGTGCACAAGATGGACCAGGAATCAGTCACAATGATATTGGTGGCTCCCATGTGGGCCCGCCAACCCTGGTTCGCTCATCTGATGGAGATGTCCCTATCCCCTCCAATGAAACTGCCCTGCCTGTACAACATGTTGTCCCGCAAGTTGTTGGGAGAAACTTCACCCATGCCCGCAAACATTGAATTTAGCGACCTGGCACATGAGTTCATAAAGTTCAGGCAGCTGCAACTCCCTCAGAGATGTATGGACATACTCAGGGAGGCAAGAAACCTGACAGACGATATTGATATTACAGTAAATGGAAACGTTTTGTTATCTGGTGCAACTCTAAGAGCATCAACCCCATTGACTGCTCTCCTACACATCGTTTTGTACCAGACTAATTTGCTTGACTCAGGCCTAGTTTTTAACTCGCTAAAAGTTCACTAAGCTGCTATTTCAGCCTCCACTACATCACAACAAAAGGCGTTGTGGTGCAAGATACCAGTTATTAAGGCTTTCATGGAGGGAGTAAAAAGAATTCACCCTCCCATTTCTAACCCAGCTCCCAGATGGGACCTAAACGTGGTGTTGACTAGACTTATGGGGGTCTCCTTTCAAGGCCATGCATAAAGCAGTCTCAATCATCTCACCTACGAAACTGCCTTTTTAATTTCCATTAGAGTCCGTGAACTACAAGCGCTCTCAGTTCTAGACCCCTTTGTAACACCCTAGGTTTGCGCCTAAACTAATTTCAAAGTTCCATGTGAACCAATCCATAGAACTACCAACGTTCTTTCAGAACCCTTCAAACATGGGAGAAAGAAGCCTGCACACAGTGGATTTACGCAGAGCAGTCATGTTTTACATGGAAAGAACTCGACCACTAAGAAAAACATATACGTTTTTCGTTTCAGAGGCAGCAGGTAGGAGACTCTGTCTCCAAATCTACTTTCTCTAAATGGATTGTCAAATGCATCACACTTTGTTACACTCTTGCTAATAGAGAACTGCCCTCCAAGACTAGAGCACATTCTAATCGAGGCACTGGGGCTTCCATAGCAAATGTTCCCCTAGAGTCCATTTGCAAAGCGGGAACCTGGTGTTCTGTATACACTTTTACAAAACACTATTGCCTAGACATTCATTCTAGGTCTGATTCTCAAGTGGGGCAAGCAGTACTAAGACCTCTTTTCTCTACTGTTCCTTCTCACATCCCACTTCCAACTCCGGGTACTGCTCGCTAGTCTATGCACAGCATGTGATTCTAAGCAGATTAACAAGCATCAGAAGACATGCATTATTTACCTAAAAGCATTTCTGATGATTATATCTGCTTAGATTGACATGCGCCCTCCCTTCCTCCCCGCTCGGATGGGAGGAACATAACGTCTTACTACTTTCTCTCTTTTCTGTATTCACTCACGTTAGTCATAGGCTCCCTCAAGACAGAAAAAATACAATCTGGGGACCTCGACGCGTGGGGGATTTTGGGTACACTACACGTCAAGTTAGGGATAGTGTTACAGGCACGCCCATGTCGACGTCGCCTTTCGATTCTTGAAAGACGAGATGCAATACTCCACGGTGACCACTGGATGTTAGACTATATGCACAGCATGTGAATCTAAGCAGATACAATCATCAGAAATGGTTTTACAGTAAGTAATGCATGTCATTAATCCTATACATTCAGCTATTTTGGTCAATTGGCTTTTGACACTGTATAACAGAGAGGGTACTTTCTTTGTTCCATGCACTCAAGATTGTTCGTATGGCACCGCTGGATTTTTCTACAGATTCACATTTCAGGTTACCAAATGTCTGAAAGAACTTCAACTTTATAGCAATTACATGGCCTTGCTCATTATTTGTTCATTGGGGCACAGCATCCAGAGTTAAGGCAAACTGCTGCTCTCTGTGACTGGACTGATAATCTATGCTGAAAGCAGCAGAATGTGGTATCGCCCCAATATACGGGTGAAAAAAACTAATATACGTTTAATGGGCATTGGCAGCAAACGAAAATGCTGAATCTTCGTAATACCGCACAAGAGGATTGGGGGTTTCGCAGTTGTCCTCCGCTACCCTTGTGTGGTATAAGGAGATCGGGTGTGTCGCCCGCAGTCTCAAGGCCGTATTGTGCCATTGTACAATGCATGTCATATATGTGATCGTTGCTGGCCTGCATTTTTGCATTCAGAATTTCCATTTGCAATATTTCCGGGCGTACAATGATCACATAGATCCGAATATGACAGACTTTATAGCCCCATGGTAAGTCTCCCCACTTTAGGGACCATTCAGTGGCGGCAAGGGAGATTTTTCTTGTCCAGTCATGCATAAAGTGTGAATTTGGGGTCCCAGGCACAACATTTCTGTGCAGCCTGCCTTTTCCTGCTCCTTTGGATGAGCTAATCACATCTGCGCCTATGATAGAAATGCACATACCGCAGCACTGGCTACTGTCTGATACTGAACAGCCAACCTTGTCTGGCTGACATGCAAGTTAACACGTGCAGTGTGTTCAGAGGGTCTTAGATCACTTCTTCAAGCCGGTGGTCTGATAAATGCACTAGCTTCAGCATTTGCCTGTTACCTTCTTAAAATTCACAAACGCTCTGAGTTGTTCACATGTCTCCCCTGAGTTCTGCATTGTGTTGACATGTCAAGCCTTGGGCACCCGTCCTGTGGATAGAGCTTAGTGGATCCTTCCATGATCTCGACAGGGAAAAGGGTTTGGTGAGGCTAGCCTGGCACAATACATAAGCTACTTTTACATTCTACCGGCAGCAGTTAAAGTTGAGGGTTGGGCCGAAGGGGCATGACGTTAAATGCTATTTATCACAGCACTTCTGTGTTCTAGTGAGGGTCAGTATATTTATCAACGTTTTGATAAATGCATCTGCTGCAGATTGGTTCAACCGTCTGTAGGAGAGACTGTTGTGTGACTCCAGGTTTGATATGCAGATTTCAGTCCCTTCAGAGACAACACACCCGTTTATCCTTTGCTCAAAGATGTTAATGGAATGCCAATTATCAAGTGCGGCTAAACTGATATCATTATTCAACAAACGGCTTCGGGCAGATGCACTTCGGCACGACTTACATTAGTTCATTGTTTGTAAATCCATTCTGGAAGCACTCGAAGGAGTAAATATCTCAGCCAATTCTCCCATATGAGTATTAACAGATAGAAAACTGTGTTTGCTCTAGTTATTTGATTGTGGTAATAGACGCAACATTGTTGTACAGCATAGTTACCTGTTTATATTTTGCAACATTGATCCGTTCAGGGAGTGAATTCTGCCATGTAAAAACTCTGGTCTCAACCCTGTTTTTCCAAGTGTTGCATCTAAACTGGAGAAAGGAAGGGTCTTCAGAACTGGATGACGCTGGGATGACTATTACAATAAATTCATATTGGAATCCCTTAGCTATGAGTAACACAACATTTTTCGAAATGACGGAAAACATAATCAAAGATATCTACGCAGAAATACAACCTAAATATATCCTACTTTGTGGGGACCTGAACATAACCTATCCGACAACTATCAAAAAACTGAAAATTAACAGAAGAACACCACCCACTTTGCAGAGAGGAATTATGTGGTCATCTCTAATGATCCCTAGAGAGTTGCATAGTCTCCACTCGGTCGATGAGAAGTGAGGCAGAACCAATACCAACAAGGGAATGAAATGGAAGTTCGGCTGTAATAGACCATATTTTTGTGTGAAAAGAACTTCTTACACATACAATAGCTTTTACTATCACACGGACATTCCACAGTGACCATAATCTGCTAACAATGAAGTGGAACACGAGGTGTGAGATAAAGGCTAGGATGCGAGCTGCTGTAGAAGAATGTGGAGGTAGAACACGTCTAAGGTTAACAGCACCAGAAGTAAGACTGTCTCCCAAAAGGACGTAATGTACTCCCACAGTATCGACTACGCACCACCTCTCACGATCTATGAAGTCAAAGGAAAAAAATTGAAATATGCACTGGGAGATCAGAATAGACCTGTATATAACGAAAAACTTGTTTTAGAAATGAGAAAAACAAGAGCAGAAAACGCGGTGCATTAAAATCTGGCATGGCGGAAGACATAGAAAAAGCTGATACAGTTTTGAACACATACAAAAACTGGATATTCTGATGCTTGTTAATCTGCTTATAATCACATTACCAGTGGTAACCGTGGAGTATTGCATCTTGTCTTTCGGGGGACCGAAAGGGGACGTCCGCATAGGCGTGTCTGAAACACTATCCCTATCGTGACGTGTGTAGTACCCAAAATCCCTCACGTGCCGAGGTCCCTCAGATTGGTTTTTTCCGCCCAGATAACTGGGCGCCCTATAGCGGAGCTCTTCATGAGACATTGTTTATCTTACCTAATTGTCGGTTTATTCCCCGTTAAGTCACTTCGCCCATCAAGAACATCTTCGACGGAGACTACGGGGGAATCGTCTATGGCTGTGGGTTCTGCGCCTAAGATCCGGTGTTCGGATTTCCATGTGGCCGGGCCTTCTGGCCGGCCTACACAGTAGGGAGAGTGGGCTCGGGGTTTGCCATACTGTTATTATGTCTTTCCTCTTTTCCACTGCTTTCCTTTTTGGTCTGGTCACCCTTCCCTTCTGCTATGGAAAGGACTCCATTTAGATTCTGCCCTGTGTTTAGGGTAAGATATCCGTGGAAAGACGAGCACACGTCGTGTAACGCTTGTCTCCCCCTAGAGCACAACGAAAAGTGGTGTTCGGCGTGTAAACTCCTTAAACCCTTAAGGAGTACCGGTTGAAGCGGTGGGCCGCGTACGGTATGTCACGTGTGGAGCCTCCCTCCCCTGCCGCGACACTAGCCGAAAGTGACGGGGATACATCAGATGACCAAACGTCCAACGCGGACGTTATAGACCTTGAGGCGGACTATTCTAGGGCCGCCACGCCGGTCCCCGACCCTTCCAGGCTCGACTCCGGTCTTGCTACAGGGACCACACCCGGTGACAGGGGCGTACAATCGCACCGCACAAAGCACACAACCCAAGCGCCCTCATCGCCGACTTCGTCGAAGAAGGCCAAAGCGCCAACGGGTCTGCCGGAAACTTCGGCGGCACCCACGGATCGGTCTGATCCGAAGCCTTCCCCTCATCCGCAGCAGCACATGCCGACTGGGCATAATAAACATAACAAGGGCGCTACTCCCCAAACTACACGCGCCAGAGTTTCAGAACAAGAAACTTCGACGGATTCCAAGGTCTCCAAGGCCCGTACAGACCCGAAAACTATGAGTAGGCCTCTACCCGAGAAGCCATCCGCTGGCCCTTCTGGAGCCGCGGAAGACATTTTCACTGCTGACACATTATCGGAGGCGTTGTCTCCCGAAGATTTGGTGACTATCCGTAAGAGCATTAATAGGATTGCTACGGCGGTGGGCCTGGTACTGGTTCCGCCCACAGTTATGGGCCAATCCGCTGAAAGGTTTTCCACGGATTGGGAAGATGATCCCGTAGACTCTTACGAAGAAAGCCAGGTACCCCCTCTCAAGCACCATGAGAAGATCCTCTCAACGCCTTATGACGGAGAACACGAGTCCTACTCAGCTAGGTCCATTTGGGTCATCCAAGAGGACCACGGAGCAATTCGAGGGGTGTATGGATCGGCTGGAGCAGTTATTCAGGGCTTCTGATCAACCTGCGCCGAAAAAAGCTTGGGTAGACCCTAACCCTCAAACACAAGACGTCCAACACCTAGATGTCCAACACCAAGTTGACTATCAAGATGATGTCCAGATGGACACGTATAGAGACATCTATACAGAAGAAGAGGAATCTTCTTTTCTGGACAACTATGGGGAAGATCAAGGAGCAACGGACAACTGGGAGGACACCCAGCAGGACGATCACAACTCTGATATCGTTTGCCTCGACTCTCCCCCATCCACCCCGATTCGACAAGCTTCCCTGGTGGATGATCAAATGGCTTTCAACAACATGTTGAAAAAAGCAGCGGAATTCTTTAAAATTGCCACGCTTGAAGCCTTGCCCGAACAGGATTTTGCGGAGGACATCATTAATGAAAAGCCTCCGGCAAGCCAGTCTATCCCTCTCGAGCTCTGTAAAGAGACGGCTGGCCCCTTCCTTATTCACACCCGCTCAGACTAGGGCTGTGAACCCAAGGGTCGAAAAACTTTTCCGACCCACCCCCACAGACCTGCTTTATATCAAAGGACGCGCAATCCCAGACTCGCTGGTGGTGACCAACACTCGCAAGAGAGCAGGGGTTCCCATTGCCACGGGAGAGTCACCCCCGGACAAGGAGTCCAAAAGGTTGTATGCCTTAGGTAAACGGGATACGTCGGCAGCGGCCTATACCGTCCGGATTGCCAATGACACAACGTTACTAGCAAGGTACGACGACGCACAATGGAACCTATTCCAGGAAGGCCTTCAAGAGGTTCCGGAACCAACCAGAGCCAAGCTTCTCGCCATTGTCTCAGAGGGCAAACTTGCCAATCAGAATGTGGTAAAGAATACCCTGGACCCCACAGAAACAGCAGGCAGGTCTCTCGCACAGGGTACTCTCCTAAAGAGGCACGCGTGGCTGTGCACGTCGGGCTTCAGGCCTGAGACCCAGGCATCCATTATCATCAAACCCATCGAAGAGGCCAACCTCTTCGGGAAGGCGGTAGACGATGCGTTGGAGACGGCCAAGAAGGAGCGCGAGACTATTAAGTCGCTGCACCAAATTTCCCAGAAACCCTCTTCACAGAGGGGCAGTAATTCTCGGCGGTCCTTTCGAGGACAAGCCCTTGCTGCTCAAAACAATTTTGGCATGTGCAACTTCAACTCAAGTCAAACGGCTGCAAGCCCCACTTACTATCCCCAGAGGGGTCAGAAGCGTGGAAAGAATAGAGGCAGAGGTTCCAATTCCAGAGGAGCGTCAACTTGGGTCAGAAATTTACCACCAAGTCCAGGTCCCCTCCCAGGTCTCCCCGGTCGGGGGGCGATTAACATCTTTCCTCAGGGCATGGGAGGGGATAACTTCAGACCAGTGGGTCTTAAAGACGGTCGCCCACGGTTACTGCGTGGAATTCGCCCGACCTCCACAGTTCATACTGCCGAAAACGCCTTTCACTGGAACATCTGCAGATCCTGGTCCAAGAGGTGGAAGCGCTGCTGGGAAAGGACGCCATAGAAGCCGTCCCGATTCTTCAGGTAAACAAGGGTATCTATTCAATATACTTCCTTGTACCCAAAAAGGATCTCACCATGCGTCCTGTTCCAGACCTGCACCCAGCAAACAAGTTCATAAAGCCCCAGAAGTTTTGCATGGTAACACTGCAAGAGGTGATCTCATTGTTAAAACAGGGAGACTTCATGACAACATTGGATATGAAAGATGCATACTTTCATATTTCAATGCTGCCAGCGCACAGAAAATTCCTAAGGTTCGTGATTCAGGACAAACACTACCAGTTCAAGGTACTCCCCTTCGGCATAGCCTCGGCGCCAAGGGTGTTTACCAAGGTCCTGGCAGTGGCAGCGGCACACCTGCGCAGACTTTCAGTTCCAGTTTACCCTTAACTCGACGATTGGCTCATCACGGGGGACTCGTTCGAAATTTGTTTTTCAAACACCCAAAAAACAGTGGATCCTACTGTTCAGCCTGGGATTTTCTATCAACGAAAAGAAATCCAGCTTCGTCCCCAGCCAAGTAAAACAGTTCCTGGGGGCTCTAATTCGTACGGAAGACGGTCTAGTCTTCCCTTCCAGCGAGAGGGTTCAGAACATGCTCTCAGGTTCCTCAGTATGTAGCCAGTCGAGAAGTGACGGTACGCAAAGCTATGCGTTTGCTAGGAATTATGGCATTGTGCATATACTTGGTTCCCCACATGCGGCTGCGCATGCGTCCCATGCAAGAGTGGCTCAACAGCCAGTGGTGTCAGGCCAGCGGACAATGGGAAGATCTGTTAGTTGTCTCGCCAGCCCTCGTTCTCTCTCTGCAGTGGTGGTCGAGGGAGAACCTCTTGAAGGGGAAAACTTTCACCACCCCCTGCAGTGGAAGCCATTCTCACGCCAGATGCATCTCTCACGGGGTGGGGGGGGCTCACCTGCTTCAGCAGACAGCGCACAGAGTGTGGTCCCCTCAGGTAGCGTCCAACCATATAAACTTACTGGAGCTACTAGCAGTGTTCAAAGCATTGAAAGCCTTTCAGGAGCAACTGCAAGGGAAGACAATGCTGGTCCCAACCGACAGCACAACAGCAATGTATTATCTGAACAAACAGGGGGGCACTCACTCTCCAGGGCTATCCAAGCTTTCCCAAAACATCTGGATATGGGCTCTCAAACACAAGATGTTCCTGATATCCCAACATGTTCCAGGGGAACACAATCTTCTGGCAGACGTACTCAGCAGAGATTTTCCTCTGCCAGAAGAGTACGAATGGCGACTGCACGAAGACATTGTATCCAACGTCTTCGCAGAATGGGGGTTTCCAGAGATCGACCTGTTCGCTACTCAGGAGAACGCCCAATGCCAAGATTAGGCCTCCAGGTACCCCCAGAACTGATCCAAGGGGAATGGTCTCTGGATAACTTGGTCGGGGAAATTTGTCTACGCTTTTCCCCCCCGACTCCCCTTCTGAACAAGATAGTACACAAGATGCGCCAGGAACCAGTCACCATGATTCTGGTGGCTCCCATGTGGGCCCGCAAACCCTGGTTCGCGCACTTGATGGAAATGTCCCCTCCCTACCAGTCAAACTGCCCTGCCCGTGCAACATGTTGTCTCAGGACAGGGGGGAGACTCTGAACTTAGCAGCCTGGCTCCTGAGGTCATAGAGTTTGGACATCTGAAACTCCCTCCGAGATGCATGGACATACTGAGGGAGGCAAGAAAGCCTAACACACGTTATTGCTATGCCAGCAAATGGAAAAGTGGTGCAGTTCCAAAGGCGTCAATCCCACCGATTGCTCGCCTTCACACATTGTGTTATATCTAACCCTTCAAGGGGATTGGGTCCTCCGACGTATTCCATATCTATGACAGGTAATGTCCACAGCTGTGCTGCTTCAGAAAATCTTCGGCTCCTGCGTCGATGACGTCGAAGCGCCATCCCCGAGGACCTCCTCCGACGTCACCCCATGTGATAAGTAGGACGCACAACGCCCATAGCCTCAGTTCCGTTTTTTCCGCGAACGTGTTCGCTTCGTGAATCTCGGTACGCCTCGACTCTTTGGAGTTTGCTGTTTTCAATTCTCGGTTCGTTGAACCTGTTCGGTTTTTTTGGGAAGACCTGTTTGTGGCGATGTCTACTTCGTCCTCAACCCCGCGTCCGGGCTTCAAGAAATGCGGGGACTGTGGGTCCAAGATGTCGGTCACGGACTCGCACGACGCCTGCCTCTGGTGCCTCGGGGAGGCCCACGATATGGACGACTGTGTCGACTGCCAGTCGCTCACGGCAAAGGCCTTGCGGGAACGCAAGAAGAAGCTGTTGGTAGGTCGGGTGTCTAAGCCCCGGAAGTCGAGGTCTGCGGGGCTTTCAGCAGATGACTCGAGGGGCGACTCTCCGCGTCGTCGTCGGAAGTCCAGTGGGTCTCCTTCCAGGAGTCGGTCTCGCCACTCTGTTAGGGAGAATTCTCTCTTTAGGCTGAATTTCCTAACCTAGTGAGTCCCCCAGCAGCTTTGCTGGATTTCTGGAGTTTGTTTTTTTTCCTCCTGCCAAGAGTGGGACTCTTTTCCTCCTTCTCTTGGACATGATTAATGGTATTCCTTTGACTGGTAATGTGTTTTATGGGCTATCGGGTCCTTTACTCCATAGGGTCTCATGTGTTTTTCCTATGTGTGTTACACAGCACCCTCCGTTGAGTAACACAGGGGTGTCATAGTGACACCCCACCATAGACTCCATATCCTGGGACTGACTACTGTCTCCCAGGGCATGTAAAGTCACCATTGGCTTTACTAGTCCCAAATTATGAATAGAAACCAGTACAAACCATCATATTGTGGATGTATTGGTCAGGGCAATTCGATTGCCTTGGGGTCTGTTAGTCGAGGGGGCACGTCTCCGCCCCCCCGATCGAGTTTTGGCTGGTGGCCGTGGAAACTACTTTTTATATTCGACCGCAAATATTTTCCTTGGGGATTTTCCTATTGTTCGAGGCTACCAACTTTAATTATTTAATTCTCATAGCCTCGAACATACCGCCGGTTTATTTAATTAATATCAATTCTCCGGTTGGTATTTTTTGCCAGGACTCGATTCTAAAATGGCGTTTGTGTTCTCTTCTGTGACTCCAACCCAAGTCGAGCCCTTTGTTCCACTTTTTGGCGGGCTTCTCCACAGAAGCCTCCAAAAGTGGTGCCACTCTGTCTGGGTACCACAGGGGGTGTGGGAGGGGGTTTAGGCACCCTGGACTGAGTTACCTTGGTAACCTTGGTAACTCAGGTCGCACTCTTGTGTGATTGGCCCAAGTGGTGAGCTGGCCGGCTCACCACTTAGCATGTTTGAGTGACAGCTAGGCTGAGTGAATGGGGGTTTTCTGCATAAAAGCAGGGCTTTGGGGACTGGAACTTCAGAAGTCGCCACAGGACCTGAGAATCCGAAGAAGGAGAAGCTGAGCCGACCTACCACGACACCACCGGTGGAGCCCTGCAGAACCGACTCACCACTTCCCGACGACAGAGAAGATCTCCCGGCTGGAGAGGCTTCTTTCCCTCACTGGTGGGCACAACCAGTTTTCCTTTCTTCGCACCCCAGCCCGGTTTGTGGTCGAACTGCCCGTGCCAAGCACCCCGGTGGCCGGATAGCCACTCACCACTGAACCGCGAATCACCGGACCGCTCCTTGTACCTGAGAAACTCTGCGGCTGGTTTCTTCCCTGGCAGTGCAACGGACTCCTGTCTTCCTCCACGACAAGATCCTCTCTTCCCCCGGACGAAGCACCGACTTGCACCCGCTACCAAGAACAACTGCCCCCACTGGAGCATGCTCACCACTTTAAGGTACCGTGTCCGCCAGGCCTCCCTTTCTAAAGATTGCTACAAGGTAATAATAACCCCTTAACCTTCTGGGCTGGCCGCCTTGACCCTCTAACTGGTCCCTTTCTTTGGTCCAACTCCTTTTTGAACCTTTACAAGACTCTTGTGCACTGCAACCGTGTGACCTTGGACACATTTCGTTTGATCCTCTTAAAGCGGATCCCGCCTACTGACTCTGAATTCACAGTGTTACTTTGCCTTCCTCTCTTGTTATGTTCTTGTAAAAGAGTTGGGACCTGTTTCAATTTGTTCTCTGCTTTTCTCTCCCTTTTTAAAACAAGTTATTAGAGTGCCATCTACATTAAGCGCTCACCGGTGTCTGAAAATAAGTGGGGCTTTACTTAAGACTTGTCTAATATTCTTTTAAGGGAGTATATATCTTTTAGTGACCGTGTTTTTGAATTGCTTACTATTGGTGCCTGTGTTTTTTTTTTTTTTTTTAGATGTGGTTTTAAATAATTCTATCTCTTTTACAACATGCCCTGGTCAGCGTTTACTTGTACTACTGTGTTCTCTTGACCTATTGTGAATACTCTGTATACTGCCTAACTCTTCTTGAGGGAAGTCTGACTGCTCAGCCACAGCTACCAAGTGAATCTGTGTGGTACAGACTGCTACCAAGTGGGTTTACTGCCAAACACCTGTAGGCCTAAATCTTTTGCAGTGGTCCCCAAGGGAACTGCACAGGTTTCTGCCAAACACACTCCTCCGCCTCTTCGAGGCATTCCCGGAAGCGCTGGCATCGATCGCCTTCCCCGTCCTCTTCCGAGGACTCCGCCCGTCGGCGGGTCGCTTATCCTTCCATGCAAGTGACACCGGAGGAATGGGCTTCCTTCGGGAAGCAGATGCTAGTGATTCTTGAATCGCAGGGCACCGGTCCGTCCGCGCCTCCGAGTGGGGTCGGTCCGCACCAGTCGAGAGACACCGCTCGTACGCCTTCGGGCTCGGGTGGTCGGCACGGCTCACGGGAGAGGATAGCCGTTCTCGCCATGCCCGTTCTAGGTCTCAATCCTCGACGCGCTCGAGACCGCCTGATCCTGTGCCGTCTTCGAAGAAGACGTCGACGCCTGTGGCGTCGAGGTCGTCGACGATTTCTCTCGAGGCTCTGCCTCCGAGGGGGTTGTCGCTGCTGTCGGCGCCTAGGTCGTCGAGAGACACGCTCAGAGCTCTGGCTTAGAGGCCTGTGTCGACACTGACGGCGCTGCAGCTGATGTCGACGCCGATTTGCTCAACGCCGTTTCTGTCGACGCCGGCGCCGACTCGTTCGGCGCCCTCAACGCCTTTTGAGGCGGTGGTGTCGTAGGGCCCCGTGGCACGGGGTTAGCCCCTAGAAAGGCTCTGGCTAAGGTCAGGCACTGTTTGGTCCCCAGATGTCTTCCTCTCCCCACCTGGAGTACATTTCAGAGGGTGATGAAGGCTCTGATGACGGCTTGGTTCCGGTTACGGTACCAGATGAGCTTATCTCGGGCCATAGCCAGTTTGATGACCTGAGGCAGTCACTGCATGATGCCAGTGGACTGGACACCTCTCCGGAGGTGGAGTTTTGTAGGCCGGAGTCTGGCTCTCATGCCAATTCTTCATATCGGCGCCTTATATCTCGGGTCACCGAGTACTTGGGTTGGTCAGCTTCCCCAGGAGAGTTTGTTCAGTATGATCTCACGGACATCCTTGATCTTGGTCCCCCCACTGACCCGGTTTTGCCGTTATATATGGCTCTGCAGAGAAGGGTGGCAGCGGTTTGGACTGCTCCGGAGAATCTCCCGGCAGTGGGCAAGTCTTTGTCGCGCAAATACCTTCCAGCCAGTAGCGACCCCTGCTACTTGTCCAGGCACCCCACTCTGGAGAGTTTGGTGGTGTAGGCGGCTACGGCCCCGGCAAAGCAGGCGTTGTATCCTACCATCCCTCCGGATAGGGATAACAAACGCTTTGACGGCTGGGCGAAGAAAGTGTTTTCTTCTGGGGGTATGGCGCTTCAGGTTTCCAACTCCATATGTGCCTTGTCTCATTTCATACACACTCTGTGGAACTGTGTTGCATTAGCGGCTGAACGTATTCCCGAAGGGGACGAACGGGATGGTTTCTTTGCTATGGTTCAGGATGGCAAGGATGCCATGTGTGAGGCCGTTCAGTTGGGTTTGGACATGGCAGATTGTGTCAGCCGGTCCATGGCGGCGAGCACCGTAATACGCAGGTTTGCGTGGTTGCGGAAGTCTGGGTTCGCTCCTGATGTGCAGTCCCGGCTCCTCAACATGCCCTTTGACGGTGAACACCTTTTTGGCAGCAAGGCTGACGAGAGCTTTGAGAGGTTGCAGACCTCCAAAGCTGCAGCGAAGTCGTTGGGCGCTACAGTTCGCCAACCTCCGCCTTTTCGTCTTACGGGACAGCAATGGAGGGGAGGTTCCTTTCGCTATTACTCGTCCTTCAGCAAAGCGAGAGGAGCTAGCAGTCAAAGAGGCCACCGTAAGAGTGCCAGAGGTGGAAACAGGGGTACTCGAGGTGCCAAGGCCGCTCGGGCAGTTGCTTCTTTGCCCTCAGGCAACGCCGCAGCTGCTACCGCTCAGTCATGAGGCCAGGTCCCATGGTTCACCGGTTGGGGGAAGGCTGGCGCAGCATCTTGTAGAGTGTCAAGCCATTACTTCAGATGTGTGGGTTCTGGAGATCATAACCCACGGCTACTGTCTTCCTTTACAGCAGAGGCCTCACGACAATCCACCTGGGAACCTCTCTTTGAAGAGTCCAGATCCGCTCCTTGCGTAGGAAATTGAAGCCCTGCTGGAGAAAGGTGCCATAGAACTGGTGCCTGTAGCAGAGAGGCACAAGGGATGGTATTCCCCTTATTTTTTGATTTCGAAGAAAGATGGGGGATTGAGACCCATCATGGACTTGCGCGGTTTGAACAAACTCCTCAGGAAGGACAAGTTCAAGATGGTTACTCTCTCTCGTCCTCCAGGCCCTTCAACTTCAGGACTGGTTGGTGTTTCTCGACCTCAAGGATGCTTACTTCCATGTGCCGATCCATCCCAAGCACAAGAAGTACCTGAGGTTCGCGGTTGGCGACTCGCACTTTCAGTTTCGGGTCCTGCCGTTCGGATTGACCTCCGCCCCGAGGGTTTTCACCAAGCTCATGGTGGTGGTGGCAGCGCACCTCAGGAAAGGGGTGGATTCACGTCTACCCCTACCTGGACGATTGGTTGATCAGGGGGAGCTCTCCCGAGCAAGTCCTGGATATTCTGTCCGTCACCTGCCACTCCCTTCACAAGCTGGGTTTCTCCCTCAATTTAAAGAAGTCCCATTTGACTCCAACGCAGCGGCTCCAGTACATCGGAGCAGTGCTTGACACATCCCTGGGGCAGTGTTTTCCTCCCCAGGTGAGGGCTCTTCACATTCAGCAGATGGTGCACAAGTTTCAACTTGCCCAGAATCTCCCAGCGTCCGAGTTTTTGAGACTGCTCGGCCTCATGGCATCCTGCATTCTTCTGGTGCCAGAAGCTCGTCTGCGGATGAGATATTTGCAGTGGGCACTCAAGCTCCAGTGGTCTCAGTCCTCCGGCAGGCTGTCGGACCCTGTTCAGGTGCCGCCCTCGGTCACCCAGGACCTTCTGTGGTGGGCTGTCGAAGGCAATCTGATGAAGGGGGCCCCATTTTGGCTGCCCTGGCCGGAGGTGACGATCGTGACGGACGCATCCCTCACGGGATGGGGAGCTCATGCCAACGAGTTGACAGTCGGCGGTCGTTTGTCTCCGTCAGAGTCCAGACTCCATATCAATCTGTTGGAGCTGAGGGCTGTCAGGCTAGCCCTGAAGGCTTTTCTGCCGACTGTGCAAGGAAAGAGTGTCCTGATTCTAACGGACAACACGGTGGCCATGCACTACCTCAACAAAAAGGGGAGGCAGGGTCACTTCCTCTGTGCAGAGAGGCAATGCAGCTGAGTTCTGGGCCGTCCAGCAGGAATTTTCGATCTCGGCTGTTCATCTGGCTGGAGACGACAACGAGACGGCAGACGCTGTGAGCAGGCAGAGCACGGTCTCTCACGAGTGGGAGCTGGCTCAGGAGATTCTCCTGGAGATCTTCGCCCTCAGTGTCAACCAGAAGTGCGAAAGGTTTTGCTCGCAGGAATTTCCTCCAAAAGGAGCCTTAGGAGACGCGTTCGTGGTGGAGTGGTCATTCCCACTGCTGTACGAGTTTCCTCCAGTCCCCGTCATCCCACAAGTATTGCAGAGGTTACGGAGGTTCGGTTCCCGGATGCTCCTCATTGCTCCGGCATGGGCCAGGAGGACGTGGTACCCGGACCTTCTCGACTTGTCCATCGGCCCTCCACTTCGTCTTCCCTACCAAAACGATCTGCTCTCACGGGAGGGGGGGGGTCAGGTTCTCCATCCAGAGGTCAGATCCCTCAACCTTCACGCTTGGCTTCTGAAAGGTTGAGGTATAAGGATTGGGACCTCCCTGAAGACGTGATGGAGGTGTTGCTCTCGGCCAGGCGGCCGGCAACAAAGTCTCTGTACCGTTGCCGTTGGAGAAAGTTCTGCGACTGGTGCAGAGTTAAGAATGTGGATCCTTTTGAATGTGACATTCCCATGGTTCTGTCTTTTTTGCTTTCTTTGGCCCACAGGGGCTTGCAAGTGGGGACCATTAAAGGTTACCTGGCGCGCTGTCCATCTTTAAGCGCTCATCTGAAGAATGTTCCTATTTTAAGATTCCTTTAATTTCTCAGTTTTTGAAAGGGCTCACTAATGTGTTCCCTCCGTCACCTTTTCTGGTACCTGGTTGGGATCTGAACCTTGTTCTTAAGTTTCTTATGGGTGCTCCGTTTGAGCCTTTACATTCTTGTCCTTTGAGACTGCTAACTCTTAAAACTGTGTTTTTGGTTGCGGTTACTTCCTCTCGCAGAGTGGGTGAGTTACAGGCACTTTCAGTTAAGCCACCCTTCACTGTGTTTCATAAGGACAGGGTTGTCCTTAGAGATCGTCCTTCTTTTCATCCGAAGGTGGTTTCGGATTTTCATTTGAGCCAGAAGGTTGTTCTTCCGGCGTTCTATCCTCCTCCACATCCTGGTAAGGAAGAGGAGAGGCTCAATAGGCTTGATCCTAGGAGAGCGTTGAGTTTTTATATTTCGCGCATGTCCCGGGTCAGAGTGGACGATCAACTTTTCATTGGTTACGCTGGAAAGCATTTGGGACAAGCTGTGACGAAACGGACTTTGTCTCGTTGGATTATTTTAGCTATCTCCGAGTGTTACCGATTGGCGGGTAAGGACCCTGCGGCTGGCTTGCGGGCCCATTCTGCCAGTGGAGTGGCTGCGTCTACTGCCCTGCAGAGGGGTGTTCCTATTCGTCACATCTGTGATGCAGCCACCTGGGCTTCAGTACATACATTTGTACGTCACTACTCCCTCGATTCCATCAGAGGGCAGGATCTGGCCTTTGGCAAGGCAGTCCTATACTCCGCAATTTGATTGGGTATGCTAAATTTGTGTTCTAAATTCTTTTCCCACCTCCTTGCTTGGTACTGCTTTGGGAGTCTGTCATAGATATGGAATACGTCGGAGGACCCAATCCCCTCGATGAACAAGTTACTTTCTTACCTGGTAACGTTCTTTCGATGGGATGGTCCGACTACGTATTCCATATCGCTCCCTCCCTACCTTCCCCGCTGCAGAATTTCTTTTGCGATTGCAGCTTGCGTTCCGCAAGGACTTGTGTGTCTGACTGGCAGAAAACTGGTGGCACACGATCTGGTAAAAAACTATAGCTGAAGCTATGGGCGTCGTGCGTCCTACTTATCACATCGGGTGATATCGACCATCGGAGGAGGTCCTCGGGGACGGCTCATCGACGCAGGACACAGACGCCGAAGATTTTCCAAAGCAGCACAGCTGTTGACATTACCTGTCATAGATATGGAATACGTCGTCGGACCATCCCATCGAAAGAACGTTACCAGGTAAGAAAGTAACTTGTTCATCTATTGGACTCTGGGTTAGTCTTCAATTACTTAAAGGTTCACCTAGCAGCATTGTAAGCCTACACCATGTCACAGCAGAAGGTGTTGTGGTGGAAAATACCTGTGATTAAAGCCTTTATGGTAGGGGTTAAAAGAATGTATCCCCCCCATCACTCACCCAGCCATCTAAATGTGGTTTTAACTAGGCTCATGGGACCCCCTTTTGAGCCTATGCATAAAGCTAGTCTGAAAGACCTGACTTAAAAGACAGCCTTTCTAGTAACTATCACTTCTATCAGAAGAGTTAGCGAACTACAGGCCCTCTCGGTTTTGGACCCCTTTGTTACATTCCACAAAGATAAGGTAGTTCTGCGCACACATCCCAGATTTGCACCGAAATTCATTTCGAAGTTCCATGTGAACCAGTCAATCGAACTACCCACGTTCTTCCAGAGACCTACTAACATAGCCGAAAGAAGCCTTCACACACAGGATGTGCGAAGGGCAGTCATGTTCCACATTGCTAGAACTAAACCACTTAGGAAAACTAAACAATTCTTTGTTTCAGTGGCAGCTGGTAGAGAAGGGGACCCTGTCTCTAAATCAGCAATATCAAGGTGGATTGTCAAATGCATCACACTATGTTACACTCGTGCAAAGAGAGAACTGCCCTGCAAGCCTAGAGCACATTCTACTCGAGGCACTGGGGCATCCATAGCATTCATTGCAAATGTTCCCCTAGAGTCCATTTGCAAAGCGGCAACCTGGAGTTTTGTACACACCTTTACAAAACATTATTGCCTAGACACTCATTCTAGGTCTGAGTCTCAGCTGGGAAAAGCAGTACTAATACATCTTTTTTCTACTGTTCCTTCTCACAACCCACCTCCAACTCCGGGTACTGCTCGCTAGTCTATGCACAGCATGTGATTCTAAGCAGATTAACAAGCATCAGTAGACATGCATTACTTACCGTAAAAGCATTTCTGATGATTGTATCTGCTTAGATTCACATGCGCCCTCTCTGCCTCCCAGCTCGGGGTGGAAGGAACATAGACTTCTTACTACTTTCTCTCTTCATGTACTCACTCACTATAGCCTTGGGCTTCCTCATGGCAGAAAAAATACAATCGGAGGGACCTCGGCGCGTGAGGGATTTTGGGTACTACACACGTCACGATGGGGATAGTGTTTCAGACACGCCTATGCCGATGTCCCCTTTCGGTCCCCCGAAAGACAAGATGCAATACTCTGCGGTTACCACTGGATGTCGGACCATATGCACAGCATGTGAATCTAAGCAGATACAATCATCAGAAATGCTTTTACGGTAAGTAATGCATGTCATATCCTATCGAGCCACACTATACCACCTAGACGCGATAGACCTATTAAGAGTGATTTGTGGAAGGAAGCAAAGAGAATATTGGTCACTTATCAAAACAAAAATGAGGGGATCAGATAATCTCTTGAATAACGTTAGTGAAGAAACATGGATAAAACATTTTTCCACGTTGTTTAAGAAACCCCTCTCATTCCTTGATAAATACCAAAACCCTAGGACTTCTCCACGAAACGATATGTACAACAGCAATCTACCAACGTCTTTGAATATAAAATGGAATATTCCTTGTGACAAGGAATTGATCTTGGCGAAAATACTGAAACTTAACACATTGAGGGCTCCGGGCCCGGATGGGCTAACTAATGCTCACTTATCAGAATGGACAAGTTTCATTTCGAAGGTTATAAATAAAATCCATGAAACAAGGTTGATTCCAGTGTCCTGGACAACATCTACAGTGGTGTCAATATTCAAAAGCGGACTAAGAGAACACTGAAAATAATCATCCAATAGCACTACTGGACGTCATTGGAAGGTTTTGTGGCTCGATGCTTCTGGACTTTCAGATTTGGGCCAAAACTGAAAACATGGCAGACCCATTTCAATCGGGTTTTGTTAAAAATGTGGAAACCTTTGTGAACATTCTTCTGAGTGCAATAAAAGGGAAAACAAAAGAAGGAAAACCAAGGGAATACGTGGCCTTTGTTGACCTGGTCCAGGCATTTCACCAGGTCAACCGGGAGATCCTTTGGGAGAAGCTTAATGCAAGGAATTGCCCACGAGGGATTCTCGCCCAATACAATCTTTACACACAAATACGTCCATGAAGGTGAGGTTGAACCAAGCAGGAACCTTATCAAAATCAATTGGGACAGCGAGAGGTGTAAAATAAGGTTTCCTGCTAGACCCCACTCTCTTTAGTTCATAGGTGTGGGATTTTTGAGATTCAGAGGCTAACATAAGATCTTTTCTGCCAGCAATGCGAGGGGAGAAAATCTTGCAACTATTATATGCAGATGATCTGATTTTATTAGATCAGACCGCAATAAGACTGCAGCACCAGCTTGACAACTTGGTCAAACACATCATACCAACAATCTCCAGATCAATAAGAAAAAGACAAAAATAATGACATTTGAACAAACAATGAGAAAAAACGAGAAATCAAAGTGGTATCTGGAAGGTACATAGATCGAACACGTGAAGGAATTCAAGTACTTCGGGGTAATATTGAGCAACACTCTAAGAGAAACTGACATTCACGAAGGCAAAGAATTTGGCAGCCCCAGCGAGGATGATATAAAATACAGTTCTACAAAGGAAAGGTTCTCCGTTCCCTGACCTACGGGGCGGATGCAATGCCTATGATCCCCAAAGAAATTTGGCCCAAATTGGAGGGCTACTTCTGGCATCGGGTTTTGAATTTTCCAAAGTCAACCCCACTGCCACCGATAAGTCGAGAGCTGTGTATCCTTTCACTTCAAACCACTGTAGATAGAAGCAATATGATGCTCTATAGAAAAGTAATCCTACTAGACCGACTGAAGATCTTTGATATAATAAACATCAAAATGAAAGGAGGAAAAAACAAGGTATTTGGAGAATGGGATAAGAAAAATAGAGTAAAGTTTTTTATTTGTAATGCGTGCCAGACCCAAGGGTAACCGGGCGCAGTGAAGAGAATATGCAAAGCTTACAATGTTACATAGAATTACAATGTTACATAATTTACAGTGATAAAGATAAAGGTATGTACAGACTTAGCAGGGATCATATCTGATCAAAAGATTGAAGCATTGCTATAAAGATTGAGGCATTGCTATAAGGCGAGGCGATCAGTTATATACAATGTTGCTATAATTATTTACAATTGTAATATATCTCTAATAATACATATATGCATTCAGATAAAGTAGCATAACACACGTGTCTATCAATACCTTACATATTTTTGTCATTGAGGTGTTTGATAAGATTCATTCTAAAGTGTGAGAAAGGTTGGTCTGTTCTCAAGTTGTGTGGCAGGGCATTCCACCATTTAGCGGCTAGCACGGGGAAACTGGTACCGCCAATTTTAGCAAGTTTATATCTAGGAATTACCAAGCAGTTGAAGTTGGGAGTTCTTGTAGGCCTACTGGAGATTTTTATTTTTATTTTGTCCATCCGGTAGCTAGGAGCAGCGTTGTTGAGGGCTGTTGAGTTGGAAGAGAGAAACTCCAATGAAGAAGAATTGATGTTCAACCCAACAAAGGTGAAAAAGAAAATGGAAGAGCTGGACTGGATACAAACATCGAACAAAGTATTGGAATACAAACTGGTGGCACATCTCCCTTCCCTCATCTAACCGTCTTCTTGAACATTAGACAATATTGGGGGAAATTCCCCGAAAAAAAGGACAACTTTTATGAGGGCACTGCTAAACCTTTTGCCGACCAACGTTATAAGGGGGATTTCGTCCTCCAATACATATCGCTTCTGCACAATTCAAAACCAAGTGGAAACTAGGGCTGTAACGAATAGCATATTTAGTATTCGCCCGAATACCGAATAGTCTGTCAACTATTCGGCCGAAGCCGAATATGAAGCCGAATAGTTGCTTTATTTGATAAATCATGTTTCAAACTTAAAAAAAAACACTTATTAAAAAAATCAAAGCACCATTTTTAAATGCATTCTATACTTTATTTCATTTCATTGTAATTAATGTAGCATCTTTATTTAAATAATAAAAACAGAAATAAAGCAGATTTAACCGAAATGAAGGGACCAAATGTTCTGAAGATTGTTGCATATTCAGTGTCAGTTAAAGTAGGAGGCTTCATAAATGCAAAAGAACAGCCTTTGTGAATCAGATACATTGCATTCTCTATTCAGTTGCAAAGTTGATGTGGTCGAGTTTCAAAACTTCTTTGCAGCTCACATAGAAATGTGTAAAATGGTTCATGTCGGCTCATGTAGGACACAAGTCAAGAGGAAATCTGAAATGCGTGACCTACATCTCACAACTATTAACCCAACCCAAACAAATCCTGCTCACTTTTCACTTATCATAGCCACTCTTTCTCGTCAAAATACACAAACATATGCAACCTATAATTTCCTGATAAAATATCAGATAATGTTAAAGTCAGGACTCAAGTCCTTAAAAAAAGAAAAGGGGGGACTATGACATACGCAATTGGAAGTGACATGACGGGAACTGAAAGTATCTATGCACATTTCTTTCAGTTTGTTTTTTCCAACTGAAAAAAGTGCACATTGCATATAAACATTCGCCAAAAGAAAACATGTTCGTGTATTGTTGCAGGCCAAGTATAAAAGATGAGCACCTTCGTTGTCTAAGAATCTGTAACAAAACATGCCGTAAAGAGCAGATTACAATATAAGATATTTTTCAGCTGTGTAATAGCAATTTGTCTGGTCTAATTCTGTTCAGTTTTGCAAACTGAAGTCTATATTTGCCTTTCTGAGTTCATGTTGTATTGTATTCAAATGAGAATGTCAAAGTATTCGGCAAGAGCCGAATAGCTGGAAACTATTCGGCCATAGCTGAATAGCTTTTTTCAGCCAGAATTCGTCTGAATACTTACTCGAAGCCGAAGTACGGTGCACCCCTAGTGGAAACACTAAGACACTTGCTCTTGTCATGCAAGAGACTGACAACTGAAAGAACTGTTCATATGGGACATTTGTTTAGATTCAGTAAAACACTTGAAGATGAAACCCGGTGGAGACGTTTGATTGAAGGTGAATGCACCAGCGATGTAATAGCAGTGTCAGTTTCTACAATCTATAGACTTTCACAAATAGAGACTGAAGGGTCAAAGAAACTGACTTAAAAAGACCCATCAGAGATCTGTGATGACGACAACATACTGAGGGAGAATCTTATTATGAGAATTACACCTATTTGACGCTCAATTTGATGTTCCTTTTGCTTGATGTTTTGTACCTCAGAGATTCTGGAGGATATGTTTGCATGTTTTCATTCTTGTAAAAATTGTTTGAATTAAAACAAGTAGTAAAAAATATATATATTTTGCTGCTTGAATAATTTGGTTTACAGCATTACAATTTATTGTTTTTTGAAGTGTTTACGTTTCCTAATTCTTGAGTCGCAGTATTTCTTGAGTATAAGCAGTTAATCCTACGTCCTGTCCCCTTTCCTCCATACTTATGGGACATCTCTCCGTTCTGTGGGACGGGACCGGAGCACGTTGTAAAAAGCATCCACATTTTTTTCAAAAATGTGTCCCTCTTCTTTCCTGCGCTAGGCCCGGCATGCGGCCGTAACCCCGCCCACCTGGGCTCCGCCCCGCGCATCACACATCGGTCCTTTTCTCCGCACGTTCGGGGCCAGACGCACTTGCATGCTCGGAAGACTTTCTCCCCTTTTTTCCCTCTCTGGCTCTCGCTAGCGTTAGTTTACTAGTCTGTCTGTCTTTTAAACTAGATTTTCCAGACTGTTCTTCGTGTCACCGTTACTTCGCGAGGGCAGATCCCCATCCTCTTTGTTTAGAGTGTTTGGCTCCGGAACACCGTTGGGACTCCTGTTTTTACTGTGACTCCTTTTCGGTCCGGGCACTTCGACGTCGGTTGGAGGAGGTGGGGAGGAGGTGTTCGGACGGACTCCTCCTTCACATTTTCAGGCGTTCATCGATGAGAAGAAAAAACTCCTGGTAAGTTCTTTACTTTTCAGAGCACCCCTGCCGGGGGATACCTTTCCGGGTTCCTCTCGAGCCGGGAGGGACGTTGATCGCTCTGTTACCGGGGTTCGCCCGGAGGTGCCTGTCGGGCCTAATAATTCTACCAGAGTTTTCTCCGAGGGTCTCCGTAAGTGGCCTGTGCCCACCGGAGTACGCTCCGAGGTCCCTCCTGTGGGGGCTGTTTGTAGACCCAGTTCTACTGAGTCGTGGGGTACCGGAGCTTGCTCTGAGGCCGCTCTTTCGGCTTTACTCAAAAACAAAACCGGGGTGTGCGCCCCGAGGTCTTGGCTGGGCTTGAGGTTACCGAACGGATGTTCGAGGCCCGTGCCGATAAGGCTTCTACCAGGCCTAGGTCTGAGGTCCCTCGTACAGAGGCTAAGGATACCAACAGTTCTAAGGGTCCGGGCAAGGCCCTGTCGGTTCCCGCTCTTGTGGTGACACCAGATCTGTTGAGGGGGCAAAGAAGAAAGTTTCTTCTTTTACCGGCAGTGCGAAGACCCTTCCTTCGAAGGCTCAGTTGGCGGTTGGTATGTCGCAGAAACATTCCAGGCCTCATAGTACCGGCTCTGCCGAGGTTCCTTACGTTAAGGCTAAAATTAAGACCCCTGACCTATCGACTGGGACCTCTGCCTCACTTCCTCACGTGCCGCAGTTCCCCTCAGATGAGGACAAAATGGCGGCCGTTCCCGCCACGACCACGGCGACCATTTTAGGTACTACCCCTACAACTACGCCATCGGCCCCTGGTGTAGGGTTCGGTCCTTCGGGTGAACCTAAGGTCCCTTGTGCGCATCCTTACCGGCCGGTTTATGATTGGAACGCCCGGATGCCTCTTCCGCACAATGTTTCGTTGCCCGCGGGGGCGGCTCCCTTGATTTATGTGGATTCGTCGGTGGAGGGGCCGGTGTAGCACCCTTCTCCGTTACGTCCCTAGATTTGTCCACCTCATGAGAGGCCTCCTCGGGTTCCGAAACAATCTCCTGAGGATGCTTTTTTCGGTAAATTTCAAGCGATTATGCGTACCGACCCCATGAGGGAATATTTCAAAGGGCTTTCAAGGAGATATGTCCACCCGTGCCTCCGGCTCCACCCGTTCCGCCGGTGGTCCCGCCGGCGCCTCCCTTGCCCGTGGTGCCTCCCCCTGCGCTTCCGCCTGTGCCACCATTGTCCCCAGTGGACAAAGCAGTGCCTGACACGGCTCAGCAGGATCCTGACCTGTCAGATGACCCTCAAGGCGATCAGGACAACGAGGACCTTCCTCGCTCTATCAGAGCTTTCCATGACCGGGTGCTGGACATGAGGAGTTTCTTAGATGTTCCGGTGCTTTCTGGGGCATTCACCTTGTCTCCTTTGGAGCGTACTGGCCTGTTCTTGCAGAAGGACGTTCTGGCCGAGGTCCAAATAGTTTGGGAAAAGCCACACTCGGGGCTTTTTGTCAATAAAGATTGACGCGAGGTACAGGCTGCATTCTTCGGAAGAAGTGGTCTTGTCTTGTCCGCCTCCCTCCTCCACAGTGGTAGCTGCGGCTACGTTGCAATCCAGGCCTGCAGCATCCTCCTCCGCGACGGCTACTCAGGTCTTGGGAAAGGAGGACAAGCTCCTGGACTCCATAGGGGGGAAAATCTTTGCCAACTTGGCCTTACAGCTCAGGCAGGCCAATGCAGAATTGATTTTGGTGGGAGCTAACATGTGGATGTGGAGTGGTTTGTCAGAGTTTGAGGAGCACATTCCGGTCGAGAAGTTGGAGGATTTCAAAGGAGGCCTTTCCGATGCCACGGTCTTGGCCCAGGATCTCCTGGAGGCTGCGGCTCATCATGTAGACACCTCGGCTCGGGGTCTGATGCTTGGGGTTGATACCTTGCGGCAAGCGTGGCTGCATGCCACTAGGTTCTCGAAGGAGGTGCAAGACAAGATTCTGGACCTTCCATTTGATGGTAAGGAGCTTTTTCACTCTTCTACTGATGTAGAGCTCACCAAAACCAAAGATGGCACTCAGGCGGCTAAATCATTGTCTGTTCTGGTTAAAGCTTCCTTCAAGTCTCAAAGGCCGTTGTCGCAAGGTCGTTGTCATGATGCCTACCCCCAGGCATCCGGACCAAGTCCATCAGCCCCGGGAGCAGGCATCTAGACATTTAGTAAAACCTCAGCAGCCTCGGCAAGGGGCTATCTGGGTTCAGTCCTGGCGCCTCAGGCGCCAGGCTCATAGTCATTACTTACCTCAGGCAGACCATGCTGCAAATGACTCCAATCCAACATGAAGCCTGAAAGGGACTATTTTTCTACAGGGACTATTTTCTACTCTGGTGTGGTTCTAGGGACTTCTTACCTGGGACTACTTTTGAGGCTATTTAAACCACACCCAACCAGCAACACACGCTTCACGTTATTCTGCATCCAGCAGAGTAACACTCACCGTGCCTGCAGCCTGCATCCAATCTTCTGCCATGCCCGCCTCGAATCCGGAGCTCTTAAAACAAAGAGGAAAGAAAGGGACAAGGTTAGAAAACAAACTTATTTCTATTCCACACCTGATTCTGGATCCATCTAGTCTCCGGACCTGTAAAGAACATCATTTCTGCACGTGCCGCAGCTGCAGCGCCGCGCCATACTCACCAGTCTTCACAGCATCCTTCAGGTCGGCGCTGCCTCCATCATTTCTTCACCGAACTTTGGCACCTAGGAGACAAAAGAAAACCACAAAGTGAGCCGAGGGAACCAACAAATGTAATTCTTACCACCATAGACTTACCTGATTCACCACCGGAGGCATCCTTTTGTGACTCTCCATATTTTCATGTGCCGCATCTGTAAAGAGAGACAAAACAACACGTGTTCCTCGTGCAACATTTACCGGACAGCGACGGGTAATACAGACTCTTACCTGAGCGCCACTAGCTGCTACAAGAGCATTTTTTCACGAGCCAGCTGCAAGACAAGAAAGGAAGGGGGGGAACAAGAGTGAACATCGGGCATATTGAACTCTATGAACTTAATACTTACTGGTCCTCACCAGGAACCTCAGAGTCAATACTCTCTGGAACTCTCCCGAGCCTTCAAACCAGTGAAGTAACTGGAATCAACGCGCCCCTGCAAATCCACGTAGGATGGAGAGCTCATCTTTCAAGAATATAAGGTGAGATTGCTGTGAGAATACTTGCAGGAGAATATTTCTACGGGTTAAGCAGACAAGATTAGGAGGGCAGATCCAGTCAGTCATCGCTGCACTACGCATCACGTGGGTGGAGACCGCAGCTGTCCGGGTCCGACCGACGCCCCTGTGGGAGCCAGGTGAGCGTAACAGTCGACCTTCCTCTGGTTGTAGGGGCTTCCTCGACCGCAAATCTCACAGGGTGGATACTCCTGCGGGGAATAACCACCGTAGACAACAGTGTACGTGGTTTTTCTCCCGCTCCTCAGCCTCCTCATCAGGTTCAGGTGGCACCGCCACCGATAAGCCTGCCAAATGAGGGTTTTCCACGCTCGCACGAGACCCGGGTGGGAGGACGCATTGCGTCTCATTGGGAGGCGTGGCAGGCCATCACAGAAGACAGATGGGTCTTGTCAGTCGCTCGAGCGGGCTTCCGATTACCTTTACCCCCTACCCAACCCCTCAACCCTCCTTTTCAGCTGTCGGGCTCACCCTCGCTCAAGGCCGAGGTTCAGAAACTTCTGCACCTCAGAGCTGTGGAACCCGTTCCCCTTGGGGAGCAATGGGAGGGCTTCTACTACTGGCTGTTTACGGTGCCCAAACCCAACCAGGCTGGCCTGCGCACCATCCTAGACCTTTCCCAGTTCAATCTTTTCCTACCCCAAGAGAAATTCAAGATGATCACGCCCAACCAGATACGCTCCTCCTTGCAGATGGGCGATTGGCTCAGCATTGTGGATCTTCAGGACGCGTACATGCATATCCTGATTTGGAACCCACAAAGGAGATATCTCTGCTTCTCTTTGGGAGAGGAGCACTTCCAGTTTCGAGTGCTTCCTTTTGGGCTCAGCTCGGCGCCGCGTGTCTTCACGAAGATGATGTGGGTGATTGCGTCCTATCTTCGTCTCCAGGGTATCCATGAGTATCCGTATTTGGACGACTGGCTCTTATGCCGGGGTGCACCCCGAGGCCTTGGTGGGGCTTGGTACTACCAAACGGATGTTCGAGGCCCGCGCGAATAAGGCTGTTACCGGACCTGGGTCCGAGGTCCCTCGTACAGAGGCTAAAGCTACCAACATTTCTGAGGGTCTGGCAAGGCCTTATCGGTGAAGGTTGTTTCTCATCGTTCCTGCTCTTGCGGCGACACCAGATCTGTTGAGGGGGGCAAAGAAGGAAAATTCTTCTTTACCGGCAGCGTCAAGGTCCTTCCTGAGAAGGCTAATTTGGCGGTTGGTATGTCGCAGAAACGTTCCAGGCCTCATAGTACCGGCTCTGCCGAGGTTCCTTATTTTAAGGCTAAAGTTAAGACCCCTGATCCATCGACAGTTTCCCCTGCCTCACTTCCTCACGTGCCGCAGTTCCCCTCAGGTGATGACAAATGGCGCCTGTTCCCGCCACGACCGCAGCGGCCATTCTGAACGCTACCCCTACACCTGCGCCATCGGCCTCGGGTGTAGGGCTGGTTTCTCAGCCTTGTGCACATCCTTAACGGTCAGTTTGACCGGAATGCTCGGATACCCCTTCCGCACAATGTTTTTTGCTTGCGGGGTGGGCACCTTTGGTTGATCTGTCCATCCAGATATAGGAGTGGGCCATGCTTCATGGCGTCTGGCTGCTTGCGGTGCACATCTCGGGCCAACTGAATGTCACAGCGGATGCCCTCAGCCAGCGGACAGTGGTCAGCTATGAGTGGGAGTGGAAGGCGGAGGTCCTCTCATGGACTTTCTTGCGTTGGGGCACACCGGAGGTGGACCTCTTTGCTACGGTGGCAAACAAGAAGCTTCCTCGCTATACCTCCAAAGGAGGACTGAGAGCCTCCTCTCTGGGGGAAGCTCTCGAGATTCCATGGCACAACATGAGAGCTTACGCCTTCCCGCCTCTGCCTCTAGTTAATCGAGCAATTGGGAAGCGGAAAAACTCTGTGAACTGTTCCCTTCTGCTCATGGCCCCGTGGTGGCCAGCCAGTTTTTGGTTCTCAGAACTTCAACACCTGTCGGTGTTTCCGCTGATCAGGTTACCAGTAACCCCAGATCTTCTTCACCAAGGGGAACAGCAGATGTGGCAACCCCTCCCCACAATCGCTCAGCTTGGCGGCATGGTGCCTGAGTTCAAGTCTTCAAGCATTTTAACTTGTCTACGGATAACAAGCATATTATCCAGGCAGCCAGGGAACCCTCGACCAGATCCCAATACAGGAGTAAATGGCTCAGGTTCTGTCGTCGGTGTTTGGAAAAGCAGTTGGATCCAAGGGTGGCTACGATTGACACAGTGCTGTCCTTCGTGTCCTCCCTAGCAGAGTTGGGTGTTTACGTTCTGTCATGCAGAACTTACCTTTCAGCGGTTTCTGCTTATCTTGCTATAGACTAATGCTCTTATTCTCTGAGTAACCCAGTGGTTAAGAGGCATTTTGCAGGCTTGACATGCCTCTACCATCCGGTTCCTAGTCCGCACCCGCCTGGGGACCTAAATGAGGTCCTGACGGCGCTGTGCCATAAACCCTTTGAGCAATGGCTACGGTTGATCTCAAGTACGGGTCCTGGAAAGTGTCCTTTCTGGTAGCCGTTACGTCAGCGACGAGAGTGACTGAGCTCCAGGCATTGTCGGTGGAGCACCCTTTCTTGGTCTTTCACAAGGACAAGGTAGTCCTTCGGATGAACCCAGCTTTCCTACCAATGGTAGTGACCGAATTTCATCTGAATCAGTTGATTTCCCTTCCGGTCTTTTTTCCGAAACCTGCCTCGGAGGCGGAAAGGGTTCTACACTGCTTGGATGTCCGAAGAGCTCTTAGGTTCTACCTGGACAGGACATCCGAGCTTCGGAGCTCTTCCCAACTGTTGTTGACATTCGGTAAGCCTCAGGGCAGGCCGGCGTCTAAGGCATCTATTTCCAGATGGATTGCCGCCTGTATCACTGAATCTTTCACCATCCAAAAGCTGAAACCACCTAAAGGTATCCATGCACACCAGGTGCGAGGCAAGGCAGCCGCGGTTGCTTTTGAGAAGTATGTTCCCTGGGAGTCCATCGCTAAAGCGGCTACTTGGGCCTCCGCATCTGCTTTCTGTAAGCATTACTGCCTTGATATGAGCTCTAGAGCTGACGCTCAGTTCGGCCAGGCTGTGCTGAAGAACCTGTTTCAGTAAGGGGTATTTCCATCCACCCATAGTTCCTGTAAGGAGTGCTTGGGAATCTCCCATAAGTATGGAGGAAAGGGGACGGGACGTAGGAGTTATTACCAGGTTACTCACCGTAGTGACCACCTTACTCCTAGTCCATAGTCCCCTTTCCTCCATGCGCCCGCCCGCCGTCCCTCTAATAAGGTTCCTCTGTTACTGCTAATGGGTCTTTGACCCTGCGATAGATAAGGACTGATGGGCGATGCACGGGGCGGAGCCGAGGTTGGCGGGGTTACGGCCGCGTGTCAGGCCCCGCGCAGGAAAGAGAGGGACACATTTTTGAAAAAAATTTGGATGCTTTTTACAAAGTGCTCCGGTCCCGTCCCACAGGACGGAGAGATGTCCCATAAGTATGGAGGAAAGGGGACTATGGACTAGGAGTAAGGTGGTCACTACAGTGAGTAACCTGGTAAATTCCTAGCATGCTTTTTAAAAAAACGATAAACTAGAACACTCTAAACAAACATATTCGATCAGTAAAAAATGTGTATTGATTGTCTTTACCTTTTTTATTGTTTTGTGCAAAGTGACACCAACACAGCTGAACAAGATTCCCACGACAATTTGTAATAGAATCAAATAACTGGCAACGTTTTCTATAAATCATTTATTTGTGCCATGTAACTGTATTAAACTCTTAGTTTGTCTTTTGACGGATTTGAGTAGCACATTGAGTCTTTGTTTTATTCTTTGAATTTTACTACTTGCTTTTCTCGATTGTAAATGGGGACTAAAAGTCCTACAATGCAAAGCTTAATCTTGCATTGGACAATGGCTACAGTTGGGTACTTTTGACTTCAATGCAAAGACACCACTTGACTGTTCAAATTTTGAATGATCATGGGTATTTTTCATTGTGGCATAGGCACAGCATTGTTTCTAAAGCAGATTCAGGTTGCATTATGTGAAAGAGCAGCTGAGCTTTGCTACAGATTAGCACTTGACTTTTTACGGAGGGGAAGCCTGGTCACAACCAGAGCTGTCTGAAAACTGAAGGTTTTATAATTGTGCAAAGCATTTGAAAGTTTAAGGTAAATATTTAGCTACAGTCCTAGAAAAATGGCAATGGAACCTTAATGCATGTTTTGTAACCTGGTCTGCTTGGGGAAATTGTGATTTTCGGCAAACATACTTTCTTCTAATGCATCAGAGTTAAATAGGATCACAGTGGTCTTTCGCCATACTAAAAGGGGGGAGAGAATTGAACAAATTATTTTGGTTCACAGAACCCGCTGGATGAAATCATCTTGAGGTTATGGGTTTGCATACAGATAGCACAAACTAACTCAGTGACCTCGAATTGTGAATAGTCTGGTCAGGTGATGTACTGTTGGTGCTTTGTACTAAGGATCCTCTGATATGGAATGGAATTTGCCTAATTCAGTATTTGTGGATTGCATAAAATAATGGAGCCGGTCTTTCGAAATGAGTGTCAATAAAGCTTGGCAGCTTCAGGCAGATTTGCAAGAAATCTAAATGGAAAAATAACCTCCTAATCTCTGTTGCTCTTGCCTTTCCTCTAACACTGTACCCTTTTCACTTCGTTTCTTCTGCATGTTTGATGGTATCAACTGATGGGCTTAACGGCCATTGCTATGATTTTGCAAACTTTTTACTGGTCTTTCATCATTGTTTATAGGAATAAGGGTACAACGTTGTTACATTGGTGACTTTTTTTCCATCAATTTTCTGTGGAAAATAATCATTCAAAAAATATTGGGGGGGCAGGTCAGCAACACAAAGTAATTGCGTATGCGGACGATATGCTAATAACCTTAGAGGACCCTGAATCCACATTATCAGCTACAGTTAGAGAATTAGAAAACTATGGGACCATCTCAGGGCTAAAAATAAATAGAAAGAAATCAGAGATCCTCATCCTGGCAGGGGATAGAACGAACATAGAAAGGGAAGCAAAAATACTGGACCTCAAGATAGTACAGGAAGGTATAAAATACCTGGGAATAATTGTACCTCCAAAAATAGAACAATTCTATGGGGAAAACTACCCGTCGCTAATTACAAAAATCCGAAGGGAATTAAATAGATGGAATCCACTACAGATATCCTGGTGGGGCAGAATACAATCAGTCAAGATGACCATCCTCCCAAAGGTACTATATTATTTTCAGGCTCTCCCGGTGGGAGTCCCAGACACGTTCTTCAAAACCTTAACAAAATTGGTATCGTCCTTTATATGGAAAGGAAAAACGCCGAGAATAGCCAGGATGGTCCTCACGGCCCCAACCAGAGAAGGAGGAATGGCGCTCCCCCATTTTAGAAAATACTACCAGGCAGCACAGCTTAAAGTCCTGAGGGAGTGTGTGGGGGAGAATCCCCAACAGATATGGGCCAAACAAGACAGAGAAGTAGCCAGGACCCCACTGGTAGAACTCCTCTGGAAACAGAGGCAGCACAGGCACAAAAATTTAAGATTAAGCGAAATCATGAAAACC
The DNA here is from genome assembly GCF_040938575.1 of Ambystoma mexicanum. Lineage (NCBI taxonomy): Eukaryota > Metazoa > Chordata > Amphibia > Caudata > Ambystomatidae > Ambystoma > Ambystoma mexicanum. The sequence continues at coordinate 871,043,804 of NC_090936.1, forward strand.
ACGCTGGAAGCATGGGATAGCCAAACAAGAAAAGGCACAATGACCACGGCGATTGGACCATTTACACCCATCTGTAGAAATCCACTGTTTCCACCGGGGATGGAACAAGGGGCTTATGACAGCTGGGAGAAGGTGGGCATTACTAAAATAGGCAAGATGTTTGAGGACAAGGAAATCATCTCCCTAGAGTCGTGCCTGGCAGGTAGGAGAATCCCCAAAAGCGATAGATATAGGTATGAACAGCTAAAGCACTGGCTAAACTCTCCGATAATCACCGAGGCAGCAACCAGGGACCTTACAGGGTTCGAAACATACATCACATCCAACACGGGGGAAAAAAAGTGGGTATCAACTCTATACAAATACATAAACTCACAAGGGGAAAGCATTAAATGGTCATACAGAACAAAATGGGGCAGAACATTGAGGGAGGAGCCAACGGATAAAGAATGGGAAGACCTATTGTGGCAGATCCCCAGAATGACCCGATCGGCACAAACTAGAGAGATGTGGGTCAAAGTTATGACAGTGGCACTACACTCCAGAGAGGCTCCATTCAATGTACCCAAACACACCCAATCACTGCTGGAGAGGATGTGACGAAGCGGGAACATGGAGACACATGGTGGGACTGTAAAAACATTAAACCCTTTTGGGAAGAAGTGAAAAATGAGATGGGCAAAATATTCCCGGATGTGGGGTTGATGGGGGATGAAGTGTGGCTCTGTGGAATTAGAGACGATACAGCGAGGCAATACAGCAAAACGCAATGGAGAACTTTCATGGGACTACTTATAGCAGCATGGACCACCATTGCACAGAACTGGAAAAACAAAAATACCCCACTGACCTACACCTGGCTTCAGAAAGTATGGGCCCATATAACAATGGAGAAAATTACTCACAAACTTCAAGGAACAGGAGACCAATTTGTAAAAGAATGGGAAGGGACCCTGCAATACCTCCAGTCAGACTTTATGGAGCAATGGTGCCCCCATAACATAAAAATCTCAGACATATTCAACGCATAATCAGGAACCCGGGACAAAATGACTTCATCCGACCCGAGGGGAGGGAGGTGGGAGGGGGAAGGGAAAGTTATAAGTTTCAATGTTATCTTCTTTATGTAATATCTATGTAAAACTAATAAATACAAGTTTTAAAAAATATATATATATATTGGGGGGGTTGAGATGTACGGGGTAGGAGGTGTGGGGAATAGGTAGTGAACAATAGGGGTGGGGAGTTGTGGTGGGAAACCCCCAAATAAAAAAAAACCACTGTAGGAAAACACCTCTTTTGAAGAAAACAGGCAATGTAAGAACATAGAACCAGGAATAAAAAGTCTTGAAAAAAGTATGTAGTCATTAACTGCCGTGGGTATAAAATATATATCCAGTTCCTTTTTGCGATAAACAGTGACAAACCTGCTTTAATTCAGTTTTTCGGTTTAGTAGTTTCATTGAGGCTGGGTCCCTATCGCAATTATTTCTGTAAAGTGTCATCCAGAAATGTTACAAAATGCACTGGGCCCAGAAGCTGCTCCAAATCCACTCTTTACTAGCGTGTCTTTAAAATGCATGCTGTTCACACATGTTTTTATTTTTAATGATATACAAAATATGATTTTAACCAGGGCCCTGCACACGGAATCTACTTTCTGTTCTCAACCCTGGGAAGAGCACTGAAGATGGCTCATCCAAGACCATGATCAAATTTCAATAAGGAAAAGGAGTTTTCTTTTGAACAAAAATCCTACAATTTGGATTTTCTATATGTGGCTATCAGTCAGTCAGTGAAAGAACTTTATTCGAATAAGTTATCCATCAAAGTACAAAACTAGAAGAAACTTCAGTTAGATTTGAAAATAAATCCAGAGAACTTGTGAACTGCTGCCCTTTTACCAGTCTCTTTTATCACTAAGGTGCCATCCCCACAAATGCATGTTTGAGTTTTATTTTCCCCAGCCTGTAGCTCTCTCGCTACAACTACTGTACCTGATCTGTTCCTCTGTTAATAAAAACATTGCCTATGCTGTAAAATCAGCCTCTATGGATATGGATAACTAGAGTTTGCCTTTTAGTACCATCAACTCTTTAGTATTGTGTGGGGTTTTAGCGTTTTTGTGTGAGTTCTAATTTGGCAATCTCCAATTTTGGCTCTTGCTCAGCCTTTTCTCTCATCTTATCCATCTTTTTGGCTAATTCCATTAACTTCCTTGTATGAGCTCTTTGAGGTTGTTCCAAATCATCCTGCTTATTTTCTCCAACCCTCCCCGACATTATAGGATCTCGTCGATTTTGCTCCTATACTGCTCCCTGCCCACCATTTCCCTGATCATAGTCCTCCAGTCTCCATCTTCCTTTTTTATTTCCCTGATCTCTTCCACAGTTAATGCTCAATATTGCGTGATATGAAAACACAGCTGACACCATGACCACCTGCCTGCAAAGCTTGGCCGGAAGGATACCGACGAAGCGGAGGTAGAGAGCGATGGTGGAGCCGACGAAGAACGGCAAATCGACGAGGAACCGGACACCGCGCCTCTGCTGTCGCAACCGATGCCACTGCCGATGGACAGGCAAGATGACCTTTTGCTGGCACTGCAAACCCTGTGCACCGAGATGAGGACAAGAATACTCTTGCCTCCGGTGGAAGATCCAGTGGCGCCTTGACTGTCGAGTCCTCCACCCAAGCGGAGGCGAGTCCATCCTTCCCCACCCTTCCATCCATCACCTCCATCTCCCCCACCGAGGGATGAGACGGACACGGAGACAGCGACGGCGGGGGTGATGACAGAATGGATCTCCCATAACCCCCTCCCCGGGCCTCACCTCCCGCCGAAATTGGCTCCTTTTACGCCATGATCGCCAGGGCATCGGCGCTTTTCCAACTATGCCCCGAAGAGCACTAGGAGGGGTTCCTCTACCAACGACAGGAGGCCAAGAGGAAGACCGTCCTCTCAGTCCCGTTACTGGACGACATCTGGGGCGAAGGACTGTCCCTTCTGAAGAACCCGTTCACGGCCCCTGCGAAAAGGGACAGGTATGAGAAGAAGTACTGGGTCCCAGACTCCGCGCCTATGTGCCTCAGGGCACAGCCTTCCCCAGATTTGGTGGTTTCCGCGGTGGCCAAGAAGAAATCAGCAGGGGCGACGACATCAACTTCCACTACTCCACCGGACGGCGAGGGGAAGAAGCTGGACGCCATGGGACGACGGGTCATATCGTCGGCAGCGATGCCCATCAAGGTGTTACGCTCACCTGACTCCCTTGGAGGCGCAGGCCTGGCTTGGAGTGATGTTGCCTCTTCTATGGCGAAGCGCAGGACTCGGAAGATGGACAGGACCGGACCCTCAAATCTGGCTTGTCTGGCTCGCAGAAATATCCTTCTGTGTGTGAAAAGGGAGTATTAACAATCTGCGGGATGATGTGTAAGCCTCCCACTCCCTTCTCACCCTCCACGAAACCCTTCTGCGATTCCCCGTGAAGTCTCACCTTAGGATCTGAAAGGACGAGCTCTCCATCCTGCTTCTGATGCAGGGGCGCGTTGTAATCCAGTTACTTCACTGGATCATGGATTGTAGAGAGTTCAAGTTTTCTTGACCTTCCCGGTAAAGTACTGTGAGAATTCTCTTTATAAGTATGAGCCCGAAATAATAATTGTCCGTTGTCTCTATTTCAGGTGCAGAACAAAGATTCCGAGATGAGCAATGGAACCGACGAAGGAAACTCAGGTGAGTTGTTTGATGAGAGGTTCCTTTAGTGTCCTTGCATTAATGCACTAATGCTTGTGTCTTATTTCCCCATAGGGGCCGGGGTTCGGAAATGCCGGAGATATGGCATCGACCCGAAGTGAGAGGTGCAGTTCCAGTAGATATCAGGTAAGTCTGTTATGAGCGTTCAGGTAATGTGTTAGCATTCGCTCACTAACGCTGATGTCTCTTTTTTCCCCTTAGGTGCCGGGGTCCGGAAATGCCAGGATGCGGCACCGACCCGAAATGAAGTGGGAATGACCCAACAGGTAAGTCTTATGATGGCAAATTAAGGTTTTCTTATTTTCTTCCCTAGCTCACCTTTGTTCTTGTAATTTTCTCCCTAGGCGCTGAAATGTGGCTGCGGATCCAGATGGTCGCTGATGAACATGGAGGCGCCTAGTAAAGGTGAGTGGAATGCGGCGCTGCAGCGATCGATGCAATGTGCTTTTAAAATGAATGTCTTCCTTTTCAGGATCGTCGGCGAAATGTCTCCGGAATGCGGATTTAGCAGGTAAGGACTCTTCTTTCTCATATTCTCTTCTCTTCTCCCTTTGCAGGTGTTCCAGGATGCGGGCGTGGCAGAAGTCAGGATGCAGGAGCAGACACAGTGAGCGTCCAGCTGCTAGATGCAGAACAACGCGAAGCGTGAGTTGCTGCTTGGGCGTGGCTTAAATAGCCTTCTAAATAGTTCCAGGTATGTATCCTTCCTCTCAGGTATGTATTCTTCCTCCGGCCACACCCGTGTGGTTAAGTAGTCCCCAAAGATAAAGTAGTCCCATTCAGGCCTCTAGATGGCCTGGATGTTGCAGCATGGTCTGCATCAGGTAAGTTTACACCAAGCACCTTTAAACACAAAGTCATCTTTTATGAGCCTGGCACCTATGACTGAGTCCAAAGGGCCCCTACTTGGGGCTGCTGAGACTTCCCTAGGGGACATGATGTCTGCCTCTGGGGTAGCTGGGCCTGGTCTGGCTCCTTGGAGGTAGGCATCATGACACAAGGCGGCCAACGCCCTTGCGATCGTGGCCCGCTATGACAGGGAGCTGTGGTTTAAGATCGCTCCCCTCCTGGACTTCCTCCCAGACGACAAGAGGGGGGAAGCCCTGGAAATCCTGCAGGAAGGCAAGGTGGCATCAGACCACCCCATCACGGTGGCCACGGACATCGCCCACACCGGTTTTCACCAGATGAGCAACAGTGTTTGCCTTCACAGGCGCGGTTAGCTCAGGGCCACTGACTTCCGTCAGGACGTGCAGACCAGGGTACTGGACATGCCCTTCGACGGGAACAACCTGTTGGGAAAGGCAGTGGACGAGTCACTGCAGGCCATCAAGGCGGACACCAAGAAGGCCCGGGCCTTGGGCTCTTCATCAGCGACGACTGCCCTTTCAGACCTCTGGAGGCAAGTCTCAGGGTGCCTCCAAAGGATTCGGCGGCAGTTCCTCGTATCGCCTGGCAGCCCGCTCTTCGTTGCAGGACGCCTACAGAGGCTGTGATGTTGGGCCCCCACCCAAGCAACCCGGTGGGAGGCCGGCTGGCGAACTTCATTGGCGTGTGGAAGTACATCTCCACCGACAGTTGGGTGCTGGAGGCCCTGGCCCGGGGGCACACTCTGGAGTTCCAAAATAAGTTTTCCCATTTTCCACCAGTGGCCAGGAAGGAAAACCACATTCCACAGCTGCTTCTGGAGTTACGAGCGATGCTAAAGGGCGCAATAGAACTCGTCCCAAAGAGGCTCCAGGGCTCCGGAGTATACTTGCAGTACTTCCTCGTCCAAAAGAAGACTGGCGGCCCATTCTAGACCTATGCCGCCTCACTAAATTCATAAAATCTCAGAAGTTCCGGATGGTCACCCTCCAGCACGTGCTGGGACAACTGCAGGAAGGCGACTTCCTGTCGTCGCTGGACTTGGAGGATGCCTACTTCCACATCCCCATACACAAAGGACATTGAATGTTTCTGCGCTTTGTGGTTCAAGAGCGGCACTATCAATTGAAGGCACTGCCCTTCGGTTTGAAGTCAGCGCCAAGGGTCTTCACCAAGTGCCTGGCACCGGTGGCGGTGTGGCTGCGTCTTCAGGGGATCCACGTCTACCCCAACCTGGCTGATTGGCTCATCCGAGTGAAATCAAGAGAACTTGCTGTTGACCACACAGCGAGGACCGTCTGCCTGCTCACTGAACTGGGATTCTCGATAAACTTTGCGAAGTCCTGCTTGGTGCCATCGCAGGACGCCCTATTCCTGAGAGCCAGACTCAACACGGTGGCACGGCTGGCGTCACCGTAGAAGGAGAGGATAAAGGCCATCCTGGGCAAGGTACAACATCAATTGACCACAGAGGTTGCCAGGGTGAGGTCCATCAAGTCCCTGCTCTGCATGATGTCGTCATGCATCTACCTCGTGCAATTGTGCAGTTTGTGGATGTGTCTGCTGTAGGAATTCCTCGACGCTCGTTGGGTACAAGTGACGGGAAGTTTCGAGGACAAGATCTCCCTCAACGAGACTTTCCAGCAGCCGATCCGGTGGTGAGGCACCCACGCGCATCTTGCGGCTGTCATGGATTTCCAGACCCCAGCGCATCAGGAAACGGTGATGGGGGCGCGCACACCAGAGATCTCCACGCAAGAGGCCTTTTCCCAGAGGAGAGGTCTCTACACATCAACGTCCTGGAGCTCTGGGCATTGTTCTGGGCCCTCGGGTCCTTCCTCCCGTCCCTCAAGGGCAAAGTGTTACGGGTCTTCACCGACACCACCACAATGTTCTACATCCGGAAGAAGGGGGGCACCAGATCCCCAGCCCTATCCAAGGAAGCCCAGGACCTGTGGGACTGGGCCGTCGCCCAGTTGATTTTCCTGGTACCCTTGCACCTGGCAGGAGTAAAGAATACTGTTGCCGACTCACTCAGCAGGGAGCTGCGCTCATGCCATGAGTGGGAGCTCCGGCAGGATCAAGTGGATCTCCTATTCTGATGTTGGGGCATCCCCAGATAGATCTGTTCGTGACAGCGACGAACACCAATTGCTGGAGGTTTGCCAGCATGTTTCCCCCACCGGGGAGCCTAGGCGATGCATTCAGTCCCGGTGCAGGATGGTCCTCATTGCACCGGCGTGGCTGAGGCAGATATGGTACCCGGACCTTCTGGACATGTCAGCGTCCCCTCCAGTCAAGCTTCCGACGGACGCAGATCTTCGCGCCAGGGAAGGAGGCGCGATCCTGCACCACGACCCAGGGTCACTGAACCTGCAGGCCTGGTTCCTGCATCACTACAGTTCGGAGGCTACAATATCCCGGCGGACTGCAAGGAGGTTCTTGCCAAGGCCAGGGCTTCCTCGACTCTTAAGTGCTATGGACATAAATGGAAGAGGTTCTCTGTCCGGTGCCATGCACAGAAGATCAACCCTCTACGGATTACGGCCCCTCCAGTGCTGCTGTACTTGCTGTCGCCGCCCAAGGCCGGGCTGGCGCATGCATCCATCAAAATTAATCTGGTGGCTATCTCCCGCTACACTAGAACTCCGGGGCGGTGGTCGCACTGCCTGGTGAAGGAGTTCATGAAAGGACTGTTCTGCTCGTTCAGGCTCTGGCCCTGGCGTGGGAGCTCAATGTGGTCCCGACCAAGCTCATGGGCCCTTTATTTGAGCCTTTGCATTCGGCGCCGCTGAAGTTCCTATCGTGGAAGACAGCGTTTCTCTTGGCCATCACCTCCGCACGACGAGTGGGAGAGATCCAGGCCCTCTACTGTAAACCTCCATACCTGACATTCCACGAGGGTAGTGCTGAGGACGCACCCCTCCTTCATGCCCAAGGTGCAGTCGGAATTCTATCTCAACTAGCCTTTTGCGTTACCTGTTTTCTTCCCGTCACCTTCGTCGCCGGCTGAAAGGACTTTGCACTTGCTGGATGTAGCTAGAGCGCTGAAGTTCTACGTGGACTTCACAAAGAGTTTTCGGAAGACATCACAGCTGTTTGTGAACTTTGGTGCTGTGAACCAAGGGAAGGCCCTCTCCAAGGCTTCCATTTCCAGATGGCTCTCCGGCTGCATCATGCACTGTCACTGGTTGGCAAACCGACCGTTGCCCAGCCGTCCGAGAGCCCATTCAACCAGAGCGATCGCTGCTATTACGGCTTTCCTGTCTGGTGTGCCCCTGCTGGACATCTGCAGGACTGCTACATGACGGTCGACGCACACCTACACGAGATTCTACTGCGTCAACCGGGATTCCATGGAGGAGCCCAGAGTCGGCCAGGCAGTGCTGCGCAACCTGTTCCCTTGAAGGTGAGCCTGGTGAGGAGGTAAGAGATGCTTAATGTTGAGCCTTGCCACCTCCCGTGGTTGTGCATGTGTGTACTGCAATGTATTCTTGTATTCATGAGCATGTGAATCCATGTCAGACCCCTATGCTGGAGAAGGAACAAGTTACTTATCTGTAACTGTTGTTCTCCAGCATGGGTCTGGCATGGATTTACATGCGAACCCTCCATCTGACCCCTCTGCGGCTCTTCACCTGGTCCTACTGCCACTTTTCGTGCTACCAAATCTGAAGATGGCTGCCAGAGGAGGGGCTTAGGTAGAGGGCAGTCATTGACTGGGGGCAGTATGACCCAGAGACCAGTGATTGGTTATTAGTAGAAAGACAGTTCAGAAACTAAACTGATTTTTTCTTTTACCGAGGATTCCCAGCCTGATGACTAGGAATATTCATGAGCATGTGATTCCATGACAGACCCATGCAGGAGAACAGTTACAGGTAAGTAACTTGTTCCTTGTATGCAGTTTTTCTGAACCACATGACCGCTTTTAATGGAGTGTTGAGAAACCTGTTATGACACACATTGTCTCAGAATGCCCTTGCCCTCTCCCCCAGAGCTAGTCCTGATTATTCAGGTGCTGTATTCTGAGATTCAAGCTGCAGGTGATTTGGTTTAGGAGAAGTGACACCCCCATTCGACATCAGTATTGGCGTGAGGCAGGGGTGCGTGTGAGACCCCCTGCTTTTCATTGTATAGGTCCTGAAGGTCATTGAAGCATTATTGAAGGGGTGCCTGGACTGTCAAAGGATAAATGCGTGAAAATATCCAGCCCTATTCTATGCCGACAATGCTGTGATTTTGGCCATCTCGCCACAAGGCCTCTCTGAGTGTCTTCCTGAATAAATGTAAAGAACTGTGGCTTAATTTGAATACAGAGAAGTAGGAGGTGTTGGCCTTTATGCCACGTCATACTACTCCTTGCCCCCCTTCAAATAAGTTGATGAAACGACCCTAGAACAGGTTACATTCTTCAGCTATCTGGGGGCTAGATTTCAGGAGAATGCAGGTTTGTCTGCCCAGATCACTAAAGTGAGTATCACACTGGAAAAATACAAAGTACCTTTTTATAAACATGGCAGCGGTGCTATCTCACCAGCATCTACTTGTGGAACAGAAATCTGGGGCTGCGATAGCCCTGGTGCTCTTGACATTTTGGAACACAAGTTTTTAAAACATCTGTTAATACTTTAAACAAAGAGTGTACCAAGCTCAAGATTGACTAAATCGCTTGGGGAGCTCTGCGGAAGAGATGGTTGCTATGAAGCCAGTTTTTTACTGGGTTATGTTATGGCGTACATAGGGTCTGGAAAGATGCATCTAATGAACCTGGAGAGTGGCAAAAGCATAAAATGGGTCTCACACGTAAATAACACTTTATTTGCATTTGAGCAAGGTGGATACTGGGATAATCCGCAAAACGTAGATGGCCAGGCATTCACTGGGATTAAAAAAGGCCATTATCTGATCTAACAAACTGCTGGTAGAGAAGTCATCCAGACTGAAACTGGGTCCCGTATATCTTTGCTACAAAATGGATCAAAACTTATTTATGTATTGTACCACCATTTGAAAGGTCACTGTTCGTCCGCCTCAGGCTGGGGAGCTTGCCCCTAGCTGCTTTCTCTAGATCTTGGAGTAGCACGGGCAAAGGTGAATGCCCCTTGTGTGGGGCCGAAATTAAGTGATTTGCTTCTTTTTGATATGTCGTGAGCATCAAACTGAGATGATTCTATTTGAGACCAATTGTCAGGATGGCTGGGGTACCTACTGCCAGCGAAGCAATTAATTTTCTTATACACTCATTGGCACCACGCATAGTTTTTGCAACTGCACGTTATCTCCACAGAGCCTGGATGATGAGAAAAGAACTATAGAGTTGGTTGGCCTTAAGAATGCGGATAAGGGCGGTGTATAGCATCATGATGTGCTAATTTTTCAACTTTTTACATTTGTTTTAATTACTGGCGTTTTTCTATGCAAGGCTGCAGGTTTTCTCTCCTCGCAAGTTTGTATCTAGTATATCAGTGTTATTTTTTCACCCAGTTTTTATGAAATGCTGTACAGCATTTTATTAATGCTTGGGTCATGTCCCATCTAAATGTGTAACCCGTCATGGCATCTTCTATCTTGTACCCATACTGGAAACTGCAATGACCTGAATTTTTTAAAAATGTGTCCTGTTTTGTACTTGGAACGTTGAATACCGAATAAAAGTTGTTTGACTGACACTGCACCACCTCTGTGGCCCCTTCTCAGGCAAATATCCCCATCTATGGCTCCACTCCATGTTCAGTCGGGCCTATTCAGCAGCTTACCGTTGTCCCAGCGTGCTGTCGGTTGCTGCAGAGTCACCTGCCAGACAGGGCTCCTCTCTGCTTTCTGAACTGGCAGCGCCGTATTCTGGTGCCACCTCAGTGTGGATCATCCGCTGTGAGGGTTCACATTCACAGGACGTCACTACATCTCCAGGTGCCCTTCTTCGGCTTTCCCCGGTTTCATGTAATGGCAGTTAAGCTCTGGTTTTCTCTATTCAGTCTTGGTTTGTCATTACACTTTGGGCCGTTCTAACTTTAGGCCAGCCTATCAGTGACACCGCCTCACGCACAGGGTTCTGTCACCCTCGTGGGGCCACCTTCTACTCTCCGCTGGCTGATCCTTCTCTCTCTGTCCCAAGACACGGATGGCGTCCCTGCTCATAAGCTGGTTCTCCACTCTGTGGGGCTACTTCCAGTGTCTCCAGCGGGTTCTTTCATCTCTCCTCTGCAGGCTCAACATGGTTGGCCACGGTAGCCCTCAGCGGGGCGTATGGGTTCTCACAACATGGGCCTCTGTGCCATCTGTCTCTGCAGCGTCGGCCCATCTATGCCTCATCCGGCCCATGGAGCCACGCTTCATCAATATGCTCCTTGTAACCACTGCCTCCTTTCCAGTGGCACCATTGGAGCGAGGGCACCACACCAGCACGCACCATCTACCGTGAGCTCTGATGGCCTGTAATGGCGTCTCGTGTATTTCGCTAGTGGCTTGCCTGCTCTGCCCAGCACACTCCAGCTTGCAGTTTGACCCGTTGTACTCCCAGTTTGGTCCCGGGGTGAGTTCTTGTCAACAGTTTCTTTGGGGTTTCAACTCCCTCCTCTGCCCGCCATCCAGCCGCGGTATGGGATCGGGGGCTAGGAGCCTGATGGGTTTGCAACTATCTAGGTTGTCATCGTGGAACCCTTGTGTTTCCCCCCCACCAATTTGCACAAATGAATCTTAACAATTGGTCCGTTATGAACAACCTTATAAGGAATAATGGCCAGTTCCTTCCTTCAAAACCATCCTTAGCCAATCTCACCTGCCCTCCTAACCCCCCAACCTCCTGTTCTGATATATTAGCTAATATTTAAAACCCATTTTTCCTCTAATGAAACAGTACCAAATACAAGCACCACCACAGCTTTTAATAGCACAACTGAGAACAAGAAATAAAATTATGACAGAAACACTGAGGTTGTGTTTGTGATAATTGGTGAGGCTGAACTTGTATACTCATTTTATGTTTGTAATGGCGTTTGCCAACCACTGTCATCCTGGTGTAATTGAAGTACATAGCTGTGCAAGGCCTCTAGTACTTATGACTTCTTGATCACACTTCAATTGGTAAGTCATAGTGTAGAAGGGGCCACATAAATCACATCTGCTAGTCGGCTTTTTAAACTTTTCTGCTACACTAAAAACCGATAATGTGCAACCAAATATGTCAATTTGAACATCTTTTGGCACCTCAAAATGTCAAACAGTTACCGAGGCCAAGACGTTTAGAGTGTTGCCTTGTTAAAATTCTATGAGCCTGAAGAGTTTGGGATGGCGTACTCCAAGAAAGTGAAATTGGCCTTTCCAAAAAATACCCCACGTTATTTATTTTCCTTTTGACGGATTAAATCTTGAAAATATAGAGGTCCTCCTTCTGCCCATCTTGTGTAGTAGCTACTTCTTTGTGTGAGGTCATCGATTAATCACTCATTTATTTGCTCAAAAGTCCAAAGCCAGCTTTTTATTTTGGCTTTAAAAAAAAAGCAAGTATTCTCAGATAAGCTGATTAGTAACCTTGGGTTTAGGCCCTGCTTTACTTTTTGCCACCTCTCTGAGGTGATGGTAAAATGATGAGGAAACTAAAATAGTCAGCACCCAATTAATTAAATTTTATTATTTCAGGTTACACAGCACAGTTGCAGGAACACTAATGAAAACACAAGAGCAATATGTACACAACTCACCAATGCCAAAAGTACCTTTCTGCTAAAGTGAAAACAGCAATTGTGGTGTTCTGTTTACTCTTCAAATACATTTGCTGTACATCAAACTTTAGTAAAGGTTTGGCTTTGTGCTTCAATTGCCTATTAGTACAGAATCGGACCTAGCCAGAACCCAATCCAGCAGTGACTAAGCTTTGAGGCGGAAGGGTTGTGGGAAGGCTATACATATATGACAGATGCTGATTCTAAAAGTTCATTACATGGCCACCAGGAGGCAGCGTTTCCTGTAGATCCTACATCTAGACGGTCAAACTTCATGTAGTTGCTAATTTGCCATTTTCTCAGACAATCAAAAATATTTAATCTTGCAAGTCGCTGCTTTCCCAACACTGTTTAAATATTGCTCAAGAAGACGCCAATCAAAGTCTGAAGATGTGCTGAATATGGCGTTATCTGTCATTCAAGACACAAAAGAGTGGTTTTCGAAATTACTGGTATTTTAGTTCCTGCTTAGAACCTAGATGTGCCTGTTCAGCTTGACACCAAAAGCTACCAGCATCTTCTTTTGGCTACCCTGGTGCCATACATATATACTTAATTGACATTAAATCTGTTTAGGAATGTTTATAGAGGCTCATTGGGGCGTATCTAGAAGCTATTTAAAGCATAAATGTTCAGGTATAAAATAGACTGAGTGCTAGTTTGCATCACATTATGGGGCAGAAATAACGAAAAGCCAAAGCAACCTACTATTGGACACAATCTCCAATACCCCTCACCCATTGAGGGAACTTTTAGAGCTCATTGCTAAATTCAATGCCCCTGTCTGCACCACCAACACTATAACCAAAAGAAGTGATGGGTAGAATGTTTTGAATGAATCTGAACCACTGGCACTGCTCTGGGCAACCTTCAGTACCACTGTTTATTTACCCTTCTGCCCCATTGCAAAAGGGGTCCAGCCATATGCAAATCAGTCGGGTACTGCCACCAATGGGAGCAGCCCTGCCTGAACTGCTAGGCCAGGTCCTCTCTGCATAGAAACACAAGCAACCCCAAACATGTTTCGGCCTTGGCTGAACCACCAACACCACCAGCCACACCCAATCCCTCTGTGACTCCCTCTCTGACCACTTCTACAACATAGCCCAAGAGAGAATTATATCCTCTAAAATCTCATGCTCCCCTCCTACCTCTCCCACACCATCAGAAACACCCTCTATCCTCCCACTCCTCTCTAACTTTTCACCACTCTTCTTCCTTCCCCCACCCCCAGAATTCCTTAAACTAATATCGCTGAGGCAGTGTGCAGGATCCCATGGGGACCCCAGACCCCAAAACTGCAAAAAAATCTTGACCGCCACCTGTGCCGGCAACATTGCTAAATCCATAGTCAACTCGTCGCTCCCTTCCGTTTCCTTCCCAGCAGAATTTAAGACCCCGCCCCTACATCAGACCTTTCCTCAAAGTCGTCCCTCGACCCTCTTGTCCCGACCAACTTCAAACCCATCTCAAACAGCGGCTATATAGTTAAATTAGCTGACCAAGCATCATAATCTCAACTATGCCTCTATTCAGAAATAAACAAGATCTTCAATTCTGCCCATCTGGTTTTAGACTTTTACGAGGAACTGAAAACCTGCCTAGTCTCCATCTGGGACGATGTTGATATATGTAATTTATTACAAGCCTGTACACAAGTGTTTCTAGGCGCGACAAGACAAGGGGGAGTGTGGGGGGCAGAGGGAGGACGAGGTAAACAATCTTACTAGGGCCTTGTGTCATTCAGATCATGCAAGTGAGACAGTGTAAAAGTGCAGGGGGGTACGGAGAGGGGGGACTGCCAGGGAAAGGAAGCAGGGAAGTGCAAGTGAGTGCAGTGTGGCTATGGGTAAGTGCAAGGCGGCCAGGGGCTGTAGACGTTAGTTACCACCCCTAAGTGCATGGTAGGACTGGAGGCAGTACTGGGAAGACTAATCATGGAGGAGGCTGGTACCCAGTGAGACTCTGCGGGTAGCCCCCAACCAGTCGGTGCAGCAGACAGGTCGGTCGCCAGGGGACTGAGAGAAAGAAGAGAAGAAAAGGAAGGTCTTGAGCAGCGGCAAGGTCCAGGAGGATGAGGACAAAAGGAAGGCTGGAATCAAGATTAGAGAGCGGATCTTCAGGAGAGCGCAGTATCCATGCCTCTGGCTGCTCTAAAGCCTGACTGATGGTCATGGAGACAACCAACAGATTCAGTGTGGAGAGTAAACTTGCAGATGGCCTGCTTTTCAACGGGTTTGCCCAGGAAAGGAGTGATAGATATTGAGGGATAGTTTGCTAGACAGGTAGGGTCGCCAGAAGGAGTTTTTAAGGAGGGGGATGCACGAGGGAGTGCTTGAGGAGAGCGGGGAAGGAGCCAGAGGTGAAAAAATGAATGCAGAAATCGGCCAGGGCTGGAGCGACACTCTGAAGGTTGTGCCACCCTGATCCTACTCGACATCTCAGCAGCGTTTGACCCCATTGACCACTCCATCTTCACCAAGAGACTACATTCCCTCAGCATCAGGGATTGTGCTCTGATTGGATGTCCTCCTTCCTCTCCAACAGATTCCAAATAGTACACATGCCTCCGTTCACCTCAGCTCCTCGTTCAGTCACCCACGGAGTGCCGCAGGGCGCCTCCCTCACTGCTCCTCTTTAATCTCTACCTAAGCCCACTTCCCGCACTCATTCGATCCCACAGCCTTTTGTGCTACAATTATGCAGACGACGTCCAAATAATCTTCAAAATCCCAAACCGTCCCGAGTCCACCTCTCACAATCTCTGATCTTGCCTTTGAGAGATTGAATGCTGGATGATGGTCAACCACCTCCGATTCAATCCAGGCGAAATTGAGATCTTAATATGTGGGAAGATCGCTCTCTTCCCTCAACCCACACCCTGGCTGCTCTCCCTAGGCATCACCCCCATACCCACTGAAAACACAGTAAAAAATATCAGATGCATCATGAACTCTGTCCTGACCCTATCCCATCAACTCTACTCAACTCTGTGGTAAAATGCTGTTCCCTACACATACACATCCTACGTCGCCTTTTTCCTTACCTGACCTTCCCACATAGTCTCTGCAATCCTTGCTATCATCTTTTCACGTCGAGACTGTGCAAACGCCCTATACTGAGGGGGCCTGGTACTGCAAGTCTCCTAGCCCTAGGCATCCGAGAGCACATCTCCCCTGCCATTCGTGTCCTTCACTAGCTTCCATTCAGACGCAGATCCTCCTTCAAGGCGATGTGCATCACCCATCGAACCTTTTACAACAAAGGACCAAAATACCTGCAGCATGAAATGGCACTCTACAGGCCTACAACTCCCTTCTTTAAATTATACTCCGCATAGAGGACACCTTACCTTCAGGAAGGCACTCAAACCCTGGCTCTTCCCATCGACTCCACGGCACACTTAGTCCAGATTTCATGCACATTTTGAGAGCTTACTGCTGCCCACTCTCAAATGGCGGAAATTCTGGGTGCACATAAGGAGCCGGCTACGCAGATCTTATCACTTTTTGCGATACGCACCGCCTGACCAAAACCAATATACCTCAGTCCTTCACAGGACCTTTGTGTGCAGAGTTCCTCTTAACGCAGCACAGTACCCCGAAAAAGAAATATAGATTCTGTCCAGCTATTCACATAACCGAACACCTTTTGATATACGCACTATTGTTCTATACCTTGCCCTAAACATACATCGCCCACGACCCAATGCTGCGACTGCTAGGGAGAATTTTAATTTCTGTGCTAATTCCCTTCAACCTTAGAGACCCCCTCACCCCCCAGCTCTTAGGACTTTATTTTAATCCTTTAGTGAGAAACCTTTTTCTCACTCCCTCGTGTGTTTTTTACCTGATTTGGATTGTATTGCTGTTTTTGGAGTTTGACAAACTCCATAGGCATCTACTTTTGCATGGTGACACACGGCACCTACAATGCAGTGTTAGAGAGAAATACCTTTTTGATTTCTCATAAGGTTTAAATACTTTTTACTTGATTGAACCACTGTTCCCAAGAATAGTAAAGTGAAATTGACTTTACTTAACGTTTCTCTTTTTTAGGTCCAGCACACCCTATCTTATGTGGCGTGCTGGGGCGTTACCTAGTAGCCCCTTATCCTACATTCTCATGTAACATTTGTATGTTATCCTCACTACTTTAAATGGCTGGCAGTGGTTCAATTTTCCTACCATTGTGCTTTTTTACTGCAGTCTGAATCCTCAGCTGCAGTACAGCACCCATGGGTGACAATTTTGTCAAAATGGCCCCAGTCTTTTTCGCCATTTGCTGTTTGTGAGGTCTTTCTTGGGTTTTACTGTGCGTTGAGCCAGATTGAGCCCTTTGTTCGTTTTGCCTTTGACAGGCTTCAGCCCTAAAGCCTGCCTCTGGCACCAGTGCATCTGGAAAGGCAGGATGTGAGGGAGGTTCCTGAAACTCCCCTTTCCTTGGTATGGTAGGGTAGTTATTTATAAAGCGCCTATACACAGCCAAGTGTTTCAAAGCCCTTTGTCTCTAGGAGTGTGTGAAAGCAACCAGTCCTGATTGGCTGGCTGTCCTTTCCGGACACTTAGCCCAGATGTCATGCGCATTTTGAGAGCACAGCCACCCTGCTGTGTGATTGACAGCCTAGGCTGTCCATGAATGGGAGAAACCTGCTTAAAAGGCGAGGGTTTTGGGACTGGAGGCAGTCGACCACTGGGAGAAAACCTGACGATGAAACAATGAACGAAGCTTGCTGCGCTGCATCCTCCTGGACCTTTAAATTGCCCAGTGAAGCCCTTCTGCTGTGCTGAAACTCCTTTTTCAATTCGACAGAGAAGCTCCAGAAGGGACGACTTCTTCCCTTGTGTTAGTGGGACAAGCTAACCCTGAAACAAACTCCACTGCACCATCTTCCCTGATCGGCTGTTCTTCATCACTGCTGCAAGAACCGAGTGCCAGGGGTCGAAGTCCGTAGTCAAGTGAAACATCTGAAATCCGGCCAGAAGCTCCAGGAGTCTCCTAAGGACTCTCCAGAAGCAGGACTACCTGAGCTTGAGTCCCCTCACCAGAGTGCAGGACCCAAAGAATGAAGGAAGCCCAACCAGTATCCAAGGGCCGCGACGATGCTGTTTACGAAGCGCTGAAACCGCAAAGTGCTGCTGAACCGAAAATACCCTGTAGCTGCCGACGACCTCCAAACTACCACCGCAGGAGACCTCCAGACGTCCCCCCTTTTGTCCCCACGACTGAGGTGAGGCTCAGGAACACAGTCTGCACCGCTCTAACAGGACAGAATCCAGCTAGACCACCCTTCTAAACCACAGGTACTGTTTCGACTTTAGGAACTTAACTCATTGTCTTTTAGCTGTGCTTTTCTCATTTGGGAAAAGCAGTGGTTTACGTTTAGAGTTGATTTGAACTCTCTTTTCACAGGCCAAACAGTTTGTGACCCTTCAAGTGATTTTCTACAAACGCTCTAACTTTGTGCAAGACTCTGATTCTAAGAAGTGCCTCAGCTCCACAAACTGTGTCCCAATTGACCTCAGATGTCCTGGCTCCCTGTAGACTCTTCTAGCCCATTTACTTTGATATTGTTTGTCCCTCATAGGAGGTAACTTGTTTTAGACTGTTGCTGCTGGGAAAGGCTTGTCTAGATTTCATTGAAAGATTTAAGTGTCCTCACAGATACGGAGAACCTGTTCAACCTTTTTCCTTCCTTAAACCTTTCCTCTCTGCAACCTCAGAATCTGCAAAGTAACTAGTGCTATATAAATGCCATTCTGATGCTTGTTAATCTGCTTAGAATCACATGCTGTGCATATGGTCCGACATCCAGTGTAACCACGGAGTATTGCATCTTGTCTTTCGGGGACCAAAAGGGGACGTCGGCATAGGCGTGCCTGTAACACTATCCCTATCGTGACATGTGTAGTACCCAAAATCCCTCACGCGCCGAGGTCCCTCAGATTGTTTTTTTCCTCCCAGATAACTGGTCGCCCTACAGCGGAGCTCTTACTAGAGACATTGTTTATCTTTACTGAATTTTCGGTTTATGCCCCGTTAAGTCACTTTGCCTAATAAGAACATCTTCGACGAAGACTACGGAGGAATCGTCTATGGCTGTGGTCTTGGCGCCTAAGATCCGGCGGCCGGATTTCCACGTGGTCGAGGTGGCCATATTGTTATGACTTTCCTCCTTTCCACTTCTTTCCCTTTCGGTCTGGTAATCCTTCCCTTTTGCTATGGAAAGGACTCCTTTTAGATTCTGCCCTAAGTGTAGGGTCAGATATCCTTGGAAGGACGAGCACAGGACGTGTAACGCCTGTCTCTCCCTAGAGCATGACGAAAAGTGGTGTACGGCGTGCAAGCTCCTTAAGCCTAAAACCCTTAAGGATTGCGTGTAAAGCGGTGGGCCGCATACGGCATGTCACGCGTGGAGCCTCCCTCCCCTACCGCAACACCAGCCGAAATTGACGGGGGTACTTCGGGTGACCAAACGTCCAATGCGGATGTTATAGACCTTTAGGTGGACACTTCTAGGTCCGCCACGCCCATTCCCAACCTTTCCAGGATCAACTCTGGTCTTGCTACAGGGACTACACCCGGCGACAAGGGCATACATAAACATTGCACTACACACACAACCCCTACGCCATCTTCGACGCCTTTGTCGAAAAAGGCGAAAGCGCCAACGGGTTCGTCGAAAATTTCAACAGTTCCCTCGGATCGTGTAGATCCAAAGCCTTCCCCTCATCCGCAACAGCGCATGACGACTGGGCAAGCGAAAATTAATAAGGACGCTACTCCCCAATCTACACGCGCCAAAGTTTTGGAGTCCGAAACTTCGACGATTTCCAAGGCCTCAATAGGCCCGAAAGTTACGACTAGGCCTCTACCCGGCACTCCGACCGCTGGGTCTTCTGGTGCCGCAGATGGGGTTTCAGCTACCGCAGAAGGTTGTGGGCCAGGCCGCTGAAACATTTTCGACGGACTTGGGGCGCGATTCCGATGACTCTTACGTGGCTAGTCAAGAGCCTGAGAAGTTCCTCTCGACGCCAAAGGGCGGAGAACATCGTTTCTCCCCACCTAGGCCCTTTTGGGTCCTCGAAATGGACTACTGAAAAGTTCAAGGGATGTATGGATCGACTGGAGCAGATTATCAGTTCTGCTGACCAGCCTCTGCCGAAAATGGCTCGGGTAGACCCTAACCTTCCAATACAAGATGTTCAGCCTCAGGTTTTCCAACAGGAAGACATGGCCCACATGGACACATACAGGGACATATATACTGAAGAAGAGGAATCCTCTTTTCTCGAAAATTATGAAGATCAACACGAGACAACGGAGAACTGGGAGGAAACCCAGCAAGAAGGACAGGATCCTTTTTCACATCAAGATCAGGACTCTGATATTTTGTGCATCGATTCTCCTCCTTCCACCCCGGCTCGCCAGGCCTCCCCTGTGGATGACCAAATGGCTTTCAACACCATGTTGAAAAAAGCATCAAAATTCTTCAAAATTGCCACTCAAGATGCTTTGCATGAGCAGGATTTTGTGGAGGACATTATTAAGGAAAAACCTCCAAGTCAATCCATTCCCCTCCTTAACTCTGTTAAGAGGCTATTAGCTCCATCTTTATTCACACCTGCCCAGACAAGGGCCGTGAACCTGAGAGTCGAACAATTATTTCGGCCTTCTCCTTCCGACCCTCTATATATCAAGGGGCATGCCATCCCAGACTCACTGGTGGTGACCACTACTCGTAAAAGGGCAGGGGTACCCCTTGCCACTGGAGAATCACCTCTGGACAAGGAGTCTAAAAGATTGTATGCCCTAGGCAAACGTTTCACGTCAGCAACTGCATATACCATTTGGGTTGGTAATAACACTATGCTATTAGCAAGCTATGCCGATGCCCAATGGAACCTGCTCCAAGAAGGCCTTCAGGAAGTCCCGGAACCGGCCAGGACCAAGCTTCTCGCCATTTTTTGCGGAAGGAAAACTGGTTAACCAGAATGTGATTAAAAACATCCTGGATACTGCAGAAACATCTGGCAGATCCCTTGCACACGGGACTCTTCTGAAAGACACGCATGGCTGCGTACATCGAGATTTAGACCTTAAACTCAGGCCGCCCTCATTAATATGCCCATCGAAGAGTCAAACCTCTTTGGGAAAGCAGTTGATGAAGCGTTGGAGATAGCCAAGAAGCAGCATGAGACTTTAAAGTCTCCAACAAATTACACAAAAACCCTCTTCCCAGAGGGGTAATAACTGGGTAATAACTCTCGACGGTCCTTTCGAGGGCAAGCTCGTGCCGGTCAAAACAACTACGGCACGGGCAGCTTCAACAATAACCAAACATCTTGAAGCCCCTCTTACTATCCCTCAAGGGGTCCGAAACGCGGCAAAGGTAGAGGCAGAGGCCCCAATCCCAGAGGAGCCACAGCCTTGGGTCAGAAATGACCACCAAGTCCAGGTCCCCTCCCATGCCTCACCGGTCGGGAGGCGATTAACATCTTTCCTCAAGGCATGGGAGGGGATAACTTCCGACCAGTGGGTCTTAAAGACGGTTGCCCACGGTTATTGCATGGAATTCTCTAGACCTCCACTGTTCAGACCGCCGCGCTCACGGCGCCTTTCACCGGACCATCTAAACATCCTGATTCAAGATGTGGAAGCACTGTTGGGAAAGGACGCCATAGAAGCAGTCCCTGTTCTTCAGGTAAACAAGGGTATTTATTCAGTGTACTTCCTTGTACCCAAAAAGGATCTCAGCATGTGTCCTGTTCTAGATCTGTGCCCAGCGAACAAGTTCATAAAACCCAGAAGTTTTGCATGGTAACACTACAAGAAGTGATCCCATTGCTGAAACGGGGGGACTTCATGGCAACATTGGATATGAAAGATGCATACTTTCATATTTCTATGTTGCCAGCACAAAGAAAATACCTAAGGTTCATGATCCAAGAAAAACACTACTAGTTCTAGTACTCCCCTTCGGCATCGCCTCGGCGCCAAGGGTGTTTACCAAAGTCCTGGCAGTGGCAGCAGCACACCTGCGCAGACTATCAGTCCCAGTTTACCCTTACCTTGACGACTGGCTCATTACGAGGGACTTGTTCGACGCTTGTTTTTGGAACACTGAAAAAACAGTAGATCTCCTCTTCAGCCTGTGCTTTTCAATCAACGAAAAGAAGTCCAGCCTAGTGCCCAGCCAAGTAAAACAATTTCTGGGGGCACTAATTCAGACGTAAGACTGTCTTGTCCCCCCCCCCACCCCCCCAGCGAGAGGGTTCAGAACATGCTCTCTGATTCCTTAATATGTAGCCAGTCGAGAGGTGACGGTACGCAAAGCCATGTGGTTACTAGAGATGATGGCGTCATGTATATACTTGGTTCCCCACGAGTGGCTGCGCATGCGTCCCAAGCAAGAGTGGCTCAACAGCCAGTGATGTCAGGCCAGCGGACAATGGGAAGATCTGGTAGTTGTCTCGCCAGCCCTCGTTCTCTCTCTGCAGTGGTGGTCGAGGGAAAATCTCCTGAAGAAGAAAACCTTCACCACCCCTGCAGTGGAAGCCACTCTCAAGACAGATGCATCTCTCACGGGGTGGGGAGCTCACCTGCTTCAGCAGACGGCACACGGAGTGTGGCCCCCTCAAGTAGCATCCAATCATATAAACTTACTGGAGCTATTAGCAGTGTTCAAAGCATTGAAAGCCTTTCAGGTATAACTGCAAGGGAAGACGGTGCTGATCTTAACTGACAGCACTACAGCATTGTATTACCTGAACAAAAGGGGCACTCGCTCTCCAGGGCTATCCAAGCTGTGCCAAAACATTTGGATATGGGCTCTCAAACACAAGGGGTTTTTGTTGTCCCAACATGTTCCAGGGGAACTCAATCTTCTAGCAGATGTACTCAGCAGAAATGTTCCTCTGCCAGAAGAATACGAATGGCGACTGCACGAAGACATTGTATCCAGCGTCTTCGCAGAATGGGGGTTCCCAGAGATCGACCTGTTCGCTACTCAGGAGAACGCCCAATGCCAAGACTATGCCTCCAGGTACCCCCAGAACCGGTCCAAGGTGAACGGTCTCTGGATAACTTGGTCGGGTAAATTTGTCTACGCTTCCCCCCTCCACCCATCCCCCCAACTCCCCTTCTCAACAAGATGGGGCACAAGATGCACCAGGAACCAGTTACCATGATACTAGTGGCCCCCATGTGGGCCCGCCAACCCTGATTCGCTCACCTGATGGAAATGTCCCTCTCCCCACCAGTCAAGCTGCCCTGCCTGTACAACATGTTGTCTCAGGACAGGGGGGAAACCCTACACCTGTGCCCCCAAACCCTGAATTTAGCAGCCTGGCTCCTGAGATCATAGAGTTTGGACACCTGCAGCTCCCTCAGAGGTGCATGGACATACTCGGAGAAGCGAGGAAACCTAATACACGTTATTCCTATGCTAGCAAGTGGAAGCGTCCTGCCCTTCAAGCCCAGAGCACATTCTACTCGAGGAACTGGGGCATCCATAGCATTCATTGCAAATGTTCCTCTTGAGTCCATTTGCAAAGCGGCAACCTGGAGTTCTGTACACACCTTTACAAAACACTATTGCCTAGACACTCATTCTAGGTCTGATTTTCAGGTGGGACAAGCAGTACTAAGACATCTTTTCTCTACTGTTCCTTCTCACAACCCACCTCCCTCTCCGGGTACTGCTCGCTAGTCTATGCACAGCATGTGATTCTGAGCAGATTAACAAGCATCAGAAGACATGCATTACTTACCGTAATAGCATTTCTGATGATTGTATCTGCTTGGATTCACAGGCGCCCTCCCTTCCGCCCCGCTCGGGGTGGAAGGAACATAGACTTCTTACTACTTTCTCTCTTCATGTACTCACTCACTATAGCCTTGGGCTCCCTCATGGCAGAAGAAATACAATCGGAGGGACCTCGGCGCGTGAGGGATTTTGGGTACTACACACGTCACGATAGGCATAGTGTTACAGACACGCCTATGCCGACGTCCCCTTTCGGTCCCCGAAAGACAAGATGCAATACTCTGCGGTTACCACTGGATGTCGGACCATATGCACAGCATGTGAATCTAAGTAGATCCAATCATCAGAAATGTTATTACGGTAAGTAATGCATGTCTTACTGTCCTTGTGAATGAAGTCACCTCAGGGTGTAGGAATTGTGTAAGATGCATATCCAAAGAGTATGCACTAACTTGTTCAAAATCTTATAAGCCATTTTGAAGTGTATTTACATTGTTACATGAACTACATTTTTAAAGAATGCTTATTTAAAAATGGATGTTAATTAAATAATTATTTATAACTGAAACCTTGAGTGTAAGCGATACTTGTATTTACGAGATTTCATTGCTACAGGTCACATTTACCCCTCTTGAGATAGGCCTGGCTGCTCAGTCACACTATCAACTTATGTAGTACAGACAAATACTTAAAAGTGGGTTACCTAATACCAAGCAGATGTGTTGTGTATTCTCACACACTGTGACTGCATCAATTCTTAGCTAACAACGACCCATAGAATACAACTGAGTCCCACGCATAACTTGGTTTAGCTGTTCACATATCTGAACTCTGACTCTTCGACAATTTGACACAGCACCCATCCTCGCACCTTTGTAATATGGGCTGCTGTTAGAGACCTGGACATTCTCTACCTACCTTCTATGTGGCTGTGCACACATGCATTTTACCACTCCTTCATTACTTTCAACACAGACTACTGTCTTCGGAAGGGCGTTCATACTCAGTGCTTCAAGGCCATACTAACTATATGCCACATAAGATGTGGATGTCCGATTTGCTGCACGCTATGTACAAGTACCTCTTACATTGGGGAGCGTGGGGGCGATCACCTGCTTTCTTTTTCATGCCCAATACCCAGGAGCTGCTTTTAGCTGATATTTATAAGATCTCTATTTCAACACATGGAAGAGATGTGAGGGTTATTATTCCAATGCTTGCCATCCATCAGTGCATAAGGATATAGTGTTCAGGAGTCCGAATCTTTTCTCAAACTTAATTTTAAGACATCTCTTTGCATAATAGATTTGGAACCTTGCTGACACTTATTCATTTTGTATGCTAGTTTTAGTTTGTGGTATTATGCTCTTCAATGGGGCAATTAAGAATGGGTTACTGGGTGGTGCCATTGGGGGTGAGGACTTAGTTACATGAAGCAGTACTCTGCTTTCTTCGTTCCCTCATTTTAATTAAAGTCTTGGTTTCCATAGACTGGAAATTGTCAAAAGCTTAGATCCAACATTGTAAATATGTGCACATTCTGTTGATAGTTCACAGACAATAGATGGTCCTGTTGTTGGCGAGTGAAGAAATGACTGATTCATTGTCACTTGGGAAGAACTACAGCATCCGGCTAGGCAAGTTTTTTTCTTCAGGAATATTGTTTTTAAAACAGGATTATAAGTTTGCTTCGAGTGTGAAACCCACTTAGGAGCAATCTCAGATTAATGATTTAATGCTTTCTGCTAATTTGTATTTGATTGTGTTGTGTGAATTATAATTTGGATTTACAAGAAAATATTTTCAGTCCTTAATTTATGGCTAGATTTGTAGTCGCGTGATTGTTTGTTGTAATTTGTTCAAAAGAACAGATGGCGAGCAAATAATGTTTCATTTATCTCCATTGAATAAACATGCAGCCTAGTTTATATTCCAATTGGGATGTTTTTATTTTGATTGGCAAATTAAGAACAGTTAAATTGAGAAACCAATAAAAAAAGAAATAATGCATTCTGAAGCATCTAAAAAAACAAGTCCTTACAAGACTGGGGATTTCCAATTGCATCTTATAAATGGTACAATTGTTTCTCTTTAAAATGTTAATGTTACAAATTACAAGAGAATCATATGGATCGTGTTGATCAATTAATTTGTGTTTCCAGATATTCTACTCAAACAAATTAAAACGTTTTAACTTTAACTTAATGCTTACAACGGAAGAGTAATTCAAAGCAGGGATTTGACTGGTTGCCTGTCTTTGCAGGTGATGGTAAGTTGGGCTCCCTCTGCTGTTCATTGACTAAGCAGCACAATACTGGGTCAGGAACTGTGCACAGTATTGTGTTCAGCTTTGTTAAGTGTACGTCTTTTCCCAAAAAAGACTGTTATTGTCCATTTACTGTGTTTCATAGGCCTAAGAATTAGAACTGTTAGTTAAAATCCATATTTTTTGTGCAAGCAGGTTTTTCTTTCATTCTTTCAGTGTGTTATGTTGAGCGGCATGAACTTTGGGTAAAATGTTGTGGTATGCGTCATAGCTTTGTTTGCTTGCCATATATTTACACTGATGCAGCAAGTGAAGTGCATTTTTCTTTTTTTAGGAATCTTTGCATTTAAGTGTGCACGAGCAGAGGAACTGTTTAACATGCTACAAGAGATTATGCAAAATAATAGCATCAGTGTGGTAGAAGAGCCAGTAGTTGACCGGAATCAACAGACTGAGTTGGAAGTTCCTAGAACACCCCGAACACCAACAAGTACGTATTTCCACTGTCTTTTTAGTATCAATCAACAGATGTTTATTTCAGAATTGTCTTTAAACCATTTAGAACATTAAAACCACATCACAGGTTATTAACATAGATTAACAATTTCATAGTTCTCGTTGCATCTAAAACACACTATCCAATGTTTAGTTAATAAAGTGCAAGTCCAGTATTTTAAAATAAGACCATTCACTTGATTCCTTAATGCTATTTTAAAATCATAGGAAAGGTAACGCACACTGGGTTTTGCTTAGATATCAGACATATAACTAAAAACTTAGAAGCTTTTCTTTCTGAACAGCCATGCCTGATAATGTACTTAGAGAATGCAAATACCACAATACAATACCAAAATACAAAACAAATGCATCAGATAGGTTTCTGGTGTTATATTGCAGCAATACAGATTTTAGATAGCATTTCCTATATTCAATTTATTGGGGGCATAGGAACAAGAAATGCTCAATATTTTATTTTATTTTTCCGCAAAACAAACTGGGCATCGCTCCAAGTCCAAAACATGCCAGTTGTATAGTTGAGATCACAAGGGTAGTATGCCATATCTATGTTTTATATGAAAGATCTTGCAAATGATGGATTGATGAGATCCAAATATTTTTCCAGCCCGTAAGCCAGTTTACAGTGTTCATCTTTACGAGCTAGTGCTGAGGATAAAAAGTCGTTTTCAATATTCGCCTTTAACTTTATCAGGTATGTCTCTTGGACCTGTTTCTTAGTACAAGAACTGATGGAGACTGGGTCATGGTTAATTGGCAAAGTAATGTCACCCGCCAAATTCCACCGTATTCTGAGACACCAATTTATCGGATTACCAGTGAAGACATGGGTCTAATAATACAATATGTAGGAACCCTGAACTACGCTAAAATGGAGGCTATTTATATAACGGCACCCCTGGCAAAGCTCTATACTCGCATATAATATACTCCTCAACATAGCAGCCAATGCCTGCACTCTTTACCATACTAAGCCTCCTCTCACTGCTTAAAACAGTTTTCATGCTTTGCACCCATTTGCTGGATAAAACTTGACCATGTACCGGAGGGTATTTCCTTTTCTCATTTTGCATGGCAAGGGTTTTATAATGTTCAGGTATTGCTGCCAGTTTGGACACATATTAGAGCCGTCAAAAACGAGGCTGATGTGGGAAGCCGCATACTAAAGGATTTTCTCGTCCTTTGGAAGATTTGCTTTATTTAACCATTTGATCTTCAAGCTCAGTCAACTGATACTTCTTACCTATATATTGTTGGTGTTCAATACTCAATGCCTGAGCATCTTTCTCATGCACTTAGTATCTGTGCAACAATTGTCCTGTCCATGTTTTACTGCATATTCACACAGATATCTACATCCGATCATATATCATCATTGTGCATGATGTGAGAAACCTGAATGTGTCTCTCCTGCTAGTCCTCGGGGATCTGTGATCCAGGTGGCCCAGACACGGCCATCGCGTTTGGATCCAGTTCCTGGGGGTGGACCAGTGGGAGTGGGATACCGGATGGTGAGACGCAGTGTCCCCTTTCCTGTAACACCTTTTCCCCATCCTACCAGGTAGGATACTTGGGAACTAAATCCCCCTCCCCTTTCCCGACACTAACAGTTTCTCATGGTTAGCTCACTGTGATAGAAAGACCTGAGCCGTATACCTGACATGTCCCAACACAATGGTCAGTCAGAGTAAGGCAATTACCGATAACACACACCAGACTTTCATGACACTTCCGCACACGGATAAAAGGCAGAGCACGAAAGCACACTGAGTGAGGCAAAGCACATAAGGAAGCAGCAGTTCCAAGATGGCTGTTTAATATGAGGAGAAAGACTGCAAGACCAGAGAGGGCTGCAAGGAGGGAAGTGCACTTGACCTTTTCAGAGGAAAACCGTTGCTTTCACGAGCCTTCAAGAATAAGAAACATAGGACCCGTAATTAAAGCTGAAAAAACCTGCATTGTGTGTCGAAGATACCCCACTCTTCCGCATGCTCTTAAAACAAAGCAGCGTCAGTAAAGTCAGAACAGCAGGTGAGTCAGGGAGACTGATAGCAGACCGGTCTGTTAGAACCAAGATTGCAAGGGGCAACATTGTAAGGAGAAATCTCAAGAGAAGCGTATGTGACGAGCAACGCAAATATAATTGAACACCAAAGGAGTGACTTAACATTTGAAGCCAAGATAGATAACGTATACAGAGTGGTCCGGCGCCATGTGGGTGCTCATTCGAAGGTCTGTTAGATATCAAACTGAGAGGTGGCAAATGTAAAAAGGAATTGTGAAATCAAAGTGGTCTTGCAATGGTTCAAGCTAAACCCTGTGCACATATGAACTGAAATAGTTTCGAGCCCGGCTGAGGGAAACTAATTGTGTAAGAGGAACGAGCTGAGCCCGGCTGAGGGGTGATCCGGTGTGAACCTTGAATCACCCGATAAAGAATATTATCTAAACAGTGGAGAAGGGGATCTGAGCCAGAAGAGAGGATCCAAAGTAACTATTGTGGTATAAAAATGGATCTGAGCCCGGCTGAGGGGAATCCAGGGTGAAGAGTGAATCACCTGACTTGCGTACTTGTCAGAGGAAAGTAACTTCGTTTGTTTTGGTATATCAGGCCCGCTGAAACATACTCTTGAGAAGTAAAATGACTTGGGCACAGAGGGCTCAGATGTTGGTAAAGTAACTGCATCCTCGTGCAGAAGCAGCCCAGGCGTGTGCTATAGTCTAGTGAACCGCCTTGTCCTGTGCTGAAAACATGGGGATGGGAGGCCAATGGCCTAAACATCCCGACAGATCATTTTTGTGAACACTTCTTTCTTTTTCATAAACACTACCCCACTCTATTTGTATTTAGAGGTAATGATTGTCAATATTTATTTTCAGTATAGGCCCTTTTATTTTGATGTGACCCCACTAGGATTTCATTATTATTATTTGATGGTCGTAGTTTGGTCCCATCTGTAGATTTAGGATTAGATAGGCGTTTATCACCCCCTTTTTGAAGTTCAATAAACAGACCTTGAACTGTGGTCACTTGTGTCTGTCTTACTCTTGATACCATGCCTTCCTTACATTGTACGCAGCAGGTAAAAAATGTGGTCCAGCTGTTCACATAATACTACTAATACTATCTGCATGGGCAGTGCATGGGTAGCACAGTAGAGCCCTCAATTCCAGACAGTTGCCGCTATACTGTGCCTAGAGTCCTGCACCCAACAGCACACAGCTGAGTCAAACGAGAACTTTGGTCTGGCTGGCACATAACCTCTACCATGTTCAATACTCTTCTTGTTTTTTTCTGTCCTATCAGTGCCCTTCCTCTCCGTATTCTAAATATCTCCACACTAGACTCATCTGCTCACATCTCTTCTGTATACATCACAATATTCTCTCTCAAAATAACATAACCCATTTGAGCTGACAGCTCTGTTTCAATGGTACGCAGCAGTGCAATAGCAACCTGATATCCATGAAAGCCACAGTAACACTGGGCCTCAATACAACTGAGTTTGTTGTCTCTTCACTTTTTCTAAATAAATATCTATAAGAACCACTTTGTCATACATAAAAGAAAAATCTTTGCCCCATATTCAGGCTCTTTAACTGACTATTCCACTTTCCTTCCTCGGATACTTTGGACAATGGCACACATTAATAAGTATTGCTTGTAGTCAACCACCTCATTGCACTCTGCGATCACTTGTAATATGTTGAGGGACGACACTGTGAGGCAGGTGAGGAAATACGTTATTTATTAGCAACGATAGCGCAGAGAGCAGCGGGCACCTCTGCCAGCTGAACCGAGCTCTCTCCTAGGAGCCCCCATGTTCTAGAACCACATGTGTTCTGAAACTGACATTAGTAAAAACGTAACACATCTTATCCCTCATGAAGGAACAACAAATTGAGAAACAACATTCAAGAAAGGAAAACACAATGCAAATGGTATAGACAACCAACTAATGAAAAAACTGGTGTTAACAGAAGAACCAAATTACTGAATAATTAAACACAAACAAAATCCTTAAGTTTGGTGGGAACCATTTTTTACTCTCCCACTCGCACGACCCCCATCCGGCACTGACCTTCCCTCATCCGCACTTCTCACTTCAGCGCCACCCTCACTGACCACAACTCCATCACCGCAGTCCCTAGGGGAACCAACCCCTCCCCACATAAAGCCAACCTACCCTTCGACCACACTTCTCCATCAACCACCACCACACTGTCCCTCACTGCAGCAATCCTTTTTGGCCCCAAGAATTTGATCTCTAAGCATTTGAGACCATACCTGGAATTTTTCATCAAAACCCAATCCCCAACCAGCCAGTCGCATTCCTTAACCTTGAAAGTCTCATTGAACATGCCCTTATACTGACACTGTGCCTCTTCCACCATTCTCGCACCTATTCTTGATCTACACTCACACTGCATGCCAACCCCATCCATCCCGGGCACACATTTGTCCTTGGCTGGCGTTCCTTCAACAAAACAATAGGGGACACTTTAGTAACTGAGTGGGGTTTGATGTAGTTAATTCATATCTTGCATTTCAAAACTGCATTCCACAACACCCCCAACCTCATAGCCAGCTGAAACCCACTCTTAAGGAATCTATTGGCACGGTCCAACAGCCAATTTGCCATGGAGTGGTGCACGGCTGTGCATGTGTGTTTAACCAAACTGCAGCAAGAATTTCTTCATTGTTTCTGAACAGAACTGCACACCAGTATCGGTTACAATTTCCGCGGGAAACCCCTCACAACAGAAAATTCACTTGAAAAATGCCAACAACTCCACCGTGGTTGCTTCCCGTGCCCCTTCGAGTGCTAATGCAGTAAACCAAAAGTGAACTTGAAACCTTCTCCCAGCCCTTGAATGGGTCTCATTATTTATTTTTATATTTGTAAAGCGCCCAAACCCTGAGGCAACAGGTCGCTGTTGCAATCAGTTACATGATATAAAACATAGCAGTGGTAGTGTACAGATCTGCTTAGGAAATGCATTAATGAAAACATACAGAACAAACTGTCAACATATGGTGAATTAAAGCTTATTAGGCAAAGAGACAAGTTTTTAGTGCCCTGCAGAAGGTCCAGTAAGAGGCTTCGGCTCTCAGAGCTGTGGGTAGCAAGTTCCATTGGTGAGCTGCAGTATGGATGGCGCCATAACTTTTCTAGAGGGACAAGTTATGGGCGCTTAAAATGCACCTTTAAGCGTAAAGTTGAACAGTGTTCTTGGGTTAATAATTATACCCACTTGGCCACTATTAGAAGCTATTGCTATGTATCATGGGTGGTGTATAAATATGTAAAACCTCTGAAATATCTGAGGCAATGCCCAAACCCATCGCTCCAGAGCTTTCGATTAAGGCTTCGTACAAATCAATTGCCAACATATGTCTCTGTGGGTGCACAACTGGGGATACCCCTCATTCATGGATAGACGTTGCTGTATATGTAAATTACCTGGGAAACTGCAAACCAGTTTTTTACGGAATGCTCGCCTATAGGCACTGAAATGAATACCCTAGGACGTACGGTACACTGCTATGATTCTATAAAGGAAGATTTGTTTTGGGACTATTGTCTCAACATGGATATGGAAAGTATGCACATTACCGCTTGTGGTGTATTATTTAAAAAAAAAAGCCTGTCAATTGATAAGTAACTCTTGGGTCAATAATGAAAGCTATGAACACATTTTATCTGTACAGTTTTCTGGGGTTTTTAGATGTTTAGAATTTTATATTTGTATTTATTCTTACCCAAATGTTTTTATATAGTAGCTGCACTTAAGACTAGCTTTGATAGGGCTTAATACCTATCCAATAATTATCCAATAATTAATACCCATAAACTCTGTATATTCAACATCTAGTATCTAATTTTGTTACCTAATATTGATTGTTAAAAACCATTGGCATGTGTGCTGAGGGGCCCTGGGTGATGTTTGGTATGGGCTTAGGATGTGTAGCATGTGTGCATTGGTTCCTGGTAAAAGTAAAGTTTATTACATAATTGTACATTGCCTTAAGAATTTTAAGAACCGTATGATCTTGTGACAAGCTTAAAGTTAGTCAATGTTATTGTAATTTATGGATTGTAATTGTGATCAAGTATTCAGAGAAATTGTAATTTGTGGATAATTTGTGAACTGAATTGAGAATTGAATTGTTTGTGATTATATTTTGTAAAAGTTCTTTTAGAACCATATACAAATAAATACATACATTGGCAAGCTACTACTGAGGGAAAGCTCACCCCTTCCATCCCCCCCTCTTGGCTCTCTTGACTTAGGGGTATGTGAGTCTATGCTCGTAGGTTGACCTAACTGGTCTGGTAGAGTTTGTTCTCTGAATGTTCTGGGCCAGGTAAGGTGGGGCAGTGTTACTTAAGCATTTATGGGTAATCAATAGCGTCTTGAATGTGATTCTTTGTTGCTGAGGTGTGATCTCTTCTCAGGATGTTCAGGGCTGTGCAGAGGCAGTTGGTTTGTATTGTCTGCAGTTTGATGTTTTGTTTGGAGGTACTAGTATACAGGACGTTACAATAGTCCAATTATCTGGCTGTGAGGGCTCTGGCAATGGTCAAGCAACTCTCTGTGGTTAGAAATTGCCTGGCGGATGTGATGAGTTTAGCTGTGTAGGCTGCTGATGACGCTACTGCCCTTACTTGCTTGGTAAGGGAGAGGGCAGAGTCTAGGTGGACACCCAGCAGTTCTACCGAGTCTTGAGACTGGGATCTGAATTCCATCTATGGTGAAGGAGGAATATTGTGGGCTGAGCTTCTGTAGCCGGGTCGGTGAACCTGTGAGGAGGATCTGTCTTTATCATTTAGTCACGTAGTTTGCAGCCAGCCATCCATGTTTGGATGGTGGAGTAGATGTTTAGAGTGCAGGAGTCATCTTCGTAGGAGCCTGACAAAGGGATGAGGATTTGTCTCATTGGCATAGTTGGTGTATGATATGCCGATGCCATCCAGAATGTCGAATAGCTGTTTGGTGAAAATGTTGTAGGTGGATGGGGAGACACAGTAGCCTTAGGGGACACAGGGAATGGATATTGGAGGTGCATTTGCTATGTCGGAGAAAACTCTCATGGTTCTTCCGTAGAGGAAAGATGCCATCAATGCGGTTGCATTTGCAGAGAAATTGGGTGACGTAGGATGGTGAGTCTATTTGGATTTTCAGGTCAAGTAGGGCTGATTCTGTGCCGTGTCTGGGTCAGAAGCCTGATTGGTGCATACCTAGGATGTGGTTGACCTAGAGGTAAACTTTGAATATGATTGTAGGCTGATCTGTCCAATATTGTGTTCAGGAATGGTACCTGTGGTGATAGGGCAGTTGTTGAGTCAAGCTCGGTCAAGTGAGGGTTTTTTAAGGAGAGGACTGACCCAGGATTACTTTAGACTGGCTGGGACTTGGTTCGACGAGAAGGAGGCGTTGATAAAGTGGTGATAAAAGGTACAAGAGATTCCGAGCAGTCCTTGATTACTGACGCTGGGCAAATGTCGGCCTTGCAATTTGAAGGTTTAAAGTTGCTAATTTACTTGGTTTCAGATTCAGTGATGTCCCTGAATTGTGGTGGTGGTGGTGGGGGGGGGGGGTTGGCAGAGGAAGTCTGAGTGTGTTCTGTTAAAGGGTGACTTTATGCCAGCTGATGTTTTGGCTCGCTTGAGTTTAACTTTTTTCTTGGAGAAGGTCCTTTTTGTCTCTTGTGGCCTTCTGAATGTTACTGCACCATGCTTCATCTTTTTCAATGCATTGGGGGTTGCAAAGGGCATTTTCAGCTCCCTGAGTATTTTAAAAAGTTCTTTAGAGTGTGAATTTGCTTTCTGGGTCCTCTAGTTGTAGACTAGGGCTTTAGCTGCTATGATTGCTTGTTTGTATTCTTTGGCGATTTTAATGAAGGCGGATTGTGTGAGGTCAGTGGGGTCTTTATTCCAGGACATTTCTGCCCAACGTTTTTTAGTGCACATGGCTTGTAGGTCTGTGGTGGGCCAGGGGTTGAAGTGGCGTGTTGGTTTGGCTTTCCTAGGGAGGAGTGGGGCTACCAGAGTGATGGCGTTGGTCAGCGTACTGGCATGGGACAGTTATGTGAAGGGATTCTGTGCTCAGGAGTTTGAGTTATGGGGAAAGGGAGTCTTTGAACATTTTACGGGTGCTGCGTCTACAGGTGGGAGGTAGCGAAGGCTGAGATGCTGGTGGCTGTTTGCGCAAGGGAAGTGAAAATTCTATATTGTAACGCTCACCTGACTCCCACGGAGACGCTAACCAGGTCTGGACTGCTGCAGCCTCTTCTAAGGTGATGCGCAGAACTCGGAAGACCGACTGGACAGGACCCCCAAATCTCGCTTGTCTGACTCGCAGGAGAATCCTTCTGCAGATGGAGAAAGGGGATTAACTACCTGCGGAGTAGCGCATCGGCCTCCCACTTCCCTCTTTCACTCTCCTCCGACCACCTCCGAAATTCCCCGTTAACTCTCACCTTAAGGTTTGAAAGGACGAGCTCTCCATCCTGCTTCTGGTGCAGAGGTGCGATTATATCCAGTTACTTCTCTGGTGTTCGGATTGGTGAGGATCCAAGCTTACTTGACTTTCCTGGCAAGGTGCCTTAAGTATACTGTTGTAAAAGTTCAAGAGTTGGCCTCCTTTTCTATTTGCCTTTATATTCAGTAGTCCGTCTCTTATCCCTTTTATCACAGGTGCTGAGTGAAGATTTCGCGTAGAGGAAACAATTCGCCAAAGGTAAACTCAGGTGAGTTTATGATGGGTGGTTCCTTGAATGTCCTTATATTCACCCACTAATGTGTGTCTTTTTTCCCCATAGGGGCCGGGGTACATTACTGCCGAAGAAGCGGCGCCGACCCGAGATGAGGAAAGATTCTCCCAACAATAATCAGGTAAGTCTTATGGCGAAAATCTGGCTTTCCTCAATATGTTCCTTTTGCTCACCTTTTGTTCTTCTCTTCCCCCTTAGGTGCAGGTATGCGGCGGATCGTGCAGATGGTCACTAAGGAGCACGGAGATGCCTCGTGAACAGGTGAGTGGAACGCGGTGCTGCAGCGAGCAACGCGATGCATCTTTAAAATAAATGTCTTCCCTTAGGATCGCCGGCGTGATGACTCCGGGTAGAAGCAGGTAATGTTCTTCTGTTCACCTTTTCCCTTCTCTTCTTTCCTTTCAGGTGTTCCAGGATGGAGGCGGGCGTGGCTGGAGTCAGGATGCAATGAGCAGACACGGTGAGCGTCCAGCTCTAGGTGCAGAACAACGCGAAGCGTGAGCTGCTGTCTGGGCGTGGCTTAAATAGCCCCCAAAGTAGTTCCAGGTACGTATTCTTACCCGCCCACGGCTGAGTGGCAAAATAGTCCCACAGGTAAAATAGTCTCTTTCAGGCCTCAAAGAGGTCTGGATCTGGCAGCACGGTCTGCATCAGGTAAGTTCACATAAACACTCCCTTTATGAGCCTAGCGCCTATGGCGCCAGGACTGAGGTCCAAAATGAGCCTGGCGCCAAAGGCGCCAGGACAATGTCCAAAGGGCCCCTACTACGGTTTGCTGGCCTTTTCCCCGGGAACATGTCTGCTTCCGGGGACGCTGGTCCTGGACTGGTTCTCCGGGAGTAGGCATCATGACAGATATGGTGGTCGGACCAGAGGCAAGTAGTGGTAGAGACGATGTTGATCGGACTGTTGACTGCAATCCAGTCGAAAATTCTACCCTTGTTATGCGTGGGGGAGGAGATGCAATTCACGAAACCGAGGTCTGTTAGGGCAGCGGCTGTAGAAGTGGCTGAGGGATCTTGAAAGCCTAGGTTGAAGTCACCTAGTATGATCATTCTTGAGGTGGGTTTAAGTCACCTAGATTGTGGATAAGATTTTCCTCAAAGGAATTGATGGGTCCTGGCTGGCGGTAGAGGATGTGCATGGTGATGGAGTCAGTAGGGGTGTGGAGAAGTTTGAGGACCATGTGTTGGCAGTGTCAATCTGCGCAGTTGTTGGGAGTCTAATTTGGAGGGTGTCTCTATAGATAATGGCGACACCACCACCTCTGGAATCAGGGCGGCCACATCCAAGTATGGTGTAACCTTCAGGTATGGCCATGGTCAAGGCGGGGCCAGATGTCTGTGTGAGCCATGTTTCTGTGATGGCAAGAAGGTCTAATTTCGAGGGGTGTGGTGTCCTCCGACGTATTCCACATCTGACAGTAATGACCACAGCTGTGCTGTTTCGGAAACATTTTCGGCGTAGGCGTCCTGCGTCGATGAAGTCGATACGCTGTCCCTTGAGGGCCTCGGTCGAGGGTCAACATCACCGGATGTTATATCTAGGACACCCGGCGCCCGTAGCCTCAGTTCTATTTTTTCTGCGAACGTGTTCGCTTCGGAATCTCGGCACACTCGATTCTTCTACTTTGCGAACATTTCTTCATCTTCTACCCCCGAAGTCAGGCTTCAAAAAATGTTGGGACTGCGGTTCCAAAATGTCCATTACGGACCCGCACGACATCTGCTTCTGGTGCCTCGGCGAAAGCCACGCCACCGACGACTGCCAGTCCTTGACATCGAAGGCCTTGCGGGAGCGGAAGAAGAAATTATCGGTAGGTAGGGTATCTAAAACCCGTAAGTCGAAATCTGCTGGGATTTTGACTGACGATTCGAGGGGCGACTCTCCGTGTCGGCGTAAGTCCAGAGGGTCTCAGAGTAGGTCCCGGAATTCCTATGCCTCTTCTAGGCATTCTCGGAAGCGCCGTCACCGGTCGCCTTCCATATCCTCGTTGGAGGACTCTGCCAGACGGCGGGTGACTTGTCCCAGCAAGTCTTCATCGCCAGCCGAATGGGACGCATTCCGCCAGCAGATGATGGCGATTTTCGAAACGCAGGGCACCATTCCATCCGTGCCTTCGAGGGAAGCCGGCAAGGAACGAGCTAGAGCGCCACCACTCGCATGCCGTTGGACGGTAGGCGTGATCATCTGGAGCCGTCGAGGTCCCGATTCGACAATGTTGATCGACATAGCCGTGCCAGGTCCCGGTCCTCGACGCCCTCGAGACTGTCAGAACCTGTGAGGCCTTCTAAGAAGGCATTGACGCCATTGGCGCCATGTCTGTCGAGGGACTCTCTTGAAGCTCCGAAGAAGTTGTCGACGCCATCGGCGCCGACGCTGTCGAAGGACGCTCTCGGGGCTCCGGCCTCGAAGCCGTTGTCGAAGTCATTGGCACGTCAGTCGACGTTGACGCCAATTCCATCGGCGCCCTCAACTCCTTTTGAGGAGGATTTACCGGAGGTGCCCAGGAGGGCTGTAGAAACTCTGAGGAAGGCTCTCAGTAAATCATTGAGGCCTGTGTTTGAGCCCTTCTCTGGTCATCCCCCCAGGATGGATTTGTTCCAGCCTTTGGATTACATTTCAGAGGTGGAAGAAGGGTCGCATGAGGAGGGGGTTGTGCCTCCTGAGATTCCTGATGACCTGTTGTCTAGTCACAGCCAAATGGAAGATTACGTCAGTCCTTACATGACCCAAGTGGTCTTGACACCTCTCCGGCGGTTGAGTTTGGCAGGCCTGAGCTTGGTACACATGCCGAATCCTCATATAGGCGTCTCATGTCGAGGGTGACTGAGTACTTGGGGTAATCTACTCCCCCTGTGGATTTTCTGCAGGATGATCCTACGGACATCCTGGAACAAGGTGCACCCACTGACCCGGTGTTGCCATTCCATATGGCCTTGTAAAGAAGGGCGGCGGCGGCTTGGACTGCTCCGGAGAGTCTCCTGGCAGTGAGTAAGTCGCTTTCGAAAAAATACCGTCCAGCCAGTGGTGACCCCTGCTACTTGTCTACGCACCCCACTCCGGAGAGTTTGGTGGTGCAGGCGGCTACGGCCGCAGCAAAGCATGCTGCATACCCTACCATCCCTCCTGATCGGGACGACAAGCGCTTTGATGGTTGGGCAAAGAAAGTATTTTCATCTGGGGGTATGGCTTTAAAGGCAGCCAACTCCGTTTGTGCCTTGGCAAGATTAACTCACACTCTGTGGAATTGTGCATCTTTGGCGGCTGAACATATTCCAGAAGGGGAGGAACGGGATGGTTTTCTTTCCCTCGTACAAGATGGCAAGGATGCCATGTGTGAATCTGTTCAGTTGGGTCTGGATGTGGCAGACTGTGTCAGCCGGTCCATGGCGGCGAGCACCGTGATGCGCAGGTTTGCGTGATTGCGGAAATCAGGGGTTTGCTCCTGATATGCAATCCTGGCTTCTCAACATGCCCTTTGATGGTGTCCATCTTTTTGGCAGCAAGGCCGACGAGAGCCTCGAGAGGTTGCAGACCTCAAAAGCTGCAACAAAGTCTTTGAGCGCCGCAGTGTGTCAACCTCTGCCTTTTCGTCCTAGGGGACCACAATGGTCCGGTACTACTATTCCTTTGGTAGATCGAGAGGAGCTGCTAGTCAAAGGGGCGACCGTAGGAGTACCAGAGGTGGAAAGCAAGGTACTCGGGGTGCCAAAGCCGCTCGGGCAGTTTCTTCCTTGCCCTCAGGCACTGCCGCAGCCGCTTCCGCTCAGTCATGAGGCCATGGCCCATGGTTCACCGGTTGGGGGAAGGCTGGCGCAGCATCTTTTAGAATGGCGTGCCATTACTTCAGATGTGTGGGTTCTGGAGATCATAGCCCACGGCTACAGTCTTCCTTTCCGGCAGAGGCCTCACAACAATCCACCGGGGAAGCTCTCTTTGAAGCATCCGGATCTGCTGGTTGCGCAGGAAATCCTGTCCCTGCTAGAGAAAGGTGCCATAGAACTGGTGCCTGTAACGCAGAGGAACAAGGGATGGTATTCCCCATATTTTTTGATCCCGAAAAAAGACAGAGGATTGAGACCCATCATGGACTTGCGTGGTTTGAACAAACTCCTCAGGAAGAACAAGTTCAAGATGTCTCTTTCTCAAGTCCTCCAGGCCCTTCAACGTCAGGATTGGTTGGTGTCTCTCGACCTCAAGGATGCTTACTTTCATGTGCCAATTCATCCCAAGCATAGGAAGTACCTGAGGTTCGCGATTGGCAACTCGCATTTTCAGTTTCGGGTCCTGCCGTTCGGATTGATCTCTGCCCCGAGGGTCTTCACCAAGCTGATGGTGGTGGTGGCAGCATTTCTCAGGAAAGGGGGATTCACTTCTACCCCTGCCTGGACGATTGGTTGATCAAGGCGCGTTCTCCCAAGCAAGCCCTGAATCATCTGTCCGTCACCTGCCACTCCCTTCACAAGCTGGGTTTCTCCCTCAATTTAAAGAAGTCCCATTTTACACCTACCCAACGGCTCCAGTACATCGGAGCAGTGCTCGACACATCTCTGGGGCAGTGTTCGCCTCCCCAGGTGAGGGCTCATCACATTCTGCAGATGGACAAGTTTCAACATGCCCAGAATCTCCCGGCGTTTGAGTTCTTGAGGTTGTTCGGCCTCATGGCATCCTACATTCTACTGGTGCCTGAGGCCAGGCTGCGGATGAGATCTCTGCAGTGGGCTCTCAAGATACAGCGGTCGCAGTTCTCTGGCAGGATGTCGGATCCTGTTCAGGTGCCGCCCTCGGTAGACAAGGATCATCATTGGTGGGCCGTTAAAGGCAATCTGATGAGGGCAGCCCCATTTTGGCTACCCTGGCCGGAGATAACGATTGTGATGGGCGCATCCCTCACAGGATGGGTAGCTCATGCCAACGAGTTGACAGTCAGCAGTCGTTGGTCTCTGTCGGAGTCCAAACTCCACATCAATCTGTTAGAGCTGAGGGCCGTCAGGCTAGCCCTGAAGGCTTTTCTGCCGTCTGTGAGGGGGAAGAGTGTCAATACAGTGGCCATGCACTACCTCAACAAAAAAAGGGGAGCAGGGTCACTCCCACTGTGCAGAGAGGCGATGCAGCTCTGGTTCTGGGCCATCCAGCAGGAAATTTCGATCTTGGCAGTTCATCTGGCCGGAGACGAAGATGCGGCGGCGGACGCTCTGAGCAGGCAGAGCACGGTCTCTCATGATTGGGAGCTGGCTCAGGAAGTTCTTTTGGAGATCTTCGCCCTTTGGGGAACCCCACAAGTGGATCTCTTCGGCACTAGTGTCAACTGGAAGTGCAAAAGATTCTGCTTGCAGGAATTGCCTCCAAGAGGAGCCTTAGGGTACGTGTTCGTAGTGGAGTGGTCCTTCCCACTGCTGCACGCGTTCCCTCCAGTCCCTGTCAATCCACAAGTGTTGCGGAGGTTACGGAGGTTCGGTTCTCGGATGATCCTCATTGCTCTGGCTTGGGCCAGGAGAGCGTGGTACCCGGACCTTCTAGACAAGTCCATCTGCCCTCCACGCCGTCTGCCCTATCGAGACCATCTGCTCTCACGGGAGGGGGGGGGGCAGATTCTCCATCCAGAGGTCAAGTCTCTTAGCCTTCATGCTTGGTATCTGAAAGGTTGAGATATAAAGATTGGGCCCTCCCTGAAGTCGTGATGGAGGTGTTGCTTTCGGCCAGAAGGCCTGCAACAAA
The DNA here is from genome assembly GCF_040938575.1 of Ambystoma mexicanum. Classification (NCBI taxonomy): domain Eukaryota; kingdom Metazoa; phylum Chordata; class Amphibia; order Caudata; family Ambystomatidae; genus Ambystoma; species Ambystoma mexicanum. The sequence continues at coordinate 871,084,202 of NC_090936.1, forward strand.
ATCCCTGTACCATTGCCGTTGGAGAAAGTTCTGCGACTGGTGCAGGGTACAGAATGTGGATCCTTTCCAATGTTCCATTCCTTTGGTTCTGTCTTTTTTGCTTTCGTTAGCCCACAAGGCCCTGCAAGTGGGTACTATTAAGGGTTACCTGGCGGCGCTGTCCATATTTAAGCGCTCGTCTGAGGAGTGTTCTTATGTTAAGATTCATTTTGATTTCTCAGTTTCTAAAAGGGCTAACTAATGTGTTTCCACCGTCTTCTTTCCAGGTACCGGGATGGGATTTGAACTTGGTTTTAAAGTTCCTAATAGGAGCTCCGTTTGAGCCCTTATATTCTTGTCCACTGAGACTGTTGTCCTTTAAGACTGTATTTTTAGTTGTGGTTACTTCCGCACACCGAGTGAGTGAGTTGGAGGCACTTTCCGCCAAGCCACCTTTCACTGTGTTCCATAAGGACAGGGTTGTCCTTAGGGTTCTTCCTTCTCTTCCATTGGTTGTGTCGGAATTTCATTTAAGCCAGAAGGGGTGACTCTTCCAGCGTTTTATCCTCCTCTGCGTCCTGCTAAGGAAGAGGAGAGGCTCCATAGGTTAGATCATAGGAGAGCTTTGAGTTTCTAGCTCTCACTGATGTCCCGGGTCAGAGTGGACGATCAGCTCTTTGTTGGATACGCTGGAAGGCGTTTAGGTCAGGGTGTTTCCAAGAAGACCTTGTCCAGATGGATCATTTTGACGATCTCTGAATTTTACCGTTTGGCGGGTAAGGACCCTCCAGTAGGCTTACGGGCTCACTCTACTAGGGGTGTGGCTGCTTCCACGGCCCTACAGAGGGGCGTTTCGATTCGCAATATTTGCAAAGCAGCCACATGTGCCTCTGTCCATACCTTTGTGAGACACTATTCCCTGGACTCCATCCATGAGCAGGATTTGGCATTTGGTAAGGCAGTCCTGTATTCTGCAATTTGATTGGGCATTCTAAAATTCTAAATTCTTTTCCCACCTCCATACGTTGGTACTGCTTTGGGAGTCGGTCAGATGTGGAATACGTCGGAGGACACAATCCCCTTGAAGAACAAGTTACTTATCTTACCTGGTAACGTTCTTTCGATGGGATGTTCCTCTGACGAATTCCACATCGAACCCTCCCAGCCTACCCCTCTACAGAATTTCTTATGCAATTGCAGATTACGTTTCCGCAAGCCTTTCTGTAGTCCTACTGGCAGAAGATTGGTGCCACATGTTCTGGGGAGAAAACTACAACTGAGGCTACGGGCGCCGTGCATCCTAGATAGAACATTCGGTGACGTCGACCCTCGACGGAGGCCCTCGAGTGACAGCGTATCGACGCAGGACACCTATGCCGAAAAAGTTTCAGAAGCAGCACAGCTGTGGTCATTACTGTCAGAGATGTGGAATACGTCGGAGGAACATCCCATCGAAAGAACGTTGCCAGGTAAGATAAGTAATTTCTTTTCTGTTTGGTAATCGGATCAGTTATGTCCAATGCATGGGCGGGCAGTGACCTAGCATTTGAGGGCTCCATGGATCTGGGGAGGATTAGAGGTGGGGGTTGCGCTACCATGAGGGAGTTGTTTGAGATGTCTTCCTTTGGGCCTTGGGTAGGGCTGGCGGCTGTGTGCATGGGTCCTGCTGCGGTCTTGGGGCATGTACTGGTAGTTGTGCGGATTGGGGTAACTGAGTGAGGCCTGGTTGGTTGATGGTGATGGCTGACTACCAGCGCGGGTAGACTGGGTTTCAATAGGGGCCGTGGGGTGTTTGAGGTGAGGTCATGTGTAGTGGAACGGGGCCGTATGCCAAGGTGGATATTTCTGAATGCAGTATGTGCAGGGATGTGGGTGGGCGGCTTCTCATGGTCCGCTTGCCCAGGCGTGCATTCCTCATATCAATAAGGCATAGGGATGCTACATTGTCCAGGAGTGGTGGTGGTAGGTAGGTAGGTAGGTAGGTTGGATGGGAAGGAATGGTAGAGGGGAGCTGGTTGTGAGATACTCTGTTCGTGGTATGGTTGGTGCATGCTAGAGGGGGGTAGGGTTAAGGTTGGGTGCCAGGTTGCTGCACTGTGTGTGTTACCTGCTAGTTTGGTTTCAGCATTGGTGCCCAGAGTGTGATTTGGTCTTAATACAGTGAGTCTTCTGGGATCCTGCTGCAGAGCTGGCTGTGAGCAATGGGGGCGCTGTGGCTTGGGAAGGAGTGTCCTGGGCTGTCCAGGCTTTGCAGAGGGTGAAACAGGAGTGACCATGAGTATTTCAGAATGCTGGAGTGGGCGGGGGCGATCAGAGGCATGCAGAAGAACACTGAGGGAGTGTTTAGATCCTGCAATGGCGATCCGGACTTGAAGCGGCTGGGTTATAAGGCAGGTGCTGAGGGTATTGGGCATCCGTATATCTATGGGGCTTCGAGTCGGGGGACAGTAATTTGGGGGGGGGGGAACGGGGTGGGACAGGGGAGAGCGCATAGACAGGGGTTCCGGGTACAATCAACAGGTGCAGATTTCCCGGATCATGCCGACGGAACGGCAGGCTTACCTTTGCTTGCAACAGGAGGCTCATGGGCAGGGAGAAGGCGCTCGGGCTTGTCAATAGGGGCAAGCAGCGACAGCAGAAGACAGCTGTCTCTGCCTTAGATGAGTGCCTTTAGATGATACCGGCTCCACCATCTGGTGGACCACAGGCTTGCATACAGCAAGTTCTCGTGGCCAATCAGGGCTACCGGTGCTCATATGTGGCTTCTCAGTCAGGCAGATCTTTACATCCACGGCAGTGGCCATTTTAAGGGGTTGAATTTCATTCGGGCATCAAGGCATTTCCTCTCTTCTGGAGGGGAGTAGGAGTCCCTGCATGGACTCTCGTCACAGGGCAGCAGAAGACAGCTGTGTCTGCCTTAGATGAGTGCATTGGGATTTTGTCCACTGCAACCTTTTGCCAAGGCTCCCTGGACACCTGCACAGGCCGGAGTTGTTGCACGTGCCACTGTACTCTTGTCACTTGCTAAACATCTCCTACAATTCCTTATTTCTCTATCTACTCCACCATCAATTGCTAGCCACCAGTAACTCTGTCTCCGCACCCTTTGGTGCTATTGACACCACAATGCTCTTGGTGAGCAATTAATATCAGTTAGTCCCCCTGCAACCAAAGCCAATTCATCCTTTTTCTAAAAACCATCACATTTCCTCTCCACATCATTCCTGCAGGGCCACCCTTCACCGTCCACTCTTCCACCTTGCTAAGCACGACATCATCCCTTTCTGCCAAACTCAATTCTTCATTCGCGCTCACACTTGTGTACGTGCGAGATAGAAATAAAACATCAATTCAAAGCACCCTGCTCAATACTGGCAACAATCATTTCTTCCTCCTTTCCTTCCATCGTTTTACCCTCATTGTCTCTCTCGTCTCCCGGTGGATTGTGGCAATCTGCCACCACATTCACCTTACTGGGAACATAGCACTTCTGAAAATCGTAATTTTGTAATCCTAATACCCATTTAGAAATTCTGGGCAAACCTTGGACCAGCTCCCACGAGCCAACATCTTGATCAAAAGGTCTGTGATCCACTTTACGAACCGTTGGCCCCACTGGAAGGACTTAAAATGTATAATGGCCCAAAACACCACCAAATCTTCTCTCTCTACAGCTGAATAATTTGTCTCTGCACCCCTCAATTGCCTAGACGCAAAGGCTATCACATTCTCTTCCTTACCACTGTCCTGTTGCGACAAGGCTGCTCCCAAACCCAATAAACTGGCGTCAACAGTCATCAATGTCTTTTGTCCACTCACAAACCCCCCTAAAGGAGATGCATTAGAGATCCCTCTCTTGATATCCTGGAAGGCTTCCATACATTCATCTGACCATACAACGGTAAACCCCTTTTTCAGCAACTGAGTCGAGGTGAGGGCAAAATTATTAGCCCATAAACTATCTCAACTGATACTTATCCTGCAGCGATGTGGCCTTACCTATTGTGTCTAACAAACTGTGCTTGGGAGATATTCCTTGAGCTGAAATCCTATGCCCAAGATACTCTACTTCACATACGCCAATCTTACTGCGCTGCACTGTTAAACTAGCCTCACACAACCTCTTCAGAACACTCCTCAACACCTCGTCATGTTGCTCGATACAATCAGCAAAAATGAGAATGTTATCCTGAAAAACAATCCCGTTATTAACACCCTCCAAAACCTTCTCATAACACGTTGAAAGACAGCCACAGCTAAAGCCACTCCTAAAGGCATTGTAAGGTACTTGAAGGTTCCTTCCGTGGTGGTGATTGCTGTAACGTCCTGACACTCTTGTGACAACGGTAAGCAGCAAACAAATCCAGAACCAACGCGATTCACCAAACACAGCCAGGACCTCTGATATGACCGGCAAGGGATGTGTCCCCACTATAATGTTCTTGTTTAGGCCTCAAGTTGACACATAAACAAATCTTTCCATTTCTCTTTGCCACTAGGACCACTGGGGACAACCAATCCATCCCATGCACATGTTATTTCACGCCTCTTTGCAAGAGTCCATCAATTTACCCATATATCTGCTCCTTCATGTGGCGAGGAACAGGCGGCACATTAAGCTCCACTGGCTGTGCATTTGTCTTCATCTTGATAGTGTTCAAAGTCCCTTAATTTTCCTACACTTTCCATGAACACCATTGGAAATTTCAAATATATGGCGAGGTTTACTCTCACCACGCACTTTATTGCTCACCGTGGGGTTGTCTGTACTCCACAGCATTGATGGTGTTCTCCTTACACATGTGTGCAAAGTGACCCTTGCGCTTGCATCTGATGCACTCTGCGTTCCTTGCTGGACAAAACACACTGGCCGCTCCATTTATTGGATTACCAGACCTGAAGCATTTAAGTCCCATTCTCGCCCCAGTGTTTCTCTTCTGACTTACTGCACACACTTTCTGGCCGTGCTATTTTAATCTCATTCATGTACAGAGTTGTCTGCTCAATGCTCCTGGTGAGTTCCATGACCTGCTCTAGGGTCAACTTTTCATGCACCCTGGCATTATTGGTGCACCTTACCATTTGATCTCTGAGAGAATTTGTCAATGCACCAAACTCATAGGTATGGCTCAGCTTCCTCAGCATAGCTACATAGCCTTCCACTGGCTCAATTGGATCTTGCATTCTCTGAAAAAAATGTGTGCCTCTCAAAAGTCACATTTTTCTTTGGTTCAAAATGTTCTTTAATTTTCCTCACTGCCAGGGTATATGTATCCAGGTCTCCTGCTTCTCCACCCTGCGGTTCTGGTAGGCCATTAAACATGCTGCGTCCCTCCGGGACCAAATTCTGTAGCAATAAGGCCTGATTCCTGGAGGTATTAAACTTGTTCCCACCCATTGCCACAACATTTTCTTTCACCTTTCCGACCTTATCAGCGGTGTTCCAGGTTCAGATAAGAATAGGGATGGGGGCGGTATAGCTGCTGTGGCCATGGTTAATTCTGTTCCTACTCGCTTTATTTATATTTTAGCGTTATTCTTTTTTTGAGCAGTGAGCGCTGTATTGAAGGAATCACCTTAGTTGCCACAGTACAGTCACCTAAATATGTCCTTGACCATTTGCGCACAGCACAGTCACGCAAAATTGCTGTGGCCTCATGAACAGTGTTCATTTTTTAAATGTATTTATTTTTTGCTGCGGGTCGCCGGGCGTGAGTGTTGTCTTGGCAACACGTCAAACAATTCCGCCCTTGGAGAGAGGACTCTCGCAAACGTAGCATCTTGAGTGAGGGTCCTTTCCTCTAAAGCTTCAGGAGTGGTGGCATCGGCTCCCAGGCCTTGGTCTTCTTCCCTTGTTCATAATCCAGGCCGCTGGTACAGGGGTGGGAACGGGCGCACCACCACCCTCTCCTTCGCACCTGGACTTGGTTGGAGGGGTACTTCCTCAGGTCCCTGCTCCTGTATGTAGGAGCCTCTACAGTCTCCTCTGCCCCCTTGTGTGGTCCATCCTCACCGTTGGGAATACGTTTAGGGACGACACTGTGAGGCAGGTGAGGAAATAAGTTATTTATTAGCAACGAGCACAGAGAGCAGCGGGCACCTCTGCCAGCTGTACCAAGCTCTCTCCTAACGGCCCCTGTGTTCCAGAACCACTTGTGTTCTGGAACACACATTAGTAGAATGTAACACCTTACATAACCGACCCTACAACTGAATGTAGTTGCTCTTGGGGCCAATCAAGTAACTGAATCTAGTTCTCTCTACTCAGTGCTGCGATCTCCTCACACTATTGTCTACCACTGGAACCACAGTGATGAAAAGCCATAACACATGGCCCCAGCCGCTATACAAATACCACATTACATATTTACATCACATCCTTTTTTGCATAGCTGATGGACTTCTTTGTATACGTAATGGCCAGAGTATCCCCTGCAGTGATTTTGTTAGCTTGCCCTTTGGCACACTGATGCACAGTATTGGGTAAGATTTTCATATCCATGATAAATCTTCCTGACCTGTGTCAACCCCAGAACTTTTTTGCTTTGACTAGGTAACTATTTTACCTTGTCCTTTGGTGAAGGGGAATCTTTTTCCTCTTACCTAGAACTCTTTTTATGGGTGACCTTTTTATGTCTCTCCATAGTGTATGGTTGAAGTTATAGTTTCCTACAACTTTTGGGCTTAGGCTGGATTGCCCCTTAATTTCTCTTTCATTTACTTGGGTGAACTACAGTTCCCAAGTAGTAAAGAGGGATTTTCATCCCCTTTACATTTTATATAGGGAGCCAGCACACCCCACCTTATGTGAAGTGCTGGGTGGGATACAATGTATCCCCTTTCTTACTTATCGTTACAATTGCAAGTTTCCTTGAATGGCTGGTGGCAGTGCAACTACTTGTATGACTTCTTAAAAAGGAGGGAATCCTGTGGTTTCCTGAACAGGCTCCAGAGTGTCTAGAAAGGCAGGAAGCAAGTGAGGAGCTCAAAACTCTGCAGCCTTTTGTCTTTCACCTTGCTTGAAAGGAACACACTCCCAGTGGGGGGCTGGCTATCCTGATTGGACAGCCAGACCACCCGTTGCTGTAAAATGCAAGGAGAATGCAGAAGTTGTGCTGTAGTTTCTGATAAATACTCTGAACCTGGAAGCTGCTGACAAGTCGACTACTGGAGCTGAAACCGAAGAGGAAGATGAAGCCGTAGCAATTTCCAGTGACGGGAGCGTCTGCTGTGTAACCAGAGTCTGCTGTTACCCTTCCTTCCAATCAACCTGGGGATCCCAAAAAGGACAACCCTTACCCAGAGCCTGGCGAGATCCACTAGATTCAAGAATACCTGCATTTTGAGCCATCCCAAGTCGTGTTGCGGCCTTGCATGACTGCAATACCCCAATGCCCTGGTACTTCGAGTCAGTGTGCGGTGCATTGTCTTTTGAATTCCGAATCGAGCTGAAGGTTTGGCATCCAGCAGGACCTCCAGAGACGTGAATCGAGTCTGAAAAGTCCCCTCATCGGAGTGCAGGAACCTTGCAAGTGATGAGAATCCGACCAACCATATTCAGTCTTCTTATGGCTCCTGAAAAGGGCACCAAAACCACAGAGGCCTTTCCAGCCGCAAAGTTACTCTTGCCTGTATCCTTACCCCTTGATCCTTGCTGCTAAATCCCTTCCAAAATCCTGTCTTCCGTATTCATGACAAAGGAATCCATCAACTGGGTTTTTGGCTGTAGATCATGAAGTCTTCCTGCTGCAACTCTATTTGTTCTGAGGTACTGTGTTGGTGGGGTATTTACTTACCTTAAGACTGTGTGATTTCTGTAAAGCTTTTGGGGTGTCATCCAGTTCACCTAGGCCCACTGCTGGAATCCTCCTAGGGTGTCTTCTCAGAAGTCCCTTATCCCTAACTAACTTTAAAGTGGACTACTTAGTTGTTTGAACAGTCTTCCACAGGAAATCCGACTTTTGCTACAACAGAACCCTATCTCACCCTACCTACACATGGCACCTAGACCACTAGGATCCCTCTTCTGCCTCTGAGTGAACTTGTGCAATATTCTAGGGAAGGACTGGATAAGTAAAGGATTCTGTCTTGAAAAGAATACCAAGTGTTTGAAAAGAACTTACTTGTGAAAGTTAATTGGTAACTGTAACTCTTGAGATATTAATAGCTGAGTCTTGTGAGTAATCACCTGATAATTCCATTAAAATGTGAGTATTGTCTGCATAGTTGTGTAGCAGACTCCCAGATTATCTAAAAGATCAAACAGTGGCCTTGTATACATTTTGAAAAGAGTGGGGGAGAGACAAGAGCCCCGAGGTACCCCACAACTAAGGGAGACTGGCAAGGCTTGCCAGTCACCCAAGGCAAACATTTTGGAACGAGGTCCATGGAAAGAGTTCATCCATGCAGAAACATTCTCTGAGCACATCCCTACTTCCATAATTCTTTTAGTAAGTGTTCAACAAGATCAAACGCTGCAGACAAATGCAGCAGTAACAAAAGCTCTGTATGTCCATTTTCAAGAATTCCTGCAATTTTGCTCCGAAGGTCCATTAAAGCAGTCTATCCCGTGTTTAGCCTGGAAATCCTGATTGCTGAAGCCCTGATACATTAGAAGTTTCCTGAAATTGTAAAAGCAGTCCTGTCTAGGATTTTCAGGTGAAACGGAACGTTTGCAATAGGACGATAGTTACTGGCAATTAAGGATCTAGGCTGTCATTTTTTTTTTTTTAAAGCGGAGTAACCCATGCCTCGTTTATTTTATTTTTCATTTATAATGCGCTTAATACCAGCGTGTGGTTTCCAAGCGTGGGGTCGGGATTTGAGCGGGTGTTGTGCTCCGTTGTCTTGCTTCCAAGACAAACGCGTTGCCCCTGAGCTATCCTTCCTCCCCATCCTTTGAGAATGTTCCGCACACATGTCTCTGCAAACGAGGAGGTAATCAGTCTCGTAATCCAAGAAAGCAGGAGGACCAGAGGATCTTTAATAATATTCGCAGGATAGGCATCTCCTGAAAAAGTGGTAGGTTTTAGGCTCTTAAAGAATGATTGAACTGCCAGCTCTGATGCCTGTTTAAAGGTGAATTTGGGTTGGTTCAAAGCATGTGGTGCTAGAGGAGGATCCGCAAGAGAGGCAAGCGAGGTTACTAAGAGCAAAAATCTATTAATCGACTGTTGATGACAGTGGATCTGCTTTAGAAATTCATCCGGAATTGACTGACATCAGCTATTGCTAAACTCAAATTTACACAGATGATTTTCCTTCGAGTTCCTGCAAGATTGCGAAAAGCTCTTTTCGTTACATCACTTGTGATTAGAGCATGGCATTTATCTGGAATGCTTTCTGTGCTTTTGAGTTGATGCAACCCTAAATCAGATTTACACTTCTGGTTTCAGGCTCTTCATTGTTTAGAATTGTTCACATTTTATTCAACCAGTTTTAAACCCTCTATACCACATTTACTGCAATTGGCCCTTTTTGTGTTTTATAATCTCTTTTGTAGATCGGATTGCGTGCTGTAATCTAGCCTTCCTCATTCCTCAAATGGTTCCTAAGTAGGAGTCTGTACTGCACCGTCTAGTAAGAAGATGCAGCTGCAATTTGTCCACCTGCCGCTTTCACACTTTTGCTTTACAGCGCTAAGCTGTGAAATATTTGCTAGACTCTTGAGAACCTGACTCAGTGATATGGTAAAATGTATATAGAGTGGGTACGATACAGACTCTCACGTTTGAGGCCCTTGGTCTCTCAGATACTTTTAGAACTATTGGTCCAAAAAATGGAGCCTATTTAGAGGTAATACATCAGACTTCTACATTTTTATATTTATTTTTGTGATCAATAGACCTGTTCACTTGGGTTGAATTAGTTAGTGCCCAGGCTTTTCTCTCGTAAATAAATGCCTTCTCTGTCTATTCCCACATTCCACCCTAACCCTTAGAAATCTGTCTAATCCTTTTTTACCTGCTACAAGGAGTGCTAGGTAGCACAAACCACTGTACATGCAACCGCTCAGTGTTTTATCCTTCAATACCATATGGCTTTCTATAGATTGACTTATTCTTAGTTCCTCATCCTCCCTGAAGCCCTGCCTGCTTCACTCACTTTTAGATTATAGATATCCTCCCTTCCTTTTAATGTGGACACTTATATAAAGCCTCATCCAGTTCAAACAATCACTGACTAGTAGGTACAGCCCTTTTCAGGCTAGGTGGTTTCACCCTCTGCAGGTAGTCCCATTGCTATTTGAATGGTCACGCTGGGCACTTCCTTATTTGCCCCTGCCTTTTCCTAAATTAAAGCGGCAATCATTATGGCAGCATATTCCAGTCACAGTGCGAGGCTCCTGCTGAATTGGGTTATTGACAGAGGTATGGGTATCACTTTGGAGGTACAATTGTTCCTTTCCCTGACTTCTTGAGGGCATTTTCTCACCACTCTTCATTATCCACTCTGCCCATGCTGACCTACAGCTCATACTGACCTATAGCCTCTTCCCCCAAACCTTCAACGAAGGACTGCGTTGTCTGGTGTAAGTCCTCCAATACCCATTTTTGTGCCATTCTGCATTTGTACATTTTGACTTGAGGTGCTTGGTTTAAATAATTTCTAAACACTGCTTGATCAATTTCAGACCAGAAAAGCTCTGTGCTTCTAAAAACAGATGAATCAAGGGAACCTGCTGTATGCGTTAAATCTATGCATTTATCCAACCCTTTGTACCTTGCCAACCCCAAAGGAAGCGCATCCTCCTGCGCACTGTTCTGGTCCTTTGCCCTAGCTTCTTTTATTTTTGGGTTATTCTCCACACCCTACCCCCATTTTCACTCCTTTTACCTCAAACTGCTTTTTTCCTTCATAACTTTATTAATTTCCTTACAGTTCCGCTACAGGGTTTTGCTGCAACATACTCCTTTCTGCACCTACCTGAGAGTCGGTCTGCTCCAGCCTGTACCATGAAAATGGGGGGCAGGCTGATCCTGGGGCAACCCGTGTGGAAAAAACGCACATTTGCCTGAAGTAAATCAGATTGGCCATCTTTGGACTTGGGAACAGTGTCATGTTCTGATCCCCTCAGATGTGGTTATGTAACTGGTTATTGAGATGCCAACCTCAACCCAGGGAATTCCTTCCCTCAATCAAGATGTCACACAAAAAACTGTTTAATGCATTCTTTGTTCTGCCCTCTTTCAGACTCCTATTGTGCCACTTAGATCCCTCCCCCTGTGCCACCAATGAGCCAAGAACAAGGCCGGAGACCCCTGGCCTTAGCCATACTTTTGCTAAAATATTAATTTATTTACATCCTTCCCCATCCCAACGTTGAACTTCGACACTCGACGCTGGCTGGAGAAGAAATCGACCGTCGGCTGCTGCACGACGGATTTGGGCCTCGGAAGGCCTCTGGCCTCAGCCCGGGCCTTGGAAGGCTTCTGGCCTCGGCCCTGCAAGTAGGGAGAGTGGGGGGTTGGACATACTCTACACTCTTGGTATATAGGTATACCTTATACATTTCCTACACTTAACAGTCCTCTGCCTCAAGGTGTGTATGGAGGGTACCCCTTTTCAATTCTGCCCCAAGTACAATCGCAAATACCCTTGGGTCGACAGGCACGCCACGTGCAATCTCTGCTTGCCGAGGGACACCCCGAAGCGAACTGCAGAGCGTGTAGTAGGTTTAAACCTAAGACACTGTCATGATCTCTGCTTCCAAAAGGTCAGGGTTTTCCCAACTCCCTTGGAAGCAGATCCATAACCCAGGTTCCGAGTGCCAACCAGTCCCAATTGGGACCTTTTGGACCCAGTCCTGGCGCCAGTGGCACCAGGCTCATAAATATGCCCAGTCCCAGCGCTGGAAGCGCCGGGCGCATAATGCTTGGGTGGACTTACCTGCAGCAGACCATGCTGCTTACTTGCCTGCCAGTTGAGCCTCTGATCCTCTTCTGTTTGGAACTACTTTTCCTGTTGGGTGGGGCAGGAGCCACTCCCTAGATTCAGAACACTGGAACTCTTCTGGAAAGCAGGAACTCTTTTCTTACCTAGGCGTGGCTGTGGAAGGAGACATCTAAGCACTACAGGAGGCTATTTAAACCACACCCGATGGATGAATCTTGCTTTGCGTTATTCTGCATCTTCTGCAGCAGAACGCTCATCGTGTCTTCTGCATCTGATCCTGGGCCTAAGGAAAAAGGCTTACCATCCTGAATCCAGTCTTCAGCAACACATATAAAGACAAGAAAGAACAGCTTAGCATTACGGTCTTCAGTGACAGCTCTTCACTTACCTGGTCCATCGGCTGTTACCAAAGCCTCGCGCTGCATTCCGGCATCTGAAAGACAAAGGCTTACCTACTCTTCGTGCGCTCCGGAGGTCTTCACACTGCATTCCGGCATCTGAAAGACAAAAGCTTACCAACTCTTCGCACGCTCCGGAGGCCTTCGGCGCTGCATCCCGCATCTGAAAGACAAAACAAGGTGCGTTTAAAGACATTGGGGAACTTTAATACTCACGTGCCATTACTCCTTTCCACATCTAACCCAGTGGGTATTCCGGCACCCTGCAGCCGCTCCGAACTTGTACCTGCAAAATAAAAAGACAGTTAGAGCGCATCGTGAAGCAGGCAACAAGCGCTTACTTACATGCTTCCAGGCGCTTCTATTCATCACACGGGCTCCATCTTCAACTCACTTCAGCCTGTCATCCGCCATCGCCGGAACCCTGCAAAACAAGAAACATCATTACTAAAGACTTTAAAGACATTAGAATTACTCGAAACTTACCGTTCGTGCAGTAAACGACGGACAGCAGTCCTCTGAAGTCAAGAGGCCTGCTCCCCTTATCCAGTGAAGAAACTGGTTACAGCACCCTGCCCCGAGGCAGATGGAGAGCACGGCGTTCACTTACCTAAGGTGAGAGCGTTAACCTTTGGGGTTCTACAGGAGAAGAGAAAGGGAAGAAGAGAGAGACATTCAATAACCCAGTTCCTTAATCCCATATTTTCTATCTGCAGACATCTTACCCTTCGAGTCAGACATACAGTGCACAGAGGTCCAGCCCAAAGAGCCAGCCGTGTGTTACACATCACCTTTGAAGATACGGTACACGCCCAGTCAAGACCGGCGCCTCTACGGGAATCAGGTGAGCGTTACAGACACTTAAGGACCGTTCGAAGCGTTGGGCCCACCACGCCAGGCAGGCGGCCATGGCAGCAGAGGGCGCCTTCAGCGACGGCAGCGACGCCGTACTTTCGGACCGCGAGGGCATTACGGCGTCGAAAGGCAGCCGAGCCCAGGTCCCAGACCTCAGAAGGTCGCCCGGCAGGGCGGCTATGGGGAAGACCCCCGGCGACACAAGCGCTTCACACACCACACACACTAAACGCAAAAAGTCCAACCGAGACTCAACGACGTCAAGTTCTCGGAAAGAGGCACAAACAGAACGGTCCGATTCGGTGTCCTCTGGGCGTTCTCGATCGAGATCGCCGCATGACTCCAGGCAATCATCCACTCTTGCCAAGAGTGCCTCGCTCCCTAGGCTAACAGAAGTTCGATCGCCGGAGGACGAAGACGACTTCCACCCACAGGCCGCGCTCCAGGAGTCGGAGCCCGCAGACAAGATCAGCGTGGCCCCACGCTCGAAGGACAGGGTTTCTACCCCCGATCCTCGACGCCAGGTGTCGAAAACCTCCGGAGCCACAAAAGGACAGGGAAAACGCTTTTCCACTCACGGGGAGGGGGGAAAACAGCAGAAGAAGCAGCCTTTGCACTCTTCCACACCTGTGAAACATGCCACTCCCCCTAAACAGACAAGACCAGGTCTGCTGATATGTCAAAAACCAGTAAATCTACTCAAGATAAATCTCTGAGACTTGCTGGGAGTCATTCCCAGTTCCAAAAAATGGTCGAGGGAAGACATAGATAGGGTCATGTCAAGGATGTCTTCTTTGGCTGACTTTTACAATCAAAATCCAGACCATTTCCTTTCGTATGATCCACAAGGGGCGACACCCTCAGGCTCTAACAATCCTATCCCCCCCCCCCCGAGTAAGAAGCCCCGGTTTGAGACCCCTTTGAGGTACAACCATACTCACGACCATACTCACTGTATCAAGGAGAGGCTTCCTTTGGTGAGGACCAAGAATTTGGCATGGTAGAAGAGCAAACCGGGACGGGCTACTATGGGGATGATGAGGACCAAGAAGAGGAAGAGGAAGACCCTGAAACCCTGAGTAGATTCCCCGGTAGAAAACAAAGCCTCGGTTACCGACTCCCCTGTCGATAACCAACCCCTCCTAAACGAGGTTCTCGCACGTGCAGCAGAACATTTCCATATTGACACCCACAGTGTCCAGGAGGAGAGGGACTTCACCGAGGAGCTAGTGGGAGAAAGGAGGCCTGTTGCCCAGACCATCCCTATCCTTAAGTCCATTCAGCGAAGAATAGACCCGTCCCTGGTGAACCCGAACCTCACCAGAGCAGTCAATCCCAGGGTTGAAAAACTTTTCAGTGCAGCCCAGTCTGACCCTCTCTACATAAGAGGACATCTGAAGCCAGACTCCCTAGTTGTTACTAACACTCGTAAGAGGGCTGGAACACCCTTGTCATCGTCCGGAGCTCCTCCAGACAAGGAGAGCAAAAAATGATATGATTTCGGCAGGAAAGTAGCCTCAACGTTCGCCTATCAGGCAAGGATTGCAAACTCCACCACCCTGTTGGCCAGCTACAACTGGCATCAGTGGGAAGAAGTCGCGGCACTCATATCCTCTGCTCCGGAACCTTTAAAGGGCCAGTTAGCTCGGATTTCCGCAGAGGGTAGAGCCGTGTCTGGTTGCATTTTGAAAGCAACCTTTGACGCCGCGTACAACGCAGGCAGATTGATAGCAGAAGGCACTGTTATCAAGAGACATGCGTGGTTACGGCAGTCTGGTTTTAAGGCAGAAACCCAGGCATCATTGTTGGACAAACCGGTGGAAGCCGATCTGTTTGGTAAGGCGGTCGAGGACGCACTGAAGAATGCCAAGGACTAATACGAGACACTCAAGTTCCTTGGCCAGTTAACCAATAAACCCCCTAACCAGCGAGGGAATACTAATTTTCGTCGCCCACGCGGCCAAAATTCCCAGAGAGGATCTAACTATTCCCAGGGGCAGGGTACACAGTGGAACAACAGCCAACAGTCTGCCCATGGTTACGGCAGGGGTAATAGGAGCGGTCGTGGTAACGGCAGAGGCAGCCCCAGCAAAGGATGCGGCACGCCTCCACCAAAGCAGTGACGCTCAGTTCAGGGTCCCTTCTCACGCAACCCCAGTAGGGGGACGCATTTCCAACTTCACCCAGGCTTGGAAAGGGATCACATCAGACAGATGGGTGCTGTCAACAGTATCCACAGGGTACTGTATAGAACTACTGCAGCGTCCCCGGAACCATCCTCCACGACAAAGAGTACACTCTTTAGAACATCAGAATATTCTCCTCGTGGAGATCGCCATTCTGCTAGACAAGGACGCGATAGAACTCGTCCCGGGACACCAGGTAAACAAGGGTATTTATTCAACTTACTTCCTTGTGCCAAAAAAAGATTTGACAATGCGCCCAGTATTGGACTTACGGCCTGCCAACAAGTATGTCAAGCCCCAAAAGTTTCGTATGACTACGCTACAAGAGGTAATCCCCCTCCTAAAAAAGGGGGATTACATGGCAACCTTGGATATGAAAGATGCCTATTTTCATATTTCCATGTTCCCAGCACACAGAAGGTACTTGCGCTTCAAGGTGGACAGTCGGCACTACCAATTCAAGGTACTGCCCTTCGGGATAGCTTTGGCACCAAGGGTATTCACCAAGGTACTGGCGGTGGCGGCAGCACACCTACGCAGGGAGGCAATCCCGGTGTACCCTTATCTGGACGACTGGCTCATAACGGGGGAAACCCCAGTAATTTGCAGGACAAAAATTCAAAGGACTATCGACCTCCTCCACGAATTAGGCTTCTCAATTAACGGGAAAAAGTCAAGCCTGGTGCCAAGCACCTCCAAACAGTTCCTAGGAGCAATCCTAGATACTCAAGAGGGGTTGACATTTCCTTCAGAGGAAAGAATTCGGAATATACTACTGCAAATTCCGCAATATCAGTCCGGTCACCAAATAACGGTACGCAAAGCAATGCGTTTACTGTGCATGATGGCGTCATGTATTTACCTGGTCCCCCACGCGCGCCTGTGCATGCGTCCCATGCAGGAATGGTTGGCGAAACAGTGGCCTCAGGCAAGTGGTCAGTGGGACGATCTAGTGGTCGTTTCGCCAACACTAGTACAAAGCCTTCACTGGTGGACAAGAGAGAATCTTGCACAGGGAAAACCCTTTTACCATCCCGATGTACAGGCAGTAGTCACTACCGATGCATGTCTGACGGGGTGGGGAGCTCACCATCTCCACCACACAGCTCAGAATCTCTGGTCTCCCTCAGTGGCCAAGAACCACATCAACCTGCTAGAGCTTCTGGCAGTATTCAGAGCGCTTCAAGCGTTCGAGCCCCACCTACTAAACCTGTCGGTGCAAATCCGGACGAACAGCACAACAGCCATGTTCTACCTGAACAAGCAAGGAGGGACTCGTTCGCCAAATCTGTCCAAGCTTGCCCAGAAAATCTGGATATGGGCACTCAGACGGAACATCTTCCTGTCATTACAACATGTTCCAGGGGAGCTCAATTCCCTAGCGGATACTCTGAGCAGAGACTCCCTCCCAGAGGAACACAAATGGGTTCTACACAGAGAGGTCGTAGAAAATATCTTCTCTCAGTGGGGTTTCCCCACTATAGACTTATTCGCCACAAGCGAAAACAGACAATGCCCAGGATTTGCTCCAGGTTCCCCCAACCAGACTCCCAAGGGAACGCCCTGTGGATGAGCTGGTCAGGGATGTTTGCGTACGCTTTTCCACCAACTCCTCTCATCAGGAAGGTGGTGAACAAGATGAACAGAGAGTCGATGACGCTCGTCCTAGTTGCTCCCATGTGGGCAAGATAACCGTGGTTCCCACACCTACGCAGGATGGCGGTGTGCGAGCCCATCAAACTTCCAGCCTGGTACAACCTACTGTCCCAGCACCAAGTTCAAACAGTGCATCAGCAACCCAACTCAATGAACCTGCCATCATGGCTCCTGAGGTCATAGAGTTTGGACATCTCAATTTACCACAGAGGTGTATGGACATCCTAAAGGGATCTAGGAAACCAAACACAAGGCACTGTTACTTTGACAAGTGGAAGAGATTCATTATTTGGTGCCAGAATAAACAAATCAACCCTGTTAATTGCACTCCTTCCAACATTGTGACATACATGCTCCAACTGCTAGACGCAGGATTGGTTTTTTACTCACTGAAAGTACACCTGGCAGCCCTGTCGGCATACACCACTTCCCATAACAAGGTCTCGTGGTGGAAAGTACCAGTAGTTAAAGCCTTCATGGAAGGAGTAAAGAGACTTCACCCTCCTATTTCAAACCCACCACCAGGGTGGGACCTTAATGTGGTGCTATCTAAGCTCATGGGACCCCCTTTCGAGCCCATGCATAAAAGCAGTCTCAAACACCTGACTTATAAAACGGCCTTCTTAGTAGCTATTACTTCTATAAGAAGGGTCAGTGAAATTCAGGCTCTGTCCGTGCAGGATCCCTTCTTTACTGTCCATAAAGACAAACTGGTTTTACGCACACACCCTAGGTTCTCGCCTAAGTTTATATCTAAATTCCATGTAAACCAGTCCATCGAGCTTCCGGCTTTCTTCCAGGACCTTCAAAGCTCGGCTGAGGTGAAACTACACACCCTAGATGTGCATAGGGCAGTCCTCTACTATCTAAATAAGACCAGACCGCTAAGAAAAACAGATCAACTGTTTGTCTCCGTAGCTACAGGCAGAGAGGGGGATCGCGTCTCTAAAGGTGCCATCTCGAAGTGGATTATTAACTGTATCCAGCTGTGTTACTCACTCTCTGAAAGAACTCTGCCTTTCACGCCAAGAGCCCACTCTACTAGAGGCATTGGGGCCTCTCTGGCTTTCATTGCAAATGTACCCCTGGACACCATTTGCAAAGCAGCTACTTGGAGCTCTATTCACACTTTTACTCAGCATTACTGCATTGACACCCATTCCAAGGCAGATACACAAGTGGGACAAGCGGTTCTAAGACACTTATTTGCTCATGACCCTTCTCACATCCCACCTTCTTCTTCAGGTACTGCTCGCTAATCTATGCACAGCATGTGATCTAAGCAGATTCACAAACCTCAGAAGGGATACATTACTCACCGTAATCGTATTTCTGATGCTTGTATCTGCTTAGATTCACATGCAACCCACCCTTCCTCCCCTCTGAGAGAAGGCACATGGTTGCTTGTAGTCTTACCTTTCTATCTATCTGCTTGGATTATCTGTAATCCCGCTACTCCTCATGCTAACTCATGTCATAAAAAATACAATCCGAGGATCCTAGACGCGTGAGGGATCTTGGGTACAGTGGACGTCAAACTAGGGATAGTTTTACTGGCACGCCCCGTGTCGACGCCCATTTTCGAGTTTCGAAAAACAAACTGTAATACTCCGCAGCTTCCACTAGATGTCGGCCTATGCACAGCATGTGAATCTAAGCAGATACAAGCATCAGAAATACGATTACGGTGAGTAATGTATCATATATATATATATATATATATATATATATATATATATATATATATAATTTCTGAGGTTTGTGGAAGCTGCAGAGTATTAGTTTGTTTTTCGAAACTCGAAAAGGGGTGTCGAACTTGGGTCGTGCCAGTAATACTATCCCTAGTGTGACATCCACTGTACCCATGATCCCTCACGCGTGTAGGACCCTCAGATTGTTTTTTTCCACCATTCCAGTCGGACGCATATAGCGGAGTTCCATTGACATTCGCCAATTATACTTATTATTGTTAAAAATTCCCCGTTTTTTTCCACCCTACGGCGAAGATCGACGCCAGTGAAGATCAAGGACACCAGCCGTCGAAACTCCACAATGGACTTTGGGCCTTGGAAGGCTTCTGGCCTCTGCCCGGGCCTTGGAAGGCCTCTGGCCTCGGCCCTGTACAAGTAGGGAGAGTGGGGGGTGGTCATACAGGCTCACACATTTATTTCCTACGTACACTCGCCCGCTGTCACATTAATACATATGGAGAGTACTCCTTTCAAATTCTGCCCGAAGTGTAACAGCAAGTTCCCCTGTGTAGATAAGCACAATATGTGCAATTTGTGTCTACCACAAGACCATCCCGAGGCTACCTGTCGAGCTTGTAAACTCTTCAAGCCAAAAACACTCAAAGACCGCTGCACTAAACGCTGGGCCCACTACGCCAGACAATGAGAGGCCATGGATGCCGAAGGGACCTTTAGCGATGGCAGCAAATCCGACGTTTCAGACGGCGAGGGCAGAAGGGCAACTTCAGACACTCGCATGCAAGCCCCCGACCTCGCAGGACTGGCCAGCGGTCCAGTTATGGGGACAACACCCAGCGGCAAAAGTGCAACCCACACCACTCCCACTAAGCACATGAGCCCCAGCCGTGACTCAACACGCTTGTCGAGCGATCGGCAGCGGAAGGCACCGAGAGAGCGGTCTAACGATTCTGTGTCATCTGGGCATTCCCATTTGCGATCGCCACATGACAAGGATCAATTTCCACAGTTGGGAAAGGTGCCGCACTACCAATAGTTGTAGAGGCTCCGTCGTCGGAAGATGATTCCGACCTCTATGCTCCCAAGTCTAAGTGTGTAGTGTCTACTCCGGAGATTCAACACCCTCCCTCTACCACCTTCGGACCTCGACGCGATGCGTCGAAACCCTCGGTACCCCCTAAACCTTCGGGAAAAATGTCCTCTAGTCACGGGAAGGGGGATAAACAGCACAAGAGACCTTCAGAACACCATAAAGAAAGTCAGAAGGCCCCTAAAGTGATAGAAAAAATGTCAAGGTCCCCGACACTACTCCTAAGGGTAAAATTGTCCCTCCCACTCCTCATGATATGGGCATGGATGAGGAACCACAGCAAGAGCTTTATTCCCAGTTCCAAGGAATGGAACTCAGCTGATATTGATAGGGTAATGAGAAGGATTTTTTTTTTGTAGACTTCTACGAGAAATAGCTATGCAAACACACCAGCTATCTCTGCCCCTTCAGGATCCAAGGGCTCTCAGCCCCCTACTAAAAGGCTCCGCTCTGAGGCTTCGTTGCAGGGATTGGTTTCAGACCCTTTGCTAATTGAACCTTACCATCCAGAGTCATATGGTGAGGAGACAGAGACACAGATGCTGGAAGACCAGACAGGGGTTGCTTATTATGGGGATAATGAGGACCAGGACCAGGAAGAGGAAGACTAGGCGGAAGCCTACATTCTTGACTCCCCTATTCCTAAGGCTCCCCCAGTGAATGACTCACCGATTGATAATCAGCCACTCCTCAATGAGGTACTGGCTAAAGCAGCAGCTCATTTTCAAATAGACATACAAGGTGTCCAAAAAGATAGGGATTTCGCAGAAGAAATCCTAGGGGACAGGAGAGCCATTACCTAAGCCACCCCATATTAAAATCAATCCAGCGTAGAATTGATCCCTCGCTGGTAACCCCAAATCTTACTCATGCACTGAATCCACAATCCAATGTACATAAGGGGTCAATTAAAACCCGACTCCCTGGTAGTAACAACCACCAGGAAAAGGGCAGGCACACCGCTAACTTCTACAGAGGCATCCCCCGATAAAGAGAGCAAAAGGATATATGCTCTGGGTAGGAAAGTTGCATCCATGTCAGCCTATCGGGCATGTATTGCTAACAGTACCACTCTTCTAGCAAGCTATAACTGCCTCCAGTGTGAACAAGTAGCTGCTCTAATAGCCTCTACACCTGAACCACTAAAGGGCCAGTTGGCCCAAATTGCAGCAGACGGAAGGTCTTTGTCTGGATGCATCCTTAAAGCAAATTTTGATGCAGAAGATAATGCAGGAATAAAGTGCCACGCTTTGCTCAGGCAGTCAGGGTTTAAACCCGAGACCCAAGCCACGCTTATAGACATGCCGGTAGAGCCGAATGTTCTATTCAGCAAGGCAGTGGAAGAGGCACTAAAGACAGCTAAAGATGAGTATGAGACCCTAAAATCGCTCGGCCAACTTACAAATAAACCCCAAGGTCAAAGGGGAAATAATAGTTTTTCGTTGCTTTCGTGGCCAAAGCACACAGAGGGGTTCCAACTACTACCAAAAGAAAGGAACCTCGTGGGGCAACAATCAGTTCCAAACGTCACAAGGATTCACCAGAGGCCAGCGCAGGGTCCGCACTAGGGGTAGAGGCAGCCCCGCCAGAGGTGGCACGCCACCTAGTAAACAGTGACGTTCTGCTTCGGGTCCCCTCCCATGCATCCCCAGTGGGGGGCTGTTAGGCAGAAACCTGTGCGGTTCCCTCTGGGACCACTGCAAAAGATTTAAGACTACAGGTGTTTGGCAGTAAACCCACTTGGTAGCAGTCCGTACCACACAGATTCACTTGGTAGCTGTGGCTGAGCAGTCAGACTTCCCTCAAGAAGAGTTAGGCAGTATACAGAGTATTCACAATAGGTTATAAGAACACAGTAGAACAAGTAAACACTTACCAGAGCTTGGTGTAAAAGAGATATAATTATTTATTTAAAAACCACATCTAGAAAAACACACAGGCACTAATAGAAAGCAGTTCAAAAACACGGTCACTAAAAGATATACACTCCCTTAGAAGAATATTAGACAAGTCTTAAGTAAAGCCCCACTTATTTTCAGACAGCGGTGCGCGCTTAACGCAGATGGCACTCTAATAATTCGTTTTAAAAAGGAGAGAAAAGCAGAGTATAATTTGAAACAGATCCCAACACTTTCACAAGAACAAAACAAGAGAGGAAGGCAAGTAAAACCGTGAAGTTAGAGTTCAGTAGGCCGGATCCACTTTAAGAGGATCAGAACGAAATGTGTCCAAGGTCACATGGTTAAAGTGCACTAGAGGCTTGCAAAGGTTCAAAAAGAGTTGGACCAAAGGAAAGGGACCAGTTAGAAGGTCAAGGCAGCCAGCCCGCGCCAGAGGTTTAAGGGATTATTATTACCTTGTAGCAATCTTTAGAAAGGGAGGCCTGGCGGACACGGTACCTTAAAGTGGTGAGAATACGCCAGCGGGGGCAGTTTTTCCTGGCAGCGGATGCAAGTCGGTGCTTCGTCCAGGGTAAGAGGATCTCGTCGGGGAGGAAGACAGGAGTCCGTTGCACTGCCAGGGAAGAAACCAGCCACGGAGTTCTCAGGTAAAAGGAGCGGTCCTTTTATTCGCAGTCCAGTGGTAAGTGGCTATCCGGTTGCCGAGGTGCTTGGCACGGGCAATCCGACCACAAGACATCCTGGGATGCGAAGAAAAGAAGGTAAACTGGTTGGGCCCACCAGTCAGGGGAAGAAGATCTTCTCTGTCGTCGGGAAGTGGTGAGTCGGTTCCGAAGGGCTCCACCGGTGGTGTCGTTGTGGTAGGTCGGCTCAGCTTCTCCCTGGTCGGATTCTCAGGTCCTGTGGTGACTTCTCAAGTTCCAGTCCCCAAAGCCCTGCTTTTATGCAGCACACCCCATTCACTCAGCCTAGCTGTCAATCAAACATGCTAAGTGGTGAGCCAGCCGGCTCACCACTTGGGCCAATCACACAAGAGTGCGACTTGAGTTACCAAGGTAACTCAGTCCAGGGTGCCTAAACCCCCTCCCACGCCCCCTGTGGTACCCAGACAGAGTGGCACCACTTTTGGAGGCTTCTGTGGAGAAGCCCGCCAAAAGTGGAACAAAGGGCTCGACTTGGGTTGGAGTCACAGAAGAGAACACAAACGCCATTTTAGAATCGAGTCCTGGCAAAAAATACCAACCGGCGAATTAATATTAAATAAATAAACCGGCGGTATGTTCGAGGCTATGAGAATTAAATAATTAAAGTTGGTAGCCTCGAACAATGGGAAAATCCCATAGGGATATATTCGCGGTCGAATATAAAAAGTAGTATCCACTGCCACCAGCAAAAACTCGATCAGGGGGGATGGAGACGTGCCCCCTCAACTAACAGACCCCGGGGCAATCGAATTGCCCCGACCAGTACGTCCACAATATGATGGTTTGTACTGGTTTCTGTTCATAATTTGGGACTAGTAAAGCCAATGGTGACTTTACATGCCCTGGGAGACAGTAGTCGGTCCCAGGGTATGGAGTCTATGGTGGGGTGTCACTATGACACCCCTGGGTTACTGCACGGAGGGTGCTGTGTAACACACATAGTAAAAACACGAGACCCTATGGAGTAAAGGACCCCATAGCCCATAAAACACATTAACAGTCAAAGGAACACCATAAATCATGTCCAAGAGTGAGAGAAAGAGTCTCACTCTTGGCAGGAGAAAAAAACAAACTCCAGAAATCCAGCAAAGCTGCTGGGGGACTCAATAGGTTAGGAAATTCAGCCTAAAGAGAGAATTCTCCCTAACAGGGGCGTATTTCCACCTTCACCCACGCATGGGAGGGGATCACTTTAGACAGATGGGTGCTGTCCACAGTGTCCGCAGGATACTGTATAGAACTATTAGCGCGCCCTCAAGACCATCCTCCAAAACAGAAGGTACACTCATTAGAGCACCAGAATATCCTTCTCGAGGACATTGCCACTCTTCTTGCAAAGGATTCCATTAAACTCGTCCCGGGCAACCAGGTAAACAGAGGTATTTAATCAACCTACTTCCTTGTGCTAAAGAAAGATCTAACAATGCGCCCTGTATTAGAATTGCACCCTGCAAACAGGTATGTCAAGCCTCAAAAATTCTGCATGACTACACTACTCCAAGATGTAATCCCCCTACTAAAAAAGGGGTATTACATGGCAACATTGGACATGAAAGATGCCTATTTTCATATTTCAATGTTCCCAGCGCACATAAGATTCTTGCATTTCAAAATAGACAACCAGCACTACCAGTTCAAGGTGCTGCCCTTCGGTATAGCCTCCGCTCCAAGGGTATTCACCAAGGTACTGGTGGTGGTGGCAGCACACCTACGCAGGGAGGCAATCCCAATGCACCCTTACCTGGACGACTGGCTCATCATAGGGGAAACCCCCGTAATTTGCAGAATAAACATTCAAGGAACAATCGACCAATTGGGCTTCTCAATCAATGAGAAAAAATCAAGCCTGGTGCCAAGCACCTCAAAACAGTTCCTAGGAGCTGTTCTAAACACCCAAGAGGGGTTGGCCTTTCCACCAGAGGAAAGAATTCAAAATCTGTTGCTGCAAATTCCTCAATATCATGCCAGTCGCCAAATAAGTGTGCGCAAAGAGGTGCGTTTGCTAGGCATGATGGCATCGTGCATTTACCTGCTTCCCCACGCGCTTCTGTGCATGCGACGCATGCAGGGAATGGTTGGCGAAACAGTGGTCTCAAGCAAGTGGTCAGTGGGACGATCTAGTGGTCGGTTCGCCAACACTAGTACAGAGTCTTCGCTGGTGGACAAGAGAGAATATTACGAAGGGGAAACCCTTCTACGATCCAGAGATACAGGCCGTTGTCACAACAGACGCCTCCCTGGCAGGGTGGGGAGCTCACTACCTTCACCACATAGCTCATGGTCTCTGGTCTCACACAGTGGCTCAGAACCACATCAATCTGCTAGAACTTCTGGCAGTCTTCAGAGCGCTTCGGGCATTTGAACCCCTCCTGTCAGTGCAGATCCTAACAGACAGCACAACGGCAATGTTTTGCTTAAACAGGGGGGCACTCGTTCACCAAATCTGTCCAAGCTTGCCCAGACAATTAGGAGGTGGGCACTCAAACGGAGGATTTACTGGTCATCCCAACATGTTCCAGGGAATCTCAACTCGCTAGCAGATGCTCTGAGCAGGGATCCCCTTCCAGAACAACACAAGTGGACACTACACGAAGAAGTAGTAGGAGACCTCTCCTCTCAGTGGGGTTTCCCCACTATAGACCTATTTGCCACAAGCGAAAACAGGCAATGCCCAGACTCCGCATCCAGGGTCCCCCAGCCAAACTCCAAGGTGAACGCCCTATGGATGAATTGGTCAGGGATGTTTGCCTATGCTTTTCCACCAACCCCTCTGATGAGGAAGGTGGTCAACAAGATCCACAGGAAACCAATGACGCTCATCCTAGTTGCTCCTGTGTGGGCGAGAGAACCGTGGTAATCACACCTATGCAAATTGGCAGTGTGCGACCCCATCAAACTCCCGTGCCGGTACAACCTACTCTCCCAGCACGAGGAACTAACAGTGCATCCTCAGCCCAACTCAATGAACCTGGCAGCATGGCTCCTGAAGTCATAGAGTTTGGTCATCTCAATTTACCCCAGAGCTATATGGATATCTTGAAAGAGTCAAGAAAACCTAAAACAAGGCACTGTAACTATGACAAATGGTAAAGGATTTGTTATTTGGTGCCAGAAAAGCAAATCAACCCAGTTGATTGTACCCCTTCTAATGTCGTCAGCTATATGCTCCACCTATTGGATGCAGGGTTTGTTTGTTTATTTATAGGGCGCCAGAAAACCCTTGGGTAGCTGGGCGCACAGAATAACAAGAATGCTTAGAACTTGGTTACAGGTTGCATATTTCAGGTTGTTGGTAACAAAAATTGTATACAGTAATTACATTATGTACATTCTTTACCTGTAGGGGTGGAAAGGTAACAAATTATATACAGTAAATACATTATGTACATTTTACATGTAAGAGTGGAGGGGTACGTGTGTCAATGCTCAGGGTCACCGGTTTCAGATGTCGTTGCCTCAAAGCCAGATGCGGGTATGGTGCCTGAAGCTGTTGTAGGGCTGGTCCCTTCTTAGTTCAACTGGTAGGTCGTTCCAGTACTTGGCTGCTTCCACAGGGAAGCTATTACCTCCTGTTTTTTTGTTGTAGGAATATAGGGGTTTGGAGGCAGAAAGAGTTGGCTGTTCTGGTTGGTCGTGCAGTGGTTTTTCTTATTATTCTATCCCTAAGGTATGGGGGGCTGCATTGTTCAGACATTTGAATGTTAGTGTGACAATTTTGAAGGTGATCCTATCGCTAATTTTTAGCCAGTTGTACTTTCTCCGCACATTCAAGATGTGCTCTCTAGCTGGGAGGTTTAGGGCCGTTCTGAGCGCGTTGTTTTGTAGGGTTTGAAGTTTATTTATGATGTATTTATTTGTACCTGCCTAAAGTGCATTGCAGTAATCCAGTTTTGAGAGGATTAGTGCATTGGCTAGGATAATGCAGCTAGCTGGTGAGAGGAAGGGTCTGCATGCTTTAATAAGTTTACCAGTATAGGCTGTGGATGAGGCCAGGGAGTTCACTTGTTTCCTTAGGGACAAAGTGGAGTCCAAATAGAAACCGAGCGTTTTCACCTCTTTGGCGACAGGGATTATATTGCCATCGATATTGAAGGAGCTGTAGTTGGAATCAAGTTTCTGTAGGTTGTTGGGTGAGCCTAGAATGAGGATCTGTTTTTTCGTCATTCAGGCAGAGGCCATGGGTTGCCATCCATGCCTGAATGAGGGTGTACATTTTGTTTACTAAAGCTATATCTGTAGTGAAATTACTCGAAAGGGGGATGAGGATCTGGGTGTCGTCTGCATAATTTGTGTAAGTGACACCCAGTCTGTCCAATTTGTTGAATAGAGGTTTAGTAAATATATTTTCTGATGTTTGTTAATCTGCTTAGAATCACATGCTGTGCATAGGTCCGACATCCAGTGGTCACTGCAGAGTATTGCATTTTGTTTTTCGTAGTCGAAAAGGGGACGTCGACAAGGCGTGTCTGTAACACTATCCCTATAGTGACGTGTGTTGTACCCACAATCCCTCACGCGTCGAGGTCCCTCAGATTGTTTTTTTCCGCCCAGATACTGGTCGCCTTTATGCGGAGCTTCTCGAGAGACATTGCAGATTTCATCTCCTCGACCTTTGGTCGTTTTCCTATATTAATATATAACATATCGATCCTCCCCTCGACGCTGTTGTGAAGCTTCTCTGCCGAGCAAGATCTTCGACGGAGGGGACGAGCGGAGGAGATCCTTCGGCGTTGCCGAACACGTGGCCTGGCCTCGCAGGCCAAATACAGTAGGGAGAGTGGGGGTCGTGGGACATCTCTAATTCTTTTCTGAGAATGCCTTTCCTTTTCCCCTTCCTTTCCCTTGGGGTGGTTATCACGTTTTATTGCCTCAGCTATGGAGAGGACACCCTTTAGGTTTTGCCCGCTTTGCAAGGGCAAGTTTACTTGGAAGGACAAGCATTCACGGTGTAACCGCTGCTTGCCCCTCGATCACAAGGAGGAAGGTTGCACGGCTTGTCGGCTTCTTAAGCCGAAGACCCTAAAAGACCGTAGGGTCAAAAGGTGGGCGGCCTACGCTATGTCGAAGGCCGACGCTCCACCCACCGTCGCTACCTCCGACAGTGACGAGGAACGTGATACCACGACCTCCGCTACGGAAGTCGTAAACCCCCTTAGAGAGCGCACACGCGCTTCGTCGTCTGTCCCCGGCCCAGACGGGCTCGGCTCACGCCCTGCTTATGGGGATGAACACCCCGGCGACACTGACGCACACAAGACCACACATAAGCACACAACCCATGGCTCTTCTTTGCCGAAGGCAAAGAGAGCATCAGCGCCCAAGGAGACGCAGGTTTCACCGGCGGCCTCCTCGGACCGTTCGGGTTCGAAGCCCCTCTCGCAGCCGCGACCAGCGACTGGGCTTTCGGCAAATAAGGGCGCCGCCCCCAAATCATCGGCCGGAGCGCATCAGCAGAAAGCGCATGCCACCGTAGAGCGTTCGACACCCATAACGTCGAAACCACAGCTCTCCGCTGACAAACGAGTCGCTGAGAGCTTGGCGAGGATTGTGGTAGCCGACGCCCACAAGCGTACGCCGAAAGACACGTCGAGCGCTACGCAAAGGTCGAAAGACACACCTGAAGGCTTTTCGGAAGGCGACGGGACACTTTCCTCGACGTTATGGGAGAGGTCGAGCTGTGTTCAGCTACAAGACACCAATTTTCCCCCGCTAGACCGCTCAGGGGTACCCCATGAAACCATGGAAAGGCTCCTTCTCTGCATGGAAAGAATGGAGAGGTTTATGAATGCCCAAAACCCTCCCACTCCAAAGAGAATAAGAGAAGGGCCTCAGGAGGACCCCAGGGCCAAAATTCCAAGATTAGTCAATCCCCACCAGGACACAGCCTCAGACTTCCACAGTGTGTATAACCTCACTGGGGAGGAACATTATTTTGAGGAAGATGATGATTTTATGGACGAGGAAGACGGACGGAACCAGGAGAAAGGTCTTGAGGACAGCCCAGACTCGGTAGGAGAAGGCTTCGGAGAAAATCCAGAAGAAGGACCTTCTCACCCCTTGCAATCACCATCAATATATTCCGACACTGATGTCCTGAACCTAAATCCTCCTGACAGTTCACCTGTTAGAAACACGTCTCCCATTGACGATCAACCCACATTTAATGCCCTGTTGCGCAGAGCAGCAGCACACTTCGAACTGGACACTGGGGAGCTCTCCCCTGAATTAGACTTCGTAGAAAGGGTAATTAAGGAGAAACCCCCGGTCAGTCAGACAATTCCCCTCCTCGCTTCGGTGAAGAGAAGAATCATCCCTTCGCTGTCCACACCCGCACTAATCAGAGGGGTCAATCCTAGAATTGAAAAACTTTTCACTCCTTCACCCTCAGACCCGCTGTACATCAGGGGACATTCCATTCCGGATTCCCTGGTAGTAACCAACACAAGAAAGAGGGCAGGGGTACCACTTTCCACCAGTGAGGCACCACCTGACAAGGAGGGCAAGCGGTTATATGCCCTTGCTAAAAGAATTACATCCTCGGCCGCCTTTTCGGCAAGAATTGCCAACAACAATTCTTTGCTCGCTAGCTATGCGGACGCGCAGTGGGCCAAATTGCGCAAAGACGCCGAAGAAGCGCCGGAACCATTACGTACACGCCTGCTTTCAACCATTGGCGAAGGAACCCAGGTCAACCAGAGTATTGTGAAGAGCTCTCTGGATGCGGCAGAAACTGCGGGACGTTCCCTAGTTCAGGGAATAGTCCTAAAACGACACGTATGGCTGCGCAACTCAGGGTTCAAACCGGAGACACAGGCGTCTTTAATAAATAAACCTGTTGAAGACTCTAACCTCTTCGGGAAAGCGGTGGATGAGGCTCTGGAGATGGCTAAAAAAGAGTTCGATACAATCAAAACTCTTGACCAAATCTCTAAGCCCGCTACCAGGCGCGGATATGGCAATAAACGCTTTTTTCGTGGCCAACGCCAACAACAAAACCAGCAGCAACAGTACCCTGCCACCAATTTCCAGACCAGTAGTGGCCAGTACAGTCAAAGAGGACAGCGCCGGGGCAAAGGAAGAGGGCGAGGGTCCACCCCCAGAGGTTCCCAAGCCCCTAACAACACCAAGTGACGCGAAGATTCGCGTCCCCTCCCATGCAACACTGGTCGGGGGCCGGATAACATCCTTTCTTCCAGCATGGGAGGGTATAACGTCAGACCGCTGGGTACTTTCCACCGTAGCCCACGGATACTGCATCGAATTCAACAGTTCCCCAACATACAAACCCCCGAGGGGACGACGCATGTCACCGGAACATCTTGCCATCCTTCTACAAGAAGTACAGCAACTGCTGGAAAAGGGAGCCATAGAGGTTGTGCCTCTATCTCAGGTAACGGAAGGTATTTATTCAGTGTACTTCCTTGTACCCAAAAAGGATCTAACCATGCGCCCTGTATTAGATCTGCGCCCAGCGAACAAGTTTATCAAACCCCAAAAGTTTCGTATGGTGACCCTACAGGAAGTGATCCCACTGCTATCACAGGGAGATTACATGACAACATTGGACATAAAAGATGCATACTTTCATAATTTAATGTTGCCAGCGCACAGAAAATGCCTCCGGTTCATGATAGAGGGCAAACACTACCAGTTCAGAGTGATACCCTTCGGCATAGCATCAGCACCGAGAGTATTCACGAAGGTACTGGCAGTGGCAGCGGCCCACCTGCGCAGGTTGTCCATCCCAGTTTACCCTTACCTCGACGACTGGCTCATAACAGGGGATTTTTACGAAACATGTTTCTCCAATACCCAAAGGACTGTAGACCTTTTGTTCCAATTGGGCTTCTCCATCAACGAAAAGAAGTCCAGCCTAGACCCCAGCCAAATCAAACAATTCCTAGGGGCTCTAATTCAAACAAAGGACGGCCTCGTCTTCCCCTCCAAAGAGAGGGTTCAAAACATGTTGTTTCAGATCCCTCAATATGTGTCCGGTCGAGAGGTGACGGTACGCAAAGCAATGCGCTTGCTAGGCATGATGGCGTTGTGTATTTATTTGGTACCTCACGCGCGCCTGCGCATGCGCCCAATGCAAGAGTGGCTCAACAGCCAGTGGTGTCAGGCCAGCAGACTATGGGACGATCTAGTGGTGGTCTCGCAGGCCTTAGTTCTCTCGCTACGGTGGTGGACAAAAGAAAACCTAGAAAAAGGGAAACCCTTTGCCACACCCGCGGCGGAAGCCACGCTAACCACAGACGCATCCCTCACAGGATGGGGGGCTCACCTATCCCATCAGACTGCCCACGGAGAGTGGACTCCGAACGTAGCATCCAAACACATCAATCTTCTGGAGCTACTAGCGGTGTTCAAGGCGCTGAAAGCCTTCCAGGAACACCTACAAGGCAGGACAGTGATGGTCCTTACAGACCGCACCACAGCCATGTATTACATCAACAAGCAGGGGGGAACCCACTCTCCAGGACTGTCCAAACTGGCCCAAAACATATGGAAGTGGGCTCTCAAACAGAATATGTTCCTTCTGTCACAACATGTACCAGGGGAACTCAATCTGCTGGCAGACAAACTCAGCAGGGATTTCCCCCTGCCCGAAGAGTACGAATGGCGACTGCACGAAGACATAGTCTTCGACGTCTTCACGCAATGGGGATTCCCAGAAATAGACCTGTTCACAACCCTGGAGAACTCACAATGCCAAAGTTACGCCTCCAGGTACCCCCAAAACCAATCCAAGGGGAACGGTCTGTCGATTCAATGGTCAGGGAAATTTGTTTACGCTTTTCCCCCGACTCCCCTTCTCAACAAGGTGGTGCACAAGATGCACCAGGAACAAGTAACCATGATACTGGTGGCCCCAATGTGGGCCCGACAGCCATGGTTCGCTCACTTGATGGAGATGTCTCTATCTCCCCCAGTGAAACTCCCCTGCCCGTACAACATGCTGTCACAAGACAGGGGCAGGACTCTGCATCCATGCCCCCAGAACATGAACTTAGCAGCCTGGCTCCTGAAATCGTAGAATTTGGACATCTACAGCTCCCGCAGAGATGCATGGACATCCTCAGGGAAGCCAGAAAACCTAACACTCGCCACTGCTATTCTAGCAAATGGAAGAGATTTGTCATCTGGTGCAGAGGAAAGAGCATCAACCCAATTGACTGCTCTCCCACACATATTGTTCTATACCTGACCCATTTATTGGATTCAGGTCTAGTGTTCAATTCTATTAAAGTCCACCTAGCGGCACTTTCTGCATACACCACTTCCCAACTCAGTGTCGTGGTGGAAGATCCCTGTTATAAAGGCCTTCATGGAGGGAGTAAAGAGAATACACCCCCCGATAGCTGACCCAGCTCCCGGATGGGACCTTAACGTGGTACTTAGAAAACTCATGGGCTCACCTTTTGAACCCATGCACAAAGCAACTCTTAAAGACCTCACTCTTAAGACTGCTTTTCTAATAGCTATCACCTCCATCAGGAGAGTAAGTGAACTACAGGCTCTTTCTGTTCTAGACCCCTTCGTTACAGTTCACAAAGATAAAGTGGTTCTACGCACTCACCCGAAGTTTGCTCCAAAATTCATCTCAAAATTCCATGTAAACCAGTCTATAGAACTACCAGCGTTCTTTCAAAATCCTTCCAACTTGGGAGAAAGGACTCTGCACACACTAGATGTGCGCAGAGCGGTCATGTTCTACATGGAAAGAACCAGACCACTGAGGAAGACTAATCAGTTCTTCGTCTCGGTGGCAGCAGGAAGAGAAGGGGATGCAGTTTCAAAGTCCACTATTTCTAGATGGATTGTCCAATGCATCACTCTCTGCTATACTCTTGCTAAGAGAGAACTGCCCTTTAGGCCAAGAGCACATTCTACTCGAGGCACGGGGGCGTCCATAGCATTCATTGCAAATGTTCCCCTTGAGTCCATCTGCAAAGCGGCTACCTGGAGTTCTGTGCACACCTTTACAAAACACTACTGTCTAGATGCACACTCTAGATCTGACTCCCAGGTGGGACAGGCAGTATTAAGACATCTTTTCTCTACTGTTCCTTCTCATAACCCACCGCCAACTCCGGGTACTGCTCGCTAGTCTATGCACAGCATGTGATTCTAAGCAGATTAACAAACATCAGAAGACAATGCATTACTTACCGTAAAAGCATTTCTGATGGTTGTATCTGCTTAGATTCACATGCGCCCACCCTTCCTCCCCGCTTGGATGGAAGGAACATAGACATCTTTCTATATTTCTCTTTTCTGTACTCACTCACGTCTAGAAGGCTCCCTCAGGGCAGAAAAATACAAACAGAGGGACCTCGACGCGTGAGGGATTGTGGGTACAACACACGTCACTATAGGGATAGTGTCACAGACACGCCTTGTCGACGTCCCCTTTTCGACTACGAAAAACAAAATGCAATACTCCGCAGTGACCACTGGATGTCGGACCTATGCACAGCATGTGAATCTAAGCAGATACAACCATCAGAAATGCTTTTACGGTAAGTAATGCATTGTCATACATCGCTGGTGAGACACAAGAGCCCTGTGGGACTCCACATGTTGTCTGGATGGGGTCTGCAGAGTCTAAGACTCGCATGCTTCTATTGTCGAGAAAGGTTTGGATCCAGGCTATGGCTTCACTTGAGAAGTGGCCGGCTGACGCTAGGTGTTTGCAGAGTACTGTGTGGTCCACTAGGTCAAAAGCCGCCAACAGATCAAGGAGGAGTAGCATAGCTATGTTTCCTTTATCGTTGAGCTTGTCAATTTGGGCTTTGAGATCTATAAGGGCGGTCTTGGTGCCGTGTTGCGGTCTGAAACCTCATTGACGAATGCCGAGGAGTTGGTTGGTCTCCAGGTATTTTTGGATTTGGAGTTAGGCCACTCTGTCAATTATCTTCAGGAGGGAAGGGACAGTAGTGATGGGCCTATAGTTGGTGGGGATGGAGGGGTCTAAGGTTTGTTTTTTAAGCAGGGGGAGAACCCAGGACTCTTTTAAGCTACTTGGGACGGTGCTAGATGCGAAGGAGGCATTGACGAGTTAAGTGACAAAGGGGGCAAGGTCTCTGGCGGCATCTTTGATTATCTGGGCCGGGCAGTAATCGCCTTTGCAATTAGATGGTTTTAGTGAGGCAATGATTTTTTCAGTTTTATGAGTGGAAACTTTAGAGAATTTAAAGGGTGTTAGGCTAGGTTTGAGCGTGGGCGTGCTGGGAATTTCACTAAGAGGGAGCGAGGCTTTTTTTATAGCAATTTTTGATTGTAGTGTTTTTACTTTATTTGCGAGGGCATTTTGGATATTGGTACACCATTGCCTGTCTTTGGGTACGTTAACAGGTGGTGATATGGGGGATTCGAGTTCTCGCAAGATTGCGAATAGTTCCTTTGTATTGGAGCATGCTTTGGAAATTCGGTCGTTAGACTTCTTTTTTAGCTTGGATGATTGCTTTCTTATAAATTGTAGTGCACAGTTTGAGTTTAAGTTTATTTTCAGCTGCAGGGGAGTGTTGCCATACAGTTTCAAGCTTCCTATTTTCCAGTCTCGGTTCTTTTAGATGGGGGGTGAACCAAGTATTAAGGTGGGATTTTTGTTTACTTTTACAGTTTTTTAGTGGGGCGATGGTGTCGTATATTTTAACCATGGTGTCTGAGTCAGAATCAAATGGCAAGGCATTGATGGTTGGGAGGAGCAGGGGTAGGATATTGTCTGGTTTGATGTTTTCTCTGGATCTAGTAGGAACAGATGGTGCAATTTTTTTTCAATTCTGGGCATCTTGTTAAGTAGAAATTGACGAGGAAGTGGTCAGTTCAAGGCTGGGGTGTAATTTTAGTGATAGTAGTAGGGCAGTTGGAAGTGGCTACCCAGTCTAGTATTCTCCCTTTGTCGTGGGTGGCCGTGAGGACTTTTTGG
Organism: Ambystoma mexicanum; assembly: GCF_040938575.1. Classification (NCBI taxonomy): domain Eukaryota; kingdom Metazoa; phylum Chordata; class Amphibia; order Caudata; family Ambystomatidae; genus Ambystoma; species Ambystoma mexicanum. The sequence goes on from NC_090936.1 coordinate 871,118,507, forward strand.
GTGAGGCCATGCCCTTCAGGCATGGTAGCGATGGCTTGCGCTTGTTTGTCATTTGGGTCGTTAAGACCTAGGTTAAGGTCGCCAAGGATCATTGTCTGGGATGACTTTTTTGTGTTGCCCGCTAAGAGGCTGGATAATTCCTCTTTGAAAAGGCCTAAGGGCCCTGGTGGCCTGTAAATGAGATAAATAGTTAAGGTTTGGCATGGGGATATCGGTAATTTAGCGGCCAGGAGTTCACAGGATTTTAAGATGGGCAGTGTTGTTAACCTTACATTCAGGTTGGATTTGGTGATGATGGCTAAACCACCACCTCTGGCGTTAGGGCGGTCTAGTCTTAGTAGTTGGTACTCTGGGTATTGCTAGGGAGAGGGCTGGACCTGCTGCGTCATGTAGCCAGGTTTCTGTGACTGCTAGGAGGTCAAGGTTATCTAAGGTAAGGAGGTCGGCTATTTCAGTGGCGTGGGCCACGACTGACCTAGCATTACTGCTCCTGTTATGAAGGCTGTTTTAAGTAGACAGTTGGTGTTGGAAGTAACCGGGATGGGTTCTTTCATTAAGGTGCTAGCAGGTAATTGTGGTTTAGGTTGCGTTGAGCTCCTAGTCTGGTTTTTGGGTATGTGTTACGCTAACCTGGCTCCCACAGGGAAGTCGATCTGAACTGGACAGCTGCGGTCTCCACCAATGTGACGCGTAGTGTCGAGATGACGGACTGGACTGGCCCACCTAGCTTCGTTTGCTTGGCCCGTAGGAATATTCTTCTGCAAATGGAGAAAGGGAAAGGGAATTTACCACCCATGGAGTTGAGCGTTAAACCCCCCCCCCCCTCCCGCTGTTCTCCCCACTGATCACAGAATAACGCGAAGCGTGTGCTGCTCTTCGGGCGTGGTTTAAATAGCCTCCAAAATAGTCCCAGGTAAGTATTCCTTCCCAGCCCCACCCGAGTAAAAAAATAGACCCTAGGTAAAGTAGTCCCTTCCAAGCCTCTTTTGGCTTGGCACTCTTGCAGCATGGTCTGCATCAGGTGAGTTTGCAGCATGGTCTGCATCAGGTAAGTTTTAATCTATGAGCCTGCGCCATAGGCGCCAGGACTGACTCTCCATATGAGCCTGGCGCCATAGGCGCCAGGACTGCACCCAAATAGCCCCTTGCAGGGGTTGTTGGGCTTGCTTAGAATAACTTGATACCTGCTTCTGGGGTTGCTGGCCTTGGTCTGGGTCCCCGGGGATAGGCATCATGACAGCACTATAAACCCCCCCCCCGCCCCCCCCCACCCCCCCCCCGAACCCCCTACCCCTACCCCCCAAAGGCCCCTCCTAAAGTCGTTCTTCCCTGTGGTTTCGGTTTGTCTGGGAAATTTTGGTGGATTTTATTCACCAATCGGGGTACATGAACGTGGTCACTAGGTTCCCATGACCTTTCCTGTGGTCCGTAACCTTTCCAGTCGATTAAATAAAAAAGTTTTGACTATCAACTTGGAGTCCAGGATGTTCTTAACTTCAAATTCGGGTTCCCCGTCTACAAGGATGGGGTCTGGTGGCTTGGTTAGTCTTGTCCCTGGTTGCACTGGCTTCAAAAGTGACACCTGAAAGACTGGGTGAATTCGCATATTAGCAGTTAAGCCCAACTTGACAGCCACCGGGTTGATAATGGCCTTAATAGAGTAAGGTCCCAAATATCTGGGGTTAAAGTTCCGTGTTCCCTTTAGAGGTATATGTTTTGTGGCTAACCATACTTGGTCCCCTATCTGGTATTGTGGAGTATCACTTCTATGCCGATCAGCATCTTTCTTGTATTTTTCTTTCACCTTTTTTAAATGTGGAGTTGCTTCCTTAAAGGCTTGTGTAATCGTAGCGTGCAGATGGTCCACTGCGGGCATTTCTAAGTGTTGGGGTGAGTCAAGGTCTGAGGTTCGAGGATGGTGCCCATATAAGGTATAAAAGGGTCTTTGTCCAGTTCCAGAATGTACTGAATTATTGTAAGCATATTTGGCGATCCAAAGAATGTCTTTCCAATTATTCTGTCTGATGTAACATACAACGCAGGTATTGTTCGAGACTCTGGTTGGTCCTCTCCGTTTGACCATCGGTTTGGGGGTGGTGACTGGTCGATATCCTCACATCGATTTGCGCCAATTTACAACATTTTTTCCAAAAATGTGAAATGAATTGACTGCCCCAGTCAGAGACCAATACGGACGGAAATCGGTGTATGCGAACAATGTTTTCGAGGAACTCCTTGGCCAGGATAGAAGCTGAAGGTAATCCCTTTAAAGGAATAAAGTGGGCCATCTTGGAAAAAAGATCCACAATAACTAGAATGGTGTTAAATCCATTGCATGGGGGTAGATCAGTAATAGGCTAATGATAAGGTGTGCCATGGTGTAGGCGGAATGTCTAAAGGTTGTAAGAGTCCAGCTGGTTTTTTCTTTTGACTTTTGTTTTGGGCGCAAATGCCACAAGACATCACAAATGATTTAATATCCTTTCGCCAGGTGGGCCACCAGAATTGTCTCTTAATTTTAGCTTCAGTTTTTGCAATACCATTAGGGTATCATGATAACGGGTAATGACTGGCTCTTGTAGCTCCTTATGTCGCAGAAAAAGCCGCCCTTGGTAATAAGGCAGGTCATTGGTGACAGAGTAGTTCGGGCCTTTCTTTACCCAGTCCTGCAGGGCTGTAGGATCAAAGAGTTGTTGGATCTTTACCTGAATGTCCTCTAGTGTCTGTAGAGTAGCCATACCAAGAATCCTTTGTTCGGAAATTATAGGTACTGTTTCTGGGTTCACTTCTGCCTCTCCCAGCCCTATTCGGGATAAGGCGTCTGCTTTACCCTTCTTACAACCTGGTCGATAGGTTATCACAAAATCAAACTCTGCCAAGAACAATGCCCATCGGTGTTGGCGTGACGATCGGGCCATGGCTGTCTTTAAATACTGTAAGTTTTGGTGATCACAGTAATGGTATGCCTGGCACCAAGAAGATGATGCCGCCAAGCCTTGAAGGTGGATTTAATGGCAAATAACTCCTTGTCGGTAACCGCATAGTTTAACTCGGGTGCCGAGAACTTTCTGGACCAAAATGCTACTGGGTGAAGCTGGCCAGTTTCAGGGTCCTTTTGAGACAGGACAGCTCCCATGGCTAGACTGGATGCATCAGTTTCCACTATGTATGGAAGTTCAGGACGCGGGTGCTTTAATACAGGTGCAGACGTGAATTTCGCTTTCAGCTCTTGGAAGGCATTTTCAGCTTCTTCAGTCCACATAAAGCGTTTATTTTTTCGCAAGAGTGCTGTGATGGGATGTACAACATGCGAAAAACCCGGGATGAACCTGCAGTAGAAATTGGCAAAGCCGAGCATGCTTTGTACTCCTTTAACTGAACTTGGTGATGGCCACTTAAGGATTGTGTCCACCTTTCATGAGTCCATTCGGACTCCTCTTGGGGTCAGGATAAACCCAAGGAATTCAACTTCTGTGGCATGAAAAATGCATTTTTCCAGTTTTGCATATAGTTTGTGCTGGCGCAATTTCTCAAGGACTGCTCGGACGTGCTTCACATGGTCAGATTCTGAAGAGGAATATAGTAGAATATCATCGATATATACGACAACATAAACATCAATGAGTTCACGAAGGACATCGTTCATGAAGTATTGGAAGGCTGCTGGTGCATTGCACAACCCGAAAGGCATCACCTGGTATTCGAATAACCCATACTTAGTGCGAAAAGCAGTCTTCCATTCGTCGCCCTCTTTTACACGTACCATATGGCATGCTCCCCGGAGATCTAACTTGGTGTATATGCAAGCGTCCTTCACTTGGTCTAGTAGTTCAGGGATCAGAGGCAATGGGTATCGGTTCTTAACAGTTATCTGGTTCAATGCGCGGTAGTCTATGCACGTTCTGAGGTCACCTTCCTTTTTGGGCACGAAGAACAAAGCTGAAGATGCAGGGGACTTGGATGGGCGAATGAAGCCATTAGCAAGATACTGGTCTAAGTATTGTCGTAGGTGAAGGGTCTCAGGTTCCGTAAGGACGTAGATCGATTTGACAATCGTACGATCTGTGAGGTGGTAAGGTGTTTGCCTGTTCTTTTTGGAAGACATCCTGGAATTCTTGGTATTCTGGAGGTAGTTGCACGACTGCTGTGGTTACTGTGGCCAGGCCTCCATTCAGAATTTTCTTTGGGTAACAGGTTTGTGCACAATCCGGGAAGGTTATTCTCTGCTCTCGCCAATCAATACAAGGATTATGTGTTTCCAACCAAGATATCCCCAGTATTATTTGGAACTGTGGGGCTTTGATTAGATGAAACACAATAGTCTCTCGATGCCCATCCTGACCCAATAGTCATCTCTGCGGTGGAATGAGTTACAGGCCCAGAGGCAATTTCAGTTCCATCAACTGTGGTGATGACATCTGAGGTGGTTTTTCGGCAAAGAGGTAGATTCATCTTGGAAGCCAATTTGTAGTCCACATAGTTTCCTATGGCCCCGCTATCAATGTATGCCCTTACTGCGTGCATACGCAATGGCTGCCTTGGATCTACGTGAACCATTGGTATGATGAAATGCGAGGTCTGAGTATCCTTCTTCAAGCTCGGCAAGCGGACCTGTACGCTTGTCGGGCGTGGTAGTTTCCCCGAGTCTGACTGCATATGGCTTTTATCAGCAGCTCCTACCACCTTCTTGGGTGGTTTTACAGGGCAATCCCGTAGAAAATGCCCAGAAGTTCCACAATATAGACACAATTGCATTTGCCGTCTCCTTTCTCTTTCCTTCTGGGTTAAGGGTCCTTTATCCCCTCCGATTTGCATGGGTTCTGAAGCATCTGCTCCTTTGGGGTTAGCGTGGGTTTTGACCAACACCCGATTCTCAAACTTGGCTCGATCAGCCTTTCTGTGCTGAAGTCTGATCTAACTGGACCACTAAGTCTATATATTCAGCACAGTCTTGAGGTGGGTTCACGACTTGAGCCAAGATCTCCTTGAGTTCTCCTCGAAGCCCTCGATGAAATAACGTGATTCTTTTTACCTCAGGCCATCCAGTTTCCACTATCAACCTATTAAAGGTCGCGATGTAGGATAGAAGGTCCTGGTTACCTTGTCATAGGGACAAAAATTTGTTATCCAGGGCCTGTCCTTGGGAGTGCCGGGCAAATAGTCTTTCCATGCTCGTTTGAAAGCCCTGAAAATCCCGAAGAATTGGGTCATCCTGAGTAACTAGTGGAATTGACCAATCGGCTGCACTGCCGCTGAGATATGACAATACAAAGGCTACCTTGGCTTGATCGTTTGGGAAGGCTCCAGGTCTTCATAAAAAGTGCAAGCGGCATTGGTTCCTAAACACGGCAAACCTTTTGGGATCTCCGGCAAAGCGTTCGGGCGGAGCTAATGGAATATTTACTGGTAGGTTTATTTGCACAGGGTTACTCGATGACACAGGAGCTGGATTTCCCCCGGGACCTGGTAGGGGTGCTTGTCCAGCCTGGCTTTGCAGTAGTTGCCTAGCAAGGTCATCAGTTCGCTCATTTGACAATCAGTTCTCTCCTAAGGGCATTAGTTTCTTGACGGGCGGAATGCACTTCAGCCCTCAGTTCCCCTAGTAATTGGGCAATTGGTCAGTTTCTGAGGTATCCATAACGCCCGGGTGGGAATTTGTGGGTAGGCTTTGTGTTCTGTTACGGTCAATTGGCTCCCACAGGGGCGTCTTTCTGAACTGGACAGCTGCGGTCTCCACCAATGTAGTGCCGAGATGACAGACTGGACTGGCCCACCTAGCTTCGTTTGCTTGGCCCTTAGGAATATTTTTCTGCAAATGGAGAAAGGGAATTAACCAGCCGTGGAGTTGAGCGTTAAACCCTCCCCCCGGGCCCCACTCCAGCTGTTCTCCCCACTGATCACCTTTGATGTCCCCTCTTATAGTCTCACCTGATGGTTTGGAAAGATGAGCTCTCCATCCTGCATTGAGCGCAGGGGCGCGTAGATAACCACTTGCTTCACTGGCTCCAAGGAATTGGTGAGTTCCAGAACAATATTGACTGAGATTCCCGGCAAGACGCCGTAAGTATGTAGTTCGTAAGAGTTCAAATGTCTGACTTTCACTCTTGTCCGATTCCTTGCAGGTTGCAGCTTGACCCTAGCGAAGAGTTCCTCGTGGCAACCGGTAATATTCAGGTAAGGATTTGTATTATCCAACACAGTTCGATAAAATGTCAATATGTAACCTGTTGCTTTCTCCCTTATTCAGGCGCTGAGAGAAAGTATGAAGTCTCGGGGAATAATGCCTCCGGCGGTAAAATCAGGTAAGTCTATTGTGGTGAGGAGGTTTCCCCTTGTTTGTCCCTTTGTTTTACCTTGCTGTCCTTTTGTTTCCCCTTAGGGGCCGGGGTTCGGCGAGGATGCAGTGGAAGCTGCGCCGACCCGTGAAGAGGAATAGTATCCCCGGTGGTAAAATCAGGTAAGTCTATGAGGGGTAACTAATATTGTCTCTGTGCATTCCCTTGGCTCACCTTGCTGTTCTTGTCTTCCCCTTAGGTGCCGGAGTGCGGCGGGAACATGCAGAAGGATGCGGTGGAATGTGAAGATGCTGCGAAGGCCGGTGAGTTTAGCGCAGACCTGCAGCAGGCGAGGCGACGCGCATAAAAGAACTTCTTTCTTCCAGCTCGAAGGCGCAATGGATTGGGAATTCAGGTAAGGATCAAAGGTATTGCTCTTGTTCTAACCTTTTCTCCTCCTTTCTCCCTTTTTTTAGGAGCTCCAGACTCGAGGCGGGCGTGCCAGAAGACTGGATGCAGACTTGCAGGCACGGTGAGCGTTACGCTGCTGGATGCAGAATAACGCGAAGCGTGTGCTGCTCTTCGGGCGTGGTTTAAATAGCCTCCAAAGTAGTCCCAGGTAAGTATTCCTCCCCAGCCCCACCCGAGTAAAAAAAATAGTCCCTAGGTAAAGTGGTCCCTTCCAAGCCTCTTTTGGCTTGGAGCTCTTGCAGCATGGTCTGCATCAGGTGAGTTTGCAGCATGGTCTGCATCAGGTAAGTTTTAATCTATGAGCCTGGCGCCTATGGCGCCAGGACTGACTCTCCATATGAGCCTGGCGCAATAGGTGCTAGGACTGTACCCAAATATCCCCTAGCAGGGGTTGTTGGGCTTGCTTAGAATAACTTGATGCCTGCTTCCGGGGTTGCTGGACTTGGTCTGGGTCCCCGGGGGTAGGCAGCATGACCGTATGGTACGACGGTTCAAATAGGCGTTGCTAGGTAACTGCGGTTCGTAGAGGGTGGAGAGTCTAGCGCAAAGCCTAGAGTTTCTGTGGAGAGTAGGGCAGGCTGCATAGTTGCCAGTAGAAACTGTAATAACAGCATTGGGGTGTGTTAATAGGGTTGTGCTAAAATGCATTCTGCTAGAGTTGAGGATATAGTACTATATAATGTTTCGTATAGATAAGTGGGTTGAAAGCACAGGATCCTAAGGCTGGCACAGTAGGTGGTCACTCGATTAGGGCACAGTGGACTAGGATAAGGCTAGAACAACTATTCAGAGGTTCTAACTTTGCTACTGGGCTAGTCAATAGGCTAGGCAATAGCCTGTTTAACTGTTGAGTTAGTGTTTACCTCACTTAAAGTACACCTGGCAGCTTTATCAGCCTACACCACTTCCTATAACAAGGTGTCATGGTGGAAAGTTCCAGTTGTCAAAGCATTTATGGAAGGGGTAAAGAGACTCCACCCTCCAATTTCTAACCATCACCAGGTTGGGACATTAATGTGGTACTTGCTAAGCTCATGGAACCCCCCTTTGAGCCCATGCACAAATCTAGTCTCAAACACTTGACTTATAAAATTGCCTTCTTAATAGCCATAACATACACAAGAAGTGCCAGTGAAATTCAAGCTCTGTCAGTGCAGGATCCTTTCTTTACTGTTCATAAGGATAAACTGGTTTTACGCACTCACCCTAGATTCTCTCCTAAATTAATTTCCAAATTCCATGTTAACCGGTCTATTGAGCTACCGGCATTCTTCCAGGAACCCAAAAGCTATGCTGAAGTGAAACTCCACACACTAGATGTGAGGAGGGCGGTCCTCTACTACGTAAACAAGACCAGACTGCTAAGAAAGACAGATCAACTGTTCGTCTCCATAGCTCCAGGCAGAGAGGGAGATTGCGTCTCTAAGAATGCCATCTCTAGGTGGATAGTCGGATGTATCCAACTATGCTATTTCCTTTCAGACAAGACACAGCCTTTTACACCGAGGGCCCACTCTACAAGAGGTACTGGAGCCACTCTGGCTTTCATTGCAAATGTACCCCTTGATACCATTTGCAAAGCAGCTGCATGGTGCTCTATTAACACCTTTACTCAGCACTACTGCATTGACACTCATTCCACGATAGATACTCAAGTGGGACAAGCGGTTCTAAGACATTTGTTCGCTCATGACCCTTCTCACATCCCACCTCCTTCTAACACTGCTCGCTAGTCTATGCACAGCACGTGATCTAAGCAGATTCCACAAGCCTCAGAAGGGATACATTACTCTCCGTAATCGTATTTGATGCTTGTATCTGCTTAGATTCACATGCTGTCATGATTCATGCCTCTCATGTCCCCAGCCCTCCAAGATGTCAGGCTGGAGCCTTGCCACGATCACCTACATGGCCCTCAAGGGCCTCTCCATCCCTCCAAAGACCCACTTGGAGTCAGACTTGGCGCTTGTGGCACCAGACTCACTCACTCCCACAGGATAAGATTGGGGATTGGACTTGTAGTGCATTGATGGGGACAAAATGGATGCCCCCACATATTTCGGTTCCCAGAACTGCATGTGCAGTCTAGTCTTTTGGGTGTGGTTCAGCCCAGAGACACCGGGATACCCAGAGACTATTTAAGCCACGCCCAGGCTGAGAAACATGCTTTGCGTTTTCTGCACCTGCAGCGTGACACTCGCCGTGTTAGGATCTGTCTCCAGTAGACCTGCATCTTTCTTCTGTGCTCGGCTCCTGCAAGAACAAGAACACTGTTAGGAACAGCCTTACCTTGCGGCGCTTCTGCCCATCATTCATCGCTCCTTCTGTTCTGCGGGCATCTTCTGCAGTGTCATTCCCATCCTGGCACGCCGCTTCCTAAGGAAAAGGGAAAAGAACAAAAAAAAGGCATTAGTAAGCATTCAGCAAATCTTCGCTTATTTTTTAAAGACTGTACGAGCTTCAAACGCTTACCTGAATCCCAGCCGCTCTGGGGAACTCTGTCTCAGGATCTTCTCACCCATCTGCAAGAGGGAAAAGACACTCCAGGTTAGCGTGGAAACATCTAGAGGCGCCGCATACCGTGCTTACTCACCGCATTTTTTCATAACCGGCATCCACACTGAAAACGCTGCCGTACCTAAAAGACACAGAAAAAGAACTCAGTTCAATACAAATACGAAAGGGTCGCATTGCGCTCTCACTCACCTTCAGCGCTACTCATCCCAGCAGCACGTCTCCATCCCCGGACTCGGGCCATCATCTAAGGAAGAAAAGGAACGAAGACGGTTCAAAAGATTCATTATACTTACCTGTCGGACTCTTGCCAGTGAAGTAACTAGGCAGCAACAAGCCCACATCCATCAACGCGCCCCTGCGCTGAAAGCAGGACGGAGTGCACACTTTTTGAGAAAACAAGGTGAGCTGTGGATCAAACGAAAGGGTTGGACCCCGGGGAAGAAGGGGTTCAAGCACACAGACAATAAGGAGTTAAACTCTACCAATCCTGTGTTTCAGGCCCAGTCTCCAGTTGAGTAGACTCCAGGGAAGGAATCGAGGTCGTAAGAGGTCAAAACAGGCTGAGTGACGTCCCCGTGGAAAGCAGGTGAGTGTTACACATGCGCCCGCCCTTCCTCCCCTCTGAGAGAAGGTGCATGGATGCTTGTAGTCTTATCCATCTTATCTACTCCTCATGCTACCTCATGTCAGAAAAAATACAATCTGAGGGTCCTACACGCGTGAGGGATCATGGGTTCAGTGGACGTCATACTAGGGATAGTATTACTGGCACGCCCTAGTTCGACGCCCCTTTTCGAGTTTCGAAAAACAAACTGTAATGCTCCGCAGATTCCACTAGATGTCGGCCTATGCACAGCATGTGAATCTAAAGAGAGACAAGCATCAGAAATACGATTACGGTGAGTAATGTATTATATATATATATATATATATATCTCTGAGGCTTGTTGATTCTGCTTAGATCACATGCTGTGCATAGGCCGACATCTAGTGGAAGCTGCGGAGTATTAGTTTGTTTTTCGAAACTCGAAAATGGGCGTCGACACAGGGCGTGCCAGTAATACTATCTATCCCTAGTGTGACGTCCACTGTACCCATAATCCCTCGCATGTCTAGGACTCTCAGATTGTTTTTTTCCGCCATACTGGGCGGAAGCATTCCGTGGAGTTCCCTGGCCTTGGCCATACTTTTGCTAAAATATTGTTATATTTCCCCATTTCTCCACCCCAACGTCGAGTCACCGACAATCCACACTCGACGCCGGCACGGAGAAAGAATCGACCGTCGAGAGCTGCACGACGGATTTGGGCCTCGGAAGGCCTCTGGCCTCTTCCCGGGCCTAGGAAGGCCTCTGGCCTCGGCCTTGCAAGTAAGGAGAGTGGGGGGTGGGCATACTCTACACTCTTTTGGTATATAGGTACATTCTTATATATTCCTACACTTATTAGCCCGCTGCCACAAGGTGCCTATGGAGGGTACCCCTTTCCAATTTTGCCCCAAGTGCAACCGCAAGTACCCTTGGGTTGACAGGCATGCCACGTGCAATCTCTGCTTACCGAGGGACCACCCCGAGGCTAACTGCAGAGCGTGTAGTAGGTTCAAACCGAAAACACTCAAGGACCGTGCGATCAAGCGTTGGGCCCACCACGCCAGGCGTCAAGAGGCCATGGCAGCGGAGGGTGCCTTCAGCGATGGCAGTGACGCCGTGCTTTCGGACGGCAAGGGCAACGTGGCGTCAATTGACAGCCAAGCGCAAGTCCCCGACCTCGGAAGGTCGTCCGGCAGGGCGGCTATGGGGAAGACCCCCGGCGACACAAGCGCTACCCACAGCACTTCCACAAAACACATGAAGTCCAACCGAGACTCGACGCGCACGCCGAGTACTCTGAAAGAGGCACATACAGAACGGTCCGAATCGGTGTCCTCTGAGCGTTCTCGATCTAGATCACCGAATGACTCCAGGCAACCATCCACTGTTGCCAGAAGTACCTCGCTCCCCAAGGTAACAGAGGTTCGATCGTCAGAAGACGAAGCCGACCTCTGTCCCCAGACCGCACTCCAGGAGTCGGTGTCAACAGGCCGCGCAACGGCTGTTCCCAAGTCCCAACCTCCACACTCCAGAGATAGGGACACTACCCCCGAACCTCGGGCGCCAGGCGCCGAAAGGCTCCGAAGGGGCGAAAAAACAGGGTAAACACACTTCCACCCACGGGGAAGGGGAAAAACAGAGGAAGCAGTCTTTGCCTCCTCAGAAACATTCTACCCCACATAAACAGATGGACAAGTCTTGGTCTTCTGTTATCCCTAAGACCCCTGTTCAAACCAGTAGGTCTAGTCAAGTTAATACAGGGAAAGGCCTTCAAGAAAGAATCATTCCCAGTTCAAGAGAATGGTCTAGTGATGACATAGATGGAGTCATGTCAAGGATGTCATCATTGGCAGATTTCTATGCCAAAAACCCTGAACACTTTCTCTCTTCTACCCCTGACGGGTCAACTCCCTCAGGCTCTAGGGATCCTATACCCCCTAGTAAGAAGTCCCGGGTTGAAGCTCCTACTTCTGACCCCTTCAGTATACAGCCCTATTCTCAATTCAGGGAGATCCATCCTTTGGTGAGGATCCAGATTTGGGCATGTTGGAAGAACAAACTGGGACAGGCTACTATGGGGATGACTAGGACCAAGAAGAAGAGGAGGAGGAGGAGGAGGAGGAGGAGGACAACCCAGAAACCTACAGGCTAGATTTCCTGGTAGATAAAGAACCCCTGGTTACCGACTCCTCTGTCGATAACCAGCCTCTCTTGAATGAAGTGCTATCCAGAGCGGCAGAATACTTCCACATTGACACCCAGGGTGCTCAGGAAGAGAGGGACTTTGCTGATGAGTTAGTGGGAGAAAGGAGACCTATTGCCCAGGCCATCCCTATCCTTAAGTCAATTCAAAGAAGGATAGACCCTTCCCCTGTTAATCCCTATCTCACTAGGGCGGTAAACCCCAGAGATGAGAAGCTTTTCACGGCAGCCCAAACAGACCAACTGTACTTAAGAGGGCATCTGAAACCAGACTCCTTGGTAGTGATAAACACCCGTAAGAGGGCAGGAACACCCTTGTCATCGTCGGAAGCTCCTCCCGACAAGGAGAGCAAGAGGATTTATGGCTTGGGAAGGAAAGTAGCCTCCACTTCCGCCTATCAGGCAAGGATTGCCAACTCCACCACCCTGCTGGCGAGTTACAACTGCCACCAGTGGGAAGAAGTCGCGGCACTCATAGATTCCACACCAGAACCCTTAAAATGCCAATTGGCACGCGTTTCGGCAGAAGGAAGAGCCGTGTCCGGTTGCATTTTAAAAGCAACCTTTGATGCCGCGGATGACGCCGGCAGATTGATAGCAGAAGGTACTGTTATCAAAAGGCATGCTTGGTTGCAACAGTCTGGGTTCAAAGCTGAAACCCAGGCATCATTGATAGATAAACCGGTGGAGCCGGATCTATTGTTTGGAAAGGCGGTCGAGGATGCGCTGAAAAATGCCAAGGACGAGTATGAGACACTGAAATCCCTAGGCCAACTAACCAATAAACCCCCAAACCAGAGAGGGAATGGCAATTTTCGTCGCCCACGTGGACAAAATTCAGAGAGAGGGTCTAACTATTCCCAGGGGCTGGGTACACAATGGAACAACAGCCAACAGTCTACCCAGGGTTATGGCAGGGGTAATAAGAGAGGACGTGGTAAAGGTAGAGGCAGCCCCAGAAGCACCGGCGACACGCCTCCACCAAGACAGTGGTGCTCCGTTCAGGATCCCTTCTCACGCATCCCCAGTAGGGGGACGCATTTCCAATTTCACCCAAGCTTGGGAAGGGATCACATCAGTCAGATGGGTGCTGTCCACAGTGTCCGCAGGATACTGCATAGAACGGTTAGAGCGTCCCCAAAACCACCCTTCACAACAAAGAATACATTCTTTGGACCACCAGAAGATCCTCCTCGAGGAGATTGTCAATCTTCTAGCAAAGGACGCGATAGCACTCGTCCCGGGACAACAGGTAAACAAGGGTATTTATTCAACTTACTTCCTTGTGCCAAAAAAAGATTTCACAATGCGCCCAGTATTGGATTTACGGCTTTCAAACAAGTATGTCAAGCCCCAAAAATTTTGCATGACTACTCTCCAAGAGGTAATCCCCCTCCTAGCAAAGGGGGATTACATGGCAACATTGGACATGAAAGATGCCTATTTTCATATTTCCATGTTCCCAGCGCACAGAAAGTACTTCCGCTTCAAGGTGGACAGTCGGCACTACCAATTCAAGGTACTGCCCTTCGGGATAGCCTTGGCTCCAAGGGTATTCACCAAGGTACTGGCGGTGGCGGCGGCACACCTACGCAGGAGGGCAATCCCGGTGTACCCTTACCTGGACGACTGGCTCATCACGGGGGAGACCCCATTAATTTGCAGAACAAACATTAAAAGGACGATCGACCTCCTCTTCGAATTAGGGTTCTCAATAAACGAGGAGAAGTCAAGTCTGGTGCCAAGCACCTCCAAACAGTTCCTAGGAGCTATCCTAGACACGCAAGAGGGGTTGACCTTTCCATAAGAGGAAAGAATTCGGAATATACTGCTGCAAATTCCGCAATATCAGGCCGGTCGCCAGATAACGGTACTCAAAACAATGCGTTTGCTAGGCATGATGGCGTCATGTATTTACCTGGTCCCCCACGCATGCCTGCGCATGCGTCCCATGCAGGAATGGTTGGCGAAACGGTGGTCTCAGGCAAGTGGTCAGTGGGACGATCTAGTGGTCGTTTTGCCAACACTGGTACAAAGCCTTCACTGGTGGACAAGAGAAAATCTGTCCAAGGGGAAACCCTTTTACGATCCCGAGATACAGGCGGTAGTCACAACCGATGCATGCCTGACAGGGTGGGGAGCTCACCACCTCCACCACACAGCTCAGGGTCTCTGGTCTCACTCAGTGGCCAGGTATCACATCAACCTGCTAGAGCTTCTGGCAGTATTCAGAGCGCTTCAAGCGTTCGAGCCCTACCTGCTGAATCTGTCTGTGCAGATCCGGACGGACAGCACTACAGCCATGTTTTACCTAAATAAGCAAGGAGGGACTCGTTCGCCAAATCTGTCCAAGCTTGCCCAGATAATTTGGATATGGGCACTCAGACAGAAGATCTTCCTGTCATCTCAACATGTTCCAGGGGATCTCAATTCTCTGGCGGATGCTTTGAGCAGAGATCCCCTCCCAGAGGAACACGAATGGTGTTCACAGAGAAATCGTAGACGATATCTTCTCTCAGTGGGGTTTCCCCACTATAGACCTATTTGCCACGAGCGAAAACAGACGGTGCCCAGGATTTGCATCCAGGTTCCTCCAGCCAGACTCCCAGGGGAACGCCCTGTCGTTGAACTGGTCAGAGATGTTTGCATACGCTTTTCCACCAACACCTCTCATCAGGAAGGTGGTCAACAAGATGAACAGAGAGTCAATGACGCTCGTCCTAGTTGCTCCCATGTGGGCGAGACAACCGTGGTTCCCACACCTATGCAGACTAGCGGTGTGCAAACCCATCAAACTCCCGGGCTGGTACAACCTACTGTCCCAGCACCAAGGTCAAACAGTGCATCCTCAACCCAACTCAATGAACCTAGCAGCATGGATCCTGTGGTCATAGAGTTCGGACATCTCAAATTATCTCAGAGGTGTATGGACATCCTAAAGGAATCTAGGAAGCCAAACACGAGGCACTGCTACTTTGACAAATGGAAACGATTCGTTATCTGGTGCCAGAATAAGCAAGTCAACCAAGTTGATTGCACTCCTTCCACAATTGTCACATACATGTTCCACCTGCTGGATGCAGGACTGGTATTTAACTCACTAAAGGTACACCTGGCAGCGCTGTCAGCATACACCACATCCCATAACAAGGTGTCGTGGTGGAAGATACCAGTGGTTAAAGCTTTCATGGAAGGAGTAAAGAGACTTCACCCTCCTATTTCAAACCCACCACCAGGATGGGACCTTAACGTGGTGCTATCTAAACTCATGGGCCCCCCATTTGAACCCATGCATAAAGGGGTCTCAAACACCTGACTTATAAGACAGCCTTCTTAGTATCAATAACATCTATAAGAAGGGTCAGTGAAATTCAGGCTCTGTCAGTGCAGGATCCATTCTTTACAGTTCATAAAGATAAACTGGTTTTACGTACACACCCTAGGTTCTCGCCTAAGTTTATTTCTAAATTCCACGTGAACCAGTCCATCGAGCTTCTGGCTTTCTTCCAAGACCCACAAAGCTCGGCTGAGGTGAAACTAACACCCTATATGTGTGTAGGGCGGTCCTCTACTATGTAAACAAGACCAGACCGCTAAAGAAAACAGATCAGCTGTTTGTCTCCGTAGCTACAGGCAGAGAGGGAGATCGCGTCTCTAAAGGTGCCATCTCTGAGTGGATTGTTTACTGTATCCAGCTGTGTTACTCTCTTTCTGAAAAAACTCTGCCTTTCACGCCAAGAGCCCACTCTACTAGAGGCATTGGGGCCACTCTGGCATTCATTGCAAATGTACCCCTTGACACCATTTGCAAAGCAGCTACTTGGAGCTCTATTCACACTTTTACTCAGCACTACTGCATTGACACCCATTCCAAGACAGATACTCAAGTGGCACAAGCGGTTTTAAGACATTTATTTGCTCATGACCCTTCTCACATCCCACCTCCTTTTTCTAACACTGCTCGCTAATCTGTGCACAGCATGTGATCTAATCAGATTCAACAAGCCTCAGAAGAGAAACATAACTCACCGTAATCGTATTTCTGATGCTTGTATCTGCTTAGATTCACATGCGACCCACCCTTCCTCCCCTCTGAGTGAAGGCGCATGGATGCTTGTAGTCTTATCTATCTGCTTGGATTATCTGTACTCGCGCTACTCCTCATGCTACCTCATGTCAGAACAAATACAATCTGAGGGTCCTAGACGCCTGAGGGATCATGGGTACAGTGGACGTCACACTAGGGATAGTATTACTGGCACGCCCTGTGTCGACGCCCATTTTCGAGTTTCGAAAAACAAACTGTAATACTCCGCAGCTTCCACTAGATGTCGGCCTATGCATAGCATGTGAATCTAAGCAGATACAAGCATCAGAAATAAGATTACGGTGAGTAATGTATCTCATATCATTTATTTTCTGATTCTTGTTAATCTGCATAGAATCGCGTGCTGTGCATATAGTCTGACATCCAGTGGTCCGCGTGGAGTATTGCATCTTGTCTTTGAAGAATCAAAAGGGGACGTCGACATGTGCGTCCCTGTAACACTATCCCTAACGTGACGTGTGCCCAAAATCCCTCGCGTGTTAAGGTCCCGCAGATTTTTTTTCCGCCGACCATACTGGTCGCATTATGCAGAGCTCGTCCAGAGAAATTGCTTTTGTTCTCTTCGACCTTTTGTCATAATATATATATTAAAATTATCGATATTACCCTAACGTCCCTTGCATCGACAGCTGTTCCAGTTCTCCGCCAAAGACGGTGCACGGATGTTCGGCGGACGGGGTCCGGTCGGCTCTGTCGACCACGTTGCTCGGCCTTCTGGCCAGCCTACACAGTAGGAGAGTGGGGTCGGGGTGGACATTTCCCTTTCTCAGAATGCCTTTCCCTTTCCTCTCTCATTGTTCCCTGGGTCTATTCATCAGTTTATTTCCTCAGCTATGGAGAGGACTCCATTTAGGTTTTGTCCTGTTTACAGGGCCAAATTCCCTTGGAAGGATAAACACTAAGTGTAACCGGTGTTTACCCCTCAATCACGACGAGGCGGTTTGTGTGGCTTGCAAGCTCCTGCGCCCGAAAACTTTGAAGGAACGCCGTGTTAAGCAGTGGGTGGCCTACGGAATGTCGCAGGCCGAGTCTGGTTCTCCCGCTTCCATAACCGCCGATTTTGACGCGGGATTGAGTGACGAATAGCGTCCGATTCGGAGACGATTGACCTCTCTGCAGAGCACTCTCGCTCTGAGTCGTCTGTCCTCAGCCCCGCTAGGCAAGACCTAGGTCCTGCTATGGGGAATGTACACCCCAGCAACATAGACGCACATGTTCCCCACACTAAAGACACAACCCCAGGGGCGTCTTTGACTAAACAGTCAAAGCCGTCCATAGCGCCAACAGGCACGCCAAAAGCTTTGGCCCTGCCCGCCGACCGTCTGGGTCGGCAGCCCTACTCGCAACCACAGGAGCGCCTTGCGACTGGGCCTACTAAATCAATGGGCGCTGACCCCAATATCCACCATCCTGTCGAGACGCATTGGAAGAAGGCGCCCACGGCTGAAAAGGCCCCGGTTCCGCTGAAAGTAGTCGTGCAACCAGAGGCCCGCACTTCAGAACTTCCCGATGATGAAGTGATTACCGAGAGCATCGCCAGGATCATTTTGGCGGATTATCACAAGCAACGGTCCAAGGATTCATCGAAACCAAAGGACAAGCACAAGGATTTGTGGAAATCCAAGGATAGGCCGAAGAATTTACCGGCACCTACGGAAAGGCCTACAGACAAACAAGACAGGCGTCAACTGTCGGAACCCCGAAAATACTTTTCGGAAGCTCCTGAAGGGATTTCGTCAGCATTAAAGAAAAAATCTCAATTTTTGCAAACGGAGGATCCACTAGATGAGCCCTTTCCACCCCTGGCCCGCTCTGGTTCATCTGTTTGGACCAGAGAAACATTTGAAGGATGTATGGACAGGCTAGAGAGATTTGTGGAACTCTTGAGAAGTCCACACCCAAAAGGTCTAGGGAGGAACCCCCCCCCCCCCTGTCCCTGTGGCTAAGCTGCAGAGGGTCTTTGACCCTACTCAAGATGAGGAAAAGGAGGAATACATTTATGACCTCACTGAGGAGGAGGCTTAAAATGAAGATCCCTTTATTGACTATGTGGTCCATTTAGACCCCACTGAGGGTTGGGGGGGTAGACCCGGACTCCATTGATACTCACCCTTGGCAGTCACCTACTCCAACTCCGGAACCTGATGCCTCCCCGGTGGACAATCAAATTGCTTTTAATGCCATATTGAGGAAGGCAGCGGAACACTTCAACGTTGCTACTCAGGAAGCCGTTCCAGAGGCTGATTTTGTGGAGGACATTTTGAAAGAAAAACCTCCTGCCAGCCATTCAATTAAAGAGGTTGGCCCATTCTTTAAAACCTGCACTTACTAGAGCAGTGACTCAGACGATAGAGAATCTTTTTCGCCCCTCCCCCTCTACATCAGGGATCATTGTACTCCAGATTCAATGGCTGTTACAACTACCAGGAAAAGAGCAGGGGTTCCCCTATCCACTGGGGAGGCCCCCCTGACAAGGAGTATAAGAGACTTTACGCTTTAAGGAAAAGTATAACTGCGGCGGCTGCTTACTCCACTCGCATCGCCAACAATACAACGTTGTTAGCCAGCTATGCTGATGCGCAATGGGCCAAGCTAGAGGAAGGCCTTCAAGAAGTCCCTGAGCCACTGCGAGCCTGTCTGCTCTCAGCAGTGACAGAGGGGCAGGCAAGTTTACCAAAGTATGCTAAAAAATACTTTGGATGCAGCAGAACAGCCGGAAGGTCTTTGGCTTAAGGTACCCTCTTGAAAAGGCACGCATGGCTAAGAAACTCTGGGTTCAAGCCAGAAACGCAAGCTTCACTTATAAATAAACCAGTAGAGGATACTAATTTATTCGGAAAGGCGGTGGATGAAGCCCTCGAACTGCAAAAAAGGAGCATGACACCCTTAAGACTTCGGATCCGATCACCCAGAGACTTTCACAAAGAAGGGGGAGTGGGAATAAACGTTCCTTTCGAGGGCAGTGATTCCCTTAAAATCAATAAAGCTCGGGGAATAACTGGTCCTCTCTCCAAGGAACCAGCAGCTACAACACCCCATACCCCATAAAGGGGCAATGACGCGATAAAGGAAGGGGCTGAAACTCTACCCCCCCTCCCCCCCCCCCCCCCGAGGCTCACCGGCCTCAGGCCAGAAATGACCCGTAGTTCCGGGTCCCCTCCCATGCAACCCCGGTCGGGGGCTGGCTAACATCGTTTTTTCAAGCATGGGAGGGGAATAACTACAGACCAGTGGGTGCCAAAGACCGTCGCCCACGGGTACTGTATAGAATTCAGCCGGACACCACAGTTCAGACCGCCACGAGCAAGACGCCTGACACCAGAATATCTGCGAATCCTGCTACAAGAAGTCGAGACCCTGCAGGAAAAGGGCACTGTAGAGGTCGTACCTCTTCTACAGGTAAAGAAGGGTATTTATTCAGTGTACTTCCTTGTACCAAAAAAGGAGCTCACCATGCGTCCCCTGAACTAGATCTGTGCCCAGCGAACACATTTGTGAAACCCCAAAATGTTTGTATGGTCACTCTGCAAGAGGTAATTCCCCTGCTCTCACAATGGGTTTACAGGGCAACATTGGACATGAAAGATGCATACTTTCATATTTCAATATTGCCGGCGCACAGAAAATACCTCAGATTCATGATTCAAGACAAGCACTATCAGTTCAAAGTACTACCCTTTGGCATAGCTTCTGCACCAAGGGTATTTACAAAGGTACTAGCAGCAGCAGACCTGCGCAGGCAATCCATTCCAGTTTATCCTTACCTCGACGACTGGCTCACAACAGGGGATTCCTACGAAAACTGCCCGTCAAATACCCAAAGAATTTTAGATGTTTTATTCAGTCTAGTATTCTCTATCAACGAGAAGAAATCCAGCCTAGACCCCAGCCAGGTCAATCAGTTCCTAGGGGCTCTAATTCGAACAAGGGGCGGCCTCGTCTTCCCCTCCATTGAGAGGGTCCAAAACATGCTATTTCAAATCCCTCAATATGTAGCCAGTCGAGAGATGACGGTACGCAAAGCTATGCGACTGTTGGGAATGATGGCGTTATGCATTTATTTGGTTCCTCATGCGCGCTTGTGCATGCGTCCAATGCAGGAGTGGCTCAACAGCCAGTGGTGTCAGGCCAGCGGACAATGGGACGATCTATTGATTGTCTTGCCAGCCCTCGTTCTCTTGCTATGGTGGTGGTCGAGGGAGAACCTCTTGAAGGGGAAATCCTTCACCACCCCCGCAGTGGAGGCCACTCTAACTACAGACTCATCTCTCCCAGGGGGTGGGGAGCTCACCTGCTTCAACAGAGGGCACACAGAGTTTGGTCGTCAGACATCGCATCCAACCACATAAACCTGTTGGAACTATTAGCAGTATTCAAAGCACTGAAAGCTTTCCGGACACAACTGCAGGGAAAGACGGTCCTGATCCTCACAGACAGCACCACGGCCATGTACTATTTGAACAAACAAGGGGGCACTCACTCTCCAGGGCTGTCCAAACTGTCCCAGAACATTTGGAAGTGGGCTCTCAAACAAAACATGTTCCTGTTGTCGCAACATGTTCCAGGGGAACTCAATCTTGTGGCAGACATACTCAGAAGAGATTTCCCACTACCAATAGAGTATGAATGGAAATTACACAAAGACATCGTCTCCAACGTTTTCGCAGCATGGGGCTTCCCAGAGGCCGACTTGTTCGCTACTCTGGAGGACGCTCAATGCCAAGATTACGCCTCCAGGTACCCCCAACGGACTCTGGATAACATGGTCAGGGAAAATTGTTTACGCTCTCGCCTCTCCCTGACTCCCCTACTCAACAAGATAGTGCAAGATGCACCAGGAACCAGTCACAATGATAATGGTGGCGCCCATGTGGGCCCTCCAACCCTGGTTCGCTCGTCTGATGGAGATGTCCCTATCTCCTCCAATGAAACTGCCTTCACCCATGCCCGCAAACATTGAATTTAGCGGCCTGGCTCCTGAGGTCATAGAGTTCGGGCAACTGCAACTCCCTCAGAGATGTATGGACATACTCAGGGAGGCAAGAAAACCTAACACACAATATTGCTATTCCAGTAAGTGGAAACGGTTTATCTGGTGCAACTCTAAAAGCATCAACCCCCTTGACTGCTCTCCTACACATCGTTTTGTACCAGACTCATTAACTTGACTCGGGCCTAGTCTTTAACTCGCTAAAAGTTCACTTAGCTGCTCTTTCGTCCTACATTACATCGCAACAAAAGGTGTTGTGGTGTAAGATACCAGTTATTAAGACTTTCATGGAGGGAGTAAAAAGAATTCACCCTCCCGTTTCTATCCCAGCTCCTGGATGGGACCTAAACGTGGTGTTGACTAGACTTATGGAGTCTCCTTTCGAGCCCATCCTTAAAGCAAGCATCAAAGATCCCACCTACCAAACTGCCTTTTTAATAGCCATTACTTCCATTAGGAGAGTCGGTGAACTACAAGCGCTCTGTTCTAGACTGCTCTGTAACAGTTCACAAAGAAAAGGTGGTTCTGCGCACTCACCA
Organism: Ambystoma mexicanum; assembly: GCF_040938575.1. Lineage (NCBI taxonomy): Eukaryota > Metazoa > Chordata > Amphibia > Caudata > Ambystomatidae > Ambystoma > Ambystoma mexicanum. The sequence continues at coordinate 871,140,198 of NC_090936.1, forward strand.
TAGGTTTGCGCCTAAATTAATTTCAAATTCCCATGTGAACCAATCCATACAACTACCAACGTTCTTTCAGAACCCCTCAAACATGGAAGAAAGAAGCCTGCACACACTGGATGTATGCAGAGCAGTAATGTTTTACATGGAAAGAACTCGACCACTAAGAAAAACAAATCAGTTTTTCGTTTCAGTGGCAGCAGGTAGACCCTGTCTCCAAATCTACTATCTTTAAATGGATTGTCAAATGCATCACACTTTGTTACAGTCTTGCTAAGAGAGAACTGCACTTCAAGCCTAGAGCACATTCTAATCGAGGCACTTGGGCTTCCATAGCATTCATTGCAAATGTTCCCCTAGAGTCCATTTGCAAAGTGGCAACTTGGAGTTCTGTGCACACTTTTACAAAACACTATTGCCTAGACATTCAATCTAGGTCTGATTCTCAGGTGGGACAAGCAGTACTAAGACCTATTTTCTCAACTGTTCCATCTCACATCCCACCTCCAACTCTGGATACTGCTCGCTAGTCTATGCTCTGCATGTGATTCTAAGTAGATTAACAAGCATCAAAAGACATGCATTACTTGCCGTATAAGCATTTCTGATGATTATATCTGCTTAGATTCACATGCGCCCACCCTTCCTCCCTACTCGGATGGGAGGAACATAGACATTTTACTACTTTCTCTCTTTTCTGTATTCACTCACATTAGTCATAGGCTCCCTCAAGGCAGAAAAAATACAATCAGAGGGACCTCGACATGTGAGGGATTTTGGGTACACTACACGTCACGTTTGGGATAGTGTTACAAGCACGCCCATGTCGACGTCTTCCCTTCGATTCTCGAAACACAAGATGCAATACTCCGCAGTGACTCCTGGATGTCAGACTATATGCACAGCATGTGAATCTAAGCAGATACAATCATCAGAAATGCTCTTACGTAAGTAATGCATGATAAATATATATATTTCAGAGGCTTGTGGAATCTTCTTAGATCACATGCTGTGCACAGGCCGACAATCTAGTGGAAGCTGCAGAGTATTCTAGTTGTTGTTTTCGAAACTCGAAAAGAGACGTCGACAGGGCGTGCCAGTGATACTATCCCTAGTGTGACGTCCACTGTAACCATGATCCCGCATGTGTCAAGGTCCCTCAGATTGTTTTTTTCCGCCTTGCTAGATGGACACGTATAGCGGAGTTCCTTTTGGCGCCAAGCCAGTGACTTTTCACAATTAACTATAGTATTTCTTTCTATCCTTTCACCGACCTCCGAAACACCACGCCGGTGAAGACAGACTGCCTGTCGGAGACCACCGCGACACACCGTTCGGCCTTGCAAGGCCGCCCCGGGCCTCGGCCCAGACAATAAGGAGAGAGGCCATTTTAGAATGCATATTCTCCCTTCCTACACTTTGTTAGCCCAGCTGCCATAACCATAATCGAAAATTACCCTGGTTAGACAAACACTTAGTTTGTAATTTGTGTCTTCCAAGAGACCACGTCGAAACATCTTGTTGAGAGTGCAGGCTCTTCAAGCCGAAGACATTGAAGGACCGCTCCACGAAACGCTGGGCCCACTATGCCTGGCAACTCGAGGCCATGGAGGTAGAGGGAACCTTTAGCGAACCGGCGGCCATGTTGTGGGGACTACACCCGGCAGCGGCAGCGCTACAAAAACACACACCACCAAGCACATGAGCCCTGGTCGAGACTCGACAATGTTCGATACCCAGAGAAAGGTCTTCCGAGTCCCGGTCCACTGGGCAATCTCGATCAAGATCACCGCACAACAGGGTTCAACCGTCAAAGGATGGCAAGGTTGTCGCTCGAAAAATTCCCTCAGTAGATCGATTGTCTGCGGACGACACCTCAGCACCCACATCCGAAATTTGACGTTCGACATCTGATAAGGCGGCAGGCCCCAACAAGTCTGTAAAACACTCCTCTCAGGAGGTACAGAAGGATGGCGACTTTGCAGAACATATCCTTGGGGACAAAAAGACAGTGGGCCAGTTTATCCCCCTACTAAAATCAGTGCAACGCAGAATACAGCCATCCTTGGAAGCACCTAATCTCACAAGGCCGTTAACCCACGTGTGGAGAAATTATTGAGGCCTGCCCCCTCAATCCCTTTATATATTAGAGGGCAACTAAAACCAGACTCCTTAGTTGTCACCACAACTAGGAGAGCAGGCACACCCCTTGCTTCCTCCAAGGCTCCACCTGATGGAGAGCAAAAAGATCTATGCCATGGGCAGAAAGGTTGCCTCCTCTGCGGCTTATCAAACCAGGATAGCAAACAACGCAACCCTCTTGGCTAGTTATAACTGCCACAAGTGGAAGGAAATATATGCTTAAAGGATAGTTCCGGGACTTTTTTTTTATTGTCCCTACGGTTCGACCATGTGTTTTTAAGCATAACTCGGTAGATCGTAGAAAACTTTCCTATGGACCTTACCCGACTTTTCGTCCATTAACGCACTCGAAATCAGCCGCCATTTTCTGATAATCCTATCATTTCCCCCCCATCGCCCTGGCTCACCTGCTTTTGCGGCACTAAATCAAATCCCCCGCCCCTGAAACAGACTTTATCAAAACATTCATATTCCCCGCCTCTATCTGTGACGTGACTGAGCTGCGTAGGCAAACGCGCCCAGGCGTCTTCTACGCGACTCCACACAGAACCCGGAAATCAACACAGATGAGCTCACACAACACAGCGCGCCACAATTGGGAATGTGAAACTGTACTTTTAAATTAAACCGCAAGATTGTAAATTTGGTAAAGTACATTTATTTGACATCAAATGTTTTGAGAATATTCAGCGATTTTCATTTTTATTTGCTCACGTTCCAAAAAGTTCGTTTTGAGGCACGCGATGTTCCTTTGCTGTACACAGGGTCTTAGATCATCTCACAATACAGCGCCACAATTCGGAATATGAAACTGTGGTTTAAAAGCAAACGGCAAGATTGTACATTTGGCAAAGTACATTTATTTGACATCAAATGTTTTGAGAATATTCAGCGATTTGCATTTTTCTTTGCTCTCGATCCAAAATAGTTTGTCTTGAAGCAAGCGATGTTCGTGTGCAGTACACAGGGTGTTGGTTTACGATAAAATAAGCTCTTCGGTCGCACTGATAATCGCATGGCTGTTCCAACAACGAGGCACTAGGCCACCACAACGGTCTGTATGTTGCATCTAGCCGTTAGTACCGCGTAAGGGCATACTTGTACTTGGCGATCGTCCCATAAAATGGTCAGGGTGGTAACGTTGTTCACGCGGAGAAGCAACTGGCGGTTGAAAAAGCCATCCGCCGGTGTCTGGTACTCGTGACACATACAATAATGAAGGATGAACCTGTTTTAAAAACATAAAAAATGAAATTAGTCTCACAATCAGATCTTTATTAAAATTATTCATTTTACATATTAGGTCGGGAAATTATTTCATAGCTAGGACAGTGCAACTGGGTATTATACGTCAAGGGGGGGCTGTAGGATACTGAGACAGTCCCCCAGTGCAGGGGTTGACAGGGAGGCAGTGCAGGTGGAGAGTGGAAGGGCCCAGGACTGAGGTCGCAGACAGTGGACCAGTTGTAGCAGGGGAGAGGGAGAGAGAAAGCAGAAGCAAAGAGGAAGGTTTTGAGGTGCTTCCGTAAAAGGAGATGGTTCTCCTCAAGATAGTGCGCGGTACAAAACAATATGCCACATAGAACGAACAAGTACAACTTAACCCGTCTTTAAAGCTACTGTATAGTAATTAAATTGCGGTATAAACTCATCTAAAGAGTTACTTACATTATATTTGCATTTTCAATTGTGTCTGTGCGTAGGGCAGCCCCGAAATACCACTCCTTCTATGCCGACGTTATTTCCTCTAATGAACGAACATTAAATGGCTTTCGTTTCTGAAATTATATTCATTATCGTTTCTTACGTTATTGCCCCACACCCCCAAAAAGAAGTCTTTCGGGATGGTCCCGGCCTGTCAAGGTCAAATAACAATAGAACCTTATACTGAGTCGTAGGCCATTCCGGCACCCGAGCAAAAAATCAAAGCAGCTGACCTTCACTTTGAACGAGCACACATTCCTAGTTAGCTACATTCAGTGTAAGGCCATCTCACAGGACTTGAAATTTACACTCCATCTTTGCATTTTGTGTGTGTGTATTTGCAGCCCCAGAGAACCATAAATACGGAGACATTCTATATATTTTGAAAAATGATTTATATTACTGTTTGGTTTAATTCAATGCGCAAATGAACAAGGTTGGAGAGACACATTGCATGTACATTGAGCAATCACTTTTATTTACACAATACATAGTTACACATATTCAATGGGCCTGCAACATGAGGAGACTCCAGAGCAAAGTCGCAGGTGACACCCGGGTGGTTCGCACAACTGCACGGTGAAGGGAGGGGCAACGGTGGAGAGACACATTGCATGTACACTGAGCAATCACTTTTATTTACACATTACATAGATACACATATTCAATGGGCCTGCGACATGAGGAGACTCGAGAGAACAGACAATCAAATTACAATCATTTAAACCGTGATGTGTATTTCTCAATGAGCTCTTCTTTAGGTGGACATGGAACAGAGGCAATGTTGGGTGGCAATGCAGTTGTCCCCTGCACAGGTTCGTTCACAACTCCATGTATGTGCCTATCTAGGACATCAACAATAAGTCTCTCAATAAACTCATATTGCATATCCTGAAACACTGGTTTGATCACCCATTGTTTACTTCTTTTAGTGAAGGCCTTATTGTAGCGAAGCGTCCCTAAAGTTCCGGTCGTCCTACTTTGTTGACGACCAACATTATGGTTATGTGCCAAGACTGCTAGAAGAGTCCGATTTATCATGCCCTCCATGCCAAAATGCAATCGTTTTGGCCTGTACTTTAGGCACATATTGTGGAACACCTCCAAATCTCCTGTGTGGCAGAATTCCGTGAGTCCCCTCAAATCTCTTGTTATAGTTTTATCAAATACAATCTTTTCAATGGCTTTGTGAGTGGGTGATGAAGGAATCAACCACTTCTTCCGTGCCTCCTCTGTGGACAAATGGCCATGTTCACAATTGTGGAAATGTTGGTTTGTGGTCCAGCGGTGAACGTTCCTACAGTGTAGCATTACTGACCGCCATTTTTCCAGTAGAATTTCCAACGACCCTCCACATGTTTTTGAGCTCCACCAAAGATGGTTGCTGATTGACTTGGACCACTGTGAAATACCTTGCATATCTTTTTTTTTACCTGCAGCCGACATTTTTTTATTGATTGTTTTTGTAAGATGCCAAACGTCAAATTGGTGATTTATATTTTTGTACTCTTCTCTCATTGTCTTGGCAATTGAAACGTGTCTGTCCGTGGATATCAGGTCGATCACCATTCCCCGCGATTGTAGTTCTTGCAATGATGCTACAAAGCCAACTTTCTCCATGGCCACTGAGGATGTACTTTGTGACACCTGCACGACCACCGAACTCACAATTTTCTTACTTTCCATGTCCTGAAAGTGGTAGGTGCAGTACTTGGCTGAAAATCCTGGGCTGTCGCACTGTCCATCACCGGCTAGCCTGAACCGTTTGCCCGCGAATGTACTATCAATAGACATTTTTTCCATTCTCCAAGCTTCGCTAATGGGTGGAAATAGATAATCGGTTTGGTATTTGTAGAACTGAGTTTTCGCAATGAAATGGATTCCCACAAACTGAAAGAAAGACTCTAACTTTTTAAAACTTGAACCACTAAAAAGTGCAGCTGCTGCACAAAGTAGATTGCCTGCTGGCAGTTGCCCCAGCATGGGTTGTGCAGACCATGAGAAAGGATGATATTTTGTACAGGTGGCATGTATTTTAAGGTTAGTGCCTCGAATTGCACGAGTCACATTAATCAATGGCTCCCCACATAATTCCCCACCAACCGAAAGCCCACATTTCATCCGAATAATAATATCAATCAAACAACTATCGAATACAATGAATTTGGCCTCTTTCCTTATACTGTCACTCTGCATCCCAGCTGGTTCGGCCTGTAACGTTGAGGACATGTCACTCACATGAAAGGTAGAATCTCTGATATCGTCTTCCGCTATGTTCAGTGATATTGATGGTGTTTCATTGTCGTCCACTTCATTCTCTTCCATTGCAACATCTGTTCCTTCTCCGGCGATGGGTGAATAAAACAATTTCTTCAACTTTCTCGCGGTCTTAGTTTTTGCGGGTGTGGATTCTGTGAATTGATCTCCGACTGCATCCGAACTACCAGGAGGACATTCACTATCAATGGCTGGATGTGGTATAGCTCCGTTGTCAATCACTTCATATTCTTCCCATTGGCACGATGCATCTCCAGTCTCAAGTCCCTGCCAAAAGGTTTGACAAGCAACATCTATCGTTCGCTTCACTGTCTGTGTAGATCTAGTTCGTACACCCACTTGCAACTAGAGGACAGATTGGAAAAGGGATGTTCAGTTTAAACACAACTTACAGTATTGAACTATTAACAGTGAAAAACAACATAATATAGTGACCAGGACACTAACCTTCTTTTGCTTTCTTTTCTTTGAAACTTTCTTGCCTCGAACTTCAACATCAGGACGCTGTTGCTCCGACTCGTGTGTGCATGTCTCCACTTCCTCTTGCGCTGCAACGACTATATTTTCATGATAAGCACATCCATCACGCACTGACGCTCCATCGACTCCCTGAAACATAGAACTTTCATTAGTATGTATAATAATATCGAAAACACAAAATGTACTTGGGGACCAATACCCACGTACATCTCAATAGCAAAACACGAATGAACGCTTTGTGTAGAACATTCAAACGACAATTATTCACGCATTGTTGATCTAGTTAGATGGAACTGTCAAGATCCATACCTCGGGCTCCTCATAGACTTCCATTGATGATATTATTGAAGATGATGCTTCAGTAAAACCCTGAAACACAGTAATTGCATTAGTATGGTTTTCTATTTTGTTAAAAAGAACATAAACTTTGTGCAGGCGTCAACGGCTCATCTAAATAGACCTGCACAAATGATCAGTTGTCTAAAATAAATAATGGATATGTAAATATGATTCGATTTGCTCGATCGTTGGAAGTGTCACCACCCAGAGATCTGCATCAACTACTAGGGGTGATGTTCTTGTAGAAGAAGCTCCGTCATCTCCCTGAAACATAGTACTTGCGTTAATAAAGAAGGAAGTATAGCGGATGTAATCACGTCATATGATTTCGCTTGATCGAACTGTCAGTATCCATACCTCGAAATGCATAAGAACATCAAGGGACGATGTAACTGCGGTGCACACTTCTGCAAGCTGTTGCGCCGACCCGTAACTGCATGCTCCCCCTTCTTCTTGGACTAATGCTCCATCGACTCCCTGAAACATAGGACTTTCATTAGTAATGAACACAATATTGAAAAAAGAAGACACATAGGAGGGCGACGACAGAAGGACATATCAATGGCTAAAAACGAAAGAAACATTGTGTGTAACAATCACGCTACAAGAATGCAAGATCTGATGATCTCCATCGATGGAACTGTCCGGAAACGTACCTCGAGCATCTGAGTGACATCAACGGTTGTCGTCAATGCGTTGGACTCCTCAGCATCTCCCTGAAAGACAGTACTTGCATTATTTTGGATAACAATAATTATAACTGAAAACAAAGACTAGAGGACGAGTACAAGGGTGTACCATTAGGTAAAATAATTACACAATAAATTAAAACTATTGATTTACATGCCTAAAACAAGTCAGTGGCAGAATAGCTAACTAAGATTACCCGATAGGCGCTTGAAGTGGCTGATGACTGCAATAACGACACGGATGGAGAATCTTCCGCCTTCATATTGAGTGGATACATAAATGGGGAAATTATTGTTAGCTAATGCTACACACTACCGCAAGGCCGAGAGATAAATACGTAAACTTGACTCACCAGTGGAGGGATGTGGACGAATAGAGTGGGAATAGCGGTTGAGAGCAATTTTTGCCTCGCTCGCGGTGTGTTCTTCTTTATTAGCAATGATGTGGAGTACATGTATGAGCTAAAGTGCCTGCTGCAGATGCGGTATCGATCACCCCTCTTGTCCGCAAAGACTTCTAGGACTCTACTTTCAAGCTCAGACGGTGGATATCCGCAATATCGGACCCATTCTCTTATCTGATCTATTGTCTTAGGGAAAACATGCATTATAGTACCTTCAGATTTATTATGGGTCTTCGAAGGGCAACCGCCAATGGAACAGGCGGGCATTGTGGAAAGTTCTGAAAAGTAAAGATCAACAATTCTCTATGAATACCAATGTGTTAAAAAATTAAATGACACATAAAAGGTTCAATGCAAGGTTTGTTTTGGTTCTTGGAACTATACACGTTATTCACATGCGGATAATTATTGGAATAACTTTAAAAAAATAGAAAGATAATTTGACTAAACTCAGAACATGTGACTAGTTCCTTGCATGTACTGTCTTGAACGAAAAGAAATTGGACGCAAAATGATTATGGTACATGGCCTTACCTTGACGAACAAACAGTTAGATGCAGGGATTAGAGTAGTTTCTTGTCGTAGAACAGGGAGCAGTTCACAGGTTGCAAACTGACGAGTTTCCTCGAAGTGGTCACGGAAGTTCACAGAGACAAAGAGCAGATAACCAGCACCTTCACGGGTTGACTAGCAAAGCGCAAAGAAGTTCTCATTAGAAATATGAAGTGGGTTATAAAGAATTCGAAACAGGGGTGTGTTTGTGAATGAATGACGTGTATATGTCGTGGCATTATGCGGTTTGCAGGGGGCCGTCCAGCGTGAAGGGGGATGCTTGGCAGGAGACACGGGGTCTGGAGGTAGACATGGGAACAACAACCCATGCTCTATAGACCACTTTGAAGTGTACATGGTCTTTGGCACCTCTTGGCCTTTATCGCTCCCTGACCGCTCCACTTGGCAGCACAAGTACCCCGGTGCGAACTGCCTTTGATAGGGCGGGGGGGGTGGATTGGGGCGGTGGTCGTGCAGACAAGACACAGGAAGACTCGTGAATGGAGACACACTTATGTGGATTGCAGGGGGCCGTCCAGCGTGAGGGGGGATGCTTGGCAGGAGACACGGGGTCTGGAGGTAGACATGGGAACAACAACCCATGCTCTATAGGCCACTTTGAAGTGTACATGGTCTTTGGCACCTCTTGGCCTTTATCGCTCCCTGACAGCTCCACTTGGCAGCACAAGTACCCTGGTGCGAACTGCCTTTGATAGGGCGGAGGGTGGGGTGGATTAGGGCGGTGGTCGTGCAGACAAGACTCGTTTGCCGCAGGGCCTCAACAAGGAGAGGCCATCTAACTCCATGTAAGAGGCAGGCTGCAGGATCTAGTACATGGAAGGCAGGGGGGTGAGTTTATAAATACCTCACCCTCCCAGGAGAATATATGGGTGCAGTTCACCCTGGAGACCCTGGTTGCCTAGGCAGTTAGTCAGCAGCAGGCTGGCCTGTGGTGGCAAGGCGGCACGGGCCAGAGGGGGTCATCTCTGTACCCGGTGCCCAAAAGGATGATTTATTATGATCAACCATATTGATTATTTACCTATAACCATGTTTTGTATCAATAAAATCCAACGGCCTTCCTTTTATTGCCAACGCTTGAACAAAGTGGTGTGGTAAGTATTTTTGGGGGAGGAGGCAAGGCCGGGAGGCTTGATGCCAACCCGCAAAATAACATATGTATGTCTGCTGCATCACTAACATTGACGATGAAGGTAGAATGGTCCAGATACGTTGCACTATAGAAGGCAAGGAACTATGCTTGGTCAACACTTATGCCCCCAACCACGACGCCACGGTCTTCTTTAGATCATTGTATACCCGATTGAGCCCAAGCCGAAATGGCACGATCATATGGGGGGCGGATCACAATTGTACTTTACAGCCACGCATGGATAGATCAGACGGTAAACATTCTCAGCCCTCCCCGCCCGCAAAAATATTAAAGGCCCTTACACAACAATACGCCCTATGCGACCTCTGGAGAGCACAGCACCCTGAGGGTAGAGCCTACTCCTTTTATTCACCACCACATGCAGTACACACTAGAATAGATAGCATACTGGTTAGCGATGAACACTTAGATGCGTTTGAAGACACGCAATACCTGGCTAGAGTGCTGTCGGACCACTCCCCTCTGATGACCACATGGTCCCTAACTGCGCCCAGACCCCCTATGCCCACATGGAGGCTCCGGAGTGAAGCGTTACTAGACAAGGCATTCTGTGAACAGATAGGGCAGTGCATATCCGCCTACTGGCAGATAAATATAGACAGTGTCCAGCATATCCACACTGCCTGGGAAGCATACAAAGTAGTGATAAGGGGGGACATGATAGCCGCCGCAGGGGGCACCCAAAAATCCATCACTTCCCAACTGACGCGTGCAGAAGACGAGCTACAACACCTAGAGGCTGCAGCCTCATCAGACCCTGCCCAAATATGCAGAGCGGTTGAACTAAAGCAGGCCTGCCTGCTGCACTGGGAGGCGCTCGGGAGGCTCAGCTATGCCAAGCACATTGAAAGAAGCCATGCCCTAGGCGACAAACCTGGGAAGTTGCTAGCGTGGCTATATAAACGAGAGGCCCCTAGACAACCCATCTGCCAAATCCGGGACGCAGCAGGGCTAGAAACATACTCACAAATGGATATCAACCGCACTTTTGCAGAATACTACCAGAAGCTATACACTGACCCCTCACCCCCCACTGACATGGCAATAGAGGATGTGTTAGACATCATTAGGCTGCCACACCTCGAGGAACAAATGGCAGAGTCCCTGGAAGGCCCTGTCACCCCTGAGGAGGTAGCGACCGCCATCAGATCGCTGCCGTCCGGGAAAGCACCGGGACCAGACGGACTCCCAGGAGAGTTCTATAAGACCTACGTAGATACACTGGCCCCGTTAATGTCCCAGGTGTTCAATGAGGCGTATGAATTAGGCTACCTCCCGGACACCATGAGAGAAGCAACCATCATCCCACTACTAAAGCCCAACAAGGATGCCACAGACTGTGGGTCATACAGGCCCTTGTCCCTATTAAATGTGGACAGCAAGATTCTGACGGCAATATTGGCCATGAGGTTGCGCAGTGCCATCCCGATCCTGATCCACCAGGACCAGACCGGGTACGTGCCGGGCAGAACCATCACGGAAAACCTGCGCAAACTACATCATGTCATTTACAGTACCGAGGGTAGACGAGAGAAATGCGCAGTAGCGTCTCTGGACGCCTCAAAGGCGTTCGACTCGGTTCGCTGGAGGTGGCTCCTAGCTACCTTGTCTAAAATGGGGATGGGGCCTAGCTTTATTAAATGGGTTACACTCATTTACACTAACCCAGAGGCCAGAGTGCGCACCAACAAAACTTATTCGGACAAATGGAGGTTATTCCGAGGTACTAGACAAGGTTGCCCCCTGTCCCCCATGCTATACATCCTCGCCGTCGAACCCATAGCAGCATACCTCAGACAGGAATATGGAGACGTAGGCATCGAGATAGACGGTGTATCCCATTTGCTCTCTATGTACGCAAACAATATGCTCCTCTATCTGAGGAACCCTGAACACACACTGCCCTACATTCTAGAGACCCTGGAGGAGTTTCACAGAGTCACTGGCATCCACATCAACCGTAGCAAATCCTGCTTGTTCCCCCTGGCGGCCTTGAGCGCGCTTGCAGCCGACGAGCTCCCTACACTAGAATTGAAATGGGAACCCACCTCCTTTAAATACCTGGGCATTGTGATGCACAGAGACCCGAAAACGGAACACACCCTTAACACAGTCAGGGCAAAGGAAGGCCTAGCGAAATCAATGAACTTTTGGGGCAGGCTGCCGCTTTCGGTGGCTGGCAGGGTGGGGCTGCTCAAGATGGTAGCATTACCTAGGCTTCTTTACCATCTTACCAACGTGCCATATAACATCCCACATCAATTCTTTAACGACCTACATAAGCTCTGCAGAAAATTCCTGTGGCAGGAAGGAAGGCACAGAGTAGCCCTGGGCACGATGCAAAGACCTTAAGACAAGGGAGGCCTGAGGGTCCCCAACTTTGAACTTTACTATTTGGCCGGACAGCTAAAACATGTGATCCAGTGGATGGCGGATGGCGCTTCTACAGACACCCGCCTGCTGCAGCCAAGCATCGCCCAATCGCTACTGAGAGACCTGCTGTGGGTCGAGCCATGCCAAAAACACCAATACCCATACTTAGTCCAACTTGGAACTCAGATTTGGAAGAGAGCCAGTAAATCCATGAGCCTCAAAGACCCATACTCCCCACAGATCCCGATAGCTGCACTCATGGTAGACAGACCAGGGAGTCGGAAAACAATAAGAGACACATGGGAGCTGTGCGGCGTTGCCACCCTGGGGTCCTAGTGGATGACCAGGGCATCCTGACATTTGCTGAACTGCAGGAAATCTCTGGATTACACACGGGTCAATTCCTTCTGCACAATGCTGTAGCGAAGAGGGTTGCTGCCCGCTGGCCATCTGTAGAAAACTTGGACACAGGACATGAAAGGATCGAGAGCCTGCTGGCGGCGGCGGAAGGGGGCCACGAGACCTCCAGGGTTTACGAAACGTTGCTAGACAATACTACCCAGCACAGCCTCAAGTGCAAGGCAAAGTGGGAAATGGAACTTGGACAGCAATTTGAAGAAGCTGAGTGGGAATCCATTACAAGATACCACAAAAAGGTATCTAGAAACGCCAGATTTCAGCTTATACAGTTTTACATAACAGAGTATACCTCACTCCAGCTATCATTTCCAGATTCAACGAAGCCAACAGCAGGGGATGCCCCAAGTGTAACGAACCCCACGCAGATATGACCCACATGTTCTGTGGGTGCCCCGCAATACAAACCTTCTGGACACTAATCAAAACCAAAGTGGCTGAGGCTGACGTCACCCTGGAGGTGCATACGCCCACAGCATGCATTCTGGGAAGATACCCCAGGAACCGGAAGAACAAACCACTGAACAAGCTAAAAGACCTAATGTACATTCTTGCAAAGCGACGCATCGCCATGTGTTGGAAACGCCCCCAGGGCCCGTGTTTAGTAACATGGTGGGAAGACCTCTGGAGATGGACACAGGCCGAAACAGGGGCCTGGGAGAAAGCCCAAAGCGAGCAAAGACTGGACACCTCTGCCGACCTACTCCAATGGGTGGAGCTCACGGTGACGCTATTCAGCCCCAAGACGGTGGACTCATCGAGTGAAAGTACGATCACTGTAGAATAAAGCGGAAAGGGCCTTGCGGTGCAGAGCGAAATGGTCTTGCAAGTTGGGAGGGAGGGAGGGAGGGAGGGAGGGGGGTGGCACGGGGCGGGGGGGGGGAGTTCAAAAGGGGTTGTATGCGGCCAATTCATGGCCCTGCTGTTGGTATGTTTGACTTAAATGTAATAAACAAATATAAAAAAAAAAAAAAAATGTATGTCTGCTGCATATGGGTTCAACGGTTATGTGGATTGAAGGTGGGCGGCCAGCGTGAGGGAGGATGCTGGCCGGAGACATGTGGTGTGACAAGACAAGGCACAGGAAGACTATTCAATGGAGACCCACTAGATTCATTTAAAAAATCAAAACAACCATTGTTAAAATATATGTTGGGTTTTATTTTAGATCTTAATTTCAATTGAACATAAATAATAAACAGTACACATTGTAAAGTTCCGGTTGCAGCACATCCAGGGAAAATCCGCGGTATTGTCCACTGTCGCTGGGGAAATGTTGTCTAATGGCAAGTACCGCACAGGCAGGTATTACTCTCTGAACGCGGTGTCCGAGCCTCCCGTGAAGCCACCAAGTGAAGCAACGATAGGCCACCAGCCTGTACCACCTGTGAAAACGAAAGATGCAAACTGTATTAAAATGACAAAACTTTCTTATCACTGTCGATTCAGGTAAAAAATGTCATTCTGCTTTGAAAAAAATTCTATCTAGAAAATGCACAATATGGAACCAATTTACATGCATTCGAATGATATGTAGATGTCATTTTATATGTGGGAGATGACCATGACATAGTAGTGGCATCACTGACATCAAAACCAGAGTATACTTACTCGTTACTCGGATTACGCGGACGAACAGTGCCGCGAAGTTCGTGCATAAGCACCATCATCATCCTCAACACGGTCCGTGAGAGGCAGGCTTCCCTGAACTCTGGCAGCTCGGTGATGCATTGCGAACTTGGCTCGCCTTCCGAAATGTAGGCCAAGCACCCGGAATTTTCACGGCAGCAGCAGTTCTCCTCCTCAGTTGGCATTAGCTCGCACCGATTGCACGTGCACCAGGTGGAGACGCCGTCCATGCAACATGGTCCAGGCTCTTCATCCGTTGACTGGTCCTCCCAACTGCCGTCCGAATCCCCAACGTTTTCGCGTGCTTGCCTTTCCAGTAGTTCTTGCTCGGTGTACTCGGGCTCGTACATATACGGCATTATTGTAGCCATTGTGTGGTAAAGAAAGTAAAATAATTTACAGAGATGGTACAGGTGTTCACAAGGCCTAGAAGCGGCGAAGGTAGCTGACCAGAGCACAGAAACGAGTCACAGAATACTCAAAGTAACACAGAGAGAGTAATGGAATCGAAAATCTGCTGCTGTGTGTTGTGAAACGGTGTGTTTATACTTATTGAGGAAAGAGGCGTCCTGCCATTTCCATGGTGACACTTCATTAACTGAGGCGCAGCGATTGTTGACACAAAACGTGCTTTGGCGTTGGGAAATGGGCGGTACGCGTCTGCTGATGTCAGGCTCAGGGGCGGGGGATTTGATTTAGTGCCACAAAAGCAGGTGAGCCAGGGCGATGGGGGGGAAATGATAGGATTATCAGAAAATGGCGGCTGATTTCGAGTGCGTTAATGGACGAAAAGTCGGGTAAGGTCCATAGGAAAGTTTTCTACGATCTACCGAGTTATGCTTAAAAACACATGGCCGAACCGTAGGGACAATAAAAAAAAAGTCCCGGAACTATCCTTTAACTTTCATCTGCCCCGGAGCCACTCAGATCCCAACTAGCTCAGGTGGCGGCAGATGGAAGGGCCGTATCTACCTGTCTCCTTAAATCAAATTTTGATGCGGGGGACAATGCCAGGAGAGTCATTGCAGAGGGGACAGTTATAAAAAGGCATGCATGGCTGCGCCAGTCGGGCTTTAGGCCGGAAACGCAGGCCACTCTAATAAACATGCCAGTGGAACCTAACGTGCTCTTCGGTAAGGCTGTTGAAGATGCACTTAAAACAGCAAAGGACGAGTATGACACTCTAAAATCTTTAGGTCAACTCACTAATAAGCCTACTGGACAGAGAGGTAATGGAAATTTTCGCCGTTTTCGAAGCCAAAATTCGCAATGAGGATCCAACTACAATCAGTGCCAGGGCTCCTCCTGGGGAAGTAATCAAAGTCAATCCTTCCAAGGCTATCCCAGAGGACAATGCAGAGGTTGTGGTCTTGGCAGATGCCCTGCTCGAGGTGGCACTCCACCTCAGAGCAAGTGACATGCCTCTCCAAGTGCTCTCCCATGCTTCTCCAGTAGGAGGACGCATTTCCAACTTCACCCACGTATGGGGGGAATCGCCTCGGACAGATGGATGCTGTCCACGGTAGCAGGGGGCTACTGTATAGAACTATTTCAACATCCTCGCAACCACTCCCCACGACAGAAAATACACTCAGAAGAACATCACCGGATCCTTCTAGAAGAGATAACTACACTTCTATTAAAGGACGCCATAGAAGTGGTCCCAGCCAATCAGGTAAACAGGGGTATTTATTCAACTTACTTCCTTGTGCCAAAGAAAGATCTAACAATTTGCCCTGTTAGATTTATGCCCTGCAAACAAGAATGTCAAGCCACAAAAGTTCTGAATGACTACGCTACAAGAGGTAATCGCGCTACGAAAAAAGGGGGATTACATGGCAATACTGGATATGAAAGATGCCTATTTTTATATTTCAATGTTCCCGGCAACAGAAGATTCTTGCGTTTCAAGATGGCGAGCAAGCACTACCAATTCAAAGTGCTGCCCTTTGGAATAGCCTCGGCTCCAAGGGTATTCACAAAGGTACTGGCGGCAGTGGCAGCGCACCTGCGCAGGGAGGCAATCCCAGTTTACCCTTACCTGGACGACTGGCTCATAACAGGGGAATCACCTGATTTGCAGACAAAACATCCAAAGAAAAATCAACCTCCTCTTTTATTTGGGCTTCTCCATCAACGAGAAAAAATCAAGCATAGTGCCAAGCACTTCAAAACAGTTCCTACGAGCTGTCCTAAACACAGAGGAAGGATTGGTCTTTCCTTCAGAGGAAAGAGTAAAACATATGTTACTGCAAATACCACATTGGGCCGGCCGCCAGATAAGGGTGCGCAAATCAATGCGTTTAATAGGCATGATGGCATCTTGCATTTACCTGGTTCCTCGCGTGCCTGCGCATGCGTCCTGTAAAGGAGTGGTTGGCGAAACAGTGGTCTCAGGCAAGCAGTCAGTGGGACGATCTAGTGGTCGTTTCGCCAACACTTGTACAAAATCTTCGCTGGTGGACGAGAGAAAACCTAACTAAAGGAAAACCTTTCTACGACCCACAGATACGGGCAGTGATCACAACAGACGCCTCACTGGCAGGGCGGGGGGCTCACTACCTTCACCACACAGCTCAGGGTCTGTGGTTTCACACTGCAGCTCAGAACCACATCAATGTGCTGGAACTGCTGGCAGTATTCAAAGCCCTTCAGGCATTCGAACCCCATTTAACAAACCTGTCTGTGCAGATCCTAACAGACAGCACTACAGCAATGTTTTATATCAACAAGCAGGGAGGGTACACATTCTCCAAATCTGTCCAGACTTGCACAAAAAATCTGGAAATGGGCACTCAGACGGAAAATGTTCCTGTCATCACAACATGTTCCAGGGGAACTCGACGCTCTAGCAGACTTGTTGAGCAGAGATCCCCTACCAGAGGAGCAAGCGTGGCGTCTACACGAAGGAGTCGTAGAACATCTCTTATCTCGATGGGATTTCCCAACAATAGACTTATTCGCCACAAGCGAAAACCGACAATGCCGAGACTTTGCGTCCAGGTTCCCCAGCCAGGCTCCAAGGGGAACGCCCTATGGATGAGCTAGTCAGGGAAATGTGCTTACGCTTTTCCACCACTCCTCTCACGAAGAAGGTGGTGAACAAGTTACACAAGGAACCGATGACGCTTATCCTAGTTGCTCCTATGTGGGCAAGACAACCATGGTATCCACATCTGTGCAAACTGGCGATGTGCGATCCCATCAAACTCCCGTGCCAGTACAACCTACTCTCCCAAAACGAGGGACCAACAGTGCACCCTCAACCACACTCAATGAACTTGGCAGCATGGCTCCTGAGATTATAGAGTTCGGGCATCTCAATCTGCATGGATATCTGTTACACTCACCTAGTCTCAGCTGAGGCGTTTGGGCATGGTTGCAGCCCTCTCAGGAGTTGGATCACCCCCGTCCGGTCTTTCCCTCTGCGGATAAGCTGTGAGCGGCGGCAATTGGTGACACTTTTGATGGTAAGCTCTCCGTCCTGCTACTTCTGGCAGGGGCGCTTGTTGATGGGATCTAGTTCCTTCACTGTTCCCTGGTAAGTAATAGTCCAGTCCAGCTGCGACTATGCTTCTCCTCTTGTCTTTCCCTTTCCGTTTTCTCCTTGCCTCTTCTCGTTTTCTGTCTTTGTATCATTGCTCTCAATATTACTGTTAATTCATGAATAACGTTTTCTTTTCTGTTTTCTTCCAAATAGATGGAAATGCGGCTCAAAAGCAGCTGTGGGGACGCGGAACGCGGCCAGGAAGAAGATGGCTGAAACTGCAATGTCCGACAACAGGTGAGTGATGGTTTAAGGCAAAGCGTGAGGTTCAGTGGTAGCGCAACCTTAAACTGAATGTCTTTTAATGTCTTTTGTGTCTAACCTTGCCTTTCTTTTCATCTTGCAGGTGCTGCTATCGCTGACGAAGCGCATCGTGTTGCAGTGCCAAGATGAAGATGAGCTTTACGCTGCATGGAAGCGCAGAATAACGCGAAGCGTCTGCCTCTGGGATCAGAGCAGCTTATATAGCCGCAATCGTGGGCACGCCCACAAGGCCTGGCTTGCCTGCCACACCCTGCCACTCCTAGAGAGTCTGCACGTGCAAGACAACCCAATAGCAGCAGCAGCCACACCCAAGAGTACACGTGGGGCTGTTTTAGTGATGGAAGTTTCCATATTAAATGCAACTTGCACCCAAAATCAGGTGTTATGTCCAAAATAAAAGCATTCTTGTCCCAAATAAATGTTCTTGCATATTGTTATTCATGAGCCTGCGCCAAAGGCATCAGGACTGTGTCCATCCGTGGCCCCTATGTATGTGGCCCTTTATTGTTTGCGTTCTTGGCCCGATGACCATGACAATATCTTGAAAGAATCAAGAAAACCAAACACTAGGCATTGTTAATTTGACAAATGGAGACGATTCGTAATTTGGTGCCAGACTAAGCAGATACCCCATAGAATGTACTCCATCTAACATTCTCACTTATATGCTCCACTTGCTAGATGCAGGGTTAGTGTTTAACTCTCTAAAAGTCCACCTGGCGGCCTTGTCAGCCTACACCACTTCCCATAATAAGGTCTCATGGTGGAAAGTGCCAGGCATCAAAGCATTTATGGAAGGGGTAAAAAGACTCCACCCTCCAATTTCTAACCCACTGCCAGGTTGGGACCTCATTGTGATACTCGCTAAGCTCATCGGACCCCCTTTCGAGCCTATGCACAAGTCTAGTCTCAAACACCTGACTTATAAAACTTCTTAGTGGCTATCACTTCCATAAGAAGGGTTAGTGAAATCCAAGCAGTGTCCGTGCAGGATCCTTTCTTTTATTATACATAAGGACAAGCTGGTTTAACATACTCGCATAAATTCATCTCCAAATTTCATGTAAACCAATCAATTGAGCTACCGGCTTTCTTCCAGGAGCCCAAGAGCTCTGCTGAGGTAAAACTCCACACACGGGATGTGAGAAGAGCGGTCCTCTACTACATAGACAAGACCAGACCGCTAAGAAAAACAGATCAATTGTTTGTCTCCATAGCGCCAGGCAGAGAAGTTGATTGCATCTCTAAGAACGTTATCTCTAAGTGGATAGTCTGATGTATCCAACTGTGCTATTCCCTATCGGATAAAACACTGCCTTTTACACCCAGGGCTCACTCCACGAGAGGTGCTGGGGCCACACTTGCATTCATTGCAAATGTTCTCTTAGACAGTATTTGCAAGGCAGCTACTTGGAGCTCTGTTCATACTTTCACTCAGCACTACTGCATTGACGCCCATTCCAAGACAGATACACAAGTGGGTCAAGCGGTTCTAAGACATTTATTTGCTATTGAACCTTCTCACAACCCACCTCCTTTCACTGCTTGCTAATCTATGCACAACATGTGATCTAAGCAGAATCCACCAGCCTCAGAAGGGATACATTACTCCCCCTAATCGTATTTCTGATGCTTGTATCTGCTTAGATTCACATGCAACCCACCCTTCCTCCCCTCTGAGAGAAGGCACATGGATGCTTATAAGCTTGTCTGCTATGTATCTGCTTGGATACAACTGTACTCACGCTACACCTCATGCTACTTTGTCAGTAAATATTATCTGAGGGACCTCGACGTGTGAGGGATCATGGGGATAGTGGACGTCACACTAGGGATAATATTTCTGGCACGCCCTGTCGACGTCCCCTTTAGAGTTTCAAAAACAACAACTGTAATACTCTGCAGCTACCACTAGATGTCGGCCTATGCACAGCATGTGCGTCTAAGCAGATACAAGCATCAGAAATCCGATTACGGTGAGTAATGTATCCCATATATATTTGAATTATAGGTTTAATGAAGATCACACTAAAACTACCACACGCCACCTTCCCTGTAGCTCACAATTAAACTTCTTTTTACATAAATAACACAAGTTGGTTTGGAGAACACAAAGCACAATCCTGTCTGCGGTTTTCTTTTTTCTGTAGCATGTAGCACGTAAGGACCTGGCAACATGACAAGTTTCACACTTTATGCAGATTAAAATTTGAAGAATAACCAACAGTGGTGAATGAACAAAATCAATTTGCATATGCAGTGCTGGGCAATTTCAATTTTCCTGTGCGCTAACAGCTAGCAGTTTGGTTCCATTTGATCAAATTGAAAACAAATTTAGACTGGCGCTTCACTCTCAGCAATGCTTCACAACTCTTACTTTAACCCACTTTTAGTATACTGTGCACTTTTCTAAACGGAAGCTTTATTCTATTTACCATTATCGAAACACTTTTTCTGCCCCAACCCCAAAACCAGACAGTCAGTTACTTGCAGTACCCCTCTACTGAAAGACAAGGGTTAAGAAATGGGGACAGTTATTAATTTTAGACCACCGCCCCCTTCACTTAAAGGCCTGTATTGGGCAATGTGGATACTTATGAATGGGTTTTTCAGGACCCCCCACCCCCCTTCACTTCAAGGCCCATGTATGGAAAGGTGGACAGGAAAATAAGGATGGTTATTAATTTTGTGGTTCAGACACCCCTTCACTTAAAGGCCCATGTTTGGGGATGCGGACAGTTTCTGGGATTTTAGTTTGGTGACAGGGACACCCCTCCTCTGTAAAGAAGTCCGGGTTAACAGGAAGAATAGGATTACCTAATTATATTACAGGCTATAGTTTTTAGCATACACTGGAATGTTAACAAAAATCACCTTGTGGTTTTTTTGTTATAGGGGAATTAATCAAATTAATATTCAGTCAAATATGCTAAGGATCAACACAGTTTGCCCCCTTCCGCGCCCCACCCACTATTAAAGGAACCAGGTAAAGCAAGCAGATTCCCCCAACCATTTAGTTTTAAATGGCTCAATTCTACTTGCATTAAAAACCTCTGTTTAAAGTTCAGGAAAGCGAGCTATGTTTTTGGACCCTCTTTGGGACAGGGCAGGGGTCTAGTCACACCACTGTCAAGGATGGTCCCCAGCTCTTCACCATGGGGCCCAGTCAGCTTTCAGGCCTCCCCAGTTTCTTTCTTGGTCATTTTTAGCAGCTCCCTCTCCTCTCATACTGCATCCACTTTATGTACCACTCATCACACCCACAAACTTAATCTAAGGAGGGGCCAACTTATCTCGCAACCAGGATTGGACAGTTACCCTTCTCTCTACCCCCTGACTACTGATAGGTTCCGGGGGTAGTGACATTTAAATTATGGAATAAGGAAGTTGGGATATAAATCCACTGTCTACAGTGTCATTTCATGTATATGTTATGTTGCAAAATTTCACCTAAAAAGTCCCTAAATGGGTAACTATTTTTATTTTACAAATAATCATCATAATGTATATATTTGTGTTCCTCTGATCAAGACACATCTATCTAGACGTCTCATGTTCACACCATGTTGCCTGCACAATTGGTAGTTTTTTCTCAATCGCATGACAACGATAGCATTGATTATGATCAAACTTAACCACCAGTTAAGCAATACATTTAGCCACTATTGTCCCATGTGTCAGCTTCCCACTTTCTGGGGAGATGTGATCACTTTTTGGCTAGGTATCAGAGTTCTGAAATTCTGACTTTTATGTATTTAACTACTCCCACAGAACCGCCTTGAAATTAGCTTACAAATGACACATCAATGGCTTTTCCCACCCTTAAGATGATGTAGAAAATCACAAATCTCCTATTGGCAATTCATTGCCAAAATACAAGATGCATATTCGCTCTCATTAAATTCACAGCTAGTTTCACTTTAGCTCTGAAGAGTGCATTTCCTGGAACCCACGTGATAGTCTGTTGGACTGAATGTTTTTTTTAAGGTTGGAGTAAAAGCCATTCGCCTATTTGTTGTTTGAAGTTGGTGGGCTGAGCAGATCCATAGCATGCAAAAGACAGTTCAATTTTGATCTCATCCTTCGATTTCTTTTTTTTAAGTTTAGTTTTTAGTCACTTTATTGCAGTTGTAAATAACTGGTATGCACGAGCTTCAAATGGATTCCCTTTCCAGATAAGACGGCATGCAGTGAGGGGGGGGGGGGGGGTCATCTGCAAATTCTGTCCAGAGACCCACACATTGTCCTGGGCTGAAATTAACTTGCATGTTCAAACATTATAATTTAATTCTTTGAAATACTGTGTATTTTACTGATCATGGTTCACTTTGCTTTTGCATTGATGGATTTCTTATTTCTCCAGCATGGGGTCTGGCATGGATTGACATGCTCGTCAATATTCCCTGTCAGGCTGGCAATCCTCGGTAAAAAGAAAATAGTATCACTTTCACTTTTAAATCTGTATTTCTCCTCTAAACCAATATTTGTCCAATGGTCATACTGCCCCCACCCAATGACAGTCCTCTCCCTATGCCCTGCTCTGGCAGACATCCTCAGATTTGTACCACACGCTTCAGTGTTGGAGTACTCGAGTTGCTCTTCGAGCTATTTTGTTCCAGGTTTTTCATGGAAAAGTTATATTTTTGTTCGATCAGAGCCCTTTTGCTCCGATCTACATCGGCCGGCAACGGGGATCCGTTGTCAGTAAGTTTCGTGCCCCTCAAGAGCTGCTGTTCGAAGTTTCTGGAAGGCTGACTTGGACCTTCTTTGCACCCTCCGACCATGACTAAGGAGAAAAAGGAGGGAAGGACCCTCTTCCGACCCTGCACCCAATGCGGGCTAAGCAACTCCTTTGTGGAGGACAAGCATCAAGTATCTATACTGCCTGCACCCGGACCACAACAAGAAGGGGTGTGAGGTATGGCTACGTTTCTCGAAGGAAACAAATAAAGACAGGTATAGCAGGCTGGCGGCATGGCTCAAGTCGAGCAAGGACCTGACACCTCCTCCGAGCAGGGTCATGCCTCACTCAGGACCTGTCAGACCGAGAAGTTGTCTCTATGAGAAACCAGAAGGTGTCTCACCTGCTAGTCCCAGAGATATGTCATCCAGTTGGCCAGGACACAGCCATCGCTTTTGGATCCAGTTCCTGGGGGTGTACCAATGCCGGAGGATCACCTGGTGAAGGGTCTTCGGGGAGTGGGACAACGGATGGTGAGACGCGGTATCCCTCTCTTCCCTGTAACACCTTTACCCCATCCTACTAGGTAGGATAGATGGAAACTCTTCTCCCCCCCCACCTCCTCTTTTCCTGCACAAACACTTTAGCACGGACAGCCCGCTGTGGGAGAAAACACTCCTACCCAAGCCGTGTACCTGACGTGTCCCAACACTAAGGTCAGGCAATTACTGACAATCACTCACACCGGACTTCCATTAATCTCCCCACTCGGATAAAAGGCAGAGCACGAGAGCATACTCTGAGCGAGGCAAAGCACACGAAGGTACAACAGATTCGAGTCGGCAGCTGAACGAGGGGTGAAAGACAGCAAACACTGAAGGGTTCGTAAGAAGGGAAGCACCCTTGACCTTTGCGGCAAGACGCAGTTACTTTCAAGAATCCTTCAAGGCAGAAAACGTAAGGCCAGGAAACCAAAGTGAAGAATCCTGCATTGTGTGTCAAAGATACCGAGGGCCTCAAAGCGGGGAGCAGCAACAGGCGCTGTGGTATCGTCCTTGGCGCCATGAACAAACAAGCGATAGAGAGATCAACACAGCCGCTGAGCTGGGGAGACTGATGCAAGACTGATCTGTGTTGAAGTCAAGGTTGCAAGCGGCAACATTGTATAATGAGCACTGGAACAAGCATTGCTAAACGCGTGTGATGAAAGACACAAGTAAAGCTAAACTGCTGATGAATGTTTGAACTTGAGAAGGAAAGCTACAATACTCTTGAAGGTGGTCTCGCATTGTGGCGGTGCTCAATCGAAGGACTCTGTAAGGTATCCCGCCAAGAGAAACAAGAGTAGAAGATTGAGAACAATTGTGTGAAGTGAATCGAAGTGATTCTGCAACGGTTTAAGCAAAACCCTTTGTACATTCGAAAGTCTTAGATTCTGATATCAAGAATGTAGGATCCGAGCCTGAATGAGGGAGATCCGTGGGCCGAGCCTGAATGAAGTTAGACCAATTGTGGAAAAGGGGTCTGCACCTGTGCGAGGGGGACCTATGGTCCGAGCCTGAATGAGGGAGACAAGTTGTGAACTTGTGAATGTGAAATCCCTGACAAAGGAAAGGAACTTTTGTGTTTTGTTTGTTAATCAGGCCATCTGCACTAAGGGACTGTCATTGGTAGAGAGACTTTGGCGGAAGGCCCTGATGCCTATGTTTTGAACTGTTACTTCGTGACCAAGAAGCCAGAGTGTGTTTGCAGCTTGCACGTGTGCCGCCTTGCCCCATGCTGAAAACGTGGGGAAGGGAAGCCAACTGCTCTATCGTCCTGAAATATTATTTCATGAGCAATTTTCTTTTGCATACACCATTGTCCCACACCCTTTTGTATTTAGAAGTAATGATTGGCAATAGGTTTATTTGTATAGGTCGTTTTATTTTGACAGACTACACTAGGACTGCATTATTATTTGATGGTTATAGCTTGCTCCCATCTTTAGACTTGGGTTTAGATAGGCGTTCAACCAATCCATTTGAATTTCAATAAACACCCTTGGATTGTGATCACTTGTGTCTGTCTTTGTTAAGGAGAATTCTCAGAAATGTGCTAATTCCCTCCACCCTAGAGAACCCCAGCAACTTTGCTGGATTTTGAGGACTTGATTTTTTAACCTGGAGAGGGTGAGACTCTTTCCCACTCTCATGTATGTTAATGTGATTTTGAACTCTGTTTCTTTTGGTTGTGGAGTCTGACAAACTCCATAGGCATCATCTTTTACATTGTCGCACAGCACCTTCAGTGCAGTGACACAAGGAAGTCTTTCAGATTTCCCAAAGGTTTAAATACCTTCTCTTGGATAAACTACTGTTTCCAAGAGCAGTAAAGTGAAATTGACTTTACTTACATTTGTAACATTCTAGACCCAGCACACACTATCTTACACTAGGGTCCTGGAGGGGTTACTTAGTATCCCCTTTGTCTAGCTTCTCATGTAACATTTTTATGTTGCCCTTTCCTCACTGAATGGCTGGTGGCAGTGGTTTACTTTTAACTACAGTGGTGTACATTCACCACGGGCTGCGTTTGCAGCTGCAGTAAAGCACCCATGGGTGCCATTTTTGTCAAAATGGCCCTGGTCTTCTTTTTTCACCATTTCTTTGGGGAAAGGTCCTTCGTGAGATTTACTCTGCGCGCCAAACCAGGTTTGGTCCCTTTATTTGCTTTACCTTTGGCGGGATTCACAAGTGAAGCCTGCCTCTGGCTCCAAAGTGTCCGGGGTGGGCAGGAAGTGAGGTAGGTGCCCCAAACTCCCTGTGCTTAGTCTCCTAGGAGACCCAAATGCACTCTGTAATTGGCCGGCTGACTGTCCGGCAAGGACAGCCATCCTGCTGGGTTGACTGACAGCTGGGCTGGAATGAATGGGAGTAAACTGAATAAAAGGCGAGGCTTTTTGCTTGGAAGGTAGTCGACCACTGGATGAAGGAACCGAAGAAGAACTTGAAGAGGACGTCCTCTTCCAGGAAGGGGAGGTGGTGTGAACCATGTAATTACGGAGACAGTGGACATCACTATCGCAGGTTTCCGACAGATGCGAAACTAGGTGGTTGAAGGCCACTAACTTTCGCCAGGACGTTCATGCAAAGGTATTGGACATGCCTTTCGATTGCGAATACCTGTTTAGGAAGGCTGTCGATTAATCCCTTCAAGCCATAAAGATGGACGTAAGAGGCGCGTTCCCATGGCACTCTGCAGCAGTATCGCTTGTCGTCTTTCCGCTACGCCAGGGGAAAATAGAGCAGATCTTCCAAGGGATACTCCGCATCGTACAGTCATCCTCCCCGATCCTCCACGCAGGAAGCCTACAGGGGTCACTCCCAGGCCTACGGTAGCTGAGGTCAGCATCTGTGTCGCCTGCAGGGCACCGGCACACAAGCAAGCCTGAACCGGCCAAGATGTCTGGCCCCCACTCGTGCACCCCAGTGGGAAGCCCGCTGGCGAGGTTAGTCCGCAGATGGAAGAAGATTCCAAAGCAGGTGCCCTCGTATCAAAACTGGTTCCCCGTCAGGAACAGCACATAACTTGACTCCTAGAAGTACAAGCTATGTTACAGAAAGTGTCTATTCGAGATACTTTCTGGTCAGAAAGAAGACCGGGGGTTGGAGATCCATCCTGGACCTATGCCGTCTGAACAAATATCTAAAGTCTCAAAAATGCATGATGGTCACACTGAAGCACATGCTCGGCCAACTGGAGGAGTACGACTTCTTGACGTCGTTGGACCTAGAGGATGCATACTTCCATGTCACCATCCACAGGAAACATCAGAAGTTCTATGGTTCATTGTACAAGGCCAACACTCAATACCAGTTCACGGCCCTACCGTTCGGCTTAGTCGGCCCTAAGGGCATACATGTGTGCCTGTACCTGGACGATTGGCTGGTACGCGCCCACTCCCGAGCGCTGGCCATCAAGCACATGAAGGAAACCGTCTGACTGCTGACCGAGCTGGGGTTCTCCATATACTATCGGAAGTCCTGCTTACCGCCATCGCAGAACGCGCTGTTCCTCTCCGCCAGACTCAAGACAGTGGTTTGCCTGTCATCCACCTCGGAGGAGAGGCTAACTGCCATTTAAGGGAAGTTACAGCGACTGCCGTCGGCCAAGACTGCCACGGTTCAAGCCATCAAGTCATTGCTGGGCATGTCATCCTGTAACAACCTTGTCCGTCTCTGCAGGTTGCAAATGCAACCCCCTACAGGAATTCTTGGATGTACGTTGGATACAAGTGTCCTGGGGTTTTGCGGACAAGATCCACCTCAACGAAGAGTTCCGGCAGGTGATAAGTGGTGGTGCGCACACGCCCTTCTCGCCCAGGGGACGGGATTTCAAACCCCGCCGATACCAGGAGGCAGTCAACACAGACTCCCCTCTGGAAGGTTTGAGAGCCCACACCGGATGACTACATGCAGGTCTGCGGCTTCCAGAGGAGAAGGATCTGAACATCAACATCCTGGAGCTACGGGCAGGTTTCTGGGCACTTAAGTCTTTCCTGCTGTCTCTTAGAGCCAAGGTGGTGAGGATTTTACCAAACATCACCACCATGATTTACATCAGGAAGCAGGGGGGCGGGAGGGGGTCGCGATCCCCAGCGCTCTCCAAGGAAGCTCAGAGCCTATAGCTTTGTGCCATCAAACATGGGATGTTCCTCATCCCGTTACACCTGGAAGGTGTCAAAAACACCATTGCTGACTCCCTCAGCAGGGAACTGCACTCCTCAGAGTGGGAACTTTGTCAGGATCATGTGGACCATCTGTTCGTCAAACGGGGCAGGGCTCTGATCGACCTTTTTGCCGCAGCGTCTAACTCAAAATGCCAGATATTTGCCAGCAGTCTCACTAAGCGAGGAGCATGGGGGATGCCGCCTTCTTCCGTGACAATGTCCATTTCTGTACGCTTTTCCCCGGTTTCCTCTCCTACTAGTGTGATCAACAGAGGCTTATCTCAAGAGGGGTCAATGTGAGCTGTAGGGGAGTTACAGAGATTCACAATGACAAGTATACACTTACACACAGGGTTTCTTGATAAAACAATTATTAATTTATTTACCAGTCCGTTAATATAAGCCTTCTTCAGAAGGGAGCACTGTAAAACACCACACAAATATACTTCAAAACTACACAATCTCTTAGTTTAGAATCAGTAAATACTTCCGAATTGAGCCTGTTGCTGGCCGAAAATGAAGACTGGCTTTGCTCCCGTAAACACGGCATGGAGTAGAAGATGGATAGAATAGAAAAAGAAAGTGGCCGGCTCAGGGTGGCAGAACACAGGGTTAGAGTACTTGAAGACATGAGTGGTGAGGTCACAGCTGCAATCTGGAATCTGCAGAAGGTCAAGGAAATCTGAAACAAGAATTGGAAGCCAGATCCAGTCGTAACAATGTCCTGGTTATGGGGATCCATTCCGTCTCGCAATTTGTAGCATTTTATGGAAACCTTTTTTTAAATGGGTGCTTCGTGACCCAGAACTATCATCTCAGTTTCTTGTGGAGAGAGCACATAGAATCTCGGCGACAGACCCTGAGGACTGGGCAGAATCCTTGCCCGGTCTTTGTGTCAAACTTGTAAACTACTGCGACAGAGACGTCACAAGAGCACGGGAACTGGGGGATGTCAGTACGAGGGGGCGAGAGTATCCTTTTTTCAAGACTTTACACCCACGGTGCAAAGAGCCCATTTGTCCTCTTTGGCAGTGAAGAAACTCCTAAGATATAGACAAATACAGTCTGCCATGTTGTATCCCTCTAGGTTGAAGGTTGTGCATGATAACAAGACATTCTTTTTTACAGACCCACTCGAGGTGGCAGCCTTTGTGGAGTCCATGCCTAAACATTGAGGGCCCTGGGTGCCCGACTGTGGTTGTGCAATTCTTGGGAACTTCTATTTGGTCAGGGAGATGGGCTCCACTCTGGCAACAGCAGGGTGCTTTAGGAAATGTCTGGTCCCGCAGCGGGGTGTGATGGAATAATGTAACAAATAAGATCAATCACTTCATATCCTTGTGTGATGGGCCTCCTCCCCCGAAAAGGAGAGCTGATGTAGGCAGATTGTAGGCGATTGCCGTGTCCGACGTTCCCGGGTAGCCACCCTAGTTCAAAATGGTTGTTGATAATGTTGTGGGAGGGATGGAGGTGGTCACTGCCGGTTGGTGGTTGGCAGGGGGAAGCCCTCTGCAGTTAATGCAGTTTTGGGGTTGGGAAGGAAGGGGGTTACAGACAGGGTTTGGGGGGGTGGGGGCAGTGATTTTTGAAAAAAAGTCATGTATTTTGCGCTGCAGTGGTTGAGTGCACAGATGGGTTGCGCATTAGAGTCACGGTGGACGGTGTTGAAGTCTGCAGGATTAATGGTGCAAAGTACAGGCCTTGATAGCTGTACCCTCCTAAACTGGAACGTTAGGGGGCTTAATGGTAAAATCATGGGGGGTTAATAGATATTGCAAATAGATATTGCACGTCTTTTTCTTCCTACTTGCATGGAGTGTCCATAATTGTTCACAAATCCCAGAGGTGTTTAGGCTCTCTGAACAAGACTGTGACCCAGAGGGGAGGTATGTCATGGTCAATGGGGAAATTGCTGGCTGCCTGTTTACACTAGTGAATGTTTATGGGCTAAATGTGGAGGATTCTAGTTTCTATAAAACCCTGTGGGTTAAATGCATGAAGTATTTGCATACACACTTAATTGTGGCTGGGGATTTCAATGCAGTATTGCAAGCAGGGCTGGACAGATATTCTGTGGGGGCTCGACCTGACTCCCTGATTACTAGGGCTATTCAAGGGGTATATCGGATTTGGGGCTGATTGATGTGAGGAGGGCCCTGTATCTAGGTGAGAAGGGCTATTCCTTTTACTCTGTGCCTGACACAAGTTCGCGCATTGACTGTATCCTAGCTAGATCAGTGCAAATTAGTGCAGTGTATCCTGTAAGATGCTATCACGGACACTGTCAGATCACTCCCCAGTGGTGTGGAAGTTTCTGCTGGCCATCGCTGACAGTTTAAGGGTCAAGCCTTACTGGATGAGGTTTATCGCAGTAAAGTGCATGAAAAAGTTGAAGCCTACTTCGAGCTCAATGTGGGGTCGGTACAGTCTGCAAGAACTCTCTGGGAGCCGTTTAAAGTCACCCTGAGGGGACGCTGTATTTAGTCAGTGTGGAGTGTTGAAAAGTATCTGAAATAGATTAGACTTGCTGGAACGCACCCTTGTAAATGTGGAGAGTAGCATGGTTCAGTCAGGCAGTGCTGAATCCCTAGCCGAAATCTGGGAGGTTCTGAGTGAATTTAATACAGAGGCGGATAGGGAGGTACGGTTCTTAGCTATGCTTCAACTAGCCCGCAGATACAGGGAAGAATGCAGGCCGGGCTGATATTTGACGAGAATGCAGAGTATTGCCAGAGGTCAGACGGATATACTGGTGATATGCCGTTCAGATGGGGCCCTGGCGACAGTCCCCGGTGATATTCTGGCAGAATTCCGGGAATTCTACGAGAATTTATATGCTGAAAGGGCTAGAGGTCATCCAGACAATTTACGTAGTTGCGTAGATAAAACTTCCCTAACCCAGCTCCAGTCACCACTGAACATCTATACACTGCAAGGAGGGTCCCACTACCCAGATGCATTGTCTCTCGAATGCTTCAGAATCAAATCCAATCCGTTGAAGTTCCTTTATACAGAGTCTCCCCTTTCATGCTAAATTGAAGGGTAGAGGGTGACCCTTAGTCGTCAATCGTACACACTTGCACCATTCAACTATAGGGCCATCAAACCCGTGCTGGCCACTAAAAACAAACATTTATGGTCCTTCTTCCTAGGTAAACGCTGTATATGGTGATTTCTGGTCTTTATCCAATCACACACAAGGCACTTACCTGGTAACTGAATTACACAACACTGGGTGCTCTGTTTTAGAAGCCTCCAAAACACAAAGAAAACGTTTTCCACTGAGCCAAAATGGCTACTACTTGCCACCAACCAGAATCCGTGCACATCCAGTGAAGGATACAGGCCCAGGGAGACTAGGGACCCGCTTGATGCTTAGCCAAACCTTTGTAGCCCATAAGAGTTGCCAAAGGGCTAAATACAGAAGTTGCATCCCTCAATGAGCCTTTCACTGAGGGGAAAAAATAGTTTGGGCAGCAATTAAAGGCCAGCAAAAAGGGGAAGGGACTCGACATACAAGTGTATAAAAGGATTTTCTTTATTTAAATTTATAAAGCGCACAAACGGCCCTTGGGCATCACGGCGCTGTTACAGTAGGCTTACTTAGTTGCGAGATGGGTACAGAGTAATGACAATGCAGACAATAATGACAATAGGAAAAATTATAGGTTACATTGTGTGGGTGGCAATGTGTTCCTTGGTTACATTGGAACAAGATCACATGGTGGGTCCGAGGTTACAGTGGAGCCAAGTTAGCTGCAGAGGCAGTTATTAGAAATGAGCTGTTTAACATTATAGATGAGTGCCGGGAGGTCTACCGAGCATAATTAGTTGAAGAGTTTAGTTTTAAGCGCTTTACAGAAGACTTTGTATGATGCTTAATTTCTGAGTGCTGTGGGCAGTGCGGGAGAGGCACTTGTGTGTGATGGCCAAGGTTTTGAATAGAATGCGCTCTCTAACTGGCAACCAGTGTACATCTCTTCTTGCCTGAGATGTGTTCCCTTTAAGGGATGCTGAATGCAGCTCTGAGGGAATTGTTTTGAGTGATATGTAGCCTATTGAGGTTTTTAGAGGAAGTTCCTAGGAGAAGGGGCATTAAAGTAGTCGAGTTTGGCACCAACTGTAGCCCTAGCTATTGCAAGGCAGTTTTTGGTTGACAAGTAAGGTTTGACCGCATTGATGATTTTTGTGGTGAGTGCTGCCGAGGATGCAATGGCACTGACTTGGCGTGTCATGGACAAGGAGTCGTCCAGGAAAACCCCTAGGGTTTTAACTGCTAGTGATATAGTGATAGGCGTTTTGTCAATATTAAAAGTTCTGTATTGGGTGTCGAGTTTGAGCGTGTCTTTGGTGCCTACCAAGAGGATCTGTTTGTTTTTTCTCCATTGAGACCCAGACCATTTGCTGCCATCCAGGTCTGGATAGCGGTATACATGTTGGCTGGGGCAGCTGAGTCCTGTTCATAGGAGCCGGTTAGAGGGAGTAGGACTTGGGTGTCCTCAGCATAGTTTGTGTAGGCTATGCCGCGATCGTCCAAGTCATTGAAGAGCAGTAATGTGAAAATGTTGTATAGAGTGGGTGCAGTGCAGGAACCCTGCGGGACTCCACAGTGTATGGTGGTGGGTGCTGCGCATGCAGTGTCCGAGAAGACCCTCATAAGTCTCCCTTTAAGGAAGGACGAGATCCATGCTGTGGTTTCAGGGGAGAAGTGGGCAGCATTATTGAGTTGTTTACAAAGGGTTTCATGGTTAACGAGATCAAACGCAGCCGATGGATCTAGCAGGAGATGTCCCGGCTTGCCTTTGTCCATTATGTCAGAGTTGGATCTTGAGATCAAGTAGGGCAGATTCTGTCCCATGGCCCTGGCAGAAGCCAGATTGCCTCTTGCCCAGGATGCTGTTTGCTTCCAAAAACTGCTGAATTTGAGTATAAAGAACTTTGTCCAGAATTTCCAGCAGGAATGGGACAGTGGTGATAGGTCTGTAGTTGTTGGCTATCTCAGAGTCTAGTGTGTGTTTTTTTTTTTTTTTTTTATTTATTATTATTTTTTAGAAGTGGGTGAACCCATGCCTCTTTAAGGCATACAGGGACTGTGTTAGAGTTGAAGGAGGCATTAATGAAAGTTTTCAAGAATGGGGCTAAGGTGTCCGCACATTCTTTGACAAGCTTGGCTGGGCAGGCATCACCTTTACAATTGGACGGTTTGATTTTCCGGATGATGTCCAGTACTTTGGTCTCAGTTACTGCCCTAAAAGAGAAAAGTGTTTTCTCTTTTGTGTCCGTGCAAGTCGTATAGGACTCTGGCATTTTGTATTTACAGAGGTACTTGTGGTGATCATTGATCTTCTTCTGTAGGAGTTCAATTTTATTAATCATGGCTGTTTGTAAACTGGTGCACAAGGATTTGTCTTTGACGACTTCCTGTGTGTTGGTGACCAGTGTAGACAATTCCTTACAGATGGCAAACAGCTCTTTTGATTCTGAGGTAGCGTTAGCGATCCTATCATTGTAAAATGAGGATTTTGCTAGCACTATAGCTTTCTAGTATTGTGTTGCCAGAGTTCTGTAGGTGGTGGAATAGGCCAAAATGACCGCAACAAAAGTTCAGACAATGCTAAAAGTCCGAAAATACATACCGCCAAAGGTTTGTACCTTTTGGTATGCATTTTAGGTAGGTAAAAAAACTAAAAAGACGGCAGTGGCTGCGGGGGTGTCCCCCTGCAACACCCTGCTCACCATACTATACAGTATAGTGAGCAGGGGTTGCGTGGGACACCCCTGCAGCTGCCCAATAAAACAAAAAAGGACCCTGCGGTACCTTTTCCCGATCAAGGAAGGTGAAAGGGAACCAGTGCCACAGGGAGACAACATGAAGGAAGGAAAGGTAAGTAGGGGATATGTTGGGGTTGGGGTGGGGGTGTTGTGGGTGGGGCTGTTGTAATGAAAATGTTTGCATGGGAAATGTATGAACATTTGTGTTGCGTACATTTCTCCAGCATTGGATCTTTCATGGATTCACATGCTTAGAATATTCCCCGTCGTCAGGCTGGGAATCCCCGGTACATTATATAGACCTTTTCCCGTAGGAAAACTTTTTCGACGCTTATGCGTCCTATCCACCTCGTTTTGTATCATGCGTGCCCGTGCCGTCAGGGCGTCATGATATAAATACAGACCCCGCCCCCGCGCTCCCTCAGATTTCAACCGTCTTTCAAAGTAGTGGGATCCTCGCGTTTTACTACTAGTGAAAACTAGGTTGTTTTTGTCTGTTTCGCTTCGGCAAAGTTCAAATTCTGGCGAATTATGTCTGGAAAAGCGTTATTTCGCCCGTGTGCAACCTGTGGCCTCAAAAAGGTTTATGAAGGTGATGGCCACATGGACTGTATCTACTGTCTCCACCCGCACCACTCGGCGGATACATGTGAAATTTGTCAGGGTTTCTCCCAAAAAACCCTCAAGGACCGAAAAAGAAGGCTGGTCGACTGGCTTAATGACGGAGCAGGGGCCTACCCGGCTTCGGAAGTTGGCTCCACGGCCTCCAGGGGTAGGTCGGAACCTCCATCGAAGAAGGTACGGCCAGCTGAAATGCGCTCTGAGGACAAGCATAAGAGGAAACAGGATGGTTCCTCCTCATCACATAAAAAGTCCTCCTCCTCCTCCAAGACGGAGAGGCTAGCGCTGTCGAAATCCTCCTCAGGGGACCGTCCCAGGTCTTCCATGAGTCGGGAAGCCTCAGCCGGGAAGTCGGCACCCAAATCGACGACGAAGTCTAAGGGCTCGACGACGACTTGCTCGTCGACCTCGGTGTCATTGACGATGCCTATTACCGTTCAAGCAGCAGCGGTGGGGATTCCCCCGTCGACGGAGACTCAGTCCATGGCTTGGCTGCCCGAGGTCTATGACCCGATCCCCCCGGAGGTCTTACTGCAGCCAGACACGGCCGGCTCGGCGGAAGGAGAAGGTGATCTGGTTCTGCAACCATCGGATTTAGGCTTACGGCCTTCCACGTCGACTACGACGGCGACAAGTGCAAACGGGGGTGTGGTACCGATATCGTCCACGTTATTGACCCCCCAGACGGTTTTGTCTCTGGATGTGCTTAATACTCTTCAGAAGCTCCTGCAGCGGCTGGATACGCAGTTCCCTCAGCCCGGGACATCATCGTCACTTCTGTCTGTACCTTCCGTCGACGAGCAAACTTGCACGGCTCGATCGACGACGAAACGCCCATCGGCTCCCCAGGCAGTAAAAGATCGTCCTCGAGCGCAGGAGGAGGGTGAGTTGTCGGAGTCCGATTCTGTACTGGGTGACTCAGGGTCAGACATCTCCCTGTCACCTTCGAGGGACCCGACATGGAATTCGGATGTAGAGGTAGAGTCTACGAGGAGCCAGTCACAGCCATCTCCCCCGGATGATGTGGGAGCCTTCCATGCAATGATGGGGAAAGCTTGTTCCGAATTCGGCTTGATTCCGGAGGAGCAGAAGAAAGACTGTTTCCTTTTTGACCATATGGGTCAAAGGAGAAAATCGGTTTTTGCCATCGCAATCCTGGACCACGTGTGGCAAGAAGGTCTCAAAACGATGCGCCATCCGTTCTCGGAGCCGGCCATAAAGGGACGGATCGAGAAAAAGTTTAAAGCTCCGGAGTCCACTCCAAAATGTCTAACATCACAGCCTCTGTCTGACTCGGTGGTGTCGGCGGCAGCGGCTAGGAAGGCCAGGGTCCAGCAAAAATGTTCAACGCCACCTCAAAGCGAGGCTAGGAGACAGGACGCCTTTGGAAAGAAGGTGCTCTCGGTCGGAGCGACGACAGTAAGAACAGCCAATTCCTTAGCAGTCGTGTCACGATATGATAGGGAAATGTGGCACAAATCAGCCCCTATCCTAGAACACCTGCCAGACGAACACCGGAAAGCAGCTATGTTACTGGTGCGGGATGGCGAAGAGGCCTCGAACCACGCTATCAATATCGCAGTTGACCTAGCAGAATCTGGGTTCAAACAAATCAACCATGGAGTAGTGCTTCGTCGGCAAGCGTGGCTCAAATGTACTACTTTCCGTCCTGAAGTACAGTACAAAGTCCTTGACATGCCATGCAAAGGGGAACACCTGTTTGGCGAAAAGGTTGATGAAGCGCTGAAAGGGATGAAAGAAGACACGGATACTGCTAGGTCCCTCGGCGCCCTGCAAACGGGTAGAAATTTTCGTTCTTTTTGCCCCTTCAGGGGTGCTTCTGGAAACTCCCGCTTTGGAGCCTCGAGGGACCGTGGATTCAACAGGCCATCTTACTCTTCACAAGGGTTCAGACGAGCGTCCCAGTCGGCTCGTAGAAGCAGGGATTATCAAGCCTCCAGACGACGAGGCTCAGGTCAGTCGTCGACGAAGACCAAGCAAACCAACAACCAATGACGGCCTTCGGAACGTCCTGGGGGGTCGAGTCTCTCATCACTTCGACCGATGGAAATGCATCACCACAGATCGATGGGTCCTAGACACGATTCGCATGGGTCATGCGCTGCAATTCAAAGACAAGCCTCCGCGTCTTCCTCCTTTATTCTCGACACAGCCCCACCTCCGAGTCCTACGACAAGAGGCGGCGCTTATGTTGCAAAAAGGGGCGGTAGAGAGAGTTCCTGTAGCACAGGAAGGACAAGGAGTTTATTCCAGGTTCTTTGTTGTAAAAAAGCCAAACGGCAAATGGAGGCCCATTCCCGACCTGAGGGTACTCAACAAGTGGCTAAAGAGCCTAAAATTCAAAATGCTAAAGCTCCAAGAGGTTATCAGGTCGGTGCAACCCATGGATTATCTATCATCACTAGACCTTCAAGATGCCTATTTTCACATTCCAATACGCCCACGACACAGGTGATATTTAAGATTCGTCGTCGGGAAAAAGCATTTTCAGTTCAAGGTCCTCCCTTTCGGGCTCAAGTCCTCCCCCAGGACGTTCACCAAGTGCTTGGCCCCTATAGCGGCCCATTTAAGGAAGGACGCTCATCATGTCTATCCATATCTAGACGACTGGCTGGTCAGAGGTTCATCCAAGGAACAAACACGAGACAGTCTACGAGCCACAATGTCCCTCTTACAGGAACTGGGCTTCGCAATCAACTTCAACAAGTCCTCCGTAGAGCCTTCGAGGACCTTGGTCTTCCTAGGAGCGGAGTTTCATACACACACAAGCCTGGTGAGACCATCCAGCGAAAGAATTCAGAAACTTCAAAACAAGGCTTCGGAATGGAGAGGCGGTACCAAGGTCTCAGTGCGCAAGTACATGTCCCTGCTAGGGACCATGTCGTCCTGCATTCCGCTAATAAACAACTGCCGTCTGTTTGAGGCCTTGCCAGGAATTTCTAGCGGACCGTTGGGCGCAGAGCCGAGGTCGCTGGTCCGACAGACGGGTCGTCGACGAACAACTAGTTCAAGCACTCGGCTGGTGGAGAGTGTCTACTCATCTAACGAAAGGGATGCCTCTTCTGGAACCAGAGTTTCAAAAGACGGTGGTGACGGATGCATCGCTGAGCGGATGGGGAGCTCATCTGGATATGTTACAGGTACAAGGCCGGTGGTCCTTGCAGGAGTCCTCCCTGCATATCAACCTGCTAGAACTGAGAGCAGTGCGATGGGCTCTAAAATCTTTTCTTCCGCAACTGAGGGACTCGGTGGTGCGTGTCATGACGGACAACACCACTACGATGTTCTACTTGAGAAAACAAGGAGGGACACGTTCCAGATCCCTATCGACGGAGGCACAGAAAATCTGGCATTGGGCCATTCAACACAACATGAAAATCTTAGCGTTCCACCTACCAGGCGTGAGAAACGTGGAAGCAGATGCCCTCAGCAGAGAAATGAACGAAGTTCACGAGTGGGTACTGAACGACCAGCAACTACAACAAGTATTCAAGAAATGGGGACACCCGCCCATAGACCTGTTTGCAACGAAGAACAACAAAAAATGCCATCAGTACGCAAGCAGATGGCCTCAGAAGGGCTCTCTGGGGGATGCGTTCTCCTTCCCATGGACGAACAATTTCATGTACGCATTCCCTCCATTTCCCCTGGTCCGGAGGACATTGCAATGGATCCTCAGGTACCCATGTCGTGTAATTCTGGTGGCCCCATACTGGCCCAGACAGGTGTGGTTTTCAGACCTGCTACACTTAGCGGCGGCGGAACCGATGAGATTCAAGAAGACCCCCGACCTTCTGTCTCGACAGGACGGTGTTGTTTGGCATCACGACCCGGACAGCCTCCAGTTGACGGCCTGGCTCCTGACTTCGCCGAATTTGGTCGGCTAACGATTCCGGAGGACTGTCAGCGTATCCTACAAGCGGCAAGAGCACCTTCCACAAACGCCTCATACGCGTACAATTGGAAAAGTTTCTGTCAATGGTGTGAGGATCAACCAGGCTTGGCCCCGCAATCGATTAAGCCAGAACAGCTCCTTCCATACTTGCTGCTCTTAGCCCAAAAGGGCCTGTCGGTATCTTCAATAAAAGTACACCTAGCAGCCATTTCCAGGTTTACTCGTCGACGGCACTCGGCACCTTTGTTCAGCGACCGCCTGATTAAACACTTCCTTAAAGGCCTCTTTCGGAGTTTCCCGCCAGAGAAGAAATTTCCGCCGGAGTGGAGCCTCAATCTGGTCTTAACATCTCTTATGAAGCCTCCTTTTGAGCCAATGTCATCATCGTCTCTAAAGTTTCTGTCGTGGAAATTGGCCTTCCTAGTGGCCATCACTTCAGCACAACGTATTTCAGAAGTTCAGGCTCTAATGGTAGACCCGCCATACTTACGATTTTTCAAGAACAAGGTAGTCCTAGCCACTAACCCGCAGTTTATACCAAAAGCTCCTTCGGTGTTCCACAAACACTCCTCTATTGTGTTGCCTACGTTTTTTCCAGAGCCATGCTCGGGAGCGGAGCGCATGCTACACACATTGGATGTAAAAAGGGCCCTTAAGTTTTATCTCCATCGTACGCAACCGTTCAGAGAAACAAGACAGCTGTTCGTGGCCTATGGTTTGGGGGCTAAAGGAAAAGCCATTTCGAAACAAGGACTGTCAAGATGGGTGTCATCTACCATTTCGTACTGCCATTCTAGGGCAGGGAAACCTCTTCTACGACGGCCAAGAGCTCACTCAACTAGAGCAGCGGCATCGTCGACGGCACTGTGGGCCGGAGTCCCTCTGGGGGACATTTGCATGGCGGCTACCTGGGCGGCTACACACACCTTTACCCGCCATTACTGCCTGTCGCAGCAACATGCCGAAGATACCCGGATGGGGCAGGCGGTGCTTCGACACCTATTCCAGTAAGGTAAGCCCCGGCTGAGGGGTTGCATCCTATGGAATTTGTGACTGTATGTGGTTCGTTTTCCTGTGTTAACTATTACTGATGTATACATGATCATAGGGAACGGGCTCTGCGAACAAAGTATATGGGTTTGCATGCACGCCTCCTCTTTGGGGGTGGTACTGCTGTGTAATCTATTCTAAGCATGTGAATCCATGAAAGATCCAATGCTGGAGAAGGGAATAGTTTCTTACCTATAACTCCATTTCTCCAGCATTGGTATCTTTCATGGATTCACATGCGCCCACCTGCCTCCCCTGAACATGCAAACCGGTTCCCCCACTACTTTGGGAGCCGAAATCTGAGGGAGCGCGGGGGCGGGGTCTGTATTTATATCATGACGCCCTGACGGCGCGGGCACGCATGATACAAAACGAGGTGGATAGGACGCATAAGCGTCGAAAAAGTTTTCCTACGGGAAAAGGTCTATATAATGTACCGGGGATTCCCAGCCTGACGACGGGGAATATTCTAAGCATGTGAATCCATGAAAGATACCAATGCTGGAGAAATGGAGTTACAGGTAAGAAACTATTCCCTTCTCATTCAAATATTTCCGTCGCTGACTTTTCTGTGACCGATAAATCATGTAGATCCGTAGGCAGTTAGTGTGTGGTCCTGTGGGGATCCTTGCCATTTGCTCAGGGCTTTGCCCTTGAGGGCACGTAGTTCTTTGAGTTTGTTGGAGAACCAGGAATTAGTGTTTTATTTTTTCCATTCTTGTACTCGAGCGGTGCACTGGTGTCAACTGCTGTTTTGAGCGTAGTGTTGTAGATTTGAGCCAGCACAGAAGGGTCTGAGGAAAGTGGGTGCTTGAGCGCTGGAATATCTAAGTAAGGATGGATACTTTCTTTGGTTAGGTTTCATGCCAATCCCATTTGTGTATGTTTGCTTGTAATCACCAAACCTAGAGCTTCATTTGAATTTAGAGCTGCAATTTGAATGTAATTATCAATGACAATGCTGCCTGTAAATTACATACACGTGTGCACCATGCTTAGAAATAACCTTAAATGAAATTCAAACCAATGATCAAAAAGCATGTCACACTGAAGGCATTGTTTGATTTATTTAGCTCCTGGCTTTAGTGGACCAAGTCTACCTAATGGATACCCCAGATATCCGTCGTTTGGAGATGCTTCATCACACCCCTCAAGCAGACATCCCTCTGTAGGAAGTACGCGTCTTCCCTCTGTAGGTGAAGAGTCCACACATCCATTACTTGTGGGAGAGGAACAGGTAAGTGTTTTCCTTCATGTTTCTTAATTACACAAGGTAATGCTACAGAAAATATAAGTAACCATAGAAAGTGTTAAAGGCCAATCTCGGAAGTATGTCCAGCATGCAGAACGTTTAACTTTGTAAATGAATGTCTTCATGTCAGCAGTGTCGAGTTATGTTTTAGTAAACACTATGGAGATGACCTTGCTCTCTGTAGACCTGCATGTTCACTTAGGCTGCTACTCCTGAGAGCTCTTTTAGCAGTTCCAACAGGGAGGGTAATTCTAAACAAAAATGTGAGCAGAAGACAGTGCTTCCTAAAAAGCTAGCGCAACACCTGAAATGCATGAATATTGTTTGATTGTATCAAGTCAAATGCATCAACCTTGCAAATTTCCTGGAACGGGGTGAAACATTGTATCTGCAGATCAGGTCGGAATCATGCTGAAGACTTATCTGACCGAAGAATTGAAACATGGCGAGGCACCGATCTACATGAGGCCAATTGAGCCAGGATTTACATTTGTTTTAATGTTTAACAAATGGTTGATTAGCTGTAAAAAAAACCAAAACAAATTGAGTTTCAAATTCAAAACATACTTATTTACTCAAAACTCAGGCACCTGTCACTACCTGCTTTCTTAGCCCAGTTTACCGGCATCATCCTGTTCCGTTTCCCCTCGTTACCACTCCTCACTACCTAGATCAGTCTCCTTTCCGTCCACCTTATTTCCAACCACTGCCTGCCATTGCCTTGGTAACTAACTCTAGGCCAAAATTTGATTCATTTTGCATTATCATATTATCCATACTCGTGTGAACCAGTTTTCTATGCAAATTCAACATATCATGTTTTTCTTTGCTACTCCTTTATTCAAAAAGTGTATTCCTGACAGAGCAGTTTCCTTTCACCAGGACCCTATCTAGCATAGTCTTACCTTCACACCAGCCAAATGATGTTCTAGAAATTAACGTCCCATGAGAATCTTGCTAGTGACCCTTTTTTGTTTCACTGTACTTCATTCTTGTTTTTTGTTCTTTTTTGTTATTAATCAACCTTCTGGTGTAAAGAACTAGTATGCTCCTCAGCCATATGCTCTCTAGAGAATAAAACAAGACTAATGGAAGATCAGATCAGCCAAATCAATAATTGTGTTTCAGAAGGCCATAGATGGCAAGGTCCTCGGAACAGTATCACTTGCAGAGATTTCAACTGAGAAGGGAGGCAAGAATGGAAGCAGTATTTCAACACTGAGTGTAGTAAAACATATTCAGGGCCATCCGTGAAAAGCTTCAGGATTAGGATCAATGATACCAAAGTTAGCTTGTGGTGACAATGGATCTATGCATGTTGGCCACTCTTAATGTGTACTTTCTCAACCACATCTTCCCTAACCCACCTCAAATTCCCCCTGCAACTTCTGGTGTGGGCAGAGGCCATACTTTTTTGGTCACATCTCTCCCTGGCCCCTACACCAAACTTTTTCTCTGCCCCCCTCCCCCACACACACTCCTTTTGCATAGCAATAATGAACACTGGAGTGGGCCAGACCACCTCATAACAGCGCACTGCCCAAAGTAATGGCCCTAGCCAAGCAGTCAATATCCCCATTTACATCCACCAAGTACGATATTAACCATACAGCAAAATACTGTGAAGCTATAATTTAATCAATTTCTTCCTTCATATTTGGTTATGGTGTCTTTCATATAGTACTAATGTGCAATGCTTTCCTCATCAATATCCTGCTAGTTTAGCTTCATGTTTTAGTGTGAAAGTCTGTTTGTTTTTTACAGTTTCCATTTTCTTTTTCAGGTACACACATATGTTAACACTACAGGTGTGCAGGAGGAACCGAAAACCAGACCAACAATTTATGCGCCTCTGGAATTGCAGCTCTCTAATGCTGAGAGCAATCAAGCCCAAGGAGACTCTGTTTCTATTCAGGACAACGACCCAAAAATACTCATGGAGCCTGAAGGTGTGAAATTTGTTTTAGGGCCAACTCCTGTTCAGCGCCAATTAATGGAGAGGGAAAAAAGAGAAGAAAACAACTGGGATAATATAGGTTCCAGTACTGTTGGAAATGCCTCCAGCACTGACTGGGACACTGGTTATGATAGTGATGAGCGCAAGGAGGCACCCTCTGGCAGCAAACTGGTTTATGAAAATGTAAATGGGTTACCTATTCCTGGTGTTAGGAGTCGTCGCCTAGCCTCTACTAGCGTTTCAGAAATGCAGAATGTCAACAACTCTGCTCAAAGGAGAACTGCTTTGTTAAACTATGAGAATTTACCATCTCTTCCTCCAGTTTGGGAAGCCCGTAAGCCTAGTAGAGATGAAGAGGACAATTTAGGACCAAAGACCCCATCAATCAATGGCTACCACAGTAACCTGGATCCAATGCATAATTATGTCAACACAGAAAATGTAACTGTACCATTGAGTGCTCACAAGGTAGAATTTTCCAGGCGTCGGGACTGTGCTCCTACAGTATTCAACTTTGATGTCCGAAGGCCCAGTTTAGATCACAGACAGCTAAATTACATTCAGGTTGACTTGGAAGCTGGCAGTGACTCTGATAATCCTCAGACTCCAAAAACGCCTACCACCCCCCTCCCTCAAACACCAACCAGACGCACAGAGTTGTATGCTGTGATAGACATTGAAAGGACTGCTGCAATGTCAAACCTGCAGAAAGCACTGCCACGAGACGACGGTACTGCTCGAAAAACCAGGCATAACAGTACTGATCTGCCAATGTGAGCCTGGGTAGCATAAACTAGACTGTGGGAGGATCGTTTTCATTTGCACCTTGTGATTTGTTTGTTTTGTTTTAGTCTCTTAAGTAATGCAAGTGTTCATTCCCATTTGAAAAACTAGCAACTTTTGTAGACTTTTGTTTTCAAAAATACGTTTTGCTTGTCGAAAGGGAATTGTTGAGCAGGAACTCATGAAATAACACACATTTATTCTACAGTAGTTTTATTTACTGTATATTGGCGGTGCCATTCTCAGTGTGCCTATCACATTGACTAGAGTCAGTGACATGCCAATCTGCTGGCCCTGTGCCTTTCTTTTGCATTTAATCCGTTTTGGCTTTTATACAGTTTTTATAAAGCCTCTTGATGTGTACATTATTGACAGATACACATACATGATGCTGTGTCCTTTGCACTTCTAATATGTGAGGGTATGTTATGTGTATTTGGCAACAGATCACTTTGCCCCTCACAGCTTCCCTCCCCTTGGTGAGATTTGCCAAACTTTGGACACAGGCATGCTTCCATGTAAAACATTGGTACTTAATGATTAAACATACAGCTGTTGCTTCTGGTTTTTTAAAGAAGTGTTGCTTAGCATCCCACAATACACTTCATAAACCAGCAGGCATGTCGTCCTGTTTGCATGAAACACCAAATTTTGTGATAGCATAACTTGGGTTGTATCTACAAACCGTTGTCTGTAACTTGGACTAAGCTGCAAGTGTGACATTATTACTGAATATGGTTTTTGCATGGGAGCGGACTGGTAATAATAGTACAATAGTAACCGGTGTGCCACAATTGCATTTATTAAATGCAGCAATATACATTTTATATGAACTACAAAATGCTCATCCAGTCTTTACATTTGTATTATAGTGTAAGATTACTGTTTGTCCTAATTTGCATTATGAATTTTTAATTTTTCTTGCGTCAAACATAAACATAGCAACTTTGTGTATATATATATATATAGTTTACTAGATTTAAAGGTTTTTCCATTATAAAAAGATGTGTAAACGGTGGGAGGAAGTTTGCCAAACATATTTTTTTAAATACGTTTTTCCCTTGTGGATATTTTGTGTAATTACATTCCTCGGTACTTCTGTTGAATTTAAAAAAAGAAATTGATACTATGCAGAACAGTACACTTTTTTTTGTCATGTTCTTTTACATTGGCATTTTGGCCTTTAATTTTGGTTTGCGATTTCAGGTACTGTATAGCTTACCAAATGTTCCTTTTTTTAAACAATATATTGTGTGATATTGACAACATTATCACTATCGGTGCCAACATATTTTTGTAGCATGGCAATAAAATGATTTTTACATTGCAGTAGAAAGTGCAGTCCATTATTGTTTGAAGACTCGCTCTTTGCAAGGTACCTGGGATCTCAACAGAGTGCTGTTTGAGGCAAGAGTAACAAATCACTTAACCGGCCTGCATTTTTTCTATTGTATAATCAACGGAACAATGAGTTCCTTTTAATGCCTTTTCTTATAGGCACTGTATAACACTGAATAACAATAAGGAAACGTATGTGGTAAACTCTCAATGCATTTAACAGTTCTCTACACATTTTACATTATTGATCATTGTTAAAATGTGCATGACTTAATGAGAGGTTCCATTTCATTGGTGTAAATCTGAGATAACCCAGTTGCTGCCTGTTTTTTCTGTAAACA
The DNA here is from genome assembly GCF_040938575.1 of Ambystoma mexicanum. Taxonomy (NCBI): domain Eukaryota; kingdom Metazoa; phylum Chordata; class Amphibia; order Caudata; family Ambystomatidae; genus Ambystoma; species Ambystoma mexicanum. The sequence goes on from NC_090936.1 coordinate 871,184,602, forward strand.
CAAAGGTCCTGCTCTTATATTATGATACTAGATATTCACTTAATATAACCTTTAATACATGGAAAAATCCTTCTACATTAATTTCGTAGTCTGTTAACGCCCACTCCTAATCTAGCATTTGGAAAAGCAAAAGTAATATCTGCCAACCGGATTTCGGGTGTCCGAACCACCAATACTTGACATGTTTGTTTTTGAGTCCCCAATTTTGTAATGCTCCATCACTACTCTGCTCTTGTGCTTCATGATACTCTATGCCATTCCTGACTGTTGGTAGCTTTGCATCAATCACAGCCATCATGTAAACTGGCAGAATCAAATAAACCATTGTGAAGAAGGCAGACGCAAGGTAAGTGTACAAGATGTAGCAAACCGGAAGGAGGAGTCGGATTTAAGGAGATTACTTCAAAGGTGTTTCTTTAACTTTAATAAAAAAACACCGATCTGTCCCTTTTGTTAAGAGAGATTTCCTTTCCTATCAACTAAACTAAAGGTGCTAGTCTTTAGTCAAAATTAAAAATAGTCCTCAGTCCGAAACCTACTATCTGGCCCTACGACTTTAAGAAAAATAACATTAATATAAACCAGAGTACTATGCCCTGTGCTAGGCCTTTTTTTAATTTATTTTTTTAACCCCAGTCTTAATCTGATAACTCAGGATTCTAATGCTTGTTAATCTGCTTAGAATCACATGCTGTGCATATGGTCCGACATCCAGTGGTAACCACAGAGTATTGCATCTTGCCTTTCGGGGACCGAAAGGGGACGTCGGCATAGGCGCGTGTCTGTAACACTATCCCTATTGTGATGCGTAGTGTACCCAAAATCCCTCACGCACCGAGGTCCCTCAGATTGTTTTTTTCCGCCCAGATAACTGGTCGCCCTATAGCGGAGCTCTTACATAAGAGACATTGAGCCTCAGTATGAATGTGGCGGAAAGGCAACAACTGCGCCGGTAGTGCTACCGGCGCTACTGTTACCTCTCTGCCACATTACGAGTTCTGCGTGCCGGTGCCGAACTGCATGCGTGGTTTGACCAGGCGTGCAGACCGGCACCCGCGAGCAGAACTCCGGATTTCAGCGACCTGCGATCCGGCGGCTGAAGCATCCACGTGGCCGGGCCTTCTGGCTGGCTTTTACAGTAGGGAGAGTGGGGTCAGGTGGCCATATTTCCGGTATGTCTTTCCTCTCCCCCTCTTTACCCTCTAGGTCTGGTCATCTTCCCCTTTTGCTATGAAAAGGACTCCTTTTAGGTTCTGCCCTAAATGTAGGGTCAGATATCCGCGGAAGGACGAACACAGGACGTGCAACTCCTGTCTACCCTTAGATCACGATGAGAAGCAATGTTCGGCTTGTGAACTCCTTTGGCCTAAGACCCTTAAGGAGTGCCGTGTAAAGCCGTAGGCCGTGTACGGTATGTCACACGTGGAACCCCCCTTCCCCCACCGCCACACCCGCCGAAAGTGACGGGGGCACCTCCGATGACCAAACATCCGTTGCAGATGTAATAGACCTCGAGGCCGACACCTCGAGGTCCGCCACGCCCGTCCCCGATCCTTTCAGGCCTAACTCTGGTCTCGCTACAGGGACAACACCTGGCGACAGGGGTGTACAATCCCATTTCACTAAGCACACAACCCCTACACCTATTTTGACGGGTACGTCGAAAAAGGTGAAAGCGCCAGCATGGTCGTCAAATTTCAGTGGATTCCTCAGATCGTACAGATCCAAAGCCTTCCCCCGCATCCGCAGCAGCGTCTTGCGACTGGGCATTCAAAAACAAACAAGGGTGCTACCCCCAAATCAGGTTTACATGTCGAAGCGTGGAAATCCGACACTACGACGGTCCCGAAGGCCGCGCTAGGCCCAAAAATCACGACTAGGCCTCAAGGCGAAAAACCGACCGCTAGGCCCTCTAATGCCGCAGAAGGCAATAAGCCTACCTATAGCCCTTCGGAACAACTAACTCATGCAGATTTGGCGGTAATCGAACACAGGATCACAAGAATTACTTCGGCTGTTGGGCTTGTTCCTGTTCCGCCGAAAGACATGGGGCAGGCCACGGACAAATCTTTGGATACGCCATGGTGCCCCGATTCTCACGATACCTATGAGGACCGTGAAGAGCCTCTTTCCAACACCCTGAGAGACAGCTTTTGGTGCCAAAGGGCCGAAGACAACGCTTTTCCACCCGTAGGCCCTTCTGGGTCCTCTAAATGGACAAGGGAGAAATCTGAAGGGTGTATGGACCGTCTTGAGAGAATGATCAGTTTTTCTGAGCATCCTTCCCCGAAAAGATCTCGTAGAAAGCCTAATCTTCAATCTGCTTCACATTTCCAAGAAGATCAGCCTTCTGTCCCCGTCCATCATGAAGACATCGTCCAGATGGATACTTAGAGGGACATTTACAGTGAGGATGATGAACCTTCCTTCCTACAGAATTACGATGAAGACCAGGCGGATGCCACGGACAATTGGGAAGAAACCCAGCAAGTGGGGACGGACCCATGGACTCTTCCTCATCAAGATCAGGACACTGATGTATTGTGCCTGAATTCCCCTCCGTCCACCCCGGCTCGCCAGGCCTCGCCTGTAGACGACCAAATGGCCTTCAATACCATGTTAAAGAAGGCAGCTGAACATTTTCAAATCTCTACTCAAGAGGCAGTGCCTGACCAAGACTTTGTAGAAGATATTCTTAAGGAGAAACCTCTCTCTAGCCAGGCCATTCCCTGCCTTAATTCTATTAAGAGAAGATTGGCTCCCTCCCTGGTGTCACCAGCTCAAACCTGGGCAGTGAACTCAAGAGTTGAAAAGTTATTTCGGCCAGCTCCTTCGGACCCTCAATACATTAAAAGGCACGCCACCCTGATTCCCTGGTAGTGACTACCACCCGGAAACGGGCAGGAGTATCCCTTGCTACGGGGGAGGCGCCTCCAGATAGAGAATAAAAGAGGCTATATGCCCTAGGTGAACTGGTTACCTCGGCTGCCGCATATAATGACAATGATGTGTTATTTATATAGCGCCTTAATCCAAAGTGCTTTACAGAGCACATATTTACATACAATATCACCCACCCGAAATTGGTACTCATTTATCAACCTCGGAAGGATGAAAGGCTGAGTTGGCCTTGCCGGGATTCGAACCTGCGACCTGCAGATCACGCTCGGATCGCAGCAGCGAGCGCTCAACCCGCTGAGCTAGCTGACCAGTTATACCACGCGCATAGCAAATAACACTACGCTATTGGCGAGTTATGTTGACGCTCCATGGAACCTAGTACAGGAAGGTCTCCAAGAGGTCCCAGAGCCCGTCCGGTCCAAGCTTCTCACTATTGTGGTCGAAGGCAGGCAGGTGAACCAGAATGTAATAAAGAACACTTTGGACATGGCTGAAACAGCAGGCAGGTCTCTGGCCCAAGGAACCTTACTCAAAAGGCATACTTGGCTGCATACCTCGGGGTATAAGACTGAAACACAGGCCTCGCTCATCAATAAACCAATTGAAGAAGCTAACCTCCTCGGAAAGGCGGTCGATGAGGCCCTAGAAATAGCCAAAAAAGTGCATGAGACTCTAAGTCTCTCCCGACCTCCACAATTCAGACCACCGTGCCTTTCACCGGACCATCTGGAGAGCCTGAATCAAGAGGTGGAAGCGCTCCTGGGAAAGGACACCATAGAAGCCGTCCCTATTCTTCAGGTAAACAAGGGTATTTATTCAGTGTACTTCCTTGTACCCAAAAACGACCTCACCATGCGCCCTGTTCTGGACCTGCGCCCAGCGAACAAGTTCATAAAACCTCAGAAGTTTTGCATGGTAATGCTACAGGAGGTGATCCCACTGTTGAAACAGGGGGACTACATGGCAACATTGGACATGAAAGATGCATACTTTCATATTTCAATGTTGCCAGCGCACAGGAAATATCTAAGGTTCATAATGGAGGACAGGCATTACCAATTCAAGGTACACCCCTTTGGCATCGCCTCGGTGCCAAGGGTGTTTACTAAGGTACTAGCAGTAGCTGCAGCACACCTGTGTAGGTTATCCATCCCGGTCTACCCTTACCTCAACGACTGGCTCATAACAGGGGACTCGTACGACACATGTTTTTTTGAACACCCAAAAGACCGTAGACCTTCTGTTCAGTCTGGGGTTCTCTGTCAACGAGCAGAAATCCAGTCTAGACCCAGTCAAACAAAACAATTTCTGGGAGCTTTAATCTGGATGAAAGACGGCCTTGTCTTCCCCTCCAATGAGAGGGTTCAGAACATGTCTTTTCAGATCCCTCAATATGTAGCCAGTCGGGAAGTGACGGTGCGCAAAGCCATGTGTTTGCTAGGAATGATGGCGTTGTGCATATACTTGGTTCCCCACGCGCAGCTGCGCATGCTTCCCATGCAAGAGGGGCTCAACAGCCAGTGGTGTCAGACCAGCGGACAATGGGAAGATCTGGTAGTTGTCTCGCTAACCCTCAATCTCTCTCTGCAGTGGTGGTCAAGAGAAAACCTCTTGAAGGGGAAGACCTTCACCACCCCTGCAGTGGAAGCCACTGTCACGACAGATGCAGCTCTCACGGGGTGGGCCCCCCCCACCCCCCCCCCTGCTTCAGCAGACAGCACATGGAGTGTGGTCCCCTCAGGTAGAGTCCAACCATATACATTTACTGTAGCTATTAGCGGTGTTCAAGGCATTGAAGGCCTTTCAGATTCAACTACAAGGGAAAACAGTGCTGATTCTAACAGACAGCACTACAGCATGTATTACCTGAACAAACGGGAGGGCACTCACTCTCCAGGGCTATCCAAGCTGTCCCAAAACATTTGGCTATGGGCTCTCAGACACAAGATGTTTCTATTGTCCCTACATGTTCCAGGGGAACTCAATCTTCTGGCAGACATGCTCAGCAGAGATTTTCCTCTGCCTGAAGAATACGAATGGCGTCTGCACGAAGAAATCGTGTCCAACATTTTCGCAGTATGGTGCTTCCCAGAAATCGACCTGTTCGCAACTCAGGAGAACGGCCAATGCCAGGACTATGCCTCCAGGTACCCCCAGAACCGCTCCAAGGGGATTGGTCTCTGGATAACATGGTCAGGGAAATGTGTCTACGCTAGCCCCCCCCCCCCCCCGATTCCCCTTCTCAACAAGATTATGCACAAGATGCACCAGGAACCAGTTACCATGATACAGGTGGCCCCCATGTGGGCCTGCCAACCCTGGTTCACTCATCCGATGGAAATGTCCCTCTCCCCACCAGTAAAACTACCCTGTCCATACAACATGTTGTCTCGTCTCAGGACCTGGGGGAGACCATGCACCCATGCCCACAAACTCCTGGCTCCTGAGGTCATAGAGTTTGGACACCTACAGCTCCCTCAGAGGTGCATGGACATACTCAGGGAAGCTAGAAAACCAAACGCACGTTATTGCTATGCCAGCAAATGGAAACTTTTGTCATCTGGTGTAATTCCAAGGGCGTCAATCCCATTGATTGCTCACCCACACACATTGTGCTGTACCTTACCCATCTCTTAGACACTGGGTTGGTCTTCAATTCCCTAAAGGTTCATCTGGCTGCTCTTTTAGCCTACACCACACAACAACAAAAGGTGTCGTGGTGGAAGATTCCGGTGATTAAGGCCTTTATGGAAGGGGTTAAGAGGATTTATCCTCCCATTTCTCACCCAGCTCCTGGGTGGGACCTAAATGTGGTTTTGACCAGGCTCATGGGAGCTCCCTTTGAGCCAACGCATAAAGCAAGTCTAAAAGACCTGACTTATAAAACGGCCTTCCTAGTGGCTATCACTTCTATTAGAAGGGTTAGCGAACTACAGGCACTTTCTGTTGTAGACCCCTTTGTTACAGTCCACAGGGATAAGGTAGTTCTGCGCACTCAGCCCAGATTTGCGCCTAAATTCTTCTCGAAGTTCCATGTGAACTACCTACCTTTTTTCCAGAATCCCACTAGCCTGGCCGAAAGAAGCCTACACACACTAGATGTGCGCAGGGCAGTCATGTTCTACCTGGAAAGAACTATACCATTGTGGGAAACAAACCAATTTTTTGTTTCAGTGGCAGCTGGTAGAGAAGGGGATCCTGTCTCTAAATCAGCTATCTCAAGGAGGATTGTCAAATGCATCACACTATGTTTACACTCTTGCTAAGAGAGAATTGCCCTTCAAGCCTAGAGCACATTCTACTCTGGGCACTGGGGCATCCATAGCATTCATTGCAAATGTTCCCCTTGAGTCCATTTGCAAAGCGGCAACCTGGAGTTCTGTACACACCTTTAGAAAACACTATTGCCTAGACACTCATTCTAGGTCTGATTCTCAGGTGGGACAAGCAGTACTAAGACATCTTTTCTCTACTGTTCCTTCTCACAACCCACCTCCAACTCCGGGTACTTCTCGCTAGTCTATGCACAGCATGTGATTCTAAGCAGATTGTTAGGCAGAATCCTGTGCAGTTCCCTTAGGGAGCACTACAGAAGATTAAGACTACAGGTATGAGCAATAAACCCCTTTGGTATCAGTCTGTACCACACAGATTTAGTTGGTAGCTGTGGCTAAGCAGTCAGACTTATCTCAAGAGGGAGATGAGCAGTATTCGGGGTTTACACAATAGGACTAAGGTGCTATGGCACAAGGAAACACTGACCAAAGCTTTGTATTAAAAAGAATATATATTTTACATACTTCTAGTTCAACACATTAATCACTGTTAATAAAGCAAGTTAAAATCAGTCAAGAAAAGTATGCACAACTCCCTAGTTAAATTGTAGACAAGTTTGAGCAAGAGTGAAAACTGAGCAAAACGGCACAGCGAAAACCAAACACAAATGGCACTCTAGAAATTTCTCACAAGGGATGGAAAGGACAAGTTATACAGGAATATCTTCTTAGGCACCTTAACAAGACTTCCGAATAGGTTGTGAACAAGTTTAGGCAAGGCAGTACTTTAGCATAGAGAATACTTAAATGAAAACCGATCAAAATGGCACTTCACAAGTTTTAAAAGTGGGAAGGAAAAGGTGGTTATAAGAAGTAGGTGCACCAACACAGTTCTAGTTGAGAAGCAATCTAGAGAAGGCAGTTCTAACAAATTAAGCCAGAGTCAATAGGCCTGTGCCAGAGTCAATCATACAGGGCAAGGGCCCGGGAGCAAAATGTTCTTGTAGCTGCAGTCAAGTCTTTGGTTAACGATTCGAAAAGGTGGGTGCAGAAGGTAAAAGACAATGTTAGACGCAAGGGGCGGCCAACCCAACAGGTAGGTAAAGGATTTAAAACACCTTTAGTGCTACCACACGAAAAGGAAGGCCTGGCGGAACAAAGTACATTAATATGAAGAAGAGGCTCCTGCGGTGGCGGTTGTTCCTGGTAGTTCCTGCAGTTTGGGTCATCCAGCAGAGGAAGAGGGACTCGTCGTGGAGGAAGGTTCGAGTGACTGCACTACCCAGGGATGAACCCAGCCGCAGTGCTGCCCAACAAATAAAAGCTATGCTCCTTTAAATCACGGCCCGGGTGGATGGCTGCCTGGCTATCCGGCATCCAAGTACTGGGCACTGGCGATTCGACCAGGGCAGGTCCAAGAAGGTGATTGGCAAACTGGTTGGCCCCACCAGCTCAAGGGAAGAAGGCTCTTTCAGATGAAGATCTCCTCTCGTTGTGTGGAGAAAAGTGGTGAGACGCTGCAGCAGGGATTCACCGGTGGTTCAGTCGTTGCAGATGTCTTTGGCTTCTCTCCTCTTTGGTTCCTCAGTTCCAGTGGCAACATCTTTCTCTTCTAGTCCTCAGGACCCTGCTTTTATGCAAAAAGATCCCCATTCATATAGCCTAGCTGTCACTCACACAGTGGAGTGGTCATCTTGATGGGAGACCCTCCAGCATATTAGGATAGAGAGCGAAATGGGTTGCTGCAGCAACCCTGTCCAGGGGTCCTACTCCCCCTCCCACACAATGGACCCACCCCAGACTCAGTGGCACCGAAAGGAGGGCTTCTTGGCAGAAGCCCACCAAATGGATGAACAAAGGATCCCCGACCTGGGTTAGGAGTTTAGAGAAAAACACGAGAAAAAATGTATATTAAAGTTCTGGCAAATAAAACCTACCGGAGTAAAGTTAATAAAATAAACCGGCAGTATGTTAGAGGCTGTCAGAAAAAGTGGTAGCCTCGAACAATGGGAAAATCCCATAGGGAAATATTTGCGGTTGAATATTTTCAGTAGGGACCACTGACACCAGCCAGAAACCTTTGAGAGGGACTGTACTGTACCCTCTCGAAAATGAACACCAAGGAAAAACTATTAACCCTTCCCAGGACCTCCATAGTAAGATGGGTTGTACTGGTTTAGTTCATAAAAATTGACTAATAAAGTCAATGGGGTCTGTACATGCCCTGGGAGACAGTAGTCAGTCCCAGGGTATGGAGTCTGTTTGGGGGTCGCTACGACACCCCTGTGTCACTGCACTGAAGGTGCTGTGTAACTCATGTGTATAAAGATGATTCCTATGGGGTGAGATAAACCCCATAGCCATTAAACACAAAAAATAGCCTAGAACACACATAGCAAATATGCCTAAGAGTGGGAAAAGGGGTCACACTCTTAGCAGGAAAAAAAAATAAACCCCACAAATCCAGCAAGGCTGCTGGGGGACTCTATAGGTAAGAGAAATTAGCCATAGAATGAGAATTCTCCCTAACACAGATTAAGAAGCATCAGAAGACATGCATTACTTACCGTAATAGCATTTCTTTTTTTTAAAACTCTTTTTATTAGGCAGCATGGCAGCAAAACAGGCGAACAGCGCCCAGCAGGTACAGATTGACAATACGCATCATGATACAGTCATGCGGAGATTGTACATTAAATGATTACAAAACAGAGTTACAAACGGGATGCGAGGAGGGGAGGCTGATCAAGTAATGTGGGGGGTGTACCCAGACTAGTGAGAAAAAGCAGGTGGAGGAGAAGTAACCGGGGTCATGTCAAGGTCGGACAAGTAGGAGCGGAATCTAAGCCAGATGTCCCTGGGCCTGGAGTGGGTAGGTTGCATGCGGGACCACATTTCCTCGGTGTCAGAGGCCCAAGTAACCGCCTTTAACCATTGGGCATGTGTGGGGGGAAAGGGGCGAAGCCAGCAGAGAAGGATGGACCGAACCGCTAAGAGCATGCAGAGGCCAGTCAGTTTTTTGGAATCACGGAGACCGGGGAGTTCGTTGAAGAGACACAGTGCTGGAGAAGGATCCATGGGGTAATCGAGCATAGCAGATACCGTTGAACAAACCGCTCCCCAGAACCGTGAGAGGCGGGGGCAGGACCAGATCATATGGATGTAGTCCGCGTCATCTTGCCCGCATCGAGGGCAGCTAGACGGGTGCTCACTGGACATGCGATGTAATCTGACCGGGGTATAGTGGAACCTATGCAGCACTTTTAACTGAATGAGCTTAAAACTGGAATTAAAGGACACCCGGTGAGTGCGGTCGCAGATATGTGCCCAACGGTCGTCCGACATTTCCACCCCCAAGTCCCTCTCCCAAGCCCCCCTAAGCTTAGAAAATTCTGGAGAGGATCTGGTCTGCAGCATGGAGTATAACCTAGAGATTTTGCCTCTCATGGGTGAGGGGGAAGTGAGTTCCTCAATGGCCGGGTCGTCCGGTGGTAGCGCAGGGAATGTTGGATAACTACGCTTAAGGGTCTTACGGAGAGACGCATACTGAAGCCAGACACTCCGGTCACTCCTCAAGGGCAGGGGAAGATCAGCCCACTCGATGAATATGCCCTGGTCAAACACGTCTCGCAGTAGCTCATATCCCGCCTCGGCCCAGCGGCGAACAGTAAGTGGTGTAACCTGGGGGACCCCTGGGAGGAAGTTCCAGAGGGGAAGGTTGCCGTGGAAGGCACGGGCCACTCCAAGCAGCTTCCATGTTTTGGCTAATGCAAGGGATGTACAGGCGATCGGACTCTGCGAGTCCAGCACCTGGGGAGCGGGTTGCACAACCAGAGAAAGGATATCGCGATCACAGGTCGCAAGTTGCTCGAGTCGGACATGGGGGGGGGGGGTCAGCTGTACTAAACCAATGGGAGACATATTGGATCTGGGATACTAGCCAGTATTTGTAAAAGTCAGGGGCGCCAAAGCCCCCCCCTGGCCATGGGGGTGGACAGGGTCTCATACTTAAGGCGAACCGCTCCCGAGTGCCAAAGGAAAGAGTTAATTGTACGAGTCAGGTCGCGAAAAAAGTCTGTACCTGGCCACAAGGGAACATTGGCAAACTTGTAAAGCAACTGAGGTAACACCACCATTTTCAATAGGCCCATTCTTCCTGCGAGAGAAATCGGGAGCTTGTCCCAGGCTAGGACCTTGGCGGACAGAAGTGTAAGGTATTTCCGGAAGTTCTCTTCGAGGGTTAGTGGCTGTTGGCGCGTTACTGCTATCCCCAGGTACGTGAATGTGGATTGAGCCCATGTGAATCCCAAGATATCAGGGGGGGGAGAAGTGTATTCCGTGAGTGGGAAAAGGGTGGATTTCGAGCAGTTCACCCTGAGGCCCGAGACCCGGCCAAAATAAATGATATCCTCCAGCACCGGAGGCAAATTGAGGGATGGAGATCGGATGAACAACAACGCGTCATCCGCGTATAGGGAAACTATGTCCGCTCTCCCGGCAGTGCGGAGGCCTCTGTGGGCGTGGCGATGGCGAAGCATGTCCGCAAGGGGCTCTATGGCAATTGCAAAAACCAAGGGAGAGAATGGGCAACCCTGCCTCGTCCCCCTGGCAATCCCAAAGGTAGGAGAGCAATGGTCACCTGTACGGACCCTAGCCACAGGGGACGAATAAAGTAGCTTAACCCAAGAGAGAAAGGAGGGACCAAATTTACAGCTCTCGAGAACCCGCCAAAGGAACCGCCAGGAGACCGAGTCAAAGGCCTTCTGCATGTCCAGTGTAGCCGCCACGGCCTGGGTCTCTGGGCTAATCCTGTCAATTATATTAAATATGCGCCTTAAGTTCAGGGAGGTAGACCTCCCCGGGACAAAGCCCGCTTGATCAGGATGAATGATGGCCGGGAGAATGGGAGCCAGCCTGAGAGCCAGGGCTTTTGCGTATATTTTGGCGTCGCAGTTAATAAGGGAAAGCGGGCGATACGATCCACAATGCGAGGGAGGTTTGCCAGCCTTTAGCAATACTGTAATCGTGGCCTCACGTAGTGAAGGGGGGAACACCCCTGTCCCGACCGACTCCTCCCACACAGCCAACAGGTGGGGGAGGAGAAGTGACTTATAGGACTTGTAAAATTCGACTCGGATACCATCAGAGCCGGGGGCTTTCCCCGAGGATAGAGAGTCGATAGCGTCAGAGAGCTCTTCCAGTGTGAATGGGGAATCAAGAGAGCCCGCAGCCTCAGGGGATAAAGTTGACAAGGGAAGGGATTCGAGAAAGGAGTCGATTTCCTCCACCGACACCTCGTCTGAGTTGGAATATAGGGACTTGTGGAAACTAAAGAATTCCGTGTTGATGTCCCGGGAGGTGACGGCCAAAGAGCCGTCCAGCCTCCGAATCCCGAGAATGTGTGGGGAACCCGTCTCGTGTCGGATCAACCTCGCGAGGAATCGACCAGGGCGCTCGCCCTCCCCGTATTTCCGTGCGATACCAGGGTTGTCCATAAACCTCTGTTCGCGATCCGCCAGGGCACGGAATGCCTCCAACTCCACTCCAATGGCCGCTAGGTTACCCGGAGAAGAGTGAAGTGAACATGTAGCCTCCAGGGTCGAAAGCTTGGACTCACTCTCGGCCAGTCCCCTCCTAATCGATTTGAGGACTCCATTTTCCTTGGAGATTGCAATCCCTCTAATATAGGCCTTGAAGGACTCCCATAGTATGGCCATTGATGGAACCGAGCCTGCGTTTATCTCGAAGAACTCCTCAATAGAATCCTCGAGCTCGGAATGAAACTCTGGATCAAGAAGGGCGAGTGGTTTCAGTTTCCAACAGCGGGACCGGCCGGGATCAGGGGCCCAACTAACAGTGATGGTCACTGGGGAGTGGTCTGATAAGGTTCTGGGTAAAATCATTAACTGTTTCACGTCTTTAACCAATACATTGGAGATCACCCAGCGGTCAATTCGGGAGTATGAATCGTGGACTGAAGAGTAAAATGAGTAAACGCGAGAGTCGGGATAAAAGAACCTCCATGCGTCCACCATGGCCAACCGGGGTAGAGATGATAATGCAGCATAGGCTGCCCTGGAGAGATGACGGGGCTTGGTCCCAGATCTATCAAGGGCCACATCGAAGATAGTGTTAAAGTCCCCCCCCCAGAGAATAGGAACAAGGGGGAAGCCATCTAGAAGGGACGTGATCTGTCTATAGAACTCGGGATCATCAAGGTTGGGACCATAAATGTTCAGCAAAACCATTTCTTTCCCTTGAAGCGTGGAATGTAACAGCACATACCTGCCCAGGGGGTCAATATGTGAAGAGATGAGGGTGAACCGGAGACTCTTGTGTATAAGGGTCATGACCCCCCGACTCTGCGTAGAGAACTCGGTAAAGAATCTATGGGGGCCCCAGGTTTTGGCAAAACGCATGCATTGTTCCCTGCGAGCATGTGTTTCCTGCAGAAAGAGGATCTTGGAGCCGTGACGCTCGGCCTGCAGCTGGAGCTGCCTCATCTTTCTATAGTTCCCCAACCCACGGACATTCCAACTCATAAAGGTTAAGTCACCCTCAGCCATAGGTGTGATAGTGGTATAGTCAAAAAAGGTGTCCAAGACCAATGAGTGAGTGCTGCGCCCCCGTCCGCCCTCGCCGCCAGTGCCAATTTTCTGAGAAAAAAACCCCAAACATGTCCCACCCCCACCCACATCCCCCTCCCAAACAGAGGAATGACAATCCCAAACCCCCTCAACCAAAACCAAACTAGAGGCATCAGCGCCTGGGGGCCTGTAGGCCGGGCTGACCGCAGCGCTCCGGGCCGCAGCATGACCAGTAGAGCTCAAGGTGCAACTGCAAACATTGAATGTAACTTAGAGAGGGTATCTTGCACTCCGCAGTGTGGCACATCGTTGAGATGAAAGGAGAGTTTGAACAAGCCGAATCCGAGAAAGAGGATCAATGCGGTGCCAATGACGGAGAAGGGCCGGACACGGCCGCCCCCCGCAGGGCTCGAGGGGGACGCTGCTGAGTTGTGTACAAGAGAAGGAAGAAAGTCAGCCCGGGAAGTGTTCGTCAATGAACTTGGAGGCCTCCTCCGGGATCGTGAAGAAGAACACCTGATTAGCATGTTCTATGCGCAGTTTGGCAGGGTAGAGCATGGCATATTTAATGGAGTGATCTCGCAATCTCCGCTTCACATCCTGGAAGGTCTTGCGCTCACGTTGGACGGCCGCCGAGAAATCGGGGTAAAGATGAATCCTCGCACCCCCCAATAAGAGCTCGCCCTTGTCCCTTGCAGCTCTCAGTAGGGTATCGCGATCCCGGTAGTTCAGGACTCGGGCGATGATGGGGCGAGGCGGGGCCCCGGGTCTGGGTTTTGCAGTAAGGGCACGGTGCGCCCGCTCAATAGCGAAGTGGGGGGAGAGCTTGGGCGAATCCAGGAGAGACATTAATGTGTGTTCAACGAAGTCCTCCATTGGCTCGTGCACCTCGTTCTCAGGGACCCCGATGATGCGAAGGTTATTGCGTCGTGAGCGGGACTCCAAGTCCTCGTTCTTCTTCTCCACCACGAGGACTCGGTTCGAGAGGGCGACAACCTCGGAGCGCAGTGCCCCCAATGCGTCCTCGGCGGAGCCAACCCGTGTCTCGACCTCCGACACGCGGCTGTCGGTCCTCTCGATGTGGGCTTTGATTGAGGATATTGTGCCGTTCATATCGTCCAGTTTCGAGTGTAGGGCAGAGAAACCCTCCCTGATAAAGTCCATCATGCCCTGGGCCTCAGGCGCCACCGCCGGTGACGACACCACCGGGGCCTGTTCAGAGGGGTCCTCCGGGGATCTCGCAGCTGCCCTCGCAAACATGTTAATGGAGCTCTGCTTCCTCGCGCCCCCCCTGGTCATTTTGCCAGTGGCGATGGATGAGTGGGGTGAAGGGGAGCCGCCAGTAGCCCTGAGAAGGCGACAGGGGGGAACCCAGGCCGTGAAAGTCAATAATCCAAGTAGGGTGCGTGACAAGTGAGGGAAGCCGGGGGTATCGTGGCCACGAGGCTATGCCGGAGAGGTGTAGGCCGCGGGCACCCGCCCGATCAGGAAGGTGTGGGAGATACCCAGAGATGGAAAGGTAGGGACCCACGGTACTGACGGATCCCTTCTGCAGAGTGACGCTCCGGGTGGAGTGGCAACAGCCTCCAGAGAAATGAGAGGGGGAGAGGCCAGCCCCCAGTGCACGGTAGGGCCAAACAGAGCGAGGGATTCCAGCCGAGGTGGTCACAGTATAAGGCTGGTGTAGATCGAGCAGCCCCCCAAGGGGGGGGGAGAGCAAGAGCTGCGGTTCAGTACAGGAGAGCCAGGGAGGGCAGGGCTCACCAGGTAGAGCTGGACGTCGTTGCCCGCGGGCTTCGGAGCCCCTCGCCGCAGAGAGCAAGACCCGCCAAGGAGGGGCGGTTTCAGAGAGCCGGGGCAGGGCGGCAGCGGGTCCGGCAGATCAGTAGAGCCCCCCCGGCCCGCACCCGGGGGCCGCGCCGCCCCCACCCGCACAGGGCTCGCAGGCGGTGGAGGAAGAGTAGAAGGTCACCAAGCTGGGCCGAGGGTTCAGCCCGGGTAGTCAACCAGGCGCGGCGAGGGCGGCGCACCCCAGCCCGCCCAGCACCAGGGGGAACGAGAGCCCGGTCCCCCCAGCCGACCGCGGCGGGAGGAGGAGCCCAGCACGGCCCCAGGCGGGTCCGCTCGGTAGCCGATCACAAGAACACCCCCACAGGAGAGGGGCGGCCCAGCAGGGCCCGAGGTCCGCAGGAGCACCAAGGCGGCCGGCGCGGGACCGTCTCCGGAGACAGCGGGGTCCCCCGCGGCAAGTATCCGGACACCGGGGGGGGAGAGGCCCCGGCGACCCCACCGCAGGCCGAGGAAGTCCTCCAGGAAGGGCAATGTAGATGTAGTATGCAGCCGAGGGGGAGAGCGCCGCAGGTCCGACGTCCCTCCAGGGACACGGGGGCAGCCCGCCCCAGACCTCTCCGTCCCAATCGGATCAGCCGCGCAGCCGGTGGATCACACCCCCGGGTCTCCGACGACCCCGCCGCCAACAGGATCGAGGCGCGCCGGCCCCCTCCGATGCCCGGTAGACGCGGAAGGCAGCGCCGCAGGGCCTCGGGCGGGAACGACACCCACCGCCCGGGCCTAGTTTTAGGCGCGCAGGAGCGCCGTAGGCGGGGGGATGGGCGCTACGGAGTCGGGGAATGTCCCTCCCGGCTCCGAATCAAAGCAGGATTGGCACCGCAGGATCACCGGAGCCGCAGCAAAAGAATCGTGCACTCCGTACACGGCGGCAGATAGGGAAAGTGCCAAAAAGCAGGATTATGAGGTCCGCTCGCCGCGGAGCTCACGCATCAAGCGGCCATCTTGCTCGGCGCACAACAGCGCCCCCCCGTAATAGCATTTCTGACGATTATATCTGCTTAGATTCACATGCGTCCTCTCTACCTCCCCGCTCGGGGTGGAGGAACATAGACGTCTTATTACTTCTCTCTTCTTCATGTGCTCCCTCACAATAGCCTTGGGCTCCCTCATGGCAGAAAAGATACAATCGGAGGGACCTCGGCGCGTGAGGGATTTGGGGTACACTACACGACATGTCACGATAGGGATAGTGTTACAGACACGCCTATGCCGACGTCCCCTTTCCGTCCCTGAAAGACGAGATGCAATACTCTGTGGTTCCCAGTGGATGTCGGACCATATGCACAGCATGTGAATCTAAGCAGATACAATCATCAGAAATGCTATTACGGTAAGTAATGCATGTCTTTCTTCCTGAGTCTGTGCCACAATTCCAATATTCATGTTCACAGTTGGTCAAAGAAAGGTTCCTCAGTGTTTCCTTGAGCTCCTAAGGGAAAATGTTAAGTCTTTAAATAAACCAAATGTCTCAAACTGGAAGGGTGATTCATTTAATCCGTCCCCATCAGTTGGGTCGCTCGTTTTCTTGTTCAAATATTATGCAATGGTGTTAGGCAAGATTGTATGCAGTACACTTGGGGTGCTCTACAACAACCCTGACCTCCTGGCAGTAGTAACCCAACCTTTGGTATAAGTGTGTACTACACAGGTTGGTAGCGTGGACGAGTAGCCAGGCTCATCTCAAGAGGGGTCAATGTGAGCTGTAGGGGAGTTGCACAGAGATTCACAATGACAAGTATTCAAGCAGACGCTTACACACAGGGTTTCTTGATAAAAACAATTAATTTATTTACCAGTCCGTTAATATAAGCCTTCTTCAGAAGGGACCTCTGTAAAACACCACCCAAATGTACTTCAAAACCTACACAATCTTAGTTTAGAATCAGTAAATAGCCATTTGGGATGGCATAAAGAAGAGATGTACACCCTCAGGTGCCTTCAATTGCTAGGGTGCTGTTGACATTAATGTATTACTGTTGCCACTCATAATTAGTTAAATCAAAGGGAAGGATTATTAGAGCAAACAAAATACCACAAATATTTCTTAAGCAGGCAAATACTTTCAGATCCCCCCAATAAGAGTCGATCAGTTAAAACAGGCTAAACCAAAGTCAGTAGGTGAGAGTCTATATGGGCTGAAGCACTTCTTTGAAGCTGGGTAGAAAAGTCTTTTCACAATGTTTCAGAAGTCTTTGAAGAAAAGGATGAATCAATGTAAGGCCCCAAGACGTTAGACTTGTGAGTGGTAGAAGATGCAAGCAACTCAACAGCAAGAGGTCAGTTCTTTTAGACTTTGTACAGTACCTTTTAAAGTGATGAAAAGATGCAGATGACTTCTGTTCCTGTGCAGCCTTGCAGATCTCACTGTTCCTGGGTCTCAGTTTTGGGCATACGAGGGAGGATGTCGGGGGACTCCTCCACTGCACTGGGATGGTCAAAACTCGCAACCGGCAAACTTCACTTCCAGTGGTTGTTCAGTGTTTCAGCTCCTCGCATCTACTGCAAATAGCAACACTGCAGTTCCTGGATGTCGAGATGGACTTTCCTTGCTTCTGGGGTCCCGCGCTCTGTTGAGGGGGATTGGGCACGGTAAGTCCTTCTTACTGGGAGTCCGGAGGATCTTCCTGGAGCCCTTGGCCAACTTAAAAGCATCTCATACGAACTGGTGTTGCTCTCACTGACTATACGGTTAACAGCAGCAACTCTGGAAATTCGACCAGCTCCGAGATGGATGTCCAGGTGGTGTTACGCTCACCTTGCTCCCACAGGGGCGTCGATCGGACCCGGACAGCTGCAGTCTCCTCCAACGTGAAGCGTAGTGCAGAGATGACAGACTGGACTGGCCCGCCTAATCTCGTCTGCTTGACCCGTAGAAGTATTCTCCTGCAAGTGGAGAAAGGGATTTAGCCACCCGTGGATTCTAGTAATGGCACCCCACTGTTCTCCCCACTAATCACCTCCGATATTCCCTTTCAGTAATCTCACCTTATGTTTTTGAAGGATGAGCTCTCCATGCTGCGTGGAATGCAGGGGCACGTAGATACCAGTTACTTCACTGGTTCGAAGGCGTTGGAAGAGTTTGAGATGAATCTTGACTCCGAGGTTCCTGGCGAGAACCCGTAAGTATAAAGTCCCAAGAGTTAAATATGTCCGATGTTCACTCTTGTCCCATTCCCTTCTTGTGTTGCAGCTGGGTCCAAGAGACGATTGTCTTGTGGCAGCTGATGGCGTTCAGGTAAGAGTCTGTATTACCCAACACTGTCCGGTAAAAGATGCGTGTATTTAACTTGTTGTTTTCTCTCTCCTTACAGGTGCGGCGTAAGAAGTTGCGGGATGTTAAAGAATAATGCCTCCGGTGATAAATCAGGTAAGTCTATGGTGGTAAAAAGAGATTGTATGTATTTGTTGGCTCTCTCGGCTCACCTTAAATTTCTTTTGTCCCCTAGATGCTGGAGTTCGGCGAGGAAAATTATGGAAGCAGCGCGAATCGAAAAATGCTGTGAGGACTGGTGAGTATGGCGCGGTGCTGCAGCTGGCGATGCGACGCGTGCAGAAATAATGTCCTTTCCAAGTTCGAAGACGTGATGGATCCGGAATCAGGTAAGGAATTAAAATGAAGTCCGTGTTCTAACCTTTCCTTCTTCTTTCCTCTTTTTCTAGGAGCTCTGGATTAGAGGCGGGCGTGGCAGAAGACTGGATGCTGACTGCAGGCACGGTGAGCAGCAGAATAACGCAAAGCATGTGCTACTGTTCGGGCGTGGTTTAAATAGCCTTCAAAGTAGTCCCAGGTAAGAAGTTCCCCCAGAACCACACCCGGGTAAAAAATAGTCCCTGAAGTAAAGTAGTCCCATTCAGGCCTCACGTTGGCTTGACTTCATTGCAGCATGGTCTGCATGAGGTAAGTAATGTACATGAGCCTGGTGCCAATGGCGCCAGGACTGCACCCAGACAGCCCCTAGCCGGAGCTGCTGGGTTTTTAGTAAGCACCTGGATGCCTGCTCCCGGGGCTGATGGGCTTGGTCCGGATGCCCGGGGGGTAGGCATCATGACAGGTGGCTTAGTTTGGAGTTGATTGGTCCCACCAACTCAAGGAGCGAAGTCGTCCTTGCATGGGCTTCTCTGTCGATGCAAACTTGGTGTTTCGGCACTGCAGCAGGGCTTCAAAGGCCAAACCAACAGTCCAGGAGTTGCAGCAGGCGTCCTCTTCAAGTTCTTCTTCGGTTTCCTTCGTCCAGTGGTCGACTCTGCCTTCCAAGCTAAAAGACTCACCTTTTATACAGTTCTCTCCCTTTCATTCCAGCATAGCTGTCACTCACCTAGCTCGGTGGCTGTCCTTGCCGGACAGTCAGCCAGCCAATCATCACAGAGTGCACTGGGTCTCCTAGACGACTAAGCACAGGGAGTTTTGGGCACCTCCCTCACTTCCTGCCTACCCCAGACACCCTGGAGCCAGAGGCGGGCTTCACTTGTGAATCCCGCCAAAGGCGAAATGAAGAAGGGGGCCAAACCTGGTTTGGTGCGCAGAGTAAATCTCAAGAAGGACCTTTCCACAAAGAAATGGCAAAAAAAGACTGGGCTATTTTGACAAAAATGGCACCCTTGAGTGCTTTACTGCAGCTGCAAACGCAGTCCGCTGTAAATGCACATCACGGTAGTAAAAATAAAACCACTACCACCAGCCATTCAGTGAAGAAAGGGTAACATAAAAATGTTACCTGAGAAGCTAGACAAAGGGGATAGTAGGTAACCCCTCCAGCATCCTATTGTAACATAGTGTGTGCTGGTTCTAGAAAGTTACAAAATGTAAATCAAGTCAATTTCACTTTACTGCTCTGGGAAATAGTAGTTTATCCCAGAGAAGGTATTTAAACCTTGGGGGAAATCTAAAAGACTTGCCTGTGTCACTGCACTAATGGTGCTGTGTGACACAATGTAAAAAGATGATGCCTATGGAGTTTGTCAGACTCCACAACCAAAAGAAACCGAGTACATAAATCACATTAAAATACATGAGGGAGTGGGGAAAATGGGTCTCGCTCTCTCCAGGTAAGAAAAATCAAGTCCACACAATCCAGCAAAGTTGCTCAGGGTCTCTAAGATAGAGGGAATTGGCACATTTCTGAGAATTCTCCCTAACAAATGGTAGTCTCCCTGTTCCCCTTTCCTTCGATTCTTGGCTTGGCTGACTGAACCCTCCAGGGTCCTTTCACTTATACCTTGCAATGTTCCATTTATCTGGATAGGACCCTATAGACCCCTCTGGTCCTCTGACTTGATTAGCTCTTGGGGCTGTCGCTAGAGCCTCTGCAAATGTCCAATATTGGGTTGCTCGTTTTCTGGTTCTAATTGTATGCAAAGGGATTTTCCCAGTTCCCCTTGTTTCTTCTCTTGGCTTGGCTGATTGATCCCTCCAGGTTCCCTTTCACTTACAGCTTGTAACAAATGCTACACCTTTCCAGCATGGCATCTTACATGGATTCACATGATCATGAATATTCCCTGTGTTGTCAGGCTGGGAATCCTCTAATATTAAAAGCAGTTTCTCGGGAGGGTGCTGTTGAGCAGCCAAGAAGATGACTGCTTTAGCTGGGAGCTCCAGTCCCTCGATATCCTTTATCCAAATTAACCCTGCATTAATCCATGGATATGGCATTGCAGCGGTCTCTATGTGAAGCGGATGGGGTGTGGGGTATGCAGCTCTGATCCTGCATTAATCCATTCTATGAGGGTGGTGTGGTGCGCCTCCGAAGATTGGGCTGTCGGTGGGGGAGCGAGGCTCAAGTAACACACCTCTGTGAACCAGCAGCCTAATCTGTGCGTTCCTCAGGCCGGTGCTGCCTGGAGCGCTCGGCGCGGCATACAACATACTTTGGGGAAGCCCGGCACATGACCAGACAACCTACTTTTTCGATGCAGCGATGCGACCGGTGAGTGCTGTGCGCTTCTGATCCCTTCCGGAGCCTCAGAGCCTGTCCCGCTGCGCGTGGCTGCCATCACACGCTGTGGTGGCCCTGTGTTGGTGCGTGGCATCATCCCGCTATGAGGTGCCTGGACGCGGCTGTGGGCGGTGCATTACACACCGGATAGATCTCCCGTTTGTCACCCTGCTGGGGTCATCGTGGCGGTTTGTGCGGCCCCCTGTTCGTAGCCTGGCTTGTCGGCAGGCTCCTGCACGTCCTATTGCAGGCATGGCACTGTCGCACTACTCACTGAGTTGACCCTTCTTGTCTCCCAAGTGAGTGGAGCATTCATATTTTGGAGCATCAATACTGGGGGGGGGGGGCGCGGACTGCTCTCGGCTGGATCCCGCATAGTTGCCCTGTGTGTCTCATGCTGTGACTCTTGTGGACTGCTGTGGAGCCTGGCTCTTGGGGCTTGCGACAGCATTATGCCAGAGCTTCCACTGTGCTACACTTGCCAGGTCAGTGCTCCGGTGACCACATGGATCCCCTTCAGCCCTTCCACCGCTCATGCAGGCTTAGAAGAATTTGTCACATAACCTGCCCGGCCTCCTTTCTACCCCGGACAACAAACTGTTGCTCTTTCAGTATGGAAGTCTGACTCCATAATTCTGCCAATTCAGTCCCAGTGGACAAAACACTTGAGAAGCCAATAGGGTGACCTCCTGCTGGCTGAACTGTGGCATCACCACACCTTTTTCAGTACTCTTTCCAACAGTCCCTGGATCTGGCTAACGTGCCTACTCGCACAGTGTCTTCCACGCCGGCGTCACTGGAGGGCAGAATGATGAAGGGATCCGGCGGAATTAAAAAAGGGCCTATGGACTCTTATACCAATACCCCTGCCAAGTCCTCGGGCGGTTACAGAGCCGACGGCGACCATGCCTCGACTTAGGTGCTTCTCGTGACGACCATTTATTGGCAACAATGCATAATGGATTCATGGCAGTCAACATGAAGCTTGATAACATTGTGTCCACCATTGGTTCTCTGAAATCTAAATTTGAGAAAGAAAGTGCCTGCAAAACTGCAGCAGAGACGAGGATTGGCGCGACAGAGGATACCATCGACAGACACGATCGCAACATAACGCACCTTTAACAGTGGGTCAATAAAATCTGCAATAAATAGGTGGACCTGGAGTACCCGCTACAGGCGCAACAATATCCGTATAATTGGGATGCCAGAGGCGGCCTGCAAGGGTCCGATGGAAACTTTTGTTGAAAACCTGCTGAAATCATTATTTGATCATACAAAGTTCTCCCCGTGCTTCCTGGTGGAGCGAGCACATCGAGTTTTGGCTCCTGTCTCCAAACCGCCCTCCCCCCTCACACCACCCTGGCTAGACTACTTAACTACCGGGATAGAGATCTAATTCTACGTCTGGCTAGGGAGAAGGGTGTGCTTCGGTATGAGGCCTCTGACATCCACATCTACCCGGACCTCTCTGCCAATGTAAAAGCCCTATGTAAATCGTATGATCCTGTTAAGAAACTGCTGCGCCTCAGACAGGTCCCTTATGCACTGGTGTTTTCGGCCAAGTTACGAATTCAGCATTGTGGGCATGTGCATTTTTTTGGGAAAAAAACAATTGATGCCACAGCCTACATAGAAGCGTCTATTTTTATTCCCCTACTAAGGCGCTACAGCGATCAGTCACAGCCCTCGCCTGCACAACAATGGACCTGACATTATGGACAATGATTGACCAACGAGGACATTGAATAGACCTCTCCTTTCATGACACTATACATGGATATGTAACTTTCATATAATTGGGACCGGCTGTAAACACTGCAACCAACTAAGCGATAGCAGTACCTGTACACAGCGCAACTCAGGAAATTTCCAATTCTTTTGTTGGGGTACATCGTCAAGTTGGGGGTGATGGGTTGGAAATTTGTTGAGTTGGGGGTAAATGACGTACAAGTAGATCACAAGCTACAGGGGTTTCAATGTTTTGAAGTTATATTCACTTGTCTTTTGAAAACCAGTGCAGACTGTCTCTCTACCACACATTGCAGTAACACCTTTCCATTTCATGCAAGCGAGTTATGCACACCACTTAACATAATCATGACACTAATCATGACACTATAGGTGACAAGATCTCCTTGACCTGGGGGGCCTCAATCACCCTATCAAGTCACGTAAGGTAGCAGCATATATTAACCGTCATGGTCCGAAGGTGGTAATGCTGCAAGAAACTCATGCCCAGGGGTCACTCAATGAAAGATTTGACCCCAGCTGGGGACCCCAGCATTACTACACTGATTATTCATCACAGGCTAGAGGAGTGATGACCCTGATACACCGATCACTCCCCTTTCAGGAAGTCAAGCGCTGTATTGACGCACAAGGGAGGTTTGTGATCCTATGAGCAAACTAGCCGGTATTGACACATTGATTCATAAGTACGGCCCAAACTTAGGCGACCCTCAATACTACAGTCAAGTGATGGGTATTCTAATAGGGGGTTGCCGCTCCCGGATTATATGGGGAGGCAACTTGAACTGAATCCTGGACTGTGTGGTTGACCGATCTAGGGCTACCCAACGCGATTTGATGAATGCGGGCCGCACGATTCTGTAGATTATGCAACAAATTGAATTGGTCAACACATGGAGGGACTGCAATCCTGGCGTACGCAAATATACCTACTACTCGTCGGTGAACAATGCACAGTCCAGAATTGACTATTGGTTGGTTGCGGCTACACCTGTGACGCATGTGCAGGACTGTAGGATTCAACCTAGAACCATTTCTGATCATTCACTGGTCACATTGACAATTGTTTGGGCCGGTCCATCCCCACCTCCCCTCCCACCGCCCTACATGGCGCATGCCCCCCCATAACGAGGTCAGTCTTTTTTCAGAGGAATGAAGGTTTTGTTCAACACTCTTCCACAGCCTGGGAGGCATTTAAGGTGTGGTTTAGAGGGGAGGTGATTTCAATCTCCACGGGAACTCTGAAGGTAACGAGAAGAGAGTTGGGTAGCATAGAGACTGTCCTGAGACAGCTTGAGAATGAATATGGCACGTCACACAACAGAGCACTATTGGGCCTCATTAAAGGGAACCTGTTGAAATGTACAGAACTGGTGGACAGAGAAGTCAATGGATGAATCATCCCATTCAGGCAAGGCGCTACTGGGAGGCGAATAGACCAGGCCGGTTCCTCGCAGGCATCATTAGATCTTAAAAAGGGGCGCAGCACATCATTGGTATTAAAGGGACATCAGGAAATATCCTTATTGCACCTGAGGCAATCAATGGCGAATTCCACCAATACTATAAGACCCTATATGCCAACTCTGGTAGGTGCACTAATGCAGAGTTGGCGAGTTACCTAAACAAGATCCCACTCCCATCGTTGAGGCAAGAAGCACCACTAGTGCTGAACCAGCTACTCACACTTGACGTTATCACAGAAAGCAATTATGGCTCTCCCGTCTAGAAAGGCCCCCCGCACAACGGTATAGGTATCGAACTATATAAGGCGCTCTGGCTTATCTTTGCTGCCAGGCTGTTGAAGGTCTGGGAGGAATCCCTCCAATTCGGTCAATTACCCCCTCACTATCAGAATCCGTAATCGCTGTATTACTAAAACCCAACAGCCAGCCTCCTAGATTGCCTCGTATAGACCCCTATCCCTGATCAATGCTGACACCACCATTTTTGCCAAATGACTGTCCACTCGAATCCTACCTTATATGTCAACTCTGGTCCACCCGGACCAATCCAGGTTTATCCCTGGCCGCTCCACAGCGTTTTACTTGCGCAGGCTATTAAGCATCATGTCCCAAATTAACCCACATGCTCAGACTATGGCCGCCTCGCTTGACGCACAGAAGGCCTTTGATTCCGTCTCATGGCAGTTTCTTTTCGCAGTACTCCAGCGGATGCAATTTGGTGCTCTTCATACAGTATATTCGCCTGTCTATATGTTGGCCCTACAGCCAGAGTCCGCACCGTGGCACGCTCTCGCCTGCTTTCCATATGGGCCGCGGGACGAGGCAGGGCTGCCCATTATCCCGTTTACTCTCGCTTTAACGATTGAGCCCCTTGCACATATAAAACTACTTAAACGCAGGCATAGGGGTTTGCATATAGCGGGCCCACCAATTATAGCTCTCTATGTTGACGACACACTGTTATATATTTGAAATCCAATACAAAACCTGGCCCCACTGTTGGAAGAGATCTGCAATTTCTCAACATATTCCGAGTACTGAATTAACTAATCAAAATCGGAGCTGTTCCTGCTGACTGACGCCACACACGTACTGACAGATCTTAGGGGGTTCAGGTGGGTCCCACACAAATTTAAATATCTGGGCATACTGGTCTGTCGTTCACATCACTTATTGCTGGCAGATAACCTGGGTCTGTGGGCTAGATTCCCCATTTCATTATATGGTAGACTCTCAATACTGAAAATGATAGTTCCTAAACTTCTGTACTATTTTAATAATCTTCCTGTTTGGCCGGGACACAATTTCTTCGATAAATTGTGTTCCTTGGTAATCAGATACACATGGGGCACTGGGGTTCCACTAATTAAATGGGAGGGATTGTCCAAACCATTAGAACAAGGTGGCCTGCAAGCCCTGACTTCCAACTCTACATCGCCTCGTAGGCCCTGTATGCCCGCTATTGGTATGCCTCTCCGGATTGCCCAATACATTTAGACTTAGAGACGTACCGTGCCTCCCCTTCGAACTTAAAAACAGTTATTCTTGCTTATCAGCATACTTATTCTTGTACATTTGATCCGGTCCGCGCAACAGTAAATGCATGGGCGGGATTCTTTAAGAGACTCGGGCGAGAACGCCATATTGCGGAGCGCTCCCCCTGTGGAAGTGCCCTGGTCTCCCCCTGATGTTTGACAAAGATATTCAAAGTATGTGGGATCCTGGGGAGACACGGACTCTGCACAACCTTTTCCCTGACGGGACTGTTGTCTCACATGAAGACTTCACGGTTAAACTAGGCAATAACCCAATAAGAGCGCTTCAATACTTCAGAATGAGAACAGCAGTTCCCCCAGGAACCCTGTGACTGTGAACCACTGGGAATGGTAGTGACCAGTAAAGGCCCTAGGGTAGTGGTTTCCAGATTATGCAAAGCATGTCAGGCTAATTAAATTCCCATCCACGATGCCAAAGGGAGGTGGGAAAAATATTTGGGTATTATAATAAACCATGAACAATGGTTGTGATGATGCCGACTAACAAAAGAAGTTTCCCTAAATGCTCGGTTTAGAGTGATACAATTCAAGATATTAAATCAACTACATTACACGCCTTCACGTATAAGCAAGGTTTACACCAATGACAGGCAGCAAATGCATGAAATGCGGCGCGGCTGCCGCAGACTCTCTGCATAAGTACTGGCGCTAACGACAGATGGCCCAGTTCTTGGCGATCAGTAGCGGATGCCCTACATGATATTACTGATATCCCCCCTTCACTTTCACCCCCCAAATACATGCTGGGGGACACTGGGAAGGTATCTGTGAAGATTAGCTGGCTTTTCAACTTGGGATGTTTGATCGCCAAAAAATGCATATTGAAGTACTGGAAATCTCAGGCTTCCCCTGAGGTTAATGTATGGTTCAGGGAACTGAACTATGCCAATGAAAGGGAGGAAGGCTACATTTCGCTGATTGTACTCGGCTCCAAGGACATATGGAAACCATTCCATGAGTCCTACGGAATACGACATTTTCCCAGTGAATGCACTGTAAAGATGACATATTTAATACTATGTACCAGTTCTGTGTAACCTGTTTGGTTGATTAGTGTTTCTAAACAAGATTGTAACAAACTCGCATATGTATGTTACTCCTACGTCCCGTCGTATGGGTGTCCCTCGCTAGGTACTGGAGACAGAACTTTTTTCATCAGAAAAATCATCTTCCGCTTTAAATTTAGATGCGCGAGGGGGCCCGGCCTTGGGAGCATGGGCTCCCCTGACTCAGTCCACTGGCGCCACTCCTCAGTCCTCTTTTCTGCATCGACGGGAATGGACAGCTTTCACCAGCGCTCCTGGGTTAGGTCTCGGCATAGTAATTCCACGTGCTCTTCCCCGGAAACGTATGTGTCTTATTTTTCTTATATTTCAATTAGGTACCGCTCTTTCCTCTGGCGCCACGCTCCTCCCCGACACATGTCGACTGGTTTCAGCAGGTGTCCAGGCTGCGCAGGTCTCTTCCCTATGTCTGACTCCCACGCTCTCTGCCTCTGCTGCCTTAGCCCCGGCCACAGCTAGGAAGGCTGTACCACATGCAAAGTGCTGACAATGCATGCTCTGAAGAACAGATTAGCCAGGTGGAAGGAGCTCGTCAGGAAGTCGCCTCCAGAGGACCTAAAGGCATTTGTTAAGCAGAAGACCAGACGTAGGTGCACTGTTCTCCTCCGCACCCCCCTAAAGGCGACTCCTTCCACAGGAAGCGCATGAGCAGGAGGGACCCATTAGGTCCTAGTACCAGCACACATACCAAGGCTGCTTCAGCTACTGGCCTCCAGGCCGAGGGGTTGCGAGATCCTACTCGTAACTCTGCTAAGGGACCACAAAGTTCTATTATCGGGTCTCAACCTGAGAGGCTCAGCCCTAATACCAGACTGATGTCTGAGGGGGCGCCTGTACGCAGTTCTACCGGTGCCACAGCCGAGGGCACTCTGCCCACCATGACCCATCGTGAGGTGCAGAGCAGGCCTCAACCTCCACTGCTCCGTGACCTGGAGGAAGCCGGGCCCAGCGCAACAAGCAGCACGTCACAGGCATGTACAAAATGGCTTCCAGGGCCAAACAAAATGGCAGCTCGCCCAACACCATCCCCATTTGGGGACCAGGTAGGAAAAAGAGTTTCCGGGTGGGACTTGTCATCCCCTGGCACTTGGCCCACGGCATATCCATCAGCATCGCAAATACTCCTCGCCACATACAGCAAGCCCAGGTCTCAGCAACTTCAGGGCCCTCCGCCTATGCCGGCTCCACCAAGCGCTCCTCTGGCCTGTGAAGACAGGTTTTCTGACATGTTCCTTGCCCTCATGAGATCTCCGCAGATGGGTATTATCCGTAGGGATATGATCGGGGACATGCTCCCTCCGGTACAGACGCTAGCACCCACGGCCACCCGCACTTGGGTCCAGCTCTTCCGGGCCCAACGCAGCCCCAGCTGCCCGCACCAGTTCCTGTGACACCGGCTCCCATACCTGTGCCAGTCACAGCAACCCCTTATCCGCTGCCGCAGCAACCTCTGGTGCCTATCAGTGCACTGCAGCGCCCTGCTCCCAGGACCAGAAGGACACATTGTGGACACGGATGAAGAGGAGGACCCTGACACACCATTGTCGGCCAAGGCCGTTCATGAATGGCTTGTGGGCCTGGCTGAGTATTTGGGGCTCCCACATCCAGAAGTGGAACAACCAGAGGCGGGGGTATTGGCAGAGGTTCTCACTCTACGCCCCTCTGCCAGAACGGGAATCCCTATGCAGATGGATGTTGTGGCGCTCGCCAAAAGAGGATGGCTCAAACCACACTCTACACAGCCTACCAACAGGCGCCTCAGCGCCAAGTTTAGGCAAATGGAGGGGGACCCCCTGTTACTGTCAGCGCACCCCCAGCTACACTCTGTGATTGCGGCAGCTTCGCTCTACTCCAAACCACAATCGTCCTCAGCTACATCAGCCTCCGCACTCCTGGGTAAGGAGGAGGACATCCTGGAAGCATATGGAAAGAAAATCTATTCCAACGCTTCTCTACATCTACGCCAGTCCAATGCGGATGCCATGTTGGCGGTGGTCAACCAATTTCCTTCCTGAGCTCCCTGTGCAGAGCCAGGCGCGCTTCAAGGCTGGGCTGGCTGAAGCCGAAATAGTAGTGCAGGACATAATGGAGTCCATAGTGGCTCACATTAACACCTCAGGGCGTGCCCTATGTATTGCTATGTATTGCTACTGCCATGAGGACAACCTGGCTACGGGCTACAAAATTCAATCCCGATGTCCAGGAGTGCATTCTGGACCTTCCTTTCGAGAGGGAGGGGGGGGGGGGGCGGGCGATCTGTTCCATTCTACTACGGACGAGGAACTCAATAAGAAGAATAGTTTGCAGAATGCCAAGTCCTTATCGATCCTTACTAAATCCACCCCCAAGGCATACAGCCAGGCGAACCAGTGCTCAGACAAGGATTGGTCCTTCAGGGTCTTCCAGGAGAGACGGTCCAGACAACTGGACAGATCTCCAAGCCAGCACAGGCACGAGCAGCACAAGGCGGCTCGCACAGGCTTTTTCCAGTCCCCCTCCTCAGCCTGAGCCTCAGAGGGCAAAAAAGCATGACCGTCATCCAGATAGTCTCCTGTGGGGGGGGGGGGGGGGCAGGCTTGCCCTTCATGCGCAATGCTGGCGTACAAGGTTCACGGACCCCTGGATCCTCTCTGTAGTATCCATGCGCTTCCAGCTCCCTATCCCTCCTCCTTCCTCCTCCCCTCCGCTCCCACAGATTGGTACAACAACTTTGTTGGCGGAAATTCGCTCGCTTGTAGAGAGTGAGGCAGTGGAGGAAGTCCCAGCCTCTGAGCGGGGTCTGGGCTTCTATTCACAGATTTTCACTATAGACAAGAACCACCAGGCTGGCCTGAGAGTTGCGTTGGACCTTTCCACCTTTAACCTTTCCCTTCCTCTCCAAAAGATGGTTACCCCAGCGCTTTTAGCAGAGACATTGTGTGCGAGAGACTGGATGTGCTTCTTGGATCTGAAGGATGCCTACCTACACGTCCCGATCTGGTAGCCCCATTTGTCCTTTCTGAGGTTCATGATCATGGGTTTTCATTTTCAATACAAGGTTGCTACCCTTTGGCCTCAGGCCTTTACCAGACTGATGAACGTGGTGGCAGCCCTGCTCAGGGCTCAGGGTTACCACATCTACCCGTACCTAGACTGGCTCATCAGGGCAAGGTAGCCTGAGGCAGTCCTTCATACTGCCTGTGCTCTCATGAATACACTACATGAGCTGGTATTTTCCATCAATCTCAAGATATCTCATTTGGAGCCTACGCAAAGTCTAGCCTTCCTGGGCCTGAACTGGAATATGAGCCCCAAGAGGATTTTCCCTTCGGTGGACAAGATCGCAGCCATCTAGAGAGCCACAGGTCATTTTCTCAGCAGAGCTGTGACCTCGGCATGGTGGTACCAGCACCTCTTGGGCATTATGGCGGCATGTCTCCTCGCAGTGCCGCATACAAGGCTCAAAATGAGGCATCTCAAGTTGCACTTTGCAGCCTCTTGGAGTCAAGAGAAGGGTTCCCAGGCAGAGCTGCTCAACATCCCACATCTCCACCAGGACCAGGTCTGGTGGATCACGGACAGCACACTGCGTATAGGCAGACCCTTCCGTCAACCAGCACCTCTGGTCACCATCACCACGGACTCATCCCTAGAGGGATGGGGTGCTACCCTTGGCAGCTTCAGTGTCCGCAGGGTATGGTCCCGTCAGGAGCAGGTGACACATCAACTGCCTCGAGTTGATGGCCATCTAGCTTGCTCTCAAAACCTTTCTCCCGATCAACGGCAGGGCGATTCTCATTCAGACGGACAGCTCCACCAGCATGAATTACATCAACAAGCAGGGTGGCACCAGGTCTCCTCCCTTCTGCACTCTGGCAGTCAACATTTGGGAGTGGGCTCTGCAAAACAGAATGCACCTGACAGCCATCCACCTCCTGGGCGAGTCCAACATGGTGGCAGACAGGCTAGCAGACTGGGTGCGACAACTACGAATGGCAGCTGAACAAACAGGTGCTTCAGGGGATCTCCGGCAGTTGGGGTCATCTTCAGGTGGATCTCTCCGCCACCTGGTACAACAGGAGGGGCCCGCAGTTCGCGTCCTGACAGGGCAGGGGCTCTCTGGGCAACGCCATACAGGTCCAGTGGAAGGACATGAATGCGTATGCCTTCCCTCCGACTCCCCTGATCCACAGGGTAATATGCAAGATCTGTGAGGACCAGCACCTCTGTATCATCTTGATGGCTCTGTGATGGCCAGCAAGGCCATGGTTCTCAGAACTACTGAGACTGTCGGATCAGGCCCTGTTGCACCTTCCGCTGGGCCCGGCACACCTATCTCAGCAGGGAGGCACAGTCATCCACCCTGCCCCCCGGAAGTTAGCCCTTGCAGCGTGGTTCCTGAACAAGTCACGCTGAGGCCTCTGCATCTGTCACAAGCTAACCTAAACATTATACAGGGAGCTAGGAGCAATGCTACCAGAAGCCAGTCCAAAAGCAAGTGGACCAGGTTTTTTCACCGGGCGGAATCAAAGGAGGTGGATCAGTTGACCTGCACGTTGGACTACGTGCTATCCTTCGCTGCGTACCTTGCATACTCTGGGGTGCAGGTAGACGCATGCCTCACCTATCTGGCAGCCATTGGAGCCTACAGGAACACTGAGGAGGAGGTTTTTTCATCCTCTAATCCAGTGGTTAAGACACTTCGTGGGCCTCACTAGTCTTTATCCGCCTATCAAGAAACCACACCCGGTGTGGGACCTCAATGTGGTCTTGGGCGCCCTGGCGCATAAACCATTCGAGCCTATTGCGTCCGCAGAGATCAAGCTAGTCACCACTAAGACGGCCCTCCTGGTGGGCCTTACCTCGGCATGCTGGGTCAGTGAAATCCAGCTGCTGGTGGCTTCAGAGCCTTGTACTACATTCCATAAAGACAAGGTGGTACTTAAAACTCACCCTGCTTTTTTTTTACCTAAGGTTACCTAAGGTTGTTTCCTACTTTCACCTAAATGAGGAGATGGTGTTACCAACTTTCTTAGCGGACCCTAAGGATGATGCTCAGAGGGTATTGCACTGTCTGGATGTCAGGCATGCGCTAAGATACTACCTGGACAGGACCAAGAGCTTCTGCAAATCAGACACCCTCTTTGTCACCTTTGGGGGGGTTAAAGCCTGGCTGCCTGGTCTGGACTAGGAGTATGTTACGCTGAGTAATTTATAATTTCGAGGTTGTACGTCTGTTACTGCACTAAAAGTTTTTTTTAAAGCAGTTTTGCTTTAAAACTAAAACTGCTTTTCACTTATGCAGCCTATTGCTGTCAGTGAGTCATACTTCCCAAGCCAATGGCATTCATCCTCCTCGGCTCGACCCCCAGTGGCCATCCTTTTACTGCACGTTTTCATGTTGGGGGGAGTCTGATTTAGCTCCTTGAACATCTCCATT
The DNA here is from genome assembly GCF_040938575.1 of Ambystoma mexicanum. Lineage (NCBI taxonomy): Eukaryota > Metazoa > Chordata > Amphibia > Caudata > Ambystomatidae > Ambystoma > Ambystoma mexicanum. The sequence continues at coordinate 871,216,409 of NC_090936.1, forward strand.
TGTTCTATTGTTAAATTTCTCATCAATTTTTCATCTCCGGTCACATTGGACCTCCCGCGGCACAAACCCATTGCCAGTTAAGATCCTTTCAATTGTCAGATCTTTTTTCTTTGTGCGAGGCCTTCTCCTTGGGCTTGGACCATCACCACGCGGCATAGGTGGACGTCAGCAAGAAGAGTCTCTTAAGGGCATGTGCCAAGTGCAACCTGAAGAAAATCTTTGTGGATTATCTGCATGACAAATGCCTCTACTGTTTGCATCCACACCATGAAGGGGACACCTATTCCATCTGCAAGTCCTTCTCCTCCAAGACGCGACAGGATTGTTACAGAAGGTCGATGACTTGGCAGGAGGAGGGTGCCAAGGCCTCAGTGTGAAGTAATGCCTCTCGCCGGGTCAGTAGATCCATTGAGCATACTCCCTCTACTAAGAGGTCTAGGTCAGTTGAGGGCACTTCGCTGGGAAAGAGACCTAAAAACGACAGGAAGTCCCACGTTCCAACGTTATCTCTATCAATGGCTTCCAAGGCTCATTTTAAGACGGCAGGGTCCACTGCCACAACTCCGGCGTTCTCATTGTCAGAAAAACGACACACGTCAATGACCTCTCCGGCGACGAGTCGTGCACAGTTGATGGGCAGAACAACGTCCACGAGCAGTCATCCGAAAGGTCACGTTCATGTTCGCATTCAGTCATCGAAACTCAAGTCTCTGTTGGAGTCCACGGTCAAGTAATCGTCACAGGTCCATCCACCGAAATCTTCATTTGCCACCACGTTGACGGCCTCTCAGTCTACTGTCTCGTCGACACTTCCGGCTACATTGACTGTCCGGTCGACTATGATAACTGTCCACAAAATTGCTCTACCTCCACGCCCGCCCTCATCGGGCCCATCTGCTGCTCCGTCAACAACACCACAGGTGCCTGCCATTGCCTTGTTCCCCAGGGATGCAAGTGTGTACAAGGAGAGAGGAGTTTTGGGCTCCTCCCTCACTTCCTGCATTCCCAAGCATACTGAAGCATGGGCGGGCTTTAGGGCTGCAGCCCGCCAAAGGCAAAACACACAAAGGATTTAAACTTAGTTTAAACAGAGTAAAAGTCCAGAAGGAACTAACAAACATGAAATGGCAAAGAAAGAAGACTGGCCATTTTAGAAGAATGGTCCCCAATGGGCGCTATACTGTAGCTGAAAATCAGCCTGCAAGTACCCTGCACAAAAGGTAGTAAAAACGAACCACTGCCACCAGCCATTCAAGTTAACTAGTGTAACAAAATGTTACTTTAGAAGTATGATGAGGAGTTACTATGTAACCCACCAGCAATCCACATAGGGTGGTTTGTACTAGACCCACAAAAGGAAAAAGTAAGTAAGATAAACACTATTTTACTATTCTTGAGAACTGTAGGTCACAAAAGAAAATGTACTTAAACATTAAGAGAAGTCCAATGGACTTCTCAGTGGCCCTGCACAGTGGGTGCTGTGTATCACTATGCAAGAAACAGGTTCCTATGGAGTTTACCAGACTCCATTAAACAGTTAAAAATCCAAGTTGGAGAAAAACACAAGAGTGTTTAAACCACTCGCTCAGGAGGTTTAAAATCAAAAAGATTCCAGATACTTGCAAAAGAGCTGAGGGTCTTGAAGGTTAAAGGGAATTAGCACAGACACTGAAAATTCTCCCTAACACTTGTCCATGGACATCCTCTCTACACCGTACACCTTGGTCTCCAAGCTGCAGCAGTGTCTGCCTCCAACAGCTCCCAGGCTGCTCCCTCTAGGAGTCCTCCATTGCTCTCGAGGCCGAGGCTGCATTTAGTGCCTCCAACCCCACCTCGGTGGTTTTCCTTCCCTGTGGCTACCCTCACGGACATGGAGACTAATCCTGATACTGACACCTCACAGGGTACAGATGAGTTTGATGACCTGATTTCGTCTGATTGCGATCCCCCTGATGTGGATCTGTATCCGACGCTTCACTGGATGAGAGCATCGCCTTTCATGCACTGCTGACCCGTGCAGCAACATTATTAGATCTGGTTCTTGAAGATAAGAAAAAGGAGGGTTTCCTTTACCAAAGAAGAAAGTCCTCTAGGAAATCAGTTGTGGCAATCCCTGAGTAGACTACATATGGGAAAATGGCTTATTGGTCATAAACTCCTTTCTTTGCCCCTCCGAAGAAATACAGCCTAGAGTAGTGGTACAGAATACTGGATTGTGCACCCAAGTGTCTTCGTCCCCAGCCTTCACCCAACTCAGTGGATTCTGCTGCAGCGAGGAAAAGGTCTAATAGCCCCTTCCTCACCATGCATGGTTCCACCAGACCAGGAGCATAAGAAGTTGGACATGTTTGGGAAACACATAATCACCACCACCGGCTCTACCATTAAAACAGCTAACGCTTTAGCTATACTCTCCAGATACGATAGGAAACTATGGTATAAGCTGGCACACATCTTGGATTTCCTCCAAGAGGATAAGAAGAAAGAGGCGTTGACATTATTTCACATCGGTGAGGATGCCTCTGATCACACGATTACAGTCACTTTGGACATTGCGGATTCAGGTTTCTGACAAGTGGGCAATGGGGCAATGCTCTGCAGGCAAGGCTGTTTGAAGGCCACTAACTTTCGCCCTAAGTTCCAATTAAAGGTTATTGATATGCCCTTTGAAGTCAGGGACCTTTTCGGAAAGACTGTAGATGAGACCCTGCAATCCATAAAGGCGAACACAGAGACAGCACGCTTGCTGGGTACTCTTCAGCAACAAAGGCAGTACTTTCGTTCATCCAAGGGCTGTTTCTCCAGGTCCACCACGAAAGAGTACAGGCAGGCAGATCGCCAACCTTCACGCTGCAGCACGCAATGTATAGAGGACGTTCAGTCTTACAGAGGGGAAATGCAGTGTCTGCGTGGAACTTCCTCCAGGACGCAACCAAACAGGCCTGACCAGGGCCCGGTTCCCTGCTTCAGCACTCCAGTGGGAGGCCGTCTATCACAGTTTGTTGACTAGTGGCTCAACATCTCCACCGGCAAGTGGGTGTTCAGCATTGTCCAGCAGGCTCACTCCCTCGAGTTCCCGGACAAATGCCCCTTCATTCCTCACGCCATAAGACAAGAGCACTGTTAAAAAGGGAAGCAAACGAAACCGTGCCAAAACACCTCTGGGGCTCTGGAGTGTAGTCCAGACAAATCCTGATGAGAAAGAAGTCTGGTGGCCCATCCTTGACCTGAGGCAACTCGACACATTTCTCAAGTCCCAGAAGTTCCAGATGGTCACGTTCCAGCACATGCTTGAACAACTGGAGCACAGAGACTTCCTGGCATCCCTCGAAACTGGAGGATGCCTATTTTCACACCCCCATTAATCACAGGCACCAACTCTTCCTCTGGTTTGTTGTAAACAGTAGACATTACCAATTCCAGGCTCTTCCCTTTGGCCTCAAGTCATCTCCAAGGGTCTTTACAAAGTGTCTGGCTCCGGTGGCAGCCCTTCTACAGCGTTCAGGGATCTACGTTTATCATTTCCTAGATTACTGGCTGATCTCCGCCCGCTCTCGTCCACTGGCCTTGCAGCACACCGAAGAGACCATCATGTGCCTGACTTTGCTGGGATTCTCTCTCAACTTTACAAAATCATCTGTGGTGCCATCGGATAATGTGCTCTTTCTATGCTCATGTCTCAAAACACTGATGTGTGTGCCTTCTCCCTTGGAACAGAGGGTCAAGGCCATTTCATTTATTTAATTATTTTTTTAATAACGTGCCTAATACCACACCCGAATTTGGTTTCTAACCGTGGATCTGGGATTCAAACCTCTGTTGCTCAGCGTGGTCTTGCTTCCAAGACCAGCGTGTTGCCCCTGCGCTATCCTCCATTTATCCACCATCTTGAGCAAAGTGCAACAGCTCTCAGCACTTCCAGTGGCTACCGTCTGATCCATCAAATCTCTGTTAGAGATGAGGTCTTCATGCATCCCCCTAGTCTCTCATTGCAAGCTGCACATGAGAACTCTACAACAGTTCCTAGATGCCAGGTGGCAGCAAGTATCAGGCTCCTGGAATGACAAGATCACCCTTCATTCTAGTGTTCAGGAAGTCCCTGCAGTGGTGGTCTGTTCATCAGCATCTCGGGTAAGGTGCTCCTTTTTGCTTTCCAGTGCATCAGGCCACAGTGGCCACTTGCGCCTCCCACGCAAGGGTGGTTATCCCACACAAGTAAATTTCACGCCAGGTGTTTATGGCAACCTAAGGAGAAGTAGTTGCACATGAATGTCTTGGAGCTGCGAAAAGTGTTTCTGGATACTCAAGTTATTCAAACCTCAACTCCAAGGCAAGGAGGTCCGCATCTTCACAGACACAACAACCACCATGTTGTACATCAGAAAAATGAGAGGAACCCGCTCTCCCATTCTATCTCGATAAGCTTAAGCGATGTGAACACGGGCGATGGATCAGAAGATGTTTCTCATTCCATTCCATCTAGCGGGCATTCACATTACTATCGCAGATTCACTCAGCAGTGAACTACGATCCTGTCACGAGTGGGAGCTTCATCAGACCAAGTTCTTCTCCAGATAAGGATGCCCTCAAATCAACCTATTCGCCACGGCAGCAAATGCAAAGTGCCCAAAGTTTGCCAGCCGGGACCTGCAACCAGCGAGTCTAGGGGACCCCATCTCGCTCCCCTGGAAGGGCCGTTTTCTCTATGCCTTCCTGCCAATTCCCTTGATTCTGTGAGTCATAAGGGCACTCCACAGACCCACTGCAAGCTGATACTCATTGCTGCAGCGTGGTCCAGGCAGATCTTGTACTCGGACCTTCTCCACCGGTCTGTGGCTACTTGCATCACGCTGCCTCCTCTTCCAGACCTGCTCTCCAGAGAGGGAGGGTCTCTCCTCCATTACCCAGTGTCCTTGAAACTGGCGGCTTGGATCCTGCACACCTAGAGTTTAACCATTACTCATTGCTCGCAGAACGCAAAGTTATATTCTGGCTAATGCTAGGGCACCGTCTGCCTTTGCATGCTACAAGCACAAATGGAAACACTTCTCTGTGTGGTGTAATTCGCAGGTGTTTTCTCCCCTTTGTATACAAGCTCCTCAAATCCTGGCCCATACCTGCTCTCCCTAGCAAAGGCGGGCCTTGCTCATGCATCCATCAAGGTACACCTGGCAGCTATCTCCCCATACACTGGAACGCCTAGCAGGCCTTCCTTGTGATCTCACAGGCTTGTTAAATAATTCATGAAAGGTCTGTTCGGAGCATTCCCTCCTGTGAAGGCTCCAGCTCCCGCATGGGTGCTCAAGGTCGTTCTGTCAAAATTAATGAGCCCTCCTTTTGAACCTCTTCAGTGTTTCTCTAAAGTTTGTCATGGAAGATTGCCTTTCTGGTGGCTATCGCTTTGGCCAGACGTGTTGGAGAGTTACAGGCTCTCTTGCAAACCACATTATTTGTCTTACCATCAGTCCAAGCCGGTGCTACATACTCCTCCATCCTTCATGCCAAAGGTTCCATCAGACTTTAATTTCAATGAGCCTTAAATTCTGGCTGTCTTATTCCCCAGTCCTACCTCTCCTGCAGAATGGGCTTTGCATTCTCTTTATGTGGCGCGTGCTTTGAAGTTCTATGATGCACACACTAAAACCTTTCATACAACTCTGTTTTTTGATACATTTGCACTTGTGGGGCTTAGGGGAAAAGGTAAATCCCTCTCCAAGGCTTCCATTTCCAGGTCGCGTTATGGCTGTATCAAGTATTGCCACCGGCTTGTAAGCAGGCTATTGCTAGGAAGACTCATTCCACCAGAGCCGTAGCTGCTACTACGGCGTTCCTGTCTGGTGTTCCTCTGCTGGATATTTGCAGGGCTGCTACGTGGAGGTCGACTCATACCTTCGCAAGATTCTACTGCATCAACAGGGATTCAAGGGCTGCGTCCCGTGTCAGTCAGGCAGTGCTTTGCAACCTGTTTAATTGAGGTGAATGTGTTCCAGAAGTGAGTTATTCTATTGCTTCTGTTAAGCCTGTTCCATCTCCCGTCGATGTGTATGTACTGCTGTATAATCATATTCAATTCATGAGCATGTGAATCCATGTAAGATCCCATGCTTGAGAAGGAACTAGTTAGTTACCAATTCCAGAAAACAGGAGTTACAGATATCTTTCATGGCTTCACAAGTATCCGGCAATATCCCCATATATATGGGTGCCATACATATGGTCACTGGGAAAAGGCCATTGCCTATTTATATATGGTGACCATATATATGGTGTCAATGGGAGTGGGGGTTGCATTTGTGTCCCCCGCATGTTCAATGTGATAATGTCCCTGCAAACCACTTCCATGTTTTGGTAAAATATTTGTTAGATGACATTTTTGCATGGACATTATCACATGGAACCGATTAACATGCTACCCTCCCTCATGCCCCTCTTTGGCTCCTTTGGGTTCCTACGGCCACTTCATGTGTGCCTCTAAATCTGAGGATGGCCACTGGGGGTGGAGCTGAGGATGACGAATGCCATTGGCTTGGGCAGTATGACCCAAAGTGACAGCAATAGGCTGTATAAGCGACAAGCCATATTTAGTTTTAAAGCAAAACTGCTCTTACTATTACTGAGGATTCCCAGCCTGATGGGGAATATTCATGAGCATGTGAATCCATGCAAGATACCCATGCTGGAGAACCGGAGTTGCAGGTAAGTAACCAGTTCCTATCTCTAATTGACTCTCTAGACCCCTATGGTCCCCTGAATTCGTAGCTCTTGGGGTTGTCTCTTAAGCCTCTACCAGTGTCCAATACTCTGGGTTCTAGGGTTTCTGCAACCCTCTAGGATATTCAGTTTCTGTGGGTCAGACTGACGCATACGTGGTTCTATTCAACTTATCTCAATAGCACTCTCCAAGCCCCTCAGGCCCTCTGACTTTCTTAGCTCTTGGGGCTGTCTCTGATTTCTAGGGCTCCCGTAACCCTCTAGGATATTCTGTCTCCGCTGGCTCTTCCTTCCTCTTTCAGGTTTTTTTTTGGCTTGCCTCCTTCCATCCTGGCCAACCCTGGAAACTTCACTGTCTTTGGGTGTGCTCCAGTGGGTGGCGTCTCTGAGGGAGCGTTGCCATTCCTTCCTCTACTCTGTGTCTGTCAGGTAAGCGTTCAGCTTCTTTAAAGGCATGATCCAGTAAAAATGTTTATTGTCCCTACGGGTCGGCCATGTTTTTTTAAGCCTAAGTGGCTCGATTTTAGAAAACTTTCCTATGGACCTTACCCGAGTTTTCGTCCATTAAACGCACGCGAAAACAGGCACCAGGGAGCCGCCATTTTGTGATAATCCTATCACTTGCCGCATCTCCCTGGCTGACCTGCTTCTGAGGCACTAAATCAATTCCCCCGCCCCTGAGCCTGTCATCAGCAGACTCGTACCGCCCATTTCCCAACGCCAAAGCACGTCTTGTGTCAACATTCGCTGCGCTTCAGCTAATGACCTGTCGCCATGGAAATGGCAGGACGCCTCTTTCCTCAATAAGTATAAACAGACCGTTTCACAACACAGCAGCAGATTTTCGATTCCATTCCTCTCTCTGTGTTACTTAGAGTATTTTGTGACTCGTTTCTGTGCTCTGGTCAGCTACCTTCGCTGCTTGTAGCCTGTGTGAACACCTGTACCATCTCGGTAAATTATTTTACTTTGTTTACCACACAATGGCTACAATAATGCCCTTCATATACGAGCCCGAGTATACCGAGGAGGAACTACTGGAAAGGGAAGCACGCGAAAACGATGGGGATTCGGACGGCAGTTGGCAGGACGAATCAACAGATGAAGAGCCTGGGCCTAGTCGCATGGACGGCGTCTCCACCTAGTGCACATGCAATCGGTGCGAGCTAATGCCAACCGAGGAGGAGAACTGCTGCTGCCGAGAAAACTTGGGATGCCTGGCCTACATTTCGCAAGGCGAGCCACGACCGCAATGCATCACCGAGCTGCCAGACTTCAGGGCAGCCTACCTCACACGGGCCGTGTTGAGAATAATGATGGTGCTTATGCACGAACTTCGCGCAACTGTTCGTCCTCGTAATCCGAGTAACGAGTAAGTATACTCTGCTTGTCAGGCCACTCCTATTTCATGTTCTTCTACTATATCCAAAATTATATATTCATATCATAGTAACGCATGAAAGTCATTCAATAGTGTGCATTGTCTAGATAGCATTTGTCCGTGCAGAATGCCATTAGTTACAAGAATTGTCATTGACAACAAACGTTTATTAAACTTATCTTGGTCATTTAAAAACAGTTTGTTTCATTCCTTTTCACAGGTGGCACAGGATGGTGGCCTATCGTTCCTTTACATGGTGGCTCCACGGGAGGCTTGGACACCGCGTTCGAAGAGTGATACCGGTCTGTGCCGTTCGTGCTATAAGAGAAACGTTCCTGAGTGACAGCGGTCAGTACAGGGGATTTTCTCTCGCTGTGCTGCAACCTGACCTGTATAATCTTTAAAGTCTTGTATTTTTGTGTCATGAAAATAAGATACAAAATAAAACACCACATATATTTTCACAACGGTTGTTTCGATTGTTTAAATGAATCAAGTGTGTCTCCATTCAAGGATGGACGTCAGACATCTGTGCTCCGAATGGGTGAAGGTCTGGTCGCTGTGAAGCAGGGTGGTCTCTATCTAAGCTAACATAACATATTCTCGATAATGCTTGCACTAAATAGCACTTGCCCAAAGTCTTTCAGTAGGTTATGTCTCTATAAAAGTCACACATATATCTATACTAACAATCACCATTGGATTATACAGGCCTTAGGGTCTTGACCACTATAATACACCGGTTGAAGTGTGGGTCTGTGCTCAAAAGAATCTCCGGTATGTGGCATTTGTTATTGATAAGCAACAATATACTATCAAAGGCGGTTCGCACCAGTGGATGAGCGCTGGCATGGGGGGCTGTCACGGGCGTGAAAGGCCAAGGTGCCAAACTGCATGTACACTTCAAAAGGTATCCCACGCCAAGGGGCCATCGGTCACATGGCCTCCTCAGACCCCGTGTCTCCAGCGAGGCCTCCCCTTGAAGCAGGCCGCCCCCCTGCAATCCACATAAGTGTGTCTCCATTCAGCAGTCTTCCTGGGCCTTATCTGCACGCCCCAGGCCCCTCCATCCCACCCACCCTCTATCAAAGGCGGTTTGCGTCAGAGGATGCGCGCTGTCATGGGCGCGAAAGGCCAAGGTGCCAAACTACATGTACACTTCAAAAGGTATCCCACGCCAAGGGGCCATCGGTCACATGGCCTCCTCAGACCTCGTGTCTCCAGCCAGGCCTCCCCTTGAAGCAGGCTGCCCCCCTGCAATCCACATAAGTGTGTCTCCATTCAACGGTCTTCCTGTGCCTTATCTGCACGCCCCAGGCCCCTCCATCTCACCCACCCTCTATCAAAGGCGGTTTGCGCCAGTGGATGCGCGCTGTCAGGGGCGCAAAAGGCCAAGGTGCCAAACTACATGTACACTTCAAAAGGTATCCCACGCCAAGGGGCCATTGGTCACATGGCCTCCACAGACCCCGTGTCTCCAGCCAGGCCTCCCCGTGAAGCAGGCCGCCCCCCTAATACCACAACATACATACGTCATTCATTCACAAACACACCCCTGTTTCTAATACTTTATAAACCACTTGATATGTCTCATGAGAACATCTTTGTGCTTTGCAAGTCAACTCCTGAACGTGCTACCTGGCAACCACTGAGATCTACGCTAATCTGCTCGTCGTCGTGCTATCCGTGAACTTCTGTGACCGCTTAGAGCAAACCCATCAGTGTGCTACCTGTGGCCACCCATCTATTCTGCTGCAACATACTGCTCTGCTTGCTGAATCCAACTGTTTGCTGGTCAAGGTAAGGCCATGTATCCTAGTCATATTTCGCAGATTTTTAAATTTCTATCTATTTGCGAGTAGAGTACACAATAGTGCTATGTTCATTGGTCTCCTTGCTATTGACTTGAGTTTCCATTGCTATGCTATCAACAGATCTATTTATTTTCATCTGTGTCTATTGTCATCGAATTGCATCCTTCGGGGGTCCAGTCTATAATGTAAGCATGTTTCCTTCTCGTGCAAGACAGAACATCCAAGGGACCAGTCACATGTTCAGATTTTAGTCACATCATTTATACATTTCTGCAACTTATGCAAATACTAAGCCGCACATAATGAACTGGTATAGTTCCTGCGACCAAAACAAACCTTGCATTGATCATTGTATGATTCATTTACTTTTGTATCAAATCTTTATTCTTGAAGATTGTATAATAATGTCGATATTTACTTTTCAGATTTATCAACAATGCCTGCCTGATAGATTAGCGGTTGCCCTTCGAAGACCCATGCAAAATCTGAAGGCACTACAATGCATGTATTCCCAAAAACTGTTGATCGAATAAGAGAATGGGTCAGACATTGATTCCATCTTCACCTACACACAAAGCCATTGGGAAGATTGTTTTTGACAAAACTTTATCAAGAGATTTGAGAGGACTGACAGAATTCTGTCACACAGGAGATTTGGAGGTGTTCCACAATATGTGCCTAAAGTACAGGCCAAAGCGCTTGCATTTTAGCTTTCGGGGCATGAAACATCGCACTCTACTAGCGGTCTTGGCCCATAACAGCAATGTCGGACGTGAACAATCTAGGACTAGGGGTAAAGTAAGGATGCCTCGCTACACTAAGGTGTTTTCAAAACGAAGTAAGCAATGGGTGATCAAACAAGTCTATGATGAAATGCAGTTCGACTTTGTGAAAGGCCTTATTGTTGCTGTGTTAGAGAAGCACAGATATGGAATTTTGGACGTTTCTGTGCAGAGCAGTGATCCATTGCCACCGAACATTGCAACTGTGCCATGTCCACCAGAAGCACAGCTGGTTGTGAAGTACAAATCCCGGTTTAAATAATTGCAATACGATTGTCTTTTTGTAAATAAATGTTATTGTACAGTGTACCTGTAACCCTAAACCCTACCTTCACCATCATGGGTGGCGAACAAGCTGGGTGTCATCTTTGAATTCTCTCTATTCACCTCATATATGTGTATGTATATATTTTTCTCATGTCTCATCTCATGTAAATGTAAATGCTGCGCACTGTTGCGCACTGTTAATGGAGGGGAGGCTTGCGTATTGCAAATAATAAAACAAACAATAAATCTCACTTTTAACTCAACTCCTGTAGTACTTTATACTTTCCCTGACCTTCCGCCAAAAATTAAATGTCTCCATTTGGGCTGCAAAGCTCGCAGACAACGGGGACAAAATTGGGAGCCTTAGAACGCGCCAAGCGGGCCGTGACATTTGGGAGAGAAGCCAGTTCGCGTTTGCACATTGAGGCGCACTACACAGAGGGATTCTAAACTTCAAGTTCTCACAGATGCCTTTACTACGGGATGTTGCAAATAAAGAATGCGAAGGACAGCGGCTTTGATTTCCAGCTCGCGCCCACAAGTCTCACTGGAAGTATAAGGGTCTATTGGTTTTTGACCTTGAGACAGGGACCATGCCGAAAGAACTTCGTTTGAAGGGGGTGCGCAATAACGTAAGAGACGATAAGGCAGAAAATTCAGAAACTAGACCGAGTTTCATTTTAGTTCAGAATACAAAAAATTGTTGTCAAGAGCACGGTCCGTTTTACAGACTGCATTACGCAGAGACACAATGGAAATTTCAAATATGTGAGTAAATCTTTAGACGCTTTTATACCGGAATGAAGAATTAATGAATGGATGCATGAATAAATGAATGAATGAAGAGCTAGGAAAAGCAAGGAAAACTTGTTCGTAGTGGGCACATGGGCATATAGGTCCACTGGTCTCACTGATCTCGGTCCTTGGCCTAGCCACTTTTCCCTGCACTGCCTACCTGCACTACAGGACTGTCTCTGTATCCTTTAGGCCCTTTCTCCCGGCATTTACCTTGCACTTGCCACCAGCTGGCCCTATTATTTATCTTGTATTCTACTATCCATGTTCTGCACTTTTACCCCCCTCTCCCCTTCCCCATGCGCGATCTGAAAGACACCTGGCCTAGTAGGATCGTTGTCTGTCTGCCCTTGTTCCCCCCCCTACTCGTCGCGTCTTGAAACACTTGTGAATAGGCGCGTTACAAATGCCATATCATATATCATATCATTCCACACGCATGTAGACTGTCGTTTCTCATTGTGTGTTGGCCTTGATTTATTTTGTTACTTTTCGCATTGATTTTAGAGCCGAACATACTCCATTGAACTATCCTTGCAAGCAAATAGTTTCTGATCGGCCGTAATAAATAAAATGAGTAATATTAATGAAGATCGGCTGGCGAGACTAATTATAATTTTTTTGTTTTCATAACGGGTATTTGCTCCCCTTCTGCTACTGTCATCGGTTTGAGACACCGGCAGACAGATTCTTCAATAGACACCTGCAGCTTTGTGTGAACAACTGGAGCACGTTTAACCATATTATGGGACGATCGCCAAGGGCCCACATGCCCTTACGCTGTACTAGTGGCTAGAAGCAACATATCAACCTTTACGATGGACTAGTGCCTAGTTGATGGAACAGCCTTGCGGTTCACCGTGCTTCCAAAGTGCTTCTTTTAACGAAAAGCAACACCCTGTGTGCCATTGCGGATACAGATAAAAGAAAATAAATGGCTTTCGGAGTTCATATGGCAATTGCTGAATAGTCTCTAAACATTTAATGTCAAATAAATGTACTTTACCAAATGTACCATGTTGCTGTTTGATTTTAAAGTACAGTTTCATATTCCGAATTGTGGCGCACTGTGTTGTGAGATGGTCTGTGTTGGTTTCCGGGTTCTGTGTGGAGTCGCGTAGAAGACGACTGGGCGTGTTTGCCTACGCAGCATAGTAACGTCACGGAGAGAGGCGGGGAATATGAATGTTTTGATAATGTCAGGCTCAGGGGCAGGGGAATTGATTTAGTGCCGCAGAAGCAGGTCAGCCAGGGCGATGCGGCAAGTGATAGGATTATCACAAAATGGCGGCTCCCTGGTGCCTGTTTTCGCGTGCGTTTAATGGATGAAAACTCGGGTAAGGTCCATAGGAATGTTTTCTAAAATCGAGCCACTTAGGCTTAAAAAAACATGGCCGACCCGTAGGGACAATAACATTTTTTACTGGACTATGCCTTTAATACGCACGCTTCGGTGCCTTCTTCAGTTCTTGCACCAGGCATGAAGGATTCGTTCCTCCCTCGCTCTCTGGTCTCGGCACTTGTTCGCGGGACCCAGACCCACCACGACTGGAGTGTTGGACACACCACCAGGTACCATGGGATTTCTCATATGTCTGCCTCTATGATATTACATTTCTCGCTGCCGGTCTCCCAGCATGTCTCTTCCACGTCTTGGTCTCCCTATGCTACCACTAGCACCACTGTGCAGTGTGACTCCGCCACTCCAGGTTGTCATCAGTGGATCGCCAAAGGTACAGAAGCAATGTTAATAGGTTTTGAGTTTTAATCGACGGATATAACAGAAGTCTTTTCTACTCCTGTATCGGCAGACAATGCATTTATTTTAGGAAGTTTCTTATAGGAATTTGATTCCTTGTCCCCTCGAGGGGAGTCACTCCCAGTGAGTACCCGCTTTCCCAAAAGGGTTTAGCTTAACAGGCTTGCCTCCCTAGCCTCAAAGGGGGTGGCTCCCTTCTGGAAGAAGATGCAAATACCCTGGGTTTGCCACAAAGACTAAGATTTGTTACATGCAAGCTTCCATTTGACCCACACTAAGCTTCCATTTGTCCCACACTAAGCTGTTAACGAAGATAACCCACTATTCTCTCAAACTTGTTTAATTGGTTCAGTTGTTGCTAGCTTGTCTGATAGAAAGTCTTAGTCCTCCAAGAGGTGAAGTAGTCTGCAAGGAATTAACAAATTCAAAATATTTCAGAGTTAAGCATAATGACCTGAAAATTCGTGTTCTGTATGGTCCAACATGCCTTTACTTCCTGCCTGCCTCCCTTGTCTGTCTGGAACTGTTAAGGCGTACCTTGATCTGTGGTTTGATTTTGAACACCGTTGATAAATACACTTATTTATATAATTTATTTCATTAGAGTTTGTCGGGCTAGGAATATTTCAGGTTATACACTCTTGAAATTCTCACTTGACATTTTTTTAATACTTGTCAGTTGTACTTGTTCTGTATAGAATCAGATGTGCTTTTTCATTGTTAAAAAATAAAAAGAAGTTGAACATGTCTCTGCAAATAGGAACTAATTATGAACTACTGGGTTAAAAAAAAGTCATAATAAGCTTAATTGAAATAAATGGGATTAACCAACTAATATTGTTTATGGGGTGGTATCTTAGATTAAAGGTTTGTTACATTGGCTTGTTATACTGTATGGCGGTAGAAGAAAGGGCAAGACTTGAAAAACAAGTTCAGGGAGTTGGCTTAATTATCAATAGTGCCACTCACTGAGCACCTCTCCCTGCGCCAACCTGACTACCTTCCTCTCCCAAACATAGCACTCCTTGTTAAGATGGATTTCCAAAATCAATACTTGGGGTGAGTTTGGGAGGCCACCCTGTTATGGTGAACAAGGAGATACTGAGGACTAGCCACACCCAATAAAGGTATTGTAGAAGAGTGGCAGGTCCTAGTCGTAGGGGGGCTGTGAGTGGTCCAGGGCTACAATGAGTCCACACAGAGCGACACCAATCATTAAAGATATACATGTAAGTACAATAATATTCAATTATCTATTAGGCCTTCAAAATACACATTAAGCAAGTAAAACATCTAGTAAAATATGGTCACAGACTTACTATAAAATAGATATATACATTCACCCATAGGAGATGAAAGAAAGCATATTCTTCAATACCCAGTGAAACGCAGGTAAATAAATACCTGTATGCATGAAATTCAGTAAAGACACTTAGGGGAGCTATTCTCTGGTTATTCTAACACTTAATGAGTCCAACTCTAAGATGATCTGTGACCTTTTGCCCTAAAGTCACTGTTCCAACATTATGCTTTGCAGGTAGGTTTATTAAGAGATTTGGACGATGCAAATTGACAAGGGGGGTCCTGGGAGTCCCTCTGCCAGACATTAGTCCTGGTTACAAGGGACTTGCCCAGAGTCTTTAGCTCACTATCTTTCACAGAGGAGAAATGTCCAAAACATATCAGTCTTTGTCCTGCCCTGGGGCAGTCCAGCACCGAAATGCTAGGCAATTCTCCTCTGAACAAGAGTACCAACAGCATCCCCAGACACGTGTTTTGGTCTGGTTGGACCTCATCAGTAGGAAGGGAGCTGTGCCTCTCTAAGAATAGTGAGCAAGGGGTCCACGTCTGGATTCCCCTAGTAACTTAGGGTGAGACCCAAAGTTACTTAAATATGCAAATTGACAAGGGGGGTCCTGGGAGTCCCTCTGCCAGACATTAATCCTGGTTACGAGGTCCAACCAGACCGAAACACGTGTCTCGGGATGCTGTTGGTACTCTTGTTCAGAGGAGAATTGCCTAGCGTTTCGGTGCTGGACTGCCCCAGGGCAGGACAAAGACTGATATGTTTGGGATATTTCTTCTCTGTGAAAGATAGTGAGCTAAAGACTCTGGGCAAGTCTCTCGTAACCAGGACTAATGTCTGGCAGAGGGACTCCCAGGACCCCCCTTGTTAATTTGAGATTTGGACGATGCCATTGGTTATGATCAAAAAGGTAGGTTAAGTTCAGGAAAGTAAACTACCTCAATCCTAGTCACTAGGATAGGCTTAGGAAGGGATCCTTGACCATGCCTCCACTGGCCAAAGTCAGAAAAGAGTAGTTGAGGGTCTGGAATTTTCACCTGTGTTAACCCTGAGACGAATGGAGGAGGAAGGGGAGATGGAAGGAACAGGCATATTAACTTACACCCGACTCTGATTTCTACAGAGACCACTGCTGAGGTTCTGGAATCCGGCGGGAACAGTCTTCTTTGCTTGGTCTGGTCGAGGAAGGCCTAGGGGTCGCGGGTGCAGGTGTCACTTTCGGATGCAGGATTTAGCTTTGGTCAGTCGCAGTCCTTCGGCATCGGTTCCAGACACCTTCCAGCTGAACACCCAAACGAAGAAAGGATGAAGACTTCTATGGTGCAGGTGACCTCATTAGGACACCTAGGATGCAAAGAAAACAGATTTTAATGGAAGTCACCACGGTCAAGTGGCGTCATGCGATATTCCAGGGTCAAACAAAGGAGAAGGTTCTGCAGGGCTTCAGTTGATGCAAAAAGGTTGAAAAAGCAGAAGCAGGCATCTTGTACAAGTTGAAGATTCTCCAGGTTCACAGGATGCACTCGGAAAGACGACCTATGGCTGCAGTGAAATAGCCCCAGAGAAACCTGGTTAGTCAATTGGTTGGTCCAGGGACACTTCAGAAATCAAGGATCCTCGAGCGGGGGTTAGGACGTCCAGGGATTGAAGCACCGACAAGGGTCTTCTTGAGATTAGGCAGAGGAGCAGGGCTTCACCAGGACTTCACTGGAGTTGGTGCTGGTCAGCTGCAGGGGTTTTTCTCTGATTGTCAACGGGCTGCTCTTCTTCGTAGAGGACATGGCGCCAACAGTGATCTGAAGAATGGCTGCAGGAGTCCTTTCTTTATCCAAGATCTGGACTGGAAGCTCACCTAGGTCCACCAATGTTAAGGATCTGCACCATTGACACAGGCAGTGGCTAAACTGGGCAGAGGCAGGCTTTGAAGCCATCCGGGATGTTTTTGACCAGGACCACTTTGAGTGGGCGGATCTGCCCATAGCCCTACGGCGCGGGTCGCCGTTCTGGCTCCAGTACTCTGCCCTTCGTCAAATTCTTAAGAAGAGATACCCCAGTTTCCCCGTCATACCCCCCGATGACCCAATCTTGACTGGAATAATGAACACCATAAATACTAGAGGGTAAATCTCCAGATTATATTCTTTATTACAATCTAAAACCTCCCCCATGTTCGATGCGCTGAGACAATCTTGGACCGGGGACCTGGAACTGGAGGGGACTGACCAGTGCTGGAAACGGATGTGTGCCTGCACTCCTGAAGTTGCGTTCAACTCCCATTTTAAATTAATCTAATTTAAAATCCTACATAGGTATCACTACATGCCAATTCGATTACACCGAATGTTCCCTGACCATTCTCCCCGCTGCCCCAGATGTAGGTCTAACGATGCAACCTATATTCACATGATCTGGGCCTGCCCCTGCCTTACCCAATTCTGGTCAGATGTCTGCTCCACAATCTCATCTATCCTAGACCATGGGTTCACCCCTTCCCCCTTAAAGTACCTCTTCCATGACTTCCCCGGCCTCCACCATGACTCCCGAAGGCTTGCTGTTATGGTATGTGTGTTACTTGCAGTACAATGTATTCTGTTGTGTTGGCTCCGCCCCCGGGTACCTACCCATGCACAGTGGCGATCTGCCGTTACCTGGGCCTACGACATGGAGGAGGTGTGGGCATCTCAATTGCTGCCACCCACTAGACCTAGGGATGTGTGACCCCGATTCCGTTCCTATCGCATCTATATCCACGGAGTCGGATGACTCTTCCTCTGTACAGTCCTCCCCTCGCAATAACCCTACCTGAAAGTTAACTCTATTTGTCATGCCATGTATGCTCAGCGACTAGCTACTATTGTGATACCCTCCTGATTCCATCTGTCATTGTTGTGCACAGTCTGTCTATGCTCTTCCTGTAATTAATGATTGTTACCCGCTGCTTACCTTCAATTGTAATGTCAAGCACAATAAAATAAAGTTTAAAAAAAAGAAAAGAAACAGGCAGTGGCTATCCAATGATGGATAGCCACTGGCCACCACATCCTGTCCAGCAACAGACATTCAGGCACCTGGATGTGTACTGGGATCAGACAGTTCCAGCCCTCGCATCCTGTCTTACACACAAATCACACCTTTGCCCCTGAAAGCAGCTTTCCTTGGGAAGGGGCATTGCATATATGACATATTCTGACTTGAGAAGGCAGGAAGAAGGCCAAAGAACAAAATGGCCACAAGACAAGGCGTGTTTTGTAGCTCTTAGTGGTAAATCCAAAAGTGCACAAGTGAATATAAAACACAGATGTCCACTGCCACCAGCTCATCTTAGGCACATTGTAAAAGTACCCAAAAAGCCATTATAGAAAAAATTATAAGAATACAAAGTATCCTAACCGCACTTCACATTAAGATGAACTGTGCAATTGTAACAATACAAGAAATCCACAAAGAAAGACAGTCTCTCACTACTAATAGTCTTATTTATGAATGATTTTAACTTCTGTAAAATCTAAAACTTCCATCCAACTTGAAATTGACTCTGATCATGCCCTCCCCTCCTGACCCAAACTCATGGCAACTCCTTGGGTCTTGTATTTCTCTTCCTGCCTTTGCACAAACAAACCTCTCTTCTGACTCTCCTACTGACATCTCACTCATCCACATTGAAGTTGTAGCTCCTCTTTTACTCACTTCCCCTTTTATCATCCACTGCTTAACACAAATTGCAGCCGGATTCCTTGCCTCCCTTCTTTTCTGAACTTCAATCCCGTCCTTGACGTGCCCCCTCCTAAATCTTGTTCCATTGATCAAGCATTTTCTGATGTAAGTATGTCTCTGTTCCCTTTTCAAACATACCCACGTCGGCCACGTATCTCCTTCCTCTCCTCACCACAAACCTTGGATTACATCAGAGATCCTGTCTAAATTGGAAAGGCACCTTCACCTATGTTGCTTGTGCAAATCTGTCATGATCTCTGCTTCCAAAAGATCAGGACTTGCCCGACTCCCGTGGAAGCAGACCCATAACCCCGGTTCCGAGTGCCAGCCAGTCCCAATTGGGACCTTTTGGACCCTGTCCTGGCGCCGGGCTCATAATGCTTGGGTGGACGTACCTGCAGCAGACCATGCTGCTTACTTACCTGCCAGTTGAACCCCTGATCCTCTTCTGTTTGGGACTACTTTTCCTGTTGGGTGGGGCAGGAGCCACTCCCTAGGTTCAGAACACTGGAACTCTTCTGGAAAGCAGGAACTCTTTTCTTACCTAGGCGTGGCTGTGGAAGGAGACACCTAAGCACTACAGGAGGCTATTTAAACCACACCCGATGGATGAATCTTGCTTTGCGTTATTCTGCATTCTCTGCAGCAGAACGCTCATTGTGTCTCTGCTTCTGATCCTGGGCCTAAGAGAACAAAGGCTTACCATCCTGGAATCCAGTCTTCAGCAGCACCTGTAAAGACAGTCTTCAGCAGCACCTGTAAAGGCAAAGAAAGAACAGGTTAGCACTACGGTCTTCAGTGGCAGCGCATCTCTTACCTGGTCCATCGGCTGTCACCAACGCCTCGCGCTGCATTCCGGCATCTGAAAGACAAAAGCTTACCAGCTCTTCGCACGCTCCGGAGGCCTTCGGCGCTGCATCCCGCATCTGAAAGACAAAAGAAGGTGCGTTTAAAGACATTGGGCAACTTTATTACTCACGTGCCATTACTCCTTCCCACACCGAATCCAGTGGGTATTCCAGCACCCTTCAGCTTCTCTAAAGCTCTGAACTTGTACCTGCAAGATAAAAGGGACAGTTAGTGCGCATCGTGAAGCAGGCTACAAGCGCTTACTTACGTGCTTCCAGGCGCTTCTATTCCTCACGCGGGTTCGATCCTCAACTCTCATCAGCCCGCCATCG
This sequence comes from Ambystoma mexicanum, assembly GCF_040938575.1. NCBI lineage: Eukaryota > Metazoa > Chordata > Amphibia > Caudata > Ambystomatidae > Ambystoma > Ambystoma mexicanum. The sequence continues at coordinate 871,236,119 of NC_090936.1, forward strand.
CCGGAACCCTGCAAAACAAGAGATATCATTACAAAAGACTTTTAAGACATTTGACGTGCCCAGAACTTACCGTTCGTGCAGTTAACGACAGACAGCAGTCCTCTGAGGTCAAGAGGCCTGCACCCTTATCCAGTGAAGAAACTGGTTACGGCACCCTGCCCCGAGGCAGATGGAGAGCTCGGCGTTCACTTACCTAAGATATCTTACTCTTCGAGTCAGACATACAGTGCACAGAGGTCCAGCCCAAAGAGCCAACCGTGTGTTACACATCACCTTTGAAGATACGGCATTCACCCAGTCAAGACCGGCGCCTCTGCGGGAATCAGGTGAGCGTTACAGAACGCAAAGCCTATCGCAAAACTCCCACCCAGGCGCATATGGAAACCTCGGATACCGACCAGCTAGCCCAGTTACTTGGGGAACTAAGAGCAGAAGTGCATGCAGCCTGTCAGGAAACGAATGCTCTAAGAAGGGAACTGATTATTTCCAAGGAGCGAACAGACAATCTCGCTAGACAATTGCTACAGTCACAAGCCGGACAAACTCCGTTACCCGCATCAGGGGCAAATCTTCCTTCAACATCCTCTACGAACCCAGTGCAGATCAACCTACCTGGGAATGTACCTCTGGCTCCGCCCGAACGATATTCTGGTGACCCAAAGAGGTTTGCAGTATTTATTAATCAGTGCCGGTTGCACTTCTTATGCCGGCCAGCAGCCTTTCCAACTGATCAAGCTAAGGTAGCTTTCGTGCTTTCGTACCTTAGTGGCAATGCGGCAGACTGGTCGATCCCTCTAGTTAATCAAGATGATCCGGTTCTCCATGATTTTCAAGCTTTTCAGCTCAGTATGGAAAAACTGTTTGCAAGACATTCACAGGGGCAGGCCTTGGACAATGAGCTCCTTTCATTGCGACAGGGTAATCAAGACCTTTTGGCTTATATTGCGTCTTTCAACAGACTGATAGTGGAAACTCGATGGCCTGAGGACAAAAGGATTACGCTGTTTTATAGACGTCTACGTGGAGAGCTCAAAGATGTGTTAGCCCAAGTAGTGAATCCCCCGCAAGACTGTTCGGACTATATTGACTTAGTCGTTCAAATTGACCACAGACTGCAGAACAGGAAGGCCGATCGCTCCAAGTTTGATGCTCGAGTATTTTCCAAACTACCAACTCCTACCAAAGGAGTAGACTCCGGGGAACCCATGCAAATAGGGGGCCTGAAAGGACCACTAACACAAAAGGAGCGGGAAAGGAGAAAACAGCTGCAATTATGCCTCTATTGCGGAAACTCGGGGCACTTTCTTCGAGACTGTCCGGTGAAACCAGCCAAGAAGGCAGTAGGAGCTGCAGTTACCAGGGTCACAAACTCTGAGCAGGGAAACGACCTCGCCCGACAAGAATAGAGGTCCTCTTGCCGAGCGTTAAAACCAGTTCCGTGACCTCGCATTTCGTGATACCTATGGTCCTCATTAGCCCTGAACATCCGGATCGATTACATGCGATCGAAGCTTACGTCGACAGCGGTGCCATCGGCAATTATGTGGATCATGAAATGGTTTTGAGGATGAATCTGACTCTTTGTCCAAAGGCTATAAAGGACGTCATTACTACGGTGGATGGTACGGAGATAGCCTCCGGACCAGTAACGCATACCACCCAAGAAGTGACGCTAGTAAGTCAAGATGGACACCATGAGAAGATTGTGTTCGATGTGATCAAGGCCCCTCAGTTCCATATTATTCTAGGAATTCCTTGGTTAGAGAAGCACAATCCTCAGATCGATTGGCGAGCAAGAACGGTTCAGTTTCCAGAATGTGTCTCTACTTGTCACCCTCGACCTGGTGTTGCACTGGCAGCAATTTCCCCGGAGGCTCCCCAGTTACCTCCTGAATACCTAGAATTCCAAGATGTTTTCCGGAAGGATCAGGCTAACTCTCTACCTCCTCATAGGTCTTATGACTGCCAGATAGACCTGATACCTGGATCTACTCCTCCTTGTAGTAGAATTTATGCCCTCACCGAGCCTGAGAATCTTCACCTCCGACAATACCTGGATCAATACCTAGCGAATGGGTTTATTCGTCCTTCCAAGTCCCCTGCTTCCTCAGCTTTGTTCTTCGTTCCAAAAAAATAAGGGGACCTTAGAACTTCTATAGATTATCGCGCCCTGAGCCAGATCACTGTTAAGAATAGATATCCGTTACCTTTGATCCCTAAACTCCTGGACCAAGTCAGAAAAGCATGCATATATACAAAGCTGGATCTTAGAGGAGCCTACCACTTGGTACGAGTAAAAGAGGGCGATGAATGGAAGACGGCCTTCCGCACCAAGTATGGGCTATTTGAATATCAGGTCATGCCCTTCGGACTTTGCAATGCCCCGGCCGCCTTTCAATATTTTATGAACGATGTCCTCAGAGAGCTCATAGATGTGTGTGTTGTTGTTTACATTGACGACATCCTCGTTTATTCTTCATCAGAAACTGAACATCGGAAACACGTGAAAATGGTCCTCGAGAGATTGCATCAACACAAACTTTTCGCTAAGTTGGAAAAATGTGTTTTCAACGTGACTGAAGTTGAATTCTTGGGATTCATATTATCACCTAGCGGAGTGCGTATGGATTCAAAGAAGGTCGATGCAATTCTCAAATGGCCATCGCCATCCTCCGTAAAAGGTGTTCAAAGCATGTTAGGCTTCACTAACTTTTACCGCAGGTTTATCCCCAAATTCTCTCGAATAGTCCAGCCCATCACCGCCTTGTTAAAGAAAAACAAACATTTTGAATAGTCTACCGAGGCGGAACAAGCTTTCCAGAATTTGAAGATTAGATTTATCTCTGCACCGATCTTAAAACATCCTCGCCCAGAACTCCCCTATATCGTTGAAACTGATGCTTCGAGCCTTGCCATGGGGGCAGTTCTATCACAAAAGGATCCAGTAACCAATCAGTTGCATCCCGTGGCATTTTGGTCCCGCAAATTCTCGCCTCCTGAAATCAATTACACTATTACTGATAAGGAACTTCTAGCTATCAAGTCCGCCTTTAAGGCTTGGCGGCATTATCTTCTGGGGGCCCGACACACCGGTACTGTGATTACAGATCACCGAAACCTGCAATATTTGAAAACCGCAAAAGCTCAAACCTCTAGGCAACTCCGTTGGGCACTATTCTTTGCCGAGTTTGACTTCATAATTACCTATCAACCTGGTACAAAAAACGGTAAAGCTGATGCCCTTTCGCGGATGGGAGTGGAAGAACATTTGATCAATCCTAAACCTGTACCTATCATTCCCGAACAAAGAATTCTAGGTGTAATCGCCACACAATCCATAGAGGAAGTTAAGGATAAAGCCAGGTTACTGGTAACTCCAGCAGACATACAGAATTGGCATCTGCAGGGAAAGGACTTTACGGTGAAGGACAACCTATTATATTTCCAAGAACGGTTATACCTGCCCAGCACAGATTTACAGAAAAAGGTAATCTCTTGTTATCACGATTCTTTAATGGAAGGATATCCCGGTATGACCAAGACCTCGGAAAAGATCAAGCGCTACTTCTGGTGGCCGTCTTGGAAAAAAGATATCAGAGACTTTATAATGTCCTGTGGAGTATGCGCCCAAAACAAGAGTCAAAAGGAAAAACCAGCCGGCCTCTTACGTCCTATTGACATCCCGCCTCGCCCTTGGCATACGCTTTCTATGGACTTCATCACCGATCTACCTCCATGCTCCGGATACAATACGATCCTAGTAATCGTGGACCTATTCTCCAAGATGGCGCATTTCATTCCACTCAAAGGCTTACCAACAGCAGCAACTCTGGCCCGAGAATTTCTCGAAAACATCGTCCGACTGCACGGTTTTCCTTCAGTTCTAATTTCGGATCAAGGTAGTCAATTTATTTCTCATTTTTGGCGAAGTTGCTGTCGGTCGGCTCAAATTGATGTGAGACTTTTGACCAACCACCACCCTCAAACCGACGGACAAACCAAGAGGACCAATCAAACTCTGGAACAGTATTTGCGCTGCATGCTACAACACACTGAAAAAACTTGGAAAGATATCCTTTGGATAGCCGAATATGCCTACAATAACTCTGTCCACTCGGGAACTGGGAAGACCCCGTTTTTTCTTTTATACGGTAGTCACCCTCAAACCTCGGAGTTGGATCCACTCCAAGATCTTGGAACACCAGCAGTAGACCACCTGCATTCTACAATCACCCAAGCCTTTAAGGAAGCCGTTTCTCACCTTCAAAGGGCTAAAGAACAATACAAGAAAGGAGCAGACCAACATCGGAAGGAAGCCCCCCAATATCAAGTAGGAGATCAAGTCTGGTTATCCACCAAATATCTACCTCTAAAAGGACCACGCACATTCAACCCAAGATACCTTGGTCCCTATTGCATCACTACCATAGTAAATCCAGTAGCGGTCAAGTTGGACTTGCCCCCTCACATGAAGATACATCCGGTCTTCCACGTCTCTCTATTAAAACCCGTGCAACCTCAAACCCGACTAACTACATCTCCAAAACCTATTCTAGTTGATGGAGAACTCGAGTTTGAAGTCAAAAGCATCCTGGATTCCAAGATCTCCAAATCTAAACTATTTTACCTGATTGACTGGAAAGGCTACGGTCCCCAAGAAAGATCCTGGGAACCTGCAGAATATGTCCACGCGCCTCGTCTAATCAAAAGATTTCATCGAACATTTCCTAACAAGCCCAAACCCCCGGAGAAGCCCGGTTTGGGAGGGGCCTTGAGGGGCGGTGCTGTCATGATTTCTGCTTCCGAAAGATCAGGACTTGCCCGACTCCCGTGGAAGCAGACCCATAACCCCGGTTCCGAGTGCCAGCCAGTCCCAATTGGGACCTTTTGGACCCTGTCCTGGCGCCAGTGGCACCAGGCTCATAAAGATGCCCAGTCCCAGCGCTGGAAGCGCCGGGCTCATAATGCTTGGGTGGACTTACCTGCAGCAGACCATGCTGCTTACTTACCTGCCAGTTGAACCCCTGATCCTCTTCTGTTTGGGACTACTTTTCCTGTTGGGTGGGGCAGGAGCCACTCCCTAGGTTCAGAACACTGGAACTCTTCTGGAAAGCAGGAACTCTTTTCTTACCTAGGCGTGGCTGTGGAAGGAGACACCGAAGCACTACAGGAGGCTATTTAAACCACACCCGATGGATGAATCTTGCTTTGCGTTATTCTGCATTCTCTGCAGCAGAACGCTCATTGTGTCTTCTGCTTCTGATCCTGGGCCTAAGAGAACAAAGGCTTACCATCCTGGAATCCAGTCTTCAGCAGCACCTGTAAAGACAGTCTTCAGCAGCACCTGTAAAGACAAAGAAAGAACAGGTTAGCACTACGGTCTTCAGTGGCAGCGCATCTCTTACCTGGTCCATCGGCTGTCACCAACGCCTCGCGCTGCATTCCGGCATCTGAAAGACAAAGGCTTACCTACTCTTCGCATGCTCCGGAGGTCTTCGCACTGCATTCCGGCATCTGAAAGACAAAAGCTTACCAGCTCTTCGCACGCTCCGGAGGCCTTCAGCGCTGCATCCCGCATCTGAAAGACAAAAGAAGGTGCGTTTAAAGACATTGGGCAACTTTATTACGCACGTGCCATTACTCCTTCCCACGCCGAATCCAGTGGGTATTCCAGCACCCTTCAGCTTCTCTAAAGCTCCGAACTTGTACCTGCAAGATAAAAGGGACAGTTAGTGCGCATCGTGAAGCAGGCTACAAGCGCTTACTTACGTGCTTCCAGGCGCTTCTATTCCTCACGCGGGTTCGATCCTCAACTCTCATCAGCCCGCCATCGCCGGAACCCTGCAAATCATTACAAAAGACTTTTAAGACATTTGAAGTGCCCAGAACTTACCGTTCGTGCAGTTAACGACGGACAGCAGTCCTCTGAGGTCAAGAGGCCTGCACCCTTATCCAGTGAAGAAACTGGTTACGGCACCCTGCCCCGAGGCAGATGGAGAGCTCGGCGTTCACTTACCTAAGACATCTTACTCTTCGAGTCAGACATACAGTGCACAGAGGTCCAGCCCAAAGAGCCAACCGTGTGTTACACATCACCTTTGAAGATACGGCATTCACCCAGTCAAGACCGGCGCCTCTGCGGGAATCAGGTGAGCGTTACAAAATCCCCCACTTCTTGCTAAGTGCAAGCTTGCTCTCTGTAATCTCACTACTGCCCTTGATACTGCAAAGTCCCAGTACTTTACCAAACTCATTTACATTCTGTTACCACCCCTACAAGCGATGCTCTACCGGCCAAACAATGCAGCACTCAACCTCCTTCCAATCTCATCTTCCCTCTAAGCCAATAGCATATACCTTTACTTTTCCTCTAGTTTCCACAATTGACACCCTCCCCTCCATCCTTACCCCTTTCTCACCTGCTCTAATTTTTCCTCTAACCTTCGCCTCCTCTTCCACACCTACTGAACTAAAAACCCATCTTGTACTACTAGTTATCATTTCCCAAAACACACCCTTAAAGATGTAGCACATCTAATTTGTTCATAACTATCTTTCCTCTAACTCTCCTTGGGCATATTTACCACTGCTTTAAATTCTCCAGTATTTGACCTTGGTGCAGTGCCCTTGCCCATTGATTCTGCTACTCTTGTGGACTGGGTGTGTGGCCTTTTTCCCTCTCGTTTCCAGATGTGCAAAATAGTTGTCATATTGTCTGTGAAAACTCACTATTTTCCCTTTCAACTGGACCAAGGACGATTTCAGCATGCAAGTCAACAATCTAAGGTCAAATACATTAATATGCAGAATTTTCTCATTTCCCAATTGTAAGCCATTTTCATGAATGTGAGACAGGCATGGTATCATGGGATGACACAGACAAGTGAAACAGTTTGTAAACCTTTTATTCTCAAAGGTCAGGATGGTGTAGCGCCTATCTTGCCCTAACTCTCAGATGGGAATGTTCCCTAATGGAAAGAAATATAAGGGATGTTGAAGTCTGTCTGTCCAAAACAAAATATTATCTGTCAAAACCTATGCCTGTCCTGGCTTCTACAGAGAAATAGGGTGAATGGGATTTGTGTTCAAAACAAAGTTAATGTGACAATGGAGCCTTTCTGCAGCTCCCTTCTCCAAGTTTAAGACACTCAGGATTATAAAGTTCTACAAGTCTCTCAGTTTTCACTTGGCAAAGAAAGGTTCACTTGTCACAATGTTCACTTGGCAAAAATGTCACTTGTCAAAAGAAGTTCACTGTACCTTTTCATGTTAAGTTCTTTAGGCTTCTCTGGGTCTCCTTTCTGTGTACCTAGAAGCCCTTTAGATCATGCAGCACCTTCCTTTCAATTGGGCTCCCTTGATCGTGGTGCAGTTGGCACACCGCTCTGTCCACCCATTACAGGTCGCGCAACCAGGTGCCTTATCCTTAATAGAGTTCTCTTTTTCTTATAATGGGGTGTCTGCGGCAAGCATGTATCAATATCCCGCCTGGTAGCCACCCCAATGCCTTTCCAACCCTCTTTGCTTATTCTGGGGTCTCTGCAGCCAGCCTGGATCAATCTCACGCCTGGTGGCTGCCCCAATGCTTATTCTGGGGTTTCTGCAGCCAGCCTGGATCAATCGCCTGCCTGGTTGCCATCCCCCCAATGCTTTTCCAACACACTTTGTTTGTTGTCAACACTTATCTATCAATTTTGAGGATTTTGCTCCCACTTCATTTCTCGCACAGCTCCCCTTTTTGTAGGATCTCTATTTTGCTCACTTTTCATTTCCGCACACATCGCCCCTCTTTGCAGACACTTGCTTTCTTTACATAGTAATTCAAGAATGCGTAATCATACACGCGACCACTCTGCCACTATGTATCCTTGTAATGCCATTTGTCAATTTCACCCGACACGTCTCCAATCTTACGTATTTGGGCTGCAATGTTGTATCTTGCTCGCTTAAATACACACCGGGCTCTCACTATGCTTCTCTCACTGGTGGTGTTTTCTTCATTTTAGGGTTAATGTCTTTGTCATCTGAGGTCAGGGTTGAAGGCATACCCCTAACCACTCACACCAGAAAAAATACAACCCACTAGGCAAAAAGGCCCAAGAAACACTGGTGTGCCAGCAAAGAACTCTGCTGCCCAGGAACGTTCTGAGGAAAAATGGTACAAGCAGAAGCTTAAATGGGGGCACATCATCAGCAGTGACATCATTACATATGGTAAAAACTTGCACAGCTTGTTGGTGCAACCCTATACATGGGTGGCCTGCTGCATAGAGGATGCCAGGCCGTTGGTTTCAGCCCAGACAATCCGTCTTCCATCACGTGGGGTTTGCTGGGCCCATAGTCTCCAGGGACCCAATTCCAAAGGAGCAATTAGCTACATTTGATAAATAGTGCTACTCTATTGTAATTGGTTATTTTATAACAGGCTAAATACCCAGAGGTTTCTAAGCAGGGACCCCGGGATCAAACCTGTTGCTCCGCGTCGTCTTGCTTCCAAGGCAAGGGCGTTGCCTCTGAGCTATCCTCCCGGCCCTTCTCTATCATTATACAGTGCACCTGGCATGCTCAAAAGACTGGCAATGGGGGAGTCTCGAGGTCACACTAACCCACATGCACACATTTCTCTCATCCTGATCGTGTCTCTGGGCTTCCACCCTCGCTTTTGAACTATAGTTTATCCCTTGCGTTCCAAATCATTTCCCTATGAAGAAAAGGTGGGATGGCCGTGTTCTTACATCTTTTATGGTTGCTTGGTTCTGTGGTCTGAGGTCAACTGGTGTCTTGGTATTCAGGGGCCTTGGGGCAGAGGCTATAACTCGTGGTTGGCTGGGTGGGGGTCCGAGGCCTGCTTTGGTCTGTTTGTGATAACACGTACACCAAGGCGCCCAGGACTGTCTCATGGCCTTGCGGGGCACATTCTTTCTATGAACAAACATATTGGCAAGAGCAAAGGTGGGTTTCAGTGGAAACTTGCAGCGGTGTGGGACTCTTCTCAGCGCTTGCACCTATTCAGATTTCCTCGTCCGGTTTCTGGCCTGTGTCTAATACACTGAGTCCTTCATGGCCATGAAGGCCCTATAGTCCTGCCATAGCTACAAAATGGTGTCTGCTTATATTCGCGCACTACGTTTAAGTGTCTATATTGCTTATAATATTGTGATCATGGGGCGAAGCCCCTTAGGTCATCCCCCTGGGCTCTTAGAGGTCTCCCAATGGCGCTCGCCTTGACTTAAAGTACCTCGGGGTGGGCTAAGTTAACTTCCCTCCCAACCCGGCATCCCTACCTGCCCCTCAGACACTTGTTTCTGTCCTGGCCCTCAGCAAGCCTCTCGGCTCTCTTCTTTGGGCTGTTCCTCTTTTGGAAACTCGGGTTTTTGGCCACGCTTCTCCTGGATGCTTCCTTACACAGACCCTCGGTGTCCCTGTTTCTTCCAGCTGGTCCTGGGCTGACACGGCTCCGCTGCTTTCTACCCAACTCTCTTTGCTGATTGCTAGTGTTCCTTTTATACTCTCCTGAAGACTTGATGGGCTGCAGAGGTGGGCATGGCGGATTTCAATTGCCTGGCCTTGTTAGTGGGACATGGCCTTTGAAGATGTTTGTGCCTCTATCTTGGTTTTCACAATACTTGAGTGGTACTGTGGGGGGGGGGGATTGTGTGTCTTAATCCATTTTATGAAGGTTGTGGTGGCCCGAATCATGCCCTTTCCCAAGAGCCCCCTCGGCTGGCTTCAGTTTACAGCAAATAAGGAAATCCGACACAGACTGGTGATAAACCAAGCTTCTTGTATTGCATAGCAAGTACACAACATACAGAGTTATCAGCAGGGAACACAGCAGGACAAGTGTTCAGGCAGTTGGCACACAGACTTCTCTAGGGCCCACGCCTTGTGTGCCGGTTATATAGCATAGCATAGGCAAACACTAATGTTATAGCACTTGCACAAAAGGTGGGGGGCGTTACTTGGCACGATATTGCAGACATTTGGCAAGAACTGTTGACATCTCACTTGTGACGCAGCCCTGCAGGGACATCCTGTTGTATTATGGATAAGCGGCATTTGTAGAAACCCTACTGTTATCTTCCATATATGGTGCTAATGCTATACTTGTAGAGAATAAGCGGAAGAGAAGGTCTCCCGTGTCATCTGCCACAGGAGGGGTGTTATGTCCTGGGTGCTGCGTGCAGAGGGAGGTGACACGGAGGGTCTGAGGCCCAACTGTATGCGAGAGCCTATGGTAGCATACTATTGTGTTGCATAACATAGCATTATAATCCTGCCACATCAACCCCCGGTTTGGTCGTCCCTGCGACAGGGTATAGACCACAGTGAGTTGGATTGGTGCATATTCTCAACCAAAGATACCCAAATATATGGGTGACATAAGTGGAGAGGCACAGGAATTGCTACTGAATAGATGTTCTAGACACACAGATTGTGGGCCTAAAAAGTCTGAATTAAAAATGTAGCCCATTCGGTGTTGGACATTTGACCTAACACATCTATCATTTCCTGTTCATGGGGTGCATCTTTTGAGGCGTCCTCTGTAATGTGGCACTACACTATTTCAAGTGGCAGCAGTCTGGCCTCGGTGGACAAGTGAGACACCTGTTTAGCACAGCATGACAGAAGGCAGCGAATGAGAAAAACTATACATTGCAAATGGGGCAATTATAACATTTATTAAAACATAATTAAAATTCCATGTAGAATGTAAGAGCCCAGTGAACCAAAAGTATTTTTAATCCAAGTTAACAGTGAGCACGGCATAACTTTTGTTTGTAAAGTGGTACCAACACCTTGGAGTTGTTTTGTGAATTCCTCAACCTGGGAGGAGTTATCAGGTACCCAAGTGCGGCACTCTTGTCCTATAACTTTACAGGTACCCCCTTGTGCAGCAAGTATATAATGAAGTGTCATTCTATTCTGCAGGACCATAGTTCTGAGTGCGACTTGTTCGCTTGTCAGTATCTGTTTTCCTTTGGCTGTGGTGTTAGCTACCTGCTTGAGGAGGAGTGATGGGGCATGGAGATCAACGCTGTTAGTTGTGCCAGTGCTCGAACCATGTCCAGATGTCTCGTTTGGACTGGCCAGGTGTGTAGTGATCTTGTGGAAACAATGACACATGGCGGATTGCTGGCCGCATTAACCCAATGGTGCACTGACAAGTCCAGTTGGCTGGTAGCCATTGGTAGGCGCTAGCCTCACAAAAGAAATATAACCCTCTGTGGGTATAGAGTGCTATGTTGGTGCGATTACTATGAAATCGTACTATCTTACTGACAGTGTTGTTACTGGTGGTGGCAGTAGCACTTCTGTTAAGGACATGGGTTGCTGGCATGATACCCATTGAAGGCAGGTGAAAGAGATTGGAGCGTGTGGATCAAAGGTGTTTGGTATCTTGGGTGGTAAAGTATTGGTGTAACTGGGGTAGAAGAATCCCCGGGGAAAGGGATGGGTCATATTGGGAGATGAAGTATCATTGATCAGGAGTTCATAACACCATTCAGCAAGATTGAACGGGACAGGATGAAGGGAATCCCCCCACTGGCAAGCATAGGCATGCGGGAGCATATATAGCAATTGGAGGCATTCATTAGGTCCGCGTAGGACCAAAGGAAGTTGAGTAAGGTGTTTGTGTCTGGGTGTAGGATGGTGGCTGTAGGGTGGGGCAGAACAAATACCATGAAAATGAACAGCAACATGGTGCAAATACTTCACATTTACTAATGCAATAGAAGCACTATTCCTAGATTTAGCTGTCCAATGCTACAGTGATTGGGGCCTTCTGCCCAAAAGTTCCAAAGAGTGTCAGTCGTTGCAGGACCTGGTAAACTGGAGTGACAATGATGCAAAAGTTCAGTATTCCTGCCAGGATGATGATGTCAGATGTGTTGCTGGGCACACTCAGGCGGCTTCCAAAAACCCCTTTGGCCGGGGGACTTATGCACCCTAGACTCTTATTGTGGCTGCTTGGGACAAAATCCTTTTGAGAGCGATGGGCCACCCGCAGGAGACAAGGGTAGCAAAAATGTTTGAGAGCGATGGTTCACCTGCTGATGTCCGGTGGGATGGTGGCCACACTCTGCAATTTGTACCTCGAGATAGGTAGTGGAACCTCGTCGTTGAGGAGTGCTGGATGCAGAGTCACTGGTATTTTAGCTGCGGGGACCCCAGTGGGCAGCGGAAGAGAGGGTCTCTTTCTCCTGTACCCATGTATTTTGCAGCTTTGCTGTGTCCGTTGACAGCGGACAATGGGTTGTCTTAGTCCTGTTCCTCTGGCAGTTTTTCGTTGTCGAGTGGAGGGGCTGCTTTCACACACTGGCTGGCGTGTACCCAGGAGTCATTTCCTTTACAGCGAACTTCTGTGTGCGTTGTCAGCAGTATCTGAAAAGGACCTTTCCAGCGAGGATGCAGGGATGATTTTTGCTTATGCACTTTCAAGACCACCCGATCTCGAGGCAGGAGGAAATAGCACAGTGTTTCAGGTCGTCAAGGCAGAGCTTCTTGAATTTGCCAGAAGTGAGAACTGACAACAAGCATTAGTCTTCTGCAATATGACACAAGGGCATTCAGTTGTTATTCACAGAGCTCGGGGAAGGTGGTTAAGTAACTGGCATTTGCATCGGCCTCCCCACGAGGATCTCATGGGCGGAGAGACCATGTACTCTGTTTAAAGTTTCTAGGTCCATGAACACAAGAGGGAGGGCATTAGGCCATTTTAGCAGCTAGTTTCCTTGCAGACCTTGGCAAGGCAGAGCTTCACGTTGAAGTTTCGGCATTCCACTGACCCTGCTGATTGTGGGAGGAAACTACAATGAAGGTGCTGGAGGATCCCCAAGGCACTGCACATGTTCTGTACTATCTGTCCAGTGCAATGGTTGCCTCTGTAAGAGTTTATGGAGACTGGAAGGCCGAAGCATACTATCAACTCTTTCAGCAGTTGCTTGGCCACTGCAATGCAATCAGCATATTTACAGGGGTAGGCCTCAGTCCGTCCAGAAAATGTATCAATTATTACTAGGACGCACTCGAAGGAGGTGCACTATGGTGAGCTAATGACATCTATTTGGATATTCACAAAGGGGCCATAAGGGATTTCATGTGCCCCTGGAGTGGTTTCACAGGCTTTCCAGGTTAGACAGTAAGCACTGTATTTCTGAGCAATGCAGGGAAACTTGGGGGCAAACCAATATATTTGGACCTCTGAGGTCATCTTTCCCTTGCTTGAATGGGACACAGAGTGAGAAACATGTGCATGATATGGTAGGAGAGCTAGTGGGGCCACCAACCAGTCCTTGTTATCACACCATAGGCGATTGGAGCAACAAACATTTATGCTTTCCCAAGCCCTGTATCTTGGCCTATGGGGCCGCAACTTGGAGGTCTGCTACGATGGACAGAGATGCTAGGGGTCCTCAAAATATAGGAGAAACAGCAGCACATAATCGGGAGCCTGAGGGCCATGGAAGTCTGCATTTTTCACATGGCCGTCAGTCAGCACATTACCCTGCGAGGTTCTGTCAAAGCAGAGTGTGGGCTTAGCACTTCACAATAGCAAACTCGATAGGTAGCACAATAGTATTAAGCAGGGCTTCAACATAGGGTGCATTGAAAATGGGAGTACCTTGTGCAGTTAGGTAACCTCTCTGTTTCCAGAGGGACCCGTACTCGTGTGATATACCAAAAGTGTAACGTGAATCGGTGTATATAGTGGCTGTGCGTTGTGTGGCAATCGTGCAAGCCTGTGTTAGGGCAATGAGTTCAGAAACCTGTGCTGATCGTACTGATGAGAGCTGAAAAGCTTCTAATACTTCAACAGAGGTGCAAATGGCAAAATCTGCCTGTATACTCCCTGTTGAATCTCAAAGACAAGACCTGTGAACAAAGAAAATGAGATCTGCATTGGGGAGGGGGATATCCTTGAGGTCTGTTCTTGGTGATGATAGAACGCCAACATCTGCAAGGCAGTAGTGCGGTTACTGTAATCAGGTGTAGGCAGGGTTGAGTGGGGCAATAGTGATGTTGGTGGCAGAGAGGAGCAGTTTTTCATATTTGGTGCAGATCCCTGTGCTTCTGTGTGAGTACGCCTAGGGCATACCCCTCTTTCTCATCACAGAACAGGGTGAATGATTTAGAGTAGTCGGGAAGGCCGAGGGTAGAAGCAATGGAGAGGGCAGTCTTGATCTTGGTGAAAGCTGTCGAGTGACCATGTGAGTTTGTCAGAAGCGTAGTCATGTAGCATCTTTTGCATTGGTGCAACCGTGCAGGCATAATCAAGGATCATGGGGTGCCAGAAATTGCTCATTACTAAAAAGGAGCACAGTTGCCTTTTAGTGGCAGGCATGCGACTTTGTAAGATGCACAACACTCCAGAGGGCGCAATGCACCTAGCATCGTGGGAAATGTTGTGCCACAGGTAGCGGACCGTAGGTAGGCAGAGCTTCAAATTTGCTTTTACTGTGAGACCTTTTGCTGCCAGGGCAGTGAGAAGCACCTTGGAGTTGGTGAGGGAAGCCTTAAAGGAAGGTGATGCTAACAGTAGGTCATTCATGTATTGGATCATAGTGGACCCTCTTCCCCTTGTGAAGGTGACATCCTGGAGATCTTCCTGCAGAATCTGGGAGAAGAGAGATGGGGGAGTCAATAAAGCCCATTGGAAAGGACCTGTAGGTGAGCTGACGTCCGCTCTATGTGAATGCAAAGAGATACTGAGAGTCATGGTGGATGGGGACAGAGTGCTCGTAGTGCACTTAAGTGCTCGTAAATAGTGAGCAAAATGGAATTTGCCTGTGCCCTTTTTCTCAATTGGGAGCACTGGAATATTATATTACAATTACGATTTTTTTTTTGTAACATGCTTCATACAAAAAGAGGTTTTTAAGCGCGAACCCAGGATTCAAGCCTGTGTTGCTCGGCGTTGTCTTGCTTCCAAGCTATACTACCTATGCCTAAAAGGGCTAGTGGTGTAGTAGAGGATGCCCTGATCAATGAGGGAAGAGATGACAGGATTTATACCTTCCTCCACTCCAGATATTCTGTACTGGGGCACACCTGGGAGAGGCACCTCTGGATTGAGAGTGATGCAAACAGGTTTAGCAGAGAGAATGTGGCCTACCTCATAGGCATGTCCTGCCTAGTGGGCCTCTGGCACTGAGTCAATAAGGTGTTGTACCTGTGTAGCTTGTGTGAGTAGTCAAGGAAGATCTGCAGGAGGCTCTGGGTGAGTGGGCTGTTGGAGGAGAAACCAACATTCAGCTTGCCTAGATTGTGGAACCTCTAGATAAATACAATCAGGAGAACAATAAACAGTACAATGCCTCTTGCATAGCAGATAAATACCGAACAGATTTGCAGATGAGCAAGGGCATAACAGAAAGGCGTAGTGTTCAGTGATCAAATCCAATAGAAACAGACAATTCAATTTGATACCAGGTGTGGGATAGTTGCACCAGACATGCCGATTTCCTTTGAGACATCCACATTTGGAAATTCAGCCACTCGCAGTGTGGAACGCCTGGCACCAGTGTCAACTCTCCTCCCTTGGATGTTACATTTGAGATAGGGGACCAGACCGGTCCAGTGGTAGCAAAGCAGCAGACAGCACGGCACTGTCCCTCTGGCAGTGTCACTGTGGACCATAGGAGATCTGAATGTCCTGTTAGCCCCAGTTAGGAGGAGGTGGAGAGGGGGGGGGGGGTGGTGTGGATGTAGGGTAGCCATTCGAACTGTTGAAAGGATTGAAATCATTGCATGGATTAGTGGGACCATATTACCGTGGTCTGGAAGGTTTGGTAGGACATTGCTGGGTGAGATGGTCCATCTGCTTACAATATCTGCAGAAAGGCTGCCCTGGCAGGGGTTGCTGGGCAGGCAAAAATGGGTGTGCAAAAGTGGCCTGTTGCCCTGGTGAAAAGGTGGCAGAGGATTCTGTTGGATATAGGGCTGGCGTAAGTTACTCGGGCGTCCCCAGCCCCCAGAGGCAGTCTTTTGTTGAGCATGCTGTATTTGCAAAGCCATGAGGCAGGTAGCCCTGTCCTGCTCCTGGCACTTGAGTTTGTCAAAGAAATGTTGAGATGTTTACAGTGATTTTTTAATAGATTCAGCCTGCCACCCAATTTGAACGTTCTGAATATTGTTTGAAATTTCAGGAAGGAGATCATTCACAAAATGAGAAACTAATGAAGGTTTAGCTTGTTCCCCAACGTTTGCAATACCGGCGTATTTAGTGAAACAGTCAGTTAATCTAGAAAGGCAGTCACGGTAGCTAGTCAATCCATCGAATGTTATTGCATCTAGCACCTTTCCAACGAATTATATGCAACGAAAAGCCTTTGCATCGAAAGGCTATTTCATTGTCTATAATTCAAAGGAACTATCAAAATGAGTAAATCTTGTTTGGCATTTATTATCTTATTACTAAAAAAACCTGTTATAATAAGAGTGGTGAAACATTTTGGATTTTAAATTAAACTTTTATTAAACTTCGAACAACTTTTTTTTAACAAATCTTTTTTTGTACCGCTAGATGGCAATGTTGGTTTACATATTACCCTTTTTTTCTTCAATGTTTGTGTTTTGAAATGTTCTGTTACGTCATACGTCAATACCATTTTTAAAGTCCCGTTTGAATGCTTCGTTTGGTTCGTCGCGTCGCTCCTCTTTCTGCTGGATTGTTTTTTAAGAGTTTATTTTTAAACCATGGATGTTCGTTTTTTGGAGTTGAATTGCATGGTTTCGATTTTTTCTGTACATCGATTTTCGGGATTCCGTAGATCTTGGCATTGTTTTTCTTCCTATGGATGGAACTTCATTTGGATGTGTGTTTTTTGGTATTTTTGCTGGAATTTGTTTTTTTCCCTTTTTTGGATTGATTACTTGATTTGGATGGTTTTCTTCGAATGGATTATGTTTTTTTTCTCCTGGATTATGTTTTTGTTTTACTGTTTGTTCCTATATCGCATAATGTTGGAATTCATTGGAAACCTGCTGAGTATATTTTTTAACTTTAACATTTCAAGTTGTATGCAACACTGTAGGTAGCATAATGCTTCCATTGTTCCATAATTATTTACACATGTTTTAATTTGTTCTTCGTATTCCCTGTATTTTTTTTCTTTGATGTGTATGTTCTAGTGCTAGCGTTTGTGCAATTTTTACTTCCTGAGATGACTGTTCAATTCATAACTGCTTTATAAAATGCAATCGGTTTGGATTTGATGTGTTAACATTTTTATTTATTTTATTGTGCCATCCCTCCATTAAATTGGTTGTGAGTGCATGTTGTCCTATCACTGCATTGTAACAGTTCGATCTACTTTTGTTGTATCTTGGACGCCTTCTTGAACCACTCCTTGTGAGTTGACCTAACCAGGTGCTTTCAACGTAATCTAGTAATTCTTCGAAGTAGGTTTCGTTGGTTTTATAATAGTCTGTTTCAATCAATTTTTCATAATATTTCTTCACATTTTCTGGCTTCACGAATGCAAGTGCAAATAGTAGTTTCACGTAGTGTTGACAATCTGTGTCTTGTACCTATTTATTTTGCATGCCAAGTTTCTGGATTTTCCTCCAAATAGACTGACAAAAGTGAAAAAAGCAGCCTTTGCTCTTATTTGTGCCATTTCAAAATCCATCATTGTGACTTCTGGTTTTTCTGTCTTTGTATGGTTTTTGTCTCTGGCATTTGCGCCACTACATGAATCAGTATTTTTCCACATATTCTATTGATAATCAACCCACTCAGTTCTGTTGTGTTTTCCTGAGCTCTATTTTTAATTTCCATTAGTGTTTTTTTAATCATGACCGTTGTACTGTCAGGCATATGATTGTGTTCCCCATTTGTCACTACGTTATCTGCCTGCGTAATGGCTCTTCCTCTACACTTCTTTGCATAATATTTGCTTCATTTCAAGTAAAATGTGTGTATCCTTTCCTTTTCATTGTAAGTGTATCCTTTATATACCAATTGGTTTCTGCCCATCTGCGATTTCACAAATTCTACCTCATCTGACATTTTTTTCTGTAGTAAGAAAGAAAATATATTATTCTTAAACCGTTCTCTTTTTCTAAATATATTTTCTGATATGCCCTTGATGTCATGATTAACTAAGCTTACAGTTTTTTTGTACTGTTTCGTTTTCCTCACAGTTTCCCAAATATGTTTGTCGTTTCTATTCACTCTCGTCTCACCTGACAGACTATTGGTTTCTTTCCAGCCATCAGCTGTTTTTGCCTGTTAACGTTAGGTCCTTTACTCCTTTGTTTTGGATCATGTGTTAACTGTTTGTAGTGTGTTTTTTATTGATTACAGGGCGTTCGGAAGGTGAGGTGCTCGTGGGTAAGGGGGGGGGGGGTTGGGAGGATGATCCCCCCACCCCCCAGTGAAAGTTGCCTACATACAAAAATGTTTTTTTTGTTCATCATGACGTTTCTGTCATCGATGCAGTGGTTTCGACAGAATGGTTGTTTTCTTTTTTTCCTATGATGTGTCGACGGATTGGCATTCAATACTTTTTTTTTTTTAGATGGTTTGGTATTTTGTTGCATGCATTTCGACGGAAAGACCATAAACCATAGCCACAGGGAGATTCCGACTGGTTTTGCTTGCAAGTGGCGATCCTTGACCAGTTCGCTTTGGCAGGGTTTTTCTCTTTTAGAGCGGTAAGTGCAGTAATATTAGCAGTAATAGCCTCACCTTTCGCCAGTGTCAGGCCATTGCAGTTTGTCCATAATTTGTTTGTATAGAGTGTCTTTGAGCACGGCCCATAGGAGTTGTTCATGGTCCCTGATGGTGGGATCATAACAGGCAATGGCTGTGTTCAAATGTTCCATGAAAGCAGCAGGGTTGTCGGGCAGCGTCGGGAATTGCTGTGCCATATGCTAGAAGTCAGTGGAGCTCCAGGGCGTGACAATTCTCATAGATACTGTCTCTGTGTTTGCCTGAGGGAAGGTGCGCATAGGTATAAGGGTGGTGGCTGCAGCAGAGGATGTTGAGGCATCCATAGTGTAGTGAGGTTGGCTCAGTCATGGATGAATGTGACAATTGAATATCTTGCCTGGTAAGTTGTCCTGGCCTAGAGTTAAAAGAGTAGGAGTCGGACAGTGCCTGTAAGTCCTCCATGTCTTTCTGGCAAATTGAGTCAGACATGAACCTGTAGGACTGGGGGGTACACAGGGGAGTGGATGTAGTTTGAGTTGGGAACCAACTTGGCTGGGAGCGGGTCCAGGGTGGCGTGTAGGTAGAGGCCGCCGGTGGGGGAAGTGGAGCAAGGGCAGTGGGAGGAGATGTTAATTCTCCTCAAGGAGTGGACGGTTGGCTGTGGCATGGCGGGTGATGGCGGGGGCGGAAAAGGAGGTGTGTGGGCCCTCTGGTGTGGTGAGTATGGTGCTAGGTCATCTAAAACATCTACAGGTGGCGCTGTGTAGGTGCTTCTGAACCGGAATCTCTAATGGTGCCTGCAGAAACACTTTGGTAGAGGCCTGTTTTGCGAGTGTGTTTACTGTTTGGCAGGCCGTACTTTGAAGAATGCTTGTACTGCTCTAGTTCCTTCTCTAACCTAGCCTGAGAGTTTTGAAACAAACTAGTCTGACTGTTGCACAATCGGTCCGTAGACACTTTGCGCCAGGTGAAATAAGATGACCATCAGGCGGCCTACATGTTCTTTGTTCCAAACTAGGACAACTAGGTGATCCGGATGAAACAACCCCTCAAGTGGCCACAAACTCCTTTTGAACCAGAGTCAAAAAATTCCACTCTTTAAAATATTTACAGGTGAATGCCCCATACGTTGAAAACATGAAGAAGGCATTAGTCCCTACTGCAGGAGTAAGTGTTGTTGTGGAAAGCTAAGTCTAGCAATTAAAAGCAAGGAGACACAAAGCAAAGGGAGTTAGGCCTGCAGCTACTTCAGATCAAGAGGGGTGGTGCAAACAACCGCCTGGCAATTGGTATTTACTGGTGGTGACAGCTTCAAGACAAACCAGAGAGGTGGTACACAAGGGGAGACAGGAGTAAGCAAGGATTGATAGATGTTTGCTGAATATAAAGATAAAGTAAGACGCAAGATTGTTTACATGAGGAACTGCGTCAGGGTTGCCTCAGCAATAATATTTGGCTCTTAACTCCCAAATGGCTGAGGTTCATCTGCATCGCCTTTGTAGCAGAAATTAGATCACAGATATAGACCACAAAGCTCTGAGTGCTGTAGCAGGTAAAGCATTGAAGGTGGCAGGGCAATCACAAAAAAGTAGTTATGCAAGATCTTTTTTCTTGCCAATCAAGGCCTCTCCCATGCATGGAAGAAAAGCATGTAGGTATGTATGTGCCCAAAGTTGTCTGTAGCATGGACAGGGTGCTAGCGAATAGTAGCAGAAAATCTTAAGTCAATTCGTCATCCAAAACAAATCACGATGACAGGAAACCCCAAGGGAATAAGGCAATCCCCTTAACACGCAGGCCAGCAGGCAGCAATTTAAAGATGAATGGCATAGGCCAAGGATATGTCTGCTATGGTGTACCACAACGATCCTCTGATTGAGTGGCCAAATCAAAATAACAGGGCGGTGGAGGAAAAACACAAGGTGACGCCCTCAGCTGCCAACAAAATGGCAGCACGAGGAATGCATACTAATCGTACAGCGCCAGCGCGCTGAGAAATAACTCTAAATAGACAACCATAGGCAAATGCATCAGAACCTACATCTGATCCGGGGGGGGGCATACGACAACACACCAGCAAGGCACAAACCGTGTCTATGTGGCGGCATGCATAAACCACAGGTGCAGCGGGTCTGAAACTTGCTCAACCTGGAGACAGCAGCATGTCTCAATAGCTTGAAAAAACAGAAATTGACTGTGACATCACACAGTGGCCCTATGCCTAAATCACAAGAAAATGCAATGAGGATCTAAACCTCCTCTTTAACCAGTGTAAGAAGCAAAAAGAACATTAACCCAAACTGTTAAACCTAACCTGACAAACTGAGAATAAAAGAATCCAATACAACAAGCGATACAAAACTTACCAGTAGTAGAAACAGAAGCAGTTTTAATCGCAACATGACAGACAGCAATGAGATGTACAGGATAGACCAGTTGTTTGCTGGAAATGCCCTTTAAAATATAACTACACACCTCCTGCATTCTGTAGTTCAGAGCTTTACTTCATCATTGTTTTATGTTTGTCGAGAACATTTGCGAAAACATTCAGCATTGGCTTTGATGTTGAGCTGTGGCAGCCTGCCAGCACTTTCCCGCCTCTGGATCGAGCTGCTCTAATAGAGGGAAGACGGAGTTGTGGGCTGTCAGTGACTCGTTGAGACTGCAGGGGCCCGCTCTGCTACAATATGGGCCACCTATCCGTTAGACTATTTGACTGCCAAAAACTGTACCCTGACTCGTAATCCTAAAGGTCTCCAAAAAAATGTACACACTGATGAGCCTGCGGCACTTATTGGCACTCGTGGGGACTAAATTTGAGCTATACACAAAAAACAGCAACTAGTGTATAGAAGCCAAAACAGACACACCATAGGCAAATATGATGAATGCAAGCGGCAGAGCCAAAACTCTCTGCGCAGTTGTCTACACAGTTAGACCTATGCAAAATATACCAGGAGGTGTAGGGAGAGAGATGGAGGATTCACGATGTGCCAAATCAACATTTAGTGAAAATAGTATGCAGTGCAGAGAAAAACACATTGACAGAACATATGCATAAGGTTGTACTTCCCACTGAGTCTGAGGGGAGCAAACAGATTCACGGTCGGGTGCTGCACTGGAGAATCTCTGCGGACCTCTCGAACCACACCACAGATTTGGCAACGTCGGTGGTGTGCCATGCTTATAAAGCACCCTCTGATGGTGAGGATCTTGTTCTAATTGGCCATGTGTGGTCGAGGGCAGCCCACAGCAAAACTCCTGAACAGTCAGGCCATGGACATCGGCACCCTTCTGTGGTGGCCACGATCGGGCCTCTTCCCAAGAGCCCCCCCTCGGCCGGCCTCAGTTTGCAGCAAATAAGGAGATCAGACACAGACCGGTGGTAAACAAAACATATTGTATTACATAGCAAATACAGCATAAACGATCAGCTGATCAGCAGGGAACACAGCAGAACAAGTATTCAGGCAGTCAGCACATGTAGCTCTCCAGAGCCCACCCCTAGAGTGCCAGTTATATAGCATATCATAGGCAAACACTTATATGTTATAGCACTTTCACAATGGGGGTGTTACTTGGCACAATATTGCAGAAATTTTGTAAGAACTGTTGGCATCTCACTTGTGACGCAGCCCTGCAGGAACATCATGTTGTATCATGGATAAGCAGCATTTGTAGAAACCCTATTGTTATCTCCCATATATGGTGCTAATGCTATACTTGGAGAGAGTACGCGGAAGAGAAGGTCTGACGTGTCATCTGCCACAGGACGGGTGTTGCGCATGTCCATGGTGCTGTGTACAGAGGGAGGTGACGGGGAGGGTCTGAGGTCTTACGGTATGGGAGAGCCTAAGGTAACATACCATAGCATTGCATTGCATGGCATAACATAGCATAGCATACAATAACATAGCATGGCATAATCCTGTCACATCAAGGCTTAAGGGGGTTGGCTAGGTCACTGTCAAGGATGGGGGATACCATGTCTATGGTCTAGGGGTGTTCTGAGGATAGGAAATTGGTATTGGTTCTTTCACTCTGGTACCATCTGCAAATGAGATTAACAAGGAAGGAAAAGATTGTTTCTCAAAGCAGTTTATGATATTAGAGGGACGGGATAAGTCTGAGTTCTAGTTAGAAAAAGGGGTTTCACATTCTCTTGCTTTCTTCCCAGTTTGAGTGTCCGACGGAAGATCTTGGGGTCGGGTAGGACATGCATGATATCCTTTGACAGTAGAGGGGGGAGTTAGGATGGACCAGGATTAGGAACATGGGGATACCAAATCCGATCTTCGGGCATCCCACTTCCGTTCTTCAAAGACCCTCCATCTCAGTAGTGCCCCTTTGCAGCCTCAACCCCGGGGTCAGAATCTGGCAGTCTTACATTCTCTTGGTTATCTGAGGGTCTGTGGGGTTTAAGCGAGTTAAATGTGAGAACGCCCTCAGATTTCTTACATGTGGGTTTCCCATCCTCCATGGACACATCCGTTATTGCTAACATCAGGGCAAGTTTTTTGTGAAATGTGCCCATTTCTTCAGATAGTTCTCATCCTGCCATGAGAGAAGGTTTCCAAGGAAAGCACTGGTTATTTGAACCTTGTACATTCACAGTTAATTAGCGCCACATTGAGTCCGTAAACTTCTGCAGCGGGCCCACACAAAGCCTGCAATTCTGAACCAAGGGAATGCACCATAACAGCCTGCCCAGGAGACATTTGAAAGTTAATACTGAAGTTATCGTCTTCGACCTCAAAAGACTCAACTATGAGCACAAGACCCTGGAGTTGTTCTTCTGAAGGTCTCAAGTTCAATGTTGCTGTAGACCTCGAAAGGAATCCCAATACTGTACCTGAAATGAAGGATCTGAAAATCACCTCTGGGGTGGAGAGGAGGGAGAAAGTGTCTATTGTCTTAGGAGGCAAATAGCCTAAAATTAGTAATGAGAAAATGACGTAAAGTGAGTGCAGTTTTCTTGTGTTTACAATTGGAACAGCGTTTATAATGTACAGAGGATCCCAGCGTGACCACTAGATGTGAATCTGGGAAAATAACCATGCTGCAGAACTGTAGTTACAGGCAAGTACATTTACCATGGCTACTGTTGTACCCATCTTCAAGAAAGCACTGAACTGATCATGTTGACTAACTGTACCTCTTCTCTCCCACTACTCTGATTCTTGAATGTGTAGTCTTCAATGTATTCACCCACTTGAATCGAAGTCTTTCGGACCCACTCCATTCAGAGTTTTGCAGCAGACACTCGACTGAAATGGCCATCACTCATGACTCAATCTCTCCTCCATTATCATTCTCTTTGACCTACGTACCACCTCTGACACTGTAGGCCACCCCCTTTCTAATGGATTCCTTCCTCCCAGAGATTTGTCATCTTAAATATATCTTCTCCAGCACTAGCTGTTTTAGGAAACCTTTTCTACCACCACGGGGGCACAGAGCGACTCTGCGTCTGTTCTGCCTATCCATGTTGCATGACCCTCATGCTGGATATGACATCAGATATATATATATATTTCAGAAGCTTGTGATTCTGCTTGGAATCACATGCTTTGCATAGGCCGACATATAGTGGAAGCTGCAGAGTATTGCATATGAGGATTTTGATGTTCGAAAAGGGCCGTCGACAGGGTGTGTCTGTAATTCCATCCCTAATGTGCCCATGATCCCTCACGCGTCAAGGTCTCTCAGATTATTTTTTCTGCCATTGTGGAAAGTTGTGTTATTGTGGAGTCCCGTAGCAAAAGCTACTTTGGAGTTAATTCCTCTTTACCTTACTTACCGGTTATGTTCTCTTCTTCACGATGGCTGACCTTCGGAATCATCTTGATGCCTGATTTTTGGAGACCGAGACAGACGTTCAGTCCGACAACAGACTTCGGGCTCAGTTGGGAGAGTGGGCGGGGGTTACTGATCCTTTCTATCTAGAGAATGCCTGCCCCCATCCCCAGTCTCTACTGTTCGTGTTTCGCTGCCTTTTTCCCACCATCTCGCCATGGAGTGCACTTGGTTTCAATTTTGCCTGAAGTGCAATCGGAAATTCCTGTGGAAAGAGACAGAGTGTGTAACCACTGCCTTCCCCACTATCACCTAGAATCCTGCTGCGCATCATGCAAGCTTTTTGGATCTAAACCCCTTAAAGAGCGCAGGTCTGATCCAGAAGGCCAAAGCAGCAGAGGCTCTGATTCAAAACTCGAAGACACCACAAGGGAACCTTCCATCTCCCGCGTACCTGTCCCCAGCCTTGAAAGGCAGTCGCAGCGTGCTGCTATGGGGAACGCCTCTGGTGATGATGGCGCACACACACCTTTACCCAAGCATAAACCCTAGGGCCGTTCCTCAGCGCAACTGTCAAAGGAAGGCTGCACCGTGGTGGTAGTTGCTTCTCGACCTACCGATCCACCGCCGACAAGGCCTGCTGTGGTTCCGCAACCACTCTTACCACATGCATCAAAGATAAAGCTCCGGCACTAAACCCCTTTCGACTGACAAGGTGAAGATGCCGAAACAGCTGCCAAAAGCATAAAACACATCTTCAGAAAAGCACCACAAGAAGCCTCATTCTCTCAAGAAGCCGACTCCTGGTGCCTCTTAGGACTATGAAGAGGCCCAGTTACCTCTTTCTTCATCCCTGCAGAAAAAAACGTACAAAGGAAAGTCCTATTGATACTCCTAGAGCACACCCTGATGTGGTAGTGTTACCACTGGAAGAAACACCAAAAATTGGTATATGAACTCAAGAGAGATTTGAGGAAACCATCAGTCCTTAGTTATTCAAGAATAAGTCCTCTACACGTGTTTCACCACAACGTGTGGATCTTCACTTAGGTTGATTTATCCTACTTATGATTTCCCAGCTTCTTTTATAATTCCACCAGACAATTTATCAATGCTTTTTGTACTAGTTGAATGGAATGGGTTTCATAATGCAATGTTTCTTTGATGGAGAGGAAGAAGGAGATACTTCTTTCCTTGGTGGCCGTGAGCAGGAGTTTTTTTGATAGGACAGTTTATGCTGTAAAGTTGCTTTTCTTTTGCACATTGATTGTATTCTTTTGTGTTCAGATTGGCTAAAGGATTGCATTGTGTATAAGTGTAACGCTCACCTGGTTCCCACGGGGGCGCTGGTCTAGTCTGGATTGCTGTGGCCTCTTCTAGCGTGATGCGCAGGACCCGGAACACCGATTGGACAGGACCTCCAAATCGTGCTTGCTGGCCCGTAGGAATATCCTTCTGCAGATGAGAAAGGGGATTAACAGTCTGCAGAATAGTGTGCTAGCTCCCCCCTTCCCCCTTTGTTCCTCTCTAACTTCCTCCAAACCCTGGTTTAAGCTCACCTTATGGTTTGGAAGGATGAACTCTCCATCCTGCTTCTGGTGCAGGGGCGCGTGTTCATCCAGTTACTTCACTGGTTTTCAGAATGGCGCTGGCAAAATCCACTTGACTTTCCTGAGCAATGCGCCGTAAGTATGAAAGTTCAAAGTTCAAGTGAGGCCCCCTTTATGTTGTCTTTCTAACCTGTGATCTGTCCTTTATTTCAGGTGCAGAATGAAGGCGATGCGTCGAGGGGTTAAACTGCCGAGGTGAGTAGTGATGAGGGCGATCCCTCTAAATGTCCTTATCATTCCCCAGAAATGTCTCTTGTCTTTTCCCCATAGGGGCCGGGGTACGGTACCTGCCAACGGGGCGGCGCCGACCCGAAATGTGGAAGAAAAGCCGGTAAGTATTATGGCTGTTAATCAGGCTTTCCTTCTGTGTTCCTTCTGCTCACCTTTTGTTTCTTCCTCTCTCCCCTAGGTGCAGAGATGTGGCGTCTGATGCTGACAGCTGCGATGGAGCCGGGAGATCTTCAGGGATGCTGGCGAGAAGATTCCGGATGCAGGTAAGAAGTTTGAAATAGTCCTTGGTTTTCACCTTTCTCTTCTCTTCCTTCCTTGCAGGTCTTCCAGGTTTGAGGCAGTCGTGGTTGGAGTCCAGGAGCAGGAGCAGACACGGTGAGCGTTTAGCTGCATGAAGCAGAACAACGCGAAGCATGAGCTGCTCTCTGGGCGTGGCTTAAATAGCCTCCAAAGAAGTCCCAGGTATGTCTCCTTCCCCAAGTAGGTATGTATCCTTCCCTGGCCACGCCCGAGTGAAAAAATAGTCCCTATGAAAAAATAGTCCCTTTCAGGTCTCAGGGAGGCCTGAAGCGTGCAGCATGGTCTGCATCAGGTAAGTGCACAAAACACCTCCCTTTATGAGCCTGGCGCCTATGGCACCAGGACTGATGTCCAACATGAGCCTGGCGCCAAAGGCGCCAGGACTGAGTCCAAAGAGCCCCTATTAGGGGCCGCTGGGCTTTTACCTGAGGGCATGATGCCTGCTTCCGGGGGTGCTGGGCCTGGCCTGGTGCTCCGGGGGTAGGCATCATGACAGCACTCCCCCCCCCAAGGCCCCTCCCAAGGTTGTTCCTTCTGGAGGTTTCGGTTTGTTTTGGAAATTCCGATGGAACCTCTTTACCAGCCGAGGTGCATGTACGTGATCACTGGGTTCCCAAGACCTTTCCTGAGGCCCGTACCCTTTCCAATCAATTAGATAGAAAAGTTTTGATTTTGAGATCTTAGAATCCAAAATGTTCTTCACCTCGAATTCAGGCTCCCCATCTATCTGAATCGGTTCTGGTGGCTTTGTTAATCTGGTTCCTGGGTGCACTGGTTTCAAAAGTGACACGTGAAAAACGGGGTGAATCCGCATGTTAGCTGGTAGATCGAGCTTGACTGCCACTGTGTTGATTATAGCTTTGATCGAGTAAGGGCCTACATACCTTGGATTAAAAGTTTGAGGCCCCTTGAGTGATAGGTGTTTGGTAGCCAACCATACTTGATCCCCTATTTGGTATGGAGGCACCTCTCTTCGATGCAGATCCGCATTCTTTTTGTATTTCCCTTTCGCATGTTGCAAATGTGCAGTTGCATCCTTGAAGGCTTGAGTTTTCGTAGAATGCAAATGGTCCACTGCGGGTATTTCAAGGCTCAGAGGTGAGTCCAAGTCTGAAGTAGGAGGGTGATGTCCATATAGGGTATAAAAGGGGGTCTGACCAGTTCCAGAGTGTATCGAGTTATTGTATGCATATTCTGCCACCCATAAAATGTCCTTCCAATTACCCTCCAATTGGTGCAACATACATCGTAGATATTGTTCAAGGGTCTGGTTCGTTCTCTCCGTCTGACCATCGGTCTGTGGGTGGTGGCTGGTCGAGAGTCTTACGTCGATTTGTGCCAGTTGACAACACTTTTTCCAAAAATGAGAAATAAACTGGCTTCCCCGATCGGAGACTAGTATGGACGGGAATCCATGCAAACGGATGATATTTTCGAGGAATTCTTTGGCAAGAACAAAGGCTGAAGGTAATCCTTTCAACGGAATAAAGTGGGCCATTTTGGAAAATAAATCCACCACGACCAGAATAGTATTGTAACCATTACAAGAGGGCAGGTCCGTGATAAAATCTAGTGACAGGGTGTGCCAAGGTGCTGGTGGAATGTCTAAGGGCTGAAGAAGACCGGCGGGTCTTGTCTTTTGACCTTTGTTTTGGGCACAAACTCCACAGGACATCACGAAAGATTTAATATCCTTTCGCCAGGAAGGCCACCAGAATTGTCGTTTAACCTTTTCCTCTGTTTTGGCAATGCCAGGATGTCCTTCCATCAGGGTATAATGATGACGGGAAATGACAAGTTCTTGCAATTCCTTTTCTGGCAAAAATAAGCATCCTTGGAAGTAAGGTAAGCCATCCTTCACTGAAAAGTTAGACCCCCTTTTGATCCAATCCTGCAAGGCTGAAGAGTCCAGGAATTGTTTCACTCGTGCTTGAATGTCTTCAAGGGTTTGTAAAGTGGTTATCCCCCAAATTCTTTGTTCGGGAATTATCGGCACAGGTTCTGAGTTTGTGTCTATTTCTTCCATTCCAATTCGGGATAGAGCGTCCGCCTTACCATTCTTATAGCCGGGGAGGTAGGTGATTACAAAATCGAACTCAGCAAAGAACAAAGCCCATCGGAGCTGTCGAGACGATTGAGCCTTGGCAGTTTTTAAATATTGTAAATTTCGGTGATCAGTGATCACGGTGATGGTATGCCGGGCGCCGAGGAGATAATGCCGCCAAGCCTTGAAGGCGGACTTAATGGCTAATAGTTCCTTATCAGTGATCACATAATTTATCTCCGGCGGCGAGAACTTTCTGGACCAAAATGCTACGGGGTGCAGTTGGTTGGTTTCAGGGTCTCTCTGAGACAGGACAGCTCCCATGGCTAAGCTGGACGTGTCGGTTTCGACTATATATGGGAGATCGGGACGCGGGTGCTTCAAAATAGGTGCAGACGTGAACTTAGCTTTCAACTCCTGAAAGGCCTGTTCGGCTTCCTCGGTCCATTCAAAACGTTTATTTTTTCGCAAGAGTGCAGTGATGGGTTGCACCACACGTGAAAACTCCGGGATAAACCTGCGATAAAAGTTGGCAAAACCAAGCATTCTTTGGACACCTTTCACCGAACTAGGTGATGGCCATTTGAGGATGGCATCCACATCCGTGAATCCATTCGGACCCCTTTAGGTGTCAGGATGAATCCGAGAAACTCAACCTCGGTGGTATGGAAAACACATTTTTCCAGCTTGGCAAACAGTTTGTGCTGGCGCAGTTTCTCTAGGACGGCCCCGACATGCTTTCTGTGAGTACACAAGAATGTCATCGATATACACGACAACACAGACATCGATGAGTTCCCGAAGGACATCGTTCATGAAGAATTGGAAGGCTGCAGGTCCGTTGCACAACCCGAAAGGCATCACCTGGTATTCGAATAGTCCATATTTTGTACGGAAGGCCGTTTTCCATTCGTCGCCTTCTTTTACTCGTACCAGATGATAAGCTCCCCGGAGATCTAACTTGGTGTATACGCAGGCGTCCTTCACCTGGTCAAGGAGTCCAGGGATCAGAGGCAGAGGGTAACGATTTTTAACAGTTATCTGGTTCAATGCGCGGTAATCGATACAAGTTCTAAGGTCGCCTTCTTTTTTAGGCACGAAGAACAAAGCTGAGGATGCCGGGGGCTTTGACGGGCGAATAAAACCATTGGCGAGGTATTGATCTAAATATTGTCTCAAATGCAGATTCTCTGGTTCAGTAAGGGCGGAAATCCTGCTGCAAGGGGGTTGTGCACCGGGCACCAGATCGATTTGGCAATCGTACTGTCTGTGGGGAGGTAACGTGTTGGCCTGTTCCTTTTGGAAGACGTCCTGAAAGTCTTGGTACTCTGGAGGTAGTTGCACGGGGACAGAGGTTACTGATGCTAGATTAATCTTTGGATTTTCTGGGTAGCAGGTTTGTGCACAATCCGGGAAGGTTATTCTCTTCGCTTGCCAATCAATTCGAGGATTATGTGTCTCTAACCAAGGGATTCCGAGAATAAGCTGAAACTGTGGAGCCTTGATTACATCAAACACAACTGCCTCCCGATGGCCATCCGGACCCACAAGTGTCACCTCAGCTGTGGAATGTGTTACCGGTCCAGAGGCAATTTCGGTTCCATCTACTGTGGTGATGACATCTTTGTTGGTTTTAGGACGCAGAGGGAGGTTTATCCTAGAGACCAATTCTCGATCCACATAGTTTCCTATAGCCCCGCTATCGATGTATGCCTTTATAGCATGCAACCGTTTAGGCTGTTCCGGATCTACGAGGGCCATTGGCACAATGAAATGCGAGGTCTGAAAGTTAGTTTTCAAGCTCGGCAAGCGGACCCCTACGCTTGCCGGGTGTGGTCGTTTCCCGATAGAGTTTCCATGGATTTTATCAGCGGCTCCTACCACCTTCTTGGGCGGCTTAACCGGGCAATCTCGTAGAAAGTGTCCAGAGGACCCACAATAAAGGCATAATTGCGTCTGTCGTCTTCTTTCCCGTTCTTTTTGAGTTGGGGGTCCTTTAACACCTCCGATTTGCATAGGCTGCGAGGCATCAGCCCCCTTGGGGTTAGCGTGGGTTTTGGCCAACACCCGGGTTTCAAACTTGGACCGATCTGCTTTTCTGTTTTGCAGCCTGTGATCCAATTGGACCACTAAGTCTATATATTCAGTGCATTCGTGGGGTGGATTTGCAACTTGTGCCAGGACATCTTTAAGTTCTCCGCGTAGACCTCGATATAATAACGTGATTCTTTTATCCTCTGGCCAACCAGTTTCCACAATTAGTCTATTGAAGGTTGCAATGTAGGATAGAAGGTCTTGATTGCCCTGTCGCAGAGATAGAAGTTCGTCATCCAGAGCCTGTCCCTGGGAGTGTTGAGCAAATAACCTTTCCATGCTTGTTTGAAATCCTTGAAAATCACGAAGAATCGGGTCATCTTGAGTTACCAGTGGGACTGACCAATCGGCAGCACAGCCGCTGAGATATGACAACACAAAGGCTACCTTGGTCTGATCATTAGGGAAGGCCCCAGGTCTGCATAGGAAGTGCAAACGACACTGATTCATGAACACGGCAAATCGTTTGGGGTCCCCAGCAAAGCGTTCAGGTGGGGCCAGCGGCATGTTTCCAGGTAGATTAATCTGCACCGGGTTACTGGAAACCACAGGAGCGGGGTTCCCCCCGGAACCGGGTAAAGGAGTTTGTCCAGCTTGACCTTGCAAAAGCTGTCTAGCCAGGTCATCAGCTCTATCCTTTATTACAATCACTTTCCTCCTGAGGGCACTAGTCTCTTGATGAGCGGCGTGTACTTCGGCCCGTAATTCCCCCAGTAATTGGGCCAACTGGTCAGTTTCTGAAGTTTCCATAGCGCCTGGGTGGGAATTTGTAGGAAGGCTTCGCGTTCTGTAACGCTCACCTGGTTCCCACGGGGGCGCTGGTCTAGTCTGGATTGCTGTGGCCTCTTCTAGCGTGATGCGCAGGACCCGGAACACCGATTGGACAGGACCTCCAAATCGTGCTTGCCTGGCCCGTAGGAATATGCTTCTGCAGATGAGAAAGGGGATTAACAGTCTGCAGAATAGTGTGCTAGCTCCCCCTTCCCCCTTTGTTCCTCTCTAACTTCCTCCAAACCCCGGTTTAAGCTCACCTTAGGGTTTGGAAGGATGAACTCTCCATCCTGCTTCTGGTGCAGGGGCGCGTGCTCGTCCAGTTACTTCACTGGTTTTCAGAATGGCGCTGGCAAAATCCACTTGACTTTCCTGAGCGATGCGCCGTAAGTATGAAAGTTCAAAGTTCAAGTGAGGCCCCCTTTATGTTGTCTTTCTAACCTGTGATCTGTCCTTTATTTCAGGTGCAGAATGAAGGCGATGCGTCGAGGGGTTAAACTGCCGAGGTGAGTAGTGATGAGGGCGATCCCTCTAAATGTCCTTATCATTCCCCAGAAATGTCTCTTGTCCTTTCCCCATAGGGGCCGGGGTACGGTACCTGCCAACTGGGCGTCGCCGACCCGAAATGTGGAAGAAAAGCCGGTAAGTATTATGGCTGTTAATCAGGCTTTCCTTCTGTGTTCCTTCTGCTCACCTTTTGTTTCTTCCTCTCTCCCCTAGGTGCAGAGATGTGGCGTCCGATGCTGACAGCTGTGATGGAGCCGGGAGATCTTCAGGGATGCTGGCGAGAAGATTCCGGATGCAGGTAAGAAGTTTGAAATAGTCCTTGGTTTTCACCTTTCTCTTCTCTTCCTTCCTTGTGTGGGTGCGATTTCTCACCGTCACCATAACCAGTACAAGAGGGACCCTATAAAAACTCAAACAGAAAAGAGTTGAGTAAACATTGCTTTATTAACACACAAGCATTCGCGAATGGGCCACAAGTTCAACCGTCTCGCAAAGCAAGTCGTCAAAGTGCCGCCCTTTCCCCTGCACATCGTGGTCCTTTTATACCCATCTGTTTTACATTGTCATACATTGCTGCACATAGATTATGTCCACCACAAGGCAGTTCCTCCCAGTCATGACTTTGCATCAACAGTCAACAGTTCAACATCTGCTATTGTGGTTTCCTGTTATCTGTTATTCGCTCTCTCTCGTGCCCCTCTGTGTCCTTATCTCTGTGCACGAGGCTGTGCTTACTCATTCCTTCACCCCACCCGCATCCTGCAGACAGTTTCAGTTAGACTCAGCTCATTTCGACACACATGGACCAAGCACAATCCTTCTGCAAAACAAGCTCTTGTCAGGTTAAACAGGCCTCTGTCTAATTTACAATTACTATCCCTATATGGACATTCTCAACAACTCATGCTAGTCTCGGCATCTGCAAGTATCGCCATCAAAAGGAAAGCCTCTTTTCTTTTATAAACGCACATTCATTTAGCGCACATAGTGAAAAATACAAAACTCCAAGTGTGAGCACAATATTACACATGCGGGCTCACCTTCAATCCACCCTTTTGCTCACACTTGAGCATCAATTTAGGCATTTCTAATCATCACATAATGTGTATACCATAATCTTCTCCAGGCCTCCCATGTCCAGGCATTCCTGTTGTACATGGCTTTTGTTTGTTGCATTTAGGCGTGTTACGGTGGAGGAACACATGGAAACACAGCACGACACACATACCGGGAAACATTGGATGCAGAGACAAATTCCTACAACTATTGCCGCTAGAACCAGAATAGGCGTAAGAAGTTGCCATCCAATTTCTTTCAGGAGCTTCATCCACCAGCTATCTCCTGACCCTTCCTCCTGGTGGATGCTATCCGCCACTTTATGCAGTTTGTTTACTCCATCCAGGATTCCTGTACTCCCTTCTGGTATGTAAACACAGCATTGGGATCCCACCAAAAAACAGACTCCTCCCCTTTCTGCAGTGAGTATGTCTAAGACATACCTATTTTGGAGAGCCACTAGCCGAATTGCTTTCATTTCATAAGTGATGTTTTCCATTAGGTCTGCAGATTCTTCGATTACGAACTCAAGGGCCCTGTTTAGCTTTTGGATTTCTTGACTGTTCATAAAGATGCCCGCTGGAGGAACCAGGACCCCCATCAGATCTATAAACGTTTCCCATCCTGTAGGTTGATACGTAGAAATTTTTGGGTTTACTGCTCGTTTATTTCTGCTGTGTATTTCTTTATGCAGAGTAGACGGGGCATATACCATCACAGCCGGCATTTTTCTGGCTATGTAACATACCCCAACAAAATCTTTGGCTAACCACAAATAAGCCCTCCTGTTACAGACGTAGGCATGTCCTTCAATCTGTAACAATCCCTTCGTGTAGTTATTTAGATTCACCATTTGACTGCACCCCGAGATCATTCTTTGATTACCTCTTGCGCTCCTCTTAAAACATATATTCTTTGGCCTAAACTCTTGTGTGATGGTGATAGGGGGAGGAGGTTCTCTTACTATCTGTACCATAGCAGGTGCAAGCCCGATTCCCTCAGTTTTGATTTTATAGCGTATCTTTTCCTTTAGAAGGGTTTTGTTCTCTCCTCTAACATAACAAGCGGTATTCGGTATCATGTATTGCTGTGCTGACACTATTCTCATGTAAATTAATGTACACCCGGCATCCTCAGTAACTGGCGATGCGTACACTGGGATGCCTTCACTGCTATGTCGGGGCATGTGGGTGCAGATCCAGCAATCAGTTTTATTCACTACCCCATATGTTGTGTTTATTATCTTCACGTATTCATTTTTAGCATAGTCTTCCGGGTCGTGTTGGTCATAGGCATCTCGATTCCTGCTCTTGACCCAATCTGTTCTCCCTGTTTCATTTGACTCGGGCAACAGGTTCTTTAATTTATATCTAGATGGATGTTCCAGATACCAGAATATTATGGCAAATGCTATTAGTACTACTATCGTGCATACAGAAAACAAAATTTTGCCTCTTGTGGTACAAACTGGTATTTTCCTCTTACCTTCTGTGTTTGAGGAGCATACACTTATCCGTTCAGGGACTAAACCAGCATACACGGGTGTAGACATAGTTCAGTATGTGGCTCAATTATAGGTATGTATGCGTATCAGATGCAACCTAGCGATATAGCTGTATCCCCTATTTAAAGCACCAGTGTCCTTATTACTCTAATAGTGGTAGGTCTCACTGAAAACCTTCATCCGATCTGTCCCACGTCTCGTAGTGCCTGTCCCAGGAGGGGAACGCCGAAGGCCCTTCAGGCTACAAGCCCGTCGTCTTCAGTAAGGCACAATTCTGCTAAAACCAACAAGAGAGTCCAAATGTTCATCT
The DNA here is from genome assembly GCF_040938575.1 of Ambystoma mexicanum. Classification (NCBI taxonomy): domain Eukaryota; kingdom Metazoa; phylum Chordata; class Amphibia; order Caudata; family Ambystomatidae; genus Ambystoma; species Ambystoma mexicanum. The sequence continues at coordinate 871,271,003 of NC_090936.1, forward strand.
CCCTAATGATCAAAGTTCAAAACAGTGTCCTTACACGTTGCTTGGCACATACACGTCACGGGATCGGAGGCGATGGGCACACTTGTCACTGGCATCTGGCAGTACACTTGCAACCTGCGGTTTGTCGGTTCCTTTTTCTGGAGGAATCAATAGTGGCAGCGTCTTCTTAATATGATTTACGTGGTACCAGTGCGGTTTGCCATCAACTTTTACCGCAGTTTGTGTCGCGAGGAGCACCTGAAACGGGCCCCTCCATCTGGGTTGCAGTCCGCTGGTGCGATCGAAGGCTTTTATAACAACCCAGTCACCGGGCTGCACGTCGTGACCTTCTCCTATCAGAGGAGATGGAGCTACTGCGTTCACCTGTGCATTAATAGAAATCAGTCTATTAGTTAACCCAATACAGTACTGTTGTAATGCAGGCCATGCTTGCTCAGACAATCTCTTAGGTGATATGGGGGTCCCAATACTTGGTGGGCGCCCCATAACAATTTCGAAAGGAGATAAACCATGTGTACGCTTAGGCATAGTACGCATACTCAATAATGCAGTAGGCAATGCATCCGGCCATTTCAGTCCCGTTTCAGCACAAGCCTTTGCCAGTTTGTTCTTCAGTACCTTATTTGTGCCCTCTATAATCCCAGCTGATTGAGGATGAAAAACTGCGTGGAAACGTTGATCAATACCAAGGGCCTTGCAAACTTTGCTTACTACTTCACCAGTAAAATGAGTACCATTGTCAGACCATAGATATCTGGGGACCGTATACAAGGGCACCCAGTGTTTCAATATGCATTGTGCTGTGGAGGTGGCACTATTGTCCCGCAGGGGATATGCTTCCACCCATCCTGAGAACCCACATTTCATCACCAAACAGTAGGAATGTTTATTTACAGGCTCCAGCTGTATAAAGTCCATATACACCACCTCAAAAGGGCAGGTGGGTAACTTACTGTGGCCCGCCGGGGCCGGTACACCTTTCCCCACATTATATAAAACACATATTTCACATTGTTTTGCCCATTGGCGACAATACATTCCCAATCTTTTGTTGTACCACACAGCACTTAAAACTTCTTCCATAGTTCTTGCGTTAACGTGGGTTGGACCATGAGCCACGCTCACTATCACAGGTAAGTATGCGTCAGGTAGTACCCAGGTGTTTGTTTTGGTATGTGCCCATAGCCCATCTACCGTCTCCTCATATTGATCATCCTTGTGCCAAGATAGTCTTTCTTCAATGGTTGCATCTGCTTGGATTTCCTTTACGCGCTCCTTCGTCCCTTCCATAGTCACATCCCTCCCCACTATGAGCTGTCGGGCTTCCCACCGAGTGTCCCTTGTGGCAGCTAGTTTAGCCATCTGGTCAGCCAAAGAATTTCCCTGCGTGACATAATCCAGTGTTTTTTTATGCGCTGAGCACTTCACTACGGCCACCATTTTGGGCAGCGTAAGGGCTTGCAATAATTCAGCAATCAATCGGGCATGTTTAATAGTATCACCTTGGGAGGTTAAAAACCCACGCTCTCCCCAGAGTTTACCAAAACTGGAAACCACCCCGTGCGCGTAGGCTGAATCAGTATAAATTGTCACTTTCATACCGCTGCTTAACACTAATGCTCTCGTTAGCGCAATCAATTCTGCTGCCTGGGCCGATTTTTCACACACTTTCCCACTCTCAATCAACCGTTCCCCTGTAGTTACTGCATACCATGCTGTTGTCTCCCCATTTGGCAGTTTGAAACAGGAACCATCACAGAATAATATACCCTCATTATCAACCAGCAGGGTGTCTTGCAGGTCTGCTCTACCCTTAGTGTGTTCTTCCATTTGAATCACACAATCATGCCTAATGTCATCAGGTGAGGTGGGCAAAGGAAGCAGTGTCACTGGATTCAAAGTGTTACACCGTTCAATTTTTACATTACTGGCAAACAGGATCATCTCATACTTTGTGAGTCTAGCTGTAGTCAAATGCTGTGTATGCACTCTATTCAGAAGAACATCTACCGTATGTGGAACCCTTACTGTTACTTCACTCCCTAGGATGATACCTGCACTTTGTTTTAGGGCTGTCGCTGCTGCAGCTACTGCTCTCATGCATGGGGGTAGGCCTCGAGCTACTGAGTCCAGAGTGCTAGAAAAATATGCACATGGTCTCTGTTTACCCCCTTGTTCCTGTGTCAAGACTGACACAGCGCAACCTTCCTGTTCATCAACAAAAAGGCAAAATCTCTTAGTATAATCAGGTGTGCCTAAGGCCGGTGCGTGGCATAGAACATCTTTCATAGCTGTCAGGGCTTTTTCCATCTCAGGTGTCCATTCTAATGGGCCGTTTTCTTGTACTTCTTTTAAGGCTTTTAGCATGGGCTGGATCAATACAGAGAATTCAGGAATCCAGTGCCTACAGTAGGATAAAACACCAATTATCCTTCGGAGACCCTTTGCCGTGTCTGGACCTTTTATGGACTGTATCAAAGCAATGCGATCAGTAGACAGGGTTCGCCCCTCTTCGGACAGCTCAAAGCCTAAATAATGGACCTTTTGTTTTACATACTGCATTTTGGCTAGGGCTACCTTGTGCTTATTCTCTGCTAAGTGCATTAGCACCAATCTGGTCACATAATGGCATTCCTCTTCGGTGGCTGCACATAATAGCAAATCATCAACATATTGTATCAGAGCAGTGTTAGCGGGTAGTGCTAGGTTATCCATCTGTGTTTTTAGTGCTTGGCTGAATATGGCGGGACTTTCTGTATATCCCTGCGGGGCTCTAGTAAATCGATACTGTCTATCTCGAAGAGTGAAACTAAACAGGTACCTGCTTTCTTCGGCAATAGGAATGCTGAAGAAGGCATTTTTCAAATCAATTACCGTAAACCATTTAGCTGTTTTGGGAATTAAAGTGAGTGCACTTGAAATATTAGGGACAACTGGATATCTGGGTTCTACTATTTTGTTTATTTCTCTCAAATCAATAATAAAACGATAGGGTACGGCTTCATCACCTTTCTTGTGTACTGGAAGGATCGGAGAGTTACAAGGGCTATCATTTGTTGGCTCTACCACCCCTAACCGTATCATGTCCTGTACTATTTGATATAGTGCCTGCTCTCCCTCGTGTGATATGCGATATTGTTTTATCCTGGGCAACCTGGCACCGGGCTTTAGTTTGATTACTACTGGGGAAACATCCAACACTCCTACATCATTCCCATGAGTGGCCCATAGTTCATTCGGGATGTCTTGGAGTTCCGGGGGCAGGGTTTGCATTACTCCTATCATACTCATAGGTTTGCTTATGGTCATTCTCACTCCCTGGGGGGAGCAATATATTGTGGCCCCTAGCGTTTTTAATGCATCAATACCTAACAAGTTTTCTGGGCAGTGATTGGTCAACAGCCACCCATTCTCCCATTTTACCCCATGAAGTTCCGCTTCTACTATTTCACTTACAGGAGTCTTTATTGGATTTCCCCCAAATCCAACTGATACCTTGCTTTTATCCGATAATGGGACAGCGGGGATGGCTCTGATATTCACGGAACTGTTTCCAGTTCCCGTGTCTACCAGACATCTCAAGTTTCGGTGGGGGCCGATCCTAATAGAGGCATAAGGCCCCCTTTGGTCTATAGGAACCTGCACCACTCCCGCTATCTCATTCCGGCATCCTCAGGACATATCGCTTGTGTTATCCTGAAAATCATCGTTATAGTATACCCCTTCTCCACATTCTTCACCCTGGCATACACCTTGTACTTGTGTCGTTTGTCGTGGCTGATACAGTAGATTGGGGGGAGGCGGGGCCGGCCAGGGAACATCCCCTCTTGCTTGTCCGTCAAAGGCATTGGGTTGAGGGGGTTTAAACATTCTATTGTCTTGGTTGCCGTACCCACCAGTCCTATTTCCTGGGGCAAATGTTGTCTGTGAAGGGGGCCGTACGCCCCTTCCTCTCCCACCACTCTGGGGACACTGGGATTTCCAGTGTCCGGGTCTCTTGCAGAAGGCACATACATCTTGGGGTAGCCCATCCCTCCTCCCATTTAGCGCACCTCCTTGCACTGTACCTCTTCCTGTCCCTTGGCCCCCTATCATGTTGCTACTATAGCCCTGTGACGGGCCGTTATAATTGTAGTTATACCTGCCTTGGGGCCCTTGATGCAACTGTTGCATCAACACTTTGGTTTTTAAATCCTTCTCTTGTCGTGCCTTTTGTTGTCCCTTCACTCTTTCCCCTCTTTCGTAATACCTAGCCATTTCGAGGAGATCCCGGGGGTTTCTAGTCATCCATGTACTTTCTGCCCTCCTAATGTTCTCCTGAATTGGCCCGTGGAGCCCCTCTACAAAGTTTGTGGCAAAGTACCGTTGGCCCGTTTCAGACCCTATCTCTAGCCCACTGTGCGCTTTGAATGCTGCTTCATAACGCAGAAAGTACTGTGCTACTTCCTCACTTGCACCCTTGTATCACAGCGGACAGTTTCTCCACATTCACATCAAATGGGGGTAACACCTTTTCTAGAGCCCTCAGGACTGCCATGCCATGCCCCCTTAGGGGTTCGGGATATTCCTCATGCAGTTTCCTATTTTTACTCGCCTCCATTACATCTTTCCATTTTATTGTATCATTGTCTTTGGCACGAAAGGGGGTCCATATCTCTTCTGGGACAATGGCTAACAATATGTTATCTACATCCTCTACGGTAAATAACCCTGGTCTGAATAACTTTCCTACTTCTTTGTAGAATCCTGCCGGGTCTATACGGGGGTCGGGGATGGACTTGGTGATATGCATTAATTCAATTCGGGATAAAGGGACATACACATAGGTGCGCATCATGTTACCAGTGGCTGCCTCTATGGTGGGTTGGCACTCTCTCATTGGCATTAATAGTAACTTTTCCATATTTGTTTGTTCACTCACAGGGGCCTGCGCTGGTGGCGAAACAGAGGATTGATGAATAAGAGCTTTCTCTTTTATTTTTTTATAATCTTTTAATAGTTTCTCCACCTTAGCCATCCTCCATTCTTCCGCCCCTGAATCATCCACTCTTATATTAGATAGCAGTTTCTTATCCAATTCCGTCCTAATCCTATTCCACTGGGACACATATCTAGGCTCCTTTTCCTCTTCTATATCATCCACCCTAATAAGAAGATATTTAATTACGTTAACATGGACTGCGAGTGTATGGATGCTATCATACGATTAGCTACGTTTTGGCCCGCCTGGTCTGCATCTTTGAGTTTAGCCTCTCTTTCCCTCACCTCTCTTTCCCATGCCCTCTTTTCCTTCTCCCATTCAACACCTCCCCTTATTACTTCCGCTATTACGTCGGACATACATCCCCATAACTGAACACTGGACGCAGTCACTGGTAGTAACGCGAAAGCGTCCTGATATGCTGAGGGCAGATCCGCAGTACTCTGTCCTCTCAATTTACAGTTACCCTCATGAAAGGTATATAGTTTAGTGGCCACTGTCCTAAATTCCAAAGGTGTCAAACGCCCCAATTGGTCCCGTAGGCTGTCATTGAGGGGTATGCCATACAGCCCGGTCATAAGGATTTGCAAGTCTCCATCTCCATCCTTTTCTACAGTAGTCGTTCTCCTATGGTCTATCAACCTATCTGGGTCTCCATACTTCATTGGGAATTCCACCCTTTCACCCTCACTGTCTGCCGGTGGAGCTGTAGCTCCTGGAAACAATAATTCAGTCGTTGTTTGTTCTGCTTCTAGCCCTATCACATCTTCATATCGAGGCACCGGCACGGCAGGATACATACCCCCACTGTTCTTAATCATCATATGTCTATCCAACTGATCTAGCCTCTCACCCTTCTCTTTTATCTCTAGATCATGTAATTTTTGATTTACCGTTCTCTTCTGCTCCTTTGCTTTTTGTTTATTCTGAGCATTGCGCCTGCGCATTGCTTCTACCCTCCATAGTCGTATAGCCTCAAACTGTGCGGGTCTAACCCGTCTTTTTACTAACTCTATTTCTATTTTGGATATGCGGTCTATGTCAAAGGACCCGGTATCTGGCCAATTATGTTCAATCGAATCTTTTGTATATTCAGACCACTCCCTTAAAAACAATGTCGAGTTCAATCCATGTTTAATCAACATATCAAATGCAGGGGTTCCTTCAAGGGGGGCATAGTGTCTCTTGCCTATACCTCCCTTGTGGGAAGCCGTTTGACCCATCTTGGCGGTATACCGCAATTGCCTAAAACACTCACCTTTCCCAAATATGCACCTATTGGCTAACAATAATAATACATCCTCCTGGCGAATCTAACATATCATATCATCATTTCAACATTACTTCTTCATAGACGGACTTACCACCGTCCTCTTCACAAACCCTGAATCATTATTTCCTTATTCCATCATGCATCCGTCCATACCACTTATCTTAAGGGTCCCGCCAGAGTGTTCCGGACCCGAAGGGAGACAGCCTGCTGTTCCACCGCCGACGGAGCCGGAAAAACAAGGATGACGCGTTGGTTGCAATCAAAGGTGCGGATTCAGTTGTTGGGGCCCCGTGATCAATTCCTTCTCCGGTTCCGCCGCGGCGTTCCTCACCCAGTGACGGACTGTCGCTCCTTCGCGTCCCACTTCTGACACCAAAATTGTGGGTGCGATTTCTCGCCGTCACCATAACCAGTACAAGAGGGACCCTATAAAAACTCAAACAGAAAAGAGTTGAGTAAACATTGCTTTATTAACACACAAGCATTCCCGAATGGGCCACAAGTTCAACCGTCTCGCAAAGCAAGTCGTCAAAGTGCCGCCCTTTCCCCTGCACATCGTGGTCCTTTTATACCCATCTGTTTTACATTGTCATACATTGCTGCACATAGATTATGTCCACCACAAGGCGGTTCCTCCCAGTCATGACTTTGCATCAAATGTCAACAGTTCAACATCTGCTATTGTGGTTTCCTGTTATCTGTTATTCGCTCTCTCTCGTGCCCCTCTGTGTCCTTATCTCTGTGCACGAGGCTGTGCTTACTCATTCCTTCCCCCCACCCGCATCCTGCAGACAGTTTCAACAACATTGGACAACAACGTAAAAAGCGCAGATTCTCGCACGTGCAATCCCAAAGTACTGCGAGGGCCGTACCCCAGGAAACCAGACCTGTCCTCCTTTCCACTGCCTTTTGTCCAGAACCACCTCATTGGGTACGGGTAAATGGGCACACACAATTCCACCAATGCCGTGAAAGATATTACCATCAAACACTGGATGTGCTGCACAACACTTTATAGGTACCGTTAGAAAATCGGCCTGCTATTGTACTGTCACTTGCCAGCACGTTTACTACAAATGTCAGTAATACACTCCAAAATGTGTGCTTCCACATTTATCCACCTGCGCACCCACTACCACAAATGTAAGGTAACAAAAATGTTTCTGTATTATGCGTATTACTGTGGTACAAATACCTCAGCACTCGGTATCTGCCACTGAGCGGCCCTTACAGTCTTAGAGGCATACTTGTTTTTGCCCATCCCCTACCATGAAGTGGCACGTTAGTGATATATGCTTGCAACGTTCGCATTGACCCATGTCTTACAGTGTAATGTCCACACAATAATTCCTTTTTTTCCTTCCCACAATGGTACGAAATGTTTTCCCCACTATCCCACCTCCTACATAAAGGGTACAAAAATTGCATCAATAGCAGCATTAATTGTATCGCACCCAGGGAAAGCAACTTTCCAAAAGATCATTGTCTGCACAGCTGTACTTCTGGGTAGGCTGCAGTATTACAACAGGCTCTTGGTAAATGTGGGCCCTCTGCAACGCACCCAGAAAAGGAGTGTGGATGGTATCTGTCCTGCACTGAAATGTCACCAATAGCTCCCAGTTTCTGCAAGCAGTAAAGGGAGAAGACTATGCATTATGCATAAGGCCTTCTGGCCCCTGGGACCACAATACCTTGAAATGTAACTCCCTATATATGTGCATGCGCAAGCTCTTCTCTCATCCATTTCCAACTCCCTCAGGGTCACGCGCTTCTACAAAAAAACAATTGTTGGTAGATGTGCTTTTTTTACCTGAGGCCTCCCTCTGCAACATGCTCCCTGCCTCCTTGACACTTGAGGGGAACCATCGTCAGGTCCGGAAGCACCTCAAAGTCTTTCTCTTTGCGTCTGCTGTTTCTGCTCATCTCCCCAGATAACTGCATGACATACACTTAATCTGTACTACTTACCTGACGCCTCTGATGTCGAACCCCATGTCACCTTCCCCTGGCAGGCGAACCCCTACACTGGCTTTCTAGCAAACCCCGCACTTGGCAACTGTTTCCTGTATGCCTAACAGTGTATCCACCACCTCGTGTTTGCACTTATCCGTACACTTGGCACAATTGGCCTATATTTTTACTTGTTGTCATTTCTTCTTCTTCCCATGTACTCTACCCTCTCCTCTCTCCACCCATGCTCTTGGGGATGCAAGTCACACCTTGGCCAGTAGGTTCATTGTCTGTCTCCCCTCTGTTTGCCTTCCTTTGCCTCATTGGAGTTTTCCACACGTGTGTGTAGGTGCATTATGAATGCCATAGCATACAATCGCACATCATATTACATCATGCACACAATGCAAGCACAACAGTGGGATGCCTGCCACTTACCGTATGCACTGCAAAGTTGCTTATTGGTTTAGGCACTACCTCCCTTACTGCACACTTTTAAAAAAATATTGGGCACACGCAGCACACCTAGCATGTTACTAACTCCAAAGTAATACATACATTTGATGCATACACCCAGGCTTCCTGCTCCTTACATTGCTCACTACCACCTTAGCCTTCTGCACTGCTTTGTGCAATGAAACCTTCTGGTACACTTTTTCAGTAGACACCTGAGCCACCAACCTTATGAACAGTGTCTTTTGCTCCACAGTTTCCTTTCCATTGGTTACACAAAGTATAGGGCTCTTTACTACATGGCCCTCTATAATTGGTTGGCACCCTTACATTCTTCACTACTTTTCCACATACACCAGCAGCACGCAGGCTGGCCTCCAGGTGCTGGTGGGTTGGTCTTGACCATAGCTTCCCACTAATTAGCATATCATCTATCATCACCTCTGTGGTCTGCACGCCAATTAAGGCTTTGAACTTGGCCTTGGAAATGTTCCTTACTCTGGAGAATACAAGGGAGTACAGCATGCTCTGTCGCCCTGCATAGGTGTGGTTCGTCACGATTGTCCATTTTCACCCACCAACGTGACTTAAGACCATGATTTTGAGCTCTGGTGTATTTAAAATACTACTAGTTAATGAACCTCTGACGTCTTCCTTGTTTTAGTGCACGTTTTCTGAACAGGAGTTTGTTCTTTCACACGGTTGTAGCTACTGTCTGATCATTCCAGCCTAGAGCGGACTTGGCTTCTTGGGGCTGATCCAGCCCCACCCTTCTTTGATTCACCTCTGTAATTCATTTGCTTTTCAACTGCGACACACTGGAAAAAGCCTTCCTTTTTCTGGTCCAGCTCTGCTAAAATGCGTAATGTAATCGTCTATAGTTCACTCACTGTTTTGCCAAGTTGGGTGAGGTTTCGTGCGGGTGGGGGAGATTTGTAGGGGGGGGACCCAACATTTCTTTTCCCATAGACTGAACTGGGAAAAACATAGCGCACAGCTACTGCCCGTACGTCTGGATGGATTTTCACCAAATTTGCACCAGGAGCGGGGCTTGCGCCAGAAAGCGTGCTTGTGTGTGTTTGGTTGCAATCAGACTGGTATTTCTTTTGCAAAACAGTGAAATGTACGTCGCAAAAAATTAGTGATATCTGGGTCTGCTCTGCTGACCCATTTCCCTGTTTGCTCCGCGGACCGATGTCTGATTGGCCTGCGGTACACTGTGCTGTCAGCGAACAGTGGACGCGGCCGGAGGTTGGCTGGAGTGAAGCGTGCTTTGCGTCAACGTTTTTTGGAAACGCTGCCATGGTATATCAGAGGACAGTGTTGCAGTGCGTGTGGCAAGGATCTACAGTACTGTGTGCATGCCTGGGCCTTTGCATACTCAAAATAGTCATATGTGGAACCGCTCCGCCATGCTATTTCCCTATTCGCAGCGCGGCCAAAAGTTTGCTTCCACTGGAGTGTTCCATGTCGGCGGCCGGTTGTATCGGAAGATAATGCAGCGGCAAAAGGATTTGAAAATAATAGTGTATGCCATGTGGTGGTGGGAAGAAGGGATGGAAAGGGTGCTGGAGTGAGAGGACCTTCATGTGATATCTATCAATATACAAGAAGACAGTGGTGTGAAAGCGGTATCCGGTGGTAGGCACATTTGCTGAAGGGGAGTGCATTCCACGACACATGATGAGGTAAACATAGCATGTACTATGGTGTGCTGTATGAGGAACGTCCGTAGTTCCTTGGCTGCATGCCTGCAGCTGTTCCACAGAAAAGTACGTGTACTGGTTCAAAAGGTAAGTGCACTGGGTCAAAGAAGGCACCACATTGTTGCATATTGTGTCTCATGTGCCTGCAGTGCAAATAATGTTGGTTGCATGTGTGTGTGGTGATTGGTACACCAACCTACAGTTGTTGCTGTATGGGTAGAGATGGTGCAGTGAGCAGTTACGCAGTGTGTCCACTGGGTGTATTACCGGAATAGTGTACATATGGAAGAGGTCCCGGTGCAAATGTTTCTTGTATATGCTTGCTTAAACATTTTTTTGTTCTTTATGTCTTTCGATGCGTTCCTGTTCCCTTCTCCTCCTCACACTTGTAGGTACTGAAGGTCAACGCTTCTCGTACTGTTCTACAGGATTGTATGCAATGCTGCATGCAGAGTGGCAAACAAAACAGCATTGCCATTGGAGGGCACAACAACTCAATTTCCTTGCACCCAGTGCAAATCTTGCTCCTTAATGCTGTCCTAGTCGGTGCTGAACATCCCAACACTGCACACATGCTTCTGTTTATTAACACCTCTCGACCTGTAGCTGTGGGCAAATTACGGCCTAATGTGCAGCATGTACAATTACATACAGCATGTGCTTGCAAACGCATAGCACCTCACTGTGGTTGTTCCACCAAGAGTGAAATGCTCTCCACACCCATTACTCAAAGGTCACCATTCGCGGAGACAAACAGAGGCAACTGTACATGGCAGCAGGATGGTATGCTGGCTGTCGTCAAGGGATAGGCTCTTGGGTGCATAACCAAGGGCCTCAGCCCTTCACCATGTACCCAATACTGTAGGCCTTACCTTCACCCAGCACCACATAGTGGCCTCATGAAACAGAACATTTCCCACATACCACAATCCAGAAACATAACATATGACGGGGGGTGCTAAAGGCAACTGATATTAACCTCAAGTAGCGCCATGTAGCTCCCTAATGTGCAAGGTGGTGCTATAGAGGGTACCAGACGCATTTCAGGTCACTTGTGCTGTTCAACCACATCTACAAGGTCCTACACAACCATTTTTTCAATTGCACCACCAGCGGAGACATGCATACTTAAAAGTGCATGTCAGTGTTATGGTGACATACTATTGTGCAAGCCTAGCCTCTTCTGAGACTACCCTACGGGCTACATGCTTTTTGGCATACACCCAACAGTGTTGCCCTTGCCCACACCCAGCTCACCATAACAGACTTATGCAGGTGAACAAATGGCCAGGTACATGCAGGTCACCCCTAGACACTTCTAAGCATCCACTACTTCAACAATTCTCCCACAGGACTCACTGGAGGAGTCGGCACTCCATCAGGTCCAAGCATATGCTACACAGTGTAATAATTGCAACCAATCCCCACAACCATAAAAGCAACATTTTATGCACTGATTACAATCCGCACATAGAAGACAACATTGTAAAACCAACTTCACCCCACAGCACTCTTTTGCCAGTGCAAGGTGGCCACCCATGCATGGACAGGTCTACAAGCTTACCACACACAACACACTGTATTGCAGTGTAGGTTCCACGTTTCATGTGTTCTCCATTGTTTTCCCCTTCTGCCATTGCTCTACCATCATTGACCGCTTGGCCTCACCACACACTGAACACCCTAGTGCAACCTATGTTTTACTTCTTATTTCATGTGTAATGTGGCCCCATCTGCAAATGGGCCTGCCAACTTTCACCCTGGCCACATCTGTACATATGTTGTTCAATTACATTGTATTGCCTGTGCATACCGATATGTGAGTGGTTGTGTACATTTTGCAATTACCAACTTTCTGATGGCTTCCTTTCATGGCGCAATGTGGTAAAACGCTTAGTCAAGGGTCTTATAAGGGCCTACCCATAGCAGATGGTGAGATGTGGCTCCCTATTGTGCAACAGGGGCAATCATGTGTACCATATGGTAATGTACGCATAGCAGCTCACTTCTGCTGTTTCACCAAGTGCACAATGTCCTGTGCAACCATTTTGTGCTACTCGCCATCTCCAAATACATGCACAGTAACAACTGCATTGCTGTATTATATTGTGGAGGCTGTGATTGAGGCCTAGACTGTTGGGTGCATGGCCTTTGGCCATGCCTTTGGCCATGCACCCAACAGTCTAGGCCTACGCCACAGTCGCCACATCAGAACAGAGCCATGCAGGTGACCAGTTACGCATGTTCCAAATATCACAAATCCAACATACGCATCGGCACTTCCACCCAACCGCCACACCATAAAGCAGAGACACATGTTCCGCTTACCATAATGCTGCAACATACCAGTGTGCTGTGCACCGCTACCCACTTCCAATCAGAAACCATTACAAGCATGCCAACCAAACAAGACACTCTTCACAGCTTTCAGCCTGCTCCCATCACTGTAATATGCGCATAGAAGCAATGGTGCATACTGCGTGGCAACACTTACTAATCTGCACAATGGACACTACACAAGCATATACAAGAAACATTTGCACCGGGACCTCTTCCATATGTACACTATTCCGGTAATACACCCAGTGGACACACTGCGTAACTGCTCACTGCACCATCTCTTCCCATACAGCAACTGTAGGTTGGTGTACCAATCACCACACACATGCAACCAACATTATTTGCACTGCAGGCAAATGAGACATAATATGCAACAATGTGGTGCCTACTTTGACCCAGTGCACTTACCTTTTGAACCAGTACACATCATTTTCTGTGGAACAGCTGCAGGCATGCAGCCAAGGGGCTACGGACGTTCCTCATACAGCACACCATAGTACATGCTATGTTTACCTCGTCATGTGTCATGGAATGCACTCCCCTTCAGCAAATGTGCCTACCACCGGATACCGCTTTCACACCACCGTCTTCTTGTATATTGATAGCTATCACATGAAGGTCCTCTCACTCCAGCACCTTTTCCATCCCTTCTTCCCACCACCACATGGCATACACTATTATTTTCAAATCCTTTTGCCGCTGCATTATCTTCCGATACAACCGGCCGCCGACATGGAACACTCCAGTGGAAGCAAACTTTTGGCCGCGCTGCGAACAGGGAAATAGGATGGCGGAGCGGTTCCACATATGACTATTTTGAGTATGCAAAGGCCAAGGCATGCACACAGTACTGTAGATCCTTGCTGCACACACTGCAACACTGTCCTCTGATACCCCATGGCAGCGTTTCCCAAAAACGTTGACGCACAGCACGCTTCACTCCAGCCAACCTCCGGCTGCGTCCACTGTTCGCTGACAGCACAGCGTACCGCAGGCCAATCAGACATCGGTCTGCGGAGCAAACAGGGAAATGGGTCAGCAGAGCAGACCCAGATATCACTAAGTTTTTGCGACGTACATTTCACTGTTTTGCAAAAGAAATACCAGTCTGATTGCAACCAAACACACACAAGCATGCTTTCTGGCGCAAGCCCCGCTCCTGGTGCAAATTTGGTGAAAATCCATCCAGCCGTACAGGCTGTAGCTGTGCGCTATGTTTTTCCCAGGTCAGTCTATGGGAAAAGAAATGTTGGGTCCCCCCCATAAATCTCCCCCACCCGCACGAAACCTCACCCAACTTGGCGAAACAGTGAGTGAACTATAGACGATTCCATTACGCATTTTAGCAGAGCTGGACCAGAAAAAGGAAGGCTTTTTCCAGTGTGTCGCAGTTGAAAAACAAATGAATTACATAGGTGAATCAAAGAAGGGTGAGGCTGGATCAGCCCCAAGAAGCCAAGGCCGCTCTAGGCTGGAATGATCAGACAGTAGCTACAACCGTGTGAAAGAACAAACTCCTGTTCGGAAAACTTGCACTAAAACAAGGAAGACGTCAGAGGTTCATTAACTAGTAGTATTTTAAATACACCAGAGCTCAAAATCATGGTCTTCAGTCACGTGGATGGGTGAAAATAGACAATCGTGATGAACCACACCTATGCAGGGCGACAGAGCATGCTATACTCCCTTGTATTCTCCAGAGTAAGGAACATTTCCAAGGCCAAGTTCAAAGCCTTAATTGATGTGCAGACCACAGAGGTGATGATAGATGATATGCTAATTAGTGGGAAGCTATGGTCAAGACCAGCCCACCAGCACCTGGAGGGCAGCTGCATGCTGCTGGTGTATGTGGAAAAGTAGTGAAGAATGTAAGGGTGCCAACCAATTATAGATGGCCATGTAGTAAAGAGCCCTATACTTTGTGTAACCAATGGGACGTTGTATATTTGATGACGTTCATAGTGACCTGTTTAAGGGGAGGGCTTAGTTACCCCACCTGATGTTAAAGACCATATCACTCTCTTAGACAAGTATAGAACGTATACCTATATGTTCCCTTAGACCCAATCACTTTCTCCAATATGTTTGTGTAGTTTGCCATGTTGATTGATGTCAGTAATGACAAGTGTTTACTACATAACCCATGTTTTCTATGAAATGCATTGAAATCATACTGTGAGGCGTCCGTTGATGTCCATTGTACTCCCTGTTTTAAATCATTGACATTAAAACAGTTGAACTTTGCCAACTTCCTGAGTTAGGGCCTCATTACGACCCAGGCGGTTAGTTACCGCCTGGGTCGTACCTTTACCGCCATGGCGTAAACTAAGTTTACGCCATGGTGGTTGGCGGACTTACCGCCCCATTCCGAGGTTGGCGGGGCGGTAAGTCCCCATTAACCCATTTACCCTTCCCCATTCCCATTTTTGCCCCAGAGGGCATAATGGGAGTGGGGAAGGCGTTAATTACGCCACCGTAAATTACGGTGGCATAATTAACAACAAGGTCCCTTAGCGCCATGGATTTTAACACCTGCTAAAAGCAGGTGTTAAATCCTCCATGGCGCTAAGGGACCTCGGAATCAGGCGGTAAGGGTCGGCGCTGTTTACGCCGCCGTAAACCCCTTACCGCCTGGGTCCTAATGAGGCCCTTAGTCTGATTATTGATGTTTGAGTATCGTATGCATCCCCATCCATCTCAAAGTATTGCTACCTTGTTTTAAAGGGCTGGGTCGGTAATCCTGGTTTACATGGTAGCAAAGAGATGATAGTTAAAGAACCGTCAACCTAGTAAGCTTTGTGGTCCTGGTAATATTGGACGTCCTCTGCCATTTAGCTGAAAGGACGTGAAGCTCCCTGTAGATTGCGCAAACAAGCTTAAAGAAAACTTGCAAGTGTAGGTGGGTCGGGTATCTCGGTTTCTATGGAATCCCCTCCTGATTTTTACAGAAAGCTGAGCGGACGGAAGGCTGAAGCGGTTGGTTGATGAGGCGACGATCCCGAGAGTCGGATGTCGAAAATGCGAATGGCGAGTAGAACTGAGTGAGGTGGCAAATTGTGAATAGGTAGTGAGTGCAGAGAGTGAGAAGTTGAAATAAGTAATGGAGGGTGGTTGGGGTAAACAACTTGAGACGATGAATGTCAAGTTAATAGCGAATGGCTCGAGACGATGAGTGTCGAGTTATTAAGCAATTGACTTGAGACGAGGATCGTCAAGCAATTAAGAAACTGTGAGACAAGGAGCATCACAGTTAGATTAAGCCCAGTATACTACGTTTTCAGAAGGAGTCGTATCCAGAGTCCCAATAGTGGATGACGTAGACTACAGACACATTTAAAGATTGTCTAAAGGGAATGACTCAAACTCAAGAGTAGGAGTATTTTTAGGGGCAAGGATATTCACAAAGAGCATAGGTAAAGGAAGAGTCACAAGGAGTGTAGACTGAGATAAATATAGGACGGCCAAATCTGTCTCTTTGTTTTATGTGTTGTATAATGTACATGTGGTGAAGAAATGGTGAAAGTTTAAGAGACGTTAAAAGAAAGCACAGTGATTTGAAAATTAATTATTTATTTGTTTAGTTGATATGTTAATGTTTAGTGAATAAGTAGATTGAAATAAGAACGTGATATAAAAGGCTTGAAGCTGCGGGAGTTGGTGCACTCTCATATTGTGTCCTTTTTCTGAAACATATTTAAAAAGTGTGAAACAACGGTGAGTATTGAGAGTCAAGTGTAATGAGTCAAAATAGAGGATATTACTCTGCTTATACTTCTATTGAAGCAGTTGCCAAAACACACACCAAAGCTTAAACAGAACAGTGCGGAATGGGTTAAGGGCACGGCAGATAAGATGTTCATGCCATGGCCACAATGGCGATCACTATCAAAGGCAGTTTTACAACACATGACGACATATTTGCATGCAGCATACACAGGAAAAAAGTTCGAAAAAAGGTTAGCAAGCTTAGATCTCTGGAAGATGTACCAGGAGGATAGGGAAAGATAGGGAAGAGCCACCTACTGAAGACTGGATGCTTAACCAGTGCAAAGAGGGGTGTGGGGAGCCTTCTACTCCCACCGTCGCGCCTGACGTAAATGGTGATAGTACAAAGGATGACGGACTGTACCCATTGAGAATATTTAAGGTAGCAATAGGGTACAGCAATCCAATCCATAGCAACGACGAGAGCCCAAAAAAGACTCCAGAAAGGGATGTGATACCTACAATCCCACGGGATAAGGAGAGAAGGGATCGACAAAGTACATCCCTAGACATAGGATGGGAAATAAAGAGATGGAAAGGAGAAAAGGATAAGGCTGATGAGGTAGCGCTTATACAGAATGAATGGATGGGCGGTCAGATTTTGCTCAAACTTGATGGAAAGAGCATTGAGGAATTAAGGCAAAGGGAAGATGAGACGAACAAGATAAAAAGATAGAGAACGAGAGGAACGATTAAAAGAAGATGAAGCTAAAAGAAAGGACAGACAAAGATGGGAACGGCTGTATCAAAATGAGCATCTAAAAAGCAGCAAAGGGCAGAGGAGCAAAGAAAGTATGATAATAGACAGAAGGTAATTGAAGAACGAGACAAGTTAGAAAGAGAGGAAGAGGAAGAACAGAAATTAAGAGATGAAAGAATACAAAGATAAAGAGACACGTAAGGCAAACGAGGTGAAAAAACAGGTGGAGGAAAGGGTTAGAGAAGAGGCAAGGAAGCTAGGAGAACTTGATGAAGAAATGGAAAGCAAGAGAAGACAGAGGGCACGCAACATTGAACGCATAAAAAAAATAATTAATGGAGCCTAATCCAGTAGTAGCATGGGAAGATATAGAACAATTCTTCTCAACACATGAGCCAATACCAGGTCCGTCTAGAGCAAATCTAGAGGATGAGTTTGATATGTGAAGCATTGGGGTTAAAATCGATAAGGTCTATCATGAGAGGAGGGCCAAAAAAGAACCAAAAGGAAAGGGAAAAACGTATTGACTTGAAAGTACACAGGTGCACGGGAAGGCGGGAAGTTTGTACAATCTTGAGCATAGAGCGTTGTTTTTGGACAGGCTAACTTTGAATAGCGATGAAAAAGCGGGAAGTCATATGAGTGGTGGACAGGATATGTCAGACGAGGACAGAGAAGCCTTCCGTGGGGAGGAGGGAGATAACGCATGCGGTCTTGAAGGATGTTCTCCGACTGACAGAGAAGTGAGATAGTCAAATCTAGACCTACCTAAATCTCAGGCGTCAGAATCTCTGGCATGGATAGATCAACCCAGAGGGCGATCCCATAGTGAGAGGGGGGACGCGCCACCTTATGTGAGCAGCCTAAGGTCGCTACCGGGAAGAAGGCGGTGCAGAACCATTGTCCCTGCTATGGACCGACAGAGGATGGGGGATGAATGTGAGTTTGGGATCTCGCAGTTCCCTTTGTTAGTGAAGGAGGAGCCAGACCGCAGTATATACCATGGCTACAGATAAATAAGGGTAATTTAAGGTGTAAACTTCTGAGTTTAACTTCCGGTGCTGGGAAATGGATACATGAGTTAGAGACAATGACAGGCAGAAACACATTAGCTATAGGAAACATTAAAGGTCTATCTGCTATTCTTCGGGAGAGAGCAGACGACATTTGGTCGAGAGCAGGATACTCAAGTGTCGCTGCGCAGAACCCTCATCATGATGGATCTCCGTTTAATAACTGTAGAGCAGCAGTCTGGAAAGCACTTAAGAGTGCAGTATCCAGACACGTCAGATATGGGAGCTATAATGGCACAGAAGATGCAGGAAGGGGAGGATCCTCTTGTTTACATTCAGAATTTTTAAGAACCGTGGTCTTTGGAAACGTGGGAGCCGTGGAGGAAATCTATACCTATATTTTACCATATATTATGTCAGGGGCTGCCAGATCCAGTGCAGAAACAGCTCAGGAAATTGGTGGGTATGGATGCAAAACCCTGGTCAGAAATACAGCTGACCATTGCGCATTACTGCATACTGCTACAGGAGAAGAATTGAAAGAAAGATGATGTTAGGAAAGGTGAAGAAGCAAAATTGGTGCAAAAGAAATTGTCAAAATATGCCATGGAAGGGGCAATGTTGACTAGCGGATAAAGGTCAGGTTTGCAGCAAACAGCAGGTATGCCACAGGTGAATAACCGAAGGCAGTTTGATCAAGGTGATAATGGATTTGTAAGAAAAACACAGGTTTGGCTGAAAAAGTCACAAAACCACAGCGCTCGGGCTGCTTCCTTTCACATCACTTTAGCTTTTCCTGCTGTGCTGAAATTATCGCAATTGCAAAGCCGTGAGCGAGTTTTCTGGCACTGTCCTTCATTCAATTTATCTTAGGTCCCATCTCCCATTTACAGCCTCGGATGAAGAGTCGGTTTAGACCCGAAACACGTGTCAGGCTACTTTGCAAATAAATCCATCGGACTTATAACCACATCTCTCTTCAATTACTTGCAACACATGCCTATATTGCACTCTTGGGCGCAGCGCGACTGAGAATTGCCCGTGCTCTAATAATGGATTTGTACCAAGAGGTAGGGGAGGTTTCTGAGGAAGAGGCTTCCAGCATAATCAGGGAAATTTCCAGAACAATCAAGGTGAGTTTCAAGACACGCAGAATGATAGTCAAGGCATGCAAGGAGGGAAATTTAGGAGACCTCCTATATGCTGGACATGTGGAATGACAGGGCACATTCCACGCATGTGTGGAAGCCAAGGGTTTGTGCAGAATGGGCAGTTCTCAAGAGGAGGGACCACTCATCTGCCTGCATATAGTCAACAAAGTAGAGGGGGGTTTGCCCAAAATTAGACAGTGCAGCAGGCACAAGCGCTGAAAACGCAACAAGATTTATAGACACAGCAGACACCATTGAATCTGCCACAATGACAATCACAGCATGCACCCATGCAGATACAGCAGGGCCCAAGCACAGGACAGTTAATGACTCCTAGGATAGTGGGTGTCACTGTCGAGGGAGGGAACCCCTTCACGGGCACAGGAATAAGCATGTACCCACAATAGGACAGCTCACTGGATGACTTGATGTGTTCAGTGCTATCTGTGACTCCCATCCTCAAGAGGAACCGAGGGTTGATGTCAGTATAGGAGGCAAATCTTTTTCTTTTTTAGTAGACACGGGTGCAACACACTCATGTATACCAGAGGGGCAATTTACATTATCTGGGAATGCCATGAATGCTCAAGGTTTCACAGAAGCTACAAGTAGAGTTCCTTTTACTGAGAAATTGCCAGTCTCTATAGGAGAGTGTGATATGTCTGTACCATTATTGTATTCAAGACGGACACCAGTTAATATACTAGGACGAGATTTAATGACAAAGTTAAACATGATGATTTTGTTTACTGATTAAGGCATAGTGTGTTGAACACCAGGAATGCATTATTTAAATGTGATTAAATCTATCATGGCATTTACAGGACAAGTGGCCATACGAGGAATACCATTAGAATCAGAGGTCTTTCACTATGGGGTACACATTTTGTTAACATGGATACCTGGTTTAGTGGTTAAGACTGTGAGGATACCTGATGAGTTTTTATTCAGGCCAAGCATACCTATGGATGAAGAGGGGGGCGAGTCTTTCCCTTAGAGTTACAAGCAGCTATAGTGCAAGGAGAATTAGCTATGCTTGATGAAGTTGATTATGAAGGCAGACGATGGAGCACGGTGATTGCCATTGGAGAGGGTTACAGATTAACTGACGTCACTGACGAGGATATGTTTAGAGACCACCCATCAGATGATGAAGTAGTATTTCAAATGAGTATCACTTATTGGGTGAGAGCAATAAGACGCGAGTTTCCCCAGAAGATGATGGTAATATGGCAACATCACACATTTTTTGATGAAGACATGGCGAAAGTGCCAGTTTCATTATGGACCACAGGCCCTTATGACGTAGGCCTATTAAAAGGGGTAGGAGAAGTTAAGATTAAACTGAAGCCAGGTGCAATTTTACCTCAAGCACGACAGTATCCCATGTCTCAAGAGGCAGACGAAAGGTATTTTTAAGACGATATCCGCCATGATGGATCAAGGCATCTTAGTGACGTTCAAGTCACCATGCAATACCGCAGTGTACCCTATCAAAAAAATTTAAGGGGGGGGTCATGGCATTTAATTCAAGACATGCAACCAATTAATTAGATTGTAGAGGCCGGATTTCCTCTAGTTCCTAATCCATCGACGATCTTATGTAGTATCCCTGTTGAGGCACGATATTTCACTGTGATTGACTTGAAAAATGCATTTTTTCTCAATCCCGTTACATAAGGGTTCTCAAGATCTGACGTCATTTACTTTCAGACAGACTAAGTTAAAAAGCACAAGGTTATCCCAGGGGTACTGTGAGTCCCCATCGATTTTCAACACAGTCGTGCAGATGGACCTAAGCAATATTGATTTACAAAGTGTTGTGTTGCAATACGTAGATGACATTTTAGTCTGTAGCACCTGAGAGAAAGAGTGCAGACGTGATTCAGTTCAGCTAATGATTATCCTAGCAGAGAAAGGATATAAAGTGGATAAGGAGAAATTGCAGTATTGCCAAGAAGAGGTGTTATACATAGGGCAGTTAATCTCGCATGAAGGAAAAAAAGTTATACCTGAAAGAGCTGAGGCTATTTTGAAAACAGCCAAGCCACACACAATAAAGCATATGCAAAGATTTTTGGGACTATGCAATTATTTTAGAGCATGGGTATTCGATTATAGTTCATATGTAAGACCCTTGTTACAGGCTCTGAAAAAGGCACAGGCAATTCAGGAAAGAATTGTCTGGACTGAGAAAATGGAGGAAGGGTTTGATGAGTTGAAAAAGGCAATTAGCAAAGCTCCAGTCCTAGGGATTCCAAATTATGCTGAGGAATTCTTCTTGTTTTCGCACACAAATGGCACAGTCATGACAGCAGTACTCATGCAGAGAACTACGTTGGGGTACAAGCCTCTAGTATATTACAGTGGGATTCTGGACCCAGTAATGAGGGGTCACTTCCCTTGTGAACAATCTTTGGCAGCCGCCACGTTGACCATTGAGAAAGCTGCCAGCATACTGATGGGGTGTTCATGCCGTTATTTGTTGAACATGCTTTGGTTGCTATTTTGGAAAAATCTAAGGGTACTTTGAGACGTCAAAGGGCTTCTGCCTCTGAGGTGGTCATATCGAATCCAGCGATTAAAATAGTCAGATGCAGAATAGTGAACCCTGCCATGGTGTGTAGCAGAATTACTGGCAGACGACGAGCATGCACATGATTGCTCAAATTATGAGGAAGTCTATGATGAGATCCCAAGGGTGAAAGAAAAAGCTTTGGCAGCTTGGGAAATTCACTTTATTGACGGTTCTTCTAGAATTGATCAAAATGATGGGCAAAGATATACAGGTGCCGCTGTGGTAAAGCACAGGGCCAATGGGGAGTTTGAAGTATTGATAAGTGCATGACTACCGTCTCACTTTTCAGCACAGGCTACAGAATTAGTGCCGCTGATTGTCGCGCTCGAGAAAAACGCAGACCAGGAAGTCCTGGTGTACAGTGACTCTGCCTATGTGATGTCGACAGTACACACAGGGCTAGCACGTTGGAAAAGGAGGGGCTACCTCTGAGCGGACGGCGCTCCAGTGCAACATGCCGCCTTATTGGACAGACTTATTAGAGCATTATAGCTCGCAGTAGCCATTGCGGTCGTTATGTGCCTAGCTCATATTAAGAGAGCAGACTTTATCTCGCACAGAAATCAAGCCGCAGACGAAGAAGCAAAATGAGTTGCATGTTCAGAAATTATAATGAGCTTTGATACTCCTGATGTGAATGAGAGAATGGTGGTGATGATGAGTGTGAATGACAGTTTTAACAATTTGTCTAAAACTCAATAGAAATTCAAGGGGAAGCACCACAGGATGAGAAATATCTGTGGACTCTGAGGGGGGTGTTCTTTAACTCCTTCCAAAGCATTTTGGCGACAGGAAAGCACTGGTAAACCAGTAATTCCTGTAGCCTTATTAAGGGTGGCGTTAGAACAGCTGCACTACCCTGCGCATGTCACTAGAGAAAGCCTTGCATCAGCTATTACGGAGGACTGGTTTGTACCAAACCTGCTAGAACACGTTGCATTTTATGTAGTAAACTGCATCGTATGTCAAAGGTTTACTGCTGGGCACATGCTGTGTACAGTTAGAGGAGTTATCCTGTGACCTAATGGTCCTTTTCAACATTTACACCTCGACTACGTCGATATGCTGCAGATCTGTAATGGATACAGATAAATGATAGTGGTAGTATGTCCCTTTTCAAGGTGGATTGAGGCTGGTCCGTGTACACATCCAGATTCCACCTGCACAGCAAACATTTTAGTACAAGAAGTGTTTCCTAGATGCAGAATATGTGAAGTATTAAGATCAGATAATGGCCCTCATTTTGTCAATGAAGTCTTTGAGCAAATAAGCGTGTTGCTGAGTATAAAGCACATGTTCTCATCGGCTTATCACCCGCAAGTTAATGGAATCTGTGAGAGACTCAACGGCCTGCTCAAGGAAAGGATAGCTAAATTGAAGCTTACATTATAAAAAGGATGGTTACATTGACTGCCCCTTGCATTATATGCATTGAGGAATCAACCAGGTTCTGACCATCATCTTACGCCCCATGAAATAGTGACAGAGAGGCAAAGGAGGACACCCCTCACTCCTCCATCAAGAACTAGAAGTGATGCCCAGACGACAGCAGAATTGTTAGGAAAGGAGTTACATGCCTACTTAACGTGTATGACTACAAGTATCTGTCATTTCAGATCAGATCAAACAGAAGAGGTGTGGGGCTCAGAAGGCAGATGGAGACCATACAACAACTGAACTTGAAAGATTACATCTTCCCAAACCTTTCCCCAGAGATGAGATCCTAATAAGAAACTTTACGAGGAAGTGGCACGAGCCCGATTCAATGGGCCATTTGTCGTAGAAGACGTAACGCCAACAGCAGTAAAGGTCCTAGGAAGACGAGCTTGGATATTTCTTGGAAACCTAAAGATCTACAACGGAGAGTCCCCTTCACGCCCACCCAAGTCAGAAGCAAGCATCTGGGAAGAACTTCAGCGCATGCAGACTAGATCGAGGATGAGGAAGAAGGACGCAGAGACTGTCGAATGAGACAGATAAAGAGTACATTGGACTGTGGTTCTTTCAGGACACTCTTTGAAATTGCTAAACAAAGAGTGAAAGAAAAGTTATTTGTTCTTGAGCCGCAGGTGCTTGCTAACATTGGACTGAGACACATATAAGTCTTGATTGAGAAGGAAAAGATGCCATATCTGGAATCCTTTTCGACGACTGGAAGAGTGAACAGTTCCCCGATTCCTTTCGCACTGAGTTTCTTTTTGGAGGCACCGTTGGTAGTGCCTGATGGCCATTTGCGTAGGATCATTCTCAATGGTTTTCTCTTCATTCTTCATGCATACCCCGCAATTGTGGGGAGAACTACTAGTGTTCATCTGTTCCTGCAAGATCCTAAAAATTGTCCAATCGTGAGGAGATTGCTTGGAGCCATAATAGAGCAAGTCCTCCAGCATCCTCAGTACAGTTTAGAAAACACAAATTCCCCTATCGGAGGATAATGCTAATAGACTAGTTGGAATGGTCTTTTACTTCCCAATTGAAGAACGTCCTCATCTTGTTGGAGCGCAAACTGATATTTGTACTTTCCTGAGAGATACGAGAAATCTAGTGGCACTTAATCAATTGCTACGTGACATTAAGGAGCAAGCACGCTTATTTTCTGGGAGAATCTAAAGAACAATCCTGGATGAGGCTTTCGAGTGAAGATATTCAGAACTTACTGTGCTTGGTCTTTTATCACTTACAGGAAACATATCCTTATTCTGTCTGTCGAAATGATGACTCCTTTGTGTACATCAGGAATCCTGTTAATCGTCCTGCAATCAGCCAGCTGCTTGGAGAGCTCGTGGACAGATCCAGATGTTGCCAGAGTATTTTATGATGTTGCCTGAATAAAGTTTGTTTTTTCCTTCCTTAGAAAAGATTGAGAATGGGCAACATTGACAGCAACAATAACGTTACTAACAACGAGAGGGCACCACGATGACCAAGGGGCTATTGCTGCGTCAAGTGGAGCTACTGGTATATCATGTATATCTGCATCTTGTTCATTGTAACTCTTCTCTCACTTACAGTACGTACTGTCTATTAGGTGGACCCAAATAAGGCAAGGATCCCTGTGCATCTTCCTATGCAGAGGGAGGGTACAGATGTGGCAACTAAAAGACAACCAAGGCTTTATGTAATTTTTCCTACACTAGTAGCACATGTAAAGACACCAGGTTTACTGACCAATGTTCCTATGATTCCCACAGTGAGAAGGAATTGTGTTGATATACTTCAGGAGATGATTATAGAAGCTCATGAGAAAGGGAGAAGACCTAAAAGAAGTACTAGGGAGGATAATCATAATTTCAACGTTTACCTGGATAATACAGCACATTTGTGAAATAACATATGGTATCAGCATATGAAAGAAGTGGGAAGAAGGTCCTCGAAGGAGGAATACTATGTATGTGCACTCCTGCCTTATAGTATGGGGAAGTCTGAAATCGTCATAGCTATTGAAATAGATGTCCAGACAGCACATTGTCTATCACACATTGCGCTCTGCCAGACAAGAGGTCCGTTCATGGGCTGAACAGCCTATCTCAAATGGGCAACTGAATGGACGGATCCAGAAGAAGACGATTATGTCCAAGATACGAAGACAAGGCTAAGAGCGCATACTAAGAATCACATGCTCAGATACGAACAGCCTGGAGTAAAAAGAGCTGGAATCCATTGGGAAGTAAAGAGAAGACTTGAGAGTCCAGGAAAATCTGCATAAGAGGTTTGAAGATGGAAGAATAGAGGCCAGATGCAAATTTGGGGATCAGTGCTTTCACCAGATGGATGAGAAGAAGGTGTGGTCATCTGCAGAGCATGGGTAGTTACTGGTTTCTATCAACCCACCATTCACCTATTACAAAATGGATGCAAACCTTTATGGTCGAAACTTGCTAAACTACTGACATGGGTCGAAGATAAAGGAGGGCATTTGCAGATAGTGCGTTTGGAGAATGCAAAGTTGTGTTTCAGAAACAACGGTACAAGAAAAGTTGGCGAGAACCAGAACTGTGGTCGAGTCTTTGATGTACCAGGAATGAACATTGGGACAGCAGTGATCATGGATCACTACTGGGCTTGTGGGTCCAGAGCATAAATGAAGCTGGCCAAAGATTGGGGAGGATGATGTTCCATAGTAAACATTCATGTTCCAGCATTGGTGATTCCTAAAAGTGATTTGAACTTTGATGACTTTCCAAAAGCAGATGCTCATCTGAGGAAGACAAGATCTTTTGAACTCCTGAATCGAATGAAGAGAGAGAACTATTTCTCAGTCAAGTCAATAGAAGCCTTTGATTTCATCCGATATGAACACAGATTTTTTAGTAAGACTTCATTGATATTCACAATAATCTTCATGCCCAGGTTCCAGACAGATGCAAACTCCAAGTGGTTACAGATAACCAGGTGGGAGTTGTTGCAGACAATCAACACTATTATAAAGGGATTCAATGCCATTAAGGAAGAGCTGAGAGCCATATGACTGATGACTCTTCAGAATAGATATGTCCTAGACATGATTGCAGCTATGGATGAAGGTGTTTGTGCCATAATTGCACAATCATTTTGCACGTTTATACCTTCTCATGATGACAAGAATGGTATCTTGACAGGGGCCATTGGGATGCGGACAAAGCTACACATCCAGATGGGAGACAAAGTGGAAGACATTGCTGATGACAGTTGGTTTGAATCGCTCTTTTTGTGGGTTCCACAATGGATGGCAGCTATGTTCAAGTTCCTTGGAGCCCTGATATTGATTCTGATTCTTGGATTCTGTGTAATCAGATTGGCTATTTCACAATGCAAGAAGACTGCAAAGAAAGCCATAGGGATGAAGATCATGATTGATGTTGAATCAGGATAGAAAACCAAAGAGTTAACAGATGAAGACATCAGAGACTATGTGAAAGCCAGTAGTCATGTACCTGAGGGAACGAAATTTCTATACCCAAAGAACCATAAGAAATATGTGGGGAAGTGGATCCACTGCAGTCCAAGTGGACAGTGGATGCATATGACTTGGAACAAGGATGAGCATGTGAAATCAGCTGGAAGCCTGAAAGGAGTAATAACAATATGGCTCCCAAAGAAGCATTTCTTCAGACAAAGATGTCTAGATGTGAAGGATGATGGGAGAGTGGTCGATGAATCACCCAGAGGGGGGACGTGTAGAGAAGGAGCCAAGTACCCCCACCTCAAACACATGCCCATGTTGCCTATATGCTGGGAATCAGGATGTGAAATGCGTGCAGTGCCCGTGAAGATACCAATACCAAGGAGAATCCTGGAAGAAAGGTTCTCATTGAGAAAACCATACCCGCATACACGACAGAAAGACGGCCACTTGAACCAGATACCAAAAGAAGTGTAAAAAGTGAGCAAAAGAGCAGATTGGTGACATCATACGAAGCAAGACTGACACACCCAGAAGAGATGCAGAGGCAAGAGAACGTAGATATTCTATAGGCATCAAGAAAGTATACAAAATAAGTAGCATTTCGGGATTGAGATGAAGATGTTTGTTACAAAAATGATGACGATACCAAGTAATTTTATATGTGTACGGATGCAAAGTAACGCAAGCAGACAAAGTATTCTTAAGGCTAGCTATGTAGCGAATAGATTGTGGCATGCGCCAATATATATATAGATCGTGCCACTGCGCTTCAACAACTGGAGAGGATAGAATCTGAATTAATTAATGTCCCAAGCACAGAGGAGGGCAAGAAATTACAGATCAAAATTGTAGAAGGTTTACTAATGCATGAGGAAGATATTAAAGAGCGTAAGCACAGGAAATTTATTAGAGACAATGTAGACTATGAGTCAGGGCGTATCTATCATTACTTTTGCAAGATGGTTTGACTCTCTACAAAAAACTCCTGTTGCACAACAACTGCTAACTCAATCGGGTGATGCAGATGTTATTTTTTTCGGGGTCAGATGCTTCCACTTCAGAAATAGATGAGCCATCAGTGAAGCTCAATTTCTTTATACGAAATGAGACTTTTGTGCCAGGACGGAAAGAACTAAAAGAAGGGCAGGGGTTGTGGCAAAGGCAGAGGAAGAGGAAGTGGACAGAAATCACAGAAGGGGAAAAAAAACCATTGAGGCTGTCGTAGGAAGCGGCTCCGATGCACATCAACAGAGCAGATCAATGCGTTCTGGAGCAAAGCATTAACTACAGAAGCTATGAAGATGCATCAAATTATTAATATGTCTTCTCACATGCTCATGGGGCCACAATCTTCACTACTTTCATTGGGCCTCAACTTCTGCCTCACCATGACCTTTGATTAAGTCCAATCACGTCCGAATTTTGAAAAATTCCTATGTAAAATCAGACTCAAAAAGTTATTTTCCATTAATCCACCAGTGGTTAAGCCTTCTTAATTAATACCACGTACTGGCCGCACTGACCTCCGTATTTCTGATATTTCTAAATTGGTTGACCTGGCCTGCCTCGACGATTAGCTTTTTGACCCATCTGCCTTTGATCCCTGTGACTTTGATATGGATAGCAATTGGGATATTCGTAACAAACTTAAAACCAAATCTAGATTTAATCCCCAGTTTGCAGTGGGGGCTGAATTGAAGCCTTCCATGAGCTCTGTGTGAATGACTTACGTAAACTGCATAGGAAATCTTTTTATTTTAAACAGAACTTGACCATCTCACAACGCTTAGCTTTCAGCGAACTACAAAATGTATCTAGTATTGTCATCGAACCGGCCAATAAAGGCTCTAACATTGTCATTCCAGATAGGGTGAGTTATGTTGCTGAAGCAAATCGTCAACTCTGTGACCGCTGTGGTTACTCCAAACTGACTAAAAACCTGTTTGGCCAAATACTTTGTGAACTCACCTCTCTTTGTACCAAGTGGGCTGAAGAAGGCCTAATTGAGGATGAATTGGCTATGTTTCTTGTTCCTTCTAGCCACATCATTCCCACTACATATTTTTTACCTAAGACTCATAAATCCCTTACTCATGCCCCAGGTAGGCCTATGGTGACCTTGTATGGCTCTCTACTTGAACATTTTGCCCAATTCATCGATAAAACTATTTTTCCAATGGTTTCAGTTTTACCATCTTACCTACAGGATACCAGGGACTTTCTTAGACATGTTGGGAGGAAGGATTCATTTTGGCTACACTCGATGTGGTCGTCTCACACTTCAATTGATCACAAAATTGGGTTGGCAGCTTGTAAATTCTTTTTGGACACTCGTTCTCTTAATTTTTTGGGACACAGCACAATGATTTTGATCATGTTATTGTTTTGTTTGACCAACAATATTTTTTTATTTGAAGGCTCTTTCTATCATCAAGTCAGGGGTACACCTTCGTTCCGTCTTATGCAAATTTGACCATGGGTTGGTGGGAGGCAACATTTCTATCTGATTTACTTTTGCTGAGTTTTCCCACACAGATCATTTCTTGGTGGCGGCATATTGACGACGTTTTTATAATTTGGAAGGGTACTGAAATTGATTCGCTATTTTTTGTTGAAAACATCAATACCAATAATGTGAACCTGAGATTTACTGAATATCATAGCTCTACAGAAATAGTATATTTGGATGTTGTTGTGAAGCTTGACACTATGGGTATGCATACGTCACTGTACAAAAAAACATCTAATACAGGTCTTCCCTTGCACGCCACCAGTTGTCATCCGCCCTCTTGCAAGAAAAGCATCCCGTATGGTGAATTTATTAGCTTCCGCCGTAATTGCACAGATGTTGCTGAGTATGATCGGTGCTGCACTGCCGCTGCTGCTGATTTCTTGCATCAAGGCTACGATAAAAGAACTATCGAAATGGCCTTTTTAAAGGCATGTGCACTTTCAAGGGAAACACTCCTACATGGGATGAGGAGATAGAAAAATATCGATCTTGATGATCCTCTATTGATTGTTACATTTGACAATGCCTCATATGATGTTAGGAAAATCATTCTTAGACACTGGCGTGTTCTTACACTACATAAAGATCTTGGCCCTGCCCTTCCTAAACGTCATATAATAACTCATAAGCAGCCACCTTCATTAAGGGATAAACTGATTTCAAGTTATTTGCCTCCCATAGAGAAGAGTTCCCCCATGACCAATTGGCTATCGGGCTCACCCACTGGCTTTACTAAGTGCTCGAAATGTAAGGCCTGCCCTCATGTCACGGTATGGAAATAATTTTTGCATCCGATTACAGGCATTACATTTGAGATTAGACACTATCAATTGCGGCACTGCATTTGTCATGTATGTCCTTTCATGCCCTTGTACTACATGCAAATTAAAGCTCAGAATTCTTCAGCACCTTAGAACCATTAAAAATGCTGACCTTACTTACCCGAGAGCCAAACATTTCAAACAAGAACATGATAATGATTTTCATTTACTGACGTTTTTTGCTGTTGCTCATGTTCCTATTCATCAAAGAGGAGGAGATTGAACCTTAAGACTAAGACAATGGGAAACAAGGTTTATTTTAGACTTTGATATGAAATATCCCAGTGGTCATAATGTTGATGAGGAGTTACACACATTTGTGGGTATTTAATATCGTTGTCTCCTCCCTCATTATTCTCTCCCCTGTATCTCAACACACTTTTTCTGTAGCTTCATGTGGCATTTTCTGGACTGGAATTGCCTTTTAACTTTTGTTGTCTTTAATAATAGACCCTATTTGTTGGTTCTATGGCTATCTTTTTATCTTTTAACATCTGGGGAATGCTTTCAACTTTATCATCTTCGATTCAGTATTTCAATACTTTGGCCCTTTTTTCCATTCATGTCTGTTTTGTCGTTATTGGCATCAGACATCGTTAGCATCAATGTTATGTCATTGTATATGCATCTTAGGTTGCAAATGATTAGCTATATTTGCACTTGCACCTTATTCCCAAGGCTTATGTATTGTAGATCGGGAGTTGTCTATGAATGCACTTGCACTTTACCATTCGTTATGGCTGTGCGTGTATCTGTGTCGCTGCTATAACTATATATCTGCATTTGCCCTTTATATTTGAGGATATATTTATACTTTAACTCTATTGATACATCTGTTTCAGCACTTTATGTCTAACAGTATTGTATGCCTCTTATCTTCCCATATTTGGAGATTGGGAGATGTTTGTTTACAAATGCATTTGCCCTTTATTATCATTTATGGTTGCATTTGTACTTGCATTGCTATTTTATTAACATATTTGCATTTGCACTTTATGCCCATGGGCTTACATCTATATTGTGATTGCACTGATGCATTTGCATTAGCACTTTATGCCAAGTGGCATACAGGGGCCGATTCATGGAACAAACATGCGCCGAAAATCCATGCGCAAGCAGGCGCAAGGTAGCGCAAGCGTGAGAAACGCAGTGCATGCGCACGTGTGCGATTCAAGGAAGACGCTGCGCGTGTTTCCCGCTGTCCTTGCGCCCAATCCAGCCATGGCACACGCAGGCATACACGGCCTGCGCTACGCGCACAGCAAAAGCGCACAGCGCACAGCGCGGCGCACACAACCAAAGTGGGCGTAACATGCGGAATGGGGAATAACGTGTGAAAAATAAGGCGTAACTGGGGAAGTACTGAGGGAACTACACGGAACGCCCACACGCACGTGAACAACCCGTATTCATGGATCCCAATATGGGAAAGCCGCGCACGGCAAAAGACGCACACAGGCGTCAACGCGTCCGCCACACGAAGGCCGGCGGAAGCGTCCCTGCGCACAGTATAAAAGTGCACGCAATCAACAAACACATATATACAGCTACGATGAATGCCCCATTTGTCGCAGCACTGATCGTGGGACACCGCAGGAGGAGGAGAATAGCCAGGGCACGCATTTTCGCACCACGGACAAGCCTTTTTGGGATGCCCGACGACCAGGTCTATGGCAGGTATAGGTTTCCACCCCACATCATCCTAGACCTGGTCAGGGAGTGGGAAGATGACCTTACATCCCCCACCCTTTGTCCCAAGCATTGAGCCCCTTGGAGAAGCTGCTCAATGTCCTGCATTTTTTGGCCACTGGGTCATTTCAGCGGACTACTGCCATAGTGGGGGGGTGTCTCACAGGCCACGCAGTCACGCTGCCTACACCAGGTACTGGCAATCATGACAGCGCGCCCCTCAGTCCGCAGGCACATATACATGCCCAGAACACCCGCAGAAAGGCAGGCCGTTGTCCTGGATTTTTTCACGGTGGCACACTTCCCCAAAGTGCTCGGTGCCATAGATTGCACCCATGTGGCCCTACGTCCACCTAGGGCCACTGAGCACATTTACCGAAACCGCAAGCACTGGCATTCCATGAAATGTACAGGTGGTATGCGATGCAAAGGGAATCATCACCTCTGTCTATGCAAACTACCCTGGCTCCACCCATGACAGTTTCATATACAGAATGTCCGCCCTGAGCCGGGCCCTGGAAGCTGGGCAGCATGGCGACACATGGCTCCTAGGTGAGTACAAATGCCCTTGCACATGCATGCATGTCACACACACACACAAATATACAAACCACAATAATCACAACCATTTACACCTCCCCAGGGGACAGTGCCTACCCTCTGAGCAACCACATGATGACGCCAATCCGGAACCACACCACCCCAGGTAAGATACAACGCCGCCATTATTGCAACCAGGGCCATAGTGGAGCGCACATTCGGAGTGCTCAAGTCACGTTTCCGCTCCCTTGACCGCTCTGGCGGGCAGCTACTCTATGCACCACCAGTAGTGTGCAGGATCATTGTGGCAGCATGTGTCCTGCACAATGTTGCAACACGGCAGGGCGTCCCGGTGGACATGGTGGTGCCCCCACATCCCCAACCACAGGCGCTGCCCATGGGAGGGGACAGGGCATGTGGCGAGGAAGCCCAGACCCAGCTTGTGGCCACATTTTTCACCTAAACTCCCACCCCTGCGGAGTGCACACAGGCCTGGCACATACCAGGTGACAATCGATGATGACAAAGAGACAGTCAACTGTCACAACCCTACCACCCTGAGATAGTTGCCATGGAAGTGCCACATTGTCTGCATCCCTAGCTACTTAAACACAAGCTCTCCTGTGTGACCATAAGACACACATATGACATGACATGATATGGCCTTAACACAAGTATTTCAATTGTGATGAGGCAGGGAGGGGGGAACAAGGGAAGACAGACAACGGTACTACTAGGCCAGGTGTCATTTAGATTGTGCAAGTGCAGGGGTAGGGGGAAGGGAAAAGTGCAAGGGGAAGGGGGGGGGAGTGCAGTACAGGGGAAGTAGACCAAAAAACAAATACATAGGCCAGCTGGTGGCAACTGCAAAGGTAAGTGCAGACAAGTGCTGGGAAGGGGGTGCTGCAGGGATAGAGAGACAGTACCGCAGTGCAGGGGTTGCCAGGGAGGCAGTGCAAGTGGAGAGTGGCTGGGCCAGGGACCGAGGTTGGTGCGAGAGGCCCAGTTGCAGATCCAGTGCAGTTCCAGTGAAGAATTTTGCAAGGGAGAGGCAGAGAGAAAGCAGAAGCAAAGAGGAAGGTCTTGAGGTGCTTCCCGAACCGGAGATGGTTCCCCTCAAGTTCCAGTGAGGCAGGAAGGCTGTTCCAGAGGGAGGGCCCTGCCGCGGAGAGAGATCTACCCCCAGCTAGTTGCTTTGAGAAGCAGATGACCCTGACATGCAAGGTGTGCATCACACACACCTGCAAAACAGGCCATGGCCATCACTGTTATGTCACTCAAACCCTCCCAAACCACAACATGACATGGCAAGCAATACCCATACACCAACACAGTAACAATAAGGTACACATTGCCATGTCCTAAATGTACAGTGGCATCAGACAATGATGCCTGACCTGGAATCAGATGAAATGACAGACCAGCAACCTCCCACACAAAATAAGTCATTTTCAAATGCATTACAAGAGTTGTAGACGTAACATAACAATGAATGCCTGTCTACATGCACATTGTGCATTGCAAAATCAACACTGCAGCTTCTGTGTGCTGTGTCCTACTCCTGCAACACACTGCTCAGCGCACAGCACAGTGAACAGCCATTGTGTGTGATGCACACCCTGAGCATTACATCTAAGCGACAGACCACATCAAAAAGCAAATTAGGCATGTACAGGATCCATAATTGGTCACAGAACATGTGCTGCAGGGACACAGTGGGCACCAGAAGGCAAACAGTGTACACGTGGATATGCAAGGGTGGGAGTACATGTAGTGGATCAGAGTGCAAGTGTGTGGGTCAGCAAGGACATGCACTCAACATATGCATGTGCAATCAAGTGACCATCAGTGTTCTCTACACATCACATGTGAACATTCACCATGTGTACACCCCAGCATGTGAAACCATAACTATCCCCTCGCACCTGAAAGGTAAACACAACACATGAACAGGCATTGATCAGCAGAACACAACACGTACATAGGATACCACCATTACAATGTCAGGGTTCCCATCACACTGCAGGGCAAGGCAACTATCAACAACAACCCCCCCCCCCCCCCCCTCACAAATGACCATGACCCACTGAACAACTGCACCTGGGTCATGGAGCCTTCAACCCTCAATTCCACCTGGCCACAGGATCACCTTTACCCTTCGTCACCATCTCCCACCTTGTGTGTAAAAAGGTGCCTGCACCCTCAGAATCCGCACTCATTTCCAAAATCACAAAATCCAAGGCATAAAAACGAACCAGAACACCCTCCAGTAGATGACTCGACGTAGCAGTACCTCACAAAGGCCAAGTACTACCACAATGATGCAACAACCAAGGTAGCACAGTAAAACAATGTCACAACAGGATGTGAACCATGTGTGGTACATAACATAGGATGATGCACCATGAACGGATGTGTACTGTCACAGGTCCCGTGTACAGGCGCGGGAGTGTCACAAAACAACCACCCCCACCGTGTCCCGGGTGCCTGCAAGGTCAAACTCACGCAGGCCCCTGAGACCCTGGTGGGGAAGGAGGTTCAGGAATATGCAGTCGGGACAGGTGTTGGCACACTGGATAACTGGAATGAGTGGCAGGAGAGAGGAGGAGGAATGACACATGAAAGTAGGGAATGCATGAAAATGTACTACCTGCATGAACACATACACAATCCAAACAAACTTGGACATCATTGTCATGGCCTTCTGTAGTCCAGGCTTAGGAGTGGTACGAACCAACCACCCCCTCTAGGGTTTTGGCGCCTGCAAGTTCGGGATTTACACAGGCATCCGCAACCCCAGCGGGGAAACAGGGTTAGGGAATTTTGCTTGGATAGGTACGGGAAGCAGGAACACCGGGTAGAGGGTACAGGGTTCAAAATTGCATAGGATTCCAGGTGATTAGGGGGAAAAAAACATACCAAATTGAATCACACATACATCCATGCATTAGTGCACCCCCCAGCACAAGCCTATGCAGAGCAGTTTGAAAGAAAAACAACAAGACACTTAGCTCTGGTTTTGAGTGCTGGCCTCCTGCCTGCGCACTCTCAGGTCCGGTTACAGGAGCACTGCAATGCTGCAAAGAGAGCCACAGTCAACAACCTGTACGTGCCAATTACACAAAAACACACCACCAAACATGCCCCATAGCAACAAATTACTCTACAAACAGACAATCTGGTGTAGATGCTTCGTACCCATATATAACATTACCCCTGTGACGGGTCATACACAGTCAATGCAGTAAGTCAGCCGCTGGTGGGTGCGTGGCAAATGGAACACCAATGTGTCACAATTCACACAACATGCAATGTTCCCTGGGTAAGCAGACAGACCCATATAGCAAGCCATTACTTCAGAGCAAGTTGCGTACCACCATGACCGAAACAAAGTTGGCAGTGCATTTATCATAAAGTACATGGAAATGAAATGCACTGCACCCGAGTATGTCCCTTGCTGTATGTCCCTGTGAGCTGCCCCTTTCCATGTCTCGGAAGGCTACATGGTTGATACAAGTGCCTCAATGGACCTTGGTGTACCGGAGGGTATGTACCACTGCCCCTGCAGGTGTCCCAGACAACCTTACAATCAACAGCCATCAGTCCACCAACACATCTGAGCTGCATTGTGTGCTCCAACACCAATATTCGTCCAAGCTCACTCTCAGTGCTGTGACTAAGCCTGCATGTGCAACTCGCCTGGTGCAAGCTTTGCTGTGTTGTGGCCCCCCTGTGCTGCTCACCTTGCCTGGAGTTCCTTGGAACACGTCAGCAGTTCTAGGATGTAGGTCTGCAATCCCTGTGCCTCTGCTTGTGCACACATGTGCATGTGGGCACCAACAAACGTGTCCAGAATTCCGTCGTCCAATGGGCCATGTCTGCTGGCAAAGGTGCTCTGGAGGCTCATCCCCCTGCAGAAAGGGCATGAAACACATGATTAATGCTTAAAAGTCATTTGTGTGTGTCTCTTCAGGCATCTCATTACTTGACCATGTCAGAGAGTCACATCATAAATCACACCATCAGTCCGTCTTTCACATCCAAAGTGTGGAACACTATCTACAGCATGAATTGCAACAAGCACGTGTACAGTAAAGATAAGAAACATACTACACAATGCATAGCAATTAATGTACACATTAATCATGAAACACCACATCTAGCAAAAGCTGAACAGTGGACAATAACACCAAAATCATCCCCACTAGGGGTGTAAACACAAGTCACACAGCACCAGACATGTCACAGATATGACAGTCCAAAGCCCTTGTGTAAAGGTTTGTGACACCGAACCATCCTTGCGAGCCCAAGGATAAGGGAGGCAGGAGTGGCATATGTGAGTCAAGGACCCCAAGCAGCAAACACATACACAAAACAAGCCTGAAGGGCCCAGCTGGAACAGACAGTGGATGCCTTCAAAAGCCACAAAGCACCGCACCGTCACATGAAAGCACAATAGACGAGCAATTTTAAACTATATTAAGTATTAACTAATTACACTAACTATGGAAAACCTACATTACCTAATTAAACTACCTATGAAACAGAAACTTAACTAACTAAACTAAAAGAAAAATCAAAAATGGCCACATACGACCCGGGGGGGAGGGGAGGCACCCAGGAGGGGGGAGGTACAGGGTGCTGCTCAACATCCACATGCGATGATGCTGAGCCAAAAAAAAAACCTCCATGGGCTCAATGCCTGCACAGCCCGACCTATGTGGGAGATAGATGGTCGTCTGAGTCTGGCTCATCCTGTAAAGGAGGACGTGGCACAGTAGCCTGGCCACGCCTAGCCGCAGCTTGCCCCTCGTCGGCAGCAAGTCTGCCGGACGGGTGAGCCTGGTTCTTTGTGGCGATGTGACGTAGGTCTGCATGCAGAACCTCACGTGATACACGTGCTTCCTCTTGCAAGGTAGCACGTGTAACACGGAATTCCTCCTGCAAGGCCTGGCTGGACAACCGCTGCACCTACCGGCAAGCCTTTAGCTCAGCCGAGATGGTACGTTCAAGCTGTGCAAACCTCTCCTCTGCCTGCTGCCTCTGGCACATCATAAGGACACCCAGGGTGGATCTGAGGGAAGCATACTCCTCCCTCAGGGCATCCATGTGCGCCTCTGCGTGAGCAGCAATTGCTTGACGCAGTGACGACATTTCAGCCTGGCGTGCCCTGTCTGAGGCCGCCATGCCCAGCCTGAGCGAGTGGGCCGTGGACTGTGCCCCCTGCTGCTGGAGAAGCACCTGCCTAGCAGGGGGGAGCACAGATCGGGCCATACGCTCCATGCTCTCAGCGATGTTCTCCATTGCTGCCCCCTGCCGTTCTGAATTGGCAGTCATGTCTTGCTCCCACTCAGTATACTGCGGTTTCGCGCAGCGACCGCGTTGCCGGGCTTGACCCCTGCGGGACCCAAGGACCGGGGGTCCTCGCTGTGTTGGCACCGCCCGCGGCTGCACGACTACATGCCCCCGTTGACGTGATGTCCCAGGCACATCAGTGACTGGTGTAGAGGGTGACCCTGCGTCCCGATCCACCACGGGCGGAGGAACCAAGACTGTCTGATCCCTCAGTGCAGGTGTCGCAGACAGAGGAGTGTCCACATCAGAATCACTCACCCCTGACACATGGACTTGATGCTCATCCAACTCAACATGGATGTCAGAGTCGTCATCAAGGCTGGACTCATAGGCAGCCAGAGACAAGATGGACTGTAGCACTTGGGGGTTTTCGTGGCCTACCACCCCTCAACCCCCACTAGTGCCGGGTTGATGTAGTGGTAACAACCCTGTGTCTGGCATGACAACACCATCCTCCGCCTCCATTGCGTCATCACCTGAAAAATAGAGAGAAAAAAGGTCACTACACATGTCAGAAGCACACAACACACACACACACCGACAGCAAACGCTCAGGCAGACAAGTGACACACAACATATAACCTGGCATGCATGCTGGATCAACTTTGAATTGCTTCTGTGATCAGACCTGTTGAAAGGAGGCAGTTTCCATAAAAGTGGGTCTATGCAGTGCAGAAAATGTGTACGCCACTCACTACCTACATGTACAAGGACTCCATGGTGTGTGCCAGGAAATGTGAAGGCAGTGCAATGTCAAATTCAGACATCACGTGCATTGTGCATTCAATGTGTACCATATCTAGAAGCCAAGCACCCCTCCACCCCAGTACCAAAGCAGGGATGCCTAGCATGGTATCAAAAGGCTGACCATACACCTGTGTATTGACAGGCAGTGTTGACTGGCATCAACAGCTTAATGTGATTCCAGTGACAACACTGCAAATGATGCTGGGACAGTAAGCAGGACACATGATGAAAACTCTGGATTCCGCCCATGTGTGAAGAAGACACAACAACAGTTGGACAGAGTCATTGGCCATTGAACAGGCTGAGGCCTGTGAGCCACACAGATTGTCAGACCCTAAACATGTGTGCAACGCAGGACTGAGCCACTGTTGACATGGGAAGGCTGATGAGATGGCAGGCAACGTATGTAACCAAGGACTTGTATTACAGTGATCATCCAGTCAAGGACACATAGGGGCATGCGTGCAATGCACATGGAGCATGAATGGGC
Organism: Ambystoma mexicanum; assembly: GCF_040938575.1. Lineage (NCBI taxonomy): Eukaryota > Metazoa > Chordata > Amphibia > Caudata > Ambystomatidae > Ambystoma > Ambystoma mexicanum. The sequence goes on from NC_090936.1 coordinate 871,309,952, forward strand.
ACTCATGTCCCTGCGGGACATCTGACCTATGCACAGTACAAGTGAGATACCCTGCATCAAGTACTAAGGCTGTACCACACGGCATATGTTTGGCAGATTCTACGCTGGAAGTTAGCATCTACACAGGACGCATGAACAAGAAAGTAAACATTGGCAAGATTGAAGAACACCAGTGCAAAGGTGGAACTGGGGTGCAGAGTGGCGGAGGAGGGGCAAGGGAGCATGCCTACATGGAGTCCCTGCATGGAGGCAGAGGAGACATGCATGACGGAAGCATTGCATTACTTACACATCAGAACCATGTACACGTCACATGTAGCGACAATCATGCACAACACATCCCACAAGTGAAACACACACGTCCTCAACAAGCACGCATCAACACTCACTGGACTGGGCATCAAAGTCCAGCATCTCTCCCACTCCTTTGACCAATTCAGGTGGTATGAACTCTGCAACGAGTGCCTCATGCGGAGTGAGCTCTTCCTCCTCTGGTGCAGGCCCACCGCCAGTCACCAGAGTCAAGTTGTAGTTAGAGGCACGCTTAGCCTTAGTGCTGCATTTGATGTCATTCCAACGCTTTTTGCACTCTTGCGCCGTGCGCACCTCATGGCCGAATGAACTGAAATGTTCCGCAACATGCTTCCAGTGCGTGTCACGTTGGGCAGCCGTAGTCTGACTATTGGCACCCACCAGCATGTCACGGCTGTGGCCCCCGCACGTAGTCCACGAGGAAGTCCAGTTCCTGCTTACAGAAAGGCTTCTTCCTCGACGTGGAGGAGGTCGTGGCTGTGTGTGGGGTCCGAGCCTGTGCTGCAGGTGCAACCTTCCTCCTCTTGGACTGTGGCGCAGACCCTGGCTGGCTAATGCCACCCTGACCAGTATGGCCAGTGGGTTCAGTGGATTGAGCCAAGGGAGTGGCAGGTGGAGGGATGACCAAAGGCCTGACTTGTGTCAGTGGCAGCTGGGTGCCCACTAATGGACCCTGCACAGCAACATCAGCTGTGGCAGGGTCATTGACCGCAACGGTCCTGGTTGGCAGACTCACAACCGGGGTGCTGTTGGGTGCATCGGCCCATGCACTTGCCAACACCCGGCTGTTCGGGGCAGCAGATGACATGAGTGACCCAGGGACACGTGTCTTGGTCTGAGCAGCCCGGCCTGCCCCTATGGTTTCCCTCCTGGCCTGTTGGAGATCTACGAAGGGCTCCTCAAGTGCCAACGCAGCCTGTGCTGGCAGACCCTGAGCCTGGGTGGCGGTGTCCACAGCTGCACCTGCAGCTACCACTACCCTTGGGCCCGTGGCAGTCGATGGAACGGACTGCCGGGTCACACAGGTGCCAGTCCCAGATGCATAAACTGCATCCGCAGAACCACAGGGGGTGGTGGCATGACTGCACCGACACATGGCACAACATTGTGCTCAAGTGGCGCACCCCTGCCTCTTCCCCCTCTGTGGCCGCCCTGGACACCCTGGAGTCCCCCTACTCCCTGGTCACCACGGCCACGTCCCTGACCACGCCCGCCACGAGGGGGACGCCCAGCTGAGGCGCCCTTCACCTTTGGTGGCCTCCCAACCATGGCACAGATGTAGTAGTGCCGGCACAGATGGAGTGGTGCCAATGGGAGGTGTACACCGCAATTGACCTGGGCCATTGGGGTGAAGGGGGTGGGAAGCAAGATGTTTACAGCCCCCCTGCACCTGCAAGGCTGTATGTGACCCCGGTGATGTAGTGACGGGTCACGCAACGCTCAGGCACCCCAAAACTGCAGTAAAACCGTGCACGCAACCCTGCAGCCTACGTGTGTGGATTCAACCTCCCGCAGTACGCGGTGGCACCCAGTAACACGAATAACGCGTACGTGTGGGACATGCAGGCTACTATGACATCGAAAATGGGTGCGATACACAGGGGCACCCGCAGTGGGAAAAAGAGCGTGTGCGACTCACCGTCTGACTAGCGCGATGCAGAAAAACACGCGTAGCCAATACCCCCGCCAAAAGAAGAGATACGTCCTTGATAGCTGTGAAGTTGTGATGGCGCGCGAAACAACAGGAAGCAGCAACACACGTCGGTCTCCATGAAAGGCACGTACAGCGAACTGCTGGGCCCGCTCACCTTTAACCCATGCTGAGGGAAACGCCTGCGCGCGTCACGTCACTTACGCGCATGGGCCCTTTCCTTGTATTACATGCGGGCGCTGAAATGCCCATGCACGCCTGTGCGCGTCACATCACAGGGGCGCTTGCGCTTGAGGGGCCTTCTGTCCAATGAAATTGCGTATGCGTGCAGACGCGCTTACGCGCTAAGGGCCTTTCCTCGAATTACACGCTGACTTAGATAGGGGACATGAGTGGGGGCCTGCTGGCAGGTGCCCCACAGTGCTGGGGGGTGGGGGTGCAGGGGAACATGAGTTGGACATGGGTGGGGGCCTGGTGGAGGCTGCCCCTGGTGGCTGGGGGGTGGGGGTGATAGGGGACATGAGTGGGGGCCTGGTGGAGGCTACCCCTGCACTGCTGGGGGGTGGGGGTGGTGGGAGACATAGGTGGGGGCCTGGTGGAGGCTGCCCCTGGTGGCTGGGGGGGTGGGGGTGGTGGGAGACATGGGTGGGGGCCTGGTGGAGGCTGCCCCTGGTGGCTGGGGGGTGAGGGTGATAGGGGACATGAGTGGGGGCCTGGTGTAGGCTGCCCCTGGTGGCTGGGGGGTGGGGGTGATAGGGGACAGGAGTGGGGGCCTGGTGGAGGCTGCCCCTGCACTGCTGGGGGGTAGGGATGTAGGGGAACATGAGTTGGACATGAGTGGGGGCCTGCTGGCAGGTGCCCCACAGTGCTGGGGGGTGGGGGTGCAGGGGAACATGAGTTGGACATGAGTGGGGGCCTGCTGGCAGGTGCCCCACAGTGCTGGGGGGTGGAGGTGCAGGGGAACATGAGTTGGACATGAGTGGGGGCCTGCTGGCAGGTGCCCCACAGTGCTGGGGGGTGAGGGTGCAGGGGAACATGAGTTGGACATGAGTGGGGGCCTGCTGGCAGGTGCCCTACAGTGCTGGGGGGTGGGGGTGCAGGGGAATATGAGTTGGACATGAGTTGGGGCCTGCTGGCAGGTGCCCCACAGTGCTGGGGGGTGGGGGTGCAGGGGAACATGAGTTGGACATGAGTGGGGGCCTGCTGGCAGGTGCCCCACAGTGCTGGGGGTGGGGGTGCAGGGGAACATGAGTTGGACAGGAGTGGGGGCCTGCTGGCAGGTGCCCCACAGTGCTGGGGGGTGTGGGTGCAGGGGAACATGAGTTGGACATGGGTGGGGGCCTGGTGGAGGCTGCCCCTGGTGGCTGGGGGGTGGGGGTGATAGGGGACATGAGTGGGGGCCTGGTGGAGGCTGCCCCTGGGGCGTGGGGGTAATAGGGGACATGAGTGGGGGCCTGGTGGAGGCTGCCCCTGCACTGCTGGGGGGTGGGGGTGGTGGGAGACATGGGTGGGGGCCTGGTGGAGGCTGCCCCTGGTGGCTGGGGAGGTGGGAATGGTGGGAGACATGGGTGGGGGCCTGGTGGAGGCTGCCCCTGGTGGCTGGGGGGTGCGGGTGATGGGGGACATGAGTGGGGGCCTGGTGGAGGCTGCCCCTGCACTGCTGGGTAGACATGGGTGGGGGCCTGGTGGAGGCTGCCCCTGGTGGCTGGGGGGTGGGGGTGGTGGGAGACATGGGTGGGGGCCTGGTGGAGGCTGCCCCTGGTGGCTGGGGGGTGATAGGGGACATGAGTGGGGGCCTGCTGGCAGGTGCCCCACAGTGCTGGGGGGTGGGGGTGCAGGGGAACATGAGTTGGACATGGGTGGGGGCCTGGTGGAAGCTGCCCCTGCACCGCTGGGGGGTGGGGGTGGTGGGAGACATGGGTGGGGGCCTGGTGGAGGCTGCCCCTGGTGGCTGGGGGGTGGGGGTGGTGGGAGACATGGGTGGGGGCCTGGTGGAGGCTGCCCCTGGTGGCTGGGGGGTGGGGGTGATAGAGAACATGAGTGGGGGCCTGGTGGAGGCTGCCCCTGCACTGCTGGGGGGTGGGGGTGGTGGGAGACATGGGTGGGGGCCTGGTGGAGGCTGCCCCTGGTGGCTGGGGGGAGGGGGTGGTGGGAGACATGGGTGGGGGCCTGGTGGAGGCTGCCCCTGGTGGCTGGGGGGTGGGGGTGGTGGAGGCTGCCCCTGGTGGCTGGGGGGTGGGGGTGATAGGGGACATGAGTGGGGGCCTGGTGGAGGCTGCCCCTGCACTGCTGGGGGGTGGTGGGAGACATGGGTGGGGGCCTGGTGGAAGCTGCCCCTGCACCGCTGGGGGGTGGGGGTGGTGGGAGACATGGGTGGGGGCCTGGTGGAGGCTGCCCCTGGTGGCTGGGGGGTGGGGGTGGTGGGAGACATGGGTGGGGGCCTGGTGGAGGCTGCCCCTGGTGGCTGGGGGGTGGGGGTGATAGGGGACATGAGTGGGGGCCTGGTGGAGGCTGCCCCTGGTGGCTGGGGGGAGGGGGTGGTGGGAGACATGGGTGGGGGCCTGGTGGAGGCTGCCCCTGGTGGCTGGGGGGTGGGGGTGATAGGGGACATGAGTGGGGGCCTGGTGGAGGCTGCCCCTGGTGCCTGGGGGGTGGGGGTAATAGGGGACATGAGTGGGGGCCTGGTGGAGGCTGCCCCTGCACTGCTGGGGGTGGGGGTGGTGGGAGACATGGGTGGGGGCCTGGTGGAGGCTGCCCCTGGTGGCTGGGGGGTGGGAATGGTGGGAGACATGGGTGGGGGCCTGGTGGAGGCTGCCCCTGGTGGCTGGGGGGTGCGGGTGATAGGGGACATGAGTGGGGGCCTGGTGGAGGCTGCCCCTGCACTGCTGGGGGGTGGGGGTGGTGGGAGACATGGGTGGGGGCCTGGTGGAGGCTGCCCCTGGTGGCTGGGGGGTGGGGGTGGTGGGAGACATGGGTGGGGGCCTGGTGGAGGCTGCCCCTGGTGGCTGGGGGGTGATAGGGGACATGAGTGGGGGCCTGCTGGCAGGTGCCCCACAGTGCTGGGGGGTGGGGGTGCAGGGGAACATGAGTTGGACATGGGTGGGGGCCTGGTGGAAGCTGCCCCTGCACCGCTGGGGGGTGGGGGTGGTGGGAGACATGGGTGGGGGCCTGGTGGAGGCTGCCCCTGGTGGCTGGGGGGTGGGGGTGGTGGGAGACATGGGTGGGGGCCTGGTGGGGGCTGCCCCTGGTGGCTGGGGGGTGGGGGTGATAGGGGACATGAGTGGGGGCCTGGTGGAGGCTGCCCCTGCACTGCTGGGGGGTGGGGGTGGTGGGAGACATGGGTGGGGGCCTGGTGGAGGCTGCCCCTGGTGGCTGGGGGGAGGGGGTGGTGGGAGACATGGGTGGGGGCCTGGTGGAGGCTGCCCCTGGTGGCTGGGGGGTGGGGGTGGTGGAGGCTGCCCCTGGTGGCTGGGGGGTGGGGGTGATAGGGGACATGAGTGGGGGCCTGGTGGAGGCTGCCCCTGCACTGCTGGGGGGTGGTGGGAGACATGGGTGGGGGCCTGGTGGAGGCTGCCCCTGGTGGCTGGGGGTGCAGGGGGACATGCGTTGGTGGGCAGTAGTGCAAGTTGACATGTGGGTTGGCGGGGGGGCATGGCCATTGTGGATGGGGTGCCTGCAGGACATGTGCAGGGTAGGCCCCTGTGGAGTGGTCCACCTGCAGGAGCTGTGGAGGGTGTAGAGGGAACACCTGGGAGGACCCACACGTGCAATTCACATGTGGTGCTCCCCGCGCACCCCTGTAATACACATACCCTGATGGAATCGCGTGTGATACTTTCCGCACACCCCTGAAATACACGTACCCTGCTGATGTCGCATGTGAAACTTCCCACGCACCCCGAAATACACGTAGCCAGGACATTCACGTGTGGAACTTCCCGCGCACCCCTGATATGCATGTACCCTGCTGATATCGCGTGTGAAACTTCCCGCGCACCCCAAGATACACGTAGCCAGGACATTCGCGTGTGGAACTTCCCACGCACCCCTGTAATACACGTACCCTGCCGATATCGCATGTGAAACTTCCCGCGCACCCCGAAATACACGTAGCCAAGACATTCGCGTGTGGAACTTCCAGCGCACCCCTGGAATACACGTACCCTGCTGAATTCACGTGTGAAAATTCCTGCGCACCCCTGATGTACACGTACCCTGATGGAATCGCGTGTGGAACTTCAAGCACACCCCTGAAATACACGTACCCAGCTGAAATGACGTGAGGTACTTCCCACGCACCCCAGTGATACCCGTAGCCCGCTTGCCGTGCTGGTACAGGGTTAGCGCATCCCTTTGCGCTGGATTGGGGATTTTGATGGCTTTTCCCTGCGCAAGAGGCGTTCTTGGGGGCGTAACTGGCGCTGCCGCAGGGTCGCTGCGCCACTGTGCGCCACAGCTGGTTTTGGTAGCTGGAATCCATGAATACGCTGTGTGCGGAAATGAGTTTTGGCGCACGCGGCTGGCTCAGGGATTCGCACGCGCACACTGTGCGCCAGCCGCGTGCGCTACTTGTGCGCTACTTGTGCGCTAAATTCTATGAATTACCCCCTTAATGTTTTTGTCTCATTGTATTTTGTATTTACATTTGTATTTTACCTTATATTTGCTGTATTGATGGAACTTAGCCTCTTTTGCTAGCATTATATGTATTATAGTGCTATCAATTCATTACTTTATGGGTCCCTTATCCCTTTAAGGGTCTTCTGTTTAACAACATTGTTATCTGTTCTTCCCTGTGACTAGCCATGGCTGGACATAGTTGATGGAATTCTTAGTTACATTTATCCTGGTCCTGTTTATGTTCCCACTCTGGGTTTACTACGTCTCTTTTATAACTGAGCCGTGTCTTGCTTCGTTTTTCTATGACCAGTCTGATTTCCATTGACAGCATAAGAGCTTGATTCACTCTAATATGGCTGCCACCTTTTTTTCGCATGGAACAACATTTTGGAGGTAGTTGAAATAGTCGAGGGAGTATGCCTGCCTTCTTATTGAGACTGCGGCCTGTGTTCTCCTTACGCGACCATGCTCTCAGGGAAGCGTGAAACGCGCTGTGTTACAGGATTTCCCTATGGCGTCCTGCCCTTGTCTGTTTTGTGTTTGCTGTTTTGTCATTTTTGAAATAAATTTGTCTCTATTTTTGGACACAAGTTTTTGACTTCAGCTTTGGGAGCATGGGAGATGTTATATGCCTCTTCTAGAGTGCGTTTTTTTCCTCTGTTTGTCTGGAGATATATATATATATATATATACACACACACACATATACACATACATTACATGGCCTGCGGTAGCGGCCATGTAGTTATGGTTAAGTTGCTAAACCCATAGGAAGAGCACGTTTTGGGCGGCTTATAACTTCACTCCGCCTGGACGAATCCTCACCGAACTTTGCAAAAGGAGTATATGGCCCACTCTGAATTTTTCTGCAATGTTTGGTGAGGTTTGGTCAAGGGGGGGCAAAGTTATGGGGGGGTCCCAAAATTTCTTTTTTTCCCATAGACACAATGGGAAAAAACTTTGCTCACTCCTACAGCCCAAACCGCTGGACGGATTTTCACCAGATTTGCGGCAGGAGTCATGGCTTGGTCCCGAAAGTGTACTTTTGTTAATTTGGTGTAAATCCATCCAGTAGTTTTTTATTAAACAACCAAAAGGTAAGGCAAAAAAATTAGTGATATCTATGTCCGCTCTGCGGACACACTTCCCTGTTCGCTCCGCGGACAGGACACCGATTGGTTAATCGGATTGCATCATGTCCGCAGACACGTGACGTGTTTGCTGATTGGTTGGCGTGAAGCATGAGGTGCGTCAGATTTTTGGAAATGCCCGCCATCTTGGATCTGCGGATATCGGCCGGTGTCCGCGGACATCGCGGTAAAAATATATTAAAAAACACAACATTGCACTTGTCAAACTTATCAAATAATCTCTGTGGAGGTGAGGGGTGATGAGGATGGGATGGAATATGGCTGCAAGAAGCAAAAAACGGGTGTTTCTTACTGCAAAAGTCTGCGAACAGTTTGGATGTTCGCGAGCAGTCCTGTGAAAGTTTGCGGACACCTCTGCATTACTGGTTTGGTGAAAAGCAGTTCTTCGATGGCTTATAACTTTGGCGCCACTTAATGGAACTACATGTAATTTTGCAATTATATTCCTGACCTGATATAGAATGAGTTTGCAAAGTTTGGTGGGATTCTGTCCAGAGGGGGCAAAATTAGAGGGGGGGTCCCAAAATAATGTAAAGGCTTATAAATGAGGTGCCATTTGACGAATCTACACTTAATTTGGCAAACTGATAATACATATAGATATAAATGTATTTGCAAAGTTTGGTGGGATTTTTTCAAGAAGGGGCAGAATTAGAGGGGGGTCACAAATTATTTTAAAGGCTTATAAATGTGGTGCCATTTGACAAATCTACACAAAGGTTTGTAAATAGATTATAGAACTAGATTTAAATGTTTCTGCAAAGTTTGGTGGGATTCTGTCAAGAGGGGGCAAAATTAGAGGGGGGTCCTAAATTATTTTAAAGGCTTATAAATGGGGTGCCATTTAACAAATCTACATAAAGGTGTGCAAAAACATTATGGAGGTAATTCATAGAATTAAGCGACAGCCGCGTGCGCCAAAACCCATTTTGACGCACAGCATATTCATGGATACCAACATCCATAATCGGCCGTGATGCAGGGTGGCGCTGCAACCCTGCAGCAGTGTCAGTTAAGCCCCCAACCCCGCCCCGTGTGCCAAAAACATTGCACAAATCCAGTACATGGCGCAAAGGCCAGTGGACCAGCAAATAGCCCCCCAACCACGTAAACGTGTGTAAAACTCCCTGCGCACCCCTCGGAATACGCGTACCCCGCTCGCACCAGCGAAATCGCATGTAAAACTCCCAGTGCACCCCTCGGAATATGCGTACCCCACTCGCGCAAGCGAAATTGTGTGTAAAACTCCCAGCGCACTCCTCGGAACAGGTGTACCCCGCTCGCGCCAGCGAAATCGGGTGTATAACTCCCTGCACACTCCTAGGAATACGCGTACCCCGCTCGCGCCAGCGAAAACGTGTGGAAAACTCCCCACGCACCCCTCGGAATACGCGTAACCCACTCACACCAGCGAAAACACTTGGAAAAAGTCCCCCCTGTGGAGTGGGCTGCCTGCAGGGCATGCCCAGGGTGGATGGGCTTCCTGTGGGGCATGCCCACGGGTGATGGGCTGCCTGCGGGGCATGCACAGGGGTGATGGGCTGCCTGCGGGGCATGCACATGGGTGATGGGCTGCCTGCGGGCCATAGACTGGGGTGATGGGCTGCCTGCGGGGCATGGGGAGTGTGGATGGGCTGCCCTCCCGGGTGTGCCCCCCCATACCCCACAGGAAGCCCACACCACAGGGGACCACCCCACATCCCCCCTGGCCATGCCCCGCAGGCAGCCCATCACCCCAGTCCATGCCCTGCAGACAGTCCATCACAACTGGGCATGCCCCACCTGCAGCCCATCACCCCTGGGCATGCACCTGGGAGCCCCGACACATGTCCCCCACCCCAACTCCCAAATTACCCATGCCGTGAGAGTCTTAAAAGATCCACCATGGCCATGCATAAATGCACAACAGAGCCACACAGTGGCAACACATGACTGAGGCAATGTTCATTGAGACATGCACAAAACCAATGATAGTACACAACACCAATCATGAAGTTAAAAGAAATGTATTAAAAAACATAATGAAATAACAATTAAAATCAAACTTGCAAATTAATAAATAATGAAAGCTATTACCAAAAAAAAAGGAAAATCCAATGAAAAACAAAAATCCACGACATGAAAAAAGAAACGTGGTCCATCGCCAATGTCAATATGAATTAAATAAACCAAAAGAACTATATACAATGCAAGCCCAAAGGGTCCATGATCCCCAACAAAAGGAAACCTACAAAAAAGTCATATGAATAAAAAACTATCTACATAAAGTGAAGCAAAGTCTGTGAACTCCAAAAAAATGATAAAACAAAGGAAACCTAACGCTAAAGAACTATGTACAAAGGCGGCGGGCAAGTCCTACGGCTCACTTTTTGATGTTCCGGGCCAGGGCATCATCGAACTCCACGTTGATGTTCCGGAGGCGGGCCTCTTCCCTGGCCTCAATGCCCGCCTCAATGCCCTGCGCATGCAGTTCTCCGCCCTGACCATAGTGAGCCGTGCCTCCTCCACCCGCCGCTGCTCTGCATCTATCTGCTGGCCCAACTGCTGCCACACGGAAGACATTTCCAAGCCAGGGTCCTCCTGCCAATGCCTGCCCCTGTGATGTTGATGGCCCCGAGCCATCATCGCTCCCACCCTGAGCCTGCTGCTGTGCATGTGCCCTGCCTGTCGATGCCTGCTCGTCCTCCTCTTGCTGGGGTCCAGTTGGTGGGGTGGCCACCCCTGCTGGACCTCCGACTCCCGACTGTGGCAGGGATGTGTCCTCCACCAGCCTGGCCGCTGGCTCAGAGGCAGCTCCACAGGGTGCCCAGATGATACTTGGGCAGGAAGATGGTACAGATGGCACAAAGGATGACTGGCGCATAAGGGGTTCAGTTGAGGAGGGGCTCGCTAGAAGATCCAGCACGCGGATGAACCCAGCGCTGGTGACCTGTCCTAGTAGGCTGACGCGGTCAATGAGGTATTCAAAATGACGTGCATTGTCCTCATGAGAACTCTACACGTCATCCCGGATACCATGTTGACGCAACACCACCCCAGCTAGAACAGGCTCAATCCGGTCACGGATTGCTACGTCCGCAGGGAGAGGAAGGCCAGTTGTTGTTTGCCCATCCCATCCCTGAAAATGGTTCTGGACGAAGGCATCCCTGCTGGTGCGGTATGATGCAGTCACAGGATCGGGGGACAGGCTTACACACAGGCACCTCCGCGGCAGCCTACGCTGCCTCCTGTCCCTGTCCCTGGACTGCACCACTAGCACCAGTGGAATCCCCCCCCTCCAGGCCCAGAGCGTGGGCCTTCCACGGCCTCTTCCTCAACCGAACACCCACCAACCTGGATTACTCCATGCCATCTTCCTCCATAGGCCCCTGTGGGGGCTCAGCTGCCCCAACCGCTGCCAAGGAGTCCACCACAGCCTCTTGGACCTTTCCCCGGCAGCTGTGGCCATGGACACGGCCCCAGACTCCTCACTCCCGGAAGAGATGACTACGTGGGAGGAGGGCTGGGCCTTGCATCTTCGGCTGGCGGTGGGATCCCTGCTGCTGTGCTCCACAGCAGTGTCCCCGCCCTCTTCATCAGTGGACGCTGCAGACGGGGAGAGACAGAACACAGGCATCAGGGCACTGCACAATGGTCGGATACACACATGACAGTTGCACATGTGTGGCAGTGTCAAACTTCACAGATGGCATCACACTCCCCAACACTCATTTGAACCCACACACATGCACACATTAATAGGAATCGTGCAGCAAGCAGCAGCATCCATCCATACACACACACCAGCATGAACATCCGAAGGTTGGCACGGCATCACAAGCAACATGGGGAGTGCTGAACACATGCACACACACCAACAGACAGACATGCATCTGTACATCTCCACCACCTGTCACGGTACAATCATGGGCAACTATGTCACATCTGCCAATCGGGTTCCTACATGTCTCTGCCACATGCATCCATGGCGTATCACAGTCGCACACATGTCAAACACACACACACACCTGTATGCCATGCACGTACATGAAGGGGGGTGGGGGTGCAGGGGAACATGATTTGGACAGGAGTGGGGGCCTGCTGGCAGGTGCCCCACAGTGCTAGGGGGTGGGGGTGCAGGGGAAGATGAGTTGGACATGGGTGCGGGCCTGGTGGAGGCTGCCCCTGCACTGCTGGGGGGTGGGGGTGCAGTGGAACATGAGTTGGACATGAGTGGGGGCCTGCTGGCAGGTGCCCCATAGTGCTGGGGGGTGGGGTGCAGGGGAACATGAGTTGGACATGAGTGGCGGCCTGCTGGCAGGTGCCCCACAGTGTGGAGGGGTGGGGGTGCAGGGGAACATGAGTTGGACATGAGTGGGGGCCTGCTGGCAGGTGCCCCACAGTGCTGGGGGTGGGGGTGCAGGGGAACATGAGTTGGACATGAGTGGGGGCCTGCTGGCAGGTGCCCCACAGTGCTGGGGGTGGGGGTGCAGGGGAACATGAGTTGGACAGGAGTGGGGGCCTGCTGGCAGGTGCCCCACAGTGCTGGGGGGTGGGGGTGCAGGGGAACATGAGTTGGACATGGGTGGGGGCCTGGTGGAGGCTGCCCCTGGTGGCTGGGGGGTGGGGGTGATAGGGGACATGAGTGGGGGCCTGGTGGAGGCTGCCCCTGGTGGCTGGGGGGTAGGGGTGATAGGGGACATGAGTGGGGGCCTGGTGGAGGCTGCCCCTGCACTGCTGGGGGGTGGGGGTGGTGGGAGGCATGGGTGGGGGCCTGGTGGAGGCTGCCCCTGGTGGCTGGGGGGTGGGGGTGGTGGGAGACATGGGTGGGGGCCTGGTGGAGGCTGCCCCTGGTGGCTGGGGGGGTGGGGGTGGTGGGAGACATGGGTGGGGGCCTGGTGGCTGGGGGGTGGGGGGTGATAGGGGACATGAGTGGGGGCCTGGTGGAGGCTGCCCCTGCACTGCTGGGGGGTGGGGGTGGTGGAAGACATGGGTGGGGGCCTGGTGGAGGCTGCCCCTGGTGGCTGGGGGGTGGGGGTGGTGGGAGACATGGGTGGGGGCCTGGTGGAGGCTGCCCCTGGTGGCTGGGGGGTGATAGGGGACATGAGTGGGGGCCGGCTGGCAGGTACCCCACAGTGCTGCGGGGTGGGGGTACAGGGGAACATGAGTTGGACATGGGTGGGGGCCTGGTGGAGGCTGCCCCTGGTGGCTGGGGGGTGGGGGTGATAGGGGACATGAGTGGGGGCCTGGTGGAGGCTGCCCCTGCACTGCTGGGGGGTGGGTGGGTGGGAGACATGGGTGGGGGCCGGTGGAGGCTGCCCCTGGTGGCTGGGGGGTGGGGGTGGTGGGAGACATGGGTGGGGGCCTGGTGGAGGCTGCCCCTGGTGGCTGGGGGGTGGGGTGATAGGGGACATGAGTGGGGGCCTGGTGGAGGCTGCCCCTGCACTGCTGGGGGGTGGGTGGGTGGGAGACATGGGTGGGGGCCTGGTGGAGGCTGCCCCTGGTGGCTGGGGGGTGGGGGTGGTGGGAGACATGGGTGGGGGCCTGGTGGAGGCTGCCCCTGGTGGCTGGGGGGTGGGGGTGATAGGGGACATGAGTGGGGGCCTGGTGGAGGCTGCCCCTGGTGGCTGGGGGGTGGGGGTGGTGGGAGACATGGGTGGGGGCCTGGTGGCTGGGGGGTGGGGGGTGATAGGGGACATGAGTGGGGGCCTGGTGGAGGCTGCCCCTGCACTGCTGGGGGGTGGGGGTGGTGGGAGACATGGGTGGGGGCCTGGTGGAGGTTGCCCCTGGTGGCTGGGGGTGCAGGGGGACATGCGTTGGTGGGCAGTAGTGCAAGTTGACATGTGGGTTGGCTGGGGGGCATGGCCATTGTGGATGGGGTGCCTGCAGGACATGTGCAGGGTAGGCCCCTGTGGTGTGGGCCACCTGCACGGGCCGTGGAGGGTGTAGAGGCAACACCTGGGAGGACCCACACGTGCAATTCACATGTGGTGCTCTCCGCGCACCCCTGTAATACACGTACCCTGATAGAATCGCATGTGATACTTTCTGCGCACCCCTGAAATACACGTACCCTGCTGATGTCGCATGTGAAACTTCGCACGCACCCCGAAATACACATAGCCATGACATTCGCGTGTGGAACTTCCTGCGCACCCCTGATATACATGTACCCTGCTGATTTCACGTGTGAAACTTCCTGCGCACCCCAAGATACACGTAGCCAGGACATTCGCGTGTGGAACTTCCCGCGCACCCCTGATATGCATGTACCCTGCTGATTTCACGTGTGAAACTTCCCGCGCAACCCAAGATACACGTAGTCAGGACATTCGCATGTGGAACTTCCCACGCACCCCTGGAATACACGTAACCTGCTGATATCGCGTGTGGAACTTCCCGCGCACCCCTGGAATACACGTACCCTGCTGAATTCACGTGTGAAAATTCCTGCGCACCGCTGATGTGCACGAACCCTGATGGAATCGCGTGTGGAACTTCAAGCGCGCCCCTGAAATACACGTACCCAGCTGAAATGACGTGAGGTACTTCCCGCGTACCCCAGTGATACACGTAGCCCGCTTGCCGTGCTGGTACAGGGTTAGCGCAGCCCTTTGCGCTGGATTGGGGATTTTGATGGCTTTTCCCTGCGTGAGAGGCGTTCTTGGGGGCGTAACTGGCGCTGCTGCAGGGTCGCTGCGCCACTGTGCGCCACGGCTGGTTTTGGTAGCTGGAATCCATGAATACGCTGTGCGCGGAAATGAGTTTTGGCGCACACGGCTGGCTCAGGGATTCGCACGCACACACTGTGCGCCAGCCGCGTGCGCCACTTGTGCGCTAAATTCTATGAATTACCCCCTTAATGTTTTTGTCTCATTGTATTTTGTATTTACATTTGTATTTTACCTTATATTTGCTGTATTGATGGAACTTAGCCTCTTTTGCTAGCATTATATGTATTATAGTGCTATCAATTCATTACTTTATGGGTCCCTTATCTCTTTAAGGGTCTTCTGTTTAACAACATTGTTATCTGTTCTTCCCTGTGACTAGCCATGGCTGGACATAGTTGATGGAATTCTTAGTTACATTTATCCTGGTCCTGTTTATGTTCCCACTCTGGGTTTACTACGTCTCTTTTATAACTGAGCCGTGTCTTGCTTTGTTTTTCCATGACCAGTCTGATTTCCATTAACAGCATAAGTGCTTGATTCACTCTAATATGGCTGCCACCTTTTTTTCGCATGGAACAACATTTTGGAGGTAGTTGAAATAGTCGAGGGACTATGCCTGCCTTCTTATTGAGACTCCAGCCTGTGTTCTCCTTACGCGACCAAGCTCTCAGGGAAGCGTGAAACGCGCTGTGTTACAGGATTCCCCTATGGTGTCCTGCCTCTGTCTGTTTTGTGTTTGCTGTTTTGTCATTTTTGAAATAAATTTGTCTCTATTTTTGGACACAAGTTTTTGACTTCAGCTTTGGGAGCATGGGAGATGTTATATGCCTCTTCTAGAGTGCGTTTTTTTCCTCTGTTTGTCTGGAGATATATATATATATATATACACACACATATACACATACATTACATAGCCTGCGGTAGCGGCCATGTAGTTATGGTTAAGTTGCTAAACCCATAGGAAGAGCACGTTTTGGGCGGCTTATAACTTCACTCCGCCTGGACGAATCCTCACCGAACTTTGCAAAAGGAGTATATGGCCCACTCTGAATTTTTTTGCAATGTTTGGTGAGGTTTAGTCAAGGGGGGGCAAAGCTATGGGGGGGTCCCAAAATTTCTTTTTTTCCCATAGACACAATGGGAAAAAACTTTGCTCACGCCTACAGCCCAAACCGCCGGACGGATTTTCACCAAATTTGCAGCAGGAGTCATGGCTTGGTCCCGAAAGTGTACTTTTGTTAATTTGGTGTAAATCCATCCAGTAGTTTTTTATTAAACAACCAAAAGGTAAGGCAAAAAAATTAGTGATATCTATGTCCGCTCTGCGGACACACTTCCCTGTTCGCTCCGCGGACAGGACACCGATTGGCTAATCGGATTGCATCATGTCCGCAGACACGTGACGTGTTCGCTGATTGGTTGGCGTGAAGCATGAGGTGCGTCAGATTTTTGGAAATGCCCGCCATCTTGGATCTGCGGATATCGGCCGGTGTCCGCGGACATCGCGGTAAAAATATATTAAAAAACACAACATTGCACTTGTCAAACTTATCAAATAATCTCTGTGGAGGTGAGGGGTGATGAGGATGGGATGGAATATGGCTGCAAGAAGCAAAAAACTGGTGTTTTTTACCGCAAAAGTCCGCAAACAGTTTGGATGTTCGCGAGCAGTCCTGTGAAAGTTTGCGGACACCTCTGCATTACTGGTTTGGTGAAAAGCAGTTCTTCGATGGCTTATAACTTTGGCGCCACTTAATGGAACTACATGTAATTTTGCAATTATATTCCTGACCTGATAAAGAATGAGTTTGCAAGGTTTGGTGGGGTTCTGTCCAGAGGGGGCAAAATTAGAGGGGGGGTCCCAAAATAATGTAAAGGCTTATAAATGAGGTGCCATTTGACGAATCTACACTTAATTTGGCAAACTGATAATGTATATAGATATACATCTTTTTGCAAAGTTTGGTGGGATTGTTTCAAGAGGAGGCAAAATTAGAGGGGGGGACCCAAAATAATGTAAAGGTTTATACATGAGGTGCCATTTGACAAATCTACACTTAATTTGGCAAACTGATAATACATATAGATATAGATGTATTTGCAAAGTTTGGTGGGATTTTGTCAAGAGGGGGCAGAATTAGAGGGGGGTCACAAATTATTTTAAAGGCTTATAAATGTGGTGCCATTTGACAAATCTACACAAAGGTTTGTAAATAGATTATAGAACTAGATTTAAATGTTTCTGCAAAGTTTGGTGGGATTCTGTCAAGAGGGGGCAAAATTAGAGGGGGGTACTACATTATTTTAAAGGCTTATAAATGGGGTGCCATTTAACGAATCTACACAAAGGTGTGCAAAAACATTATAGGGGTAATTCATAGAATTAAGCGCACAGTGGCGCACGCAGCTTGCGCACAGAGGGAGCGTGCGCCAGTCTGCGACAGCCGCGTGCGCCAAAACCCATTTTGACGCGCAGCATATTCATGGATACCAACATCCATAATCGGCCGTGGTGCAGGGTGGCGCAGCGACCCTGCAGCAGTGTCAGTTACGCCCCCAAACCCGCCCCGTGTGCCAAAAACATCGCACAAATCCAGTACATGGCGCAAAGGCCAGTGGAGCAGCAAACAGCCCCCCAACCATGTAAACGTGTGTAAAACTCCCTGACCAACCCTTGGAATACGCGTACCCCGCTCGCACCAGCGAAATCGCATGTAAAACTCCCAGTGCACCCCTCGGAATATGCGTACCCCACTCGCGCAAGCGAAATGGTGTGTAAAACTCCCAGTGCACCCCTCGGAATACGTGTACCCCGCTCGCGCCAGCGATATCACGTGTATAACTCCCTGCACACTCCTAGGAATACACGTACCCCACTCGCGCCAGCAAAAACATGTGGAAAACACCCAAAGCACCCCTCGGAATACGCGTAACCCGCTCACGCCAGCGAAAACACTTGGAAAAAGTCCCCCCTGTGGAGTGGGCTGCCTGCAGGGCATGCCCAGGGTGGATGGGCTGCCTGTGGGGCATGCCCATGGGTGATGGGCTGCCTGCGGGGCATGCTCAGGGGTGATGGGCTGCCTGCAGGCCATGGAATGGGGTGATGAGCTGCCTGTGGGGCATGGGGAGTGTGGATGGGCTGCCCTCCTGGGTGTGCCCCCCATGCCCCGCAGGCAGCCCACACCACAGGGGACCCTCCCACACCCCTGGCCATGCCCCGCAGGCAGCCCATCACCCCAGTCCATGCCCTGCAGGCAGCCCATCACCACTGGGCATGCCCCGCATGCAGCCCATCACCCCTGGGCATGCACCTGGGAGCCCCGACACATGTCCCCCACCCCCATTGATGGGCACCTGCCAGCAAGCCCCGACTCATGTCCCCTCACCCACCCCCATTGACGGGCACCTGCCAGCAGGCCCTGACTCATGTCCCCCCTCACCCCCATTGACGGGCACCTGCCAGCGGGCTCCAACTCATGTCCCCCCATACCCCCCACCCACCCCCAATGATGGGCACCTGCCAGCAGGCCCCGACTCATGTCCCCCCCATTGACGGGCAACTGCCAGCAGGCCCGGATTCATGTCCACTCTCCTCCCCATTGACGAGCACCTGCCAGCAGGCCCCGACTCATGTCCCCCCACCCACCCCCATTGACGGGCAATTGCCAGCAGGCCCCGACACATGGCCCACCAAACAACATGATCTAACAAAACAGACCCATTGCCCTAATGCCAACCCAAATACCCCCTGCCCCCAGTACAAGCACGCAACCATCCACTGCAGCCACTCACATATTACCCATGCCATGAGAGTCTTAAAAGAACCACCGTGGCCATGCATAAATGCACACCAGAGCCACACACAGGGGACCACCCCACACCCATGGCCATGCCCCGCAGGCAGCCCATCACCCCAGTCCATGCCCTGCAGGCAGCCCATCACCACTGGGCATGTCCCGCATGCAGCCCATCACCCCTGGGCATGCACCTGGGAGCCCCGACACATGTCCCTCACCCCCATTGATGGGCACCTGCCAGCAGGCCCAGACTCATGTACCCCCACCCACCCCCATTGACGGGCACCTGCCAGCAGGCCCTGACTCATGTTCCCCCTCCCCCCCATTGACGGGCACCTGCCAGCGGGCACCAACTCATGTCCCCCAACCTCCCCCACCCACCCCCATTGACGGGCACCTGCCAGCAGGCCCTGACTCATGTCCCCCCTCCCCCCGTTGACAGACACCTGCCAGCAGGCCCGGACTCATGTCCACCCTCCTCCCCATTGACGGGCACCTGCCAGCAGGCCACGACTCATGTCCCCCCACCCACCCCCATTGACAGGCAATTGCCAGCAGGCCCCGACACATGGCCCACCAAACAACATGTCCTAATAAAACAGACCCATCGCCCTAATGCCAACCCAAATACCCCCTGCCCCCCAGTACAAGCACGCAACCATCCACTGCACCCACTCCCAAATTACCCATGCCATGAGAGTCTTAAAAGAACCACCATGGCCATGCATATATGCACAACAGAGCCACACAGTGGCAACACATGACTGAGGCAATGTTCATTGAGACATGCACAAAACCAATGATAGTACACAACACCAATCATGAAGTTAAAAGAAATGTATTAAAAACATAATGAAATAACAATTAAAATCAAACTTGCAAATTAATAAATAATGAAAGCTATTACCAAAAATAAAAGGAAAATCCAATGAAAAACAAAAATCCACGACATGAAAAAAGAAAAGTGGTCCATCGCCAATGTCAATATGAATTAAATAAACCAAAAAAAAAGAAAACCATTGATCCATGGGAATTGTAAAAAAAGAAAGTATGTACAAGTCTTGAACTATATACAATGCAAGTCCAAAGGGTCCATGATCCCCAAACAAAAGGAAACCTACAAAAAAGTCCTATGAATAAAAAATTATCTACATAAAGTGGAGCAAAGTCTATGAACTCAAAAAAAATGATAAAACAAAGGAAACCTAACCCTAAAGAACTATGTACAAAGGCGGCGGGCAAGTCCTACGGCTCACTTTTTCAATGTTCCGGCACGGCATCATTGAACTCCACGTTGATGTTCCGGAGGTGGGCCTCTTCCCTGGCCTCAATGCCCGCCTCAATGCCCTGCGCATGCAGTTCTCCGCCCTGACCATAGTGAGCCGTGCCTCCTCCACCCGCCGCTGCTCTGCATCTATCTGCTGGCCCAACTGCTGCCACACGGAAGACACTTCCAAGCCAGGGTCCTCCTGCCAATGCCTGCCCCTGTGATGTTGATGGCCCTGAGCCATCATCGCTCCCACCCTGAGCCTGCTGCTGCGCTGCCGTGCATGTGCCCTGCCTGTCGATGCCTGCACGTCCTCCTCTTGCTGGGGTCCAGTTGGTGGGGTGGCCACCCCTGCTGGACCTCCGACTCCCGACTGTGGCAGGGATGTGTCCTCCACCAGCCTGGCCGCTGGCTCAGAAGCAGCTCCACAGGGTGCCCAGGGTATACAGGTGATACTTGGGCAGGAAGATGGCACAGATGGCACAGAGGATGACTGGCGCATAAGGAGTTCAGTTGAGGAGGGGCTCGCTAGAAGATCCAGCACACGGAGGAACCCAGCGCTGGTGACCTGTCCTAGTAGGCTGACGCGGTCAATGAGGTATCCGAAATGACGTGCATTGTCCTCATGAGAACTCTACACGTCATCCTGAATACCATGTTGACGCAACACCACCCCAGCTAGGACAGGCTCAATCCGGTCATGGATTTCCAAGTCCGCAGGGAGAGGAAGGCCAGTTGTTGTTTGCCAATCCCCTCCCTGAAAACAGGTCTGGCCGAAGGCATCCCTGCTGGTGCGGGATGATGCAGTCACAGGATCGGGGAACAGGCTTACACACAGGCACCTCTGCGGCAGCCTATGCTGCCTCCTGTCCCTGCCCCTGGACTGCACCACTAGCACCAGTGGAATCCCCCCCCTCCAGGCCCAGTGCGTGGGCCTTCCACGGCCTCCTCCTCAACCGAACACCCACCAACCTGGATTACTCCATGCCATCTTCCTCCATAGGCCCCTGTGGGGGCTCAGCTGCCCCAACCGCTGCCAAGGAGTCCACCACTGCCTCTTGGACCTTTCCCCGGCAGCTGCGGCCATGGACACAGCCCCAGACTCCTCACTCCCGGAAGAGATGACTACGTGGGAGGAGGGCTGGGCCTTGCGTCTCCGGCTGGTGGTGGGATCCCTGCCGCTGTGCTCCACAGCACCGTCTCCGCCCTCTTCATCAGTGGACGCTGCAGACGGGGAGAGACAGAACACAGGCATCAGGGCACTGCACAATGGTCGGATACACACATGACAGTTGCACATGAGTGGCAGTGTCAAACTTCTCAGATGGAATCACACTCCCCAACACTCATTTGAACCCACACACATGCATACATTAATAGGAATTGTGCAGCAAGCAGCAGCATCCATCCATACACACACACCAGCATGAACATCCGAAGGTTGGTACGTCGTCACAAGCAACATGGGGAGTGCTGAACACATGCACACACACCAACAGACAGACATGCATCTGTACATCTCCACCACCTGTCACAGTGCAATCATGGGCAACTATGTCACATCTGCCAATCGGGTTCCTACATGTCTTTGTCACATGCATCCATGGCGTATCACAGTCGCATGTAATACAATAAAGAGCAAGATGATACGTGTTGTTTACTTGCCTCCAACCCCCTCACACAGGAACTCTATAAGGTTTTCCAGCATCACTAGTCCTGAAAAAATGGACCGTCTGCTATAACTAATTTACACAAATGTCTGACAAGTTTATTATTCAAATAATTCAAACTGAATTTAAACAAAAAACACTACCCTCACCTAACACAGTGTACTAAACATTAAAAAACAAATATAAAACAAATATAAAACATCAGATAACTTATTTATACGACACAGAAGATATCACATAACACACAAAAAAATCTCAATGTGTCACTAAAACAACAAGCATCCCAACATGTTTCTGTTCTTAACTGCCCAGTTCAGGCGAACATTCTTCAGGGGATAAATTTAAAAGCATCCACTAATCTCTTCCACACCGTGTTGAAAGGGTAGATTCAGGCACCCAAGAGGGTAAAAGGAAAACAACCTCCAAGCCTGTAAAAATAAAGGAAAGGAGAAACCTAATGAGTTCCAAAGAGGGAAGGAAGTACTACAAAATGTAAAAGGAGGCATGGCACAGGGATTATGCCACACTCACAAGGGTCCCAAAGGGCACCCGCAGATTTACCTTTAAATGGTGAAACTTCAAAGCACGTCACAGGATGACAAATTTGCTGGTTTCCCTCCAAATGAGAAATCAATACTTCAACAAAGCGTCACAGTCCGCTAGAGTATCGCCACACCTAAGTAAGACAAAACCAATACACAGAGACCACATGCTCTGTTATATCCAGAAATCACACTGGCTTCAATACCACTGCACATAAAATCAAGGCTCCAAATAACAAAGTGAATTACCTCCACAAATGTAGGGATCAAGACTGCAGTTCACGATTCAGTAATGAACAAGTTGAAATGGAAACATCCATACCATCAAGCAATAAAGTACAGAGTCAATCTGGAAAGCAATGGGAACATAACAGTAAACACCATTGATCTGGCATTACCAAAACCTCAGCTAACAACATACCGTCAACGTGCACTAGGGGGCAAACAGAAGGGGGTGCTTATATTTCACACACGTGAGGAGACCATGCATTATCTAATGTGTAAAGATAACTACTCAGCGTCCATGCTGTCCAACCTCCACAACGTAAAAGAAACGCGGAAAATGGATAGCCACACAACGTGTGTAAAATAAGTGTAAAATAAAGTACCCCAACCACCAAAAAATGCAAAAGGTGTCGCGACATGGAGACAATATCATGCACAAAGTCACATTCAAAGGCGAAATGCTGGTAGCGTGCTCACCTATACACACGGCGGGGTTTATTCACTCCACTTGCAGCATTCACACATACTCGGCCAGCACTCGATTCAGAGGAGTCATGGCTGCTGCACAATCTCAAAGCATCTATGGTTGCGCAGCAACACAAAGAAAGGACTCTGTTAAAGCGTCTATGGTTGTGCGGCAACACAAAGAAAGGACTCTACTTCTCGAAGTTACTCAGGAGTACAACAACCAAGGGGGCCATATTGGAACAGACCCAGGATCAACTGGTGTGGAGGAGTTTAGTGGACACTCAGCGCATCAAAAAGATGTAAATTGCACTAACTTCATCAATTGAACTAAAAACCAAATTGTTCGCCAAAAATGGGGTGCCCACATGATATATGTATCACACAATGTCCAAAATTATATTTGGCTAACCAAATGCCAATCAATGCTTTCATTGAGCCCTAGCACATTGCTTTGTAATTTGAAAATAATTTTTTGCTCTATATTCAATAATTTTCGATCTGTTTCAATTTTGGTATTTCCATGCACCTTTTTCAAAATCAGCCATGTGAAGTCATTGAAACCATGTTTCTTTTCAATAAAATGTTTCACAAGAGGGGCAGTTATCACTTGATTCTTGATACAGCTGCAATGTTCCACCATTCAAACTTTACATTGCCTATATGTTTTTCCCACATAATGTAGGCCACATGGACAGGTGATCAGATATACAACATTAGCTGTGTTACAATTCGTCATTTCAGTGAAGACCCACTTAACATCAGGTAGAATTTGCAATAATCTAGTTTCTTTTGTTTGTCCACACATGCTGCAATTCCCACATGGAAAATGTCCTTTTACTTCAGGCAAACCCCACAGTCTAGTTTGCCTAACTTGTGGTATCTGCATTTCTGTCACATCATTTCTGATCAGAATATTTCGTAAATTCTGGCTTTTTCTGAAAGCCACTAGGGGAGGCAACACTTCTTTACCACGATATATTTTCTTCCAAGTTTTCATCACAATGTTTTTGATTTTATAGGACAAATTTGAGAAAGTATTAACAAATACAGTGCCAATCTTTTTAATTGGCCTACTACTTTTCTCCAAAAGTGCTCGCGATTGTTATTGTAAGCTCTTTTTGAAGCATTTCTTATAACTCTAGGCGGATAGCCTTTGGCCAACAACTTGTTGGTCAATACATCCGCACTTCGAGCAAAATCATCTTTAAGACTACT
Organism: Ambystoma mexicanum; assembly: GCF_040938575.1. NCBI lineage: Eukaryota > Metazoa > Chordata > Amphibia > Caudata > Ambystomatidae > Ambystoma > Ambystoma mexicanum. The sequence goes on from NC_090936.1 coordinate 871,333,523, forward strand.
ATTGCGCTTCAGCCTCAAAAATTGTCCAAATGGCAAATTGTTCTTTAAATGTTTAGCATGGTGGCTATTGAAGTGCAATAAAGAGTTCTTATCAGTAGTCTTATTATAGGGCTTCACTTTTAAAGAACCATTGTGATGGAAAATGGTGATGTCTAGAAAATGAGTCTCACAATCACATATAGACCCAGTGAATTTCAGAAACCGATTTTGTTGGTTAAGCCATGTCACAAAACAATCTGCCTCTTCTCTTGAGCCATCCCATATGATCAGTATATCATCTATATACCTCAGCCACTTCCTCAAATGATTGCTGAAAGGGTTGGTGGCTGGGTATATTACTGCCTTTTCAAAATACTCGACATAAAGATTGGCTAAATTCGGGGCCATGGCAGCACCCATGGCTGTACCCTCAATCTGTTGAAAGAAAGAACCCTGGAATTGGAAAACATTTTTTGTCAGGGCAAACTCCGTGCACCACAGAATGAAAGCATTACTCACAGGATGGCCATCCTCTCTATTCATCAACACTTCTTCAACCACCTCAAGTGTGGCTCTTTGGGGTATCACAGTGTACAACGATTGAATGTCCAAGCCTATCAGCAAGGACTGGCCCGGAATAAACTCAATGTTTTCCAATTTATTAATAGCGTCAGTGGTGTCTCGCAAATAGCTTTTCATTTTCAAAACAGACGGTCTCAAATAGAAGTCTGCAAATTTGGACAAAGGTTCCAAAATCGAATTCACACCAGACACTATGGGTCTACCAGGGGGGTCAACAAGTCTCTTGTGTACTTTGGGCAAGATGTAAAAAACAGGTACTCTTCCTTGATCCCTGATCAGGAATTCAAATTCTTGCTTACTAATCATTTCGGCATCAAAAGCTGCAGTCACCTTTTCTTTAATAATTTTTTTTGAGTTTGTCAGAGGGGTCATTAGCCAGTCTCAAGTAACTCACATCATCAGATAGCAGTCTTTCACATTCTCTTACATAATCACTACGGTTCATCAACACAATCGCTCCTCCCTTATCTGCTTGTCTAATAATCAGGTTCTTGTTTTTTGCTAACTTTAGTGCCGATGCTCTTTGTAACCTACTAAAGTTGGAGTTGCGAGACTTTTCGCCAGACTCCAACTTAAGAACCTCTGCCAGCACCTGTCTTTCAAAAACCATAGATTCGGCAGTATGAGAGTGACTGGGAGCACAGAACGTAGATGTATTGCGCAACCCACTGAGATTATTACTGGTATAGGCTTCATGTTCACTGAAGTATTCATTCAACTGTACCTTGCGCATACATGCGAAAAACTCTGTTCTAAATTCAAAAGGATCATGAGATTTAGTAATGACAAAATTGAGACCCTTATTCAGGATGTTTTCCTCTTCCGAGGAAAGGACATAGGAGGACAAATTTATCACCACCGATTCCTTGTTCGACTCCTTGTCCTGACCTGGTTGTCCCAGTCCCCCCGATTCGGGCCTTGTCCTAAAAAAGGCATCCTTTGTCTTTGTCTATTGCCCCCTCTAGGACCTCTTCCTCTTCCTCTACTCATACTGGCCTGAGCTCCAGGGTCATTATCTCCTGTCGTACTTTCTTCACTAGAACTATAGGAAGTATCTCGAAAATGTACCCGTCTGTTGTTTCTCGAAGATTGAAATGTATTACCAAATTTGTTGTATCCGCCTAGAGTTATAAGAAATGCTTCAAAAAGAGCTTACAATAACAATCGTGAGGCACTTTTGGAGAAAAGTAGTAGGCCAATTATAAAGATTGGCACTGTATTTGTTAATACTTTCTCAAATTTGTCCTATAAAATCAAAAACATTGTGATGAAAACTTGGAAGAAAATATATCGTGGTAAAGAAGTGTTGCCTCCCCTAGTGGCTTTCAGAAAAAGCCAGAATTTACGAAATATTCTGATCGGAAATGATGTGACAGAAATGCAGATACCACAAGTTAGGCAAACTAGACTGTGGGGTTTGCCTGAAGTAAAAGGACATTTTCCATGTGGGAATTGCAGCATGTGTGGACAAACAAAAGAAACTAGATTATTGCAAATTCTACCTGATGTTAAGTGGGTCTTCACTGAAATGACGAATTGTAACACAGCTAATGTTGTATATCTGATCACCTGTCCATGTGGCCTACATTATGTGGGAAAAACAAATAGGCAATGTAAAGTTCGAATGGTGGAACATCGCAGCTGTATCAAGAATCAAGTGATAACTGCCCCTCTTGTGAAACATTTTATTGAAAAGAAACATGGTTTCAATGACTTCACATGGCTGATTTTGAAAAAGGTGCATGGAAATACCAAAATTGAAACAGATCGAAAATTATTGAATATAGAGCAAAAAATAATTTTCAAATTACAAAGCAATGTGCTAGGGCTCAATGAAAGCATTGATTGTTATTTGGTTAGCCAAATATAATTTTGGACATTGTGTGATACATATATCATGTGGGCACCCCATTTTTGGCGAACAATTTGGTTTTTAGTTCAATTGATGAAGTTAGTGCAATTTACATCTTTTTGATGCGCTGAGTGTCCACTAAACTCCTCCACACCAGTTGATCCTGGGTCTGTTCCAATATGGCCCCCTTGGTTGTTGTACTCCTGAGTAACTTCGAGAAGTAGAGTCCTTTCTTTGTGTTGCCGCACAACCATAGACGCTTTAACAGAGTCCTTTCTTTGTGTTGCTGCGCAACCATAGACGCTTTGAGATTGTGCAGCAGCCATGACTCCTCTGAATCGAGTGCTGGCCGAGTATGTGTGAATGCTGCAAGTGGAGTGAATAAACCCCGCTGTGTGTATAGGTGAGCACGCTACCAGCATTTCGCCTTTGAATGTGACTTTGTGCATGATATTGTCTCCATGTCGGGACACCTTTTGCATTTTTTGGTGGTTGGGGTACTTTATTTTACACTTATTTTACACACGTTGTGTGCCTATCCATTTTCCGCGTTTCTTTTACGTTGTGGAGGTTGGACAGCATGGACGCTGAGTAGTTATCTTTACACATTAGATAATGCATGGTCTCCTCACGTGTGTGAAATATAAGCACCCCCTTCTGTTTGCCCCCTAGTGCACGTTGACGGTATGTTGTTAGCTGAGGTTTTGGTAATGCCAGATAAATGGTGTTTACTGTTATGTTCCCATTGCTTTCCAGATTGACTCTGTACTTTATTGCTTGATGGTATGGATGTTTCCATTTCAACTTGTTCATTACTGAATCGTGAACTGCAGTCTTGATCCCTACATTTGTGGAGGTACTTCACTTTGTTATTTGGAGCCTTGATTTTATGTGCAGTGGTATTGAAGCCAGTGTGATTTCTGGATATAACAGAGCATGTGGTCTCTGTGTATTGGTTTTGTCTTACTTAGGTGTGGCGATACTCTAGCGGACTGTGACGCTTTGTTGAAGTATTGATTTCTCATTTGGAGGGAAACCAGCAAATTTGTCATCCTGTGACGTGCTTTGAAGTTTCACCATTTAAAGGTAAATCTGCGGGTGCCCTTTGGGACCCTTGTGAGTGTGGCATAATCCCTGTGCCATGCCTCCTTTTACATTTTGTAGTACTTCCTTCCCTCTTTGGAACTCATTAGGTTTCTCCTTTCCTTTATTTTTACAGGCTTGGAGGTTGTTTTCCTTTTACCCTCTTGGGTGCCTGAATCTACCCTTTCAACACGGTGTGGAAGAGATTAGTGGATGCTTTTAAATTTATCCCCTGAAGAATGTTCGCCTGAACTGGGCAGTTAAAAACAGAAACATGTTGGGATGCTTGTTGTTTTAGTGACACATTGAGATTTTTTTGTGTGTTATGTGATATCTTCTGTGTCGTATAAATAAGTTATCTGATGTTTTATATTTGTTTTATATTTGTTTTTTAATGTTTAGTACACTGTGTTAGGTGAGGGTAATGTTTTTTGTTTAAATTCAGTTTGAATTATTTGAATAATAAACTTGTCAGACATTTGTGTAAATTAGTTATAGCAGACGGTCCATTTTTTCAGGACTAGTGATGCTGGAAAACCTTATAGAGTTCCTGTGTGAGGGGGTTAGAGGCAAGTAAACAACACGTATCATCTTGCTCTTTATTGTATTACATATATCTATATCCCCGTTGGTGGAGTAGGATGTCTTCATGTTAATAGGGATTCTTTATACCTATTTAAACGTATTAGTATCACAGTCGCACACATGTCAAACACATACACGCACCTGTATGCCATGCACGTACATGAAGGTGGAACCAGCATCCATGTGTCACACCCCAACCATGCCATAGTACATACACAGAAATGCTAACATGTGTGCGTCTCCACATGCAGTTGTGCATCATGCTTTGGAACACATACACCATTGATGTGCATCACACATGACTGGACTCGCATGCAGCACGGTCATGTCCCTGCACATGCACATCCATACATGGCCCATTTCAGACAAATGTCCAAGCTGCACACTCCTGGCACACCTCAACATGCACTGCGTCCAATAAGTATGCATGGACACTTACCGCTTGACTCCTGACCGGTCTGCCTCTCGAAGATCTAGCGGTAAAGCGCTGGGTTAATGTGTTCCAGGACCCTCATGCCGTTGGTGGTAAGGTGGACCTGACGCCTCACTGCAACTGCTGCTTCCAAGAGGCGCCGGGCCTTCCTGAGGGTCCTGGACCTGAAGTCCTCCCAGCGCTTACGGACGTGTGGTATGTCGCGGGTTGCCACCCCCTCCACGTTGATGGCAACCACAAGGTCCTTCCAGATCCTCTCCCGTCCATCCTTGTCGGCGTAGAGGGCATCATAATGCACCAGGACTTGCTCCACCAGGATGCCAACTTCTCCTGCAGTGAAGCTGGCAGCCCTGTGCCTCTCTGGCTGGGGGTTGCCACTGGTCTCCAATGGTGTTTCCCCCGACATGGCAACCCCATAGGCAGATGTGGGTGGGCAACTGGGTCCAGGTACTGGGCTATGGACCGATGGAGCTGCAGTGGAGAGTCTTCTGTTCCAGCAGGGGTGGTCACAGCAACTGGGCCCCTGCAGAAGGCTGACGTGCAGGCACCAAATAGCAGGGCACGTGGCCAGCAGGTGGGCAGGCAGCAGCAGATGGCTGCTGGGTGTCGGCTCAGGGCTCTGGGGGCAGGAAAATGGCCTTCTGGGCAGGAGCGTGGTCTTCCATGTGTTATCGTGTGGCCAGCTTTATACAGAGTGATTTGGCATGTGAAAAAACAGCACGTCAGCGTGCAATTCAAGGAAAGGCCCTTAGCGCATAAGCGTGTATGTGATGTAACACGCATGGGCGTTTCCCTCAGCACGGGTGCATCCGCATGTGCAATAACTGCACATCTGCGTGTGAATGCGTGCAATTCGAGGCAAGGCCCTTAGCGCGTAAGCGCATATGTGACGTAACACGCACGGGTGTTTCCCTCAGCACGGGTTAATGGTGAGCATGGCCCAGCAGTCCTGTGTATGTGCTGTTCGTGGAGACCAACGCGCGTGTTTACTCTGCTGGAATCACACGCGATTACTTCACAGCATTTGAAGTCCGTACCTCTTCTTTTGGCGGGGTGTTGTCTATGCGCACAAGCGCATGCGTTTTTGCTTTTTTTTAAAAAGCAAGGCAGGCGGTGAGTCGCGCACGTTATTTTTCCCACTGTTATTTTTCCCACTGTGGTTCCCCCTGTGCATCGCGTACCGTTTTTGAGGTCATAGTAGCCTGCGTGTTCCACGCGTTCATGTTTTTTGTGTCCCTGGGTGCCACACTGTACTGCTGGAGGTTTAATCCATGCACGTGGTGCTACCGGGGTCGCATGCACTTTTTTCTTTTGTGAAATTACACATTTTTGTTTTTATACTTTGTCCATTTTTGATTTTACTTTTTTTGGGGGGGGTGCCTGAGCGTTTTGACTCGTCATCTTTCCCCAGGGGTCACACACAGCCTTGCAGGAGCACTGGGGTACCTATTCCATCAAGTACCCTGACCCCTTCTAGCCAATTGCCCAGGACAATTGTTGAGTGGACCTCCCATAGCCTATTTTCCATCAGTGCCATGGTTGGGAGGTCACCAAAGGCTAAGGGCGGCAAAGCTGGGTGTCCTCCCAGGGCTGACGTGGTCAGGCACATGGGCGCGGAGACCAGGGAGGACGGGGAGTCCAGGGTGGCGGGTGGCTACAGGGGGGAAGAGGCAGGGGTGCCCCTCTGGGGCAGGATGCCCAGCCACGTGCTGGTGCAGACATGCCACCACCCACTGTGGCTCCTGGTGATGCAGCTGTTGCATCACAATCTGGCGCCCATATCACCCAACAGCAATTTACATCTGTCGTCATGGGCCTACCGGTGGTGGTAGCTGCAGATGCAGCTGTGGACACCTCCACCCGGGCTCTAGGTCAGGCAGCGCATGTTGCGTGACGAGGACTCCCAGGACGATTTCCATCTTGTCCGGAGGCTGGGGTCATGTGTGTCCACTGTATCTGTGACTGTGGCACACGTATCTGGGGCAGTTATGACATCTGCTGCCCCAAGCAGCCGGGTGGTGGTAACTGCAGATACAGCCAACACCACCTTGGCAGTGAGTCAGACCCAAGCCAGACCTTCTGTCCTCATACCAACACCCACTGCCTTGGTCCAGTCCACCAGCGCCACTGCCCCCACTGATCAGGGCCACATTGCCCACTCAACGTCAGTATTACCGGTCAAAAGGAGGAAGCATGCTCCTGCACAAGAGGCTGGGACCCCAGACACAGGTCCGGCCTCCGGCACGTGAAGGAAGAAGCCTTTCTGCAAGCAGCAACTGGACTTCCTTGTGGACTACGTGCCAGAACACCAACGCGATATGCTTGTGGGCCCACAGTGCCATACAAAGCATCACCAGCGTTGGGTCCACTGGCAGCATGTTGCAAATGGTGTGACAGCCATGGGATTCCAGGTGCACACGACTCAGGACTGCTACAAGCGTTAGAATGACCTCCGATGCAGTGCAAAACAAAAGCGTGACTCCAATTATTCCATGTCTCTGGTGACTGGTGGTGGGCCATCACCAGAGGAGGATGAACTCACTGAGGCGATCGCTTCAGAGTTCATCCCGGAAGAACAAATCCATGGAGTGGGAGAGAGGATGGATTATGATGCATCACCTGGTGAGTATTGACGCGTGTGACAACTTGGCTCCTTCCTTTCTTCAATCTCCCTCTCTACCTGTGGTTTGCACCAGGGGTCTGACCTCTCTGCCTGACTATACAAACGGCACTTGGCAGCTCTCGCCTACTGCATTTTCATTTTCTGCTACCACTTCCAGTGCTATGCTTATGACAACCAACTCATTTCCAGGTTGCCCTTGGGCAACTCTTCTCCCTCCCTTATTTCTGATAGCCTCATTGCCATTTGCAATTGGTGTACTGCAAACGATCTCTGTCTAAATGCCAGCAAGACTGACATCTTCCTCATTGGTACACCTTCACCATCCTTTCCCCTCACTCTCTGGCCAGTCCCACTTGGCCCTCCTCTTACCTCCACCTGCAAGGCCAACAACCTCGGGGTCAGCTTTAACTCAACACATTCCTTTTCCACACACATTTCTGATGTATCTTGAGATAGATTAACTTCATCACATCCTCAGGGGAACTGTGCCTTTCCTATCGTTCAACTACATGCTCACAGTCTCTCATGCTAGGTTTTACTCAAGGTTGGAGTACCGTGACAGGCTCTTCCAATATTCCACCTGCCTCCACAATCCACCCTATACCACTAAACCAGTACAGGACTGCGAGACTTGTCCTTGGCCTCATGCCCTTGGATCCTACCTTTCCAGCACTGTAATCTCTTCATTGCCTACCAGTAGATGCAAGGATGATACTTCAGACCATCTGCATTGTACACAATGGATTTTTGGGACTGGGTGCGAAATAGCTGAATAAATCCCTCTGCAAATTCCTCCCCTCTTGAGTCCTTTGCTCCTCCACCTCACAATCCCTCCAGGTCAGTTGTTAATTGAATAGATTAGCTGTGGGGCAGATCTGTGTGTATGGCTGGGTACTCCCTTTGGAACAGCCAACTGGGTATGTTGAAACTTGAGGAGAAACATCTCTGCTTCCGGTAGCAACTCAAGACCTTCCTATTTGCTCCTGCATTAGCCCCTCTTCTCCCTAGCTGAACAGTTTCCTCTGTCGACACTGTGTCTCTGCACACACTCTGTCCTTTGGGCCCAGGTACCTGCTCACCCTGCCTCCCTGCTGCACTGCCTCCATGCCTCCAATTGCAATGGATCCTGTGCGTGTACCTATACTGTCCCCCACTCTACTTCTGCACTCATCAGATTTGCCCTATCCAAATTATCTTGAACTTGCCAATTGTTGGCTGCACTGCCACCTTTTGAATGCCTAATCTATCATTGTACTACATTTTCCTTCTTTGGTCTCCTCTGTTTGGCACGTACCCCTTCTCCCACTTCCGGGGTCTTCAACCCTTTATCCCTCCTCCATGCATTTGCGTGTTCTCAGTGTGACTGTGCCCAGTATGATAGTTGTTTTGAATTCCTTTTCTCCCTTGTTCCACTCCCTTAGCTTGTTTGCACTCTGAGCCACTTGTGTACGAGTGCAATCTTGATGAGATGTCATTTCATGTCATATACATCCTTTGTCCTTGGTGCAGTGTGTCTCACCCTGACTGTGCTGGTGGCATTGGCTCCCCATGCACTTGTGCACAATCATGTTCCATGTTCATTCCATGTATGCCCCTAGGTCTCCTTGACCACCTGCTCATTGTAGTATTTGTCCAGGATGTTCCAAGTGTCATCTCATTTGGACAGCCATGTCATGCTCACTGTAGGTCTGTGTGTCATCACGCATGACTTCAGGCTGTCCACATCTGTATCATGCACATGGTCCCCCTGTTACAGGCCCACTGCCTATTTTTAACTCGTGTCTCATACATGCATGGGTGTACTATTGATGGTTACTCATCTGTCACCCATCATGTCCACTTCTCATCGGCTGTAGTGACATTTGAATGATGAAATGCAATAGATGCATGCCAACACTGTCTGCCAATGCATGTTCTTTGAGGAATATTTTATTACCATGCAGTGCCTCCCTGCTATTGCCCAGAGGGTGGGTGTTTCATGGAATCCATGCTAGATGGTGCATGCCATTTGCACATGATGGCTGGAATTGCCCTTACTCTGCTGTCATGTTTGGAGATTGTCATCACTATGTACATGTTGATGTTGGAATTTGAGGGGCTACACATGCACTGCACCGAACACACCCACTCCTGTGCCAAGTTCAGCCCTTCAACTTGCAAACACAATGCTGCTGTGTGATGGTGACCTGACATGTATGTACCCATGTCCCTCCTTTCACTGTATAGAAAGGCACTAGTGTAGGTGCCTCCTGTGACACATGTACTCTACAGTTGATGGTAGTTGAGTGCTGCACATGAACATGCATGTTACATGTATCATGGTGTGTTTGGTTTCATTTCTAGCTGTGGCTATTTCTGTCTTCCCACATGCTTATGCTAGGTGCCATCTCTTTGTTGCCATCTCTCATTTCTGCCTTGGATATGTGCCTGCTAGAGGTTGTGTGTGATGCAGGTGATGTACAACATGCAAAACATGTGTTGCCTTCACATTTTGCACACATCTTTTTCTGATTTTGGGATACCCTTGCATTGCAATGCCACTGGATGCATGTTGGGGTTTAAATTGCCTGTGACATGGCGGTTTCATTATTTGGCTGTCAATGTTGTGAACTGTATGTGTGTGGTATGTGCTACTGACATGCATGTCCTTGTTTCTTTTCTTTATGTTGCAGGTGATGACGCACTGGCGGCAGAGGATGAAGATGTTATGTTATGTTTATTATTTATAATGCGCGAGAGTACCCAAGGGTATAAGGGCACAGCATTTTCAAGAATTTTCGAAGCTTAGTTGCAGTCATCATAAAATATACATACAGACAATGAGGTAAACCAATGTTGTATACAAAGCAGCAGTGAGTCAGGTAGGAATTATATACATGTAAACAGGTAGGCACACGTGGTTACAGAGTGTGCGGGTAGCACAGCATTTAGTAATCCTAGTGGGCCTCTGATTGCAGCCATGAGACTACCTTGGAACGGAAGTTCTGGTAGGGCAAGTCCATTCTGAGCTTTGGAGGCAAGGAGTTCCACAGTTTGGCTGCTTTCAATTGGAAGCTGTTTCCTCCTATGGTGGTGCGTTTGTAGTTGGGGATGGATAGGCAGTCTTTATATGCTGTTCTAACGGGTTTTAGAGAGGACTGTCTGTGGAATCTATTGATCAGGTATGTTGGGGCAGCATTGTTAAGAGATTTGTGGGTGAGTGATGCCGTTTTTAAACGAATTTTATCTTTAGTGGAGAGCCAGTTTTTCTGTTGGCTGATTCCTGTGATATGTTCTCTTCTAGAGATGCCCAAGGCTGCTCTGAGAGCGTTGTTCTGGAGGGTTTGTATCTTGCTGGTGGTGGCCTTGGACGATCCCAGGTAGAGGTCGTTGCAGTAGTCGAGGTGGGACAGTATGAGGGCTCTAGCGAGTGTAAGGCAACTAGTGTCTGACAGAAATGGTTTGGCTGCTCGGATTAATTTGCATGTGTATGCCGTGGAGGATGCTAGGGAGCTCACTTGTCTTTTGAAGGAAAAGTTGGAATCCAAGTAGAATCCCAATGTTCTGACCTACTGTCCGACTGTGATGTTGTTCCCGTCAATCATAAACGAATTGTAGGCCGGGCCCAGTTTCCTTAGGCTGGACGTGGTACCTAGGATGATGAGCTCTGTTTTATCATCATTCAGGCATAGTCCATGAGTGGCCATCCATGCCTGGATGATGATGTATACCCTATTTAGCAAGGCCAAATCCTTTCCATAATCTCCAGAAAGCGGAAGGAGGATCTGGGTATCATCTGCATAGTTAGTGTAGGTGATACCGAGATGATCCAAATCATCGAAAAGGGGCTTGGTAGATATGTTATACAATGTGGGGGAGACACAGGAGCCCTGTGGTACCCCACAGGTGATTGGTACAGGGTCTGCTGCAGCAGTGGGAGAGAAGACCCTCATGGTTCTGCCATTAAGGAATGATGTGATCCAGGTGATGGCCTCAGTAGAGAAGTGCGCTGAAGAGTGGAGGTGTGTACATAGGACAGAGTGATCGACCAAATCGAAAGCTGCAGATAGGTCGAGGAGGAGGAGTAGGGCAGCTTCTCCATTGTCTCTGAGCGTGTCGATCTGGGCTTTTAAGTCAATGAGTGCGGTTTCAGTCCCGTGTTGAGGACGGAACCCTGATTGTCTGGATCCTAAGAGGTGGTGATCTTCCAAGTGCTTCTGTATTTATACATAGGTAACCTTGTCCAAGATTTTTAGTAGGAAGGGAACAGTCTTTATGGGTCGGTAATTTGTGGATGTGGCTGGGTCAAGTGTAGGTTTTTTCAGTAGTGGACGTACCCAAGATTATTTTAAATTGGTGGGGATGGAGCCAGTGGCGAAGGAGGCGTTGATCAGTTTCGTAATGAAAGGGGAGAGGTCACGGGCAGCGTATTTGATAAGCTGTGCTGGGCACAGGTCTCCCTGGCAATTGGATGGTTTCAAGGACAGGATGATTTTTTCAACTTCAAGTGTGTTGACTTTGGAGAACTTGAAGCAGGTGATATCTGTGGGTGTGAGCTTGTCCGGAATATTCAGAGGGAGAGTGACATTGAGGGAGGCTTTTTTGCTGGAGATTTTACTTTGGAGGGTTGTGATCTTATTCGCTAGGGCACTTTGAATTTCTGAACACCAGTTTTTATCTTTAGTACAGGTGTCGGGGGGTACTATGGGGGTTTCTACTTCTTTGAGGATGGAGAAAAGTTCTTTCATGTTTGATTTTGCTTGGGATATGCAAGAGTCTAAGGAGGTTCGTTTAGCCATATAAATTTCTTTTTTGTAGAGTGCGTCGAGTTTGGAAAGTTTGAGTTTTTTTTGCGACTGAGGGGGATTTTTTCCAAGTGGCCTCGCAGTTTCTTTTCTGCTGCCTAAGGTTTTTAAGGAATGGTGTGTACCATTTGTTGAGGTGTGTTTTTGGTTTGCTTGGTCTGAGTTTAAGGGGGGTGATAAGGTCTAGTGAGGTGGACATAAGCTTGTTGTATTCTTTGACCAAGGTGTCAGGGTCAAGGTTGTCAGGGAGTATGTTGAGTGTGGGGAGTAGGTTTGGGATGAGTCTTTCTACTGTCATATTCTTCTTGTTTCTAGTGAGAATAGTTGGGGCCATAATGGTAGGCAGAGGTGGAGGTCTGTCAGTAGAAAGCATGAATGATACCAGATGGTGGTCAGTCCAGGCTAGGGGTGAGATATTTGTGATATTCGCTTGGCAGTTGTGATCGGTTACCCAGTCAAGTATTCTACCTTTTGAATGAGTGGGTGCCGTGCATCTTTTCGCGAAGCCTAGCTCAGTGAGAGTGTTAACTATAGTACTGGTGGTATGGTCTTCTGGGTCGTTATAGCCCAGATTGAAGTCTCCCAGGGTGGGAACTTGAATAGAGTTTTTAAGATTGCTGGATAGAATAGAGTTGAGGTCCTCATCGAAGGTGCCGATGGGACCTGGCGGGCGGTAGATCAGATAGATATTAAGAGTTTGTGTATTGGTAAGTGGAAGTTTGACTGATAGTGTTTCGTACGAGGGGACATTGGAAGAAGTTGCTAGTCTCATGGTAAGACTGCACTTATGGATAATGGCGACACCCCCTCCTCTGGAATTGGGGCGATCTTGTCTAAGGATAGAGTAGTTATCTGGGACTGCCAGCATGAGCATGGGGCCTGCTGCTGGGTGTAGCCAGGTCTCAGTAATAGCGAGGAAGTCAAGGTCTTCTTTAAGGATTAAGTCTGCTATTTCTGTAGCATGAGCTACTAGCGACCTGGCGTTGATCAAGGCTCCCTTAATTTTGGGGCTATCTGTGTTTTTAGGAGTAGTAGTATGACGCTTGTTCTGTGTTGATTCAGGAGTGGCTTAAATGGGTGAGTTGTGATGTGGTCTAGGGTTGAAGTTTTGAGGTGAATTGGAGGTTTTTGTAGAGGAATTAGGTTTAGGCGGCGGCGGCGCTCTGGAATTCTGTATGGTGGGCAGTGAGCGGGCAAGGGGCTCACACATTTTGGCTAGTCTGGCTCTGAGTCCTAGGTTCCTCTGTATGGTAGCACGAGGGAGGCTAGTGGGTGGCAGTGGCTGAAGGATGTTTATGTCTATGTGTGGTTCCTGGTTGTTAGGTCCAGTTAGGGATGGTGTGTTGGGTAAGTGTGGAGCCAACTTGAGCTGTGTTGCAGTGTTTAAAAGGATCAAGAGGCATGCAAGCAGGTTGGTAGTGAATGGACACATACTAAGTAGCGGTGGCAGGGGTGTTGGGAGGCCGGGGTATAGGCTTGGTTAACCCCAATTAGCTACAATGTAGCTACAAATGCAATGAGTGACACCTAAGTTAAAGGTAGAGCAGTGTGGCTGGGAGGAGATGCGTTACACCTAGTTTTGAAATAAGGCAAAATGGCTAGAGTGCATATAGCAGCAGCTAGATTCAAGGTATAGCAATTTGGCTAATATGCATTGAGTAACAGCTAAATTACATTTATACATCTAAATGCGAAATAGGCAAAAGTGGCTAAGGTGCATGTAATAATAGCTAGATTCAAAGTATAGCAATTTGGCTAATATGCATTGAGTAACAGCTAAATTACATTTATACATCTAAATTTGAGGTAGGCAAAAGTGGCTAAGGTGCATGTAGCAGCAGGCTAGGCTCAGGTACAACAGTTTGGCTGATATGCCTAAGGTAACAGCTAAATTACACTTTACAACTAAATTCGAGGTAGGACAGTGTGGCTAAAGGGGTGGTGTGTGGCATCTAGGTTTGAGGTGAGGCACGAAGGCTACAGTACATAGAGTGCCAGCTAGATTCAAGATAAGGCAGTTTGGCTAAAGTACTTTGAGTAGTGCCTGGAATAGATTGACAAAGTGGCTAGTGCATTGGGTGCCACCTAGATTCTAATCTGGTAGTGTGGCAAAAATGCATTTATAAGTAGCGTGAGGCAGGCAAGCGGGCAGGTGGGCAAAGGAGACATGCTAAGTGATTGTGGCATGTGTATTCATAAAGGGTATGTAACCTTTATGCATGGGTGGCACATGGAGATAGTCCATGAACATCCGGCAGCATATGGCTAACTAACATAGTCTGGGAGCATGTGGCAGTATATAGCTAACAGCCAATGGTGAACCTCTAGGATAGAGTATGAATGAATGAGCAGCCCAGAATCAGGAGAACAGAAGGCCAGCGGATTATGTAACCCAGGTGAAGAGAGCAATAGGGCAGTGGGTCGTGCACAATAACTAGTGTCTGGGCTGAGTTGGGGTAGTATAATGGCAGCTAGAGTTGGGTGGGCACAAGAGGTGGAGCAGTACTGTGAGTCACAGGTGATGTGCTTAATAGCACGTGCAGTTAATAGTGCGGACAGTTAAGAAATATAGAACAGCTCATACAGGAACTGAACGGACATTGGTAATGCTGGGAAAGGGGTAGTCTTAGTTCAATAGGAGAGGAACTGGGAGGCATACAGTAGTGGCAGGCAGGATGGAAAGTAAGCAAGTGATAGCATGCATTTGCAGTTACACGTGCCTTTATAATCATTACCATAGTAGACAAGGTTGATGTTGGAGGCTTCGAGCAATGAAGGCATGCATGAGGAAGAGCGCAGAGTACATTGGTTGGCTGCAAGTGTTGGTTTAGTTCAGGTGCCGTGGGCGCACTGTAGTAGGCAGGGATAGTGCTCGGTGACAAGGGTGGGCGGGAGGCCGTGTTTAATTGAGTTGGCCACTGGGATTACGGCAGTCTTACACAGGCGGCGTTTCGGGGGGACGTAGATCAGAGATCTCACCATAGTGTGATGATGGTGGGCAGAGAACGCACTCTAGCATGACCAAGCTCGGTCAGGCTCAGTCAGGGGAATAGCCTTTGTCTGTTGCCTTCGTCGGGGGCCGGCTTCGCCTGCCGGTGCACCCCGATTGGTCAAAAAGAAACAGGCAACCAATCACGGGCAACAGGCTTCTAGGGCTTGGAGACAAGGCAGGGTGATTGATTAAAAATGGCGGTGGCCATCTTTAAAAGGCAAAAACCTTGTGCAACACCTGCAGCAGGGGGCCAGGCAGGATTGGAATGTCTGCCTGTGGTAGTTACGGGAGCACGGTCACACTCAACACCAGTTGGCCATGTTCCTGGGGCATCAGGTCGACGAAGGGATGCAGTCCTGCAGCCGCGGCCAGCACCAACCCAGCAACGAGCACGGCTCCTTGGGCCCAGCAGGTGTGGTGGTCGGCAACGCGGTGGCTGTGTGCCACCGGGGTCAACTGAGTGGGAGCATTCCATGATTGCCATAGCACAGCAACAGGGGGGAGCAGTTGAGATGATTGCTCAAGGTATGGAAAGTGTGGCCCATTCCATCCACCCCGCTGTAAGGCAAATGGTGCTCTAGCAGCGGGCTACGCAGTCCACATGCTGCTCACTCAGGCCGGGCATGGTGGCATCTGACAGGGTGCGCCGAGCTGAAATGGTGCCTCTGCGTCAAGCACTTGATGCTCAAGCAGAGGCACACCGTGAGGCCCTGAGGATGGAACACCAATCCCTCAGATCTACTCTGGCTGCGCTCTGGATGAACGAGAGTAGGTGGGCAGAAGACAGGATGGTGAAGCTTGAAAGAACCATCTCAGCTGAACTCCATGCAAGCCGGGAGTCGCTCCATTTATCATGTGAGGCCATGAAGGCAGAACTCTGTCTCACATGTCAGTCCTTGCAGGAGGAAGCACGTGTGACACGTGAGGTAATGCATGCTGACCTCAGTCTCATTGCCAGCCAGGACCTGGCTTACCAGACCTGCATGCTTGCTGCCATTGTGGGGCAAGGCGCGGCTAGGCGTGCTGAGTCAACTGAGCCACGTCCACCTTCTGATTTCAATCCAGAGGGTGACGATGACAACCTATCTCCCACAAAGGTCGGGCCGTGCAGGCGCTGAGCCCAGTGAGTTTTTTTTAAATCTCAAAATCTACACATGTGGGTGTTGAGGTGCACCCTGTACCTCCCCCCTCCTGGTTGCCCCCGCCCACAACCCAAGTCATAAATGGCCATTTTTGATTTACATTTTTTTTCCTGCAATATTGTTTTTCATCCAAATTTTTGTGTTTCTGGTAAGTATGTTTATTTTTTCAATTTTTTTATCACTTTATTTATTACTTTTTTTACATGAAATTATATATTTTTTTATTAATTTTTTACATTTTTAATTTTATTTTTTATTTCAAATAATTATTTCATTTGATTTTTATTTTCTGCAGATTTTTTATTTATTGCATTTTCTTTTGTCTATTGTGCATACATGTGACAGTGTAGTGTGTCTTTGGAAGGCATCCACTGTGTGTTCCAGCTGGGCCCGTTCAGGCTTGTCTTGTGTATGTGTTTTGCTTTGGGTCCTGACACATATGCTACTCCTGCTTCCCCTTTCCATGGGCTCGCAAGGATGGCTCGGTGTAACAGCATATCACACATGGGCATTGGGCTTCCGTCATATATGTGGCCAGCCTGCTGTGCTACTTGTGTGTACACCCCTAGTGGGTATTCCGGATAGTTTCTCCAATGCATGTCTGCACTTCACTTTGGTGAGTATTATGTTAACTGTGCATTTCATCATGTTGCTTATGATAGTTATGTATTGACTGGCTATGTTCATGCACTTCCTGCTGTAGGTGGTACCATGGACCCTTTGGATGTGTACGACACACTGTTGGTGGGAGGGGTCCGTGTGCTGACAATGTTAAATTGGGACACTTTCCCCACAGTGATTTTGATATGCCACATGAAGGCTGCACACTGAGTTACCCCTGTCACCACACATTTCAACCACCACCCATTCCTTGCTTGCACCACTTTGGCCATCTTGCAGCCCTGGCTGGTGTTTTGATGTGCCAGTTGAGGTATGACCGCATTGCTCTTGCTTTGATTGTTATGTTTGTGTCCTGGACCTGCTCCCCCCTGGCATTGGTTGCACTTGGCCCTTGTGACAATCCGGCCAACCAGGATGCTGGAGCCTGCCACCAGTACCAAAAGCCCACAATGGAGGCGCAGTCTAGCCCTGTCCACCAGCCTTCTGGGTCACTTGATTGCCCCCCGTGTCTCCCCAGCGCCTGCCAGTCTCCCTCTGTCTCCCCCCTATATCATCACATCCCCTACACTTCTGCACCGTCTGGTTTCCCTCTGCCCCATGTGTGTGCTTTCTTTCCCCATCTCACCCTTTATGCATTTGACCTTGGCCCCCGCCTCCCTGCTCTCCTCCCTCTCCACTACCCTTTACCCTCCCCTCCTTGTCCTCTGTCTGTCATTTTCCACCACTACCCCAATTGTCATCAGGCATGGTGATACGTAGCCGCTTGTTCTTTGCAGACATTTGCCCTCTGCCTCCGTCCATCCGCCCCCTTCACCTTTTTTAGTATTATTTTGCCACTTTCTTTTATCATTAGTCCCTCCACCACTGATTACAGGTTGGCTGTTCCCCCCATTCCCTTCTGTGTTTCTTCTCCCCCTCCCCAGCACTATCTTGATTCTTTGTCGACCTACCACAGTTTGTCACTTGTTTTGTTACTCTCCTCATCTTTCCCTCTTTTTCCCTCCTCTTCCCTCACTCCCCTCCTTATGTGACAACTGCACTGCAACTATTGGCGTCAGGCATAGCAATGTTGATGCTAGTTTTGTTTTCCAACATTCTCTCCCTAGACTCTCCCTTATTGTTCCAGGCACTTGTAATATCTACTTCGATTTGATAGTTCATTTTCACATTGTGGACTGTTTGAAGGACATGTAGGAATGTACTGTTCTTCTCCCTTGTTACCTCCCTCATTGATGCGCTTTGATAAACTTTGTGTGTAGATCGTATTATTAATTTCTATGATTCAGTGATGGGTCACTGTCTGCCATTGTCGATGTGGGGTACTCTGTACATGATATGTTCTGCTAGTCAATGGCTGATGCAATGTTGTGCTTAATTTTGAGGTGTCAGGGGATGGGTGTGGTTTAACACACAGGGGGGTCCTTGAGTGCAATGTTCACATGTGCTGTGTACAGGACACTGGGACTCACTTCATTTCACATGCATGTATTCGATGCATGTCCCTACTGACAAATACACTTAGGCAACGCCCCCCCCAACTACATTGACACCATGCACACACATGCACCAAGATTGCCTTCTCAGGCATGCTGTGTCCCGACAATCCATGTTCACTTCCGAGTCATTGATCGTGTACATGCATGATAGGGTACTATTTGGTTGAATGCCCTTTTTTAAAATGAAAAGGGCTGAAGGGGTTTCCCCAATGCAATGCACACTCACTGTGCTGTCCAGTGAGCAGTGTTTGAAATGCCAATTTTCAATTGTCCAATGTGCATGGCAACAGGTATTCTGACTTTTGTTGCTTGCACCACTGGTGGCATGAATTTGTGCCACTGTTTTATGGTGTGAGGTTTTGGTCAGTCATTTCTTCAGATTCCATGTCGGGTTTAGGTGTCTGGTGCCTATTTACATTTCTCACTTGGCACTTCATGACTATTGTGTCATGTGTTGTGCATATGGTTTGATGTTTTGCCGTCGCATACCATGGTCTGGTGTGGCAGACGGGGTTCAGGGGTGTTGGGAGGGTTTGGGTGGCATACCAGTATTTCCATGCCCTGTTTAGCAAGGGGGGGAGCACCTTGCAGGTGTGCCCTTTGGTCACATGGGATTGGTTTTGTTTAATTAGCTAGGGATGCACACAATGTGGCACTTCCGTTGACACATTCGCAGGGTGGTAAGGTAGTGGCAGTTAACTGTCCCTTTCTCATCATTGATTGTGACCTGGCATGTGCCAGGCCTGTGCGTACTCCTCAGGGGTTGGAGCTTAGGTGAAAAATGTGGCCACAAGCTGGGTACAGGCTGCCTTGCCACATGCCCTTTCCCCTCTCATGCGCAGCGGCCGTGCATGTGGTTGGGGATGTGGGGGTACCACCATGTCCACTGGTACGCCATGCCGTATTGCAACGTTGTGCAGGACACATGCTGCCACAATGATCCTGCACACTACTGGGGGTGCATATAGTAGCTGTCCACCAGAGCGGTCAAGGGAGCGGAAGCGTGACTTGAGCACTCCGAATGTGCGCTCCACTATGCCCCTAGTTGCAATATGGGCTGCGTTGTATCTTACCTGGGGTGGTGTGGTGGGTTTCCGTATTGGCGTCATCATGTAGGTGCTCAGAGGGTAGGCACTGTCCCCTGGTAAGGTGATAATGGTCATTAATTGGGATTGTGTATTTGTCTGTGTGTGACATGCATGCATGTGCACAGGCTTTTGTACTCACCTAGGAGCCATGTGTTGCAGTGCTCTCCAGCTTCCAGGGCCCAGCTCAGGGCAGACATTCTGAATATGAAACTATCATGGGTGGACCCAGGATAGTTTCCATAGACAGAGGTGATGATTCCCTTGGCATCGCATACCACCTGCACGTTGATGGAATGCCAGTGCTTGCGGTTTCGATAGATGTGCTCCGTGGCCCCCAGGTAGACGTAGGGCCACATGGGTGCAATCGATGGCACCAAGCACTTTGGGGAAGTGTGCCACCCTGTGGAAGTCCAGGACCAAGGCCTGCCTTTCTACAGATGTTCTGGGCATGTATATGTGCCTGCGGACTGAGGGGCACGCAGTGATGCTTCCCAACACCTGGTGTAGGCAGCATGACTGTGTGGGCTGTGAGACACCCCCCACTATGGCAGTCATCCACTGAAATTACCCAGTGGCCAGAAAATGCAGTACATTGAGCCCCTTTTCCAAGGGGCTCAATGTTTGGGATCACAGGGTGGGTGATGTGAGTTCATCCTCCCACTCCCTGACCAGCTCTAGGATGATATGAGGTGGAAACCTATACCTGCCATAGACCTGGTCATCAGTCATCCCAAAAAAGCTGGTCTTGGGTAAAAAAATGCGGGGCCTGGCTATTCTCCTCCTCCTGCGGTGTCCCACGATCACTGCTGCGATGAACGGGACATTCATCGTAGCTGTATATGCTTGTTTGTTGTTTGCACGCACTTTTATGCTGCGCCGGGGCGCTTCCACCTCCTTTCGTGTGGCGGACGTAATTGTGCGGGTGCGTGTGTTTTGACGTGTGCGGGTTTTCACTATTCGATTCCATGAATATGTGTAGTTCACGTGTGTGTGGGCGTTCCGTGTACTTCCCAGCAGTACTTCCCCAGTTACGCCCTTATTTTCACGCGTTGTTCCCCATTCCGCGTGTTCCACCCCATGTTCCGCCCCCTTTTTGGCGTGTGTGCTAATGTTGTGTGCTTTCGCTGTGCGCGTCGCCCATGCATTCGGGATGTTGCAGTGACGTGTGCACCAGGCATGTATTTGGCACACATCCCGGGAAAAACACGTGCAGGGCCTTCCATGGATCACATGCGTGCGCTAGCTTTTTTATGCTTGTGCCACAAATTTCGGCACACATTTATTCCATGAATTACCCTCTATAGATCTAAATATACATGTTTTGCAATGTTTGGTGGGATTTTGTCAGGAGGGGCAAAATTAGATGGGGGTCCCAAAATATTGTAAAGGATTATAAATGTCGTGCAATTTGACGAATCTACACAAAAGTTTGCAACAAGATTTTAGATCTAGATATAAATGTTTTCATAAAGTCTATATGGATTTTGACAAGTGGAGGCTAGGTTTTATGACTATTGTATGTGCATACATTTGACACTTTTGAAAAAATAAAACATGTGTGGATTTCCAGCAAACTTGTGGAAGGAGCATTGGCAAGGATCTGAAGGCATGGTTTTGCAAATGTGCCTGTTTTTTTTATTTTTGAACAAGTGTCATAATGAGGGTACAAATAATAGTGATATACCTTTTTGGTGACTGAGGTATAGCCAGTAGCCATGGGCAGTGGCCAGATTGTCCAGGTCATGGAATAAGGCCATGATGCGGACAATCTAGCTACTGGCCATGACCACAAAGTGGCCATGTCCACCTGTGACCGGCTTTGTGGTAAAGTTGTTCGAAATTGGGATAGGTTTGAAAGGGAAGAAAAATGTGCTTGTAGTAATATGGTCATAGGGTTTTCTCTACGCCTTCTGCAGGCTGCCATGGAAAGCGAAGAGGGGCCCTGTATAGAACCCCACCTTCCCTTTCCATGGTGGCCATCTTGGAAAAGGATTTTCCTTCCTACACCGGGACGCCAAAGGCATCCCGGTGTAGGAAGGAAAATCCTTTTTGGCACCCCGGGTTCCCCGATTTGGGAACTTAGGGTACTAATGGCCTTCATCCCTCATTACAGGGATTAGAATGGGGGGATAATGGTCCAGAGACCTCGTTATCCACCCTCGCTTCGCTTGGGCTGATAACTTGGGCTGCTGGGCCGGTATCCACCATTCCAGTCCCTGAAATGGGGGATGAATGCCACAATATTCCATAACACAAAATGCAAATGGAAATGTTGGAAAATCTTATTGAGTCTATGTACTTTACTAAGAACTGTTAAATAGATGGAGTCTATATGTTTTTTTTTAGTTCTATTTTTTAACTGTGAACGGTGGTTCCTAAAGGAACATTTCTTTTGTTGTTTTCGGATGCATTTTTTTTTTGGCAGGAGAGCTAAGAACCAAAGGTGGGGAGGGAAATGAGGGAAGAGGCACCAAACACTAATATGGTGGGGCAGGTGGACATGGGAAAATGTTGCGCATGGTTATTTCTAAGGTAGGGGGCAGTGTTTCTTATGCTCCTTGATTACAGCAATGGTGGTGGCTCTTGGGGAGGAGGGATGGCAATAGCTGATGCCATTTTAAGATAAATAGCAGTTTTGCTAAAAGTATGTACGGTGTACTAGATTGGTAATGGATAATGAGTAGGTATAGATGTTGGAGCTGTGCAAGGAAAATTTTGAAGTTGAAAGTTCCTAGATAAGTAGAAAATGCAGTTCCAAACTGTCCGCGAAGCACGGATCTTATTGTGAAGTGCAGACTGGCTCTCGGACACGTAATCATGTCGCGCGCCAGCGTATGGTCATGTGGCACTGTTCGGAAGGTCTGCAATGAAGTCGGATGTTCGTAGACGTCTACGGATGCAAAACTAGTTGAAATAGTTGCAAAAAGTGTATAGAAGTTTTAAATATTATTCTAGAAGGTGAGAAATTGCAGAGGTTTAAGGTTACACTTTGTAAATTGGACACAAATATTGTTATATTTGTTAAGTATGATATTAGTAAGTTGTAGGAAAATAGCATGCACTGGTAAAAACCCATGAAATTCATTGAAAAAACGTAGTTAAAGTGACATCATGGTTAAGTTGCATAAACAAAAACCTATGAAATTCACTGAAAAAACTTTGTTAAGGGGACGTTATGGTTATAAGTAAAATCGAAAAACCTTTCTTTGATTGGGTTTAACAGCTAAATTGGAAAAAGTGGCTAAACAATACATACTTATAAATCAGGCATAGCAACGTGTTTTCATTGAGTCTATTTGCCGTGTTTTAACAAGATTAATTACACATGGTTTAAACACGGCAAATAGACTCAATGAAAACACCTTGCTATGCCTGATTTATAAGTATGTATTGTTTAGCCACTTTTTCCAATTTAGCTGTTAAACCCAATCAAAGATGGCAGATCCGAGGAGTAGGCCATAAGGAGGTGTGCACGACTCTCTACACTGTGACCATAGAGACAATGCTAGTATAAATAGTCCTTCTTTTGTATTCTTCATCCTTAACGTGATCAAGCGGTTTGTTACCGCGAAACGTGTCGTTTTCGTGCAATTTTTCCTGTCTTGGACATTTTAACCATTAAAGCATATTTTTGGCTGACAATTTAAGGTTTCCTGCCTCAGTGTTTATGTTCAGATCACTGAACGCAAACAGCTTCCTGGAGTGCCCTCCACCTTTCCTGCACCCCTATACAGGGTCTCTCAAAATACAAACACGCAGAGGGAAAAACGGCGTTGAAGGGGGCGCCCGCTCTTCTAATCAGCAGCAAAGCGCAGCATCCGCTTTTTTTTCTTCAAAAGGAGCCGCAGATCCTTTGCTCCGGACAGCCCAGGACTAATGAAAGCACTGTGAAGCTACAGTTCCAACTCACGGCGACGGACTTGCCATTTTTGTGGCTGGAGGAACCTTACCATCGGAGGGTGGAGGCGCATCCAACCATTGTGGTAGGTCCAACACTGTTTGTACTGGCTTACTGTGTTTTATAATAAAATACGCTTCACTTAAACTGGGCTTCTGTTTTAAGGATTGTTTTCTAAGCACTTTGGCGCTCAGAAATCCTCGCACAGGAAGTGAGAATCATTTCTCTAGTGAGACAGTTAACCATTGTTAGTCATCTCACACGATAATATGTCTACACAAAAGGACAGAGAAAACGCACGCAAGGAACAAGCAGTGTTTTTATTTTGTCAAAAGCAAACATGTGCCGCTGCAAGTAAGCCTAATAACAAACCACCAGACACTCCGTTCAATGAAGAAGTGAGACTTCTCAGAGAACTGGAAAAGCTCCAAAGAAGGAGATCAGTAAATGGTGGGAAGAATATTCGTTGCAGAATTACATTGATGTGGGACAGATCCCGAGAGGCTTACGAATATTAACGACACCGACTTTTGAAGAGCAGGCCCCAGTTATGCTGGAAGAATGGGGTGAATCAAGTAACAGGTGCTCAGTGACATTCCTTAGCATTCTTATTAAATACGCAAGGATTGATCGTCAAAAAGCATTATCCAGAACACAAGAAATTGAATAACAACTCAAAAAGACCAACCAAAGTGAAGAAGGGAAAGCCATTCGAGCAAACATGGAAAAGGGACTGAAAGCATTTAAGGAAGAAATAAAGCTGCGGAAACAACGAAAATTTCTCCCGAGATAAGGAGGATTATGAAAAGGGAGGGGTGCTCACATTTGCAAAAAGGTTTGACACTTTGAGAAGAACACTCCCAACAACAGCATCTAATGCTGAGAACGCAGCATCAAGTGTACCATCATCTTCCGATGTAGACTCCACAGAGAGTGAAAATGATCAGCCCCAAAGAAAATTGCATTTTTTAGAAGAAATGAGACTCTTAGGAATGGATGGCAGAAGCCGAAACAACAAAAAAACAAGAGGACGAGGACGGGGAAAATCGACCAAGTCCCGAGGCACAAGAAAACAAGGAGGAGCAGCCGTCTTAGACACCGCAGCAGCGGACAAGACGGACAGACAAACACGCTCTGGGACAAAAAATTGATGCTAACACAAAGTCAATCACCAGATATGTCCATCATCAATGTAACATCACGTGACTTTTCAACAGAAGAACAAGAGGTGCTCAAACTTGGCCTAAATTTCTGCCCCTCCGCCTCATACAACTACGCAGAAACTAGAATAGATTTTGCAAATATATGCGTAAGATCCGCCTGAAAAAATTCTTTGCAGTTAATCCTCCAAAGACCAAAGATGACGAACCACGAATGGGATACACTCCTTTGGTCAAAGAAGACAGACATGTTCTACGAGATCCCATACATCTAGAAACCGAATGGCAAGAAAACGAAGACATAAGTGATCCCGAATGGGAACTTATGAACATCTGCACTGACTGGCCTTGTAAGAGTAATCTTAAACTAAAATCACTCTTTAATCCCATGTTCAACCCTGGTGGAAACATTGAGGCCTTTCAAGATCTGATCTAGTTATACATGACCTCAAGAAGTTTAGAAAAACTAAAATTGACATTTCTAATAATTTAACTCGTCGAGAGCAGGAGATTCTATCCAGCATGAGAACATTGGAAGACTACATCATTAAACCTTCTGACAAAGGTACCAACATTGTCATAATGAATAGGTCTGATTATATCATCAAAGCTAACAGACAATTGAAGGATCATAAATGCTACAAGTTACTGGATATGGACCCAACAGTAGAAAGGAACAATAAACTCTTTGAGCTACTGATGAAATGGAAGGAGAAAGGCCTATTGGAAGAAGATATGTGTAAATATCTGCATCCCAAGTTTCCAATGATGCCCACAATTTACTTCTTGCCAAAAGTCCACAAAAATAAAACTAGACCACCAGGAAGACCCATAGTAACCTTATGTGGGGCACTGCTTGAAAATGTGTCAAAACTAGTAGATGAAACATTGATAAAATGTGTTACCAGTTTACCGTCATACTTACAAGATACAAAGGATTTCCTTAATAAAATCAACGGTATACCTTGGGAAAAGACTTACCTAGTAGCCACATTAGATGTGGTCTCTCTATATATCTCAATTAAACATACAGATGGACTGAAGTCTTGCGAGTATTTTCTAAAAAACAGATCACTGAACTATTTGGAACATGGAAAGATGATTTTAGAGATGATCAACCTTTGCTTAACAAATAACAGTTTTTTATTTGACATCTTTTACACCCAGTTGCAAGGTACAGCCATGGGTACAACGTTTGCTCCTGCATACGCAAATTTAACAATGGGATGGTGGGAGAGGTTTGCAGTATGGGTCCCATCAAACAGTCACCAAACCGACAAAGTGGTCCTGTCGCTGCGTTACATTGACAATCTATTTGTAATTTGGGATGGACCCACAGATGAATGGTTGGCGTTTGTAAAGTCACTTAACATAAATTAATACAATCTTCAGTTCACCGGGTGCCACAGTAAGACCACCATTGTCTATTTAGATATACTTGTAACTGTGGCACAAGATGCCTTAGTGACTGAATTGTACCGTAAACCCACAAGCTCCAACACACCACTGCATGCCAAAAGTAACCACCACACAGCATTAATGTGGAGCATCCCCTATGGGGAATTTATCCGCATTAGACGGAATTGTTCCCAGCTGGAAACTTATGACAAGGAATGTAGAATCATGGCCCTGGGGTTTCAAAAAAGAGGTTATCCAAAAGAAGTGTTGGAGAGAGCGTATCTCAAAGCACGACAAAAGGATCGCTCTATTTTGTTAATGCCCAAGGTTCAAATTGAAACGGAAATGGAAAAAATGGACACACGGCTCATCTCATCTTGACATTCAATAAAGCCTCTAAGCACATTTGCCACATAATACATAAACTCTGGCATGTACTTAAACAAGATGAGCATCTGGGGTGTACCTTGGGTTCTAACATTAACATTACTTATAGACGTTCCACCTCTCTGAAAGACAACCTGGTATCAAGCTGTATGAGTTCCAGAACCTCACTAGCGGTTCCAAGCTGGCTAAGTGCAAATCCGGAAGGCTTTCACAAATGCACACAATGTAAGGCATGGAAGTTTGCAAAAAACACCAAAAACTACCTACATCCTGTATTAAAAAACAATGTGATCTTAAAATCTAGGATCACATGTGAAAGAGAGTATGTCGTGTATGTCCTCACTTGCCCGTGCGACAAATGGTATGTCGGGAGTACGATCGGCAAGTTGAAACTCAGGATCTTACAACATATAAGAGCGATCAAAAATGTCGATCCTACATATCCAATGGTCCTACTTTTCCAAGAGAGGCACAGAGGCAAAATGGAAGGCTTTAGGTACTTTGGTATACATACCATCCCAAAAACAGCAAGGGGTGGTAATCGGGAACTCCTTCTCAGACAAATGGAAATGAGATACATCCTAGACTTTGAGACCAAGAAACCTCAGGGCCACAACCTAGATGAAGAATTGTACACCTTCCTAGGGACTTAAGTTGTTAAAGAAGCACCTCGAGTTATTTTATGCATGGATTTTCAGAAAGATCACAGACTCCAGCATGACTTTTTACTATTACTAATTGTATTACTAACCTCGTGTCAATGTATATGCAAATGCTTTTGTTGTATATGGCAGTTTGTTTGCAGCGTTCTCAGGAAATATGCCTTTCACAAGCATTAAGGGTAGAAGGTCTATTAATTCAATATTTTACCTCTGTATAGAGAACTGAATGCGCTCTAGTCCTTTCCTTTTACCTTTTTTGCCTTTTTATCATTAGTCACTCTTTTTTAAAGAAAAGGATGAGCAACATATCTTTAGTTGAGATCTTAATGAACACAGGTAAACATGCACACTCTTCCCTTGGTCTCTCTCCATCTCTTGTTGGACATTATTTTCTGGTTGGCAATATTATTTGTGGTCTCCTCTATAACTAAGGCTTCATGATATATAGGCAAACATTTTTATTAATGTTTAGTATTTATAACAAATGCAGTTATCAGTGATTCATGTGTATTTTCAAAATACAGAATTCTTATGCACTAAGCACTTTATTTATTCCAATATAGGAAATAATATTGAGAGGCTGCTAATTGCACGTTGCACCTTATCAACTGTAAGTTGTATTTTGTGGCAGCTAATTGCACATAGCACTTTAACAACATTTTGTTGTACATTGCATGTTTTGCACAGTTAGTAGAGTTAAGTATTTGTATCAGAATAGGCAACCCTTATACACATGAATCTTAGGATCATGCGCACTAGGCACTGATTTTTTCAAATACTGAATTGTTTTGGTTATTTTAACAAATACCTAACCTGAAGCGAGTGTCACTTTGTAATATTTTTAAATGCCGACCTTTTATAGAACAGCTATGTGTTAATGACACAGTTTATTTAACGAACATGTTTTAACGTGATTAATTACACATGGTTTAAACACGGCAAATAGACTCAATGAAAACACGTTGCTATGCCTGATTTATAAGTATGTATTGTTTAGCCACTTTTTCCAACATAGCTGTTAAACCCAATCAAAGATGGCAGATCCGAGGAGTAGGCCATAAGGAGGTGTGCACGACTCTCTACACTGTGACCATAGAGACAATGCTAGTATAAATAGTCCTTCCTTTGTGTTCTTCATCCTTAACGTGAGCAAGCGGTTTGTTACCGCAAAGCGCGTCGTTTCCGTGCAATTTTTCCTGTCTTGGACATTTTAACTATTAAAGCATATTTTTGGCTGAAAATTTAAGGTTTCCTGTCTCAGTGTTTTTGTTCAGATCACTGAACGCAAACGGCTTCCTGGAGTGCCCTCCACCTTTCGTGCACCCCTGTACAGGGTCTCTCAAAATATATGAGTGAGTGAACTATAGACGATTCCAATATACATTTTAGGAGAGCTGGACCAGAAAAAGGAAGGCTTTTTCCAGTGTGTTGCAGTTGAAAAGCAATTGAATTACAGAGGTGAATCAAAGAAGGGCGAGGCTGGATCAGCCCCAAGAAGCCAAAGCTGCTCTAGGCTGGAATGATCAGACAGTAGCTACAACCGTGTGAAAGAACAAACTCCTGTTCAGAAGACGTGCACGAAAACAAGGAAGACGTCAGAGGTTCATCAAATGGTAGTATTTTAAATACACCAGAGCTCAAAATCATGGTCTTCAGTCACGTGGATTTGTGAAAATGCCTATCGTGACGAACCACACCTACGCAGGAAGACAGAGCATGCTATACTCCCTCATATTCTCCAGAGCAATGAACATTTCCAAGGCCGAGTTGAAAGCCTTAATTGACCTGCAGACCACAGAGGTGATGATATGCTAAGTGGTGGGAAGATATGGTCAAGACCAAGCCACCAGCACCTGAAAGCCAGCCTGGGTGCTGCTGGCGTTTGCGGAAAAGTACTGACGAATGTAAGGGTGCCAACCAATTATAGAGGGCCACGTAGCAAAGAGCCCTATAGTTTGTGTAACCAATGGGATGTCGTATATTTGATGATGTTCATAGTGACCTGTTTAAGGGGAGGGCTTACTTGCCTCATCTGATGTTAAAGACCCTATCACTCTCTTAGACAAGTATGGAACGTATACCTAGATGTTCCCTTAGACCCAATGACTTTCTCCATTAGGTTTTTGTAGTTTGCCACGTAGATTGGCGTCAACAATGACAAGTTTTTACTACATAACCCATGTATTTTTATGAAATGCATTGAGATCATGCTGTGAGATGTTCGTTGATGTCTGTTGTACTCCCTGTTTTAGATAATTGACATTAAAACTATTGAACTTTGCCAACTTCCTGAGTTAGTCTGATTATTGATGTTCGAGTATCTTCTACATCCCCATCCATCTGAAAGTATTACTCCCTCGTCTTAAAGGGCTGGGTCGGTAATCCCGGTTCACATTTGCTCCATGGAGGAGGAAGAAGAACTTAACGCCGACCCAGTGAGGCAGCCCCATTCAAAACATAAGGGCGAACACTATAATTACAATAACTGGACAGGTCACAGTGATGAAGATGAATGTAACAAGTAATCCTACTTGTGTCAGTACTAAGAAGGGTTAAGATAAACACTGGGCCAATCATGCTCATCCCAGTACTGAGAAGAATGCAGATAATCACTGGACCAACCATACTCTTCCCAGTACTAAGAAGAGTGCCGATAATTCGAGTGGGTCAATCATACTCGCCCCGGTACTCTTTAGAAGTCTTTGTGCATACCCTGGGCAAAAGAACTGTTGCAGTATTTTCTATGAGGTTTCTCCATCCCATGATCTCCTTCTCTGCGCACGGGAGCTGTTGCTTCCTGTCCCTCCATCTCCCCTTGTTGCTCTGTCGTCCTTTCAGCAGCGTACATGAGGAACGTCCAGCACTCAGAACACCACTTCTCCCCATACCTCTGCGGCTCACCGCTGATAGGAGACTCGGGATCAGACAACAGAGCGCTCCCCTAGCAAGTCTTCACGGGCGGGGGGTAAAGAAGAACTAATGTGGGGAGACCATTCTAATTCAGAAAACCCTTTCTTGAGGGGAAACAATGACTTTTGTTTATCACCCTTATCAGCCTTTACAATGTAATTTCACAATTAGATAGAAAGAATTCCTGCATCTGTTGCCACTTCTGGATTGCCCTTTAGTCCTTGAAATATTTAAGGGAATACTTAATGGTAGATTTACTTGAATTTCCCTGTCAAGCATACTTTTTCGGTTAACTTCAGGCAAACATTTTGACAGATCTGCCAAGTTTCTATTGTAGGTGCCACAATTATATTTTCCTTCAGACTTATCTATAGATTTCTGCTTAGATACACCTTTGAAATGAGTTCGGAGAGGGCCAATTTGCTGATTGTAGACACAAATAATGCAGGAAAATCAACCTCCACCACTGTATTAAGTCAGTACCAAAGATAAACAGAAATCCCTCTGCAATCCATCCTGCCATCTCTACCAATCAAAGTAACAGGATATTTTGAGGGGCGTGGCCAGCAGCCATCCGATGAGGACGTGAGCCCGTGCTGCTCCCGCGCCACTGTCCTTATCCTGCCGAAATCCTGCACAAAAATATATCCGTGCTGAACCCTGAAATACTCCAGCGGTGTGTGAGATTTTCCTGCACCGAATCGCGGTGCTCCGATGCAAATCCGCAAGGGGAATCGCCGTCCCGATCGAGTGGAAGTTACAGGAACCGTAACAAGTATGGAGCCCAAGATGGCCACGATAACTGCGACCGCGCACAAGCCGACGATCTGAGAGGGAAACAACGATCTCCTGCGGCGTGGGTGTGCACCAGGAACAGCTCTGGCGGGCTCTGCAGCCAATATCCTGACCACGGCGGTGAGGCGGTGCGGCGATCGCAGGTGCAGCTCGCCGGCCCGCCGCGAGATCATGTCGTGCTGACGGCTGCGAGGTCCGCGCGGACACCCTTTTGGTCCAGGGACCCGGAGCGGACCCGGAGTGGGACGCTTGGCGTGGCAGTGTTGGAGCTGCCGGGTGGCGTCCAGCTCCTGCGGACCGCTCCCCCTCACAGCCGAGGGGGGAGGGGAAGTGCGAGCGAGCCCCGCGGCTGGGCGCGCTGCGGACCGGTGGCTGAGGAGGACACGCGGCACACCGGCGGGTGCTCCGACTAGCGTAGAGCGCCCACACCGTGCCCCCTGCAGCCGGAGACGTGGACCCGCTACACGAGACCTGAAACATCCGGCAATGTGGTAAGGAGTGGGGAAGGTGGGATAGAGAGTGCTGGTGACCCGCCCCCCCTACCCCCACAGGCGAAGGCCCTCCACCCAGGGCCACAATCTCTACTGCCGCCTGCTGACAACCTGGGCTGTAAACCTCCTCTCACTTCTGGGGCATAACAGGCGATCCCACATTGTTGAGAACAAGTGCCCCAGCACTGACAACGAGGGAGAAGTCGTAAACCCCTACTGGAACTCTGAAAGCGACAAGGGAGGAAGTGAATGAACTCCTCAATCCAACAGATGTAATTCACAACAAGCCCACCCGACCCCATTGAAAACCATCCTTCCCTTTAGAGGGACCATCGAGCGGAGCACGACGCGGACTGGCGTCAGACCCGGTGGCGCCCAGCCTGCGACACCCTGCCACAGCGGCGTGCTGCCAAGTTCGTGTGGCTGCTACCAAGGGACAGAACCACAGAGGCACTGGTGGGCGCTATAAAGCTGTGACCGATTCACAATTCACAAATACGCGCACCTACTCCGTCTTGACCTTCGGGCAGTGTATCAGAGCTGCTGAATGTGTGGCTAATGGACATTGTTTGGACAAGTGAACTGTAAAGTTAGCACAAATATAAATAGCTGCTGGTCGCAGCGTGCCCGGTGCCACTGCAACCACCATCAGCAACTTACCAATAGTGCCTATTCCCAACGCCTGGCGTGCCCCCCCCCTCCGGGACCGACATCAGCGTTCTACACCAGTACCCTAACAAGCAGAAAAATGGGTAAGGATAAGCTCAGTTAAACATCTACACAGAGCAGGATCGATCAATATTCAGCCATACCAGCACCCCGCTCACCAGAGAGGCCACCACCGGTCAACCCAGATCATGTGGACAATATTCCCTAAGAGACATTATGAGCGCCATTACCAACTCCAGGACCTTGATGAAAAAAAAGATGGATAGTATGATAGTATTGGTGCAGACTTGTCCCTGTTGCGCCATGATCTGCAAAAGTTGACCTCCCGTACGGGAGAGGCAGAGACATGAATCTCTGAAACCGAGGATGGCCTGCGAGGAGTAAATCGGCAAGTGACGAGTATGCTAGCACGGATAAAGACCCTGGAAGCAAGAGTGGACGATAGCGAGGGTAGATCCCGGCGCAATAATATCCGTATAATCGGCCTGCCGGAAAAAGCCGAAGGGGAATGCATGGAACTCTTCTTTGAGGACTGGTTGGCGAATATCTATGATGGAGAGCCATTCTCTAAATTCTTATCTATCGAGCGGGTCCACCGTATCCCAGCTGGCAAAGTGACACCAGGATCTCCACCACGCACAGTAATTGCCAGATTTTTTAACTATAGAGATAGGGACACTGTACTCCAATTGGCAAGGTCGAAGGGCACGGTCACATTCAACGGATCGAAAATAGCCTTTTTCCCCGATTTCACCAGGGAGGTACAGAAAGCGCGACAGTCATTTGACCCGCTCAAGAAACGCTTGCAATCGATGGGTGTCAAATAGGGGCTGCTTTTCCCTGCCCAATTCAAGATATTCCATGGGGGCACGACCGTGCACTTCACCGACCCTAGAGAGGCGTGGAGCTGGGCCGAACGGCACATAGAAGGGAACTGGAACACGGAGACAAGAGGGAGGGATAGACGTAATAGTCCTCGCCCAGAACGACCGTCAGAACAGGACCAACAGCAACGGCCACAACCAGGAAATCCGCAGCGGGAAGAAGTATGAAACGGGTGCAGTTTTGGGCAGAATGACAAGGTTACTAAATTTAGGAGCGCCACAAAGTTCTCGCTCCCTGTGCCAATCTACCCACGGAATACAATCAGGCCAGTGGCCGAACAGCCACCCGCCCCACGAACTAAGACTAAGACTAAAACTAAGAATTCTGTGTCGGCACCACAGGAAGGTGCTGTAAAGTTCACGGAGAGCCACCCTGGGTGGCCGTTGGCTGAAGTTCATGTGCCACTGAGAGTGGCTTAGTTAGGTGTACTTGTTCTGTTTAAATTACGGGTGACAGATACTCCAGGTTGGGTGGGATTATAGGGAGGGGGGTCAGGTAACACAATATACTACCGAGGCAGTAGATGCCTCCAGTGGAACGAGGAACGGAGTTGGGAGGAGGGGGAGATTTTGTTTTTATCTCTGTTCATGTATGGTCAGACAACACTAAACACTCACTCCTACGAATCCGCACCACACGGCGAGACAACAGACTGGGTTTCTTCCCGGAATCCTACATGCACCGCCCAGCAGTAACCCGCCCCCCACCCAGATGGATCTGATACAAAATCACTACGTCTCCTGACATGGAATGTCAATGGGTTGGGTAGTGGGATAAAACGCAGATTGGTCACCCAAGCGTTAAACAGGCAAGCACCGAATTTGTGGCGCTGCTCACAGAAACACATCTGGCGGGCACCACATGCAACCTATTTAAACGTGTTAACTATCGCACAGCACTGCACTCAGGTTTTACTTCAGGCTCATGAGGGGTCCTCATATTGATCCACAAGAATCTACCTCTCACACTTTCTAGTGTGTCACAGGACACAGGAGGCAAATACGTGCACATGACAGGAAACCTATGGAATCAAACCATAACAATACTAGCCATTTACGCACCACTCACGTTGTTGCCAAATCTCATAGAAGAGATAACTCCCCTGATAATGCAGGATTCCTCAGACACACTAATTCTAGGTGGCGATTTTAATGATGTTATGAACTTGGGAATGGACCGCACACACCTAAGGGGCAAGAATCCAGACACTCACACAAGGCTGGCTACCTTCTTAGCAGCACTGGGGCTGAAAGACGTATGGCGCGACCTTCACCTCAAGAGTCGAGAATACTCATTCCACTCGGGCGTCCATGCAACTCTCTCTAGACTTGACTACTTCTTCGTACCAACCACAGAGGTGCACAGAGTACTTAATGCCACCCTACTCCCGCGTGGCATCTCTGATCATTCGCCCCTATTAATAGAATTGTCAACGACAAAGCCAATCACTCCACCTTCATGGCGCCTTAACAATTATTACTTAGGCTTCCCGGAGCTTGTAGAACACATTCAAGAAACTACAACCAATTACTTTGAACTAAACGATGGGTCAATTGATAACCCAGGAATGTTATGGGAAGCGTATAAGCCGGTGTTGCGAGGAGAGATTACCTCCTGGACAACGGCACACA
Source organism: Ambystoma mexicanum (assembly GCF_040938575.1). NCBI lineage: Eukaryota > Metazoa > Chordata > Amphibia > Caudata > Ambystomatidae > Ambystoma > Ambystoma mexicanum. The sequence goes on from NC_090936.1 coordinate 871,367,669, forward strand.
AAAAAGCTCAAGTACAAAAAGTAAAAGAGGCTGAAGAACAGGTGGAACATTTAGAACGCGCACATCTGTCGCGAGACCTGCCTAAAACTAATTGAGCATTGGTCCTTGTCCAAAAAAAAATGCACAATGTAGCCCTAGACAACGCTAAACAGGCACACAGTACGATGCGCGCCAGATTATATGAGACTGGAGATAAGGCGGGTAAAATGTTAGCCTGGCTGGAGCACAGAGATGAAGGGCATAAGCAGGTCGGGATGATTAAACCCGATAACTCGGAACCGCTGTGGACAGATCAGGATATTGCAGAAGGATTTGCAGCTTACTATGCGACACTCTATGGGTCACCGGAAGCCCCTACCAACCTCTCCGTATTAAATGGGATTACCCTCCCTACCCTAACGGGCGCACAGAGAGAACTACTGGAGGCAACCATTACTGAAGAGGAGCTAGGGTTGGCCAAGTCACAACTACACCCTGGGAAAACACTGGGGCCGAACGGCTTCCCGGTGGAGACATGGAAAGGGATAGAACCAAGCGCGATACTTCCACATCTCCTGCAGATGTACACACATTCGAGGGAGCAGGGACAGCTCCCCCCAGACCTACGGAGAGCCACCATAATAGTGATCCCCAAACCAGATAGGCCCCCAGAGAAATGTAGTTCGTACAGGCCGATCTCGTTAATCAACACCGAAACCAAGATCCTAGCTAAAGCATTAGCAAATCGACTGCAGAAAGTTATCCTGTCACTGATACATCCAGACCTGTGCGGCTTTATGCCCCAGAGGTCTACACGTATGAATATACACAGACTGCACGCTGCACTCGAAACATCCTCCCTCCTGCAGGGTCCCTTAGCGTTATTAACAATAGACTTCGAGAAAGCCTTCGACTCGGTGGAGTGGCTAGCACTGTGGGAAATAATGCATCGAATGGGTTTCGGTGACCAATTCCTGGGATGGGTGCAGCTGCTATACAAGTCCCAAGAGGCCATGACCAGAGTAAATGGATGGCTCTCGCAAGGGGACACGACAGGGCTGCCCCTTGTCTGCAATGCTTTTTGCGCTTGTCATAGAGCCATTGGCGATTCTGTTAAGAGAATCACAAACGTGGAAGGGTTTCCGGTGGACAGATGATTGGGAGGATAAGGTCTCATTATATGCTGATGACCTGCATGTACCTATCAGACCCCATAACCTCTTGCCCAACAGTGATACGCTTACGAATCTTTTAGTGGTTTGAGGGTAAACTGGTCGAAATCCATTCTGTTTCCAGTGAAAAAGATAGGTAGCATAGGGATACAGAATTGCCCCTTCCGTGTAGAAGTTAACCAATTTCGATACCTGAGGGGTTCAGATAACAACAAACTTAAACGATTACCTAGAGAAAAATCTCCATCCAATCATAAACCACTTTGCAGAGGACGTCAAACATTGGAACGCCCTTCCACTGACCCTGCTGGGGAGAGCAGCATTATTTAAAATTATGGCACTGCCTAGATTCCTGTACATCCTCCAAAATGCCCCGTTACACATACCTACATGAGAGTTTCACAGAATCGATTGGATAACTGCGGGAATAACAAAAGTGGGGGATGTGATTCGGGATGGGGGAATTGTGCCATTTGAGGGGCTAGTGGATGAGTTCAATCTCCCTGTCACTGACCGATACCGACATAGGCAATTAAGTCATGCCCTACAGCGGCATTTGCCTGACCTGTGTGACATGGCAGACTGCACCCCTATAGAGAGGAACCTGGTCCTAGATAGCATAGATGCCAAAATCACCTTGGTGATGTATAATGTTCTCACCTCCTTTGCCACACCGGAGCTATTGAGTCTAAAGTCTAAGTGGGAAAGGGATGTGGGAGAGATACTGCCTGAAGACTGGATAACGATCCTAATGTACCCGAGAGAAACTGCCATTTCGGCCAGATTACTTCTTGTCCAGCTCAAAATCCTGCATAGAATTTACTATCCGAGGGTAGCACTATGCCGCTGGGGTAAAAACACAGGCCCGAATTGCCTGCACTGTCGCCAGGAAGAGGGCATCTTTTTCCACATCATATGGGACTGTCCGCACATCAAGTTATACTGGCAACACTGCTGCGACACTCTGACTGAGGTACTGGGTCGGATCGTGCCCAGAGATCTGAAAATGATGTTGCTGGGTGTCGAGGACGAGGGTGAGATGTCTCGCACCAACAAGCTACTGTTTGCAACCACCACAGCACTGATCAAACGCAACATTGCCAAGCTATGGGGATTGGGTGTAACCCCTGAGCATGCACAATGGATAGATGACGTAGATGCATGCATTGCGATGGAGTGAAGAGTGTATGCGGCCAGAGGTTGTCCTGGGAAAGCGGGGAAAATCTGGGAAAAGTGGGAGAATGCCCAATAAGACTTTTGTAAAATACAGGCCTGTGGCCGGAATGTAACTGAAATGTAAGAGTGAACATGTAATCGTTAACATAACCTTGTGTTGCTGAATTCTGGACCTCATGTACTTTTGAGATGTTTTGGTTGCTGGACTCCTTTAGGGTCAATGTTTATGTGTATTATGCAATAAAACCAAAAAAATGTTTAATAAAAAAAGAAAAGTAACAGGATATTTGTTGTTGTCAACAGCTATCCCAGAAGTAGTACCTTGTTTTATGACCAGTAGTTGGGGGCGCTCACTCCTCACTCAAAAACCAAGGGGAAGTGATTACTAAGAAAGCCATGAAAGGATTTTGTAAAACAGATGGGTTGAACAGAAAAACAAAAAGACATAATCCACAGTGAAGACGGACCATACAGCCTGCAGGGTGCAATTAACTAGACTGTCACATACAAAACAACCATTTGCCATACATACTCCTCCAGTATTGTGTCCTAAAACATTATCTCCCTTAGTATGGAACATTTGGACCTCAACAATGACCCAAACAAGGCTACTTTCTGGTGGGCAAGAGGGACCTTTTGGTATCAACACAGCGGTCATTAATATCTCCCATAGTCAAAATGGGATTATTGTCATTGTGATTTCCAGTCTTCCACATGCCCATTACAATGAACCAAAGGTCAGCTGATTGAGCCAAACCAGGTTGATCATAGATATGGATTATGAAGGCTGATTTTTCTGCAAACATCTCATTCATATCTACCGGAGCAACCACAATGTTTGAAGAGGGGCAGACCATTATGGGAGTGTAGTGCATCATTCTGTCACTCATATTATCAAAGCTAAGCCCTTCTCAGGCTCAAGCCCCCTGTTGATTTATAACTTTGTGTCCTTGTGAGCGATCGAAAAAACATCAGTGTAGAGAGACAGATGAATACATCATCTATAGCATCGGCCCCTGCCCCACTACCATATCTAAGGAACGATGGGAGAGCATCATTCATAGAAATGTTCCCCTTCCCACTGCCGTATCATGGAAGTAAAAGGCAGTATTCACTCAGACTACCGTACCAGACTTATCTTGACGTAATCGGAGAGGAGGTGAACGTTGTGAGAAACCTGAAGGTACTCGCACATATACTTCCCAGGGATCTTCTGTTCAGGTGGCCAGGGAAGGGGCATCGCTTTTGGATACCGACCTTGGTGGTGGACTAGCGAGGGAAGATCACCTGGATGGAGGGTCCTTGGGGATTGGAGAGAGGGTACCTAAAGGTGAGACATTGTATCCCCCTTCACTAACAGTAACACATCCGACCCTCCCTCAGAATTTCTGGGATATTGTCGGTCCTTTCCAGCTTTTCCCTGTAATCTCACATTAGGTACTGAGACGGGGAAGAGGCAACTAAGAGTAATGCACACTACCTATCGGAAACACCACTATAGTACTGGGACGAAGAAGAGGGAATCGGAACACTGCAGAGCTGAAGGCCAGGCATGTCCCAGTAACTGGTCTAATTGGAATCAGGCAAAACAGGAAAGAGAAGCACCCCTTAACATCCTTGATGCTATACAGGTGTATAAAAGGGTGGCATGGCAGCAGCAAGGAAGGCAAGAGCAGCAGAGAGGAAGAGAGCAGTAGCTAAGACCAGGTGGACCGATGGGAACCATAGGAGAGCGGAAAGTGAGACCATTGGAAAGCTGCAGAGCAGGGCGCTCAGCGGAAGCGTGGAAAGGGAGCTGGCGAGGTTGGAGGAAGGAAGCCTCTAGGCCCTTCCCATTTGGTTCTGCAAGTGCTTGTTCCCCTGGACAGAGGACTGGCCCAGGATTGCCTGAGGGGTAAGTGGTGAGACCCTGACCTCAGTTCGTGAGAAGCTGTGAAAGCGGGCACTGAGTTTCTGTGAGTAAAGAAACCCAGTGCGCGAGTGTAAGGAAAAGAATATACATTGTGGCAGAGCGGGCGCGTGTTGTCAATAAACTTGTGAGTACTTCTGAACTGTATGAACAATCGAATGCTATGCTAATGAGGCTATACGAAGATACTGTGTATCAGAGTGATCACGTATAGAAGATTTGCAAGGTTTAGAAAGCCTTTCGAGTAACAGAAAGACTGACATGTTGACAAGAGAATATTTTGAAATAAAATATCAGAGGGGCCAGGTGCAGGCAACGGGCACTGTTTTGAAAGTCTCTGGATATCTGAGCATGAACAAAAACTATTTAAAGCACTACGAGTGAAGAGAAAGTGGTTACGAACAGTTGGGTGAACAGCAGAAGGGGGAGCAGTGAAGTGGGAGCAAAAGAAAACCTAAAGGCTGCAAGCCCTAGTGAAGGAAGAGACAGCCTGAATATAAAGTTAACAATTGAAAGTATAAAGAGTAAAGTAATGCCAAGGAAGACGCTTGGACAAGGTCTGAAGCCAAAACGTAACACGAAGGGCCCCTGGTTGCGTAACCTCAAATGGGTGGACCGTGCGGTCTGACAACTTTGCCCAGACCAGAGAGCCCCAACCAAGTGTATGGCAGTCGCTGAAGAAAACTCAAGGACAAGTGTTTGTTGAACTTTTGCTGCATCTGGGCTTGAAGCTTGGAGAAGGGAACCCTGGGCTGTTTCAGAACATTGGTTTTGTGAATCTGTGCTTGAAGCTTGTGGAAGGGAATGCTAAGCTCCTTCTGAACTTTGTATATGGAAACCAAGTGTGCTTTGGTGGAAGATACACTCAACTCCTGAAAGAACAGTTGAAGCTTATAATTGTTGGAACTGTATCCTGAACTTGGAGAAGGGAGCTAGAGACTGCTCCAGACTTGAGGTTGAATACTAATTGAGTTAGAATGACCCTTCACAACATTTTTGGTATTGGATGTGAGGGCAAGCATAGGTTTTGACACAAACAGGGTTTTGATTTGGACTCACGGACACAGACTTTCCTTAGTTTTTTGGGGTAGGGAAATTCCCACCATACCTATAGGGCAAGTTAGACATTACATCCATCCTGATAATTTATAATAGTAATATTGTTTAATTCACATTCTGTTGGCTCTGTCATCTCGTGATTCAGTCCTATCTCATATAGTGCAGAATCAAGAAGAACTGAACCTGGTGTGAACAGGGTGTCCCTGTTGGAGCTGACACATGAAACGCATTAGTCACAAAGCAGATATACATCCACCATAAAGCTACGCAAACTATAGGTCAAACTGCACTTAGACATGAAGGACATACTTGCGCCCAATAGGCTAGAAAAACATATACATCTATACGTTGAAACGCAAGACGCACAGAAATACACATAAAAGCCTGCTTAAAATGTAAAAGGAGCAACAGGAATGAGTGGCCGTGTAAAACAAGATGGATGGCAAGGCCACAGTAAAGTGAATAGAGGGCACTAGGGGAGACACGGAACCCACAAGCAGAACAGACCTGCTGAATTAGCTAAAAACACTGGGCCGAGCAACACAGAAGCCTGCTGCTCAATCCCTGCCATAGTTATAGCAGAAAGGGGATTCTTGTGCCATCACCGAGGGGTAACGGAAGATAATGCCCAAGGGCAAAAAGATTTCTCTTAGATTAAGTCCAGGAAAACCAACCCATCAAAGACCAGATGCTCATTAACTGGGAGACAATATTGAAGGAAAATAGCTCGACCAAGAGGATAGGGAGGGTAAAGACACCCATACCCAAATAGACAAAAAAAAAAAATCACAGGAAAATGCAAGCAGAATGATCCAAAATGTGGTCTCACCACACGTGACCTAGAGTTGAAGACAGTGGGGTTCATTATGAGTCTGGCGGTAACTGTGCCGGTACTACCGACAGGTTGCTGCCAGACCCGTAATGATTTACCAGCGCCTCACTTGTTGGTAACACAGGGGGGATTACAACGCCAGCGGTCCTGAAAGTCAGGCACCGGTAAATTGTAAATCCCCATTCCCATAAAGTCTGATAGGACTCTATGGGAATGGAGAACACAGAAGCACCGTTAATAACGATGCTGGTGCTTCCCTGACAGTCTGCCTACCATGGCCGCTGTGCCCGGCAGGGTCCGACCTGTCGGGCACAGTGGCTCCAGCAGGCAGACAGGAATTAACCTGCCAGCAACGCCTTAAAAGTTCTCAGAGCTACGATACAGGACAAGGTTAAGTTCAAAGCTAGAGACCCTGGAGCATGGCCTAGAGAATTATAGATGGTAAGTTTTAATGAGGAAAGTGGCCTCTTGATGTCTCTCCCCCTGCCAGAATTAGGAAAGTAATCGGAGTCAACAGCTACCCTAGTCATTGACGCTTTCAGTAGGAAAAAAGATCACAGTGGAGCTAACTTAGCACATATCAGTTAGCTCATAACATAAACACCAAAAGATAAGGATATCTTTTTCAAACATTAAAGAATGAGATTTATTAGATTTACACAATTAAAAACCTTTACAAGAGTCGAAAGGTAAAGTATTCCATCCTTGGCACAAGAAAACCAATATGTTTGTACAAAGTTATGCAGTAATTATACGCATGGGCGGGTTAGTACAACAATGGTGATTATGATTACATATATTGCTAATGTTATGGCAGTATGAAAACTTGTCGACACACGCAAAGTTCAGGTGTTTCTGGTACGGTGAGTAGATGGAAAAACCAGCGGATGAAGTTGTGGAACCTGCTGGTAGTTTCACCGGACTGTCTTCAGGACTGGGGGATTTGTTTTAAAAAGAAAACACGAAGTGGTTGGTGAAGTGCCAGGCACCTGAAATGGGTGAGACAAAGGATGGTGAGGTTACAAACCGGAAATTAAGATTAAAAAGGGGGTGTTTTGGAAACACTGTGAAAAAAGGACCTACCTAGGGTAGTTGAAGCTTCAAGGCTAACGTGGTATATTTTGTATAGGGCCACAATCTGGATGAGTCACTGGCCGATGGGTTTTGTCCAATATTAGGACAGGAGGTCTCTGAAACAAGTGAAAAGACCGAGTTGTAGTTGATGAAATGGGTTTACAATGTAGAAAAAAGGGTTTAATAATCGTTTAATAATCATTTACCTGGTCTGGTTCACAAAATGAGTCCCAGGTTGTTAGAGATGAGAACTGATTTCTATCTAGGATGCTGGGTAACCGCGGTCTGTAATAGACAAGGAGGAAGGTTGTTGTAAGCGTTTGTGTAGCACGCATCGAGATATCGTGCTTAAAAACGTACTGACAGTGCCCGAATGGAAGTACAGTGACAGTGATAAATTCAGGAGGTGATGGATTAAGGCGGTCTCTATTTGTGGATCGAGTGACTGTGTGTTGAATGATAAACTATCATTACACCGTGATCGATTCATTATTTTAAAAGTGGCAGAATATAACTAGAGCAAAGGTCAATGCCGATATAATCTGTCTCACATAGTGTTGGCGCAGTGAGCGGAGGTAGCTTACTTCTAGGAACACCGAAGCTGATCGGCCTTGTAACTAGTAGGAAAAGGTTGGCGGGGAGGGCTTACCTCTGTAGTAGAGCTTTGTTTGTGGCTGCCGGGGGAGTTTGTAGCTCGCGCATGCGTATATATGTCAAGCAGTGATCTAGATGACATGCGTGGGGAGAGTAGTGCTCATGATTGCTTAACCAATGTGAGTGTTCATAGACATGCGCACGCGTTTAAAGATAGAATGAACGTGCGTGTAGAGTGAGTAGTGTCACTGCGTCTGCATGTATTGAGTGGAGAAGGGGACTGAATTCCATGGCATCACTCAACATAGAGAAAATAATATATAATCTATAATCAACTGATTCGCCAAATACTGAAACGTAATATTACGGCAGGAAAACAGAAACATAAAGTGCCTACATTTTTGTTGAAAAAGACATTTTTAAACACGAGTGATCAAGACGTATTGTTATAAACATACATTTGTAAGTCATTTTTTGTGGCAGACGGACAACCAGTGGAACAGTCTCAAGAATATTATCATGCATGAGGAAATGATAGGCTTAATTCTCAGAAATATGTCATAAAAGGGGTCTTCCATTACTAGAAATGCAGAACTATGTGAGATATAACTTGTCTGCTATTCTAGGGTGATGTGGGGAGTCAAGAGTCGAGGCAACGCTCAAGGGAGATTGTTAGAAAAAGGGGGTTGAGTTATTTGTTGAAGAAGAGATTCCACTCGATGGATATATTTAAACCGTTTTTGACAGAATCAAGACGATAGATCCATTTTTGCTCAAGTTTTCGGAGCGCTAGGTCACGATCACCTCCACGAAAAGGGTTTTGGACAGTCTGTAAGATGACACAGAAAATGTCATTATGGCTGTGTTTTTTCTGCTTAAAATGAGCTACAAGTGGTTTGTCTTCGACGAGATTTTTGACACAGGAGCGATGTTCACAAATTCTTTGTTTAATTTCCCTTTTGCATTTGCCGATGTATATCAGGTCGCAAGGACATTTTATGGCATATATTGACCATTTTGTTTTGCAGTTGGTGAAGTTTGGAAAAGTCCATCTAGTTTCTTTTAAGTCGATGTATTTGATGTTTTTTGTTAAACTACACACTGAGCAGTTTCCGCATTGAAAATTGCCTTTCACGCTCGGAAGATCCCACAACGTGGTTTGTCTTGTCTTTGCTTTTGTCCTATCTTCATATGTATGCACTAGGCGATCTTTTAAGTTCTTATTGCGTTTGAACGCAAATCTTGGTTTTTTTGGTTTGAAAACATCTGTGTTCAATATGTCCCAATTGGTAAGAATGATCTTTTTTATGCGATTGCTGAAAGACGTGAAGGTGGTTACGCATGTCATTCTTGTTGTTTGTATTTCTTTTGCTGTAGGAGTGAGACATTGTTCCTTGTCGGTGTGTTTTGCTCTCCTGCGAGCTTGACGTATAACGTGTCCGGGATAGCCTCATTCTTTAAGACGTGTACTGAGGTCACTGCTCGTGGAGTCATATTCGTTATTGGTACTGCAGTTTCTCCGTAGTCTGAGAAATTGACCGAAGGGTAGGTTCATTTTTAGGCCTTTGGGGTGGAAACTGCTGTAGTCCAAAAGGGTATTTTTGGATGTGGATTTTCTGTATAGGGTCGTGGCTAGGCCATTGTTATGGTCTTTATAGATGTAAAGATCCAGGAAGGGTATTTTATTCCGGTTTTGCTCGCAGGTAAATTGGATGCAGGGGTTGCATTTGTTGAGCCAGTCTAAAAAAATGAACAGTTGATCCTCCGTATCTTTCCAGATCATGAAAACATCGTTGATGTACCTACACCAGCAGCCGATAGAGTTCTTGAAGGGATTGGAGATATGGTAAATGGAATGTTGTTCAAAAGAATCCATAAAGAGATTTGCCACGTCTGGGGCAAAAGTTGCACCCATACTTGTCCCACAAATAGAGAGCGCCTTAATCCATCACCTCCTGAATTTATCACTGTCACTGTACTTCCATTCAGGCACTGTCAGTACGTTTTTAAGCACGATATCTCGATGCGTACTACACAAACGCTTACAACAACCTTCCTCCTTGTCTATTACAGACCGCGGTTACCCAGCATCCTAGATAGAAATCAGTTCTCATCTCTAACAACCTGGGACTCATTTTGTGAACCAGACCAGGTAAATGATTATTAAACGATTATTAAACCCTTTTTTCTACATTGTAAACCCATTTCATCAACTACAACTCGGTCTTTTCACTTGTTTCAGAGACCTCTTGTCCTAATATTGGACAAAACCCACCGGCCAGTGACTCATCCAGATTGTGGCCCTATACAAAATATACCACGTTAGCCATGACGCTTCAACTACCCTAGGTAGGTCCTTTTTTCACAGTGTTTCCAAAACACCCCCTTTTTAATCTTAATTTTTCGGTTTGTAACCTCACCATCCTTTGTCTCACCCATTTCAGGTGCCTGGCATTTCACCAACCACTTCGTGTTTTCTTTTTAAAACAAATCCCCCAGTCCTGAAGACAGTCCGGTGAAACTACCAGCAGGTTCCACAACTTCATCCGCTGGTTTTTCCATCTACTCACCGTACCAGAAACACCTGAACTTTGCGTGTGTCGACAAGTTTTCATACTGCCATAACATTAGCAGTATATGTAATCATAATCACCATTGTTGTACTAACCCACCCATGCGTATAATTACTGCATAACTTTGTACAAACATATTGGTTTTCTTGTGCCAAGGATGGAATACTTTACCTTTCGACTCTTGTAAAGGTTTTTAATTGTGTAAATCTAATAAATCTCATTCTTTAATGTTTGAAAAAGATATCCTTATCTTTTGGTGTTTATGTTATGAGCTAACTGATATGTGCTAAATTAGCTCCACTGTGATCTTTTTCCTACTGAAAGCGTCAATGACTAGGGTAGCTGTTGACTCCGATTACTTTCCTAATTGTTGCCTTACCCTCTGGAGTCAAGCCCCCTTAGAAAAAAAGAGGGTTCCCTGCCTTATCTTATACACTCTCCCCCTGCCAGTACAGTTACTCATGTGTTCATGGTCTGCCAAATAATCAAGGTTGGTGAAGTCTACGCCAACCAATCCCTAGCCTCAATTCATGATATCTCAATTACCGGCACCAACCAATGGCAATCCTGACGTAAAGAAATGACATGTAGTCAACATTATCAATTTAGAGGTGGTTCCGGGTGGGGCAATTAGATACAGCATACCCAATAGAAAACTAACCCCTAGTTATCGTATATGTAGAAACTAAGCTGGTCATACCATGCTGATGATAAACGTGGTTGGCATTTATAATCTGTTACCTGTATTGAAAGAGTTGAGAGCTCTGAGGACTTGTTACTTATGCTGTCCCTGTTTTATATGATTGATAATAAAACAGGCCTTTGCATTTACTTTGACTCTTCTCTTTACTGGGAGTGGGATTTCCCAGCCTACCTGGTCTGCTTAAGGGCTCGGATTTCTCACCTTGCCATTACATAGGGTCTCGTTACAAGTTATGCAGTGCTGTCAAAAGGTGATGATAATTCTGTTCACAGCACTTTTTTTTGGCAGTAACAGAATTACTGCTGCATTTACTGCACCGTCAAACTACCGATTTGGCTTTGAAGTGGTGGATTTACCTCTAGCAGGATGCTATAAATAAATCCTCCACTTTAATACCAGAAATCTGTGTATTTACAGGAGTGGAATTACCACTCACAGTAAATCTGCCAAAATCCCCATGGAGTCCTATGGACTCCAAAAATGGGGACTAACACTGCCATAACACCACCTAAATCCATGCGATCAAGTGGCGATAATGGTAGCCAAATCTCGTAAGTAATTCTGTGGATTTACTGCTGAATTACTGCTAAACTCGGACTAAATGAGGATTCATCCTACATTGGTTCCAAGATGGGAACAGAGCTAAGGTATGTCCAGGGTTTAGACCAATGCAAGATCGTTGGCTGCAAAAGTTTTGGCAGCCATGTTTAAGAGTCAGAGGGCCTCATTACACGGAAGGCGGTAAGGGTTAACAGTCACCGGTAATGGTACCAGTGACCGTTAACCCTTACTGCCTTACTACGAGGTCCCTTTGCGGGTTGGTACTTTAGCACCTGCTTTTTAGCAGGTGTTACAAACCAACCCGCAAAGGGACCAGGGTGCTAGTTACGGTACCGCAATTTGCGGTACCGTAATTAGCACCTTCCCCATTCCCATTATGCCCTATGGGTCAAAAATGGGAATGGGGAAGGGCAATGGGGGAAGGGGAATTACCGCCCCGCCAACCTTGGAATAGGGCGGTAATTCCCCTTTCCTCCAAGGCGGTGCCGGTATTTTACCGGCATGGACCAAGGCGCTAATAGAACCTTGGTCCACCGCCTACCGTGTAATGAGGCCCAGAGTCTGTTTTGATTGTGCAAGCGTTATTCTGTTTGCCACATGTCCCTCTTGCAGCTAAACCAATGCTCAAGCATTAAATCATTGCAAGGTTCACTAGCTAAAACCAGTGACCTAACCTCTCTCCCTGTGCCAATCTACCCACGGAATACAATCAGGCCAGTGGCCGAACAGCCACCCGCCCCACGAACTAAGACTAAGACTAAAACTAAGAATTCTGTGTCGGCACCACAGGAAGGTGCTGTAAAGTTCACGGAGAGCCACCCTGGGTGGCCGTTGGCTGAAGTTCATGTGCCACTGAGAGTGGCTTAGTTAGGTGTACTTGTTCTGTTTAAATTACGGGTGACAGATACTCCAGGTTGGGTGGGATTATAGGGAGGGGGGTCAGGTAACACAATATACTACCGAGGCAGTAGATGCCTCCAGTGGAACGAGGAACGGAGTTGGGAGGAGGGGGAGATTTTGTTTTTATCTCTGTTCATGTATGGTCAGACAACACTAAACACTCACTCCTACGAATCCGCACCACACGGCGAGACAACAGACTGGGTTTCTTCCCGGAATCCTACATGCACCGCCCAGCAGTAACCCGCCCCCCACCCAGATGGATCTGATACAAAATCACTACGTCTCCTGACATGGAATGTCAATGGGTTGGGTAGTGGGATAAAACGCAGATTGGTCACCCAAGCGTTAAACAGGCAAGCACCGAATTTGTGGCGCTGCTCACAGAAACACATCTGGCGGGCACCACATGCAACCTATTTAAACGTGTTAACTATCGCACAGCACTGCACTCAGGTTTTACTTCAGGCTCATGAGGGGTCCTCATATTGATCCACAAGAATCTACCTCTCACACTTTCTAGTGTGTCACAGGACACAGGAGGCAAATACGTGCACATGACAGGAAACCTATGGAATCAAACCATAACAATACTAGCCATTTACGCACCACTCACGTTGTTGCCAAATCTCATAGAAGAGATAACTCCCCTGATAATGCAGGATTCCTCAGACACACTAATTCTAGGTGGCGATTTTAATGATGTTATGAACTTGGGAATGGACCGCACACACCTAAGGGGCAAGAATCCAGACACTCACACAAGGCTGGCTACCTTCTTAGCAGCACTGGGGCTGAAAGACGTATGGCGCGACCTTCACCTCAAGAGTCGAGAATACTCATTCCACTCGGGCGTCCATGCAACTCTCTCTAGACTTGACTACTTCTTCGTACCAACCACAGAGGTGCACAGAGTACTTAATGCCACCCTACTCCCGCGTGGCATCTCTGATCATTCGCCCCTATTAATAGAATTGTCAACGACAAAGCCAATCACTCCACCTTCATGGCGCCTTAACAATTATTACTTAGGCTTCCCGGAGCTTGTAGAACACATTCAAGAAACTACAACCAATTACTTTGAACTAAACGATGGGTCAATTGATAACCCAGGAATGTTATGGGAAGCGTATAAGCCGGTGTTGCGAGGAGAGATTACCTCCTGGACAACGGCACACAAAAAAGCTCAAGTACAAAAAGTAAAAGAGGCTGAAGAACAGGTGGAACATTTAGAACGCGCACATCTGTCGCGAGACCTGCCTAAAACTAATTGAGCATTGGTCCTTGTCCAAAAAAAAATGCACAATGTAGCCCTAGACAACGCTAAACAGGCACACAGTACGATGCGCGCCAGATTATATGAGACTGGAGATAAGGCGGGTAAAATGTTAGCCTGGCTGGAGCACAGAGATGAAGGGCATAAGCAGGTCGGGATGATTAAACCCGATAACTCGGAACCGCTGTGGACAGATCAGGATATTGCAGAAGGATTTGCAGCTTACTATGCGACACTCTATGGGTCACCGGAAGCCCCTACCAACCTCTCCGTATTAAATGGGATTACCCTCCCTACCCTAACGGGCGCACAGAGAGAACTACTGGAGGCAACCATTACTGAAGAGGAGCTAGGGTTGGCCAAGTCACAACTACACCCTGGGAAAACACTGGGGCCGAACGGCTTCCCGGTGGAGACATGGAAAGGGATAGAACCAAGCGCGATACTTCCACATCTCCTGCAGATGTACACACATTCGAGGGAGCAGGGACAGCTCCCCCCAGACCTACGGAGAGCCACCATAATAGTGATCCCCAAACCAGATAGGCCCCCAGAGAAATGTAGTTCGTACAGGCCGATCTCGTTAATCAACACCGAAACCAAGATCCTAGCTAAAGCATTAGCAAATCGACTGCAGAAAGTTATCCTGTCACTGATACATCCAGACCTGTGCGGCTTTATGCCCCAGAGGTCTACACGTATGAATATACACAGACTGCACGCTGCACTCGAAACATCCTCCCTCCTGCAGGGTCCCTTAGCGTTATTAACAATAGACTTCGAGAAAGCCTTCGACTCGGTGGAGTGGCTAGCACTGTGGGAAATAATGCATCGAATGGGTTTCGGTGACCAATTCCTGGGATGGGTGCAGCTGCTATACAAGTCCCAAGAGGCCATGACCAGAGTAAATGGATGGCTCTCGCAAGGGGACACGACAGGGCTGCCCCTTGTCTGCAATGCTTTTTGCGCTTGTCATAGAGCCATTGGCGATTCTGTTAAGAGAATCACAAACGTGGAAGGGTTTCCGGTGGACAGATGATTGGGAGGATAAGGTCTCATTATATGCTGATGACCTGCATGTACCTATCAGACCCCATAACCTCTTGCCCAACAGTGATACGCTTACGAATCTTTTAGTGGTTTGAGGGTAAACTGGTCGAAATCCATTCTGTTTCCAGTGAAAAAGATAGGTAGCATAGGGATACAGAATTGCCCCTTCCGTGTAGAAGTTAACCAATTTCGATACCTGAGGGGTTCAGATAACAACAAACTTAAACGATTACCTAGAGAAAAATCTCCATCCAATCATAAACCACTTTGCAGAGGACGTCAAACATTGGAACGCCCTTCCACTGACCCTGCTGGGGAGAGCAGCATTATTTAAAATTATGGCACTGCCTAGATTCCTGTACATCCTCCAAAATGCCCCGTTACACATACCTACATGAGAGTTTCACAGAATCGATTGGATAACTGCGGGAATAACAAAAGTGGGGGATGTGATTCGGGATGGGGGAATTGTGCCATTTGAGGGGCTAGTGGATGAGTTCAATCTCCCTGTCACTGACCGATACCGACATAGGCAATTAAGTCATGCCCTACAGCGGCATTTGCCTGACCTGTGTGACATGGCAGACTGCACCCCTATAGAGAGGAACCTGGTCCTAGATAGCATAGATGCCAAAATCACCTTGGTGATGTATAATGTTCTCACCTCCTTTGCCACACCGGAGCTATTGAGTCTAAAGTCTAAGTGGGAAAGGGATGTGGGAGAGATACTGCCTGAAGACTGGATAACGATCCTAATGTACCCGAGAGAAACTGCCATTTCGGCCAGATTACTTCTTGTCCAGCTCAAAATCCTGCATAGAATTTACTATCCGAGGGTAGCACTATGCCGCTGGGGTAAAAACACAGGCCCGAATTGCCTGCACTGTCGCCAGGAAGAGGGCATCTTTTTCCACATCATATGGGACTGTCCGCACATCAAGTTATACTGGCAACACTGCTGCGACACTCTGACTGAGGTACTGGGTCGGATCGTGCCCAGAGATCTGAAAATGATGTTGCTGGGTGTCGAGGACGAGGGTGAGATGTCTCGCACCAACAAGCTACTGTTTGCAACCACCACAGCACTGATCAAACGCAACATTGCCAAGCTATGGGGATTGGGTGTAACCCCTGAGCATGCACAATGGATAGATGACGTAGATGCATGCATTGCGATGGAGTGAAGAGTGTATGCGGCCAGAGGTTGTCCTGGGAAAGCGGGGAAAATCTGGGAAAAGTGGGAGAATGCCCAATAAGACTTTTGTAAAATACAGGCCTGTGGCCGGAATGTAACTGAAATGTAAGAGTGAACATGTAATCGTTAACATAACCTTGTGTTGCTGAATTCTGGACCTCATGTACTTTTGAGATGTTTTGGTTGCTGGACTCCTTTAGGGTCAATGTTTATGTGTATTATGCAATAAAACCAAAAAAATGTTTAATAAAAAAAGAAAAGTAACAGGATATTTGTTGTTGTCAACAGCTATCCCAGAAGTAGTACCTTGTTTTATGACCAGTAGTTGGGGGCGCTCACTCCTCACTCAAAAACCAAGGGGAAGTGATTACTAAGAAAGCCATGAAAGGATTTTGTAAAACAGATGGGTTGAACAGAAAAACAAAAAGACATAATCCACAGTGAAGACGGACCATACAGCCTGCAGGGTGCAATTAACTAGACTGTCACATACAAAACAACCATTTGCCATACATACTCCTCCAGTATTGTGTCCTAAAACATTATCTCCCTTAGTATGGAACATTTGGACCTCAACAATGACCCAAACAAGGCTACTTTCTGGTGGGCAAGAGGGACCTTTTGGTATCAACACAGCGGTCATTAATATCTCCCATAGTCAAAATGGGATTATTGTCATTGTGATTTCCAGTCTTCCACATGCCCATTACAATGAACCAAAGGTCAGCTGATTGAGCCAAACCAGGTTGATCATAGATATGGATTATGAAGGCTGATTTTTCTGCAAACATCTCATTCATATCTACCGGAGCAACCACAATGTTTGAAGAGGGGCAGACCATTATGGGAGTGTAGTGCATCATTCTGTCACTCATATTATCAAAGCTAAGCCCTTCTCAGGCTCAAGCCCCCTGTTGATTTATAACTTTGTGTCCTTGTGAGCGATCGAAAAAACATCAGTGTAGAGAGACAGATGAATACATCATCTATAGCATCGGCCCCTGCCCCACTACCATATCTAAGGAACGATGGGAGAGCATCATTCATAGAAATGTTCCCCTTCCCACTGCCGTATCATGGAAGTAAAAGGCAGTATTCACTCAGACTACCGTACCAGACTTATCTTGACGTAATCGGAGAGGAGGTGAACGTTGTGAGAAACCTGAAGGTACTCGCACATATACTTCCCAGGGATCTTCTGTTCAGGTGGCCAGGGAAGGGGCATCGCTTTTGGATACCGACCTTGGTGGTGGACTAGCGAGGGAAGATCACCTGGATGGAGGGTCCTTGGGGATTGGAGAGAGGGTACCTAAAGGTGAGACATTGTATCCCCCTTCACTAACAGTAACACATCCGACCCTCCCTCAGAATTTCTGGGATATTGTCGGTCCTTTCCAGCTTTTCCCTGTAATCTCACATTAGGTACTGAGACGGGGAAGAGGCAACTAAGAGTAATGCACACTACCTATCGGAAACACCACTATAGTACTGGGACGAAGAAGAGGGAATCGGAACACTGCAGAGCTGAAGGCCAGGCATGTCCCAGTAACTGGTCTAATTGGAATCAGGCAAAACAGGAAAGAGAAGCACCCCTTAACATCCTTGATGCTATACAGGTGTATAAAAGGGTGGCATGGCAGCAGCAAGGAAGGCAAGAGCAGCAGAGAGGAAGAGAGCAGTAGCTAAGACCAGGTGGACCGATGGGAACCATAGGAGAGCGGAAAGTGAGACCATTGGAAAGCTGCAGAGCAGGGCGCTCAGCGGAAGCGTGGAAAGGGAGCTGGCGAGGTTGGAGGAAGGAAGCCTCTAGGCCCTTCCCATTTGGTTCTGCAAGTGCTTGTTCCCCTGGACAGAGGACTGGCCCAGGATTGCCTGAGGGGTAAGTGGTGAGACCCTGACCTCAGTTCGTGAGAAGCTGTGAAAGCGGGCACTGAGTTTCTGTGAGTAAAGAAACCCAGTGCGCGAGTGTAAGGAAAAGAATATACATTGTGGCAGAGCGGGCGCGTGTTGTCAATAAACTTGTGAGTACTTCTGAACTGTATGAACAATCGAATGCTATGCTAATGAGGCTATACGAAGATACTGTGTATCAGAGTGATCACGTATAGAAGATTTGCAAGGTTTAGAAAGCCTTTCGAGTAACAGAAAGACTGACATGTTGACAAGAGAATATTTTGAAATAAAATATCAGAGGGGCCAGGTGCAGGCAACGGGCACTGTTTTGAAAGTCTCTGGATATCTGAGCATGAACAAAAACTATTTAAAGCACTACGAGTGAAGAGAAAGTGGTTACGAACAGTTGGGTGAACAGCAGAAGGGGGAGCAGTGAAGTGGGAGCAAAAGAAAACCTAAAGGCTGCAAGCCCTAGTGAAGGAAGAGACAGCCTGAATATAAAGTTAACAATTGAAAGTATAAAGAGTAAAGTAATGCCAAGGAAGACGCTTGGACAAGGTCTGAAGCCAAAACGTAACACGAAGGGCCCCTGGTTGCGTAACCTCAAATGGGTGGACCGTGCGGTCTGACAACTTTGCCCAGACCAGAGAGCCCCAACCAAGTGTATGGCAGTCGCTGAAGAAAACTCAAGGACAAGTGTTTGTTGAACTTTTGCTGCATCTGGGCTTGAAGCTTGGAGAAGGGAACCCTGGGCTGTTTCAGAACATTGGTTTTGTGAATCTGTGCTTGAAGCTTGTGGAAGGGAATGCTAAGCTCCTTCTGAACTTTGTATATGGAAACCAAGTGTGCTTTGGTGGAAGATACACTCAACTCCTGAAAGAACAGTTGAAGCTTATAATTGTTGGAACTGTATCCTGAACTTGGAGAAGGGAGCTAGAGACTGCTCCAGACTTGAGGTTGAATACTAATTGAGTTAGAATGACCCTTCACAACATTTTTGGTATTGGATGTGAGGGCAAGCATAGGTTTTGACACAAACAGGGTTTTGATTTGGACTCACGGACACAGACTTTCCTTAGTTTTTTGGGGTAGGGAAATTCCCACCATACCTATAGGGCAAGTTAGACATTACATCCATCCTGATAATTTATAATAGTAATATTGTTTAATTCACATTCTGTTGGCTCTGTCATCTCGTGATTCAGTCCTATCTCATATAGTGCAGAATCAAGAAGAACTGAACCTGGTGTGAACAGGGTGTCCCTGTTGGAGCTGACACATGAAACGCATTAGTCACAAAGCAGATATACATCCACCATAAAGCTACGCAAACTATAGGTCAAACTGCACTTAGACATGAAGGACATACTTGCGCCCAATAGGCTAGAAAAACATATACATCTATACGTTGAAACGCAAGACGCACAGAAATACACATAAAAGCCTGCTTAAAATGTAAAAGGAGCAACAGGAATGAGTGGCCGTGTAAAACAAGATGGATGGCAAGGCCACAGTAAAGTGAATAGAGGGCACTAGGGGAGACACGGAACCCACAAGCAGAACAGACCTGCTGAATTAGCTAAAAACACTGGGCCGAGCAACACAGAAGCCTGCTGCTCAATCCCTGCCATAGTTATAGCAGAAAGGGGATTCTTGTGCCATCACCGAGGGGTAACGGAAGATAATGCCCAAGGGCAAAAAGATTTCTCTTAGATTAAGTCCAGGAAAACCAACCCATCAAAGACCAGATGCTCATTAACTGGGAGACAATATTGAAGGAAAATAGCTCGACCAAGAGGATAGGGAGGGTAAAGACACCCATACCCAAATAGACAAAAAAAAAAAATCACAGGAAAATGCAAGCAGAATGATCCAAAATGTGGTCTCACCACACGTGACCTAGAGTTGAAGACAGTGGGGTTCATTATGAGTCTGGCGGTAACTGTGCCGGTACTACCGACAGGTTGCTGCCAGACCCGTAATGATTTACCAGCGCCTCACTTGTTGGTAACACAGGGGGGATTACAACGCCAGCGGTCCTGAAAGTCAGGCACCGGTAAATTGTAAATCCCCATTCCCATAAAGTCTGATAGGACTCTATGGGAATGGAGAACACAGAAGCACCGTTAATAACGATGCTGGTGCTTCCCTGACAGTCTGCCTACCATGGCCGCTGTGCCCGGCAGGGTCCGACCTGTCGGGCACAGTGGCTCCAGCAGGCAGACAGGAATTAACCTGCCAGCAACGCCTTAAAAGTTCTCAGAGCTACGATACAGGACAAGGTTAAGTTCAAAGCTAGAGACCCTGGAGCATGGCCTAGAGAATTATAGATGGTAAGTTTTAATGAGGAAAGTGGCCTCTTGATGTCTCTCCCCCTGCCAGAATTAGGAAAGTAATCGGAGTCAACAGCTACCCTAGTCATTGACGCTTTCAGTAGGAAAAAAGATCACAGTGGAGCTAACTTAGCACATATCAGTTAGCTCATAACATAAACACCAAAAGATAAGGATATCTTTTTCAAACATTAAAGAATGAGATTTATTAGATTTACACAATTAAAAACCTTTACAAGAGTCGAAAGGTAAAGTATTCCATCCTTGGCACAAGAAAACCAATATGTTTGTACAAAGTTATGCAGTAATTATACGCATGGGCGGGTTAGTACAACAATGGTGATTATGATTACATATATTGCTAATGTTATGGCAGTATGAAAACTTGTCGACACACGCAAAGTTCAGGTGTTTCTGGTACGGTGAGTAGATGGAAAAACCAGCGGATGAAGTTGTGGAACCTGCTGGTAGTTTCACCGGACTGTCTTCAGGACTGGGGGATTTGTTTTAAAAAGAAAACACGAAGTGGTTGGTGAAGTGCCAGGCACCTGAAATGGGTGAGACAAAGGATGGTGAGGTTACAAACCGGAAATTAAGATTAAAAAGGGGGTGTTTTGGAAACACTGTGAAAAAAGGACCTACCTAGGGTAGTTGAAGCTTCAAGGCTAACGTGGTATATTTTGTATAGGGCCACAATCTGGATGAGTCACTGGCCGATGGGTTTTGTCCAATATTAGGACAGGAGGTCTCTGAAACAAGTGAAAAGACCGAGTTGTAGTTGATGAAATGGGTTTACAATGTAGAAAAAAGGGTTTAATAATCGTTTAATAATCATTTACCTGGTCTGGTTCACAAAATGAGTCCCAGGTTGTTAGAGATGAGAACTGATTTCTATCTAGGATGCTGGGTAACCGCGGTCTGTAATAGACAAGGAGGAAGGTTGTTGTAAGCGTTTGTGTAGCACGCATCGAGATATCGTGCTTAAAAACGTACTGACAGTGCCCGAATGGAAGTACAGTGACAGTGATAAATTCAGGAGGTGATGGATTAAGGCGGTCTCTATTTGTGGATCGAGTGACTGTGTGTTGAATGATAAACTATCATTACACCGTGATCGATTCATTATTTTAAAAGTGGCAGAATATAACTAGAGCAAAGGTCAATGCCGATATAATCTGTCTCACATAGTGTTGGCGCAGTGAGCGGAGGTAGCTTACTTCTAGGAACACCGAAGCTGATCGGCCTTGTAACTAGTAGGAAAAGGTTGGCGGGGAGGGCTTACCTCTGTAGTAGAGCTTTGTTTGTGGCTGCCGGGGGAGTTTGTAGCTCGCGCATGCGTATATATGTCAAGCAGTGATCTAGATGACATGCGTGGGGAGAGTAGTGCTCATGATTGCTTAACCAATGTGAGTGTTCATAGACATGCGCACGCGTTTAAAGATAGAATGAACGTGCGTGTAGAGTGAGTAGTGTCACTGCGTCTGCATGTATTGAGTGGAGAAGGGGACTGAATTCCATGGCATCACTCAACATAGAGAAAATAATATATAATCTATAATCAACTGATTCGCCAAATACTGAAACGTAATATTACGGCAGGAAAACAGAAACATAAAGTGCCTACATTTTTGTTGAAAAAGACATTTTTAAACACGAGTGATCAAGACGTATTGTTATAAACATACATTTGTAAGTCATTTTTTGTGGCAGACGGACAACCAGTGGAACAGTCTCAAGAATATTATCATGCATGAGGAAATGATAGGCTTAATTCTCAGAAATATGTCATAAAAGGGGTCTTCCATTACTAGAAATGCAGAACTATGTGAGATATAACTTGTCTGCTATTCTAGGGTGATGTGGGGAGTCAAGAGTCGAGGCAACGCTCAAGGGAGATTGTTAGAAAAAGGGGGTTGAGTTATTTGTTGAAGAAGAGATTCCACTCGATGGATATATTTAAACCGTTTTTGACAGAATCAAGACGATAGATCCATTTTTGCTCAAGTTTTCGGAGCGCTAGGTCACGATCACCTCCACGAAAAGGGTTTTGGACAGTCTGTAAGATGACCCAGAAAATGTCATTATGGCTGTGTTTTTTCTGCTTAAAATGAGCTACAAGTGGTTTGTCTTCGACGAGATTTTTGACACAGGAGCGATGTTCACAAATTCTTTGTTTAATTTCCCTTTTGCATTTGCCGATGTATATCAGGTCGCAAGGACATTTTATGGCATATATTGACCATTTTGTTTTGCAGTTGGTGAAGTTTGGAAAAGTCCATCTAGTTTCTTTTAAGTCGATGTATTTGATGTTTTTTGTTAAACTACACACTGAGCAGTTTCCGCATTGAAAATTGCCTTTCACGCTCGGAAGATCCCACAACGTGGTTTGTCTTGTCTTTGCTTTTGTCCTATCTTCATATGTATGCACTAGGCGATCTTTTAAGTTCTTATTGCGTTTGAACGCAAATCTTGGTTTTTTTGGTTTGAAAACATCTGTGTTCAATATGTCCCAATTGGTAAGAATGATCTTTTTTATGCGATTGCTGAAAGACGTGAAGGTGGTTACGCATGTCATTCTTGTTGTTTGTATTTCTTTTGCTGTAGGAGTGAGACATTGTTCCTTGTCGGTGTGTTTTGCTCTCCTGCGAGCTTGACGTATAACGTGTCCGGGATAGCCTCATTCTTTAAGACGTGTACTGAGGTCACTGCTCGTGGAGTCATATTCGTTATTGGTACTGCAGTTTCTCCGTAGTCTGAGAAATTGACCGAAGGGTAGGTTCATTTTTAGGCCTTTGGGGTGGAAACTGCTGTAGTCCAAAAGGGTATTTTTGGATGTGGATTTTCTGTATAGGGTCGTGGCTAGGCCATTGTTATGGTCTTTATAGATGTAAAGATCCAGGAAGGGTATTTTATTCCGGTTTTGCTCGCAGGTAAATTGGATGCAGGGGTTGCATTTGTTGAGCCAGTCTAAAAAAATGAACAGTTGATCCTCCGTATCTTTCCAGATCATGAAAACATCGTTGATGTACCTACACCAGCAGCCGATAGAGTTCTTGAAGGGATTGGAGATATGGTAAATGGAATGTTGTTCAAAAGAATCCATAAAGAGATTTGCCACGTCTGGGGCAAAAGTTGCACCCATACTTGTCCCACAAATAGAGAGCGCCTTAATCCATCACCTCCTGAATTTATCACTGTCACTGTACTTCCATTCAGGCACTGTCAGTACGTTTTTAAGCACGATATCTCGATGCGTACTACACAAACGCTTACAACAACCTTCCTCCTTGTCTATTACAGACCGCGGTTACCCAGCATCCTAGATAGAAATCAGTTCTCATCTCTAACAACCTGGGACTCATTTTGTGAACCAGACCAGGTAAATGATTATTAAACGATTATTAAACCCTTTTTTCTACATTGTAAACCCATTTCATCAACTACAACTCGGTCTTTTCACTTGTTTCAGAGACCTCTTGTCCTAATATTGGACAAAACCCACCGGCCAGTGACTCATCCAGATTGTGGCCCTATACAAAATATACCACGTTAGCCATGACGCTTCAACTACCCTAGGTAGGTCCTTTTTTCACAGTGTTTCCAAAACACCCCCTTTTTAATCTTAATTTTTCGGTTTGTAACCTCACCATCCTTTGTCTCACCCATTTCAGGTGCCTGGCATTTCACCAACCACTTCGTGTTTTCTTTTTAAAACAAATCCCCCAGTCCTGAAGACAGTCCGGTGAAACTACCAGCAGGTTCCACAACTTCATCCGCTGGTTTTTCCATCTACTCACCGTACCAGAAACACCTGAACTTTGCGTGTGTCGACAAGTTTTCATACTGCCATAACATTAGCAGTATATGTAATCATAATCACCATTGTTGTACTAACCCACCCATGCGTATAATTACTGCATAACTTTGTACAAACATATTGGTTTTCTTGTGCCAAGGATGGAATACTTTACCTTTCGACTCTTGTAAAGGTTTTTAATTGTGTAAATCTAATAAATCTCATTCTTTAATGTTTGAAAAAGATATCCTTATCTTTTGGTGTTTATGTTATGAGCTAACTGATATGTGCTAAATTAGCTCCACTGTGATCTTTTTCCTACTGAAAGCGTCAATGACTAGGGTAGCTGTTGACTCCGATTACTTTCCTAATTGTTGCCTTACCCTCTGGAGTCAAGCCCCCTTAGAAAAAAAGAGGGTTCCCTGCCTTATCTTATACACTCTCCCCCTGCCAGTACAGTTACTCATGTGTTCATGGTCTGCCAAATAATCAAGGTTGGTGAAGTCTACGCCAACCAATCCCTAGCCTCAATTCATGATATCTCAATTACCGGCACCAACCAATGGCAATCCTGACGTAAAGAAATGACATGTAGTCAACATTATCAATTTAGAGGTGGTTCCGGGTGGGGCAATTAGATACAGCATACCCAATAGAAAACTAACCCCTAGTTATCGTATATGTAGAAACTAAGCTGGTCATACCATGCTGATGATAAACGTGGTTGGCATTTATAATCTGTTACCTGTATTGAAAGAGTTGAGAGCTCTGAGGACTTGTTACTTATGCTGTCCCTGTTTTATATGATTGATAATAAAACAGGCCTTTGCATTTACTTTGACTCTTCTCTTTACTGGGAGTGGGATTTCCCAGCCTACCTGGTCTGCTTAAGGGCTCGGATTTCTCACCTTGCCATTACATAGGGTCTCGTTACAAGTTATGCAGTGCTGTCAAAAGGTGATGATAATTCTGTTCACAGCACTTTTTTTTGGCAGTAACAGAATTACTGCTGCATTTACTGCACCGTCAAACTACCGATTTGGCTTTGAAGTGGTGGATTTACCTCTAGCAGGATGCTATAAATAAATCCTCCACTTTAATACCAGAAATCTGTGTATTTACAGGAGTGGAATTACCACTCACAGTAAATCTGCCAAAATCCCCATGGAGTCCTATGGACTCCAAAAATGGGGACTAACACTGCCATAACACCACCTAAATCCATGCGATCAAGTGGCGATAATGGTAGCCAAATCTCGTAAGTAATTCTGTGGATTTACTGCTGAATTACTGCTAAACTCGGACTAAATGAGGATTCATCCTACATTGGTTCCAAGATGGGAACAGAGCTAAGGTATGTCCAGGGTTTAGACCAATGCAAGATCGTTGGCTGCAAAAGTTTTGGCAGCCATGTTTAAGAGTCAGAGGGCCTCATTACACGGAAGGCGGTAAGGGTTAACAGTCACCGGTAATGGTACCAGTGACCGTTAACCCTTACTGCCTTACTACGAGGTCCCTTTGCGGGTTGGTACTTTAGCACCTGCTTTTTAGCAGGTGTTACAAACCAACCCGCAAAGGGACCAGGGTGCTAGTTACGGTACCGCAATTTGCGGTACCGTAATTAGCACCTTCCCCATTCCCATTATGCCCTATGGGTCAAAAATGGGAATGGGGAAGGGCAATGGGGGAAGGGGAATTACCGCCCCGCCAACCTTGGAATAGGGCGGTAATTCCCCTTTCCTCCAAGGCGGTGCCGGTATTTTACCGGCATGGACCAAGGCGCTAATAGAACCTTGGTCCACCGCCTACCGTGTAATGAGGCCCAGAGTCTGTTTTGATTGTGCAAGCGTTATTCTGTTTGCCACATGTCCCTCTTGCAGCTAAACCAATGCTCAAGCATTAAATCATTGCAAGGTTCACTAGCTAAAACCAGTGACCTAACCTCCCCTGAAGAACAGACAGACGATTGCAGACCACTGCTACACCTTCCATACTCTACCCATTCTCGTTTTTGGTGTCAAAATGTATATTATAACCCAGCTTCCTTTTATAATATACATAGGGAAGAACCAGGTTTATATTAAGAGGAGAGTTGAAACAAATTATCGCAACATTTTGGAATCCAACATTTCGATTAAAGAAAAATATTTTGGGGTAAACATAGGACATTGGGGAATAAAATGAAGAATATTTAGAATGTTACCCCAATTTATTCGATCATCAGAGTCCACGAAAATGTTGACAATATCCATTATGGTATATTTTATGTCTGATTTTGTGTGACATGCCTTATCTAAAGTGAATGTATGAGGACCTCCCGTAACACATCCCTCTGTCCTACTTCCAAAAACATAAAACCCCCACTGTGTAGTTATGGAAACTTCTGACTGATTCAGAATTGACTTTTCAATACTTTTCTTGATGAATTTGAATTTTACATATGAAAGAGTCACTTAAGATGAACGTGCCCCTGTGAACCTTTTACCATTAATTGCTTCCTGCTGTGGAGCCCTTGTCTGACAATGGGTAACTGGAAACCACAGCCCCAAGGAACGAAACTGTAATCGAGAGCGAGCCAGGCAGTAAGCCCTTATTGTTCCATCTCGTACCTTCGGACTGCACTCCTGACAACTGGGTAAATATGGGAGGGGTGCAACACCACATTCACGCTCCCCTGAAGCCACGCCCCTGCGTACAATGGATGAATGTTGCAGAGCATTCAATTTGCCTAGAGCGAGTTTCCGTTTTGTATGCACGTTTTTCTTATATCCCCTAATAAACATGCACCGCTTGACACTTGTTGGCACAATACATGCACGAAGCAAAGTTTGTCTGTGAGGGGTGATTATTAGTTTTGGCTATTAGGTGGCAGAGACACCTCTAAACCGTCTGAAACTATTGCATTGGAGTACAGATAAGGAGGAATGCCATATGTGGAAGGACACAGGTTGTGTTTGGTCATTTGTCCACCCATTGTCTCCCCACCCCTGTGCCCATTCCTATCCAGTGCCTTCCCCTCCACGCTCAAAACACCTCCTCATGGGAACTCTTTGAGCTCGCTTTAATCAAGCCTTGGCATCAAACTGCACTAAAGTGCCTGCTAGTTTTTTTTCACACCAGCCTTTTGACAGCTAATGACTTAATCAGAGTTATAAACATGCTACTGGTATACTAAACATGCCTAATTCAGGTCTGTCTTCATCCACTCGATGTATAAGCACTATGCTTGTCCTTCACTGAAGTCTTGTTAAAAACAAGCATTGGCAAAGCCAACAGTGTCGGCTTGTGCATAAGTATTAGGCATTTGCTAAATGGCCAGGCACCATTTTGCACCTGCTACCATCAACATCCAGTTAATAACACTATGGCAGTGCCTGGCAAGTGCCTTTCCCATGCCTACACAAAAGCCGAAACTGTTGCCATTGCTAATGCTCATTTTTCATGTGTGTAGTTTATGTTTCGAGTCTGCTAAATGCTAACTGCTTTACATTGCTCAACGTCAAGCTCCTTCCCAGTTTCCCTGCAACTTTCTGTTATTGTTGCTTCATCTGCCTACACTCATGTGAAGACCATCTAAAACAAGAATCCCTCTGCCTTGCTCGATCAGCTCAGAAATTTCAATTTTTCAGAACAGAAACAATTGTTTGACCCTTCCCCAGAACCAAAGGAGGTGATCCACGCCTCTATACGCATTGTGGTAGGTCAAGAGATGGAGACAGACCAATGTATTGCTTTATTTAAATGATAGAAAACAGACAGGGTGTCCTTTTCCTAAGAGTTTGCCCTACCTAACACAAAACTAACTAGGGTGGTGTTTGTCATTAGTGTAGTCCAAAGCAATAGTCCATTATCTGTCCCAAAGCTAATCTATGCTGACCCTACCACTAGGCAAAACAATAAAAAGAGGTCCAGGAGAACAACTCCCTTCAGTAAGCTATTCTTAAATAGTAATGTGTGATTTCTTGAATCCGTTCTTTCAGTTATTCTAGGAGGCTCTTCCACCTGCAGGTTATCCCCTTTTCTCCCTGCACAAAGGTTTCTAGGTCTACCAATTACAGGTTTGGGCACGTATCGTTATTGACAACTTGCAGTGTCTATTTGTTAGTTTGTACACTAGATTTGGATGATGTGATCCTCTATATACAAACTCATGGACCGCACAGCATACAAGCAACTCGGCCATTTCACTGAAGCCAACATACCTCAGTGAGGAATGGAGTCCTCCCTAGTGTTCCTTTGGGATGACCTAAAAAGAACAGAGGATGTGGAAGGATGCGCTGTACTCATTTTCCTTGACCTCTCTGCCACTTTAGATACCATTGACCACACCCATTTCATAGAAGGATACAAACATTAGGAATCAAAGACAATGCCCTCATTTGGATGTCCGCTTTCATCTCTAATCGCTCTGAAATCATGCTATTCCAGCCTTTCACCTCTATATCCCGACCAGTACCAAAAGGGGTCCCACAGGGAGCATCCCTATCTCCCCTCCTCTTCAACATCTATCTGAACCCACTCCCACAATCTCACCTGCTACAACTACGCAGACGATACCCAGATCATCCTTAAAATCCTAAAATCGCCAGGCTCCAACCGTCCAGATCGGTCATCATGCCTCTCGGATATTGACTACTGGATGATGACCAACCACCTCATCCTCAATCCTGGGGAAACATAAATCCTAGTCTGTGGGAAAACAGCACTCCTTCCCCAACCTATTCCCTGGCATCAATCCCAAGACCACACCCCCCAGCAACCTCTGCATCGGTGAAAACCTTGGATGCACACTGGACATGTCCCAACACATCAACTCTGTATCCAGAACCTGTTTCTTCCACCTAGGCATCCTCAGGTGTATCTTTCCATACCTCACTGTTTCTCTGACATCTCCATCATCCTCTCCCACTTACACTATGCAAACTGCCTTTATCTAGGCGCACCAGCGTTTCAGCTAAGGAAACTGCAAGGAATCCAAAAGGCTGCAGCCCACCTTTCATTAGCCTTCCTCCCAGAGAACACATCAGCCCTACATTAAGAGTCCTTCATTGGATCCCTATTGGTCGACCCACTACCTTTAAATCCATGTGCATCACTCACTGTGCCATCCACAACACCATCCCAGAATTCCTCCAAGACAAACTCAGTCGCTACCACCCCTTGAAGATACTCTGATCTGGCACAGCATCTCTCCTAGTTGTTCCACCTTACAACTGTTCAGACTAGGCCGATCATCTGGAACGCTCTGCCCCTTGCCATTTGCAACATGGATAATCACTCTGCATTCAGAAAAGCCTTAAAAACCTGTCGCTTCCCTACCCCCTCTAGAAACCTTCTCACACTCTATATTGTTGATACGCACACAGAAACACTGGCCCAAACCCGACAGCTCACCTATACACCCAAACCTCCACAGAAGCCGGCAGTGTTTGCAGTGGCACACCATGATAAGTTTGCCCCCCTCATCCGCAAACGATCGTTCATCACTCCCCCATCCCTCCGGGCCCCTCTCCCACTGCTCAGGCTATCAATCTAGGGAGACCACAACTGGTGAGACCAGCCAATCGCTTTTGGACCTAGAAAGAAATAACATTGACTTTGTACTCCATCTGATTTTAAGGTATGTATACCTTGCACCACGTCTGTGGACACAGGCCGCAGGCACAGCCAGGTATTCAGGCACTATAGAATGCAGCTATGGCTATGCAATTTGGGTCTAGCAGCTCGCATAGCATGCACACTGAAACCCCTGATGTCTCAGCACCTCTGCCATTAGTATACAGCGACAACCTACAAAAAACATTGGTCTAGCTAGGCCCAAATCAAGTCTCTGGCACTAGCACTCTATCCTAAACCACTGACAGCATCCACCGATGTGCCTAAATCAGGGCCACTTACTGGAACCTAGCCAGCCCATCTAAATCCTAACCAGGTAAAGTGCACACACCCATCTTAAAGATTAACTCTTAGAATTACCCACACATGGACTTCTGTCCCTGAGGGCGCTCCAACAACAAAGCGCATTGAGGCCATACAAATGGGGAAAGGGCACTACATAAATGATGAATACAATACAATATTTCTTATTCAGGTGATTCTTTCTCCATTCACTTCCCTTGCTTCTTGTCTGTCCACTGGGATGAGTAGATTGGATTCCTAAGGGCTCTTCACTTGTTTTAACTCTTAACTGCTCACTGGGGCGAGTATGCTGAGTCCCTAAGTGCTCTTCACTTGTCATGATTCTTAACCATTCACTGGGACGAGTAGGCTGAGTCTGTAAGTGTTCTTCATTCCGCTTGACTCTTAACCGTCCACTGGGACAAGTATAAATGAGCCCCTAAGTGCTCTTCGCTTGGCTTGACTTGACTCTTAACCATTCACTGTGATGAGTAGGTTGTGTCCCTAAGTGTTCTTCACTTGACTTGATTCTTAACCATCCACTGGGATGAGTAGGAGGAGGGTTATCTGTATCCCTTTTCCCCTTCCCAGGTCTCCCACCACTCCCGTTCCTTCTTCACTATGGGCTGGCGTCACCAGGTCTTCCTGCAGGGTCGGTATCCCTCTCGGAGTGTGGATGACTCCAGCGTTCACTTCTTCCTCCTGTTCATTTTCGTGGCTCTGCATAACCAAGGCTATAGTGGTCTTGGCATTGTTCAAGGACTGTACAGTCCACCTCTCCCAGGTCACGCCACCAATTCTTCTGTCTTGGGCATGCATGGCATGACTTCTAGCCCTCTCTGTGCTTCCGTCTCTCATTGGTTGAATCATCTAGACTGAGGCTCTCCCAGGTTTTAGCAGCTTCTTCCTTCTTGCTCCTTTGAAACTCCCAGGCTTCAAGTTCTCTGTATGCTAGTCCTTCTTCCCCTTTCACTATCACTTCACGGGTCCTCGCCAGCGTAGAACGGTAGTTCTTTCTTTCTCTTGAGCCTTCCTGTCACTCTTCCGCTTCCCAGTATGGTTGGATTCCAGCCATTTAACAATCTCTGCCTTCTTTACTCTTCTTGTTCTCTGAATTTTTTACTTCAAATTGAGGGTTGCGATTGATGTTACAATAGCAAACAGTAACTTGTTCAAGATGGTTTTCCTGGAGTCCTGATGGTATCAGGGGTTCATACAAAAGGGGGTTGGGGAGCTTGTTGACAAAACGGAAGTCCTTGTGCCAAAGAGAGGGGATTCTCTCGCTATGAGGTCTAGCATACAGCCATCCTAGGGGGAATATCGCATACTGAGCTCCCCTCCCTAGCCTTACAAGGAAGGGCTCCCCTCTGGGGAGAAGTGACGAAATCCCACAATTTGTGACATACCCTTTGCCTTATGAGTTTGGCTTCCCCTTCCCTTTAGTTGTTGGATTTCTGGATTCTTGTTTCGGCATGACACATGAGTATCTTGAGGGTTAAGGTTTCACTACTTTTGTTTCAACCCCATCTATGAGATTCTTCTTTCTTTGCCCATGATGATACCCTATCTCTGGATTTGAAGCCGCATGAACCTAGGGATTTTATTTTAAGGTCTGTCTAAATAATCTGTGATAACCATTGGTGGAACTGTGTGAAGTTGCTTCCTATGATTAACTGGGCAGGCAGCTTAGGAATTACTGAAACTGTGACCCGCATCTCTTTCCCCAGGATGGTTATGGGTATTGCAATCAGGGGATAAGTCTTAGTGTGTCCATGGATGCAGCAAGTTTCCGGATAAATAATATAGGGCGAAACTCTTTTTTTGTTTACGGGGGCCTGACTCCAAAGGGGGGGTACGAATTGAACAAAGAAAACAGAGTACAGGCTACCCCTCTCTTCAATGCATAGGTAGGGCTAGAAAACACCAAACTTCTTTTTGCAGCACTAGACGCAATGGGAGTAATATATATCGACTTCGCAGACGATACCCAATCACAGGCAATCTTGAACTGGACAACATCTGTGTAAACAAAATGTACTCAATTATCCAGAATTGGATGGCGGCAAATAGCCTCTGTCTAAACAGAAAAAACAGATCCTCATAGTAGGTTCCCCTGCCCGACTAAGCAAGCTTCACCTGCAATATACAGCTATAGTCATAGACGGCACCCCAATTACCATCTCCAACCTGTTAAAACCTTACGACTCAACCCTTACCATGTGCAAACACATTAGTGCACTCGCCTCATCCACTGCATACACTACCAAACTTACTGCAATGAGCCGACCCTTCCTCACGCCCCAAAACTGCGTCACTCTCGCCAGAGCTCTTATCTTGGCCAAAATTGACTGCTGCAATATACTCTTATTAGGGACCTAAAAAAAAATATAAACAAAATGCAACTACTTCAGAACAAGGCGATGAAAGCAGCGTTAGGCATAAAAAAGAGGGATCACATTTCACAACACAGGAGAGAGGCATTGGCTGCCCATACAAGCCAGAATACTTCATAAAACCGTCACCCTCACACATAAATGTTTCTCCGGTAATGCCCCCATCTATCTCAAACAAAGTCTTGTCTGCAAAACCACAACCAGAACACTCAGATCCAATGCTGATATGCACCTACTCATCCCCCGCTTCAAGAATGTAGGAACAAGTAACTCCAGCTTTCTAGTAGCAGCCCCCAGAATCTGGAACTCTCTCCCAGCCAATATTTGCAATTAGCCATCCAATCCAAAATTCAGGAAACTTTTCAAAGCTTGGCTCTTTAACAAATTCTGATCCTACCTCAAACACACAGCTTGACATCAGCTGACCCCTGACCCGGCCCTAATCCTCATTACTAATCACCCACCGCCACACCCACGCCTACCATACTAATGTGAAACCACTGTAAGCGTGTAAACCTGTTTTTACCATGTAACTATTAA
Organism: Ambystoma mexicanum; assembly: GCF_040938575.1. NCBI lineage: Eukaryota > Metazoa > Chordata > Amphibia > Caudata > Ambystomatidae > Ambystoma > Ambystoma mexicanum. The sequence continues at coordinate 871,400,575 of NC_090936.1, forward strand.
GACTGTAAGTATTCTTGTAACTTTAATTTGTACCAGTGTTAAGCTATCCTACTATGTAACTAAGTATCTCTAGATAAGCATTACGAGTGTATGCCTGTAAATCTGTTAATATGCAACGACTAAGACTCTAAGTATACTTGTAAAATTACGCCATGATATCCCAGGGTTTGGGCGTACAACCAAATGCAATAAATAAATAAAACCTACAGGAGGCTAGGGGCTGCTTAGGCTGCTTAGGCTAGCCATAAGAGAGCATGCTTTGTTATGCTTGATCTAAAATGGCGCTGGTGCGCAATGCATTCTGGGAGCGCTCAGAGCCATGATGGATATTTACTTCATGCCGCAGTGAAAAGCTGCACACATTTTGCTGAGTGTTAGATTCACGGTGTCGAGAAAAAACATGCTATCCAAGCCTGGTATGCGGTCAAGGACATTTCTGCTGGGAAAGCTAACTTTGTTATGGTTTGCTACTGTTCTCCGTGGAGCATGTTTTTAGAGAAGGGTGGCACTGCGCTTCTTGGGGGAAGCTCTCGATTGACCCAGCTGGCAACCGACGGCTGTTCCTCAACTGCGCAAGTGCAATTTCCAGAAGGTTCGAGAATTGACTCCCCTTTGTGGAGTTTGTATATATGCGGAAGCCCGGAGGTGGTCAGGTGAGACTTCAGCCGGAGACGGACGCTTACGTTGGGCCCTCCTGTGAGCTGTGGTGCTCTTGGCCTGGCTGTTCCGGGGTCTTCCAGCCGCTTCTGGACGAGATGAGGAATTCTGTTACACTCACGATGATGTATTTCCTTTTGAATTCTTTGCTTCTTTTGGGATTTATGTCCATATTATTTTGTGAGTTATTTCTATGTACTTCTAAGCTTTGAATAAATAGCCGTATAAGAGCTGATTATCTTCTAAGAGTGCGTGGCTATGAGTTATTGCGTCTGTCTACGTTCAAAGTGTTTGCTCTGTAATTGCATTGGTGATTTATGTTTGTTCCGTGCACTTCGGGGAGAGCAATACATTTCTGGCGTCACAAACAGGATACTTGTGATGAGTTGTGCCGAGTATTCAAAAATCTGTTGAAACGTAGATAAGAATTGGTTGTCTTGTAAGTGATGTTTTTGAATAGTGACTTTTTTTTTCCTTTTTGCCAGTGTGTCTGTGGGAGTGATTGTAGTGTGGAGAAGAAAATATATAGATTCAACGAGGTTTTGTTTTGTTTGCAACCATGAGTAGTTTGTTCAGGAAGAAGAACGTAACCGCTGGCGGTGACTGTTCTGATGTTGTTATTCCAGGATGGACTAAGAGTCCATATGATAAGTTGGCTCAGGCGTGGGCATGTGGTGCCGGTTTAAGTGAAACATGGGATCAAGGATTGGGAGATACGGATCCGGCTGATGTAATGGCATGCTTGCAACAAGTTCCAGTAGAACGTGGTAAAGAATGTGCGGCATTAGGTAGGCAAGGTTGGGTTCTTTTGCATGCTTATAGGAAAATACATCAAATGAAGGTGGAAATGAAAAATGAGGTTTTGCGATTAAAGAGAGAGCTAGCTGCAGAACGTCAGACTGCGTTAATGCAGCAGATTCAAATGAAACTGTTTAAAGATAAGGCAGACACATATCAGGTGGTGGCCGAACGGGCAGCAGTCAGAGTAGCCCGGTACAAATATAGGAAAAGACGGGGAGGGGTCAACAAAAGAAAGGTGGCAACTGTAATCGCTACCGCTGGCGTAGACTGGGATCCGGATAAGTGGGATGGTGATATTTTTGATTCGACCAGTCTAGAAAGTAGTTCCACAGATACGTCTGACCCCAAACCAGAGGGGAAACAGAAAACTGTAGCGGCTAAGCCCGTTAGAAGATGGCGAGCCAGACCCCACCCGCAGAATCCTGCTGAAGGAATGGTGGATTTAACCACGCTGGAGGATTACACACAACAAGAGGTTGGGGAAATTATTACCCGTTTGAGGAAAAAATCAGGGGAAGCTTTATTGACATGGATTGTGAGATTACTAGATGGGGGTGCTGCATGGTTGTTGGTAGATTCTACGGATCACTGCGTTTTTTACCCCTGTCAATTGACACCAATGTACAGGAGGTCTTAAGAGCAGGACCGCCCCCTGAGGCAAATGGTCAAGATACGCAGGTGTCTTTGTTGCACCTGGTAGCCCAGGCATGTAACCGTAAATACCCTATTACCACAGATTGGCCTAGTGAAGAAACAAAGTGGTATACGTTGAAAGAAGCAATCCAAAAAGTCAGAGAGCATGCTATGAAAGAGGCGATTCACATAGATGCTCCTGATCACATGGGAGCTGTGCCGCTCTCAGTTTCAACTCGAAACATGGTGATTAGAACTGCGCCACCTGCATACAAAAGTGTAATTATGACTTTGCTCGTAGGTATGACGGCAAGGCTACTGATGAGGTAGCAGATGCCATGCGGCAACTTGCAGATTTGGGGGAGTGGGATAACAAGCCACGGGAGAGAGAGGGGCGTAGTGAGAGAAGAACCGAAGGCAGGCGGCAAGATAGTAGAGACTCCCGAGTGTCCCGAAAAGACATGTTTTTGGCTTTGTTAAAAGATGGCGTGCCACACGAAGAAATTGATGGCATTGAAACCAGAGTAATGTATGAATTATACAAAAAACGAGGACTTGCAGCCAAAGAGCGCTATAAACAGGTTAAGAAACAAGTAGTCACCACGCCACAGGGGGACACCTCACCTTCTGCTCCCCCTGCGGAAGAACAAGATGAAGGGTCTATGGGGACACCTTCCCCGTACCAGCCAACATACGCCGATTTGAGAAAGGTGGTGAGTGCGATGCTAGAGACGGAGTCGAGTCACACTCATTCGAAGTTTGACTAGGGCTTTGGCCAAGCTCCGGCAGCATCTGCCCGCATAAAAGTGGATAGGCAGCCTCATGTTGATGTCAAGATTTTTTGGGGGCCAGGAAATACACAAGGGGTGCGAGCATTGATAGACACCGGGGCGGATGCCTCTTTGATTCATGGTAATCCAACACGATTTAAAGGTAAACAGTTTACTATTACAGGTTTAGGGGGAAAGGAGACCCCCGCAGTACAAACGAAAGTGGAGATGAAAATAGGCAATTTGAAGAGGCAGAAATATCAAGTGTTGATTGTCCCGATACCTGAATATATAATTGGCTTTGACATTTTGGAAGGGTTAACCTTGGGACTTGGTGGTAAAACATACCAGTTTGGGGTGAGTGCATTAATCTGTACACCCATTACCGTAGGCAAATTGAAGATGCCCCCAGTGCAAGTGCCAGTGGCAACCAAGTGGGTAGCAATGAAACAATACCGCATTCCTGGGGGGCACAAAGAAATTTCAGACACCATCAAAGAGTACGTGGAGGAGGGTGTATTACGCCCTATTAACACCTCATGGAACAATCCTCTCTGGCCTATTAAAAAGGGAGATGGGTCGTGGAGGATGACGGTGGATTATAGGGAGTTGAATAAACCTACTCCTCCCTTAGTGTCTGCAGTCCCAGACACTATTACCTTAATTGAAAATGTCCAAAAGTTTGAGGGGACTTGGTATGCAGTGATCGATTTAGCTAATGCATTTTTCTCCGTGCCAATTGCTGACGAGTGTCAAGAAGAGTTTGCATTTTCGTGGGGTGGACGTCAGTACACTTTCACGAGGCTACCTAAGGGGTACATGCACAGCCCGACTATCTGTCACCGGCTGGTGGCAGAACATTTAGACAAGATACCGTGTAAACCTGACATACAAATATCTCATTACATTGATGATATTTTGATCCAAGGCAAGGATGAGCACAGTGTGCAAAGCCAGTTAGATGTCCTTATGGAAGGATTGAAAAAGGAAGGGTGGGAGATGAATCCATGTAAAATTCAAGGTACAGCTGAAACAGTGATATTCCTAGGAATTCAGTGACATCATGGGCATCGAGAAATGGTGCCAAAAGCTTGACAGAAAATACTTGAATTTACCACTCCAATGAACAAAAAGCAAGCTCAGCAGTTTATAGGACTGTTTGGGTTTTGGAGACAGCACATTCCTCATTTAGGGCAGATATTGGCCTCCCTCTACAAGGTGACATGAAAGAAATATGAGTTTCAGTAAGGGGAAAAGCAGCAGAAAGCCTTTGAGATGGCGAAAGACACCGTGCAGCAGGTGCTTGATTTATGGCCCTTGAAGGAAGGCGATGTGGAATTAAATGTGTCTGTACAAGACAATTATGCTAACTGGAGTGTGTGGCAGAAACAAGACAGGAAACGTGTGCCATTAGGGTTTTGGAGTCGTAAGTTGCCCGACGCTGGTAACTCATACACTCCGTTTGAGAAGCAATTGCTTGCGTGTTATTGGGCTCTTATTGATACCGAGCAGTTGACAGTGGGCCATGATGTATTCATGAGACCAGAAATACCAATCATGCAGTGGGTATTGAGCTCTCCTAAAACGCATAGAATAGGACATGCTCAAGAAGCCAGCATAATTAAGTGGAAATGGTATATTCAAGCCAGAGCCAAATCAGGAAAGGGTGGAGTGGCAAAATTACATGAGCAAGTAGCCAACATACCGCCCTCAGATTACATACCACCGGAAATGCCTGAAAAACGTGAGTCTCCCGTGAAATGGGGAGTACCTTACAGCGATTTGACCGTGGAGCAAACAGAGCATGCTTCTTTCGCGGATGGTTCAGCTCGATATGTGGGAACTGAGCGGTACTGGAAAGCGGTATCGTACAATCCCAAAACAAAAAAGATGTTGACAACGACAGGGAAAGGGAAGAGCAGTCATTTCGCAGAACTTTATGCAGTTTACCAAGCATTGAAACAAGAGACCCCTGGTCAGTGTTATGTGTACACAGATTCACGGTCAGCGGCGAATGGATTGGCAGTGTGTTTGCCAACATAGCAAAAGAATGGATGGAAGATTCATTCAAAAGAGTTGGGGGAAAAGAGCTGTGGCAAGATATTGCAGAAATGTTGTTACAAAGTGAAGTCACTGTATATCATGTGGACGCACATTGTGCCACAGACTCATTAGAACGTTGGTTTAATTCTGTTGCAGATGAACACACCAAGATTTCATCTGTGGATGCAGAGGCTCAGGAAGACGATTTGGAGGGTTTGGCCAAATGGGCCCATCAGAAATGTGGGCACCTTGGAGAAAAGGCTACTATCAGGTGGGCACAAGCTCGAGGAATCAGTCTTCCTTTAGAAGTAGTGAAAACGATCATTTTGCAATGTCCCGTGTGCCAACACCAATTGCATAGACCTACCCCTCAAATTGTTCGAGGCACATTGAGAAGAGGAAAATTACCAGGTCAAATTTGGCAGATTGATTATATCGGTCCCATGCCAATCAGCAGAGGTTGTCAGTATGCATGCACTATTGTGGATACATACTCAGGATATTTGATGGTTTTGCCGTGCAAACGTGCAACCCAACTAAACACCATCAGGTTGTTAGATCAGATCATATTACATTATGGAGTGCCTTTGCAGATTCAAAGTGACAATGGGTCACATTTCAAAGGCAAACTAATCCAGGAGTTTTGTCAGGAAAAAGAGTATTGAATGGCTGTATCACGTTCCCTACCATTCAGCTGCTGCAGGGTTAATTGAACGAATCAATGGGTTATTGAAAGAACAGTTGCGCAAATCTGGAGACGGCAGTTTGGCAGGCTGGCGTGATCGTGTGTTTGATGCGGTGCAAGTATTAAACAATAGGCATGTGTATGAACATGAAACTCCTTTGATGCGATTAATGACTCCTACTTTTCAGGTTCAACCCAATTCAGTCAGAGAAACGCTGTTGTACTGGAAAATTACTCCAGGTTCTTTAGCTCCCTATCAAGCAACTCCAGAGTCAGCAGGGGTAGACTTGCCTTCCCATGAAGAAATCAGAGTAGATCCAAGAGGAATAGTTGTAATTGAAACAGGGATTGGAGTACAGATTCCCCCAGAGCATATGGGATGGATTGCCCCTAGATCTGGCCTAGCATTGAAAGGATTTCAAGTGTTGGGAGGGGTAATTGATGCTGATTACCATGGTGAGATTAAAGTCATCCTAATGAATAGTGGGGATCAATTGTTATCAATCCACGAGGGTGAGCCTCCTACAGTGATAACTGTACCCGTGGGGATCGTGGTTTTGGCTCTTCAGACAGTATGGTACCGGGTGCAAAGGTGTGGGTGGAAAAGCCAAGTGGCCCACCAGTGTCTGCAGATGTCATTGCATCAGGCAAAGATCAAGTAGTTTTAGTTATGGAGCCTGGTAGAAAGAAATGGCGATATGTACCCGCAGACAAATGTTACCTGAGAGAGTGATGTGCAACACTGATATCTTTTTTCTGGGTTTGCTTTGTAGATCCTGTGTCTGGTTGGTGTAACTGTGGCACTAAATGGACTCCATTTGGGAGAGTTAAACAGTCTTCTGCTACCAACAAAAAATGTCACATCTGTGCCAGTGATCAAGGGGATACTGATAGTGATGAATAATGTTGTTCCCAAGCAGCCTTATGCCTGTGCGAAAAGCCAACCAGACAGAAGACATGGACTCGTGAAATGCGACAAACACATCAGGAGCAATTGAAAACAACCTTGATGCCAGTTGTGCAAGATACGTTCGTAGGAAGGCGGAAACACTCTCCTATGATTACGCAAGAGGAAAATATGTGGATATATCTGGCACAGCAAGTACTGAACACATCACACTTTTGTCTTACTGATGTACCCAATGCTGAAGCTTTATTGACTACGTGTTTAGTAGCGGTGCCGACGCCTGTTCTGGTTTTAAAGCATATCTTCGGCATCACACACAATGATTCTTTAGTTCAAGACTCAGATATTAGACAATCTTTTTCAGTTTATGAATACTGTCGGTTCTGCCAAGAGACTGACCGTAAATGGAGAAATTTGACACATGTTATTACCTACAATATAACCCAAGGTGATGTATGTTACGTTATGACCTGCAATGCACAAGAAATTGGCAAATGCCGACAAATAGAGTTGACCAATCAAAGCAATCATACAAAGTTCGAGAGGCGACTGTGTTCGCGAGTGTCACGCAAATGCACCAGTGTAAATAACACTATGTCCGGCAATCATACAGTGATAACTGCCAGTCATTTGAATCATGTGAAACTTCCAACAGGATGGCTCTTTTCATGTGGTAATATTACATATACTTATATTCCAGCTAACATTTCTGGAGGTCCATGTGCTTTAACTCGATTAGGACTAATGATGTTTCCTTTACACCCAGCGATAACTCGAGGTAAAAGGTTAACGTTGCAATCTGTAGGTCTATCTCCTGACTGTGATTCACATGTACATTTGTTATCAGAAGCTGAGGTTCTAGCATTAACCCTTTCATTAGTGGGAGTCTGGGGTTTAGCTGCTGGAGGTTACAAATCGTTGATGAAATTAGCATGTTTAGTAGTTAAAAGCCTTAATAATACTTCGCAGGCTTTAGAAGAATTACTCCTCGATAGTCAAGTTATTAGAAAAGCAACTTTGCAGAACAGAGCTGCTGTTGATTATCTATTGCTAAAACATAATTTAGGGTGTAACGCATTTGAAGGTATGTGTTGTTTCAAATTACGTGACCATTCACGATCTATTGAAAGTCATATTCGAGGTTTGAGGGATCTCATTTCTCAAGTGTCTCAAGATTGTAGTAGAAATTGGTGGGATTGGTTATTTTCATGGATACCTGATATTGGGGGTACACTACGTTACATTTTTGCTTGCATTTTTTTTATATTATCGATCATAATTGCTTGTTGTTGTTGCATTCAATGTATTCCCAAATTAGTTTTAACATTCCGTAGGTTTCAGAGACCGGTTCCTGTGCCACCAGGCTACGGAAGGTAAATATCCAAGGGTGGAATTGTTATGCTTGATCTAAAATGGCGCTGGTGCGCATTCTGGGAGCGCACAGAGCCATGATGGATATTTACTTCATGCCGCAGTGAAAAGCTGCACACATTTTGCTCAGTGTTAGATTCACGGTGTCGAGAAAAAACATGCTTTCCAAACCTGGTATGCGGTCAAGGACATTTCTGCTGGGAAAGCTAACTTTGTTATGGTTTGCTACTGTTCTCCGTGGAGTGTGTTTTTAGAGAAGGGAGGCACTGCGCTTCTTGGGGGGAGCTCTTGATTGACCCAGCTGGCAACCAACCGCTGTTCAACTGCGCAAGTGCAACTTCCAGAAGGTTAGAGAATTTGTGGAGTATGTACATATGCTGAAGCCCGGAGGTGGTCAGGTGAGACTTCAGCCGGGGAAGGACGCTTACGTCTGGCCCTCCTGTGAGCTGTGGTGCTCTCAGCCTGGCTGTTCCCGGGGTCTTCCAGCCGCTTCTGGACGAGATGAGGAATTCTGTTACGCTCATGATGATGTATTTCCTTTTGAATTCTTTGCTTCTTTTGGGATTTATGTCCATATTATTTTTGTGAGTTATTTCTAGGTACTTCTAAGCTTTGAATAAAGAGCCGTACAAGAGCTGATTATCTTCTAAGAGTGCGTGGTTGTGAGTTATTGCGTCTGTCTATGTTCAAAGTATTTGCTCTGTAATTGCATTTGTGATTTATGTTTGTTCCGTGCACTTTGGGGAGAGCAATACACACTTACAAAGTGGGAGAATACAGATAAAACAAAATTTATTTGAAATTGAAAAACATAGTAAAATCACAAAGGGGCAAGTGAACACCTTTGTCTTGCAATTACAGCTATGTGAACTCAATACATAGTAACAAATAAAGTGTTATTACATGTAATGTAACATATTCGCAGCACATTTCTACTGTGTAGTGGATGTCTTAAACCCTTCTGAGTAGCATATGATGTTTTCCCAGGATAACTTGTTGCTCCTCCTCTTCCTGTTTCATAGAAAAACTACTTGAGTGGGACAACAGAAAGGAGGGGGATTCGATACTCTAAAGATGTTCTTTCTCTATCGGGGAGGAGGTTTCCCTGGGTACGGGGGAGTTGGAAGAAATTACATTTTCTGAGGAGATGGTATACCTTGTTTTTGTCTTAACATTAACAAGGGTAGGGTCTGGTTCAATCCAACTTATTGTTTCTCCGGGTTTATATTGCTCTCTGTTTTTCTTGTCTGGTGGGTTTTCTAGAAGGGAGTCGTATATTAAATACCCCACCAAGTCTCTCCTCTGAATTTTGATGGTTAGAAGAATTCAAAAGGATACATTTCAACTTTGCCCCACAGTACAACAGGGGTAACCCCCTTAAACCATTCTTCTGCCAAGATTTTTCAGGTGGCGTTACATATGTGGCCTGCCGGTACGGCTGGCCACCTGAAGATCTAAGGAAATTATAGCTTTATCTCTACCGGGGATCCAGTAGTCATGGGGATTAAAAGCTGAATACTTCCGCCCTATAATTTTCCTGACGGGGGAATAACCTTCGAAGTTAAGGAGAGGAAGGCAAGTCCCAATTTAGTTCTGTTAATGTTGGGGTGATCATAGGTTTCCTGACAATCATGATGTTGAGGTTCTACCTCCACTGGGAAGTGGATCAGGACTGTTCTTATTTTTACTGAGGTCATTGCTCCGGTGGAAACCATTACATGGATCAACTTTTTATTAGGTTGTCGACTTTCCACTCTTGACACCATATGTGGTAGGCAAAGAAAAGGAGATGGACAAATGGTCACAGAAACACAATGTATTGCTTTATTTAAGTGATAAGAAATGGGCTTCCTGTCCCTATTCTAAGTGATTGCCTTACCTAACACAAAACTAACTAGGGTGCTCGTCATCATTAGTGTAGTCCAGAGCAATAGTCCGTCCTCCGTCCCAAAGCTAATCTACATTTACCCTACCACTAAGCAAAACAACATAAAGAGGGACAACAAAAGGAGGTCTAGGAAAATGACTCCCTTCGCCTGCACAGGCCTTCTAAGCTTCAGTAAGCTATTTCTAAAATAGGTCTTTGTGATTTCTTGAATCAGTTCTTTCAGTTCTTTAAGGGGGCTCTTCCATCTCTGGGTTATCCCTTTTTCTGCCTGGACAGAAAAGTCTCTCGGTTTACCAATTGAGGGTTTGACCTTACCCTTAATGACAACTTGCAATGTCTCTTTGTTACATTCTCCATTTAGGTTTGGATACTGTGATCCTCTATATTTCTTAGATGTTTCTTTCTCTACTCACTTTCCTTGATTCCCATCTGTTCAGTGGTAATGAATTTCAGTGGTGATGAAGAGATTGGGTTTCTCCGGGCTGTTCACTTGTATTGACTTTTATCTACTCACTGGGACGAGTATGCAGAGTTCCTAAGTGCTCTTCACTTTTCTTGACTTGTTACCATTCACTGGGACAAGTAGGATGAGTGTTACGCTCACCTGGCTCCCACAGGGGCATCAATCTGAACTGGACAGCTGCGGTCTCCACCAATGTGACGCGTAGTACCGAGATGATGGACTGGACTGGCCCACCTAGCTTAGTTTGCTTGGCCCGTAGGAATATTCGTCTGCAAATGGAGAAAGGGAATTAACCAACCGTGGAGTTGAGCGTTAACCCCCCCCACTCCCGCTGTTCTCCCCACTGATCACCTTTGATATCCCCTCTTATAGTCTCACCTGATGGTTTGGAAAGATGAGCTCTCCATCCTGCATTGAGCGCAGGGGCGCGTAGATAACCAGTTGCTTCACTGGCTCTAAGGAATTGGTGAGTTCCAGAACAATATTGACTCTGAGATTCCCGGCAAGACGCCGTAAGTATGTAGTTCATAAGAGTTCAAATGTCTGACTTTCACTCTTGTCCGATTCCTTGCAGGTTCCACCTTGACCCTAGCGAAGAGTTCCTCGTGGCAACCGGTAATATTCAGGTAAGGATTTGTATTATCTAACACTGTTCTATAAAATAATGTCAATATTTAACCTGTTGCTTTCTCCCTTATTCAGGCGCTGAGAGAAAGTATGAAGTCTCGGGGAATAATACCTCCGGCAGTAAAATCAGCTAAGCCTATTGTGGTGAGAAGGTTTCCCCTTGTTTGTCCCTTTGTTTCACCTTGCTGTCCTTTTGTTTCCCCTTAGGGGCCGGGGCTCGGCGAGGATGCAGTGGAAGCTGCGCCGACCCGTGAAGAGGAATAGTACCCCCAGTGGTAAAATCAGGTAAGTCTATGAGGGGTAACTAATATTGCCTCTGTGTATTCCCTTTGCTCACCTTCTTGTTCTTGTCTTCCCCTTAGGTGCCGGAGTGCGGCGGGAACATGCAGAAGGATGTGGTGGAATGTGAAGATGCTGCGAAGGCCGGTGAGTTCAGCGCGGCGCTGCAGCAGGCGAGGCGACACGCATAAAATAACTTCTTTCTTCCAGCTCGAAGGCGCAATGGATCGGGAATTCAGGTAAGGATCAAAGGTATTGGTCTTGTTCTAACCTTTTCTCCTTCTTTCTCCCTTTTTCTAGGAGCTCCAGACTCGAGGCGGGCATGGCAGAAGACTGGATGCTGACTGCAGGCACGGTGAGCGTTATGCTGCTGGATGCAGAATAACGCGAAGCATGTGCTGCTCTTCGGGCGTGGTTTAAATAGCTTCCAAAATAGTCCCAGGTAAGTATTACTCCCCAGCCCCACCCGAGTAAAAAATAGTCCCTAGGTAAAGTAGTCCCTTCCAGGCCTCTTTTGGCTTGGAGCTCTTGCAGCATGGTCTGCATCAGGTGAATTTGCAGCATGGTCTGCATCAGGTAAGTTTTAATCTATGAGCCTGGCGCCATAGGCGCCAGGACTGACTCTCCATATGAGCCTGGCGCCATAGGCACCAGGACTGCACCCAAATAGCCCCTAGCAGGGGTTGTTGGGCTTGCTTAGAATAACTTGATGCCTGCTTCCTGGGTTGCTGGACTTGGTCTGGGTCCCCGGGGGTAGGCATCATGCCAATGAGTCTCTAAGTGCTCTTCACTTGGTTTGACTCTTAACCATCCACTGGGATGAGTAGGAGGAGGGTTATCTGTATCAGTTTTCCCCTCACCCAGGTCTACCGCCACTTCTGTTACCTTCTTCACTACGGGCATTGTCACCGGGTCTTCTTGCAGGGTCAGGATCCCTCTTGGAGTGTGGATGGCTCCAGCGTTCACTCCTTCTTCCTCCTGTTCGTTCTCGTGGCTCTTCTGGGCCAAGGCAGTAGAGGCCTCCTTGTTGTTCAAGGACTGCACATACCCCATCTCCTGTATCACGCCACTGCTTCTTCCAATCTCAGGCATGCACGGCACAACTTCTAGCCCTTTCCGTGCTTCTGTCTCTCGGCTGGCTGAATCCTCTCTACTGAGGATCTCACGGGTTTCAGCAGCGTCTTCCCTCTTGCTGTTTTGAGATTCCCGGGTTTCACGTTCTCTGTACACAAGCCTTTCTTCCCTTTTAACTTGCACTTCCTGGGTCCTCCCTATTTTAGGACTGTAGTCCTTTCTTTCTTTCACTCGAGAACTCTTTATTTCTCGCTTGATCTTCCTCTTCCCAGTATGGTTGGCTTCCAACCATTTAATAATCTCTATGCCTTGTTTTATCTTCTTCTCTGTGTTTTTTACTTCAAATTGAGGGTTGTTATAGATGGTTCAATAGCAAATAATAACTTATTCAAGATAGTTTTTCTGAAGTCCTGATGGTATGAGGGGCTCATACAAAAAGGGGCTAGGGAGTTGCTTGACAGAATAGGGGCCCTTTTCCCCAAAAGGGGAGTCTTTCCCTCTGAGGACCCACTTATGCCCACCTCTAAGGGGAAAATCACAGAGCGGACTCACCTCCCTGGCCTCACAAGGAAGGGCTCCTCTCTGGGGAGAAGTAGCAAGATCCTGCAATTTGTCACAGCATTCTTAAAGACAAATATATTATGTGATGGTTTGATTTTATGGTTTGGATTCATTTACTTTTTAAGTGTATGTGGAGCAACTCTTTACAATCACATTTTGAGTGATGCTGCCAAAAAATGAGCAATAGGTATTTACTGGAAATTGTGAGGCATCTGCATGTACAACAGATAATTGTGGGATCTACCACACCCAAAAAACCAACGAGCAGTTACGTAACTCAAACAAATGAAAACATTTGCACATTTAGTCATGCACACCCAGACTTGGAAGGATTAGAGCCGATTCCTTCATGCCCCAATTCAAATTGATGAAGCAGACTGAGAGTTTGAGGGTGCAGCCAAAGGCCAAGGCTCCATGGGACACCTACAAGGTGAATGTATACTTGAACAAAGCAAAAACAAGGGATCTGTGGCTTGTTCGTTTTCTGGACTGCAGCATTAGATCCATCTTGTTCTTTAATGATTGATTTCCAACTTAAATGATGCAAATTCTATTTTCCTTTAGCGGATATTATTTTAGGAGATACAGACTGAAAGCTCCCCAAATTAAAAATGCCTTAATAAGTTCAGCTATGTTACAACGTTTTATCAATATGTTGGATTGAAGTAATTTTCAAGTCAACAACTCATTAGAAGAATGGAGATCTTGTCTCCCCTTCTACAAAAATGTAACCGGGATAGCAATATATATATATTTGAGATTGTAAAGGACTGCTTGCAAAATGTGAAAATTTGGTACAAAAGAAAGCTTGGTGGTAAATTGTAAGACCCCAAGGTCCATCTGAAGGAGATCACATCTATTGCTGCTGCGGTGGGGGGCTAGAGAAAGGTATTCATTGGACTTGAGCGAGCCATGCCACTTAAACCACAGTCTATTTCTCAGTTAATTATTTTGAATGATTTCCCTAGCCACAATGTTAAAGGCAAATATGTTGAAATGTAGTAGGTTGGTGACAGTTGTAAATTTAATTTCTGCTGAACATTCGAGTTACAAAAAAAAAAAAAAAGTATTCCTGAGTCTCAGGTTTAGATAACTGACCAAATCAAGGCTTGCAGGAAAGAGTGCTATGCATATTGGGGGGAAGACATTGACCACCAATGTCCTGCAACACCAAATTCCGAGTTTGGGGGTACATGTTTTTTTCTTGAATGTACATATAGAAATTTGGAGATTTACAGCAGGCGAAATAACAGCTGGTGTTAAATCCTGCAATACTCAATGGAGTCCTAATGATTACATGGACAGCCATTCCACCACTCATAAATAATTAGCTGGATTTACTGTGATTACGAGTGGTGGAAACAGTAAACGAGTTTGGCAATATTCCCATACGGAACACCCCCATTGAGACGCCAGGTTCCCTCTTTTCAACCCGCAGCACTCTAAAAAGTCCACGAAAATCATAATGGCAGAGAAAGTGATATATCTGCTGGCTGTGATGTCATAGCTGTCAAGGGTTTTGACCCATGTTGAATCCTTAGACTGGGTAGATGTGGGGATGAGCTATCGCCACCCATTATTCTATCCCGAACAAACTAAATCAATAGGCTGGGTGGATGTGGGGATGAGCTATCGCCGCCCACATTCACGCCAGAATCCAGGAGAACTGCGCAGTTGGCACAAGACCACTCCAAAGATACAACCTCCTTGTGGGGGGTTCCACATCACCACTCTACTGTAAGGATGCCATCAAAACAATGTTAAGCAAGGGTCCTATACTATCAAGCAAAAGACCACTCTGTTGAAATGCAGTAATTCAAGACAGATCCCAAAAATGGATGCAATACCGGTACTTGCCTGCGTTTTAAAACCACCAGACATTTGTGTAAAACTGAACAAATGAACCGAAACCAGGCCAAGGAAAGACTTGCTAAGAGGTGGATACAATGTATAACTATATTCTGAAATGACTTGAAGGAAGTAATTATTTAATGTATATGTAAAAATTGTAAGTTTGAGTTAAACTGGGAACTAAAGTGACATTTAGCTGAATTCTGCCTGACAACTACCCCCGATAGGAGAAACCTGCTCAGCCACTCTTCCCAGGCCTAGCTGCATCCTGCTTCCCCACCAAAAGGAGTTGACACCTCTCTGATTAGATTAGGGGAGGGGCAGCTGCAGGAGGTTGCACAAAGCCTTGTCCTGGACTCAGGCAAATGTTATATTGGGGGGGGCCGTAAAGTGGCTTCCTCTTGGGAGAAGTGGGAGGAGAAGTGCCTCTGGGAGCCACCCGAGCTGGAGGCGGGGGCAGACAGAAGCTTCCCCCATGTGCTTTGGAACCTAAACCACACCCATCTGGGCCAGAGCATAATTTTAAAAAAGATGGATAATTCATAGTACAGACTTGTCAGAATTATATAAGTAATATCATTATTCTTGTGATTTTTCTGTGCATGTTGTAAGAGGTGTTAGGACCCTGTGGTGTATTCTGGGGGGTTGCTAGCGGAAAATAGGGTTTGACTCCAAATGTCTGCATGTTAAAAATCTGACACTTCATCAATTAATGTCCATACTCCTTGCGCACATGTGTGTAATTTTTGGTAAATGTCTGATATTGGTAAACCAGTCAAAAAGCGCAAAATGTTGTCATTTTTGAATGCAAGCCCCCAGGAAGATCATAGGCGGACAAGCATGCGCCATAAGGAATATATAATGTGTACATGTAATTTCAACAAATTGTGTATCTGGGAAATATGTATTTGAATCAAATATAGATTTGTGGGCAAATTGACCAGGGGAGGATCCTCTGACCCACATTTCCTTCCCCCAATTATGGGAGATGGGAGAATTGGGCCAATGACAAGTAGAGAGGGGCAGGCTCAGTTATGCCACGCACACACCCACTTCCAAAACACATAAAAAGAGACTGCTGGGACAGGTAGAGACATTGAATTCCATTTTCTGCGGGACGCTCTGCCGGGAGACTCCAGACAGCAAGGGCCTAAACCCACAAACTGAGAACTCTTCTCAGCAGACCTCAGCATCCTTAAAATCATCTGCAAACTATTTCACAGCCGGGCGAGCTGTTTGAATTTTGTGCCAAGAACTTTTGCCGGAACCGCAGACCAGACCCAGACCGCTGTGAGCAGAACCAGAGATCCGGATCGCTGTGAGCAGAACCCGTGCCTGATTGACCCACCGAGCAGAGAGAACCGCCGCTGGACGTGTTGACCAGATCCGTGACGAGGCCTATTTCAAATGTATATTGTGAGTACCTAGCAGAACTGTGCAGAACCAATATCTTAGTTAAAATAATCTAATCCAAACTATTTTAACCTAAGTAGATCTGCTTCCTAGTAATCCTGTCATCTGTCATTCTAAAGCTGCGAGCTGTCATCTGTCATTCTAAAGCTGCAAACTGTCACCTGTCATTTTGAGTTTTACTTTAAATCCGAAAATCTACCTTTATTAAATCGTCCGTATCTCTTGAACCGTTTGGGCTAGGAACGTGGTTTAACTTTCATTTGAAAGCTGTGATTACAGGCTTTACAACAAAAGAAACGACTTCCTACTCCCTATACTTTTTCCACAATCGCGATTTACGCACTCGCAAAATTTACCGCGATTTGGCTCAATTTCTCCACTTGTCAAAATAGCAGCTGCATTCTTTCCTTTGTTAAAATCCGTTTGCAACCTGGTAATAATTCATAGAGCATTGCTAAAGTGAGCTTGAACTAATGCCAACAAGCATCTCTCACTCACCCTGAATCTCTAGAGGGAATTAAAATCAGTTAGCACATTTTCCCATCCATTGCCATCACATTTAAAAGCATTTTGGGCCTGTGTTTCAAACTTCTACCTGTTTCCTCTAAGCTTGCTGGGGGGGGGACTGAATTTCGTATTGTATCTGATTGCATTCCTGAGAACTGTGTGCTCCTCTTTCCATCTCCTTCCATTTCTTACATTGCATGGCGGGGGGGGGGTGAATTGCCAGAGAAAAAGTGATTACATTGTTGTTGGTTGAAATCATATCAAGTTTGTTTGCTGTACTGCATTTTATTCCGCATTGCATTTCCTTGAAACCATAAAGCATTTTCAGCTACCTCATCCTCTATACTACTCCTAAGTAATCAGTGTACCACTGTAACATTACCCATTGTGGATCCACATCATATGTCTCAGTGTACTATCAGATATTAATTTATTATAAAAGTGTGATATATATGTATATATATTGTTTAATTTTTCAAATAAACCTTTTAATTTGCAAAACAAACCTACTTCTTGGCTCAGTGGGGTCAGGGGGATTCTAAGAGAGGGGTGTTATATAAGGGTTGTCATCCAGAGTACATGAACTGGACCTAAAAATATATCAATAAGGGTTTCCCTCAGCATCCCAGACTAGGCATTGACTTAGCTGTAGTGTTGAAATGAAGCCGCTTAACATAGCAGTTGATTATAATACTTTCATAATCCTCTGTTATGGCGTCACAGCAGGAGAATGTAGCATTTAGAAATGGAAAAAAGCCATACACAACAGAATAATAATCAGTCAATAGAAAATAGGCTAATGGAGGTCTGGTCTTCTTTGCCCTTCCTCAACCCACTGCCTTCAGACATCCAGGAGGTAATAACAGCAGATAGCTGCAGAATCAAAGTAGGGCACACATGAAAGGCAATGCAGTGGACAAACAAACGGACTGACAATGTCAAGCTCCACTTTGCCCTTCCAGCCAGAACCTATGTAAGGCAAGATTGCTAACCTAAAGTTATATATATTATAGAATGGAGGCTGCTGCTCTGTTGTTAAGGTGAGTAGCATGGTCCACAGGAAACCTGAAAATTGAATTGCTAATAACTTTTGACTTTTATGACGGATTTAGCCGATGTTCTGCAAACAAAAAGTTTTTGTCCTGGGCTGCCCCAGACTGGACATTTTGAGAAACATTTGTTAAAAAAGATAAAAAGTTATTGAGAAAGCAAAAAAAAAGTTTTTTTTCGGGCCTAATCCCATTCATTTTTCCATAGAGAAAAAGTCAACATTTCTGTGCAGAGCAAAAAACATTGGATGGAATTGGACCAAATAAGAAACAACTTGGGCATGAAGCATTGATTCGATTTTTGGGGGGGGGCAGGGGTCAGAGGTCAGCTGGAGTTATTCTGTCCTCATATTGTGCAAGGGACACACGTAGATTTACTGAGAGCTTTGCGCAACTGAAAAATTTACGATGGAGTTCTGGAAGGACTGGTCTTTCAACAGTATGCACTTAATACAATAATCACAATTCAGTGGGGTAATAGTAACATCTAGGGCCTCATTACGACCCTGGCGGTCCGATCCCATTCATTTTTCCATAGAGAAAAAGTCAATATTTCTGTGCAGAGCAAAAAACATTGGATGGAATTGGACCAAATAAGAAACAACTTGGGCATGAAGCCGAGACTCGATTTTTTGGGGGGAGGAGAAAGGGGTGAGGGGTCAGCTGGAGTTATTCTGTCCAGTAGTTTTTAAAATACTTGACAGGGAATGGGATGCCCCTTCTCCCGAAATTATAGCTACATTTTCCCATGGTGCTTTGCAGCAGAGGCCTTTCAGAAATGAAGAAGCCACCATTTTTGAGTGATTATCGCGTTAACTACTGCGCTAATGCAAAAATGAAAAAGTGAAAACAGCTATTTTGCAGTGGAAAAAGAATGACATCACATCAGGCTAGAGAAGTAGGGTTTTCCAATGGGTTATCGGGAGCTGCGTTTTTGTTTTTTTAATCCAAACAAATTCTATATCGATTATATGGATCAGCAAATGAAGATCTCTTACATAAAAGTAAAAGCAAGAGACGAGGTACTAAAGGCAATGGTGGTATGTGGCCATGTATCATAAGAAATAAAATACCCCTTACCTTACACAAAAAAGGATATTCCAAGTCATCTTGGTGTCCAGTGCCCTTATATAGGAACTCGCCCTTCGACCTCGTTCCTCTATTTAGTCTATTTTGTATAGGCAACTTTTCTCAGAATCACTACTTGTGATCCCAGATTGGCAGACAAAGATGATGTGATCCATTTAGTTAGATTGGTTTTGCCAGGGTCACATAGATTGGTCAAAAGCAGTAGCCTGGATGTGAACCCATGTTTTCTGGTTGCATTGCACAGTTTGCAAATGTGCGTGCTTCACACTTTACATTTTCGTTTTGCATCTTTAGTTCTCGTGGATGGAGGGTCGAGATGTTTTGTAAGTTCTGGCCTTTATACTCACTTCATTCTTGTTTTCATGTACACAGTAGCTTTAGTTTTATTTTGCAATTCTGATGTACAATTGCAAGATGCATGGCTGTCTCAAACAGAGACTAGTAGCAGTTCGCTATATTGCAAAGCACCTCTGGGGTGTGCCCAAGTCTTGAAAGTAGTTCTAACCATAGGGCAATGTATGAGATCTCGGATTATTCCATACTGGTGGGAAATAATTATCTAGTCCTGGCTGTGTTTAAGAATGACAATTCTGGCATGTATTGGTGAGCACTACCATCATTAAAATGTGTTTTAAAGTGGCAACACTGGCATTGGTTTGAGACAGGGCTCATGATCTGCTTTGCCAGCATGAAAGGGTGACAGCACTAGCATATTGTGGTGGGTTCAGGTTCAAAACAGAAGTAATCAAAATACCCAATTTAAAAATAGTGTACCCTACAACAGATACAAATAAATAATATTGTTTACTTCTATGGGGGGGAACCTCAATGAGCCCCCTTTCTTTCTTCAACATGACTATTGTTCTCGTAATCCCAGGAAGAAATGGGTAAACCCATTTGAACTGCTAATCCCTAACAGTCTATTGAAACAAAAAGACACCAATCTAGGCAGCCTATTGAGATAAAACACACACATCCAAGATTCCCAAGCCAGTGTAACAGCTCACTGGTTTATCTCGGAGGTGCTGGATGTTTTTTATTTCAATAAACCGCTTGGGGATTGGGATATAATACTCAGGTTGGGAATGGGTTTAATACATAGGAGTAATTAGGCCAGAACAAGATGCAGCTGCAGTCTGTAAAAAATCATCTTGCCGGAGCGCTGTTCCATGTAGATCTAATGCCCAAACCCACCATCCTGCCCAAGTTGAGGAAGTTTTCTGTTCCACAAATCTCCCGAACGCTGTGCTTTTGAAGTTTGGTGTGCATTTGAAATCTGCAGTGAATCTCGACTCTCAATGCCAGAGCTATTCTATATGCAAGCAAAGGCTATCAGATCTTGCCACACTGGTAATTGAGTCCAGACTTGCTGCCCAAATAAACATGGATGTTGTAATTGACAGGTTTGCCTCGATCCACAGAAATTCACATTCAAATCTTTATTTATGTAAATGTTTTTCTGTAATTTGTGGCTACAAACACACATGTTCAGATTCAGTACTTCCTTTAAGATTTTTGGCAGTCAAGTTAACTTACATGTTCCTAATTGAGTGAAGAAATACAGTTGGAAATAAAATAATTTGTTAAAAAAATCTAGTCTTGTAAATCAGCCCAGTTCTGCGTTTGTATGTCCTCAGAAGTACTTTCTGCAGTGATGCTAAAGCTTAAACATTGGTTCCTTAGTAGGCCTATGAAGGCACTATTGGAAGGGATTTGAGACTGCACTTTGTATATGATGGCTACATTTGTACACCTATTTACATGGTGAATTACCAGACATGTTAAGGGCAGTGGCGTAACACAAAATGTGGGGCCTCCTGCAAGACTTGCTTAGAGCCCCCCCCCTTTAAGCTCCTCGAAAAAGCATAGGCCATGTCAAAGAATCCCGAGCCAGCGTGGGCTACCAAGCATGGCAATGTGCAAGAACATCATTCGGCTGAAATGGACCCCCAGCTCTGTACAAGTGGAAGAAACAAGGATGTTTTTAATCAAACCATACATCTTTCACCTAGCGTAGGAATCAGGATATAGCGCCTAGCCTCAGAACATACCAGCCACTACTGTGTATAGCAACTAACACCATTATGCACATGCCAGTGATAGAGGCAGCTTTTGTTGACAGAAAACGGCAGCTCCTAAGGGGGAACTGGCACTGTAAAGAATTCAAGATAGGAAATGGCAACTTATTTTATTTAATGGAGGGGCAATACTATTTCATATGAAGTAGTGCAAGCAACTGAAGAAGCAAGCCTCCAAAAAATATTTAAACTAAATTGTACAATGATGTATTTTACAGCATTTTTGAGAAAAAAGCCATACAATTTTCAATTGGTTTGCTAGGGTGACATGAAAACATCCTGTAGATGCCACTGCATCAACAGTACAAACATGGTTCGAAATTCGCAGGAGCTGGAAGATTTAGCTCCTGGTTGTAGCCAATGGTGAACCTGGTTAGCTTGAAAGCAAGCAACAAAGGACAATGCAGCACAAAAAAACATGTTCCTGTGATAATCTGCATCTATTAAAAAAACCTGCCTCCATTGCATTATCTATGATTTTGCAAGGAGGTTCGGATATTATGCAAATAGTCATCAGGGAGGCACTAGTCTTCTCAAACAAAAGGCTGAATCCCTTAAAATGTGTTTTTGCAGGCCAAAGACAGACATCTTTAAAAGATCTTAACTTATCACAGATTTGCTTAAACCTGTGTTCAGCTCTTTGGCGTGGGGCAGGGAGTATGCTTGGGGAATAATGACGTTCATGTTATGCCCCCTCAATCATAAACTCAGGGAAATGACCCATTGGAGTTTTCCTCAGGAAACATTTCCATGTTACCCTATGCACCAGAGAGCTACCTCAGTGGTTGGTTGGGCGAGGCGAGGCACTACCAAAGTAATCTACTTGCTGCTTTACATAAAATCAAAATGCATTTTGAAACATGAGAGAACGCTCATTTTTAAATATTACATATCTGTGACATTGATGTCAAGCCTGCAACCCTTCTGAGAACACAAATCAAACTGGCCTTCCAGCTGATATCATTTATGAGCACAAACGAATAGTAAAATGGTTGAACACCTCACGTTCTAAATACTAATTTGAACAGCCATTAACATTGGGAGCCAGGTGATGACTGTCCTAATGTGGCAGCAAACAGTTTCCCGACAGATATTTCTTTCACGTCACTTTAATTAATCAAACATTTCCTAGCACTACTCACATACGCTCTTGTGCTACAAGATTCTTCCACTCACCCTCCTCAACCAAACACACACAATCTCCATTCTTGCACATACACTCGGGCACACACGCATTACAAATCTCAATCAAACACTACATTCAAACATGCACGCCACACTTTTTTTTTTTAACTTACTGTGCTTCAATGCTGCTTTCAAGTCTGTCTGGGTGGGGCGATGAGAGTCACAGCTCCCAGGTGTGCTCCTGTTCCTCCAGAACGACTGAGGTCTGGCACGCACGCGCTGGCTCTTGGTTGCCAAGCAACCGCTGAAAGCTTGCAGAACTAATGTTTCATGGCAGGTGCTGTAGATCACAGTTGTTTCCAATCAGATTTGTTTTTGGAAGTCCTATTCTTTTGAAGTGAGATCATGACTCCTCCAGTGGTTAAGGGGTATTTCAATGTGCACTTACAATATGATGGCAGCACCTGGCAACGGCCTGTGAGTTTATACTTTATATATTGTTACTTTCAGCCTCTAGTGGGTCATTTGAGTTTGGACGTGTGGGGCTCTACCTTACATATGGTGACTTTACCAACAATATAATGCTATTATTGGTGCTTTTGAAGTTGCACTTTATTGTGACCCCTGCAAGGGTAAACATTACATATGCTGCTGTTGAGGCATGGGATGTCATTATTGGTGGATTTGAGGCTGCATTTACATCAGGACATGTCATGCAGGGGCTAGTTTGGGCAAGGATTTAAGAGAACCATGGCGTATTTTGGCAGTTTTTTCTTTTAAACAACTCCTTGTAATTTAGCAACACAAGTTACTGTAACTGACAGCACCCTGCAGTGTTTGATCAACATTACTGTGTACTTTAAAGTAACGTGGCATTTGGTGCCAACACCTTTCAACTAATTCTGTTCAAAGTCAGAACATATCACGTAATTCATCATAAACTAATTCAGAATAACAAATACAAGAGAAAGAATAGAGGTGAATGAGGGGAAAAGAGAAAAAGAAGAAAGGAAAAAGAAAGAAAGCATTGAAGCCAATGACTGAAAATTGCATTTGAAATAACCCTTGCAGCACACACAATAATATTACCAACCCATTACTTAAACTATTAAATAAATACACACATCATTAATAATTAAAGATAGATGTGTATTGTTCCCAAATTAAAGTCCAGTATCATCTATAGACATTGAGAAAACACTCCAAATGTCCCAAAATGTGTCAATTTCATTTGTGTTTTTGTAAATGGCTTTTTCATACGTTGAAACAGTATGAAGCTCCTCCACCCAGTCATCAATATTAAAAGAATTACTTGACTTTCAGGACCTCATTATTATTTGTTTAGCAATCATGCATGCGCGCAGTAGCCATACTTTCCTGCCAAAGTCAATTTCATCCAGCAAAGAGATATCGCCCAAAACTAATAAAGAAGCATTCATGGGAATCAAAGTGCTTAAAACTAAACTTAATCTTTCACAAACCCTTTCCCAGAACTGCATCATTTTGGGACATGACCAAATCAAGTGACTGAGGGAACCTCTTGAGTACTTACACTTCCAGCAGAGATCGCTGTCCAAAGGTTGTCTCTTCAACAACTTTTCAGGTATCCAATAGGCTCTAAATAGTAATTTCGTTTGAGAGGCTCTAAGGCCCCAATCTAAACTCATCAAACGAGTGTTATCACAGCACCTTCGCCAACACCTCAAGTCAACGTTTTCCCCTATCTCCTCCGCCCAAATCGCTGGTAATCTCAGATCTCCTTTTCGATTAGATTTTATCATTCCATACATGGTAGAAGCAGGGTGTGATGCACTCGAGCATACCTCTAAAGCTGCCCAGGCAGCACTTTGATTATTCAACTGCGGCACTTCAACACAAGCAGAAATAATCTTCAATTTTCTGTATTCAGCAAACGAGCATCCTGCCATCTCATATATCTGACCAAGTTGAATGAATGGTATCCAACTGCCTCCCTCAAACAAATCCTTCAAGTACGTTATTCCAGCCACAAACCATTCCGACCAGAAGAGGGTCTTTCCCTCGTATATCAAAGCTGGGTTATTCCATATGGATGCATCTGGGTGCAAATAGGGATCAGCACTCAAACGATTTGAGAGTTCACACCAGCAGTCTTGCAAGACCGATGTGAGTGCAATGGCCTTTTATGAATTACATCTCTTAGTAGTCAGCAGGGCCTTAGGGTCCAGCTGAGAAACCGCACCACACTCCCATGACGAGAATTCAGATTGATCAGACCGTTCATTCATTGAATCAGCAACCCTGCACAAGTGGCGAATGGAGAATGACAAATGGTAATCTAAAAAATTAGGCAAGTTCATTCCCCCAAGTTTCAATGGGAGTTGAAGTTTCCAAATTGTGAGCCTTGGAGGCTTCCCATTCCTAATAAAGTTTTGCCTAATTCTATTGATCTCCTTAAAAATGTTTCCTGGTACCTTGATAGGGAGCATGGATAAGATATAATTTATCCGAGGAGCCAAATTCATTTTTATACAGTTTATTTTGCCCCAGGTTGACAGTTTCAAAAGACCCCACCTTTCCAAATCTGATTTGAGTCTCGGGAGGATCCATGCAAAATGTATCATTGGTAGCTTCATTATATCTGCTCCAATCCAGATGCCTAGATATCTCACCTTTTCTGCACACCACCTAAATTGAAAGTGAGCACATGCATGCCGTTGACAAAGATAATTAATCGTGAGGATTTCGCATTTACTCCAATTAATCCTATAGCCGGATATTGATGAGAATAATTGAATATCACGCATCAGGTAAGGAGTACCAACAGCAGGGTCCTGAAGGGCAATCAATAATTTGTCTACATAAAGCCAAATTAGGTTGTTTCAGCCATTTCCAATTATGGGATGAAGGTTCACATCTGCTTGTAAGCATACCGCAAGTGGTTCCATAGACAAAATGAACAGGAGAGGCGAAAGCGGGCAGCCCTGCCTTGTACCCCGATGAAGTACAAATGTGTCTGAAATAAGGCCATTTGTCAGCACACTTGCAGAAGGATTGTTGTATAAAAGCTTAAACCATTGTCGGAAATCTTGCCCAAAGTTCATTTTTTCCCAGACATGTGAACATAAATTCCCACTCCACACGATCAAACACTTTCTCAGCATCTAGCGAAATGACCCCATTGGCAACAGGCCTGATTGCGTCCTTTCTCATTGGTTAATAATAGGCGTCTCATGTTGTCCGCCACTGTTCTGCCAGAGACAAAACCTACTTGATTTTAATGTACCAGACTCGAAACGACTTTTTCCAATCGAATAGCCAAGATGTTAGCCAATATTTTGCAGTCACGCTTTATTAGACTGATCGGTCGATAATTTTCACATCTGGTAGCAGACCTGTTCTCCTTTTTCAAGACCGTAATTAATGCATGTCTCATTGTATCTGGTAATGAGCCAGACTCAAATGCATTATTTAAAACTTCAACCAAAAGTTGCAGTGCAGAATCTGGGAGGACTTTATAGAATTCATTAGGTAGTCCATCTAGGCCAGGTGACTTACCCATAGTCAGTTTCGAAATCGCCAGTCGAACATCTTCTAACTCCACTCTTCCTTCAATGCCGCCTCATCAGTTTTCAGATGAGAGAAATTATGTGAATCAAGGAAACTCTCAATGTCTACTTTTTCACAGGCCAATTCTGAGTCATAATGTTTCTCATAAAAGCCACGGAATAAATTGTTAATTCCCTTCTGCTGCATCTCCAGTATGTTATTTAAATCTCTGATTGCAGTAATAAAGCGATCTCTTTAAGCGTATGTGCCAGCAATTTCCCCGCTTTCTCACAGTTCTCAAAGCAATTAATCTTTTGCCTGAATAGGGCATAGTCGACCTGACTGGAAATGAGTTTGTTCAGTTCATATTTTGCTATTCTCAGTTCAAATTTTGTTATGTCATCCTTGCTTGCTGCAAAAAGATTATCTAGACGATTTGCTTCAGAAGAGAGCCTTTGAATTTCTTTTGTCCACAGTTTCCTCTCCTTGCCAGTTTTTTAAAATCAGCACTCCACGGACAAAGCACTTCAGTGCTTCCCACACTGTCGAGATTTTGATGTCAGCAATTTTATTGATTTGGATAAAGCTTTCAATTTCCTCCATTACCTCTTGTCTGATTTGGTCATTTTTCAAAATATTAGAGTTCATTCTCCACGTTGAGGATTTAACCAGAGAGTGATGTAACATTTATCGCAGTGAATACAGGTGTATGATCTGACAGGGCAATGAGTCCAATTGCTTTATCGTAGCAACTCAAAGTTACTTGTCCAGAAGTCAAGAAGAAATCAATCCGAGAATACGTATCATGACATGGAGAATGAAGACTATAATCCCTATCGGACGGGTGCTCCAGCCTCCAGATGTCAGTCAGGTTGAATTCCCTGATCAACCCCTCCAAGGATCGTTTGCATTTGTTTGGAATGTTGGTATAATCTCCATTTGGTCGGTCTAATGCAGAGTCCATCACCTGATTGAAATCACCTCCTATTACAATTGAGTCCACGTTGAAACTTCTGAGCCACCTTGTGAAAGAACATAGGATCATCTAAATTTGGTGCATATTTATTACATAAGAGAATGTCCACATCTTGAATTCTTACCAAAACATAAATAACTCTTCCTTCTTTATCTCCTTTGCTTGTGATGATAGAGGCAGATTCTTTTTAATAAGCACCGAAACACCTCTTTTGCTGGATGAACGAGTTGAGAAGAAAGTTTCCCCTACCCACCCCCGTTTCAGCTTTCCAGCCTCAGGATCTTCCAAATTTGTCTCCTGGAGGAAAGCAATGTCACACGAGCTTGAAGGTTGATGGGATAATATTTTGGTGCTTTTCGCAACATTATTGAGTCCATTAACGTTCCATGAGATAATATTTAGATGGTTTACAATTTTAGTACCCATGCTACAGTTCTTATTTTGATTCATCGTATAACATATGCAATTACAATCAAAGAATAGGATAGAAAGAACAGAATAAAGAAAAGATAGAATGCAGAGTGCATGCCCCAATAGTGCAAAACCACAAGGACATGCTAGTATCAGTTACAAGTAGATGGCTCACTGCACAGACGCAGCAGCAAGACAAGTAACTATGAAATCTCAAAACACTTAACTTTAAGTAAAACGCCAAACACAAGTCTCCCGTCCCCACCCTAATTTCTCGTCAACACCTATCCCAAGATACAACTCTATAATGTCCGCATACATCAAGGCCAACCTAAGCATGTCCAGAAACAACAAACCAGGATCTTCAATGGTTAGACTCCACTTCCTCCAAAAACAACATTTCAGTCACTTATGCCAAATTATCTGGAGAAAAACCGTCCACCTAAATTCCTAAAAACCACGAAAACTCAATGCACAGTATATAACGGTCATCATCCTTCATCTCTTACCATAAGCATCGGTTTGCACTCATAAGCTATTACATATCCCGCCCCCTACGGGTGTCATTAGAACAAAGAGTCGAAGTCAGCGTGAACACATTGCTAAGCCCTAACGTTGTACTCAACAACCGGGTCATGTAGATACATTCAATACCCTTACAAAACTGCAGAGTGAAGGTCAAAAGTCCCAGCAAAAAAAAAAACAGAGGAATAAGCAGGGATAATTACAATGCGCCGGGGAGCACAAAAATATCACTTCAGCACTGCTAGGGTGATGAAAATGTAGTAGAGCAATCCATACTGTTGCAGAGCTCAGTAATTTTGGTTGCATTAATCATAGTATGGAATACACATATAACATACAATTCAGACAAGTTTATGTGCATACAAGGTTCATTATTCAGACTTTATCTGGTCAGACCGCTCACAGGCATATTCATCCACTTGCACGTTTTGATCCAGCAAATCATTAAAGAAAGCCTGCGAGAACAGTAAAGTCAGGCTGCTCCTCTCGCACCCCATCCATAGCCCCCCCATCCATAGCCCTGAATGCATTGCCCGTGAACAACTGTGTTATGGCCCCCAGCCCCAATCCTTAATGCCTTCAACATCTGAGGCAGGATCAAATGTATTGAAACAGAAGGGAAAAAAGAAAGGTCCAAAAAACGCCCAAAGAGCATAAAAAACTCAAAGTCCAGTCAGCAAACTAGAAGGAAGGCTTACTACCGCCGACATGATGACCAAATGAGCCCCAATAGAGACATAAACACCACCCAGCATATATTACCTATGCCTGGCCAAGTTGCGACCCAAGCAAATCAGACAAGTGGAATACTACTACTACTACTATCTATCACAGCCTCTGAAGAAGAGACAAATCTCGAAACACGTGTCAGGCTGATCTGGTTTACAGTTAAAAGATGCACAACTGTGCATTCAAAATGTGATTGTTTGGCGCAGTGTGACTGTACAAACCCTATGTAATAGTCTACTTGAACTGTGGAGTGTAGGGCAATACAGACACGATCTACAAATCACCTGCAGCCTCTAAACAGCCAACTACTATCACTTTTGCAACCGCAGGGGATCTCTGTCTTTGTTTGCTCCCCCTTCTCATAGTGCATTACTGTCAGTTGTTGCAAGTGAAAAATAGGAAGAAGGAAGATGCTAGAAAACTTGAGGAAGCCAAGTTAGTTCAGAAGAAATTGTCAAAATATCCCATGGAGGGGCAGTGTTGACAAGCAGAGAACGATTGGGAATGCAACAAGCAGTGGATGCATCACCGGCAAATAATCTGCACCAAATGGATCAAGTAGGGAATGGATTTATGTCGCGAGGCAGAGGAATGGGTTACAGAGGATGGGGTGGTTTTCAGAATATGCAGAATGATCATCACAATGTGCAAGGAGGATTTAATCAAGTGGGACAAATCAGAAGAGCTCCTCCTGTATGTTGGACACGTGGAATGATGGGGCACATTGCACGCACATGTGGAAGGCAAAGGTATGTACAGAATGGGCAATTCTCAGGAGGGGGGGCAGCTTATCCTCCAGCATATAGCTCACAAGCTAGGGATGGGTTTGCCCAAGATCAGACAGTGTATCAAGCACAAGGGCCAGGCAATGCCTGTTGTAAATGCAACAGGCATTGCAGCCACAGCAAGCACCATTGAATTTCCCACAAGGACAGTCACAGCACGCACCCATGCAGATACAGCTGAATGCAAACACGGGACATCTATTGACACCTAGAGTAGGGGGTGTTGCTGTGGTAGGAGGAAGTCCTTTCACAGGTACAGGGATAAGTATGTATCCACAATAGGACAGCACACAGGACGAATTGATGTGTTCAGTACTATCGGTGACAGCAGACCCCCAAGAGGAACCAAGGGTTGATGGGACGATCGGAGGCAAATCTTTTTCTTTTTTAGTAGACACTGGGGCTACTCGTTCATGCATACGAGAGGAAAAATACCCAATGTCGGGGAAATGTCATGAATGCTCAAGGATTCTCTGGAGAAACGAGTCAAGTTCCTTTTACTGACGAATTACCACTCTCCATAGGAGAGTGTGACATGTCTGTTCCATTATTGTATTCAAGACAGACACCGGTTAACATTCTAGGACGAGACTGATTGACAAATCTTAATATAACGATTTCATTTACTGATGAAGGCATAGTATGTTCTACTCCAGGGATACATTATATGAATGTGGGCGAATTTATATTGGCATTTACAGGGCTAAGTCTTTCTTTATGCGGTACGTATTTTGTTGATATGGCTACCCGGCTTAGTGGGAAAGATTATGAAATACCTGATGAGTTTTTGTTCAGGCCACAGATACCTATGGACGTTGGGGACAGATTATTCTCCTAGAGTTAAATGCAGCGATAATGTAAGGAGAGATGGCCATGCTCGAATGAACCGATGACGAGGGCAGGCCATGGAGAACAGTGATTGCCATTGGGGAAGGGTACAGATTGACTGACGTCACTGACGGAGGATATGTTTAGAGATGATCCATCAGATGATGAAGTGATATTCGAGATGAGTATTACATATTGGATCAGAATAGAAAAAAGAGGGATCCCACAGCGAATGGTAATAGTACGACAGCGCCCAGTATTTAAAAAAATATATACATTTTTATTGATTTTACAACATGAAACTTGGAAACTTCCCCCCATCTCCACCCCCCTCCCCCACCGGGTTGAACCACATTGCTGCCCTGTGGTGTTTAGGTGAACATGTCCAGTATCTTTATTTTGTGTGGGCACCACTGTTCCATATAATCACTTTGTAAATATTCCAAAGTTATTGCCCAATCGTCTCTGAATTTTTGGTGGTTCCCTTGGAGATTGTAGGTTATATGCTCCATCGTGATGTGTGTCCATACTCT
Organism: Ambystoma mexicanum; assembly: GCF_040938575.1. Classification (NCBI taxonomy): domain Eukaryota; kingdom Metazoa; phylum Chordata; class Amphibia; order Caudata; family Ambystomatidae; genus Ambystoma; species Ambystoma mexicanum. The sequence goes on from NC_090936.1 coordinate 871,430,761, forward strand.
CCTTATCCAGTCCAAGGCATTTGTCAGTTGTTTCTGCTTCCATTTGCGGGCTATTTCAAACCACACTCCAATCAGGAGCCCCATAAGGTTTCTTTTCTGGGACTTAATGAGGGATCTATCTGTCGGGTCCCATATCCCACATAGCCATACTTCTTCCTCCGGGGCTCCCATGGCTGGGAACATTGACTTCATGTGGGCCTTAATCTCCCTCCAGTATTGTTGTAGGTATGGGCAGTCCCACCATATGTGACGCCAGTTTCCCTCCCCCCCCACATGCCCTCCAGCATTCATTGGGTACTCCTCGGAACATCGTATGTAGTCTTTCTGGTGTATAGTGCCATTGCATGAGAATTTTCATCCACATTTCTTTGGAGTGTATCGCCTTTGTGAGTTTGGGTATCAATTCCCAGGTGTATTCCCACCGTACCCTGGGGATCGATTTTTTTAATGTCTTTTCCCATCTCTTCATGTATTGCCATGTTACTGACTCCTCAAGCGTGTTTATGAATTTGTACGTGTTTGATACAAACTTCTTTGTGCCGTCATTTGTCATGAAGTAGTTTTCGAATGGGGTTAGATCGCTTGTGGCCGCTTCCCTTATTCTGGGCTAGTCTAGCCAATGGCAGAGCTGGTCGTATTTGTATCTATCCTTGGCATTCATTTTCAGTAGTGAAGTACACTCTTCAAATGATCGTATGTGTCCATCCCGATACATGTCCCCAAACATTTTGCAGCCAGCGTCCTCCCATTTTTGGAATGCCTTTTTTCCGAGACCTTGCGGGAAGTCAGGGTTTTTGAATAGGGGCATAAGAGGTGCGGGGTTTTTAGTTAAAGTGCCCTTCTGTGTGGGTCTGCCCCATATTACCAGTGCGGTCTGCATTATTTCGCATATTTGTAGATTGGGGTGTCTGTATTTCTTTCCCACCCGGAGCCTGTGTCTCATGGGGGTGGTTGCCACTGCTCTATCTTGGGCTGTCCACCGTTTCTGGGAGTCTTCCGCTATCCATTCTTTCAGGACCCACAATTGGGCCGGATCATAATATTTTTTAAAGTGTGGTAGAGCACAGCCCCCATTCTTTCTGGAGGCGGTAAGGACCATATTAGATACTCTCCGGGTCTTCCCTCTCATATGTATTCCTTGACCGCTTTCGTTAGGGATTTAAAGAAGTGCTGAGGGCGTCTTATTGGGAGGGCTTGGAAAAGGTACATGAGTCTAGGGAAGGATTGTCATCTTGATCACCGTGATCCGCCCCCACCAGGTTATCGCTAATGGGTTCCACTTCTCCAGGTCCCTTTTTATTTGTCGTGGTAGCTGCGGGTAATTTTGGAAGTATAGTTGTTGTATGTTATGCATTAGGGTAATTCCCAGATATTTAACTCCCTGTTGAGCCACTTTTAGTTGGAGGGCCACTGCGGCGCATTGCATTTGCTCGGTATTTGTCATGATGCCTACTCCCGGGAAGCCAGTTCAGGACCAGCGTCCCCAAAAGCAGACATCATGTCCCCAGGGAGGGACCCAGCAACCCCTTATAGGGGCTCTTTGGACATTGTCCTGGCGCCTTTGGCGCCAGGCTCATAGAAAGCATCAGTCCTGGCACCATAGGCGCCAGGCTCATTATGGGAGTGCTTGGATGGACTTACCTGATGCAGACCATGCTGCCGGATCCAGACCTCCTTGAGGTCTGAAAGGGACTATTTTACCTATGGGACTATTTTACCACTCGGGCGTGGCTGAGGAAGAATACTTACCTGGAACTACTTTGGGGGCTATTTAAACCACGCCCAGACAGCAGCTCACGCTTCGTGTTGTTCTGCATCTAGCAGCTGGACCCTCACCGTGTCTGCTCCTGCATCCTGGCTCCAGCCATGCCCGCCTGCAACCTGGAACACCTGAAAAGGAAGGAAAGGAGAGAAAGGTGAATAATTGAACTTTACCTACCTCCATCCGGAGTCCGGAACCATCAGTCCGACGATTCTGAGAAAAGACATTTTTTTAGAAGCGCATTGCATCGCTCGCTGCAGCGCCGCGTTCCACTCACCTTCACCAGGCGCCCTCGGGCTCTTCAGAGACCATTGGCACCATCCGTCGCCTTTCAGCACCTAAGGAGAAAAAGAGACAAAACAAAGGTGAGCGAAGGAACAGATTGAGGAAGGCCTGATTCTTCCACCTTCAGACTTACCTGATTATTGTTGGGACAATCTTTCCTCACCTCGGGTCGGCGCCGCTTCTTTGGCACTTCCGTACCCCGGCCCCTAAGGGGAAAAAGACACACGCATTAGTGGGTGAAAGCAAGATCACTAAGGGAACCATCCATCAAAAAGACTCACCAGAGTTTACCTTTGGCGAATCCATTCCTCAACGCAGATTCTTCACCTGCATCTGAAATAGAGAAAAGGACAATGGACAATTAAGGCTTGAACTTTTGCAACTGAATACTTATGGCCTCATATCGGAAAAGTCAAGCGGAGTTGAATACTCACCAAACCCGAGATCCAGTGAAGTAACTGGAAATCTACGCGCCCCTGCACCGGAAGCAGGATGGAGAGCTCGTCCTTTCAGACTCTAAGGTGAGACTCTACGGGGAATCGCGGAGGGGGTTCGAGGAGTGTGAGAGGGGGAAGGGGGGAATCCGACACATTATCCAGCAGACAATTAATCCCCTTTTCCATCTACAGAAGGATTCTTCTACGGGCCAGACAGGCGAGGTTTGGGGGTCCGGTCCAGTCCGTCTTCCGAGTCCTGCGCATCACCTTAGAAGAGGTCATAGCAGTCCAGAACAGGTCGGCACCTCCGTGGGAATCAGGTGAGCGTTACAGTATTTCTCACCAGTATCAGTATTTCTGATTTGTGTCCATTTATCTTAAGCCCTGAAAAGGATCCAAATGTTCCTATTTCTTGCATGAGAAGTGAGAGAGAATTCTCTGGGTCCCCCAGCATCACTAGCATATCGTCAGCATATGCTGCTATTTTGCGATTCGTGCCTCCCATTTCTATGCCCTTTTTTTCCTCATTGTTTCTAATCTGCGAGAGTAGAGGTTCCAAGAAAATCGCATACAATAAGGGGGATAAGGGGCTTCCCTGTTTCGTCCCACTCTCAATTTGAATCTTCTTGGTTAGGGCCCCATTTACTGCTACTCTGATGTTGGGTGAGTTATAGTTGGCTTTTATCATTTTGATGAAGGACTCCCCCCACCCACCTTTTCCTCAGTGTGTGGAATAGGAGAAACCATACTACTCGGTCAAACGCCTTTTCCGTGTCCAAGGCCAATATTATCGCTGGGGTTTGCTTCATTCCTATGTTTTCCACAATGTGAAGGACCCTCCTGATGTTGTTGTGCATTTGTCTACCGGGAACAAAGCCCGACTGGTCTTGTTGGACTAACTTTGGGAATATTTGCGTGAGTCTAGTAGCTAGGATTTTGGTGTACAACTTGGCGTCCAGATTTATCAGTGCTATAGGGCGATATGATGTTGGGAGTTCTGGATCTTTTCCCTGTTCCTGTAGTCCTAGCATTTTTGCTTCATTCATCGACGGGGTGATATTGGCTTTGTCTTTGAATGTATTAAACAGCACAGTGAGAGCCGGTGCTAATATGTCACTTTATGATTTATAAAATTGGGCGGTATAGCCGTCCGGTCCAGGCGCCTTATTCCTAGGCAGATCTTTATAGCTTTGATGACCTCTTCATGGGTTATGTCTTTATCTAACCTGTGCTTCTCTTTGTCTGTTATTACTGGAAGTGTTAACCCCTCTATATATGACTTTTGGAGATTCTCATCTGGGTGGTCTGACGAGTACAATCACCGGTAAAAGTGCTCAAATATGGCCCCGATTTCCTTTGTTTGCGTCTTTCTGTTCCCTTTCTCATCCTGCAGTGCCATTACTGTCCTATCTTGATTTTTCCCCTTCAGATGTCTGGCCAGTAGCGTGTCTGCTCTATTAGCCTTGATGTAATACCAGTGTTTCAGCCTAAGTAGGTGTCTTTCTGCTTTCTTTGTGTGGATGGATTCTAATTGGCCTTGTATGTGTCTCAGGGCTCTTTGTAGTTTCCTGGTGGGTTTCTGTAACATTTCTGCATGTATTTTGTTAATTTCTGCCTCCAGCTCCCTCTCCCATTGAGGTTGAGTTTCTGTCACGACCCTCGCCCAAAACCCCCTCTAGAGCCTGGCATCCTCTTCCAAAGCCCTCAGGCGCCAGGCTCATACACCATGAAAAACATGTGCTTGGGAACTACTTTATTGTGTTGTCAGCCAACATGGAGGCATCCACATAGCTTTGTTCCTAGGAACCAAGCTATGCAATCTAGTGTTTTGGGTGTGGTAGCCTAGGGACTACTTTACCTGGACTATTTTGTTGGGGCTACTTAAACCACACCCGAGCAAGACAACACGCTTCGCGTTACTTTGCAGTTTGCAACATGACGCTCACCGTGTCCAGCTATACCCCGAACCTCGGAGAAGCAGAACCTGCATGGAGACCAAAGGAACATCATTAGCAGCAGCATCTTACCTGCAGTCTTCATCTTAATTACTTGCAGCTCCTGAGAACAGCTTTCCTTGGATCTGCACGCCTCCCGGACTGAACGACCTGAAAGAGGAAGATAGCGGCAACATTAAGAAAGCAGAAGAGACATTGCAAATTACGAACTGCTCTAAAGGCTTACCTGGCTGGTCGCCTCTCGGCTGGCACCACTCTGGAAATTCCACACGCGCTGAAGAACGCCGCGACCTACAGGGAAAGAAGACAAAACAGGTTAGCAAAGGCAAGCCATCGCAGCGCTGTGCATAGCGCTTACTTACCGCATCATAGTGCTCTTCATGGCCATCATTTACTAGCGGGGCTCAACCAAGCCAGTACGACGCGCTGAAGCTCTGCATAGCTAAGGGAGAAAAAGAGACATTATTAAACAAAGAAAGGTATGCAGGATAGCAACAATACTAAAGAACAGCAATAAGACCTACCTGAACGATATCAAACGGGCCGGCATCAGTGAAGTAACTGGACCGCACATGCCCACGAAAGACAACGCGCCTCTGCAAAGAAGGCAGGACGGACAGCACGCCTAGCTCTACCACAATGTGAGGAGAGGGCCCCTGAGGGGCTGAAGTCATACGGAGTTGGAGGGAGGATACTTACCCCGGTCGGCCAGTCTTGAACACAGTCCTCCTGTATTTGCAGGCAGAACCTTCCCCGCAGACCACATCTGGGCAAAACTGAGAAGCATACCAGCGAGTAACCCGGCTGGGTGGCATCCCTGTGGATACCAGGTGAGCGTAACAGTTTCTCCCTCTGGGTTTTTAATGCAATTTTGTGACCCCTCGTGACCACCTTTAGGGCCTCCCATTGGGTTTCCTTTGGAATTTCTGGGAGGTTGTTAATTGTAAGGTATTCGGTAATCTGTTCGCAGCTGGAGTTCCCAGATACCGGATCTCTAACGATCTCCTCTGGGAGTCGCCATTTCCATAGCCTGGAGCCCCGTGGGGTAAGCATTATCTCTACCGCAAGGGGGGCATGGTCTGAGAGTGAGATGGACCCTTTGTCTGCCATCCGCGTTTTCCCCAGAATGCCTTGCGTGGCCCAGGGATAGTCTATCCTTGACATTGTTTGGTGGACATGGGAGTAGTATGTGAAGACTTGTCGATTAGGGTTCATGTGTCTCCAGATATCTACCAATGCCAGGTTGGTCATTTTCTGTTTCAGGGCGTTTGAGGGGGAACTTTGCCCCTGTTGTCTGGGGGCAGATCTGTCGAGTTTGGGGTCCAACGCTATGTCCAGGTCTCCTCCCATCACTATCTCACCCATGGTGAATCTTTCTAGTTTTCCCAGTGTGTCTTTAATAAATCCTTCTTGCCCCGTGTTTGGGGCATATAGTACCGCTAGCGTTAGGGGGGACCCTTCTATTTTCGTGTTTAGTAGTAGATATCTCCCCTGTTTGACTGCCTCGGTTTGAATGATCTGAACTTTTAGGGAGTCCTTGAATGCTATTAGGACCACAGCCTTTTTGTCTCGAGCGTTTGCTTGTATTATTTGATTGTACCCTTTCAAGCGGACCTTTGTTCTATCTTGTATTCTAATGTGTGTTTCTTGTAGCATGAGAATGTTGTATCTTTCATGTTTTACAAAGTGCTCCACTTTTTTCTTTTTAACCGGGGAGTTGAGGTCTCGGACGTTGTATGTTAAGAATTTACTCCCCATCATGGTCCCGGACAGTGAGTCTCTGAGTATGTATTCTGGAGCTTCCCTGAGTATCAGAATGGTTCCTCGTGTCCCCACACTGTGTAAAGCAACCCCCAACTTGCCCCCCCAAAACTGCCCTGAGATGCGCTCTGGTTCCTATGATCGCTCAGGCGTTGCGCCGTCTGCGCCATGCCTGACATTCTCAGGGATAACTTGTGGGGTATACTAAAACCCTTAGATTCCAAGAGGTGTTCCTGATGCTCTCCACCCCCTTCTCCGCACCTTAGTTACTGGAATACTCTCCTTCTGTGTATTTTGCTCTTCCGGGTCGAAGTGGGTGGTCATATCGGATTACTATTGGTTGTTTTCGCTAGGGCCTCACCTTGTTGTTACCTTTCCGGTGACGGTGGGTCCTTCACTTGTCTTTCCTTGTTGTTTCTACGCCATTCTGACCTAATCCAGGTTTGGGTGTCTCTCCTTCTTTGAGGTTATTCATCTTGGTCGTGTATGCCTAATATTTGCATCCCTTCCTCACAGGTCGTCACCCTTCTTTGTGTTTCCTTCCATGTAAACAGGAGTCTGAAGGGGAATGTCCATTTGTATCTTACTTGCTTTGTCGTTAGATATCTTACTACTGGGCCCATGTCTTTATGTTTCTGTAGTGTGATCTGTGCCTAGCCCTGATATAGCTGCACCTCCACACCATTCATTCTGATGTGGTCCATTGTGCAAGCTTTCCTCAAGATCTGCTCTTTCTGGGGATATGATGAGAGGGCCACTAGCACATCTCTTGGCCTTACTCCTGGTTATCCTGCTCGCTTTGGGCCGACCCTGTGTACCCTGTCTATTGGCACCTCTTCCTCTTGGGTCGCATCTAGGATCTCCTTGAATACCTGTTGGACTGCCTCTTTCAGGTCTCGGTCCTCAACCGTTTCTGCCATGTTTTTAATCCTTATGTTCGATCTCCGTGAGCAATTTTCGAGATCCTCGCACTGTATTTTAAGATTATGGGTCCGTCTCAGCAGTTTTTCCTGGACCTCCGCCTATTGTTGTGTCTCTTAATCTAGATTTTGGGTGATTTTCTCCAGGGTATCCATCCTCTCCCCTAGGCTTGAGATTTCCGTTGTTAGTTCTTGTACTGCCTTCCTCATGTCGTTTTTCATGGACTTGAATTGGGTCTCCATTGTAGCCATTAATTGAGATTGAAATTCCCCAAACCACTTTTTAATGTCCTCCTTAGTCGCCATTTCGGGGTCGGGGGTTTCCGTGGATGTTTTCAGGTGTTGACCTTCCTGGGTTCTTTTCCTGGTAGAGGTTGAGGGCGTAGATTGTTCTGAGCCCCAGATTTGTAGTAGGCTCTGGTCCTGCTTCTTCTGGGAGTTTTGTTGCATGGTCTGAGCTGTCCTCCCCCTGGATCTTGACATAGGTGTTATTTTCTCGGCCCCCGGTTCGCTTCCCGTCCCCCTGGGGGCTTCTCCTGCTGTGATGGCGGCTCTGTGTTCTGGGGTGGGTGCATCTCCCCCTCCGGTTACCCCCGTGTTTTTAATGTTTCTCTGTGGTGTTCTGTCCTTCACTGAGAGGGCGGGTCTTGTGCAGCTTGGGGATCTCGTACCATTGGCTTAATTGCCCCGTGATGTTTGGGGGGGGTCTTGCTCCCGCGTGCCTTGCCCCTTATTTTTGAGGTGAGGGGGAGTGCCTAGATCTTGCCTGCAGTTTATTAGTGGGGGGAATGGAGAGGTCGGTGCTGGGAAGGCCTCGTTGGTTTGGAGGTTCCCCCCTCCTTGTTTTATCTGTTCTGTGCTTGGCCCCTCCCTTATATTGGGGATGTGAGCCTTTTCAGCCCCAGTGGCTTTGTATGGATTTATGGCTGTCCTTGGCGGCTCCAGGGGGGGAGGGGCTGCCCCACCATCTTTTTCAGGCCTCCTGGGCCTATTGCGTATGCTAGCAGTTGTGAGGCCCGGCCCCCACTCCCCCCCAGGCCGCGTACCTGCTGAACCTCAGTGGGTGGTCACGGGGAGGTCCTAGTTCCTGCTTCTGGTGCTCTGCGAGTGCAGAGCGGGGCCGCTCTAGTGGTCCGGGTGTTGCACTTCCCCATGGGGAGGGCCGCTCCCGCCCTCGGTCTCAGCCTCCGTGTGTGGGGCACCGGGCTCCTCCTCCGATCCCGCGGGCACTGCGGGCCCGGGACTCACCTGGATCCTGATCCCTCGGATGTCTCGCGCCACGATCGCGGGTGACTCGCAGGGGGAAGGCATACTTCTTCTGCGCCGTCTCTCTCCCCTCGGGGGTCCCACTCCGGCGTCCCAGGATTCTCAGGCTCTCTCTCCGTGTCTGTGGGCTGCGTTCGCTCTAGGCGCGTCCCGGGGGGGAGGAGTCTCCGGGGGCACCCAAATTCCTCTTTTCTCATCCGGGTCCCGTGGTTCTCCACCTCCGACTGCTGCGGTGAGAGTTTCTTGCCTTGTGTTGCGTTCAGGCACGTCCTCTCCCCATCGCCGCCATCTTGGAATCCCCCTAGCATTTTTTGATGAAGATTTGGAGAAAGTGTTAAACTCTCTATGGACTACAGGCCCCTATGATGTAGGCCTATTGAAGGGGGTAGGGAGGTTAAGAGTAAGCTGAAGCCAGGAGAAATTTTACCTTGAGCAAGACAGTACCCAATTTCTCGAGAGGCGGATGAGGGTATTTTTAAAACTATATCAGCCCTAATGGAACTGTGTAATACCGCAGTGTATCCTATCAAGAAATCGAAGGGAGGGTCGTGGAGATTGTAGAAGCAGAGTTTCCTTTAGTTCCTAATCCGGTGACAATATCATGTAGTATCCCAGCAGAAGCATGATATTTTATGGTGATTGACTTGAAAAATACGTTTCTCAATCCCGTTACATAAGGACTCCCAAGATCCTACGTCATTTACGGTTCGCAAAACTAAACTGAAAAGCACTTGTTTGCCCTAAGGGTACTGCAAGTCCTGTTCAATCTTTAGCACGGTCCTTCAGATGGACCTGAGTAATATTGTTTTGAAAAGCATTGTAATACAGTACAAAGATGATATTTTGGTTTGTAACACAGCAGTAGATGAGTGTAGACGAGACTTGATTTAGTTAAGGACTATCCTGGCAGACAAGGGATATAAGGTAGACAAAGAGAAGTTGCAATATTGTCAAGAAGAAGTGTTGTATATAGGCCAGTTGATCTCACATGAGGGAAAAAGGGTCACACCTGAAAGAGCTGAGGCGATTATGAAAACAGCGAAACCGCACACAGTAAAACACATGCAACAGTTTTTGGGATTATGCAACTATGTTAGAGTGTGGGTGTTTGATTATAGTTCATATGCAAGACCCGTTTTGCAGGCTCTGAAGAAAGCACAAGTGAATAAGGAAAAAATAGAATGGACTGAGGAAATAGAGGGAGGGTTTGAAGAACTGAAGAAAGCAATTTGTACATCTCCAGTTTTAGGAATTCCCAATTATGATGAGGAGTTATTTTTATTTTCGCACACAAATGGGACAGTCATGACCGCAGTATTTACACAGAGAACTAAATTATGGTATACACCTCTGGCATATTATAGTGGGATTCTGGATCAAGTTATGAAAGGGAACTTTCCTTGCGAACAGTTGCTGGCAGTAGCCGCGTTCGCAATAGAGAAGTCTACTAGTATTGTGATGGGGTGCTCCATGACACTTTTTGTAGAGCATGCTTTGTTTGCCATTTTGGAAAAACCTAAGGGTACATTGACATCTCAGAGAGCTTCTGCATATGAGGTAGTTATATTGAATCCATCAATCAAAGTAGTCAGGTGTAAAATAGTGAACCCTGCCACATTTGTACCCGAGCCTGTGATAGAGGGTGAGCATGTGCACGATTGCGCTAACTACAAGGAATTGTATGATGACATTCAGCGCGTAAAGGAAAATGCATTAGCAGGGGGGGTTCTCCATATTGATGGTTCTTCGAAAATCGATCAAACTAGTGGGGAAAGGCATTCTGGTTCAGCTATGGCAAGACAGAGCAAATGGTGAATTGGAGGTGGTAGCAAGTGCAAGACTACCGTCTCACTTAACAGCGCAAGCAGCAGAATTGTTGGTGCTTATTTTCATGCTTGAGAAACATGCAGGGCAGGAAGTAACAGTGTACAGTGACTATGTGACTTCAACTGTGCATGCAGGGCTAGCACGTTGGAAAAGCGTGGGCTACCTCTGAGCGGATGGCACTCCAGTGCAACACGCAGCATTATTGGACAGGCTTATTAAGGCATTACAACTTCCAGTAGCCATAGCAATAGTTTTTTGAAAAAAAATGTTTTTATTGAGCTTTTTCATAATAAACACAACATCACAACACACAGTGACAATATTAGATTTCCAAACTCCATATATGTTCACTTATGTTGTCACTGTCTTCCTGTCCCTCCCCCCTCAACATGAGCTTACATTTTACGCTTCTGCTCATTCCTCTTGGGGCGCTTCTCCTGCGCTCCCAGAGGTGTCACGTTCGCATGGGTTACCGCGCGCAGGTTCAGTTAGCGTGGTTATTAGCTGTCTCCAGGCCATCAACGCTCCCACTTCTTCCTCTTCCCCCTTATAAGCCGCATCATATCACGCTTCCGTTTCCGCTGTTGCCCATTTCAATAGGTCCCGCCACCATACCTATAGTCGAGGTCTCTGGTTTGCTTTCCACCCCATGGCTATTCTGCGTTTAGTTAGGGTATACACTAGGTCTTTAAGTTTACATTGTGTTTCATAATGCATGGTCTAGTAAATCCTCCCAGCATGCATGCCCAGACTGATTTTACATTCAGTTCGATACCTTTTTCGGGGAGGCGGTGGGTTATCTCTCCCCAAAATCTTCCAATCTCTGGGCATGCCCAGAACATGTGCAGCATCCCTGCCTGCACTTCTCCACATTTGGGGCACCTTTGTGTGTCTGTTCCTGGAAATCGGGCTATCCATGTACGCTCTGTGTGTTACATATAGCTGGATCTGCTGTAGTCTGGCATTCCGTGACACTTTCTCATGGTATCCCTGTGCCCTTTCCCATTGCCCATTTTTCATGGGTTCCCCTGCGTCCTCCTCCCAATGTCGCCGTAGCTGGGTCACCTCCTTCCCCACTCTGGACATCAGTAGTTCATATATCCGGGACACCTCATGCCCGCCATTTGAAATGTCGTTCATTGTCTCTACGACCAAGTCTGGTTGGTCTTCTAATACTACTTCTGACCATGTGGCTTTTATCTGCATCAACAATCTAGTGTGGGTAATATATTGGCCAGGGTGCACCCCAGTTTCCTCCATTAATGTTACAAAATCCAGTGCCTCTCCTTCCCGCCATACATCCCCCAGTGTTGCTATGCCCACCGGTTCCCAATGCCTACGTATTATTTTTCTCAGTTGGTCATCTACTCCCCCATTAGTGCAAGAAGCGGCACTTGGGTGGAGCACGGTGTTGGGTTCTCTACGACCCGGCATGCTTTATGCCATGTTTTCCACCCCAATTCGAGCCGTCTAGATCTTCCTTTCAGCTCGGACCTTGGCAGCCATATTAGTTCCTTCAGAAAAAAAGAGGTGCATTCAGCCCTCAGCAGTCTGGACTCTGCTGTTTCCTTGGTCAACCACCGCTACGTACTGTAACTGTCCCACCAAGTGGTATATCTCGAAGTTGGGCAATTTTATACCTCCTCTCTTGTAAGTGTTTTGTTGTTTCCATAAGGCGACTCTATTCCTGGTGCTGTCCCAGATGAAACCTCTACATAAACTATGCAGTTTATCAAAGAAGCGTTTAGGTGGCAAAAATGGAATATTTACAAACAAGTGCAATAATCTGGCCAAAACCACCATTATCAACAGCGCCGCCCTACCCATCATGGCTAAGGGGAGTCTGGCCCAGAACTTCATACTATTCTCTATGTTAGCTACCGCTAGCTCTGTATTATGTTTATGTTCTTTTTCAACGTCTATCCCCCAAGTACCGGAATGTTCTGATTTCCCAAGGTATTTGCAGCACAGGTAGTTTATCTCGTGCAATACCCCTATATATCCCTAAGGGGAATACGCTTGACTTCCTGGGGTTTACCGCTATGCCAGAGTACATTGCAAACCGGCTCATCACTTCTAGGATATATTGCAAATTTTCTTCCGGGTACCTCAAGTATAGCAACATATTGTCTGCGTATAGCGATATGAGGTGGGGCCCTTCCTTAGTGGAGACTCCTATCTCTTCATATCGTTGTCTCAGGTACATCGCCAGGGCCTCCAGTGCTGGAACATACAACATCAGGGACCATGGGCATCCTTGTCTAGTGCCTCTGCTGAGTCGCCATTTGTATGAGATGACCGCTCCTGTCTTGACTCTAGATACCGGTGAGCTGTACAACAGCATCACCCACCTCAGGTACCCAGGTCCCATCCCATATTCCTTCAGGGCCGCCATCAACCAAGGTCATTTCACCGAATCGAAGGCCTTCACCGCATCAAGCGAGACTATTGCCACTTCATTCGTATCCCTTCCTGTCTGTTCAATGATGCGGTGAAGCCGCCTGTGGTTATCTGCTATAATTCTACCCGGGACATATCCTGTCTGATCACAATGTATCAACTTGCTTATGACCTGTACTAGCCTGTTTGCCAGCACTGACGTAAGTACTCTACTTGCACTTTCTGGACTCAACCCAATGTGAGTAAAGCATAACACCCTTAGTTGCTTAGTCTACCTCACGTTCCGCATGTGAATGTCTACTGCCTACTGCTAGTATATACACACAACTTGGAGATTTTACTCTTGCTAACCATTTGTTACTCATGTGCATCAGCCTATTGCTACTGTTCTCGTGCAACATATCGCGCCCTGCCTACTAGTGCCGCTGTAATCATGTTGTATCCTTTGGCGCTCATTGACTACAGTAATTGTGTTGTGCCCTATAGTCGCTCATTGACCACAGTAATTGTGTTGTGCCCCTGATCGCTCATTGTCCACAGTAATTGTGTTGCCAACGGTCATATATTCACCACACTGCCATCTGTACGAGCCCTATGATTACTGTAACTTAACACTATGTGCCTGACCCCATTCTCTAGATAACAGCATAGCAGACTTAGCAGTTACTCTGCCTGCACTACACCAACTAAACTCTAGCCATCTACCCAGATACGGGACGCTCACACACTACACAATGCTCCTTATACTAACCTACCTAGTATACCTGGCCGCCTCACTCGCCCCATGGGAACATCTCACCATGTCGCCTCTTATAGCAACTACAATACAACATTCCACTACACAATATAACATAGCTGACAGAAACCTAAGATTACGAGCAAGACTACCCAGAATCTTTGATCCGCTCATCAAATACGAAACTAACACTACTCGAACCAAAAAGGTTCCCACTCACAAACCATTCACCCATAACCACGTTAAGCTTAACAACTACCAAACCAATAAAGAAACAACTGCCACTCCCAATGCTGCAGAAAATACTGCTACACATCGTAACCGCACACCTAAACTCAAAGGAGCCTTAATAAACGCTAGATCCTTAGTCGCCCACGCCATAGAAATATCGGAAGTTATCCTGACAGAAGACTACGACTTCCTAGCAATCACAGAAACTTGGCTGCATGAGGCATCAGGCCCAGCACTATCCCTAGCTGTGCCCAATAATTACACTATCCTCAGATCGGATAGGTGCGGAGCTCGAGGTGGAGGACTAGCCATCATCGTCAAAACTAAACTCCAGATGAGACTCACCCCCTCACCAATCATTGAATCCTGTGAGATAATGTCCACCAAGACACCTACAGCTAACTCACAAACCCTTAACATTCACTTGATATACAGACCTCCAGGTCCAATCAAGAACTTCATAGAAGACTTAACTACCATCCTATCAGAAAACCTTAAAGATACTACTCAATCAATATTATTAGGCGACCTTAATATTGGCTTTAATGATATCAACGACTTACAAGCCACAGCAGCCTCCAACACACTAACAGAACTGGGCTACACACAAAGAGTGCTTGAGCCCACCCATACCAAAGGGAGAACCCTTGATTGGATTGCTGACCACAACTGCAATATAGACACTCTCACCATCTCACCCCAAATCTGGTCAGACCACCATCTAATCTCATTCTCCTTGGACACTGCCACCCCTAAACTGCAACAACCATGTGCACCTCCTGCACTTACCAGAAACAAAAAAAACATGACATTAGACAAACTACTCCCCGGCATCATGCCCACTTTGGACGCTCTACCTGACAGCCTCAACCCTAATAGCCTAGTGGAAGAATTTAACAATATCATGAACATAACTCTTGACAACATCGCACCACTCAAGCTCAGAAATAGCAAGCCAAAGAACCACTTGAACAACTGGTTCACCCCTCTCTTAAAAAATCTGAGATTAGAAAAAAGGAAATGGGAAAATACATGGAAAATTAACCCCAGCCCAGAAAATAAACTGAAATTAGCTAAAATCTCTTCTCATTACAAAAAAGAAATCATCTTAGCTAAACAAGAGACCTACAATAACAGAATCACACAAGCCAAATCAAGTACTAAAGAACTGTTCGCCATACTCAGAGAACTGGAAAACCCAATAACACCTCAAGACAACTGTCTTAAAGATAAAAAGTGGTGCTCCGAAATCCAGCAAGCCCTCTCTAACAAAGTCCGAAACCTCCAAAAGAAAATAGAACTAAAACGTGAGACCCTAGCACCCAATAGATTACCGCCTATCAAGACACTTCCTAACTCCAAACCCACTACGCAATTCCACTTCTCCAAAGTCTCCATACTAGAAGTAGAGAAAGTAATACTCGGTCTAAAACCGTCCAACTGCAAAGGAGACTCATGTCCAGCACAACTCATCAAAGATGCCGCACGAGATCTAGCACCATTTATCACCAAGTTAATTAATGCCTCCTTTACCACAGGCATTATCCCCAGTAACTTAAAAGAGTCCTGGGTGCTCCCACTCTTAAAAAAGGCTACTCTAGACCCCACCATACCCACTAACTATAGACCTATTACTACGGTACCATTCCTTCTGAAGATACTGGATAAGGTGGCATATATACAAATCCAGAGTTTCCTGGAACAAAATCAACTACTAGGCTCCCGACAATCTGGCTTCCGCCCTCTTCACGGCACAGAAACTGCATTGATTGACCTGAAAGCCCAAATAGACAAAGTAAGAGATTCTGGTAAACCAGCACTCCTCCTACTACTAGACCTATCGGCCGCTTTTGATTTAGTGGACCATAAAATCCTATGTAACCACCTAGATTCAGCAGCACACTTCTCCACTGAGGCTATAGCATGGATACAATCCTTCCTCAGTGATCGCACCATGAGGGTTTTCTCACCTATAGCAGCTGCAGACCCCATCCCTATTACCTGCGGTGTGCCTCAGGGATCATGCGTTTCACCAACGCTATATAACATATTCACTAAGCCCCTGTTTGATGATTTGGACCTTCTGGGTATCACGTATACCAACTACGCTGACGATACCCAGATCCTCCTCCCACTCACAGGGGTTTACGAAAAAGATCTAGCAATGGTGAACAAAATATACAGCATCGTTCAGGCATGGATGGCAACCCATGGCCTATGCCTGAACGATGATAAAACTGAGCTTCTTATCCTAGGCACCGCACCCCTCATCAAAAAACTAAGCACAAACTACTCTTCCTTTATCATAGATGGGAACTGCATACAAGTTGCCAAAGAAGTTAAAACATTAGGGATATACCTTGATTCTACCCTATCATTTTCCAAACAGGTAAACTCCCTAGCTTCCTCGACAGCCTACACATGTAAGCTCATTAGAGCAGGAAAACAATTCCTTTCCCAGCACAGCTGTCTAACATTAGCCAGAGCCCTCATCATTTCTAAACTTGATTATTGTAACGCACTGTACATAGGAGCCAATAAATCTATCATAAACAAAATACAGATACAGCAAAACAAGGCCCTCCGAGCGGCATTGAACGTCCCCAGGAGAGAACACATTACAGCAATAAGAAGGAAACACAAATGGCTCTCCACCCTCGAGAAAATCAGACTCAAAACTGCATCTCTCACATACAAATCCCTACACAACAAAGCCCCACAATACCTTAAGGACAGATTCACCAGAACACACCCCACAAGACAAACCAGACTTGCTTACACCAATCGCCTACAAGTACCACGCTTTAAACTGACCACCATAGGCGGAGCTAGCTTCCCAGTCAAAGCTGCTCAACTGTGGAACGAATTACCCACTACTGCGAGGCTAGAACACTCCTTCTCCAAATTCAGGCAAATTGTAATTAACTGGCTAACGACAGCAACTGCCAATTGAAAAACTTGCACCTGTAACTGGTAATTTCTGTAACCGCTAATGTCTGTAACTTGTAACTGTAACCTGTAACTTATGCTCTAAGCTGTATATATTCTTACTTTTGCGCCCTTATACTCCAGGGTCTGGTGCGCACAATAAATTCCAAACAAACAAACAAACAAACCATCTTCATTACATGGATAGCGGTCTGTATGACCCGCAATCTGTGCTAGGCTTATTTGGCTTGAGAATCAGAATGATCGTTGCTTCTCTGAGTGATTCTGCCAATCTCCCAACTTCAAACGCCTCATTTAGCATTGCCAATAATGGGGGTAGCACCTCTGACTTATACGTTTTATAAAACTTGCTAGGGAGTCCGTCTGTCCCCGAAGCTTTGCCAGTGGGCAACTGTCTAATCACTGATTCTAACTCCTCTAATGTTATGGGGGCTTCCAGTTGTTCCCTTTCTTCTGTACTTAATTTGGGCAATCGTATACCTCGCAGTATCTCGTCCATCTCACTCTTGGTGTTGATAGAACTTCTGGAATCCCTTGTTAACATCCACTTGTGAATCTAGTATTTGACCACTCTCATCCCCTATTTCTCTTATCATAGTTCTTGGCCTTTCCTGTTTGTATAGCCATGCCAGGAACCTTCCTGACTTATCTCCCTCTGCATGCTGCCTTCCTATGTATTTCTTGTAATTCAGGTTGCACAGTCTCTCCCATTGTCCCGCACACTCTTGTTGCAACTGGCTCATTATTCCTGCATCGTCCCGGGTGGCCGCCCATTTGTTCATCAGCGCTTCCAGTTTCTAGTACCTTGAACGCCTCCCACAGGGTACTCTCCGACTCCACGCTACCAGTGTTTTTCTCAAA
This sequence comes from Ambystoma mexicanum, assembly GCF_040938575.1. Classification (NCBI taxonomy): domain Eukaryota; kingdom Metazoa; phylum Chordata; class Amphibia; order Caudata; family Ambystomatidae; genus Ambystoma; species Ambystoma mexicanum. The sequence continues at coordinate 871,448,151 of NC_090936.1, forward strand.
ATATTCACTTATCTCTTCTCTCAGATCCTCCCTGAACTCAGTGTCTTTTAATGCTTCAGCTCTGAGCCGCCTCATTGGGATCTTAGGTCTGGGGGTCTGGTGTTGCCACTCCAGAAGGAGCGGTGAGTGGTCTGATAAGACCCTTGCTTTATATTCTGACCTTAATATTTCTCTGGTTAGTTCCGAGCTGCCAAACATGTAATTTAGCCTGGTGTACAGGTTTTGTGGGGCAGAGTAGTGCGAGTAATGTCTATCATTAGGGTGCCACTGCCTCCATCCGTCTTCTAATTTGAAGTCACCTAACAGGGTCCAAAGGATTTTGGCTGCAGGGCTGGGCCTGTCTTGCTTGCTATCTGATCTATCCAATCTGGGGTCCAGCGCAATTAAAGTCCCCTCCCAGACTCTATTGCCCCCCCATATACGGGCTCATTTTACTGTACAGGGTCTTAAAGTAGACCAAAATATCTTGATTTGGGGGCATACGTGTTTATAATACACAACTCCCTGTTTTCCAACTTTCTCCGTATCCCAACCATACTCCCGTCTGCCTCTACTGTATGCTGCAACAACTGGAAGGGCACATGTGGCGCTATCCAAGTGAGAACCCCTCTGGCATATGCCGAGTACGTTGCTCCAATGACAGTCCCTTTCCATTTTCTCTTTATCACATCCTGTTTTTATTTTGTAAGGTGGGTCTCATATAACATTGCTATGTCTATTTTTTGTCTCTTCAGGTACAACATGACCTTATTTCTTTTCAGGTAGCTATCAAGTCCCCTGACACTCCAAGTTATTATCTTAAGGTCCCCCATCACTAGTCATTATCTTAATGCGCTTCTGACCAACCCTACCCACCCTCCTTCTTGCTGCTGCGCGCCAGCTCAAGCTCCCTTCCCTTCCCCGCTTCCCTGGCGTCCATATTTGTAAGCTCATTCCCCAACTTAAACTATCCCTCCCCAATAACACTAAATCTCAACTTCCCTCCCTACCCGTCATCCCAACCCACTTCCCAACTACCCTCCTCCCTTCCACCCTTCCCTTCCCCAACTTTTGCCCAGCTCCATCCCTGGATCTCAGGCGTTCCCGCATCTAGTCCTGGTCTGGGTTGCTGGCCTTGAGAACTCTGCAGGAGGTTACCACACTATCGGCAACCTATCTAAACTATTTACTGGGGTGAGAGGGTGAGCTCTCCATGGCTCCTGCATTGAGCTACTGCTTATTACATGCACTTACTTTAGGTCCCATGCGTGGGTACTTTCACTTTATTTACATCATACTATATTCCAGTCCCAAAGCCTTAGCCGCTCCGCACCTCAGCTAGCGCTTCCATGTTACTTATACATGCCGTAATTTTTATTTGCGCATCTGCTCCATCGGGACAGTTCTGCGCTTCCAGCCACTCCGTCACTTTCTCTGGGGTATCAAAAAACAAAGCCCTGTTTCTGTGGTACACTTTTAGCTTCACTGGGTACATCAACATGTACTTGAGTCCCGCCTCCCGTAGCCTCTTCTTAACTGTTCCATAATTCAATCTCCTCCTTTGGACCAATAGTGTGTAGTCCGGATATGCTGTGATCTGTGCAGAAGCCCTCTGTATTGTGCCTCCCTTTCAGAAAAACTCCAGCACCTTTTCCCTGTCCCAGTAGTTCAGGATTTTAGCTATCATTGGCCCTCGGGGGTGCTCCAGGTGGGGGGTTGCCTCGTCAGGGCCCTGTGAGCTCTCTCTACCGCGAATCCCTATCATGATGCCTACCCCCGGAGCACCAGGCCAGGCCCAGCACCCCAAGGAGCAGGCATCATGCCCCCGGGTAAAAGCCCAGCGGCCCCTTATAGGGGCTCTTTGGACTCTGTCCTGGCGCCGTTGGCGCCAGGCTCATGTTGGACATCAGTCCTGGCACCATAGGCGCCAGGCTCATAAAGGAAGGTGTTTTGTGCACTTACCTGATGCAGACCATGCTGCAAGATTCAGGCCTCCCTAAGACCTGAAAGGGACTATTTTTTCCATTGGGACTATTTTGCCACTCGGGCGTGGCCAGGGAAGGATACTTACCTGGAACTACTTTGGGGGCTATTTAAGCAAGGCCCACACAGTAGCTCACGCTTCGTGTTGTTCTGCATCCAAGCAGCTGAACGCTCACCGTGTCTGCTCCTGCATCTGGTCTCCAGCTACGCCTGCCTCGATCCTGGAACACCTGTAAGGAAAGAAGAGAAGAGAAAGGTGAAAACCAAGAATTTTATCAAACTTCTTACCTGCATCCGGAACCTTCACGCTAGCGTTCCTGAGAAAAGACTTTCATTTAAAAGCACCGCGTTGCTCGCTGCAGCGCCGCGCTTCACTCACCTGTCCTCGGGAGTTCTTCTGGCTCCACCGCGACTGCTTGCACCGGTCGCCACATCTCTGCTCCTAGGGGAGAGAAGAAGAGACAAAAGGTGAGCAGAAGGAACATATGAGGAAAGCCTAATTTTCCGCCATAACACTTACCGGTCTTCTGTTGGTGGGCCATTCCTCATTTCGGGTCGGCGCCGCTTCGTTGGCAGGTACCGCACCCCGGCCCCTATGGGGAAAGGACAAAAGACATTACTGGAGGAATATAAAGACATTAAGAGGGATCGCCCCCATCGCTAACTCACCTGAGTTTACCATCGGCAATTCAATCCCTCAACGCATCGCCTTCATTCTGCACCTGAAATAAAGGACAGATCACAGGTTAGGAAGACAAAGGGGGGTCTGGGAATCTCTCTACCAGCACAAACACAGCCCAATGACCTGTTCTTGGGTGAATGACCCCTGGGAGAGACTCGCCCAAGTCTTTAGCTCACTGTCAAAGGAGAATTGCCTAGCATTTCGGCGCTGGACTGCCCCTGGGCAGGACAAAGGCTGATATGCGGGGAAATTTCTTCTCTGTGAAAGGGACAGTGAGCTAAAGACTTGGTAGAGTCTCTCCCAGGGGTTATTCACCCAAGAACAGGTCATTGGGCTGTGTTCGTGCTGGTAGAGAGATTCCCAGACCCCCCTTTGTTTTGCATGAATTAACTTTGGGTTTCACCCTAGGTTAACAGGGCGATCCAGACGTGGACCCCTTGCTCACTGTTCTTAGAGAGGCAACAGTTTCACCTCACTGATGATGCCCAACAAGGCTGAAACATGTGTATGGGGTTACTGATGGTACTCTTGTTCAAAGGAGAATTGCCTAGCATTTCGGCGCTGGACTGCCCCTGGGCAGGACAAAGGCTGATATGCATAGAAATTTCTTCTCTGTGAAAGGGACAGTGAGCTAAAGACTTGGTAGAGTCTCTCCCAGGGGTTATTCACCCAAGAACAGGTCATTGGGCTGTGTTTGTGCTGGTAGAGAGATTCCCAGACCCCCCTTTGTTTTGCATGAATTAACTTTGGGTTTCACCCTAGGTTAACAGGGCGATCCAGACGTGGACCCCTTGCTCACTGTTCTTAGAGAGGCAACAGTTTCACCTCACTGATGATGCCCAACAAGGCTGAAACACGTGTATGGGGTTACTGATGGTACTCTTGTTCAAAGGAGAATTGCCTAGCATTTCGGCGCTGGACTGCCCCTGGGCAGGACAAAGGCTGATATGCGGGGAAATTTCTTCTCTGTGAAAGGGACAGTGAGCTAAAGACTTGGTAGAGTCTCTCCCAGGGGTTATTCACCCAAGAACAGGTCATTGGGCTGTGTTCGTGCTGGTAGAGAGATTCCCAGACCCCCCCTTTGTTTTGCATGAATTAACTTTGGGTTTCAACCTAGGTTAACAGGGCGATCCAGACGTGGACCCCTTGCTCACTGTTCTTAGAGAGGCAACAGTTTCACCTCACTGATGATGCCCAACAAGGCTGACACACGTGTATGGGGTTACTGATGGTACTCTTGTTCAAAGGAGAATTGCCTAGCATTTCGGCGCTGGACTGCCCCTGGGCAGGACAAAGGCTGATATGCGGGGAAATTTCTTCTCTGTGAAAGGGACAGTGAGCTAAAGACTTGGTAGAGTCTCTCCCAGGGGTTATTCACCCAAGAACAGGTCATTGGGCTGTGTTCGTGCTGGTAGAGAGATTCCCAGACCCCCCTTTGTTTTGCATGAATTAACTTTGGGTTTCACCCTAGGTTAACAGGGCGATCCAGACGTGGACCCCTTGCTCACTGTTCTTAGAGAGGCAACAGTTTCACCTCACTGATGATGCCCAACAAGGCTGAAACACGTGTATGGGGTTACTGATGGTACTCTTGTTCAAAGGAGAATTGCCTAGCATTTCGGCGCTGGACTGCCCCTGGGCAGGACAAAGGCTGATATGCGGGGAAATTTCTTCTCTGTGAAAGGGACAGTGAGCTAAAGACTTGGTAGAGTCTCTCCCAGGGGTTATTCACCCAAGAACAGGTCATTGGGCTGTGTTCGTGCTGGTAGAGAGATTCCCAGACCCCCCTTTGTTTCACAGGTTAGGAAGGCAACAGAAAAGGAGGCTCTACACTTGAACTTTTGTAATCTTCATACTTACGGCGTTCCGATCGGAAAAGTCAAGTGGATTTTGCCAGCGCCATTCTGAAAACCAGTGAAGTAACTGGACAAACACGCGCCCCTGCACCAGAAGCAGGATGGAGAGTTCATCCTTTCAAACCATAAGGTGAGCTTCAACCGGGGATTTCGGAGGAAGTTAGAGAAGAACGAAGGGGGCAAGGGGGGAGCAAGCACACTATTCTGCAGACTGTTAATCCCCTTTCTCATCTGCAGAAGGATATTCCTACAGGCCAGACAAGCAAGATTTGAGGGTCCTGTTCAGTTGTTGTTCCGAGTTCTGTGCATCACGCTCGAAGAGGCCACAGCAACCCAGACTAGACCAGCACCTCCGTGGGAGTCAGGTGAGCGTTACAATCCCTGAGTGAGGGTTCCTCCCCCTATTTCTTGCAATAGCATAGTCTCTATATAGTGTGTGGGATTTGGTCCTTCTTCCCCCTCAGGGAGCCCTACGATACGCAAGTTGTTTCTTCGGGCCCACCCCTCCACCACCTCTGCTCTGTTTACCAAGTTGCTCACTTTTTGCTGCAGTATGTGGATCTCCGAGGTGTGTGCTGTACCGATCGTTGTGTTCTCGTGTGCCTCCTTCAGTGCACTTGTCTGTTCCGCCACTTTCCTGACATCCTGTCTCAATAGGTTAACGTCCTCCTGCACTGCCCCTATTTTGAGGTCCAGTGTTGCTCTTATTTCACTCACGGCGGCTTCCAATTTGGTTTCCCATGCAATTTTTAGATCCGCGATTGCATCTAGAATTTGTTGATCATTCCGGCCTGGTACATTGTCCGTTTGCAGGTTTTTCTCCTTGCTCCTGGCGCCTTTGGCCCGTTGGGGTGTTTTGGTGAATTTGTCTATAGTTGGTTGTTTCCCTTTCGATTTTGGGACCTTACCGGCCATCTTAACGGCCTTTGTATCTGTCCGCAGTTACTGGGGCTGCTGGATCCACCGCCTCCTCTCAGTGTATGCATCGTTCGAGTCGGTAGCGGTTCCTGCCGGAGCCTCAACTCCTTGATCACGCTTCCTGCCTGATCTGTTTACGTGCATCCCAGCACAGCAAGGAGGTCCTCCTGCCGCCGCTGTGCGTTACTTTCCGTGGTCGCTGTCACCTGTGGATGTGGCGGTTCTTCCTATTCCCGTGTGTTGCCCACTGCTTCTCTGTTGTCCATGTTAGCAGGCTCCAAACAGACTTCAGCTAACTTTGCTCTGCCACGTGTGACGTCACCCTACTTGGGATACCCCATAGGTATATGTAGTATGTCTGAGGGCAGTTTGCTCTGTTAGGCTTTAAGCATGCTCTCTCTGGGCTGTTAGCGTTACTTATACTGGCAGGGGGTGGTATTAGTAGGTGCTTTCTTTATGTCACGCCCCTTCGCACCTTGCATGCTGCGTGGTCTGTGTTCTACAGCGCTTAACCCATTTGCGGTCCAACTAGCGTTATAAAGAGGTCTCTTTGCCCTTTTAGGGCCTTCTGAGCTCCCTGATGGCGGCATGTGGGCGTATGCTCTGCGTGTCCTTGTACTACATGGGGACAAGTGGTTATATGCCAGCTTCCTATGGTGCAGTGCATAGGACTTCCAGCTCCGTGTGATGGGCTTCCATGTGCCCTCCTGTTAGATGTTGAGCCAATAGCCTGGTTCTGGTGTAAGGCGCCCAGTGTTTCTGGTCCTGGTGCTACCCTGCCCACATCAATGGGCTGTGGCCATTCAATGTCCCCAGCGCTTATCTTACATAACAGCATACCATGCCTCTGTCAATACAGTCCTCCCAGTAACCTTTCCTCTGCAGAGGATGCTACAGTACTTTGCATCCGCTGCTTACAATCCATTGCCCACTGTTGCTCTTGGGCCACATATCTTTTAGCATGTAGTGTATTCGTCCAGTGCTTCCCATGGAAAGCGGTTCCCTACATGGGTTCTGGGCATCGCTGTCCCTGCTTGCAGTGTGCCAAGATTCACGGCGAGACCAAGGTGCCACCTTGTACTGCCGCCGGGCCATGCAATCAATGTTTGTGTTCACCTGTGCAACAATGTATCCTGGCAGGTGCTTCCCATTTTACGGCTGAGACCTCCGCGGCTCCGATCATTCAGCTGTTCAGTCGGGTTCTCCACACGCCATGTCCAGCTGTGGGGTGCTTGGGGCACTGTGCCGCTCGGGCCGCAGGATCTAGCAGGTCACGCCACGTTTCATGCGCAGTCCTAGCGCCAGCCGTCCCGCAGCCCCACCGCGCCATCGGCACCGTATCTCTGAGCAGTCGGGCCACCATAAGTCTAGTGTGCTCCTCAGTGTCACAGCAGTGGTTCGCCCTTTTCCTGCTCAGCTTACACTCCGGCTGGTCATTCCGTAGGGGCAGCTTCGGGTCTGCCGTCTTAATTTCTTTGTCCTTGATCGTCTGCCACCTTGTATTTTCATGCCTCGGTCCTCGGAGTCTTCGTTTTGCTCACAATTTATGTTTCCTTGCGTTCTGTGGGCTCCAGACCGTCTGCATCCATGCTCTATATATTCATGTGCTTGCACATGTGTTTTTGTCCTCCAAGGGCACATGCATGTGCACTTTTAGCCCGGATTCTTTCATGATCAGCAGGAGCTTCTCCGGGAGCACGTCCTCTTACATAGCCCTGTAGCCACACCCCCCATAGCAATAGTTAAATGCGCAGCACATACTAAGCGAACAGACTTCATCTCTCGCAGGAACGAAGCCGCAGTCGAAGAGACCAAAAGTTTTGATACTCCAGATGTACAGAAAAAAGTAGTCACAATTATGACAGTAAATGAAGGGTTTAATAATTTATCGAGAACACAGTTGATGGAGGTTCGAGGTGGTGAACCATAGGCAGAGCAAGAGTTGTGGAAACAAAGTGGGTGTTCTTTATCCCCCCTATGGCGACAGGACAGCACTGGAAAGCTGGTGATGCCAGTAGCATTGTTAAAGGTAGCGCTTGATCAACTGCACTACCCTGCACATGTAACTAGGGAAAGCCTCGCAGCAGCTAGTGCGGAGGACTGGTTTGTACTGAACCTGTTAGAACATGTTGCATTTTATGTACTTAATTGCATCGTATGTCAAAAGCTTATCGCAGGGCATACACTACAAACGATCAGAGGAGTGATTCCTCGACCGAATGGTCAGTTTCAGCATTTACATATCGATTATGTTATGTTAACAGTATGTAGTGGATACAGGTATATGATAGTGGTGAAGTATCCCTTTTCTAGGTGGATCGAAGCAGTGTCCTAGTACACACCCTGATGCCACTTGTGCAGCGAAGATTTTAGTTCAAGAAGTCTTTCCCAGATGGGGAGTGTGCGAGTTGAGATCCGACAATGGGCCCCATTTTCTTAATGAAGTATTTGAACAGATTAGTCTATTACTAGGCATAAAACACAAGTTTTCTTCTGCTTATCACCCACAAGCAAATGGAATATGTGAGGGACTCAATGGTCTCCTTAAACAGAGAATTGGGAAATTAAACTTGACACTGAAGAAGGGATGGCTGTACTACCTGCCCCTTGCATTATATGCATTAAGGAATCAGCGTGGGTTGGACCACCATCTCACACCACACAAGCTAGTGACAAGGAGGCAAATGAGAACGCCTTTGTCTCCTCCATCGAGGAGCGGAAGTGATGCCCAGAAGACTGCAGAAATGTTAGGAAATTAGTTACGTGCTTATTTGACATGTATGACTGCTAGGATCGGTCAATTCAGGCCAGCTCAAGCGCAAGGGGTGGGAGTCAGTCTCAGGATACAGATGAAGACCATTCAGCAACCAGAATTCAAGAACTACTTCCTGTACCTAGACTTTTTATTGGAGACCCAGTTCTTATAAGGAACTTCATCCGAAAGTGGCTCCAACCACGCTTTAGTGGTCCCTACGTGATGGAAAACATTACTCCCTGAGCAGCAAAAGTCCAAGAGAGACGCACCTGCGTCCAGTTCAGTGATGTAAAGCCATACACTGGTGAGACCGACGCACCCCCAACTATCGATTGGGAAGCAAGACAAGAAAAAGAAGTTCAGCATCTGCAGACCCGATCGATGATGAGGAAGGATGCTAAGACTGCTGATTAAATAAATGCAATTGTGCATTTGTACTGTGGCTCACCTCACACACTCTTTATAGATATTATAGCAAGAGTGCAAATCCAGTTCTTGAGTCACAGGAATATATGACTTTAGAAAGTGTTGACGTACTAAATATGCCAAACCAGGAGTTCGAATTTGAAGACTGGAAATGTGAGCAGTTTCCAGACTCATTCCTCACTGAGTTTCTGTTTCATTAAATCAATGGTCCTAACAGTTGCAGATGTCCATAGGCTACTTCTCGCTGTTTTTTGTTTTCATACTTCAAGCTTGTCCTGCTCTTGTTTGACACAGTACTAATATACACACTTTTCTGCATGATCCTAAAAATGGCCCTGCGATCAGGAGGTTGCTTATGGCGATAGTTGAACAGATCAGACAGTTACCTGACCATTTAACAGGATTGCCCGATTAAAAAGGTTTTTTCATTCCTGAGAGCAGTATACAGGCACAATGAGGCATGTCGAGGATGGTACCGTTTTGGAAAGTGAGCAAACTCAACGATGTGTGGAGAATCGTAAATGGTGGGGATTGATGTATTGGTGCATAATATATGCGTGCTCAGCACTTATCGTTGTTTTCTTGATTTTGCTAATCTATACCGTTTACTTTATTGGTCCAAGCAAGGTAGACGTCCCTTTCAGTCTGCCCACTCCAGTGACTCCCACTGAATTATCTATTACCGAAAGACCAAGACCATTTGTGATTTTTCCCACACCAATAGCTCATGTAAGATTGCCTATTGCTAAAGCGAATTTACCGATCTCCCTGTAGGAAGGACCATTACTGATATACCTCTTGAGTATTAGGATAGCACTCACTTGGAAAGCGGAAGACACAACAGGAGCATAAGGGAAGAGGATTATGAATTAAATAATTATCTAGACAGCACAGCGCACTTGGGTATTAACATGTGGTATCAGCACATGAAAAAGGTGGGAGAGAGAATGTCCAAGGATAGTTGCTATGTTTTTTTTTTCTTTCTTTTTTTAAAAAAAAATAATATTTTATTAAGTTTTCTCATAATAAACACAACATCACAACACACCCGCCAGTGACAATATTACATTTTCAAACTCCATATACATTCACATATATTGTCGCTGTCTTCCTGTCCCTCCCCCCTCAACTTGAGCTTACATTTTACGCTTCTGCTCATTCCTCTTGGGGCACTTCTTCTGCGCTCCCAGAGGTGTCACGTTCGCTTAAGCTATCGCGACAAGAGTTGCTATGTTTGTGCTCTCATACCTTACGCCATGGGGAAGTCCAGGATATTCATAGCTATAGAAGTAGCATCCAGAAAGCTCACTGCCTGACGCACCTTGCACTCTGCCATATGAGAGATCAGTTCCAGGATCAAACAGCATCCTTGGTATGGGTGACTGAGAAGACAGCTCCAAGGGAAGATGACTATGTGCACGATTCAAAGACAAGAAAGAGACTAGTAACAAGAGATCACGTGATAAGATATGAACAGCCTGGAATAAATGGAACAAGAATCAGATGGGAGGAAAATAAAATGCTCAATTGTCAAGGGAAAAACCCTGAAGAGATACGAAGATGCAAGGAGAGAGGTCAGCTGCAAATTAAGGGAACAGTGCTGACTCCAGAAGGATGGGTAGAAGGCCCGATTGTGTGCAAAGCACCCGCACTAACCGGACAACCTGAAGCAATTGTGTGGCATGCAGAGAATGAATGCAAGCATCATTGTTTGATTATTGTGAAATTGCTTACATGGGTTGATGATAAAGGAGGACCGTTGCAGATAGTAGCTCTAGCGAATGCATCCCTGTATTTCAGAAATAATGGCACAAGAAAGGTTGGTATGACTCAGCAGTGCGGCCACATTTTCGATGTACTAGGAACGAAGGCTGGAACAGGAGCAATAATGGACCACAACTGGGCCTGTGGATCCAGTACAAACTAAAACCCTATCACCCTCCATGTACTCTAAGATCAAGCTCAGCCGGCCTCCTATTCAGACCTAAGACAAACTCGTCAGCTTAGGGGGTCATTCTCAGCCTTGGCCCCCACACTATGGAACGCACTCCCACCCCACATCCGCCTAACTGAAGATCTAATGTCTTTCCGCAAACTACTGAAAACCTGGCTCTTCACCTAAAACCAACCCGTACGCAAACTAACCCAAACAGAATAACAGCATCTCAATGACACCAATCCAACAAACTGCTAGATACGAGAAATCGACATCTAATAACTGATAATATAGACTAAAAGGACAAACAGAATAGAACGAGTAAAGTAGACAAAAGCAGTGATATGGATGATAATAAATCGTACGAAAACAGTAACGAGATGTAAACTAACGAAATGGATGTAATGCATGAAGAATGAACAAAGTGGATGAAATCGTTAGAATGGATGAAGCGTGTGGAACGGATGAAGGTGATGAGCGGATGAATGCATTGAGTGTGTAGATCGGATGAGTGTGTAGATTGGACGACTGTACAGAACGGATGAGTATGTTGAGCGGGTAGTGCGGTGGGCGTGTAGAGCGGACGAGTGTGTGTGGAGCGGATGAGTGCATAAGGGCAGAGAAGTGTGTAGAGCGCATGAGTGCATAAAGAGGACGAGACTGTAGACTGGACGACTGTGGAAGAGTGTTTAGAACTCTGGAGCAGATGAATGTTCAGAGCAGTGTAGAGAGTATAGAGCCGACGAGTGCACAGAGCCGACGAGTGCATAGAGCAGATGACTGTGTATGAGCAGATGACTGCATATGAGTGAACGACTTTGTAGAGCTGAAGAGTGCATATAGCAGATGAATGCCTGGAAAGAACGAGTGCAGGGAGCGGATGAATGCGGGGAGCCGAAGAGTGCGCAGAGCCGAAGAGTGCGCAGAGCGGATGAGTGCAGGGACCGAATGGGCGAGCAGAGCATGATGGGTGAGTAGAGCATGATGGGCGAGCAGAGCGGAAGAGTGCGCAGAGTGGAAGAGTGCGCAGAGCAAATTAGTGCGTAATTAGAGGAGGGATACATAAGAGGTGAGGCGCGTAAGAGCGAGTCAGTGCGTAGAGCGTGGGAGTGCGTAGAGTGTGGGAGTGCGTAGAGCGGGGGGAGTGCGTAGAGCGGGGGGAGTGCGTAGAGCGGGGGGAGTGCGTAGAGCGGGGGGAGTGCGTAGAGCGGGGGAGTGCGTAGAGCGGGGGAGTGCGTAGAGCAGGTGAATACGTAGAGCGTGCAAGGGCATAAAGCAAATGAGTGCCTAGAGCGGACGAGTTGCATAGAGCGGACGAGTGCCTAGAGCGGACGAGTGCCTAGAGCAGATGAGTTGCCTAGAGCAGATGAGTTGCGTAGAGCAGATGAGTTGCGTAGAGCAGATGAGTGCTGAGTGCATGTAGAGCGGATGAGTGCCTAGAGCAAAGGAGTGCGTAGAACCGATGACTGCGTAGAGCGGATGAGTACATAGAGCCAGTGAATGCGTAGAGCGCACAGATCGGGTGAAGTATGTGGATGAAATTGGTGATGTATATGGATAGAACGAGTGACGCATGTCAATAGAACCAATGAAGTATATGGATGGAACGGGTGACGTAGGTCGATGAAACGGCGGACGTATGTGGATGGATGACATATGTGGATGGAACAGGCGACATATGTCGATGAAACCAGGAACGTATGTGGATAGAACGTGAGAAATATGTGGGTGGAACGGATGAAGATGTAGAATGGTATGAATGAAATATATGGATGAAGTGCATGAAACAATTTAGAATACACGGAACGGATCGGAGTAAATAGATCAGAACTGAATACATGAAACGGATTAGAGTGTGTGGAATGGATTGGAGTGCGTGGACGGATTGGAGTGCGTGGAGCGTACTGGAGTGTGTGGGGCAGACTGGAGTGAGCAGGGCAGACTGGAGTGCGTGGGACAGACTGGAGTGCGTGGGGCAGACTGGAGTGCGTGGGGCAGACTGGAGTGCGTGGGGCAGACTGGAGTGCGTGGGGCAGACTGGAGTGCGTGGGGCAGACTGGAGTGCGTGGGGCAGACTGGAGTGCGTGGGGCAGACTGGAGTGCATGGAGCGGACTGGAGCGCACAGAATTGCGTGACTTACATGGAATTGTCTGGAGTACATGGAACGTTTGTTTCAAACATTGACAAAGAGCATGTAACCCATCATATCTCATCACCATGCTTACTCTCTTCTTTACACCACCATCCAACTAGAACACAGAGATACTATGACACCATTTGGTATAACTGTTCTCATACCAACATCTGCCGCATACTCCCCATCACTCTATGTAAACACTGATGGTTACACACCCCCAGCCAGGCGTTCTCCTCAGGCCTAACGCAGCCACTTTCGATCTGGATAAATCCTGCCAGAACAAACACATACTCCTGATCTCTCAACCACCACACCTACCGCTAAGAAGCAGCTGTTACACAAATGCCACACCAGCTGCACACAAAGCTAGTGCTCACACGCACCTTTGTCTCTCTCTACTCTCTCTACTGACTTGAACTCCGGTTCCCAAGGGCCTTCAACCTACCAGCGCCTTAGACCATACCAATGGTACATAAGGCGCTATATAAATGCAAAGTAACATAACATATATGAATTGCCCAAAACCTAGGAAGGACTTGTTCCATTATGTTCCAGCATTGGTGATTCCGAAGAGTGACCTGAACATTGGAGAGTTTTCAAAAGCAATCTGTTTTCCTCATATGAGGAAGAGGAGGTCAGTTGGATTTCTTAATTGAACAAACAGAGAATTAGTTTTCAGCCAAGCCCTTAGAAGTCTTTGGTTCTATTCCATATGAACACAGGTTGTTCAGTCAAACTGCTGCAGTATTCACAACTATCTTCATGCCAGGAATCCAGACTATGGCGAATGCGAAGTGGTTGCAAATCACTTGCTGGGAACTCCTTCAGACTGTCAACACTACCTTAAAGGGAATTCAACGCTATCAAGGAAGAGTTGAGAGCCATAAGACTGATGACCCTGCAGAATAGCTATGTCCTGGATATGACTACAGCTATGGATGGAGGTGTTTGTGCCAAAATCAGAGCAACATATTGCACATTCATACCTTCTCACGATGATGAGAATGGGACCTTGACGGAGGCCATAACGATGCTGACGAACTTGCACATCAAAATGGAAGATGAGACAGACGATATCGCGGATGATAGCTGGTTTGCATCGATCTTCTCATGGGTTCCACAAAGGATGGCTAATATCTTCAAGTTCCTCGGAGCACTATTGGTGATGATCATGTTCATATTCTGTCTGATCAGAATAATAATCACACAGTGCAAGAAGACATCAAACCAAAGAGCTGACAAATGAAGAAATCAGAAAATATATAGAAGAGAACATTCTAGCACCTTAGAGAACGAAGTTCATGTATCCAAGAAACCACAAGTAGTATGTGGAAAGATGGATCTACTGTAGCCCGAATGGACAATGTAGTCACATGACCTGTGTTGATGAATATGTAAAATCGGCAGGATCTCTGAAAGGAGTAATGAAGATATGGACTCCAAAGAAGCACTTTTTCAGACGAGGATGTCTAGATGTGAAGACTGATGCAAGAGTGGTCGATGAATCAACCAGAGGGGGGAGTGTAGAGGAGGAGCCAAATGCCTCTACCGGAAGTCAGGCACCTATTTTGCCTATATGTTGGAAGCCGAAAATTGCAACATGCACGATGCCAATAACGGTACCTATGACACGAAGATTTCTTGAAACAAGGTATCCATTGGGAAAGCCATACCTGATGTACCCATGGAGAAATGGCAGTCTCTTAAAGGAGTTCCCAAAAGAAGTGTAAAGTGACAAAGGCAAGAGACTGGTGACGTCACATGAAGCAGAGGTAACGCACCAAGAAGAAATGTCAAGGAAGAATATAATCGACCTTATAAAATGTGATGATGAAATAAAGAATTGAGTAATATTTCATGTGTGGAATGAAGATTGCATGTACAAAGAGCACTGAAGAAAATGCAAAATCACTTTATAAATGTACAGATGCTGTAACGCAAGTAGGATAAGTAACCATGAAGGTTGGCTATATGTAGTGAACAGACAGCAGGCAGTGCCCCCTATATATATATATATATATATATATATATATATAGAATCTGGATGTTCGACGTCGCCTTTTAGAAAACCAGGACCCCATGAATGAGAAGGGCTGAAAGTGTGGCGCAGCAGAAAAAGACAGCTGACGATGGAGGAAGAATTGAGAAGGCTTGTCTGGCCCAGCGTCAAGGGTTGAGGCAGCCAAGAAACTGGTTCTTTATTGGAGAAGATACAATGAACGTGAGAAGCAAGGCAAGCTCCTGTTGAGGTTCAATGGAAAAACACTATGAGTGCCAAGTTTTATTCATATAAATAGTATTAAATGCGGGAAAGGAGGTAAAACACGGTCTCCCGTCACATGGGGTAGATCAAAATAGACTTTGGGCAAGCTACATCGATACTGGAGATAAGAATGTGCTCACACTCCCTTCTATTCTTAGGCACAGTGATACTTTGCAAGGCCGAGTTCAAAGACAATTCGAATGGCAGACAGCAGGAGTGATGATGGATGATGGGCTAATTGGGTGTGAAGGCATGGTCAAGTCCACCCACAAGCACCTGGGTTACCAGCTTCTAGTGAGTGGAATATTGCAGAAGGGTACAAGTGTGCCAACCAATTGTAGAGGGCCACGTAGCAAAGAGCCCTAAAGTTTGAAAGCCAATGAAACATTGTGTATTTGATGACAATGATGATGACTTGCACTAGGGGTGGGCATAGGTGTCCATCTGACTCTAGGGATCCAATCATAATCCTATTCCCTCATAGAGAGTATATCTGGATGTTCCACGTAGACCAACCACAACCCCAAGTAGGTTACTTTGCCACGTTGTACGAGTCAGTGATGATGAGTTTTTGCTATAAATGTGTATTCTTTCATGAAAACCGTTGAGACTTCAGCGAACGTCTGTTGTACTCCCTGTTTTAGACAATTTCAAATAAAACAGCTACGTTTTGCCAACATCCTGAGTCGGTTTTATTATTGGTGTAAGGGTAAATTCTGCATCCCCATCCATCCAATAAAGCGCTACCTCGCTTAAAGGCCCTATTGATAATGTGTTGTTAATTTGTTTCCAACAGAATTGCTTGCTGTATAAATGCATGAGGTTTACCTCCCCATGGCCACTTTGGACTACTTTGCCTGCGTCACTTTGGGGAAAGTAAACACATTGCTCTTTTATAGATGGCCCCCTCCACCTTTGTCTGTGGCCCCATCTGTGCCCCCCTAAATTTGATTCCTGGAGGCACCACTGATCACATCTGCTAAACTGGTGGAAAGGGGGCTTTGTGCCAGTGCCCTGGCCAGAAGGCCGCTAAGAAACCTACTGGTACAACATGTGCAGTGGCACAGAACACTTATGTAGCCAAAGGCTGTGCTCACAGTCCAGGGCCAAAGGCCATGGCTAGTGGGCCCCAAGGAAATGTACAGGTGCAACATGTACAGTGGCCATGGCCAAAGGACATGGCTTATGGGCACTAAAGAAAACTATTGTTGCAATATGTACAGTTGCCACGGCAGAAGACCATGGCTAGTGGCCCTTGAATAAACTAAGGTAGAACACCCTTGAAATTCATTGGAAAAAACATTAGTTAAGGGACAGTTAAGGTGATCAAACCCCTTGAAATTCAGCAGATGTGGGAAGTGATGATCATCTTAAGTCTCAGCGATTCCCTTATTGCAAAGCCCATAAGCACCTACATATAACAGATGTGATTCACAATGACAAAAAAAATAATTAGAGGTGGCAAGATAGCTCCGTGGGTTGAGCGTTGAGCTCTTGCTACTGCAATTAGGGTGTGATCTGCAAGCTGCTGGTTCGAATCTTAGCAAGGCCAACACAGTTCTTTGGGATGTATGTAGTAATGTTTGTGGCCAAAAATGGCCCCGCAGAAAATGCTGCTGCTTTAAATGCATTTTTCCATGCATTTTTGTGCAGGGCGAGACCCCCTGCGATCTCCTCATTATCCCCATAATATATATAACCATAACCCACCCCCACATAAAAATGTGTCGGAAAATGCATTTTTAAAAATCAGCTTTCTGCTGCTGCTTTTTTGCAGCAAGATTATCAGTGGATACGATCCTTCGGGGGTCGGTAAATGAGTACCAACTCTGGGTTTTATGATATTGTATGTATATTTTATTTATTTATTGTATATTTATAAGGCAATTATACAACAAGACAGTGTTTCAAAGTGCCACAGGGCACAAGGGAAGGGAACAAGGGAGCAAATAAACAAGGAGAAAGACAATAAATATATAAAAACAAACAGCGGCCCTACTAGGCCTTGTGACATTTGGATAGTGAAATTGCAGGGAAAAGAAAAAAAAAAGGGGGTGGGGGTAAGTGAAATTACGGTCCCCTAGGGAAAGAAGTGCCAGGTGCACGTTGGGGAGGCAATAGGTTAGTTCAAGGGTGGAGATATCCCAGGCAAAGAGGGAGGTCTACCAACCCAACAGGTAAGTGCAGGGTGGAGGAAAAACCACCCGACAGTCGGGTGTGGGCCCAGAGGGCAGTGCAGAGGGAGGGTTGCTGGGGGTGATTGGGCAGAAGGCCAGGACGCTATTGGGCTCTTGAGGGACCAGGCCACCAATCTCAGTGACAGAGGGGATGGTTGACACGGGTGGAGGAGATGGAAGGAGGAGGAGAAGGGAAAGGTCTTGATTTGTTTGCAGAACCTGAGGTGGTTCGGTTTAAGACGGGGAAAAGAGAGGGAGAATGTTCCAGAGGAGGGAGCCAACTGAGGGGAACGTTCTGCCCCTAGCGCTCTGCTTGGAGAAAAGCTTGATCAGCAGAGAGTTGGAACCAGACGATCAAACGGATCTGGAAGGAGAGTATTTAGTAAGAGAGAGTTGCAGGTAGCGTGGTCCCAGGCTGCAGACAGCCTTGTAAATGATGCAAAGGGTCTTGAATTTGATCCTTGCAGCAACTTGGAGCCAGTGGAGAGATTTTAGAACTGGTGAGATATGGTCCTAAGGGTTGAGGCCAAGGATAGGTCTTGCAGCCCTATTAAGGATTAGTTGAAGAGGACAGAGCAAAAAAAGAGGCACGTTGAGGAAGAGGCTGTTACAGTAATCTAGCCTGGAGAGGACCAGAGCTCTAGGGGAAGGTGAGGAAAGGAAGAATGCCTCTAAGGAGGTGAAGTTGAAAGTGGGTCTTCTTGGCAAGGTCCAACATGTGAGGAGTAAAGGACAGAGGAGTTGAAGATGACCCCAAGGTTTCTGGCCTCAGTGGAAGGAGAGGGAGGTGAGCCCATTGAGGGCGGCCAGAGTGCCGGAAGGAAACAGGGAGCAGGTGTCCCCATAGGAAGGATCTCGGTCTTACTGGCATTAAGACAGAGATCATTGGAGGTGCACCAAGACTGAATAGCAGACAGGCAGTCAAGGCTGATAGAGGTGGAAGAAGAGGGGAGCTTGAAGGAGAGTTGTGGTTCATCTGCATAACACTGGAAATGAGGAGAGAGGGCAGAGATCAGGTGAGCAAAAGTTGCAAGCTAGATGTTGAAAAGCCAAGGTGAGAGGATAGAGCCCTGGGGAACACCACATGTGGAGAGAGTGGTGGAGGAGCAGAAGGAGCCCAGGAGCACCTGGGAAGGGCAGTCAGTGAGGAAGGAGATCAACTAATCTAGTGCCCGGTCTAAGATGCTAAATACCTCAGAGCCGCTTCATGAGGATGGAATGGTTGACCATGTCAAAGGCGGAAAAAAGGTCAAGGAGAATGAGAATAGCAAGAGAGTTAAGAGTCAAGATTTGCGAGCAGTTCTTCACAGGTGTTCAGGAGAGCAGTTTCTGGATGCTCGGAATCCAGATTCATGGTCATGTAAACAACCAGCGAGCTCAGTGTGTTGGGTCAGCTGGGAGCAACTTCTCTAGGAGTTTCCCACAGAAGTGTGTAGTAGAGTTAGGGTGGTAGTTGGCTGGACACGAGGGGTCGGTAGAAGGCTTTTTTAGGAGGGGGTGCACAAGGGAGTGCTTGAGAGAAGAAGGGAATGAGCCAGATACTAAGGAGTGGTTGCAGAAGTTAGCAAGATCCAGAGAGAGGGAGGAGATATTGTCCTTGAGAGGCCTGTTTGGATGAGACCTTCATAGAGCGGATTACTCTAGAGGTCTCATCCATTGTAATAGGTGAGAAGGAGGAGAGAGTGGGTGGGGAGAGGCCAAGGGAGGCAGGGGGTGGGCTATAAAAATAACACAGTATATCCTAGTGGTCATGAATGGGGAATGCCGAGATAAGATGTTCATCCCACATCTGCTGTATTACGAGGGTTTTGGAAGCGTTACATCTGATCACCTTAACTGTCCCTTAATTAAAAATGAAATGTTATATATATTCACAAACAAAACCATTTTGTTAAAAAGGACGTTATGGTTAAGTTGCACTAGCAAAAACCTATGAAATTCTATGGAAAAACATAGTTACAGGGACGTTATGGTTACAGGTAAAACTGAAAACCCCCTGAAATTCAACAGTTATGTTAAGCTACAACCATAAATCGTGCCACCAGCGTGCACTGCTAAGACTAACACCCATAACATTACAGCTGACATCACTGATTACATCAAAATTAATTTCACATGTGATGTCAAGTACCTACAAGGGGTTGTGTTTATAATGTTGGTAACATGATGTCAGGGGGGATTGTATAATGTTAAAGATGTAATAACTAGCTAACAATTCAAGACTTACTACGCAATTGTCCTAGTACAAAGAATACATATGAATACCCACAATGCATACAAATCAGAGGCACATACAGGGAAACTAAAGTAAGGAAGAAAGAAACAGCATTATCAGAAAATGTTAATAGCATTAAAGTGTATTTTCATGTATACAAATTAATTGTGTGTTTGAGGCCTGCCTATTGCTCCATGTATGTGCACCATGAGCTGAGACCAAACCCTAAGGAAAGTACTTTAAGAACATATGAAAAGGTTAACGTCTAGATATACAGCACTTTTTGAATTTTAATATTCTGACTGTCGGTGACCAAGACCACCAGGCCTAGATATTTCAGTGACCAAAAATAAATAGGCCGCATATGTGATGTCATCAATGGCATTTGTGATGTCATCTTTGATGTTATGGGTGTTAATCTCAGCAGTGCACGGTGGTGGCGTGAGTTATGTTTGCTTAGCTTACCATAACTGTTGATTTTCGGGGGGGGGTTCAGTTTTACCTGTAACCATAACGTCCCTGTAAAAAAGTTTTTCCATAGAATATCATAGGTTTTTACTAGTGCAACTTAACCTTAACGTCCCTTTAACAATGTTTTTGTTAGTGAATTTTTCATAGGTTTTTAGTAGGGCACTGTAAGCAGAACCTTGCTTTAGCATAGTGTTTTCTGTAAAGAGGATAGGTATTTTGTACAGCAACATAACCATAATGTCCCGTTAATAACAGTTTGTTACTAATTCCCTGGCTGCCCTCATGATAAACGTGTGGAAAGGGCAAATTGTCTGGTGTATGTATCCATTTGCGCTGCCCCTTACTTTTCCGAATAGTGTTGGTGTATCGTACCAATTATAGATGTACATGATAAATGTTATTTAGTGTGGCAGTAGGCTCTCTTTTTATGTTAACAGGGCATTATAAATCTGTGCCGCACAGTACTGGCCGAGATCACTACAAATGATCAATATGGATGTCTGCAAGTAGCCGTAGGACTCCATTGGTGGCCGCATCTTCGAATGCACTTTTAAGTAGTTGTGGAAGCGCACGCATTTCCATTCCACACCTAGACCCATGCATAGATCATCCACTGTATGCTGGTAACACCTCCCTGTCAACAGCCATACGGATTCATGCAGTAGGCTACCGCATTTAAAGTATTTGTATTTATTGAGTTTTATATAGCGCTTTTAGCCAAATTGCTTTACATGAAACAGGAAAAACATTACAAGCAAGTAAATATAAATCATGAATCAAGTAACAGAGAACAATATATAGAACAATTTACCATGAGACCATCGGAGTAAACATGTGTGTGACAGGACAGATGTCAGAAAACAATAGAGAACTGTCAGGATGGAGATTGGTGTAGGTGGGATTTTAGAGAAGTGCGGAAGGAGGAATATGAGGTGATGGACCGAATAGGGAGAAGGAGACAGTTCCAGTGGAGTGGAGCAAGAAGCTGAAAGGAACGGAAACGTGATGGTGGACAAGGTGCGGGTGGAACAGTAAGTAGGAAGTGATCAGCAGAACTGAGCAAGTGAGAGGGAGAGTAGAATTAGAGGAGGGAGGAATGGTAAGGTGGTGCAAGACCAGAGAGACATTTCAAGACAAGACAGAGGAAGTTGAATTTGAAATGAGAGTGAAATTAGAGTGAGCCCAGGGAGGAGAGTGAAGAAGAGATAAAATCATCAAGAGAGAGAAGACAGAATGGATGGCAGAATGGTAGATGGATTTAAGGCGGGCTAGATGTGAGGAAGGGAGGCCGAAGAGGAGAGCTGAGCAGTAGAAAAGTTGAGAGAAGATTAAAGATGATATTAGGAGTTTAGTGTTGTGGAAGGTAAGGAAGGGTCGGATTTTCGGAATGTTAAAAAGATGGAAGCGACAGGAATGGGAGATAAGAGAGATGTGGTGAGTAAAGGAGAGCTTAGAGTTGAAATGGAGACCAAGGTTGCGGGCGAAGGGGGAGATGGGGAGTTGGGAGGTAGGAAAGAGAGGATGTAGGATATTAGCAGGAAAGAATAAGACTTCGGTTTTGTCAGTGTTCAGGGTGAGAAAGTGGGAGGACATCCAGGATTTGAAGGCAGAGAGGGAGGATGAGAGTGTATGATGGATGTTGGGGGTAAAAGATGAGAAGGAGAGGAAGAGCTGGGTGTCGTCGGCATAGAAGTGATGAGATACACCAAAGGAAGAGATGATTCCAGCTAGGAGGGAGGTATACAGTGAGAAGAGAAAAAGGTCCGAGTACGGATCCTTGGGGGACGCCGTAGTCGAGGGAGTAGGAAGGGGAGGTGCAGCCTCCCCAGGAAACTGCAAAGGTGCGATTGGATAGGTATGAGGTGAACCAGTTGAGGACAGAGCCACTGAAGCCAAAGGAGGAGAGCGAGTCAAGAAGTAGAGGGTGATCTACAGTGTCAAAGGCGGCTGAGAGGTCAAGAAGAATAAGGACAGAAGAGTGTTTAGAGTAGCGGGCAATAAGGAGGGTGTTAAGAACAGAAGTGAGTGCAGTTTCAGTGGAGTGGTTGGGGGGAAACCCTGTTTGAGTAGGGGGGAGGAGAGAGGTTGGAGACGTAGGTTGAGCGTTGCGAGTAGACAGGGCGTTCAAGGAGTTTAGATAGGAAGGGTAAGAGAGAGATGGGGCAAAAGTTGGAAGCCAGGAGAGGGTTGGATGAGGGCTTTTTCAGGATTGGGATTATAGTTGCGTTCTTGAAGGCAGAAGGAAAGGTAGCGGTAGTAAGACACACGTTGAAAAGGGAGGTAAGCTATCGAATTTGGACACCATGCACTCCAAATGTGTGATGTTATTTTGGTAAAAACTGAATTTAGATCAATGTCAAGACTGGTTTGAGGTGCAGAGGAGAAAAGAAACAGCCCTGGCATATGGGTTGTCAATAAAATAGAACACAAGTAAGTGCCCAGTTGGGGAACTCCCGTCCCCTGCACACTATCAATGGCTAGAGTAGCCCAGTAATTTTAGAATAGTAGAAGTAGGTATTTAGTAAAGGTAAATATTACAATTGAAGTCACTGTCTTCTTTAAGGGTCTATCCGTCAGATATGACCCTGAGTACACCATTCACAAAGTCTTTTTGTTCTTTTTCAAAGATGATTTATTCCAAATATAAGTGCCCAATGCGTTTCGAGATACAATCTCTTCATCAGGCGCTGTACGCTGAATAAATTTTCATTTTCATTTTGCATATATCTACAAATATTCAACAAAAAAGTACAAATTAGTAAATGTAAATTATCCCAAAGAAAGGTTGTAGCTTATCGTGTTAATATTCTAACAAAGTTCAAATTGTGCAGTCAGAGAAACAGAGGCAATCATCTTCCATAAAACCCAATCAGGTTTCTTGTTGGTAAGAACAATTAGAGAGACATAACACATATAGATATTTTTACCATTATTAAGTCATCATTTTCAATTTCAAATATGGTTCATCCTTGTGAGAACAGTAAAGGAATTATTGACAAAAATCAGCCTAAAACCCATGTCAATCGAGATAAACAAACGGGCAGACATTGTTATAAAAAAAGAGTACCATATGTTGATAAGGAAGTATTCCTAAGAAGTAAATAGCAAATGAGCCGTCTGCCAATTGAAATGGCTTGCAAGTAGTCTACCTAAGGAGTGTGAAAGAAAAGAAAGGAAAAGGTACCTCAGATTGAACCAATGTTTAGATATAATAAATGACAAGGAGCAAGAGGTTAGCATACTTACTAGAGTATGGTATAAGGCCCGGTTCCTAAACTAAGTGTGGAAATAACAGCCGTGAGTGTCTTGCTAAAGCATGTAGGCAGAAAGTCAGTTTTCCTCTGTATAAAAAACAGGGTAAAAGTAAACCAATGTCAATTCTGAAAATGAAAATGAAAATGTATTCAGCGCACAGCCCCCGATGAAGAGATTGTATCTTGAAATGGGTTGGGCACTTATATTTGGAATAAATCGTCTTTGAAAAAGAACAAAAAGACTTTGTGAATGGTGTACTCAGAAAAGGGAGGTAAGGTTTGAGAAGAGGGTAGCTTTTGGGGATGAGAGGTGGGAAGGGGGTCAGAGGGAGCAGCAGTTGGGTGAGTTTTAGACAGGAGAAGGGAAATCTCAGAGTGAGAGACTGGTGTCAAGTTAGAAATGGTGGTGGTTGGGGTAGTGTGAGAGAGAGAAGGGGAAGTCTAAGAGGGGGATCGTAAAATGTCTTGACGTAGGGTGTGTACCTTGGAGGAAAAGAGGTTTGCGGGACCAGTAGCTGAAAGAGGAGGAGCAATAGAGTGGTCAGGGGTTGTAGGAGAGAGAAGGCGAGTCGAGGTTTGAAAGATTTGGCGGGGGTGAGACGATTGGATGTGGGGGAGGTCTGAGAAGTAAGTTTGTTTAGCAGAGTTGATGCAGTTGTCATAGAGGGTGTGGTAGGAGAAGTAGGCAACTTGGTTGTCTGGAGAGCGGTGTTTAAGCCAGCATCTTTCAAGGCATCGGAGGAAGTGGCGCATGGATGAAAGATGTGGAGAGAGCCAGGATTGGGCAGGGATTGCGGGAAGGACGGAAGGAGGTGAGAGGGTAGAGTTCGTCAAGACTGGAGGTAAGGGAAGAGGATAGAGTGGATAAGGCCTCGTTTGCAGAGAGAGAAGAGAAGTGAGCAAGAGGGGGGAGGGAGGAGGTGCAGGAATTGTAGAAATTAGAGGGATTAAAGTTATGCAGGTCGCCTCAGGAGAAGGAGATGGAGGGTGAGGGGGAAGGGGTAAGGGGGAGGAGAAGAAGGGGGGTGAGTGAGACAGAGTAAAGAAGGGTCAGATAGGTAGCTAGGGAGGTCAGAAACAGAGGAGCTAGTGAAAGAAGAGACAAAGATAAGGTCGAGAGTGGAGCCGGAAGAGTTAGTGGGTTGGGTAGGGAGAGGGGAAAGAAGGTAAGAAGGTAAGAGTGAAGTATTGATGGGAAGGGGGAGTTTAGGTGAGTGGTGGAAAGATGGAGCTTACATTCGCCAAGCAGGATTAGGGTGAGGGACTGGGGGAGATGAGGCTAAGGAGGTGGTCAATGTCGTCATAGAAGGATCCAAGAGGACCAGGTGGGTGGTAAATGATAAGAAAAGGTATGGCATGCGGGTAGGTAAAGATTTTGTACATATATTCAAAGGAGGGGAGGACTGGAAGAGTTGTAGGACAGGGAGTCAATAGGCACTTAGAGAGACCAATGCTGCCTCCACGGCCAGTGGGACAGGGACATGGGCGAAGGAGGAGGAAGTGAGGGATGCAGGAACACATGTATTGTGGGGGCATCCAAGTTTCTGTAATGCAGAGGAAGTGAAGGTTTAGACATAGAAACAGGTCCATAACAGCAGTAGTCTAGTTACAAAGTGATCTTGGATTCCATAAGGCTCTGTCAATGATGTTTGAGGTGTCAACAATTCGGGGGTAGATGAGGTTGTGGTGTCAAATTGGGGCAGTTGGGCGATGGATCAAGTGGGGTTAGGGGGTGAGGGATAGTTGAGTATGGAGATAGTCATAATGATTAAGCACAGAGCTTTGGGGGAGGGTCGGGCAGTAGAGTGGGGTGTGGGAAGGGAAAATGGAGGGAGCTGGAAGGAGGTGTTACGCATGCCTGAGAACCCTAAATGAGCGGAGAGGCTGTGGGTTGCTACGTCGAGGTTGGGTGTGCGACAATATGGCTTTGTTTGGAGTTCAAATCGACAACTGTGGTGAGTGGTGTGATAAGGCGAGAGGGAGTGGGTACTAATTGATGAGTGAGGTTAAGTGGAAATGTTGAACCTTGTGGGGGTGGGCTCAGAAGTTACTCTTTCCGGTTGGTGAATGGGTGAGGGTGGTTGGACAGGTTGAGGCGTCAGCTATGCCCAGCAGGGCATCAATGGTTGGTCGCAGTGTAAACAGCATTGGGCTCCAGGGAGAGGCAGGAATGGGATGCAGATGAAGATGGCATCGGTTCAGTGCCCACCGAGGGTTAGGAGAGTAACAGCTGTGCAGGCTGGTGTTTACACTTTCCAGTTGGTGCGCAGGAGATAATGGCTGTGTGTCTCTCCATCTCGACTACCCTCATGACACAGTATTGGGACAAAATGGTACTGCCCCTTCCTGTGAACCACACCCTAAACTCCTACTTGCCTATTTCCCACAATTCTATTTCCCTTTCCACCCTGCTCATAATAGCAGGATGTGCACGTGCGCTTTCCCCATCTACAGTGAGGGCCACGGCCCAGTAAAGCTGAGACAATACTTCTTCCCTTTGCACAGTCACTTTTTGCAGCACTCCCCCATTGGGTGCTGTCAAATTTTCAAACACGCATGCAGCAATTACATACAAAACCTCTGCATTGCACACTGTCATTTCTATACACCACTCCATATTTACCGTTAAAAACTCTCAGTACACGTTCCGTTTCATTACAAAGCCCCTCCACCAGAAACTTCTGCTAAATAATGCACGATTGCAGCATCCACAAAGATCCTAACACGCACCCAGCACACCTTTGGCCATGCACACAACATTGCAGTCCTTTCAACACTCACCACAGCACTCTACATCCAAGCAAGCGACCATGTGGGCACCTAACATTATGCACAAACATAACATACATGGCAGCACTTCTACCGAACTCCCTCACACCATAAAACACCCATTCACGAAAACGTGTCACACTCAGCAGAAGCCACAAACATACCACAGCCAGCATCACCCCTACGCACTGCCATTCACAAAGTATTGTCTCACTGGCAACCTATGCGCAGCAGCTGCACAATATTGGGCCTACTTCAATAAATCTGCACACAGCAGACTAACCAACCACATATAAGCTGCATTTCAACCATACCCACTTCCATATTCACATTACGTACACACTGCACCCTATGGCCACACTGCACCATCTCCTGCTGCACACCAAATACTGTAGCATGTTCCAACTATCACCACAACCATGGAATTCACAATACATGCTTTGCAACTTAATTTTAGTGCTCTAGCACGTTGACAATGTGCTCCACACCCATTCTCCAAAGATCACCACCCTGTGCCACATGCACTATCAAACCTGCATTGCTCCAGTGGTTGTGCTCCTTGCACACATTCCCTGCACCGTAATGCAATCATGCATGTCAGCATGTCACCAACTACCACTATGCACGTACGCACCACTGGCACCAGCAGTCCTAACCAACCTCCACAACGCAATGGATGTGCACAGCGTTACATGCAACAGTTACCATAATGTATGGACATTACACAGTTTTTTCGGCACCCCTACGCCCTTTCATTCACATACCATTGTTTTACCGAATTCCACTCAGAAGGTATTGTGTAACTGCCAACATAACCACAAAATGTTTGCAACATTGCCCATACTGCATGCATTGTGCACACAGCACACCATCCAAGCACATATAAACTGCCCTTCACCCACACCATCTACCATACTGACAGTATGCAAACACTGCACACACCCAGAGCCCACACTGCGTGACTTTTCACTGCAGCATCTCCAAACACAGTGCACCGCCATGGAGGTATGCAGCAACAAACTGCAACAGTTACCAGAATGTACAAACAAAATAATCTCTCCTTTATCCCTGTGCACTTTCAATCGCATAATATGGGCGTACCCACTTCCATTCACAAAGTATTGTGCCACTTCCAACCTACCCACAATCTGGCCTATAACGGCTGAAATGTGCTCCACAACCATTCCTTACATGTCACCACCCTCTAAGAGATGCACATTCAAAAATGCATTACTGCCATGGGTGTCCTCAAGGCCTAGGCTCTCGAGTGCATGGCCCATGGCCTTCGGCCATGGACCCAATAGTCTAGGCCTTGAACACACCCACAGCAACGTAATGCCACCATGCATGGCACCCTATCAGCAACTACGACAATCCACATACTCACCACTGCCACCAGCACTCCTACCCAACCTGTACAGCGCCATGGCGCCATGCAACAAGAAATTGCACCAGTTATCATAACGCCCATGTGGGCAGCTAACATTAAGCACAAACAAAACACCCATGCATGAAAACAGGTCGCAATTACCAGAATCCACAAACACACCACAGCCTCCACCACCCCTACCACAGCCATTCACAAAGTATTGTGTCACTAACCACAACATTTTCACAACATTGGGCCTTCTTGAACAAATCTGCACACAGGATAGGCCGTGAACACACCCACAGCAATGTAATGCCACCATGCATGTCACCATGTGACCCACTATGACCATCCACATACACACCACTGCCACCAGCACTCCTACCCAACCTGCGCACCGCCATGCAGCTACAAATTGCAACAGTGAACATAATTTACAAAGAAAACACTCTCCTGCACCCCTGTGCACTTTCATCCACTTACTATGGGCGTACCCACTTCCATTCACAAAGTACTGTGTCACTGCCAACCTAACCACATTCTGGTCGCAACACTGGCCCTATTGGAACTAATCTGCACATTCGACATTATACAAGCAGCACCCTTTACCAAATGCAGAGTCAAACATGCGTTCCTGCAGTGGGTATGGTGCAGCCCTACGCTCTTAAGTGCCTGCCCTGCACCCTACGTCCCACGCCCATGCACCCAATAGTCTAATCCTTCCACAGACCCACCGAACCTTCATTCCCCCATGCATGCCACCAAGTGTCCAACTACTGCATTCCATCCGAAGCACACAGACACCTGCGCTCCCACCCACCCACTGTCATGTGCAATTCATTCCCCTTCTGCAATTCACCTGCCCCCACTCACCACGAAAAGAGGTTGCCGCAAACAGGTCGTGGCAGAAGCTATGGGCCCTTACGACAGCTACATCCAATCACCACACACAGTACTCGGCTACATATGTCACATGAACCACTTCTCACTCCCCCACCCGTTCCCTCCCTTATTGCCGCCAAGGCATTCCGTACGGTACATTTTCCAAACCCTCCCGCTGCTGCACTGTCCTCCGATACACCATGGCGACTTTCCCAAAAAATGTTGACGCACACCACGCTTCCCTCCAGCCAACCACCAGCCGCATCCAAACTTCCCCGCCAGCACCCATACCGCAAGCCAATGACACTTCTGTCCACGGAGCGAACAGGGAAATGGGTCAGCTGAGTGGACCCAGATATCACACATTTTTTTGGGACGTACATTTCAGTTCTTTGCCTCAGAACTACTAGTCGGATTTCCACCAAACACACAAAAGAACACTTTCTGACCCAAGCCCCTGCTCCTGCTGCAAATTTGGTGAAAATCCGTCCAGCCATTCAGCCTGTAGCTGTGCGCAAAGGTTTTCCCCATTCAGGCTATGGAAAAAATAAATTGGGACACCCCACTATAACTTTGCCCCCCAACACGAAACCTCCCCCAACTTGGCGAAAAAATTCAGAGCCGACCATATACTCTTTTTGCAAAGTTTCGTGAGAATTCCTCCAGGGGGAGCAAAGTTATAAGTGGCCAGAAAAAGTGCTCTTCCTATGAGCTTAGCAACTTCATTCATATTCAGTGAGAAAAACCTTAGTTGAGAGAGAGTTAAGGTGGTCAAATTTAACACAACTAAAGCCCTGACATTTAGCAATCGCATTTCAAGCAAGTCCACCTTAACTATGCGCCTCTTGTGGCGCAGCTTATGACCACAAGGATGACATCCCCAATGACATCACTGAACACTAATTACATCATACATGGCATCACTGATGAGATCAATAATTACATCAAATTTGACATTGCTGATATAAATGAGTTAGAACATTTGTGTTGACTTCTTTTGATGAATATTTTATTGCACTTAACAATAATAACAACATGATTTGGAACAATACACTGATGGAGAAATATGATATGATTAAGTTTGAGACACTCATTTGTAGTAATTTTATAAACTTTAAAGTAAAACGTTATACAAATGGTTTGCATTTCATATATTAGTAAGAAATTACCATACTTCATTGCAAGGAAAGTACCCGATTTAGTTAAATCAATTTTAGGTGTTTCAAACATAATATAATAAGTAGTTGTAGCCATACAAAATAAATAAAAAAAGAAGTAGAAACTTGTTTAATAGTAAGTGTTATGAAACTAGTCAATGTTCTCATTTAAATTTACAATTCTCCTTACTGTAATAATGTTACATGAACACATTTATTGTTAGCCAGCTGTGGGAGGTAATGCTTAAATCTAGCATACAACTTGTCAGAGGGAATGAATAACACGGTATACCACAGAGCACACTCCAGGTCGAGAGCAGTCACTTAGTATGGCGACAGACAAGTGAAGCATTACACCATGGAATGCCAAGAGTATGCATCGAGTGGTTAAGAGACCAGGCATTTTAGCCTACTGGACCAGGAAATGGATGGACATCTGCATGTAGCAAGAAATGCATTTGACAACACCAGAACATGACAAATTAGCAAGGAAATGGAGGGGCAGCTGTGCTATTTTTCCATCACATCTTGGACAAATTAGCAAGGAAATGGAGGGGCAGCTGTGCTATTCTTCCTTCACATCTTGGGCAAGAGGAGTGTTGATTTGGCTTAGCCCTGAAATCCCCTTCCTATTCCACTGATCATTTTCCATAAACGAGAGCAGAAGTGTAGGGGTGGCAGGTATATTAAACGTTAGGCTAATGCTACTACTCTGCACTTATGGCCCATTTGTGAGGAACATGAATAGATCAACAATGGAGTACTTAAGCCATCACTGGATATGGCCAGGTGACT
Source organism: Ambystoma mexicanum (assembly GCF_040938575.1). Taxonomy (NCBI): domain Eukaryota; kingdom Metazoa; phylum Chordata; class Amphibia; order Caudata; family Ambystomatidae; genus Ambystoma; species Ambystoma mexicanum. The sequence continues at coordinate 871,478,176 of NC_090936.1, forward strand.
TCAACTGCATACTTGACAATACTCGTGACCACTCTAGGCCCCCGACTTCCTCCAGGGTGCTAAGTTGCACTAGAGGAACATGCCCAGAGAGAATTAGGGCGAGATTTTCAGGAGAAGAGAGTGGCTACTCCTATTCTGCAATGCACAATTTGCACACCTGTATAGAGTTTTTACTCACATAATGTAAACTTTTCACCATGTTCATCTTGGCGGAATCTTGAAAAGGTTGCTTTCTGACCATGCACCACTCGGGGTGGGGATGGCAGGGACTCAAGATGCCAGAAGAAGCTGGAGGCTCTCCATAGATATGTTGTACGGTGCAGCATAGCATTCGTCATGCTACACGAAATCAGAGAATATTTTAACCATAATGAACCAACAACATGTCCCAAGCAGGTCTGTGGAAAGCTTTCAATGCATCGATCAAAGGGAAATGGATTTCATTCCGTTTGTGGAATGCACAGAAAATTTATGAGGAAGATTATAGACTGGGAGAAAATGCTTGAGGAAAGGTACAAGAGGACAGTTCATGACATGCCACAAAGAAGTGAACTAACGAATATGAGGAGGGAACTAATGGAGCTGTATGATGGACTGGAGAAGTACGATTAGAAACAATATACTGCTAAACAACACGACAAAGGGGGCAAGGTCAGTCATACAATAGCATGGCTGGTTAACAGGGAGAATTGGGATAACACAATAGGCAAGATTAGAAACATGAGGTCCCACAGAGACACAAGCACTATTGAATCAAACTAAGGTACCCAGGCTTGCACAAGAGCCCAAGGAGATGTTGGAGTGCCCCTTGACATTAAATGGGCCATTGACAATTTGAAAACTGGGAAAACTCACAGATGTGATGGATTCGCAGCAGAATTCTACAAAGAATTCAGACACATACTTGCACCCAGACAGTTAGTCATTGTGGCAAGTCAGAAGGACGTGGACACTCAAATAAATCTTGTCAGTCAACCATGTCCTTAGAGTAAAATTATAAGACCTCTCGTTCCCCATCACTATAGGTGGTCCCTGCCTATATTACTAAGATGCTGGTCAGTCATTCGTGAATGTCCAAAGGAAAAGGTCTGCTATCCAAAACTAACCCTACCACTATGAAAACTAACTTAGGTCTGGAGAATGACTCCCTTCTCCTGAGAGTACTTTGAGTACCAGTTTGTAGGATTCTTTATTAGTACATAATCTTCAAATAGTCTCTCATGATTTCTTGGATCAGTCTCAGTAACTCTAGAAATTGACTATTGAGTTGTCCCTCCTCCCTGGGAATTCCTTTTGGGGAGCTTTTAAAAAGGTCTATATTCCTGGATGTTGGTTTTGGCTTTTCATTGGAGAATACTGTTGCTGTGGTAGACATTCCCTTCTGGCCAATTATAGTTCAGCTTGTTTTGGTGTACTTGATTTTGTACATGGTTCAATTGAATAGTTCATCGAAACTCTGGCTCATAATGTTTGAGATTATGTTGCACAGAATATTGAGTTACTGCCCCTTTTCCCAAGGAAGAATTATCCACAGATCTCTCTCAGTGTTCAGATTTTCAGTACTTCCTTCTCATGTATCAACATTTTAATTCATTTGTTTCAAGGTGCCTTCTACTGAGACAAGTAACTTGCATGGTATAAAGATTCCCTCAGAGCCTCTCGTTATTCCTGTTCTCCCTTTACCTTCGTCTGTGAAGGAGAAGGTCTTCGGGAGCCTTGTTCCCCTGGGACCTTCTCTCTTGTCCTGGACCGTCGTCACCTTATCTTCGTCGGCGCTTTCCTCCTCATGGTCTCTCTACTCCTTGCAGTGTCTCTGTGTTCCGATGAGTGTACGGACACCTTGCAGCTCTATACTTGTGGTGGTATCAGCAATTGATTTGTGGGCCAGCTGTCCACCACGGATCCTTCATGGTTTCGGCACCATCCTCTGATCTCCTACCCTTTTGGATGGTCACGCTGGGGATTCACTGTGGCTCTGGCGTCCCGCTCATTAGTATTGAATGATTTTGAAACTTACGCTTACTCTGCCTTCTCCAGGTGTTGCACAGCTCGGGCCTTCCCTTGGCTGCATATGCGTTCCTCTCTCTCCTTGTTGCTCGTCGAGTGTACACTATTTAACATACTTGTCCTAGTGGATTAGATATTTTGATTTAAAGGAACATTTTCTTTTTCTATGCAATCATCACATCTCTTAAGTGTTTCTTCATCCCAGTCTTGGTGTTTAAAGGTTTCTGGTATTTTAGAATATCCTATGTAGGCCACAGGGTGAACAGCTTCTGGGAGTTCCTTACGGGAACAGGAGACATTGTCCCCTAAGAGGGAGTCTTTCCTGTTGAGGTCCCACTTGCCTCAACCCCGAGGGAGGGTTTTAGGGTGCGGGCTCACCTCCCTAGCCAGAATGGGGGGGCTCCCTCTTGGGGAGCCAGGGTGAATTCCCTGGATTCATCACACCATGTCCAAAGAGGCATTGTCACATGGCATACTACCAGAATCACTCTGGGAAGTGATGATTGTGCTTCATCACCTCTATAATGCGCCTGTACACAAGTGATTCTAGGTGCGACAAGACAAGGAAGGGAACAGAAGGACAAACAACGATCTTACTAGGCCTTGTGTCATTCAGATAGCGCAAGTGCAGGGAAGACGGGAGGGGAGAAGTGCCAAGGATGGTGGGGGTTGAGGAGAAGTGTAGGGGGCTCAATAAGGGCTGCCAGAGGGTGGCTCGTAAGTGCAAAGAGAAGGGACTGTAGGGTTACAGAAACAGACCCTTAAGTGCTGAGGAACACTAACAAATACATTTCACACTCTGTCGTTGGCACATACAAGTTGTTTATCGGAGCAAAGGAGCTCACCAACATAGAAGGAAAGTAATGTTGGTGCGAGCAGGGCCTGCCTTGGAGGTGCCGGGTACCGCAAGAGTATTGTTGGGCGTCGGGCATCTGGGAGAAGCTACATTATCCTTAACGAGACCTGAATAACAGCAAGCATGCAGGAGCAGAGCCGCGAGAGAAGCCGGAGAGATGTCAGAGCCGACGAAAGTGAGAAACAAGCAGCAAAGGTACAGTGCGTAAGCGCGAACAAGACCGAAGACGCTACACAGAGCCGATGAGTGAGCCCAAGCAAAGTGGGGCTCCCAGGGAGTTTCGGCAACCATGCCATAGACAATTTGAACATTATGACGTTATGGAAAGTGAAACAATAATTGTTTGTGAATCGAAAGGGCACAGTGCCAACCTGAATCCCACTAACAAATGAGTGCATGAAATGCAGATGTGAGGAAAGCTTAAAGGAACAGTGAAACAAGTAGATATACCAAGCTAAGAAAAGTATTGCTACTTGGATGTAAAGGGGAACTATAATATATGAGAAATTTGAAAGTACAAGTAGAAAAGTCCTAGCAGGGAGGTATACCAGGCAGTTGAAAGTCTAAGACGTTGTGGCAGGAGAATAGATCAGGCAGTTGTGAGTGCAACAGAGGTCCTGCCAGGGCAATATATTAGGCAGTTGGAAGTACAAGAGAAGTCCTGGCAGGAGAGTACACCATGCAGTTGGAAGTGCATAGAGTCCTGACAGGGCAGTATATCAGGCACATTGCAAACGTACATGGAGTGTCAAGAAAAGACTGTGTGTGATGACCAAAGAAGGAACTTGTGTTAAAGAAAAACTGACCAGGCTCTACACCTTTCTACCTAACCGGATTGTTTTGGGTCAAGAAAGACACAAAGAACTGTTAGACCAAGAGATATTTGTGATACCGGTGAAGAATCCACAAGAAGGGAATCACCCCCTGGAGCTAAGGCCTTTTCCATCTGGAGAACATTAACATTGGAGTTGCTCTATTTCTGTTTAAGAACACTTTTTGCAAATACCAGGTTAAAAACATTTATCTTCTTACTATTTGTTTGTAGTGTGAGGGTCAGGATAGAATGTTTGGACACAAGGACGGCTTTTGATTTCTGACATCCTGACAAAGGCAGATCCTTAGTTTTTGGTTTTAGGTAGGGAAACCCCTCTTAGAGAACAGTCAGAGAGGCATTTTCCTAACCGGTTTAAGTTAATAAAAGTCTTTAACAATAAACATGTCAACTTTGTGTCTGGCTTTAATTTCTGACCCCTCAGAATGATGGCCACAGAAGGTGTGCCCAAAGCACTATCAGTATATGTTAAAGGAAGCCACCACTTGCTACGAGTGCATAGGGCCATGAAAGAAGCATGGTCCATCAGGAGGTTTAATGGATTCCCACAAGCCCAGCAGCACCAGACCAAAGCAACTCAGTGCCTCCCAAACAGCCTATTCCTCTGCTGAAAAGACAGATTATCCATATCTGTTGGCATGGGGGACTCACATAGTGATCCCGGCATCTGTGATAACCATGCTGGATACCAAAGCATGGGCAAAACCAAATCCACTCCTCTATGAGAAGGTATGGTTCTATGGGCACGAACGTGCTGGCTACAAATGTCAAGTACCACTTGTTATCCCATTCTTGACATATGAAATGCTTGCCAGTGTCTTTTCTCTTCTCTTCCAGGGCCATAAGATCCAGAAGCCCTTGTGGTAGAGGAAGACACAGGTAATCCATCAGCCAGAGACTCAACAGGTAGCCGAGCAGTGCTTGATGGAAACAGGCAACCCGGAGGTTCCAACCCACGCACTAAGAACTAAGGAGAGGGACTGTATTTATGGCAGGCCACCATTGCAGACCTCAGGCAAGCCTGGGATTGATTGTGTGTTCCAGGGGCTCCCATTGCAGAACTCCAGCATACCCGTATTGGAGGAGCAGAGGGTTGTAGAGGCATCTTAAAGCCTTGTACCTGTACAACATGACCCTGGGGGAAAGACAGGATAATGATTGGCCTGGGGAACCAGCTGGTCCCCAGGATCAGTGGGAGGACTCCAGAAACCAGGCAGTGTGGGTCGTTTGGGTGAGGTCAAAAGAGGAGGAGGTGGAGAGAGAAATCATAAGGAGGACGGACAGTGCAGCAGAGCATGGAGTTGGAATTGTAAAGAGCGTTTGCAAGGTAAGGTATTGGTTGGAGAGAGGAAGTAGTACTTGGGTGTAAGAGTATGTGCATGGTGAGTGAAGAGAATGACTGAGATTAAGGATAAGACTAGGTGGTATATGTGAGAGTACCAGGTGAAACAGTGTGAAAGAAGGGTGTCTGTGGTGTAAGGAGTGTTGTGTACAGTGCAGTAGTACAGTGGAGAGGGGAGAGTAGTAGAGGGGGGAAGAGTAGTAGAGTGGACAGGAGTGAGTAGTAGAGTACAACGAGACAGAAAAACATTGGAGGGACAGAGGGAGAAGTAGAGAGAGACAGGAAGAGGAAGAGAAGGGAGGAGATTAGAAGGAAGGGAAAAAAAGGAGAAAGCATCAGTGCAAGGAGTACAAGGATGTAAAAGGGCATGGCTAAGTGAGACCCGGGTGATTGAAAGGCACCCCTTCTTAAGATCTTTAGTTTGTGTGGGATCCTGGTTAGGATACACCTAGAAATTCCCAGAGTGAGCAAGATAGAGAAGGCGATTTCCTTTAGGCCTTTACAAGTTGCCAGCAAGATCGTAGACACTAAGGGGTTACCGATCTCTAGTGACTACGTTGGGATTTAGTGATGCCTGGGCTAGAGAAGGAAAAGCCCACAGGGGATAAGAGAGAAAGAGGGGCATCCTTTAGTGAGATCTGATTCAAATGATCTACTCTACAAGTATGCATAGTTCGAAATTAAAGAATTGTACTTTTTTCAAATACAAATTAACCTTTAGTGTTTAGTACTCAAAGTGAAACTTAAAATGCATTTTGAGAACTGGCATCCTCCCAGTACCTCTTGTTGCCTACTGAGTATCTTGACATGAAACCCATTAGCTCTTTCTCTCCAGCGATACAGACTGCTACCCTTGACCATTTTGGCAAGAAAAAAAAAACTTGAAGATTGAAACCTTGTCAATTACGATCCTAAAACAAGCAGAACATGGCAATCAACCAATTTAGGGCCTGATTCACAGAATCTTTCCCTATGGGATTGCACGATTATAAAAATCTTCTGTGAATCAGACTTTCAGTGTCCTAAAGGTCCTACTGTCTAGGCTAGCCCTACTACAGGGGGCCAAAAGGCTGTTGCCTTTTCTAACTCACTCAGGGATTTACTAAGCGACCTACAAGTGTAGTCTGTTTGCCTTGGAGTCTTTCCTCTGGATGGCTCTTCCGAATTATATATATCTCCTGATCTTACTTCTCTTTACACTCTGTTGCATGGTCTTGTCGCCCTCTCTCCCTTTTACTGTCTCCACTGCACAATTCCTCCAATTCATATCCTCTTCACTCTAGATCCGTTGCTTCCCCCACATTACCCTGCCCCTACTCCACCCACTTGCCTCTCCACATTCTTTATCTAGCTAGTTTGTACAATTTCCAATGCCCATATTCCTTACAATAAATACACTGGTCATTGCATGAATTGGGAGCAGGCAGTTGTTGATTCTGGGCTTTGTCAGGACCAGAGTTAACAAATGCACCTCTTCCACTAGCACTCACCCTCCATGTCGGTTCAGCCTTTTGTCCCACACTGCGTTTGTTGGCTCTGCAGCACCATTAACCAGGGACTGCTTGTCTGTAATGGGCTGTGGGGTGTCAAACCGCCACTCGTTATGGACAGGCTAAGCCAGCCTTGTGAAAACACTGAGTGCGCCCCCAGGTGCTGCAAGCAGCTGAGGGAGTGCTCCTGGGCTGGCTTTAACTGAACTGTGTGATAAGGCCAGTAGTGTGGGCTTGTCAAGAGGGTCAGGGGCCCCTCTCAGCTAGGTATGGGAGGCCTACCGGGGAGAGATCCAAAGCCACTTATACCCATGAGGGGGGCAGTAGCTGTTGAGAGCACCCAAATTCAATCACCCCTCTTATGCCAGTATGCTTCTGTGCAGTACACCTTATTCCTCAAGCCATACCTTCTCGAAAAGATGCTTGACAGCCTTTTTTTTTTACATTTCCTAGAAATAAAACATCAACGCAAGAAACCAAAAAGAGGCATCACAGGGAGAGCCTGTGTCGAGTGCCCCAAGGGAGGTGTGGAATACACTCAACCGTCTGCCAACCAGCAGTTCACCAATCTTCTGTGAGGGCGGTCTGACCGGGAGGATCCAACAGAGGAACAAACCCACAACGCCTGTGTGCAGCAGCAAGGACAGCCGTGCAGTGTAACCAGCAGATAGTGACAAGGAGACACAGCCACAACTTGCTACACTAGACCACCAGAGACTTGATGGGGAGCCAAAATGCTTCACCCGCATGGGAATTACTAGCATGGCACCACAAACGGAACACGCTAATGCAAACAGAGACATCAAACTGCCCGGGCCGCCATGGCCGTGTTGTGGCGGGTCTGCGCAATGAAAGTGGGTGGAGCTTAACTCACTATTTCTAACTTCACATGACATTTCACTGCCCTGGGTGGGAAAGACAGGGGCAGATTGTCCAGGGAAAAAGGACCAGTCCCATGAGGGAGGAGGGATATAAAAGAGCAACAGGAAGCGTGAAGTATAGGTTACTCATGTGAGGTCAGAAGAGGAGGCAAACAACCAAGAGAACAACATGAAGGAGGAAGGATCAGCAGAGTGTGGAGCCAATTTAGCAAAAGTGAGGCATTGGCTACGGAGTGAAAGTGGTACTGCCATGTGAGGGTGCATATCTGTGTGGGGTGTGGTTAGAAAAATTAGTGTAAGGAGTGGTTGCGGTTGCGAAATGGAAGGGAGAGTCCCTGAGTAGGTGGAGGGGGAAATTAGTAGTAGTGTGTGGAGGAGGCCGTAGTGGTGGGAGGGAAAGAGTAGCAGTGTGGAGGAGGAAATAGTAGTAGAGGTGGTAGTGGTGCAGAGGAAGGAGTAGTAGAAGGAGGAGTAACATAAAAGGGTGGATGCAAGACCTAGAAGAAATGAGAAATGGTGCAGTGGTAGAGGGTTGGAGGGAGGAATGAGACATGTCCTAAAGAGAGACAGATGGAAAGTGAGTGTGATAGAGGAAGAACTAAGTACAACATGGCTTTTTCAAGGTGTCATCCTCTACCTCAGTGGAAGACTAACAACTGGCTAGAGTAAGGAAAGCTAGAAGTCCCCGATGGAGATTCGGGGGCGATAAGGTGTTCTGCCTTTAGGTCCTCCAAACTAGTCGAAGACGGAGTTAGACAGTAGGGGTAAACCCTTTACATACATACTAACCCGGGGTCAGGGATGCCCAAGCTAGGGAAGAGGTTCAACACAAGACAAGAGAGAGGGACTGCCCCAGGGCCACAATGATTTCAATAAAAACCCTTGTACGGCCTCTGAGATTTCGAGTGATTCTTGTGCAATCTGTGATAGCTGTGAATGAGAAACTTTGTAGTAGTACTGCAGCGTGCATGCCCATTGAACCATGCAAAGACGGGTGAGTTCTGTTTCCTCAGCCTTGCATGGTCCATTGGGGATGCAGGCTGGGGGTCTGCAGGGCTGAATGTGTGAGGGGACATTATTCCGCCTCCCCACACAACCAGGAAGCACTCTCTGCTAGGCCGATATTCGTAACGCAGGGATTTTGCCCATATCCAGGATCCTTTGAAGAGGTATTTGTACCGTTTAAATTGGCTACTCTTGCTATAATTAAGCAAGGAAATGCCTTCTTCATGTGGGGAGCAGTGGACCCGGACTGAATTCTAACATATAACAGTATCATGGAGTGAGCAGCAGAGTGAGGTTGCAGACAGCGGCAGACCGGAGTCTTTCTGCTGTTTCTCCACTTTTTTTTTTTCCCAGCGTACCCATCTACAAAAAGGCCTCCCACCCGCGGAGCGGCCGCGGAGTGAGCAGCAGAGTGAGGTTGCAGACAGCGGCAGACCGGAGTCTTTCTGCTGTTTCTCCACTTTTTTTTTTTCCCAGCGTACCCATCTACAAAAAGGCCTCCCACCCGCGGAGCAGCCGCGGAGTGAGCAGCAGAGTGAGGTTGCAGACAGCGGCAGACCGGAGTCTTTCTGCTGTTTCTCCACTTTTTTTTTTTCCCAGCGTACCCATCTACAAAAAGGCCTCCCACCCGCGGAGCGGCCGCGGAGTGAGCAGCAGAGTGAGGTTGCAGACAGCGGCAGACCGGAGTCTTTCTGCTGTTTCTCCACTTTTTTTTTTTCCCAGCGTACCCATCTACAAAAAGGCCTCCCACCCGCGGAGCGGCCGCGGAGTGAGCAGCAGAGTGAGGTTGCAGACAGCGGCAGACCGCGGTTTGAGCGAGGACTAAGGGACAAGCCACCGACATGGATATATACCCGTGTACAGATGAGCCTATGAGGACTACTGCTGCAATGCACCGTCTGAACGAACAGTCAACTACAAGGGCGGAGATACCCCAACCAGGTACGGCACCCCTTACCCATCACATGTGGGGAGCGGTGGATCCCGCTGATTTCTCAGTTCTTCCAGCTGCTCGTCCGATTTCTCCGCCTCTCTTGCCGGAAAAGTCTCCCCTCCATGAAACCCGTCTTCCCGTTACCCTACCTACTTCACTTACCCCTTCCCCGCCTTTCCCTCTCCTTACCTGTTCGACTTTGGAGGCGGAGACTGTAACAAATCAACGGGTACTCAGGCCTTTGAAGGAGTCTGGTCCGGGAAGAGGACCCCTTCGGAAGCGTGGAGAGAAGAGCATTGCTCTCAAGCGGGTGCCGAAGCGCACTATCTCGTCTGGTCAAGCAGAGCCTTCTGAGACACCTAAACTCAAGACCGCGAGTCTCCTGCTGGACACTTCCTGTAACGAAGTGTCCTGCCGCATACTGGAAACGGACCAAGGCAGGCCTTCGTTCTTGATGGACTTGAGAGACAACTCGCTAGCAGAGACTCAGCGGGGAAGAACTATCGTACCGCCGACGCCGCCCCCCGGAGATGAACGTGTGTGCCAAGAGGGGGAGGTGAACCAGATTACCAGAAATCGCACAGCTTGTGAGCCATTGCCTACTGCTGAAACGAATCGCAACAGCCCCAAGAGAGAAAAAGACCAACCTGAGGCACTTGCGGGACAACGCCCAAGGACGATAGCGACCACCGACGACGAGTCTTCAAAACATCTAATTATCAAGGACAGTGACCAAGACGCCACGCCCAAGCTGTCGGAGCCTGCAATGAGAATCCTATGTGCTGCGCAAATTCATACTGCATCAGCACTAGATAATCAACAGCGCCAGGCAAAGGAACCCTGGCTGATGACATCCGGGGCTAATGATAAATCTGGAGAAGCACACAACTGCAAAATTGCCCATCGAAATCCGGCGGTTTTTGATCACTCAGAGGATGGAACTACTGAGGATATCGAAACCGCTGCGGAACCGGGCACTGCAACTAAGACCCTGGTAAAACCGACCGTCGCATACTTTCAAATGAAAACTCAATCGAAAAAGAAACAAGAAAAAACGGGAACGGACAACGAGAGGCTGGACATTTCATCCTTAACGACGATCTGCAAACCGCACCGCTACAATCACAACAAAGCGAGAAGCAGAATGGCCCCAAGACCGAAAGCTCCATCAAAAAAGAAACTAGGGCCAAAAACCGGTCCCATCAAAGGCGGCATAGTGGCAGCCATGAATGACTTTTTTAGATTGAAATTGGAGGCAAATCTAAATCAAGGTCACGAGCTGTCCGACAATGAAATTCTTGAGAGTCTAGGCGAAGCAGAAACAAATATATTAAGATCTGAGTGCCTTATAACAGAGACCACTGCGAGTCCAGACTTAATGATCAGTCTATCAGATAAAGCACAAGGAGGGTCCCATACCCCCCTAAGATGGCATTATTCTAACAATCATAAGAAGAGGTTTGACTTTGGTGAGTCAATGGGAAAGACCACTGAAATATGTTCCCAAGCTCTACCGGAGGCTGAACTAAGGACAGAAAAGGAGAGAACTGAAGAAGAGATCTTGACCCTAGAGCCGAATACATACCTACATGAAACTACAATCATAGAAGGTAGCTCTACCAAAGAACCACGAGATATGGATACGAAAAGTGTTAACAACAAGAGTCCACAAGCCGACGAGAAGCTAGTGATAGACGTCGGAGCAGTGTTGCTTCCAGCCGAACAAGGCCTAATTGTTTCCCCAAAGGAACATGAGATCAACAGGGAAAAAACAAACCTACTGCATCGAGCACGATCTGTGACGCGGTATTCTGAGGAAACTCAACGGTCTCCTTCACTAAACCTCGTGCAGCAAAATATGGACCAATCAACATTAATGTCGTCAGTGACGATAGCAATGGCACCATTCACAAAGATGTACGAGACTATTAACGACACGCTTCGGGACCAGATGTATATGCTCTCAGCAATGCAATCTAAATTGCAATATTTGGAAGGTTACATAATGGGGACCCAAAACCCTGAAATGGAAAAAATCACGCAAAAAAAAGGACAGGCTCCATCCTGCAGCTGCGCTATTGCCTATGGATTCCATCCTCCAGCTGAGGAGCCAGAGAACAAACAATCACAAAATCCCATTACGGATCAGATAGCCCCCGCTATCAGACAGGACGAAACGGTTGAGCCACTGGCCCACGATGACAGAACCACCTACATCTCCAACATCGAACAAGGCGAAGAGCCACTGGACGATATTATTGCTATCCTGGACGAAGGAGAGAACTATATGGTGACGGAAAACGAAGCAGGCACGTCGGGGGCAAATCAAGAAACAGCTAATCCCTTTTCCTACATCAAGACCGGGGGAAAATTGGGGAACCCCAGTAAAAACACCACTGTAAAGCCAAAGAACTTTACATTTGGAATATTCTCGCAACAAAAATCAATTGTCAACCAAACTTCGAAGAAGGATGTGAACAGACCAACCACTTCTTTGGTCTCTCAAATACCTCCGAAGCAGTCAAAGGTTGACGTTAGGAAAAATGGTCTTGCAAAGAGAGCAGTGAAGAAAACAGTTACTCGAACTACTGAGGAGAGTGAAAAGCGACCCAACCGTGCAAAGGAAAAAGAACCAGTCCTCATGGTTCTGGAGCAATTAGACGGGAGTATTGCTACTGGGGACGAGACAGGATCCGAAATTCATCCAACAAAATCGTCAAAGAGAAAGATCCACAGAGCGATCATGGACTCTCCCAAAAACGAACCGCCGCACAAGGTCTTTATGTACGAAATTCCTGATTCTCCAATAGAAGCATCAGTGAAAACTCATAGACCGCAAAAAGTAGACTATATATCCACCCGGAGCTCAAGGCCTAGCATCCAGAAAGAACAAAGATCAATCGAGAGACGCAGACACGACACAAACATATGGAAGGAAAACAAAACCCGGTCTATTCCGGCTCACACTCGAGGACAGGTGGACTCAGGAGAGCGGAAAAAGGCTCGTAACTCTAGCCTTGAAAACAAAAAAAAAAGACCTCAGATTCTTACCTCCAATATATCACCGAGGTGAACCAGAAAAAAAAAGGAGAAAGCACATTAGAACAAGACCAAGAACGGAAAAAAGCAGCAAAGCAAATCCTAACCGCCCATATGTTAAGACTGAAAAATATCAACTCAAAGCAAGAGGATATAACTATGAACAGATCAAATATTCTAAAAATTCTGACTCGAATTACAAGTTTGAAGAAGATTGGAAATAAAGACCTGTGGATAGTAGAACCAAGCACCATCGGGAGAACTGACTATTCTTATATACATCTCTACTCGGAAAATACTAAACGATACATACTGAGAGAATCCGAAAACCTACTTTCCATGGGATTTGAAGTAACGGATCCCAAACAGGCTAACATAAAAAAGGACCTATCTACGCGAACCGAAAGAGTCAAGAGAAACACAGAGGCCACCCCGCAAAAGAGCACTAGATACATCAGCAAAATGCCTCATGCACAACCTGGCCGAACGAACCGAAGTCCACTGAATTTGAGAAATGGAGCGGATAACCAGAAAGAGAGAAAAAGATCTGAGATAACTCCTCAAAAAGACACGCACCGGGAACAAAACACTCTACGAATCAAACGACCCCAACATTCCAACTGTAATAACTGGTCTCCCAACAACGATGACAGACTAAGTTCAAACGAAGTGGAATCTTGGACATGGCACAGAACCGAAGCGTCAAACCACAAAAATTACTAGCAACGATCGAGACGATTGAAGACCCATATGTGCTTGGGAAAGCCAAAAGAACGAAAAACACAATTTCCATCGCCACATCCATTAAGATTTGGCAGTTGGAACACGAGAGGTTTTGCACACTTAACAAGAGAAACCGATGTTAATCTGGGAATTTTCGATGCACTTTGCCTCCAGGAGACTTGGCTAACCACTAAACCCCAACTAGATGGTTACGACATAGTTTTCACGTGTGCTAGAAAAGGTGAATCGGGAAGACCATCAGCTGGCCTCATTATCGCCATTAGAGCAGGATCAGGCCTGGAAATTTTCAAAATACTACAAACTCCTTATTGGATGCAAGCCGTGCTTCTTACAAGAAAATCCGTCACACTGAATCAAAAGGAAAGCTCGATTCTTTTGGTCAACGTTTATTGGAACCCTCAGGTAACAACCAACGAAGACCTCCTCAACGAACTTCAAAACGCTTTTGAGGAAGCACAGAAGATATGGGATGATCACAGTACCATTATAGGCGGGGATTTCAATGCCATATGTGAAGGAATTGGCAACCGCTCTACATCGCTAAACCTAAAGTCTCCCGTGCGGGAGAGAGGTATTTTTCTGGACAAGATCATGGCCGAACGAGACATGCACAATCTTCACTGGCAGCGAAACAAAGCAAATCTGGCAATTCCTTCATGGCAACGAGACGATCAAAAAGGAACAATAGACCATATATTCGTCTCGAGAGACATCTTGCCAGAGATTTGCTCCTTTACAATCAGGCCAACAACTTTCAGTGACCACAATCTCTTGGTGACAGAAGTTTGGGCCACCAAATCCCAAACGATTCTGAACAATCTGCCACTGGAGATAACAGAAAAAGGTAAGCGAGTCAAAATATCTGCAAAGGGCATACGGGAACTGGAAGCCCAATTCGCTGGCTCTCAAATTACAGGATCAACAGCGTCTAAAAGAAAAGAGTTGGACCTGGACTACACACCCCTGCTAACCAGATTTTTAATGGATCCAGCAAAAGCATCGGTGGAGAAGAAAGACCAATCTTATCCCCACGCTTACAACAAAGATCTGGTAATGAAAAGGAAGGAACTTAGAAGACTCAAAAGATTAGCACAAAGAACTCCATCCTCAGAGAACAACGAAAAGTGGCTAAAATCGGCCCGGCACTACAGAAGCTGGCTTCACAACCATCGCTACCAGCTATACCTGAACGATTCTCAGCAAATGCTGTCAACCATCTGTGGCAAGAAGCCTAAAGAGTTCTGGAACTTGATCAAAGGAACACAAAAGAATACCAACGAGAGCATCCAGAACAACGTGGGCGAGGCACGCTGGATCGATCATTTTTCAAAATTATTTGCTCCCATTAGTGAAGTGAATGTAACTGAAACTCCGACGAGCGACCGCCACAAAAAGACAAGCCCATGGTCTATCCCTGACGATAAAGAGTCTATCCTAGACAAATTAAAAAAACTAAATAACTCGAGGGCTCCGGGACCTGACGGGATCAGCAACATGGAATTAAAAAAAAATCCTGAATGCTGGGCCAACATCATGAGCGAACTCTTCTCCAACTGTAACAGTAAAAGAGCAATACCACCAACATGGCGAAAAGCCAATATTGTGCCCATCTACAAGAGAGGTGCGACAGACGATCCGAACCAATACAGGCCCATCGCCCTCTTGGACGTAATGGGGAAAGTTTTTGCGTCCTTGGCCCTAGACGCGTTCCAAGAATGGACGCGTTCGTCAAAAGCAATGGACCCATTCCAGAACGGTTTTATCAGAAACTCTGGAACTTCAACAAACATCCTACTCATGAGTGTGCTAAAGGGAAAGGCTCTTCAAAGTGGCAACCCAATCTATATCGTCTTCATCGATCTGGTACAAGCGTTTGACCAGGTAGATAGGGAACGCTTATGGGCGAAACTGGAATCTAAAGGCTGTCCGGAGTCAATTTTAAATCCAATCAAGGCTTTACATCAAGAAACATCAATTCGAGTTCGTCTAAGTGCAGACGGCCGACTCTCGGAAGAAATTGTAACAGCACGTGGAGTCAAGCAGGGTTGCCCTTTGGCTCCATCGCTGTACAACTCTTACATCGCCGATTATGAAGATTCCACTCTTACGATCAGACACTTTCCCCCGACAATGGGAGGGGAGAAGATAGACCGTCTACTGTACGCGGATGATATCATCCTGATGGATTTAACCCCTATAGGTCTTCAACGACAACTGGACAACATGGTAGCATATATGTCGAAAAACAACTTATGCCTTAACACCGCAAAGACCAAAGTGCTTACCCTGGGGAGATCCTCAAAGTGGAACTCTAAGTTTACCTGGCATTGTGATGGAAGGAAGCTGGAAAGAGTGGAAGCCTTTAAATACCTTGGGATTGAAATCAGTAACGATAAAGAGGAAAAACCCGCGCTTGAAACACTCTGGACAAAGTTAAAAAATCTCACAGCCCAAGCTAAGGCCGTGGACAAGAAACACGGCCGTTTTTCGATTGTACCCATCGTGAGATTTTACAAAGCCAAGGTTGTTCCTACCCTAGTTTATGGGATGGATGCAATGCTGCTAGCTCCGAACACCATCTGGGAGAAACTGGAAGCTTTTTTCTGGCGAAAGGTCCTCGGTCTAGCCCAATCCACTCCAATTGCACTAATAAGACGAGAGCTATGCATTTCCTCACTGTTGGCAATAAAACTGAGAGCCACCTTGATGTTATACCGCAAGGTAATAAACAATCCAGAAGTCAAAGTATTAGACCTCATACGGAAAGAACTTAACGAGGGAAACAATCGGGCGCTTGTAAGCTGGGATCAATCCAACCGGAAAATGTTGGAAGAACTGGATCTTTCTGTTGAGACACTCATACACAATCCAAATCGAGTGTCGCAAAAACTTTTAGAAGCAGATTGGATCCATACCCAAGAAATGGCCTGGTCGTATTCCATCACAGCAAAATTACCAACTGCTCCAATGAAGCTAAACGACATGCGTGGCTACCTACTGAGGTTTCCAGATAAGAACTTAAGTCGTCTGTTCCTAAGATTCAAGCTGAACCAAATAAAAACCAACGAAATTTTGGCACTACGCAAGCAAGTACCATCAAGTTCCTGCCGCTTCTGCCAATCGATAAATGCCATCGAAAGCACAAAACACCTGCTAATGGAATGTACTGGGCTCAAAACGAAAAGAGATAAATACCTTGCAGTCCCATTGAAAAATTACCTCACCCTCGACGAAGAAAACCTCTGGATACTCCTGACGAACGGGAACAACATTAGATGCGTTATAGGAGTAACACTCTTCCTTAAATCCTTGACGCTCGAGTAGGAGGATTTCCCTTAAGGCTAAGCCTACTAAAGACACTTCTAAAAAGAATCCGGACATTTGCTATATGAAGACTATTCATCCTATATTTTTGTAAAAATTGTGATACAATTAAAAACAAAATAAAAAAAAAAAAAAAAAAAAAAAAAAACAGTATCATCTGGAAGAGTGCCGCAGTACCAATTATTGGCATCATTTATAATGAGTGGAGAATGAATCATTCATTGCCATCAAGGCTATAATCTCATTGGTGAATTCTACTACTAGATAGTGGCTTGACTCTGGGCGATTTGTCGGTTTTGAGTCTGCATACCATTGAACACCAGATACAGTTCGCTTATTGGTCTTTTTGGATCGTACTATCTGAGGATTGAAACATAACCAGTTCTGCTTTGAGAACGACCTTGAGGTCGAAACACGTGTTGGCTGTTTGAACATAGGATTCTTTGATTAAAATACACGTCGAGCAACTGGGCTGATTCTTTGGAATTATTATATTTGAACTCACTTTAAGGACTTTTGGATTCCTGCAAAGATCAACAACAACCTACTGTTGAATACTTTAATATTTGGAAGGGTTTAGGGTAACCCCTCTTGTTACTGCTGCATTGGGTCACTGGTCTATATTGGTGACCTAGCGCGCCATTACCCGTTTTTCCTTACCCTACCTACTATAGAACCTCATAGAATGATCTGCCCTCTCAATACCGCTCCTCTTTCACAAAGTGATATTACAAAAATGGGTAGAACAGGTGCTCATACTCAATACTATCCTCAGAAGGTAGGGAGATGAGTGGTGTAGACAGGTTGCCCAGGCACCTATACTGTGCACATTCCAAGAATAATTAGATCAGAATTACAATCACCAGGCAAGGCATACATTCATTTTCAAAAATTGAGTAGCAGAGTTTGCTAATTAAAATAACTTGATTAGCAAACAAACCTGTTTGATTAGCAATATTGTATTCATATGTGTAATGCCACTGAAAGTTAGTTTTACCCAAGACATAAAATGAGCAACAATACAGCCGTTTTGTTTACTGCTGAAGACATTAGTGCAAGGAACAAATTCGTTTTCAGAAATTGATTAGCAGAGATTGCTGATTATAATTTTCTTGATTAGCAAAGAAACCCATTTGATTAGCAAAGTTATTCTAATATTTGTCATGTCACCAGAAGTTATTTGTAGCCAAGACTTAAAATTACAGCATGTGTGTGTACCGCTCAAGTAAAACATCGGTGAGAAGAACAAGTTACTCTGTTACCTGGTAATGTTCTTTCGATGGGATGGTCCGACGACGTATTCCATATCTATGACAGTAATCACCACAGCTGTGCTGCCTCGGAAAATGTTCTGCGTCCTGCGTCGATGACGTCGATGCGCCGTCCTCGAGGACCTCCTCCGACGGCCGACGGCACCCGATGTGATAAGTAGGACGCACGACAGCCGTAGCCTCAGTTGCAGTTTTTTCCCAGAACGTGTGCCACCAGTCTTCTGCCAGTCTGACACACAAAGCCTTGCGGAAACATAAGCTGCAATCACATAAGAAATTCTGTAGCGGGGAAGGTAGGGAGGGAGCGATATGGAATACGTCGTCGGACCATCCCATCAAAAGGACGTTACCAGGTAAGAGAGTAACTTGTTCTTTGAGGGGATTGGGTCCTCCAACGTATTCCATATCTATGACAGACTCCCAAAGCAGTACCAATGCAAGTAGGTGGGAAAAGAATTTAGAAAACAGAAATTTAGCATGCCCAATCAAATTGCGGAGTAAAGGACCGCATTGCCAAAGGCCAGATCCTGCCACCGGATGGAATCGAGGGAATAGTGACGTACAAAAGTATGTACCAAAGCCCAGGTGGCTGCATCACAGATGTTGCGAATAGGAACACCCCTCTGCAGGGCAGTAGAGGCAGCCATACCCCAGGTAGAATGGGCCCGTAAGCCGACCGGGGGGTCCTTACCCACCAAGCGGTAACACTCAGAGATAGCCAAAATAATCCAGCGAGACAAAGTCTGTTTCGTCACAGCCTGTCCCAAACGCTTTCCAGCGTAACCAATAAAGAGCTGATCGTCCACTCTGACCTGGGACATGCGTGAAATATAAAAGCTTAACGCTTTCCTAGGATCAAGCCTATGGAGCCTCTCCTCTTCCTTACCAGGATGTGGAGGAGGATAAAATGCCGGAATAACAACCTTCTGGCCTAAATGAAATTCCGACACCACCTTCGGAAGAAAAGAAGGACGAACTCTAAGGACAACCCTGTCCTTATGAAACACAGTGAAGGGTGGTTTAACTGAAAGTGCCTGTAACTCACTCACTCTGCGAGCGGAAGTGACCGCAACTAAAAATACAGTTTTCAGAGTTAACAGTCTCAAAGGGCATGAATGCAAAGGCTCAAACGGAGCACCCATCAGAAACTTGAGAACAAGTTTAAAATCGCAACCAGGCACCTGGAAAGGTGACAGAGGGAACACATTAGTGAGCCCTTTCAGAAACTGAGAAATTAAAGGAATTTTAAAATAGGAACACTCTTCAGACGAGCGCTTAAACATGGACAGCGCCGCCAGGTAACCTTAAATGGTACCCACTTGAAGGCCCCTGTGGGCCAAAGAAAGCAAAAAAGACAGAACCATGGGAATTTCACATGCAAAAGTATCCACATTCTTAACCCTGCACCAGTCGCAGAACTTACTCCAACGGCAACGGTACAGGGACTTTGTTGCGGGCCTTCTGGCCGAAAGCAACACCTCCATCACGTCTTCAGGGAGGTCCCAATCCTTATACCTCAACCTTTCAGAAACCAAGCGTGAAGGTTGAGGGACCTGACCTCTGGATGGAGAACCTGACCCCCCTCCCGTGAGAGCAGATCGTCTTGGTAGGGAAGACGACATGGAGGACAGATGGAAAAGTCGAGAAGGTCTGGGTACCACGTCCTCCGGGCCCACGCCGGAGCAATGAAGATCATCCGGGAACCGAACCTCTGTAACCTCTGCAGTATTTGCAGGATGACGGGGACTGGAGGAAACGCGTACAGCAGTGGGAATGATCACTCCACCACGAACGCGTCTCCTAAGGCTCCGTTTGGAGGAAATTCCCACGAGCAGAACCTCTCGCACTTCCGGTTGACACTGGAGGCGAAGAGATCCACTTGAGGGGTACCCCAAAGGGCAAAAATCTCCAGGAGAATCTCCTGAGCAACTCCCACTCGTGAGAGATCGCGCTCTGCCTGCTCAGAGCGTCTGCCGTCTCATTTTCGTCTCCGGCCAGATGAACTGCCGAGATCGAAACTTTCTGCTGGATTGCCCAGAACCAGAGCTGCATCGCCTCCCTGCACAGAGGAAGTGACCCTGCCCCCCCTTTTTGTTGAGGTAGTGCATGGCCACCGTGTTGTCCGTCAGGATCAGGACATTCTTTCCTCGCACAGTCAGCAGAAAAGCCTTCAGGGTTAGCCTGACGGCCCTCAGCTCCAACAGATTGATATGAAGTCTGGACTCCGACGGAGACCAACGACCTCTGACTGTCAACTCGTAGGCATGAGCTCCCCATCCCGTGAGGGATGCGTCCGTCACGATCGTCACCTCCGGCCAGGGCAGCCAAAATGGAGCCCCCCCACACCAGATTGCCTTCATTGGCCCACCACAGAAGGTCCTGGGCGACCAAAGACGGCACCTGAACCCGAAATCCTGCAGGAGGACTGAGACCACTGGAGCTTGAGTGCCCATTGCAAAGATCTCATCCGCAACCTGGCCTCTGGCACCAGAAGAATGCAGGATGCCATGAGCCCAGACCATCAATCTGGCTTCAGAGCTGCCAGAAGCACGGAAACAGCTCTCCTGAACATCCGTGAGGACCTGCTCTCGAACCTTGACACCAACACTCCGTGTGTTCTCATTCTGCTCGATCTCTCTTCTGCCTTTGATACTGTCAACCATGCCATCTTGCTCAACCGTCTCTGTGATAACCTGGGTATCACTGGTCAGGCTCTGGCGTGGCTGACCTCTTTCCTTTCCAATCGACCCTCCCAGGTCCAACTGGGGTCCTTCCTCTCTGACATCTTTTTCTCTACCTGTGGTGTCCCCCAGGGATCTAATCTGTCTCCCTGGCTGTTCAAACAGAACCTGGCACTCCTTGCCCACTGCATTGCTGCTCTCTGCCCCAACTTTCCGTTCTATGCGGACGATACCCAGCTCATTTTCAGGCTACCCTCGGCCTCCTCCTCTCCTTCCCTCATCTCTGACTGCCTGCCTGCTATCCAGGAATGGTGTGCCGCCAATGACCTCTGCCTTAATGCCAGTAAGACTGAGATTCTACTCATTGGCACACCCACTCCTTCCTTCCCTGCAGCTCTCTGGCCAGCCTCTCTTGGCCCTCTTCCTGCTCCTACCTGCAAGGCAAAACACTTCGGGGTCATCTTCGACTCCACACTCTCCTTCTCTCCTCATATATCTGACGTCTCTAAGAAGTCACACTACCAGCTGCACCTCCTCAGAGATATTCTTCCTTTCCTCTCCTTCCCCCAGAAGCTCACTGTCTCCCGAGCCCTGGTTCTCTCGAAGCTGGACTACTGTAACAGCCTCTATCTAAATCTGCCTGCCTCCACTCTCCGCCCTCTGCAACTCATCCAGAACAGGACTGCGAGATTTGTCCTTGGCCTTAAACCCAGGGACCGTATCTCTCCAGGACTGAAATCTCTACACTGGCTCCCAGTGGCTGCGAGGATTAAGTTCAAAACCCTCTGCATTGTCCACAAGGCCTTCTGGGGTCTGGGGCCTAAATACCTTCAACTCTCTCTTCCTAAATATCTTCCTTCTCGAGCTCTTTGCTCATCCGTCTCCAACTCCCTCAGGGTCAGTCATTTCGCCAAACAACGAGCTGGGGGTAGATCTCTCTCCGCGGCAGGGGCCTCCCTCTGGAACAACCTTCCTGCCTCCCTGAAACTTGAGGAGAACCATCTCCGGTTCCGGAAGCACCTCAAAACCTGCCTCTTTGCTTCTGCTTTCTCTCTCCCTCTCCCCTGCTAAATTCTTCACTGAAACTGCACTGAATCTGCAACTGGGCCACTCTCACCGACCTCGGTCCTTGGCCCAGCCACTCTCCACTTGCACTGCCTCCCTGGCAACCCCTGCACTGCGGGACTGTCTCTGTATCCGTACAGCCCCCCCCCTTCCCAGCACTTGTCTGCACTTACCTTGCACTTGCCACCAGCTGGCCCTATTATTTATTTTTATTCTTCTTACCCTTTACTGCACTTCCCCCCTCCCCTTCCCCTTGCACTTTTTCCCTTCCCCTACCCCTGCACTTGCACTTGTACGATCTGAATGACACCTGGCCTAGTAGGATCATTGTCCGTCTTCCCCTTGTTCCCCCATCCCTGCCTCGTCGCGCCTTGAAACACTTGTGTATAAGCGCGTTACTAATGCCATATCATATCATATCATATCATGAGGCCGAGCAGTCTCAAGAATTCGAACGCTGGGAGTGTCTGGGCAAGTTGAAACTTGTGCACCATCTGCTGAATGTGATGAGCCCTCACGTGGGGAGGAGAACACTGCCCCAGGGAAGTGTCTAGCACTGCTCCGATGTACTGGAGCCTCTGAGTTGGTGTCAAATGGGACTTCTTTAAGTTGAGGGAGAAGCCTACCTTGTGGAGGGAGTGGCAGGTGACTGACAGATGATCCAGTACTTGCTCGGAAGAGCGCGCCCTGATCAACCAATCGTCCAGGTAGGGGTAGACATGAATCCCCCCTTTCCTGAGGTGCGCTGCCACCACTACCATGAGCTTGGTGAAGACCCTCGGGGTGGAGGTCAATCCGAACGGCAAGACCCGAAACTGAAAGTGCGAGTCGCCAACCGCAAACCTCAGGTACTTCTTGTGCTTTGGATGGATCGGCACATGAAAATAAGCGTCCTCGAGGTCGAGAGACACCAACCAGTCCTGAAGTTGAAGGGTCTGGAGGACATGAGAGAGAGTAACCATCTTGAACTTGTCCTTCCTGAGGAGTTTGTTCAAACAGCGCAAGTCCATGATGGGTCTCAATCCCCTGTCTTTCTTGGAAATCAAAAAATAAGGGGAATACCATCCCTTGTTCCTCTCCGCTACAGGCACCAGTTTGTTGGCGCCTTTCTCCAGCAGGGATTGAATTTCCTGCGCAAGGAGCAGATCCGGACTCTTCAAAGAGAGATTCCGCGGTGGATTGTCTTGAGGCCTCTGCCGGAAAGGAAGACAGTAGCCGTGGGTTATGATCTCCAGAACCCACACTTCTGAAGTAATGGCACGCCACTCTGCAAGATGCTGCGCCAGCCTTCCCCCAACCGGCGAACCATGGGACATGGCCTCATGACTGAGCTGAAGCGGCTGTGGCGTTGCCTGAGGGCAAAGAGGCAACAGCCAGAGTGGCCTTGGTACCTCGAGTACCTTGTTTTCCACCTCTGACACTCCTACGGTGGCCCCTTTGACTGGCAGCTCCTCTCGCTTTACCAAAGGATGAGTAATAATGAAAGGAACCTCCCCTCCATTGCTGTCCCCTAGGACGAAAAGGCAGAGGTTGTCGAACTGCAGCGCCCAACGACTTCGCTGCAGCTTTGGAGGTCTGCAACCTCTCAAGGCTCTCGTCAGCCTTGCTGCCAAAAAGATGTTCCCCATCAAAGGGCATGTTGAGGAGCCGGCCCTGCACATCAGGAGCAAACCCTGACTTCCGCAACCACGCAAACCTGCGTATCACGGTGCTCGCCGCCATGGACCGGCTGACGCAATCTTCCATGTCCAAACCTGACTGAACGGCCTCACACATAGCATCCTTGCCATCCTGAACCATGGCAAGGAAACCTTCCTGTTCATCCCCTTCGGGAATATGTTCAGCCGCCAAGGAAACACAGTTCCACAGAGTGCGTGAAACGAGACAAGGCACAAATGGAGTTGGCCGCCTGAAGCGCCATACCCCCTGCAGAAAACACTTTCTTCGCCGAGCCGTCAAAATGCTTGTCGTCCCTATCAGGAGGGATGGTAGGGTACGACGCCTGCTTTGCCGGGGCCGTAGCCGCCTGCACCACCAAACTCTCCGGAGTAGGGTGCTTGGACAAGTAGCAGTGGTCACTACTGGCTGGGCAGTATTTTCGCGGCAATTACTTGCTCACTGTCGGGAGACTCTCCGGAGCAGTCCACGCCGCTGCCACCCTTCTTTGCAGAGCCATATGGAATGGCAGTACCGGGACAGCTGGTGGACCAATGTCGAGGATATCCGTAAGGCCATCCTGAACAAACTCCCCTGGGGGAGCAGATCATCCTAAGTACTCCGAGACCTGTGACATAAGTCGCCGGTACGAAGAATCGGCATGAGTGCCAGGCCCAGGCCTACAAAACTCCACCTCCGGAGAGGTGTCCAGCCCACTAGCATCATGCAGGGACTGCCTCAGGTCCTCAAACTGGCTATGGCCTGAGAGAATCTCGTCAGGCACCATGCCATCATCAGAGTCCTCATCCACCTCTGAAATGAATTCCAGATGGCGGTAAGAAGGCACAGAACTGGAACCAAAGCCATGCTTGACCTTGGCCAGAGCCTTCCTAGGTGGTTCCCCCGAGCCACGGGGTAACCCTGTCGACACAGCCCTGAAAGGCGTTGAGTGAATCGGCGCTGACGTCGAGAGAATCAGCGTCGATGACAGACGCGGCGCCGACAGGACCGACGGCGTTGACACAGGCCTCGAAGGCGGAGCCCCAAGCGTGTCCCTCGACATCCTGGGCGCCGCCGACTTCCTCAGAGGCAGAGCCTCGAGAGAGAGTCCGTCGACGACCTCGGCGCCACAGGCGTCGATGTCTTCCTCGAAGACTTCACAGGTTCACGCAGTCTCGAGCGTGTCGAGGACCGGGACCTGGACCGGGCATGCTGAGAACGATTCCCCTTGTCCGAGCGGGACCTTTCCCGCGAATCGTGACGACCACCCGAGCCCGAAGGCGTGCGAGCGGCGTCTCTCGGCTGATCACGACCGACCCCACTAGGCAGCGCGGACAGACCAGTGCCCTGCGATTCAAGAATCGCCAACATTTCTTCCCAAAGGAAGCCCATTCCTCCGGTGTCGCATGCTTGGTGGGGAAAGCGACCCGCCAACGGATGGAGTCCTCGGATGAGGATGGGGAAGGCGACCGATGACGGCGCTTCCGGGAGTGCCTCGAAGAGGCAGAGGAGTGGCGAGACCGACTCTGGGACAGAGACCCACTGGACTTCCGACAACGACACGGAGAGTCGCCCCTCGAGTCGTCCGTCAAAAGCCCTGCAGACCTCGACTTCCGGGGCTTGGACACCTTACTTACCGATAACTTCTTCTTGCGCTCCCGCAGGCTTTCGACGTGAGCCACTGGCAGTCGACACAGTCATCCGTGTCATGGGCCTCCCCGAGGCACCAGAGGCAGGCGTTGTGCGAGTCCGTGACAGACATCTTGGACCCACAGTCCCTGCACTTCTTAAAGCCCGGATGCGGTGTGGAAGACGAGGTAGACATCTTCATGAAGAAATCGTACACAAACAGGTTCAAAGAACCGAGATGAACAACAGAAACTCCAAAGAGTCGAGGCGTACCGAGATTCACGAAGCAAACACGTTCGCGGAAAAAACGGAACTGAGGCTACGGGCGTCGTGCGTCCTACTTATCACATCGGGTGACGTCGGCCGTCGGAGGAGGTCCTCGAGGACGGCGCATCAACGTCATCGACGCAGGACGCAGACGCAGAAAATTTTCCGAAGCAGCACAGCTGTGGTGATTACTGTCAGATATGGAATACGTCGGAGGACCCAATCCCCTCGAAATGTCAGGCCTTGCAAATTCTTTAAAATTCCGCTAGATCTGCAGGTTGAGTAAGTTAGTTTACCTACTCGACCTAAAAGAAATGCACTAGACACATAGCAACAGATGACAAAAAATGTAAACATGCTTTCTGTAAAATGGTGCATGTTGTCACGACTCGCTCCCTTCGCTCCCGTTCCCGCCACTTGGGGGCATGTTTTGGGGCTTATTCCTTGCTGGACATTTCCTCCGAACCTAATGCCACAGTGCTGTAATGAATTGGGAGCGCTAAATCCCTATTTTCCAAACTACTTCCCTTCCGGATCCATTCCAGGTCTTTGGCAGCCAGCATGCTTCTTTAACCAAATGACTGTGCTTCCCAGAATGCCTGGCCCACTGCTCCACCTCCACCCTTGCAGGACAAGGTTGGGTGGAGGATAGGCAACACCTGTGGCTGCAGGTGCAGCAGTCAGCACACCTGAGGCGTGTGCTCGTTAAACAGCTTTAAAAGCCTCAGTCTCACTTCAGTCCAGCGCTGGTCATCGTTTGCAGTGTTCCTGTTTTTGACTAGTCCCTGGTTCCTGGTTCTTTGCCTTTGTACCTACTTCCTTGTTCCTGTTTTCTTGTTTCCTCCGCCCTGAATTTCGGATTCATGCGCTAATTGATTTCTGCTCCCTTGATTTCCCTTTTTGTCTTCCTCTGTTTGCAGGCAGCAATTCTCAGTGCTTTCCCCTTTTAGATGCAGCCCAGTTTGTCTGTGTTCTATATTTCTTTGACTCTGTCCTTTGCTGCTGTTACCCATTTTCCTTAGCCTTCCTCTTAGTTTAGTTTCCTGTCTTTTCCTTGGAGGGGTAGGGAGAAGTTTGCATAGGTTATTTCGTTTTTTCCCTGCTCCTGATCCTTACTTTCTAGAGGATCCTTTCCATGTTTTCCACTGCACTTCTGCATTTATTTTCCCTTTGATTATTAGGTGTGGTGTGCGGTAGTAGCTAGCTCCTGTGTGAATGCTTATGTTTTCCTCACTATTTTGTAAACACTATTCCCACTTAGGTATTTAGTTTTCCTTCCATTGCTGTTCTAGCCTTTCGGGGTTCCAGTTTCTTCAACAGGATTCGTGGGCTAGCTGACATTCAAGAGGTTTATCTCGTCCTCGTGAGTACAGTTCTTAAGTTCCCTTATGTAATACCATCAAGAGTGTTAGTACACAGATCCTGTCATTGCTTGCCCTCCACGTGGGTTTAGCGCTGTCAGTACCTGTAACAGCAATTGGGGGTAAGGCGCTTGCCGACTTTCCTCGCGGTCAGGTGCTTACCCCACATCCCTTTTCATATATTGGTTTTGATGTCACACTCTATTTGCACTCCTGGGTTCTAGCATACCTGAGTCGTAGTTCCTGGGTGCACATTTCCCTTGCCATATTCGCTGCCTTTGTACTCGCCTGACTAATCTTGACAGTATGACCAGCCCAAGATTCCCATTGAATATGGCAAGTTTAAGAAAGAAAGGCAGCAAGGCCTCTAACAAGCTTGTACAGAAAGCTTCCCCTACATTTACCTGTGACAATCAAATCACTAGTCTTGGCTTAAATGAACTCCTTGTCACGAATGGGCATTTACGAGCAAAGTATTTTTCCCATAGGATGGCACATCCTACATTGCCTGACCCTAGTTCGATCTTTTGTTCTGATCCCGATTCTATGTCAGCGCAAGCCTTAGCCGCAGAAAACAACACACTGTTAGACTTATTATACAAGAGTACCTCTGTTGTTGAACCCCATGATTCCAGTTGTGCTTCACCTCAGATAGAACAGTTTCATGGTACAAACATAACGAATGGAGGGGTTCCTTGCATAACTTCAGTTTTCTACCCTCAGTCCAAATACTTCTTTGCACAAGTACATACGGTAGTCCCTAATGTCAAGAGGTCTAAGGTCAATAGATTGCTTAAGGGTAACACAGATCAAGTTAGTATGAGAAAGCATAAATCTCAGAACCTGAAAGCAGTTGAGGAAAATGCACAATCGGTGCACATCCAGATTGCTAGTGTAGGATCCAGCCCTGATGCCACTATGCCTCCCCCTGTGCTTACTGATAGTGATGTACAGTTAATGCAGGGCATGCTAAGAGCTAAGCTTGAGGAGTTAACACAAGAATTCATTTCTTTACAAGAGGAGAATAAGATCTTGCACGCATTCCTGAATACACCTCAGACTTTATCCATTGATGTTGATGAAGTGAACACAGTTCAGCCCCTGAGTGCAGAGACTTTGGTAAACCATGATAATTGCCAATATGTTAGATCTATTGGAAGTGAAAGTCTTTCTTCTAGCACAGCGCTCAATCTGGGCACAGTTTCTAACAATTGTTCTGCTGATTGTCAGGGATTGCAGTTAGCTGAAGATTTACAAGCCACTCCTTTACCTAAAGTTTCCTGTGTAGCAGTCTGTCATAATTCTGAGCTAGCACACATACAAGCTTCTGATCTCCAAACACAATACACAAAGGTGGCATACACAGATTCAGTCACTACAGTAGGCTTAGGTCCTGCTCTTGATACAGCTGCTGAGACTGAAGTAGATGTTAAAGCTGATGTGGAAGACGATCTTACCTCTGGGTTCACTCTTCCTTCTGCCAATTCTGATCAATACGAACAGTCAGAGACAGTACAGATTTCATGTTCTGATGAACTCATTCCACAGTATACAGAACCAAAAGACCAGCAGGCGATTCCTGAACTGTTGATTGTTAATCTGCCTCTTTCAGAAGCTAAGACAGAGGAATGGACAATTGACGAAATCCTGATTAACAGAGACTTTACTATGGTGATTCCACTGGTTGATTTTGACTTCCACAAAGAAAGAGACTCTGTGTCACCCACTAAAGAAAAGGACTGCAAGGGTACAGTTCAGTCCTTGGTTACTGGAGCCAAGGAGTCTAATGCCCTAAAGGTGCCCTCCATTCCTGAGCCACTAATGTGTCTATCAACTTCTGAGACTTCTGTGTGTCCTCCTACAACCATTGACTCTTCTATGATCCAATCCACAGCCCTGCAGTCATCTTTGGTACACGTGTCTTCAATCAATGAACCGCTGCCATGTCTGCCATTTAATCAAGAGCCTCCACCATGCACGGGGTTAGTCCCAAAGACCCTGACATGTTTGGATTCAGCTACCGAGATGGCTCCAACTCGCATGCCTTCAGCTTCAAAGTTTCCTCTGGCCTGCCTGTCTTCAGCTACAGTGACTCATCCAGAAGATCATCCTTCAGCCAGAGAGCCTCCGGTAGTCCATCATATGTGCATGTCTTCAGTTCCAGAGTTTATTGCTTGCTTGCCTTCAGTTCATGATACACCGGTATCCTGCTTAGCTTCGCTTCCAACATCAGAGGTATACCTGTCTACACCATCAGATCCTGCTATATATTCTACTGCTCCAGACAGTCCTCCTGAATCCCAAACATTTACTGTCGATGAACGTTTAGATTGCCTTTCTTTTGCTTCAGGAGGAGCACCAGAATGCCTGCCTTTTCCACAAGACGATTCTCCCAACTGCTTCACTTTAGCATCAGAGCCTCCTAAAAATGCAGCATCAGAGTTTGAGACTTTTGCCAGCTCCCGCTTCAGAGTCATCAAGCTGGACCAAGTGGTGAGTCAGAACCACTCACCTGGGTGTGCACAGGGGGTGGTGCAGACCGGCGTATTACCTACAGAACTTGTGCAACAGAATTCCGCCAAGAAGCACCAGTTGGGTGCTAGTAGCCAAAGGAAGGGAATGACTGCTGCAGTTCAAGATGTGTCTGTTATTGCTCCTTCTGCGAGTGTGCCTGAAATACCAAGTACTGTGTCTATCACTCCTATCAGTATGCCAAACGTCCCTGCGGTTGTATCCAACGTGCAACAAAGTGGCTACACGACTGTCACCAGGAGTACCAGCCTTGTACAACCCATGGGACTTCCAGGCATCCAAGGCGTAGAATATGTGCAGTCAAACCTTAATCATTTTCAACCACAAGCCTTTTCCCAGATGGATGACAGAAAAAGATCTGAACCTCTACCTCAGCCGCCACCTTCTCTAATGGCTGAACATGAACATTTCCTGAAGCCAGCAACTTCCTCACCTCCCGCATGTCCGCTCTCGGCCGAAAGGCTAACAGAACTTCTACCATCGTCTAAGGCAAGTTGCACCAGCCTGCCTCCCTCCTCAAAGACTTACAAGGGTCCACTCCCAGTGACTGAGCTTCCTGGACCTTCCAACTCTGCTCCAGGTCCTGCAAGTTCTTCATGCCTTTCTTCGAACCATGAGTCTCTTCCTCACCAGAAGTCACCGTTTCCATCAGTATCACCTCCAAAGACAACACACTCCTATCATGGAAGCCCATCTGCCTTTGCCCACAAGCCACCATTTCCATCAGTGCCACCTCCAAAGAAAAAGCACTCCCATCATGGAAAGAAGAAGTCTCGTACGGGTGGCGGGCACCCGAAGAGGGCCGTAGGAGGGGGTATACTGTCACGACTCGCTCCCTTCGCTCCCGTTCCCGCCACTTGGGGGCATGTTTTGGGGCTTATTCCTTGCTGGACATTTCCTCCGAACCTAATGCCACAGTGCTGTAATGAATTGGGAGCGCTAAATCCCTATTTTCCAAACTACTTCCCTTCCGGATCCATTCCAGGTCTTTGGCAGCCAGCATGCTTCTTTAACCAAATGACTGTGCTTCCCAGAATGCCTGGCCCACTGCTCCACCTCCACCCTTGCAGGACAAGGTTGGGTGGAGGATAGGCAACACCTGTGGCTGCAGGTGCAGCAGTCAGCACACCTGAGGCGTGTGCTCGTTAAACAGCTTTAAAAGCCTCAGTCTCACTTCAGTCCAGCGCTGGTCATCGTTTGCAGTGTTCCTGTTTTTGACTAGTCCCTGGTTCCTGGTTCTTTGCCTTTGTACCTACTTCCTTGTTCCTGTTTTCTTGTTTCCTCCGCCCTGAATTTCGGATTCATGCGCTAATTGATTTCTGCTCCCTTGATTTCCCTTTTTGTCTTCCTCTGTTTGCAGGCAGCAATTCTCAGTGCTTTCCCCTTTTAGATGCAGCCCAGTTTGTCTGTGTTCTATATTTCTTTGACTCTGTCCTTTGCTGCTGTTACCCATTTTCCTTAGCCTTCCTCTTAGTTTAGTTTCCTGTCTTTTCCTTGGAGGGGTAGGGAGAAGTTTGCATAGGTTATTTCGTTTTTTCCCTGCTCCTGATCCTTACTTTCTAGAGGATCCTTTCCATGTTTTCCACTGCACTTCTGCATTTATTTTCCCTTTGATTATTAGGTGTGGTGTGCGGTAGTAGCTAGCTCCTGTGTGAATGCTTATGTTTTCCTCACTATTTTGTAAACACTATTCCCACTTAGGTATTTAGTTTTCCTTCCATTGCTGTTCTAGCCTTTCGGGGTTCCAGTTTCTTCAACAGGATTCGTGGGCTAGCTGACATTCAAGAGGTTTATCTCGTCCTCGTGAGTACAGTTCTTAAGTTCCCTTATGTAATACCATCAAGAGTGTTAGTACACAGATCCTGTCATTGCTTGCCCTCCACGTGGGTTTAGCGCTGTCAGTACCTGTAACAGCAATTGGGGGTAAGGCGCTTGCCGACTTTCCTCGCGGTCAGGTGCTTACCCCACATCCCTTTTCATATATTGGTTTTGATGTCACACTCTATTTGCACTCCTGGGTTCTAGCATACCTGAGTCGTAGTTCCTGGGTGCACATTTCCCTTGCCATATTCGCTGCCTTTGTACTCGCCTGACTAATCTTGACACATGTCACCACAAACCCACTTTATGTTTGGCACTCTACTGCCACCCAGACGCCAACTATGCACACTGAAACCTTTACTTCACATTTACATAAAGGTTTCAAACATCTCCTACAAATGATATTCGCCCTTCATAAAATCTACCTGACTATGTGAGTGGGCAGGTAGACTTTTCGAGCCCTGGATTAGTGTCTGTAAAATGTAAAATGTTAGCCACACGAAAGGACACAAAAAAATAAATATGATCAAAAGGCTCTGAAAACAGTTTCGCCAGCTCTCTTCCGGAGGTGATAATATATAATTCAATCATAATCCTAGAGCATAGCGAGCTCTGGAGGCTAACCACAGTGTATGGTATTGCAGTAGATCTGTAGATGTACAGACTGGATGGAACTATTGATTACTACTTTGCGTAAACATTAGATGCTTTGTGTATTCATTATGTAAGAGACTAAGAGTGGATGGCTTAGCAGACAGAGGACTGGGTAGACTAGTTGGAATATTGTAGTCTGCGGCCATCTCACTTTCAGGATAGCTAGTATAAAGGAACATGGTGATAGGACAATGTCAAGGAGTATGGCATCAGCTCATGGGTTGAGCACCAGTCGCACAGATGTATTCTACCAGCAGGTCACAGACCTAGGCTTGCCATCAAAAACATGTGGCTGTGTGATCATGTACATTTTCAAAGGTGTTCACTCATCAATATGCTGCATCTTCCCCAACAAAATAAAATATTGTTTACAATGTTAGATTTAGATACAATAACCTGAACTTTACTGTAAAGTATTGAGACAATGCAGTGTTTCACAGTAGCAATAATGTAATTATGTAACAACTTTGTCAGAAACAGAACTGCATGACTATATTGTAAAAAATAAAATAAAGTTAACTCATACTGGTATTTGCCAGAAAGGATATAGTTAGCTTGATTACAGTATAATCCTGATTACCTCTGGTTTTCAATTATTTGGGTGCTGAGGGGGGGATGCATCATTCCTAGCACTCATGCAAAGGCCTTTGGCCCTTAAGAGTGGAGGAGATGATTACTGCTTCACTCTCTCACTCACCATTAGTCCATTTGAACTTGCAGTGAAAAGAGGGTGGAGAGAGCACCGAGTGCAAGAGAGGAATGCAGGGTGAGCTTTGCTTTCATTGAACAGAGTAACTTAAATAGCCATTTTTGCTACACAAGTGACAATTTAATTAGCAAACCTACAGAATTGCATAGCAATTTGCTATGATTAACTGCTTCTTGTGTGCCTTGCTAGGGACACCAAAAAGCAGCAAAAATAGAAAAACATGCTTTAAAAATTGTCCATTGCAAAGGACCATGGTGTCAGAAATAGTCAATTGTGAATAGGTGGTGAGCTGATTGAGAATGAACTTGGGTCATATGGATATTTCTCCTCTGTGAAGGGTGCAGTGAGCTTAAACGTGGTTGTAGACCCTACTGAGTCGAAGAAATTCCATAGAACAGGGTATTTGACCCATGTCCGTTCTCAGTAGAGGGGCACCCACACTAACTTTGTAAATCTTGGGGGTTCACCCTAAGTAACCCTGGGTAATATAGATGTGGACCCCTTGTACACTGTGTCTTAGAGAGGCTTAGCTTCACCTCACTGAGGCCCAACTAGGCCGAAACACATGTTTGGGTTGCTGATGGTACCCTTGTTCAGAGGAGATTTGCCTAGCATTTCCGTGCTGGACTGCCCTTGTGGGTTGGACAAAGACTGATATGCAAATGCATATTTGTCCTCCGTGAAGGGTGCAGTGAGCTAAAGCGTTGTTGTAGACCCTCCTGAGTAGAAGAAATTCCATAGAACAGGGTATTTGACCCATGTTAATTCTCAGAAGAGGGGCTCCCACATGCCTTTGTAACATATAGGGCCTCATTACGAGTTTACCGGCAAAAAACAAGATTACCGGCATGCCGGTGCAACCATGTCTGTGTAGCACTGCTGCCGGAATCTATGGTAGATTCTGAGTCTGCTTGCACGTGCATTCTGACATGCCAGTAACGGTTGCCCCGGCATTCCGGTAAGGCCCCCCAAACCCCCGATACTGGCATCATCGATGCCGCAGGCACCGGCACCCCCTATGCCGTAAGTATCATTACCCCGATGCCGGAAGCAACGTCATCACGCCGGAAGGAGAAATGCACTGGCAGCCATCTTTAAAAATGCAATACATTGCAATCCTCAGCCTACAGCACCTGGACCAGAGAACTGAACAGTGTGGAAGCAAGTAGAGGAAGATGGCTACGAGGCAAGTCACAGTCTGGCGCAGAAAGCCAAGGTTCAGCGACGTCAAGCTGAATATGCTAGCTGATACCTTGGTGGAACACAATGTTTTTTGCGCAGACCTGTGCCGGGGAGCCCAACTGCGCAAGAAATCTGTGTGGGAGGAGGTTGCGCAAAAGTCTCTGCAGTGAGGCCAACACCCCAGACTGTACGTGACTGCAGAAAGCAGTGGGATGATCTCCGGCTGCGGGTCCGCAACCTGCTCTCTGCTAATCGCAGCCAGGGCCTGGGCACAGGAGGTGGACCACCATCCCCAATAAAACTTGGCACGTGGGAGGAGACGTGCAGCACAGTGATGAAGATGGAGGGAATCGAGGGCGTTGGTGGCACCGAGACGGGAGTCCCAACATCAGACGATGAGTGACCCTTAGCATAATACCAAAGTCACAACACACACCTCCAACCCCAACTACAATGGCAAAGTCCCAATGGCGCGTAGATGAGAGCTAACACATGCCCCATCACCTCCCACCTAAAGCCACCTCTGACATAACCACAATGTCCCTGCCATGAATACACCCAACAAACCCCACTAACACAACCCACATGAGTCCTCAATTACCAACACAAGCACCACTTGCATGCATGCACACACACACATAACCGTACAGGTGCAGGCCTGACCACTATGCCATCTCATGGCACAGTGCACACATCACCACCGCCAATTGCACACCTGACCCACCCACCATGACCATGCACACAGTGTAAACATCAATGCATCTACGCACATAATGTGAGCACATCTGTCCCACATCTAAACAACACATGGCACACAGCCACTGAGGCATGGCCACAACACGCAAACCACGAGACACCTGTAGGCCATCCAACAAACACCATGCACAACATGGCTGCACCAGAAGGATGCTCAAACACTCCACACCCCCCATTCCTGTATGCACCATGGCTGCCCCTCCAACAGGTCCATGAGAATGCACAGAACTCGGAATGTACTAGCATCGATGTATGTAAGATGTATGATGACCCATGACTGATGCCCTGCCTCACTGTCCCCCACAGGCACAGACAGCAAGGCAGAACACACCCCAAAACCTATAAAAGCTGCTGCACGTTGGAGCCGTGGTGACGACAAACACAGCAGGCCATGCAGGATGCCCTGCAGGAGAATGCCAGGGTGGTGAGCCAGGCCGTGTACCGCATGGCCCGGCTCATGCGGGAAGGGATGGCAGCCATGACCCAGGCCATCACTCAGTTGGCAACCGCTATGGCAGAGCAGAGCAATGCCAACACTGACCCCCAACCTGCTCCATCATCGAGCACGACACTGGCGAGCTCCACACACGCACGCCTGGTACGTTGCTCCCTGCGATGTATGCTCCCAGCGATGTATACGCCGCACAGACACAACCCCACTCCTCCGAAAAGGGGCCACGATTAGTTGGACTCACATGTGCATGTTGTGAGGTAGTAGTGGTGGAGTTGTGGTGGGGGCATTTGGAGGGGGTTGTTGGGTTTTGGGGTGCTGGGGTTGGGGGTATTGGGTATTGGGGTATTGGGTATGAGGGCATAGGGTGTGGTGGTAGTGGGGTTGATTTTTTGGGGATAGTGGTGCACTTTTAGCAATGGCAATATGTACACAGTTCATTTCTGTTAAATACAGCTGGTGCGAGTAAGAAAAAAACACAAGTGGACATTGCTTCTTGAATGTGTGTCAATTTAATTTTGGCCAGTGCCCAGAGTGCCCCATTCCCAGTGCCTTGTGTTCCCCAGTATATCAAAAGTATTGTTCAATCAAATCTTGGCATGCCGCACGTCCTTCATGCACATTGTGCTGCGGAGATTTCCAGCATATTCCTCATTTTCAGATGGTATCAGTTCCATGTCAGGGGGCAGGGGTACATTGCGCCGGATGCACATGTTATGCAGCATGGCACATACCAACACTATCTTGCCCACCTTCTCCAGCCCGTAAATGAGTGCCCCACCCAACCTGCTGAGGCAACGAAACCGGGCCTTCAACAGCCCAAAGGTCTGCTCAAGCGTGACACAAGTGCGTGCATGTGCACGGTTGTAGTCCTCTTTGTGCCTGTTGACTGGTTGCCTGATGGGGATCAGGAGCCACGGCTTGAGGGGATACCCAGCATCACCTGCATGGGAGCAATGGAATGTGTACTTGTGATTAACTCGGTCATTCCTTGTGACCACTGCCTGTACAGTGTTCATGATTACATGCAACATATCATTCATGACTGCACTTGACATGTTCCTTATTGAAAGGCCCAGATAAGTGTACTTAGGGATGACCCATGGTTGGGGGGTTGGGTGCTGGCCACGTCTCAGGGACCTTTCCATCAGAAACAGCACTTACACAAATGAAGGCAAACGGTCCATGATATCCTCACATCTGATGGATGTGTTGCCAATGCAAATGGTCTATGCATGTACAGTGCATCATGACTCATTTGCCTGATGTGCTTCATGATACACAGTGGTTTCTAAATCATGCATTCGACTTCTTTATGTCACCATGTACATGCCCATCAACGCCTACCCTCATATGACCAAGGCACATTCACATTGGTGGTATGGTCCGCTTGGTGAAGGGTGAAGTTTCTGTGGTAAGGCTGTGTGGGTACTGGCATGGTGGAAATGAGGTAATGTGGATGAATCCTGCACCACTCAATCATATGTTAGTGGTGGTAACTAATTGATGATTGCACTAGTTACCATGCTTGACCCATTGCATTTGGAAGTGTCCCATAAGGTGTCTGGACAGGTAGACTGGTCCGGAGTGTTTATGTGTGGAGGGTGTAATGACTGAGATTTCCCTGTGTGGCAGTTGAATTTGGCTCAGGCATGGCAGATTGACCCGTGATTTACTTTGCTGCGCTCATGTATTTCATGCATTGTGAGTGCAGGGTGGTGCATTGTGGTACCTGTGGTTCATGTCTGATGATGTTCCTGATTCATGTACTGGTGTGGGCACTGTGTATATTGCTTCCATGTACGCACAGCTGTGTAGGCACGCCACATCTTCATCGATAGGCTGTGCCCCATATTCTGTTGAATTCACTAGGGTCACAATTCTAGGCACCCAGGACGCTGTGTGTGGTCTCGTTCCATATGTGTGATATGTTGTGCAGGTTTGGGATGTAGAGGTGTGTAGGTATGGTCCCTCATGCGACTTTGAATTCTATAGCCCGACGTAGTCTCTCTGCACTTCATTGCATCCATGGTAATGTTCAAGGCTATTTTCTGGGGCGATTATGGATTCATGCACGTGGTGTGCACTTGTGTTGCTCATGCAGGCCATCCAGTGCTATGTTGCTGCGGCCCTCATGGCCCAGCCAGCAGTCAGGTTTCTTGTATCCCCCCGCTCAAGAATCAAGACCCGTCATGGCCGTGCCAGCAGTCAGGTGGTCTGTGCTAGTGTTTCCCCCCATTCAACGCCACTCATTGCCCTGTGGTTAGACTTACCCAGTAGCCAGGTACGTTGCGCAGCGTGTTGTGACATATAGCGGGGAAGCGTGGAGTTGCGCAGCACCATGGCATCATGTGTGGAGCCTGGGAATCTTGCACAGCAATGAGTCTGCTTCCATTGCACACCATCTGGACATTCAGGGAATGGTAGAGCTTCCTGGTACAGTACACTTCCTCTGCGACATGCCAGACTACCAGCTCTACATGGATGCAGTCGATGGCACCAATGACGTTTGGCATGCCTGCTAGTGCATGGAATGCTATTTTGGTTGCATTCACCTCCTCCGCGGTCCATGGTAGCTTGATGTGGTCCCTGGCGTGTTTCAGGAGTGCATCTACCACCTGGTTGAGCACACGGGAGAAACAGGGTTGTGAGATTCCATGCAGCTGCCCCACTGTGTGATTGTAGGTGCCTGTGGCAAGGAAGTGTAGCACAGAAACTACCTTCAGCAAGGAGGGCGTGGCTGTACGGATGTTAATGAGCCTCAGGTCATCATGGATGAGGTCCACTATTGTGGTGATGGTGTCCCTGTCCAGGCGGTTCAGGGTGTGGATCTGTGCAGGGGTTAGGTGAAATGGACTGGCCCTTTGGCGAGGAATTGGTGGCTGCCTGCGGGGTACAACTGCCTGCGCAATTGGTATGCCCTGGCCCAGTCTCGCCCTCTTTCTCCTCCTGCACCTCTGCTTCATTCTCTGGTTCACTGCCTACTCAAGGAGTAGCAGTGCAGGCATGTCCTCCAGCCCCAGTATTGCAACTGCCAATGGTAGCGATGTGGATTTGGGAGAGGTGTGATGTGTGGGAGTGCTCCTTTTGTGCTGTGCCAGGCTCCATTGGCTCCACCTGTGCTGTGCCAGACTCCATTGGCTCCACCTGTGCTGATTGTGTGCACCTGTGGCAGGTTTCTTCACAGCAGATTGCTATTAACGCCTGCCCCGCGATGCCAGTGTTAACAGCATCAAGGTATCCGTCATTACGACAACTCTGTGCCGTTATTTACATGTCCATGCGACTCTTAATGTGCACTTTGCAGCAGCCTGCCGGTGTCACAGGCACGGCTGCCGCGTGTCCGCGCTCATACCAGCAAGGAGGAGCCCAGTCACAGCGGGTCCCTGCCGATGCTGGTGACACCGGCATCGCTGCTCGTAATACTCTGGTCCGGTAAACGATGCCAGTATAGTCATTCCGGCATCAGTTTTACCGGCCTGGCAACCTTGTAATGAGGCCTAGTATTTGTTTACCATAATTAGCCAAGGCACCTGGCACACTTCCCAGATTGTCTGAAGTGCGTCTCAGAACCATTGTTTATGTTTTGTTCAAAGACATCATTGGCGCACAGCCCAGAAAAACGTACTGAATATAAGTTCTTCTTTTATAAACCAATTTTCAATGTTTTGCAATGTAGTTTGTCCCCACCCCACCACCCCCCCCCCAAACAGCCACTCATTTATTGCTGAGCTGCAAGGCCCAGCAATAGTGCTGGATGTTCGGGATCCCCAACGCACTGTTCCAAACCGACCTACTCAGCATCGTCAGCGCAATTCAGAGAATTTTGGATCCCCATAGGATTTCCCTCTCCAGCCTCTCAATGGTCTGAAACACCCCGCCAGCACCTTCACCGGCGTGTTCTGGGAGCATGAAGGAGACATGGCAAAGCCAGCATTTTTAATACGTTTGTTCTTCCTACCATGGAGATCGAAAGTGTTGCCCCCTGTGTTTTGCATCTTCCCTAAACCTATCCAGGTCCGGGTCCAAGTTAGTTCAAAGAAAAACAGATTCCTGCACCCTTACCCTAATTCCCAGATATTTCATGGATTCTCTAGCAATCATAAGCGGGCAACCCTCAGGCATCGCCTCCCCCACCAGCATAAGTTCCAATTTAGCCCAGTTAATCCTAAGGCCACTGACCTCCCCAAACTCCCAAAACACACATTGACGACCCTTCGCCAAGTCCGTCTCGCCCCCCCTCCCCGAAGTAGATGAGGACATTGTCTGAATGTAATGATATACAGTCTTCCCTCTCCCTCTGGCCACACAAATCCCTTCATCAGGGTGTCCGATCTCAAACTTATCTCGAATGGTTCCATCACTAGCAAAAACAGGAGCGGCAAGAGGGGGCACCCTTGACTGGTGCCTCTCTGTAAAAGAAAAGTGTCAGAGGCACAGCCATTCACCCTGACCCTGGCTAGCAGATTTTTATACAACAATCGCACCCAACCTATAAACCTAGACCTGAAACCAAACCCTTCCAGTGCCGCCCAGAGATATTCCCACCCCACGGAGTCAACCGCTTTCTCCGAGCCAACTGCCATCACTGCATGTGGCCCTTCCAAGGAGGAAGCCACGCTCACCGCGTTATGCAATCTCCTGAGGTTCATCCTTGTGGCCCTACTCGGCACAAACCCATATTTGATCCAGGTGAATTAATGCCCCAATGACCGGTAAAAGTTTATTAGCTAGAGCGTTTGCGAGTATTTTTGCATTGATCAAGGGAATAGGTCAGTCCACTGCACTGCTCGGGCAGCCTCCCTTTTTTGTGTAGAACTACAACTGTTGCCTGTCGTAGATCCACTGGCAGTGTGCCCTTGTCCCCACATCCCATAAACATAGCCCTCACCTCTGCCAGACCCTGCCCCGCCAGTTTCCAAAATTCTGCAGGCAATCAGTTAGGGTCTGGTGATTCCCCAGACTGGAGTTGGTTAATTGCTGCTTGGAGTTCCTCCCTAGTAGGGTCCAGCTCCAGCCTAGCCCTCTGCTCCTCCTGACTCACCTGTGGTAGCCCTGTACCCCTTATATATTGTACTATCTTGGCAGTTTCCGGGGCCTGGTATAGTTCCTCATAATATGTAGCAAAAACCTCTGTTATATCCTTACTCGTAGGGACTACCCCATCCGCCCGTCTGAACTCCCTCACCCACCTAGCCCCTTCTTCCCTTCTTTCCAGCCACGCCAAGAGTCTGCCACACTTGTCCCCAGCAATGGGCTGCTCTAGCCTTTTCCCGTGCTAGCGTGTTATATTGAAGCTGTGACCTGCAATGGGTCCTTTTAGTTGCATCTGTATTGTGCCGCACATGCTGTGCCTCTGCTTCCTTTACCTCCCATTCCAGCTGATCCAACCGCTGCCTTTGTGTTCTAAGATGTTGCCCCACTAGCTGCATCGCCCTCCCCCCATTGCACTGCCTTATAGCATGGAGAGGCTCTCCACCGGCCCCAAGTTGTTTTGAAAATAGGACTCTTCGATGAGGGCATCTGTTATCTTTGGGTCCTTTAAGTAATATGTGTTTAGCCTCCAACCCCCCTCTGCTGGATCTTGGCTCCCCATATTACAGCGAGAAGGGGGGCATGATCGGGTCTTCCCCTGGGTAGAAATGTAGCCCTTCTCACCCTGCCCACCATGGTGCTTGGGAGAAGTATATAATCAATTCTTGAAAAGGATGAGTGCGCATTGGAGAAGGAAGAGATGCCTCATTCCCCAGGGTGCATTTCTCCAGATGTCCCTCAGACCTGTGGCCTCTATGAAGGAGCTAAACTTTGTTGGTGGGTGTATCACCCTACCCATGTATGGAGTCCTATCTATCCTTGGCTCAGACGTGTCATAGAAATCCATGCCCACCAATGTGATGCCCCCCCATTCTGTCCTGCCAACCATATGCCCAGCCTCGGACGGGGCCCCTACCCGCTTCCCCTGGTGTGTGTGCCTCCCCTCCCTTCCCACATGGTTCACTGAGAAAAACCTAAACAACTCAAACAGTTCCCCAATATCCCTTGCTTCCCTCCAACCTGAAGCATCTCTCACCCTAAACTAACTTAAACATCGATCGTCCCCGCCCGCATAGGGGCGATACGGGGTTGTGCGCTAGTCACCACTCTCCAGCTCTGCTCTGACTATATCACTGCTGTCCAAGTCATCCTCGGAATACTATAATCTTCTTCATGTTAGCCAAAGCTCACAGTTTCTTCGTCACCGGCCTCGATCCCCAATCACTTCCTCGTTCATCCAGGTAATTTTCTGTCTGCCTTCCGTGTCTGTTTTCTGTGGCCCAATCCTTCAATGTCTGCCCAGTCCCAAGCATCCTGCAGGGTGTGGATGAACTGCACCCCGCTCGGTCCCACCACTCTGAGGGTTGCCATAAAAAGCATTGCGTATTTGACCTCTGCCTCGCATAGTCGCCTTTTAAACTTCTTCAACCTAGTGTCTAGCCTTTTACACTGCCGTAGTAAAATCCAGAATGGAGCCATTTACCATGATGTAACCTTTCTTCCTGGACATCTGTATTATTACATCTTGATCTCGGTAGTTCAATAATTTTGCTATAGCCAGTCTGGGGTGGGCACTTGGGACAATTCCTCTGCTTCGCATCTGATGGCCACCTAGAAGAATTAAGACAACCCCGTTGGCCCCATCCCGTCTGCCAACCAACCTTTGAGATACAGCTCCATGCAGGGGCCTTCTACTTTCTCCGGGAGCCCCAGGATCGTTATGTTGTTGCGTCTGGCCCTTCCTTCTCCCTCCTCCACCTTCTCCTCCAGGAGCTTTGTTCTGTTCTTCAAGTCTTGGATATCTTTCTTCATCGGCTGCATTGCGTCTTCCACCTCCGATATGCTGTGTTCTTCCACCCTCACTCCCACCAATATTTGGTTCCATGTGTTAATATCCCCGCAAAAATATTGCGATATTGACCCATGGACCCTGTGGGGGACCCCCCGCAACCCCTGCATTATTTTTAAATGTGCAGGGGACACCCCCGCAACCCCGCTCCCACAAATTATCCCCCCCAAAAATATTGCCTATGGCAAGACAAACGGCCATATGTACGGCAATATTTTTGGTTGGGATATTTTGTAGGGATACACAATATTTTCTGGAGATCGTGTCTCAAAAGGCCCACCTCTGCCCCCACATCATCCACCTTGCCCTCTAGCGAGGATATAGATTCCTGGATGGCTAGGAGTTCACCGTGCGTGGGCGATTCCAGCGGCGTGCCCAGGCAACTGGCTTTCCCACCCTTTCCAAAACACAGGGGGTCCTTCAGGGACACAGTAAATGCATCCATTCTCACCTGGATGGCCATTTTCTTCCCCTTCTCATTTGCCATCTCTTGTTGTCTTCATGCCCCTGTGCTCCTCGCCTTCCCCACCGAGTAACTCTACATCCAGCACCTTCCAAACTGCTCTCCCCTCGAGGTAGGTTCTTTTCCATCACTCGTACCCCTCTCCCCATTTCTTCTGATGGGGAAATAAATAAATAAATACGTTTTTTTAAAAAAAAGGAAAGGATACCAGTGCTCGAGGCCCTGTGTTATTGTCATGTCAGGCCATGGGCCCCAGCGGTTCCTTTGTGTCTGCCTTTGGATCTTTTTGCCTCCCTGCAGAAGCCCTATTGCCAATACCTGAGCTCCAAGGCTGCTCTTGCCAGAGGGCTAGACATTTCCTTTCTGATGCCAGCTGCGTAGTGCATCCCAGTGGCTTTCTTCACCTTGCTTGCAGTGTGTATCCTCCTCCTCACAGGGGTGTAAATGGCAGGTGTTTTCTGCTGTCCCCTTGTGCCCCTCACCTGCTGTGCCTTAGCTCTTCTGCCACAATGTCTGGGCCCCCCCAGGGGGTGTGGAGACAGCTCCCCAGAAACCAGTGGGTGGGAGACATGGAGGGGGCATCTCCCACCCCTCTGTAGCTTTCACTGACTCCTTTGCAGGC
Organism: Ambystoma mexicanum; assembly: GCF_040938575.1. Classification (NCBI taxonomy): domain Eukaryota; kingdom Metazoa; phylum Chordata; class Amphibia; order Caudata; family Ambystomatidae; genus Ambystoma; species Ambystoma mexicanum. The sequence goes on from NC_090936.1 coordinate 871,520,633, forward strand.
CCGCAAAGTGAGATGCTCACCTCCTTCCTGCGTAGGTAGGTCCCATGGTGCTGGCGATCAGTGGCTCTTTTCCCCTCCACTTACTTGGTGGGTAGAGGGGCCACGCCAGCCTCCTCGGGCTTGGCCGTCACGTGCCACCATGCTGGTTTTATTTGCGGCTCCCTTCTGGAGCAGATTTCTCCAAATCACTGCTGTCTTTTACTGCTGTCTTTTACGTTGCTGTGGCACAGGCTGCTCTCCCACCGCTGTGACACCCGATCCTGCTGGGATGACTGCGATCACTGTAGTTTGGAGGCTTCTACAGCCTTGTGCGCATGCAGTTGGAGCAGAGCTAGACAGAGGTCTAGTCCGCCATGCTGCGCAACAGTGAGTGCCCCCACGTAATTCTATGGCATGACAAGGAGGCTTCAAAATATGCAAAACAATCTTTATGACTGACACATAGCAGCAAAGAAAACTTTTGTAAAACCAATGCATTTTCTTCAAAAACAGAAAAGAACACAATGTTTCATAGGCACACACAGTGCAGAAACCAAGTCCAAGATGGGGCTCAGAACTACCCCAAGTAACCAATCAGGAAGGACCCACCCCCATAAAAGTCCCTTCCTCTAAACACAACTCCTCTTTCTTTGCTGCTGACGCATGAGATAAGTTCTTTTTGTTGTACGGTACGTACTTATTCCGTGTGAAGTATTTTAGTGATACTTTGTATCAGCTATTAAGTTGCTATTTCATTGTATGGTTACTGCGGCTGCGGTCACGGTCGCTTGTTAATGTGTATTGTGAACGTTCCATTAGAAAGCTCAGCCTCTCCTTGTGAGGCAGGGACTTCGCCTCAGTGACGCCCTGTGTTCGGGCTTTCCTTTGTCCTCCTCCCACTCCCCCGCAGTGTCGAGTTTCCTTTCGCCTGCTCAGCGACTAGAAAGCAATTTTCCCTCCATTTGATATATGCGCTGTGTGCGCAGGCCCTTCCCCCCTCCAGTGACGAGGCCTGCTCGGCAGCATTTATGTCAGTGGAGCGCTCGCCTGATCGGTGCTGCTCGAGCTCATAGCCGCTCTTCCGTCACCTTCTGTGTGAAGCGATTTCGCCTGCTCGGCGCACCACACGAGTGGTTTGGAGTTCAAGTAGCACACTTATTAATTTTGCGTTGCACACACGTTTTATGGACTCTGTGTGACCGTGTTTCTTTTGTTTCTCTACTGTTACTGGGGTCTGGCCTGCTTGGTTTCAAAGCACAGCTTGGTCTAGTTTTAATCTCTAAAGGAGCTGTTGGTCTGCTCGACCTGTGGCTCTCCCCCCACCACCCTCCTTACATTTGTTTTACAGTTACTGCTGGGGTTCATTGTCATATTTGTTATTTTATAACACTTAATGACCATGCAGTCAACCAAAGGGGCGGAAGGGGTCCCTTTAGCTGATGCTAGTACCCAGGTTCGGCGTGCTTCTAAGAAAACGGATAGGTCTGTTACGGATGAAGGTATGAGGGGTTTGGGGGGGGGCCTCCTTGGTTCCACCCCCATCTGCCTCTAAGGCTATTAGGGACTCTCCCCTACTGAATTTAAATTCAACATTGGCCTCGGCACTTGATAGACTCATCAACAAGATTGCTGACTTTCACCCCAGTTCTGATCAGGGTCCTTCTGTAGCGCCCAGAACGTGTACGGCCAAGTCTAAGCATTTGCAAGGGCAACTAAGCCCTGTTAGTAGCTCTCCCTCTTCTCCCAATTCCCCAGTTATGACCTTGAAGCGTAGGTTTGGGGGAGGAGGTATGTTGCAGTCTTCCGCTCCCATCCATATTACTTCTACTCCCTTATACTCGCCTGATTCTTCTGAAGATTCCCCACGTAAGAGGCCTAAAAAGGAAGGGATCCTCTGTAGGGTTATCCCAGGGAACTTAGGGGCAGTTGTTGAATGACAGTGGGGTCCCTTTTTTAGACCCCTCGCTCATCAAATACCCAAGGTCGGCGGAATGGCGCCCTTCCGAGGCGGTTTCCTCATTCCTGCATCATTGGATCAGGAAACCGCTTCCAAAAGAGGACAGGGATAAGTTGAGATTGGAATGTCCTCGCCCTGTCATCCCTGATAAAGTGGCTTCGACTCCGGAGATAGACCAATCTATGGTAGCTTTCTTGTCACAAAAGGATCCAAAAATGGGAGTTTACTGGGGCTGTCAGGATAGACTGTTGGATATGTTGGGGCCCTTGACCCAAATCTTCGAGTTGGCTTAGGAGGCTGCTCTTAATGATTCACAGATTGATGTCCAAGTGCTTAAAGGTTGGGTGCAGCGTTCCTTTTGCCCGTTAGGCAATGCCAATACCAGCATATCTAGAGAGAAGCGCAAAAGTTCTCCTTAGGCGTATAGACCCCAAGCTGCAGGATATGGCTCAGGGGGAGGCTGGCCCGAAAGCCAGGGGAACTTGTTTGGTGACAAATTTATAAAAGGACCTCTCTGCATTTGTCAATACATTTACTGGCCTGGACAAGGCCCAGGCAAACATTCGGATGGTGTTTGCACCTAGAGTTGTTGACAAGGAAGAGCCTGCTCTTCTGGCCGTTCCTCTTTCAGGGGCTCTGCCCGCCCGCAACAGTACACCTCCAGGGGAGCTCACCACTCTTCCTCTGCTCGAGGATCCCAGACGTCCTTCTCCCCCCAGAGAGGATCGCACTGGAGAGGTCGCAATGGCAGAGTTGCAAATAGAGCAAGATCCGCTCAAGGTAATGTCACGTCTCGTAAATGTGTCTTTCCACAGAGGTTTGGGGGGCAGGTTGGCAAGGTTTCTTCATCGGTGGGAGGAGCTCACCTCAGATCCATGGGTGTTACAAACGGTTCAGGGATTTCAGATAGACTTCTACTCCCCTCCCTGTCAGCTCTCTCCACCTCCTCCTCTTGTGTTCGATCAAGAGAAGCAGAAGTTGGTGGACGCAGAGATTCGGGATCTCATTTTCAAGGGTGCAGTGGTTCCGGCCACTTTCATGGCCTCCCAGTTCCTCAGCACGATTTTTCTAGTTCCGAAGCCCGAAGAGGGTTTTCATCCTGTGATGAATCTCAGAGCCCTTCATAGTTTACCAGCATTTCAAAATGGAGGGCATTCACCTTCTCAGGGACACCCTTCTCCCGAGGGATTGGATGGTCAAGCTGGACCTCAAGGATGCGTACCTAGTGGTTCCAGACGTCCCCCCACATCAGGAGTTTCTCCAGTTCTCTTGGGGGCGGGGGGGTTGCCTTTGGCAGTTTGCCTCTCTCCCGTTCGGTCTGTCATCAGCCCTGTGGTGTTTCACCAAGCTAATGAAGCCAGAGATGACGTTTCTCAGATCGGAAGGGGTCCAGATTATCATTTACCTGGACAACATGCTTCTTCTGGCGCAGGATCTCCAGGTTCTGCAGGGTCACTTGGATCTCACGATTTCCCTTCTACAAGACCTAGGCTTTGTAATCAATGCCAAAAATCAATTTTCCATCCTACTCAATGCATCCAGTTTCTGGGCTTTGCTATAGATTCAAGGGAGTGCATCCTCCTTCTTCCAGACAGCAGGCTCTCAAGAATTCGGAAGGAAATTAGCTTTATTCTAAGGAAGGGGATAGCGTCTCTCCATCAGTTAGAGAGGGTTGTGGGGATGTTGTCCGCCTCCATTCAGGCTATTTTTCTGGCGCCACTGCACTACAGGGTGCTTTAGCGCATCAAGGGGAGGCATCTACGCAAACATTTGTCATATTCTCAGATGGTGGTGCTGTCTCCCGACGCCAGGTTGGAACTTCTATGGTGGCTGAAGCATATGGATGCCTGGAATGGCAAGGTGATCTTTGGGCCGTCTCCAGACGTGGTTCTAGAGTCCGATGCCGCCAGAGCCGTTTGGGGGGCAAGGATAGGTCAGACTACCACTGGAGGAAAATGGTCCGATCAAGAGAGATTACCTCATATAAATTGTCTGGAGTTGCTGGCGGGTTCTTTTGCGGTCAAGAGCCTTCTCAAAGACCAAGGGAACTGCTGTGTCCTCCTTCGGATGGACAATGTTCCCGCGATTCGATACATCAACCATCTTGGGGGGGGGACTGGCTCGAAGGCCCTAGCAGACTTAGCAAGGGAGTTTTGGCATTATTGCCTGGACAGGAACATTCTTTTGCAAGCAGAGTATCTACCGGGAGCCAGCAATGTGTAAAGATTGGAGGGGGGGGGGATCTGTACTTCTGCCCTCTATATGGTAGAGGAGAGGCACAGAGGACCCCAGCCAAGATTCTCTATTATGTAGCAATGGATGAGCAATCAAGGCCTAGCTTCTCAGGAGGTGAGGCGATGCAGGCTGGTTCTTAAGTACAGTGTAGTCCCCAAGCCCCCACAAAGGAATGTCCACACACTGTATTAGTAAAACACAGTCTTTGTATAATTAATATTCAAGGTTATGTACAATATCACAATAACTCACTTTGTACTCGGTTATCTATAATGGCAAATATACAGTTCTATGTGGTACCAAAATTACTATTAGATCTCTTTAAAGTGCATCAACTGTACAGTTAAATGTCAGAAATCAGTTTGTAAAGGAAACCAACAATAGATATAAGAGGAAAGCAGTTGGTGAGCAATTGGCAGAATACTGGCCCGGCTACCTAGACACAGTTCTGTGTGGAGATTCCCCCCTCCTGGAAAACCTGTAGAATAAAGATATATCACAAGCCCAGTCTGTATATTGTTCACAAGAGTCTTCCCAATAGTTCAGCAACCCCAATGTACCTGATGTGGTAGAGTTCCTCGTCAGGGAATCGACGGCCCTTCTTGAGTTCCCTCCCTTTAAGGCAGGAGTCACGGGTTGTCGAACGTCAGGTGAAGAACAGGGTGAACTACAGCGGTGAAGTGGCAGCTTCGCTCCTAGCGGTGCTCGTCGGCGATGGAGCGTAGACGTCCTGTAAGGAGGAGGCGTGTGGGGCACCTCGATGTCGATAGTTCTGGAGCAAAAAGTTTGAAGAACTGTGGCCCAACAAAGGCGTTGAGTTGTCGGCATCTCTGTGGTCTTTGGGTGGCGGGAAACCCACCGGTGGATGTATCTCGGTGCGTCGACGTCCTCAATTTCTCCGGCAGGAAAAAGTGGTCAACGGTGCGGATGAAAACGTCCTTGGATCAAATGAAGTTCTTAGGCAAACGGGAACGTGGCGGCTCCGGTCAGCAACGGCGGTCGGCGACGGTGATGGACAACAGTCCAGGTGCTTCTCTTTGGGATTCCGCTGCAGTACTTGTCTCCAGTCGGCAGCCTGTCGTAGGTCTGTCTACCAGGGAGCTTTGACAAAGATCAGCTGGTGCACAATGGTCCCTCGTAGCTCAGGAAGAGGGTGTTTTACCAGGTCCTCTCTGGCTCAGTCCTTGGAGACACAGCAGCTTTCTGATTGATGAAGAAGGGCAACAGCAATTCTTCTCTTCCAGCAGGGCTTCAAGGTCAAGCTTCAGTTTCACTCCAGTTACTCTTCAGCTTCTGAACATGAATTCTAGCAGTGAGAGGCCCCCAGATATACTAGTTGGTCTCCCATTCATTCTGCTGGGTCACACTCAGGCAACCAATCGGTCAGAAGGGCATTCATGCAGGCAGGCAGCCAATCGGGTGCATAATGCATTCAGGCCATTTACTTCTCTCCAGACACTCACAACAAGTTATGTGTATTGGGACAAGTAGCCAGCCATTCAACACTCCACAACACATTCATACCAGTTTCGGGCAGGGCTGTTTCAGTCATTGTACAAACACCAGATACTAGACATCCACAACACAGAATCTGTATTTGTCACACACTCCATTCACCCAGGTCCCACAGACAGGGTGTACCCACAACATAGTCACTGGGAAGGCTCGAGCCAGTCTGGCCTGGACTTCACAACAACACCATATATGGAACTTCCACCCAACAGCCAGTCAGGGGGAAGAAACAGAGTCAGGGATTCCCAGGACTTTGTGAAAACAAGGTAACAGACAATAGAAAGCAAGAGGCCACAGGGGCCATCTTGTTTCCCATTAGGAATCAAATGATTCCAATGGCAGGGCCTAAGTATGCCAAAATGGAGGATACTCGGAGCATCTGTCAATTTCAGCATAGAGCTGCCACCAGCCCATACCCTGCTATGTGGGCTACATACAGGTGCCCAGAAACATACACTAGGGGCACAGGGTTGCACCTCCCACCCATGGGTGCCATAAGGGTATCCCATGGGTCTGTTCACCAAAACCAAAAGAGAGCTGCACCTCCAGGAGTCCCATATGAACTCCTGCGCAGAAAACTCATCAGAACACACGATAAAAGGCAGCATAGGACAAGAATACAGAGGCCCTGTCCCTCCGATGCATTTCCAGCATCACAGTACGCCAGGTTGGAGCTTCTATGGTGGCTGAAGCATATGGACACCTGGAATGGCAAGGCAATCTTTGGGCCGTCTCTAGACGTGGTTCTAGAGTCCGATGCCGGCAGAGCCGGTTTGGGGGGCCAGGGTAGGTCAGACTACCACTGGAGGGAAATGGTCCGATCAAGAGAGATTACTTCATATAAATTGTCTGGAGTTGCTGGCGGGTTCTTTTGCGGTCAAGAGCCTTCTCAAGGACCAAGGGAACTGCTGTGTCCTCCTTCGGATGGACAATGTTTCCGCGGTTCGATACATCAACCATCTGGGGTGGGACCCGCTCGAAGGCCCTAGCGGACTTAGCAAGGGAGTTTTGGCATTATTGCCTGGACAGGAACATTCTTTTGCAAGCAGAGTATCTGCTAGGAGACAGCAATGTAGTGGCAGACTGGGATTCCCGTTACCTTAAAGACGAGAGCGATTGGATGCTGGACAAGGCGGTTTTTGTCTCGATTCAGTCACTTTGGGGTCCCATTCAGGTAGACCTTTCTACCTCTCGTCTCAGCATTCAGGTTCCTCAGTTTTACAGTTGGAGGCCGGACCCCCCTGGCTTTTGGTACCGAGGTGTTTCTCCAGAATTGGACAGGTCCTCTGTCCTATGCCTTTCCTCCATTTACCATGATAGCCAGAACACTGGTGCAGGTGCGCAGGCAGTTTGCTAATCTCGTAATAGTGACCCCATTTTGGCACTCTCAGGTGTGGTTTCCCGCTCTCCTGGAGTTCGCGGTAGATGTCCCTCGTCTTCTCCCTCTTCACCCTTGGCTCCTCACGGATACGGCGGGGCTCCCTTACAACCTGCTCCTTTGGGGCATCTCTCCCTTATGGCCTGGAAGATTTCAGCTCTTCCTGGTGTTTCAGAGGCCTTTCGCAGGACTCTATTAATGTCATCAAGGATTCCTGGCCGTCCTCCACCAAGACGTTGCATTCCTCAGCATGGAGTCGCTGGGTGGACTGGTGTGTGGCTAGGCACCTCAATCCCATTTCTGCCCCTCCAGTAGACATAGTAAATTTGTTGGTTGAACTGTTCAAGGAGGGCAAGGCTTATAGGACAATTAATGGGTTAAGGTCGGTGATCTCGGCTGGTCATGTGTTGGTTAAAGGGGAACTGGTCGGATGGCATATCATTGTGAAGAAAGCCCTTAAATCTATCAGAGGTCCTCCTAAAGCCAGATACTCAGTTCTTTGCGATGTAAATAAAGTTCTGAATTTATTCCTCACTTGGCCTCATAATCAGGAGTTATCTCTACAACAAATTTTCAAAGCTAGCCATGCTTCTATGTCTTGTTTCCATTAAAAGAGTGTCTGACATCAGGACTCTTGACGTGGACAACAAGATTTTCTCTCCTCAGGGGGCAACTTTCGTAGTGTCCAACAGAACTAAGTGCATGGTTTCTTCTGTTTCTTATCCAGTGTTTCCTGAAAATGTTAAATTATGTGTTGTGCAATGTTTAAAGTGTTTTGAGCTAAGGACGGAAGGGCTTCGCCCCCCCCGGGACCTCTCAGCTGCTTATTTCTTACCGGAAACCCTATAATCCAGTGTCCTCAGCTACTTTAGCTAGATGGGTTAGGTGGGTGATGAAAGAAGCAGGGATTGACGTCTCTTCATTTGGGGCTCACTCTGTAAGGAGAGCTATGACCTTAAAGGCGGCTTTTCTTGGGGGAGGTCTGGAGCAGATTTTGAAAGCAGCTGATCTTTTAAAACATTTTATCATAAGCAAATTGATCATGTGGTTTTTGATGTGATGCAACGGCTTTGAACTTGCATAATATGAAGCTTCCTTGACCTGCCATAGAATAACTAATCCCCCGCACTATCATGAGTGGGGGTTTAGATTCTATTAAAGACAAGGAGGAGAGTATTATCCCACTCGCCCACCCGGTGCCAATTTATTTTTCATTTACAGCTTCGAGTTGAGGAGTTTGAAGGTGCTGGACCGGGGAAAGATCTCTGGAGGTTGTGCCTCAAGAAGATGGCTGAGCTGTTCTTCAGTTGGAATGTTGGCCTTTACTGTTTTGCTTCTTTGGGTGTCAGATTGCAGCTTCAGAAGGAAGGGACTTTTTCTATCCCCTTGCAAAACATCCAGGTGTAACACATGTTCTACCCTCAGCAGTCCATCAAAGTGTAAACCATTTCCCATCTAAGTGCAATACATTACCTACCCCCAGCAATCCAACTGAAGCGTTTTATAACTATAGCAGTTAGGTTTTAGTAACATTGGCCACAGCATTGCGTGTCTGTAGTTGGCGGAAGGTTGATTAGTGCAGATAGTGGTTGCCAATTTGAATAGGCAGGACGCTGTGATAACAGCCGGCTTTGCCTGGAGTTGTACTTTTGCGGGACGGGCCGCAGCAACAATGGCCAGAGCCGCCTGGGGTGTAAGGTCCTGTCCCTGAGGACATTGCACAGTTGTTGTTTGGGGACAGCTGGTCCAAGTTATGCTACCCATTTGCCGAGTGGACGACTTTGAATAGGGACGTGGTTGTACATGGCAGAGTGATAATGTCATGGTGGGGAGGGACTCCCTTCCACTACACACTTCAAGATGCCACTGGAAATAGCCACGTTTTTAGGTCCTTTCTGAAGGAGAGGTCGTTTTTGTTGTGCCGGATGTGTAGTGGAAGGGAGATGGAGGAGGCTTGGATAGAGAAAGCAGATCCTCCCAATCTGGTCGAGTTGGGTGGGTGGGATTACGGGAAGACATGCCGAGCCTGATCGGAGGGTTCGGGTCGGACGGTAGAGAGTGATCTTGTCCTGAAGGAACTCTAGCCCAGTGTGGTGGAGAGCGGTGAGTGATGCACAAGGCTTTAAAATAGGCCCGTCAGGTGAAAGGGAGCCAGTGTGGTGTTCCGAGGACAGGGTAATATGTTCTCTAGGTGAGATGGCAAGCAGGAGTCTGGCCGGAGAGTTTTGGATTTGTTGGAGTTTCATGAGCTGATGAGCTGGGACGCCTAGATTGAGGGAGTTGGCATAATCTAAGCAGGAGAGAACAATGGCAAGTATTGCAGAGAGCCTATGAGGGTAGGTTAGGTAAGGGAAGATTCGCCTTCCAATGCGTAAGTAGAAGTTGCATTTTCTGGACACAGAGTTGATGTGTTGGGAGAGGGATAGGTCCAAGTCCATTGTGCAGCCCAAATCATTTACAGAGGCAGAAACTGCTGGTGGGGCTCCTAGGGCGTGTGGCCATGGTATGTTTTGTATAAAGAATGGCTTATTTAGCAATTGACCAGGGGAGCTGCCTCGAGCCACAGTCTTTACCTCTGGCAAGCTCCCCAAATAGACATAAGTTTTCTTGCCTGATTAAGAGGGCTCGTGGGTGAGTCGCAGGAGGACAAGTCCACTATCTTGAAGCCGTTGGGCCCAAGCCAATGAATCAGAGGCACAGAGGCACCAGAGTTGGTGCGTCAATCAGACACAGTGATTAGTTTGGGTTGGGTCAGGTCAGCTCAAGCAGACATTTTTATTCTACAACGTTGCATAAGCCAACTCAAAAGAGAGCCTTGTAACAAATGAATGCACCCACTCCATCAGAATTCAACAAGTTTGTTTATCTTTTGTGGTCATGCAGGGTGTAATACACAATCAGAGAATATTTCTATGATCTCAAAGAGTAACTCGAGTAATGATTGGGAAGAGTGGGCACCACTAGGGTTTGTTACTAAAGTAAGTATATATAGTACGCAATAAATTAGGTTTATGATCTGTGGTCCTGTTGCCAACACACCTCACTTGCACTTTGAGGTATAGTAATAAGTGTAAAATAATAGATCCCAAGTTGTTCAACCTAGGAAGTTGGAAGGACAGCAAGTGTGTATTAACACATTTTCCTATTTATATTCATAATATTGATTTGGCACCTAAATATCCATTTCCATCTTGCCCTGTCTCACGCTTTCCAGCAAGTACTGGGAGGAGGAAGAGGTGACTGAGACTAATGAAGATTACGCATAGCAACAACATAGGGATACACAGTGAGGCCTATCATCCAACACCTTTCAATTGTCGCACTAATAGAGTCAGTCAAGATCCGGCCCTTTTTCCCCCCCAACTATGAACACCTGACACCCATTGACTCAATTGCAGTATATAAAGCGTGATTCTGCCAAGCTCATTGGGTGAGCTGGGGTTGCTGAATGGAATCAAGAGGCCAAGGAGCAGCAGGCTGCAAGGAGAGGAGCCAAGAAGGACAGGTGGAGTGTGGCACGCCAAGACGCCGGACTGGTGTGTGTGAAGGGCTGCAGTGTGGCGAGGGAGCCGTGTCTCCGGGGAGCCAGAGCGGGATGAAAGGCAGTCCATTGGCCTTGTTCAGGCCAGTGCTTGTTTCCCTGAGACGTGTGTGGGTACCAGGGGTATCCGAGGGGCAGGTGCTCGACCCAAACCCATTCAAACTGATTTAACCTGCTCGTCAGTGCCGCGCTACTGTTGAGGAGTTTTGTGAAGCAGGGTGAAACTCAGTAAAACTGAGTGGCCGGAGCAGGAGCTTTGGGAAAAGAAGAGCCTGGTGAGTGAAAGCGGTAAGAAAGCAAAGTGCTGGGAAAAGAAAAGGCCGGTGAGCGAAAGTGGGAAGAAAGCAAAAGAAAGTGAGAAAAGGTGAAGGCAAAAGCAAAGACGGCGAAAGCAAGAAAGCGGCAAGAGAAAGAAAGCGGAATATAATTGAAAGGTGCGCTAGATACGCGGAAGCAGAGAAAGACAGAAATTTCACGGGCGGTGCGAAAGCAGCTAAGAGGGGATGCGAGTGACCCAAAAATAAGGAGAGTGGCACAAGCAACCCAAAACAGAGAGAGAGACAGCAAAGGGACAGTAAAAATGAAATGGACCCTGAAGAGAGTATGAAATTAACCAGAACATGAAAAAAGGGTGCAAGCGACCCACAGGAAGTGCAGAAGGTGCAAGAGATCACAGTGAGGAAAAGGAGGGTGCAGGAGAGCATGTTGGAAAGTAAAGAGAAGTGCAAAGAGACACTGAATGGTGGGAAGAAGGTGCAGGTGTGCACAACAGGAAAAGAAGGTGTTCAGGGCACACAACAAAGTAAAGAAAGGACATTGAAAGAGGCACAGGAGAGGAAAAGGTGCCAGAAAATAAGGAGAGGGGTTAGAGGTCACAAGGTTTGATTCTGGGAGGACCAAAGAACCCAACGTTCTCGAAAGTCTTTTATACTACCCCATGGAAGAACTGTACAGTGAAAGGTACATCCTGACAAGAGGAACTTGTTTTCTTTGTTTGAGACCAGACGGGTCTACGCTTGGGGAAGGGAACCCTAAGAGGCCCACCAGAGACATTGTTGAACTTCGTAAGAAAGGGCCTACGCTTGGGGAAAGGAACCATGGGAGGCCTGAATTAAACTGAATCGTCAGTTGAGTTGTAAAGTAAGCAACTGTGAATCTTCGGACCTAGGGGGCATATGCCTGGGGAAGGGAACCTTAAGGAGGCCCACTGAAGACATTGTTGAACTTTGTGAAGAGAGGCCTTTTGGGAAGGAAACCCTGAGAGGCCTAACAGGAACTTTGTCTTTTTGTTTGGAACTGGAAGGATCTAAGCTTGGGGAAGGGAACCCCAAGAGACTCATAGACGTTATGAACTTTATTGATTTGCTGCAAGAGCCCTACATGGAAGGTTCCAAGGGCAACCCTTTTGAGTGGAGCTTATTTGAACTGGTAGATCTACACCTATTAGTAAGACTACCTGACACCAGTTGTGGTTTACATTTTCTTTGGAATCACTATTTTTCCTTTAAGAAGCCCCCCCCCCGTCACATTTGGTGGAAGAGTGAGGGCAAAAACATAGGTTGGACACAGACATACTTAGGTTCTGGACCTACAGACATCGACGACCCTTAGAAACATCAGTTGAGGGAACAACCCCCTTAGAGTTAGGGCCAGATAGGCATCACACCAACACCACAATATATATATAATAAAGGTTTTCAAACTCTTACTTTTTAGTCTGTCTCTCTCTTGATACCTTGCCTGTCTCAAAGATACCTATGACTTTTAAAACAATGTACTATACACCTGGTGGATGGATAGATACAAAAGAGACCCCAACCAACCATGACACCACAAGCTCAATAGAGCCAGGCAACACAGAGTCCACAAGTCACGAAGCAGGTAGATCAGAATCAGCCAGGACCAGAAGCAATAACACAACCGCTGAATGCACTAGAACCACTTTGGGACTTCTTCCTCCCCCTACTTTGTTTTAAGAAAAGGATCAGAGGGGACACAGAAATAAGCCAGAATCTACTGACAACCCAGCAACTACCCAAAAAACCTAGCGATCAACCTATCTAGCAAATAACTGACTGAGACTGCCCACATTTAGTTCAAACTTGTTTTGACAGCAAAGTAGATTTGTTTAAGTTCACCAGGAAATTGAGAGTCATGGCCTTTTTCGCACAGCAAAAGAGGACAGAACAGAAAATACAGAAGAGAAAGAGTTTATCGAATTCCTTCTACGTAGTGCCTTCACAGTACCCAGGCCATAATCCAATTATAGACCTGTTTCACAGAATGGTCACAGATGACCTACAAAAACGTACATAGACACCCCAAGCAAAGCAACTTCACCTGAAAAGAATCCACGATTATTAAATCACTGTTCGCTGACACATCCTTAACCTTCAAGCCAACAGACAAGGGTGACGGACTAGTAGTTATGGACACTGAGAAGTATGAAAATGAATGCATCAGTCAATTACAAGACTGCAACACATGTGCCTATAGAAACAGATTCTACAGAACAGATGAAGAATGAGGACACATTAATCATGAGAGCAGAGAATAGAGGTTATATTGGGTTCTTACAGAACTCACAATTATCTCAAGGCACCATATCCAAGAACAGCAATTTGTTACACCTTGCCCAAAATTCACAATGACATAATAAAACCAACAGGACACCCCATAGTATCGGCTACCAACAGTATCTTTCAACCACTTGGTACATACCTAGACTCCTTCTTACAACCACTCATTCAACAAACAGAAACATACATCAAGGACACCACACATTTACTGAATATACTGGGAGCACTCCAGTTAGACAGCAACATTTTACTATTCACAGCCTGTACACCTCTATTCCACATAATCTTTGCCAAGAAGCAGTAGAATGGCTTTTACTGAAGAACGACAATGTACAGGCATCCAAAGAATTCCTCATATTATTATTGGAATTCAAAGCATAAAACTCCTATTTTAGGTTAAAAAAGACAGCATTAGCTTCAAGTATCAGGAACATCCGTGGGGTTACAATTGCTCCCAGTTATGCAAACTGCTTCATGTACAAATTCGAGAGTGAACATATCTTACATCACCACATTACATCAAATATTAGGGCAGATATATTGATGACATTTTTGGAATCTGGACTCGCACTGTAGAGGAGTTCTACTTGTTCAGTACCTATCTCAACCACATATATGACTGTATACAATTCACTATCATAAACAGTACCGATACAGTCAACTTTTTTGGACGCAACAGTGATGCATACTGACAACAGATTACAAACCACGTTATACCGGAAACAGACGGACAGGAACAATTTACTACATAAAGTTTTCAACCACCTAACAGCATCACTAATTTACCATATGGTTAATTCCTGAGAATCATGAAAATTGTATAAGATGAAACAGACTGTTTGAAGCAATTGATGAAAATGTCAGACAGATTCAAGGAAAGGCAGAAATTAACATCTCAATGAATGAAGTACAGAGTGGGCCTCATTACAAGTCTGGCAGTAGCCTTGCTGGTAAAACCGGCAGGCTGCCGCCAGACCAGTAGTGAATTACCTGCGCCTGACTGGCCGAAATTACTGGGGCATTACAGCCCCAGTGGTCTGTTAAATCCGACACCGGCAATTCTGTAAATGCCCATTCCCGTGGAGTCCTCTAGGACTCCACAGGAATGGGGATAGCAAAACATCTCTGTGCATCTCTGCATGCGGGTGCCATTCTGCCCGCCAGGTCAGACCTGGCGTATGGGACGGCACCCGCCCGCAGAACTCTTAGTTTGCCTGTCCGGAAAACAGTGACGGTACGGTTCTACCGGCACCATTAATTCCGGACGGCAAACTTGTAATGAGGCCCAATGTCTTCAGAGAAAGCATCCCGAGCCAAAATATCAAAAAAACGCAACAACCTCTAATTTAGGTCTCAATATATTCCACATCACATCAATGTTTCTATGCATAGTGCATCTGTTAGTATCGTTCCTGTGGGCTTGTGCCTGGCATACCTTCAAGGTCAATCCGAACTATGTTTACCTACTTGCGTGCAGCTGAGCTGAGCTAAACTGCCCAAACTTCTGCACATTCAACCAACAAAACAAATGCATGCCAAACCCTCCTCCCCATTCCTCCCGCCTGAACTCTCTCCTTCATACAAACATACCCCTCAAACCCTCTACTTCACAGCTCAAGTGTCACGGTGGCATATCATCGGAGGGCGCAAACGTCTGCTGGACTAATGCATTCCATGCTGCAACATCAGTGCTGGTTTCCCTCAGGCCCCTATACACCGTTCTATGCCACACAACAGTTTCTGCCTCCGCCCTCTTCCGAAGGTCGCCCCACCATGCCTCTCTATATGGAGACCCCAATGTGTCTTCCAGGCCAGCGCTATTCTGCACCTTGCCAGGATACAGATGAGATCTTTCATCTTTGCTATATGCGCTTCTGCACGCTGCCTCGGGAACAACCCAGGCAAACATGCCACCGGTGGCCATTGTTGTTCATCCCTTAGAGGCTTTGTTTGCAATATCCTGCCAGAACACCCTGATTACTGGGCATGAATATAACATATGTAACATATCTGCCGACATATCCATGCATCTTGGGCAGCTCTGCTCTCCCGCTCATGGGAACCGTGAATTGGCCCTTGGGGTCAGGTAAGCCCTGTGTGCAATAAATAGAAGCAGCTGTTTGAATATAGCATTCCTGGACACTTTGCATGCATACAGCAATACCCTGGCCCATTCCACATCCGTGAAGATCCTGACAATTTTTTCCTCCCATTTGACCCGAATTGTTAGATCTGTCCCACAGAGTGAGTCCGTTATCAAGTCGTAAAGTCTAGAAATTACGTGGCCTACCTCCCTCAGGATACATAGGGTTTCCAGCATATTATCCCCACAAATTCCTCTCTGATGTACGTCCATCTGGTCACAATCGCCCCAGTCACCCTGTTATATGTTAAGAATTGCCCTTGTGGTTTGCCATAAGTCTCACTTAGCTCAGGGAAGCCCACCATGACCCCCCTCCATGCATAGGGCTCCTAGAGTAATGACTCCATTCGGCTCCCAATACTGTCTAATGTTGTGGACTACCTCTCGTCTCTCTCCACTGATTGCCACCAAGGATGTATTGACAGAGTATGGATCTTGCTTGCCCACCAATTTCCACAATCTGTCCCACAGTTTCCTACCAAGCGAGACAAGTGCTGACAGTCCCACCCGACCAGCCCCGTTACCAAAAGCACCTCAAGCACCTCTCTAAGGAAAAATGGTGTTACCTTCCTCTGTAGTAGCTCTACGCCTATGGAAACCTCATCAGCCAGTCCGGCCAGATAGTATGCCTCAAAGCGCGTCAGCTTGATTCAACCCCTTATTAGGATCCCTCCTGAGAGCCCCCAACGATATCCAACACCTTTTCCCTCCCCAGATGAATTCCCTCACTGCCGAGTCATGCTTGCAGAAAAACAGCCTCGGGATCTCAAACGGTATATTCACAAAGTATTATAGCAGACGAAGTAACACAACCATTTTGAGCAGCGCTGTGAGACCCATCATGGATAACGGGAGCTTCCACCAGAATCATAATGATTTTGACACCTCAGAGAGCCCTCAGTGTATTAGCTTTGTGTTCCTTGCCAGGGTCCCAATAAATATCCACTCCTAAATATCGAAAGGATTCCACCGCCCACTGGATCTCCAGGTTCGGTAGGTGCCGCTGGTCCAGCGTACCTAGACATGCCGACAGAAATAGCTGTGATTTAGTTCTGCTTATAGTTTTGCTAGACAGCCGCGCAAAGCCGTCCAGTACTTCAGCATGTAGGGTAGGTTGGACTCCGGGCCCTGCATGTAAAGCAACGTGTCAGCTGCGTACAGGGAAGCCACGTGCGTATGCCCCTCAATCAGTATGCCTGCATGCCTGAAGTCTGCTCTAAGAAAGGCCGCTAGTGGCTCCAGTGCCATTACTAAAACTATGGGGGAGAGCAGGCACCCCTGTCTGGTCCCTTTGCCCAATTCCCATGCCAGTGGCTTCTCATCTAATAAGTGTACTCATAGTGCAAACCGTTGCCACACCCCGAAGTGTCATAGCGCAGCATGCAGCCAGTCCCATTTTACTGAGTCAAACGCTTTTATGGCATTGAGCGAGGCCACAGCATATTCCTCCTTCTGCTCCTTGGTCTTATCTATTACGTGATGGAGCCGGCACAGATTCCAGGACGTGCTCCTCCCGGGGACATACCCAGTTTGGTCGGAGTGTATCAAGGTGCCAATTACGCTCTTCACCCATTTAACCAACATGGCCACCAGAAGTTTGCAATCCTGGTTGATCATTGAGAGCCGTCTTTACGATCCGCACTCTAGCAGTGTTTTCCCTGGTTTCAGTATCAGCACCATGATGGATTCGCGGAGGATGGCCAGTAACTGACCTTTCTCATATGCCTCCTTCATGATCCCCAAGAGGGGCGGTGCGAGCCCATCTGTGAACTCCCTGTAGAATTCTGCTGGGAGTCCATCCACACTGGTGTCTTGCCTGAGGGCAGCGTGCGCACAGTGGCCTGCAGCTCGTCTACTGTAAACAGAGCATCCAGCATCTCTGCTTATTCCTGCTCAAGGAGAGGCAAGTCAATCTCTGTCCATACCTCAGTCAAGTGCCTTGCGTTGTCCCTCTCTTCAGCTGCGTATAGGCGCCAATAATACCGGCTGAAGATCTCATTGATCTCACTTTGGGCTTTGCATACCTCCCCACACTAGTCTTTTATGGAACTTATCATGTGTATTTTCTCCTCTGTGCGACACAGCCAGCCAAGCATCCTTCCTGGTTTATCTCTGGTCTCATGGAGTCTCTCCACATATCTGCTATAGTCATGCTTGCCCAAATGCTCCCAGCACCTCATCTCAAGCAACTTCTTCTCACACCCAGCCGTTTGCTCCCCCTTCCCTCCCAGCGCCTTTATTTGCACCTCCACACTAGCAATATCCTGCAGCAGGCCCTTCCGTATTCCCCCCCCCTCATCTTCCCGATCGCTTCACCTCTCACCACCACCTTAAAGGACTCCCACAGGGCTCCCCGCACTATCCACACTCCCTTAATTGATTGTAAAGAACGTGTCTAGCCTATCCCCATGTAGGCCCTGAATTGCTAGTCTTGCAATGCCTCTGCTCTAAGCCGCCATGTTGGGATAGGTGGAGTGCCTGCTATCCGCCGCCACGTCACGTCACCACAAGAGGCGCGTGGTCTGAAAGGAGCCTTTCTTTATAGTCGCCGCAAAAAAATGTTTGCCCAAGGTGTCAGTGTCTGTAAACATGTAGTCAATCCGGGTATTCACCGGGTGCACTCTCGAGTAGAAAGAGTAGTCTTTCTTGTCCCTGTGCAACTGCCTCCAAATATCACCCATCCGCAGCTACCGCAAAAATGCCCCCAGCACCCTAGCCGGTGGGGCCTGCTTTCTGCACCTGCCATCTGACTTGTCTAACCCCAGATCCAAGGCGCAGTTGAAGGCCCTCCCCAGAGCCGTAGGGCTCTGCTATATGGTGCCAGCTTGGGGCATGAGGATCTGCAGAAACTGGTAGCATTTTGATTAGGGGCATACGAGTTAATAATGCAGGCCTCCTTCGCTCCAGGAACCCATGTACTCCAGGACAGCCAGGGTCAGCCTACCCTGGTTGTCACATTTGCATTCCAATGGTCTAAAAGGTACAGCGGGAGACACCCATATCAAGGTACCCCCGGCATATGATGAGTATGTTGACTCCTGCACTAGTCCCCTCCCATTTTCTGTCAATTGTGGCTTGTTTAGTCGCAACAAGATGTGTTCAGCAGATACTTATGTGCTCTGTTCGGCTTGATACAGCTATTAAGCCCTCGCACATTCAAGGAGGCAATCCTGAAGCCACTCATCCCAACAGTGTGTGCCCCCCCATTCAGGCGTCCCACTCACCCCTCACCATCAGCCTTCCATCCCATATATCCTGGAGCCCACAGGCCTCATCTACCCAACACTGAGGTGGCTGCCAGCCCTCCCCACACCAAGTCCCAACCTAGCCACAGTTTCCCACTCCGAAGCACGTGATGCGCCAACAGGACAGATCAGCATTCAATGTAACCCAACGTGTAACCCCCTACCCCATCACTCCTGTCACCATTTGTAGGCCTCACCTGGGTCTCGGCGTCGCTGTCACTGGAGGAAACTTCGGAATCCATCAAGATTGATCTATCTTCCTCTGGGGACCCCTTCTTTTTGAAGAGGTAGGGTCTATTCTGGGAGCTCGCCACTTTTGTTGGACTGTGAGAACAGCACCAACACAAAGTGCGTTCCCTCGCCCTAGTAGGGGAAAATGCCAAGTTGCACAAAAAAACCTGTTTGGATGTCTTGGATGGAGTAATAGTTGCAGTCCAGTATGCTGTGAGAATTGCTGATAGTCTTAAATTCCAGAGGTGAAATGTTCCGATGGCTGTACTCTGGCACAAAAGACTGAAAGGTATGCTGAGGGTAGAATGAGGTTTTCTAAATGAAAGCCCAGCGTTCAGAAATAGAGCCGTAGGGTACGGCTAGGTGGCGGCAGTTGATACACAATGCAGACAGTGTAGGATTCCAAATTATGGTAGAAGTAATAACCAGCAGGGAAAGAAAAGAAGCAATACGGTACAGCACTGCAACAAGAGATATTTGAGGATACTAAGTAAAGGAAAATGAAAAGAAAAGAGCCAAACTATAGTGATGAGCAAGGCGGAAACAGTAGAAAGGCTCAAAGTGGTACGTGAGCAGGAACAATAGGAAAGTAAGGGAAAACAAAACCGCTTACCGGAGAAATAGCAAAGGCACCCTGCACTGTGCTGAAGCAGAGGAACCACGGAAAACGTCAGGACGGTCCAAGAGAGGACGAAAATGAAAAGCCCAGAAAGTAGGAAGGAGTGTATAGAAAGATACGGAAATAATAGGAATAAAAAGGCAGACAGCTGGTTGCAAGGGGAGCGCGAGAAACGGCTCGCCACCGGTGGGGAAAGCTAAACGAGTAAAAAGGTAACAAAGGAAGGCAGGGGGCTGCAGAGGAAAAAGGAATAAGCAAGAGAGTAACCAGAGGTTTTACCGAAGGTACAATGAAGCGAGCAGAGCAGAAATTAAACTTCCTAGAGTTGCAACGCACAGAGGAGCAGGCCAAGGAAGTAAAATAGGAAACGAGGTAGGAAATACTAGACCGTCAACCTGCACCCTGATGGCACGTTAATGGTGGAGCTTCCACCATGTCCAGTGTTTCCAAGAACCGGCCCTCATGACAAGTCCCAAATAATGCCCAACGGCTCTTGCTTCTCAAGCTTAACCGGTGTCCTTCTCCCCTCCCACCGGTAGCACATGTGGCAGCAGGGTGCCCCTACCAGGCACCCCAAGAACAAAATAACAGTCAACTAGCTAGGGCAATAATCCTGCTGTACGTAATCATGCCTCCTGCTGCTGGTACCTCGAGCCAGGAATGCTAGTCTCGGTGTGGTTCCTCGCTTGTCCATAGCTTGGTCCTTTGCTATTGGCGGTGGGAGCACTAACCTTGTCCTTCCACGCCTGCACCCCTTCCGTGTTGTCAAAGAAATGGGTTATGCTGTTTTGCAGCACCTTTAGTTTGGGTTGGTAAATCAGCATTTACTTCAAGCCCGCTTGCCGAAGTCTCGCCTTTGTTGGTCTGAAAGCTGCTCTCTGCCACTGCAACTTCAAGGTGCAGTCAGGGTACACCACAATCTTGGCAGACCCTCTATCGATGATCTCTCCTTGCCTGGAGAAAGCCAGTATGGCTTCTCTGTCCCTGTAGTTTAGGAGCTTTGCAATCAATGGTCGTGTGGGTGCTGCCGGCAGGGGTCCTCTAGTCAGGGACCTGTGGGCTCACTCGACCATGAACCCCTGTGACAGGGCTCCCGCTCCAATCTCCTGTAACGCTCACCTGATTCCCACGGAGGCACAGGTCTGGCTTCGAGTGCTGATGCTTCTTCAATGGTGAAGCGCAGGACTCTGAAGATGGACAGGAAGGGCCCTCTACTCCGGCTTCTCCGGCTCGCAGGAATATTCCCCTGTGCGTGAAAAGGGAGTATTACCTACTGACTGAGTTATGCTCAAGCCTCCCACTCTCTTCCAACCCTCCACGATACCCTTCCACGATTCCTTGTGAAGTCTCACCTTAGGGTCTGAAAGGACGAGCTCTCCATTCTGCTTCTGACGCAGGGGCGCGTTGAACCCAGTTACTTCACTGGATTGAGGTTGGATGGGAGTTCAGGTAAGCTTGATTATACTGGTAAGGCGCTGTAAAAGTTCTGTTGCAAGTTCAAAAGTTCAAGCTTTAAATAATAATGTTCATTGTCTTTTTTTCAGGTGATGAATGAAGATTCCTTTGGAGACTTCTTGCAACAAAGCGCTGATGTTGATGTCTTTTCCCCATAGGGGCCGGGGTTCGGAATGCCGGAGATATGGCGCCGACCCGAAGTGAAACGTGCAGTTCCAGTAAAGATCTGGTAAGTCCTAGATGAGCGCTCAGGTAATGTTTTTGCATTCGCTCATCTAATGTCTTTGTCTTTTTTCCCCATAGGGGCCGGGGTCCTGCTTGGAAGCAGCAAGACCCGAAATGAAATGGGAATGACCCAACAGGTAAGTCTTAGAAGGAAACTGAGCTTTTCCTATTCCCTTCCTTCTCTCACCTCTTGTTCTTGTCTTTTTCTCTAGGCGCTGGGAAGTGGCTGTGTATCCGGATGATCGCTGCTGAAGATGGAGGAACCCAGGAAAGGTGAGTGAAATGCAGCGCTGCAGCGATCGTAACGAAATGCTTTTAAAAATGATGTCTTCCCTTTCAGGATCGTCGGTGATGTCTCTGTGGTGCAGATTAGCTGGTAGGTCTCTTGTCTCCCTTTGCAGGTGACCCAGGATGCGGACAGGCGTGGCTGAAGTCCAGATGCAGGAGCTGACACGATGAGCGTCCAGCTGCGAGGAGCAGAACAACGCAAAGCGTGAGTTGCTGATCGGGTGTGGTTTAAATAGCTTTGGAAGAAGTTCCAAGTGTGTATCCTTCCTCCAATCAGGTATGTATCCTTCCCCGACCACACCCGGGTGGAAAGTAGTCCCACAGGTAAAGTAGTTCCTATTCAGGCCTCAAGAGGGCCTGGATGTGGCAGCATGGTCTGCATCAGGTAAGTGCACATTAAAACACTTGAACACATGTCTAGCTTTATGAGCCTGGCGCCTAAGGCGCCAGGACAGAGGTCCAACATGAGCCTGGCGCCTAAGGTGCCAGGACTGAGTCCAAAGGGCCTCAGCTTGGGCCCGCTTGCACTCCCCTGGGGGAAATGATGCCTGCCTCTGGGGTTGCTGGGTCGGACCTGGCTCCTTGGAGGTAGGCATCATGACAGTACCCCCCCTCAAGGCCCCTCCCAAGGTTCTTCCCTCCGGGGGTTTGGGCTTGTTCGGAAATCTCCGGTGAAACCTTTGTACTAATTGAGGTGCGTGGACATGGTTACTAGGCTCCCACGATCTCTCCTGAGGTCCATATCCCTTCCAGTCAACAAGATAGAAGAGTTTCGACTTTACCACCTTGGAGTCTAAAATGTCTTTAACTTCGAATTCCAATTCCCCTTCAATTTGAACTGGATCTGGAGGCTTGGACAATCGGGTTCCTGGTTGTACTGGCTTCAAAAGTAATGCATGAAAAACTGGATGAATACGCATGTTGGACGGTAGATCCAGTTTAAAGGCCACTGGGTTGATTATAGCTTTGATGGGATAAGGTCCTATGAATCTGGGATTGAAGGTTCGCGGGCCCTTGAGGGGTAAATGTTTAGTTGCTAGCCATACCTGGTCTCCTACTTGGTAAGGAGGAGTTTTACTTCGGTGCAAATCAGCGTTTTCTTTATACTTTTTCTTGGCTTGCTGTAAATGAGTTGCAGCTTCTTTGAAGGCTCGGGTTATTGTGGAATGCAGATGATTTACTGCGGGCATTTCCAGGGTCAGAGGTGGATCTAGATCAGAGGTCCGAGGATGGTGACCATACAAAGTATAAAAGGGGGTTTGTCCGGTTCCAGAATGCACTGAATTGTTGTATGCATATTCTGCGATCCAAAGGATGTCTTTCCAATTTAACTCGGATTGGAGTAACATGCACCGAAGATATTGCTCGAGAGTCTGATTGGTTCTCTCGGTTTGTCCGTCGGTCTGGGGGTGGTGGCTGGTGGATAACGGCACATCTATTTGTGCTAGTTGGCAACACTTCTTCCAAAAATGTGAGATAAATTGACTTCCACGATCCGAGACTAAAATGGACGGGAAACCATGTATGCAAACTATATTCTCCAGGAATTCCTTGGCCAAGGTGGAAGCTGAAGGCAAACCCTTTAAAGGGATAAAGTGGGCCATTTTGGAGAATAGGTCCACAATTACAAGGATTGTATTGTAACCAGCACAAGGAGGCAGATCTGTTATAAAGTCCATTGGCAGGGTGTGCCATGGTGCCGGTGGAATATCCAAGGGTTGAAGTAGGCCGGCTGGCCTTTTCTTTTGAGCCTTGTTTTGGGCGCAAATTCCACAAGACAGTACAAAAGACTTTGGGCCTCATTACGACCCTGGCGGAGTGGGTTTACGCCAGCGGTATTCGCGGCGGACCCTTCCGCCCTACTACGAGTTCCCGTAGCGCCATGGAGCCGTTTTCCGCCTGGTTTTTCCGGGCAGAGAAATCCATGGCGCTACGGGACCTTGTTGTTAATTACGCCACCGTATTTTACGGTGGCGTAATTAACGCCTTCCCCACTCCCATTATACCCTATGGGGCAAAAATGGGAATGGGGAAGGGTAAAATGGGGATTGGGGATTTACCGCCCCGCCAAGGTCGGAATGGGGCGGTAAATCCGCCAACCCCCATGGCGCTATTGGCAGCTTTCCGCCGTGCTCCATGGTGCATATTGCACCACGATCTCCGCCAGGGTCGTAATGAGGGCCTTTATGTCTTTTCTCCAAGAAGGCCACCAGAAGTGGCGTTTGATTTTTTCCTCCGTTTTAGCGATACCAGGGTGTCCTTCCATTAAAGATTCATGATAATGGGCAATAACAAGTTCTTGCAATTCTTTACTTGGCAGAAACAACCGCTCCTGGAAGTAGGGTAAGTCATCCTTAACGGTGTAATGAGGACCCTTTTGACTCCATTCCAGTAAGGTTGAAGAGTCTAGAAGTTGTTTTACTTGCGTTTGGATATTCTCAATAGATTGCAATGAAGTTAAGCCTAAGATTCTTTGCTCAGGTATGATGGGCACAGGTTCTAAGCTCAAATTAGGTTCTTCCATGCCAATCCGGGATAAGGCGTCTGCTTTTCCATTCTTGCAGCCAGGGCGATAGGCAATTACAAAATCAAATTCTGCAAAGAATAGAGCCCATCGGAGTTGTCGTGAAGATTGAGCTTTGGCCGTCTTTAAATACTGTAAGTTTCTGTGGTCCGTAATTACGGTGATGGTGTGTCTTGCCCCGAGAAGGTAGTGACGCCAAGCCTTGAAAGCAGATTTGATGGCCAGTAACTCTTTATCGGTAATTGCGTAGTTGATTTCAGGAGGAGAAAATTTTCTGGACCAAAAGGCCACTGGGTGTAGTTGGTTAGTTTTTGGGTCTCTTTGCGACAGGACAGCTCCCATGGCCGAACTGGAAGCATCGGTTTCCACTATGTACGGGAGATCTGGGTGCGGGTGCTTCAATACAGGTGCAGAGGTGAATTTGGTTTTCAGGTCCTGGAAGGCTTGTTCGGCCTCAAGAGTCCATTCAAAGCGTTTGTTTTTCTTTAGGAGAGCGGTGATGGGTTGGACTGTTCGGGAAAATTCCGGGATGAATCTTCGATAGAAATTAGCAAAGCCGAGCATGCTCTGAACTCCCTTCACCGAGCTTGGAGATGGCCATTTGAGGATGGCGTCCACCTTTCGCGAGTCCAATTCGGACTCCTTGAGGTGTCAGGATGAATCCGAGAAACTCAACTTCTGTGGTATGAAAAACGCATTTTTCGAGTTTTGTGAATAGTCTGTGCTGGCGCAGTTTCTCAAGAACTGCCCTAACATGTTTTCTGTGATCAGATTCTGAAGAAGAGTACACCAGGATGTCGTCAATGTAAACAATGACGCAGACATCGATAAGTTCCCGAAGAACATCATTCATAAAGTACTGAAAGGCGGCAGGTGCATTGCACAAACCGAAGGGCATCACCTGATATTCGAAGAGCCCAAATTTGGTGCGGAATGCAGTCTTCCATTCGTCGCCTTCTTTTATGCGCACCAGGTGATAAGCTCCTCGGAGATCTAACTTGGTGTACACACAAGCGTCTTTCACCTGGTCGATAAGCTCAGGGATCAAGGGCAGAGGATAACGATTCTTAATCGTTATTTGATTTAGGGCGCGATAGTCTATACACGTTCTAAGGTCGCCTTCTTTTTTTGGCACGAAGAACAGAGCTGAAGAGACAGGAGACTTCGACGGGCGAATAAAACCATTGGCTAGGTACTGATCTAAATACTGACGCAAATGCAGGTTCTCAGGTTCCGTAAGAGCATAAATCCTACTACAAGGTAGTTGAGCATTGGGTACCAGATCGATCTGGCAATCATAAGACCGATGGGGAGGTAACGTGTTAGCCTGTTCTTTCTGAAAAACGTCTTGGAATTCTTGGTATTCTGACGGTAGCTGTACAGGGGTGGAAGTTGCTGTGGCTAGACCCATAGCTGGATTTCTTGGATAACAAGTTGGTTCACAATCA
This sequence comes from Ambystoma mexicanum, assembly GCF_040938575.1. Classification (NCBI taxonomy): domain Eukaryota; kingdom Metazoa; phylum Chordata; class Amphibia; order Caudata; family Ambystomatidae; genus Ambystoma; species Ambystoma mexicanum. The sequence continues at coordinate 871,545,992 of NC_090936.1, forward strand.
GGAAAACTTATCTTCTTTGCTCGCCAGTCAATTCTGGGATTATGTGTTTCTAACCAAGGAATTCCAAGAATTACTTGAAATTGTGGGGCCTTGATCACATCAAACACGATTGCTTCCCGATGTCCATCCTGACCCACCAGTGTCACTTCAACAGTGGAATGCGTTACAGGCCCTGAGGCTATTTCGGTTCCATCTACTGTAGTAATGACATCTTGGGTTACTTTCGGGCGGAGAGGAAGCTTAATCCTGGAAGCCAATTCACGGTCTATGTAATTTCCAATAGCTCCACTGTCGATGTATGCTTTTATAGCATGCAACTGCTGAGGCTGTTTTGGGTCCACGAGCACCATTGGCATGACGAAATGTGAGGTCAAAGAGTTAGTTTTCAAGCTTGGCAAGCGGACCCCTACGCTTGCCGGGCTAGGCCGTTTCCCGAATCAGGTGTCTCTAATTCATTATCAGTAGCTCCAACCACCTTCTTAAAGGATAGTTCCGGGACTTTTTTTTATTGTCCCTACGGTTCGGCCATGTGTTTTTAAGCATAAATCGGTAGATCGTAGAAAACTTTCCTATGGACCTTACCCGACTTTTCGTCCATTAACGCACTCGAAATCAGCCGCCATTTTGTGATAATCCTATCATTTCCCCCCATCGACCTGGCTCACCTGCGTTTGCGGCACTAAATCATATCCCCCGCCCCTGAAACAGACTTTATCAAAACATTCATATTCCCCGCCTCTATCCGTGACGTGACTGTGCTGCGTAGGCAAACGCGCCCAGGCGTCTTCTACGCGACTCCACACAGAACCCGGAAACCAACACAGATCAGCTCACAACACAGCGCGCCACAATTCGGAATATGAAACTGTACTTTTAAATCAAACCGCAAGATTGTAAATTTGGTAAAGTACATTTATTTGACATCAAATGTTTAGAGAATATTCAGCGATTTTCATTTTTCTTTGCTCTCGATCCAAAATAGTTCGTCTTGAGGCAAGCGATGTTCGTGTGCAGTACACAGGGTGTTGGTTTACGATAAAATAAGCTCTTCGGTCGCACTGATAATCGCATGGCTGTTCCAACAACGAGGCACTAGGCCACCACAACGGTATGTATGTTGCATCTAGCCATTAGTACCGCGGTAGGTCGATCACCATTCCCGGCGATTGTAGTTCTTGCAATGATGCTACAAAGCCAACTTTCTCCATGGCCACTGAGGATGTACTTTGTGACACCTGCACGACCACCGAACTCACAATTTTCTTACTTTCCATGTCCTGAAAGTGGTAGGTGCAGTACTTGGCTGAAAATCCTGGGCTGTCGCACTGTCCATCACCGGCTAGCCTGAACCGTTTGCCCGCGAATGTACTATCAATAGACATTTTTTCCATTCTCCAAGCTTCGCTAATGGCTGGAAATAGATAATCGGTTTGGTATTTGTAGAACTGAGTTTTCGCAATGAAATGGATTCCCACAAACTGAAAGAAATACTCTAACTTTTTAAAACTTGAACCACTAAAAAGTGCGGCCGCTGCACAAAGTAGATTGCCTGCTGGCAGTTGCCCCAGCATGGGTTGTGCAGACCATGAAAAAGGATGATATTTTGTACAGGTGGCATGTATTTTAAGGTTAGTGCCTCGAATTGCACGAGTCACATTAATCAATGGCTCCCCACATACTTCCCCACCAACCGAATGCCCACATTTCATCCTAATAATAATATCAATCAAGCAACTATCGAATACAATGAATTTGGCCTCTTTCCTTATACTGTCACTCTGCATCCCAGCTGGTTCGGCCTGTAACGTTGAGGACATGTCACTCACATTAAAGGTACAATCTCTGATATCGTCTTCCGCTATGTTCAGTGATATTGATGGTGTTTCATTGTCGTCCACTTCATTCTCTTCCATTGCAACATCTGTTCCTTCTCCGGCGATGGGTGAATAAAACAATTTCTTCAACTTTCTCGCGGTCTTAGTTTTTGCGGGTGTGGATTCTGTGAATTGATCTCCGACTGCATCCGAACTACCAGGAGGACATTCACTATCAATGGCTGGTGGTGGTATAGCTCCGTTGTCAATCACTTCATATTCTTCCCATTGGCACGATGCATCTCCAGTCTCAAGTCCCTGCCAAAAGGTTTGACAAGCAACATCTCTCGTTCGCTTCACTGTCTGTGTAGATCTAGTTCGTACACCCACTCGCAACTAGAGGACAGATTGGAAAAGGGATGTTCAGTTTAAACACAACTTACAGTATTGAACTATTAACAGTGAAAAACAACATAATATAGTGACCAGGACACTAACCTTCTTTTGCTTTCTTTTCTTTGAAACTTTCTTGCCTCGAACTTCAACATCTGGACGCTGTTGCTCCGACTCGTGTGTGCATGTCTCCACTTCCTCTTGCGCTGCAACGACTATATTTTCATGATAAGCACATCCATCACGCACTGACGCTCCATCGACTCCCTGAAACATAGAACTTTCATTAGTATGTATAATAATATTGAAAACACAAAATGTACTTGGGGACCAATACCCACGTACATCTCAATAGCAAAACACGAATGAACGCATTGTGTAGAACATTCAAACGACAATTATTCACGCATTGTTGATCTAGTTAGATGGAACTGTCAAGATCCATACCTCGGGCTCCGCATAGACTTCCATTGATGATATTATTGAAGATGACGCTTCAGCAACTCCCTGAAACACAGTAATTGCATTAGTATGGTTTTCTATTTTGTTAAAAAGAACATAAACTTTGTGCAGGCGTCAACGGCTCATCTAAATAGACCTGCACAAATGATCAGTTGTTTAAAATAAATAATGGATATCTAAATATAATTCGATTTGCTCGATCGTTGGAAGTGTCACCACCCAGAGATCTGCATCAACTACTAGGGGTGATGTTCTTGTAGAAGAAGCTCCGTCATCTCCCTGAAACATAGTACTTGCGTTAATAAAGAAGGAAGTATAGCGGATGTAATCACGTCATATGATCTCGCTTGATCGAACTGTCAGTATCCATACCTCGAAATGCATAAGAACATCAAGGTACGCTGTAACTGCGGTGCACACTTCTGCAAGCTGTTGCGCCGACCCGTAACTGCATGCTCCCCCTTCTTCTTGGACTAATGCTCCATCGACTCCCTGAAACATAGGACTTTCATTAGTAATGAACACAATATTGAAAAAAGAAGACACATAGGAGGTCGACGACAGAAGGACATATCAATGGCTAAAAACGAAAGAAACATTGTGTGTAACAATCACGCTACAAGAATGCAAGATCTGATGATCTCCATCGATGGAACTGTCCGGAAACGTACCTCGAGCATCTGAGTGACATCAAAGGGTTGTCGTCAATGCGTTGGACTCCTCAGCATCTCCCTGAAAGACAGTACTTGCATTATTTTGGATAACAATAATTATAACTGAAAACAAAGACTAGAGGACGAGTACTAGGGTGTACCATTAGGTAAAATAATTACACGATAAATTAAAACTATTGATTTACATGCCTAAAACAAGTCAGTGGCAGAATAGCTAAGTAAGATTACCCGATAGGCGCTTGAAGTGGCTGATGACTGCAGTAACGACACGGATGGAGAATCTTCCGCCTTCATATTGAGTGGATACATAAATGGGGAAATTATTGTTAGCTAATGCTACACACTACTGCAAGGCCGAGAGCTAAATCCGTAAACTTGACTCACCAGTGGAGGGATGTGGACGAATAGAGTGGGAATAGCGGTTGAGAGCAATTTTCGCGTCGCTCGCGGTGTTTTCTTCTTTATTAGCAATGATGTGGAGTACATGTCTAAGCTAAAGTGCCTGCTGCAGATGCGGTATCGATCACCCCTCTTGTCCGCAAAGACTTCTAGGACTCTACTTTCAAGCTCAGAAGGTGGATATCCGCAATATCGGACCCATTCTCTTATCTGATCTATTGTCTTAGGGAAAACATGCATTATAGTACCTTCAGATTTATTATGTGTCTTCGAAGGGCAACCGCCAATGGAACAGACAAGCATTGTGGAAAGTTCTGAAAAGTAAAGATCAACAATTGTCTATGAATACCAATGTGTTAAAAAATTAAATGACACATAAAAGGTTCAATGCAAGGTTCGTTTTGGTTCTTGGAACTATACACGTTATTCACATGCGGATAAGTATTTGAATAACTTTAAAAAAAATAGAAAAATAATTTGACTAAACTCAGAACATGTGACTAGTTCCTTGCATGTACTGTCTTGAACGAAAAGAAAACATGGATGCAATTTGATGACTACTAGCAAATAGATATAAATTAAAAAATTGGACGCAAAATGATTATGGTACATGGCCTTACCTTGACGAACAAACAGTTAGATGCAGGGATCAGAGTAGTTTCTTGTCGTAGAACAGGGAGCAGTTCACAGGTTGCAAACTGACGAGTTTGCTCGAAGTGGTCACGGAAGTTCACAGAGACGAAGAGCAGATAAATAGCACCTTCACGGGTTGACTAGCAAAGCGCAAAGAAGTTCTCATTAGAAATATGAAGTGGGTTATAAAGAATTTGAAACAGGGGTGTGTTTGTGAATGAATGACGTGTATATGTCGTGGCATTATGCGGTTTGCAGGGGGGCGTCCAGCGTGAGGGGGGATGCTTGGCAGGAGACACGGGGTCTGGAGGTAGACATGGGAACAACAACCCATGCTCTATAGACCACTTTGAAGTGTACATGGTCTTTGGCACCTCTTGGCCTTTATCGCTCCCTGACAGCTCCACTTGCCAGCGCAAGTACCCCGGTGCGAACTGCCTTTGATAGGGCGGGGGGGGGGATTGGGGCGGTGGTCGTGCAGACAAGACTCGTTTGCCGCAGGGCCTCACCAAGGAGAGGCCATCTAACTGCATGTAAGAGGCAGGCTGCAGGATCTAGTACATGGAAGGCAGGGGGGTGAGTTTATAAATACCTCACCCTCCCAGGAGAATATATGGGTGCAGTTCACCCTGGAGACCCTGGATGCCTAGGCAGTTAGTCAGCAGCAGGCTGGCCTGTGGTGGCAAGGCGGCACGGGCCATAGGGGGTCATCTCTGTACCCGGTGCCCAAAAGGATGATTTATTATGATCAACCATATTGATTATTTACCTATAACCATGTTTTGTATCAATAAAATCCAACAGCCTTTTATTGCCAACGCTTGAACAAAGTGGTGTGGTAAGTATTTTTGGGGGAGGAGGCAAGGCCGGGAGGCTTGATGCCAACCCGCAAAATAACATATGTATGTCTGCTGCATAGGGGTTCAACGGTTATGTGGATTGAAGGTGGGCGGCCAGCGTGAGGGAGGATGCTGGCCGGAGACATGTGGTGTGACAAGACAAGGCACAGGAAGACTATTCAATGGAGACATACTAGATTCATTTAAAAAATCAAAACAACCATTGTTAAAATATATGTTGGGTTTTATTTTAGATCTTAAATTCAATTGAACATAAATAATAAACATTACACATTGTAAAGTTCCGGTTGCAGCACATCCAGTGAAAATCCGCGGTATTGTCCACTGTCGCTGGGGAAATGTTGTCTAATGGCAAGTACCGCACAGGCAGGTATTACTCTCCGAACGCGGTGTCCGAGCCTCCCGTGAAGCCACCAAGTGAAGCAACGATAGGCCACCAGCCTGTACCACCTGTGAAAAAGAAAGATACAAACTGTATTAAAATGACAAAACTTTCTTATCAATGTCGATTCAGGTAAAAAATGTCATTCTGCTTTGAAAAAAATGCTATCTAGAAAATGCACAATATGGAACCAATTTACATGCGTTCGAATGATATGTAGATGGAATTTTATATGTGGGAGACGACCATGAAATAGTAGTGGCATCACTGACATCACAACTAGAGTATACTTACTCGTTACTCGGATTACGCGGACGAACAGTGCCGCGAAGTTCGTGCATAAGCACCATCATCATCCTCAACACGGTCCGTGAGAGGCAGGCTTCCCTGAACTCTGGCAGCTCGGTGATTCATTGCGGACTTGGCTCGCCTTCCGAAATGTAGGCCAAGCACACGGAATTTTCACGGCAGCAGCAGTTCTCCTCCTCAGTTGGCATTAGCTCGCACCGATTGCACGTGCACCAGGTGGAGACGCCGTCCATGCAACATGGTCCAGGCTCTTCATCCGTTGACTGGTCCTCCCAACTGCCGTCCGAATCCCCATCGTTTTCGCGTGCTTGCCTTTCCAGTAGTTCCTCCTCGGTGTACTCGGGCTCGTACATATACGGCATTATTGTAGCCATTGTGTGGTAAAGAAAGTAAAATAATTTACAGAGATGGTACAGGTGTTCACAAGGCCTAGAAGCGGCGAAGGTAGCTGACCAGAGCACAGAAACGAGTCACAGAATACTCAAAGTAACACATAGAGAGTAATGGAATCGAAAATCTGCTGCTGTGTGTTGTGAAACGGTGTGTTTATACTTATTGAGGAAAGAGGCGTCCTGCCATTTCCATGGCGACACTTCATTAGCTGAGGCGCAGCGATTGTTGACACGAAACGTGCTTTGGCGTTGGGAAATGGGCGGTACGCGTCTGCTGATGTCAGGCTCAGGGGCGGGGGATTTGATTTAGTGCCGCAAACGCAGGTGAGCCAGGTCAATGGGGGGAAATGATAGGATTATCACAAAATGGCGGCTGATTTCGAGTGCGTTAATGGACGAAAAGTCGGGTAAGGTCCATAGGAAAGTTTTCTACGATCTACCGATTTATGCTTAAAAACACATGGCCGAACCGTAGGGACAATAAAAAAAAAGTCCCGGAACTATCCTTTAAGTGGTTTAACTGGACAATTTCGAAGAAAGTGACCGGAAGTCCAGCAATGCAGACAAAGTTGCATTTGCCGCCTTCTCTCTCGTTCTTTCTGAATAATGGTCCTTTAACACCACCGATTTGCATAGGTTCAGATACGTCGGTACTCTTGGAGGTAGCGTGGGTTTTGATCGGTGCTCGGTTTTCATACTTGAACCGATCTGCTTTTCTGTTTTGAAGTCTGTGATCAAGTTGAACCACCAAGTCAATGTAGTCTGCGCAGACCTGGGGTGGGTTTACTATCTGAGCTAGAACATCCTTAAGCTCTCCGCGCAGGCCTCGATGAAACAATGTGATCCTTTTGCTTTCTGGCCATCCAGTTTCCACACCCAGTCTATTAAAGGTGGCTATGTAGGACAGAAGATCCTGATTACCTTGTCGTAAGGATAGCAGTTTGTTATCAAGGGCCTGTCCTTGAGAGTGTCGAGCGAACAATCTTTCCATGTTGGCCTGGAAGCCCTGAAAATTCTGGAGAATGGGATCATCCTGATTTACCAATGGAATAGACCAATCGGCAGAACTGCCACTGAGGTAAGATAGTATAAAGGCTACCTTGGTCTGGTCGTTAGGGAAGGCTCCGGGTCTGCATAGAAAGTGTAAACGACATTGGTTCATAAAGACGGCATATTTCTTGGGATCCCCGCAAAACGTTCAGGCGGGGCCAAAGGCATGTGTCCAGGTAGATTAATTTGTACCGGGTTACTCAAACCCATTGATGTGGAAATGTCTCCGGAATTAGGTAAAGGAGTGTGCCCTGCCTGGGCCTGTAATAACCTTTTGGCTAGGTCATCAGTTCTTTCCTTAGATAAGATCAGTTCTCTTTTGAGAGCGTTAGTCTCCTGGCGGGCTGAGTGCACCTCTGCCCGTAATTCCCCCAAAAGCTGGGCCAGCTGGTCAGTCTCGGAAGTCTCCATAGCGCCCGGGTGGGAAATTGTGGGTAGGCTTCGCGTTCTGTAACGCTCACCTGATTCCCACGGAGGCGCAGGTCTGGCTTCGAGTGCTGATACTTCTTCAATGGTGAAGCGCAGGACTCTGAAGATGGACAGGAAGGGCCCTCTACTCTGGCTTCTCCGGCTCGCAGGAATATTCCCCTGTGCGTGAAAAGGGAGTATTACCTACTGACTGAGTTATGCTCAAGCCTCCCACTCTCTTCCAACCCTCCACGATACCCTTCCACGATTCCCCGTGAAGTCTCACCTTAGGGTCTGAAAGGACGAGCTCTCCATCCTGCTTCTGACGCAGGGGCGCGTTGAACCCAGTTACTTCACTGGATTGAGGTTGGATGGGAGTTCAGGTAAGCTTGATTATACTGGTAAGGCGCTGTAAAAGTTCTGTTGCAAGTTCAAAAGTTCAAGCTTTAAATAATAATGTTCATTGTCTTTTTTTCAGGTGATGAATGAAGATTCCTTTGGAGACTTCTTGCAACAAAGCGCTGATGTTGATGTCTTTTCCCCATAGGGGCCAGGGTTCGGAATGCCGGAGATATGGCGCCGACCCGAAGTGAAACGTGCAGTTCCAGTAAAGATCTGGTAAATCCTAGATGAGCGCTCAGGTAATGTTTTTGCATTCGCTCATCTAATGTCTTTGTCTTTTTTCCCCATAGGGGCCGGGGTCCTGCTTGGAAGCAGCAAGACCCGAAATGAAATGGGAATGACCCAACAGGTAAGCCTTAGAAGGAAACTGAGCTTTTCCTATTCCCTTCCTTCTCTCACCTCTTGTTCTTGTCTTTTTCTCTAGGCTCTGGGAAGTGGCTCTGTATCCGGATGATCGCTGCTGAAGATGGAGGAACCCAGGAAAGGTGAGTGAAATGCAGCGCTGCAGCGATCGTAACGAAATGCTTTTAAAAATTATGTCTTCCCTTTCAGGATCGTCGGTGATGTCTCTGTGGTGCAGATTAGCTGGTAGGTCTCTTGTCTCCCTTTGCAGGTGACCCAGGATGCTGACAGGCGTGGCTGAAGTCCAGATGCAGGAGCTGACACGGTGAGCGTCCAGCTGCGAGGAGCAGAACAACGCGAAGCGTGAGTTGCTGATCAGGTGTGGTTTAAATAGCTTTGGAAGAAGTGTGTATCCTTCCTCCAATCAGGTATGTATCCTTCCCCGACCACACCCGGGTGGAAAGTAGTCCCACAGGTAAAGTAGTTCCTATTCAGGCCTCAAGAGGGCCTGGATGTGGCAGCATGGTCTGCATCAGGTAAGTGCACATTAAAACACTTGAACACATGTCTAGCTTTATGAGCCTGGCGCCTAAGGCGCCAGGACAGAGGTCCAACATGAGCCTGGCGCCTAAGGTGCCAGGACTGAGTCCAAAGGGCCCCAGCTTGGGCCCGCTGGCACTCCCCTGGGGGAAATGATGCCTGCCTCTGGGGTTGCTGGGTCAGACCTGGCTCCTTGGAGGTAGGCATCATGACATCTCCTGCAGCAACATATTTTCCACATACATCATGGGATCCCTGCCTTCCGTCCCCTCTGGCAGACCCAATATTCTTATGTTGTTCCGCCAAACTCGCCTTTCAGCTTCCTCCATTCTGCTCTCCACGGTAGCCACTTTTAGCTTCAGCTCCTGCACGTCAGACAGGGTCCCAGCTATGTTCGGCCTGTTATCTTCGGCCTGCGTTTCTGCCAACTGCACCCTGTCCACTAGGACCAAACGTCCTGCCGCAGCAGCCAAGGTCAATTGCAGTATCTGGGCCCTGGCCCAGGTTTCTCCTTTCCTAGCACTGGGGACCATACTTTTCGGGGGAATAGGAGTGATGCACAGTTCGCAGGGTTGTCTCCCCCCCCCCCCAGTGCTGCTTAGCCTCTGCCCATTCAATCGTACTCTTGCTTCGGAAGAACCCAAGGGCCACAGTTATACCGGCGGTGTGTAGGAGCGCACCTTAGTTGCACAGCAAGTTGTGTGGTTGCGTTCCCCTGATGTCCAAGAGCGCTTCAATGAAACCCAGAGGTTCTCCCAAGGGTCTGTTCCCTCCACTTGCTACCCTCTTCCAGTCTTGTCTCCCCTTGCCGTGGTTCTTTGGGGAGGGTTTGCTCCACACAGCATGCCAGCAGGCAGTTACGGGCCCCCAGTGCACATTCAGCCGCATCAGTGCTCGCATGGGTTATGCACTATTGTGGTTGTGCCTGCTGAGGACAGCGCACGCCCAGGCGTCTCAGCGGGTGTCCAACATTATATGTTTAATACCAGGGGGACCCGCTGCAACACAGGACACCCCTCCCTACTCACGGCACTGTTGGGCGACCGGTCCCCGGTGTGGCACCTTCAATTCACTGCCACTGGTTCCCTGAACGCATACCAGTGGCTGCAGGGACACAGGTGTCCCTGCGCTTGTCCGTTGCTGCTGTGCCGGGCATCTCTCCCCCTCCGACGTGCAGTGCACATCACAGGCACTCGCTCAGCATCTCACACCCAAGTGTACCAGCAAGCAGGGAGCTTCCAGCAAGGCTAGTTCTTCCCGTTTGTAAGGCATATCGAGGCTTCACACAGCTGATCTCGGGACAGTGACTGCCATCTTGCCCTTCAGCCAGCTGCTCAATATGCGCCTTTCCAGCGCCAGGCAGGGATTTTATACAGCGGCGCGTCAGCGGTTCTGTGCCCCCACCATTCCGGTGCAAGTATCTGGGGTCTGGCATCGAATATAAGCAGGTATAGGCATATCAATAAACTGATCAGGCAGGAGACCGTAAATTCAGCATCCTCACGGCATGGCCGCCAGCCACGCACCCCTGCACTGCACACTGATATACACACGTTTGGCAACCAATTCTACCATCCAAAGGAATATTTACCAACCTTATATTCATAACCACTGTGATCATAGAACCCCGAGAAACTAGCATAGACACATGCATGAGATGTGTTGAATTATGCTAAGAAAGTGTATTCATGTGAGATATCAAACATTGAGAATACTTATGCCAATTCTCTATAACCACCAAAACGATATGCTTCAGAATGTTGTAGATGGTGTCCAAAAATGTCTTTGGCCCTCATTACGACCCTGGCGGAAATTGACTGACCGGACCGCAACAGCGTAAATAGCGTTTCCGCCATAGCACGAAGGAGCAAAGTGCGGCCAATCACGACCCATCGGGCACGAGCATTACGCCATGGCGGAATCCGAAAGGCTGCGATGGCGGAAATGACCCCAAAACGGCCCTTACCGCCGCCGTACGCTGCACCAGGTGCAATACCGCCACCCATCTTAGCGGTCACCGTAATGAGCGGTCACCGTAACGAGCGTGCACCGCAAATTACGGCCACCGTAAATATACGGAAACGGAAGTAAAAGCATGTGGCCGGAACGGGAAACAGCACGCCGCACAACTATAAAATCCGAATCCCAACACAACCATAAAAAATCCGACCCTGACACACATCCCAACCCGTTAGCAACCCCAGTTAAAAAAATAAATATGGGAAAGGTAGCCAAGAAAGCGTGTGACCGCAAGCGGCAGGTACACTTCTCCCGAGAGGAACTGACCGTGCTCACCGAGACCCTACAGGAAAATTCCACCGTCGTCTTCTCCAGTCAAATGACCAGGACGGCCCTTGCCAACAAGAAGGCCATATGGGTCCTGGTGGCACAGCGCGTAAGTGCGGTGGGGACAACACCCCGCACGCCACAGCAATGTCGCAAGCGGTGGGACGACCTGCGGATCCGCGTACGCAGCATACTTTCTGCGAACAGGAACATCGCCACAGCTACCGGGGGGGGTTCAGAGTCGCCCATCAAGTTGACCCCCTGGGAGGAAATCTGCGCCTCCACCATAGGAATGGAGAGCATAGAGGGAGTCGGAGGGATGGAGAAAGGAGTGCCGACATCCGGAGAATCAGGTAGGTTGGCCAAGAGAAACAATGCGAAATCCACAAACCACGAACATGTGCAGTACCATGTGACCCCATAGTGCAATACATACTTAGCCCTGACAGCGCCCTCTAAAAGTCAGAATGAACAAACAAATCAATCAAGAAGCCATAAACAACCCCTACATGTGCAGCATGCACCCCCTAACTGCAGGCAGCCAAATGAATGCATCCTCAATCCACACGAAAATGAGACCACCTCCAAGGCCCAGTCCCAAATCAGCCTCATGTACCACCCCAATGCATTTGATACGTTGCCATTCCGAATCCGACAGACCCATAACTAACGCTCGCCCCTCTTTACTCCACCACAGGGTCCGATACCAACGACGAGCTGCAGGACACCCCTACCAGCACGCCTGCAAAGAGGGCCAGGACCAACGTCCCAAGAGCCTCCACCTCAGGTGCAAGGATCAAGACACGGCAGCAGCAGGAATCAAGTGGCAGCACACTGGAGGGGACTGCAACAGGCACCCCAGCAGCCAGCAAGTCCACAACCCCAGCACCACAGGTCCCCCCAAAGAACGTATCTGATGGCACTGCCTCTGGTGGTAGCAGCACCATAGGTGACACAGCTGTCATGCCAGCATGCTCCGACACGGAAAACAGTGCTGGCGACGTAGGTACCATCCATGACCTTTCCCAATCCCCCTGCATGTTCCATCCCCTACACCATGACGAAACCACGCAGGGGCACCCTGAAGACGACGACTGGCCAACCCCCACAAGTCCTGTGCCAAGGCAACATGTGTTGAGCAGCCCCCCTGTCACACCACCGCAAATGTCCATGGCCCAGCAGAGGCAACAGTCCCTCGACCTGCTGATCGAGCAACAGCAGGAAGCGTCCACGCTACTCAAGGACCATGCAAATGAATGCGGGGGTTCCAGGGCAGCCATGGAAACATCCACCGAGACACTCAGGGCACAAATAGAGAAAAGTAGTGAGAGCCTCAGGGGAGAAATGGAGAGAAGCACCGAGAGCCTGAGAGCACAAATGGAGAAAAGCACCGAGAGCCTGAGGGGGGAACTGCATGCGACGTCCAAAGACGTCTGTGCTGAACTTGCTGCTGTGCGCCGTGTGCTCTCGGAGCTCTCACAAACCCTCAGAGACATGCATGGACGCGAGCAGGCAGAGACCTCATCCGTGGCAAGTTCCGTCCAGGGCAGCCCCCAACGCAGATCTGGCAGGAACCTGCGCTCCACGGGCAGGGGTGCCCCTGATACCCGTAGAGGGGGCTTGCAATAGCGTCTACCCACGGACAGCATGCATATTTGGACACTGGTGTTGGGGGGGGAGGTAGTAGGGTGGAGGGGGTGTGTTGGGCTTCACTGGGTGGCGGGTCCATAGGGTGTATAAATCAAATCACATCAACAATACAGCACCTCATTATCATCCAATGACATGTGTGGACATTGATATTTGCGTACGAGGCCTTCATAGGCGTACAGTCCACAATGTGCCTGTACTACACACACACAGTGCCACAGGTCCCCTTTCCGTGTAATAGGCACCATGCGTGGTTGCTAGAAGCATGCATCTATGATGCTCTGTCGGATTGCACGTGCATCCTGTGCCTCATGGACTCCTTGAGGTGCCTCCACATCCCCACCCTCATCATCATCATCATCTTCAGGTGCATGCGGTACAGCGTCAGGGGGCATGGGCACATTCCTACGTATGCACATGTTGTGCAGCATGACACATGCCATGACCATCTTAGAAACCTTCTCATGGCTGTATATGAGTGCCCCGCCAGACCTGCTGAGGCTGCGGAAACGAGCCTTCAGTAGGCCGAATGCCTGTTCAATGACCACACGGGTACGTGAGTGGGCATGGTTGTAGTCCTCCTCATGCTCGTTCTGTGGGTTCCGGATTGGTGTAAGGAGCCATCTCTTCAGTGGATACCCGGCATCACCTGTATGAGACGAATAAAGGGTGTCAGTGGAATGATAGTGCTAAGTAGCCCCCCCCCCCCTGCAAGGTCATTGACGCATCAAATGGGCCACGATGTCATGCATGGAATGAGACTCACCGAGTAGCCAGGATCTGTGCCCTGCGTGTCGCTCCATGTAGCGTGGTATTCTTGTGTTCCTCAGGACCATAGAATCATGGGTAGATCCTGGAAATCTGGCACAACAATGCGTAAATATCTTGTTGGAGTCACACACCATTTGCACATTGATTGAATGAAATTGTTTCCGGTTGCGGTACTGGACCTCCATGGCATGTGGGACAACCAATTCAACATGGGTGCAGTCGATGGCACCAATGCAACCCGGGATGCCGCCAAGTGCATGGAATCCCACTTTAGCGTTGGTAATCTCCTGGTACGTGCGTGGTAGTGTGATGTGGTCGTCGGCGTGCTTCAGGAGGGCATCGTGCACTTGGAAGAGTGTCCGTGAGAACAGTGGCTGTGAAATGCCATGCAACTGTCCCACTGTGTGCTGGTAGGTGCCTGTGGCCAGGAAGTGGAGTGCAGACACCACCTTCAGTAGGGGTGGGATGGCGGTTGGGCTATCTATCATGCTCACGAGGTCAGCATGTGTCATGTCCACAATGGCGATTATGGTGTCCCGGTCCAAACGGTAGAGGGTGTGGATCTGCTCAGCAGTGAGGTTGAACGGATCGGCTCGGAGGCGTGGGATTGCGGGCCGCCTGCGTGGTGGTAGTGGCAGTGCTTGTGGGCCTTGCTGACCCTGCCTTGCCCTCCTCCTCCTCCTCCTCCTCCGTCTCCCCTGTGCGCCCGGTTGTTGTACCTGTTGTTGTTCGTCGTCTTCTTGTAGTTGTAGCACTTGCAGTGCTATCTGGTACCCCAGGCCCAACATCGCTAGTCCTGCCGGTAGCATTTTGGAGTGGGAGTGGTTGTGGGAGGGGTTTGGGTCTGCAATATATGTGCTGTCGGCCTGTATGGCCTCCACCTGTGCTGATTGAATGAATCTGTGGCAGATGCAATCCCTTCTGGTCGAGCACGGCCCGCACGTAAGGCTGCATTTGGCCGCATGGCATCTTGGGATTGGAATCATGTATCAAATCCCGATGGCAGTGTGATGTACTTTGACTGATTTTCATGCTATGCTCCCATTGTTACACATGCTATGATTGCAGCCGCTTACATACCTGTGAAGAGTCAGTGGTATGTAGGGCTCGATCGATGGCCGACCCTCATGCAGCACAGTAACGTACTTCACCGACGGGCGTGGCGTCCCATTTGTGATTGCAGCCAGTTAGCATCATGACACACAGCCGCACTACATTGATGTAATTGTGAATGCAAGCGTTCACAGAAGCCTTTTCGACGTAATGTTGCAAGTGAGGAATTCGAAGGCCAGCATTTTGGGTTTTGAAGTAGCGGCGAGGATACGCCCACAGGTCTGGCTGGAAATGTAACGTTCTATTGTAGAATGTCCTTGGGACATGGCCCATAACGAGCAGGCAATGAATGATATGAATTGAAGGGGATGCGCAATAGCGTAGTGGACGATGAGGCAGGACGTTCCCAAATCCATCTTGCTTCACAACACTACAGATCCGGCCAGGGGCACAGTGGTTTTTGCGGACTGCATTACGCACAGACGCGATGGAAGTTTCACATATTATGTGAGTGAATATTCATGCGTTTTCATTGCGGGATGAGGGAATGATGTGTGGATGCATGGACTGATGAATCCGTTTAGGGTCTGCCATGTACATGGGTTTTTTGGTTCACTCCCCTTCCCCTGCGTTATGTGATGCAAGGCTGCCATAGTGGGACATACGTCTCTCTGCCCTTGTCGGATCCTCCCTGTCTCGACGCGCCTTCATACACTTGTGTCTAGGCACGTTACTAATCCCATGTCATGGGTTCTATCTTGACGGACGCATGCACAGTAACCGACGTTGCCAATGGTGTATTTAGCTCGATTGGTTTCGTTGTGATTCGATACTGGATTAGGGGTGTGTATATTCCTTTGGAGTGGGCTAGCATGCATATGGGTGTGGATTTGGTGTGTTGAATGAAGATTGTAATGCATCATGAGTCCCGTAATGCAATCGGTTGATTTGTGTTTCTTTTGGGTGACAGGTATCTCCTGCCCTATTGCAGATGCCATCTCTACGCCACTCCTCCAGATGGTTTTTACTCTCGACTCCTGCAGCTTCGGGTGAATCAGTGGAGCACCATTTCGATCATATGGGACGATCGCCAATGGGCCACATGCCCTTACGCTGTACTGGTGGCTAGGTGCAACATTTCGGCCTTTCAGCTCGACTAGTGCCTGCCTCATGGGACGGACCTGCGGTTCTTGCCGCTTCCATGTTGCCTTTTGGAACGTTGATGTAAGCCCTGTGTGCCATGATGGTACAGGGCGTCACACAAGTGGAAGCCGGTCAATTATTGCAGATGCAGCCCTCGGTGATGATGGTTGTTTTGGTGGGATTTTGCAAATTGATGTGGGGCCTTTGTCATTTGGATGTGCATTTAAATTGTATTCCGATATTTGTCGTGTTGCGTTGTTCTTTGCAGGTGATGTGGCGATTTTCGCTTTGTGGCGGTATGTATTGCGTGTTGATCTGCTTTGTGTTCCGCCTTCTGAGTTGAGTTGTGTGGTACAGTACTGGCCGCGTTTGCCTACGTAGCACAGTATGGTCACGGATAGAGGCTGCCATTGTGTCTGTTTACATGATGTGCTGTTCAGGGGCGGGGGATTGGCTTTTGGCCGACTGGTGCCTGTCAGCCAGGTCGATTGGTGGAATGATGGGTTGTTCAGAATGTGGCTGGTCACAGGTGACTGTGTTTGCGTGCGTTTGTTGGAGGGGGACTGGGGTCATGTCCATTGGAATAGCTTCTGTATTGATGCCATCTGTGCCCTGCAGCTCCCATCGGCCCCTCTTGGGATGAGCCTGGCTGCTCAGTCACTCTGCCGACTTGTGTGGTACATGCTTCTGCTGATGGTTGGTTTGTTTACTGGCATGAGTACAGGGCTGGTGCAATCCCCCTCAGGATGCTGTTGTGGATGTTGCCTTGCGCTGGTGGCAAGCGATGGGGGACTACTGTTGTTTTGTGTCATGTGTTCTTGATTTTCATTTTGATGTGTTGTACCTTCACATGCCTGTGCTGCGTCAGTACGGCTATGGTGACATGCCGTACATGGATGCCCACTCACGGGGCGCTTTGAGCCCCTGCATGCTTTTCTACGTTGGCATGCATGGGTGAATAGTGGATTTCACTGGTTGCATAGTGTGAGTACATTGCGCCTGCCAGGAGTTGTGCAATGAGGCCAGGGAGTGGAGTACAGGCACTCAGTGGGCCATTTACGGTTGGTTCGCGTTGCCGTATTTCTCGCCATGGCGGGATGGTACTTTACGACGTGCTTGATGGCGTTCAGTACATGTCCGCTAGGGTCAGAATTCGCGTACCGTTGCGCCATGGCGGTGATTCCGGTTTTGCAAGGCGCGCGTGCGCGTACTTGGTGCAGTTAGCGTTGCCGTTCACTGCGGTGTCGCTAATGGCATCGTACTTTACGGTGACGGGTCATGATCGCAACGAGCGGTGTTCGATGGCGGTATTGCATTTCCGCCATCATTTTTCCATTTCCGCAAGGGTCGTAATGAGGCCCTTTGTATTTGTTAAAAAAACAAGTGCATAGATGTTAATCATGAATAACAAAGTGTTTTTTGTTTTTGTTTAAGTGTTTGGTTACAAAAAATCTGATTAGAGTACTTATCACTCACAACATTCACAAGTTTATCACAATACAAAATTAGTTTGAAATTATTATGGATCAATTTCATATTCAATTTCTTTACAGTTATTAATCTCTTAAAAGCAATATAAAAGTGTTTCAAATTTTTCATTTGAATGCTTTCAATAATTTCTCAATTTCAAACCAGATAGAATACATATAGTAGTTTAATACCAGGCTTGTGCATGAATAAAGAAAAGCCCATGTTTGGTCAGTATGCAGATTATCCAATGGATATCAAATAGCACCGTATCCCTGTTTTATAATATTAATTATAGCTGAGTTAGTAGATATCCATCCGTCTCCTACTTTAAGATTGCACTAAGAAATGTTTTTGAAAAAGAAAATAAATGTGGATTCAGAAAAGGTATGATCATTTATTGATTGATTGTTGGGTGCTTATACAGGAAGTAAATACTGTTTCAAAGCACCCAGAGGGTACCAGGGAGGGGACAAAGGGATGTAAAAACGATTGAAATACATACACATATTAACACAGTGGGAGGGGAGATGAACCTACTATGCCTTGAGGGTGTTCAGAATGTGCAAGTGAAGAAGGGAGGGGTAATGGGATAGGTGCTGTGATACTAATGGGTGAGAAACAAATGAAGAGCAGTGTAAGGTAAGTGTGAGTCCCCAGGGTGGAAGGTGAGCCGAGGCAAGTGCTGAGGATAGACAGAAGCTGGGGTGGATTTGGTGTGGGAGGTCAGGGCCCCAGTTGTGCATAAGAGCCCTGAACACCAAACAAGCAACTGTGAGATCAGCAGAGGAGAGTAGGCGTAAAGGCGGAGGTGAAGAGGAAAGTCTTGAGGAGCTTTCGGAATTTAAGAATATCCTGCTCAAGATGAAGAGGGAGGGGGAGGCTGTTCCAGAGAATGGATCCAGCTGACGAAAGAGACTGACCTCCTGCCCTCTGTTTAGAAAAAAGCTTTACACATAAAGAGTTGGTGCAAGAGCAGCGCAGGGGTCTAGAGAGGTAATATTTAGTAAGAGAGTTGCCGGAGGAGAGGAGGCCGAGAAGTTGCACGTGATCCCTACTGTGAAAGGAACATTGCTCCATACAGAAAAGAATGGACTTTGAGGGACATATTTTACATGTTTGAAACCACGTCTCAAGTAAGGATTTAAAGCTCTTTTCCACATCTGGCAATAGAAACTCAAAGGCAGAGTGCTTGAATTAGATGGTGGTAACAGTGGCTGGTTAGGAACTAGAGCAGGAACCCGTGGAAATACAGCTGACTATAGAAGTGTTCCAGTTGTCTCCCATTGTACACATGCCCACTGGAAGCTATGCAGACGCAACCCCCAGAAATTAAACAGTGAATTTGAGCATGATCCAACCATGGCCACATTGCATTTTTTGGCATAAATCGATGTGAACATTTCCTTAGTGGGCTAGTAGCTGGGACTGAGTTAGAGGAGGAGGTACTAAAACATAGTGGCCCGCGGCTCTGAGAAGCAAGGAAATGAATGGCGCTGCGTGCCCTGCAGACAGTGGGAGTGTCAGCGTCTGAGTAGACCTATCCAGCCACAGCCTACACTGGACTGAGAATCTTGGTGACATGGAGATGGTGGGCTTGGAGGATTGACTACAGTGTAGCAACCGTTGGGGACAGGGTGCTTTCACATGACAATCACAGGAAAAACTAAGTTGTAGAACGGTATCTGCTGACAGTAGTTATGCTTGGATAGTGTCAGTTTGTTCCTATTAAGTGGAAGCGGGTAGCCCCGTACTTAAGTCCACAATCGAATACGACCTGGCCGGTGGTAGAGGTCACGGAAGTGGATATAAAGTAGATATACGCACAAGCTGAGACAATTAAGTGATTTCCATAGTTACGCCAGAAACCAGTAGAGAGGGGCACGTACAACTGTAGGGAACTTGAGTGAACATTTCACTCAATCCTAATGCCAAAGTCTAAAGATAAGGGTTCCTAGTCCAAAAGGAGGCAAACTCATACGGATCAGGAAGGTCAACTTGAGAGGTGCTGGAAACAAAGCGCAGACAGAGGAGTAGGACATAATAAGCAGGATATTGTGGATGTTGAGAAAGGGGATACCCCAGAAGCTTGCGGCATGGCATTCAGCAAATATGATCTCAAGGAATGCTTAAGGGAGACTTGCGGATCACTTTCAGCAACAGTTCACGTCGTTACCCGAAGAATTGAGATCCTCAATGACTGAACTGAGGGGGGAATGGAAAGTGCTAGGAGAAAGCAAGGTCTGGGGGAGACATCAGACAAGACCTGGCTGAATAGTGAATAGTGAACTGCTGGAACAACTGGTGAGAGTCTCGCACAATTTAGAAATTTGAGATTTGGAGAACTGTTCAAAGAGGTCTAATATCCGTATCAAAGGCTTAGCGGAGTCAATTCTAGACATTGATTTAAAAGCAACGGTTCGACAATGCTTTGGGAACTTGGTGACGGACACCCCACCGGATGACATTGGAATTGATTGGGTTCACAGAGTTGGTCCAAGGAGGAGAGAACCTGGTGCTAGGCCCAGAGATGTTCTGGTAGCTGTCACCTCGTATTCTTTGAAAGATAGAATTCTGCGGGCCAGAAGAGTAGGAGGGGATATCACAATCAATGGCATGCAGATACAATTGTATCTGGATTTGTCTCTGGTGACACTTTAGAAGCGCAGAGAGATGAGTCAAGTGACGTGGGCTTTGGTGGCAAAACAGATCAATATAAATGGACATTTCTTTTTGGTTCGCTTTTCACCCTGGAGGGCGTTAAACACTGCATAACAATGTGTGCTGAAGAACTGGCATTGTGGAATATGGAAGAAGATGTGGGACATGGAGAGCGACGAGCAGGCCCTTCCGCGCAACGGGGAACACAAAGCTGGAACTGGTCCGCGTAACGAGGAAGAGGGGTGGTCATGGTGTGAACTTGATGGGTCCTCGAGGGAAAGGGCAAGGTGGAGGGGAGAAGGAACTTCTTAAAAGATGATGGTTTTATGTATCTGGAAACAGGAGGGGGGAATATTAATCGCTGGTTCATGGGAAGGCTGGAGCGGAGGGCTGGCGCAGTATGGCTTGGAATCCAGGGGAGGTGGTAGGATACTGCCCGGTGGGGGTGACCCCAGGTTTGCAGCGTGCCTTGGGTTGGGGGAACTCTCCCAAGGTTATTATAGGATTGGAGACCTGGGCCTGGGATAGTGGATCAGGGGGTTATGTTGGGTAAAGGAGGTTAGAGGGGCAGAGGAAAAGCGAATGGTGAATTGTTAGATTTGGATTGTGAATATTTCTATATATAACAAATTCAAGGTTATATCTTATAATGTAAGAGGGCTAAACTCCCCGGTGAAATGGAAAAATGTACAAGCTATACCCAAAAAGGAAAAGGCGGATATCATAATGTTGCAGGAGACACATATCAGAAAGAAGGATACATTAGTGGGGAAAATACACTGGTTCTTCAGATTGTACCAATCGAACGCAGCTGGGAAGACTTTGGGGCTCATGATAGGACAGAGATACTTTAAGGGCCTCAGTGGTGCGAAATGTTGCGGATCTCGAGGGAAGGTATCTCTTTGTGGTGCTGCAAATGGAATATAAAATGATCACCCTGGCAATGGTCTATGCGCCTAATACAGGACGGGATAATTCTGTGGAAGTTGTTAGCAAGTTGTTATACAGTCGCTACTGGTGCGACACATTGGTCGATTACAGACCAAGCAACCCGCTATAGACTCCCCTGCACAGGACCATGCGATCATCCTGGAAACATTGGCCTGAGCTGTAGCGCCTGCCGTATTCTGTAAATGTGAGAGATCAGGTGACCGCTCTCAGTGAGGTGGGCGGGTGCACTGCCAAACTGGACGCTATAAACTTGGAGGATGTGACGCGACAGCATCCATAGATATCTGCGTGCTGACAACAACAGACACGCTGTCACGCTGGATTAGAGACTCCGGCTCTCTCCCGGTGCGATGTCGGACGAGTAGCCCTAAGAAGCGGACAGAAGAAGAACACGGTAAGGAATCCATCTGGGAAACGTCATGTGCAGTGCATTAGGTGCCAACTAGTCAACTCTATGTAGCCCTCGTATGGGACCACAATCCTTGGGACCATATTAGTTGTGCTGCATTTCACTATGCTATGTTGCACAACATGGGTGACAGACCTCGACCGCCAAAACATTGTTCTAAAGCCTTTAGAAGGCTGTTTTTCACCATTGATGCACTGTACGACTTAGGTGAACAGTGCTCACTGCACCAGTCTCCCCGACAGCCCCATGCCATTCTAGGCGGCCGACCAGTCCATTGAGACGTATATAGTCGCACAAGCTCATGGCAGGTCATTTCTTCTGAAATCGATATACTCTTATTGCCTCTCTGTGCCTTCACCACGGGTGGATATCTAGTATTATCTAGTTTTATATAGCCTACAAGCTGATGGCTTGTCATTTTCCCCTTGCTATGTAGATGTCTGTAATGTCAGCGCAGACTTGAGACCCCGGTTGGACTACTGCCCTGGGCGATGGGACTACTTTGGGAATCACGATTGATTTGTTTTCCGTGCCATCATTTCATCATCACGTGGTAAGTCAGTCGAATTTATTCGCAATTTTGGCCACACTAACCATCCTGGTAAACCCGGGCCCTAAAGACCTGTCACTGTCCCTTAGATTTGGGGCGCACTTCAGCTCTGCTGTGCCTTTGCTGCAGAAGTCTCTTACACTTCGAACAGCAGCCCCGCCCCCTTTTTTCTTGCTACAAGGTTAGTGATAATAGACTATGCCCTGTGCATGAGGTTTCTGGCATAAAAATGTGTTTCCTGTCACTGGTGCAGCTTTTTCAATTTCTAAATCTCATGATTCCCAAAGTTACGGTGCCAGCACATGACATATTTGGGCCGCCCATTTCACATATAGTTGCATGATTGGAACTTTCTTGCATTCTAATTTACTACACTAGATTTGTGGTTGCCACGATCTGTTCCTCCACTTAACCTTAGGGCACCAATTTTGGATGGTAGCACTTTCCGTCTGACACCTTAGGTGCTAAATGTTTCACCCTAGAGATATCTCCTCTGGATGGTACCAGGCTAATGTTTTTATTTATTTGTAATAATGGCGAAATTAATTTGAACTGCGGATGCTTCCCTATTATGGATGGTCCCACTTAGCGTTCACTGTGCTCTCTGAAAGTCAGGGTCTCATGGGTTATATGCTTCCCTCTCTTTTAGAGTGTATACTTGTCTCCTGACGAAGACGTTGCTAAATGATGTGAATACGTCGAAACCGGTCGAGAAATTGGGGATGAGGTCGTGTTGGACATTTACTTGACCCACCCCAGGAGTAGATCACATTTTCAACTATAGTGGTCATGTAAATTGATTGCACTTTAAAAATTACAATTCTTAGCCATGATTTTTAACAGGTTTTACCATATATGTATTGTTGTTTGGTATAAAAATTGTATAGAGTGTGTGTGGATGTGTGACGGCTGCTTGTGGACGAATGAGTAAATGATTTGATTGTCATTTGGATGAATTGTACATTCTTAACTCTCCTGCGATGTAAGTAACATTCAAAGTGTGGATTAAGTCACGATTAATTTGTCTGTTTAAATAATGTATCAGGCACAATAAATTATTTTTGATACTTTGTCTATAAACCAAATCCTCTGGACTTTTTCTTCTGAGCTAATTAGTGATACTTATACCCTAGCCCAGAGTAGAAGGTCTCCTGTGTCTTTCAGAGATATGTTGACATTAAGGGAACCAGAAAGATTGATTCCGGCACTGTTGGCAGAATTGGCCGAGGTTGAAAAGGTTGCGGGCCTCAAGGTTAATATGGGAAAATCTGTGCTTTTAGAATTAGGTCTATCCGACCAACAGAAGAAAAACTTGTCTTCCTATTCGCCGTTTGCAGTGGCAGATAGGTATATCAAATATTTGGGGATTAATATAACAAAGGTTTCCCTGTTATTCGGTAGCAATTACCCACAAAAATTGCAGAAGGTGAAGGAGGATTTAGTGAAATGGACTCCGTTACAAGTTTCATGGTCGGGTAGGATAGCCACCATTAAAATGGTTACCCTCTCGAGACTACTCTATACATTTCAAACTCTACCAGTCAATGTTCCTAGGTCCTACTTTAGGGAGTTAAATAAAGTAATTAGGTGATTTGTATGGTGAAATAAAACCCTAAGAATGGCATATCGGATTTTGATAGAGACAATGGGGGGGTGGGGGTAGGCCTACCTGACATGGTTCCGCACCAATGTAATCAGTCTCTTTACAGGGGTTCACCATTGCGAGGGCGGTCTGCCCGTTTTTTTCATTCAGGGGCTTTCCCCTTCATACAGCGTTTGAGGTTGCTGTGGTGACTGGCCGCTCGTAGAGCATACAGACATCACGCAGCAGCGCCGCATTCCACTGCAGCGCTAACTACGGACGCGATCAGTCACCTGACCAGCCGCTCTATTCCCTCGCGTATGGCACGCCTACTCCGGTCCCATAAAGCACAACCAGCCGCACGCGTAGGCGCTTCTGATTGAAGTTAGTGCCACTTGAAGTTACTTTTTATCCAGTTCCATGGCTTAGTACTCGCACATTTCTGGACTGCCTTTGTTTCTGATTTGGTGTCTATTTCGTCTCTTGGATTGATTTGGTTCTGCTCCTCCAGTTCTTTCCCCTCGATTCATCTTATACTTTACTTCCTTTTGGACTGACCATAGTATTGTGTTCCCTGGGTCTCAAAGGGGAATCCTTCCTATATTGGATTTACATTTAGTGCACAGGACTAAGGACGCCTTGCTGTTACCCAAGTGTGCACCACCCCGTTGTTTAGTGTGTACTTGTGCCGCCCAGGGTTAGGTCCCAGCTAACTCACTAACACCCCTTCCTTTTTCGTGTTTGTTGCTCCTTGGATTGTCGGATTCTCCTTTGGACCCTCAACCATTGACTCATCACTTAACATAAATAGGTAAGAGACCTAGCTGCACCTTAAATTTCCTTAGTTGACTTGTGTGTCTTTTTCTCATTCCATGCCTTGCATTCTATAGAGTGAACAATCTAGGGGAAGCAACTCCACCCCACCAGAATATAGTCAATGTCCCTGCACCTATTCCAGCAAGGTTCGTTTCTCTATACGCTACATATATCTGATATTTGGGTCTGGGGACCATTACTAAGACCTTCCCTTTCTTTACAGCTTGGTGTATGCCTGGTGGTGTTGGTTCTTTACTTGCTCTTTCGATTGATCTACTCCTCCGTTTCGTTTTTACAGACCAGCAGAGGGGCACTTCACTAGAAAAGTCACCCTCTGTGAGGAGACTTGGACCTTCTGGGTCCAGGTTACGCAGCTATCCTGAGTCCGCCTATCTGGTACCCCAACTATTGGTGAGTATTGACACTACCAAATTTTGAAAAATACTATGAGAATGCACAATTACGAGTACTACGAGAATGGTTTACTGGGGACACCAAGAAGCAGTGGGTAAAAATAGATAGGGCAGTGGCAGGGTCCCCACTGGATGGGATATTGTGGATGAACAGACAAGATAGGCCTATAAATACACAGACCAGCCATATACTAGCTGTGGTTCTCGATATATGGGATCGTTTATTAGATAAAAGAAGCTTTATCTACAAGCCCATCATCATTTACCCCACTATTTAGGAACCCACATTCAGTGTGGGATGGTACAGGGCACATTTAAACAATGGCGGCAAGCAGGTTGCACTAAATTGCACGATATAACACAAAGTGGAAATATCTATTTGTTTGAAGAGTGCAAGCAGCTACTGGGCCTCTCAGAAACAGATAGGCTGGAGTATTATCAATAGAGACACTGGTATACCAGATCTGGTGGAAGGGAAGCAGCGGGAAGAGAACTCACTATGTTTGAAAAATGTATTACTACACATTCATGGAATAAACAAATGGTGTTAAACCTCTATTCGATACTGCTGGAAGAGGGTAATGAACAGGTGTGGGGGTATATGCAGAGATGGGGAAAAAAACCTTAGGAATAGACCTACCGAGCAATTAATGGGAACATTTATGGAAAAGTATCCCCAAATTAACAAGGTCCATTCAGATAAGGGAAACCTGGCATAGGACCATGCATCAATGGCATTATACCCCCGAAAAATTACACAAATGTTCCTAACTTCCACAGAGACATGTCGGTCGAAGATGTGGAGGGAAGGGGGCTTGTTGGCATATCTGGTGGGATTGCCCAAAATTGAAGAAGTTTTGGGAAGAGGTAATGGGCCAGATTAAAAAACTAGTTTCCCCGGTAGTAAGATGGTCACCTAAGGAATGGATGTGTGGTATATTTGATCCTGAAAATTGTCTTCCCTCCAAAAATGTAATGTAAAGCATTTATGTTAATGTTGATAACTGCATGGTTGGTTATCGCGAGTGCTTGGAAACAGGAAAAGGCACCCGGGGTAAGAGAATGGCTACTCAAACTGTGAGGATTTATTGCTCTCGAATGGATGACTTACAATCTTCAAGGTGAACGGAAAAATTCCGACAAGAATGGGTGTTGGTTTTGGACTTTCTCAATGGGGATTTTGTTTTACAATGGTGTCCCCACAATATAAGGCTACTGAACATTATGTAATCTCGAATTATTGTTACGAAATCTAATTAATAAAAACGTTTGCTACCTCTGCTGTGGGTGAAGGGTGGAAGGGGTGTAAAAAAAGTTCTTATTGAAAAATGCGAATAAAAATAGATTTACAAAAATATATATATATTTTCTCAATTTCTTACAAGATTTGTTAATTCATCATTTTCACATGGCAGTGTGCCAGATGACATTAAGGAAATTACATTTCACTCCCTTGGGGAACAAACCAGAATTTAGTCCAATGGAGTCAGCAAATCTTAGACCCATTACAATCTCACACTTTTTACTTAAGGTACCAGTCAAGATTGCCTGTATACAATTTCAAAAACACTGGCAAGAGTCTGCTCTTTAACATCCTAAGCAGTCTGGCTTCCGTCTTAATCACGGGATAGAGAGTGCACTGCTAGACGTACAGTCCAACATGCATAACATCATGGATCGAGGGAGAGTAGGACTGTTGGTCTTGCTAGACCGCTCAGTGACTTTTGTCCTCCTGGATCACGACCAACTCTTAACCACTGTATCTAGGTTGGGTTATTGCTCAGAGAATGACATTGGCTGGGTCCAGTCATTTCTGAGCAACACGAGGTCTGCCATGAGATGTGGAAATGCTTCCTCTACGTTAGCGTCTATAGTTTAAGGCATTCCTCAGGGTGCAAGTTTGTCAACTGTATTTCATATTTACACCAAACCACTGACATACTGGCTAACATGGGTGTGATTTTTACAAACTATGCCGATGATACACAGCTACTGTTTGAGCTCGAGGGGCCATACAAAACGGATATAGACAATCTTCAGTCCATTTATGGGATTATCAAGCAGTGGATGTCGGACAACTGGATGTGCCTCAACAGCAATAAAACGTAGCTGCTAATATTTGGCTCTCACCAATCCAGGTCAAAATTTGGGAAACTATTCTAGCTTCGTGATTGGGGATTGTGTTATCCCGGTTCTCAACAAGGTGAATAACGTAAAAAAGTGCATAATATCATCTTAAATTGCTGAGACCAATACAATTTTTTTCCTGAGGAAAAAAGGTCTTATATCCCTTGTTCGAGCCACCATTCTACCCAGAATCGATTAGTGCAACGCCTTGTTTTGGAGGGGTGGGGGCGCAAGGAAGAGCTGCATTCAGAAATTGCAAGTAATACAAAACGATGCTATTTGCATTGCAAAAAATCTAGCCATATCTCTGGCATACAGAAGGCATTGCACTGGCTGCCTGTGGCAGCTCATGTACAATTTAAGATACTTACATTGGCTCATTAGTGCATTCATGATGCTGCACCCCGCTACCTCTCGGATAGACTGGCTAAATACGAACCAAGTAGAACTTTAAGAACTTCAGGTACCTGTCTGCTTGCACGTTCTAAAGCACGGCACATCTTGGGCAACAGAAGAGCCTTTGTCACTTTAGCTCCTAAAGCATGGAATGCCCTGCCGCTGATTCTTCGGCAGGAAGTCAATCCACTCCAATTTCGTAAACGCTTGAAGACTTTTCTGTGTACACAAACGTAACTGTCTACGCCTATTTCTTCAGCAGGGTCCTGTGCTTTATGTTTTTGTCTTCATGTGCGCCCGATGCCTGCAGGCTTTTAGTGCGGCATGAATAAAAACATTACAAGAGGGGAGGGTTGATGAGCAGGCTTCCTTTTCAGAAACATAAATTACTCACACCATGTTATTTCCAAAAATCAAAATAAGTTTAGGCTAGCCCTTACTCCACAGATGGCATTCTGTCCCAGTGTGCCTGGGTAGGTGTGTGTGGCATGAATGAATGGATTGCTTGCTTGCGTTTGTATGGTGGGAGGGTAAACATGGTGGCTAGTGTGCATGTGCTTGTATGCTGGGAGAGAGGCAAGTACATGAAGTGTCAAATGGCCAAAGCTTCATCAAAGCGATATGAGAGGCCATCCTTGCCTACCGTGTGTCTGCAGCTTCATGACGTGAGGTTATATCTTTATAAAGTGATTCCCAGTGACCATTTCTGACATAGCATAAAGAGATTGTGATACCAACAGCCCCACCTTTATATTACAGTCTGACCAGGAAACAGCAGGTGTCGCTCCCTGGCAACTCAAACGGTTGGGAGGTATGGTGTTTGTTAGAGGGTGGAGCTGGCCATAGGACATGTACCAATTCCCCCATAGGATGCTATGGGACACCAGCATCAGGAGGCTCCGGGCCTCGGAGGTTGCAAGGGTGGGGGCTGGCCATGGGACATCGTACCAGCCCCACCCTATAGTGCTATGGGACACCAGCACTGTGTAGGCTTAAGCGCCTAGGTATGCGGCCAGGCTGACAGCGTCACTGCATACGGCCTCGTCCTGCCTGCTGTGTAAGGGGGCCCCATGGTAAGGTAGCCTGCAGGCCCTGTGTATCCAGGGCGGGCCTGCAGGCCACAATAAAGGACACACACACAGATTAGTCAGTCATGGTGTCCGCAGCCGTGTCTCCCGCACATGCCTGCAGGGCTCCCTTTTATTTAGCTTGGGCCATGACAACATCATGGCCCATCTTAAAAGGGCAATACATGGGGGATGGATGCCCAGAAGAGGGCTCACTACACAACAGTGTTGTTCACAGAAATTGAAATAGAATTGCAGAATAGAGAAGGGATTTGTCAATCTGGCAGCTATTAAGTGGAAGAAATACATGGGAAGCTATTAAGTGGAAGAAATACATGGGAATGTTCTCAAAGGCAAATCGATATTATTTTTTTATTTATTTTTGCATTTGTAAAACGCCCAGCAGCCTGGAGGCATTGGGGAATAATAATAAGCAGCGAAAACGCCAGACAGTACGTCTGGCTTTACAAACGTAGAGAGAAATCTTTTTGGGCCTGTGTAATATATTTTTGTCCTGTGAGGGGAAATACCCCTCACATTTAAGGACCTCCCGCCTTTGCCAATGCTTGTTTAACTTTACAGTTCCATCACTGGTTGTTAGTTGCTGCCGGCTGGTGACAAACAAAAGTTCGTGACAACCGCAGTTACATCCCACGCGTACTTCCTCGAGACTGCGATGTATCTCCTCAACATCCTCTATCTGCAGCTGCCTCTCCGGTGTTTTTGCGCTGTCTCATCGTACCCACCGCCTTGCAGCCTCGCCCACAGCCACCCCTTTGTCTCCCGTCCGTTAGTCAGACAGCTCGCTTCGCCACCACTTATATTTTTCATAGGCTTCGCAGACTTCCCACAGACGCCGCCAGTCTCGCCCAACTTAATGGTCGCACCCATCGCTTTAAACCAATGAGCTTGCCGGCTCGAGGGCCGCCCATTTAGGCCCGTCACCGGAGAGGCGGGCCTCGAGCTCAACCAGTCACGTGCCTACCTTGCGATTCCAAACCCTATCCCTTGGCAGCTCCTTCCTGTGAGCGAACGCAGTCTCTAGCAGCCCGGTGCCATGGCAGATCACAGCTCCTTCGCCTCAACCGAGCAGTGTGTCACCAAGCACTTGCACCTCATTTTCCATGTGGATTTCAACAGCCAGGTGATACGGGGGATAGCGTCCCTGACCGTGGAGTCGCAGCAGGACCATCTTCGCACGCTGGTAATGACAGTCTTTATTCATTCTCATTCATATATAGACAGACTCTCGATCTGCCCATGACACCTCCTTCTCTTAGGTGAGCAAAGCCATGCACTTTTGGATAGTGTTTCAAGGAAACATCCATTTGAACCTTATGGAAAAACGTTTAGCTTGCTAGCAGTACACGTGTTAGTCCAGTCAGCGCCTGCCCTAGGAATTGTCTGGCCAAGTGCTGGAAATTAATTGCGGGGCCCCTAAATGTGCATATTTTTGTAAAATTTTTTGTTATTGTTTTTTATTTAGTTTATACAAACTTTTGAAGGAAAAAAATAACATTTTAACTAAACATTTAGTTATGCACAAATTCTTAAAATTCTTCAGTTCTTGAATTTTCCACTCCCTTTCCACATATCCTACATTATATTTCCACTAGATTCATGTATTTTACTTGTTACAACATGAATACTACTTATGGTCTTCGGCCAGTCGTTTCATCCATCTTACTTTCCATCTGTTGCAGGAATAATGTAAGTGCAAGTGACAATTTTTTTATGGGAACTGTGTATATATTATTATGGGAAGTGATATCCCTCCAACCTGAACTTGGAAAGATGAAACCTGTAGCCAGCAGTTTAAACATACATCTCAGCAGTAGGCCACCCCAATGGCTATCATTGCTGCATGCATATTGATTTATGGCACACTGACATACATGCCAACATTCCGAGGCACCTGGGAGGGAGATTTTGTGAAAGAAATCGGGAGAACATTAGTTCACCATAGGTATGAATTGGCGCTGGAATAATTTTAGGTGGGAGAACGTGAAAAATAGCAATTTTTTTCTCTGAAAAGTCGTGAGTCTCCCTCCTACATTGGGAGGGTTGGAATGTATTCTGAGTATAAAGGTTCTTTCTTGTCGTCTACCTGCCCCTTTACTCCAACACACACACATAGACACTTGCTTTTTTATGGTAGACTATGTGCTGTACAAGATTCAATAACATAGTATAACAGGGCATAGTAAAACGTTTCACTCATTCTCTGTTGGGCAGTAGTCTGAATGGCCCATTGGCAGCAAGATGAGAACAAAGTTAATGATGGCTCTGATGAGGCCAGTCCTCTATACTACAAGGGATTACCTTATTTGCCCAGGATCACACACTGGTGAAACGGCAAAGCTAGGATTTTAAGCAATGCAGAGTTTAACCACTTGAACACATACCTTCCACGCTCCACTTGGCACAAATATTTAAAGTTTGGATTTCAAGGGTTTGGCCTACAATAATGTCTTGTAGAGTAGAGCAGAGCTCTCCGGTTTTCCATGACTAGGGCTGCGAATGCCATCCAGTTCTCATTTTCCGTGGCATTCTGGGACTTAAAGTTTTCCTAAATTTCAAACTGAAGACAAGAAACAGGTCCCAGAATCCAAATGGAAAAAACAGGAACTTCGTGGCCTTCTCATACGTGGCCCCGAGACACCTCAGAGAGTTTACTTATAAAATACACATATCTGATAGCAACATTACAAGTCAATCCTTAGATGCATGTTAAAGCAAAATAATATTGTTGCTTTATTTTCCACATCCTGAATGAAAAACTATTAGGCACACAATGCAAAAAAACTACAAGCCAGAACATTTTTTATTTTTTTTTAGACCACTGCTTGGATAAAGGTTGCTTTTGTTACAAACTTCCAGCAGACTGTTGTGTGAGATGTTTAAAGAATTTGCCTATTCATATAAAACATCCTTTTTGTTTACATGTCAGACATAGGGGCACACCTTTAAAAAGGGAGCTTTATTATAATTTCTTTTAACATTATTTTTATTGTTTCAAATACATTCCAACAAAATCATTAACTATATAACCCTCCCTCCCTCCGGATGCTCTTTCTCCGCTCCTGTGGGGTATGCACAGGCCGTAAAAATGTCCAAAATTCTTATTTTGTGTGGACACCATTGTACCATATAGTCTGATTGGAGATATTCCAGTACCACCCCCCCGACTCCTTCTCGAAGGATCCCTTTGTATCCTGCAGGGTATGCGTTTGCTTTTCCATAGTCCCTAGCGTCCAAACCTTCTGAAGCCAGCCAAACAATGACGGCGGGTTTGGTTGCTTCCAGTTCTGGGCTAACGTTGCCCATGCCGCTATGAGTAGGCCAATAAAGCTCCTCTGCTGTGATTTAGTGTATTTCCTCTCGACGGCGTCCTTGAGCCCACACAGCCACACCCTCTCTCCCATTTGGTCCACATTCGGGAATTTTCCTTGCAGTTGCACCTTCACTTCTGCCCAGAATCCCTGTACCCCTTTGCAGTCCCACCATATGTCTCCACCTACCCTCCCCCGCGCAGGCTGGGAGCTTTATTTTAAGGGAACAACTTCTTGCTAAGGTAATGAGCCCATCAGTGTCATGTGAAGGCTGTGCTGGATAACACAAAGTGTCACATTGTAGGTCATTAAAAAGCCACAGGGAGCCCAGTTCAGGACACTGCATGGCCTTGCATAAGAATGGCAATCAGCCTGAGCTTTGAAACTCTAGAGACTGGAATTGGGACCCTTCTCGGCCTGCCATGGCTTCTTTCACAATGTAAACGCCGAAAGTGCTGCCCTCTTTTGATGTGCTTTTACATCGTGAACGAAGTCAGGCCTGTCCGAGAAGGGTCATGTGGCTGCATGATGGCTGGATCCACCACAGTGCTAGGGATACTCAGAGGCTGACCCTTTTTTTCCCATGGAGGGTCAGCCTCTGTGTGGGGCACCATGAGCGCAAGGCCAGGTATGGTTATACCCTCCAAACGAGGCTGAGTTAAACTGCTGCCAGAAGGCCAAGAACTCCAAACGGGGACTGATTGGTTACCATTGTGCACTGGAGGACTAGGGTTTTTTAATTAAACTATAGCCTTCTAGCGACGACGTCTGTGCGTTGATGAGCAGGTACGAAACCTAGTGCATCGAAAATTCCATCTGCACGTTTTTTAAATTTATTTAAAGAAGTGCGATACACAATTCTATCTTCAAGCCCTCCGTAGAAACTGAACTCACTCCCATCTGTGGGGCTCAATGTCCAATGCTATAACCATTGTGCTATGCAAGTTCCTCCCAAACAATTATTTCCCTTCATTTGTGGAGTTTTCCAGTGGTCGACTTCCTCTTATTATTTTTTTTTGCCTTGACCTGCTTTCGCTATGTAAACACATTCACTCTGTTGGCTTGATGTCCTATAATTGTGTCAGTGCCGGACAGATACCTTAGAAGATCAGCCTCCAGAACATTTATTCATCAGCTTTCTATTAATTGATGAGTGAATACACTGAATAAGAACCTTATTAAATTTGACCTTTTTGTAGTAGTGACACTGACAGCTAATTGAGATTTGGCTTTCAGCTCTGGTAATATGCACTACCATAGTCCCATACACCAAAGCCTCAGATTTGCACTCAGTTTTTATGACCATGGGACCACAAATTACTAGAGTCACCAAAGCTAGCATATTGGACTAGTAGTCACTGAGGCAAGTCTTTTTTATTGCTAAGATTTCTACATGGTGTACAGGCCCTGTGCTTGAGAAAAGTTGTCTGTGCCAGTAGTGTTAGGAAAGATTTCCATTTATGTGTAATTTTCCCTCCAGTTTTGTACCCCCCAACTTTTTGTTGTTGTCTGACAAGCCTAGCCTGACTTTTGCAATTGGAGCACAGCCTTCTGCTGCACTACGCTGGGTTTTCGCTCACTTTGTTATGGCGAAACCAACATGCCCTTAAAGACAGTCAGTACTGGGAGACTTTGTTTCCCTTAGTCCTTTCCTTTGTTGCAACTTTTCTGCAACATCTTACAAGTGCACAAAGTACCTTTTATAGTACAGTGTGCTTGGGTCTTCCTTTCGTTTCTAAAGGCCCTAGGCTCCCTCAAAGGATTTTGTGGTAGAAGTGCAGATGTGCCTTGGACAGGGCTGGTGACATCTTATCTTTTTGCATATTTTTAACCTTTTTCTTGCCATACATACCATGTTTACCACGGTTGGCACAGGAAGCTGGCCTGGCTCCAAAATTGCCATGCCACGAGGTTCTTTGTCCTACCCTTTGGCTATCTTGTCCCTTTTGCCTTCCCCAGGTCGAGCAGACCCAGGTCAGTCCTTATTTGTTCATACATAAACGCCAAGTTTTCGGAGGCTTCTGCATTCCTTGTGTGTGTGCCTCCAGGATGTGGGCTGGACTGTATATAGTTCCAATGTACATCCTGGGTGCCAGATACTCTGGTGTGCTGGGAATGACTGGGACCACCGTGGTCCGTGATTGGTCCATGTCTGGTGTGCCTGTATGTGAGCAGATCTCCCATTGTATCCTCTTCGTTTTGGAGCAAAGGAGATTCTGGATAGAAGGCTCCAAACACCCATACCATGTCGATCTCTTGAGTTCTCGCTGAACCTAGGATAGGATCCAAGCATCCTGAAACTAAGAAGCCGAGTCAAGGACCCGCTGGAAGGTTTGGCACCCTGAGCCCGCTGTTGTCCTGCAGGACCCCTCTGCATCAGATCGAACTTAAGTCGAGCCATTTCAATAGGTTGAGCCATTTCAATAGTGGGAACAACTATTGTCAGCACCTTCATCTTAACCTGCAAACAAGCCTCTTCGGAAGTGTTCCTGAGCCAACCAGCAAACTCACCAGCTTGCGCAGGACCTTTGCTCTGAAACCGCCGCCGTTTTGTACTCCTAGGTGCCCTTGGTCTGGAATTAGGAGAGGACACCTGAAGGACACCTGAACCCGAGTGCACACCGTCAGTGTGTCGCCTAGCCCTGGTGACAAACTTCGCAGGTGCCCTGCTGATGTGCCCCTCTGTGCCCTGAATCCTGCTGCAGTGAAACTGGCTTGATCCCTTCATCAGGAGTGGAGAAATCACCACTGTCCTGCTACGGATCATCGCTGTAACTCAGCCGCTGAAAGCCACAAAGCCGCACAATGGCCGCATTTGAACCTGCAACTGAAGTGGACTCGATTGCCGAAGTTTGGTCCGGAGTGCGCCTGGGTCGGTGAATACTTGCAACCCTTACGTGGCCCCTAGCATCCATCCATTTTTACACACAAGTGTCCTGTGAGCGCCACTGACCTTTACACAGGTAGCCTGTGCTACCGTCCTATTCCCAACTCCTGGAACCTGTTCTGCCTTGTTGGGGAGACCCTCCTTGAATATTGGCAACCTCTTCTTCATTGCCTCACCCACCTTCCTGAGTCGTTACAGCCCCCGCAAGAGACACCGTTTTCGCTCTACCGCACCATCACGTGCACCTGCATCCGAAAGTACTTTTGAGCGATAGGCTCCACTCTTCGTAAGGACTGGCCTACCTCTTAGTTAGGGATTGATTGATGAAGTCAGTTTGCACTGTTTGCTCTCTTTCTTCATAGGTGGTGGACCCATTCTGTGCACTATTCCTTTAGGCCACTTGGTAACTGTATATATGTTTCATAGTAGTATTGTGTTGGTTTGAAGTATTACTGTTGATATTTGCTTTGTGTTTGATTTCAAAGGCCTTGAATAAATGCATATGTATTTTTGATATCTACACCTGACTGGGAGTGATTTATTTATTTATTGCATTTGTTTTACGCCCAAACACTTGGGTGTCACGGCGTAGGTTACGTATATCATTTTGAGCTTATACAGTTACAAAATTCTAGGGTGTCTTGGTTGCTTCTTGGGTATGTGCGTAACATAGGAGTAAAAAATACAAAAATCATTTACCTTACATACAGTTACATGAGTTGAGGAGCGGGGGTAGGTAGGGAGGGGGCAAGTGTGATAGGATAGGATGGTTAGTATTTGTTAAATAGCCAGGTTTTTAATAATTTCTTAAACTTCGGGAAGGAGGTTTCGTTGCTAAGGTGGGCAGGGAGAGAGTTCCAGATGCGGGGAGCTGCTATTGGGAAGCTGGTGTTACCTGCGTTTTGGAGGAGTTGGAGTTTGTTTAGGTTCTTTTTTGAGGTGCCTAATAGTAGGACGTTACAGTAGTCTATTTTTGTCAGGATGAGGGCTCTGGCTAATGTAAGGCAGTTATCCCTCTGGAACAGCCTCCATGCCACTCTAAAACTTGAGGAGAACCATCTCCGGTTCCGGAAGCACCTCAAGACCTTCCTCTTTGCTCCCCCTCTCACCTGCTGATGTGTTCTCTCTTGGCACTGTGCACCTGGCCACCCTCTGTCCTTCGGGCCCAGGTACATGCTCACCCTGCCACCCTCCCGCACTGCCTCTGGGCCACCCCTTGCACTGAGGTCTGTATCTGTACCCATACAGCCACCCCTTTTTCTTCCTGCACTTATCAGACCTACCCTGTCTGCTGCCTTAAACCTAGCACTTGCAAATTGCTGGCTGCATTACCACTGTTTGTTGCCTTTTATTATTTATTTATTGTTATTTATCTATTGTTATTTATCTGTTTCTCCTCTGCTTCGCACTTTCCACTTCTCCCTCCTTCCATGCACTTTTCCCCTCCCCCTCTCCCATGCACTTGCGCATTCTCAATGACACTGGGCCCAGTAAGATCGCTGTTTTGTTCTCCCCTGTTCCCCTCCCTTGCCTTGTCGCACTCTGAAACACTTGTGTATGAGCGCGATAGAAATAAAATATCAATCAATCGGTGAAGAGGAGGGGTCTGCTAAGTGTGATGAGTTTTGCAGTGTATTCTGTGGAGGAGGCGAGTGTGCTGATGTGATTATTCATGGTGAGGCTGGAGTCAATGTGAACTCCTAAGGTTTTGACTTTACAGGGGATGGGGATGGGGGTGCCATCTATCTTTATAGACGAGTAGTCAGGATGGAGTTTGCTGAGTCTGGCTGGGGAGCCAACTATGAGAATCTCTGTTTTTTCTCCATTAAGACAGAGACTATTGTTGGCCATCCAGTTTTGGATGAGAGTACATTTTGTTAATGGTTACTGTGTCCTGATCGAGGTTGCCTGTGATGGGTATGAGTATTTGAGTGTCGTCAGCGAAGTTTGTATAAATAACTACCATGGCGTCAAGTGCCGTGAAGAGTAGTTTTGTTTAGGCCTTGTAAAGGGTGGGGGAAAGGCAGGATCCTTACGGTACTCCTAACGGTACAGGGATGGGGTCAGCTGCTTCTTCTCCTATGAAGACACTTGAGGTGCGGTCAGAAAGGAAGGATTTTATCGATGTGGTGGCTTTGGAGGAAAAGTGGAAATTGGTGGAAAGGTTTTGGCATAGTTTGTCGTGGTTGACCAAGTCGAAGGCTGCCAAGAGGTCTAGTAGCAATAGAATGCACAGTTTACCTGAGTCTCTGTTGGATCCATCTGGTTTTTGAGGTCTAGGAGGGCAGTCTCAGTACTGTGTCTAGGACGGAAGCCTGATTGTCTGTCTCCTAACAGGTGCTTTTGTTCAAGGTGGGTTTGTACTTGGGTGTATGCAATTTTGTCGATGATTTTAAGGAGAAAGGGCACTGTTGTAGTGGGTCTGTAGTTTGTAGGGATTTTCGGGTCTAAAGTAGGTTTTTTGAGCAGTGGGGTGACCCTTGCTGTTTTGATAGAGGCTGGTATTTTGCTGGTGTTGAAAGACATCTTCACAAATTCAGTAATGATGGGTGATAGTGTGGCTGCGTAATCTTTGGCAATTTTAGCTGGGAAGCCGTCCCCTTTGCAATTGGAGGGCTTGAGGGATGCTATAGTTTTAAAGACCTGATCATTAGTAACTTGGCCGAAAAGGAACTC
The DNA here is from genome assembly GCF_040938575.1 of Ambystoma mexicanum. Taxonomy (NCBI): domain Eukaryota; kingdom Metazoa; phylum Chordata; class Amphibia; order Caudata; family Ambystomatidae; genus Ambystoma; species Ambystoma mexicanum. The sequence goes on from NC_090936.1 coordinate 871,583,289, forward strand.
GGATACATCTGGTCTGGTAGTTGGGGTACCTAGAGGGTGAGACGGGTTGGCTATGAGTTCTAGGAGCTTTTTTTGCAAGGCAATTTTGCATTGTAATGTATTTACTTTAGCAGAAAGTGCATCCTGAATGGTGGTGCACCAGGCTGTGCTCGTATTGATGGGGCCGCAGGGTAATATGGGGGATTCTAGTGCTCTGATAATCATGAACAGTTCTTTGGAGTTGGAGGCTGCGTTAGAGATGCGTTTGTTAAGCGAATCAGCTTTGTGGGAGAGTATGCTATTCTTGTAATCTTTGGATAGTTGATGGAGTTTGGATTGTAGTTCGGATGAGGGTTTTTTTCTGTAGAGGTGTTCAAAGGCTCTTTTTTTTTTTTTTCTTCTGAGTTCTGAGTTCATTATTAAACCAGGGTGAGTTACGTTTGGGTTTTTTGGTTTTAAGTGGGGCCACTTCATCTATAGCAGTTTTCAGACATTGATGGTAGTGGTCTGCGATGCTAGCTGTGCTGGTGCTTTGTAGTGGTGTGGTGTTTATTAGGTTGTGTAGTAAGGGTTTGAGATTTTCTGGGCTGAGTTTGCGAGTGTTCCTGATCTGTATGGGTGCTGGGTTGCAAAGTTTGGCTATTGGATCTGTGTTCAAATTAATGTTAAATTTAATAAGGTAGTGGTCTGTCCATTTCATGTTGAGGATGTCAACTATGGTAACTGTGGTGTTAAGCGTGAGAATCCAGTCAAGGATTCTGCCTTTGGAATGGGTGGGGGCATTCACAATTTGAGAAAATTGCATCTCCTGGAAGGCATTGTGGCAGGCCATTGCTTTGCTGTACGTAGGGTCATTATGGCCTAAATTGAGGTCTCCTAAGAGGATGTATTTGGTTTTGGCTTAGTGGTGTAATTAGGAGAGGTAGGTCTGTCTGGGCTGCTCAGGGCATTTGGAGCTCTGTAGGGTATTAGGACATTTATGGTGGTTTTGGGGTTGATGGCTAGCTTAATGAGAGGAGTTCGTAGCCTATGAGTTGTTCAATTTTGCATTCTCTGAATTGCAGAGTGGTTTTGTGAATGATTGCTACTCCGCCATCTATGCCTTCTAGGCGGTCTGCCCTTAGAAGGGTATAATCAGTGGGGATTGCTAAGGTAATTTGGGGGCCTGAGGCGGAGTGTAGCCATGTTTCGGTGAGTACTAAGAAGTCAAGTTTGGATTCTAGTATGTTATCGTGTATATAAATGGCATGTGCTCCGTGGGATCTGACATTGAATAGGGCTCCCAGTAAGGGTTGTATGGTTGAGGTAGAGCTCAGAGCAGGGGTCAAGTTGGTCTTAGTGTGCGCCGCTATGGTGTTGGGTGAGTTTTGAAGGGTTTCGTTAGTGGTGGTGTTCCACTGGGGGTAGGTGATGGGTTTCTCCTGTGTCTGGTGGAGTTTAGATGCAGTTGAAGCGTTGGGACAGGGAGTGGTGAGTTGATTTTTGGAGTGAGTGTTGTTGGTGTGTGCGTGTTGAGAGTCTATCATTTCTCTTAGCTATAGTGACGGATCTAGTTAGAACGGGTTTGTGTGCGGTTCTATTGGAGAGGCGTAAGCGACGTGTTCTGCCTAGTAGTGGGAGGGTTTGGGTGTGGTGGTGTAGTGGGGTATTGGGGTAGGAAGGCTGGCGTGCTGGGGAGGAATGGTGTGGGGCAGGGTAGAGGGTGGTGTCTGGGGCAATGTAGTCTGGCCAGGCCTGTGAGGTAAGGGATAAAGTTAATGGGAATGATACTAGGATCATCGGAAGTAGTGTTACAATGACTAATGTGGGTTGGGTGAGGTGGGGTGCAGAGTAATAGGATGAGGTGACTGATGATGGGAAGTGTTAAATAGCATGTGGTGAGGGCTCTAGAGAGTGGGGGCTTGAGCATGGTGGTAGGTGGTTCTATGGTCTGAGATTGGTATACATTGGCCTTGGGTAGTGCGTGAGTGAGTGAGTGATTTGTAGTGTCCTTTAATGTTTGTGCTCATTATGGGCTTTCAGTCACCCTCACCCCTCCTGAGCCCTGGTCTTGACAGCCGCCAATGCTACCTTGATTGGTCTGACTTGTCCAGAAGGTTACCCTGTTCCAAGAAACTAGGCTGGCCTTCTGAATCCCTACCAACCAGGTCAGAGTTCAGAAATCCATCTTAACAGGGAGTGAATTTCTGAGCCCCTCTTCTTGCTCCTCTCTTGCAGTGGTTACAGAGCGCTGCTGCAAGACTTCCTTTCAACCTGTTCGACAACAATCTCACCCTGTTGCTTCAAGCCTTCCCATGATGTCCAGTCTCATTTCACATTGTGGTAAAGTGTACTTTACCCACAAGGTGTTTGTTATGCATGTGACCTCCCATACTGAATGCATATATGTGTTCTATAACATTAAACCACTTGATAGTGCAATCGTAATGCATTATTATGTCGGTGTTAATGATACCGAAAGACATGATATGCCATCAATCTATTAATGAAATGGCAGTCCTCTCTAATCCGCCCGGCACAGAAAGGGTTAAGCATGCACACACAACAGAGCAGGATGTTACTGCAGCAGGGGATCAACCGTGGAGCAAGACCCAAGCTACGTCAACTCCCCCATACCTTGCCGTTATGGTGTTGATTTACTTGTTCCCTTCATGTATTCAGGCCCGTTGGTGTTTGCTAGCTTGGTTTGTATGTAACATTTACTCTTCCATGGGTCCTAGTGAACCTCTGTGTGTTGGCATGGAGAGACACACTGCATGATCTTTTGCTCACTGGCAATACGTTTTATATAATTCCAGCTCATCTCTGAAAGGGAAATCTGCTGATCAGATTCCCCTTTCATAAACTCCATACCAAAAGCATAGTGTGTACCTGTGCCCTTCTGCATCAGTATCCTGATTCACATTGTCTGCTCTACCAGTAGCACCAGGAAGGTTCAGAGGTCACCGTTGCCATCTTGACAGCTACGTCTCTGCCGTGCAGAGGCTGTATTTAAGATATGCACCCCTGTTACAAAAACTGCATAACTCTGAGGTTCCTGTCCTGGTGGCATGGTAAACTGCAAATATAAGCCATACCAGAGTTCAGGTGTGGGGCCCAGTAAATCTCATAGTTATACACGTGTGTAAACCCTGTGGGCCCAGTGCAGATGTGGAAGTGATGTGTGTATTCCAGACAAGCCCCCCCTGCCCAGTGGCAGATCCAGGGCTTTAAGTGGGCCGGGGCCTGCCGGGGCTGAGCCCCGGCAGTCTCCGAAATTTCGTTTTGAGGCTGGGCCCTGCCGGGGCCCAGTAATCCCCCCTGACAGCCCCGGCCACTACACGAAAAGGCGTTTTTTTCTACAGCCGGAAGCTCTCGCTCGTGTGCGAGAGCTTCAGGCTACAGAAAAAAATGCCTTTCAGCCATAATGGTGGCGCCGCACCTGCGAGGCATCCCTTTAATCAAGAGATTCCCGTCGGCCGGCGCCACCATTATGGAGAAACGTGAGGCCGCTGGAAGCAGAGGCCTTGCTTTCTAAATACTGGAGCTCCCGCGGATTTGCGGGAGTTTCAGTATTTTGGAAAAAGGCCTCTGATTCCAGTGGCCTCACCCTTTCAGTCTTAATGGTGGTGCTGCCCCTCCCCAGCTGGCGAGGGGCAGCACCACCATTAAGGCTGAATAGGCAGGCGCTGTCCCCTTCCAGGCAAGCCTACACAAAATAAATGCAGAGGTCAGGGGAGAGGGTGCTAATCTCTACAAAAGGCTGCCTGGCAGGGGTGGCAGTAGCCCATTGAGCCGGGGCTCGTCAAGGGGGCGTGGCCTAACGGGCCATCAAGACCCCCGCTGTTAGGCCACGCCCCCTCGATGAGCCCCGGCTCGATTTGTAGTGCCACTTAAGGCACTGGGCAGGTCTATAGCCTTGTTGGATTTCCTCATTGTTCCTTTAAAAGGGTAGGGGGCTGCATTTCTAAAGGTCTTTAATTCTATTGAGAAGGGAGGGGTAGTGTAGCCAGGGAGATAGCTGTACAGTTTGGGGAAGATTCTGCCATTTTGATTTCTTTGCCTATTTCTCTCCGTCGTATCCCCTCCACTTCCTCTGGAGCAAAGCCCTTTCGGTGTGGTGTCAGAAGGGGAAGGTCCACTCATTTAAAGAGGAGGGATTGGACCCTGACGCGGGCTAACTTTAGTACAATCACCTGTGGGGGTTTGCCTTTAGAACAAGGGGTCTCACACCACTTCTTTGGACTCCAATCCTGAAAGGTGAAGACAGGTGTTCCAAGCCAGAGGTGAGCTCTGTCTCCTAGCCATCCCCAGGGACCATTGGGGGTGACCTCTTCTGCAGAGCCGCTTGCAGGACCTCATGTACGGCTTATAGTTCTCCACACAATCCTCTATTTTTGTTTTTGTTTTGAGCAGTGGAAAGATTAAAAAAACTAAGTATTGGCAATAATTGCAACGGTCTCAGTGCCAGTGGTTCCTACCTTTGCACCGCTGGCAGATCCAGGGTCCACTGCGCCTTCCATGGCTCAGTAACGGCACCTCTAAGGACAGCGACAGCACACACCCGTTCCACTGAAGACGAAGATCCCTTTGCTGGATGCTGTTGGCAAGAGCCAAATGGTGCAGTCTGCTCCGTCAACTGGTGTTGAAGCCATGGCTAAGAATATCTCATTTTGTTTTAAATTAGTTTTATATCAACCAAAACACAACAACCAAACTTGCAGTACATATTACAATATATCGCATTTTATGAATCACAATCATTGTTGTCTGCTCCCCCCCCACACCACCAAGCCTACATCTCTTTGCGATCTGCTTCTGTAATTTCCAAAGGGGTTTCCCTACTCGTGTTCTCCGCCGGGTCCTGTTCGCTTGACCACTCTTGCGTGGACCCAAATAGTGTAGCTATCAGTTATCTCCAGCTAATCAGGGTTTCTGCTTCTTCAACCGCCCCACCTCTCCCCCCTATGTTACTAGCATCCTGCCATACTACAGTTTTGGCTTCTGCCCATTTCTGGAGGTCTTTCCACCATATTTCGATCCTAGGTCTGTGACACTCCTTCCATCCCATGGCGATCCTACGCTTCGCCAGTATATACGCCAAACCCTTTCGTTTGCTTACATGCTTAAGTTTACGTGATCTTGGGAAGGCCTCAAGCAGACATGCCCACACTATCCCAACAGTTGTCATAATACCCTTTTCCTCCAATCTGTGTGCTATTTCTCCCCAAAATGTTTCAATTTCCCGGCACGCCCAGAACATATGCGTCATCCCAGCGTTTTCTTCGCACATTTGGGGCATGTTTGTCTTTCTGCATTGCTGAATTTGGCTATCCTTTAGGGTGTCATATAAGCCCTGTGGGTTATGTTCAGCTGTAACTTTGCATTCCTTGACACTTTCTTGTGGTACCCTTGGGCCCTCTCCCACATCCCATCACTCATCGGGGTACCCACCTCATCTTCCCAGTCCTGTCGTAGATGTATCACTTCCTTTCCCACTTTGGACATCACCAGCTCATATATCCTGGATATCTCATGACCTCCCTTTGCTATATCATCAATTATTTCTATGGTGGTGTCCGGTTGCTCTTCCAATACTATTTCTGACCACGTTTCTTTAATTCGCTGGACCACCCTGTTATATGTGATATACTGTCCTGTATGTAACCCTGCTTCCTCCACCAGCGTCCCGAATTCCTTTATCTTCCCCTCTTGCCAAACATCCCCCAATTTCGCTATCCCACCGGTTCCCAGTGTTTCCTGATTATCTTCATTAACTGCACCTCTTTCCCTGCCAGCACAACCAGTGGCACTTGTGGGGAACACAGGGTCGGATTTTCCATCATCTGACAGGCTCTTAGCCATATCTTCCACCCCAATGTCATCATCTTTGGGCGCTCTTTCATGTCTGGTTTAGACAGCCATATGATTTCCTTCAAGAAGTATGGGGCGCAGTCCTGTCTAAACAACCTAGATTCTGAGGTTGGGTCTTCTGATAGCCATTTTGCCACATATTGTAGCTGGCTCGCTAGATAATACATTTCAAAGTTTGGCAAGTTTATGCCCCCCTTATCCTACACATTTTGCAATTTCCAAAGGGCGACCCTGCTCCTTGTCCCATGCCAGAGGAAGCCCCTACACATGCTGTGCACCTTGTCAAAGAATCTTCTTGATATCAGATATGGTATATTCCCAAAATAATGCAACAATCTGGGTAGGACCACCCTTTTCAGCATTGCCCCTCTCCCCATCATCGCCAGAGGGAGCTTTACCCAAAACTTCATGCTATTCTCGATGCCCTTAACCGCCTTCTCAATGTTATGCTGGTGCTCTCCCTCTATCCTATGGTAGATGTCTATCCCAAGATACCTAAATGTATTAACCTCCCACGGTATTTGTAGTACTGGCAATCTCTCTTGTGGAATACTGACGTATCTACCCATAGGGAGTATGCATGACAAGAATATCTCATTTGATGCCAGTATCTGCCAAGATGGTTGCCTGATTAATGTCAGTTAATTACAGCTTGCAGACCCGAATTTAAGAACTAGGCTAATTGTCGATGAGGAAAGAATCCTTTATCTTACTGCATGGAGCCACTGTCGGGGGATGGAACTGACTTACCAATTTATAGTATTATTTTTACCCCAGAGGATGTGACTCTCGCTGTTTTGCTCATGTATCTCCAAGATAACTGGGCTGCAATAGCTTAACACAGTTAGACGTCATTCGGGCTCCTCTGTGCATTCATCCCAAACTAGCAAACTACAGGAAAACAGTTGCAAAAGTGTTAGAATCTGTGAGGCTGTCTGCTCCAACCATTATGATCTCACTGATATTCTTGGTTATTGTCCACTGAGAGAGACTCCATTATTGTTTAATCCTGCTATTGCAGATCCGGTCAGAGCACTCTGGCAGAAGTACAGCTGTTGCCTTGCGGTGGACAAAGAATTTGTAAACAAATTTTCAAAGGAAATGTATAGTGCGCTGAATGGATGGTGTAGTGAAATTACAATTTGAATGGTGTAATATATCTAAAATGTGCCTCCAACTACCAAGTGTATATAATAAGGCGGTGGTCGCCCCCTATAGTTAAAGTGAGTTGGACTTGCGTAGGAAACCCCAAAAAAATGAATTGCTAATAACGTTTGTACCGTGAAATGGATTTGGCTAAAATTCTGAAGACAATTAAGGTCACGCATGCCCCCCCAGACTAAAAAGTTTGGTAATGATCCGTTACAAAATAAACAAATTATTAAGAAAACAAAAACAAACAAAAGAAGTTGTGGCCTTCTTCCCGTTCGTTTCCCCATAGACAAAAAAGGTACATTTTTGCTGGATTGCACGGTCTAAGCTGACGGATGGAATTGGACGAGCTCTGAAACAACTTGGGCACGAAGCGTTGACTTGAGGTTTTTTTTGTGATTTGGGGTTATTCTGACCAGTAGTTTGAAAATATTTGATGGAGAAGGGGGTGCCAAGGGTATTGGAAAATGAAATGCAGAAAAAATGCCTTTCAGGTAAACATGTAAATGCCATCAGACTAGTAGAGCTGGAGGGAGAGTTGAGGTGGGGGAGGGGAGGTAAGTGTACCCCAAGTGAAATCTGAGAGTTGAAGGGGATCTAGGGACTAAGTTTGGAACACAAAGCTTTTCTGTAACCTCGGGTACGGACCGAATAGCCGCAAATAGCCGACATTTCAAAGCAAACTGCTTCACGGAAACTGTGTGTTGTGGTGGATTGGGAGAGGGCAGGGGAGGTGAGGAGGCCATCGTGAGTGTGTGGGGAGCAGGCACATTGGAGGGGGTGACATGGTCATGGCTATAAATGACTATAGATAGCCAAGGGTAACTGTGGTTCTGTACGCGTGGATATAAAAATGTTTTATTCATTGATATTTTTACAGTGACATCAGGGATGAAAAATCATGATAGGCATCCGGGACTCTCGTCCATGCAGTAAACGGGACTAACCATGCTTAGTTTCATAGCTAGGTGCTGGCCGGCCCCCTCAGGCCATGTTGCCTAATAAATTAGCACAAGTTACAAGACCACTTATAGCAACATGACCTGGGGGGCCAGCCCCGTCCTTACTTTGAAGGTAAGCAGGGTGCATCCCTGTTACTGCACGGATGGAAGAGACCCACAGTCCCGGATGACATTGTTAAATGGACGTTATGGTTACAAGTAAAAACGAAAAAACGTCAGAAATTTGCCAGTTACGGTAATCTGAGTATGCATAACTCGCGCCACTACAGTGCACTGCTAAGACTAACACCCAGGACATTAAAGATGACATCACATAGCTGGGCCACTTGTTTTTGTTTACTGACATGATTTAGGCTAGTTTTTTGTTTTTACTGACAATGAGATTTTCCAAAGTTTAAAAGGTGCTAGACATCTTTACATTAACCTTTTTTTTATATGTTCTTAAAATACTTTCCTTAGGGTTTGGATTCAGTTCATAGTGCACATACACGGGGCAATAAGAAGGCTTCAAACACACAATGTATGTGTATAAATGAAGATAAACTTTAATGTTAACATTTTCTTGTGATGCTGTTTCTTTCTTTCTTATTATAGGTTCCCTGTATGTGCCTCTGATTTGTATGCATTGTGGGTCTTCATATGTATTTCTGAACTAGCACAAGTGTGCAGTATCTCTTGAATTGTTAGCTAGTTATTACATGTTTAATATTACTCAAAATTGTGATAAGGTAGCATTCATTGTTATCCAAATTTACAAGATTATAAATATTGTACTTCTATGGTGCATGCTGGAGCCATTGCCTATGCATGAGTGTTTGTTTGTTAATTTTATTTATATAGCGCACCTGATCCAGAGGTATCTGGGTGCTTTAAAGTACAGTTACGTGATAATGGCAATCCCTTAGACAGAGGGTGGAATACATACAGTCAAAAGGGTATAACACATTGGCAAAGGTTAAGTACATGCATCAGTAATGGAATGGACGAGAGCAGAGCAGTAAGTACATGCATCAGTAATAGACAAATACAAGAGATAATTTGTTTACAAGCAAGTACTGTACAGTAGTAATGTAGTTCTCACTGAGTATCCAAGATATGAGGCTTCTCCTGAAGTTGTCAAATGTTTGGATGTTAATGATAGAACCTCAGCTTCTGATAACAAGTGTACATGTGAATCACAATCAGGAGATAGACCCACAGATCCGAAAGTTGACCTTTTATCTCGAGTTATCGCTGGGTGTATAGGAAACATCATTAGTCCTAATCGAGTTAAAGCACATGGACCTTCGGAAATGTTAGCTGGAATATAAGTGTATGTGATGTTTCCACATGAAAAGAGCCATCCTGTTGGAAGTTTCACATGATTCAAATGACTGGCAGCTATTACTGTATGATTGCAAGACATAGTATTATTTACACTGGTGCATTTGCGTGGCACTCGCAAACACAGTCGTCTCTCAAACATTGTGTGATTGTGCTGTTTGGTTAAATCGATCTGTTGGCATTTGCCAATTAATTGTGCATTGCCGGTCATAAAATAACATACATCACCTTGGGTTATATTGTAATTAATAACGCGTGTCAAATTTCTCCATTTGCGATTGGTTTCTTGGCAGAACCTACAGTACTCATAAACGGAAAAAGATTGCCTAATATCAGAATCTTGAACCAAAGAATCATTGTGTGTGACGCCGAAGATATGCTTTAAAACTGGAACAGGCGTCAGCATTGCTACTAAGCACGTAGACAGTAAAGCTTCAGCATTGGGCACATCAGTAAGACAGAACTGCGATATGTTGAGCACCTGTTGTGCCAGATATATCCACATATTCTCCGTCTGGGTGATCATAGGAGAATGTTTTCGCCGTCCTGGAAATGCTTCTCGAATGACTGGCAACAAGGTTGTTTTCACTTGCTCCTGACGTGTTTGCCGCATTTCACGAATCCATGTCTTCGGTGTGGCTGGCTTTTCGGCATCGGCATAAGGCTGCTTTGGGACAACATTATTCATCACTATCAGTATCCCCTTGATCACTGGCACAGAGTGACATTTTCCGTTGGTAGCAGCAGGCTGTTTAACTCTCCCAAAAGGAGTCCATTTAGTACCACAATTACACCAGCCAGATACAGGATCTACAAGGCAAACCCAGAAAAGACAGATCAGTGTTGTACATTACTCTCTCAGGTAACATTTGTCTGCGGGCACATATTGCCATTTCTTTCTACCAGGCTCCATGACTAAAACTACTTGATCTTTGCCTGATGCAATGACATCTGCGGGCACTGGTGGGCCACTTGGCTTTTCCACCCACACCTTTGCACCCGGTACCATACTGTCTGAAGAGCCAGAACCTTGATCCCCACGGGTAGTTAACACTGTAGGAGGCTCCCCCTTCTTAATCATGGACAACTTAACGGGAATAATGATTAATTGGGCCACTCGATCACCCTTGTGGATTGATAACAATTGGTCCCCACTATTCATTAGGATGACTTTAATCTCGCCTTGGTAATCAGCATCAATTACCCCTCCCAACACTTGAACTCCTTTCAATGCTAGGCCAGATCTAGGGGCAATCCATCCCATATGCTCTGGGGGAATTTGTACTCCAATCCCTGTTTCAATTACAACCATCCCTCTCAGGTCTAATCTGATTTCTTCATGGGAATGCAAGTCTACCCCTGCTGACTCTGGAGTTGCTCGATAGGGAGCTAAAGAACCTGGAGTAATTTCCCAGTACAATAGTGTTTCCCTGACTGAATTGGGTTGAACCCGTAAAGTAGGAGTCATTAGTCGCATCAAAGGAGTTTCATGCTCATTCACAGGTCGATTGTTTAATAAGTGTACTGCATCAAACACACGATCACGCCAGCTTGCCAAACTGCCATCTCCAGATTTGCGCAACTGTTCTTTCAATAACCCATTCGTTCGTTCAATTAACCCTGAAGCAGCTGGATAATAAGGTACGTGATACAACCACTCAATACTCTTTTCCTGACAATACTCCTGGATTAGTTTGCCTTTGAAATGTGACCCATTGTCACTTTGAATCTGCAAAGGCACTCCATAATGTAGTATGATATGATCTAACAACCTGATGGTGTTCAGTTGTGTTGCACGTTTGCACGGCAAAACCATCAAATATCCTGAGTATGTATCCACACTATTGCATGCATAGTGACAACCTTTACTGATTGGCATGGGACCGATATAATCAATCTGCCAAATTTGACCTGGTAATTTTCCTCTTCGCAATGTACCCCAAACAATCTGAGGGATAGGTCTATGCAGTTGGTGTTGGCACACTGGACATTGCAAAATGATCATTTTCACTACTTCCAAAGGAAGATTGATTCCTCAAGCTTGTGCCCACCTGATAGTAGCCTTTTCTCCAAGGTGCCCACATTTCTGATGAGCCCATTTGGCCAAACTCTCCAAAATCGTCTTGCTGAGCCTCTGCATCCACAGATGAAATCTTGGTGTGTTCGTCTGCAACAGAATTAAACCAACGTTCTAATGAGTCTGTGGCACAATGCGCGTCCACATGAAATACAGTGACTTCACTTTGTGATAACATTTCTGCAATATCTTGCCACAGTTCTTTTCCCCACAACTCTTTTGAATGAATCTTCCACCCATTCTTTTGCCAAGTTGGCAACCACACTGCCAATCCATTTGCCACTGACCATGAATCTGTGTACACATAACATTGACCAGGGGTCTCTTGTTTCAATGCTTGGTAAACTGCGTAAATCTCTGCAAACTGACTGCTCTTTCCTTTCCCTGTCGTTGTCAACATCTTTTGTGTTTTGGGATTGTACGACACCGATTTCCAGTACTGCTCAGTTCCCACATATCGAGCTGAACCATCCGTGAACCAAGCATGCTCTGTTTGCTCCACGGTCAAATCGCTGTAAGGTACTCCCCATTTCACGGGAGACTCACGTTTTTCAGGCATTTCCGGTGGTATGTAATCTGAGGGCGGTATGTTGGCTACTTGCTCATGTAATTTTGCCACTCCACCCTTCCTTGATTTGGCTCTGTCTTGAATATACCATTTCCATTTAATTATGCTGGCTTCTTGAGCATGTCCTATTCTATGCGTTTTAGGAGAGCTCGGTACCCATTGCATGATTGGTATTTCTGGTCTCATCACTACATCATGGCCCACCGTCATTTGCTCGGTATCAACAAGGGCCCAATAACACGCCAGCAATTGCTTCTCAAACGGAGTGTATGAGTTACCGGCATCGGGTAATTTATGACTCCAAAACCCCAATGGCACACGTTTCCTGTCTTGTTTCTGCCACACACTCCAGTTAGCATAATTGTCTTGTACAGACACATTTAATTCCACTTTGCCTTCCTTCAATGGCCATAAATCAAGCACCGGCTGGCTGCACGGTGTCTTTCGCCAGCTCAAAGGCTTTCTGCTGCTCTTCCCCCCACTGAAACTCCTATTTCTTGCATGTCACCTTGCAGAGGGGGTCCAATATCTGCCCTAAATAGGGAATGTGCTGTCTCCAAAACCCAAACAGCCCTATAAACTGCTGAGCTTGCTTTTTGTTCATTGGAGTGGTGAATTCAAGTATTTTCTGTCGGGCTTTTGGCATCATTTCTCGATGCCCATGATGCCACTGAATCCTTAGGAATATCACTGTTTCAGCTGGACCTTGAATTTTACTCTGGTTAATCTCCCACCCTTCCTTCTTCAATCCTTCCAGAATGACATCTAACTGGCTTTGCACACTGTGCTCATCCTTGCCCTGAATCAAAATATCATCAATGTAATGAGAGATTTGTATGTCAGGTTTACACGGTATATTGTCTAAGTGCTCTGCCACCAGCCGGTGACAGATAGTCGGGCTATGTATGTACCCCATAGGTAGCCTCGTGAAGGTGTACTGACGTCCACTCCATGAAAATGCAAACTGCTCTTGACACTCTTCAGCAATTGGCACAGAGAAAAATACATTGGCTAAATCGATCACTGCATACCAAGTCCCCTTGAACTTTTGGACATTCTCAATCAAGGTAATGGCATCTGGGACTGCGGGCACTAAGGGAGGAGTGTGTTTATTCAACTCCCTGTAATCCACCGTCATCCTCCATGACCCATTCCCCTTTTTAATAGGCCAGAGAAGATTGTTCCATGCGGTGGTAATAGGGCGTAATACACCCGCCTCCACGTACTCTTTGACAGGGTCTGAAATTTCCTTGTGCCCCCCAGGAATGCAGTATTGCTTCATTGCTACCCGCTTGGTTGCAACCGGCACTTGCACTGGGGGCGTCTTCAATTTGCCTACGGTAATGGGTGTACAGATCAATGCACTCACCCCAAACTGGTACGTTTTACCGCCAAGTCCCAAAGTTAACCCTTCCAAAATGTCAAAGCCAATTATATATTCAGGTATCTGGACAATCAACACTTGGTATTTCTGCCTATTCAAATGGCCTATTTTCATCTCCACTTTCGTTTGTACTGTGGGGGTCTCCTTTCCCCCTAGACCTGTAATGGTAAACTGTTTGCCTTTAAATCGTGTTGGATTGCCATGAATCAAAGAGGCCTCCGCCCCGGTGTCTATCAATGCTCGCACCCCTTGTGTATTTCCTGGCCCCTAAAAAATCTTAACATCGACATGAGGCCGCCTATCGACTTTTATGCGGGCAGACGCTGACGGAGCTTGGCCGAAGCCCTAGTCAAACTTCGAATGAGTGTGACTCGACTCCGCCTCTAACATTGCACTCAGCACCTTTCTCAAATCAGCGTATGTTGGCTGGTAAGGGGAAGGTGTCCCCATAGACCCTTCGTCTTGTTCTTCCCCAGGGGGAGCAGGAGGTGAGGTGTCCCCCCTGTGGCTTGGTGACTACTTGTTTCTTAACCTGTTTATAGCGCTCCTTGGCTGCAAGTCCTCATTTTTTGTATAATTAATACACTACTCTGGTTTCAATGCCATCAATTTCTTCGTGTGGCACACCATCTTTTAACAAAGCCAAAAACATGTCTTTTCGGGACACTCGGGAGTCTCTGCTATCTTGCTGTCTGCCTTCGGTTTGTCTCTCACTACGCCCCTCTCTCTCCCGTGGCTTGTTATCGCTCTTATCCCACTCCCCTAAATCTGCAAGTTGCCGAATGGCATCTGCTACCTCATCAGTAGCTTTGCCCGTCATACCTACGAGCAAAGCCATAATGACACTTTTGTATGCGGATGGCACGGTTCTAATCACCATGTTTCGAGTTGAAACTGAGAGCGGCATGGCTCCCATGTGATCGGGAGCATCTATGTGAATAGCCTCTTTCATAGCATGCTCTCTGACTTTTTCAATTGCCTCTCTCAACGTATACCACTTGGTTTCTTTGCTAGGCCAATCTGTGGTAATGGAGTATTTACGGTTACATGCTTGGGCTACCAGGTGCAACAAAGACACCTGTGTATCTTGACCATTTGCGTCAGGGGGTGGTCCTGCCCTTAAGACCTCCTGTACATTGGTGTCAATTGACAGGGGTAAAAAACACAGTGAATCCGTAGAATCTACCAACAACCCTGCAGCACCCCATCTAGCAATCTCACCATCCATGTCAATAAAACTTCCCCTGATTTTTGCCTCAAACGGGTAATAATTTCCCCAACCTCCTGTTGTGTGTAATCCTCCAGCGTGGTTAAATCCACCATTCCGCCAGCAGGATTCTGCGGGTGGGGTCCGGCTCGCCGTCTTCTAACGGGCTTAGCCGCCACTTTTTTCTGTTTCACTTCCATTTTGGGGTCAGACTCATTTGCGGAACTACTTTCTAGACTGGTTGAATCAAAAATATCACCATCCCACTTATCCGGATCCCAGTCCACACCAGCGGTAGTAATTACAGCTGCCACCTTTCTTTTGTTGACCCCTCCCCGTCTTTTCCTATACTTATACCGGGCTACTCTGACTGCTGCCCTCTCGGCCACAGCCTGATATGTGTCAGCCTTATCTTTAAAAAGTTTCATTTGAATCTGCTGCATTAACACAATCTGCTTTTCTGCAGCTAGCTCTCTCTCCAATCGCAAAACCTCATTTTTCATTTCCACCTTCATTTGATGTATTTTCCTATAAGCATGCAAAAGAACCCAACCTCGCCTACCTAATGCCGCACATTCTCTGCCACGTTCTACTGGAACTTGTTGCAAGCATGCCATTACATCAGCCGGATCGGCATCTCCCAATCCTTGATCCCATGTTTCACTTAGACCTGCACTACATGCCCATGCCTGGGCCAATTTATCATATGGACTCTTAGTCCAGCCTGGAATAACAACATCAGAACATTCACCGCCAGCGGTAATGCTCTTTTTCCTGAACAAACTACTCATTATCGCAAACAAGACAAAACCTCTTTATAGCTATATATCTTTGCTCTCTACACTGCAATCACTCCCACAGGCACGCACACACCGACAAAGGAAAAAAAAACTTTACAACTCAAAAACTTCACTTGCAAGACAACCGAATCCTATCTACGTTCAAACAGATTCTTGAATACTCGGAACAACTCATCACAAGTATCCTGTTTGTGATGGCAAAAATGTGTTGCTCTCCCCAGAGTGCATGGAAATCATAAATCACCAATGCAATTACAGAGCAAATACTTTGAACACAGAAAGACGCAATAACTCGCAACCACACACTCTTAGAAGATAATCGGCACTTATACGGCTATTTATTCAAAGTTTAGAAGCAACCAGTGATAACATAGACATAAATCACAGAAGTAACATAGACATAAATCACAGAAGAAGCAAAGAATTCAAAAGGAAATACATTACCGTGAGCGCAATTGGATTCCTCATCTCGCCCAGAAGCGGCTGGAAGACCCCGGGAACAGCCAGGCCAAGAGCACCACAGCTCACAGGAGTGCCGGACGTAAGCGTCCTCCTCCGGCTGAAGTCTCACCTGACCACCTCTGGGTTTCCGCATATATACACACTCCGCAAAGAGGTGGCAGTTCTCGAACCTTCTGGAAATGGCACTTGCGCAGTTGATGAGCAGCCATCGGTTGCCAGTTGGGTCAATCGACAGCCACCCTCAAGGAGCGGAGTGCCTCCCTCCTCTAAAAACACGCTCCACAGAGAACAGTACCAAACCATAACAAAGTTAGCTTTCCCAGCAGAAATGTCCTTGACCGCATACCAGGTTTGGAAAGCATGTTTTCTCAGCACCGTGAATCTAACACTCAGCAAAATGTGTGCAGCTTTTCACTGCGGCATGAAGTAAATATCCATCATGGCTCCGAGCGCTCCCAGAATGCACTGCGCATCAGCGCCATTTTAGTTCAAGCATAACAGATGCCCTGGGTGTTAGTCTTGGCAGAGCACGGTGGTGGCAAGAGTTATGGTTGCTTAGCTTACCATAACTGGTGAATTTGAGGTTTTCCGGTTTTACTTGTAACTATAACGTCTATATACAATGTTTTTTCTTTGAATTTCATAGGTTTTTATTAATGCAACTTAGCCATAACGTCCCTTTACCAACATTTTTTCTGTGAATTTCATGGGTTTTTACAAGTGCATACTAATTTCCTACAACTTACTAATATCATACTTAACCCCAATATAGCAACATTTTTCTCCAATTTACAAAGTTTCACCTTAAAACTCTGCAATTTCCCACCTTCTAGCATTATTTTTAACACTTCTATACACTTTTCCCACTTTCTTGTCGCTGACTTTCCGGACAGTGTCACGTGACCGCACACACGCGCCGGTTTTATGACGCATTCGCACTTTGCGATCAGATCTGTGCTTCGTGGACAGTTTGGAACTGCATTTTCTACTGATCCAGGAAATTTCAAGCTCAAAATGTTCCCCTTGCACAGCCCCTACACCTCTTCTTACTCATTATCCATTAACAATTTAGTACAGAGCACATACTTCGAAGAATATTAGTGAAACTGCTATTCATCTTAAAAATGGCATTCACTATTGCCATCCCTCCTCACCAAGAGCCACCACCAGCTGGAGGACCTACACAACAAAACAAGCACAGTACTTCTAAAGACCATGATGAGGAACAAGAGAGAATCATGGGTGTGGCAGTTCTTTACCACTGTTAGGAATGTACCAAAGGATAAAGCAGCGAAAGTGAAATGCACTCAGTCGTGGACCACCTGGACAATACTCCTATGAAACTACCTCCTTGTGCTGCCACAGCCAATCCAACCACCGCAATGCTCTCAGAAGAGCTGCTCCTTTCTTAGCAAGTAGTAGGCTGTCTTCTCCACCTCATCTTCCTCAACCAGTACTGTAACTACACACCTTACTTCTGTGGGACACAAAACCCCACAAGCTACCTTCCAAGCAATAAAAGAGGCTGTTGGACATATCATTTAAAGACAACAGTCCTCTGTATATATTGCCACACACCACTCTGAAGGGGGGAGCAAATTTGAAAAGCTTTTGAAGCTGTAATCAAGGAGCATGAGCGATACTGCCCCCTACCTTAGATGTTACACACGCGCAACATCTTCCCGTGTCCACCTGCCGCTCCACATTTGTGGTCGGTGCCTCTTCTCTCGTTTTCCTCCCCCACCTTACTTTCTAACCTCTCCTGCAAAAACTAAAAAAAAATGGAAAAATAAAGGTTATGTTAGGAACCACCTTTCACAGTTAAAATGTAGCACTAAAAAATAATCTTATAGACTCCATCTACTTTACATTTCTCAATAAACTAGATAGGGGTATAGACTCACTTCAGAAGCCCTCGCGGCACTGATCACGTTAGCCTGCCCATAATGCTAACATCATTAAACGTTCAGAATGAGCTCCACCTATTTCAATGACGGTAGTGGGCAGCGTAGCCAAACGTACCCAGTCTTCACCAATGTCATAAATGTATCTAATGCAAAACGAGGAACTTGGACTCACACATCTACAACAAATGCAAAACTTTTCTTTCTTCTTACAGACATGATAAACATTTTATTTTGAAGAAAACAAGACAATAATTGGGACCATAAAGTACTTTTCATTTTGGCACAACGAAAAAAATATTCAATGAAGTCCACGAAAACTTGGTTACCTTTTTCGTATAAAGTTCATAGCTACCCAACTTTGTATCATTCTCATTTTCAGTGAAACTTTTTATACAGTGATCTTCTAATGCCAAATAGGATCATCGATCCATTAATGCAAGTCTTTGTGTTCTTCACCAAAAATGATCTTCCATGACCACCAAAAATGATCTTCCATGACCAATGAGTAATGTACACACATGCCGCTCCATTACAGAGGAGAAATTAGTGCTTTAGAATTGAAATACAAGCAACACTTTCACATTCGCACGTTTCTAGAACTTATACAATCCCAGGTTGCTCCTTGTTACTGCAACCCCAAAAGGACAGATTGTTGTCTGGCGGTCGTCCCAGATAATTGTTATTACATATCCTTTGTTGATCATTATTGTCCGAATACTGTTGAAAAAACCATCGGCCCATGACATGCGCACATCGGGATTATATAACTATATAAAATTAAGAACGCAGAAACATATTTCAGTAACCACTTTACAGCTAAATATACACAGTACATTCTTATTTTGGCTATACATGTAAGTTGCAGTTCACACGTACAAAGTCATTCTTTGCGTGGAATTGAACATTCATCCGGTAGGATGCTCATCATATGGCACACAGTACACTTCCAATCCACACTTCAATAAATATTATTTCAAATCTTGCTCGCATTGTGTTTTGAGAATCCCTTTTTCCGATGTAGCGGAGGAACAACCGCTTCAAAGCTCAGTTTTCTGAAATAGTAACTTTACTTTCCGACATCAGCTTTCAATGTAGTGACTCTTCATCATTTCTTTGTGTATTTTTGACACATTTACTCCTTCAAATTCTTAGTGCGGTGTATTCAGGGACACATAACAATGGGACCCTTCATGTACCGTTCATAGTGTGCCCGGTTCGGTTTTGTTTTTAGAAACACATGCCACAAAATAATGAACAATATTATTGGCAATCAGTGTACTGAAAAGAAACAAAATACTTCAAGTAAACCAAATACCACAATATTTACTTCCATTTTACTGCTATCAACGTACCTGGTCCCAATACATTTACGTTTTCTTTCAAAAATAACCTCAGACGTAATCCACAGAGGCCCGGATTTCCCTACACGTCAATAATAATGTGCCCCTTGCTTTCTGCTATGAGATGCGTTTTTACCCAGCAGAGACTTGCACTGACAAGATCTAAGGTATTGTGAAGAAAAGTAGTTTGTCAAGAAGATCTGCAGATAGTGTTCCCCCGCCTCAGACAGCCTTGTGGAAAATGCAAGGTTCTTGACTTTCATCCTTAAACCAACCACAAAAGCATCACACGTCTGCCATAATTGCTGTATCCTAAACGAAAAATAGTAACGTAAATACGAGTACACCGATCGTGTAAAAGTATAGGCACTCTAGTGAGAACAGGCATACTAGCTTCTCTTTACATCTATTCCTGCAATCGTATCCATTTCTGCATTCATGCATGCGCCCCTCGTTGCCCTCCACAGTAAGATGTAAATGTGCAAAGGCCACAGGCACATGTTCATAATGCACATTGGCAATACAATTTCCTTTGCCCGTTATTTCAATGTTGACTAACACTGTGGCACATACACTTTTGGTGTATTGCAATCTGCAGCCACTTATCATTGCACCTACTTTTCTGCGTGTCCAATTACATCCAGTTCAATTACATCATTCCTTCATATTACAAACACTTTGTATTCCCACTGCATTATCTAACGTTACTATACACAGTGCTTTAAGTGGGATGGGGCCAGCCGGGGCTGGGTGCCGGCAGTCTCCCAAAAGTCGCCTGGTCCCACCACACCACTGCTGGACACATTATCCCACCGCAGCCGAGTTGAGAGATGCGCCCGCCAATTAGTCACAAAAGCAGACCGAAGTGCCAGCCACCCACAGGTGTGGATAGCTGGCACTTCTGTCAGTCACTGTAACTTCCTCCTGTGATGCGCAAGGGGTCACAAAAGAAAGTTACTGTCCTTTTGTTTCCCCGCCCGCCCCAGGTCACTGAGGCCGTGCCATATTCCTATGTTTATAAAAGATGGCTTGAAAAGTACACAATTCAAACCATCTTTTATAAAGCTTTGTCAACGGACAAAGGCGCCTTGGACTTTGTCCGTCATCAAAACTTTATAAAAGATGGATTGATTTGTGTACTTTTCAAGCCATCTTTTATAAACACAGAAATATTTCACTGTGTAAAAAAGATGGCTTGAAAAGTACACAAACCATAAGGTACACACACACACATATATACATGCTGTATATTTGTTTCTGTACTTTTCATGCCACGGCCATCGTGCAAGCCATGCCCCCAAATGAGGGCCCCCCCTTCGATTGCTTACCCAACTTAAAGCCCTGACTATACAACTATTACTACTGTGGTGGTTGTGCCCAGTGCACATATTCTGGAGGCCATGGCCCCAGAATCTGGCCACTGACCACAGCACAATTAACTATATAACAAGTACATACCATAAACTGTCAACTAATAAAGCTCACTCTGACCCTCCTGCAATCGAAGGAATATCCGTGGACACCGAAATAGACTGCGGACTCCGTGGCATTTTCAAACCCTTTCTTCACATATAAAAACAGCCCCACATTGCCTTCATTGCACTACCCTATCATTTGTATGCCCTCTTCCAGCCATCGTATGACCCCAAATTTACAAAAGCAAGCTTTTCCGGACCAAGCCCCCGTTCCTGCTGCAAATTTGGTGAAAATCTGTCCAAAATCTGTTGAAGTCGGACTGGCGTCCTATGTTTTGAAATCTGCGGCTGCCGCCTGCAATGTTTGATGGAAATGGTGGTTTACGCAGCGTATTGGAGTAGCGGTTCTCATGATGGGATGCTCATATGTTGTTGCAAAGTGAGAATGTATTTGCCTTCTAAGTGAAGGTCAGTTGATTTGCTTTTTTGGTTGCGAGCTCAGTAGGCCCACGCATACAAGTCAATTCATAAGGGGCTGTTGTTTTTTGACCTTGAGCGAAAGGGAAAGTTTAAAAGCTACTCAAGGAATGGAAGCTTGTAAAAAAAATACTGTTTGATAAGGTTATATTTTAAAAACGTTTGTAAGGAACATGAAATATCAGTTCACGAAGATTCTTTGATGCGAACAGTTTGGCAAAAATAATGGAGGCTGTCAAGATGATGTAAGTTTAATTTTGACGACTGTACACTAATTGTGACAATGTAAATGAAGTATTATTTTTTTGCGCAGTTGTAATTTTACTCCAATAACAAAGAGTACTTTGTTTGCGTTTGCAGGCTAAGACTAGAATCACCGTTGGTGACCGTTATTTCTTTTTCTTTGAAATGTTATGCTTGCCCACATAGCTTTGTGTATCAGTTTGCACGTTCTTTTGGTCGTTCTTTTGTAACAGTACGCCATGTAATTTTTTCTAGCTTGTCCATTCATGCTGGCTCAATGACTGAATTACCATCTCACTGTGTAGTTGCTGTTTATCTGCGTTTGTAGGGTGTCATTATATGTACCCATGATCAACTCTAATATTTCTTTAAAATGTCATGTTTGGCCACTTACATTGTGTATTATTTTCCACAATCTTTGTGTCTTTTGGAAATTTTTCGTAAAGGTTGGGTATTGGTACAGATTATCTCTTAGGTTTTACGCCTAACTACATTTAGCCGTACTGTGCGTGCCATGGTTTTCAGATGCTGAGTGATGGCTTCTTTCCACGCCAAATGCAAATGCTGGTGACCGGGTGACTGTTCTTTATAAAGTTATGGGATGACAGGCCAGGGCCGCTCTGTCCCTACGCTGAACTAGCGACAGGGAGCGACTTAATATAATTTATGGTGGTGTAAAGCAACGGTGATGCCGCCGTGTTGAAAATACCTGTGCAAAGAAATCGAGTGCTGTAACAGAAACGCATACTTTGTGTATGCAAAATTAACTGCATGTGTCTCTCCATGAACATTTTCAATGTTGGCCCTGGAGTCATTGCTACAAATTATTTGGAAATGGAATTGGTCCATTCATCTGTGACAGTTGTTTGTTAAATAAAAGTACTTTCCAAATTATAAAATGTTAGTTTTCTTTTAAAATCGCGTGCATCATTTCGAAATGTAAAGTACCACGTTATACGTCGCTGTATGTTTATTTACAGGTTCTGAGTCACGGTACATACTGTTGATTTTTCTTTGCTGTCATGGAAAGCGAAGAGGGACTATGTATGGAACAATCGCCTTTCCTTTCGTTGGTGGCCATCTTGAAAAAGGATTTTGTTTTGTAATCCGGCCCGCGACGGGCCGGATTATAACCAGAAATCCTATTTTTCCATAGCATACATTAATGCTTTGCACATCTATACTATTAAATATTCTAAAATGTTACCGTTTTCTTTTAAAATCACTTGTATCATTTTGAAATGTAAAGTAGCACGTTATACGTTGCTGTATGTTTACCGTGACGCAGAACCTGTAAATACATACTGTTGCTTTTTCCTTGCTGTCATGGAAAGCGAAGAGGGGCTATGTATGGAACAACCGCCTTTCCTTTCGATGGTGGCCGTCTTGAAAAAGGATTTTGTTTTGTAATCCAGCCCGTGGCGGGCCGGATTGTAACCAGAAATCCCATTTTTGCGTAGCATACGTTAATGCCTTGCACATCTATACTATTATTGCGTCTATGTCCTTTACTGTGAAAGGTGGTTCTTAACGCAACATTTACTTGGTTAACAGATGGTTTTCTTTTTTGGTACAATAGCTAATAAAGCCCTTTGCGACTGGAAATTAGGAAAGACGCACCAAAAAGTGATATGGGGGAGTGGGTTTCCGGTGCAAAAATATTGTGCGTTTTTTATTTCTAAGGTTGGGGCAATGTTTGTCATGCTCCTTCATTACAGTAGTGCTGCTGTTTCTTGGGGAGCAAGGATGGCATTAGCTGATGTCATTTTCAGATAACTAAAACGTTTGCTGAAAGTATGCAATGTGTACTACATTGTTAATGGCTAACTACCAATACGTGTTTGCGCTGTGCAAGGCAAATGTTGCAGGAGGACGTTCCTACATCAATATAAAATCTGTTTCCACATTGTCAACAACACAAACATCTTACTGTTAAGTGTTTACGGATTCGGGGACACGTTACCGTGCTGTACACCAGCATATTGTCAAGTGGTATTCTCTGCAAGGTGTTTAAATAAGTCAGAAGTTGCTTTACATTATGGTTATGTGGCACTACTGTAAACCAGTCATCTTTAGAAAATAAACTTTGCAAAAGGGACGGTATGGTTAAATTGCTCTACCGAGTAAAAAAAACTTTGTTAAAGGGACGTTATGGTCAAGTTGCACTACTAACAACTTGTGAAATTTACTAAAAAAACTTTGCAAACGTGACATTTTGTTTCAAAGTACATTCGAAAAACCCCTGAAATTCGACAGTTATGGTAGGCTAAGCAACCATAACTGCCCGCAGCACTGTGCACTGCTAGCACTAACACCCAGGACATCAAAGATGACATTACAAATGTCATTGATGACATCACATGTGCATTTACTTTTCAGACAAGGGGTTGTGAATGTAATTTTAGCAAAACAATATCAGGGAATATGGGGACATGTGTAGTAAAGTACATACTTCATCACGCAATGTAGTGTTGTAAAGAAAATTCAATTGCAGTGTTCTTTCTAGTACAGGAACCTACTCATACAGAAATGTAGGTATTGGCTCCAGCATACACCACAGAGGTGCTAATTTTGTACTTTCCAAAGTTGTATAATAAGAAGGGGAATGTTTCCGTATCACACTTTTCTGGTCTGTGAAACATGTACTAAGTTGCTAATAATGCATCACTTACTACATATATCTAGTACTACACACAAAACATAGACTACAATGCATACAAAGAGTAAAGTAAGCATACAAGAGGCAGTATCATTAGCAACTGTGTATGATCTACATGATTGGATTCATGCACAAAAATGATTGTTGTGTTTCAGGCCTGCTTCTTCCACTGTATATGTACATCAAACGCTGCGATTAAATTCTAAAGAAAGTAGTGTAAGAACATGTGTGAATAGCAACATTAATAAATGTAATACCTTTTGAAAGTGAAGTTTCTGACTGTCAGTAAATAAACCCACATGGCCTAGATATGGCAGTGAACAAAAACGAAGGGGCTACACATGTGATGTCGTCAGTGATGTCATCAATGACATTTGTGATGCCATCTTTGATGTCCTGGGTGTTAGTGTTAGCAGTGCACAGTGGTGCGGGCAGTTATGGTTGCTTAGCCTACCATAACTGTCGCATTTCAGGGGCTTTTCGATTGCACTTTGAACCAAAATATCACGTTTGTAAAGTTTTTTTTTTTTTTTTTTTTTAGTAAATTTCACAGGTTTTTAGTAGTGCAACTTAACCATAACGTCCCTCTAACAAAGTTTTTTCTGGTGAATATATATATATATCTATCCCAATATGTTTTAAAGATCTGATATGTTTCCAGTACTCTGTAAGAGAACATCTTTTTGCCTTTTGCTGAATTGCATTATGGTATTTGTATTCCAGTGAAGCTGGCGGGGATAATGCCACAATTGTGCACTTTTTTGGCCTAATATAGTTATGTAAGGAATTATACATTTGAGTGACACTATGGTATGTGTAATTTTCAAGTTACCCTTTATAAAGCAGAGTATTGTTGAAAGCCTGTGTTTAAAGGGCGAGCACCTTTTATACTTTGCCAGCATATTTAATGGAACATTTCCTCTCTCAGGTTATTTTTCTGGTGTTTATAATTTTTTTCAAAAGTCCAATGCTATTTTGTCTTGTGCATTTTCTTCGAAGGGGAAGGTTTATTGAGCTAGCTTTTTGTATATTTCTGTTCACTTACTGTGCGTATATTCATGGGTGCCGGCTTTTGATTTTCGCTATGGGGGCAAAGTACCTGAGCATATGTTATTCTTGCAGCCAGTCATTTTGTTTCCCTTTTCCGTGATGCTTAAATGCAGTTATTTTGGGACTTGCGATGTAGCACAACAGTCACCAAGAGACCAGCCATAAAACAAGAGGCTTGTAGCACGCTTCTTAGCCAAAGTACGTGATCCTTGGCAAATAATTTGATCTGACTGCGAATAGTCTTTGCGAATAGCCTAAAAAAATTGGGAGTTCTCTGTCTCCCACCTTTTCTACATAACAATACAAAACAGGTCAACATCAGTCTGTGATTGATGAACGTCTTTGAACCATGGGTTGCAAGTGTTTTAAAATATATTGTGGGCCCGTCCTTATGGCCGTGCCCACTGACCATGGGCCATGACTCGTTGTTTGGTAGTGTTTTAAAATGGACGGCTCAGAAATAAATCTATGGAACAAAACCCTTGAAATTCAAGGAAAAAACTTTCGTTGCAGGGGCATAAGGTCAGAACTTAATGCCACAAAACCCCTTAAATTCAGCTAAAGCTGACTTAACTTTGCGCCTCGCTGTTCTGCAGCCTATGACTCCAATGATGACATCACTAATTACATAATCTATGACATCACTGATGGAATCTCTGATTACATTACAACTCTGACCAACTATGGCCAGTGCCCCCGGCCTTTGGCCATGCCCACTGTATATTTCACAAAACTAACCAGCCACGGCCACCGGCCACACCCTTTGGCCATCCCAGAGGCAATGGCCTTCGGCTGTGCCCACTGTATATTGTACAACACTAACTGGCCAATAGCTATGGCATTCAGGCATGGCAAAGGCCACAGCCAACATTATTATTTAGTTAATCAAAGCTTTTATTAGCTAAGTCATAAATGATATTATGTTTGATGCCATCACAGATGTAATGAGTGGTGTTAATGAGTGGTGTAAGTAGTGATAACATCAAGGATGTCATCATTGTGTTCATAGGCTGCACAACAGGGGGCCCAAAGTTAAGGTGGCTTTAGCTGAAATTCAAGGGTTTTATTGCAGAGGTTCTGGCCTTGACATCCCTGCAACAAGTTTTTTTTTTTTTCTTGAATGAAAAAGTTTCAGCAAAGCTCCCCCCACTGCAGGGAATCGGCGGCACTCACTCCAAATACAGTTTGCTCAGTCCATTAGGAATGGTTCAAAAAGCATCTTTATTAGACTGCAAGTGGATAAAAAAAAAGTTTAATCTCTCTCTCTTGGTCCTGGGCTTCGTCAGAGTACACACCACTCCTGTGCTGAGACCATACATATATCGATACAATTGTCCGTTTCATTGACCGACATCTCTCGTTTGCCCCAGCATGTACATCGAGTGCGCCATCTTGGGACATAGTGCACGCTATGTCTTTCATTGAAGTGTTTTAACATTAGTTTGTATTGTGCTTGACTGCTAATATGAATTTAAATCCCTTGTTCTACTTCATGCACATGCATATTCTTAAAACGTATTCTCATGCCAACAATTGCTCAGGGTACTGCGAGTTTTGCTTGTTCATTAGGGGTTTCTTTTTAGAAGTACCACGCGCAGATTGCAGTGTAACCATGCCTGGGTCCGTTTATAGATATGCGTGTGCATTCATGTATGTAACGTTCAGTCTTCCCATAATCCATATTGTATGCTGTCCTTGTTACGTATATTGTCACTATAATATTATAGCTATTTCGGGATCATATAGATCTATGCATTCACAGTGCCACATTTACTATACTGCACATGATTCAAAATACAGTTTATTTCTGTCTGATCTCCTATATAAAATGAATGACATGACTTCCCGTCTGCCAGTTAATTACATGGTACCAAACAATCTCTTCATGTTCGATTTGATTTGAAATATGTGGTTCAAAACCACAATTACATACATTAAACTACAGTGTTTCAACATGTGCAAATATGCTGATCGGGCAAGATGCAACCAATTTCTACAGCAGCCCCACTCAGTCCTCCAAATAAAGTGCATAGTGCAAACACCAAATTGGTACAGGTACACGGAGCTATGTGTTAAAGGCCATCTCTTGCTATCATGGTGCCTATTATAAAATGCAATTTGTCTGTATTTGGCCTATAGTGTGTTGGTGAAGGTGGATTACAAAGAGGGCAGAATACCTTCAGATCACAGGCTGCCTTCTCTCCACGCTTCTAACAAAGCGCATAGGCGAAATTGATGCAGATATTAAACATTCCATGCATCTAAACCTCGTCAGACCCTGTACACAAAATTGCATACAGTGCAAAGTTCTGTTGATTTCTAATCTGCCCATGCCCGTCTCCTAATCTCCTGAGTACAGTGCATAATCCACGGTGCAAATTGCAAAATAAGTGCATAGTCCACGATATTCTCTGATCCTCCTCCATAAAGTGAATAATGCAATTTGATTTTACACATCCTCTTTTGTAAAATTCCAATCTGGAATATACACAAATAAAGTGAATAATGTTGTGGTAATAACAAGCGTCTGGATTAAAATGCTCCAGACTGTGTAAACTAGCATATTGCACAGGAGAAAAGTCAGTTTATAACATTACCCATTTTACCGTATTGCTCGGGGTGTAAACTTTCCTGGCTTGGGTTATAGTCATAGGCATTAGCTTTTAATATAATAAGATCGCCTTCCCGGGTTGGTGGATTTGCCATAAACTCACATGCCCAATTTTACAGTCACTTGGTTTCGCAATAGGCCACTTTTGCTGCTTTGTAATATTTTGGTATTCAAAATGTACTTTATTGCCTCTTTCTTTCACACGCAGGTCAACTTGTTTGCGTACACCACGCGAGTGGCATCAGAACGTCCCAAAGTCACTTTCCCACTGTAGACTCACTGATCCAGTTGCTCGCCTCCGATCCTCTCCGCGGTGCTAGGTCCTCTGCTGCTGTGGCTTCCAGCGACTCTGCGAACACCTTCTCCTGTTCTGCCTGCGCCCACACCACTTGTTGCGGGACCCCCCTCCTGGCTCCTGAGAGTTCCTGGTGCACACCAGCCACCTCTCCAAAGAAAAACTGTCCCTTGCTGATTTCGCCTTCCGTGGTGCAGTCTCTGCAGAACTAGCCTTTGCAGGACAGCATTACCTCGACACACTTCCCGCTGCACGACCTCTGCACCTGGGACCTATGGAGACACGGACCCTCTCCGGACCAGCCACAATCTTTGGCTTCACACCGGTCTCTGCGTCTTACATCTCCAGTTCCGACCTCGGCTGTATACACTGTCTGCACGGCTTCTTCTGCACACTGCTCTCCTCCTGCTTTCTCCTTCCAGCCCATCACCTGCACCTGATGGGGGCTTTTAAGCCTCCCAGCCTCCTTCAGGTGTGGGTCATTTATATTAATTAACTGACCACTCGCGCATGTTTCCTCTCTACCCGCTCCCCCTTCCTCATCCCAATACTGAGGGAATTATGGAACTTGAAGTCCCCAGGAACAAAGTTAGTTTTGCTGTTGTTTATAACATTCTTTAAAGAAGTGTTTAGACATGGGGCTTGATTAGTAGGAGGAATAAAGTTCTTTAGAATTCAGATTGGTATTATTCATATACTTCTTTTCACTATCCTTTTTGGGAGTTAGTGGAGACTTCAGGTGTGTGAGCTCCTTTTGGTTTGAGAAGGGTTTTTATTTATTGTTATGCCAAAGGGTTGTAGATTATTTTCTTTACCAACAGCAGGATGTTTAACTTGTGGAATATATAAATCACAACAAGCCATGATGTACTTTTGAATGTGTGACATATCGTCCCTACAGGAAGAAAACTACTGCGTCTTATCCCATGAATTCCTCTCACTCCCCTGGGCTTTTTCTCTTCCCAGGTGATTGTCCCAAGGAACACCACCCCCAAGGTCAGGATCAGGAAGCGCCTGGCTTTCCCCGGCCACCTGGGAGGAGACTTTAGAGAGGGGTTTAGTGAGGGATCCGTAACCCAAACAGACAAAACGTAACAGTCCAAAATAAAGGAAATGGCCAAGCAAGGTCCTAAAAGATGTATATAATTAAACACACCATTTGCAATAATTCAATGGAAAAACAGTACACAAAACCCACCCACGAGGAAAGAGCAGAAAATGTGCAAAGGTAGAAATATGCAGTGCGCTGGGTAGTGATTCGGAGGTGAAAGGCAGTAACATCCACAATGTTGGTTAAAAGGATTTGTTCATGAGTGCGCAGAGTATCAAAGTGACCTAACCAGTCTCTAGGACCCAAAGAAGAACCAAGGGGGCAGTTATCGGTCAGTAATGCCTTCTGTAGTGCTTGGCAGTTCAAAAGTGTCGAACCAGTCTTCTTGAAATAGTTTGTGCCTTTCGAATCAGGCTCTAATGCGTTGCCTGCGTTGTTCCAGCCAATGAGCAGGTGTTGAGCTGGGGTGAAGCTGAAGTTAATTGTGTTTCGAGAAATGTGGATCGTGAGGGCCACCATAGTCGCTTCTATGGCAAAGATGCTGGCAACTGGATGTGCAGCTCAAGGCAGGCGGTCTGATGCAGCGTTGAGGGTCGTGGCTTCGATGAAGCCACCAGGGTCCTTTCGACTGCCGATAAAGATAGTCAGTGAAGATACTGGCATTTCCAAGGGTGGCATGAAACGGAGACCTCAATGGAGTGCAAATCTTAAACCCCCACAGTTCGAGTCGGGCAGCTCCGGTGCGGTGTCAGGGTTGCGGTTCGACAAGGCTACTATGGTCGGTTAGACTTGCGATAAAGATTGGCAGCGAAGATGCTGGTAGTTCTAAGGTGTTGGGTGCAATGATGAGCTTCAAGTTCGAGCCGAGGCTTCAAAGCGCTCGGCTGGTGTGTTGCAGTGTGGCAAGGAACTGGTTTGAGGGTACAGAGCATAAATTCAAAGATGGGTCCAGTGCCAAAGGCAGTTCTGGGTGGTCCTGTTGGTTCGAACAACTGGAATCACAGTTCCAGCTTTTCAATGGCTACAACACATGGATATGGGCTGTCTTCACTCTCAGGTTGCTGTGAGTCCCAATCCAGGAACTCAAGGATACAATTACTCCCTGCTCTTGGGCTCCCAACACAGGGGAGGCTGGCACACATTTCCACACACTAGGTCCTGACGAGCAGTATGGCTGGCAGAGATGCAGGTCTTCCTCCTGCAGCTGGTCACCCCAACATGCCATGGGGTGGTTAGGAAGCAAAGCTTGCCTCTGCCTTGGACACTGAGTCTCCTCTTCTGATGGCAGAATTTTTTAAAAGCCAACTCTCCCAACAGATGTCCATTGAATTCTTTCTTGGGCATTTGTACCAAAGGGAATCAAAGGAGTGGGAGCGCCTTCGTTTAAAGGCAAAACTCTACAGGTGATTGTACAAAAGCAAGCCTGCTTTAAGTGTTCAATCCCTCTTCCTGGAAAATGAGGACTTTGCCTTCTGACATCAGACCTAAAGTGCTTTGTGTTAAAGGGAGTGGGGGGTAGGGGGGGAGGAAGAGAGGCAAAGAGAGCCAACAAGATGTTGGAACCTTCCTCCAGCTGGTCTGATCTACCTGTGTCTACACTAACCCGCAGCCTTCCCATGTCAATTGCTTCAAAGGTCCTTTTGGTATTCAGCACCCTTGTGTGAGGTAAGTCTTTTTGCAAAGCGCGTGTCCTTTGATTCCTGTTCCCTGGATAGCTTCCTGTGGAGTGGCTGTCTCCCTGGAGAGGGTGTTATCTGCCCTCACAAAGGACCAAAGAGAGTCAGCCACCAAGGCTACATTTTTTGCATGGAGCAACACGGAGATCCTGGCTGAGGGAACAGGGGGAATACACATGACCCTTCCACAGCTGAGCTAGGCTCAAGGGTTGACGCATGTGATAACAAATTGATGTGGCTTTGATAATTATGGGAGATACAAGATAACATACCCTAAACTCGGGTATGGCTTATATTTCATGTTTAATGTGCCACCAAGATAGCAACTATCATAGTTATTTGGTTTTGTGAACAGGGTGCATATCTTAAATGTAGCCCCTGCACGGCAGGGACTTGGCTGTCACTAAAGCTGCCACAAGGACACCTATGGCCTCTGAATCTGCTCTTTGCCACTGGAGAGCAGGTGCTGCAGATCATGGTAACGATCAGAAGGGACAGGTGTACACTTTGCTTTTTGCATGTAGCTCCTGAATAGGAGATCTGATTAGCAGATTGTCTTTCCTGAGATTGAGTTACCTTTTATCATTTTATTAGTTCAGTAAAAATATATAAAAGCCAGGGTTTCTACAACCTCGATATATGGCAATCCGTCACAATTCTCCCTCTTGATGGTACTATTCTGTCAGTAGGAAGCCATAGGATTGTACTATAGAAGGTATTTGTATGCTGAAGGCTCCCTACCCAAACTGGGGAGAGGCGCTTCAGGGGTTTGCAAAGGAATACCCATGGTTCTGGGCAGATATAATGCGTATTATGCCTTTTTATGCATTTAATTATTGCAAATACAAAACATTTTATTTTTCATTGTGTATCGTTTACGCAGAGTTTTCACAGTACTTATTAAAAAAAAAAAAGCATCCTCTTTCCTCCACTAAATGGCACTACAGTCTGCATCATTAAACTCTACAACGCCACACCTGAGTTTCCTTTCGAGCTGGCTGGCTTGGTATGGGAGAGCAGGGCCTTTAAGGGCCATCATGAGGGAGGTGGGGGGGGGATAAACTGCCCAAGGCCTTGCCCTCAGTGGCGGCCTCGCGGCTGGGGTCCGATGCCATAGTGCCAGCCTCGTTGCTAGTGTGTTTCCAGTCCCCCACAGGCCCATCGGGTGGCTCCTGACTGTGTGCAATGCTTAATAGTATATAATAAACGCACCGAGCGCAGTGAATGACAACCCACATCATGTCACTTTGCTCGGTACATGTATTATATACTATAAATCTATAATGCACGTGTGCTACTGCTGAATGCTGATTCAAAATCCGACACAGGGATTCTGTGTCCAAGGCAGAGCTAGCAGCTGCTGGTGCGCTCTCTGCACTCGTCCTGGTCATGGCACAGGCCGTCATCAGTCTCTGGCGGCAGCGTCATGTCTTGCAAATTTCAACCTGCAGAGCCACTGTGGCATCCAGGAGCCAGCCAAAGAGGTGCAGTGCTCCCTGTCCATTGTCTCTGCCGTGGAATGTTATTTTCCCTTCCATTTCCCCGAATCAGATTCCGACACATGTAGGTTTACTGCAGTGCCACATAACTGCCTAGTGCTGCTGCTTGAAAACTGCTAGCACCCCAGGGTAGGGATCCAGGTGGTGTGGACAGTGTGATCTGGATCCTCTGGGAAGAGCAGGAGTACATTATGTCTGCTATTTACTTTAATAATCAAATGAAATCTATACACTTTAATCCACCGGTTAAGTTGTTACTATACTGAAAGGCATGATGTACTTGTTAAATCGGCAAAGTGTGAAAGAATGGCCCTGGAGTACAAAGATGGTAGAGTGGTGCATGCAAGTAAACACGCACACACCACCTGACCCAAGCATCCCTGTTTAAGGTTTTGTGGTGGGGGAGGTGGGGTTGGACTCATTTTATTCTGACATTCTCCAATATTGTCTTTGCCACTTTGCTCACAACAATGCGGATGTTGTTTGAAAACCAATATTTTTACATTTTGAGGTTATTATTTTTTTAACAAAAATGATGGTAATACATGTTTGCACAGGTGAAAGGGAAATTGACACACGGCATTCTTTAAAAAATCATAACACATTTATTAGCTCGTTCAGTGGTCATTGCTCACATTTAATGCAGTTTACGTATGACATTGTACAGAAATTCTGTGCAGGTTTTTACAATTTCCAGACTTATGTTTGCCAAGTTTGTTCACCAAAAACGGACTACAGGTTCCAAGAAGTACTGTGAAGCAGGAGGGGTGGAATGGCAACGAATAGAGGGTGTGGAAATCCTTTTCAGTGGCCCCATGTTACACATTTTCAGGCTCAGCACTCCCACCCTTTTCCTATGATTGAATTTGGAAATAAAATAGGTTACCACATTAGAGGCCCAGGGTGCAGAGGCTTACCAGAAAATCCACAAAGTTCTCTATAGACCAGTCCACCCCTGCTGTGAAGTCTATTTGGAAACCACGAGTTGATCTCAATAAATGTGTCTCTGAACACAGATGACTAGTTTGTGGTCAGGCAGTCAGCCAGTGAGTCAGGCTTTGTGGAGAAACTTAAGGACTTGGCACCACTGACAGAACGGGTCCTTACTCAGAACTAAGAGGTGGGTTCTTTGAACGCTAATAAATAAAACTCATCCACTCACCCTTGGCAAACATCAATGACTTAAATGTGATAATTTGTGTGAAAGAAAACCTGAAAAGACCAGCATAAAGAAGTGTCCCTTGGGCGGTTGTGAAGGTTCCAAACCTCCTGGAAAATACTCTTGTTAGTTTTAGGCTGCTAAGCCAGCATTATTGTATTAGAGTAAAGGGAGGAATGGCATATGAGGGACTTGCAGTCTGTAGATATTGTTTGGTAGGTTAGGTGCCCATCCCATGGCCATGCTAATTCCTATGGCCATTCCTGCCCCTCCCAAAAATCATGGTAACTCGTTGAGCTAGCTTTTAACAAGCCTTACCATCAAACTATGCATGCAAAGTGCTTGGCAGTGTTTTTTCAAAGCAGTCTTCTGAGAGTTAGTGGCTTAATTGGAATTGTAAACGTGTTACTCGTGTAACAAGAATGTCTTACCAGGTCTGCCTTCAGCCCCTCGATGTCTAAGCACTCTGTCCGTCCTTCAATGTAGGTCTGTTAAAAGCAAGAATTGGCAAAGCCAACAGGTTTGGCTTGTGTCTAAGTAGTATGCTTTTGCCAGCTATTCCTATTAGATGCCCAGGTACTTGCAGCATTTTACACCTGCTACTATCAATGTCCAGTTAATATCACTACGGCTGTGCCTGGCAAGTCCCTTTTTCCCATGCCTACGTGGATATGTTTGGACCAGAACTGCACATAGTACCACAGTAAGAAACTACTTTAATACTGCCTGATCGGAAAAAGTAAACGTGTATCTTTTAATGTGTATGAAAACTAGGTGCAAAGAAACCATGATTACAAAAGAATTTCCGCTTTCAAGTTAAAACATTTTTATTTGCTTATAAAATACTCCCATTGGGAATTGGACTTCACTCCAAAATCTTATCTGGCGCACTGGTTCTCGGACGTAACTTGTGCTCCTCTCACCAGAACGTCCGATCACCAGTTACCAAGTACCCTCTCTGGATTTTCTTTCAGTTCCATCTGTCAGAAATACCACGGTTATGAGTTTGTTTACCTGTCGCTTAATTGCAGATCCTACCAAGTTCATAAGCTCCCCAGCCTAGCATTGCATCATGAAATGTACTAGTAGCTGGCCAATGTAATTTAAGGATGCCAGTGTTTTTTATTTTTTTAAGTGTTTTGGTTCAGACAAAAAAGTATGAACCTTTCACTTCATGCATAACACATATAAGAAAAGAAACAGTTAAAATCAACATTCTCATACAAGTAAGATAGAGCAAATTCCATGAAAACACCACATCAAAGAAAGAGGGGTAGTTACTCAATAACGCCATCATAAGTCTGATATTCTTTTCAGTAACAGGGTGAGGAAGCTCATTAGTGCCAGCATCCAGGTCTGTCCCTGGCCAACCATCAAGCTAGAACACACAAGTTCGTTGACATTTTTCGTTCCTAGGTGAATTTCCTTTTCTTTTTGTAGAGCCGGGCAATCGGCTACCAGATGCTTAATAGTTTCTTTAATAGCCAGGTTCTTACAAAATCTGCAACTCGTGCCCAACCCCCATTTGCTCATCCTTTCCAAAGTCAGAATTTGGTTTGGCCTAAAACGCTGGTAAATGATCCTGCGTTTGGACAAGGGGATATATGAACATACTTGGGGAGCTCCTCTCTTTGTGAGAAATGTACTGTATTCAACATACATACTATAAGTCCCCACATGTTCTGAGGAGATCACCCAGTAATACTTGTGTAGTTTGTTCTTAACAGTGGCCACATTATAACGAAGATCTTCTTTTAATGACCATATCAAGTTAAGTGTTTCACTCATTAGTTCCTTGAATTTAGTAATGGAGGTCCCGGAGTCTCTGGTTTGCTCCGCCCCCCCCCCAACTCTTGTAGAACGGGCGTCGCTGGCGGATTTAATAATTTAGCATATTCTGCAATTTTCCTCCATTTGGCTCTAGTCCCCAATGAAATCAGCCCGAACTCTTGCCTTATCACAGCGTTTGGGATTGACCTAGACAACCCCAATGGTTTCTTAAGCAGCATTCCCTGGATGGCATTAAGGAAATCCCCCAACTCGAAGAGGCAAAGATATAGGCCATAAAATAAGGTAGCCTCCACAGTAGAAAGATAATATTGAAGTAGAGGGTTGAGGGAGAAGTGACACAGTTGCGCATATACCCTCTTGATTTTTGACAATCGGGAGTTTCCTAGCCTCCTTGGAATGTGTATTGGTGACATGGTAATCAAGAAACTTAATGGATTCCACTCTTTTCAAGGGAGTTACCACCCACCCTCCATGTCAAGTTTTTTGGAGTTCCCTTTGCTTATAAAGATAATAACCTTTGACTTCTGGCCATTAACTCTGAGGTTATTCTCAACTCCATATTCAAAAAACAGTGTCAACTTCCTTTGGAGCCCCATCAGTGTCAGATCAAACAAGACCACATTGTCCGCAAAAACAATGCAGCCTAATGACACTGAGCCCTGCTTCGCAGGATTGGTAGTACCTTGCACGCCTCCCCACCCCCAGACACGAAGTAAGTCAGCAAGGTAGAGGTTGAAGAGGGTGGGGGCCAACACACACCCCTACCGCAAACCAGCTTGTGTAGCAGTGGGGTCCGTCATGGCTCCCTCCACAGTCCACCTCACTCTGACAATTGTCTGTGTGTAGCAAAGCCAGTATCTGCACCAACATTAAAGGGAAATTCATACCCAGCAATTTCTTCCAAAGCCTTGCTCTGCAAGCTGTGTCGAAGGCTGGACAGGTCTATAGATGCTATTTTTTTTGTTAATTCTTTTTATTTTACTGCTGCTAACAGGTGTAACAAAACTAAGGCGTTCAAGGAAGTTCCCATGCCTGCACGAAACCCAATCTAAATCTGGGAATACAAGTCCTTTTATGTTATAAGACCCTTGAGCTCCCTTAGCAGAAGAGTTCCAAAAACTTTACTGGAAGAATCGAGCATGGCTATTGATCTAACATTTGTAGGTTCTCACCCTGTTTGTGTAGAGGGATAATTAGGGATTCTCTCCATGTGTCTGGGACTACAAGGGTCCTGCTTACGTAGTTGAACAGGTCTCTGAGGGCCTGCCCAAGCTTCTGGATTGGATTTGATCAGGGCTGCCGGTACGTTGTCTGGGCCCGGAGCCCTTGAATGTTTGGCCCTGTCAATTGCCCATAAGATGCCCTCAGTCTGCCACTGAAGAACCCCTTGTACCGGGTCCATCATGCTCAGGTTAAATAACATCTCCTCATCTGGGGGCATAGCGTATTTCTTAGTGATGTTACACTCCAGGGAATTGTTCACACCATTAGTTACTCCCCCAGAATTTTCCAGAAATTGGCTGTGTCTTTCTGGATAAGGGTCTTGATCAACTTTTGATTTTGATTGATCAACCTTTCCATGCCAATCCGTCTTAATGTTGTTTTATGAAGGCCCACTATTCTTTTCTTGTTTGCCCTATAGGTGGAATTGTCAGGAGCTGTTCTAATGGCTGACCTCTTTGCCTGTTTTGCCATTTTTACTTCTACATCAAAGAGATGTAATTTCCCTTTGCTTATTTGACCCCTGTTAATGAGAGACTTTAGACAGTTCAATAAGATGAACGTATAGTTATTAACCATTAAACTCTGTCCTCCCAACTACATTTTTGCTATCTCCTCCTCCCAGAAAACACTAAAGGTCCTATAGGCACTAGCATTCCATTTTACCGACCGCCCCCCTCTTTCTGATGAGATAAAGGCTGTTTGATGTTGTACATGGTTATCGCTGAGTGGGAGTCGGATTGCCAGAGTTAAGGGGAAGTGGTCACTACCATGGCCATACCCCTTTTCTAGCGAATCACAGAAATGTCCCAGATCTTTAGAGACAAAAAGGTGGTCAGTCCATGTCCTCTTCTCCCGCAAGGTCCATGTATAGAAGTCCTTCACTTCTTGGTCCTCTGGTAGAAAAACCAGAAGGTCCCATTGCTCTAATTATTCCACGCCACTCCCTGTCATACAGACTGAGTAAGGCGTCTTACAGTCTTTACCAATCCCCCCATACAGTATGGCGAAACACATACAGAATTGAAGTCCCCCCCACCACTAGAAGTTCTCAATCTCCACTCCCAGACCCATCCTGAGCAGTAGATCCAGCGCCTGCTGGAGGTCTTCCATGTTGGTATTCAAGTGGTTGAAATACAGGTTGATAATTAAGAGATTAACGTTTATGTGGGAATGAATACGTTCACAGCCATAACATAAGCATGTCGCTGTTCAAACAAACAAGAAAGGGAACTGCAACCCTCTGCTCACCAGCAGCAGCTCCAGAAGGAAGAATGCACAAAACACACAAGACACTAGTCTGCTACTAAGAACAGATTTGACCAAGTGGTTAGACATAAACTTGTTTAGTCTCATCATGACACTATTGTTTTTGCAGGGATTTCCTTGAGTTGCATGGCTTCCCAAAA
This sequence comes from Ambystoma mexicanum, assembly GCF_040938575.1. Lineage (NCBI taxonomy): Eukaryota > Metazoa > Chordata > Amphibia > Caudata > Ambystomatidae > Ambystoma > Ambystoma mexicanum. The sequence continues at coordinate 871,620,859 of NC_090936.1, forward strand.
GTGCTCTTAAAGAGACTTGTTTTGCAAGTATTTGTCCCCAACTACTATGTTAATTACAATAGTGCATCATGACAAAACGTAATTGGATATAAAGATGTTTGTAGTGAGTAAAAAAAAAAGTTATTCCCATTTCCAGTGTGGGTATTTTCATAGGTGAGTAAAATATTTTAGAACATACATTTTTTGTGTGTAATCCATACTTCTTCGCATCTAGTCATTCTTGCAAATTAAAGGAAGCATATTTAACCTTAAAGTTTCACTTCAGAACAGGAAATAATAAAAGTAGAACTCCTTCCTATGGCACTACTTTGCTGATACCACTGATTCAAACACATTCTGTAGAGCTATGGGAGTGGAAAGGGGCAGATGGAGGCAGGGTCCTATGAGTTTCCTATTTTTTTTTAATTTCTTTTGCTCCATATTTTAATTTGGTCAGAGTATTTGCCTCTTGAGGAAGTAAAAGTGACTGGTACACTGCTTATCCTTCGGGCTATTTCTCAGACTAGTTTGAGAAGACCAAATAGGAAAAGTTCACAATTCTTTTCATTAACATTTTGCTGTAAGTGATATGTCCCACCCATCCCAGGTGGGTACCATTTAAATTATTATGCACAATTACCCATGATTATCGGCACATTCCTCTGAAAGGGAACTTGCCGTCACCAATTAGAGGGATTCCCCCCCACCGTCCCTGAGTGCAGCTGATGTGCAGAGACAAAGCTGGAACGCATCAAACCGGTCTCGCACCATGCTTGTGCTTTACATTCCACTGGAGTAGTTTCTGCACTGCTTGAGTTTGACGCAGGATGTTGGAACAACATGGAATGCTAGTTCCAAGAGTGCTTCCAGTGACGATGTAGGTATCCCACAGTCCACACTGGGCACCACCCTAAACATGGGAGTTTTGAAGTTGTGGTTGCTCCAAACTCGCAGCTGACATTTGAACATGTAGTTCCTGACAGAACTACAGAAGCACTTCTTCCCTTCCTGGTACTCTGAATTGTAAATTCTTCTCCATAACCTTGAGAAAACGGGCCCTCCTTTTGTGGTGATGTGGGCAGCTTGTTTCCCACCCACAACTCCACGCATTTCCCAGGAGCCATTTGATACTCTGAGGCTCATTGCACCAGCAACTGGCTCTTACACTGCATGGCCAATTCTTAACCCTCTGCAGTTGTTCTGAACAGATTGCTGCTCTAATTCGCTCCAAGAGTCTCGGCAGTAGAGATCCTTTGTGCACTACACAACAGCTCATCTCTTGCAGTTTCAACTGGTAGCTTAGTGTGCACTTTGAGGAGACAGGAATGAGATGCAGACACGGAGGACTCCTGTTTTTGGCCATAAATCTTTATTGAAACAATAAGGGGTTGGAAAATGCCTCGCTATCCCTATTCTAGCAGGTACTTCCCTCCGTAAAACAAAACTAAGTGTCTGTCCAATGTCAAGATGTCCAAAGCAACAATGTCCTATGTCTGAAAAACTATTCTGGCGCTCACATAAAAAAAAAAATCTACTCTAAGGTGAAAAGGGAAATGCTTTTGGCCTCAAAAGATCTACCAGTGTTCAACAAGGAAAGGTGTAACTCCAACACAAGAAAAGTTCCAAATGGATAAAGTTCACAGTTCCAGAGGATACTTCCCTTCCCCTGGATTTCTCTTCACTGTGCTTTAAACTTTTAAGGATATTTGGCCAACAAAACAACTGGTATGCAAAACAACTTCACTGTTAGTCTTAATCTTGGTAGGACACATGGTGTACTCTCCTGCCAGGTTTCTGGTCCTCTTTAATATATTTTCAACACAGTCTTTGGCTATTCCTGATGTATCCTTATCAGGACTTCCTCATGTGATTTACTTTAAACACTGTCCAACTTGACTTTATGTCAGGAACCAAGATTGGAAGCATTGGTATCGATGGCGGTTCAGACGGTAAACGGTCTAGTCCTCATCCAACATGGCGCCCAACAGGACAATGGAGCCTATATATATCCGGCTCCGCCCACTTTTCGGCGCGTTGTATCTGTTATTTCACGCTCTCATCGCGCCTACCTCGGATTATTGCCTTCCTGTGTATTTCTCCAACTCCTCATAACTCTCTTTTCTCCTATTGCCTTACCTTCCCTTTATCCCTTTATCCCGTGTTCGCTACGGTCTACTCTGCACTCACTTTCTCCGCGGTTACTACAGCTGCGGTAACCTTCCGCTCCTCTATTTTTTCCTTACCTTAAACTTCACCCTCGCTCTCCGGCCGTGAAGGTGCTCTCGCACTGTGTTCCGCGTCCGGAGGCAGGAGCTTTCTTACGTGACTTACTGTTCCTTCAGCCCTTCTGCCTGGTTGTTTCTTCCGCTCTCACGGAAGCGCTGTGCCGGTTGTTGTACCGGTCGCCTCCGAGTTTCCTAGAGCCTTTGTCCCTTTCCTACCTTTACGTCCCCTGCGGCGGATACCTGCCGGCGAATGGTTCCCTTCCATCTCGTCGGATTCAGGGGTTAGTACTATTCCAGACTGCGCCTTCTCTCGGCAGTCCTTTTCTTTCCTTCTCTTTCCTTCTCTCTTCTTCTCATCACAGTATCCCGTTACTTTTCTATACCTTCCCCATACCCTACTTTCAGGGTCTGATACCCTTGCTCTGTGTCCTGATTCCCGGTCTCTTGAGTTCCTGCCATCTCACACGTTGACTACTTCATCAACTCTGACATCATTGAACCATACCATCTAAAGAACCCATCTAGGAACTAGGGTTTTTTCCGCCTTCGGGCTTTTTCCCTAGACTGAGGCTGGCCCCCTGGGGTTCCCCGGTGATAGGTTCACTCTTCTGTCAAGGTGGCCTCCGGAGGGGCCAGACCTTATCTTCACGAAAAGAAGACCAGAACACCGAAGGTCAGGGTTCCAAGGACTATAAAGAAGCCAGGCAAAGTTGATACCGAACCTAGTGTACGTGCCTCGGAGGAGACAGGTGAGGAGAAGGGGGAGGTGGACTTGGATCTGGACACTTTATCTGGTATACTCTTCTGCCAGAGCTTCCTCGTATGAGCACACATGCAACTTGAATCTGCCTGGTATACTCTCCTGCCACGAGTTTCTCATATGTGCCCACTTGCAAAGTTGATATCTTGTATTTATTCTGTTATGTATCTTTAAAAAATATTGAGTCTCCTGTTCTTTCTTATATGCTTTTTAATCTTATTTGCCTTCGGGAAGGTTGCCGAGATTAGTGTCTCAACTTCCTTTGGGTGGACTCACCGGCACTCTGGCATGCATCTGTTCTCCCGCGGCAAACCTGCAGCGGCTCTCCGGTGTCCCGTTACTTCTTTCTGGGTTCGCCGCCTCTGCTCTGGGGCTTCTGTGTCCCTTGCAACTGGCTCCCGCTCGCTTGGTCTGGGTTTCTGCATGCTCAAACAGTGGGGAGGTTGATATTCGGTACCTGTGTTTGACATGAAGTCTTTCCTTCTCTTCCTCTTGTGGCACCAAGAGTGATGGAGCCCCGGTGTATTTTTAGATTGTATGAATGACAACGTCGCAGGAGTTACAGCTCCATTTTCTTTTCTATCTACAGACAGGCCATGTTCACGTCACCGCATATGATACAGCTTGCTGAGCAACAACACGCTGACCTAGTCTTTGCAGCAGTGTCTACAGTAAACAAATTTCCCCTGGCATAGGGAGTTGATTGGTTTTGGAACACTGGCTAACTGAGATCCTGTGTTCTAATGAGGGCTATTTCATATATTAATTTACAGTAAGAATTATCCTGTGACCAACGCCAACCGCAGCATTTGGGATTACATGAACTCAATGGAAGCTGCCTCTATCAATAATTCTTCTGTTCGTTAGGTAAGCATTGTGAAGGGATTTAGGGTCTAGAGGGATGAGAGGTCCCATTTCGTTTTCTATGCTGTTTACAGCTAGACATTCATGTATTTCTGCAGGAGAGCTGTAGGACATCGCAGTGGTAGTCCTTGCATTCAACCAAGGTGGTCAAGGTTATACCTGACCACTACACCGGGTGAGTATAGACCCTTAGTTAGGGGCTGTCTCGCACTTATTATTTACTTATGCTATTTGGACTGGTTTATTGTCTGTTTTCTGGTAACATTTATGTGAATTTGGTAGTTCTAAAACACATATTTGTGTTTTTCACAGATTACTCCAGATTGGGAGATTTATTTTCACTGTTGTGCCTGTGACTCATTCGTGAGCTACATCACGATCCTTTTGAGGTAATTGTATTAGGGACTAACCTCAAGTTTGCACAGGGGCTTGGAGTAGAGTAATATAGCGTTAATTGCTTTTTTTTTGGTTTTGTTAGGGTTTTCCACAGTGGAAGAGATTCAAGGGTCCAAGAGAGACACAAGATCAAGATTGTTTTTAGAGCACATTTTTTGGGGGTTACAGAAATGTAATCCCAAGCATTAATAGTGACACACATACAGCTCCTGAGGAATGTTCACCATTTGTTTGGACTAAAAGAACAGAAACATATTGAGCCTCTGCCTTGCTATATGCAAGGCTTTTTCAGACCATTTTTAGGACCATAGGGAGTTCTAACATGCCAGGAAATCTGATATTCTATCACAGACTATATTGAATGAATTCTGTAGGCTGTTTATGAAATAGCTTTTTCCCATCTGAATAGGAGAGTGAGTCACATTTTGCACTTTATTGCATCATCGTGATTTTATCAACTTCAATTGTGTTACACACCATATTTAGTGTGTGTGTCTGTTAGTATTTATTTTAGTAGTTTGTATGTCATTGATTGTGTTTTTAATATTTATTCAATAAAGTATTTTTATAGTTGTTTAACGGTTGATTTTTTTTTTCCAGACGCTTGGAGATTGTTCTCACTGTGGATGCCATAATTGACTATCTATTTTTTTTTTTTTGTGAGTAAAACTACAAGCCTGCTGGCGTCTACTTGGACTTTAAGAAATATGTACTTAAGCAATATGCCCCGAGCAGGGGGGGGGCATAACCACTTCAGGTATATTACAGGGCCGAGCGAAGCAAGTGCCTTAACTGAAGTGGTAATGGCCCTCCTTGCAAGGTGCCTATTGCTATTAGTACTCCAGTCCATAAGATCGCTCTGGCATTTCGGAACCGAAAAATAAAATGTTAAACAAATGGCTGCCAGGGAAGGGAAAACTGAGTCCGTTTTCCCTTTCCATGGCGACCATTCAAAATGAATGGAAAAAGGTAAACAAAATAGCCATAATGGAAAGGGAGAAGGGACTACAAGTAGTCCCTTCTCCCTTTGCATGACGGCCTGTCGCAGATCAGGAGCAGACCCGCTGGGGACAGTGTACCCAGCGCATTAGCTCCCGAAATGGACGAAAAGAAGGTCAGTGGGTTTGGGACGGCGGGGAGGGGATTGTTTGACTTGGGGAGAGGGGGAGGGAAAACGCTTACCTCGATCCCTGGCGGGGGAAGATGGTAACCTCCAGCCGTGTGGTGGCTCGTAGCGGGGTTTACCCCTGGGGACATGAAGGAACATAGTGGGGAGAGGGTTTCCCGGTCCCTTTAAAAGAACCTACAAAGCTGGACCTCTGCTTCCTGGCTGAGCGAGTAGGCAGGTGTTCAATCAATGTGGTGCCTGCAGACCACTGTTGATGTGCACGTAAACTGTTCACTGCAGATTGGAGCTGCAGCTCGGTGTGTGTGGCAGGGCAACCCCCAAAGGAGGGCCTGAAGATAACAATACTTTTTCGGTAATTCGTTAAATATTCAGCACGGACTCCCTTGAGTCCCTCTCTTTTCTTTTTTATGTAGTCCTGTGACCTCTTTTCTCGTGTTCTTGTCGCGCCCTGATGCTTGCGAGCTTCGGCGCGTTATAAATACATAAATAAAATAAAATAACGACACAGGTCACCAAATGTAGGAACGTGACTCCCAAAATCCGATGCGAAAAAACAGCTCAGACAGAGAATAAACGCACTTTGTCAGAAAAGCAAGTTTATTGCATGCTCTCGACAGGAAGGAGTTAGTCAGCCTCATGAAGTTAAAAACTAACAGTTCCTTCCACTGCTCAACCCATTTGCAGCTTTTATGCACACTGAAAGAAGCTACGTAATTACACATTTTGTTACAACGGCATCCCACAAAATCCCATTGGCTAACCCTAATACAAAGAAATCTAATTCCTCTACATTCTGTAACCCCACTGGACACATGAACAAGACACAATCCTCTTTCACCACGTGATATTTTCCGTAGTCACTCATGACATCCTAAACATAATTCTCTTTATTATCTAAAAACCATTCATCAGTTACCTTGTCCCATTCATCAGAGAACTGTTAACCCAGTATGGGATGTACAAGGCTTTTCATAAACACTTCAAAAACAAGGCGGAAGAAAAACAATCATTCCTTTGAACCAGTGGTACAATTCTTATGGCCCCAGATGTGCTGGCATCTCATATTGTATCTTTCTACATTCCTTCACGTCCCCTTATTTGCAACTACCATCTCAAATCATACAGCCCCCAGCACCCCTTGCTTGTGTTTTATTAACTAACCCCCAATTCAACCCACCATGTAACAGGACTTCCCTGGTCATCGAACAACAAACCTACATGCTATGAGGAAGATTGCCTCTTGTATCTACAACCCCAATCTGGCCACAAAACCCAACCAGATGGTCTTTTTCTGTTCTTGCCTTCATCCCTTGTGATGCTATTACAAGCTGCCCAAATGTGGTTTGTTACCTACCTCTTCCATGACCTTGGTCATCCAGATCTCCAAGCCAGGCAAAAACCATTCCTTCAAAACGAAAAGACTCTGTGACTCACGTAGACCCCCAAAACGAAACTTTGCGATGTCTCCATGTACCCACAATGAACCCCATGTTTCCCAATGTCCTAAAATGTGGCTACATCTTAAACCATTGTCAAATCCCCACATGTACACTGTTCAAGATTACTGCATCCCCTTACATTGATTTCCCCTCTGCAAGCTTTTCTCTTGTGTGCGCGAAGCTCCCGGTTACATGCTTCTAATTCTAACTACAAATTGTACATTGCACAATAACCTTGTATCCATGATACTTATTATGTTGCTCTCTATTGCAAATCTAAAATGTATCCAAAACTACACACTAAGTAACACTTATTCTGATTCTTTTTACACAAAAACACATATCTAGTTGCTACATTGCATCTAATCCAGCTGCATCATGGCCTATTACAACTTGCGTAATGTAAATCTATTTCCCGTGTTGGGACCTTGAATGTCCACCCCAACATAGCTGCTGTTGGTGTTAAGCTAAGCAGGCTCCTCTAATAATAATAATAATAATAATCACACACAGGAGCTAAATATCTTCCAGCTCCCCCATTTCAAACCCTGCATCGCATGTGAAAATAATAATTTGCTCACTTGTTGCGCTTTTCACAGTGTTCCGCCTGCTGCTATGCACTGTAATAAAATTCATTATGAATAGCTCATTTTATGGTATCCGATGTATCGACCTGGGAAGGATGAAAGGCTGTCTCTGCTGCGTGAATACGAACTTGGGAAGTGCCGGCTCTTCTCATGTCAGAGACCAATGCTTTACTCGTGAGCTCTCCACCCGAAATAAGAATGACGCTTAGTGGTGAACATCTCCAATAGAATACTTACAGAACCAGAAGTGAGAGTTCTACAAAAAGGCTTGAAATTTGTTCCGACCTACAACACCAACATATTCAATACCAAGGTTGAGTTACATAAACTCACCATAAATTCACCAGAAAGTTGAAATTGAACGTTTTCTTCTCAGAATGGAAAATACAGAGTCTATGCAGACACCACCAGACTTAGTGGAGTTTAAACCCAAAAGTACCTTTTCACCTCCTATTAATGTTCCAGCAATTGACATCTTTGAAAAAATGGTTATATCAGACCTCAAGAAAATTAAGTACAACACTTCAAAAAATAGAAATCTAAGTAGAGGAGAGATGTCTATAATTCAGAACTTATATTCAGATGACGCAATAACTATAAGACCGGCAGACAAAGGAGGAGCCTTAGTACTACAAAACACAGAAGATTATGAGAAAGAATGTAAAAGACAACTTGACAATTCCAATGTTTACTCTAAAATTGACCATAACCCAATCGCAGAAATACGAACAAACTTGGAAGAACTACTTGATAAAGCAGAAGAAAGAGAAATGATAACGAAGAAAAACTAAGGCATATTTACTTAATCCGAATCCTAAAACCCCTCATTTTTACCTTCTACCAAAAATCCATAAAAGTCTGAACGACCCACCTGGAAGACCGATAGTGGCCGCCACAGGAGGCATCCTACAACCATTAGGAACTTATATTGACTATTTTCTACAGCCTTTGATACAGAAAACACCTACTTATGTAAAAGACAGTACTCACTTTTTGAACATTCTGGAAGAAATACACTTAACAGAACAAGATATCCTTTTCACCATCGATGTAACCAACTTATATACAAGTATCCCTCATGATTTGGGGTAGGAAGCGGTGGAGTGGCTACTTTTACAAGAGGGAGAGATAGGAGCAGTAAAATAATTCATCCTCACTTTACTCACATTTATATCAATGAACTCCTATTTTGAATACAAAAAGGACTTCTACATACAAACCTCAGGAACGGCTATGGGGGCAACAATGGCACCTGCGTACGCGAATGCATTCATGTACAGATTTGAAACAACACACACATTACAGAAACCCGAATGGAAAAGTCAACTAATAAAATGGGTACGATACATAGATGATATTTTTGGCATTTGGCGAGGAACGAAAGAATCATTGGACAAATTTATGATTTACATTAACAATATAGATCCGCGGATACAATTTACTTCAGAAATTGGATCTCCTGGTATACATTACTTGGACATTAAAGTAAATGTACACAACAACCAGATTACAACTTCTCTTTTCACCAAACCTACTGACAGAAATAACTTATTGCACCGCATGAGTTTTCACCCACAGAATACCTTGAGGAATCTCTCGTATGGACAGATGCTACGTTTAAAAAGGATTATCAGCGACCATCAAGAATGTGAACAAGAACTAGCAAAACTGAGAGAAAAACTGAAAGAAGGGGGATATCCTAATGAAGATTTACAAACCGCTAAAGAAAAAGTGGATGCAAAGACGAAAAAGCGCACTTATACCTAAAGACAAGAAACAATCACCAACTCTTGTACATGTATCAAAATTCTTATCGCAGAGTATGCAAATTAAAAGATGCATCACCAAGCATTGGACGATACTGAAAAATGATGAAAGAACAAAAAACCTTTTTTCAGATTCCCCTACCTTTGCCTACCAGAGATCTAGTAACTTGAGAGATTTGCTAGTTAATACCAGAAACACAACAAAGAAGATGAATAAACCCAAAAGAATAGGAACCTTCCCTTGTTTGAACTGCAGCAACTGCAATAACATCATAAAAGGGGAACTAGTTCCCCACCCGTACACCGGAGAGAAGATCACAATTAGATGTTACGCCACTTGTAACACAGGAAATTGCATTTACTGCATACGATGCCCATGCGGACAATACTATGTAGGGGAAACAGGCAGAAAAATAAAAACCCGCATGAATGAGCATAAATCATGCATACGCAACCACAATGCAAACTCAGCAGTTGCAAGACACTTTAACGAAAAGAAACACAACATCGCACAGATCAAGTTTCAAGTGTTGGAAATTATTGAAGGACAAGGTTCCAAGCACAGGGTTCCTATATGGACATCAAGAGAAGAAGGCAACAGAGAGAAGCCTACTGGATAGACCCATTGGAGGCTCTATCCCCAAGATGACTAAATGAAGAATCTGACCTTAACTGTTTTTTATAATAACAATGAGATATAATGTGACTCTAATTGGTCTTTACAATAATGTGCATAAACAGTATTTATTGATTAATTTTTTTGCGAAATAATCAGTAATCTTGTATCCTAAATGCCCATATATCGTCACTGACCCATTATCTTGCAGCCAACACAAATATGTAGTCATTAGACAAGAGTACATAGACACAGCATCACTATGTTTACAACTCTGTGAGCAGTCGACAAAAACGAGGGAACAAAGTTGCCCCCACCAAAATGGCCGACGCACGTAGCTACGTGCAGCCATGTTGGTACCTAGCATTGATATAGCAATGCTCAGGACTTAGCAAACATTTGCAGCCGGCGCGTGAGAAGGAACGATCGTACGCTTGTAACAAGGTAAGCGACCGCAACAGTACGGCGGTCAAGGATCGCTTAGAAAACATTATGCCGATATTGTTTAAACTGATGGGGTTCTGTTAACACGATCTTACCTCCTATTGTAGAGTGAGCATTACGAGATAGTGTATCTCGTCACACAGAGAATTAATACGGCAAACAGATCAGTAATTCACATAGGGTGCATATTGCCACAAACACAAGAATACTCCTTTAATAATAAAATGCCACTATATGAGGGAAGAGAATACTAACAACAACAATGGGCACACTGCATGGGTTTATACCAGTAAGGTTACTTGGATAATGTACACAACAATACAGAAGGATAACTTGGTTACTTTCACGTATATATCGAACGGCAACATTGGCACTGGGCATGATAAATAAGATGGTTCACAGATGCTATAAGGAATGACAATTGAGAATTGCTATAACAGAAATGCTATAACAAAATATATTCATGAGATACTTTTTTGCTTATGTTTTCTCCTATCTGTTGATTGTGTGTTTGTAACTGTGGGCGCCCTGTACATATTATATGGATCAAATGTGTTTCATTAATGTCTTTATGCATAATTGATTTGAACATTCCAATATATAATGTATTCTTGGTATTTATGATTTAGTTGACATTTACAACCTGGCTCTGAAGAAGGATTTCATTCCGAAATGCATTAGCCACATAGGGTTGCATAATTGTTTGCCTCTGATACAGCATTAGCCTAATTGGTGAAGCTGCACTTAGAAAAAATTGGATAATTGAAATCCAAGAGATACTTGAGAAATAAAGGAGCCTAACATAACCATACCTAGATGACAATTTTTTGATAAAGTTTCACAAAACTGCTGAACCCGAAGTGGGTATTAAGGGTGTGCGGCCCACACCGTAGGCTTAAAAGTCTTGGTCTCTTTGCTTCAGCTACCCAATGTACTAACACTTCATTACACACAGAAGCTCCTGCTTTATGGGTGATGCTTGATACCAGGAGCTGCTTACAGTGTCCACTCATCAAATCTTTACTTCTATACATGTGTTGCCATATGAGATCCAAAAAGCCAATGGGTCCCTTATGTGGTTAAGCATGCTCTACAAAATCCTTAGTATCTAATCCAATGAATCCCTTTTCATACAAATCTGTACATTCGTTGCTTAATGGAACTATGAGAGGCACAGGGCTTGCAAACATTCTGTACATAAGGGCAGGTTTTTACATATTTGTGTGGTTTTCACCTTTTAAATGTTCAAATCCTTGATCCGCATATTGGCAGTACATTGGAAACACAGCTGGCACTAACCCCTTTCGACATATTTGATTCTGCGATGAAGACCCTTTGTAAATTCTACTCCACCCTCTGGCCTTGTTTTTAATGTAAGGTAACGTATAGTGCAACATTTTTACATTCCTGCTGTCATGGGGAAATTGATAAAAATGTGCATTATGTATTTGGAATGCGGGTATATTTGTTTCAGAAACCTTCACTGCCAGAGATGCGTTCTCTTTTTAAACGGTGAACCATATACTAAATAGTATATACCAAACGGTAGTGTAAAGGTCATTTTTTGTGTGTGTCTATTTAAAAAGAATGTGGCTGGGCTACATGGGGGGGGGAAATGGGGAATCCTCCCTTTTGCCACCGCACAGCCGTTCGGTGGTCTTTCCTTTTGTTTTCAATTGCCAGGATGTTGAATATATTGGCAATAAAATAGCGCGTCTTACCTCTTCCAAGCACAGCAGGCCCCCGTAAATCATAGTGGAGGGCTCAGTCTGCTCAAATGAGGGCATCACCACGGACTGATTACTTCGTAGTACAATAGTGGCCCCTCTTGCAGGAGGGGGGTTGAATTGGACCAATTGAAACAGTCTGCTTAACTCAAGCAGCGTACGTTTCATGAAACGCAGCAAAGCTGCCGTTCCGTAGTGCGTGTTTGTTCAGAAAGATGTCTCGCTTCCCGTGGTCCTGGCCTTGTGTGGTATATGCGGTTACTACAAATGATGAACAGAACTGTTAGCTGGCAGGGTTTCAGATATCTGTAATCATTATAATGGGACGGAACTATGTGAAGCGGTTTTTAATGGGGGGAAAAAGGATTCAAAGACTCAGTATCTTTTTTGGGTGCAATTTCAGCTACTGTTCGTAACAGTTAAGCGTTGATGGCGACTACTAATGTTTGCTACGGTTTCAAACGAAAACCACCAGCCTGCCAATGGAGCTCTTCCCGTTATTCTTAGGGTTTCTAGCTGGATAGTTGAGAAAATGGAAAAATACAAGTTACTGTGACATGGATGTGTGCCTGGTGAATAGAAAATGAACTTGTAGAGTAAAGTAGCCTCGGAGCAGCAACAATCGGGCCTTTTTTTTTTTAAGTGCTGCTGCCCCAGGGATAGTGGGTGAAGTTTTTGCATGCGTATGATGGCTGAAATTCCTCATTTGCACTAGCGATGCCTTTTAAAGTTCTGCAACTGTTGCACCTTTTGGGCTCTTTTCCTGTGGGTCTGTTTTAGAAAGTTGGTGCATGCATGTGCAGCCACTTCACCAAAGTTGGTGGTACTTACCTGTTGCCCCATAACGCTTGTGCTGCAACATCATATCTTCCTTTTTAGACATTTGGTGTAAAGAGTACAGTCAGCACATGGAGATGGGGGGGGGGGGGTCATTGCAGTGCAGCCTTGGGGTCCTGAGCAAACGCCATATACTTGTAGATCTTCTCTTCCTTGAGGAAAGGAAAAGTCAGTACTGGGCGAGTCATTCGTTGTAGCGTTTGCATCCCTGTGATTCTTGGCATGGTGGCTATAGTCTGGGCTCTTGTGCTTCATGGCAAAGGCTGAAAAGCAATCGTCAACAGCAGATGGAAGCATTGATCATGAGCAAGCAGTACATTAGGAGATCTTGTTTTCCAAAGAGCAAAAAGAAAAGGAATCTGCCCATGGAGCTGAAGATAGTCGACGTAGAGCAGCTTTATGATCGGAGTTATTTGGTGTCGAGACATGGGGAATAAAGCAATCTGTGAAGCAGTAAGTGCTGGGGTTCGAGGGTTTCATTAGAGCGAAGCCTTGTGATCTTGGGCAAAATTATACGGTTTTCTCAGAAAATTAGCATTTTGTATTGCATGTTAGTAAACATGTACAAAGTTAAAGGTAGAACAGAAAGTACACCTCAAAATGGCACGTCTCCTAGTTAACAAAAGGACATGTTTCTAGGGCTAAAGGCCAGCTGGACCGTCCCTTGGACAGACCACCCACCGTAGAAGGCTTGCAAGGTATATGCAGCTATGTAAAGTACAACGAATTGTGCAAATGGTGCCAGGTTCATTTCTGGAGCATGCCTACGATTGGTGCTGGTTACTGAAATTAAAACCCAAATATGCGGCGCAGTGCCCCAGGGCTCAATCTTTTCCCCGCTGATTAATTTTTTTTTAGATCTCTCGCGACACCAGTACATGAATGAGATGGGTGACACCCTGCTATACCTTTTAACGTGAACTTCTCCCTTGCCATCACTTTTCTGGAAACCTTTGCCACCATTCAAACGTGGATGCTACAGGGGGTTGCTCTGTGTGGGAGTGGAGATGTTGGGTATGGGGGACATCTTCCTGGGACGTGCACTTTTTGTGAAAAATAGGGTAACATGGCGTGCAATTTGTAATTTCTTCTATATGATAACATTAAAGAATCCAATCGATGCCAGGTCACTGGCTTGGCACAGAAGCATTTAACAGCATTTTCATGACGCTATATGCTACCATTATCACTGTAAAACAGATTTACGATGTTGCCTACAACATATGCAGGCATGGCCACTGAAAAGCACATGTTCATGATGGCTGGGTCCACAATATATTCCAGCATGTCCCTGTAAACCCAGTTTTCATTCTGCTGTGTCCAAATATGTGACGGGGATTCCCTAACCGGAATGTGATAATACTTGTAATAAATTAGTAAATCATCCCAGAACATCTAAAACAGTAAAGTCCTGAATTTGAATTTGCTTGTATTACCACCACCCTATGTCTACGCCAAAAGAGCTCCAGCTACACAGTGGCAGAGAGGTGGCTGTTAAGGTTCTTTTTGACGTTGCTCCCTGCCTGGGGGGGGGGGGGGGGGTCACCCAGATGCACTGCAGTGCGAATGCCCACAGGCCCTGCAACTGGGGCCAGCATTTCGCTCAGGCGTGAGCTGTCTCTGCCTCGGGTCAAGCACTCTTCTATACCTGCTCGTCGAGATTTCCCATGCTGTCTGGTGAGTTCGCTTCCATGTACTGGTTGTGACCAGAGAAGAGCTAACGCTGGGACACGAATGTGGCTGCTTTGGATGGGCACAAGCGCTGGGGACAGTATCGCCATCAACCTTTGGCAACATTCCTACTTCCAAATATGGTTGCTGTCATGACATTAATAGACAAAGGAAGGGGTGAATGTACAAAAAAGACATCTATAAATGTGATCTCTAATGGATAATCCATGTTACAGTTTTAGTTGCCATTGCTGTAATTACTCTGCACCTTTCAAATATTCAATGACAGTCTCTGCTCTTTTTGAAATGCTGTTGTATCGTAACCATTTTGTGGACATGCATTAACGGAAATGAATAATGTGGTGAAACACAGCAGAGTCTGCAGATGATATGGATCCAAATGAGGGTTGATCCCACAAAAGAGTGTTCACTTGGGAGCAATGTTCCCTCTAAATATTTTTCTTTAACTGTGGAAATGGTTGGCTTGTGTGTGGGCATCATTTTGCATGTTTGCAGCTGCCCAACGAGGCAAGCTGCATTGTAGGCATGCATAGTTAATAAGCTATCATCTCTGAAGGGAGTTTGGAAGGGAATTTCCCCTTCCCAACCACTGCAGTTCTTTATAAATCAGAGTAAAAGGTGCATGTGAAAGCACCGTTTTGAAAGATGTAGGTTAAAAAAAATGTTATATGTGACAATAACGAAAAGCTCATCAACCAGTCCAAGACTTCAAGATCTGCCACAGTACCTACCAAGCGTAATTCTGTGCAGAGAAAAAAGTGTGCGTGCCATAAAAAGCATAACATGCGCAGTATAAATAATAGTTTCAGTTGTGGCTATTCATTTGTTGACGCTACCCAGAGACCATGCAGAAAGTGTTTTTATGCTATTGGGGGGAAAAACACAAAAACAAATATCGCTTATCATAAATGATGTGGCTGGCAAAACACTCAGACAGGATAATATTTGCAGATGGAATAATGGCAACTTAAAGGAATGTGTAGGAAAAAATAGTTCAAATTCCACTTGAATGAAGGAATTCAAGGGCCAGGAGAACATACCTCTCATAATGTGTATAAGGATGATAATTGCATCAGAATAATTGTACTACAGAATTTGTTGATCATAATTCCTGTGCCACTGCTTACTATCCACATGACATTGACCTGTGAACAGTGTTGTGACAACACTTAATCAAAACCAGCCTGACGTATGGAGTAAAATCTTATCCGAGCTCTGCTTGCAACACTGACATGTTTATTTTTTAATTTATTTATTTCCATTTGTAAAGCGCACTGAACCCGGGAGGTATCTGGGTGCTGGTTGCGGTACATAGATTAAATAGTTACAGTACATAATATGGAGAAGTAGACCAAGTCCGAAGTAACAATGACCGTGGTGACACAACTTGATGGTATGAAGCTAGGAGTCTTATGTAAAGAGCCACGTTTATAGGAGTATAGCGAGGGGTCAGATCTGAGTGAGACAGGTAAGGCATTACATTGTTTGGCCACCCCTACTGGGAAGATGCAGCCGCCTGCTTTTGGTTTTTTGAATTTAGGCGTAGTGAGGAGGAGGGAGGTGATGGCTCGGGTGGGTCTGCTGGGTTTGGTGATTTTGCAGGTGAGGCATTTGGGGGCTGTTTTTGGGATATAGTTGTGTGTGATGGAGAGGGTAGTCTAGGACAGGTAGCCAGTGGGGGTGTATCTAGCGGCGGAGATGTGTTCTTTTTTTGGGATGTTCAGTGCTGCTCTTAGGGCATTATTCTGTACGATTTGGATTTTTTTAGTGGTGTTTGTGTTGCAGTAATCTAGTTTGGACAGAATTAGGGCTCTGGCTAGTGTGATGCCGTTGTCGGGTGTTAGAAATGGTCGGCACGTGTTAATGAGCTTAGCTGTGTATGCACTGACTTGTCTAGTTAGGGAGAGCAAGGAGTCGAAGATGGACGCCTAGAGTTTTCACTTCCTGCAGGACGGTGATCGGGTTCCCATCTATGGTAAAGGATTTGTAATCACAGTGCAGTTTATTTAGTCAGGATTGGGTCCCTACAACTAGGAGCTCTGTTTTATCATTAAGACAGAGTTCATGTTGCGCCATCCAGGCATGGATGATTTGATAGATTTTGTTGCTGGTGTTGGTATCTTCAGTGTGGTTGCCGGTCATAGCCACGAGGATCTGCGTATCATCGGCGTAGTTGGTGTAGGAGATGCCTTGTTCGTACAGGAGGTCGAATAGTGGCTTAGTGAAAATGTTAGTGTTGGCGAGACACATGAGCCTTGGGGCACGCTTCAGAGGACTGTGGCTGGTTTGGCTGTCGCTAGGTTGGAGAAGACCCTCGTGCAGTTGGAGAGGAAGGAATCAATCCAAGCTGTGGCTTGGGGAGAGAACTGGGCTGCGGAGGAGAGGTGTTGGCAGAGGATTTGGCGATGCCGCAGATAGGTAAAGTAGGAGCAGGATGGCTAGGTTCCTGTTGTCTATAATCTCATCAATTTGGATTTTGAGATCTAGGAGTGCTGTCTCGGTACTGTGTCCTGGGTGGAAGGCGGATTGGCGTAGACTGAGGATATTGTTGGACTCCAGATGTTCCTGTACTTATAGGTAGGCTCCTCTGTCTAGAATTTTAAGGAGGAAGGGGACGGTAGTGATGGGGCAGTAGTTGGTGGGGATGTTTGGGTCTAGGGAGGGTTTTTTTTTTAGGAGCGGGAGAACCCATGCATCTTTCAGGTTATTTGGAACGATACTTTGAGGAAAGGAATTGTTGATGAGTGAGGTGATGAATGGTGCTAGATCTGCAGCACATTCTTTGACGAAGGGGGCTGGGCAGATGTCGCCTTGGCATCTTGAAGGTTTTAGGCCATTGGTCATTTTTGTGACTTCTTGTATTGTAACGGGTCTGAATTCAAATAGTTTGTTGGGGATAGGTGGGGGGGGGGGTTAGAGTTGGTTGGTGTATTTGGTAGGCATAATTTGTTTTTTTTTGTCTGCAATGTTACTTTGTAGTAGGGCGGCCTTGTCAAGTCGTGCCTTCTGGATATTAGTGCACCAAGAGGAATCCTTGTGGCAGCTTTCTGGAGGAGGCACAGCGGATTCAAGGTCACGCAGGACGGAGAAGAGTTCTTTAGAACCTGTTTTGGCTTTGGCTATGCGTTCGTTGTAGGTGAGGCTCTTCGCCTAAATGATGGCCTGTTTGTGTGCTTTTGCAGCATCAAGGAACTTATTTTTATTAGCTTTTGATGGTGTGGTTTTCCATGTGGCTTCTGCGTTTTGTTTGGTGGCTCGTAGGATTTTCAGGTCTGCTGTGTACCAGGAGTTTAGTGGGCTCTAGGTTTTGGTTTATGGGTACTTAGTGGGGCAACTTTGTCTATGTCTAGAAGGAGCATTTGATTATATACCTCCACCATTAGGTTAGGGTCGCAATCTGAGTGTTGATAGTTGGTGATAGGGTAGAGCATGGGGAGCATATTCTCTGGAGTGATGTTGCGTGTGTTTCTGGAGTGTGAGGCAGGAGCCAGTTGCGGTGAGGCTTTGGCTGTGGTGTATCTTGGAATAGTGAAGGTGATGTTGTGGTCATACCAGGGCTAGGGGTGGTTGGAGATAATACTAATATCGCCGTTCATTTCCGCATGCCAGTCTAGTGTTCAGCCTTTGTTATGTGTGGTTAAGGTAATGCGTTGTGTGAATTCTAGTGATTCAATTGTGTTGGCTATGGTTTTAGCTTTGGCATCTGTGGGGCCGTTGAGGCCTAAATTAAAGTCTCCCATAATAATAATTCTGGAGGAAGGTTTGGCATTGTTGCCAAGCATGAGGGTGATGTCCTCATCTAGAGATAGAATTGGGCCAGGTGGCCTATATACGATGTGGAGTGAGTGAGTGAGTGAGGAGGTATCCGCAAAAGAGATTTTTGTAGATGGTGACTCTCTGAGTTGATAGAAGAGTTGGGCAGTTCTCTTAATGTCAAATTCTTTTTGGCAATGAGTGCTACACCTCCTCCTTTGGCCAATGGTCTGTCTTTTCTAAGGATGGTGTAGCCCTCTGGGATAGCTAGTGAGAGGACTGGGCCGGCAGCTGCATGCAGCCATGTTTCCGTGATGGCTAGTAGGTTGGAGTTGATGAGATCTTAGATGTCAAGTGCGTGGGCTAGGAGTGATCTTGCATTGATTATATCTCCATAGATGTTTGTTGCGGTGGAACAGCATTGGAGTTCACTAGGCATGGGTCACACATTGTAGCAGCATTGGGGTTCACTAGGCATGGGTAACACATTGCAGCAGCAATGGGATTCACTAGGCATGGGCTCACACATTGTAGCAGCATTGGGGTTCACAGGCATTGGTCACACATTGTAGCAGCACTAGGATTCACTAGGTGAGGGTCCCACAGGTTACATGTCTTTATATCGAGGTAATGTATAACGAATGCCCATATATCGAATCTTTAATCTTGAAAACCTTTATAGTGAATGCATTTTTTGGGGTGGGGGTCTCCTCCCCCAACCCCCATTTCCCATCCCTAAAAACCCATCCAGAACATTTCTCCAAAAAAGGTAACCCTTTACCCCACCCTGAATACATTCACTATAAAGGTTTTCAAGGTAAAGGTTTTGATATAGCCCGCGGCGGGGCAAGGGCGCGGTGTTTGGCGCCTTTCTGGTCCCCAGAGGGACTTCCTGTTGCTGTGGCCATGCCCCCTTGGACATATCCCACGGCCGCTAGCCCCGCAGCGGGGAAGCCCGCGGCGGGGCAAGGGCGCGGTGTTTGGCGCCGCAGGTGTTCGGCGGCCGCAGAGAGAGGCATTCTCTGTGAGGGCTGTGTGGGCTGTCGGACGGGGCGCCAAGAAAAGTAAGTGCTGACCAGTGTTACACACCTTTTGACTGTTCGTGATTGTCTCCTACAAGGGGTAGAGCTTGAGAAGTTTGTTGGGGTCCACACTCAGCAAATCAGCCCCGCTTCCTCAGGCCAGCTGCGGGGGGCCTCCGTTATGTCCCTTTTAAAATCCTTGAGGTCCTTTAAGGGCCGTGCCGTACCAAGGAAACCGGCCAGGAAAACAGACAGCTTTTTGCCATCCACCCCGCCCCCACTCCTGAACTGTTCCGAGTCCGAGTGCGAGTCTGCCACCAACCTTTCCAAACATACTCCAGCGCGAAAGCTCCTGGCTGTCAAAAGAAGATGCCAACAGGGAGTAACAGCCAAAGCAAAGACCCTCACATCTTCATGCCCTGACATTGACCTGGACCACCGAGGGCCCATCCACACCGTGGAGGGTATGAAAGCATCCACCCCAGGATCACAATGTGGGGGGGGCCTGCAGCAATTTTGCTAGCCTCCCAGCACTGAGCTGCAATGTCAGTCCCCCAAGTCTGGAATACAAAACCATTGCCTGCAAGGAGACTTTGCTCGCCGAAACTGGGAATCCAGATGCTTTGCTGCTGGCTAATGCTCCTGGGACTTGCATAGAGGGGGCTCATGATGTGTTAGTTCTTCCATCAGCATCCCTGGCACCTGTTGTACCAGTTACCACCCCACTCAGCCCGCACCTTGCAAGTCCATGCTTGCCCCTTGATCTCCCGTCCATCTTGGGTTCTGTTCTTGACTGCCCCCCCCCCCCCGAATCACTGTTGCTGCTACCCTGGACCCAATGAACATAGAAACTGTCAGAGCAACCGAAGATAATCACCCTCCCAGTTCCATCTGCAGCTCCTGGAGTGAGAACCAACCTGCATTGACCTTAGGGTCCAGTTCCTCTCTTAATTTACCACCATTTAGGGCGCTCAAGTCCATCACCCACGGCAGTCATCCCTCCTCTGTTCCAACACCCAAGGAGGTGCATACTGTCGGAAGTTGCCCTTGCGCATAGGTGCTTTCCGAACTAGCTGCCATTAAAAATCTACTTTTGGTACTGATCGATGCCCAGGGGAGGAGTGGGGAGGGGAACGGTGGAGTGGTCTCGCTGGGGGAGTCTTCCAGCATGCCTCTTGCTGGTAAGGGACCCAACCCTCCACAGCAACCTCTGAACACTGTTTCCTGCGAAGGGTCTGTTCTTGCTCTAACGAGCCTCATTCCGGATGTGCAGTTGACGTACTCTAACGCTGCTCGAGGTCACCCCCCTGGGTGTACCAGGCCAAGTATGCCAGTGGAGGGTCCCCCTAGCTCCTTGAGAACAAATCCCTTTGGGGAGGGAGATACAGGAGCACATGGAAACTGTTCAAGGGTGCGCAGCCACAAGAGCCATGTATCTGGGGGGAAAAGAACCGCTACTGTTTTTCTGCATGGGGTACCAAAACTGCTTTTGGGCAGGAGAGAACCAAGGGATGCCCTCTCTAATAAATGCCTGCACTGGCTTCGTACAGCTGGGAATTGTCCCTTTGTGGCCAGGGAAGCTATGGTGGGGTGTGTTAGATTGGCTGGCGAGGGTATAAACTCTTTCGACTCTGTTAAACTGGTTTTTAGGAATGTTCAAATGGCCAGGGAAGTTTTGAGAAGCTCTGAGGGTTATGTGCGGGCCCCACACAGTGGGATTGCAATCAGCTCGCTCCCCTATCCGGGAGCAGCTGCTTCACCTGGAACTATCACCCATAGTAATGTCCTGTCCGGAGCAAACTGTACACCTCTGGGGAAAAAGGCCCGCAGGGGGATGTAAGCGAGTGCCTAGAGTGGGCAATTAGTCTTGTGTCTCTTTGGACTAGTAAAGGGACATTATGGGATGTAAGGGGGGCCTATGGTTGACCCTATTCTCCCTTCTAGAACCTCTGATTTATCAAATTTGGATATGGAGCACAGATGGTAATTTTTATGTGTTGTGATTTTGTATTTCTTGTGTTTGATGGATTTTTTTTGAAATCCGAATAAACTTGTTTGACTTGACTTGACTTGATATATGGGGATTCGATATACATGATTTGGTATAAACGCTGTAAACCGGTCACACTTTGTGTCAGCATTGGGGTTCAATAGGCATGGGTCACACATTATAGCAGCATTGGGATTCACTAGGCATGGGTCACACATTGTAGCAGCACTAGGATTCACTAGGTGAGGGTCGCACATTGTAGCATAATTGGGGTTCACTATGTGAGGGTGACACATTGTAGCAGCATTGGGATTCACTAGGCATGGGTCACACATTGTAGCAGCACTAGGATTTACTAGGTGAGGGTCGCACATTGTAGCATCATTGTGGTTGACTAGGCATAGGTCACACATTGTAGCAGCACTATGATTCACTAGGTGAGGGTCGCACATTGTAGCAGCATCAGGGTTTACTAGGCATGGGTCACACATAGTAGCAGCCCTAGGATTCACTATGTGAGGGTCACACATTGTAGCAGCATTGGGATTCACTAGGCATGGGTCACAGATTGTAGCAGCACTAGGATTTACTAGGTGAGGGTCACGCATTTTAGCAGCATCGGGGTTCACCAGGCATAAGTCACATGCAGTATGTACATTAGGAATCATTAAGCATGGTTGGCACACGTTGTAGCATATTCCAGGGTGGTTGCAAAAATTTTCGAGCATGGTTCACACATCGTGATATCAATGGGCTCTCGTAGGCAAGTCACATGTCTGTTGGGGTTGCCGTTGGGGATGTGCTCGCGCGTGGAGCTTTGCATTTGGACTGTGTATGTTCCTCGTCGGAGCTGCTGGATAGTTTCTAGTGGGGTGGGTGGGGGTTGGGTGAGCAGTATACATAAGGTGCGCCAGGCAGGGGTACGTTATGCTGGGGGTGATGGAACTCTTTGTGCTTTGGTTTGCGATGCAATGCGTGCATGTGTAGGCATCTGGCAGCCCAATGGCCTTACTGTGGACTATCTATAATGGTGAGGGTAGGTCTCGGGGTTCTATAGTTACAGTCCGTAACGTTAGGCGTGCGTTGCGTCCCTTAAGTGACAGTTGGTTAAGTGGTGCAGCTGCAGTTGCGGCCGTATTGCTTGGGGCTTTGCTTGGAAGCGGATGGTCGGGCAGCACAGCTGCGAGAAAGATAGAAGGCAATGGAAGGCTTTGGGAAGGTTGAGAGTTGGACATGCATAGGTTCGGGGATTAGGATCCGCTTACCCAGCATCTCTTGAGCTTGGTCGAGCATTGACTTAGCCCTGCGACCCTCCGTGGACTGACTGGGGCAGACAGGAAGGAGCCTTAATAGTGGGCCGGCTTCACCTGCCGGCGCTCCCTCATTGGCAGTGATGTACATAAGAAGTGGAATGACAGAGCACATAATACAGCGTATAGTTTTGCTCTTCCTGCCTCACCACAGCCTAGACAAAATTCGACAAGAGCATTACTGAGGTTTCTTATGGAGTCATGTTAAATAAAATCACATATTTGCTTTTTAAGGTAATTGCAGCAATACATTAAATTCTGTGCCTTCTTCTGTAACTATCAACCCCTCTTCTGCAGTTCCCCTTGATGTGTGGGGATGCTAAATGTAATAAACACAGAACACATGATTATATTGAAAAGCCCTCAGCAGCTGAGCATTGAAAGAAAGAGGGGGTGCAGTTTCCGAGACTGTTGCTAGAGTTGCATATCTTTAACAACAAAGACATTTCCTTTACTGTTCTGCTGAAATGTCTGATTTATTTTTGAAAGTTGCTGATCAGTTCTTCACCCCCCAAAGAGTGTTCTCCTATGTCCTTTCCTGGATACTTTGCTAGCCTCCAATAGTAGTTGAAATGGCTCTGTGTAAAGTGAGGGATTGTGAAAAATACTCACTGGGATATTTGAATACCCACAATACTTTTCAAGCAAAACTTATTTAAAACCTCACCAAGAGAAGTCATGAAGCTGTATGTACATAATAATTCTGTAGTGCATACAAGATTGTTTGCAACATACCCCACCCTAATATTGTCGGTTAGGATTATCCAAGTGCTCAGTGAAACCATTTTTGTATAGCAGAGAGTTTCCATATGATTTGTTAAGGTCGATACCGACTGGAACTGTGAACACTTGGAAAGCATGCACATTGTGTGAAAACTGTTCTAGCTGTTTGAATATCTTAATATCTGTTGCCCTAACACTATGTACGAGTAATGCCAGGCATAGTAATACCCATTATCCTTTGCAGGTCAAGTAAATTATATTGCAATGTTGCTCTCCGATTATAGGGTAATGTTAACAATTCTAAAGTAGGAGACGCTAAGCATGACATTTGCCTACTCGAAATACTTGGAGGGCAAATTAATATTTGAGTTGTGTGTTAACTTGCAAGGGTAGCGCTTCAAAGCACTTGTATGACAAAGAATAGGAACCGTGGATGAGGTTAGATATCCAATTAGTCTGCTTACATAAGGTCAGTATCTGACATTTCAGCTGACATTTGGGTTAAATAGTGTGGGTGATGCTTTTGCTAAGCCACCATGAGTAACAAAGTGTGACCTGGGGTGGAAGTTAGTCAAACGTGTGATAGAGTCAAGTATAGGAGTCACGGGTGGGGAGGGAAGGTTATTTGGTTAATGTGTGCAGGCATATCTTAGGTAGATGGATCTTCTGTTCATGGAGCCAGTTATTCATATTTGTTAACTTCTTGAGGGTGTATTCTGTTTTTAAGTTTGTAAGGCTGTATTAAGAGAGAAAGCAAATGTCAGGTAACTGCTGTGGCTTTTGCCTTTAAGTCTTCAGATGGGGTTATAATTGTCTGTGTGCACTGCTAGAGCTCTTGTGAGCATCACCGAAAAGAGAGCCAGGCAAGCACGCAGTTTAGAGGGAACATTGATTGAGAGCTAGGAGTTTATCATTCCCATGAAATTCTGAATCCCGTACAGCAATCGCTAAGACCCCAGCTCTGCGTGCAATCTACAACAAGCATGACAAGTCAAAGAAACGCATGTCTATAGGTAGCAGTGTACTGTGAAGACATAGGCAGGATTATGCTGCTGTCTAAATACTAATTTCATTGAACACACATGTGCAATGTTTAAACACCTTGCCACACAACGGGGCAAGAGTGGGTAGGCATACTTTGTAACGTTCTGAGGCCAAAAAGTAGTAGGATTTTTCACATTTCACAAATTACCATTTTCATAGTGATGACATGAAATGATATCACATGACCTTTGGCCAAGATAACACAGGAATCAGGGGGTATTAGTCCATTCTCCCCAAGGGGTAGCCATCCCCTTTGAGGCCAGGGTTGTGAGCCTGCTATGCAAGACACTCCCTAGGGCTCTGGTCAAGTGGAACCTCACTGGGAGTGACTCCCCCTTAAAGGACAAGTATTCACATTCCCTTGGGGAACTCGATAGACCAACCGCCATAATCTGTATTTATGGGGCTGCCCTCCTTGAAAAATACTGTCTCATCCTTCTATGTTGCAACATTGGATCAAACAAAGTTAAAGATAATATCTGAGTGGATCCCAAGAGGAGAGAGTACGCTGCACTGGGGAAGCTCACTGACATGACCATGCCTTGGAGAGGTGGAACGGGAGGAAGCCGCAGAGTATGCAGCAATTAGAAAGCTACAGAAAGCCAGCCTGAGATGCCGGAGAACCGACCATGGGGAAACTGTTATAGAGGCAGGGAGAGAAAGCTTGTCTGATATGTGGTGGCATGAACACAGCCCTACCATGGTGGGGCCAGGCGCCCGGTGAACAACATCAAGACCGTTAGTGTAGGGAGCATGCTCAGCTCCCAGCCGCCAGCGTCCATGAAACACAACCTCTCACTGAGACGCCGAGAACAGGATGAAAGCAAAGCCAAAGTCTGAGGTCAGAAAGGCAAAACGATTACCTGAGCAAGTGCCGAGCCCCGCAAGGTCACCCCTGGAGGAACACAGGTACTGGGGTGAGCTGAAGGCCGCCGCAGCAACTAGATGTAAGAAGTGGAACGTATGAAAGCCAGAAAGGTGATATTTCCTGAATAAACCAGCATAACTGGATACACAAAGAAATTGTTAAGAAACGAAAAAGGCTTGTTGGGACCAAAAAGGAAAGCGGAAAAGAGAACCCTGGTGAAGCGGGAGAAGACCAGTCGAACTCTAAATTGGAGTGGAGAAAAAGCTTGGATGCAGTGTCCCATGTGGTGTGAATAAACACTGACAAGTGAACCTAATGAAGGGAGACGTAACCCAATAAGAATGCAGGACGCGAACTACGAATTTAATTAAAAGGAGACCAACGCCTATGAAGGATTGAGTCTCAAGAAAGTGAGAGACATATACTTAACGGCAGGAGTGTGAGAGAATATGTCAAGGAGAAATGTTTTAAATAAATCACACACAATCGAAAGGAGCTACAAGAGCTCCTATAGGGAACATAAGGGGGGGTCCCAGAGAAGAGCAACGTAAGGAACTTATTTTTACCCCGAGACATTTGTACATTAAGCATATGAGGAAATTCGATTAAAAACCCAGAGAAAATGCCACAAAAGGAAATGACCAAGGGAATTATTTATTTTATCGATTATTTTATAAGGTGCCTATACAGCAAATTATATTTTTCAAGTGCCACAAGACAAAAGGGCAGTGGGTGGGGGGGGAAGGGAGATTTAAAAATAACGGTCCTACTAGGCCTTTTGACATTCGGATCATGCAAGTGCGGTAACGAGAAGTGTAGAAGGGGGAGGGAGGACTGCATACAGTGCATGGGAGTTTGAGGGGGGGCAGGGGCTAGGCAAGTGCTTAGGGGGAAACGGGGGCGGGGGGGCAGGGGGAGGGGTAAATGCCAGGGGGTGCACCACTGTTTAAGTGTGAGGACCTGGGTGGATGAAATGCTGGAGTGATGCCCAGTCCACTAGGCCAGTCAGGTAGGGGGGGAGAGGGGGGGGGAAGAAGGGGGAAGAGAAGGGGAGAGATCTCGACCCACCCACCACTCTCTGCTTGAAAAAATGTCTGACCTAAAGAAAGTTGGAGCTAGAGGACCGAAGGGCTCTATCAGGGAGGTATTTAGGGAGAGAGAACTGGATATAGCAAAGCCTTGTGGGTGATGCAGGGGGTCTTGAATTTGATCCTCGCAGCCACCAGGGGCCAGTGGAGAGATGCGTTCCCTGAGCTTGAGGCCAAGGATAAATCTTGCAGTCCTATTCTGAATTAGTTGAAGGGGGCGAAGGGAGGAAAGAGACAGATTGAGGAAGAGGCTGTTGCAGAAGGCCAACCAAAAGAGGAGCAGAGTTTAGAGACCTTGAGTTTCTGGGGGATGGTGAGGAAGGGGAGAATTCCTTGGAAGAGGTGAAGCTGATGATTGCCTTCTTGGCAAGGTCAGTGATGTGATGTGAGGGGGAGATGGCGAGAGAAGTCAAAGATGACGCCAAGGTATTTGGCCTCGCAAGATTGTGCAGGGAGAAGAGCCAAGATGGGCGGCCAGAGAGTGGGGTGAAACGGGGAGAGGGGGTCCCAATTAGAAGGATCTCTGTCTTACTGGCATTAAGACGGAGATCATTATCTGTGCACCTTGCCTGAATAGAAGACAGACAGTCGGGAATCAAAGAGGAAAAAGAGGCAGTGGAGGGAAGCTTAAAGGAGAGCTGTGTGTCATCAGCGTAACACTGGAAATTAGATGAGGAATGAAGGAGGAGATCAAGTAGGCCAGAGGGGCAAGGTAAATGTTAAAAAGCCACAGGATATGCTAGAGCCCTGAGGAACGCCAAAGGTAGAGAGTGAGGTGGAGGAGAGGAAAGGAAATGGCCCAGTTGCACCTGGGAAGGTCGATTAGTAAGGAAGGAGGTCAGCCAATCCAGAGCCAGGTCCATGATGCCAAAGATATCGCAGAGCCATTTTATGAGAAAGGAATGATTGATGGTGTCAAATGCAGAGGAAAGATCAACAAAGATGACGAGGGAAGGAGAGTTGGAATTAAGATTTGAGAGAAGTCCTTCACAGGTGTTCTGGAGAGCAGTTTCCATGCCTCTAGATGCTCTGAAGCCATACTGGTGGTCATGGAGACAGCCAATATGTTCAGTGTGGTGGATC
Organism: Ambystoma mexicanum; assembly: GCF_040938575.1. Classification (NCBI taxonomy): domain Eukaryota; kingdom Metazoa; phylum Chordata; class Amphibia; order Caudata; family Ambystomatidae; genus Ambystoma; species Ambystoma mexicanum. The sequence continues at coordinate 871,648,201 of NC_090936.1, forward strand.
AGTTGGGAGATGACCAACTTCTCCAAGAGTTTGCCAAGGAAGGGGGTATTCGAGCTAGGGCGATAGTTAGGCGGACAGGAAGGCTTGGCAGACTGATTTTAAAAAATTTTTTAGGAGAGGGTGCACAAGGGAATGCTTGAGGGGTAGTTGGAAGGAGCCCGCGGCAAAGGAGGGGTTACAGAAATAAGCCAAGGCAAGAGAAGAAATATTGTCCTTGATAGTTTTGGATGAGCATGGGAACACCTGTTTGAAGGAGACTTTCATAGAGCAGACAACTTTAGAGACCTCATCCGGTAATATGGGCAGGAAGGAGGTGAGTGTGGGAGAGTGAGAGGGGGACCAAGGGATGCCTGTGAGCAGGTAAGGTGGAGGGGGGTGGGTGAGGGGAGGGGAGTAGAGTAGAGTAGAGGAGGACAGACTGTCCTGTGTTTTGGTTGTGAAATGGGGATAGAAGAGGAGAAGTGGAAACCGCAGTAGGATTGGCGAGTTCCTTACAGATTTTGAACAATTCAGCCGTATTGTTGGTGGCCCCAGAGATGCAGGCTTGGAAATGGGCCCTCTTCTTGGAGCGAATGAAGAGACGGTAATGCCTTTGGAGCAGAGGACGGGACAGTTTGTCAGTCGATGTGTCTGAGGCCTGCCACTTAATTCCGCAATTCTGCACTTTTGTTTCTGTGAGGCTAGGTCGGAATTGTATCGGCTGTTGCGCTTGGAGGCAGGCTTTGTGCAGATCCTCATGAAAGGGGCAAGGGTGTCCAGGGTGTTTGAGATGGAGAGGTGAGGTTAGCGAGGGATGTGTCGGTGGGAGAGTCCATAGTAGGGGTCACAGTGGGGATGAAAGTGGCAGCAAAAGCATCGACTGACAGGCGCTTAATCGGTAGAATAACAGAGATGGAGACTGGCAGTGCGGGCTGCGGCTGAGCTTGGGAGCCCAGGAGCTCCAAATGGGAAGAGAGGAGAGCATGGTCAGACCAGGAGAGAGGTGTAGTGGGCGGGTTAGAGATGGGGATGAGCGCATCCAAAGTGTGTCCTACTGAGTGGACCAGATGGAAGAATGGTGAGGGAAAGAGAATCACACAGATCGTGGAAGAATACAGTGACTGCTTCAGGAGAGTCCAGATGGATTTTGAAGTCTCCGAGGAGGAGAAGCTTGGCGGTAGAAGTCTGGCGAGAAGAGGTGAGATCTGCCTATTCAGAAAGGAAGAGGGAGACTAGACCAGGGGACCTGTAGATGGTGGTGAGAGTACGCGAGATGGTAGGAGAGATACCAGGCCTGCAGACGAGGCAGTCGAAGGAAGAGTAGGATTAAGTGGGTATGATGGTAGCAGGGACCCATTTAGGGAAGATCAGGGCCACTCCGCCTCCAGACCAGTTGGGCCAGGGCTTGGAGACGATCCTATAGCCCTCAGGAAGAAGAGTGCCAAGAGCAGTGACAGAGCTGGCATTGAACCAAGTTTCAGTTGGGGCAAGGACGTCAACGTCAATGTCTTCAAGAAGGATAGAGATATCAGAGGAGTGTTTAACAGCAGAGTGAGCATTAAGGGTGGCTTAATGAAGCTAGTTGCCACCTTTTGAAGGTTTTCCGAGGAGGGGTACCGGGGTGTGGTACGATTGTTGGTGGTGGCGAAGAGGCCAAAGGGAAGGTGGCAGGAGGAGTGGTAGGAGGAAGGAGGAAGTTAATGGGTGGAGGACGAGGAGGAGGAGGCAGCCAAGGTTAAACACCTTCATTGATGTTAACAATGTTGGTGCCGCCATCACCTTGTGGAGCGGGCTGAGTGCAGCAGCAGTAGGAATTAAGAGCACACGCAGGTGACTGGTGAAGGCTCACCTTACCAGATGCCAGTGGATTGGCCCACAGCAGGGCCCAGGATGAACACTCGGAAGCTCCCCTTCTATAGAGCTTCCACACAGTTGGGCGCGAGTTACACCAGCCTTGTGGGGGAACTCACCCAACAGAAAACACTTGTTGCAGCAGGCCATAGCCCACTCATGCAGCACTGGACAAGGATATCGCTGGATGCCAGCAGGGCTCCAAGGCGCCCACACCAACTCCAGAGGCTGCTCGGCCCAAATGATAAAATAAATTGGCCAGGTCCCCACCGAGGGTCACAGTGCTAAGATAGTAATGAATCTGCCTGAGACTCCATGATCGGGGCACCGGTGAAGCACAGAGTGCAGCAGCGTCAAGATGGGGGGGGCCAGGTGATTTAGACTTCGTGCAATCCGACCTCCTCACCAGATCACGGCAGAGGTCCACCATTTTAGATCCAGGGCAACGGGCAGCACGGTCGGCTCCAGCGCCACTTTCTCAAGCAAATTATTCTCTATTAAAGCCGCTCAGGCAGGGCAGTTAATTTGATCACAGGGCTACCGGAATCCTGCGTCCCGGGCTCCGAGCATCACACCTTAAGCCCTCAAGTTACAGCACACTCGCCATGCGAGGCTACTCCGGCACTCGAAAGCGAAACCACTCCAAAAGATACTGATCCACCAGACCAACAAAGCTGAACTTGGGGAATCCACCAGTGTGGCTCGCTTTAGACCCCCTTCAATCTCCTGCCCTCCGAAAACCTCTAAATGGGCTTCCAATCACGAATCTGCCTTGCCTTTGTCCATTTATTTTATATCCGGCCCTCGAGAGTGCTCACTCAATAAGATGTTTCCTTTCCGGCCACCGGAGTCTTCGCTCAAGCAACTCCTTCAGGCCGAGGGACGTACCTCGGCACGCCAGCAGACCCCCACCAGCCCAGCCTAGTGCTGTTCAGTTCCTGCAGCGCCTTGCCGCCTCCTGACCTCTGCTGCTCACAGCAGTGTCTGCTCCCACTGCAGGAGCTTCCCGCTCGGTTCCCCTTTCAGGCATGGTTTCAATGTATGTCGGAAGCGTGCTGCCACTCCTTGGGATGCTGTCCTCTGTTCCTCCTCTGCCACAGCACAACCACGCAGCAGGCAAGCTGCTGAGCCGCACAGGAACCCACGCTCAGTCCCTCACTTCAGGATATTCGAATTTCCGCTTTTCGGTAGCTGCCTGCGGCCTGCAGTAGGCTCACTCTCCACTGCTGAAGGTGTGCTTAAACTGGATGCTAGCACGATCACTCTCGGTGTCCTTTGTACTGACAAATCTTGCGAGATCTGCCCCTTGGTCTGGAGCTCTACAGCCAAGCGGCCATCTTGCCTCCAGGTTTCTGAGAGACATTCTTTTGGCCTACTTTAGTTAGTTATGTTAGTGGTAATGTGAGATACTTGGGTTTGGACTGAGGACGTTTATTTTGGACTTCCTGACGACAAACGGGTACCTTAAATTTCTTTGGTCGGGCAGAGAAAATCCCTCAGCATTAGGGATAGATAGACCTTTTCTTTATCATTTCATTAAAAAGAGAGTTCACATGTCCAAAATGTGTCTGACTCCTTCCGACCTGCCATACATTGCAGATTATTAAAGTATTGACGAAAGAAGAAATAGTTACTAAAGCAGACAAGATATGTTTTTGTAACTAACCATATTTTAACTAGGGCCCTGCATGGATAGGCCTTGGTATTCCATTTCCCGATATCAAAGGGGTGCATCCAGCAGAACCCACAGGTGCCAGAGGCGCACTGCCTTCATATGTGGGTACAGCTGCATGTTCCCAGTTGCTTCCACCTTCCCTAGTTAAAGCCTCGGCCACTAGTTGTAGTAATCGTATGCTAAATGCAGCTCCATATTTCAAGTTTCTGCTGTATGTGGGGTGTAGCCTCCTGTATGTGGGTGCTTCCATTTTATGCCAGTTATACCTGGTCTAGAAACCCCTGGCGGGTGCACAATATGCCCCTCTACGGACAACCTGTTGTTCTGTTTGACCGCTAAGCAGTATTAAAAATGTAATATAACATGCCTACTATTATGTTAATATGTAATGTGCATAATGACATAGTAGGCACTGTCATCATACATACATTCAGCCTCATTTTTTCCCAGTAATGCTATTTAATTCCACATGATAACTCCTATTTTGGTACAGTAACGATTTGTCGGGAATAGCCTAAATAATAAAATGTAGATGACGATCATGGTCAAGCAGCTGTCAGTCATGTTATACTAGTGATTTGAAGAATCACAATAGGTTTCAGATGAACTCTAGTTCTTTTTCATATTTGCAGTTCTGATGCATGCAGAATGAGTGACGGGTAAAGGGGCTAGCTGTAGCCGATGTCTATGCTTGGCACTATGTGACTGCATGACGCAAGGGAGAGCCTGCATTTAAGCAGAGTGCATGACCGCTTGTTCTAAAAGTAGAAGACTTGCAACATGCATTGTTTTTGCTCTGGCAGGTATTTGCCTATTTTTCCAAAATCACGTCATCCGCATTGTTCATGTTTAGGCAGCAAACGTGCTGTGTCTTGTGTTTCCTGCTTTGGTCCTGCATGAGTGCTTGCGTGAGAGAATGCCTGATGGAATGTTATGCCTGTGAATGTTGTGGTGTGAGTGCCCCTGTAAGCTCCATGAATGTCAGTTGGAGCGAAGCAGCCTGTGAGAGGAGGCCGGTGGATGCCTCCTGTGTACCTTCCTACTTACTTACCCTTGGACTTACCTGATGTATATACTTTGTCACTGGAACTTAGTAAAGAAGTTCACTTCCCTTACCTGAGTATCGGACCTTTCATTTCACCCTGCAACACTGGCAAATAGCTGGCTTGATGGAAGGGTCAGAAACCTACTGCTGTCCAGAGTGAGCAGTGCCTGAAGGAAGAAAGGAAGCAGTGAGACCAAGGAGGGGACATCCACCGCCCCCCGCCACCCTAAGGTTAGCTGACCCCTGTCCCATGGCTGAACAGCAGTTACAAGGAAGGAAGGGGGCAGCTGGGGGTGGGAAGCGACTAGAAGCAGCAGTTGGAGAATCAGTGGGGCTACCTTGAGGTTTTGGCCACTGGAACAGCACCAGCGGGCCGCTTTACAGATTTTGGTCACTGGAGAAGGCTAGCAACCAGTGGGGCCATCCGTATGATTTATGGCCACTGGAGAGTAGTGGGCCATCCGTGAGCGTTATGGCCATTGGAGCAGTATATCGGAAGGCTGGGAGAGATGCCCTGCATGAAGTGAGCAGTTGACTTGCTGCTGCAAACTGTGCGAGGTTGATTTTTGGATGCTAGTATAAATGACGTGGTCTCTGTAATAGCAATGGCTACGTTTTGAGCATGGAATTTCAATATTATTTTGTGACAGCAATGCAATAGTGAAAAGTGATGTGCACTAACAATTTGTCCACAGGGTCTACGTGTACTTTATGGATTGTGTCTCAAAAAGGTTTAAAGTTTCATTATATGGATTGCATATCATCATCCTGTTTGTGGTTGAGGGTGATGGGTGTATCGTACACGTGATGTGCATTGGTGAAATGTTGGAAGTGTTGTCAACAGTTTTGGGCGTTTGGACGGCAGCACTAGTTTTAAAGGTGTGTTCTGCCACCTGTGCCACAGATGGTGGGGTTTGGAACTGGCACTAGTTTTATAGGGGTGTTCTGCCACCCGTGCCACTAATATTGGGGTGTTGAACACAGCACTTCAGCAGGGTTCCTGTCCGTGCCTTGGGCAGTTGGACGCTGGTACTTGGTGGTCCTCTCCACCTGCCATGCACAGAGTGGGTGCCCGTGCTTTGTGCATTTTGAGCTTTGATTAAATGTTCTGGTAGTATACTAGAAGATGAAGGGTGTGCTGTGTTTCAGTGCACCTTATTTGTTGGCAGCAGGATGAATGAGGGTCTTGTTTTGGGATTGTGTGGCAATGCTGGTGTGTTGAGAGTTAAGACTGATTCCATGGTCTGAGTGTCTGTGGTAGGCCTGCTTCAGTGTCTGAGTGTATTGGATAGTGGATTGGCCGCTTTGCAGGTCGTTGAAGGGGCTATGTTGGTGGGAGCATGAGGCATGTCTCCTTGTTCTTCGAAATGGAGTGAGTGGGTCTCTGATTGGAGTTTTGGAGTGGAGGTGACCAGAGTGGTGTTGGTTCATACTTTGGTGCATTACCCCGTAAATTTACCCTTGCACTGATTTCCGTACTTTATCATGGTTTCTGTTGAGGAGGGAGATGTGTTGTGTCTTGTTTCCTGCTTTGGTCCTGCATGAGTGCCTGCCTGAGAGAATGCCTGATGGAATGTTATACCTGTGTAATGTTGTGATGCGAGTGCCCCTGTAAGCTCCATGAATATCAGTTAGTGAAGCAGCCTGTGAGAGAGGAGGCCGGTGGATGTCTCCTGTGTACCTTCCTACTTACTTACATTTGTACTTACCTGATGTATATACCTTATCACTGAAACTTAGTAAAGAAATTCACTTCCCTTACTGAGTATCAGACCTTTCATTTCACCCTGCAACATAAGGCCAACCAGCCATTGGTATATCTACAGCTGTCCTGGGCGTGCACTGCCCGTGCCAAACCACCAAATGAAAAACTATTTAAAAAAATCGTTTAAGCTGCTACTACACAACCCAGTGGCACTCGTGCTATCTACTGATCAGCCAAGATTTGCGCCTGTTGCCTGCAGATCACACACCGCTTTGTAACACATGCATAAACGCACACGGCTACCGTAGCAGTTATGCGCTGTGCGCAGTACTCCTTTAAAACATTTGAAAAAATACTTAAGCAATGTCAGATGTCTTAAAAAAACAAAAAAATATTTTAAAAAATCATTGACCATTATTCGTCTCATGATGTTCTTTTATTTATTCCTACTTGTTTTTTTTTTTTACTAGGTCGCCTTAGCAGTTCTCTGTATTAATAAGTGAATACGCGTCTATGGGAGGAGAAGGGCTTTTCGCGAGGCGCACCCGGGGAAAGGCAAATATTCTGATTGTGGTGACGTCCTTGCAATGCAAACCAGAACTTCCTCTTAAGCCCCATTAATTGTGACATTGCATGGTTCCATTTTGCAGTTTCTGAACACTTTCATCAGTCAGACCTTACGGGATACCTTAATCCAATTAGTCACCTAAAGGGCACCCCTCCTTGTCCATGGCCCTCTGCCAGACCTGCAATGCTGGTGTACCATAACCTCCTAGCCCCAAATCCTACAAGTGGTATAGGTAAAGCTCTGAGAGAAAAAGTTGTACTCGCTGAGCTTCAGTGCTTTAAGAAGGATACGAAAGAGGGGGAGTGGGCTCTAACACATCGTGATGCAATATTTCAATATTTGTGGGTGGGGACCAAAAAGTGTCCAGCGCAGCCTCAAATCCCAAGTAGCTAATAAAGCTTTAAAGGTGGAGTAGCCAGTGTACTTAAAGGAGTTGCCTAATGGAGCCAATCGTGTTTACATAAGGGCAACAATTCTGGTTTGAAAGATGTAGTTACATGTGGTTAATGTGTGTAAAACTTTTGATCGAATTAAATACTGTCACATATGAAACAGAACATCAACTCAAAAGGGGCCAGTACACTATGCAATCCCACAGTTATTCTGAAATAAATCAATGTTAATGATAATACTTTAATACAATGGCAAAGATTACTTTTGTGGCAAAATTCAAACCATGTATTCTCTTATAATTTCCCTATGCTGTTTGGAAATTACCTAATATCAAATTTATTTTAACTGATGGTGATTCTAAATATTGCTCAAGTTGACATCTACTGGCAAATAGCAGTATTGCCACTCATATTTGTAAAGACATTTAGTAACAGAGGTCAGCTAGGAGATCCCTGACTAAAGTGCAATATTTGGAGACTACCAGAGCTGAGACCTGGCCCACTTAAAGTCCTGCTGAGCGTCATCATTTAACGTTGCTCCATAGTTATCGGTACAAGCCCAACAGATAAGGGGTGTATTATCCACTTATACTACCTAAAAATAGGGTAATGCTGCAAAAAATAAAAATGGGGTGTAAAAATACTCCCAACAGAAAATAGGAAGCAACATGCGTAGAACCTTGTGTGCCAACTTTCGCCCACAAAACCTTGATGGATATGTTTGGACTAGTAGTGCATGTAGTAGGAAGACACTATTATTGTTACTACAACATCCGAAGAAGTAAACCTGTATCTTGTAATGTGCATGAATAACTTGGTGCAAAGAAACAATTAGTTAAAAAAAACATGTTTTCCAGTTAAAACCTATTTCTTTTTTACTCGCTTATAAAATGCTCCCATTGGGAATTGGATTTGCATTTTTACTCCCTAAAAAATCATTTTACTCCCAACTTTGAAAAATAAAAAGTAAAATGCAATCGCTTATAAATCTTATCTGCAGCACTGATCAGTGCCCATTGTGATGAGCGTGTGCAGCACTCGTCTGTACTGGGATTGGAAGGGTGTTTTAACGAGCCCTTTCAGAGTTGCCCAAGAAAATGCTACTAGGCACATGACCCACCTTCTGTGAGGTCTGCTGCAGAACATTCTCCATATTAATTTAATTGTGTGTGCAGTCTCACCATCTCTGCATGACTCAACTGCTAAGGCAGGTAAACATTGAGCCCATGACCATTGCTGGTTTGATTGTGAGGATATTTGTTGGTTGTTTGGTGACTTCCAATCTACATACGTTGTAACTGTATCCTTTGATCTGTATTATCGATTTTGAGGATGTATTTGGGCTATTTGGTTAACTGCAGCGTTCAGTAAGCAGCTGGTCATTCCATTCGTGACCTTTCCAAAATGGAGTCCGTGGACGTTTCTGCTTAAATGTAACGTCATGGTTTGGGAGCTTGGCTTTTTTGATATTGAACCATATCGTGATGCAATATAAAAGTGAAACGCAGCGCAGAAACAAAAGATGTTCTTCAAAGCATCATTCAGCAAACCTCTACCCAATATAGACTTTCCACTCGCAGCTTAAAAATGAAAAACGGGCTAACAAAATCTCATTCAAACTTTTTTCGGCTTCTTTAGTTCGTTGTAAACTCTTCTGCTTGCCCATTATGAGAGTATGTTTGGCTGTTTGATTAACTGTGGCTTTCAATGACATTTTAATCTGTGTGTAGTCTCCTTTTCTATTTTACGTGAGTCAACTGTTGGAGATACAACTGTCGGGCGGGCAGGTGCGAACATTCAAATAGAGGACAGATTTCGTTGAATGATACGGATTGTCAGCCAGCTATTGTATTTTTAAACCACATTATATTGCGGCATCATTAAAGTGAAAAACCTCAGTGTACAAGCAACATGCAAACAAAAAATGCTATTAAAAGTATCCTTTTACAAATCTCTCCCAATATAGACTGTTTCACGCGCAGCACACGTGGCAAAAAGCCATGTACAGGCAGCAAGGAAATTAAACTCTTTAAAACACAATTCAGCAAAACTCTCCCTCGCTTCCGCGGGTCAGCGGGCCCTTACACAACAGTAAATACACATGCTGGTTTCTGGGAGAAGGGTAGCTGTGTCCTGGGCACTTTCCCCAGGGTGTCTGTCCCGTTTTCGTGGATGGGGTGATTTTTTTTTTTTCTGGTTCGTCCTTGTACATCTGTTCTTGTCTTCTTTGGTTCCCATCTGTTTGCAGCGCAGTTTCCCAGAATGCATTTTTTTATTTTCTTTTTTATTGTAAACTCTAGTTTATTTCAAACTTTTGTTACATTTCTTTGTTACCATTCTTTTAGTTCCTCCTATATAAAACAAGAATCAAATTTTTTTATCAGCCCCTCTGTCAAGGTAACCTCACAAGTCCACAGTGCATTATATCTAGTGAGTCATCGTCATCGAATTCACCGATCAACCATATAGGTAGCGGATACCACATTATCCAAAAAGTCTATCACGGCACAACTTAACTTATTTCCTATTAACAACATGTACCACCATTCCTCCATGTTACCATTCAGGGGGGCAGAGGATCTTAAAAAGGTATTCCTTTGTCTATTCAAACTCAGCCCTTCTGTAATTAAATGTCTCGTGGATTCAACCGAAGTCTCACAAAACCAACATAAGTTGGAGGGTGTCTCTTTGTCGCGTTTCAGGAACAACATCTCTTTTGTATGATCGAGATTTAATTGAAAACTCAAGAACTGGTCTCTGTGGTACCTTGAAGGATATTTTAATAGGTAGTTTGGAGTTTGATTTACTCCTCGTGCTACAGTTGCATCATTTAGCGATGAGGCTAACTTTGACCTTTGCTCGATAGTGTTAATCCAATCCCACCACTTCAACTTTTTCTTCGCTGCTTGAGGATTCTCCCACCACATGCACGCGTGCAGACAAGAGGAAGTGGTTTGATTAAGACGCAAAGCACAGAGGGTGTGGTGGCTTGGGAGAGCATGTGGGTGGCTCATGGTGGAAAAGTAAGCTTGTGTATGGCAAGCATAAAGGAGATGGTAGTTTTCACAATAGCAAGAATCTGCGTGGCTAAAATAATCACAGGAATATTAAGAACTAAATCCAGCACAACTCAATAAAGTGAGCCACCCTCCCACCGACATCAAACTCCCTACAACCGCTCACTCCGATTTAAGTATTATTCGTCTAGCAAATAAAAGCTTGCCACAGAGAAAAATTCATGAAACCTGCAGAGCCGGAGATCACAAAATTCGGAAACACACATGCTTCCACCAGATGGAACGGATGGAGTGCATGGGACGGATGGAGTGCATGGGACGGAGTGAGAGGGGGGGGGGCAAGGGAGGCCTGTGAGCAGGTGAGGGAGCAGGTGAGGGAGTAGGGAAGTGAGGGGAGGGGGAGGGGGAGGGGGAGTAGAGTAGAGGAGGACAGAATGTCCTGTGTTTTGGTTGTGAAATGGGAAGCCAGTGCAATACAGAGGGCCTGGGATAGAAGAGGAGAAGTGGAAACTGCAGTAGAATTGGCGAGTTCCTTACAGATTTTGAACAATTCAGCCTTATTGTTGGTGGCCCCAGAGATGCAGGCTTGGAAATGGGCCCTCTTCTTGGAGCGTATGGAGAGACAGTAATGCCTTTGGAGCAGAGGACAGGCCAGTTTGTCAGTGGATGTGTCTGAGGCCTGCCACTTCCATTCAGCAATTCTGCACTTTGGTTTCTATGAGGCTAGGTCGGAATTGTATCAGCTGTTGCACTTGAAGGCAGGCTTTGTGCAGATCCTCATGAAAGGGGCGAGGGTGTCCAGGGTGTTTGAGATGGAGAGGTGAGGTTAGCGAGGGATGTGTCGGTAGGAGAGTCCATAGTAGGGGTCACAGTGGGGATGAAAGTGGCGGCAAAAGCATCGACTGACACTCGCTTCATCGGTAGAATGACAGAGATGGAGACTGGCAGTGCGGGCTGCGGCTCAGCCAGGGAGCCCAGGAGCTCCAAATGGGAAGAGAGGAGAGCATGGTCAGACCAGGAGAGAGGTGTGTGTAGTGGGCGGGTTAGAGATGGGGATGTCTGCTGAGATGAGCGCATCCAAAGTGTGTCCTGCTGAGTGGACCAGAGGGAAGAATGGTTAGGGAAAGAGAATCACACAGATCGTGGAAGAATACAGTGACTGCTTCTGGAGAGTCAAGATGGATTTTGAAGTCTCTGAGGAGGAGAAGCTTGGCAGTAGCAGTCTGGCGAGAAGAGGGGAGATCTGCCTATTCAGAAAGGAAGAGGGAGACCAGACCAGGGGACCTGTAGATGGTGGTGAGAGTAAGCGAGATGGTAGGAGAGCTACCAAGCCTGCAGACGAGGCAGTTGAAGGAAGAGTAGGATTAAGTGGGTATGATGATAGCAGGGACCCATTTAGGGAAGATCAGGGCCACTCCGCCTGCAGACCAGTTGGGCCAGGGCTTGGAGAGGATCTTATAGCCCTAAGGAAGAAGAGTGTCTAGAGCCTTGACAAAGCTGGCATTGAACCACGTTTCAGTTGGGGCAAGGATGTCAGGGTCAAAGTCTTCAAGAAGGAGAGAGATATCAGGAGTGTTTAACAGCAGAGTGAGCATTGAGGGTGGCTTAATGAAGCTAGTTGCCACCTTTTTTGAAGGTTTTCCGAGGAGGGGTGCAGGGGTGTGGTACGATTGTTGGTGGTGGCGAAGAGGCCAAAGGGAAGGTAGGAGGAGGAGGGGAGACCAGGTGAAACACCTTCATTGATGTTAACAATGTTGGTGCCGCCATCACCTTGCGGAGCTGGCTGAGTGCAGCAGCAGTAGGAATTAAGAGCACACGGAGGTGACTGGTGAAGGCTCACCAGCTGCCAGTGGATTGGCCCACAGCAGGGCCCAGGGTGAACACTCAGAAGCTCCCCTTCTGTAGAGCTTCCACACTGTTGGGTGCGAGTTACACCAGCCTCGTGGGTGGACTCGCCCAACAGAAAGCACTTGTTGCAGCAGGCCATGGCCCACTCATGCAGGCACTGGACAAGGAACTTCAGAGGCCGCTTGGCCCAGTTGATAAAATAAATTGCCCAGGTCCCCACCGAGGATCACAGTGCTAAGATAGTAATGAATCTGCCTGAGACTACATGATCGGGGCACCGGTGCAGCACAGTGCAGCAGCGCCAAGACAGGGGCTGGGGGGGACCAGGTGATTTAGACTTCGGTGCAATCCGACCTCCTCACCAGCTCACGGCAGAGGACCACCATCTTAGATCCAGGGCACCGGGCAGCACAGTCGGCTCCAACGCCACTTTCAAGCAAATTATTCTCTATTAAAGCTGCTCAGGCAGAGCAGTTCATTTGATCACATGGCTCCCGGAATCCTGCGTCCCGGGCTCCGAGCATCACACCCTAAGCCCTCAAGTCACAGCACACTCGCCATGTGAGGCTGCTCCGGCACTCGAAAGCGAAACCACTCCAGAAGATACTGATCCACCAGGCCAACAAAGCTGAACTTGGGGAATCCATCAGCATGGATCGCTTTAGACCCCATTCAATCCCCTGCCCTCCGAAAACCTCCTAAAGGGGCTTCCAATCACAAATGACTTGCCTTTGTCCATTTATTTTATATCTGGCCCCAGAGAGTGCTCACTCAATAAGATGTTTCCTTTCTGGCCACCGGAGTCCTCGCTCAAGCAACTCCTTCAGGCCAAGGGAGACCCCCACCAGCCCAGTGTTGTTCAGTTCCTGCAGCGCCTTGCCGCCTCCTGAACTCTGCTGCTCACAGCAGTGTCTGCTCCCACTGTAGGAGGCCCCCCGCTCAGTTCCCCTTCCATGCATGTGGTTTTAATGGATGTTGGAAGCGTGCTGCCACTCCCCGGGTTGCTGGCCTCCGTTCCTCCTCTGCTGCAGCACAACTACGCAGCAGGCAAGCTGCTGAGCCGCACAGGAACCCGCGCTCAGTCCCTCACTTGAGGATATTCGAATTTCTGCTTTTCGGTAGCTGACCGGGGTTTGCAGTAGGCTCACTCTCCACTGCTGAAGGTGTACTTAAACTGGATGCTAGCACGATCACTCTCGGTGTCCTTTGTACTGACAAATCTTGCAGCATCTGCCGCCTTGGTCCGGAGCTCTACAGCCAAGCGGCCATTTTGCCTCCACGTTTCTGAGAGACATTCTTTTGGCCTACTTTAGTTAGTTATGTTTGTGGTAAGGTGAGATAGTTGGGTTTGGACTGAGGACGTTTATTTTGGACTTCCTGACGACAAACGGGCACCTTAAATTTCTTTAGTCGGACAAAGAAAATCCCTCAGCATTAGGGATAGATAGGCCTTTTCTTTATCATTTCATTAAAAAGAGAGTTCACATGTCCAAAATGTGTCCGACTCCTTCTTCCGACCTGCCATACATTGCAGATGATTCAAGTATTGATAAAAGAAGAAATAGTTACTAAAGCAGACAAGATATGTTTTTGTAACTAACCATATTTTAACTAGGGCCCTGCGTGGATAGGCCTTGGTATTCCATTTCCCGATATCCAAGGGGTGCATCCAGCAGAACCCACAGGTGCCAGAGGCGCACTGCCTTCATATGTGGGTACAGCTGCATGTTCCCAGTTGCTTCCACCTTCCCTAGTTAAAGCCTCGGCCACTAGTTGTAGTAATCGTATGCTAAATGCAGCTCCATATTTCAAGTTTCTGCTGTATGTGGGGTGTAGCCTCCTGTATGTGGGTGCTTCCATTTTATGCCAGTTATACCTGGTCTAGAAACCCCTGGCGGGTGCACAATATGCCCCTCTACGGACAACCTGTTGTTCTGTTTGACCGCTAAGCAGTATTAAAAATGTAATATAACATGCCTACTATTATGTTAATATGTAATGTGCATAATGACATAGTAGGCACTGTCATCGTACATACATTCAGCCTCAATTTTCCTAGTAATGCTATTTAATTCCACATGATAACTCCTATTTTGGTACAGTAACGATTTGTCGGGAATAGCCTAAATAATAAAATGTAGATTGTATTCATGGTCCGGAAGATGTCAGTCATGTTATACTAGTGATTTCAAGAATCACAATGAGTTTCAGATGAACTCTAGTTCTTTTTCATATTTGCAGTTGTGATGCATGCAGAATGAGTGAAGGCAAAGGGGCTAGCTGGAGCCGATGTCTATGCTTGGCACTATGTGACCGCATGACACAAGGGAGAGCCTGCATTTAAGCAGAGTGCCTAACGGCTTGTTCCAAAAGTTGAAGACTTGCAACGTGCATTGTTTTAGCTCCGGCAGGTATTTGCCTATTTAGCCAAAATCACGTCATCTGCATTGTTCATGTTTAGGCAGCAAACGTGTTGTGTCTTGTGTTTCCTGCTTTGGTCCTGCATGAGTGCTTGCGTGAGAGAATGCCTGATGGAATGTTATGCCTGTGAATGTTGTGGTGCGAGTGCCACTATAAGCTCCATGAATGTCAGTTGGAGCGAAGCAGATTGTGAGAGGAGGCTGGTGGATGTCTCCTGTGTACCTTCCTACTTACTTACCCTTGGACTTACCTGATGTATATACTTTGTCACTGGAACTTCGTAAAGAAGTTCACTTCCCTGACCTGAGTATCGGACCTTTCATTTCACCCTGCAACACTGGCAAATAGCTGGCTTGATGGAAGGGTCAGAAACCTACTGCTGTCCTGAGTAAGCAGTGACTGAAGGAAGAAAGGAAGCATTGAGACCAAGGAGGGGCCATCCACCGGCCCCTCACCACCCTAAGGTTAGCTGACCCCTCTCCCATGGCTGAACAGCAGTTACAAGGAAGGAAGGGGGAAGCTGGGGGCGAGAAGCGACTAGAAGCAGCAGTTGGAGAATCAGTGGGGCTACCTTGAAATTTTGGCCCCTGGAACAGCACCAGCGGGCCGCTTTACAGATTTTGCCCACTGGGGAAGCACCAGTAAACAGTGGGGCCACCTTGAGGTAACTGGCCACTGGAGAAGGCTAGCAACCAGTGGGGCCATCCGTATGATTTATGGCCACTGGAGGGCAGTGGACCAACTGTAACCAGTGGGGCCATCCATGAGTTTTATGGCCACTGGAGAGCAGTGGGCCATTCGTGAGCTTTATGGCCATCCGTAACCAGTGGGGCCATCCTTGAGATTTATGGCCACTGGAGCAGTATATCGGAAGGCTGGGAGAGAGGCCCTGCATGAAGTGAGCAGTTGACTTGCTGCTGCGAACTGTGCAAGGTTGATTTTTGGATGATGATAGTATACATGACGTGGTTTCTGTAATGGCAATGGCTAAGTTTTGAGCATGGAATTTCAATATTATTTTGTGACAGCAATGCAATAGTGAAAAGTGATGTGCACTAACAATTTTCCCATAGGGTCTATGTGTACTTTATGGACTGTTTCTTAAAAAGTTTTAGAGTTTCATTATATGGATTGCATATTATCATCCTGTTTGTGGTTGAGGGTGATGGGTGTATCGTACCCGTGATGTGCATTGGTGAAATGTTGAAAGTGTTGCCTGTTAACAGTTTTGGGCGTTTGGACCGCAGCACTAGTTTTAAATGGGTGTTCTGCCAACCGTGCCACAGATGGTGGGGTGTGGAACACCGCACTTCAGGCGGTTTCCTGCCCGTGACTTGGGGAGTTGGACGCTGGTACTTAGGGAATGGTCCTCTCCACCTGCCATGCACAGAGTGGGTGCCCGTGCTCTGTGCATTTTGAGCTTTGATTAACTGTTCTGGTAGTATACTAGAAGATGAAGGGTGTGCTGTGTTTCAGTGCACCTTATTTGTTGGCAGCGGGATGAATGAGGGTCTTGTTTTGGGATTGTGTGGCAATGCTGGTGTGTTGAGAGTTAAGACTGGTTCCTTGGTCTAAGTGTCTGCGGTAGGCCTGCTACAGAGTGAGTGTATTGGATAGTGGATTGGCCGCTTTGCAGGTCATTGAAGGGACCATGCTGGTGGGAGCATGAGGCATGTCCCCTTGTTCTTCGGAATGGAGTGAGTGGGTCTTGGATTGGAGTTTTGGAGTGGAGGTGATCAAAGTGTTGTTGGTTCATACTTTGGTGCGTTACCCCGTGCATTTCCCCTTGCACTGATTTCCGTACTTTATCTTGGTTTCTGTTGAGGAGGGAGATGTGTTGTGTCTTTTGTTTCCTGCCTTGGTCCTGCATGAGTGCCTGCCTGATGGAATGTTATGCCTGTGTAATGTAATGTTGTGGTGTGAGTGCCCCTGTAAGCTCCATGAATGTCAGAGTGAAGCAGCCTGTGAGGGAGGAGGCCGGTGGATGTCTCCTGTGCACGTTCCTACTTACCTACCCTTGTACTTACCTGATGTATATACCTTGTCACTGAAATTTGATAAAGAAGTTCACTTCACTTCCCTTACCTGAGTATCAGACCTTTCATTTCACCCTGCAACATAAGGCCAACCAGCCTTTGGTATATCTACAGCTGTCCTGGGTGTGCACTGCCCGTGCCAAACCACCAAATGAAAAACTATTTTAAAAAATCGTTTAAGCTGCTACTACACAACCCATTGGCACTCGTGCTATCTAGCGATCAGCCAAGATTTACGACTGTGGCCTGCAGATCACACACCGCTTTGCAACACATGCATAAACACACACAGCTACCGTAGCAGTTATGCGTTGTGCGCAGTACTCCTTTAAAACATTTGAAAAAATACTTAAGCAATGTCAGATGTCTAAAAAAAAGCTAAAAATAAATGAAAACAAATAATTGACCATTATTTGTCTCATGTTGTTCTTTTATTTATTTCTATTTTTTTTTTTTTCACTAGGTCGCCTAGCAGTTCTCTGTATTAATAAGCGTCTATGGGAGGAGGGCTTTTCGAGAGGCGCACCCTGGGAAAGGCATATATTCTGATTGTGGTGACGTCCTTGCATTGCAAACCGGAACTTCCTCTTAAACCCCAATAATTGTGACATTACACGGTTCCATTTTGCAGTTTCTGAACACTTCATCAGTCAGAATTTACGGGATTCCTTAATCCAATTAGTCACTTGAAGGGCGCTTCTCATTGTGCATGGCCCTCTGCCAGACCTGCAATGCTGGTGTACGCGAGCTTCCCGTAGCACAAGTAGCTAAAACCATAACCTCCTAGCACCATATCCTACCAGTGGTATAGGTAAAGGTCTGAGAGAAAAAGTTGTACTCACTGAGCTTCAGTGCTTTAAGTAGGATACGAAATCGGGGGAGGGGAGTGGGCTCTAACGCATCGTGATGCAATATTTCAATATTTGTGGGCGGGGACTAAAGTGTCCAGCGCAGCCTCAAATCCCAAGTAGCTAATAAAGCTTTAAAGCTGGAGTAGCCAGTGTACTTAAAGGAGTGGCCTAATGGAGCCAATCGTGTTTACATATGTGCAATAAAAGGGCAACAATTCTGGTTTGAAAGATGTAGTTAAATGTGGTTCATGTGTGTACAACTTTTGACCGAAATAAATGCTTTCACATATGAAACAGAACATCAAAAGGGGCTAGTACAATATGCAATCCCACAGTTCTTCTGAAAGAAATCAATTTTAATGATAATACTTTAATACAATGGCAAAGATTACTTTTGTGGTCAAATTCAAACCATGTATTCTCTTATAATTTCCCTATGCTGTTTGGAAATTACCTAATATCAAATTTATTTTAACTGATGATGTGTTTCTAAATATTACTCAAGGTGACATCTACTGACAAAGAGCAGTATTGCCACTCATATTTGTAAAGTCATTTAGTAACAGAGGTCAGCTAGGAGATCCCTGACTAAAGTGCAATATTTGGAGACTACCAGAGCTGAGCCCTGGCTCACTTAAAGTCCTGCTGAGCGTCATCATTTAACGTTGCTCCATAGTTATCGGTACAAGCCCAACATATAAGGGGTGTATTGGCCACTTATACTACCTAAAAATAGGGTAATGCTGCCAAAAATAAAAATGGGGTGTAAAAATACTCCCAACAGAAAATAGGAAGCAACATGCGTAGAACCTTGTGTGCCAACTTTCGCCCACACAACTCCATGGATATGTTTGGACTAGTAGTGAGTGCATGTAGTAGGAAGACACTATTATTGTTACTACACCATCAGAAGAAGTAAACATGTATCTTGTAATGTGCATGAATAACTTGGTGCAAAGAAACAATTGGTTAAAAAAAGTGTTTTCCAGTTAAAGCCTATTTATTTTTTACTCACTTATAAAATACTCCCATTGGGAATTGGATTTGCATTTTTACTCCCAACTTTAAAAAAAAAAAAAGTAAAATGCAATCGCTTCTAAATCTTATCTGCAGCACTGATCAGTGCCCATTGTGATGAGCGTGTGCAGCACTCGTCTGCACTGGGATTGGAAGGGTGTTTTAACGAGCCCTTTCAGAGGTGCCAAGAAAATGCTACTAGGCACATGACCCACCTTCTGCGAGGTCTGCTGCAGAACATTCTCCATATTAATGTAGTTGTGTGTGCAGTCTCACCATCTCTGCATGACTCACCTGCTAAGGCATGTAAACATTGAGCCCATGACCATTGCTGGTTTGATTGTGAGGATATCTGTTGGTTGTTTGGTGACTTCCAATCTACATACGTTTTAACTGTATCCTTTGACCTGTATTATCGATTTTGAGGATGTCTTTGGGCTATTTGGTTAACTGCAGCGTTCAGTAAGCAGCTGGTCATTCCATTCGTGACCTTTCCAAAATGGAGTCCGTGGACGTTTCTGCACAAATGTAATGTTATGGTTTGGGAGCCTGGCTTTTTTGATATTGAACCGTATCGTGATGCAATATAAAAGTGAAACGCGGCGCAGAAACAAAAGATGTTCTTCAAAGCATCATTCAGCAAACCTCTACCCAATATAGACTTTTCCACTCGCAGCTTAAAAATGAAAAACGGGCTAACAAAATCTCATTCAAACTTTTTTCGGCTTCTTTAGTTCGTTGTAAACTCTTCTGCTTGTCCATTATGAGAATATGTTTGGCTGTTTGATTAAATGTGGCTTTCAATGACATTTTAATCTGTGTGTAGTCTTCTTTTCTATTTTAAGTGAGTCAACTGTTGGAGATACAACTGTCGGGCAGGTGCGCCCATTCGAACGGAGCCCCTGGAAAATAACAGATTTCGTTGAATGATGCGGATTGTCAGCCAGCTATTGGCTATTGTATTTTTAAACCACATTATATTGCGGCATCATTAAAGTGAAAAACCTCAGTGTACAAGCAACATGCAAACAAAAAATGCTATTAAAAGTATCCATTTACAAATCTCTCCCAATGTAGACTGTTTCACGCGCAGCACACGTGGCAAAAAGCCATGTACAGGCAGCAAGGAAATTTAAAACACAATTCAGCAAAACTCTCCCTCGCTTCCGTGGGTCAGCGGGCCCGCGGGCCCTTACACAACAGTCGCTGCTGTAACAGGGCTCTTTGCAGGATGTACTGGTTAAGGCTGCTCCAGACAGACCTCCAAAAAAAGGGAACTTTTTAGGTATACAAGTATGCTATTTTGTTGGACTTATTTCGGGTCCTGTGTTCTACCTTTTTTGGAACGATCTTCAGATCCTCTCAATTGTTTTGCGAGTGCTCAGTCAATGTTTTTACTTCTTTGATACTTGACTTTGTCTCTACCAGAGGCGGTGCTAGGAGGGTGGGGGGAAGAGGGCTGAGGGGGCTATAGCCCCACTTGTTTTGGTTGTAGCCCCAGATAGAAGCTCAGGGGTTACAACCAAAAAGGCTAGCTAGCCCGTCCCAAAATTAGCATAGTCCCAAATCTATTACCCCTGGTCTCTACACGTGTGTTCCCCATTCTTGAAGTGCAGACACGTTGTTGTGCCCCCGCGCGATGTTGTTCAAATTAGGTTTAAGAGTCTTCCCCCTTCTTGTAGTTTCTAAAATTGCCTTTTTTCAACATCCTTAACTTGGAATGATGGATGGCGCTGCTTCCGGCCGCTCTTTGCCAACGGGGGAGGGGGCGACTCCGCTTGATTCTCTCATCCGTAGTGCTCCCCCAGCACCCATGCACATGTCTTTGAATTCTTGCCCCCTTGGTATTTTCGTTTATCAGATTGCTTCTGTGGCTTCAATCGGAGCGTTCAGCTTTGAGCTTTCTGTGTAGTAGACAGGATTTCCTGTTTGGAATCTCGGTATTTATGACGCACAGGGCAGTGGTATGAATTCGGTTGTGTGCGCTTAACAGGAGGGTTTTATTTTCTTATGTAGATTTGGATTGATTGGTTTGTGGATAGTCCTTTCTCTTGAAGCTGCGTATTTCCTATCTGTAAATACACATGCTGGTTTCTGGGAGAAGGGTAGCTATGTCCTGTGCACTTTCCCCTGGGTGTCTGTCCCGTTTTCATGGATGGTGTGATCTTTTTTTTTTTTTCTGGTTCGTCCTTGTACATCTGTTCTTGTCTTCTTTGGTTCCCATCTGTTTGCAGCGCAGTTTCCCAGGATGCATTTTTTTATTTTCTTTTTTATTGTAAACTCTAGTTTATTTCAAACTTTTGTTACATTTCTTTGTTACATTTCTTTTAGTTCCTCCTATATTAAACCAGAATCACATTTTTTTATCAGCCCCTCTGTCGAGGTAACCTCACAAGTCCACAGTGCATTATATCTAGTGAGTCATCGTCATCGAATTCCAGTGGGCGAGAGCGGTCGGGAGCAGTGCTCCTCTACTTCTTTCCTGTTAACAACATGTACCACCATTCCTCCATGTTACCATTCAGGGGGGCAGAGGATCTTAAAAAGGTATTCCTTTGGCTATTCATACTCGGACCTTCTGTAATTAAATGTCTCGTGGATTCAACCGAAGTCTCACAAAACCAACATAAGTTGGAGGGTGTCTCTTTGTCGCGTTTCAGGAACAACATCTCTTTTGTACGATCGAGATTTAATTGAAAACTCAAGAACTGGTCTCTGTGGTACCTTGAAGGATATTTTAATAGGTAGTTTGGAGTTTGATTTACTCCTCGTGCTACAGTTGCATCCTTTAGCGATGAGGCTAACTTTGACCTTTGCTCGATAGTGTTAATCCAATCCCACCACTTCAACTTTTTCTTCGCTGCTTGAGGATTCTCCCACCACATGCATGCGTGCAGACAAGAGGAAGTGGTTCGATTAAGACGCAAAGCACAGAGGGTGTGGTGGCTTGGGAGAGCATGTGGGTGGCTCATGGTGGAAAAGTAAGCTTGTGTATAGCAAGCATAAAGGAGATGGTAGTTTGCACAATAGTAAGAATCTGCGTGGCTACAATAATCACGGGAATATTAAGAACTAAATCCAGCACAACTCAATAAAGTGAGCCATCCTCCCACCGACATCAAACTCCCTACAAACGCTCACTCCGGTTTAAGCATTATTCGTCTAGCAAATAAAAGCTTGTCACAGAGAAAAATTCATGAAACCTGCAGAGCCAGGGATCACAAAATTGAGACACACGCATGCTTCCACCAGATAGCAGAAAAGAGGATATCTTTGCAGAGCAAGGGAAATATCACTCCACACTGGAAACCAGAAGTATCCGGAGGGATCTGTCTCACTGTTTTTGATCCATTGCCTGTTTGAGGAATCGTGGTTATTACAGGTGTTGTAGACATTGTGTTTAAGATTACACGGGCACTTCAAAAGTTTTGCATTTATAGAAGGTCCATTGGAATTATGACGCATCCATTTTGTGCATTCTAGCACTGCTTCAATGAGATCAGCTTTTGCAGCTAGTTAATTAGGTTGCTTAAACGATTCTGCCATTTTCGTGAGGATTCAGCTTCTCCATTTAGTCGATATTGAATTTGAACAGTCAAGTTTTCTAATGCTTCTGTTTTGGCAATTAAAGTGGACAACAGAGACCCTTGACCTTTTAGCACTTCATTCACAGTCTCATAAAGTTTTACAAATGTAATTAGGGCGATTGATGTTGCAGCAAGTATGTTATTATGAATTTGAATCCCAGCCGCTACAGATAGATTGCTTTTGTTTGCTGCTTCAGTATCGGCATGAGTGTCGTGAGGTAGTCGAAGTGCACTTGGAATTTTGAACTTTTGATGCAGCAGTCCCAACCAGACTTATTGGTTCGATATTATTTGAAAATGACAATACGTCACTATCTAAACACTTGAGTCAATTGTGACTTTATGGACGGTGTTCTAAGTTGCGGCGTACTGGTAAATTCGTTGAAATGAGTATCCAATTCAGACCTCCTTTGATGTTTCAGTGCGAGTGTTGCCATAAGTATCAGTGCTACTTTCATTTAGCCAGTCTCTTAATAATAGAAAGTCTGTTTTTAAACGCTCAGTTAGCAGTGCTTCCCGAGTCGCTGGATTGTAACAGGGAAGGCTGGCTGGTATACAACCTTAATCCACTGTTCGCTTTACTCGATCTGAAGCAGAGCCGAATGGAGCCACTTGATGTGCCGAATCACCAAGCTTGCTTGCGCCTCCTAGTCGCTCACAATGCTTGTTGCTGTTCCAAGTATTAGGGTGTAGTAAGATAATTGATGATTGCGGACAGCTTAATTCGTTGATTCTTTAGTTGTTGGCAAGTTAATGTGTACGACAGGCGAGTTTTGTTGCCACTCGTCCATGGTACGTACATGCACCGTTGAAGTTTCATTTTCAGGAACCGTATCTTTTAAAGTTGCCATATCATGCATGTTTACAGGTAGAGTATAGTTACCAATTTCCCCACGCAAGGAGTTCTTACTGAATGCAAGGTAGTGAGCAATTTTTCTCCTGATGTTTTTTCAGTATTGATGAGTTTGGGAGTCGTATTTCCATTAACTCAGAATCAGTTATGTCAAACAGAATGATTCACTGCGAAGTCAGGGTGATTGTCTGCCATTTGTAAGCACGCTGGCCCTTTTCCAGCTCCATTTACAGAGGAAAGCCTAGCATAGTCAGGTGTTGAGAGTCTGTTGGAGATGGTGACCTCCGGTACGGAACTCGCAGCAGAACTACAAAGGCAAGCAACTGAAAAGAGCTGATCACGAGTGCACTACCGAAGAAAAATATTATTATCGTCATCGAACATGTCTTTAAGAACACTCACCTCTGCATGGGCCTGGGCATCTTGTCGCGAGTCGGCTCCCAACTGACTTCGGGATTGCTTTAATTTTTGATGGTTAAGGGGCCCGTTAGTCCAGCCATACTGAGACAAACATTCACACTATCAAGTACTGCCTGCACTCCAGTCACGTCTGGGAGCAGACTTGAGCAGACTGGACTCTCTCGCGACTCACGCGCGGCTCTACACGCCGGGAGTCGGGTTAAGCTGGCAGGCTTTCAGAAATGAAGGAACAGTCTGCAATTCACAAGAGCACGTCTCTGTAGCTCCTCTCTCAGGAAAAACACACAAGGACTGGGGCAGACTGGACTCGCTCACGACTCAATGCATTTTGTAACTCTTGTCTGCTGCCACAATGTTTGTTACACTCGGGGATGCCTGGAAACTTCTGGTAACTTCAAAATGCAGGCCTGTGTTGGGTCTCACGTCTAGGAAAGGTTCTCGTTTACGGCACAGTCTCTTCACTGATTACAGTTCCATTTTTCTGTTGTTAATGGCTTGATTTTTAAGCTTGAGGAGTCTTTTGGGTATGGGTGAGTTTTGAATTCCACATCCCTCTCAACCCCAGGAGGCTGCTGGCCTTACACCCGGCATTGTATTTTAAGGGGACAGGATGATGGGTCAACATAAAATTAAGTGGGTAAGAGGCAGTGGTGTGGTGTGCAAGGGATAGTAACTGCTAGGTAGAAGAGCAATTCAATAGTGGGACTTCTTGGGGAAGCCTGTTTGGACTAGGAGGCATTGTTTGAATGGTGTAATAAAATCACATAGCATAAATTATGTTGAAAGCTTTTTGGACCACAATTACACGAATATCTGATTACAAGACTAGTCATACCTATAAACGTGCTAACGTGGGTGTAAACGCCAAAAGACACCTGTGAATCATAAAGCAAAGTGCAAGTCGTAGGGTAATAAAACTTATCTTACTGCATTAAGTGAAGTACAGAAGTCAAGGGAACTGCCATAAAACCGTCTAAACAGGCAAAGTACCGAATCGACGAATGGACTGCGGTTCCAATTGATAGGTGGACTATAGCCCTAATTAATAAGGGAACTCTGGTCCTAATTGATGAGGGGACTGCTTACTATAGTGCGTTTTGATCTGTTGATCTGGCCTACCATTGTAGCCTCTTTAGCACGAGTCCTCACGGCTTGTGCCCTAAAATGAACAGTACAGTTTTACATTGGTTTTTATTGGGATTTCTCGATCTAATTCCCTGGTTCCCTTCAGAAGGTTTGACTGGGCAAGGCGTGTCTAAGGGGCAAGACGTAGGGGAAATGGGATGGCAATTGAGTTAACCTGGAAATGATTGCAGTGAGCTGAAGTCGGAAGGAGTGAAAGTCTTTCCCTGATCTTCGAGTGCCAGCTGACTAGATGACTCTATCCGAGCTGCATGCCCAGGTTCCTTATCTTGTTAAATGGTCTAAAATTAAAAGGTTTTGTCAGTGGTATGTTTTAGAAAGAAAATATTCATCTTTTTGGTGAATGAATGCTTTACTTTCTTTATTAAAAGAAAAAAGGCACATTCTTTTCCGGAGATATACAATGATTTGATCCCCTAGTTGGAAGTTAACACGGTCTTCTTGTGCCTAACTTGTGTGTTGTGCCGAGAAAATGCCCTCAAGAATGCAGAGACAAAAGACACTACACCAAGGAAATACCGTTGGAAAGCCCTCTTCAAAGCGTGGATGGTAACAAAAGGACTAACTTTTATTGGTATAACTAAACTGTTTCAATCCTGACTTTGACTTTTCTTCACATCCGTTGCGCAGGGGTCGCAGAAGCACCTGGGCCCATATTTAAGAAAATGAGGCGCAGTCAGTGCACCTTTTGTTCGTGTGCATAATGTGCCTGGAATGCACCATAATGA
The DNA here is from genome assembly GCF_040938575.1 of Ambystoma mexicanum. Lineage (NCBI taxonomy): Eukaryota > Metazoa > Chordata > Amphibia > Caudata > Ambystomatidae > Ambystoma > Ambystoma mexicanum. The sequence continues at coordinate 871,673,337 of NC_090936.1, forward strand.
ACCAGTGCAAATATATATTTGTTTCAGTACATTTGTTCAGTGGTGCAAAAACTCTCAAGGCATCTCTAGAGTATTTCTAGCTGCCAGGTTTCTCAGTTCCAATCCGAATCTTTGAGCCAGTCCTCTTTCTTTTTCCGCACTACATGCTGGGACTTTCAGGCACACCCTTGCAATGGTGGAAACGAAGCTACCAGTTCTAGCATGCAATTGGAAGCAAAAAGCAGGACTGGCTCGAGGTGTCACGCATGAAACTGGGAAACTTGACAGGGAGGAGCTGGAATCACTGGTGCAGTATTTTTGTGGTGGAGCTTTGATCTCTACCAGGGCTCTTGCACGCACATTTTTGGAAGGACCCTCGTGCTCATTTCTCCCTGATGCATAACAAGTGAGTGTATTGTAAGAACGACAGAGAGACCAAAGTAAAGGTAGATGTTTTGAGCCTGCGGAACGCAACCAAGCTTCAGCTGCCTTCTTCAACCAACCACCCTCGAATACCCAAGCCTTCTCAAATTCTATAGAACCCAGCACAAAACACAACACATTTATGAACAGAAGAGGAGAAAAAAAAACATACTGAATCTAAAGGAAAAATATGTCAACCGGGAAGGGGCATCCTCCAAAGAAATAAACATATTACTAAATTTAAGCTTAAACGAAGAGAATAGAAAACCCAGAAGAAAACATATACCAAAAATGGCTAAAAACAAATGATCCACCAGCAACTCTCTCATAGTAGAACTGGGTTCACGGGTAAGTCTCCCTTAATATTCTAAATACCTAACAAAATACTAGTTTAGTACTAGTGAATACCTGTAAAGGCTGATACGATGTATTGGTGGGGGTGGTGGTGGGGTTTTAACGAGTAAGAACCGTTGTGTGAACGCCGAGGCTTCCCTTCCATAGCATCTTAAGCTTCCGGGTGTTGACGTTGGTACGTGGCTCGTGCCACGCAATGACGTATCAGTACGTTTAAGCGATGGTGAACGGACGGGCCATCACAATCGTGTCTTGGGTTTTTGCTTTGCAACAGGAAGCCTGAATTGAGTTCCTAGCCTTCCCTTGTTTAATCCATGTTTTGCAATAGTAACGTGGAAATACATGGACCTTGCAAGTTTTCCTAACACTGTCAAACTTCTACTCCTTCCACAATCGCAACACCACTCCTTACCTCGGCAACCCTTTTAGAGCCCACAAACTTGCTTTCTTGACATTTGTGGCCAAACCCGAGGTTGCGGCTTAACATCATATCCCCAACCTTCCAGCTGCAGGGTTTGGCCTTTTTCTCGTCATCAAACAACCTTTCTGTAGTGCTCTTGTATTCTCTAATCACCCTGACCACTTCCTCACGATCCATAGAAATGGGGTTGGTTAGCCCCAACCAACTCGGGTATAGCCTGGACCCAGTTCCGTTCCCTTCAATGACACAAAGGGGGACACCTTGGTGACTGAATGGGGCATAGTGAGATACCACCATGCCACAACATCCCCTGCCACGGCAAGTTAGATACCATGGCAAGTTGGATAGCGCCCTTAATGTACCTGTGGACATGTTCAACTAAACCATTGGCCCTCGGGTGATATAGAGCCGTATGGGTATGCTTAATGGAATACCCCACCAAAAACCTAATCAGCCCCGAACAGAAATGCACACTGTTGCCAGTCCCGATTTCCATCGGGAACCCCTCCCTATGAAACACTGCCTCCAGAAACCTCACCAACTCCTTAGTAGACGCTTCCTTGACTAGCTTCCACTCCACCCTCTTGGTGTGATAGTCCACCATCACAAACAGGAACTTGAGACCCCCCTCCAACCCTTGAATGGGACCCACAATGTCCACTGCCACTTTACTGTAAGGCAGGGGAGGAACAAACACTGGAATAAGGGGCGTCTCATGTACCACTTCACTCTTATTGCTCAGAGCACAAGTTACACAATCGCTTACCCTTTCTCTCAACCACACCATCCATACCCAGCCACCAAAATCTATGTCTGTCTTCCTTTCGTTCCACTAATGCCCAAGTTCCCCTAATGGCCAACTCAATATACCCTGTTTTGAGCCCCTTTGGGGGAACAATACTGGCTCCCTTCCTGAGCCTACCTCCAATCAAAACAGGCAATCCTTCTCCTTCCACCACACTTCGAACCGGGTGTCCAAAATCTCCTTACTGGGCCATCTCAACACTGTCCATTCCCAGACACACTTCAACCCCTCACCCACCCTCTCACACACTTCCAACTCTGATTCTGCCATGCTCTGTACATCCACACTGGCCACTTTTTCTTCCTTATCTATACACTCCCATCCAGATTCTGTCATGTCCACAGTGAGTTGCGACAATCTGCAACTACATTCCACATTCCAGGGAGATGGCAAACTTTAAAGTTCTAATTCTGCAAATCCAGCATCCACCTACAAATCCTCATTGAGCCACTGCTCCAATCCCCATTCGACCGCATCCAAGCAAGGTGTTGCTGTCCCCACAACATTTTTTTTTATAATGTAGGATCGTCCAGTAGACCACAAGCGTTTCTCTTTCCACACCTGAATAGTTCCTCTCTGCCCTTTAAGAGGTCTTGAGGCAAACGCCACAATTCGCTCTTCTTTGCCACCATCACACTGGGTTAAAGATGCCCCAAACTAAGCATACTTGCATCAACTATGAGATCAGTTCTGATCTTGACACAAAATGTCCCCAATGAGGGTGCTTTGACTATGGCCTCTTAGATTCACCCGAACGCTTCACTACACTCCTTTCTTCAAGAGCGATTTGAGCGACGGAGAAATCACGGCGAAACCTTGTACAAACTTGTGATCATATTCTTCGAGGCAGGCCTTGAAAATCTCTGAGCTGATCCTTGTCCTTGTTTTAAAAGCCTTGCTGATCGCCTCAACCAAAACTCACTTTGGGACTGATCCCTTTTGCAAACACATAATGTCTCATATACTCCCCTCACTCCACCCTAATCCAGGACTTGGTGTGCTGCACAGTTGGGCCCACCAAACCCATCCTGTGTAGTACCTCCCTTAATACACTATCTTGCTTTTCTTGAGAACTAGCATGCATTAATACATCATCTTGAAAAATCAGTCTTTGAGACCCCCTGAAGTACCTTCTCCAAAACTTGTTGAAATACTGCAGCTGTGGAAGCTGTTGGGAAGGGAATTGACCTATTCCACCCCTCTATCTGCTTTAGGGTGAGGTGTCCCCCTTGAGAGATCTCGAATAGACCAGGGGGAAGGGGCCATCCCAAAGGTCCCCACACAATCATAATACTATATGTGATTTAGACATGGGGCGTGCTTCTAAATAAACGCCATTTTGTAGCCATGGTCAAAGTATGGGGCCTGCATGGCCAAGCAGTATTCAGTGTGCTAAGCACAGGCCTGAAGAGCTTGGAGACGGAATCTGAACTGACCCAAAGGACTGATGAGAGAAGCCCACGCTGCTGCTAACTTTCACAAGAAACCCCCCTTTCTTCTGAAAGTGTTGCCAATATGTTGCTCTAAGAAAGAATGTGCCCTGCAAAGCCACGGGACCGTTCTGGGCGCCTTGGTGTAAGTGTTATCACAGCCAGGCCAAAGCAAGCCTCCAACCTTCATCCAGCCAACACAACTTATGGCCCCTGCCTCTTCCTCAGTCCTAAAACCCCTGAATTCCAAGATAGTAGTCGATTCCAGACCACCAACCATAAACCAATTGACCTTAAAAGAAGCGAGGGTGGAAGCCTTGGAAGTCGAGAGACGCGATCTGGATGAGTGAAGTGTGTGTTAGTATGACCTAGAGACTCCCCCAGTGCCAGTCTTCGAGACTGCCGGGTGCACTGTGTAATGATAAAGTAACACTATGTTTCGAATGTAGCTAATTGTCGCTTCGACCTTGGTTCCTTGGAGATGATGAGCCCAGCAGACCCCACGTGATGGAAGACGGACGGACGGACGGACTGGGACCAATAGCCTGGCATCCCCTATGGAGTAGGCCCACCCTATATAAGGTTGCACCAACCAGCCACACTGGTTTTCACTGTACACAGATGATGCTGTGCCTCCTTTTAAGCTTCTGCTTGCACCTCTTTCCTCAGAACGTTCTCAGGAGCAGAGTTCTTTGCTGGCGCACCTACTTTTTGTAGAAATAAAACGTTCATCCTTGCAAGAGTTTCTTGGGCCTTTTTTCACTAGCGGATTGTATTTTTTTTCTGGTGTGAGCGTTTAGGGGTGTGCCATCAAAGATGATTCGAAAGGCATTCTGTAGTACTTGAAGTAAGTAGTACGTGATGAAAGTGGTAACGTGCTGATTCTCCAGGGCTATTTGAGACACCAACCTCACCTTGTGACCAACAGGAAGAGCTCCCACATTGACTTTTGTTCCAACATGTTGAAATGTTCCTGACTCATTATTTGAACGCCTGTGGAAACTCCATCTCCCACTTGTCTTCAACCTCTGCCACTGGTTGAGATGGTCTGAATCCGAATTCCCAGCTCATCCTGTTCATCCCAACCCAGTAGCAACAACCCCTTAGTGGCCACATGTACTTCTGCCGTGCATCTCCTCTCTTTGTACTCTATCTGAGCTGGGAACTTTCCCGGCAGCTCAATTTTCACTTCCCTATAAGCATACAACTCGATGTTATGCTTCTCCAGGTCCTCCAATCTGCCTCCACACCTTTGGCGTATGTTTCAGCTGAGATGATGGTGCATGGCGAACCAGTGTCCACTTTCATAGAAATTAACTTCCCATTGAGTACAATGTCATCAATTGGCCCCTTCTTGGCCCTGTCACGGCACCGATTTCAAATACATGCCACACCTGTGGTACTGTTGGCTGAGCCTGTCCCAGCTGTGATTTTTCTTGAATAGGACATTGGTCCAGGACATCCAGCGCGTTGGCAGCATCCACCTTGTAAACCCGTGCAGTGTCCCTTCGTCTTACACTTTAAATAATTTGGGTTTTTTGCAGGGGCAAAACAAACTCATCGAATGGTGGCTATTACTGCCACACTTCAAGCATTTTAAATATGTTTCCTTCTCCACCCTTCTTGGGAGGTCTGACTTAGCATAACTCCTGTCCCTGCTTCTCCATTTTCATGTTCTTCATGTAGTGCTTGGTTTGTTCCATGCCCTGTGTCACCACCACAGCTTCCTCCAACGACAAATCCTTGGTAAAAAGCTTCTCTTCCACCCTTGTGTTTCTTGGTGCAGCGCATCAACTGATCCCTGATCAAGGAGTTTGTCAATGCTACAAACTTGCAAGTATGTTTCAGTGTTCTCAAAGCAGCCACATAGTTTTCCACCGGTTTGTGAAAGTCCTTAACCCCTTTGGAAAAACGGATGCCACTCAAACATGACATTCTTATTCAGTTTAAAGTGATCTTGGAGCTTCTTAACTGCAGTGGTCCGTGGCCTTGTGTGCTGAAGTTATGAAGGACTGCTTGTTTCCTTGCAGGGGCAAAATGATCACCCCTTCTAGCTATTGAATAAGTGTTGAAAATCTTTTTCCATCTGTCCCATCGGGGAAGGGGAGGAGGTGTCCGGTTCAGCGAGTAACTGAGGGGCAGGGCCATGCTGGCTGCTGCCATGATTGCACATCAAGGGCCAACTGTCCCAATTGATAACGTTCTGTCACTTCCTTGCTGCTAATGAGGAGTTTCAGTCCAGACTTACTGACTTGGCAAATGCTTCATGCTATTTCTTAAGAAAACACTGCCTCCAAACAGACTGTGGGCGGTTGCTATGGACACCAGCAATCTGTTAGGTTTTCAGGAGAAACCAATATGGCTATGTTGTGCACAGCGCAAGATGCTTTCCTCGAGCACAGCTGCACCTTCACCCAAACGCATCCCACGCGGTGTGCCGGACTCTACTCTTCTGCCTCTCCAGCCAGCCAACCTCAGCCACCAACCCTCCAGTCACCGCCCCGACTAGCCCCCACAGCGGTCTGGACAACGCCATAGTGCTTAGCGCCTCGCTGCACACCACGCCGCGGAGGGTTTGGATTGTTAACTGATGGTCTTTGAAGTCTTGCCTACCCGCAGTACTTGCAATAAAGGTGTCCATGGCACCATTTTGGATTTTCTTTTATCCGGTTATGCAACTCAATGGCATTCTTCCATTTCTGGTCAGGCATTCCACCATCTCTGATAGTAAAGAAGAAAACGGATCAGCCTAAGAAACAGTGATGGCGCTCTAGGTGGATAATATTGAATCGATTGACAGTTGAAAAATGAATTCAAGATGCTGCGACTGAGGGATGCCACAGAGGCTGACCTGGGCTCGGAAGACTGAAAAGGAAAAAAGCCCTCCTGTCGCGCTTCTCAAAATAGAATAATGACACTAATGATAAATTACAACAAAAAGATTTTTTATTCACAAGTCATTGGATTTAAGCATAGATGGAATGGGCAAATCTAGATGTAGAAACAAAATCAAAAAAGTAATTTTTTGTACTGGTGCTTGGGCAAAATCCAGTTAGTTTTCAAATTGTGATGTCCTTAGTTGAATGCACTAAGTATTAAATATTGAGGTAAAGATCCTGGTACCAAAAAGTTACTGGCGTAAAGACTTCGAAAAGAAATGTGCTCATTGGCTGAAACTTGAAGTGTGCTCAGTTATCGTCACTGAGTTCACTGATGCAATGTTATGGTCCAATTAAATTCCAAATTGTAATATCCTTAGTTGTATTCACTAGGTATTGAAATAAAAGTTCTGGTTTCAGCAAGATGATTCGTAAGAGTGATTGAGGCTCGGAAGGTTGTGGTTTTGGCAAAGGGAAGCTATATGGTTCCTCAATCCAATTAAATTTCCAAGTTTTGGTGTCCTTAGTTATATCCACTAAGTGATGTAGTATGAGTCCTGGTTGAAGCAGTGTAGTTCCACTTGAAAGGTTGTGGTTTAACAGAATGGAAACAATATGGTACCTCTTGGAGGATGGTGGTTCGAAGAAGCGAAAACAATACGATTCCTCGACACGTGTTTCCCCGTCGCTGATGTGCGGCGGTTCTTCAGGAGGGTTGTGATATAGAACAATTGTGTTCAAATCTGAGAGAGAGGAGGAAGAAAAGAGAGGAAAAAGAAGGGAAACAGATAAAGATCGGTGGGAAAGCAGTATGGTATATTGTTTAAAATATCACATTGTGTCTCAATACGATGTCACAAGTAAGGCAGGATGAGTACTTACTTATGTATAAGATCAATGGTGTTGGCATAAAGGTTCTCACCCTGTGGTAGAATACGTTGTTTGGTCTGTAGCACAGGGTCTTATCTGTTGATAAATGGATATATAAGAATACTTATGTCACGAGATTAGTGTAAAAATATATGAGGTTATATGGTACAAGTACAGGTTAGACCCAAAAAGATACTAGGTTGAGAGAAGATTTAGGTGCACTTGTATAAAAAAAATAGTGTGGGTGTTCATGAATCAAATGGGGAAGAGGGGAGGTAATTTCTCCTCTCTCTCAGATTTGAACACAATTGTTCTATACCACAATCCTCCTGAAGAACCGCCGCACATCAGCGACGGGGAAACACGTGTCGAGGAATCGTATTGTTTTCGCTTCTTCAAACCACCATCCTCCAAGAGTTACCATATTGTTTCCATTCTGTTAAACCACAACCTTTCAAGTGGAACTACACTGCTTCAACCAGGACTCATACTACATCACTTAGTGGATATAACTAAGGACACCAAAACTTGGAAATTTAATTGAATTGAGGAACCATATAGCTTCTCTTTGCCAAAACCATAACCTTCCGAGCCTCAATCACTCTTACGAATCATCTTGCTGAAACCAGAACTTTTATTTCAATACCTAGTGAATACAACTAAGGATATTACAATTTGAAATTTAATTGGACCATAACATCGCATCAGTGAACTCAGTGACGATAACTGAGCACACTTCAAGTTTCAGCCAATGAGCACATTTCTTTTCGAAGTCTTTACGCCAGTAACTTTTTGGTACCAGGATCTTTACCTCAATATTTAATACTTAGTTTTCAAATTGTGATGTCCTTAGTTGAATGCACTAACTGGATTTTGCCCAAGCACCAGTACAAAAAATTACTTTTTTGATTTTGTTTCTACATCTAGATTTGCCCATTCCATCTATGCTTAAATCCAATGACTTGTGAATAAAGAATCTTTTTGTTGTAATTCATCATTAGTGTCATTATTCTATTTTGAGAAGCGCGACAGGAGGGCTTTTTCCCTTTTCATTCCATCATCTCTGTGGTCAGCCAGGATTCATACTGCAGTATGAGTGCTGGAGTGTGAAATATGAAATATTTCCCCCACTCTTTATCTCCGTTGGGATTCAGACATTCTTTCCCTGCGACTGTCGAATCCTGAGGACTAGCAGAGATTATTTTCACCAGATCACTATCTCACAGTATGGCCTGTATGGTGATATTACTGTGTGTCTGGGGTTGGATGCGAAAGTGTGGGAGTAAATCTGGTGATGGTCGGACTTGCCCAGCCCCTGGTGGCTCACTTCCCAAACATTTCAGGATGGGGAGTTTGGTCAACTCACCACACTGGGTAATAGCTGTGCATCGAAGTGGGAGGATTCCGTCATGGAGCACTATATAAAACCTGTTCTTATCTGTGGTGTGTGACCCTCCCAAGTGTCTTGCCCCTTTAAGGGAATGTGTCCCTCCCATGTGTATTGACCAGGAGCCCCTGCAGGAACGTGCATGAGAACGGCTGCAGACTCCCAAAGAGGAACGACTGAGTCCGTCTCTCATTTAGGCCTGTAGGCCCACACCCTGTGAGCATGGGCTTGCAGGCCATGATGCCGTGGGTATGGGGCAGAGGTCCGCATGGTCATGGCTATGGCTCGCCCTGCCCCCACTCCACAGGGTGCTGATGCCCCATAGCACCCTGGGGCCTGCTGGATGCCCATAGCCGGCCCCTTATGCAACATTATCTGCCAATCTTGCAGCACCAACTTGCACAACCGCACAGAATGACTCTAGCACCCCATTCCTTCTGGAGGAAGAATCCAAAGCCTCTGCAATTTCATGTCCACAAAAACGTAAATACCAAGCAAATCCCTTCATCAAAGTATCCCAATGTGGAGAAAAGAAACTTTTTAATCAGTTCACTTTTTTCTGTATATCGCCCTTGAACAAAATCCCTTCAGTTACGGTCATAATAGAAGTTTTAAAATATATTCGTGAAACAGTTATAAACATTGGCAAAGCCAATAGGTCTGTCCTTGCGAACGTAGAGGGTGAGCCTTTGTTTGTCTTGTGCTTGTTTTATCATGTTTTCCTGAGTACAGTAGACTATTATAGAGTATTTGCACATGAAAAAACATAAAATATTATTTCTATGCCTGTTCTTTAAAAGCATTAACAAATTGCCTTTTTTTAACTGAGGCCCTAGTCTGCGCCAAATCTAGACAGAAATGACAGTTAGCATATGCCACACCTAGATGGAATTCTCAAGCTTCGCCCACGTTGCATCTAGATAGAAATATGATTGTTAGCATATGCCACACTTAGATGGAATTTCAGAAATGTGATTCTTAGCATATGTGATTCTTAGCATCCACCACACTTAGAATTCTGAACCTAGCTTGCGTTGCATCTAGATAGAAATATGATTGTTAGCATATGCCACACTTAGATGGAATTTCAGAAATGTGATTCTTAGCATATGTGATTCTTAGCATGCACCACACTTAGAATTCTGAACCTAGCTTGCGTTGCATCTAGATAGAAATGTGACTGTTAGCATGCACCGCACCTAGATGGAATCCCACAATTGCAAGGACAGCAATGCCACCTAACCAACCAACTAACAATTCCATCCCTCTGCATACACCTCTCAAACTATAACCAAACACAACCGCAAGCCTAAAATGCAGCAATCCGCACAAACTTCACAACAATGCAACAACAAAACAAACCACGCATAGACTTGCACAACAGCACACGATGACTACGGACCATAAAACACCCCAAGCCCAGCCAACGGACCCACCGGGCTGAGGCTGCCAACAGCACATCACTGCTCTCTTGCACTTTTCCAGCTTATTCCCACTAACCCACCCCCTCTCCTCGCCTTTTTCAGAGCAGCCAGAGCGCCAGGGGACCACTTTGATGGTGATAGTGCGCGGTACAAAAGTCCTTTAACATTAACATTAACCCTGTAAGGTTGATTAGGCACCTAGAAACACTTGTGCACAGGCGCGTTATAAATGCCATTTCTATTTTTGTCTTGGGAGGATAGCTCAGCGGCAACGTGTTCGCCTTGGAAGCAAGACGACACCAAGCAACACAGGCTCGATGCCCGGGTCCGCACTTAGAAACCTCTGGGTATTTAAGCGCGTTATGAATACGTAACTAATACAAAAAAACCAAAAAAAAATCACGCAACTAACAAACAATTCCTGTAACAGCGCCTTGATGCCTGCGGGCTGTGTGAGCGCTTTAAAAATGCTAAATAAATAAAATATCGTGTCATATATCATATCGCCGATAATCTTTTTTGTTTGCGTTGCTGAGCAGTTGCAGTTAATTCTTCATGAAGTCCTCTGTTTCTGCCACTGATCAAACCTTTAAAGTTAATCTATAAACCGCAGTTGCACGCTGTTAAAAATCACATCAGGCAAGTATATGGAGCTAAGGACTGGTTATCAGTGTTCTGAAGGCGCGCGTGATATAGAGCTACACTGCCCGTGCACTTTGAACCTGCGGAGCTGGTCTTATTTGTCTTCTAGCTGAGACAGCACAACGTGAGCATTGATTGCGTGATTAAATGTGCTAATAGCTTTGGACCTTTGAAACATCCAATTCGATTGTTTCCCGGGATTGGAATTTTGGACTATTACAGCATTTGAAGCAGAGTAATTATTATAGCGAAAGACAACCGTGAGGAGGCAAGACAAAGAAACAGCCTGACTGTGGTTCGTGGTTACAGTGAACCTGGTATCAGTGAGCTATCCTAAAGTAAGCGAACAATGCTATGGCAAGCGGAATAAGTGACGAAACGGCCATTTAAAAAAAAAAATACAATTTAGCTTATACTTTGGGGGCAAAAAGATGGTAATTATTCTAGAAATGTTTCATATTGCTCTGAACCCGTCTCTGAAAATAATTCTAAATTCCCCCTGCAGCTAGTGACTCTAAAGTACCATGTCATATGCCAAATTAAATTAGATGCTTCCGCCCATGATTGTCCCATGGTCGATACATTGAGAATTCGTACAATCATTGCAGTAATATAAAATGTGCTGTATCTATCATGGCCGACTTCATAGAAATCAGGTATAGTGAGATATTCCCATTAATATTTCCCTTGTAAAAGGAATTCACACAAGCAGCCTGGCCTGCAGGCCTGTGCTCACACGGTGTGGGCCTGCATGCCTAAATAAGACATGGACTCAGTCAGTTCCTTTCTGGAGTCTGCCCCTGGCCTGGGACACGTGCCTGCAGTTTCCCCTTTTATTAGCTTGGGCCATGACATGGCCCATCTTAAAAGGGCAATACACGTGGGAGAGCCACACACCACAGGGCGAAGTAGTAAATCAGGGCGTAAAAGTAAGGCGTAGCGCTTTTATGCCTTGAGATCTATGCCATGCATTCCTCCTTTGTCTTGTCAATGCGGTTAGTTTCATGCCTGCATGACATTTTCTAAATGAAAAAACAAGAAAACCAAAACGTAACCATCTCCTCCAAGTATCGCTAGGGAGAAAAACATAACAGTCCATCTTCGGCCCCTGACCCAGATCACACTACTCGGCTCCACCAAAGTCTGTGCTTCTGGCTCTACTTTTTCCTTCGCATTCGCCATGTTGCCCTTTCTTATGCTGTGAGAATTAACCATGAAAAACAGCAACGTAAACACCAACTATTACCTGTAGAACGGCCACACTTGGCTTTTAAGGACCACGAACTACCAACGTTGGCTTCTACTGAAAGCCCTTCATGACGTCTTTGCCTACGGCCTTGCAACTTCGAGCCCTTAAAGACCACAAAGCAGCATGTGCTCATTCATGGGGAGCCCCTTCCACCAGGTCATGCCCTGCCCATATGGCAGACCTCTAAATATTAACTGCCCGATAAGTTTACCTGCTTGTCGACAGTTTGGCTACGAAGTTCAGGACTGACTTCAAAGGTGCTGAAACCGGATCGAAACCTCTTGCCATGTACCAGCCACACTACAATGTCCAACCTGCACTATAACACAGTATGGTGCAGGGGAGCCAGGATTCTCAGATGAGCTCCTCAGCTTTTCCCAAAGGCTTTGGAGCAGCCGGCATGCCCTGAAATCCTCCAGGCCACTAGATCTAGCATCCCCTCTTCTATCAGCGGATGCAGATGGACTAGATGGTCCATCAGGAGAAGACTGCTCCGGGGAAGTTTGATTGCAGAATAAGTAGAAAGTACCAGAATCGCAGGAAAACCAGACTTGCAATCTCCAAAAGGGTTAATCGTCACAAGCCCACTTCTCTAGTTGGGCCTTCACCGGCATCCTCACTATCTGTGAAAACAAAGGAAACTCATTATGTACCCCGGGAAACCAAGGTTGCAGAAACTCTTCTCCGGCTGAGGCGTTGGGGTCTGGCATCCAGCTAAAAAAATGCAGAACCTATGACATTGAGCCAAGATAAATAGATCTGTATGCAGAGGACTCCACCTGCTGTTCAAGCATACGATTCAAGCAACAGTTACTTCTATCTTCTCCCTTCCGCCTAGTCCTACTCACCCTTCTCTGCCCACATATCCTTCTACCTCTTTTCCCCTGTAAGGAAGGCATGGTATCAACAGTAAAACAGACGTAAGTGACCACCGTTCAAGGGTGTTTGTTGAACTTCAAAAAGGGTTTGAAAAACACCTATTTAATCCTAAATCTAAAGAAGTGAGCAAGCTACGAGCATCATATGATAACGCAGTTCTAGTGGTGTCTTGGCAAAACAAAAGGGCCTTTACTAAAATAAAACCTATTGCCAATCCTTACCTCTGAATACAAATAGTATGGGAAACAATGTTATGAAGAAGTGTTCAAGAAATTATATCGGGATATTCAGGATGTTGGCCTCCCTTCCCCACGTTTTCTGCGGGGGACAAGGCGGCACACTCAAGCTTAGCACAGTCTCTGGCTTTTCTTGCACGAGGGTGCAGTTCAAACATTAGCAGCAGGGTCTTCTGTGCCCAAGTCTTTTTGCCTTTCAAAGTCTCCTCTTTCAGAGGGCCTACTGCGACAAACAATACGTTCTTTTCTTCTCCGGATTTCACACATACTCAATTTCTTGGGTGATTCACTATTTACCTCGGACCCCCCTCAGCCGGTCTAAGATCCCCTCTGACACAATGCTCATAGGATTTTCATGTATCCAATTTCTTGGGTGATTCACGGTTCATCCCGGATCCCCCTCAGCCGGGCTCATATCCGTTTTCACACAATGTTCAATCTGTCTCCCGCCACCGGGCTCGGACCAATTTTTATTCACTTTAGCAAACACTTGTTTTAACCAAAAGCTTAATTTATCGCCCTTGTTCGGGCTCGGACCAACTTTATCTAATTTACCATCAACTTTGTTGGCAGTATCAGCATCAAAGACTTTCAATTGTGCACATGATTTTGCTTGACCTGTTGCAGGACCACTTTGATGCACAGTTCGTTGCCACTCACCTTTGTCAACTCTGTTGGATACCTTACAGAGACCTTCGAATGAGCACACATTCGATGCCGGACTACTCTGCCAAAGGTGTCGTAGCCTGGTTTCAAAGTTCAATCACTCATCTGTTGTTCAGTTTTACTCTCGTTGGTTATCACATGCGTTTCATACACTGTTCACTTCAGCGCTCACCATACAATATTGCTGCTTGCAACCTTGGCTTCAACACCGACTGGTGTGGTTTCAGCCTCCCCAACTCACCGGCTGTGTTGATTTTACTGGCGCTGCTTTGTTGTGGGAGCCAAGGACAGTAACATGGCAGCAGGTGATTCTCCCCGCCATGAATATCGACGCAGGAGGGCCCCGGGTACCTGCAACACACAATGCAGGATTCTTCAGCTTCATTTCCTGGTCTTAGGCTTTCTATTCTCGAGGTTTCGTGAAAGTAACAGTTCCTTGTCGAAAAGGTCAAGGGCACTTCCCTCCTTGCAATCCCCTTCTGTTTTGCCATCTTTCTCCTCGAGTTAAATTGCCATCTTGGAACTGCTGCTTCCTTCTGTGCTTTGCCCCGCTCAGTGTTCTCTCGTGCTCTGCCTTTTATCTGTGGGGGAGGGGAAGTGTAATGGAAGACAGGTGTGCATGATGGTCCGTAATTGCCTGACCCTGACTGACCATTGTATTGGGACATGTCAGGCATACAGCTTGGGTGTTAGTCCATTTTCTCTCATAGCGAGCTGTCCGTGAGAAAGTGTTTGTGTTGTGAAAGGGGCGGGTGTTTAGTTCCTAAGTATCCTACCTGGTAGAATGGAGGAAAAGGTGTTACAGGGAAGGGGATACCGCGTCTCGCCATCTGGTGTCCCACTCCCGAAGGCCCCTCGCCCAGGTGATCCTCACGCACTGGTCCACCACCAGGTGCTGGATCCTTAAGAGATGGGCGTGTCCTAGCCACCTGGATGACAGATCCCCGGGGACTAGCGTGTGAGACACCGTCAGGTTTCTCGCACCCCTCTGTTCTACTTCTCCCACCTTCCTCCTGTCCCTCTGGTCTTTCCACACGCTCCTCCCACCTACCGCCTACAACCTTCATCCCACTAACCTCTTCACTCCCCACATTGTGTGTACCCTTCACTCCACTTACTCCCACAATCTCTCTCCCTCTCCCTGCTGCTCTCACACTCTTTTTCTACCATCCCTGCTACTCGCACACATTTCCTTTCTCTTTCCCATTACCCATGTACAACACTCTTACACTCACCCTCCCTCCACTACCATTCACTTTTGCATACTGTCACAGTCATAGCTATACTGTTTCCACAAGGTACCACTTTCTCTCACAGACAATACCTCCTCTGCATCCCACTCTAACCTGCATCTTTCTATCTCCAACACTCTGGACATCCTTGCCCCTGTCATGAGAAGCCATCTGAAGCCCACCTCCAAGTGCAACTCTTTTTATGACTCTGACCTCGCTGCCCTGAAACGCAAGTGGCTGAGAGGAAGTGGAGGGCTTTGAGCACATCCTCTGACAAACTGGCCTGCCGCCTGCTCCAAAGGCAATACAGACTCTGTCCTGTCAAAGAAGAGTCCACATCCAAGCCTGCGTCTCTGCGGCTTCTAACAACACGGGCAAACTCTTTAAAATCTGCAAAGAACTGGCCAATCTTTCTGCAATCTCCATCTCTGCTGTTCCCTCCCAGGCCGTCTATAAGGCTCTGGCTTCTCACTTCACCACAAAAACTCAGGACATCCTGTCCTTGCTCTCCTCTTCCTCTACCTCTCTTGGCCCCCCTCTGGCCGCCTCTCCCTCTCCTCCTCCTTACTCCTCACTCTCTCTGACACTTGACAACATTTCTAGACAAGTCAGATCTATGAAAGAGTCGTCCAAACAGGTGCTCCCTTGGTCCTCAAAAACCATCAAGGATCTCATTGACCCCCTTGCTCCAGCCTTGGCCGATTTCTACAATCACTCTTTCGCCACTAGATCTTTCCCCGCTCTCCTCAAGCACTCTCTTGTGCACCCCCTCCTTTAAAAGCATTCTGCTGATCCTACCTGTCTGGCAAACTATCGCCTGATCTCTATCACTCCTTTCCTGGGCAAACTCCTGGAAAATACTGGCCATCTCCCAGCTTACTCTCCACAATGAATCTGTTGGTTGTCTTCATGACCATCAGTCTGGCTTCAGAGTAGCCAGAGGCACAGAAACTGCTCTCCTGGACACCCAGGAAGATCTGCTCTCTAATCTTCACTCCAGTCTTCCTTCTGTCCTCATCCTCCTTGACCTTTCCTCTGCTTTTAACACAATCAATCATGCCATCCTAATCAATCGACTCCGTGAGAACTTGGGCATCGTGGATCATGCCCTTGAGTGGTTGACCTCAAGACTCCTGGACCAACCCTCCCAGGTCCAACTTGGGTCCTTTCTCTCCTCCACCTCTTTCTTCACAGATGGTGTTCCTCAGGGCTCTATTCTCTCACTCCGTCTTTTCAATGTCTACTTGGCCCACCTGATCTCTATCTTCTCCTCTGACTTTCAGTGTTATGCTTATGACACCCAGTTCTCTTTAGGCTCCCCTCAGCCTCCTCTTCTCTCTTGCTCATTCCTGACTGTATATCCGCGATTCAGTATTGGTTCGCCTCCAACGATCTCTGCGTTAATCCCAGTAAGACGGAGATACTTCTCATTGGGATCCCACCTCCCGCTTTCCCTCTCTCACTCCTGCCGTCCTCCTTGGGCCCTCTTTCTTCACCTTCCTGTGAGGCAAAAAACATTGGTGTCATCTTCGACTCCTCTCTTTCTTTCCTCACATTGCGGACCTTGCCTAGATGCCCCACTACCAGCTGCACTTCCTTAGAGGTAGAGGTATTCTCTCTTTTCCCACTTTCCCCCAGAAACTCACTTTCTCTAGAGCCCTGGTTCTCTCTAGGCTGGATTACTGCAACAGCCTCCTTCTCAATCTGCCTTACTCTACTCTCCGCTGTCTACAACTAATCCAGAACAGGACTGCAAGACTTATCCTTGGCCTCAAGCCCATATCTCTCCAGCCCTGAAATCTCTCCGCTGGCTCCCAGTGGCTGCAAGGAGCAAGTTCAAGACCCTCTGCATCTTCCACAAGGCTTTCTGGGGCCAGGGCTTGCACTTCATTCAACTCTCTATTCCAAAATACCTTCCTTCTCGAGCCCTTCGCTCAGCTTTCTCCAACTCCGAGTGTCAGTCAGAGCTCCAGGCAGAGAGCGGGGGGTAGATCTCTCTCCCCTGCAGGTGCCTCCCTCTGGAATGGCCTCCCTGCCCCTTTCAAATTTGAGCCAGACCACATGAGGTTCCGGAAGCAGCTCAAGACCTTCCTCTTCTCCTCTGCTTTCTCTCCCTCTCCCTCCCCTGTTGACCTACCTGTCTGCTGCGCCGACTGGCTGCTTGGCTACCCTCAGAGTCTCACTGGGTACCAGGCTCCTCCATGATCAGTCACCCCTGCACTGACTCCGGGCCTACCACGTACTTCAGGACTGTAACTGTAACCTCTACAGTTCCTTACCTCCTTGCACTTGCAGAGAGCCGCGCTGCCTTGGCTGCACTTACTCAGAGCAATGCTGCTCTGATTGCACCCCCCCTTTCCCTTTTCCTGGCACTCCTCCCCCTCCCCCGCCCACTCCCCCTTTCCTTTCCCTCTGTTGCACGATCGGAATGACATAAGGCCTAGTAAGATCGTTTGCCTTGTCCTCCCTCTGTCTTCCATCCCTTGTCTTGTCACGCCTGGAAACACTTGTGTACAGGCACGTTATAAATGACATATATCATATCCAACTGCTCTGACTTCATACAAACACCCCACACACCCAGAAACGAATACAGGTTTTTTTATACCCATGTTGTATCATGTCATTTCAAGGCGAGGAAGCACCATGAGTTGCCAGGTTGTGGGATCCAGTGTCCTGTGGCAGAAGCAAACCCACCCGAGTGGTCCAGGCGAGACCTGACGCATGGAGAGAAACGAGCGTGGTACAGCTGCTGAACACCGAATATAGACCACGAGAGCCCAGGGGAAGCCACAGAAGCTGTCTGGTGTTGCCAAGGAACAGAACCCTCTCAGACTAAGTACAAAGGTGCACAGAGGGGGACCGGGAAGGCCCAGGGATACTCTAGAGGCTGTGGTTAGGAGGAAGTGCAGAGCCATCTTCCTCGTCCCAGTGGGACCGAAAAGAAACACGAGTTGATACCGGAGGGGGGGTGGTGAAAGAACGCCCCAGAGAAACTGGAATGGAGCCATGACAGGTTAGTGAACCAGGCCTAGTTAAGAGATATTACAGAGTGGATCAGTCTGGGACCCACAGAATGAGACAAGTCATCCAGGGGAAGAGAACCTTTTGGCATAAGCTACAAGAAGACCAGGGGCAAAGAACCCTTCTGCGCAAGTTGCGAGAAAGCCAGAGGAAGGGATTCATATCCTTTGGCAGACGACAGAACTGTGATAAAAAGACTATTGATAAAGAGAACCTGAGGAACGCATGGAAAAGGGAGACTCCTTCCCACTATTGTTTTGGAACGTTGAACTGCCTAAAGCATCCTGTTCTAAGCAAGGTGTAGTTTAGTTATAGATTTTCGGTTGAAGTGTAAGGGATGGTAATAGGTTTAGGACAGAGGACTTTATACTTTTGACGGACACTCTGACATTATCATTAGTTTTGGTTGAGGCAGGGAAACCCCTCTTGTTTATTTACTTATTATTTTCTTCTTTATAGCAGTACACTAAGCCCAGGGGCATCTAGGCGCTAGTTACAGGAGCGAGTAAACAATAAACCATGAGGGGGGTTACAAGTTGCATATAAGGAGCATGGTAGGTGAGGTAAATGACATTGAGATAAAAGACAGCGGTAATGTATTTGTGCGAACACCACTAGCTGGATTCTTAATGGGCATGGTGAGCTAGCGTGAGCGAGGATACATGAAGACAATAGATAGAAAAGGCAGTAACAAGTTGCATATGGGAAGCATGGTTAAGTGAGTTATATGAGCAGTAAAATAATAGAGAGGAGGTGTCTTTTTAGGTATGCTTGGCTTGCTGGGTAAATATATACGCATGGTATGCTAGCAGGAGCATAGTGGCGCAGCTAAGCGGTGCAGCAAAGCACTGGGTGGGTGATAAGTGCACACTGGAAAAGCCGTGTCCAGTGAGGCTGGTGGCTACGTCGGATGTGTGAGTCAAGGGGAACAATGCGTCCGTTATGTTGGTGTGAGCGATAATTTTGAGGAATAGCCATGGGGGTACGTTCCCTGGTCAGGAGTATGGTTGTGTGGCTTACAGCCATGCCAGTGGAAATATTTCAAAGTAAGGTTATATACGGAAGCGTGTGCATACCTTAATTGTAGGCTGGGCGGGCACCCCTGCTGCCCCAGACAGGCAATGAAGGCCTTGTAGTGAGGCCTTTGAGGAACCCCAGCTCCGCCAGCAGGCATCCTCGCACAGGGTCATTACCCTGTTCATGCAGTCAATCAGTATACTCGTGGGTGGGGGCTTGGCCCAAGGCTGCATCGCAGCTAGATGCTGCCTGTGCGGCTACACCGAACAACCCAGCAGACGTCTTCAAGTGGTGCAAAGGCACTGGTGAGATCCCCTTGTTGAGTTGATAAGTGGGGTAACAAGGTGCAAGGGGGGCACAGGGCTTAGATGTTGAATATACCTGCACTAGACAGACAATAGGGACAGGTAGGTTTCTTCCTTTCTTTTCGTTCAATAAAAGTCTATACCAACAAGCATGCCACCTTTTGTGTCCTGAGTCTACTTCTGTACCCTTACACCCTGAACGGCGAAAGTGGGTGGAGTGGTGACAGAGCCCGGGCCCGCTGCGATGAAGCGGCCGGATGGCCATGAGTCTTTCCCTTAGCAATGCCTCAGCCCAGATGTCAGGGCCACAGACCAGGACTCAGCAGTTAGGACGGTAACCTTCAGGTAAGGAGAGGACCAGATTGTCTGGAGTTATGGTTTCTCCTTTCGGGCATGGGTGACATAGGTGTCCACAAGGGCTCTGACCTTCTCCATTTTGTTTCTGGTATTTTTGTACCAGGGGATACTCGCTGGTTTGCCGAGTGTTTGGATGCTCCCATTCCTCGCCCATAGACTTTTTGAACAAGGAGAATCTGATTGAAGCTTAAGGTGTCTTCCGTATGGTGAAGTGAGCCCACGGAATTGGCCCATCCCGATTCCTCCCCTCATTGTCGAAGAGCCTCCTTAGGATATGTTTGAGTCTGATTGAACCTTTGTGCAAGCCCACCGGTGGGGGGGGGGAGGGGGTATTCTGATGTTTGTAAGGTCTTGACATTCATTAGTTCTTTCTCTCCAATCATTTTCGACATGAAGCAGTTGCCCTGGTCCATCACAATTTCTCTGGGAATTCCCACATGTGTGGGAAAGGGGATAAACATTTTCTGGATTGCCTTCATGTTTTTGCTTCTCAAAGGGGAAGGCCTCTGGATATCTGGCTGCATAGTCCATTATAACCATGTTATGTTTGTTCCCCATATAGGAATGCTCTAGGGGTATCATGATGTCCATACCTATTCGGTGGAATGGTATCTGGGTGATGGGTAGTGGCAGTAGAGGAGCTTTTGGAACATTATCAGTGAGGTCTTTTGACCTATGGGACTTATTTCAAAGAATTCTTTAATGTGCGCGTACACTCCAGGATAGTTAAATCTGCTCAGAACATTTTTTGTTGAGTGTTCTCCAGTCCTGTATTTCCAAGGTTTTCCAGGCCTGGTCCAGTAATGAATCCACACATCCGGCTTCTGCAAATTCCAATGACGCGGGGCATGGCAGTTCGAGGCCTTATCTACATGACTCCAGCTGGGACTTGATATTCCTCAACTAGTGGTCTTTGGGAATAAGTAGTACCTGTATCTTTTCAGAGACTCTCCCCTGCACTTTTTCCCCCTCTCACTGATCATGCGTCTCCCTATTTTCTTTACACCTTCATCCACCACCTACTAACCCCTTTACTCAACCTACCCCTCTCCACATTATTCACCACTCCACTCACTCTCCCCTGCTACATTCCTCCTCTACCTCTTCCTTCACTGCTACTCTAACACTCTTCCCCATCCCCTACTCTGTTTCTCTGTTTCTCTCTTTCTCTGTTTCTCTGTTTCTCTGTTTCTCTCTTTCTCTCTTTCTCTCTTTCTCTGTTTCTCTCTTTCTCTCTTTCTCTCTTTCTTTTTTCGGGAGTAACACTCACTCACTCACTCCCTCCCTCCAACTGCTCTGCAGACCGCTCAGCGCTCCACTCCACTTTTCGTCCCCCTTCTCTTGGTACACCTCCATGCCTCCTGACCTCCCCGAACACCTCACACATCCTGCAGTTCTTGTCCTTCTATTTTTACCCGTCTCATCCTCGTTTTCTGCTTCCATCCTCCCTTCATTGGCTAGGAGCGCAACCTGACTCCAGGGCTCAATCTGCGACTGACTTTGTCGCTGGGGGCTGGCTGCTGCATTAAAAAGGTACAAGAACCCCTCCTAGCCTCGCCTCCTTTTGAGCCACAGAAATTGTAACCGTGTTCGTCATTGCGTACGTTTACTGGGTCTTGGGTCTGCTTGCCAGTGGTTTCAGGCTGCAGTGTGTCAATGCTTCTTTTCTACACGCTGTGCCGGGTTATCCGAATCTGTCAGGAAGTTGTTGATTTTCTTTCACAGTCTGCTGGAATTAATCAGTCTCGTGGTGAATTCCAGTATGGATAGTTCTGCAAAGACACAGAGAACTGGGCCAAAATGGAGGGTGCATGACCTTTTGTATTTTATTTAATTTCTACAGCGCTTGACGCAATCAAGTGGTACTGGTCATCACATTCAAGGCAAGTTTAGGGGGGTTTCTGGGACCCCCTCGCCCCCCGGCTCCAATCCCCAAACTCCCTCACCCCTTACTTGGGGTAGGATGCACTCTACCATTTGCCCTGGTAGGCCACCCACCCCAAGACAGGAGGGGTCACTTCCTCCTCACACACATCGTAGTTCTCAAAAGACATTGCAGGTATGAGCCAGGGTAATCTTCACACATCTGAGCCCTGGCAAAATGTTAGGATGTAAGCACATTATGGTGCTGTGGAGATCGCTTTTAGACTGCAGTTGCAAGTTTTATACTACTAACCAGCCTCTAAGTTACTCGCCTATTTGCATAGGATCCATGGGAATGGATCCTATGCAAATGTTTCATGATACATACTTCTAATCGGACTAATGGCATCACGTTCAAGAATAAACTGTAGTTTCTCTCTACCCATATCCCATTGTCTAGTCAGGGTGTCCAGCTGTGGGGCGTAATATTTGATCTCAGCCAACTGTGTAAGTCAATGGGGCCTGATGAGTTACAGGTTGAAGTGCCACATATTCCCCCATCACAGGGGCGCTTTGCTTTGAGAACTGCCAGAAGCACAAACTGCTCTCCTGAACATCCGTGAAGACCTGCTCTCCAACCTTGATTCCAACACCCCTATGTCCTCATCTTATTTGATCTCTCCTCTGCCTTTGACACGGTCAGCCATGCCATCCTGCTCAACCGTCTCCGTGATAACATAGGGCTCATCGGTCAGGCCCTGGCGTGGCTGACTTCTTTCCTTTCTGACTGACCCTCCCAGGTTCAACTTGGGTCCTTCCTGCCCTCTATCTCTACCTGTGGTGTTCCCCAGGGGTCTAACCTCTCTCCCTGGCTGTTCAGCCAATACCTGGCACTTCTTGCCCACCATATTGCCGCAATCTGCCCCAACTTCCAGTGCTATGCGGATGACACTCAGCTCATTTTCAGGCTACCTTCAGCAGCCTCTTCTCCCTCTCTCGTTTCTGACTGTCTGACTGCTATCCAGGAGTGGTGTGCCGCCAATGATCTTAATCCTTAAGGCCAGTAAGACTGAGATTTCCCTCATCTGCACACCCGCTCTCTCCTTTCCTGTCACACTCTGGCTGGCATCCCCTGGCCCTCTTCCTGCTCCCACCAGTGAGGCTAAACACCTCAGGGTCATTTTCGACTCTACACACTCCTTCTCTCCTCACATCTCTGACGTCTCTAAGAAGTCACACTACCAGCTGCACCTCCTCAGAGGTATTCTTCCTTTCCCCAGAAGCTCACTGTCTCCAGAGCTCTGGCTCTCTCTAGGCTGGACTACTGCAACAGCCTCTTTCTAAATCTCACTACTTCCACTCTCCGCCCTCTGCAACTCATCCAGAACAGGACTGCAAGACTTGTCCTTGGCCTCAAGCCCAGGGATCGTATCTCTCCAGGACTGAAATCTCTTCACTGTCTCCCAGCAGCTGCAAGGATTAAGTTAAAAATCCTCTGTATTGTCCACAAGGCCTTCTGGGGCCTGGGGCCTCAATACCTCCAACTCTCTCTTCCTAAATATCTTCCTTCGCAAGCTCTTCGCTCATCCACCTCCAACTCCCTCAGGGTCAGTCACTTCTCCAAGCAACAAGTTGGTGGTAGATCTTTCTTCGGCTGGGGTCTCCCACTGGAACAGCCTCACTGGCTCCCTGAAACTTGAGAATCATCTCCGGTTCCAGAAGCACCTCAAAACTTTTCTCTTTGCTTCTGCTTTTTCTCCTCCGCTCCCCTGCTGACCTCCTGACTGAAACCGAAACTACATTGTTTACCTGACCACCCTTTTTGACGCGGGCCCAGGTCCCTCGCCCGCCAATAACACACACCGGCACTGCCTTCCTGGCAACCTCTGTACTTGGGGACTGTTCTGTATCCCAACAGTCCCACCACCAGCACTTGACACCTGTTGTCTGCACTTACCATTGCACTTGCCACCTGCTGGCCTTACATTTATTTATTGTTATTTTGTTCTATTATCCCTTGTACTGCACTTCCCCCTTCCCATGCACTTGCACGATCTGAATGACACCTGGCCTAGTAGGATAGTTGTCTGTCTCACCCCGTGTTCCCCCTCCCTTGCCTCGTCGCGCCTTGAAACACTTGTGTCTAGGCGCGTTATAAATGCCATATCATATATCATGAGGCACCTATCTACTTTGCGGAAGGCAGCAGCTGATGGCGACCCCTGCAAGATCGGGCTTTTGTTACCGCCTCCTTCTCCCTGACTTTTTGAGGAGTGTTCGTTCTGCAAGTCGCTCTTCGTTTTTTGCATCGTCCGTCTGGGTACGTGACAAGGAACTGAGTGACCCACACTTGCTATGCTTAACCCATACTGACACAGGTAGCATTCAGAAATAATTTTGTCTCTCTAGTAACTGTTTTCCTTGCCGGTTGCGAAATGCTCCATGCCGTCTAGTGTAATGCTTGCCTTCTAAGTGGTTGTGGCACCTCACAGATGATCAATGTATTTTACAATGATCTGGATGCCTCAACAAACATTTTCAGCCAGCCCACGCAGGGGGCGCTAGAGGGGCAGCCGGTATAGGGGGCCGTCCCTTTGGCCCCTTACGTCCGGCTCGCCTTCCCTCTCCTGGGGAGGTGCAAGGGGCGTTACCCCCCCCCCCCCCCCCAATGGTCTGGCTGTAACCAGCTGGCCCTGGAAAGACACATAAAATGACCCGGGCTGCAGGAGTATATTCTCTTTGCAGGCCGGGCACACCACCAGGCCGGGCACCACTAGGGTTAGGACTGCCCCTTAGGCAGTGGCGTCGCTAGGGGGCACCTGGGGGTGCCAGGACCCTCCTCTGAAATCTGCCCCCCCCACCTCAGCCTGGCTACTTTCTGTTTTGTCTACAGTGCTGTCTACCTGTACTGTACAGCACATGCACAGAGCCACAATCGCACAACAATGAAGAGCTGTTAAGTTCGCCCTGCAGCTAAGAACAGCCCCTCCAACCAGAATATAGCACACAAAACCGCTAATGATGGATCATTAGTGACTTAATGGTTTAGTGCCTCCATTCTGATGGGAGGGAAGGTGCAGTGGGGTGTGCACAAGATATTCTCTGCAGGTGTGCTTCTGACGTCATACATTGCCCTTTTATAAGCGCCCCCCCTACTTTTGTCTGTGCCCCCCCCCTTCTTTTGTCTGTGGTCCCCTCTTTGCTCCTCCTAAATTGGATTCCTGGTGACACCACTGCCATTAGGATGACTCCAATAAAGTGATCATGTTTTCCAATCAAAACATGGTGTATGTCATTTGGGGTAACAAAATGTGATACAATGTGATGTATTTCAATGTTTAGGGTCTTCAGCAGGGGTTAGCACTGGTATGGCGGGTGCAGCCAGCAGAGGCGATAGTTCAGTTTTGTGCTGACAAAAAGAAGCCCAACGCGTGCTTCGGGCGTGATTTGAGGGGAGAGTTAGGTGGGTGAGCAAAGAGTGGGAAAATCACGCAACGTTGTCTTAGCCCAGAGTAGGCCAAACAGTAAGTTTTTGTGTGGTGAGAAAAGGAGATGGCCGAACAAGGAGAGGGGGGAGGACGTGGTTGATGGAAGCGCAGGAAAGGCAGGCACAGGAGAGAGTTAAAGGGAAGATGACGGATGGAGGTGTGGCGAGCTGCTGAGAGAAAGGGCTTAACATGTGGGTGTTGCACTGGCAGCCAGGCAATGACGCATTCCAAGTCATCGCCTACATGTTGCTAATAACATGAATAATGTGCCTCATATGTTCCAGAACTCCTTTTTGTAATTAGAGGAACATAGCAACGAGGCCGTTTTCCCAATCTGTATATAAAGTCAGAAATGGAAGGCTCAACCCATGCATTTTAGGAATAACTGCTGAATCCATTGCCCATACCCACAAGCTATGTTTTCACGCTTTCCATGTTCGACAATTGACATTGGGCATTCTCGGGCCTGTACAATAACCCCGCGCCCCCTCTGATGCAGCGCAAGTCTGCCTATTCTTGCATCTCCTGCCCAAAGTCATGCAGCGGTGGGCCAGAGAAGACCAGTTGCGCATAGAGAAGCATTGTTATGGAATGTTATCTTAAAGTCCTGCTGACGTCTGACTTCATCATTCGCATAGCCATCAACTCAAGCCATAAAGTTGTTAAACTAATTTCCAAATGTCAAGCAATTGAGTAAAATTGGGTGCACGTTCAATAAAGTTGACAGAACTCTTTATCTGGATCAGACAGCCTTGATATACTGGCCTGGGAACTAAAACAATGCCATAAACTGTGATGTGTTTGTTTGTATTGATGTAGTCCTTTTTTAATGCCTTTCAGTAAAGTAGCTTCCGTCTATGTTGGGGCTGGCGACCCACTGTATGTTTCCTTTGCTGCCATGTTCTACTGTTTGAGATGGAACGGTTGCTTTTATTCATTGGCAGAATTCTGTTAACCCTGTTAGTTTATATAACGGGCAAGGGAGAAAGTGATGGGTTATTCGAATTGACCAACCAGAATATCCTTATTTCAGTGTTTATCAAAACTCATCCATCTGCTCTTCTTTGTCTGTGATGAACAGTTGCTCATTTGTGTTGTCGAGCACTGCCGCATCCACACTCGAGCTGAACTCTAAGCCTGGCATCCAGGCTCACAAGCCAATCTAAATGGTTGCTAACACAGCTTTTTGTTGGATCTTGGCCTTGATCATCACTCTGAAACTGGGTAACAGTTGATCAGATAATCCATATGAGAGATCTTTTATGAGAATTATCAAATGTATTATTACTCGGTATATAGGGACATGCCTCTTTTTAAGGAGTCGATTGATTGTTGGTGATTTCCCATTCATCATATTATCTGGTTCAGAGGTTTTGATAAAATATAAATCCTAAAGATATTCCAGATTCCATTCGACTGTGCTAATATTGTGCTTTCACATGGTTGACCAGCATATGTACTAGGTTTTTTCTGATCCATTGTCTCCGTTTCAATGATTTCATTAATCCAGCCACTCGTGGAGAGATAGGGAGTGGACACCACCCAATGTTTAACAAGCATTGGCAATGCCAACAGTTTGGGCTTTTGTGTAGGCATAGGAAAGGCACTTGCCAGGCACAGCCATAGTGGTATTAACTACCCATTAATAGCATATAATAGCAGAGGCTGGCGAAAATTGTAAAACCTATGTACAAGCCACAAATGTTGGCTTTGCCAATTCTTGTTTTAAAAAGGACTTCAGAGTGATTATATATGTACTTAGAATTTGTACTCTCGATGGCTCCCGAGATGGCCGCTTAGCAATAAGGACACTGCAGATTGAGCTTTGATCCCCACATGAAGCTGCAACTGTGGAATGAATATTAATAAGCATGAATATAGTGCTCCTATTTCTGGAATAGGCGGCTTTCATTCAGGGAAGTTGAATCCCAAAAGGAGGAGCGGCCTCATCCGAGGAATACATGGAACCCCCCCCCCCGACCGGCTCTGCTGAGGGACGCCACACCTAGCTGAGAGATATCACACAGAGAGCACAAGGCAAACATATCAGGCAGAAGGTATGGCGATACAGCAGATTTCTCCCCTGCATGAGGTTTGATACAGAGAATCATGAGCTACGTGTAACTTTGAGGGGTAGGAACCACCGCTGGCGCATTACTAAAGTTGATCCACCACTCATGCAGTCACCCGTAACGGCACAGACTCTGCAACGAGCTTTGCTGGCCATCCTGGACCCGATTGACACTTTGCGCAGTTAAACTGTGAGTTATTCCCACCCACCCCACCCAAAACTGCCACCCAACACTGCATGAAGCTCCCAATGCACAGAATTAACACGCAGACTCCTCCACCTCTAACACCTTGGTGAGACCCACTAGGAACAGTCAAAGTGGGAATAAGAGGAAACAAACCCCCCAACCCACCCCCCCCTCCCGACGAGAGTTGTGTTGTGCAATTGAACACCCCTCAGGTACTGGATATATAAAAAACTGTATATTGGGAACGGGAGCACGGTGGTGGAACCGGGGAAAGACGGGGAGTTAGGATTGTGGGAGAAGCAGCAAAAATCTATACACATTGCACAAGAGGGCTAATCCAGATGCCAATACAACACATTTGGTGAGATATAATATAAATAGCACCCACAGAATCGTTGTGTCTGAAGAGACTTGCCCCTGGAAAGAAGTGTGAGAATAGAGGGTTGCTGTGCTCGGTCAACTTGAACCAATGAACCTCAGAGAAAGTCCTGCAAGCTACTATTGTTGCTAATTGCTCTACACGTAATGGCGAAAAGCGCTTGTTCTAACAAAGCTGGGGGAAGAGGAGAAACGACTTGTTAAGCGACTAGGGGTGAAAGAATGAGAAATCCCCCCTTTATTCTCTGCAGAGGTGATCTATTTGCCATATTATCTACAAACAATATCTATCCAAAGATCTGAAGCCCTAGGTTGAAGCGAGAATACAGAGGGGTATTTAACCACGAGATAGTAGTAGGAACTGTCCTAGAGGAGCAATTGGTAAATGCCAGGGACTAGGGGGGAAAAGAGAGCACACTTCCTCGCTACCACCCACTCCAAAAGAGAACCCAATCAGAAGCTGTTGGCTCAGGTCTAGTGGGGTTCAAACACATCCGGATCACAGTAGCGAGATGGCAGTGGTACACAGGGGCACTGAGAACGTCGACATGGCAGCCTCCAAGGAAGATGTAGAACGGTGCTTCCAAGTTTTCCAGGATAATCTTTCTGCATCTTTGCAACTTCAATTTGATACCTTCACCGCAGAATTTAAATCTGCCTGTTAGACATGTGAAAAGACATTGCCTCTCTTGGAAAGAACAGATACCAATGAGAAGACGATACAAGATCTAGCTCAAAACACCTCAAAGTCGGAAGAACTTCTCGGAACAGTTGGCAAGGGCAACACAAAATCTGGAGTTGCGAAGTGAAGATCTGGAGAATGGAACACAAAGGTCTAATATTCGGGTACAAAACATTCCAGAATCAGTCAATGACTCAACACTGAAAGAGGAAGTCGCAGGAATATTTAGACTTACTGGATACGGTCTCGGAGGTAACAATTCCAATAGAATACATAGGGTTGGTCCAAAACGTCAAGATTCGAGTGCCCGACCCAGCAACACCTTGGCTGCAATGTCATGTTACCCCCAGGAGGAACAAATCTTAAGGGAGGCCAGAAAGGCTGCACAGATTACACTCAACGGAAACGAACTCCACCTGTACCAAGACCTTTCTCCGTTAATGCTACAAAAAAGGAGGAGACATGCACGAAATCCTACATTGTCTGCAAACGCATAAGATATTATATATATATATATATATATATATATATATATATATATATATATATATATATATATATATATATATATGGACTTTCCCATTTGGCCTCTTGTTTACTTGGGAAGGTAAACAGTATCGAGTCACAACCAAGGAGGAGGCAGCTCGAATCCTGCGCTTGGATCAGGAAGATCATGTAGACACCAATTCCATGTTATGTGCACAAGCTCCTAGAGGCCCGCGATATTGG
The DNA here is from genome assembly GCF_040938575.1 of Ambystoma mexicanum. Taxonomy (NCBI): domain Eukaryota; kingdom Metazoa; phylum Chordata; class Amphibia; order Caudata; family Ambystomatidae; genus Ambystoma; species Ambystoma mexicanum. The sequence continues at coordinate 871,702,314 of NC_090936.1, forward strand.
GAATGGTCAACCAGGAACGCACCTGGACAAGAAATCAAAAAGGCCCTTCTTCCACGGAAAAGCCTCCAGAAATCTGAATGACTTGGGATTCAACACGCCAGAAGGCAGACGATTTGGATAAATAATGTCCTTTGTGATCTGTGAAAATGTACCTTATCTAAAGTTGGGGTTTCGTATAGACTCATCTTGGAACTCACTAAAGACAAATCGGGTTTTAGTGTACCCGGCATTTATCCCTGTGCTAGGGAGTAGGTCATCTCCGAGGACACATTCTGAGGAAAGAATCGCAAGGATGATCTACACCACAGAGGGGGGGAAAGGTTGTTGGGGTTGTCGGGGGAGGGTTTACATTGGGTGTTGAATGGGAAACTAGTGGTGGGGATGGGTAGTACACAAGAATGGAATCCACAGGTTAGAGATGTCCTGGTAGGTGCATCCCCAATGTAGTGTTTTAGCCTTACATTCTGTTGTTTGACACTTAATATTAGGGGTCTTAACACCCTCGTTAAAAGGAAGAAGTTAGAATGACTATTACATACACATCAACCTGATCTTGTCGCTTTACAAGAAACACACATTAAATATCAGGATCGATATAAGTTAAAGTTAAAACATTACTGAATAATCAGGCAGGCTAATGCAAAAGGGAAGACGGTGGGGGTACTGCTTGCATTTGAGATGGGGACACCGGTTTCTATTATGAAGCTCCAAGTGGATAAAGCGGGTTGTTTCCTCTGTCTCTTAGTGCAGATGGGTTTGATAACTATAACATTGGTCTCTGTATATTCCCCAAATACAGGACAAGACAGGTTTGGGCAGGGTGAAATGATTCTAATGGGTGATTTAAACATTGCATGGGACCCTGTAAGAGATAGGAGCTCTAATACCAGAAGTGCTCGCCCTCTGCCCTCCATAGCCCTTAGACAAACATTTGAGCAGTTGACACTTAAAAGAGCTCTTGCCAACTCTGAAAGGAGGGGAAAGAGCATATACTTATTCTCATGTTCACAAATCCTTTTCAAGGATAGATTATTTCTCGGTCACTGTTCATTTGATAGGTAGAGGAACACAAATCGATACCCACACCATCACTATTTCAGATCACGCACCTTTGACTTTTGAAATCCACCTCCCTAAAGTCGCTCCCACACTTTGGAGCTGGAAGTTTCCGAGAGGAATATTGTCAGATCAAGTTCTCTGTAATGAACTAGACAGTAAGATTATAGAGATTTTTCTTTTCTAATCTGAGCGAGGAAGTGATCATAGATATAGTCTGGGATGCTTTCAAGGTGACCCTTAGAGGGGAGATTATCGCAATACAAGCCTACAGGAAGAAACGTAGGCGTAAAATGGGACTTGACCTGGAAGGGGAGGTAAAGGATGCATTAAAACAGATGGCGGTAGATTCATCATTAAATCTCCAGAAGCAATACCGCAATACCGCAATGCTATGGGTAGACCGGAGTTCATACACACCAAACAAGCAGGAAAAAAACGATTATATTTCAAACTAAAGATATAAAAGCAAACAAAGTGGACAGAATGTTAGCCAGAAAATTAAAACAGAAAATAACGGCTCAAACTATACAGAGGGTGGAAGATTAATTAGGGAAGTGGGTAATGAAGACGGAAGAAATTATAACCCCGTTCCATGCATTTTATTCAGCACTATACAAATCAGATTGTCCGGAGCTGGCAATTTAACAGAAATATTTGCAAACATTTCAGCTAGGGAAAATTTCAGAGGCGGAGAGGACAAATTTAGACAGACATTTCCCGGGAGGAAGTACTATTTGTGATGGCTAACTTGCCCTTAAACAAAGCCCCAGGACCAGATGGCTGTGTTGCTGCTTTTTATAAAGCGTTTCAAGCAAGTTTGGCCCCAAGATTAACCAACCTCTTCAACTCTGCTAAAAGCAGTAAAATTTCAGCTTCTATCTAGGAGGCAAAAATATTCCTTATCCCGAAATCGGGGAAAGATGTAGCTAAATGTGGCTCTTACCGCCCGATAGCCCTTATGAACATCGTTGCAAAAATATTTACACAAACTCTGGCAAATCGATTAGAAGGCCTTATGCCTATGCTTATCCACCCGATCAGACAGCGTTTATAAAAGGGCGACAAACCCATGATGATCAGCGAATTTGCCATCATCTCAAAAAGGTAGCTAAAAAGGGGATGAGGCTATATTGGCGTCATTGGATGCTAAAAAAAAGCTTTTGACCTTGTAGAGTGGTTCTTCCTGTTTGGCACTCTATGAACAATGGGCTTCGGTCCTAAATATTTAGTGATGGTACAAGCTAGTTACATGAACCCCTCGGCCAGATTGATTATAAATAGGCAGTTATCTCTGTAGGTTTTTTTTCCACAGGGGTATGAAACAGGGTTGTCGTATCTCCCCTGCTTTACGCAATACATCTAGAACCATTGCTATCGCGACTCCGTCAATCAGATAAAATACATGGCTTATCCTTTGGCAGAGAAAGTCATAAACTAATGGCTTATTCACATGACATGCTTCTTACGATTACTAACCCAAGAACTTCTTTGCCTGTAGCTTTTGCACACTTGAAGGAGTTTGGAAGAGTAGCTGGTCTTAAAACCTTCGACTTAAACAAGGTGAATTGGATATGGAAACAACGCAGTTTCACTGGTTACTAAAAGGCATTAGAGTGTTGGGAGTGAACATTACACGTTCACTCTGGGAATTATACGCTGCTAACTTCCGCCCACCTTTGGTGGAGATTCAGAAGCTAGTTCAATCTTCGAACCCCCTGATGGTTTCATGGTTGGGCCAGGTTAACTCAGTTAAGATGATGATCTTACCTAAGGTGTTGTATTTATTTCAGGCCCTTCTGATCCGAATCCCGGCTTCCTTTTTCTGTTCATGACATAAAATAATCTCAAATTTCATATGGAAGAATAAACCCCCTGCATTGCGTTGAAAACATTAATGCTCCTTCCTAATAGGGGAGGGTTGGGCCTTCCTAAATTTAGAGAATATTATCGAGCAGCGCAGCAACGAGTAATACAAAAATGGTTTGGGAAGGTACGAACAGGAGATGGAGACAGATGTAAAGGGCTATAGTGGGACCTAGAATGGCAGAGAAAATCTGGCTGCCTAGAACAGATAGACCTTGAAACATATATTATAGCGAGATTACAGGATTGGTAGAGGAAATGTGGGATCAGGCTATCCGACAGTATCAATTCACCACATTTCTCTCCCCTTTCAACCCTTTATTCGCAAATCCACAGTTCGCTCCAGGTACAGCTCCCAATTCCTTAATTGATTGGAAAAGACAGGGATGTACGAAGTTCTGATATATGTTTTTGGGGCAAGACATTAAGTCGTTAGCGTTCTGCAAAGAGGAACTGGCCGTCCAGGAGAGTCAGCGCTTTCAATATTTTCAAGTCCGCCATTGGCTGATGGCTCCATCCAATAAATCAGCGGATTTAAGAACATTAACTCCATTTAAGCAATTTTTGGCATCCAGTTTGGGAGATAAACATCTGATTTCCAGATTTTATGAACTTCTGATTGACCAACCTCTGACAAGTCCTCTGACATATTAACAAGCTTGGGCAAAAACCTTTGGGGTTCTCACCTAAGGAAGAAACATGGTCTCGTCTATGGTCAGTCATACTCAAAATGACTAGATCTATACATATTAGGGAATTTTGTCTTAAATTAATGTACCAATGGCACTATACTCCCAAACGCTTAATGACTCCAGGGGTACCGGACTCATGTTGGAGGGAATTTGGGGGAAAAGGAGAATGGCTGCATGTTTGGTGGTCGTGTCCCAAATTGGCCCATTTCTGGATGGAAGTCCATGAAAACATGGGAATAATGTTCGCTTTCAAGATGGAGAGGTCCCTGGGGGGAAAGCATTCTAGGATTAACAAAACAGGACAATATAATCTGGCCAAAGTACAAGAGGGAGGCATTTTTTATCCTTCAAGTGGCAGTCTTACTGGTAGTGGTTCAGAAATGGAAATCCCCAGACCCCCCACATATAAAAGACTGGTTCCTGAAATTGTGGAATTTTGTATCATTGGAATGGGTCACCTATATGATACAAGTGGCGCAGGCTATATTTTCAATGGAATGAGTGCCGATTCTGAACTTCTTGCATGGGGATTATACGGAACAACATTGTCAGCAGAATTTACGAATATTGGACATTAAATTAACGATGGACTAGCATCCTGTGTACAAGGGGGAGGAGGATGGGGGTTTGGGAGGGTTTTGGAAAGAGGCTCTTGGGGTAAAACTGGGGAGGGAATTGTTAAGTTCATTTTGTTTGATCTTTCTGTATAAATGAAAACCCAATAAAAAATAAATAATAAATCTGTACTCTTAATACAAATGTTTGGTCTGTATAGGTGTTGCAAGTGATACCCAAAAGCCAAACTAAAAATGGGGTCTTACCCTTTTCATTTCGGATATTGTGTTATTGTTTTAATGGCCTATCCATAGCTACTGCCTGTATTTGCAAAATAAAATGCGAGGTCATTTCTGTGTTGAATCTATTCACCTTCTTGTGGCTCGTTCGAGCGATACAATGGTCACCCATTAAGGGAAACTGCACAGCAGCACCGGGGAGCGAAATTACTTTTTGCACATGAAACTGGGTGTGCAGAAATTAAATTAAAATCTAAGATAAATTGGAAAATTATGAGCATGTTGCTTAGTATTAAGTGAGGCAGGCCAGAATGGGTGCAATACTCTGATTATCTGGGGAGAGCACATGTTCTTGGGTAGAGGCCAAGAAGTGATGGATTCTTAACACTGGAATTCTTTCTGCATAAACACACACTAAAAGCAAATCAAGAGCAAATGGCGTCCACCGTGCCTTCTCAGCTCACGACGATCAGAAAACAAGCTGTCACGGAGGGGGCTTCAGAGTGTGTGCCAGGGTCGTCTTGGAAGTGAGAACATGAACTATCCCAATGTGTTGAGACCGGGTGCATATGTGGATGGGCGGGAGCAGCAGGAAGAGTGCAGGCTGAACACCCAAGCGAACGCCCTGATCACCCTACAAATGACCGAGCGCCACCTAGCATTGGTCGCTGTTGATTGATTTGAAATGGATATTTTTCCAAAGCCTGGTCTGCTTTCACTAGAAGGAAAGGTCCTGTTGAAAAAGAAGGGCCCAAACATGCTGACGTTTTGTAGTCGTGGGCTGCGAGGGGCGTAGGTAGGGCATTGCAAGCTACAGACCTTCTGCCAGACGGGGTTTTGACGGGGAGAGGCAGGAATGGGTGGGAATAGGCATAGGGATTAGCATGGCCTTGGGTAGCGAATGGAAGGGATCATAGCTAAACAATACTGTGCCCCTCCTCGAATGTCATTTCTCTGGGTGCTTCGTCATATGCATTCCTCCTTATGTCTACTTAACATCTGTATTCTGAATACAATAGTTTGGGCTATTAGGTGTCGCAGTGCAAACTAAAAATAAGTAGAGATAATTATAGTATAAGCAGCACAACGTAATACCCATGGGCTCAATTGGGAGAGTCAATCTCAGATACCAGAGCAGCCTGCTCAGGCGCTGTGTGCGCACAGTATTGGTTGTACAGCAAGCATGCTGACCATATTATCCAGTACTCGAGATGCATCTTCAATGGGAACATCTTTTAGTAATTTTATAATGTCCAACACGCTTGCTTATATTTGAAGCACACAGATCGCAGTAGCCAATGCTTTTTGGCCAAAGCCTTCATCAGGGTGAATCTAAAAAAAGACAAAAATAATATAGTGATCCCATGTATCCAAAAGGTACCAAACACGAAGAAATATTGGGTTAAATAGTCTAGCCAACTGAAAAGGTACCTGTCACTGTGCTCTAGCTTGGACCATCAGTGACTAAAATCAAACAGAGATACTGTCATCCAAAATAGTGCCAGGGGTTCACCAATAAATAAACCGTGTAGTAAAGAAATCGCACACAAACAATGGCAACATCTAAATAAAAACGTGTAGTACCTCATAATGTTGAAACAAAGTGTATTCTGGCCTAAAAAAGTAAAAAAACTAAACCTAAGGAAGGTACATATGATGGTATGAGTGGGGAATCTCCAGATACACATTAGAGGAGCAACATGAGAGTGTGCTCAGGACCAGCACTGAGGCGTGCCACGTACGGTTTGACAGATTTGTGGTAGGCCAAAAGGCGCAAAAGCCAACAAAAATAAGTTTTTTAAAAGACCGGCGAGGTTACATCACGTGATAGTGCAATGACGTGGCAGCACTCGACCTGGCCACCGCACAGGCTGTTAATAAAAAATAAAAAAAATGAAGGGAAGGGAAAGGAAATGAAAATTTGTGGTAACTCAAAATGAATAGACAAAGATGAGGATAAACTTAAAAACAAGAACATAGTGATAAACACGAAAAAAGGAGAGGGTGAACCGTATTATGGAGTGTCTGTAAAATATACCAAATGGATTAACGAAGCGGGTCTAAAATAAAAATCGGAGCAAAATACCATATCAAATAGGAACTTCAAATAATAGTAGGCTACACATAAAAATCATCTGGTTTCTACAAAAAAAAGATGCATTTACATGTAACTCACTGAAGATAAAATAGAAGTGCATCCAGAGTCCAATGATAAGCACGAAGGTTTGAGGAAACCTGCCAGATTACATTCCTCATTCATGTCCCCTGGGGCCATAGAGTCTAGACTGTCAATCCAGTAAGATTCCTGGAATTCAGAGTTTGTTTTATACAAGAATATACCTGTAAATTGATCCAATTCTCAATTTTATTTTTATATTTTCGTCCTTTCCTTTATGAATTCATTCTGAGGTCTTTGGATCGTGTTTTCTGATTACTTTTGGGTGTGTTTTATTCAGACATCCTGGTTTATAAATGTGCAGTCATATTTAGAGTTGATAGTGTGGCTTTGCAAAACTCTATATTTGATTGGCCAGCAGTGACTATTGCAGGTCCTTCAAATGCTTCTTTGGCATGAAGCTTGTTGCCATTTGCAGTCCATCCTAGCTTTTTGGAGCAGTGTAATATTTATTTTCTGCAGTAAAGTATATGTACAATTATTTTGTCTAGACCACGCTGCTGACCAATTAGCTGGTTAAAAACTGTGCTTTTACTGTTTGACGAGTGAGCTATTCACCATAATCCTAACCCCAAACATGCTGTGTTAGGTTTTTGTGCCATTGTGAGACATGAGGTTGACAGTTCTCAGGGTAATTATTATGGATGTTTCTGCCAACCAGAATGCCAACCTGTCTCCGTTTCTACATAAAGGTCTATTTGTTACGAGGGGTAGATTAAGTTAGTCATCAGAATCCAGGGTCTCTCCAAGCTTAACACTATGAAAAACACAGCCCACATCAGTTGACCTATGTAACAAGTATGTTGATCCCCCTGCCACCAAAACAAAAACTTCAGCTGCAAAATTTAGGTTGGATCTCTTACGCACCATCCAACACTGCTGCACTCTTCTCCTTCTGACAACATAGACCATGCTGTTCTTTTCCATGTCCTGAAAGGGTAGGCCTACCAGAGGCAATAGTTTGAACAGCTCTTCCCTGTCCAGTAAGGCTTAGCTGTCATTTCCCCCCTTCCAGTTCAGTGGGTTTATCTAGTCCGCATCCCTAATATTACCCATTAGGCGTTCAGATAATGTGCAAGTGCCTGCCAGTTGCTGTTATAACATCCAACACCGATTTCTTTTAAATTCTTTCGCCTAAATAAGACCACAAAATAATAGCTTCTAATTGCCCAGAAGAGTGTTCCTCTTTACCCCCAGTTCATGCATATCCTAGATATCAGTTTCCAGGCTAAATCCTTGGTATTCTGCTTGACCACAGATCTTCTCTCAGTGCCCTGCTATACCACCTTCAAACTAACGTACTATGGATACATTTCTTCCTGAACGCCTTCAAAATGACCAACCAAGCTCCCATTATCCCCCATTTTGTCTTTGGAACTCGCTGTTTATAGGCCTACATGACCCTCGGCTACAGGAACTACAAACTCATCTCAGCTTGCACATCTTAGTGGTTTAGATGGTACCAGTTTGAACATGGCCCTGCACTGTCCACCCTCTTCTGGGCAAAGAGGTGTTGTACGGTTGGGATTATCCCTGCACTAACCACCTCCTTAATGTTGTATCCATCTGTCTGCCACTGCATAGATGCTACCTTCTGGATAAAGGTGTCTTTCACGATTAGCCCATCCTTATATAAAACACTTAGACAGATCTTCACGCACACACCTTTCCTTGTTAACACAAGGGTAAATCTTTTGGCTTTGTCAACACTTGTTAATTTTGGCAAGCCACCATTCGTTTGGATTGCACAGATGTTGCCATGTTCCACATCCTCCATTGTACACGGGGAGGAAGCTGTCTGTCAAAGCACAACTTTGTTTATTGGAATTATTGCTGCGATTGATGTTGAGTGTTTTATTATAGGGTGTTTCTTACTTTTAGTTGTGCTGGTGAGTAACCTTATTCATTTATGGCATGTTCTTTCCAGCACAGTGTCTCAGCCCACTGCATTGGAAAAGTTAACCTTTTTAGAAGGTGACTGCAGATATATATTGCAGTTGTTTTGGCCTAATGTAGATATTTTTTTAAAATCTTTTTGCAGGTTTTGGATACCAAGGATCTTAAAATCCAGAAGGTTGCTGTTAATGGGCAAACTACGAAATTTGCTCTTGGGGAAAGTCATAGCTTCAAAGGCACTCCATTGGAAATCACCCTTCCTTTTGAACTAACCAGGTACATGTTTTGATTGTCGATGCATTTGAAGTCCATGTTTAATCCAATGGAGACATTTGTTAAAGTGGCATCCAGTAGAACAGAATCTTTAGTTGCATCTCGCAATGGACTGTCACTGATGATCATTGTACAGCTTAACAAGAACAAGCACCCAATAATAGAATTTAGAATCTGTGCAGATCAGGGGTAAACATTCTAAGTTACAAACCACTGCACAGGCATAAAACGTCACTTGCCCCCTCAGTGCTCTACTAGTACTCAGCCCACCATATATTATTCAGCAGGAATCAATTACCACTTGACCATGAAGAGTGGCGAGTGCACATTTTCAATCCTGGTCTAGATTATGCACAAGTGTTGGGTCCTATAGGTTCATGAACCAGTAGGCCTGTCTCTGACTAGACCTCCTGGGAAATGGAGAGTTGGCTGTGATCTGATCAAAATATAATGCCCTCAAACCATGTTTACAACAAAAAACGAGCAATAAGAGGGACACAGAAATTTTGAGCTAGGACCAGCACAGGCAGCGGATGGGGACAGAGTTGTAGATAATGTTTTAAAGGAGGACGTATATTTTCTTTGGTGTTCACTGATGTGGACAGCCGCTGGACAGGTACGCTGTGTCAAGGAGTGTAGGCGGAAGGGCAATGGAGAAAAGAACCAAGTTCGGGACTAGGAATTGTAAAGCAGTAATGCCGGTGCACAGAGATGGGAAGTGAGTGGGCTAGGGCCACAGAGAGGTGGACCAGAAACAGGGAAGCTAACATACTGCCACAGTCTGTGATTGATCACAGAATGGCTTGATGGAGGGGAGGGGGGTTCTGGGAAGAGTTGGAGGCAAGGAATAGGCAGGAAGGGATGGATATCTGGGGAATGAGGGGCCCTAGTGGAGCATATAAACGGGTGCATTAGTAGAGAGTTTCTCTCATTCGTGGTAGTGGCACGAAGTGTTAGGCAAGAGCAGCGTGAGCACCATTTAGTGGTAGTTTCCTTGATAATTCTAATCAATTCCTTCCTCCCACAGATTCATCATAGATGCATCCATTTAGGTGCAACTCTGGCTTAAACCTTTTTGTCTTCCAGGAGCTGCACTGCAAATCCAATCAGTGTTGTTGGAACCCATAACTTCAGATGTGACATTGTAGGTTGTATATATGGATCTGGCTACGCCCAGTGATGGAAGTTGCTATTTACAGTGTGCTCAGAAGGCTGCTTTTGAAACATTTGCCTGCTACTTTGTCCTAGGTCATGTCTCCACCGAAGTCCATGTGGTTCAAAACCTTTAAGGACTGTGGGAAGCACATGTTTGGTTTTGTCCTGCACAAAAAATGTGTTTGTCATGTTCAGGACCCAATCACAAGACAGAAGAGTGGGTCACTTGCCAGCCAATGCACAGCTCTTCACAAGTGCAGGAAAATATAGCCCACGTCTCTGGCCGCATTGGCCTTAAAAGGAGGACTCCTGTTTGGCTGAAAAAGCCTAGCTGTGTTGGGGGAGGGGCTGAGGGGGGGGGTCTCTCTTGCCACCAGTTCGTATAAATGGATTCCACCGGATCACCTATTTTACTCAACTGTTGACTCCTGCAAGTATCCATCCTCTCCCCCACACTCTTCAATCTTTACTTGGAACTGCTTGGTACCCTTCTTGCTCCACATGACATCCACCAATAGGCAGATGACACGCAGCTCTACCTCAAGATAACCTCCATCGTAGACTCAAGGCGTAAATCACATTGTTCCAGGCATGGATGTCCAGTCCTTACCTGAAGCTTTAACCCCTCCAAGACTGAATTATGTGAGGAATTCAAGGATTCCGTCACCACCTTCTTTAGGACTAGGGAAGTAAGCCTGCTATGCTTAACACCCCCTATGGGAACGGGTAAGCGGGATCCATCGGGAGGTGACTCCCCCTGAAGGGACCGGAATCTCCCAGAGAGGGATTTCAATCACCATCCCTCATCCCCAGACACCAACCCCTTTGTGGAGGTGTATCGGAGTAAAGGGTATGATAAACCTATGGCCCCTTTATGGTTACCATGGCTTCTTTTCCCAACTTTATTCAGTACTCCTCCTGGAAAACAGCAGAACAAGAACAAATAAGAAACCTATCCATACAGCCCGCAGAGTTCAGTAGTACAGCAGCGCACAGTGGGCATTGGGAAGCTTGGATGAAGAAAACACCAGATGTGGCGTTGTGCCCAGAGATCCACACTTGGTACAGAGGACCGAGTTAGAGCCTAGAGGAGCTGCTCACAAATCTCTGCACTGAGCAACGGGAAATGGAGAGAAGACACCGGCTCACAGAGTTGGCGACTCACATAAGTGGCTCTGTGGTGAGAGGAGGCATGGGCGGACTACACAGCCCTCCCAGAGAGCACCAAAGCATCAGCGATACCGAGAAGCCCAAGGTTGGGAAAGAGCCAAGAAGCCCCAGAATGGTGAGAGAGATGTCCCAGAGAGGGGTGAGTACTGAGAAGCCCCAGACTGGGGAGCAGAAGTGAGAAAAGCCCCAAAGCGGGTTTAAACTCTGAGGAATCACCACCTATTCTGGTTAAGTTACTCTTGGTGGACAAGGACTCCGTTCCTGTGAGGAACTCCTTGGATCAGCCACACTATTGGCATAAATGTGACTGCCTACTGGGAAGAAGAATGTAACGTACTTGTATATGGCTGTAGGCAATGCTGAGGCAAAACCATCAGAGAATGTGGAAGATGTCTCTTTAAGACTCTAGCACTTAACTGCGACGAGTAGAGGAGGAGAGTGTATTGGACGCTATGGAAGCCCCCTGATGTGATCACACCAACTAGGGGCATAGTCAAGACTAGCCGTGGAGCCAGCGACCTACAGGAGAGGTTCGCCAGAGCGAGATGCTGGGAGGCGGGGGAGCAAGGCACTGGGGAAACCGCTGCCCGAGAGGGAAGAGGTGTCCAGGACCTGCTGGTGGTGTGACCACAAACTAATTGTGGTGGGCAAAGTACACGCACAACTATGCTGAGACCATCACTGCTGGGAGCAAGCGAAGATCCCTGTCATCTGCTCCCGAAGAAGGCAGTAGGCCGAGGGGAAGCCGAGAGCAGCCTGCTGACAAAAACTGAAAGATAGGAAACCGAGTACAGAGAAGAATCCCTGACGAGTGCTGAGCCCTGCATTTTCTCATACTCCCATGAAGGTACAGGGAACATGGGAAAAGTAGGATGCCTGACGGGGCAGGAACTCGTGAAGTGTACAACTCGTCCCAGTCATAAAGCCGAGTTAAGTGGAACGCAATTGTTGGATTACCAATGCGAGAGGTGTCTAGAGCCAATAACAGCACTCCTGTGAGGGGAATAACGTATAGAAGAGACACAAGTACTAAATATCTGGCAGGATAAGGTAGGATAAGTAAGGATGGCTCAGGGGCAACACGTTAGTCTTGGAAGCAAGACAACGCAGCGCAACACAGGTTCGAATCCCGATTCCGCGCTTAGAAACCACTTGCTGGTATTAAGCGTGTTCTAAATAACAATTATAATTATAATGTGGAGAGTTCGTAGAGCGAATACCAAATACATCGAAAAGGGAAATGGAGAGAGACTAGATACAAATACACTGGGACGAAGCGATAGTGTCTCTTAAACCAAGAGTACAAGAATCGAAGAGAAAGCACTAAAATGAATCCCAGTAGAGAGCAGTATTATACAAGGGGATGAAGTCCCACGTAATGTAAACAATATTAAATTGAGAGACCATAAAATAGGAGATCAAATTATCCACAACATATCCCTAAAGAAAGCACACAATCCAGGGGTGTTGTCCAAGAATTAATAGAGCTCATGGAGGAGCGATCCAGGCTTTATTGAAGAAGATTATAAAGAGAGGAAACTAGTGAAATAGACATTTCATCCAGAGACCATTGAAGACATCACCAACCCAAGACAATAAGGATCTTCTCTTGGATGAGTCGAAGTTTATCTTAGTGGTACGGTCAGGTAGAGTTGGGTTTGGACTGAATTTTATTTGAAGACTTCCTGACTTTAGTTCTTTTAGATGTGTAGGGTGAACCCTTTAGTGATAGGATTAGGAAAGTTAGGCCGTATCTATATACTTTCATTAAAAACCACTAAAGTGTCTGACCCTTCTGACCCACCACAGCATCCAACAGCAATCAACGTCTTTCACCAGGGGACATACCTTTCATTTCTTCTTTACCCACTGGTGCATGGGTCAGATGCTTTCAGGCAAGCAGCAACAGGCCTTACAAATGACTGGGTAGAGGAAAAGGCAGCGTTTCAGCCACTCTGCAATTTCTCAACAAAACCCAGGTACAAACCTCTTTTAATTTGACTTCCAATATTATTCTTCCGTGTGGGGCAGGCTAGCTTTGTTTGTCCTGGAGTATACAAACTCTTATCTATTGCTTCTGGGCTTTACAGGCTGTTTCTTAGGGCTAATGCCTCCCTTTCGTCCACCATCTCCTAGACAAGAACCCTCTGTACCCTTCCTTCCACTCGAAGACCTCCTACTGGAGGAGATTTTACAGCTCCTAGAGGAGGCCACAACACAATTTGGGCCCACCGTAGAGGGGTGGAAGAAGATCTCCTGTGTTGGAGCCCCTCAGAGAGAACTTGAAAATGGGGGGTGCGTTTTCCGCAGTCTAGTTGATCTCAGAATCCGCTGGTGAAGAATTTTTAACATCACCCTTGAAACAAGAATCCCAATTGTTTGTGGGTTACATGGAGACCGACCACGATAATAATGTACAGGGGTCTTTAACTGGGAATGCCTTGCTTACTGACCCCACTCTGATGGCCTAGGTCCTGGAAATGTGGAACCAATGTGGTTTCCTCTTTCACTTCGGATATGTCAAAGGGCTGGGAAGGAAGGAATGAATCTACCTACAAGTACTGCAAGTAAGGACTAAACCTTTTGAATTGAGTAACACACTGGTGAGGGTGTCAGGAATACCCCTTTCTAGAAAAACAGGAACCATTCATAATTGGTTTGAACTACACCAGCAGGCTGAGGCCTGTGCTACAAAGAGTGAAACCTGAGAGACCATTGGGTTGGGGCCACCCATCAGCTGACCCTAGGCCACGAAAAGTGGGAGTAAAACACTTCTCCAGGTTATGTTTTCTTTGTTGTTAGTGGTAGGGTCAGTCAGTAGGATATAAAAGGTTTGGGCAGAGGACAACATTTACTTTTGTAAAACATCCTGACAAGCACACGTTCGCTATTTCTTCCGAATAGGGAACCACTATCGTAGGAATAGGGGAAGACGAGGCATTTCTTTATTTTAATAAAACGGAAACATTTGAGAACATGTCCTCTTGTTCATCTCCTATGTCTGACATTCTACAAGTGGTGTCAGAACTGCGATGCGAACAACCCGATATTGGGTTGGGACCCATGTTAGTTCAGCGCCTGAAACCTACAGCCAAACTACCACAAAAAGCTACTCTCTAATTCTTTGGGTTTGATTTATTTAGCACCAAAGAAGTTGAGATACCCAGCCAAGAAAGACGGCCGATTGGTAGACTGTCATCCCAAGTTATTTTCCTCTAATGCAGTTCACCATCACAGGTGAACTTTAGGCAGAAGCACCCTTCCCTGGTCGGACTGGTTTGTCTCCTATCTGCCCACCAGGAAGAGGACATATATAGGAGGGATTTCTAAGGTGGGTCATGAATCTGTGGGAGGACCATGGAGAGCATAGCTCAAAAGCTGAACCTGCCAACACGATTATAACTAAGAATGGGGTCTATTGCTATCTTTGCACATGTGCAGAAAATAAACCCAAAAAATAAATAACTGCTCCTTGTGCGTTCTAGTTTGTGATGTAAATGGGTAACCCTAATCGAAAGGGTGTTCTTGGGGATGTAAATGTATCCATAATTCTATGTCTTCATTGTTTTAAAGAGGCACTTTCCATTTTGGTAGAGACCTGTATAGGATAAAAAAGGAAAGTCGGAGCTGAGGCGTTCTGTTATGCAGTTCTACTTCAACAGCAATGGGGAGGGCATATTCTCACCATTCAAAAGCTGAATCCTTGCCAGTGAACATAGTATTACATCAACGATGCTCTCTAAGACATAACCTCATTTTTAAAGGAAAGTATTTGAGCCTGATTTAGGATAGTGGCAGTTTATTCCATTACTAAATGCTAAATTAAGCTTTACATTTCAGCCGCTTAATGGCAATTACAATGCACAGTAATGAAAAGGTGTTGATTTACTGTGCTGTTTGCCATTCACCCAACAAAACACAGTGCAAGAAAAATTCTCTCTTCTTAGTAAACCTTTGTTTCGTGATTGACTATTGTTTGTATATTGTCCTCTTACCATGAACACATTACAGAGATTTGCATGTATGATTATTTTATCAAGCACAGCTTGTAAAAATAGTTCTGACAAAAACAATTGAAAATGCATTTTGAGTTGTGTATTGAATGATATGTGAATCAATGTTTCTATTCATACAGGGGACAAGATGTGATTGTGGAAGTTTCTTATGAGACGTCACCGAAAGCTTCAGCACTTCAGTGGCTTGCTCCAGAATTGACTGCTGGAAAGAAGCACCCGTATCTCTTCAGCCAATGTCAGGTGACTAAAGACACCACCCTGCAGTCTAAAAACACGTGGCAGCTGTACTTGAAATTATTATTCTGATGTTATGTGTATCTTGAGCAGGACTTTCTCGATCCATGTTATTGAATTAAGACAAAAAGCAATTGCAGAATAGTGGATTTGTGTGGCTTAAAGGGTGAAACCTAATCAGAAAGAGTGATTAAATGACAACATTGATAAGGTGCTCACTAATTCAGCGTGTCTCTAGCAGCACGGCAATGTGTTCACTGTTTTGTTTACTACACCAAACCCTTTGTTAGTCAAGCCACTACAATCTGTTCTTGTCATGTACTCCAGATACCTTCAGCACCTCACTATGGAAAAGAAATGCACCTTTTGTGTGAACTTGTGAGAATCCTGCCTCATCTCCTACAGTCCACACTGAAGAAGTTGCGTAATGCTGTATTGTTTCTTGTATAGTGTCGCCTGTTTCTCTAGACTGCTTCAGGGAGATGTGTATCCAGATAATAAGGGAATTTGAGAACTTAATCCGGGAAGTGTCATGAAAGGCTCCAATACCTCCTCGACTTCGATAGTTAGTTTTAGGGTTTTTATTTTCAAGATGTTAAAAAAAATCACATTTTTAATTTTCGTCAGGATGCATGCAGTGTATAGTAGTAATGGTTTTCCCTCTCTCGTCTCCCTTGGGCTACTGCCATCCTAATCCAGGCACCCCTAATCCTCGATTTTTCAAGATAGCGATCAGAAATACTTAGTGTCTACTACTAGCTGTCGGAGAGGGCTGATTGGTAAAAGCATCATCTATCTGGCCCCCTCTGTGGATTTTCTAAGGGTTCACTGACCTAACACTTCCCCAGGTTTCGCAATAGGAACTGGTGGATCACATGTGTCGGTGTCGATATCAGACACCCTGATTCAGTCTCTCCTTCAATCTCTCCCATCTCCTCTCCATGATCTTCCCATTCTTCCTATTCCTGTCCCATTTTGTCACATTCCCTCTGGTTCTCTTCCCATTTTCTTTCTTCTGCCCCACCTATGTCCACACCCTCTCTCTGCTCTTCGTTCCTCACCTCCCTACTCTACTCTCCCCAAATTACCTTTCTACACGTAATCCCCAATATGCACCTCTTTGCTCAAATCTTACTACACTATCTCTGCCTATCTTGTCCAACTGCCCCCTGTGCTTTACTCTGCCCTCACCACTACTCCCACCACACTTTTCACACTCTTCACACCCTCCCACCGTATGCTCTCCATCAGCCATGCTTGTTTTCCAATTCAACAGCAAAAGAAAGGCGTTGAGTCCCTAAACAGACAATATTGCAAAATTATATTCTGGGCAGAAGTACAAATGAACGTAAAGGCTTTGATGTGTTATATCCGAACTTTTACTAGAAGATCGCATACCACCTTTGCATGGTGACAATAGTCTAGAGCAGGCTATACTTTCCAGAGAGTTAATTCATCAGGAATTGTCCAAAAAACTGCATTATGGTCAGTCTTAAATAAAAAGAATGCCAAGCAAGGTTCTAAAAAGATATTTTCTAAAATCACACACAATACTAAAAACGTAACCACCGAACTTATTAGTAGAAAAACGCACAAATACAGGCTATATAATGGTGGTGTAGTGGTTCTATTTGCACTTGGCGGGAGACCATTGTAGGTGGGTACGGTATCACTTTCCTACCTTATTGGTACTTAATCCAGCTTGTTACCGGACTCCAGCATCCCGCGCTTACCTAGGTGTGCCGCACTCGGGCTAAAGACTGTGTCAGGAAAGGTAAAAGCTGTAGGAATACCCCACATCCCTATAACGGAACATTAGTTAGGTTAAATTCACTACAACATAAGGCAAGACAGACGCAAATGGTGCACAGTCTTTTATTGATCAGATTCTATATCTATGACTTGAACCAGTCCCATTACACCAGCAGTTTTAGATTTTATAAAATAGAGGAGTAAACGCACTACACGCTAATAAACAGTTCCTATGCCCCAGCTGCATATATATATATATATATATATATATATATATATATATATATATATACATTTTTTAATATTTTAACAAAAAGTAACCGTACTCCGCATGGGTTCTGTAGACAGACATGCACTCGTCAGTTTTTTAAAATCAATGATCCTGTAGGTCGCTGTTCCGAGTCACTTATCGCTTAATGTGCTTTGCACTCTGAAGTAAACTGCACTGAGAATGGGTGTGTGTGGCTGGCTGTCCTACCCAGAAGCAGACATGGAGGGGTGGCGAGAGTTGGCGTGCTGCAGCATATTGGGACTTTCTGTGTGCTCTCCCCACCTGTTGCATGTGTGTTGCTGTGCAAATAGCTCAAACGGTGCATCCTAGGGATGTGAAACATGGTTTTTGAGCCTTTGAGTTTTGTTCCTCGCATCAAGATGCTTCAAATGAGTTTTGCCCAGTCCTTCTATGACCACATTGATGCTTTGCCGAATTCAGGCAACCGTCTCCTGTGTCTAGGGGCTGAAATCCAGGGAAAGGGTAAATGGTAGCAATGGTCCGGGTGGAGATGGGAGAGATGACCAGCTTGCAAACCAGGCTCTCAAAGGAAGAGTTGAGCTGAGTGCGTAAAATGGAAGCAGGAACCCACTCAGGGAAGATTAAGGCAACCCCCTGAACCCCCCCACCCCACCCACCCAGCAGTGCAGTGCAGTGCAGTGCGGTGAGGTTGAGGCTTGGAGATAATCTTGAAGCCGTCCGGGAGGAGGGAGTCCACAGCAGTGACTGAGCGGGCATTGAGCCATGTCTCGGTAAGAGCGAGAATGTCGAGGTCAATATCTTCAAAAGGAGGCAGATGTCAGCGGAGTGTTTGTTGGCTGAGCGGGTGTTAAGAGTCAGGTGGAGAAGGTGGCTGCCTTTTGAAGGTTTTCTGAGGTGGGGTACAGGGGCATGGTTCACCAGTCGGAGGAAGATGGATGGATGGATGGATGGATAGAGAGAGTAGTAGGGGGAGATGCAAATGAATGAATGAATGAATGAATGAGAGAAGGCAGGATTCGGTCAAAGAGAAGGAGGTTGGGTTGAGGACCCTGAAACAGGATAGTGCCTGTGTGATAGACATTAACGAAGCAACGTGAAGATGAGAAGCCAGCCAAGAGGACTTCTGACTTGGTGAAACTGTTAATGGGAGAGGATGTGGAAGGAGAGAGTGTAGAGATGAGATGAGATGGGGTGGGGGGGGGGAGTCCATAGATCAGGAGAGGGGACAAGGAAGAGGATATCAGTGAAGACCTCTCTGGAGGAAGCAGTGACATGGGTGTCTGCGATGGGAAGGCCAGGGTTTGCCCTGAAGATGCCTTTTTTGTGCTTTTATTTTTACCGGACTTCGTGAGAGAGAAGGGATAGAGGATTGTGTAGTAGTTAGAGAAGTTGGGTGAGATAGAGAGAGCCATAGGCATGTCAGGGGTTTATCAAGGAGTGAAAGAAGAATGACTGCACAGCACAGTTCTAGCTAACTCCCCAGGAGGCCTAGTGGAAGTAGTCACAAAGGCATGAATGCAATCCTGAAAGGAAATATAATTTTAGGAGAACAAGAGGTGCACAGATGAAAACGTACACACACCCAAATTCGAGGCACAAATTCAATGAGAGAGGATGTAGGTTAGTTGAGGCAAGGAAAGCAAGGTACATATGCACAGTGTATTGATTCGGAGAGATTAGTGGAGGTAGAGGAAGAGTTCAGCCATCACTCACTTGCATATCTGTTGGGAGCGTACGTGTCCAAGGATTAGATGTAAACACATGTGGGAGCAGTAACTAGTCAGGAGGTCGAGTTATAGTTTGTATAGGGGGCCTCCGGGCCCTCCTCGGACAGGCACAGGCAGGACAGGCACGGCACAGGCAGGACAGGCACGGCACAGGCAGGACAGGCGCGGCACGGACAGGGCACGGCACGGTACAGGACACGGCACATTACAGGACACGGCACGGTACAGGACACGGCACGGTACAGGACACGGCACGGTACAGGACACGGCACGAGACAGACAGAACAAGACAGGAACGGCACAGGCAGGACAGTCCAGGACAGGCACGGCACAGATGGGACAGGACAGGCCAGGCCAGGCCAGGCCATGCCATGCCAGGCACGGACGGGACGGGACAGGACAGGCCAGGCCAGGCCATGCCAGGCACAGGCGGGACAGGCCAGGCCATGCCAGGCACAGACGGGACAGGACAGGCCATGCCAGGCACAGACGGGACAGGACAGGCCATGCCAGGCACAGACGGGACAGGACAGGCCAGGCACAGACAGGCCAGGCACAGACAGGCCAGGCACAGACAGGCCGGGCACAGACCCGGACAGGCCAGGCACAGACCCAGACAGGCCAGGCACAGACCCAGACAGTCCAGGCCAGGCACAGACCCAGACAGGCCAGGCCAGACACACAGGACCAGGCACATCAGGGACCGGGACAGGCACATCGGGGACCGGGACAGGCACAGACAGGGACAGGCACGACAAGACACACAGGGCACAGACAGAGAGGACAGTCCAGGCCAGGCCAGGCACAGAGAGGACAGGCCAGGCACAGAGAGGACAGGCCAGGCTGGGCACAGAGAGGCCAGGCCAGGCACAGCCAGGCCAGGCCAGGCACAGCCAGGCCAGGCACAGCCGGACAGACAGACAGGCCAGGCCAGGCCCAGACAGACAGCCCAGGCCAGGCCCAGACGGCCCAGGCCAGGCCCAGACAGACAGACAGGCAAGGCCCAGACAGGACAGGACAGGACAGGCACAGACAGACAGACAGACAGACAGGCCAGGCCAGGCCAGGCCCAGACAGGACAGGACAGGACAGGCCAGGCCAGGCCAGTCCAGGCCCAGACAGGCCCAGACAGGGCCAGGCACAGACGGGGACCGGGACAGGTCCAGGGACAGGCACAGACGGGGACAGGCACGACAATAACAGACGGGGACAGGCACGACAAGACAGACTGGGCACAGACAGGGCACAGAGACAGGACAGGACCGGCCAGGCACAGACAGGGCCATAGTGGGCCTTCAGTGTAGGGGCCAGCGTCTGCCTGCCATTGCCACTGATTGGTTAATGAAGAAGAATCAGCCAATGAGGGCCATAGTGGGCCTTCAGTGTAGGGGCCAGCGTCTGCCTGCCGTTGCCACTGATTGGTTAATTAAGAAGAATCAGCCAATGAGGGCAAGGGGCAGCTGCCTTGGATGAATGGCTCCACAACCTAGAAACGGTCGGCCATCTTGCAGAGTGGGAGACTCTGTGTTCACGAAAAACAAAATGCCACCAAAGAAAGTTTGCAACCTTCGTAAAATGCTTCCACAGATAAACGCTTTGTAAATGAGGATGAGCGGATCGCATCAATTGAAATTAGCACGATGTGTCCGCTCGCCGGTTTTTATTTCCTTATGATGCCATTCACAATCAATTTTGTTGAAAAGGCCCTGCAGGGCTTAACTTTTCATGGAATCTGCACAGGACGCTGCACCAGCACCTCCTATGGATCGTGGTGTGTGCCGAGACTGTAGCTCTGGCCATTGTCTATATAGAATCTCCTTATATATTGCTCACTTCCTTTGAAAACTGCTTTCTTCAATGTTAGCTTGGCCTCGGGACTGGGAAGAGTTTCTCTCTTCAAGTGACACTGGTCTTCTCCGACTGGGTTGTTTATTTGCTTTGCGGCTGCATACACCGGAGCTCCGGCGTCTCTCACTGTGTTTCTCTGGCTCGTCAAAAGTTGCATGCTCCGTGACCTGCCATGTCTCCACCTTCACACGGCGTGATGTCAGGGGGCTTCCCTTGCACATAGCACTCTCCTTCTGCTCTCACTCGTCCAGTTAAATACAAGTTTCTGGTTAAATCGACGTCTTCCTTTCTTTTCACATTGTATTCAAGCAAACATTAAGTTGCCAAACTACTCTTAGAAGGTAGTCCCATATGTGTGGCTATGGTAGTTGACTTGGGGAGTGTTAGGGAGGAATTCTCCATAGTGGCTAATTTCACTCACCTAGTGAGTCCCTCAGCAGCTTTGCTGGATTTCAGGGGTTTATTTTTTTTCATGTTAAGAGTGTGACCCTTTTTATTCCCACTCTTACCTGCATTTTTGTGATAAGTGTTCTTTTTATGTGTTTCATGGACTCAGAGTCTAACCAACTCTGGGGGCATCCTCTTTTTCTGTGTCGCACAGCACCCTCAGTGCAGTGACACTGGGTTGTCGTTTCGACTTCCCAAGACTCCATTGCTGGGGCTGACTACAGTCCCCGAGCAAAGGTAAAGTTGCCATTAACTTTATCAGGCTTTTTAAAATTGCCAGACTCAGCACACACCATCTTTTATAGAGTGCTGAAGGGGTCACTTTGTGCCTCCTTTGTCTAAAGTCCTGTTTGACTTGCATTTGGCACCCATAGTTTAAAGAATTGGCTGGTGGCAGTGGTACTACTACACTTTTCTTTTATTACCGTATTACATTAATACGCGGTAACGGTAAAAGCTACACGTTAGCTCTAACCCTAAACCCGGCCGGGTTATATTGTTAATAACTTTACTCCGGGGGTGTTTTTCGCCATTTTCTTTGCTAGGGGTTCCTTCTCGAATCTTCCTTCGTGAGTTTCACTCACTTTGGTTTTCTTTGTTTGCCGTTTTTGCAGGCTTCTGAACAGAAGCCCTGCCAAAGGCACCTGGGAGTCTAGGGTAGGCAGGATGCGAGGGAGGGGTTTGAGACCCCCTGCCCTTGGTTCCCTTGGGAACCAAGTCGCACTTTGGTGTGATTGGTTGGGGCACTGTCCGGCCTGGACACTGACCCCCTGCTGAATGATTGACAGCCAGGCTGTCTGAATGGGGGAATTTAGCATAAATACCCACCACCTTGGACTGGAAACAAGGTCTCCACGGGATCAAGGGACCCGACGAGGAGAGACGGAGAGGACAGCTGCAGACGACATCAACCCCGGTGGAGCCCTGCTGCAGGTTCGAATTCCTGCTCTCAACGACCGAAGCTCTTCATCAGAATCTTCAAACCCTTAAGCTGGTGGGACCAATCAGCTTACTCTGTGCCTGGCCCCTCTCCCCCCTGGTCGAACTTTGGTAATGTCTTGCCATCGCCGGATAGCCAGTGGGAGAGACCCCAGACTGCACTTAGGGTACCGGAGCCTTTTTCTGACACTTAAACTCTGCTGCTACCTACCGTCCCGTGTGGCGCAGGACCCTCCAGTCTGCCTCCTCTTGTGCAAGTGAGTTGAGTGGTGGACACCGGAGCCTGCAGGAAACCCACCTGGACCCGCGACGCAGTTGGAGTGTTCGTTTTTCATTATAAGGTACTGGACACCCATTGTTGGCTTTTCGGAGCGAACACGAAGGAAGTCGTTCTCGCCTTTCATTTACGGAAGGGCTGGTGTGCTGCCTCCACCTCGACTGACATTGTCTGCTACAGTCCGTTTCGTTTTGCGCCTGCACAAAGACTTAGTCGTTATGAGAACCGTGTGATCTTGGGCCAATTGACTTTTACCATTGACTTTGGCATAGGCCTTTTTGCAGATCTACCCTGTTGGTTAATGCTCTTATTAGATTGTGCTGCCTCGATTTGTTAGGACTGATCATTTCGTTTTACCTTGCTTGCCTTATCTTTTTAACCCTCTCATAGAGAGAATTGTAGATTGCCATTTATAGGTCTCCTTGCTTGGGACCATAGACTTGTCTGCAATTATTGAGAGTGTTTTACTTTGGCGCCTTGTGTTCACCCTGTCTCATCGATAGAATTGTAGAGTGCCATTTATAGGTCTCCTTGCTTGGGTCTATAGACTTGTCTGCAATCATTGGAAGTGTGTTGTGAAGTAACATTTTGACTATTTTTATGACCTGCCTTTTTCTCTCCCTTTAACCTAATTATTGGAGTGCCATCTGAGCTACGTGCTCACCTCTGTTTTGACAAAAAGTGGTGTTTTAACTTAGACTTGTCTAGTAATTGCTAAGGGAGGTGTAAATACTTTTCTGATTGTGTTTTAACTTGCTTTTGATTCATAGTGCTAGTGTATTTTCTAAAGTGTGTGTTAAATAAATAATTATATACTTTTGATAACAAGCTCTGGTCAGTGTTTGCTTGCTCATCTGTGTTTTTGGCCCTATTGTGTATCCTCTGTATACTGCCTAATTCTTCTTGAGAGAAGTCTGACTGCTCAGCCACAGCTACCAGTAAATCTGGGTGGTACAGACTGCTACCAATTGGGTTTACTGCTTACTCCTGTAGTCTTAATCTTCTTGTAGTGGTCCCCAAGGGAACTGCACAGGATTCTGCCTAACAGTGAGTTCCTCACAGAAACAGGAGCCCTTGTCCCCAAAGGGGAATTCTCTCTCGGTGAGGTCCCACTTTCCTCAACCTTCTAGGGGAGGGTCTTTTGGAGTGGGCTCAACTCCCTAACCTCACAGGGGGCGTCACCCCCCCCCCCCCTTGGGGAGAAGGGACGAATACCTGCGATTTGTCACAGCACCTAGACTTAAGCTACTGAAATAAGTTTAAATGCTATCTTGATAGGCACACAGGGACTGATCGGGTCCGACCAAGACAGAACAGCTTTTCCTTCCTGATCCATAGGGTTTCCAGGACACCAAACATTTCAACGACTTTTCATAACAATATAGGTTTAACTTTTCAAAGTTTGCTACATGAAGATTCACTTTAGGAATACCTGTTGTCCCGTCAAGCAAATTAAAACAATGTTCTTTTCATACTTATTCCTCTAGAACACTCAAAATGTTTGGTTTACCCTTGATGCTAGTAAATAATGCCATGCCGCAGTAAAAACATGTCCAGATTTGCTTCACCAATGGTATCTAAGACAACATGTTCTGGCTGCTGCTGCACAAGCCACACACACTTTCTCTTGCGCTCTCGACTCTGCTGTCTCGTGCTTTCGAGCGCACTCTCTCTCGTGCGCGCACTCTCTCTCTCGTCCACTCTCTCATGTGCGCGCTCTCTCTCGTGCATGCTCTCTCTCGTGCGTGCACTTACACGCTCTGCTCTCTCTTACACGCTCTCTTACGCGCTAGCGCTCTCTCGCCCTATCTTGCGCTCTCTCACGCTCTCGCCCTATCTCGCGCTCTCTCGCCCTGTCTCGCGCTCTCACTGTATCTCTCGCTCACTGTCTCGCGCTCGCTCACTGTCTCACGCTCGCTCTGTTGCGCTCGTGCACACACACCCTCTGTCTCCCTCTCTCTCTCCCTGTCTCTCTCTCTCTCTCCCTCTCCCTTTCTCCCTCTCTCTCTTTCTCTCTCTCTCTCCCTCTCCCTCTCCCTTTCCCTCTTCCTCTCCCTCTCCCTCTCCCTCTCTCCCTCTCTTTCTCTCACACACTCTAGCTCTGTTTTTCTCTCACACACACACACACACACACACACACACACACACGGAAACAACCACACTTGTGCACACACATACTCGAACTATGTTGGCTTTACTATTTATGTTCAGTAGAAATGCCATGCCACAGTAAGAAAACGTGCCCTAGAATCCTTTCGCAATCAGAGGGCCTGCTCCCTGGCCATGCACACACATTAATTCAAACACTGACTCACTTTCACAAATGCAACCAAACAGCATACACTCTTTCAAACATGCACTTACAGACACAAACCCCAGCATGTAGCTGCACAAACACTTTTTCCTTGCCTTCCACAATTGCCCTCTGGCTCCCACACAGCTAGCAACAGTAACCAGGAAGCAAGGAAAATTCCTGGTCCAGTAGGGCATGTGTAGTGCAGCCGGAGCACCTCCTTCATGCTACTTCTTGACCCACGAACATACGGGGAGGTCTACGTGTGCCATAAGCCTGCAGTACCCCAGCCTGCTTCCCCAATGGGCCATTTGGCTGTGGAAGGAAAATGCCCTCTGCATTGATTCGCCCATTGGAAATCCGCACAGGGGTACTGTAAAGTGTCGCAGACAACCATGCTTCCCTTTGACAGTTACATCCAGTCCAGGAGTGTCGACTCAGCTGCTTGCTTCAGCCCGAGGGAGCGCTTAGTGTTTTCACTGTCCTGGCTCATCCATGAGTAGCGAGTTGATGCTCAATCTCTCATTGTAAACGAGCAGCCCCAGACAACCATTTTTGATTCAGGAGGTCTGGTAATCATACGCTGTCTTTCCATTCCTCTGCATTGGTCCGTACAGCAGTTCCCTGTGGTAACAGATGATAGCAGGGTTAACTGGATTTCTTGGAAGGGAATACATTGTCTTGCTTGATTTCCGTATATGCTGGAAATGGGATAGAAGCAGCACAGCAATCTAGCCTAAATGGAGAGAAAAACACAGGAATGGGTTGTTCGCAAAGCTTGTGTCTGTGCGTCCTTACCCTTCTGTTGCCCGTGTCCTTCCTGCATAGCTATATGTCCATCTCTGGAAATCCCAGAAAAACAAGGGGACCATTTTTTGTACTCCTTCCTACCTTCTCGGGAAAATAATTGATTCCATATAAAAAAAGGAAGGCTCACGTAGAACTCTGGCTCAGTGGTAGTCCTGAAATAATGGACCCTCACTGTAATGCTATCATTAACAATAGAAAACGTATTTCTGATGTTTGTTAATCTGCTTAGAATCACATGCTGTGCATAGTCCGACATCCAGTGGTCACTGCGGAGTATTGCATTTTGTTTTTCGTAGTCGAAAAGGGGACGTCGACAAGCCGTGTCTGTAACACTATCCCTATAGTGATGTGCGTTGTACCCACAATCCCTCACGCGTCGAGGTTCCCTCAGATTTTTTTTTTCAGCCCAGTTATTGGTCGCCTCTATGCGGAGCTCCTCGAGAGACATTGCGAAATCATTTCTTCGACCCTTGGTCGTTTATTATTATTAGTATCTAACACATAGATCCCTCCCTCGACGAAGCTGCAAGCTGTTTCTCCGCCGAGCAAGATCTTCGACGGAAGGACGAGCGGAGGAGATCCTTCGGTGTCGCCGAACACGTGGCCTGGCCTCGCCGGCCTTACCCAGTAGGGAGAGTGGGGTTGTGTGATCTTTTCTTTTCACTCTGAGAATGCCTTTCTCTTTCCCCTCCCTCTCTTTCGAGGCCGTAATCACACTTCTTGCCCTCAGCTATGGAGAGGACGCCCTTTAGGTTTTGCCCACTTTGCAAAGGCAAATATACCGGGAAGGACAAGCACAAACGGTGCAACCGTTGCTTGCCCCTCGATCACAAGGAGGACGGCTGTGCGGCCTGTAAATTACTTAAGCCCAAAACGATAAAGGACCGCAGGGTCAAAAGGTGGGCGGCCTACGCCATGTCTAGGTCAGATTCCTCGCCCGCTGCCGCCGGATGTGACAAGGACAGTGATTACACGGCCCCCGTAACGGAGGTTGTAGACCTCTCGAGGGAGCGTTCTCGCTCTTCTTCGACTGTCCCCGGCCCAGACAAGCCCGGCTCACGCCCAGCTTATGGGGATGAACACCCCGGCGACAAGGACGCACACAAGAAATCTCATAAACACATACCCCACGGCATGCATTCGTCGAAGACGAAGGCAGCCATAGCGCCAACGGAGGCGCCGGGCCCACCGGCGTCTTCCGCCGACCGTAAGGGTCGCCAGCCCTCCCCGCCACCACTCCCGCGACAGGCGACCGGGCACTCTGGAAATAAGGGCGCTAACCCCAAACCCTCAGGCGGCGACGGCCCTCGTAAGAGTGCGCACGTTGCCAGTAAAGACTCGACGGTACCTAGCGCGACGGCGAGCGATCCCTCGGCAGAGAGAATGATCGCCGAAAGCCTCGCGCGTATATCTTCTAAGGACGGCCAGAGACGGACGGCAAGTGACACGCCGAAAACCGCGCACAAGGCCAAAGAAACGCTGAAGGTGCCAGAAAGTAGGCTGGGACAGCTCCCACCGTCGACGGAAAGCCCTAGCCTGCCAGAACACTTCTCAGAAGGCGAAGGCATCTTATCTTTGACACTATGGGACAGATCTAGACACTTACAAGGAGAAGAAACTCCTTTTTCACTCCCAGACCGCTCTGGCCTACCTCAGTGGACCTTAGAGAAGTTCCAGTCCTGTATGGACAAGTTAGACAGATTCATGGCCATTCCAGAAAATAGGACACCTAAAAGACCTAGGGAGGTACTCCTAGAAAGTCCAAGGGCTAAATACCCGAAGTTGTTCTATAACCCCTTTCAGGAGGATATGAACTCTTACGACCTCACTGAAGAGGACACTCACTTCCAGGAAGGAGAGGAGTTCATTAATGATGAAAACCAACAAGAGGGAGAAGGCTTCTATGAGGACACTAACATAAGTGAGAAAGGGTACGAGGAAGACCCAGGTGAGGGTGACCCAAATCCCTGGCAGTCACCATCAGGGTCTACAGAGCCAGACATTATAGACATCAGGTCTCCTCAGATCACACCAGTCAGGAACCCTTCGCCTGTTGACGATCAGCCCAACTTTAATGCGCTGCTGAGGAAGGCAGCAGCACATTTTGAGGTCGAAACTGGGGAGGTCACCCCAGACACTGACTTCGTGGAAAGGATTATCAAAGAAAAACCCCCCACCAGCCAAACAATTCCAATACTCGCCTCTGTTAAGAGACAAATCAACCCTTCACTGGCCACCCTGCACTAGTAAGAGGGGTTAATCCAAGAATCGAAAAATTGTTCTCACCCTCTCAATCAGACCCACTATATATTAAGGGTCACTCAATCCCGGACTCCTTAGTGGTGACTAACACTAGGAAAAGGGCTGGGGTTCCACTGTCTACCAGCGAGGCACCCCCGGATAAAGAGGGGAAAAAGCTTTATGCCCTAGCCAAAAGAATTACCACCTCGGCAGTGTTCTCAACTAGAATTGCCAATAATAACTAGAATTGCTGGCAAGCTACGCTGATGCGAGGGAATTCTGCTGAAGCGCAACGTCTGGCTTCGCAATTCCGACCTTGGACCAAATCTCAAAGCCCCTTAACAGGCGGAGATTTGGCAACAAGTGTTCTTTTCGTGGCCAAAGCCAGCAACAGAATCAACAACTTCAATATTCTGTAAAAGTAATAGTGGCCAGTACAATCAGAGAGGTCAACGCCGTGGCAAGGGGAGAGGCCGGGGTTCCACCCCTAGAGGCTCCCAAGCCACCAACAACACCAAGTGACGCGAAGATTCGGGTCCCCTCCCATGCATCGCCGGTCGGGGGCCGGTTAACATCCTTTCTTCCAGCATGGGAGGGAATAACATCAGACCGCTGGGTACTATCCACCGTAGCCCGCGGCTACTGTATAGAGTTCAACAGTTCCCCAACATACAGACCCCCGAGGGGACGATGCATGACACCAGAACACCTCGCCATCCTTCTCCAAGAAGTGGACCAGCTACTGGAAAAAGGAGCTATAGAGGTCGTGCCTCTATCTCAGGTAACGCAAGGTATTTATTCAGTGTACTTCCTTGTACCCAAAAAGGATCTAACCATGCGCCCTGTATTAGATCTGCGCCCAGCGAACAAGTTTGTCAAACTCCAAAAGTTTCGTATGGTGACCTTACAGGAAGTGATCCCACTGCTATCACAGGGAGATTACATGACAACACTGGACATGAAAGATGCATACTTTCATATTTTAATGTTGCCAGCGCACAGAAAATACCTCAGGTTCATGATAGAGGGCAAACACTACCAGTTCAGAGTGCTACCCTTCGGCATAGCATCTGCACCAAGGGTATTCACGAAAGTACTGGCAGTGGCAGCGGCCCACCTGCGCAGGTTATCCATCCCAGTATACCCTTACCTCGATGACTGGCTCATAACAGGGGATTCTTACGAGACATGCTTCTCAAACACCCAAAAGACTGTAGACCTTTTGTTCCAACTGGGCTTCTCCATCAACGAGAAGAAGTCCAGCTTAGACCCCAGCCAAGTCAAACAATTCCTAGGGGCTCTAATTCGAACAAAGGACGGCCTCGTCTTCCCCTCCAACGAGAGGGTCCAAAACATGCTGTTTCAGATCCCCCAATATGTGGCAGGTCGAGAGGTGACGGTGCGCAAAGCGATGCGCTTGCTAGGAATGATGGCATCATGTATTTATTTGGTACCTCACGCGCGCCTGCGCATGCGCCCAATGCAAGAGTGGCTCAACAGCCAGTGGTGTCAGGCCAGCGGACAATGGGACGATCTAGTGGTGGTCTCGCAGGTCTTGGTTCTCTCGCTACGGTGGTGGACAAAGGAAAACCTGGTAAGAGGGAAACCCTTTGCCACACCCTCAGTGGAAGCCACTCTAACCACAGATGCATCCCTCACAGGATGGGGGGCTCACCTAGCCCATCAAACTGCTCACGGAGTGTGGACTCCGAGCGTAGCATCCAAGCACATAAACCTACTGGAGCTACTGGCCGTGTTCAAGGCACTAAAAGCCTTCCAGGAACACCTACAAGGGAAGACGGTGATGGTCCTTACGGACAGCACCACAGCCATGTACTACCTCAACAAGCAAGGGGGCACCCACTCTCCAGGACTGTCCAAGCTGTCCCAGAATATCTGGAAGTGGGCTCTCAAACACATGTTCCTACTGTCGCAACATGTACCAGGGGAACTCAATCTGCTAGCAGACGAACTCAGCAGAGACTTCCCTCTGCCCTCAGAGTACGACGTCTTCACACAATGGGGATTCCCAGAAATAGACCTGTTCGCAACTCTGGAGAACTCACAATGCCAAGATTACGCCTCCAGGTACCCCCAGAACCAATCCAAGGGGAACGGTCTATCGATTCCATGGTCAGGGAAATTTGCTTACGCCTTTCCCCCCCGACTCCCCTTCTCAACAAGATTGTGCACAAGATGCACCAGGAACAAGTTACCATGATACTAGTGGCCCCTATGTGGGCCCGACAGCCATGGTTCGCTCACTTGATGGAGATGTCTCTATCTCCCCCAGTGAAACTTCCCGGCCCGCACAACATGCTGTCACAGGACAAGGGCAGGACACTGCATCCATGCCCTCAGACCATGAACTTCGCAGCCTGGCTCCTGAGATCATAGAATTTGGACACTTGCAACTCCCGCAGAGATGCATGGACATCCTCAGGGAGGCTAGAAAGCCTAACACTCGTCACTGTTATTCTAGCAAATGGAAGAGATTTGTCATCTGGTGTAGAGGAAGAAGCATCGACCCAGTTGACTGCTCCCCCACGCACATTGTCCTGTACCTGACCCATTTACTGGACTCGGGTCTAGTGTTCAATTCCATTAAAGTCCACCTAGCGGCATTTTCTGCATGCACCACTTTCCAGCTTAAAGTGTCGTGGTGGAAAGTCCCAGTTATCAAAGTCTTCATGGAGGGAGTAAAGAGAATACACCCTCCAATAGCAAACCCAGCTCCCGGCTGGGACCTGAATGTGGTACTTACCAGACTCATGGGCTCACCCTTTGAACCCATGCACAAAGCAACTCTTAAAGACCTCACTCTTAAGACCGCTTTCCTAATAGCTATAATCCATTAGGAGAGTAAGTGAACTACAGGCTCTTTCTGTTTTAGACCCCTTTGTAGCAGTTCACAAAGATAAAGTGGTTCTACGCACGCACCCAAGGTTTGCACCGAAATTAATCTCAAAATTCCATGTAAACCAGTCAATAGAACTACCAACGTTCTTTCAAAACCCTTCCAATTCGGGAGGAAAAAGTCTGCATACACTTGATGTGCGCAGAGCTGTCATGTTGTACATGGAAAGAACCAGACCACTGAGAAAGACTAATCAGTTCTTTGTCTCGGTGGCAGCAGGAAGAGAAGGAGATGCAGTTTCAAAATCCACTATATCTAGATGGATTGTTCAATGTATCACTCTCTGTTACACTCTTGCTAAGAGAGAACTACCCTTCAAGCCAAGAGCACATTCTACTCGAGGCACTGGGGCATCCATAGCATTCATTGCAAATGTTCCCCTTGAGTCCATCTGCAAAGCGGCAACCTGGAGTTCTGTGCACACCTTTACAAAACACTACTGTCTAGATGCACACTCTAGATCTGACTCCCAGGTGGGACAGGCAGTATTAAGACATCTTTTCTCTACTGTTCCTTCTCATAACCCACCGCCAACTCCGGGTACTGCTCGCTAGTCTATGCACAGCATGTGATTCTAAGCAGATTAACAAACATCAGAAGACAATGCATTACTTACCGTAAAAGCATTTCTGATGGTTGTATCTGCTTAGATTCACATGCGCCCACCATTCCTCCCCGCTCGGATGGAAGGAACATGGACACCTTTCTACATCTCTCTCTCTTTTCTGTACTCACTCACGTATAGAAGGCTCCCTCAGGGCAGAAAAAATACAAACAGGGACCTCGACGCGTGAGGGATTGTGGGTACAACGCACGTCACTATAGGGATAGTGTTACAGACACGCCTTGTCGACGTCCCCTTTTCGACTACGAAAAACAAAATGCAATACTCCGCAGTGACCACTGGATGTCGGACTATGCACAGCATGTGAATCTAAGCAGATACAACCATCAGAAATGCTTTTACGGTAAGTAATGCATTGTCATCTTATACAAATCCCTAATCGCAATAAAAATGTCATAGTGTGTTAAACATTTATACAATACACAAACATCAAATAAGACAAGGGACTCTCTGCTGGACATTCCTCAGGGTCCACAATTATCTATAGATGTGTAGTGACTTTATATTCCATTAAAAACTTTACTCTGTATCCAGAAAGAATAAGTGTTCCTTGATTCTGCTAGGAATAACCTATGAGGATAGAGAATAATAATCTAAAGTAGGTCTATTTAATGACCATCATCCCCCTGACATTTAATACAATGAATGTACTTCGTGTAGCTGGAAAAATTGCCCATGAACACCAACAACCATGGCTGTTGAATTCCCACCATTACTGATCTGTATGGTACTATTTGATCGATGACCAAAAGGCTGTACTCTAAAGAAAGGGTAGGGGGGGTGAGCCCCCAAAAATCTTTTATTAGGTTGTGATGTTATACTACAGCCATAATAAATATAAGTGTATACCACTTCACACAAGCGCTTTCCTATAGTTATATGCATCAAGAACACAGCCATACACATGGACGACAATAACGGTTCAAACTGACATTCGCCCAGTCTTAATCACCTACACATGGAGACATAAAGGGGGTACCCCATAAATTATGTACTCGGGTACCGTCACATTTAATTGCATGAACAGTATGTGTTTAGCTCTGTTGCTAGAGTGTTTGTACCAAGAAAGGTCTACAAAACATAAGTTTTGTTGTGTGTTTCTTGGCCTATGCTGAGGAATGTTAATTGCACACGCTGTTTTTTATTGGTGTTTAATATATGCACATTTGTTACAGAATGTTGAAACAGTGCCCTGTTACTGTGCCAATTTTCCTTCTTCTGGCTTTGTGGTGTGGGGCTTTGTGATGTGTAAATGACAAAGTTAATGTTTGTTTTTTCAGCACATTAATGTGGATGTATCATACCGTTTGTTTCACTTGCCTTATCAAAGATTTATGGTATGGAAAAAATATGAAGGCGCTCTTAACTGCTATGATGCAAAGTGAATCTTGCAATTGGGAGTTTTCCAACAAGATGTAATCATTACAAGGGAAACTGAGACCAAAACATAGCAAGTGAAATTCTATTCCTTTGTCGTTTGATTTGTCTATAGTGCTTGAAACCGTGTTAATGCTACTGACTCTACGCTACAGGGCACAGGTTTAAGTGCTTCCCGCAACCTTCGTCTCTTTCTCATGCTCTCCATCTTTCTTCTTAAGTTAGTTTTTCCTGCATCATTCTTCTCTAGTATTATAGATATTGATTTATTTTGATCTTCAGCATCGTGACTGAGGCCACTGGGTTTGTCTGCCTCTGTTCTGTAAGCAAATCTGAGAGGAACACATCACCAGCATGTCTTAAGGACCTGATTTCTTCCCCTCTTTACTACCTCTGCCTCTTCTCTGCGCCTTTTCCCCTTTGATGCCACACACCATGTGCTTGGTCCTTCTCCCACTGCAGGCATTAACCTTTTAGATCGTGGCCACACCCCACCCCTTGCCTTGGACCAAGTGTGCCCCCTTGTTCCTTCTAGATTTTGCTAACTCTGACCTTGATAGCCTCCTGCACTTCCTCTTGATACTTCTCTCGAGCCTCCCCATGATACCTGATGCTAGCCCACCCACCCCCTGCCCCCTACGTAGTCCCTGCTCCAGGCCTCTTTCTCAAGTAATGGTTTGTGCCAGAAGCCTCGGATTAGCTTTGGGTAGGGATTGTTCCGTCCAGATGTTTCCCTTACTGCAGGCGATCTAATGTAAGATATAGGAATTCCCAAGTGTGGGTGGAGCGCAGCTTCAAAAGCCAGGCCACTGTTGTGTTTTGAGTGTGGGGGTCCAGCCAAACCAAACACTTGATCACCTGCATGGTGCCTCCATAATAAAGATGTGGACACAGGAACGAGTTCCAACATGTCTTTATCTCTCGCTCTCCTACTTACTACGAACCCTTTCTGGTCCTGTCACTTCCTTTCGCAACCGCTCCCTGCTTCCACCCCCACAACCTCCCCTCATTTTATACAACTTCATACCCGTTTCCCCATTTCTTCAATGAGTAGTCTTGGCAGCATCCGGCCCTTTGTGGTCTCTCAACCCTCAGCTCATGGGGCTCAGACATGTCTGTGGGCTTGGGATCAGTCCCATCATCCCAGTCTGACTCTTCCCCTATCTCCATGGTAGGATTTATCTTATTGATATGTATCCTCCTCTTTGGATCTGTTTCCTGCTACTGCTCTGCATCTTCCTGAAGTGTGAGGAGTTCCTTTGTATCTGGTACTGATCACCTTCTGCCGTTAACATGGAACCCCGCTTGCATGTGATTATCAGTGTGTCCTCATGGAAGGTAGCTGTGTGCTTGTTGGTTTGTGGTTGCTTTACTACTACCACGTCTTCTACGTCCAGACAGGACTCCTTCGCTCCCCACTTGATGTCTGCGTTTCTTTTCATCTTCTCTTTTGCTGCCCCGTCTTGGGCCCTCATGGTGTCATCTTCCTGGTATTTCTCAGTCATCAGGGAGATGTGGTAGTCTGGTGCGTATGTTTCTTCCGGACATCACCGCCGCTGGATATTTCACAATGGTGCTGTGTGGCATATTTCGGTAGTCCTGCAATAGCTGATAAAGCACTTGTTTATATGGTTGTCCTATAAAATGGGTTATTTGTAGTGCTATTTTTAGGTTTGACCTGAATCTCTCAACTGTCCCATTCACTTGGAGCCACAGTGGAGTTACCTTCCTGTGTTTAAACCCCATATACTCTGCAAATGTCTTAAAGTCCTGGCCTGTGAACACGGGCCCGTTGTCAGACTTTAACGTTGTTGGAATGCTGTATGCCATGAATATTCTGTCCAATAGAGGTGTGACATGATGAGCTGCCGTGGATCCCACTATTTGCACTTCTGGGATCCTTGAGTACTCATTCTTTCCTGCTAGCACATATTTCCACGCTTTTATAGGCCCAAAGAAGTTGATGGCAACTTTGTCCCACACTCTCTAGGGTAGTTCTGTCGTTTTTAGTGGTTCAGGATGCCTTGCTGGTGTGATGAGACAGCAAGTGGGGCATTCTTTGAGTCATTTCTCCACCTGGGTGTCCAGTCTGGGGAACCATACTTTCTGTTGTAGCATCCTCTTGGTTGACACAATGCCACAGTGCCCCTCATGGGCCAGTTCCACCACTTGTCACAGGGTGGTGGGTATGACGTTTATTTCGTTTGAGCAATAGTCCCTCCTCCGACACCGCCAGTTCTTCTTTGACTAATAGGAAGTTGTCAACGTCCCGTCTCACCTCCGCCGATATGCGTTTTCCTCTTTCCTTGGTCCTTTTCCATTGCCCATATTGCAGTGCTTAAGCCACCATTTGCTTGTCAATGTCAGTTTCTGCCTCTTGTGAGATCTCTAGTGGGTCAAGCCCTTTGGGGGATAGCTTGCTGTATTACGTCGGCCACTGATTGCTCAGGCGTCTCAGCTTTTCCCGTGTGTTCGGACAGGAATTCGGCAGTATCTTCTTCTTTCCCTGGTCTGTGAACAATGTCAAAAGCCTGTAGATGGAGACCCCACCTGGTTATGCTTGGTGGCATCTTCGCTTGAGGGTTGCCGTAGAGAAACAGGCCTTGGTGTTCCATGATTATCGTGCACAATTTGCCACAAAGGAACACATGAAAGTGCTCACAGGCCCATCCTACTGCCAGGCTCCTTTTCGGCCTAGGAGTAAGCCTGTTTGGTCTTTGATAGGCTTCTACTGGTGTATATGATGGGCCTCTGGTGCGCTGTGTCTTTACCTTTTTGCACCAAAATGGCCCCCCGTCTCACCGGAGTTGCATCCACTGTTGCTTCAGTGTCCCTTGTTACGTCGAAGTAGGGCATATGTTTGGCTTCCCATATTCTGCCGCAGATGGTGGTAAACGCCTCCTGACATTGTGGGGACAAGTGAAATGGCATGTGTTGCTTCGTGAGCGCCCTGAGGCATTTAGTGATGGTTGCAAAGTCTTCGATGTATCTCGTACAGTAGCTTGCGAGTCCCAGGAAGAATCTGAGCTCTGACACGTTTGTCGGAGGAGTCCCATTCAATGCAGTTATCTTTTCAGGATCTTGTGTCATGCCTTTCCCCAAAAATTTGCCTGAAAAACACAGGGTGGATTTCCTGAACTCTCATTTGTCCTTGTTGAGGATGAGATTTGCTGCTTCTAGAGCAATGCATACCCGTGACAGCATGTGGTGTTTTTCCACACTGGTGCTGAAGACTAGAATATCGCTGTAGTTGATGCAATTTGGGATGTGCTTTATCACATTGTGTATTTCGGCTTGAAATATTTCCGCCGCTGAGGACACGCCAAACTTAGCCTCTTGTACCTGTAGAGGCCTACGTGCGTCACAAATGTGGTAATGTACCAACATTCGTGGCTCAGTACCAGCTGATGATAACCTTTTATTAAGGTTGATTTTAGAGAATACCTTGCACCAATTTAGCAAGTGTATCATATCAGTGATACGGAGGGTCTGATGATGTTCCCATTTTATCGCTTGTTTTGGTCTCATTTCTACAGAGTCTTATGGCCTCCGAGTCTTTCTACGGCACTTGCACGATGGAGGAAACCCACGGTGTGGGGGTCCTGATGCCGGTTTTATTATATCTTGTTCCAATAGTTTGTGTAGTTCCTCCTCTACTTGTCACTGAAAGTTTGTTTATTTATTTCATTTGTAAAGCGCACATGCAACCCGAAGGCCTTGAGACGCTGTTACACATACAAGTCAGGTACAGGTATGGAGAACACAATAAGTCGGACAATAAGGTATAGGTGGAAAGACGGGGAGAAATACATAAGGATACATTGGTTGCACAGTGATAGTGTTACATACATAATAGTTATTCAGAGCATACCGAGGTAGGGAGACAAGGGGTAGTTGACTAGGTCATAAGGGAGGGGAGATTAGGAGAAGAGCTGGGTTTTAAGGGCTTTGCGAAAGACCCAATAGGATTTCTCAGCCCTTAGGGAGCGGGGGAGGTAATTCTAGAGTTTGCCCGTGCAGTAGGGGAAGCTAGAGCCTCCTGCTCTACATCTTCTCACTTTTGCGCGAGCAGTCTGTCTGAGTAGGGGGTCCTGGTAGGTCTAATGGAATGGGCTTTAGCGATTTCTTTTGGGGGGTAAGGATGCGCTGTATTAGCGAGGCACTTGTAGGCAATGGACAAAGTTTTGAAGTGGATCTGTTCCTGGATGGGCAGCCAGTGAGCTTCCCTTCTGGCACTGGAGATGTGTTCTCGTTTTGGGATGTTTAGGGCTGCTCTCAATGCATTATTTTGAATAGTTGGCAGTTTTCTGATATTGCAAGCGGATGTGCCTGTAAAGAGGACGTTACAGTTGTCTAACTTTGAACCAATGACAGCCTGGGCGATGGTGAGTGCTGGGGAGAATTCTTATAAATGGCTGATTTCCCTTACCTAATGAGTCCCTCAGCAGCTTTGCTGGATTTCTATGATTTATTTTTCTTACCTGGTAAGAGTGTGAACCTTTTTCCCACTCTTACATGTGTTTTGCCTTGTGTGTTTTTACCATTTTGTGTGTTCTTGGGCTCTGGAGCCTCACCTACTCCACGAGCAACACTTTTTGTGTCTGCTACACACCACCTTCAGTGCAGTGACACAGGGTTGTCTTTGAGACTTCCCACTGACTCCATTTTTCTGGGCTGACTACTGTCCCCCAGAAACATGTAAAGTTGCCATTAACTTGATATAGTCACTTTAAACCACAGACCCAGCACACCCCATCTTACATGGAGTATTGGAAAGGGTTAACTCTTATCCCTTTTTGTCTGTGCCTCTTGGAGCCTTGTTTTGCTCCCTTAACCTTAAGACTTGGCTGGTGGCAGTGGTATCTACCCTAACGTTTCTACCGCGATTTATATTATATGAACGTGGTACTGTATTAGGCTATATTATTAGCCTCGAACATAAACCCGCTTGATCAAATACATTTTATTTTGGCTCCGGCTGGGTTTATTCGCCATTTCTTTTTGTTAAAGACTTTCTCGTGTTTTTCTCTGCGCGCCAAACAGGGGATGATTCCTTTATTCGCTGTCTTTTTGCGGGCTTCTGCACAGAAGCCCTCCTTAAGGCGCCTGATAGTCTAGGTAGGCAGGATGTGAGGGAGGAATCTTCGGACCCCTGACATGGGTTCCCTAGGTAACCCAAGTCACACTCTTGTCTGATTGGCTAAGGGGGACTGGCCTTGCCCTGCCAGGCTGTAGGAATGGGGGAAAAACTGCATAAAAAGCAGGTCTCTGGGACTGGAAGAGCAGAGTCGCCACTGGAACGAAAGAACCAACGAGGAACTGGATGAAGCGGACCCCTACCGCGACTGAACTGCCCGGTGAAGCCCTGCTGCAGGTCTGAATCTCCAAATCCGACGACAGAGAAGATCCTCCAGGAAACACCTTCCCTTGAGCTGGTGGGACCAACCAGTTCGACCCAACTACAAGCCAGGACCCCTCCTCTGGTGGAATTCGCTGTACAGAGCTACAGTCGGCTGGATAGCCACGAAGGTCGGACCCTGCTTGGGTTTTAAGGAGCGCACCTTTTGTTCGTTGTTTTGCTCTGCTCTTGGTTTCTTCCCTGGGTGGCGCAGGACCCTCCAGTCTTCCTACTTCGTGTCAGTCCGACAGTCGCTTCAGGAACCGTGAGCCTGCAGGAACCACCAGGAATGTCTGCCTCAGCTACAGCTCCCTCTCCGTTTTAAGGTACTGTGCAAATCCGGTTGTCCGTTTCGTTCAACCGCGGTGAAAGTGTTTAAAATCTTTCTCCAATCTGAGGGCCTGTCCTTCTCTTCTCTTTGAACTAACATTTCTACCAACCAACCTCGTCCGGAATCTGTGCCACAAACTTTACCGCAAACTTCACTGAACTGTATTATCTTGAGCAAAAGACTTTTGAACTATTGACTTTGGCCCTAAGCCTTTTCTATCTGATTTTAACCTTGTATGCTCTCTTGTTCCATTGCCCTGAGTACTTAACTGTTGGTTTTGCCGAATTTCTAATAACTTTCTTTCCCTCCCTTTTAAATTGCTGGAGTGCCATTTTGTTCCCACTTCATTTTGTGAGCTTAACTTGTCTAGAATTTAAGGGAAGTGGTGTGGTGTATTTATGATTGTGATTTTTTAACTTGCTTACAATAGTGAAATGTTATACAACTGTTGAGTAAATAAATATATATTCTTTTACTTAGAAACATTGAGTCAGTGTTAGCCTGAATCATAGTAATTGCAGTCATTTGTGTAACTCTTTGTACTGCCCACTTACTCTTGAGATAAGTCTGCCTGCTCCGCTACTGCTACCACTATAACTGTGTAGTACAGGCTTGTACCAAAGGTCAAATTGTACTGTCACTTGTAGTCTTATTTGTGTGTAGTGTTCCCAAAGGGTACTGCATATAGTTCTGCCTAACAGTGAGACAGTTGTTTTGTGAGAGGAAGGGTCTGGCTGCATTGAGGACTTAGGTTGCATAAACTGCGGAGGATGCAATGGCGCTCATTTGTCTAGATAGGGTTAGAGAGGTGTCACGGTAGACGCAGAGTGTCTTTACTGTTGTTGAGACTGGAATCACACACACTGGTCGATTTGGAAAGAGACGTATTGAGAATTGAGAAACTTAGGCATGGGACGAGCCGTCAATAAGAATTTCAGTCTTGTCTCTGTTTAGCCAGAGGTAGTTCGCTGCCGTCCATGTCTGGATAGTGTAGTAAATGTTGTTGTGAGTATTGAAGTCCTGGGTAGTTACCTGAGAGTGGGATTAGGATTTGCGTGTCGTCGGCATAGTTGATGTAGGCTATGCTGAGGGATTCTTAAAATGTTGAACAGGGGTCTGGTGAAGATGTTGTAGAGGGTGTGGACGATGCAGGAGTCTTGGGGGACACTGCAGGTGATGGGGAGGGAGAGGCGTTGGCTGTGTCTGAGAAGACTCTCATGACTCTACCTTCCATAAATGAGGCAATCCAGGCAATGGCAGGAGGGGAGAAGTTGGCATATGTAGTCGGGTGTTGGCAGAGGATATGGTGGTTGACTAGATCAAATGCTGTGGATAGATCTATGAGCAGGAGCAGGGCGCACTTTCCTTCATCCCTAATCTCATCTAGCTGGTTCTTGAGGTCTACAAGTGTGGATTCCGTTCCATGTGCTGGGCGGAAACCTGATTGGCGCATCCCTAGGATTTTAATGTCCTCCAAGAATGGCTGAACCTGCAGGTAGGCAGCACAGTCTAGAATTTTGAGTAGTAAGGGGATTGTAGTAGTCAGCCGGTAGTTGGTTGGTACGGTTGGGGTCTAGTGTGGTTTTCTTTAGGAGTGGGAGAACCTAGTCTTCTTTAAGGCTGTCTGGCACGGTGCCGCATGCGAATGAGGCGCTAATGAAGGTAGTGATGATAGGGTCTAGCACATCACCACAATCTTTAATGAGGGAGACCAGGCAAAAATCACCTTTGCATTTAGAGGGTTTCAGGCCCTGGATTAACTTTGTGACTTTGTTTTCAGTGAGGTCTCTGAAGGCGAAAGGTCTGGTGGAGGGAATTGGGAGGGGAGGAGTTGGGTTAGGATTGGTAGTTGCTTGGTTGTTCTTGAATGTGGCTTGTTGATGAAGTATTTTTTGATTTTAATTAAGAGTGCATCTTGGATGTCTGAGCACCATGATGCGTCTTTGGTGATGATGGCGGGTGGTGAGATGGGTGATTGTAGTTCCTTGCATATGGAGAATGTTTCTTTAGAATTGAAGGAGGCGTTGTTTATTCTAGAGTTAAAGGAGTTGGATTTAGCTGTGATATTGGCAGTCTTGCATTGTTTGGCTATTGTCTTGAACTCCTTTTTTAGAAGGTAGGAAGGGTCATTACGCCAAGCGAGTTGGGCTTGACGTTTCCTTGTACGGAGATCCAAGAGGTCTGGTGTGAACCAGGAGTTTGTGTGTCTTACTGTCTTGGCTTTGTGTGGGGCTAGGGGAGCTAGGATGTTCACCGCTTTGGAGAGGCTTAAGGTGTACCTTGTCAGATGTATGTCACGGTTAGGTGTGAAAGGGTGCTGGAGCTCTGGGGTGCTAAGCAGGGGAAGGAAGTGGTCTCCAATGAGCTTGCATGAGCTGCATGATACTGCAGGAGGTAGAGG
The DNA here is from genome assembly GCF_040938575.1 of Ambystoma mexicanum. NCBI lineage: Eukaryota > Metazoa > Chordata > Amphibia > Caudata > Ambystomatidae > Ambystoma > Ambystoma mexicanum. The sequence continues at coordinate 871,743,278 of NC_090936.1, forward strand.
GTTGGAATTAGTATTGACTTTGGTGGGCTGTGGGAAGGAGAAGATGATGATGCTATGGTCAGACCACAGACAGAGAGTGATAGCGCTGGTGGTGATCTTACAGTTATGGTCAGCGATCCAGTCTAGTATACGTCCTTTGGAATTTGTAGGGTAGGTGATGCGTTGACAGAATCCTAGAGTGTTGCAGGCATCCGATAGCAAGGATGCGTGTTGGTCGTTGGGGTCAAGAAGGCACAGGTTGAGGTTGCCTAGTAAGATAGTTTGAGAGGAGGCTTTCAGGTTGTCCTGTAGGATGTGAAGTAGGTTTTGTTCGAAGTTGTAGGGAGGGCCTGGTGGGCGGTAGATTAAGTGGATGGTGATGGTGCATGTAGGAGTGGGTGAGAATTTAATAGGATGTCTGAGGGGCTTCCAGTGGTGAACTTGCAGTCTCTGATGGCGAGGGATTCTCTGGCAATAAGAGCGACGCCGCCTCCTGTGGCGGACGCTGTGTCATTTCGATAGATGATGGAACCCTGGGTTATGGCGAGGGGTAGTGCGGGCCGGAGGCCTCGTGAAGCCAGGTCTCTGAGATGGCTAGGGCATCAAGATTGTGTGCAGTAGGGATCCCAGCCGGCCCATAGGACTGGGGGTTTCCCAACCAGCACTTTAAGATGAGTAGCAGCACCCTCGAGATGGATGGGTATGCAGATTAATATTCTCGCATCAAGTCAATAATGACAACTCGATAGTTTGGCAAAGAGTGTCTGTTTAATGACAAGTACAAAAAAAACAGGGAGTTTATGAATATCAGCAATCGCTTGATCTTCCTTCTCGCTTCCACTCCAATTAATTTCAGAAAAACACATAATTTATACCAAAAACTTGTCATCACTGATGGTGTAATATCTCAAAAGTTAGCATACAACTTGATTGGTATAGGTACTATATCTGTATATGGTAACGAAGTGACTGGATTGGATAAACAGTGTCGGGTGGGGTGTCTAAACCCTTCCTTCAAAATGGCTAACGTAGACGTCACTAAAAGTACGGCGTCCCATTGGTTCTAACTATAGGACCCTAGATTACTTGGTCCACTATGATTGGGTTGGCAACAACCCCACTCATACTTTTCCACTAGCTTAGCAGAATAGCTGGCCAGGTGCAGGGAGTTTGTTTGCACCCCCAGCCTCCCTCCAATTATTGCAATAATCAATCATCACTTCAGTGGTCATGTGTCAATTATTTTTTTGTATTTTGGCCTCGAGTCTGCTTCTTGGTCTGGGAAAGTTAAGGCATCTGGGCATGGCAAGAGTCTATGCGTAGGTGTGAGTCTCATCCCTTTTTGCTCGTCTGGTCACATGATTTCGACACTGTGAAATCGTCTTATTCTCCATGCAATTTTGTGTATTTGATTTAATTCTGTCAGCCATCTGCCATCTGTGGCTTATCTTGACCTTTCTGCACAGGATACTCTGTTCTTCTTTTCATTAATTGTATCCACTGCGGGTCTATTTCAGCCGATACGACCTTGGCTTCTTGGCATGGTTGTCTTCGTCTGAGTTTCTCTCCGTCTTCAATTCTTGATTTGTTCACTTCGAAGCTCTCCTTGAGACCTTTAGTAACCTTTGGTCGATCCTGCTCTTGTGCATAGTGGAAGTATACTTATATAAAGTGCTCCCTTTGAGGTAGATCTGTATAGGTGGTGCTTGCCGCAATCTATCTTACTACTAAGTATAAGCAAACCTCACGATTTTCTGTGCTTCTTGCGGTTACGGTGCATATGTACACGTTAAAACTGGCTGAATATCTTCATCACGCTCATGGCATAAGTTGCTGATATTTGACATCAATTATTTCACTTTAGACTTGGGATTTCAATTATCCGTGGTGTTTCGCGTCTTCATCATTCTCAGGTCGTTATATCTTCTATATGTGAGATTAAAACGCCACCATTCGTCTTTTTTTAGTATCTTCTTGGCTTCTTCAGGTATTGCATTTTGACAATAGTCATTCTGTCTCAAGTGTCATATGGTTTTTCCAATGGGTACATCACTGTCCAGGTTTTCTTTGGTGTCTGTACTTCAATAGGCGCTATTCTTCTGATGGGTACTGGACAGAACCCAACTGCGGCTCTCTGCTGGTTTATTTGCTCATCATACGTCCCATATTTCGGCATGTACTTTCCTGCACTTCAAAATGGGTGGTTGGAGTGCGAATCGTGCCTGGTACCTCCTCTACAATTGTGTTCTGTGATGAAGTTGTTGATATCTAATGCATGTGCAGAGGAATTATGGGAATTCCACTAGAGAGGAATCATGGGAATTCCTCAGAAGTGTTGGGCCATAGGTGGGATGGGTTCATCAATGTGGAACCAGATCTCTGTGTTTTTACATCCCTATGCCTTTGAAAAGTGTGGGGACAATTGATCCATCTAGTCCAATGTGTCTATGTACTTGTTGACCATCAGTCTGTTAAGTATGTGTATCAATTCCATGTCGATGGTGGCATTGAAATTTAGGATGCATCCGCTCTCGGGTGATGTCGCTAGCACATTAACTGGGATTCTCTTTTCTTGTGTTTTGGCATGTTGCCTCGAAATAACCTTAGTGGTTTTGTCTTTGTGTCTGCTCTGGCCACTGCCTTCACTTTCTCCCTGGAGATTATGCAGACCTACTTAAAATGGTTCTCTCCTCCATATGCCGAGTACTGTTGACCTAACGCTGGGCCCGTCCCCTCATGCAGAAATTCATATCCACATCGGTAACAAAACTGTTCCGTTGGGGTCTAGGTGGTGCAGTGGCCATCTTGTGGATTGTGTCGGACGTTGACGTGGAGATTTTTGTGTTTTTCATTGCTTCCACCTGTAATTCCACTGTCTGTTCGGACCTCGTAAACATTTCCTCCAGCGTTCGAGGCTTTTGTAGAAGCTTCTTTCAAAGGTTTTGAGACACACATCCTATAATGATTTGCTAGCATAATGTTTTATTGTTTGAATAGTTTTTGAAATTTAGCTTGATTCGCACTCGCATTACGAATACGTCCATGGTTCATTTGTCTGGTGGAATGGAACACATGTCTCTCATAATCCACGTTGGTGTGTTGAGTGAAATAGTGAGCGCTGCCTCTAGCCCATGGTTGTCCAAAATACGACCCGCGGGCCACAATGCGGCCCTCCAAGCCATTTCATGTGGCCCACGAGGCTGTACAGAAAACAATAAACAAATAAAGAAATAAACCGGGTCATGGCAGAGGACTGTTACTGCCTCTTGTGCCCCCTAAAAGGGGGGGGCACCAGAGGCAGTAACAGGCCACGGCCGGTTTATTTATTTATCTGCCCAATGTTTGTCGGGTCTGTGGACCTGATTAATTTATTTATTTCTGCAATGGTGGTTGAAACAACATTGCAGAAATAAATAAATTAATCGGGTCCACGGGCCTGACAAACATTGAACAAATAAATAAATAAACCGGGCCGTGGCCTGTAACTGGCTCGGGCCCCCCCCCCCCCCGTCCCACCCAGGCTGGAGAGGAGAGACGCAGTATGGATGGCCCTTTGTTCCATCCATACTGTGTCTCTCTCTGGCAGCCCGGGTAAAAAACGATGCTTAAAAAATTGAGGGATGGATACAAAGCAAGATGCTCTTGTTTTCCATCTGTCCCTCAATTTCTAAAAATCGTTTTGGTTTGGGTATGCTTCTACATCTTTGCACCGGTGTAGAGGTACACCCAACCCAAAACGATTTTTAGAAATGGAGGCCCAGATGCAAAGCAAGTCTGTCCCTCAATTTCTAAAAATCGTTTTGGGTTGGATGCATTTCTACATCTGTTCATCCCACTTGGCAAGAGGGGTGCACAGATGTAGAGGTACACCCAACCCAAAAAATTTTTAGAAATGGAGGCACAGATGCAAAGCAAGTATGTCCCTCAATTTCTAAAAATCTTTTTGGGTTGGATGTATTTGTACATCTGTGCACCCCTCTTGCATTGCATCTGTGGGGGGAGGTGGCAGGGAGAGGGCAAATGAGACTGTTTGCATGTTTCTGAGTGTCTACGTGGTGATGGTGAATGCTAGGCTATGGGCGGGGAACGGAGGCGTTGAGGGAGGTAACTCCCCTGAATTCTAAGGAAGGTAACAGCGTGGGGCGAGGTGGGATCACCTTATTGAGGGATTTAGCGGGGTGGGTGGGCAGTAGAATGTGATAATTCGGCCTTTTGACCACACAAATAGGCCAAAATAAATCGGTCTTTTTTGTATTCGTTCTTCAAAATGCAGAATTATCACATAGAACCCAGTATGGACCTTGCCATACTGTTGACCTTGCTCAGTGTAATAGCATTCAATGGGAGAGTACTTGCTGGGCCTAATGGTGCATAGCTAATGGGCTTCTGTATTTTTAAAGCGACAGTAACAGCACTTCTCAGCAGGGCTGTGTAATCTTATTTTCTGCTAGAGCTGCCATATTTGAAATGGGGCAATGCTGGTACTCCTCAGTTAGCTTGCTAAACAGAGCTTCTATAATTGTAATACTATGCTTTTGTTCAGGCAATGCTAGTTCATCTTAGTGGGGATGCTATACTTTTGATGGGACAACATCAGCACTTCTCAGTTGAACTGCTACACTCTTATTGACAAGGCCCTAGCACTTCTCTGCAGATTTATTTATTTATATTGGTTATTTATAATGCGCATAATATACCCAGAGGGTTCGAACCTGTGTTGCTCCATGTCGTCTTGCTTCCAAGGCGAGCACGTTGCCCCTGAGCTATCCTCCCGAGACTCTGAAGATCTGAAGTACATTTAATGATACAGAACCAGAACTATTGAGCAAGTCTAACATCTTCATCATCAGCATAAATCAACACTGTTGTGGTTATACAAGAGCTAATATATTTAAAGGGATGGAATAACTCAGAATGTAGCAGCACTATTCAACAACCCAAAGTGCTTAAGCATAGCTAATGTGAAAATACGACACTTCTCACCATTGGGACAGTACTGCCTTGGCCAGAGTTTCACACTGAAGAAGTGAGCAAGTGATCCGGGGTATGCAGCCCACACACATGTATGGGATTCCCATGCGCCCACTTGCGAGATTTGCACCAAATTAGTGAGATTGTGCTCCAAGGTAGGAGGCACACGCACAGTCTTTGCTCTGAGGTTTGACACACTCACAGGATGGGATGGCATTTCGTTCTCCATCCTAGTTGTGTTGCTCTGCCTTTTGAGGGCTACTACAACCTGGATGATTATAGAGGGGTGCAGTAGGGGCAGTATTGGCCTACTGGAATGCAACTGGAAGGCTTAAACCTCCTTCTTACTTGACTTTAGTATATGCAGTACATGCTAGCCAATGTTTCCACTGTTCTGCACCCCCGTCCCCCCTCACAGCAAGTCAGCGACTACGTGCAAATGCGGTTATATAACTGCTGGTGATGTCACTTCCTATATTTGGGAACCCCCCGGGAAATTCATAAGTCGGCTCCCCTGCCCGATTTATTTAGTTGTTCAATGTTTGTCGGGTCCGTGGACAGGATTAATTTATTTATTTCTGCAATGTTGGGTCCGACCAATAAACCGGGCCATGGCGGAGGACTTTTACTGCCTCAGGTGCCCCCTGGAATTGGATTATGCTTCTTTCATTACCACAGAAGTAATGAATGTGTATTACAGAGAGAAGCTGGCATATGTATTGGGCACACTGCACATGCTCAATCATGCTTTGTAGAGGACAATGCTGGTCTAAATTGGGAACAGCTAGCATAGACATGTTGCTACAGAGGCATATTTTGGGCACAACCAGCATGCCAATGTGTTACATCAGTGACAGTGCTGTCTTACACTGTGGACACATTGATCATTAAAATGTCTTGTGTTCTACAATGTTCTTGTATGCTGTTGGTGACACATGTTCCCCTTTAGAACTGATTGTAAACTTATGGCTTTTTGGTCACTTTTCCTGCTGTAAAATGCACAATTTCAGCCCCATATTTGGAAAAAAAACACGTGGAATGGTCCTTCAAGGACATTCAATGTTTGTACCTTTAATGCAAGTCCGTGGACATTGCATAACCAGAAGAATGGTTCTTAAAGGGCCAGCATGCATTGTTTCTGCAACGCATGTCACTGTCTCCTGCACACACAAAGGGTTTAAGTGAGGGTGGCCAAGGGATACTCCCACTAGGTCGCTGGGTCCATCATCCGTTAGCTTGGGGAGGCTTTATGTTCCTTTGGCCACCCGCCCCCCACCACCCTCCCGAGGTAGGCAGGTAACTTAGTCACAGGGGGTCAATTCGTTTTCATCCTGGCCAGTGTACACATTGCCTAAGGATGGTGAAAAACATGTAATGAAAGGGATGCAGTTCAGGTTACCTATTCTTAAACCAGGGAAATGCATGATTGTTGGTTAGCTGGGTAAGTGCTTTAGCAAACAGTGAGGTAGGTGAGCAGGCTCCAGGCATGGGCTCAATCAAGCTCGATCCCCTGAGTCTTTGGCTCACTTGGGTTGTAGGTCTTTGCAAGTAATTCGTGGGCTGTAATTCAGCTGGTCTTTTTCTTAGGAGATGTTTCCATAATTAAAGTTGTCATATTTAAATGATGTGCACAGTGATGGCTCTGGAGACAGGTCTCGTGCAGAACTGCAGTTTATTCTTCACAGTAGATCTGTTAATCAGATGTAAGTAGTAGGTACATTGGTAACGTCAGGTAACCTCATGTACGTTGTCCACTCACACACATAGGGTGCTCTGCATCACATCATTCCATATCTTGGTCCTGTCACTCGTTATTATACATGAGATACAAGCAGATGCTTGTTTAATCAGCCATGTTATGGTATGTTTACTAATATTTCTATTGAGTTATCCCAGCTGGTTGAGCCCCAGGACTTGGCATAGGTCTAGCCTTATTCGATTTGAGGACTTTTCCGTTTGTTCGGAATCATTCTATAAACTGTTGAATTGAGCACAAAGAAGCATATGTATATCCTGCAGCTCTAAGGATGAAGAGTTCGTAACGATAATATGCAGAACTCTGGCCGCCCAGTATCGTTCTTGACCTGGAGATGTCTGCGGCTTTGCTCTAACCACAGGGAGCCCTGGTGCAATTAACCCACATCCTGCCGCAGAGCTTTGTCTCGTCGTTTGCTATGAGCCATATCTACTAGTCAATCGGACCAGTGACATTTGCAGTTTTTTCTGCTGGTTAAGAATCTATCTGATGCTAAATCTTAGGAGATTATAAATTTACAATCCTTTAAAGTCACCATTTTCCCCTTAAATTAACATGAAAGCATGTGTTCTTTTTTTAACTATGTTTAAAGTGAGTTTCACCTCCAATAAGCACCCGGGGTGGGGGGCGAAGCTAATCAGATTCCACAGAACACGGGCTGAAATCTCTGATCTCAGCCCGCGTTCTGTGGAACCCACAGGCTACCAACCTACAAAGGGCGGGCATTTAAAAAAAAATATAAACCCCAAATGCCCCTCCTTCCACTTACCTTTTTGGCGGCAGCAGCATTGGCCGCCGCCCGCAGATGCTCCCCGTCGGCCTGAGCGCTCCGGTTGGCCGCCATGGAAAGGGATGAGGGGCTCAGTCTAGAGCCACACCTCCCCTTTCCATGGTGGCCATCTTGGGAAACAATGTTCCTTCATTCATCGGGTCGCGCACAGTGTGAACGGACGAATATCTTTTTTTAAAATGTATTTATTTTTTCATTTTTTTATTTTTCTTTAGCACCCTGGGTTGCTGCCGGGTCTGGTGTTAATGCCACATTTATGTTCTTCCTGTCAGGATAGTTTCTAGCCAACTTTGTGCCCAGGGCGAAACACTAGAATGCGTTGCCTGCAGCTCCCCTCCAACTGGCACACGTCACTCCCAAACTACACCTCTGTGTCGTGTGACAAACCCCCTCCTCAATATCAATAAATCATTGCTATAAAGCAACCCAACCTCCTCCTTGATAGTCGTCTTCCGTGTGTCTTATCAACTTCCTGCCTTCTCCTGCTATTGCATCTATCACCTCTCTGGCTCCTCAACCACTTACCTCTTCCACCTTTCGGACTCCTCTGACACTACCTTCCACCGTTGCAGCCTCCTTTCTGGCTCCCCCTTGATTCCTCTTCTCTGGGCCCTATGCCCCCTCCTTCTACTTTTGCCACCTCTCGGGACCCTCTACCTCTTCCACTGAGTGTACCTCTCTCCTGTACCCCTCTCCGGAAGACTTTCAAATGTGGCAACCTGCTCCACATAGCTAATCTCAACTCTCGCTCTGCTGTCAAACACTCCTCTGACATCTGTCACCTTCTCCAAGAGCTGGTCTTGGATGTTCTCGCTCTCACTGAGACATGGTTCACAGCCAGCTCTGTCCCATGTTTTGACACACTCCTCCCTGAGGGCTACAAGATCCTCTCCAATCCCAGGACAAATTGGATGGGTGGTGTAGTGGCCCTGATTATTCCTGAATGGGTCCCTAACTCTATCATTCCCACTCAGGCCTACTCCTCCTTTGAATGCCTGGTCTGCAGACTCTCTATCTCTCCTGGGCTCGCTCTGACTTAGGCTACCATCTACACGCCACCTGTCCAAGTCGCCCTCTTCCTCTCTGAATATGCCGATCTCGCCTCCTCTCTTCGTCTCTGCTTCTCTTCCTCTGGGATTTGAACATCCACTTGGACTCCTCTGACCCTGCTTCTGGACTTTTTTGCAACCTACCGGACTCTTTCTCCCCCTGACCCCCCCCTTTATTCTTCCCTCTTGTCCGACACACTCAGCCGGACACAACTTGGATGTTCTCATCTCTTCAGACATCCCCCTCTCTAACCCTCTCACTACTCCACTCTGTTGGACTGACCACTTTCCTCTCACCTGATACTGGCTGTCCCCCTGGCAAAACCTACCCCAACACTGCCACCTTCCTTCGCGCTCATTCGCCCTATGAAGCGAGTGTCAGTTGCCGCTTTTGCCTCCACTTTCTCTCCTCCCCCTGTGGCTGACTCCCACTCTGACACAGCCCTCTCCAACCTTCATCTCTCCATTTCCAACGTTCTTGATATCCTTGCCCCTGTCATGAGGTTCTGTCTGAAACCGGCCTCCAAGTGCAACTCTTGGTATGTCTCCCACCTGGGTGCTCTGAAATGCAAGTGCAGAGCAGCTGAGTGGAAGTGGAGGGTTTCGGCCACATGCCCTGACAAACTGGCCTGCCGGCTGCTTCAAAGGTAAAACAGACTCTCCATCTCCAAGAAGAGGGTCCACTTTCAAGCCCGAGTCTCTGCGGCCTCTAACAGCAAGGCAGAACTTTTCAAAATCTGCAAGGAGCTGGCCAATTCGACTGCAGTGTCTACCTCTACTGTACCTTCCCAGGCCCTCTGTATGGCCCTGGCTTCCCATTTCACCACTAAAACACAGGACATCCTGTCCTAGTTTTCCTCTTCACATCTTTCCCCTTCTACCTCTCTAGGGCCCCCTCTGACCCCCCCTTTCCCTTCCCCTCCTCTCCTTCTCTCCTCCCTTTCGCCTATAACACCTGATGATGCTTCTAGATGAGTCTGACCTATGAAAGTTTCATCTAAACAGGTGGTCCCCAGCTCCTCCAGAACCACTAAGGACAGTATTGTTTCTCTCGCTCCATCGTTGGCCAATTTCTGTAATCATTCCTTTGCCACTAGATATTTCCCCTCTCTCCTCAAGCTCTCCCTTGTGCACCCTCTCCTAAAAAAAAGCCTTCTGCTGATCCTTCCTGTCCAGCTAACTATCGCCCGATCCCGCACTCCTTTCCTGGACAAGCGCCTGGAGAAGCTGGCCATCTCTCAGCTAAACACTTACACTGAATCTGTTGGTTATCTCCATGACCATAAATCTGACTTCAGAGAGGCACAGAAACTTCTCTCCTGAACGCCCGTGAAGATCTGCTCTCTAACCTTGACTCCAGCTCTCACACTGTCCCCATCCTCCTTGACCACTCCCCTGCTTTTGACATGGTCAATCACGCCACCCTGATCAATCCTCTCGGCGTGAACCTTAGCATCATGGGTCAGGCTCTGATGTGGCTGTCCTCCTTCGACTTAGACCGACCCTCCCAGGTCCAACTAGGGTCCTTTCTCTCCACAACCTCTTTTCCCGTGCAGTGTTCCCCATGGCTCTATCCTCTCACCCTAGCTTTTCAATGTCTATCTGCCCCCCTTGGCCCATCTGATCTCTACCTTGTCCTCTTACCTTTAGTGTTACGCGAATCACACACAGCACTCTTTCAGGCTACACTCAGCCTCCTCTCCATCCTCGCTCATTCCTGTCTGTCTATCTGCTGCTATTCAGGGATGGTGCGCTTTCAACGATCTCTGCCTCAATGCAAGTAAGACAGAGATTCTTCTCATTGGGACCCCTGCTCCTGCTTTCCCCCACACTCTCTGGCCACCCTCCACTGGGCCCCCTCCCTTCACTCTCCAGTGCGGCAAAAAACATTGGTGTCATCTTCGACTCCGCTCTCTCCTTCTCTCCTCACATCACAGACCTTGCCATGAAGGCCCACTTCCAGCTGCACTTCTTCAGAGGTATTCTACCTTTCCACACCTTCCCCAAGAAACTCACTGTCTCCATAGCTCTGGTTCTCTCCAGGCTGGACTGTTGCAACAGCCTATTTGTAAATCTTCCTAACTCTACTCTTCGCTCTCCAACTAATTCAGAACAGAACTGGAAGACTTATACTTGGCCTCAAGCCCAGGGACTGCATATCTCCAGCTCTGAAATCTCTCCACTGGCTCCTGGTGGCCATGAGGAACAAGTCCAAGACCCTCTGCATAATCCACAAGGCCGACTGGGGCTGTGGTCCTCACTATATCCAATTTTCTCTTCCTGAATACCTTCCTTCTAGAGCCCTCCGCTCAACTACCTCCAACTCTCTGCGGGTCAGATGCTTCCCAAGCAGACAGTGGGGGTAGATCTCTCTCTCCTCTGCAGGTGCCTCCCTCCCGAATGGCCTCCCTGTCCCTCAGACTTGAGCCGAAATACCTGAAGTTCCAAGAGCTGCTCAAGACCTTTCTTTTCTCCTCATCCTCCTCTCTCCCTCGCTAATCTAATGTTGGATAAGGGGTTGGTGCAGTCACACTGTGTGAGACTACACAAGACGTATCTTATCTGCTTGGTATTGGGTAACCTACCTTTTGGTATAGGTCTGTACTACACAAGTTGGTAGTATAACTGAGCAGCCAGGCCTATCTCAAGAGGGGTAAATGTGAGCTGTAGATCTGTACAATTGAAATCCGTAAATACAAGTAGCCAAGTAACACTTATATTCTAGGTTTCAGTTATAAATAGTTATTAATTTAACGTCCTTTTTAAATAAGCATACTTTAAAAAGGTAAAGCTGGTAACAATACGAATAAACGTGGAAATTAATTTTCAAAATCAAACAAGCCAGTGAATAATCTTTGGATATGCTTCATCCACTGCTCCTACACCCGTAGGTGACTTCAATCACAAGATTTGCATTTATATATTACACTAGCATACTCTGCAGATTCAGAGTTGCAGAAAAGAAAGGTTAAGGGAAGCAAAAAGGTTAGAACACATTCTCCGAATATTTGAGGTTAATTGAATCCTCCAATGAAGTCTAGATGAGCCTTTCCCAGCAGTCAGTGTTTAACAAGCCACAACCTATGAGTGGCAAGCAATGTCAAAGTCAATGGATTAAAAAGAGTGCCTTTGGGAGCCAGGACAGCGAAAGTAATTTGGATACAGTCTATGGATCTGATACACTTCTTGGATAAAAATCTTGCACAAAGTTAGAGAGTTCCGAAAAATCACTTGTAGGGCCAGAAGCTGTTCACGCCTGTGAGAAGGGAGTTGAAATCAACTCAGAAAGAAAGTAGATGTAAGTCTCAAGTGAGACGACACAACTCAAGACAAGAAGGTAAGTACCCCCAAGCCCAAACACTACCTCTGGTTAGAAGAAAAGGTGGTCCAGCTGGATTCTGTCTTGCTACAGCCAAGCAGGCCCTGGTTCCTGAGGGACAAGAGGGAGGACTCTTGGTGGGTTCCTGCGGCAGTACTCGGGTAAACTCGTCGGCAGCTTAGCAAACAGCACCAATGCAGATCGTTGGACACTGGTTGGACTCTGTGCTCCCTCGGTCCTGAACTCTGGTGAGGGTAATCTGGATCGGGATTCCCCTCATCAGAGGATTGGGATGTCCTGCTTCTGGAGGGTCCTTAGGAGGCTCCTGGATCTTTTAGCCAGATTCGTTCTGCAGCAGATGTTGCACTCGAATATGGTCCCTTGACCCCGGGTATTGGGCTTCTGCAGCAAAGGTGAGGCACAGCAATCGCGAGGGGAGCCAAGTGGAGTTAATCTCGGGTTAGTTGGTCCCAATAACCCAAAGGGGAGAAGTCGTTCCTGAGGAGCTTCTCTGTCAAGGTGAAACAAGAAGTCAGCACAGCAGCAGGGATTCACTGGGCAATTGAAGGTCCAGGAGGTTGCAGCAAGCTTCGTTCACGTTTTCTTCTTCGGATGTTCTTCCAGTGGTCGACTCTGTCTCTAGTCCCAAAGTCCTTGCCTTTTAAGCAGGGTTCTCCCATTCATTCATAGGCTGCCAATCGCACAGCAGGGTGGCTGTCCTAAAAGGACAGCCAGCCAATCGGGACTAGTTTCATTCAGGCATTCCTAGAGACAAAGGACAGGGGAGTTTTGGGAACCTCCCTCACATCCTATCCTTCCAGACACACTAGAACCAGGGGCGGGCGTCAGGGCTGAAGCCTGCCAAAGGCAAGACAAATAAAGGGCTCAAACCTCAACGCACAGAGTAAAAGCCAAAAAAGACCCCACCAACAGAAAACGGCGAAAAAAGACTGGGGTCATTTTGACAAAATGGTCACCCATGGGTGATGTACTGCAGCTTGAGGGTTCAACCTGCAGTAGAAAAGCACAATGGTAGGAAACATTAAACCACTGCCACAAGCCATTTAAAGTAGTGAGGCTAACATAAAAATGTTACATGAGAAAGTAGGATAAGGGGCTACTAAGTAAAACCTGAGCACTCAACATAAGATGGTGTGTGCTGGACCTACAAAGAGAAAAGGTAAGTAAAGTCAATTTCACTTTACTATCCTTGGGAACTGTAGTTCAACCAAGAAAATGTAATTAAACCTTAAGAAAATATCTAAAGGATTTCTCAGTGACACTGCACTTGAAGGTGCTGTGCGTCACTATACAAAATGCAGATGCCTATGGAGTTTGTCAGACACCGATAACAGTGTAAACAGAAAATCCGAATCGGGTAAAAACACATGAGTGAGGGAGAAAAAGGTCCCACTCACTAAGGAGTTAAAATTAAAAAGTCCCAAGTCCACGAAAATAGCTGGGGGTCTCTAAGGTTGCAGGGAATTGGCACAGAAATTAAAACCCCCCGTACCACCACCCGACCAGTCACCCTGCACTGCCTCCTGGCCTACCCAGCACTTCCAGTCTGGGACTGCACCCATGCAGTCCTTTGCTATCCCTGCACTTATTCAGAGCCCTTCTGCCCTGATTGCACTACTCCCATTCCCCTGCACTCCGCCCTGCACTCTCTCCCCTGCACAATCTGAATGTCACAAGGCGTAGTAAAATTGTCTTGTCATTCTTCATGTCATGTCCCTTCCCTTGTCTTGTGCGACTAGAAACACTTGTGTAGAGGCACGATACAAATACCAAATCATATCATGTACAAATGAAGCTGATTTCATTACATTGTAATTCAATTACTTTACAGGAGAAATCTAATGTGAAAACACAACTGTTGCTGCCCAAGTAAATGGTTCTTCTTCACTTGCTCTTAGGGAAGGACTTGCAGTTTCAAACTATCTGTACTGGCACACTGCAGTGTAACCAGCCTGCTGGGGTCTGAGGGCCCACTGACCACTGGCCTTGTGTTGCAGGCGTTCTATACGTACCACCTCACTTGTATTTAGCAAGGGGCTATACTAGACGAAACATATGAAATATTTTCTGATAGGTTATCATTCCAAGATGGACAGTCTGGTACACCCCTTTTGTACTCTTTCAGCATACCTCTCTGAGTGGGAAAGGGCACAAATAGCACCAATGAGTGTTCCTGTCTGCTTTGCATTAAATCACAAGAGCATTTCAGGAGTATGGAGATCTCTATATTTGATAAATAAGTTTGTGATAAAAGGGTTGTATGTGTGAATCTATAAATACATAACATACACATGGCTTGGGGCTCACATCACTGTTAACAACACACACCCTAACATTAAAATCTCTAACCATGAACCATAGATAATCATTGGGACAGGTTATGTTTTTGGATGCGAGCGTAAAATGACTGCAACGTCAGTCACTGAAATGGGGTACAGGGGTTCCTTTGCTTCTTGTTTCTGGAGAATTTTAGGTGAGATGGGGCTGGGTCTCAGTGTGAGCATGCCCAGCCCCCACCCAATACAGGAACAGGCTTACTGACAAAATAAAGGACAACGATGAGTTTCTATACTAATACAGTGGAGAAGAATATCATCTGACAAAGCAGTTCCGATATTCACTGATGGAAGCTACATGGGCCAAGTATGCAGGTCTCGGTCACATTATGGGCAGCCAAACTTCTATTGTAAGCGTATCATTTATAAAGTGCAAGTTATCACCATGGACGTCTTCTGGCACCGAGCTTTATTCGGAGACTGCATTGTGCCCATCCCTGGAGCAAAACGACCTGAGTCTATAGAGGTGAAAGGGGAAACTGGGAGGGAGCAAATTACCCAGAGATCTGCTCACATCAGTCTACCACATGTTTATCACCCCAGAGAGTACCATCTGACCACTCTCCAAAAAGTCCAAAATGCAAGATGACTTTTCACTGGCTTAAAGAAAAGGAAGACCCATTCACTCCTCGTTCCTAATAAAAACAGCTGTCAAATCCCATCACAATGCTAGAATGTCCTGTACATTCTGGCATGTCGTTGCAACAATGGACGGGACCATCCTTTACAATGTACACAACTGGAAGTTCCGGTTGTGCAAACTGTAAATGCTAATTCTGTAGCACTACGAAGGCCGTACGCTAAAATGGTGTGCCTGCCTGGCACAAGTGACTTGTCTTTGCAGTACCCGAGCAGAGCTTTAGCTAATTGAAAACAGTGCATTTGTGATAGAGCAACTGGAAAATCCACGACAGCTACTAAACAATGTCAGATGTGAGTGACGGTGGAGACGAAGGACTGATGCACCCGATTTTGATTAGGTTTAGGGCGTGCACTTCCCCAAACGCGAGTGCTTTGCATTCCACGCTCTCACGCGTTCGCTTTTAGGAACTGTTAGTCACATCCTTTTGTTGAAGCGCGTGCGACCGCTGGGAAAGTAGGCTACTGCTTGATCCAAATCGGAGGGTGTCGGATTTAAACATCTGCTCTCTGGCGTACACTTCACTCACTGCACAGTCCCTTCAAACCCACAGCAATTGACTTTTCACTAGACGAGACCTTCAAACAAGCATTGGCAATGCCAACAGTTTGGCCTTTTGTATAGGCATGGAAAAGGCTAATGTTTTTACACAAGCCAAAACTGTTGGCTTTGCCAATGCTTTTTTTAACAGGACTTCAGTGAAAGACGCACATAGTGCTTCTAAGTCGAGTGGCGGAAAGGCAGACCTGGTCAAGACAGTGGGTGTACAGCTCCATTTAAGTCATTTATGCAAACGGTTGCCTTGAAAAAACTGCGGCAGGCACTCTGAGCGCAACGTTTTATGGTAAGGCTTGAGTAAAGCGAGCCCAAAGAGTTCCCGTGATGTGGTGTTTAGGGCGGGAACTGGGTGGGAAGGGCCATATGGATTAGCATGGCCACGGGCACTCAGTGGATGGGCAAATAACCAAACTAAATCTAGAAGTTGTGTGTCCAGCCTCATATGCCATTTCCCCCCATCTTTACTCTAATGCAATAGTTTCGGCTTATAGGTGACTCAAATGCCACCTAATAGTCCAAACTAAAAGGGAGTAAAGAATAATACTGAAGTTGACAAGTCATTAAAGAGAAGCACAGTGACCTAACTTCGCTGGGCAGATTTTCAAAAGAAATTTGACCAAAATGGATCTTTCTTGGACAGGCCCGTCAAACAGTAGTGCAGGCAGACACTGGCAATCAGCCGGCTTTTTACCAGATCTGAACATCCCCGATAGCATGCTACCCTTCGCCAAACAAATAGCCGGGGTAGGAAATCCGGCGGAACCAGATGGAACTGAGCTTTTGCCAGAGTGTTTCTTGGCATTTACAGAAACGTTTCTGTTAGGGCCAGTATTGAGACAAAGGAAAAGAGCAGCGAGCGCAATGTGCATTCCTTAATCAGAAAGGTGCTGTGCTGAAGCTCTAGCGGACATGTTTCACATGTAAAATGGGCTCCCTCTTATGTTCCCAAAATGGTCTTTGCTTTTTTGCAAATCAACAGGATTGGGCCCCCGAAGAGTGAGGGCACTGCTCGACCTGGGCTTGGGATCCACCCTGCACGAAGGGGGGAGGGTGTTCCCAGAGTACATTTTTTTTCCAGCCCTGCAAATAGCATATATGAATCCGATGTCCTAAGCCTGTTGGGCACAATCTACCATCTCACAAAGTCATACAAAAAATACATGTTCCTTCTAAACACCCTAAATATGTTTAATATAGAAAAGGCAGTACGTTTTATTTTCTGTTGCTGCATAAGGGGTGGTGTGTGTGTGTCTGTCTGTCTGTCTGTCTGTCTGTGTGTGGGGGGGGGGGTGGACATGCGGTGCTCAGAGGTGTCCAGTGAATGCAACCACTTGATGGTTTACTTGGGTCATCCACTGTTTCCTTCTGCCTAAAGGGAAAGGGCCTGTTCTTGGCCGGCCTCCTGTTATGATGTGAATAATCTCATATTCGTGCCTCGCTGCTGGCAACAAATGGACTTGGCTTCAATGGCAAATGCTCAGGGTGATAACAGAAGGAGCAGTTTTTCAGCAGTGGTCACAATACATATTGACTCCAACATTATCTCGAACATTTTGGGGGGGGGGGATGATGGGGTTAAAAATAAAGCTCATCAGTTACGTTTACCTACACTTTACCTGATGTATTACGTTTCTTCACACAGAGCATGTGAACTCTATTCTTGAAGTTGCTCTTGAAAGGCCGCAAGGTGGGGATATTCATGTTCATACATTTAGTCTTGGTTATGCCCCAAGCTTAATTGGGTTGTTATGGCGCCTCTGCTGCAAGGACCAACACATAGCTATAGATGACGAAATCGTGTGAGTTGTAGTGACAATCATTGAACATCTCATCCTGTTTTTCCCACTGTACCTCTCTGTTTGCACTAGATTTGAAGTGTGGTTTGGCATTTTGAAGCCTGTTTATATGGTGCCAATGATGAATGAAATGTCACTTATTTATTTTTAGGCTACCCATTGCAGAACCATTGTCCCATGTCAAGACACGCCTTCAGCGAAGTTAACTTATTATGCACAGGTAAGGAAAATAAATCGAGAAATTAAGCATGTTTCTTCATTTATAAAATAAAAATACTGCCTGACTGGCCCCCTGAATTCAAATAGAACAGTGGGATATTGGGTATTTGTAGACTTAAGAGGGCTTCTTTAAATTGAGGTGTAGCAGCTTACATTGTAGGTTGGATTCGCGACACACCTCTGTAGTTCGATTAAAAGATGATGCAAGGGTGAACCCAATGTATGCCAGGGGTTTACATGGAAATATGCTCTTTTCACAGAGAGCCACTGGGCCTTTAGGATCTAGGAGCTGTTGGGGCAAGACAAAATAAATCGAAGAATAATTAGAAAGGGATCACCCCTGCACCTCCAGGCTCTCAAACCCCCACAACCCAATACAGAACTGAGAGAAATGGAGGGAGTGGAGGTGGGGGAATTGTAGTTCACTGTTTAGAAATGTTCAACTGAAAGAGACGAAATGTAACTGTCTTGATAACAGAAGATACACTGGTCAACAGCAGGTGCCTGAAAAGAGGGGAAGAAAATAAGAACTCTTTACTATTCCAAAGAAAACTTCTCTTTTCTTGTTCTTGGGAATCTACCATTTTGCTTCCCTTCTGCTTCCTCTTGGCATGTGGCTTAGGAATTGTGAAGCATTTGCCAGGCTGTTGCGTAAGACCCAGGCTTATTGTCTGTATTTTCGGATTAGGGAGTGTAGTTGCATTTCCACCTCCACATCTTCAGCGTTTCAATCATGCACAGCAGGGTTTAATTACTGTCATACCCTTCGTTCACAGTTGTGCAAGAAACTTAATCCCCAGAACAAATATTTCCACTCTGTTGCATCAGGCTCGTGGTGGTTGATGACAATGGAAACTGTTCTTTCCAGATATAGCAGGCCTTATTTACATTTAATAAATAGTCTTGGCTGATAACGCAATCATAACAAAGATCTCATTTGGCTCTTCAACAGCTTGAAAATGAAATCGAGTTCCTGTTTGAAAAAGTGCAGTATTTTTCTGGCACACAATTAGTATTTTTCTGACACACAATTTTCATTGTTATCTAGTACAATCTGGATAAATACTCACACACATCCATTAGAGCAGGGCACCTATGGTAACCCGCTAAGAGAGCCTGTTGTCAGACAACTTAGCAAGTCAGGTTAAACCACACAGGCAGAGTTTTGGTGACTAGTGATATCGGGGGAAGGACAGACTGAAGCCACAAAAGATCCAACTTGTTACTTTTAGTTACTTTTAGTGAGGTCCTTGGATTTTAGCTTCTAGCACTGAAGCTGGGAAGTGGCAGTGCACTTAAAAGTTGTTTTGATCTGGCCCTTGACTTGGCCAGAAGACTGTTGTTGGCCGGGATTGTCTTATTTCTGGTTGAAGTTTGGTAACCAGGGGTAAAAGATGCAAGTTCCAAGCCAAGCATAAAAAGTCACATTTCCCCTCAAATCTCCACATACACACAGCACACGATTTCTCACTCGCGAAGAGTGAATATCCTGTTCCAATGACTAGTGGAAAGTGCACATTTTTCTGCTGGACCAAAGTCCTCAATGGCTGACTGTAGGTGAGTTTTCTTGCTACGGATTCAGAGCCCTTGCCATAGAAGGCATGGTGGGCTATGCAAAGATTTTGATGTGTACAGCCATTTGATCTGAAGCTAGGGAGAGTGCACAGAGGGTTGGGATGATGTTTGTATCTTCTCAGTCTAAGGAGCAGTTTGGCTGCTGCATTTTGGGACTCTTTATAGTTTGTTAAATAGGTATTCTGGGAGTCCAAGGTAGAGAGACTGTTGGCATAGTCTATTCTTGAGAGTACGAGTGCGACAACAGCCAACGTCTTGCATGTGAAAGTCAGGTGGGGCATGATGCAGCACACTGTACACCTGTGGAAAAAACAGCTTCTTGTGGTAGCTCTAACCTGGGGTTACAACATACGGTTGTATCATTCAGTATTCTGAGGTGTCTGACTCCGTGGGGAAGGGACATATTCCCATTTCATCCAGCCAAAGGTTTGGTCTCAGATTCGGTGGTGTTGTACCACAGGTCTTAAGCTCTGTTCTGGTTTGGTTTAGTTTGAGTCCGTTTGTGGTCATCCATGAGTCTACAAATGTAAGGCATTTAATGAGATCTAGAGGGGTTGTTGTCGAGTAATTTGTGAGCTTGCTGATGATTTGTGCGTCATCTCGAAGTTGAAGCATTTGTTGTTAAATTGAAGTTTCAATAGCTGGGTCATGTGAATGTTAGAGTAGAAGTGCGAGACCTGATCCTTGAAGTAATTCACATGTCCACTGTAAGGGTGCAAAAGGAGGAGACTGACACACAGGTGGCGCATTGATTGCTATAGACTTATATTCAATGTATTAATAAAAGAGAAAAACTATCTTTCCCTATATCTATGAGGGGATGCCCTGCCTCAACTAAAGTGCTAATGGGTATGTCACAATGTCCTTGTAAATTGAGTCCACTGTTCTGTGTCAAACTTTCCTATCTCTGTCACTTACACTTTTAAACAAACTAAAGGTTGCGTGAGTGTTCGAATTGGTGAAACAAACAATTAGCTGGGGTAGGGTCTAGCTTAGAGTTTAAAATAGCTGACATAGTATCACAAACTCTGGCCCAGCACTCTTCCAACTTCGGGCAACTCCAAAGCATATGTATAGAATTTGCTTTACTTATGTGACACCATGGGCATGTGGAGGGATGAGTGTGTGAGAAGCGGTGCAGCCCGGCAGGGATGTAATGGAACCAGTGTAATACTTTAAATTGTATTCGCCGAAATCTCAAATTAAAGGACACTTCACAGGTTTGTTGGCGTATGGACTCCCATCCCTCGTCAGTGATGTGTTCCCCTGAATCCCTTGACCAGGACTCTCTAAGCTTAACAGAGGCTTGCAACCTCGATTTTGCAATACATCATACAATCTGGCCACCGTCCCTCCTGTGGAGGTACCCCTCATGATGATGTCTAATAGTGGTTCATCTGGTGGTTTATCAGGAATGTGTTCCATGTGGTTTTAGTTTCCCGGTGGATCCCGGCGTATTGTAACCATTGTACAGACAGCCTGTGCAAGGGCTTGATTGAGTCTCGATATTCCATGAAGAATCCATACTGTACACATCTTTGATCACCTCGTACGCATCCCTAGCTCACTGGCATGCATCAACCCTGCTTACAGTAGGAAATGATGGGAACAAATTCCAGGGAGGCAGGCCTTATACGGTCTGGGGTTATTTAATATCATTGATATTGTATCCCATGCTAGGGCTGTTACAGTTACTGGGTCAATATCCGTTCTTTCCTTGTTGTATGGTGGTAATATTAGCGAGCGCACATCACGGGTGCCTGCAGCGTGTCTTTCTATTTTTAAGTGGGGGGGCTGTGTGTCCTTGTCGAACCAGTAGGCTGCATAGTGTGCTTGCGCCGCTACCCAGTACCGCTCGAAGTTTGGGGCGGCTAGGCCCCCTCTATCATAAGGTCTGGGCAGTCCATCCCATTTGAGGCGTACCACACCGGCGTGCCACATGAAGCCATTTATTGCCTTTTCTAGTGTCTCGAAAAACACAGTACCCGGCCATAACACTATGTTGAGGAAGTAATACAGCATCTTAGGAAGCACTAGCATGTTGAGAAGCGAGACACGACCTGCAATGGTAATTGGGAGTTCTGCCCAGGTGTGTAGTTTTGCGTGCAACTGAGGTAGGTATTCACCGAAGTTTTGAGCATATAGGGAGGCCCTCTGACATGTAACAATTATTCCCAAGTATTTTATTTCTATCGGTGATCAAGTAAAACACATTCAATCCAGCGGGGGGACTGGTTGCATCAGTTAACGGGAATAATTCCGACTTTGTGCAGTTGACTCGTAATCTGCACATAGTTCCAAACCTATGGACAGGTTGCAGTATTGGTGCCAGGTGCCTGGCAGGGTCTCGTATGAATAACAATGCTCCATCGGCGTACAGTGAGATAATTTCAGGCTCCCCCATGAGTCTGATACCCCTTTGCAGGGGTTTACTACGGGTAGCATCTGCCAACGGCTCCATTACCATGGCAAACAGCAGCGACGACAGCAGGCAGCCCTGCCTAGTTCCGCTGCATATATATATATTTCAACTTTTCAAACGATGTGTAAGAAAATAGATGAGACTTGTCCTAGTATTAATTGCGGTGGGTGGCTGCTTAAATTCTCTGTTAAAAACATAGAAAAAGTAATTGCAAAGTTGAATAAATCACGAGCGTTGGGTCCTAATGGACTTGCTACCATAGTAATGAAATATGATCCCCCCCTATGGGGCACTGTGCTGTTTAGGTTGTTCACCAATGTATGTAGGGAGCGCTGCATCCCTGAATCATGGAAGAAAGCTATTTTATTACCGGTGTATAAAGCGGGAAACAGAGCCCTGCCTGAGAATTACCGGCTGTTGTCGATCTTAGACTCCACTAGTAAGGTGTTTACGGCGGCGATTGTATTGGAGCATATTAATGATTAGGCCCAAACTAACAGTCTTTTGCATCCTTTTCAAACTGGTTTTCGACGTGGTACAAGCACAACTCCTAATATCCGTGTACTGGATGCAATAACGACCAAAGCTAAAACCAGCAAAGGCCCTGCTGTGTATGTGACTTTTGTAGATTTTAGATATGCATTTGACAGTGTCGATCGAGGTAAACTGTGGGAAATTTTGACGAAACTAGCATTCCCCAGCTGGCTTGTTGATATTCTGTTCAAATTGCACGAAAAAAAACAGTGTGCAAATTCGTCTTGATTATGAGGGCAGCTTAACACATCCCATAAGTGGGAGGTGAGGGGTAACAGGAGAGAGACACAGGGCAAGAGCGGGGGGGGGGGAACAGCAGGGAGACACGGGCCTGAGCGGGGGGTGAGGGGCAACAGCGGGAGACACGGGGCTGTCTACTGGCTGCCCTTCTATTTAATCTTTATCTAGCAGACCTGATTAGACGGCTAGCTGCTAAAGCCAGTTGCCCGGCCAAATTTGAAAAATATATATATATATATTTTTTAAAACATTTTTATTGGTTTTCAGCATACAACCATACATTTTAATATACTTCACAAGACTTGGTCAACACATCTTTGCAGTACAGTCATATGGTTTTTCTTTTCACCCTCTTCCCCCACCCCTTTCCGCCCCACCCCTCGGCCTACACCGCACTGCTTCCACACTTTTCTCCATTGAGCCAGATCTCCCAGCCCCCCACACCTCTTTCCAATTCTAGGTGCAGCTCGGATTTGTTTGGTCCTGCAGAGATAGCTCAGCCACTTTTTTATCCAGGCCTCTAACACCCCTTCCTCTGTTTCTTCTTGGCTACCTCTGGCTTCTGTGAAAAGTTGAATTTAGAAGTGTGCCCAATAGCCTCTCTGTTAAAGTTAAATTTAGAAATGTGCCCAATAGCCTCTGTGAAAAGTTGAACCTAGAAGTGTTCCCAATAGCCTCTCTGTGAAAAGTAGAATTTAGAAGTGTCCCCAATAGCCTCTCTGTGAAAGTAGAATTTAGAAATGTGCCCAATAGCCTCTGTGAAAAGTTGAACCTAGAAGTGTCCCCAATAGCCTTTTGTGAAAACTGACTATAGAAGTGTGCCCAATAGCCTCTTTGTGAAAGTTGAATTTAGAAGTGTTCCCAATAGCCTCTTTAGAACATTTTAGAAAACACTTGAATGACCATATAACCCACCATATGCTTACTCTCTCCTTTACACCACCACTCAACTAGAACACAGAGATACTATGACACCATTCGGTATAACTGTTCTCATACCAACATCCGTCTCATACTCCACATCACTCTATGTAAACACTGCTGGTTACACACCCCCAGCCAGGCGTTCTCCTCAGGCCTAACGCAGCCACATCCGGTCTGGATTAATCCTGCCAGAACGAACACATACTCCTGACCCCTCAACCACCACACCTACCGCTAAGAAGCAGCTATTACACGAATACCGCACAAGCTCCACACATACATGATGCCCACACGCACCTTTGACTCTCTCCACTCCCTCTACTGATCTGAACTTCGGTTCCCAAGGGCGTTCAACCTACCAGCGCCTTCAGACCATACCAATGGTATATAAGGCGCTATATAAATGCAAAATAACAATAACAATAACAATACAGTAGCCGACGGACTCGTTTGCGCTTTCATACTCATCGCTATTCTGCGTTTTGCAAGCATATACGATAGGTCCTTTAGTTTGCTCACGTGGTTAGCTCTGCTAGGCCTAGGGAACCCTCCTCCCCCAGCAAGCATGCCCAAGAGGGTGCCCACATCAAGGGCGATCTCCACTCTAGTCATGATTTGCGCCACTTCTTCCCAAAATCTTCTTATCTCTACAGAGGACCAAAACATGTGTACCATCCCCGCCTCCACCTCCGCACACTTCGGGCATGACAGAGCTGCTGCCAGGTTGAACGTAGCGATTTTCCCAGGGGTTAGGAATGCTCTGTGAGCCACATATAGCTGGATCTGCTGCAGCAGTGCATTCCTTGACACTTTCTTATGATACCCTTGCACTCTTCCCTACATGCTGTCTGACATAGGTGCCCCCACTTCCTCCTCCCACTGTAGTCTTGTTTGGGCTATCTCTTTTTCAATTTTTGTCATCAAGAACTCATATATGCGGGAGACCTCATGCCCCCCTTCTGCCACATCATAAAATGTTTCTATCGTCGCATCCGGCTGTTGGGCTAATAAGGCCTTGGACCACGTCCTTTGAATAATTTGACGGAGTCTGTAATACGTAATATGCTGCCCCCAATATGTAGCCCTGTGTCCCCCGCCAGCTCTTCAAAATTCCCTTGGTGTCCCCTCTACCCATATATCACCCACTGTAGCCACCCCAACCGGTTCCCACCACTTCTGATATTCAGCCTGGTCTGTATGGCTATTCCTTCTAGCACCACCAGTGGTATCTGCGGGGAGCATGCAGTGGGATTGTTTATCAATCGGCATGTCTTCCTCCAGATATCTCTACCTAGTATCAAAAGCCAGCTCTCTCCTCTAGCTCTCTTTTTAGGAAGCCATATTATCTCATTCAGAAAGTATGGAGAGCATTCGTCCCTAAGCAGCCTTGATTCTGGCGTCTTCTCATCAGATAACCATTTTGCCACAAATTGGAGCTGGCTTGCTGGTTAGTATGCTTCGAAATTAGGCAGTTTAATGCCACTCTGTTCATATGGGTTCTGTAACTTCCATAATGCTACCCTGTTTCTTGCATTGTGCCAGATGAAGCCCCTGCATATACTCTGTACTTTGACAAAAAACCGTTTGTGTATTATATTTGGGATGTTTGCGAAGTAATGTGAAAGTCTCGGCAGCACCACCATCTTTAGTAGTGCTGCATCCCCCATCATAGACAGCGGTAACTTGGACCAGAATAGCCATACTTTTCTCTGTTTTGGCCAGAGCCTTCTGTGTTCTGTATATGTTCCACCCCAGGTTCATGATATACATCTACACCTAGCTATCGGAAGGTATCTATCTCCCAGTCTATTGATAACACCAGCAAATTGTTTATGGGGCGCCCCACGTACTGTCCTAGGGGGATATACTTGATTTCTGTGAATTGATAGTTATACCCGACAATTCAGCATACCGTTCCAGCACCTCTAGAATATACTGTAAGTTCTCATCTGGGTATTTTAAATATAAAAGCATATAGTCTGCATACAACGATATTCGATGTTGACCCTCTGTCGTACTTATCCCTACTTTCCTGTGCATCTCCCTTAAATACACTGCTAAGGGTTCTAACGCTAGGATAAAAAGCATCAGAAACCATGGACATCCTTGTCTGGTGCCTTTCTCTAGTTGCCATTGCTCAGATATGATGGAGCCTGTTTTCACCCTCGTGATAGGCTCGCTATACAACAACCTTACCCATTTTAGATATGTGGGCCCAATCCCATATCCTTCTAGGGCCGCTATTAGCCATGGCCATTTGACAGAGTCAAATGCCTTCACTGCGTCAAGTGAAATGATTGCTGCTTCAAGTTCCCCTCCCTTGGTGTATTCAATAACGTGGTGCAACCATATGTTATTCGTTATGTTCCTGTGTGGGACCTTTCCAGTTTGGTCTGGGTGTATGAGTTTGTCTATAACTGGTCTTAACCTATTTGCAGAACAGCCGTTGGGATCTTTCCATCCTGATTCAAGGTCTGTAGGAGGCACATTCTGTGTCTGGTTTATTAGGTTTAAGAAGCGGGATGATCGCCTCCCGCAGTGTTTCGGGTAGTTTGCCTATTGAGAGCGCCTCATTCAGCATCTCAAGTAGCAGGGGATGGGGGGGAGGGAGTATGTCTGCCCTGTATATCTTATAAAATTCACCGGTAAGTCTGTCCGCCCCCCGGAGCCTTACAGGTGGGCAGCTGCTCCATCACATATTCTAACTCTTCAGTTGTTATTGGGACCTCAAGGCTATCTCTCTCCCTCATTTCATCTGGGGGGTATTATATCTGTGAGTGTGTCGCGTATCTCTGCCTCCCTACTGTCTTCCGAGTCTTCATATAACTGCTTGTAAAATTTGTAAAAAAGCTTTCGTTCACTCCAACCAGGGTATCCCTCACCCGCCCATCATTCCCAGGCACTGCCCTTATCGTTTGTCTGGAAGTGTCGCTCCTGTATAACCAGGCAAGTAATCTGCCTGGTTAATTTCCTTTTGCATGCTCAATATATTTTCTATAGCTAAGATTGCTCAATCTATCCCAGTGATTTCTGCATTCCTGTTGCAGTTGAGCCGCCCCTTTTCCTTCCTGGCAGGTATACTGTGCCTTCCTGCATTATTGTTTCTAACTCTTTCTCAGCGCTTTGCTGCTCGCGCGTGATGACCTCCCGCATCCCCTTCTATTTAGCCATGGCCGCACCTCTTACCACCACTTTAAACGCCTCCCACACCACTCCTGCTGATTCCACACTGCCCATTTTATGTTCGAAGTAGTCCTTCACTTCCACCCTCATTCCTTACCAAAAATCCCACATCTTTAAGCGCTTCCCCCCCGAGTCTCCATGTCGGTATGCTGGCCTGAGGTGGTAGGATCTGCCAGGTCACCACTAGAGGGGCATGGTCCGACAGGACCATGGCCTTATATCCCACGTTTATTATCTCATTTAACGAGTTTGTACCTGTAAACACATAGTCCAGCCTGGTGTATAAATTGTGTGGGGCTATGTAATGGGAGTTCCTCTCGTTCTAGTGGGAGTCTTGCCCGCCATATGCCAGTCAGCCTGAAGGACTTCAGCATTGTGCTCAGGGCTTTAGCTGCTGGGGCTGGGTGCCTCAATTTTTCATCCGACCTGTCCTTTGTCAGGTCTAGGGTACAATTGAAGACCCCCCACACCACCGTCCCATCCATATACAGGACAATCCCCATGTACAGAGTTCTGAAGTATCCTGCGGTGTCTTGGTTCGGTGCATACACAGTAATGATACAGAGTACCCTGTTTTCTACCCACCCTGTATCATTACCAACCTGCCGTCCTCATCTGTATGGGACTGCAGAATCTTAAACGGGACATGAGGTGCCATCCCTGTCAAGGCTCCCCTGGGGTATGCTGAGTAAGGTGCCCCCACGGTCACCCCTCCCCACTTTCTCATGACCAATACTTATTTCTACTTTGTCAGGTGTGTTTCTTGCAACAACGCAATGTCCATCTTCTGCCTCCAGAAGTAGGTCATAACCCTGTTTCGTTTTATGTAGCTGTTGACTCCCCTCACATTCCAGGTTACTCGCATCATCGCCAGTTATCCTCCCCATCTCCCTGGCTCTAGCTGCCCTTCCTTTGTTCCGTGGTGCATGTCTGTAGGCCAACCCCTCAAAAACTTCCCCAACTACCTCCCCTCCTCCCTCCCCCAACAATTGCCCAGATCCAGAAATGAATCACTGGCTATCCCACTTCTCCCTCCTTTCTTGGCCCATTGCCAGTACTCGGAGCGCAGCAGGCGGATACTGTGCTACCAGTATCCCTACTTACTAACCTAATGAGGGGTGGCGTACTCCCGACACTGCCTGTCCTTGCAGTGCTCTTGCTCCTGCGTTACCCTACTGTATACAGATCTACTTTTTCAGTCAAATCATTGTCAAAAAGTCCCAACTGCTGATGCCTCTGTCACAGCCCCCACCCCAAATCACTCAATAAGGCCCCAACAACATCTCACTTATCTCTTTCTTCCCCATTCTGGTCACGCTGCTTAGTCGGCAAATTCTGAGAGTCCATCCAACTGTTCACATCCTCTGGGATTTTGAAGAACATAGCGCGGTCTTTATGCAGCACCATTATCTTTGCTGGATACAATAGCATAAACTTAAGGCTAACTGGTCTCAATCTTTGTTTCACCACCCTGTAGTTCATTCTTTGTCTTTGTACCAAGAAGGTGTAGTCTGGGTACACAGTAACTGTTGCTGACGCTCGGCTGACCTTTACGGAAATGTTCCAGGATCTTCTGCTCCTTGCCTGCTCCTATTTTTTGCAGGAGCATGTCCTCTATGTAATTCGTCGGGTTTGGTCCTTCTTCACTTTCCGGCAGACCGATGTGCACGTTATTGCGCCTGCCACAGCCTTCAACTTCCTCTGCCCTATTTTCCAAGTTCTGCACTTGCTGCTTCAGGGTGGCCACCTCTGACAAATTAGTTTTACAGACGCTGGTATTGACCTGCACCTTTTTCTCCAGCACCCCGGTGCGCTCCGACAATTTTCTGACGTCCTGTCTCAGGAGGTTCATGTCTGTTTGCATTGCGTCTATTTTAAACTCCAGGGACGTTTTCAAGTCTGCTATTGCAGCTAGTATTTGCTTGTCCATCCTCCCTTGTGTATCCCCTTAGTCAGTTTCTGTTATTTTTGCCTTGGCACTTTCCGTCGTTTGTGTCGGCCTAGCAAACATGTCCAAAGAGGACTGCTTCACCTTGCCGCTGTTCGCGTTGGTCGCCATCGCTACAGCTTTCTGCCTGGAGGATCTCTTCCTTCCTGGCATTCATATTGTTTCTTGCTGTTTTCCTTCGCCCTATCTAGTCTTTGTTTCTGTTTGCCGCTTATTACGTGCCTCACTTGTGATGCTACCCCCATCCTTCTTGGGGCGTCTCCTCCGTAACTACTGCACCACTTGTCAGCTATGCATCTTAGGGCTCAAACCGCTGTGGGCGACTATATTTCCTCTCTTGTGTGGCTACCTACACCATTTGTAGTGTGAGGTGTGCAGGTATTTGTTCAGTCTATTGTCTCAATGCACCTTTACATTCATGCCTCTTCTGCTTGAGGCCAGATGTATGCTGTACTTCTTCTCCTTTACTGGTGTCTTTTCCTCCCACTCGTGCTGGCTTGGGATGTGTGTAAACTATTCAGCTTCAGCTGCCCTGGCTTCTACCACATCACCCTTTATTTACACTGGGCTTGTGTAGCCACCTAGTGCCCGGGCTGTCTTCAGCCTTCTTGTCTACTGTTCCTTGTTGTTATTGTCCTTGGGTCCTGCTTGGCAGGGTGGGGTATTTCTGACCCCTTAACCCTGTTAGTTCAGGGCCCCAGCCTATGCAGCGGTGGTAGGGGCCGTTTCGGGTTCATTTATCAACCTCTTCTTTTTCCTTTTTTGTCTACCCCCGCTCCCTGCCTCCAGCCACTGTCCCGCTCCAATCCCTCTGCTACTTGTTATCGTGCTGTCTTCCCAAACCGATCCTTTAGAACTTATGGACCCTCAAGCCGATTCCTGCTCTTCCTTCTTTGCTGGGGGTGCCCTCTTCTTCCCCCCCAGCCACTGTTACTTTCTTTATGCCTCCTCCGCCTTGGTGCGTGTAATGCGGCTTACCAGTCCGTGCCTTTGTACTGTTCCAGTCCGTCAGGCCCGCGGCGTATGTCTGTGGATTCACCTTTCCTTTCTTGCTCTTGGGTGCGCTCCGATTTCCAAAGGTCTGTCTGCCCGGCGGCTTGTTAAATCTGCTACACCACCCTCCGGACTTTCCGCTCCATCCCATTACCATCCTCACTCCGGGTGCATATGTCCCCTTGCCCGGCTCCAGTTGTGAATGAGGTTTATCACTATCGCCTTCTTCATCGTCCTCCTGCTTGGAAGCACCTCAGTGGCTTGCGAGTCTCCCTGTCACATGGCTGCGCTGTGTGCAGCCCGGCTATCCTCCGACTTGCGTGTACCTTTTTCCAGCTTCACTGTCCTTGGCTACACTGTATCTTCTTTCAGTTGTTTACGTGGCTCCCGCTTGGCCTCGAGTTCGCTCGATATATATGTATCTCCAACAGTGCTGTCGTGCATCACCCGCACTCCTCACGTTGGGTCTGCGTCGTGCAGGGCTGCATCAGTTTTGTTTACCCGGCACTGCTTTGCAGATCCTTTGTCTCCCTCACGTGTGGGTGACATTTTGGGTCTTCTACGCGGGGCTTGGCCGGCTTCACCTTTCGTTTCTTTACATTTGCACCCAAGTTTCACATCGGACGTTTCACCATCGCGTGCCCGCAGCCTTCATAACACAATAGCTTCAGGTTTAATTTCTGCAGCGGGTCTCAAAACGCTTGTTTTTATTAGGAGCACCGTCGATCTGCAGGAGTTCACGGGATGCACTGCCTATTCCATGGCCATGTAGCCACGCCCCCCCAGCTGCATATATTTATCGGGGGTGATAAGGTATTATTCACATTTACTTTGGGTACAGGTTGAACATACAATAGTTTTATCCCCGAAATGAATCGTATTTTACTAGCACAGCCCACATAAACTGCCAAGACACAGAGTTAAAGGCTTTTTGGATATCGAGGGCCGTGGCTACTGCCTGTGCCCCCGGATCTATTTCCGCTAGGATATTGAAGATGCATCTTAGATTTCGTGCTTTGTAGCGGCCTGGAACAAATCCTGATTGATCTGGATGGATAATGTGTTTCATGTAGGGGCTAAGTAAATGCAGGACCAACACCTTGGCAAAGATTTTAATATCTGAATTAATGAGAGAGAGGCCGGTAGGAGCCGCATTGCTCAGGGGGTTTGCTGGGCTTAAGCAAGATTGTAATCACTGTCTCTCGTAGCGTAGGGGTGGGGGGGGGGAACACTCCTCCGACCATGCCACCATTAGCTCCAGAATAAGGCGGGACTTGAAATGTTTATAACATTTCAACATCAGGCTGTCTGAACCGGGGGCTTTCCCTGCCGGAAGCGCTTCGATGGCACAAGATACCTCATCTGGGGTAATGGGGTTATCCAGGGTTGCCTTGGTGTCTTCGGAGAGCGACGTCCGCGGGAGGCCTTCCAGGTATTCATTTATTTCTTATGGGGTTACTGTATGGGAGTTGGCATATAGCTCTGAATAGAAGGTGTGAAATTCCTGACTCACCCCCACAGTGGTGTGGACCAGCGTCCCCGATGTATTCTATGTAGTTGGGACCTGCTGGCTGCCCCAAGTCTGTCTGATAATCCTGGCGAGCAGCCTGCCAGGCCGTTCACTCTCGCCATATTTCCTTGCCAGATTAGGGCTGTCCAGGAATTTCAGTTCCATGTCCGCATGCATCGGGAATTGATCCAGTTCCGCTTTTACATTCCCTATGATTTGGTTACCAGAGCTTGTCTCTTGTGTCTGCTCTAGCCTGCATAGGTGGATCTCGCTCAGTTGTATATCTCTTTGTATGCATTTAAGTATCCCAGTCTTAGTTGCTAGGGCTACCCCTTGTATATATGCCTTAAAGGCTTCCCAGAGGGTTGCCTGCATGTCCACTGTGCCCCTGTTTAGACTGAAGTACTCTTCAATACACTTTGTCATTTCTGCCTTGAACATGGGATCTAACAGTGATAGTGGCTTAAGCTTCCACATCTACCCACATTGGGTGTTTCACATAATGCTAACTGTGCTGTTACTGGGGACTGATCTGAAAATATTCTGGACAGTATATCAGCACTGTTCAAGTAGTTGACCAGTGTGTCAGATATATGCCACATGTCTATTCGGGAGTGTGAGTCATGTACCGTTGAATAGTATGAATATTGCTGTGATCCTGGAATCTGTGTCCTCCAAGCATCTGCCAGGCCCATCTCTTTAAGGCCCTCTTGTTGCACCTGAGCAGCTTTGGTCAGTTGCCGGGGTCTGGAGCTGGATCTATCCAGGTTGTGGTCCTTTTTGGTATTAAAATCGTCCCCCAGAGGCTAGGGATCGAGGGATAGTGATATTGCATCAGCAAGTCGAACTTCGAATGGATTGTGTCCTCCAACGTATTCCACATCTTTGACATGTAATGTCCACAGCTGCGCACTTCGGAAACTTTTTCAGAAGAGGGCGTCCTGCGTCGATGATGCCGGGTCGATGTCCCTCGAAGGCCTCCGTCGAGGGCGACATCACTGGATGTTATAAATAGGACGCACAGTGCCCGTAGCCTCAGTTCCGTTTTTCTGCGAACGTGTTGCATCGTGAAAGTCGGTGTGCCTTGTGTGTTCATCTTTGAGATGTCTTTTTCTTCAACCCCTCCAACTCTGCAGTCTGGCTTCAAGACTTGCTGGGACTGCAAGTCGAAAATGTCAATCACTGACCCGCATCACATTTGTTTGTGGTGCTTGGGCGAGCCGCACGACACCGAATGTTCGAAATGCCAGTCGCTGACTGCCAAGGCCGTGCAGGAGTGTAAGGGGAAGCTCCTGGTAAGTAGGGGCTCTATGCTGAATAAGTCCCGAAAATCTAAATCGTCCAAAGGGGTTTCCACCGACGACTCGAGGGGCGACTCTCTGCGTCGGGAGGTGGCTCGGGGATCTTGGTCCCGGAGTGGTTCCTGCCATTCTTCTTCCTCGTCCCGGCACTCTAGGAAGCGATGTCACCGGTTGCCTTCCCCATCCTCCTCTGAGGATGGTGCCTCGAGGAAAGTGGCATGCCCGACAAAGTCCTTGACTCCGGAGGAATGGGCTGCTTTTAAGGAGCAGATGTTAGTGATATTCCAATCGCAGGGAACGGTTCCGGTTGTGCCTTCTAACGAAGCCGGCAAGGAACGGTCTAGTATCGCAGCTCGCACGCCTTCGGGCTCGGGTCTGTGACGCAACTCGCACCGGGAACCTTAGAGATCCCGTTCGGACAAGGCTCAGGAAAGTTGCCAGAGACGTGCCTCCAGGTCTCAGTCCTCGTCTCCAGCGAGACCGCTGCAACCTGTTAAGGGCTGGAAGCCGGCGTCGACTAGGTCGGCGCTGTGTCGTCCGACTCGGATAACGCTTTGCTGTCTTATCAGCCCACAGCGCCGTCGACGCCGAAGCCTTCGGCGCTCACAACGTCGAGGTTGTCGACTCTCTCGGCGTCGAAGACTTTGGCGCCCTCGACGCCTTCGTGTATTTTTGCCCGCAATTTGCCTGTGGAGTACCCGGATCTCATGGATCCTTCTAGGAAGGCTACTGTGAAGTCTGTGAGGCCAGCTTTGGACTCCAGGCTCTCTTCTGTCCCCAGGCCTGGGTTTCAACTCCCTCTGGACGACATTTATGAAGGGAAGAAAGGTCTGATTTTGAGGACCCTGGTGAACTTGGTGTGGCTCCATTTTTTTCTGGAGACAGTCAATTGGAGGAGGTGAGGCAAACCCTTCATGAAGCCAGTGGGTTGGACACTTCTCCGGAAGTGGAATTTGGTAGGCCTCAGCCTGAGCCTGGGGCTCATGCGGAGTCTTCATACAGGAGGCCCATGGCTAGGGTCTCAGAGTATCTGGGCTGGTCCATTCCTCCTGAAGACTTTGTACACAATGATCTAACAGACATCTTAGATCAAGGTCCATGCTCTGACCCAGTGTTAGCGTTTCATCTCACCTTGCAGAAAAGGGTGGCAGCTGCTTGGCAGTCCCCGGAATCTCTTCCGGCTGTTAATACACCTTTGACAAAGAAGTACCGCCCTTCTGTTAGCGACCCCAGCTATTTATCCTTCACCCCACTCCCGAGAGTTTGGTGGTTCAGGCGGCTACGGCCACCTTGAGGCAGGGGGCGTACCCTACCAGCCTTCCTGATAGGGACGACAAGCGCTTGGGCTCGGAAAGTGTTTACTGCTGGGAGCATGGCATTGAAATCGGCCAACTCCACTTGTGCCTTGGCAAGGTTCTCACACACACTGTGGAACTGTGTTTCTTTAGTGGCTGAGCATATTCCTGAGGGGGAAGAAAGGGATGGGTTCCTTGCTCTCGTGCAAGATGGCAAGGATACCATGTGCAAATCCCTTTAGTCGGGTTTGTATACGGCCGACAGTGTTAGCCAATCCATGGCTGCGAGCACAGTTACACGCAGATTTGCGTGGTTGCGGAAGTCTGGTTTTGCTCCGGATGTGCAGGCCCGTCTTCTGAACATGCCCTTTGATGGCGCACATTTGTTTGGCAGCAAGGCTGACAAGAGCCTTGAGAGGTTGCAGACTTCGAAAGCTGCAGCTAAATCTTTAAGCGCAGCTGTGTGTAAACCTCTGCCTTTTAGTCCTAGGGGACAGCAGTGGAGAGGAGGTTCTTTTCGTTCTACTCCTCCTTTGGTAGAACGAGATGGGCTGCCAGTCAAAGGGGCCAGCGAAAAAGTACCCGTGGTGGTCGGGGAAATCATGGTGCTGAAGCTGCTCAGGCAACTGCCTCTTTGCCATCAGGCACTGCCGAAGCAGCTTCCAAACAGTCATGAGGCCATGTCCCATGGTTCGCCGGTTGGGGCAGACTGTCTCAGCATCTCGAAGAATGGCAAGCCATTACTTCAGATGCTTGGGTTCTGGATACCAGAGCCCACAGCTACAGCCTTCCCTTCCTTCAGCGGCCTCACGCCAATCCACCTGGGAAACTCTCTTTGAAGCTTCCGTATCCGCTTCTTGCGCAGGAAATCTTAACCCTGCTGGAGAAAGGTGCTACAGAACTGGTGCCTGTAGCGGAGAGGAACAAGGGATGGTATTCCCCTTATTTTTTGATTCCGAAGAAAGACTGGGGATTGAGACCCATCATGGACTTGAGTTGGTTCAACAAACTTCCCAGGAAGGACAAGTTCAAGATGGTTACTCTTTCTCAGGTCCTCCAGGCCCTTCAACTTCAGCATTGGTTGGTGTCTCTGGACCTACAGGATGCTTACTTTCATGTGCCGATTCATCCCAAGCACAGAAAGCACCTGAGGTTTGCGGCTGGCGACTCGCACTTTGTTTCTGGTCCTGCTGTGCGGATTGACCTCTGCCCCGAGGGTCTTCACCAAGCTGATGGTGGTGGTGGCAGCGTACCTCAGGCGAGGGGGGGGTTCATGTCTACCCCTACCTGGACGACTGGTTGATCCGGGCGCGCTCTCCCGAGCAAGCGTTGGATCACCTCGGTCTCACCTGCCGCACCGTCCACAGGCTAGGCTTCTCCCTGAATTTCAAGAAGTTGCATCTGACACCTTCCCAACAGCTCCAGTACATCGGGACTGTGTTGTGTTAGGGAGAATTCTCATTCTATGGCTAATTTCCCTTACCTATAGAGTCCCCCAGCAGCTTTGCTGGATTTGCAGGGTTTGTTTCTTTTTCCTGCTAGGAGTGAGACTCTTTTTTTTTTTCCCACTCTTAGGCATTTTTGCTATGTGTGTTCTAGGCTATCTTTGTGTTTAATGTCAATGGAATTTTCTCACCCCCATAGGAACCATCTTTATTCACATGTGTTACACAGCACCTTCCGTGCAGTGACACAGGAGTGTCA
Source organism: Ambystoma mexicanum (assembly GCF_040938575.1). Lineage (NCBI taxonomy): Eukaryota > Metazoa > Chordata > Amphibia > Caudata > Ambystomatidae > Ambystoma > Ambystoma mexicanum. Next base: position 871,778,341 of record NC_090936.1, read on the forward strand.
CAGCGACCCCCAAACATAGACTCCATTCCCTGAGACCGACTACGGTCTCCCGGGGCATGAAAAGTCCCGATTGACTTTACTAGTCAATTTTTAGGAACTAAACCAGTACAACCCATCTTACTATGGAGGTACTGGAAAGGGTTAATAGTTTTTCCTGTATGTTCATTTTCGAGAGGGTACCGTACAGTCCCTCTCTCAAAAGTTTCTGGCTGGTGGCAGTGGTTACTACCATAAATATTCGACCGTGAATATTTTCTAATGGGATTTTCCCATTGTTCGAGGCTACCACATTTTCTGACACCCTCTAACATACTGCCGGTGCATTTTAATATTAACTTTACTCCAGTAGGTTTAATTTGCCAGAACTTTAATATAACTTCTTTCTCGTGTCTTTCTCTAAACTCCTAACCCAAGTCGGGGATCCTTTGTTCGTCCGTTTGGCGGGCTTCTGCCAAGAAGCCCTCCTTTCGGCGCCACTGAGTCTGGGGTGGGTCCATTGTGTGGGAGGGGGAGTAGGGCCCCTGGACAGGGTTGCCTCAGCAAGCCATGTCACACTCTATCCTGAGAGGCTGGAGGGTCTCCCGCCAAGATGACCACTCCACTGTGTGAGTGACAGCTAGGCTGTATGAATGGGGATCTTTTTGCATAAAAGCAGGGTCCTGAGGACTGGAAGAGCAAGACGTCGCCAGTGGAACTAAGAAGCCGAAGAGGAGAGAAGCCAAAGATATCTGCAACGACTGAACCAAGGGTGAAGCCCTGCTGCAGCGTCTCACCACTTTTCTCCACACGACGAGAGAAGATCTTCATCTGCAGGAGCCTTCTTCCCTTGAGCTGGTGGGACCAACCAGTTTGCCAATCGCTTTCCCGGACCTGCCTTGGTCGAATCTCCCATACCCTGTACTCGGATGCTGGATAGCCAGGCACCAGTCCACCCGGACTGTGATTTAAAGGAGCGTACCTTTTATTCGTCGGGCAGTACCGCGGCTGGTTTCAACCCTGGGTAGTGCAGTCACTCAAACCTTCCTCCATGACGAGAGCCTCTCTTCCTCTGCTGGATCCCCCGAACTGCAGGAACTACCAGGAACAACCCCCACCGCAGGAGCCACTTCATTTTAAAGGTACATTGTTCCACCAGGCCGCCCTTTCTTCGCAGTAGCGCTAAAGGTGTTTTAAATCTTTTACCTACCTGTTGGGTTGGCCGCCCCTCTCTCTTAACATTGTCTTTCACCTTCTGCATCCACCTTTTCAAAATCGTTAACCAAAGACTTGACTGCAGCCACAAGAACATTTTGCTCCTGGGCCCTTGCCCTGTACCACTGACTCTGGCACAGGCCTACTGACTCTGGCGACATTTGTTAGAACTACCTTCTTTAGATTGATTCTCAACTAGACTTGTGTTGATGCACCCACGTCTTATAACTACCCTTTTCTTCCCCTTTCTAAACCTTGTAAAATGCCATTTTGCTCAGTTTTCATTTAAGTATTGCCTATACTGATACTGTCTTGCTTAATCTGGTTCACAAACTTATGGGAAGTGTTGCTAGGGTGTGTAAGAAACTATTTCTATATAACTTGTGCTTTCCCTCCCTTGTGAGAAATTGCTAGAGTATCCCTTGTGTGTGGTTTTCACTGTGCCGTTTTGCTCAGTTTTCACTCTGGTTCACTTGGTCTACAATTTAACTAGGGAGTGTGTATATTTTTCCTTGACTTAATTTAACTTGCTTGATAACTGTGATACATTTGTTTTACTAGAAATGTATAAAATAAATATATATCTCCTTTTTTTTCCAATACGTTTTTATTAACACATGTTCAAGGAAACAAGAGCAACAAGGTCAACAGCCCAACCCCCTAAGCCCCCCCAACTCTCTCCCACCCTCCCTTCCCCTTCCCTCTCCTCCCTCCCGTGCCCTCCCAGATCCCAGAGGTTCAGAGATAGCACTCGCCTGAAGAATGTTCTTACTTTGAGATTCCTTTTGATTTCTCAATTTCTGAAAGGACTGACTAATGTGTTCCCGCCGTCCCCTTTCCAGGTGCCGGTTTGGGATTTAAATTTGTTTTTGAAATTTCTCATGGTTGCTTTGTTTGAACCTTTGCACTCTTGTCCTTTGAGATTATTGTCCTTAAAGACTGTGTTCTTGGTTGCGGTTACTTCCGTTCACAGAGTGATTGAATTGCAGGCACTATCCTCTAAGCCACCCTTTACTGTGTTTCACAAGGACAGGGTTGTACTGCGGGTAAGTCCCTCCTTTCAACCTAAGGTAGTATCTGAATTTCATTTGAGTCAGAAGGTGGTACTTCCATCTTTATACCCTCCGCCTCATCCTGGTAAAGAAGTGGAGCGACTCGATCGGTTGGATCCTAAGAGAGCTCTGAGCTTTTACATTTCTAGGATGTCCAGGGTCAGAGTGGACAATGAACTCTTTGTAGGATATGCTGGACACCGATTGGGCCAGGCTGTTACCAAACGGACCTTGTCCAGGTGGATTATCATCACCATTACGGAGTGTTACCGATTGGCGGGAAAGGACCCTCCTGAAGGATTGCAAGCTCATTCCACTAGGGGCGTGGCTACTTCCACCGCCCTCCAGCGGGGGGTTCTTATTAGGAATATTTGTGATGCAGCCACATGGGCTTCAATCTACACCTTTGTTAAACATTACTACCTGGATACTATCCATGGTCAGGATATGGCCTTTGGAAAGGCAGTGCTTTATTCCGCAATCTGATTGGGTACTCTAAATTCTTTTCCCTCCTCCATTTACTGGTACTGCTTTGGGAGTCTGTCTAAGATGTGGAATACGTTGGAGGGCACAATCCATTCGAAGAACAAGTTACTTACGAACTGGTAACGTTCTTTCGACTGGATGTTCCTCCAATGTATTCCACATCGCCCTCCGAGCCTGCCCCTCTGGAGAATTCCCTATGCGATTTCATTTCCGCAAGGCTATGTGCAGTCAAGCAGGCATGAGACTGGTGCCACACGTTCTGAGGGAAAAAACTTAAACTGAGGCTACGGGAGCCGTGTGTCCTATTTATAACATCCGGTGACGTCACCCTCGACAGAGGCCTTCAAGGGACATCGACCCAACGTCATCGACGCAGGATGCCCTCTGCTGAAAAAGCTTCCGAAGTGCACAGCTGTGGACATTACATGTCAAAGATGTGGAATACCTTGGAGGAACATCCAGTCGAAAGAACGTTACCAGTTGGTAAGTAACTTGTTCATCTCTATATAGAAATCGGGGTCATCAATGTTGGGACCATATGTGTTTAGCAATAAAATCTCTTGGCTTCGTATCTTCCGGTGCGTCAACACATACCGTCCCACCAGGTCCAGATGGGGTCTTACATGTGCATAGTGAGTGGAATTGTGAATAAGGGTCATTAACCCTCTGCATTGGGTCGAGTACGTGGGGTAAAAACATTGCAGGCCCCAGGTCTTGGCGAAAGCCTTTCTGCACTGTGCCAATACTTGTGTCGCCTGCAGGAACAGCATCTGTATTTTATGCCGTTCTAAGTATCGCTGCAGGCGCTGTCTCATAATTGGGTTTCCCAACCCCTGCACATTCCAGCTCGCAAAGTGTATAGGGTCAGCTCCCATTGGAACAGATCACGTTGTGTCTACTAGATGCCATTGTGTTACTCACCAAGTACCTTTGTACGTCCTCCATATGGTTATCGTGGTTGCTATCGATACCTACGAACATGTCAAACACATTTTGTATAACTTTACCCCAACTCCCCTGTGGCCCCATCTCTCTCCCAATCGGAGGGATAATTCCCCCACTGTGAACACCCAAACTACATTTGCAACATTGCATGGGGGGGTGGGGCTGTGTGCCGACTGCTTCCAGCTTGGCGCAGCTGGCTTTGATGTTTTACAATTTCAAATATTGCTCTTCCGATTATAAAGCAGCCTGGGTAGTAGATGAACTTCATTATGTATAGGGCAGGCGGAGTACCTTTACCCAGGTCTCAGCCACTTGTTCCAGTGTTTCTATTAGGGTATGCTGGCAGAGACTTAGAGAGGTTGTAGCAGACCTTGTTGGTCTTCCTGGAAAGTGTTCCTCCACAAAGCGCAGGGCCTCCTCAGACAAGGTGAAAAAATACACCTTGCTGTTATGCTGAATGCGCAGCTTGGCGGGAAAGAGCATGGCGTATTTTACATTGTGTTCTCTGAGCTTCTTTTTGGTCACCATGAAGGATTTGCGATCTTGCTGCACTGGCTCGGAGAAGTCCGGGTACAGGTGGATTCTGTTAGAGCCTAGTAGTAGCTTGCCCTTAGCCCTTGCGGCATGAAGCAACATGTTTCTATCACAGTAATTTAGTACACGGGCAATTATCGGGCATGTAAGGGCCCCAGGTTTGGGCTTTGGGGCCAATGTGCGGTGGGCTCGTTCGATTGCGAATTGCATCTTCGGATTGTCTAGTATAGTCATCAGTGTTGTTCCACGTATTCTTCCATTGGTCCCTCCAGGTTATCTTCAGGTATTCCAATAATTCTGAGGTTGTTGCAGCGAGACCTGGATTCCAGGTCCTCCTTCTTCTTGATGATGTTCTGGACTTTTTTCAAGAGCGTGATGACATCTGCCCTGTTCAGTCACTTCATCTTCAGTCGTGCCCGCCCTGTTCTCGTCTTTGGTCATGTGTGTCCGTTTTGTCCATCCAGGCTTTAATGGAGCAAATTGTGCCGCTCATGTCATCCAATTTATAGTGTGGTGAACCCCTCCCGCATGTACTCCATCATGCATTGCAGTTTGCTGGGTCCTTGGTGATCGTCGCCCTCACTGGGTGGTTCGCTCATGCCCTCCTCTTCAGCTGTGTAACCCGGTCTACACAAGCCAAATCAGGTGTCACCTCTGAGCTGTGGCGCAGAGGCTATGCAGTTAGTGACTTTGGGTCTGGAGGCTGTCTCTAGTTCAGCCTCTTGGTGTGTTTCTGGCCGATCAGCGCCAGTGGAGGCTCACCAGACCGTTATTTATAGGTGGTGAGGGTCGAGCAGCGCACAACAAATCAAGGGTCTCGGGCAAGGCTCCACACTTTTTATGGTCTCGGGGATTGCAGGAGCTGTTCCCCCTTTCGGCCGTACCCACGCGGCTCAAATCAAACATTTCCACAATTGAGGGACACTGAACTTACTGTTCCATGGCAGATGGTCCTACTCTAGGTCGTTGGAGCGTCAAGGTTCCACCGCTGTGCTGGTAATAAAGCGGCAGCACCGCCCCCCACCCGGGAGCTGGGACGGTCACCTTCAAGTGATCGGGGGGGGGGAGCAGCTGTCCCAGTGCCAGGTGAGGGGATCCGTCACTGCAGTGGGAGGTAGTGTCTGAGCAAAAGCAGCTGCCCCAATGCTGTGCCGCCTGGGGACGAGGGCCGCTGCAACCCTGCCCAACAGGCCGTTGTTGCGGTCCAGCCGCCGCAGGCAACCAAGCCACCAGTAGTAGGAGTTCCGCAGGGGAAGCTTCTCTCTGGGCAACTCTCGTGCTGCTTCACTAGCCAGGACTTCTGGGCACACTGCGGGAATCCCTAGTTGATGTTGGGGTGCTTCATCAGTGATCTGGCCGTTGTAGGCGGCAACTGCAAATTAGGTGCGGAGAGCACCAAACACAGGCTCGCAGTTTCCGAAGGTCACCACAGCTTCAGGAGAGGCTTGTGCAGGGCGGCAATTCACTAGTCCATGCCAGCAATAGATCACTTTATGGGTGTATCTACAGCCTGGAAGGTGTAATCCGAAGCCCAGCCGTCATGCTGAGTACCGGAGCTTCTCCTTCAGGCTGCCATCTGTCGTGCGCAACAGCGCCCCCTTCCCCTGGTTTTAATACATCCCAAAGGACTGCCGGTCCTTTATCACTCCATCAAAATTTCACTATTTCTTCACTCCAAGGGGAGTGACCCCCTTCCCCTGGATCACTGGTTTGATCCTCCTTGCAAACTCAATTACCAGGAGCATGACTCCCTTCTCCTGATGTCTGGCTCTCACTGATTTTCCCTATAAAAGCCAAGGGGAATGACTCCCTTCCCCTTTCTTTTCACTTGGTTTCACAATGCCAGGGAAATGACCCCCTTCCCCTAGCCATTCCTGGCTTTATTTTCACTGTTCACACCACCAGTGGGAATAACTCCCTTCCCCTGGCCTTTCTTTCACTTTGATTTCACTATCCAGCACTTGGTTTCACCCTCAGGTTTCTCAGCAATACAGTTCATTCACCAGTAGGGTCCTTGACCAAGGCTTCCCCACTATGGCCCACCTGATTCTTTGGCTTGCTAAGTGCTGCCACGAGGAACAGGATTCGGCTTGCTCTCCTGCCCCCTGTCATCACGGATAATAGACCCGTATTTCTTTATTCTTTGGTTTTGGCTGACCCTGTTTACGCTTCTGCCAAGTACTGTGATGAGGAAGTTTTCCCCACTTGTTATTTTGGTACAGGGACTTGTAGACTGTGGTTTCCAGCCCGACCACTCCCTACGTACTTCCCGTTACCTTCATTTTTCTTCGGGTACGCAGCTGGTGCTTCCTGGGGTTCTTCTCTTCATATCTCGGTTTCACAGATGTCCCTTCCCCTTGCGGAACTGTTGCTTTATGCTGGGACTGAAGGCTACTTTTCTGCTTATGGCCTTCAGATCCCTATTTGCCAACACTCAGTTCATACCCTGGGGGAAAAGAAGATTGCTGGCTTTTCTGAATCAGGGAGCAGACTGCTTTCTGCTTTCTGTTCCTCCCTGTTCGTCTCTGCGTCTCCTTCCTACTTCCCAGGTTTCACGTTCTTGCAATCTGGTTCCCATTTAGGAAAGAGGTAGGCCACCATACACTGGTATCATTCTCTTGGATATCCTGCATTCTCGTCTTTTTATTAGAATCTTGATGGAGTCTAAGGAAGAAATGCCCAGTAGAATGAGCGAACAGAGTTGGTGGCAGCATTGTTTTTGAGAATGTTCCATTATAGAGCATACAATTGTGTTGGTTCCTTTCATGTGTTGTGATTAATATAAGAGACCATGATTTTCTCCAGCATGGGGTTTGGCATGGATTCACATGCTCATGAATATTCCCCGTCGTCAGGCTGGGAATCCTCAGTAAAGAAAAAACCAGTATCAGTTTCGTTTCTGATCTGTCTTTCGTAGTAGTAACCAATCACTGATCTCTGCGTCATACTGACCACAGCCAATGACTGCCCTCTACCTAAGCCCCGCCTCTGGCAGCCATCTTCAGATTTTTACTGCACGTTCAAGTGTTGGGATCCTCGTGCTATTGCTCTCGAGCGTTAGTGCTATTTTTTCACGTTTTTTTCTCAAAAACTTCGATTTTCGGTCAAAAGAGCCTCAAGCTCCACCGTTTCTTCATCCGATCAACGGGGACCCGTGTCGGATTCGTCTACGCCCCTCAAGGGTGAAGATTTCGTCGAGCCACGCTTTTGCAGGACTCCAGAAGTTTCTCAGGCCCATCTCGGACATGGCCCAGGAGAAGGGAAGCTCGACGCCCGGAAAGCTGTTTAGGGTCTGCCCTGGATGCCAGCTTCAGAATGTCTTTAAGGAGGACGAACACTCCTTTTGTCTGTACTGCCTACATGAGGACAAGACGCACGTGGAGAAGGACTGTGCGTTTTGCGGCAATATGTCGGAGCGGACCATGAAGGACCGCCATCAACGTCTCGCCAACTGGCTGGAAGGGAAGAGCCCGTCAGGCGAGAAGAAGAAGAAATCCGAGCAGTCTTCTAAGACCTTTGAGGACGCCCCTGCGACGGGGGTCCAACACAAGGCCAAGCACCGCGAGTCCGCTGGCACTGGGAGCGCCGAACGGTCGGGCTCTACGGGCGCCAGGCAGGGCGCATCCTCCCCGGCACCATCAACCACGAGCCAACGCTCTGGTTCGGGTAAGAGGAAGGCCGAGCACCCGGCGAAGCTCCTGGAGAGGCCCCGGTCGAGCTCGAAGGCCCCATCGGAGGGAGAGCGAGGCAGTGACCCTCCCCCCAAGGAGAAGGCGGTGAGCGCACCTAAGGTGGTGAAAGCCTTAATCCATCCGGCCAAGGCCTCTATCGAGACAGTCGCGGCAGCCCTGGCTCAGCCTGTGGAGGCTACACCAGTGGTGGCGACCTCGGGGCTCAGAGTCTCCCTGCCACCGCGGAGGGAGTCTTCTTTTATGCCCATCGACAGGACCCCTGTGAAACCTCTGACGGAGAAGAAAAAGGGGGGGCAGGAGGTCGTCGTGGATTCGGCCTCAACCTCTGAGGAAGAGCTGATCGAAGTCTTAAGCCACAGCATTGGCATGGAAGAAGACCAGCCCATCGGGAGGGACCCCGACGTGGGAGACGACGATAACGTCGAGGGTGCCGACGGGGCCCCTGACCGCCCGTCGGAATCCCCTCAACCAGTGCCGCAAGACAACTCGGCGGCCATTTTGTTGGCTATACAGTCCTTATGCTCGGAGATAAGGACGAGACTGCCGTTACCACCAGCGGAGGAACCGATCCCGACGGGGGACCCGGAGCCAGGCCCTTCTGGGAGCCCTCCCCCTAAGAGAAGGATTCATCCTCCACCTCCTTTTCAGCCATCGCGCCCTGTTCAGCCCTCCTCCCCGTCCACGACTCGTGGGGATGATACGGGGACTGACACGGCCGCGACTGGTACGGACGACGAGGATCTGCCGTCGTCACCTCCCACCCGGGCTTCCCGACGAGATTGGATCGTTTCACTCCATGATCGCCAGGGCATCCGAGCTTTTCCAGCTCTGCCCGGAAGAGAAGAAGAAGGAAGGTTTCCTTTATCAACGGCGCAAGGCCAAGAGGAAGACGGTCCTCTCTGTACCTCTACTGGACGATATTTGGGATGAGGGCCTCGCCCTCCTCAAGAACCCATCCACGACGCCAGCTAGAAGGGATTGGTACGAGAAGAAGTACCGGGTCCCGGACGCGGCCCCCTTGTGCCTTCGGGCACAGCCGACCCCGGACTTGGTCGTCTCGGCGGCGGACAGGAAGAAAGCGAGGGGGGCGCCGCCTCTACGTCGACCTCCCCGCCGGACGGCGAGGGAAAGAAATTGGATACGATGGGACGCAGGGTCATCTCGTCTGCAGCGTCGACGATTAAGGCGGCCAACGCCTTGGCTATCGTAGCCCGCTATGACAGGGAGTTGTGGTACAAACTGGCCCCCCTGCTGGACTTCCTACCGGACGACAAGAGGGCGGATGCCCTAGAGACCTTGCAGGAAGGAGAGGCGGCGTCGGACCACGCCATTACGATTGCGACTGACATCGCTGACACTGGATTTCGCCAGTTGGGCAACGGCGTGTGCCTTAGGTGGCGTGGATGGCTCAAGGCTACTGACTTCCGTCAGGAAGTGCAGAGCAGAGTCTTGGACATGCCGTTCGACGGAAACAACCTGTTTGGGAAAACAGTGGACGATTCCCTTCAAGCCATCAAGGCAGACACGGGGACAGCCCGGGCTCTTGGGGTTCTCCAGCAACGACGGCCGCCCTTTCGGAGCGGCGGAGGCAAACAGGGTGCCTCCAAAGGTTCCAGTGGCAGATTTTCCACCTACCGTCAAGCGGCCCGTTCGTCATCGCAGGAAGCTTACAGGGGACGAGGCAAGTAAGGCGGACCCCGCTGTCGTCGCCAAGGAGGTCAAGGCGGCAAAGCCTCGTCGAAGCAGGACTGCACCGGCCGTGGGAGGCCGGCTGACGAGCTTCGTCAGCGTGTGGGAGTCCATCTCCACCGACCGTTGGGTGCTGGACGCCCTAGCCCAGGGTCACGCGCTCGAGTTTCTAAAGAGGTGCCCGCGCGTCCCCCCTGTGGCCAGGAAAGAACATCACGTCCCTCAACTTCTCTTGGAGGTAAAGGCGATGCTAAGGAAGGGTGCCATCGAGCTCGTCCCAAAGAGGCTTCGGGGCACCAGAGTTTACTCAAGATACTTCCTCGTGAAGAAGAAGACAGGAGGATGGCGTCCCATCCTGGACCTACGACGACTGAACAAATTCATCAAGGCACAGAAGTTCCGGATGGTCATCCTCCAACACGTCCTGGGTCAGCTGGAGGAGGGCGATTTCCTGTCGTCGTTGGATTTGGAGGATGCCTACTTCCATATTCCCATCCTAAAGGGACACCGAAAGTTTCTCAGGTTCGTGGTCCAAGGGCGTCACTATCAGTTCAGAGCCCTTCCCTTGGGACTGAGGTCGGCACCCAGGGTGTTCACCAAGTTCCTCGCACCGGTGGCGGCGCAGCTGCGCCGAGAGGGGATCCACGTCTACCCCTACCTGGACGACTGGCTCATCTGAGCGAAGACGAAGGAGCTCGCCGTGGAGCACACGGCAAGGACCGTCCAACTTCTCACGGACATGGGATTCTCCATAAACTACGCCAAGTCCCACCTGGTGCCCGCGCAAGACGCACTGTTTCTGGGAGCGAAGCTCGACACAGTGTCGCTTCTGGCCTATCCGTCGGAGGAAAGGACGAGGGCCATTTTGGGCAAGGTGCAGCGGATGCTGGTTGCGGACGCGGCCAGAGTGAGGTCCATCAAGTCCCTCCTCGGAATGATGTCTTCTTGCATTTACCTCATCCCCCTGTGCAGGCTCCGGATGCGCCCGTTGCAGGAGTTCCTGGACGCGGGCTGGATCCAGAAGACGGGCAGCTTCGAGGAGAGGATCACACTCGACGAGAGTTTCCGACGAGCGATCAGGTGGTGGGGCACCCGCGCGCATCTGACGGCGGGCATGGACTTCCAGACCCCCGGCCACCAGGAGACAGTGACCACGGATGCCTCCCTGGAAGGGTGGGGAGCGCACACTGGAAATCTGCACGCGAGAGGCCTTTGGCTCCCGACGGAGAAGTCCCTCCATATCAACCTCCTGGAGCTCCGTGCAGTGTTTTGGGCCCTCAGGTCCTTCCTTCCATCCCTCAAGGGCAAGGTGGTGAGGATCTTCACCGACAACACCACCACCATGTTCTACATCAGGAAACGGGGCGGAACCAGGTCCCCAGCCCTGTCCAGGGAGGCGCAGGATCTGTGGCATTGGGCCGTTGCCCAAGGGATGTTTCTGGTGCCGTTTCATCTGGCAGGGATAAAAAACACCATCGCCGACTCTCTCAGCAGGGAGCTGCGCTCGTGCCACGAGTGGGAACTACGACAGGATCTAGTGGACCGCCTCTTCCGACGGTGGGGCACACCCCAGATCGATCTGTTCGCGACGGTGACGAACTCCAAGTGCCGGAGGTTCGCCAGCAGGTTTCCCCAGCCGAGGAGCATGGGCGATGCTTTCTCGTTCCCCTGGGAGGGCCTGTTTCTATATGCGTTCCCTCCATTGCCATTGCTGATCCGGCTCATCAACCAGCTCAAGAGGTCAAGGTGCAGGATGATCCTCGTCGCACCTGCGTGGCCGAGGCAGATATGGTTCCCGGACCTTCTGGACTTGTCAGCGTCCCCGTCAATGAAGCTGCCAGTGGACGCGGATCTTCTCTCCAGGGAAGGAGGCGCCATCCTCCATCACGACCCGAAGTCGCTGAACTTGCAGGCCTGGCTCCTGCAGCGTTAGAGTTTGGAGGATACGACATACCGGCCGACTGCAGAGAGGTTCTTGCAAAGGCCAGGGCGTCCTCAACTCTTAAATGCTACGGACACAAATGGAAGAGGTTCTCTGTCTGGTGCCACGCACAGAAGATTAACCCTCTACGGATTACGGCTCCCCAAGTACTGCCGTACCTACTGACGCTGGCCAAGGCTGGACTGGCGCACGCGTCCATCAAGATTCATCTTGCTGCGATCTCCCGATACACCAGAACCACGGGGCGGACGTCTTTGTGGTCTCATCGTCTGGTGAAAGAGTTCATGAAAGGACTGTTCAGATCGTTCCCGCCGGTGAAGGCTCTGGCCCCGGCGTGGGAGCTCAACGTGGTGCTGACCAAGCTCATGGGACCTCCGTTCGAGCCTCTGCACTCGGCTCCGTTGAAGTTCTTGTCATGGAAAACAGCGTTTCTTGTGGCCATCACCTCCGCACGACGGGTGGGAGAGATCCAGGCCCTTTCCTGCAAGGCCCCGTACTTGACTTTTCACGACACGAGGGTAGTGCTCAGGACGCACCCCTCCTTCATGCCCAAGGTGCCCTCGGACTTGCACCTCAACGAACCCTTGGTGTTGCCCGTTTTCTTCCCGTCGCCTTCGTCGCCGGCTGAAAGGACTTTGCACTCGCTGGATGTGGCTAGAGCGCTGAAGTTCTACGTGGACCGCACAAAGTGTTTTCGGAAGACGTCACAACTCTTTGTGAACTTTGGACCTGTCAATCAGGGGAAGGCTCTCTCGAAGGCTTCCATTTCCAGATGGCTCTCCGGCTGTATCATGTACTGTCATCGGTTGGCAAACCGACCGCTGCCTGGCCGTCCGAGAGCCCATTCCACCAGAGCGATCGCAGCTACCACGGCGTTCCTATCTGGTGTGCCCTTGCTGGACATCTGCAGGGCTGCTACGTGGAGGTCGACGCACACCTTCACGAAATTCTACTGCGTCGATCGGGATTCCATGGAGGAGTCCATGGTCGGCCAAGCAGTGCTGCGCAACCTGTTCGCCTAAGGTGAGCCTGGTGAGGAGGTAAGATTTGCTTAATGTTGAGTTTGATGTAATGCTTAATGTTGAGCCTTTGCCACCTCCCGTGGTTGTGCATGTGTGTACTGCTATGTATTCTTTATTCATGAGCATGTGAATCCATGCCAGACCCCATGCTGGAGAAGGAACAAGTTACTTACCTGTAACTGTTGTTCTCCAGCATGGGTCTGGCATGGATTCACATGCGAACCCTCCCGCCTACCCCTCTGCGGCTCTTCACTTGGTCATACTGCCACTTCACGTGCTACCAAATCTGAAGATGGCTGCCAGAGGCGGGGCTTAGGTAGAGGGCAGTCATTGGCTGTGGTCAGTATGACGCAGAGATCAGAGATTGGTTACTACTACGAAAGACAGATCAGAAACAAAACTGATACTGGTTTTTTCTTTACCGAGGATTCCCAGCCTGACGACGGGGAATATTCATGAGCATGTGAATCCATGCCAGACCCATGCTGGAGAACAACAGTTACAGGTAAGTAACGTGTTCCTTTCATTTGATCTGTAGGAACAAGTAGTGTACATTTTAGCCATGCAAGAATTTTAGCGGGACCTCAGACTCCTATAGAAAGTGTATGCCAGTGTACAAATGATGATGGTGTTGCAGCCGGTGTGTGTGTGGCTTAGCACTGATGTGAGACACTGATGAGAATCATACAAACCAAAGAAAGGAGCGCAGTGCATAGCATGGCATAGCATAAAGCACAGTATAGTGTAAGGACCAACAATTCAATTTATTAAGTACTAATCCATTAATAATTAACCTTAACCAAATTAATCTAATTAGTGATTAGAGTGGGGTTAGCCTAGGCCATAGCCCACTGTGGGTGCAAACTGTAGGTGTGGACTGTGGATGATGGCTTAGAAAATAAAATGCACAAATTGCAAAAGGATCCACAGTGTGTGGATGTGAGGCTCTGAGCATGACGAAACTGCAGAATTCATCTTGCAAAGGCAACTCATTGTTTGAGCAGGAAGCTGCAGGCTGAGAATGTTGCATATTCATCCTGGCCTGGAGGATCAACGCTGTACAAAGGTGACTGGTAAAAAGCTAAAAAAAATCCTGGAAACTGAACTGAAAGGCTGGCCATACTAGAGGAGGTGCCTGATTGATGGGTGACCTTACGGCAAGGCGTGGTGAAATAATTTTACTCCTACGTCCCGTACCCTTTCCTCCATACTTGTGGGACATTCCTCCGTCCTGTGGGACGGGACCGCAGCACTTTGTAAAAAGCATCCAAAAACTTTGCAAACATTTTAAGCCCTTCCTCTCTTTCTGCGCGGGGCCCGGCACGCGGCCGTAACCCCGCCCATTTCAGCTCTGCCCCGCGCATCGCCCATCAGTCCTTTTCTCCGCTCGTTCCGGACTGGGTGTACTTGCATCCGCGGAAGATTTTCTTCCCTTTTTTCCTCTCTGGCTCTCGCTAGCGATCGTGTACTAGTCTGTTGTTCAAACTAGACTTTCCAGATTGTTCATCGTGTCACCGACGCTTCGCGAGGGCGGACCCCCATCCTCTTTGTCTTGAGTGTTTGGGCCCGGACCACCGTTGGGACTCCTGTTTTTACTGTGATTCCCTTTCGGTCCGGGCACTCCAACGTCAGTTGGAGCGCTGGGAGGAGTTGTTTAGACATACTCCTCCTTTGCATTTTCAAGCTTTTATCGACGAAAAGAAGAAACGCCCGGTAAATTCTTTACTTTTTAGAGCACCCCGGCCGGGAGATACCTTAGTGGGCTCTTCCAGAGCCGGGAGGAGCGTTAGCCGCTCTGTCACCGGGGATTGCCCCGAGGTGCTTTCTGGGCCTAATAATTGTACCATAGTTTTCTCCGAGTGTCTCTGTAAGGGGCCTATGGATACCGGAGTACAATCCGAGGCCCCTCCTGTGGGGGCTGCTTGTAGACCCAGTTCTACTGAGACGTGGGGTACCGGAGCTCTGACTGAGGCCTCTTCATCGGCTTCCCTCAAAAGTACCAGGGTGCACCCTGAGGCCTTGGTTGGGCTTCGTGTTACCGAACAGATGTTCGAGGCCTGTATTTCTAAGGCTGTTACCAGACCTGGGTCCGAGGTCCCTCGTACAGAGGCTAAAGTTGCCGACATTTCTGAGAGGCCTGGTAAGGCCTTATAGATGAAAGTTGTTTCTCACCGTTCTCGCTCTTGTGGTGACGCCAGAACTGTTGAGCGGGTAAAGAAGGAAAGTTCTTCCTTTACCGGCAGTGCCGAGGTCCTTCCTGAAAAGACTAATTTGGCTATTGGTATGTCACAGAAGCGTTCCAGGCCTCATAATATCGGCTTGGCCGAGATTCCTTACGTAAAGGCTAAAGTTAAGACTCCTGATCCATCGATGGGGACCCCTGCCTCACTTCCTCACGTGCTGCAGTTCCCCTCAGGTGATGGCAAAATGCCGGCTGTTCCTGCCATGACCACGACGGCCCTTTTGGGCGCTTCCCCTACAACTAGGCCCTCGGCTTCAGGTGTAGGTCTTGGTTCTATGGGTGAACATAAAATTCCTTGTGCGCATCCGTTTCGCCCAGTTTACGACTGGAACGCTCGGATGTCCCTTCTGCACAATGTTTCATTGCCTGTGGGGTCGGCACCTTTGATTTTTGTGGACACTTCGGGGGATGGACCTGTGTGGCAACCCTCCCCTTTGCGTCCCTGGAATTATCCTCCTCATGAGAGGCCTCCTCCGGTAGCTTCAAAACCGTCTCCGTAGGACGCTTTTTTCAGCAAATTTCAGTAAATGTACCAACCCCATGAGAGAATATTTGAAGGGTCTTTTTAGGGAGATATGCCCACCTGCGCCTCCGGCTCCACTGGTGGCTCCGCCGGCATGCCCTTGCCTACGGTGCCTCCCCCGACCCTTCTGCCATTGCCCCCATTGGCCCCTGTGGGCAAGGCAGTGCCGAACACGGTTCAGCAGGATCCTGACCTGTCGGATGATGCGCAGGGTGATCAGGACAACAAGGACCAGCCCCGCTCTATTAGACCTTTTCATGAACGGGTACTGGACATGATGTGCTTTTTGGATGTTCCGCTGCCCGAGGCACCCGCTCCGCAGGAGGGTGTGCTTTCTGGGGCATTCACCCTGTCTCCTTTGGAGCGTACAGGTCTGTTCTTGCAGAAGGACGTTTTGGCCGAGGTCCGTAGAGTCTGGGAAAAGCCACACTCTGGACTTTTCATCAATCATTCTGGTCGAGAAGCTGGAAGACATTAAGGCGGGATTGTCCGATGCCAGGGTCTTAGCCCAGGATCTGCTGGAGGCCACGGCTCATCACGTGGACACTTCGGCTTGGGGCCTTATATTGGGAGTTGATACCTCCAGACAGGCGTGGTTACATGCCACCAAATTCTCAAAGGCTGTGCAGGACAAGGTGTTGGACCTTCCGTTTGACGGTAATGAGCTTTTCCATTCTACAACGGATGTGGAGCTGACCAAAACAAAGGACAGCACCCAGACAGCTAAGTCCTTGTCCGTCCTGGTTAAAACTCCTTTTAAGACCCAGAGACTGTTGTCGCAAAGCCAGCCCTCTTCTGGGTTTAGAGGTTTTCTAGACCGGAAATCTTGTAGAGTGGATAGCCCTTTGGGTAATAACCGCCGGAGGCAGCAACAGACTCAGTTTTTCTCCTGCTCCTCAGCCTCCTCCTCAGGTTCAGGTGGTAACACCACTGAAAATCCTGCAAAATGAGGGTTCTCCGCGCTCGCACGAGACCCCGGTTGGAGGACGCATTGTGTCTCATTGGGAGGCGTGGCAGACCATCACCAAGGACAGGTGGGTCTTGTAAGTCGCGCGGGCGGGCTTACGCTTACCCTTACCCCCTGCCCCACCTTTCAACCCTCCTTTCCAGCAGTCGGGGTCATCCTCCCTAAAAGCCGAGATTCAGAAACTTCTGGATCTCAGAGCTGTGGAAGCCGTTCCCCTTGGGGAACGAGGGGAGGGCTTCTACTCCCGATTGTTTGCGGTGCCCAAACCCAACAAGGCTGGCCTGCGCACCATCCTAGACCTTTCCCAGTTCAATCTTTTCCTACCCCAAGAGAAATTCAAGTTGATCACGCCCAGCCAGATACGGTCCTCCTTGCAGATGGGCGATTGGCTCCGCGTGGTGGGCCTTCAGGATGCGTACATGCATATTCTGATTTGGAATCAACACAGGAGATATCTCAGTCTCTCTGTGGGGGAGGAGCACTTCCAGTTTCGAGTGCTTCCTTTTGGCCTCAGCTTGGCAACCGCTTGTCTTCACGAGGATGATGTCGGTGATCGCGGCCTATCTTCGTCTGCAGGGTATCCATGTGTATCCGTATTTGGATGACTGGCTCTTACGCAGCCCATGTCCTTTGAAAGCTGCCTGCAATCTTCAGTCTTTCCTCCAGCTCCTGTTCCACCTTGGGCTGTCGGTGAACTGGCGGAAATCTTCCATGATGGTCTCTCAGGACTTGATTTTCCTGGGTTTTTGCTGGAACACGATCGACTGCAGAATGTACCTCACCGGGGACAGGATGGCGGATCTGTTGGCCACGTGTCAGATGTTTGCACAGTCAGAGCATGTCGGCCTGGTGGTTCCAGAGGCTTCTGGGCCTCATGGCCTCGTGCGTGTTGGCTCTTCCTCTTGCCCGTCTCAAAATGAGGCGGACTCAGAGAGTTCTTGACTTCAGGCTGTGGATCCGGATTCCAAGCTGATAACGATTCCGGCTTTCATGAGATCAGACCTGGATTGGTGGTCGGCTCTCAGCAACCTGTCGATAGGGGCGGGGTTTCAGGACCCAGCTCCGATGGTAACGGTCACGACGGACTGCTCCCTTCTGGGGTGGGGTGCGACGTTGGATCTTCTTCAGGTCTCGGATCTTTGGTCGCCTCAGGACAGGCTCCTTCACATAAATCATCTGGAGCTTCTGGTGATTTTCCTAGCGCTCAAGGCATTCAGACCGATCATTGCCAACAAAGTGGTCCGTATCTGCACAGACAATGTGGTGTCGATGTATTACATCAACAAGCAAGGGGGAACCAAGTCTCCCCCCCCCCCCCCTCGTGGACCTGTCCATCCAGATTTGCGAGTGCGCAGTTCTTCATGGTGTCTGGCTACTTGCAGTACACATCTCGGCAGATGCCCTCAGCCGGCGGACGATGGTCAGCTACGAGTGGGAGTTGAAGGCAGAGGTCCTCTCATGTACTTTCCTGCGTTGGGGCAGACCGGAGGTGGACCTCTTCGCTACGACGGCAAACAAGAAGCTTCCTCTGTATGCCTCCAGAAGCGGGCTGGGAGCCTCTTCTCTGGGGGATGCTATCGAGATCCCTTGGCACAACATGAGGGTTTATGCTTTCCCGCCGCTGCCACTAGTTCATCGGACGATTTGCAAATTGAAGAACTCAGTGAACTGTTCCCTTCTACTCATAGCCCCGTGGTGGCCGACCAGGTTTTGGTTCTCAGAACTTCCAACACCTGACGGTATATCCGCCGATTAGGTTACCGGTGACCCCCGATCTTCTTCACCAGCGGGAACAGCAGCTGTGGCATCCCTCCCCACAATCGCTCAGCTTGGCGGCATGGTGCCTGAGTTCAGGTCTTTAGAACATCTTAGCCTGTCTACGGATAACATGCGTATTATCCAGGCAGCCAGAAAACCCTCAACTAGCTGTTTAAACAAGCAGTTGGACCCAAGGGGGGCTACATTTGACACAGTACTGTCCTTTGTATCCCACTTAGCAGAGTCGGGTGTTCACGTTCTGTCATGCAGAACTTACCTTTTGGCGGTTTCCGCTTACCTATCTACGGACCAATGCTCTTACTCTCTGTCTAACCCAGTGGTTAAGAGGCATTTTGCAGGCTTGTCGCGCCTTTATCCTCCGATTCGTAGTCCGCACCCGGCGTGGGATCTAAATGTGGTCCTGACGGCGTTGTGCCATAAACCTTTCGAACCAATGGCCACGGTGGACCTCAAAGACCTGCGGTGGAAGGTGTCCTTTTTGGTCGCCGTTACTTCAGCAAGGCGCGTGAGTGAGCTCCAGGCTTTGTCGGTGGAGCATCCCTTCTTGGTCTTACACAGGGATAAGGTGGTCCTATGGACAAATCCTACTTTCCTGCCGAAGGTGGTCTCTGAGTTCCATCTGAACCAGTCAATCTCCCTGCCTGTCTTTTTTCCGAACCCCGCCTCAGAGGCAGAAAGGGTTCTGCATTACCTCGATGTTTGAAGGGCTCTTAAGTTCTATCCGGACAGAACATCCGAGTTTAGGAGTTCTTCTCAACTGTTTGTGACCTTTGGTAATCCACAAGGTAAGCAGGCCTCTAAGGTGACTATCTCTCAATGGATTGCTGCCTGCATTACAGAGTCTTACACCGTCCAAGGGCTAAAGCCTCCTAAAGGTATTCATGCACACCTGGTGCAGGGCAAGGCGGCCGCGGTTGCCTTTCAGAAATATGTCCCCTGGGAGACTATCGCAAAGGCGGCTACTTGGGCCTCCCCATCTGCTTTTTGTAGGCATTATTGTCTCGACATGAGCTCAAGATCTGATGCTCAGTCTGGTTAGGCTGTGCTGAAGAACCTTTTTCAGTAGGGTTTTTTTTTCCATCCACCCATAGCTCCTGTAGGGAGTGCTTGGGAATCTCCCACAAGTATGGAGGAAAGGGGACGGGACGTAGGAGTATAACCAGGTTACTCACTGTAGTGACCACCATACTCCTAGTCCATACTCCCCTTTCCTCCATACGCCCGCCGTTCTCTCTAATTAGGTTGCTCTGTTATTGCTAAGGGGTCTCTGACCTGGCGATAGAAAAGGCCTGATGGGCGATGCGTGGGGCGGAGCTGAGATGGGCAGGGTTACGGCCGCGTGCCAGGCCCCGCGCAGAAAGAGAGGAAGGACTAAAAAGGTTTACAACATTTTTGGATGCTTTTTACAAAGTGCTCCGGTCCCGTCCCACAAGACGGAGGAATGTCCCACAAGTATGGAGGAAAGGGGACTATGGACTAGGAGTAAGGTGGTCACTATGGTGAGTAACCTGGTTAATTTTCTGTATGAAGGTATAAGAAAAGTGAGATGGCATGGAACATGCTTTAAAAGGAAGAGCGAGCGAGTGAGAAGGAAGGGCCTTCTGCCGCGAAAAAGGGGGGGGTTCAAGAGGTGATTTAAGAAAAGACAATTGGGGAGTTTTGGGGATTGCTCTGGAAGGAGTGTGTGATGAGCTGAGACTGAGCCAGGCTGCCGTGTGTGCTGAGAGTCTGCAGTAGGAAGGAGGGTGTTGGGTGGTCTTCGCTGAACTGCAGTAGCTGACGGTGGTAGAGGGAGCCTGTGTGTGTCAGGAGAGGGATCTCGCTGTCAGCAGCATAGACAGAACAGAGCACTTCTAAAGCTCTTGGTAAGCATACGTTACAAAATATAATTAAAAAGAGGGCGCTCATGGTCTTTTCATACAATGGAATATAGAGGCTTGTTTTCTGTGCGCGGTTTGTCACTTGCAGGATTGCGAAATCACCCGAACATTCCAAAGTTGCACAGGTAACTGCATCGCCTGCCTAGTGCTTTTGTGCAAGGTTTAGAATTAAAAAAAAATATTCAAAGTGTTTGCATTTGCTGCGCTGTCTAGGAATGTATTGAATGTGAAATGTTTCATGTTCTTCTCTGTAGAAAAGAGACATCCACGCTTGATTTTTGCTAATGTCTGTCCCTTGTACATGAGTGTTTTATGCTAAGTTTTTCTAACTGCGTTTTGATAAACCGCATTTGGACCCTGTGCTATTTTGAACAAATCGAGAAAAAGCCAGAGCGCTATTATAAAAAACGTGGGTGGCCTATCATTGTGTGGATATTATTTCACAATTTAAAGGGTTGTGTGTTCTGCACTGCACTTGGATTGTAGGCAAGAGGACACAAATAAAATGGACATAACAGCAAGCTAATTCCCCATCTTATTAGATGCATGCTTTTGCAGGTGGTGAAGGTAACCAGGGATATAATAAATCCTACAGATCCCTGTTGATAAACAAAGGCATGAGGGACAATTCCTTGTGCAATTGAGTTGTTCAGTAGGGCGAGATAAGTTCGTTCTGGTTGTTTATCTTTTGTTCTGTAGAACTTGGGTGGTGTAAGGGTGCAGAAGTACGAGTCTGACGCAGTAGTGCCATGTTTGTTGGCAAAGACCTTTATCTATAAAAGTACAGAAAATGAAAACCTATCTTGCCCCATTTCTACAAGGGGTTGCCCTACCTCAACAAAAAGACTAAGGACTCTATCAGGATGTCCAATAAAGTAAAATGTCCACCGTCCTGTGTCCAAACCTATTTCGGTCCCTGCCACTCTAGACTAACTAAGGAAAAACTGGGTGTCTTCTTGATCCAGAAGAGAAGGAGGCTTCTCTCATTTTGGATGCAAATTCAAAAGTTCTTGATGAAAAAACACAATGAGTTGTTCTTTAACTTAAAGGTTCTTGATGTAGAATGCTCTCCCAAACGTATACTAAAAAACAGTTCCAAAGTATCAGGGGGTCTCTTCCCATATTCTTTACTCCAGTTCACAAATGTAGTATCAAGTCTGGGTCACTATCCTGCCAGACCTGACTGTATATCTTCTTATCACAAAAAACACAGTTCACAGGTATCGGCAGTCTCGCCCCCCTATTCTTTCTCCAGCTCACACATGTAGCATCAAGTCTGGTTCACTATTCTACCAGTCTCGACTGCAGATGTTAGCATTCTAGAACATTTCTATTCTTGTTGCAATGGGTCCTCAACCCCTTATCTTTACGTGCCTTGATCTCCCCAATTTGTTGTGTAGCTTGTCTCTTTTGTGTGGTTCACAGACCCCTTTATGTTATCTCGGGACCTCCCCGACTTGCTCTGGGCCCCAGCCCCTTGATTGTGTGCTTCTTTGGATTTGTATGGGTCCTTAACCCCTGTGTGCTGCTCTTGCAGGACTCACCCAACTTCAGATGGGCCCCAGACCCTAGTATGCTGCCCTTGCAGGGCTTCCTCAACTTTGTATGGGTCCCAAAGCCTGCTGTGCTGCTCTTGCAGGGTCCCAGACCCCTCTCTTGGGTTTATCGCATGTTTTACCCAAGCCTAACTGCCAGGCACTGGTTTTCATGTGACTCTTAGTTTTTCCCAAGTACTGGTACGAGGGAGATGGAGTTATTCAGCCTTCCCCAACCACGGCTCCGTTCTCCTATGTCCACCACCCGCTACGGTAACCCAAGTACCTTTTTGTGGTGTTAATGGCTTGCTCGGGTGGTTTTGCCGCACTGCATCTTCCTGCTGCGGGCTTTCGCACGTCTTTCAGTGTTCTCCATGTGTCCTTGCAGTGATCCCAGGTCTGGCACCTCTTGCGTGTGATTCTCAGCCTGACCGTGCGGTCCAACTCCAGGTTTTCCCCAGGCCTCCAATTCTCCAGCCTGGACAATGGGGAACACAGCGTGTGTTTGGCGAGGCTCCGTCAGCCTTTTCTGTTCTCCGTGGCATGCCTCCAGCCGACTCTCGGTTCCTTCAGTGAGGATCTGACAAGGTACACAGTTCTTCTTTCCTTTTTAACGGTGGGGCTGACTCTAGTTAATTGTACTGCAGATGTTGGTTCTGTGGTGGGCTTTTGCCTCCTTGCCTGTTCTTGTTTGTGTCAGTGGTTGTATACATTCTTTCTGGATACGCCTTGCTCTTTCTCGTCCCAGTATTTATTATTAATTGGTTATTTATAATGTGCTTAATACCCAGAGGATTCTATGCGGGGACCCGGGGATCGACCCTGTGTTGCTCCGCGTCGTCTTGCTTTCAGGGTGAGCCTGTTGCCCCTGAGCTATCCTCCCGAGACACAGTATGATCTTTATGGATGGGGTCTTCTACCCTACATAGATACATACACGTGTGGGGGATCACAGAGGCCTGAGTGGGGTGAGAGGAAAAAGTGGACAGAAATGGATGTGGTGTTTACTGCAGTCTCCCAGGATAATCGTCACTGGTCCCATGGAGGGCTTCCCTGCCTATGAGATCGACCCTCTGAGTAGCACCCCCAAGGGGATTGTCTGGTAGCGGCCTCACCTCCCTGGCCTCTTGGGAAGGGGCTCTCCCATAGGAGCAGTGACAATACCCTGGGATTCGTCACAGTGGTCATGGGTCTTCCGGCGATCTTGCTGGGTTGCTGCTGTTGGTCGTGGTGAAGTGAGCGAGGGGGAAGGGCTGAAAGCCTGTTAGCGTTGGGGTAGGTGGTGTTGTCCTTGTTGGAATTGTTTCTTTGTTGTCCAAGTACTGTTGAATTTGAATTATTTTCTTGCTGAAGCGTGTTGCGCTCGAGTCAGAGTTTTAGTGATGGTGTTGCTGCTATTGTGCAGGCTGCAGAATTATTTAATTTGGGACACATTTTAAAGGCTTCTTTTTGGGCCATGTTCTGTTGATTCTTTTTGAGGTGCATAGCAGAATTGGTTGCTTTGTTAATGCCTGCTCTGTCTATGGATGGCAGGTGAATTAATCTTTAGGAAGGAGATTGTTTTTCACAGATTTTCTTGATGGTTCTGTATAAGTGTCGTGGGTGATCCATTTGGCAACTTTTGCGAGAATTTTAAGGGTTTCTTTGGTGCCATGCTGTAAAGGGTGTTATGCAGTCAAGTATGACGTTAAATCGATTGTTGGGTTTTACCATATATTTTCATTTGGCTGCTGTGGTTTGATTTTTCCACCTGGATTGCTCTCAGTGGTCCAAATAGCACTGAAGGACCTTTGGTCAGCTTTGCAGGTCATAGGGGTTTGGTGAATATGCTGAAGAAGATGGAGAGGCGATCTCCTCCAGTGAAGGAAGACTGGGGAGCACATGGCAGTAAAGTTCTTGTTGCAGAAAACGCCATTCAAGGTGTGTCTGGTTTTATGGATAAGCCCTTTAACCAGTTCTTTAAGGTGTAGAGCACCAAGATAGTGGAGTGTTTTTGTGGTTGTGTTGTCCTTTTCTAACCAGATATTGTAGTCACCCAGTATGGTAAATTGTCAGTCTATGGAAATGTTAGCAGCCATGTCAGCCTGGTTATCTGTGAACGATGTATCGTTGGAGCAACGTCTTTGGTTGAGAAGGAAGCTTAGTGTGGAAATGGTAGAGCAGATTAGCAGGAGGGATTTGCATTCCACGGAAACAAAATGGGGCGAGTACCAGAAGTCCTAGCTCTGTGGACTCATCAATCCAAAAGCTGGCAAACCTCTTTCTTGCCTTGGCACATGATTCTCACAGGTTTTAGGCCTGTTGTATTCGAGCATTATTGCTTTCTGATGTAGCTGTCTATGATTGTTAAGTTACACAAACATAGGCCCAAACTGAGGGGGAGGATGCATAAGAGATAAAAGTTAAAATAGCAGGCAGGGAGTATGACCACTATTAAAATATACTGGCCAAAGAGAGCACAATGTTCGTATCAAATCATGTCCTCAGAGGTGTAAAACTCCTTTACATTCTCCCAGCGTGGCTACCCTCCCTGTTCTAGCGGTTGCCAAACCAGAATGTTGATCACAAGTTCCCATGCACAGCTCTGACTGTAACTGTCAGTCTAGTACATCAGCTTCCATACATGAGAAAAGGAAGCTGGCTCCCAGTTGATAGATTCTCAGTCCCTTTCTAAATCAACAACAGGAAAAAGAAGTGGGGGCGGAGATCCCACCTAAGAATTGACATTGGAATATTCACAGTAGTGACAGGATACCGCAAATGCTCGCTGCCTCTCCATTGACCGCAACAAGGCCATTAATATTCCAAATGCATCATGGTAACTTCCTCTGCCTTTGTGTGTGCTGTGGTTTGTAGCATGGAATCCCTGAAGATAGGGTGCACGGTCAGAATTGTTCCAATACAGTTTTTGATTCCACTCATTACCTATATGGCTGTTTATGCAGACCGTGTGGTGATCTTCTGATATGCCAGATGCTTTTAGTTACTCAAGTCATGCTTAGGTAAGTTTAAGGAGACAGTGGTGGACTCTGATTCTTCCCTCAACAGGCCTTTTCTGTTCCTGACATGCAAGATTGCCCACCTCTTTGTTCACCTCGCCAGCTAGAAACTCAAGTTGAGCATCACACATGGAGTTCAGCTTTAATATCAGAAGAGAAGCAAATATATCCTTGTTCATGTTGATTTTGAACTCGCAATAAGGCTTTGGATGATTTTAGTTTGCCCTCATGTTAGTTGCCTTCTTAGGATGAGTGCATCCTAGAAGTGTCAGCTAAAGTATTGAACCTCAGGAAATCCTTGCACATGGAGGTGTTGTGCTATGAACATGTGGAAGGAGCCTGATTGGGCACTATGAGGGGTCACAAATGTGAGGTGGACAACTTTGTGAAGGTTTTTCAAAAGATGCCATTTTATTAACTCAAAACGTTGGATAAATGCCTCACTATCCCTACCCTAACAAGGATTTTGAAGTAACTTCGGGTGATTCATAACTCATACAGTATATCCAGGAACCACACCAGAGCCAGGGTTATAAAAAGGTAAGTCTTCTTTATTAGTTACAGTATCAGTAGGAACGGTAAGATGAGATAAGATGATGAGCTGCTTCTACCCTTGGCTCCCTCCCTGCCAGTCCCCAACCATCCTCCCTGGAATCCTCTCACTCACCCCATTCCATGCCTCACACGAACACTCCAAGCTCCACTCACACAGACACACAGCTCAAATAGCAAATGGAAACTAACCAGTGGCACTAGGTTACAACAACATCCCCCTCCTTATAAAACAAAATGAAACTATCCATGTGCACTAAGAAATAACCCCCGCGGAACTAAACACCTTCTGTCCTGGTCTGCCCCCCACGACCTTTGTGCTGCCACCCCCAAGCACAATCTGCTCTCTCTGAGCAAAACCCCACTAACAAACAAAACCCATCTGTACAAAACCATTCTCCTTCTGTAAGGGCCTGCCACACCCAAACCCCTGGACCTGCCACGTCCCGGCACAACCTCACCCAAGTTCAGGACACTACCAACTACTGTAAAGCGGGCAACCTCCCCACATCCAATATAAAAACACATGGAGAAATAACTAAAAGGTCTGAGTGTCACTAACCTTAAAAGTAACCCTAAAGCACCAACCAACTCGCCACTAAACACATCACCACTTCTCTCCACACAAAACAAAAAAGAAAATGATAGGACACAAACACAAAGATCACAAAAAACCCGACACAACCACAAAAGGCATGGTGTGTTGAAAGCGCACAGACACTACCGTGAAAAACAAGAAAACTCCGGCAGAAGTGCTCAAAAGATAGAAAAAATGTAGCACTTGCTGAAGATTCCCAATAATAAACTCCACATAGCACACACACACAAAGGTGAAAAATGTAGTGCATTTCAAAAACTCCAAATTTCCAAAACAGTTCAAAGACACACAAAAGATGAAAAATAAGGTGTGCACTGCTAAACTCTCAAAATTGTAGAATAATTAGTTTGAACATAAATCATCAAAACATCTGCCAGTGTGTGTTCCAAAACTGGTCTCCGAAAAAGCACAATATTACCTAAAAACACCAACAGTCAAAACACTGGCCTAAATTCTGTGTGCCACCCTCAAAAAAAAAAATCACCAGTGAGCTTAACTAAATATACTTCCTCCCTACAATGCATCGCCTGGCACTACAGAAAACCTACCAGGAGTCTGAACATTACTCCAAAAAACAGCAACCTCAACTCTGAGGAACAAATATGCGGTAACCTACAACACACAACTACTACAACATGTGCCCCAAACCCTAAAAACGACACGCAACAACCTGCGTTGAAAAATCTCCAAGCTACATCATGGGGCCCCTGCCCTGAAGTATACCCAACTACACTACTCCAAGAGGTAAACTCATTGGCGCACTCCAACACCAAGTGTCTAAACAACTACTAAATAAACAATATGGGGTTCCTCCGAAAGTTTTCAAAAATACTAACGGCAAGCACACCTGGCCACAGTTTGGAAGCCAACCCACTAAACATGCATGCAACTCCACTACAAACGTGCCAAACCTCTCACGTACAACACCACTACACAACGTGCTACATGTACACAACTGCTTCGCAATATACTGCCTAATGTGCGCACCCTTACGCCACATACACTCACAACTACACACTGCGCTCACAGACGCAACACCAACTTGCAGTCCACAACCCACATACACTACACACAAATGCACATTTAAAATATACATTTTCTAAATTTGCACTAAAATTGTGTTGCAACACGAGCCATGGTGGTGATCAGTCACCATGCTGGGAAGCACGTGAAATCACCAAAAACATCCTAGGTGATTTTCCAATTAAACCTGTCATTGAGGCTCTCCCCACATAAAAACAACCCAATATCTCTATGAAAAATTCTGTGTACATTTAAAATATTAAAATGCCCCTCATATTTATGCTCCCTGAGGAATAAACATTTAATAATTTAAGAACTGTTAGAACTCTACACATATTTAAGAACTCTTCATTAAAGAAAACTCAATTCAATTTAAAAACTTTCAACTCCAACCATCTCGTACTGCGCATGTTTCACCTTGTAATACCTTAATCACACTGCAAACATCCATACTCCACAACACCCACTGCAGCTCATGTAACAACATTCATCCTTCGAAACTAAATAGAGCATAAACGTCATAAATCTATAATGCTATGTTCTAATATACGGAGAACCAACCCAGCGTTCTCACAATTAAATCTATGTGTGAGTGCTGGTTAGAAACTTATTCCCAATGATTTCCATGAAGAGACACTTGAAATACAAAATGCTTTTGTAGTTTCCTCACAACCGCATAAAGCTTAACTCCAGTTCAATAAGTCAACACAGCAATAAATGTCAATAATTAGTTCCAGCCAGGCGCCGCCGCAACAAACATTTAAAAAAAGAAATTGCCTTAATTATTCCTCACAACACATACGGCGCTGTGCTCCCTAAGAAACCTCTAGCTGTTCCTTAATGGCTGGGCGGGTAGCTTCATAAAAGTACCACTTTTCCTTAGTGCCATAACGAATGCTCATGAAAATCACAGTACCTTGCCGGCCTCAATTCATAGAACCTCTCCAGCAGCGAAGTACAAATAACACAATGCCCATTGTTAAAGCACGGCACAAAAACAACAAACTTTTTTTTCTTTTTCTTCCTTGCAGTTCCGATGTGCATCTCTTGCTTCCTGATTGCTCCAAACAAGTCACGACGCTCCGTACCTTGATGAGGCCTTTCCTCTAGAGTTTCTTCCTCACTCTAATGCAGGCCCTCTGGAAACACAACGCTCCTACGGAGCTCTAAACAATGGCGCAGGGGCTATTACTATGCGTTCCAGCCCAACAGCAATGGCTGGAACGCAGAGGGCTCTGCCGAGCGCCAGCCACCCATGGCCCCCATTTTGTTTTTCTTTCCAGTACCTTGAAAAGCTGGATGTTTCTTCACCGGATTACAGGTCCCATAAGTCTTTGCAAATCAGGAGCGCAACAGCGCTAAGATCATGAGCAATACACCAAACTGCTCACAAGTGGCAAACCTCCTTCTGCCACTGTCTTCTGCCAACTGCAAGTCTCCTGCCCCATGAATGGGCTTTGGGCTTCTTCCATCCCCTGATGCCACAGCCATCTCACTCAATGGCACAAGCTTCACTTTCCACTCCACCAGCTCACCATGGCAGGGCAGCTCACTGCTGGTAAATGGCATCATGCCTGAATTTCTTTTTATCTCCTTCACCTCTTTTCACTCTCCCACCTTCTCTGGGTCCTCTTAGCTTAATCCTTGTCGCCAAATGAAGTAACTTCGGGTGATTCATAACTTCTCCAGCATGGGGTCTGGCATGGATTCACATGCTCATGAATATTCCCTGTCGTCAGGCTGGGAATCCTCGGTAAAGAAAAATCAGTATCAGTTTCGTTTCTGATCTGTCTTTCGTAGTAGTAACCAATCACTGATCTCTGCGTCATACTGACCACAGCCAATGACTGCAATCTCCCTAAGCCCCGCGTCTGGCAGCCATCTTCAGATTTTTACCGCACGTTCAAGTGTTGGGATCCTCATGCTATTGCTCTCGAGCTTTAGTGCGTTTATGCGCTTTTTCATAGAAAAATTCTCTCTTTTTTTCGGTCAAAAGAGCCTCAAGCTCCACCGTTTCTTTATCCGATCAACGGGGACCCGTGTCGTATTCTTCTACGCCCCTCAAGGGTGAAGATTTCGTCGAGCCACGCTTTTGGAGGACTCCAGAAGTTTCTCAGGCCCATCTCGGAAATGGCCCAGGAGAAGGGAAGCTCGACGCCCGGAAAGCTGTTCAGGGTCTGCCCTGGATGCCAGCTTCAGAATGTCTTCAAGGAGGATGAACACTCCCTTTGCCTCTACTGCCTGCATGAGGACAAGACGCACGTGGAGAAGGACTGTGCGTTTTGCAGCAACATGTCGGAGCGGACCATGAAGGACCGCCATCTGCGTCTCGCCAACTGGCTGGAAGGGAAGAGCCCGTCAGGCGAGAAAAAGAAGAAGAAGTCCGAGTGGTCTTCTAAGACCTTTGAGGGCTCCCCGGCGACGGGGGCCCAACAGAAGGCCAAGCACCGCGAGTCCGCTGGCACCGGGAGCGCCGAACGGTCGGGCTCTTCGGTTGCCAGGCAGGGCGCAACCTCCCCGGCGCCATCAACCACGAGCCAACGCTCTGGCTCGGGTTAGAGGAAGTCCGAGCACCCAGCGAAGCTTCTGGAGAGGCCCCGGTCGAGCTCGAAGGCCCCATCGGAGGGGGAGCGAGGCGGTGATCCTCCCCCCAAGGAGAAGGCGGTGAGCGCACCTAAGGTGGTGAAAGCCTTGATCCACCCTGCCAAGGCCTCTATCGAGACAGTCGCGGCCGGCCCTGGCTCAGCCTGTGGAGGCTACACCAGTGGAGGCGACCTCGGGGCCCAGAGTCTCCCTGCCACCCCGTGAAACCTCCGACTGAGAAGAAAAAGGGGGGGCAGAAGGCCATCGTGGATTTGGCCTCAACCTCTGAAGAGGAGCTGATCTAAGTCTTAAGCCACGGCATTGGCGTGGAAGAAGACCAGCCCGTCGGGAGGGACCCCGACGAAGGAGATGACGAGAACGTCGAGGGTGCCGACGAGGTTCCTGACCGCCCGTCGGAATCCCCTCAACCAGTGCCGCAAGACAACTCGGCGGCCATTTTGTTGGCTATACAGTCCTTATGCTCGGAGATAAGGACGAGATTGCCGTTACCACCAACGGAGGAACAGCTCCCGACGGGGGACCCAGAGCCAGGCCCTTCTGGGAGCCCTCCTCCTAAGAGAAGAAGGATTCATCCTCCTCCTCCTTTTCAACCATCGCGCCTTGCTCAGCCCTCCTCCCTGTCCACGACCCGTGGGGATGATACGGGGACGGACACGGCCGCGACGGGTACAGATGACGAAGTTTACGACAAGGATCTTCCGTCGTCACCTCCTCCCCGGGCTTCCCCGCCCGACGAGATTGGATCGTTTCACTCCATGATCGCCAGGGCATCCGAGCTTTTCCAGCTCTGCCCGGAAGAGAAGAAGGAAGGTTTCCTTTATCAACGGCGCGAGACCAAGAGGAAGACGGTCCTCGCTGTACCTCTACTGGACGATATCTGGGATGAGGGTCTCGCCCTCCTCAAGAACCCATCCACAACGCCTGCGAGAAGGGATTGGTACGAGAAGAAGTACCGGGACCCGGACGCGGCCCCCTTGTGCCTTCGGGCACAGGCGACCCCGGACTCGGTCGTCTCTGCGGCGGCCAGGAAGAAAGCGGGAGGGGGCTTTGGCCTCTACGTCAACCTCCCCCCCGGACGGCGAGGGAAAGAAATTGGACACGATGGGACGCAAAGTCATCTCATCGGCAGCGACGACGATTAAGGCTGCCAACGCCTTGGCTATCGTAGCCCGCTACGACAGGGAGTTGTGGTACAAGATCGCTCTCCTGCTGGACTTCCTACCGGACAACAAGAGGGCGGAGGCCCTAGAGATCTTGCAGGAAGGAGAAGTTGCGTCGGACCACGCCATTACGATAGCGACGGACATCGCTGACACTGGGTTTCGCCAGTTGGGCAACGGCGTGTGCCTTAGACGGCGTGGATGGCTCAAGGCAACGGACTTCCGGCAGGACGTGCAGACCAGAGTTTTGGACATGCCGTTCGACGGGAGCAACCGGTTTGGGAAAACAGTGGACGATTCCCTACAAGCCATCAAGACGGACACGGAGACGGCCCGGGCTCTTGGTGTTCTCCAGCAACGACGGCCGCCCTTTCGGAGCACCGGAGGCAAGCAGGGTACCTCCAAAGGTTTCGGCGGCGGCTATTCCACCTACCTTCAAGCGGCTCATTCGTCGTCACAGGAAGCTACAGGGGACAAGGCAAGTCGGGTGGACCCCGCCGTCGTCGCCAGGGAGGACAAGGCGGCAAAGCCTTGTCGAAGCAGGACTGAACCGGCCGTGGGGTCGGGCCCCCACCGAAGCATCCCGGTGGGAGGCCGGCTGGCGAACTTCGTCAGCGTGTGGGAGTCCATCTCCACCGACCGTTGGGTGCTGGACGCCCTGGCCCAGCGTCACGCGCTCGAGTTTCTAAAGAAGTGCCCGCGCATCCCCCCATGGCCAGGAAGGAACATCACGTCCCTCAACTTCTCTTGGAGGTAAAGGCGGTGCTCAAGAAAGGCGCCATCGAGCTCGTCCCAAAGAGGCTTCGGGGCTCCGGAGTTTACTCAAGATACTTCCTCGTGAAGAAGAAGACAGGAGGATGGCGTCCCATCCTGGACATAGTGAACAAATTCATCAAGGCACAGAAGTTCCGGATGGTCACCCTCCAGCACGTCCTGCGTCAGCTGGAGGAGGGCGATTTCCTGTCGTCGTTGGATTTGGAGGATGCTTACTTCCATATCCCCATCCTAAAGGGACACCGAAAGTTTCTCAGATTCGTGGTCCAAGGGCATCACAACCAGTTCAGAGCCCTTCCCTTCGGATTGAGGTCGGCACCCAGGGTGTTCACCAAGTGCCTCGCACCGGTGGCGGCACAGCTGCGCCTGGAGGGGATCCACGTTTAGCCCTACCTGGACGACTGGCTCATCCGAGCAAAGACAAGGGAGCTTGCCGCGGAGCACACGGCGAGGACCGTCCAACTACTCACGGACCTGGGATTCTCCATAAACTACGCCAAGTCCCACCTGGTGCCCGCTCAAGACGCACTGTTTCTGGGAGCGAAACCCGACACAGTGGCGCTTCTGGCCTCTCCGTCGGAGGAAAGGACGAGGGCCATCTTGGGCAAGGTGCAGCGGATGCTGGTTGCGGACGCGGCCAGGGTGAGGTCCATGAAATCCCTCCTCGGAAGGATGTCTTCTTGCATTTATCTCATCCGCCTGTGCAGGCTTCGGATGCGCCCGTTACAGGAGTTCCTGGACGCTCGCTGGATCCAGACGACAGGCAGCTTCGAGGACAGGATCACACTCGACGAGAGCTTCCGACGAGCGATCCGGTAGTGGGGCACCCGCGCGCATCTGACGGCGGGCATGGACTTCCAGACCCTGAGCCACCAGAAGACAGTGACCACGGATGCCTCCCTGGAAGGGTGGGGAGTGCACACCGAAAATCTGCACGCGAGAGGCCTTTGGCTTCCGACGGAGAAGTCCCTCCATATCAACGTACTGGAGCTCCGTGCAGTGTTTTGGGCCCTCGGGTCCTTTCTTCCGTCCCTCAAGGGCAAGGTGGTGAGGATCTTCACTGACAACACCACCACCATGTTCTACATCAGGAAGCAGGGCGGTACCAGATCCCCAGCCCTGTCCAAGGAGGCGCAGGATCTGTGGCATCGGGCTGTCGCCCAAGGGATGTTTCTGGTGCCGTTTCATCTGGCAGGGATAAAAAACACCATCGCCGACTTGCTCAGCAGAGAGCTGCGCTCGTGCCACGAGTGGGAACTACGACAGGATCTAGTGGACCGCCTCTTCCGACGGTGGGGCACACCTCAGATCGATCTGTTCGTGACGGCGACGAACTCCAAGTGTCGGAGGTTCGCCAGCAGGTTTCCCCAGCCGAGGAGCATGGGCGATGCTTTCTCGTTCCCCTGGGAGGGCCTGTTTCTATACGCGTTCCCTCCATTGCCATTGCTGATCCGGCTCATCAACCAGCTCAAGAGGTCACGGTGCAGGATGATCCTCGTCGCACCTGCGTGGCCGAGGCAGATATGGTTCCCGGACCTTCTGGACTTGTCAGCGTCCCTGTCAATCAAGCTGCCAGTGGACGCAGATCTTCTCTCCAGGGAAGGAGGCGTCATCCTCCATCACGACCCGAAGTCGCTGAACTTGCAGGCCTGGCTCCTGCAGCACTAGAGTTTGGAGGATACGACATACCGGCCGACTGCAGAGAGGTTCTTGCAAAGGCCAGGGCGTCCTCAACTCTTAAATGCTACGGACACAAATGGAAGAGGTTCTCTGTCTGGTGCCACGCACAGAAGATTAACCCTCTATGGATTACGGCTCCTCAAGTACTGCCGTACCTACTGACGCTGGCCAAGGCTGGACTGGCACACGCTTCCATCAAGATTCATCTTGCTGTGATCTCCTGATACACCAGAACCACGGGACGGACGTCTTTGTGATCTCATCGTCTGGTGAAAGAATTCATGAAGGGACTGTTCAGATCGTTCCCGCCGGTGAAGGCTCTGGCCCCGGCGTGGGAGCTCAACGTGGTGCTGACCAAGCTCATGGGACCTCCGTTCGAGCCTCTGCACTCAGCTCCGTTGAAGTTCTTGTCGTGGAAAACAGCGTTTCTTGTGGCCATCACCTCCGCACGACGGGTGGGAGAGATCCAGGCCCTTTCCTGCAAGCCCCCGTACTTGACTTTTCACGACACAAGGATAGTGCTCAGGACGCACCCCTCCTTCATGCCCAAGGTGCCGTCGGACTTCCACCTCAACGAACCCTTGGTGTTGCCTTTTTGCTTCCCGTCGCCTTCGTCGCCGGCTGAAAGGACTTTGCACTCGCTGGATGTGGCTAGAGCGCTGAAGTTCTACGTGGACCGCACGAAGAGTTTTCAGAAGACGTCACAACTTTTTGTGAACTTTGGACCTGTCAATCAGGGGAAGGCTCTCTCAAAGGCTTTTATTTCCAGATGGCTCTCCGGCTGTATCATTTACTGTCATCGGTTGGCAAACCGACCGCTGCCCGGCCGTCGGAGAGCCCATTCCACCAGAGCGATCGCAGCTACCACGGCGTTCCTATCTGGTGTGCCCCTGCTGGACATCTGCAGGGCTGCTACGTGGAGGTCGACGCACACCTTCACGAAATTCTACTGCGTCGACCGGGATTCCAGGGAGGAGTCCAGGATCGGCCAAGCAGTGCTGCGCAACCTGTTCGCCTAAGGTGAGCCTGGTGAGAAGGTAAGAGATGCTTAATGTTGAGTTGTTGTATTGCTTAATGTTGAGCCTGTTGCCACCTCCCGTGGTTGTGCATGTGTGTACTGCTATGTATTCTTTTATTCATGAGCATGTGAATCCATGCCAGACCCCATGCTGGAGAAGGAACAAGTTACTTACCTGTAACTCCCGCCTACCCCTCTGCGGCTCTTCACTTGGTCATACTGCCACTTCATGTGCTACCAAATCTGAAGATGGCTGCCAGAGGCGGGGCTTAGGGAGATGGCAGTCATTGGCTGTGGTCAGTATGACGCAGAGATCAGTGATTGGTTACTACTACGAAAGATCAGAAATGAAACTGATACTGATTTTTCTTTACCGAGGATTCCCAGCCTGACGACGGGGAATATTCAGGAGCATGTGAATCCATGCCAGACCCATGCTGGAGAACAACAGTTACAGGTATGTAACTTGTTCCTCATGCAGGATACCCAGGAACCACGCCAGAGCCAGGGTTATAAAAGGGTAAGTCTTCTTTATCAGTTACATAAGGTGAGAGGTGAAAGGTAGAGACAGGAGATAAGATGATGAGATGCTTCTACCCTCGGCTCTCTCCCTGCCAGTCCCCAACCGTCCTCCCTGGAACCCTCTCACTCACCCCATTCCATGCCTCACACGAACACTCCAAGCTCCACTCACACAGACGCACAGCTCACATAGCAGATGGAAACCAACCAGTGGCACTAGGTTACAACAACAGATTTCCCCTGACCATCACACTTATATACACTTAGAATCAATAAGGAAATATGGCAATTCAACAACAACAAATATAGCAATATAATACACGTCGCAGTACTGCTTCTTATAACCTGGGTGACCTCCCATTCCCCAGATTCAAGCATACTTTTGTTATTTTTTATCTTATTTGTATATGATTCCAAAAGAACCTTTACAAAGTTTTAAAACCGATATTTAAAAAACAATATTTACATCACAATATACATATACCAATGACGGTACAGAGCACACAAGTGTAGGGTACAACACTGTACAGATATAATTGTTCAAACACAAGAAGTTAGCATTACCTAAGCTTAAATACTGTGGGCTTTTTTTCTCGATCGATAATTCTCAATTTTAAAATCACAAAATAAAACATTTAATATCACGTTTCATGGAAACCCAAAGTTACACTGTCCATACTCTATATTTCATAATATGGAATCTTTATCTTGCCCCAACTCGCCCAAAGCCTGCTAACTTTGAATACTATCCTGTAGCCCTATGCTCCTTTGGGAGCAAAATCACAATTCTCTGCCGTAGCCAGTATAGGTCAATATGTAAACACCCCGGACTCTGTTTAGAAAGTAGCTCCAGAAGGATTCCGTCCTAATTGAGTCATAGTTGTCTACATAATTTGCTAGTATATTATACATTCTGTGAAGATATGCCTAGAGGTTTCAATCATTCCCGGGATTTTACAAATGCGACATGTTCTTAATTTTGATGGAATCTGAAGTAGTGCCCCCCTATATACCCATAATGGGAGGTGATTTGTTTGCAGCCTTAGCCTCAAATTTCAGGCATCCGGACTGGGGCACAGTCAGGGGTAGGGTTGAGGTTTTAAGTAGAGGTGGGGTAAAGCTGGAGGTATATCTATAATGACTTAAAGTAGCTAGATGGGTATAGTTGTTAACCCAATCCCAATTTTCAACCTTCCTCTTGAATATCAGCTTTAAGGTTTCATTTGAAATCTGGGAACCAATTTATAACCTTATGTAGGTTTTCATTGAGGAGGGCAAACATCCCACCCCGTATTCACAGTGTGGTCCTCCTATCTTTCCCTGCAACTATTTATAATCCAGATTTAGGGTTAGAATTAGCTTTCAGGAATAGTTCACCTCGTTTTATCCTAAGTTGTCCCTTTAGTGAGACCAGACCCAGCTCCAACCTACGTTATTCTACTAGGGTGGACAATGAGAGTTTCAACAACCTTCTCCAAAATGCTCCCAAATAACAAGGTGGTCCTGTGAGTCTCTCTGCCAGACATTAGCCCTGGTTACAAGAGCCTTACCCAGAGTCTTTAGCTCACTATCTTTCACAGAGGAGAAATATCCAAAACATATCAGTCTTTGTCCTGCCCTGGGGCAGTCCAGCACTGAAATGATAGGCAATTCTCCTCTGAACAAGAGTACCAACAGCAACCCTAGACAGGTGTTTCGGTATGGGGTAAGGCTCTTGCAACCAGGACTAATGTCTAGCAGAGAGACTCCCAGGACCCCCTTGTTTTGTCCAAAATGCTCCCTCCAGCTTGTCGAGCCAACTTAAATTTTCCATGGCTATTGCCTCAAGGCCGTACAATACTGCATGGCAAAAGCTTTGCCTATTGTGAGAAACTTGAGGGTGTTCTCACTTGTAGACCCTAGGGTTTCTTTGTTAGGGTGGGCAGGGGCTGATCATCGCTTTGGATTACAACTCTGGGGGTGGACAAGCGACAGAGGATCCCTTGGGTAAAGTATATCTGGGGACCTTGGGGAGAACACCTAAAGATGAGACGTGGTATTCCTCCTCCCTGGCTTCATCTTCCTTACCCAGCATCCCATCAGCCTTACTGTTATACCAACTCCCCACAACCTTATCCCTTATGGGAAAACAAACCAGGACGGAACAAATTCTACCTCACCTAACACCCGTGAAGAATACCCCTTCTGTATCAAACACATTTAAAAAATCTGCCTCTTCTTGCTAAAGAAGAACATGCCAAACCCAACGTTTTTGTCCCTCTCCTTTTTTTTTGTACACAATCCGTACCTCTATCCCAACCTACTTTGTAAAATACTACAACTCCCATGATCCTCACCCTTTCCACTCTTATCAGTACTACTGGGCCGAGGAAGATCAGGAACAGGGTCATGAAGCTTACCTTCGACTCTTTTCAATGGCTTTGCCCCAGTAATGAGGCCAGGCAAGGTCAGGCCACCCTTTACAATCATCCCCACCTGAAACCTGTTAACTTCCCCACCTGGGATAAAAGGCCGAGCACACAGGTACACTCTGAGCAAGGCTGGGAACGAGTTGGGAACCGGAGAAGAAACACAAAGAAAGAGGGAGATGTCGAAGGTAGCTGCAGAAGAGCCGTGAGAAATACAAGAGACGACAAAGCCCTAGGAGAGACTGAGAAGAGATAGTCGGTATGCAGTCTTTATATATAAATATTTTATAAAGAATGAACATATATTGAATATTGTATAACGAAAAATGTTATGGAGAATGTACTTAGGGGTGGGGTAAAGGGTTTAAAATTGTTGGGAAAAGGTTGGGGTGGGTTTTTACGGATTGGAAACTGGTGTTTAGGCCCCGCCCCACAAAAAAAGAAAATGCACTCTCCATAACATTTTTCGTTATAAAATATTCAATATGTGTTCATTCTTCATAAAATATTTTTCCATATAAAGACATGTAACAAGAAAGTCCTGCTGGGTATGGCAAGCGAGCAGGAGTTATGGGGACTGAGGCCAACCGTGCAAAAGAGGCCATATTAAAAGCCTGCCTTCCCCCTTTTCTTTTGAGAATTCCTTGGCCTGTGGTTTGGAAAACACAGGAGGGTCTGCGGGTTAGAGGAAAAGCCGACACTGCCTATCCCGGCGAGACGCGGTAATCAGAAGACCTCAAAAGAAAGCTAGTGAAAGCTATGAAGCGGGAGCCCATTTAAATCTTCTAACCGCGAGTTAACTAAAAACAAGATTTCCGCTGTTATCAATTTATCCAGCAAATACAATGTAGCAGAGCATATGCGTGTGAAGAAACAGTATGTTATGGAACGGCTCCATAAGAACTGTACACATTCTGAGAGTTGCCCGTGTGTAATTGAAAACAATTTTAAAGTGTTTTCTACATGACGTGTGAAAAGTAACAAGGCAATATTCCCCATTAAACTGAAGTAATTCAAAGACACAGATGCTTGTTTAAAGTGAAAGAAGAGCAATTTGAATTAATACTGTAGAACTGCATTGTGGGACTTGCAGTAAACAGCCAAACCACTATATGGGAAAGGACAATGTGAAACTATTGGAGTGGGTTTAGGGACTTATGCGTGAAAATACAAACTGTGGTGCACATTAACAGAGTAGTCCTGCAAAGAGGAACCGCATTATTGAAAGTTTATCTAAGGCATGTTTTGAACTGTCTTGAAAAGTAGACATAAGAGGTTAATGCAAGAGGGAAATACATTAACCAGAAAGCAGTAGTGTCGAAGTGGTCAGGCAAGGAAGTACGCATACTGCCGTCTCGAAAGCTTTTGACTAATAAAAGCAAGAAAGCAAGGAACTTGGGCAAGGGACTCCCCCCTGACCCCCAACCAAACCCCCCGCCCCCCCCCACCAACAAAAAGTGTTTAAAACAGGAGCAAAGACGGGCTTGAGCCCGATGGAGGGGAGTATATGTGAAACTGAATATTTAACTGTTTAAAATACAAGACCCAAGACAGGTTCGAGCCCGACTGAGGGAAGCCTCCCTGAAAGTGTAAAAAGAAATCTGCAGGCTTGAACCAGCCTGACGGAGGCTTGTGTGAACTGTGAAAATGGTATTCAAGGCATGAGCCCTGAGGGAGACTGATATGAAAGATAAGCGGTCTGAGCCCAACTCAGGGAAACCAGTAATATTGTGAGTGTCTCGAGCCCAATGGAGGGAAGCCCATCATTTTGCAACTACAAGTACTAGAAAGCATTGGGAGAAAGTGAAAACTGTTTCGAAGTAGTCCGGCATAGTCTGAAGCCAAGAAAGCTTGGGGAAGGGTATCCCTGAGACCTTTATGAAAGATTGTGACTTAAGGTTTTGTTTCAAGATGAAGAAGTCTATTTGTGAAAAAAATTGCAACCTTTGTTTTTGAAAGCCCCAAACTAACATTTGATTATGAAAGAAGCCTGAACATTGACTGGCCCCAGTAAGCCAGAGTGTGCCTCACTGGGAAAACTGGGCTGCCTAATTCCCTATGCCCTAGAATCCCATTGTCCCGAGGTGAAATTGTGTGGAAGGGATTCATCATTGCTTCTAACCCCTTGCCATCCTGATCCTTTTGTTGAGCACACTAGCCTTTTCATTTTGTGTACCTTGCACCTTTTAGTATTAGAATTAGGACAGGCATTCGGTTTAGAACCTTTTTGATTTGACTGTACTGATTAGGACTGTTTTACTTTATGGTCGAGTTTATGTCCACTTTAGATTTAGGGCCAGTTAGGAAGTGTGAGAAACCTGAAGGTGTCTCACCCACTAGTCACCGCGGATCTGTCATCCAGGTGGCCAGGACATTGCCATTGCTTTTGTATCCAGTTCCTGTGGGTGGACCCGTGCGGGAATATGGGGTGGGTCTTCGGGGAGTGCGAGTGAGGCACTAGATCGTGAGATGCAGTATCCCCTTCCCTGTAACACCTTTTCTCCATCCTACCAGGTAGGATACTAAGGAACTCAACCCCGAACTCCCCTTTTCCCGACACGAAAACGTTCTCACCGACAGCGAAAACGGCCTAACACCAGAGCCGTATACCTGACATGTCCCAATACAATGGTCAGGCAAGGTCAGGCAATTTCTTATCATTACACACACCTAACTTCCATCACACTTCCCCACACGGATAAAAGGCAGAGCACGAAAGCACACTCCGAGCAAGGCAAAGCACACAAGGGATGAGCAGTTGCAAGATGGCAGTTGAGAAAGACTGCAAGACCAGAAAGGGTTTCAAGGAGGGAAGTGCCCTTGACCTTTTCAGACTGTTACTTTCGTGAACCTTGGAAAATAAGAAACCTTAGACCCGGGACTAAAGCTGAAGAAACCTTCATTGTGTGACTGAGAGTACCCAGAGCTCTCCCGCATCGATAACAAAGGCGGGAGGAGCATTTGCCGCCATGGTACTGTCCTTGGCTGCTACAACAAAGCAATGCCAGTGAGTCGGGGAGATTGATATGAGACCAGCCTGTGTTAGAACCAAGGTTTCAAGCAGCAACAATGTATGAAGACATCTAAAGAGAACAGTGCGTGAAACGTATGTGGCAATGACGCAAATATAATTGAAAACCAGAGGAGTGACAACTTTCGAGGCCAAAAAAGATACCTTAGACAGAGTGGTCCGGCGCCACGTGGGTGCTCATTCAAATGTCTCTGTTAGGTATCCAACTGATTGGCAACTGTGAAAAGGGAATTTTGAGATCAAAGTGGTCTTGCAACGGGTCAAGCTAAACCCTGTGCACATTCGAAAGTCTTCGCTAGTTTATTTGAACTGAAATTGGTCCAAGCCCAGCTGAGGGAGACTAATTGTGTAAGAGCAAGGATCTGATCCCGGCTGAGGGGGATCCTCAGTGAACCGCGAGTCGTCTGAGAGAGAATATTCTCTGAACATTGCAAAAAGGGGATCCAAGTTGAATTACTTGAATTGAGTACTTATTAGAGGAATTTTACTCGATTTTGTTTTGGTACATCAGGCCCTCTGAATCAAGAGACTTTGATAAATAAAGATACTTGGGCACAGAAGGCCGTGATGATGGTAATGGAACTGTATCCTCGTGCGGAAGAAGCCAGAGTGTGTGCTTTGCTAGAGTGAACCGCCTTATCACATGCTGAAAACGTGGGGAAGGGAAAACCAATGGCCTGAACATCCTGACGTATCATTTTTAGAACACTTCTTTCTTTTCATGAACACTACCCCACACTATTTGTATTTAGCAGTAAGGATTGGCAACATTTCTTTTTTTAGTATAGGCCCTTTTATTTTGACGAGACTCCACTAGGTCTGCATTATTATTATTTGATGGTCGTAGATTGCTCCCATCTGTAGATTTAGGATTAGATAGGCGTTGATCACACCCTTGTTGAAGTTCAATAAACATCCTTGAACTGTGGTCACTTGTGTCCGTCTTACTGTTGATACCATGCCTTCCTTACAGAAGTCTCCAACCCGTTGCAAAGTTATAAATAAAGCTGTCGAACTTGCATATCTTGTTTGTGACTTTCCTTTTGATACCATGAGTTTCTCACACTATACAACATGATATTCCCCCCAATGGAGTAGCCCGCTGACCTATTGGCTAATTTATCAATGAGAAGCAGGAGACGTCATGCCTTCCCTTTGTTAGATTCTATAATGAGTGTAATTCTTACAGCCACTCATTTCCAACCTAAGATATGGATACTTGTCGACATAAGACAAGGTGCCCAGCCATGAAGAGAAGAGAGGCCGATTAACATTCTCTACGGCCACCAACATGACTTTGGTCACGTCCATATTAATGGACAAGTGGTTTTCGATGGCGAAATTATCTGGCGCATCCAACATCTCCCTTGCACCCAAGGTAAGTGTGGTTGAACATCAGCATATAACATACAAGTTATTGTCACTCCTCCAATTTCTGGGTAGCATCCACTGGCCTTAATCAAACACAGGGGTAATCTAGCTAGGTAAATATTATACAATAGAGGGGCCAGGGTACAACCCTGTTTGACCCCTCTGTTTATCTGGATTCCTGCCGACGTGCTGCCAGAATCATCCAGCCTCACTTTCCTCCCCTGTATTGTGGTTGAGGCCCTTCAGGATACACAGTAGCCACAAATGGCATCCCGGGCCCTCAAATTTGCTCCATAACTTCTCACAGTTAACGCCATCAAATGCTGCCTTAAAGTCAACGAACATAATGTATAGGCCTAACCCCTCCTTGGTGGTAGCTGCCCTAGTCAATATATCCAAGGCTCTGAGGTTGTGGGTGGTAGCACAACTAGGTCGAAAGCATGTCTGGGTGAATTGTAGCAATTTGCTTTTCCTCCACCCATCCTTGTAGAGCCTTCAGTATAAATGATGCAAAGATTTTTCCCCTTACATCCAAGAGCGATAGCAGCCTGTAGTTTTCGGCCAACAGCCTATCGCATGTTTGTAGACTGGGATTAAGATTGACTGCTGCCACGAGTAGGGTATCTCTTGTGCCAAGCATACTTTCTCAAACAAAATTTGTAGGATCTTTGCCCACCTCTGGGGGTCATATTTCAATACAGCAGTCACAATGCCGTTTGGGCCAGGAGCCTTAGAGCTCTTGAGTTTCCATATAATAAGCTCTATATCAACCTGTCTAGCCATCACGGGCCTACCCCCAGGGCAAACAATCCACCCATTCTTTTTTACTGGGCTACAGCCTCGATTACCAAGAAAAGCCACCCACACATTCCCGTTAATGGGATTAACAGTTTTGTGTGGTCTTTCGCCTTTAGCCTGGATCAAAATCCTCCAAATCGATTGAGTCTCATGACTGCGTAAGGCAATGACCATGTTTTGGCATTGGCTATTCTTAATCAATAATAGCCATTGTTTTAGCCAATATTTATATTCAGTCTCTATGGTCTTAGTCTTACGATGTCTCTCGCTCTCAGTGAGGCCAGCATTATGTAATTTTCTTAGATTCGTTCTCATTCCCCTCTTAGCATCTCAAATAGCAATATCAAAGCCAATTGTGTGTTTAGATCCTTTACCATGGATCCCGCTTGTTAGTTAAATTATTTAGCCAATCTTCAATTTCGTTGCTATTCAACTGGACCAGGATAGCCATATCTCTAGGTGTCAGTTGATGTAAGAAATCATTCGCCTTGTGAATGTGGCTGGCTGTCCAACATATACGGTTTCCCGCATGATGGGAAGAAACGCGCTAAATGTATTGCCATTACCCTTTGCTCCACTGTTTCTTCCCGACATCGGTTATTTCCAAAGAAATAATCTAGTGTAGATCTATTCTTACCCATACCCCACATATATTGCCCTGGGCAGTCTCCCCTGGTTCTGCCGTTCAATTGGATAAGATCTCTATCCCTCAGGAAATTCACCCACTGAGAGCACTTCCTGTTACTATCTTTCTACTTCATCACCCATTTTTCATTGACATTCTGGTAAGCAACAAACTCCTGTTCATCAACACATCGGGCATTAAAGTCTCCACCAGGAATTATCTGTTTATCACTAGCTCCTGTGCCTGTCAGCAGGGCTTCCTCCATAAGGTTGTGAATGGGGTCTAAGGTGCATGTGTCTGGTGGTATATAGACGTTTATAATCAACAAAGTGCACTTCTCACTCCTACCACCCATCCTTAATTCAACTGCGTGTATGCTACTACTAATGGTAGTGAGTTCAGAACATCAGGAATCAATGGTCTGCCTCACACCAATTATTAACTCCCTGTATGGTCTGCCCCGGGGGCCCTTATTGACCATTACTAGATAAGAGAGGCTATCCAGCCAGGTTTCCTGTAGAAGAAGCATATCTGCTTTAGTAAGGAAAGGTGCTAAGCCCTCCATACTTAAATGGGCAAACCCTTGTGTGTTCCAGCTAAATATAGTATTATATCATTTCCCCCTTCCCCACTTATTTCCAGGAGTACCATGGTTCCAGATATCAGGCCCCCTTCGTATTTGTTCATTTCTACTTCGAGCTCTGGCCTGTCATAGGGGCTCTTGCATCGTCGCCCCAGGATTTCTTACCAAACACTGAGGGACAGAGCTTTGTATACAATGGTCAAGACAATTCCTGGGGCTCTTAATTGGCTCTTCATAACAAACCGTTAGACTAAAGCCCTGTGTTAATAGAGCAGGCACAGATGTAGACAGCAATGCTACCACCATCAGAGATGAACATTTAATCAATGCCCAATTAGTAGTGTTGTCCCATTTGGGCAGTTCAATGGTTAGCTTATGCCGACTTCCCATCATGGACATAGTGTAAATGCTCTTCCATGACTCAATAATTACAGAACGGTTAAGAAAGG
This sequence comes from Ambystoma mexicanum, assembly GCF_040938575.1. NCBI lineage: Eukaryota > Metazoa > Chordata > Amphibia > Caudata > Ambystomatidae > Ambystoma > Ambystoma mexicanum. The sequence goes on from NC_090936.1 coordinate 871,822,015, forward strand.
GGCACGTCACCGTCTGATTCAATTGTTCTCGCTTCACCAGCAAGCTCAAATTCAGGGGCCATTAGGTTCGAGCCGTGCACCTTTGGTCCTTCCACTATGTGATTTTGAGGTAGGTTCTGGTCATAGCAAACCTTATTAGACTCCTCCCGGTTCTAGAGGTTTGGAGTGCCACTTACTGTGGGTTTAGATTCCTCTTCTCTTATGGTGTCACCACCCCCCCTTCCTTTTGAAAGGTTCAGGCAAAGGATTAAACATACCCAAGTGTCACTCAAGTTTTCCGTAGGTACTACTTCACTAGCTTCAAATGCTACACCCTTATGCGATAAGTCAAAGGGATGCAAGACTCTACTCTCTGGGCGTGGGGGGCTTGCGTGATTCTATTTATCTAGTAGGCCTCTTAACGAGACCTGTCTCACTGATCCATCCCCCTGAACTTTGCGGAAAGTAGTTCATCCCTGCCACTGCCCGGCTTGTGGGGATTAGTCGGTCCTTGTTCTGGCGGTTTCCACCTCTGGCAATTTGGGACACTTTGCTTTGTTTTTGTTTTATTTCCAACGGGTGGGCTTCTCATCATTGATATCTCGTTACAGAAGGCTTATAGGGCATTATTTTCATTACAAGCAGCTATATTTACTGAGTCTTGTTCATTAATTGACTGGTCGGTCAGTAAGGAGACCTCACCCTGTGTGTCCGATATGACTGTGGTGCTAGGCACCGAATTGGACAGCCGACATTTATTAGGTTGGGCCCAGCTACCATCCACTTTTTGTCTTCGCACCCCTTGCTTCTTGTTGCGTGGCCATGTAGAGTTTTCAAAATGGTTGTGTTGTTGGCCAATAGAGCCACCAAGGTCTTTACTGTAGAGGTCTCAAAGGCCAGCTTAGAGGCTGCAGCACTATTACTGAGGGTAAGTAGCCTGTCAATTTTGACATGTCGCAAGGGAGAGGTCATCAACCTAGCTTTTAACTCCCGACTTTTCCGAGGCGGGTAGCAGTGCTTCCATTTTTGGGCTACTTGAAAGGTTTGCCCCCATTATATCATCACAGCCCATCGTATCGGGGCATAATGATTTGCGTTTCAACTAGAAGCAAAGCTTAAGCAATAATCTGTTATATTTCTGGTAATGACACTATGGAATGTTTAGAGAAGTCATCGGCTGGGTCATTAACCTCGGCTTCACGAGGAGATGCTAAAGTTTGTGGCCCCTCTAACGTAGGAGTGATCATCTTGGGTTACAATCAATAGAACAAGTTCTAGGCGCCGCCCCGTCACTGTAGAAGTCGGAGTTTTACCCTTGTTAATGTAGAACCTTGTAATCATGGGCTGCTATGGCTGTGGTATAGTCTGATTTCCTTTTTTATCCTTCTTTGTCTTTGGGGCTCCCTTTGATGGGCGTGTACTGTACAGGGGGCTTCTCTGCTTTTTACCCACCTGCACAGCCCCGGACTTATGGAAATTTTGGGTGCTTTCAATTTCACATTGCCAGGCATTGTCACACTCCACGTCTCCGTGCGCGGTGGTGAAAGTAAGGTGCGGGGGAGGATGACGGTAGAAGTGGTATTATATCAAAGGCTCAGGCAAGCAGCTAAAGTCAGTTGGATGTAGCCATGGTAATAATCTGCAGACTCAGGGAGGCGCGACTGGTTTATGATTTAGTCCTTACGTTCAACACCTCACTTCCCACTGACCAATAATTTAGTTCTCATCACCTCACGCACCGATGCGCAGACATCAGACCACAGTCGTCGAGGCACTCCTTGAGTGCGTGCGACCTGCCGTTTAAATCAACTTCCTGGGAGTCGGGTGTGACTTGGTCCAAGTACCAGTGGAATGAAGGAGTCTTGTTCTCCACAGAAAGCGATGTTGTTTTTGGTCACTTATAATCCGATCCGGACCATGTGAAAGGTGTGAAAGGCTGCAAATAAAATTATCCTCCACAGCTGCACCAATAGCTAGAGTGAGGGACAGCAGACGGCACTCGTAGAGTCACTCCAAATTACACGAGCCCACCCGTCCCTGCAGCCCAGCAAGGAAAGAGAGAGCAGAGTGAAGGAGGATTAAAGGTTCCTGAAGCACGGCTACGGCTACCGCGCTGCCGCACAACACAGGCTGCTTCAAACACTTAGCATACTTTGCATACTTTTGTTTAAGTGTAAGGATAATGAAATCCTGTCGCATATCAAAAATGTCCACTTCAGGTCTCTTTTAATCCAGCCTGACAACACAAAGTTCCAACTTAGATTCCAAAGGTGATTTACGATTGTTTAATAAAACTTTTCTCTTGTAGTCAAGGTCTTGAGACAGCTTCTTGTCATCAACAGTGAATATTTCAAAGCTTCTTTAGTTTCAAAATAAATATCCCTGTGCAGGTATTTTGGCAACACTTTTTTTATTTTCAGTACTACTTCACCAAAACACTACAGTGATTTTTCAAGTATTTCTTCATATGTTTTACCCCACCAAAGTACCTCAACAACATTCACCTGGTTTACTCTCATGCCAGGTTTACCACTACTATCACTCTCTGTTCTGGTGTACTCTTGGCAGAACACCAATTGTTACAAATATTCTTGCACCTGGCATCCTCTTCTGCCAGTCAAGACACCTGATGCAGTTCTGTGTTTGGGTATACTATCATGCCTGTACATAATCAATTGGCACACAGTTCTATAGGCTGGTATACTCACTTGCTAGACCAAACTACTACTTACAAGCACTTTGGTGGTAAGGATCAACTTCAAAAATATTAGCAATGTCTTCTTCACACAGGTAGGTTTATTAACTTCTTTCAGGGAAACAAGAATCACAGTGGTGCTCTGCAGATGAAATCTCGAGCACCTGTGACCCTCTCAGGACTGGCATTTACTTATCTTGCCGCTGTTGTCCCGCCATCCTGGCTCTTCGACAATTTCTTGCTCTGCTGCTTTGTGGAGAGTTCAAAACTCCTCCACCCACTGCTCCTACTGCCCTCCTGCAGCTGCTGCCTCGGCTATTGCTTCTTCATCCATCTTGGTTCTATGGCCTGCACATAAGGAGGCCTTTTGTGCCCCTCAGCTACCCTCAGGTGTGCGTCATTAACCTTAATGGGCTTCACTTTGCAACCTTGTGTCTCTGCAGCCGCCTTCTTCATCCCAGTACTTTTGGAATTCTGGGATTCGAAGTCCACATTATTAAAATTAGTTTTCTTGATAATATTTTCATTACCAACTCATTATATATATATATATATATTTCTGAGGCTTGTGGAATCTGCTTAGATCACATGCTGTGCATAGGCCGACATCTAGTGGAAGCTGCGGAGTATTACAGTTTGTTTTTCGAAGTCGAAAAATGGGCGTCGACACAGGGCGTGCCAGTAATACTATCCCTAGTGTGACGTCCCCTGTACCCATGATCCCTCACGCGTCTAGGATCCCCAGATTGTTTTTTTCCGCCATTCTGGTCGGAAGCACTTCATCGGAGTTCCCTGGCTTTGCCATATTTTCACTAAAAATAATTATAATTTGCCCCGTTTTTGTCAACCTTCGTCGATCAACATCTCGACGCCGAACCGGGGAGGAGATCAACGTCGAATACCGACGGATTGGGCCTTGAGGCTTCCGCCTCGGCTCGGGCCTGGGCCGCTGGCCTCGGCCCTACAAGTAGGGAGAGTGGGGGGTGGTACACTTCCACACTCGACACCTTATTACCTACACACACTTGCCCGCTGCCCACAGGCGCGTATGGAGGGTACGCCCTTTCAGTTTTGCCCCAAGTGTAATAAGAAATACCCTTGGGTAGATAAGCACGCTACGTGCAACCTTTGCCTACCCAGAGACCACCCCGAGACGGGTTGCAGGGCCTGTAGCAGGTTTAAGGCAAAAACTCTTAAGGACCGCTCCACCAAGCGTTGGGCCCACCACGCCAAGCTAGCAGCTATGGAGGCGGAGGGTACCTTCAGCGACGGCAGCGACGCCGAACTTTCGGACGGCGAGGGCACCAAGGCGTCGAAGGACAGCCGAACGCACGTCCCCGGCCTCGGAAGGTCGTCCGTCCCGGCGACTATGGGGAAGTCCCCCGGCGACAAAAGCGTTACACATACACACGCTAAACACAAAAAATCCACCCGAGATTCGACGTCGTCGAAACCTCGGAAAGAGGCACAGAAGGAGCGGTCCGAAAGGACGTCCTCTGGGCGGTCCCGGTCGAGGTCGCCGCACGACGTCAGGCAAGCCTCCACACTTGCACAGAGTGCCTCGACCATTAATATCCCGGAAGATCAATCGTCCGAAGACGAACACGACTTCCACCCCCAGCCTGCACCCCAGGAAAAGGGTACTTCACTTGGGAGTAAAGAGGGGCCAGTTTCGAAGCCTAGTTCGAAAGACAGGGATTCCACCTCCGATCCTCGACGCCAGGCGTCGAAAGATAAGGGAAAGGGGAAACACACTTCCACCCACGGGGAAGGGGGTAAACAGCAAAGGAAACAACCCTTGCAGTCCTCCACTACAAAAGAACTGACCAAGTCTTCTCAGGGCCAATCCATAGAAAGTCCCAGCAAGGTCACCCCAAGCTCAAAACTCTGGTCATGCGAGGACATTGACAGAGTAATGTCAAGGATGTCTTCCTTGGCGAATTTTTTCGAAAGACACCCTGAACAACTCCTAGCTTTAAACCCTCAGGAAGATTCTCCCTCAGGGTCTAGGGACTCTATCCCCTCAAATAAAAGACCCCGGGTCGAGACACCATTTAGGCCTTTAGACCCCATCGAGGTCCAACCCTATTCTTACCTCTTCCCTACAGACCAAGGAAACTCTTCCCTTATAGAAGGTCAGGAAATTGACACGCCAGAAGATCCTGCAGGATCAGATTATTACGGCGAAGACGAAGACGAGGATGAGCCAGAAAATAGCCCAGATATTTTCAGAATGGACTCACCAGTCGAAAGGGAAGCCCCAGTGTCTGACTCCCCAATAGATAATCAGCCCCTCCTTAATGAACTGCTCTTTCGGGCAGCTAACCACTTCCACATAGACACACAAGGTGTCCAGGAAGAAAGGGACTTTGCGGAAGAACTAATAGGGGAAAGGAAGCCAGTAGCCCAAACCATTCCCATCCTAAAATCTGTTCAACGCAGAATAGCACCATCCCTTGTCAACCCAAACCTGACAAGACCTGTAAATCCGAGAGTGGAGAAGCTGTTTAAAGCAGCCCAGTCGGACCCCCTATATATTAGAGGTCAACTTAAGCCAGACTCTCTAGTAGTAACCAACACCCGCAAAAGAGCTGGTACACCATTATCTTCCTCTGAGGCTCCCCCCGACAAAGAAAGTAAAAAACTTTATGGTTTTGGCAGGAAAGTAGCTTCCACGGCAGCCTACCAAGCCAGAATCGCGAATTCCACCACACTGTTGGCTAGCTACAACTGTCACCAGTGGGAAGAAGTGGCAGCACTAATAGACTCTGCTCCCGAACCCCTTAAAAGCCAGCTAGCTCGCATTTGTGCGGAAGGAAGGAACGTGTCAGGCTGCACTGTAAAAGCAACTCTGGACGCCGCTGACAATGCGGGTAGACTTATAGCAGAGGGGACTGTCATCAAAAGGCATGCTTGGTTGAGGCAGTCGGGATTCAAAGCAGAAACACAAGCTGCGCTCTTAGACAAACCAGTGGAAAGTGATCTCCTGTTTGGGAAGGCAGTCGAGGACGCTCTAAAAAACGCTAAGGAAGAATTCGACACCCTCAAATCCCTTGGCCAGTTAACTACCAAACCACCTAACCAAAGAGGGAATGGCAATTTTCGTCGCCCCCGCGGCCAAAATTCCAATAGAGGAAATAGCTACTCCCACACCCAGGGTACACAGTGGAACACCAGCTCACAACAGTCTACCCAGGCGTATGGTAGGGGTAGTAAAAGAGGACGGGGTAGAGGCAGAGGCAGCCCCAGTAAAGGAGGAGGCACGCCTCCACCAAAGCAGTGACGCTCAGTTCAGGGTCCCTTCCCATGCAACCCCAGTAGGGGGACGAATATCAAGTTTCACCCAGGCATGGGAAGGGATAACATCCGACAGATGGGTGCTGTCAACAGTATCCAATGGGTACTGCATAGAACTACTGCAACGTCCCCTAAACCATCCTCCAAGACAAAAAGTCCACTCTTTACAACATCAGAAGATCCTCCTCGAGGAGATCGCCATTCTGCTAGAAAAGGACGCGATAGAACTCGTCCCGGGACACCAGGTAAACAAGGGTATCTATTCAACTTACTTCCTTGTGCCAAAGAAAGATTTAACAATGCGCCCAGTTTTAGACTTACGGCCTGCCAACAAGTATGTCAAGCCCCAAAAATTCCGTATGACCACACTACAAGAGGTAATCCCACTCCTAAAAAAGGGGGATTACATGGCAACCTTGGATATGAAAGATGCCTATTTTCATATTTCCATGCTCCCAGCGCACAGAAAATACTTGCGCTTCAAGGTGGACAGTCGCCACTACCAATTCAAGGTACTGCCCTTCGGGATAGCTTCTGCACCAAGGGTATTCACCAAGGTACTGGCGGTGGCAGCTGCACACCTACGCAGGGAGGCAATCCCAGTGTACCCTTATCTGGACGACTGGCTCATAACGGGGGAAACCCCAGGAATCTGCAGGTCAAACATTCAAAGGACCATCGACCTCCTCCACGAATTAGGCTTCTCCATCAACGAGAAAAAGTCAAGTCTGGTGCCAAGCACCTCAAAACAGTTTCTAGGAGCTATCCTAGATACTCAGAAAGGATTGACCTTCCCTTCGGAAGAAAGAATTCGGAACATACTTCTGCAAATTCCGCATTATCAGTCAGGTCAACAGATAACAGTACGCAAAGCTATGCGGTTACTCGGCATGATGGCGTCATGCATTTACCTGGTCCCCCACGCGCGTCTGCGCATGCGTCCCATGCAGGAATGGTTGGCGAAACAGTGGTCTCAGGCAAGTGGTCAGTGGGACGATCTAGTGGTCGTTTCGCCAACACTCGTACAGAACCTACACTGGTGGACAAGAGAGAATCTCGCAAAGGGGAAACCCTTTTACGATCCCGAAGTACAGGCAGTGGTGACTACAGATGCATGCCTGACGGGGTGGGGAGCTCACCATCTCCACCACACAGCTCAGGGTCTCTGGTCTCACTCAGTAGCCAAGAACCACATCAATCTGCTAGAGCTTCTGGCAGTATTCCGAGCGCTGCAGGCGTTCGAGCCCCATCTACTAAACTTGTCGGTGCAGATCAGGACGGACAGCACGACAGCCATGTTCTATCTGAACAAGCAAGGAGGGACTCGTTCGCCAAATCTATCCAAGCTTGCCCAGAAAATATGGATATGGGCACTCAAACGGAACATCTTCCTGTCATCGCAACATGTTCCAGGGGAGCTCAATTCCCTAGCGGATGCTCTAAGCAGAGACTCCCAGAAGAACACGAGTGGGTCCTTCACAAAGACGTAGTAGAAGATCTCTTCTCTCAGTGGGGTTTCCCCACTATAGACCTATTCGCCACAAGCGAAAACAAACAATGCCCAGGATTTGCATCCAGGTTCCCACAACCGGACTCCCAGGGGAATGCCCTGTGGATAAACTGGTCAGGGATGTTTGCGTACGCTTTCCCACCAACTCCCCTCATCAGGAAGGTGGTGTACAAGATGAACAAGGAATCGATGACGCTCATCCTAGTTGCTCCCATGTGGGCGAGACAACCATGGTTTCCACACCTACGCAGGATGGCGGTATGCGAGCCCATCAGACTCCCAGCCTGGTACAACCTTCTGTCCCAGCAACAAGGTCAAACAGTGCATCAGGAACCCAACTCTATGAACCTAGCAGCATGGCTCCTGAAGTCATAGAGTTTGGACATCTCAAATTACCACAGAGGTGTATGGACATTCTAAAAGAGTCTAGGAAACCAAATACAAGGCACTGTTACTTTGACAAGTGGAAAAGATTCGTTATCTGGTGCCAGAGTAAACAAATCAACCCGGTTGATTGCACTCCTTCCAACGTTGTAACATACATGCTCCACCTGCTGGATGCAGGGTTGGTTTTTAACTCTCTGAAAGTACACCTGGCAGCCCTCTCAGCCTACACCACATCCCATAACAAGGTTTCGTGGTGGAAAGTACCAGTAGTTAAAGCCTTCATGGAAGGAGTAAAGAGACTTCACCCTCCTATCTCGAACCCACCGAAAAGTAGCCTCAAACACCTGACTTATAAAACGGCCTTCTTAGTAGCCATTACCTCCATAAGAAGGGTCAGTGAAATTCAGGCTCTGTCAGTGCAAGATCCTTTCTTTACTATCCACAAGGACAAACTGGTTTTACGCACACACCCTAGATTCTCACCAAAATTCATATCCAAGTTCCATGTAAACCAGTCCATCGAGCTTCCGGCTTTCTTCCAAAACCCACAGAGCTCAGCTGAGGTGAAACTACACACCCTAGATGTGCGTAGGGCGGTCTTATACTATGTAAATAAAACCAGACCGCTAAGGAAAACAGATCAACTGTTTGTCTCCGTAGCTACAGGCAGAGAGGGGGATCGCGTCTCTAAGGGCGCTATCTCAAAGTGGATTATCAACTGTATACAGCTGTGTTACTCTCTTTCTGAAAAAACTCTGCCTTTTACGCCAAGGGCCCACTCTACCAGAGGCATTGGGGCCACTCTGGCTTTCATTGCAAATGTTCCCCTTGACACCATTTGCAAAGCAGCTACTTGGAGCTCTATTCACACTTTTACTCAGCATTACTGCATTGACACTCATTCCAAGGCAGATACACAAGTGGGACAAGCGGTTCTAAGACACCTGTTTGCTCATGACCCTTCTCACATCCCACCTCCTTCTTCTGGTACTGCTCGCTAATCTATGCACAGCATGTGATCTAAGCAGATTCCACAAGCCTCAGAAGGGATACATTACTCACCGTAATCGTATTTCTGATGCTTGTATCTGCTTAGATTCACATGCGACCCACCCTTCCTCCCCTCCGAGAGAAGGCGCATGGTTGCTTGTAGTCTTACCTTTCTGTCTATCTGCTTGGACTATCTGTACTCACGCTACTCCTCATGCTACCTCATGTCAGGAAAAACACAATCTGGGGATCCTAGACGCGTGAGGGATCATGGGTACAGGGGACGTCACACTAGGGATAGTATTACTGGCACGCCCTGTGTCGACGCCCATTTTTCGACTTCGAAAAACAAACTGTAATACTCCGCAGCTTCCACTAGATGTCGGCCTATGCACAGCATGTGAATCTAAGCAGATACAAGCATCAGAAATACGATTACGGTGAGTAATGTATCCCATATATATATATATATATATATATATATATACACATTTTCCTTAAAGGAGTATCATAAGGATTAAAAGATATATTTGGTTTTAAAGGGGAATTGTGTATTTCAGAATTTAAATAGTCAGCTGTTAAAGACTTCTTGACATGATTTCCCTGGGATTTAAAGAGTTTCCTATTTCTGAGATTGTTTGAATTTTTATAAGAGGTTTACTCCCTCATAATACATGCCTGGTTATGATTGTCTTCACTCATACTCTGACAATTAACTTTAGGGAATTGGACAACATGCCATCACCTGTGCTGGCATTAATGATATTCCCTTCCTTATCGAAGACAAATACTGCGTCTGATCCCATGAAATCCTCCTGTTGCCCTGGGTCCTATCTCCCAGGAGATCCTTCCGGCTAACGCTGCCCCCAGGGTCAGGATCAGGAAGCGTCTGCTTTCCCTTGCCACCTGAGAGGAGACTCTAGATAGGGTTTAGTGAGGATTCCGTAGGATTCATCACAGCACCCTTCATGGTGAGACTGGGATCTGTGAAGGCATCATGAAGTAAGGCCCAGACAACAGATTCACCTTCCTAAAATATAGCTTTATATTTGTCAAGGATGGAGCAAGGCCTAACTTGCCCTATGCTAAGGTGGGATTTATCTACCTAAAGAAACTGATCTGTGTCATAAAGTTCAACTTAAAAGTCTGTCTGTGTCCAAAACCTATGCTTGCCCTCACAACTAAATCTTTACAATGTGTGGGAATGGCAGCAACCAGAGAAACAGTGTTGAAAGTAACGTTCTAAGCTTCTTCCAGCTCCTGTTATGTTTTCAGCTTCTTCTTCCTTAGACTCAAAACAGTTCTACAAAAAGGTCTTGGAGCTCCCTTCCCCGAGTCCAGTAAAGTTCCAAACAACCTCAGGGTTCCCTTCCCCACATTCAACACAGTTCATAGTTAATTCAACTTTATTAGCTTTCAGTACAAATTGTATTCTTTTAGGTTTCCTCACAATTCGCTTGCTCTTCTTTCTCTTTTAGTCACTTCCAGACTGAGGAAAGAAACCAACTTCAATCTCCTTGTTCTCATTGGCTCACTCTAAGTAGTGGTTACTCAGTCTAGGCGCAGTTGTCAGACTACACTTTCCACCCATCACAGGTCATGCAACTGATAACCCTTGGCACTTTATCATGTTCATTGATTCTCATTGGACTACTTTGCCACCATATGTTTCCTGTCTGCACTTGCGACATTACTTCATTTGCACTCTTGTTTCTTCTTGGCAGTTAGGTGACTCTGCCAGCACGTGCCTTTCACACACTTCACCTCGCTGTATTTACTCCTTGTTATCACCTTCCTTTCATACTAACCAATAGTGCTTCTTATTTGTCTTTCACGTGCTTCACCAATCCTCATTACTGGTTTTTACTTTGCTTTTCACTTTCACATTGTTTATAAATGCTTTTTCCTTCATTTCCCTCTGTTCGTAACTACATATCACTTTCACTCCATTTGGGCAGTGTTTTAATTTCAGTTGTGCATAACTTTTCTTTAGTTCGGCATTAAATATTGGTTAAGTACTTGGTAATTCTCTCAACACTTAATAATGTTCCTCAGGTATCCAGACCCCTTCATTATATGCATTTATTTGTTCGGCCCTTTCTTAGGCTCAGATTAAGCCCCCAAAGCGCCCCGGTTCGAATGTTCTCTCCCTGTCACTCACCGGTGTGCGGCTCCCCTCTCTCACATTGTGTGCACTGGCGCACCGCGCTCGTCTTTCTGACATTAGCGCTATATCCTGCAGCGAAGCTCCAGCTGGGGGACACACTGCTCGGAGCTCTTCAGTGCTCTGGACTCCCTTGTCACTTTCTCCAACCTCACCGTCCTTCCAACTCTCATGCAGCCGCTGGTGTCCTTTTCACCGGCTTCTCTGCTCCAGCCTGCTCCACGGCCACCTGGCTTCCCAGGCGGGTCCCCCGCTGTCATGTGGGTTACTCTTTTTTATATGTATCTGTAGCCTCTTAAGGGGTTGCAGATGCAAGTCCTTTGCCTGACTATAATAAACGATATTACTGGGACATGCCTGACGTTCAGAATGGTGTTCTACAGTCCTCTTCCACGTCACAGTACTAAAGTGATGTGCATAGGTGAAAGGGTGCATTCCTCCTGGTCGCCTCTTCCTCGTCCCAGTCTTAAAGGGACCCGAATGGGATATATGCAGAATGTGTGTCAACAGGGAAGAGTGGTAATAATCTATGAAGGTTGGGGAAGGGTAGGATGTATTTTGTCCATTTCTTGATCTACCCAGAGGAGGTGAATGTGGGTCTGCCCATTAGAGAAGATGGTGTCCCTCTTGTTCTTTTCACTGTTCCTTTATAGAGAAGATTTACCTGAGATTTGTTTGGTAAAGAAGGAAGGGAGGTGGTTTGACAGTACCATATAAAAGGCTTTGTGGAATGCAAATGAGGGATAACACATTTCACCTAATGACACCCTCCTTTCATTCCCCAGGTCTTCTCCACTCAGGTGATCCTCCCTCGCATATCCACCCCCAGGGTCAGGATCCAAAAGCGATGGCCTTTCCCTGGCCACCTGAGTAGAGAATTCTGGGGAGAGGGAAGTTAGGATGCCTTAATTTTTCTCACAGGTCATAAATTAGTAACCCATACAAATGATCCAATCTTCATTGCAGATAATCTACTAGTGACCATAATACTTGGGAAGGGATAGTGTTCATCCGTCTCCTGTGTCCTTGCAGTAGATGACCAGGACTGGGTAACAGCAGGTGGTTGGGGGAGTCAATGCTATTTGGTAAGTTATCCAGCCTACTGCAAGGGCAATGATTCTATTTTGGCCATCCTTTGGATGTGTTGCAGAGACATTGTGCGGATGCATAAGCCGTTCATGTATTTAAGCAAACTTTCATCTTTATCCTGTTAGATGAAAACCTGTTTTGTATTCCTTCTGTTTCCATTTAGGCATACATTCATATATCAATAAATGTTTTCGATTTAGGAGGACTATGAGAAAGACTGCTTCGTCATTAAAACTCATACACCTATGTTGCTTGTATTAGCATCTATGTTTTTATACAGTTTTTGTTATTCTTGCTTAGGTATCTGTGCCAAAAGAACTGGTGGCTCTTATGAGTGCTGTTCAAGATGGGGGAGCACCTGATCCAGCAGACAGCAGCAGGAAGATTTACCGTTTCAGGCAAAATGTACAGTATACCACAATTCACAAATTTGCGTATTCACAATTCATAATAGTGTTAGTGACTGAATGTAAGCCCTGCTTTCTGGGAGCAATGAACAGAGTGTATCCTTTTAGTTTGAAAGTGAATGTTTTTTTAGCTTTGTTTATTACACTTTTCAAATAAGTGGGTAAATGTAACTGTACACTTAAGCACTAGTATTCTCTGTTGATACAAAAGAAATACCAATAACTTGTGCCACTAGTTTCTTTTTTACAGCAAACTGATATTTCTACATATGTTTATATATATACATACAATGTCCTTCTACGTAACCAAGTCACAAGACTGAGTTTTAAATGTCACAGAGAACAAGGGTTGCATCAGCACTCCCCTTCTGTTGAGAAATATGGTACAGAGGCAGGTGTAAAAGTGGTTCTAGGGAATACATCAGAAAAAAAGAAACTGGAATTACGCCATGAAGTATAATTGCCATTTGCATTTCAAATGCATTGATCTGCCCTTTTATCCCTTTGCTAAGCAACGTTAAGAATGTGTTTTAACTCAATTTAGGAACTTTCAAAGATCATTAGAGAAGCCTCAACTAGTAAGTCTTGTGCTTAACAGTTCCTCTAGATGTTTCTTTGATTAGGGTTCTAGGCAATCTTGGGACACCTACCAGCCGAGATACTGAAAATATGGAAAAGAGAGTATACCAGTCTTGGAGGTTTACAGGGATGGGTCTCCTGCTTTCCATGAGCTTTAAATGGATTTGACAAAAATATGTTTAATAGTAAAATGCTTTGCTCCACTATCTCTGTGGTATTATGACTTGCTTACCTGATGATCTCATCCATCCGCTCAAGTCATTTCATACATTGCCTATCACACTTTTCTTTATCTTGCATGTCCACTCAATGGGGGTCATTACGAGTAAACTGGGCTGGGAAAAATGCTGGTAAAATGGCCCGTACGACCGGCTCTGGCATTTTTCCTGGAATGGCTTACTCAGAGTATGCCGGTAGGGGCAGTGAACTACCGGCAGACCCGACCTGCTGGGAGTTCAGGTCCCTACCGGCATAGAAATCACCGAAGCGCTGTCACTGTTAACAACTTAAGTGATTCTCATTCCATTGAGCCCTGTGGGAACCCATGGAATGGGAACTTACCTCCATTACCGGCGCCCGTAATATCTGGGATATCTGGTGCCGGTAACAGTAAGGCGAGTCTGCCGGCGGGTTACCGGCAGACTGGTGATGAGGCCCGATGTATTCTGACTCTGTTTCTAGGTTAAAACCTAAGTAGTCAGACTCTTCAGTAGCCTGAGAAAATGCAAACAAAGCAAACTAATTTGATTGATTTTCACTCACTCCTAGTTTGTCATTGATTTTACAGGACACCTTCCAGGTGGTGTGGGACCTGCTCTAGACACAATTATTTCAAACCCTGATTCAAGATCTCTCTGAGCAGAGAGCAATTGCATCTAGCAACCTGAAAGGCAAAATTGGCACAGCCCACGAAATACAATTAATTTCAGGTAGGGGTGACAAAGTAAGTGGGGGATAGACCTGGAGCAGAGTGTAGCTTTTAGCAATACTCATAAGGTGTGTGAATATATAGTGTGACTTCCACCTTCTAGAAGGCCCAAGCACTTCAAGTGTTGCATGTGCGTCTTCTAAAAAGATATCCTGGGACAGAAATGTCATCTAAATGTTGCCATTCCTCTATCGTCTCCACTTTGTAAAAGCTGAGAGATTTTGGCACTCTTAAAAGTCAGTTATTCCCATATATGTTCTTAATGGGCACTAACCTGTTTGGCTGGGATCACTGCTGTAAGCTTTCCTGGTTCTGGAACACTTCCATTTCATAACCCCTTCTACTCCCCAAGAAAAAGGGCGAAGAAGCAGATTAGGATCACAATTACATTTTGGGAAGGAGAGGTCTTGAGATTGGAATTGAACCAGCAAAGACACATCTGAGATGGTGAAAGATATTGAGCTTGAACATTATCACACGGAATCAATGATCTTGTTTGGGCAGAAATCCATCATCTGCCTGCCACACTGTAAATCACAGAACACTAGTTATGATGCACAAAGTGAAATTGCGTTGGCTGCAAAAAGTGCATGAGTTAGAGACTTCTTCATGGTTTAAAAAGCCGAATGGGTGGCCACACAGAGGACCAGACATGGTACTTTCTCCAGTGTCCTCCAGAGTATTTTTTAGAACAGGATGCTAAGTGCAACTGTCTCCACTCAGCTAATTTTAACACAAAAGAAACCGCTAACAGACATTCAATAAGCAGAGATGGCTGAGTTTTGGTCACTTGTCTGTTAATGGCTTATGTCCCACCTACAAGACAGCTGCCAGAGTTTTCATAAGAACCCTCTTGCACCATTAGGTTCTTGCGGAAATTGACCTTTGCTTGACTCTATTCAAGGCTCTGTTAGCCTTTTTAGAAGATCAAGTAAAAAAGATTTGTTTTGTACCAACAGTACATGAGGAGAACAGTCTGTATTGTAGCTACGATCATCATGGTAATTGATTTGTTTAAAGAGCATTCACACTAGTTTTGTCAATCTACTTCTTCACGGTTGTATGTCAAAGGATCGAAAAAAAGGTCAACGGGACAAAGGATCGACACCAAAGGGTCGACAGGACAAAGGATCGATTTTTTAAAATTTTTTTAACTTTTTTTTTGTTGCTAAAAATCACTTTTTTTCCAAAATGAAAAAAAATATATAATTTAAAAAAAAATGTGATCCTTTGTCCTGTCGACCCTTTGGTGTCGATCCTTTGACTAGACACCCTTCTTCACTCATTAGATGAAATGTTCTATCTGAGGCAGTAAGAATCACTGCCTTTAATATAGAGGAACATTGAAGAGTTCTGTTCTGTATAATCCTCAGTTCATGGGGATCATTTAAGATTGACTTTTCTACTATTGTAATACAGTGCTAAACATTTTAACACAGTGGTCAAAATTTCTGGGCATCATTTAGCTTCTGTTTGTAGCCGAGAAGAAACTGGGGAGCTTGACCCCAGCAGCTATCGGGCGCTACTTTTGACGCCTGAGGCTACCTGTGCCATACACATATCTATGTGACCAAGAGCTCATCTAGAAGAAGTATAATAGGCCATATAGATTGGACACAATGGTTGTTGAAGTTTCATTTGTTTTATATTTTTTACTAGCTTCTCCTTTCCCAGAAGAAGCTCCTTCCGGTTGTTCGATGCCCGATACACATGGGCAGCTTTTTGCTTTCAAATCTTTATTGCAATCTCTGCAATAGCGTCTGCGTCTGGTCTTACCCTGTCAATTTCTGGCTACCACCTTGCTGAGACATGGAGCAGGGATCCAATCAGGCTTCAGTTCTGAGGAGAAGGCACACATTAGGCAGACACCCAATGATGTCTAGAGAACTCTGCACATAAACCTCTTCTTGAAGTTATTTAGAAATGGAATGAGGAAGGCTTCAAATTAACTCATATAAATAGTAATATAAAATATGTTAAAGTGTCTTCAGAGCAGAAATTTAATTTGAAAGCGCCTGTGGCTCACATAGGCCAGTTAGAATAGAGGGTCAGCCTAGATATATGCATAGATAGGCTAGATATGCCTGGTTATCTTTTCCAACCTTCCCTTTGTATATGCATATATAGATCAACTGTGGCACTTTAGGGAGGGAACGCAAAGCAAAATTGCCATTTGATAGATCAAATGAGTGAGGCCATGAAGGCGATATTTGAGGTTTTCAATCCTGGGTGCAGTCATTTGAAAACTAGCGGGTTCCTTGTTGAAAATGTAGTTCATTTTAGGGTGAACCTGTGCTCGCTTTTGGAGACAAAAATGGGTATATAGTGTAAAAGAAAAGAGAAACTGTTGTTATTCCCACAATCACTGTCGCATTGATGCTGTATAGGGATTCAGGAGGGATGGAAACGCTGTGCGACTTTTGCGCACACCATCCAACACCCGAACAGTCATTTGTGCATTCTTCGTGAGCTACCATTTTCTGAAACTGACAAGACAAAGAGGAAGTAAAAGTCAGCGTGGGAAGATCCACAGCGGCCGTCCCAACTGCATTTGTCAAACAAGAATTATAAGGGCTTTTTGAATTTGTAGTACAACTAAAAAGGATTGGGTGCCTAGAATGGTTGGTGTGATGAAATCACTGCTTTGCAGGACTACAGGGATGAGTAATGGCTAAAAACCTACCCAGCCCCACACTACTACCAAACCAGCAGCGATCCCAATCCTAATGGTGAAACAGACACAGCCTGACAAGTATACATCCTGCCTTTTGTGGTCATTTGGGTTGAGGGCAGGCTATACTCTTTGAGGGGAGAGAGATATGGCCAACCAGAGTCCTATGAAAATATAGATTTTAAAAGATGCAATAACTAACTAAAAACACAAGCAAAAAAACACCCATGTAAATAAACACAGAAAAGGCAAGCTCTTGTAGAATAGCACTCTAGGTAGATGGGCAGGAGTATTAAGGCACTCATTTGGCAGAATGTCCGTTTTCAAGAAGGTCTTATGCAGAGAAGGGGGCTTAAAAGTCGCTGTGATCCCAAATGTGTACCAAGGAAACCGATCCTCTTCACAGTACCTTGTTTCTTAGTCTTGCACACTCGATAGCGGTGAGCTGGGCTTCTATTTGCTTTCCTGCAGTCGAGCGGGTGGTGGTACTGGTCAAATTGCACTGATGCAGCGTTGAGTCTGCGTCGAGATGGGGCTAAGAGTCTGATACTTCACCAGCGGTGAGCCGGCACTAAAGTCGAGGCGGTAGTGGTCTTCACTGGTGTGAGATGGCTCAGAGAAACTGGTAAGCAGCTTGAAGTTTGTGGGCTGCCCAAAGCAGCCCTGTGGGTCCTGTGTTGGTTTGAAGCAGCTCAAAAATTATTTGAAGCTACAAAAAGGACTCAAGCTGCTCTTGGACTTGTGTGTTGCTGTGAGCCCCTCTCCTTTTGAAGGCAAAATGCACCAGAGGATTGGTCCAAAGCAAGCCTGCTGCAAAAATGCGGACTGTACGGCTTGCAACAAATTCCCTTTGCCTTATGGTATCACACCCCGAGTGCCTTGTTTGCAACAAATGGACCGGACAGCAACGGGAAGACAACCCTACGAGGAACCTTCTCCAGGCCTACCTTTCTTCTCTGGCTACTCGCCACCTCCCCATTCTTGGTAGCTTCAAAGGCATTCCAGAGATCAGCAACCTGGTCTGTTGGCTTTTTTTTTAGTGCTGCCTCTGCAGCACCATTCCCAAGATACTTCCTGGGGGAGGCCTCCATGACTTTGGAAGAGTTGTGTCCCCTCCTCCTGGAACATCAAAGGAGGCAATATCCTGGTCATTGTTCTACAAGGGAGCTGTGGAGGCATAGACCTCAATACTTACAAGGCCTGTCACATATGTCATCTGCCCACAGAGCCAACACTGGTGTGATATCAGATAATTGTGGCTTTTAGAGTTGCGTGCCCTTATTTCGCACCATGCCACAACCAGGCACAGCTTATATGTAGAGATGTACCTGCCACCAGATGCCTTAAGGTAGACAATTTTAATTTAGATCAGTGATTCAAACGTAAAAATTGCTACCTCAGCCTACAGTTACTTGCTGTCACAGGGGTCAAAATAACAAAAAAAGGTAAAGCCAGCTCCTGGGTATCTGGCATCGCCTAGTAGGCAGGGGCTACCCCTATATAACCAGGAGCTAGAACATATTGTGCCAGTGTGCAACAAATCTAACTTTTATGTGAGAACGTTTTTTTAAATTTAAACTTTTTTTTCGAATGCAGTGAGAAACATACATCCTCCACGTCAATCTACATTGAGGTTGCAAAATACACATCAGCCAAGGGGTTTAGTACATATACACGCAAGGGTCGTTCCAGTCATGCGATTGATTATATTTACATTTACTTTAGGCATCATTATACCGTGTTTTGCCCACTGAAGTAATCTCGGAATGGCCCCCAAATGTCCTTCGGTCTACAGCATGGTGTACCAAGTGAGTCGTAGGCTTCTTCACATTCGTTGGCATAAGTCATTTCTTGGATCCTCATTTTAATGTCCGGGGCTGTTCTAGACTTCCACCCAAGTAGTATGCATTTTTTGGCCAGCAAGCAGCCCAAGCTAAATAGGCGTCTCAACTTAATAGTTATCTTCCCTATATCCCCGAACAAGTATTTAGGGAATGTCAAGTACGGGCTGGGGGGGGACTCCTCTACATTCCTGCAGGGTGGCAGCGACCTCATGCCAGAATTGGGCTACCTTAGGACAGTCCCATGTGAGATAACGTTTTGTTCATTATATATAATTCATGATGCTATCCAATCTCTAATGCTTCTTTAAACCATTTTAGGTGAAAAGGTATTTTTATAAATATCTTTTCACCCAAAAATCGATTTAGAAACACTGCTTTGTGACCACACGGAGCATTCTTTCTAATCGAACTGTCACGCCCCTGCGACGCACACGAGTGCGCGCATGTGCCGACAGGCACGCCAGGACCCGGAAGCAGCCGCAACGGTGAACGTGTAAGTGTGTGTGTTGTGTGTTTGTGTTTCTTTATTTTTTCAGAGTGTGGGGGGGGTACTGAGTGAGGGAGGGGGTTCGATTTTGAACGAATCCCGTCAGGCATGGTGGTGGCGGATGCAGTTGGGGGGGTGAGGTTGGGTGTCGAGGCAATGTGGGTTTTCACTTTTTGTAGACTGCCCAAAATCGGCCGAATAAACTCGGTCCTTTTGTTGGCCGATCTACAAAAAGCTAAATTATCACAGGGAACCCTTTAAACACATCCCAAATACAGAATGTTAATGTCACAGAGGTATGTTTGTATCGCACCAGTTGGCCTCAGCGAGCCAAAAGTAGCTCCTGGGTAGCTGTTGCGTTAAGCTAACCAGGCTCTTCAGTGCTAGAAGCAGGAACTAAATAGCTCCCAACAATTCAAACCATGCTGTCCCATCAGCTGTCAGGGATGCACAGGTGACATTTGGAACCTTCTCTGTGCCACAGCAGAGCTGGGGCTGTCATGTCAGTGGACTTATTTACAGAAGTGGACCCTTTTCTCCTCCTAACAGAGTGCCTGCTACCAGTCACGAGCCACATACTCCTATTTTCAGACTACTACGCTAGCTGGAGCGTGTAGCAGAACCTTAGCAACAGGGGTGGACTGGCCTATAGGGAACTCTGGAGATTTCCCAGTGGGCATCTGCTCCCTGGGCCTCTTTTGTGTGGTATTTCCAATTTTTCTCATAGGAAAAGCATTGGGCTTGCTGAAAATTTGTCATATGGGGCCCCTTTGAACTTTATTTCCAGGGCCTCTTTTGGTCCCCAGTAATTATTTCCAGGGCCTGTTTTAGTTCCCAGTCCAGCCCTGCTTAGCAAGGGCTTGCCTGGGAAAATCTCATACATATTTGGCAGAATTTGGGAAGCAAGAATAGGGCTGTTTTCTACCACCTTTTCAGAATATCCTCTTTGGCAAGGAGTGTAATACGAAAAACAAGTTTTCTAGTTGAAAACCACAGAAAATGCACAGGATATACTGCTCCTAAAGGCCAGTACTAGTTTGGGAATAGCCAGGGTGAATCTAGGGAAATACTGTCTAGTGTGCTGTAGCAGGTATGAATCTTATGTATGTAGTAAGGTTTTCCTGTAAAGTATTTTAAGTATTAAATCTGACTAGAAAGAAAGGGAAAGTAAAACACCATTGTTAATATTAACTCTGACTGGAAATGGATGGACCATTTCCATCGATTCTGGAAGGTTTCTTAGCCAAAGGGGTCCATCTTGTTTTTATTGTATGTCTGTTTCTGTCCGAGTGCATATACCCTCCACTCGTAAACCTTTGTAATACTTTCCTGTTCCACAGATTCCAATACCTTCGTACTTGATTGCTTTGGTTGTTGGGGCTTTGGAAAGCAGGTGAGAACTGTATTTTTGTCATTTCCTTGCTTGTGTGTCAGCTTTTTTTGTTCATGTCCGTTTCTCTTTAATACTGCATACATTCATTTTCATCTGTTAAGCCCTGCAGCGCCCCCGTGGAAAAATCAATAACTCAAGAACATTGTGGATGTATGAATTACGATTGTAATGCATGCTTTCACCATCATTGTTTAATTGTGTATGCAAAGTAGCCAGATTTATGATTGCAGTAGCTGATGTTTCCACAAAATAATGTCGTGCTTTTAATAAAGTTGGAAATGCTATTCTTTTCTCTGTCTTTGCCACACAATGTTAAGATCGATTTCCAAAATCGGCCCTCTGGGGCGGAGGGGAGGGCGGGGCCTTTTGGGAGGCCGTCCTATAATGGTGAACAGAGAAGACAGAGTTTAGCCAAACCCAAGGCCTCACCACTCTACCGTAGTAGAGTGGTGAGGCTTAGCCTCAGGAAGGGTGTGAGAGTTGGTTAGGGCTACAGTAAATCCACACAGAGCAACACTAATCATTCCCGTTAGACAGGTAAGTGTACACATGTACAATAGTGTATTAGGCCTTTAATATACACACTAAGCAAGTAAAACCTCCAGTCAAATACTGTCAGCCTTAAGACTTCCCCTGGGTGGTAGAGGTGCGCGGTCCAAATCAACATAACACCAACACTAATAAAACAGATATATACATTCACCAAGAATAGCATTTTATTCCATGACCAGTGTAATGTAGGGAAGTACTCGGATCAGGGACGTTTTTATGGGAGGGAAAACGGGGCACTTGCCCAGGGCCCCCCCCTTGGAAGGGGGCTCCACAAGGCTAGCTGATCTAAAGAAGTAAGATTCTCCAGCATTGGATCTTTCATGGATTCACATGCTTAGAATATTCCCCGTCGTCAGACTGGGACCCCTCGGTAACATATATAGCCTTTTCCTATAGGAAAACTTCCGACACTTTTGTGTCCTATCTACGTCCTTTTAGGACCCACCTACGCATGCTCCGCAGGCCGTCCCAGTATAAGAGGCCCGCCCCCGTGGTTCCCCTTCAGATTTCAACCGTCTCCAAAGCAGTGGGATCTCCTCGTGTTATCTTACTATTTTGTATTAGGTTGCCTTATTGTACTTCGAGTACGATATGTCCTCTGTATCAGGAAAAGCGCTGTTCCGTCCGTGCGCAACGTGCGGCTTGAAAAAGGTTTACGAGGGGGACGGACATATAGATTGTATATATTGCCTCCACCCTCACCATTCGGCGGATGCCTGCGAAATATGCAAGGGGTTTTCTCAAAAAACCCTCAAAGACCGGAACCGACGCCTGGTAACATGGCTGAATGAGGGTGCGGGAGCATGCCCCCCCCTCGGAGGTAGGCTCCACACAGTCGGCAAAAACATCACGCCGCGTGGCCTTGTCGGAACCACCGGCGAAGAAATCTAGACCGTCGGAAAAAGAGTCGTCTGGTACTCACTCCACTACAGACTCCTCGTCGAAGAAATCATCCTCATCAAAAAAGCATGAGAAGGAAAAGAAATCCTCCTCTGGCGATCATCACAGATCGACCACGAGTCGAGAGTCGAGTAAAAGCGGGCACGGTGTGGAGAAGGCGGGACCGCCAAAACCACCGGCGAAGCCTGCGTCGTCGACGGCGACCCAGTCCACGGCCGCCTTCCCGCCACTAGCGCAAGGGGCATCCTCCGTCCCGTCGACAATGGCGTCGACGAGAGCCTCGTCGACGGGGGTTCTACAGGAGGCCTGGCGGCCTGAAGTCTTCGATCCTACCCCCCCAGAGGCTCTGCTACAAGAGCAAGCTATGTTGCTGTCCTCGGAGGATGAGTGCGAGAGAGTGGCTGGCCCAGCAGACCTGGGGCTACGAGCGGCTGGCAAGTCGTCGACGAGGCCGGTATCTGCCCCTCTCCTCAATCCTCAATCGGTTTTGTTGTTGGATATTCTGTCCTCGCTTCAGTCCTTGCTACGGTCGTTGGACCAGCGACTTCCCCAGGCCAGCCTGCCACAGTCACCCGTTGACGAGCCGGGCCCGTCCCGTCAACCGCCGCACCCACGCACGCCAATCTCAACACTGGCGCAGGAGGAAGGTGAGCTGCCAGATTTGGAGTCTGACAGGGGAGCCATGTCAGAGGTCTCTTTATCCCCCTCCATGGATCCTACCTGGGAGTCAGAGGCGGAGTTAGAAAACCCCAGAAGCCCAGCTCACCCGTCCCCTCCGGACGACATTGCGTCATTCCATTCGATGATGGAGAAGGCATGTAAAGAATTTGGTCTGTCCCAGGAAGAACAGAAAAAGGATTGTCTTTTGTTCGACCACATGGGCAAGAGAAGGAGGTTGGTGTTCTCGATACCGATACTTGACCATGTATGGAAAGAGGGGTTGCAGACAATGAGACACCCATTCTCAGAACCAGCAGTGAAAGGACGCCTAGAAAAATAGTTTAAGGCTCCAGAGTCTACCCCCAAGTGTTTATCCTCTCAACCAACACCAGACTCGGTGGTGTTGGCGGCGGCAACGAGGAAGGCAAAGGCACAGCACAACTGCACGACCCCACCCGAGAACGAAGCGAGATGCCAAGACGCCTTTGGCAAAAAAGTGCTCGCCGTGGGAGCGACCACAGTAAAGGCCGCAAACTCTCTGGCAATTGTGGCCAGATACGATAGGGAGATGTGGCACAGGCTGGCTCGCTGCTTGATCATCTTCCGGAAGCTCAGAGGAAGGCAGCGATGCTACTGGTCCGAGAGGGTGAGGAAGCCTCAAATCACGCAATAAACATCCCGGTGGATCTTGCTGAGTCTGGCTTCAAGCAAGTCAACAATGGGGTCATATTACGCCGACAGTCATGGCTGAAGTGTACCTACTTCAGACCAGAAGTACAATACAAGGTCTTAGATATGCCCTTTGAGGGAGACCTTCTTTTCGGTGAGAAGGTGGACGAGGCCCTAAAAGGGATGAAAGAAGATTCGGACAAGGCATGTTCTTTGGGTGCCCTCCAGAGTGGCAGAAGCTGCAAGTCTTTTCGCCCCTTTAGAGGAGCTTCAGGTAATTCAAGATTCTCTTCTGGAGACAGATCCTTTGCCAGATCGGCTTACCTCTCCCAGGGATACCGACGTGCCTCACAATCGGCTAACCGTCGACGAAACTTCCAGTCTTCCAGAAAACGACCATCATACCCATCGTCGGTGAGAGACAAGCAAACTAAAGATCAGCAGTGACGTTCCACAACCCGTTCTGGGGGGAAGAGTTTCAGCATATGTCGACGAATGGGAAAGGATAACGACGGACCAATGGGTGTTAGACACTATAAGACACAGACACTCTCTTCAATTCAAACACAGCCCCCCGCAAATTCCACCTGCGTTCACCGCTCAGTCCCATATGAAGGCACTGCAACAAGAGGTTACACTCATGTTAGTGAAGGGAGTGATAGAATTAGTTCCAACATCACAGAGAGGCCAAGGAGTCTACTCAAGATACTTTGTTGTAAAAAAGCCGAACGGCAAATGGCGTCCCATTCTAGACTTACGCAAGCTCAACAAGTCCCTAAAGAGCCTGAAATTCAAGATGCTCACTCTACAGGAAGTGATCCGCACTGTTCAAAAGGGAGATTTCCTGGCGTCCCTGGATCTACAGGACGCGTATTTCCATATTCCAATGTGTCGGAAACACAGGAAATTCCTACGTTTTGTAATAGGGTGAACCCACTACCAATTCACAGTTCTTCCTTTCGGCTCAAAACCTCCCCCAGAACGTTCACAAAATGCCTGGCTCCAGTGGCTGCCTGGCTAAGAAAGCAAAGCCACCATGTATACCCTTACCTCGACGACTGGCTGGTAAGGGGATCCTCCCCAGCGTCGACCAACACAAGTCTGCAAGCCACCATGCAGCTTCTACAACGGCTAGGATTCACCATAAACTTTGAGAAATCCTCTCTGCGGCCATCAAGAACGCTGGTATTCTTGGGGGCACAGTTCGGGACTCGGCTAGGGCTGGTGAAACCTTCTCTCGACAGGACCTCAAGACTCATTCAACAGGCGGCCCGGCTACGGCGAAACACCAGGATCTCAGTGAGAAAGTATGTTTCGGTCCTAGGGGCCATGGCATCCTGCATCCATCTGGTGAGAAACTGTCGACTTTTCATGAGGCCAGTCCAAGAATTCCTCGCAGACCGATGGACACAAGCTCAGGGATCGTGGTCGGACAGGATAACCGTCGACGACGACAAGCTACTTCGGACCCTTCAGTGGTGGCAGAGTCCCCACAATCTGAACAAAGGTGTGCCCCTACAGGAGCCGGAGTTCCAGAGCACCATAGTTACGGATGCATCCCTAACCGGATGGGGAGCGAACATGGGTTCTCTCCAAACGCAAGGTCGCTGGTCTCCAACGGAGTCACTCCTACACATAAATGTACTGGAACTCAGAGCGGTACGATGGGCCTTGAAGGCGTTCCTACCACACATCAAGAGGTCGCGAGTGCGAATACTGACCGACAATACAACAGCCATGTTTTATCTGAGGAAACAAGGAGGGACACGATCAAGGACTCTCTCCATAGAAGCCCAGAAAACATGGCATTGGGCATCGAAGCACGAAATCTCCCTTGTGGCTCATCACCTTCCAGGAGTGAGGAACTGCCAAGCCGACTCCTTCACCAGAAACATGGCCCAGATACACGAGTGGGAAGTGGACACGGGTCACTTGAAGAAAGTGTTTGAGAAATGGGGCCACCCCCCTCTGGACGCCTTTGCGACCAAAGAAAACAAGAAATGCGAGAAATATGCAAGCAGATGGCCCCAAGAGGGGTCGGTGGGGGAGGCGTTCTCCGTCCCATGGACGGACATGCTCCTATATGCTTTTCCCCCGTTTCCCCTCATACGGAAAACAATACAGTGGATGCGCAGATACAATTGCCGGGTGATTCTAGTGACACCATACTGGCCGAGGCAACCGTGGTTCTCAGACCTCCTCCATCTATCGCTGGAACATCCCATAGCGTTTCCGAAAGTCCCGTACCTTCTATCCCGGGACAGAGGCACGGTGTGGCATCACGACCCGGACAGTCTCAACCTTACGGCCTGGCTCCTGACTTCTCGGAATTCGGGGCTTTAGACATTTCAGAGGAGTGCCAAGAAGTTCTACAGGCGGCTAGAGCCCCTTCCACTAACAAATCCTACTCCTATAAGTGGCGGAGATTCTGTGAATGGTGTAGAAAACAGCAGGACCTACAACCATTGTTGGTGACGCCGGAACAAGTTCTACCTTACCTGCTCCTCTTAGCAAAAAAGGGATTGTCCCCCTCATCGATAAAGGTACACCTGGCAGCCATCTCGAGGTTCACAAGGAAGAGGCAGTCGTCTCCTCTATTCAGTGACAGACTGGTGAAACACTTCATGCAGGGTGTATTTCGAGTTTTTCCCCCGGTGAAACGTTTTCCCCCGGCGTGGAGCCTCAACACAGTGTTGGCAGGCTTGATGAAACCGCCTTTCGAGCCTATGGCCACGTCCGACATGAAATTCATTTTGTGGAAGTTGGCATTCCTGATAGCTATCACATCAGCCAGACGTATCTCGGAACTACAAGCGCTGGTCGTGGACCCGCCCTACCTAAGATTCTTTAAGGACAAGGTAGTCCTGTCAACTAACCCTACGTTCGTCCCTAAGGTTCCGACGGTATATCACAAACACTCATCCGTGGTTCTGCCTACTTTCTTCGCCACTCCATCCTCGGCAGCAGAAAAAACTCTTCATACCGTGGACGTTAAGAGGGCTCTGAAATTCTACCTACATCGCACACAGGACATCAGGGCTACTCAGCAACTGTTCGTCGCATATGGTCCGTCGACGAGAGGTAAAGCAATCTCGAAACAGGGATTGGCCAGATGGGTCTCGTCGACGATTGCTTTTTGTCACTCTAAGGCCGGAAGGCCACTGCAAAGACATCCTAGAGCCCATTCTACAAGGTCGATGTCATCCTCAACAGCGTTATGGGCCGGAATTCCGCTGATGGACATATGCCAAGCTGCGGCATGGTCAGTGCCCCACACGTTTACCCGCCACTACTGCCTTGCCAGGCAGCATGCGGATGAGGTGCAGATGGGAAGAGCTGTCCTGCGCCATCTGTTTCAGTAAGCTAAGCTCCACGCTGTGGAGAGTCTGTTTTCTACCTTTTGATGACAGTATACTTTATGTGGGAAATGTTGTATGAGTAAACTTATTCCTGCTGTACATATGTATTGTGTAGTATGGTGAGGGTGCGTTACATTGCATTCTCAACACCGTCTCAAGGGTTACGGCTATACAATATATTCTAAGCATGTGAATCCATGAAAAATCCAATGCTGGAGAAGGGAATAG
Organism: Ambystoma mexicanum; assembly: GCF_040938575.1. Taxonomy (NCBI): domain Eukaryota; kingdom Metazoa; phylum Chordata; class Amphibia; order Caudata; family Ambystomatidae; genus Ambystoma; species Ambystoma mexicanum. Next base: position 871,848,803 of record NC_090936.1, read on the forward strand.
TTTCTTACCTGTAACTCCATTTCTCCAGCATTAGTATCTTTCATGGATTCACATGCGCCCGCCAAGCCTCCCCAGGATTGCAATGTATGTGATGGATAAGTTTAACCCTTCCTACTTTGGAGGGGCCGAAATCTGAAGGGGAACCGCGGGGGCGGGCCTCTTATACTGGGACGGCCTGCGGAGCATGCGTAGGTGGGTCCTAAAAGGACGTAGATAGGACACAAAAGTGTCGGAAGTTTTCCTATAGGAAAAGGCTATATATGTTACCGAGGGGTCCCAGTCTGACGACGGGGAATATTCTAAGCATGTGAATCCATGAAAGATACCAATGCTGGAGAAATGGAGTTACAGGTAAGAAACTATTCCCTTCCATTTTGCAACAGCCTTAAATAGCACACGTCAGGATAATTTATGGGGTGCTGCTGAGGCTCTAAACCCATGGCCTTTCTGTTTTGGCAAGTGCATTCTAACCTTGATACATTCATGATGTATTGATTTCTGTGTTCATTGTGGTATACATAGTTTGTGTGTTCCTTATGGCACAACTCTGTAGCATTCTTTCCCTCCTGTGGGAATTATGTTGATCCAGTGCAATAGGCAATGGAAATGCATATTGATAAATTGAGTGCCATAATGGTTCAGAAGTTAGCTCAGTGTGTGAAGCACCCATTGCAGAGATATGTGTTCATATGCAGAATTAGAATATCACATTCCAGCAAGTCTGGCTGAGCCTTTCCTATGCCTGAAGTTTATAAACCTGCCTGCATATGTACTTGCTTTTGTAGATCAACATTTGCTATTATCAGCAATGTACCTGTACCAGATAGGAGTTGCTATAAAAATGAACATATCATCCGTATGGTTTGTTCATATGGGGTGTTGTAAAACCTAGGCAATTGCCTCCAACGATGGCATAAACTGTTAGTCCAAGAGGTGAATAAGTATCCAAATTCAAGACTATGGAACAACAGCGTTCATGTTTGTATCCTGGATTTGTCAGCAGACGAGACAGTGTTCCTGGTCAAATCATCTAATATATCTTACATTACTGTGCTGTCTTCTGTGAGGTTTTCCTTCTTGCATGCTGGTGGTATCGTTTAGCCCATTACTTGATCTTTCTTCTTATGTAGGCCATTTGGGTGGAAGGGCTGCTAGACAGAAGAGAGTGGACCATAGGTTGCAGGCCTCATGCAAGCATATTTTAAGGTCTGCTTGTTTGACACAAAAAACGGTTTGCTTTTTGGTGAAAGTCAAAGGTTTTAAATGTCACAGGCCATTGATTTGGAAGTATAAAGTTTTAAAATACAAACCCAGATTAAATTTGTTAAATCACAGCGTTTGGTATGCTGGTTCTTATATACTTCCCTTGATGGATAGAACAAAGCTAGAATCATTCTCATTTTGCATAACACCCTTCTATGATATTTTGTTTAAAAATGGTAATGTTTGATAATGTAATTTGTGTACATTCCAAGTCCGTTTTTTAATAAAATGATAGTCTTAGTTCATAGTAAGAACTGGAAAATAAAGACTTCAAATGCAGAAACTGCAGAGTTCAAATGCAGAAACTGCAGAGTTGGCACACATCCCAGCTTCACCCCTTAACCAATGTGTGATCCTGGGCATCTCATTTATTCTTCTATTGCCTAACCTTTCAATATTGCCAGTCCCTAAACCTTTCAAAATTGTGAGCCATTCCGAGTGATATCCTTCTCATTGTATGATCTTCATGAAAGCCTTATTCATGGTTTCACTGTGTTAATTGTCAGCATATTTATATCACACAGCACAGGCATTTATTTGTTCCGTTGATAGCTAACGGCAACACTACAATATCCCACTTCTAATCTCACTCTGTCTGGATAAAGACACCTTCCTGGTAGCTTCTAATCTGCCTTCACTATCCATGCTACGGGATGTGTAGAGTTCTCATTCCTTCCGATTGGTGGTCTCTATCCATGCATGAGCACTTTTGCATTCTGTGAGGCAGCTAATGTGAGTTTTCTGTCTATTATGTGTTACATGTACCTTTTACATACGGTCCTGCATTAATACTACAGGCTGCATTCCTTCCTGGATGTTATTGATAAAAAGTATCCTGTATGTACTAGAACAGTAATCCCTTTGTAGACTGCTAATGTTGATCTTCAAATGCTACTTGTTTATCATTCCGTTTAGAGCAAGAATGAAGAGTGTAAGGGGATGTAAGAGGACGTAAAGGAAGTAAACATGCTTATTATGCGGCAAGACAGCATATCAACCTATAGGTTGTGAGCGCGACGGGTGGGGGGGCGTGACCAGTATTCTTGATCCCTTAATTACTTTGGTTTGGTGGAGGAGGGCCCCAAAAGTGCTTAAGATGGCCCTGACTCTGATGCAATAGAAATCGAAGGAACTATTAAGAATAATCACAGAACAGCTTCCCTAGATCATAAAATAAACTAACTATAAGGTGGTTTGGGGCCTTGTGCCCCAGGATCACCAGTTCCAAAGTATATACTTCTCAGGTAGGTTTATAAAGAGATTTGCAATGCCAGTGGTTATGATTAATACGAGTTAAAAAGTTAAAGTTCAGGTAAGTAGAATCACTTAATCCCAGCCCTTAGGATAGTTTTAGGAAGGGATCCTTGACCAGGCCTCCAACATCCAAAGTTAGGAAAAAGTGATTTTAGGGACAGGCCTTTACACCCATGGAACCCATTGGAGAACGGGGGGTGGGGAGAACAGGTCAGGTTACCCCCTTGATTCTTCTCTTCCAGCAACAACTGCTGGTGTTCTGAAATCCATTGGGGACACACTCTCCTGTGTCTAGTCCCATTGAATGAAGGGCCAGGGGCCACGGGTGCGGAGGGCACTTTCTGCTTCAGGATTTAGCTTTGATTAGTCACAATGCTTAGGAATTGGTTCCGGATAGCTTCCAGTAGCACACCCACAAGAAGGAAGATCGACTTCTGTGGGGCAGACCACCTCAGGACACCTCCAGGAATTGAAGGAGTGTTGCAACGGGAGTCACCACGATCAGGTGGCGAAAGGCGATCTTCAGGGGGATGAACGCATGAGCAGACCCAGCACAGCTTCTGTTCATGCTGGAGGTCTGGAAATGCAGGAGCAGGCAACTTGTTCCATAGGCTGAAGATCCTCCAAGATCTAAGAATGTACTTGGGATGGTGACGGCTGCAGCGACATAGTCCAGGAGAGAGCTTGTCAGTCCACCCTTTGGTCCAGGGCCACTTCTGAAGGCACCGATCCTCAAGCAGGGGTTGAGACTGGTTGTTCTCACTGGTCCAGGGCTCGTAGCATTGACGAGGATCTGCTTGAGATCAGGTAGAGGAGCAAGGCATCACCAGGCCAGCACCAATGTCGAGCAGTGGCAGGTGTCATCCTCTGGTCGTCAGCAGGTTGGACCTCTTCCTAGAGGTTTTGGCTCCAACGATTATCTGTCTAATAGATGCAGGTGCCTTACTTTTAGCTAACCTTTGGGCTTGGAGCAGGTCCAAGCCCACCAATGGTAAGGATCTGCACCACTTAAATAGTCGGTGGCTATCAAATTATGGATAGCCACTGGCCACAACATCAGCCTAGCAACAGACATTCAGGCACCACTGATGTGGATTAGGACTAGACATTCCCAGCTTCCTCTGGCCACACACAAACGATACTGTCATGTTTTCCTTACCTGCTCATGTGTTACCAAATCCGATCAGACATGACATCTCAGAAGGACAGACAGCTCTTGGAGATTGCCCTGGAGACTCCAGGACGGGCCACGAGACAACAACTACAATTCCCAGCACTGCTCGCGCCTGTCCATCCATGCACGAGATGGTGCGTCCTGTGTCCCTGTCACTAGAACTCAAAACGCCATTGTTGCAAACTACGGCTGTTTTTGCGTTTCACTGCTTCTTAGCTTTTCGGATACACGCGACTGGCTTTTCCTGTTTCGTTTAAAGCTTCATTGTTGTACTCTTGTTTCCTTCAACCTTGGCTCCCACTGGACTACCGTTCTCCAAATTCCCTTTTTGCTTCGACGACACATCTGATGGATTAACTGGACTTTCAACTTCTTGTAACTCTTTTGGATTGCCTATGGATTGCGTTTTTTGGAACTTTAACTGGATAGAATTTTTCCTTGGTTCATGACTTTGGATTTTGCGTATTTGGATTTTTCTGTTCTTGGAGTCCAGTACTTTGGATCTGTTTTTTCTTGCTTCTTGGATACTGGTGCTCAATATTTACACCTCTTAACCACAGGAATCTGTCCCCAGGAAACCACCTCTAAAGCTTTTGGGAATAGTAACCAGCGTTTACAGGTAGTTGGAATTCCAGGGGAGACACTTGGGAAAGTTAGCATTAGTACATACAGTAACCGCAATTTGTTCTGGTTACAGCAACCAAAGAGTCTGGAGGTGCTTCCTGTTCCTGCCATCCTTTCCCCCCAATTATTTTGTAAGTAGATGTATTGCATATCTGTCCGACTGCTTCTTTGGGGTAAAGGGCATTAGTACACCTGGAATCCTTACTGTCACAGACTAAGAAGCCTTTATCCCACCTGGACTAATATAGTTAGCCCTGGAACCCGTTGCTGCACTTATACAAGCTATTGCTGCATTACATGCTGATATGACAGCTGCTAATGTGACCCTTCACCAGCTTCTTGGTGCCATAGAAAGCGGTCCGCATCCTCTCCCGCAAGATGATAAATTTGGTGATGGGGTTGCTTCTCCACCGCTTGGTCTTCCGGGACAACCTGATGCACTGCCCATCGTGCCAGTATATGTGCCAATCCCTTTCACTTTGGCTGCCCCTAAGAGGTACATTGTGGACCCCCAAAAATATCGGATGTTTCTAAATAAGTGTAAGCTGCATTTTTTGTACAGACCTATGGCTTTTCCTGATTCTACCACTAAGGCAGCATTCATGCTTTCCCATTTGGGAGGGCTGGGTGCCACCTGGGCTAATCCACTTTTAGAGGGCAACAGTCCAGTCTTATCTAATTTCGATCTCTTGGTTGAAGAGATGACCAAAGTATTTTGACACCCATTTTAAAGCCCAGGTTCATGACCTTGAACTCCTTGGACGGACCCAGGGGAAATCTGGATTACTAGAATACATAGCCCGTTTCAATCAATTAGTGGCTGAGACCGCGTTGCCCGAACAAAAGAAATCGGCAGTGTTCTATAGAGGCTTGAGTGATGTACTCAAAGACAAACTCTTCCCGTTTTTTATCCTGACTTGGTAGACTTAGTGTTACGGGTTGATTCACGTCGAATGAAGCGTCGAGGTGAACAAAGAGCTCTGCCTTTTGCTTCTAGCCCCCAGTCACAACCTTCTCAAACCCCTTAGACACAACATCAGAACCAATACAAATAGGAGGCGTTTGTGGTCCTCTTGGTGTGGATTAAAGAGAACGCTGTTGTGCTGCTAACGCATGCATGTATTGTGGTCAAATGGGGCACTTTATCAAAGCCTGCCCCAAAAGACCAAATAAAATCTATTGCTTTTTGGAGGGCTTGTCCTTGAACCAAGGGGTTTGGATGAGCCTCTCATAGGAAACCCCCCTCAAAGACGTTTTCGATAATAGCATACACTTTTCAGTTCCTGCTTGTCCTACTGGTCAGGAAGCACAGGCTGTTTCTGTTTTAATTGATTCCGGTGCCACAGGTAACTAGGTTGACATTGCTTTAGCTAAGACCCTGGGGTTGCCGGTTCAAGCTTTTGATGGTACCGCATTCACCTCTGACCCTATTCGACAACAGGCCAAGACACTGTCCCTCCTTATTCAACCTGACCATCATGAAAGTATTGTATTTGATCTTATTGCTGCACCACAATTTGGCATTATTCTGGGCATCCCATGGGTACACTTACATGAGCCTTTAATTGACCGGACTCCTTCCCTTTTTTGTCAGGAACACTGTGCTGTAAGTTGAACCCCGGTCTGTACACCATGCTAGGCTTTGGTATCTGTAGGACATTTTATAGTGTCCATGGCTCCTGGTATTCTAGTTGAATTAACAAGTTCATAGATGTATACGACAAGCCAAACAACCACCAAACTAACCGTATGACTGGCCTATAGACATCTTAACCGGGTCTGTTATTCCATCTGGGAGGGTCTATTCATGGTCGCCTACGGAAGGTCAGGTTCTTAAAGAATACATAGAAAAATCTTTGAGGAATGGACATATCAGGCCATCTTGCTCTCCTGCGGCCAGTCCCATATTTTACACACCTAAAAGGGGAGGGGACCTTAGACATTGTGTAGATTATAGACAAATGAACCAGATAACTATCAAGAACTGTTAACCTATAACTCTCATCTCGGTATTATTATACCATTTACAACAGATAGTTGTTTACACCAAACTCTATCTATGGGGGGCTTATAATCTGTTTTGAATGCGACCCAGAGATAAGTGGAAGACATCGTTCTGTACTAGACATGGTCTGTTCGAGTATATGGTCATGCCATTCGGCCTCTATAATGCCCTGCTACTTTTCAGACTTTTAAGAACAATATCTTTCATGACATTCTGGACATTTACACCGTTGTTTACCTCGAAGACATACTGATATTTTCGCCCTCATATTCTAGTGATGTTCAACATGTCTCTGGGGTGTTGAGACGAATGCGTCAACATTCTTTATATGCTAAGACTGAAAAATGCCTGTTTCATGTACAGGAAGTAGAGTTCCTTGGTTTCTTACTCTCCGCCAAGGGGATTTCCATGAGTTCCACGAAGGTGAAGGCTATATTGGAATGGCCCGTCCCTATTTCGGTAAAGGCTCTACAGACCTTTTTAGGTTTTTCTAATTTTTATCATTTTATTCAAGGTTTCTCCACCATAGTCACCCCTTTAACTCAACACACCAGTCAAGTGGTTCCTTTTGTCTGGTCAAAAGATGCACAACGCGGTTTTGAAACATTAAATGACTCATGTACTACGGCACCTGTCCCACAACATCCTAATCCTGATTTATCATTGTGAGAAACCAGAAGGTGTCTCACCAACTAGTCCACCGGGCATCTGTCATCCCGGTGGCCAGGACACAGCCATTGCATTTGGATCCAGTTTCTGGGGGTGGACCAGTGTGGGAGGATCACCTGGGTGAGTGGTCTTCGAGGAGTGGGACGCCGGATGGTAAGATGTGGTATCCCCATCCCTGTAAAACCTTTACCCCATCCTACCAGGTAGTATACTTAGGAACTCAACCCCGACCCCCTTTCACAACACAAACACTTTATCATGGACAGTCTGCTATGTGAGAGCCGTATACCTGACGTGTCCCAATACAATGGTCAGGCAAAAACGGACCACCACACATACCTGACTTCCATTACCCTTCCCTACATGGATAAAAGGTGGTGCACGAGAGCACACTCTGAGCGAGGCAAAGCACACAGGGAACAGCAGTTCCAAGATGGCAGTTTAACATGAGGAGGAAGACCGCGAAACTGAAGGGGATCGCAAGGAGGGAAGTTCCCATGACCTTTTCGACGAGGAACCGTTACTTTCACAACACCTCGAGATTTGAAAACATCAGACCAGGAAACCAGGCTGAGGAAACCTGCATTGTGTGTCTGTCATGGGTACAAGACCTGGGCCCACATTTAAGCCCCTCTCATCCATAACACGAAGGGGTGTATGGAAGGAAAGTCAGGTAGGAGCCATTTGGGTAAGGGCCTGGCACATAAAAAACACTTTAGGACATAGGGCCATCCATTCATTTTGCGGATCATAATAAGCACTTCCTGTTTCCTGTTAGTGACTTGTCTGCCAACTCGCAGCGCGCTCTAGTCTCTGGGCGTGGCTGCCTATTTAAGCCACACCCAGAGACCAGCCCATGCTTCGCGTGCTCTCTGTTGCCGAGTGCACGCGCTCATCTATGCTCGAATCCTGTTCCTGCAAACCTACCTGTTTCTCTCCGCGGCTCCTCATTTCTGCAATCCAGTGCTGCAACACCTAGAGGAGAGAAAAACAAGAATAGTAAGTTCACGCTCTTGACTTCCCCATCTCCCGCGCTATATAGGACTAATTACTGACCTCTGATCCTACGCACGCAGTCGAGCGGGAGCCAGTTTCCACCGTCACAGCGACTCCTGTAAGGGAACACAAACAGAAAGGAATTAGCTGTGAAATTAACAGCTCTTTCCCTCTGCTACCAGCACATTCTACTACCTGCTAACTTTTACCTGTATTCACAACTTACCCGAACAGCTCCAAAACCAGTGAAGTAACTGGCAATCTGCATCTCCCGCATCCGCAATTGCAATTTACCTGAACAAACCTGGAAACCAGTGAACTAACTGGTCACCGCTGCACTTACCTGTGAGACTTTTATCACTTGGGACTCAAACAGTGTATTCAGCAGTACTTCCATCTGCCGCCTTCTCCATTCGAGTACAAGGCAGCACCCAAGACCAAGTGGGAGAAAGCTGGTTCCTTCAATGACCGAAGATATGCACCCCTGTACTAGCAGGATGGAGAGTGCACCAAACTAATTTAGAAGGTGAGACACTATCTGGGGGTGGAGAATAGGAGGGAAGGGGGGTAAAAAGTGTCCAAGAACTTCCCTAATCTTTCCTTTGTTTTGGCAGAACACCCTTCCAATTAACCTGGGTCAGAGGAAGCATCAGGGCAGAACAGAAGGACTCCCTTGCTCCCGCAGAGGGACACAGGAGAGCGTGACAGTGTCAGAGGTACCGGGGCCCTCCCGCATCGATAAGGAAGGCAGGGAGAAACGCCAGCTGCTGTGGTACTGTCCTTGGCTCCAACAAGAAAGCCGCTCCAGTGAGAGCAAACCAGCCGGTGAGTTGGGGAGATGGATAAAAGAACGGTCTGTGTTGAAGCCAAGGTTGCAAGCGGCAACATTGTATGGCGAGCGCTGGAACGAACATTGTATGAAACGCGTGTGATAACCAACGCAAGTAAAATTGAACTGCAAATGAGTGATTGAACTTTGAAGCCAATATATACGATACCTTTGACAGAGTGCTCTGGCACCGCATGCATGCTTAATCGAAGGTGTCTGTAAGGTGTCCAGCTGAGAGTTGACAAAAGGAAAAGAGTGGCAAAGGATTGTGAATCGAAGTGATCCTGCAACGGGTCAAGACAAATCCTGTGCACCATTGAATGTCTTTGATATTGATACAGTAAAGAAAGTTCATGGCAAAGTAGATCAAGTTGGACCGAGCCCGGCAGAGGGAGACTGATTGAAGATTTTATGTTAGAACGGATCTGAGCCCGGCAGAGTGGTATCCAGGGTGAACTGTGAAGCACCCAAGAAATTGGATACGTGGAAATCCTAAAACAATTGTGTATATGTGAAAATAGGAACTTTGTGTTGAAGTGGATCTGAGCCCGGCAGAGGAGGGGATCCAAGGTGAACAATAAATCGCCTGAGAAAAGTGTGCATAGGAGAATGCTGAAAGGAAAGGAACTTTGTTTGTTGCCTCAGGCCCTCTGAAAGAAGAGACTTTGAACGGCAAAGAGACTTTGGTACAGAAGGACCTGATGTTGGAGTTTTGAACTGCGCCCTTGTGCTAGAGCAGCCAGAGACTATGCTAAGCTCGAGTTTGCTACCGTTTCCCATCCTGAAACGTGGGGAAGGGAGGCCAATGGCTTGAATATCCTGACATATCATTTCTTGAACACTTTTCTTTTGCATAACATTGTTTCCCACACTATTTGTATTTAGAGGTAAGGATTGGCAGTAGGTTTATTAGTATAGGCCCCTTTAGTTTGATAAAACAACAATAGGACTGTGTTATTGTTATTTGATGGTCGTAGCCTGCTCCCATCTTTAGATTTAGGATTAGATAGGCGTTTTTCAAACCCAATTGAAGTTCAATAAACACCCTTGAACTGTGGTCACTTGTGTCTGTCTTATTGTTGATACCATGCCTTCCTTGCACCATATGTGATGGAGGCTGACGCTTTGTCATTTGCAGTAGGAGCCATCCTATCCCAGTAATATCCCACTACTGGGGTTCTACACCCAATAGCTTTTCATTCCCGTAAATTCACTTCAACTGAACTCCATCACACTGTGACAGAGAAGGAACTCATGGCTGTTAAAGATGCCTTTCAGGCCTGGAAACATTGTCTAATGGGTGCTACATACCCTCTGTTGGTCTACACAGATCAGCGGAACATTCAAGACCTTATGTCTGTAAAGTGTGTCAATGCCGACAAGCTCATTTGCATATTTTCGGTGTTTAATTTCACCATCAAGCATCGTCCTGCAACATATTACGGTAAGTCAGACTCATTGTCCCGCATTTTTTGGGGGGAATCTTCTGCCTAGCCCGCTACGTTTCTGACTCCCGAACACACGATATGTCTGTGTAATTCACCCCTTCGCTTCTTTCCACCATCAAACAATGGTCTTTATCCCTCATTGACTAATTAAACTATCTGAATGTCGATTATCAGAATGGGCTCCCATATCTTCAAGGCCGTCTATCTTCCTACATCGGACACCAGGCGCGACAAGCTATGACGTGGTCTCGTGATGCTAAGATACACAGTCATCCTGGTAGGGATAAGACTCTGGCTATTCTGAAAAGTTGGTGTTGGTCTGAAAATGAAGCAGGACACCATAGATTACGTCCTGAAATGTGCATTTTGTGCTTGAGGTAAGAACGTCGAGGGCAAACTGTGAGAAACCGGAGGGTGTTCTCCCGAGTAGACCTCAAGAATCCCTTATTCAGGTGGCCAGGGAAGGGCTGGCACTCTCAGATCCCAACTCTGGGTGTGGATGAGCGAGGGAGGATCACCTGATAAAGGGAGCCCAGGGTTATGCTTGGGGGAATCTCCCTGGTGAGACACAGTATTATACCAGGAAAAAATAGGAGGAGAACTAAGTCCTTGAGGCTTTTATAGGCACCCATGCACCCAATGAATCTCCCTTACAAGAATCCAACAACCCCTCGGCTTCTGGTAAACCTATTAAGAGCCCAAACCCCATCACAGTAGGAAACAACATCTCCTGGAACCCCTGTTTTCCGGTAGCCTACCCGAATACTCCCAGTCATTCTTCTCCACGTCCCTCTGGTTATTTCCCAAACTCCCAATCTGCTTGGACAAAACACTACCACTCCCACAATCCCCCCTGTTCATTTCACGACAATAACCCTGGTCATTCCCTCAACAGATTTTCAAACTATTATTTTACACATCTTTCCCATTTGTTTCACAAACCCTACAAATCTCACCCTTCCGAGTTTTCCAATCCCCCTAGTACGAGGACTATAATTCTGTATAACACCAGAGCCGTTTACCTGACATGTCCCAACACAAGGGACATGCCGAGTCAGGCAATTGACAATGACTACACACACCTGACTACCCTTTGTTTTCCCCATAAAGATAAAAGGCAGAGCACGAGAGCACACTGGGAGCAAGCCAACACACACGAGGAGGCGGCTGATCGAGGACGGCAGTTCAAGATGAGGTGAAAGGCGGTGTGACTGGAAAGAAAGACAAGGAGGGGAGTGCCCTTTTTCGACCCAGACCCGCAAAGCCTCTGTGAAAGGAATTACAAGATAGGGAATTACAGCTAGCATGTGGGGTAACAGATGTCAACGGTGCACAGGACCCTCCCACACTGATAACCAAGATGGAGAGAGGTGCTTGCTACCGTGGTACCATCCTTGACTCCAGAGACGAGAAGCACCAAGGCGTTCCACCCAGCTGGTGAGTCTGAGGGAGAACCGATAGACTGAGCTGTGTTGAGCGAAGGCTGCAAATGACAACAGGATATGAACTTATGAACAAAGAACTTGTGTGTTATTGAACTTTTAAAACCCAAGGAAAGACCAGCTGCAGAGTGGTCCGGCGCCATGTGGGTGCTTATTCTGGTTGGTCCGCTTTTGGTAAAACGACAGATACTAGGAGGCCCTAGGAGAGCCCGACCTAAGAGATCAAAGTGGTCATACAAGGGTCGAGTAACACCCCTTGTACAATCGAAAGTCTTTGACATGCTGAAGAAACAAAGTGAACTGTGCTACTGGGGCAAATGTGAACCCGACTGAGGGATGCCTGCGAACTAGGGTGGTCAGTAACACCCCGAGAACATTGTGTGAATAGAAGCACGTGAAGCCTGACTGGTGGCTGAGACCTGGACTTGACTAAGAAAAGAACCAAAGGGGTCTATTGAACTGCGGAAAGTGTGACCCCTATGGAGGGATGCCGAAAAGAAAGCTAGGAAGGATCCCTGCTTTTCTAATGAGATGATGGAATCATTAACTGTGTTAGACTGACAAGCATGAACCCGACTGGGGGATTTCTGCAGTGAATTGATAGGCTGAGACCGACCGAGGGAGGCTATCGTAACCAAAAGGAAAGCTAAGGGAAGTGAATCCTGCATTGTGATAAAGCAAAGTGAACTGTGTAGCTGGCAAATGTGAACCCGGCTGAGGGATGCCTGCAAAGTGGGCTGAAGCACGATAACCCTGTGAACATTGTGTTGGCAAGAGTGAACCCTGCTGAGGGATGTCCACAGTGAAAGTTTGTTTAAAAAGACACAGACTCGTGAAAACAACAGGTGAAAATATTCTGAGTGAAAGGCCTTAGTGAACCTGACAGAGGGAGGCTAACATTCGAGAGGATCGAAGCCTGGTTGAGGGGGATCCAGGGTTGAAGAGTCATCACCCAACGTAAAAGAATACGGAAAGGAACTTTTGTTTGTTATTTTTACACATCAGGCCCTCGGAGGCAAGAGACTTTGTAGAAAAGAGACTTGACCACTGAAGGTCCTGATATCGATGAAAGGAACTATAACCTTGTGCTGGAGAATCCCAGGAGTGTGCTGTGCTCAAGAGCCCCGCCTTGTCCCGTGCTAAAAACGTGGGGATGGGAAACCCCGGTCATAACATCCTGACTTATCATTTGTGAACACTTCTTTCGTTTCTTTTGAAAACTATCCCACACTGTTTTTGTAACTTAGCGGTAAGGATTGGCAATAGTTTTTTTAGGAAAGGCATTTTTTATTTGACAAGACACCACTATGACTGCCTTATTGATGGTCGTAGCTTGCTCCCATCTTAGATTTAGGTTAGGCATTTTTCTCACCCATTTATATAGTTTAATAAACACCCTTGAACTGTGATAACTTGTCTGTCTTTACTGTTGCCACCATGAGTGGATAATCTTCAGGAAGACATCTTGAAGATTTGGAAGTCTTCAATAAAAAGCACTGCTTGTTCAATCTATACATGTTATCTTCTGTTTTCTGGTCCCCATTGCAGACGCTAGCTATAACAAGATCGTAGTGATTCGGTTGTCCCATCTTGACTAAATAAGTTGGGTTTCTGTATCCCTGAGGGAAGAAAGTCTTTCAATTTCTCCTAGCGCTTCCATCAGGTAGCGGTTATACTCACTGGCACAAACAAGATGTAGCCGAGACTGTCAAATCCCAATTAGATCCTCTGCACCCCACTTTTCACTTGATAGAGGCATAACGATTGTTGGCTGAAAGATATTATCCAGCCGCTTTAAGCTGACTACCCTTAATCACTTGAAAACAATGTGAGGATGAAGGACCTGCCGCAACATTACGTAGGCAGATGCCTTTATCAAGAATCAAGAGGAAAGATATTATACTTACCCCTCAATGGCAGGACATTCTTTGCAGCCCCATTTGAGGAGGAACATAACAATTATAAAGTGGAAGTGTCTTCGGCGATATCGCTAGAGGGTTAACATTGTCTGCCATAGCCAGCAGTACTGACAAATCAAGGATTTTCAATAACTTTCATGGCTTCCCAAATTGAAACACCAGGCACTAGGGGTCCTTTATTGAGTAGAGAGGAGGAGCTAGTGGCCTGTTGAAAACCTCTCCTCTTCTCAACACAAGCTAAAGTGAGATCACCAGTCAGGCAGCAAGTTCATTTACTAAGGAAGGGGGGGGACTATTCTTGCACCTCCAATTTGCAGAGGATTGCTTAATATCCTTGGTTCCTCTGCGTTTGGGCATGGGTTCTGTTAGGAAAGGTTTTCTTTGGCTGCTTTCCCTGCATAGACATCTTGGTAACCCCCCAACGTTTTGCTGTTGTTTTGATCCTGTCCTGACTTTGAGGCAAGTGAAGCCTTTTTACTTCACCTGCCTTGTTAACATAATTTGTTTTTGGGGCACTGATCAGTCCCCATGGCTATCGGTGCACGAGAAATTTGTTCTCCTTTTTTAAAGGTCTTATTGTTTTAGACTGCTCTCTTCACCTTGCAGTAGGGTGTATATCTTTGCATGCACTTTTGCATTTTATGACTTCATCCAATTTAGAGTACCACATACGCTAAGATAGCTGTGCCACACGATTTGGGCCCGTCTTGAGTCATTTTATTTTTTGGCTGCGGTTTTACCCTCTCGTAGCTGGATTTGCCTTTTATGTTAAGCCTGTTCCCAGGCAAAGCCTTAGCATTCCCAGACAAAGTAGCAGTAGTTGTTTGTGGCCAGGTGTGGGGACTGGGACTGTCTTGTCCCAGTCCACATCCTGGCCAAAGTGTTGGTTGCTGAGCAGATGTGGTGGCCGTAGTCTGTCCATGATTGGACATCCCCTGCCAGTTTAAATGGTGCAGATCTGTACCATTGGTGGGCTTGAGGGCGACTCAGCTAAAATCCTGGATCAAAGTTGGACCTTCCGGGTAGAATCCTCCACTGTGCTCCTCATCTGGCCTGAGCAGAGGGATGTCGCTCGAAGTCCCCTTTCCGCCATATCTTGTTCACTCTTAAACTTCCCCCTGCTCCACTATTCATTGCTCATGGAGCCCCTGCTGAGCACCATCTGGCGAGGGTACATGAGTGTGTTATATGCTGTTCTTTGTCTTTCTTCCATCTCTCTAAGGCGTCATCATTCAAGGGCAGCCTATTCAAGGGTGTTTATTGTTTCTGTATTTGCTACTGTTTGCACCTGGCAATGCTCCTGCTGCCAATTTGCTTGCTCTATTTTTTTCTATTCTCTCCACCACATTGTGCCAGTATCCTGTGAAGAATCCTACGGATCCCTCACTGAAGCCCTGCCTAAAGTCTCCTCCCAGGTGGCCAGGGAAAGGCAAAAACTTCTTATCCTGATCTTACGGTATGGGTGGTGTACTGCTGGAGGATCACCTGTGAGGAGACAAGGCCCAGAGTGGTGAGGAGATCCCGTGGGCTGAGACACTGTATGGGTCCTTTGAAAGGGAACATCTTTCCAAATTACCAAAGCAGGGAATTACTTAATGCCATTATAATGTATCTGACCCACAAACTAAATCTGTGGCTCTGGGCACAAATACCATGAAACCTGAACAATCCTTAACAGAAAGATCTTTCAATGTGTCTCATGATAAAAACCCTCCTTACTCCCAAAGGCATGAGATATAAAAATAATCTAGCAAGATTGCCTTGAGTCAATTGTCTTCCTCTATTACAACCAATTTTAAAGGTTCAACATTTAATGGTTTTAAGGGGAATAGATCTATCCTTAAAATCAAAAAATTGCTTAAAAGAACTAACTTTATTGTTGGGGACAAAGAGTCCCATAATCCCATAAGTACTAGGACGTGGAAGAGGACCAAAGAGGCATGCAGTAGTAGTAGTCCGGAAATTAAGCCTAACAGCCCACAGCTGAAGGAACCTGGGAGGCATAAAAGACCACCTTGGGTGCAGGCAATAGGAAGGAGCTGGAACTGTGACTGCAGTGTATGCTGCCGTAGCAGAAGTAGAAAGATGAAGGCACAGAGTTTGAAAACCAAGCAGAAGTGGGAGAACCAGAAGGATGCCAGAATGTGGATGCAGCAGATTAAAACTGCTTGTTTTGAGAGGTTCCTGTTCCCCAAACTCTGATGTGCAGAGGCT
Organism: Ambystoma mexicanum; assembly: GCF_040938575.1. NCBI lineage: Eukaryota > Metazoa > Chordata > Amphibia > Caudata > Ambystomatidae > Ambystoma > Ambystoma mexicanum. The sequence continues at coordinate 871,864,640 of NC_090936.1, forward strand.
GCGCAGTGGAAGAAGTGCAGGGAGGCTGTGTTTCCCCATTTGAGCCCGATAGCTGTGGTTGCTGTGCAGGAAACATGTCAGAGACCGAGGCAAGGAACTGCAGGTGACCCCGGGGTCTCAGGAGCGAGAGGGGCTCCTTTGTTGAGTGGCTGGACCAGAGACATCTTCAGAGAGGGAGAGGGAGGGTTTGGGTCCCTGTGAAGCCAGAAGCACTAGAGGTTGTGCCCAAAGTCGTGGAAGTTGTGCGGCCCGCAGAACAAGGATTAAAGAAGCTGGTGAGTCAAACTTGGCATTCAAATTCCTTGTGCCAGCACTGCCGGCAACAGTATCCAGTCCTATCTTCATTTGCGTATACGCAGAAGAGAGCTGAAGTTGTTCAGTGAACCTTTTAAGAATGGGACAATGAGTGATCAGTAAATATTATTTTCACTTGCGTGAAGAGCAAACGCTACAGAAAGCCATTGTTGAATACTTTACAAGTTGTAAACTATATGAAGAAGTGGTCGCGGGTGCCTAATTTCTCTTTTTAAACAGAGTGACTATAACCTCATTATTCACGTGAAGTTTAAATGCTCATAAAATAAGTAAAGCATTTAAATAGTGTATCTACAGTTGGAGAAAGAGCATGCATTGCATCTTAAAGGAGGCGGAAAACAATCTAACCAACTCTGTGAGCCCAATAGAAGTGTAACATTGCCTAAACGACAAGTGTGCAAGCATTACTTGGAGCCAAGAGAGTGGCACCAAGGCTTTTGGGTAATTGTTTCGGCTAACAGTTGTTGGAGAGAAGAAGGCAAAGTTGGGAAAGGGAAACTTGCTGCTCATAAGTATTATTTGAAGTTGACACTATCTAAATTGCCTAATCTTTAAGCAACAGAGAGAAGTGGTCCAAACAGGCAAACTTAAGTTGTGGAGTGTGGCAGACAGACGAAAGGCAAAGAGGCTGCCCCTTTTTAAGAGAGCGATTCAGAGGAAGAGTGCCTTGCCTGGTAGAAAGTGATGACGTGCCTTAACTTAAGTCTTGTCAGAAAGTACTGAAGCTGTGGTGGAATAATCGAGTACTGAGGCTGTGGTGGTATATCCGGTTGTCAGTAGATGCAACATTTCAGTAGCCAAAATGAAGTGGAGTACTATGAGGCAAAAGAAAACTGTTCTCATAGTAAACTCGAGTAGAAGTGAAGTTGTTGAAGTAGACTCCGCAGCACTGTGAAGTCATTCTGACAAATATACCTATTGTAAATCCTAATCTTGTAACTAATGACATACTGTTAACCAAGAACTGTTGCATTTCTTGTGAACCGTGGCAAGTCTTTTTGGACAACTAGAAGTTGTGACAAAGCATTGTAGCTTGGATTACCATTGGTGCTTTTCTGAGGAAGTGGAAAGTGCATATTTCACCAAGGAGAAAAGATTTGCTATTGTAGGAAATTTGGTTAACAAAACTTTACTTTGACATGAAACATCAAGAACTGATTTGAGACTATTTTACCTACAAGGATTTCTTAATTTCTTTCTTTGGTTGAACATTGGAACAGAATTCACTTTGGATCCTGGGGAAGGCAACCCCCCTTTAGCTTTGGTTAGGCACAGAAATCCTCCGCAGAGTAGGGCTAGTGAGGCATTTTATTTAATTTACTTTAACTTTATTTCGACCAAATTAGATAATAAATTCTGATCAACTCTGGGGAAACCTTTTCAAGGCTTTTAAGTTGAGGGATTCAGGAGGTTTTTGGCATTATGTCGATGCCTGGAAGGGCAGTGAGCGTAACTTGATTCAGGATAGTATCCCAGAGACGGCCTAGGTTTTCAATTTTTGGAGTTCTCTACAGGGACGACAGCGCATCCTTCTGTACGGGACTCAGAGTTGCCCCCAAAAGGCCCGGGGAGGTGGACCCTGCCCTCGAGTATTGACCATGTATGATATCTATGTGGATTTATTGTCGCCGAAGCTGGGGAAAGCACCTGGCCTGGACATAGTCCCCGTCGACTGGTACAGGCAGGAGATGTGTATATGGCTTCTATAAGGGAGGCTTGGTATCAAAAGCACGACAGTCAAATTTCAAGGGTGTTTATTTGAACAATCGGGGTTGGAAAAATGCCGAACTAGCCCTATAGCTAAGAATGGGAGCACGCTCAGCCAACAAATAATAAATAAAACAGTCCTAGTAGTATCCGTCAAAACCAGATGGCCTAAACTAACAAAAATCTATTGCCTGCCCTTACACTAGTACAATGTGTGCGGGAAAACATGTGTGTTGAAATAAATAGTGTTAAAGTAATGGGTTCCCTTACCCACGTGATCAGCACGGAATAAGGGGGCACACTCGGGCTCTATAATACACTCTGGCTTCTGGGGCACAAGGATGCAGTTCAAGACACATGCCAGGGCCTTCCACAAGCATGTCTTTCTCATGCCATAGTCTCTTGCTCGCAGGGTGTCTAAGTTCTTTTCACAGTTCAACACAAACTATCATTCCTTCTCTCCAGGATGAGAAAGGTTCAGTATAGGTCCCCTTAAATCGGGCTCACACCTTCATATACAGGTTTGCACCACTTCACAGATCTCCCTCAGCCACGCTTGGACCTGCTAGTTGCTCACTATTTACTGTGGGTCTCTCTCATCCGGGCTCAGACCCCATTTATCACACATTTCGCAAATCTCCCTCAGTCGGGCTCGGACTTGCTGTTAACAACTTTTCCTTCTTTCAACTCAGTTTGTTAATCTGCCCCAGCAGGGCTTGGACCTTTTCAATCACAAGTTCCTTAATCCCAACCAATCTCCCTCAGTCAGGCTTGAATCGATTATTCTTCACAAGTTTGACATCGAAGACTTTCGACTGTGTGGGGGTTTTAGCTAGACAATCGCATGATCACTTCGGTTCTTTAGTTTCTGTGGGTGTCACTCCACAACACTCGCAGTTTGTCAAAGTTCATTAATCACAGATCATTTCAGTTCATACTTCTATCTTCACTTCTGCTGCTTATATGCAGCCCGGCCTTGCACAGGTTTACTTCAACTCACCTGCTCTGTTTGTGGCTTTGATCATGAGTCCATGTCGACACCATGACGTCTGCTCCACCTCCCCGACTCTTGCTTTAGTGCGCGAGAACAGCAGGTATCTTGCATACACAGCGTGGGTTTCACCGGCTTCGCTTTTTACAAATGCATCCATAGTCTTGCTCCACTATGTTTCCTTTCTCGTGTCTTTCTATTCTCCTTCTCACAATCCCAGTTCCTCCCTGCTTCCCACTTTCCTTCATTTTCTCTCTTGGTGCCTAAATCCTGAAATTCTCTTCCCTGGTTCATCCACTCTTCTACTATTGGTTTATTTTGTACTCTGTTTAAAATCCACATCATTTCTACTCTATGTAGCCAAAGACAGTCAATTCCCTTTTTGCTGTTAAACATTACCCTTTGTCATTATTGCACAGTTAATTTATTATTGTAAAGTGTGTTGTTGAAAGCAATAATACATTCAAACAAATACAAATATCACATAGCTCAAGCCCTTTCCAACATACATACCCCAGAGGCAAGAAAGTTTGGCAGATAGAAGTTTTCTCCCCATTGGAGACAACTGGAAATTCTAATATGTTATGGAGATCTCCCTTACACTCTATTTCTAGGGCCCAGTATAGAAACCTACTTGGGTTATCAATGTTTCCTTTGGGTTCATGACTTTCCAAGTGGTAGGATGGCCAGTGCACTCAAGGCAACCCTCCAGAAGATGTTAGCCAGTTTCAAAGTGCTGGAAATACTATATATTCGATTATCACACAATGAAGGAATGTCCTCCACACATCTGTAAAAAATATATTCTTTATAATAAAGTTGTACATAGGAATTGGCTACAAAATCTGCAGGCAAGTAGTATATGTTACAAAATACTGAAAGTGGTCTCACAAGGCCATTGAATGTTCACACAGGTCTCCGAGGTCCAACTGGATTGTTCGGAAGTCACACGGGACTTAGAAATGTTATGATCCTCAAGTCCAAATGTTACGTCTTTGGGCCAGTAGGAAACAATGGGCCACGTCTATCTTATGGGTGTAAGTAACGAGTGTGTGCACAAGGCCATGAAAGCAGTTTAGACACAAAGAAGACCCCCTGATGATTCAGTGGATTCTGAGGCAGTCAAGGATTTTCACTCGCGCATCCCAAGGACAGAAACTTGCAGAAGTGAATGGACATGCCCCCAGCAGGGAAAGTCACGGCTCAGTTCTGGATGGGTTTGCTCATCACAGAAACTGAACAGTCTCGAAAAATAGAACAAACCCTCCAGGTAGGTTGGTAGATACCCAATGGGAGGAGATCCCGATGAAGAAATGAAGACGGTTGTTCCAGTGAAGCACCTGCAGAGTTGAGCCTATAGAGCAACACCAGGGAACACTGTGGATGTCAGACGGATGGGCAGGGGCAGCAACCAAAGAGACAGACCTCAAATGACTGGACCTTGGAGCTAAACTGAGTTCACAAAGATCCAACTATGGTGACCATGGTCGTGTGATACACCACTCAAGGTCTCTACACTTCAAGGCAGGTAACGGAGTCCTGCTACACAGATGAATTATTGAACTAAGGGTCCAGCAAAGGCAAATGTCGTCCTATAACACCCCTGGACTGCAGTGCTCGCCTTCAGATTTCAAGCAGCAATGGTGCAACCTGGGAATAGCAGAGCCACAAAAAGGCCTCTTGAAGACAACATTCAGCTGTCCTCAATGGATCAGAGGAAAGGAACAAAGGAAACAACATGGTTCCTTCTTCATTGTATGTACATCCAGGTGCCCAAAAGATAATGTGCAGAGATTGTGTTTGTCCATTGGTCCCGCTAAACGCTTCAGGATCAAATAGCAGCAGTTAACAAGGTTCCTGGAGCAGAGTGTCAAATGCCAAACTGAAGGGGAGAGGGTAACTCTACGCACCAATCATACAAACCTGCACCATTCAAACATTTGGCGGCTAGCCAGCCGGTGCTTGCCACCACACACCAAACGTTGTGGACCTTCTCCCAACCAAAAACAGGGGATGTGTATTCTAGATGAATCCCAAACAGCCAATCCCTGCAATCACTCCCAGGTAGTCCCACAAATTCCATTGTGAGATCTTGCCCAGAACCAAAGTTGGAAAAATTCATGGACATTCCTGCTCTGCTCATTCGCACCCAAGGGCAACAACGTTTATTTAGTTGGTTACTGGATTTTACAACATTAGAGGCTCCATTGTGGAAGCCTTCAGGAAGAAAAGGCGCCCTGTGAGCTAGAACGCTACAACCCGTTGTGAAGGGTCAGAAATGTGAGATGGACAACTTTGTAAAGATTTTTTAACTTTTGCCATTTTATCAAATATAACAAGTTAAATAAACGCCTCACTATCCCTATCCTAGCATGGATTTCCCTACCTATTGTAAACTAAAAGGGAACACTCTTCTCAAGGGATCCCTACCCCTCACACTAATACAACAATCAACACAAAAAGGTATAATATGGCAACTCAGTTCCACAAATCTAGACATGTAAACTAATTCACTGTGTAATCAATGTCTCTTGTCATGGAATGGGCGAACTCCCTTTCCCCCAGATCCAAACAAAGGTGTTTTTCACATTTCCAAACCAAGGAAATACAGCTTTAACACAAAGTTCTGTTTTTTTCAATGAGGTAACTTGCCAAAGTCAAAAGCTCTCGCTTCTCCTGGAATACGAACTCCCCCAAAGTATCTTGAAAGAAACTCACAAGCTCTCACACCTCCTGGAATGAGAATTCCTAAACATCTTGGGCAACAACCAATGGCATGGTCAGAATGGCTTGCTTCAAGTTTGAAAACAACAGTTTGGTCAGAATGGCTTGCTTCAAGAATATATGTTGCTTTTCCAATGGTACCACTCTTTAGCAGTTGCTCCTTCTACTGCCTGGTGTAACCTTTCGCCAGGTCTCTTCAGGGCCATCACCTCTTTCCTATGAGTCTACTCGCCTGCCCATCTACCAAAACAGATGAGTGATTCAATGGTAACTTTCTCCGCAGAATAAAAACTTCAATAGCCTTCTTTAAAATAAGCAGGTTAACAGCCTTTAAGGGACAGAACGTTCACATCGCTTCTGCATTAGTACCGAAAAATAATGTTCAGGATCAAGCCTTCTCCTGCTCCTATCTTGGCTGTAGCAATATGAATCTACATCAACCACAAGGATAGGTATGCCCAAACCTGAATGGCAACCTTTACAACTTTGGGGCTTTTCACTATTCCCCTCTGGTGTTTGGCAACCGTTATTGGACTGATATTGCCAGGTTCTCAAGGTCTCTTGGCCTGCGTACTGGTGGTATATTTGGGTTTCTAATACAGCCTCCCCATGAGTTACCAAACTCCAACTTTCACTCCTGGACTGTGTTTGGTTTATTGTCAGCCCTTTCTTCAAGTCAGCAACAGTTTGGTATTCGTAAGATTTATCGATTTGCCTTCTGAAAGGTGCAGTGGTTCGGAATGTGCGAGCGTTATCAGCTTGCCTCTGTTAGTGTGTAACTGTTGGATATTTGTAAGGCTTATTAGTTTCTCTTTGTACGTTAAGCACAGTTTGAAATTGGTAGCGTTGCTTAGTCTGCCTGTCCCTCACTTGAGAGTGAACCCGCCTGCTCGGAAACGGTGGCCTGCACTGGAGCGCCCCGGACTCACTTGCGTGGCTTAGACTGACTAGGTAAGTCACTTCCTGGTGCTCCGCTCCACAGGACTGCTGCACTTGTGGCTCCCTCCGACCAGGCACACCTTCTCCCTTCGATCGCTGCTGCTGCCCCCTCAGCCACTTTGGTTTGGAGCAGTCCTGACTCCATAGAGTCTCTGGTGCAACTCTGCCACCTGAGAACTCACGACTGCTCACACTACGCTTGCCTTGCGACAACTCTGCACGACGTAGTCTTCTTGAGTAAGCGTTTCTTCTACATGCTTCCCGCTGCCTGGCCTCTGCAGTTTAGGACGATGGAGGCACCTACTCTCTCAGGACTCGCAGCACTCCTGGCGTCTTCCAGCTTCTCTACTCCTCTCTTGCTGCTTACGCTGCCTGCGCTTCTTCTGCTTCTACTGCTTATCAAACTGCTTCTGTTTCTTCTTTCTCTACTACCTGCACCTGAGGGGGCCTTCTATGCCTGCAAACTCTCCCTCAGGTGTGGGTCATACTCTTACGTCCCACCCCCTTTCCTCCATACTGTATGGGTGTCCCTTGCGAGGGACGGGAGACAACTTTTTCACCAGATAAAGCTTCTTCCCCTTTAAAATTAAAGGCGCGCTGGGGCGCAGCCCTGGGAGCATGTGCTCATCTGACTCCGGCCACTAGCGCCACTCCTAAGTCCCCTTTTCTGCATCGACGGGAACGGCCCAAATTCATCAGCACTCCTGGGTTTGGCTTTGGCCATGTAATACCACACGCTCTTCCCCGGATATTCTTCTATCTTTGTCTTTTTCTTTTCAATTAGGTACTTGGTCTTCCAACGCCACACTCCTCCCCGGCACATGTCGACTTCAGCAGGTATCCAGCCTGCGAGGGGCTCTTCCCTATGTCCGATCCCCACACCCTTTACCTCCGCTGCCTTGGCCCCGACCACGGCTGGGAAGGTCGTTCTGCACGCAACGCGTTGACTCCGCGTGCACTGAAGAACAGGCTTGCAATGTGGAGGGAGCTCTTCCAGAAGTCCCCTCCGAAGAACCTAAAGGACTTTGTCAAACATCGCTTGAGGCCTAAGACAAGGCCTCTATTTAACATCGCACCCCGAAAGGGCGACTCCTTTCCAAGGAAGCTCTGGCTGGGAGTAACCTCTCGGGTTCTCTCACCAGCATTCGTCCCGAGGCTAGTTCTTCTACCGGCCTTATGGCCGAGGGGTCTCCGGGTCCTTCCGTTGCCGGTGCTGAGGGGCGCAAGGTTCTTTTACTGGGGTTACTCCTGAGGGGCAACGCCCTACTACCGGCATCCTGTCCGAGGGGGCGTCTTCACGCAGCACCACCGGCAGTTCAGCTGAGGGCAATACGCCTTCAAGTCCTCGGCCTGAGATGCGGGATAGACCTTATGTTCCAACACCAAGTGTCTTGGACAGGGTCTGGTCCAGTGAGCCAGGCACCACGACTTTGGCACGCAGCTCGAAAAAATGGCCACGCGCCAGACTAGATGACAGCTCGTCCGATACCTCCTCTAGCACAGCGGGTGGAAGACCGAGTTACAAGGTGGGACTGGTGTCAACCAGGTACGTGGCCTATGGTTTATTCATCAGCAGCGCTGGGCAGGTTTCCCCTGCACCCCAGGCAGTGGGCGCTCCGGCCCCAGCAGCCATTGGCCACTCAGTCAACATCTCCTGCCACGTCAACAGCCTCTGAGGAAAGGCTCATCAAAAGGTTCCTAGGGCTGATGCTAACTCCCCAGATGGGGATCATTCTCCGGGACACCATCAGGGACATGCTCTCCAGGTCACCCTACCGGCGCCCATAGTCATTCCTCTTAGGGCTCCAGAACCATAGGCCCCAGTGCAGCCTCAACTGCCCCAGCCGGCTCTTCCGATTCCGGCTTCCCTGCCTCCCGCAGCACAGCCGGTTCCACACCAGCCTCTGCACCAGCCACCAGCTACGGTCTCCACTCCGCAGCCCACGGCACCCAGCACTCCTCCACCAGTTTCTGGACCCTCCGAGCACGCTGGTGGACACAGATGAGGAGGAGGACCCGACACAGCATCTTCAGCCAGGGCCTTCCACGAACGCCTTGCACGTTTGGCAAAGTATTTTGGGCCTTCCTCAACCCGAGGTATCTTGGCAGAAGTCCTCACCCTAAGACCCCCCTCCAAAACGGGGACCCCAATGCAGAAGGACGTAGTCTCCTTGGCCAAGAAGGGGTGGCTCAAGCCACACTCGGCCCAGCCTATCAATTGGTGCGTGGACGGCAGGTATAGGCAGTTGGAGGGGGATACACTCTTGCTCTCGGCGCATCCTCACTCCTTTCTAAGCCTCAGTTGTCCTCGCCACCTTGTCCTCGGCACTGCTAGGCAAGGATGAGAGAAGATCTTGGAATCGTACGGAAAAAAGCTGTACTCCAACGCCTCCTTGCATCTGTGTCAAACCAATGCCGATGCCATGCTGGTAGCCGTTAACCAAAGGCTGTGGCGGGAAATTGCAGACTTACTCCCGAACTGCCAGCACACAGCCAAGCTCGCTTCAAGGCAGGATTAGAAGAAGCCAGGCTGGTAGCGCAGGACATTATGGAGTCCACGGTGGCCCATATCGACACCTCTCGCCGGGCCATCTGCATTGCCACGGACATGAGAAGAACGGCCTGGCTCCGGGCTACTAAGTTTAACCCAGACGTCCAGGAACGCATATTGGACCTTCCATTCGAGGGTAGTGGCATCTTCCACTCCACCACGGATGAAGAATTAGATAAAAAGAACAGCTTGCAAATTGCTAAGTCTTTATTCTTATGAAGGCCATGCCCAAGGCGTACACCCAGTCACATCAACGCTCCGGCAAGGAGCGGATGTCTGGAGGGTTCCGGGGCTTCCAAGAATGGAGGTCCAGACAACCTGACCATTACCCGAGTCAGCAGTGGAGGAAACCACAAAGGGGGGGGTGCAGGGGGCTCGAGGGCTTTTTCCAATCCCCCTCCTCCGCCCAGCCTCGGAGGGAAAGCAGGCATGACACGGCCCTTCGGGTCCACGTGTCTCCAGTGGGGGGGGCAGGCTTGCCTTCCACGTTTTGGTGCCAAAACATTTCAGACCCCTGGATCCTCTCTGTAGTATCAATGGGGTACCGCCTACCGGTCCCTTCCATTCGCCTCCCTCTTCCCCTCCTCCCTCTTCCCCTCCTCTCCCACTGATTGGGACAGCAACTCTGTTGGCGGAGATCCGCTCGCTTGTCGAGAGCCAGGCAGTGGAGGAAGTCCCTCCCTCCCAGCAAGGCTTGGGCTTCTATTCCAGGATTTTCACCTTCCAGAAGAAGAACCAGGCTGGCCTGAGATTTGTGTTGGACCTTTCCACCCTCAACCTCTCCCTTCCTCTACAAAAATTCAAGATGGTTACGCCAGCACTCATTGCAGAGACACTGAACAGGGGAGATTGGATGTGCTCCCTGGATCTGAAGGACACGATCTACACGTCCCTATTTGGCAGTCGCATCGGTCCTTTCTGCGCTCCAGGATCATGGGCTGCCATTTTCAATACAAGGTGCTACCCTTCAGCCTCAATTCAGCCCCCATGGTATTTACCAGGTCGATGAACGCTGTGGCAGCACTCCTCAGGGCCCAGGACCACCACATCTACCCATTTCTGGACGACTGGCCGGCCCGGCTTGATCTCCGGAGGCGGTTCTCCACACATCCTCCGCGCTCATGAAGACACTCCATGTCCTGGGGTTTAATAATCGCAAGAAGTATCAGCTGCAACCCACGCAGAGCCTGACTTTCTTGGGCCTCGTCTGGGACACCGGATCCGAGAGCATCTTTGCCTCGGAGGACAGGATCACGGCCATCAAGAGGGCCACGGCTCACTTCCTCTCCAGGACTGTGACCTCGGCCTGGTGGTACCAGCACTTGCTGAGTATTATGGCGGTCGTCCTTTTGGCTGTACCCCACACAAGACTCAAGATGAGGAGATTGCAGCTGCACTCCACAGCCTCATGGAATCAGGAGAAGGGCTCTCAAGCGGAGCCAGTAGACATCCCTACATCCCTACATCTCTCCACCCGAACCTGAAGTGGTGGTCAGCGGATTACAACCTGCATCCGGGCAGGCCGTTCCGGCAGCCTCTCCCTCGGGTTACTGTCACGACAAACTCCTCCCTAGAGGGCTGGGGTGCCACTCTGGACAACCACAGCGTCCATGGAATCTGGACACGGCAGGAGTCCCACATCCACTGGCTAGAGTTGAAGGCCATATGGCTGGCCCTCAAGGCTTTCCTCCCTCTCATAGAGGGCAAGACAGTACTTATCCAGATGGACAACTCCACCAGCATGTACTATGTCAACATGCAGGGTGGTGGGGGAGTGAGGGGGGGGGAGTACCAGGTCCCCCCCACTATGCAGCCTAGTAGTCGGCATGTGGGAATGGGCTCTGGAAAACATCTACCTCACCGCCGTCGTCCTGCCGGGGGAGTCCAACCTGGAGGCGGACAGGCTCCGCAGACTGGGGCGGACAATTAAGAGTGGCAATTGAACGACCTGGTACTGAAAGATCTTCCTCAGGTGGGGTCATCCCCAAGTGGACCCGTTTGCCTCCCAAGACAACAGGAAATGCCAGCAGTTTGCCTCCTGGCAGGGGCTGGGCCCCGGCTCCCTGGGCGATGCATTCCAGATAAAATGGAACTACATGTTGGCATACGCCTTCCCGCCCACACCCCTGGTTTACAGGGTGATCTGCAGGATAAAGTAATCTTGTCACCTCAGCATCATTCTGATAGCTCCCTGGTGGCCGGTGAGACTGTGGTTTTCCGAGCTGCTCAGCCTATCGGACAGGCCTCCCATTCACCTAGCGCTGGGCCCAGCTCCACTCCTGACCCAGCAGGGGGGCAGGGTACTTCATCCCACTCCTCACAAACTAACCCTTGCAGCATGGTTCCTGAGCAGGTCACTCTGAAACACTTGAACCTATCTCAGGCTAACCTGGAGATCATCCAGGGTGCCAGAAGCAAAGCTACCAGAAGCCAATATAGGAGCAAATGGTCTAGATTCTGTCATTGGGCCAACTCTACGCATATTGACCCCCTGAGGTGCTTGCTGGACGACATACTTTCCTTCTTGGCACACCTTGCCCACTCTGGAGTACAGGTTGACACATGCCGCACCTATCATAGGAGCCTACAGGAATTCAGAGGAGGGTCTCTTCTCCTCTGCTAACCAAGTGGTCAAGCGATATCTGGCGGGCCTCCACAGACTCTATTCGCCTATAAGGAACCCACACCCGGCGTGGGACCTCAGTGTAGTGTAGGGTGCATTGGCGCACAAACCGTTCAAGCCAATGGCGTCTGCGGACCTCAGGCTGGTCACCCTAAAGACCGCTCTGCTCGTAAGTCTCACCTCCGCTTGCAGAGTCCGCGACGTACAGGCTCTGGTGGCATCCAAGCCCTTCACCACTTTCCACAAGGATAAGGTGGTCCTCCGGACTCATCATGCGTTCCTACCCAAGGTGCCCTCCGCCTTCCACCTAAACGAGGAGATAACTTTACCCACCGTCTTTGCCGACCACCAGGGTGAGCCTCAGATGGTCTTGCACCGCCTGGATGTCAGACGCGGTCTGAAATACTACCTGGACAGGACCAAGGAATTCTGAAATTCGGATGCCCTCTTTGTCACCTTTGGGGGCTCACGGCCAGGTTATCAGGCTTCCAGGGCCTCCATGACGAGGTGGATGGTCGCGGCCAACAAGGAGGCCTTCGAGGGGCAGCGCCAGCCTGCTCCGTGTAATTTGCATGCCCGTGCAGATAGTCATAGCCACCTACCTTTGCAAGTCATCAGCAGGGCGTCCCCCTGGGCCACCTCTTCAGCTTTCCACAAGCACTACTGTCTTGATGCCGCCTCTATGTCCGACGCAGCCTTCGGGCAGGCGGTTCTAAGAAACCTATTTGCGTAAGGAGGGGTCTCCTCTCCAACCTGGGGCTACATTCAGTTGTAATCACCCATACTGTATGGAGGAAAGGGGACGGGTCATAAGAGCAATAGTTAATCACTGTAGTGACTAACGTACTCTTAGTCCATTGTCCCCTTTCCTCCATACATCCCATCATCCTTCCCCCTAATAATACTGGTGTCATTAGGCAATGTTGTATATTGTCGATGCGTCAATGGGAACTGAGGAGTGGCGCCGGTGGCCGGAGTCAGGCGAGCGCCTGCTCCCAGGGCCACGCCTCTGCGCGCATCTAAATTAAAAGGAGAAGACGATTTTTCTGGTGAAAAGGGTTCCGTCTCCCGTCCCTCGCGAGGGACGCCTATACAGTATGGAGGAAAGGGGACTATGGACTAAGAGTACGTTAGTCACTACGGTGAGCAACTATCTGTATCCCTCTTCCTAGTCTCAGTGCTGAGGGAATTATGGGACTTGAAGTCCGAATGAAAAAGTTTGTTTTCCTTCATTTTTCCATATTGTGAATTTGATTTCCGCTTTCTACCACAATTTACAAAAGGTTACTACCAGAGTAAATCATAAGGCAGGTTTGAGAAGAGGAACATAGTTCTTTACTTTTAAGAATTCTCTTACTATACCACTTCCTCTTATTAGGTTTTTGGGACCTGGGGGGGGCAATAGAATTATGATGGCAACAAGTCATTAAATACTGTGGTAGAGGTTGAATGTCCTCTTGAAAAGAGGTTAAATACAATGTCTCATCACATAGGTACCCCCCACTCTCCTCACCCTTTTCTCCTCCTGGGCGATCCTCACGCAGTATACCACCCCCAAGATCGGAGATCAGGAATTGTCTGCCTTTCCTTGGCCACCCAGGAGGATACTTTAGGTAGGGTTTCAGTGAGGGATCCATAGGATTCATCACACATTGCAGCCAATAATTTAAAGTACACTGCCACCCTTAAGAAGCATTACACCTGTCTTGGTCAGGATATTGACCCAGGGAGACCAAGGGGCACCAGGCCAACGGCCCGCAAAATTTAGGCCCCATGAGGTGCCCAACGGGCCATAAAAAGCTTGGCGTCGCTTCCCCGTTGATATGTGGATGGAATAAAGGACAGAAAAAAGATGTTCTAGCTTGCACTAATGTTCCTTAGCAACCTGGGAGGTGCCCGGAGCCAATGAAAATGCTCAGAACTCTGGCTATATTCACAAAGGTAAGGCCGCATTCCGAGCACTTTCATCAAGTGTCGGGTGCTTCCCTTCCCTTCCCTGCTCCCCTTCCCACTCGCCTTAGCACCCGTGTAGTTTCCTAAACGGATGCTAATGGTGTCTTGTTTTTCCCTAAAAAAAAAAAAAAGAAAAGTACCTTTCCTGCGCGGCAATGGGCCCTGCAGAGTTGTTCCACAGTCCGTTTTCATGTTGATGACGTTAGTAAAAAAACAATGAAAACGGACTGTGGCTTTCGGTAGCAGGTAAGTTTTATATACTTTAGCACCCGTGTAGAAAACTACACGTGTGCTAATGGCGATATTCCTTTAACACCCATGGCAATATGTCATTAGCATACGCTGCGCTCAGGCTCTCAACTTGGTCAGCAGGCCGTTACCTACTGAGTCGGCCCGCCGCCTTGGGGTTTATTGCCTCAGTACGCCCCCATAACGTTGCTCTCTTTTCCATGACTACCCGCTGGTGGTACCCCACCAGAACCAGCTAATAAAGCAAAGTCCTAGGGAGGAATCCTATTTGATTCATCGCTATTTTTCCAACTCTAAACACCATTTGCAAATGAAGCAAACTACAAGCCTCTCATACTGAAAAATAGATCTGAAGAGACCACTAGTACTCACACATTTGAAATACTGCTGCAGCTTGCTGGCAGAAGTTCCCAATTAGCCCATTAAGCAGATGAAAATCATCCAAAATACAGCAGCAAGAATTCTCCTTGAGGTCAAAAGACAAACTCAAATTCCACCAGCCCTTGACATCCTCTGCTGGCTCCCAGTGGAACAGAGGACCACCTTCAGTATTCTTTCTTACTCTTAGGCCATAAGGCTTCACCCAAAAGTACAAAAAACTCTCCAAGCCCTGTGAGCCTACACGGAATGAAATATTGTAAAAGCAAACCACAAGCCACATCCAGAATCATTGGAACTGGTTGGATTATCACCATCATTGGAACTGGCCTATAAAACCTACACAGTGAACAGAACCATGGGGGAGGGACTACAGACAAAAGTCCATCTCCTCATTCAAGCCATGGCAACACGATTCACATGAGTTAATTAACATTCCAGTTCACCCATCCTAACCCCTGAAAGTCCATTTACATGCCCATCTCCAGATTCGTTAGTCGAGCCAGGAGTGGCCGGTTCCACAGGTCATTTGTCCTGAAGACTTATCCTTGTGTCCGACCCTTCCTGTCCAGCATAATGTTATGTATGTAAGGTATTCCCCGAGCACCTGCATATGAGTCATGAATGGAATCTTATGTGTAATGCCCTTGGTGCGTTCCTGATGTACATGCTCCATTGCTTCCCAGCTAAGTTTGCACCTTATTAATCCATACATATATCTCAGACCTGTAAGGATGCAGAAGTACACGTATGACACAAAGGTGGCATGGTGATTGGCAAAGACTTTTATTCAGGCTTAAATAAAGCGGAAACCTAACTCACCCTAGCTCGAAGAGGGGTTTCCCTGCCTATAATAACAAACTAATGAGTCGGTCAGAATGTACAAGTAAATAAAGAGTCCACCATCGTGTCAAAATACCTACTTCTATCGCTCACACTTATAACTAATAGGACAAAGGGAAGTGTGTCTTCTTGGTCCAGAAGTATGACTCCTTCTGGATGATGAGCCACACTTCCAATCGTAGGGGGAATTTCGCCCTTGAGAATGACTCCTTTCTCTAGGTCTCTGTTCCTTTCTGAGGAAACGATCTAAGTTCCAGTTTGTAGTGTCTCCTTCTTGAGCATTGTTGTACTTCACTATTGGGTTCCTGGAGAATATATCCCTTCTCCAGGTATGTGGTTCTCAATGTCCTCAAAGAGCCCAGGGAGTAACTGACTTCCACAGGCCTTCTTTTGACTGGGTTCACAATACTCAGTCTTCTGGGAAGACGGCAGGAGGCATTGTTTCCCTCTCCTTGCTTTCCAGTTTACAAGGGCTGGGCGGAATGATTCCCTTCAAAAGTTCTCATTTCACCCGAGGTCCCAATCTTCTGGATACGGGTCCCAGACCCATGTGTTCCTCCTGACTGGGTGCAGCAGGCTTGCTTCAGTATTCTGCCAGGTACTTCTGACTATGAAGATGACCTCTGTTGATCTTCATAAGCGGATGCGGTTCCCAGACCTGTGGGGGTTCTCTCCCTTTGGTGTTGCAGTTCCCTTCCGCTAGGGGTCTTTGCTCATACCGCAGGGGAGGGGCTTCCTTTCGGCCCCAATATCGTAGCTCCAGCATCTGCCAGTGTCTTCTGATACCCCTTTCACCGCCCGGTAGGCTTTGTACCTTTAGTGTCTCTACCGTCTTGGCCCGGTCGGTCTCGGGGGTTCTCCGCCCACTGCTTCAGGTTGCTCTTGGCTTCTCTTTTCTTCCGGCATGCTGCTGCATCTCCACGGCACTTGCAGATTCTTAACCGTGCGGCCCTACTGCTTGGCTAGCCAGGACATCTGCTGCTCTGCCTCTCAGGATGGTCCTTCCACATCGGACCAGGTAAGAGCCTCTCCGCCTGCCCGGTAAGCTCTCTTGCAACTGTTATAGCTCTTTGCTGAGCCGAGCGTTCCCCATGCTCGCAGTTACATCAGGGAGGGCCTTTCTACCTTTCCTGGTTTCTTGCTTCAGCCTTGAATGGGCGTTGCCTAAATAGCTTTCGGGATCGACTAGAGTGTTCATTCAGGTTTTGATGAGTGTTCTCTATGCTTAAGCACTGCTTCTTAGTCTCAGTACTTACTTTTAGATCTTTGAGTGAGTCAGTTTGTATCTCCCTCGTCTCAGTACGTAAGGGATACATGCTCCTTGAGAAGGTCACACTTCCTCGTCTCAGTACTTACTATGTCGGTGACTTGAAAGAAACAAATAGGAACACTAGGGAAAGTGTTGGTGGAGGGGAGGTAGGCAGATCAGTTAAGGTTAGGTGGGGCATGGGGATACCATGTTCTCCCCAGGTTGTGACAAATCCCATAGGGGGCTTCCCTCCCCATGAGATCCAACCGCTGAATACCATAAAGGCGGCCCATTACCAGCTGCACCTCCTCAAGGGCACTTTCCCCCAGGATCTAATTGTCTCGAGGGCCCTGGTTCTCTCTAGGTTGGACTACTGTAACAGCCTCTTTCTCAATCTGCCTTCCTCTACTCTCCGCAACTAATCCAGAGCAGGGCTGCGAGACTTATCCTTGGCCTCAAGTCCAGGGACTATCTCTCCAGCCCTGAAATCTCTCCACTGGCTTCTGGTGGCTGCAAGGATCAAGTTCAAGACCCTCTGCATCCTCCACAAGGCTTTCTGGAGCCAGGACCCGCACTCCATCTAACACTCTCTTCTTAAATACCTTCCTTCTCAAGCCCTTCGCTCTGCTGCCCCAACTCTGAGGGTCCGACGCTTCTCCAGACAGAGAGTAGGGGGTATATCACTTTCCTCTACAGGTGCCTCCCTATGGAACAGCCTCCCTACCCATCTCAAACTTGAGCTGGACCACCTGAAGTTCTGGAAGAAGCTCAAGACTTTCCTTTTCTACTCTGCTTTCTCTCTCCCTCCCCTGTTTACCTGTCTGCGTGCTGCACTGACTGGTTGCTTGGATACCCTCTGAGTCTCGGTGGGTACCAGACTCCTCTTTGCAAGTCCCCCCCCCCACCCTCTGCACTGCCTCCAGGCCTACGCACACAAGGGGCTGTAACTGTAACCTCCACAGCCCCCGCCTCCTTGCACTTACGCAGAGCCGCGCTGCCCTGGCTGCAGTTACGCAGAGCATTGCTGCCCCCATTCTGATCACACTTTCCATTTCCCTCTCTTGCACTTTTCCCATCCCCTTCTCCTGCTCCTTGCGCTTCCACACTTGCACGATCTGAATGACACAAGGCCTAGTAAGATCGTTTGTCTTGCCTTCCTTCCATTCCCTCCCTTGTCTTGTTGTGCTTAGAAACACATGTGTACCGGCGTGTTATAAATTACTCATATCATATCACCCACAGGGGGGCTATATGGTAGCGCTTCACCTCCTAGACCTCATAGCAAGGGGCCCCTCTAGGGGAAAAGTGATGACATCTGGAAATATGTTGCAAACCCCTTGTGTCCACTCCTGCCCAGCGACCCTCGGTTACGCCCCTGGGCTTTGGAGCAGCTTCCTTGCAATGTAACGGGTTCTAAAGCTCCAATTAAATACAAGTATGCATTAACTCCAAATAACCTCCTCTAATAGCTTAACTTCTTTCTTAAACTAACAATATACTGTAGGGGAGGCATGGTATCACAAGTATGACACTGACACAAAAGATACAATTTGTAAAACCTTTAACTTCGTGGAGTAGAGAAGGAGCCAGGTACGCCCACCTCAACCATCTCTCCCATATTGCCTATATGTTGGGAACCAGAGTGTGAAACACGTGCAGTACCAGTGAAAATATTGATACAAAGAAGAATTCTGGAAGCAAGGTTCCCATTGAAAAAGCCATACCTGCATACACGACAGTATGATGGCCATCAAACACTTGTGTATGAGCGCGATATAAATAAAATATCATATCATTTGAATGAAATCCCAGAAGAAACGGGACAAATGGATGAAAGAGCAGATTGGTGATGTCACATGAAGTAAGACTGACATACATAGAAGAGATGCAGAGACAAGAGGATGTAGATATTCTATAAAGCATCAAGAAAGTATCAAAGATAAGTGACATCTTGGGCTCAAGATGACAAGGATTATGCATCAGAAACATTGAAGATACCAAGTCATTTTATACGCGTGCAGATGCAAAGAAACGCAAGCAGACAAGGTATTCTTGAGGCTAACTATGTAGTGAATAGATTGCGGGATTGCGCCAAAGTATACATATATAGGAGTGAGTAAAGTGTGGATGTTTCCACTACGTGTTATAGCAGAGCTGGACCAGAGAAGGAAGGCCTTTCCAGTGTATCGCAGTTAAGAAAAGCAATTGAATTACAGAAGTAAATCTCAGAAAGGCGAGGCTGAATGAGCACCAAGAAGCCAAGGTTGTATCAGACTGGGATGATCAGACATTAGTTACAATCGTGTGAAAGAATGAAACTCCCGTTAAGAAGACATGGACGAAAACAAGGAAGATGTCAGAGGTTCATTAAATAGTAGTATTTTTTTTTTTTTTTTTTTTTTTTTTTTTTTTTTATTGGCATAAATGCCTTTAAAAAAGGAGAACAGATATTTGCAATGCAGTCTATTCCCTCTTCTCTCCTCGAATGACCAGGTGGCTCTCGTCTGTTTACACCTTAACAGCGTATGTTTGTAAGTCGCGTTCGATCCTTCGCCAGTTGAGGGCCTCTTTGGTGCCGCCTCACAGTTTTACTTTGTTTTAGGTGTTATGTCAATAGGTTTTTCAGCAGACTCAGGAAACGAATTAGCGCATAGTTCAGGTGTTTCTCCCGGCTATCAAACAGGGCTTGCCACCAGTCGTCCGCACTTGGCGTTTGAAATTTCATTAGATACGGGCCTAATGTCAGTGTTCTCTCCCCATGTAATCTCTGACAGTGGAGTGTCAGATGTTTTAGAGTTTCTTCCTTTTGATTACAGAATCTACATACCGCATTGGGGTCTTCAGTCTTACGTAGTTCTCTAGACCACTCTCTTGTTTTAAATGCGTTTAGTCTAAAGTGAAGAAACAAGGTTCTGCTACCATTGTCTGGGAACAGATCAATATAAGGCTGAAGAGTGTTTAGATTTCTTGCTTCACTCGGCACCTCTTTCATTAAGTTGTTAGCTGATCTTAAGGTCCCAGTCATGATCCAGTCCAATCGCCAGATCTTGGTTTTTGCAGCGTCCGGATTATCGTGTAGGGTTTTTTGGTCGATGTCATAAAATGCCAAAATTTCCTCACAGCGTTTGTACCACAGCGATAGCAGACAGTTAGGATTTCCTTTACTAGGATTTTGTAATATTTCGAATTGCAAGGCCACTTTCTTCATGGTCATCTTTCTGAAGAGGCTCAGCAGGTTCCAACTAACTCGTGCATTAATTGATATTAAGTTTAACTCGTATCTGATGCACACAGTTGATGTACCCTTCGGTAATTGCAAAACTTTTACCCAGAAGATGTTTTCTAGGGTAGACCAGACATCGGCGGAACATCCGAGAGCATTTTCTGCACCAAAGATCAAAGCCGGCACTACCTTTTGGCAGTAAAAGTTCCTTACTGGTTTCATTGAAAATTTTCCATATTTCTTATGTAATATGCTGGCTTGGCATGCAAATTGCCGGCATTTGGTTTTGGCTACCTGTTCCCATTGACTATCATTCAGGCTTGAGTTAATTTGCATGCCTAGATATCTTGAGTTTGTTGTGTTGTTTAGCCATTCCTTTCCCAAGTGCCATTTAGGTTTTTTGTGCTTTGATGTTTTCAAGTTTTGCATTGTTAGCACCTCGCACTTCTTTTTGTTAATTTGTAAGCCATTTGCACTCGCGTATAGATCTACTGCATCGATCTTTCGTTGTAGCCCTATAGGTGTTACATCTAGCAATATTAGGTCATCGGCGTATAGCATCCAGCTTAATGGGGCTCCGTGTATTTTTGGAGAGAAGGAGCGTACGCTGTCAATGGCTCCTCCAATGTCCGATAAGAATAAGTTAAATATTATAGCAGCCAGTGGGCAACCCTGTTTGACCCCGCGAAAGGTGTATATCGCTTTGGATAGGGTGCCTTTTTGATCTAGGCGGATATTAATGCTTGTGCCAGTGTGGAGCTCTTTGATGGCCGCTATCAGATCTTCCGGGCATTCCCACGACTTCATTTTCTCCCATAGTAGCTCTCTATCTATGCTATCAAAGGCATGTGAGAAGTCTATCAGTGCGAGGTACACCTTGGATCTTGTTCTTATGGCTTCCATTTTGAGAAGGTTGATTAGGAGGAGATTCAAGGCGCAACCTACCCCCTTGACAAAGCCAGTCTGTCGTGAATCCAGGTGATTTGATTCAGCTGCCCATTTCACAAGTTGTTGTTGTAGGAGAGTCGCATACACTTTGCCTAACACATCTAACAGCGCGATGGGTCGATAATTTGTTGGATCAGATCGATTCCCTTTCTTAAAGATTGGGATGATTATTGCACGTTTCCATGAGTCCGGGCTTTTACAATTAGCTGCTATTCTTTTAAACATCGTGTGGCATATCTCAGCCCACAGCTCTGGGTTTTCTTTGATTGTGTGGTTTGTTAGACCGTCCGGACCAGGTGCTCTGGAGGAGCTAGCTCTTTTTATTATCTCCTTGATATCATTTTTCTCAAATTCCAGCTTCCATTTTTCTCGGATAGGTGATGATGTCACGGCTGCGGTGGTTCTCTTGCTGTATAACTTCGAGAAGTGATGTGTCCATTCAGCTTCAGTAATGGCGTTTGTCAGTACTGCCATTTGGGGGGCTCCTTCGTTGTTGATTATCTTCCAGAAAGCAGAGGAGTTTTTATTTTGCAGTTTTTCCATAATTAGTTCTGCATCATTTTGCATCATGTCCGCTTTATGTGATCGTAGCCAGTTTTTATACTTTTGTTTGCACTCTCTTTTTGCAGTTAAATAACTATTGGCATCAGTTTTCGATAGATGTCTTATTTGCGCTCTTAATTCTCTCTTTCTTTTTCTCAGCTCTAGATCAAATTTGTGTCTTGCGACAAAGCCACGAGCTTTGGATCCTTGATGTTTTTCTTTGAAATCGTCTAAGAGATGGATGTAATCAGTCTCTTTTTGCTCGACTACATATGAGGTTAGTATATTTTTAACCTCTGTTTTTTTTAGTTTCAGTCTGACCCTGTTGGATTCAATCATTACCGGGAATTTCCATGTTGTAAGTTTAGCTCCATAAGCTGTGATGCATGACAGAATAACTAAGTCATGATCACTGTTGGTCATAGGATGCACCTCGAGGGAAGTTGCGTATTGATGTATTTTCTCGCTGACGTAAAAGTAATCAAGCGTCGATCGTTGTGTGCCTCTGGACCAGGTTGGTTGAGCTGGAATATCACCTGCTATGTTACCATTCATCAGCAAGAGGTTTCTTAGCTCCATCTCTGTCGCCCATTTACTGGCGAGTTGTAATTTATTGGTGTTTTTTGGATCTAGTTTGTTGTTTGTTGATAGGCAATTCATATTCAAATCTCCACAAATCACTATATCGACGCCAACATCTGCTTCGAGCCAATCGTCTATGACAGTTGTAACTTGATCTATGTATTCGTTGCCGCTTGTAGTCTTGTGATTCCAATATAGATTCAGGATGTGGGTTTTCTTGTTTCCTAAGTTGCTTTGTGCAATTGTTGTGGCCTGAATGTAGGGAGTCACGTTTTCAGTGTTGAGAATTTGATATCCAGAACTTTTTTTAATCAAGGTAATAAGGCCTGCCATGGGCCTACCCGTCAGTTGTTTGATAGCTGGATTAAATGCAATCTCATATTCTCCAGAGATGGGGTGTTTGTCCAGCCACGTTTCTTGAAGGCACACAACATCCAGCCCCGGAAAGGAGCTCTCTTGATATAGGTGCACAAATCCTCTGGTGTTCCAGGAGCCGAACTTGACTGTCGGGGGCGGATTTTCCAGTTGGCATTAGCTTCGAGTTGTTTTGTTCAGGGCTTTTGCCAGCCACCCCCAGTTATCCGATGATTCGTTTTCATTGTTTTCCTGTTCGGCAGTACAGTTTTTTTTGTTTAGAGCTTGGGTGCCAGTAATAGTGATTTGAATTTGTTCCACCATGTCATTTTGGACATGTTCCGCGTTTCCTAAACCACACTCGCTATTGGTGCGCTGAATTCTGTTAAGTTGTCCAGCCTCTTGCTTTTTCTCAGGGCTCTTCACTTCGTTATTTTTCTTCCAGAAGGATGAGACTAACTGTGGTTCTGTAGTTTTGTGAGAATAGGTTTTGTGATTTTCTTCGTTATTTAATTCCAGAATGTCGAATCCAAGTGACATCAGCTCTGGCGTTGCATCCAGGATACTGTCGGTTATCATTTTTGATTTTAGATGTATTAGTACAAGGTCGTTTTGACCTTCCTGTGGGAATTCCACTGTTTTGATGTCGTACGATTGTATCGTTCTCAGACGCGGGACGCAGTGAAGTAATCGTAGAACATTGTTACGGTTCATGATCACGTCATCTTGACTTTCCAAGCTTTCAATCTTTATTTTATAAGTAAATGTGGAAGTTTTGCTTCCTAGGTGTTCATTTTGGTAAGAGTCTCTTCTTTTGTGTTCTCCAGGCATTTGTTTTGCTGCGGGAGCTTTGATCACCAGAGGTCCTGTTCCGTAACACTTGTTTGGTGCAAATTTTCGAACCTCTTCGTGAGGCTCTCGAATAGTCTTCCTGAATTCAGGTTCGGGCAGACTTTTGGGTATTTTAATGTTTTGGCAATCTCTATCCTCATTTTTCTTTAGCGTCATTTCTCGTCTTTCTGTCAAAGTGAGGAATGTGGTACTAGCCTCAACCAGTGGGGCTTTTTCGGTGTTTACGATCTTGGGAATCATTGAGCAAGTTCTTTGTGGCGTTGTAGTATGTGAGGACAACAGTGTAGATGTTGATTTTTGTTCCATATTCGTATTTACCGTGTCTCGGAGAGGGGCATTGAGACTTGAGGTTGACTCAGGTGAGTTCTTGTGGTCAATTGGCTCTAATTCATCAATGTCTTCGTAAGTTGACATATTTGTCAGCTCGTTCATTTGTTCAACTTCCTTGTTAGATTCTTCGCTTTTTTGGTTAGAGAGCTCAGTTGTTGCCTCCTTTTCTGAGCTCTTTTTGTCCAGAATTGGATCCGCAGTTTTTATATTCTGATTTACGGTTACGTTTACTGTTTTTATGTTACGTAAGAACTTTCTGGAGTTGTTGCCACGTCGAGAGTTCTTAATGCATTGATTTTTTGTTTTTTTGATTTGAGATTCCTTTCTTATTGGGTTTGGGGGCGTCCCCGTAGTTTGTTTAGTGTTTTGCTTGAAAATCGCAAAGATGCCATTATTTCTTTCAGTTTCAGAATCAAGCTGCCCGTGGGCGCAATCTTGCAGTCTGGCACGATTCTCAATTTCAGTTGAGGTAGTTGGTAGTTGGGGATCAAGAGAGGCCGGATTCAATATCGATCTTGTTTTGTCTAAGATTGTTTGAAAACAAGGCTTGTTTAGTTGATCCTGTGAGTATGTATTAGGCGAGGTGATTTTTGTGACGTTGTCAATTAGTTCAGGATTTCTTATCTCCTCCGAACTTGTGTCATTGTGCAAATTTATCTGCTGTGTGACATCGTCTTTGGTTAGATCTATGGATAGAGGCAGAGGGCTAGTCACCCCTTGGATTTCGGTTGATATGCTCTCGGCTTGTTGCAATGGAGAAACTCGTTTATTCAGGTCGGGCTCCAGGTTGGGAGTCACCTGCGAGCTTGTTTTGGTGTTCTTACAGTTCCGCTCTTGTGATTCCGGTCGGGTGATGATTCGTTCTTCGTCGGCAGGCTCCGTTGTAATTTTCCTTGTTTTTAGAAGGTTAAGTGCTTCTTTAGCGACTTCTGCCAGTAACTTTTTTTCCGATCCATTCGTTTTCCTTTGGTCCAGAAGAGTAGTCAAGTGAGTCTCAATTCTTTTGTTGGAGTCTCGTTGCACTTGGTTTGTTAGTGTAATTTCCATGTCCAGACCTACCAATTTTGAGTTGATCATTGCAACTAGTGTTGACAGATCTCTGAGGTTCCCGTCTACTTGCTCATATAGTTTTAAAAACGGAGCTATAGATATTGCAAGAGAAGACATTACAAGTGGTTGAATCTCTTTCATTATGCAACCAACAAGTTCAGAGGAGAGCTCCTCGTGCTTATTTAGTCGGGGTTGTTGCATTCGAGGTTTGAGGCGCCTCGGTATATTGTGCTGATACTCTGAGTAAGAAGAGTCAGATGATGATGACGACGGAAGGTGGGGTGATTGTCTCATCTCTGGGAGACCTTCGTAGCTAGGTGAGAGTGTTGGGGGTCTCGTTACAGTTTGTAAAGGGATTTTTTTGCCTTTTCTCTGTGAACACGGTGGGGTAGGAGATCGACTGTACTCGATACGCCTACGTTTCCCATAGGCGTTTTTCCATTGAGATAGAGCCGGCGCTCCCAAGGTCTCCTTCATTACGTCTACAATATCTTCTATAGCGTCGATAACATTAGATTCTTGGATCGGGGAGACCAAACTATCTTTTACTATGGCACCTCGTGTTTTGTTTATTAGTGTGATGTCGTTTAAGATCTTGTTAACGACCTCCAATGAGTTTCTCCTGTTGGATCCCGAGACAATAGGCTCTTTATTGCGTAGGGGCTCAGTTGTGTCATGATTTGCTTGGTGGAAAACCTCATCGTCATTTGAGGCACCAACGCAAGTGTCCGTGAGTCCCGTTTTTTGCTTTGGGTGCAGATGTACTTCTCCATTTGCTTGCAAGTTCTTCAAAGAAGTTGTGGAGGCATCGTGTCTATTTGTGAGTGGGCTTGCTATCGTCGCTTCCATCTCGGCGCCCTCCGATAAGGAGCCACGTTCATCAAGTGTCAAGACCTGGCTCCTCTCGATTTCTAAAGGTAAATTACGGGGTGAACCATTAATACCTGGCTCGCCCTCGCAGTTTACGTTGCTCAGAGGCACGCTTTGAAATACACCTTCTTGGTTTCCTTCTGTGTCGGTGAGAGCAAGGTCTAACGCCGCTGGGCAGCGTGCTATCCAGTTTTGGCCCACATTCTGTAGACTTATGGTGTCTCGCTGGTTATTGATAATAGCATCGGTAGTCTTCAGGAGTTCTTCTCTTGATTGAGTCTGATCTGTGTCTTGGTCGAGGTATTGTATATTGTCGGGGTCAGAAGCTGGTGATAAACAATTAGTCTCCCCCGTGTAGTCGCCATCACCATCAGACTTACCATCGAGTTTACAATTGGGCTTGGTCGACTGCCGCCGTAGGGGTTTACGTGGGTTAGCTAGCGAGTTCCATCTTCGCAGCTGTGATCTTGTGTGCGGATGTGTCAGGCTTTCCGCCGGTATTTGGCCAGCAGACAGCGTTCTAATTGGTATAAGTGCTCGAGACTCTACGGCTGTGTAGTTAAATCAGCTCAGTTTTGGAATAGTCACTAAACTATGGGGGATTTAGGGATCGAGAGGGTCAGGCACCTCGCAGACTCCCGATATAGCCCTGCCCAGGTAATGGACTATATCTATCAGGCGATTTTTGGTTGGCTTATGAGAGTATATTGAGTTGGATATCTGCTTAAAGTACGGGATTAGCTCACCTTGTGTGCCCGATGCAGTGGTCTCAGCTCGGGATAATATCTCCCAGATGTATGGAATCCGTTAGTCTGTTAGCCTTGTCTTGTCTTGCACCCGTCCAGCGCCGAACAGCCGCACAACAGCCAGTAGACTTTACTCCCCCGGGCTTAACGCCACAAGGGTAGACTGGCCCGATTTTGTGGGCAGGGGATGTCACGTGAGCAGTCACGTGAGTTTCACTGAGCTCCGCCCCCTCCTGGGAGCGAGTGATTGCCGTGCGTGAGTTTTAGGAAACTCCCAACGCAGATTCAAGGGCGCAGTGTAAAAGCGTTCGTCTGCAAAAGGAAATGCTTCTCTGCAATGTGAGAAGTAGTATTTTAAATGCGCCAGAGCTCAAATTTGTGGTCTTCAGACACGTGGAGGGATGAAACTGGACAAACATGACAAACATGACGAACCACACCTACGCAGGGAGGCAGAGCGTGCCTCTACTCTCCTGTGTTCTCCAGAGCAAGGAACATTTCCAAGGCTGAGTACAAAGGCTTATTGAGGTGATGATAGATGATATGATAATTGGTGGGAAGCTGTGATTATCACCAGCTCAGCATCACCTGGAAGTCCCGGCTGCGTGCTGCTAACGTGGGTGGAAAAGTACTGATGGATGTAAGAGTGCCAACCAATTGTAGGGGGCCGCGTAATTAAGGGCCCTATAGTTTGTGTAACCAATGGAACAGCGAGATTTTAGTGACGTTCATAGTGACCTGTTTGAAGGGAGGGCTTAGTTTGCCCTACCTGACATTAAAGAGCCTCTCACTTTCTTAGACTAGTATGGAACGTATACTTAGATGCTCCCTTTGAGCCTATCACATTTGCCACTAGGTTTTTGTAGTTTGCCACGTGGGATGACGTTAGCAAATACCTAGGTTAAACATCAGCTATGACAAGTTTTCATTATAAAAGTAAAGTTTTTTTAATGAAAATCATTGAGACCATGCTGCGAGAGTCCATTGATGTCTGTTGTACTCCCAGTTTTAGATAGTTGACATTAAAAAAGTGAACCTTTTGCCAACTTCCTGAGTTGTTTCGATTATTGATGTTTGAGTATCTTCTGCATCCCCATTCATCTCATAGTATTGCTACTTCGTCTTAAAGGGCTGGGTCGGCTGTCCCAGTTCAGTGGGGTTTGGCAAAACTCCTACTTCGCCCTATAACTAGGATGAGAGTCACCTCGACCATAAAATAATAAAGAAAACAGTCTTAGTCGTGTCTGTCAAATCAAAATGGCCTATTCTAACAAAACCTAATGCCTGCCTTATCTCGTATATAAAAGTAAAATCGGTGTTCGACAAAGAATAAATGTGACTGAATCAGCTCTCCTTCCCACATGTAGACAGCACAGAATAAGGCAGTCCCCATAGGCAGGATGACACACTCTGGCTTTAACACTGAAAGAGTTTGGAACGTGGATCGAGCCCAGCCTGGCCCTCCACGTTAAAGGCTCTTGTTCCAGTCTTCCCCAAATGACGAAACAAAAAGTTCACACTAGTCCTCTTCCGTCAGGGTCAGAGCTCTGAAAAGAAAGTTTAACATTGGTTCCCCTCTGCCGGGCTCAGACCATTCACAGTTCAACAACACTTGCTGGGGCTCCCGTCCCCAAACCTTTTACCCTTTGTGTCTCCCTCAGTCCGGCTCCGACTGTTTTTTGGATGTTGTTGGCTTCCTTTACAGACCACCACAGGACCACTTTGACTTAGAATTCAATTTTCAGCTTTTACTCTCCCCTTCTCTCAGGGTTAGCTTCGTTCACTTTCGCTTTTACAGTTCATTCACTTTTATCACCTCACTCAATGTACCTTTCAGAGAGACTTTCAAGTGGGCTACTCCTTTTCGTAGGACCACGCTGTTACTCAGTATCGCTGATTCCACAGCTGTCTTCACCTTTAAAGTTCATTCACAGGTCTGCCTTTCATTACGTCTCATCCACACGCGTGCAGCCTTCACTTGTGATACATTTGTTGCAAACTTCAATCCTTCTTAGCATACACCTGCTCTCAGGTCACTTACCAACTCATTGGCTGTGCGCATTTACAAGTCAAGGTTAGAACTACAGGCTTGGCCTTCCCTCCCCAAATCTGTCGTTCACCCGGGAGGGTTGCTGGGGTCCTTGAAACACAATGATGTCTTCAATATTGGGATCTGGCATTCTCCACGTGTCTTTTGTGGCCTTTTGGAGGCAATGACCTCCTGCAGGGAACTCTCAGGTTTTCGACTTGCTGCTCTTGTCCCTTGGTCTGTCGTTCTGCTCCAGTAGGTTTGCCTTCCCCCCTCAGAAGTTCTGCTTGTACTTGCTCAGAGTGTGTCTCTAGGTTCCGTCTTTTATCTGTATGAGGAGAGCTATTTGGAATTGGATGTATGCACTTGAAGTCAAGAACCTGACATTACCTGACCCGATTAGCAGGACATGTCCAATTCAATGTGTAAGAGTTAGTATTGTTACTCTCAGTCGCCTTCTTCCTCGGCTTAGTGTTTGTGCAGGAAGGGGGCGGGGGGAGTTGTGACATCAGATCCTAAATAATAGGAAGGTTTGGATGTACAAAAAAGGGGGAAATACTGCATCTCACCATCGGCTGCCTCACCCCCCCACTCCCGAACGCCCCTCACCCAGGCGATCCTCCTACAGTGGTACACCACCAGGGTCTGGATCCAAAGGCGATAGCCGTTCCCTGGTCACCTGAGAGAGAGAGATCCCTGGGAACTAGTGGGTGAGACACCCTCTGGTTTCTCACAATACCCTGATCTTTCTGAAACATAAATGATGCATCCGATTTTTCTTAATCCATCCCAGTAATCATTCTCTGGTGGGTATGATGTCTGAAACGGAAGTGAGGGGCTTTCCAAACTCCATATTTATTTTGGTCTTGAGAATGATTCAAATGTGTGCGTGTTGTAACAGCATTACCTTTCAGCAATATTATTGTTTTGTTCCTGCTCTTATTTTGCCCTCATAATTCAGTATGAGTGTGTGCATGCGTGTTTCCATTATGGCCTTTTCCCCCTTGCTCCATCTTCCTACTATATGAGGTCTAGTTCCTTATAGAGTTTGTATGATGTTGCCCGGGGGGTGCTTTTGCGTAGCTAAGAAGATGGCCGCCGCCTGAAATGTTCAGGTGACATCTCAATATCCTCTCAATAATACTATGACTAGTGGTCTTGTTCTCCCCCGGAATTTGTGGCATGGATCCGTGATTGTGGGAGGCAGCATTTGATTACAGTGTCGGCACGCAACAGAGCTTTGGTGCAGCGTGTGAAGTAGAACACTACTGCGACCTAATGCCCTGCCCCCTGTGAGGCCTGCTGAGGAGTGTCAGCCAGGGACGGAGCTTGCCTAGGGAACCGAGGCCTGTGGAGACGGTCTGCCATTGATGCCGTGGCAGTAAATGAGGGGCATGTAGCTCAGTTTCCTCAGGGATAGTGGGAGGGCCGTGCCGCGGGGCGCTCATACCCCTACGGGTGTACCCGGACGGAACAGGAAGAAGGGCGGAAGAAGGCTGTCATCCGTGCTTCTCCGAGGACGCCGGATTCATCTGCACCTGAAGAGCACCATTTACACCCGCAGGTGATGCCCCCCTGCTGCTGCAACCCCCGGACGCAGCTGATTTGTGCGGGAGTCTCCTGCATCAGGGCGGGAGAGGTAACCTCACTGATAGCGCAGCCCCACCAGAACGCCACCTCTATGCACGGCTCCCCGGGACCCCTGGGGAGAGATCAACCTAGCCAGGCTTCCGCTGGACGCAACAGCCCACCTCCTGCCCATATCCTGAGCCTGGGTTGGTCAAGGGCCGTACAATAAATACAAAGAGTGCAACCTGTAATACTCCTCATGCACAGTCAGCAGCCTATATTCACCCAGGATGTTGGCTCAGTGCTCCCCCATGGTTGCTAACACATGAGGCCTCCCTGGACTCTGTGGCCCTCACCACTTGTACCCTCAACCACTGCCAGCCCGGGGATCTCAGATGTGACCGGGAAGAGGAACCAAAGCTACAGAATCCTGGGGATACCACTTTGTAACCCTAGCACGGCTGAGGATGAATAGTCACACCAAGACCCTGCGTTGAAGCCCGTAAAGAAAGTTGACATGCCACCCACAGCTCAGGCCTATAACAGAACTTGCACCACCTCTTACTGCCACGCTTGAGGGGTACAGCTGGTGTTAAAGGCGACACCACCCTAGGGAACGGTGCAGCAAACCCCCTTTGAGAACCCATTGTGACAAGCTTGTCCCTGTAGTGGGGAGTGCACCCAAACAAGGCCCAACGTGGACCTATGTCTACAGCTATACACTGGGCTGCTAAAGACTGTCACACCTAAGATGCAGTAGTCATGCAGCCCTACGACAACACTGGACATTGCCCTGACAAACGGACCCTTGCCGATCCGGAGGCCCCGGCTGCTAACCATACCAGCGCACTACTGGTTCCTACACAGCACTCTGGATAAGCAGTAGATTATAGAAGCAGCAATAAAATGGTGAATCCCAAACAGGCAAAAATGGACCAATTTTCATGGTTGGACCAATCCCAGCCTTCCCCGCCTCCAGAGCAGAACCATGCTACGGCCCAAGTAGATGTGACTGCCCTAAATCAGACCCTGCTGGCCTCGAAGAGTAGTACTGACAACCTAGGGGCCAAGATCGACACCCTCACCTGCAAGGTTGACATTCCTGCTATACAAATAGATAAACTGTGCGGTCGAATGTCAGAGGCAGAACAAAGGATAGGGCAGGCTTAAAATAAGGTGGCTAGCCTGCAGCGGGAGGTGGCTGAGCTACAGCAGACTGTCAAAGTTGTGGCGAAGAACGGGTCCTGGGGGACCCCTGACTCAGGAACATGTACATGGTGGAGCAAGCACATTGATCGCTCGCAGTGAGACCCCCCCCCCCCCATGGGGCCCCGGAACGCCCCATCATCTCTAGAATGTTCAGCTATCGTGACAGGGATATCCTGCTCTGCTCTGCCAGGGATAAGAAGGAGCTGTGTTGGGGGTCTGCCACAATTTGCCTCTTCCAAGATTTTAGCCCATCAGTTCAGGAACAACTCAAGACCTTTCAGGCTGTAAATAATATCCTACACAGAAAGGAAATCCAGTACTCTGATATGCCCGGTTAAGTTTAGGGTGCTCCACAATGACTCAGCAACCTTCTTTACCTAACCGAGGCAGTTGAACGCTTCGCTATGAACCTCTCGGACCCTGGGAGATCGCCTCGACACTCGCCCTGAAGCCACCCATGTATCCTTTCTTGAATCACTGCACAGCTGCCTCAATGGCTTACATTGAAAGTTCCAGAGGTGATGGACAGGACCACAGAATTGAGTGCGGTGGCTGCTTCCACGAGGAGCATATTGGCCGCCCACGGCACCCCGATATCCGCAGGCACTGCAGGAATTGTTGACGGTTTGTTAATTGGGAACGTGTTGGAGTGGGGGGGAGTGGAGAACGGTAGGTTTACGTTTCTGACGAGGGAGGGTGATGGCAGGTATTGAGGTTGGGAATAATGGAGTTTATTTGCGATAGTTGGCATTGGAGATTGGGGGGGGAGGCTCAGAGTCGAGCGCAAAAGAGAGCGTTCCTATTTGTGCACTGTCCAGGGACTAATGTACACACCAACCATGTCCGATCTATAAATCAAGAAACACTGTTTTATTGTCTTCACCATGGGTACATCTAGAATAGTGAAGAAATCGGACAACATATTGTCAATAATGTCTTGGAACATACACGGGTTCACTAACCAGAATAAAGCCCGGTTAATAGTGAATTATAGCAAGAATAATAACATAAATATACTATGCCTCCAGGAATCACATCTGTCTCGGGAAGCCGCCATTCCTAGATTGGCGGGTTGGGGTGTCCACAGGTACTGCTCCTCTTAGACCACACACTCCAGGGGGGTGGTCATTTACATACATTGCTCCTTGGAATTTAAACTGCATGAGCGGATTGGTGGCGAGGAGGAGCGATGCATTATATCAGCCGGGGAAGTCTCTGGATCAAAGCTCCTGTCAATAAACATATATGCACTGAATACCGACTCCCCTCGATTTCTTTCACCAGTGTGCCATTCATAACCACAACTTCCTGGGCTACGACATCATCTGGGTAGGTGATTTTAATATGGCCATCACATTAGAACTAGATAGATCCTCCACACCGCATCAAAAACTACCACGAGCAGCCCAGGCGTGGTCTGCTACTGCTAAATATCACGACTTGATGAGGTTGATATACTGCCCCCCCCCAAACCCTTTCTGACCACTCCCCAGTTTTGGTCCGCATTGCCGGTCTGACGGGTCCCCCGAAGCAGCTACAGTGGCGGTTCAGGACCACGGCTTTGGATGACGTTGCATTCCGAGGGGAAATTGGCCAAGACATACAGACCTACTTCCAAACTAATGTGGGCTCAGTGCCTGGTCTGGGGGTGATCTGTGAGTCCTTTGAAGTATAAGTCAGAGGATGCTGTATGTCCAAAGAGGAGAGGGGGGGAGGATTGCTGAAAGCCCTGCATAGGGCCATGCGGGCGCTGGAAGCGACCATCAAGGAATTAGAGACTCAGCAGGGGACTCGGGATATGGCCGAGGCGCGCAATGCCTTGAGAGCGCAAAGGGAGGAATTGCATCAATTGGCAATCGGGGAGGAGAGATTCCTTACAGACCCAATTGCTGTGACAAAGTATGGGGAAGGGGACTGTCCCTGCAAGACGTTAGCATGGGCCATTACACGAGAACACCAAGCAACACCCATTATGGAGCTTAAGATTCGGAACGGGTGCCACATTAAAGACCTGGCAGGGATTAATAGTGTTTTTCGTGAGTACTAGGATTGGCTATATACATCCCTCTCCAACGTAGGGCATGATATTATAATGCAATACTCAGATGAGATATCCTTGGGTTGGCTAAGCTCTGACCAAGGGGAGGCCTTGAATGCACCCATAACCGACAAAGATTTGGAATGCAATACTCTTCCTCCCTAATAGAAAGGCCCTGGGGCTTGATGGGATAACGGCCAAATTCTATAAAACGTACTTAGATTATCTGCTTCCTTTTATATGTGTAAAATTTATGAAAGTGTGAAAGTGCCCTTTCCCTGGGTACCGTCCCAGACTACACAAGAACTGCCCTAGTAACAGTGCTCCATAAACCAGAAAAGGATCCCCAAAATGCACATTGTATAGGCCATTGTCTTTAATACCAACAACAAAATACTAGCTAAAATACTGACGGATCGACTTCTGCCACATGTGCCAGCACTGGTCCTCCCGGATCAGGTGGGCTTCATCCTTGGCCGATCAACTCAAAATAATCTACGGTGACTATTTACACTCATTCATAACATTGACCTAGAGGTCCCCATGGTGTTGGCGGTGTTAGATGCGGAGAAGGCCTTCGACTCTGTTGCGTGGCCATTACTCTTCGAGGTCCTCCGCCGCTCTGGATTCGGCCTGACATTTATGTTCTGAATCCATCTGCTGTACACCACACCCATGGCGGCAGTATATACAAACGGAATGACATCAGAATACATATACCCAATGTGGGGGAACATGTCAACAGTGCCCCCTTTCCCCGATCCTGTTCGCTCTCACAGTAGAACCACTGGCCTGTCACATACGTGTATTCCACGTTCACCAAGGCATTTGAATCCATTTGCATCTCACTGTTGTTTCCCTATATGCAGATGACATACTTCTGTACATCAAACATCCTAGACTTTACCTACCCTCATTGATGCAAGAGGTAGGTTGATTTGGGGACCTCTCGGGATTAAAAATGTATTGGAAAAAATCGGAAGTGCTGCCCTTGACTCAATGCGTTCAACAGATGTGGGAGGGAACTTCCGCTGGTGTCCCCACGGCATAAAGTATCTGGGGTTTCTTGTGACTCTATCAGTGGGAGATCTATATCAAGGGAACTACGTGAAGGCACTGGAATTGCTGGAGCAAAGGGAGGATTCCTGGATCCTCTTGCCCATCTCCCAGGCTGCTCGCATCACACCAACTAAAATGGTTGTTCTGCCCAAACTGCTTTTATATATTTAATAATGTACCCATCTGGCCCTGAAGCATTTCTGGTCTCTGGTCAAAAGTTAAATGATACAATTAGCCTGGGCCGGTAAGCAGGCTAGGGTATCCTACGACACCCTCACGTTACCCTATGAGGTGGGGAGGGGGGGGGGTTGGAATATCCTGACCTATTCTTATACTTCCTGGCGACAAAGACCCAATAGATCGTGGGGTGGAGGGCTCCCACCGCCGACCTTCCTCATTCGTTGCTGGCAGAGGCATTTGTGAGCCCGAACAACCTACTTGGGACGCTCTGCAGGGAAAGGGCGCCATGGACTGAGGTCCAACCTATAAAGGTGACATGTAGATCCTGGGAACAGATTAGCCAGATGACCTGCCACTCCCCAGACTTCTCTATATACAAAATATTTGGAATTCCACTCACACACGAGAGAGTATTCCGGATACACTTCCAGAATTTGGGGGATTTAACAGTTCGTAACGTGGGATATCCTGAAGGCCAAAGGCAAATGGACTGCAGTGACTATGCTCCTGAACTTTAGATTAAGAGAGTTGTTGAGATCCAATATTGCCTAGTTCCCCCCACCCAATTACACATACTCAATCCGCAGTCCACCAAGAAACTGGTGTCAAGCGAGGAACATTGGAAACAAATATGCATGCAGACACGCAACCTGTCCCTAAATAAGCGGTTTAGATTAATACATTATAAATTCTTACACCAGGCTTATTACTCCCTGTCCCGTTTGTGCAGGTTCTTCCCTGAGAGGTCTCCCGCCTGTAAAAGATGTAGTGGAGACCCTGCTGATTTCTATCACATGGCCTGGTCCTGTCCACGTATTAGACCCTTCTGGGGGAAGATTGAAGGGGCAATGTCTGAGATGCTACCGATATCCTGGAACTACACACCAGAGCTATGGCTATTGGCGTTGATTGGGGAGGGC
This sequence comes from Ambystoma mexicanum, assembly GCF_040938575.1. Classification (NCBI taxonomy): domain Eukaryota; kingdom Metazoa; phylum Chordata; class Amphibia; order Caudata; family Ambystomatidae; genus Ambystoma; species Ambystoma mexicanum. The sequence continues at coordinate 871,899,664 of NC_090936.1, forward strand.
CCTCGCTTGGAAAAGAAGCTGTTAGGTATGGCCACAGTGACGGACAGATACATGATAGCTAGAACATGGGGGAAACGGAATGCACCTTGTTTTTTGAGATGGCTGGAATGCATGAGTACATGAGAGCAAAGTGAAACCCGATATGCATCAACGATCCCAGTCGTTAGCAGACTGATAGACTTCTGGCCCCTGTTTCGACAGTATTACTCAGAGCTGAAGCAAAATATGCAGACAGATGGTCAAAATATGTAATAATGGGACCTAATTCATTATCGGGAAGACTCTGCACTAGGGATGAAAATGTTAAATGCGTGCAAGGGGGTAAATAGCAAGGCGGAACATACCCGTTGATTAAGGTCATACACTAGGCTATGAACGAAGGTGAACCTGGACAATGATGGAATGATTCCCCCGGCATGTGAACGTACCCCATGCTACTAGATAGAACAGAGTGAATGGACAAATATGTGTACTATTATATGCTCTGTACTAGGAGCCTGGCTGCGAGGGACAAGGGGGGAGTTACTGTTCGTATGGGTACTGTGGCCTATGTTTAACTGTTATGAAAACCAATAAAGTTAAAAAAAAATAATAATAAAGTATGATGTTGGTGCAGAGGTCTTCTATAGGGAACGGGGAATAAATACTCTGACAAACAGTAAGCTCATTTGTAATTTTTGTTTATACCGGTTATATCCCTGGTTATTTCCCACAGACCATTCTAGAATGTTCCTACTTTGGTTTATGTTTGTATTCAGCAGATTTGCTTCAAACTACTAAAACCAAAGGGCTGTGTTTATTCCAGTAAAAAAACATGCAAGCTCATTCTCACGTTTTGCATCTTGTTTCTGGGTTGAAGCCTTTGATAGAGTTACTTATTGGGATGGTGTTGGCAGTTGTATTGCAGACAAAACCACGGCAGAGAGAATTAACGACTGATGTAGTGTTCTATCCCAACATTCTAATGTTTCTTCTTTGTCATCCCCTTGTTTTAAACAGAACATCCCACCCTTACTGGGTGGAATCTTGCAATAGCTTTAATGTCCCCCCCCCTTGAGGCATTACCAAATGCTGAAGACCTTTGCTTCACTCGGGCCTGTTAACATGGCCTGAGGGCTTTTTCTCCCTTTAAATGGCACTCCACATTTGGCATTATTGCTAATTATTGAGTCCGATGATTGGGCTTCTCAACTGCCCACAGGTCTGTAGGCCATAGTTTTGAATTCTGGCAAACACGATCCTTTAATCTTTTGAGGATTATAACCTGAGTATTTGTGAAAAGGGGAATAACGACCTATCTTTCAAGTGCCTTGCAGCAATTAACGTGTTGCCGTGCACAGTGTAACTTTGATATGTTGTGATTTTAGTAAGTAACGTCTCTGTAGTAAATATTAACCACTAAGAAGTTGTTGCATTTCCATGCAAAGCAGCAGCTAAACCCTACCGAGCGCCTCTTTTTGTTTATCGAAGAAGGGTTTGCTAGTGGCTATTTGTGACAGAACTGACGTTACTGTGTCTCTTATCATTTAAGAGAATGTCCCATTGAACATGAAATGGCACAATGGTAACATCTCATGGAATCGTGATGTTTGGGATTTTGTCTGTTTCTCATGTCACAGCAAGAAATCCCACAGGGCGATGGGGACCTGTACAGGTGAGTTTGTAGGCATTGTTTTTCTCATACATTATGTATTATTTTCTTCGGTTCCTTGTCGAACCTTGCAACTTAATTGAATAACTGTGTAGCTTTCAAGTTATTGTTTCAGTTGTAAAGTTGTATAACTACAGTTTGCTTTGTCCTGCAGAAAGATTGGACCGAGAACTATGGTGTGGTCTGAGAAAGAACATGTGGATGAAGCTGCATATGAATTTGCAGAGGTTGGTCATCACAATTACATTGTGCTCAAGACTTGTAAAGTATTATTTGTAAAATAAAATAGTATTTTAATGGCAGTTTCTCTTCATTTGAAGTTCATAGTTTTTCCTCCAGGAACAAGCTGCTAATATTGTCTGATGTTAATGTTCACTGGTGTTATATCCGCCCTACGTCCCGCAGCGCGGTGACGTAGGGCATGTTAATAAAAGCCCCGCCCCCTGAGTGGGAAGCAGTTCCGGGCGAAGCTGAGCCAGCGTGTGTGTGTGCTTCTTTGCGCTCCCCTGCCAAGGCCGCGCCCAGGCCATGCGGCCTTCTTGGACCGGAGCCAGCCCCTCGTGCTGGGCCTCCGGCACAACGCACGACTTAACAATGGCGACGAGGAAGTGAGCGAGTATCCACGCGCTCCGGAGACCACACGGTCGCTCCGTATAAATTTTTGGACACCCGGTGGGGGCCTCACGACCACGTGACCCCCACCCCCAAAAAAAAAAAAAAAAGTTTTTTTTTTTTCTCTTTTCATCCCCCTTTTCCACACCTCATCCTCGTGGGGTGAAGAGAAAAAAAGAGTTTTTTTTCACGTGTCGTCCCAGGCACCACCAGCACGTCGTCTCCTGCACCAATCCATCGGAGCACATGTGCCGGTAGGACGCTGCATCACCACAGGGCACGCACGAACCTGAAAGGTAGACACTCGGCGACTGAGCGCACGCATCACCATGGCGACTGGGCTATCTACCCCTGGACCTTCCACACCGTCCAGAATGGCGGCAAACCTGTCCATGGCGTCACTACCGCCTCGCACGCAGGGAAGTTCGTCGACGTTGATCCAACCATTCGACCCATTCACGGACCCATCGTCCAGTGGGCCCAGATGGCAGCTATGGCTACAGAAGTTCGAGATGGCCATGGAATGTAAGGACGTCACGTCATCCAGAAAAATGAAGGCTCATCTACTCCTTAGTGTGGGCGACGAGGTGCTGCGCATCTTTAACTCCCTGGAGGTGGACGACGGCCAAGATGCATACCAGAGCGCGAAGGACGCTCTGACAGCACATTTTCTCCCGCAATTGAATCCAGACTATGAAACCTTCATCTTCTGCACGACCATCCAGGCCACCGACGAGACTCTCGACGCCTACCACATGAGGCTGAGGAAGCTGGCCATGTCGTGTGAGTTTACGAACACTGAAAGGGAGATTAGGAGGCAAATCATAAATGGAATTCACTCGGAGAAGCTGAGGCGTCTCGTGCTCAGTGAGAAGGGTATCCCTCTACAGCGCATCCTGGAACTGGGCCGACAAAGGGAGCTTGCCCACTCCAGGGCCGCAAACATGGAAGTGACCCTACAAAAACTCCAGCCGTCACTGTCCACAGCATTGGTGGCTCAAATCTCGGACAGACAATCAACGAGGAGCGAATATGGCAGCGGTTACACCCAGAACAGGTGGCAGCCTCGAGCACCAGGACCAACTGAATGTGGATGGTGTGGTGGCCAAAGGCACGGAAGGCGAAATTGCCCGGCGCAAGGCACCACGTGTGGAGCATGTGGCCGGAAGGATCACTACGCGAAAGTGTGCAGATCCGTGAGTACGCCGTTGCAGCCCCCACAAGGATCCCAGGAGAAAGGGTCATCGAAGAAAAAGAAACAAGCCAGCGCGAGGAGGGTAGCGGTAGTCAACTCCTCGACGGAAGAAGAAGGAGATGATCTCTCAGCCCTACGACAAACAGCAGGCACGGAGAACGAAGGAAAGGGCCGAAAGGTATACTTAGTATCGACACTAAACCAAGGGCCAGCCCAGTCGAAAAGAACCGCCAGGCGACGAAAATGCATGGTCAACATACAAGGCCACGACATACAAATGACCATCGACACGGGGGCGTCGGTAAACGTCATGCCAACCACCGTTTTCCGAACCCTCGCTCCACGACCCGAGCTAAAATCCACAGACACTCGACTATTTGCCTATGGCAGTCGAAAACCTCTACCAGTCATCGGGAGGTTCCGCACCACGCTTGAGCATGGTGAACAGAAGTTGTGGTCGAAGATCTACGTCGTCAAGGCGGGAATTGAAAGCCTGTTGAGCGGAGATGCGGCTGAAGACCTGGGCGTGGTAAAATTCATATGCCACGTTGACGACACATCCGAGGTCGAGAACTTTCTCAGGCAGCACCCCATGCTACAGAGGGGGATAGGCTGTCTCAAAGGAAAGACCATCAAACTACATATTGATCAGTCAGTGCAACCACGCGCAGTAAGACACCGACGGACACCTTTCCACATGAGGGAACAAGTCGAGAAGGAGTTAAGGTCACTCGAAGCCGCTGGTATTATCGAAGAAGTCACGGGACCAACACCGTGGGTTTCCCCGATGGTGGTCACCCGGAAGCCCAAACAGCCAGGGAAAGTTCGGATCTGCATTGACATGCGCCTGCCCAATGCAGCCATAAAGAGAGAGCGACACATAACGCCGACAATCGATGAAATCATCACTGACCTCACGGGATCGTGTGTGTTCTCGAAGGTAGACCTAAAGGCGGGGTACCACCAGCTGAAGCTACACAGAGAATCGCGCTACATCACCACGTTCTCAACCCATTTGGGCCTGAGGAGGTACAAGCGCCTGAGTTTCGGCATATCGTCGGCCGCGGAGGTTTTTCAACAAACCATCCAGGAGGTCATCAGAGGCATACCAGGGGTACTGAACGTGAGCGATGACATCCTGATACATGCACCGGACATCAAGGAACACATTGTGAGACTGAAAGCACTACTGGGCAGGTTGGAAAGCGCCGGACTCAAAATCCATCGAGAAAAGTGCGAATTCCTAAAACCAGAAATTACGTTTTTTGGATACCGGTTCGACCGCACCGGCATATCGCCTGATCCCCAGAAAGTGGCGGACATACAAGCTGCCAGCCCCCCCATGACTCCCACCGAGGTGCGCAGTTTCCTGGGTATGGCCACCTACTGTGGCAGATTCATTCGGAACTTAGCAACACTATCCGAACCACTGAGGGAGCTAACAAAGGCCAGCACCAAGTGGGACTGGGGACCCGAATGCCAGGAGGCATTTGAGAACATAAAAGACTCCCTGTCAACGGACACCAGGATGGCCTACTACGACATGGACCTCCCGACAGAACTATTTGTGGATGCCAGCCCAGTCGGACTCGGAGCAATCTTGATGCAGGTCACGAAAGAGGGTACAAAAAGGTCGATTGCTTATGCATCCAGGGCGCTCACTGCAACGGAACAAAGGTACTCCCACATAGAGAAGGAGGCAATTGCCGTTCTATGGGGATGTCGACATTTCCACATGTACCTATATGGGCGCAAGTTCACGGCGATCACCGACCACAAGCCCCTGCTACCAATCTTCATTGGGTCATCGGCACACCCACCAGCCAGAATCACCAAGTGGCTGCTACACCTTCAGCAATATGATTTCGAACTTGTCTACCAACCGGGCAGCGGCAACCCCGCGGACTTCCTGTCGAGACACCCACGACCAGCCACCCAGCAGGAAGTGTTAGTCGCTGAAGAAACGGAGGAGCACATCTGTCAAGTGGTCCACACCATGAGGCCCAGAGCGATAAACATCGAGGACATTACGACAGAAACCCAGAATGACCCATGTTGCGATCTGGTAAAGGATGCCATCTTGTCAGGCAACTGGAAAGACTTCATGTCGCATACACGCAATAGAACCGAGGGGGCCAAGACGTTCCTAGCAGGCATGTTCACGGTTCGACAAGACCTCTCGATCACTGAGGGAGGGCTCCTGCTAAGGGGTGACCGCATCATCATACCCCCAAGGCTGCAAGACAGGATAGTTGCCCTAGCGCATGAAGGACACCAAGGGCTTGCAAGGACAAAGGCACGGATCCGACACAGGGTTTGGTTCCCTCACATTGACGATCGAGTGGAGGACTTAGTGAACACATGTCTACCCTGCCAAATAACGAGTGGACCCCCTGACCCAGAACCGATCCTATCGGCCGAGCGTGGCCGGGCACGATGGGAAGCGATCAGCATTGACTTTTGCAAAATCAGAGAGGGTCTACATCTACTGGTGGCAACCGATGACCACTCACGATATCCAGAGGTCGAGATACTGGAGTCCACCGCCGCAGAGGTGGTCATCCCGGTGATAGAAAAGATGTTTGCCACCCATGGTCTGCCCACGACCATTAAGAGTGACAATGGACCCCCATTCACAGGGGAGGAATTCAGGTCATACCTACAGGAACTGGGCATCAAATACCACCATATCATGCCAAGGTGGCCGCAAGCTAATGGGGACGTCGAGCGTTTCATGAGAACTATCAACAAGGTACTCAGAGTATCTAAGGCAAACGGCAGCCCATGGAGGATCGACCTGTTCCGTTTCCTAAGGAACTATCGTGTCACCCCCCACAGCACCACGGGCATACCACCCGCTGACCTTATGTTCGGAACTGTCATCAACTCGTCGATTCCCCATCATCCAAGCAGAACCCCTGACGACATCGACCATGCACGTGTGGAAACGAGGAGAACACGTGCCAATGCTCACATGAGCGCCAAGAGAAGAGCAAGGCCCTCGAACCACAGAGTGGGCGACCAAGTCATCATGTTGCGAAACCCCACAAAATCCAAGATGGACACCAGGTATGACGAACTGCCATGGACTATCAGCAACCGGCGTGGGACCATGATAACGGTCACACGGGGAGGTCGGGAAGTAACAAGGAACGCCTCCTGGTTCAAGCCCGTGCCCCAGCACCTCTGGACGGATGGCGAAGGGCACCACGACGACAACGAGCAACAAAGCAGCGACGTGCCGGCGCAAGACCCCCAGGAAGGATCTGCGGGGGATTGCAGCTGGCAATCACCGAGACTACCCAGCAGTGAGGACACATGTAATGAAGGTGAGCAGACTGACGAGCCGAGCGGGGACAGCCCCCAAGCGAAGCGGTACAGCCTGAGAAAGGCCACGAGGCCGCCTGCGAGGCTGAATGACTATGTATGCTAATTTCCCCAGCAGTGGCAGAAGTGTTACAGTTGAGCATGCGGTTTATGTTGTTTAGGTCATGTTGAAATAAAGGAGGAATGTTATATCCGCCCTACGTCCCGCAGCGCGGTGACGTAGGGCATGTTAATAAAAGCCCCGCCCCCTGAGTGGGAAGCAGTTCCGGGCGAAGCTGAGCCAGCGTGTGTGTGTGCTTCTTTGCGCTCCCCTGCCAAGGCCGCGCCCAGGCCATGCGGCCTTCTTGGACCGGAGCCAGCCCCTCGTGCTGGGCCTCCGGCACAACGCACGACTTAACAACTGGCTGTTTATTAACTGCACACACATTCAATCTCAGCATCGATTACAGCTGACGGGTGCATACAAGCAGCATACATCAGGAGCAGGACATCTTTATCTGAAAATGTCTACCTGAAGGGAGAACTTCACAATAAGGCAGCAAAGGGTGGTGGGGGAATCCAAGAGGTGTATGACGCAGCTCTGCACAGTAAGTGGGTGCATTGTATACTCTATGGTTAGAGAGCTAAATATTGCAGACTCCTCCTTGCCTTGAACGTAAAAAAGTAAAGAAAAAGGTAAACATTTGAACTTGTTTTAGTGAACACTATATTATTTGAAGTAATGTAAATGTGAATTTTGTTATGCTCTTAACCACATATGTAGGTGTGCCCACTTCAGCCGCTTAACATTCAGGGAACAGAGAACAATTTGGCCACTTGGTGAGACATATTTTTAAACTGACAGTTACGTTGCTGGGCAGCTGTGACTGCTTCTGGGCCAGAATATTTGTGCATGCAACTGTAAGCACATTGGCTGGCTGACTTACAAACATTATATGTTGCTCCTCCATGAATTTAGTGCGGCCTTCGCTTCAACGGGGCTCCCCTGTTGTCTTTTGGTCTACACAGTGGGCATCTGGGAAAAATAAATGCATAATTTCTATATGAAGGTGTTGTCGTCTCTGTGACTGGGCCCTGAGCACAGATGACCGGGCCTCTTGCCTTTTCAGCTCTCACTAATTTTGCAATGACTCATTCTCTGGATTTGCCGTTCATGCAGTGTGCCCAACAAAGTGCTGTCTCTTTGGGCTCCAGAATCTCAGCTAATTGTTGAGCCTTTGGCTTACCCAGGAGAGACCCTCACCAGCCCGGCCAGCGCTGCTAAAATGCAAATGAAGATACAAATCACATGCACAGCCTCTAACTGGGACACTTAGCAGAGTAATTCAGGATTACCTCCTGGCTATGGCCTATTAGTTTAAGGTTTCCTAACCTGTCTTTTCAGTTCAATAGAAGGGTGCCAAAAGAGGGTTTCCCCCAGTTTGTCCCTCCAGCTCCTCAGTTATGTTGCCTGGGACCGTGTCAATTTGCAACAATGTTGCAGCCAAGCTCCTGAACAATGCCGGGCATATGCGGCCCAGCTCTGGGATTAACTGAAGCCCCAGAGGGGCGCTCGAGGCCACAGTCCCTGCCCAGGGAACTGCGCTCTCTTTCTCCTGTGATCTCTCGTGCTCCTGCCCCATACCTTCTCAACTGTTACTTTTCAATGGTTCATTTATAACTTTCAAGTTCTCTCCTCTGTCCAATTCGTTCCTCGGCGCAGGTGGGAACTTTTCACTGTCCAGCCACATTAAACATTCCATCCAGCCCAGAGTGGGGCTGGATATTTCAATTCATAAAGAAACTGGTAGTCCTTTCAGTGTCAAAACATATGTATATTTAAATAAAATACTTCCATACCCTGGTGCATGTCTACTTATTTTCCTATCTTTCCCTTTGGGGATTAGCGCTGCAGCCCTCCTAGCCAACCCCTAATTGGGACAGGGTTTACATCTGGAAAGCCCAGACTAAACTGTTATGACTTTTGGCCAGTGTCTGGAAAGTAATGTAACTATATTTTGGAAAAAGGACAAACCAATCCTTTACAATTGGCTGGTAGGCTGGCTGCATCCAGAAGGAGAAACTCTTGTTACTGAGAAAAACCATGAGCTGAGGAGGGACAGCCCTTTTGCCCAAAGGTTAGAATATCACAGCCTCACAAAATCCCTAAGCAAGGGGGAAGAAATACTTGCTGGTAACAGTGTTAGTGCCAAGGAGGGCAACTCGCAGCGAAAGGATTTGAGTATCTATGGTTGATGGTCCCTACAGCCTGGCAGGAGAAGAACTTGCTGGTAGAAGTTTTAAAACCAATCCGGGTGCTATATTCCTTTAACTAAGACTGTCAAGGAGCTGGGGCGTGAATTGGAACCAAGAGCATGGTGGGTGCTATATTCTGAGACTGCATACAAGACTGGAGAAAACTGGGATGATTAGTATTCCCCTTGTGACATTTGGAGGTGAACCATCCTAATACCTGTATCATAGTGTACTTAATTATTTTTAGTTTGAGCACTGTGACTAATCTAGGCAATTTGTTCCTTCTCCCTGCAAGGGAAGCCACCCCCTGTGAGGCGAGGGGGGTGAGCCCGCTCCGCAAGACCCTCCCTAGGCGTCTGGGCAAGTGGGACTTCACTGGGAGTGAGATTCCTCCAATACAAAGAGGACCTCCCTGAAAGGACTACGTTATCCACATACATGGGAGTGGAAAGAATGTAGTGCTCTCAGATTTTTTACTAGAAGTATCAGCAATCCTCTTTCGACCCCATTGGCTTCAGGTAATGCTGACTGTTGTCTGAGGGATGCCGTAGAAGAGGGATGCACCTTTTCTGACCTTGATGACGTATGTGCATAGAATAACAATTGAGAATGGAGAGAGATTGGGGGAGCCGTTTGTGATTCCTGCGCAGGCAGGCAAATCCACAGGACGCAGAGGCAAGCCCTTCAGGGGCGGAGCTACGTACGACCGCAGAACCTGCTAGCTGGAGGCTGCAAAGCGGGTACGCTTATCAAGAGGGAGGCTCAGAGCAAGAAAGCAGTCAAGACTGAAAACAAACCATGAACATGAAAGCTCAGTGGTGGGCCGGGCATCCACTATCGGACACCGAAACCAGCAAGGAGCCTGAGCCTGCAGACTCCGCAAGGCACGTGCCAGTCCAGATGGGATGAGCACGAACGGGGAGGCGTACGCTCCCATCGTGAGAACGCCAGTGAAGGCAAAAAGCTGTGGGGTCGGAGATTGCTGCAACCATTCCTGGTACGAAACACTGGGAACTGAAGTGAGCACAATAACACTTGTACTCTGGAATGAGAGGTTTGCTGACTTCGCATATCAAGGCAGGTGAAAGCACCGGGAGTGTGAAAGCCTCAAAGCATGGAACGGGCATGCCGCACCGTGCAAAGAAAAAGAGACGCACACAATTTCTATCAAGGCTGGGTAAACTGTGTTCAGTATCAAAAAGTGAGAGATTTATATAGACACGCGTCTTGTGGACCAGGGAGTCCAAGGAGTACATGTGATTGCATCCAGGTTAGAGATGCCAAGAAATGTATAACAAGGGTTTAAATTGAGAAATATCAAACCTATTACAAAGCCACAGGACTTTGGGGAGTTCCTGTGACACACAAAGTAAAGCAAATACGAATACATGAGAAACGTAATCCTGGAGGGATTATTACTACTGGTAAAGGCTACATAGATCCTGGAGGAATTTAGCCACTGATAAACAACAAATGTGATAAATCAAGAAGAAATGTCTTTTGGTTTCTCAGACTGGTGGAGAACAAGAACTGTATACAAGATACTTATATTTTAAGTGGTGATTAACTGTATTTAGGGACTGGATATCGTATAGGGATATCCTACTAGAACTTTGAGACTGAGCTAAGAGCTCCAAGAGCCGGGCCAGGCAGAAACAAATGCCAAGGTTTTTCTGCAACCCTCTTTTCCTTTTTACATAGGGTTTTCTAAAGTGTTAGGGCCAGTTAGGAACTTGGGAATCTGGACTCAGGACTTACAAGCACCCTTAGTTTTTGTTTTAGATGACAGGGAATTTCCCTCATAGTGATAGATCCAGTTATACATTTTTCTTTTATTTTGAATAAACACATATGCAACATGACCCATTGTCTGGGTTCTCCTTCTGGCTTGCCACATTACCCTAGAACGTTTAGGCATCATGGATATCGATCTTGAGAAAGTAAACACATGTTGAATTTGACTTATGGATCTGGTTTGTTCTGTTGATCCTAAACCACAAGCTTCAAGGGCGCAAAGAGTTGTGGCTTATTTCAAACTGGGACTATTTGCATCTGTGCACATGCATAGGCACGTGCAAGAGTGTCAATAATGGGCTGTCCATTTGCCCTTGTGGCTGGAATCAGTCCTATTTCCTTTTCTTTTATAAATGATACAGTGCTGAGCTTGTCCTTAAGTAGAACCATGTAATGGGTGGCTCTCACTCTGCTAAGCAGCCTTGACAGTCTGCCATTCATATTTGCAGTTTTGTATTCGCTCAACCAAACATGTGTATGCTTTAAGATTAGGCTGAGCCATTTAAAATGAGCAAAGACTAATTTTATATTCTTCTTTAATCTTTATTGTATGTTTCTGTTTGCATACCGTGGGGTGTTTTAAGGAAATAAAATATATATTTTTTGCACCTTAAATTCATAATTCATTGAAGAAAATGCTTTTGTGATGAGGGACCCACTGGCACATATATCTTGCTGCAGAAGTGTTAACTGTAAATTGTGTCAACTTAGTTTATTCAAATATTCACCTACCGTATGAACTATGAAAGTAACATGAAATTCCATTTTACAGACAGAAGCCATGTTGAAAATAGCTGAAGATTTAGCTGGACATTATGTTTGGGGGCAATATGATCTGTTGGTCCTGCCACCCTCGTTTCCTTACGGTGGCATGGAGAATCCTTGTCTAACCTTTGTGACTCCCACCCTATTGGTAAGTTATATAATTATTGCATAACTTCCCCAACCAGAACTTTTCTGATGTAACATTTTCTGAGAGAAGATGAAAAGTAAGGGAGACTGTCATTAAATATTGATATCTTTAAAAAAAAAGCACGAATTGATGTTTTGCCCGAAATACCAACTCCGTGAACAAGGTGAGTGCACTTGAGATGTGATCAATACTTTCAGACCATGTAACTAGATGATCTTAATCCTTGTAATGTCTGCTGGCGTTTCTATTAAGGTTGAGGTGATTAGAAGTGTAAGGGACCAAGCAAACGTTCTAACATGATTTTATCGTTCTTCCTCATGGTACTTCCACTCCGCTGTTTGTCTTTTTGGTACTTCACTGGACCTGCAGGGCTACCCCCATCTGACTACTGTATACTAGTCTTTGTTTCACAATTATAGTCTGTAAATCACAGCTACTACATATTTTACAACCTCCAGCCTCCCCCCCCAAACCTCCCCCAGGTCTGGCTTAGGGTAGAACATCCCACAAGTGTAAACGGCACATGCTTAAGCAAGGCCTGTTCCACAATGTTGTTTAAATGGTATACAATGTTTATAACTAAAAATAAATAACGAATGACATACAGAATAAACAAAAATGAGGAAAAATACCGATTTTCTTTTTTGATTTTTTTTTTTTTAGGAAAATATAAGTGGGAGTGGGGTAAATTGTTAAATCTTGTGGGTAGGTGGTTGGGGGTTGGTTTTTAGCAAGGCGAAATGAGCGTTTGGGGGTGGCCCACCCCCCCAAAAAAGAAATTATTTTTCTCATTATTTATAATTCGTTATAATTTCATTCATTATTAATTGTTTTGTTTTTATGACCTGGAACCTTTTAAATGGCAGAGATTAGCTTTGCAAATCCTCTAACATAGCAAAGCCTTACTGTTTCCGAAGTTAAATAATTGTACGGATCCCAATCGCTTGCCACCCTTCCCTTGTAGTGACAGTCAAGCTTTTGAATAGTTTGCAAAGGTAGCGGGCGCCCCTCTCTCGACAGAACAAGGCCTGATAACCTGTTCAGTGGTTATTAACCACTTGAGAGTTCGCAGCCACTGCTTTTACTCACTGTGCCTTTCACAGATGGGAAATATCCATTTGCATATCAGTCTTTGTCCTGCCCAGGGGCAGTCCAGCACCGAAATGCAATGGCAAATCCAACCTGAACAAGAGTACCACCAGCAACCCCATACACGTGTTTCACCCTTGTTGGGGATCATCAGTGAGGTGAAGCTGATGCCTCTCTAAGCACAGTGAGAGGGAGACCACGTCTGGTTGCCCCCAGGAGACCTAGGGTTACCAATCCCAGGTTCCTTGAAATTTAGTTTGCAAAGGTAGCGGGCGAAACACGTGTATGGGGTTGCTGGTGGTACTCTCGTTCAGATTGGATTTGCCATTGTATTTCGGTGCTGGACTGCCCCTGGGCAGGACAAAGACTGATATGCAAATGGATATTTCCCATCTGTGAAAGGCACAGTGAGTAAAAGCAGTGGCTGCGAACTCTCAAGTGGTTAATAACCACTGAACAGGTTATCATGTCTGTTCTTGCGAGAGAGGGGCGCCCGCTACCTTTGTAAAACTATTTTTTAAGGAACCTGGGATTGGTAACCCTAGGTCTCCTGGGGGCAACCAGACGTGGTCTCCCTCTCACTGTGCTTAGAGAGGCATCAGCTTCACCTCACTGATGATCCCCAACAAGGGTGAAACACGTGTATGGGGTTGCTGGTGGTACTCTCGTTCAGATTGGATTTGCCATTGTATTTCGGTGCTGGACTGCCCCTGGGCAGGACAAAGACTGATATGCAAATGGATATTTCCCATCTGTGAAAGGCACAGTGAGTAAAAGCAGTGGCTGCGAACTCTCAAGTGGTTAATAACCACTGAACAGGTTATCATGTCTGTTCTTGCGAGAGAGGGGCGCCCGCTACCTTTGTAAAACTAAGCTTTTGAATAGATTGTAGGTGCTAGGGAGACAGACTACCCCACCCCTTTCACAACATACTATTCACACAACACACAATCAACCATCAGTATGTCTCTGCATTCATCACAGTGACATCTATGAAGTATGCTTGATTGATGAACAGTTACACCTCCCACCACATCTCCCTGGGGCCTTTGTGGGGAGGGCGTACCACCACTTCCATGTGTGCTTGAACAGCACAATAGCTTAGGTCACCAATATTTTAATTCCCCTCGATTTTCAACAGTTGGGGACAACTGTTGGTCAGTGGGCAATCATGATTGTTGGGGCACTTTAATTGAATTATTTCAGGACACTGGAAAACTGTTCCCTAAAGCGGGACTTAGGTGGCTAAAATGTTTTTGAAACTGTAATCAAGAGGGATCTAACTTGACCTCTATGTGACATCAATTGAGAAGCCTTCTCTCAAAATAGACATTGCCACTCACCAAAATGTCTTTCACTGCATTGCAGTGCCTCTTTAAAAAAACCTCAGTCTGCTGTACCTTCACTTTTTGCACATCTGCATCACAAATGGTGTTTCTTTTTAAAGTAGAGAAATTACGTGTTTGCCGTTCTCTACTTAAAAAAAAAAAATACAAAATAAGATGGCCTCCATGGATCAGGGTGAAGGGATCTACATGTAGTCCCTTCTCTCTCTCCATGGCGGCTAGTCGCCCTTTGGGGACGTGCTGGGAACACCAGTGTTCCTGGCTCAGGAGAGGGAAAAGGCAGCAGCAGGTAAGTGGGCCTCTGGGGTAGATAAACACGTGGAAAAGTGGCGTGAGGGATGGGGATGCCAGGGCGCAGGGGAACACTAACCTGTTAGCCGGCGAGGGAAGATGGTGTCCTCCTGCTCTGAGGAGGCTCGAAGCGGGGGCTTTACCATGTTGTAAAGTCCCTGTTCTGAGCCTTCTCATTGGCTGGGAGACTGAAGCCATGCCCCCGCCGGGTACTAATAGGATCTCATCTTCTCCTGAATTACTTGTCCCCACTGTGCCTTTTTTTATTTATTTTGTTTGTTGTTTGCTTGCTAGGTGCTTATACAGCAAGTAAAATACCATTTCAAAGCGCCCACAGGGCGAGGGGGGGGAACAAGGGAGTGAAATACATTACAGAACAAAATAATAAGTAAGAGCAGTGGAGGGAAAAGCAGGAAGGACGAACCAATGCCTTGTGAGTATTCAGAGAGTGCAAATGCAGCAAGGAAAAGGGCAGAGGGAATAAGTGCTAGGGAGTCCGGGCCCATGGGTGAGCCACAGATGAAGTGCTTGGGTTGTGAAGTGCTACATGGCCAAGGGCCTCGTTGGGAGTAAGTGCAATCCTACTGGGCGGAGGGTGTGCCAAGGCAAGTGCTGAGGGAAGACAGGAGCTGGGCCGATTGGGTGTGGGAGGTCAGGGGCTCCCAGGGATGCATAAGGGCCCCAGACACCAATCACAGCAACTGTGGAATTAGCAGAGAAGAAGGGAAGGAGGAGGTGAAGAGGAAGGTCTTAAGGAGCTTCTGGAATTTAAGAAAGCCCTGCTCAAGGCGCATAGGCAGGCTGTTCCAAAGGAGGGAGCCAGCTGAGGAAAGCGATGGACCACCTACCCTCTGTTTAGCAAAACACTTTACACACAGAGTTGGCTCCAGAGGAACAATGTGGTCTAGAGGGAGAGTATTTAGTGCGATAAAGTTGAAGATAGTGTAGTCCCTGGACCCAGAAAGCCTTGTGGATGATGCAGAGGGATTTTAATTTAATCCGTGCAGCAACCGGGAGCCAATGAAGACTTTTTAGGGCAGGAAAGATGCAGTCCCTGGGCTTAAGGCAAAAGATAAGTCTTGCTGCCCTATTCTGGATTAGCTGCAGGGGCCACAGAGTGGAATAAGGTAATATCAGGAGGAGGCTATTGCAATAGTCAAGCATAGAGAGAACCGGGGCTCTGGTAACATTGAACCTCTGGGGGAAGTGAGAAAAGGGAGGATTCCTTTGAGAAGGAAGAGCTGGAAGTGGGACTTCTTGGCAATGTCCTGACTGTGAGGGAGGAAGGAGAGAGAGAGAGAGAGAGAGAGAGAGAGAGAGAGGGGAGTCAAAGATGACTCCAAGGTTAAGGGCTTCAGAAGGAGCAGGGGGGACAGCCAACAAGTTTGAGTACTACTTGTGTAGTCCGTTCATATGATGGCAACAATATGCCAGGCAATATGACTTTTCCCTTATCTTGGGAAGCTATAAAGTTGAATCTGCAAAGGGGACTGTTAGAATGTGATCACTATCCCTTTTCCACTTGCTATGTTAAGGGTGATTAGCACTTGCCTGCATTTTATTATCATAGCATACTGGGTAGAAAAGGAACTGTTGATGTGGACATACATTCACAACACCTGGCAGAGACAAAGAGCTTTGAGGTAACTGATTTAATACATTTGCAAATTCAATAGATTTCCAATGTCTCTTGTTGATGCAGGGTGGGAAGGTGTGTAACAGTTTCATCAGCAGCCTAGCTTAGACTGCAAATTGCCTAGTAATTAATTTCTCAGTGGAATAATGGCACTCCAAAGGTCGAGCTCTATGCTTAACCTTACAAGACATAGAGTAACACAAATTCATGTTCCCTCATGCTATGGTGTACAATGATCTACTGTAGAGTGCACAATGTGTTAACATCTTTATTGAGTTCATTTTTAAATAACATGACTGCTTTATTTTACAGGCAGGTGACAGATCATTATCAAATGTGAGTATATGCTTCAGCACAGTATTAATGTATTTTGGTATAGTGTTGTAGTACATTGCAACAACATCTTCTGTGCCCATCTGGGTTGCACAAATGTATTCTATGAGAAGGAGCATTTTTGGTACTGACTTTTTTGAATACATGTGTCTGATCATCTTCATTTGGCTTCCTAAGCGCTTGGACTTTGATCACGGCTTTCTCTCAGGTCATTAAATCGATCCCCAGCATGCAGCTCAGGGTAGCATTAATGTGAAGTCATAGTCCAGGTCTGCAGAAGTCTTTTTTATCTTAGAAATGATTATAGGGCTTGCAGCTTTGGCTCGGCTATGTAGTTAATAAATACTATTTTCCAATCACTGTCTAGGATTCACAGATGGTAGCTTAGGTAGAATCTCTAGGTGTTCTAATCTGACTATAGGTAAAGAAATGATCTCACACTTCTGGATAACCGCATGAAGGTGGGCTCTTGATCTGTCTCCGTGCATGAATATGAAGGCCTTCACCCAGTTTGTGATCTGAATATGTAGCAGTTGTGCAGAGTCTCTATCTGTCCCCCAATCACCCCTGACTAGCAAAATGGTTTACTTAATTTGTTTGGAAATGACTCATTTCCTGACATAAATGTCTTCAGTCTGCAATTCCTCAAAATGTGACAGACCATATGCATTGTATTCGGGTGATACAGAAATGCTAATGTGCTGACAAAATGAACAATATTCTTTTTATCTACAACTATTGTTTATGAAAGAAATGTCATATATGGTGCATTATAAAACATGGGGGGTGTTATGGAATAATTAAAAAAAAAGGGAAAACACTTTGGGCTTGACTGTTCAACAAAATGGTTATAGTTCATGTCTGATTGATTGGTTGATGTTCATGTGCTTTTTTCATATTTCTTTTTTTGAAACCTCTTTTTATTAGGTTTTACTTGACCCGTTTCTTGGTAAATGGACCGGGCTAAGTATCCACAAACCTCGCCCTTCTTCTTCCACTGTACCCTATGCCTCTGCCCATCACCCAAAGCCCTGAAACACCACCCCCCGACCCCCAGTTTAATAATGACCCAAAATGACCACAGTGTAAATAGTACACACACAGTACAATATTCATGAATGTCTGATTTCGTATCGGGGCCTTCTTATTAGGACAAATAGTTTCATGTATACATTTCCTTTTATTTGCATCCTGTAGTGGATGTTTTCATGTGGGCCAGAATTGAATTAAAGAGCGTTTACCGCCCTGCCTGATGAGTCAACACAGTATGTGTATGCAGAGCCTGAAGGTCAGGGCACCCCACCAATTCATTTGATGTAAGCATCTACAATTTCCCCAAATGTGTCTGCTTGCGTAGGTCTGCCTCGCCGCCTCATTACCGCACATCTTAGAGATCAACCCTAGGCAGGCTTTTTTAGTAGGAATTTTAATCGCTTTCCACTGCATGATTCTTAACTTGCATGCCGTAAATAGGATTGTGTGCTAGCTGTCTTATAATGGAGTCTGTGTGCCAGTGTGTGTCCTCTGCTCCGAATACCATGGGCCTGGGGGCGAAGCATATAGAAATATTGGGGACACGAGAGATCAATTTATGAATTCTCTTCCAGTATTTTTGTTTTCGCCAGGCATGACCACATGATGTGGCTCATCGTGCCCGTCCCCCCGCATTGACGGCGGCACGCAGGGGAGCGAACAAGGCTCATGCGGCATAGTTTGCTGAGCGTGTCGTACAGTCGCTGGATTCATTTATATTGTATTTCTCTGTTGCTATTGTATGACATTAAGGAGATGTTCTCGAAATAATCGCAGATGTCGCCCACGTCTACTGGGGTGTTTAAGTTACTGGACCATTGTGTTGAAAGAGTTATATTGCGCTGGGTGTTGTGGTGCAAATGGTGGAAAATGAAAGCAATTGTGGATATTCAGTAGGGTTTGCTCCATTTCCAGTTCACCTTCTGAGGGGGTATCCTGCAGAGTCTGTTTGGTTGTATTAGATCTAATCACCTTGTATGGTATGATAGTGTAGCCACTCCGTATCCTGAAGTCAGAGTATTTTGCTGGCCCCTAGGAACCCCATTGGTTCATCCCTGTCAGAAAGGTCCACCACTCTAATCTCGGGCCATAGGGAATTTTGATGTTTGTGTAAAGTGTGGTCTAGGCCTATAGAGAGAATTGCTCATACACTGATCCAGGCAGAGGCAGCTCGGATATCTGATCCCAATTGTCCTCTCATCCTATGCCATTGGGTTAGTGTTGGGCTTAACAGCGGGTGTGTTCTGATGCTATTAGGTAGTTTGTTCGGGGGCATGGCCAGGAATTCTGCCGGCGTAAATGGCGATATAAGGGAGAGTTTGATTGTTCTCCAGCTGGATGAGTCGGATGTGTCCAGCCATCTTTTGGCCCAGCATAGTTGGGCGGCTTGATAAAATGTCCGCCATACTGGGTACAGCTAGTCCTCCATCGCTTTTGGAGGCCTGTAAAATTTCAAGCCAGACCATAGCCTTTCTGCCTCTCCATATGAATTTGGCCAGTTGCTTGTCCAGATCCTTATACATTTTTTGTGCGGGAGCGCATTGAAGCATCATTGGCAGGTATATCCGTTTTGGGAGCAAGTTCATTTTGAAGGCATTGATGCGACCTACTAATGATAGCGCTAATGTGTTCCATCTAACAGGATCAACATTGATCTTTGCCAGGGTAGGTGGCTAGTTTAGGTTTGCGATTTCGTGAATGGATGGGGCAATATGGACTTCTAGATATTTGGAATGATGTTGAAGGCAGAAAGGAGCTACCCTGCCTGGGTCCCATGGTATGTCGTATCTGAGGGGGAGAACGTCCGATTTTGTCCAGTTTACCTTATAGGCCGTCATGGGTCCGAATTCGTGTAGCAGATGACATAAGCGTGGGAGTGACACCGAGGGGTTTCTGAAGGTAGACCAGGTGGTCATCAGCATACAGGGATTTTCGGTGTTCCTTCGGCCCCCTAATCGTGCCGTTCCAAAATAGGTAATTGCAAAGTGTTTCTGCCAGTGGTTCTATGGACCATGCATATAGGAGGGGGGAAAGGAGGCAGCCTTGTCTGGTGCCTAAGTAAAGATTGAATTTGTTCAAGGTGTTTCCTTTCGTTTGCACCGAGGCTTGGGGGTTCGTATATAATAAGCGTATAAGCCCTAGTAATGCTGGAGGAAACCCATAGGTCGTGAGTGCACTGAAGTCCCACCTTACTTTGTCAAATGCTTTTTCAGCATCAATCCTTAATATCAGTTCATCTGGGCTGTCCCGTCTGGCGAGGACATGTAAAAGTTATCTGACGTTGTCTACCGAGTGACGACCTGTGATAAATCCAGTCTGACCTTTGTAGATAAGTTGTGGTAGTATTTTGTCGATTCTTCGTGCTAGACACTCAGCCAATATTTTGGCATCTGGGTTGCGCCCCTGTTTGTGGAAGACGATTATATTGGCCACCATAATCGACTTTGGTAGGTGGCCCTTAAACAATGCTTCGGCGAATACCGATTTGAGCAATGGGGCTATACGGTCCACCATTACTTTATATAGTTCTATTGCTATGCCATCAGGTCCTGATGCCTTTCCCGCAGGTAATGAGGCTATGGCCGGAGTGATTTCATCAGAAGTTAACGGCATTGCTAGTTGTAACTTTTGTGAGTCATTGATTGTTTTTAATTGGACCGTGGCAAGAAATGCCTCTATATATTCAGGGGCAAGTGGGCTCGGCTTAGCATATAGCTCACTATAGAATTCCTCAAAGAGCCTGTTTGTCTTTTTCATTGGTCAGTGGCTTCCCCTTCTTATCCCTGATGCTAAGTATCTGTTAGGATGCCTGTCTGGTGTGAAGGGCAAGTGCCATTAGGTGGAGTGGTCTGTCGCCATCTTGGTGGTCGGCCTGTGACCAGCTAGTGAATGATTTTTACACCCGCTGAGTTGTGATTTGTTTAAGCTCCCCTCTAAGCTTGTTGAGCCGCGTGTATGTGTTGGGGTCGCAGGTCTGTTTGTGTTGGGATTCTGCAAGTGCAACGTCCGTCCCAATCTTGTTTTCTCGATCCTTCCAACCCTTCAGTTTGTGGGCCCATCGAGATATTAATTGTCCTCTAAGGAAGGCTTTCAATGCGTCCCCGCAGGTAGCTGAGGAATAGTCAAGAGTCAGGTTGGCTCGCCAGAACTGGTCTATGTCTTCGCCAAGCTTCTAAGTAAAGTCTGAATATGTCAATGCTTTTAGATTTAGGCACCAAGGTGGCCTGTCCAGGGCTGTGTCTGATAGCTCAATGTGAAGGAGCACTGGTGCGTGGTCTGATACCGTTATAGGGAGGATTGTGCAGTGCCTCACTTGTGAGAGGATTTTCGTTGGAGTCATCCAGTAGTCCAGTCTGGAGTATGACTTATGGCAGTTCGAGAAAAATGTGAACTCATGTTGTTTGGGATGGAGGTGTCGCCATATATCTGCGAGTCCCAGATCAGCCATGAGTGTTAGTAGGGTAGTGCGTTTGCGTGGGGGTAAGGGGTAGCAACAGTGTTGTGCCCTGGCAGTCCGTCGTATCTAGGATTGTGTTCCAGTCCCTACCTATGAATGTGAGATTCCACAAAAACTGTGCACATTTTGCGAATACCTGTGTAAAAAAACGTGGGTGTGTCGCCAGTCGGGGCGCAGACGTTCAGGAGGGTTATGGGATGTTGCTGAATCAGGCCCTAGATCAGAGCGTATCTTCCATCTTTGTCTGAGATGGTGTGTAATGTGTGGAACGGGATGCGTTTGTGTATTAGGATAGAAACACTCCTTTTACACCTGTGTGGTGAATGGGTTGACGCCCCAACCCACCCTGTTTAGTTTCCCCAATTCATGGGCATCAAGGTTTGTTTTCTGGAGGAAAGCAATGTCACATTGTGTGTCACGTAGGTGGGTGAGGTCTCGCTGTCATTTGATTGGGTGCCCTAACCCTTGTACGTTGAGTGTCACAAGGCACAGATCAGCCATTCCCATGGGGGCAGAGTCATGCAACGCTTGAGATTGGGAAGCTATGGGTGTGGCTTTATCGGGGGAAGCTGCAATGGTCCAAGATGTTGTGTGTGCTTGCTTACAACTTTTAACAAAACAAACATGACCTTGAACCTGTAGGTCATAACATGAACATTGGGACAAACAAACAGTATCCCAATATTGCTTCTCAAAAGCCCATGCACTGAGAGAGATGGGAGAGATGGAACAACTCTCAGCCGCCCCTCAGACATGATGGTAGGATTCATCAGGGGCTGGATGACCCTGGTGGGGCAGAGGCTGGCAACAATAAGACGGCAGGTTAGTTTGTTGTCTGTCGCTCGGGTTCAAACATTCTAGGCAAGTAGATTTGTCATTCTTGGTCGAATAGTCTCTCCTGGAGTAGATCATCCTCGTAAATGAAACATGCTAAAAAACCCTTGCAAGGCACCATTGGTTTGAGAAAAACCGTATGGGGAAGGACCAAACATGTTGACGACAGGGTGTCTCTGCCGTCAGGGCCTTTTGGTCATCTGCCTGTGCATTGTCGCTTGCCCCGCGGATGTCGTTGTTGTTGGAGTTGCCATTGCGGCGTGTCATTTGGTGGGTTGGCCTTTCCTCCTCATTATCGACGGGAAAATCAGTGGAGACGAGGTCGCGTTGTCTTATCAGGGACCATGCGTCTTCTGGGTTGTCGAATGAGTGCCGTTTTTTGGCGAGTAGGATGCACCAGACCACAGGAAATTTCAGATAAAATGTGTGGGATATGCCTTGAAATGCAGTGAATAGTCGGGCAAACCTTTTCCTCTGGCGGGACACTTCAACTGAGTAGTCATTGAAAATGCAGATTTCTGACCCTTCAGCTTGTATTGTGCCCACACATCTGTAGGCACAGAGTAGGGCTATCTGATCTCCTGCAGCCGGTTTCGGGACTGGGGCTCTGGATTCGTTCTATTGTATGGGAGCAAGGGTCTTGAATATGCAAGTGGTCCTGGAATAGTCGATATGCAAACACCTCAAGGTCCGAGCCCTCCGCTTGTTCAGGGAGGTCGATTATTTTGGAGGTTGTTACGTCAAGAGCAGTTTTCCTGGTCCTCTACTTTTGCCCCGAGGTGCTGCACTTCCTTTGAGGCCGCCAAGGTTAGTGTTGGCCACTGCTCTGTTATCCTCGGGTGCATTTATTCTCTGTTCGTTGTCGGTTGTGGGTTCCGCTTGGGCATTGAGGTGGGTCTGCATGTCCTGAATGTCTTGCTTGATTTCCAGCACTGTAACATTTGTTTCTTGGGTGCTATGACCAATTGCTCTCATTTCCGTGAGGAGTGTCTGTAGCTGGTTTTGTACATCCATTTTGGCCTGCTGCAGTGTAGTCTGTCGTATAAGTGGTTTAGTAGAGTCTGGTGTGCTGTCTCTGCTGTTAATATTGCCGGTTAGGTTCTTTGCCATACCCTCCCAGACGGGCTGTCAGATGGGAGGTAGGGTTTGGCGTGCCCGTGGGTAATTGCGGTTCCCAGATTTATCGGGTGCAAGTTGAGGGGTTGTTAGGCAGAATCATATGCAGTACCCTATGGGAACACCACACACAATTAAGACTACAAGTGCAAGTTCAAATTCACCTTTGGTACAAGCCTGTACTACACAGTAAAGTGGTAGCGATCGCTGAGCAGCCAGACTTATCTCAAGAGTAAAGTGAGCAGTATCAGAAGTTGCACAAAGGACAGCATTGCTACGGTTCAAACAAACACTGACTCAAGGTTTCTGAGTAAAAGAGTATACATTTATTTACACTATCATTTGTAAAACAGTTCACTAATATAAAGCAGCAGAAAATCACAATCTCAATACACTACACACCACCCAATGAATTCTGGACAAGTTAAGCTCAAAATGAAGTGTAAGCAAAATGGCACTCAAGCAATTTAAAAAGGAAGGGGAAGACAAGGTTGCTCAAAATCAAGCAGCACCAACAAGTAACTAGGCAAGGCTATTTAGAAAAGGCTTACTACAACTAGGATTGAAATCAATAGGCCTGGGCCAATGTTTATGGTTCTGAGTCTTTGCAGAGGATCACACAGTTCAGAGTAGTTTGCGGTTAAGTCTTTGCCAAGAGTTCGAGACGAAGTTGGTCAGAAGAAAAGTGAGAAGGACAAGCCATCGGGTTAGTGAAAGATTTCCAACACTTTCACCACTGTCGGACGGAACGAACCACCGGATTTGAACAGTACCTTAGTAGAATAAGAATGCCGTAGCTGAGGCAGATGTTCCTGGCAGGACCTGCAGGCTCACGGTTCCTGAAGCGACTGTCGGACTGACAAGACGGAGGAAGACTGGAGGGTCCTGCACTGCCCAGGGAAGAAACCAGCAACAGAGCAAAGCGAAGAATAAAAGGTGTGCTCCTTAAAACCCAAACCTCCTGGCTATCCGGTTCACTGCAGCGATGCACAGCAAATTCGACATGGGGAGGGAGGCCTTGCTTGATGTTTGGCGAACTGGTTGGTCCCACCAGCTCAAGGGAAGATGATTTGAATTTTGAGTAGATATTCTGGGATTCCAAGGTAAAGGCTTTTAGCGTAGAGAGTCTTGATAATATCAATTAGATTACTGCACAGTCCAATGTGTGACAGCCAGGCAGCGCATGGTGCAGAGGCCTAGACAGGGTAGGGCCTGAGCGGGCAAGGCCCACCCCAAATCTGTAAATGCCCACTCAACCGGTCTGTGTGGGCATTTAGAGATGTTAATGT
Source organism: Ambystoma mexicanum (assembly GCF_040938575.1). NCBI lineage: Eukaryota > Metazoa > Chordata > Amphibia > Caudata > Ambystomatidae > Ambystoma > Ambystoma mexicanum. Next base: position 871,923,814 of record NC_090936.1, read on the forward strand.
CACTGCTGTGGGCCCAGCTACATTAGCTTCAGGACCCAATAGTTGGACAATCCTGGCTACGCCTCTGGCATGGTGCATTGTAAGGTCCAGAGCTTGAAAAAGCAGCTCTTTACAATGGCTTTTACAATGGAAATCTTCTAATAAGTCGCTGTCCATTTTGATTTCAGGATTCCTCACAGTAAAATTGTGTAGTGGGGAAAAATGCTGCTTCAGGGTTAGCTGGTATAAGTTCTGTTTTTTAGGGATGGAGGTTAAATCTTTTAACGTTCATCCATGAGTCCACTCGTGCAAGGAATGTGTTCAGGTCGGACGTGTGCATAGGTAAGTTTGTAAATACTTTGTATGTCATCTGTGTATTTGAAACATGTGTGTCCGCTTTGGTGTTGGGGTCTGCAGGAAGGGGGCATGTATGTGTTAAAGAAGAGAGGCTCTAACTTTGGTGTGATCCCTCAGTTTGTCTGGTGTTCCGTGAAACTTTCTGGACGTTAGGGCTACGGCTGAGTCCATAATGCAGCCCCCCCTACTAGATGGTATTACCCAGAAACTGTGCTCCATACACAGTGGTATTTGTAAATGCTTCCAAGCATTGAATAAAGGCCAATTGGCCCTTAACCCATTGAAGAGACAGTGCAGCATATTTTGCATACACAACACAAGAACAACCAACAGAGATGTCCATGGTAGCTTTTATATCTTTCTCATAAATTATTCACAAATGAACAGTTACAATATATTGCCAGAAATGTATTAACATACAAAGCCCGGATCCATGGAATAATAACGCACTACTAAATTGATGGTGAGGTGCATTAATAGGCGAATGGTCCATTTTACTGACAGTGAATGTTGTTCCAATATTCAACTGACCTTTTAAAATATGGAGTTTGCAATGTTCTGACTGATGTTTTCCCTGCCACCCACAACCTCTTGTTAGCCGCCTGGATAGTAAAGCTTTAAATAGCTCATCTCCTTTTATCTCTCCTGGGCGTCTGCCAAGATGCCCAAGGTTTCTGTTGCAACAAGTGTCTGGGCAAGTGGAGTGCGGAGTGCCTGTGGAGCAACCCTTTTCTGTGACTTCCCTTGATCACCAGGCTAGACTTCCAACCCTCACAAGATGAAACGAGGAGATAGACCTCAGTCAGTTTTCCTTGTTTGTTGCCTGTAGGGCAGCACACCCCTTCCGCTCAAGGGTGGTGCACCTGTAAAGGAAGAAATTCCATAGAAAAGGGTATTTGACCCATTTTGGTTCTCAGTAGAGGGGCTCCCATACTTCTTTTCAATTCTGTAAAACTTGGGGTTTCACCCAAAGTAACCACGGGTAATCCAGATATGGACCCCTTGCTTCACTGTGCCTTAGGGAGGCTCAGTTTCACCTCACTAAGGAGGTCCAACAAGGCCGAAACATATGTCTGGGGTTGCTGATGGTACTCCTGTTTAGGAGAATTGCCTAGCTGTTCGGTGCTGGACTGCTCTTGTCGGTGGGACAAACACTGATATACAAATGGATATTTCTCCTCAGTGAAGGGTGCAGTGACCTAAAACGTGGTTGTAGACCCTCCTGAGTGGAAGAAATTCTGTAGATCAGGGTATTTGACCTATGTTGGTTCTCAGTACACAGGCTCTCGCACTCCTTTTCACACCTGTAAAGATGCATCTCAACAGTAAGTGACCAGCTACCACTAAACTCTCCTTCCCTTCCCCGCCCCATAAATGCCCTTGTCATTATTTGCCTTGGGAGCCACTGTAACTCTTCTGGTTACATGGTGACTGCCATCCCTCACTTTCTTTCTTCACACATGCGTTTTTTTAAATTTCTTTTTATATACTCCACGCCCTACTTGTCTGTTTGTGTCATCAATAAGTAATGATTTCCTATACTATTCCTGGGTGTCTGGTCCATGTCTAAGCATACGAGGTAGGTAAGCCCTCTCCAGGGGCCTCGTTCATTAGGTCTTGTTTCAGATAATGTCAGTTTTCCTGTCATTATGTGTTTTGAATTATGCTGCTTCCCACTAGGGCAGGAGAGAATCTGAAGAAATCCTATGTGGGACTCCTCTCAGTAAGGGACTGTTTGCAGCATCACTCTCCAGAACTCGTAACTTTGCCTGACTAGCACACTCTCCTTTCCTATCGAGTACCTTCACTGTTAATGACTCTGACCACTGTCAGTCATGCAGTAACTATAAAACAGTGACTCCCTTCCTGTTTCCATGGAGATTCCGGACTTCGTCCTACTGTCAGACTCCTGCCACTACTGTGCAACGCCACTTAATCAAAGAACAACCAGCATGACATTGCACAAAGAACTACTGATCTGAAGGTTTTAACTGCTAAGTGCCAGGCAGCATTTCCTACACATTTAGTGGCTAGTTAAATAGGAAAACCACATTCTGAGCCCTCTAAATCATTGACTTAGATGATGGGGATGGTACTAAATGCTGATCCTACCACACTCTTATTTTTATTAAACCGAGCATGTGAAAGGTTCAGTTCTCATTTCTTGTATACATATAAGTCACATTAAAGGAATTGCGATGCTCAGTCTTTCTCAGTCAGTCTTTTGGATCAACGCGTTAGATGTGTGATTGAATAGTATGTTCAGAAGATAGGAAGTTCACGTGTGAGTGCCTAAGAGATCTGGAGCTCGCTTTGTAGTGGAGCTGATTCGGTATGTTGAGCATGTCCCCGGCATCACACGTAAAATGGAAAATGGAATAATCCATTAGCGGTTTGTGTGTTTGGAGTGGGAACTTTACAAGAGAGGATGTCTGAATTCCTATACTAATTCTTTCAACAGTAAAGGAGGAATTCAAATATAAGCACTGAGAAATACATTGCTGTGGATGGGGAGGAAATTCAGTGCATGTGTTATGTTAAGTTCTCTTATGCCGCGCACTGTTATTATTGCCAAAAACTTCAGGTGCTCGCGTTGCTCTGTAAGAAAGAGGGTGGGGGTGGGTCAGTGAGGGAAGAGGGATAGAATAGAAGTTGTGCTCTTCTATTGATGCTTGAGGGACCAGGAGGAACTGGCATTCTGTGCTAGTCGGTTTTCTAATTGAGTTTGTGTGCACTGGTTGTTGTATCCAGAGGGGTAAGGTCCGGTGTCGGGATTGTTCTTGTATGCCAGTGTTTGTTATGTTGGATGTGTGTTTTGTGTGTGATTTGGCTGGCCCATGGGACGTGTGTGGTACTTGGGTGGTGTATGGGAGGAAAGGTCGATTTGGCCCCCTCCCCTTCATTCCCTCCCCGCACGCACACTATGCTCGTCCCACGACTGCCCATGTGCCTGTGGCCAGAGATGCCGGGCAGCCTCGGGACGATACATACGAGTGCAACACCCATGAAGAGGGCTGATTACCGACTCCATTTTGTAACAAACCCCGACTCCATTTGCATGTGCCAAAGTAGGCCTCACTACAAAGCCATCCTGCAGGCCTACAGCTCTCCCCCTGGCACCATGCACAGTTAGCCAGCCACTCCTCCCACCTCCTCCCCTCTGGCGTCCCTGCAGCTTCCCTGTTCTCACAGAAGACTGGGCATGAACAGCTACAAAGTGGACACTGTATCTCTCGCCTTCTTCCTTCCATCACTGACCTGTGAATATGCGGGAGAAGAGCATAGGGGTGGTTAGTACATTGGATATTCTCAATGTTTTCATAGTGCAATGCCTCGGTTATCTTCACAATACTTCTGAGTTGTTATACAAACTGGCATAATTTGTCTAAGTGCAGTCCCTTGGCTAAACTTCACAGTTCTAATTGCAATACATTGGCTGTCCTCAAGAGTTCTCCTAAGTGCACTACATGGACTCATTTCACAACTCTTCGAAGTGCTACACATTGGCTAGGTTTGCAGTTTGCCTGGGTGTAACACACTGGCCACCCTAACAAAAAAACTCCAAGTGCAATAAATTGGACCTCATTACAAATGTGGCAGTACGGCAACGACGACGCCGGTAGTGCTACCGGCGCCGTTGTTACCATACCGCCACATTACGAGTTCTGCTTGCGGGTGCTGCTCTGCATGCCTGGTCAGACCAGGCGTGCAGAGCGGCACCCGCGAGCTGAACTCGTGATTGCACCTGCACTGTTATAAACAGTGCAGGTGCAACCATGCTCCCCACCCCCATTCTGCCCTATGGGGCACAATTGCGATCGGGAGCCCGGCCATACCGGCACCCGCGAATGGGCAATTACCGGCCCATTCAACTCGTAATGGGCCGGTAATGGCCAATTTGCGGGTGCCGGTCCCGAGTTTGGCGGTAGCCGTACCCTTATTAAGGGCACGGCTACCGCCAAACTCGTAATGAGGCCCATTGTCTATCCTCACATTTCATGTAAGTGCAGTGTATTTGCTTTACTCATAAATCTATTGTGTGGCAGGCATTGGCTAGCTTCACCATTCTTCTAAGTGCAACACGTTTGCTACCCTCAAAAATCCCCCTAATGCAATACCTTGTCTGTCTTTGTAATTTCATCTAAGTGCAGTGTATTTGCGATCCTCATAAATCTAATGTGTGTGACGCATAGGCTAGCTTCATCTTTTAAGTGCAATACATGGCTACCATTTACATTTCTTCTAAGTGCAAAGTAATGGATAACCTTCAGGCTCATCTGGAGCATTAAGGACTGTCCTTCGCAATTCGTCTAAAAGCACTGCATAGGTGACCCTCACATTTATTCTATATGTAATGCGTAGTCTAACCTGCACAGTTCATCCAAGCATTATACATAGGCTGACCCTCACATTTCTTCTAGATGCAATACATCAGTTAACCTGCACAGTTGATCTGAGCGCAGTACAAAGGTAAAACAAAGAGCGTAGTGCAAGGCATCATAATGTTAGGAATAGATGGCAGTAATGTAGGAGTGGCAGAGTTTTACCAGAGTATAGTAATGGCTGTATTCCCCACCCATACCACCTTACCTGGATGTAGCTGAAGGGTGTCCCGTCAGGTGTCCATTGGCAAACAGGGCCAAACAGGGAGTGCAAGCTGCCCTTTGCCCTTAGTCGGCTGCCTGGGCAAAGCTGACCTGGATGATTCTCATAAGATGGGTGCTTTTGGTCATGTGGTGTATGGTGTAGGGAAGGCATGGTATCACAAGTATTGACATTGACACAATGGATACAATTTGTAAAACCTTTATTGATAATGTAGGGGTTGGAGAAACTCCTATTCTGCCCTATAACTAAGATGGGAGTAGTCTCAACCATCAAACGATAAACAAAACAGTCCTCGTGGAGTCAGTCAAATCAAAATGGCCTATACTAACAAAAACCTAATGCCTGCCTTATCTCTTGTACGAAAAGTGTAGAAAGGAGAACATTTATGCAAAAGGAAAAGTCAGTGTTCAGATGATAATGTGGCTGAACCAGCTCTCCTCCCCACATTAGGCCTCACAAGGTAAGGCAATCATTGTAGGAAGGATGAGACCCTCTTGCTCAGCTTCCAACACAGTATACAGTTCACAACTGTGGTTCGAGGCCCGCCTGGCCTTCCACATTTAAAGATCCTTACTCTGGCTGCCAAAATAATGTTTCAACAAAAACATTCACAAAGGTCCCCCTCTGCCAGGCTCAGACCTCTCATGATACAGTTCACACAAAGTTGCAAGGGGGGCTACCTTCCCCCAGCTTAATATATGTATTGGGTCTCCCTCAATCGGGCTCGGACCACTTTCAGATGTCGAAGTCTTTCGAATGTGCGTGGCTTTCTTTTGTAGACCACCGCAGGACCACTTTGATTCAACGTTCACTATTTACTTTCACTGTTGCTGTTTGTTTTTCCTTTAGCTTCAAACAATGCACCTTTTACAGAGGCTTTCGAATGGGTTACTTTCTTTCACCGGACCACTCTTACTTAGTATTGCTTATCTTGCAGCTGTATTTCACTTTAAAGTTCATTCACAGGCCTGCCTTTCTTCGTGTTTCATCCACACTTGTACAGCCTTCACTTGGGATATGATTTTGCTACGTCATTCATTGTAACACATAGCGGTCTCTCAGGTTGCTTGCCAACTCACCAGCTGTGTGCGCTTCTTTCTTGTTTGGCGTTTTCAGATTTTCGAATCAAGGTTAGTACCACAGGCTTGTCCTCGCCTCCCCAACTCTGCCGTTCACCCGGGAGTGTCGCTGGCGTCCTTGAAACCCAATGCAATCTTCACTTTTGGGATCTGGCTTTCACCACGCATCTTTCTCAGCCTGTCGGAGGCATAGGCCTTCAATAAGGAAGCCTTGGCTTTTTCGGTCCCTGCTACTCTTGTCCCTTGGTCTGTTGCTCTGCTCCAGTAGGTGTGCCTTCGTCCCTGAAGTTCTGCCTGTTCTCGTGTTCTGCCTTGCTCAGAGTGTGTCTTTAGGTGTTTCCTTTTATTCATGTGAGGAGAGCTAATTGGCATCAGGTGTATGCAGTTAGGGTAAAGTAAAGCGTCTGACCCAATTAACGGGACATGTCCAATATGATGTGAGAGAGTTAGTCTGATTGCTCTGTTACCCTCTTCCTCGGCCCAGTGTTTGTGTAAAAAGGCTGGGAGGGGAGAACATCCTGAAAAATAGGATGGGGTAGATGAACAAAATATGGGTGAATACCACGTCTCGCCATCGGCTATCTCACCCCCACATCCCCGAAGACCCCTCACCCAGGTGATCCTCCCGCACTGGTCGACCACTAGGGTCTGGATCCAAAGGCGATGGCCGTGTCCTGCCCACTTGAGAGAGAGATCCCCGGGGATTAGCAGTGAGATACCCTCTTCATTTTCATAATGGGGAGAGCCAATTGGCCCCAGTATAGACGGGCAGTGGGTGGGATGAAGGCAGGCCTGTGCATATGAGCACACAAAGCAGGAATACGTGTGATGGGAAATGGAACCAAAGGGAACCAATTTTAAAAACCCTCTTACCCAAAGCAGGTTGCAGTGGAAATGGGCGCTTCACTGCCGAAGTCGGCAAGATTATATGTGAAATTATTTTCTTGTGTCCTGATGTATACCTGTATCTGGAAATTTAAGGATGGGACAGAGGAGAGGTCTGGACCCATGAAGGAGAGCTGAATCACAGGGTGTCTAAAGTGTTTGTTGAGAGATAAAGATGCTATTGTACACTTCTATATGATGTTATCCTGACAAATATAGTGTGAATAAAGATTACCCCTGCCTTGGTGCAGGGAGCCTTAATTCTATTAAAGACACAGAGGCAAGCATTATGCTTTCTCCTTTTATTTCTACCCTTCAGCAGATTGAAATCTTTATACATTCTTTACTGAAACTTAAACATTGTTTTTTTGGGGGCAAAACGAAAAGAACCTTAATTTCCCATGAACCCAAGCGTCTCTGGTAGTCCCAATGTCCATCCTGAGTCCCGTGAGGCACTTCCTGCCTGGGTCCTTTCCTCTTCTTTTGATGCCCTCAAACTGACATCCTGTAGTAATAGTAACAAACTTGTAAATGTCCTCGTAGCATGGCGTTCAAATTACCCCCATATGGTCCATCTGTGAACGAAGTCCTGCAACGACCAACCTTGGCAACTTGGACTGTAGCCTGCTCTCACTCCAGTCTGTCACTCTCAGGTTGTCTTCTAGTCATCTCCTGTCAGAGAAGACATATGTCGGGGAGGGATATATAATGCAATGTAACAATAGCGATGACATACATTCTTCATCATTATATTTATTTGCTTGCGTCACTGGGTGGGATAATGCTCACCACTGTGTCTTTAATAGAATCAAGGCAGGGGTACTCTTTATTGTATGTCAAGGCCGAAGGCGAGCATTATGCTTGTTCAAAGCTATGAACTAATGCTCATGAAGCGTTTACTATAGGCTTAAAGAGGAAGGTCTTAAATGTGCCATCGCTGGACCAGTCTGCTGCTTTTAGTATGTCTTGAAGGCTGGCGCCGGCTGCGAATGCTTTGGAAGCCATGGCTCCCCTTACTGAATGCGCCCCATACTTAGCCACATCTATGCCTGCTAGAGTACTGATCTATTTCACCCAACGCGCTATGGTCGCTGCTGCCACTGCTCTAAACGGCTTCCTGTGCATGATTAACTGTGTTACGCCTGCTGGACGTTTGTCCGCTGTCCTTAGCTCGTATTCTTTGATACACTATGCTATACATAGTTTGGGATGTTCTCAGAAATAGGGGTACAAGATAGTTGTCCTATTCGCTATGTAAAAGGTTACTCTGTCTGGGCCGAAGATTTTTCGGTCTATCTCTAGTGCTTTTACGCCTGACACCCTTTAGCACGATACTAAACAGAGTAGCATAGCTAGCTTCCCTGATAACTGCTGGTCGGATACATCCCTATTGCGAGGCCAGTCTAGAAGTAGATTTAGGACAGTTGATACGTCCCATAAACTGGTGTATTTGGGAAGGGGAGGCGTGCTAGCTTTTACTCCCCGCATGAGTCTTATCACGGCCGGGTGCTCTCCTCTGCTTCTAAGGGATTGTGCTCCGCCGAGATGGCTGATCTGTAAACTCCTATAGTATGGAATGCTTTCCCTTCTTTGGCTAGGGAAGCTAGAAAGTTGAGAACTTGTACTAAAGGGGCAGAAATAGGATGAAGGTTGTGCTGTTCGCACCATAAGCTCCATTTCTTCCAAGCGTTCTCTTAACTCTTGAGCGTAGAGGGCGTCCCAGGACTGCTTGATGAATTCTGCAGCTTACCCCAAAATGCCTGGCAAGCTCTGCTCCCGATACTCTGCATGCAATGAGAGGTAGTTGGTCGGTCCTCGTCAGAGGATGGTAGTTCCCTAACAGATTCTGCAAGAGATCCTCTCTGGGAGGGAGGACTTGTGGGAAATCCATAGAATGTTCCATCAGAACTGGAAACCATGCTTGCGACTTTCAGTTCGGGGCTATCACTACCACTTCTGCTCTCTATCTCCTGATTTTTATTAGCACTCTGGCGTAGGGGGAAGGCGTAGTGCACTGTGCTCGACCAGGTTTGCAGAAACGTGCCTGCTCCTTGAGCTTCCAGGTCCAACCTCCAGCTGAAAAATTTTGGTAATTGATTGTACAGTCTGGAAGTGAAAAGGTTGGTGTCTAGGGTTCCCCAGAGGACTATTATCTGTACGAACACTTTCTTGTGCAACTTCCAGTCGCTGGAGTCCTGCCAATAGCGTGAATTCCAATCTGCTATGCAGTTCCGAGTGACTGGGAGATATTCTGCTGTCACAGAGATCTTGTGCTCGAGGCAGTAGTGCCAGAAGGCATTCTCTAGCTCTACTAGCATGCGTGACCGTGTCTCCCCTAAGTGGATGATATATCGTACTGCTGCAATGTCCATTCTGAGCTGTATGCAACACTCCACCTTGTCCTTGGTGAATGCTTGCACTGCAAACAAACCTGCAACAGTTGAGGCAATTTATGTGTAGGTCCAGCTCCTCCTAAAACCATCTTCCGCCTGTCTCTAGGTGAGCGCACCTTGCACCCCAGCCTACTCTACTGACGTCAGATTCTATGACTAGCTCTGGAGTGTCTTCAAAAATGTCACGTCCGTTCCAGGCTTCCATGTTGTGGAGCCACCATTCCAGTTCTGACTTTTCTTCTGGGCCTAGAGCATGGGTGCACAACATACGGCCCGCGGGCCAGTTGCGGCCCGCCATGCCATTTTGTCCGGCCCGCGGGGCACAAAGACTTTCCTAATGCAGGGCGGCCGGCAAGCAGCATCGGCCGCCCGGCAAGCAGCATCGGCCGCCCTCTGTTAGGAAAGTCTTTATCTTCCGGGCCTGACAAAACACTGGCCGTCATTGGCTCAGCAAACACGCACCATGTCGCTCCTGCGAGCCACGTAGTGTGTGTGTGCTGCACCAATGGAGTGCAAGCACTACGGCTGGCGTGGTCCATAAGGCTTGATGCCGGAAGGCATTTCAGCCTTGGACCATGGCAGCCGTAGTATGATTCCAGTTACCTCGCCAGCGTTCCAGCTTACCTGCCTTCCAGCACGTCTCCGGTAAGTGGTCTGTTTGTGTTTGTGTGTCGGTTCTGTTTTGCTGTATGTTTGTGTTGTGTATGTTGAGATGGGGGGGGGGGTCGGAGGGTGTCGGATTTGCATGAATGTTTGTTTTTGAATGTTTGTGTATGTTGAGATGCGGGGTTGTGGGGGGTGTCGGATGTGCATGAATGTTTGTTTTTGAATGTTTGTGTTGTGTATGTTGAGATGCAGGGGTGGGTGAGTGGCAGGTGTGCATGAATGTTCGTTTTTGAATGTTTGTGTTGTGTATGTTGAGATGCAGACGTGGGGGGGGTGTTGGATGTGCATGAATGTTTGTTTTGGAGTGTAATTGCGGTGTATGTTGAGATGCAGGGTCTGTATGTGTGCATGCTTGCTAGTTTGTATGCTGATTTGGGGGGTGGGGGGTTCTGGTCTGTATGGGTGCATGCTTGAGAGTGTGTGCTGAGTTGGGGGCTGAGGGGTTCGGGTCTGTATGGGTGCATGCTTGAGAGTGCTGATTTTGGGGGTGGGGGGTTCGGGTCTGTATGGGTGCTTGTTTGAGAGTGTGCTGATTTGGGGGGTCTGGGGTGCGGGTCTGTATGGGTGCATGCTTGAGTGTGTGTGCTGAGTTGGGGTGTGGGGGGTTCGCGTCTGTATGGGTGCAAGCTTGAGAGTGTGTGTGCCGGGTTGGGGGGTGGGGGGTTCGGGTCTGTATGGGTGCATGTTTGAGAGTGTGCTGATTTGGGGGGTGGGGTGTTTGGATCTGTATGGGTGCATGTTTGAGTGTGTGCTGAGTTGGGTGGTTCGGGTCTGTATGGGTGCATGTTTGAGAGTTTGCTGATTTGGGGGGGGTGAGGCGGTTTGGGTCTGTATGGGTGCATGTTTGAGAGCTTGTGTGCTGAGTTGGGGGGTGGGGGGTTCGGGTCTGTATGGGTGCTTGTTTGAGAGTGTGCTGATTTGGGGGGTGGGGGGTGCGGGTCTGTATGGGTGCATGCTTGAGTGTGTGTGCTGAGTTGGGGTGTGGGGGGTTCGCGTCTGTATGGGTGCAAGCTTGAGAGTTTGTGTGCGGAGTTGCGGGGTGGGGGGGTTCGGGTCTGTATGGGTGTAAGCTTGAGAGTGTGTGTGCCGAGTTGGGGGGTGGGGGGTTCGGGTCTGTATGGGTGCATGTTTGAGAGTGTGCTGATTTGGGGGGTGGGGTGTTTGGGTCTGTATGGGTGCATGTTTGAGTGTGTGCTGAGTTGGGGGGTTCGGGTCTGTATGGGTGCATGTTTGAGTGTGTGTGCTAAGTTGGGGGGTAGGGGTGTGGGGGGTTCGAGTTCGTGCCTGATTGGGGATGGGCGCCCCTGATGGGGGATGGGCGCATCTCTTCATACAAAGCAAACAAAACCAATTGAAGAGGAACTGTATTCACAAGAGAGACTATATTTGCAATAGATTACTATCAAAAGTGGAGCAGGCCAAATTCCTGTTCTACCAAACTCTCTCGTGGGCACAAAGCAAGTTCCGGTGCCATGCTCATGTGTTTAATACAAATTGGGGGTTGAAAAAGCACCCTGCCCACATTTACTTTTCGGCCCACTATAGCCCTCATGTAAGGTACTTTCGTCCCTCTGTCAAAATCAGTTGTGCACCCCTGGTCTAGAGGGACTAGCTTGTGATATCCTAGGTCTCCTTGCAGGTGTTGTATCTTCACCCTTTGCAGGGCTCTGTAATGTAGGGGCCCCAGGTAAGATAGCTTGTATCGACTCTGCCAGAAAGGCCGACAATCCTGGCTACGGTCCGGAGCAATATTATTTCTCTTGCCAGAGTCTCTTTCTTTATCGATCGTATCTTAGGACCCGGGAGCTCTGGAGTCCCTTTTGTGTTCAGTACGAACCAGAAGAATTCCAGATGTTGTTTGGGAGCGAGTTCTGTTTTCTCTAGGTTTATTAGAAATTCTAGTGAGAGGAGGAGCTTGGACACCCATTGAGTCTGCTCGATGAGCACTTGTTGGCTCACTGTCAGCATTAGGATGTTGTCTAGATAGACGATCATATGTATGCCCCTCTCTCTGATGGCTGCAGCCACTCATCTCATAATCTTCGTGAACGCCCACAGCGCGGACACTAGTACAAACGGAAGGCGTTTGAATTGCCATGTGTGTCTGTTCCATACGAAATTCAGGTACCTCTGGTGCTCTTCGGCTATTGGGACTGTTCAGTATGTGTCCTTCAGATCTAGTCTCACTAACCAATCCCTGTTGCAGAGGATGTCCCTGAGAAAGTGAACTCTCTCCATCTTGAAATGCCTGTAGATTAACCAACCGTTTAGCTCCTTAAGCTTTATCACTGGTCTCACTTTCTCTTTCCTGTGAACCAGGAACATATTGCTTATGAAGGCTTGTCTTGCTGTGCTGTACTCTATTGCACCGTTGCTCTCTAGCATCTTGAGCTCCCTGTTTAGTAAGCTGGCATCCTTGCACTCTATCTGTATGCCTTTTGGTCTTATTTGTTGATAAGGCGGAGGTCTGAATTCTAGACGGCAGCTCATCACTGCTTGAAGTAGCCATGCATCGCTTGAAAGCATTTGCCAATTTTTTAAGAATAACAGTGTCATGCCTCCAATGGGGGCATAGGACGTCCTTTCTCTCACCTGTTGGTGTTTTCGGGTGATGGTAGTAACCGTGTCCTCTGCGACCTTTGTAGCCGCTTCCGCAAGCTAGGAAGACGGCGTCTTGTTGCCGGGATTCCCAGTAATTGGCCCTGGAGTTTTGAGGTCTTCTTAGTGCATGGAAACGACAGGACGCACGACCACTGTTGCGACCCGTCCCGGCAAAAATGCTCGTGGGAAAAATCTTTTTAATGGATGCTTGGGCTTTCTCGAGAGCTGTGTATGTTCCCACATCTCTCCCCATTTCTTTTTACGAAAGCCTCGCTAAAAAGCAGTCCTTCTCCTGCCTCGTAGGAGGCCAGATCTTGCAGCTTTGAATCTACCTTTAGTAGAGGGCTTCTCCTTTTAGATGATAGGACACAGTGTGCGTTCCCCAGAAGGCCGTTTCTTTAGAGCCTGTCTTCTTAAGCCTGTCCTCAATGAGGTATTCCAGGGCGTCCAGCCTATCCTGGAGTGGGTTTACCGCTTGTGCCACTGTGTTAGTTAAAGAATCTCTTAAAGCTGAGAGTCAGATCTGCATACTCCTCTTCAGAGAGTACTTGGCTTTAGACACTCCCCTCTTCTCACTCCATACTAACTTGTGCCTGGATGATGCAGGCTGAATGGCATGTCCTCCTGGAAGGGCTGTGGTGGCCTGATGGGGCTACTGAGGCTCTGCTGAGAAGCTGGGCTCCTCTTTATTTGTAGGTGTTAAATGTGTGTGGCTCTTGCTTGCCTTTCTCATTGTACCACGGGTACACTCCATGCGAGATTAGAGCTCTCCTGTAGTCCAAGTACAAGCACTTATCACATGTGCCATTTATCTGGACTTGATGCTGATATTTGTAAAACTGCAGTGCACCTGAAGCCCTGTCCGCAGCGTAAAGAATGTTGAAAAATCTCCTAAGCTTGTGGGATGAGAGACATTTGCTTCTAACTCGCTGTTGAGTTCCGGCAACGCTAGAAGAAAGGCCCTAGAACTGGGCCGAAAGCTTCATGCATGCGTGCGATCCTTCGATGTTCGTGAGCTACTTAGCACTTGCTCTTAATGTATATGTATCCACTTAATTAAAATCCATTGTGTGTGTGCCGGAGCGTAGCCGAAGCCCTGGGCACAAGTGAAATACTCGTGGGCTAGGCTGCACTCTGGTCCTGGTGACCCTGCACGCAGTGCACGCGTGTGCCTGAGGAGAAGAGGGAGACAGCGTGTACACACTGTGAAGGACCGAGTAATGAAACAGAAAAAAGGCTTACAAGCGACTGGACGGGTCATGTTTGTACTTGCGGCGTGATCTGCATCATAAATATGTAAAAGGCACAACTTGTAAAGCACAAACTATGATACAACAGTAAGATACAGGAAGGCAAAAAATCAAGGCACTTACCTCTGTGAAGAGCAGAACAGGAAGATGAAAGGACCCAGGCAGGAAGTGCCTCATGGGACTCAGTTTATTTTCAAATTTGTTTATTGGCATTTTTCAATAATATCAAACAAGTTGTGTACAATGGAGCCAATCTCAAATAGTTATAAGCATATGTTTAACTTGACGTCAAAAAATTACAAATACAAAAACAAAACAACCATAACTGTCTCCATATTCTGTCCGTTTCATATATCGTTAACTGTTTCGGGAGGAGGGTGGGAGTGAAGGGGACCCATCCGGCAACTACAATAGGGGAAAGGCTTCTGCAAGGTCTCTATCCTCTGCAGTACCTCCACTGCTGCTGGCTTTATGACAAGTCCCACATGGGCCTGGATTAAGTTCCGATTCAGGGGGGTTTATCATCCGAGGGGTGGAACATGTGTCTGGTGAGTTCCTTCCATGCCTCGAGTGACATACTAGAGTCATCCGTGGATCTGGCCCCACAGTCCTCCCATGCCACGGTCTCGGCCAGCACCCACCGTTCAGTCTCTTTGTGCCATAGTTTGAACTGAGGGCCCATGGGTTTCTTCCAGGCCATTGCTATAGTTCTTTTGGCCAGTATGCACGATATGTCCATGAGCCTTGTTGCATGCTTGAGTTTGGCTGGTCTGGGGTAGGTTCCTAAGAGGCACTCGCCGGGTGTCCAATTATATTTACTCAGGCCTGCTTTTTCGCAAGTTTGTTGGACCCTGTCCCACAGAGCCCTTGTCCTGGGGCATTCCCATAACATGTGGATCAGATCTGCTTTTTCTCCCTTGCACCAGTTGCAGGTCGGTTGTGCCTGGGGATTGAAGGTGGCTATGCGGCACGGGGTCAGGTAACTTCTGTGTAGTATGTTCAACTGAATCTGCCTAAATCTATGGTTTCTGGACACCGTTTTGGGGAATGTGAGAGCTCTGTTCCACTCCCCTTCAGTCATTTCCCGGCCTATATCCTCCTCCCATTTGCTTTTCATTTCCATGCTCTGAGGATTTGGCATGTCGATCAGGTGGCCATATATTTGCAAAACGGGTTTACTGCCCTCTCCCAAGTTGTACATCAAGGTGAGGAGTGGGTCTGTATCTGGTTCCATCGGCCATGAGTCCCATTTGCGTCGGGCCACTACACGAGTTCTTTGGTACCACAGAAACTGGCCGGTATGTATGCCTTCCGTCTCCTGCAGCGAGGTGAACTCCCTGAAAGTGCCTTCATCATACAGATCTCCCCAGGTGTAGACACCTTCCCTCTCCCAGAGCCTGATATGTTTCAATTCCGAAAGTGTTGTGCATAGGTCTGCGATCAGGGGGACTTCTGGGGTATAGGAGTTCCGTGAGTTAGTGAGCATTTTCGCCCTGTGCCAAATTTTCCTTCCCAGGTCAGCCAAAAAGGGTAGAGTTCCCAGCAGTTTGGACGGTGCCCAGACCAGTTCTTTCAGATGGAATTGGGGCAGCATGGCCTGTAGCAATGGTGTTTCAGATGTGGGTTCATCATCTAGCCATTTGGTCACAAAACTGAGCTGTGTTGCTATGTAATATTTTTCTAGATTTGGAAGTTGAATACCGCCTTGGCTATATGGTAGGGTTAGCAATTGCAACGCTATTCAATTCCTGCCTTTCCCCCATAGGAACTCTCTCAGTATGGTCTCAAGCAGTCGGAAGAAGGGCTTGTGTATATAGTAGTGTACATTTTGAAACCCATAAATGAAACGTGGGAGAACGATCATTTTAGTTATCGAAGCCCTGCCCATCATCGAGAGGGGGAGTTTCGCCCAGAACGCCATTGATTTGCCAGGGCGGGGAGTGCTGCCTTTGTGTTTCGTTCGTGCATTAGCTCGGGGGTATGCATAATGTGCACTCCAATGTAGCGGAATGACGTATTCTGCCACTGGATCCCAACTTCAGGGAGTGCTTCTAAACTCTCTGTTTTCAGGGCCGCTAGGGGGAACATACAAGACTTTGACATGCTAAAACTGATCCCAGAGACCTTGGAATAATTGTCCAGCACTTCTAACATGGTTGGTACGTTGAGGTGTGGGTCCCTGACGTATATGAGAACATCATCCGCGTAGAGCGAGATGTGATCCACGTCTCCCAGTCTAATGCCTGCATCGAAGAATTGCTTTCTAAAGTAGACAGCTATGGGTTCTAGTCCCAGTATGTAAAGCATTGGGGATAGTGGACAACCCTGTCTAGTCCCCCTGCATATATCCCAGGCCTCCGACACATACTTCCCAGATTTCACCCTTGCCTTAGGTTTAGCATACAAGATGTTAATCCACCTGATAAACCCGGGACCAAAGTCAAACTCCCTAAGCACTGCAACAAGCCATTCCCAGTAAATGGAGTCAAACGCTTTGACTGCGTCTAGGGACAGCAGCGCGTATGAGTCCTTGTCTTTATCGGTTTGCGCTACGATGTGCTGCAGCCTGCGTAGGTTCATGGACGTATTTTGGCCCGGGACGAAGCCGCACTGATCTGGGTGAACTATGTCTCCTATTATTCTAGACAGCCGCTTCACTAAGATCGTAGTCAGGATTTTAACATCATAATTTAACATTGCAATCGGGCGATATGAGTCACACTGGTCTGCCGGTTTATTGGGCTTGAGGATCGGGATCACAAGCGTCTCCCTCATACTTTCGGGTAGTATCCCTTCTTCGTATGCCTTCTGGTATACTGCGTGTAATAGGGGGGTCAGGGAGGACTCGTACGTTTTAAAAAACTCTGTGGGCAACCCGTCCGTTCCCGGTGCTTTGCCTGTGGCCAGGGATCTGATTGCATCGGTAATGTCTTCGGGCGTGATTTCTGCTTCTAGGGAGTCGGCTTGCTCAGGGGACAGCCTGGGGAGCCCCATCTCTTCTAGTGTTTCTATCAACCGTTCATGGGGGACCTGCTCCTCATGTGAATACAGGTGGGTGTAAAAGCAAGTGAAAGTGTCATTTATGCCCTGCTGCGTACAGTGTGTGTTTCCATCCTCATCTTGTAGTGAGGTGGTGGGGTGTTTGGGGTACTCATTACGGCAGAGCCAGGCGAGTAGTCTGCCCGGTCTGTCGGCCTCAACATGTGCTCTATTTGTTCTGGCAGTATAGTCGAACTTTTACAGCCTGTTCCACGCAGTTATGTTCCGCTCTCTAGTTTCACAAGCTCCTCTTCCCTCTGTTGGGTGTCTACGGGGGTAGCCTCAAGACGCTCAACCTGCCGTTCCACTAGGCCTAGTTCTTTCCTGAGCAGCTTTTTGATACCTCCCGCCTTTGCAATTACTTCTCCCCTGGTTACCGCCTTTAGAGCCTCCCACACTGTGCTATTGTAAGCTGCACTACCGGTATTAACCTCTAGGTATGCATCAATAGAATCGAGTAATTCTTCTCGGAAGGCTGGGTCCCTCAGGGCGTCTGTGGGCATTTTCCACATGGGAATGGGGGGTCTGGGCCCTCTGTGGTTCCATGTTATCAGAAGCGGGGAGTGATTGGAGATAGTCCTCCCCAAGTATTGTGCTCCCTCCACCCGGGGTAAGTGTTCCCGATCTATGAATATATAATCTAGTCTTGTGTGTAACTTATGTGGGGATGAGTAGAATGAATATTCTCGTGCTTCAGGATGTTTTTCCCGCCACACATCCGTCACTTCCAGCCTCCCCAACATGGCAGATAGTGCTGTCGTAGCGATCGATGGGCCTCCTAGCTGTGGTGTGGATCTGTCCATCCTGTGGGTCATGTACACAATTAAAATCCCCCCCAAATAACGCGATCATTCCTGTACTGTGCAACTCTAGGGTACAGTGAGTTCAGGTAGGATGGTATGTTATTGTTAGGGAGATAGGAGTTCATGATGCATACTGCTTCTTGTTCAATGAATCCCCAAATTACGACGAACCTACCTTCCGGGTCTATCTCAGTTTTGTCCACCCGGAATGGGAGCTGTGGGTGAATCCAGGTGTAGACCCCTCTTGCGTATTTAGAATAAGAGGTACCAAACCCCTGTCCACCCCAATGTGTTTGTAGCTTGGCCACCGAGTCCGCCGTGCAGTGGGTCTCCTGTAGTAATGGTATCATTACCCCTTTCTGTGCACGTAGGTTTTAATCCTGTTCCTTCGGAGATAAGTCCTTAGGCCCCTTACATTCCATGTCATTATTTTTATGGTGGTCGCAGCCATAGGGGTTTAGTAACGGATCTGTTGTCCCCCCCTTTCCCTGCCTCTGCCGTCCCGGGCCTGGACCTGTTAACCAGGGGTCGGTCTGTGTTGGGGTTGAGGCGCGAGCCTCATCGTTTCCTCCCTCCTTTCCCCCTCCCTCTCAGTGTCAATTGGAGACTTATTAACATTAACAATCCTCATTCTAGTGAATAAGGGCAACAAACCTTTCAACTCAAAACTGGCCCCAGCAGTTGCCTCAAACTTGCAGCGCTCGGGGGCACCCGGTCCTTCCAGGCCTTTCCAGGCCGCCCGGTGTGGGTGGTGTGTCAGCAGTCAGCCTCCACGTGTTGCACGGGGGTGCGTCGGCTTCGTTGTTATTCGCATGGATCGGTGCGCTCCTGCCCGTCATGGCGTACGTAGAGTTGTAGATCTCAAGCGGTCCGGTATTCATTCGGCAGTTGTGCGAACCTTCATTTACCTGTCATTTTGTGCTTTCAATGGCCTGTGACTCCATGCGCAGTGCTTTCCTTATTAGCAAGGTTGTTGTCCTCAAGCCACATATTTGCCGCTGCCGGAGTCTCAAGAAAGATAGCTTTCCCCTTGTATAGTACCTTAAGGCGGTACGGGTACAGTAGCATGTACTGGAGGTTTATCTTGCGTAACCTCGCTTTCACCGGTACAAATGAGTTCCGTGCTCGCTGCACCGCGGTTGTATAGTCTGGGTAAATGACTATTTTGGCGCCATGTTTCTCGATCTCCCCTCCTTCTCTTGAGAATCTCAGTATAGTCTCTCTGTCGCGAAAGTTCAAGACTTTTGCAATAATAGGGCGCGGTCGGGAGCCCGGAGAGGGCCCTCTTCTGAAGTGATCTGTGGGCCCGTTCTATTGAGAAGCCCTGGGTCAGTTTGCCGGCCCCGAGTTCTTGCAATAGCATTGTTTCTATGAATTCGGTCAGGTCTGGGCCCTCCGTGTCTTCCGGTACCCCCAGTATTCGAATGTTGCCGCGGCGGGCACGTCCTTCAGCGTCCTCTGATCGCGCCTCTAGCTGCGCTACTTGCAACTCAAGGTCTTGGACCTTGGATTTAATTTCTGTGGTGTCGTTAACATTGTCTCGGAGCGTTGCCTCCGTTGTGGTCACCCTTTCTGTAAGGTTACGGCCGTCCTGTCTCATCAGTTGCATGTCCGACTTGATTTCATCGATCCTGGTTTCGCTGGACGTTCGTAGCGCCGCTATGGCTTGTAGCACTTGCGTATTTGTCGGATCGTCCTCCTTAGCCGTCGGGTCGTCGGCTGCCTCTGTCCCCTGTTGTTGTTTCGCCCTGACCGTGGTGAAGGAGTCCATGGTCGCGGTTTTTAATTTGGTTTTGGGGGCGAGTACGCCTGTCTTTGGGCGTGCTCCGCGGCCTCTTCCCGTTCAGCGGGGACGTGTATGTAGGGTCGTTGCAGATGGGGAGTCGTCAGCCCGCGGATGTTCCGGAGGGAACCGCCCGTCGCCTTCTCTCTTCTTCGTGTCTCTCGCGGCCTCCCGCCAGCCAGCGCCTCTCCTGCACGCGGTCTCGTGCTGAGGGTCCCCCCCGACCCCCCTAATCGTCTCCTCCTCCCGGCACTTGGTCTCGGAGATAGAGACCCGGGTCACAGCCGGCCGCGGGGGTCTGTCCCCCCGGGGTGTCGCCGGATCACTGGGTTGGACGCTGTGGGCCCTCCTCTATCGCCTCCGGAGGCTATCCGCCCTCCAGTGGTGCATCTCAGATGGGACCGGCGGGCGCTGCCATTTTGTTGGGCCGGGGCCTCCTCTCTGTTCGCTTCGGATAACCGTTATCTCGGTCCGATTTTCTTGCGGAAACTTCGTCGAGGGTAGGGAAACGGTTCTTCCTGTAGCTACTTCAGGCGTGCATGTTCAGCTTAAGCAGGCCGAACGATTCGGTCCATTGTAGGATCTCGGGCAGGAGCGCAAGGAGAAAACGTCCTCACTCCATGTGTGCTGGCCACGCCCCCCCCCTCATGGGACTCAGGATGGACATGGGGGACTACCAGAGACACTGGGGTTCATGGGAAATGAAGTTTAGGTTTTCTTTGTTCACGTTTCAGTAAAGAAAGCATAAACATGTAAATCTGCTGAAGGGTAGAAATAAAAGGAGAAGGTATAATGCTTGCCTCCGGTCTTGACATAGAATTGTTCTGTTTGCGAAGACCATGTAGGGTAACCTCCCCAGTAGTGCGAAGGGAGACGAAACAAAGTCACATAGGAGTTTGCAACCTGATATATTTTTGCCCCTATCTATTTATATGTTGATTATGTACTATTGTTATAAAGTATCAGTTTGTACTAACCCATATGCACTCTATATAATGTGGGATGTTTTCATTCAAGAAATAATTGTCAAAAAAGCAATGTGTTTTGTAATGGTTTAAAAATAATTGGAGAAGGACCTGTTGAGGACTTTTTTAGGAATGTGCATGCATGGGAGATACTTGAGGACGTTGATGTCATTTGAGTATAATCTTCAGAAGTGGAAGGAATATATCTGTACATCAAATGAGGACTGAACCTACCACATGCTCTGTTTAAGCCTACTAAATGACAATGGTGTTACGCTCTGGTACACTGCATGCCTGGGTGCTAGGGGGTGATCTGAAAGGGGCCAAGAGTGTTCGTTATTGATCGATGCTACTACCCAGCGAAGAGCGAGTCCTTTTGTCCTTTAGTCTTTTTAGTGGGATCTTGTGAAGAATGTGGCGGAGAAGTCCAGAGGGATAAGTGCACATGTTGCCTCATTGTCTGCATTGTTCTGAAACCATATTGTAATTCATGAAGGAATGTGTTTATCTCAAAGTGTTTGCAAAGCTGTTGGTAGCTGAATTACTCCAGGAATGTGCAGGTGAAGGGTGTGTTAGAGATTGGGGTGTAATTGGCTGTGTTGCTAGGGCCAGCTATTGGTTTTTGAAGGAGTCATGCCATGTTTTTTAAGGAGTGGTTTAACTCGAACCTAATAATGTTCTGCCTCTCCTTTAACTCATTGAAGCTTATGGTCTTATTTGCTCTGGTAACTGCCAGTGTCTTCCTAACAAGACTGATTCCGAAATTGTTCAAAGCGTGCCCTAGTAATGTAATTTGAGCCTGAACCCCCTAAAACATTTGGCCCAAACTACTGATCATGCTTGTAAAGCATTATTCAACAAAAACACATAATATTTGGGTGTTTTTGATTATGGCCAAATGCATTTGGCAAAGCTTCATCATGACAATCGTTTTAGGAACTTCAGACAGTGAAAACACAGTTGCCACACTCATGGATTTCAACTTCTCAGGAGCATGGTTCCTTTAGAAATTACAATAAAAAAATGTATGATCCCGTGTCCTTTGTAACGGGTACATTAATGTAGTCTTTTATAACGCGATTTTACCGGAGACCAGTCTCTAAGAGCAGTACTGGAATTCGAACCTGTGTTGCTCTGCATTGTCTTACTTCTAGTGTAGATTGCATAACATCTCTATAGTATGCTTGTAAACAACCAAGACAACCGCGTTTCCCCCCAGCTATCCTACATTAACCTACAATGATACCACATTGACTGAAAGAGTTAGTGTAACAGACATTTATTAGCAGAAAATGCAGGTCAATCTGAAAAAATGTGTTATGATCTATATAAGAGATAGTATTTTCATTATGAATTTTACATTTGACATCTGCTGTTCCATACATTATCCTAGGGAAATGTGTTGGCCTCAGGCATGTCATTTGGGGGTTGCCAGGGGTAGCATCTGCTACCCCTGGCCCCCATTCCGCTACCCCTAGACCTGTCCTTGCTACCCCTGGGCTACTGGACAAAGAGGCAGTGCCAAGAGCAGATATCTGTGCTGATCCTGAAAAAGGCAGTTGTAAATGCAGCAAAATGTGCCGCATCTTTTTTCACCTGGAATCTCGATCTCGTTAGCTGGAGAAATAACAGGGATGCAGGAAAAACCATGAAGCCACCATCACTAACAGGTTGGCAGTCCATTAGTGAATAATTCCTGAATGGTTGGGTTCAGAGGCGGGGCTGTCTGTGCAGCTCATACCAAGTACTGTAGCAACAGGAAGGCTATGGGGGCTAGGTCTAGCTAGCTGGGAATGGGTAAGGGCGTCCTGCAGTACTCTGTGACAGCACAGCATGAACACAAATTTCATCAGTGTTTCTCGTTGTCTGCTTGGCACATCCAGTGAGCCACTGGGCCTGTGATGAGAGCACTGTGTGCTCCAGTGGCTTCTGCCACCAATCCTGCCTGGGCACTGTGACCTGACCCAGATCTGCCAGACCTGCTTCACAGGCACACTGTAGATAGACACACAGTGAGATAATTAATTTACATGAAGTTTCTCTGCGCCTTTGAAATAAACTGTTGCTTCCTCAAGCAAAACAAATATATTTGGAAAGTTAACTCGGGGGCAACGCACTTGCTTTGCGAACAAGAGGATGCACTGCAACGTGGGTTCAGTTCCTGTCCCAGTGCTTGGAAGCTGTGGAGGCTGGCATTAAGTAAGATATAAAGGACTAAAGAAAATAATAAAAACAGCCTTTCGTAGGGTTGATCTTCTAGAGCTGCTGCTGCTTTTTACATTTTAAAATTAAAAAACGGTGGATTGCTAACCAAATAGGCAAAACAGAAAGGTGATGGCTAGAAAGTTTCAAATCATTCATAACTACTGGCACAGCTCTGGGCAATCCTCCAGACCATCCTTTTTCTGGTTGGACTTGTGTGGGTCAGTTGCTGGTTCCAGTCTGTGGCCAGACACGTGACAGGCACTGGATGCCCACGCTTTGGGGTCTAGGCCTCCCCGAGATGGTCTTTCTGTTTAAAGTTTAGCCCGAATGATGTACAATAGTCCAGGTTGTTGTGCTGGATGTCTGCTTACATTCACAGTAATTTGGTAATATGGGCCTATATACACCACCAAAATAGGTTACAATATTAGCGCTACATATGGTGATCTATTCTTGTATGAAATGTATATCGTATTACAGTGATATTTTAATTATATTTTTCTTAGTGCACTGAGGAACAATGCTATGTGATGCAGCTTCCTGTTTTGTCAACGGGCAAAAGGTTGTGTACCACCACTTCCTGTGATGTCACTGGGGGGTGGGGTCAAATGACATCACTTCCTGTGATGTCATCAGAGATGAAGGGTCATGTGGTGTCCCTTCCGCTACCCCTGGCATTTGGTGAAGTGATGTCCCTGGTTGGCCTTTTGCATTTCTACTCTTAAAGCAGCCGAGAACAGGAATTTTAGTTAATGTTTATTCTGTTGAGTTTCTAAAGTGTTTTTTTAGTTTCTGCAGTTACATAACTTTCTTTCACAACATAACAAACCTAGGTTTGAACTTACGAATACATTTTATAAGCCAAAATGCCCATCCCAAAGCTGAAATGCAATACACATGGTTTGGCAAAAATCCTCGAGTACTGTGCAAGCACTTACTTATTGAAGTGACTTTTGTTGATCCGCAGTGGCATAACTTTCACACAAATAGCATATTTAGGAATACTACATACATTTATTTCCAGAAGCAGACCCATCCCACTTTGGGTGATTATTTCCTGCATATAAGTAACAGATCTTGAAAAGCATGTTTGAGAATTTTGCAGTGCTAGAAATGGTACATATTTGCTTGTAAAAATAATCCTATTTTGTTTAAAAAAATGTACTACTTCTGTAAATTCATATACTGTATTACAAACAATGCATGTTGATAGGTATTTGGTATTGTTAGGTCTCTGCATCCTTGCAGGCTTTTGATTCTTTGAAGACCGACAGTGCAGAGGCACTACCCATTTCACTACAGCACTAGCCCAGCTTCCTTGCTCAAACATTAGGGACAATTCAGTTTCCTAAATTGCTTGCAAAGAGAATGCATGCAGACAGCGAAGGCAAGGGGTTTCTATGGCACTCAAACAGAGGATTCCATGAACAGAGCAATGCCATGTTCGGCTCCGGGCAGCGCAGAGTCGGAGATCATGAGCAGGAAGCTAATGTCAAATTTACAAATGTTTCTCTCTGCTATACTATTAGAAAACAGCCCCAAAGCCCATATAACCCTCCATGTACACCATTGGAATGTCATAACGGGCCGGGCAGCTCAAAGGAAGGAAGGAGAATAAAAGATGGCAGAGCAACCCTATAAATGGTTGGTCCTACCCACATTACCTAAATCATGCACACCCAAACCACTTGGGCCCAGCCAATCGGGACCCAACACTGCTGTTTTCCTTGCTACTCTGTTTCCCCATACACATGGCTAAAAACCTCACCAAGAAATATAGACCTTCCAGCGCTGAGCCTGAATATTTGTCAAAACATCATATGCCAGAGAGCCCGGTGGTTCAGGCGGCAACATCTGCTTCTAAACAAGCAGCTTATCCAATCATTCTGCCAGACAGGGATGATGAGCGCTTTGATGCTTGGGCTAGGTAAGTGTTTTCTGCCGGGAGCATGGCTCTTAAGTCTGCAAATGCCACAAGCGCTTTAGCCAAATGTACGTTCACCCTGTGGGACTGTATAGCCATGGCGGCTGATCATATTCCTGAAGGGGAAGAAAGAGACAGCTTCCTGAATATTGTAAGAGATGGAAAGGAGGCTATGTATGAGTCTCTTCAATCATGACTGGGCTCTGCTGACAGCATCAGTAGAGCCGTGGCAACGAGCACTGTGATCCGCAGGTTTGAGTGGTTGAGGAGGCTCATCAACATGCCATTTGACAGCACTCAACTGTTTGGCAGCAGACCTCAAAGGTGGCAGCCAAATTCATTGGCGCCACTATCACAGCCACAGCTATCTCACCCCAGTGGATTATCTTGGAGGGGTAGGTCCTTTCGCTTCTACTCCTCAGTTGGACGAGAGAGAGGACTGGCTTGTTAAAGGGGCCAAAGAGGATTCCCTCGTGGTGGACGAGGGAGGGGTGCCAAGTCCACCAAAGCAATGGCTACCTTACCATCAGCCACTGCTTCAGCTGCCTCATAACCTCTCTGAGGCCTTTACCCACAAAACCCCGGTGGGAGGCAGACTCTTGCAACATCTGCAAGAGTGGCAGGGTATTACTTCAGATGCGTGGGCATTGGAAACAGTAGCCCAGGGTTACTGCCTCCCCTTTCTAAAAAAGTCCTCTGGATCATCCACCGGGATGCCACTCGTTCAAAGTTCCAGATCTGTTCCTTTTGCAGGAAATGTTGAGCCTGCTAGAGAAATGTGCTATAAGGCCAGTACCTGTGAGTGAGAGGAACAAAGGGTGGTACTCTTCCCATTTTCTAATCCCTAAGGACGGAGGATTAAGACCCACATTGTACTTGAGATGCTTGAACAAGTTCCTCAGGAAGGACAAGTTCAAGATGGTCACCCTTTCGCAGATCTTTCAGGCCCTCCAGCTTCAGGATTGGATGGTGTCATTTGACCTTGAAGATGCTTACTTTCATGTGCCTATTCATCAAAAGCACAGAAGGTACCTGAGGTTCACCACTGGCAGTTCTCACTATCAGTTCAAGTTCTGTCATTCGG
This sequence comes from Ambystoma mexicanum, assembly GCF_040938575.1. Taxonomy (NCBI): domain Eukaryota; kingdom Metazoa; phylum Chordata; class Amphibia; order Caudata; family Ambystomatidae; genus Ambystoma; species Ambystoma mexicanum. The sequence goes on from NC_090936.1 coordinate 871,949,435, forward strand.
GCTCACCTCTCCCCAATGGTTTTCACCAAGTTAATGGCGGTGGTGGCAGCGGGTCTCAGGAGAGGGGGGGGATTCACGTCTACCCCTACCTGGACGATATAGCTGATCAGGGCTCGTTCTCCCGAGCAGGCCCTGGAACATCTCCCTATAACCTGCCAGTCTCTCCACAGACTGGGCTTCTCCCTCAATTACAAGAAGTCCCACATGATACCTTCTCAGAGACTGGAGATAATAGTTACGGATGCCTCCCTCACTGGATGGGGAACCCATGCCAACAATCTGAAGGTAAGCGTTTGTTGGTCTCCATCACAGTCCAAACTACATATCAATCTTTTGGAGCTGAGGGCAATCAGACTCGCGCTGAGGGCCTGTCTGCCCTCCCTACGGGGGAATAATATCCTGATAATGATAGACAACACAGTGGCCATGTACTACTTCAACAAGAGACGAGGTGTAGGGTCACTACCACTGTGCAGAGGCAATGCAGCTCTGGTTCTGGGCAATTCAAGAAGGAATCTCCCTATCGACAGTTCAGCTAGCTGCAGAGGAGAACACAGCTGCAGACTTTCTGAGCAGGCAGAACATAGTCTCCCACGAGTGGGAACTAGCTCAGGAAGTCCTTTAATAGATCTTCACCATTTGGGGAACCCATCAAGTAGATCTTTTCGCGACCAGTGTCAACAGGGAATGCAAACTGTTTGGCTCCAGGGAATTTCCCCCAAGAGGAGTTCTAGGGGACTTGTTCATAGTGGACTGGGAGTTTCCACTCCTGTATGCAGTCCCCGTCAGGAGGTTGAGAAAGTTCGGGAAACCCATGATCCTAAATTCTCCCGATTGGGCTAGGAGGACATGCTACCCGGACCTTCTACACATGTCCATCTGCCCTCCAATACATCTTCCACAAGGAGATGACCTTCTCTCGCAAGAGAAGGGTCGGGCTCTCCATCCAGAGGTCAAGCCATTCAACCTTCACGCATGGTTTGAGAGGTTGAGATCTAAGGATTGGGACCTCCCAGATGACGTAATGGAGACATTGCATTCAGCCAGAAGGCCAGCAACTAAATCCTTGTGCTGCTGCCATTGGAAGAAATTCTGTAGCTGGTGCAGGGAAAACTATGTAGACCCTTTTCAAAGTAGTACACCTATGGTATTCTCTTTTTTGTTACATTTGTCAAATCTGGCTCTCCAGATTTGGGACAATTAAAGGATACTTGGTGGCGCTTTCAATCTTCAAGCACACGTCGGAAGCAGTATCCTACTTCAAGATGCCATTAATCGTACAATTCCTAAAGGGACTCACTAACGTGTTCCCTCCGTCTCCGTTTCAAGTTCCGATTTGGGAGCTCAATCTTGTAGTAAAATTCCTTATGTGCGCTCCTTTCGGGCCACTTCATTCGTATCCTTTAAGGCTGTTGACCTTTAAAACCATCTTATTAGTTGCACTAACACCAGCCTGAAGGGTGAGCTAACTACAGGCCCTCCAAGGACAAGGTAGGTCTTAAAGTCAAACCAACTTTTCTACCAAATTGTATCAGATTTTCATTTATCCCAGAAAATTGAGTTACCCTCTTTGTTTCCGCCTCCACACTCTAGCAAGGATGAGGAGAGACTGCATAGGCTTGATCCAAGACAAGCACTTAGCTTTTACTTAGCTTTTACATTTCCAGGATTGCTAAGTTACGTCAGGATGACCAACTTTTTGTTGGATACATGGGTCACAAGTTGAGACTATCTGTTACAAAACAAACATTGTCTAGATGGATCATATTGGGCATTATGGAATGCTACAGATTGGCTGAGAAAGATCCCCCCAGAAGGCCTCAGGGCCCATTCCACAAGGGGCATGGAAACATCTGCTGTCCCGACACTAATGGACGTCCCATCCCCATGTCTGCTGGACCCCATACCAGTCTGCGAGAAACGAACAAGAGTCATTGTTCACCAGGGCAGTCAATTTGTCCATCAAGAACATATTCTTGAGTTTTTTCATCCTTTCGTCTTTGGAAGGCGTTTCCGGGCTCTTCCACTTCTGGGCCAGGGCCACTCTGCCCGCCCTTAACATAGTTTCCACCATCCTTGGGTACCGGTACAGTTCCGCCTCCTCCGGAGGGAGGCCCAGCAGCATGGCCAGCGGGTTGAGAGGAAGAGAGTCCTCCGCTACCTCCGCTATCCAATCCTTCACGGATTCCCAGTAGGACTGCACTTTCGGGCATAGCTACCACATGTGCCCTCTGGTCCCTGCCTGGCCACAGCCCCTCGGGCAGTCTGGTGATACCCCTGTGAACATTTTCGAGAGTTTTTTCGGGTCTCTGTGCCACCCCTGCAGGACTTTGAAATTATGTTCCATGTATGAAGTAAAAAGATTGCCATGAAACGATATCCTAAAGATGCGAGCCCAGGCATCGTCAGATATCTCTTCCCCCGCCAGATCATTCCAAAACCCACGAAAACCTCTCCTAGCCTGAAGGTTATGGGTGTTGAGGACTGTGTACATACAGGAAACCGCGCCCTTTCTGGAAGTTGCTGAGTGGAGGAGTTTCTCGAAGGGAGTCAATTGTCTCCGAAGGTTTGGGCCCCATGCGGGGTTGCTGAGGATACCCTTAAGACGAAGGTATTCGAAGATGGAGAGGGACCCACCTCCCAGCCCATCCCTGAGGTCCTCATAACGCAGGAACTCGCCCTCTCTGAACAGTTGGCCTGCCCATTCCAAGCCCTCGTCAGACCATCACTGGGATTGGCTGAACCCTCTTCTGCCCAATTTCAGAAGGGGCCCCACCAGGAGGTCATAGGGGACGGCCAAGATGAAAGATGAGCTGTTCGAGGACACTCCCTCCAGATCTCCCAAAGAACACCTAGGGTCGGGTGGGACAGTAAGTGTTTCGGAATCAACTTGCGAGGGGACCCTAGGAGGTCTCGGACCTTGAGGGGGTGGACGTCCATGTCCTCCAAATACGACCAATATGTTTGCAAGCCTTCCTTCATGTGTTCTAGCAGGACCCGTAGTTGTGCTGCGTGGTAGTATAACTGGAAGTCTGGGAGACCAAAACCCCCCTCCTCCCTTGGAAGCGTCAGGGTTGCCCTACCGACCCTCAGGGTTCTCCCCTGCCAAATGAAGTCTCGGACCCCTTTATGCAAGTCTATGAAGGTTTGGGCGGGTACCCGGGTAGGGAGGGCCGTGAAGAGATACAAAAGCCGGGGTAGTATATTCATTTTTACCGCCGTCATCCGGCCATACCAGGAGAGAATCATTTTTCCCCATCTCCTCAGGTCAGAATTGATTTCAGATAGAATGGGCCCGTAATTGGAGGTACCCAGTTCCGATAAATCCCTAGTGAGGAGGACGCCTAGGTATTTAACGTTGTCCTTGCTAACTGCTATCCCGTGAAATCTGGGCAGGGGGTCCAGTACCGGGTCCACCAGGCGCATTTTGAGGAGAACGGACTTAGTCGTGTTAATCTTCAGGCCCGAGAACCTCCCGAAGGAGCTGACCAGGGACAGAAGGGGAGGGATCGAAGAGGCCGGGTCCACCAGATATGCCAGGATGTCATCGGCAAACAGGGAGAGCATAAATTCCACCTCCCCCCTTCTAATATCCCCAATGTCTGGGTGGGATCTGACCGCTATGGCCAAAGCCTCCATTGTGAGGACATATAACAGGGGGGAGAGAGGGCAGTCCTGTCTAGTTCCCTGGGTAAGAGGAAAGGATTCTGACAGCAAGCCGTTTACCTGGACCCGTGCGGTAGGGGCTCTATAGAGGGCGGCCACCCAACTCAAGATGTGCGTCCCGAAGCCCATTCGCTGGAGAAGGAGGGACATATATCTCCACTCAACTCTATCGAAAGCTTTTTCCGAATCCAGTGACAGGACGCATGCATCAAGATTCGAGTTTTGGGCAAAATGTATTAGGTCTATTGTTTTACGGATGTTATCCGACCCTTGTCTGCCCCTTATGAAACCGACCTGATCCCCGTGGACTAGCTTCTGCATTATCCCCTCCATCCGCCTACCCACCACCTTGGCCAGAATTTTGACATCAATGTTAAGCAGGGATATTGGCCGGTAAGATGAGCATTCCCTCGGGTCCTTACCTTCCTTGGGTAGAACCACTATAATGGCTCCCATCATGGAGTTGGGGAGAGTATCCCCCCTCCAAGACCGAGTTGAAAACCTTCGCCAGGTAGGGGGACAAGGATGAGCGAAACCTCTTGTAAAAATAAACCAAAAAACCATCTCCCCCCGGGTAAGTCCCCACCTTCATCCCGCTAATCGCTTTCTCCACCTCTTCCTCGGTCCCCCGACCCTCCAGCCCCTCGGCCAACTCTCGGGGAAGGGACGGTATCTGTATGGAGTCGAGAAACTCCTCGATCTGGGCATCACCCCCATCATATTCCGAGGCGTATAACGACTCGTAATACTGGCGAAAGGCTGCACTTATGTGGGGGGGGTGTCATAACCTAGTGTTCCCCCACTGTCCCTCACCTCCTTCACCATCCTACTTCTCTGGACCGCCCTCAATTTCCAGGCAAGGATCCTATCCGCCCTGTCCCCCTTCTCGTAGTATCTTTGTCTGATCATTTGGAGGCTCCTCTCCGTTTTGTGGAGGAGCAGGTCTTTTAATTGGAGCCTATAATCCTCCAGAGTGGCCACGTGGTCCCGGTCCAAGGTCTGTACTGGGGACCCCCCCCGGTTGGAGGCGTGCAATCTTTTCCCTCAGAATTCTCTCCTGGGTCTCCTTCTCCCTCTTCTGTCGAGAACCCATTTTGATGAGTACCCCTCTCAGGGTAGCCTTAAAGGCGTCCCAGAGGGTGTGCGTGCCCACCTCCCCATTATCGTTGAGCTCGAAGAACTCTGAAATGGCCTCCAGGACAGCCTGGGCGTGTACCTCGTCTCTCAATATGGCGTTGTTACATCTCCAACGTCCCCTCCGTTCTCTACTCCAGTCCCCTGCCAAAGTGTCTCTGACCAGATCGTGGTCCGACCAGGGTACGGGGTCTATACTGTAACCTACTGTGTAAGGACGTAGTGTCTCGTCCACAAGAATATGGTCTATCCTGGAGAAGGCTTTGTGAGTGGAGGAATAATACGAGAAAGAGGGAGTACCCGTTCCGGGGGTGGGCATCGTGTCCACCGAGCCCAGACCCTCATTCACCCTCTGAAAGCTGCGTGACACGGTTTCTTCTGCGGGCCTAGGGTTTATTGTGCCCACCCGCTGTCTGTCTCTGGATGGGTCCAGGACCATGTTAAAGTCACCTCCCACCATCAGTGGGCCCTGGACAAAAGTTTTCAGCCTTTCCCCCACTTCCTCCCAGAATTGGGCCTGGCCCTCGTTTGGAGCATATATTGCAGCCAAGGTTATGGGTGCGCCCTGCAGTGAGCCTCTTACCAAGAGGTAGCGACCCTCAGGGTCTCTGATGATGGAGTCTTTCTCGAATCCCAAGCCTTTAGCCAGGAGGATAGCAACCCCTCTTTTCTTTCCTTTGTGGGATGCATAGAACATCTCTATACCGCCCCCACGCATCTTGGGCTCCCTCCCCCTCGCCCAGTGCGTCTCCTGCACGAAGAGTAGGTCCATCTTAGCCCTCCTAAACTCTCTGCTAATTAGGGATCTTTTCGTGGGGGTGTTGAGGCCTCGCACGTTCAGGGTCCCAACCCCCAGGGCTGGTCGGTCGTCAGCCATAATCGTTGTCTCCTTCCCCCTTGGTCACCAGTGTCGCGTGGTCGTTCCCTCCTTGCTTGCTAGGTTTCCCTGCTTGAACTCTTTTAAAACATTTCCCCAACTTGCCCCCCAACTCGATCCCTACCCCGAAGACCCCAACTCGTGTACGAACCCCCACCCCCCTCCCAGGCGTCCAGCCATGTAGTCCCTCCATTCCTGGATATTTGGCTGGACCACCAGCTGGTTCCCTTCGGCCAGGTGTAGATAACAAAGCACACTAATGTGAGCCCCTCCCCCCCTCCAACTCATCCCCACTCCCGCGCACCTCGGCTCGGGTATTGCTTGAGGAGGAACCTGAACTGTTTCCCCCCTCCCGGTTGACTGGGCTCGAACCATGGACGATCCGGGCTACTCCCTCCGCCCCGTGGGCGAACGTTCCCCGAGCCCAGGATGGAGTGTCACACTGCACCCATGGTTGTGGCCCCCCCCCGGACCCCTTTATACTTGCAAATAGAGAAGTTGCAGCAATCGAAGTGTCCCCATAGTCTGCCTGTTGTTTAGACCCGATGATTCTCATGGGGTCACTGTTATCATCCTTCCGATTCAGCTAGAGTGTAAGCTGAGAGATCTTGAAAAATAGAGATTTGGGGCAGTTATAAGTTATCACCCCTGCCTTCCTTGCAGCCTCCTGAACTTTGGCCTTGTCGGTGTAGTAGTAGAAGCGAGCCAGGACCGTTCTGGGGCTCCCCGACCTTCCCCCGGCTCTGTGCACCCGATCGAACATGAGTTCCGTTGTCATTTCATCAGCGAACAAGAGGGTGATGATGTCTCTCACCACTCTGGTCAGCTCTCTCTCTCCGTTTCGCCCTCCATTTCCGGAATCCCAAAGAACCTTAGATTGTTCCGTCTCTCCCTATTTTCATAGTCGTCCATTATCCTGGCTCTCTCCTCGTCCCTCTTTTCCAGAGCCGCGAGCCGTGTACCGAGTTGAACCTCCAGGGATGTAGAGGACGATTGATAGTTTTCCACTTGTAGGACTCTGTCCTCGATTTTGTCTACTCTTTGGTCTAATTTCTCGAACTTCTGGGCGATATCCAATCTCATTTCTCTAATCTCCAGGAGGATGGAGGCGAAGCCTCTTTCCATTGTCATTGCAGGTTGGCTAGCGGGTTCTGGGTGGGCCATGGTTCCGGAGAGAGGTGGGACCTCGGTAGCAACCTCTGTCTCTCGAAAGCGAAACGTTTGTAGGGTCTTCTTCCAGCTCATGGGGTGTTGCTGGTTTCCCACTCTGGGGTCTGCTGCGGTTTGGGGGGGTCCCGTGTCGCCCCGGGGTCGGGCCGTCGGACATCGCACCAGTGGTGTTTATGGGCAGCGGGTTATCCCCTGCAAGGGGTGAAGCAGCCCACCAGGCGGGCACTCTCCCCGCCAACCGGGGACGGGGGCCTCTCACCAGTGTCGCTGGCCACCTGCAGGTTCAGGGTGGGCCGTGGGCCCGCTGAGGTCGAGGACGCCAAAAGCACCCCCCAATTCGCAAAGAGCCCATGGGGGGTCCTCCTTCAATCTGTGAAGGTGCACTGATCCCCAGCTGCGCGGTCTGTTTCGATTTGGTTGGCCCTTGTGGGTGTGTTAGGCTATCCCGGGGACGTGCCGATATGCGTTGCTCGGGTGGGGTTTGCCGGATCAAGCCGTAACTTGCAAGAGGGATGGGATAGTCCCCCCAGGCGGGCACACGCCCCACCGGCTACTGGCAGGGGCCCTCTCACCTGGGCCGTCGAGTTGCTGTCGCCCCCCAGGGTTATCCCCCCCCGGGGTCATCTGCTGCGTAGCGGGACCTCGCCCTGCCGTGTCCACGGAGTACTATCTTGGATCTGGGTGGGATCCTGGCCGAGGCCGCTCACCCCTTGTGTGCCTCTGGGGTAGTCCTGTGTGCTGGGTAGCCCCATGTGAGGTGGCAACGTCGGTAGTGTCGGCCCCCGTGGGAGGGGGCCGATCGGCCACTCACCCGAGGTGCTGCGGTGTTGTGGGGCTCCTCTCTTGGGCCTCCTCCGCTGGGGTCCAGCCCCCGACGTTGTCTTCCTTTTTCCCGCGCCGCCGCACTGCGGGACTCGGGGCCCTGGCGGAGGGACGGCAGATCCTTCTGTTTGGGGTCGCATGGGGGGGGCCATCGCTGGTCGCCCTCCAGGGAGCGTCTCTCCCCCAGCACTCGCCTTTCACGCCTGGGACCGGGGGGGGGGGCGGACCGTCTCTGCAGCCTTCTCAATGCAGAGGCCCCCTCCGCCTCTGGAGCCGCCGAGCGCGGCGTCTGTGGAATCGCGCACCTCCGCTCCCTGAACTCCGGTTCTGTGTGTGCCTCTCCTCCGGCGGGGTCCAGCCCCCGACATTGTTTTCCTTTTTTCCCGCACAGCCGCACTGCGGGACTCGGGGCCGGGCCGGAGGGGCGGCCGATCACTCTGTTTGTGGTCGGGTGGGCCGCCGCTGGTCCCCCTACGGGGAGCGTCTTTCCCCCAGCACTCACCTTTCACCCCTGGGGCTGGTGGGGGCACGGACCATCTCTGCAGCCTTCTCAGTGCGGAGGCCTCCTCCACCTCTGGAGCCGCCGAGCGCGGCATCTGTGGAGTCGCGCTCCTTCGCTCCCTGAACTCCGGTTCTGCTTGGAGTTGGGAGCCCGTTCCTTCAAGCGGGGGTGTCACGGGGGGTTTAGCCACTCCTGCCTCATGTTATGTTCGCTCGAGGGGGCTTCGGGGGGGGCTCAATCCCCGAAATAGGCCCAGCCTCGGCGGGAACACCGCAGTCAGGCAGCCATTGCCTGTGCGCCTCTTGGTGGCCTCCACCGATCACTTTTTGTGCGGTGGCCACATGGTCTTCCATTCACACTTAATATTACTGTCTGTATTCATCATCGGGTCAGGAAGGAGGATTTGGTAAAACAGTATTATATGCTGTCCATACCAATTCTTAAATTTTCATCTAAAATTCTTACCCCCGCCTCCAAAACCACCACTGCTTTGGGAGGCTTATCTAAAGGTGAGGAATACGTGGGAGGACACAATCCATTCGAAGAAAAAGTTACTTACCACTGGTAACGTTCTTTCGATTTGATGTTCCGCCCACGTATTCCTCATCTCTCCCAAGCCACCCCGCAGTAGAATTTTAGTGCATTACACCTTATGCTCTTTCAAGGTCTTATAATGTTTTTTATACACTAATGCCGTTAATTGTGCATGAGGGCGTAAAAACAGAACTGAAGCTAATGGGCGCTCCATGTGCTATATGTACCAATGATGATGTCGTCTTCGAGACAAAGGCCCTCGAGGGACATCGAGTCGACCCCTTCGACGCACAGTGCCCCCTACTGGAAAAAAGGTTTTCCGAAGCAGCAAAACGATGTATCTAAAGATGAGGAATACGTGGGAGGAACATCCAAATGAAATTACTAGGTGTAAGTAACTTGTTCTTCTCTGCCTACGCCCCAAGGAACTATGGAACCTCCTCCACGTCAGCATCAGACTTGCACCCCCGCCCCGTTCCTTCAATTCAGAAAAGAACTTAAGACCCACCTCTTCAAAGGAATCTCTTTGCCTCAACACCTACGCCATCACATTGCCCCTCATGCCACCTGTCTTGCTAGACCATGCACGCCCCTCTCATCCCAACCACCTGGTGCAGCTGTACCCCTCCTCTGTGATCCTCTGTATTCCACCCCCCGCTGTATATCTGTTCTGTTGTTACCTCTGAAAAGCACTCCATTATGCATCTGTACTGTTGTATAGCTCTGTGAAGCGCTCGGATCCTTATCGAACTAGGTCCGTGCTCAATAAATTCCATAATAATAATAACTACTACACGCTCTGCCTTTGCTATTTCTCCTTATGGCTCTTTGGCTTCATTCAGACTCTGGGTTGTAGCATTCAGCAGGCTTGCAATCATTTCCTTTCTCCTTCAAGTTCCCCCTGCTCTCGCCAGTATCTGGGCTACAGCCCCAAGTAGGTCTCTTTGCAACATTCTTTCTAAAGGCATTGCTACAGGGCCCAGGGCCCTGTACAGGGCCCTTTTCTTTTGCTTCTCTTGGTTAACTCATCACCTTACTTAGCTCTCAAAATCCTCATCCTAACCCCAAGTAGCCCCAAGTAGGTCTCTTTGCAACATTCTTTCTAAAGGCATTGCTACAGGGCCCAGGGCCCTGTACAGGGCCCTTTTCTTTTGCTTCTCTTGGTTAACTCGTCACCTTACTTAGCTCTCAAAATCCTCATCCTAACCTAAGGTTACCATTTGCCCAGATTTCAATTCCCTTTTTCTGTCTACCCCACACTCCAGAAAGTGCCCCAGATTGTTGCTGTAAGCAATGAACACTTTCAGGGTGACAAATCAGCAGATGTTGGGAGCACATCTGGGAAATGGAAGTAAAACCTATTTCCTTCCACTCCAAGTGGAGTTACTATGGTTGCAGGAAGTGTAGTGGCAGCGGGAGCTGACTTTTAAAGTAGGTGCACTACAGCTGGTGTCCCATCGCCCCCTAACATCATGAAGATAAGTTCCTGTCCCATTTGTTAGTCTTAGCACCAGCACTCAGACTAAACCAAAGGGCCCTGCTCCTAAGCAACACTGGAGTTCAGAGTCAAAGGGAGAGGCAATTTCATGAGGTTTTACCTTCCCTTCTGTAGAACTCATCCATACCTAATGCACTTCCCCCAGTCTTCCACATTCCAAATCTTCTTCAGCACCACAATGAACTACATTCAGCTCCTCTGTGCAAATTATTTTCTCATTTTGTACAAAAATGTTTTTTGATTCGGCTGACATTTTATAAAGAGGATTGTCTAGGCCATTGAGAGATGAATGAGTTTCAGGTAGATTTTAGGGCCTGCAAATATTTCCCAAAAAGTATTTGGTGAAAATACAACATGCAATGAAGTGATCACCTGGAAGCATATGCGTTGATGCTGTATGTTATGAAATTAGTGCTGAATATGGATGTTGCTCGGCAGCGTAACCTGCCCCACCCCCAAAACCGTTGATGTGTCTTTCTCACAGAGTGAACCACAGACTAGAGGTGACTGGGATTTACTTGATGAAAATATGGTATTCTTAGTCCTAATTCACACACTATCTGCCCTCTTCCTTCTGACTCCTTTTATACTCTCTTGCTCATTTTGTTTGTCTCAATTACCCATGCAGTTGGTTGCACTGTTATATCTTGATTCACAGGTTTCTGGATTTGTCGGGGCTTCTGAGTCTCACTTCCTCCATCTATATGCAATCCCCCTTCCTCCTTCATCTTACTCAGGAGGACAGCTCCTTTCCCTCATATTTGCTAATTACATGATTTGCAGGAAGTGTGCAGGCCATGGACCTAAGGCAGCCTCTCCCATTTTGGAGTTCCACAGCGCAGTTATGGCAGCCCAGATACAGAGTTCCCTGTGCCTTTCAGTTGACCCTCTTTTACTTTGCTTGCATGGCATGCAAGATCCTTTCGCTGTTCCCCTGCTGGCAGCAAGCAATGAAATGGATGCGCAAGGGGGGGGTGGGGGTTGTTATCCGCTTGCCTACTCCGTAATCTTTACATATTACGAGCTAACACACAAGCCTCCCACTTGCATCTTATGTAGTGTCATAAACAAAGGTGTATACTGCTATGGGCCCTGAACTACCCATGGTCCCTCAGGACACCCTCATCTAGTTACTGTGACAGTGTCAGGATCTTCACCCTGTCAGCGGGGAACAGGGTCCCCATCCGACTTGCGGCAGGTGGCCTACTAGAGCTTATGTCAATGCCGATCTTAACCCAGAGGAGGGATGAGGGGATGCAGTCCTTGACCACTCTGAGTGTGCCCTGTTGGTTTAGGTGGGTCCACTGTCAATCACCCAATGCCTACCAGCCTCCTTTGTGGCCAGAATTGTCTTTTTCCATTAGCGGGACGGCAAGATCCAGAATCCACGACAGTGGCAACCAAGACTAACAGAGAAAGAGACCACTACCAAGAAGCTTCTTTAATATTACAGTAACTCCAAACTTACCGGCACGGATTGGAGAATTGCGATGAAGAAGGAAAGCGAGATAACCGGCAAGCAACAACTTGACCGTACTACTGAGATTGCATGAATGAAAATGAACGAAAAAGATGCGTGAGGGGGTGGGGGAGGGGTTACAGGGTTTTAAACCAGTTTGTTGTGATTGCCAGTCCCCGGGGAAAATCTTGGGGTGAAGCAGGGAGCCAATGGGAAAAGGGACGTACCGCAGACACAAGAGGAGACGGGTATGAAAAGTTTACAAGTGGCAGACTGAGAAAGGTATTGGAGTGAGGTCAAGAGGTGTGTTGGTGCACCGCTATATCAGGATGTAGGCGAAAGGTGGAGTGCCAAGATGTCTATTGAGCTGTTGAAGGCAAATGCAGGTCAGGTGGTGGGAGAGAGTGGTACACGGTGTGAAATGTGTGGTTTTGGGCATGTATTTTAGAGTGACTAAAAGAAGAGATTGTGGCAAATAGGAAATAGTGAGAATGGTTAGTGGGAGTGGAGATTGGCAGAGAGAGGAGGGAGTGAAAGGAAAAGAGGAAGTGTGAGTGGAAGAGATAGGTGTAGAGGGGGAGGTTAGAGATGGGAGAAAATAGTAGGACAGGGAATGTAGCGAAAGAGGAGTGTAAGAAGACTTGAGATTGAATTTATTTTAAAATGTTATTATTGGCATTTCAAAATACATTGATGTGGTGACAGTTAACAATTAGCATTTACCAATAATGAAACAATGTAGCTAATAACATAACTTAAAACAAACAACAGTGGTCTTCGTTGCTTTTAGCCATATTCCAGCTCTTTTTAGGGTGTTCGTATCATCCCGGGGGCGGGGTAGGAGTAGGGGGTCATTATCGAGGGGGTGATGGGACTGCTAATTGGAGGTAGGCAAGTTCGTCGCTGAGGATTAGTTCCAATCGTATGTCAAAGTCCTGACAGCCAGTTTTTGTTTCTCACGGGGGTTTGTCATCAGACGGGTGAAACGTCCCATATCAGGGATTTCCAGGCCTCGTAAGTCATGCTCGGGTCGTCCCCAGTCTTGGCTACTCCCTCTCCCCAGATTCTCGTTTCCACCTCCGACCAGTGTTCCATCTCTTTGTGCCATTTGGTGTATTGGGGGCCCTTCAGAGTTTTCCATGCCATTGCAATAGCTCTTTTAGCCAACACACAGGCCATGTCCATGAATTTTACAATGTGTCTGATCTTGTTTATTCGTGGGTAGGCTCATAGCAGGCATTTCTGCGGTGTACGTTCATGTTGGGTCAAGCCCGTTCTTCTGCAGGCTTGTTCGATTTTGGCCCAGAAGTGTTGTATCTTGGAGCAACTCCAGAACATGTGTGTCATTCCTGCCACGTCTGAGCTGCATCAGGGGCAAAGTGGAGTCGTGGACCTGTTGAATTTGGCGTTTCTGCTGAGGGTCAGGTATTTTCTGTGTAGGACATTTAGTTGGATTAGTCGGAATCTCGCGTTTCTTGACACTTCTCTCGGATATTTTAGGGTTCTTTCCCATTCCTTTTCGGTTAGGCTTGCTCCTAGGTCTGTTTTCCATGAGCTCTTTAGGGTGTCACTTTTGGGGTTGGGTCTGTCCGTGAGTTGGGCGTATATCCTGCAGGTTGGTTTCCAACCATCTCCCAGGTTGTGAATTAGGGTTAGGGTTGGGTTTGCTTCAGGTTCCTCCGGCCATTCGCTCCATTTCAGTTTTGCCACTTCTGATTTTTTGGTACCGTAGGTATTGGCCCTTCGGTAGTCCTTTGTTCATTACCATGGATTCAAACCCTCTGAAGGCATTTTCCTCGTACACATCTCCCCAGGTATAGATGCCATGTCCTCCCATAATCTCGTGAGCGCCAGTTCCCCCCTATTGGAGCAGACGTCCGTGCTCATTGGTGTTTCTGGAGAGTATGGATTCACGATCTTCAGTAGCTTGAGAGTCCTGTCCCACACTCTGCGGCCTAGTTGGACGAGAAGGGGAACCTTTTCTGAGTGTTTCCAACGGACCCAGAGAATTTCTTTCAGGTGTATCGGGCCTATCAACTGACCAAGGAGGTCAGTCTCTGAAGTGGATTCATCTGCGAGCCATTTAGTCACGAAGTTGAGCTGAGCGGCCAGGAAATATCTTTCTAGGTATGGGAGCTGGTCTCCCCCCCCTGCCCTATATGGTAGCGTCAGCGTGTCTAGGGTTAGCCTATGTCTGGTGTTTCCCCACAGCAGGTCCCTCAGTAATGTATTTAGTAGCCGGAAGAAGGAGGCCGGTATATAGTGATGGAGATTTTGGAAAAAGTACAGAAAGCCGCGGTAGCATTATCCTTTTGGTGATGGCCACTCGGCCCATCATCGACAGTGGGAGCCTGGACCCGAACTTGGTAGAGCGCTTGAGCCAATAGGGTGTTCCCCCATGTGTCTGTTCGGGCGTATGCCAAATATTAATACCCAGGTATCTAAAGGTGTGTGGTTCCCATTTTATTCCGACCTCTGGAAGATCTGCCCCTCTGGTCCCAGCCAGTCCCGCAAGTGGGAATATGCATGACTTCTCCGGTTTGAAGGAGATCCCTGATACATTTGTGAAGTTTTTTTAGTACTTCCAGGATAGTGGGTAAATTAAGGTGTGGGTCTCTTAGGTAGAGCAAAATGTCATCCGCGTACAGTGAGATCACGTGGTATGACCCCCCAATGTTTATGCTTGCGTAGAAAAATTGTTTCCGGATGTATATTGCCAATGGCTCCAATCCCAGGATGTATAGCATTGGGGTTAGGGGGCATCCTTGTCTGGTGCCCCTCTTTATGTCCCACAGTGGGGACATCATTCTCCCAGTTTTAACCCTGGCCACCAGAGACCTAAATAGGATTTTAATCCAGCTGATGAAGAATTCACCCAGTCCACATTGTTTCAGGGAGGCCAGGAGCCACTCCCAGAGATTGAAGAGGGTAGAAGTGGTAGATATGAAAGAATAGTAGGAGCAGAGGAAGTGTAAGACATCGAAGGGACAGTGGCGATGGGAGAGAGTGGTAGAAGAAGGGATAAGTGGAGGGAAAGAGGCAGAGGAGAGAGAGAGAGAGAGAGAGGGAGGGAGGGAGACAGAGACAGAGAGAGAGAGAGACATGGAGAGCTAGAGATGTGAACAGGAGGGAGTAGGAGAGAGGGGAGGAAGAACTAGGAAGATCAGAGGTGGGGACGGAGTAGGGGGAGAACATAAGAGACCTTATAGGGGGTGAGCAGAGCGAGGGAGGAGGAGGAGAAGGAGGAGGAGAGAGAGAGGGAGAGGGGGAGAACCTTCAAAAAAATCCCATTGCACTGCAACAGACGATTAGGGAACCATTAGACAGTTGCAGGGGGAGTAAAATAGATACTTACTCCCTTACCAATATGATAGGCTATATTGGACAGTAGGGCTTACTGATCAGTATTTGCATTGCATCACTAGGGGAAATAGGGACGTCTTGGCCTAGGTGGAGGGGGCCCACAGGAGTTTGAGGGAGTAGTTACAAATTTCCTTTAGTCAAACCACTGTGCAGTCTGATAAATCAAATATAAAACCCTTTAATTACTTTCCCGAGTTGGTAACATTATTCAAGCCAGAGGTTACATTATCCCTTTGACCTGGAACCCTCAGTAAGGTCCCTATACACAATAGGTTGGGGAGGGAAGAGCCACTGGCGGTCCACTCTGCCGCCTCAACGGATCCCATCACAGAACGGGAGGCATCACTTGGCCTTGGGGCCTCCTGGTCCTGCTTTACCTGCCTCTGACGTGCATGGCACACCCCTTTTCAGTGAGTGTTCATTAATTAAATATCTTCAGCTTTCCATGTTATATCCTATCCATGATATATTCTAATAATTGTATATTTCCAAAAAGCACAATGCTTTCCAATCTACATAAAGTATGCAGATGTTCTAGGGAAAAGGGCATTCATTAGTTGCATGAACGTTGTGCATCTCTTGATCTTTTTCATAAGCAAAGTAAAAGTACACTTATGACCAATGGACATCAATTTATTTCTGTCTAAAAAGCATGTAGTTGGTCTTTAAATGAATGGCTTTGTGGTTGGATTTAAATGAATGTCTTTGTGATTGATTCTCTAGGTAATCGCACATGAAATCTCACATAGCTGGACAGGAAATCTGGTTACAAACAAAACCTGGGAACACTTTTGGTATGTTGTTTTTCTCTTACTAGGCAGGCATACTTTAAAGGTATTTGGCAACTCTGGCATTATCGCATTGATTTAAAAAATGTATTGTACAAAATATCACTTGGCTTGGTCCTGAGTATACAAGTTCATTATGTTTTAGTATAAACGTTTAACAGCTTCCTTAAACATACTTTTTCTTAAACCTTTTTTTGTGAGTTTCTACCAACTAGTGATTGCTGAAATTAAGTGTCCTTTGTGGAGAAGCATGCCCATCATAATCACTGCTTGGTTAAGGTCTTCGGTAAGGTAGTTAGTCGAGGGAGATGTTCAGTACAAAGTCAATTTATTTTTCTATTTTATTATTTTTTCATAGACCCATACCACTATTTGGCACATTTGGGGTGCTTTTGACAAATAGGTTGGGCTTCAAGAGGTCACATTAGGGAGGTGGAACACTGAAAGGCAAGAACGGCAGCCGATATTAACTGGTAGATACCATAGGCTTTTTGGAGGAAAACATTTGTTCACCTTGTAATACTTGCTGACATCAATTTGCAGGCAAAAGAATAAGAGGATGGTGTTCCAAAGGGTGGATCCTTGTGTGTGAACAGTTCTTCCACCCAAGTGCTTTATCTCACTGGCTGGAGAAACATTTTGTTTTGACAAGTTGGTCCGAGTCGTCTGATCTGTTAATGGGTTAGAAATAGTTCAACGAGTTATTCATGCTAATAGCAATGTTCAAGACAGCCTGCATCACCTTCAAAGAAGTTGACTCCAAAAGCCATTCTACCTGGCCGAGATACACTTCATCTCCTGAGGTCTGCAACCACCAGAAGCCACAATAACGCCAGACTGGAAACAAAGGCCTGCAAGAGGCGGTAACTATGTAGGAACCCAGCCTTGTCCTTCTACGCACCCAGTCTCTGGAACAAGTTACCAGTACAGATTAGATGGGCCCCCTCCAATTTTAGCTTCAGGAAGGACCTGAAGAGCCTACTCTTCAATTAACTTCTCACCTATCGCTGATTGCACCACTCAGCCCTACTTCTCTCCATACAGATAACCACCCTGCCCTAATTCCCCTCTTAATTTACGAGCGGCCTGTTATCCCTGCATCCCTTTGTGTGCCCCCTGTTTACAGCACTCTGTGCATCCCAGCTAGTTGTGTGCTTTATAAATCCTATCCATACATAAAATGGGTATTTCTCTGCAGTTCCCCTGCACTCGCTCATCCAAGGCTGTGAAATTGCTATACCGCTTAGAAAATATACACAATACATATCTTTACTTCATCTGAAGAGCCAACCTTGTTAGGGGTAGGGGTTGCTCACTTTGCTAATTCTGATAAACTAATCATTTGGTCTATGTCACATTCCTATACATGTTTAATTCTTTGAATACAAGCTCTACAGTAGATATCCATGCTGGCCAGTCTTTATTTGATTACCTATTTGTCTAAGCCCAGCTGGCTTGTGCGGCGGTTTATTCACATCATTTCCACACTGCTAACTCTGGAACTCTTAGTCCTAGATCACCTATATTAACAACAACCTACCATTGTTTGTCTCAGTGTGTCGCCCTCATTGAGTTATAAGCCATGTGTGTTTAATGGTAAGGCACAAAATGCAAACCTTGGCAGTAGGGGATGCTTAGGACAAAAGAGTGGTGATTTAAAGTGTTTTCCTTTGTCATCACAAATTCAGTAATGGAAAATCTGTGTACCTCCTATATAGTTAGTGGAAATAGTTTTCCAGTTTTGTTTGATTGTGAGGCGATGGGTTTGTGGTAATAAGATTTTCTGTGTAACTTATTTCTCACTGACAAAAAGGTAGAGCTATTTATACTAAAACGCGTATGCAGTTTACTTCAACTAATTAAATTGGAATGATTGGTCTGTGGCTTTGACTTGCTTAAGCAAAAGACTACTTCCTAGAATGAATGCTTTAGTTTGTGGGTGATGGCCATTTAAGCTCTCGCAATGTAGCTTTCTTGCTTTTTCACTAACCGCTCATTAATAAAATTCAAATATTTTTTCCCTTCCTAGGTTAAATGAAGGTCACACAGTTTACCTGGAGCGAAGGATCGGTGGTAGACTATTCAGTGAGCAGTTTAGACATTTCCAAGCTCTGGGAGGCTGGAAGGAACTTCAAAATTCAGTAAGCATCTGGTGCTCGATTTACAAATGTTCTTATTTTGTTTTTATTTTTCAACTGACGGTTACATGTTAACAACATCAATATTCAACTCAATATAGTATGCAAGAGGCAATATATGGAAAGTGGTAGATTGTTTGTCATTGCATATATGGACATATAATGCTTAGCTACCCATCCTCCTCGCTCCCTTTGTCACTTCTCTGCCAAGTATCTCCGTAAAGGTGCCCAGATGTCCTTAGGCCTGCAAGTAGGTGAAATACTTATTACAAAGCTTTCCTCACATTCATAAGTATAGATCTAGTTTCTGAGCCGCACATGGGCAGTCAGGGCCTCCTTCGCCTTCCAGCATTTGCAAATGTTCAGCTTGGTGATTGCCCCAGCCACAGAAAAAAGTTGTTGCATTTTAATCAGGACTTTCCCTATATCTCCTAGTAGATATTTCAATGGGGTAACTTGTATATGTTTAGTATGTCCATAGGTTTGGCTGCTACCTCTTCCCAGAATTCTTTAATAGGGGGCATTCCCAAAACATATGAATTGTATCTGCCTCCGGGGCTCTGCATTTGGGGCAGCAAGTCTGATCTTTCTGTCCATATTTAGCCAATCTACTTGGTGTTATATGTAAGTGGTTTAGAAGTTTGAACTGTATTAGCCTGAAGTTGTAGCCTTGGTGAACTGGCAATACCTTGCCCATTGCGTGTCCTCTATGGTGATGCTCAAGTCTTTCTCCCATTTGGACTTCATTGTATTCTGGGTAGGAGCGTGTAGTTGGGCTGCACTATACAGTGTGGAAATGCCACCCTTGAATTCATTTTGTTACATAAAGTGGAGAGAAATGGATGTATAGTTGGGGTTGCTGGAAAGGACGCCCATCGACACCTACAGGCCTCCTTCAAGCGATGATATTGTAATGCTGTGGTAAGATTGGTTCCTATCTTCTCCTGTGCCTTTGCTAAAGTTACAAATCTCCCATCTGGGAACAAGTCCCCCACCCGCATCGCCATTCCCGGGTCCCACCTTTTCTGCAAGGTTGTGTCCAACGAGGGTGCCAGATCTGGATGATGTCATAAGGGTGTGCGTTGCCCATATGGATCAGCACATCCCACTTTCTTGAACAGTGCCATCCATGCTCTCATCATGCTGGAGACCGGGTCTACCAACTCCTTGCTTTGTTTATATTTGCTGAATATCAAGGACTGCATGTTCATGGGGGCTGCTGCAAATTTTTCTGCTTCAATGTGTGCAAATTGTTGAGTTGGGGAACCAATATTTAGCAAAGTGCGCTTGCGCCGCGTGGTAGTATAAAAAGAACTCTGGGGCGGCTAGTCCCCCTGTATCAAAGCGTTCACATATTTTGTGCCAACTAACTCTTTGCACCCCCCCTCGATATGAAAGTGGAGGCGAGCCTTTGAAGTTTATCAAAAAAGGGTCGTTCAGGCCAGATCTGGATGTTACAGAAAAGGTACAACCAATTGGGCAATATGACCATTTTGAGCAAGGCTATGCGGCCATACAGTGAGATCGGCCGTTTATTCCAGACCCCCAGTTTGGACTCCAGGAGTATCAAGTAGGGTGCGTAGTTTAAGTCATAAAGGGTCTGTTTGTCTGTGGCCATTGTAATGCCTAGATATCTGGCTGAGCTCGGGGACCATCGGAATGGCGCAGTGGCTTCCAATTCTGCCGTTCCGAGTGTAAGCGGGATGATCTCGGATTTGGAGTGATTGATTTTATATCCCAAGAACTTTGCAAACGTCAGAATGTCCTGCATTACTGGGGGGAGATTTTGTTTGGGGTCTCTTAGGTATAACATGGTATCGTCCGCATATAAAGAAATAAACTGTGGCGGGCCCCTAAAGCGGATACCCCACCATGAATGTTTATGCCGTAAGCATGCTGCCATACCCTCGATGGTGAGGGCAAATATAAGAGGGGACAAGGGGCAGCCTTGGCGCGTTCTTCGGTGTAATTAAAACTCGGGCGATTGTTTTGTTTGTTCTGACTCTGTCTTTTGGGTCCCTGTACAATACTTAGATGTATCCTAGAAAACCTGGCCCAAATCCCAGCCTACGTAAAATGGCATACATGTATTCCCAGGAGACAGAGTCAAAAGCTTTTTCGGCATCAAGGGCTACAGCAATAGTTTTGGCTTTCGGGTCCAGTTGTGAGCTGATGGCGGAGAATCTGCGCAAGTTTAGGGCTGTGGAGCGTGTGGGGACAAAACCAAACTTATCAGGATGTACCAAATTGTTCATTTGTGGCAGTAGTCGGTTGGCAATCGCGTTGGCGAATATATTAGTTTCTGAATTCATTAGGGACAGCGGGCGGTATGAGGCTCGATCATGTGGTGGTTTCTGCGGTTTCAAGAGTACCGATATAAAGGCTTCCCTCATTGAGCCCTGGAGCATGCATACAGCTAGGGACTCTTCCCACATTGCAAGCAATGTTGGGGTTAAATCTGTATTTAATTTTTTTATACAAGTCTGTCCGGAGAATGTCATGACCTGGCGCTTTACCCACTGTTAAGTCTTTCATTGCTTGCGTTATCTCTTCCTCTGGGAGGGGGAGATCTAACAATTCGCTTACCTCCCTTTCCAATTGGGGGAATGGGAAGGAAGCGAGGTAGTGGTCGATCTCCTCTCGTGTGACTTGGTCAGTGTTTGCATACAGCGCTGCATAAAAGTTGCTAAATATCGTGTTTATCTTATGTGGTCCTGTGTGTACCCCTCCATCTGGCCCGCATACTCCCGTTATGGGCGTGGTGTCATGTTCAGCCTTAATTAGATTTGCCATTCATTTGCCAGCCTTGTTTCCTTCCCCGTATCTCCGTGATCGAATGGGGTGTATGGTATACTTCACCTTGTGTTCTGCTAGGGCTCTAAATTTTGTAAGTTGGGTTTGCAATAGTCTAAGGGTTTCGCTACCAGGGGCTCGCGTGTATGACACTTCAAGTGTCCTCTGTATGACCTAATTCCCTCCTCAGTTTGTGCATTACTCCCACTGATAATGACATCAAGTGCCCCTCAACCATACTTTGAATGACTCCCATATGGGGGGCCACTGTTCCCACGAACCGTTGTGTTAGTTCGAAAAATTATATTATTTCAGTGCTCAATGGCTCTACCATTGATTCATCTTTTAACATTGCCGGAGGCATACGCCAGCATCTCATAGTTTGTTCCACTATTGTTGTCTTCAAGTGGAGAAGGACTGGCAAATGGTCAGACAGTGTGCGCAATAGTATGTGGCATTCATGTGTCTGTGGGCTCAGTTCAGGAGAACATAGCCAGTAATCAATACTCGAACGAGAGTTATGTACATGGGAATGAAAAGTATATTTATTTTGTGATGGGTGGGGTTCCCGCCATATGTCTGCGGGGGAGAGTCGACATGATCTGCAGAATGGTTAATGCGGCCTTTGTGTGAGTCCTTTGCCCCTGTGATGTTCTATCTTTATGCAAATCAAGTATTGTGTTCAGGTCTCCCCGCCACATTACCTTGGCCTCCCCAGCTGAAGGATTCGTGCAACTACCGTGAGGTAGATCAGGAGAATCTAGATTTGGGCCGTATGTATTCACTAGTCAATTCAAATTGTCAACCAAACCCCATAAGATTACATATCTTCCCTCTTCATCAATTTCGGATTTTGTAGGTTAGAACCCAACCCGATGATGTACAAGGGTAATGACCCCGCTAGATTGCGACAAGTAGGTGGTCCCAACCCTAATGGTGCCCCAGTTCCGAGCAAAATTGGCAGTCACTTTCTGAGTTGCATGAGTTTCTTGTAGCAGGAGTATATCTACTTTGTCTATTAACATATGCAAGAACCTTCCTACTTTTGATGGGGTTAGCCAATCCCCAAATGTTCCATGTTAAGAGTCTGAGTGACTGGTCTTGTCCGGGTATGGGTATTGTGTGTCTCTGAGTCTCATCAGTTCTGGTTCAGTGTTCCTGTAACCTCTCCCATAGTACATGTATCCGTCAGCTTTTTTATTTAAACCACCTCCCTGCCCCCCACTCCCCCCGATATAACCGTTATACAACTAGCAGGTCTACTTGCCTCCCTTTCGGAGATTGTAATTGTTTTACAAACTGTTCAAGGTATGTTCTAAATCTTATTCTAACCTTTCCTTCCTTAATAACTCAAAAACTGAATTGGTAACCAAAATAAGTGCAAAACTGACCTTTACTGAAGTCACTCTGTGTGCTGGAACATGTATTAGCATGTTTATGTGTATATTATAAATATTTATATATAACTTTAAGTGAGTAAGTGTTACTTGGCTATTTGTACTTACTGATTTTGATTGTACAGCTCTACAGCTCACATTACCCCTCTTAAGATAAGTCTGGCTGCTCAGTCACACTACCAAATTGTGTAGTACAGGACTATATTAAAATGTGGGTTACCTAATACCAAGAGATACGTCTTGTGTAGTCCCACACCAATTGGACTGCACTAATTTATACATAACAGCGTGTTACAAAAGATTAATTAATTAATTCACTTGGGTGACCCAAGCGACATTCTCCTTTTTTGCGGTCTCTAAACTTTACTTATTGGACAGGATTCTTCCCAAAATTCAAGATCAAGATCAAAGCTTATTTCAGTTTGTTGAAATATTTTGTATCTGCTTAAGGCAACTCCATAATGCCACTGTACCCACTATGAGACAGCCTGCTGAGAAGCCAAGCAATCTTACCAATCTCAACCTCTTGCACTTCACAAGCAAGTGCAGTTAACCATTCCGATCAAGAACACCAAGCAAGCAGATCCTTTGGAAACCTAGAATGAGAGGAGGACCCAAAACCATTCCCAGACCCACCGGAGGACTTTCGACCCCCAAACAGTGTTGCAAGCTCTAGCTAAAAAACTTTTTTTAGGCCAACTGCCACTGTTGCCTGTACCAGCATTAGGTTCACTAGACCTATGCAAAGGAACTTTTGTAGATGAATTTTTTTTTTCTTTTTTTTATTGGTTTATAAAAAAAACCTTTAAAAGAAGTAACATCACATTTGATTACTCATTTCAAAAGATATCATAATTGACCAATAAGCAGGTGAAGACAGAGAATGTCACAGAGTAAGGAATATAAACGATATAAACGATAAAAGTCATATAAGTAATAGAAAAAATAAACACTTATTTGGACAAAATGTATCACAGAACATGTTAACTAATATTTACATCCATTTTCATGTGATTTGGCTAGCTCATCTTCAATGTTTTTAAGGAGAAATGTCAAGGCATGTGTTAGTTTATTATTAGCCTCTGTGAAACATTCCAACCACCATTCTTCCATGGTATGAAGAGGTTTATTTGCCACAATTGTATTAAACAGTGTCATTCTTCTCGTAGAGAAAGCTTTACAGGTTAAAACCAGATGTTTGATATTCTCTTCAAAATGGTCACAGAATCTGCAGTTCGGGTTCAGTTTCTCATATTTAGGCCATCGTCTAATTACCTCTTTTGTCTTGAATTGATTTAGCCTGAATTTCATAAGCAGGATTCTCTTCTGTTTGTCCGGATATTTTTCAAGATATTTATAGATTGAATTATAAGCTTTTCCTTCTGGGGGAACATTTTTCATAAGCGAATATTTGGCTCTGTCTGTGCAGGTGTTGATCCAATCAATTTCCCCTAGTCTTTTTTTACAGCATCTGGATTTTCCATCAGAGTGATCGCATCACTTTTTATATCCATTAGGATTTGATGACATTGATTTAACCAGGATGAAAAAATTGTATTTGATTGATTGTCGGCCAAATTATGAAGAATTTTCATTTGCGGTGCGCCATTTCGCAGGATTATCTTACGAAAGATTGACAGAGTATTCCATGTGACTTTTGCATTTATTGAAATCAGCCCCAATTCGTATCTTACTTCAACTGCCGGCAATCCTCTACCGACTTTCAGAATTCTGCCCCAAAACATGTTTTCAAGTGTATCCCACAAACTTGCGGGGCATCCAAACGCAGTTTCAGCACCATAGATTATCACAGGCACCGCTTTTTGTTTGTAGAATTTTAAGGTAGGAACCAATGAGAACTTGCCATATTTTTTGTCTAAGGCCATAGCTTGGGCACTTAATTGACGACATTTTGATTTAGTTTTCTCAACCCAAGTATGGTCATTTATGTTGGAATTTAACCACATACCCAGGTATTTTACCTGTTTTACCTGTTGGAGTATTTCGCCGTTAAGGCACCAGTTGAAATTCTTGGATGTACCGTTAGTCAGGTTTTGAAGTGTTAAGATGACAGATTTACTCGGATTTATCTGTAGACCGTTATCTTGGACATATTCTTCTAACACATGTAATTTCCGTTGTAGTCCAATGGGTGTAAGGTCCATTAGGACAAGGTCATCAGCATACAGGACCCCATTTAGAGGAGTGTCAATTATCTTGGGGTCAAATCCTTTTGCTTTCCCAAGTGCATTACCAATGTCAGAGATGAAAGCATTGAATAATATTGCCGCTAGAGGACACCCTTGTTTAACTCCACAGTAAGTGGGAATGGGTTTTGATAGAGTGCCGATTGCGTCTAACCGAATATAGATTTTAGTATCGGTATGCAAATCCTTGATGGCATGTAACAGGCTATTTGGACAATTCCAGCTTTTTAATTTTGTCCAAAGGGTTTCTCTATCTATGCTATCGAAAGCGTGAGATAGGTCAACGAATGCAAGGTACACTTTTGATTTTTTCATAATCATGTCCATTTTTATTAAGTTAATGAGTATTAAATTTAGGCAACAGCCAACACCCTTTACAAATCCACTTTGTCTGGGGTCAAAATGATTGGTTGACATTAGCCGATCCATCAGTCTATGTTGGAGTTGTGTTGCATAAACCTTACCCAATACATCTAACAAGGCAATAGGCCTATAATCCATTGGGTTTGATCGATTGCCCTTTTTGAATATTGGGACAACAATGGCTTTTTTCCATGACAATGGGGTGATACCTTCCATAGCGATTCTATCGAACAGAACCTTACAAAACTCAGCCCAGGCGTCCGGATCAGATTTTAATATGGCATTTGTTAAGCCATCCGGGCCAGGCGCTCGAGAATTGGAAAGTTTTTTGATGTCTAACAAGATTTCAGCCTGATCAAACTGAATATCCCAAGGAGAGAGTGCAGGTAATGGAGGATCAGGTGTGCTACCCTTTTTTGAGAACAGGATTGAAAAATGCTCAATCCATTTTTGTTCAGTGACCATGTTTTTATTCGATGCTGTTGGTATTCCAGATTGGTTATTAATAATTGACCAGAAATCTGCAGAGTTTTTCTCTTTCATAGAATTCATTATTTGTTCAGCATCATGTTGTTCTGTTAAGGCACGATGTGCTATCAACCAGTTTTTATAGTTTTGTTTAATCTTTTTTCTCTTCTTTAGAGCATCCATGTGGCTGTCATTTTTTAGTTGACGTAGGGCCTTGCGCATTTCTCTCTTTCTCATGACGATTTCAAGATTGTAAGTATGTGAGTATTTTTGCGACTGAATACCATTTGGGTTTCTAGAAATCTTATACTGTTCTAACAGGGGAGTGTAATCTACGCCTAACAGGTCAATTTGTTTCTCATAATCTTTTTTCAATATGTTCACATGATGTGAATTAAGTTTTAATCTTTTGCCGCTATTGTTGGGAATTATTTTCCAATTCCATGTTGTAGAGGATAATTGTGGTGGCATTTCAAGATGTGCTATGATCATATTGTGATCACTGACTTGTGTATTAAGGACTTCGAAATCTAAAATACGGGGTGATAAATTTTCAGATTCAAAAATGTAATCCAAGATGGAGTTCTGTTCCTTTCTTTGCCAGGTAGATTTGGCAGGTATGTCTCCCTCGACGTTACCATTCAGTCTGGAGATTCTCCTAAGTCAGTTCTTCGGACCATTTTTGTATCAAATCCTGTTTCCTTGGAAGATAATTCTTTCTTCTTTCCATAAGATCCAAATTAAAGTCTCCACATATGATCAGGCCAGCACTGGTATCTTTGATCATTAATTTGTCAATTGTATCCATAATTTGTTCAACAAAGGACGATGTTCCAGCTTTACTATGATGCCAATATAAATTAATGACAAAAAGTGTCAGATGTTTATTGTCATCATTAGTGTTCCTTTTGATGGTAACAACTATGTAGGATGATATGTTGTTATATTCCATCAGCCTACAACCAGAGGCTTTTTTTACAAGAGTTAAAATGCCTGCGCTTGGACGTCCTTTTATCCCTTTAATAGCAGGGTTAAGTGCTATTTCATAATCCTCTGCGATTGGGCAGATATCCAGCCAAGTTTCTTGGAGGCATATTATATCTATTTCATTCATCCAGTTTTCTTTGAAGTTATATAAATGGGTAAAGCCTCTTGTATTCCACGAGCCAATGGTTAGGCTAGCATTTTTCGGTTTCAGTAAACATTAACTTCGGTTATTATCCGCTAAGGTTGCTGCTAGCCAGTTCCACTCATTATGAGATACTTGATTCACTTCGCTTCCTTTTTTTTGTGGAATTTGGTGAGTGTTTTTTACTGTAATTCGGATTAACTCAGATTGTTTTGTTTTTCGATTATTGAGCTGTTCATTTCGAAGTAGGTTGAATTGTTTATATTCTGCTTTCCAACTTTCATCATCAATTATTTGCGAGTTTGATTGCTTTTCATTTGGAGCTTCCTTTCGGTGACATTCTGTCAAAGGGACCACATCATTTGGTTTTTTGGTCACGATGGAACTGTCTACTTCTACAATGTCAAAACCACAGGGTAGTAGAGCTGCAGCACCTTGCAGTAGAGTTTCACAGACAAGTCTAGAATTTACATGTAAGAACACTCTGTCCAATACAGTATCATCCTTAAATTCCACAGCCTGGATGTCACTAGACTCAATGGTGCGTAGCACAGGGACATGATGGAACAGACTTAACACATTTTTCCTATTCATTATGAGTCCATCCTTAATGTTCAGAATTCGTTCTAGACTTAGGCAGTATTTTGCCTTTATTTTGTTGATATTGTTTTTCTCGCCATTAGTATAGGCATTTCTTCTTTGAACTTTAGGGAGGTCTTCTTTCCCTTTACGGAAATCACGATCTGCTGTTGCATTGGTCATCACACTTTTATTTATTGGAGATAAATTGTCCTCTATCAGTGTTCTTTCTGCGTCTGCTGGTTTGTGGTTCAAAGCGATATTCTTTTTTAAAAAGATGTTATCTTGGCTTACAAACATGGATGTGAGTTTTTTCCTCTTTTCATCTAAGGTTCTAAACGGACTGACTGTTTCTTTGTAAAAGTTAGTGATGAGTTTTTTTTGGTTCAGACACCCACTCACAAAGTCGCTCAGACGCCAATTCCTCCCCTTTTTTTGTTGGTTCAACGGATTCTGTCAATGTTTTAATCTGAGTCAAATTAATCTCTTCATTTTCTTTATCACATTCCGTTTTTTTGACTTCCTGTGGATCTTCGTACGTTGAGAGATTCATTAAAGTCTCGATGTCGGCTGCTTCATCCTCCGTTATAGTGTCGTGATCAGTGTTGTGGGGTATGGGTGTTACATTTTGTATTTCAAGATCTCGGGGTGGCTCCGAGATATTTTTCAAAGTATCGCAATTGTTAGATGATACATTAACAGTGACTGATTTCAAATTTCTTAAGAAGGCTCGTGCCCCATTTGTTATTTTCACTCTTTTTTGATTTTTAGATTTCTTTTTTTGCTGAACTCCTTTTGGGGCTTGTTTTAGGCTGTTTTTTCCAAATATATCATAAAGAGCCTTGGGAGCTCCTATGTTATTTTCTTGTTGATCTTTAATCTCACTTGATACATCTTTATCCATTATTTTTGTTTTATCATTTATTACATTTTTAGTGGCATGATCTTCGTTTGCACTAACTTTAGCACTTGTTTTAGACCGATTTTCGCTAACATTTTGTTCATCAATTATTTCTATTATTTCAATTAAATCTTTCGCTTGAGGATTTTCACAGCTTTCATTGTTTTTATTTTCGTTCTGTGTAGATTGTAGTGTACAAGTACGCTCTTCTGGTGATACATTCAAAGTCTTTTTAGGTCTGTCCAAGTTTTTCTCTTGCAGACCATCCACTAAACTTTCGCGCTCAGCCCTGGGTGCAATAAATGATTCTTCTGACATCGGTTGGCATCCTTCCCAGATTTTTCCTTTATCTTTTTCTACAAGCACTATGGTAGTTGCTTTATCTTTTTTCAGCAGTGAAGGGTCATTCTTTTTACATACCTGTTCAGTGTTTCCGCACTCCAAAATCGGATGCTCTGTTGACAGACGATATTTCTCCAAAGTAGGAGTATTACAACAGTTATCTATACTAGAAATGTTATAGGCACCATCCTTTGAGGCAGGAATGTGAGGTTTATTAAAAAGCTTCAGCGCTTCTCGGGCAACTTCAGCTATTAATTTTTTATCTTCACGTGAATTGTGATTAGCGTCTAAGATTAATTTTAGGAAGTTGGCATTTTGAGTCTTTTCTTGTTTTTGGTTATCCTGACTTCTTTGTTGTTCAGTTACCATATTTGCAACTTTGGTGTTTAGCAAAGTTATTAGCGTGGTTAAGTCTTTAATGTTTCCATCCAATTGTTCATATAATTTAAGGTACGGAGAGAGTACGATATTCATAGAGGATATAACCGTTGTTTGAATGTCAGATATATTTAGTTCAGGAACGCCCTTATCCTTTTTTGAGTAAGACGCCTTTTTTTTCCCAAATCCACGTCTTATTTTTGGAAACGGTCTTTCCATTAGAGACGAATCATCAGTATCAGAGGAAGAAGAAGTCGATGATGCAGATGAAATATTTCTATTCTCGTTTACAAGGATCGAAGTTTCGCTTGGTCCTTTCCAATGCGTTTGATTTTTGTTTTCAGTTGTTGTAAATCTTATTGGTGAATGAGGCTTATATGACTGTTGTAGGGATCTTGTTTGTGAGCAGACTATGTCGTCTGAAAGGCTATTTCTGCCTCTTTTCCTTTTGTGTGCAGGACTGCGAGTTGTCATAGATGTATTGAGATCTGCCGGTAGATTGTTTCTTGTTTCGAAATTTTCCGTATATGCCTCATCATGGGATATCAACTGCGTCATATCACCCCTTATCTTTGAGGTGGAAGTGCATTTTTGTTTATTGTTGGTCCGATTGTGGAAGTCCAGATTCATTTTTAATAAGTCTTTCAGAAGTTTATCAGCCACGCTAATTGAATCCCTTCTTTCATAGGTCACTGTGTCTTGCCTTTTGATAAGAGGTTGTTGGTCCAATATATTACAATTGCCAAATTGGGGTTGTTCATTGTCACTTATTTGTGATGACGTTTTTCCAGTTGCGTGGCCTGTTTTTGCGTGGCCTGTTTTAGGACTAAGTTCGACTTGAGTCCGCTCACTACACAATACCTCTCGAGACGGAGGCAAGGTATGCACGTTATTATCTTCATTTATACATTGGACAATTTTTGCAGCTAAGTCACTTAATTGAGGAAAGATCTCTGCTGGTACCATTTTGTTTCCATCCGTATTTCCGTCAATCAGAAACTCAGAGCATGAGTAGTATTTGCATTCTCGGGGTCCATCTTTAGTGGCAGTGCTAGGTTCAGACGCAGAGCCAGTAGTGAATGGAGATTTATTTATTATAGTTGTTGTAGTTGTTTTAGATATTTTGCTTTGAATTTCAGTTTCAATTCGCTTTTCAGTTTCAGTTTTGGTTTCAGTAATGAAGCAATCATTATCACCTTCGTCAATAGAGTTATTAGCTAGTTCAGTTTCATTTTCAATTTCGGTACCATTCTCAAGCTGTTTAGGTTCGCAACACGCGCAGCACTCAATCACCTCGCCAATTTCATCAAACTCGCCATTCTCACAACACTCATGCATACGCTTCTGCATACACTCCTGCATACACTGTTGCATACAAGTCTCGGTACTACCGCCGGACGATAAATGCATTTTAGAAGCATTTAATAATTCGGCAATATTTAAGGCTGATGTTGCATTGACTATGTCATTTTCATCAGTATTTATTATATATGTAGAAGCTTTTCTTCTTACCGCGGGTTTGGTAGAGCTGCCTCCTCCTCGGCGTAGGCCTGACCGGTTCTGAGGCACGTCCATTATATCATTGTTTTCCATCATATTAGTTACAAAAACCCTGCACTTTCTTAGAATGCAGGTAGGAAAGTCACAAGAAGAAAAAACACCAGCTCACCAGCAGGGTCAATGGAACCAAGGGACCAAAGGCACCAAAGACACTCAAGACTCAGTGCCGACTCCGCGCCGCTCCGCGGGTGCACTGGGTTTTTGAAGGAATCGCTCCGCCTCCGCCTCCTGGCTGGCAGTGAGCTAGATGAGGGACTCCAAACAGTAGCAGCAAAACGAAAAGCACAGTTTCTCCTCCAAGACACTCAAGACTCAGTGCCGACTCCGCGCCGCTCCGCGGGTGCACTGGGTTTTTGAAGGAATAGCTCCGCCTCCGCCTCCTGGCTGGCAGTGAGCTAGATGAGGGACTCCAAACAGTAGCAGCAAAACGAAAAGCACAGTTTCTCCTCCAAGACACTCAAGACTCAGTGCCGACTCCGCCAAGATGAATTGTGCTCCATACTTCTCTGCTTTCGTCCCAGAAGTAGAGAAACCTTTTGCATAAGTTTCTTAAGAAATTCTTAAACCTAGGAGAGTGTGAGTGGTGAAGGGTTCAGTTAAGCACATGCAGAGCACTCGTAATACCGCCTAAGCAGAATTTATAAAAATACAATGTATTTATTTAGGCCCGGGACAACTACGACTTTTAGCAATTAAAAACCACAGGTAACAATGTGTTTTGGCTGCAAAGCACCCGCACTTTTAAACACCGCTAGATCAGTAATAGAAAACTGTATATGGCAAAATAAGTGACAAAAGAGCAATGCAAGTAACAACCAATTTTAGAGAAGTAATCTGTGAAGAAAAAGAGTTAAAACACAATACACAACTGTATAATTATAAGGTTCTTCACTACACAAGTCCTGCCCATGCTAGCTGAGATGGGGCCTAGTGCCCTTAGTCAAAAGTCTTAAAAGAGGTCTTTGAGGAAGCTAGGGCTCTGAACAAGTGTTGGCAACGCCAATAGGCAGTGTGTACGTGTTTCAAAGTTGAAAAACAATAGAAGGAAAGTTCTTAGGAGACCCCTTCCCAATGCAACCACCTCATGGAAGGCCCAAGGGGGGATCTTTGACCAGCACTCCACTGATCATGGTCAGACAAGGGAGAGGTAGTTCAAGAACTATACTTCTGTTAAACTCAGTGGGGTGTAGGAACAGTTATGTCTACTCACCTCATACTCCAACTCACTCAGGGACCAATTCAGAGGCTCCGTAAATTGCTCGGCCCCGTGCTCTTGACTCAGTTGGAAGGGTTTTTAGGGGTAGCTGGTGCAGCGCTCCCCTTCGGCGTCAGGATTTAGGTCTGGCTGGCCTGCGGCTCTGCATTCTTGCGATAAGGTTCCTCGGATTGGGAAGCTAGATGACCATGGCACAGTGAAGAAAGGACCACCTCAGAGGACTCCCAGCACATGATGCAGGCGCAGATCAGCGATGGACACTGCAAACAAATTCCATAAGTCAACAAAGAATCTGGTCCTGCAAGGCCCCTCTTCATGATGGAGAATTGCAAGTGCAGGGGGATGCCTCTGGTTTCACAAGTCAAGGATCTCAGAGTCCCAAGTCCGAATTCAGGACAGACTGATGTAGCTATGGAGTCCACAGGGAAGCTTTTTAGCCCACAGGATGGTGCTGGGACACCTCCTGAAGGTTACATGGGCAGGATCCTCAAGCAGGGGTAGAGACTGATTGTTCCTACTGGTCTAGTGCTCGAAGGAAGTGATAAAGGCCTTCTGGAAATCCGCAAATGAGCAGGACTTTGCCGGGATGATTGCAGAAGACAATGCTGCATGGCTGCACAATGAGTTCTTGGTCTTCAGTGAGATGCTCCCCTTCATCAGGGTCTTGGAGCCAATGACGATCTGATGTATGGCTGCAAAAACGCCTCCTTTCATGCAGGATTCAAGACGGATTCGCCACTAACCCCACCAATGATAAGGATCTGCACCATCCAGGGGCTGTTTAATCAAAAGCAGCCTCTGGCCACCACATCTGCCCAGCAACACACACTTTGGCCAGAATGTGGTCTGGAACCAGACAGTTTCAGTCCCCACAGCCAGCCACAAACGCATACTGCCACTTTGCCGAGGTAAGCGTAGGATATCCATGGAAAGGGCTTACCATATATGACCAATAGGGCAGAGAGAAGACCAAAATACAAGCTGGCCAGAGGACATGCGAAAATCTCATGGCACAGCCATCTTACAGTATATGGTTTAATGAACTGTATTAAGCAGTAGAATGCAAAAGTGCATGCGAGAATATAGGAAAACGCAGTAAGAAAATATCCACTGCTACCACTCGGTCTTGGACACATCATGCAAGTTACCAAGAATATAGCTATAGGGACGCAACATATCACCTACTGCACCTCACTCTAAGGTGATGTGTGCACTGTGAAACACATAATTTCACAATGGAGGACAAAGTCCCCTACATTGATAGCTGTTGGGACTGATCAGTGCCCACAATCCAGATGATCTTAGTGCAAGGCAAGTGAAGTAAAAAGATTTCACTTGCCTTATATTTATAATTGTTCTTTTATAACACGCTTAATACCAACGAGTGGTTTCTAAGCGCGGGATCGGGATTCAAACCTGTGATGCACTGCTTTGCACTTGCATCCAAGACAAACGCATGGTCCCTGAGCTATGCTTCCTACCCTTCAAAAGTAAGGACTAGGTCAAAACAAGAGCAACAAGTTGGTGGGTTCCAAAGATGTCTATGGAGTATGGAGGAAAAGCAGCAAAAAGAAAATCTTTCCTAACACTAGACAAACTATAAGAAAGAAGGGAGACAAGTAGGCGGAGTTGCAGAGAAAACAAACCTCAGACTGTGGTTGACGGAGGGTGGGGGGCGGATTTACCCTGAAATTATGGGAATTTTAAAGGGAAACGCTCAAACTGTTGACAAGAGATTATCTTGACACGGTTTTTACCCAATACTGGGGTTGGCCTCTCTGTGTGACCTTGGGTAAATCGTCTGATCTGATCATCGGTCATTGGGGATTTTGTGGGAGAACACACTGAGATCACATCCGTTCTCACAACATCATGGATTATTTTTTCACCCCATCCCACAATGTCACCTGCCACCACATTTCTTGTCCTGCCATATGCCAAGATGAACATAGACAAAGTAATTTGATGTCAAGAAAGGATTCCACTTGCATGCATCCTTGAAATTGAGAGTGGAACCACTTCCCAGTTGAGGCAATAGGATACTGCAACAAAGGGAAGCCTCATTCATCAAAGATGGGAAACATGCAAAGGAGACCTAAATAACACAAGATTTTGTGATTTACACCTTTTGAGAGAGTAGCTGGATGGGGCTGCAAGAAGAGTCTGACCCACTAGTAGATCTTGGTGATGTACCAGGATTTATTGTAAAAGTGAAAACAAATAGAAAATAATGCCTTTTATCGTTGGTGTAAAGAATTGTCTGTTGCAACAGTTCCAGTATTAGGGTCCGTCCACCCAGGCTTGAATGTTCGACCATCCACACTGATCTTCAGCCGCATAGTCCACTATCCCGAGGTATACTCATTTGCGTACCTTCAGTCAAAAAACACTCCACTGATACTGCTCTCAGTGACTTCACCAATTCTCTTAACAATGTCCACCACTTTCCCAATTCCTCCATTCTCAGCCTTCTAGAGGTGTCTACTGCCTTTCATACTGTGGGTCATCCCTTTATTCTGCAAACTCTTTCCCTCCTTGGCTTCAAGGTCAACATACCCAACAGGGTGTCCTATCTCTGATGTTCTAGCACATCCTCCCTGAAACTCTTTCCTGCAGGCATTCCACAAAGACCAGTCCTAGGCCCCCTCATCTACACCATATACACTCCTTCTGACCCCGCAAACTAATGTTCTCCTTTGTCTTTAAATATCTCCTCTTCCTTCATGATGCACAGATCTTCTCCTTCCCCCTCCTAATCCATTTCCTAACTGCCATCCGCAGCCTTTGAAGAGCGGATCATGAAACTGCATAGAGCAACTGCTATATGTAGTCTCATGATCCGCTCTTGAAAGACAAAAGTCATTCATTGAACACCAACCCTGTTCTCCCATTCTTTCCCCTCCTGGCCTTCTCACCCCATCACCCATGACTCAAAACCTAGGTATTCTCTTTGACAATGAGCTGAAACCCCCTCCACATTCTCGTTGCCACCGCAGCCAAACTTAACGTCATAAACATTAAACAAATCTGCCCACCCCTCACAAGTCTCTTGATTAAAACCCTAATATCTATGCTACTGCGTAGTAAACTGGACTACTGCACAAGCCTACCTTTTGGTTTGTCTCGACTACTCTTTTTCTCCCTTACATCATTTCTGCAACTTTTCAACATGCACCCTTATGACCTACCCAGATTCTACTGCACCTCTCCCTAACCTTACCACACTGAATGACTCTGCATACAAAATCTCTCTTTAAATTCCTGCTACTTATCTATACATCCATCCATTATCTTACTCCCACTACCTCGCTGACTATTTATCACTGTACTCTCCCTATAAAATGCTCCTCGTCTCTTTCCAACCTATCTGTCCCAACTCACCCGTGCCTCCTACCTCTTTCTCTTCTTAATTTCCGTACTTGCCCCACTACACCAAAATGCTCTTTCCTTGGGCATCAGTCATTTTTTCTGTGGAACTATTCAAAAGAAGGCTAATGCACCATCTGCTAGTGATGGGAGATCCTCCTTTCCAAACTGCCACAACCACTTCTCCTGCATTCTATCCTCAGGACTACTATATTTAATTGGTAAATAATGACCTTAGGCGCCCAATGTAAAAATACGGTTATGCTCGCCAGTCCCTGACTCCAGTATATGAAATGAAATAAAATTATATTTTATTTCTATCGTGCTCGTACACAAGTGTTTCAGAGCACGACCAGGCAAAAGGGAAGGGAACAAGGGAGAACAAAAAGGAAAAAACGCGATCTTACTAGGCCCAGTGACATTTAAGAAAGCGCAAGTACATGGAAAAGGGGGGAAAGTGCATGCAAGGGGGGGGAGTGGAGAGTGCGGGACAGAGGAGAGAACAGAATAAATAATAAATAAAATAAATAATTAAATGAATAAATAAGGGCAATAAACCAGGGTAGTGCGGCCAGCGAGTGGCAAGTGAAAGTTAGATGAGGGATATCTGATAAGCGCAGGAGAAAAGGCGGAGGGGGACTTTATGGGTACAGATACCGAAGCCCAGTGCAGGGGGTAGCCCGGAGACAGTGCAGGAGGGTGGCAGGGTGAGCAGGTACCTGGGCCCGAGTGACGGAGGGTAGCCAGGTGTTTGATTCCAGGAGAAGAACCCGATCAACAGGGCAGAAGGGGGGAAAAGGCAGAGGCAAAGAGGAAGTACTTGAGGCGCTTCCAGAACCTGAGATGGTTTTCCTCAAGTTTCAAGATGGCCGAGAGGCTGTTCCAGTGGGAGGCCCCAGCCAAAGAAAGATCTATCCCCAGCTTGTTTCTTTGCAAAACGACTAGCCATGAGGGAGTTAGAGGAGCGAAGGGCTCGAGAAGGGAGGTATTTGCGGAGGGATAGTTGAAGGTATTTTGGACCCAGGCCCCAGAAAGCCTTATGGACAATGCAGAGGGTTTTAAATGTAATCCTTGCATCCACTGGGAGCCAATGAAGGGATTTCAAGGCTGGAGAGATACGATCCCAGGGTTTGAGGCCAAGGACAAGTCTCACAGTCCTGTTCTGGATTAGTTGTAGAGGGCGGAGAGTGGAGGCAGGTAGATTCACAAAGAGGCTGTTACAGTAATCAAGTCTGGAGAGAACCAAAGCTTGGGAGACAGTGAGCTTTTGAGGGAAGGAGAGGAAAGTCAGAGTGCCTCTGAGAGGAGGTGCAACAAAAAGTTTGACTTTTTGAAGATGTCAGAGATGTGGGAGGAGAAGGAAAGTGTGGAGTCAGATATCACTGAGTTTCTAAGCCACGTAAGTGGGGGTAGGAGGAGGGCCAAGAGAGGCGGGCCAGAGAGTGAGAGGGAAGGATGCAGATGGTGTACCAATAAGGAGGATCTCGGTCTTGTTGGCATTTAGGCAAAGATCGTTGGTGGCACACCAAGTTTGAATGGCGAGTAGACAATCCGAGATGAGGTTAGGAGAGGAGGAGGCTGAAGGAAGCCTGAAAATGAGCTGGGTGTCGTCAGCATAGCACTGGAAAGTTGAGCAGAAAATGGATAAACAGTAGGCGAGAGTTGCAAAAGCCAAGGCGAGAGGTTAGACCCATGGGGGATACCACAGGTGGAGCGGGAGATAGAAGATAGGAAGGACCCAAGTTGTACCTGGGAGGATCAATCAGAAAGAAAAGGTCAGCCAGGCCAGAGCCTGATCGGTGACACCCAGGTTGTCACAGAGACGATTGAGCAGGGTGGTATGGTTGAGCGTGTCGAACGCAGAGGAGAGATTGAGTAGGATGAGGACAGAGGAAATGCTAGAGTCAAGGTTGGAGAGCAGGTCTTCACGGATGTTCAGGAGAGCAGTTTCCGTGCTTCTGGCAGCTCTGAAGCCAGATTGGTGGTCATGGAGGGAGCCAACAGAGTCGGAATGAAGATTTAGCTGGGAGATGGCCAGCTTTTCCAGTAGCTTACCCAAAAAGGGAGTAATGAAAATTGGGCGATAGTTTGCCACACATGAAGGATCAGCAGTGGATTTCTTGAGGATGCACAAGGGAGTGCTTAAGAGGAGAGGGGAAAGAGCCAGAGGCAAAGGAGAGGTTACAGAAATGGTTAAGGGCCAGAGCAAGGGTGTTGATGTGGTCCTTAATAGTTTTAGAGGAACAGGGATGGACCCGTTTTGATGAGGTTTACATATATCGGACTTGTCTAGCTACCTCATCGTGGGAGAAAAGGAGGATAAAGGGGGAGGGGGAGCTAAGGGTGGGGGCTCAGCCAGCCGAGAAGGAGAGGAGGAGGAGGAGGAGGAGGAGGAGAGGGAGGACAGCCTGTCCTGGGTTTTAGAGATAAAGTGAGAGGCAAGGGCATTGCAAAGAGCCTGAGAGGCGAGAGGAGGGGTGGAGACTACAGCAGGGTTGGCCTGCTCCTTGCAGATTTTGAAGAGTTCAGACAAATCGTTAGATGCCGCCAAGACGCAGGCTTGTATGTGGGCTCGCTTCTTAGTGCAGACAGCAAGTTGGTATTGCCTTTGGAGCAGGCGCAGGCCAGTTTGTCCGAGGATGAGCAAGAAGCCCTCCTTTTTCTCTCTGCTGCTTTACACTTATGCTTAAGTGTAGCTAGGTCAGAGTCGTACCAAGAATTGCACTTGGCTTTGGACTTCAAATGGATCCTCATGACAGGGGTCAGAGTGTCGAGAGTCGCAGAAATAGAGGAGAAGAGAGAGGGCTGTGTCAGGGTGTGAGTTAGCCTGGGATGTAGGAGGGGGGGGGGAAAGAAGGTTGCAGCAAAGACTTCAAGTGACGCACAATTCATGGGCCGGATATCCAACAAGGTGGGTGACAGTCTTGGAGAGGGCTTGGCTTGAGGGGAGAGTAAATGGCAAGATGAGTTGAGAGGAAGCTGTGCTCACTCCAGGAGAGAGGAGTGGTAAGGGGGCAGAGAGAGGGAGGCCGGAGGAGATCAAGACATCAAGTGTGTGACCAGCAGAGTGGGTCGGAACGGAGGGAAGAATAGAAAGGGAGAGTGAATCGCAGAGGTCGCAAAAGAGTGCAGATGTGGGACAGGTAGAATCAAGATGGATGTTGAGGTCACCCAGGAGGAGGAGTTGAGTGGTTGAGGCCAAGAGGGAGGAGGAGGAGGAGGAGGAGGAGGAGAGGTCAGCCCACTCTGAGAGAAAAGAGGTGATTTGACCAGGAGGCCGTTAAAGAGTAGCAACAGTAAGAGAGTGGCTAGAAAAGAGAGAGGGAGGACCTGCAGACTAGGCATTCTAAAGAGGAGTTAGCATAAGTGGGAATGAGAGGGGCAGGAATCCACTCAGGGAAGATCAGGGCTACACCCCGTCCAGGCCGGTTGGATCCGGGGGCTGAGAGGATCTTGTATCCGGGGGCTGAGAGGATCTTGTAGCCGTCAGGGAGGAGAGTGTCAGAACTCGTGACGGAGCTGCTCATGAACCACGTCTCGGTGAGACCGACGACATCAAGGTCAAGTTCTTCTACGAGGTGACAGATGTCAGAGGAGTGTTTAAGAGCCGAGCAAGAGTTGAGAGTGGCAAGATGGAGAAGGTTACCAGCCTTAAAGACCTTCCAGGGAGGGTTACAAATCAGAGGTATGCCCTGCAGAGGTGTGGAAGGAGCTTCAGATGGGGAAGAGGAGGAAGTGGAGGTGGGCAAGGTAGCCAGGGAAAGAGAGTAGGGGACAGCTGGAGATGACGGGAAGTTGATGAGGCAAGGGAACTGCCTATCGAAGAGGAGGAGATTAGCATGAGGGCCCTGCACCATGACAGTACCATTAGATGGAGATCAATGAAGACTCTGGAGGAGTCAAAGAGATCCATACAGACTTCCCAATGGGTGCCACCATTAATGGGAGAGTCAGAGACAGTACAGGGCATAGAGATCATATGAGGGGTCCAGAGATCTGGTGAGGGAAGGAAAAAGAGGATGTCAGTGAGGGTTTGTCTGGCAGAGGTTCTGGAATAGGTATCAGCGATGGGGAGACCTGGGTTGGAAGCCAGGATAACCTTTTTGAATTTCTTCTTACCAGACTTAGTGAGAAGGGAAGGATAGTTGATAGAGAAACAGTTGGAGTAGGTAGGGGAGTCAGATAACGCCATGGGCAGGTATAGAGAGGAGGCTGTAGGAGATATATAAATAACAAAGGTATGGAGCCATCACTGGGCTAGCAAGTTACAATTGAGGCCCAAGTGAAAATGTAAAACACAACCAGAAATGAATTACAGAAACACACCCACGTTTGACTTTCCCAGACGCACCCAAATTTGACTTTCCCGAACACACCCAAAAAGGAATTACAGAAACACACCCAAATTTGACTTTCCCAAACACACACAAATTTGACTTTCCCAGGCACACCCACATTCTTTCAAGGCAGTTTCTAAGGCAACAAAAGGGGAAAGAAATGAGGTGGGATCATAGGAGAGTGCTGAGACAAGAGCATAGAGGGAAGACCAGTTAGAGCAGGAAGAAGGTAGAGTGGAGGGGCATGAAGGGAGATCAAAAGGGTAGGCAGAAGGAGGTAACTAACCAATAGAAAGGGAAGTAAGAGAGTCTTGGTAGTCCGGTTTCATAGCTGAGTTCGCTGGCAGCCCCAGGGGGGGGTCAGGCTGTGGTAAT
Source organism: Ambystoma mexicanum (assembly GCF_040938575.1). NCBI lineage: Eukaryota > Metazoa > Chordata > Amphibia > Caudata > Ambystomatidae > Ambystoma > Ambystoma mexicanum. Next base: position 871,988,797 of record NC_090936.1, read on the forward strand.
TGCATCATGTAGCGTGACAGTAAACCGGCAGGGAAACTGACGGGGGTCTTAGAAGTGGGCTTTAGAGTGGGCCATAGAACAAAAGGCCGGCTCCCGCCTCCCGCCTCCCGGTCCGCCCTGATAGGGAGTTAATGCAGAGGCAGCCAATAAGCAGAGTGCCAGGGAAGGCTGCCATCATGGATGTGGTAGTCTGGCAAGATAAAGATGGCCAAAGTTCGTTAAATGATCGGAAAACCAGAAGCACGCACAGCACAATCGCAGGCTGAAAACACATGAATTAAAGAAGTGCTTTCCTGAAAATACTGTTTGGTATGTGCAGCTAAAATCAAAGATGCAGATTTTCAAAACTTTAATTTCGTTTTGTTTCCCTTGTAGCCTGAGATAAAAAGAGTTATTTCACAATTTACTGCATTCAGAAATTCCCAGGGGAGCCTGTGCCAGGGAGCAGTGGCAACGAGGCTTGCTGGATTAGCAATGCAGGAGTGGATGCTGGAGGTAGTACTGGAAGCAGCTGATCGATGTTTTCAGCAGCATGAAGATCGAAGGGTGGAAGCGCTGTGGCAACAGCTGATCGAAGGAAATGCGAAAGCTCACAATGAGCACGAGGTCTGCAGGCTCAACTGAAGGCACCCTACGTGCAGAACAGCTGATTTGTAGGGGTGCGAAAGCACGCGTAAACGCGAGGTCTGTAGGCCCAGCTGAAGTAACAACTAATGTAAAAAGAAAGGTGCGCTGGGTCTGCACACCGAAGTTGAAAACAGCTGAATTATGATGAAAAAGCCCGCGTGTGGCCTGCAGGCAAGCAGCAGGAAACCAGTTGTTAGAGAATGAAGGTGCACGTTGAGGCGCGCTGTAGGCAGGGAGCAGGAAGAATGTGCTTTCTCTCTGACCCCCTTCCTTACCTTAGGACTTCCTGCACTCTCTGTTATTGACTACTTTGGAAGTAATCTCTGTTCGAAGTGACAGCCAGTTCTTAAGTAAACAAACATAGATAAGTTGAGTCATGTCTTGTTCATGGCAAGAGCGATTCATTCTGTTCCCTTTCTTCAACTTTAGTCATCAGTACCAAAGTTGAGCCAATCTCATCTGCAAGCAGTTCCTCGGGAAGCCTCAGAGGTTATAAGGGATTCTGAAGATCCAGGAGCTTCACGGAGCGATCATTGTACAACACGTTTCTTTGGACCTTTTTCTTCTCTAACCTACAACTGTAGCTGAAATGACCCCTTTAGAATAATGATTTCCTCAAATCTGAGTATTAATGTAACTTTTATAAGCATTTAGATTGCTACACTAAGACTCCCCAAATATTTAATGTGTGAAATAATTTCAACAATTTGTTTTTCCCAATGTATAGATCAAGGTAGGAGTTTGGAAAGGTGAATCAGTCATTTTTGTGATTGGCATTTGAATGCTAAAAATGATGATGTTTCGAATTTGTGTCCAAATATAGACCTGCATGTTACCATAATTGAAAGTGCCTGTTTTCTTCAGTACAGCCTGGCAATTAGCCTAATTTCATTGTCTACAATATCCCACATGGAATATTTGCTTGTTACAGATAGCGACATTTGGAGCTACAAATCCTGTTACCAATTTGATCCCTGATCTGAAAGGAGTAGACCCTGATTCTGCGTATTCTTCTGTGCCATATGAGAAAGGCTTTGCTTTACTCTTCTACTTGGAACAACTTCTTGGAGGGCCAGGTAAGAACTAAAACATGTTCTAGATTAGTTGTTCAAATGCCAGGATAGGAAAAACATGAAGTTAACAGAATTTGTAACAGACCACTCACTGTTTTTAGTTAAGATTGCAACAGAGTTTGGACATGTTATTAAGTGTGCCATAGGAGGATTATCAACCAGAGAATAGCCACTCGCCAATGTGCATTTTGGCTGCAGTCATTAATATCAACATTGTTATTGAAGCCTTTGGGACTAGTGGATTTCCTAGACGTTGAGTCCCCTTTTTTGTGTCATTTATTTAGCATTCATCAGCAGGCATTTATTGCTGTAAAATTTAGACTGACTTTGAAAATGTAAATATTTGATGTCCTCAAATTTCTTGATTAGTATGAACCTGCAGTGTTGCGCCCTCTCCTTTCCACAGTCATGGCAATTGTAAAGTTTAGCACCTGTATTATTATCTGGACTAAGGCAAGGTGACTCCCTGAAATTCATCTTCATATCTGCACAAATCAATTTCCTGTTTTCTTTTGCTGCAGGAAGGTGATACAGGGCTCAAATTGCAAGCTACATCTAGCCTCTTCAATTCTACACATAAACGCAGCACATTATTTCTTACTTGCCAAGAGCCAATAATTACTAGCCGGTGCCTAGTCACAAGCGCCAATGTACTCCTGGCAGGGCTGATCCACACATCAAAAGGAGGAGAGATGTTGGAGAGTGCTTGGAGATGAGTTTTGTGTAATTTAAATGTTTTGCTTGAGAAACGTGTCCTGTTTTAATTGGGGAACCTGCATTCCTTCCTTGTCTTAGGCAAGTCAGTTTCTTTTTGTTAGGGACGCTAGTTATATTTGTGTTATTGTTGGGGAATCCTTTTTTGTCCTTGTTGGTTCACTTGTTTGGTTTCTTTAGAGAAACCATGTTTTATTTGTTAGAGATACCTTCCTTTGTTTGTCTTGTTATGAAAATATTTTGTTTAGTTTGAGCGATTTTCTTTTATTTGGGGAAAATCTTTCCTTATTAGTAAGATGTGGTGTTCATTTCAAACCTTTTTTTTGGTGTTGTGACGAATCCAGGGAATACATCCCTTTTCCCCAAGAGGGAGCCCGTCCGTGAGCCTAAGGAGGTCATCCCAGTCAGCAACACCCTCCTTAAGGGTTGAGGCAAGTAGGACCTCACCGAGAGACTCCTGCCTTTCGGGACAAGGACTCCTGTTCCTGTGAGGAACTCCCTAAGCCATTCACTTTAATGGCATAAATGAGACTAACAAAAATGAAGAACCGTATGAAATCCAGAGATTTGCCTGAAGTCAGGGCCACGATATGTCATCACAAAAAATAAAGAGAATGTGTCTCTTTTAGGAGAAACCTCCATTTGACTGAGATGAGTAGACATGAAAAGGAGGACATGCCAAGGTGAGGCAAAGCAGATACAGAGCGTAAGCAGGGAAAGCCGCCTGACAGCGTGACAGCTGAGAGAGGTGGAGCCAACGAGAGCCCACTGGGTCGGTAATATGTGACCCTACCCGCAAAACCTTGGCAGAGGAATGGCCTAATGGTGTTATCACTTTTGCCTTGGGTGCAGGGAATTTAAGTTTATTCTCCTGAATTATTCTTCTGATTCCATTGAGGTCCAGAGTCCAAACTTGGTGGGGTATTTAATATACAAGGTCCTCCTGGAAAACCTACCTAACTGGGAGAGCAGAGCGCGAAATGTGGAGAACCCTGGGAAACGGCATCATAGGGAAAAACCCAGGGATTTCTTCTCAGCTCATACTGGGTTGGAGAGTGAGCTAGACCCTAACCTTAATAAAGTTAAGACAGGATTACCATCTCCCGGGGAAACATAGGGTACTCCAATTTTCATGTGCCCGCTGAATCCTCCTCCCCGATAGAGAATATCCTGGGAGTCTCGAGTCCACACCCTCTCAGTCTTCTTGGCAAAATATGTTTCCTGTGGAAAACAAAGGAGGAACAACTTCCTTACCCTGAGAACATAATGCACTGCTCAGAAGAGTTTGAGACATCCAAGGAGTCGGGGAAAATAGGACCACAGGAGATTCCCAGAAGTAGTGAACTATCTACTGGCAATCCAGATGGAGAAATCAGGGGTTATCATGTAATGCTACCTCTACCTCCCACTGAGGAACACGCATGTTCCTCATCCAGGAAATTCAGACTTTGCATGAGATGCTGTCCCCAACCTATTTTACCACCTTCCACTTCACCGTCCAGACGAAGTCCCAAAAAGATGAGTGACCAGGTAGAAACTCCCAGGCTGTCCTTTGCCACTACCCTATATGCGTAGACATCGACGCTACCTCCCACCTTGATAGGAAAAGAACATCCATCTTATTCCTTTCCTAAGGTTAGAAAAAAAAGAGGAAAATATTAAAATAACTTTCTATACAGAAACTGAACCCATCTATAGGGTAGCACCACTATCCAACAGCAGAAAGTTTGGGCTCACCTAGATACGGGAGTAAAGGGTGTGCCATACATTGGAAATTCATACCCTCGGGCTGGAGAGGAACACTGAAGAAGGAAGTTTGATGCATCCATGGACACACTGAAACTTACCCTGTGATTAAAATCCTTGTTACTATCTTTGGGAAAGAGGTGTGGATAACCGCTGCAGTAATTCCCAGGCTACCTGCCTAATTATTCCTAGTTAGTGACGTCCCACAATTCCATCAGTGTTTGTCCCAGATCGCCCAGGTGGAGCTTAAGATAAAATCCTAGAGCATGTAGCCACAAGTCCACAGATGGAGGCCCAGCGTTCACAGGCACTCGACAAGACGAGAATCCAAGTCCTGTTAATGGCCTGACCACACAGCTTCGTGGTGGGCAGTGCGCTCGTTCAATGATGCCGAAATGACCACTCTGAGTGAACAGCAAGGCGTCTAGTTACCCACAGTCCTAGCTGTTCACAAAGAACAAAACCATGAGCGGACGCCGGCAGAGTTCAAGTTGGCTCAGGCCAACAAGGAAAATCAGAGCAAGTGTTGGTCCCGGGGACGTTTCCCTGCCAACCCAGAGGTAACGGGGAGAATGGGAGGCCGGCAGGGAATTATCATACATCTGGAAAAAATCGTCCCAGTAAAATTGACGAGATATGGAATAGAAACGTGATAAACTGGAATGGTAACAACGTGAGGAAGAGATTCGCAAATAAACCTATAAGGGAGACCATTAAGCATTGGAAACAAATATACTTGGAAGAGGGGAAAATATCCCATAAAGCAAGAAGTGCAGAGTGGAGAATATCAGAAAGAGAATCCTATGAGTGAAAAGCGAACCCATAAAAGGAAAACACCAGGAGAACCCATAAGAGTGAGAACGTTAATCACCAAGAAATCCTATCCCAACTAAGAAAATTTGTCCGAACAATCCAAAAGGCATAGCAGCATGGATTAAAGCATAAAAAGTGCAAAAGGTGATCAACTGTCACAACCCTCGCCCAAAACCCCCTCTGCAAAACCATTGGCCAGGTGGAGTCAGGACTCGGGCCTCTAGAGCCTGGCATCCTCTTCAAAAGCCCTCATGGGGTCAGTCCTCATACACCATGAAAAACAATGTGTTTGGGAACTACTTTATTGTATTGTCAGCCAACATGGAGGCATCCACATAGCTTGGTTCCTAAGTTCCAAGCTATGCGGTCTAGTGTTTTGGGGGTGGTAGCCTAGGGACTACTTTACCTGGACTATTTTGCTGGGGCTATTTAAACCACACCCGAGCAAGAAAACACGATTCACGTTACTTTGCAGCTTGCAACGTGATGCTCACCGTGTCCAGCTATTCCCTCGAACATCGGAGAAGCAGAACCTGCAAGAAGACAAAAGGAACATCATTAGCAGCAGCATCTTACCTGCAGTCTTCATCTTTAAACACTCGCAGCTACTGAGAACAGCTTCCTCGAATCTGCACGTCTCCCGGACAGAACGACCTAAAAGAGGAAGATAGAGCCAACATTAAAGAAAGCATTAGAGATATTTACAAATTACGAACTGCTCAAAAGGCTTACCTGGCTGGTTGCCTCTCGGCTGGCACCATTCCGGACATTCCACTCGTGCTGAAGAACACCACGACCTACAAGGAAGGAAAACACAGGTTAGCAAAGGCAAGACTTCGCAGTGCTGCGCATAACGCTTACTTATCGCATCATAGCGCTCTTAATGCGCCATCATTTACCAGCGGGACTCAACCAAGCCAGTTCGCCGCGCTGAAGCTACGCATACCTAAGGGAGAAAAAAGAGACATTTTAAACAAAGAAAGGCATGCAGGATAGCAACAAAACTAAATAACAGCAATAAGACCTACCTGAACAATATCAAACGGGCCGCCGTCAGTGAAGTAACTGGACCGCACTGACCCATGAAAGACAACGCACCCCTGCAAAGAAGGCAGGATGGAGAGCACGCCTAATTCTACCACAAGGTGAGGAGAGGGCGCCAGAGGGACTGAAATCATACGGGGGTGAAGGGAGGATACTTACCCCAGTCGGTCAGTCTTGAACACAGTCGTCCTGTATTTTCAGGCAGAACCTTCCCCGCAGACCACATTGGGGCAAAGCTGAGAACCATACCAGTGAGTAACCTGGCTGGGTGGCGTCCCTGTGGATACCAGGTGAGCGTAACAGAACGCGAAGCCTACCATAACAAATCCACCTGGGCGCCATGGAGACATCAGAAATGGACCAATGGGCCCAATTACTAGGAGAGCTTCGTGCTGAGGTTCATTCTGCCCGACAAGAGACTAATACCTGCCGGAGAGACCTAATAGAGACCAAAGAACGCACTGAAGAGATTAGCAGGCAATACTTGCAATCACAGGCAGGGCAGACGCCTCTACCTGGAAGCAATCCAACGATGCAAAACCCCGCCATACCACCCACTCCGGTACATATCATGTTACCTGGAACAGTGCCCCTGGCATCACCAGAAAGGTTCTCAGGCGACCCACGGAAGTATGCGGCATTCATCAATCAGTACCGCCTTCATTTTCTTTGTAGGCCTGGAGCATTTCCAAACGACCAAGCTTGGGTAGCTTTTGTCTTATCATACCTGAGTGGTAGTGCAGCAGATTGGTTGGTGCCGTTGGTAACCCATGACGATCCTCTATTACATGACTTTGGGGGGTTCCAGAGAGAAATGAAAAAGCGTTTTGCTCACCATACCCAGGAACAAGCAGTAGACCATGAACTCTTGTCCCTCCGACAGGGGAATCAGGACTTGTTAACGTACTTTGCTACCTTCAACCGACTGGTTGCCGAAGCTAGGAGGCCAGAAAACAAAAGACCCACGTTATTCCATCGGGGCTTACGAGGCGAATTAAAGGACGTCTTAGCCCAGTTGGTTGATCCACCCAGAGACTGCGCAGAATTCATAAATCTGGTCGTGCAGCTAGACCACCGGGGATTGTGGCTTATAAAAACTGGGGCAATTTGCGCAAGGCAGACTTCTGTGGATTCTCAAGGGTGTCCTCTTTTGGGAAATGCATGGGGTTCCCTGTTTTCCTTGCTGGCTTCGACACCCTAGGCCCAAATCTGTAGGTTGCCCCTATGAACAAATTGTGCTGTGGCGAAAGTCTTGGGATTACCAGCGGGTTACCCTTTTCCTTTTGCGCCTCCGGTAGGTGCACCCACACATGTGAGGTACCGTTTTCACCTCCCTTTTCTGTAAAATATATCCCTGGTGGCTAGTTCCCCCTCCCACTCCCACCCAAAATTCCCTTTGTTTTTGTGCTTTTCGTTTTTTATTTTGCCCCCTTCCCTGGGGGCAGATGATCAGCCATCTGCCCCCAGGGTTGTGCACATATGTGCCCCCATGCTTTGGGGCCGGGTGGGGGGGGGAGGGCTTCTTACTTGAAGCAGTCCCCCTCGCCCCCAAGTCACAAACGGATCCATGGTGGTCCAGTGGGTTGCTGGTCACGGATCGAGCGCTCTGCGCTGATCCGTGACCAGCAATGCCTCGTATATGAGAACCTCCCCTTTCCAAGGACACCACTTTTTCCAGTATCCCTGGTGGCCTAGCGGGCGCCAGGGCCCCAAACCCCCTCCCACCTCCCCCCATCCCTCGAATTATTTTACTTTTTTAAATTTTTATTTTCACCCCTGGGGGCAGTGATCTGCCCCCAGGGGTCTCGAGCGCTGTGACCCCATGCTTTGGGGGCTGGGGGGGGAGAGGGCTGCTTACTTCAAGCAAACCCCCTCCCCCCCAAGTCACAAACGGATCCATGGTGGTCTAGTGGGTTGCTGGTCACAGATCAGCGCTGCGCTGATCCGTGACCAGCAATGCCTCGTATATGTGGTGTCCTTGGAAAGGGGAGAACCTCCCCTTTCCAAGTACACCACTTTTTCCTCAATCCCTGGTGGCCTAGTGGGCCCCAGAGCCCCAAACTCCCTCCCACCTCCCCCATTCCCTCGAATTATTATAATAATTTTTTTCATGTTCACCCCTGGGGGCAGTGATCATCTGCCCCCAGGGTTCTCTGACGCTGTGGCCCCATGCTTTGGGGCCACAGGGGGAAGGGGGCCGCTTACCTAGTAAGCAGCCCCCCCTCCACCTGCGTCACAAACGGATCTGCATTGATCCGGTGACATTGCTGCCCACGGATCGCGCGCCTGAGAATCTCCCCTTTCCAACGATACCTGCCTCGATCTCCGGCTTGAAATACCGCCGGAGATCGAGGCGGAGAAAGGTGAACACTCACCTTATGTTTTCACGGCAACAGCCCGAAATGGCTGCTGCGGTGAAAATTACTTTCACTTTCACGCCAACATGCTTTACTCACGCCGATGTGAAACTGAAGGTAATCCAGACCCCTGGGAGTGAGGGGGGGACCCCCCCCTCACATAGCCCGGTGTTGGATTACAGTTTTGTGCGATCCCTGCTCTGCTGGGATCACACAAAACAGAATGCCTGAAAGGACAAGCTATCTCGTCCTTGGCAACAGGGAAGTAATCCCAAGGACGAGATAGCTCGTCCTTGGCACTAAAGAGGTTAAAGAAAGCAGTAGAGACATTTACAAATTACAAACTGCTCAAAAGGCTTACTTGGCTGGTCGCCTCTCGGCTGGCACTACACCGGACATTCCACTCGCGCTGAAGAACACTGCGACCTACAAGGAAAGAAAACACAGGTTAGCAAAGGCAAGACTTCTCAGCGCTGCGCATTGCGCTTACTTACCGCATCATAGCACTCTTAATGCGCCATCATTTACCAGCAGGACTCAACCAAGCCAGTTCGCTGCGCTGAAGCTCCGCATACCTAAGGGAGAAAAGAGACATTTTAAACAAAGAAAGGATAGCAGGATAGCAACAAAACTAAAGAACAGCAATAAGACCTACCTGAACAATATCAAACGGGCCGGCGTCAGTGAAGTAACTGGACCGCACTGGCCCATGAAAGACAACGCGCCCCTGGAAAGAAGGCAGGACGGAGAGCACGCCTAATTCTACCACAAGGTGAGGAGAAGGCGCCAGAGGGACTGAAATCATACGGGGGTGGAGGGAGGATACTTATCCCAGTTGGTCAGTCTTGAACACAGTCCTCCTGTATTTTCAGGCAGAAGCTTCCCCGCAGACCACATCAGGGCAAAGCTGAGAAGCATACTAGCGAGTAACCCGGCTGGGTGGCGTCCCTGCGGATACCAGGGGAGCGTAAAATCAATTGACCATTGTCCAGAGAAAAGAGAGTAACCACAAAACCTTCTGAAGGAGTTACAAGAACTGATAACAAAAGGTGACGACAGACTATTTGCAAATAGCCTTCTAAAAGAACTTTGGAGTGAAGAAGAAACTCTTTGAGAACAGCCAGTCAGGAGAAACAAGTCATTCTTCTGGCTTCATTGGTTAGAATAGTGGTTGGGTCAGGTAGAACTAGTTTGTGGACAGCAGGCTTTTTTTATTTGTAGACAGTCTGACGACTGACGAGCACCTTTATATAGGCAGGGAATACCCTCATAGTAATAGGAAAGAATAGGCTTTATTTTTAGAATTTAATGAATAAGCAGTGGAAATGTCAACACTGTGTCCGCGTCCTCCTTCTGGTTCGCCATATAATGTATGTTTTTTTTTGTGTTTTTTCTGAAGTAAACAGCAGGGTGGGTAGAAGAGGCTGCACTGCTGTCCATTAGCGAGGAAGTGCAGGATCTCTGAAACCCATTGACTGGTTACCTCAACCCTCCTGAACCACCTGCGTTGCAGTCTCTTGGGAGCATGATACTTTTCACTTCCTAACCCATACCACAAACTATGCCTGTGATGCGAACAAGGAGCCAGGTGCTCCTGGAAATTCACAGCACACTGGAAAACTATGATGTTGTGATAAGTGTAAGCGTATGCATGCAGTGACAGTTCTTCCCATGCAGTGAAGAGGTGCTACCCACTCATAGAAGGCTTGCACCCATTACAGGTAACATCCCGGAGACACTGGTGTCCATTATGAGGGTTCCATTCTAGAGTTGGGCCGGTGTTTCCCACAATGCATGACTCCACTCCTTACAGAAGTCCTCCACCACTGCTGTGTTACTGCTACCAGAAACGGCTGCATCACCCAAGCTGAACTCTGCTGTACATGTCAGCTCCCTTACATTTACATGGTACATCAGCACTAGACTTGAGGTGCAGCTCCCAAAAACCTCTTGGACCAGTGGAGGAGGATCACCTGGATGGGGGAGGGGGGGTGGGGTCTTCGGGGAGTGGAAGTGGGACACAGACTGATGAGATAGGATATTTAGAAGCTCTACCTGCCCACCCCCCTTTTCCGACACACGCACAGTCTTACACTGTGACAGACAACGGACTAACACCAGAGCCGTTTACCTGACATGTCCCAACACAAGGGTCAGGCAGTCAGGCAATTGACATTAACCACACACACCTGACTGCCCTTTACCTTCCCCACAGGGATAAAAGGCAGAGCACGAGAGCACACTACGAGCAAGGCCAAACGCACGAGGAAGTAGCTATTCTGGACCGGCAGTTCAAGCGGTGGAGAAAGGCAGCGAGACTTAAAAGGACGACGAGGAGGGAATTGCTCTTGCCCTTTTCATCTCAGACCCGCGAAGCCTCCGAAAAGGGAATCACAATACCGGGGAGTAAAGCTGACGTGTGGTGTGACAGGTGCCAACGTTGCTCGGGGGGCCTCCTGCGCTGATAACACAGGCGGGGAGGCATGCTGGCTACCGTGGCACTGTCCTTGACTCCAGAAGCAAGACAAGCCAACGGGTTCAGCACAGCCGGTGAGTTGGAGAAAGCTGATAGCAAACTAAACTGTGTTGTGCCCTAGGTTGCAATTGGCAGCATTATATGAATGCAAGGAATTTGTGAACAAAGAACTTGTGTGTGTTTGAACATTTGGGAAAGCCCAGAGAAAGGGCAGCTGAAGAGTGGTCAGGTGCCAGAGAAGTGCTCATTCGAAGGACTCTGGCTGGCCCCTTTGTTTTGTGTTGAAACTACAAGTACCAGAAGGCCCTAGGAGAGGGTGGCGTGAGTTGTCAGAGTGGTCCTACAAGGATCACGTCAAATCCCTTCTACAATCGAAAGCCTCTGACCCATTGCCAAGAAAAAGCAAGCAGAGGGAAAGCTTGCTTTCCAATGAGATTAAGAACATTGTGTTAAAATGGATATATGAACCTGATGGAGGAATGCCAAGGGAAAAGCTGAGAGACGTAAATCCTGCATTGTGAAAAATCAGTGAACTGTGAAATTGGCAAATGTGAACCCGGTTGAGGGATGCCTGCGAATCAGGGTGAAGCATGATGCACCCAAGGACATTGTGTTGATATTAAGAGTGAAAGGCCGTAGTGAACCCGACGGAGGGAAGCCCAGGTTGCGAGAAGGATCCGAGCCTGGCAGAGGGAGATCCAAGGGGTGAAGAGTAATCTCCCAAGTTGCAAGATCACCAAAGGAACTTTTGTTTGTTGTTTTTGGTCCAGTAGGTGTTCTAAGGAAAGAGATTTTGTAGAAAAGAGACTTGGCCCCCTGAAGGTCCTGAATCATTTAATGGAATAGTGAACCTTGTGCTGGAGAGGCCCAGCAGTGTGCTGTGCTCAGAAGTCCCACCTTGTCCTGTGCTTAAAACATCAGGAAGGGAGACCCCAGCCATACCATCATGACTTACATTTTATGAACACTTCTTTCTTTTCTGCTGACCATTAATCCCACACTATTTTTGTAACTTAGTGGTAAGGATTGGCAATAGGTTGTGGTTGTATAGGCCCTTTTTATTTGACAAGATGCCACTAGGACTGCCGTATTATTATTTGATGGTTGTAGCTTGCTCCCATCTTAGCTTTGGCTTTTTCTCACCCATTCATACAGTAAACACCCTTGAACTGTGATCACTTGTGTCTGTCGTTACTGGTGCGACCATGAGTTCCTTACAACATGGACCTGGCTTAGCCTTAAGAATGGATGCATCAAAAACTCCTCTCTATGTATGTCTCCTGTGAGACTTACAAATTGTTGGTTAGCCGTGCCACAAAATGTTGTGGGTGTGCACACCCTTCACTGAGGGAGTGCAGCTAAACATTGCAGGTGAGGATACTCATCTGTGTAGGAGTGGACCCAACAAATCTGGTTGTGAATGAATCCCTTTACTGAGTGGTGGATTCAATGGAAATTGGTCATACATCCCTGATGTGTTCAATTCCGCGCAAAATGTAGCATCATGAAAATGGCTGAAAGTCACCACCACGGTGTCATTTAATTTTCAGGAGCTTGAGCTAGTCTTACCAATGGAGTCGCCAGTTCTCACCACCTCTTCCCCACACACCTGGTTCCACTACTCTAGCCAAAATGACTACTTCCTCTATGAAACATGTCATAGACTTAGTCTAAGATCTGCAGCCTCCGAACATTCCGATTGCAACACCCCTGAAAGCACTTGCAGCATCTTATACTCTGTTGGTACTGGGTCCTCATTCATTTTGATAAATACTAGTTCTACAAGAGCCACAGAGAGGCTTTTTGTTTACCCAGCAGCACTAATAATTGTTCTGACTGCACACTAGCTGGGGAGCAAGTGCTTCTGCCCACATTGACTGATTGGACAACCAGTGCAGCAGTGGATCATTGGCCTTTCATAGTTGCCACTTGTCGCTCAAATCGACATTCACCATCAGTCCACCAGCAGGCGTACTAGCTGTTGTGCACCTGCGGCTAGACACTTCCGAAAAAGCAGTCTGTGAACGTGCATCCTGTGCAGGGTTATATGGAGAGTTGCATACTATGCAAGTATTTCCCCTGCATCAGTGTGGAAGTGGGGAAGAGGCATCAACCAGATGATTGATCTCTTTCTGGTTGCTGAGACTGCTTATCTGGTGCCTCTCCTTCAAACCACTTCTCTGCAAGCGAATGCTGTTGTATGCTTCTCTGAAGTCCACTTGATATATTTCAGTTGTGTCTTGATAAGCCCTCACTCGTCCCACAGTATGAAATTAAGTCCCCTTTCCTTACAGTGGGGGTCAAGTGGAGATGCCGCATGATATTGAAGCTTCTCTTTTTTCATGCTTTTTATGGTTGGATCATCAAGATTTATTTCTGTATAGGTTAATTTCCTTTGAGCATAATGATGGAGGTACCACACTAAGTGACAGAGAGATACCGTACACGCTGTGTGCCGTCCTCAAATGTACATAGCACAGAACAAACATGTAGCATGTGCTGCCCCTTAGTGTGTAAAGAAGGCGACATCCAGTGGTATACTTAGCGGTAGTCACTTTCAGCATTGCTTTGCTGACTAATGCTCTGGGCAGTCCTCGTACTGAATTCCATTGTGTCAGCACTGACTACATGGTTGTAAGAAAGCCCTGGGATGCCTTCCCTCCAGATGGGGGGCAAGTGGAGTCATCACAGCTGCATGATATCGTCCAAAAATCCACTTGTGCATGCAAGCATTTGATGACGGGAATGACATATGGGATAAAGTGCAGGCACTGGTCGCCCATTTTGTAAGAGGACATACCATTGACTTGTTCTTGCTCTCATCCAGAGGTAGCAGGTATGAGCTAAGAAAGACAACAGTTGAATTCTTGTAGCATAACTTTCTGATAGCTGTCTCATTAGCTTGATTTATATCTTGCTAACAGGCTGCTGTAAGTGTTGGAAGTAGACTTTGTGGATTAATAATACTGCCTTTATGTAGTGGGTTAACCTGTTTGCCCTTTCTAATGGCTTCATTCATGGCAAAACCTGAATGCAGAGTTGGACAGTATTTTGGCCCCATTCAAGCAAAGAACGCTTGTTTCTGTGACTTTTGATGAAAGTGCTTATGTACTGTGGGAGACTGACAAAACACAAGGAGAAAAATGGTAACCTACTTTATTGATAATCAGTAGGCGATTGGCATCAACGCTTTATATGGACTAAGGGCTTACGTACAAGTGAACAGAGTGTTGTTCCGTGTGAACATTATAAGCAAAAGTTCTTAGAATGGGTCAAAGAAAAAGGTTTTAGGGATACTAGGTCTGTATGTCCTCCAAACTTGGGTCATCCGCTTTTCTATGGGAATAGGGTCTCACCAGATTAATTTCTTTCTTGAACAAAAGGGGCCGCGGGGTGGGTATGAAGAAACGACTTAAGCATGTATGGGTGTTGCTCGACAACTTAACAAGGTGTTCCTCCCTGGGAATAATTTAGGCACAAAGGTGGTAGGATGGGTCGATCAAATGATGGGTGGCGTGTGTATGGATGTCTAGGGAACAGTTCATGTGTGGCCAGGCAAAGATTTCATATTCATCCGGTAACTCTTGCACACTCCGAAATGGAGACTATTTTCTGTGTGGAAATCCTGCTTAGTGTTGGTGGCTGGATGGTTTTCCCTGGGAAGCATGGAGCTTGTTTATCTGTTTCTGCATATGCCCGCTGGTGAAAGCAAGATGGCGCTATCACTGGAAAGACTGAGTGCAGCACGTGATTGGGCATTCTTCAAGCACTCGCAAGTCAGGCACTGGCTTTTATTAAAGCTCATATGGGCACTACATTGTGACGACCCAAATCGGCTGGTGCGGTGCCGTGTGGTCAGCGCCCCGGTGCACCATCACTTCCATGGATGTGGTGCCCACTGATTAGCCACAGAGCTGGCGAGGCACAAGCCGTCTGGAGCTGCTTTGTGCCCCCAAAGCAGATCTTTGAGGAGGAGCATTACTGACTTGCAAACTGAGATAATGAGCAGTCCGAAATTGCCTGCCATCCCCACACTACACTCTCCATAGATATAGAGAGTAATTCACACATTTCCTACGCTTGGTAAGGAACTGGGGCCTTGGAACATCTACACAATCCAAGCAGAAGTCGTTGCAACGCAAAGTTAATGGCTGCTTAAAACGCTTTGCTTATAATTGCGATAAAATAGAAACGGCATTGCAGGCACAGTAGGAAGTGGTTGATGATGCGGAAGACACAGTGACATGCACAGAATTACTGTTTGCGCTTAATGCACGTCATACAAAGCTATTGTGCCAAATTCAAGGATTGGCCTACAGAGTAGACAGCTTACCGACCAAACTTTCAGATATTGCTAGCTGGACAAAAGCAGCTGAAGAAAGTATCAGCACAACTGAAACGAAAGCAGACGCTAGAAATAAAAAGGTCAAGAGTTTTTAACCGAACTATGCGACAGTGACAAGGTTGAAGCTCTAAAAATCGATCCAGGAAAAGTAATATGCAAATCCGTCTATAAAGAGAGGAAGCTGAAACGGGCAAAATGGCGGCGTACATGGAAGAGTTATTACCTAAGCTCTTGCCTGAAACACCATTTGAGGGACTGACTTGCCCCTCACTCATGCACCTCTCACCCCATCCACCTCCAAAGCCCTCTGGTACCTTATCACCAAAAGTAACTAAGGTTAATACTATCCTGCAATTCATTTGCCATTTAGGGAAAGAGCCACATGTCCCCAGCGCTGGTACAGATTTCCAACCCTACGCACTTGTATGCCTCACATTCCCTTTATTAAAAAGTACTGCTACTTCTGAAGTTAATGTTTGCAGGGGAGAGCACAGCATTTTCTCCAGAGTTCGCCTGCGAGAACGAAGTCCACGCACCACACTGTCAAGCCCATATCAAGCGCTCTAGAGGCACAGGGAATATACAGGCCTGCATGTTGAGTCACAAGGTGGGTACACCGCTTATGCTTGCCTTCAAAATGGCAGCACAACTTTTTAAGCCCTCGCTGCTGCCATGCACTGGTACCAACAGGGAGTAAATCAACAGCCACAGCTGGGTGCATTAAATGGAACTGGGAAAACACCTGATATGGAACATATAGGAAAGGAGGATAACCAGTCACATGTAGGTAGATGAGAGGTCAGTGACTAGCTGATTAGACTCCTTATTGTACAATCAAGTCTATCAGCACTGCGAAAGAGCTCTGGGGTCACCTGTAAGATCGACAAACTAGGTTCAAGACTGAAAGGAGGAGAAGCTGCAATGTGATAAAATCCAGGTTGGGGGGGCGCTGCCCCAGAGAATGTTCTGTATCAGACAATGTTTCCACATAGGTCTGTGGCTGCAGGTGGGCTTGTCGAAGATCTTATAATCCCCTACCAAAGGAGGAGAAATACTTTCTGGGAGAGACCAGATAGAAGAGAGACAGAAGAGCTTGCTAACACAAGAACAGCCACAATAGAGAGAGTGGCAGGTGGAGAGAGAAAAAAAAGAGGCCAGGTCACAGAGAGAGCAAGCAGGAGAGAGAGAGAGAGAGGGAGCCAGCGAGGCCGGGAGAGAGAGGAGAGAGCAGGCGAGGGAGAGGGAGGAAGAGTGATTGAGAGAGCAGGATTGAGGGGGAAAGAAAGAGAGGGAGGGCAAGCGAGATAGGCAGCAAAGTAGAGAGAGAGATAGAGAGAGAGAGAGTGAGTGAGTGAGAGTCAGAGACCTACACAGAGGGGTGCAGAGGCACCGAGAGGGTTGCAGAGAGAGACACCTACACGGAGGGACGCAGAGACTGAGATCTGCAGAGAGAGAGTAAGAGATGCGCAATTACGCTGTATGTGTGCCTACGTCTTGCTCGTTTCCTCCAGTCCATGACAGGAAGCACTTGTGCACCTGTATTACTCCCTTTGGCCAGAGGTATGTGTACAACAGTGGGGGATCTCCTACACCAAATGTTGCCACTGTGCTGATTTCAGAATGTATCAAATCTTCCCCCTACTATATTCACATGTTCTACTTATTGCTCCTACCTGGCTGATCTTAATCAGGAATTGTTACAATAGAATTACATTTTTGGAGGTTCTCGGCGGCTGCCGGTTAGCAGTTCTGCCCTTTGCTTTTCAGGATCTCTGACTTATATCTGCTGAAGTCCCTCTACCACTGCAACCCTTTTCTAGTATATGGGCCTATGGAAGCCTCTATGGCGCATAGGAGAGGGATGTTTTTTATCCATTTTGGCTGTAGGGTGATTTTATCTTTGTACATTGGTTTTATAAAGTAGGTTGGCGGTAGGTGTAATTTAGCTTTGGCTTCACCAGGGGTGCAGCTTGATCTATTGCTTAGTAGCCCAATATAACGTTTTGCTACCAACTGGGGTACCCATTATTTTATTTAAATCCTGCGCTTAGCCATTTTCCTTCTGGGACATTCCTTGGTTAAGGCAAAGCACGAGGCAGGTCTAAAATGGTATTTGTGTAAACCTTCAACTTCTATTGTGGTTTGAGTTGGCCCTAGACAGAGCAATTTGCATACTGTGTTTGTGAACCTGTATGTTTTGGGGATTTTAGGGCCTGCCTTATTGACTAGCCGTCCTAACCTTTGTGAGTACCTTTGTGTGCGACTGAAGAGCTGGTTTAAGCCTGCCCAAGAGTTTTTGTGGAGACCCTAACGAAAACCATGACAATATCCTCAGTCAGTGCATGTGGAGTAACGGGGTTGAAAACTCTGGATACGAAGTCTGTACGGTACATCCAGGAATCCCTTGTATATCACTAACCACTGAATAGTGTAGGGAGAATTAGAAAGTCCCTTATGGAGTTCAGCTATTTAAGACAGCTAAACCCGCCCACCCCTTTATGTCCCCATGCCTAGCATATGTAAGCACTTCAACAGTAGGGTGAAATCAGCAGTATATACTAAACTGGGGAGTTAGGGCACCTTGGTTAGGGAGGTTGGTGCTTTTCAGACGTGAGGGGGACAGCCATGAAGCCCTTCTCAAAATCTATATTTCTAAAAGTCAAGATTTGTTTGTTGCAGGATTTGTGGCAAAGCGTCATTCCTTGTGCAATTTCACACTGTTTCATCAATCTGCACCGAATTTTCTATAGTTACCTGTTAGGACCCTCTGGTCATTACTGGCTACATGAGATTTGGACACCCCACTCCATTCCCCAGATTTCAACACAAATCAAAATTTGTGGCTTAGCGAAACGTTGTTCCTTATACAATTCCACACTGTTTAACCAATTTGCACCACATTTTACGTAGTTACCTGCTATGACCCTCTGGACATTCCTAGATACATGACATTTTGACAGGCCACCCCTTCCCTGGATTTAAGCACCTTCACACATGAGACAGTTGTCTGTAATCGCACAACATCAATGTGATCATAGAAGGACCGGTGCCGACTTGAGGAACAAAACCCGAGGGCCAGGCCCTAGGATGAACAGTTTCCAAGATATTTGCACCATAATGCACCGCAACAAACTGCACCACGCCAGGGCGAGGCGACAGGTGGGGAGAGAACACAGAAGGTCCAAGAATGCAGCAGCACACCAACTCTCAACCGCCCCACCACCGGGACCGCCCCCCAAAGTCTGCTCTAGGGTATGTCTGCCAGCCACACAGGCCCATTCTCAGTGCAGTTTACTTCAGGGTGCAAAGCACATCAAGCAATCAACTAATCGGAACAGCGGCCCACATATAATTTCAAAAACCTAAGGTATTTGGTATGCACAGTTTCCTGATCTTTTAGAATCCTGCTCCATTTGAACTCCAGCAATTAAGAAGCAGACTATTTAAGATATCCCAGGGACATGCCGATGGCCAAGACTAGCCTATGTCAACCATTTTATTATTACTTTATTTTCTCTGCTGAGAGCTATCCACTTATATACTCTCATTCTTAAATAACTGATCATTTTCAAGCTCACAACATCAGTGTTCATTAGCAAGGCTCTTTCCCTCAAGGACCTCAGAGCTGTGTTGAGATGGAGGTGTACGCCATGTACCAACTGCAACACCTCAGTTGGTTTTGCCACCGTGGGATGATTCCTGACTCAACAAATCAGTCGGCCTGCCACTCTCTAGTGGTGCGAGTCCCTCATTAATCAAGGTGGGCCAAAGTGATTAGTGTGAGAGGTGGAGGGAAAGGGCCCGTTTAGTGATGGGGATCATAGGAAAGCGGATTGGCGGGAAGTGATTGGTGGGTTTGGTTTGGTGTTTTGATATTCGATGAGGTGTTATTCATATAGAAAATGTGCAAGATCTCTTTAATTTCTAATAGAATCCTTGTTTTTTAGTTTTTCTTTGTGATTTTGCTCCCGCCTTTGTTGAAAATGTGAGGTGGAAATTGGATGTCTGCCATCTGTCTACTTTGGAGGTGGGTGCTGAGAATGTAGATGATAACTCTGAGGATTCTTTTGGAAAGAGACACAAGGCATGGCTTTCCTCCAGAAGCATTCCTTGATGAATGCAGGTCCTCTTGATCATTGCAGATCCCAGTGAGCTGCCTCCAGAATCACTCCTTAAATCAGGTCCCAAGAGCCAACGATCTCTACCTCAATGCCAGTAAGACTGAGATCCTGCTCTTTCCCTCACACGTTCTGGCCACCCTCCATGGGCCCCCTTCACTTACCCTATTGTGAGGCAAAAAACCTTGGTGTCATCTTCGACTCCTCTCGCTCCTTCTCTCCTCACATCACGGACCTTGCCAAGAAGGCCCGCTTTCAGCTACACCTGCTTTAGAGACATTCTGCCTTTCCTCACCTTTCCCCAGAAACTCAATGTCTCCAGAGCTTTGGTCCTCTCCAGGCTGGACTACTGCAACAGCCACTTCCTCAATCTGCCTAAATTCTCTCTTTGCCCACTTCAACTAATCCAGAATAGGACTGTGAGACTTATCTTTGGCCCAAGCCCAGGGACCACATCTCTCCAGCTCTAAAATCTCTCCACTGACTGGCTTCTGTGAGGATCAGATTCAAGACCCTCTGCATCATCCACAAGGCTTTTTGAGACATAGGGCCCCTCTACATCCAACTCTCTATCCCTAAATACTGCCCTGCTAGAGCCCTTTGGTTGTTTAGCTCTAACTCTCTGCAGGTCAGATGCTTTTCCAAGCAGCAAGTGGGGGGTAGATCTTGCTCCTTTGCAGGTGCCTCCGTCTGGAACAGCCTCCTTGCCCCTCTAAGACTTGAGCCGGGTCTCCTTAAGTTCCATATGCTTCTCAAGACCTTACCTTTTATCTTCTTCCTTCCCTCTCCCTCCTTTGCTAATGTCCCTGTCTGCTTCTTGACTGGCTGCCTAGTTCCTTCGGAGTCTTCATGGCACCAGGCCCCCCATTCCACTCTACCCCTGCACTTGGTCTCCTGAAACCCACCCCCCCACCCTGCACTGGCCTTCCGGGCCCCTCCCCCTGCACTTGCCTGCTGGGGCTGCACCCTTGTAGCCCTTCCAGCCCCTTACCTTGCACTTAGCTCGTGGGCTTGGCCTCCCCTGTCACTTGCTTTTCACATGGGCCCTACCATCCTGACTGGCAGCCCCCCCCCTACTCCCCTTCCCCTCCACTTCCCTTATTGCACTTCCACGTTCTGAATGTCACAAGGCCTAGTAGGATTGTTTTTTGTTTTATCCTCCCTTCCTCCACCCTCTTGTCTTGTTGCGCCTCGAAACACCTTGTTAATAGGCGCATTATAAATAATCAATCAAGCATGTATGAAGGTCCCCAGAGAGCTTCCTTCAATAAAAATGCTTGACGAATGCAATCCCTCAGTGAGCTGCATATAGTACTCCTTTATAAATGTAGTTAGCAGAAGAGCAGCTTCCAGGAGCACTCATTGGCAAATGCAGGTCTCCAGTGAGCTACCACATCAATAGGTTCTAGATGATGTCCACTTCTTCTGTCTGAATTATCTCTGATTACCCAATGAAATCTCATAGCAAAGGGTGCAGAGGGAGGTTGCAGGATTACATCCAAGAGGCTTCCTTCCTTTAACTGGCAGAAAAATGTGATTGACTGCACAAAGAACTCTGAAAACCCTATTAATTTGAGAAGAAGGTTTGCTGTTATGGTGTTTATGTCCAAGTCCCACATGACCTCTTTTAAAGTAGTGTTGCTTCCTGTGGCTCATGTAGTGGTATGTAAGTGACTTCAATCCAGCACTCCAACCAAGTCAATGCTTAGTATGGGATGCCCAATGGAAGCCCTTATTTATATATTTTATGTCAAAGTTCTTTAAATCTGGATGATGAACCCTTATATAACGCCCCTCTCTTTGAATCTCCCCGACCTCACTGAGCCAAGAAGTAGGTTTGTTTTGCAAATTAAAAGGTTTATTTGAAGAATTGAACAATATATCTCACACTTTCATGAATAGAATAATCTCTGACTAGCACACTTATGAATATGACAATGATCAGCAATGGATAATATTACAATCTCAACCATCAGTAAGGAGTAGGAATAGGAAGGATAAGATAGAGAATACTTTTATGGTTCAAGGAAATGCAAGGATGGGAAAGAATGCAACACAGAAATAAACTTGATATGATTTCAATCAAAAGATAATATAACCACTTTTTCCCCTGTGACTACTCACTCCCCCCACTATGCAATATGAAGAGATGGAAATGAGGGCATACAGGTTTTAGGAATAAAATCAATAATGCAGTTCAATCCCAGTTCCCCCAGCAAGCTTAGAGAAAACAGGCATAATTTTAAAATAGGCAAAAATACTTTTGAATGGGATAGCAATGAATGGGAAAATATGCTAAAATGATTTTAATTCACTGAAGGAGATTCAGCACTAGTGGAAATTACTTTGGATTGGTTCAGGTCAACACTAGCAATGATTCATGAAGGATTATCAGATTGAAAACGAATTTCAGCAGTTAAAAACAAGAAATGGCTATTTTGACATGTGGTGAAATGGAGATAACTTGCAATTCGCGGCAACTTTTCGATTACGGAAAAAGTATAATGAATTGGAATGTCGTTTTAGGTTCGTTGGAAAGCTTAGGATCTTAGTTTCAAAATGACAGTTAAATGCGGTTCAAAAGTTACGGAGGTTTTTGTGAAGGAAGATTTTTCAGAAATAAAGTCAAAATTTCAAAAATAACAGATCGCGCTTTAAAGATTTAGCAACAAGGATAGGCTTAGACTAAGGAGCTATGAAGAAGCAAGACACTCAACGGGCAGCCATCAGAACAGGGCGCCCGCTCTGATCTCTGTCCGTCAAAACACTTGTCCCTCTCCAGAAAATATCAGCACGAAGATGATTATTGCTACAGTTATAACAAACAATATGAGAAGAATTCAGGATGGACACAGGATTCTATAATGCAGTTCTGGATAAGTGGAATGGTTGGCATAAGATTACTTTAAACTAAGAGATGACTATGCACAGTTCTAGACTAGATACTCACTCCTAGGCTTTAGAATGGAATGGGGCTCGTCAAAGATCTGGTCAAGGGTTTGGCTTCACTCTCGCCACCGGACAGGTCTCAGGCACTCTGGGTTCTGCTCTCCGCACTGCACTGCGGTCTGGACAGCCTCTTGGACTGGATCTGACGGGTTCTGGATACATCGCTGCTTTCTGGGCCTGGATCTTGGTTCTAGCACAGGGTTCTTGGTTAGAAGCAAAACAGCTCAGCCAGGCTGTTGAATGGTTTAGTTGGGCCCAGTGGAAGTTTAGGGGTTAGAATCAGTTTGCAAAAGATTCTGAAGCCTGCTGCAAAGAGTTCAGTTTTGGGTTAGGCCTCTGCTTCAGGGTTCTAGAGTCTGTCTAGATCTGGAGTCTGGAGTCTTCCTGCAGGGTGCTGCGCCAAAAAATCAGTTGCGTAGTGGAAAAATGTGTGTGTCCTATCTGTCCTCACAGTCCCTATTTATGTATTTCCAAAGTGTGTGGGGAGGCTCATTCTACAATGCCCAACCCTTTAAGGATCTGATAGATTAGAAGATTCCCTGTCCCCTGATTTGAGACAGGATCAGTGTGTCAGAATGAGTCAGAGTGATGCTGTGTTTATGGTCCAAAAGAAATCCCTCCCTTTTGCCTTTACATAGAAAATCTATTTTCCCAAAAAACATATTTTCCAGATACACAAGTTGTTGAGAATACATAATTACATGACAGTTTGCCTAAGGTACATTTCTGTTCAAGTCCCATGTTTCTACGAGCTTGGGTTCAGAAATGACAACATTTTTGACCTTTTGGAGGGTTTTTCAATATTCATTCTGCACCAAATTTGATACATGCATGCATATCCTCTCTGAGCATATTCCTGTAAGTTTTTATGTTTCTAGCATAAACACAGTATCTACAATATGACTACATTCCGGGGTTTAGTCTCAGAACATCGCACGGAGTCCAGCTTAGTCTTGAACTGAGTGAATTTTTCATTTTCACAATCTCAAAGTTTCAAATTTTTGTCAGTTCAGTTCACTTTGTTATAAGCATTTTTATAAAACATACATTTACTCCAATGTTAAATCCACATCTCATCTGGTCTGCCCCCAGAGCTGGGCTGACTCAGAGGGTCACATGTCTTGTTTCCTGCCAGCAGTTTGTGGTCAGTTACACCCCAAATTAGCATTCCCAATTCAGTCCAAGGCATCTATTGTTCCTTTCTCCGGGCTGCAGAGAAAATCTCCTCTCTTGATTAGCATGCCAACGCGACATCCTCCTTCTGGTGGGAATACAAGGTGTGAAGGGTTCTCAGGGGAAGCAAGCCTTTTGGAGTTTTAACTGCATCAGGTTACTTTCTGATCAATTGTAACATAGTTCCTTGTGAAAAAAAATAACATTTATAAACTTAAAATAAGCAACATATCTATAAATCAAGTCTTTTTCAACATGAAATCACTGTGTGGCACTCTTATATGGCATTTTGATGGAATTTTCTTCTTTGGCATATTTAACTCCTGAAACACCAGTTCTCCTGTTAGAATTATAAATCGCTAGCACCTGACAGAGGCGAGTAACGGTACTACACCCATTTTGACAGCTGTCTTTCCACCAAGTATCTTTAAAATAGGATTTTGTTCTGAGAACATATGATTCTTGCTGACATTGTATTGATGTGGATTCTTGCAGTAATGATGTGGAACACCCAACAAAGAGGTTGGATCTTTTAGGTGATTTGTGAGCCATGATTTTAGCAATTTTCGACAATCAAAACGGATTTTCAAACAGCTCTGTGTTTCTTTTTCAATCAGCATTGCTATTTCCAAGTGGTTTCAGGCTACTTTGTGGGTAGCCCAATGGTGGTTTTCACTGCGCAATTTCTGTTGATTTCTAGCGAGCAGCATGCTTTCCAGTGGCCATTATGATGTTTCTGCTGGCAGCAATGCACAGTGATGTTGCAGGGCTTGGATGAGTGGGTTGATACATCCCACTGGTGGGTGTTCATATGTTGGACCATTTACTTAATGGGGAAGTAATTCTATAGATGTTATTAATGTTTCAGGGGCATGTGAAATTGAGGGTGGGATTAGCGGGGGGTATTTGTGAGGGGGAAGAGGGGGGCTTACGGCGACTCCATTACAATAAATTGAATAAAAATAAAATCAAGGTATTTTTGATGAAGTAAATTACCACAAAGTAATTTACTTTGTTAAATAAAGTAGACCCCTTTTTAAAGGTGCTTTTTTAAATGTATGCTTAGCATAGAAAGGCTTTAATCTTGGCAAACTGCTTGCTTACCAGTGCGTAGTGGGGACGAGTGCGTAGGGGGGACGAGTGCCTCGTGGGGGTGAGTGCGTAGAGGGGGTGAGTGCATAAAACTAGTGAATGCTTAGAGGGGGAGAGTGTGTAGAGGAGCACGTGACAAATATAGTATGATTTAGAATGCAGAGAATGTCTGAAAGGGCATATAACTCACCTTATCTCACCACCACGCTTACTCTCTCCTACATCACCACTCAACTAGAACACAGAGATACTATGACACCATTCGGTATAACTGTTCTCATACCAACACTCGCCGCTCACTCCACATCATTCTAAGTAATCACTGCTGGTTACACACCCCCAGCCAGGCGTTTTCCTCAGGCCTAACGCAGCCACATCCGATCTGGATAAATCCTGCCAGAACGAACACATATTCCTGACCTCTCTACTGGCACACCTATCGCTAGAAAGCGGCTATCACACGGATCCTGCACGAGCTGCACACATACCCGGTGCTCACACGCACCCTTTTTTTTTTCTATCTCTACTCCCTCTAGTGATATGAACTTCGGTTCCCAAGGGCGTTCAACCTACCAGCGCCTTCAGACCATACCAATGGTATATAAGGCGCTATATAAATGCAAAATAACAATAACAATAACTTACTCCAACGACCTTCAAAGAAATAAAAATATGCTCCCTATGACAGTCATGCATGTGAACTTCTAGATCTTTTTAACATGATTTTAGAAGACCTGATCTTCGAAAAAAGTTTTTTCAAGCTCAATTGCAGGAATATATCAGCGTTGATTGTTTTTTAGTGGTTGAAGCAGAATTAATTCTAGTCTTTAATTATGAATTCAATTTTTCTTCAAAATCAAACTTTATTAACATTTTTGTTACAACACCACAGTTCAGCAGTAAAGCGTTCACCTTTAACCAAAACATTTACATCAACCCCCCCCCACGTCCCCCTTTATGCATCGAAGTTCAATTGTCTCCACAAGGTTAAAACAAAGGGTGGTACCTCAAATTCACCTGGGTGTTTCATGGGTACGCTTGTACGCGAACCAGGGAAGACCCCCCCCCCCCACCAACCCCCCACTCGAAATCCAAAGAATTACCCAATTCGTTAGAAGGGTGGTCGGGCCCCATCAGTCTCCCCTTGCGGAGGGTAATACCCCCTCCCATTACCCTTCATCCTTCCCCTTTCCCCCCGTGGTCTCACTGCCTGTATTTCTCAAAGAAAGGAAGCCACAGGCCTGCAATGTCGGACCTAAACTCATCCAAGAGGTGGGAGAGTTACTCAGATCATATATAGCACACATTTTTAAAACCTGTTCCCTTTCCCCTGGCATCCTTGGGTTTTTCCACAGTTGGGCTAAGCATCATCTCGCTGCAACCATCATGATCTGAAACATGTGCCCTTGCTCCTGTTGCGGCCCCTCTTCTGTGCCCACACCAAAGAGGAGGAGCCAGGGTGAGAGCTCCCTTTGAATTCCATCGACCCCTTTTATCCAGGACAAGGACCTCCCTCCAATATGCCTGCACCACTGAGCAACCCCACCACAAGTGAATATAGTCCCCCTTTTCCTGGTGGCACTTCCAACAGTGTGGGTCATAACTTACCCTCATTCGGGCAATCCCCGTGTGGGAGGGGGGGTTTAGTGCAATCTGTGTAATAGCTTCAGGGCCTGATGTCTATATTAGAGCAAGACTGTGGGGCGCTGGGCTTCCGGCACATCTGGGCCCATAGAGCGTCATCAATATCCCTACCCAGAGCTCGTCCCCATTTGATTCTTCCTTGGAGAGGGGTGGAAGGGGGGGTTCCCTCTCGGGTCACCAGAAGGATCCTCCTATACAATCCCGCTATCAACCCTCTGAATCCCCTCTGCGTGATCAAGAATTCTTCGAAGCTTGTCAGCTCCCTCCTTAAATCCCCCCCCCCATCGACCTTCAGACAAAGCCCCTTTCAATTGCAAGAAGTGAAAGGGCGACAGTTTGCGAAGACCCAGAGCTTCCTCCAGTCTGTTCAAAGAGATATAGGTGCCCTCCCTCCCACATTTGACCCACCCTACCTAATCCATCCTCATACCATGGCTGGAATGCCAGTGGCTCTCCAATCCAGTCCCTGAGTGGAGGAGCCCAGATACAACTCAAGGGGGACGGCCACGTGGTGAGCCACCTGTGGTGAGCCACCTGTTATCCCCTCCCTCCATATGGACCCCAGGACCTCGAAGATCGGATGATGCAACACTCTCTTTGGGATACAGGCTCTAGGGACCCACAGCCACTTGTCCAGTGAGGCTGGGGCCAATATCGCATTATCCATTGCCACACATGGTTCCATGAAAGCGGATCAAAGTGGTCCACTAGGACTCTGAGTTGGGTTGCCTTATAGTACGTCACTATGTCGGAGAATCCCACTCCTCCCTCCTCCTTTGGCAGGATCAACGTCCCATAGGCGACCCTGTGCTTAGCCCCCGCACAGAGAAACCGCAGCAGCGCCACTTTCACTTCGGAGAGAAACAAATCGGATATTATTACAGGCAACCTCTGAAATAGGACATTTTCTTGGGGGAGAACCACCATCTTTATGCAATTTAAACGTGCCATCCAGGACATCCATAGGCCGCCCATCTCTCCATATCTTTTTTTAATGACGGACCAGAGGGGGAGAACATATCTGGGAAACAGATCTTCGAAGCGCTGTGTCACCTGGATCCCAAGGTATCAGAAGGCGTCATTTTGCACCTAAAACGGGAGCCCCTTAATGTATTGCCTATCCTCATCCGGCAGTCCCCCCACCACATATGCCATTGACTTCCCCAGATTATCTTTGAACCCCGAAAGCCTCCCATAACGCTCCAAGCCTTCCAGCAAAGGGGGGACCGATTGAGACGGTTTGGCTACGTAGAAGGGCATCAGCCGAAAGAGTGAACCCCCCCACCACGACACCCCTGATCTCTGTGTTGTTGCTGATTGACGCCGCCCATTGTTCCATTACCAATGCATATATCAGCGGGGAGAGGGGGCACCCCTGGCTCGTGCCTCGTTGCAGTGGAAAAGTCTGTGATTCAATCCCATTGACCACTACTCTAGCAGTCAGCATTGATTATAGAGCCGACATCCATCCCATCCATCTGGGGCCCATCCCTCCCCCCATGAAAGCCCATCTCACCCGGTCGAACGCCTTCTGTCCAGGGCCAAAAGAGTGCCCCCTCCTCCTTTCTTACCGGCGCATTTAAGACGTGAAGCGTCTTTCGCATGTTATCTGCCCCCTGCCTGTGTAACACAAAACCCGCCTGATCGGGGTGGATCAGTCGAGGAAGGTAAAACTCAAAGCGCGACCCCAGGATTCTAAAATCTTAGCATCTACGTTAAGGAGGGAGATCGGCCTATATGTATACAGTTGGCTTGATCCTTGCCTGGTTTTGGAATGATTGCTATTAAAGCTTGGAGGAACGTTGGTTGTATTGTCTCCCCCCAATATTGAGTTAAACAGTTTGGTCAGAGGCGCCGCCAGTTGTCCCTGGTATTGCTTATAGAAGTATGCAGTGAAGCCATCATGTCCCTGGGCCTTCCCTGTGTTCCGTCTCTGAATGGCCTCTACCACTTCTTCCTGCGTTATCTCATCCTCTAGAGCCCTGCTCTCCGCCTCCGTAAGCTTGGGGAGATTCAGCTCGGCCAGGTACTGCCGTATATCCTCGATCACGACGATTTGTCCTGAAGACAGTTCGGTACACTACAGCAGCGCTGCTTCACCCTGTACAGCCGCTGGCCACCACAAACTACATACCGAACCAGAAACACCTACCAGTTTGTCGACAGTGTTAACATATTGTTATTGTAAAACAATACAAGAAATAAAATAAACTGTCACTCTGTCTACTAACTCACTAAATATGCAGACCACAAAGTGCTCGATCATGCATATTCCACGTGCCACAGCACTCTCTGTAAATAAGTCTTTTTTTAGTTAAAATAAACATTTGTTTGTTTAACATTCCTGTATTCCACGGTGATATTCCTTTTCTTGGAGCCAGCAGCCACCTGGCCTCGCTGCAAGTGTTTGGTGACCCTGCGCACGCCTATGTCTAGGGTAGCCTATAACTATCTCTCCTCGTTTCATTGTATCTCCTAACGCTCTAGAGTCAGGCCCCCTTACAAAAAGAGTTCAGCCGACATTTCTTACATTCCCTTGGTCTGGCATACAGGTCCCTGTAAAAGTCTGCGAAGCAAGTCACAATGTCGTTGCCCTCCTTCACCACCTGCCCCCCGTATCTCGGAATCCCTCTTGCCCTATTCACCAGGAGGGACCCCACCTTGTCCCCCCTTTCATAATACCTCTGTCGGGTGAATGTTATCTTTTTTACAACTTCCCCAATCAGAAGTGTGGGGAGCCTTTTATCCCTCTTTTCGTCCAAGAACCCGTCCCTGTCTGTGCCCCATTGGGTCAACTGGAATCTCAGCATTTTCAGTTCCTCTGGAAACTTACCTTCAATTAGCCCCCTCTCCTCTTCGTACAAGACCCCTCAGCAATAAGTAATCCCCTGAAGGTGGCCTTGTTTGCCTACCAGACCGTCGCCATACCGGTCTCTCCATTGTCATTAGTTTCAAAGTAGGTGTGTATGCCCCCCACCCCCCCAAAAACTCCTTAAAGACCTGATCCCCCAACAAGGTGTTGTTGCATTTCCCCCAAAAACCCCGGGGGGAGCTCAGGGAGCCTCCAATTCACCACCACCAACTCTTGGTCTGACCATGTGACCACCTCCACCCTGGGCCCCCCAACCTCATTTTCCTGCTCTCTGGGAACCAGGAGAAGGTCAATACTTGTGTAAGTCTGATGTGGGGGAGAGAAGAACGTGTAGCCCTCCCCCAGACCCGGCCAGTGCTTTCGCCAAACATCTACTCAGAAATGGTCCAGCTAGAGGTCCTGCAGGGCCAGGTTATCTTTAGTCGCACCTTTTAATACCAACTCCTTTCACCGACCACCAATCTAACTTGGGGTCCGTTACCAGGTTGAAGTCTCCCCCAGAATTATAGCACCCTCCTCCCAACCATCCATCATCCTAAACACCTGACGCAGGAACCCCACCTGCCCCACATTAGGCGTGTACAGGGTAGCAAGGGTGATCCGCGCTCCCTCATGCGTGCCTTTTTATGCCTATGAATCGGCCCCCATGCCCGCACTGGACCTGAATCTCTGTCAAACGGAAGGACTTACCGAGTAATATACCCACCCCTCCTTCTTGGAGTTCCTGTGGGAGGCCCAGAAGATGCTGCCAATTTATTTACCTTTTATTGGAAATTCCGCCCCCTTGACGATAGTGGGTCTCTTGAAGAAAGAGGACTGCCAGTTTCTGTTTGCAGAACATATTGCTAGTCAGGGACCTCTTGTTTGGGGAGTTCAATCCCTTCACGTTGAGCGTACCTACAATCAGCTCAACCATACCCCATCCTCACCCTTTGCTGGTTTTCCCAAGAGTGTCATGTGAGGCAAAAAACCTTTGTCTTGTACGAGTTCCATTGCATGGATTCCCCTTCCTTACCACTGCTGCCATAAGTGACCTCCCCTCAATCTTTTCTCCCTTTGCCCTGCACTTCCTTCGCACTGATTATGGGCCTCTGGGACCCCGGTTAGGGTCCAGACCCTGTCTACTGTGCTCTCAAATTGACCCCTCTCGACAGCCCACCAGGTCCTTCGTAACCCGCTGTAACTCCTCCTCTGCTACCAGATGGTATCTCTCTTCTTCCCATCTGAACATAAGGGCAAAGGGGTAGCCCCAGCGGTACCTCACACCCTTCTCTTGCCACCATCTAGCGAGAGCCCTGCACTTCTTTCGCCTCAGTAGCGTATGGGCCAAGAGGTCTTGGAAGATTGCCACCCTCGAGTCACCACTGTCCAACTCCTTCATGCGTTTCGATTTTTCGAGGATCCTCATCTTGGCCCCATAATAATCCATGCGTGCCAAGGCTGAGTGTGGACACGGGTTCCCACTCTCTATGGTAACCGTTTCATCCTCCCTGGAGCCTAGGAACAATCTTATTATGTCTTGTATCTTTTGTTCCAGGCCCATTGGTGATTCACCCTCCACCTCCCGCAACCCAAAGAACCTGAGATTGTTCCGTCTCCCAGTTCCCAATTCCAATGTCGTCCACCTTGAAGTTTGGGATTCTGGTTCCCTGGGAGACGCAGCTGTTCTTGAAGGTGGTGTAGGACTTTGGTTTGGAGACGGACTCAGCAAGCTTTTATATTTGGCAGGATTTTAGCAGGAGAGTTTCTCTCGCAGAGTTCCCCTCTTAGTCTCAGGTGGTGTCCCACTCACTTTAGCGCTTAGACAGTGCTGAGCTAAAGGTGAAGCTGGCTCACGAAGACTGCTCAACACTTCAAAAGTCCTGGGATATGTATCTTCATTTGGTTACCACAAAAGGAAGCGATAGGGCCCCTTCTAGCTCTACAGATCCAATGGTTACCTCTTGCAGTAGGGCCACAGGTGACTGCAGGCTTGTTACCACCAACAACCTCTTTGAAGAGGCCCTCCAAGGTGTGCTGTCGTGTTAAAGCCTTCTCCCTGTTCTCCTAATGGTCTTCAACGTTGCCAATCGAGAGGTGACAGCGGTACTTATCTGGGAGCGGCTTGGGGTGGATCCTCTGGGAAGCAAGACAGGGATGCCTGCGCTGGTCCGTGACTCTCCTGAAGCCCCAGGCAGGGGCCACCGGCACCACTCTGCCGCACTGCGACTACACCCCAGGGGTGGGTTCCACCATAGGCCGAGGTGCCCAGCAGACCAGGCACACCGTGCCCTGGGAGCTTTCAATGCGCCGGGCCACTTCTTCTCTGCAGTTGGGGTCTTTCCTTCCCACGCTGTTCCCCCGGACCCAGAGATCCCGGGGGGGGGGGCACTCACCGTTCTCTCTCCGTAGTCCTTCTCTTCCCAATTGCTGCTTCAACGTCTAGGAGGACCAGCATGTTAGACAGCACTGCGCCCGTGTGCCAGGTGGTCTTCCCAACTGCCGAGGAACACCACAGCAGTCTCTCTGTCCTCCGAGGCCTCCCCCTCCCACAACTCTGGTGCAGTGATGGCACACATGGGTGTTCCCTCCCGAGGTCAGACATGCACTGCGCATCCCTCCTTAAGTGGCCTTAGTAACTGGCATGGCCGTCCCCTAGCACCGGTCCGATCCACCCGAGGTCCATAAAGTCCTCACAGCCTGTCCTCTGCTGTTTGAAGGCAGGATGGGACCCCTCCCTCGGTCCCGCTGCTGATGTGCTTTTGGGGCCCAGGGCACAGACCTCTTTGGGGCCCCTCTCCACCGAACCGATCACGACCCAAAGTTTGATATGCTGCCTCGCAGCAATCCAAATGAGCCGTAGTGAATGCCCAAACTATGTACACCACAGTGAACACAAACCATTACAGGATGAATTGACCAGAGGATTTGTCATCAGGTTGCCATTAGGTTTAGACCCTCAGCAGCATGCCAAAAAATATCCTAACGTGCTATTTAAGTTAATGAACAGTGGAAACGGACTTCTTTAGCTCGGGCAGCTCCGTGGGGCCCCCCTCCAAGATGGGGGCCCGGGGCAAGAGCCCCTTTTGCCCTCCCATAAAGACGTCTCTGCCTCCAGGGCTCCGCCATCCCACGTCGCAGTCCTGTTCCAGGACCTGCTGAGTGAGGCTACATCCTCTTCTTGAGGCACAGGAGCCGGGAACTGTTGTCCCTCAGTTGTGTGCGCCCACGACTCGCAGGCAGACAGTCCGGGGTGTGCGGGTCCTTTACTCCCCTCCCGCTGCGACCTCAAGGGGGGCAGGGACTCTTCACTCTGACTCACCTGTTGATATGGGGGTCCGGCCTGATCGCAGCTCGGATTTGGGCTCTCACTACGCCGCCATACCTCAGACACTGCTTTGTTTCCACACCATCAGGGCAGCCTGTGCAAGGCTGCACAGGTCCGGTAGGGTCCACTCCCGTATGGAGGCGCCCTGGCGAACAGATTGTGGGTAGCCTCTGTTCACCCTTCTAGGCACCCCTGGGTGAGCGCAGCCTCACCCATTCGAAGAGGCATTTCTGCCTGGGCTTGGTGCTGCTAAACTCGATATCTCCAGTTATTCCACAGCTGGGGAAGGGGCACAGCCCTCAGGCAGCCATTATGCCTACGCCCCCTGGTGGCCTCATGAATTCTATTTTTAATCTTGTTTTTCTCCTTCAAATTTCTATTTGA
Organism: Ambystoma mexicanum; assembly: GCF_040938575.1. Lineage (NCBI taxonomy): Eukaryota > Metazoa > Chordata > Amphibia > Caudata > Ambystomatidae > Ambystoma > Ambystoma mexicanum. The sequence goes on from NC_090936.1 coordinate 872,021,531, forward strand.
TTGTTTTATATTATTGGGTTTTACTCTGAAAGTAAGACTTTCTTTTTCTATGGGTTACATTGGGTTTTAATTTTTGATGACTGTAGTTATTCCCTTTTTAAAAAACAAATGTTCTCTTTAATTGCATGTGTGTTTGGGTCTACCTTTCACCCACCCCAAGTCCTTCTTCCCTGCTTCCCCTCTGCATTTTCTTTTCTGTGCTTGTTTATTCATTTGCCTTTACCTTCTCAACTAAATATTAACCCTTCCACCCCATCCTTAAAATTATATTAATCATTTCCTTGGTGTCCTGCTGTACAATTCTCAAACGTTCCTTTAAAATGTGTTACTGTTTGTATGCCCTGTGGCCACAAAGCCACTTTTGGAAAATCCCCAATAAAAATAATTAATGTATTGCATTGTTTTTTTATCAGGCACTTCGTTTTGCGCAACTACTATAAATTGTGCACTTATCCTATATCGGTCCTGTTTTAAGCCTGTTTGTGTTTTTTTATTGTCTTTATTTTATTTTAGATGTCTTCATGGGGTTTGTAAAAGCATACATTCATAGGTTTGCCTACAAAAGTGTTGTGACAGATGATTGGAAGACCTTTCTGTACACCTATTTTCAAGATAAGGTAGGCTTCTTCTGTGCAAATTATATGATTTACTGGTGAAGTGAAGGATTTGGAAAGTTTTTTAATATTCAGTCAGCATAATGAACTACTTACTGATGTCCTATTACTTTTTGATAATTTATCTATATCTTGCACAGCCTATAATACATATTGTGTTGCGACACATAGCTCTGCCATACTCACAACTTAATCTTTAAATGGTACCCCACATACACCCTCGACCCTGGTATCCACAAAGGGATTGTAGCTTGATGGCAAACAGTCATTTGATGGCAAACAGTCATTTCACCCTATGAGTGCACTCGTTCACAGGTGGAGCAAAATGTTTATTGTTATCTCTTCCAAATGAAAGTATGTTTATTAATCATTCATTACAATTATTTTTGAAAGTACAGTGTTCGAAATTGAAATTACCCATTGATCCACAACATGTGGAAATAAGGCTGAGAGCTATTATTTCTGGTATTCATATATGCACATTCCATACCTTCTCTCAATATATGTTGAAATCCACCTTGAAAGTGAAAGCACCTACGTTTTGTCACAGTGTCTAAAGAAGAAAGAGAAGCAATAAACACCCTTAATGCGGATTTCAGTATGAACATCAAAAAAGCAGATAAGAATGGTGCGATAATTATGAAAGACATTAACTTGACTGCAGATTACATTTCACAACAAACAGAATTCTGTTGTGAAACGTAATCAAAAAAGCTCTTTGGTTTTTAAAAAGTTCATAAACATCCCTCTAAATTGTCAGGAAGACAAATTCTTTCACAAGCAACACCATTTTTAACCCCAGTGCCAAAGTACATTGATAATTGTTTTCCAACAACTAATTGTGCAAATGGATCTTTTTAAAAAACATGGCGGATTTTACATAAAAAATTTAGTTTATCATATCAGCACATGATACGTACCAGGTGATGCTGGCTATTTATTAAATATATACTCTAATACCGCAGCATGAAAGCATTCGCATTCACATTCTACGAGAACAATTGGCAAAATCGAACATTTCAAAATGACATTTTAAATTCTTTATAACATTACTAAGCATGTGATTACAAATAGAATTTTTAGGCACAAATCGTTTTTTTTCAAACAATTGAAGGGTATTCATATGGGCCTAAATTTAATGCAGAACTTTGAAGCAAAATGGATACTGATGCACATGCATCTAAAGTCATCCTTTTCTATACTCGGCACATTGATGAAATGTTCCTAATTTGCAGAGGATCCCCGTAGAATACATTAAATAACTCCATTGAAGGCATCAGGATATTAAATTTACATTTTTTGCTTCTAATCCACCATTCATTTTCTTGGATAGTTTAATTGACATTGATGGAAACTCTTGAAATCTAAAGTGTATTGTAAAACAGCTTACAGAAATTCCCTGCCATGCAGTACAGTACGCCTTGCCATCCGCCAGCATTAATCAGCTCTCTGTCTTATCCTCAATTTCATTGAATTAACAGAATATGTTTGTTTGAAGATTCTGTTTAGGAATCGTAGAGCAATTGAAACACAGATTTTAAATGTCTGGCTGTAAGTAAGCGCACATGGATTAAACTGTGGCAGCAGTAGTGATGATTCAACCTAAACGACCATTTCAAGTAGTCTTTCTTCTAATCCTTATGCTGCATTATATCAAAACATTGAGAATCATGGTAATTGCTAATTGGGAAATATTAAAAACAAGGTTCTGAAATGCCTACCATTGCCAAGGATTCTTCACTGTTTGCGCATAAAGGAGCAAGAAAATTGGCTGGGACAGTAACCAAAACTGATGTTATGACTTTGAGGAGTTTACAAATATTACTATCTCTAAGAAAGACTGGAATGTTCCTTGTTTAGTCTGAAAGGAGCAAAGTTCACACATCCAAAATATGACAAGATCATCAATTTACAGCATTATACCACTTGTTTGACAACATATGTGGTAATTAATTCAATGCAAGTGTGGATTATATTATGTAGTAGAGAAAACAATTTCAGCTCCACTTCCACACATGTACAGCGCCACCTAGTAGCCATCACTGGAAGTTCACCTCCAGATCAGAGCCACGCAGCAGTACTCTATAGGTATGCAAATTGGTCCTAAATTAACTTTCCGAAATCCAATTTGGAACGCCTGTTGCACCGAGACTTTTACATAACGGAAGTTGTGAAATTAATCCCTTGTCCCCACTATGTGCCCACCCTGAAGTCCCTCAGCTACTTATCAGAGTGACATCCATGTAATCCCTGGATCCTCCTCCTCCCGACCCTGCTGATGTTCCATACCTCTACACTCCACCTAATCTGGGAACCACCTCTGGAACCTCCACCACTCCCTACCCCTCAGCTCCCCAGTCTGCTCCCCCCTTCCCTGTACTAATTTCTCCTTCTTACAGTTCTTCCACACAGCCTTGCTGCCAAGCCTGTTGTTCCCCCTTTGCACAGCATGCATTTCTTTTTTTTTTAACATCTTTTTATTAGTATGCCAACAAATAATTTTCATTACAGCACAATACAGAGGTGTTTAACGAAACCATAACTAACCAGTTCAGTAACATTTTGTTTGTTACATATCAATAAATAAACATTACAATCAAATTCACCCCCTACACATACTATGAACTTTCATTTTATACAAGCATTAAAAGAGTACATTACAAAAGATAAAAACACCATCTATTTTAGGACACAGACACAAATACAAAACATCTCTCAGACAACACCAAACTAAACCACCACTGAAGAGGACAGAGAAGGAGAAGAAGAAGTAGAAAGAGGAGAGAGAGAGAGTGAGAGAAGAAGAGAAAAAAAAGAAAAAAGTAGCCCACTTCTCAATATTATCCACATCATATGTATTTAATCATATAAGGCATTGAATGACCCCCATACTAAATTGTACTCTTCCTCTTTTTCCTTTGCCTTGAATGAGAGTTTTTGATAGTTCGATAAAGTTTGCAAATCTACTAACAAGTCTTCCACTGAAGGCTTCTTCCCAGTTTTCCAGACCTGGAGGATCAGTCTTACTGCCATTAACATAGCCTTGTATATCCAAATATTGTATTTTATAGAGCTATTACATTTATCCCTGTGTAGAGTAAGATTATATTTTCCGCTGATCTACGTAAAACTACATTTAATATCATTTCAACTCTATCAATCACCTCATTCCCGAAACTTTGAACTCTTGTGCAGTCCCAGAGAAGGTGTAATAGGGTACCCCTTTCATTTCCACACCCCCAGCATAGATCATTTGTTTGCAATTTCAAATTATACATTTTAACTAGTCTACAGTACACTCTACCTATTAATTTCTGCCTGAATATACGCAAATTCAAATCCATTCCCACACTGGCACTCACTCTAAGTATGCCATTGCACTCTTTATCCGTGAAATGAATATTCATATCAACTGACCATGCAGTTCTAAGTTTTTCCCATGCCACAACATGTTTGTGTTCCAGTTGCATAAAGTTAATGTATGTACGCACAGTATATTCTATCCCATAAGCCGTCCCATAAGGTCTGACCCCCATGGAGTTATTAACCATATTTTTTCCTGACATTAATCAATGAGATTAAATCAAAATATCTACTTTCTCTTGCACTCAGATCATATTTCCTCTGTATTTCCTCAAATGTCAAAAGACGATTTCGATCCAATATATCACCCAGAGTCAAAATACCCCTCTTAACCCAACTCTGCCAATTCAGGCACCTATTGTTAAGCTGTAATACCTCATTATGCCGGATTGAAGAATTGTCATTAAATCCATACGTCTGATTATTCTCTCCAAACCACATCCATAAAGCTGGTCTAGTTGCCATTATTGGTTTTAACTTTAATCTACTGGCTGATATTTTCCCCATAGTATAGAGGTTTTTTAAACTATATGGACTGTAAATATCCCTTTCCATGCGTAACCAAAGAACACCTTTAAAATCTTCATTCTTGTAATACTAAGAGCCCTTCTTAAGCAGAAATGCAATATTTTTACAAATCTGGATAGCCACATCCACCCTCCTCAACCTTCTGAATCAATATGTATTTTGGAATTCAAGGCCTTTTGCCCAAACCCCATAATAAACATTGGAAAACTTTATCAATTTGCAGTACTTGCTTTTTGGTAATTATCAATGGAATCGACTGCATAATATATAATACTTTTGGTAGTAAAATCATCTTTATGGCATTTATTATTGCCCATAACAATGATAAATTAAATCTTTCCCATCTTCTTATAGGGTAAATAATTCTATCCATAAATTTATCTATATTGTATTGAATAATTTTCTTTAAATCACCAATGATGTATATGCCCAGATACTTAACACTCTCAGGGGACCATTTACAGTTCCACACTTTAAGAATGTTTCTATTACAATTTTTGGACAGTGAGAAAATCTGTCTTGTCCCAGTTTACTTTATGACCAGAAAGCTTACCTACTTCCTCAAACATCTGTTTCAGTAGTGATCCACATTTTTCTGGGTTTGACAGTAGGACTAACGTGTCATCCACATAAGATAAAATGTTTACTTCTACCCTCTCCACACATAATCCTTTAATTTTCTCACATTGCCTAATATAGGTAGCTAGTGGTCCAAGCGCTAAGTCAAATAAGAATGGTGATAGAAGACACCCTTGTCGCGTGCTTTTAGTTAGTGGAAACGATTCAGAAATCACACCATTCACAGTCACTCGTGCTTTAACTTCATGATGAATACATTTGATCATTTGCATAAAGACTGGCCCAAAACCCATTATCAACAAGGTGTATTCCAAAAATCTCCAATTTACCCTATTAAACACTTTTTCTGCATCAATAAACCCTATTATCCCCTTTGAGTCCTTATTGTGATGCACCCCTATGACATTCAACACAGTCCTGATGTTATATCCATACCTGCCTGGGATGAAACCTACTTGAGACTCATCCACCAGATCTCCCATATTCACCATTAGCCGAATTGCCTATATTTTTGTAAATATCTTGGTCTACATTTAACAATAAAATTGGCCTATAATTAATACACTTTTTGTGATCCCTATCAGACTTGGGAATAACAATTATTGCATCTGTCATTGATCCACATATTGTTCCCGACGCTAAAAAATCATTAAAGAGTTCACATAAAATTGCTGACAACTGCTTAGCACATTTTTTTACAAAACTGAGATGATCCCATCTGACCCCGGTGATTTCCCATCCTTCAATTGTAATATAGCAGTATTAACCTCTGCCACATCTATTATAGATTCAAGTTTTAATTTTTATAGTTTTGAAGTTCTGAAATTTTTACTTTATCAAAAAACTCCTGTAGGTCTGTTTCATTAGGATGTAGTTCTTCCTTATATAATTTTTCATAAAAATTTCTGAATTTTTCACAAATTTTATCACTGCTATGAAATGTTTCGCCTACATCATTTTCCATGGACGAAATACACGTGGCTGTCATTAGTCCCTTAAGCTTATTTGCTAGGAATAACTGCTTTGTATAAAATAAACCTTTCCCTGCATGAGTCTGCACATGATTCCTTAATTCCTCTTCTAGTCTTTACAATTTTTTGCATTCCGATTCTGCCTGCGCACAACTTCTTTGCAGTTCTGCAACCTCTTTTTCTAACCTTTCGACCTTTTCTTTTTTTCTTCTCTTTAGCATGTGAGGCTCTAATCATCTCTTCCCGCAAAACTGCCTTAAAAAAGTCCCATACTATCTTCACATCTGCCGAATCATTATTTTCTTTAAAATATTCCCTGATTAAGTCATCTAAGCCTGTACTAATAAACGAATCATTAAGAGCATTTGATTGCATTCGCCACCTGTTATTCTTTTTACACATATTGTTCAAACTGATTTTTAGGTGTATTAGCGCATGGTCGGAAATACCTTTTTCTCTAATACTTTAACTAAATGTCTCATCAACTAATTTATCACTAATTTTTGAAAAATCTATCCGCGAATATGAATTGTGTAACATGGAGTAGAATGAATATTCTTTATCCCTTTGATGATGAACCCTCCAAATATCAACAAGATTGTATTTAAAAGCAAACTTTCAATTCTTCACTGATTTTTTTTCCCCATTATACCTGCAATCCGATCTCCTATCTAGATCAGTATCCATCACCAAGTTGAAGTCTCCCCCCAAAACTATAGATTCCCCTTCCATCTCATCCAAGAAACTATCTAATTTCCTAAAATAAATGTATATATGGTGCGCAGGGAGCATAGACTGTCCCAACAGTTAGTTTCTTCCCATTATATATTACATCAATTAGTAGAATTCGACCCTCCTGATCATTTACTGTTTTTTCAATTTTAATTGACAATCCTCTCCTGAACAGTATGCTAACTTCCCTAGATTTAGTGTCATAATAGTTTGTACTACCTGTGGGTATTTATGATTAGATAGATAATCCCCAATGTGTTCATTCAAATGTGTCTCCTGAAGGAATATCACATCACCCCTGCTCCTCCATATTCGGCCCAAAACTTTGTCGTTTAATCACACATCCAATGCCTTTTACGGTCCAAACTAAATTTAAAGGATCAGTATCTCACTATATAAACTATCTCTATTTGTAGAATTGAAATCTCCACCCGCAGGTTTAAATATGCTTTCCTCAATTTCAAATGTGAGATAAAAAAATTTGACTCATAAGTGGGAAAAGTAAAAAGGAAGAATAGAGATAGAAGAGGGAAGAGAAAAAAAACCCTCACATAACACATATACACACAGAAAACATTAAATATACACAGATGTGTATCAGTTCCAAAAGTCCAACAACCATCAGACTTGTGGTATGCAGACTTATATACAACCGAACATCTATCCTTTATTAATCTCTTTCCTTACTTCAAAGCCATAACATCTTAAGCCTACCCCCTTTAACTTATCTAATTACCTCCCTATTAATTATATGAATTATAACTTAAAGCAAGGCCTTACAGTGTATCACCCTAAACTGCAACCTTATTCACATACCTGTATTCTTATCTGCTTTCCCATTTATCAACCAGCACTTCACATTCTTCCCTAGCATTAAACAGTTTAGTACCATGTATACGTCCAGATCTGTTGTATCAGTCTTAAAATCCAGCTATCTATCAGTGGCTGCAGCTTCCTAATGCCACCTTTTTATACAAAATTCTATATATTAATCCATTGCACTGTATATCTACCATAATATTTACAAAACTATATCTAGCCCGTATTTCCCTTCACATCTCCCATAGCCCGTTCATCTATAAACACAGAGTAATCTATCCTACTCCTTCTTTTGTAGTTGCACAATATTTGGTTGATATCTTCTATTTATTTTCACCTCGCGTATGTCGCCCAAACATCCCCAAGTCATAAAGTGCCATCACCATTCTTTGAAGCTTCTACAATGTTTGCCCATCATGAATATTACGTTTCTAAATTTCATCAAACTACAGTGTAAAGCAAACATTTTTTCCCTCTAGATTACAGCACATCATAATAACACATACTATTACATATAACATATGCATGAGTTTTCCAAACACAGACCTTTGTGAAGTTCTTTTAGCTTCCTTTCTTTTAAAATAATCTACCATAGTCAAGACATGAATAGAACCATGTACAGTCCCAGACGATTGATGAAAATGACATCTCAGATGTTTCTTCAAACCATATCACTATCACAATATTGTCCAAATTCTTACTGTCATGAACCGTCGGATACGTCCCTTTTGGACTTCCTGGTCCTTGACACATTGGGGCTTACACTCTGCTGTACTTCCAACATGGCCGTTAAACACAGAACGCTGTCTACCAGCTTTCACGTCAGATGTAGCACGTTCTATAAAGAAGCCACGCCCCAGCGCGTCTCAACGCTACTGATCGCTGTGGCTAGACGTGTGCTCCGTAGTTCGCCTTTGCTGAACTCTGTAGTTCCTGGTTCCCGGACCCTCGCTTCCTCCTATCTTCCCTTCCTCCTTATCCTGTCTTACATCCCGGATTCCGTGTACCCGCCTCTGAGTACACCTCCTTCGTTTCCTGGACTTCCTGGAGCTTCCTGGCGATCCTGGACATAGAACGCTGAACGCACGCTGGAACCCGAAGACGCCCGTACGGGGTTGTACAAAACCCGAACCATACGCAAGAAGACTCCTTCCAAGAATTCCAGCAAACTTCGAACTCAGGTGAGAAAGGGGGAAACCTGTGACAGATTGAGACTCCACCTACCTGAAGTTAATACAGACATGGAGGCAGCCGTTCAAGATCTTATGCGCGGCATGCAAGAACTAACGACTGAAGTACAAAACCTAAAAGCGGAGAATGCCACATTAAAACAATTAGTTTTGTCCCATGACTCCGCTACGAAAGAAACCGTACTATTGGGCAGTATTGTTGACAAATACGATGGATCTGCAAAAAACCTTTGTGGATTCCTTGACTCCTGTTTAGTCCACTTTACTTTTAAGCCCTATTATTTCTCTACTCCCAGGGCTAAGGTGGGCTTTATTATATCGCACCTTTCCGGGAATGCATTAACCTGGGCCACACATTTAGGTAATGCTGGAGATGCCCTCCTGGATGACTATGTTGGATTCATTCAGGCTCTTAAGACCATGTTTGACCACCCAGAACAGCTCTATAGAGCTCAGGAACGTCTACTCGATTTCCAACAAGTCTCCCAGGACGTGCTTACGTATGTAACGCGCTTTAAACAATTGGCTAAAGAAGCGGATTGGTCCTCAGAAGCCTGCTTCACTCTTTTTCGAAGAGGGCTAAATGAAGACATCAAGGATGAACTAGCCAGAGTGGCTCGCCCAAGTTAATTCCAAGCCCTTATAGATGTCGCTCTGCAGATAGACTTCCGCATCCAGGAAAAGAAGGCAGAGAAAAGGAAAACCAAGATGCCCTTCCAGAAAATCCCTATAGAGATCTCCTTGAAGTCTGATTCTACTCCTGCCCATAGTAACGAACTTGAACCCATTCAACTAGGGGCTGTCCGTGGACCCATATCCCCCGAGGAAAGGATGCAAAGGATCCACACGGGGTTATGTATGTATTGTGCCTCGGACAAACATCTAGTGAGAGTGTCCTTTAGCCCTTCCACGGCGTTCGGGAAACGCCAGCTCCCGATCCTAGATGGAGCACAGTTTCGGGAGAGAGATGTTTGCTCCACATCTATTCCATCCTTGAACTCTCCTGGACAAAACAATCTGGTAATTTTACAGGCCTTTCTATCGCCATCCAAGAGGGAAACCTACCCCATTTTGGCATTGGTGGATTGTGGAGCCATGGGGATATTCATAGATCAAGATTGGGTCTTTAAACACCAGATTCCATATGAAACCCGAGATATCTTGCAACCCGTAGAAGCAATCGATGGAAGACCCCTTTCTTCAGGACCCATAACCCTTCAAACCAAGGAAATTGAGCTCTCAATAAACCACCATCAAGAGAAGATAAAGTTTGACATCATAAAGTCTGCCCATTACCCAATGGTTTTGGGTATGCCCTGGCTACAAAAACTTAACCCATACATCAATTGGGCAGCAGGTTCCTTGTTCCTGGGTTCCGAACATTGCATGTCTCATTGCCTACTCCTGGATCCCACGCCGACACCTTCGGAAGGAACTTCGACAGACCAGCAAGGCCTGCTCACAGTCTCGAATATTATCCAGGTTCCTAAAGTCTATCAGGAATACGCTGATGTATTCTCTTCTGCCATAGTTCAAGCCTTACCTCCCCATAGACCTGAAGATTGTGCTATTGATACTGAACCTTCAGCTGTGATTCCCCTTGGGAGGATGTTCATTTTATCTGAACCTGAGAAAAGGGCCCTGCGTGAATACTTAGATACTAACCTTGAAAATGGCACCATACGACCATCCAAATCTCCAGCCGGAGCCTCACTTTTCTTTGTTCCAAAAAAGGGTACTAATGAGCTCAGACCTTGTCTTGATTATCGTGGTCTAAATCCGTGCACCCTGAAAGATCGCTATCCCTTGCCCTTGATCTCAAATAACCTCGAAGCAGTAAGAGGAGCTGTAATCTTCACTAAATTGAATCTCAAAGGTGCCTACCATCTGATCTGTATTAGAGAAGGAGACGAATGGAAAACCGCCTTTAGAACACCCTTCGGTCACTTTGAGTACTTGGTCATGCCCTTCGGATTTGCAAATGCCCCAGCGGGCTTCCAACGCTTCATGGATCGGGTGTTTTCAGATATGTTGTTCCTTTTCCATCATAGTGTATCTGGACGATATCGTAATATTCTCTAAGGACCATCTTAAGCATGAGGAGCATGTTAAGGCAGTGTTACAACAGTTACGTGAACACAAGCTCCTGGCTAAACCTGAGCAGTGCCTTTTCCATGTCTCTACTCTTCACTATCTAGGATTTGTCCTTAGCCCAGAAGGTATTGGAATGGATCACTCCAAAGTAAAAGCCATACTATCCTGGCCTGTTCCGACTACCGTGAAACAAATCCAATCCTTCCTGGGGCTTGCTAACTTTTACCGGAAATTCATACCTTCCTTTTCCGAGATAGAGCAACCGATCATTGCCTTGTTTAAAAAAGATACTCCCTTTCTTTGGACAACAGCCCAAGAAGAGACATTCCAGCGGTTAAAGACAGAGTTTACACAAGCTCCCATCCTGGCTCAACCTGACATCAATCGACCTTTCCTAGTGGAAACAGACGCCTCTAACTACGCCATTGGAGCAGTTCCAAAACAGTAATTCGAAGACAACCTGGAACATCCCATTGCTTATCCTTCACGGACACTAACTCCCAGTGAAACCCATTATTCTGTTTTGGAAAAGGAACTGCTAGCCATCCGTCAAGCCTTCACAGAGTGGCGTCATCTACTTCTAGGAGCAAAACATCCTGTCCCGGGCCGCACGGACCATCGGAATCTGCAAGTTTTACAGGCTCTGGAATGTAGAAATAGTCGTCAAGCCCGTTGGGCCTTCTTCTTTGCCCAGTATCAGTTCCAGATCCCTCACGTCCCTGGAACACAGAATATAATAGCTGCCGCCTTATCCTGACGTCCCGACTACGAAACCCTTGAAGGTCGGTCCTTCCCCAAGATGTTTCCCAACACAATTTTTGTAGCCCAAGCAATCGGCCTCCTGGAAGATGTTCGGATACAAACCCAGTCCTCTGACCTCTGGAAGGAATTTACAGGGAAGAATCGCTGGAGTCTAAAAACTAAGGACGGGTATCTGTTTAAGGATAACAGCCTGGTCATCCCCACACAGAAGCTACAACAAAGGATCATAAATCTCTGCCACAATACCCTTCACTAAGGACATTGCAGCGTCACCAATACCCTCCATCTGTTCTGGTCGCCAATAATGAAGACTGATGTTCAGCTGTATATCCAAACCTGTGCAGTCTGCACACGATACCCTTCACTCAGGACATCGCAGCATCACCGATACTCTCCATCTGTTCTGGTCGCCAATAATGAAGACTGATGTTCAGCTGTATATCCAAACCTGTGCAGTCTGCAATCAAAATGAACATGATAATAAGACTCCGGCGGGTCTCCTACTTCAACCTTCATTACCAACAAGACCTTGGGAAGTCATTGCTACAGATTTCATAGTAGAATTACCCCCTTCCAGGGGATACACGACCATCATGGTCACCATTGATTTGTTCACTCACATGGCCCATTTTACTCCTCTGTATAAACTACCATCTTCATTAGAACTTGCTGGAATCTTCCTGGAACACATATTCCGACTTCTTGGATTCCCCTCCAAGATGATTTCAGACAGAGGTCCCCAATACATTTCTCAGTTTTGGAAACACCTATGCCGAATACTAGGGATCCAACGTGCCCTCTCCTTTGGTTATCATCCACAGACCAACAGAGCTACGGAACGGGTGAACCAAACTCTAGAAGAGTATCTCTGTTGCTTCACTACTAAGGTACAGGACGATTGGTCACTCTAATACCCCTGGCTGAATTCACCTATGACAATTCGGACCACTCAGCTGTCAAGACCAGCCCTTTTTTCTGCAGCCAAGGATTCCATCCTTCAGTCCTACCTTCCATTCTTCCACATTCTACACCAGTACCTACACTCGACACCTGGATCGAAACTCTCGTCAATGTACACAGGGAAGCCAAGGAATACCTAGAAAGTGCCCGAAATCACACCAAGCAGTATGCGGATTCCAAAAGAAGACCAGGACCATCCTAGGCAGTAGGTGATAACATTTGGCTATCCTCAAAACTACTGCCTCGCCATCTACGACCCAATAAGATGGCTCCCCGGTACTATGGTCCTTTTCCCATAAAGGAAATCATTAATCCAGTCGCCTTCCGGCTCAAACTACCAGACTCTTGGAAGAAGATCCATCCAGTGTTCCATGAGTCTTTAATGAAGCCTTATATCCAATCCTCCCAGGCTGCCCACAGGCCTAATCCTGTAATCATCAATGACCAGCTGGAATACGAAGTGTCCAGGATATGTGACTCCAGGTACAAACGTGGTCAGCTGCAATACCTGGTTGAGTGGAAAGGGTACCCTCGTAGTGAACGCAATGCTCCCAGATTACTCAGAAGGTATCATCTCATACACCCGGGCAAGCCCAGAGGGACAGGTCTTCGGAGGAGGCATGCTGTCATGAACCGTCGGATACGTCCCTTTTGGACTTCCTGATCCTTGACACATCGGGGCTTACACTCTGCTGTACTTCCAACATGGCCGTTAAACACAGAACGCTGTCTACCAGCTTTCACGTCAGACATAGCACGTTCTATAAAGAAGCCACGCTCCCACGGCCCCACGCGTCTCAACGCTACTGATCGCTGTGGCTAGACGTGTGCTCCGTAGTTCGCCTTCGCTGAACTCTGTAGTTCCTGGTTCTCGGACCCTCGCTTCCTCCTTCTATCTTCCCTTCCTCCTTATCCTGTCTTACATCCCGGATTCCGTGTACCCGCCTCAGAGTACACCTCCTTCGTTTCCTGGAGATTCCTGGCGATCCTGGACGTAGAACGCTGCACGCACGCTGGAACCCGAAGATGCCCGTACGGGGTTGTACAAAACCTGAACCGTACGCAAGAAGACTCCTTCCAAGAATTCCAGCAAACTTCGAACTCAGGTGAGAAAGGGGGAAACCTGTGACACTTACAGTGAATCCCATTTAAAATGTTCCTTATTCAGTTTCCTTTTCAGAGAATACCCAATTAAACACCATTGCCCTGCATTGTTTCTCATCATTTTCAAGATGCTACGTTTTATGATCTAATTTCGGTCTAGGCAAAACTAAAGCAGACAGTTAATTTTGTCAGATATGTTATTTTGTTTGCATTCATGTAGCTTTCATAACATCGAAATGTAAAATGTTATATTTAATATGCTAAATATACCTTCTGTAATAAGATTCTGGGAGTAGAATGTACTCCGAATAGTTAAAGCTGTGCACCATAGGGGATTTTGGCCCTGTTTTATCCAAGGGTGTCATAATTAATGACCATGTACAAGACCCAGATCAGATGCCTTATGTTGGGTGTTCTACTTCATTCTGAAATTTAGATTGATGTCTTTCTCTTGAAAATGACAGCACGCATTTCTAAATGGACATTTCACACTGGATTACGTGGAAGGCCCATTTGCTGCAGTGTGTATCAGGGGCCATGCAAATTACCTGAAGGTGAATTGTATTATGTAGGTGAGACGTCTAGCTCAGCAAGACTGCATTCATTAATGAAAATGAGCCATTATAGCTAAGCCACTGAAATCCCCTGTGGCAAGACTTTTTGATCAAGCAAACCACTCCATAGCACAGCTATGCTAAAGAATACTTGAACATGTGGACGAAGGCCTTTGTGTAGGAGATTGAAACAAACATCTAAAACAATGTGAATTCCATTGGCTGTGGTTTTGGGGCACTCTTTGGCCTTCAGGCTTCAATGAGCAATTAGGTTGGCAAATGGTTTTCTGATGTACGTTTGTTATAAATGTTATGTTTGGGTATATAATAAGGGAGATACATAGACTACCGATCCCACAATGTTAGAGTGAGGATGTCCGTTCCTGCCTAAATTGGGTTTTTGAACTTCCTCCACTGATTGGAGTTATATTACACACACCTGAATAGTAAACCCACAAGTGATTTTTGCAGTTTGTTCTTTTCGTAGGAGTGATGAATGAATAATTACAATGTGGAACAATGGATTTTCAAAAATAATTTTAATGAATGGTTAATAAACCTCATAGTTTCATATGTTGTATGGATAGTTCTGATCCACATTTTTCCTGGTGATGTCCAGGAATTCGTTGTCGAAGAAAGCTGATGAAGAGAAAGCAGGGGTCTTGCCTTAGCTCTGCGCATCTCAGATCACAACAAGCCTGAGAAGTTTCCTGCAAAGAAACCTAAAGAAGCTCATTTATCAGAGCTCACTGTTCTTTATCAGTATTTATCCTGACCACAGCAGAGGCATGGGACCTCCTCCTAAGTCAGGTGCCACTTTAAGTAAATCAGGTTGTAAATGGGACCCTGATCTATCTGCTTTATTGCAAGTGATGGGAGGACAGAGCCAAGACCATGGTGTAATCTCTGTTCTAGAGGAAACAGTGTGACATTGCTTAGAAGAAGTTTAGGGGGAAACACGGTCTGCCAACCAGGGTCCGGGACCCCACACAGCTTGGGAGTGCATCCAAGCTATGGTTCTTCATTGCAGTTCCTGGGTGGAGGAAACCAGGTCTGCCAACCAGTTTAGAAACATATCCAAGCTCCTTTTCTTTGCAACTGTGCCTGGTGTAAATGAACCAGATCATCCCGTTAGGGCCGGGTGACCCAGAGACAGAAGAAAAGCCCGAGAAGGGCCAACTAGGGAACATAGATTCCCCAACCATTGCTGAACTGTAGTTCAACCATGAACAAGGCTGGTGAAGTGAGATATTCCCCAATGCTTCAAGATGTGAAGATTTCAGAACTGTCTTTCGTCCACGGGAATGGAGTCACCCCTTTGGGCTATAAAGACCTTGTTTTCATTTAGTTTAAAACTTAGATTGTAAAGGACAGAGTTAGGATTCTGACATTGGACATTGGAACTTTTGCTTTGGGCATTCTGACACTAGTTATTTCAGTTGAGGCAGGAAAACCCCTATTAGGATTGGGGCAAAATAGGGTTTTCTTGAAAGGTTCTCACTTGAATACAAATTTCTAATAATCACCATGACCCCTATGTGTCAGAGTCTTACTTCTGCACCATTACAGGACTTGGGGAAAATCAACCTGTAATGTTTAGATAGGAATTTCCACCAATTTACTGCTGACATTTATGTTGGTACTGGTGTAAAGCCATCTTTCTTCTGTGACGAATCCCGAGATGTCATCACTTCTCACAGAGAGGGATCCCCTTCCCATGAGGCCAGAGAGGCGAGGCTGCTACCCGATAGTCCCCCTGGGGGTGGGAATGTATGTATTGCTCTCTCCTTTTGATTATTTCTCTTTCTCCTACCCTACCAATCCTCCCTTTACCAAACCTATGTTTTCTGTTTTTTAACTATTGGACGATATTAATTCGGTGTTGTAATGGATAACAAAACTGATGGTTCGTTTTGTTTTAATTTTTGTATTGGTTTATTATCAATGTGATATATAATTTCTATGATAACAACATGAGTATGTATGTATGTGTATGTATATATATATATATGTATATATATATATATATGTATGTATATATGTATGTATGTATGTATAAGCAGCCCTGTCATGAAGAAGACCAAATGGTTGAAACGTGTGTCAACATAAGGCAACACACACAAATAAAAGTCCAATGTGACATACTAAAACTGGAGTCAAGTCAATAAATACAGTCCAATGGGACAGGCGCTAAGGAGTGATAGACCTCGACATGTTTTACTCAATAAGGTATGGGAATGCCTTAGATCACTCTGTGTATCGACAGTCCACTTTATGAATTACAAGCGAGTGGTAACCGCAGAGACACATCAAACCCCACATCTGTTCAAAATCATATCTAGGCACTTGTTACATTGACAGTGGAGCCAGTACCGGGAGAAAAACCTGTTAAGAGGAGTCGCACAAGAGATGTGTCCATTTCCAGGCGGGTGCAAAAGCAGGTCGACTTAGTTAAAGAAACATGTTTCCATGTGTTTTCTGAAAGTCCAGTAGGACGGTACTTTGCTGAGTGCAATGGTGAGATTGTTACAAAGCTTAGCCATTGTCACAGGGAAGTTGGAACCTACTGCACACCTGCGATTGAACTTGGGTACTTTGAGATAGTGGCAGTTCGCTGATCTCAGTTGGTGAGTTGGGATGCATTTCTCAATGCGTAGGGAGAGGTATGTTGGAGCACTGTTCGTGAGGCATCAATGGGCTGTGGAGAGAGATTTAAACTTGATTCTTTCACGAATTGGCAGCCAATTAGCGTTTTTTTCTTGCTTCTGAAAAAACACTAATTGGCTGCCAATGAGAAAAGAACTGTGTTGTGAAATCAAATACAAAGAGTAGCCAGCGGAAGGGAGTCATTCCCCTGGTGTTGTGAACTGTGAAACAAAAAACAAGAGAAGCAAGGGGAAGGGAGTCTTTCCCCCTGGTGTTGTGAACTGTGAAACCAAGTATAAAGAGAAGCCAGCGAAAGGGAGTCTTTCCCCCTGGTGTTCTGAATTGTGAAACCAAATATAAAGAGAAGCCAGGGGAAGGGAGTAATTCCCCTTGGTGTTGTGAACTGTGGTCAAACAAGTAGAAGAAAGGCATGGGGAAGGGAGGCACTCCCTCTGGCATTGTTAAACCCTGAAACCAAGATACCAGGAGAAGGGAAGCATTCTCCTGGCAACCAAGAAAGACCAGGGGAAGGGAGGCATTTCCTCGGGTTGTGTAAAACTGGGAAGTCAAGATACCAAGAGGAGCTAGTCATTCTCCTGGTAACCAAGACCAAGGGAAGGGAGTCAACCCCCCCCCCCCCGATTGTGTTGAACTGTAAAATTCAGATACTAGGAGAAGGGAGGCATTCTCCTGGTAACCAGAACTGTAAAGACTTTCTAACACGAAGTGTTTAGAGATAGACAGTGGGTCGGTCAAGGATAAGTGTTTGAAATGTGCCTTTTATGATGGAAGACAATTTGGACGTGGGGAAGGGAACCATTCTCTCTGAAAAGAAACCAACACCCAGAAGTGAACTTTTATCCTCAGTTCAGATCAAAGGAGTCATTCTTCTGGACTGTAAGGGAGGTGTGATATCACAAGTATGACACTGACACAATAGATACAAGTTTCAAAACCTTTATTCAATTTTTGGGGTTTGAAAAAACTCCTGCTTTGCCCTATAACTATGATGAGAGTAGTTTCTACCATCAAATTGTTACGCTCACCTGGACCCGGACAGCTGCGGTCTCCACCAACGTGATGCGTAGTGAAGAGATGACAGTCTGGACTGGCCCGCCTAATCTTGTCTGCTGGACTCGTAGAAGTATTCTCCTGCAAGTGGAGAAAGGGATTTAGCCACCCGTGGACTTTAGTGATGGCCCCCCAACAGTTCTCGCTCTCCCCACCAATCACCTCCGAAATCCCCTTTTGGTAACCTCACGTTATGTTTTTAAATGATGAGCTCTCCATCCTGCATGGCATGCAGGGGCGCGTAGATACCAGTTGCTTCACTGGGTTGAAGGTACTGGAGGAGTTCTAGAGGAATATTGACTCCAGTGTCTATAAAGTTCAAAGAGTTCAATATGTCCGATGTTCACTCTTGTTCCATTCCCTCGTTAGGTTGCGGCTGGGTCCAAAAGAATATTGCCTGGAGGCAGCTGATGGCGTTCAGGTAAGAGTCTGTATTACCAAACACTTTCCGGTAAAAGTTGAACGAGTTTAACTTGCTGTTTTCTCTCCCTTTATAGGTGCGGCATAGGAAGATGCGGCGAATTAAAGAATAATACCTCCGGTGGTAAAGCAGGTAAGCCTATGGTGGCAAAGAGATTGTCTTTGTCGGTTTTCTCGGCTCACCTTGTTATTCCTTTTGTTTTCCCCCCAGGTGCTGGGTTTCGACGAAGAAAATGATGGAGGGAGCGCCGAGTCGAAAGGTGCGGTGGACTGGTGAGTATAACGCGGCGCTGCTGCTGGCGAAGCGACGCATGCTGAAATAATGTCCTTTCCAGGCTCGGAGATGTGCTGGGTCCGGAATCAGGTAAGGAATCAAATAATGTCCGTGATCTAACCTCTTCTTTCATTTCCTTTTGTCTAGGATCTACGGATTCGAGGCGGGCGTGGCAGAAGACTGGATGCTGACTTGCAGACACGGTGAGTGTCACGCTGCTGGATGCAGAATAACGCAAAGCATGGGCTGCTGTTCGGGCGTGGTTTAAATAGCCTGCAAAGTAGTCCCAGGTAAGAAGTTCCCCAGAACCACACCCGAGTAAAAAATAGTCCCTGTAATAAAATAGTCCCATCCAGGCCTCACGTTGGCTTGGACTCATTTGCAGCATGGTATACATAAGGTAAGTAAAGTCTATGAGCCTGGCGCCTATGGCGCCAGGACTGATTTCTATGATGAGCCTAGCGCCTAAGCACCAGGACTGAATCCAAACAGCCCCCAGCCTGAGCTGTTGGGGTTTTAATGAGTATCTGGATGCCTGCTCCCGGGGCTGATGGACCCGATCTGGATGCCTGGGGGTAGGCATCATGACACAAATAATATAGAAAAACAGTCCTAGTCCGTGTTTGTCAAATCAAAATAACCTATACTAGCAAAACCTAATACCTGCCCTATCTCTCATACAAAAAGTGTGTAAAAGGGAATATGTATGCAAAGGAAAATCAGTGTTATAACCTAAAGGATCAAGATGGCAGAGTCTGCTCTCCTCCCCATGTTGGACAGCACGGAGTAAGGCAGCCCCCGTAAACATGATGACACAATCTGGCTCAGGTTCTCAAAACAAGGGGCTGTTCAAAACGTGGGCCGAGGCCCACTTGACCTTCCACGTTAAAGTCACTTATTCCTGTTCACAAAAAGTTCTTTCACAGTTCAACAAAAACTTCATGTAGCTCTCCCTCTCCGGCTCAGACCTCTCAAACAACAAGTACCTGATTCAACGTTGATCTCGCTCAGCTGGGCTTGGACCCTGCAGTCACAGCACTTGCAGGGGTTCCCTTCTCCAAGCTTTATTCACATTTGTTAGGGGATTCCCTTCCCCTAACTTATCACACTTCTGGTCTCCCTCCGTCAGGGATCAGACCTTTCACTGATGTCGAAGACTTTCAAATGTGCAAGGCATTTACTATAGACCTCCGCAGGACCACTTCGACTTTCTCTTCAGATCACACTATTGTGTTATTTGCCCCAGTGTCTCTTGGTCTTGGTAGTTCAGTACCATAAGCACAAATGTTCATAGAAATCTTTCTCTTGAAGCAATCAACTTTTAACTTCCTCTTTCGGCTGGGTTCATTTTGACCATTGCACCTTTCAGAGTTCGTTCACTTTGCTGCTTTATAATAAGATATCACATACTTCACAGAGACTTTTGAGAGGTATATTTTCTGTCGCCGGACCACTCCGCTACTCTGTATCCCTGGCATCACAGTTATCAGTAATTGCAGGGATCTCTTGGGTTTCTCTACCCTTTGCACTCATTCCTCTGCCAGTCGTTCTCCTCCAGTTGGTTCGTCTTCGCCCCGGAAGTTCTACTCCTTCTCGTGTTTCACCTTGCTCAGACTGTATCGCTGTGTTCCACCTTTTATCTGTGTGGGGAGAGCTAATGGGTATCAGATGTATGTGATTAAAGTCAAGTGCCTGACTTTGCCTGACCCGATTAGCAGGACATGTCCAATGAGATAAGTAATGGTTAGCCTCTTTACTTTGTCTCCCTCTTCCTCAGGCCATTGTTTGTGCATAAAGGGGTGGGTAGTTGGGACATTGGAGAATCCTATAGAATAGAATAGGATGGGGCATGGGTATGGGAAAGTGGGCGGAATACCGAGTCTCGCCATCGGCTGCCTCATCCCTACTCTCCGAAGACCCCTCACCCAGGCGATCCTCCCGCACTAGTCCACCCCCAGGGTCTGGATCCAAAGGTGATGGCCGTACCCTGGCCGCTTGAGAGAGAGAGAGATCCCCCGGGGACTAGTAGGTTAGACACCCTTTGGTTTCTTACAGGACCAAGATCTACCTCATCTTTAGTTTAGTTTTAAGTGTAAGGGACATTATTATGATTTTTGACACACAACAGTGGATTATTGATTTACACAGACATTCTGCCCAAACCCTTAGTATTTTAGTGGAGGCAGGGAAACTCTTCTTAGAGATAGGGAAAGTTAGGTTTTCTCTTTGTTATATACTTATTCATTAAGAAAATAATCACAATACCACATGTGTCAATCTCCTCCTTCTGCACCCTTACATTTCCCTTTTGTGAGGGTTGAGGGATGGTAGGTGAATTTCCTTGTGATGGTTTTAGGGCCCCTGTTGTTTATGCAAATCCTCCCTTTGATCAGGAATCACGGTAATCTATGGAGAACTGTGGTGATGTGCCCATATTTTAATTGAGTAGCTCCGCGGAGGGCAACTGTTGGGTGTTGACAGCTCTCAGATTGAGAGAACTCTTGAATATGAATGCTAGTCCACCCCCCTTGGTTTGGTTAGTGTCCCTGTCACACCTAATGATGGAGTAGCTGTCGGGGATGGCGAGGGTTAAGGCAGGTCCTGACGCCGCATGTAACCAGGTTTCATTGATTGCCAAAAAGTCAAGGTTTTCAGTCACAATGAAATCAGCGATATCTAGCGCGTGAGCAGGGACCGAGCGGGCGTTAATGAGCGCGCCTTTGAGTTTGGCTTGGTGGTTGGGGGTGATGGCTGACAGGGCCTCGGTTGTTGGTGAGGTAGCTAGTGTACAGGTATTGTTCAAGCCGTTAGTAGCATCATCCCTACTGTCTGTATTCAGGTGGTAGGACCAATGGTGACATCTAGTTGATAATCTTTGGTTACGGACTGTGGTGACACAGGGTTTGCTCAGTGGGCTTGGGGATAAACAACTAGATGGGCATGACGGTGCGGTTTTCTCTGTGGTAGGTTTGGGCCTACCAGTGTCAGGCGGGGATGTGGGGTAGTCGTAAGAGGTGATGCTGTTACGTGGCGTGGTTTGTATGCTTGAGGGGTAATAGAGGCGAGAGTTCTCTTCACCTTCTACCTTCTGGTTTGACAACCCTGGGTCGCCTTCCCTCCAAGTACTGTCACGAGGACGATTGAATATTCTTGTTACTTGATATGATTGTTTCTTGTAAGGGACTAGTGATAATGTTTCTCTTAGTGTGCCATAGGGGTTATCCTCTTCCCCCACTTTCCATACACTGTTGGTTTTAGAATTTCCTATATTCTCTGGGACCCCCAACCATAGGCTCAGCCACTCTTAACACCTTTAGGGTTTTGGCTGCAGCCCTCTGGTCGGTCGCAGGCTTCCCCGGGTCTTTCTCTGCTTCGCCGGTGCTCTTGGGCTCCTCTCGGCATGCTGCAGCAGCTCTGCAGCTTCTGACCCTGTTAGACGTTTTTCTTCCAATCGGACCGTGTGATCCTGCAGTGCTGCGCTCCTTGTGCATTTTCCAGCCAACCTCTCGGTTTGTGCCATGTCTGGTGGAGATTGCCACTTCAGCGTCTCTGTTCCTGGTTTTACTCCTGCTGCTTTCCTCCCTGAGCACCGACCCCTCTCACGGTTCCTCTCCAGAGCATCTGACATTCAGGTGAGTCAGTTGCCAGATTTTTATCTGTATATGGTAACTTCTGTGGCTGAACACTAGACCACTCAGAAAGGTTGATCTGAGTGATCCCTGCGGATACGCGCCTCTTTCTAGTCACAGATTCTAGATTTGGATTTTCATGATAGTCATCCCTATTCTTCCTCATCTGTCCTTTTAACTTCTTGCATACTATAGAAGTATATGTGATGGGAGGGTAGGAGTGAAGAGACTGGGGGTGAAGGAGAGGTATAGGTCTTTGATGGATGCCTTGTTCTTCCATAGTCGTCACTGGTTTCGCAGGGGGTTTACCCTCCCATGGGATCCACCCACTGAGTACCACCACCAGGGGCACTATCGTCTAGCAGCCTCACATCCCTGGCTTAATGGGAAGGGGCTCCTCCTTCAGAAGCAGTGACGGCATCCTGAGATTCCTCACAACATGTGTGTGAAGGTCGGCTGGGATAAAATACAGCTGATCGTTCAGAGCTGAAATTTCTCTAAACGGCTTTAACCTGTGGTTCCATTGTTAGGTCACTGTTCCGTCTATGCCAAGGTTTGAGTGTTGTCTTGGGCAGAGTTCAGGTTCACTTTTCATCTGTCCAGTGGATTGGTGTGGTTTTTTTTGTTTGTGATTTGTTGAGGATTGTGTACTCCGTTTTGCTTGCAGTGAGTTATGTATGTTTGTAGACATCTAGAAGTCCACATGTTTAAGGCATGTGTGGAGGTGCACTCTGTTTGATCTTTGTGATGATGATTTGTGTGTCATCTGTGCAGTTGAAGCATGAACGCCCTGAGTTGTTAATCTGTTCCAGTAGTGGGCTCATGTAGACTTCAAAGGAGTAAAGGCAAGAGGCTGGATGCCTGGGCTGTTTCTCATGTCAACCTCTGGGGAAGTGATCTGAAGAGGGCGTTATGTGTTTCAGTACTCTTTTAGGAATGGGATGACCCATCATAGTATTATTTTTCTTTTTTTTACTTTAGGATGAGAGTTGAAAGTGGTGGAAATGTCCAGTATAATGAGTGCACGGGCGAGTTGCTGTTCGTGTTGTTTTAAGGATGTTGCATATCAAGTATAGTGTGAATTCTGTTCCTCTTGTTGGCCTGTTCCAACTTGTGAATCGTCGAAGAGGCTCTTGTTTTTAAACTTATCCCAGTAAATATTGGTAGATGAATTTCTCGAAGAGTTTGGAGGTGAAAGGTGTGTGTTGCAGATGTGTTGGCAGCTTGATGATTGCAGGGTTCAGCTGTGCTTCTTTGTTTTGTTTTTTGCAGAGGTGCAGAACTAAAGCAGTTTTGAACTTTGATGGAGGCATTGAGGAGGGTTAGCAAGGCAGGTGCTTGTCTGGATTGCTTAGTTACTGTGTTTTAGACATTCAGGGATGGCAATCTTCTGGTGGGCCTGCTGGATTGGTAGCATTGATCGTGATTAGGACATCCTGGGTGGAGATGGGACGAAAGGCTGTTAGTTTTGGGGTAGGTGCTTTTGCCAGTTTTGTTTGCCCTTCTTGAAATAGCTGAAATCTGCCCTTTCCTGTCCAGTTGGTCTTGAATTTGAAGAATTTTAGTACTGAAGTGTGTTGAGGTAGTCACATATTTCTTGAGATGGTGTTGGTGTTGTATTGCAGGCTGCATGGTTTTTTAATATGTGGAAGATTTTTCAGACTTCCTACTTACTAGGTTGTGCTGACTATATTTTATGTGCATATTGGGCTTTCTTTACTTTGGCTTCTGTTCAGTAGAATCAAACCTGTTGATGAAAGATTGATGCATGTATGAAGGTAGTTTCCTCTCCACATTTTTACAAGCCTTAGTTTTTTGTTTTTCATTAGATTAGATTAGATTTGGGGGCGGGCGACTAAACCATTTGGCAACTTCTTTTGTGAGAACGTAAAGACTTTTTTGTGCTTTGCTGTCAAAGATGTTGGATATCCAGTTATGGATGTTAAGTTGGTTGCCCAGAATTCTCAGCCTTTTTTTTAACGAATTGGGACCTTGGAGCTTCATATTTTCCAGGAATATCTACAGTTGGATCTCTTTTCATGGTCTGATTACTACTGGGAGAGCTTTGGTTGATTTTGTAATTGGTGGTGCTACCATGAAGACGCGAAACGGAATGGAGGGCTGGTCTCCCCAGGGTAAGAAGACAGGGGAAGAGACATTGGCGACATGCTCATTGAAGAGGCTGTCATTTAAGGGATGTGCAGATTCGTTGGTGGGCCCTTTAATCCATTGTTGGAGGTGTAGCGTTCTGAGGTTTGGTGAGAATAACTTGTGGCAGTGTTGTCCTCTTTCTAGACAGAAATTGAAGGCTCCCTGTATGGTGAGGTGTTGGTGTTCTACCGAAAGGTTAACAACCTGGTCGCTGAGGTTGTCTGCAAAAGACTGGTTGTTAGACGATGGTCTGTAGATAAAATGGAGGCTTAGTGTGGGCGTTTGAGGTGAAGCAGATTGGGAGTGATTCACAGTCCAAGATGATGTCAGCATGTGGCGATTTCACTTTGATTGTGCCTTTCTGTAGAAGCGCAATTCGTCCTCCTCCTCGCTTGCCTCTTCTGTTGGCAAACTTGACCTTGTACCCTGTGGGGATTACCTCGTGCGTACCTGTGGAGAGGTGCTCTGAAAGACTGTTTACTGTGATAAAATAAAGTGGGCGTTTTTAATATACAGAGCTCTCTATTACTATTTCCATTTCTACTGCCATGTTTTAGATTGCCCCATGCTTGCTATCTTAAATGTGCTTGAAAGTTGTTTTCTTTTATCAT
The DNA here is from genome assembly GCF_040938575.1 of Ambystoma mexicanum. Lineage (NCBI taxonomy): Eukaryota > Metazoa > Chordata > Amphibia > Caudata > Ambystomatidae > Ambystoma > Ambystoma mexicanum. The sequence continues at coordinate 872,046,603 of NC_090936.1, forward strand.
TGTCCCTTTTCAGAGTATCTGTGATGGGCATTCGGCTATGCTCAGCATAGCGGGTGCTCCCATTTAATGCAGACCGCTGAACGTCTGCGGCACCAGCTGCAGTTAACCTTCTGCGCTTCTTTTCATGTTATTTGCCTGTGCCCAAGCCATGAGGTCAGGATTTGTAACTGGCATCCTGGCTCTGGAAATACGCATGCTCAGGTAGCCACAGTTACTTGCAATGGAGAATTGAAACATGGCAAGTATTTCAATGCAAAACCAGTCTTTACTTTCCAATGGGCTGCAAGCATTTATTTATTTATTTATTTATATTTATATAGCGCGCAAACAGCCCAGGGGCATTGAGGCGCTGTTACTTGCAAGAACTTCGTTACACAGGTACAGGCATGGTAGCGGTCGTTGACACATTGTGAATACTACAAAACATCATACTGGTGTTACAGATATTGCACATAGTCATTATATTACAATTTGTGCAACGGGTCATATGATAAGTATTCATGCTGATGTGTAGGGCCTTATGTGAAGAGGATGGTTTTCAAGGCTTTGCGGAAGGTGGTGAGGGAGGCCTCACCTCGGATAGTGGGAGGTAGGGCATTTCAGTGAGTGGGTGCAAGATAAGGGAAGCTGGATCCGCCCACTCTGGCTCTTTTTACTAATGGCACAGAGAGCATGTTGGTATACAGTGATCTGATTGGCCTTGTAGTGGAGACGGGGTGGATCCTTTGTGAGAAGTAGGCAGGAGCAGTGAGGTACATGCACTTGTGGGTCAGCGTCAGAGCTTTGAAGACGATCCTTTCCTTTATTGGGAGCCAGTGGGCTAATTTTCTGGCCTCAGATGTGTTCTCTTTTAGCAATGCCTTGGGCTGCCCGGAGAGCACTGGTCTGTATAACTTGTAGTCTCTCTAGGTTTTTATTGGAGGTTCCTAGAAAGAGTATATTGCAATAGTCTAGCCTAGAACCAGTGATGGCTTTGGCTGTGTTGGTGCAATTCTCTTTGGAGAGAAAGGGTCTGGCTGCGTTGATTAGTTTGGCATGATAGGCAGCTGCGGAGGCTATTGCGTTGACTTGTCTATCCATGGATAGGCTGGAATCCAGGTAGACTCCAAGAGTTTTGACAGAATCTGAGACAGGAATTTTGATGGTGTCAATGGTGAAGTGACTGAATTGGGAGTCTAGATTTTTTAGCGTGTCGGGGGAACCTACCAGGAGGAGTTCAGTCTTGTCAGAGTTGAGGCATAGTCCATTATCTGCCATCCAGGCTTGGATGGTGTTGTAGAGGTTGTTGAGGGTCAGGGAGTCAGTGTCATAGTTCCCAGTGAGGGTGAAGAGGATCTGAGTGTCATCGGCGTAGTTGGTGTAGGAGATGCCCATAGCGTCGAGAATGAGGAAGAGGGGTCGTGTGAAGATGTTGTAGAGGGTGGGGGAGAGGCAGGAGCCTTGGGGCACCCCACAGAGTATGATGGTTGGTGAGGCGGAGGCTAGGTCAGAGAATACTTGCACGGTTCTGTCTTGTAAGAAGGAGGTGATCCATGCTGTGGCCTCTGGGGAGAATTTGGCAGTAGAGGAGAGGTAGTGGCATAGGACACCATGATCTACGAGGTCGAAGGCCGCGGATAGATCAAAGAGTAGGAGAAGTGCTGGTTTATCCATGTCTCTAGCATCATCCATCTGGTTTTTCAAGTCAAGTAGGGCGGTTTCGGTCCCGTGTCTGGGACGGAAACCAGATTGGCGGAGTCCAAGGAGTTTGTTCTCTTCAATGAAGTGCTGAACCTGCAGGTAGGCTGCTTTGTCCAGTATTTTGAGGAGGAAAGGGAAAGTGGTGATAGGTCTGTAGTTGTTGGGGGAGTTGGGATCGAGAGTTTTTTTTTTTTTAAGAGGGCGGACCCAGGCTTCCTTGAGGGAGGAAGGGACTTTCCCTGTGGCAAAGGATGCAATAACAAAGGCTGTCAGGAAGGGAACTAGCGTTTCAGTGCAGTCTTTGATAATGGAGGCTGGGCATGCATCACCTTTGCAGTTCGAGGGCTTGATGTTCTTCATTATGTTGTTGATGTCTTTTTCCTGAATGGGTTTAAAGGAGAAAGGTTGGGGGGCTCCGGGGCAGGTGGTGGGACAGGGTTGTGCTTATTAGGAAGGGCTTGTTTAGTGGCTAGTATTTTGTTTTTGGGGAGGCTTAGTTTGGTTTGCATGGCCGGCTGTATTTCATCACACCACTCAGACTGTCTTTGGTGAAATTTTGGGGGGCGGAGTGGGTGTCTCAAGCTCCCTAAAAATGGCGAAGATTTCTTTTGTGCTAGATTGGGCTTCTGAGATTCTGGATTCAAAAGATTTGGCTTTTGCTTGGGTGATTGCCTTTTTGTATTTAGTGGATTGGGCCTTAAAGATCATCTTATCTTTGTCAGAGTGGGACTTTTGCCACTGTGTGAGTGCAGCCTTTTTCTCATTGCGGAGTATGAGGAGGTCAGGGGTGAACCATGAGTTAGAGTGGGTAGTGGGTTTGGATTTGCGGGGTTTGAGAGGGGCAATGGAGGTGATAGCTGCTTTGATGGCAGTCTAATAGCTGTCGCAAGAGTTTCTGGGTCTGTGGAGAAAGGTGGTCCGAAGGCTGGGCCTTGGAGGAAGGGTGGTAGCCTTACCTTTGTGAGCTGGTGGGAGCTTCTGGCGAGGCAGGGTGGGAGCGGTTGGGGTGAGGGGGCAGCGGAGGAGCTAGTTGTGAGGATGTTAAAGGTGATGATGTGGTGGTCAGACCATGGGGTGGGAGTGTTTCCTGTGATGAGTGGGCAGTTGTGCTGTGCGATCCTGTCGATAGTTCTGCCCTGGCGTGTGAGTTGGGCTGAGGATGGTGTTCTTGTAGCCTAGAGCCTTGAGAGCTGAGTCAAGGGATTTGGCTGCTAAGTCCTTACTATCCAGGAGACCTAGGTTGACATCCCCAAGGAGAATGGCTTTAGACTGTTTTTTGAGGTTGTCAGAGAGGAGGTGGATGAGAGAGGCTTGAAAGCCTCCTGGTGGGCCTGGAGGGCGGTAGACTGTGTGCACAGTAATGGTGCAGTGGGGAGAGAGGGTTATTTTGACTTGGAGGTAGTCGCTGTTGTTATGCAAGGATTTCTCTACCTTTCTGATAGAGAGGCAGTCTCTGGCAATAATTGCTACACCTCCACCTTTAGAGAGGCGATCTTGTCTAGTGATGGAATAGCCAGGGGGTAGGGCGAGGGAGAGCACAGGGCCGGAGGCCTCATGTAGCCAGGTTTCTGAGATCATGAGCAAATCGAGGTCATGGGTGGTTAGGAGGTCATGGATGTCTAGAGCGTGAGCATTAATGGACCTAGCGTTAATCATGGCGCATTTCAGATGGGGTTCAGTAGTGGCTCTGGGGGGGTTCATGCGGAGAGAGGGCGAGGTGGAGGGAGTGGTTGCACTGTGGGAGTTGGGGGATTTGCAGATTACAGGTTTTACACTGGGGGCTCATTTTCAGTGGTGGTGGACACGTGGAGTAACATTTGGCACAGTAGCATTCAAGATACCACATGTGTATCAATGTGATCAGGAGGCCAGGCTGAGCCCCTTAACTCGCCAGTCAGTGAGCGCTACTACTAGTGGTACCTTGGTGTGGTGGCATTCTTAGACACTGATCATCACTGTTATTATTTCTAATGAAAACCCAATGCTTTGGGACGCAAGTGCTTTTGACTTTGTAAATGATACATCAATCTCCCACCTTTTAACAAGTATTTGAGACCCCTGTAAAGCTAACGTAGCATAGTTTCCCACAGAGTTGATTACGTTTCTACACCAACTTTCCAGGATTAAATCCAGAACAGTAATTTTGTACTAATTAACGTTCAATTAAAACTGTAATTACGTGTTTCAGTTAACTGTGCATTTGATTGGTACCATAGGTCGATGTCCTTGACAAGGTTGACTGGAATGCTTGGATGCACACACCAGGAATGCCACCAGTTAAACCAGAGTAAGTATCTGACATTTTGTTTTCTTCTTTACTCTTACTTCTATCATAATAACAAGAGTGAAAAGCTTGCTTGATAATATCACTATAATAACAAAATTTCCATTAATGCTGGTTTTTGTATTGTTTGTAAAATGAAGAGTAACAGAGGCGTGCAATTTTTTTTTAATTATTTGTATCAGCTGAATTGAATCAACCTTTCAAATATACAAAATCATAAAACAAAGTACATTAAAAAATCAGTTTTTAACAATTTTTGCCGACATAGAACAAAACCGACAATAACATAATTAACATTTATAGCTAATAAACAATCAGAATACTAAAACTGTACATATCACACATAATGTATGTTAATTACAATATTGAAGATAAAAGATGAAAGAAAAAAAAGAGGCGTGCAAATTAAAATTACATTTACATATGTAATCATGCATGCCGAACCATCAATTGTTTTCTAGCTGTCCCACACCAAACAAAATGCAGAATCCCTAGTTCCTGGTACCTCCAGTATTCAACCGTTTGATGTAATCTTCCTCAGTTCCCCATCCTTCACCTTGAGTGTTTGAGAGAACCTTCCCCATCATAGTTCATCCTCATGCAACTGGAGACATGGGTAGAAGATATGTAAGCAGGGCTTTAAGTGGCCCAGGCTATCCGGGGCAGTGCCCTGGCAGTTTTTAAAAAGGGCTGCCGATGCCCTGCCGGGTTCCCCCCAAGGAACCCTAGAGGCACCAACCCCCCTCAGGCAGCCATAGCTACATGGCATAAAGGGCTGCTTGTGGGGTCGACGCTTCTGATTAGGAAAACAGGAGCGGTGCCGATCTCACAGGCAGTTCTTTAGCCACGAATGCAGCCCTGACTGCATGGGTCGGAGCTTGTGATTAGAAACCGTAGGAAAGTCGACACCCCAAAAAGAGGAATGATGGCATTGTACCCTGCCTCGCCTGTTATTTCGCATAGACCCCTCCCACGGCATCCCTGTAATTCCACATTGCCGCAAGGTTAAACCAGCTGCCTACAGGGTTGTGGATATGTTGCATTGAAGGGCTACCCGGGGGAGGGGAGGGTGGCGCTGATTGTGAAAGAGGCAGGGCAAACTTCTTATTTCTTTTTGTGCACCTTCCTCTATAGTTTCTTTATTTCAGGCTCTGACCCCCGAAGGCCGCTCTGCCTGTGGGGGTCGGAGCCTGTAATTAAGAAACAATATGAAAGGTGACACCCCAAAAAGAAGAATGATGACAGTTCGCTCTACCTCCCCTGTTATTTCACAAGATGTGGCACCCCTCTTAGGCAGCCCTTTAATTAGTTGCATGGTTAAATGCTCCATGTTCTGTTCAAGCTTCTGGCCCCATCAGTTGTAAAAGAATGCTCGTTCCCTGTCGACTTATTCATCCCATCACTCCAACACAAACAAACATTGGCACCTACGGCGGAGGAGCCTACCTATCAGGTTGTTTGGATCATGGGCTGAATCCCACTATCCCAGCTTGTGTTACAAGCAGCCTAATGGCTGCTTCCCTGTCCTCCCCCACACCGACCCTCCCCTAGAGCCGAGAGCGCCAGGGATGTCGTTGCTCAGGCCGAGCCAGGGCCACGCCAGGGGCTGTGGCCTAGCTCATGGGGCCAAATGTGAGCCTAGCCAGGGAAATGGATGTGCAAAACAGGCCCTGGCACAGAGCCCCAGAGATCTGTGTCAGTGGCTGGAGGGGCATAGAAAAGAACCTGTGGTTTCAGAAAAGTGGTGCGAGGGGACTCAAAACTCTGGGTGCTAAAAGCAATAATACCCGAACCGGTGCCCCGGATCGGGAGTTTATGGCGTCAAGGCCCATCGTATAACTTGTGCCCTGAGCCATTACCACCCAATCCGGCCGGATTGGGTATTATTGCTATAATACCACTTGGTGTTTCATACCTTCCTCCTTTCCCCATCTCTTTCAATCTTCCAATGCATTCCCAAAAAAATTATAAACCATTGGTATCTTTTGCAGCCTTTCATCATCTCCTTCCTTTACACCCTAAATGGAATTAAATATCTAGTGTTTTCTTCCACGTTTTCTGCCTCATGCCCTTTACCGGCTGACCTAACATAACAAATACAGTGTAGTTACTGCAGCCCTTCACATCGCATGCAAACAAAGCATGGTATGCATGCATCTCGCCATCACTCAATACAATACAATACGTTTTTTTGATTCACCAGTGGAAAAGCCACAGTATGGACAGTCTTGAGCCCTGCAGCCAGTCTAATCTCTGCACCTGAATCAGGACTATCTGTTCAATAGAAAAATTCATAAACTAGCAGTGTGTGATTCAATAGTAAGTTGGGGGTATAGTGTTTGTGTTTAAAAGTAAAAAAAAACTCTAAAAATAAAATAAAAATAAAATAAAAAACGGTTTTCACTATACAATATTCATGTCCTCCACTCTTCATTTGTGTCTTTACAGGTATGATATGACCATGTCGAATGCCTGTATCTCCCTGAGCCAAAGATGGAGCAAAGTGAGTTCGTCGAAAAAATAGCTTGCCGATTTTTCTTTTGTTTTTTTTTGTTTGTTAAATTGACATAGGTTCAACTACTCACTGTTGAAGGCATTTTTTTCTTCAGCTGACACATAAATCCACTTTAGTTTATCTGGGCCCTACTTTTTCTCTGATTATGAAGGTTGACTTTCGAGTAGGCTAGCTGATGAAGTGCGCTGCAGGGGAGAAATAATCTGGCGATTTTTGTCTAGAGAATGCTGATATTGGTATACAGAATGCATCTAGTGCTATATGTGGTAAAATAACAAATGTATTCTGTTTTGAAAGGTTTATAACAATCCCAAAGCAATTATAAAAGGATCATTTTCTTTTTAAATGTGTGGTGCATTGTAGTTTGAAAACAATTACATTTTTAATCTGTTGGGGTGAATTAAACGGCAGGTCCTTTGTCAAGGTTCCTCCAGCCCATATGTGTGCGCGTGGCAGTGGACTGTACCACAGACTGTGCTTGATTCATGTACCGGTGTGGCTAAAAGAAGTATGAATGCTTACCCAATAAACCCTCACTACTCCCTCCGGTGCAGCACTTAGTTCACCTTTTTCCTCGTTACAACCAAAATGAACTTAAACCTTACCACTGTCCTTTAATATCAGTTCTAACAATATATTTAGAGATTACCCTTGACTTGGGGAGTTCACCCCCCAACCCGTTAAAGTCCACACAGTATATCATTTGTCTGATTCAGTCTAGCCCTGTCTATGACTCATATTGAACCACATAGATCCCAAAATGTAGGTACAAAAATAGTGATATAACTTTGGTGCCCGAGGCATAGCCTGTGGACATGGACAGTGGCACGATTGTACGAGGCATGGCCAGTGTTTGATTGTTTATTCGTTATGCGCTTACACGTGAGTGTTTCAAAGCGAATGCCAGTGTTCATGGCTTATAGCCATAGGCAGTTTCCTCATTCAATGAGGCATGGGCTTTGGCCATGCCTCAGGCCCCAATAACCAAATCAGAGTAGACATATATCCTTTGTCGAGAACCAGGCCGACTGCCCCGGCACTGAATGGGTTTGTAGCAAACCTGCGCGAGGGGCATCAGCAAGGACCTGAAAGCATGCTTTTGCAAATCTATCCTGTTTTTTATTTTTTTTTCCAAAGTGTCAAAATGTATTTACAAAAAATAGGGATATAACTTTGGTGCCTGCGCAGTGGGCCTGGCCTTCGGTAAGGAAAAATGTCTACTCTGATTTGCTTATTGGGGCCTGCAGCATGGCCGAAGCCCATGCCCCATTGATTGTGCACACTGGCCATGGCTGCAGGCCATGAACACTCATTAGTCACATTATGGGGGTATAGTGGACACTGGACCAGAATGCAGGCTAGGTGCAGTGGATAACGGGGGTGGTTTGGTGGGGCTGGGGTCATGTTCGAGCCTCATGCCCTAGGTGATTGTACCATGACTTGCATCCCCAGCATGCACTGCTGAAAACACATCAGTATGCGCTGCAAAAAATGTTTGTTAAAGGAGGTTTATAGTCCTGTCATATATGTTCAAAGAGGAATTATAAGTAACCTATATTGCAGTGTGTAACATCATAAAAATATGAGAAAAAAACGTTGTTAAAGGGAAGTTATGGTTAGGTTGCACAAATAAAAACCTGTGAAATTCATTGAAAAATACTTTGTTAAAGGCACGTTATGGTTGCAAGGTAAAATCGAAAAACCAAACAAATCTGCCAATTATGGTAAGCTATGCAACCATAACGTGTGCCACGACCATGCACTGCTAAGTCTAACACCCCCAGGACATCAAAGATGACATCACATATGACATCAGTTCTGATGGAAAGTCCCAACAAGGGGTTCTATTTAAAGTGTTGCTAAGAACATATGAAGGGTGATTGGGAGACCTCTCAGGACTACTCCATGAATCACAAAAGGTACTTATTGAAACAGAAACGTTCTACTGAAGTTTTGGTGTTAACACAGCAGTGTAGTAATACATTCACATAGGCAATGGCTGCAGAAAGGACCAAAGAAGTCGAGTATATTTAATCTGATGTTTGGCCTGTAGAATCCTAAATCGAAGCCTTTTAGAATCTTGACTAATGCTAATCCTGGAATTAACAGATAACATACAAGAATACACACATGTGTTAGTACAAAAAATATATCTGGAGAGCATCAATGCACACAAATATGAGGTACGTACAGGGAAACTCTAGTATATATATATATATATATATATATATATATATATATAATTGTCTGTCTGGGGCCTGCTTATTGTTCCATGTATGTGCACCATGAGATGAGCTCAGGCCAGACCCTAAGGAAAGTACCTTAAGAACGTAGCACAAAGTTGAGGTCAACATATACAGCACCTTTAGAGTATGCATCATGTTTAAAATGCAGTATGACCAGATCACGCCTTCTGCTTAAAATTCTCAATGTCCTTGAACAAAAACAGCTGCCTTGCCTATGTGATGTCATTATTGATGCCATCAATTATGCCATTTGTGATGTGAGCTTTGATGTCCTGGGTGTTAGTGCGAGTTATGGTTGCATAACTTATCATAACCTGCTCATTTCTTTGGTTTTTCGATTTTTTTCCTTGCAATCATAACGCTCCTTTAACAACATTTTTTCAGTTATATTTTTTTATGTATTTGCATTTATTGTTGCACAAATTGGCACTTCCAATAGAAATGCTGTAAGTGGAAAAATAACTGACTGCAGCAATCGCTTATCATGATGCTTTATAACAAGACAGAGTGATACATGTGTAGTTTGAGATCCAGTTAGTGGAGGGGTGGGTAGTGGGGTGTGTGTGTTGAGGTGATGGTGTGAACATTAACCGGGGACAGCATTTGCTGACAACATAAAATGGGATTACTCCAAAAAACGAATAAGAAAATAATCGAGGTGGAAAAGACAGTTTCATTTTGGTCGAATGTTTGTGAAATTGGTGCCCCTGTAAAAAAAAAAAAAAAAAAGGGGGGGGCGTGATAAGGGCATAACTTAAGATAGGGGGGGGAAGTGTGAAGAAAAAGTGCGAAAAGCCCAAAAATTATGTTTGTAATTCGACCCAAAAAAAATGGGTCTTTTCCAGCTAGATTCTTATTTTCTCATTTTATTCACGTAGATCCCAAAGTACAATATATACAGGTAGTATGATTTAAAAGTGGTTGTAAAATACAGCATGTGTACATTAAAAAAAATAGGGTAGTGGGGATCAGGATCAGTGTAGATGGACTAAGTGCTTGGTAGAGCATCTTTCTGGAGAGAGGAGATGGATTTTCAGGGTCAGGGGCAACATGAATGCAGGGTTAGTAGTAATAATATGGATGTCAGGGGGTGGGCATTTAAACCAAAAGGGGAAAGGAGGGCAACAGAGCAGAAGCGTAAGGAAACACAGTGGGGAATAGACCGTTTGAGGCACTGAATTGAGAAAGGATTAGGAGGATAGAGCGGTAGTTGACAGTATTGAATGCTGCCATAAGGCTTAGACGGACAAGGATAGATCAAAGCTTGGTATTGTGGGCTGTGGTTACAATGTTAGACATGCAGGTCATGGCTGATACGTACAGGATCAGTTGCAGTCTTTTTGAGGATGGAAACTGCTGTCTCTATTTTGAAGCAGGCTTGTAAGATCCCTGATACAGGGGACTGGTTGAAAACAGAGGAGATAAGAGGTACCAGTGCTTTCATTGTTTGAGGAACAAAATGGACAAGCTGAGGTAGGTTGGCTGATAAGAGAATTTGGGTCTAGCTGGGGCATTTGAGGTATGCGATAAAGGATAATATAGATTGAGAATCAGAGGAAAATCAGTGAAGAAGGTACGAGTTGGGAGAGAGCAGATGTTAGTTTGAGTGTCACATAGAAGAGAGATCTTGGAGGAGGGCAAAGTATTTACCACATAAGAAAGAGGACATTGAGTGTGAGCAGCAGGGAGGTGGTGACCGGGGAGGGCAGTATGGCCTGAAAGAGTAGTAGTTTGCAGGGGTGGGGTCAAAGTGAAAATAATGGTTGGCAAAAGTGCTAGCATTGGCTTTGCTAAGACATTGGTCAATGCAGGGGCAACAGCCTCATAGAGTGTGTGGAGGAAAGAGAAACTGTTTGCGCCAATGCTGCAGTGGGACATGCTTACTAGCGCTAAGGCAGCAAATCTCAGTGGAGGTACAAGGTGAGGGCTTGCAATGTTCAAGTGTTGAAAAGAGTAGTAAATGGAGAGCTAAGGGCAGAGTTTATATCGAGAACGACTTACTAAACCGATAAATACTGGAGTATGACAAGTGTGAGTAGAGAGGACCAGACCCACCACTACATAGGGTGCTTAGGCATAGGCGTCAGGTTTGGACTTGACATATTGAACAAGAATTGTGGAGAAGGGAGAGTGGAGGAGAATCCACCACTTTGAAATGGACAGTTGACTGGTCAGATGGATAGATGAGGTGATAGAAATACAAGGTTGAGGGAATTGCCATAGATGTAGGTAGTTTGCACATGAAGTGCATTAAGGGAATATGTGGCCGGAGCGTAGGTATTCAAGCTAGAAGTTGGGGACGAGGTGATTTTTTTTAAGGTTGGTTGAAGTTACCTAAGACAGTAATCGGAGCCTCTGTGGGAAGGGATTCAATAAGCAGGTTAAGATGAGGGAGCACAAATTGGAAATTGCTGTGAGGACTGTAAGTTAGGAAGATCGTGTGAATAAGGAGTGAATAGCTGTGAATTCAAAGGTGACAGGTAAGTGGTTGGTGAGGTGACTTCGATCACAAGTCTGACCCTTCCACCGCACCTATCTATTTGAAGGAAGTGGGGGGCTAGGGGAGTTAGCAGTGTCAGTCTTGCTTGTTGCGCTTCAAACTGTGTGTTGGGGGTGATGAACATCTTGGCGCCAGCCATGTACACAAGCGGTTGATTATGAGAATCAAAATGGTCATTGAGGAAGGAAAACTTGCGATATAGTGATTGGTCAGTGTAGAACCCCAGAGCCAAGTAGATGGAGGAGAGCAGAGGAGTTGAAAGAAGCCTTATTGAGGCAAAAGCAAGAGGGGTAGATTAAGTCGGAGTGAGAAAAATAGGCAGGGCCTCTTTTGTGGAATGCTCAAGTACTGCCAGAAGATGGGCAGAAAAGGGAGAGTTGAGTAGGGAATCCCCATGAGAAAGGTAGGAAGAAGGTATTGACTAAGAGGATAAGAGTGCTTAAGTCCATAGCAAGGATTGTGACTGTGCGTGGGAACTGGGTCAAAGTTCACCAACATCTAGATACAGGTGAGAGAGTTAACTGGCGACAATAAAAATATAAATTACAGGGACAATAGTGACCAGGAATATATTTTACATTGTTACGGTGAATGGCCGTGTGTTTTCCTTCGGTGGCAAGCACGTCCCACCTGGTGATGCAAGAAAACGGTACACCGAAGAATTCCAGAGGACCGGGGGCGAGGGGGCAGGGCAGTACTAGCCGACCAACGCAGTATGCAGTCCACTGATCCCTTAATGGGACTGAAGCATGACAATGGAGACTTGTGAGCGAGCCAGGTTGTCGGAAGGTGCAGCACAGATCTGTATACTGATATGTAGTTGCCCCAATAGTTATTTTGGTGGTCTCATTTCCTCAGACAAGAAGGTTCAAGATTTTGGAAGCTATCAGGAATATGAAGCTTGGAAAAGAAACCTTGTGCACTTTTCTTGCTGAAGCTTTCTTGGGGTACAATGGTAGTAGTGAGTCTCGCTGACATTTCTTCTGATAAATGTATTCTTTTTAAAACTACACATTAGTTCAGATTCCCACTTCTATATTGCTGTTTTCTGCATTGTGAAACAGGCAGGTTAGACATGGTGGGTCGAAGTGTTGTTAGCTAGTTTTGTATTGCAAGTTGGTGCAATGGAAATATGCAACTGCATGGATAACTGTGTTACCTTGTAGGTGCTTTCATGATCCACGTATTCCTGCTCTGAATACTAATATATTGTCTGTTTTTGTGATTCAGGCCACAGAATCTGACTTGGGTGCGTTCTGTGCTGCTGACATCGAGGCACTGTCTTCTCATCAACACATTGAATTTCTGGCACTGTTGCTTCTTGAGGTAACTTTCATCAATCATAACACCTATCTGTTCTCCTTTGTCTTTTCAGGACTGTCCATTTAAGAAATGTATAAAACACACATTTATTTGTTTTATTTTATTGTGCATTTTTATGGCGCCTATGGTGACGAATTAACTACCCGGGCACCAGTGGTCTAGGGATGAATATCAGTTTCTAAACCACCAATCAGCCCCACACCCCTAGTACAGCAAAGGGATCCAAACAGATTATAATTTACTTGCGTTTCCAAACCTTGTTCATATTTTGGTAACCTGGACGGAATGGCAGGCCTATCTCGGCAAGGTCGTGGATTGTTGGTTGGTTGCAACACAGCAAAAATACAATTAACCAATGGTAAAAGGGTCTGTCCAGTCAAGGTTGTATAAAAAATCTACTTTATTATTACAAAAGACAGTTCTAGCACACTACAAAATACAGGCCACCCTGTAAAGGAACACAGAGGACAGACAGTTTCACGAAAGAAAGGGATGCACTCTGGGTACTGACAGGAGGGTAGTCGGTAAAGCAATCAGTCTTAAGTGTTCAAGGTTATTTGGTTTTCACACCAAGGGGTCGTAAATATCACTAGGGGCCTTCGGAGAAGGACCAGGGCGACAAAACCACAATGTACCTGGTGCTTGAGATGATCTTGATGCTCGACAGCTTCGAGTCGGTTCCAGGACGCTTTGCAGCTCCTGCAACAGACTTCAAAACGGGAGACATCTGCAGGTATCAGGCGGCAGGCAGTTCGGCAAGCAAGGTTGGATGGACGGCTGTAGCCCGGCCTACCCGGCTGCTCGGGGTCAAGAATCATTGTCTCTGTGCTGGTTGGTGGATCTGGAAAACTGGTCGAGGCATCTTAGACTGCTTTAGCGACAGCAGCGTGAGAACAGTCAGTGGTGCAGCCGGTCGCGGTTCGAGGGCTTGACTGCATCGCAAATGTCCTTAAAAGATGGACTCTGGCTGATGCTTGTTGTGGTGGTATGCCTAGCTTTTCCGCAGGGCTGGTGGCGTCCTTTAATGCGGGCAGCCCAAAGCTGAGGAGTGTTTGCAGGCAACAGCCTTGTCCTTTGTTCAGAGACTCTCTGGCACTTCCCATCTAGGATGCTTGCTGGCAGAACCTAGCAGGGGCACGCTGTGTGCTGGCTGGGTACCAGTTCTGGAGCTGCTGGACGGGTTCTCTAAGTCAGTATCTACCTCTGTTCCCTAGGAGATGTTTAGGGGAGGAATCTTGCTTCCCTCTTGGAAATCCTGGTTTTCCTTCACTGGCGGAAGCTGTAAGGCAGACTGCTCCTTCAGCCAGGGTCCAAATGAGTCCTCCTTTCTTCTTTCGAAGTCGTCAGATCTGCCAAAAGAGGGGCTCAATCCTCTTTTAAAGCCAAATGGGCCCCAGTGATTGGTGCAGGCTAAACCTACCTTAATGAACCAATCCTGGTCCCCACCAACAATCTTCTGTTATGCGCCAGGTCATAACCAGAGTGATTGTGGAACAGGAAAGGTAAGGGGTGACAATGTGTACTACGTAGTCCCACCCATCTTCCTGTCTGTTGTGGATCAAAGTGTCTCTCTGGTTATTTGAGCTGTCTGTGACTCCTGAGCAAAGCGCAGGTCTCCGTTGAAGTGTGTGGCAAGAACAGAATGTCTCCATCAAATCAATACTTCTTCCCTCTGAAAGGGGGTTCCCTGCAGAGGTTGCCTAATGTAAACATTTGTCTCAGACATGACATTCACTGCCCTTCATACAGAGGGGTGGGAGCTAGCTTCAAGCTGGCACATTGCATATCAAAAAGGTGTTTGGGTTGCCTGCCCTTTGTTAGTTCTTCGCCCTCTTCGCAGGCCTGCTTCAATTAACTCTCATAAGTATGCGCTGCCACCACACAGAACTTAACAATAGGCAGTTCAGATCCATGGAGCCTCTGATATTTATATTAGGCTGGCCATGGCCGGAGGAAGGTGTTGCTTTCCCCCTTCTTGAGATGCTTTGATGTACCCGTGGCTGTCACATTCCAGCTAAACATGACAGGGGGACAGCGCTGGTATGCTGTGTCTCCCAGAATACACTGGACTATGTGTTTGTTGTGCAGTGAGCATTGGGAAATTTGTGCGGGTTAGCCCAACACATTTTCTGAGGTTGATCTCCCATCATTCTATTTCTTGCAAAAATGTTAAACTCAGGCGAGTGCACACTCCCTGTGCGGATGGTCGAATTCCTCACACCTATACACAAGGGTTTCCAGGTGCCAGTGATGATGAAAGTGGCCGTCCATGTATGTTTAAGGGCAAAGGTGACAATTGTGAATTGACTGTCAGAGAAGTGCTACTACACTTTGGTTATTGCACTGAAAGGGGCCACCGTCTACCATTGGCAGAGGTATTTTATTTATTTATATTTATATAGCGCGCAAGCAGCCCAAGGGCATTGAGGCGCTGATACTTGCAAGAATTTAGTTACACAGGTACAGGCATGGTAGCGGTCGTTGATACATTATGGATATTACAGAACATCATACTGTTGTTACAGACATTGCACTTGGTCATTGTGTTACAATTTATGCGTTGGGTCATGTGGTGAGTATTCATGCTAGTGTGCGAGGCCTTATGTGAAGAGGATGGTTTTCATAGCTTTGCGGAAAGTGGTGAGGGAGGCCTCACCTCGGATCGTGGGAGGTAGGGCATTCCAGTGAATGGGTGCGAGATTGGGGAAACTGAATCCGCCCGCTCTGGCTTTTTTTACTAGTGGCACAGAGAGCATGTTGCTTTACGGTGATCTAGTTGGCCTGGTAGTGGAGACGGGGTAGGCAGGAGCAGTGAGGTGAATGCACTTGTGGGTCAGTGTCAGAGCTTTAAAGACTATCCTTTCCTTTATTGGGAGCCAGTTGGCTAGTTTCCTGGCCTCAGAAATGTGTTCTCTTTTGGCAATTTCTTGGGCTGCACGGAGAGCATTGTTTTGTATGACTTGTAGTCTCTCTAGGTTTTTATTGGAGGTTCCTAGAAAGAGTACATTGCAGTAGTCTAGCCTAGAGCCGGTGATGGCTCTGGCAATGTTGGTGCAGTTCTCTTTGGAGAGAAAGGGTCTGACTGCGTTGATAAGTTTAGCATGATATGCAGCTGTGGAGGCTATTGCATTGACTTGTCTGTCAATGGATAGGCTGCAATCCAGGTAGACTCCAAGAGTTTTGACAGAATCTGAGACAGGAATTTTAATGGTGTCGATGGTGAAGTGGCTGAATTGTGAGTCTAGGTTTTTTAGCATGTCAGGGGAACCTACCAGGAGGAGTTCAGTCTTGTCGGAGTTGAGGCATAGTCCATTGTCTGCCATCCAGGCTTGGATGGTGTTGTATAGGTTGTTGAGGGTCAAGGAGTCGGTGTCATAGTTACCAGTGAGGGTGAGGAGGATCTGTGCATCGTCGGCGTAGTTGTGTAGGAGATGCCCATAGCGTCGAGTATGAGGAAGAGGGGTCGTGTGAAAATGTTGTAGAGGGTGGGGGAGAGGCAAGAGCCTTGGGGCACACCACAGAGTATGATGATTGGTGAGGCGGAGGCTAGGTCGGAGAATACTTGCATGGTTCTGTCTTGTAAGAAGGAAGTGATCCATGCTGTGGCCTCTGGGGAAAATATGGCAGTGGAGGAAAGGTGGCGGCATAGGACGTCATGATCTACGAGGTCGAAAGCCGTGGATAAGTCAACGAGTAGGAGAAGTGCTGGTTTACCTATGTCTCTAGCGTCGTCCATCTGGTTTTTCAGGTCAAGAATGGCGGTTTCAGTCCCGTGGCTGGGGCGGAAACCAAATTGGCGGAGTCCAAGGAGTTTATTTTCTTCAATGAAGTGCTGAACCTGCAGGTAGGCTGCTTTGTCCAGTATTTTGAGGAGGAATGGGACAGTGGTGATAGGTCTGTAGTTGTGGGGGGGGTCGAGAGTTTGTTTTTTAAGAGAGGGCGCACCCAAGCTTCCTTGAGGGAGATGGGAACTTTTCCTGTGGTAAAGGAGGCATTAACGAAGACTGTCAGGAAGGGAGCTAGCGCGTCAGTGCAGTATTTGATAATGGGGGCTGGGCATCCCTTTACATTCTGAGGGTTTGATGTTCCTCATTATGTTGATTTCTTTTTCCTGAATGGGTTTGAAGGAGAAAGGTTGGGGGGGGGGGTCCGGGTCAGGTGGTGGGACAGGGATGTGTTTATTCGGTAGGGCTTCTTTGGTGGCTCGTATTTTGTTTTTGAGGAGGCTCAATTTGGTTTGCATGGCATTTTCTATGTCATCACACCAGGTTTTGTCTTTAGTGAAATTCTGGGGGGCGGGAGTGGGTGTCTCGAGCTCCCTAAAAATGGCAAAGATTTATTTTGTGCTAGGTTGAGTTTCGGATATTCTGGATTCAAAAGATTTGGCCTTTGCTTGGGTGATTGCCTTTTTGTATTTGATGGATTGAGCTTTAAAGATCATTTTATCTTTGTCAGTTTGGGACGTTTGCCACTGTGTGAGTGCAGCCTTTTTCTCATTGCGGAGAGTAAGGAGGTCCGGGGTGAACCATGAGTTGGAGTGGGTAGTGGGTTTGGATTTGCGGGGTTTGAGAGGGGCATTGGAGGTGATGGCTGCTTTGATGGCAGTATAATAGCTGTCGCAAGAGTTTCTGGGTCTGTGGAGAAAGGTGGTCCGAAGGCTGGGCCTTGGAGGAAGGGTGGTAGCCTTGCCTTTGTGAGCTGGTGGGAGCTTCTGTCGAGGCAGGGTGTGAGGGGCTGGGGTGGGGTTTAGTGGGGGAGCTAGTGGTGAGGATCCTAAAGGTGATGATCAGACCATGGGGTGGGAGTGTTTCCGGTGATGAGTGGGCAGTTATGCTGTGCGATCCAGTCCAGAGTTCTGCTCTGGGGGTGAGTTGGGCTAAATATGGTGTTCTTGTAGCCCAGAGCCTTGAGGGCTGAGTCAAGGGATTTGGCTGCTAGGTCCTTACTATCCTGGAGACCTAGGTTGACATCCCCAAGGAGAATGGCTTTAGACTGTTTTTTGAGGTTGTCAGAGAGGAGGTGAATGAGAGAGGCTTGACAATCTCCTGTTGGGCCTGGAGGGTGGTAGATAGTGTGCACAGTAATTGTGCAGTGGGGAGAGAGGGTTATTTTGACTTGGAGGTAGTCGCTGTTGTTGTGCAGGGATTTCTCTACCTTTCTGATAGAGAGGCAATCTCTTGCAATAATTGCTACACCTCCACCTTTAGAGAGTTGATCTTGCCTGGTGATAGAATAGCCAGGGGGTAGGGCGAGGGAGAGTGTAGGGCCGGAGGCCTCATGTAACCAGGTTTCTGAGATCATGAGCAAGTCGAGGTCATGGGTGGTGAGGAGGTTGTGGATGTCTAGAGCATGAGTATTGATGGACCTAGCATTAATCATGGCACATTTCAGATGGGGTTCAGAGGCGTCTGTGGGGGAGTTCGTGGGGGGGGGTGAGGTGGGCACCACATGTACAGCAACATTTGGATCATATAGGTGGTGACAGACTGTGAGGGAAAACTGCAGTATGAGCTCAGTGGTACATGGAACATGGAAGCTTGATGTCATGGAACAAATGTGCTGTTGTCATTAGGAGTGGCAATTAGGTAAAGGATGGAGTAACAGGGCGTGATGCTATGGGAAGTGAAATAATTGCATATAACTTAGTTAAATATAATGCTGTTTACCCGTTTAATCACATCTACCTGGAGGGAAAAGTCATGTAAAAAAGCCGATATAAGCAGGGGTGGAAGTTTATGTTAAAGATACTTATACCGCGCACATTCACCAACAGAATTGGTCCCGGGGCACTCAAAAAGAGTGGAACTACATTTTCCGCTGTACACCCTCTTTTCTAGTCACCCACCATCCGCACCTCTTAAGGACCATTGCCATAGACTAAAGCCATCCACCCTTTATTTACACACGGCTGTGCTTACAGCAATTTCACATTTATTGAGTTTAAATGCATTAGGCAAACGCTGATCACTATGGTGACATGGGAATGGGCTTTATGTCAAAAGCAGGCTACTAAAAGAAATAAAAGCAGGCCAGCCTGCGAGATAGCTCTGTGGTATCTGAAATGAGAGATGTTCCCAGGTTCGGACTGACCTATAGGGCAATGCCTGAACCAAAAACACAAAATGCTAGTGTGGGCAAGTTTTATGTGGGCCATCTTAGATTCTGACAGCAGGCCTCCAGCGGCCCCATCACCCTCGGGCTTGGCGGCACAGGGTGGATTCAGTCCACTCCCCTTGGGAGCGGTTCCGGGCCTCAGGGTCCAGGCGGGTGGTCCCTGCAGGGCTATCTTTATGCTATCCAGCCAATCGGATACCGTTCACACGTGCCCCGGCGCTTTGAGCAGGACTGAAGACCCACTGTGTCAGAGGGCCATGTTCCCTCTCGTGACCTGGCAGCCTGTGAGGACCGTTTTTCGAACGCTTTCTTCTGCCTCTGCACTCTCTGCAGATGGTGGGTTTCCTCAAGTATCTAATTAAGGAGGTGGTCCCCCAATTGGTGCCCCCAAGTCCCCCTCATTTGGCCCCTCCACCCGTTCCACTGGGAGTTCTGGTACCCCAGTACTGCAGCCCGTGGCTGGTCCGGGGCCTGCTCCACTGCCACCAATACCTCCATCCTTGCTGCAGACAGCAGTCGTTCTGTAGCCTTCCCTGGCAGCGGACCGGCCCCCCCCCCCCTCTGGCTCTGCTGCTGCAGGACCCGGACTCCCCTCTGCCCAACACAAATGGGGGTGGGATGACGATGGCTCACAGCAAGAGGAGCCTCAAGGCATTTCATGACTGTTTTAAGGGCCTTGCAGAGTTTTTGGGGGGTACCCATCCTGAACAACCTGGGGTGCTGACGGAGATCTTGGTCTTGGCCTCACGCCACACTCCGCTCGGGAATTCCTCTGCAAAAGGATGTCCTTTCATTGGTCAGGCAGGTTTGGGAGAATCCTCTGGTCAATGCTCAGGTGAACAAAATGCTCGATGGCTGTTTTCGGCTTCTGGAGGGGGGGAACCAGTGCTCCTTGCATCCCACCCACAGCCTCACTCTTCAGCCGTTGCGGCTCTGTTCTTATATTCAAATTCTTCTTCGTCTTCTGCCGCCAGTGCCGCCTCCAACTGCTTGTCTAAAGAGGACAAGGCGCTCAAGTCTCTCAGAAAGAGATGCTTCCTCAACTCTGGTCTTCATCTAGGCCAGGGCAATGCCGAGACCATCCTCGCTGCAGTGAACCAGAAATTGTGGCGTGAGATTGAGGACTTTCTCC
This sequence comes from Ambystoma mexicanum, assembly GCF_040938575.1. Classification (NCBI taxonomy): domain Eukaryota; kingdom Metazoa; phylum Chordata; class Amphibia; order Caudata; family Ambystomatidae; genus Ambystoma; species Ambystoma mexicanum. The sequence continues at coordinate 872,066,397 of NC_090936.1, forward strand.
CATGCTGCCTATGAAGAGTCAGGCCTCCTTCAACGCAGGTCTTGCGGAGGCGCATGTGGTTGTGCAGGATCTTATGGAGTCCACATTCACCCATATTGACACGGCCAACAGGGGCCTCTGCTTGGCTGTCGAGATGAGGGGGACAGCATGGATGCATGCTACAAAGGTTTCCTCGGACGTGGAGGATAGGATTCTCGATCTCCCCTTCGAGGGAACAGATCTGTTCCATTCGTCAACAAGCTAACAAAAAAGAAGATATCCACCCAGTTTGCAAAGTCGTCAGCGATCTTAACGAAGCAAGGGCAGAAGTCCTTTCCACAAGGTCAGGGCAGTTTGGACTTTAAGCCGTGCTCCTTCAGTGCTTCAAGGGGTTTTGCGACAGGAGAACTTTCCAGCCAGACACACCCTGCGCGGGGCAGTGGAGCACCCAGACCCAACCAAACTGGCTCTCGGCCTGATCAGCAGACATTTCAATCCTCGCTGTTCTCTGAAAAAAACTTGGAGATCATACGGGAGGCCGTCCACACTAGGAGTAAGTGGACCAGGTTCTGTCACTGGGCTCGGGGTGTGGATCTTGAGCCCCCTCTCATGATGTCTGGACAGTGTGTTGTCTTTTTCTGTGCATCTGGCCTGTCCAGGGTTTCCTGGTGGATACTTGCCGCACTTAGTTGGTGGCCATCAATGCGTAAAAGAACTCAACCGATCTGACTTTCTCAGCGGCCAACCCGGTGGTGAAGGCCCACCCCAAGGGTTTATCCATACTTTTCCAACCTGTGCATAGGCCACATTCGATCTGAGATGGGAATGTGGTTCTCGCCGCCTTAGTGTAAACCTTTGGAACACATGGCATTGGTCGACATCAGGTGGGTCATGCTTAAAGCAGTTCTGCTGGCGGCTCTCATCTCTGCATGTAGAATCAACGAGCTGCAGACGCTGTCATCCTGTGAACCCTTTACGACTTTTCACAGTGACAAGGTGATCCTGTGTATGCTTGCCTGTGTTCTTCCCAAATCCACAGTCGGAGGTAGAAAGAGTGTTGGACTCCCCTTATCTTTGAAGAGGGCTTCAGTTCTATCTCTCCCAGACGAGACTCTTCTGGAATTCAGAAGCTTTGTTGATCATATTTGGGGGCCTGGCTCCCTGTCCTCCAAGGCCTCCATTGCCTGTTGGATGGTGTAGGCCATTTCAGAGGCTTCGGTAAGACGGTGCCGTGGGTATCCATGCTCACGCTGTTCGGGCCAAGGATATTGATGTCGCGTTTCAGAGGCACGCTTCTTGGGAAGTCATCTTGGGCCACTCCGTCCTCTTTCTGTAAGCATATTTCTCTGACTACCAATTCCAAACGAGATGCAGAGTTTGGTCAGGCAGTTCTGAGAAACCTTTTCGCTTCTACCTAGGTTTGAGTTATGTGTTACATCTCCACCCAGTTGTCTTGTTTCGGTGGAATCCCCCACAAGGAAGGAGGAAAGTGGATGGGACCTATGAGTAATTAAAGTTACTCACAGTAGTGAGAGGAGTCTTAGTTGCCTTTCCTCCATAAGTCCCACCCACCTTCCCGGGTAAGTATGCCAGGGACTAAAATTGTCATTACAGGCGGGTTTACAAGCGTCTGATTTGTCAAAGGGGACTGGGGTGAGGCACCAGAGGGCAGGGCCTCGGGGGCGTTCCTACACCCGGGGCTGTGCCCATGCACGCTATACTAAATTTAAAGGTGTAGCTCATATTTTTCACTACCAAAGGTTCCGGTACGGTCCCCATGTTTTGGGGGGCGCCCACAACGATTGAGCAAAGTGGACTAAGTACTATGAGTACTCTAGTCACTACGGTCAATAACTTTAATTATTCTTGAAAGCCAAACAACATATTTCTACCAACTAGAGCTGAGAAGATATGCGGTCAAGTGCCTAGTGTGTTGGTTGCACTGAACTCCTTGCTTCACCACTTGACTAAAGTGTGTGGCCCTGAGCAAACAATTTGATCACACTGAGTCTTATCTGTCAACATTAGAAGTGATTCAGTTCACAGTGCACAGGATTAAAACATAGCCGCACTCGTGTCGTTCAATGTACAGTAAATAACAATGACTATATATTGCACGTCACAAAGGTTTTTATGTCTTTGCTTATTACAACTTTTCATGATGCTTTTTCCTGGGGAACCCCCCCCCCCCCCTCGATTATCAAAGACTCCTGTCCTTCACTGTGATGTCATTTCTGTGATGCCACTTCCGGTGATGTCAATACATATGCAATAAAATGGAGTCCTGCAAGTCTTGGGCTGCTCAAGCCCTTGCAAACCCTTGCAAATCCTACAACCAGCAGAAGCTTCACTAAGAGTTACTTCGTGATGGGCCTGGGCCTCCACTGGTGGGAGAGGGTTTAGTGGTTGGGCCAGGGCCTGCACTTGTTGGCTGTACTGAGACTGAATTGGTGATGGGGGAGTGAAACTTGGGGGCGTTAAATGAGAATGCCTGAGTAATGGAGCTGAATTGGGGATTACTGACAGATGTGACCTGCACTGGGGTGGGCATTGATGAACATGCTCTTACAGAGGGGACTACACCAAGTAGTGGTAAAGGCCTGCACAAAGAGCTGCTCTCAAATTTCCCAAGTGATAAGGGGAATGCATGGGCTGGATCTTCATCGAGGACTGGAGGGATGGGGCCTGCAATGAGGATAACGTGAGTTATAGGGCCTGCCTAGGGGGGCTACACTTAGTGCTATTGAGTACTAAGGGGCTGAAACTGCATTGAGGATTCTTAAATGATGGGGGCCTGAGGTTGAGGGTGCTTGGAGCATTAGTGAGTGGTGAGGACTTTCACTGAGAAGTACTGTGAGATGGGGTTCAACTGATGATTATCGACAGATGGTAGGCCTGCACTCGGAACTCCTGATTACTGGGGCCCTGCTGTGGGAGTTGGGTGATGCACTAAGCAGTGACAAGCATATGCACTGAAATGTATTGAGTGATGAGGGGTATGCACCAAGTGGGAAATGCACTGAGGGTTATATCTAATACAAATACAACACAATCTAAGTCAATATATTAATACAATCTAATACAAATACAAAATACAAATATAAAATGTGGGGCTTGAGTCTGCACTGAACATTTCTGGGTGATGAGGGGTATGCACCAGGTGGGAAGTGCACTGAGGATTGAAAAATGTGGGGCTTGAGTCTGCACTGAGCATTTCTGACTTACTGCAGAGCTGCATAATGAGCTAGAATGCAGATTACCTTACTGCTGCACCTATTATGGTAGCTTTACTTAGTGATGGGGTGGGGGGTACTGTGATAGGATTGCAGAGTGATGTGGGTCTCCACAGAGGGGTACAGAGATACTGGAAGCTGTGCTGAGAAATGCTAATTGATAAGGTGTACACTGGGGTGTTGCACTTTTGCACTGGGGCATCTACTGAGCGATGGTGCTTCCCTGATTGTTACTAACTGATGGCGAGTCTGCATTAAGGAATATAGTGATGGTGACCTCAACTGAGAATTACTGAGTGATGGGGGTCCTGCACTTGGGGATCTTGGGGGTACTGGACTGCAGGGATTAAAGCGATGGGGTCCTCGACCTGCATTTGTGTGCTGCCCTGATTATACTGAAAGATGGGCAGCTATCAGGGCGTGGGGTGATACTGAGTGATATGGGAGGCTTCACTGAGATGTGATGATGGTTGAGGGCCTTGCACTGGGAAGCTGGACTGAGCACACTGATTGAGGTGGGGCCTGAATTGGGAGGTTCTGCATTGAGAATGACTGATTGATGGGGACTCAATTGAGGGTTACTGAATGATGCAGGGTATGTGCTGGAGGTATGCACTGGGGATTACAGGCTGTTGGTTGTCTTCATGGCAGCTGTTGCTACACTGAGAATTAAGGAGTGGAGGCACTAATACTGAGAACAAATGATTGGTGGGGGACATAGGATTACATATGATGGGGGCCTGCTCCCGAGGGGCTGCACTGGAAATTGCTGAGTGATGGGCAGGGTGCTTAATGAGATGCATTTCCAGAATCAACCCAGTGGTTATATTTTAAGGAGCTGTCCTATTCTGTTGAACAGGAAAGGCCAAATTATATCAAGGTAGTGTGACTGAGAAGTAATTCTTACCCTTGGGAGATTGGGGTTCAGTTAAGCACATTCAGTGCCATCTTAATAATTCAAGTTGGGCAAATTGTATAAATCTAAAGTAATATTAGGCCTTGCATAAACTCTCGCGGGTGAGCAAACTACCACACATTCACTATTAACATATGTACATTCACCTCACTGAGTGATGAGGCCTCAGTGGGAGCGGAAGGGTCAGGCAGTGAGAACATGTATGTGATGGAGGCTTGTACTGTGAATTACTGAGCAATGGGAGCTTGCACTCAAGCCTGCACAGAATTAAGTTATGAGACCTGCAGTACTGGGTGATGGTGGGGCCTGCATAGGGATGATGCAGCGATATTCGGAGTGGGGAGACCATACACTGAGGGATTGAGGCTGTCTTGAGATTTTCTGAGTGAGGTGGGCCTATAATGGGGGCTCCACTAAGGATTAACGTGTGCTAGGGGGCTGCACTGAGGATTAGAGCGGTGGGGCCTGCACTAGGTGGGGCTCTGTTAAGGCAGGTTTTGTACAAGCACTTTGTTGAGGATGCTACAACAATTAATTCTAGGGAGTAAGGCTAAAAAACATGATAAGAAATGGAAGCTAAACCTCCAACATTTTACCGTGGGCATAGTGACAAGACTTCACTCTCAGGTAGAGGGTAGTAGGTCGACACAGAGGTACAGTTACCCAATCCAGCCCTAGCATATGTGGAAGGACCTAGACCAGATGGTCAGTACCCAATGCATATGCAGGTTATGCGTGTAACAAGGAAAACACCATTTTAGAAGCAATTTAGACCTTAGAACAGTATTAATGCCCTTTAAACCAGAATAATACCATAAAGATCATGGGACCACAGTAAACCATAGCAAAAGCTTCCAAGTATCAATAAACATTTCAGCAACTGTTACCTTCCTGATAAATTTCATGGAAAAATATACTCATTGCTACTAGATGCAGTCAGTGTTTCATTTCTGCTATGGCAAATTGGAAATGTTAAAGGCCCATCCACACTACTGGAAACAAGTCTGATCACTTCTGCAATGGTCAACCCCAGGGAAGGCCACAGGAGACATCAATGAAGAGTTACAGAGGTCGTAAATGGACCCCAGAACAAGTTGCGGAACAGGGGCCCCTCCAACCCCCTCCCCACCCCCATGAAAGTGCATGGGGAATTGCAGTTTGGACTCTCCTCCCAGGAATCTATACCATGGACTAGGGGGACACCAAGAGGGGTATCATGAATAATCACTCTTCCAAAGACATTATGGTAGGTACTTAAGTTTCTGGTTTTGTCGGGAACCACCCTAGTGACTCGCAATAACCTGGTAAGTGAACAGCTCTTTTCCACAAGTACGCGTTTTACCATCTGGTTCCCAGGGCCTTTCACCCTGAACCAGGGATGACTCCTGCGACGCAGGAGAAGAACAAAGGCTCTTCCTAGGACACCTTCCTTCAATCGAGGAGTGATCCCATGAAGAAGACTTCAGGAAAACAAGGGAACCCAAATAGACATCTCCCAGCAGTTTGCAGAACAAAGGATGAAGGCAGCTCGACAGCAAAGGATCCCAGGATGGGGCCAGTGGCTGGGGTGATCTTCTGACATCCAAAGGCAACACTCTGGTAAAGTGATGAACTCCCAACACCACTCTGGATGCTTGCAGCAGCCCACATCCAAGCGGAAGATCCTGGTGGTAAATTGCCAGATGTAACATTAAGACGGGCCACAAATGGTCCCAAAGTACATGGCTCGACCCAGTAGATGTGAGTAGTCACCTGGAGTCTTTAAGGAATCCAGACTGGACTTCTAGCAGCAAAAAACCTTAAGTTATATGCCCCAGCCACAACCCTTATCAACTAATTCCAGCCAAGTGTGGGCTTTAAAAATGGGCAAAACGGCAGGAATCAGCAGGAGAACTCCTTCAGCAGGTCAGCAGACCTGCCACTGCCAAGTTCAAGAACCAGCAAGCAAGAGCGCGAGTTAGTTGTAGGGCAGAACATACATACTCATGTGAAAGGGGCCCAAAGGGAGCGAGTGTTAAGGTGGACGTCACGTGGACGTTGCGTACCTGCGTTTCCTGAAGACGGCCGAACTGGAGAAGCCAGACTGTAGCTGCAGGAAGTCAAATGATGAAAAGATGACGTAAGGAAGCAACCTCCACCCAGTCCTGATAGAACAGGTATGGATGGGGATCCGCTCCTGACGCCACGGAGACACTTCCCTGCGGATTATTGTGACGCCAGGACAGTGCAAGCACTGACAAGGAAGGTAGATGATTCAGGAATGTCCAGATCAGAAGACTGAAGATAGAACTCCAAGGTACGGTGAAACTTGCCAGTGAACTTTGTCCAGATGATGTTGCAGGAGTATCCTGGAGCTCCAATGATGAACAGCTGAAGACAGGAGCTGGTACCCCGACTGGAAGACACAGGCAGAGAATGGTGGGGAATACCAAAACAGGAGGAACAGAGAACAATAAAACAATGAAGGCAGGACCCTCTGGAGAACTGGCACTGACGAGAAACTGATGCCAGAAGGGAATGGCCAGGAGACAAGGAAAGGGAACCCAGGAGGAATGGCTCCAGAGGAGAAACGGGAACCAAGGGAATAAGGAGCCCAGAGTAACTCAGGGGGCTGGGAGAGAGACCAAGTCAGGAATCGAGGAGGGAAAAAACGGGAACACCACAGGGGCTCAGGGCTGAGACCAAACAGGAAACCAAAAACAGGGAACCCAGGCCAAGGTTAAGCTAGCAGGAACCAGCAGGGTGGAGAGCGCAGCAGCGAGTCAGGAACGAACCGCGTTAAGACGCGATTCATTCCCGTACTCGAGCTCAATAAGAAGCTCTCGGCATGGAACCGAGGCTTGATGCGCATGCCGCACCGCGCATGCGCCGACGTCCCCTGACAGCAGAACAAGGCTTGAAACGCAAGCCCAAGCTGCCAGGGTCTGGTTTCCCCGACGTGCATCCGCGTCTCTTAGGAACGAGCACGGATGGGCGTCGGGGAACCAATCTGCCCGCCAGCCGGAAACTGGGGTAAAACCGCCAGGATCGAAGGCGTTTACCTGAGGTTAGTATCCTAACAGCGAGACAATCCCCAAAAAAGGGCTAGTCAGATGACCACCCATACTTCGTGGTCACTGGGACTGCCACTCAGTCAAAGCCATCCCACAGGAAGTGAAAGGGTTAGTCCAGGGACCTATGCTAGCCTAAACCTCTAAGGATCAATATGGAGGATGTCCTGATGGGCTTACAAAGAGACACACAAAGGGAAGCCCTAGAAACAAAGTGGCCGGGAGCAGGATTTATAATAAAAAAATATTGATACCCCCAACGGCTACCCAAAAGATATATTGGGCTACCAATGTGGTAAAACGGCATGCACTCTTGTTGAAGCCAACAGTAAAGCACCTTTACCAATACCCTATTCCTTAAAATCAGGTCACAGGGACACAATCCCACCAGGGCAGAAATGGGGTCCATGAGAGGTCTGTGGACTGGATGCCTTAGGGGGTGACCCAATACCATATACCTTATTTGAGGTAAGAAGGGACTTCATGGCAGGGTGACTTAAGGGGAAGTCCACATGGCCTCCGAAAAGAGATCGATCTACCAAAGATGACTGGTGGAAAAAGCTAAAAGTAGACATAGAATCCCCAAAATTGGAATTCTGCCTTAACAGGCTCCATTGATTTATTAGTTGTCGGGAAGCTGCCATAAAAATGAATTCACTTTTTGGGGGCTTTGCTGAAGAATCTGGTGGTGGGGGCCTGCAGTGGGAGTGGTGGGGGAGGGTGCTGGGGGGGTTGGTTGCTAAAAAAGGATGGGATGGGGGTCCGCTGAGAATAACCGATTGATGGGTGCCAACACTGACAATTCTTGGGTGATTGGGGCTGTCACGGAATGAGTGAGGAGGGCCTGACCATGAGGCTGAACTGAATTTCTGAGGGTTACTGAGTGATGGGGAGGTCTGTGCTGAAGGCTGCACTGATGATTACAGATTGATGGGGGGCTGCATTGTGAATTTGGTGGCAGCTATAAGAATAACTGATTGATGGTGCTCAGCTGTGAGAATTACTGATTGATAGAGTGCTGAATTCCTGAAGAGACAACTTTTGCTTCCTTTTTAAAAAAAACTTTATTTTAAAGAGTTACATCAGAACAGAGCATCACAAACTCAGCAGTATACCACGACCATTACAACAAGTCGACATTCAAAGCACATCAAGCATTGTCTAACTGTTCAAGGTGTTATCAGGGGGTGTAAAATCATTGTCCGATGCCATAATATATAAGTAGCTTCTGAAGGGAGCCCAGATATCTTTGGGGTGACATGTTGCCAGCACAGTTAACACAAATTGCTCTTCGCATTCATTCACTATTGTGAGATCTCTGAGGAAGTCTTCCTTACAGGGTGCATTTACTGATTTCTAGTAATTTAATATACAGCGTTTAGCAACTGCACATGCCACACTAAATAGTCGTCTAGTAGTCTTTGCCATTTTACCAATATCCCAAACAGGTATTTCAGTGGGGCAGGGGATGCAGGAATAGACGTGATCTCTTCCAGGATCTCTGCAACCTCGCCCCAGAACCTTGCCACTGGGGGACAAGACCAGTACTTATGGTATGCACTTGCATCTGGTGCATCACATTTCAGACATTTCCCCGTGCAGCCCTCCACAAATTTGAACAGTTTAGGAGGGGAATAGTGTAGTTAATTATTTTAAATTGAATTAATCGCAACCCAGAGTTTAGGGAAACCGATCTAGTAAGCTGGCAGCATCTGAGCCATTTTTCATCACTGTGTGATCCCCAGTTCTTGCTCCCAGGTCTCTTTCATATTGTTGCAGGAGATTGAGTGTGATTGAACTAGGGTGTACAGAATAGAGACCCCTTTCTTCTGCCCATTGGTTGCTGTTTAAGCCCTTGTGCATTCATGTGTAGGGGGTTCTGCAGGGAAGGTTGGTCATTTAGCTGCAAACGCGGCTTTCATGCGATGAAAATGGAATTGTTTGTGTTGGCCACCTCCCATCGTGTCCACACAATCTTTCAGCTCAATATATACACCTCTGGGAACATATCTCGCATTTAAAACTGTTTAGTCGGGTCCCACAACCTTTGTAGTGCTTTATCAAACATGGGGGTAATATTAGGGAAGTTCCACAATGGGATTTCTGGGTCGTATGGGATCTCTAGCCCAATCCTTTTGTATATCCTAAACCATGCGTGAATGGTGGCACTTACCGGATCAAATTCACAGGAGTCTTTGTGTTGATTCTATGACTGATTGGACATCGGAGCGGGAGGCCGCAAATCTCTCTATAGGCATATGTGCAGCCGTATCGTCCGGGTCATACCAGTGCTTGGCAAATTGCGCTTGAGCCACTAAGTAGTACAGTTCGAAGTCCAGGGCTGAGATGCCTCCGCTTGAGGATGGTTCAGTTAATTTGATCCATTTCATCCTGGCTGTCTTCCCACCCCATATAAACGTGGTGACTAGTGATTGACTAGTGGTGACTACCGGGCCAGATGGGTATGTTGCCAAAACAATACAGTAGCTTGGGCAGGACTTTCATCTTAAGGAGAGCCACTCGGCCGTATAAGGAAACGGGGAGTTTGGCCCACAGCTGTAGCTTAGTTGTTAATGACTGTAAAAGTTCCTCATGATTATCTATGTCTAATGTTCGTTTGTCCTTGGATACCAACACTCCAAAGTATCAGACCCGGATAGGGGACCACTTGAACCCCCATGTCAGACAGATCTTGGGTAGCTGGAGTCAAGGGAAACAATTTGGACTTGGAGATATTCATTTTTCACCCGGAGTGTTCAGCTAATATATGAATGTCTGCCATAATTGGCTCCAGGTTAGCTTTGGCGTCTCGGACATACAGCAAGGTGCTGTCCGCGTACAGGGAGATTAGTTGAGAAGGTCCTGTCATTCTGATACCCCTATGTGTGTGGTGTTGCTGGACAAATTCCGCCATGGGTTCAACTGTAAGGGCGAACAATATGTGGGAAAAGAGACAGCCCTGTCTGGTGCCCCTACCTAGAGAAAAGATGGAACAGATGGTACGATTTGTGAGGACCCAAGCGTCCGGATTTGTGTATAGAGGCCGGACACATTTGAGGAAGTATTGACCCAGTCCAAATTGTTTGAGTACTGCAAATAAGTAAGCCCATGAAACCGAATCAAAAGCCTGCAATTGCCACGTTGGCCTTTGGGTTGATCTGAGCCATCACGCCAAAGAGACGCCGCAGGTTAAAGGCAATGGATTGCGTGGGAATAAAGCCTGCCTGGTCTAGGTGGACCAGGGAGGGCATATGTGGTAGGAGTCTGGTCGTGAGTATTTTGGCAAAGATCTTGGCGTCTGTATCAGGGAGAGGGGTCTGTACGAGGACAAGTCATGTGCAGGGCGAGGTGGCTTAAGAAGCACAATAATTATAGCCTCACACATGGACGCTGGGAGTGAGCCCTGTGCCATTGCCTTCTCCCACACCTTTAATATAATAGGTGTCTTGGTACTCCTTATATAGTTCTGCACCCAGACCACTGATCGGGGAGCCTTACCAGATGTCAATGCCTTTATAGCGGTTGTAACTTCATCTAGTGTTATGGGCAAGTCTAGTGCAGAACGGGCTTTAGGGACAAGAGTAGGGAGCTCAATACCCTGCAGATAATCAGTTATCTCGTCTATGGATTTGGTGTCTCGGTTGGAATATAGGGTTTTGTAAAAATCAACAAATGTGGTGTTAATGTCCACCTCCCGATTTACCATCTCACGCGTTGAAGTTTGGATGCTAACAGTTGGTTTCGGTAGTCTTCTGCTTTAAGCATATTTGCTAGGAATTTCCTTGCTTTGTTACTTTCGCCAGATCTACGAGCTCTGGCGGGGGTGGCTATGTACAGGATTTCCCTATCGGCTAGTTTATTGAATTCACCTAAAGCCTCATGGATCTCAGAAAGGGTCTCTTTATTGTGTGTTGTGCTGTATTCTGCCTCGAGCCCTGCCAGTTTAGTTTCCACTATTCCCAATTCCCTCCTGAAGACCGCTAGTAGTCCAGTGGATTTACCCATAATGATGCCTCATATCCACACCTTGAACGTCTCGCATAGTGTGGAATAGGTGTTAACTTAGACCTCGTTTAACTCAAAGAATTCCTCTATTTCCGTGTGAATTGCCTCACGTATATGGGGATCTCGAAGTATGGATGCAGGCATCCTCCAACGTCTAGCCTGTGGGGCATCATCATGCAGGGCCAAGGTGAGGGATATTGGGGGGAATGGTCCGAGAGGGTACGCGGATGGATATTGCAGTCAGAAACCGATCCTGCTAGGGATGAGCTAACAAGCCAATAATCTATGCGGGATTCCGAGTCATGGACAGATGAATAATTTTCATATTGTTTCTCGAGTGGGTGAAGTACGTGCCAGACATCTGTTAGGAACACCTGAGACATCATTTGTCTCAGGGTGGACACAGCTTTTGTGGGTCCACAGGGGTTATAGAGGATTGGTCAAGCGACACATCCAGGATCGTATTGAAATCCCCTCCCCACAGTATCAATGCGTCCTCCCCTGCGTCTAAGTATCGTATGGTAGAATTCCGGGTCATCTATATTTGGCCCATATGTATTCACAATTACCATAGTACGACCAGCTATCTCCCCCCACACCAGTACAAATCTGCCATGGACATCTGATATGCAGTCTAGATATCGAAAGCCCACTGTTGGGTGTATAAGAGAAAGGACTCCTCTGGACTGAGACGAGTATTCCGTGCCAGACCCGAGGGGGCCCCATCGTGGGAGAAGGCTGGAATTCACATTTTTAAGTGCGTGTGTTTCCTGAAGTAGCAATAGCTGCGGGTTATGTCGTGCTACATATGCTGCGACCTTCTCCAGCATGGGGTCTGGCATGGATTCACATGCTCATGAATATTCCCCGTCGTCAGGCCGGGAATCCTCGGTATAGAAAAAAATCAGTATCAGTTTAGTTTCTGATCTGTCTTTCCCAGTAGTACCCAATCACTGGTCTCTGGGTCATTCTGCCCCCAGCCAATGACTGTGCAACTCTCTGGTTTTATATCTGTAAAAGTCCCAACATTCCCCGAGATGCTCCAAAATACCTTGGCTTTGTGCCGATGGTAGAACTTCCCGCCCCAACATTTCTCTGCCTAGTGCTGAGGCCAAAACTTCCTGCAACTTCCCCCTATCCCCAACCGCACCATGAACCCCAACCTGATGATGAAACCCCATGAACAACTTCTGGAACTCTGTGGGGGTGCAACTATCACTGCTCACAACTGCCACATTAGAACGTCACTCATCCGGTCTGCAAAACAAGCATCTGTCGTGCCTCCCAGGCACCCCTTTTTTCCCCCCACTTATGCAATTGTAAAAAGGATATCAAAATCGATGTGATTAATCAGCTGGATCTCTTCTGTCTCCTGCGGGATACGGAAGTCTATTTTGATCATTTCTCAGTCCCTGCGGTGGTAGTGGGATAGTAGCCTCAATGTAGTCCATGGATGCCGTGGGATGTTCAAAAAAGTGTGTACTTCCTCCATGCTGTATGCGCAGTTTCGCCGGGAAGATCAATGCGTATGGGACCTATCGTGAGCGGAGTTGTTTCTTGACCTGGTCGTATGATTTCCTCTGGGACTGTACCCCAGCCGCAAAATCTGGATAGATGTGGATATTATTGCCTTCATGCCGCAGGTCGCCTATTTCCCTTGCCAAGCGGAGAGCAGTGTCCCTGTCTCTGTTGTTCAGCAGTCTGGCAATTATGGTTCGGGGTGGATCTCCGGGTTTGGGCATTGGTGCCAATGTGCGATGAGCCCTTTCAACTAGAAAATGTTCAGAGAAGGCATTGTCCCCAAACAAGGATTTTGGTAGCGATTCCACACGCGTCTCCATGGGGCCTTTGCAAGAGGATTCAGCCACCCCCACAATGTGCATATTGTTCTGACGGGATCAGGACTCTAAATCCTTGCATTTCCCTCGTAGTTTGCCAATTTCGCCTTTCAACAGGGTGATCTCAAGAGTGTTTTGGCCAATAGAGTCCTCCTTGTTGCTGATCCGTAATTCAGCCTCAGTCACACGGGCGCTTTCTTTCTCAACGCAGGCTTTCAATGAACCAATGGTGGCGACGATGTAGTCTAATTTTACATTGACTGACATAAACCCACTTTGTACCATGGTAAGGAGCTGCTCATATCTGGCATTCTCGGGTGAGGTTGACGGGGGCTCAGCAAGTGGTGAAGGCATGGCAGCCGGAGACTGGGAGCTTGTAAAGGAGTCCATGGGCCCAGTCTTCCATTTCTTGGAGCTGGGTTCCTTGGTCATTGCCAAGTAATCGAGGCGTAGTTGTCGATTCGCTTCGCACGTGGTAGGCACACGAGGGCTTTCGCAGCAAGGACAGGCCGCTATGGACATTTGTTGTGGTTCTGCAACAGTCCTCTGCTTATCTGTCCCCCCTATCGCCAATGGTACTTGAGGTTGTGGTTTAGTGAGGCACTTAGACTGGGCTTGGTTCTTGTGGCGGACCTGGTACCCGAAGGGGAGGGTCTTTCAGAACACTGTGTGACAGGGACCAAGTGACCTTGTATGACTCCAGTCAAGCACCAAGCCAGTTATTTCTAGCCAACGAATGGTTCAGAATGTATTATTTGAGATTTTCATAGCAGAAAGTGGTTAACTCACAGGGCCATAGGTAAGTAGCTCTGTCTCAACAGCGAGTGCTTGACCCCTTGCCCGTGTAATATTGAAATGACTGGGTTGTGCCATCTCACATAACCACAACAATGGGCATGTATGAACCCTATTATTCTGCCTTGGCAAACCTTACTTCATGTATTGTTCCAGCAATATCCTGTGTATAGTATAATTCATCCACTGCTCTGCTCTGTTGCAGCTGAATGGGTAGGCAGTCTAATGCTATTCTGATGCTTAGTACCAGATGGATATCTCGGTTACTACAGGCCCTTGTGGCACCCTGCTTACCGGTTGGCTGGAGCGGTCTTCACAGCTCACGCCAGCATGGAATCACCTACACGTTCCAGGCCATGGGGGATAACTCGCCTAGGAATCGCTGAACCTCCAGTGAGTATTAAACAGCCTGTCTGGATAGTATTAATTATCCTGGATGTATTGTGCCCTCTCACGTACCCACAGCGAGGATCCAGCAGTTCTTCTAGATTTCCTCGGGCACTTCATCAGAGCTCCGGCATCTGGCCCGTTGCACGTTGAGCCAGACGGGTCTCGTAGTGTATACCGATGTACAGCACCCTCTCCTCGTGGGATCTCAGTCATGAAGCGCACAACATAGCTAGCAACTGTTCCGGCCTCCGTCCCCACCATAGCAATATCTTAGGGTAATTCAGGAGTCCCTTCTGAGTTTTCCACGTGGTCTGGTGGCACTGTCGTACAATACGTGGCCCGTAGTGTAGAAGTGTATAAGTGGGCAGTATCCTCCGTTCGCGTCCCTCCACGGACTGTTGGCAGGGCGCCCACTTCATCTGGGGTCTGTTCTGCACGTCGGATATTGTGTCCTGCAATTGCGTGTTGTCAGTGTGGCCCGGCTGCAGGATGTGTCTTTCCGGATCAGCGCTGTGGTGTGGGGCGCAGGCCCACTGCCTCTGATGCGCCGCAGGATGTCCCTTTGGAGGGTCTTGTCACACAGATCCATGCGGCCCAGAGGTCATCCACCGGTGCACAGCCGGGCGGGGTGTCTCCTCTCCCGGCCCTGATTTTGCAGAGACAAACGCAGCTGGTAAATCCTCGGGGTGCAGGTTCAATAGTGACAGAGCCATACGCCTCTGAGTAGCAGAGGCTTCGGCGTGGGAGGAGCAGCGCGTCCTTTATGGTTTCCAGGCTCTGGTTGTATAATCCGAGAGCTGATGGGCCGCCCGCAGAGCATTCATTTGTTGCAGCCGCTAGCTTGGCTGTATTGGCAGTAGTTGGAGTCACCGCCACAAGACTCAGTGTCGAAGTGGTACTATATTAGGAATGTCCTCTCCAGCGACCACCAAGCCTCTGTCTTATTGCTGGATATGTTGTGGGAAAGCCTGCAAGTTATATCCAGGCAGCCACACAGTATTCCCCCACCTAGTGGCCTTGGAGCGTTTCCTAGCCAGCGGGCTCGAGTGGCCACAGCGCAGTGCTTCCTCTCGGCGCCCTATTCCCGCTGCACTCGCTGAATCTGATAAGCAGATTTTTTGGGATTTTTTGCAGGAGGTGCACCCATATGCTAGGGTCAGGTACACGTCGTGTGGGTCTTCTGGGTGGCTCCCGAGCAGGAATTTTAACTGGTATAGGATTCTAGCCGGAGAGGAGCTCTCACCTCAGGCAGCCATCTCGTGTGCGCGCAACAGCGCCTCCCCAACTTTTGCTTACTTAATGGCCATGTTCTCTTCTCTTACAACATGCTCAATATGTGTGTAGCCAAAAAGTCGCACACAAAATATTAAAACAAAAAATCAGTCCTATTTCTACCTTGATGAATTATATGTTGGGCTTTATTTCTTACTCGGCCTCTAAAGACAACCTGCTAGATTCATGTAAGCAGTGTCAGACATGTGTGCCTAAAAGAACCATCATGGCCAATCTTTTTCATAAAACAATGAAGCTATTAAACATCATTTTGAAGGATGTATTTGTCTTCACCGATTATTAGGAACCTCCTCTTTAGTGGGATCTGAATATGCTGTTGGCATCCTTAATGCATAACCCTTTAAACCTATGGTTTCAAGTGAACTAGCTCTGCTTACTCTGACAACAGCCTTCTTCAAAGTATTCACGTCCACCAGAATAATAAGCATACTGCTTGCCTTTGTGTCTAAAGTACCATAACTCATTTTTCGCAAGTACAAGTCCTAAGAACTGTTTTTTATAGCATTTGGATTTAGATTTGTGCCTACTACAGGAAAGGAATGCTCCCTGTTTTGCACACTTCATCAGTTAAAGTGGTGTTACAAAACGTGGATGTGTCCAGAGCATTGTAAATGTAACTTTAAAAGGATATAGTAACCTGTCCCATGACAATAAGACATCTGGAGCTACTATTGATAGATGGATTGTTTCTTGAATTTTTAACACATATGGTATTAGAAGGTGATGGTTCTACAGGGATTGTATGCTTCATTCTGCCAAACCCAAGGCAGCATCATTGGCCATCTAGAAGCATGTACGTGACAGATTTTCATTTGCTGGGGGAAATCTCCCAGAATTTTTGAAATTTTAGTAGATCTAGTAAATGGATCCTGCCATGAAAGTCATATACGCGAAAAAGTCTCATTTTCAGACTTCTTTCTGTGTTTTACAAACTTGTGTTTGTGATTTGGTACCAAAACATAGTTGTGATGGCTGAAAAGTGTAGAATGAATCTTAATCCTCTGGCAATTGCTCCTGGCAACGTTCTCATAGACCATCATTCTTTGCCTGCCAAGCCATTACAGAAAGGAGAAAGACCATATGCAAATCGGGCTTGGACCCTCACCCAAAGGTGCAGTCTGGCCCAAACCACTAGGTCACATCCCTTCTGTACGAGACCACAGACATCCCCAGACATGTTTCGGCCTCGAATCCCTTTGAAAACTGGTGGCAGTCTGGTTAATACATAACTATACACCATATCCACTTTGATATGGTGGACTATGGAAATATACAATTATACTGGCCAAAACCTTTTGGTATCATTGTATTGCCAGCCTGGTTTCTAGTGTCTCATTCAACTGCATGGCCTTTTTGTTTCATCAGCTGCCCAGTACTGAATTTCACCCAAAGAACATTTGGCTACAGCCTTAGAAGTTCCCTTGAATCACACTTGTCAGAAACCTGAAGGTGTCTCACCCGCTAGTGCCCCGGGATCTGTCATCCTGGTGGCCAGGACACGGCCATCGCT
This sequence comes from Ambystoma mexicanum, assembly GCF_040938575.1. Lineage (NCBI taxonomy): Eukaryota > Metazoa > Chordata > Amphibia > Caudata > Ambystomatidae > Ambystoma > Ambystoma mexicanum. The sequence continues at coordinate 872,083,406 of NC_090936.1, forward strand.
TTTGGATCCAGTTCCTGGGGGTGGACCGGTGGGGGAGGATCACCTGGATGAGGGGCCCCTGGGGAGTGGAAATGGGACACCGGAGGGTGAGCCACGGTATCCTCTTCCCAATAACACCTTTCCCCCATGCTACCAGGTAGGATACCCTGGAATTCAACCCCCTCACCCTCTTTTCCGACTCAAACGCCTTCTCACGGACAGTTAACCCTGAGCGACAACGGACTAACACCAGAGCTCTATACCTGACATGTCCCAACACCATGGCCAGGCAAGGTCAGGCATGATTAGACGCACCTGACTTCCATCACCCTTCCCCACATGGATAAAAGGCGGAGCACGAAAGCACACTCTGAGCCAGACAACCCACACGAGGAAACAGCAGTTCCAAGATGGCAGTTTAATACAAGGAGAAGGAAGGCAAGATCAGAGAGAGTCGCAAGTAAGTATTTACTGTGACCTCTAAAGACCGTTACTTTTGTGAGCCTTTAAAAGTAGGAACCGAATACCAGGAATTAAGGCTGATCAAACCTGCACAGTGTGGCAGAGGTACCCAGGGCTATCCCGTGTCAATAACCAAGGTGGGGAGGAGCAATTGCCACTCTGGGTAATGTCCTTGGCTCCTATAACAAAGCAGCATCAGAAAGAACAGCACAGCCGGTGAGTCAGAGAGACTGATACCAAACCAGGTTGTGTTTTGAACCAAGTCCTCACCCCGATATCGGTTAATCATGACACCGACTCCAAATTATTAAATAAAATCTACCTCATCATTCAGGCATGGATGGCCACGCATAGCCTCTGCCTCAATGATGAGAAGACAGATGTTTTATTAACCGGCTCACAAGCTAAACTAAACAAACTTAACACCTCCTTCAACTCTTTCTGTATTGACAGCATTAACATCCCGGTCTCCAAAGTCGTCAAGACCTTAGGCGTTTATGTTGACTCCTCCATAACACTGACAAAACAAGTGAACGCAGTTGCCTCGCTACAGCTTACACTTGTAAGTTAATAAACGCCTGCCGACCATTTCTCTCCGTGCTCAAGTTGTTCCACCTTAATAAGAGCTTTGATCCTATACAAACTGGTTTATTGCAACACACTCTACCTTGGAACCAGCAAAAGAAATCTAAAGAAACTTCAGGTCCTCCAAAACAATGCTATTAGAGCAGTCTTTAACATACCCCGATCCCACCACATCTCTGAAACTAGGAGGAATGCCGACTGGCTCTCCATTAATAGCAGAATCTCTTTGAAATCACTTACCCTCACTCACAAGTGCCTATCAGACTTAAGCACCTAACTACTTGGCCAGCAGATTCGCAAAAAAACAGTCATCCAGACCCACCAGATCAGCCGAATTACATTGCCTCGAAGTCCCAAGGTATAAACGTCAGAAATCAGGAGGCACCAGCTTCCCTATATTAGCCTCCAAACTTTGGAACTTCATACCTACCAACATTAAAAACTGTACCTGCTCTCCCCCAATTCAGAATAAGCGCTAAAAAATGGCTCACTACCCATGAAACTAACTACAATGGTTCCGCTTGTCGCTTCCACCTCTGCTTGTACACAATGTCTCGTATTATCTACCGCTCATGTAATATGCCAATTTTGTAAATATTATCTTGTTTTTTATCAATTATATCCTGTACAAGTATAACTGAATAATGCGCCAATGCGCCCAGTTACCTGAGGGTTTGGTGCGCTATACAAATAAATATACAATACAATACAAGGTTGCAGGCGGCAACATTGTACAAAGAGAACAGTGTGTGAGGCATTTGCAAATAGCGACGCAGATATGAGTTAAAACCAAAAGGAGTAATTGAACGTTATAATTGAACTATGGAGACCAGGAAAATATACCATACACAAAGTGGTCCGGCACCACGTGGGTGCTCATTTGAAAGTCTGTTGGGTATCCAACTGATGCAGAGTCTGAGAAAAGCAATATTGAGATCGAAGTGGTCATGCAATGGGTCAAGCTAAACCCTGTGCACATTCGATAGTCTTTGATAGTTTAAAGTACATCACCATTGGTCCGGGCCCGGCTGAGGGAGACTAATCGAGTGAAAGAGGGATCTGAGCCCAGCTGAGGGGAATCCTGGGTGAACCGTGAGTCATCCGAGAAATAATTATCTCAACATAATTTGAAAGGGATCCTAGCCCGACTGAGGGAGATCCAACTTTGAACTTTTGTTTTGGAAAGGGATCTGAGCCTGGCTGAGGGGGATCCAGAGTGAGCACCCAAATTGAATACTAGAAAAGGAAAATAAAGTTTCATTGCTGTTTTTTGTGTACTAGACCCTCAAAAGACTTGCAAGAAGTAAAGCGACTTGAGCACAGAAGGTCTTGAACTGTAAAAATTGAACTGTACCCTTGAGCCGCATAAACCAGAGTGTGCGCTTTGCTCGAGTGAACCGCCTTGTCCCGTGTTGAAAACTTGGGGAAGGGAGGCCAACGGTCTGAACATCCTGACCTATCATTTGTGAGTGCTTCTTTCTTTTTCATGAACATCACCCCACATTATTTGTAAATTAATAGTAAGGTGTCATGATGCCTACCCAGACCAAGTCCAGCAACCCCGGAAGCAGGCATCAAGTTATCCTAAGCAAGCCCAACAACCCCTGCTAGGGGCTATTTGGGTCCAGTCCTGGCGCCTATGGCGCCAGACTCATATGGAGAGTCAGTCCTGGCGCCTATGGCACCAGGCTCATAGATTAAAACTTACCTGATGCAGACCATGCTGCAAATTTACCTGATGCAGACCATGCTGCAAGACCTCCAATCCAAAAGAGGCTTGGAAGGGACTACTTTACTTAGGGACTATTTTTTACTCGGGCGGGGCTGGGGAGGAATACTTACCTGGGACTACTTTGGAGGCTATTTAAACCACACCCGAAGAGCAGCACACGCTTTGCATTATTCTGCATCCAGCAGCGTAACGCTCACCGTGCCTGCAAGTCTGCATCCAGCCTTCTGCCACGCCCGTCTCCAGTTTGGAGCTCCTAGAAAAAGGGAGAAAGAAGGAGAAAAGGTTAGAACAAGAGCAATACCTTTGATCCTTACCTGAATTCCCGATCCATCGTGCCTTCGAGCTGGAAGAAAGAAGTTATTTTATGCGCGTTGCCTCGCCTGCTGCAGCGCCGCGCTGAACTCACCGGCCTTCGCAGCATCTTCACATTCCACCTCATCCTCCTGCATGTTCCCGCCGCACTCCGGCACCTAAGGAGAAGACAAGAACAGCAAGGTGAGCCAAGGGAATACACAGAGGAATATTAGTTACCCCCCCATAGTCTTACCTGGTTTTACCACCGGGGGGTACTATTCCTCTTCACGGGTCGGCGCAGCTTCCACTTCATCTTTGCCGAACCCCGGCCCCTAAGGGGAAACAAAAGGACAGCAAGGTGAAACAAAGGGACTAACAAGGGGAACCCTCCTCACCACAATAGACTTACCTGATTTTACCGCCGGAGGTATTATTCCCCGTGACTTCATACTTTCTCTTCTCTCAGCACCTGAATAAGGGAGAAAGCAACACGTTACATATTGACATTATTTTATCGAACTGTGTTGGAAAATACAAATCCTTACCAGAATACTACCAGTTGCCACGAGGAACTCTTCATTAGGGTCAAGCTGCAACCTGCAAGGAATCGGACAAGAGTGAAAGTCAGGCATTTGAACTCTTACAAACTTTATACTTACGGCGTCTTGCCGGGAATCTCGGAGTCAATATTGTTCTGGAACTCACCAATTCCTTCGAGCCAGTGAAGCAACTGATTATCAACGCGCCCCTGCGCTCAATGCAGGATGGAGAGCTAATCTTTTCAAACCATCAGGTGAGACTATAAGAGGGGACATCAAAGGTGATCTGTGGGGAGAACAGCGGGGGCGGGGGGATTTACGCTCAACTCCACGGGTGGTTAATTCCCTTTCTCCATTTGCAGAAGAATATTCTTACGGGCTAAGCAAACGAAGCTAGGTGGGCCAGTCCAGTCCGTCATCTCGGCCCTACGCGTCACATTGGTGGAGACCGCAGCTGTCCAGTTCCGATCGACGCCTCTGTGGGAGCCAGGTGAGCGTAACATAAGGATTGGCAATAGTTTTTTTAGTATAGGCCTTTTTATTTGAAAAGACTCTACTAGGACTCTATTATTATTGTTAATTGATGGTCGTAGCTTGCTCCCATCTGTAGATTTAAGTTTAGATAGGCATTTATCACACCCTTGCTCAAGATTGCCTGAACATGTCGACAAGGCAAAGGCAGCCCTAACAAGGTATAAAATGGCTATTTACAGAGCAAAGTCTGACTTCTTAGCAGGAAAGATTGCAGTAGCTGCTAATCACACTCGAGAACTTTTCAGAGTGATTGCTAACTTTATATGGTACAACGTCCTTTCATCGCGGGATGTTTTTTTGTGGATTATTTTACCGCAAATTTATTAAGGAAAAAAAAACATCTCATTTTTTTGGGGGCGTTAGAAAATTATATATATGTGATGTGATTGTTTGAGAATGGATAAAACATGAAAGGGAATGGAGGGTTTGATCTTAGCCATGAAGAAAATATTAAAAGCATTAACCTAATCAACTGAATAATTTAATAATGTAATAATTAAAAAGAAATTTGATAGGTTTTTTTCAATGAAAAATTCGCGGTAAAAAACCCAGCGAAAAAACAACCCAAAATGAAATGACATGGAACCCTTTGAATATCCAAACAAGACACTCCCTGCAAAGCAACCTTCGGTTGATCAGGTTAATGCTTTTAATATTTTCTTCATGGATACGATCAAAACGATCCAGGAAAGCAGAGGGAATGGTTTCCCCCAACTTTCCAGACTCAAGGACTTTGCAGAAGGGAGGAGGGAACTCTAATACTCCACCATTCTTTTTCAAGACAGTGTCAGAAGAGAATATTTTTACTCTAACAGCTCTCAGACCTTCAAACACACTCTTTCCTCTTCCTCAATGTGCGGCAAAGCGCCTGGCATCAGAGCGAACCCCCTTTGTGACACATTTTAATCAGGGGACAGTTCCAGCAGAACTGAAACTGTCGGTAATCTCCCCTTTGCTGAAGAAGCCAAACCTGGACACAGAAAACCTTCAGAACTACTGCCCTATTGCAGGTCTTCCTTGGCCTGGAACATTTTTAGAAAAAGTGGCCACAATACAGTTTCAAGAATATATCGAAAGAGAGGGCCTTTTAGATCCCCTTCATTCAGAGGTTTGGCCTAAATTTGGTACCGAAACTGAGCTGGTCGCAGTTTGGGATGAGTTGTTGTGAGCGCGAGATGAAGGTAAACTATCCCTACTCGTAATTCTCGACCTATCCGTGGCATTCCATACCGTGGACCATAATTTTATACTGGAATGCCTAAAAATCACAGGTAACGCTTCAGGGAGTGCTCTTGAATGGTTTGTCTCGTTTTTGAATGGGCGAAGACAACGGGTGCAGTTGGGGGGGCTTCTTGTCGGAAACTCTCCCACAAAATTGTGGGGTCCGTTAGGGCTCCACATTATCACCATTTCTGTTTAACCTTTATCTCCGCCCACTCATGGGCATTCTGAGAAGTCATAATATCAGTTTTCAATCTTATGCTGATGATACTCAGCTGTATATCAGGCTTGACGATGTATAAAACTCCCTCATTAGGGTGGGTAGGTGTTTGGAAGAAATTGGGACACAGATGGGGTCTAATTGGCTACAACTTAACCCAAGCAAGACTGAGGTGATCCTTTTCTGGGTACAGAACTGAAGTATGTGTCCCAAGTGAAAAACCTGGGGTGTATTTGGCAAAGTGATATGGGCTGCGACGGGCAGGTTTCACCCAAAGTTCAGGCAGCATTTTGTAACCTACGTCTGCTGCGACACTCTCTTCCTTACGTGCATGAGAAGGATCGTGCCCTTGGGGTAGGAGCTTCAGTGAACTCAAAGCTGGACTATTGTAATGGCCTACTCGCTGGGGCTCCTACCAAACAAATCCACTGGCTACAAAAGGCACAGAATGCAGCAGTTGGACTCAGTTTTGGGGTATCAAAATGTGCCCCAATTTCTGGCCTTCGCCATTCCCTTCACTGGTTAGCAGTAGATCGCATCAAGTGTAAAATCGGCTGTCTAATATTTAAGTGTTTGAAAGGCTTAGCACCGGGATACTTGAGGGACAAGTTAATGCAATACCAACCAACTTAGTCTTTAAGATCCAAGGACAAGCACCTGCTCACTATCTCCATGACAAGATGTGTTTTTAGGAGAGGTTGCAGGTTTTTGGTGTTTGGGCCCAGACTGTGGAACAGCCTCCCACTGGAACTAAGGAAAGTGGAAAGTGGAATCTTTGTCAATATTTCATAAAAAAGCTAAACTAATCTTTTTAAATAGACCTGTTAATAACTGTAGGCTACTGTCGATATATGATATGACCAACTTGCAGACCAGGCTATCAAAGGAAGAATAGAGCTTGGTGGGTATGACGGAGGAAGGAAGCCACTCGGGGAAGATTATGGCAACCCCACTGCCAGCACAGTGAGGTTGTGGCTTGGAAATGATCTCAAAGCCATCAGGGAGAAGGGTGTCAAAGGCAGTGACTGAGCTGGCATTGAACCATGTCTGGGTAAGAGCAAGAATATGGAGGTTAGTGTCTTCAAGAAGGAGGCAGATGTCGGCGGAGAGTTTGTTGGCAGAACGGGCGTTAAGAGTAGCAAGGTGAAGAAGCTCTATGCCTTTTAAGGTTTTCTGAGATGGAGTACAGGGGCGTGGTACGCCAGACAGAGGGGGAGAGACAGAGAGAGTGGTAGGGGGCGAGGCAGGTGAAGGAAGGAAGGAAGGAATTTAATGAGGGACGGCAGACGCCGGTCAAAGAGGAGGAGGTTGGGTTTAGGACCCTGAACCAAGATGGTGCCTGTGTGGTAGACATTAATGATGCAGCGTTATGTTATGTTATTAGTATTTCTAACGCGCATGGTCGCCCAAGGGCACCACGGCGCGAGGATAGCACAGGGAGGGACTAATGAGTAACAGAAGTCTAAAAGAGATGAGTTTTCAGAAGACAAAGAAACTGAAAGTGATTCTCAATGTGTTTAAGGGCAACAGGCAATTCATTCCATAATTTAGCCACTGCGACAGAGAAAGCCCAGCCACCCATCCTAGAAAAGTGGAACTTCGGAACCATCACCAGAAGAGCACTACTGGAGCGTAGGATGCAGCCAGGACATAGGGTAAGAATTTTTCACTGAGGTAGTCAGCTGCCTGCCCATAGACTGCTCTGTGTACCAGACAGAGGGCTTTAAAATCAATCCTCTTAATCACAGGGAGCCAATGAAGAGTGCAGAGTATTGGAGTAATATGGGCACATTAGGGGGTAAATGTAGCCACCCTAGCCGCAAGATTCTGAAGGAGCTGCAGCCTATGAACCAGCCCCATAGGTTGAGCCAGAAACAAGGCATTACAATAGTCAATATGAATAAGTACAACAGAAGCTACCACCAGCAGACGCAGGTGGACAGGGAGATAAGGTAAGATTTCTTGAAGTACCTGTAGAGGAAAATGGCCAGTTTTGTAAACCGCACCGACATGGACAGTGAAGAAGACAGTTCTACTCCAAGATTATTTACCAAGGACACAGGGGTAGGAACAACACCCAAAGTAGTGGGCCAAAGAGAGGCAGACCGAAGAACATTGTCAGTCGAAGACCCCACCACCAGGACCTCCGTCTTGTCCCAGTTGAACTTCAGCCAGTTTCTGCCCATCCACTCCCCCACGGCTGCTAGGCAGTCACACAGCCGTCCCGACACCTCAAAATGATCCAGATCTAAATGGACTAAAATCTGGGTGTCGTCGGCATAGGAATAACACTGGAGACCATGGGAGTGGATGAGGCCCATCAGTGGCTGGACATAGATGTTAAACAACATCAGGGACAAGGCGGAACCTTAAGGAACACCACATAAAAGTGCACAAGAAGAGAAATTAAATGGAGGACGTGAGAGCGAGATTGAAATCTATCAGCAAGAAAGGAGGAGAAACAGGCCAGGACAGGGCCAGAGAGGCCAGCAGACTCCATGCGGGACAATAGGGTGGCGTGGTCTACAGTATCAAAAGCGTGATGATGAGAAGCCGGCTAAGAGGACTTCCCACTTGGTGCCACCATTAATGGTAGAGGATGTAAAAGGGAGGATATTGGAGATGAGGAGTCAAAAGATCTGGAGAAGGGACTTGCAATAACAATTGGGCCAAACTGTCAATGATCAAATATCGGGCGGGAATAATGCTCTTCTCCATGTCTTTAAATTAATCCAGACTTTACAAAAAGTTATTATGGAAAATATTCATTCTATGTCTAGGCCGGAGCAGAGCATTATGCTTGTTTAAAGCTCTCTTACAGCAAACGATGCTGGCTGCTCAATAGGTCTGAGAGAAAATATCCCTGATGACCGACTTGCCATTTTCATAATATCCTCCAGCCTGACCCTGGCCTGGAAGGCTTTCGAGGCCATGGCTCCTTGGACTGAATGGGCCCCAAAATGAGCTGTATCTATCCCCGCCTCAGTGAGCGTCCAAGGTACCCAACGTGCGAGCGTTGGTGCTGCCACTGCTTTATGAGTTTATAAATGCCATATCACATATCATACGTAAAGCTATCAGTAGCTGGCCTCTCCTATCAGTTCATAGGCGTTCATAGGCGTTCAGACACTTCACCACACATCATTTAGGGGAGTTCTGAACGCTGGATAGGAAATCACTCTAGCACTTTGTGTGTCTGCACAGGTGGAACACCACTCTGCCAGGTGATTATAGTCTCCCTGCAAAGTCTAGTGCCTTTACGTCAAACACCCTCCTGCATGGTACCAAACATAGCAACGTTGTGAGCTTGCCAGAGAGGGCCATAAGAGACATTTCCGAATTATGTGGGCAGGACAGGAACAGATTCAGCACCCTGTTCACATCCCACAATCTGTCATATCGAGCCAGCGGAGGCGCCGATAATCGCACTCCTTTCAGCATATGACACACTAGCCGGTGCTTGCCTACTAGTAGTCCGTCTACCGGCTCATGTCTGGTTGAAATCGCTGACCGATAAGCGTTCACTGTCATGTACGCTAGCCTGCAGCCTTTCACTGCTGCCAGAAAATTGTACACTTCCGCTAGAGAGACTGAAACTGGATGGGAACCCTGTTTGATGCACCAGCGTGTCCAGGCTGCCCATGAATTGGCGCAGTGTGTTGAGGTGGCCGGAGCCCAGATTTCTTTAATGAGGCTAATTGCCTTGCCCAAAATGTCTGGGATTCTGCATCTAGACCTGAAATCCTCAAGGCCGCCAGTGACAGCGTCGCGATCCTAATGAGAGTATGCTGCTCCCCTTTCGGATCCGTCAGAAGATATGATGTGGGGGAAGTGGGATTGGAGAGTCCGACGAATGTTCCAGAGGAGCTGGATACCAGGCTTGCTAATTCCATACCAGGGCTATCGGGACAAGTTACATCTGCTCCTGGCGGACCTTCATCAGGATCCTTGCGATCATAACAGGAAATGCGTAACACACTCCAGCGGACCACTGTTGCAGGAAGGCACCCACTGCTTTTGCTGCCGGGTCCAGTCTCCAACTGAAGTACTATGGCAGTTTGGCGTTCAGCCGGGAGACAGACATCCCTTGCCAGAGGACCCCAACTAAGCCACAGACGGAGAAAAACATGCATACATAGCTTACAGTTGCTGAAATCCACCAGAAACCTTGAGTTCCAGTCCGCTATCTTGTTCGCCAGTACCGGCAGATTTTCCACTGTCACTGAAATCTGATGTTGTAGGCAGAAGTGCCAAAGTCCTTAGTCAGTTCTGCTAGAGGCTTGGTGCTGGTCCCTCCTAGTTCGTTGCTATATCTGACTGCTGATATATTGTCTATCTTCAGAAGGATGGAGCAACTCGCTCTAACTTTGGTGAATGAACGGTTCGCGAATGAACCCCCAAGTTGTTTCAAGCAGTTGATGTGGAGCTCTAGCTCTCAAGAGGACAATTTTTCCCCCTGTGGTGATCGGTCCCCATCTCGCCCCACAGATAATCTTGCTGGTATCCGACTGACTAGATCTGCCGTAGACCACATAATTCCCTTCTGTTCCAGGCATCCATGTGGGTCTGCCACCAGTGCAGCGCTGTCCTCGCCTCAGGAGATAGTACCACACGCTGCATATATGACAGATTGCACCTCAAATATCTGCCCTTGAGCCTCTGGAGCTCCTGGTAATGCAAAGGCCCGGGAAGTATGGCTTGAATGGAGGAAGATAGTAAACCTATCGCTCTCTGCAGCTCCCTCAATGATATCATACTTTGCCCCAGCGATAGCGGGTCTTCCTGCACGTAGCGTGTATCTTGGCCATGGGGAGCCACAAAACACAATGGGCCTCATCACGAGTTGGGCGGTATCCCGAAAGGGATACCGCCCAACTTTATTTGCATTAGCGCTCACCCATCTAGCAGTATTACCGGCGGATCACGGGTTGGGCGCTGTTACTCCCCATTGGACCCAATGGGGAATATTCTGCGCAATTACTACACGGTAATACTGCTGGCTTGAGATTGGGCAGACCCTTAAATGCGGCGGTAACATTGTTACCGCCGCATTTAAGGGCTGCCACTCAACTCATGATCAGGCCCAATATGTGTGTCCAATAGAATCCGAGAAACTCGAGTCGACACCAAGGGGTCAGTTCTGATTTCTCCCAATTTATGAGAAAGCCACCGTCGCCTGATCCTTTACTGTCAGCAAGGTATTGCTTTGGGACATGAGGATCATATTGTTGAGTTAGACTATCGTCTAATCCCTTTCTCTCTGAGGGATACCATGACCGGCCTCATCAGCTTGGTGAAGGCCCAGGTTGCAGACATGAGCCTTAAGGGCAGACTCCCAGAAACCACCTTCCCAACTGAAGTGCTGGAACCGCCTGTGCTGTTGACAAACCGGGACAGTAAGATACTTGTCCTTGAGATGTAAAAGAAGCAGCCAGTCCCTGGGAAGGAGGATGTCCCTGAGCATGTGAATGCCCTCCATTTTGAAGTGTCGGTAGAGAATAAACCTTTTCAGGTTCTTTAGATTGATAACCGGCCACACCTTTTCCTTCCTTCTGACCAGAAACATGGCGCTAACAAAGCCCGCTTGATGCTCGCGGCATGGCTGAATTGCTCGCTTCTGTTCTAGCTTGGCCACTTCTACACCTGGTGCTGCTCTGTATGTCTCTGACATTACTATTGGCTGCGGCCGCTGTGCTTGTATGGACTTTGAAAAAAGTTTATTTGGAACCCCCTGATTGCGTTCCTGAATTATGCATCCCAAGCCTGCGCAAAACAAGCAGTCCTGCCTCCTATCGGAAATGCAGAGCTGGCGCAGTGCAACTTAGACCCATCTGTAGCCTGTGTTGGTTGCCTAGTTGGACTTCTCCAGCTGCGCTCTCTGGACCTCTCTCTGGTGGGGAAGAACATATCAGTTTTCTACTTGTGCCAGTGTTGGCCCGATGTGTGACTCTGCTGGGACCTCCTATTCAGCGCGAAGCAGCCGGAGGAGCGGCTCCTGCCTCTCCGGCCCTCACAAAAATCTTAGAAGAGAACACCCTCTTCATTGAAGCTTGTGCTTTGTTTTGAGCTGTAAATGTACTGACAAACCTTTCCATTTCCTTGGCGAAGGGGTCACCGAACAAGAGCCCCTGGTCTGCTGGTCACGACTCTGAAGAGGATAAAACCCCCATTTCGGGTCTATTTTTATAAGCACACCCTTGCGCCTCTCTTCTGAGATGGCGCAGTTGACATTGCCCAAAAGGCATACTGCATGTTTGGCCCACCCTGCTAGCATGAGTGGATCGATGGCCTTGCCCGCGTCTATCGCTTGCTCCGATAGGTCAAGGTGCTTTGTCAGAGGGCCAGCGACGTCTAACAACTTGGCCTGGCATGCTTTCCAGGCTCAGTCAATCCCCTTCCTAAGGTCTTTGTTTGTCTTACCCAGGAAGTTGATCATTCTGGTGTCCAGTTCAGGTGTAAGGGCCACTTTTCCTTCTATCTCTGGCCTCAGGCCCTCTGCCTTAATTCTGACCCTCACCACCTTGAGTGCCTTTTGGAGCCTGGTCTTAATGTACTCTGCCATCCTAAGGAACGGGGACCATTCTGCTGATTTAGGGTGCACAAGACCCTTTGGAATGAATACCTCATCTTTTCCCTCTTCCACTGCCGCCTGCTGCAACATCTCTCAGCGACTTCCTACATCGGGCTGGGCATCATCTGGTGCTGTAGGGCTCGCTGGCTGGGATCCAGCTGACTCCACTGAGTCCTTATCGCTCGCTGTCGAGGAGCTTTCTCCATTCTTCCCAGCTTAATAACCTCTGGGCCAAAGGCATCTGAAAGGGCTGGCGTAGCAGACTCTGTCTGGCTCGTGTGGGGGTTTGGGAGGATTCTCTCCTATTAAGAGTCGGAGTGCTACCAACTGTGTGTCCTCCTTCCCTCGTAGGCGCTTTGGTGGCACCTACCAGCGGAGTGCCGCTCAGGAGCACCTTCATATCAAGTCTTCCTTATTAAATACTTGTTTTTTTTCCCCCATTTGTTTATTTTGCCTTAGTAGTTTGAGACTCCGGGTGGCCTGGCCACGGTTGTTAGCTTTCTCTATGTTGCTTCGGTATGCATTTCATAGCACCTCTCTCCCCACTTGCACCAGGTTGCGTTCTGCACTGTTCCTGATAGGAAGGGGAAACGTGTCACCGGGCCACGAAGGGAGGAAAGGGAAATAAAATAGGAGTATAGGTCCAAAGAGGGTGGAAAACGTCCGCCCGCGCCTCCAACACTGGCCCATGCCAGGAGGACCCGACCGGCTGGCCGCCCGAATGGGCTCTGCCGTCCGGCTTTCAAGGCCATTGAGCGGCGCCAGACCGTTTGTCTTCCTTCTCGCTCCGATCCGCGAAGCGAGCTGATACGCGCTCGGCTGTGAGCACAACGTGCTCCGGTGCGGCTCTGCTCTGGAGCGGGGCCGCTGTGGAGCACCTGCCCGCTCGTGTGCAGGCCACAGAATACAAGAAACACAGGTTTCAAGAACCTCCCTCTTCCAGATGAGGTTGTCACCCCCGGCTGCTGAGAGTAGGGTGACAGCACTGTTTGCGGAAGACAAACCACATATGTCAACAATGTAAACAGCAATGTAAATAGAAAGAACATATCTGCTGGTCGAGCAGTAAAGAAAGAGGGAAGAGGGAAGAGGAGGAGGAGGAGGAGGAGGGCAGCAGGTTTTTGAAGGGCTTCCCCGTCATGACGTTCGGGTCGTATGTTTGATGACTGTTTAGAACTTGCAAAGACTTTTGGGAAATGCAGTTCTGTTTTCTTCATGGGTTTATGCAAAGCACTTGCGATGATGCTTTGGCCAGGGCCAGACTATTCCTCCACTACCTTGCTACCTTGCCCACCATTACTCTAAGCTTTTCAGTCTTTTCAGATTTTGAGACTGTTAACTTGGGGCAAGGGGTCTGCGCCTACACAGTGGTTCCTGCAACAGGCCCTACTTCCTAGCCATCCACAAACAAGGGTCCTGAGCCCTGCAGTCCCTTACTTGACCTCTCCATGAACAGGGGTGCCCCTCCAAGGGCAGATGAATCCAAGAGTGCGGGGCTGATGTCCTGATTTCTCTTCCCTTGCCCATACACCCTATCAGGCATAGTTTCTAAATTTCTCTCTGTGTGGCGTCAGAGTAGCAGCTTCACCTGTCTTGCTTGTAGTGTTACCACAGCTGCCTAATATTTTGAAAGACTCTTGGAGCAGTGGGTCTTCCTCTCCAGATCTTATGTGCTCCATTGTGTCAGAAAATAGCTTGACTATGAAGGTGACGACGGAAATACAGAAAGAAAATGGAGGAGGCACCCCGATAACCGGGGCAGGGGCCTTCCTCCTTCCGCTCTCTCGTCCCCCCTCCCCCCTCGGGGGCAGGGGAGAGGGCGGCAAGAGTCCAAAAGAGCGCCAAACGCAACAGTAAGCCCGCGAAGGGCAACAATGGAAAGGGGAGGAGCAAGGGCTTCATATGCAGCGGGCGCCCGGCACAGGAGCACTTGCAGCTCTTCCAGCAGCCGGGCGCCCGTCAACCAGGAGAGGATTTCGTTTGTTGCAGTTCCGGACATGGAGGAAGGAGGGTTCCAGTTTTGGCTGTCCGGGATGCTGTGCAGTGTTCCCGATCGAGTGGAAGAAGGTTTTCCAGCTTGTGCCGGGTTTCCAGCAACCGTGCGACAGCCAGGAATAGGGTTCCGGTAAGGAGCAGGGAGAGGGGAAGGCGGTAGAACGGGCCCAGTATGGGTGCGCTGGCGCCTTCGGGGTTGTAAGAATAGACCCCTGTCCTGTGGCGGCCGCGGCGCTTTGAGCAAAGGGCGGGTCCGCGAAGTAATGGATTTAGGTCTCGTGGCGGGTATCACAGGGCTGGGGGTCAGCAGCAGGGGACGGCTGACCAGTCCCGGCGTCCTGCGCGACGAGGGGGGGGCCGCCAAAACGAGTGGGCCTAACGGCAGAAGGCACATAGCTCTCAACCATTTGTGTTGCAAAGGCGAGTGAAATCACCCGATTTTGTTTTTGGCGGGTGAGACGCCCATTAGAATGAATGGGCGTGCAGCGGGCTTGGCGGGTGAGTCAGCCCTTTACAGGGCGGGTGACACCCGCCAAAAACGGGTGAGTTGAGAGCTATGGAAGGCAACATAGGAGGAGCAAGTGGGGCAGGCGGGTCCAGTCCTTCGCATGCCTACATCGTGGTTTAGCCGTGCAGTTTTGGAAATAATAATAATAATAATAATAAAGAGAATAGTTTGCCATTTGTATAGCGCGGAGCGCGGCTTATTGTACCCACGGTTGTCGGGATGGAGGGCTGGGTTGGGCCCTCCCGGGAGGCGAGCCTGCGTTGGCGGGCTCTGCACGGATGTCGGAGCGAGCGCTCTGCTCGCTGTGTCACTTGACCGGCTGTATGAAGGTAGGGGTAATGATTAGGAAGAGATGAATGTAATGGAGTGGTCCCAGTGTCCTAATGGATAAGGCACTGGCCTCCTAGGCCAGAAAATGTGGGTTTGCGTCCCATCTGCGGTGGTTCGTGGCATTTACGGTCACGTTCGGGGAGAATGACGGCGAGTAGACAAAGGAAACGCATGAAAGGAACTCTCGTTCCCAGTTGCCAGGGAATGAAATGCAGCAATTGCAGTACGTTTAATGGTTGTTGTTAAATAGTTTTGCCCGGCATATTGTACATGAGGGAGGTTGTGTGCACTTGCCAACTGTGAGGTCACTAAGGCAATGGTTACAGCGCGGGCGCCACCTTGTTCCACTTTTTGGGCCACCGGGTGCAGGCGCAGGAATACCAACGCGTGGTAGGTGTCCGGGGCGGTGGTGGATTGTGTTCTTCTAGAAATAGCCCGCGTTATCAAAAGCACAGATAATAGAAGGGGTGCGCTGCCACACGGAGCAGCTGTATTTATGAATGCTTACGGTATGATTATCGTGTTTTTTGAATGAGCCCCAAGCACAAAACTAGTGCTCAGGATGAGGGAGGCCCTGGGAGCAACAGCTCTTACCGGAACTTGTTTGTTATAAATGCAGCTCCTTAAGGGAGAGACTGGTTGTTGTTCTCATCACGGCGAAGCGCTGGCTAACAAAACAGGAAGGTACTTGAGGTGTGGGAGCATTGTTGTTTAAGGAGGACTTAGTATGGTAAAATGCCGCGCAGCATTTTGTTTTCTGGGTCCAATGGTATATAATACACGGCTAAGGTTATAATGATATATACTTAATAGCAAGTGTGATAATCTCTTACCGCGGCAACCGAACAACGTGTTTGCTGGGTTTGACGCTGCTGATGTCGGGCGGAGATAGTATTCGACAATGCAATGTCGCTGGTCGGCTGCTAGCAGGATGTTAGGAGCTAGGTGACGAACGCCGTGTTTTTATTTCTTATACTAGCGGTTTGCGGGGCGGCTAAGGGCAGACGGCATGCTATTGATGAAGGGGAGGCTATGTGTGAAAGGGCACAATAGCTCAGCGGCAACGTGTTCGCCTTGGAAGCACGACGACACAAAGCAATACAGGTTCGATCCCCGGGTCCGCGCACGTTATAAATACCCAACTAGGAAAAGAAAGGGAAGAGAAGAAGAAAAACATTTTTCTAAATTGCCCAGGGGTGGTTTAATTGTTGGTATATGCTGCCCTAGTTTCGCCCTTTGCGTTGTTTAGGGTAAGGTATTGTATTTAATTCGAATTCTACGCCCAACGGTTCATGGCCCTGGGGCGCAGTAATTGAGGTAATACTGTGGGATTAAGTGATTTAAGGAATGATGAATCAAGGGGCGCATTATGCTTGCGCCATGAATTGAACTCCATAAGGGCCGCAGTTTTTTAACCAGCGGATATGTGCAAGGAGAAGCCCATGTCCCTTAGGGCAACAGGGCAGCATATGGTGCTTGAGAAATAAACAGGGAGGCCGTGTTTGCAGAAGGAATGGACAACCCCTAAGGTTGGTGTGGCAATGTGGTGTCGTTACAGGGAGGTCTAGGTACGGCCACAGCTTTAAAGAACTGCTGCAATACTGGCGGGCCGAATTGAAAGGGGGGGTCAGTGGCCGTGTTTAGGAGTTTGCGTTTAAGGTTTCAAGCCCATTTTGGTGCATTATGGGAATGGTAGTTGGGCACAAGAATGATACCAGATTGGCTTTTTTATTCTGTAGATTCAATTTATGCCAGACGCAGTCATGCTCCTGGCCGGGGTTTAGTTCCCCGTATACCTGCAAGACTATAAGTCCCAGAATGCGTTTAGGCATTTGCCACGTGCATTTCTGAATAATGCAGCTTTCATGTAGCTGCTACGCATAGGTTAAGGTGCTCAAGGGTTTGGAAATGGAAAAATGGCGGCTTTCAGTGAAGACATTTTCTTTCATTATACATGCAGGGGATTGGTTTTCCAAAAAACGAATGTAATCAGAGTTGGTTTCCAGTAACGTCCACACGAATAATAGGGAAGACTTTCTACGAATAGGGATTTTCTGACCATTGATGTTAGTAGGTGCAAACATGGTGTAAGTGCATGGCCATGGGATATGGTTTCCTGTGGTATTACTGGACACTGATGGTAACAGGGTAAGTGCATGCCCATGTAATATTGTTTTCGGGGGTATTCACTAGCCATCGTTGGTAGCAGGGCAAGAGGGGTGCATGGCCATGGAATTGTGCCAGGCGTATCCCTTAGGCTTATACACAGCCCAAAACTGCTGGGTTTGAGAGATGGGTGCGTGCATATCTCCTGGGTTGAGCGCCTTGCCTTGGGGCAGGGGGGCATGTGTCCAAGGCATTTGGGGGGGACAGCCCCGGGTAGTGTTGCGTGGGGGGGGCACTGCTGTGTGTAGTGAGTCCCTGGTCCCTCCCGCGGGAGGTGAATAGTTAAGTACATTTGCCATAACACAGCAACGTGCGGAACTCGTGTGCTTGGATTTTTATGCAACATCCAAGAGAAATGTTAGGATGCATCTGGACCGTGTAATGGTTTCTTAAAGTGGGTTTCTACGTCTTTAGGACAGGATAGCGTGCCACAGGACTTAACATGCTTTTAAGAGGCACAATTACTGAAAGATTAGCGGAAACATTGCTGGTGGATAATATAATGATGGCTAATAGTATAGGTTGTATGGATACAAATAAGCCCCACTTCTGGATAACGAGACTACAAATACCAGAATACAATTCGGAAGAAGGCGGTAGCATGGCCTGAAGTTGTTTAGATATGGGAGTACCTAGTAGTTATGAGGAATGTCGATGGATAATATGCTGGTTGGTTTTCGGGAGCCATTAGAAAGGGTTTTCCAGGAGGCATTACTTGGGGGAGATGATCCATACGGACAGGTAGCGAGGGCACCGACCAAGATTTCCCAGAAAAGGCAGGGTGGTTAATTATTCACTCAGCGGACAAATGAATTTATGTATGGGGGACGGTACCTATCCACAAGGCAATGCTTCTGGGACACAGCCTACAAGTCCAAAAAAAAAAAAAGGTGTCCACAGTATGCCTCAGGTCTGCATTGGGGGGATAACAAATTGTTTTCTGTTCAAATACAGGCAGGGGTGTCTGGTGTGGCAACGTTGGCTCCGCTTCCTCGAACAAATGGCGTTATCTCAGCCCAAAAAACACCTGCAACGGCAGGGGGTATCAGGCACGGAGGGTTGAGAGAATCGTGTCTACGAAGGAGATGGTTGGACAAGGCAAGGAACAGAGTCGGACCAGCACCCCTTGGGAGCCTGAAACAGCAGGGGCGTCTGGTGGTGGCAACGAGGGCTCCGCTTCCTCGAACAAATGGCCCTCTCTCAGCTCAAAAACACTTGCAGGGGCAAGGTGGTATCAGGCACGTAGGGTTCAGAGAGTTGTGTCTACGAAAGAGACGGTTGGGCAAGGAACGGAGTCGGACCGGCGCCTCTTGGGAGCCTAAAAACGGCAGGGGCGTCTGGTGGGGGCAGCGAGGGCTCAGCTTCCTCGAGCAAATTGCGCTCTCTCAGTCCAAAACACCGGCAGGGGCAGGTGGGCATCAGGCATGGAGGGTTGAGAGAGCGGTGTCTACGAAGGAGATGGTTGGACTATGCAAGAAACGGAGTCGGGCCAGCGCCCCTTGGGAGCCTAAAACGGCAGAGGCGTCTGGTGGTGGCAACGAGGGCTCCGCTTCTTCGAGCAAATGGCGCTCTCTCAGCCCAGAAACACCTGCAGGGCGGAGGGTTGAGAGAGTTTGGGCTACCAAGGGATGGTTGGAAGAAAGGGGAGGCAGTTGGCCTCAAAACGGTGGTCGAACAGGGAGCCGGTGTGCAAGAGCAGGTCAAGGTATGACGGAAAGATGGAGGGGACTGAAGTATCCCTAGAACTGGCACAACCGGCAAAGGTGAAATCCCTGGTCAAAGGAGGATAGACGGAGTTGCACTGGGCAGCAAGGTGTACTCAGAACTGCTAGAACTACAAAATAGGAAAAGGGGAGAGCCACGGTGGGCGGTAACCCACCTTTGGCGTGGCGGTGTTGTGGCGACCAATGAGAAGAGAAAGACTCCGAATGAGCCATGGCGAAACCGGAAGGGGCTTCGCCCAGTCTGGACAGCGCCTCCTGGGAGCCTAAACGGGGGGGGTGTCTGGCGGTAGCAATTGGGGTTCAGCTTCCCTCCAACAAACGGCGCTCCCCCAGTCCGCAAATACCTGCAGGGGCAGGCGGTTCTCAGACTCGAAGGTCTTGGGGGAGTTGGGCCTGCAATGGACATGGATAAAAAGGGGGAAGCAGGACAAGGAGCAGTCGCTACATCTTTGGAACTATTTTCAAGATCTGTTTGCTGTGGTTGTATATATGTGAAAATAAATCTGCGGCCTTGTTACGCCAAACCAAAAGAAAATGTCTCATTCAGCACCTTACTATAGGGGAAAGGAAAGGGGCGGGCAAGAATGAGAAATGGGTGATACACTGGCCTAACTAATGGACAAATGCCCAGGTTATTCTGTTAAGCGAGAATTCAGTTCTGAAGATTCTTTCTTCACTGGGCGAATTGGTAATTATTTTGCGTTTTTCTTGCCAATGACGAGATGTGGTCACAGAACACCACAGAACACATACAGTTCACAAGTCCCCTCCAAGCCACACACTATTTCCTAAACAAAATTTGTTGTTGGACGTAACAGTAGATCTATTTTAATGTTAACCTACTTAACCTCTACAATATTTTCCGCACTAAATTCCTTTGAATTGAAATGTAATGACGTGCCCCAAAACCTGCATTATGCCTGATCATTCGTAATGAATGTAGAAGTTGTTTTTCTCATGTACCACCATTATGCAATTGGTGGTGATATCTGCATGAAAAATAATGAAAAATAATGTAAAAAATATTTCTGAGCATGATTTTGTAAATGTGCTCATTATGTTCATTGCATGTGTTGATTCTTTGTGGCATGTCTTCATCTTGAGCGTATATTGATGAAGCAGTGTTTTTTCTGCCTTGGAAGATGGCAACATCTGATTTACATAAGTTGTGTAGTCGGTGCTCGCCTGAAAAACGAACAGGGCTACACTGTGTATGAAAGGTTCATAAAGGCCAGTGCGTTTAAGACCGCATTGAACATTTCAAGGTGCCAGCCAGGGATGGGCCACTCAGCTTGAATAAATGCTAGTTCTCTACATGCAGACAGCTCACTATTTCCCATCTTGTTCATGGTTTTTAAAGCACAACATTTGCCCAATGTGAATGAGTGACTAGTGGTTAGTGGCAAGTGCACCTTTTGTGCCTTGGTCTAGGAGTATGTCCCCAGGAGTGGAAGCCAGCTGGGATACAGATATTCCATCGTACAAAGCTTTAGCACTTTTCTCTGAATGGTGTGCATCCTGAAATAATTGAACATGCACGAGTCATCCTCCACTGTGGGACTCACTAAGAAGAATGGTGCTGTGGATGGAGGACGGGTTGAAAGCTGTACCAGCAATTCCACTTCTGTTTGCTTAGTTCAAAGCACTGCTGGTCCCATTATTATGTTAGTATTGCCTCCATGCCTTGATTGCTCAATGGCAACTTCCCCCAGTTGTAGACTGATATCTGCAAGGAAATCTACTCTACACCCCAACCACCTCTTGTTTAATAGTCTCAGTTGGAGTACCAGAGAAGCCTTTTAGTTGGAGGATAATGCAGCCTTCTGTTGGGGGCACTCACCAGATAATATACCCCATGGCAAAAACCACAGGTAAATTGTGAAACATTCGTCTGAGAAGAAAAGAACGTAGACATTACTTTTATTAGACTACATTGGCTCAGAAGAAATGAGGGTTTTATTTCCAATCTAAGTGTTAGTCTTGGTAAGAAAAAAGGTAATAATGCCAATAATTGAGTATTGGTTTAACACCCTCCCCCCAATACACCCCAACCTCCCCCTACACGAAACCTGTCTCAAGAAAAACAATTATTGTGATATGTTTTTGTCATCTGGATCCCTGCTCACTGTATACATGCCTATAACTGAGGTGGTGATGATTTCCTGCAGTGGATCTGTAACTGAGGTGTTAGGCAGAATCCTGTGCAGTTCCCTTGGGGAACACTGCAAGAAGATTAAGACTACCGGAGTAAGCATTAAACCCAATTAGTAGCAGTCTGCACCACCCAGATTTACCTGGTAGCTGTGGCTGAGCAGTCAGACTTCTCTCAAGATGAGTAGAGC
Source organism: Ambystoma mexicanum (assembly GCF_040938575.1). NCBI lineage: Eukaryota > Metazoa > Chordata > Amphibia > Caudata > Ambystomatidae > Ambystoma > Ambystoma mexicanum. Next base: position 872,104,608 of record NC_090936.1, read on the forward strand.
AGTATACAGAGGATACACAATTGGGCTAAGAACACAGTAGAGCAAGCAAACACTGACCAGAGCATGGTATCAAAAGTATATAATTATTTATTTAAAACACACTTTAGGCAATACACTAAGCACTCTAAATCAAAGCAAGTTCAAACACAGTCAGATAAAGTATACACACCTCCCTTAATAATTATTAGACAAGTCTAGGTAAAAACACCACTATTTTTCAAAACCGATGTGAGCGCGTAACTTAGATGGCACTCCAATAATTAAGTTAAAGGGAGAGAAAAAGGCAGGTCATTAAAATAAAACAGTTCCCAACACTTTTATAAGACAACAGCAAGTTAGTGAAGACAGAGTCTACTGTAGAGCCAAAGTTCATAGGCCAGGCCCACTTTAAATGGAGCAAGGTGAAATGTGCCCAAGATCACACAGTTTAAAAAGCACTCAAGTCCTTGCAGAAATGTTCAAAGGAGGTTGGTTTGATGCGAAAGATAAAGTTAGAAGGTCTGGGGCCAACCCAGTTGGAAAGCCAAGGATTTAAGGGTCACCTTTAGCAATCCTCAGAAAGGGAGGCCAGGAAGAACACATTACTTTAAAGAGTGAGGAAGCTCCAGCAATGGCAGTTGTTCCTGGCAGCCGGTGCAGTTCGTGGTTTCGACCAGGGGAAGAGAAGATCTTGTCGAGGAGGAAACTTGGAGTCGTTGCACTGCCCATGGAAGAGACCAGCCGCGGAGTTAGTTCGGTAAAAAGGTGCGTTCCTTTTTTATTCATGGTCACAGTGGTGAAGCTTGGCTATCTGGCCGCCGGGATGCTTGGCATGGGCGATTCGACCAAGGGACGTTCTGGAAGGCGAATGGCGAACTGGTTGTCTTCACCAGCTCAAAGGGAGAAGACTCTTACAGCAGAAGATCTTCTCTTGTCGTCGGGAAAGTGGTGAGGTCGTTGCAGCAGGGCTCCACCGGTGGTGTCGTCGTTGCAGATGGCTCAGCTTCTCCCCTCTTCGGATTTCTTAGGTCTTGTGGCAACTTCTGATGTTCCAGTCCCAAAAGCACTGCTTTTATGCAGAAAAACCCCCATTCAACAGCCTAGCTGTCACTCATACATGCTAAGTGGTGAGCCGGGCGGCTCACCACTGGGCCAATCAGAACAGAGTGCGACTTGGGTTGCTAAGGCAACGCAGTGCAGGGTGCCAATTCCCCCACCCACACATCCTGTGGAACCCAGACAGAGGGGCACCAGTTGGAGAGCTTCTGTGGAGAAACCCGCCAAAAAGTGGAACAAAGGGCCCGACCTTGGTTGGAGTTACAGAGACGGACACAAACGCCATTTTGGGAAAGAGTTCTGGCGAAAAGACCCAACTGGTGATTTTATATTAAATAAATAAACCGGCGGTATCTTTAACATTGCACCAAAAAGTGGTGCGGTTAAAATCAATGGGAAAATCCCATAGGAAATATTCTGGTGGAATATTTCGCGTGGGAACCACTGCCACCAGCCAGAAACTCGACATGGGGGGGGGGGGACTGGACAGTGCCCCCTTGAAAACAGACCCTGGGGCAATCGAATTAACCCCTTCCAGTACTTCCACAATATGATGGTTTGTACACTGTTCTGTTCACAATTTTGGACTAGTAAAGCCAATGGTGACTTTACATGCCCTGGGAGACAGTAGTCAGTCCCAGGGTATGGAGTCTATGTTTGGGGGTCACTATGACACCCCTGTGTTACTGCACTGAGGGTGCTGTGTAACACATACACTAAAACAGATGATACCCTATGTAGTAAAAAGACCCCATAGCCCATAAGCACACAATAAGTCAAAGACATACCTCAAATCATGCCTAAGAGTGGGAGAAAAAGAGTCTCACTCTTAGCAGGAGAAAAAAACAAACCCCAAAATTCCAGCAAAGCTGCTGGGGGACTCACTAGGTTTGGGAAATTAGCCTTATAAGAGAATTCTCCCTAACATGAGGTAAAGAGGGATGCTGTTGTATACAGTGAGTGCCTCCACGTATATTGAGGCCTGCAAGAGTTTTACAGCTGAATGAGAGCAATTCTGTTTTTGTCAGTTATATCGCATCGCAGATTCTTCATGGTCAAAAGCCAGAACGTGATCCTCAACTCCATTGCCATGTGTATAGTTATTCCCATCTTGTATTCCAAGAGATTGGCAATTCACTCCCAAGCTAAAATCTGTTCCAGCAGATGCTGCCCATGTATTCTGAATGTCTCTTGATGCTTGGTGCCTGCTGAGGCAGGAATGTTTCCCAGCTAGGTTCACGTTTTCTTTGTAAAAATGTTTCCAAGCAGCGGCTAGGACAAGAGTGTCCACCTTTCCAAAAATATCTGTGTGTTGTACGAACATGCCCTTCTCTGTCATGTATTATGTGTGTATAAAGTAAAACCACATTGAGTTTAGCAACCTTGTAATTCTTCTACTGGGGATGGTCTCTATTTTGGCTCACACATCTGTTGTATTATGTGCATAGCTACTCAAATTCTGAACAAAAGTATCTGTAAAAGGTATTCTGAACATTGCAAGTATCCATCAATCTGTGTGAATGCTTTATCAAATAACAAATCAATGGAGGCAATTATGGGACTTCTGAATGGCTTAGTATCCTTTTAAACCTTGGGAAGTAGACAGTTGGAATAATATATGTACAGGTCGGGAAACCCAGCTCATCACCTAGCAGACCAACTTTGTGTCAATTGCGTATTAATTGGCAATATTCACATTTATTGTCCAAGATTGGTTTAAAATTTCGCATAAATGAAGGGGTCTCCCAATAATCCTCTTCCAAGTTCCGTTTAGTGGTCATCATGACCACCACTGATCCACCTTATCCACTGCCTTCATGGTTACACTAGTTTCTTCTCAGAGCCTCTTGGAGGTCATCCATTGTGGTTCAGTAAGATTGTCTTTCATGGATCCTTTAGGAGAGACCTCAATATTTCTTTTTTAAATTTTGAAGGGCTCGAAGCACTTACATTAGGTAAGACCCCCTATAATCAGGTACAGAATCTAGATCTGTTCTAGCAGAACCTAATTCAGAACGGTCTGTGGGGATATCCATCTGTTCCTCCAGTTTATTTGTGAGAGCCGTATAATCTACTCGTGCAGTATGGGCATCCAAAGATTTAAAGTCAAGTAATGGTGGGCTGTCTCCGACTGGCTCTATGCTTATTGGACACCGGCACAACGGTTTATCATTAAGTTGCAAAAAATGTTTTAACTTGTCTTTACGGTTAAACCTCTACAGCGCAAAACTAGTATTAACCATATCTAAGTCTTTAACGGGAGAAAGTCATAGCTAAGGCTAAAACACTATGTAATATAATTTGTCCAAAGGAAGTGCGTCAAATCCGTAGATGTCACTCCTCCCGAGGGGGAGCCCCTTCCCATGAGGCCAGGGAGATTAGGCCGCTACCCAATAGTCCCCCTGGGGGTGGTACTCAGTCGGCTGATCTCATGGGTAGGGAAAACCCCTATGGGACCAGTGACGACTATTCGGGGAGAATGCGATATATATACACACACACCCCCCTCTCCTTCAACCTCACTCGCTCTATACCCACCATCCTCTCCCATGTGTTTCTGCAGAGCTATCGAAATAGAAACCACTGAGACGAGGAACAATAGGCGGGAGTTGAAGGAACTAATGTGTAACAGCACTGATACTAGGAAGAGCTGCAAAGCCCTACCAAGTAGACCGTGGAACCAACCTGAGTGGTCTAGACAACTGTGACCAAGTAAGACAAGCCTAGTGATAAAAAGGAAGGAAGGACTGCCAGGAAGGGTCGATCTTCCCAACCTGGAAGTCGTCTGGCTTGGGGCAAAGAGGAGGACACCAAACGGGACACGGCGGTGACGTCCTTTTTTGGTTTGCCATCAGCAGACTGAAAAGAAAGCTGGAGGAACGGAAGCAGATCGGAAGCAAGCCCTCGAACCACGCGCTGTGGAGAGAGACTCCAGCCGCCGAGCCTCTACCACTTTGGAGCACCGCAGAGATAGAACGCGGGAAACCGAACAGAGCAACAGGAACACTCCTTGCCTGGCCAGAAGCTCGGTAACCAGGGTCTGGGACCCATCACTGCGAAGTCCCAACAAAGGGGGCAGAGCTTGCGAGAGGACGCGAGAAGCCGAACTGAGCTGGGTAAGGGAGACATTCCCCCATTAGTTATTGAATTGCCACACAAGCTTGAGAAAGGCCACGGAAAGGGAGACATTCCCCCATTAGTTGAGTTTGAACTTTATTTTGAGGACTCTCAATTTTATACAGCGAAGGTTTTGATCCCCTGCCCAGAAAAAAGAGATCATTCACCTGGACCAAAGAAACCTACCACCTCTTCAGTTTAGTTTATAGTGTAAGGGAAAGAGTAAGGATTCTGACAGGACTGTGGACTTTTTACTTTGGACATTCTGACAGACCTATTAGCATTTTAGTTGAGCAGGGAACCGCCTCTTAGAAATGGGGCAAGAATGGGTTTTCTTTTCCTTTTATCTTTTTGAATTAAAGTGTTTGACACAGTGGTGGCATGATGGTTAGCAGAGTCCTACTTCTACACCCTTACAGAAGGAACAGCATTGGCCCATGTCAACATAAAGCAGGTATCCAAAGTAAATACCAATCAGGAAAAAGGTGGAGGTGGAGTGGCAGTTGTACACTAAAAACAACAATTACATAAAGACTTAATGTGATCTATATTTATATTGCCTCAAAACAGTTTGAACTTCTTCCTAGGAAGCAAAACAATGGATAGGAAAAGGAGTTGAGAGCCAAACATTCACTCATCTCTTCACAAAACACCCTAATTACTGTCAAAACATTTCCAAAATCCCACATAACTGCATCAATGCATTCAGTAGGATTGACTCAGAGTGTGACCGCAATCCTCTCAAGTTCATGTTTCCTCAGGCCACAATACACTAGTACCCAACAAACCCCCTCCAGGAATCTTTTGAATGCATCCACATCACTTAAAGGAAACCTTTTGTAATCAGTACAAATCAATTGGGATTAAGTCCCATTTTGTCTTGACCTGGATACAATTTTCAGTGACTTTAACCTTTCCCTTAACACGGCCATAGCAACTATTCTTTTCCCACTTCCCCTTTAATGTGTCATTCTTCTGCTTCCAACACATTTAGAAAGAATCATCGACAAACCCAATGAGCCTGACCTGTTAGTCCGGAGTCTATAATTAGTTGGGTCAAGTATGGGGATTCATCTGGGAGTAGCATTGTCTGTTGAAAAGTAGTGTGCTGTCTCCAGTGACAAATGCAAAGTGTTTACGTTGTTTAGCTGCCTGTATCTACTTGTCCTTTTCTGTGATATGTAGACCTAGCTTTCTAGTTTAAAGGTTTCATTTTCCCTTTCATACTCCTAATATTATTTTTTTACATGTTGTTTAGGAACCGCTTCCAGTGACGCATGTGAAGAGAATGCAAGAGGTGTATAGCTTTAATGGCGTGAAAAATTCTGAAATCAGATTCAGGTTTGTTAATGAAGAAACAATAGAATTAGATGGTTGCTTTATGACCATTCACAGATGTGATGAATGCTACCGCACAAAACTCATTATTGGGATCCTAATTATGACACACAACGTATTCCTTCCATCATGTCGGATATGTCTCCAGTTAAATATCCCACTCAATGATGAAATCCCCAAAACGCAAGGTGTCCGTGTACTTGGAGTTGCACCAGTACAGTTATTATATGATCCTTATAAAGCTAATAGATTGGTTTTGCTGTTTTGAAAACGTTCTACCTCAAAGTACTCAGTAGCTGTATGCCTCGTTTATCAATGTTGCTCAGGAGTGCCATACTTGTAAACCTGCTGGTGGGAGAGTAAATAAAATGTATTCTTTTGCCTTGCTACTTTGTGCTGCTGTAGATCAGCAGACCGTTATTCCTCTGGTGGCAGACCATGTTTTGGGATGGTAATCGGCTCACAAAATGGTGGACAGCCTAAGTTTGAGAAACTCTTATTAAAAAAAAAAAAGCACACAAATAAAAGTAAGATAAATTGAAATTATTTTAATCTGAAGAGTGGGCATAAGTTAAAACATGAGTAATTGGCAGCAACCAATATTATTTGTGAAAAAACTGTGTGCCCTCCTAAACCAGCTGATCAGTTTGGAATTTGGAAAAGCAAAACTTAGATCCTTCTGAAGCAGATAAGTTAGGTATCGTTGAGTTTTGTGTGGAAACAGCGATTTCCTATCTTCTATCACGGAAGTTGGTTGAAAGCTATTGACAATATAAAAAAGTCTTTCTTTGAGGCAAATGTGTTTATTTTACTGTTTTAGGTACAAAATGCATGGAAATCAAAGCTTTCAAACACAATAAAAAGGTTTATTTTAAAAAAATGCTTTAAAAGATGTCTAAGCAATTTTTCCAAACTCTTGAAGAACATAAGCAATAAAGAACACCCAGATTTGTTTTAATTTAATTGTCTGTCATTACCCATATCCCACTTTCCTTCGGTATATAGATGACTGATTCTTTCCTTGTAGAAATTGATGTATATAATTTAAAGTTTCATTTTGATAGGCTGTCTCTGAATGGTCTGCCTTCTGCCATTATTCTCCAGGGTACGCACCTTAGCAATGAATACAGGAAAGCCAACTTCCTTTTTATCCTGACATGCAGGAACTTTTGGGCGCCCGGCATTTAATATGACGCAAATGACACCTGCGCCGCTGGATAATACAATTCCAGGTCTGGTACATTAATAGCCCCTGTTCCCACGACCCAGTAAGCGTTTGCCATTTGCTTCTGGCTGTTTTTGGGCTCCACACCAACTTCACCATTAATGACCACAGTGTCATGAAAAACTGAGCACCTGGCCACAACGGGACATTAAGAAACAAATATAATAGCTTATGGAGGACAATCATTTTTATAATCGCTACCATCCCCAAAGGGGAGACTGGAAGCGACACCCACTGGTCAATCTTACCCTGTAGTGTCTCAAGGTAAGCCCCATGGTTCTCTATAAGTAGCTGGGGGCGACTCCTGCTCGCATGGAAACCCAAGTACTTTGTAATAATAACGTGCTCCCAACAAAACCTTTCTGCTCCCAGGGGGTGCATAATAACCTTGTTCAGTGGGAACAGGATTGATTTAGTCCAGTTAACCCATAGACCTAATACTCCTCCAAACACTTCTATCTCCTGTGAAAGAGGCAGAAGATTGCTACCTGGATACTTATACAATAATATCATCTGCATAAAATGAGATCAACTTCCGGGTAGTCCCCCAATGCAAGCCCCTGGTGTTCATGAAGCGACCTCAAACGTGCAGGTAGCGGCTCCATCACTATTGCGAACCAGAACAGGGATAGCAGACACCCCTGTCGCGTTCCCCGCTGTTCGAATGCTGCGGAATGCATACCGAAAAAGTATATTACCTTTAACGCATGACAAAAAGAATAGTGGTACTCCAATCTTTTCTAGTACAGCAAATATATAATCCCAAGTCAAACACCTTCTCCATATCTAATAGCGCCCCAGTTGCCTGTACAAAGGAATCAATCTGTGCCAATACCACAAACAACCGCTGTAAATCAAGGGCTGTGGATCGACCCAGGATAAAACCAGTCTGGTCAACATGCACAATAGAGGTGAGAAAGGGGAGTAATCTATCGGCTAATATTTTGGAGGATATTTTCGTATCCGTGTTGATGAGGGATATCGGTCTGTAAGAGGCACAATCCAAGAGGTCTTTATCTGGCTTCAGTATCAAATACATGATACTTTCTCTCATCGTAGTAGGCAGAGATCCCACTTCAAGGCTCTCGTACCATACCTGTAACAAGAACTCCACAACATCGGGACCAAACTCCGAAAAAACCTCAGAGGTAATTCCCGATCCCAGTGCTTTGGCTGTCGGGCGGTCCTTAATGGCTTTCATAATATCCTCAGTTGTTATTGGCGCACCCAACACCTCTCGCTTGACCACTTAACTCCTTCAATTCAGCCTTCTCAGCAAAGTACCTCATAGTATCCGGATCTGCCCTATCCCCAGCCGCATGCAGGTTCCTGTAAATCGCGAAATTCTGCCATTATCAACTAAGGATGCGAAACCAGAGAGCCATCCACGCAGCTTATTGCGGGTATATCCGACTGGCCCCTGGCGCTCTTCATCAGTCCGCCAAATACCTACCAGGTCTCCCTTCTTCTCCATACGTACGTGCCAACTGCAGGAACACAAGAAAACGCTTTGCTTCGGTATACCACATCTAATATCACTTGACTCTTGAAGCTTCATTGCAGGCGAGCAACTGCTAGGCTTGCCAGCCGAAACTGCCACACAACCGGGGAATGATCGGAAAATGTCCTCGGAAGCATGACGCAATACCCAGTACTGCAGACCATCGCCGGTCCCACTAATATGTAATCAATTTGAGAACTCCTATTGTGAACAGAGGAGTAGAATGAGAACCCTCTGTCATCAGGATGCAACGTTCTCCACCGATCTACCAACCCAAGGTCTGCCACCCTCCCCTCCCCCCTAGTATTGCTCTAGTTATCGAGGATAGTGGTATCGTACTTGCAGTGGATCTATCTCGTACCAGATGTAGGATCACATTTACCTCCCAGCCACTATTAATCGTGTATGTGAATACACCATGTATTTAACCCAAAGGGCATCATAAAACCCAGGATCATCCACATTCGATCCATACACATTGACCAATATAATTAGTTCCAGACCAGCCCTGACACTAAAACAAACCTCTCCTCAGGATCCCTCTCATGATGCAACAACCTAAATCCCAATGAATAGGAGGAATAAGACGTATAAAATCTGGCATCTTCCCAGGACTTTGCTAGCCCATCATTCAGTTTCCCCATCATATGCGTTTCCTGAAGAAAAAGTATCTTCGCACCATTGGGCTCCCCATAAACCACAAATGTACGCGTTTTTGGGTACTTACTCAGCCAGTCCTCTCACATGCCAACTGAGGAGAGTGCAATGACCATGCGTCGGGGTTCTAGCCATCACCCTGCTGGTTTCATTTACATACCCTCCTAAGTTTAGCAAGACCAAAAAATAACCTTTTGTAATCTTCACAGTATCCACAAAACATGCGAACCAATTTCATTTGAGTACCTCGAACCATAACACTCCCCTATCTGCTCAAACACCTTCCACCCACTCCCTCCCCCTACCCTTATAACAGAACTTGCCCACCCCACTACCCCAGCCAGCAGTGATATCCACCCCCTCCCTATGCAACCACAACAAACCCTTCTCAACCGGGCACCTACCCAGGGGTACCAAACTCAATGACTTCATTTGACCAACCACCCTGAGCTGCTCTTAAGGAGGAGTAGGCCCACTTTTACCAGGATAAACAGCAACTGGCCCAGTTCTTTACATAACAGTTATCACAGCAGCCAACTTAGAAGCTGCACCAAATGCCCTATCTCTGACGGTTTACCCTTTTCCAGCCCACACTTGCAGATCAAATATAAAAGTTGTCATAACTATACACTCATTAGAAGACTCTCTCATACAATGATATGCCCACGTAGAGCCCCACCCTCTCAGGTCTTTGGCAAGGATTCAATATAAGCAATCACTTCCGTAAAAGAATGAGTCGTATTTCCATGGATAACTCGCAACTTAGATGGGTACAGCATAGCGTATTGTATCCCCTTCTCCCTTGGTAGGCGCTTCCCAGCCAAGAATTGGAGCCGGGCCCATTCCACAGACTGTGTGAAATCTTGGTAGAACGACACTCTAGCCTCCTTATAGTGGAGATCTCCCAGCTCTGTGCCCTGCGCCAGATGGTATCACGGTCTCGATAGTTCAACAGTCTTGCAGTGACTGGGCATGGGTACTGCCCTTGTTAGGGCTTCTGCACAGAGTCGGTGTGCTCTTTCTACTAATAATTGAGGGGACAATGTGGGATTACCCAGGACCTCTTTGATGAAGGTTTCATGAACAGTTCCATATTTAGTATTGGTAGTGACTCCGGGATCCCAACCACTCTAATGTTGTTGCGTTGGGACCTTGCTTCCAAATCTTCATTCTTATCTCAGATTTCTTTCACTTCCTTCTGCAACCCATGGATTGCCAGAGTTACTTCACTGCTCATGTCTTCCAGCACCCCCACTTTGCATAAGCGACTGCTGTCTTTCTCTATCCTCTCCTGCATGCAGATTCCCTCTGACATTTACCTTGACAGAACCCCAGCGTTGCCATTTGTGATTTCAAGCTGGCAATAGTGGAAAATAATGTCAGACTACTACAGTTTTAGCACTGTCAGTTCCAATATCAACTGAAAAGCAGAGCTGCGAGGATAGCTCATCGACAACACTTCTGTCTTGGAAAAACACAACACAAAACAATAGGGTTTAGATTCCTGCTCCCGCAATTATGAAATACTGGGGTTTATCGAAGCTCCCCGAAGAATATAAAACTATTAACGGGGGGCAAATATATCGGAATTTTTCAGTAGTCGGCGAAAACCCTACCTATATTCCATACCATCAAGTTTAGTATTCACTGACGCAAAACCACTTTTAATTTCACCCAGTACCAAGCTCAACTCCAAGGACTACCCGACGGCTCTCCGGTTGTAGTCATGACCAAGCCGGGTGATGCCACCTCCTCCTGCCCCGTTGACCGAGGAGCAGCCATGGTGCCCTTACACAGCACCAACCCCTCCTTCTGCATAAACTGCAGGTGGCCCTGCTTCTTATTTCCTTTGGCCATCTGATAGCAGCACCCTGATCTCCACCCTCGTCGCACCCCTCTGCGGCGTGGCCAGCCTTAACCTTCTTTCATCCAGTGAGGGGAGAACGCCCGAGCCCACTGGCCACCCTACATCTGCATATGATGTTCACTTTACTGCTGCTTATGGCTCCCATAAACTGTTATTGCCCCACCAGACAGCACTGTCCGGTACTCCACTGATAACATGTTTCAAGTCCTCCAGTCACCACTCTGAGCCACTTATGTCAGCCCAGTGCCAAGCCTCCCCTCACCACCACCCAGCTAGCAACACAGTAGGTTCATTGGCGCTCTCTGGTGCTGAATAGGAGCTCAATCACCCCAAATAGCTCAGCCCCCTTAGGTTTTGCCAAAGTCATAAGCTCCTCTGTGGCTCTCATAGGGTATCCCAGGTTGACTGAGGGCCTGTCCTAGCTCACCGATATTCAGTAGCCTCTTTCAATGTTAAGCAACACCAGTGTCGAGGGGATGTTTCATGTCCCATCTTTGCAGTTATGGAAAAGCTCAGCCAGTGGCTGTTACCTGTTCCCTCTCTAGCTCCACTATCTTCCTAGCACAGGCCGTCGGCTAGGTCCTCAGGGCCCGATCCTCCTCCATGTATACAACTGCCTCCACTTTCAGTAGATCACACCAGTGTCCTTACCGTTGAGTTGCTGTGTATTCTCCTTAGCTCAGGAAACAGTCCAGCTGCAATTTCGCCGGCTTCTGGGGGGGGTGGAGGGGGGATGCACACACTTCTACCCACTCCAGGTCCCCCTTGACTGTAACACCTCTCTGATGTCCTGTTTGCCAGGCCGCTCCGCCACCAAGATCTTCAGTACTCTGCGGTACCTCTCTTCATGAGCGCTGCAACCATTCAGATGTTCCAACTGCAGTCCGGGAGCATGGGCCCCGCCACTCGCACTTCTCTGTCTCTCGCTGAGTGGGACCACTCACCAAAGGTCCCGGCGCAACTCGAGTACTCAAGTCACAGTCACGGAGCACCAGCCCCGACTCCCCTACCGCTCCTTCTCTCGTTATGCGGGACCACCCTGCAAAAGCGCGTCTCACCCGCAAAGCATCATTGCTTATTTTGTACTCTATCTCAACATGGGACCTCTGTCTGTGGTCCCTTGACACTCTTGACGGTGACTTTAACTTTAATATGCAGTTTCTGTATATTTTCCCCACTCTGATTTAGTGAGGCCAGTGTGCCCATCTCATTATCTTAACTTTTGTGGTATTTTTTTATTTGTTTTAAGAGTAACAATCGAACACAAAACCAAAACCATAGTTGCAGCACAGTGTTGATATTACATGAAACATAAGCCCTGACAAGCATTAACACATATGAAAGAGGAAGGGATTGGTATAGGCGATCATAGTATTACAGTCTGGTGTACGACCCATTTACGAGTTTAGATAAAACACATTTCTACGTACCGTTTTATTTCACACTGCCATCCCCCATCTGTCCCAGATCTTCACAAATTTGGAGGAGCAACCTCTGGACCTATATATTCGTTCCTCCATTGCTCTGGAATTATCCATATCCATTTAGATAACGTGGGTGCATCTCTCGCCCACCACAGCATAGCAATGTTCCTTTTAGCCACTATCCAAACTTTAGAAATAACAGCTTCTCATAAGGAAAATAAGCCGTTTCCCCCCCGTATTCCTAGCAGTATCAACGCTGGATTCCCCCTTACCGGCTTGGACACCTTGTGGATATCGTATTAATGTGTCTATCTCTGGTGCCTCGGCGAAAGCCACACCAGCGACGACTGCGATGATTGCTAGTCCCTGACATCTAAGGCCTTGCAGGAACGTAAGAAGAAATTGAAATTAGGTAGGGTGTTTAAGCCCCATAAATCGAGGTCCGCTGGGCTTTCGACCGATGACTCGAGGTGCGACTCCACGTCGGTGAAAATCCAGGGGGTCTCGGTCTAGGAGTGGTTCCCGCCATTCCTCTGTCTCGTCGAGACATTCTAGGAAGCGCGGTCACTGGTCGCCTTCCCCATCCTCGTCAGAGGAGGACTCCGCCAGATGGTTGACTTGTCCGACTAAGTCTTCTTCGTCTCTGGCCGAATGGGATTCATTCCGCCGGCAGATGTTAGCGATTTTCGAGTCGCAAGGCACGGTTCCGTCCGCGCCTTCGTAAGAAGCCGGCAAGGAACAGGCTCGGTCCACCACTCGCACGCCTTTGGGCTCGGGCGGTCGGCGCTATCATCGGGAGCGGCCGAGGACCCACTCGGACAAGGGAGATCGCCATAGCCGTGCCAGATCCAGGTCCCGGTCCTCGACACCATGGAGATCGTCGGAACCTGTGAAGCCTTCGAAGAAGGCATCGATGCCATCAGCGCCGTGTCAGTCAAGGGGCTCTCTCGAGGCTCCAGCCTCGAAGAAGTCATCGACGCCGTGGCCGTCGAGGGACACTCTCGGGGCTCCGCCCTCGAAGAAGTTGTCTATGCCGTCGGCGCCGATTCCCTCAATGCCGTTTGTGGAGGATTTGCTGGAGGTGCCCCAGAGGGCTGTGGAACCTCTGAGGAAGGCTCTCACTAAGTCTGTGAGGCCTGCTTTTGAGCCCTTTTCTGTACCTCCTCCTAGATTGGAGTTTTTCCAACCTTTACAAGATATTTCAGAGTTTGAGGAACTGTCTGATGAGGAGATGGTTGTGCCTCCTGATGTCCCTGATGATCTTTTATCTGGGCATAGTCAGATGGAGGAACTCGGTCAGTCATTGCATGACGCTAGTGGCCTTAACACCTCTCCGGAGGTGGAGTTTGGCCGACCTGAGCCTGGGGCACATGCAGATTCCTCCTATCAGCGTCTCATGTCAAGGGTGACAGAATACTTGGGGTGGTCTGCTCCACCTGTTGATTTTGCTCAGGATGATTTGACGGACATCCTGGATCAAGGTCCACCAACTGTCCCGGTGTTGCTGTTTCACATGGCTTTGCAAAGGAGGGTGGCGGCGGATTGGACTGCTCCGGAGAGTCTACCGGCAGTTAATAATTTGCTTCCGAAAAAATACTGCCCATCAAGTGGTGACCCCTGCTACTTATCGACGCACCCTACTCCGGAGAGTTTGGTGGTGCAGGCGGCCACGGCCTCCTCGAAGCAGGCTGCGTACCCTACCATCCCTCCTGATAGGGACGATAAGCTCTTTGATGGTTGGGCGAGGAAGGTATTTTCGGCGGGAGGTATGGCATTGAAGGCGGCCAACTCCACTTGTGCCTTAGCGAGATTTACACACACTCTGTGGAACTGTGCGTCTTTGGCGGCTGAGAATATTCCCGAAGGAACGGGATGGTTTTCTAGCCCAAGTGCAAGGCGGCAAGGATGCCATGTGTGAGTCTGTTCAGTCGGGTTTGGACATGGCAGACTGTGTCAGCCGGTCCATGGCTGCGTGCACAGTGATACGCAGGTTTGCGTGGTTGCGGAAGTCGTGGGTTTGCTCCTGATGTGCAATCCCGTCTTCTGAACATGCCCTTTGATGGTGTTCATCTGTTGGCAGCAAGGCTGACGAGAGCCTTGAGAGGTTGCAGACCTCCAAAGCTGCAGCAAAGTCTTTGAGTGCTGCAGTACGTCAAGCTCTGCCTTTTCGTCCTAGGGGACAGCAATGGAGGGGAGGTTCCTTTTGGGACTACTCTTCCTTTGGTAGATCGAGAGGAGCTGGCAGTCAAAGGGGCCACCGTAGGTGTACCAGGGGTGGAAAGCAAGGTGCCCGGGGTGCCAAAGCCACTCGGGCAGTTGCCTCTTTGCCCTCAGACACTGCTGCAGCCGCGTCTGCTCAGTCATGAGGCCATGTCCCATGGTTCGCCGGTTGGGGGCAGACTGGCGCAGTATCTTGGAGAATGGTGAGCCATTACTTCAGATGTGTGGGTTCTGGGGATCACAGCCCACGGCTACTTTCTTCCCTTCCGGTAAAGGCCTCACGACAATCCACTGGGGAAGCCCTCTTTGAAGCATCCAGATACGCTCCTTGCGCAGGAAATCCTATCCCTGCTGGAGAAGGGCACCATAGAACTGGTGCCTGTAGCGGAGAGGAACAAGGGATGGTATTCCCCTTATTTTTTGATCCCGAAAAAAGACGGGAGATTGAGACCCATCATGGACTTGCGTTGGTTGAACAAGCTCCTCAGGAAGGACAAGTTCAAGATGGTTACTCTTTCTCAAGTCCTCCAGGCCCTTCAACTTAAGGATTGGTTGGTGTCTCTGGACCTCAAGGATGCTTACTTTCATGTGCGATTCATCCAAAGCACAGGAAGTACCTGAGGTTCGCGGTTGGCAACTCGCATTTTCAGTTTCGGGTCCTGCTGTTCGGATTGACCTCCGCCCCGAGAGTCTTCACCAAGCTGATGGTGGTGGTGGTGGCAGCGTATCTCAGGAAAGGGGGATTCGCGTCTACGCATACCTGGACGATTGGTTGATCAGGTTGCGCTCTCCTGAGCAAGCCCTGGATCATCTGTCTGTCACCTGCCACTCCCTTCACAAGCTGTGCGTCTCCCTCAATTTAAAGAAGTCTCATTTGACACCTACCCAGCAGCTCCAGTACATCGGAGCAGTGCTCGACACATCCCTGGGGCAGTGTTCGCCTCCCCAGGTGAGGACTCATCACATTGTGCAAATCGTGGACAAATTTCAACGTGCCCAGAGTCTCCCGGCGTTTGAATTCTTGAGTTTGCTCGGCCTCGTGGCATCCTGCATTTTCCTGGTGCCAGAGGCCAGGCTGCGGATGAGATCTCTGCAGTGGGCTCTCAAGATGCAGTGGTCGCAGTTCTCCGACAGGATGTCCGATCCCGTTTAGATTCCAACCTCAGTCACCCAGGATCTTCTATGGCGGGCCGACGAAGACAATCTGATGAAGGGAGCAACATTTTGGCAGCCATGGCCGGAGGTGACGATCGTGACCGACGCATCCCTCACAGGTTGGGGAGCTCATGCCAACGAGTTGACAGCCAGTGGACGTTGGTCTCCGTCGGAGTCCAGACTCCACATCAATCTGTTAGAGCTGAGGGCCGTCAGGCTATCCCTGAAGGCTTTTCTACCGTCTGTGCGGGGGAAGAATGTCCTGATTATGACGGACAATACAGTGCCCATGCACTACCTCAACAAAAAAGTGGGGGCAGGGTCACTCCCTTTGTGCAGAGAGGCGATGCAGCTCTGGTTCTGGGCCATCCAGCAGGAAATTTCGATCTCGGCAGTTCATCTGGCCGGAGACGAAAAAGCGGCGGCGGACGCTCTGAGCAGGCAGAGCACGGTCTCTCACGAGTGGGAGCTGGCTCAGGAAGCTCTTTTGGAGATCCTCACCCTTTGGGGAACCTCACAAGTGGATCTCTTTGCCACCAGTGTCAACTGGATGTGCGAGAGATTCTGCTCGTGGGAATTTCCTCCAAGAGGAGCCTTAGGGGGCGCATTTGTGGTGGAGTGGTCCTTCCCACTGCTGTATGCGTTTCCTCCAGTCCCTTTCATTCCGCAAGTGTTGCGGAGGTTAGGTTCCCGAATGATCCTCATTGCTCCGGCATGGGCCAGGAGAGCGTGGTACCCGGACCTTCAAGGTTGAGGTATAAGGATTGGGACCTCCCCGAAGACGTGATGGAGGTGTTGCTTTCGGCCAGAAGGCCCGCAACGAAATCCCTGTACCGTTGCCATTGGAGAAAGTTCTGTGACTGGTGCAGGGTACAGAATGTGGATCCTTTCCAATGTTCCATTCCTTTGGTTTTGTCTTTTTTGCTTTCTTTAGCCCACAAGGGCCTGCAAGTGGGTACCATTAAGGGTTACCTGGCGGCGCTGTCCATATTTAAGCGGTCTTCTGAAGAATGTTCTTATTTTAAGATCCCTTTGATTTCTCAGTTTCTAAAAGGGCGAACTAATGTGTTTCCACCGTCGCCTTTCCAGGTGCTGGGATGGGATTTGAATTTGGTTTTAAAGTTCCTAATAGGAGCTCCGTTTGAGCCCTTACATTCTTGTCCGTTGCGACGGTTGTCCTTTAAAACAGTGTTTTTAGTTGCGGTTACTTCCGCACGCAGAGTGAGTTAGTTGCAGGCACTTTCTGCCAAGCCACCCTTTACTGTGTTCCATAAGGACAGGGTTGTCCTGCGGGTGCGGCTTTCTTTTCTTCCGAAGGTTGTGTCGGAATTCCATTTGAGGCAGAAGGTGATTCTTCTGGCGTTTTATCCTCCTACACATCCTGGTAAGGAAGAGGAGAGGCTCCATAGGTTGATCCTAGAAGAGCTTTGAGTTTCTATCTCTCACGGATGTCCCGGGTCAGAGTGAACGATTAGCTCTTTGTTGGTTATGCTGCAAGGCGCTTGGGCCAGGCTGTTTCCAAACAGACCTTGTCTAGATGGATCATTTTGCTGATCTCTGCGTGTTACTGTTTGGCGGGAAAGGACCCTCCAGTAGGTTTACGGGCTCACTCTACTAGGGGTGAGGCTGCCTCCACTGCTCTACAGAGGGGCGTTCCTATTTGCAATATTTGTGAAGCAGCCACATGGGCCTCTGTCCATACTTTTTTGAGACACTTTTCCTTGGACTCCATCCATGGGCAGGATTTGGCCTTTGGTAAGGCAGTCCTCTAGTCAGCCATTTGATTCGACATTCTAAAATTCTAAATTCTTTTCCCACCTCCATAAATTGGTACTGCTTTGGGAGTCTGTCATAGATGTGGAATACGTCGGAGGACACAATCCACTCGAAGAACAAGTTACTTACCATATCTGGTAACGTTCTTTCGATGGGATGTTCCTCCGACGTATTCCACGTCGCCCTCCCAGCCTGCCCCTCTACTGAATTTCTTATGTGATTGCTGCTACGTTTCCGCAAGGTTTTCTGCAGTCATACCCGCAGGAGATTGGTGCACACGTTCTGGGAAAAACCTATAACTGAGGCTACGGGCGCCGGACGTCCTAGATATAACATCCGGTGATGTCGACCCTCGACGGAGGCCCTCGAGGGACAACGAATCGACCCCATCAACGCAGGACGCCCTCTGCCAAAAATGTTCCGAAGCAGCACAGCTGTGGACATTACCTGTCATAGATGTGGAGTACGTCAGAGGAACATGCCATCGAAAGAACGTTACCAGATATGATAAGTAACTTGTTCTTCTAAAGCCTCACTCTAAGCACCTGTTATTTGAGAGAGAGGGATTTTGTCTAAAACGTCAGGGAAGGCTGGAGTAACATGTGCTTCTGGAAATGCATGTAAACCTAAAGTTTGCAAAGGTCTCTCACACCTCTGCTTCCCGTGAACGTTACCCCTTGCATTATCGTGATTTTACCAAACATGTCATTGTGGTGAGTCCCGATGGTCCAGCTAGGCCAGAAGCCTCCAAGCCTTGTCCTCCGCTTCATACACACTAGCCCTGGATGCCGGGTGGACTTGCCTTGCTGTGTCTGTTGCCAGGGCGCAGAGTAGGCCCCTAGCCTGCAACAACTGACCCTGCATGTCCTGGGATTGTTCCGCACGGAATTGTTGTTCCACTTACAACAATGGTCGGTACTTCAACCTCTGCCACCTTAGCCCTCTCTTCCTTTCCCTGGTGGCAAGCACAGTTATCCCCTCCCCCTCCCCCGCCTCCGGATAACTGCCTTGTAGCATTGGCACATGTTAAGCAGAATCCTGTGCAGTGCCCTTAGGGACCACTACACACAATTAAGACTACAAGTGGCAATAAAAGTTCACCTTTGGTACAATCCTGTACTACATTATTAAAGTGGTAGCAATAGCGGAGCAGCCAGACGTATCTCGAGCAAATGAGCAGTAGTAGAGATTATACAAAGGACTACAATTACGGTCTTAATAAAAATACGCGTACCCGCGGGAAAAAATGTTACCGGAGTTAAACCACACTTAGCACACGAATCAACACAAGAGAGTTGGGGATAAAAATCAAGGCAATACTTTTGTCAAGGCAGATAGAATCAGAGGAACCTTTCCTACAAGTGAATAAAAATGAATAGGCCTGCGCCAGTGTCAAGTGGAACAGGGTCCCTGTTGTCGAGGATCACACGGTTAGTACAGTTCACGATTCGAGATTGCCAGGAGTACTTGGATATTGTCAAAAGAGGAAGCAAAAGTTATAAGAGGGAAGGAAGTTAAGGACAAGCCTTTGGTGAGGAGAAGGGGGTTCACCCTAGTTCCTCGTGGTCAGACACAGTACCTTATTCAAAGTGAAGAAGAGCTGATGCTACGGCAGTTGTTCCTGGTAGTTCCTGCAGACTCGCGGTTCCTGTGGCCTCAGTCGTGGAGACCAGAAGCAGGACGTCTGGAGCGATCTGCACTACCCAGGGATGAGGCCAGCAGCAGCAAAAGCAACAGTGAATAAAAGGTGCCCTCATTTAAAACAGGAGAGGCTCTTCAGATGGCTATCAGGACCACTACAGCTGTGTGCAGCGATTTCGACCAAGAAGAGGATCCTCTGCCTGTGGAAGATGAGTTGGTGGATCCCACCAGGCTCAAGAGAAGAAGACTCCGGACTGGATCTTCTCTTGCCGTTGAAGGGTAGATAGCTCAGGACTGCAGCAGGGCTCCACTGGGACTCGGTAGTTGCAGCATAATCGCGGTAGAAAAGTTAGGGTAGATACCACTGCCACCAGCCAAGTCTAAATGTTAAGAGCAAAACAAAGCTCAGAGAGGCACAGACAAAAAGGGATAGGCATTAACCGTTTCCAGTACTCCATGTAAAATGGGGTGTACTGCGTCTGTAGTTTTAAATGATTATGTAAAGTAAATGGCAACTTTACCTGTTTTCTGGGGGACAGTAGTCAGCCCCAGAAAAATGGAGTCAGTGGGAAGTCTCAAAGACAACCCTGTGTCACTGCACTGAAGGTGCTGTGTAACACACATAAACAGTGGTGTTCATGGAGTGGTGTCCTCCAGAGCCCACGATCACACAAACAGTAGAAATACACATGGCAAAACACCTGTAAGAGTGGGAAAAAGGCTCACACTCTTACTAAGTGGAAAAAGTAAACTCCAGAAATCCAGCAAAGCTGCTGGGGGACTCAATAGGTCAGGGAAATTAGCCATAGAATGAGAATTCCCCCTAACAGCACAGAGTCCCAGGGCTCTGCACCAATGCCATATTTAAAGCAAAGTATTCTGACGTTTTGTCCTACAATCTAACTACCCACCTTTGGGAAGCCCAAAAAAATACACATTCAAGCGCCACGAGGACTGGCTCTCCCCAGCACACGTGCTCATTGATACCAGCAGCAGAGAGTGTTCGGAGATTCTCCTTGGCACAGTTCAGCCTCCTTAACACAGTGCTCTTCTGAGTGAGGCATGAAGAAATAATCAAATCTTGAGGGGGAGGTGCGCCCCAGGGTGGAAGGAGTATCCCCGTTTCTGCAGGTGCATCATGCCGTTTGCGTGTACAAAATCATGGAGCTTGGTCTGCTTCTGCCCCCTCAACTTGGGAACCTGTCCCAATCATAATCCAAAGCGCTTTGAAACACGTGTGTATAGGCGTCATACAACTAAACTATCAATATCAATACCTCATTAAAGTCACCTCCGACGAGCCAGCGATCCACCTGTTCTGAGAAGCCTGAGGTTGTCTCTCTATTTAGTAGCCGGGTATCTGTCATCTAGGTACGCAGGACACGGCCATCGCTATTGGATCCAGTTCCTGGGGGTGGACCAATAAGGGAGGATCATCTGGATGGGGGGTCCTCGGGGAGTGGGACACTGATGGGTGAGATGCGGTATCCCCCTTCCTTCGACACCTTTTCCCCATCCTCTCACGTAGGATATTCAAAACTACTGCCACCCCACCCCCTTTTCCAACACGAACACTGTCGCACAACAGAAAGGACAACGGACTAACACCACAGCCGTTTACCTGAAATGTCCCAATACAAAGGCCAGGCAAAGTCGGGCAATTAATCAGAATCACACACACCTGACAGCCCTTTCCCTTCCCCACAGGGATGAAAGTTGGAGCCCAAGAGCACAGTACAAGCACGGCAGACAGCACAACGAGACGGCTAATTAAGCGCGGCAGTTCAAGAAACAGAACAGCAGTAGTTTTCGTCCCAGACCTCAAGAACCTTTGAGGAAGAAAGCCTTAGACCGCAAACAATCGCACAAGTGTCTTGAAGCAGATGTCAACGGTAGATGGGGCAAGCCTATGCCGATAAGCAGGAGCGAGGGAAACTCCGCGACCTTGGTACCGTCCTTGACTCCAGAGAAGCCGAAAGCCAAGTGGTTCATCATAGCCAGTGAGTCGAGGGGAGAACCGATAAGAACCCTGGCAGCGTTGAATGAGAATTGCGAAGTGGCACGTTTTTAACCAAGTTCAATCAACTATGAAAGAACTGTAAAAGTGTATAGGGGAGACCAGCTGCAGAAGGAAACCGGCACCACATGGGTGCCAACTCAAGAGACTCTCGTCGATCCCCATCTGAGCGAAACTACAGATACTAAGAGGCCATAGAAGGGCCACCGAAATAGGTCAAAGTGATCATAGTGAGGGTCAAGCAAAATCCCAGTACAATCAAGACTTTGATTTACAATCTGTGTGAGAGAAAGGGAAGTGAATCCCAAGAGGGGCAAAGTTTAAAGTCCCAAGAAACAGTGTGTTGACAGAAGTGACCCCGGCCGAGGGATGTCCGCTGGAACTGTTTAAAAAGACAAACATTTGTGAAGAAGGAAAATCCATAGTGAACCCGACCAAGGGAGGCTTAGATCAAGAGGGGTCAGCGCCCGGAAGAGGGTGACCCAAGGGTGTAGAATCCTCACCCAAAGTGAAAAGAAGAAACAAACTTTAATTTGTTGAAGGAACCTTTGTTTTATTACTTTGAAGACATCAGATCCTCGAGTGCAAGAGACTTTCAAGTGAAAGGAGACTTGGCCATCGACGGCCCTGATAGTTGAAAACTGAACTGTCATCTCTTACTGGGAAAGCATGAGAGAGTGTGCTGTGCTCCACAATCCCAACTTACCCCATGCTCAAAACATGGGGAAGGGAGACCCAGGGTACTCACCCTGATGTATTATTTGAGAACACTTCTTTCTTTTCTTGAGAACTATCCCACGCCATTTTTTGTATTCGTTGTAAGGTTTGGCAATAGGTTTCTAAGTATAGGCCCTTTTATTTGACACAATGCCACTAGGACTGCATTGTTTTTCATTTAATGGTTGACGCTTGCTCGCATCTTAGATTCAGATTAGGCGTTTTTCCAACCTGCATACAGCATTCATTGTTCAATAAACACCCTTGAACTGTGATCACTTGTCTGTCTTACTTGTTGCCACCATGAGTTCTTTACACTCCCCACCACCGGGACTCTATGGCAGAACACTAGAACAGACAGACCAGTGCACTGTGGCACATCCCCAACTGCTGCTCCATCTTTGTCCATCAGGGGTAACTTGATATGGCCTCTGAGCCTCCCTGTGGCCGTCGCCACACATGTCGGGGCGGGAGCCGGTCGGCCAACACACCGCCTCAACTTCCAGGCCCGGGCCTTTGCTCTACTCTGGCCCACCGTCTGGCCGGATAATGCCCAGCAGTCGGGAGGGTCCCCCCTCCACATTCCCAGCTCCGTGGGAGAGCGGTGTTGCCTTCCGCCTGGGAACCGGCTTGGGAGGGGCAGGAGAGGGGGGTATAGCACCTCAGTATTACGTCCAACCCCACAAGCGCCACATGCTCCAAGGTTGCACCTCCTCGGTCCTCACCTCAGAGGCTGCTCATCAGTGTTCTGGGTCAGCTGCCTCAGACTTCACCACTTCCACCGCCCCCTCTGACCTTCTAGGTCAAGGCACCAGAGGCATAACTCCACAGCAATTCAAACCAAGATGGCCCTTCAAGCTGCTGAAGGCGCTTTCCCGGTCTCGTCTCCACTGATCCTGCTTCAGCAAACTGCCAGGGCTTTACACAGCCTGTGTGGCCACTTGCACTCTTAACAATCGGAGTGAACTACCTGGATTTTTACAGGATATCAGCAGGCCGGGAGACAGAGCTCCAAAATTTTACGGCTCGCTCATATGGCTCTTGGCCATGCGTCCTCATTCTCGTAACTTGGCATGCTTTGTCAGCTATTGCAGCCTTGTATTACACAGTTCATATCCCTTTTCTCAATGGATCAGAGGGGCTAGGTGCCCGTGAGGTTCTCTTAACTGTTCGTAGTATTGTCAGCTCTTCTCGCCTTTCAGTACAATGTTTGTTTTATTTGCTTTTTGGTTCAATGGGGCTGTGTGCCATTTAAATTTGCTCTGGGTTTCATACCTGCGTCTGTTTCTGTGCTCCTTGAAACCCACAGTCATGTACTTGTTCACCTCCACAAGTCCCTAGTGTCTGTCTCCCCGCTGCTTCCTCTCGTGGCGGGAAAGACGCTTGTCTATGGGAACTCAGGTTCTCAGGCTCCTCTTTCCTATCGGGTCTCACTGCGGGTTGCTGGGCGTCAGGCCGCCACCAGTCTTCAGCGGTCACACCACACACGAAGACGATTGTCTTTCCGTCCTGTCTCACTTTGACCAGAGCCTCTTGCTCGGACAAGGCATCCACTCTCCAGGCTTCACTTAGCGGGTTTGTTGCTCAGCTTGTCTGCGCTGGCTCCACCCCTCCAGGATGTAGGTGCTTCAGGGGCTCGCTTCTGCGTAGCTCTTGCTCTCCTCCCACCATGGGAGTTCCCTCTCCATTTACATGACGCATGCGCTTATCCACGTCATTAGAATTAATGAAATTATGACAGTCTTCCATGATTATGGCACACAGGAGAGGTTCCCCATTACCTGAAGTCAATAGGGTCACATACGGATCTTGGTGATTTACAGCTGTAACAGGGAATCCAGCAGTTTTTTGGACATCCATGTATGCAGAAAGGGTCGTGTTGACTGGCAGTTACAGGCTGGAATGGGAGTCCTTGTACCCAAGAGGGAAGTCACTCTCAGTGAGTTCCCACTTGCCCAGACCCTTACGGTGGGTCTTGCATAGCGCTTACCTCACCAGCCTCAAAGGGGGGTGTCTCCCTTCTGGGAGAAGGGACGAATTGTCCAGATTAGTCACACTGCTCTTGCACTGGCTTTGAAGCTGGATCCTTGCCTGCTCTTGACAGTGCAGACTGCCGGGTTCAGACAGATGAGTGATTGACAACTCCTCTCCCTGCAGACGATACAGGGAAAATTGAAAGCATGTGGTATATGGCTGCAGCAAGGAACAGACATTCTTGAGTGTTTATTTTCAAAAGGTTTGTGGATAGATGACTCCTACTATGAGTTCCACCTGTTTGGAAGTCAACAGCTGCCGCTGTTGCCATTGCTCCAGACTTCTGATCCAAAGTGCAAGACATTGATGTTAGCAGCATTGGACCTAAGCTATAATATCATAGACCTCTTAAGATTTCTGGAACTTGCAATTTAGTGTGGCCTGTAGCCTTAGGATGAGGAGTGCGAGGGTGGAGGGTTGCAGGGGTTCAACCTTGGAACATTTATCTGTAATACCTCCTATAATTTTCCTTTGTTTCCTGTGCAATGTCACTCCTGAATGAATCAAAGAGCAGAAAACTGAGACCCAGTTCTTGTGAAGCTCCCGTCAGCTACATTGAGATCAAATTGGACTGACATTTAGCAGCATTGTCTTCCACCCTTTGCCGAGCCCGTTCATCCCAGAACTGTTCGACTGGTTTCAAATTTGGATGTTAAAATAATTTGTTCTTCTTTTTCACTTTGCATTCAAAAATCGCAGAGACTAGTTCCTGCTGCAGTCAGAGGTTCCAACACTAATATGCCAGAATAGAGCTTAGAGGTATTCTGCACACTTTTATTGTAAGTGAATGGCCTCAAGCTTGTCCTCTAAAGGTGTGCATTAAATTGGAAAGATTTGCAAATGTATGACTTGAAAAGTTGAATGTGGCCTTTACCGTTGCTACATTTTGAGCTCAGTCTGTACTGTGATTTTTCAAAGTTGATCGTTAAAAGTGTGGTGTGTAATGAAGATTGCCCAGTCTTGATACTATTAAAGATGAGGAGGCAAGCATTATGCTTTTCTTTCTTTATTACTACATATCAGCAATTTTAAATCTTCAAACATTTTAACCACATTTCTACACACATTTTTATTTGTTTCCTTGGAACTAAAAAGGGGTTGTTAGTTTCTGTCCATTTTAAAATGTTCCTTAAGGACAACCAACTCCAGGAACCCTCTGCCTTCTTGTAGTCCAGGCTTGATCTCAATGACCAGTCAGGCTCTGCCCCTTCCTATATGTAGTCCTCTCTCCTATCCATCCTCTTCTATCTTTGGCAGCTAATGTCCATGTAACTTTAACACCAACTGTTAAATTCGAACCAATGAAACTGGAATCCCTCTCCGGATCCCGACAATCCAACAGAACTCTAGCACTGCACTCCTGCGCTTTTTGATGTGTTCCTCTCAGGTTTGTTTCTGGTCTTCCTGCAACCAATAGAAATATATCATAAGGGCGGGTTCTACTGAACATATGCCACATAAACCATACTAAGCATATTTCATAATTCATATCACGTATTCCATATTACGTATCCCTGGGCGGGATATAATGCTCGCCTCCTCGTCTTTAATAGAATCAAGACTGTCCAGCGCTCTAAGCATGAGCAATCTTCATTCTATGTTGAGACAGGAGGCGAGCATTATGCTTGTTCAAAGCTGTCATCACTGTATTTGCTATCTGGGAGATGGGTTTGAAATAAAAGGTTTTGAATGTGGACTCATTCGACCAATCAGCTGCCTTCATGATATTGTGTCATGGCACCCCTGCTGAATATGCTCCAAACTGTGATAAATCAATGCCAGCCCAGTGCATTACATCCCGGACCCATCTGGCGATCGTGGCCATCGCTACTGCGTGAAAAGGTTTCCGACGCGCAATCAAAAGCTGCCTATCCCCTCTGGGCCTAAACTGCGCTGTTGCCAACTTGTAGTCTTTAATACACTGTGCTACACAACTTGCTATTATTGTGAAAATGTGGGTACGATATTATAGTGGAATCTGACTTTGTCCTATTTGGCACATTAAATGATACTCCTTCCTGGTAAAATATCTTCCGGTCTACCTCTAAGGCTTTCACGTCTGAGACCCTCCTGCACGCTATAAGGCAAAGAAGCATAGCTAGCTTCCCCGACAGTTGTGACCGGGAGAGATCCTTATTCTGCGGCCACGATAGGAATAGCTTAAAAACTGACTGAATGTCCCAAAGCGCGAATAACTCGGTACCGGCAGCTTATGCATTTTAATACCCTTCAGGAGTTGTAAAGCAGCCGGTGTTCTCCTACTGGCCTGTCCCCTACTCTCTCGTGCCCCGCCGAAATAGCGGACCTGTACACGCCTATTGTCCTGTAAGCGGCATCTTCTGCGAATCGTTGAGCTAGGAAGTTCAGTATCTGCACTACAGGGCTGAAACAGGATCAGTACTAAGTCCTGTGCAGTATGCGCTCCACTGCTTCCACACGGCACCATAGCTACTAATGGTAGATGACGCCCATGAGTCTCTGATACACTCTGCAGCGAGCTGCGAAATTCCTGGCAGCTGCCATCTCTGCCCAAAACCCTGCATGCCATCAGACGCAGTGCCTCCGCCAGTACTAGTGGATGGAGTTGCTCGTTCGGGCCCTTAAGAATATCGGCCCTGTGAGGAATCCCTCTCGGGAAATCCGTAGAAAGTGCCATCACTACTGGAAACCACGGCTGCGACTTCCATATTGGGACTACTAGCACTACCTATGCTTGCTCCCTGCGCACTTTCGCTAGCACTCTTGTTAACATTACGAACGGGTTCAAAAACGCATCTGTTCCTGCTGCTGCTGTGTCTATCCTCCAGCTGAAAAACTTGGTGAGCTGTGCATTCAGCCTGGGTGCAAACAGGTCGGTATCCATGGGGCCCCATAAATCCTGTAACCGGTGGAAGACGTCCGAAGGGAGTCTCCAGTCGCTGGAGTCTACCAAATATCACGGATTCCAGTTCGCTATCGTATTCTGAACCCTGGCAAGTATTCTACTGACACTGATATTCGTTGTCAGGCAATAATGGCAAAAATCTTTCGCCAGTTCGGCTAGCATCTTGGAGGAGGTCCCTCCTAGCTTGGTGATATATCAGACCGCCGAAATATTGTCAATTTTGAGCAGTACCAGCACTTGGTTCGTTATTTGGTGAAGGCCTGCACTGCAAAAGAGCCTGCTAGAAGTTCTAAACCGTTTATGTGAAGGGACAACTCCTCTGCGGACTATTTCCCCCCTGTTTCCAAAGAGCCGTACCACGCTCCCAATCCGGCTCCGCTCGCCTCTGATTCTATCACTATGTCCGGGCTGTCTCCGAAAATGGCTCTGCCATTCCAGGCCTCCATGTTCTGCAACCACCAGTGAAGCTCGGTCATGGCTTCTTGGTCTAGCGTCACCAATTGATGATAATCTAGACCCCCTCTGAGATGTCTTATCTTCAACCTCTGAAGAGCTCTGTAGTGCAGAGGGCTGGGAAAAATTGCTTGTATGGAAGCTGCTAGTAGCCCAACTATCCGTGCTAGACTGCGAAGCGACACGACTTTCTTCGCCACAACGGCTCTCAGCTCATTCTTTATTGACTTTATCTTTGCCGCTGGGAGCTCTAAGGAAGCTTTCCTGGTATCCACCACAAACTCCAGAAACTCCAACCTCTGAGCTGGGCGTAGATTGGATTTTTCTTCGTTCACTACGAAACCGAGAGATGATACGAGTTTGCACACCCAAGCTGCCTGTCTTTGGAAGGCTTGCGGCTCTCTGCCCTAGGATGAGGATGTCGTCTAGATATACAATAATCCTGATTCCCCTCTCTCGAATGGCTGCTGCCACTGGACGCATAATCTTGGTGAATGCCCACAGCGCGACGGGAGGCATGTAAACCTCCAAATGTCCTCCCCTTCCACCCCCCCCATCTGAACCGGAGATATCTCGGATGATGTACTGCTATGGGGATGGTAAGATAAGTGTCGTTTAATCCAATCTGACCAGCCAGTCTCCCGCTCTGAGCGGGTCGCACAGAAGGTGAATACCCTCCATTTTGAAATGTCGGTATACCACCCGTTTGTTCAAACTCTTCAAGTTGATGACTGGTCTGATCTTTTCTCCCCTGTGTACCAAAAACATGTTGCTGAGGAACCCTACGTCCTCTTCTCTCTCTCTATCGCCCCCCTTGTCTGCTAGGTTGCACAGTTAGCTGTATAGCAGCTGTTTCTCTTCTAAGGGCATATGTATCTTCACAGGTTCTCGCGCTTGCGTGGGGGCGCCAACAAACTCTAACTGCATGCCCGAAACTGCTTGCAATACCCATGCATCGCTGGACAATTCTCGCCATGCACTCAAGAACCAACGTGTTCTGCCTCCCACAATCGAAAGGGCTGCTCTCTGGGTACTCACTGCTTGGTGCGTTCGACTGCCTGTAAGCGCTGCTCCCCCTGCGGCTCCTGGGGAAACAGGATTTGGTCGGGAAAAAATTGTCTTATTGTCGATTCTCCCAGTATTGGGCTCAGTGTCCTTGAGGTCTACTGTTCTGACCAAAGCGACCGGACGCCTGACCTCTTTGCCGTCCGGTCTCTGCAAAAACTCGCCCTGGGAAAATTCACCGGATGGAGCTTTGTGCTTCTTCAAGTCTCTTTCGCAAAGGTGTCTCCAAACAGACCCTTCACTTCCCCGCCTGCCTCGTAAGAGGCCAGATCGCTCAACTTGCCATCGATCTTGAGCAACACTTCTCGTCTCCTCTCGGCCGAGAGGGTGCCGTTAGCATTGCCCAACAGACACTGTGCCCGTTGGGCCCAATTTCCTAGGACTACTACGTCCACTGGTACGCCCGTATCTGAGGCTTTTGCTGCATATCCAGAAGCACTTCTTCATCCTCGTCCTGAGGCTCCTTCGTAATCTTGGGTTGAGGCATGACAATGTCTTCCTCACCCTCATCATCTGGCGAGTACCCTGCATCCTCCTCCCCCTCATTGTTCACCCCTGGGGCCGGGGGTCGAGAGCCCGGCACTGCCGCCCTCATCATAAATGCCTTCTTTAGCCTACTTACTGGGTCGACTGACTCTTGGGGTGTTAAGCCCACCCTTCTGTGGTGCTCGGGGGTGTCAAAAAGGTAGTCCTCTTCCAAGCCTTCTTACAGCCCTGTTCAACCCCTGATGCGGAGCGTCTCGCTGATGTTCCCTCCCCCGGGCTCAGTGCCCTCTTCCTCTTGGGTACTTCACTCTCCGCCTTTTGCTTGCAAAGCATGGCCTACAGGTAGTCTAGCCTTTGGGCTAGGGGCATCATATCCTCAGTAACTGCCTGTGACAGGGAGTTTCCCAGAACCCTCCTGAAGCTGAGGGAGAGTTCCTCCTCTTCTGCCGCAGGTTGCTCTCCCCATTCCTCAGCACTCCATTCTGGGGAGGTTCATTCAGCTCTGAGAGGCTGTGTGACTTTTAAAGTGTGCCATTGTAATAATGAGCTGCTGTGAGCTGTTGGAAGGAACTCAGCTGTTCAGCCACACGTAGTATTGCTTCTCCTTTCTTTTTTTCTTTTTTTGTATAAACAGTCTTTGCCGCGTCAGAATACTCGGGGAAGTTGGCCGAGTGAAAGTGCAGATGAAATCTCTGACGAGATCCGTCGTGCTAGGCAAGCCAGGAGGGAAAACGTTCATGCACCATGTATCCAACTGAATCTATGAAGGAGGAGGCCGGGCCGGGCCGGCTGCATAACGCGGGTGCGTACGCTCGCGCCTCCGTCCCCAGCCTCCAAACGTTTACTTTGATGAAAAACTCTTCCTAGACCAAAAACGGTAATGTGCGCCCCCGCTCGAGCGCGTATCAATCCACCTGTCACACACTTGTGTACGTAACTGACAGGCTCTGAAAACATTAGCGTATTATCTGCTCTTAAACAATTATGCTTGCGCAATAACGTTGTCCCATAACGGTTCTGAAAACACTCGCGTACCTCTTGTATCGAAGCAATTACACTTGCATGTAAACAATTGGCCAAGCAATTGTACACTTAACCAGCTATAAAAAGGGTACTTATCTCTCATGCAGCAACAAAGAAAGAGGAGGAAGGATAGGAGAGAGGACTACATATAGGAAGGGGCAGGGCCTGATTGGTCATTGAGATCAACCCTGGACTACAAGAAGGTAGAGAGTTCTGGGATTTGGTAGCCCTTATGGAACATTTTAACACGGACAAACTACTAACAACCCCTTTTTAGTTTCAAGGAAACAAATAAAAATCTGTTGATCAGTTTGGAAATGTGGTTAAAATGTTTAAGATTTGATTTTGCTGATATGCAATGTTAGGGAAAATTCTCTGTTTAGGCTGAATTTCCTAACCTAGTGAGTCCCCCAGCAGCTTTGCTGGATTTTTGGGGTTTATTTATTTCTCCTGCCAAGAGTGAGACTCTCTTACCCTCACTCTTGGACATGATTTGAGTGTGTTTCTTTGAATCTAGAAGTGTTTCATGGGCTATGGGGTCTTTTACTCCATAGGGTTTCATGTGTTTTTGTGATGTGTGTTACACAGCACCCTCAGTGCAGTGACACAGGGGTGTCTTAGTGACCCCCCAGTATAGACTCCATACCCTGGGACTGACTACTGTCTCCCAGGGCATGTAAAGTCACCATTGACTTTACTAGTCTTAAATTCTGAACAGAACCAGTACAAACCATCAAATTGTGGACGTACTGGCTGGGGCAATTCGATTGCCCCAGGGTCTGTTAGTCGAGGGGGCACGGCTCCGTCCCCCCTGATCGAGTTTTGGGTGGTGGCAGTGGATACTACTTTTATATTGAACCGCGAATATTTTCCTATGGGATTTCCCATTGTTTTAGGCTACTATCTTTAATTATTTATGGTAGCCTCGAACATACCGCCAGTTTATTTAATTAATATTAATTCTCCGGTTGGTATTTTTTGCCAAAACTTGATTCTAAAATGGTGTTTGTGTTCTCTTCTGTGACTCCAACCCAAGTCGAGCCCTTTGTTCCACTTTTTGGCGGGCTTCTCCACAGAAGCCCTCCAAAGTGGTGCCACTCTGTCTGGGGTACTTAGGAGGGGTGGAGGGGAATTTAGGCACACTGGACTGAGTTGCCTAGGCAACTCAAGTCGCACTCCATCCTGATTGGCCCAAGTGGTGAGCCGGCCGGCTCACCACTTAGCATGTTTGAGTAACAGCTAGGCTGAGTGAAAGGGGGTTTGCTGCATAAAAGCAGGGCTTTGGGGACTGGAACTTCAGAAGTCGCCACAGGACCTAAGAATCTGACGAGGGAGAAGCTGAGCCGACCTGCCACGACACCACCACCGGTGGAGCCCTGCTGGACTGCCTCACCACTTTTCCCAACGACCGAGGAGATCTCCCGCCGGAGAGTCTTCTTCCTTTGACTGGTGGGGATAACCAGTTTCACCGTCTTTTCGCTTTCCCGACGTACCTCGTGGCCGCCATGCCCGTGCCAAGCACCCCGGCAACCGGGATACCACGTTTTACCACGACCGCGAAACCAAGGTACCACCTTTAACCGGAAAACTCCGCGGCTGGTTTCTTCCCTGGTAGTGCAACGACCTTCATCTTTCCCCCAAGTCGAGATCTTCTCTTCCCCTGGACGACGATGCAACTTGCACCCACTACCAGGAACAACTGCCACCGCTGGAGGATCCTTCCCACTTAAGGTACCGTGTCCCGCCTGGCTTCCCTTGCTACCAACTGTGTGGGGTAGATTTAGCCCCCGGCTTTCGAACCTGGGTTAGCCTGGGACACCTTGGCTAAACTTTTCTAAGCCTCTCTAAGCTCTTTTTGAACCCTCTGCAAGACTTTCTAAGCCTAGTGTAACTTTGTGATCTTGGGCGCATTTGTGCTCTGCTCCCTCCAAGAGTGGGCCCAGCCTTTGGACTTTGGCTCACCAGTGACTTTTTGCTCTCTGCCTTGCTAACAGTGTTCCTGAATCATAGAGTGGTGTACCTCTTCATATTCTATCTTTTTCCCTCCCTTTCTCACAAACTTAGTAGAGTGCAATCTAGTTAAGCGCTCACCTCTGTATGAAAATAAGTGGTGTTTTACTGTGATTTATCTAATAGGGAAAAAGGGGTGTATATATCATAATAGTAACTGTGTTTAGAATATTTTACAATAAGAATGCTGAAGTGTTTCAACTGTGTGTTTTTAAATAAATAATTATATACTTTGATACCAAAGCTCTGCTCAGTGTTTGCTTGTATTATTGTATCTGAGTGCCTATTGAGTATACTTTGCATACTGCCTAACTCTTCTTGAGGGAAGTCTGACTGCTCAGCCACAGCTACCAGGTAAATCTGGGTGGTACAGACTGCTACCAAGTGGGTTTACTGCCAACACCTGTAGTCTTAAATCATTTGCATTGGTCCCTAAGGGAACTGCACAGGTTTCTGCCTAACATGCAGTAATAAAGAAAGAAAAGCATAATGCTCGCCTCCTGTCTCGACATAGAATTGAAGTAGTTTGAAAATTGAAAAAGGTTTGTTTTGAGAACCATCTTTTTGCAATTGTGAAATTTCTCTTAATAAAACAATGTAAAGGGCCTCATTACACGGATGGCGGTAAGGGATTACCGGTACCGGTAAGGGTACCGGTAATCCCTTACCGCCTTACTATGAGGTCCCTTTGTGGGTCCCTACCTTAACGGCTGGTTTTACCGGCCGTTAAGTACGGGATCCGCAAAGGGACTCTGAAGGTAATTACGGTACCGTAATTTGCGGTACCGTAATTACCACCTTCCCCATTTCCATTGAGCCCTAGGGGGGCAAAAAATGGAAATGGGGAAGTGCCATGGTGAATGTGGAATTACCGCCCCCGCACACCTTGGAATGGGGCGGTAATTCCGCCATTCACCATGGCGGACTCTGTAAAATACCGGCAGCAACCATGGCGCTAATAGCGCCATGGTTACCGCCTTCCGTGTAATGAGGCCCAAAATCTTCTAAAAGCAAAAGAAAGTAATGGGCGTGAAGAAAAAAGCATACAAATGTGCTAGACCCTTTATAAGGGGAACATGCAATTAAGAAACCTGAAAATAATTTTGAATGATGGTGTGTAGCAAAGGCCTTCCAAGCATTCCACATCTCTTGCTCGTGTCTGTTACTTAAATTACAGTTTTTTAGTTAACTCCTTCCCCCTCCACATCCCAATGCTGTTTTATTAGCTTCCTTTAATAAGAGTGCTGGTGCATGCACCATATTGGGAAGATCTTGGGCAATAGCAGGTGTCTGCACATCTACCACTTGAGCAACAAACCCTGGCAAAACCTATTGTTTTGACTATTGCAGAGGATCAGAAGTAGGACACTGATGCGGTAAAGGCATGTTCTTACCTTGAACTTTATTTAAAGTAAAATAAGGCCTATCTCTCCCTATAAATATGGGGTGTCCCCTGCATATCTTTCACTAAGGTGCTTGTCAGTCAGGATGAATCTCAAAAAACAAATCTGTCCTCTAGCCCAATCTAAGCTATCTGACCCTAGCACTATCATAACTAACTAAGGTCAGAAGAATGATTCCCTTCTCATGGTGCTCGTATTTTGGCACACGTTTCTTCTCACTTCTCTTACGTCTTTTGGTAGACCATATGCAAATAGTCACTTGTCATCCAGTGTATCAAGATATGCATTTCTTTTAAGGGGTTAGTAATTCCCTTCTCCTTATTCTTCCTGGTCTCACTTCCCTTGCTATATTCAAAAGACCATATGAAAATGTTTGTTTGTTTCTTTATTTATAATAAATACAAATAGTTCCTTGCCCTCCACTGTATCCCGTTCTGGAATCTGTTACACTCTTCTCTCTTTTATAGTATCTCAAGTTTCCATTACCATATTTCCATTCCCAGGGTGCAATTTCATGTATGAGTTTGGGTTTCCTGGCCTTACACATTTGTTCTAGCCAATTAAATCTATTTAGGTTCCTTTTCTCCCTAGTGTAGGGTTCCTGAATCTGTTACTCTTCTTCTCTCTTTTATAGTATTTCAAGTTCCAATTGCAATTCCTCCATTCCCAGCGTGCAGTTTCATGAGTTTGGGCTTAACGGCTTTACAGGTTTGTTTTCCTCAAACTTCTTCTTTCTTTTCTTCAAGATATCCGTGGGCCTTGCCTTTTTCCCAAAGTGATACGCCTCCACTTTTATCTTTTCCACACTCTATGGTTTTCGTATTTCTTCTCATCTAGCTCTCGCAGTTCTGTTTCACTGGATTATTTCCAATAGTTTTCACCTTAGTACTGGGACGAGTTTTGCTTAGCTTATGCGTCCTGCTTGGTTTGCCAGTATTCCTATTCTCTGTTTTACCTTCTGAGTTCTGGGCAATGTCGGTGGTACCTTCAGGCCCTTGGGATCTCTTTCTCATGGCCGCTCCACGGCTTGCTCTCTATGACGTCTCCTTCTTGGATGTGCCGTTTTCATCTTTGGGACGTCACAGCGATTGTGACTCTTACTGGGATCTGCTTACTTCTCTGGATGGTCTTTGTGCTGCTGTACAGGCAGACTGGCCACCACTCTGATTCTGTGGTCACCCCACCACTGCTCTTTCTCCTCTGCCTCGCTTGGCTTTCTTCCACTCTTGCACGCCGGTTGCTCTGCGTTTCTGGTTCCGCACTGGAGCGGCTCTATTGCACGTCGGCTCTGTGTTCTCCCAGAGCCCCATCTCCTGCTCGGTTACGCAGAGGGAGCTTTCCCAGCGTGTCTCAGGTCTTCGCTCTAACTCGGCTCTTGGCCTTCCCTCTGCTCTCGGCCTTCCCTCTGCTCTCGGTCTTCTCTCTGCTCTCGGCTATTCGCTCTCCTCTCTTGTTGGTGTCGCATCCCTTTTCAGGCTCCTCACTGCAGTCCATTGGAGACTTGAATATAAAGGAATATCTTCAATTTCTTGTCGTTCAGAATATAACTTTACGTTCTCTTCATGTGTTTGATAACCGTTTGTTATATTGTATAAGTCCATATAAGCCATCACTTGAGGCCTTCAGGGAGTTCCTCAAGGGACCGGGAGTCCTTGTCCCCAAAGGGGGAGTCTTTGACAGTGAGGTCCCACTTGCCTCTGCCCCAGGGAGGGTGTTGCGGACCAGGCTCACCTCCCTAGCTTCACAGGTGGGGCTCCCCCTTTCGGAGAAGGGATGTGTTCCCTCGATTCGTCACACTATTGTGTAGTGAAATTGGTTTCTGTGTTGCCTGGTATTGCTATCTTTTGCCAGGTACTTCCACCATTGAAGGTATTTCGTAATTTATTGAGATGCTCTCATCATAGACTAGGTATCAACTATGAACTGAAGTTCATCTGCTATAGATTTCCTTCAAATACCTGGTATTAATTTATTGGGCCAGATATTGGCAAATGCAAATCGCCCAAAGTGAAGCGTGGGTGGGTTATTGTAAGAGGAGGAATGCTACATGCCTCTATGTAACAATGCTAGGGAATATATGGGGAAACAAATGATAGCAGCTTCCACCCTAACTATGGTGAGTTCTGAAGATGCTGTCAGCTGCCTATGCAAGTAACGGTTGCTGCTAATGGGTGAGCACAGTTG
Organism: Ambystoma mexicanum; assembly: GCF_040938575.1. Classification (NCBI taxonomy): domain Eukaryota; kingdom Metazoa; phylum Chordata; class Amphibia; order Caudata; family Ambystomatidae; genus Ambystoma; species Ambystoma mexicanum. Next base: position 872,139,840 of record NC_090936.1, read on the forward strand.
TCATTGTCTCCCTTACTTGGACGCCCGCTACAGGCCAAGGGTGCTGCTGTTTGGCCTTTCTTTGCCCGCTCCCACACCTACAGGCTGCCTTCGCTGATGCTTGCCCCCAAAACATGGAGGAAGAGGAAGGAGGCAGCTTAAAAGCCATAGCGGATCACAGCCATCTAAAAGCCTGCTTCAGGCCAAGGGCTCTGCTGTTTGGGCTGTTCAGGGTGGTCGCAGAAGAAAAAAGTAAGTACTAATATAACGGGTCCTAACGGGCAAAGCTACTAGCAAAACGCAACCATCTTGGTAGGACTCTGCCCAGCTTGACTATAACAACTTTGACTGCAAAGAGGCGATGAGTGCGGAGAGGAGGTGGGGCGGACACCTGACCCTCTAGCGTGGGTCTGACAATCAGATATCTCCATGTATGATTGACTATTAGTCTCATTTTGGGTCTGGCGGTAACCCTGCCAGTGATATCAGTGGGTTGCCGCCAGATCCGAAAGAAATTACTGGCACCTGACTTCCGGTAACACTGGGGTATTACAACCCTGCCGGCCGGGACGGTGGGCGGCGGTAATTTTTTAAGTCCCCATTCCTGAGCCGTCCCATAGGGCTCCATGGGGACACGGGAGCACCGGCACCGTTAACAACAGTGCCGGTGCTCCCATGAGAACTCTGCGAGCGGGTGCCATCCCGCCCAGCAGGTCTAACCCTGACAGGTGGGACGGCAGCCGCCCGCAGAGTCGTAGTTTGGCCGGTCCGGTAACAACGGTGATGGTAGGCTTATCGCACCATTAGGGCGTAAAGTTAATGATAGTTGATACAATTAACATATTCAATCATTTTGTTGCAAGTCATAACAAATGTCCAACATGGTTTTCCATCATTTGTAATGGCTTGCAACAAAATGATTGACCATTCAGGAAATTGATTTCCGGTCAACAACTAATTCTGGATTGCCAATGTGAATTACATTTTGACGCAAAAAAAAAATATGGTCTATATACATTAGGCATAACTGCACTAAAGACTCTCTCTGCCAACAAAGATTGTTGATGGATATGTTAATTGTATCAACCATTATTAACTTTACTCCCTGATGACCTAGATAGGTTGAAACACGTGTTGGCGAAAACAAGTTTCTTCTTTCTTGAATGCATATCTAGCACATATGTAAAGTGTGACCAAGTTCCTCTTATGCATTACCCTATTCTTTGGTTAAAATTGAAATGTAATGCAAATAATATCTTTGCCTTTTTGTTAAATTTGAAATACAGAAACATTGCTCTTTAAACACTTACCAGGTGTCTCTCTCACTTACTTCCTTATTTTCTAAAATCCCAACTTCTACCAAACCAATACCACATAGATGTGGCATATGTATGATTGAGCGCAGTCTGTGAGGTTAGCATCGTCTTAAGCTTTACTTCTATATAGGTGATAGTGGAAAATCACCAGTCTAACCACACGGCTGCAGCTGGTTCTATCACTCTAAAATCTCAGCTAGTTTCTGTTATTTTAGTGGTGCGCACCCACAAACCCTTCCTTTGGGGCCACGTTTTCCACAAAAAATTATTAATTTGTTACCGGCACCATTGTAACCGGACCGGCACAGTTCTAATGAAGCCCTATATTTTTTGTATTCACGTTTATTTTAGGTGTATTAACAGAAAACAAGAATGATAAATAAAATATATAAACATCTTTAATCTTATGATTGACTATATTAAATGCAGCAGGCCGATCTACTGGGTTCAACAGTTTATTTTTCACACCTCTACGCCTGCACTTGGGGAAGATTGTATCTCGTGTGCACTTTTTTGGTCCTTGTGGGAAATGTCCGTCAGTGACCGACCTTGGGTATTTTCGTCGGGTTCTTTAGATAAAGGGGATAAATTGGGGGTTTGCCTAAAACCAGAATTTGTATTGTGTTTAGATAGGAGCACAAGGGAAATGTAATAACGGAAAGGATTATGGCATTAAAAATAAAGGTGTGGCCTTGTTTGTGGATCTGTCTACGTGGTGAGACACTTCCTAATATGGCACTGGCAAGATTCATTTCTAAGCATCCCAAGTCCCTGCTCACCGGTGCCTGGAAAGTCCTGATACATAGATGTTGCTTTTGCTAACGATCACGTTATGCAGAGGCTTAGGATGCTGGAAGCAGGGTCACCTTCACAATCATGCACCGTTGTTCACATCCTTGTCCTCAGCCAATGATTCTTTGCATAGACTGCAAGTGAGGTGTGCCTTTGTGACTAAATGCGGCAGTCCTTTCCAAATACATATAGGCTATAATGGAAGTGTCTGGGAATGAAACTGTTAAGCTATTTTGTTAAATGTTATCAGGGACATGTATTCTACTGTTGTGAACCTTTGTATTTAATTATTTATTGTTACATTTGTATTACGCACCTAACCCGCAGGCAACTGGGCGCATAAACTTAGGAGAATTGTTACAGTTAATAAATACATGCTTAAGCAGAATGGTAACAAGGCATATTATGTTGGTTTCATGCTAGTAGACTTCGGAATTTGGTTACAGGTAATGCAGATCACAAGAAGAGCATGCTTAGGAAAATGGTTGCAAGAGTTACAAACTTAAGAAAATGGTTACACATTTGGCGGTCTTAAGATTTCGGTTACATATGTATAAAGCTTAAGAATTTGGTTACAGGTTATGCAGGCCATATAATGCATACTTGAGAAATTAGTTACAGCTGTTATGGGGTCCGGGTGATGCAGCTGCTGGTTTTGTTACACAAAAAGTTTGCTTCAAAAAGTGTGGTTCCTTGACTAGTAGGGGATTACATGGAAGGTGTGGGTCCTGTTGGGTTACTGGCCGATAAGGTGGGTGTTGCTAGATGTCCTGAGTGAAGAGCCACGTTTTTAGTTTTTTGCCGAAGGATAGTAAGGCAGGATCCAGTCTTATAGCTAGTGGCAAGACATTCCAATAGTTGGCTGCCATGACAGGGAAGCTTGAGCCCCCTGCTTTTTGTTTTTTGAATCTAGGCTTAGTTAGTTGCCCGAGATAAACAGTGCGTGTGGGTATGGCAGTTTAGTTCTTTGATATTGGACAAAAGAGGTAGCGTGGGGCAGTGTTAGAAAAACATTTGTGAGCTAGTGTTTGTACTTTGAATTTAATCCTGTTCTTCACTGGTAACCAGTGAATGTGTCTTCTGATGTTAGAGATATGGTCTGATTTAGGAATATTTAGAGCTGCTCTTATGGCGTTGTTCTTCACGATTTGGGGAGTTTTGTGATATTTTTAGTTGAAGAGCCGGCAAAGATGGCATTGCAGTAATCGATCCTGGAGAGGATTAAGGCTCTCGCCAGAGTGATGCGGTTCTGTTCTGTAAGGTAGGGTCTACAGGCTGTGATAAGTTTAGCTGTGTAGGCGGATGCCGAAATGATGGCGTTGATTTGGCGTGATAGAGTAAGTGAGGAGTCGAGATAGACTCCTAGAGTCTTTACATGTTTGGCTGTGGTGATGATGTTTCCATCAATGTTGAAGGATTGGTATAGTGGGGACAGGTTTTTGAGTTTAGCTTGACTGCCCATGATAAGGATCTCAGTCTTACCGTTGTTGAGACAAAGCTCATTCTGGGCCATGCAGACTTGGATCGTGAGATAGATCACATGTAAGGCATTTGTGTCAGTGGTGTAATCCCCCGTTATAGGAATTAGTATTTGTGTGTCATCAGCGTAGTTTGTGTATGTGACACTCAATTTAGGAGGAGGATAGTTACGCCACCTCTATCCCTGATCTGGTCCATTTGTGCTTTAAGGTCTACTAGAGCCGATTCCGTGCCGTGGCTCGGACGGAACCGAGATTGGCGAAGGCCCAGCAGGTGATGCGATTAGAGGTATTTTTGGATCTGTACATATGTCCAGAATTTTTAGCAAAAAAGGTACCGTCGTGATAGGTCGATAATTTGTTGGTACATTTGGGTCTAGCATAGGTTTTTTTAATAATGGCATCACCCAAGCTTCCTTGAGGTTGTCCAGCACTTTGTTAGTAATGAATGAATTATTTATGAGTGAGGTGATGAAAGGCGCCAAGTTATGCGGAAATCTTTGATTAGTGTCGTAGGACATTTGTCACCTTGGCAGCGTGAAGGTTTGAAACCTTTTATGATTTTGATGGTCTCATCTGTTGTGATAGTGGAGAACTCGAACTTAGGGAATAGTTTAGGCGGGGTGAGTTCGATGGTAGGCTGCTGCGGTGAGTTGGGTTTTAGCTTTTTATTATTGATTTTGAGCTGGCGTGTCGAGATTTTGTCTCGAAGAGCCTTTTGGATGTTTTCACACCATGCTTGGACTTTGATTTATAGGTCAGGGTTCTGAGAAGGAGCTTCCAGTTCTCTTAGGACTGAGAAGAGCTCGTTAGAGCTAGAGTTAGCATTTTCTTTGCGCAAGTTATATGCATTGCTTTTGGCCTGATGGATGGCCTTTCTGTAGTCAGATGCTAGTGAGGTGAATTGTTGTTTGTTAGAGATAGATGGGTTTTTCCTCCAGTTATTTTCTGCATTTCATTTTTTTGCTGCGAAGGTCTTTCAGTTCGGGAGTGAACCATTGGTTTAGATGAGCTTTGGGTTTAGCTTTGCAATTGCCCAATGGGGCTACTGTGTCTAAAGCTGTTTCCATTCCTTGGTTATAGGTAGAAACCAGAGAGGCAGGGTCGGAAGGCTCTACCGCATGTGTAGTGAGCTGCGAGATGTGTCGGAGAATGGTTTTTGGTGTAATGTTGCACATGTTTTGAGCTTGGATGGCAGGTGCTATCAGCTTAGGCAAGTTGGTGGATGTGTTGGTGTTGATTTGGAATCATATAATATTGTGGTCTGACCAAGGGCAGGGATCATTGTTCGAGATGAGTCATGCAATTATGGCCCGCAAGCCAATCAAGCGTTCCACCTTTAGTGTGGGTTCGGCCAGAAGATCGAATGGTGAAGCCATGTGTTTTAATGGTATTGACTAGTGTGCAGGCTTGAAAGTCTGAGCTGTCGTGAAGGCGTAGATTAAAGTGTCCAAGGACGATCTCTTTGGACGTGTGTTTTGTATCTGTGGTTAGCAGTGTGGCGATGTCCCCCTCAAATGACGAGATGGGATCTGGTGGCCTACAGATCAGGTGTAAGTTTACTGATGAGGTGGCCGAGATGGTGATTTTGGTGGACAGGAGTTCTCCCGAGGAGAAAGGGATGTTGGGAATTTCTCTAATATTAAGGTTGGATTTGGCGATGACGGCAATGCCTCCTCACTTTCTATTAGCCCGGTCTTTTCTAATGATCGCATAGCCGTCCAGTAAGGCCAAGGCTAGTGCTGAAACTGCTGCCAAATGCAACCAGGTTTCTGTAATAGCAATAAAGTACAGGTCGTTTGTTGTGATGACATCAGAGATGTCTAGGGCATCGATCTGGCGTTGATTAGGGCCCATTTAATTTGTGGCGAGAGGATGCGAGCTTTGTCTTTAGATGGTTTAGGCTTAGTTGTATTTGCATCCCGTGAAGGCCTGAGTCTATGCAGATTATTTCTTTTAATTTGGGTCTCATAGGTATTACTGATTTTGTCAGCTAGGTTAGTGGCTATGGTACTGGTTAGGTTTACATTGCTGGCTAGATGGGATGCTGGCTTACAATGTTGAATTGCTGAGCAATTTTTTGTCCTAACTCCAAGTCTATTATTCCTCTGATAGCTAGTGCGGGTAAAGATAGCTGTGTTGTTGGTCAGTGGCCAGGAATTACAGGCCATTGTATAAGGTGTTTGACAAGAGGGTATATACAACTGAGTAGTCCTGGAGGCTAACCGTGCTAGAGCCATGACTAGGTAGGCACTGACAAGAGCCGAGAGTATTTGTTTTTTGCTGCAGTTTGGCATGACACAGCTAGGCTAGGTCTGGCAGTGCTAGATTGTAGTAGGCTGTAGGCGGTAGTAGAGCTACTCACAGTGGGTGGCTAACGGACGAGAGCTAATGCGACGAACGCTGCTCACAGCAGAAGGCTAGTACTAGTAGGCTAAATGTGACATTAGAGCTACTCGCAGTAGATGGATAACAGTGGTAGGCTAGATGCAAAAATAAGCTACACGCAGTAGATGGCTAACAGTGGTAGGCTAGATGCAAAAATAAGCTATGCACTGAACTTCTCTATCCTGAGCCTCTATTACCTAGAAACTATTTACAGTCATTTTAACTGGACTAAAGTATTGTTCATGACATTCTGAAGTCAAGAACCTAAGCACTTTAGGCCTAATTATCCCTAGCTTCTATCCTTGTAGTTTCCTCTCAGATCAATGTTTGTTTTAAAAAATAACTTGTGGATTACAGCGTTTGTTGCATATAGAGGCAAGTAATGATGTCCTTGCCCTGGACATTTTCCGTTTACCAAACACACACATACACAAGCACCCCTCACGTTGTTTATAGGAGACCGCCTGGGACTGGTGGTAGCACAGCCATCATATATGTAACGTTTACTTTAAAGTTAAAAAAACATTCTTAATTCTGCAGTGCCCGCTAAGCACACAAAGCTAGAGTGGTTTGAGCAATGCTTGTGTTTTACTTGTTTGTTAGTCTCTGTAATGGGTTCTTTCTTCACACTTGTGTTTTGTGATTTTCAGATGGCTGCGTCTCTGCATTAGATCCAAATGGGAACAGGCAATCACATTAGCTCTGAAAATGGCCACAGAACAAGGCAGAATGAAGTTTACACGCCCTCTATTTAGGTAAGCCACAACAGATTGGTAACTTTTAGTTCGAAAATGAGCACTAGAGTTCTGTATGTTTTTCTTTTTACTTGCTTTATATATTTGATAGTTCTGGTCCAGTCTGGCCTTATTGCTTGAGTGCATGTTCATACGCATCAGAAGGGCAACAATGACTGAAGAAATCTTTCAACTAAAAACGTGTAGTCCCACCTCTACCCCAAATGGAACAATCCTATTACCCCCTGCCGCTTCATATTTTATCATGCCAAAGCAGCAATTAAGGAGGAGGGAGTTAAGAAAGAAACTAGCGATGTAGAGGTGCCTAAAGAGAAGGTCTTGAACAGTGAGGAGACCACTAAATATAAGGGTGACCAGATTGGAGAGGCGAACTAAAAAGAATCGCCAGGAGAGGAAAGGAAAATCGGGGGGAGAAGAAGACTAAGAGAAGACGCAAGGTGACGTTTTGGTTGGGTGGAGTAGCAACCCCGGGGCAAAGTGTTGAAGTGCAGGAGAAGCACATGGTTAAAGATTGAAGGGAGGAATAAATAAATAAATGAAGGTTCCCCAAGTAGGAGCTTGTGGTGGGACGTTCTGGAGGAGTGAAAAGAAGGCCCTAAAATCAGGACATCGTAAGAGGGGAGGTAGTGTGAAGCCTAGAGAGGACCATGTAAAGGTGGAGTGGCCTCCTGTCTACCATCTGGTTTCCGTCCTTAGTTTAAGAGCAGCTTCAGCATGACGGCAACTATAGAATCAAGGCTCCAATGCAGATTTGAGACACAGGATGACTCCCCACCATACTCTTGCTGCACCTGAACATCCCCAAGGAAATTGCCAGAGAATGAGAATTTGTTATGGACGAAAGCAATGTTTTTATTGGAAATTCTTTTAAATTTTATTTGGGACACTGAGAACCTACTCACTTATTTGGTTTTGTTTGTTAAAGCAACTGGGAAGGACCACCTTAAAAAGAACTTTGAGAACCTTTGCTTTTTTTCTTTTCTTGTACCTTCCTGAGAAAAATGTATGTATTCTTACAGTACGACTGTTCTGACTACCATTGAGTTACTTCAATGAGTTACACTTTGTGACCCTAAGAGATCAGCTTTAGTTTGGCTTTATTCCCCAACTAAGGACCTGTTGGGAAACATTCCATGCTCAAGTCTGATCCTTGCTTCATGGCAAGTCCTACACTTTTCGGATCTATGGTTGTCTTTGGTCATACCACCTCCCATTTTCTGAGGGTTGCTACTCTACTGGGACCCACACACTAGTGATTTAATGAACCCTACTTTGTGGACCTGAGGTATAGGATTTGAACAGTTCTGATTCTTGTGATGCTCCTCTTGCTTCTGTTGCCCGTCATTCCCCATTCTCTCAGTGAGGCACTCACCAGTCTGCGGACACTGCTAGCACTTATTGTCCAGCCATTTGGAATCAGTGATGTACAGACGCATGTCTCTGGGCTGAGCATCCAAAAGTTACTGTGACACGTCTTATCCATCCATCCAGAGTTCTTGTAGCATAATTGAGAGATTTTCCAAGTCTGATTATCCCTTTTCTGGCTTATAACCCTTCTTAAATATTCAGCCTCCTTCAAATAGTTATTCACACCAGGGAAAGGGTGCTCAGTCAATTAGTTTGCTGGAAATGTGGAGGAGAACACAAAGTGTACCGAGACCCTTTCCCGGGTACCTCCATCTTGATTGTGGGAAGGCAACAAGGAGCCTCACCCTGTTGCCTCTCCTCGCCCCCCCACACCACCAAGACCCCTCCCCAGCTTCCCTACTTAATTGCTGAACTGCAGCTTAGTCCCACTGTTCCCGCCGCTCCCTCTTGTCCTTGGCACACTCCATAGAAATAGAAAATGGACTATGAATCTTTTATATTTACTATGGCAGGGTCCATCTTCTACATTTAAACATTTCATGGGAGATTGGCCTTGCGCAATATGCACTGAGCCCGTGTCTCATGAAAGCATTTTTATATATATATATATATCTATATATACTAGCGGTAGTCGCAGAGTATTACATTATTTTGTTTTCGAAACTCCAAAAGGGACGTTAACGGGGCGTGTCAGTAATCCTATCCATCGTGTGACGTCCACTGTACCCATAGGCCTTCACGCGGCTAGGTCCCTCAGATTGTTTTTTTCTGCCATCATTGTGAGACGCAAGATGCAGAGTTCCTTCTTTCTGGCTAACGACATTGATTATACAAGTTTTAAAGATTAGATTTATTTCTCTCCTTTCGATGGCCGTACCAAAGTAACATCTTAAGCGACGGCTTGCAAGGACAGATTCTTAGTCGACGACAACTACTTCGACCGTCTTGACGAACTTTGACTGTGGCCTACTTAGGCCTCAACAGGCCTCAGCCCTTCACAGTAGGGAGAGTGGGGGGGAGGTCATAAATTCTTTCCTTTAAAAAATGCCTATTTTCCTATTCTTCCTTTTCCATCGCCAGGCTGACCTCTTTCCATACTATGGAAAACACACCATTTAAATGTTGCCCTTCCTGTAACAGGAAGTTTCCCTGGAAGGACTGGCACAGGGTGTGTAACCTCTGCCTCCCCAGGGTCCACCCCGAAAAGCATTGCAAGTTCTGCAAACTTTTTCGGCCCAAGACACTAAAGCACCATAAGACTAAGTGCTGGGCCCATCACGCCATACAGGCTGAAGCCGCTTTGGACGTAGAGGGAGCCTCCAGCGTTGTCGCATCCTAAGTGACCCTGCGGGCGATCGGGACCCCACGGTTTCCTGCGTGTGAGCCCCCAACTCCATCAGGCAGGCCGGTGGTTCTGCTACAGAGACAACACATGGCGGCTCAAGAACCCACACTGCATGCCACACAAAGCATACCCCGATGGCGGACAGTCGACCACTAGGTCGACCGATAAGCCACATGCACTGTTGAAGTGAAGGTCCGAAAAATCCCTGTCCTCTGGGCCATCATGATCGCGTTCGCCACATGACAGGCCCCCAAAACAGACGCCGAAGTCTGTTTCCGACACCACAAACAAAACAGACAAACCCTCGGGTACCGATGAAAGTGCTTTGAAGGACGATTCAACGGCCCTTTCCAATATCTCCATAATGAAGAGCTTATTAAAAAACATGTCCCAGACACTCTCCTCGTCCAAAACGTTGAAAACCACAAAATCTTCACCCCTACTCCCTAAATCCCCTATTTCAAAGGCTAAATAACCCTCTTTCTCTCCAGTGAAAGGGGCCATGCAGCACAACAACCCTCTACATCAGAGAGTATCTCTACCGCTGTTCCCACAGGTTTTCCAAGCTCCACCCAATGGACCCCTGAACAATTTGACAAAGTAATGCAGAGAATGTCATGCTTTGACTTTTTTGATCGTCACCCTGATCAACTGTCCAACCTTTAAGGGCCCTCAGAAGGGGAAGGCAGCTAAAAACCAACCTACTGCCAAAAGACTACGACTAGACACTGCCCAGCCAAGTACTTCACAGGGCATGCCTGAAGACCTATACTACATTGACACTTCAGGCTCCCAAGATCCTAGTTCAATAGCAGACCAAGGGGACCTAGATAAGACAGACCAGTATTATGACGGAATCTACATCATACAATCTCCGGACCATCATGACCAACCCATGGCTGACTCCCCTGTGGATAATCAGCTTCTGTATAATGAGTTCCTTTTAAAGGCTGCTGAACATTTTAAGATCGATACCCAAGAGGCACAAGTCGACAAGGAGTTTGTAGAGGACATCCTTGGGGATAAGATGTCCGCAGCACAGTTTATACCACTCCTGCAGTCCATCCTGAGTCTCAGTCAGCCTTCTTTACTTACCCCCAACCTTACCAGGGCAGTTAACCCCTATATTGAAAAGATGTTCAGACCAGCCCCCTCCGAAGCATTCTATATCAGAGGTCAATTAAAGCCTGACTCTCTCGTCATAACTACCACAAGAAAGAGAGCGGACATGCCCTTAGCCTCTGCTGAAGCCCCTCCTGGCAAGGAGAGCAAATATATATATAAATATATATATATATATATATATATATATATCTATATACTAGACAGGAAAGTAGCTTCCTCGGCTGTATACCAAGTACAGACAGCTAATAATAACACCACACCCTTGGCAAGTTACAACTGCCACAAATGGGACGAGATTCTCGCAACAAATCGACTCTGTCCCAGAGCCCCTTTAAACACAACTTTTATTAACAATAGCTGAGAGATAAGTAGGTGGCAAATTGCATCCCGAAAAATAATCTTGACGCAGCAGATAAAGCAGGCTGTATAGTAGCAGAGAGTACTCTCATTAAGCGCCATGCATGGCTAAGACAAATCCAGCTTTAAGCTGGAAACTCGTGCCACCCTACTTAATGTGCCGATGGAACCAAATGCGTTATTTGGGAAAGCAGTTGAGGACGCACTGAAAAATGATAAAGAAGAATACGACACCCTCAAGTCCCTGGGACAGTTTACCAACAAACCTTTTGTGCAGTGAGGCGCCTTTAATACATGCCGAATTCAAGGACAAAACTCCCAATGCTCCTCTAACTATAGTCCGGTTGGACAAACTTCCTCTTGGGTTCCTCGCAGGGGCAGTCCTCCCAGCAATTTTTTTTTAAAGCGGGCACAGAAGGTCTAGGAGTAGAGGCAGAGCCTCCTCCACCAGAGGCTCCACCACCCAAAAGCAATGACCACCCGCTCCAGGTCCCCTCCCATATTTTTCCAAGTTGCATTTGTCATTTTACCCACGCATGGGAGGGAATCACGTCAGGCAGGTGGGTACTTTCCACCGTAGCGGGAGGCTATTGCATAGAACTCATACAGAGACCACCCAACCACTCGCCAAGACAAAGACAAACAATGCAGGAGGAACAGCGCATTCTGCTGGAAGAGGTCAACGCACTGCTGGAAAAGGACGCTATAGAGATCGTCCTGGCAAACCAGGCAAACAAGGGTATCTATTCATTGTACTTCCTTGTGCCAAAGAAAGACCTTCCAATGCGCCCTGTCCTAGACCTGCACCCGGCAAACACATATGTCAAGCCACAAATGTTTCGCTTGACAATGCTACAAGAAGTAATCACACTGCTAAAACAAGGGCACAACATGGCAACATTGCAAATTAAAACTGCATACTTTCATATTCATATATTAGAAAATTCCTGCGCTTCAGAATGGCAAATCAACACGACCAATTTAAGGTGTTCCCCTTCGGCATAGCTTTGGCTCCAGGGGTATTCACCAAGTTATTGGCGGTAGTGGCGGTGCACTTACTCAGATAATCAATCCCAGCGTACCCTTCTCTGGGCGACTGGCTGATAACAGGGGAATCCCCTCAAATCTGCCAGCAAAATACCCAAATGACAATCAACCTTCTGTTCCAATCAGGGTTTTCAATCAATGAGAAAAAAATCAAGCCTTGTTCCAAGCCAAACCAAGCAGTTCCTAGGAGCCATCATAAAGACAAAGGAGGGGCTAGTCTCCCCCTCAAAACGAAAAAGTTCAAAACGTTCTGCTGCAAATACCTCGTTATCTTGCCGATCACCAAATAACCATACGCAAGGCAATGCGCCTGCTCGGGCTATGGCTTCATGCATTTATCTAGTTTCACTCTCACAGTTGCGCATGCGCCCAATGCAGGAGTGGTTAGCAAAACAATGGTCTCAGGCAAGCGGTCAGTGGGACGATCTAGTGGTTGTTTCGCTAACCCTAGTACAAGCACTTTGCTGCTGGTCAAAGGAAAATCTGTGAAAAGGGAAACCCTTTCACAATCCTCCATTACATGCGATAATTACAGCAGACGCCTCACTCTCCTTATGGGGTCACCCCATTACCTTCACCACGCTGCACATGGCCTGTGGACACAGATCACAGCCCAAAACCACATCAACCTTCTAGAACTACAAGCGGTATTCAAAGCACTGCAAGCTTTCCAGTCGTATCTAACAAGCCAAATGGTGCAAGTCCTCTCAGACAGCATTGCTGCCATGTTCTACATAAACAAGTAGGGAGGCACACGCTCTCCAAGTCTGTCCAGACTATCCCAGAAAATGTGGAAGTGGGCACTCAAGCGGATCATGTTTCTAGTGTCTCAACACGTTTGAGGGGAACTCCATTCTCGAGCAGACTCTCTAAGCAGAGATCCTCTTCCCGAGGAACACGAGTGGCAACTCAACAGAGGAATTCTAGGCAATGTCTTCTCCCTCTGGGGTTATCCTCCTTTAGACTTGTTCATCACAAGTCTAAACACACAATGCCCAGACTTCGCATCTTTTTTTTTTCCCCAACCCAAATCCAAGGGGAATGACTTGTGGATGAGCTGGTTGGGGAAATTTGCATACGCCTTTCCACTAAAACTGGTCCTGAGCAGGATAGTGCACAAGATGCAACAGTAACAAGCGAGACTAATCCTGATTTCTCCTATGTGGGCGAGACACATCAGTTCAAACTGGAGATGTGCGAACCAGTCAAGCTCCCATGGCCTTACAACATGCTATCCCAGCACGGGGGCCAACATTCCATCCACATCCTCAGTCTATGTACTTGGCAGCTTGGCTCCTGAAGTCAGAGTTTGGACATTTAAAATTACCTCAAAGGTGTATGGAAATCCTCAAGGAGGCCCGCAAACCTAACACCAGGTACTGCTACTTCAACAAATGTGAAAGATTTGTAACATGGTGCCGATCAAAGGGTGTAAACCCTATTGAATGTACTCCATCACACATGCTTCACCACATGCTCCACTTGCTAGACTCTGGCATGGTATTTAACTCCATCAAGGTTCACCTAGCGGCTCTGTCCGTGTACACCACTTTACAAAATAAGGTGTCCTGGTGGAAAGTTCCTGTTGAGACTTTCATGGAAGGAGTAAAGAAACTTTACCTTTCCAACCCGCCTCCAGGTTGGGATTTTAATGTTATACTCTCAAAGCTCATGGGTCCACCCTTCAAGTCTATGCACAACTCCAGCCTCAAACAGCTAACATACAAAACAGCTTTTCTGGTAGTCATCACCTCAATAAGGTTAATGAGCTACACGCTTTGGGCCTCATTCCGAGTTTGGAGCTAGTCATAGCGCTATTAGCGCCATGACTAGCACCATTACCGGTACCGTGTCCGCCCTGGTTCAATGGGGACTTACAGGTCTAGTCCGACCTTTGCGGGACTGGTAAGTCTCCATTGGAAATACCATTCCCCATTCCCATTTGAGCCCCCATGGGGCTCAATGGGAAAGGGGAGGGTGCTAATAACGGTACGGTAAATTACGGTATCGTTATTAGCTCTGAAGTCCCTTTGCGGGTCCCGTCCTTAACGCCTGCTAAAACCAGGCGTTAAGGAAGGACCTGCAAAGGGACCTCGGCAATAGGGCACAAAGGGATTACCGGCACCAGTGTCATTACCGGTGCCCGGTATCCCTTTGCGCCCGGGTCGTAATAACCCCCTTTGTCAGTGCAAGACTCTTTAGAACACACCCTAGGTTTTCACCTAAATTCATATCCAAGTTCCATGTTAACCAATCCATTGAACTACCCGCTTTCTTTCAAAATCCATTCAACTCGGGTGAGAAAAACCTCCCTACACTGGATGTAAGGAGGGCAGTTTTATACTATGTAAACAAAACAAAACCGCTAAGAAAAACAGATCAACTGTTTGTCTCCATAGCACCTGGCAGGGAAGGTGATCACCTTTCAAAGTACACCATCTCCAGATGGATAGTGAAATGCATACAGCTCTGCTATTCCCTCACTCTACCAAAGTTACAGGAGCTCCTTTGGCATTTATTGCAAACGTCCCACTAGACTCCATTTGCAAAGCAGCTGCATGGAGTTCCATTCATACCTTTACTCAGAATTACTGCATTGACACACATTCTAAAGCAGATTCACTGGTGGGACAAACTGTTAGGGAGAATTCTCTGTAAAGGCTAATTTCCCAAACCTAGTGAGTCCCCCAGAAGCTTTGCTGGATTTTTGGGGTTTATTTTTTTCTCCTGCTAAGAGTGAGACTCTTTTACTCCCACTCTTGGACATGATTTGAGGTGTTCCTTTGTCTTTCCATGTGTTTTATGGGCTATGGGGGTCTTTTACTCCATAGGGTCTCATGTGTTTTTGATGTGGGTTACACAGCATCCTCTGTGCCGTAACCCAGGGGTGTCGTAGGGACCCCCAAACATAGACTCCTTACCCTGGAATTGACTACTGTCTCCCAGGGCATGTAAAGTCACCATTGGCTTTACTAGTCCCAAATTATGAACAGAAACTAGTACAAACCATCACATTGTGGACGTACTGGTCGGGGCAATTTGATTGCCCCGGGGTTTGTTGTTTGAGGGGGCACGTCTCTGTCCCCCCTGATCGAGTTTTGGCTGGTGGCAGTGGATACTACTTTTTATATTCGACCGCAAATATATCTCTATGGGATTTTCCCATTGTTCGATGCTACCAACTTTAATTATTTAATTCCTATAGCCTCGAACATACCGCCGGTTAATTTATTTAATATTAATTCACCAGTTGGTATTTTTTGCCAGAACTCTATTCTAAAATGGCATTTGTGTTCTCTTCTGTGACTCCAACCCAAGTCGAGCCCTTTGTTCCACTTTTTGATGGGGCTTCTCCACAGAAGCCTCCAAAAGTGGTGCCACTCTGTCTGGGTACCACAGGGGGTGTGGGAGGGGGTTTAGGCACCCTGGACTGAGTTGCTTTTGATCTGTATTTTTAAAGCACACCACAGTGGAATTCCTTGTCCTTATCTTCCCAGTGGTGGCTCCTGCTGTTACTTCTGCACACCACTTGAGTGAAAGACAGGTACTTTGTGTGAACCCTGCACTCTTGGCTTTTCCATGGAAACGGTTGTGTGAGACCCCATTTTTGCCGAAGATCCTCTTGGGGCTTCAGCCTTGTTGTTAGCTTCCTCTTCAGTAGTTCTCAACTCCTGTGCCTCCATCTCCGACTGAGTCGAGGTACATTGTATTCACTTAAAACAAGCATTCTACTACTTCATCTTCTGGGGAAAGGAGTACTTGATTGATTACCAACATTTTGTTGGTGCTCTCTTGGGTCAAGTAGGACAAATCTCCCTATGGTCCCCAAGACAGACGTGTCTTGGCCTGTGCCTGTTTTGCTTCATGCAGCCAACAAATTACTGTGTGAAGTTAAATGAATTGTTACCCTTGGCACGCCCCATCTTTCTAGTTGCTTTGTATAGATCTTCGTAAATGATAGTACCTTGGATGTGCTTTGGGTTTTTTAGTACAAAGTCAAATGCAGCCTTGTAAGGGAAAGACCATTTCCAAACATAACACCTCCAGTTAGGTTGTCATCTGTTAAGGAATTTAAGGCAGACTTCTATGACCCCTTGAATGTCCTGGTAATATTAGGAAGATTGAGTCCGTTCTTGGCACCAGAAAAAGCAATGGAGTGCTGGATAAAAAAATAAGGGGAATGACCGAGTCAAAAACCAACTAGATTTCCACCACCCCTCCCCATATGCACTGCAGTCTGTAGCCAAGATGTTATGTCTCAATGAAGCAACAACAGAACCCTTTAAAGGAGGGGGCTTGTGGCAGAGGGATGCAATAGTTGATGGCAACCTAGGGTTTGCCTGAGTGCCCTTGGCCATGACACCTTGGCTGCTATAAGGCTATAGCAAGGAAGGAGGACGGATAGTGAAGTGAACAAGCACCTACCTAGTCTGGTATAGGTGACTTTGTACAGGTAATGGAGCTACTCGCACAGTTTACAGTAGGGTAGAAGGAATCTGAAATATGACGGAGAGCAACCATGACTATAACGGAGCGAGATCACATCAGAAAGACAGTGAGAAATTAGGCGCAATTTATAGCAAAATTGATGAATGGATGCAATCCAACTGGATGTGCCTAAATGATTCAAAGACGGAGCTTATGCTATTTGGTTCCAGCCGTCAACTGGATAAATTGGGTGGGGAATATAAAACATTCCAGATAAAAAAGCCATCATCACAGTCTCCAGTCAAGTAAAGACGCTGGGTATGATGATGAACTCCTCGGTTTATTCAGAGGCCCAGGCTAATCTCCTTCGTAAGAATACTGCCTATTCTCTGCGATTAATGAGGGCCATCAGACCGTTCTTGAATGACAACAACATGGCTACCATTGCCAGGGCAGTAGTGTTATCAAGGCTGGACTATGGCAATGTCCTATTGATAGGGGGAAGTGCCAAAGACATACATACTTGCCAAGTCATACAAAATGACGCTGTCAGGATTGTAAAACTACTGGCTAGAAGAGACCATGTTAACACAGCTAGAGAATCTCTCCACTGGCTAAGAGTCAAAGACCGGATCAGATTTAAAGCCCTCACCTTGGTACACAAATGCCTTTTTTGCAAAGCGCCCCACTACTTGAAGAAAAATATCGAAGTCTATACACCCAAGAGACACCTTCGCTCAGTTGGTAAAAACCTATTAGTTGAACAGAAACACAGGCTCAAATTCGGTATGGGCAGATCATTCACAGTAAAGGCGGTTCAGATTTGGATCGCCCTTCCGATAGCACTGAGAAGCGAAGAAAGTCACCTACAATTTCGAAAATTCCTGAAAACCCACCTATTTAAATAGTCTTTCTTGATACCCACCGGAACCAGAGATCAGTATGTCTAATTCTGTACCCATTGTGTGTCACAGCGCCCTGATGCCTGCGGGCTTACGGCGCTATAGAAGTATATAAATAAAATAAATAAAATAACATTTGTTATTTTATAAAAAGCAAAAGACGTGGGATCTGTCCACTGGAAATGTGCCAGTGGGACTCAGATTTTGAGTCTCCATTTTCACAAGGCACCAACTGAAAACAAGAGATTTGCAATCGTCCGGTTGTATAGATAAAAGCAAAAGAGTAGAGTGGGCAAGATTATACAGTGGGCAGAGATATATTAATAGAGGAACCGGGAACTGTAGAACAATTTTTTTTGATGAATAGCTGCACTGAAAATGAACTTGCAGAATTCCACCACAAACATGGTTGGAAAGATGTTTATTCAGAGATAGCTAGCGGGCATCAAATGTCAGTTTCGAATCCACACCAGATTCGTCTTAACTGTCTCAGTAAGGGCCATGACACGCAGGATTGCACATCATGCCATTTGAGCACCCATACATGCTTTGAGAACGAGAATCAAAATCGCTTACCTTTTTTCACAAGGAGAGGTGATCAGCTCATCCGTTTGAGGTCACCGGGCGTGGACCGTGGCACTGAGGAACGGTCCCCAGTTCAAAAGTACAAGAAAAAGAAGGAACACTGCAAGAAGTTCAGATCTCCCGGTGGTTCTTCGAGGCACTATTCTTCTACGTTGAAGAAGAGGAGCCACCACTCAAGGGATGCCCCAGAGGATGTGATTGCTGGGTCTTGTGGCCTCCTGTATCCTTGTGATGCCAGAGGCCCAACTCTGCATGATGTCACTGTAGTTGCTTCTGAGCTCTCTGTGGTCAGTTTCAGGGATGAACATCAGACTATCTTCATGTCTTGTGAAGGGCAACCTCCTGAGAGGGTTGTTGTTTTGTTAAACTTGGCCCCAGGTGCCTCTGGACACGGATGCATGCCCGAATGGCTTGGGCGCTCACCTTCAGGACCTTGTAGTGAGCAGAATGTGGTCCCCGTTGGAGTGCTGGAACATATCAATTTGCTGCTGTTGAGTGATCAGGCTGGCCTGAGTCTCTTTTCTACCCTTTGTGAATGGCAATACGGTGTTGGTCCCAACGGACAACATGGTAGCTATGCATTACCCCAACAAACTGAGAGGTGTGGGCTCCTTGCCTCTGTGCAGAGAAGCAATGAGGTTGTGGTTCTGGGCTCTGGAGAACACAATACCCTAACAGTATTGGCAGATGCTCTTAGTAGACAGTCTTTTGACCTCCAACGAGTGTGTGCTCCGCCAGGAAGTTCTGGCGGAGATTTTCTCTCAAGGACACTCCTCCAGTGGATCCCCTTGCTTCCAGTGTGACCAGTAAGTGCAAGTGGTTATGCTCCAGGGAATGCCATTGTCTCTCATTACAAGTTTGCCGGTCCGATATAATGGTGCCAGTAAAACCGTACCAGCACCGTTTTCCGGACCGGCTAACTACAAGTTCTGTGGCCGTGTGGTGTTACACCCGCCAGGTCTGACCTGGTGGGCGTACCGCCACCGGCCGCAGATGGACGTGACAAACACCGGCACCATTACCACATGGTGCTGCTGTTTCCACTTCCACATTCCTGTGGAGTCCTATGGGACTCCACGGGAATGGGGATTTACATAATGCCGGCTCCGGAATTACCGGATCACTGGGGCTGTAATGCCCTGGTAATTCCAGCAAGTCTGGAGCCGGTAAATTCCTACGGGTCTGACGGAGCCTGACGGTTTTACCAGCACAGCTACCGCCGGACTCGTAATGAGTGCCATTGTCTGAGATCTGGGGGGCGAGGGGGGCGCTTTGAGTCGAGTGGGACTCCGATCTGTTCTGTGTTCCCGCCGATCCCCGTGCTGTCGCTGGTTCTCGGGAGGCTATGCATGTGTGGGTCCCCAATGATCTTGATACTACGTATTGGGCTTGGAAAATGTAGTACCTGAAGTTGTTGGACATGGCCATCTCGCCCTCCCTGATGCCTACCGCAGAGGACCTACCTCCTCTCCTACTCAGATTCAGGTCATTCATCCGAATCTGTGCAGCTTGGACCTTCATGCCTGGCTGCTGAAGGGTTGAGATACAAGAAATGGTATTTGTCAGAGGGCGTTCTGGACATACTCTTTTCTGCTAGAAGGCCCGCCACCAAATCCATCTATTTCTGCAAGTGGCAAAGGTTTTTGGCTTGGTGAAGAGAGGAGGATCTGGACCCTTGTACGTGATCCACATCCTTTGTTTTGGAGTATCTGCTATCCTTGGCCCAGACAGGCCTGGATATTGATACAGTTAAGGGGTATCTTGCGGCCATTTCCACCCTCAAGTGAACCCAGAGCAGAGCTCTTCTTCACGATCCCTAAAGTTCTTCAATTACTGAGGGTCTTTCTAATATGATTCCCATTTGTCAATTTTTGGTCCCGGCGTAGGATTTAAATGTAATGTCGTTTTTAATGGGTGTTACGGTTGAACCCCAACATTTCTGTTTAAGGTTGCCCTCCCTGAAGGTGATTTTTCTGGTCGCCATCACTTCCGCTAGCTCCAGGCTTTATCTGTTAAGCTTCCTTACTTGGTTTTCTCCAAGGAGGCGGTCACCTTGAGAGTTAGGCCCTCCTTTCTCCCAAAGGTAATTTCCAAAGATCCATCTTCCTGTCTTTTTTCCTATGTCTTCCTCTTCTAAGGAAGAGGAATGTTTCCATCGGCTTGACCCGTTGCAGGCCCTTGGCTACTACGTCTCTCGAAAGAGAGAATATGCTGGTGCCCTTGCTGGCATGGCTTTGACCCTGTCGTGGTGGATCACTCTCCAACACGAATGCTGCAATCTGTCTGGTAGGGCGGTGCCACGCTCCCAGTGGAATCTAAGGGTTTATTTACGATACTTCCTGGCCAGGTGGCTTGAGACCCATCCTAGACCTGCGATTTCAGAACAAATGCCATGTTCCCAATCATCCTAGATGGTCACTTTGCAAACGATCCTCAGCCAACTGACCAAGGGAAATTCCCTGACTTCCCTGGACATGGAGGATGCTTTTCTCCACATGCTCATCCACGACCGTCATCTCAAATTTCTACTGTTTGTATTGGCAGGCCACCATTTTCAATTCAAAGTCCTCCTCTGTGTATAATGCTGAGCCTTATCCTTTGTGAACAGGCACACTAGGAATGACAGTAGTACCGATTGGACAACTCCATTTGGCGTACTGCACACCCATCTGTATTGGTAAACATTATCAGATAGATGCTGCACAGAGTAATTGCCATTCGTTGTGATTAATTCAGTACGTTTCTAAAATTAGGTTTGGACAATTAGTTGTGGTGGGGTAAACCCACAAAAAGGGCCAACTAAAGAAAAATTGTTACAAAACAGCAGGATGGCTTCTCTGTGTGATCACTGCGCAGACAAACATTTCCCACAGAATTTACAAATGTGAAAATGCAGGCACGCAGTGATCACATAGATTGCACATCTGTTTTCCTGCCACAATCCCTGCCTTATGACTGCGGGGCATATCACTGCAACCCTCAAACCCATTATACCATACAAGGGAAGGGGGGACACACCCGCAACTCCTGCACACTTGTACGATTTAATGGGTTTTCATCATTTTAGTTTACTACCATTTACGCAGTAAACGTACATTTATTGTTTTCTCAACATTTTGGTGTGTTTCTGCTTCCTTGTGCGTACATGTAAAACAGATCTCTTGGTTTTATCAGAAGTTTGCAGGTTCAACAAAAGGCTGTCAATCTGGGTTTTTTCCTGGAAGACTTGCCAGTTTCAGTCACTCAATGTCTTGTGGTTTAGGTGTCGCTACACTCTTGGTTCCTTGATCTGTCTTCTCCTTCTCAGCCTGATCACTTGCTATCCCCGCAGACGACTCCACCAAGCTCCCAGCTGTCTGCCCTCCAGATCTTGGCAGTGACAGAATGGAGACTGAGGTTCAACTAACCAAAGCCCCAGCGCTTCCTTCCGGGGTTAGGCTGCTTAGGCGGGTTAGCAGGTTAGAGGAGTATCACCTTCCTGCTTTTGACTTGGAGGACCTGGTGGTGGTTCCCCACACCCCATTCTCCACCTTCTCATGGCTCAGGACAGCATTGTGCCTAAGGGGCCTGTCCCTAATTCTTCTCTCCTCACTATAGCTTCTTTCTTACACCTATAATCGAGGCATGGTATCACAAGTATGACACGGACACAAAAGGTACAGTTTGTAAAACCTTTATTCCATTATCAGGGTTTGGAAAAACTCCTGCTTTGCCCTATAGCTAAGATGGGAGTAGTCTCTACCATCAAATAATAAAGAAAGCACAGTCCTAGTCAGTCTGTCAAATCAAAATGGCCTATACTAACAAAATCATAATGCCTGCCCTATCTCTTATACAAAAAGTGTGCAAAGGGTAATATGTATGCAAAGGAAAATCAGTGTTAGAATATAAAGAATCAAAGTGGCTGAGTTAGCGTTCCTCCCCACGTTGGACAGCACAGAGTAATGCGGGCCCCATAGACAGGATGACACACTGTGACTGAGGTTCTCAAAACATAGTAGTTCAAAGCGTAGATCAAGGCCCGCCTGGCCTTCTACGTTAAAGTCACTTTTCCAGCGTTCCAAAAGTTCCTTCACAGTTCAACAAAAGGGTTCCCAGTTCAACTAAAACGTTCACATAGGTCTCCCTCTGTCGGGCTTGGACCCCTCAATCACAGCACTTGTAGGGGTTCCCTTCACCTAACTTATCACACTTCCGGTCTCCCTCAGTCGGGCTGTGACCTTTTCCTGTTGTCAAAGTTTTACAAATGTGCAAGGCTTTTACTATAGACCTCCGCAGGACCACTTTGACTTTCCCTTCAGCTCGCACTCTTGTGTTATCTTGTGGTAATCTTGGTCTGTGTAGTTCAATATCATCAGCACAAGAGTTTAACGTTGACTTTCTACTTCCCCTTATGCCTGGGTCAATCTTGATCATCACGCTTTTTAAAGTTCATTCACTTCGTGGCTTTAGAACAAAACATTTCACCTTTCGCAGAGACTTTCGAGTGGGCTACTTCCTTTCGCCATACCACTCTGCTACTCTGTTCTCCAAGGTCTGCATTTATTTGTGTCTTATCCTTACACGTGCAGCCTTCAATTGTAAGATATATTGTTGCGACTTCAATCTTTACTTAACACTGGGTGTCTTTCATTTTGCTCACCAACTCACTGGCTGTGTGCATTCTTTTCTTGTCTTCGCCGTTTTAATTCACGAGTCAAGGTTAATGCCACAGGCTTGACCTCGCCTCCCGAACTCTGTCGTTCACTGGGAGGGTTGCGGCCACCTTTGAAACACAATGCAGTCTTCTTGTTTGGGATTTGACCTTCTCTATGCATCTCTTACTGTTCTTTGGACGCAACAACCTCCTGCCGGGAACTCCTGGGTTCCTTTCCCTTGGTTCTCGTCCCTCGATCCGTTGCTCTGCTCTATTACGTTCGCCTTCGGCCACAGAAGTTCTACTGCTTCTCGTGTTCCACCTTGCTCAGATTGTCTCTATGTTCTGCATTTTATCCATGTGGGGAGAGCTAATGGGTATCAGATGTATGTGACTAGACTCAAGTGCCTGACCCGATTAGCGGGACACGTCCAATGAGATATGTAAGGGTTAGTCTTGTTACTCAGTCGCCTTCTTCCTCTGCCCAGTGTTTGTGTAGAAAAGGGGGGTTGGGACATCGGAGAATCATATGAAATAGGAGGGGTCACGGGTACGGGAAAGGGAGAATACTGCGTTTCACCATCGGTCGCCTCACCCCCACTCCCTGAAGACCACTCACCCAGGTGGTCCTCCCGCACTGGTCCACCCCCAGGAACTGGATCCACCTGGATGACAAGTCCCAGAGGACTAGGGGGTGAGACATCCTTTGGTTCCTCACACACACCCTTAATGCTCCACCACATGCTTTTACCTCCTTCCCCCTCAAACTCTTGTGTCAGGCATAGAATGCCTGCTTCTTTCTCTTTCCCGCAGCCTCTTCTTAGCTGAAGCTTATCCCCTCTGACTTCTCCCTTGCATTTCATTCACCCTCTTTTGTAGGTATCTTCACCTCCCCTTCCCAATGTCTTTCACTGTCTACTCTACCTTGTGCTCATTCCCTGCCTTTGATCATCCTCCACCTCCTGACCTTTCTTCAGCGCCTTCGTCTTCCTCTCTACTCTCCTACTTACCGTCTCCTTGGCTGTCACATATCTCAGAACCAGCACCTGCTCTTTATTCTTCCTCTCCTTATTCTTCCTCTCCTTCTCTCCAGTCTCCTTTCTACAGCCTCTTTTCCACTTCTACTGTTCCTGCTCCTTCTCTATCTCTGCCTCCAAAACGCTCCTGTACTGTGCCAACCACCGATCCTCTGTTGACAAGTCTTCAGCCTGCACTTCCTCAGTTGAACTGCCCCTGTTATACTATATGCATTGGTGTATTCTAATCTGTGCTTGCTTACTGCTCTCTGGTCTGTTTCTCTCCTGTTCCTTGGGAGCCCCCCCACGCTCTCCTACATGGATCCGTACTTAGCCTGGCCCCCATCTTGGTTTGTCAGACTGCTCATGGGGAAGAAGAGACTGCCACAGTGGAGTCTGATTTAGCAGATCTGGTCCCTCCTTCTCTTGTGTGATTCTGGTAGTTGCACACTTTTTGATTTGGGGAATACTGCAAAAAGCAGGATAACACATTTCCAGGACCTAGTCAAAATGTGAGGTTTCTTTTAAGGGCTAAAGTGAAAGGTTTTCTCCTGGTGACCGGCTCTTGCAACACGGCTGGGGTTTGGTTGGGTGAGCCAGGTATCTTGACAGTGCCAATGGACTCTGGACCCAGCTTTGCTTAGCTGGTAGCATCATCCAGCCTCCCTGTCTACCCCACCCTTCATCCCAGTGGCAAGGCAGTGTGCTTAGTCACTATAGGGTATTAAACTTTACTTCATTGAAGCAGAACACAGCCAAAACATACCTGTGTTTTGTTTCCCTGTGTGGCAAGGATGTGGGGGCTGTTGTACCCCTTTTTGGGGGCATGGGTAAAACACATTTGAATCTGCTTTTCCCCTTCTTTAATGGCACATATGGATTACAAAATGCAATGGAATCTACCCATAACAATTGCCAGTGATTCAGATTAAGTCAAGCCATATCACGTTTTCGTGTTACATTTGCAAACTGTTTGTTCAGCAGACTGCAACGTTACTGATTCATACCAATATGCTACATTAATGCATGCTATGAGTCATTATTGTTGATGGGAAGGAGTTTGTGGTTAAAATACTTCTTAAATGTTTTCAGTGTTGCAAATGGATTTTGTGTCTGAGTCCATAACTCATGCTGAATGTGTTTTCTTTTAGGGACCTCTATAACTTTGAAAAGGCTCGTGATCAAGCAGTTGCCATGTACCTTGAACGCAGACCCTTTATGCATCCGGTGACTGCCATGCTTGTAGGCCAAGACTTGAAGGTGGTCACCGCCCAATAATCTTGTTTTGAACTGCCAACGTTGTTTCATCTAACTCACATCATGTAAAGGTGATTAATTGTTGATGCTAGACTCCTATGTATCGTCAGTTTTTTTTAATACTTTATCACAAATTTAGAAGTTGACATATTTTATATTTTGCATCACAAAGAATTCGAATGCACAGTACAGTGTATTTAACTTTGCTATGAAAGCTGTACATGAAGGTGGTATTTCTTCCGAGTGGCATTCTAATATATAAACCCCATTTTATACATGGTATAGACCATTGGCGGATGAGGATTGTAGGTAAACTTTGCCTGGTCTGGTAACTGAGAACATCCTACTTGTATATTTGTGAGTTAGTTTGCCAACCGCAATCTATGATGAGAGCCATTGTTTTTATTTATTATTGATTAGAATCAGTCTCTAAATGCAGCGCTGAGGCAAATTTGCGCTGC
Source organism: Ambystoma mexicanum (assembly GCF_040938575.1). Lineage (NCBI taxonomy): Eukaryota > Metazoa > Chordata > Amphibia > Caudata > Ambystomatidae > Ambystoma > Ambystoma mexicanum. The sequence continues at coordinate 872,165,075 of NC_090936.1, forward strand.
ATATTTTGTGACTATTCGCAGCCCACGTTATGAAAGAAAATTGGGCAACCCGTGTACCATTATATTAAATTCCCCTCCTATTGTAAGAGGGGGAAAAGCACACATTTTAATCGGATATATTTATAACTGGAATGCTATGTTTTCTATCTGCTTTTTCAAATCCATAGTGCAGACACGTTTTCAATTGTAAAATGGCAGACAGTTCTATGATCTGACTGTAAAGATCCACTTCTGGCATTTATAATGAATTTGAGCCAGTTATGTATGAATGGTATCAATAAATATTTTTAAAACCTTTGCATTGTTTCACTGCTTGTAACGTTCCTGTTGGGGGCTGCCTCCATATTCTAAATGTGCTGCTTTGTGCTAACTTCATGTTCAATGCAGTACCATCTCCACACAAACAAAATGTCACACCTGTGATTGGATGAAGCTAGCATTGTGAAATGCTTTTACCCAACATGTGCTCAATCACTGCCAGGATTCTTGGATTCTGCCTTCAACAGTGTAAAAACTCAGCGTCCAAAAATGTTTTTTCTCCAAGTGCATCCCATTAATTTTCCCATAGACAAAAAGGTCATTTTTTGCTAAAGCGCACATCCTAAACCGCTGGACGGATTTGGACCAGGTCCGAAATAACTTGGGTACGATCCATGCATGGTTTGGGGTTGTTCCGTGCCATAGTTATTTTTTTTAAAAACTTTATTTATTAATTATGGTGGTACACGTCGCCGCTTAAACATGACATTACATAACATTCCACAGTTCTATAACAATATCAAAACTCAATTACAACCTGTATTTTCTTACATAGTCTGCTCATTTTCGGGTCTAGTCGGACTATTTCCGGACGATCCTAATTCACACAAGTAAACTCTGAGCGGGCCCAGATATCTTTAGGCTTGCATGGTCTTGGCTGCAACAGTACATACTGTTCTTCACATTCATTGACCCAAGCCAGTTCCCCCAAAAAGTGGTTTACCCTTGGTGGGTATGCATTCCTCCACTGCTGCAGTATACATTTTTTAGCTACTATACATGCTACATTAAATAAACGTCTGATCACCTCCAAACTCTTCCCAATATCTCCAAATAAGTACTTTTGGGGCGTCAGGTCTGCCGGGATCTGTGTGATATCAACAAGGAAGGACACAACTTCACCCCAGAACTCGTATATGGGTGGGCAACTCCAATACATATGGAATGAATTGGCATGGGTGTCTCCACATTTCGGACACCTGGTCGGGCCATCACGGCTGAACTTGGCTACCTTCTCGCATGTATAGTGTAACTTATTTAATATCTTAAATTGGATCTGGCGTAGGCCTGCATTCATGGAAACTCGTTTGATTAAATCACAGTATTTTTCCCATGCCTTTTCCGAGATGGTGGTTCCTAGATCAGCTTCCCATGAGGCCTTGATACTATTGGTCGTAGGCGTGTTCGCCTGTACAACTGCGTATAGCCCGGAGACACTAACCCTCTCCTGTGTAGACAGTGTGGTGAGACATGGGTGGACGGGTGGTTCATCTGGGAATAGAGGCCATCTGGCCTTAAAGGCCATACGCATTCGGTGATATTGTAGTATCTTCAGTTGATCCCTCCCCATACCAACCTTAAATTCCTCTGTTATGAATTTACCATTGGGGTATATATCTTTTAGTTTGAATTCCTCCTCTGGATCCCAGTTTTTTTGGACATCCGGGTCATAAAATGGTGCTATACCGGAGAAGTTCCAGAAGGGGGCTTCCGAGTAATAGGGAGTCTCCAAACCCAACCTGTGGAAGAGTCTAGTCCATGCATGTACTGTTATGCTAACTGGGTGGAATGGGCAGTCGTCTTTATGTTTCTTGTTAAAGATTATGGAACGTACGTCGGTTGGACATACAGCGTGTCTTTCAATACCAACATGGGGCCAGGTGTTCTGTTCGTCATACCAGTATCTGATAAATTGGGCCTGTGCTACTAGGTAGTATAATTCAAAGTCTGGGGCCGCTATGCCCCCTTTATTGTAAGGTTCAACCATTTTTTCCCACTTCATTCTGGCAGCGTCTCCTCCCCACACAAATTCTACCGCCAATGAACGAAGGGTCGCGAAAAACTGTGCCCCCGGCCAAAACAGGATGTTTGTGAATATATACAATAATTTCGGTAATATTACCATCTTTAATATGGCCACTCGGCCAATGAGTGAGATAGGGAGTTTTGTCCATAAATGGAGCTTGGTGGATATACTACTCAGGAGGTGTTCATGGTTGTCAGAGTAGAGGGTGGCACCGCCGCCGGACACTGTAATTCCCAGATATCTTATTTTACTTGGGGACCATTTCAGCCCATATGTGTTGGCTGGGCATCGCGTAGAAGGGGTCAGGGGGAATATCTCAGATTTGGATCTATTGGTTTTATAGCCAGAATATTCGGCAAACTCCTGAATGGTCTCGACCGCCGGGCCCAAGTGTATATCCGGCTCGCGGATATACAACAATGTGTCATCAGCGTATAGAGATATGGAATGAGTCAGGCCGGCCATTGTGATACCTCTCTGTCCCTGGTGTTCCCTAATTGCTGCCGCCACCGGTTCAATTGTGAGGGCAAATAGTATTGGGGAGAAAGGGCATCCCTGTCGCGTACCCCTACCCAGCCCAAACCGGTCGGACATCATGCGATTGGTCAGTACCCTGGCTCCGGGATCAGAGTACAACAGACCGACGCATCTCAATATGGTCCTATACCAAATTTCTTCAACACTTTAAACAAGAACAGCCAAGATACTGAATCGAACGCTTTTTCAGCATCGAGTGACACCGCCACCGCCTGAGCTCCTGGCTTTATCTGGGCCATGATGCCAAACAATCTCCTAAGGTTGAGAGCCGTTGATCTACTGGGGATAAAGCCGCACTGATCTGGATGTATCAATGTGGGCATGTACGGCAGGAGTCTAGTGGCGAGGATCTTGGCAAATATTTTGGCATCGCAATTTATAAGGGACAGGGGTCGATAGGAGGACTTCTCGTTGGGCTGTCGCCTGGGTTTCAACAAAAACTGTTATTATGGCCTCTCTCATTGATGGTGGCAGGGTGCCTACCTCCACTGCCTCCTCCCACACCGATAGTAGCACCGGGGATAGTTCCTCGCTTAACTCCTTATACAATTCCACCCCCAGTCCGTCTGAGCCCGGTGCCTTGCCGCTAGTCAGTGATTTGATCGCCTCAGCGACTTCCTCAGTGGTCAGGGGCTGATCCAGCGTGAGTCTGTATTCCACAGGCAGCGTTGGGAGGGAGATGTTGTCGAGGTACGCTTCAACGTCCCCCGGGGACTTTGAATCATGTTTCGAATATAGGTCTGTATAAAAGCGGGTAAATTCCCTATTTATCCCTTCTTTACTATTGTCCACCGAGCCGTCACCCGTCAATATACTGGAGATCATCGAGTGCTGTTTATCTGCTTTAAGTAGGTTGGCCAAGGTGTGCCCTGCTCTGTTGCCCTCGCCGTATCTACGCGCTCTAATGAAGTGTTGTCATATAAAGCAGTTCTCTAGCCGCTAGATTATTGAATTCCAGTAGGGTACTATTTATGTCTGCAAGGGTTTCGTTGTCATGTTTATCAGTGAATTTCGCTTCCAGGTTTCCCAGCTGTTTTTCCACCTCATCAAGGTCTCTCCTAACCGCTTTCAGCATGCCTGTGGATTTAGAAAGCAATATCCCTCTCACCCATACCTTGAAAGCCTCCCAAAGAGTATGCTGACTATCCACTGATCCTTTATTAGTTTCAAAGAAGTGTTCTACTTAAATATGTAATGCTTCCGCTACTGCCGGGTCCTTGAGGATGTCCGGCGGCATCCTCCATCGCCTAACTGGGGGCGCTGTATTTCTTAGTGACATTTCCAATGTAACAGGGGAGTGATCTGAAAGGGTGCGGGGGAGTATCTCACATTTATCTATCTGGCCCATGAGGCTTGTGGAGGTCAACCAGTAGTCTATTCTGGACTCTGTCATGTACTGTAGAGTAAAATGTGTATTGTTTCTTGTAAGGGTGAAGCCGTTCTCCATGTGTCCACTATTGTCAGTTTCAACAGGATTTGTAGCAGCATCACTGCCGCCTTGGAGGGGGGGGTTGAGGTTTTGTATTGGACCGATCCAGTGTGATATCAAGGATTGTGTTAAAATCTCCTCCACAGAGGATCTGTTCAGAACCCGTGTACCCCAGTTCCTGTACGACATCTACATAGAACTCAGGATCATCAATGTTCGGGCCATACATATTCACCAATATCATTTCCCTCCCCGCAACACTACCCCACACTATGACATAGCGCCCATGAATGTCCACCTTGCTCTTACCAAGCCAAAAACCCACCGAAGGGTGTATAAGATTGAGAACTCCCCTCGCCTGTGTAGAGTAATCTGTATAGAATCTATTCTGTCCCCAGTTTTTCAAAAAATCCATGTTTACCTTTCGGAGTGCATGAGTCTCTTGCAACATAATCACCTGCGGATGATGTCTAGTAACGTAAGCCCCCACCTTTCTAGACTTAGCCCGGTTGTTCAGACCATGAACATTCCATGTGAGGAGCTTTAACTTCATTCCGCTAACCCTTGTTCCCGAGTATGCCATGACTGTCCCTTAATACCATTTCACTTGTACCGGATTGTCCCGGATGAATGTCATGTGCAGCGACGCCACCAACAATTTTAACCTGTAAAACTCTTCCAATTGGGTCTCCAATGCCCTCCCATCCATCATGAATCACATATATCTCAACAACCAACATTGTAACATACCAACTCGTCCCCCCACCCACATCATCACCCCCAACATGATGATGCTGCCCAATAATGCTCAGGTCTTCCCCGATGGGCATTTCCCCCAAATAACTTTGGAACTTCCCTAAGGGTGCCTGCTGCATCCATCTGGCCACCTTCCGGGGGCTCAAGACTACATTGAATCTGTGTCTAGGCCGCTCTCTGCCATTTTTCTGGTTTCCCATGATGGGAATCGGATAGTGTGGACCCTTCAGTCCGCTGCATCATGTCCCTCTGCTCCCAGGTGGATTCCGGCATTTTGATTATGTGCCCTATCTCTGGGAGGCAACGGGATGGACGCCTCCACGTATGACATGGCTTCCGCAGGATTTTCGAAAAAAATGGGCTCTGCCGCCATGTTGAATTCTGATTTTTGCGGGAAAGATCAGGGCATAGGGTATATTCCGGATCCGCAACTGCCTTTTCACGGGTTCATAGGATCGACGTTGCGCCTGTACACCTGCAGAGAAATCCAGGTATATGTGGATTCTGTTGTGCTCAAAGTGCAAAGTACCTTTCTCTCTAGAGAGTCGGATGATAGCATCTCTGTCCCAATAATTAAGGATACGTGCTATTATGGTGCGGGGTGGTGCTCCAGGTTTCGGCAGAGGTGCCAGAGTGCAGTGGGCTCGGAACAAGAAAATGTTCCGAGAAAGCTTCAGCCCCCAGGATATCTTTCAACAGACGTTCCACTTGCCTCCCATGTCGCCCTTGCCAAAGGACTCTGCCACCCCAACAATCCGAATATTGTTTCTGCGGGACCTCGACTCTATATCCTCGCATTTACTCTGGGTTTTACGAAGTTCTGCTTTGATTAGGGCTATGTCACGGCCATGTTGTGTGATTGTGTCCTCATTTGCGCTGATTCTATTCTCAGTTTCTGTGATGCGTGAGCTTTCTTTCTCAACTCTGGCCTTAAGGGACCCGATCGTTGCCACAATGTCATCTAGTTTGACATTTACCGCCATGAACCCGTTTTGGACTAGCGTTGCCAGGCGCTCTAGGGGGTCTTCATCTTGCCTGTCTGGTGGTTGTCGCGCCTCATCAGGTGCCTTACTTGATTGGGAGCTGGCGAAGGGATCCATAGGGCCTACCTTTTTCCCTCCCGTGCCTTTTTTCTCAGAGCGGCCGATGTAGGTTAGTGTGTAGCCTAAGAATGGGTTATGTCCTTCCACGTATCGTGTTGTTATTGAGGACCCAATAGTATGAGAGCCCAGTATCTCCCTCGCAAACTGCCTGGGCCGAATGTCTGCTCTCCCACACTTGCTCTCGATCGTATAGACAGATATTGCCACCATGCAGTCCCACCCCTGGTATTAAGGATATCCGATGGATTACAGTTCTTAGCTGGGTGTCACACTAGCACACTCTGGAAGATATAAGGAGGTCCTGGGCCAGCTCCGCTATTGCGGCCTCCAGGATGTTAGGAGGCCCTCCGTCACACAGCTGGGCTGGGCAGTAAGCTAGCGATCGTACCACTCCTCTTGCCATGGAGCGCAGCCCTCCGTTTCCCTCTGTCTATGGCGCTCGGGCTCACAACGACAATCCAGGCTGCGAGCTATGTTTCTGGATACCTGCTGTGGTCACCGGACCTTATAGCATAAGTGCAACCTGGGTCACCCTCTTTCCACCCCATCCAGAGGTATCACCATGGTCAATCCCGGCGCCATCCCTTCTTGGGTAACTTCACAGCGTGGGCCCCCTCCTGCCTCGCCGCACTTACTTGTTTCGCCGGGTCAAGGCGCAAGAGCAAAGCCCCTCTGCGCTGCATTCCAGTCGCCCTCGCAATGGCGGTGTCACAGGGGAGCGGGGCTCAGTCCTCAGACAGCTGGCGCCGCTCCACACACCTCACGGCCACCGGAGCTACGTCCAGCCCCGTCCGAGCCGGCCTCACTTCTGCACACCGCCTCCCCTATGCCAAAGCGGCGGCAGCCTCCCGGCGCAGCAGGCCGTGGGTGTCGGGTCCCCGCAGCTCCTCTATGGGGGTTCGGCACTGCCGAGCGCAACGCAGTGCCCCTCCCCCTCCGCGGCTTGATCTGCCGCGCTCAGCCTCTGGATTGCAGCAGGAATTCTGTCGAGCCGCGGGGCGGCGACGTCCGCGCCACGCAGCCGTCGCTCTCCCTCGGTGGTGTTACTCGGCAGCTCGGGCACAGATGTGCTCGATTCTTGCAAGGGACATTCAGCTGGTTCCACGGCACAGGAATCCTCGTGTCGTTTGTCCGTAGAGCGCCGTAGAAAGGATGTTTTTTAATCAGGATGTTCGTATGAGCCGGAGCTCTCCTTTCAAGTGGCCATCTTGATGCGTGCAACAGTGCCCCCGTGCCATAGTTATTTTAAAATTTGGCAGAGAAGGGGGTGCCCCCTTCCCCAAAAAGTATAGTTGTATCTCCCATGGTGCATTGCATGATCATGGTTTTCAGCAATGAAATGACTGCCATCTTGTTTTTCTCTCGATGCAAGAGATATTTGTGGCTATAGCCGAGGTTATGGGAAATTGAAACGCAGTAAAAAGCTATTTGCAGGTGAACAAACATACAAATGCCACCAGGGGTAGAGGTGGGGGATGGCTAGAAAGCACTGAGTGACATTTGGGAGTTGGAGGTGGTCCAGGGACCGAGTTTGCAACACAAAGCTTTCTGTAACCTCAGCTATAGCTGTGAATAGCCGACATCTGAAAGAAAACTGCGTTACAGAAGCAGCGTGTACTCTGGGGTGAGATTGTGAGGGCGGGGGAGGCAAGTAGGCCATGTAGGGTGGGGGGGTGTCACAGATGAGGGGGGGCACTTGGTGATTGCCAATATTCGTGGCTATATCTAAGGTTACAAAGGACTACAGATAACCGCGGGTATGGGTAGTTTGGTACCCGCAGTTGCTTTTCTTTACATTTAAAAAAAAAAGCTATTTGTATAATTATAGTGACGGTGGGGGGTGTAAAATCACTGACTATGGCCAAAGGCCATGGCCAGTGACTCAATTGCCTTCCAGGTCTCACATTCATGCAGTTATCAGGACAGACTGCTTAGCTTCAGTGAGGAAGGGGCCAGCCTCCTCATGCCATGTTGCCTGATAAATGAGCCAAACTTACAAGACCACTTAGAGGAATGGGCCGACCCTTTTCTTGCTTTGAAGCTAAGCAGGATTAGCCCTGCTTTGAAGCTAAGCAGGGTCAGTCCTGGTTACTTCATGACTGGGTGACCGAATGGGCATCTGAATTATTTACTTTTTTAAAACTGTGCTACTGTCGGTGCTTGAAGGTATTGCACTCAGAGACCATTTTTTGCCTTTTGCTGAATTGCATTCTTGTATTTATAGTCTCCCAGTCAATAATACAAAATAAAAAAATAGGTATTTATACAGCAACAGTGGGTTTCCTATCCCTGCAGTAACTGGGACAAACCCTGCATAGCTACAAAGAGAGAAAGGGGTCAGCCTACTAAGACCATGTTGCCTAAAATATGGGCCCCCCCTTAGAAGAACACGTAGAGAAACATGGCCCAACGGGGCTGGATCCTTCCTTGCTTTAAAACTTAGCAGGGTCGGTCCCGGTTACTGCATGGGTGGGAGGCAGTCCACGGCCTTGAATGCCATGTGTTTTCTTAGTTTTAAATATCTCATAACACATCCCCATTTTTCTAAAACAGAAAAAAGGAAATAAAAAAAAACTATCACATTTATGTTGAACACTGCCATCAGAGAACCCTGGCCTTAAGAAGTTTGAGATGCAGCACTTGACCATTATGCTACCATTATGCTACAATTATGTTATTGTTTGGATTTTCACAAGTTTCATACCTAGCTTTTTATCATTGAACATATTCAATGATAGGCTAAGTATGAAATGTATGCCCCATGAAGCACCAAGCCATTGTGGCCTAGTGGTTAAATGCTTGGCCTCGAGCTCTGGCAGACCAGAGTTAAAGGCTGTATGTTTTTTTCTTAAATGTAACTAATTTAATTAAAGAAAAGCAACGCAAGTGGGGGTGGCGAGGTTTGTTGCAGTGCAGTCCTGTGATCCTATTTAGCATGAGGGCATTTAGACGTGGGTGCAATGTCAGCCACATTCAAAGATCCCAAAATAATGGCATTGGAATGGCTTTCACGCCAAAAAGGGCACGCCGAAATTGGCGCTGCAGCAGAATGGGTGTGCCAAATTGGCATGTGCCAAAATGATGGCGCCGAAAAGGGGCGTGCCGCTTGGAGAATGCTGCTTAACCAAAGTGTGTGCTGCATGGCAAATCATTTAATCTCACTGCGCATTGCCAAAAGACATTGTGAGTTCTCCAAGCCTGCAATCCGGAGGCCATTGCTAATGGTCTGGTGTCGTTTTTAAAATGTTTTAAAATGGACAGTGGGCACGGCCAAAGGCCATGCATACTGACCATGGCCAAAGACCATGCTAGTGGTCTGGAAGTGTTCTAAAAATCTATGGAATAATAAAACCCTTGAAATTCAAGGACAAAACTTTAGTTGCAGGGACGTTGAGGTGAGCAATACTTAGCGAAAACTCTTTAGTTGTAGGAACGTTAAGGTGACAACTTAATGCAACAAAGCCCTGAAAATTCAGCTAAAGCCACCTTAACTTCGCACCCCCTGTTGCGCAGACTATGACCACAATGATGACATCACAGATCACATCATTGATGACATCACTAATTACATTACAACAGTAACTGCTATTAAACATGGGCTTCAGGCATGGTCAGTGTGCATGGGCAAATCGAATGGGTACAACTCATGGCCTTCATTTTTAGACAGTGGTCACAGCTTTCACCCGGTTCCTAGTGATAGCCTCGACACCCAAAGCATCGAATGCAAGAGCCTCGGAAAAAAATTGCATCAAAAAAAGGCATTTTCTTTCATTTTCTTAATGGGGGCCCACAACCCCTGTTTTTTTACCCCCTTAAAACCCATTTTAATTAAAAAAAGCTTTACCTACAAATTATTTTTTCGAGGCTTTTGCATTCAATGGTGCATATTCGAGGGAATCACTGGATAACCTTTCACCCAGGTGCACTGAATATTTTAAAACACTAACAAGCTACCATACATAGATTTTGGCCTTTACCAGTGGATGCAGCTTTCAACAATGTCAACTGTATATTATATACACTGAACAGGCGCTAGCTATGAACTTTAGCACAATGCTGGACAGTGGCCACACTCTTTGACTGTGCCCACTATATATTCTAACATATAAATGGGCCACTAGCCATGGCCTTTGCCCTTGATCAGTTTGTACATCTTTTGGCCATGTTCACTGTAAATTTAAAAATAATAAAATGCAATATGCGATGGCCTTTCGGCTGTGCTCGCTGTATATTATATGCACTAACCAGCCGCTAGACATGGTTTTCAACACAATACTAGCGAGTAGCCACGGCCTTTGGCTTTGCCGATTGTATATTCTAACATATTAATGGGCACTAGCCATGGCCACTGACTACAGCGGTCAACGTTTCCCACTGTATATTTTAAAACAGTGACTGGCTACTAGGCATGGCTTTTAACCATGCACATTGTTATTTTTGAACACTAACCAACCACTAGCTATGGCCTTTGGTGCTGGCTAGTGACTCCAGCCATTGTCATGGCTAAATCCACAGCCTAAATTGTTACTAAGGTAGTTAAAGTTTTCATGAGCTAACTTATAAATGATGTTATGTCTAATTCCATTATTGATGTAATCGGTTATATATAATGCAATTAGTGTTGTCAACAGTGATGGCATCAGTGCTGTGATTTGTAATGTCATCAGTGTTCCTATACAACATGTAATTAGTGATGCCATCAGTGATATGATCTGTGATGTCATCATTGTGGTCACAGTCTGCGCAACAGGGGGTGCAAAGTTAAGGTGGCTTTAGCTGAATTTCCAGCGTTTTGTTCCATTAAGTTCTCACCTTTATGTGCCTGCAATTAAAGTTTTTTCCTTGAATATACATATACTACAATTTTTTATTTACATTTGGATATTTATACAGCTGTTTGTATTCTCAAACAGGAAGAGGAATTTTCACTTTATTTAGATCAATGCCTTATAAATAAAGGTGTTCGTGACATCTCACATGTAGTTGCAGCTTACAACTGAGCATTTAACCCGCATAAAAAATATTGAGATATATATTGTATATCGCCATTCAGCCAAAAAATATCGAGATGTGACTTGTGATCCATATTGCCCAGCACTTTGTTGAGGTTAAAATCAATTCTGGTACACAATAGTATGTTCCCCATGGGGGGACAGATGGTATTTTTGACATCCTGGAAAAATACAGCTAATGTTGTTATTGTGACAGGCGACTTTAATGCCTGCTGTTGTGCAACTGAGGGCGATAATTTGGCTGTTGGAGCCCCTGTCTTCATTTTCCATGCACATATCTACTGTAAACAGAGTAATAGGCAAGGCAAGAGATGGCTATTCATGACTAACAATGTATGCATTCTCAATGGTTTTACCCCTGGTGATGTACCAGGTCACTTTACCTAGTCTATGGGCGTGAAAATGTCCACTTTGGAATATTTCTTTATTTCCTGGAAAAACTATCATTATGCTAATAGTTTAAACCTGGAGTATAACTCACTGAGTGATCACGCTATTGGTAGGCACTGATATCAAAACCACCAGACAAAGGAAAGGTGGCTGGAGTTGACTTTAACACCAAAGATATCAGGATCTGTTGGTTTGAGTGAAACCTTATGAGAGTTAACAAGTGTTTAAACCTGCGTTGTCATGATATTTTGCAAACTCTGGGCTCCTGTAGTATAGAGCAATTATCCACATCGATAAACAATCTTACACGCAATTTTGGCCAAGTAGGGCCCCACACTAGTATAGGCTCCAGAAAACGGCATGTCTTATAATGTAATCATTGCCACACAAACACATCAATTGAGAAGCGATATTCGTTTGATACGTGCCAATCCTTCCTTTTCACCACAGGAACAAGTGACAAAAGTAAAATACAGAAAAAATAAATACAGTAATTGGGTGAAATGACAGGTTTACTACTAATAAAGGACAATGACAGCTTATGCTACGTACATTAGCTACAGAGGACTCCAAAAAATTCTAGAATGTATTTCACAAATTCAATACCTCTACTGTGAACAATTTGGTTCATGGTGTTGATGAGGAAAACTGGTGTAAATATATTAAAACACACCTCTTTAATGTAACTCAAGAGTGGGTTACATATGGTCTATGCAACACGAGACTGGACATTAGCTGGTATACCCAAGATGTAATTGCGTTATTACAAATCTTAAATATTTCCGGTCACCGGGGCTGGATGGCCTTGAAATATGGGCAGAAATTCTCCATGGATATTTTAATAAGATAACCTGATTCAATGTGATGCCAGTATCCTAGAAAGAGTCATATTTGTTTCCAGTGTTTAAGAAAAATGAGCATGCAGACCTATTCAATTACGGCTATTAGCTCTGCTCGATGTCCCAGGCCAGATCTTTGAGAACATTTTGCTTAGGGAACTCTCTATATGTGCAGGCAAAAACCATCTTCTGCATCCTTTTCAACCAGGTTTTAGAAAGGATCATAGCATTATACGAAATATATTCCTTCTTGAACCACTTACTTTAAAGCGTTAATGGACAGCACTCCCTTATATGTCGCCTTCATCAATTTATAGTTCCAAAGCAGCACATGAAATGTTGAGACACCTGTTTACTCTTTTTATCTCAATAGATGTGTGCACTGTTCTTCGTTTATTAGCACGGATGGATTTTAGATATGTTGGATAGCTGGTTATCAAGTGTCGCTTATTATAGCCCTGATGAAAAAAAATACACACAAAGGATGCCCTTTTATAATGTTGTTATACAATGAGTTTTGTAGATTGAATGGTAATGTATTGTTATGTCATTTTGCATAGTAATGTATTATGCTATTTGATTAATATATGGTGTATAAAGTTTCATTTTGAGACTGGGCAAAACCCTAGAACTATAGACCAGTAGCTTTGCTGGATTTCTCTAGCAAAATCTTTGCCACTCTCCTCTTGAAAGACCTTAAAAACCACATTTCGACAAGCAACTTACTCTCATGCCATCAGGTATGGGTACCACGTTGAATGCTTTCACCATGTCGCATCTCTTGGCTGCTGTCAGTCAAAAAGGGAGTGGGAGTGGGAGTGGGAGTGGGAGTGGGAGTGGTGGGACTGTATATATGGCCTCCATTGACATGTCTAGTGCATTCAACACGGTTAGCAGGCATACCCTCTGAACAAAACTGCTTGCTTGGAATGCTCCAGTTAATATTGTGCAGCTCTAGGCCCTATTCCATACCAGCACTACTGTGAGGGTCAGGTTAAGCCAAGAAGGAGCTCTGACAGATTGAATATCTACACATGTGGGGTTGCATCAGGGATGTTTCCTGGCCCCAACCCTATACAACTTATACACATCTGACATTTGCAAAATATGGGAAGCGGGAACAACAAACCCAATAAAACTGGGTACTGTCACACTGGACTGGATGGCATTCACAGATGACATCGTACTGTTTGACAGAACTCCAATTGGCTTACACAGAAAGCTCTCTCTTTTTCATAGCTATGCAGTTGAATATTTACCACCAAAAAGCAGCCAAAGACCTTTAACTGGAGAGTGGGAGATCAATCCTTGGAAAGTGTGGACTCCCTAAGATACCTGGGCTTCTGCTTGGCAAACAGTAGTTCAATGGTTGGATGGAAGCAATTTCTAAGGGATAAATCACCTCTGCTCCTAGCTAAAATGAACAGAATTTATTCTTAACTTTTTCGGTATTCCCTGAAGCCACTGGTTCAGTTCTACCTGCTAAAGATAGATCCTACACTACTCTATGGGTTAGATATCTCACTGTTTGACATGGGGGCTTACCTGAACACAATACAAGGGCAGTTGTGGAAAAAAAACCTAGGGCTGGCCAACTCGATCCCAAATGCAGTCCTTGGACACGAGTTTGGTCTGATCTCCTTGTCTGTTAGAGTGAGTTTGTTTCCTCCATTTCACTCTATCAACAATGGGGAGGTCATCCGACAACGAGCACAGCAGTCACAATTAACGACTTCAAAACATCTATGAATGAATTGCTATCTCAAATCGGCTCCACAAAGGAGGAGCTAGCTATACATATGCAACGTCAAAAAGAAGCTGTTTAAGTGTGATTGGTGCGAGACAGTGGACTTGCTGTCCAATTACACTCTCTACACAGAATATACAAAGTTTCCAAGGAAAAGGAAGGAAATCATAAAATACATAGGCCTTTTTCCGTGCCCCAATACCCAAACACAATACTTACGCTTCCGTTTAAATCAATTTTTAACGTTGGAGTGGACAGGGAAATGGGACAGGTCTGGAACTGACTTGCAATGTGGACTGTGTAAAAATGGTGATGCTGTGGAAACCCTAAAACATATGGTTATGGGATGCTACGCGCTACGAGAGCCAAGGGGCGTATTTCTTGACTTCAGCACAATTGTCCGAGTTGACCTGGATAAGGCTAATATGGGGCGACTCCCAAACCATACTACTGTCATTGTGTGCCTTTTTAAGAATTCTAAGGTTAAGCCCGGAGACCCTTTAAGCATCACTACGAGTGCTGACAGCCTTTTGGGGTCGTGATGGTCCCGAGTTTTTCTGTGCTGAGGCATAGGGAAACACTAATCACTCCACTTCAAAATGAAATTAGTACCCTACATAACGCAAAAAGAGGTACATGGAGGATTCACAATATGTTCTAAGAGGGGAGGAGGAAGAACAGGGTACTTGGAAAACAAAAAAGAGCTCAACGCTGTAATTTGCTTCTCCTTTATTTCTTTCTTATGAACATTCTATGAAATTTTAGGTAAACAGATGGAACTTGTTCTTATGTAAACTGTATTACTACGTTTTTTTTCTTCCATTTTCTTGTACAATATTTTTATGATGTGAAAGGTTTAGAATTTGTTTTATAAATCAAAATACAATAAAAAAGGTCACTTATGTGATATTTTCCAAACACGAGTAGCACTTTTATTAAATGTAAATGTCTTATTTTTAACTGCATTATTGTATTATTGTTCACTGTAAAACAACGTTGTGAATAAAGCTTGATGACTGACTGTTAATAGCACTAGCCTTCGGAGGCCATGCTAAGGTTAAAATAACTAGTATTGCAAAAGAGAATCTGGCACAAGGCAATACATTCCTGTGACTCTACACAGAGTGTGTGCCGAGAGCTTGCTCGGTGTTTTTGCTCAATTTTGCTGTGGCTAAGAAAAACATGTCCTTTCATTCTATGTCATGACCGCAGGTGAGCATTATGCTTAAACTCTTTAATGCTACATCTCCAGCAGCCTTTCAAAATATCAACTTCTTTCTGTATTTATTTCTTTACTATTTTTTATTTTTAAAACAATATACTAACCAAATGTCCACCACAAGGGACTATAAAACCACCCAAGTGCCCTGTGTTCCTGTGGTTTTGTCCTATTTGATAAGTAACCAATCCCAAACTGGCGGCATCCTCATGACACGCCATGTCTGATGCTCCTCCTCTTTCTTTGCTGCTTTCCAAGCAGATAAGTCATTGGGCCTCATTATAAGTTTGCCGGTGCGGAAACAAGGGCGCTACCGGCACCCTTGTTTCCGGACTGGCAAACTACAAGTCTGCCTGCCGGAGCAACTGTGCCCGACAGGTCTGACCCTACCAGGCGCAGCGGCCACGGTAGGCAGACTTGTCACGCGAGCACAACGGTGCCGGTGCTCTCATGTCCCCACATCCACTTGTCCTAAAGGACTCTGTGGGAATGGGAATTAACCAAATTACCGGCTCATGACTTCCCAGCCGCCGGACTTGTAATAGCCCGGTGGCATCGGGAAGTCAGGCGCTGGTAAATTTTTACGGGTTTGGCGGCAACCCGCTGGTTCCACCGGACCCGTAATAAGTTGCATTGTCTCTTGTTTCTGAAGTGAACTCGTTTTATAGTGTGATTTAATTAATGCTGGCATTATTGTCTTTATAGACAGGTGTAATCTGAGCACCTGTGGTGGAAAAGGGTTACTACACAAAAGGAACTGTCTTCTTCTGGACTTGGGGGAGGAAACCATAGTAAAACTATTATTGTCACTCTTCCTCGCCCCATTGGATTTGGCAGAAACCCCCTAAAGAAGCATTATAAATGCTTAGATAAATGAAATCCTCCCAAGCCTGGAAAACAGTGATTCGACGGTCGTACCTAACCACTATTTTGGAAGGGGAAAGACCAGGGAAGGGGAGTGTCCCGCTGGCATAGTGGGCTCCAAAGCCCCAACAACTTGCAAAGACCACGGAAAGTATATTTTCCCCATTGGTACCAGGGAAAGACGAGGGAAGTGCAGTGTCACCCTGGCATAGTGGACTCTAAAGCCCTAACATCTTGGAAAGACCAGGGAAGGGGAGTGTCCCCCTGGCATAGACCATCCACTGCTAAGATAGTGGGTATGAGGACAAGTAGAAGGCTGCAGGAAGATAGCCAAGTATTGTTTATTTTCCCTGTTTGACGTTTGTGGTATATTAAGTGTGAGGATAAGAATATGTTTTGGACACAGGACTGTGAACATTTATTTTGGACATCCTGACAAAGACGGATCCACTGGTTAGTTTTGTTGTGGCAGGGAAATACCTCATAGAGTTAGGTCAAGGAAGGCTTTTTTCCAATACCCTTTGTCATTTAAATAAAGAAATTGTGAAGCACACCATTGTGTCTGTCTCTTATACTCTGGTATCTCACAGCGCGCAGTGAATTCTAAAAGGCATTTCTATGTCTCCAAGCATGTGCATGCTGCAGGAAGGACAGTGATCTGCCATAGCAGATGCCAGAAAGCAGAGCCGAGACCTCGGAGGGCACCGTGGGGCGCACCGGGACCGCAAGTGATCTTGCTTGCCTCGGGTTACCATTGCGCACCCCAGTGAGCCACAGGTCCTGACGAGTACCAGAGGGCAGGAATGCGCTTAGACCTTGATGTTTGTGTGCACAGCTTGCATCTTTTACAATAAAGGACCTTTGCCGTTGATGCAGCCGCAGTACGGGGGAAAGTGCTATCGAGCTGGCAGTGATGGCTTTAACGATCAAGAGGTGCAGCTCTCTCTTAGCAACCTGCATCATCCAGGCTTCAGCACAGGCACACAGAGAATTGCTAGATCTGAAAATAAAAAACATTATGGAGCAGGTTCTCCTCCAGACTGGAGTGAAGAGGAGGTCCCTGAATTTGACAGGGATTTGTCCCTAACTTTTAAAAGAGTCCCGGGGGATTCATTGGGAATGGCAGTATCTCAGGGGTTAAGCCCATTCAAGACCACCTACAAGTGCTAGAGGCACTTATTGCCAAGGGCACCGGAGCTACTAAAAAGAGGCAGAGAACGAACAGCCCTGGTGAGGGCACCTCAGCCAAGCACCTCAAGAAAGTGGGTGTGTCACAGGGGAGTGTAAAGACCCAGACGAGTCACCCCTCTTCCACTTCTCCTGGTCAAGGTGAAGGGGTCCAGAAAGCACCAAGTGAGGTTGCTGACCCATTTGGAAAACTAAAAAAGTGCCTTTCTGGGTAGAGCGGCAGTGTCAATCCTCTTACCCACTACCCTAGGGGAAAATAATACAGGGGATGGCAATGAAGGCAATACACCACCCGATGATGAGGAAGAGGATGAAGGTGATGATTATGATCATGGTGATCTACAGGATGCCACAGTGGATGGCAGAGGCAAGAGTCCTAAAGAGCCCAAGCAGAGGTCAAAGGGGGCCTAGGCTAAATTGGAGGAAGGGGACGACATGGAGGACATGTTTTATTCCGAGGCTATACAGCATCCGAAATCTATGGACTGGCTGTCATCACTGAGGGTAGTGCAGTATATGGCACAGTGGATCAGGAAGCCCTAGAGAAAGAGGTGGTGCATTTTAGGAGGGCAGAATGCCTGCGGCCAGAGCTTCCGAGCAAGGTGATGGACAAGCCGGAACTCGGTGCAAAGATTGTGACTTTTGTGACAAAGGTGACCAAGGATATTAGAAAAGGCGTAGATCGCGCCTTGAAAGGTTATAGGTCAAAGTTCTTGACCTAGCTGGGTCACTGGCAACAATTATGGACTTAGCAGAATGGTCTAAAGATACAGGTGAACCCGTGGATGCCATCACCTTGGCCAGCTGGGCTCAGAGAGTGGGTTGTCTCCTTGTTAACGCCAACTGCGCACTCTTCTCTGAAAGGAGGCACAGTCTTTTGCTGAAGATCAACAGAAAGTTGGGGACCTCACCACCTATGAGGCAGGAGAATCCATGTTCTTTGGAGAAACCTTCCCGAAAGAAATGTCTAGATTAGTGGGGGCGTACACGCCCTTAGAGAAGGCGCACTCATCAATTAGGACCATTTTCCCCAGAAGTGTTTACGCTGGGACTGATCAGCATAGGGGCTGTTAGACTGGTCCCTTCAGTTCTATGAGAAGTCCCTAAGGACCCAGGGCTTAGTACTGGGAATCCAGGCAACAGGACGCCTTTATTCACAGCAGAGAAAGAGGTTTCTGCAGCTGGAGATGTTGTGGTGGTTTCAGACAGGAGAGTTACAGCAAGCAGTAAGTGCACTACTTCAAAAAGTAATACAGGGTAGGGGATAGAATGCTGCGGTTTATAGCCAAATGGCAGGAACTATCAAGTGATACTTAGGTCTTGCCGACAGTAGCAGGTTTCAAGCTAGAGTTTGTTGAGAATCCGTACCAAGCTCACACTCCCGCACGGCTCAGTATGGTAAGGAAGGAGGAAGTGCTATTGAATGCAGAATTGCGCAGTCTAGTAGAGAAGGGAGCCATAGAGAACAGTCAGGGGTAGCCCGGTTTCTACCGCAATGTGTTCCGGGTTCACAGGAAGGGTAAGTCAAGGCCAGTGATCAACCTGAAAGAGTTGAACAGTTGGTTGGTCTACAGGCACTTCAAGATGGTTGGAATTTACCTACTCAGGGACATACTCTGCAAGGCGGACTGGCTACCGAGGTTAGATTTGAAAGACGCATATTTGAGTATCCCGGTGGCTCTGGAGCACAGACGACTGTTCCTCAGATTTTTATGGAAAGGGCAAAGCTGGCAATTCAAATGACTTCCCTTTGGACTGGCCTCAGAATGTTGGGTGTTCACCAAGGTCATGAAGCCGGTGGCGGCAGCAATCAGAGACGGGGGGGGATCAGGATTATAGTCTACGTAGATGATATCCTGATTCTAGCACAGGACAAGCAGGCGCTATTGAACCATTTGTGATGGGTTACTAACGTATTACTAAGATTGCTAATGTATCTAGGTTTCCTGATAAATCGTGAGAAGTCGGAGCTGGTTAGGAGGCAACAGATAGAGTTTCTAGGTTTCATGATAGACACCAGGAAGGCCTCGTTGGAGTTGCCTCAGCAGAGGATTAGCATGATCAAGAAGGAGTTCAAAGGAGTTCTTCAGAAGACGCATTTTGAAGGGATTGGTTCCTCCGACGTATTCCACATCTATGACAGGTAATCACCACAGCTGTGCTGCTTCGGAAAATCTTTTCGGCGTCTGCGTCCTGCGTCAATTACGTCGATACGCTGTCCCAGAGGGCCCGGTCAATTCGACGTCACCGGATGTTATAAGTAGGATGCATGACGCCCATAGCCACAGTTCTGTTTTTTCTGTGAACGTGTTCACTTCAGAGATCTCGGCGCGCCTCGGTTCTTCTGTTCTATCGGTTATTCGAACTTGATGTTTTGTGAAGATATCATGTTTTTGTCTTCTTCTACCCTGCAGTCGGGATTCAAGAAGTGTCGGAACTGCGGTTCCAAGATGCACCTACGGACCCGCACGACACCTGCCTCTGGTGCCTCGGCGAGGACCACGCCACCGATGACTGTGACGATTGCTAGTCGTTAACGTCGAAGGCCTTGCAGGAGCGGAAGAAGCTTATTGTAGGTAAGGTTTTCAAAACCCGAAAGTCGAAATCCGCTGGGCTTTCGACCGACGGTTCGAGGGCTGACTCTCTGCGTCATCGGCGTAATTCCAGGGGGTCTCGGTCCCGGAGTGGTTCCCGCCATTCCTCTGCCGCCTCGAGGCACTTGCGGAAGCGCCGTCACCGGTTGCCTTCCCCGTCCTCGCCTGAGGACTCCGCCAGACGGCGGGTTGCTTGTCCCAACAAGCATTCCTCTCCTGCGGAATGGGATGCATTTGGTACGGAGATGATGGCTATTTTCCAATCGCAGGGCTCTGTTCCATCCGCGACTTCGAAGGAAGCTGGCAGGGAACGTGCTAGGGCAACTGCTCACACGCCTTCGGGCTCGGGCGGTCGGCGCGATCATCGGGAGCCTTCGAGGTCCCGATCAGACAAGGTGGATAGCTCTAGCCATGCCCGCTCCAGGACCCGGTCCTCGACGCCCTCGAGACCGGCGAAACCCGTGAGGTCTTCTAAGAAGACGTGGACGCCATCAGCGCCATGTCTGTCGAGGGACTCTCGAGGCTCCGTCTCCGAGGAAGTCGTCGACGCCATCGGCGCCGAGACCGTCGAAGGACACGCTCAGGGCACCGCCCTCGAGGCCTGTGTCGAAGCTGTTGGCGCCACGCTGGACGCCGATTCCATCGAAACTCTCGACGTATTTTGTGGAGGCTTTAACGGAAGGTACCCTGTGCATCGGTGGAAACTCTGAGGAAGGCCCTGAAGATGTCAGTGAGGCCTGTATTTAAACCTTTTTCTGTGCCTTCCTCCAGCGATTTATTCCAGCCTCTGGATTATATCTGAGGTGGATGAAGGGTCTGAGTAAGGTTTGGTACCTGATGAGGTTCCTGACGACCTGTTATCTGGTCATAGCCAGTTGGAAGAACTCCGTCAGTCTTTGCACGACGCCAGTGGTGTTGATACCTCCCGGGAGGTCGAGTTTTTTAGGCCTGAGCCTGGTACGCATGCTGAATCTTCGTACAGGTGCCTCATGTCGAGGGTGACAGAGTACTTGGGGTGGTCTTCTCCACCAGTGGATTTACTGCAAGATGACCTGACAGATATACTTGACCAAGGTCCACCCACTGACCCGGTGTTGCCATTTCATATGGCTTTACAGAGAAGGGTGGCGGCGGCTTGGACTGCTCCGGAGAGTATCCCGGCAGTGAGCAAGTTGTTGCCGAAAAAATACCGTCCAGCCAGTAGCGACCCCTTCTACTTGACTACACACCCCACTCCGGAGAGATTGGTGGTGCAGGCGGCTATGACCCAAGCAAAGCAGACGTTGTACCCTACCATCCCTCCTGATAGGGACGACAAACATTTTGATGGCTGGGCGAAGAAAGTGTTTTCTTCAGGGGGTATGGCTTTACAGGCAGCCAACTCTGTGTATGCCTTAGCATGTTTCACTCACACTCTGAGGAATTGTGTGTCTTTGGCGGCTGAACATATTCCCGAAGGGGAGGAACAGGATAGTTTTCTTGCCCTCGTTCAGGATGGCAAGGTTGCCATGTGTGAATCCGTTCAGTCGGGTCTGGATATGGCAGACTGTGTCAGCCGGTCCATGGTGGCGAGCACCGTGATGCGCAGATTTGCGTGGTTGCGAAAGTCGGGGTTTGCTCCTGACGTACAAGCCCGGCTTCTCAACATGCCCTTTGATGGTGTACATCTTTTTGGCAGCAATGCTGACGAGAGCATTGAGAGGTTGCAGACCTCCAAGGCTGCAGCGAAGTCGTTGAGCGCTGCAGTCCGCCAACCTCCACCTTTTTGTCCTAGGGGACAGAATTGGAGGGGAGGTTTCGTTCGATGCTACTCGTCTTTTGGTAGATCGAGGGGAGCGGCCAGTCAAAGGGGCCAACGTAGGAGTACTAGAGGTGGAAAACAGGGTACTCAAGGTGCCAAGGCCACTCGATCAGTTGCCTCTTTGCCCTCCAGCACCGCCGCAGGCGCTTCAGCTTAGTCATGAAGCCATGTTCCATGGTTCGCCGGTTGGGGGAAGGCTGGCGCAGCATCTTGTTGAATGGCGTGCCATTACTTCAGATGTGTGGGTTCTGGAGATCATAGCCTACGGCTACTGTCTTCCTTTCCGGCAGAGGCCTCACGACAATCCACCAGGGAATCTCTCTTTGAAGAGTCCGGATCCGCTCCTTTCGCAGGAAATCAAATCCCTGCTGGGGAAAGACGCCATAGAACTGGTGCCTGTAGCAGAGAGGAACAAGGGATGGTATTACCCATATTTTTTGATCCTGATAAAAGACAGGGGATAGAGACCCATCATGGACTTGCGTGGTTTGAACAAGCTCCTCAGGAAGGACAAGTTCAAGATAGTTACTCTTTCTGAAGTCCTCCAGGCCCTTCAACTTCAGGACTGGTTGGTGTCTCTCGACCTCAAGGACGCTTACTTTCATGTGCCAATTGATCCCAAGCACAAGAAGTACCTGAGTTTCGCGGTTCGCGACTCGCACTTTCAGTTTTGGGTCCTGCTGTTGGGATTGACCTCCGCCCCGGGTCTTCACCAAGCTCATGGTGGTGGTGGCAGCCTATCTCAAGAAAGGGGGGATTCACGTCTGCCCCTACCTGGACGATTGGTTGATCAGAGTGCGCTCTCCCGAGCAAGTCCTGGATCATCTGTCAGTCACCTGCCACTCCCTTCACAGGCTGGGATTCACCCTCAACTTAGTTAAGCAGAGGTTGTGAGAGAGCAGGAACCCGAGATGGATGGGTGGCATCTCGCAAGAACGAGCAGGAGAGAAGGACTGTTCGATTCGCCATGTCCCAGAAGCGGGGAAAGGAAGAGTGGTGGCAAGACCACAAGAAACCTGTGGTCCCATTAACAACGCTGATACCACTCAAGTGAAGTGGAATAAACCGGAAAACCACAGCTTTCAGTTACGGCATCACGAAAGAAGAGATGTGAAGGAAACATCAAAGGCAAACATGACGAAATTGACAGATGACCAGTAGTAAACAGAGAACCCAGTCAAAAGTAATAGGGAAGATGGGAGACTTGGAAGGAGGCTGGTGAACCATTATTTTAATGCTCATGCTTGTCCCAGTCTGGAGAAAGAGACTATAATGTTAAAAGCCAGTGAAGTTAATGAGAATCATTATTGGAACGCTCATATTCCAGTGTGGAGAAATGTACTATAACTTTACAAGCCAGTGAAGTTAATGAGAACCATTACTGGGATGCTCATTCTTGTCCCAGTGTGAAGAAAGATGCATAATGTTAAAAGCCTGTGAAGATAAAGAGAATCACTATTGAGATGCTCATAGTTTCCAAATGGGGATAAAGAGACTATAACATTAAAAGTCAATGAAGCTGATGAGAATCATTATTGGAAAGCTCATACTTATTCCAGAAAAGAAGAAGAGTATATCACCTTAATGTGTAGAAGCTAATAAAAATCATTACTGGCCCACCCATACTCGTCCCAGTGAAGGAAAGAGAAATCTTCAGTTAATATCTAGAAGAGATAAGGAGAAACATTGTTGGAATGTTCATACTCAAGGTAATCGGGAGAGATCAAGGAAAGAAGAGAAATCACGAAACAGAGAAAATATTAAGGGAGACAATTGTCAGTATTGAGCAACCCTACCAGGGGGAGAAGGGAACAGTATCCTTGATAGGTAAAGTCAAAAGAAAGATAAGAAAAGAACAGAAAACGCAGCCCAAGAAAAGATAGCGGAAAACCCAAGAAAGTACTGTGTGAATTGATAAAAGTAGTCACAACAGACTATTTGAAGATAACACATTGAAATGAAATCTGCAAGCAGCAAACATAACCAGAGAAGGGAACAATTCTCCTGTCCTTAGTTATTAGGTTAGTGGTACGGTCAGACAGGGTTAGTTTGGACGGCAGACAGATTCATTTAACATTTTTCACTGATGACTGACGACCACCTTAGCTAGTTAGGTTAGGTAGGGACACCTCACAGTATAGTGAAAGGTAGACCTTTATCCGTTTTTTTAATAAAGAATTCACTAAAGTGAATCATCAGAGTCTGCGTCCTTCTTCTGCACCGCCACAGCTATTACACCAATACCACATGAGAGCGATTACATTTTCTGCATGTTCTGTTGTTTTTCTGTCCAGAGCACTCATATGCAGTGCAATGGTCTCTAACTGTAAATATAGCATAGCAGAAAAAGGACAGAGTCAAGTGAAAGCAAGGCTTGAGCAGAAAAGGCCATTTGCATTCAGACAATCCTTTATTGAGTATCTATCTGCCTGTTGTTTTCTTCTCTAAAATTGGGATTTTTGCTTCAGTGTCCGATTTCCTCTTTTCAGCTCTCCAGGCAAGTTTTTCCCGGACAGTTGGATTTCTGAACTTTCAGCTGTAAAATGTGAATTAGGTTAGCAAAGGAATGAAAGAGGGGGTCAGCGAATTAGAGACTGTGAGTGGCAAAATTAGAGCACAGAGAAGAACAATGGTGGGAGAGAACGGGAAGGGAAGGTTGACAGGGAGAAAGGAGGGAACAGCATAGCATTAGATGGCAAAATAGGCTGTGCCTGATATACGAGATTGTAATTTGTTATGTAATGTGAATTTATACCAGGCACCACTGCCATTAGCATGGTCTGTGGATGCTCTGGCGGATCTGAAAATGAGGAAATTGATATATTATGTTTTGTTGTTGAGTTGTTGAACCATATTACACACTTAGGGCCTCATTACACGGTAGGCGATAAACCATGGCGCTATTAGCGCCATGGTTAATGCTGGTAATTTACCGGTACCGCCTTGGAGGAAAGGGGAATTACCGCCCTATTCCAAGGTTGGGAAGGGGGTAATTCCTCCTTCCTCCATTGCCCTTCCCCATTCCCATTTTTGCCTCATAGGGCATAATGGGAATGGGGAAGGCGCTAATTACGGTACCGCAAATTGCGGTACCGTAATTAGCACCCTGGTCCCTTTGCGGGTTCGTTTTTTAACACCTGCTAAAAGCAGGCGTTAATGTACCAACCCGCAAAGGGACCTCGTAGTAAGGCGGTAAGGGTTTACCAGTACCGGTAAAATACCGGTACCGGTAAGCCCTTACTGCCTACCGTGTAATGAGGCCCTTAGACACTCTATGAATAAGAATCAAGTTTACCCCACGCATTCCGAGGTTGGCTTGCTTTTCAAGTCGGGGGAGGCAGAATGTCAGCAGCGCCCATTTTAAAATGCTGCATTGGCACCCCTGCACCTATTTTATTGGGAATCTACATTGGTCAAACAGATGGTCCACAATCTCAGACATTGATTTCCGGATGAGGGCAAGTCCAAAGTAAAATGCAAAACTCACCCATACTTCTCTTAACATGTGTGGGAGGGTTTTTGTTATTCTGAGAATTAAACAGCAGCTTCTTTTCTTGTAACTTCTATGACTCCCTACTGATGCATCATTAGTACATTTAACACATGTATAAACACTATGCTATAGTTCACAACAGTGTGAAATAAATGAGCGGTATCTGAATGACTTTTTATCACTCAGAAGGTTACCTAGCTGAGAGGCTGCACACTACCACGTAGGAGTTGATATGGGATGCATCATTACCTTTTTAAAGAATAAATTCACATGCTCAGGTCCTAAATCACGCATCATCTGTTGCCATTGTATATTGTACTGTCAGTACGTACATTATTGCATTATTTTGGTTCTCTGCAGTGACACAAACTTGCCCAATCATGACCATCCTTTGCATTTTGTGTTCAGAAAATGTACACTGTAATTCAAGGCACTGCATGTCGCATAAACATTTAAAAACCATAACACACATTTCTGTACCGGTACATCACACTTGTAATTAAGATAATATTGCAAAGGTTCACTGATTCTGATCAATGAAAGGCAAACATGGATTTTATAGCAAACACCCTCAGAATGTACTAGTAGCATTTGGAAGGTATAAAGGATTGCCATCTGGCAAATGTGTAAAAGTCCAAGCATTTTTGATTATTATTAATGATAAAATGTTTTGTGTAATCCATCTCAAAAAGAGTGATCTGCTAACCAAACCTCAATTTCAGTAAGCTCCATGCCAAAAGCTGAGTCTACACCTGTGCACTGCTGCACCAGTATCCTAATCTGCACTACCTGCTCTCCAATGGCACAGAACAGGTTAAGAGATCACGTGTGTCCTGTCTAACAGCTTAAGTGACAGCAATGTCCGTACAGTGCAGAGAATGATTTAAAATGTGCAACTCTGTTTCTAACCCACATCCTGGTGGCAGGTTAATCTTAAAACACAAGCCATACTTGAATGTGGGGTATGGTGGCTGGTAGTTCTCATAATTAGTATAACCTTGTCTGGTCTGTATCATACACATGCCAACAGTGCAAGCCCCAGGCCAGCCATGTACCGACTGTGTGTATTCACCTTAGTGTTGCTGTCTCTGCTGCTCCTTTGATCCTTTGTTAAGTCAGGTAGCACCTCTCTCCAGCACAGGGAGCTCTCGGCAGGATCAGCCTGGGAAGTAGGCTTCAGAGGGCACACCATAAACAAAAGGCCTAGTCTCACACCAGGGTGTTGCATACCAAAGGGTATTTTATGCTAAGGGCTTGAGGAGGGGCAGGGCTAGTGTGCCCTGGGGAGTATTTTGGGTATGAAGGCAAAGAACACTTGTCACAAGGACAGGGATAGGACCCTATAAAGGAGGCCTGCTTTCCTCAAATCCTATGTGGTGTTTTGGCTATAAAAGGTGTGTTCTCTTACCCCTTCTTTGATTCACATGTGGACCACCGAGGATGTAAGGAAGAATTAATTTTTACTCTTTTTTGAGAGAGTTCTTTCCCAAGTTGTCAGCCCTTGAGGTGACGAAAAAGTGCTTCAGGGAAAAGGCAAGCTCTGCTCCATGGCCACTCCTAGGCCACTTTGAGGGTGACTCTTTCTGAAGACCAATACCTGCTACTCTGCTTCCAAACCTCCCTAGACTGGGAGGACAGAAGATGGAAGGACCCACCTTGTCCTAGAGTCCCTGCAGTGGGCCTCACAGCATCCTAAGAGCCAAAACAGCCAGGCTCCCTGTTTCTGCCATCAAACCACTTCAAGACACCTTCCAACCACATTTACCACCATTTGAAATAACAGGACCTGCCGGTGCTGATTTTGGCACTCCCTCGAACTCCGAACTGCTACTGCTGCACCTTTGAACTGGCTAACTGCCACATCGTAGCAGGTAGAGCATGTCACCTGTTAATCTCAAACAACCTGCTCACCGCTGCACCTGATTGTGAATTACCGCCACTCGAACATCACATGGGACCATCAGGGTCACAGCTTCAAACCGCTGGAACTAAACTCGAAACACTGAAGCATCATGTCACTCATCAACTCGAACTAGCGGTTACCAAATTCTCAAACTGACTTAACCTTCGAACCAATACTTGCAAACCCTGCAAACTGCATTGCTCTACTGCTGCCTTCAAACCTCCCTGACCACCTGCTTCGAACCGACTCGATACCCACTCGCTGCTTGGACCAACACGACTTGCTGCATCTAAACCTGATTTGACCTGCAACCACAGTACCTCAAGGTCTGGTTCAACACCATTGAACTGCAATCAGGTACTTTGAAGTGACTCTGTTTTTTAAGAATGATGAATGTTTAAATCTGACTGTACATGGAAACAGAAAATGTGTTTTCATTATTTTTGATACACTAACAGTGAATGTGTTTGAGGTTTTTTGTTAAATTAACTACAAATTATAATACAAAATAAACACAAACAATACATCTTATACACACGAGTCATTAACAATGAACTTCCTACCAAAGCATCCTTCAACCTTTGAAGGCACGTTTCAGGGAGCAATACTCATAAATGTGCTAATTACCTTCACCTTAGAGACCCCCAGCAACTTTGCTGGATTTTGAGGACTTGATTTCTTTACCTGGAGAGAGAGTGAGCCTTATTCCCACTCTTTCATGTATTTTGATGTGTGTTTTACTCTTGTGTTCTTTGATTATGGGGTTTTAGACAACTCCATAGGCATCAGCTTTTCATGTCTGTTACACAGCACCCTCAGTGCAGTGACACTGGGAAGCCTTTCAGGCTGTCCCAAGGTTTAGATAGCTTCTCTGGGATAAACTACTGTTTGCCAGAGAAAGTAAAGTTAAATTGACTTTACTAGTCTTTTTAAATCCTAGACCCAGCACACCCTATCTTACAATAAAGTGCTGGAGGGGTTACCTAGTATCCCCTATGTCTAGAAACTAATGTAGCAGTCCAATGCTACCCTTTCCTCTTGAAATGGCTTGTGGCAGTGGTTTTACCACGAACTACCATGATTTTTCCCGACCGCGAATACCGGTAGCGTTAAATCGCGGGAACCATGTTTTTCAAGATGACGTCTGAACCTCCTTTGTTTAAATGGCTCCCGGTCTTCTATTTTCGCCATTTCTTTTTGGAAAGGTCCTTCTAGAGTTTGTCTCTGCGCGCCAAACTAGGTTTGGGGCCTTTGTTCATACGCCTTTGGCGGGCTTCAGGACTGAAGACCGCCTCTGGTGCCTGAGTGTCTGAGGTGGGCAGGAAGTGAGAGAGGTGCCCGAAACTCCCTGTGATTAGTCTCATAGGAGACCCAAATGCATTCTGGCGTGATTGGCTGGCTGACTGTCCGGCAAGGATAGCCACTCTGCTGGGTGAGGGGCAGCTAGACTGAATGAATGGGAGAAAACTGTTTAAAAGGCGGGTCTCTTGGCTTGGAAGGCAGAGTCAACCACTGGAACAAAAGTCACGAAGATGAGCTGGAAGAGGACGGCTGCTGCAACTCCTGGACCGTTGGTTTGCCCGGTGAATCCCTGCTGCAGGTCCGAATCGCCAAGTTCATCTCGACAGAGAAGCCCTTCAAGGACGACTTCTTCCTTTGAGTTGGTGGGACTAATCAACTTGTAAGCCACCTGGCTACCATTCTCAGAGCTGGTTGTATTTTCCTCAGAGTGCTGCAGGACACCAAATAGCCAGGGAGAAGGACACCAGTTTGTGTGCTTGAAGACAGCTACCGGAATCAAAGATTTGCCAGCTTTGTGACCAGTCCACGTGCAGTGCAGGAGTCCCCTGACGTCCTCCCTCTTGTACCCACGACTGAGGCTTAGGAACAGCGAGATCTGCAGGAAATGCCAGGAAGAGACGTCCTCAGCTACATCTTTTTCTTCAAAATAAGGTCATGTGAAAACCCGACCGAGAGAACTTACCTCTCACTGCGAAAGTGCGTGAAACTTTGGCAACTTGCAGGCCTAGTCAGCTTGTGACCCGAGATATGAATCTTTCTTCTATGAACTACTTCTGAGAACTGTGGCAAAGACTCTTCTGTTTAACTACCAGAATCAATTTTACTTATACAAGACTCTAGCCCATTGACTTTGGCCTACCTTTTGCATTGGAACAACTCCTTTGGTGAACTCAAACTATTTGCACTGTTTAAGAGCAACTCTATTACTCGTTTTATTAACGTTTGCCTTTTTTGCTCGTACTTCAAATTCTCGGAATGCCATTTTGCTCCTCCTTTAAAGTAGTTTAAATGTCTCAGAACCGGATAGTGTGAAGTATTGTAGTATATTTTTGTGTGATATTGATTGCCTCCTTTTAGTGAATGTTTTCTAACTGACTGTGTAATCAATCAATAAGTGTTTTACCAAGAAACCTTGAGTGTAAGAGTCTATTTGAATACTTGTGGGATTTTAGACCTCTGTGTAACCTCATTGCAAGCTCACATTCCCTCTTGAGATAAGCCTGGCTGCTCAGCTCGCTACCAAAAACTGTGTGGTACACACTTATGCCAAAGGTTGGTTTTGCTTACACCAGTAGTCATAGTTGTGTGTAGTGGTCCCACAGGGTACTGCATGCAAACTTTGCCTAACAGCATGGCTCTGCAAAAACATTCAGGACCGTTTTAAAATCCTGCTTAGCTAAGCCACATGATGCAGACCTCAACTTGTAGCAGACCTATTCATTGCACCTTATAAGACCTGATCATTCACCTATCACTCACGTGACTTTGATTACGGGTCTCAGGATGCTAACCAACCCTTCATGTGATGGACAGGGACATGCTCCTGGGTGTACCTGTACGTTGGACAGAGGCGTATATCATGCTCTCACGGTTTTATGTGTATGCCAACCAATCAAATATCTCACTGCGCCATCTCCCTAAACATGGCTGCGGTCACTGGGTCATAGCCCAGCTATGGCTGCAGTTCCGATTTGTCTGTGACTCATGTATGTCTGTGGCTCATCACAAATAAATACTGTTAGATGCGACACTGGTCCCTCATGATGTCAAGAGCTATATCTACTGTTACTAGATGTTGGTGACAAAAAATACCAACTGTCAAGACAAACTTGCACTCATTGTGTGTGGGGAAAAAAATCACTTCTTCAAAAGGAGAATGTTTAGGTATTTATACAATCTGAGGACAGTTCTGATGATTTTGTAATAGAGTTATTAAAATAATACATGCACAAATTGTTCTTTAACGACAGCGTGGATATTCTTATTTAGGTCAATTTAAAATATTAACAAATGTTTAATAATGCTGTTGTAAGTTTTTACAGTACCATCTGGTAAAGGTTTGTGTATCTGCACCCAGTTGTTAGGATTCCATCATCTGCACGGTCTAGAATGTCTAGGGCGTGTTGTCATTCTGCTGTACAACACCTCCTACCTCGTCCTGTTACTTCCTCTTTTCTATGGCATTGGAAACTTTTGTTGCGGTGCTGGAGGCCGTTATACATCCGGCAGCATGCATCCAGTTACAAGGTTGTCAAGGGACACGTCTGCGCACACCGTCAGGTGACACAGCGGAACATAGCATGCGCTACCTCTGTTCAGAATATAACGCTGCAGTCAACCTGTAGCTAGCGCTTCTGATTGAAGTTACGTTCCTGTTTGCAGACTTTCGTATTCTTGGATTTCCTGTTTACTGACCCAGTTTTTTGTCCTTGACTCTGGATTGCTGTGTTTGTCCCCTTGTTATCACTCCTTGCTGAAACCTGCTTCACGTAACCTGGACTGCCTTGCTTAATGTTCTGATACCACGCTGCCCTCACAAAGCCGATCCCTGCTTCACCTAACCTGGACTAGCTTGCTTAACGTTCTGATACCACACTGCCTGCACAAAGGCGAACCCTGCTTCATGTAAACTGGACTGCCTTGCTTAACGTTCTGATACCACGCTGCCCGCAGAATGCACAAAGCCGAACCCTGCTTCACGTAACCTGGACTGCCTTGCTTAACGTTTTGATACCACGCTGCCCACACACAGCCAAACCTGCACATGCCTCGATTTCCCTATGGACACTAAGCTGACTTGTTGCACCTGCCCGGCCGAACAGGTGCCTGCGTGCCTAAGGGAAGACAATTCCCTACTAACCTTCCCTTTCCCTTTACGTATGCTGATACCCTCATTGGATTGCTTGGAACACCTCATTCTTGACGCTCAGCTACCTCAACCCCTGGTAAGATCCACACCCTTATTCCTTCATAACTCTCGCTCTCTCTCTCCTCCATCTGAAAGCTAACTACTCACTGTTATTGTATTGATTAGATCTTGTACCGGCCCTGGTCATCACTTCACCTCAGAGGAACTCTGGTCCCCACTCTGCAAAGCCAGCTCTCCTTTGTTCTAGAGGTCAGCCGTGTTCCATATGTTTCATTACTGTTCATGTTACCTGTCCCATTCAGTAACAGCTGTTTTCGCTGATCTACAGCTGGCGTTGTTGGTGGCGCTCTGTAGCCCTGCTATTTCAGTTGATTACCCACTTCGTTAGTGATATGTAACTGATAGAGAGGTTCATTGATAGGAAGAACATCAGTCAAGGGAGAAGAGTCAAACCTTCTTGTCTGAGGTTCCCGAGACACAGTGAGGAGAAGCCGCTAACAGAGGTAAGCTAGTACAGGTTAAAATGGTAAGTCACTGGAGGTCTGTGTTGGTGGTCCGCAACACCAGGAGCCAATAATACAGGCCATTGATATTGAACCCCAATGCTGCTTGCTGGGGTGATCCATTATTTGAGAGAGAAAAAAAAGTCTCTATGTGTGCCCCAACGTTAAAACACTACTCTTCACCCAGCACCACTGCGTGTTAAGTAGTATTCTTAACAACTATATGTTGCTGATGTTAAATACATAAAGACAGCCTTCGTTTTCTATCTAGCATGTGACTAACCCTATAATAAAGTTGTGACTAGTGTGCTAAATTGTATTGGCCCTGGATTCAGGTATATGTTATTGCTTTCTTTAATTGACACTCTTATGGGAGCATACATTAGTAGTAGTACTGGTGATATGTTTATTTCAAAATATAATTGTTTCTTTTATTGTACTGTTTTATACAATTCTTTTTTTTTACATTTATATAGCGCTACAAACCCTCAGGCATCTGAGCGCTGCGGTGTGTGGTGCTCATTTATGGACCTCGTAAAGATGAAAGGCTGAGTTTGGCCTTGTATCAATGTACATGTACAATGTAACATGTATCAATATAATCCAGATACAATTTTAAAATTGAACAGTACACAAATTGTCCATTATAGACAACATCCTAGCGCCTCTACTCTTCATAAATGAGGAATAAAATGCCCTCGGCTGCAGCACACTCTAAAATCAGCTGCAAACATCAGGCAGACATAAGCAGCTCTGCATTGCCTAAATCCTAAAACATTTGGACACAATAAATATCTCAAACGAGTAATGTGGTACCGTACCATGGACACAAGAACAGAGCATGCATTTTGGTTTCTGCACAAATATTATCACAACAGAATTTGAGTCATTATATGAATTCTAGGACGCTCCTTTTTCAGCTAAAGGTAACTGATAAAACCAAACCTTTTAATTGCTTTCCATGAAACGATTTTGTTAACATAAGAAAGATCAACTTAATTATTAAAGTGCAAGTGCATACAGGCCACAGAAGCCTTCACAGTTTTCTTAGAAAACTCTGTCATCTGAGCATGGTTATCCAGCTAGTCTTTAATGCGTGTGATGTTAATATTCTTTTGATGTCACAGGCGATGGGATTGTTAATCAAATACGAAAAACCCAGTTTGCATAATGTTGTGACATCTGAAGTATGGCCAACCTGGTTTATTCATCGTTATTAATTAAAACCAAACAGTGTAGTGATGCTGAAACACCCTTATGTATAAAAAAGTACAATTCAGAAAACAGTTAAAGAAAAAACACCACAGCTCAATACGAATGACAATCAGAATGACATAACAGACAGAATATTCTGAACGCCCACAATTACATTTAAATATCAAGATTAACTGTACACATAGTTACACAAAATGTATCTCATCATTCTACAAGAAAATCTATGCAAAAAATGAATTTCCCATTGTGGCATATGCAGTATCAGATACAGACCATATTCCAACATGTTTCTATCTTTTATCATTGGTTCCAGACATTCATCAGGGAAATAATGGTTAAACAAGCAACTCAGTATTATGTCAAGTATTATCACCTTACATATTGGTTATAGGGACTTACTATTTCATGTGTCTGCAATACAATGATTCTATGCGTTTGTTCAGTTTGATATTCTCAATTTCACGGTATTTCTGTTCTTATTCCGTTTCTCCTAGCATCACTGCATTCGTTGCCACCTAACATTTTTTTCTTATCTCATGGGTCACATACTTAACCCTCCAGTCCCATATGTATGCAAGCGATATCATAGGCTGATTGCCTACCTCACAAACATTTGAGGCTTTGTCTTGATTTTATTTCCCTCTTGGTTTTTTAGTTGTACCATTTTTGGAAAGCATGCCTTGGAATGTATTAATGTGTTTCTGATCTATTTGCCTCATGGCAAGTTGTGCGTTGCCACAGCGATAATTCCACCCAACTGTAATTGGGTTAGTGCCAACTGTAATTGGGTTAGTGCCACCTTGTCTGACGTTATTAGCGCAGCATCACGGGTTTGGCGTTAATGCTAAATCCCCGTTACCCATTGGGTCAGTTGGACTCAATGGGGCATTTTCAGCGCAAATACTGTGCTCTAATATCGGGATTTTCACCTCCAGCAAAAAGCCGGTGGTAAAACAGCCCATTTAGCGCCCAACTAGTGATTGGGCCAGCCCTTAAATGCAGCGCTAATAGTGTTACCAGCGCATTTAAGGGCTACTGCCCAACTCGTGATGAGGCCCTATGACTTTTCACTCCTTATATTATTTCTTACAGGTTATGAGCTCGCTTATTTTCGCACCTCAACACTATAATTAATCTACCTAGACATCCTTCTTTTGACTCATTTAAATAATTTAACTTGAATAGCTATAGTAAGAATGTCTTTATCAGTATTCCAAATTGAAAGCCATAACAATATCAATCTCACTTTTAATTGGTCAGCTAATGGAGTCAAGTCACTCTCTAGATAAAGGCACTAAGGGGTGATTGCCAGTGAAACACCAGCAAGGATCACAGAAACCTAGGTTCACTCACTGAGATGTTGGCCACAGGTGAAAACCCAACAATCCAGCAGTACAATGAGCAATTACGCCTGATTTGGCCTAACAGGACTTCAAGGTGGGAATACTGCTCCACCACCATAGTTGGTGGGAAAACAAATAATTCCTGAATTTGATTGGTTCATAATTGATGTTATTTTAACTGTATGAGGACCTAACTCTCTTATGTGTATCCTTGCCCAGAAAGATAGATGGATTAAATTTCACATTTCTATAATATACCATGAAACAGATTTAAGGATATTAGTGACCGCCCATGACTCCATAAAATCAACATAAAGATTCACTAAGTGTTGCGTTGCATTTGGTGTTCTACCCATTAAAGTCCGAATGAGATAAGCAGGGCATCTTACAATCAGAAAAGCAAAGTACATTGACAGGTTCAGATAAAATATGCTATTCCATATCCTCAACATAGCTTTTATATGAATAATGGGCCGATAACACAAACCTGACAAATGCCTAGGATGAACTTAGAAGAATCAATTTGTCATCCTTTTTTACAAAAAGTTACAGATGCGTCAGTATTATTGTACACCTAGATGATATTGAATAAATGGCAATGAATTCCCAAATTACAGAAAATCAACCATCCCAAGGGTCTATACTTTTTTGTTGAAGGCCATTGACAAATCCATGATGACCAAATAGAGCACATCTCCTCTGGTCTCATAGTACTTGTCCAAGGTCAATGAGAGGTAAAGGCCCTGTTCAGTAGTTATCATAGACTCACGTAAACCCAGGTACGAGCCAGATATTATCTCATTGGTTTTGACCCACAGCTGAAGACTTTTAACAAAAACCCTTCCAAGTATTTTAAAAGAAGCTAGTACCAGAATGATTACCCTTTTTAAATATCAGGACAGTACTCAATGTGACAAAGTAACTGATCAAATTCTAGTAATGGAAACCACTTGAAATAATGGAAGTAACAAAGGGGCACAAACATCTGCGGAAGAAAGGAATATGCAAGTCACCCGGGACACTATCAGATCATGGGACTCTAAAGGCGCATTGTCCGTCAATGGCCTTTTGGACCTCTAGTAAGGAAATATAATTGACAAACAATCTTAAACTCGGAAAGAAAACCCCCTCAAAGTAACATGACTAATAAAAGGCTTCCATATCCCCATGAATTATAAATGGATCAGATACCTTTATCAATTTCCGCACCTAGTAGAACCTTCCAACTACCTTCCCAAATGTTAACTGAAATGTAAACCATTGCTCAAATAAACAAAGTTTACATAAGGGGCAATCAAGCGATTTCTATATCTCCCAATTCCCCAGAATTTTCACAAAGTGTTGGATGACATAACAAATGTTGATGATAAGTATTGTATGTTGTAACGTTATTGGTTATTGCAAGTCACTGAGGAGTTTTGATTGATTTTGATTTGATGTTGAAGCATTTGTAACACACAAACTGAGCGGAATTAACCGCTTCTAGGCGCAGGAGATCTCAACCAAGCAAAGATATGATCCAATACCGTATAACGAGTATGGGAGGAATCCCATGACACTGATGGACAATTATTTAAAAAGGAATGTTTTTAGTGCTTTATGAAACTGAATAAGGGAGTCCTTTGCTTTAAGCTCCCAGGGAAGGCTGTTCCAGAGCCTGGGGCCATAAACTGCAAACCGTCTATCTACCCTTGAGACAAACCAGACAGCAGGACCACTAATTGAAGCTTGTCCGCAGAGCATATAATACGAGGCGGATGCTATCTTATCTGTTTCTTGGCCAGATATGACAGTGCCAGGTTGTGTAGGCATTAGTAGATCAGGCAGAGGATTTTAAAATTGATTCTACCATTTGAAATAACAGGACCTGCCGGTGCTGATTTTGGCACTCCCTCGAACTCCGAACTGCTACTGCTGCACCTTTGAACTGGCTAACTGCCACATCGTAGCAGGTAGAGCATGTCACCTGTTAATCTCAAACAACCTGCTCACCGCTGCACCTGATTGTGAATTACCGCCACTCGAACATCACATGGGACCATCAGGGTCACAGCTTCAAACCGCTGGAACTAAACTCGAAACACTGAAGCATCATGTCACTCATCAACTCGAACTAGCGGTTACCAAATTCTCAAACTGACTTAACCTTCGAACCAATACTTGCAAACCCTGCAAACTGCATTGCTCTACTGCTGCCTTCAAACCTCCCTGACCACCTGCTTCGAACCGACTCGATACCCACTCGCTGCTTGGACCAACACGACTTGCTGCATCTAAACCTGATTTGACCTGCAACCACAGTACCTCAAGGTCTGGTTCAACACCATTGAACTGCAATCAGGTACTTTGAAGTGACTCTGTTTTTTAAGAATGATGAATGTTTAAATCTGACTGTACATGGAAACAGAAAATGTGTTTTCATTATTTTTGATACACTAACAGTGAATGTGTTTGAGGTTTTTTGTTAAATTAACTACAAATTATAATACAAAATAAACACAAACAATACATCTTATACACGAGTCATTAACAATGAACTTCCTACCAAAGCATCCTTCAACCTTTGAAGGCACGTTTCAGGGAGCAATACTCATAAATGTGCTAATTACCTTCACCTTAGAGACCCCCAGCAACTTTGCTGGATTTTGAGGACTTGATTTCTTTACCTGGAGAGAGAGTGAGCCTTTTTCCCACTCTTTCATGTATCTTGATGTGTGTTTTACTCTTGTGTTCTTTGATTATGGGGTTTTAGACAACTCCATAGGCATCATCTTTTCATGTCTGTTACACAGCACCCTCAGTGCAGTGACACTGGGAAGCCTTTCAGGCTGTCCCAAGGTTTAGATAGCTTCTCTGGGATAAACTACTGTTTGCCTGTTTGCCAGAGAAAGTAAAGTTAAATTGACTTTACTAGTCTTTTTAAATCCTAGACCCAGCACACCCTATCTTACAATAAAGTGCTGGAGGGGTTACCTAGTATCCCCTATGTCTAGAAACTAATGTAGCAGTCCAATGCTACCCTTTCCTCTTGAAATGGCTGGTGGCAGTGGTTTTACCACGAACTACCATGATTTTTCCCGACCGCGAATACCGGTAGCGTTAAATCGCGGGAACCATGTTTTTCAAGATGACGTCTGAACCTCCTTTGTTTAAATGGCTCCCGGTCTTCTATTTTCGCCATTTCTTTTTGGAAAGGTCCTTCTAGAGTTTGTCTCTGCGCGCCAAACTAGGTTTGGGGCCTTTGTTCATACGCCTTTGGCGGGCTTCAGGACTGAAGACCGCCTCTGGTGCCTGAGTGTCTGAGGTGGGCAGGAAGTGAGAGAGGTGCCCGAAACTCCCTGTGATTAGTCTCATAGGAGACCCAAATGCATTCTGGCGTGATTGGCTGGCTGACTGTCCGGCAAGGATAGCCACTCTGCTGGGTGAGTGGCAGCTAGACTGAATGAATGGGAGAAAACTGTTTAAAAGGCGGGTCTCTTGGCTTGGAAGGCAGAGTCAACCACTGGAACAAAAGTCACGAAGATGAGCTGGAAGAGGACGGCTGCTGCAACTCCTGGACCGTTGGTTTGCCCGGTGAATCCCTGCTGCAGGTCCGAATCGCCAAGTTCATCTCGACAGAGAAGCCCTTCAAGGACGACTTCTTCCTTTGAGTTGGTGGGACTAATCAACTTGTAAGCCACCTGGCTACCATTCTCAGAGCTGGTTGTATTTTCCTCAGAGTGCTGCAGGACACCAAATAGCCAGGGAGAAGGACACCAGTTTGTGTGCTTGAAGACAGCTACCGGAATCAAAGATTTGCCAGCTTTGTGACCAGTCCACGTGCAGTGCAGGAGTCCCCTGACGTCCTCCCTCTTGTACCCACGACTGAGGCTTAGGAACAGCGAGATCTGCAGGAAATGCCAGGAAGAGACGTCCTCAGCTACATCTTTTTCTTCAAAATAAGGTCATGTGAAAACCCGACCGAGAGAACTTACCTCTCACTGCGAAAGTGCGTGAAACTTTGGCAACTTGCAGGCCTAGTCAGCTTGTGACCCGAGATATGAATCTTTCTTCTATGAACTACTTCTGAGAACTGTGGCAAAGACTCTTCTGTTTAACTACCAGAATCAATTTTACTTATACAAGACTCTAGCCCATTGACTTTGGCCTACCTTTTGCATTGGAACAACTCCTTTGGTGAACTCAAACTATTTGCACTGTTTAAGAGCAACTCTATTACTCGTTTTATTAACGTTTGCCTTTTTTGCTCGTACTTCAAATTCTCGGAATGCCATTTTGCTCCTCCTTTAAAGTAGTTTAAATGTCTCAGAACCGGATAGTGTGAAGTATTGTAGTATATTTTTGTGTGATATTGATTGCCTCCTTTTAGTGAATGTTTTCTAACTGACTGTGTAATCAATCAATAAGTGTTTTACCAAGAAACCTTGAGTGTAAGAGTCTATTTGAATACTTGTGGGATTTTAGACCTCTGTGTAACCTCATTGCAAGCTCACATTCCCTCTTGAGATAAGCCTGGCTGCTCAGCTCGCTACCAAAAACTGTGTGGTACACACTTATGCCAAAGGTTGGTTTTGCTTACACCAGTAGTCATAGTTGTGTGTAGTGGTCCCACAGGGTACTGCATGCAAACTTTGCCTAACAGCATGGCTCTGCAAAAACATTCAGGACCGTTTTAAAATCCTGCTTAGCTAAGCCACATGATGCAGACCTCAACTTGTAGCAGACCTATTCATTGCACCTTATAAGACCTGATCATTCACCTATCACTCACGTGACTTTGATTACGGGTCTCAGGATGCTAACCAACCCTTCATGTGATGGACAGGGACATGCTCCTGGGTGTACCTGTACGTTGGACAGAGGCGTATATCATGCTCTCACGGTCTTATGTGTATGCCAACCAATCAAATATCTCACTGCGCCATCTCCCTAAACATGGCTGCGGTCACTGGGTCATAGCCCAGCTATGGCTGCAGTTCCGATTTGTCTGTGACTCATGTATGTCTGTGGCTCATCACAAATAAATACTGTTAGATGCGACACTGGTCCCTCATGATGTCAAGAGCTATATCTACTGTTACTAGATGTTGGTGACAAAAAATACCAACTGTCAAGACAAACTTGCACTCATTGTGTGTGGGGAAAAAAATCACTTCTTCAAAAGGAGAATGTTTAGGTATTTATACAATCTGAGGACAGTTCTGATGATTTTGTAATAGAGTTATTAAAATAATACATGCACAAATTGTTCTTTAACGACAGCGTGGATATTCTTATTTAGGTCAATTTAAAATATTAACAAATGTTTAATACTGCTGTTGTAAGTTTTTACAGTACCATCTGGTAAAGGTTTGTGTATCTGCACCCAGTTGTTAGGATTCCATCATCTGCACGGTCTAGAATGTCTAGGGCGTGTTGTCATTCTGCTGTACAACACCTCCTACCTCGTCCTGTTACTTCCTCTTTTCTATGGCATTGGAAACTTTTGTTGCGGTGCTGGAGGCCGTTATACATCCGGCAGCATGCATCCAGTTACAAGGTTGTCAAGGGACACGTCTGCGCACACCGTCAGGTGACACAGCGGAACATAGCATGCGCTACCTCTGTTCAGAATATAACGCTGCAGTCAACCTGTAGCTAGCGCTTCTGATTGAAGTTACGTTCCTGTTTGCAGACTTTCGTATTCTTGGATTTCCTGTTTACTGACCCAGTTTTTTGTCCTTGACTCTGGATTGCTGTGTTTGTCCCCTTGTTATCACTCCTTGCTGAAACCTGCTTCACGTAACCTGGACTGCCTTGCTTAATGTTCTGATACCACGCTGCCCTCACAAAGCCGATCCCTGCTTCACCTAACCTGGACTAGCTTGCTTAACGTTCTGATACCACACTGCCTGCACAAAGGCGAACCCTGCTTCATGTAAACTGGACTGCCTTGCTTAACGTTCTGATACCACGCTGCCCGCAGAATGCACAAAGCCGAACCCTGCTTCACGTAACCTGGACTGCCTTGCTTAACGTTTTGATACCACGCTGCCCACACACAGCCAAACCTGCACATGCCTCGATTTCCCTATGGACACTAAGCTGACTTGGTGCACCTGCCCGGCCGAACAGGTGCCTGCGTGCCTAAGGGAAGACAATTCCCTACTAACCTTCCCTTTCCCTTTACGTATGCTGATACCCTCATTGGATTGCTTGGAACACCTCATTCTTGACGCTCAGCTACCTCAACCCCTGGTAAGATCCACACCCTTATTCCTTCATAACTCTCGCTCTCTCTCCTCCATCTGAAAGCTAACTACTCACTGTTATTGTATTGATTAGATCTTGTACCGGCCCTGGTCATCACTTCACCTCAGAGGAACTCTGGTCCCCACTCTGCAAAGCCAGCTCTCCTTTGTTCTAGAGGTCAGCCGTGTTCCATATGTTTCATTACTGTTCATGTTACCTGTCCCATTCAGTAACAGCTGTTTTCGCTGATCTACAGCTGGCGTTGTTGGTGGCGCTCTGTAGCCCTGCTATTTCAGTTGATTACCCACTTTGTTAGTGATATGTAACTGATAGAGAGGTTCATTGATAGGAAGAACATCAGTCAAGGGAGAAGAGTCAAACCTTCTTGTCTGAGGTTCCCGAGACACAGTGAGGAGAAGCCGCTAACAGAGGTAAGCTAGTACAGGTTAAAATGGTAAGTCACTGGAGGTCTGTGTTGGTGGTCCGCAACACCAGGAGCCAATAATACAGGCCATTGATATTGAACACCAATGCTGCTTGCTGGGGTGATCCATTATTTGAGAGAGAAAAAAAAGTCTCTATGTGTGCCCCAACGTTAAAACACTACTCTTCACCCAGCACCACTGCGTGTTAAGTAGTATTCTTAACAACTATATGTTGCTGATGTTAAATACATAAAGACAGCCTTCGTTTTCTATCTAGCATGTGACTAACCCTATAATAAAGTTGTGACTAGTGTGCTAAATTGTATTGGCCCTGGATTCAGGTATATGTTATTGCTTTCTTTAATTGACACTCTTATGGGAGCATACATTAGTAGTAGTACTGGTGATATGTTTATTTCAAAATATAATTGTTTCTTTTATTGTACTGTTTTATACAATTCTTTTTTTTTACATTTATATAGCGCTACAAACCCTCAGGCATCTGAGCGCTGCGGTGTGTGGTGCTCATTTATGGACCTCGTAAAGATGAAAGGCTGAGTTTGGCCTTGTATCAATGTACATGTACAATGTAACATGTATCAATATAATCCAGATACAATTTTAAAATTGAACAGTACACAAATTGTCCATTATAGACAACATCCTAGCGCCTCTACTCTTCATAAATGAGGAATAAAATGCCCTCGGCTGCAGCACACTCTAAAATCAGCTGCAAACATCAGGCAGACATAAGCAGCTCTGCATTGCCTAAATCCTAAAACATTTGGACACAATAAATATCTCAAACGAGTAATGTGGTACCGTACCATGGACACAAGAACAGAGCATGCATTTTGGTTTCTGCACAAATATTATCACAACAGAATTTGAGTCATTATATGAATTCTAGGACGCTCCTTTTTCAGCTAAAGGTAACTGATAAAACCAAACCTTTTAATTGCTTTCCATGAAACGATTTTGTTAACATAAGAAAGATCAACTTAATTATTAAAGTGCAAGTGCATACAGGCCACAGAAGCCTTCACAGTTTTCTTAGAAAACTCTGTCATCTGAGCATGGTTATCCAGCTAGTCTTTAATGCGTGTGATGTTAATATTCTTTTGATGTCACAGGCGATGGGATTGTTAATCAAATACGAAAAACCCAGTTTGCATAATGTTGTGACATCTGAAGTATGGCCAACCTGGTTTATTCATCGTTATTAATTAAAACCAAACAGTGTAGTGATGCTGAAACACCCTTATGTATAAAAAAGTACAATTCAGAAAACAGTTAAAGAAAAAACACCACAGCTCAATACGAATGACAATCAGAATGACATAACAGACAGAATATTCTGAACGCCCACAATTACATTTAAATATCAAGATTAACTGTACACATAGTTACACAAAATGTATCTCATCATTCTACAAGAAAATCTATGCAAAAAATGAATTTCCCATTGTGGCATATGCAGTATCAGATACAGACCATATTCCAACATGTTTCTATCTTTTATCATTGGTTCCAGACATTCATCAGGGAAATAATGGTTAAACAAGCAGCTCAGTATTATGTCAAGTATTATCACCTTACATATTGGTTATAGGGACTTACTATTTCATGTGTCTGCAATACAATGATTCTATGCGTTTGTTCAGTTTGATATTCTCAATTTCACGGTATTTCTGTTCTTATTCCGTTTCTCCTAGCATCACTGCATTCGTTGCCACCTAACATTTTTTTCTTATCTCATGGGTCACATACTTAACCCTCCAGTCCCATATGTATGCAAGCGATATCATAGGCTGATTGCCTACCTCACAAACATTTGAGGCTTTGTCTTGATTTTATTTCCCTCTTGGTTTTTTAGTTGTACCATTTTTGGAAAGCATGCCTTGGAATGTATTAATGTGTTTCTGATCTATTTGCCTCATGGCAAGTTGTGCGTTGCCACAGCGATAATTCCACCCAACTGTAATTGGGTTAGTGCCAACTGTAATTGGGTTAGTGCCACCTTGTCTGACGTTATTAGCGCAGCATCACGGGTTTGGCGTTAATGCTAAATCCCCGTTACCCATTGGGTCAGTTGGACTCAATGGGGCATTTTCAGCGCAAATACTGTGCTCTAATATCGGGATTTTCACCTCCAGCAAAAAGCCGGTGGTAAAACAGCCCATTTAGCGCCCAACTAGTGATTGGGCCAGCCCTTAAATGCAGCGCTAATAGTGTTACCAGCGCATTTAAGGGCTACTGCCCAACTCGTGATGAGGCCCTATGACTTTTCACTCCTTATATTATTTCTTACAGGTTATGAGCTCGCTTATTTTCGCACCTCAACACTATAATTAATCTACCTAGACATCCTTCTTTTGACTCATTTAAATAATTTAACTTGAATAGCTATAGTAAGAATGTCTTTATCAGTATTCCAAATTGAAAGCCATAACAATATCAATCTCACTTTTAGTTGGTCAGCTAATGGAGTCAAGTCACTCTCTAGATAAAGGCACTAAGGGGTGATTGCCAGTGAAACACCAGCAAGGATCACAGAAACCTAGGTTCACTCACTGAGATGTTGGCCACAGGTGAAAACCCAACAATCCAGCAGTACAATGAGCAATTACACCAGATTTGGCCTAACAGGACTTCAAGGTGGGAATACTGCTCCACCACCATAGTTGGTGGGAAAACAAATAATTCCTGAATTTGATTGGTTCATAATTGATGTTATTTTAACTGTATGAGGACCTAACTCTCTTATGTGTATCCTTGCCCAGAAAGATAGATGGATTAAATTTCACATTTCTATAATATACCATGAAACAGATTTAAGGATATTAGTGACCGCCCATGACTCCATAAAATCAACATAAAGATTCACTAAGTGTTGCGTTGCATTTGGTGTTCTACCCATTAAAGTCCGAATGAGATAAGCAGGGCATCTTACAATCAGAAAAGCAAAGTACATTGACAGGTTCAGATAAAATATGCTATTCCATACCCTCAACATAGCTTTTATATGAATAATGGGCCGATAACACAAACCTGACAAATGCCTAGGATGAACTTAGAAGAATCAATTTGTCATCCTTTTTTACAAAAAGTTACAGATGCGTCAGTATTATTGTACACCTAGATGATATTGAATAAATGGCAATGAATTCCCAAATTACAGAGAATCAACCATCCCAAGGGTCTATACTTTTTTGTTGAAGGCCATTGACAAATCCATGATAACCAAATAGAGCACATCTCCTCTGGTCTCATAGTACTTGTCCAAGGTCAATGAGAGGTAAAGGCCCTGTTCAGTAGTTATCATAGACTCA
Organism: Ambystoma mexicanum; assembly: GCF_040938575.1. Classification (NCBI taxonomy): domain Eukaryota; kingdom Metazoa; phylum Chordata; class Amphibia; order Caudata; family Ambystomatidae; genus Ambystoma; species Ambystoma mexicanum. The sequence goes on from NC_090936.1 coordinate 872,209,235, forward strand.
CGTAAACCCAGGTACGAGCCAGATATTATCTCATTGGTTTTGACCCACAGCTGAAGACTTTTAACAAAAACCCTTCCAAGTATTTTAAAAGAAGCTAGTACCAGAATGATTACCCTTTTTAAATATCAGGACAGTACTCAATGTGACAAAGTAACTGATCAAATTCTAGTAATGGAAACCACTTGAAATAATGGAAGTAACAAAGGGGCACAAACATCTGCGGAAGAAAGGAATATGCAAGTCACCCGGGACACTATCAGATCATGGGACTCTAAAGGCGCATTGTCCGTCAATGGCCTTTTGGACCTCTAGTAAGGAAATATAATTGACAAACAATCTTAAACTCGGAAAGAAAACCCCCTCAAAGTAACATGACTAATAAAAGGCTTCCATATCCCCATGAATTATAAATGGATCAGATACCTTTATCAATTTCCGCACCTAGTAGAACCTTCCAACTACCTTCCCAAATGTTAACTGAAATGTAAACCATTGCTCAAATAAACAAAGTTTACATAAGGGGCAATCAAGCGATTTCTATATCTCCCAATTCCCCAGAATTTTCACAAAGTGTTGGATGACATAACAAATGTTGATGATAAGTATTGTATGTTGTAACGTTATTGGTTATTGCAAGTCACTGAGGAGTTTTGATTGATTTTGATTTGATGTTGAAGCATTTGTAACACACAAACTGAGCGGAATTAACCGCTTCTAGGCGCAGGAGATCTCAACCAAGCAAAGATATGATCCAATACCGTATAACGAGTATGGGAGGAATCCCATGACACTGATGGACAATTATTTAAAAAGGAATGTGTTTAGTGCTTTACGAAACTGAATAAGGGAGTCCTTTGCTTTAAGCTCCCAGGGAAGGCTGTTCCAGAGCCTGGGGCCATAAACTGCAAACCGTCTATCTACCCTTGAGACAAACCAGACAGCAGGACCACTAATTGAAGCTTGTCCGCAGAGCATATAATACGAGGCGGATGCTATCTTATCTGTTTTTTGGCCAGATATGACAGTGCCAGGTTGTGTAGGCATTAGTAGATCAGGCAGAGGATTTTAAAATTGATTCTGTCTTCAATCAGCAGCCAATGGAGAAATTGGTGCAATGTAGACATTTTGGAGGACTTTTGTACTTTATAAATCAGCCTAATGCTGCGTTTTGCTGCTTTTGGAGCCGGATCAGGTGTTTACGATGAATCCAAGCTAGAATCCCTTTACCGTAATCCAGCTGGAAATTCACCAGTGCCGCCACATTACTAGCATGGTCTTCAGAAGGAAGATATGGCTGGGTGAATTGTAGAAGCCGCCAGGAGTAGAAGATTGATTGCAGTTGTGCTCCTATGATATGATATGATATGGCATATATAACGCCCCTATACTATAAGTGTTTCAAGGCATGATGCAGCAAGGGAGGGGGAACGGCGGGAAGAGAGAGACAGCGATCATACTAGGCCAAGTGCCATTCAGATCGTGCAAGTGAAGAGGAAGGGGGAAGAGGAAAAGTGTGGAGTGGGGGGTGGAGGGGTGGGGACAGTGCAGTACATGTGATAATAGAATAAATAAAAACAATAAGAGAAGTAGGGCCAGCTGGTGGCAAGTGCAAGGGTAAGTGCAGACATCAGGTGTTAAGTGCTGGTGGGGGAATGTAGGGATACAGAAAACAGTCCCCAAGTGCAGGGGTTGCCAGGGAGACAGTGTAAGTGTGTAGCTGGTGGGGGAGGGGACCTGGTCCCAAGATCAAAGGGTGGCCAGGTAACCAGTACAGTTTCAACCAGGAATATAGCAGGGGAGAGGAGGAGAGAAAGCAGAAGCAAAGAAGAAGGTTTTGAGGTGCTTCCGGAACCAGAGGTGGTTCTCAAGTTTCAGGAAGGCAGGGATGTTGTTCCACGGGGAGGCCCTAGCCGAAAAAAGAGATCTACCACCAACTCATTACTTGGAGAAGCAACTGATCCTGACGGAGTTGGAGGCGGATTAGTGAAGAGCTCGAGAAGGAAGATATTTAGGAAGAGAGAGTTGAAGGTATTGAGGCCCCAGACCCCAGAAGGCCTTATGGACAATGCAGAGGGTTTTGAACTTAATCCGCGCAGCCACTGCAAGCCAGTGCAGAGATTTCAGTTCTAGAGGGATACAATCTCTGGGCTTGAAGCCAAGGACAAGTCTCGCAGTCCTGTTCTGGATGAGTTGCAGATAGGAGAGTAGAAGCAGGCATATTTAGAAAGAGGCTGTTGCAATAGTCCATCCTAGAGAGAACCAGAGCTCTGGAGACAGTGAGCTTCTAGGCGAAGGAGAGGAAAGGAAGAATACCTCTGGGGAGGTGCAGCTGGTAATGTGACTTCTTAGAGACGTCAGAGATGTGAGGAGTGAAGGAGAGTGTGGATTCGAAGATGACCCTGAGGTTTTTAGCCTCACAGTTGGGAGCAGGAAGAGGGCCAATAGAGGCCAGCCAGAAAGTGACAGGAAAGGTGTGCCGATGAGGAGAATCTCAGTCTTACTGGCATTAAGGCAGAGATCATTGGTGGCACACCACTCCTGGATAGCAGACAGTCAGAGATGAGAGATGAAGAAGAGGTGGCCGAAGGTAGCCTGAAAATGAGCTGAGTGTCATCCGCCTAGCACTGAAAGTTGGGGCAGAGTGTGGCAATGCGGTGGGCAAGAAGTGCCAGGTATTGGTTGAATATCCAGGGAGAGAGGTTAGACTCCTGCGGGACACCACAGGTAGAGATAGATATAGAGGAGAGGAAGGACCCAAGTTGGACCTGGGAGGGTCTATCAGAGAGGAAAGAAGTCAGCCACGCCAGGGCCTGAAGGGTGATACCAAGATTATCACGGAGACGGTTGAGCAGGATGGTATGGTTGACTGTGTCAAAAGCAGAAGAGAGATCAAGTAAGATGATAATACAGGAGGTGTTGGAGTCAAGGTTAGAGAGCAGGTCTTCACAGATGTTCAGGAGAGCAGTTTCTGTGCTTCTGGCAACTCTGAAGCCAGACCGATTGTCCTGTAGGCAACCAACAGATTCAGTGAGAACATTAAGCTGGGAGATGGCCAGCTTTTCCAGGGGTTGGCCCAGGAAGGGAGTGATGGAGATTGGGCAATAGTTAGCCGGGCAGGACAGGTCAGCAGAGGGTTTCTTAAGAAGAGGGTGCACAAGGGAATGCTCCAGGGGGGATGGGAAGACTTCAGTGGTGAAGGAGTGGTTACAGAAGTCAGCCAGAGCAGAAGCCAGTGAGTCAATGTGGTCCTTGATGGTTTTGGAGGAACAGGGATGAACCTGTTTTGATGAGACTTTCATAGATCGACTTGTCTAGAAACCTTGTCTGGGGAGAAAAGGGCAAAGGCAGAGAAGGAGGGAGGAGAGGTGGCCGAAGAAGGGCCAGAGGAGGAGCAGGGAGTAGAGGAGGGAGGGAGAAAGGAAGTGAGAGAAGACAGGATGTCCTGAGTTTTTTTAGATAAAATGAGAATCCAGAGCCTTGCAGAGGGCCTGGGAAGGGACAGGAGAGGAAGAGACTGCAGCAAGATTGGCCAGTTCCTTGCAGATTTTAAAGAGTTCGGCCGAGTTGTTAGATGCCGCAGGGACGGGGACTTGGATGTGAGCTCTCTTCTTGGTGCGGACAGAGAGCCGGTATTGCCGCTGGAACAGGTGGCAGGCCAGTTTGTCAGAGGATGTACCAGAAGCACGCCCTTTCCACTCAGCCACCCTGCACTTGCGTTTGAGGGTGACGAGGTCTGAGTCGTACCAGAGGCAAGAACATCAAGAGTATCAGATATAGCAGAGTGGAGCATGGAAAGGGCTGTGTAAGTGTGTGAGTCAGCCAAATTGGAAGGTGGGGGTGACAAGGTGGTGGCGAAGGCCACAACTGACACACACTTCATGGGTCAGATAACCGAGAAGGTGGGTGGCAGTGCTGGAATTGGCTTAGCCTCGGGGGATGAGAGGGTGAGCTGGGAGGAAAGGAAAAAGTGATCACTCCAGGAGAGAGTAGTGGTGAAAGGGATAGAAAGGGGAAGGTCTGAGGAGATCGGAATATCCAGAGTGTGCCCTGCAAAATGCGTCGGGCCAGAGGGTAGAATAGAGAGTGAGAGAGAGTCACAGAGGAAGGAGAGAAAACATTCAGGTGGATGTTAAAGTCTCCAAGAAGGAGGAGTTGAGTGGTCGAGACCAGGAGGGAAGAGGAAAGGTCCGCCCATTCAGAGAGGAAGGAGGAGATCTGACCAGGTGGCTGATAGATAGGAGCCACAGTAAGAGAATGGCTGGGACAGAGAGACAGCCTGCAGACGAGGCTTTAAAAAGAGGAGTAGGCCTGCGTAGGAATGACAGAGGCTGGAATCCACTCGGGGAATATCAGGGCTACATCCCCTCTGGAGTGGTTGGACCTGGGCGCAGAGAAGATCTTGTAGCCGTCGGAGAGGAGTGTGTCAAAGCTTGTGACAGAGCTAGCCGTGAACCATGTCTCGGTGAGACTGAGGACATCGAGGTCAAGTTCCTCCAAGCGTCGGCAGATGTCGGAGGGGTGTTTGACAGCTGAGCGAGAGTTAAGAGTGGCAATATAGAGAAGGTTGCCGTCCTTGAAAGACTTCCGGGGAGGGGTACAAATCAGAGGTACGCCCTGCACAGGTGTAGAAGTGGAAGGAAGAGAGGGCAAGGTAGCCAAGGAGGAGACAGCAGAGGAAAGCGAGGAAGCCATGGAGGGAAGAGAGGGAACAGCAGGAGAAGGAAGGAAATTGATGAAGCATGGGAAGCATCTATCAAAGAGGAGAAGATTGGTCTGAGGGCCTTAGACCAAGACGGTACCATTCAAGTAAACATTAGTGATGGCTTTAGAGGAGTGGAAGGAGGCCAGGAGGGCCTCCCACCGGGTTTCCCCATTGATGGGAGAAGTAGAGAAAGGAGAAAGCACAGAGACCATATGAAGAGTCCCTAAGTCTGGCGAGGGAACAGCAAAGAGGATGTCGGTGAAGGTTTGCCTAGAGGCGGCACTGGCATAGGTGTCAGCGATAGGGAGGCCTCGGTTGGAGACCAGGATATCCTTTTTAAACTTATTCCTACCAGATTTATTGAGAGTAGGATAGTCGATAGAGAAGCAGTTAGAAACAATAGGAGAGACAGAGAGCACCATAGAGTAGGTAGGGAGAGGAGAGAAGAGGAAGGGAATGCGAGGGGTAGAGGAGAACACCAGGGAAGGACACAGGGCGGGGTGCAAGCAGATGAGACAGAGACGAGACAGAGCAAGATGAGCTAAATTGACAATTGGACAAGGCGAAAGGCACTCAGACAATGGTAGACAGTTGCTGGATGAGTGCTGACCGAAGAGTGGCACTACAGTCATAGTGATTTTTAGATACTGGAGAAACACACCTAAGTCTGAGAGTCCTGTATAAGGGGAAAAAGGCCTAGGTTTCACAATGCAGTTTTTAAAATACTTTCACAATGCAATTTTGTTTGCACACCTAGATAAAACACACCTAAGTCTGAGAGTCCAGTATGAGGGGAAAAAAGGCCTAGGTTTCACAATGCAATTTTTGAGAATCTGCTTTGGCCAGGATTGTCAGGGTAGAGTGCAGGCTCTAATAACTAACCAGGGCCACACCTACCTTGTTTAGTTGTGGCTGGTTGACGGCTGACCACTGGCTTCCCCTGCTGACACCTGAAGACTCTAGCTGGAGCTGCCTGTGTAGGAGCTGCCCTTTGCCTTGGGGCCTTTAGCCGCAGGGGCTGCCAGGCAGAGTGCTGACCTGGGAGGGTCTGTTAAGACCAGAATGGGACCGATCAGAGGAGGGGGCACGGAAAGGAGGCAGGAGGAGGGAGGACTCCATGAGGTGCAAGCCAGGAGGGATTGGGAGGGATAAGTGGCACACCAGAGCTGGAGGCTCCAAAATAGGAGCAAATTAGTCAATCAAAGGCCCAGGAGGGTCTTCACATCAGCACACTCACCTGCGTTGCCAGCAGCTAAGAAGGCGAGCAGGGAATGTGGCCGTACACTTAGTATGGTTGAAATGGCGTGGAAGCCAATTGGAGCTGGGGGCGGGAGGAGGGAGGAATCTAGGAAGTGCAAGCCAGGAGGGATCGGGAGGGATAAGCTGCACGCCGGATCTGGAGGCTCCAAAATGGTGGCAAATTAGTAAATCAAAGGCCCAGGAGGGTCTTCACATCAGCACACCCACCTGCGTCGCCTGCATATCACATCCTAGATTGTTCTGCCATATGCAACAACAACATGGGTTGGGAAGGAATTTTTCATTGTCTGACAGTAGATATTTTTGACCATAGAGTGCCATCTCTGTTTTGGTGGGGTTGAGTTGGAGCCAATTTGACACCATTCAGTCTCCCACATCTGTCAGGTTCTGCCCGACTTTGAGGGAATGAGTCTCTAAAGTCCCACAGCTTCAAAACAATCTCGGTATCATCCCTCTAAGACTGAAACTCCACCCCATGGCTCCTCAAGACCTTGACGGTTGTATGTATAATTTCAATGGCAATGGAGATAGGGACAATGCCTAGGGGACCCCACACTCTTGGGGAATAGAGTCCCACAGAAGACTCCCCAATATCACCTGGTGTTGACATTTGTTAGGAAAATTGCTGAGCCATTTAATGGCATGATCTGAGACCTTTCCAACCTTCTTTAAGGGATCTAAAATAATACCATGTTCTACAGTATTGTGCACTGCAGACAGGTCTAACATGATTAGCAGGGACATTTCACCCTCATCAGAAACCCGAAGAAGTTCATCCCAAACTGCCATCAATGCAGTCTCTGTGCCAAATATTGGCTGAAACCTAGATTGATAAGGATCAAGCAGAGATAACTTTTCTATATGATCCTGGAGCTGAACTGTAACATCCTTTTCTAGGATTTAACCAGGCCGAGGAAAACCCACCACTGGGCGAAAGTTCAGAAAAGTTGTTTCTGTCCTAGTTAGCTTTTTTTCAATAGTGGGGTTATGATTGACATTTTTAGCCCTGTAGGCACTACACCTTGCGGTAAGGAGGCGTTAGCGAACCGGGTCATAAAGGGAGTTATCTCGTGTGCCATACGTTGAGCATTGCAATCTGGTAGATCAAAAAGCGAGTCATTGGTGGGTTTGAGAATCTTTATCAGGTTTAAAAAGTTTTCTGTAAAAAAGCATTCTGTAATACTTGTGTTCCAGATTCTGCTCTTTGCTTGCTTAAGCAGCAGATGTTGTGACATCACAATACAACTGTAATAAGTTATTACAGTTGTGGTAGTGATGCAATTTTTTATTAATATTGATTAGTGATGTCACTGCTATTTTGTAATATATGGAATAAAGTACCCCTTACCATACAAAATAAGGATATTTCAAGTAACCAAGAAGAGCTGTTTAAGGTCACAGTACTCCAAAGTGACTTACAATACCCTTTTTGTGTATGATATGTGGTGTTTTATTCTTTATAACACCTGGCCACAAACTGCCATCCCCTTCATACAGGCCTCTTGCTTAATCTACTGTCTTCCAGGTATTGATACATATAATCAATATAGAATCTAACAGACACCGTGTAATATTTTGCAGAAAAATTGTTCAAACCGTTTTACAAAATGCAACTGAAACCCGTTTTGTGTTTTAAAATAAATATACCGTACGGGAAGATTCTTACACTCCTATTTTAAGCAGCACCAGCAGTGCACAAAATAAACATAATACCACAAACGATTCCTTATCAAACAGCTATAAAGGGTCATGAAAATCTATTTTTAGAAGAATGGAATCTGAAAAGCTAGCCACGGCTTTAATTAAGTGCCCCAGTGACAGCTGGAATTTTGTCATGTGCTGGCTTAAGCAGCAGGCATTGTGAAGTCACAACTCAACCTTAATAATGGATCACAGTTAAATTAGTGATGTCATTTTCTCATTGCAGGCCATCAGTGGTGTCACAATTAGTTGTAATAAGACATGTATTACAGGTTTTAATTCGAATGTCCCAGGCTGCCACATATTATCAGAAAATCACTTACATGCTTTAATACAGATATTGCACACTCTACATGTATTTTATATGGGCTGATGTTCACCTGCTCTATGTTATGTGGGGGCGGAACCCAAATTATCACCGAAGCGAGCCCACCACCTGAGGAACGAGTGCACGTTTTGTACATAAAACAAGCTTATTGTACAATTATCTGGGGAGCAGTTAGATGATGCTGAGGAGCCAAACGAACCCAAGTCACAAACGAACCACATCAGTTAACACATTGTATACATTTGTGCAACAGTTAAAACACTCCTAGATACTTTATTGCATTCCACCCCACACATGTGATTGGTTAAAACCTCTTCAAACAAATCCCATCTTTCTACAATTCCTACACTCTCATTGGTAGCCATTAGCTTAACTACCATCTTCAGCTCATGTGTAGAACACACCTGCTCTTGGGATTTGTCAGTGGTAGCGCATGCCATCAACAACCAGTTAAACATTTATGTGCAAACATATTTCATTATTAGCAATAACTGGCCTAAGCCCTTATAACCTTAACTCTTAATTGCACAGGGTTCGTATAGATGCTTCAAGCGATATGAAGAAGGCTGAGTAAACAAGTTCTTCTTTGAACTAGCGATAACTATCACATCCCCCGGTTCCTCATCTCCATTGGAACATTCTAATCTAAATAACTGCCATTTAGTATTTAGTATTTAGTATTTATTTTATTTGTACAGCACACCAGTCCCAGGGGCAACCGGGCGCATCACTTAGTTACAACATGATAAGGCAGGCAGAGCGATAATTACAGAAGTTACAGAAATATAACAGTAGGCAGACAGAGCAAATTATTATTTACAAGGCTACAGATATATACAAGGCAGTTACACGGTAAACATCATAGCTAGAGGTCTTGGGCGGACAGCCAAGCTTTAGTTAAGTGTTTGAATCTAAGGAAATAAGGCTCTGCTCTTAGCGCATTTCGGGAGCGTGTTCCATAATTTAGCTGCCATCACAGGGAAGCTGGTTCCACCTGATCTTTGAAGGTTGAAACGTGGAATAACAAGGCAGTTGGTCTGAGCCATTCTACGGGGTCTGATAGAGTTGTGAAGGGCAAATCTGTTGGCCAAGTAGCAAGGTGCTTGGTTGTAGAGGCATTTGTGAGTGAGGGCGAGAGTTTTAAGGGACTGAGAGCCAACGTATGTTGCGTCTGGTCTCAGAAATGTGTTGGTGCCTGGAGATATTAAGGGCTGCTCTAATAGCATTATTTTGGACAATTTGTAACTTATTTAAGTTGCAGCGGTTGGTGCCCAGGTCGAGTGCATTACAATAATCAATTTCAGATAGCACAAGGGTCCTGGCCAGTGTGACGCAATATATTTGTCCAAGAAGGAGTTAATCCAGGCAAGTGTGCAGCTGATTTGAGGTGATGACATAGTATTTGGTGATTGACGAGATCAAAGGCCACAGAGAGGTCAAGGAGGAGTAAAAGAGCAAGTTTGCACTTGTCTTTTAGGTCTTCAGTCTGTGTTTTAAGATCTATAACTGCAATTTCAGTACCGTGGCGCGGCCGAAACCCAGATTGCCTAAGTCTTAAGAGTTTGTTGGATTCAAGGTAATCTTGAATTTGTAGGTATGCGGCTCGGTCAAGGATTTTTTGTAGAAACGGGACCGTGGTGATAGGCCTGTAATTGGTGGGTATGCTGGCGTCCAATGTTGGTTTTTTCAAGAGAGGGATGACCCAAGCATCCTTCAGGTTGTCAGGTACGATCCCAGAGCTGAAGGAGGAATTAATGAGCGTGGTGATGAATGGAGCTAAGTCATGAGCTGCTTCCTTAATGATAAGCGCTGGGCAGAGATCACCTTGGCAATTGGATGGTTTAAGGCTGCTGATGATCTTTTCCACTTCAGTAATGCAGAGTGGAGAGAAGCTGAACGGAGTCAGAGAGTCTGGGATGGAGTTATTTATAATTGGAAGAGAATTGGGTTGCAGGTTAGATTGTAGGCTAGTTTGTTTATTATTAATTTTGATTTGGAGAGAAGCAATCTTGCCAAGGAGAGCCTCTTGGATTTTAGTGCACCAAGTACTATCTTTTATGCAAGTATCTGGTGCAGTGACATGAGTTTCAAGTTCTTTTAGGATTCTGAACAATTCTTTGGTATTGGATTTAGCTTGCTTGATACGTTTGTTGTAAGTGTCTTTTTTTGCCTGGAATATAGCTTCCTTATAATTTAGGGTAGCAAGGAAGAGGCAGGAATTATTAGCTATGGAAGGGTTGCTTTTCCAGTGTGATTCCGCAATTCGTTTTTCTTTGCGCAAAGTTCTAAGCAGGGGTGTGAACCAGGAGTTGAGGTGAGCTCGAGGTTTAGGTTTCTTAATTTAGATGGGGCGATGAGGTCTAGGGCTTTTAGCATTGACCATGGCTCAACTTGAGACTATAATTGAAACTCCTGGGGTTCCATTACTTTAGCCTCAAGCATTGACTCACCCCATGTCTTACTGCTGGTCAAAAACAAATAGCGAGAACCCTCTGTCAAGCTCTCATGCATTCAGGAGAATATATCTGCAATACTTATCAGACCATAAAAACTATGGCCAGCTTCTTCAGCTCAGTTGACCACCGCTAAGGTTGTAGCTACTTATTCTCCCATTGTCACGATCCATGCCCCTGACCCCCTCAGGTATAACAGCCCCCTGGCAGCAGTGGGGCTAAAGCCCTTCACACCGGCCCCAAGGGCCTTAAAGTTCCATCAGAAACATACATTGAGTTAGTGCTGGTACCTTTGGCGCCAGGCTCATTGTCAAGAATAAAGCAATACCAGTTTTGGACCTTAATCCAACATGGAGGCCTATTTCACAGCTCAGTTCTTTAGAACCAAGCCATGCGGTCTAGTGTTTTGGGTGTGGCTGTGCCTGGAACTTCTGAGCCTGGAACTACTTTACCTAGGCTATTTAAACCACACCCAAACAGCAGAACACGCATTGCATTATTCTGCACTCCTGCAGCGTAATGCTCACTGTGTCCAGCTCCTGCTCATCTGCTTCTCCATTGGCCCAATCCTGAAGCCCTAGATCCAGATTCCATTAATAACCTGGAAGAACAAGAACAGCATTAGCAAGCAAGAACACTTACCTGTGAAGTAACCAGCCTTGAATCCATCCTGCGCTTCACTTACCTCGCCCATCTCCAGAGTTCGCTGCAACCTGTGAAGGTAAAGAAACGCGGACAGCATTAATAACAATTCTTACCTGGGCAAGCAGCGAGTCCTGGCAGCACCCTGCCCTTCTCTTACCTCGCCCATCTCCGGGTTTCACCGCAACCTGCGAGGAAGAAGGAACAAGGTCAGCATTAACAAAACACTTACCTGGGCAAGCAGCGCTTCGATCGCTCATCACTCTGGAGCATGATTGCAACCTGTACAAAGAAGAGAAGAGAACACAGGTTAGCAATTAACACCAATAAACAGCGCAGCGCGCCAGGCATCAATAACTCACCGTGGTCTTCGCCATTGGCGCGGCAACTCCGAGATCGCAGCCATCCCTGTGAAAACAAAAAGAGACATTGTTAGTGAACAGTGTAGTGGAGCAAGACGCTGAGAAGACAGAGAAAACGGAGGGAAAGAAAGAGACCGAATAAAGAAAAGACATTATAACTCACCTGGAAGACAGCAAGCAGTGTCGGAGTCACAGCCTGTCTGGACCTGACATAAGGGCACACGGACCAGTGAAGCAACTAGGTCCACAGAACGCCTGCACCAACCACGCGCCCTTGCACAGAGACGCAGCACGGAGAGTTCAAAGCACAAAAACCTAAGGTGAGCAATAACCGCAAGGGAGGGGATTTGGACTGGAGGGAGGTGGGAGTCCACCTATCACAGAACCAGTATTTTAACCCTCCATTCTTGTGTTATAGGCACTACCCAATGTCTGGCACATAACCAAGTAGAGAGGGGTCCGGGGTAGCGCTTAGACCTCCATCCAGTATCGTGTGGCGCCCCGTGGATACCAGGTGAGTGTAACACCCATTCTCTGGCCTTTGAAACTCTGCACAACTAGTCAACTCCTGACTGCCAGGTTTTCATCTGTGTATAAAACGCTCACTACATGTATATTCATAAATCCCCTTTATGTGTTTTCTCAGTGTACAGGCATGTTTAATAAATACCTTCTTTCCTTCACAGTGGATTCTTGCAAGACAGGCCCCCTTTCTCTCATGCCCATTATAAAAAAAACTCCTCAATTCCTGCTTCTGGGCACTCCATAGCAGATTATCAGCCTCATCACGAGTCTGGAGGTGTCCCGGCAGTAATAATGCCAGGATACCACCAGTGCAAATAGCGTTACTGCTACTCGGTTCAGTGCTTTTGCCGCCTGATCATGAGTAGTGGTTGTGTGGTTATTGCCCATTACTCACTGGGTCCATAGGACCCAATTGCGTTGGGGGGCACTATTACCTCTGGTGGTAATTGTGCCAGTGGTAATAGTTCTGAAAACTGCCGAAAACAGGCAGTAAGTGGACATTTTTACCTCCTGCTTTTGCTGGAGGTAAAACTCCAACTTACCTCCGAACCCATAATAGGGCCAGCCCATAAATGTGGCAGCAATAACGTTACTGCCACATTTAAGGGCTACCGGCCAACTCGTGATGAAGATCTATGTCTGAATCGCATTTACATTTCATGTGGTGGTTTTAGCATTTGTCTTTCTATGCACATGGGACACCTGTTATGTATCTCACATTTTGTGAAGAGTAAATTAGGTTTTGTAGTGTACAATAGATAATATCATACAACCCTATATCTATAGGGGGAGAGTGGGGTAATCTGTTTCTGTATTTTTGTTTATATTTAGCTGATTATTGATCTCCTGTTTATGAGAAACAGATCCCCCTTAAACAAAAAATAAGGGAGATTACCTTTTTTGAGGTAACTTTCTATGCATAGGCAAAGCTAATATCTATCAGTTTAACCAAAAAGTAACACTAAGTAACAGTTGTCCATGAAATAACTAGAAAAAAATACCTAATTAGAAATGACTGCATTTTTTGGGGTCAAAAAATGAAAATTTCTTTGGGATCAGTTGCATTTTTTTTATAATGTGGGGGGGGGGGCACAGCCCCTTTCACTTCCTCCTGCCTTAACCTATACCCTATACCCTTACCCCAACCAACCTATTTTTCTATAAAAACATACCCAAATCCTTACCAAATTTAGAGAATTCAGTAATTTCTTGTTGGTTATTTTCGTATTTGATTTTTTCTACGGATATCCTAAGTAACATATGCCATTCACATTTAACTATACTGGATACATATGAAATTGCAACATGGTGCCCAGTTTGCTACACCCTAGTCACAAATATGGCACATGCAACAAAATCCCCTCTTATTGTGGGGACCTTTCCTGACCACCCCAACATTCCCCCCTTTAGTTAATACTTTAAATAACAAATAATCATCCTCTTAGGGAACAACTCTACAAGCATCTGCCATACCGGTCTCAACATGGGCAAACTCCTATGCTGAACAACCCCAACTCATCCGCCTACCATGTCCGCTATCTACCCACTGCTCCACACTATTAATCCAACTTGGTGGAGGATACAAAAGAGCTTCAGTCTGAGTACCCATATGGGATGAAGTGGTAGTGGTCATAGCCTTGGACAGGATCACAGTCATCATGGCAGCTGCTTTGAGTACCTGGGCAGAACAACACCATAAGAACATCTGACAGGAACAGAAACAAATAAGAAAAAAGACACAAATAGGGAACAGAATCTTCACAGTGAGACTCATCCAAGATGGTACCCAAGAGAAGATAGACTCAAACCATGAATCATTGGTAATCTCTGCCTCATTTTCCATGATCACTCTGAGTTTATGCAAAGCAGCAATACTCTGTGTTAGGTTACCATTCTCTGTGCCATTGGGAGTTGCAAATGTGCAGCAAGTACTCCCAATTTATTGATACACTCCTCCCTCTATTGTGGTCAGGAGGTTGAGTATGTGACGGTTCTGCAAAGTCATTAGTGTAAGTGCCAGTAACTCTCCTTGATGGCACTAAACTCTGACTCTGACATTTTGAAAAACAGTAAATGTTCATATCTGGTCACCTGAGCCACTTGCCATTTACTGCAGTTTGGACACCAGGTGCCAGAAGAGAATAGAAGTGAAGAAAGTTGCAGCATGCCTAAACAGCCGGTACTGATCAGGAATGTCCATTAAAGCTTTTGATGCGGCCGCTGACAAGTAATTCAAGTGTCTGCTGCATTGCAATAGTTCCTGATTCTCGTCATCAAACAAAGTAATTGGTTTGTGCATATATGTAGATGAAGGGAACGCAAGGGGCACATGGGATAAAGGGGGCACAGATGTAGCCTTGGCCATTGGACAGACATGTACCAGGTTGTCCTCCGTGGTGATGTTGAGGACAGGCACGTGAAGTGTAGAGAAGCTGCACACACCTCGCCAGGCTGGAGGCGACTGCCTATATGCATTTTATCTACTGGTGCAAATATTGTCCAGAAGGTCAGCCGTACCACCAGTCAGATCACTGATGCAAAGCGTGCGACTGCAGTTCCCATTTGTGCCACCGGCACTGTCCCATCGCCCCTGACACACAGAGAAAAATTGGTAAATGTCTGTATCTTAACAGGTTTTTCTGGCTCTTAGAGCCATGTCAAATGCTGTAAGTAATTCTGCCACACACTCCCACATTCTTGGTTTGTTCGTGCCACCCCTTCTTCTGAGAATCCCTTAATTCCTCCAGCTCTGCAACTCTTCACCCCTTGCTCTCATCAATTATTAGAAATAATAGCCCCTTCGAGACTCAATTGTGCTCTCTGCATACACTGTATGATTTCTGCTCTTTACGATCGACAACTGAATTGTCTTCATTGACAGGTACTGATTGTCCTTTAAACTGCCCTCGGACCCTGCACACGGCTTGGGGCGCTAGGCATAGTGCATCTGCTACCTCTACCTTATTCGGGATAAACACCCTACGGATACCCGAGGCATGGGGGATGAGAGAGCAGATGTAGCAATATCCTACTGATCTCTCTCTCCCAACCTTCCTCATATGGCTATATGGCTATACCATATATTATCCACTGATAAACCATGTGCATGTGTTTTGGGATCTAGTTCATCATCCCCATTATTCAGGAAATCAATATCAACATTTATCTTTTCTCTTGTTAGTACTTCGAATTTCACAAAACTAGATACATGTGTACCTTCTGTATTTACACTTGTTGCCATCTCCAGACATGATGACAAAAGGACCATAAAAACCATAAAACACACATTTTTGCAAACATAAATATTTCTTCTTTTCCTAAGCAAAAATACTCATGTTCTGGATTTTCATTCCCACCTCCCCTTTCCACTGGACTGAACGGCGGGCCCTTAAGGCATAATTGCCTGCTCTTGCTCCTGTGCCAGTGGCGGGGTGCCGGTATCCCTCCGGGTATCAGTAAAGGTCAATCCAATTGTTGCTGCCCTCCACTTTCACAGCTGTCAGAGTTGCTTAGATCATGTGAGGAGGCTCATGGAAACGCTGCTTGTTTCAGCGCTGCATAAAGGTACAAATAAAGATGAGGTCTCCTGGGAGCAGCTGTGTTTTGTATTGAGTGCTGGTTTCTTTGCCGTCTTCTCCTGTAGTCTGTTGGTGAGAAGACACAACCTGTGAAGATACAATCTTAACACTTTTCATTAAAACCCTAAGGTACTCCTTAAACTCCTCTCCTAGGACCTCTGTGGTCTTGTGTGCGTCTGATGCCGTACACGCAAATGAGAGAGTACGTAACCTATGCCCGTCACAATCTCATGGGTACTTAAATGATGGTCTTTTCAAGGCTGATTTCTCAAATAGAATAGTGCAAGGGGAAAACAGTGATACCATGATTTTCTTAACTCATTACACAGTTTTTCTCAACAGGCCTGAGTCTCTCCACGATCCCGTTGGCCTGCATTTGGCAAACCGAGCACAACCTGTGCTTAATTACCAAAGGTGAAGTCATTTCTGTGAAAAAGGCATTAAAAAAGTAGGTTGCATTGTCACATTTTAAGACCTAACAAATTCCCCACTGTGGAAATACTTCTCTCACCAGAAATCTTGCTGCTGATTTAGCACCAGGATGTACGCAGGGACCAACCTCAAGCCACCAGGAGAATGGACAAGCGATTACAATCAAATAGCGATAATGATTGCATCTCATGATCATGTCCACAAAGGAAATATGGAGGTCCCTGAATGGCCCTGAGGGCCAGGTGAAACACCCCTTACTGACCCCATGGTGTTTCCAGGATTTAACATTTTGCACACGACACTATTCCCTCCAAATCTACTTACCTTTTCATGTAGGTTTAGGATAAACTTTTCTTCTTGGAGTTCTGCTGCAATTTGTCACTGAGAAGTGTGTGACAGGTTATGTATTTGCTCTTGAGCCAAAAGAAGCAGCTATACTGGTATTTTAACCTTCCCCACCAACTCCTGTCTCCAAAAATCAAATCCGTGGGTGAGAGAACACACCCTCTCTTCCCCCAGAGCTTCTGCTCCTCTTTACGGGCTCCCCTTTGCAACTCTATGATCTGAAGTACCAGGACTGCAGTGTATGGGGCTGGCAACTCTACACAGTTGAGACACGGTTTCTATTTTCTGGGAATCTTTAAACAGTAAATATGTCACTTCCTCTACCGTCTTGCCTGTGGCACCATTCCCAAGAGCTATTGCATTAATACGGTTAGTGTTCGCAGTGCATTTGACCAAATCTATTTCGGCAGAAAAAGTTAACATTTCAATTAGTCGGGATAGCAGCGCAGCATGCTTGACAGGGAATCCATCAGACCTCATAAACCCTCTTCACTGCCATCTTGATAACCCAGAATGTATAGTGGAGGTGACATACGCAGAGTCAGAATAAATAGTGACTGCCTTCCGCTTACTAATTTCTAATGCCACCATAAGTGCCACTAGTACCGCTGCTTGTGCGAAGGCAATCATTGCCTCAGTCTGACCTGGTATTCCTCGTCTGTAAGGCCTAAAACAGCTGCACCCGCATGCCTTTCACCCGTGTCCTGGTTGATGCTTGAAGACCCATCAACAAAATGTACCTCACCTCCCTCCAGGGCATCCTCTTTCACATTCACCCTCTCTTCTTCTTCTCTCTCGTATGTGGTACAATCATGAACAATGTCCTCGGGTTGCACTGGTTCAGCTACAAATGTTGCAGGATTGCCTAGGTGACACTGCACAGGATGTATCAATGCATTTGATAAAATGACAGTTACTTTACCTTTCTTTACATATTTGTACCTCGAACCTCGAGACCCGGAGGATTATGGGTGCAAGATAGACAACAAAAGTATAAAGGTCAGAGGAATAATAGAGATTAAGATAACATAATGCCAAAAATACAAAACTATCATCTGAAAAGCAAAGTATTCAGTTTCTTCTTAGAGACTCTTTGAGTCCTTAACTTTGACTTACTTTTTTAAGATTACAAAGACTGCATGCCCCACTTGCAATGTCACTGGGCAATCCATAGTAATGGTCGAAGACTTTTGAATCACAAAAGCCGCTGCCACTAAAGCTTGCTCACAAGGGAACTGTGCCTGCATCACTGGGTCTAGGAGTCAGCTGAAGTACACCAATTGTTTATGGCCTAGTGATGTTTGCTGTGTCAGAACCACTTTCATCACCTGTCTATTCGGAGGAGAAAACAAATAGAATGGTTTCTTGTAATTCAGGGTCGCCAAACCTGGAATATTACTGATCACTGCCTTGAGTTCTTGAAAGTAAATTGCCATTTCTTCAGACAACTCTATCAGACTATTCACCTCTTGCTCTTCCTTCCTTAAGCCCCTGCAGTAATGCCTCGCGTAACTAGAGTAATCAAATATCCACAATCTACAATAGTTACAGAGCCCCAAAAACTGCTGCATCTGTTTCACTCTAACTGGCTGAGGCGTATTCTGAACTGCAGTGGCTCCATCCACCATTATATCACTTCGTGAAGGCGATATTACTTGCCACAAATATACTACCTATGTCTAGCAATACTGTAATTGTTCTTTGTCACTTTGTTCCCCTTCTCCGCAAGCAGGGTGAGGAGCATTATTGAGTCTCCTCTTACCTACTCCTGTGAAGTGCTACAAACTAATAGATCATCCATTGTAAGGAACTCACGGTGTGTTAAGGATTTCAATCAGGCACACACCCGGGTCTCGCCTAGCATGTAGTGCGCAAATGAAATACTTATTTTATTTGTGTCTATAAGTTCAGTATTCTGAATGATATACCACTCATATCACGCCCGTCTCAAAATACCCCCAGGTCATACTGGACCAGGAATCAGGCTAGTTTATAAAGGTAAAGATTTGTTTATTTATTTAATATTCAAATCACACATACATTTTAATATATATATATATATATATATATATATATATATATATATATATATATATATATGGCAGCAATCACAAAGTGGTGACAATACAATTGAAAAATAAGTAAAGCAATTGAATTCACTTATAATAATGCAGAATAGAAAACACAGGCAAAAGAATAGTTTTGGTTAGTGAACAGATATCATTTAGGTTAATGTTTCCCCTTGCTAAGTTCTTAAGGTACAAATGAGTAATCCTACACAGAGGTAAATAACAAGCAGGTATTCAGGAATGAAAAACAATGTCTAGAGTTTGAATGCAATCTTCCCTCCTCAAACAAAAGAGAAAACCGTTTTTGGAAATTGACACATTTAAACTGACAAGTGAAAATGGCTTTGTGACACAATGCAAAAAGTTGCAAAAATGCTTAAATTGATAAAAATTCTTGTGAAAGCACCACTAAACAGGTCCTAACACTCATGAGCGACAAGATAAGCAACAGTACACACTTTAGATCAGGATGGGAGTGAAGAAACACTTTGAATGGGAAAAAGACACATGTGAAACCTTTGAAAGATGAAATTTGCGGCAAAATTTCACTATGTGATTTTTGATAAAAGGATCTTAGGTATCAGTGAGAGTTAAATTAGGTTTCTATCTTTAAAATTGAAGAAGTTATGGTAGTTTTAGTGAGAGGCATTTTTGAAATATAGGCGTGAAAATGAAAACAGAAATTTGATTTTAAAAATGACAGATTGGTTTGATTACACTATATTAATGACTATGAAAAAGAGAATGCCACGCATGAATCTCCACAGTTACTCACGGCCGCTCATAACTCTTCATGTGTGATGCTCTCGTTTCCGTTTGTATGGGAATTACTTTACTTAATCCAAATCACTAATGGGTTATAGTTTAATAACACAGATGAGAGAAAAATCATCGCAAGAATGGTTCTGACAATATTAGGGTTCTGAAGTTAAAGAAGGGATGAGTTGAGACTGGGATAAGACAAGGCAAACATACTATGGGTCACTGTGATTCCTGTTGATGCTTACAGTTCACTGTACTTAAGATTGGACCGTCAGGGTTCTGGTCATTGGGTCGGGTCTACCGGCAGCAGGGCACTTCTGGAGGGATCAGTCAGCTGGACGGTTCTGGTAAATTTGGACGGCACCTCAACTGGATTTGAAATGGATTGGCCCCTCTGGTCACTGGACACGGCAGATTAGCAGGATGCGAGTTTCAGCAGGAAAGCCTTGATGGTAGCAAGCCAAACTGGATCAGTATTAAATTCTCTTAAGTTTGAGATGGTTGAATATGGGCCTAGCTAACAAGAATTTAGCAAATGCTAAGGCCTGGATTCTGCAAAGAAGTCTGGAGTCAGCTGAAAGGTGAATCATTCTGGAACAAAGCGCTGCACGGAAATCTGGATGTGTTCAGGAAGCAGTGTGTGTATGTATGGTGAAGTTCCTATATGTATCCTACCAAATGACATGACAAAATGTATGGTGTGGACAGAATTTCAAAACACACCCCCACGGCTGTGAATGGCCACAGGCACTTGCCCTGTTCTGGTTGGCAGTTAGAACATAGCTGTCCTCTTTATGATGGGATTTGGGAACTCCCACATTGATTTGAGCCACAATTTAACTTTCCCATAAATACACATTTTTATACTTATGCCCTCTACTAAAATCAGACACATGCATTACATATTGTTTGGGTTATCCTGGCATCTAACTCCCATCACAGTTCTGTGGAATTTTGTCAATTATGATCATAAAAGTTGGCCTAACAATTTCTAATTCAATAAATATCTGGGCGATGACCCCTAGAACATGGGTATACAATATCATATTTGCAACATTTATAGTTTTGCCACAATTAGGGTTTTGGTGTAACTTTGGTTCCTTACACAGTAAGAACTCCTACCACATCTACAAATGTTTAGCATGAGTTTAGATTCATAAGTATGTATTTTGCACTTGTCTACTTATTTTGGCTGCCATGTTGAATGTCATAAAGTTCTGAGGCAAAATAAGTAATTTCCATTCAAACTACATGCCAGTTTTTTTTTCTTACTTCCCAAGTGAGCAAATGGCCAGTCCTTTGAAGTTGACTGAGAAACCTCCTCCACATCTTGCACCTCCTCTGGGTGGATGGGTGTCTAAGCCTTCCTTTGTCCTTGGGTCAGTCAAAGACGAATGGCTAATGAGCTCAATGTTGTCACTATGCGAGAACCTCCAGCATCCATTAGCCTTCCTGTAGCAAGGGAGTGTCAAACTGAGGTGTCACCATTCCCAGGCTGGGCACTGTCAAGTCAGAATTAACCAGGTACTCCAACTTGGGTTACTTTAAAATTCACTTTAAAGTCTTTCATTTAAAACATACAAAATAAGCACAGTTTATAAGGGATTTGGATATTTAAAAGAATTAAGCCCTTCATAAACATGCTTTAAATAGGCAATTTTGCAATTTCTTCAGGAAAAACAAACACGTTTAAATTGGGTTTTTCTTATTTTCTTATGCTGCACACACATTCAACTCAGTGTTATTCTGTCTCTGAGTGCTGGAAATTGTCTGCAATCTGGAAGTAAATATTTATCTTATGCTTGGAGCCTCTGCACAGCTCAAATTGATATGTTGCCACTTATTGCAAATTGTTCCCTTCTAACTGAAAACAATTGTTGCTGGACTTGTGTTTCCTAAAGACATTTCTTAGCTGCTGTCAGTCAGTGAGGCCCGGTCTTCTCTGACTCCACTGGATGATCTGTGGTTTCAGCACATTTTTCATTTCAATGGTTCTCTTGGAAAATGACTGAATTTAGCACCAAAACAGCACTTTGAAGGTTACAATTGATTGGGAAAAGTGCATTTTAAATGCATTTCGGATTTTAGCCCACTTCTGTGGCCTTGCTTCATATGACAGGTAACAGCATCCACTGGCATTCTCCTGCAGGGAGTTCTGTTTTGACATCAACTTTGACTGTGTGTGGCAGGGGGGTGCTGCCTTTTTGTGATTTATAAACCATGCACAGTTTTGCAGATTTGGCGCATACAGGGGTTGGCGCATCCATTTTTGGCAGTTTTCTTTCCCTATTGGCAAATGGGTGCAGTGGGGTACATTGACGTGGGTAAAAATATCCCACAGGTGGCAACAGTAAAGACAGACACAAGTGATCATAGTTAAAGGGTGTTTATTAAACTGTAAATGCAGGGTGTAAAAACACCTAATCTAAACTTAAATCTAAGATGGGAGCAAGCTTCGACCATCTAATGAAAAATAAGGCAGTCCTTGTGGAGTCTTGTCAAAGTAAAAAGGCTTATTCAAACTAAAAAAGAATATTGCCAAATTCTTACAACTAATTATAGAAAGAGTGTGGCATAGGGTTTACAATAAAGAAAAAAGTGTTTACAAATAGTAATTGAGGATGTGTTTGCCAGGGGTCGCCCTTCCCCATGTTTTTAGCACCGTACAAGATGGATCTCCTGAGCACAGCACACACCCTATTCTATTCTATTATATTCTATTCTATATAAGTTTTGTAAAGCGCTAGCTCGCCCTCAGGCCTCAGAGCGCTGACAAAAAACACAGAACAGACAAAACAATCATGATAGTATATTCAGATGGGTCAAGATTCCAATAAGTCCATAGTTTCCAGAGGGAGAGTCAGAGAGGGTTAATCTAAACGCCTCTGCCGTCAAGCAAACTGCTTTTGTTGGACTTTCTAAATTGAGCATATGACGGCAGTTGCCTAAATGCAATTGGGAGGTCATTCCAAACCTTCAGCCCCCATGCATTAAAGCTAAATTCCCCATCCAATTTTAATCTGAAGCGTGGTTGCTGCAACAGATCTTTACCATTAGACCGAAGGGTACGTCTGATGGGCCTTTTCTTAATGCAATATTGTAAGTACCGAGGGGCGGGACAAACAAGGCACTTATAGACTAGACAATAGGCCTTAAACTGGATCCTTTGAGCCATGGGGAGCCAATGCAGCTTCCTCTGTGCACTAGTCACATGGTCTCTGCGCCCTCTCCCGCAGACGGCCCTAACTGCCCCATTTTGTAAAGTTTGTAATTTCTTTATATTGGTAGCGGTGGTACCTGTCAATAATCCATTGCAGTAATACAACCTCGAGTTGATAGTTGCGGTGGCTATTAAGGCTCGATTTTCTTCTGAGAGGTAGGATCCAATCTGTCATAGCAAGTGGATTGTATAAGTGCAGCTAGAACTTATATATGCAACATGTTTGTCGAAATTAAGATTGCGGTCAAAGATTACTCCCACGGTCTTGACTATAAAGCTCAACATTAGCCCTCCGACTTAAAAGGCACTGGAACGAGAGTCAAGGAACTTAAGCTTGGCCACACTACCCACAATCAAAATCTCTGTTTATTTGTCGTTGAGGGCTAGAAAATTATCAGTCATCCAGGCCTTTATGGCATAAAAGACTTTGGAGACCAACTCGAGCCTTCCTAGCATGAGTCGACTGTTCCGGACCAGCTATCAGGTTCTTCGATGGTTAAGTCTCTTTTCAAAAACAGTCTCTTGCCTTTGAGGGCCTGCTTTATTCAAATAAACAAACAAACAAAAATGTCCTCTCCAAATGAACGTTGGGGTGATGCCTTTCCACCCCCTGGATCTCCCTATCCCGGGCTCGGATCCTAATGCCAAGTGGGACAATACACTTCCCTGGGTTACAATCCTTCTTGCACTCACGATAGTTAATGTATTTTCAAACAGTTCACTGTGGACATCCCTTCATCAGGTTAATTCCTGTCAACACACCGTTCATGGCACTTCAGACATCAACAGTTCTTGTTTGCTTCCCTCCGCCGGGTTCACTCTTGCCAACCTTTGCAATGCATTGTTCATGTACTAATTTCCCCATACAGGATTAATTTCCCTTAGCTTTCACAATCACCTGTCCGTCAAAGACTTTCAACAGTACAGAGGATTTTACAAGACTTCTGTATGACCACTTTGACCTCTCTTCGCCTCTTCCAAAGGCCTTCTGGTTACGGTAGTCTCTACCATCAAGTAATCGCCAAGAGTTTCCTGCGTGAGCATCCACGTGTTGCCGGCCGCTTCTGTTGCGGTGGTTGTCCTCCTCTTTCATCAATTGTTTCTTTAAGCCTTTCAAAGTTCAAATTAGCTATTTTTCATTCAACACAGTTCGGCTTCTCCGCTTGACTCACCGGTTGTGATGAACGGTGTGGCTTTCTTTCTTTTTGGAGTCAAGGTTGGTACCTCCAAGACAAGCGTCTCTCCTCGGCTTGGTAATTAGTGGAGTAGGGTCTTGTGTACCACTGACACCTGCTGCAACACAGGCTGGCTATTGTTTGTGGTCTTATGCTTTCGTCTGCATAGGTTTCACTGGCCTTGATCGGAAAGGGCAAGGTCGCTTCTCTTCTTACCACCCTCTCAGTATGCACCGTTTTTCACCTCCTCATGGACTGCCATGCCGGGTTAGCTCTCAAGTTGTGCAGTCTGCCTTGCTCGTCCTGTAATCTGGTGCTCCACCTTTCATCCCTGTGGGGAAGGGAAAGGGCCGTCAGGTATGGGTGATTCTGGTCAATTGCCTGACTTTGACTGACCCTTGTATTGGGCCATGTCAGGTAAATGGCTCTGGTGTTAGTCGTTGTCTTTCATGTCAGAAAAAGGGGGGGGGCAGTGTTTTGGAATATCCTAAGTGGAAGGATGGTGAAAAGGTGTTGAAAGAAGGGGGATACCATGTCTCACCGGTCGGTGTCCCACACCCCAAGGACCCCCCCATCCAGGTGATACTCCCTCACTGGTCCTCTCCCAGGAACTGGATCCAATAGCGATGGATGTGTCCTGGCCACCTGAATGACAGATCCCCAGGGACTAGCTAGCTAGGGAGACACCTTGAGTTTTCTCACACCACGCACTGAATTACGGTACTGGACACATGAAAATTCCCCAAATCCATTTGAACCACCCTCTTAAAGACACTTGGAGATTCACAGTACCCCTGGGGCAACATTGTGTGCTCAAATCTCAGACCATGATACATAAACGGTGGTGAGGTGATGAGTATCTGGGTTTAAGGGAACAGAGAACAATGCATTTTTTAAATCAATCACTATGAATTGGGTCGACGCAGTAGGAATGCTACAAGGAATGGTGGCAGGATTCGGTACCACTGGGAATTCTGCCTCAACAATATTATTGAGGGGATACAAATCCGGGACCATAATCCAACTACACCCCTTTGCTTTCTTCACAGGGTTGGTGACTGTGTTGCATGGGGACACAGAAGGTTGTATTATTGCCTGCATCATCAATGCCATAATGGTCTCATAAATCCATTTGTCCGCCTCTCTATACATGGGGTACTGCTTAACCCCTGGTGATATCACACTGGGTTTCAACTTTATCTGCACCGCTCCAACACTCTTTATTAGCCCCACATCATGAAGATTGCTGGTCCAGAAATGGTACAGCACCTTTCCCAAATCCTCCTTCCAATTTGGAGATATATTTTAATGATGGGCATGGTCTGTGGTACTTCCCTTTTCTCTATCGCTATCTAACAAGGCACCCCAATCTCAACATAATCCAACTAGACCCCTTTGCTTTCTTCACAAGGTAGGTGGCCGTGTTGCATGGGGACACAGAAGGTTGTATTATTCCCTGCATCATCAATGCCATAATGGTCTCATAAATCCATTCGTCCACCTCTCTATTTATTTGATTTTTAAATGTTTTTATTGCCATGTATATTGTACGTCACCGAATCGGTGTACATTTATTGGCATGTGTTAACATTAACATGATAAACAATTAGAAAATGCTGATTAATATAAAAGAAAAATGATAAAGAAGAACAAATAAACTAAACAAAACAACTAGTCGTCATTGCCACGTGAACATGCTGGGACTTGTGGCCCAGTTTGTTTGACTTTTCAGACCTCGGAAACTCCTGGGTGATGAGTTGGTCAGGACTGCCAAGACTAATAGTTCCCCTGCTGGGTCTCAGGTTTTGTTTTAGGTCTGTCAGTGTAGTGGTGGGCAGGGGTAGCTCAGGGGGGTTATCATCCGATGGGGGAACACGTCCCATATTAGGGCTTTCCAGTCCTCGTATACTGGGCTTGCCTCACCCCTCGCTCTGTCCACTCCTTCTCCCCATATTGTTGTTTCGGCCCCTGTCCAGTGCTCCTGGTCTCTGTGCCACCTGTCGAATTGCAGACCCCTGGGTCATTTCCATTCCATGGCTATAGATCTTTTGGCTAGCACGCACACCATGTCCATGAGTTTCACTACATGTCTCAGCTTACTTATTCTCGGGTATGCTCCCAGTAGGCTCTTCTGCAGGTGTGCTGTATTTTGGTCCATAATTTTTGGATCTTCGGACATCCCCAGAACACGTATATCATCCCTGCTCTTTCTGAGTTGCATCGGGCGCACAAGGAGTTGGTGTTCTTACTGAACTTGGTTATCCTTTCTGGTGTCATGTATGTTCTGTATAGGACTTGTAATTGAGCTAGTCTGAACCTGGAATTCCTTGACACCTCTCGGGGGTATATTAGGATTCTTTCCCATTCCTTTTCTGTAATAACTTCTCCTAGGTCCGCCTCTCACTTCAGTTTCAGGGCCTCGCATTTGGGATTAAGTCTGTCTGCTATTTGAGCATAGAGCCTGGACACTGGTTTCCATCCATCCCCCAGGTTATCTAGTAGTGTTAGCAGTGGGTCTTGTTCTGGTTCGCCTGGCCACTCTTTCCATTGCGACTTGGTCACCTCTCTGACTCTCCTGTACCACAGGAATTGGCCTTTGGGCAGGCATTCTTTCGTTACCATGGACTCAAATTCTCTGTAAGTCCCATTTTCGTATGTGTCCCCCCAAGTGTAAATGCTGTGTTCCTCCCATTTCCTCATTGGGGCTATGTCTGCTTTCCCCTTGCACACCCCTGCTGCAATCGGTATGTCTGTGGAGTAGGGGTGTACCCCTCCTGTGAGTCTCAGTGTCCTGTTCCAAACTTTTCTGCCCAACTCAGACAGCATCAGGGTTTTCCCTAGACATCCCACTGGGACCCATAGTATTTCTTTCAGGTTCGCTGGCGCCACAGGCTTCCTGAGTAGTCTGGTTTCGGAGGTGTGCTCGTCCGCTAGCCACTTGGCCACATGGCTCAGTTGGGTGGCTAGGAAGTACCTTTCGATATCTGGGAGTTGGATTCTGCCTGCTTTGTATGGTAGTGTTAGTGTGCTGAGGGATATTTTGTGTCTGGTGTTGCCCCATAATAGCTCCCACAATAGCTTTTCTAGTACCCTGAAGAAGGAGGTTGGGATAAGGCAATGTATGTTGTGAAAAAGTATAGGAATCTCGGGAGCACTATCATTTTAACCACTGCGGCCCTGCCCATCATCCATAGTGGTAGCTTAGACCAAAACTTCATCGATTTCTAAGCCCATGTACCAAAACCTGGGTGTTACCCCCATGCATCTGCTCAGGTGTGTGCCAGATGTTGACCCCTAGGTATCTGAAAGTGTGCAGTTTCCTTTGGATTCCCATCACTGGGAGGTCAGTTTCTGCTCGCCTATCCAGGCCGGCCAGTGGGAATGCACTAGACTTCTCCCTATTGAAGGAGATCCCTGAGACCCGGGCAAAGTTCTCTAGGACCTCTAGGATTGTTGGTAGGTTAAGGTGGGTGTCCCTCAAATATAGCAACACATCATCTGCGTATAGTGAAACTATGTGGTATTCGCCCCCTATTCTCATGCCCGCGTTACGTCCGCCTCTCTATACATGGGGTACTGCTTAACCCCTTGTGATATCACACTGGGTTTCAACTTTATCTGCACCGCCCCAACACTCTTTATCAGCCCCACATCATGAAGATTGGTGGTCCAGAAATGGTACGGCACCTTTCCCAAATCCTCCTTCCAATTTGGAGATATATCTTTAATAATGGGCATGGTCTGTGGTACTTCCCTTTGCTCTATCGCTATCTAACAAGGCACACCAATCTCAACAACCAAATCTCCTGTGTCTTGAGTTTTGTTGAACAAATGCTCTTCTAACATGTCCATTAATGATAAGGTCAGATCAATGCACAGACCTATTTGCCATTCTCTGCCTTCCTCATCTGTGCCTGAGAGAACCACCCTCTTCTTATTGATGAGCAAGGCCTCTAAGAGAATCACCACAATGGTTCCTGGTGTTACTTCCTGTTGCACAACAGGCCGAAATAAAAACTCCATTGCTACTCACCATGTCTGAGTTCTGATCCTCGGGTCCCAACTCAACAAAACTATCACCCCATAAAGAAACAATGTTGAATGTACCGGACTCCGCTAAGAGTGCTATTGCTACAATAGCCATGCAAATGCTCTGCATAATATCCCTTCCTCGTTAAAGCAATCAATATCTGTAGTTTGCTCAGGAGGTATCTTCCGAAAGGATTCGCTTGGGTGTCTGTACAATACAACAAAGGGGTAGATACATTTTGAGTACCTACCTTAATACGGAGATCTTCAGTATAAAGAAACAGCCTCAGAGAATCGCTGTGTGTTCATAGTTTTGCCTGGCAAGGGGAACTCACCTTCCTTAATGCAAGACTTTGTTGCCCCTGTGTTGACCATGAATGAGAACGTTCGATCACCGACCTGCACACCTACCTGAGGTTTCCCTTCCAGATTGGTGGTAACAGTCGGTGGTCGGTGGTAACGGACAGGATTGGACTCATCAGAGACCCCTGTGGGCTGTTCTACCCCTGGTACATATAAACACCAGGGAGCGAAAAGGACTCCCTCTAGGCACACTTGCTCCAATATAGTGAGTAACCTTTCCTTGGGGTAAAGGATTCTTCCCCCATGTCTGCACCAATGCTTGTGCTGGTATGGTCGGTGGAATCCCATAGGCCAGTCGATGGGTTTTGTTAAACTTGTGCCTGCTGCGATTGCACAAAGTCTGGGGCAAATGGCAAGGTCAGGGATTTTATCTCCTGCTGTCTCCTCCTTGGCTACCTTGTCCTCTCCTCCTTCGTCTTCTGCCCCCCCTTGGGCTTCTTCTACACCTCCGCAGGGTGTACCTCAGATTTCTACCCCTCCCCGGAAGTGTTTCAAGGACAGCAACCTTCTCCATATTGCCACTCTAAACACTCGCTAAGCTGTCAAACACTCCTCTGACATCTGCCGCCTCCTGGAGGAACTTGACCTCGATGTCCTCAGTCTCACTGAGACATGGTTCACAGCCAGCTCTGCCACAAGCTTTGACACTCTCCTTCCTGATGGTGACAAGATCCTCTCCTGCCCGGGTCCAATCGTTCCGCAGGGGGTGTAGCCCTGATCTTCCCTTAGTGGATTCCTGCTCTGTCATTCCTACGTAGGCCTACTCCTCTTTCGAATGTCCTGTCTGCGGAATCACTCTCTCTCCTAGCCATTCCCTTACTGTGGCTACCATCTATCAGCTACCTGGTCAGATCTCTTCCTTCCTCTCTGAGTGGGTGAACCTCTCCTCTTCCCTCCTGGCCTCGACCACTCAACACCTCCTTCTTGGAGACTTTAACATCCACCTGGATGCTTCCTGTCCTTCCTCTGGACTCTTTTGCAACCTCTGTGACTCTCTCTCTCTCTTTCTATTCTCCCCTTTGGCCAGACTCACTCTACATGGCACACTCTGGATGTTCTGATCTCTTCAGACCTTCCTCTCTCTATCCCTCTCACCACTTTTCTCTCCTGGAGTGATCACGTTCTCCTTTCCTCCCAGCTCACTCTCTCCACCCCTCAGACCAAACCAACTCCAGCACTGCCACCTACCTTTTCAGTTATCTGACCCATGAAGCATGTGTCAGTTGAGGCTTTCACCACCACTTTTCTCCCCCCCCCTCCCTTCGGCTGACTCACACCATGACACAGCCCTTTCTATGCTCCACTCTGCTATATCTGATACTCTCAATGTTCTTGCTTCTGTCATGAGGATCCACTTGAAGCCCAAAGCCAAGTGCAACTCCTAGTACGTCTCAGACCTCGTCACCCTTAAACGCAAGTGCAGGGTGGCTGAGAGGAAATGGCGTGCTTCCTGTACATCCTCTGACAAACTGACCTGCCGCCTGCTCCAAAGACAACACTGTCTCTCTGTCCACACCAAGAAGAGAGCCCTCATTCAAGACGCATCTCTGCGGCATCCAAAAACTCGGCCGAACTCTTTAAAATCTGCAAGGAGCTGGCCAATCCTGCTGCAGCCTTTACCTCTCCTGTCCCCTTCCAGGCCCTCTACATGGCACTGGCTTCTCATTTCATCTCTAAATCCCAGGACATCCTGTCCTCTCTCTCTCTTCCTCTCCTCCTCCCTCTACTCCTCGCTCTTCCCCTAGCCCTTCTGTGGCCACCCTTCCTCCCTCCTTCGCTGCCTTTCCCCTGTTCTCCCCAGTCGAGGTTTCTAGACAAGTGTGATCTATGAAAGGCTTGTCAAAACAGGTTCGCCCCTGTTCTTCTAAAACCATCAAGGACCACATTGACACCCTGGCTGCTGCTTTGGCAGACGTCTGCAACCATTCCTTCGCCACTGGAGTCTTCCCTTTCCCCCTGAAGCACTCCCTTGTGCACCCTCTTCTTAAGAAACCCTCAGCCGCCCCCTCCTGCCCTGCTAACTACCGCCCAATCTCCATCACTCCTTTCCTGGGCAAACTCCTGGGAAAGCTGGCCATCTCCCAGCTAAATCTTCACACTGAATCAGTTGGTTGTCTCCATGAGCATCAGTCTGGCTTCAGAGCTGCCAGAAGCACAGAAACTGCTCTCCTGAACATCTGTGAAGACCTGCTCTCAAACCTTGACTCCAATAACCCTGGTGTCCTCATCTTCTTGATCTCTCTTCTGCCTTTGACATTGTCAATCATGCCATCCTCTCAACCGTCTCCGTGATAACCTGGGTATCATCAATCAGGCCCTGGCTTGGCTGACCTCTTTCCTCTCTGATAGCCCCTCTCAGGTCCAACCTGGGTCCTTCCTCTCCTCCATCTCTATCTCTACCTGTTGTGTTCCCCAGGGGTCTAACCTCTCTCCCTGGCTGTTAAACCAATACCTGGCACTTCTTGCCCACCACATTGCCGCTCTCTGCCCAAACTTTCAGTGTTATGTGGACGACACTCAGCTCATTTTCAGGCTCCCTTCCACCACCTCTTCTCCTTCTCTCATCTCTGACAGTCTGTCTGATATACAGGCGTGGTGTGCAGCCAATGATATCTGCCATAGTGACAGTAAGACTGAGATTCTCCTCATCAGCACACCTGCTCCCTCCTTTCCTTTCGCTCTCTGGCTGGCCTCTCTTGGCCCTCTTCCTTCTCCACACTCTGCTTCTCTGCTCACATATCTAACGTCTCTAAGAAGTCACACTACCAGCTGCACCTCCTCCTCAGAGGTATTCTTCCTTTCATCTCCATCCCCCAGAAGCTCACTGTCTCCAGAGCTCTGGTTCTCTCTAGGCACCTAGAGGACAGACTTCCCAGAGCACAGTTGGTCTACTGCTTCATAAGTAAAAGCTCATATAATCTGGGCAACCTTAAAAGGCTCACGGGGAGTTTTTCAATGGCCAACTTGCAGGATTCTGGGCGTGATACATGCAGATGTGTCATCAGCGGCATTGTTCTGGGATACCGCTAGAGTGCTACGGGTATCACTCCAGCGCGGTATCCTGGAGGCAAGCTGCCGATTACAGCATCCGCGCATATCACGGCCAGAATCCTCCAAGTTGGCCATTGAACAACAAGGAACACTTTTCCTCCATCACAGTGCTGCTCGCCTCCTCCTGCCAGCGACTTTTTTTCGCTCCCGGGTGGGGGACGGATGAGCCCGCCTTATCTGTTATACACAGATGCATGCCTGAATTGGATTCGCGACTGACAAACCACTGGTCCTGAAGTAGATGGCAGTAAATCTGATTCGCCATCAAAACCGGTCGACCGTCTGGTCACGTGTGTTTCTGTGACCTGTTTTCGATATCCCAGACAAATAAGGGGTATACTATATCACAACATCAAGATCCTTTTAAGGTTACCCAGATTTATGAGCTTTTTACTTATGAAGCAGTAGAATAGACCAATTGTGCTTTGGGAAGTCTGACCTCTATGGGTGAATAAAAGTAGCAAGAATCCCCAGGTTATAAACAATTCCCTAGGTTACCTGTGATCAAGACAAGATCTAATACCTAGTCTTGTCTGTCAAAAAATACACACAATGCAAATGGTTTATTCTATGCTCTCTTTTTAACTACGAAAACTCATGTATTGTTTCAAATTGAGCAGTAAGGTTTAGGGACAGTTCCTTCTTTCCTATCCCTATTAGATAGGAGGTGCACCATCCGTCACCTAGGGCCAGGCACTCCTGTCAGGGACACAGTGTTCTTCCACTAGCCAGGTCATTGTTCTTTCTTCATTTGTTTTGAGTTTACTCACATTAAAGACTGCACAGATTTGTTCTCCCAAAGAATCATTGTTTTGGTGTTAAAAAGACTGTTGTTTGTAACGGTTAGGGAAAGTAATTAGTTCCTATTAGGTATTCAACCTAGCTCTGTTGTTGTAACCTCCCTACAGTCCCCACCAGCTCCTGACACTTGATGTCTGCCCTCACACCTGCACTTGCCACAAACTGGCCATACTTTTTTACCTACTGTTTTTATTTATTCTATTTATGTTTATCTGTTGATCGTATATACTGCACTGCCCCTTCCCCTTACCCCCGAGCTTTCCCTTTACCCCCTCCCCTGCACTTGCGCGATCTCAATGTCACCTGGCCTAGTAAAATCGTTGTCCTTGTCTTCCCTCTGTTCCCCCTCCCTTGCCTCGTTGTGCCTTGAAACACTTGTGTATAGGCGTGTTATCAATGCCATATCATATCGTATCAATAAATGGGTAGGAGCTGGCTAGTCACAGCTGGTTAGGAAAGCTGGGGAACACAAGGCTTCATATATCAGCCAGAAGTTCACAGATAGAGGTGTGATGGACTACTGTTTACAAATAATGCTCTGCCATTGTTTGTGCCTAAAGACAGTTAAAGACACAATAGGTGGATGAGGTATATCTTTTATCTGTGCTTGTTTTACCTTTGTTATTGGGATCACTGTTGGTTTGTAGAAGTGTGAGGGCTGAGTAGCCGCCAACTCAGGCTCCATATTTTCAGACAGCATGAGTACAAGGATGAGTAGTGGCTAAACCGCTTTATCCACTACTTGTCCTTGTACTCATGCTGTTAGAAAATATGCAGCCGAATACCTTAGTCCTGAAGTGAACTGAGAACTGAAAATGTTTCTAGAGAGCAAGAGAGGCATTGCACAAAAGAGTTTGTTTATGCAACAGTTTCCGCCTCTTGTTCGATACGTTGAAAGAAATGTTACTCCTGCGAGCTGTAGGTATTTATCTGAGCACCAAAGAGACAAACTATCACCATTTCTAGGTCCTTTAAATACATAGAATCCAGAGACAGCATTGTCGATGCCAAAGACATGCAGAAAACTTTTCATATTGAAATAGGAACATGGTTACATCCAAAAGGATAAGGCCCAGGCATTTGAAGTGTGATTGATTGATTGATTATTTATAATGCACTTATATACAAGTGTTTCAAAGCGCATCCATGGATGGGAGGGGAAGAGATAGGGAACACAAGACAAACTATCCCAACAGGCATGGTACATTCAGATTATGCAGGTGAACTGAAACAGGAAGTGCGTGGGGCGCAATAGGGACCAAGTACGCCCAGTCCCATCTCAACGTAGGTTAAGTGTAGAGAGATACCACTCTCATGGGTCGTAACTGAAGTGCAGTAGTACTGAGGCAAGTGAAAGGCCCGGGGGCAAGTGCAGGAGACTGGCGTGGAAGCTTGGGACCTGTGAGGCTCTGAAGGTGTACCAGGCAGCCAGTCGGCAAAACTGAGCAGAAGTAGAGGAGAGCGAGCGAGAGAGCAGCAAAAGGTGGTTAGCAGGGGAAGGGGAGAGAGAAGGAGGAGGCGAAGTGGAAAGTCTTTATGAATTTACGGAACTTAAGGAGGTTGGGTTCAAGACGGATAGAAGCAGGGAGGCTGTTCCAGAGGAAGGCACCTGCGGTAGATAAAGATCTCCCCCGAAGTCTCTGCTTCGAGAAGTGGCTCACCCTCAGAGAATTGGAGGAAGACGAGCAGAGGTCTCGGGAAGGTGAGTATTTAGGAAGAGAGCGTTGCAGATAGAGTGGGCCCAGGCCCCAGAAAGCCTTGTGGACAATGCAAAGCATCTTGAACTTAATCCTTGCAGCCACAGGGAGCCAGTGAAGATATTTCAGTGCAGGAGAAATGTGGTCCCTGGGCTTGAGGCCAAGGATAAGTCTTGCGGTTCTGTTCTGGATTAGTTGAAGAGGACAAAGGGTGGAAGAGGGCAGGTTGAGAAAGAGGCTGTTGCAGTAGTTCAGCCTAGAGAGGACCATAGCTCTGGAGACAGTGAGCCTCTGAGGAAGGTAAAAAAAGGTAGAATACCTCTGAGAAGGTGCAGCTGGTAGTGGGACCTTTTAGAGATGTCTGTGATGTCAGACGAGAAGGAGTCGAAAATGATCCCCAGATTTCTTGCCTCGTTGGTAAGTGGAGGTGCAGGGCCAAAGGAGGTGGCCAGAGAGAAAGAGGGAAGGCGGGAGCAGGGGTCCCGATGAGGACAATCTCTGTCTTACTGGCATTGAGGCAGAGGTCATTTGCAGCACACCATGACTGAATTGCGGACAGTCAGGTATGAGTGAGGAAGAGGCTGAGGGTAGCTTGAAGGAGAGCTACGTGTCATCCACGTAACACTGAAAGTTGTAGGTAAAGGTGGCTATCATACGGGCCAAGGGCGCCATGTAGACATTGAAAAACCAGGGGGATAGGTTAGATACCTGGGGGACACCACACATAGAGAGAGTAATAGGGGAGAGGAAGGGCTGTCACGAACCTTGACCCAAAACCCCTCTGGCATGCCCACATGCCAGGTAGGCTCAGGCCTCGGGGTTCCATTGGGGCCTCAGGAGCCTTGCACTACCTTCCAGGACTCTCTTGGAGTCAGTCCTGGCGCCTTTTGCGCCAGGCTCATGTTCAGAATGGGAAACCTCCTCGAAGGGAGTACTTTTCTTTGGGGCCTGCAGCCAACATGGAGTCACCCACACAGTCTAGTTCCTAGAACCAGACTGTGCAGTACAGCGTTTTGGGGTGTGGTAGCCGGGGACTACTTTACCTGGATTACTTTTCTAGAGGGCTATTTAAACCACACCCAAGTTACAGAACACGCTTTGCGTTATTCTGCAGCCAGCAGAGTGGCGCTCACCGTGTCCAATGTCCTGATACCGGCGATCCTTGAAACAACAGACCTGCAGAGGCGACAAAGAACATCTTTATTAGACTCTACTTACCTGCAAATTCCAACCCGCCTCTGCCTGACGTTCGTCCATGCTTTTGCTGTTCGCTGTCATCCATCCAGTCATCAGCATCTTCAGGACACCGCAAACGCTCCGGAGCGAAGCAACCTGGAGGGAGAGAGAGAAAGACAACGTTAAAACAAGTTATTTACGGCGCAAACCTCAGTCTCCCCGAGAATCTCGCTTGGTTGGTTTTAGGCCAGCATCGTCCCGGAACACCTTGCACATCAGAAAAGACCATCGCGACCTGAAAAGGAAGAAAGAGTACAGGTCAGCAAGTAAAAGACAAAACAGCGCAGCACTTAGCGCGTTACCTACCAAATCGTAGTACGCTCTTGCGTCCTCCATACCGGCAGGAGCGCGATCCAAGCTGTGCACACGCCGAACCTCCGCTCACCTAAGGGAGGTAAAGAAAAGACATTAACCACAAGAAAGGAAGGCAAGGACATATAACGACTGCTACAATAAGACCTACCTCTAAAGATACTTGAATGGGCTCGCACCAGTGAAGTAACTCGGTCGCTCAAGCCCGCAGAAGACTACGCACCCCTGAAAAAAGGCAGGATGGAGAGCACGCCAGACATCACAACAAGGTGAGAAGAGGGCCATCGGGCCGAACCCAGGGCAGGTGGGAGGAGACTGTACCTGATCCTAAATCCAGTCCTCCTGTGCTTTCAGGCCCAACTTCCGTCGAAGGCACCACCCGGGATCGGGAAGGGTCCAGTGCAAAGCCAGCAACCAGGGCTGAGTGGCGTCCTCGTGGATACCAGTTGAGCGTAACAAGACCCCAATTCCACCTGGGATGGGAGGTCGGAGAGAAAGGAGGTTACCACGCCAGGGCCTGATCAGTGATGCCCAGGATATCATGGAGATGATCAGGGTGTTGTGGTTCACAGTATCAAAGGCAGAGGAGAGGTCGTGTAGAATGAGGATAGAGGGAGAGTTAGAATCAAAGTTTGAGAGCAGATATTCACAGGTGTGGCGAGAGAGTCAATGTTGTTCTTGATGGCTTTGGAGGGACAGAGGTCTACCTGTTTGGATGAGGCTTTTATAGCCCGGACTTGTCTAGTGACCTCCTCGAGTGTGATGGGGCGAGGGAAGAGTGAAGAAGGGGAGGTGTGGGGTAGCCAAGGGTGGTACAAGAGATGTTGGTATATGCAGTGGCGAGGAAGAGAGAGAATAGGATGTCCTATTGGGGTGAAGTGTGCAGCCAGGGCTGAGAAAAGGGCCTGGGTGGGTGCGATGGTGGAGGAGGCTGCGGTAATGTTGGATAGTTCCTTGCAGACTTTAAAAAGTTCGGCCATGTTATTGGATGCTGCAGAGATGCATGCTTGAATAAAGACTCTTTTAATGGAGTGGATGCAGAATCTATACTGCCTTTGAAGGAAGCGGCAGGCCAGTTTGTCAGAGGGTGTGCCCAAGCAATCCCATTTCCGTTCGGCTGCCCTGCATTTGCGTTTAAGGGCATACAGTTCAGAGGCGTACCAAGAGTTGCACTTTTTGGTAGGCTCTAGTCGTACCCTCATGATAGGACGAAGAATGTTGGAAATGGAGAGGTTAAGGTTATAGAGGGCTGTGTCAAGGTGGGCGTCAGCAACAGGAGTAGAAGGAACAGAGTAGATAGAGGCAAAGGCAGCTACTGACACTCTTTTCATGGGTCTGATGACCTTGTAGACGGGAGACAGTGTCAGGCTTACCGATGCAGGAGGAGAAGAGAGCTTCAAGTAAGAAGAGAGCGGAGAGTGATCAGTCCAGGAGAGTCCAGGAGAGAGAAGTAGTGAGAGGGATAGATAGAGGCATGTCAGTTGAGATGAGAGCATCCATGGTGTGGCCAGCGGTGTGCATTGGGCCAGAGGATAGGATGGAAAGAGAGAGAGCGTTGCAAAGATTGCAGAAAGGTCCTGAGGAATCGGGTGAGTCGAGATGGATGTTGAGATCACCCAGTAGGAGGAGTTGAGAAGAGGAGGAAAGGAGAGATGAGGCCAGGTCAGTCCATTCCGAAAGGAAGAGGGAGGGTTAACCAGGTGGCCGATAGAAGGTGGCCAGCAGGAGTGAAGAGCTAGGAGAGAGGGAGAGCCTACAGACCAGGAACTCAAAGGAGGAATAGGTCTGAGTCGGAATGACAGACACAGGGATCCACTCAGGGAAGATCACTGCTATTCCCCCACCTGGTCTGTTTGGTCTAGGCAGAGAGAGTATCTTATAGCCTTCTGGGAGAATTGTGTCAAAACTCATGACAGAGTTATCCTTGAGCCGTGATTCAGTGAGGGCAAGAACATCAAGATCCATAAGTTCAAGGAGGTTACAGATGTCAGAGGAGTGTTTGATAGCTGAGTGAGTGTTAAGCATGGCCATGTGGAGCAGATTGCCATCAGTGAAAGACTTACAGGGGGGCAGGGGATAGTGATCCTCCCCATAAGTGGCCATATTGCCAGAGGGACAGAGGTAGATGTGGGAGGAGGAGCCAAGGCCGGCAAGGGAGCCGGGACCGTAATGGTTGAGAAGGGAGCAAGTGCAGGAGGGTCTGCAGAGGGCAAGAGAGCTCCAGATATCCGTTGTTAGTGGGTGGCAGGTTCACCAAAGAGGAGGCGGCTGACAGGGTTGTCAATGTGGGGGAATGGCGGCAAGGAGGCCGTGGCGATGGTCGAAGGGTGGTTAGGAGGCGGCAAGGGAGAAAGCTGGGCACAGCTGGCAGGGGAGCCAGAGATGCTGAAGGAGATGGTGCAGTAGGAGAAGGGAGGTTAATAAGGCAGGGAGGAGCCTATCAAAGAGTAGACAGTTGGATTGAGGACCCTGTACCATGATGGTACCATTGTGGTAGACATTGATGATGACTCTGGAAGTGGAGAAGAGGGTAAGAATGACCTCCCAGCGGGAGCCACCATGGATGGGCGAAGGAAGAGAAAGGAGAGAGAACAGCGATCATATGGAGAGTCCATAGGTCGGGTGAGGGATCAACAAAGAAGATGTTGGTGAGAGTCTCTCTGTCAGAGGCAGTGACATAGGTGTCTGCAATTGGAAGTTCTAGGTTACAGCCCAGTGTGTCCTTCTTCAGTTTCTTCCTGCCGGACTTAGTAAGGGGTGAAGGATAAGAGATAGAGAAGCAGTTTGAGAAGATAGGAGACATAGGGAGCGCCATAGCAAATTGCAGAGAATGGGGTGCACGTAACCAGGCTGAGGACACAGAGGTGCCGGGAGAGCAGTATGTAGTGTTGGGTTGGGAGACAAGGAACAAGAGTGGGAGAAGAACACTGGGAACTGGGGCGAGATAAAATGCACAGAAAACAGTGAACACGCAGAGGAAAGGGGATAGCGGGTGTAGGGCTGAAAGGAATAATAACATAGAGAGACAATGGGAACTGACGGGGTAGGGGTTTGAGGGAGCAGGTAACAAACCAGACTAGAGGGGGTAACCAATCACCGTAATCCCAACAAATAACAATGTGAACACAATGGGAGATGACGAGGGTGAGGGAACAGATAGAAGACTAGACAGAGAACAGAGGGGTGTAACTGTCAACACATTCTAATGATAAGCAGGTTGTACACAACACTAACATGAAATTTAAAACAGCAGCAATTAGGATGTGCACACAGCAAAATGTGACTTTAAGACAACAGCAGCAGACAATCAGGATGTGCACAGAGCTACGTTTGACTTTACAACAGCAGCAGAAAATCAGGATGTGCACACAGCTAAATTTGAATTGAAAACATTAGCAGAATCAGGATGTGCACACAGCTAAATTTGAATTTAAAACAGCAGCAGACAATCAGGATGTGCACACAGCTAAATTTGAATTTAAAACAGCAGCAGACAATCAGGATGTGCACACAGCTAAATTCGAATTTAAAACAGCAGCAGGCAATCAGGATGTGCACAAAACTAAATTTGACTTTAGAACAGCAGCAGACAATCAGGATGTGCGCACAGCTAAATTCGAATTTAAAACTGCAGCAGACAATCAGGATGTGCACACAGCTAAATTTGACTTTCAAACAGCAGCAGATAATCAGTATGTGCACAAAGCTAAATTTGAAATTACCAGCAAAAGAACTCAGCAGGACGCAGAATATTTAGTTTGGAGCTATCGATAAATTAACAGTTCAAGGATTTCACCACCATGTTCCTGGATCCCAAGCACCGAGAATTAAGATCCACAGGGAAATGATAAAATAACCTTTTATTAATTTTCAACAATTATGTCTTTCAATGTGTTTTACATATTTAACTAAAATGAGGCACTTTTTAAATGAAGAAATAAACTACTTTTGTTCCATCCACATTTGAATCCCTTACTGGGCAAAACAATTGGAACACACACGGAAGATGCCAAACATAGGTGTGGTTTTCCTTCTCGCAAACTATGTATTGTCTCTTTGGTCAACTTGCAAGAGCATTCTGCAAAGTGATTAAAAACATTAACAAAAATGCATACCAACTTGAAGTAAATATAGCGATTTGGGTGGTTTTCAAAAATGTTCCTTTATAAAAAAAACTTCATAGATGAGGCTGGAAACATTTTTGTTTTGCGTACACACCACACAAAACCAACACTGGCAACATTTGAGGAAATCACACTTTCTACAGACAGCAGAGCGGACCAGCTCTGCCTCAGCAAAGCAGAAGCAGCACAGATTATACACAATCTTGAATAAACCAGGGTCCTTATTCAAGGATCAACCAAAATAGAGTTCTTTAAAACAATTGAAATACCTCATAAAAAGACAGCTGAACATCACCATGCATGCTTCTACACTGGTACTCCACTGGAAATGGGATTCCTTGGGAACACCCTCTGACAAACTGGCCTGCCGCCTCCTTCAAAGGCAGTATAGATTCTGCATCCGCTCCATAAAATGAGTCTTTATTCAAGTCTGCATCTCTGCAGCATCCAATAATATGGCCAAACTTTTTAAAGTCTGCAAGGAACTAGCCAATCTTACCGCAGACTCCTCCACCATCGCACTCACCCAGGCCCTTTGCTCGGCCCTGGCTGCACACTTCACCTCAAAAGCACAGGACATCCTATTCTCTCTCTTCCTCACCACCTCATATACCAATATATCTTGCACCACCCTTGGCTACCCCCACCCCTCCCTTCCTTCTCTCTTCCCTCGCCCCGTCAAACCTGAGGAGGTCACTAGACAAGTCTGGTCTATGAAAGCCTTGTCCAAACAGGTGGACCCCTGTCCCTCCAAAGCCATCAAGAGTAATAGTGGCCAATAAATCAAGTCAAGAGAATAACATGAGGCTTACGCATTCTCTTACAGCCGACTGTCTGCCATCAGAATAAAGGGTTTTTGCTAAAATGGAGGATGATTCTGAACAAATGCTCCTTAGATTAATTCTTATTAACTGTCAAATAATTATCCCTGGACATTGAGAACATTGAAATTGAGATTGCTGAGACTAAATTGGTACTGGACCAACAGTTCTGCATTTTAGAATATACAGAGGCACTAAAAAACATGAACACCCTACTGGAGGAGTACAAAAGTGATTTACAAAAAATTAAAACTGTGAAAATTCAAGAGAGACATTCTGTACCATCAGTTTGACTGAGTTTACACTTGGCTAGATGACAAACCAGAAAATAGACAGAACCGTTTCTTCAATAGACAAACACTCAACCAACCTCAAATTCAACCAAACCTTTGACCTCTTCAATGGAAACGGAAGCAGATTATATAAGTGTTGCTGAAGTCAGACCAACAACATCCGCACAAATATTGTATCCACTGTACCTTTTTTAGACACAGGCCTACCATAAGAGGTCATAAGAAAAACAAATGCAGAGAAACGGCATCTACTTCCAAGAAAACCTAGTCATAAACTTATCAGATCAACCAGTGACACCAGAAACCACACGGATACTACAAGAAGGTTTCAGCTTCGTAACAGTTGCACATAATTCAAGCTTTGCTACGTTCATGGAGGTGGAAACATTCTTGAGGAAAATCAAACTTAAACTACAATTTCAAAACCAAATGTAAGAGAATACAGATATCTTACCTTGCAAAGAACATCATGGTAAAAGCAAATACATCCCAACTTTACAATCAAATACAATGGGGGTCATTCCAAGTCGGGCGGTAGGGGATACCAGGCACCGATAAGGAGACCGGTGCCG
The DNA here is from genome assembly GCF_040938575.1 of Ambystoma mexicanum. Lineage (NCBI taxonomy): Eukaryota > Metazoa > Chordata > Amphibia > Caudata > Ambystomatidae > Ambystoma > Ambystoma mexicanum. The sequence goes on from NC_090936.1 coordinate 872,250,088, forward strand.
GTAATCCCCTACCGCCCGATTCCGAGGTCCCCTAACGAGACCCGTAAGGTACGTTTGGTCGGACCACACACCCCTTACTGGTCCCGTTAGAGGACCAGGCCGCTAATTATGGGCCTGCCATTAGCAGGCCCGTAAATAGCGCTTTCCCCATTCCCATTGAACCCTATGGGGGCTCAAATGGGAATGGGGAATGGCATGTTCAATGGGGACTTACCGGTCCCGCCAGGGTGGGACTACCCTGGTAAATCCCCATTGAACTACACCGGTGCCGGACCCGTTATTGGTGTCAGTCATGGCGCAAATAGCGCTATGACTACCACCAATCTCCGAATGAGGCCCAATGTCATGTTTCCAAAAATTGTTTCATGAGGATCTGAAAAAAATCAAGTTTTGTTGAAACATTTTCAAAATACAAACATCTCTAAAATAATAGCCAGAAGTGATCAATTCACTGAGTATTAACAAAAATGTGAAGATCAAACCTGCGGATAAAGGCGGGGCGATCAACATAATGAACACTTCTACATATGAATCATACCAGCCCTCCAGATGTCTACGCTTACAGGACCAAGCCATTCTGTCTATTCCTCAGTCTACGTGTGTATCAAGAGGGGACAGTAGATGTGCAGTCTTTGGCCCAAGACTTTGGAATAGCGTACCTAGGGAAATTAGGACTCTTGACTCACTCCCCAAGTTTCGTAAGGCCCTAAAACTTTCCTGTTTAAATAAAAATAGTCAATTTCTGTGCCTATTAGGAACCTTACTTGGTTCTGAGGGTGGGACCTAATGTATTTATACAATTCTGGTAGCTGGCTTTCTTCAATGTCATCTGCGCCATTATACGGTTTAGCCTGTTCCGAGCGTGTTACAAATTTCTCAAAATCAAAATCAAATCAAAATATGAGGCACAGTGCAATTGACAACTTCAGGACCATCACGCTTATAAACTGCGTTCAGGAGATCCGACATGGAGAATCCAGAACGATTTGGGATGTATTTTGGAGGAGACTGAACAAACCAGTTACATAAATGAAGCTACACATAGAACACTTTATAAAAGTCATCCAACCATTTCAGTTTTCTATTGTCTTCCAAAAATCCACAAGGACTTAAATAGTCCCCCATGTCGTCCCATCCTGGCACAGAATAACTCCCTTTTTGAGGAAATTTGTATATATGTCAACCATATATTGCAACTTCTGGTAGTGGACAATTGTCATGTAAGGACACAACACATTTTATTACATTACTAGATCACGTGACTGTACCATTGTATGAATGTTGGCTAGTTACACTCGATGTAGCACGCCTTCACACCAACATTCCACATGAGGAATGGATTGAGACAGTAGCCGTTGCACTGGAAAGGAGGCAAGTAATGGACGTAAACCATTGGTTCTTTTGTGATCTCCTGAGATTTGTATTAACTAACAGTTATTTCAAGTTTGGGAAAGAATTCTATCAGCAAGTGAAAGATACCTCCTTGGGGGCCATATTTGCACCAGCATATATGCAAACCTGTTCATGCAACATTTTGAAAACACAAATGGGGTATTTCATAGAATTTGGCGCACCAGTGGTCTGCGCCAGCCGCTTGCGTCAAAACCCATTTCGGTGCACAGCGTATTCATGGATTTATACATCCATAAGCAGCCGTGGCGCAGAGTGGCGCAGTGACCCTGCAGCAGCGCCAGTTATGCCCCCCAACCCTGCCCCATGCGCCAAAAACATTGCACAAATCCAGTACATGGTGCAAAGGCCAGTGGACCAGCATACAGCCCCCCAACAACGAAAACGCATGTAAAACTCCCCGCGCACCCCTCGGAATACACGTACCCCGCTCGCGCCAGCGAAATCACGTGTAAAACTCAACACGCACCCCTGGAATACACGTACCCCGCTGGCGCCAGGCCAATCGCATGTAAAACTCCCCGCGCACCCCTAGGAATACATGTACCCCGTTCGTGCCAGGCCAATCACGTGTAAAACTCCACGCGCACCCCCGGAATACACATAGCCCACTCGCGCCAGGCCAATCGCATGTAAAACTCCCACGCACCCCTAGGAATACACGTTCCCCGCTCGCGCCAGGCCAATCGCATGTAAAAATCCTTGCGCACCCCTAGGAGCACCCACAGGGGCTTGCGACGGCGGAAGACGGTGCAGAGCCATCCAGGTCAGTGGTGTGTGCGGAAGAGGAGGAGGCCGCTACTGCTCACCCTCCCCTTCCGCTGCAGCCGTACTGGCGGACGCAGCACCAGTCCCCTTGCTCTCGGATGATGGAATTTCGTGGGAGGGTGACTGGGCCTTGCGTCACCATCCGGTGGAAGCATCCATGCCGCTTTACTCCACATTGCCGTCTCCGCCCTCTTCTTCACTCGCCGCTGTGTAAAGGGAGACATTGAACACAAGCATCAGGGTACTGTAGAATAGTCCCCTAGACAGGAAGCAATAGCACATGAGTGGCACTGTCAAACGTCACTTCCATCATGTCCCTCCACAACACAGGGGTCAGTGCAGGCAGCACACATGCAGAAACAGGCATGGCACATGCAACGAACATTTGCATACATGTCCAAGGCACCGTAGTAATATCCAATGGTGGGTTGAAACTCACATGCATCATGGGACATAGTGATCACATGCACACACATCACCAGAGGGTCATGCATCTGGCCCTGTACACCCCCTGACACAGTGGATTCAAGGATGACTAGGCTGTATCAGTGATTCAACACATCGTCACAGACATGTGTCATGCATCCATGGTGCACACACTACTCAGACACACGGACATGTGCACCATGCATGTCCATGACAGCAGCACACATCTATCACACCGCAAACATGTCAAGGTACAGACACATGTGTGCATTCCGCATGCCGTTCTGCATGATGCATTGTAACAGATACACCATCCGTGTGGGTCACGACTGACTGGACTCACATGCAGCACCATCATGTCCCTGCACACACACATCCATACATGACCCATGTCACACATGCAGCCAAGTAGCTAACTACCAGCACACTGCAACATTCACTGTTTTAAACGTGAATGCATGGCCACTTACTGCTCGACTCCAGACGAGCCTGCATCCTGAGGATCTGGTGGTGAAGCACTGGGCGAATGCGCTCCAGGACCCTCATCTGCTGGGTGGTAAGCGGGGCCCGGCGCCCCGCTGCATCCACTGCCTCCAAGAGGTGCCAGGCCTTCTTGAGGGTCCTGGACTTGTAGTCCTCCCAGCACTTCTGGATGTATTCGATGTCGCAGGGTGCCGCCCCCTCTGCGTTGATGGCACCCACTATGTCCTTCCAGATCCTCTTCCGTCCTTCCTTGTTGGCACGCGATGGTGTGAAGAGGGCATCATAATGCCCCAGAACTTGCTCCACCAGGATACCAATTTCCTTTTCACTGAAGCTGGTAGCCCTCTGCCTCTTGCCACTGGTGCCGGAAGGTGTTGTGTCGGACATGGCAACCCCCGAGGCAGGTGTGGGTGGGCAACTGGGTCCTGGGGCTGGGTTGTGGAGTGATGGAACACCAGTCGGGAGTCTTCTGCTCCAGCAGGGGTGGTCACAGCAACTGGACCCCTGCAGAGGGCAGATGTGCAGGCACCAAATGGCAGGGCACGGTGGCAGCAGGCAGGCAGGCAGCAGCAGATGGCTCGTGGGAGGCTGCTCTGGGTTCTGGGGGACAGTAATTCGGCTTTCTGGGAAGGAGCATGGTCTTCTGTGTGTTGTCGCGTGGTCAGCTTGATACGGAGTGATTTGGCACGTGAAAAACAGCACGTTTGCGTGAATTCTGAGGAAAGACCCTTAGCGCGTAAGCGTGCAGGTGATGTAACGTGCACGTGGGCGTTTCCCTGGCACAGGTTGAAGGTCCCATGTGGGTTTCCATCGCTCTGTACGTGCTTTTCATGAAAAGCAGTGCGTGTGTTTTCCAGACGTTGGGGTTCACACGCGATTACTTCACATTGGCTACAGTGCGTACTTCTTCTTTTGGCGTGCGTGTTGGCTACACGTTCTTCTACACGCAAGGCAGACAGTGAGTCGCACACGCTATTTTTCCTAATGCGGGTGTGCCTGTTAGTCGCGTACCCATTTTTTTCAGGCATACTAGCCTGCATGTTGATCACGTATGTATTTTTTGTGTTCCTGGCTGCCACAGCATACTGCGTGTGTTTTTTTACATGCATGTGGGCTGCAGGGGTCGCTTATCTCTTTTTCTTGCTTTTTTGGGATGCCTGAGCGTTGCGTGACACGTCATTTCTCCTACGGGGCCACAGAATGGGACATTCATCCTAGCTGTATATATGTGTTTATTTTTTGCGTGCACTTTTGTAATGCTCAGGGACGCTACCGCCTGCCTTCCTGTGGCAGATGTGTTTAGGCCGGTGCGTGTCTTTGGCCGCGCACGGGTTTCCCCTATTCGATTCCATTAATACATGTAGTTCGCGTGCGTGTGGGCGTACCGTGTACTTCCCAGCAGTACTTCCCTAGTTACGCCCTTATTTTCACGCGTTCTTCCCCATTCCGCAATTTCCACCATGTGTTCCGCCTCCTTTTTGGTGTGTGTGGTAACGTTGTGCGCTTTCGCTGTGCGTGTCGCGTATGGCATTCTGGATGTTGCAATGACGTGTGCGCCGTGTGCGCCACACACGGATTTGGCGCACATCCCGGGGAAAACGCGCAGGCAGGGCCTTCCATGAATCGTACGCGTGTGCATGCGCTTGCTTTTTCACGCTTGCGCCAGCTTGCGCCACGATTTTCGATGCACATTTGTTCCATGAATCGGCCCCAAAAACTTTCATAGAAGAATGGAAAAAATGTGGCAAATTATGGGTATGGTACATAAACAATGTTTGCTGTGTATGGGAGTGCAATCTGAGTGGTCAGAAATGCAAGGCGGACAACTAGATAAAGGTTTTTCACAAGTAGCCATTTTATTAAATAATAAGGGTGTGAAAACCACCTCACTTTCCCTAACCTAACCAAGATTTCCCTGCCTATCAAACTAAGACTAAAGGAAAACACTCTAATAAAATGATGCTGTCCCTCACACTTGTACATACAACAAAATCATACAGGTATCATATGGCCATTCAAGTTCAACAAAAGAACAGTTATATTAAAACATAAACTTTTTAACTATATATCCTTGTAACTGAGGTCGGATCCCCTTCCACAGACTTAAAGCAGGATTTTCCAAGTCAAAGTTCCAATCAAGAAAGTTATTTTTCAATAGCCCAGCTCTGCTCTGAATACAACAGAAAGTTCTTCTCACTCCAAAAGTCTTTCACTTGGCATTTGGATGGTATTTTGATTGAACACGATTTATCACTCTTCAAAATAATTGTTCACAGTTTCCACAAAACCAAAAAGACTTTATCTTCTTATTCCAAGTCAATATTTCAATATTACTTCTTTTCTTTGAAGAAAAAATTACTTCTTCATCAACAACAATGTTTTGTCAGGATAGTTTTACCACAGTTACTCATAACACAGTAGTGGCGTTGCCACTTTCTTTCCACCACAACCTTCCACCACAATGTAATACTTCAATATCTTCTTCCTGGTCCACTAACCTGCCAGGACTGCCACTAATAATTCCTTTCCTGGTATACCCGCATGTCAGGATAAAAACTCCTAACACTGCTACAAGTACTCTGTGGTGAGGCTTACTTCAAACTTTAGAAAAGTATTTGACTTTCAACAACATTGAAATTCACAACTTCTTCTATAAGGATACAATACGCATTGATGCTGTTTGTTCCACTGATTTGTTTGCGACATGCAATGCACGTTTTGTGCCTCTCCCCCTTGAGACATTCTAGAAGGATGAGACATTCTAGAAGGAGGGCTTGTCTCCTGTCCCTTTTGATTTCCTACAGTCACACCAGTTAACTGCTGGTAATGTCTCTTATTCCAGCTTCTCTCTATAGGAAAACTGTTTCCCCTTTCAGTTATAATTGTCCTTTGGCTTGGGCAATGCTGGTTGTTGTATTGCTCCAATATTGCCTCCTCTTTACTTTTGCAATGATGGTTATTATCTTGGTTCAATATTGCCCCCTGTTTACTTTGGAACTGATAGTAATAAACTTCTCCTCTCGCTTTATTTCAATATGATTTTTTAAAAAAAGTTTTATTGAATTTTAACAAACATTACAAACCAAAAACTGCAGTAAATACAACAACTTCTCATGTATACATTGGTCAAATATGTTCACTGCTTCCCTTTACCCTCCCCCCGTTCCGAGCCTACTACTGCTGACGTTCCTTTCCTGCGTTGTATGGTGAGGTTCCGCTTTCCGTTATATCTGAAGGGTCCTGGGTTGTGCCAAATAGTTCTGCTATAAGCAGTCTCCAGGCTATCAGGGTCTCAGTTTCACCTTCTTCCCCACTGCTGCTAGCTTCTTGTCATACCATGGTTTCAGCCTCTGCCCAATTTTGCAGGTCCATCCACCATAACTCCAGTCTCGGCTTGTGGCATGTCTTCCACCCCATAGCAATTCTTCACTTAGCAAGCGCATATGCTAAATCTTTTAATTTGCTAATATGCCTAAGTTTTTGCAGCCCAGGGAACCCCCCTAACAAGCAGGCCCACACAGAATCCACCACAAGCCCAATACCCTTTACTTCTAAGGCGCGCGCAACTTCTCCCCAAAAGCCTTCAATAACCTGGCATGACCAGAACAGATGTACCATACCCACATTCTCCTCATCGCACTTGGGCAAGCCTGCCGTCCCACATTCTTAAACCTGGCCATCTTTTGGGGTGTCAGGTACGCTCTATGCGCAATGTACAATTGCATCTGTTGTAGCCTAGCATTTCTTGACACTTTCTTGTGATACCCCTGAACTCGTTCTCACATCCCGTCCTGCATCGAGATACCCACTTCTTCCTCCCATTCCAGTCTTAATTGCACTAACTCATTTCCCTCTCTAGACATCACCAACTCATGTATCCTAGATATCTTGTGTCCCCCTTCGGCTATATCATAGATTGTGTTTATAGTAATATCTGGTTCTTCCTTAAGTACCAGTTCAGACCACATTCCCTAAAGTTCCCTCACCCGTCTATGGTACGTAATATACTGGCCGGTGTGCAACCCTGTTTCTACCCCCAACTCCTCAAAGTCTGTTATGGTCCCGCCCTGTCAGATATCTCCCACTGTCACTATCCCAACCGACTCCCACTGGTTTCTAATTGTCGCCCTAAATTGTACATCTCCGCCCGCCAGTGCAACCAACGGTATCAGAGGGGAGCACGTGGATGGGTTCCCCATCAGTTGGCACGCCCTGCGCCACATCTTCCAGCCTAGCACCATCATCTTGGGGCGCCGGTCTAATACAGTCCGGGGAACCACATTATCTCTCTCAAGTAAAATGGGGCACAGTCCCGTCGGAACAGCCTGGTTTCGGTGGTCACCTCCTCCGAGAGCCATTTAGCCACATATTGCAGCTGGCTCGCTACATAATAGGCTTCATAATTGGGCAATTTTATACCCCCTTTTTCACAGGGATTCTGCAGCTTCCATAGTGCTACTCGCTTTCACGTGCCCTGCCAAATGAAGTCCCGACACATACTGGCTAGTCTGCAGAAAACCTTCTTAGGTATCCAATACGGGATATTCCCAAAGTAGTGGAGAAGCCTGGGCAGAACCACCATCTTTAGCATAGCGCTACGTCCCAACATTGCCAGGGGGAGTTTAACCCAGAACTGCATGCAGTTTTCTATTTTCGTGACCGTTACTTCTGTATTGCGCCTGTGTTCTTCCTCTACAGAGGGGTAGATACCTATTCCTAAATAGCGGAATGTGTTGGCAACCCATGGAACCAGTAGCACTGGGAGGCGATCCAGGGGAATCCCTCTATACCTACCCAGTGGGAACATGGTTGACTTCTGAGGGTTCACCGCTATACCAGACATATCTGCATATCTTCCCATCACTGTCACGATCCACCATCCCTGGAAACTATGGTGGAAATGGAAGAAGGGCTACTGAGCGGAAACTAATGCAGCGCTCTAGTTGTTTATGGCGATCACGTACATATATACGCGTCACGCCTAAGCGACGATGCGTTGCAACCCTCCTTCTTTGGGTATACATGCTTGTTCTCCGTCCACTGTTCTGGTGGTTCTGTGCCCCCTAGTTTTTCCCGCTGCCTTCCCGCCTCCCTTGCTTTGCCTTCTCCGTGCCTCCTTCTTCCCTTTCTCCTAGCGGTTCGTTCTGATCTATCAGCCGCCATTCTGCCCCTCCCATGCGCTCCGCTTTCCTTCAGAGCGTTCTTCCACTCTGAGTCTTCTCAGAGTTTTCACCCTTACACTTACCTTGTGTTTCTACTATGCATCTGTTAGCCCGCATTTGCGTCTTGTTCTCCCACCAGTGTATTCTGGGTATTGGAGTTTCTACCTTCCTGCGGCAGGGTCGCTGCCTAAGAAGAATCCTCTTCAGTACCTTCTGGAAAGACTGGATATGCCTTTTCGTCCCACGAAGTCTACTGCATTCAAGAAACCGCAGTTTAACACCGTCCCAGGGTTTTTAAGCCTTGCTTTTCCCTGGTTGTGGGGCGGTCCCCCTGGAGGTCCCCACTGCCAGGCCGGCTGCTATTAGGCAGGATGGCCTCCGGCGGGGCTCTTCCTAAGACTCGTCCAAAAAAGCCAGAGCACGCCTGGAGAAGCCGGCGGGAGATATCTTCAGAAGACTCATCTGAGGAATCACGGACAGGTGAGGAGGAAGGAGAGTCTGGGTCAGAAGAATTGTTCTTGGATAGTTTACCTCACATTCCTGAGAGTTTGCAACGCCAAGAGATGGCCAGTTTAGAACAATACCAAGAGCTTGTTAAAGTCATACAAGGTATTACAGTTGAATTACAGACTTTAAAAACAGAGAACAATGCATTGAAGGCAGACAATGCTGCATTAAAACAACAGTTCTTACGTAGAGAAGAAGATCGGGGAGATCTCCCACCAGTATCCTTGCCGTGTGGCAAATACGATGAGAATCCCAAAAGACTTAAAGAATTTCTGGATGCCTGTCAAATTTACTTCACTTTTCGTCCCAAAATGTTTGAATTAGACCGGGCTAAAGTCGGATTTGTTGTCTCAAACTTAACGGGTAATGCCCTGGCCTGGGCAACCCCGCTGGTCACCGATGCCGATCCAGCCCTCACTGTTTATGGAACTTTTATCCAACAGTTCCGGACCAGGTTCGAAAGACCAGGGGTGTTATTTACGTCTTATGAAAACCTCTTAGGCACCAAGCAAGGCACATCTGACGTTCAGACATATGTGACCAACTTCCAGAGGTTAGCCCAGGAGACTGGATGGCCAGACTCTGCAAGACAGACTTTATTCAGAAGGGGTTTACAAGAGGAGATAAAGGACAAACTGTCAAGAATTGCTAGCCCTGTATCATTTCAGGAACTGATTTCCCTAGCTCTACAAATTGAATTCCGACTGTCGGAGCGCCGGGCAGAAAGAAGACGACCCAGGTTGCTTGCTCCTCACCTTCCTTCTACCAGTGTGCAGACCACCCCAGAAAGGAGTAAACCTTCAACCGAAGAACCCATACAAATTGGGACAACCAGAGGACCCCTAACAGCTGTAGAGAGAAAACAGCGAAAGGACTTAAGCCTGTGCCTGTATTGCAGATCTGACAAGCATCTCCTGAGGGATTGTCCTGAGGTCCCTCCTAGGAGGTCGGGAAACGAACAACCCCGTCTGTGAGCAGGGACACAGAAGGGTTCTATAGCGCCAATCCCTGTGTTTCAAAAAAAACCATAGCGGAGTAAGTCTCACACCAGCTCATGATTCTCAAGGTGGTATTAGAATGGAAGAAGAACTGTAAGGTGAAATGCCTGGCCATGCTAGACTGCGGAGCAGCTGACAATTTCATGGACGATAAATGGGCAACAAAGCACACCATACCTAGAAGAGGTAAGCATCTACCAATACCTGTGGAAGGGGTAGATGGCTCCCCCCTATCTTCGGGTCCCATCAAACAAGAGACTAATGAATTAACAGTCAGGACGAACACATATCGAGAAAGAATTGCATTTGACTTGATAAGGGTGGCCCACTTCCCAGTCATTCTGGGAATCCTTTGGCTAAGGAGACACAATCCCGATATTGACTGGAGCGCAAATACGCTGGAATTTCCGCTCTGACCTCTGTTTACACACCTGTTTGTCTCAAGAGACCGAGCCGTTTCAAGCTAATAACAAGATGCCCATCAAGAGCGTGATTTGTATCCCGGAAGAATACCAGGAGTATTCAGATGTCTTTTCCGACATCCAACCCAAGCCTCTCCCACCTCACAGACCAGAAGACTGTAGAATTGAATTAAGATCAGCGGCAGAGGTTCCGTTGGGAGAATGTTCCCGTTGTCCCTACCAGAGAAAGACGCCATGAGGGAATATTTTTTTTATTTTTTTTTATTGTATTTGGTTAAAAACCTTTACAAAATTACATATTCACATTTTGTTAAAACAAAAATCAAAACATATCAATACGAAAGAAACTTAGATTTCGCTAAAAACAATTTCAAAATTTGCTATGTACAAACTAAGTTGCGGAAGAAGCAGAAATAATAATGCTCTCTAATCTACATACATATCATACTCTTATAATTCATTGATTTCCTTCAATTTACAGTCCATTTCTGCCAAAATCATAGTTAATCTTATAATGAGCTTGATACTATTACCCCACATACATCTCTGCCATAATGCTTCATGAGACAAGGTAGAACATGAGTGCATATAGTTCTCAAACTGAGAGAGTTGCAGTCCCTCATAGTAATCACAATATATAACTAGATGTTTAAGGGTCTCAAGAGTTGACACATCTTTACAGAATCTACAGGAACCATTTATAATCTCGTTGTTGCGTATTCCCCATTGTAATAATCGTTTGTTGGTGTGAAATAAGTTGAATTTGCATCGCAGATATAAATTACGACCAGATACAGATGGAAATTGCATGATGTAACATGATCTATCACCCCATTTTCTTATGAATTGGGCATACTCATAGTAGGATCGATAAGATCCAATTCTATCTGCCTGGCAGCACCAGTAATACAAATGCAACTTGGATTTACAACTAGGTAAACCTAATAATAGATCTTCTTTTGCAATTCCTAGCAGTTCTAATAGATCATTCATTCTTACAGCATGCTTAGTTAATGATCTCATACAACCTGTAGTAAGATGTTCATGCAAAACTTCATAAAGTGAGTTACCAGGCGGATTAAGAATTTTTGCATAATTATTTAGTAACCGCCAGTTACGTTTAGCAGATAGAGGTAAAAGACCCAGTTCATGACGAACTATGTCATTGGGGACAGAAACATGTAACCCAAGAACTCTCTTCCATATACCACCTTGTATAGTATCTAAGATGTCGTCTACTTCAAATATACACATATCTAGAATATAAAGGATTGATGGTTCCACTTTGAGGAGGTAGAATTGGATGACAGGTAAAAGCGAGAATCCGCAGTATTTAGCCATAATCAGTCTCATTTGAGAGACTAATGGTTTAGTTTTCTCTTGAATTTTTCCCTTCCATTAAGCCTTAGAAAAAGAGTGCGATAGAGGATACCCCAGATATTTAATTTCTTGATTTATAGTAACTTTGGTTCCATCCATCATCCACTTAAAGGAGCAACTCTTTTTTTTCTCATCAGTTAGTATCAGAATTTGAGATTTCGTATGATTGATCCTTAAATTATGGGCAGAAGCATAGCAAATAAAAGCATTGATCTTATTCTGTAGCCCAAAGGGGGTTTTGTCAAAAATGAGATCATCGGCAAAACCAATATAGTTAAGTTTAGTAAGGCCAATTGTGATGGGATGAATAATTTCCTTCCCCCAGCATTCCTCAATATCACATATGTATACATTAAACAGCACAGCAGCCAGCGTACTACCCTGTTTTAGACCTATTTTAGAGGGAATTAGATTGGTAAGCATACCTTGTTTGTTTAAACGCACTCTGTATGTGGTGCATGAGTGAAGCAGTCTAATGAGCACTATCAGATATCCTGGAAAATCCATCATCCTCATCTTAGCCCACAATCGTTCTCTTAAGACAGTATCGAATGCTGAGCTCAGGTCGAAGGCAGCCATATAGACAGCACCCATATGATTATGTTTAGAATTCCATTGAATATGGGCAATCAAGGTGGCATTAAGAGCACAACCCATTTGGCGTTGAAATCCTGTCTGATATTTAGAGAGAATGGAATTTGTTTTCATGTGTTCTTGAAGTTCTTCGAGAATTAATTGGCAGAATACCTTAGAAGATGCATCCGTAAGGGCAATCGGTCTGAAGTTACCGGGATCGTCAATGGGACCTTTTTTATAGATGGGAATAATAATTGCGGAGCACCATGATATTGGTATGGTTTGGGAGAGAAATATTGCATCACATTTTTTTTTCAAAATCTCTGCCCTTAATTGTACATCTGATCTAAATAAACAAGCAGGAATCCCATCGGGTCCCATAGCCCTAGAAGGATTTACTTTCATGATAGCCCGAAATACATCTTCTAGGCTCCAGGGAGAGTGTGGCAGTATGCTATTCTGATATACATTTCTGGGTATGTATTCGAGATTATCGGGTAGGTCATATTTCTTTTTCATATAATTTACCCACTGAAATGCAGATATACCATTTTCCTTTTGACCTTCTGTCGAGCCATTTATCAACCTTAAAGTGGACCAAATTTTCCATGTGTCACTTTTAAGAATATAGTACATCATATTTTGGTTATCATTCAAGTAAAGTTTTTATCTTAAATTATTCACGGATGTTTTGTAGGTTGAGAGGATATTCTTTTTTAGAAGATAATATTTTAACGGTTCGAGAGACATCTTATAAAGTTGGCGAAGTTTATAGTTCCTCATCTTCTTAAGTTTAAACATTTCTGCATTAAAGGTGTGAGTATGATGTTTTTAATTGGGGTCAGATTTTCTATGCTTTATCAGTTCAGATAGATTAAAATCAATCCTGTTAGAGATGGTTGTGTCTACTTGAGGCGAATCGAAAAGGGAAGTTGGCAGGATCAAATTCATTTCGAGGTCAGCTTTAATTCGCTGTGATAACTGATGGCATATGGAGGGATTCCATCTCACCAATAATCCTACCCGATCATTTTCAATCAATTTTAAAGTCTCATTTGGGGGAAGATCCCAGCCGTCTAGTATCAATTTTATGGAAATGGCATGATGGTCACGAGTCCCAAATTCTTAATGACAACAATATCAGATGAGTTAATAAGAGTTGAGGATTTAGAAAAATGGTCAATATGTGAGCACAAATCACCTCTAGACCATGTGTGGGAGGGATCCTTCTCACCAGTGGGAATTACTTGAATATCCCAATTGAGGAAGAATTCCACCCATTTTTTCCCATTCTTCACTGTACTAGCAGATGGCATATTAATCGAGGCAGAACCTTTTTTTTTAGGCAAACAGGAAGAATTAAAGTCACCCCCAGCAATTACTCCCACCTGTGCATGTCGCGTGTATGCACCTTCTAATATTGAATCCAAAATATCAATAATGTCATTGAACAAGATTAAGCTTCTGTTCCAATAGATGCACATAATAAGTAGGGGACTATCACTTAGAGAGGTAGGGGTTAGTTCTATAGCTATTACATGTGCGTCCTTATAGATAAGCTTTGTAGAAAATGCACAGACATTATTAACGAGAATAGCTAAACCCCCTGAAGGTCTACCCTTAACCCCTCTGGTTGCTGGTTGCTAAAAGCAATCAAATCCTTCCATATTAAAATGGGAAACATGCATGGTTTCTTGGAGTAAGATTACAGCAGGAAGTACATTTTCATCAATGGTACCCCACCATGTATTGAAGTTTGCCATCCCGCAGCTGTTCCATGACAAACATTCGAATAATTTACTGTGATGCACATGGTTAGGGTAATGCTGTCAATGTTGTCATCGGCACCACTTGGGGTTTGTTGTTATAGCCAGAAAGAGCAGCGGCCATAGCTAATATCTGCTTAACGATATCTTCATTAATTTGTGGTATCTGCACGTGCTCAATATTCTGGTTGTCGCTTGTAGAAGAAGCAATTGGCTTTTCTAAGAAAGTTCTTGCCTCTAAGTCTGAGTGGATGATAGATGGCGTCAATCCAATATACTCAAAATTCTCTTTCTGTTCCCATACCAGTTTCATAATTAATCTTGAGTAAAAACCACATGTCATCCTATTATGGTATTTGTTACCCAGTCTTACCCAATCAATATCATCAGAACATATTGGTCTTAAACACGGTATTGTGTGAAAGGCTTTTAACAGGGATGAGCGATTCAAATTTAGTTTTACATTAATTTTTGCATCACTTTCCCATCCAAGTATATATGGCTGATCCTGGATCAGATCAAACTCATTTAGAACATCCTTTTGAGTAATACTTAATCCATTTGATATCCCAGCCACAACAGGTATAGTCATTCCCATAGTTGACATGTTAACATTTTCTTTTGGGATTTCTACTTTTAACACTGGAATTCTTACCCCTTTTTTGGCCGGGAGATCTTCCACATGTTCATCATATCGTATCGGATCTCTACCCAAAACACCCAACATCCAAGGCTCGACATAGGTAGCAATCTGTGATACTTCCATACCTCCTAGCTCTATATTGCTAGGCACTGGTTGCTTTTCTTAGTTTTTCCCTTTAGCATGTGTTGTTTGTTTGTGGCTCATGGGATAAAACTGGGAGAGAGACATTTGCATCCCCCCTTCTTAGTATCTAGGACATTGGGGCCTATTGGTAGAGTATTTTGATCCTGGTTCTTGTCCCTATTTCTTTTTTCAGGAACATTCACACTCACATTTTTGTTTGTCCCAATTATTTTCTCTTTATTTTTACTGACAGGGTTAACATCTAATAATACCCTACGTTCATCATCCAATTGGGATAAATCAATCACCAACTCATTCTCAAAGTTAGCAGATATCACATTCGATTGCACATTCTGTGCAGGCTTGGCTTGTTTCTTCGCCAGGGCATTTGCCTTAGCTTTCATTTTTGTGTCCTTCCCGCAAGCCTTTTTTCTCTACGGGTTAAGACCAATTTGGATTTAGGTAATAACTCCCATTTTGTTATATCCAAGGATTTAGTTTGCCCCATAACAGAACATTCGTCAGGAAGATCAGTCAAGTCTGTCAATTGAGAGGCACTATCTGGACCTTGATATTTATCTGTAGATTCAACCACACTGATAGGGGGAATCTCCAAAGGCAATACCAGAGATATGTCTTTTTGTTTGTTATGCATAAAATCTTCAACTTTTTGAATAGTAGTCAAAACCTTGAGCACTACATCATCCCTTACGTCAGTCTGTGAATAGACCGATTTACATACTATGGGGTTCAGTACACCCGCAAAGGTGCACTTTTTCTGCATAGACATATTAGGGATTCCATCACATTGAGAGGCACTATCAACCATATCCTTTTTTTTAAATTGCCTTTCAGAAAGAGCCGCCACAGCATCACATGTAAACAAAAGGCCTTAAATTCTACTGATTTTATTTGTAAGATCACCAATTTCCACCCTCATGCTTCCAATCTCATGATGAGAACGCTCATGGCCCTTGTCGAGAAGGTTAAGAATTTTTGCTAGTACTGGAAAATCGGGACTGAGAGATGGAGCATCGAGAGTAATATTCTCAGAACGTGCTTCATTATTAGAAGCTTCTTTGGCTCTATCATTCAAGCTAGATTGAAATTCTTGAATATCTAGAATCATTCTTTCATTGAGTGCTTTTTGAGCACTCTTTACATTAGGCGAGCTCACCATAGGTTTATTCAGGGATTCATTGGAGTCAAGGTCAATTTCCCATGTCGATTTTGCCTTTTCACCACTTATGCCTTCTAGTTTACTTTTGAGTGCAGTATTTGGTTTATTAGATACATAATTGCTCATCATAAAGACATCTTCTCTACCAGCCATTTTCTGATTTACTGGGGTGGAAGGACCCAAAGAAAGTTGTACACGTTTACTTAGTTCAGCTTCTATTATAGGGCCCATCATTGAACAATCAATAGTTTCATCTGTATAGAAATTGTTGGTGGCACTATACATACCAGTATCCTTAACATGCAATGAATCTATTTGGGTAGTTCCATTTAATGCGCTATTATTTAAATCTTTAAGCTTAAATTTGATGTTAGATACAACATCATCAGCATCACTCTTAGAACTATGGATCATAGCAGTAACATCAATTTTTGAAACAATACCCATTTCTTCTAATATCCTTGATTTTGACTCAATTAAAGTATTAGTTGTCATGCTGCGAGTTTCCTCCTTCTCATCTATTTGTATAGACTCTGATATAGTAGGTAAATCCTCAATGGGTAATGGTAAATCCTGGCTATCAGAGTCAGGAGGTAATAATAATTGTGTATATGTTAGTTGCCGTCCACTACGTAGACTATTCACCATTATGGAGTATGCATTAGTATAATAGAGTGTTAGTTACTCTGAGGAGAAATCAAAATTTACTAATTAAGCAAAAAGATCCCCCTTGACCATAAAGTAGGGCAATTTACAGACTAGGATAACCACATCAAATTATATACACCATTTCAATATTTGTGCAGCCTTAATTTAACCGAGCATAGCATCACTCACAATTAATCCAAAGGTAGGTGCCCCTTGCCCTCGCCGCACCGCCAAACAGCCCAACAGCACTTGCAGGGCACTTCGGCGGTGCGCGCGTGGGTGCGTGTGCACCCGAGTTATATGCAAGGCGGGAGTTCGGCGACGGGAGGCAGGGGGCGTGTCACGCATGCGTTGAATTTTGGTATCCGTAGTTGGAGGACCGTTTTGCCTCAGTTGGAAAAGCACAAGCTTCCTCTTGTGCATAGGCGCCAACAAAGCGGGCGCGAGAGTCCTTTCTCGCAGGCAACAAACAGCGAGCGACACACCAGCTCACCGGCAATCCTTCCAGCCCAACAGCACTTGCAGGGCACTTCCCTGAGGGAATATTTAGCCACCAATCTACAGAATGGTCTCATCTGAGAATCGACCTCTTTTGCAGGGGCTTCTCTGTTCTTTATCCCCAAGAAGGGGACCACGGAGCTCAGGCCCTGTATCGACTATCAAGGTCTGAACAGTCAGACAATCAGAGACCGCTACCCGATGCCTCTTATCAAGGACATTCTGGAGGCTGTGCAAGGATCAAAATGGTTTACAAAATTGGATCTCAGGGGTGCATATCATTTACTAAGAATACATAAAGGAGACGAATGGAAGACGGCTTTTCTTACACCCCTGGGTCACTTGGAGTACGGGGTAATGCCCTTTGGCTTAATTAATGTTCCCGATCAATTCCAAAGGTTTATGGACAAGATTTTCTCTGATTTGTTGTTCAGCAAGATGGTAGTGTATCTGGACGATATATTGGTCTTCTCAAAGACCTTTGAGCAGCATCGTCTGGACGTAAAGGAAGTCTTGGAACGGCTCAGACAAAATCATCTCTTCGCAAAACCTGAAAAGAGCCAGTTTGAAGCCTCTTCTGTTCCTTATCTAGGATTTATACTTTCGGAAAACCAACTGACGATGGATCCGAACAAGGTCAATGCAATATCCTAGTGGCCCACTCCCGCTTCGGTCAAAGATGTACAGCGATTTTTAGGCTTAGCCAATTTTTACCGGAAATTCATCACCGGGGTTTCCAACATTGTCCTACCAATAACCGCCCTGTTAAAAAAGGGTGTAAAGTTCACATGGACAATCGAAGCCGATCAAGCCTTCCATCAATTAAAAGAAGCATTTACTTGTTACGCTCACCTGGTTCCCACAGGGGCGTCGATCGGACCCGGACAGCTGCGGTCTCCACCAATGTGATGCGTAGTGAAGAGATGACAGTCTGGACTGGCCCGCCTAATCTTGTCTGCTGGACTCGTAGAAGTATTCTCCTTATGTTTTTAAATGATGAGCTCTCCATCCTGCATGGCATGCAGGGCCGCGTAGATACTTGTTACTTCACTGGGTTGAAGGTACTGGAAGAGTTCTGGAGGAATATTGACTCCAGTGTCTATAAAGTTCAAAGAGTTCAATATGTCCGATGTTCACTCTTGTTCCATTCCCTCGTTAGGTTGCAGCTGGGTCCAAATGAATATTGCCTGTCCGGTAAAAGTTGCATGAGTTTAACTTGCTGTTTTCTCTCCCTTTATAAGTGCGGCATAGGAAGATGCAGCGAATTAAAGAATAATACCTCCGGTGGTAAAGCAGGTAAGCCTATGGTGGCAAAGAGATTGTCCTTGTTGGTTTTCTCGGCTCACCTTGTTATTCCTTTTGTTTTCCCCCCAGGTGCTGGATTTCGATGAAGAAAATGATGGAGGCAGCGCCGAATCGAAAGATGTGGTGGACTGGTGAGCTGCTGGCGAAGCGACGTGTGCTGAAATAATGTCCTTTCCAGGCTCGGAGATGTGCTGGGTCCAGAATCAGGTAAGGAATCAAATAATGTCTGTGATCTAACCTCTTCTCCTTTCTTTGCCTTTTGTCTAGGAGCTCCGGATTCGAGGCGGGCGTGGCAGAAGACTGGATGCTGACTTGCAGACACGGTGAGCGTCACGCTGCTGGATGCAGAATAACGCAAATCATGGGCTGCTGTTTGGGTGTGGTTTAAATAGCCTGCAAAGTAGTCCCAGATAAGAAGTTCCCCAGAACCACACCCAAGTGAAAAATAGTCCCTGTAATAAAATTGTCCCATCCAGGCCTGACGTTGGCTTGGACTCATTTGCAGCATGGTCGGCATAAGGTAAGTAAAGTCTATGAGCCTATGGCGCCTATGGCGCCAGCACTGATTTCTATGATGAGCCTGGTGCCTAAGGCGCTAGGACCGAATCCAAACAGCCCCCAGCCGGGGCTGTTGGGGTTTTAATGAGTATCTGGATACCTGCTCCCGGGGCTGATGGACTCGATCCGGATGCCCGGGGGTAGGCATCATGACATTACTACGGCTCCAATACTTAGCCAACCTGACCAGACACAGCCTTTTATCATTGTAACTGACACTTCTTATGGGGCCCTCGGAGCCGCTCTTTTACAGAAAAAGGAAGACCAGTAGGAACACCCAATTGCTTATTATTCAAGAACCCTCAATTCTAGCGAGAAGAATTATTCGGTGATCGAAAAGGGACTCCTTGCCATTCGACAAGCTTGCGAGGAGTTGAGACATCTTCTGCAGGGAGCAAGGTTTTCTTTACAAGTCTGCACGGATCATAGAAACCTTAGCATCCTACAACAAATGGAATGCAGGAATTCCCGCCATGCCAGATGGGCATATTACTTTTCCCAATCTGACTTTGAACGGACCTATCTACCAGGGAAGGATAATCATTTAGCCAATGCTCTTTCTAGAAGTCATGGGGAAGAATCAGGAAAGTACTCAGGTCACGAATACTTACTGCAGGGTAAAACCTTTATCAACTCCATAAACACTTTCTTACAAGATGTTCTTGAAGCCCAGAAAGACCCATCCACCACCCTTATTCCTCTCTTGACTCAAAGAGGGAACCTTTGGTTTCGGGAGGAAGGATTGTATCTTCCATCTCAGGAACTCAGGTCCAAGGCACTTACATAGTGCCATGATATACCTACCGCAGGCCACTGGGCTCAGTCTGCAACTCTGGAACTATTACGTCAACATTTCTGGTGGCCTAGGATGGCTAAGGATACCAAGGAGTACGTCTCCTCATGTCCCACCTGTGCAGGAAACAAATATAATACGGCAAAGCCCTTGAGACTCCTTCAACAAGACGGTCCTCCTTCAGGACCCTGGCAACACCTCTCGATGGATTTCATTGTAGAATTACCAGACTGGGCAGGATACACGGCAATCATGGTGGTAGTCGATTCCTTTAGCAAATTGGCTCATTTCACTCCAATGAGGGGCACTCCTTCAGCTTCGGAGACGGCCCTTGCCTTTCTCAGAGACATTGGCCCTCATTACGACCCAGGCGCTAAGAAATCGAAATTACCGTCATGGCGTAATGAGCGTTAACGCCATGGCCCGATGGCGATAAGAGCGCCATATTACGACCCATCGCGCACGAGCATTACGCCATGGCGGTAATGTAAACTGCGCCATGGCGTTAATGCCCCCAAAACGGCACCTACCGGCATCGTATGCCGCGCAAGGTGCACCACCGCCACCCCGACCACCGTTCATAGCGGTGACCGTAGTTAGCGGTCACCGCAATTAGCGGTGACCGTAGATAAGCGGAACCGGAAGTAGCGTCACCGCGGCGGAACGGGAAAGAGCACGGTGGCCATCTTTAAAAACACAATCCATTGCCATCCTCCGCAACCACTGGACATCCGAGCCTGGGACCCGGCAAATACCATCATCAACCTTCTTCCTGCAAGAAAATGCCTAAAGTGGTTAAGAAAGCCTGTGACCGCCAGCGGCAAGACCGCTTCACCAGAGAGGAGCTCACCATGCTTGCGGAGACCCTCCAGGAGAACGCCGCAGTGGTATTCTCCAACCAAATGACCAGACCGGCCATAACCAAGAAGAAGGCCATATGGGCACTGGTAGCTCAGCGGGTTAGTGCCGTGGGAACAACACCCCGCAATGTGAGACAGTGACGCAAGCGGTGGGACGATCTCCGGCTCAGAGTCAGGAGCATTCTATCGGCAAACAGAAACCTGGCCACGGCAACCGGGGGAGGATCGGAGTCCCCTATCAAATTGCAGCCATGGGAGGAAATCTGTGCCTCCACCATCGGAATGGAGAGCATAGAAGGAGTAGGAGGAATGGAGAGAGGAGCCCCGACATCAGGCGATGCAGGTAGGTGGCTCAAATCAAGCCATGCAAAATTCACCAAGGTCCATTCATGTGAAGTACAATGTTGCCCCATAGTGCAAATGCAACACATCAGCAGGAGACTGCTCACAGATACATCCGATCTCCACCCTGTACACATGCAGTATGCACACCCTAACTGCAGGCACCCACATACCTCCATGCTACTTCCACACAAAAGGGAGACAACCTGTTTTCCCCTGCCTCAAATGTGCCGCATGTACTAACTGATAAGATGTCAGTCGTCACAATGCCCGCCCAATGTCCACAGACCCATCAATAACACTTTCCCTCCTTTGCTCCACCACAGGCTCAAATTCCGACCTTGAGGATGAGGACACCACTGCCTCCACACCCACCAAGAGGGCCAGGACAACTGTGCCAACACCACAACTCTCCACCTCTGCCGTCCCGAGGAAAACCCCACAGCAGCCAAAATCCATGCCAGGAAAACAGGACAGGGCACTGACAGCCACCCCAGCAGGCAGCACAGAAGCAGCAGCAGCAGCAGACATTTCCCAAATCGTGCCCACAGAAGGGACAGGCTCTGCTGCAAGCAGCACTATTGGGGAAACTGCTGCCATCGCAGCCTCCTCCGATAGCGAAGCAGGGATCATTGAGGAGTTTGATGTCGGAAGCCCCACTGCCCACCCTCATTCCCCCTACCTGTCCCTAAGCAGCCCGCATGCGGGTGCTACACAGGGGCAGTCAGAGGATGACGATTGGCCAGGCTCTCCATCCCCGCTGCAGGAGGTGAGCAGCCCAATGGGAATACCACTGCCATTAGCTATGGGCCAGAAAGAACAACTAAGCCTGGAGGAGATCATCACCCGGCAGCAGCAACTATCCTCGCTCCTCAATGAGCATGTTGCAGAATGTGGGGGGTCAACGGCAGCAATGGAGAAATGTGCGGAGACAGTGAAGGCTGCTATAGAGTCCTCCACGAAGGACATCTGCGCAGAACTCGCCGCTGTGCGGCACATCATCACTGAACTTGTGCAGACAATTCGGGACATGCGTCCAAATGAGCAGGCAGGAACCTCCTCGGCTGCCAGCTCGACACCAAGCAGCCCCATCCGCCGATCGGGGAGGAACCTGTGCAGCACAGGCAGGGGTGCCCCGGGGGCCAGGGGAGGGGGCTGCCAATAGTGGCCAGACAGTGGAGAAATCCTGCATCAGACACTGCTGCACAGACATACTCTCACCTTTGTAGGGATTCCAGGGTGGAGGGTGGAGGGGGGAGTGGGTGTGTTGGGGAGTTCAGGGTGGAGGGGGGAGTGGGTGTGTTGGGGAGTTCAGGGGGGAGGGGGGAGTGGGTGTGTTGGGGAGTTCAGGGTGGAGGGGGGAGTGGGTGTGTTGGGGAGTTCAGGGGGGAGGGGGGAGTGGGTGTGTTGGGGAGTTCAGGGGGGAGGGGGGAGTGGGTGTGTTGGGGAGTTCAGGGGGGAGTGGGTGTGTTGGGGAGTTCAGGGGGGAGGGGGGAGTGGGTGTGTTCAACAAAATCACTTTCACAATACACTTTTCATATTTGCACAAATCAGATGTGTGGACATTGCTCATTGCGTATGTGTGATTTATTGGTAAACAGTCCCCAGTGTCCATATAACAGACGCACACAGTGCCACAATCGTCATCTCCAGGTGACACCCCCCATTCGCGTGTGCTAGAATAATTGGTTGATCAGAGTACTACGCATTTCACGCCCCTCCTGTGCATCGCCGCCTCCATGAGGTGCTGCCGAATCCCCTCCTTCATCATCCTCATCGACAGGTGGTTGCAGTTCAGCATCAGGGGGCAGGGGCACATTGCGTCTGACGCACATATTGTGTAGCATGACACATGCCATGACGATCTTTGCCATCTTCTCATGGCGGTACAGGAGTGCCCCACCAGACCTGCTGAGGCAGCGAAACCGTGCCTTCAATAGGCCAAAAGCCTGCTGAATCACCACACGGGTACGTGTATGTGCACGGTTGGAGTCCTCCTCGTGCTGGTTCTGTGGGTTCCGGACTGGTGTAAGGAGCCACCTCTTCAGGGGATAGCCTGCATCACCTGTATGTGGGCGAGAATGTATGTGTCAGTCATGACGTCTATTTCAAAACATGACGTGCCACCATGGCTTGCATCCAACTGTTACTTCGGACCTCTTTTGAATGCACTAATTGATTCACACTATGCGACCAGTATATGCTCATGGCTCCTATGGAATGTGGTGCATGCCATCAACCAATGTATGCAGGGGGGTCAAGTGCCTTGTGAGTGTCCATCCACTGTGTTCGTTCATGCCGTTTGTTTTGGTGGCCTGGCACGTGTCCTGTGAGGTCTACGCTCACATCATTGCAACATTGCTGTCAGCATCATCATGACCCCAGTGAGCAATACTGATGTTGATAGGGACATTTTGTGGGCCTTGCTGTCTGTGTGATGGTGTGTTGATGTTTCTGTCCGTCATGTGCCTCATTTGTGCGCAGTTATGGGGACAGGCCTTTCGGTGGATGGTGTCTGGTGACGTGCATGTAGGTGCATTTCGTTGAGGTCAATGTGGTGTGAATTGGTACAATGCACTTGCAGATGGTTGTGTCAATGTTGGGGCACACCTTCATTCACGTGGTGGGGCTGCATACATCGGGCATTAGGTTTAGTGGTGTCAGCTGAGGTTTGTGCTGCTTTAGGGTATGATCTGGCTCCGTTGTCTCTGCTACTCACAGCCAGGTGGGGTATTCAGTAGGGGTGGAATGGCGGTTGGTGTTTCTATCATGCTGTTTGTGTATCATGTATACGATGGTGTTGATGGTGTCCTGGTCCAAACGGTACAGGGTGTGGATCTGCTCAGCGGTGAGGTTGAATGGACTGGCTCTGATGCGTGGGATTGTGGGCTGCCTGCGTGGTGCCACTGGCTGTGCTGGTGGGGCTTGCTGGCCCTGCCTTGCCCTCCTTCTCCTCCTGCGTCTCCTCTGTGCAGCCTATTGTTGTTGTTGTTGTAGTTGAAGTTGTAGCACTTGCATTGCTATCAGGTCCTCCAGCCCCAACATTGCTAGTCCTATTGGAATCATTGTGGAGTGTGACTGAGTCTGGGAAGGGGTTGGGTGTGCTCTTTTTGTACTTCCTGACTCTGTATTGCCTCCACCTGTGCTGATTCTGTGCGCCTGTGGCAGCTGGATTCACTGCACAAGGCCCTTTTACGGTTGGTTCGCGATGGCGTAATTAGCACCATGGCGGTAAGGTACTTAACGGGCTGGGTGATGGCGTTAGGTGCATGTCCGCTTGGGTCGGCATTCGCGTACCTTTACGCCATGGCGCTAAGTACGGTGTGGGAGGTCGCGTGCGCGCGCCATTGGCGCAGTTAGCGGCAGCGTTAACTACGATGCCGCTAATGGCATCGTAGTTAACGGTCACGGGTCATGATCGGACCTAGCGGAAAACGATGGCGGTAACCATTTACCGCCATCGTTTTTCACTTAGCGCCAGGGTCGTAATGAGGGCAATTGTGCGTCTACATGGAATACCATTTACCATAGTTTCTGACAGAGGTACCCAAATCACCTCGAAATTCTGGACTGCTCTCTGCAAACAACTTCAGATCCAAAGAGCCTTATCTTCAGGTTTTCATCCTGAGTCCAATGGACAAACGGAGCGTCTTAATGCCTCCCTCGAGCAATACATAAGTTGTTTTTGTCACTAAACACAGGATGATTGGCATCAGCTATTACCGGTGGCTGAGTTTTCTTATAACAACACAGTACACTCAACAATCGGAATGAGTCCAGTCAAGTGCATCTATGGATACCATCCTCGTCACATCCCGTTTTCTACCATGCAACCCACCTCGTTACCTACCATCGATCAGCTGCTGCACACGCTCAGAGACATGCACAAGGAGGTTCAAGAGAATCTGTCGGACAGCCTCCAGAAGAACAAAAGATGGGCCGACAAGGACAGAAGACCCAATCCTAAATGGAAAGTCAGTGATAAAGTGTGGTTGTCAACCAAGCATCTTCTGAGATGGGTGCATCCTGGGAAGTTTGCCCCAAGATACATTGGTCCTTACTCCATTGAAAAATGTGTCAATCCTGTAGCCTTCTGACTCTCTTTGCCATCTTCCTTATGCAGAGTCCTCCCTGTATTTCACACATCCCTGCTCAAGGAATACAAATTCAACCCATATAAAAGGCGATTGAGAAAGAAGACACCAACTCCAGATGACACCCAGGAATATGAGGTCTCCCAAATATTGGACTCCAGGTACAAACAAGGCAGAGTCCAATACCTCATACTCTGGAAAGGGTATCCCTGGTCCGAAAGATCATGGGAAACCGAAAGGAATGTGAAGGCTCCCAGGCTCCTATGTCAGTTTCATTGAAATCATCCAGGCAAGCCAGGAGGGGTGCGCATAAGAAGGGGTCATACTGTCATGATCCACCGTCCCTGGAAACTATGGTGGAAATGGAAGAAGGGCTGCTGAGCGGAAACTAATTGTTACGCTCACCTGGCTCCGACAGGGGCGTCGGTCGGACCCGGACTGCTGCGGCCTCCACCCACGTGATGCGTAGTGCAGCGATGACTGACTGGATCTGCCCTCCTAATCTTGTCTGCTTGACCCGTAGAAATATTCTCCTACAAGTGGAGAGATGGATTTAGCCACTTGTGGATTTGAGTGATAGCACCCCCACTGTCCTCCCCACTAATCACCTCTGAAGTGCCCTCTCAGCAATCTCACCTTATATTCTTGAAGGATGAGCCCTCCATCCTGCGAAGTACGCAGAGGCGCATTGATGACCAGTTACTTCACTGGCCTGAAGATATTGGAAGAGTTGTAGATGAATCCTGACTCCAAAAGGTCCTTTCGAAGAGCTGAAAGTTTATAGTTCGTAAGAGTTCAAAATGTCTGGAATTCACTCCTGTCCAATTCCTCTTTTTATCTTGCAGCTTTGACCCAATAAGAAGATTGACAGCTGAAAGCACTGCGGTAAAAGTCTGTGTTACCCAACACTGTCCGGTAAATAATGCCAAGGGTTAAACTTGCTGCTTTCTCCTTTTCTTACAGGTGCGGCATAAGAAGATGTGGCGTGCTGATGAATAATACCTCTGGCGGTAAAATCAGGTAAGCATATGGCGGCTAAAGAGATTGTCTCTGTCTGTTCTCTTTGCTTACCTTGTTGTTTCTTGTCACCCTTAGGTGCCGGGATTCGGCGATGTAAAGATGGAGGCAGCGCCGGATTGAAGAGATGCTGCGTGGAACGGTGAGTAGGGCGCGGCGCTGGCGATGCAACGCGTTTAAAACAAAGCCTTGGTTTGAAGATGCGATGAATTTGGGATCAGGTAAGAAATCAGGTAATACTCTTGTTCTAACCTTTTCTTCTTTCCTTCTTTCTAGGTGCTCCAGGTTCGAGGTGGCCGTGGCAGAAGGCTGGATGCTGCTGCTGGCACGGTGAACGTTACGCTGCTGGATGCAGAATAACGCAAAGCGTGTGATGCTCTTCGGGCGTGGTTTTCCTCCCCAACTACAACCGAGTAACAAAATAGTCCCTAAGGTAAAGTAGTCCCTTCCAGGCCTCACATGGGCTTGGATCTTCTTGCAGCATGGTCTGCATCAGGTAAGTCTGCACCTATGAGCCTGGTGTCCCATATGAACCTGGTGCCATAGGCGCCAGGACTGAACCCAGACAGCCCCTAGCAGGGGTTGCTGGGTTTTCTCAAGGCAACATGGTGCCTGCTCCCGGGGCTGATGGACGTGGTCTGGATGCCCGGGGGTATGCATGATGACACTAATGCAGCGCTCTAGTTATTTACGGCGCATCACGTACATATACGCGTCACGCCTAAGCGACGATGCGTTGCAACCCTCCTTCTTTGGGTATACATGCTTGTTCTCCATCCACTGTTCTGGTGGTTTTGTGTCCCCTAGTTTTTACCGCTGCCTTCCCGCCTCCCTTGCTTTGCCTTCTCCGTGCCTCCTTCTTCCCTCTCTCCTAGCGGTTTGTTCTGATCTATCGGCCGCCATTCTGCCCCTCCCCTGCGCTCCGCTTTCCTTCGGAGCGTTCTTCCGCTCTGAGTCTTCTTGGAGTTTTCCCCCTTCCACTTACCTTGTGTTTCTACTACGCATCTGTTAGCCCGCATTTGCATCTTGTTCTCCCACCAGTGTATTCTGGGTATCGGAGTTTCTACCTTCCTGCGGCAGGGTCGCTGCCTAAGAAGAATCCTCTTCAGCACCTTCTGGAAAGACTGGATACGCCTTTTCGTCCAACGAAGTCTACTGCATTCAAGAAACCGCAGTTTAACACCGTCCCAGGGTTTTATAACCTTGCTTTTGCCTGGTTGTGGGGCGGTCCCCCTGGAGGTCCCCACTGCCGGGCCGGCTGCTATTAGGCAGGGTGGCCTCCGGCAGGGCTCTTCCTAAGACTCGTCTAAAAAAGCCGGAGCACGCCTGGAGAAGCCAGAGGGAGATATCTTCAGAAGACTCATTCGAGGAATCACGGACAGGTGAGGAGGAAGGGGAGTCTGGGTCAGAAGAATTGTTCTTGGATAGTTTACCCACCATTCCTGAGAATCACCCCCAGTATGTGCTGAAGGTTCTCTTCTGGATATCGCAGATACAGTAGTATATCGTCAGCATACAATGATATCAGGTGTCGCTCATCTCCCACAGGAATGCCTATTGTGTCATACTGTTGTCTCAAATAAATAGCCAGGGGTTCTAGAGCCAATATGTAGAGCATGGGGGACCATGGGCAGCCCTGTCTGGTACCTCTGCTGAGTTTCCACTTCTCCAATATCACTGTCCCTGTCTTAACCCTAGCAAGAGGTTCACTATATAGCAATTTGGCCCACCGTAGGTATCCCGGACCCATAATGATAATGATAATGATAATTTGGCATTTATATAGCGCTACGAACCCTCAGGTATCTGAGCGCTGCTTATTATTACCCACGGTGTGTGGTGCTCATTTATCGACCTCGGAAGGATGAAAGGCTGAGTTTGGCCCCGCCGGGATTCGAACCTGCGTTAGCAGGCTCTGCACGGATGTCAAAGCGAGCGCTCTACTCGCTGTGCCACCATCCCGTAACCAGCAAGGGTCGCCAACAACCACAGCCATTTGACCGAGTCAAAGGCCTTTATTGCATCCAGCGACACCACCGCCAGGTCATCTCCACTCGTGTTCCCATATTCAATGACTCTGTGGAGCCTTCTAAAATTGTGAGATATGTTCCTGTTTGGGACATAACCCGTCTGATCCGGGTGTATCAATATATTTATGACTTTACGCAGCCTATTAGCCAGGATAGCAGTCAGAATTTTACTATCTTGATTCAACATTGACAGAGGTCTATAAGAACTACAGCTGTGTGCAGGCTTGTTAGGTTTGAGGAGCAGTATTATGATTGCTTAATGACTCTGGCAGTCTGCCTCGCTCGTGCGCCTCGTTTAGCATGTCTAACAGCGGGGGGAGTATCTCCTCCTGGAATGCTTTATAGAACTCGCTCGGTAACCCATCAGCTCCCGAGGTCTTACTGGTTGGCAACTGCCTTACCACTTCTCCCAGCTCCTCCAACGTAATGGGTGCGTCCATTTCCTCTATCTCATCTGCACTAATCTGTGGCAATCCTATGTCCTCCAGTGTTTCTTCTATTCTCTCGCGATCATCCCCCCGTCATCACCGTACAACAACTCATAGTATTTCGCGAATTCCTGATTTACTCCTTCCTGGGTGTCTGCTTCCCCTCCATCCTCCCGTTCTATCACTCTAATTGGGGGTCTCTGAGTTTCGCTCTTGCATAGCCATGCCGAATTCCGACCTGGTTTGTCACCCCCTGCATGTTGCCTCTCTATATACTTCCTATAATTAAGGTTACTCAGTCTTTCCCAGCACTCAGCACACTTTTGCTGCAGTCTCAGTATCAGGTCACTCTCCAGAGTGGCCTCATTCCTGCCCCTCAGTGCCTTTTCCAATTCTCTTTCAGCTTCCTGTAATTCTGCGAGGATCCCTCCCTGCAGACCCTTAGACTTCGCTATAGCCACTCCTCTAATCACAACCTTGAAGGCCTCCCACAGAGTACCCGCTCAGTCTACACTGCCCGTGCTTGTCTCGAAATAGCTGACAATTTCCTCCCTCATGTCTTCTCTAAAGATGGGATCTCTAAGCGCCTCTGCTCTGAGGCGCCATGTCTGTATCCTTGCTCTAGGGGGACAACATTGCCAATGGAGGAGCCGGGGCGAGTGGTCCAAGAGGACCCTTGCTTTAAATTCAATTTGCGTAATTTCGGTCAATATCTCTGGAGTGGTGAAGACATAGTCCAACCTCGTGTGCAGTTGCTGCGGGGCTGAATAATGCAAATATTGCCTCGCCTGTGGATGGCGCTCTCTCCACACATCCATTAATCCAAAATCATTTAGAAGTGCCTGTAAAGCCTTGGCCGATGGGGCCGGCCTATCTTGCTTCCCATCTGACCTCTTTACCCGAGGATCTAATACACAATTAAAGTCCCCACCCCAGATCACCGCACCCCCTACACACATGCTCAGACTACCACACAGAGTCCTGAAATAAGCTGCAGTGTTTTGGTTCGGGGCGTACGCATTGACACACTTATTTCCCTATTTTCCACTAGTCCTTTCACCACAATCAATCTCCCATCTGCCTCCACCCGCGTCTTCAACAGCTGAAACGGGACATGTGGCGCCACCCAGGTGATCACTCCCCTGGCATAGGCCGAATATGGAGCCCCCACCACCGTTCCTTTCCATTTCCTCTTGATCGTTTCTAGCTTGTCTCGCGTCAGATGAGTTTCTTGCAGTAAAGCAATGTCAATTTTCTGTCTCTGGAGGTATAACATCACCTTATTTCTCTTTAAATAACTATTAAGACCCCTGACATTCCAAGTAATTATTCTAAGGTCCCCCATGGCACAACCGAATCCCTCTCCTCCTCCCACCAGGGCAGTACGATTCGACTCTTCTATGTAGGCTCGTATTTAAACTAGAACTCCCCAAAACTATATACAACACAAACATTCCCTCCTCCCTCCCACCCACCTCCCCACTCGCACCCAACAACACCCTCCCCAACCGTTGCCCATCTCCATCCCTGGATCTCAGGCACCCCCACATCTAGCCCTGCCTAGCAAGTCTATACTCAGGGCTCAGCACGGTGAAGTCGCCCTAATGGCCACTTAACTACTAATTCTCGGGGGTAGGTTGCTTCCATCCCTTTGCTCCTATTTCCCATACTACTATGCATGATGTTAATGCTATTCAGCTCCAGCATGCAGTTAATTCTCTATATTCTAGTCCAGCCAGAGCACAAGATCCAAAGGCTACAAAAATGTCAATCAAATCTCCCATGTTCTCATAACAAGTCCACCTTCCCACTTATTCCCTTAATGTCCGCGACACAGACTCCTCACTTATCATGCTCCAGATGATCTCCATCAGCCTCCTGTTCCGGGCAGCCCTGCAGATCGAGCCACGATGCCGCCTCCTCCGGAGTGTCGAAGAAAAGCGCCTTGCTCTTGTGCAACCCCTTTAGCCTCGCCGGGTACAGAAGCATATATTTGATGCCCGCTGCACGCAGCCTCCTCTTGACGACCACGTAACTGTACCTTTGCCTCTGCACCAGCATCGTGTAATCGGGGTACGCTGTGATGTTGGTGGATGCTCTCTCAATTGTTCCGCCCTTACGAAAATACTCCAGGATCTTCTCCCTGTCTTTGTAGTTCAGGATCCTTGCGATTATCGGCCTCGGCGGGGCCCCAGGTCGTGGTTTCCAAACCAAGGCTCGATGTGCACGCTCAACAGTAAATCCTGTGAGGGTTTGTCTGCTCCTATCTCCTGGAGGATCATGTTCTCCACATAGTCCGTGGGGTCAATGCCTTCTTCCCCCTCGGGCAGGCCGACCACCCGTATGTTGTTCCTTCTCGCCCGTCCCTCCGCTTCTTCCGCTCGATTTTCAAGGTTGGCGACCTGCTGTTTTAGCACGTGGACCTCCTTTGCATTGTTTGTGCTGACATCCGTGTTAACCTTCACTGCGCTTTCCAAGCCACTTGTTCTCTCTGCCAGCGCTCGGACATCTTGTCGCAGCAGGGTAACTTCGATTCCCACAGCGTCAATTTTGTACTCCAGGGCTGTCCGCAGGTCCGCCATTGCTGTGCCCCATTTGGTGCTCAATTCTGTTATGTCCGCTAGGACCTGACGGTTATCTCCTTCTGAGGCGCCATCTGCGGAGGCTACACCCGTGCTCTGTGCTGCTGTCGTAGGGGTCCGCTGCGTTTTCACAAAGACCTCCATTGTGGATTGTTTAGATTTGGCTCTCAGTCCTTTCACAGACATCTCGCAATTCCCCTTCGTATCTGGTTCCCACAATGCAGTGACGTTTTGTCGTGCTCAGGTCTTCTGGGTGCTAGGGCGCTAGCCATGGGGGGTTGCGTTATGATGCGGCGCGCGACAATATGTTTCCAATGGACTGTCTTCTCCCACGTTTTCCTACTGCGCACAATTATACACGCGCCATCAGCGTGTTACGGGGGATCACACCGAACACAACATTACTTCACACCCTCCTTGCATTGGCCTGCCAGGTCATGTGTAGGTTTTCGCAATGTTAGGGTATGTCCTTGTCAGAATGTGTCACGCGGTCACATGCCTCATCTGCCAGTTAATATCCATTACTCTCAATTTTCCTCATCAGGAGGTACTGCAACGCTCCACTTCCCAGGTTGCCTCCAATCTTCTTACAGCCAGCAGGGTCTATCATATGTAACTGTATTCTGCTACTTTTTTGGTGCAGGACCTCCACAGGTCGTAATGTCCGGATGTAATGTGGCAGGGAGTCTACTCGCACTCCACGTAGCATACAGCACTATGCTCCGTCCCTGTGCGTCCACCAACCTGCTATTTATTGGCCCTTATGAGTGTGGTGTGCTCTGTTTTGTTTCAAGGGTTGATCTACCAGGGATCAAGCTCCGATGCGCCCGTTTCAAGGACTCCCAGCCGCGGGCCGACATCAGCTGTTTATGTTAGCGGCAGCCCCCTGTTGTACTGGGTCAGCCGCTGCTGTCCGCCTCGGGCCTTGCGCAGCCCCTTCGTCAGGATTTCAGGATCGAGCTCGCGCACCCGACGTGCCTCTCTGGTGCAGTGCTGTCCAAGGCTGCGCCGGCAGAGGAGGCACGCTGTCAACAGCCCAGAGCAGCTGCAAATGTCTTTTCAATTGATTGGAGCCGCCACGTGATACTGTAGCTGACTAATGGAGCCGGCAACTCCATTACGGAGACGCATCCTGTGGGATCCCTTTGTTCTCTGGAGTCGCCGCCATTTTAGTGTTGTATTCACGGCTGCTCTCAAGGATACAAAGTATCCGTCTGGCTCCTCCTCGGTCTCTCGTGTGCCGCTCGCTCGCTCATGTTCTGCCAGGTGCCTTACAACACGTTTAGATGTGTTCTGCTGCTCAAATCGTGTAAAATAAAATGCGTTTTCAGGCGGATCTGGATGCCGGATCACAGAGCACACAGGGCTTGCAGCCTATTCATGGCTGCCCAAGCCACGCCCCCCCTTTATTTCAATATGAATATCATGCCACTATTGCTTTCTTTCATTACTTCGGTATTCAAAATACTTGCAAGCGGCCAGCGGTCTACTACAGAGTCCCCCAGGGTCACCAAACGAAGGGCAACTCACTGGTTTCTTCCTGCGCATCAGCTTGGCCCACTGCCGCTGCAACCTCTTCTTCTCTTGTCGGCTACGGAGCTTCTGCCCGCGTGTTTCTAAAAGGGAATCTGTCTTGTGCCTCGCGTACACCAGTGCTCGCCAGCCACTGGAGTAGGGCACAGTATAAGGAGAGCTTCTCTCTCCAACAGGACAGCCTGTCACAGCACCGCTTCCTGCTGCATGACCTCTGCACTTCAGGTTTCCAACTCCTATGACCCTCTCGGGACCGTAATCCGATATGAAAACAGCGGCGGCTCTGGCGTCTTTAGTTCTCTGCTTCTGCTGATAACCCTGCTGCTGGTTACTTATTCTAATTGTCTGCACCTCAAGGGGCTTTAAATATTCAAAAAGGTCTGCTCATGTGTGGGTCATTAGAACCACTAGATTGCACATTGCAGTTCTGTACCTCTGAGCCCCTCTTCCTCGTCCCAGTACTTAGAGCATTATGGGACTTGAAGTCCCTAATGTTCTAGTTCCTTTTTATATCAAAGGCCTACATTTTGAAATAGCCCATTAAAACTGTTGGGTCATGAGGGAAGTTAGTTAGAGGGTTATCCCAATTCTCCTGCCCGAAGTCCCCTCTCATGTGATCCTTGCACAGAACACCACCCCCAGGGTCAGGATCAGGAAGCGTCTGCCTTTCCCTGGCCACCTGAGAAGGGTCCCAGGTGAGGGTCTTTGGAATAATCAGCTCTGATTCATCACAGCACATCATCTGATCTTGCCACATTTCTGAGTAACATTAACACCATACATGAAACAATGAAATTCACTTCAACACAGTATTGACATATGGTGAACTTTTTAGACACTAATGTGATTTTAGAAGAGGACCACACACTTAGTTTCACTGTTTTCCATAAAAGTACTGATCGCTACTCATCGTTAAATTGGAAGTCTAGTCCCCCAAGACAAGTGGACCCGGTACTAATAAAGTTACTACAGCATTGAAGAAACATTGGCCCATTCTAAG
The DNA here is from genome assembly GCF_040938575.1 of Ambystoma mexicanum. Classification (NCBI taxonomy): domain Eukaryota; kingdom Metazoa; phylum Chordata; class Amphibia; order Caudata; family Ambystomatidae; genus Ambystoma; species Ambystoma mexicanum. Next base: position 872,283,620 of record NC_090936.1, read on the forward strand.
AACAGATCCAGCTTTGAGTACCATCTGCAATGAATTCCTGCTAATAGCTTACAAGAGACAACAGAATCGGAGGGATAAGTTAGTATGAGCGGATACTGGATAGAAAGTATCCCAACAAACATATCTACAAGCTCCAAAGATGTGGACTTTTCCCTGCCTCAACTGTATACATTGTAACAATCCAAAAACAACAGGGAGAGCTTATAAAGCTAAGCACGGTACGACCGTGTTTGTCCTTTTAACCGTTAACGGGATCACATGGGTGCTGTCAGCACACAGATCTTCCGGAGCCCAGCAGTTACAGCCAAATAGGCACATTTTCACCCAATTGTGCGGGTTTTTTTGATTCCTCCTACCGGCATGATGATTTAAACAACCCAGTGTCATCCCTCGCCTCCTAAACAGACCTTGTGTTTAGAGATTTCGGCGTAGAGGAGACACCAGCATCCCCTTGTTCAGTATTTACCTGAACATCTGGCAATTTAGCTTGCATTTCAAAGTCACGGTCCTGAAGAAGATGGTTTGAATTTCCCGTGCCATCGAAACCGGTCGACCTTCCTTGGTCATGAGGGCTCTCATGACCTATCCGTGATCTCTTCCACACCAACTTTAGAGACTGCACTCTTAAATAAATTGCTTACTGTAGCACACTCACCTTAATAGAGCGAGCTACACCACCCTTTTTACAAGAGCCATTTTTTTAGCCCTACAGCCCTTAGGCTGTGTTTGATTTTATTGCACCCTCCAGTGGTGTCTCCAGCAGCACTGCTTTAAACTCCAACCACAATGTCCTACGGGAACCATTAAAGTTATACATTCTGAATGGAATATAAGCAGTTGACCTGTTTGGTAGGTTGTATCCACACAATTTAGCAGCCCCAAAATCTAATATACAGTTTTGTTGCATGCTGCCCAACCTGCTGAAGTCTACCACTTTTAGATGTCCCTGTTGGACTATTTGTGCCTGTTCTCAGACACCGCCACCAGTATAGAAGGTTGAGGGACAGTACTCTCCTCTATATCTTTTTAGTAGGCGTTACATCACGCGCAACCCAGGGAGAGGCACCCCGTTAGGGTCAGGGTGTTCTTCCTTAGGGCTAGGTACGCTGAGCCAGGTGGCCCTCCTTTTCATGTAATCGAGTGTGAGCACTTCAATTTATTCATTTGTTTGGCATACATTCGATGCACCTTGAATACTATTTTTCCTACAAAACCGTTGTTTTTGTGTTACCCTACATTGTAACAATGTCATTCGAGGCAATATCATTCACCACCCTCAAACTGGAGAAAAGATAATCCTGAAACAATTCATGACATGTATTTTTCTTTTTCTTTTAACATTCATAGCAGCGCACAAAACTCAGAGGCATCTAGGCGCTAGTTTCTTCCAAGTGCAATAGTACAGTACATGGTGTGTAGGACTGAGCATGACAGTTACAACAAAGTGGTAGATCATGAGTGTACAGTCTGGTAAAGCCTCAACGCATGGTACGGAGGCTACATCAGGTGTACAAGTGAGCAAGAAAGCAACATTTATGTAGGTGCACATACTGGAAAACCCTCACCTCCTGGTACGGGGGCTACTTCAGGTGTACAGGTAAGCATAAAATCAACATGTGTGTAGGTGCACAAACTGTCAAAGCCGCACCTCATGGTACCTGGGGGTAAATCAGATGTACAGGTTAGCATAAAAGGAAATGTTTCTGTGGATGCACATACTGGCGAAGCCTCACCTCTGGCTACATCAGGTGTACAGGTAAGTATACAAGGCAATGTTTGTGAGGGTGCACATTCTGGCGAAGCCTTACCTCCTGGTGCCGGGGGCTACATCAACAGAGTACACTGCATACATCATAAAGTGTCTATGTGGGAAGATGTATGTAGGTGAAACAACTAGGATGATCAAGGAGAGTATTGGTGAACACAAAGGAGACATCAGGAATTGTAGCATGAAATCTCCAATTGCAAGACATTTTTCCGAAATGGGACATGGTGATGGAATGGAAATTTTAAATCATTGAAACAATAGCCCTATATCTTAGAGGAGGGAGCCGGGAAAATAACTCCTACAACGCGACGTATTCTGGATCTTCAAATTACAGACAATGTATCCACTGGGAATGATATGTTATGATATGGCATATATAACACGCCTATACACAAGTGTTTCAAGGTGCGACGAGGCAAGGGAGGAGGAGAGAGGGAGGACCGAGACAAATGATCTTACTAGGACAAGTGATAATGAGCTTGCGCAAGTGCATAGGAGATAGGAGAGGGGAGGGGCAAAGTGCCAGGGGAGGGGGAGGAAGGGCAAGTGCCGTACACAGGATTAACAACAAGTAGTGCGGCCAGCAGCTGGCAAGTGTAAGGTTTAAGAGCAGACACCAGGCGTCAATAAGTGCTGGTAAGGGGACTGTAGGGTTGCAGATACAGCCCCAAGTGCAAGGGTTGCCAGGAGACAGTGCAGATGTCCAACTGGGTGGGCAGGGACCTGGCCCGAATTCAGAGGGTGGCCAGGTGACCAGTGCAGTATCAGACAGGAGATCAGCAAGGGAGATGAAGAGAGAAGGCAGAAGCAAAGAGGAAGGTCTTGAGGTGTTTCCGGAACCGGAGGTGGTTCTGCTCAAGTTTTAGAGAGGCAGGGAAGCTGTTCCAGAGGGAGGCCCCAGCCGAAAAAAGAGATCTACCACCAACTCATTGCTTAGAGAAGCGACTGACCCTGAGGGAGCTGGAGGTGGAGGAGCGAAGGGCTCGAGTAGGTAGATATTTCCGAACAGAGAGTTGGAGGTAAAGAGGACCCAGGCCCCAGAAGGCCTTGTGGACAATGCAGAGGGTCTTGAACTTGATCTGTGCAGCCACTGGGAGCCAGTGAAGAGATTTCAGGGCTGGAGAAATACGATCCCTTGGCTTGAGGCCAAGGACAAATCTCGTAGTCCTGTTCTGGATGAGTTGCAGAGGACAAAGAGTAGAAGAGGCAGATTTAGAAAGAGGCTGTTGCAGTAGTCCAGCCTAGAGAGAACCACATCTCTGGAGACGAGCTCTGGAGACAGTGAACCTCTGGAGGAAGGTGAGAAAAGGAAGAATACCTCTGAGGAGGTGTAGTTGGTAGTTTGATTTCTTAGAGATGTCAGAGATGTGAGGAGAAAAGGAGAGTGTGGAGTTGAAGATGACCCAAGGTTCTTAGCCTCACAGGTGGGAGCAGGAAGAGGGCCAAGGAAGGCCGGCCATAGAATGTCAGGAAAGGAAGGTGCAGGTGTGCCGATGATGAGGATCTCTGTCTTACTGGCATCAAGGCAGAGGTCATTGTCTGCACACAACTTCTGGATTCCAGACAGACAGTCAGAGAGGAAAGAGGGAGAAGAGGTGGCAGAGGGGAGCCCGAAAATAAAAGTTGAGTGTCATCCGCATAGCGCTGAAAGTTGGAGCAGAGAGTGGCAATGCGGTAGGCAAGAGGTGCCAGGTATGAACGAAGAATGGCCGTTAGAAACATTTTTGTAAATATGTAGGACATTAGTGATCAGAATTATGAACAAGATGGTTTAGAAATGTATGTGATTTAGGGATAGGCAGGGGTAAGGTGTGGGGGCCACATGGCACCATTGGTTTTGGTTTTCATTATCTAAGGACACACCAGATTTACATATGGGGAACATCACTCTTATCACATATTTGCAGTTATCTTCTTATATCCTGAATTGCACTTTTGTTTAGTTTGCAGGTATCTCTGTGGCTTAGCAAATGTGGTTGTTTGTTTCATGTACTCTATTGTTTGGAGGGGACCTTAGAAGCATGAGGTGGGGTACACACCATGTATCACAGACACAGGGTTGAATCCTGGATGGACATATCATGGAATGACACGTGGCAGTTGCTTTACTTTCTCCAGATTCACTGCATTATTTTCCTGAATTTTCACCATTTGTTTAGGTGACCATCCAATTAATTTCATTTTTTTTTATTACTGCACTGATCGCATGCATCTGTCACATATTCATTATGCACAGGTAGGATTTGTCCAAATGTTCAGTGAAGTCTGGGTTTTCAATTTTAACATTACAGGAAGTCATGAGGGAGCACTACACATCAAAATGGCTGCCAGATTTGAAGTAAAATGCTTAAGGGGTTAGCGGACGTCATCACTATCTAATTAATTTTTACACAGACCAGGTGCACTGCCATGTAATGCGCTCGCATTCGGGGTGCAGTATGCATAGAGAGAAGCAGGAACACGAGCGAACTGTTACGGCAGGCACTCTGGGTGCAGATGGGGGTGCATCGGCTAAAGAAATGGGAACATCAGCTCTGCACTGGCTATATTATATGTTACAAACAACAGACAGTATATGTAAGGAGTGTTCTTTTCCTGTTTAGTCTCGTTTTGCATGTTTGCAACTGTGTTGACACAACGTGGTGACACACGCATAAGCAGAATCTTCGTTTTTTGTAAGCACGCGATACACAGTGGCACAATGGGTTGTTGAATGACTCGAGTTTTAGTGAGCAGCACACTTGAGTTGCACAGTATGCATGTGGGTATAGACATGGAGCACTGAATACATGTTGTGTTTTAGGGCATACTGGTCAGCGCATTTAGGGTATTTACATCGAGAGGTGAGGTTACCTTTGCCATTTATGTTCTGCATGGCACACACTGATTTATGATTTGTAAAGATACCTGCTTGTCACAATAGATATTCACTGGTGGAGTTAGGTGACATATTAATCCTTAGCCACACCATGTTGGTAATCATGACTGTTTTGAGTTGGAGAACACACACAAAGCATTTTAATGCTCATTGGTGCCAAATAATGTGAGTATTTAGGAAGTGAGAGTATCATAATTATTTTCTAGCTTTATTTTTCTGTTGATTGGAGCCTTTTCGATTGGTTTTAAGCCACCTGAAGAGGATATGTGTTGGACTGAAACATGTACATTTAGTGGCAATAATTTTGTACACTTGGAGGCTAAAGAATGTATGGTTCATCCGAAGCAAGCAAAAGATGTGGATTTTGAATGAAATTGGCAATTCAAAATTCAACTGTGGATACTTTAAACAAATATAAAAACATTTTGTGCAAAACCATCAAAGTGGATGACATCATTTTTGAATGAATCATAGGAGTCATCCCTAAGAGTGGTAGAGTGTTCCATTGAACAGCAGGCGAGCCCGCTGTTTTCATTCACAAAATAAACTCCATTCCCAATTCCATTACTTGCACCTCAGGAATTGGGGTCATAAGACTCAGAGCAGGAGCCTGTTGTTGTTTCCACAGAAAGAGTCACCTGTCTGAAGCCCATTTAAACAGTTTTTCATTGTTTATCCCAAGATAAAATCATATTTGGAGCTTTGCTATAGAAGTATTATAGAAAAAAAGTTTATTTGCAATGTACCACCAGTGACATTGTGTGGTCAAAATCAGCCTTTATTTAACCTATGCTTCTTATCAAGCTGAAGAAACAAAGCCACGTGTAGCATTACAATCCAAAAATATAAGCCATTTTTCGAAATGTATAACTTTACAGTGAAAGAGACTATCACCCTGATAACAATTGTGATTTAGAGATAAACATCATTTGTTTAGCAGATGCTAAATCTGCCTGGTTTGTATTGATCAAAAAATAAAAATAATTATCTCTGTAAATATACATTATGTCACATCTCGAATCGTCATCCTGATGTATTCATTTTAGTAAACTAGTACATTGACATAAATAGTTATATTACAAAGTCCAAATGCATACCTACAAGGGTTACAGTGATTTCCCCTCCCACCTTTCCAGCCATAAGACTAGGGGTGATAAGCTTAGGAGAGGAGTTTTATATTATAAAATACCTGGCACACAAACGGAGGAGGAGAGCTTTCTGGAAATTTTGGGAAAGAGATGGCTGCCTGGGAAGTGAACTGAGACCAACTGGGGGACTTGTTTTCATACAAGCTGCAAAAAGGAACCCTTTGAGAAAGAGATGAGCAGGACATATTTGAGACTGGTTTCCAGACAGGCAGTTGAAGGGGCCTTTCTGATGCAGTAATTCAAGGCCATGGGGGCCCAAGCTGATTCTCTAAACTAAGAAGCCACATTAAGAATGTAAGTAAGAAAACCTGTTATAAATCCTGATCGCCCTATAGAGCTGTCCATGGTAAATCGCGACAATAAGAGGGGTTAGGAGCAATAGGGGACGCTAATTTGACAGCAAAACAGGTGCAGTGTTAAGGAAAATGCCACGTGCCTCCTATTCAACTGAAATGCAAAATGAGATTTCATGTTCAACAAAAATAATGCATTTTGTAAAGTGAAGGTGTAAAATTGAGATTTTTTTTAATTGAAATGCATTTTTATTTTTGTAAATTTACTCACCCTTTAAAATTTAATCCATGAATTCCGATCATCATAGAGAATGACCGGGGCCATAATGTTGTCATGAAATATTATTGCTTGATGGAATATCATTTAACATTGTCGCCGGCGGGCGCCTAGTCATTAAATAGATACTTGTGCAACAGAAAGTTGCTCTGATAATCCATACTATTCACACATTGAAAGTTGTACACACACATGTTCATTGAAGGATGTACACACACTTGTTTATTTAATGTGCCACACGCGTGTTAAGGAGTCTGTGCACCACCCTGAGGTGTGACACTCTGAATGGTATAACAGTCCTTTGATTCTGTAACTGGTGGGTGTCATTGGAGAAAATGAAGACTGAAATTCGATGCATTTCAAATGTCATGTTATGCCTCATGTTAAAATGATTTTGTGAAGTTAAGGATTTTGAGAGATATTCATGGACAAGCAATAGAAGTGCATTTAGAATGTCTATTATTCTTTAGAGCTTTTGGGACCCTCCTGTGGACGCCCTGCCCCTGACTTTGAGGCTGATTGATGACTATCTCAACTTTCGTAAAGCCCCCCGATCTACAGTAACAGCGCCAATATACCCTGGGGTAATAGCTATGCTATATAAAGTTAGGATAACATAACAGCTCAATGATATAGAAAATTAAATATGGTAATGAGTTCTTGTGTGAGTTCTTGTGTGTAAATTAGTAAGATTCATGTAGGCAGGTACAATTTTTATTTTGTTTTGCTGACTAATTGTTTATTAATATTTAAGCAATATGCCCCGACCCGCGGGGGCATTACCGAGACAGGTAATGCCCCAGCGGTGAGGGGCATATTGCTACAGGTACCCCAGAATGTAAGACCGGGGTACTAATAGCCCTCTTTTCTGTTCAGAAACACTCCAGTGTTTCGGAACAGAAAAGAAAAACAAAAGTCAAACGAAATGGCCGCCGGGAAAGGGAAAACAGACTCCATTTTCCCTTTCCGTGGCGGCCATCGGGAGCAGACGTGCTGGGAACAGAAGTGTTCCCAGCGCACTGACTCCCGAAAAAACAGAAATAGGAAGGTAAGTGGGGTTGGGATGTCGGGGAGGGTATTTTGTCCAGGGGAGGGGGGTGGAAAAAACAAAAAAAAAAGTACCTGAATCCCCGGCGGGGGACGAAGGCGGCCTCCAGGCGCGTGGAGGCTCAGAGCGGAGATGGCCCGGACGGGTAATGCCCCAGCGAGGGCCAATCAGAATTCTTTTTACATTCTGGTTGACCCTCGTCGGGTACTAAATGAAATTGTGATGGCTTCCCTGGCATGAAGCTGGAGACCACCTTTGTTTGGATTTTACTTTAATTCTTTTAACGACTTTTGAGTTTCTCTAATATTGCCTATGCCTTTGCAGGGTTAGACTGTATGAGCCAGGATGTGAGAAAGTCATGTCACACTAATGAGTGTTTATGACTTAAAGACAAAGTTTAAATGCAAAATATATAACTTTACAATGCAGAGCAGTAGTCATTTTGCCAAAGTTGGGGAGTGGGGTCAGGGGTCATCAGGTTGGCTGGGTCTCAGTATGAGCATGGGGGCAGAGCCCTCCATTCAGTGCATGAACGGGGCAGGTGAAATGTGGAGGGTGAATCCTTCCATTAGCAATGTGAGTGGGGAATGGAAGGAGGGGGTTCGACCAAAGGGTTTTCTGGTGGATGGGACCACAGGAGAGTGATTCAGTGTGTGCGTTTTGATGGATGGGGGTTCCAGAAGCCATGCCTCTACAGAAGCACATATAATCCTTCACTGCTTTGTGACAGCCTTGTGTGTGATTAGAGTGGGGTACAATCTGCTGTGCCAGATGACGTCCCTAATGGAAACACCACTGTAAATTGAGTATGGAATCATAGATGATAATATGACTGCCTTGCTAGTGGGATGCAGCTGTTGCATGTAAGGTCATGGTTACTGCTTGAGGGATGCAGTGGTCAGAACCAGATATATTCTGTTGTTTTAATGGTCTCTGTACTGGATCTTAAAACCACATGTGTGCTTTGATGATTCACAAGGTGTCGTCACTACTCCCCACGGGGAGCCCTTTTCCTTGAGGCTAGTTAAGTGCAAACACTTCCCAATAGTCCCCCTAGCGGTGGTTTAATATGGGAGCACCTCATGGGGAGACAATCCCCCTTTCAGGATATGGACGATCACCTGGAATATAGTCCAATTAATGTTGCCACTACCCACCATTCCTTAGCCCTCCCTAATGTCCAGAGTCCCTACATTGAGAAAAAGCCTACGTATTGTTGTAACATAAGGCCTAAGACTAATAGTGCTAGGACGAGGAAGAACACAGTAGATGTAGGGACACTGTGAGCAATGACACAGAGGAGGTGGGAAATAGTGGCAGGAGGTTCATGTGGGGAATATAGACATCTTGAATGGCTAGTGCACATTACAAATGAAAGGCACACATTCTGGGCAATGGCATTATTTTTAAAATGGTTGAGTTTAGGACATCAGATCATCTGTCCGGTTTGCACTATGTACATGAATACTAAAATGAAATTATCAATTAACAACCCTTCCCAATAATTTGTAACCTGTCATTAACAAATCAGTGCAAAATGGGCTCAGATGAGATGTCAAAATTAGGTGCTTCTCTACAATGGAGGAAATACATGTAAATATTATATTTTACTGGCTGTATAATTTCTTCCAGCATTGTACAAACTGCAAGGCTGAAAGATGCACTGTTGAAAAGCACCTTTGTATGAGCAGGAAGCAATTGTTGCAGATAAATTGGCAAAGCTATCGTGTTGAAGGAAAAATACTGAGGCAGCTCGGATGATGTGTGCACGTCAGAAAGGGAGGCAGGTCATGTTGATTGACAGAGTTAGCATTTAAAAGCAAGGGAGAGAGTGGGTATAGCCAGACTGACAGAGCAGAACTTCAGAAACTTCATGGGAAGTGCCAGGAGACTGGGGAAGCAGCTATCCTGGCATAGAATTTGTGTCATTCCTGTGGGCTGATGGAGTGTGCGGAGGTCGCAACACTGCTTTTGGCTGCCAAACCAACACAGAGGGGTGTTCAGGAGATAGCAGAGCGAGGATGAAGGTGAATATACCAGTCAATAAGTGAAGCAGCTATCCTGGCATAGAATTTGTGTCATTCCAGTGGGCTGACAGAGTGTGCGGAGGTTGTGACACTGCTTTTGGCTGCCAAACCAACACAGAGGGGTGTTCAGGAGATAGCAGAGCGAGGATCAAGGTGAATATACCAGTCAATAAGTGAGGGCATACATGGATGGATGCGGTTTAGTTAGCAAGGGGTGATTCATTCCATGTGTAATGTTTCAATGTCGAAAGTGAATGCAGTTTTAAAACTACAAGGTGTTTTTTATTAAGCATAACTTCTGCCAAGTCCCACGATTCAAGGTCGGGGTTGAGCTGACTGCAGTTCATTCTATTATTGAGTTGTGCCTTTTGAAATTGTTTTTTTCTTTCTTCTTGCTTCTCCACATTCGCACTGACAAATGTGTCATGTATAAATGTTGTATTGTATAATCGGTAAGTTTATTTGTCACGATAAAGACACATTACAAAAATCAGTATGTGTTCTGATACATTTTTATGGCCTTTGGGTTATGTCATTTAATCTATTGTGGGCTCTGTTGTTAGAAAGTGTGTGAGTGTGCAATATTTAATTTTGCGGTTTACAGCTGTACAGATCTGTCATCAAGGCATTAGCCCTGCCTCGTAGATAAGTTGCTGGGAAAAATGTGACACTGTCAACATCCAAGTGTAATAAGTCTGGTAACTTTCACCTAGGGAGGCTCCAGGATGAAATACAGGTTTTGGGATATACTCTGAGTGGAGCCTTATCACTCTATATATGGCATTACCACGATAACACTATACCTCCATTTTACCACAATAAAAGAATACCATGAGATTAGGTGTATCTTCCCCAGACAATGGACCTCATTACGAGTCCGGCAGTAGCTGTGCTGGTAAAACCGGCAGGCTGCTGCCGGACTCGTGGGGATTTACCGGCTCCAGACTTGCCGGAATCACCGGGGCATTATAGCCCCGGTGGTCCGGTAATTCCGGAGCCGGCATTCCATTACTCCCCATTGCTGTGGAGTCCCATAGGACTCCATGGGAATGGGGCAGTGGAAACACCGGCACCATGTCGTAATGGTGCCGGTGTTTCCATGTCCGTGTGCGGCTGGTGGTGTTACGCCCGCCAGGTCAGGCCTGGTGGGTGTAGCACCACACAGCCAAATAACTCAGAGGTAGCCGGTCCAGAAAACGGTGCCGTTAAATCCGGACCGGCTAACTCACAATGAGGCCCCATATCTTTAACAGGAGACAACCCCCCTCTGGGGATAAGGATGATCACCTGGGGGTACAGCCCAATGAATGTTGCCACTGCCCACCATTCCCTAGCCCTTCCTAATGTCCAGAGCCACTACATTGAGAAATAAGCCTATGTATTGTTGTAACATAAGGCCTAAGACTAAAAGTACTAGGATGAAGAATAATACAGGAGACATAAAGATCTTGAACTGTGATAACACTTGTATGAGCTGACCCCAAGGAGGCATGAGGATCAGTCACAAAGAAACAATGAAGAAGGACTTGTGCATTCTGCATGAGAGGAACTAGATACAAAGTATAAAAATGAACAAAGGACTGTTAGATTGAGGAAGCTCAGCCACAGAGCAAAAGTCAGCCACAATGAGAAGCACGGTGGTGGCCGGGGCCACGGCATCCAGTCCTGTTGGGGAAAGCATCCGGGACCCGAAGTCTCCAGCGCGGGAGATTCAAATACTGACCGAAAGCTGTAGAGAACTGGAGAGCAGCAAGAGGATGCCAAGGAAGTTCTCAACCCGCCGACTGGTTAAGGAGAAAGGAGCCATTCTCCTGAAGAAGGAAATTCCTGTTCACACTTTAATTTTAGTGTGAGGGTTAGAGTAGGATTCGACACACGACAGTGGAACTTTGATTTGACTGACATACTGACAATTCCTTTAGTTTTAGTCCGAGGCAGGGAAACCCCTCTTAGAGATAAGGATAATGAGGTCTTTTACTTAAGAAATAAAGGTTTACAACCAAAACCATGCCACCTTTGTGTCAGCTTCCTTCTTCGATACCCTTACAGTGCGAAGGCCAGGAAGATGGCAGGTAAAGCTTAAACATAGCGACACCCATGGATTAGATTGCTGCCAAATATTTGATTGATGCAACCCTGCCACAAGGAGCTGAAAATATGTTCTGCTCCCAAATTTCCATTTATCTCAAGCATCTGGACCCATACCTTTTCAATTCTGAGAACGAGATATCGATAGTGTGTGGAGGCACTTTTGGAATGTATCCATCAAAGGCTGCTTCTGATGGTGAAGCTCTACCATTGTTTGTATGTGTTGGACTGGTTCATTCCAAAGAGAAAACAGCTGTGCTCTCTTCCATAGTTCTGTTGGGCATAGCCAAGTCACCAGATTAAGGAATCTCTAAATATGCAGACAGACGTTAGGTGCCCATCCAGTGCTGTTGTTGAGTACATGATGCAGTGTCTGCAACTCAACAATCTTGTATAGCTGACAGGAACCTACTTGAGTTGTCACCCTGTCAACATGCTGATCCTGCAGAGAACCGGGTATCAGTTGGTTATTGTGTGGAAGACACTGAAAAACTTTCCATATTTATCTTGTATTAGCTGTCTACCCACCTAAATCTTTTCCTGCAACATTTTAAAAAATATATATATATTTTTATAACAGCGCTACACAGGCCTTCTGTTATTCAAAGTAATTTTGTGTACTGCACGTTTGTCCGCTCACCCTCTCTCCAAAGAATTGATCTTGGTTGCTAGACCACATCTGCCACTAGGTGAGCCAGGAAAAGCGTACAGGAACATGTTTGTCTAGGGTTAGTATGTACTACCATACCCTGAACTCAGGAGTAAGAGAAATGATTTTACGAATGAGAAATTGTATTAACTGTATTTCGTGTGGGTACCAAAAATATTCCTATTAAGGAAAGACAAAAATGATCACAGCTCCTGAGATGCCTGCCCTCCCTTGCAGCGCAGTTAATATTATTTTCCAAACAGTACTAAACATTTTTCAGAATTGTCATTGACCCTTACAAAAAACATGATCTTTGTTTTCTAGCGAGAGCTTTAGTTCTTTGCACACATACCCATCCTGGGCAGGGGAAGAACAGGATAGGTGGACAGGAGAAGTAGGCCAATCACAGGTAGACCAGAAGTTGTTCGGTTGAGGTCAGAGGAGGAGCAGGAGGACCGACAAGCCAGCATTAGGATGAGACAGCTGAGGAGTGTGGAGGAAATTTTGAAACAGATGAGGTATTGCTAGTGAGTCCAAGGGTACTGAATCATGTTTATCTAACGAGTGCGTTAGTCAATAAGAAGAGAAAGGACTGAGTGGGAGTGGGAAAGGAAAGGAAAGGGGGGTTCGGTCGGATAAAGGTCCCAGGTGAAGTTTTACTAGTGACTTCTTGACGTCCTTGAACAAGGCGCTATGTTTAGGCATTTATGAGCAATGGAATGGTGGATGTTATGATGAGAGATCCTCTCTGTTTAGGGATAGGAATGAAGATGGGACGATAGCCAGGCAGATGATGAGATCGGTTTTCCTGGTGAGTAATCAATCAAATGGAAAGGAGATTTGTAATCAGCGCTGTGTCTTCCTTAGGGTGATGTGTGGGTGAGTCCCAGCAAACTCTGGGGATTAAAGGGAGATGTAGGCGTGTTGGCAAGCGTTGGAGTGAGTGAGTTTGGGACCAGCTGTGGAGAGTGAGAGGTATGGATGTGACTGTGGGAATGAGGCTTGAGGTAGGAGATAATAAGATACGTGTAGGAAGGGAGGGAAGGTCAGTGTTTGAGTATGTATAGGAATAGCAGCAGGACTTGAGGGAAGAAGATGGAGGCTGAACAGAAGGGGGAGGTAAGGGCAGGGCATCTATATTTAGTGGATTTAGCAATGCTATAGGAAGAGGAGTAGAGGAAGAGGCTTAAGATTCACAGATCTAGCCATTGGCCCCCTGTGGTGGTTTCTGCCGAATCTATATTATTGTAATTTTGTCACTGTAGCGCTTATTAGCGGGTGACTCTGGGGGTGCCAGGAGCACTTGCGATGTGGGGCAATGTGAAGAAATAAGGAGTCTATCTGATTACAGGAGCTGGGCAAGGTTAAGGTAAGGCATGTACTTACAGTGTGGATCCTGTTACAGCAGCAGCACCAGGAAAGAGATAAGGATTAATGATGCATTAACACCTGGAGATGATTATTAACTGCCTCTAAGGTAATCAGAATGTTCAGAGTTTAGTCAATAATTACAGGTGTTGCCTGAATTCTGAACATTATGACTTCAAAAGCAAACAGGGAGAAAACAGTGCTATTTTCCATGCATGATTTCTTTCCACAATGTACTCTCTGTTAGGGAGAATTCTCCAAGATGGCTAATTTCCCTTACCTACTGAGTCCCTCAACAGCTTTGCTGGATTTCTAGGATTTATTTTTTCACCTGGTAAGAGTGTGGGCCTTTTTCCCCACTCTTACATGTGTTTTGCCATGTGTGTTACATTTTTGTGTTCATAGACTGTGGAGCCTCACCTACTCCAAAGCCATCATCTTTTTACTGTGTGTTACACAGCACCCTCAGTGCAGTGACACAGGGTTGTCTTTTTCAGACTTCCCGCTCAAACTCCATTTTCTGGGACTGACTACTGTCTCCCAGAACATGTAAAGTTGCCATTGACTTTATTAGTCTTTTTAAACCACACACCCAGTACAACCTATCTTACATAGAGTACGGGAAAGGGTTAATAGTTATCCCTTTTTGTCTGTCTCTCATGGAACATTATTCTGTTCCCTTTTCATTAAGATTTGGCTGGTGGCAGTGGTATCTACCCGATTTTTCCTACCGCGGGTATATTAAATAGCCTTGGTATTGTTTTAGGCTATCTTGGTAGCCTCGAACTTAGCCCGCTGGACCATATTTGTTTTAATTTGGTTCCGGCTGTGCTTATTTGTCATTTCTTTTTGTAAAAGTCTTTCTTGTGTTTTACTCTGCACGCCAAACCAGGTTTGGTTCCTTTGTTCGCCATCCTAAGGCGCCTGAAAGTCTGGGTCGGCAGGATATGAGGGAGGGGTTTCAGGACCCCTGCCATGGGCTCCCTTGGTAACCCAAGTCGCACTCCTGTGTGATTGACTGCCAGGCTGTGTGAATGGGGGGAACTGCATACAAATCAGGTCTCTGGAACTGAGAAGGCAGAGTTGCCATTGGATCGTGAGAACCAAAGAGAAACTGACAGAAGCGGACCTCTACCACAACTGAACCTCCTGCTAAAGCCCTGCTGCGGGTCCGAATCTCCAAGCTTCGATGACAGGAAGATCTGCAAGGAATATTCACCCCCTGAGCTGGTTGGAACAAACAGTTTGCCAAAAAGCAAGCCAGGCCTCCGTCCTCTGGTCGAATTTGCTGTGCACAGCTACAGTGAACCGGATAGCCAGGAGGAACGGACCTTGCTTGGGTTTTAAGGAGCTCACCTTTTATTTGTTGCTTTGCTCTGCTGCTGGTTTCTTCGCTGGGCAGTGCAGGACCCTCCATTCTTCCTACTTCGTGTCAGTCCGACAGTCGCTTCAGGAACCATAAGCCTGTAGGACCTGCCAGGAACGTCTGTCTCAGCTACAGCCTTCTTCTCCATTTAAGGTACTGTTCAAATCCGGTTGTTCGTTTCGTCCGACCGCAGTGAAAGTGTGTGAAACATTTCACCAATCCGAGGGCTTGTCCTTCCCTATTCTTTAACGTAACTTTTCGCCTGACCAACTTCGTCCTGAACTCTTGGCAAAGACTTAACCGCAAACTACCCTGAACTGTGTAATACTCTGCATAGACTTTGGCCCATTGACTTTGGCCAAGGGCCCTTGATTTGATTTCCTCACTATAGTTCCTTTTTCTAGATTGCCCTGCTTACTTACTTGTTGGTGCTGCTCAACTTTTGTCTAACTCTGTCTTTCCCTCACACTTCATTTTGAGCTTAACTTGTGCAGAATCTATTGGGTGTGGTGTAGTGTATTGAGAGTGTGATTTTTCAACTGCTTTACTTTAGTGACATGTTTTATAACTGATGTGTAAATAATTGTATATTCTTTTACTCAAAAAGTCAGTGTTTGTTTGAATCATAGTAATTGCTGTCCTTTGTGTAACTATTGATACTGCTCACTTTACTCTTGAGATAAGTCTGGCTGCTCAGCCATAGCTACCACTTTACTGTGTAGTACAGGCTTGTACCAAAGGTGAATTTGTACTGTCACTTGTAGTCTTAATTGTGTGTGATGATCCCAAAGGGTACTGCATATAATTCTGCCTAACACTCTCTCTCTGGGAGAATCTTTTTTTACTGCCACATTAAATTGAATGCACCAAAGAGAAAGTAAAAACGTGGAGAAATTCTTTCACTTTCTCAGAGATAAACCATTTACTCTTACGTCTAATGCATGTTCTTTTTAAACCCATTCCACTTCAACTAAGCTTTCCATTAAAATGCATAAATTATTAAGAGAACCTTGTTATTTAAATGCCATACAATAAAATCACACATAATTGATTAACTCAGTTTGTCTCTTTACTTTACTCAGTGTTAAAAAAACTGTTTTCTTCAATACAATAATTTCATATATTGCTTTTATTTCGGGATTGGTCATGATCGCTTGGGATGAAGACCTTTCCGCAACATATGGCCCTCTGCCTTGGGGGCGAGTCATTATTGGGCAATAATGACCCTTTCCTCATTCACTCCATAAGGCTATAATAATCGCCTTAAATTATTTGGGGAGCAAGGATGGAAGTAGTAGATATGTCCCAGAAGTATTACAAAATTACCTGAAGGGGACAACATAAAACAATCCACCCAATGGTCATGTAGCAAATTACAAGATTGCAACATATACTTGTACAATTCTTAGACTGTTCTGTGAACAACTGGAGGGTAAAACAGAAACAATTACAACACAACGTAATAAAGAACGCTAGCTTGACCCACGGATGATGGTGAATCGATCATTATTACAGCCATGAGCTCAAGTGTGGTAGCCTACACTGTAAAAATAGAGACTGCAACTTTGGAGCCTCAGGATTTATCCACATTGTCAAATTAAAGAAGCAACTAGAATGCATTACATGCTTGTAAAACCCTTAAACATTGGCAATAACACAAAGAAGGTGAAGAAACAATGAAATGGAATGTTATATTGTGACATTAGTACCCGGCAGGGGCGCAATCAGAATGAAAGTGCCATTCTGATTGGCACTCGCCGAGTCATTACCAGGCCGGGAATCCCTCCATCGGGATTCCACGGCCTTTGTCCCCGGCGGGGGGCGTGGCAGCCCCTCAGCCAATGAGGAGGCTCGAAGCGGGGCCATCCCACCTCCGAGCCTCCCCGCGGCTGAGAGGCTGCCTTTGCCCCCCGCCGGGGACTCGGGTAAGTCTTATTTTTTTTTTATTCCCTTCCCTAAATCCCACCCGCCCCCCCCCAACTTACCTTCTTGTTCCTGCGTCATCCCCGCTCCGCGCCTCCACACGGCTGGGTGCTTCCCTCGTCCCCCGACTGGGACGCAGGTACGTTTTTTTTTTTCCCCACTTGTGTTCCCAGCACGTCCGCTCCCGATGGCTGAGTCGGTAATGCCCCCGCGACTCGGGTCATATTGCTTTTTAAAGAAGGAATTAGAATGCAGGATATGCTTGTAAATCCATCGAAGCAATGGCAATGACTCAATGGAAAAAGAAGGCCAACGTGACAGTATCCACTAGAGCGCAGCATATCCTTGAAGATTTTTAGAATGCATTGACAGTAGCTCGGGCACAATGCTGCAATAATAACAGAATATTACAGTAATTCATAAATAGAAGAGCTCACGCTATATTTGTAATTAAATTGACTGGGGAGACTCAGGTTTAGAACATAGATAAGTTAAAAAGGAGACCAAGAACTTTATAAGTTTCTGTTAGCTACTGAACGCATGCTTTTTAGGCACTGAATATCCTGGCCATGAGCTAGAGCTTAAGCTAGCAACACAATATGGTCAAATTAAACCAATGCCACGAATCCCAAAGGGATAAGGTGAAATCAGGAGCACTACAGTATTGGTGGCTGGACAATCATCACGAGAATGTAATGGGGCCTATTGCCAAGTTTGTGACTGTCAGTTATAAGAGCATAGGAGACCATTCTTACTGGCTCATGTACAGTCATTTTAACAGTTAATTAAGCAATAAACCCTGAGCCGCGGGGGCATTACCGAGTCAGGTAATGCCCCGGGGCCCATAGTTACAGGCCCTAGAGAAGCGAGGGCCTTAACGAAAGCCCTGGGGGATTACTTGAATCAGTAAAGCCCCCGCGGCTCGGGGCTCATTGCTATTAGTACCCTGGCCGCAAGACCGGTGCACTAATAGCATTGTTTTTCTGTTCTGAAACGCTCTGTCGTTTAGGAGCAGAAAAAAAATGTAAAAACAAATGCCAGCCGGAGAGTCCGCTTTCCCTTTCCATGTGAGCAATCGGGAGAGGTTGCGCTGGGGACAGAAGTGTTCCCAGCGCGTTCGTTCCGAAAAAAGGACCAAAAAGAAGCTAAGTGGGATCGGGAGGACAGAGTGGGAATTGTTTGGATGGGGATATGGGGGGAGGGTGGGACAAAACACTTACCTGAATCCCCAGTGGGAGACGATGGCAGCCTTCAGCCGTGTGGTGGCTCGGGACGGGGATTACTCCGTTCCGAGCTTTGGCGCTGGGGACAGAAGTGTTCCCAGCGCGTTTGCTCTGTAAAAAGGACAAAAATCGAGGTAAGTGGGATTGGAAGGGCTGGGAGGGGATTGTTTGGATGGGGAAGTGGGGGAACTTACCTGAATCCCCGGTGGGAGACGATGGCAGCTTTCAGCCATGTAGTGGCTCGGGACGGGGATTACTCCGTTCCGAGCCTCCTCATTGGCTGAGGGGCTGCCACACTCCCCCTCGCCGGGGATATGTATATGAAGGATATTCAAGATTCGAGGGATTCTGCGTCGGGTAAAGCCTCGGCGAGGGCCAATCAGATTGTGTGTAACAATCTGATTGTCTCTCGCTGGGTACTAATTGATTGCATTTGTGTCTTTTCAATATAAGCATGCCACGATGGTGCATTTCTGACGCTCTACCACAGCAACAATCCACGTTACTTGGCAGTTACAGTGAATCCCAAATATAGAGGAATGGCTGCCTCGGCTGACACTAATCAGCACCTTTTAGGTGATCCCCTTGTAACATGCTATTGCTCTAAAAAGAAAACAATTTGCTTGAAAGCACTTTTGTTTCTACATAATGTCAACATTTGCAAGACAGAAAATGTAAACTCGAATACCGTGAAGCACTATACATTAAATACACGTGTTTATGAGCATAAACACCAAAGAATAGGCACTTAGCTTCTTAAAACCAAATGCTCAGCCTCTGGCAGTCTGTCAGTAGTCAAGGGGAACTGGCTGAGGCGGCATAATGCCATCATCAGCCTAAACCCCCACATGTAGCAAGTATTCTGCCACCATTACTAGGATTACACCTGAGCACAGTATTTGCCAACACCTAACCAGTTGATGGAACCATGCTCTAAATGGCGGGCAACATACTGTAAGCTAGGCAGCCCATGTTACACAAGCAGCTGAAGTTCATCAGCAGACTGGTGTTCTGGTGTCAGTTGCCCACCATGACAAGGACAAGATCTCAGAAGGAAAAGGGGAACTGTCTCTCAAAGGACAATACATGTTTAGTGCCTTTGGGGAAACCTAAAAACCAGTACACATTCTATGTTTATTTGAGGATTTTGAATGTTGGGAAGGTATGCACCTTTTGTTTAACCAGTATTCTTTTTTAACAAAGCAGCAACAAAGAACCATTGAAAATTCACATTTAGATTTGTACTAACCCAATATGTTTTATGCTTATCAGTACAAAGCCACATTACTAAGTGACCACTACATATGCCAAAACCGGGACACATCACAGGACAAGTCCAAGCCACACAACATGCCAGCAAATGCATCAGAGCAGAACGCACTGAGGAAAAATGCCACTCAAATGACATGTGGCCTGCTTCGCATTGGCAACAGCACAAACATGCTTCACCCAAATGGCACACATCAACAAGTCCACATGCCACTCTTAATGCACGCATACAATGAACTGCCTACATGGCATGGCCCCTAGATAGTAGGCAATATGGGCCAACAGAGAGAAGGACCCTCGATATCAGAAATGCCACATTTGCAGTTGGCTGCAGATCTGCACAAAACAACACTAACCATCCCTCACACAGGTCCACCCCCGACGAAAGCCTACACTGGCAATGACCTTTGCATCATCGATACAGTGTTAGTCCAGGCAACGCAGTACCATCCACATCACTCTGACCCACACGCATGTAGGTTGCAACACCACTTGACAAAGTAGCTAACGTCAAAGCATACACCCCACTGTACCCCTGCACTGAGAACACCATCACCATCAGTCATCAAAACATGCATACACAATAGTCCTAACTCCATCACCCAGGAGATACATGGGACAGTGGTGGCCAGAAGTAATGCAAACCAAAGACAGAACATACACCGCCGTAATTATGCAGCACTATACACACAATGGCCCTCATTACGACCTTGGCGGAGAACCATGGTGCTATTAGCACCATGGTCCATGGCGCTAAGCTGCCAACTCCGCCATGGTGGTTGGCGGACTTACCGCCCCATTCCGACCTTGGCGGGGCGGTAAGTCCCCAATCCCCATTTACCCTTCCCCATTCCCATTTTTGCCCCATAGGGCATAATGGGAGTGGGGAAGGCGTTAATTACGCCACCGTAAATTACGGTGGCGTAATTAACAACGAGGTCCCTTAGCGCCATGGATTTTAACGCCTGCAAAAAGCAGGCGTTAAAATCACCATGGCGCTACGGGAACTCGTACTCAGGCGGTAAGGGTCGGCGAAGTTTACGCCGGCGTAAACCCCTTACCGCCTGGGTCGTAATGAGGGCCAATATCAATTGCCAGAAGCCAGATACAAAAACATGAACCCTGTGCACACACTCATCCCTCACCCTGATACCCTCAACAACCTTCCACCTCAAGACACATCAACACCACTAACATGGGACATACCTTACAACCCACACGCTGTCCAGTCAAATGGTCGAATATATTTGATCGAATGACAAATTGGTCGAATCAATTTGGTCGGAAAAAAAAAGGTCGATTTTTTTTTTAAAAGTATATATTTTTTTTTGCTCTAGTATAGGTAAAAATAGGTAAAAAAAAGTTGTTTTAACACCAAAAACGGGGGATGGGGGGGACCCCCCCCAAAAAAAAAAAAAAAAAAAAAATTAGACCATTTTTTCGACCAAATTGATTCGACCATATTGTAATTCGATCAAATGCATTCGACCAAATGTCTGGTAACCCACACACACATAGACGTAGACACCCTCCAAGGCAGCATCCATCAGGTAAAGCCCTGTGACTCAATTCTTTTGTGTCAAAGCAACTTGCACTCTGTATTTATGCCCTCTTCGTGGTCCCTGCAGCCAGCTTTCCTCGCTCCTTACCCCTTACCCACACCACCCATCTCCCACTCTTCCTCCATTGTGATTGGATGAGCTGATGTAGAAAGCACTACAGCTAGAAGTGCCCACGTCTATCACTCGGCATTTCAGAGTTTGCAGCACTGAAGGCGGAATCCATCAGGTGAGGCCCTGTGACTCCACTTGTTAGCCCAAAGCAACCTGTGCTCTGTTTTTAGACCCTCCTCATGGCTCCTGCCACCTGCTTTCCTCGCTCCTTATACGCCCTCCCCACTCAGCCCACTTAAACACCCCCTAAACCAACCACCCCATCTACCCACCCGTCCAACCTTGATGCAGATCTCGCTCCTTCAAAATCAGAGCTGTTCGCTGGCAAGCTAGAAATGAAAACAATAGCCCCTCGAGAATCCATCCATCTCTCCTCTCCTGCCTCTCTGACCCAACCACTCCCCACCACACACATCCACTTCTCCCTCTTCCTACATCTCCCTCACAACCTCCCCTGAACCCACTAACTCACACTTTCCATGCTAGGTGCAGCAAAGGGTGCCCTGGCCAACACACCAATCTCAACAGCTCCTCCACACTCTCACTCACAGCCTTCTGGCTGTGTGAACCCCATGAAAGGGCTACGGTCTCGGCCGCCATGGGACCTCCCACCCCGTCTCTTCTCCCCTGCTCCACTCTATCCCAGCCCTGTCCTAGCTCTATTCCCCTCTCCCCAAATCCACCAAACCCCATTTGCCCTCCTTCTGCTCCCATGCCGTCCTCTCAACACCCCATCCTTTCATCTGCCACCCTCCCACTCCGTGCACTCCCTGTCTTACAACAGCACACCCTGCGACCCTAGCCCGATCAGGCCCTCCCATTCAAGATTCTTCTCCAACAACACATACACCGACCCCTGCTTTTATCTGTAATACAATCCCCCTCGGAAATCGAACCTGCTCTCTTGCATAGTCATCAACGCCCGGTCTGTCTCCAAAAACACATTTTACATTTTTGACTTTATCTCAGATGAAAACCTGGTTATTCTCCTCATCACAGAGACCTGGTTTGCAGACGATTACGAACCTATGGCGCATGACGCCTTCCCTTCTGGGGTACAAATTGATTGTTCCGAACAGACCCAGAAGAGGAGGAGGTGCTGCCCATCCTACACAAACACCAAATCCCAGTCCTACTCAAGGACACCTTACCCTGCAACACTGATTGTGAATCGTTGCTTGTAAAATTCTGAATCTCACCCTGCTATCTCCCACAGCTTTTAACTCCTATACAGATCCTCTGGCTACAACAGGAATTTCGCAGACTCCCTGAGTAACGCACTATCAACCACCTTCAACATCTGGTTTGACACTCCCTCAAGCTCCATGACCCACTCTCTCATGGATAACCTAGAAGCCCTGTGGAGAGGGGGGGGGGTTCAGGCTACCTCTTCCTCTGAAACACTTGCTCTTACGCTCGAGAAAAGTACTTGGGTGAATCGGGCACTTTCACCCGCGGTATTACCCACTTCACTTGCTATGGCATGCAAACCCAGTTCTACGGGTTTTGAGTTACCGCACGTTTCCCCTGCACACCATTGCGCATTTGTAGAGGACGTTCGGGCAACATAGCTCACTTTTTTGAATGAACCGTGCAGCAAACAGGTAATGACACACGCTTGCGCTCTTGCCCTAGAACACACACGGGTGTATCGGGTACTCTTCTCCCTCTCTATAGCCGACTTGACAGGATATTGCATGCAAACCCAATAATACGGGGTTTGTTTTCTCACGTGCACTGACCGCCAACGAACCCATGGGTTTTTAGCACCTCTTTAACCATGTTGGTGCAATCACTAATCCTTTTTTTTTTTTTTTAAATATCACACAGGCCCTCGCCCACAGATGCATAGCATACATGTTCTCTGTCAAACACAATGACAGATTAGTGAACAACTGTGTTCCTCATTTCAGCGCATATTTTGTGTGCAACTAGAGCCGATTGAGTCCCTCTGCTTTGGCGAACCCAGCAACGCCATTTTCACAACTAACCAGCCCTGAGACACCAAATTACTTGTAACAGGTATGTGACGGCACAACTACATGTTTTTCTATAGTCATTACCCCTCATGTAGACACGGTTTTAAAACACACACCCTTTATGTTCCCACAGCGTCACTGGCACTACGAGCAACATGTGGACGATCATCCTACAATACTCTGCCTAACTACTCCTGAGGAAAGCTATAGGACAATACATCATCTGCACTTGTTTTTGTTCATAGCTGGAAACACAATTGAGTGTTGACTCGATAGGTGCATGTTTAGTAACATCGCACTCTGAGTCACGATATACTAACCCTCACTTTTACCTATGTCTACCAGACAATTATATTATACGATGATACAATATAATGTAAACATGGACTTTTAGTTTTTATATGTCTGTATGTATAAAAAAAAGGAAGCTACCCCCTGTGTGTAAATAAATAATGTTGTGTACCTTAAAAGGTTTGTTATCTATTATAATAAAAACACAGATCTCATGTACTAGGATCTGTTACATGTATATGTGTGCCACACCTGCAAGTGTTTCAGAGGAAGAGGTAGCCTGAATCCCCCCCCCCCCTCTCCACAGTATATATATCCTCCTGATTCAGGCCCCTCTATAAAATACAAGAGGACCCCCCCTTTCCCTCCTTTACAACCCTAACCTAGAAGCCCTCAATGTGACAAAACTCATATCCCTACCCACCCACACTGCAAGCCAAACCCTCAATACGGTATTCAGCAACACAAACCTTATATCCACCACCCCCCCCCCCCAATCTGCACAGCTCACTCCGAAATCTTCTTCTCCCTTCTGACCTCCCCCCTCCCAGATCACCAGTCTGCCCACAGCCCACTCTGGAAGAAGGTCACCATTAAGCCTGATCTAACAAATGATCTCCTCAACTCACTCCTACCACTCTCCCTCAAGAAAGGTCCTCCCCATTGAACTCTTTGATCACTGGCTCTTCAGCGCCTTCATTCCCTCACTCCAACGAAACATACCTCTCAGAGAACGGGCCACAGCCCCAAATAGCACACAACCCACCTCAAATCTATCAATACTCTCAAGCACTGATTCGAGTGGACTTGAAGAACCAACCCCACTCCTCAAAACAAATCCTCTCTTGCAACACAGACTAGGGCCTACCGGACAGAAATTAGGAAAGCCTAAGAAAAATTCGAACGGAACCGAATCCTGAACTCGCGCAACCCTACTAGGGAACTGCACAGAATCATCTCTGAATTTAAGACGCCAGATGGCTCAACCCCTCCCCCCTGACTCCCAGTCCCTATGTGACACTCTATACAATTTTCCAAATATCGCTATTGATGGACAATGTGCCATCTTTTCTAAAATAGCACTGATTCCCCCTCCCCAGTCTCCACCTGACCCTAGACCCACCTCACTCTCTATGCCAGTCTTCTTCTCTTTCTCCCCCATTGCCCACCAATAGTTCCTCATGCTCCTAGCGCAAAGCCCTCCGTCAGGCTCCCCTGGAGATCCCTACCCCCTGCTCTCCTCAAGAACATCCTGACAACAACCTGTACAGGCAGCATTGCACTGCCAATCCTTAACCAGTACCTCTCCTTAGGAATCTTCATTGGCCAACTCCTCGACTGCACAGCATATAAACAGCTCTGCCTCATCACAGAATCCAACAACGTTCTTGATCCAGCACAAACAGGCTTCAGATCCCTCTGAAGAACTGAGACTTCCTTTGTGTCGGTTTGGGATGACTTAAATAGAACAGTGGACGCAGATTGATGTGCAGTGCTCATCCATCTCGACCTATCTACCCCCCTCGATACCATTGACCACACCATACTCACAGACAGGCTACACTCCTTTGGAATAAAGGACTCCGCTCTAACATGGATATCCTCCTTCATCTCTAATTGCTTGCAAATCATGCTCCTCCCCCTTTCTCCTGCCTCTCTTGCCCAGTGCTGAAAGGGGTTCAGCAGGGAACTTCGCTGTCTCCCCTCCTCTTCAATATCTACCTTAGCCCTCTCCCTGCACTCATCTGATCTCATAGCCTCATCTGTTACAACTATGCATATGACACCCAGATCATCCTCAAGATCCCAAAATCACCAGCCTCTGCCCGCCTAGACCTCTACTCATGCCTTTCTGATATCGACCACTAGATGACAACCCCAGCAACATCCACATCTGTGAAATACCTTGGATGCACACTGGACTGCAATCTATCCCTCTCCCAGAACCTGTTTCGTCCACCGATGCATCCTAAGCTGAATCTTCCCGCACCTCATCTACCCACGCCAAATCTCTGATATCCTTGCCATCATTCTCGGCCACATAGATAATGCAAACTGCCTTTATCCAGGCGCCCTGCCATTCCAGCTCAGGAAACTCGTAAGAATCCAATATGCTGCTCTCGTTCTCTACATTTCCCAACTGTTGCAACAGAGAAAAGTGCCCTAGAAGAATGCCCTGACAGCAGTGAGGACAGAGAAGAACATCAGCCACACCTGCCTGTGGGGAGTGCTCTGCTGGAGGAGGAGGAGAAGTAGGAGGAAGAAGTCATCTAGCCAACACAAGTGGTCCATCATGGTGACTCGTCATCTGGTGCCATGTGCATGAGCCTCCAAATCGCCCTGCCTGCAAAGGAGGAAAGCTCAGAGGAACTTGCCGAGGACAGCATCCCCCTCATGCAGGTGGAGAACCAATCCTGGACAACCAGTGGAGAGTCCACACACATCACATCCCCAAGCCCCCAGTATCAACCAGTTGCCTCTCCTGTGGAGCACTTGAGGATTTCAGGCGGGGCCGCTGCTGCTGTCAGCCCCCATGCTAAGGCAGGCAAACCAAATCAGCCTCCTGGAACATCAAGGGTGAGGCTTCAGACTGGATAAACATCATCCTGGAGCAACAGTGGCTCGTGGTCCAGGCAATGGTCAATGTGGGCAGGGAATCAGGCAAGGTAGGGTCGCCACACAGCGTGAGATCACTGCTGTGGCCAGCCGGTTGGTTACTTTGAATGAGACAGGGTGCACCGTAGGGCTTGAGATTGCTGTACTGGTCACTAGCAAGGAAACTACATGTGAGACAATGTTGAGACTGGGCAGGCAGGGCAGTGGAGCAGAGGAACAGCCACAACGTGGACAGGAGGAGACCTGAGATGGTGGACATGCCCTTGCAGGCAAATGTTACCCTGCCTTGTGTGCCACAGCCAACCCGCAGGCCAACCTCTCGCCAGGGTGGCAATCAACCCGTAGGCAGTCAAGCCACTGGTAAGGAAGATATCCAGGCCTCCCAGCCCTCACTGGCATCCCAGTCTGAGCCAAAACTCACACAGTGACGTGGGAGGCCCAGGAAGTGGCCTCCTACTCCTCCTCAGAGTCTTCATCTTCTTCTCCTCATCCTGATCCACCTACTCCCCACTTGAGCCACCTGCCACCACATTGTGACATCCACCACTCGCCATTCCCCAAATGACTGTATATAGCACCAATTAACTATTTTAACTGAATCATACTTGTCTGTCATCACTTGCCATGTGCAAAGATGTTGTATGAATGTGATTGGATGAAAGAAGCAATGTGCAGTGTTGTGTGTTGTCCTGTAATCCATATTCAACAGTCGAAGATATGGCCACAGATCCAAATACCATCACTACACACATACTTCAGCACCAAATGAAAGTGTCATGTGCAAAGTTTGGAAATGACACCAGATATGCGGCCATGAATCACGTTTGCGACTTTCAATGGGATCATCCAATTTTGCATCAAATTGCACATCCAGCCCTGTGTGTCCAAGCATCACTACAACAGCAACCCACATACATACATACATACACTACGCATACGCACAGATCCTGTACAGGCGCAATGTCACAGGCGGGAGTGAGGCCACAGTGTTACGGCAAATGTCAAGTGACAATGTAATGTGAAAGAGAACAGATCATTCTGCTAGCGAACAGATGTCACATATTAGCTACAGAACTCTGTCATGTCAATGGCACGTGTTCATACATGGGGATGTTTCTCATACCCTACCTACATCTCACGCATTACACATAAAATGCAAAGATCCAAGGACATGAGTCGGGGCCTGCTTGCAGGTTGCCGTCACTGGTGGGGTGGGGGGACATGAGTGGGGGCCTGCCTGCAGATTGCCGTCACTGGTGGGGGGACATGAGCGGGGCCTGCCTGCAGGTTGCCGTCACTGGTGGGGTGGGGGGACATGAGTCAGGGCCTGCCTGCAGGTTCTGGTGGGGTGGGGGGGACATGAGTGGGGGCCTGCCTGCAGGTTGCCGTCACTGGTGGGGTGGGGGGACATGAGTGGGGGCCTGCCTGCAGGTTGCCGTCACTGGTGGGGTGGGAGGGACATGAGTCAGGGGCCTGCATGCAGGTTGCCATCACTAGTGGGGTGGGGTTCATGAGTCGGGGCCTGCATGCGCAGGGGGTGCGCGGGTAGATTTTCACATGATATGGCTTGCACGAGCGGGGTACGCGTATTCAAGGGGGTGCACAAGGAGTTTTCAGGCGATTTGGCTGGCGCTTGCAGGGTATGCGTATTTGCGGGGTTACAGTTGGCCCTTTTCACCCGATTTGGCTGTCACGAGCGGGGTACATGTATTGAAGGGGTTACGGTAGGCGTCTTTCATGCAATTTGGGTGGTGCAAGCGGGCTGCGCGTATTCAAGGGGGTGCGCAAGCAGATTTTCACGCTATTTTGCTAGCGCGCCTGGAACGAAATCTAGCAGAGTTTTGCAAGGCCCTTTTCATGCAATTTTTTTCATGCAAATACGGTGTAGGGGGACTGTATGCTGGTCCAGGGTTAGCGCGGCCCTTTGTGCCCTATTGGAGTTTTCTATGGCTTTTTCTGGCGCAAGGGGCGTTCTTGAGGGCGTTACTGGCATGGCTGGATTATCACTGCGCCACGGCTGCAAATGGCTCGGGAAATCCATGAATACACAGTGCACCAAAATGCTGTTTTGCGCTGCGCCTGGTGCACGCGCCTGGCGTACGATCCCTCACTGCACCAGGCGCGTGCGCTACTTCTGTGCTGAATTCTATGAATTGGACCCCTTAGCAACTAAAAGGTAAACAAAGCTTCTCAGTAGATCCCAGCCCTTCTCTAATACCTCCTTTAGTTTCAGCTAACATGTTACTAGCTGAAACCCAATCATTAAGTTGTAATTATACCAATTTACCAAACATTATATATGTAGTATTTAAAAGGGAAATAGAAATGTAGGAGCTCGGAGATAAGCGATCACCCCCATTTTGGAAAATATGTCCAATCAAGGTGTGATGCCAGATTGTGGAGATCCATCCAGTGGACAAAACGGCAATAACAACTCTCCCATAAATCAAGCCCAGAGGTCAATATTATATTTCAATAATTTCCACGGAATTGCATCTGGACCTGGGCTTTTGTGCAGTGCTTGGGTATTCAGTATGCTAATTCCTGATTTCCTTCAGTAACCATTGATTAGAATTTCTGGTAGTTGAATAGTACAAAAAGGAGGGTCTTGATAAAAATTTAATAAAGTGTTGCACGAAGTAGGTAGGTTATATATATCCTGGCTTTTCCTCAAATTGAACGTTTTTGGCCCTGAAAGAATCATTACTAAAATGTCATATTATTATTTAAACATATATTCTCCTCCTTATTAAGCCAGGCATTGAGAGGAAAATCCTCCTTCGCCTTCTCGCACCTCGCTCTATAATCACATCCTCTTCATGTTATGTTATGTTATTTGGCATTTATATAGTGCTTAATATATCTGTATGACCTCAAAGCACTTGTGGGTTGAACACCCTCGGGGACTGTAGTCCAGGTCAGTCGAAAGAGTAGGGTAGCATAGGGTTCTTGGATGCACTCAATATGTGAGCAACTGATGTGATTGCCTGATGGTAACTGCATCCTAACATTAGTTGTGGTGGTATTAAGAGATCAGTTGAATGTGTACAGTCTAGTGGTTGGTCTCTGAGACTGCATTCTGGCTGCATTAGGCTTGTGTAGGACGTTTATGTATGCAGCTAGGCTGATTTGTTCGTGGGGTATAGCTGCGTTCTAGTGGGATGTTGGAGTGTGCATGGAGTATTGTTCCTATGTGAGCAACTAGGACGAATTGATCAAGTGATGTAGTTGCACTCTATTATGTTGGTGTAGAGTAGAGAGTGAGCATAGTTATAGGAGAGGTGCGTGTCTGGAGTGGATGTTTTATACTTACGAGCCCACAGTTCCGGATTAAAATCTTGCTTTCGCAGTAGCTGTACTCAGAGGGAGATGGCACAGGAGGCAGCTAGGCCAGTGTAGTAGACTTCAGGAAGTGGCTATTCAGCAGTCATATATCTCAGCGCCCGCAGGATGCTAAGGATGTCATCTATGGTATCCTTTTCCTGATTCTGTCCTGGTGATTTATTAGTCGCTTTCAGTGGTGTCATTGCTCGGTATCTCCTCTAACATTTGTCCGCAGGCTGTAATTACTTTCCAATTTAAAGATATTGAAGTCATGGTTCCTGGTGTTGCTGGGTTTCAGCGGCCTTAGATGGTCTTAATCAGGATTACGGAAAGAGACAGGTTTTTAGAGTTTGCGGAAGGCCATGTAGTATTGGGTGTGCCAAATGTGTGGGGGGAGTGAGTTCCACAGAGTTGGAACCAAGGTTGAGAAGGCGGATCCTCCAATCCAGGCTGAATTGGAGGTTGGAATCACTGGAAAGAGGGCAGTGCTTGATCTTAGGGTGCTTGATGGGAGGTAGGGTTTAATCATCTCTTGAAAGTACGTTAGTCTGGTCTTGTGCACTGCCCGGTAGGTAATGGATAGGTTTTTGAAGGTGGTCCTTCATCCCACAGGGAGCCAGTGAAGGGTGCAGAGAGTGAGGGTGATGTGGTCTCTGTGTCCCAGGGCAAGAAGGAGTTTGGCGGCAACGTTTTGGGCTCTTTGGAGTTTAAGTTGGTATGCCGGTGCTCCTAGGTATAAGGAGTTGGCATTGTCCAGTCTTGACATAACAATGGACATAATAGCGGCAAGTCTGTGGGGATAGATGAGGTAAGGGAAAATGCGTCTAAGGAGTTTGAAGTATAGGGACAGGATTTTGATACATTGGGCCTCATTACGACCCTGCCGGTCCGGAAAGAACGGTGGTGGTAAAACCGCCACCACCATTCTTTCCGGACCGGCTGATTAAGAGTCCTGCAGGCGGGAG
Source organism: Ambystoma mexicanum (assembly GCF_040938575.1). Classification (NCBI taxonomy): domain Eukaryota; kingdom Metazoa; phylum Chordata; class Amphibia; order Caudata; family Ambystomatidae; genus Ambystoma; species Ambystoma mexicanum. The sequence goes on from NC_090936.1 coordinate 872,313,793, forward strand.
GTGTCACTCCCGCCAGGTCTGACCTGGCGGGTTTAACACCACCCGCCTGCAGGCAGACATGGAAACACCGGCTCTGTCATAGACGGAACCAGTGTTTCCATGGTCCCCATCCCCATGGAGTCCTATGGGGCTCCATGGGAATGGGGACTTACACAATTCTGCCTCTGGAATTCCCGGGTCACCGGGGTCGTAATGCCCCAGTAATTCCGGGAATCACGGAGGCGGAATGGTAATACAAGTCTGGCAGTAACCTGCCGGTTTTTCCGGCTCGGTTACCGTCGGACTCGTATTGAGGCCCATTATTGATTTGATGGGAGAGGGTTAGGCCTGAGTCCATAATGCAGCCAAGGTTTTTGACTGTTTTGGAGGAAGGGGATCTGCCAAGGGAGGGGGGCATGGGAGTGGTTGCGGGAGAAGGGCAGTATTGCAGCACACCATGATTTCAGTTTAATCTGGGTTCAGAAGGAGGTTGTTTCTTGTCAATAAATGTGTGCAGGTGCTCTTGATCTTTAAAGCCTTAAATAAAGCTTCTTTGGTTCTTTTGCACTGCTGCCCAAACAACCCTAAGTTTTGTATTTAGTTCTAGGATGTTTGGTATGTAGAGTTGTCGCTACAAAGAGGCGTTTTACTTTTGTTGACATTCTTGTAAATTCTGCTAATAAGGCCGCATGCAGTGCTTCTCAGTTCATTCAGTCTCTGGGGTCACTTCTCTCATAATTTTTTGCTGAATCTCATTCTGTTTGAGGCATCCTTATTTTCGATTTTTCCCGTTGCACCAACATTTGATCAAAACATGGGGACCCTTTGGGGTCAGTACTATGGTTATTACAGTTTAAATAAAGAATCAATGTCAGGCTCAAGGGTGATTGATCACTTTCAGTCCTGTTGATAATCACCATGTTTTTAAACAAAGCTCAATCAATCCCTTTTAGAATACAATTATCTATAGTTGATGCTGCTCTTTGTGTCTGGAAAGTAAGTTGTCCATGATTATCTCAGATAGTACGGGAGGATATCTCTGTGGCAACGCGCTCGTCTTGGGAGCAAGACCACGCTGAGCAAAACACAGGTTCAAATCCATGGACCTGCGCTTGGGGAAAATAAAAGAACACAAGCGCGTTATAAATAACCTACCCTTCCAAAATGAAACTAGCGCCTAGATAACTAGGGGTTGTGTGCTGTAAAAAAATACATGCAAAAGTATTAATTTTTAAGACTATTCTAGCAGCAAAAGATTTTTAAACCTGCAATGTGTGTCCCATTGTATTGGGCGGATAGTCACCTCAGATTCAGGGAACACAGAGTTACTCATGATACAGATGATCATTTTGTTTGGAAGAATTAGTGAAGTATCAAAAAGTATGAGACCACACAATGTGACCCAAGACAGGAGAGGTTAAAAGAACAACAAATAGGCAGACGAGAAATGTCAACAGCAAGAAATGAGTCAAGCAAGGAGGAAAAAGAAAAAGACCAGAAGAAATAAACACAGGCATAGTAATTGGATCCAAGAAGAGGATGAATCGGAATACCAAGAATACATCATTTGTAACGTATCTGACATCTTTGTCAACAGCCCTCATTACGAATTTGGCAGTCTGGAAATAAAGGTGCCAGTAGCAACGTACCGGCACATTTTCCGGACCGCCAAACTTTAAGTATGCAGGCAGGGGCACTGAGCTACTGGCTGGCCTGACCTGCTAGGAGTTCAGGCCCCTACCAGCATGTTTTTCAATGAAGGACCAGCACCGTTAACAACAGTGCTGGTGCTTCTGTGTCCCCATTCCCATGCATTGGGAATGGGGATTTACCGTACCACTGCCGTTTGTGATATCCCAGTAGCATCGAGATGCCAGGCAGCGGTAACAGTGTTATGGGGTACCGGTAACCCAACGGCTAACCCAACGCCCACCAGCAACCTTGTAATGCGGCCCAAGACCTTCAAGTCAGCACCAAGTAAGGGCCTTACATTAGCCCTCTTAATCACTTTAATGACATGCAAATTTAAATATACCTTTTAAAATTCTGCAGAAATCTAAAGCTCAAAATGTTTTGGAGTTCCAAGCAAAGGAGTCTTATAGGAATATTATAATATTGCATCTCATATGTCAGTGACATTTTTTGAAGACACATTGACATTACTAATCTCGATGAATGGAAGATGAACACAGCATACATAGTTTTACAGAAGAACAAAACATCAAACCAGATGCTACAGTATTTAGTCATTTAAAACTTAAATATAAATGTATACCATGTTTGCCCACAGACAATGCTATTGATATATTCAAAAGCTAGTCACAGAAGATTTGAGAAGAATAACAACACAAGCAAAAAGAACATTTTCAATTCAGTTTCAACAAAGCAGTCAGTCAACTTTCTAATATTATAATGGTATTGTTTCCAAAAAACATTTATCAAGCTAAGCAATTCAGGATGAAAGGATGAGAACATCACATTTGAAATAAGGACATAAAGTTAATATACGCAAATTAGGTTACATTGTTAACAATATACGCCTGTAAATCGGAATATCATAAGCTCTACTACCAACAACATACTAAGAATGTATATAAAGATTAATTTGAAAGTTTGGGAAATTTAAGAGAGTACAAGAAAGGACATCAGGTTTAAAATATGTATCTAAAGTTGATCATGTAAATGAGGATATAAACTGGGCAATCATTACATGAAAATGAGGATACTACAAGGCCTTCTATCAACAACATATTATGTATTTGTATAAAGATCAATTTGAACTTTTTTGTAACAATCAAGCGAGTACAAGAAAACCTAATACTGATCATAACTATACAAATGGTTTATAGTCATAATGTAGAAAAAAAAGTCGACTTACAAAAATGTAGAACATTTTTTTTAGAAAACAATAATGTCGAAAACCTATACATAAAATGAAAAGTCAATTTTTAGAAAAAAAAATCTCGAAAAAAAAATGTCAATTAGCACTATCAATAAATAAATAAACAAGAAGAGTATCATTTACTAGGGGGGTCCCCCCCAACCCCCTCACCCAACACCCCCCTCCCACCCCCCCACCCCCCACCCCCTCTCACCCCTCATACTCAATACATTTTAATTATATATATATTTATTTATTTTTTTAGAAAAAATTCTAAAAAATGTAGAAAAAATTCGACATTATTGTTTTTTGACATTATTGTTTTCTAAAAAAAATTAGACATTTTGACTTTCTACATTATTGCATTCTACATTATGACTGACCACCTATACAAATATGATTTTATCTTTTTGTTTTGTCTCAATGTTTTGTATATTTATAAGTATTTTTGTAAATTTTCATAAATAAATACATTTTTAAGAATATATGTATTGAATACATATTCATTTGGATCTTGTTAGTAACTCCGCTGTCAGGAGGGGCATGAGGGTAGGGGCGTGCCCATTAAGCTAAAGGGAGAAAGGCACACAAGAAGCTGGACTACAAAGAGTCCTGTAGACAAGAAAGGATCGGCAACAGAGGCTGTGAACAAAAAGGGGCAGGGAATACAAAGATACAAACACGCTGGGTTCCCTCTTGGGGTGTACGCAGAATGGGGAAAGAGTGTTCCACAGACCTTTGGAAACTCCAGCCTGCTGCACAGATTGATATTACAGGGGCCCACTCTAAATGCTCATGGCTGGGAGCAACAGCAGTGGGTGTCTGTACCTGAACCCTAAGGCACGAACAAGGTAACAGTACTCACAAGACTGAAGCCTGTATGGGTCCAGCAGGAACCAAACAATGACTGCTTCCTGAAACAGGAACCAGTACACTGTAAACAATGGCACGAAGTACAACACTGAAACGCGACAAGGGAAGGGGCAGAGATTGCCTGTTGGAATCCAACAGTCAAACTCTGTACATAGGATTTACATAAACACAAGTGAAGACAAGAACAGAAATATCCAGGGAAATGGAAGCCAAAGAGAGCAAGGTTCAGAACAGAGACCCGGAAGAAAGGAAGGGCAGAAACCTAGTATCTAAATGCAGGGAATGGCGACCGGAAACTGTACACGGGAATCAAGAACAGTAACTCAGGTCTGGAAAGACAAGAGAAAGCTAGCAGAGGGAAATTATGGAAGCGGTATAACTGAAGTGGATAACCAAAGGGGAGGACTGAAGACTCAAGGAAGACAAGGACAGGAATCATGAACAGAGGGCTGCAGACAAGGAAGAGAGCAAGGGAGCAGTAGCCAGGAAACAGAGGGATTTAAATGAGAAAGGGAGCAAGGGGGCTGTAGCCAGGGAACGGAGGGCTGCAAACAAAGAAGAGAGGAAGGGGGCTGTAGTCAGGGAACAGAGGGCTGCAAACAAGGAAGCAGGGCGGCAGTATGGATGGCACAGAGGTGCAGGCAAAAGGCAGGGGGGAGAGGGCTGAGAAGCAGTGCAGCAAGGCAGGAAACACAGGGCTCTGGAACAAGAGCAGGAACTGGAAGCCACATGACACAGCAAATATCCAAGGAACAGGGCAACAAAGGGCTGGTAGAAAGCTCAATGCAAGAGGCCTGTGCTCCTGCAGGCAGCTGCTTAAATACTGACCTGCCCTGTGCTGAAGGAGGCTAATTAGCAGAACCTGGAGCAGCACACCTGAATGTAATTTGCCTCCGCCCTCTCTAGTCCTGCTAAAGCGAAAGCTGCACTGTTCTCTAAGGCTCCGGGGGGTTGTAGTGTTAGAACTGCTGTATAGGAATAGCCAGGAAATAGGAGCTACCACAAGGTGCATTATGGGACATGTAGTTTGTAAAAGTAAATACGAAAGTTCCAAATCCTTGTAAACGGAAAGTAAAGATAATAATATGAATAGGTGTTGTCCAGGGAGTATTACGGAAACAATTGAGTCCCAAATAGTCCACGATGGGTGCCAATTGGTGCACCAGTGGCACAATCATGACATCAGCATTTTCACATTTCAATAATGTATCTTTGTGTTTTGGTTCATCCAAGTATTTTCATGCTCTGAGTAAGAAAAACACCTATTAATCTTGAACGGTTCAGAAGAGGAGTCAGACTCCTTACTAGGAGCAGTGTAAACGTTTATCATAAAAAATCTCTATCAATTAGAGTGTGACCATGGATTTGTGAATAGGTGGACAGAGTTCCATGGGATCTCATTTACTGCACACAGCAGGACCACGTGCATACATTTTCAAAGTTAAACACCCTTTTATTCTTCTGTCTTGGATTGAAATAGAATGAAAACCAACAAGCAGTAGAATTAAAATGGAAAGAGACCAAGTTAATTGTAAAAGTATAATATCATACCAAAGCAAAGTAACTTTCAAAAAGTTTTAGGAAGTCATACTTACCACCAAAGTCATCTGTGTTCCATGATACTATGGCATACAATGAACAGTGATCTATTTTCTCAGTTGGTGTTTTTTAATGTGTTAACAGTACTTGTGGGGCACTTGAGGTGTGTCCAAAATATTTAGCAAGCTCATTCCTCTCCCTTAATCAATCTACATCATCAATTGGAAAAAGAACTTCATACCTGTTTGAGGTGCTGGCTCTTACAGAGTTTGTGTTCTGTAACTGGTTTTGTGTTCCAACACCAGCTAAAATATTTCTTGATATTAATATGATTGAAAACTTGCATTTGTCTTTATAGGGAAAAAGATGTTTTAATTGCTATAACAAAAGAAGAGCAAGAACCAAACCGCATTGCCATTCTTGTAAGGTTCCGTGCTATGCCTAAAAAGATTCAATATCACATTGACCATGCGCTTAGAACAAAAGAATAGCACAACCACATCACTTCTAAATCATTTTGCATTAGACCCCACCCAATCAGCCATTCAAGCCATCAAAATGTCTCTCAAATCAACAAAGCATGAATTTGCCTGGAATTTCAACCAATGAGCAGATTTCCTATCCTCACTAGCAGACTCATAATGTTTCGGGACATTAACAAGAGTTAATACCAATCAGCCTGCCATAGCCAATTATGTCAATATGATCTTGTTCTTTTTAGAGTTCCTGCACTTGCTAATGTAAGAGGTGATGGGTTTTTGTAGAAAACAAATATTAGAATGTTAATTACCAATTTCTTTTGATGTTTCAGAGCTAGTGATAATGTTACTCTTGTCTTACAGCTGTTTTCTATAACACAACAGAAATACTTAAATGACCATGAATGCATTCATCGAAATGGATTTCTTCCAGCTCACCAGTGCTACCCATCACTTGTGGAGTCTCACAAGAATGCATTCTCTATCCTTTGGTCCTTTACCTTTACATGGAACCGCTCTGAGTTCTCCTGGCTCCATACAGCAATGATATCCACCAATATGTAGATGACATGTAACTCTGCTTTGAGATATCCTCCATTGAACACATCCACAGACTCAAGGCCTGCCTCACATTGATCTAGTGCTGTGTGTCCAGTGCTTACTAGAAGACCCAATTCCTACTACTGACCAACCACTCTGAACTCACTGAAATCCAGACCTGGATCTTTTCTATGAACTTGAAGGGCTTCCCACCCCCAGCTGACCACCTGTCCTTCACCAAGCAAACAACTTAAAATCTACTGGCCAAGCCCTGGTCCTCTCCTGCCTGGATGGTAGCAGTGCTCTACTGCAAGGCCTTCCAGTGACTACTGTGCCACCTCTGAGATGTGGACAGAATGCGGCAGCAGGACTCATCGAAGAACACTGCAAATTCGACCACATCACCCTTACCCTCATCGAACTACATTGATGTCCACTCTAAGGACGTATCACATTCAAAACCAGCTATATCATCTACAAGGCTGTTGCCCTAAAATCCCCAGGCTAACTCCCTGAGAAGCTCAGGATCTCTAGATGCCTATGATCCACCAGAAGCAAGGACATGAGCAGATTTGAACTCTGCCTTTGCAGGAAGGAACGAACTAGAAGACAGGCCTACTCTGTCTATGCTCCAGACTCTGGTCTCGGTAAACACCAGAATAACCCTTGCTTCTACATTTCAGGAAGAAGCTCAAGCCTCTCCTCTTCAAGGAATGTCAACTCATTAACTCCTAGGTACATACCCCCTCCACTACCCACTTAGTATGAGACTGGGCAATCTGCTCCCCTCGTTTTCCTTCCTGGTTAGCTGGTGGTGATTTTTACCTGATTTGGGTAGAAAATGTAAATGATAGCCCTGTACACGAAGACCCAAACGTTCTGTCCTTGGAGGCATTTTCCTTTTGGGTGAACACATATTTTGAAAAGCACCTGGGGATCAGTAATGATGAATTTCTATTGCTTGCTATAAAGGAAAAGAGGATGATGGTTGCAGGCCTGGTGCTAAACATCCCTTTTATGCTTGAGAGTAAGCCAAATTGTGCGTCAGACTCCATAGCCTAGTTCCTATTGTACCAATATTCCTCCCAGGCCAACTGAAATGGCATCAGTGGTCATTTCGGTAAACCGATCAGGATTGAAATATACCATGCGCACTGCACTGGCAATGCAGGCTGTGATATCCTGGAAATCATCTTGACACTCCCAGGACCATGAAAATTCATAATCCTGATTAGAGAAAATGTGACTGGAAAATTGAATTGGCATTTTTCCAGATTACGTGTCAATTGAGCTTCGTCAAGTGCCATGTACACTTTTTTTTGCAGGCTCCCTGAGTTATAAATAGAATGTCATCACTGTAATTCACGCACTTCAGAATGTGTTGTATGACTTTATAAAGTCCTCCTGGAAATCTATTGCTGCAGAGGAATCCTTGAAGCTGAGATGTTAACATAAATATAAGCCCATTTATGTATCAACAACGGTCGTAATTTATCTGGGTTGTGGTTACAACTGGTGACAGCCCTTCGTCAGATCTAGCTTGGAAAATGCTGTAGTCCCATTTAGAATGTGTATCATGTCATTGGCCCTCATTACAAGTCAGGCGTTAAGGGTTTAACGGCGCCGTCGGCGCCGTTAACCCTTAACGCCTGATTCACACTTTAACGCCTGCTTTTTGCAGGCGTTAAAGTCCAAGGCGCTAAGCGACCTTGGTGCTAATTACGGCACCGTAATTTACGGTACCGTAATTTACGGTGCCGTAATTAGCGCCTTCCCCATCCCCATTATTCCCTATGGGGCAAAAATGGGAATGGGTAAGGGCAAATGGTGAATGGTGAATGGGGAATTACCGCCCCACTCACCTTGGAATGGGGCGGTAATTCCGCCATCCACCATGGCGGAATCTGGCATGGACCATGGTGCTAATAGCACCATGGTCCACCGCCTGACTTGTAATGAGGGCCATTAAGTTGGGCGACAGGTCACTCATGTCACTCATGTTGTATGGGGTGCTTGGGTTGATGCATGTCGACACATATGCAGATCTGTTGTGCATTACTTTTCTTTAGTACATAGGCTATAGGAGAGAGCCGGCAAATTGGTCCTGCCACTGGTTCATTAATATCTTGTTTAAGCAGCGATTGTATTTCAGCCTCCACTTGCTTGGCACACCTCTGTAATGTTTGGCTACTGGCTAGACTGTGTCATACATTTTGAGACTGATTTGTTGGCCTCTCATCATTCCAGTCCCTTTAAAGAATGAAGGGACCTATGCTGATATGAATGAACTGGTGTTACCTTCTTCCGCCACACATGATTCGATATAGAATGTGTATGACATGCAGGACAATCGCAGGCTAGGATGCAGCCACACTTTACTTTAATAACAAGAAATAATATGCCAACTTTACTCTCATGGTCCTTGTATCTTACTAGTTTGTGAAATGCCATTTTGCAAGAAAGAGCTTGATCTGATTCATATAGATATTTTTTCATCATGACTGGAGACAGGGAGGACTCTCTTTGATCTGCAGGTATCCTCTTCACCATCTCGGTGAACCCTGTGTTGATAAGGAATTCAACTGATTGCCCATTTACCTGTAGCAGTAGGATGGGTCTATAGTCAATGAATGTGCCCTTTCCCAATGGAAAAAATGTAGCCACCTGCTTTAGGCCCACCTTGGGTGTAATGCCAATTTTTCTATCTGTGAGATAGGTCACCCACACAGTGCACTCTTTGGGTGGACCTTGTGTCTCTGTTTGACAGACTAGTACATGCATGATACAGTCATTGTGACATGTCGTTTCTTGAGGGGACATGTCTTTTGGGTGTGGAAGCTTAGCAGGCTGACTGGAATTGGTATGTTTTACTGCATGTATTGCTTGTTTGTGCCCGACATTTACCTTCATGAGGGTATTTGTAGCCACAGGGGAGGCATTCCTGTTTTCCATGTTTAAACACCTTCAGTCACTCAATGAGATTATATAACAGTTCAGGTTGAGACTGATATTTCCTTGGCCTTCACTTGCATATCCTCCACATGGCTACTGTCATGCAGAGACTCCACATGGCTACTGTCATGCAGAGACTTTGTTTTTTGTAGTAACCTTTTTCCCAAAGACAGGACATTCACACCACAATGTGACTTGATATTTTAAAGGCCATTTGAATAAGGATACAGCATGGTTTTGTTTCATTCTCACCTTCAGTCTCATCACAAAACTATATGGCAGCCACTGTCGAGTGAAACAGTTGGTGTCCAAAGTCTAGATTTTTCCTGGGGCTGAGGCCTTCACACGAGTCATTTCATCTTCAGGAAACACAAATGTGATGCTAAGCACCCCAGGGCCTATGCAGTGCATTAAGAGTATGCTATTTATTTCACCACCCACAAGGGTCATAGCAGAGATGAGAACATCAAAGTCACATGTCCATCTCACCCACCTGGGATTGCAACTTTGAGAAATGTCAAAGTGGAGAATGTGGATGGGTAATTGCAGGGACAGTGCATTGAGAGTTAGTTTATTTTGCAGCAGTAAAAGCCCGGACAGATGTAAAACTTTCAAAAGCCAAGGAGTTGCCATCGACAGACATAGGGCTTCATTACAAGTTTGGTGGTATTCCGGTGGTAAATCCACAGTGGAAGTCACAATTATTTTGAGTCCATACGACTTCATGGGGTTGTCAGTGGAATTACCTCCGGCGGTGATTCCGCTGGTGGCAATTCTGCCGATTAAGGCGGCTGATTCTCCTCCACCTCACTGCCATACCTGTAGTACAGCTCTGCGGTAAAACATCAGTAACTGAATTACTGCCATTTTGACCATACTGCTGTACTAGTAATGATGCCCATAGTCTGTATTTATCAAACAACCGTAGACTCACATGAACATTCTGCTGCAATGTAAGTACTTGAAAATCAGGTGTCAGCGGGATGCCAGCAGACATCAGAAGTGACCAGTGTGAGTCCCTTGAATGGAATGAATAGACGAAAGACATGTTATTGGACTGAAGGCAAGTCTGTCTCTGAAGGAAGAGATCAGTATCAGTCCAGATTTCAGACACCGCAATGACGCTCTTTAAACATATACTGCAAGAAAATCAGACAGTTCACACATTAGTCGTGGAATACAGGCATCTGAGGGAAAAGTACAAGAGACCGAACCACGGCCCCCTGACTGTCTTGTCCTACCGAAAGTGACATAGTGCCAGATGTGCACCACAACAGAAACAGATGCCACCAGCAGCACTGGGGATCAATGCACTCTGGCACCAGGAAAAGAGAAACACTGCTCTCACTCGGACAACAATTGGGCTGTGAAACAGCATACGGCGATCCCACCACTCTCTGGTACAGCAGCAGCATTCACGGTTACACCATTCCATTCCCCGCTCATACCCACATGTAGTTTTTGGTGGCATTTATAGAGTTAAGAAGACACAGAGAACAATGTTTGCAACCTTTCTTTATTATTCCTCTTCTGAAGTGCACAGTTTTCTTTCACTCCACGCCCTTCCATGACCCACCCTTACCGAGTATACATCATGTCTTGCTAAGTGCCCAAATGTCTATCCTCCCACACAATAATGTGGATAAAATATGCTGAAACCCAAATTGAAGGAGCAGATACAAATACACAAGTTAAACCTTGTCTCAAGCAGGTTTTCGCTCTGTTGGTGTTTTGGCGGTTGCACAGGTGCATGGTGGATAGTAACATTGTGTAACATGGTCCACACGCTGGGCAAGAAGAAGTGGAAGGAAGGATTGAGCGAGTCATTCAAGGGATAAACCAGCATTGGCAATGCCAACAGTTTTGGCTTTTGTGTGTACATCGGAAAAGCATTGATGTAGTGGTGCTAATTGGCCATTGATGGTAGCAGCTGCAAAATGGTGCGAATACCTGGGCATTTTATAGCTGTGACTGGCGATTGCCCTTCTAATACCTATAAACACGTCAAAACTGTTGTCTTTGCCCGTGCTTGATTTCAACAGGACTTCAGTGAAGCATGCACATTCTGCTAATAAATAAAGGGACTTAAGGCAGACCTGGCTCAGACATTTTTATTACACTATAGCACGTGTATAGCTCAAATTAAAACATTAAGTTACAGAAGACTTGTTTGAGGAAACACTGACAGGGACACCGAGCTCCAACTTTGAAGTTAAGTCTGCTTAAGCTAACTCTAAGAGATCCCGGGGGTTGTGTTTTAGTCAAGGAACGGCAGGAAGTAGATGGGAATGGCGATAGAGTTTCTCATGGCCATGGGCAGTCAATGGTGCGTAAATAAACAAACTACACCTAAAAGCATTGTGGAGGTGAGTAGAGCACTAGAATGAGTAGATCATTGCACTGATCAAGGGTAAGCGATGAGGCTCCAGCTGTCAGTGAATTGGTTCTTGGGAGACGGTGCCCTTCTGTCTCGAAATTTAGTTTGGAAAGGAGTGGTTAAGAACCTAGGTCATATAGGAGCTGGATCAGTGAATGGTTAGCTGGATCTTATCCGTTTTTTGGAAGAAAATTCAGAGGAGTCTTGTCTTTAGTTCTGTTGTGATTTTATTACACAGTTTAGCCGACACGTGTTTCGACCCACCTGGGTCTTTATCAAGGCATTTGTAGGGTGATTGTAACAGTCTATTTAGATCAAGAGCCCTCTGTTGGAAGCCCACGTTGAATATCATCTGTGTGGCCTGGATGCCCTCTGCATAATGATGAGCGGTCTCTGCAATCATCGTAAGATCGCAGAGACCACTCATCTTTATGCAGAGGCCATCCAGGTCCCACAGCTGTTATTGAACTTGGGCTACTTACGAAGGGCTCTTTATCTACATAGACTGTTACAGTCACCCTACACACGCCTTGAAAAATACCCAGCTTGGTCAGGACACGTGTCAGCTGAACTGTGTAATACAATCACAACAACACTAAAGACAAGGCTCCTCTGAATTTTCTTCCAAAAACGGATAATAAGCTCCAGCTAACCATTCACTAATCCAATGCCTATATGACCTAGGTTCTCAACCACTCCTCTCTAACCTATAAGCATTGTGCCCCTCCTCATATGCCATCTCCTCCTAGCTGTGCTCACATGCCATAGTTCCAGCTTAAAGTGGCGCTACAGCACCACCATCTAGCCAAAACTAAGAATGGTTGTCGGGAAGTTTAAAAGTAGGTCTGAGGCTCCAAAGCCTGTAGTGATATTTTATAAGCAATGCATGACTTCAGGATATTTTGGAAATTATTATGCATTTTCTGCTCATATAGATATCCTGAAATGGCTGAATTGCCTATAATTCGCAGTATGAGGCTTAGACAGTAGAATCAAAGCATGGTCTTAACTAAGTTATGTCATTTTATGCATGAATTCCAGCCAGCATGCATTTAAAAAAATATATAATGCCATAAGATTTACCATGACATTGTGGTTGCTCGAAATGTTACTAAAAGGGGGGCTGAGATGTGGCCATGCTGAGGGTGGTAGTGTACAGTTAATGATTTCTTTCAGATGCATACTAATCAATATGATCACAAGACGGCAGGCAAAAGACACATTAAAACACAATATCAGTTTTGTTAGGAAACTATCAGAACAACATCTATCAATTTTGTGTGCGTTATTTCCAACTGCAATTCTGCTCCGCGTCCTTTGTTCTAGTTACCCAAATACACAGCTAATAAATACACGATTTGCTGTTGATGGCTACATGACCTCACTTGGGACAACTTTGTCCCATTCATTATATTTTTAACCACTTCTGATTATCACCAAATCTATCAAAGTGGGGCCAGGATAATGATATAGAATTAAAATCAGGCACATTGCTTAGTAAATAAAAGAATGTTTTCATACTCCTAGAAAGAAGTAAGAACACCTTGATTCACTGGCTATTAAAGCAAACCATATATTTTCTTTAGGAGACATGAATATTATATTTAGTTGTTTGCTTTTGAAAAAAAAAGGTTTTCAAAATGATGTCAAGTATGATACATTATATTTTTTTAAAAGCGTGCATTTACATTCAATTGACACTACTAAATATCCATCGCTAGATTGAAACACGTGTATTGCCCCCAACTACATGCAAATGCATATTTCTGAGCAAATCAAGATTTTATCCATAAAACCAAGTGTGTGAAACACAATAGATCTCAAGACCTAAGCAAAAGTGTGTTCACACTTCCTGAAAAAGGCCCCACATCACAAATTGCATGTTGTAATCATTGCACATCCCATATCTCACAGAGAAGAGGTGTAAATTTGTGATCCTTCACTCTCCATGACATGAGCATCTCCGCATGGTGGTGGTTAAATGTTCGTAATTCTGTAAGCCGGCCAAGAAGTCGCGCAAAATGCTGAGGGTTGTCCGGGTGGTAAAGCTTGCAGAGTTTCTGTAGAATTTCAAGCAGTGGTTCCTGGAGCTTTTCCACTAAGTCTTTGTTGTTTATGTATTGTCGATCTGTTGGGATGCAAGGGCAAGAGAAACACACCTGGGATAAATATTTTTTTTAAATCATGCATACCAGAATAAACCTTTTCAACATGTGACGTTAACATATGAGACACTGGAAACGTGTTACTGCTCCTTGCATCTCTGCATGGATGGAGGACTGTCTCTGATGGAAAAAGTATCTCTGGGCAAAAAACAGAAAATGAACCTGTATAATGGAATATGTGGGAGGTTTGTGTAGATGATCTGATATATGGTCGTATGCTTGGCATGCTGATCCTGTTTTGTTTGTATTTCTTGTTTCATGTTGTATATACTGAAGTGCTTTGATTATTTTGTCTTTTCAACTGTTGCACTTTGAAAATAAATAAATATGTAAATATAAAAAAAGGTTGAGTTATGCGTGCTATTTAGTGCAATAGTTAGCCTGGAAATCAATAAATTCCCCTTATTCCTGATGTCCCATTGTCCTGCTTCTGCAGTAGAACGTGTCACGCTGTAATGTGCACCAAGACAAGGAAAAACGATGCTGTGCCTTGTATTCTTCGCCGGTTCCACGACATTGATTAATGTGCTCCACAATTTATGCATGCACCTCACACAACACAGCGCTCTATGACACAGTGAGGTTCTGATCCACCAACCTCTCAACGTGTACCAGATAGCTCCCAGGCCTTGACTGGGACCAGGGGACCAGCCTCAATGACCAGGATCACCTGTCCTCTGGCCAGGCTGCACATCGCGGGACCGAGAACCTCCAGTTGGTCTTTGGGAGAGGGCCACAGCTCCTTTGCAATGGAAGGAAGTCCGTGGTGACATCACTTCGGTGAGACTTCGACCTGCATGACCACCCCACTTCCTGACCCTTCTTGCTTCCGTTGGGGAGGACACAAAGTGTGTAGGACTCCCTTCATGGCAGGAACGAGTCGCATCCCTCAGTTTCTGTCCTGTCATGTTCCATTTTAGAAACATGACGAGGGGACTCCCGCATTTACATTTCGAGCACCCCATTCAAATGAGGGTGTGCTCCACCAGTTAAGTTGACTGTGCATGGTTGCATGATTTGGAATCACAGGTGGGCTGAAATACCAAACTGCACTGGCTGGGCAAAAAAGGGAAAAAATGAAACACGTGCTAATGCGCCGCCTTGTGGTGGGCCACTCGATTTGTGCTGCATACATATTTTACTATATTAGGACAGGATCTGACATTATCCACACATACAGTGGTGTTCTGCGATTTTAAACATGTATCATGAATACATTCATGCTTTCATGACAATTATGTAGGTTTGTAATCTTTTGTTCAAGAGAAAAAAGCTCTTTGCATCACTGCTTTGGCTAATATATGGTATAAAGTACCCCCTAATGTAGGTTATGAGGATGCTACAGGTTACTGAGGAGTTTTGTGACCAAATAGCGGAAAGAGGCAGAAGGGCGAGTTCTTTTATAAGGTCATGAACTCCAAGGTGACTTGTAATATACTTTTATGCATGGTAGGTGTTAGGGAGAATTCTCATAAATGTGCTAATTTCCCTTACCTTTTGGAGACCCAGCAACTTTGCTGGATTCTTAAGACTTTCATTGTTACCTGGAAAGAGTGTGAGCCTTTTTTCCCACTCTTTCATGTATTTTGATGTGTGTTTTACTTTTGTGTTCTTTGGATATGGAGTTTTAGACAACACCATAGACATCATCTTTTCTTGTGTGTCACACAGCACCCTCGATGCAGTGGCACACGGATGTCTTTTAGATTTCCAAAGGTTTAAATACCTTTTCTGGGACTGACTACTGTCTCCCAGTGAATGTAAAGTTAAATTGACTTTGCTAGTCTTTTTAAATTGCTAGACCCATCACACACTGCCTTACAGCAGAGTGCTGGAGGGGATACCTAGTATTCCCTATGCCTAGAAAACTCATGTAGCACTCAAATGTTACCCTTTCCTCTCAGAATGGCTGGTGGCAGTGGTATTACCATGATTTTCCCGACTGCAACCTGTTTAAACACTTAGGTAGCTAAAATTCACCAGAGCCATGTTTTTCAAGATGGCGTCTGAGCCCCCTCTGTAAAAACAGGTTCAGATTGACTTTATCTGCCATTTCTTTGTGGTAAGGTCCTTCTAGTGTTTGTCTCTGCACACCAAACCAGGTTTGGTCCCTTTGTTCGCTTGCCTTTGGTGGGCTTCAGTACTGAAGACCGCCTCTGGCGCCTGAGTGTCTGGGGCGGACAGGAATTTAGGGAGGTGCCCGAAACTCCCTGTGCTTAGTCCCGTAGGAGACCTGAATGCACTTTGGCATGATTGGCTGGCTGACTGTCCGGCAAGGACAGCCACTCTGCTGGGTGAGTGGCAGCTAGGCTGGAATGAATGGGAGAAAACTGTTTAAAAGACAGGTCTCTGGGACTTGGAAGGCAGAGACGACCACTGGAACGAAAGAACTGAAGCCAAGCTGAAGGAAGACGACTGCTGCAACTCCTAGGTTTGCCCGGTGAAGCCCTGCTGCAGGCCCGAATCGCCTGAAACTCCCTCGACAGAGAAGCCCCTTCAAGGACAACTTCTTCCCTTGAGCTGGGGGAACAACCAACTCGCAACTCACCTGGACACCATCTCCATACTGGTCGAATTTTCTTCAGAGTGCTGTTGAAAACCGGATAGCCAGTGAGAAGGATACCAGCTTGTGGACTTTAAGGCACTCACACCTTAAACCAACGTTTTGCCAAGCTTGTGCATCCGTCCCTGTGCAGTGCAGGAACCTCCCAAAGTCCTCCCTCTTGTCCCCACAACTGAGACCCAGGAACGGCGAGATCTGCAGGAACTGCCAGGAACAATTGCCTCAGCTACAGCTTTTCTTCATTACCAAGGTACAGTGCAAACGCGGTTAAGAAATCCTCTCTGCCGCGGTGAAAGTTTGTGACACTTTTCCAACTTCGGAGTCTTGTACGCTCCTAATCCGACATATAACTCTTTTTCATGCAAACTATTTCTGAGAACATTGGCAAAGACTTAACCATTTACTACCAGAACTGTGCTATCCTATCCAAGACACTGGTCCATTGACTTTGGCCCAGGCCTATTGAATTGAACTGCTTCTAATAGTTAACTGATACTATTTTCCCTGCCTAAGAAAGTATTTGTATTTAATTCTTATAACTTGGCTCTTTTACTCCCATTTAAAGTTACTGAAGTGCCATTTTGCTCCCACTTCTGGGGAGCCTAACTTGTTCAGAAACGTAGTGGTTTGATACTGGATGTATTATAGCGTGATATTGAGCTGCTTATTGCTAGTGAAATGTTTTCTAAATGACTGTGTAAATAAATTAATATTGTTTTACCAACAAACCTTGAGTAAGTGTTTGTTTGAACCACTGTGATTGCAAGTCATTTGTGTAACACCTTGTACTGCTAACATCCCTCTTGAGATAAGTCTGGCTGCTCAGCCCTGCTACCACAAAACTGTGTAGTACAGATTTATACCAACAGTGAGATTGTGCCTACACCTGTGGTCTTAATTGTGTGTAGTGTTCCCAAACGGTACTGCATGTAATTCTGCCTAACACTGGTGGCAAGTGGTAAGAATAAAGTATAGTTGTTACATTGAGAGTGCTGCTCTTACTGTTATTCAAATAACCTTCACAAAGGCTAAACACCACAGAGAAGCAATTGTTTTATCATGCCTGATAGGAATAACTACAGACAGGAGGCCATAGTCATTTTAACAGTTGATCAACGAAACTCACTGTTAAAGGCAAAAAGAATGGATTGATAGAAAGATTGTTGGAATTTGAAAGTCTGAGAAGTAGGTCTGCTACACCTACTCCTGCAGCAAATGTGGAAAATGATTATGAGGATAATATTTCAGAGTCCAATTCAAATGTTATTGATGAGTTAGAAGAGGCAGAGGAGTCTCAGGATGTAGGCCGCACTGCACCACTACCTGCTCTTAGGCCTCAACCTTTAGCCACAGGGACCCTACCAGGTCCAGTACTGAGTCCAGAGTTTGTCTCTCTTGAGAAGATGAGAGTTGAGTTAGAGTTAAAAGGGCTCCAAGCACAAACTGAAAGTAAACATGAAGAACTTAAACTAAGGGAAATGGAATTGCAACATGTTCTTAAAATGAAGACATTGGGCCTCATTACACGGACGGCGGTAAGGGTTTACCGGTACCGGTATTTTACCGGTACCGGTAAAACCTTACCGCCTTACTACGAGGTCCCTTTGCGGGTTGGGGAATTTAACGCCTGCTTTTTGCAGGCGTTAAAAACCAACCCGCAAAGGGACCAGGGAGCTAATTACGGTACCGCAATTTGCGGTGCCGTAATTAGCACCTTCCCCATTCCCATTATACCCTATAGGGCAAAAATGGGAATGGGGAAGGGCAATGGGGGAAGGGGGAATTACCGCCCCACCAACCTTTGGAATAGGGCGGTAATTCTCCTTTCCACCAAGGCGGTGCCGGTATTTTACCGGCATGGACCAAGGTGCTAGTAGCACCTTGGTCCACCGCCATCCCTGTAATGATGCCCATTGTCTCTTGAGAATGGTTCTATCCCAGAGTCTTCCAGGTCTTCCAGTCCTAAGAGGCCTCACATGCCCAAAGATGCAGTAAGTATGTATGAGGTTAAGCTTGATATTTTGGATTGGTTGGCTGCTTTTGAATATAACTATGGGATTCAGGAAATTACAGGGAATCAGATGATTCCTTGGCTTTTGTCTAGGCTACCCCAGGTTGCAACTGATGCTGTAATGGAGGTGGGGGAAATAGACAGGATGGAGTATGAAAATGTGAACCTAGCTTTGATAGCTAGGTTTGGGAAAACTCCTTCCCAGTATTTTAAGAGGTTTAGAACCCTTAAAAAGCATGATGGTACCCCTTGGGCTACCTGGGTGTGTGAATGTTTGAAAAACTTAGATGGTTGGGTTAAGGGTTACAGAGTTAACACTTGTGAAGGCATGAGACATCTGTTCATGTTAGAGTCTATCTATGATGCCTGCTCTCCTGAGCTCAGACAGAACTTGGCTGATTCCAAAGAAATTGATCCAAAGAAGTTAGCAAAGGCTGCTCTGAGTTGCCAACTGGGCTACTCGCATGGATTCTGGGACTACACAGAAGAAGGATGAGGGAAAGCAGCACAAGAAAGATAACAAAGAGAATTCCAATACCTCCAATCCAAAAAAAAGGCCACAAACATAAGAAGGGTAAGCCACGTGAGAAACCGAATCAGGCTAGTGAAACCTCTGGTGCTAAACCAGAGGGAGGTCAGACCAAAACTCCATTTATCAAAACATTTGGGAAATGTTTTGCTTGTGGGTCAACTGACCATGTGAAAAGGGATCCCAGATGTAAGGGTAAACCTTCAGGGATCCACACTGTCTCCATAGCCTTCTCCCCAGAGGAAGAAGTACAAATGGCAAGTGGAAACGTTCACCTACTGGCTGAGAAACCCATGAAAGTCTCAGCCAGTGTTTCTTCAGTGTCCCTGGGTCTGTGGGAACAACAGAACTTAGATGTCTATAATTCCATCCCAGACAATACCAAAGAATATTACAAAGACAGTGTACTTGTGAATGGTCAGGAGACGCCTGCCATCAGAGACACTGGGGCCAGCATTACTGTAGTGGATGAATCTTTTTTCAAGGTAGAGTATGTTGCTAAGGCACCCAAATACCTCACTAAGCTTGCTGGAGGCCCTGTCCAAATGCTTCCACAGTTACCAACTCTCATCCAGTGCAATTACATGACTGTCAAGATAACTGTTAGTGTGCAGAGTGAAGTACCTGGGAGAGTCCTGTTGGGGAATGACTTAAAAACTTTTGGAGTTGTATCAAGCACCCCCAGGCCTCCCAGCAAAAAGAAACAGGAGCAGACAAGGAAGGCCAGAGAGAGTACCTTAAAAGGCTTTCTAGGGGAAATTATAGAGGAAACTATATCCCCCAGTCCACAGGACTTACTGACTGCTATTTCAAAGAAGAAGGAGGAAAAGGGGAAACCTAAAAACTCCAAGAAAAAGCCAGCAAACACTACTGTGCTACCTACAAGGACATCTCAGAGAGGACTGTCCAAAGTCACACCTGTGACTCCTCCTTCAGCTGAAGCTGAGTGTGAGGAACAACCAGTACTGGATGAATAAGCTGCTGAAGATTCAGAGCTGGAGGAAGACCTTCCCCCTTTTGGAGATCTGGATCCTGCAGAGACCATCCTGAGCTGCAGTATTTACTGGCAGAAGATGGCCCCTGTAGGGCAGACTTCAGCAGAGGTGAAACAGAGTGTCCCACTCTTAAATGCCTTCGCCAACAGGCAGCTTTCCAGCTGGAAGGGCAACAGCCAGGGAAGCATAGGTTATACTGGGAAGATGGCCTCTTCTACAATGAACCAACTGAGTCTATCCCAGGGGACTACAGGCAACTTGTAGTGCCTCTAGAAACTAGACACCAGTTCCTACAGTTAGCCCACAAGATTCCTTTGGCTGGTCACTTGAGTTTCAAGAAGACTAAGGAAAGGCTTTCTCTTTATTTCTACTGGCCTAGGTTGGGGTCTGATGTAGATACATTCTGTAGGAGCTGTCAGGCATCTGGCAAGAGTGGAGCCAAGAATGTTGGTAGGAATCGACATTGTTGGCCCCTTAGACCCTCCAACCTCTTAAGGCAACAGGTTTATCCTGGTTGTAGTAGACCATGCTAATACATACCCTGAAGCTATACCCATGAGGACTGTTACAGTTCAGGCTGTTGCTAAGGCTCTACTTGGTATTTTTACCAGGGTAGGTTTTCCTAAGGAAGTCATCTCTGACAGGGGATCCAATTTTCTGTCCCACTACATGCAGGCCATGTGGAAGAACTGTGGCATGACTTACACGTTCTCAACTGCCTACCATCCACAGACGAATGGATTGGTAGAGAGGTTTGGACAATGAACAGCATTATAGGTGCTTTAGAGGAACCCCTTAGAAGAAAGGGGAGAGGTGGGACCTTCTACTGCCATGCCTTCTATGTGCTTATAGAGATGTCCCTCAGGAGGGAGTAGAATTTAGTCCCTTTGAGCTTCTCTATGGCCATCCAGTTAGAGGTCCCTTGGCCCTAATTAAGGAAGGGTTGGAGAGTGCTCCTTCCCCCAAGCCAGTGATAGTCACTGACTATGTGATAGGTTCCCGGTGGAGAATGTCACACATGATGGCAGATGCATCAGATAACTTGAAAGCAGGTCAGGCTCTGGTGAAGCATTGGCATGACTAGAAGGCCAGCATGGTTGGGTTTACTCAAGACCAGCAAGTTTTAGTTATGGTACATTTTTAGTTATGGTACCTACAAGGCAGAGGGCCTTACAGGACAAATGGATAGGACCCTTCAAGGTTGTGGGAAAACTTGGAGAGGTCAACTATCTGGTGGATTTAGGCAAACCTAAGGAGGCTCCCAGAGTCTTTCACACCAACCGTCTAAAAGCTTATGTCTCAATACCAGAAGTAGGAGCTTTGCTTCTAGCTTCAGCTCAAGAGGAGGAGGAGGAGAGTGATCCTCTGACTGTCCTACTCAGAGGACAACCTTTAGATGAGAAGATAGGAGTCCATCTCTCTCCTAATCTGACACTGGAACAACAGGAGGAGTGCAAGTTTCTGTTAAATCAGTTTGCTTCCCTGTTTTCACTATCACCAGGTTTGACCCCTTGGGGCCAGTATGATATTCTCACTGGTGACTGTTTACCTGTTAAAAGCAGAGGTTACAGGATGTCAGATCATGTAAGAACCCACATAAAGGAAGAGGTCAACAAGATGCTTGATCTCGCGGTAATAGAGCCATCTACCAGTCCATGGTCTAGTCCTGTTGTACTAGTGCCAAAGGCAGGATCCAAAGAGTTGTGATTCTGTGTCAACTATAGAACTCTTAATGCAATCACAAAGACTGATGCCCATACTTTACCAAGGAGAGATGAACTGGTGGACAAACCTGGTTCAGCCAAGTACCTCAGTACATTTTATCTCAAGTCAGGCTATTGGCAAATAGCCCTGACAGACCATGCCAAGGAGAAAACTGCATTTTCCACCCCAGCAGGCCTCTACCAGTGTAAGGTAATGCCTTTTGGACTAAAGAATGCACCTGCAACATTCCAAAGGATGGTTAATCAAGTTCTGAATGGGATGGAGGACTTCTGCATGGCATACCTGGATGACATTGCAGTGTTCAGCCCTACTTGGAAAGAGCATGTCGACCACTTAGGATATGTGTTGCATGCTCCTGAGCAGGCCCATCTGACCATAAAGGCAAGTAAGTGTCAAATTGGTCAGAGTAAAGTGGTCTACCTTGGACATGAGGTAGGAGGAGGTGAAATCGGGACATTGCCTAGCAAGGTATAAGCTGTACAAAACTGGGCCACCCCTACTACTCAAAACCAAGTGAGAGCCTTCATAGGCCTCACTGGTTACTATAGGAACTTCATAGAGAACTATGGGACCATAGCTTCTCCTTTGAATGTAGTCTGCTCACCCAAATTTCCCAAAAAGGTCAGGTGGAATGAGGAGTGCACTCAAGCATTTGAAGGACTTAAGAAAGCCCTTTGTCAAGCTACAGTCTTAAGAGCTCCTGACTGCAACCAAACCTTCATTGTGCAAACGGACGCTTCCAATACTAGGTGCAGTTCTGAGTCAGCTGGATGAGAAAGGTAGGGAGATTGTGCTTACACCTGTAGTCTTAATTGTGTGTAGTGTTCCCAAAGGGTACTGCATGTAATGCTGCCTAACAGGGGTATTTTATTCCTTATAATACATGGACACACACTGTCATTCCCTTTAATACCTCGTCACTTGCATAATATAATGTAAGAGATCTTCCATTTGCTGATCCATATAATCCAGATAGAATCTATTTGGGTTTTAGCAAGCAATAATGCAGCTCCTGTTGTGCTGCAGAAAAATAGTTCAAGCAGTTTAAAAAAGTGTATCGAAAAAAGTGTTCATTTTGTGCTTTGAAATAAGTAATAACACGCTGATCCAGCTGTGCACAAATTAAATAGACTACCAGAAATGGTTCCTTGTCAATTAATGCCTGTAAAGTGACAGAGGAAGCTACTTTGCAAGCAAGGAATTTGAAAAGCTTTTCACAACTTTAATTAAGTGCTGCAGTGACAGCTGGCTCACACAGCAGACATTGTGATGTTACAATTGGAGCGTAATAACTGATTATAGAGCGGTTGGGATGTCATTTTCATACAGATCCGTTTTGATGTCACAAATAGCTTGTAATAAGACAATTATTTCCAAGCTTTTATACAAATATTGCAGGCTGCCATGTATTATATAATAATGATTACACTTATTGCTAAATAGGATTAAATATATAATTTCCATGATATCACACTCTTAATGTAGCTGAGTAGTGATGCATGGATGCAAGTACAAATCAATATATATATATATATATATATATATATGTCATTGTAGTTACCCAACAGAGCCAATGGTCTGACTTCATCAAGCACTAGCAAAAGAGCAGCTTTACAGGTTTACTGTTAGCCTCAAACAGTCGAAGGAAACCAGGGAGGGGAGAATTTGCTCTGAAATACAGATGTCTTTCCACAACTTTATTATAAACAATAGCTAGTTTAAGTAAAATTGAACATTAATATCTAGTTCATCTAGTAAACGTACCAATATTTTTAGAAATACTTATCACTCGCCAGACTGAAAACATCCCCATTAAATGCTGGGTATGCGGTTGCACATGCAATCTACATATCACGTGATACTGCTGAGGAAAATCCAGACCTGGTCACCATTGGAGGCACATGGTAAGCTAAAGTAAGGTAAATGATCTTATATAGTGCTCTTCGTCCAGTGATGCGGGCCTGTGCATGTGGTTCTGCTAAACAAGTGGACAGAGGGTGTTAGTGAGATAGAAGGAACAGCAAATGTGGTAAGCCTGTGGTGTTGATGAGTGAGTTTTGGAGGCACCCATTACCTGTGGGTCTATGTGGAACCGCTGTTTGGTGGATACCTTTAGGTGTTAGCCATAAGGTCAGCCCCAGGATTGTAAAGGCAGTGGTCGGTGTGGTGGCAGAGTTGATAGTAAGCAGATTGCATGGGAATCTGTTCAATGCACCATACCAAGCAAGGTTTTTGAGAGGAAACAAATGTGGTCTAGAGTTGCAAGATTCTAGTAGTGAGGGGTTAGCAAGGAGGAGCGACATGAAAGGCAGGGGTAAGGTCATGGCTAAGAGGCTTTACGGTGCGTGGTTGTAAAGTCCTTCAGGCATGTCTGGAAGAAGCCGCGCTCCTCTGTGTCCCACTCTTCGCCGCACCACCTAAAATATACTGCTGGATCACATAAACAACACTATTGGTAGTGCTGTTTAGGGTAAGCTTTTTATTTATTACTTAGCACCAGTCAGGATACAATTGGCTACATTTAATATCAATAGTCACCAATATGCTGATGACGCATAGCTGAAGGTCAACTTCCTTCACGACATTTAGAAACTGATCAAACACAGCAAAGTTTAAACCTGGCTGACCCAGATGGATCTCAACAGCTTCCATCATTGATTCTAAGCACACATTGCCAATAGAAAACAAATAAACAGCATAGTACTAGTTCCCACATGGGCCCCGAATCCAGCCCTTCATCCCTGCCTCATACTTCAGATACATCATCCTTGCCCTGGTGTATGGTGGCAACACCCTCATGGCAGGTGTCCCAACAAATACTTGTGCCCCTCTGAAAGCTGTCCAGAATGCTTCTTTACACCTCACTCTTAGGGAGCTACACTGATTACCCCACCAAGCGTGCATCACCTTCAAGACAGCCAGCATGCCGTGCAAAGCTCTAATGTCCTTCAGACTTATTTGGAAAGATCACCATCTCAGGAAGTCAGTGCAGCACTAGGAGCCAGACTAGAATCCAAGAAGTACAAGAAGGGGAAGTCCAGGAAACAAGCATTTACCTTCTATGCTCCAACTCTCTGGAGCAACCTTCCTGCTAACATCAGGCTGGCTCCTTCTCTTCTGTGATTCAGGAAAGATCTGAAGACCCTGCTCTTCAAAGAACACTTAACTGACAAGTGGGACAATAAGCTAACAAGACGATCCCCTTTCCTGTACCACTCCCTTTATTGTATAGTGCACCATTGCTTTCTAGCCAGGTTTGTGCTATATACACTATCTAAATCCATAAATACAAATACTTCATGGTTATGGGAGGGAACGATTCAAATGTTGCCTACCCAATATTTTTACAGGCTTTTCATAAAAACCACTGTTTATCTATATAAAAAGGTTTAGCTAGCTGATTCACTTTTGATTGTGGGCTGGTTCAAGTTTACTTGTTGGGGGCCTGAAATCTGTGGTCTGCTGGCTAGGTTTTGTTGAGGCAGGAGAACCAGATAACAGACCATGATAGACATTTCCACAGTCTTTTTGTCAAAAACCCATAGCAAACCACAGAGAAAAGGTGTGGCTATGAGGTTGAAAAGATTAAGAAGTGACATCCAGGTCAGGATTGGATGCTAGGGTTATCGGTGCGGTTTAGATAAGCCTAAGTTCGTCCTTTAACTCAAAACTCTAAAGAGGGCTGGTAACATAGAGCTTCCTGATTTTAATGGTGTGCAGATTATTCCCTGTGGGGCAGAGCTGATTTGCTGAGCCGCACAGAACCCATGACTAGCGTTTAAGAAGAAGCAGCAGCTATTCTAATACATTAATAAAAGAAGAGTAAATCTACTTTCTGTGCCTAAAATTTGGCACCTTGCCAGTGTTCCCAAATTATAATATTTTGCTTGCTTGGATATTTCAGATGATGAATTTATTCCGACAGCACCAACCATTGATGGAGGAAGACATGTGCATGAACATAGCCATGATTGTACAGGAATGTACACCTGCTCGAGATCTTCCCATAACACCAGGGCAATGAAAGTGCCTGCCACCATAATCAACACAACAATTACTCTGGAGGCTTTGAATGCAATGCTGCCCCCTGACAAGCTCAACGTCCTGTTGCTCTTATTACACAGCCATGGCAAGTCCCTTCTCCCTCTCATTATTGTCTCCCATTTAAATAATTTCTTCTCATGTGTTTCTCCATTTCTTCTTCCTTTCAATGTCTTTCTTCTTAGCTTTCCTCCCTTTCTTCCCCATCTCATCTCATGATTTATATCCTTTCAGTTCTGAAAGCGTGTGCTGTACCATGGGATACATTTGAACAAATCAGTTGTTTTTGAGTATAGAAGTAAATTCTGGTTGCTGCTTCGCTGGCTTTTTCAGAACAGTAATCGCCTTCCATGTATACCTGTCATTATATTTAGGTACACAATAACATGGAACATTGCAATGTGTTTAATTGATAATCCAGAGATTATCATTTGACCAATTTCTGTGACTCATTAGTGCAAGTGAAACCGACTAGTGTATTGTTTGTCCTTCTTTTCATTTGGGCTAGTATAGGAACGATTATGGTTGAATCAACTATGCCCTTACATTTGGCAGATGATAATGATGTGTTTAGTGCCTTGATCCAAAGCGCTTTACAGTGCACATATTTATATACAATATCACCCAACCGAAATTGGTACTCATTTATCGACCTCGACAGGATGAAAGGGTGAGTTGGCCTTGTTGGGATTCGAACCTGCGACCTGCAGATCATGCAAAGATGGCAGCAGAGAGCGTTCAACCCGCTGAGCTATTTTACAAGCTTAAAGCATAACCAATCACTAAAAACGAAGCACAGGTGGGCAGGCATCAAGGGAGAAAGCACAGGAAGTAATTAATAATCATTATACAGACTGCATAGGGAGGATGTTGTTGTAAAGGGCTTTCTAGGCATCACATATACTATGAATCCTGACAGAAGTTAAACAAACTAATGGTAGGTATAGCTCATGAGCAATGCATCTGATTGGGGAGGGACCACGTGAACATCCTGTGTTTTAACTACATCTCAATTTAATATGAAATATAGAAATCGGTTTTGGCAATATCGCTGTTCCACATTAATAATGATAGAATATTATTTTAGAAGTCTTTTTCATATGGAACCCATATTCATCAGTGTGAACATACCTGAGGTTAGAATAACCACTGCTGTAAGAACAGCATATTCTTCTTTGGTCATCTTCAGCTCTCCAATACTTTTATAAAAATTAAACATTGGTGTAATATAGTCTTCAGAGATACCTGAAATTGTAAATGCATCAGATGTTAGGTTTTGCTATGCAGCATTTATACAATTGCTACTAAACTACCTATTGACTCTGAGAGATATAGAGACATACGGTTAACTTAGAAAATCAGCACACAAAGTGATCAGGAAGGAATTTGACAGAAAGGTTGTATTAATGAAAACAGCTCCCTAATGTATAATGATTACCTAGCTTTGTGTAACAGTCCTAAACCAACCTGAACTTTTTTCAGGTGTCAATTTGAAAATGCTATACATTTGGATCTAAATACAAGGCGATGTGAATGTAATACTGTATCTTAGCAACCCCATGAGCAGACACCTCTGGATCCATTCCATCTGCTGAATCAGTATGGCTAAATGTTCTGAAAAGTGAGCAAAAAGCATAGGCGACATGGAGGGCCCATGAAAGTTTCCCCTTTCTATCTCAATCTGCCTTGCATGTTCCTCATGAACCATTACCTCAGCCTTGGCCTGACCATAAACTTCCCAACCTGCCCAGGTAAACTATGGGGGAAAGCCCACTTCCTGCACGGTTGCCCACAAGAAATTCCACTTACCCAAGTTAGGAGCCTTTTCAGCTTCCAACAATAAAACAGCTGCTGAGGCATCACTAATGTTTGCATAGTCCAACACATAAAATACAAAATAAGTGTGGACAGCATGTTGTCATCCTGTAATGAACCACATTTCATTGGTCCCAACAATTGAAGTAATGCTCTCCCCGCCTGTTTAGCTAGAACTTTATTATGTTTAAACAGAATTAAATAAAATTACTGGTATTTAAGAGCCTCACAGTTCACAACATGTTACCAATTTTGCAAACGTAATTATTTTTTCCAGACTTAAATGTGATTGGTGGGTGGTTTCCAGAAATGATTACATAGTATATTTTCTGCAGTTCAGGCATTCATATAGGTTGGCATTTTTGTATTTCCTAATACCAAAGCCATCCATGCCTGATACTTTACCAGCAAGCATTTGGCAATTGCTTTCTCAATCGCCTCACCTGAAACAACATTTACCAATGATTTCTGAAATTCCAGAAATCTTCCCACGATACTACATCCTTCATGGCATTTGTGAGAATATGTGCATTTGGAAAGTTTACACGATCTTTTGTAATGCAGGCATGAGTTGAATACTTACTTCAATATTCTTCAGATGACGTAATTTTCCTATTATCCCATCAATTACCATTTTTATTCTACAAGGGTCTGTTTTCAATGCTATTACTGCTGTGGAGGTTTCCCAGGCAGTCAAGGCCACCCCAACATTCAGATCAAAGTTCTCAGTATTAATACTGATCAATTCTAACAATAAATCCTCTTCTTTCATTAATGTGGGATCCATCCTTCATGATCCACTCAACATTTTAGAAATCAAGTCCCACCTAACCTGACACTTATCAATGTCAGACCTGACTTTTGCTTTGTATGCTGCTGCCACCCTGCAACATGGGGTTAGGCAAAATGCATTTGTACATCTGTTCTCTTTTCTGTACTTTGCATGTGATGTATTACTTCTGTACGTTCCTCGCCGTTGTAATTACCTCTTGTGCTTCCTTCTGTAACCTGAAGCACTGTAACCAATCTCTTAAGCATACGCGCCTAGATACCTCTGGGTTTTGTGCGCTATACAAATAAAGAAACATGTTCCTTATAGAAATATGTACAAGCAGCTAATTTGGCCTTGATCCTAGGCAGTAATTTATGTTCGGAATAAGCCAGAAATATTCTAGGTATTTGATAAGGCTTGTTTTATGAGCATTTACTAACATGTAAACAACTGCATTTCGCCTATACACTTTGCACAGCTTCTTGCTCACTATTGAGCTTGTAACATTGGATTATGGTGTTGTTTCGTGCCATAAACATGTATGTAAGAAGATAGGGCATGAACCGCTTTTCTAACACCAGTGTCCTGACCTGACATAGAAGGTGGTTTCCAACAGAGAAGTCCACCCAGGGGGCCTTGTCATTCTGTAACCTTCCTTTCACTAGTATCTATGTTTTCCTAGTGTGGGTGGCACACCAGTATGCCTTAGAGAGGGCAGCTGTTACAAACATGGCAGATAAAGAGCCAGGGCCCACTCTTTCTTTGGGATAGGGGCATAGCAAGTGTATTAACAGAATTATCACCAAGTCCTTCGTTACTTTTGCTTGATTCTCTGCGCCAGAGTTAGCTTTCTGGTTAGCTGATTACATGAGATGCAAATGGAGAGTACCATGCTAAAGCCCAACAAACCCCAACCCACCCCACCCCCCCAAACCCCTCCGAGGCAGGGAAGTGAGGAATAATTCAACATGGGTGATACGCATTGGTGGGAATCATAACTATATCAGACGATGCTTTAGGACGTCTACCACCCAGGCATTCTCTATTCATTGATTTCCCTGTTGGCTATATGACAATATTACACGGTTGGGCGGCAATAAAACCTATAACTGCCCCAGCTACAAAGTGGGAAGTGGCTGAGTCAGAACATACTCAACAGCTTTAAGTTTAAATGGTTCCCGAAGCAACCAAGATATGTGATCTTCACATGTTTCTGAAACAATACTGTCTCATTACACAAGAAATACTGTCCGTTGCAAATTACCACTGTCTGAGAAAGTAGCACTGATGAGTGTTTAAAGTTAGTGGTATGGTAATTATGCACTAGCGCCTGCATTACGGCCTTACTGCCTGTTGCTAATATGGCCAGTGTGAATTGCCTCTAGAGGCAAACATAAAAATCAGTGTTACTGCGTCCTGATTCTGACATAATTATCAGCAGCTACATTTACCAACCGTGATAGCAGCACAGCTGCCTGCCATAAGAGATGCAAATTGAAGGGCGGAAATAGAGCCTCTACAGCTCCAGAACCCCTCTGTATTCATGGTACTATTTGTGAAGACATCTCACTTGCTCATCTTGTCCCATAATCAGTGATAATTATTACTATTTGTGGGCTTTACATTTTATCTTTAATACATTAACCACCATTGATAATTTCACTTCCAGCAGCAAGAACCAAGCAGGTGATTGGATTTCATTTTCATCATCATCTGGACTATTGCAACAGCCTCTTCCTCAACCTCCCTTCTACTGCCCTGCACCCTCTGCAACTCATCCAAAACAGAACCGCAAGACTTATCCTTGGCCTCAAGCCGGGGGACCACATCTCTCCAGCACTGAAATCTCTTCACTGGATCCCCGTGGCTGCAAGGATCCAGTTAAAGACTCTCTACATTGTCCACAAGGTTTTCTGGGGCCTGGGGCCCACCTACCTGCAACACAGCCTAAATACTGTCCCTCGTGAGCCCTCCGCTCAACTACCTCCAACGTTATGCGAGTGAGCCGGTTCTCCAAGCAGAGATTTGGAGGGTGATCCTTATCCTCAGCAGGGGTCTCCCTCTGGAATAGCCTCCCTGCCGCCTTCCATCTTGAGTCTGACCTTCTTAAATTCCAGAAACTGCTCAAGACCTTCCTCTTCTCTTCCTTCGTTCTCCCTCTACCCTGCTAACCTAGCCCTCTGCTCTCTCCATCTCTCCCTCCCCTTTCTTACAGCTTGCTGACTGGTGGCCTGGTGTACCGCAGAGTCTCACCAGTCCCGGGCACCCCCGCCAGTCCTCTCTCGCACTTGCCTCAGGGCCCTACTCCAACCCACCCTCACTGCACTTAGAATAACACAAGAGAGTGGCTCTCTCTGCACTTACCCCAGTCTCTGCTGATTGGGTGCATGTGAACCTCCCCCTCCCGGTGACCTTCTATGCACTTGCACAACCCAAATGCAACGTGCCTGATGATCATCTGTCTGTTCTCCCTTGCCCTCTCCCCTTAATTGCACTGGAAAACTGCAGAATCGCTGTGAGGCCCATTTGCTGTAACCCAACTGTTAAATGTATTTTACTCACTTATTATTATCGTCTCCAAATTTCAAGGGCTCTGAGCGACTGTTGTTTTTGCCCTTGTTCCCACACTCCTTGAGCGCTTTGAAACACTTTCATGTGTATAGGCGCTATATAAATAGACAATACAATACAATACCATCTGAGGTGCGTGGTACCACACCTGGGGATGCAATTGGCAAATACCACTGGTGTCATTCTTGCCTCCCTATTTTGGCATTCTCTGTAATAAGAACACGTTTGGGTTCGGGCTTAATTTATTTGTAGTTTAAGTGTCCATGTGTTAGGTCGCCTACATGCTCAGATATTTTTTCTGTGCAACACTCTAATTTGAAAGGGCAGAAAGTTAAATGTTGAAGGCAGAAAAGTATCAACCATTTCCTTTTTTCTGTTTCACTGGAGCGCAACAACATGCTCGACTGTAGAGACCACATATTTTTCAATACAGCAAGTGGAAAAGCTTGATAGATCAATAGATTCTGTATTTTACACCCCGCATACAATTCCAAAATTACCCCCTCAAAATGCATTTTTTGATGAAGAATATATATTTTCCCCAAACTCTGACTAGTGATTTGAGTGTTTGATTACTTGCACAGATTGCTTTTTCAAATGTCATATCATATTCAACATTCCATCTGCACGCTCTAAGGGTCAGAGGAAATGGGGATTTCCATTTTCAATAGATCAGACTTCTACCTATTGAAGTTCCTGTAAATAGAACTCCTTATTCCAGATCTTGAAACCCCCCTATATGCACCTATTCAAAGGAGTCTGCCTCCTCTACTCTTTAAAACCACCTTTCTCCCTACAATTAATAAAACATCCTGTTCAATCCCAGACCGGAATTCATCCAGTAAATGGAAGTTCCAGACAATGTGACGCCAGTCCCTCACCTTCTGACGGCATCACCAGACAAGAGGGTGCGCTGTTGGATATATATCATGCAGCCATTTGCTAGATACAAGTCAAGATTCTGCATTCTCCTGAGGTTAGCACCTTTAGGGAGCTGGCGGGTACCCTTTCTCTTCTTTCTCCAACTGTGTTCATTATGAACAATACCGATTTTCACCCAATTTTGTCAAATCTTCTGATGTCCCTTTGCAGTTAGATTTAATACGGCGCTATATAATTTTGACAGTATCCCCTTTTGTTCTCTCATCATGAAAACAATATGTAGCACTTTGCTGTCATCAAATGTATTTTGATTTTTCACAATTTAGCTTGTTGATAATGGAAAAAGATACCTTGACCTCTTAATTTCACACTTTAAATCTCCAAATGTGTTGATTCTCTCACTGAGCCACTGCGGCCCCAGGTCTGCAAACATCTCAAAAAGACCTGAAACTCTTCTAGTTAGGGGTACACTGATTATATTTAGCAACATTTCTTTCTGTTTGATTTTTTAGCCAGATTTGTATATTTTCCCTTATCAAATAGATCTCAGACTATATGCTATATGCTTCTTTAAAGGTTAGATATTTGTGTAAGAAACCTAGTGCCAAATCGTTTCCCACCAGCTTTGTAATCAAGGAAAGCTCCTGTGGATGGGAAGTTAAGCGATATTCAATAGGCAGTAAATGTTCATAGCTGCCACAGAATAGCAAAACATTAACACCATTCTTCACTAGGCATTGAAAGGGTATGTGGCAGGTTGAATATGCTGGGGATGAACACCCGCCCACTGGTCCTTCAAAGAAATGCAGTTGTGCTGAAGTAAATTTGCTGAAGTGGCACTTTGCAACCTGTGTGACTATTTGGGCAATGTTTTGCATGGTGATGAGAGTGTATGTGTGGTAATCACATGCCCTTTGAACCACTGATTACTTTGATTAAGAACAGCTGCCCACTAGCCCTTCAAAAGAACATAGTTGAGCTGACAAAGCGCTGTGCAATCTGTGTGATTATTTGGCTAGTCTATTGTGCTGTGCTGTGCTGGAAGTGACTGTGGGGCTATCAAACAGCCTCTTAGCTGCTCTATTCGGAGGCGACTATCTATCCGCTGGCTCTGCCAAAGGAAAGAACACAATTGGGCTTAAGTTTTGCTTTGGAATCAGTGTGATTTTTTGGCTGGTCTATTGTGCAGTGCTGACAGTGACTGTTGGTCTATCGAACGACCCCCGAACCACTAATTTACTTTGGCGGAGAACACCCTCTAATTGGCCATTCAAAAGTATGTAGCCAAGCTGAAGTAGTGCTTTGCATCAGTGTGATTATTCAGCTGTGCTGTTGGTGACTGTGGAGCTATCAAACAGCCTTTGAACTGCTATTTCCTTTTGGAGAAGAACACTCGCCCACTGACCCTTCAAAAGAACGTAAGTGAGTAGCTGGCCTATTGTGCACTGCTGGTGTTGACTGCAGAGCTCTCATATGTACTTTAAAGTGTTAAGTACCTTTGGAGCAGAGAACTCACTCACTTAATCAGCCCATGGCAATCAGTGTGAATTCCTGGATGGTTTCTTGTGCTTTACTAATGGTGACTGTCGGGCTATCAAATGCCCTTTGAACTGCTCATTAGCTTTGATGGGAACACAGTCACTGTCCCTTCAAAACAATGCCATCACACAGAAATAGCCCTTTGCAATCAGTGTGATTATTTGACTGGTCTGTTGTGTGGTGCTGACAGTGATTGTGGGGCTATCAGGAGAATATTTGCCCACTGGGCCTTAGAGAAATGTGGTAAAGCTGAAGCAGCGCAATGCACTCAGCATGGTTATGATTTCTGACTCTGGGGCTATCAAACACCCTCTGAACCACCAATTACCTTTAGAGGAGAACACCTGTTTGGTTCACTGCCCGTCAAAAGAACACAGTTGTGTTGAAGTGTGCTTTGCAATCAATGTGATTACTTAACTGGTCTATTGTGTAATGATGAGGAAGCCTTCTGGACTATCAAATGTCCTTTACAATGTAATTACCTTTGGCGAATCCCAGCATTGGACCTTCATGAGAACGATTCGCGCTGAAGCACACTTTGCAATCCGAGTGATTATTTGGCTGGTCTGTTGTGCATTGCTGATGGTGACTACTGAACTATCTAATGCCCTTTAAATCACTAATTACCTTGGGAGGAGAACACTGCCCCTTGCCCTTTCAAACAAATGTAGTCTTGTTGAAGTGCCCCTTCAGCGACATGTGCAGTGAATATGAAGCACACGAACTGTGTTGATGTGGCACTGTCAGCCACTTGACTGGTAGAGGTCGCAGGGGAAGAGCTTGCCATACCTGTGGGGAATTTGGAGAAACTGCCCTCCTGTGATTGTTCCCATGGTATGGTAAACCCCATGCACATGAATGGGGCAAAACGCTATTGAACTTGTACCGTTGAACATCCACAGTGAGACATCTATACTGAATGTCGAGATGATTCTACTTCTGCAGAAACATTCCTAAAAGTCACAACAAGCAATATAGTTCAAGCTGACATGGAATGTGGCTTACCTAAACTGGCAAATGATGTTAATGTAACTATGCTAATTAAACCGTGTGCCCTACAGTACATCTTTAAGCTACAAGAAAAAAAAGGCTGTTAGCTCGGGAAACATGCCTAATTTAACTAATATAAATTTGATAGTTTGGTGTCTGCACAATCTGCAGCCCCATTCTTTATGGAAGTGATTACATTAATATCTAGTGTGAGGGAACCAGGCACAAAGTGAAAATAATCAGACACAATTACATCAAATGTCTCTTTGAAAACGAATGTGGAACTTCGGGAGTCGAGCAGTGCCCTGATTACTGATCTGCAATGTCTTGACCCAAAATGAATGGACACAATTGCCACCCATGTATGTTGTAAGAAGTCAATTTTACTACTTGATCTTGAGTATGATGGTCTGTCAGGAAATAATTAAACTGATATTATGGAGTCAAAAATCAATGTATTTTACGGCGCATAAACCAGAACATGCCTCACTGCATGCAAGCCTGGCTCTAATGGAAGGTTTACCAAGGAGGAATTCTACAATCGCTGATATCTCTTCATTACATGCAACATCTGCACCTGTGAGTGAAAGGATCCCAGAAATGATGCTATAATTAGATCTACAAATGAATGGGCCAATGCTGATGAATTACACCAGTCGCTGAGCCCTTCTCAGCACTACATTATGTTCATACTTCTTTAGCTAAAATATGTGAGAACAATTCTGCTAAATCCTGGAAACATATCAGATTGTTGAATAATCGCTTCAAAGCAGTCAATAACAATACGAATATGCTGAAATCTGTTGGACTTCTGGTCTCAATATGCAGTCCTTTGACATCCAACAGTTACATGCTTACATATTTTCTATTGTTTTATTAGCTACAGTGCATATGACCCACCTGGGCAAGCTAACAAGGGAAGAAGCCTCTATTAAACCATTAATGAGATCTTGTATTATGGGTGGCTTTAATTCAATAATTCCCAGTATTTTAGGGATAAGGGAGGGAAAACAAATATTAGATGTTGAATGGGGCATTTCAGAGCTTATTGTCAAACTGGAATTCTGAACTCCAAAGGGAATAACGTGTTTGCAATATATGAAGCTAAACTACAGGCATATACTGGAAGGGAGAAGACGTGATGATATTCCCGTTCCGTTTAGACATGCAATAGATCTTTCTGCTTCCCTCATTTGTATTGAGGGGCATGACTACAAAAGGCCTAGAAATGTTGATCAACTAAAGACACCCATATCAGTGATATTACCAGTAATCAAGCTAAGAATCATGCTAGATGGCCCAACAGGAAATGAGTACATACAACGATAAAAGCAGATGATTAGTACTTCTCTGATCTGTGTTATGTAGTAGAGTCAGTCATCAAATCCCGACTCGGTGGACTCACTTATTCTCTATGAAAGATTTGTGCATGATTTGGTCCAGGCCCGCCTAAGTTGCAGGAAGAAAACTATTAGAGGGAACATTAGAGAAAATGCACAGAAGAGCTATGATAATGTGTTGTGTAAGGGAGGTGTGGTATCAAACAGTAAGACAGACACAAGTGATCACAGTTCAAGGGTGTTTATTGCACTTTAATGGGGTTTGAAAAACGCCTACCGAATCCTAAATCTAAAGATGGGAGCAAGCTACGACCATCAGATAATAATAACAAAGTCCTATTAGAGTCTTGGCAAAATAAAAGGGCCTATACTAATAATCATAAACCTATTGCCAATCCTTACCTCTAAATACAAATAGTGTAGGAAACAATGTGTATGCAAAAGAAAAGTTTTCAAGAAATATGTCGGGATATCTGAGCCATTAGCTCCCCTTCCCCACAATTTCAGCATGTGACAAGGTGGCACATTAGAGCTTAGCACACTCTTTGGCTTCTTTAGCACAAGGATGCAGTTCAAAATCTCAGCATGAGGGCTTTCTCTGCCAAAGTCTCTGCCATTCAAAGCTTATTTCAGAGGGCCTGATGCAACAAACACACATTAAAGTTCCTTCCATCTTAGGATTTCACATGTACACAATTTCTCCTGTGATTCACTATTCACCTCGGGACCCCCTCTGCCGAGCTCAAATCCATGTTAACATGAAACGTTTAATTACTTTCCCTGTGCCGGGCTCAGACCAATTTATCTACTTTAACACAAACATTCTTTACTTTATCAACATTGAAGACTTTCGACTGTGCGCAGGATTTTGCTTGAACCATCGCACAACCACTTTGATTCAAAATTCTTAACAACTCTTTCACTTTTGCTGCTTCTTAGCTGGATACCTTACAGAGACCTTCCACTGAGCACACACGCATTGCCAGACCACTCTGTCAAAGGTATCGTATCTTGGCTTCAGAGTACAATCACTCATCAGCAGTTCAACTTTACGTTTTTTATCACACGTGTTTCAAACAATGTTCGTTCCAGCGCTCGATATAGAATGTTGCAGCTTTCAACCTTGGCTTCAACACATACCGGTCTTGTCTCAGTATCCTCAACTCACTGGCTGTGTTGATTTCACTCATGCTGCTTTGTTCTTGAAGCCAAGGATGGTACCATGGCGGCTGGTGATTATCCCCGCCTTGATTACTGACGTGGGAGGGCCCCGGATATCTCTGACACATAATGCAGAATTCTTTAGCCTGGTTTCCTGGTCTTACGCTTTCTATTTTTGAGGATTCTGGAAAGTTAAAGTTCCTTGTCGAAAAGGGCAAGGGAATTTCCCTCCTTGCGATCCCCCTCTGTTTTGCCGTCTTTCTTTTCGAGTTCAGCTGCATTCCTGAAAGTGCTGTTTCCTTGTGTGCTTTGCCTCACTCAGAGTGTCTGCCTTTTATCCACGTGGGAAGCTTAATGGGAGTCAGGTGTGTGGGATGTTCAGTAATTGCCTGACTTCGTGTGACCATTGTATTGGGACACGTCAGGTATACTGCTCGGTGTTAGTATATTTTCTCCCATTGCGGGCTGTCCATGTGACAGTGTTTGTGCTGTAAAAGGGGCTGGGGGTGATGGAGTTCCTAGGTATCCTACCTGGTAGGATGGGGTAAAGGTGTTACAGGGAAGAGGATACTGCATCTCACCATCCGGTGTCCCACTTTCACTCCCTGAAGACCCCTCACCCAGGAGATCCTCCTGCAGTGCTCCACCCCCAGAAACCAGATCCAGAAGTGATGGCTGCGTCCTGGCCACCTGAATGACAGATCCCCAGGGACTAGTAGGTGAGACACCTTCTGCTTTTTCAAAGTTTCTTGGTAAGGTAAACAGAAGTACATAGGCAAATAAAAGTTTTCATGGTCTTTCCTCCCTTTCATAGGACCATAACCTGCAGGGACAGATGTCTCTCTGTTTTGGGCCCTTGGTCTTGGAATTCTCTCCCACTGGATTTACGAAAAATTGGTTCTCTGTCTGATTTCAGGAAAACATTGAAAACATATTTCTTTCTGTAATCCCCCCTGTCCTTTAGGTATTTAGTCTACATCGG
The DNA here is from genome assembly GCF_040938575.1 of Ambystoma mexicanum. Taxonomy (NCBI): domain Eukaryota; kingdom Metazoa; phylum Chordata; class Amphibia; order Caudata; family Ambystomatidae; genus Ambystoma; species Ambystoma mexicanum. Next base: position 872,351,494 of record NC_090936.1, read on the forward strand.
CGTACCTATGGGGTATGCACATTATACGTTTTAAAATCAAATACACCAGTCTCTTCATAATCCTTTAATATCATGCCAAGATATGGTTTTGGAAATGAAACATTGAATTTTATGGGATAAAGGGCTGAGAAAGGGCATGAAATGTCAATTTTCATTCATAACTCCATTACTAAATGATTCTGGGATCTGATAAATCGCTATTTCACAAATCAAATGACTATGTATTTCAATTCAAATGCTACGTTAGTTTGGGTTGAACACATACTGAACACTTTTTATCAGGGTCAGAAAGCCCCTGACTGGAATGAGTTTCTTTTGGCCTGCTCAGGGAACTATGTGCCTAGCAGCAGCAATGTAGCACACTTAATTGTTGAACAAAAGGATTTGAGGCCTGTAGGCCAAATGGTTTGTGTAAACAATTATTTTAATTGGTCCGCCTCTGTCAGGGTCAAGTTATGAATTCTGTAATTGTCGAAATTATTAATGTAGGGTAGTTACCTACATCTTGGAAAGCTAGTACTGTAATTCCTATGAACAAAAAAGGTATGAGGCAATATCCCACTAATTACAGATGAATTGCTTTTCCGGATGCCCCAACAAAGATCTTTGCTAAGGCCTTCTTAATTAAATAGCTTGTTGGAGGAAAGCCAGACCATACCAAAGTTTCAAACTGGCCTAAGGATAGGTCCCTCCGCCCCTACAAGCATACAAATACTGGAACAGATAATCACTTGCTCTCTAACTCTATATAAACTATAAAGCAAAGTTCATACTCTCTATATGTGGATTAATTTTGACAGAGTAATTAATAGCAACATTTGGTTACATTTATGAAAGTGTGTGATTCTGAGTTGACTACTGAAAATGATATTTGCACTTTCTGAAAACACAATATAGAGGGTCTAAATTAATACAAATGGAACTGTCCTACTTGATGCACCCACAATTATTAGGTAAACACAGGGGTGTGTCTTAGCTCTGCTACTATTCAACTCGTACATAGCAGATGTCTCTGTGGCCTTATTTCAAACACGTACATTTCTCCTAAATTAAGCAAACATGTCTGCAGTCACTTGCTTATGTAGACAATGGGCCTCATTTCGAGTCTGGCGTTAACCCTGCCAGTGCTACCGGTGGGTTGTCGGCGGACTCGCAATAATTTACCGGCGCCTGACTTTCCTGTAACACCGGGGCATTACAAGTCAGGCGCCGTCAAATTGTAAGCCCCCATTCTCATAGAGTCCTATGGGACTCTATGAGAATCGGTATCACGGAAGCAACGGCACCGCTGCTAACAGTCCCGGTGCTTCTGTGACAGTCTGCCTACCGTGGCCGCTGTGCCTGGCACGGTCAGACCTGTTGGGCACAACGGCTCCGTCAGGAAGACCTGTACTTGGCTGGTCCGAAAACAACAGTGCCGGTAAGCTTACCCGCACTGTTGTTTCCGGACCGGCAAGGTTATGATGAGGCCCAGTCTCTTTAAAATAGACCACATGCCCATCTGGCAGCTATATGAGATTCATAATGTAGTTGCTTATTTCAGAATGCAAGAGTTAGAAGTACATTTTACAAAAACAAAAGCTATGTATTTTTCAAGCAAAATTTGTAAATGGTTTTACAAGTGTCCAGCCTTTTTGGAGCCCCTACCAAATTCTCAGATGCAGTAATAAATCTTAGCTGTATCTGGAAAATGGAGCATGGACTCTAACCTATGTCAATCAGATGGTTAAATCTATGTTTTACCAACTGAAACTTATTAAGTCCATCTTGCCTCTTATCACTGAGAAGGACCGTCCAATTGTGGTAGCCATACTTACAAACTCAAGATTTGACTATTGTAATGCCCTTCTTATGGGTGTCCAAAAATTCCAAATCAGGAGATTGCTGGTTGCACAGAACTCTGCAATCAGGCTGATCTTTTTGTTGCAATCAGGCTGATCTTTTTGTTGCTAAGGAAGACAAGGATTTCACAATATCGGAAGAGCCTCCATTGGCTCCCAGTTCATCATCGAATCCTGTTCAAGGTTTTATGTTTGGTTTTCAAGTACATTCATGGCCTTGCACCAGCCTATTTGTTCGCAAATATTACCATTGCCCAAACTGATCTCTCTGATCTATGGACCAGTGTCTTCTGACAGTTCCATCTGTTAAAATGAAAACATCAGGGGGACAGGCGTTTCTCATCTTTTGGATCTCGGCCCTGGAACTCCTTTGCACTGAATCTTCGACAGATTACGTCCTTGTCCACTTTCAGAAAGCAACTAAAAACTAATCTTTTTATTTAATTTGCTCACCAACCAACTTAAGTATGAAGTGATAGCTCTGTGTGGTTCATAATAAATCTGAAATTTAACATCTGGACTTAGATGCAGTTTCTGCTTGGACCCTATGTGGTATGTGCTCTATAAATGTTAAAATATAATCAAATCATGAAAGAAGCTTAATGTACCCAGCTTTTAGCAATCATGAAGCTAAACATCTGTTCTACATTTGATAATTTGGTGGTTAAGTACTGCAAACTATAGGTGAGTACTGTACCAATATAAACTATACATTATTATGCAGTACTATAGGCAGTTGTGCGGTCAGGTAGGGTACGTGGAAGGGGGAGCTTTGCTCCGGCTTTGGCGAATAGGTGAAGTTTAAGTCGAGCTTTGAAGATATCCACAGTCAAGCATGCTTTATTTGTTATGGACAGCGGTTACGATGGAGTGGGATGAGTAGGGAGAAGGACTTGAAGTGGGAAGACGCACAAGGGTGTGTGGGAAAGTGAGGTTATGTAGGTAGCCAGTGATATAATCATTCCCCTTAAATGTTGTTCAGAGAAAAAACAAAATTAAATGCAGGAATTGAATAATGTCACACATAAATAATGTTTCTCTATGACATATAATGTCGTTCTACATTCTGTTTAAAACATAATATTGTGGCCAAGAAGTGGTGGGGGAGGACTAGGATGGGAGGGCTGAGGTGCAGGCGGTGTCCCCCTGGAAGGGTTAGTAGACCAAATGCTTCCTTCCTTTCTGTGAGTGTATTTATTCTATTCCGTTTCTTCTGTCATAAAATCTGTAAACAATGTTAAAGAATGACTTCACAGTTTGAAGCGCAAAGCTGCACGCTTTATTTTATTGGCCTTAAACTCAGTATTTCTTGTAAGCTAACCACTTCTTGCCTTTGGAAATGTGGCTGTAGATCTCTGTCAGGTCAGGCTTCTGTGATCGTAAATCTCTCTTCCTAGGCTGAAGTTGCACATCTCTTATCTCAGTAATATAAGCAGTTACACATTGCCGCACAATTTACAGCTGCACTGCTTGGTTAATCACTGAATGACATTTCTCTGTTCTTTTCACTTAAGGGCTTAAAAAATAACCAATATTGGGTTCCCCCATCTCCAGCGCATCGATAATTTCCGACAATGTTTCCAGAGATATTTTTTCACTGACATTCCTACAATACAATAGGCCTCATTATAAGTTTTCCGGTCCGGTAACAACGGTACCGGTAAGCTTATAATTAGTTTAAGGACAGAAGACTACAGTTCTGTGCAAACATTGGCGGACCTGGCTACTAAGGTGAATAGTGTCCCATTTATTCAATACTGTGCTAACTTCCCCCTATACACTTTTTGATTTCCCAGTGAAAAAAGAGGCTGGGCCTCATTATAAGTTTGCTGGTCTGGTAGTAACTGAATTCAGTGTTGGCTGTGTGCGTTTGGAAGCTGCCATTAGAGTGATTTAATCCCTCTGAGTGTACAGATTGATACTTTACGGCTTGACTGTGTGGATTTCTCCTTTGCAAACACGTTGATTGCTGCTTTGCTTGTTACAGTCTTGATCCCTACATCTGTGAAGGTGTGGCGATACTTTAGCGGACTATGACGCTTTTGTGAAGTAGTGGTCTCTCATTTGGCGAGAAACCAGCGAATTTGTCATCCTGTGACGCGCTTTGAAGTTTCACCATTTAAAGGCTCGGAGGTTCTTTCCTTCCTTTGCCTGTATAGAAGTTTGAATCTACCCTTTCAGCACGGTGTTGAAGAGATTAGTGGATGCTTTTTTTAAAAAAAATTTCCCCTGAAGAATGTTCGCCCGAACTGGGCAGTGAAGAACAGAAACATGTTGGGATGGTTGTTGTTTTAGAGACACATTGAGATTTTTTTGTGTTATGTTATGTGATATCTTTTGTGTCATGCAAATAAGTGAACTTTGTATTTCATGTTTTAGTAACTGTTTTTTAGTGTTTAGTACACTGTGTTAGGTGAGGGTAGTGTTTTATGTTTAAATTCAGTTCGAATTATTTGTATAAAAATTTGTTATACACATTTTTTAATCAATTATAGCAGACGGTCCATTTTGTCAGGACTAGTGATGCCGGAAAACCTTATAGAGTTCCTGTGTAAAGGGGGTTGGATGTAAGTAAAACAAGACGTGTTATCTTACTCTTTATTGTATTATACATATTGATATCCCTGTCAGTAGAGTAGGATGTTATTATAGGGACTGTTTATACCTATTTGAACATACTACTGGTAGTAACTGCGCCAGTAAGCTACCGGTGCCGTTACTACCGAACCGGCAAACTACCAGTTCTGCTCGCGGGTGCCTTCCCACCCGCCAGGACTGGCCTGGCGGGCGTACTGGCACCCGCGAGCAGAGCATATCGGATGCACCGGCACCATTCCGAATGGTGCCGGTGCATCCAACTTCCCTATTCCCCTTGAGCCCTATGGGGTTCGAATGGGAATGGAGAGCATTTTTTCCGGCGCGCGCGAATGGGCAATTACCGGGTCTAGCGGGGCCGTAATGACCCGGTAATTGCCCATTCGCGGGTGCCGGAAGAATTCGCAAGTTCGGCGGCAGCCTGCTGGTTTTACTGGCAAGGCTACTGCCAAACATGTAATGAGGCCCAATGTTTTAAAAAATATAATATCACGTGCAACCGGGTATGTGCAGAGGAGAAGCAGAGGGATCGAGAGGGTGAGTAGACAGAGATACATTCAGCCAGGTACTGAGGAGCAAGGCCATTGATAGCTTCAAAGATTAGAAGAAAGAACTTGAAAAGGGAGCAATTGTGCATGGAGAGCCATCCAGTATGATGTTGGCAGGTAACAATAGGGGGCATCTGGGTAGGTTGTAGAGAGCATGGGTAGTGAAATTGAGGTCTTTGTCTAGAGGGAGCAAGGAGTACAGAGTAATGCCAAGGAGAGGGCACCCGGAAGTAGTCAGGACGGCTGAGCACAAGGCAAAGAGAGTTTTTGTAGAGTAGTGAGAAGAAATTGACATATTTTTTTAATGTTGAGTAGGGTAATACAAGCCGCAGAGGTGGTTAGTGATGAATTTTTGTAGTCGAGGGCCACTATCGAAGGTTGCAAGCCTTGGGTGAGGCAACAGAGAGATCATAAGGAAAGGAGATAAAAGAGTAGAGGGGAGAGGTGGTGTTGGAAGCCAGACGAAAGATGACTTCCATTTTGGAAGAGGATTCGCATGAGACAGTGGAGCACCATCCAGTGACAAATTGCAGTGAGACAGCTGGTACTCTGTTAAAGATATCTGGAGTGAAAGGGAAAAGGAGAATACAATGTGAGTGTTCTCAACAAAGAGGGTATAGTGAAATCCAAAAGGTGACACAAGTCTGCCTAGGGCAGAGGTACAAAGGGTGATGAGCAGAAATCTAAGAACTGATGCATGGGGGGCACTTACAGCTTCAGTTTTGCGGCAGAACCCTCAGACGTTGATAAGAATACTCTGAAATAGCATGATTTAGCAAAAGTGACTTTAGAATGTTATTTCAATAGAAGCTGATGATATTCTGAGAAAGTAATTTTGTATATTTTACTGACTGAGAAATGGTGAGAATTAATTTTCAAATACATTTTTTATCAAAAGAGCGGAATGGCTATGAAAATCAGGAACCAAAAATTGTGGCTTGTATTTAAGTGGGTGGAAACGATTTGAGGCTCCACAAAGATGAGGGTAGGATTCACTGGGTAACCTGGGAGAGAGAGTTGGTGGGGTGATGGAGTGGTAAAGGAGAGAGGTAGACTTATTTTTTCACTCACTTATCCACCCCACATTTGTCTTTACATTCAGAATTGATAAAATAATGCCCTGGGAGGTAAGGTGTATTTTTTGCCCCACCTTAGTGTGGGATGTGTTCCCCCACTAGTCCAGGCCCTGCAACATTACTGTGCATTGCTTGTATCAGGAACATCAGAATGGCCACTGGAAAGCATGCTGCTCGCTAAAAATCACCCAGAATTGCGCAGGAAAAATCTGAAAAATAAGCCGCCATCCACTTTTGCTTATCTCAGTGGTAACACAGGAGACCACTGTCAAAACCCACCATTGGCTGCCCACAGAGCAAGGCTGATTGCAAAAGAAACACAGAGCTGTGTGAAAATCCATTCTTGGTTGTCAAATTTGCAAAATCATGGCTCACAAACCACCCAAAAGACCCAACCTCGTTGTTGGGTGTTAAACATTCTTCTTCTTCAAGAATCCACATAAATATAATGTCAGCAGGAGTTAATGGTAATGTTAAAGGACATTTGTACCACGCACTATCACCACTGTAGTGGTCCCTTGGCGCTCTGGCGGCTCTGAAAGAGGAGGGGAGGTTGAGTTAGTGGGAGGAAGCAGGAAGAGTGCAAGAGAGCAGTGATGTGCTGTTGGCGGCCTCAGCCTGGTGGGTCCGTTGGCTGGGCCTGGGGTGTTTGCGGCCGGTAGTCGTCGTGTACTGTTGTGCAAGGCTATGTGTGTTTTTGTTTTGTTGTTGCAATGTAGTGAAGTTTGTGCGGTTTGTTGTGCTGTAGGTTTTGGTTGTGTTTGGTTTGGAGTTTGAGAGGTGTATGCAGAAAGGGAAATTGTTAGGAGTATATGTTATCAGAACAAAACCCACTTTTGAAGATGGTTGCCGGGAAGAAAATGGGTGCAATACCATTACTTGCCTCTGTCAGACGCTGGCGATCTCTAAATCTGACAGGAGAACCTTGTGTCTCAAAAGCTAAATATGCCAAAGAAGGGACTTCCATCAAATGCCATATAGGGTGCCACACATTGATTTTTATATTGAAAAAGACTGGAATTGAAGATATGTTTGCTTATTTTAAATTTGTAACTGTAATTTTTGACAAGGAACTATGTCACAATTGACCATAAGGTAACCTGATTCAGCTAAAACTTCAAAGAGGCTTTCTTCCCCTGAGAACATACCACCCTTTTGCTTCCCACCAAAAGGACAGGAAATTTCATTTGAAGGCTAATAAGGGGAGGAGGGACACTTTGGCCTGTTGCTCTGCTGATCTGGGAAAGAGACAATGGGTTCCTTGAGCTGAATGAAATGCTAATTCGGGTGTGACTGACATCAACTGCCCTGGCAGGAAGAAGACCATGTGACTCTCTGACTCAGCCAAGCTTGGAGGCGGGCCAGACTGGAAATGTGGATTGGAAACTAAAGTAACTGTATGTTTTGGGAAAATTCACTCACAGTTTAATACTAATCTGGAATCTGTGCGACATTCAGAAACTAAACCACAAATGTTTTAATATTGTAGCTATTGTGATTATTCTAGGAACATGAAACATTACAGGAATATGCCCAGAGGGTATGTGCATGTATGTATAAAAATTGTACAGATCCGAAAATGTCTAACCAACCAAAAGCGCATAAAATTTTCATTTATGAACCAAAACTCGTAGGAAGATAAGATTTTGACAGAAAAGTACCTTAGGCAATCTTTGATGTGTATGTATTATTAACAAATTGTGCATATTGAAAATGTTTTTTGGGAAAAATAGATTTTCTGGGTAAAAGCAAAGGGGAGGTTCTTCCCTAGATTGTAAATGGCAACATCACTCTGACACATCATGACACACTGTTCCTTTCTCAAATCAGGGGACAGGGAATTCTCTGACCTATCAGATCCTTAGAGGGTTGGGCATAGACAATCAGCCTCACTACCCCTTTGGAAAATTGATAAATAGGGACTGTTGAGGACCCAGGAACACACACTTTCACTCATCACTGATCTACCAGCGAAGCACTCTGCTGGAAGAACCCATCTCTAGAACCAGCCTCCAGAACCCTGAAGCAGAGGCCCAATCCAAAAAGCTGAACCCTTTTCAGCAGGCCTTTAAAAATCTAGCAACCTGATTTAACCCTTAAACTTCCACTGGGCCTAACTCATTCAACAGCCTGGCTGAGCTTTTTGCTGCTTCTGGCCAACAACCTTTGCTAGAACCCAAGATCCAGATCAGTCCAGCAGTGCTGTAACTCAGACCCATCAGATTCAGTCCAAGAGGCCGCGCAGAGACCAGAGTGCTGAGAGCAGAACCAAGCGCCTGAGACCTGTCCGGTGGTGAGCGAAGCCCAGGCCAAACCCTTGACCAGATCTTTGACCGGTCCATTTTAAACCAGAGTTGTGAGTATTTAGTGTAGAACTGTCCATAATCATCTCTTAGTTTAAAGTAATCCATCCAACCCATTCCAACATATCCAGACTGCTTTATAGAATCTCTTTTGTCATCCTGAATCCTTCTCTCATCCATATAATCCTGTGAGAATTGTTAGTGTAAGCCAACCTGTTTGTAATTCAAAGCGTAATTTCATTTGAAATCTTGACTCCTTTTAAGAAAAATTGACCTTCACTAAAACCTCTGTAACTTTTGAACCGTATGTGCTAGGAACGAAATTTAAACTTCCTTTTGAAGTTATAGTTTTTTCGTAATCGCGTTTCTCGCACGCGGAAAAGTTGCCGCAAATTTGCATTTGGCTCAATTTCACCACATGTAAAAACAGCTATTTCTTGATTTCAACTTCATTATTTTGTTTTCCCTCTGCTAATCATTCTATAATCAATGCTAGTGTTGACCTGACCCAATCCAAATTAACTCTCACTCGTTCTGAATCCCATTTAGCGAATTAAAGTCATTTTTAGCATTTTCCCATCCAATTCATATTACATTTAAAAGCAATTGACCTGTTTTAAAATCATTACTGTTCTCTCTAAACTTGCTTGGGGGAATCAGGATTGAAACTGCAATTGTTGATTGTTATTCCTCATACCTGTGTGCCCTCATTCATCTCTTCATATTGCATATTGGGGGGAGTGAGTAACAAAAGGGGGAAAGAGTGATTATATGGTCTTTGGTTGAATTCATGTCAAGTTTCTTTCTGTGTTGCATTCTTTCCTATCATTGCATTTCCTTGAACCACACAAAGTTATTCTCTGCTCCATTATTCTTCCTATTCCTACTCCTAATTGATTAAAGAGATTGTTGATATTGTCATATTACCCATTGCTGATCATTGTTCATATTCCTAAGTGTGATATACAGATATTTTCCATATTTATAAAAGTGTGATATATATATTGTTCAATTCTTCAAATAAATCTTTTAATTTGCAAAACAAACCTATTTCTTGGTTCAGTGAGACCGGGTGAATTCAAAGAGAGGGGCATTATATAAGGGTACATCATCCAGAATGAAAAGAACTTTTGACATAAAAATATATAAATAAGGGTTTCCATTGGGCATCCCATACTAGGCATTGACTTAGTTGGAGTGCTGGATTGAAAGCACTTACATTAGCCAGTTATATTCGATAATCAAAACTATTCACCAACAGATAAACAAGGGTTCATCTATGGTAGCACACAACCAGATGGCAGCACCTTGTGAACCATATGTCCTGGAAAAGAACCATATTGCATCCATGACCTTTCAGGCATCTTTAAGAAGGATTACTCATGTTACCAATGCAAAAAGAGTCCACCAGGACACTGTCCTTTCTCACAGTAACAATGCAGTGTACAGAGGTTCTGTAAATTCAGAAACCAATTCTCATCTTTTTTTCCTCAGCCTTGTGAGTTCCATACAACTCGGTGACCACAAACCGAGATAGGGCAACCTCTCATCTTTTGTATAGAGGATAGACCGCCAATCTTCTCCCCAACTTTGACAACAAATACAAGTTAGCATTATAAAAACAGCAAGTCACAGAACAATATACAATGGGCATGCCACAGCAAAGGAAAATAGGCAGGCTCCATGGGCACATGTATATAGATAGTAAACTGTAAAGCATAATGAATCAGCGCTGCACGATCCAATAATTTTTAGCCAGCAATATGATCTTCCCACAACCTAGAAACCTTTACAAATGATGCAGAACATATATGGTTCAATGTTCAATTAATATATAGGGTTTACACCTTTGCACAAATGTTTGATCTTTTGCACAAACAACCAGTCAAGTGTCCAGCCTCAAATGAGGAAGGAAGTGGATCCATCAGTGAATTACCCATGGCATCAGAGTCTGACATCTCTACAAGTGAAAATGAGGAGACAATAGTAAAATTACGTTTTTTAGATGAGATGCATCTTCTTTCAAAAGACAGCAGAACCAACAAAACCACAAGAGGAAGGGGCCAAGCACGTGGCATCGAAAGAAAAACCCAAGTAGAGGCCAACGAGGGCAGAAAAGAGATCAATGGCAGTCTTGAGCGATCAACACACTATGGAAGATGGACCAACAAGAAATAGAAGAAAGTGTCTATTAGATCACATCCTCACGGCTGAACAAAGAAAAGTGTTGAACTTAGGTATCAATGTTTGCCCCACTGCAACAGATGGTTATGTGCAGCCCCGGATCGATTTTCTTTCAGTACATGCTTAGGATGCGATTATGAAGCTTTTTTCGTACCAATCCTTACCACAGAAAAAAGATACCCAGGCAAAAAGGTCACACTAGCATTGCGATTGAAGATATGGATAAATTGTCAACCTCATAAATCCAGAAAATAAACAAGATTCTGAGGATTCACAGATTCCAGCAGATTGGGGGGAACTTGGTATTAGTACTGATTGGTGGAAAACATCTAAGTTAAAATATAAGTCGAAGTTCAACCAACAAGCACCATTGGGTGGGTATTTTGAAGCGTTCCAGAGTTTGTTAATTAAGGACCCTAGGAATTTAAGGACATTTTCTACACCCATGAAGTTTAATAACCTCAATACAAAATCTAGAAAGGCGATACAAAAATTGCAAGCTCTTTCAACTTGTATTATTAGCCTTCAGATAAGGGGAGAAATGTTGTCTTAATGAATAGACTTGACTATATACGTGAAACTAATAGACAACAGAATGACAAAACGTGTTATGGAGTGTTGACTGGGAGCCCCATTGTTGAAATGGAAATTTCATTGGGTTTATTACTAAACCAGTGGAAAATGGATGCGCTTCTAGATGAGGATATCTATAAATGTTTGTTTACCAAGAACTCAGTTATATCCACCATCTATTTCATCCCCAAAATTCATAAAAATCCAAAAAGACTACTGGGGGAGGCCCATCATTACGTTGGTGGGTTCACTGTATTAACATATGTCAACATTAATTGATGAGGTACTTCTACCATTTGTATCCACATTATTGAGAGACACAAAAGACTTTTTGGGGAAAATCAATGAGATCCCATGAGACGATAAATATCTGTTTGCAACAATGGATGTGGTATCACTGTATACTTCGATACAGCATGGTATAGGTTTAAAAGCTTGCCAATATCATTTGAATACTAGCTCATTAAATTACTTGAAGCATACTGAAATGATTCTGGGTATGATTGCACTGTGTCTGACGAACAATGTATTTCTGTTTGATGAAAAATTCTATAAACAACTCCAGGGAACTGCTATGGGTTCGACATTTGTGCATTTTTACACAAATCTCACAATGGGTTGGTTTGAAATATGTATTGTGTGGTCAGATGGGAATGTGCAATATATGGACAAAATTGTATTATGGTTGTGGTTTATAGATGACATCTTTATCATCTGGAATGGGGCGGAAAGAGAGTGGTTGGGGTTTGTGAAAAACTTAAATGAAAATTCACCCAACCTGAAATTTACAGAGTCCTATAGCCGCAAGAGGATTGTATTTTTGATATGGTAGTTAAACATCAACCAGGTAAAATTGAAAATAATTTTTACAGAAAACCTATCGGGTCCAATACTGCCCTACATGCAACAAGCAACCAGCCCAAGAGGCTAATTTGGAGCAGACCGTATGGGGAATTTGTGAGACTTCGATGAAACTGTTCCACTATGGAAACCTTTGAGACTGCTAAGGGTTTTAAAGATCGGGCATATCCCAAGAAAGTCATTGAGTGTGCTTTTATGAAAGTTTGTAAGATGCAAAGAGAAAGTCTTTTGGTAACCACTAATCCAATGATAGAAAGTGACAAAGAGGTGGATGAGTCCATGTTTATCATCACATTTGACCAAGCATCCAAAAGCATCAGGACTATTATGAACCGATATTGGCATGTGTTTGAATTTGGCAAAAATTTGGGTAAAACTTTGCAACCAATCATAGCACCACTTATCAGTCCACATCATTTAAAGATCTATTAGTCTCGAGTTTCATGCATACAGATTCTAAACCCTCAATGGCTTAGTGGATGCAAATGTCAAGTGAAGGTTTTCGGAAATGTACCAAATGTAAGGCAGGCCAGTATGCCCATAATTGTACTACATTTGAGCATCCAGTGCTTAAACATTTATTGAAAATCAAGGACAAGATATCATGCCATACAGAATTTGTTGTTTATGTCCTCCTGTGTTTATGCAATAAGTGGTATGTTGGGAGCATGGTTATGTACATTTAAATTAAGTATTTTACAACATATCCGTGCTATTAATAACAATGATCAGTCATACCCTATGGCCATTTTAAAGAAGCACATGAAAGTGAGTGGATGGGTTTCAAGTTCTTTGGTCTGCAAAGTATACCTTAATCATTAAGAGGGGGCAATCATGTATTACTTTTGCGACAAAAAGAGACAAGAACAATATTAGATCTTGAGACCCAATTTCCATCTGGACATAATACAGATGAAGAACTGTACACTTTTTAATAACTTTTTGATAATCTTCTATACAGCGTATTGATAGATTTCGTTGAAATTTTTGCCAACTGAAGTCTAGAAAGTCTACATCGGTTGTTACTGGGATATCTTGTCATGGGTTTGTGCTTGAGAAATTGGAGCCAAGATGATGTTACAGTCAGTTATTGAGTCAAGGTCCTGTATGACGGGCTCAGTTCCATCTTTTTATTTTTTTATTTTAACACATTTTTATCATTTTCCAAATTTACAAACAACACAGCACACCCGACAGTGAAAGTTATAAGCGTACAAACATCAGATGAATCAATATATATTCACTGCTGCCATCCCATTCCCTCCCCCGTAACTGGAGCTTACTCCATTGCACTTCTACTCTTACTCCTCTATGGACGCCCCTCCTTCCATGCTCCCGGAGGTATCGTGTTTCGTTTGGACTGGCTTGGGTGGGCTCGGTTAATGAGGCCGCTAGCTGTCTCCAGGCCATCAACGTTCCCACTTCATCATCCTCCTCCCTGCAGGCTGCTTCATACCATGCTGTTGTTTCCGCTTCTGCCCATTTCAGGAGGTCATGCCACCACACTTCTATCCTGGGTCTCTGACCCGCTTTCCACCCCATGGCTATTCTGCGTTTGGCCAAAATATAAGCCAAGTCCTTAAATTTGCAGACATGCTTCATTTTGCGTGGTCTGGTAAATTCTCCCATCATAGACGCCCACACCGATTCTACGTCTAACTTGATCCCTTTCTCAGAGGCGGTGAGTGACTTACACCCAAAATTTCAGAAACTCAGGACATGCCCAAAACATATGCATCATCCCCGCATTTACTTCCCCACATTTGGGGCACATTTGTGTTTCTGTGCTCTTGAATCGGGCTATCTTTTGAGGGGTCATGTACGCCCTGTGTGTTACATATAGCTGGATCTGTTGTAATCTCTTGTTTCTGGACACCTTCTTGTGCTACACCTGTGCTCTTTCCCATTGCCCATCCTGCATGGGTTCTCCCGCATCCTCTTCCCATTCCCGTCTCAACTGGGTCACCTCCTTCCCAACCCTGGACATTACCAGTTCATAAATCCGGGATACCTCATGCCCTCCCTCCGAGATGTCATATTATTAATGTCATATTGTCTATATGGCCGAGTCTGGCTGGTCTTCTAGTACTATTTCTGACCATGTGGCTCTTATCTGCCTTACCAGCCTAGTATAGCTAATGTACTGCCCAGGGTGTACTCCGGTTTCTTCCATTAGTGTTGTAAATTCCAGTGCCCTCCCATCCCGACACACATCTCCCAGTGTTGCAATGCCCACTGGTTCCCAGTATCTGCATATTGTCTTTCTTAGTTGTGCATCCACTCCCTTCAGCGCCACTAGCGTCACTTGAGGGGAACACAGAGTCAGGTTCCCCATGACGTGGCATGCCTTGCGCCATGTCCTCCACCCCAATTCTAACAGCTTCGATCGCACTTTGAGCTCTGATTTGGGCAGTCATATCAATTCTTTCAGAAAGAAGGGTGCACATTCTGACCTCAGCAGTCTGGACTCTGCTGTTGTGTCTTCAGCTAACCATTTGGCCACGTACTGTAGTTGCCCAGCCAGATGTTATATCTCGAAGTTAGGCATTTTTATACCCCCTCTCTCATACGCCTTTTGTAACTTCCATAGGGCAATCCTATTTCTAGTATTGTGTCAGATGAAACCTCTACATAGGCTCTGTAGTTTACTGAAAAAGCGTTTGGGCTGCATGTATGGGATATTCACAAAGAAATTTAACTGCCTAGGTAATACAACCATTTTCAACAGTGCCGCCCTTCCCATCATAGCCAGGGGGAATTTAGCCCAGAACTTCATACTGTTTTCAATGTTAACTACTGCTTTCTCCGTGTTATGTTTATGTTCCTCTTCTATCTCGTGGTAAATATCAATCCCCAGGTATCTGAACGTGCTAGTCTCCCAGGGTATTTGTAATACCGGTAGGTTATCCTGCGCAATGCCTTTATATCTTCTAAGGGGAATATGCACGACTTCCTGGGGTTGACCGCTATACCGAAGAATGATGCAAATCGTTCTATTACTTTGAGGATGTATTGCAGGTTTTCTTCTGGATACCTCAGATACAACAGCATGTCGTCTGCATACAGTGATATTAGGTGCGGCCCCTCCCTAGTTTGCACCCCTATTTCTTCATATTGTTGCCTCAAATATATCGCTAGGGGTTCCAATGCGAGGATATACAGCATCAGAGACCATGGGTAGCCCTGTCTGGTGCCCCTGCTGAGCTGCCATTTGTCCGAGATGATCGCTCCCGTTTTGACTCTAGCAAGAGACGAGCTGTACAACAACTTCACCCACCTCAAGTACCCAGGCCCCAGTCCATATTCCTTTAGGGCCGTCATCAGCAATAGCCACCTTACTGAATCAAAGGCTTTCACCGCATCTAGTGAGACAATTGCGACCCTGCTTGCATCTCTTTCAGTCTGTTCCATGACATGATGGAGCTGTCTGTGGTTATCAGCTATACTCCTACACGGAACATATCCTGTCTGATCATGATGTATCAGTTTGCTTATAACCTGTCTGAGTCTGTTTGCTAGCACCGCCGTGAGTATTTTACTATCTTGGTTCAACATGGACAGCGGTCTGTATGACCCACAATCTATGCTAGGCTTATTTGATTCGAGAAGCGGGATAATTATTGCCTCTCTCAGGGATTCCGGTAGTTTCCCTATTAAAGGCCTCGTTTAACATTGTCAGCAGTGGGTGGAGCACCTCCGACCTATATGTTTTATAAAACTCACTAGGGAGCCCATCCGTTCCTGGGGCTTTGCCAGTAGGTAATTGTCTGACCACCATTTCTAGCTCCTCCAATGTAATAGGGGCGTCTAGGCTCTCTTTCTCTTCAACACTCAGTTTAGGTAACCCAATGTCCTCCAGTATCTCCCTCATCTCGTTATCATCCGCTCCTTCTGCATCTTCGTATAGGTGTTGATAGAATTGAAGGAATCCCTCATTTATGCTCTCTTGGGTATCTGCTATTTGACCACTCACTCCCCTTATCTCCCTTATCACTGATCTAGGCATCTCCTGTTTGTATAGCCATGCCAACAGCCTACCCGGCTTATCTCTCCCAGCGTCTTGTCTTTCTATGTATTTCTTGTAGTTTAAGTTGCATAGTCTCTCCCAGTGTTCCCCGCATTCTTGTTGCAATTGGCTCATAGCTTTGGCATCTTCCTGTGCGGTGCCCCCTTTACTCATAATTTCTTCTAATTTCCTTTCTGTTTTTTGCAGCTCTTTCATTATGCCCCCTTGGAGCCCTTTGGATTTTGATATTGCTGCCCTTCTCACCACCACCTTAAATGCCTCCGAAAAGGTGCTTTCCGATTCTACGCTACCGGTGTTCTTTTCAAAATATTCTATTATCTCCTCTCTTAGGTCCTCTCTGAACCCTGTATCCTTCAGTGCCTCAGCCCTAAGCTGCCAGGTTGGGATCTTGGCTCTGAGGGGCTGGTGTTGCCACGTTAAGATCAAGGGTGAGTGGTCCGATATTCCGAGCTCACTATCTCCCTGGTAAGTTCCGGGTTGGCAAACATGTAATCTAATCATGTATACAGGTTTTGTAGGGCAGAGTAATGAGAGTAATGCCTATCCTCTGGGTGGTGTTGCCTCGATATGTCGACTAGTTGAAGATCGCCGAGCAGGGTTCTCAGGGTTTTGGCTGCCGGGGTAGGCCTGTCTAGTTTCCTATCTGATCTGTCCACTCTGGGGTCTAGCGTACAGTTGAAATCCCCTCCCCATATGACCGTGCCTCCTATGTACTGACTAACTTTACCGTACAGGGTCTTGAAATAGGCCACTGTATCCTGGTTTGAGGCGTATGTGTTGATAATACACAATTCTCTATTTTCCAGCATTCCTCGTATCGCCATCATTCCTCGTATCACCACCATTCTCCCATCTGGGTCTACTGTGGACTGTATTAACTGAAAGGGCACTTGTAGCACGACCCAAGTGACCACCCCTCTGGCATAAACCGAATATGTTGCTCCAACAGTGGTCCCCTTCCATTTCTTCTCTATCGTCCTTTGTTTTTCTCTTGTGAGGTGAGCTTCTTGCAATAAGGCTATGGGCCTCATTATGAGCATGGCGCTCCCGTAATGAAGGGTGCCGGTACGGGACCAGCTCCCTTCATTACGGGAGCGCCTATTACGAGGTTCCCTTTGCGGGACCCAGTAAGGACGGCTGGTAAAACCAGGCGTCCTTAGCGGGTCCCGCGAGGGGAACAGGGAGCTAATAACGGGGCCGTTAATAACGGTCCCGTTATTAGCTCCCTCCCCATTCCCATTGAGCCCTATGGGGGCTCAAATGGGAATATGGATGGGTTCCCTCAAGGAGGAATTACCGGGTCCTCCAAAGTCGGAATGACCCGGTTATTCCTCATTGAAGAAACCCGGTACTGGGATCCGGTATGCAGGCAGCCATGCCCTTATTAAGGGCATGGCTGCCTCCATACTCGTAATGAGGCCATATGTCTATTTTTTGCCTCATGAGGTATAACATGATCTTATTTCTCTTTAGATTGCTGTTGAGTCCCCTGACATTTCAGGTTATTATCTTGAGGTCTCCCATCCCTTATCCATGCCCCGTCCCGCCTCTGTCTCCCTTGTCTCTGTAGAAGGCGCTTCAGCGTGGGTGTAAGCTTGTGCCCCCAAAAAAAACACCACTACACACTTCCCAACTTTTCCACTTCCCCCCTGTCCAACCCATCTCCAACTGTCCTCCCCCCTTCCCCCAATCTCCAACTGTCCTCCCCCCCTTCCCCCAATCCCCAACTGATGCCCAGCTCCATCCCTGGATCTCAGGCTATCCCACATCTTGCTCCTTTCTTGGCTACCGCCGATACTAGGTGCACAGCAGGGGGTCATCGCCTTACTGGCGATCCGACTACTCTAACTATTGGGGGTAAGTCGTGCTCCAACTGTGATATTCCCAGTCCTTATGTTGAAAATTTGAAATCGCTAGTCCCTATACAATTTTGGCAGACCCATGTGGCTACATTACATTTCCCACTACCGTCCCCCTTAAGGCTAGAGTTACTGGTATAGCGTTGGTTCACTTATCCTGTCCGCCTCGCTCTGACCCCTTTTCGTCGTCCGGGCAACCTTGGGTATTCAGCCAGTTCGTCGCCTCCTCTGGGTCATCGAAGAAGTGTGCTTTGCCCTTGTGTAAGATCTTTAGCTTTGCGGGATATAACAGCATATATTTAAATCCCACTGCCCTTAGTCGCCTCTTCACTGCTACATAGCTAAAGCGTTGTCCCTGCACCAACATGATATAGTCAGGATACACTGTGACAGTCGCTGTCGCTCGGGTTATTGTTCCGCCCTTTTGAGAAAATTCCAGGATCTTTTCCCTGTCTCTATAGTTTAAAATCTTTGCAATAATCGCTCATGGGGGGGCTCCCGGTTGCGGTCTTCTTGTTAGGGCTCTCTGCGCACATTCAATCGCAAACCCTTGGGAGAGCTTGCCAGCCCTGATTTCTTGGATCAGCATATTTTTGACGTAGGCAGTGGGGTCTGATCCTTCTTCTCCTCTGGCAGTCCCACCAGACGGATGTTGTTGCGTCTCGCATTCCCTTCTTCCTCTTCCGCTCGGTCCTCCAAATTGCATGCTTGTTGTTTCAGTATGTGGACCTACTCAGCGTTGGTAGTGCTGACTTCTGTGTTGCTCTTCACTGAGCTCTCGAGAGTACTTGTGCGCTCCGCCAGCTTCCTGAAGTCTTGCTGCAGAAGGTTAACATCCACGCCCAGCGCATCGATCTTGAATTCCAGTGCCACTTTGAGATCCGCTATCGTAGTGGTCCACGAGGATTTCATGTCCGTGATGGCCTGCAGGATCAACTGATCCTCTCGTGGCAGGGCCGAAGTGTCCTGCGGGTCACCTTTCGCTTGTGCTGTCGTGGCCGGGGATTGTGATGGTTTAGTGAAGATATCCATCGTTGGTTGTTTTACCTTGGTCTTGCCACTCTTTTGCGCCATAATCTCTGCTGCCTGCCTGTTGGCTTGTCCCTCTGAGTCTTATGTCCTTTTTGCACTGCTAATCTTCTGGTGGGCTGTAAACCCCTTATTGCTGGTGTTCGAGGTGGGACATTTCCTGGTTGCTTATTCTCTCCCCCACACTGCTTTCATGTGCCCCATAAAGTTCATAGAATACAGCTGATGGCTATTTTGTAGTTTCTTGGGCACGGCTCCGACTATTCACACAAACTTGGGGGCCACTGCTTTGTCTGCGGGCCAGTGTTCCGAAATGGATCTAGACCGTCGCTGTCGAGCTTACTTGCAATACTTTACAGGTGCTTTATGTTTCCAATCACATGCCGCCCTTCAGCCTCCTGTTCTTATCTTGCGTCCGAAAAAATGCATGTGTTGGCTCCCTGCATTGTAACTTAACGCTACGCTTGCTTAACAGTGGCATGCATAGGAACAACTCCCGACACTTCATAGAAATATTGTTGCTATCCTCTTATCGGCAGCAGTACCGAAGAGCCAGTCCATCCGCACAGGCCTCAGAATGCGTGCAACAATGTAGCACAGTGCGATCGAAGCCACCTTAGCGCACTCGCCGTGCTCAGCCTGGGTTAATCCAAGGGCTTCTCATCGTTGAGTGCACACAATCCGTGCAGCTGTTAAACTCCGATGGTGGTATCACTTTTGGTACTCTGCCTCTTCCTTGTTTCCCCTTGTTGTTTTGTTCCTTTTATTGTGTGGGGGGATGCCAGAGATCTATGTTCTGGTGCCTTTTTGTTATCAGCTGATTGTGTCTGCCCACGGACTACCTGGTCTGCTGTATTCCGTTGTGCACTTGACCCCTCCTACGGCAATCAGAACTCTGCAGTGGCTACTCTGCTGTACTCCTTATAGTGTCGTAGTGCTTGACTCTTCCATTCACCCACGGCGGGTTGAGTCCTGCTTCGCACCGTGAAGCCGTGCAGCTCTTGCGCCCCATCCACTGCCTGCTGTCCATTTTACAACCGCTACTTCTGTGTGTGGCACGCGGTATTCAGAGGATCTTGCAACGCCATCTGCGGCCCATGTACCTTAAGCGCTATTTCATTCTTCTTCACACGCATGTCGGCTCCCTCCTTTCGTTTTCGCCGTCCCTGCTTACTGTGTGGGAGCGCCTTCTTCGGGGGTGCTCTCCTCTACCGCACGCATCTGCCTCAGTTTGGCTCGCTCGTTACAGTGTGTCCTTGGATCGCAACATCTCCCATCGACCATTTAGTGTACCGGATCTGCTTTCCATGCAAAACGGGGCTCCGTTTCGCACCGGCTGCAGCTCTGCGTTATGTCTTTGTTCCTCTATCGGGTGGGCGCCATTTTAGTTATTTGTCAGCAGGATCTCACAAACTTCTCAGCCTCTATATTCTTGCCTGCAAGCACAGTTCTTCCCAGACTTCGTACCGCAGCATGCCCCTTCTGTTCACCCAGCAGCAGCTTCAGGTCCACTTGATTCCGCGGATGTTAAATGCCTATTTTAAGCCAGATCAATTTCGGATCATGAGAGCACACGGAATACACATCTTAGACTGTGGCCATGTAGCCACGCCCCCCGCTCAGTTCCATCTTTGTCTTTTTTCTCTTCTTTTCTTCTTTTTCTTTCTGCATTTTATTCATTCATTTTTGATGTATCTCACACATAGTTGGGCGAGTCAATTAAGGCCTTTTGATGGATTTCAGTGTCTGTTTTTTTTCTTTCTCTTTTCTCTATGTTTTTTTAAAAATGTTATCTAATTTAATTTAATTTGAGTCAGTTCTTTCAGTATCTTTTTTTGGTGTCATCACTTATAGTTTCATATTTCCATCTTTTCACATGGTAAGTTGTATAAGAATTTCTTGGGTGGGTTTAACAATTTTTGTGATGATGAATCAACTATTGAACCATGGAATAGTTGTGTAAAATTTATGGAAATGTGATATTTTTGTTTTAGGTGGTATATCACTATGTATTTGTGGATGTTTGATGTTTATTACGCTGGCTTGTTATTGGTATTGTTGATATGGTCATCCATTTATATGTTTTGATTATATTGATTGTGTTGGAGATTGCAACTTGTATTTTAATCTAGAGATAAATTGATCTGTCTTGTGTACTAGAAATGAGCAACATCATATTGAGGAATAATTGTTTTAGAAAAGCTTTTTGCACTTTATGAGATGATATTGTGACTACCTCATGATATGCATTTTGCACCTTCAATCATATGCACCTTATTGGAGAAATTCCAGGTTAAAGCACTATGCACTTTAATGGAGATACTTCTGGGTCAAGCACTGTGCATTTTATTATATGATGAGTTTAGTTGTATTCAAGTCATATGCACATCAGTGGAGTTACTCCATTACAAGCTGTGATATATTGAAATCTGTCCACAGTTATAATAATCATTTTAATTGTATTTTGATTGTATACAGTGTGTCCCTCTAAACATGCAAATCATGCACCCCAAGATCTAGGCATTTTATTCATGTAGCACTGTGACACTGCAGTTATTAGTTTCTTCCATAAGGGATTATTCAGTAGGCTTGTATTGCTTTCTGTATTAGGATGCAAAGTGCACTTTAACTGTAGGGTCATTTCATTTTGTATATGACCGTGATCCTCATTGCTCTATAAACACTAAGCACTTTTATTGTTCAGCAATTTTATTCAAACTTTAAACCCCTTTTTTTGAAACGGTTTAAACATCACAAATATGTGGATTTGTTTAATTACATAAACTGTTGCCACATAGTGCTAAAATGGCCGACAGATTTACACTACATAGGGGTCTGATAGACAAAGTGTAAACACTAATGAGGGACAACGTTTTTCTATATGATGACCATAAAGAGGATCTATATATACTGTAACCGACCAATTCAGTACTGTATGTGAACAAGCAACATGTTAGTTGCGAAATGTGTAATATCCAACTTCGTGTGTTTTCCCTGTTCAGAGATCTGCTAATAAAGTACTCTGTAGCAATGTTTTGGATGCGGCAGCACTAAAAAACTTTAGTTGGGACAGTTAAGATGATAAGTTTAATGCAACAAAACCCTTGAAATTCAGAAGATGTGGGAAGTGATGATCATCTTAACTCGGTGTCCCCCTGTTGATGACCCATATAAGCTAATTATGTGTTATTTATATAGCGCATATGCCTAAGTGCTTTACATAGAACACATATGCATCGATAACAATGTCATCAAAGTGATGCCTGCAGTCAAAACCCTTGGGGTCTATCTTGACTCAGCACTCACCTTCAAGAAACAAATGAATACCCTAGCATCCTCCACTGCATATACTTGCAAATTGATCCGAGCATGTAGACCATTCCTATCTGAGACTAGCTTATCACACTGGCTAATGCACTTATCATATCCAGATTGGATTACTGCAATGCTCTATACGCGGGATCTAAGAGGTACATTCTTGATAAACTCCAAACACTCCAAAATAACGCTCTTAGAGCAGCTTTAAATATCCCGAATAGAGATCATGTCTCTGCCTCCAGAAGAAATATCCACTGGCTAAAAATTAAGGACAGGATTGCCCTTAAAACCCTCTCTCTCACCTCTTAATGTCTCAACAACATACCTCCTCCTTACCTGGCAAATAGAGTCAACAAGAGAACCTCAAAGCGCCCCACAAGAATGACCAACGCCTACACCTTAGTGGGGCCCAGATACAAAAAGAGCACAGCCGGCGGCTCCAGCTTTCCGGTCATAGCTGCCCAATCCTGGAACAGACTCCCTTTAGATCTCAGAACTGACCAACCTTACCCTAGCTTCAGGCGGAAGGTCCTTACCTGGATACGATCTAATGACATTTAACTTGACCATTTCTCCTCCCTAGGACCCCTCGTTTTGCACTTCCGGTTTATCCTGCCCCTACCGAACACACTCTGGCATCTGCTGTTAGTATCTAGGAATGTCACTGGGTCCCTCTTGACCTCTGGGACCATCTGATGGTTGCACCTATGTCACCCTGCTTCTGTCACCCGGCTTTAACTGTTTTCTGTTTACTCAGTTTGTAACTATGTTTCCTAATCATACTGAATTACTGTATCACTCTGTAACTAGGTTCTCAAGTATCCTTGTAATGTCTGCGCCCAGCTACCTTCGGGTTTGGTCTTGCGCTATACCAAATAAACAAACAAACAATATCACCCAACCGGAGTTGGTACTCATCTATCAACCTCGGAAGAATGAAAGGCTGAGTTGGCCTTGCTGGGAATCGTACCTGCAGATCCCACACAGATCGCAGCATCTAGCGCGCAACCCACGGAGCTATCCC
Organism: Ambystoma mexicanum; assembly: GCF_040938575.1. Taxonomy (NCBI): domain Eukaryota; kingdom Metazoa; phylum Chordata; class Amphibia; order Caudata; family Ambystomatidae; genus Ambystoma; species Ambystoma mexicanum. Next base: position 872,374,732 of record NC_090936.1, read on the forward strand.
ATCTGTTATGTATGTGTTGATGGGCTTTGCAACGCGGGCACGCTGAGTTAAGATGATCATCACTTCCCACATCTGCTGAATTTCGAGGGTTTTGTTGCATTAAATCTGATCCCCTTACCTGTCCCTTAACTAATGTGTTTTCAGTGTATGTCAAGGGCTTTGTTATACCATATATTATTCAGGGCCAATATTTTAAAACACCAGGTTTCTTTCAAGCCCGCTAGCCATGGCCTGTACACATTGCACCAATAGGTTTCCTTAAGGCCCACTAACCATGGCCTTTGGCCCTGGCCACTGTACATGTTGCACCAATAGGTTTCTTTATGTCCCACTAGCCATGGCCTTCGGCCGTGGCCACTGCACACGTTGCGCCAATAGGTTTACTTGGGGCCCACTGGCCAGGGCCACTGTCACAAAGGCCCATTTCCCACTGCCTAGTAGATGTGATCGCAACAGATGCCCCCCATTTCTTTCCCTCAGTTTCCATTCCCCCGATAATCTCCCAATAACTACCACAGTAATATCACAGTAATTATGTGCCAATTACCACAATAACGCTCCTGTGACACATTTATTTTCCAAGCACATCTTCTGTTATTATCATGGTAATTTAGTGAAATTCCCCCAAAATCTGAAAATGTCCAAACTGTAACTGGCTCCACAGACCACCCCCAACTCCCCTGCGTCACATGATATCCTCTTTTCCCCCTCCCCAGTTCTATGCAATTTAAATCTTTTTCCTCCTCCAAATAGCTTTTTTAAAACTTTCTGTTTGTGCATTCCCCAATATTATTTTTTCACCCTCCAAATTGAGAAGTCCATCAATCAGCCTAAAGAACCGTTTAAGGTTGTACGTTCACTGTCTTCTAAGGCGGCCCCAGCTGATTCCATCCTTCCGTCACAAATGCTTTTTGATGGTGTCCAGTCATATTTTCGAATGCAATATTTTCGAAAGTCAAAATGTCGAAAATATTAATTCGAAAATAATAATGTCGAAATACCAAAAATGTGAATATTTTTCGATTTGTTTTCGAATAATTTCACTTCCATGTATGTATGTATATATTTTTTATTAAGCATTTTTGAACATTGATAGTATTAACCATGGTTTATTAAGTATTTTTGAACATTAATAGTATTTACCATGTAATAGGTTTTTGTCCAATAGATGGTGCTATTGTATAAGAAATGAGATTGTTCATTTTGTTGATATGTCATTGATGTCTACGTAAGGCTACGTAACTCTACGTATGCGTAGGCGCCATTTTTAAAGTTCATTCTTGCAGCGTTTCCATCGCGTTCGCGTCTCCGTGTTTTCATTTGTTTTTTTTTGGTTTTTCATGGACTTTCACCGGATTTCATGGATGCAATGTTTTTTTTTTTTTGCTGGATTCGATGGACGTATTGGTTTTTCTGAACTATGGATTTTTTTTCGGGTTGGATTGTGGATTTTTTTTCCTGGGCTTTCTTGGATTTTCAACTTTTTTTCTTTGCTGGATTTCACTGTTATGGATCGCAGATGTGGATTTCTTTTGGATGTTATTTTTCCATGGATTGCCTTCTGGATTTTGGGTTCCTTGGATTTTGCTGTTGGTTTTTTTTTATGGTTACTGCTTGGATTTCTCATGGTGGATCGGTGATTCTTCAAAAACGTGAGTATTGTTAACATTTTAAATTATACGCTATTGAATCTAGGTAGTTCTCTTTGTCATCTTGGTTAAAATTACGTACTATTTGATCAAGTCGCTGCTCATAGTCCCTGTATTTTTTCTTTTTTAACTCTGTGTTTGCGAGTGAAAACCGTCATCTGTTCCTTGGTGTTTAGGCAAGGTTCTTTACTCGTGGGTGTCACCTATTGGCTTAACCCTTACTACTCTTCATTCTATGGGGTTTTCGTTAGTCATAATGTATTTTATTTACAGATAGGCAAATAGTTATGTGTTGGTGGGCGAGAGGGGGGTGGGTGATTGAGGGCGTACAGGTAAAGGGGGGTTGGGGTGATTAACCCCCCCCATTAAAAACGGGACTATTACCAATACTTCACATTGGTATGTTAGTACTGTTGCTCGACTTTTTTTTTCGACATTTTTGTTTCGACTAATTGTCTTTTTCTATTATATGTATACATTTTCGACATATTTGTTTTCAACATTTTTTTTTCGACGTTTTTGTATTTCGGTATTATGTTTTCGATATTATGACTATAAACCCTTTTTGACTCACTTGCTGATTTCGTTGTCCATAAAATAGGTGATATTCGTGAGCATATCTCGCTTGCACGCTATCAAACTATGGAAGCCATGGTCTCTTTCTCATCCTCTGCATCTGTTCAGATTCATGTGCCTGCCTCTGGGCCCAGTTGGGACTCTTTCCCTCCCTTCTTGGCCTGTGATATCATCTCGGCAGTGGGGAGAGTGAAATATGCTTCACCTATGGATGCTATCCCTCTTAATATTGTGAAAGAGATTTTGCCCTTGGTGGTCTCTAATTTTATGGTTGCTATTAATCACTCTTGCTCTACAGGGACGATTCTGCTTGAACTTAAGCGTGCCTTGGTAATTCCTCTGCTTAAGAAGCCTTCTCTTGATCCTCTGTTTCCTGCTAGCTTTCGACCGATTTCGTTGCTTCCTCTTTTTATGAAGCTACTAGAATCACTGGTTGCCCCTTTGCTTGGCTGGTTTTGTGAAGACACGCTTTTGTTTGATGCCTTTCAGTCAGCGTTTAGACCTAGACAGGGTACCGAAACTGTTTTGGTCTCTGTGTTGGATGATCTGACGTTGATTGCGGATCAGGGTGGAGTGGCTGCATTGAGTCTGCTGGATCTTTCGGCTACGCTTGATACTGTTGACCACTCCATCCTGATCAGCCGCCTGTCCGCTGCTGGGATTTCTGGTCCAGTTCTTTCGTGGTTTTGCTATTTTCTCTCTGATCGCTCTGTCGCTATCTCTGTAGCCCTTCCTTTCTGCTGTTGCTGCTCTGCTGTGTGGCGTTCCTCAGGGTTCTGCCCTCCTACCCACCATGTTCAATATTTACATCCAGCCTCTTGTTGCTCTCATCCGCTCCGACCTCTTCAGATGCTACTCTTATGCTGATGATACTCAGATCATAGTTTGGCCTGACCTTCTCCACCCTGCCCATGACACTCTGCTGAGGGGGTGCCTGCAGGCCATTGGGAGCTGGATGTGCAAAAACTGGCTTAAATTGAATGGGGATAAATCTGAGGTCTTGGTCGTGGGTTCTGCCTCTGCCTCCTCTCTTTGCACTCCTTCTATCTGGCCCTCTTCCTTTGGTTCTTTTCCTTCTGCTGTGCCTTCTGAAGAGAATCCTGGAGTTAAACTATCTGCCTCTCTTTCTATGTCTTCTCAGATCAGCTCAGTCTGCCAGGCGGGCCATTTCCAGATGAAGATCCTTAGAAAGGTGTTGCAGTTTATTCCTTATAATCTTTGCGCCCTAGTGGTTGCAGCTTTAGTCTTTATTCATATCGATTACTGCAACTCTTTATATCTGGCGCAACCACATTATCTGGTACAACGCCTTCAAATTTTGCAGAACTCTGCTGCCTGGCTTGCCACCGGTTCTCCTTTCAGGGATCATATCTCGCCTGTTCTGCGTGCTCTACACTGGCTTCCTGTGGTCAAGCGTGTGCATTTTAAATCTCTGTGTCTGGTACACAGGGCATTTCATTCTGTGGGGCCGGAGTACTTGCAACTTAATTTTCGGCCTTATGTTCCTGGCCATCTGTTGCGTTTAAGGGGCAGGTTTCTCATTTCTGTGCCTAGATTTTGCCTTGCCCGAACTGGCGGCCACTCTTCCTCTGTGAGGGCTGCTAAGCTGTGGAATGCCCTGCTCATTACACTTTGGTCTATCTCCGCTCACTTACAGTTCACAAGTGCTTTAAAAACCATGCTCTTTTGATTTCCTTGTTCGGCCTCGATGCCTTCTCAGTCTTGTTAGCGCCAGGTTGCCTTTTGGTGTCAGTTGCGCTGTACTTTAGTAGCAAATGGATAACATAATATAACTTAACATTATCGTGTTAATCACTCGCATCGAGCAAAAAAGAATATGGCAGTTTTTCATCTCTGAAAAGCCACGCACCATGGGTAATATAGGTATAATTTTGGGGGAAGGGGGAACTGCCTTCCCCATCAAATATTTAAAAAACTATTGTATGGAATAACCCCAGGCACCTCGTGGAAATTGAGTCAATGCTTCATGCCTAAGTTGTTTCTTATGTGGTCCAATTCCATTCAGTGGTTTTTGCCCTGCATTGCGCAGACATTTTGACTTTTTCTTTATGGGAACATGGATATGAACCTATTCAGATCTCCAGCAGGTAGGCTTTCTAGAGTCATTAAAGCAACATACTGTAACCCCCCCTAGAAAATCCTGCCCTAGTCCAACACATACCTTATCTTCATCCCACAGGCCTCACTACAAGGATTGCACAGTTCCGAGGCTGGTAATCTCCTTACACCAATCCCTCAGCCTGGGGCCGCCAAGGGGCACCTATGAGAGGTAGGGCACTATTATGCAATGATAATGATTGTGAATCATGGATTTTCACTTTAGTAATGACACAACATTAGCTAATGCAAACCTTTTTCTTACCTCTTACTATGCAGATTTTGATGAACGTATTAGAAGAAACCACACTAATTAAGGACACTTGATAAGTTATTGCTCCTGAAGAAGGGAACTAGAGTCCCGAAACGCGTAGAGCTCACTGTTAAACATGTGGGAGATCAAATGTATAGACAAGTATGCAACAGACAATATGGACTGAATATTATATATAATATGGGTCTAAAATTTGAATCTCTTGTTTTTTTTTAATTTAAGGTATACGTTTCTTTGAATCATCATGTATATATTGATGATCATGAAGAAATGTTTTTGAATACAATTTTGAACATAAGAGCATATGGTAATTATTTGTGTATAAACATTACAAGTGGTCAGTCCACTTGTCAAGTATAAACTTCTGAGAATACGGGCGTGAGCTTGTTAAAATTTGAATTTAATCACTGTTTGTTGTTAGACAAAAACCTAGAGTGTGCAGGGGACGCAAGTGCTTCACAGCTCGTGGACACCGTTTCCCTTTGTTTTCTGACCCATGAATATACACACAGTAAGTGACCATATATTTAAAGTGAAATGTACAAATGTACAAATGTAGTTCAATTGACCTCCTTAGAAGAAAATGTGCAAGACAAAATAGCATTGGATTAAAAGTAATGAACACCAGAAAAATAACCTGAGAGAGGAAATCTTCCGATAAATATGCTAGCAAAGTATAAAAGGTGCTCACCTTTTAAACCCAGCAATCTGTAGTGAAATATTCTATGGAAAACAAAATCACAATACGTAACAAATGCTTGTGGTCTTGTGGATAAGCGTCAAGAACATGACAACCTGAGTACTCGGGCAAGGTTATCAACTTAAAAAAAAAACAAGGGGTTGCTTTACACCCTCCAACAAAATGTTACGCTGTCCACCCACATGTGTCCTTTACTGGTGCCCTGAAAAGCTGCCACAAACAGGGGAAAATAAATGCACCAGTGTCCAGGATTGCAAACGTTCTTGCCACATCATGTGCAAATACTTGTGACTTACTTGCCCTTTCATTATTTCCCCTCCTCACCCCAATGTCTGGCTTTCACCAATACTCTGCTTTATTAAGCTAACTTGAAAAGTACACATACCATAGTGTCACTCAAATAAATAAATCCTTATAGAACTATGTTAGGCACAAAGTGTACAATTGTGGCATTATTCCCCCCAGCTTGACTGTGAGACTACAAATACCAAAATGCAATTCAGCAAAAGGCAAAAGAATTATGGGTGCAAAGCTTTCAAGGACTGACAGTAGCACAGTTAAAAAAAAGAATGCAGATTCTGTGTGTTATGAGATATTTAGAACCAAGAAAACACACAGCATTCAGGAAGGCCCGACCCCAGCAGGAGGTCAGGGGGGCCAGCCCCCCCAAAACCCTAAGGCCACCCCGTAACCCCCTAGAAAGGAGCCCTTGCCGGTTGTGCTAAATTGGGAAGGTTGGGGGGAGTGGTGGCAGGCAAGGGAAAGTTTTCTCTGAACATGCAGCAATAACTTCTGAGGGGCTGCACTGCAGTAGGCCCAGCCAGAATGTGATTGCTTGCCCTGGGCAATGATTTATGCTCCACAGCCATGACAACACAAATGACCAGGGAAATGGAGGGCTTTTCACACATGTGGTAGTACACTTGCCCAAGAAGGCTGCCTACAATATATCTAGCAAGATCCTGTGTTTTAACTGCACTGTTCATCTTACCTACAGTCTTAGTTACAAGGTAGCTATTTTTCCAAACCTACAACCACAAGTTGATTTCTGACATTTAAAGTATGTTATTTTTGTGGGAATGGAACAGTTATTCATATCATGCTTAATAAAATGGTTAACTGTATCAAACAATACATTACTGGTGATTTTGCTTGCACAAGCTTTCTGCAGCAGGTGCATCTACTGACTAAGAGTCCTTACAAATTACATTCCAAGGTGTATATTCAGCAGAATTTGCTAATTAGGTATGCATGAAAAAATAAGGTTGTTAATAAGAAAGATTTAATTCTGGAGGGGAGAGTGTAGTAAAACCAAAAAGTGATAGAAGCAAGCCTTTGCATTAAAATTACCACTATCATTGCTCTGGGCAACCTTCCATGCCATAATCCTTTGGTATGGCTGTGCCAGTACAGAAGGGAACAAGTCATTAGCAAATGAGTCTTGGTTCTGCCACCAAATGGTGCAGTTCAATCTCAATTGCCAGGCAATGTCCCTCTGCACTTAAACACAAGCAACTACAGCTATCTTTAGGATTAGTGAACAAGCAGTTTGGGCATGGCTGCTCACATTAGTTGCAGAGCTAAGGTTGACTTGCAAACAATGGCCTGGTAGGCTGACCAAAGAAATGCTGGTGGTTATGATTGATTCAGATACTTAGATCCATACTTTTTTAGTTTTGGCTGTTAGGTGTAAACCAGCACTCTTGCATTGTAACACAGATAGGATGGAGATGGAATGTGAGGTGGGCCACACAGCCTATAGGTGTGTTTGGTCATTTACAAACTCATTGAACTACTCATTGCCATGTTCATCCCAATGGCAACCCCACTTATTACCTGCTCCTCCCTGACAAAACATACCCTCCTGGGATCTCTTTGAGCAAGCTCTATCGCAATCTAACACCAACAAGTGCGCTGTATATAGCCTGCCAGTGTTATATCTATGCATTCCTTAGAGTGTTTGATGACTACAATGCCTCTGTAAATGAGATCCTGGTGCTATGAAAATCTCCTAACAATATGTGTCCGTAGCCTGTTCATTTATAAGCTATATATGTGTCGTGCATTTGTTCCTTGCACTGCAGCCCTCTCTAAAACAAGCTATTGCAAAGCCTACAATTCTGACTTGTGTATAGGTATTAGACAGGCAATTACATCAAATGCAAGGTACCAGCACCAGTTTCTAGCTGTTTCCAACTCATGGTTAGGTGGTACACTTATGGCAAAGTTTGGGAAATGCCTATCCCATGCCTACTCAAAAGCTCAAGCTGTTGGCTTTGCCGATGCCAGTTAGTTTCAGCAATTGAAAGTGTATATGCCAGATGTGGGTTCCTTGCTTGTTACACCTAGGGAATCAAGCTGTGCCTTGTGGATGACAAGTATGGCCCAGTTTCAGATCTTCACATGCACACTTACCAGTGGAGTTGGACCATCATTTAACATATCTTTGTGTGTGTGTAAGCCTAGCCTGCCCAGCCAGAATTTTTTAGGATTCAAACTGATAAGTCCTAACTTGATAACCTCATGCTGTTTCAGTAATTATCAACAGAGTTTGTATGCCAACAGAATAGATCATGTTTATTGTGGGCCATGTTTAGAAGGTAATATGTGCTGGGTTCTGGCTGTTTAGGCAGTGCCAGAAATGGAAATTATTTACTGTGGTATCCCACCAGTGACATGGGTGCCGGGAGTGGGACAAGAGGAATGTTCTCATCCCCCAATAAACATTTTCCTCTCAGAAGATTAATCATGAATATAACACAAGGGAGAAACATGTGTATATTTACATATTACCTGCAAAGTTCTATCAGAGGTAGAATCAACAGTGGGACAAGTGACAACTTCCCATGTGGCCCCCCAGCTCTGCCTCTCCGCCCTGAAAGACAAACAACCAGGGCTGCACAGGCCTTCCCATTGAGGGCCTATCATTTATTGTGTCTCAGCAGCAGATTATTTAGAACAGGAAGTGATAAGAGATGGGAAAAGGTAACTGGCAGTGACCATTGATGTGGTAAATTTTTCTTTAAATTAAGTAAGCTTTCAAAAAACTATTTAACTGTGATTGTTGGGTAATTAGAAATTGTGGTGTTCTGAACAAGCTGTGTTGAACAATGCCCTTGTCAGGTTTTTCATTTCACTTTGTGTCTCTATGTGACTTTTTGTGAGTTCTCGTAAATGTGCATGCTGGAACTTGTAGGCTTTCAATTAGGATAGTGAAAATAAAGCTACAATCATAGTGGGTAATTTTCCAAGTCAAGCAGAGTGGAAAAAGTGGCGCAAAAGGCATTTACCGCTACGTTTTGTGTGCTGCTGGATTTTGTATGATTTGGCAAGCAAAGTTGGAGAGCAGAGCGGGCTTTACATGTTTGTCTGCTCTTACAGCTCCTGCTGCCAAATCCAATTGGTTTTGCACCAGCATGTATTTTTATGCTGGTGGAAAACCAATGGATTCCTGTGAAAACCACCTGAATTTTACACCTGGTAAATGCAGGCAGATTGCAAAACAATCCATTGTAGATGGCTCCCCACAATCGTTATTTGTTGGAGGGATTTACACTTTTTCAGACATGTAAAGGAAATATGAAGAGCAAAGGCAATTTTGCCTGCGTTTTACTATTTACTTACCAGTGCTTGGTGGAAACAATTAAAATTGCATATAGGGGGCCCTTTTGCAAGCATATGGAAACAGGAGTTGTCCCCTCTGTGAAATTTAGGATTCAAAACAAAATGACCCCCCCCCCTCCTTGCTCTTTTTCAGCAACACGTTTCTACAGTGATGTATACATTGTCAGGTTGATTTATTATGTCACTTGTGCATTTTCTAAATAATATGTATGACATTTCGTTTTTTTAATATATGCAAAACCAAACTTCAACACATATTTGTAACAAGGAAAGATGTGTGGTCAAGTAGCTAACTTTAATGCTATGCTCAAATTCTGGTCTTGCCACTTAACCATAGTGTATGATCCTGGGAAAATCATTTAATCTCACTGTGCAGTACCTGCCAAAATGAGGCGCCCCTAATATAATCTATTCTAAAAAGCCTCACTCTTGGTTTAATAGATGGGCAGTACAGGGGGCAAGGTCGGCCAAGGACAAACACACACATATTTCTTGGAAAAAATTAAACTGCATTTATTGAGCAAAATTGCGACATTTAACAGCAAATTAAAGCAAACATGACAAACAAGATGTCGTCATGGACAATTGCATATTACTATGTAACAGACAAAGACATAAAGGCCACCTCCTCCCTGCCACGCCACACCTGGAGCAATACCAGGAGGCTGGATACCCTTCAACCTTCACCATCTGCCCCCTGATCCAGCACCCCCACCATGCCTCTCTCACCTGCATGCTAGCACTCCTTCACACCCTCAACTCAACTAAATTGTGGTGGCTGCAAAAATACACAAATAAATACAATTTTGTGCTTCAAAATGTCATTTTGTAAGAAATAAAATGTCCTATTCCTTGCTTCAGTATTTTGGAGGAGGGTCTGTCTTTCCCACAAGATGGCAGGATCAGAATCACCTTCTCCATTGCCTGCTGGGAGTAGCTACAGTGTCCAAGGAGGCATTGTTGAGTCTACACCATCTGAGATTTAATAAGTACTGCAGCCTCGTTGCTTAGCCCTCACAGAGGAGGAAAAGGCATTTTCCTCAGTTCTCCCCAGCTAGGACAAAAAGGCATGTTGGGTGTAGGTGGAAGTTGTAGTAGAGGGGAATGGTGTTCAGAGGGAGCTAGCTGATGGAAGGTGATTGGGGTGAAAGGTGAGGGAGCAGTGTATAGAATAGAAAAAGAGAGCAGATGCAAAAGTAAGGGAAGATAGGTAAATTGATGTTGGAAAGACGGGAGTGGATAATATTCAGTGTGCCTACCCTTCGGTGTCTAGGATCTATTGGCGCATTTGATATGGTGGTCTGGCCTGGCTGCAGAGCCCAGCAATGACTGTTATCCACTAGTCAGTCAGTGAATAAGGTACATAGCGTGGTATTGTTGGGTTGCTTTCGCCTAACTCCTTGGTTAAATCAGGAGTTCCCACAAGTGAGATTTAAAAGTGAAAGTGAACATTTATTGGTTCTAAACCAAGGTGAGAATACAGTTGTTCATGAAGTGACAACATACTCCATTTGGAGGCACATGCAATTGTTTTACCCTTGCCCAGGCTTTCTCAAGGCACAGTTACAATGATAATGCGTATGATATAATATCATGTGTGTGATTCAAATTGTACAATCCCGGCCTAATCGTAACACATAGTAAATAAAACCAATGTTTTTAAAATGATAAAAGTCAGTGTCGCAAAATGTTTCATACAGTTAAATAATTCACTAAGCTACTAACTCCCAAATTCTCTGCTTCGTGACAGTTTCTGGGGTGCTAGAAGCACATTTTAGGGTGTAGCTTTAGTTCCCAAGGTTGATTTTCTATGATAGTTAAATCATTGGATGGAGCTTTCCATAAGCATTTTTAAGAGGTATTTGAATGGTTCCTGTGCACCTTATGGTCCCTGAGAAAATCAACAAATGATGATCCTCTATGTAACCCTATGGCAAAATAATAATATACATATTTTTCCTTCAATTGACATTACATTTATTTTCTTCAACTGAACATGTGATCTGGCCATCTGCGTCCTTTGTTTGTTTTGGCCTGGTGAAAATCCATGAACAGTCTGGCAAAGTCAATGGCCATACCCTGGGTATGCACATCTCCTGATGCAGGTTAAGACAACTCCACACCTGACTCATAAAGCACCTTCTGGTATCTGTCTAATGTCATTAGCTCAGAGAGATTGAACACAATTTGAGTTTTAAATCCAAGTATTTTAGAAAGGTCAACTCATTAAGGGCTGCTTTTATTTACCCAGTTGCTATCCCCAACTCACCATAAAGGCCTTTATGGTCACTGATGTGGCTTCAAATAGATGTTTTAGGTAGATCAAAGATAGGAGGACAGTCACTGTCTGAGTGTTTTGAACAGAAACTGAAGCCAATTATTCTGAACAGAAACCAGCGATTTTAAATGTTACAATTACTTCACATATAAGGCCTTTTTTTAATCTTGTATCATGCCTTCAATGTTCAGCTTTAGATCCTGATATATATTCACATGACTCTGGCAATGTGATTTTTTTTTCCATGTGTTCATTGTTCTGAGCTGCAAATGCACACCTTTCCATGGTAACTGTTTCTGTTAAGACATAATGGAAAGTCGTTTCAGGCCTTTGGCGTAGTCACTCAAATGCAAGGCTTATTTAGTGTGTGCTCTGATAACAGCATTTTGATATTTGGCAGTTGCAAGTGATATACTGCCCTTTTGTCTGTCAGCCAACCATGTGCCTTCAAATTCTCTTCTCCAGTTTAGTCTCATATTCCCTGTTCTTGGTTTTCATGTGCTGAACCTGTTAGGCGTGGCTTCAGAACCTCAGCTGTATAAGCTGCTCCTTCCTTAAGGCTGTTGCTTTGCATTACTGTGCACTCGCGTGCAACGTGACGCTCACTGCTGCTTGGACTAGTTTACTTACCTTTGAAACCAGCCGTTCTCCTGCATACTCACCTCCAGGAAACCAGTGCTTCCTCGCTTCATCTGCAGACTCATCTCCTGACATCCAGCGATCTTGATCCCAACACCGCAGCACTGCACTCCGCATCCACGAACTCGGAGCCTGTGAAGAAGAAGAAAGACAAGGTTAGAACATCCGTCCTAGGGCTGCGCCGCATGGGAACCCTGCACACACCTTAGTTAAAAACTTACCAGCTACTGTACTGCTGCAGCTTCATACCTCATTCCCTCCGGCAACATCACCTGCAAGGGAAGAAAGCAAAAGAGCAAACATCAAAAGTGGAACGAACAACAATACAAGACAACAAACTTTACAATACAACAAAAACAGACGAGGAAAGACAAAGGCAAGTATAGTGGCTTAGTCGCACAGGACTGGACTACCATGTGCAAGGGACCAGTGAAGGAACTCGGTGCAGATCATACAAGCGCCCCTGCCAGAAGCAGCAGGAAGGAGTGCTCGCCAAAACTAAACAACAGGTGAGCTTTCTAGGGACAGCGCATCCCACGGGTACCACCGTTTGGGAGAAGGGGTCTGGAAGGGGATCAGGCATACAACCTGACACACTCATGCCCCCTATTCGCGACGCAGGAGCAGTCCCGAGCAGCATTACCTATTACCACCAGTCACCACATAAGCGCAGAGGGCGAAGTCGGACCCAAGCTACTTCACCCCCGTGCCCCAACACCTCCGCAGAGACCAGGTGAGCGAAACAGAACGCGAAGCCTCTTCGAATCTCTGCCTGGGCGTTATGGAAACTTCTGAAACTGGCCAGTTGGCCCGATTACTGGGAGAGTTACGGGCTGAAGTTCATGCCTCAAGACAGGAAACCAATGCCCTAAGGAGGGATCTAATTGTGATCTGGGAGCAGAGAGATGAAGTAGCAAGGCAAATGCTCCAGGCACAGGCAGGCCAGGTCCCACTGCCAGGGTATGCCCCTCCTGCTGTGCCTCCATAGCCCACGCCAGTACACGTGGTTCTTCCACGGAGGGTTCCCCTCACCCCACTAGAACGCTTCAGAGGCGATCCGAATAAGTACGCTATCCTTATGAATCAATGTCACCTACATTTCTTGTGCAGACCTGGGGCATTCCCCAATGATCAAGCGAGAGTGGCATTTGTACTCTCATATTTGGGAGGTAGTGCAGCGGACTGGTCAATACCGTTGGTAAACCAGGATGATCCTTTGCTTTTGAGACTTCAGAGGTTTCCAACGTGAAATGGAGAAACTATTTGCACGGCATACTCAAGGGCGGGCTCTGGACAATGATCTGTTATCACTACGGCAGGGTAATCACGACTTACTAACATATATCACTTCCTTTAATCTTCTGATAGCACAAACTAACTGGCCAGAGGAGAAAAGAACTACGCTCTTTTACTGAGGCTTGCGAGGGGAACTTAAGGACGTATTAGCCCAAGTAGTAAATCCCCTGGAAAGATTTGCTGAATACATCAACCTGACAGTGCAGCTTGATCACAGATTGCAGGATTGGAAGATGGATCGGGCCAAGGCCGAGCGGCGGTCGGTCTACGTGCGACACTGTGAGAATCAAACCAAATCACACGATTAGTCTGGGCCAATGCAAATCGGAGGCTTGCAGAGCCCACTCACCAAGGCAGAAAGGGAGAAAAGGAGACAGCAGCAGTTCTGTTTGTACTGTGGAAAGGCAGGTCACTATCTCAGAGAATGCCTGGTGAAACCACTCAGCAAAGCAGTTGGAGCAACTGACAAGGGTGAAGAAGAAGAACATGACTCGGGAAACTCCAACACCCGGCAAGCGTAGGCGTTCACTTGTCGAGCGGTGAAAAGGAACCTATACAGACCTCACATCTAGTCATCCCTCTGCTCCTGGTAAACCACAAGCAACCGTTGAAAATACATGCCTTGGAGGCATAAATTGACAGTGGGGCTGTGGGAAATTACATGAACCAAGATCTGGCTACCAAGATAGTCCTTCCTCTCCAACAGAAGCAGGTTTTGGAAATCGTCACAGCAGATGATGGATATCAGCTATCATCCGGCCCAGTGACGCATTACACAGAGAAGGTCACACTTCTGTGTCAGGATGGTCACCAAGAGGACATCACCTTCGATCTCATCAGCACTCCTCAGTTCCAGATGATATTGGGAATGCCCTGGCTGGAGACCCACAATCCCAGGATTGACTGGCGTAAACGAGTTCTGACCTTTCCCCAAGACTGTGCCAACACCTGTTATAGCAAGGGATTCTCATTAAACGGTCTTACCAACCCAGGTTCGTCGAAAAACGAAACCATACTAGGCCTCAACATTTCACTACCACCTGAATACCTGGATTACCAAGATGTTTTTCAAAAAGGGCAAGCGAACACCCTACCTCCGCACAGTACGTATGACTGCCAAATTGATCTGGTACCTGGAGCTCAAGTTCCCTGCAGCCGGATTTACACACTAACAGAACAGGAAAACCAGCATCTAAAAACCTACCTTGATCAGTATCTGGCAAATGGCTTCAGTCGTCCGTCCAAGTCCCCTGCATCCTCGCCCCTCTTTTTTGTGCCTAAAAAAGAGGGAGACCTGAGAACTTGCATTGACTACAGAGCACTAAACCAGATCACGGTAAAAAAACGGTATCCGTTACCGCTTATCCTCGAGCTCTTGGATCAAGTCAAAAACGCTCAGATACATACAAAACTAGACTTAGGAGGGGCCTACCATCTAGTAAGAGTCAAAAAAGGAGACAAGTGGAAGACGGTCTTTCGCATGGAATATGGCCTTTATGAATATCAGGTTATGCCCTTTGGACTATGTAATGCCCCGGCGGCGTTCCAATTTTTCATGAATGACGTGTGCTCCGCGAACTGTTGGACGTCTGCGCTCTTGTCTATATTGATAACATTCTTATCTATTCGACCACCTAGGAGGACCATGTCAACTTTGTCCGGGCAGTTTTGGGTAACTGCGGCAACACCGGCTATATGCCAAATTGGAGAAATGCTTCTTTCATGTGACACAGGTAGAATTCCTCAGCTTTATTCTGACACCACGGGACGTACGCATGAACACGCGCAGGGTATACGCTATCCTTAACTGGCCTTCACCGACATCCATAATGGGAGTACATAGTGTACTCGGGTTCACCAACTTCTATTGCTGATTCATTCCTGGGTTCTCCCAGATCGTCCACCCAATCACCTCTTTACTATGGAAAAATAAACAATTTAATTGGTCCGCAGAGGCAGAGAAAGCCTTCCAGGAACTAAAACAAGCATTTACCACAGCACCAATTCTACGGCATCCTCGACCACAACTACCATACGTGGTTGAAACTGATGCTTCCAACATAGCAATGGGAGCAGTCCTGTCACAACGAGACCCCGAAACAGATCAGTTGCATCCCGTGGCATTCTAGTCTCTGAGGTTTTCAGCCCCTGAATTGAATTATGCAATCACTGATAAAGAACTGCTAGCGATTAAGGCAGCATTCAAAGCGTGGAGACATTGGGCCTCATTACGACCCTGGCGGTAATCCGCCGTCATTACCGCCATGGCGTAATGAGCGTTAACGCCGTGGGACGATGGCGTAAAGTGCGCCACATTACGACCCATCGCGCACGAGCATTACGCCATGGCGGTAATGTAAACTGCGCCATGGCGGTAATGCCCCCAAAACGGCACCTACCAGCATCGTATGCGGCGCAAGGTGCACCACCGCCACCCCGACCACCGTACATAGCGGTGACCGTAGTTAGCGGTCACCGCAATTAGCGTTGACCGTAGATAAGCGGAACCGGAAGTAGCGTCACCGCGGCGGAACGGGAAAGAGCACGGCGGCCATCTTTAAAAACACAATCCATTGCCATCCTCCCCAACCACTGGACATCCGAGCCTGAGACCCCGCAAATACCAGCTTCAACCTTCTACCTGCAGGAAAATGCCTAAAGTGGTGAAAAAAGCCTGTGACCGCCAGCGGCAAGACCGCTTCTCCAGAGAGGAGCTTACCATGCTAGCGGAGACCCTCCAGGAGAACGCCGCAGTGGTATTCTCCAACCAAATGACAAGACCGGCCATATCCAAGAAGAAGGCCATATGGGCACTGGTAGCTCAGCGGGTCAGTGCCGTGGGAACAACACCCCGCAATATCACACAGTGCCGCAAGCGGTGGGACGATCTCCGGCTCAGAGTCAGGAGCATACTATCAGCAAACATGAACCAGGCAATGGCAACTGGGGGAGGATCGGAGTCCCCTATTAAATTGCAGCCATGGGAGGAAATCTGTGCCTCCACAATCGGAATGCAGAGCATTGAAGGAGTAGGAGGAATGGAGAGAGGAGCCCCGACATCAGGCGATGCAGGTAGGTGGCTCAAATCAAGGCATGCAAATCTCACCTAAGTCCATTCATGTGAAGTACAATGTTGGCCCATAGTGTAAATGCAACACATCAGCAGGAGACTGCCCACAGATACATCCGATCTGCACCCTGTACACATGCAGTATGCACACCCTAACTGCAGGCACCCACATACCTCCATGCTACTTCCACACAAAAGGGAGACAACTTTTTTCCCCTGCATGAAATGTGCCACATGTACTAACTGATAAGATGCCAGTCGCCACAATGCCCGGCCAATGTCCGCAGACCCATCAATAACACTCTCCCTCCTTTGTCCCACCACAGGCTCAAATTCCGACCTTGAGGAAGAGGACACCACTGCCTCCACACCCACCAAGAGGGCCAGGACAACTGTGCCAACACCACAACCCTCCACCTCTGCCGTCCCGAGGAAAACCCCACAGCAGCCAAAATCCATGCAAGGAAAACAGGACAGGGCACAGACAGCCACCCCAGCAGGCAGTACAGAAGCAGCAGCAGCAGCAGCAGCAGACATCACACAAATCATGCCCACAGAAGGCACAGCCTCTGCTGCAAGCAGCACTATAGGGGAAACTGCTGCCATTGCAGCCTCCTCCGATAGCGAAGCAGGGATCTTTGAGGAGAGTGATGTCAGAAGCCCCACAGCCCACCCTCATTCCCCCTACCTGTCCCTAAGCAGCCCGCATGCGGATGCCACACAGGGTCAGCCAGAGGATGACGATTGGCCAGCCACTCCATCCCCGCTGCAGGGGGTGATCAGCCCAATGGGTATACCACTGCCATTAGCCATGGGCCAGAATACCAACCATTCCCTGGAGGCGATTGTCACCCGGCAGCAGCAACTTTCCTCGCTGCTCGAAGAACATGTTGCAGAATGTGGGGGGTCAAGTGCAGCAATGGAGAAATGTGCTGAGACAGTGAAGGGCGCTATAGAGTCCTCCACAAAGGACATCTGCGAGGAACTTGCTGCTGTGCGGCACGCCATCACTGACCTTGTGCAGACAATTCGGGACATGCGTCCAAATGAGCAGGCAGGATCCTCCTCGGTTGCCAGCTCGACACCGAGCAGCCCCATCCGCCGATCGGGGAGGAACCTCCGCAGCACAGGCAGGGGTGCCCCGGGGGCCAGTGGAGGGGGCTGCCAATAGTGGCCGGACAGTGTAGGAATCCTACTTCAGACACTGCTGCACAGACTAACTCACACCTTTGTTGGGATTCCAGGGGGGGGGGAGGGTGGAGGGGGGAGTGGGTGTGTTGGGGTGTGCAAGGGGGTGGCGGGGAGGTGTGTTGGGGAGTTAAGGGGGGAGTTGGGGGGGGTGTGTGTGCAGGGGGGAGGTGGGAGGTGGTGGGTCACGACGTTCCATGGCTTGAATACACTTTTACCTTGAAAAAAAACCCAGAGTGTGTTGAATTTTTCTTTGCGCATGTGTGCTTTATTGGTGTACAGTCCACAGTGTGCATGTCCCGGTGCCACACAGTGCCCCAAGTGCAGTCACCATGTGACACACACCAGCCATGTGTGCTAGAAGCAGTGGTCGATGATAGTTTGGCGCATTGCACGCCCCTCCTGTGCATCGCCTCCTCCATGGGGTGCCGCCCCATCTGCTCCCTCCTCATCCTCATCGTCAGGTGGTTGTAGTTCTGCGTCAGGGGGCAGGGGCACATTCTGCCTGACGCACATATTGTGTAGCATTACACATGCCATGACGATCTTTGCCACCTTCTCATGGCCATACAGGAGTGCCCCACCAGACCTACTGAGGCTTCGGAACCGTGCCTTCAATAGGCCGAATGTCTGCTCTATGACCACACGAGTACGTGTATGTGCACGGTTGAAGTCCTCCTCGTGCTGGTTCTGCGGGTTCCGGACTGGTGTAAGGAGCCAACTCTTCAGGGGATAGCCTGCATCACCTGTATGTAGGCGAGAATGTATGTGTCAGTCATGTTGTCTGATCAAGAACATGATGTTCCATCATGGCTTGCATCCAACTGTTAATTTGGCTCACATCTACATGACCTAATTTATTCACACAATGCTACCTGTATATGCTCATGGCTTCCATGGCCTGTTTTGCATGCCATCACCCAATGTATGCAGAGGGGTTGTGTGCATTGTGAGTGCCCATCCTCTGTCTCCGTTCTCCGTGTTACTCACAGCCAGGTGGAGTATGCATCCCCCCCCCCTTTCAGCCAGGTGGAGTATGCATCCCCCCCCTTTCAGCCAGGTGGAGTATGCATCCCCCCCCTTTCAGCCAGGTGGAGTATGCATCCCCCCCCCCTTTCAGCCAGGTGGAGTATGCACCCCCCCCCCCTTTCAGCCAGGTGGAGTATGCATCCCCCCCCCCTTTCAGCCAGGTGGAGTATGCATCCCCCCCCCCCTTTCAGCCAGGTGGAGTATGCATCCCCCCCCCTTTCAGCCAGGTGGAGTATGCATCCCCCCCCCCTTTTCAGCCAGGTGGAGTATGCATCGGTACGTCATTCACCTGCCCACTTCCATTACATTGGACTCACCGAGTAGCCAGAATCTTGGGCCTGCATGTCGCTCCATGTAGCGTGGTATTGTGGAGTTCCTCAGGACCATGGAATCATGGGTTGATCCGGGGAATCGGGCACAACAATGTGTGATGATCTTGTTGGAGTCACAGACCATTTGCACGTTGATTGAGTGGAACTGTTTCCGGTTGCGGTACGGTACCTCCACGGCACGTGGAACCACCAATTCCACATGGGTGCAGTCGATGGCACCAATGCAACCGGGTATGCCGGCTAGTGCATGGAAACCCACTTTGGTGTTAGCTATCTCCTGGCCAGTCCGTGGTAATGAGATGTGGTTGTCTGTGTGCTTGAGGAGGGCATCAAGCACTTGGATGAGTGTTTGCGAGAATAATGGTTGTGAAATGCCATGCAGGTGCCCCACTGTGTGCTGGTAGCTGCCTGTGGCCAGGAAGTGGAGTACAGCCACTACCTTCAGTAGGGGGGGATGGCGGTTGGACTTTCTATCATGCTGACGATGTCGTTGTGTGTCATGTCTACGATGGCGGTGATGGTGTCCCGGTCCAAACGGTACAGGGTGTGGATCTGCTCAGCAGTGAGGTTGAATGGATTGGCTCTGATGCGTGGTATTGGGGGCTGCCTGCGTGGTGGCACTGGCTGTGCAGGTGGGGCTTGCTGGGCCTGCCTTGCCCTCCTTCTCCTCCTGCGTCTCCTCTGTGCTGCCTGTTGTTGTTGTTGTTGTTGTTGTTGTTGTTGTTGTTGTTGTTGTTGTTGTTGTTGTTGTTGTTGTTGTTGTTGTTGTTGTTGTTGTTGTTGTTGTTGTTGTTGTTGTAGTAGTTGTTGTTGTTGTTGCTGTTGTAGCACATGCATTGCTATCAGGTCCTCCAGCCCCAACATTGCCATTCGAATTGGTATCATTGTGGAGTGTGTGTGGGTGTGGGAAGGGGTGGGGTGGGCTCTTTTTGTACTTCCTGAGTCTGTATTGCCTTCACCTGTGCTGTTTCAGTGCACCTGTGGCAGCTGCATTCACTTAACATGGCCCTTTACGGTTGGTTCGCGATGGCGTTGTTAGCACCATGGTGGTAAGGTACTTAACGGGCTGGGTGATGGCGTTAGGTGCATGTCCGCTTGGGTCGGCATTTGCGTACCTTTCCGGCATGGCGCTAAGTACGGTGTGGGCGGACGCGGGCGCGCACCCTTGGCGCAGTTAGCGGCAGCGTTGACTACGATGCCGCTAATGGCATCGTAGTTAACGGTCACAGGTCATGATCGGACCTGGCGGAAAAAGATGGCGGTAACCATTTACCGCCATCGTTTTTCACTTAGCGCCAGGGTCGTGATGAATTATCCTCTTGGAGCTAGAAATACAGTCACCGTTGTCACGGATCATCGCAATCTACAATATCTGAAGACCGCTAAAGTGCAATCATCACACCAACTCCACTGGGCACTCTTCTTTGCGGAATACGACTTCGTCATCACTTATAGACCCAGAGTACGCAATGGAAAAGCGGATGCCCTGTCTCGCATGAGTGAGGGAGAAGAGGCATTCACTACACCAGATCCCGTGGCCATCATCCCTGAAAGACGTATCCAAGGCATGATTGCTGCAACCACCACTCTAGACAACTTAAAATCTGACCTGCAACACTTGATGAGTCCACCAGCACAACAGGAATGGCTAGGGAAGGGAGACCGGTATACGATCGTGGACAACCTACCTTACTACCAAGGACGATTGTACATCTCGGATAAGAAATTACAGAATCAAATCATTGAAAACTATCATGATTTCATTAGTAGAAGGGCATCCTGGAATAGCCAAATCCCATGCTAAAATAAAGAAAAATTACTGGTGGCCAACTTGGCGAAAGGACATTGTCCAGTTCATCACAATCTGTGGCACCTGTGCACAACACAAGTCCCAAAAACAAAGTCCTGCAGGTCTGCTACATCCTTTAGAAGTACCCCCAGCACCTTGGCATACACTATCAATGGATTTTATTACAGACCTTACCTCCTGTAATGGATACAATACCACCTTATTCGTCGTAGATCTGTTTTCCAAAATGGCACACTTTAATCCCCTAAAAGGTCTCGCAACTGCTTCTACTCTGGCTACTGTGTTTTTGGGGGGTTATAAGAAAGGGGTAAACCTGCAATTTTAGTCCCTGGTCCTTGAGGTAAAGTACATTATATCGAAACAGAGTGGACCAGTGGAAAGGGATGACACATAAAGTATTTACTCAAATATACATTTTTTAATATTTCATCACTATAAATTTCACATAATTAATGTATGTATGATATAAAACCATAAAACCAAATAATTAATTCTGTCAACAATAAAACCAATTTGGCATATCCGGGCAGTGTACTATACTGCTCTTAAATACAGTCTTCCCTAGGTTTTCAGAAGTGTATAAGCCAAGGTTCATTCCCCAAGACCAACTCTAGGGTAGGCAAGTTGACTGTCGGAATCAATCCTCCACAGGACTCTATAGTATTTCAGACATCAAGCACTGTTGATTCATGTGATAAAGCATTCACACGACTACGGCACAGTCCACTGTTATATTCCAATTGTTGTATCCAGTCAGTTCACCAATAGACCAATTCGCAGACTCAAACCAGGTCTACACCACGATACACGCTCGTGGTATTCAACACACAATCTGGCGGCACGTCTCTCTTCTCGTTCGAACGAGAAGAGAGACATGCCGCCGGATTATTCCGACAGTCAACTTGCCTACCTGTCATGATGCCTACCCCGGAGCACCAGGCTAGGCCCAGCACCCCCGGGAGCAGGCATCACGCCCCCGGGTAAAAGCCCAGCGGCCCTTTATAGGGGCTCTTTGGACTCTGTCTTGGCGGCGTTGGCGCCAGGCTCATGTTGGACATCAGTCCTGGCGCCATAGGCCCCAGGCTCATAAGGGGAAGTGTTTGGTGCACTTATCTGAAGCAGACCATGCTGCACACTCACCTGATGCAGACCATGCTGCATGAAGAACCAAGCCAAAAGAGGGTTAGGAGGGACTATTTTTCTGAAGGAACTATTTTGTTACTTGGGTGGGGCTGTGGAAGAATACTCACTTGGAACTTCTTCCAAGGCTATTTAAGCCACGCCCGGACAGCCACACGTGCTTCGCGTTGTTCTGCATCCCAGCAGCTGAACGCTCACCGTGTCTGCTCCTGCACCTGGACTCCAGCCACACCCGCCTCGAACCTGGAACACCTGTAAGGGAATAAGAGAAGAGAAAGGTGAAAACCAAGAACTTATTCAACCTTCTTACCTGCATCCGGAATCTTCACGCCAACATTCCTGAAGGAAGACTTCCATTTAAAAGCACCGCGTTGCTCGCTGCATCGCCGAGCTTCACTCACCTGTTCCCGAGACGCCGCCCGGCTCCATCGCGGCTCTCAGTACCGGTCGCCATATCTCTGCACGTAGGGGAGAGAAGAAGAGACAAAAGGTGAGCAAGGGAACACAAGAGGAAAGCCGAATTTTCATCCATATTACTTACCGGCTTTTCTTGGTGAACCATTCCACATCTCGGGTCGGCGCCCCATCTCTGGCAGGTACCGCACCCGGCCCCTATGGGGAAAGGACAAAAGACATTACTGGGGAATTATAAAGACATTTAGAAGGGTCGCCCTCATCACTAACTCAGCTGATTTTACCACCAGCAATTTAACCCCTCAACGCATCGCCTTTGTTCTTGTTCTGCAGCTGAAATAAAGGACAGAAAAAACAACATAAAAGGAGGCTCACACTTAAACTTTGGCATCTTCATACTTACGGCGTATCGCTCAGAAAAGTCAAGTGGATTTGCCAGCGCCATTCTGAAGACCAGTGAAGTAACTGGACGAACGCGTGCCCCTGCACCAGAAGCAGGATGGAGAGTTCATCCTTCCAAACCATAAGGTGAGCTTAAACCGGGGGTTTTGGAGGAAGTCAGAGAAGAACGAAGGGGGAAAGGGGGGAGCAAGCACACTATTCAGCAGACAGTTAATCCCCTTTCTCATCTGCAGAAGGATATTCCTACGGGCCAGACAAGCAAGATTTGGGGGTTCTGTTCAGTCTGTGGTCTGAATTCTGCGCATCACGCTTGAAGAGGTCACAGCAACCCAGACCAGCGCCTCCGTGGGAGCCAGGTGAGCATTACAGAACGCGAAGCCTTCCTACAAATTCCCACCCAGGCGCTATGGAAATTTCTGAGACTGACCAGTTGGCCCAACTACTGGGGGAATTACGGGCTGAAGTACACGCCGCCCGTCAAGAGACTAATGCTCTCAGGAGGGAAGTGATTTTAACAAAGGAAAGAGCTGATGACCTGGCTAGACAGCTTTTGCAAGGTCAAGCTGGACAAACTCCTTTACCCGGTTCCGGAGGGAACCCCGCTCCTGTGCTTTCCAGTAACCCGGTGCAGATTAATCTACCTGGAAACATGCCGCTGGCCCCACCCGAACGCTTTGCTGGGGACCCCAAACGATTAGCCGTATTCATGAATCAGTGTCGTTTGCATTTCCTGTGCAGACCTGGGGCCTTCCCTAATGACCAGACCAAGGTAGCCTTTGTATTGTCATATCTCAGCGGCAGTGCTGCCGATTGGTCAGTTCCACTGGTAACTCAAGATGACCCGATTCTTCGTGATTTTCAAGGATTTCAAGCAAGCATGCAAAGGTTATTTGCTCGTCACTCCCAGGGGCAGGCTCTAGATGACGAACGTCTATCTCTACGACAGGGCAATCAAGACCTCCTTTCCTACATTGCAACCTTTAATAGACTAATTGTGGAAACTGGGTGGCCAGAGGATAAAAGAATCACGTTATTTTATCGAGGTCTACGCGGAGAACTTAAAGATGTCCTGGCCCAAGTTGTAAATCCGCCCCAAGAATGCTCAGAATATATAGACTTAGTGGTCCAATTGGATCACAGACTGCAAAACAGAAAAGCAGATCGGTCAAAGTTTGAGACCCGGGTGTTAGTCAAGACCCACGCTAACCTCAAGGGGGCTGAAGCCTCTGAGCCAATGCAAATCGGAGGAGTTATAGGACCTTTAACTCAAAAGGAACGTGAAAGAAGACGGCAGATGCACTTATGTCTTTATTGTGGATCCTCTGGACACTTTCTACGAGATTGCCCGGCAAGGCCGCCCAGAAAGGTGGTAGGAGCCGCTGATAAAATCCATGAAACCTCTGTATCGGGAAACGACCCCGCCCGACAAGCGTAGGGGTCCGCTTGCCGAGCTTGAAAACGAACTCTCAGACCTCGCATTTCACTGTGCCAATGGTCCTCGTAGATCCGGAACAGCCTAAGCGGTTGCATGCAATAAAGGCATACATCGATAGTGGGGCTATAGGAAACTACGTGGATCGTGAATTGGTCTCCAGGATTGACCTCCCCCTGCGTCCTAAAACCAGCAAAGATGTCATCACCACAGTTGATGGAACCGAAATTGCCTCGGGACCGGTAACACATTCCACAGCTGAGGTGACACTTATAGGTCCGGACGGCCATCAGGAGGCAGTTGTGTTTGATGTAATCAAGGCTCCACAGTTTCAGGTTATTCTCGGAATCCCTTGGTTAGAGACACATAATCCTGGAATTGATTGGCGAGCGAAGAGAATAACCTTTCCGGAGTGTGCACAAACCTGCTACCCAGAAAATCTGAAGATCAGTCTAGCATCAGTAACCTCTGTCTCCAGGCAACTACCTCCGGAATACCAAGACTTTCAGGACGTCTTCCAAAAGGAACAGGCCAACACGTTACCTCCTCACAGATCGTACGATTGCCAAATCGATCTGGTGCCCGGTGCACAACCCCCTTGTAGCAGGATTTATGCCCTTACTGAGCCGGGGAATCTGCATTTGAGACAATATTTAGATCAATACCTAGCCAATGGTTTAATTCGCCCGTCAAAGTCTCCGGCATCCTCGGCTTTGTTCTTCGTGCCTAAAAAAGAAGGCGACCTTAGAACTTGTATCGATTACCGCGCATTGAACCAGATAACTGTTAAAAATCGTTACCCTCCGCCTTTGATCCCTGAACTCCTTGACCAGGTGAAGGACGCTTGCATATACACCAAGTTAGATCTCCGGGGGGCTTATCATCTGGTACGAGTAAAAGAAGGCGACGAATGGAAAACGGCCTTCCGTACAAAATATGGACTATTCGAATACGAGGTGATGCCTTTCGGGTTGTGCAACGCGCCTGCTGCTTTCCAATTCTTCATGAACGATGTCCTTCGGGAACTCATCGATGTCTGTGTTGTCGTGTATATCAATGACATTCTGGTGTACTCCTCTTCGGAATCAGATCACAGAAAACATGTCAGGGCCGTCCTTGAGAAATTGCGCCAGCACAAACTGTTTGCAAAGTTGGAAAAATGCGTTTTCCATACCACCGAGGTTGAGTTTCTTGGATTCATCCTGACACCTAAAGGGGTCCGAATGGACTCACGGAAAGTGGATGCCATCCTCAAATGGCCATCACCTAGTTCAGTGAAAGGTGTCCAAAGCATGCTTGGTTTTGCCAATTTTTATCGCAGGTTTATCCCGGAGTTTTCACGGGTGGTGCAACCCATCACTGCACTCTTGCGGAAGAATAAACGTTTTGAATGGACCGAGGAAGCTGAACAGGCCTTTCAGGAATTAAAAGTTAAATTTACGTCCGCACCTATTTTGAAACACCCGCGTCCTGATCTCCCATATATAGTCGAAACCGACGCATCCAGTTTAGCCATGGGAGCTGTCCTGTCTCAGAGAGACCCCGAAACCAACCAACTGCACCCCGTTGCTTTTTGGTCCAGAAAGTTCTCGCCGCCAGAGATAAATTATGCAATCACCGATAAGGAATTATTAGCCATTAAGTCCGCCTTTAAGGCTTGGCGGCATTATCTTCTTGGTGCCAGGCATACCATCACCGTGATCACTGATCACCGAACGTACAATATTTAAAAACTGCCAAGGCTCAGTCTTCATGACAGCTCCGATGGGCTTTATTCTTTGCTGAGTTCGATTTTGTAATCACTTACCGTCCCGGCTGTAAGAATGGCAAAGCGGACGTGCTATCTCGAATTGGAATGGGACAAATGGACACAAACTCAGAACCTGTGCCGATAATTCCCGAACAAAGAATCTTGGGGATAACCACTTTACAAACCCTTGAAGACATTCAAGCACGGGTAAAACTATTCCTGGACTCTTCAGCCTTGCAGGATTGGATCAAAAGGGGGTCTGCCTTTTCAATCAACGATGGCTTACCTTACTTCCAAGGACGTTTATTTTTGCCAGAAAAGGAATTGCAAGAACTGGTTATTTCCCGTCATCACGATACTCTGATGGAAGGACATCCTGGCATTGCCAAAACAGTGGAAAAAATTAAACGACAATTCTGGTGGCCGTCCTGGCGAAAGGATATTAAATCTTTCGTGATGTCCTGTGGAGTTTGCGCCCAAAACAAAGGTCAAAAAACAAAACCCGCCGATCTTCTTCAACCCTTAGACATTCCACCAGCACCTTGGCACACCTTGTCACTAGATTTTATCACGGACCTGCCCTCTTGTAATGGATACAATACTATTCTGGTTGTGGTGGATTTATTTTCCAAGATGGCCCATTTTATTCCGTTGAAAGGATTACCTTCAGCTTTTGTTCTTGCCAAGGAATTCCTCGAAAATATCATCCGTCTGCATGGATTCCCGTCCATACTAATCTCCGATCAGGGAAGACAGTTTATTTCTCATTTTTGGAAAAAGTGTTGTCAACTGGCACAAATCGACGTAAGACTCTCAACCAGCCACCACCCACAGACCAATGGTCAGACGGAGAGAATGAACCAGACCCTTGAACAATATCTACGATGTATGTTGCACCAATCGGAGGGTAATTGGAAGGATATTTTATGGGTGGCTGAATATGCATACAATAATTCGATACACTCTGGAACTGGTCAGAGCCCCTTTTATACCCTATATGGACATCACCCTCGTACTTCAGACTTGGACTCACCTTTGAGCCTCGAAATGCCCGCAGTGGACCATTTGCATTCTACGATTACTCAAGCCTTCAAGGATGCTACTGCACACTTACAACATGCGAAAGGGAAATACAAAAAGAATGCGGATCTGCATCGAAAGGAGGCACCTCCATACCAAATAGGGGATCAAGTATGGTTGGCTACCAAACACTTATCGCTCAAGGGACCTCGGACTTTTAATCCAAGGTATTTAGGCCCTTACTCGATCAAAGCTATAATTAACCCAGTGGCAGTCAAGCTAGATCTACCAGCTAACATGCGGATTCACCCGGTTTTTCATGTGTCGCTTTTGAAACCAGTGCAACCAGGAACCAGATTAATAAAGCCACCAGAACCAATCCAGATAGATGGGGAGCCTGAATTCGAGGTGAAGAACATTTTGGACTCTAAGATCTCAAAATCAAAACTTTTCTACCTAATTGATTGGAAGGGGTACGGGCCTCAGGAAAGATTTTGGGAACCCAGCGACCACGTACATGCACCTCGGCTAGTAAAAAGGCTCCATCGGAATTTCCCGAACAATTCGAAACCTCCTGGGGAAACGACCTTGGGAGGGGCCTTGGGGGGGAGTGGTGTCATGATGCCTACCCCCAGAGCACCAGGCCAGGCCCAGCACCCCCGGGAGCAGGCATCACGCCCCCGGGTAAAAGCCCAGCAGCCCTTTATAGGGGCTCTTTGGACTCTGTCCTGGCGCCGTTGGCGCCAGGCTCATGTTGGACATCAGTCCTGGCGCCATAGGCGCCAGGCTCATAAGGGGAAGTGTTTGGTGCACTTACCTGAAGCAGACCATGCTGCACACTCACCTGATGCAGACCATGCTGCATGAAGAACCAAGCCAAATAAGGCTTAGGAGGGACTATTTTTCTGAAGGAACTATTTTGTTACTTGGGTGGGGCTGTGGAAGAATACTCACCTGGAACTTTTTCCAAGGCTATTTAAGCCACACCCGGACAGCCACACGTGCTTCGCGTTGTTCTGCATCCCAGCAGCTGAACGCTCACCGTGTCTGCTCCTGCACCTGGACTCCAGCCACGCCCGCCTCGAACCTGAAACACCTGTAAGGGAATAAGAGAAGAGAAAGGTGAAAACCAAGAACTTATTCAACCTTCTTACCTGCATCCGGAATCTTCACGCCAGCATTCCTGAAGGAAGACTTCCATTTAAAAGCACTGCGTTGCTCGCTGCAGCGCCGCGCTTCACTCACCTGTTCCCGAGACGCCGCCCGGCTCCATCGCGGCTCTCAGCACCGGTCGCCACATCTCTGCACCTAGGGGAGAGAAGAAGAGACAAAAGGTGAGCAAGGGAACACAAGAGGAAAGCCGAATTTTCATCCATATTACTTACCGGCTTTTCTTGGTGAACCATTCCACATCTCGGGTCGGCACCGCATCTCTGGCAGGTACCGCACCCCGGCCCCTATGGGGAAAGGACAAAAGACATTACTGGGGAATTATAAAGATATTTAGAAGGGTCGCCCTCATCACTAACTCACCTGATTTTACCACCGGCAATTTAACCCCTCAACGCATCGCCTTTGTTCTTGTTCTGCACCTGAAATAAAGGACAGAAAAAACAACATAAAAGGAGGCTCACACCTGAACTTTGGCATCTTCATACTTACGGCGTATCGCTCAGAAAAGTCAAGTGGATTTGCCAGTGCCATTCTGAAGACCAGTGAAGTAACTGGACGAACGCGCACCCCTGCACCAGAAGCAGGATTGAGAGTTCATCCTTCCAAACCATAAGGTGAGCTTAAACCAGGGGTTTTGGAGGAAGTCAGAGAAGAATGAAGGGGAAAAGGGGGGAGCAAGCACCCTATTCAGCAGACAGTTAATCCCCTTTCTCATCTGCAGAAGGATATTCCTACGGGCCAGACAAGCAAGATTTGGGGGTCCTGTTCAGTCGGTGGTCCGAATTCTGCGCATCACGCTTGAAGAGGTCACAGCAACCCAGACCAGACCAGCGCCTCCGTGGGAGCCAGGTGAGCGTTACACTACCCTAGAGTTGGTCTTGGGGAATGAACCTTGGCTTATACACTTCTGTAAAGGGCAGAGTTGTTATTCTGTGCAATACATCCTGAAGAAGGTCTTTTGTGACCGAAACACGTGTCGGCGATTTGCAGTGTGCATCTGGACTAATAAAAAACACCAGATTCTTGACACCTGATATCATGGACCGGATCATCAGTATATGAAAAAAACTAAGGAAGACTGTATTTAAGAGCAGTATTGTACACTGCCCGGATATGCCAAATTGGTTTTATTGTTGATGGTTTAAAAGTGAGAGTATGGGATTAAGAATGACTGTATGAGATACGAGTGTCAAATTGACAGAATTAATTATTTGGTTTTATGGTTTTATATCATACATACATTAATTATGTGAAATTTATAGTGATGAAATATTAAAACATGTATATTTGAGTAAATACTTTGTGTCATCCCTTTCCACTGGTCCACTCTGTTTCGATATAATATACTGTGTTTTTGGAACAGATTGTACAGCTACACGGGTTTCCATCAATATTGATATCAGACTGAGGAACTCAGTTTGTCTCTGCATTCTGGAAAAGGTGTTATAAAATTACCAAAATCGACCTCCGGTTATCTACAAGCCATCACCCCAAACCGACGGCCAGACCGAACGGACTAACCAGACCCTCGAGCAATACATAAGGTGTATGCGGCAACAAACCGAGGATACCTGGAAGGACATACTTTGGTTAGCAGAATACCATATAACAACTCCATTCACACCAGTACGGGACAAAGCCCGTTCTACATAATGTACGGTCAAACATCCACAGACATCCGTTTTCAACCCACTCAAATCATTAGAAATGGCTGCTGTAACGACCTTACACAAAACCATCACCCAGGTTTTTAAGGAAGCAGCAGAGCATCTTGCCAGAGCCAAAGAGAAACAGAAGCAGTTTGCAGATCGACACCTAAGGGAAGCTCCCAACTACCAAGTCGGAGACAAGGTTTGGTTAGCATCCAAAAATATCCCCATGAAAGTACCACAGGCGTTCCGCCCCAGATATCTGGGACCCTAGACTATCGAAGATGTGATTAACCCTGCAGCCATGAAATTAGAATTACCGGCCCACATGCGGATCCACCCAGTGTTTCATGTCTCCCTCCTAAAAGCATTGAGACCAGGTACGGGGATCGATACTCCACCGGATCCCGAAATAGTTGAAGGAGAACCAGAATACGAAGTTAAAAGGATCCTAGACTTTAAGATGGTCCGGTCCAAGTTATACTACCTTATAGACTGGAAAGGTTATGGAACCCAAGATCGGACCTGGGAACCCAGTGAGCATCTCCATGCTCCACGATTAATCGGGCAGTTCCACTGCAATAACGCCACTAAACCAGGGGCAGGGGGAACCACCCATGAGAGGGGCCTTGAGGGGGAGTGCTGTCATGCCCACAGGCTCCAGAACACAAAAACCACACCATCTAGTGATGGAGGCAATGGGTCACTTGACTCACTTATGTCCCTTTGGGACCTATAAACACAGGGGCCCTGGATGGACTCAGTCCTGGCGCCTTTGGCACCAGGCTCATATAGAGATGTGAGAAGGAACACTTTATTTCAGTGCAGGAGTGCTTTTATTTTACATGAACTCTCCAGGAGCTGAAAGCCTTTATTCCAGAGAACATCCTCATGTGCTAACTCATTGGGTGTGGCTTCCTAGGCCTGGTCTTCATGTGCTGACTCATTGGGTGTGTCAGGGTGTGGAGGGCAGGCTGAACCTGGTGGGCGTGGCTTCAGAAGCTCAGCTGTATAAGCTGATCCATCCTTAAGGCTGGTGCTTCGCCTTACTGTGCACTGGCATGTAATGTGATGCTCACCGCCACTTGGACCAGTTTACTTACCTTTGAAACCAGGCGTTCTCCTGCATACTCACCTCCAGGAAACCGGTGCTTCATATCTGCAGACTCATCTACTGACATCCAGTGATCTTGATCCCAATGCCGCAGCACTGCACTCCGCATCCACAAACTCAGACCGTGTGAAGAAGAAGAAAGACAAGGTTAGAACATCCATCCTAGGGCCGCGCTGCATTTGAACCCTGCGTGCTCCCTAGTTAACAATTTACCAGTTACTGTATCACTGCAGCTTCGTTCCTCATTCCCTCCAGCTGTCACCTCGAGCTCCGCAGCTTCTGCCGGGCCGGCAACATCACCTGCAAGTTAAGAAAGCAAAAGTGCAAACATCAAAAGTGGAACGGACAACAATACAAGACAACAAACTTTACAATACAACAAAAACAGACAAGGAAAGACAAAGGCTAACAGGAACACTTACCTGAAGTATAGTGGCTTAGTTGCAGCAGGACATGACTACCACATGCAAGGGACTAGTGAAGGAACTTGGTTCAGATCATACAAGCGCTCCTGCCAGAAGCAGCAGGATGGAGTGCTCGCCAAAACTAATCAACATGTGAGCTTTCCAGGGACAGCGGATCACACGGGTACCACCGTTTGGGAGAAGGGGTCTGGAAGGGGATCAGGCGCACAAGCTGGAATACTCACGCCCCCTATTCTTCATGCAGGAGCAGTCCCAAGCAGCATCACCTATTACCACCAGTCACCAGATAGGCGCAGAGGGCGAAGTCGGACCCGAGCTACCTCACCCCGGGAGGGCTGCAACCATGCACCAACACCCCCGCAGAGACCAGGTGAGCGTAACATGCACAGATACTCACCAATGCCCGTAATGTTTTCGGTGCTAGTACAACTACTGGTGTCTTCCGTTTAAAGCCTAACAGGAGACAACCTCACCCGCACCTTGATACACCTTCCCGCCATTGCGCCTGACACCGATGCTGCAATGTTCACAGCCACAGCCCCTGTGCACTCCCGCATCAAAAAGCCACCCATTTGCAAACATCAGATCAGCCAGCCCCTATTCCACTGATCAGCAATCCAGCCCACCTTCTTCCTCCAGCTCTGATCGTACCATAATCGAAGACTCACCACCTTAACATAAACCCCTGACCCCAAAAACCAGTCCAAATCCCTACCTGGCCTGAACTCTCAGGCCATGGCCCATAACTCTACACCCTGCCATGGCCTCCCAAGACAGTCACATCTGATGACCAGCACTGCCCACAGTATGGCACCAATCCCCACACACCGTATGCCATACACTGCTTGTGCTCACCAACCTCCAACAACAAGGCTTAGCTCATCTACCAGATTCTCAGTCAATATCTCCTGCTTTGCCTACCAACCTACTCCACATCCTCCCCTTTTCCTCCCACCGCTCCACTCTCCACCAGTTATTGCCCCTCTGACTATGCAGCCGGTCTTGGTCTCCCACCTGACACACTCCACCTCAGTACGCTGGCCATGCTATGGAGCTTTGACCTCCCCGAATCACCATCTGGGTAGATCTCTAGAGTGTCTTGCCGACCTGAACTGTAATGCAACCAACACCACCATTACCCGCAACTTTGTTCTGATCACCACACTATCCTCTTCAATTTGCCTTAAACCTATGTGCAGACCACCACGACACAACCCTTATGCCCCGCAATCACACGATGCACTCGCAACCTTACCAAAGAGCATCTACTTCCCCATACTTGCAGCTGATCACAGCCTCACTTGAGAAGCTCTACCTTCCATCCCCAGCCACCTACTCAACACCTATAACATAGCCATCCTATCAGCAATTGATACTATCACCCCACTCAAACCCCACAAAGCCAAGCCCACCACCCACATAAACTCTGGGTTCTCGCCAAATCTCCAAGGCATACCTGTGAAGAAGCGATCCTTAGAAACCACCTGGTGTAAATCACCTTGGGTTGCCAACAAAACTAGCTACCTTTACCTCTCCAAAGAATATAAACAAGCCATCCTCAATGCCAAAGCCACAGCCCTCTCTAACAGTTCTCTATAGCTCAATCCCAGTCACGTGAATTATTTTTCATTGTACGCACGCTGTAAAACTCCATCATCCCCACAGCAAATTCCACCAAAATGACTCCTGGTGCCAAAACATCCAAGATGCCCTCACCTCTGAAATAGCCACCCTTCAGATCAAAATGAATGAGAAACAAGCAGCCATCTGTGCCAAATATCCCAAGCCCAACCTCCCCCTCTCAACCACACATACCCTACCGACTGAAGCCTCCACCTTTAGCTTCCTTCCTGTCACTTAAACTGAAATGTCCAAGCTCATTACCGGCCTCAAAACCATGACGTTGCTAAGGGGACATCTGCCCCGCTCCGCTCATCACGGACTGTGCGGCAGCTCTCACGCCACTTTTCAACGCATTTGTGAACACCTCCTTCAGCACAAGCTCCATACCACACCAAAAATGCCTGGATCTCCCCCTCATCAAAAAAGCCTCCCTTCACCCTACCATCCCCACTAACTATTGCCCTATCACCACCATCCTTTTCTTACTAAAATCTTGGACCGGGCCACCTGCAAACCTACCTTGCGAACAGCAACATCCTCAGCCCTCGTCAATCAGGCTTCCGCCCAGGCTATGGCACTGAGTCACCACTCCTTGACCTAGAAACCCAAAGGGATGACATCTGCAACTCTGGCAACCTAGCTCTCCTCTTACTGTTAGACCTGTCAGCAGCATTTGACCTTGTGGACCATTATACACTCTGCCTGCACCTCTCCTCAAGCCGCTAACTTCTCTCCAGAGGCCACCAGTTGGGTTGCCTAGTTTCTTGTTGACAGAACTGATTGTGTCTTCTCAGGAAGCGCAGCAGCACAGCAGCACAACCGAATCAGATTCCCTGTGGGGTCCCTCAAGGCTCCCATGTCTCACCAACACTATACAATATCTATACCAAACCACTCTTGGACCATCTTGACTCCCTCTGTATTACCTTTACCAACTATGCAGACGATACACAAATCCTTATCCCCCTCTCAGGAAACTACGATCAAGACTCAAGCACTATCAACAACATCCACAACATTATACATTATATGGCTGCACACTATCTCTCTCAATGACGAGAAAACAGAGATGCTTATTGTGGCCCCCGGCACGCCTAGTCAAACTGAACCCCTCTTATAGATCTTTCACCATTGATGCCTTCTCTATCCCGGTCTCCTCCTCTGTCAAAACCCTCAGAGTCTACCTAGACCCTAGCCTTATCATGACCCACACGTCAACGTGATTGCCTCATCGCAAACCCACACCACTAAACTCCTTAATGCGACCAAACCCTTCCTCTCCACACAGGACTGCCTAACTCTAGCAAGAGCAATAATCGGCGCCCGGCTTGACTATTGGAACTTTCTACTCGCTGGCACATCAGCACACAACCTCAACCAACTCTTGACTATCCAGAACAATGCTATTTGGTCCGCTCTGAACCTATCAAAACATGATCATATCTCAGTGCACAGAAAAGCAGAACACTGGCTTCCAGTTAGAGAACAAATCAACTTCAAGATTCTCTCCACCACTCACCGCTGTCTCTCCAACTCTGCCACACCCTTTCTCTTACAAAGGCTCACCAAATGCACCTCTTCAAGACCCACAAGGTCAATCTATTGACACAAATTGACCACTCCATTCTTTAAGCGCTCCAAACCTAGGAGCTTCAGCTTCCCAGCCACTGCCACCTGGCCATGGAACGCCTTGCCTCTCCTCCTATACACTGAAACCTTCCTACTGGCCATTCAGGAAACATCTAAAACAAGTCTTTTCAATTGACTATGGACTGCTCTAAGACTATACTACCGCACTCTCCCCCAACTCCTACCCTACTCTTCCACCCCTCCTCTTCCCTCCCACTTCATTGTAACTAGCGCTCTGGTGCCTGTAGGGTTTTGTGCGCTTACATGTAAATAAATAAATAAATGAACGTGGCTAGAGGCAGTTCATTTGATCCTGTGCTGCCATTACACTCCATATGTTTCTCACTTATTTTCTTAAATGGTCCAGCACTTAGATTCCCTAGCAGTGATTTCAGGTCCGTGAAATGTACTTGATGGAATTCAAATGAAATTCTGTTTTGGTCTTTTTTTAAAAGAATATTTTACTAAAAAGGTCAATGAATTGAAAGTGCGTTTTCATTTGTTTTATAAATAAATTTTGATCACCGTTTAAAGATATAATAGCAGTGAGTGACACTTTTTTAGTATCCTTTGTACAATATATCTACGGAGTGATATGAAAAACCACCGACGCATATTTCTATATTCAAGCCCAGCTTTTAAAATAGCCAATCTCACACCGTCCTAACAGATGATTCTTCTAATTATGTTGGGCAAAGGCGGCTTTAATTTTGAAAAAGATAAGATGTTTTGTCAGAATCTGCATTGAAAAAAAGCTACCATCAATTGCACAGTGATGTTTTTATTCAAAACAAGTTTAATAAATTCCATATTAAATCCGATAGTATCTGCCGCAGTGGAGTGTTTGTTTTTAACAAATGAACACCCAGCTCCTTCATTAAAAGCCTGTCCAAATACTCCTATCTGCCTTGACATGTAGCAGTGAGAAATCGAAGGCTGAAATTGTATTTTGTTTATAACTGGAATGTGTAATGAAAATTAACTTGATGTTATCACGCGGACGATGCCAAAGTACATTTCTCATAACGTGTTGTATGTAATTTCCATATCTGACGATGTGTACATGCCACAGACACTAAATATTCAGATTCTTTTTTTTCTTTTTTTATAATGCAGGGTTTGGGAATTCTTATGCAATGTTCATTGAAAGCACCTGGTGCTAGGAAACTCAGGTGTGAGAAACTCATCTCGTCCTTGTTTTGCACTCTGCCACTTGTTTTTCTTAGATCCCTATTGTGAACAAATCTTAAATCATTTGTTTTAATATACAGTCTAATAAGTGATCATATTCCTCCCTATGCCGTTTGAAAGCATAGTGAGGAATTGCCATTTTAATTCCAGGCGCCAAGCCCACTGTTGAGCTATACAGATCACCTCTGGACCCTTATGCTGTGCCTGATAATTGGCAGCGCTTTTCTTATTCCTTTGCTTGCTGAAATGAAATAGTTTCAAGCACTACCTGTTATGGTATTGCCCAAATGGTTAATTTCTAATATAGCTTTATAGACCTGCAGCGACGGCCGTACGGGGCATTATGGGCCCTGAAGAGCGAGTTAATGGCCCGAGTGAAGTGAGGGCCTTTAACGAGGTATGAGGGACTATAATGCCTGGTACGGCACGAGCTGCAGGTCTATAAAGCTATTAGAACACCCTCACTCTTTAATTAAAGTTGAATAAATGAGACATGTTTAATTGAAGTACACAATATTACAAAATGGTAAATAATTGTTGCAGACATTTTTTGTACTTCAATAAAAATGTTTCATATTTTTTTATAGGGTGGTGGAAGGTGCTAGGGTGGGAGGAGTATCATAGTAAAGTGGAATCGGGTGTGGGTATGCCTGCCCTCTACTCTAATTAAGTTTACTTTAAGTGTGCTCCCCCCACTACACAAATGTTACCTACCAATTACTCAACACAAACATGCAGTTCCTATACATCTGCAAGTTACATCTGCACATACATTAAATTAACAGGCAATGTACTTACCTTTCTTTGCCCTTCATCTCCATTGGCACTTCCCTGCTCTCCTGAACGCCCAGAAGTGCGCGCAGCATTTCATTTCATTTCACTCCTACAAACAATCTTTCCCACACGTTCCACCTAAGGCTGCAGTGCAGTTTATGTCAGCCCCATTTTTATTTATGTGCATTTCCCAGTTTCATTTCACTGGGCATGCCCACGTTCACACGTTGGTTTTCCAACGTGCATTTCGGAATGGAAAGTTAACTCGTTCTTTTCAGGAATACACATGCAGCCCGAACTACAGGCTGTAATCAATCTGCACACTTGCTAGGGTGTTCTAATTGACCTTATGGTACAACTGGCCGAAATTCGGCCAGTACCATTTGGTCATTTGGAAACAACCAATTTGGGTAATCACTACCAAACATGGGGAGCGGGGGTTGCAGGGGTTTCCCCCTCTCCCTATGTTTGGTAGTGATTGCCTTTGCCTTTGGGGTAGCAGGGGTGTCCCCCACTTCCGAAGGTCTGGAGGCGGGGGACCAAATAATGTTTACAAAATAAAAAAGCGGACCCTGCGACATTAGATCCGACCCGCGTAGGAGGGACGGATCTGATGCTACAGGGTAAGAACATGCACGGATGGCGAAAAGGTAAGTGGGGGTCTCATTATTTTAAATTATGGCGGTTTTGGCCATGGCAAAATTGGCTTTGCGGCCCGATTGACCACAGTCAATTCAGCCGCAAACAATTGTGCCACGTCCAAAAAGTATACATCCCCTGTTATGAAGGCAGTCCATCCTGGCACTTGAGCCGGCCTTGCAATTATAGTGTCCAAATGATTAGGTTTCTTCTTCTATGATGACCTCAGAGGTGGCCCAAGGCATGGACAATCTGTGCAGTGGCCCAGAGCCCCACTGCCAGAAGCTTAAAGCCACAGAGGAAACCTGCAAAGGCACCAGTGTCTGCCTCAACTGCTATGCAACTTCCATATACAAAGCTCGTGTGAGGCCACAGTGTCACCTCTAACCCCCTGTGGCACTCTAGAGAGAGACACCTATTCCCAGCGGCCCATCAGATGCTGCAGGCCCTTTATTTTTATTTATTTTGTCATTTTTAGAGCGCACAAAACCCGAAGGCATCTAGGCACTGGTTACAGTAAGCGCAGTTAGGTTTAACTTGAACACAATTGATATTAGTACAGGTACAGTAGCAGTTACATGAGCTCAGAGGCAACTAGGCGCTGGTTACAGAGGCGCAGTTGATCTGAACTACAAGCAGTAGCAGTGTTAGTACAGGTACATTTTCCATTGCTTGAAGTACGTTACCTAAATCCACTACATTGACTAAACCGAAAAGAGTACTGGAGGTAGGTTATGCGTCCTGAGAGAAGAGCCAAGCTTTGAGACCTTTAATTACTGCTTATCACTTTCTTTCTTCAAGCAGCGCATGAAAGTGGGGGCGATTTACAAATGATGGCTCATTTAAGAGACTATTGTTTTGGAGGAGATGTTCATAACTTTTCTGTGTTAATACATGCAAATAGGCATTTTCATTCTGAAAGCACACACAGAGCAACACTGAGCTGCATAAATCTACCCTCTACTTCAGGCCAATTACAATATATCAAACAAAACAGTTTTCCTGTCTGGGCCTGTTTAACATCCAGGGGCCATCAAACTTGCACAGAAGACCGATGTGCACCTGGACTCTGCATACTTGAGGTAAGGCTTGTGAGGCTTTCAATAGCATTTGTGAATCATTGCCTCCCTCACAACATGGCTTCAGCGGCCCCCCTGCCCATTACTGGGGTCCCATTGACTGCAATCCCACCTGCGCTACCGGCGTGGTCTTGATTCATTGATCTGACACTAGGGGAGCCTGCAGGCCAAGCCGGCCCCCTCAAAGGAACTCATCTAAGGGGCATTACGTTTCCTGTCTGGCCTGTCTGGGCGCGGACGGCGATCCAGCACTAAACTAGGTACCACACATATTTTTTTGGATCTGCTACTCAACATGCATATTCCATCTGCTGCAATGCCTTCCGCAGTGTTTACCACTGCGACATAAGGTGAGGAAAAGCCTTATCCCGACTTACCTGCACTCATGCATGTGGTCCGATCGACCTAATCACCTAACTGCTCCCTGCACGATCCGCCACATACCAGTTTGCTTTCCCGACACCTAGAACTATAGCTATCACCCATGGGCCACTGAATGCCCTGCCCTCCTTTGTACCCTCTGCACGCACACTACGTCCATTACCCAGCAACTCTCTAATTCTCTGCATCTTTCCTGCTATGGTTTTCGGGTAAGGCTCTCCCAGTTTGCATAGGACGACCCTCAATATCACCTCTCCCTTTGTGGCTTGTTGATCTTGCTCCTTGCAAGTGGCCATCTTGACACTATTGACCCTCCTATGGACCTTAACTTGGACCTTCATTCTCTGATGTATGCAACACATGAATCTGCCGCCACACATTACCTATGCTGCTTCCCTCATCATGAGATGAGGCCTTGCCAGGCACTATTTCTGTCTAGCGTGCTTTTTTGCATGTTGGTGGCAGCTCTGTACCATGTGATGAGGGTTCCCAGTCTGCTTACACTTCTGTTTGTAATGTAACCTTCCTGAAACTACCGGATGTGTCTTATTTAGCCCTGTGCTGTGCTCGTGAGTTAACCTACCGGATTTGAGATATTACCTGAAGTAGCCCCCGTAGTTTGAGGCGAGACTTTTCCAGACTGCACCTATACTGATTGTCTTTCATGCTTATCTGTACCTGCAAAAGCCCCCAATACCATGAGGCATTGCCCGGCCAGATTATGCTCTCAAGATCCACCTGTATGTTGTAACCCCTATGTGTGATCTTGCACTTTGTACAATGTCACTTGGCACTTACTGTAATTGGCACCTAGATGCCTGAGGGTATTGTGCTCTGCTATAAATGCAAAAAATCATAAATACATTAGCTACATTATTTTCAGATGTTCATATTTAACACATCAAAAAGAGTTTATTTTTGGTACAATGTGATAGTTTCATCACATCATATATGAACTCTGCATTTGTCAAACACAAAAACAAAAGGTAACCTTTTCACACATTACATGTTTTTATACTTTTGGAAAATACATTTTCAAAACCCAAAGGCCATTTTTTGCATTTTGCTGAATTGCATTCTGGTGTTTGTAGTCTCCCAGTCAAGAGGGGGGAATAATGCCACAACTGTATACTTTTTGCTTAACTTATTGCTGTAATCTATTATATATATATATATAATATATATATATTTCAGTAAAAGAACTTTGTTAAAGGGATGTTATGGTTAAGTTGCGCTACTGAAAACCTATGAAATTCAGTAAAAAAAACTTTGTTAAAGGGACGTTATGGTTCCAAATAAAACCGAAAAACCCTTAAAATTCGCCAGTTATGGTAAGCTAAGCAACCATAACTCGCGCCACCACTGTGCACTGCTATGATTAACACCCAGGACATCAAAGATGACATCATAAATGTCATTGATGACATCACTGATGACATCACATGTCTGGCTCCCTATTTTTTCCTTTACTGATATATCTAGGCCAGTAACAGTCAGAAACTAAAAAATCATAAACTCATTATTTATATTTAAGTACTATATTTGTAGAGTTATACTTCAAATATGTTCTTACAGTAATTCACTTGGGTTTCACTCACAGCATGTGAAACATATACGTAGGGGAAACCACAGATTTGTAAAACAGCAATGCTTTGTGTGTATAAAGATAATCAGTAAGGTTATTAACACTTTCTTATTGTTATGGCTTTTTTAAATTACTTTACTTTCCTGGATATGCTCATATTTGTATAGATTGTATGTACAGTACTCTCCTTAGGGTCAAGTCACATTATATGATAGTTATACATAGCGAATTAATAGGTTTGAAGCTCAGCGATCATTTCTGTTTCTAAAGTTAATCAGTTGGGGTATGAAGATTGGCTGCTAATACTGTTGTATACTTAGTTTTCCCTGTATATGCTGATATTTGTATGTGTTGTTGCTATTTGTGTTTCGTTTTTTGAATAATGCAATTATGTAGTAAGTGGGTTTTATTAGCTAGTTATTAAATGTTGCCCAGTAGACAGAACTATAATAAGAAGCATGTTTCATTTTACTATTGAACATGGTAAGATTAATAATATTGCACATCCATCATCTATGTTGCACACAATGCCTATGTGTCTACATGAGTAGCTTAGTATACTGGAAAGAACCTGATAATAGAATGGTGTTAGTAGCAATGCATTACTTAATGCACTACGTGCCTCATGAAATTTATTCCAATAACCCTTCACACTTTTTGATCAACATTACCATAAGAATCCCTTGTACATATGAAAATAAATGCACATGTGATGTCATCAATGACATTTGTGATGTCATCTTTGATGTCTTGGGGTTAGTCATAGCAGTGCACAGTGGTGGCGCGAGTTATGGTTGCTTAGCTTACCATAACTGGCAAATTTCAAGGGTTTTTCGGTTTTACTTGGAACCATACTGTCCTTTTAACCAAGTTTTCTTTACTGAATTTCATAGGTTTTTAGTACCACAACTTAACCATAATCTCTACGAACGTCTGACTTCATTGCACACCGTCCGGAGAATGCCACATGACCATATGGTGGCGCACAGCATGATGACGTGTCCGAGAACCCGTACTCATTTCACAATAAGATCTGTGCTTCGTGGACAGTGTGGAAGTACATTTTCTACTGATGTAGGAACTTGCAACTTCAACATTTCCCTTGCACAGCTCCAACACCTATTCATACTCAGCCATTAACAATCTAGTACACAGTACATACTTTTAGCAAAACCTGCTATTTCTCTTAAAATGACATCAGCTAAGGCCATCCCTTCTCCCCAAGAGACACCACCACTGCTGTAATCAAGGAGCATGAGAAACACTGCGCCCTACCTTAGAAATAACACACGTGCAACATTTTCCCCCGTCCACCTGGCCCTCCATATTAGCCATTCAAAACCAAAATAAATGTTCCTTTAGGAACCACCTTTCACAGTTAAAGAATAGAACTAAAAAAAACCTGCATAGTCTCCATCTACTTTATATTTCTCAGTAAAGTACATAGTCGCAATAAGATTTTCCAACATTTCCATTTGCATTTTGTGTTATGCTAATGGGAATATTGTGGCGGTCATTCCAGGGACTGGAACGGTGGATAAACGGCCAGCAGCCCAAGTTATCAGCCCAATCGAAGCGAGAGTGGATAACGAGGTCTCTGGACCATTACCCCCCATTTCAGCCCCTAAAATGGGGGATGAATGCCATTAGCAGGCTAGGTTTCCAAAGCGGTAACCTGTGCTGCTAAAAAAGAGGATTTTACGTCCTATACCGGGACGCCTTTGGCGTCCCGGTTTAGGAAGGAAAATCCTTTTCCAAGATGGCCATCATTGAAAGGGAAGGCGGGGGTTCCATACAGGGCCCCTCTTCGCTTTCCATGGCAGCCTGCAAAAGGCAAAAACAAAACCCTGTGCCCATATTACTACAAGCACAATTTTCTTCCCTTTCAAATGTATCTTAATTTCGAATAACTTTACCACAAAGCCAGTCCCAGGTGGACATGGCCACTTTAATCCTATGTTTTGTCCCTTCTGGTCATGGCCAGTAGCCACATTGTCCGGATCATGACCTTATACCATGACCCTGACATTCTGGCCACTGCCCATGGCTACAGCCTACCCCTCAGTCACTAAAACTATACTGCAATTTTTTTAAAATACATTATGACGCTTGCCAAATAAGAAAACACTGCCACATTTGCAAAACCATGCTTTTCGATCGTTGCCAATGAGCCTTATGCAAATTTGCTGGAAATCCACCCAGGTTTTATTTTTTTCTAAACTGTCAAAAGAATACACAAATGATTCGTCATATAAGGTGTGCACAAAATCCCAACAAACTTTGTAAACTCATTCGAATTCACGTCAGAAATATTCCACCCATCAGCATTACCCCTCACTTCCCTAAACATTATTTCATAAATTTCACAAGTGCAACGCTCAGAAAATATTATTGTCCCGAGGGTTCGACCATGTATTTTTGTACATACGTTGATCTATGGCAAACATTTCCAATGCACCTTACCTGATTTTTCCTCTTTTAGAAACATTCGAAATGTGACAGCAGGGCACATCCATCTTGTGCTATTCTTATCCATTCTTGCATCTGCCTAAGGTAAACTACCCTGATATCACTAACTGCCTGATTCATGGAATTATTTGCGTGAAAAACGCAGATTTGCATGCCTTTCTGCCCGAATATCCCCATACTTCAAACAGGGATTTTCGGGCAGAAAGGCGCACAAATCTGCATTTTTCATGCAAATAATTCCATGAATCAGGCTGAAAATCATGTGCTCTGCCCCTGACCCCCACATAACCAACCGTAGTGATATTCAACACCTTGCTCGCTGACGTTCCTCTTCAGCGTAGCCAAATGCGCCCATAATCACCTACGTGCTCTGACACAGAACCCGAAAATCAACACACATCGACTAACAACATAGCACGTCACAATTCAAAATATTAAACCGGTCTTTAAAAGGAAACAATAACACTGTACAATTTGTAAAGTACTTTTATTTCACAATAAACTCTCAGGGAACATCCGACTATTCCCATATTCAATCAAATTGCAAATTTGTTTCTTCACTTGTGATCGCAAATGTTAATCAAGAGGCACACATTGTTCTTTTCCCATACACAAAGTGTTCGTTTTCGATAAAGGAACCGCTTGGGTCGCACAGTGAATTCCAGGGCGTCGGCATGAACTTGGGCCTAGACCACCATAAAATATGTTATGTTACTCCTAATCGCTAGTGCAGCGTACGGACACATGGGCCCTGGACGATCGTCCCACAAAACAGTCACGGTGATCCATCCGTTGAGACTACGTGCACCTGGCACATAAAGAATCCATCAGTAGGCACCTGGAATCCATGGCAATCACAGTAAGGGAGCATGTAGCTAATTTGAAAACATAACAGAAAATATGTATCAATACCCAACCTTTAATACAATACATCTATTGATTTTTTAATTTGGCATACAGTTTAAACTAACGATTAGCACAAATAGCAAACAATATCAAAAAAGACAAAAAGAACTTGGAAACTGATACACAAATCGATATGGTCATACATGACATTTTAAAGAAATATTAGCGTTGAACCTGGGTGAATCTAGTGATAGTCTACATAGATTCTGCACTCCCCATAACCACAAATAAATGACAACCACACAGAAAGATAGTACTTCAATTACATTGCCAAAATTAATGTTCAGATAATAATAAATTAAAACTTGTTCCGGTGTACAGTCGTCAAAAGCAAACTTGCATGATATTCACCGTCTCCATTCTCTTTGTGTAACTTCGACTGCAATGCTCAATGCGCTCGCACCAAAGAATCGTCATGAACTGATTTTACATGTTCCTTACAAACTTTTCGAATGCATAACCTTATCAAATGTTCATTATTACAAACCTCCTCTCCCTGCATTCTTACTCAATATTCCCTTTCCCTCAAAGTCAAAAAACAATTGACCCTTATAGTTTCAGTCCCATGCGTGGGCTTCCTTAGCTCGCAATCAAAAAATCAAAGCTGGTGACCTTCACTCAGAATCCAAATACATTCTCACTTTGCAACAACATGGCTCAACGCATTCATGAGAACTGGTACTCGCATACACGTGCAGAGCCGCTGTTTCCATCAAACACTGCAGGTGGCTTCCTCAGATGCCAAACTCTAGGGGGCACCAGTCTGACTCCAATATTATTTTAAATACATTGTAACATAGACACATTAGTCCTTCGCCTGTACTTTAAACGCTAGGGGCCGCCAGTCAGACTCCAATATTATTTTAAATACATTGTAACACAGACACATTAGTCCTTCGCCTGTACTTTATGCACATTATATAGAGGAACACCTCCAAATGTACGGTATAATTTTCCTGACAAAAAAACACCACTTTTTTACTTCTTGCTGCCACATCCCATCCCAGCCTCATCAACCCTCACCTTCCGAGACAGTATTTGATAAGTTTAACAAGTGCAATGTTCTGTTTTTTTATATGGTTTTTCGGCGATATCCGCGGGCATCAAAACACGGATCAAAGATGGCAGAAGCATCGGAACAATCTGACGCACTTCACGCTCTTCACCATCCAATGAGCGAACGCGTCACATGTCTGCAGACATGACGCGCCCGATTAGCCAATCGTTTTCTTGTCCGCGGAGCGAACAGGGAAGTGTGACCACGGAGCAGACATAGATATCACACATTTTTTTAGACCTACTTTTTGATCGTTT
This sequence comes from Ambystoma mexicanum, assembly GCF_040938575.1. Taxonomy (NCBI): domain Eukaryota; kingdom Metazoa; phylum Chordata; class Amphibia; order Caudata; family Ambystomatidae; genus Ambystoma; species Ambystoma mexicanum. Next base: position 872,419,424 of record NC_090936.1, read on the forward strand.
AAGTACTGGATGGATTTTCAGCAAATTTGCAAAAGCACGCTTTCGGGACTAAATCGCTGCTCCTGCTGCAAATTTGGTGAAAATCCGTCCAGCGGTTTGATCTGTAGCCATGCGCACATTTTTTTCCCCCATTCAGTCTATGGGAAAAAAAGAAATTTTGGGACCCCCCCTACACCTTTGCCCCCCCCCTCGACCAAACCTCACCAAACTTTGCAAACTTTAGTGAGGATTCGTAGTTACCTGTTAGGACCCTATGGACAATAATGGCTGCATGACATCTGGACACCCCACCCCATTGCCCGGGTTTCAGCACAAGTCAAAAAAATATGTTGGTGTGTTTGTGGCTTGGCGAAGCGTTGTTCCTTGTACAATTCCACACAGTTTCACCAATCAGCACCAAATTGTGCATAACTACCTGTTAGGACCCTGCAGATATAACTGGCTAAATGACATTTGGACACCCTACCCATTTCTCTGGATTTCACCTAAAGTTAAATTATATTTGTGGGTTTGTGGCCTGGCGACAAATCCCTAAACCATGTTCACCAGGGAGGGAAACAAAAAATGTATGAGAGGTAAATAGACCTTAGAGGCGAAGGAGAAGGCAGGTAGCATTCCAGAAGTTTAAAAATGTTTCCTGCATCAGGTGAAATTACTTTTCCAGAGGATTTTTACGGGATGGTGCCTGCCGACGAAGCCGTAAACCATGTTCACCGGGAAGGGAAACAAAAATGTTTGCAGCATCAGGTGAAATAACTTTTCCAGAGGATTTTTGTGATATGGTGCCTGCCGACGAAGCTGCAAAACATGTTCAGTGGTAAGGGAAACAAAAAATGCTGTTTCTCAACCGGTCCTGACACAAGGAACAAAACCTGCGGTCAAGGATGCACGGTTTCCAAGATATTTGCACTGCAATGCACCATAACGAAATGCACCACGCCAGGATGAGACGGCACAGCGACCTACAGGATCATTCATTTTTAACAATTAAGGAGAGTGTTATCATGTCTGTCTACAGGACCTGTTCGGAGAACGGGTACTTCTGCTAGTGATTTGTATATTTGTATGGGTACCTTACTGTGGTATGTTTACTTTTGAAGTCATCTTTACAAGGCAGAGTATTGTTAAACGCCAGATGTGGGATGGAGGAGGGGGAATGATGAGAGGGCAATCAAGTTCTGAATATTTGCCCAGGATGTCGCAAGAGAGTTAACAATCACGGAGAATGGTGCAGTTATTTTTCCGTGATTGTTGTCATGTGTTGCTTTTCAGGGCACAAGTAAAGGATACATGTGGGTGGTCAGCATAACCTTTTTCAGAGGGTGACACAACCCTCTTGGGTGTTTTTGAGGTCAGCAAGCTTGCTCAAGCATTTGGCTATCAGGATTTCGCCCATGTTGTCATGTTTCCAGTGCAGACACTTACACAAAGATGCATAAAATGATTACCAAAGCACATGCTCATATTAAGATTTTGTTTTCTAGGGAATATTTCACTTCATAATGCTGGGTAAAAAGATGAGCACCTTTATACATGGCCAGTGTATCTAATGAAAACGACCAATGCTCATTTGTGTGGTGAAGTTTCTTCTAAGGGGAAAGGCCAAGTGAACTAAATAAGTATGTTTCACTTTAAGATATGCTCACTGTACATATATTCATGGGTGCCAGCTTTTGATTTTCACTATGGGGGCGAACCCTCCCACAATGAGTGAAGTGTGGGAGCCATACTCATCACCAAATCAAAACACCACATTTTGTTGCAGGAATAGGAAAGAAGACATGATTTTCAGCTAAGTCTAAACGTATAACATTTCAGCAACCGTCTGCAAACCTGCTCGGTTAGTTGCCTGTGCAACTTTCTGCTATACTGCATCCCCTGCTATTCTACACCAGGCAAACTGTTTTGGCCAACTCATCCCCTGTTTGGCTCAGGGGGTACATTAATGAGACATACAAACATAACATTTTGTCCCATGGCAGATGCAATTCTCATGAGGGGACATACATCCTTGCACCAGCCCTGCTAACTTGCTCCGTTGGAGCCTTGCATATACCCACAATATATAGACGTCACCCTGCAAAGTGTGGGGTTTTTATTGACATCGCTCTGGAGTTTCGAATGCGACACATTGATGCAACAGGGGTAGGTCTGAAAGATCTGTGGGCGCAGAGACACTTTGTTCTCTCCCATCTGTACCCACCGCTTGGCGTGCGCAAGTTGTACTTAGGAGACTTGCAAGGCGAAGCCGCAGGTGGCTGAGGGTTTGATGGCCTCACAGCCAGCCCTCCATACATAGTCCGGACAGGGCAGGCTAGCCAAAACAGGAGGGGGAGTAACTCTAATATTCAAAGAGGACATATCCATCAGGCCTTTACCCCACCAAGGAGAAGGCAATGTAGACATCATATCAGCTAAATTAGCTCTCTCACCAAAAAATACTATAAATATCCATGTTGTTTACCGCCCACCAGGAACTGCTTCTGACTTCCAGTGTCAAGTCACCCACCTTCTAGAGAATAATATTAAAAAATCTACAAAAACACTGCTCCTAGTCGACCTCAAGTTAGGTTTCAACGACCCCAATGATAAAACTGCCACCTCACTCACGAAAGACCTTACTGACCTTGGCTTCTCTCAGAAGGTAATTTCTCCCACGCACGGGTTATAGGCCATAACTGTGACACAACCATTGTGTCCAATGTTGGCCTCCCATTGACGGACCACAACTGCCTACAATTCACCATCCCACTAACACCATGCGCCAAGCCTACTACACCAGCACCGGCTACTATAGCCAGAAGCGCAAAAAAACTATAGCAGAAAATATCAGTGCTTATCTTAACCTCCCATGCCTAGCACCACCATTCTCACCTGACCCTAATTTTTTAGCTAAATCATTCAAAGACACATTAACCAGTGCCATCAACACTGTCGCCCCACTAGAAAATAAAAAAGAGAAAAAATAATTCCGCTCCAATTCATGGTTCACAGAGGATCTCCAAAACCTGCGCAAGTCCAAGCTTAAAACTTGGCAGGCTAACCCCTGTGACACTACTAAAGATAACTTCCATTCCATTGCTAAAGAATACAAAGACTCCATGTTCAAGGCCAAATCAGAAGTGTACAATAATAGAATCTCCTCTGCTAACTCCCAAACCAAAGAACTCTTCACTATCTGTAAAGAATTAACAGTACCTCCCATATGTACTGACAAGATTGTTAAAGTTGAAGCCTGGTGCAACAGCATACAATCTGCTATGCTAAAAAAAAATAGACCTCCTCCAAAACAAAATCGCAGACCATTACAAAGCATTACCTAAGCAGAACCACCAGAAGCAGACACGGTCCAGACCCATAAATAACAACTATCCTAAATTCTTATCCACAGAAATCTCTGAAGTAGATGTTTTAGACATCCTTAAACATCTTAAACCCTCCCAATGTAAGGGCGATGTATGCCCACCAAAAATCATCAAAGAATGTGCTGAGCAACTTGCTCCCCTCCTGACCGCTTTCATCAACACCTCATTTAAAACAGGCATATTCCCTGACAGCCTCAAAGAGGCATGGGTACCCCCACTCCTAAAGAAAACCCCGCTAGACCCATCTCAACCTTATAACTACCGACCCATAAAAACCATTATGTTTCTTCTTAAAATACTAGATACGGCCGCCCACAGACAAATCCAACTGTACCTCGAAACTAACTCAATCCTAGGAAAGAGACAGTCGGGTTCTGCAAAGGACATGGAACTGAAACAGCTTTACTAGACTTAAAAAATCAAATCACCACCATCCTTGACAAGGGCAAACCAGCCTTACTCCTACTCCTAGACCTCTCAGCAGCGTTTGACCTGGTTGACCACAACACCCTCACCAATCACCTAACTCATGCTGCACACTTCTCCATTCACGCAGTTACAGGGGTCACCTCCTTCTTAGAAGGCAGAGCCATGAAAGTGTTCTCCAACATAGCCAATGCGGAGCCCACTATCATACACTGCGGTGTCCCCCAGGGATCATGTACTGCCCCACTCTCTATAATCTATTTACAAAGCCTCTCTTTGATAAATTGGATGCACTTGGGATCACATACAGAAACTATGCTGATGACACCCAGGTGCTCCTCCCCCTCACTGGGATCTATCACCAAGACGCTACAACCCTTCAAATAATTTACTCCACAATCCAAGCATGGATGGCCACTAATGGCCTGTACCTCAATGGGGACAAACTTAAATCCTCATTCTTGGCCAAAAGTCCATACTAGCCAAACTAGGTTTGACCTATCTCAACTTCAGTATCGACAATTGTGTCATCTCGATCCTGTCCTCTGTTAAAACGCTCGGAGTCCACATTGATGCCACACTATCCATGAATAAACCAGTTAGGGCCATTGCCTCGGCCTCCACACTGAGTACTAAACTCATCAATGCGATAAAGCCATTTCTAACACAGGACAACTGCCTCTCTATTGCCATAGCCACCATAGAAGCTAAACTGGAATACTGCAATTCACTTCTAGCGGGCACCTCCAAATGAAAACTAGCTAGACTCCAAACCACCCAAAACAACGCGCTTAGAGCAGCTCTCAGTATACCTAAAAGAGAACACATTACACAAGCAAGAAAAACTGTGCACTGGCTCCCTGTCAAAGACCGCATCACATTCAAAATTCTCACTACCAAACACAGATGCATCAATTTCACAGCACCTATCAGACACACTAACCAGAACAATATCTACAAGGCCCACCAGACTAGGGTACTCCATACAACTCACAGTGCCCCGAATCAATAGGGACAAGGCAGGAGGAATAGGTTTCCCTTATCTTGCCCCAAAGCTATGGAACGCGCTCCCCACAGCCCTCAGAGCCAAAACCTCACTCCATGCCTTCCGCAAAAACCTTAAAACTGCCCTCTTCAAATATTATGTTAGCTTAATGTCTGTTTTTTGCATGCACTATGCTATGTTCATCTACTGTAACGAGCGCCTCAATGCCTTCCGCGCTTTTTTCGTTGTTCTCCTGTGTAACTAAGCTGCAAACAACCACTGTAACCAGTGCCACGATGCCCACGGGCTGCTGTGCGCTTAACAAATGCGAATAAATAAATAACAGATCAAAGCTCATCCTGTTGTCAACCTGCATGCACTTTGATTGGTGGCAACCCACACTGCACATATTCTATGTTCAGCCTGATTCACAAAAGTGAATCTGGATGCACAAAAGCAGATTCACTTTCATGAATGAATACGAGCGCAGAAAGTGGGAGTTTTCTTTACTTGCACACATGTAACCGGAGAAAACCTATATTCCACCCCTCTGTTTACAATGCAAATTCAATACAATGTCTACATGAATAGTTTGTTTAATTAACTATAGAACAATGCCTCTGGTTACTGGAGACATATTCACATATTCTTAAGCAGCTGTTTAACAGCAGACTAACAGATGTTTTACAAATGGAAAAGACAATAAAGTGGCATTTCACTCTAATTAAGTAAACATGTATTCCTGGAGGCCTGCGGAACATCTGCTGGATTTCATCAATGGTTTGATACCACTTACAGATGCTACATCTGCATTACTCCATATTAGCAGCACAATAGATTCTGTATCTCTGGCTTGTAACACTACAGCTTGATAGTAATATTTTTTAATGTAAAATTATATTTCTTAACTGAAATAATATCACACTTAAACGTCTAGAAGTGTATGTTTTACTGCAATTATTTCTCAGAGTACCGTGTTACACATTTAAAGCTGGTAAGGTAAGATGTAAAACTATAACTAGACAAGTATATGACTTTGCTAGCAAACAATGTATATACTAGCTAATGTAGAAACAAGCCCACAATCACTATACATACCTGAACAGTGGAATCAGGTAGGTGTTAGAATTTGCCTAAAACACAGGTGTGGATGGTGTCATGGCCGTAGGATCAACCAACAACTCAGAGCCCAGATTAGAAAGTTCATCTGTTTTTTTTTATAACATAAATGTTCTAAGGGATTGGGTTGGACTGGAAACAGGGCAGTGTGGGAACTCAAAAAACAATGATGAACAAACCAAGCTTGCTGGAGGTCCATAGTCCCTCATTCCTTCCACCCTCCATTATGCTCTTTCAGGCAGTCAAGAAATATTCCTCACAGTCTTTGGGGTTTTGAGTGCCCTGACACTTCTTCCCTGGCTCTTGCAGTTGGAACTTTGGCTTTCATCAAACTTTTCATGATGTGACGGTTCCCTGTAGTAGTCATCTCTACCTCTGGATTGCAAGGCCCTGTGCGCCGGCCACCAAATCCCTGGTGATCTTAGCCAAGATTTATTTGGGCCTGGGTTTTGTTAGGGCAGGCTTTGCCACACTCTCCACCAGCACTCAGGCTACACCCTTTCTAACAGGCTTTTGCCCCTTCTCTGGGGCACCTCTTCCTCCATCTTGTCTGCCTTTCCTTTCTCCTTCCATTCCGTTGACTTATTCTCCTTCCTTTCCTCCTTCGTGATTTTCAATTCACTGCAACTCTCTTCCCATTTTAGTTTTCCTTTACTCCTCTCTCCTTTCTGTCACCAAAACTGTTTTGTATCCACTATGCCTGTGACATGTGTTCTACTTGCCCCGGTCCCATTGACACAAATTCCTCCTTACCCCCCCCATGCCTTTCCTCTCCTTTCAGCACCTCCTCTCAATACAAGACTTTTCTCCCGCGACTCTCCTTTAGATTTTGCTTACTTTCTAACCTCTTGATTACTTCTTTCCTTCTTTATCTCCTCTCCTCCCTTGCCATACTCTTTCTGTTAGATGTTACATTTTTCTGACCCACTTGATGACTTATCTCCTCCTTTAACTCCTCTCACTGTGGAGGATTGCCATCGAGCAAGAGTGTAGTGTGATTCAACGATGCACATACTTGTAGCTCAGAAAGGGTGTTCCAGGCTCCCCTTTCAGGAAACTCTAAGCCAAAAGCGTAGTGTACACCTTTGCCACCCTGCATCAGTTTCCTGATCTGCTGCGCCTGCTCTCCAGTGGCACGCAGCAAGTTTAGAGGTCACTGGTGTACCCTTGACAGCTGTGACAGCCAAGTCACTTCAGCACGGGGGGGGGGTGCATTTAAAATATGCCCCTTTGTTACCAAACTACATAATTATAAGAAATCACTATCATGGTGGCAGTTACAATCATTGAACATGAGCTATTTTTGACTTTGGGGTATGGCTAGTATTTCATATAAGTATGAAAGTCAGACCTGAATCTGCATCATCCATTTGTCAACACTGTTAGACAGGTGGTGTTTATTCTGCCCAGACTGGCTGTCTCTCTGGTGCAGGAGCTATCCAGCGAAACAGGAATCAAAGGCCTCACCCTACAAAAAGGATTAGCCTCACACCAGGGTTTTGCATACCAAAGGGATCTTGATGCTATGGGTCTGAGAATGGGGTTGGGGTTAGTGGAGTCATAGGGAGCTCAGCACAAGTGGAGAAGGGTTCCACTATTTTGTTTATATCTGTACCTCTCCTGTATCCTTTACTCCCTTTAGCGCAAAGCCCCTTGTGTATGTTGCAAGACAAGGCCCATTTGTCACAAGGACAGGAATCAGATCCCTTAAAGCAGGCCTCCTTTTGTCTAATCACCTTCTTTGATTCACTTTTGGACCATCCATAACTTATGGAAGAATTAATTTGCACCTATTTTGGGAGAGTTGATCTTTCCAAAGTCCTCGGCTACTGGACGGACTATTCCAAGGCAGAGGCAAGCTCTGCTGCCTATAACAATGTCTTGAATCGACTTGACCCTTAAACCGACTCCAGTTGGCCATCCAGACTGCATGACCGTAAAATTGCACTCAACCTCACCAAGCTCCAGCTTCGAACTGAGTAGATGCCAGGTCACCACTTGAATCAGCACGACTCGCTGCACCCGAAACCGGGTTCGACTCGCACTGCAGTACAGCTCGAAGCCTGATTCAACAATATCAAACCACCAAACCTTGGATTAAGGTGCTTTGAGCTGAACCTGTCCCCCAGGTCACCTTTTGAAGCCCTAACCTATATACTGACTAGGACCTTTTTTGCACCTTTTCCATGAATAACATATCCATCACCTTGAATCCTTGTTTTAGCACAGCACAGCCATGTATGTTTCCTGATGCATCAGAGTTTTGCTGAGAAGCGGTTAGAGCATTGCATGTCCACTCTGCACGGGTGCCCGCGTACTTCAAGATGGTGTGGCTGGGGAGCCGGAAGAATACTCTGTGTATAACTTCTCTGGGGCTTAGATAATAAAGGAGGTGGTGGCACCTCAGTCCGATCACCCTGCCCCAACATGTAACTTTGTCACATCGGATAACTCACATGTTTTAGTGCATGCGTCAGACATTGGGTTTGCCCTTTTCCAGTTCACATCCTGTGGCAGGAACAAGTACCATTAATTTGGGTACTAATTACTCCTTGCACTAGAGCAGAATGTGCATGAATTATGTCCTAACCACGTCAAAAGCTAAACGTTATCGCGGTTGGCCTGTAAAGGACAACCACAAGGAAATACAGTTGCATGTTTTGAGGACAGGTATAACGTCCTTTCATCGCCATTAATTACAACGCCTGGCTTTTAAACGTGTACAGCATTACGAAAATGGTAAACAAAATGTTTAGGGGGGGACAGATAAGGGGTTGAGGGTAGGAAATAGGTAAAATAGGTGGGGGAGAAGAGTTTGGATGGTAACCGCCCCACACATAAAATCTATGACCATTTTCGTAATTCTGTACATGTTTAAAAGCCAGGCGTTGTGATTACTGGCGATGAAAGGACATGGAACCATTGATGTTTTGGACTGCAACTACCATTAGCCACAGGGCTATCGGGACACAAGTGGATAATGCACTGCACTGCATAAAGTTGTAATCTTTCTAGTGCAGGGGTCTGCAACCTGGAGTTCACCAGCTGTTTGCAACGGTGACTCCCATGAACCTCCACTTTTGACTTTGCAGTCTAGGGCTAACGGTAGTTGCAGTCCAAAACATCAATAGATTCCCAGGTTGCAGTCACCCGTTCAACTGTACATGAATTGGAGTTTCTCATGAAGATTAACTTCTTTGTGAAGATATCCGCCCATCATTTGCAATGCTGGCAAAATATTTTTTGGACAATTAAGTTTTGATCAGTGTTAGTATGCCCCATATGTCTTCAAATGGAGCATGATACATTTTACATCATGACTGGTACTTACCAGTGTTGTCATTGAGGAGGCCAAGTGATGGTATATTTGAAGTCACCAGTGATGTCATCTGTGAAGTCACCAGTGATGTCATCTGTGATTTCATCCGTGTGCTATAGTTTCCAGTGATGCAATTGAGGATGTTATAAGTGATGTAATATGTTATGTTATCAGTGAGGACTTTTTTCAGGATCAGAATAGACAATGCCCCAAACTTTCTTGGATATCAGGGACTTGCATAATCTCCTAGCTTCTGCAGCTACCATTGTCCCTTCTCGCACTCTAGTCAATAAATGGACTAACTTTTTCCAAGTGAATCGATAACATTAGTGCAGAACTGGCATTTACCTCCGGAACAGTTGAGTGGAATGCATTGATAATTTTGCCAACCATTAAAAAATGTCACAAACCTAAATAAAGAACACACAAGTTTGCTTATAATTTATTGCTCTCAATGTTCAGGTTCCCCACACAATCTGATGCCATGGGGTGTTAATGACTAGCGCTCTGCTGGATATTGCAAGGTGGGTGCCTGATGTGCATCAAAGACACCCTGGAATATGTGCGCTGCCAAGCGCACACTTAATATACAAAATTAAATTAAATTAGTATTTGCTTCTGCAAACATAGCGGGCGTGGCTAGGAAACCCTGGAGCCTTGGGCCTCATTTCGACTACAAATGTTAAAAAAAGGCTATGGCTCCATCCATGCACCATACATTCATACAAACAACACTTAGTCCCACTTTCCGACATTAACTGTGACTCTCGTAGGGATGCTGTTTATGAAATGTAGCAAGTGGGCACATCAATGCATATTTGAGCCTTGCTAGCCAGCGTCTTTGAATGTCAAGCGTTTTCCACTGTATATGAGGACATACATTCACTGACCATTATAGACTCATCTGTGTATATATGTGTGAGGGAAAACTTTCCTAGATTTATTAGAACTCATGTGGATGCACTAGGCACTTTATTCTCTTCAATAATAGAGAAGTCAGAATACTCATTGAGCTTGGTATTTGGCGTCTGGCAACAAACCTTATTTCTAAAAATCTGCATGTATGCTTATGCCCGAATAATAATATTAGGTGCTGTGCATTATGCACTTTACTCCAGGCACTATGCACTTTGACATTACAGGTTTTGGCATTCCATATGTAATGTGTTTTTTATACATTAGATTTCCCTTATAAGTGAGGGCATCCTGATTGAGAGTAATGCAATTCGTCTTTTACTCCATGTACTATACATTCTGTTTTTTTTTTTTACTTTTATTTTTGGTTTGCATATCACATCACAACTGCTCCACATTTCAAGGTATACAGTGTTTAAAAGCATATCCTTTTCATCCCATATCTCTAAACAGTAATCTGGTACAATTGCACATTATCAGAGTTTTATGTGTCAAACAGAGTTTCATGCCAACAGGTTCTGAGCAGAGTCTACTCATTGCCAGAGTTCTCTGCGTCGGATAAAGTTCTGCGCAGATATGCTGGAAACAGAGTCCAGATATCTTTTGGTCTACTTGTTGTAGGTGTCATTCCTACATAGTGTTCTTCACATTCATTAACGTATGTTAATTCTTTGAGGAAATGATCTGTGCGTGGGGCATGAACGCTTTTCCATGATTGAGGAATACATTTCTTTGCTACTACACATGCAACGTTGAATAGTCTTCTAGTTTTCTCTGGCACTTTCCCTATATCCCCGAACAGGTATTTTTGGTGTGTGAGATGAACAGGGATGGTGTTATTTCCTCTACTATTCCCGCAACCTCCCGCCAGAACCCGGATATCAAAGAGCATGCCCAGTACATATGAAAAGCATCCGCACCGGGACTACCGCATTTCTGACAGTTTCCAGATATTGTGTCGTAGAATTTTGCCATTATAACTGGAGTGTAATGAAGTTTATTCAGCATTTTAAACTGTATCAGCCTGAGGCCGGCATTCATTGAGACTTCTTTAGATAAAAGGCAATATCTTGACCATTTCCCTTCTTCTATAGTTATGCCCATGTCTGTCTCCCAAGAGGTTTTGATATTATTCAATGATTGTAAGTGAGTTTGTACTATGTTTTATAACTTCGATACACCAGTGCCGGTCTGAGAGTATAGTGACTGGAAGCATGCGTGTAAGGGTGGTTCCTCTGCGAATGTTGGCCAACATTTCTTAAATGCTGATTTCATGCAGTGGTATTGTAGGGTGGCCAATTGGTTTCCCCCCACTGTGTCTGCAAAGTCCTCTGGTGTTACGAATCTCCCATTCGGGAACATGTCTCTCATTTTGATCTCATATTCCGGGACCCATGTCTTGTGTATACTAGTATCATATGTGGGTTTAATACCTGGGAGGTTCCACAGCGGGGCCTGTGAGTCATAGGGTGTGTCCATTTGTAATTTTTTACAGATTGCGGCCCAGGCTGCGATCGTGGAGGTTGCCGGATCGAATTTACAATCATCCCTGTGGGTTTTTGTGAATATTATGGAGCGCAGATCTATCGGTCGGACCGAGTGTCGCTCGATGGGAACATGTGGTGTTCTGTCTGTCGGGTCTTGCCAATATTTAGCGAATTTTGCTTGAGCCACAAGGTAGTACAGCTTGAAGTCGGGTGCGGCTATGCCCCCCATTTCATAGGGTTCTACCAGTTTCTCCCATTTCATTCTGTTCGCTCCGCCGTTCCATACGAATGTTGTCGCCATGGATCGCAGATTATCAAAGAAAGATCTGCCTGGCCATATTGGGACATTGCTAAACACGTACAGGAGTTTGAGGACTACCATCTTAAGTACCGCGATAAGGCTGATGAATGATATAGGGAGGCTAGCCCATATTTGTAGTTTAACATGGATTACCTATAGCAGGGATTCGTAATTGTCGATGTATAGGGACGTTCTATCTCTAGACACAAGAATTCCCAGATATCTGATATTGTCAGGGGACCATCTAAGACCTTGTGTGTGTAGGGCAGGTGGTGGCTGGTGTTAGTGGAAAAATCTCTGATTTTTTAGTGTTTATTTTATAGCCTGAGTGTGCAGTGAATTTTTCCATTACTTCCCTCACGGGAGCAAGATTTTTCTCTGGTTCACGTATGTATAGTAATGTGTCGTCAGCATATAACGATATGGATTGGGTGATTCCAGCCACCGTTATGCCCGATGGTCAGTCATAATTTAGAAAAAAAAATGTTGAATGACAAAAATGTCGAAAATAAATGTCGAAAAGAAAAATGTTGAATTCTTTTTTTTTTTAATTATATATTACTTTTGGGGTCCGGGAGTAAATAAAAGGGGTAAAAAAAAAGGGGGGGTTTGGGAGGGGAACCCCCATTTCGAAAAAAAACGTATTGAAAAAAATATTCAACATTTTTTTTTTGACATTTTTTTTCGAGATAATGACTTTCGACATTATTGTTTTCGAAATTATCACTATAAACCGTTATGCCCCCCCTTCTCTGCTCCTGTCTAACCGCTACAGGTTCTATCGTGAGGGCAAAAAGGATGGGAGAGAAGTGGCAACCTTGCCTAGTGCCCCTGTTGAGTATAAAATTGCTGGGCAGAGTGCTGTTGGTAAGGACCTTGGCTTTTGGGGCAGTGTATAATAGTTTGACACACTGTATGAAGTATGGGCCAAATCCAAATGTCCCCAGGACAGCGAACAGGTATGCCCAGGAGATCGAGTCGAAAGCTTTCTCGGTGTCCAGTGATATAGCGACTGCCTGCACCTATGGTTTGATTTGAGCTACGACTTTGAGCAGTCTACGCAAGTTTAAGGCTGTGGATCTTGTTGGAATGAAGCCGCATCGGTCAGGGTGTATCAAGGTAGTCATTTTGGGTAGGAATCTGGTTGCGAGTACTTTTACAAAAATTTTAGCATCCGGATTGATTAATGAGAGGGGACGATAGGAGGACAGTTCATGGGAGGGGCGCCTAGGTTTTAACAATACAGTGATGGAGTTTTTCCGGTTGGCAGTGATTTGATTGCTTCAGTAATTTCTTTACTGGTTATCTGTTGTTCAAGGGCTATGTTATCGCCTGGCGAGAGCCTAGGGAGTGTGATATTACCCAGGTAACCCCTCAGGTCTGCCTCAGAGCATGTGTCGTGGTTTGAGTATAGGTCGTTATAAAATTTGGCAAATTTGGCATTTATTTCTTCTTCTCCATTTACAACCTCCCCAGTTCCTGTCACGATACTTGTGATAGGGGTGCGGTTATATTCACTTTTTAGTAAGCGTGCTAATAGGTGCCCTGCCTTATTGCTTTCCCCATACCTGCGTGCCCTGACTGGTATGGCCATGTACTTTTGTTCCTTTATTGCCAATTCATTACATTTTTGGAGGTGTGAGTTGATTTCAGCTAGTGTTTGTTTGTCGTGTGTTGTGCTATAATCATTTTCAAGCGTTTGCAGATGCAACTCAATTTCCGTTAATTTGGTTCTGACAGACTTAAGAAGTCCAGTTGTTTTAGACATTATGTTGCCTCTTATCCACACCTTGAAGGTTTCCCATATAGTTGACCAATTGTCCACTGACCCTTTGTTCAACTGGAAAACTACTTCCATTTCAGTATGTAGTGACTCTACCACATTCGGGTCTTTAAGAATATTTGGGGGCGTTCTCCATCGCCTGGCTGGTGGTCTTATATTCTGGATCATCACTTCAATGGTAACTGGGGAGTGGTCAGATAGCGTACGGGGAGTATGTCACATTGTGTCAGTGAATTGATCAAATAGGAGGAGATATACCAGTAGTCTATCCTCGACTCTGTGTCATGCACCGATGAATAGAACGTGTATTGTCTGTCCACCAGATGTATCCCTCTCCTGGCATCTACAAAGGCTATCTGCACCAAGGCCTGGTGTAGAACCGTGGCTGATCTAGTGAGGTTTCTCTGTTTATCAGAGGATCTGTCCAAAGAAACATCGAGTATGGTGTTGAAGTCTCCTCCCCATAGTACACATGTGTCTAATGTCGCGCCAATTTCAGCTAACACACTGATATAAAAGTCGGGGTCGTCCGTGTTTGGTCCATATGTGTTAACTAGGATGAATTTCTCACCCGCCACAGAGCCCCATACGATCACATACCTGCCCTGAGGGTCAATTTTACTTTTCTCGGTTACAAAACCCAGAGCGGGATGTATCAATGTAAGGACTCCCCTATTTTGGGATGAATATTCAGTGCAATGTCTGTTGCTTCCCCATTGTCATAAAATACTATTGTTAACATTCTGTAGTGCATGTGTTTCTTGTAACATAGCTATATGCGGATGGTGTCTGTTGATGTATGCCCCCACTTTGCTGTCTTCTGATCTATTGTTCAGCCTGCGGATATTCCAGGTAAGCAGTTTGAATTTTAACCCTGTATCTGGATTTGTATGTTGTGCCGTTCAGTCATAATCGGGTGGTGTGTGAGAAAAGGAGTAATTTCCTTGGATAGTACAGCTTGTGATAGTGTGATCGCAATTTTTAAAACATTCAAACATGTTAACTTTGATTCCTGGTGCCCAACTGGGGATCTGTCAGGAAGTCCAATTATTCTCGAACGACAAAACAATACCCTGTGTTCTGTGCCCACACCCACCCACACCATCGACCCCAACATGATGATGACCCCTTATTGCTATCTTGTGGATCTTCCCGAGGGGGCGTGTGCTGCGGCTACAGTCCCTGTATCTGAGCGCATCTCATCTGGCCCCAACTTAATTTTAGGAACTGCGCCCCCTTATCACCATTGTTACACAGTTAAGTGAATAAAGGATATTGTGGAGTTGCCTTCAGTCATTGGGATTCCTCATTTCTTCCACCGGTTGTTGTAGGTCATGTAGATCGTGGTAATTTCTTCCAGGAGGGAGGGGGATTGAGGCCTCTACGTAAGCCATTGCTGCTGCTGGAGTTTCGAAGAAATGTGCCAGACCACTGTGTTGTATTCACAACTTTGCAGGGAACAGTAGGGCGTATGGGATCTTCATCACCCTGAGTTGACGTTTGAACATTTCGTATGATCGCTTTTGGGTTTGAACTCCCGCCGCAAAGTCGGGGTTGATGTGGATGTTGTCGTTTCCGTGTCTCAGGGGTCCCTGTTCTCTGGCCGATCTTGGTGCAGCGTCTCTGTCCCTGTAATTAAGTAATTTAGTGATGACCGTACGAGCAGGGGCACCCGGTTTTGGCACTGGGGCTAGGGTACGATGCGCCCTTTCAATCAAGAATTGTGGGGAAAAGGAGTCATCGCCAAACAGGGATTTCAACACGGTTTCAATGTGCGACTCCACTGGGCCCTTGCAGAAGGACTCGGAGAGCCCAACAATCCTTATGTTGTTGTGGCGCGACCTCGACTCCAAATCCTCGCATTTGCCCCAGAGTTTAGTCATCTCTCCTTTTAGAAGTGTTATGTTGAGGGTATTTTGATGAATTGAATCTTCATTGGCGACGATTCGGTTTTCAGTTTCCGACTTACTTTTTCGACACAGGCTTTAAGTGACCCTATTGTTGAGACAATATCGTCTAATTTAACATTGACCGCTAGGAATCCATTTTGCACTGCGGCAAGGAGACGGTCACATTTTGTGTCATCCAAGGCCTCAGCGGCCTTGGACGACACCAAATTTGACCATGTCTGGGATGTCAGTTGGGGTTTGTGAGCTTGTGTAAGAATCCATTGGGCCGGTCTTCCTGTTCTTGACAACGTTTCTCCCAGGCATCTCAAGAGTGTCTATCTTGTGTGGCACTGTCTGGCTGATGAGTTTGGTCAACTGACCAATTCCGAGAGCATCTTCACCAGGATTGAGGTCTACGCAGATGTGAGCCAGGGATGCAATGATGTTGTGAGAGACAGTGCAGGGGTGTTATTTGCCTTTTCGTCTTCGTTAAGTTGGTCTCTCGGTTGCGGAACTTCTCCTGCTTGATGAGCCCAGCGTTGGATTTCTATACGTGATTAATTGCAAATATGAGGTCGGATAATGTCCAGGGATTTCGTTTCTATTGGGGGGCTGGTATGAGCATTTCGTTTAGCTGGGCTTTTGATTTATGTGTTTTCTGGTTGTTTCCAAGAATGGACTGTGTCCTCCCACGTATTTACTTCTCCTTGACCTGCGTTCAGACCAGGATGAGTAGTGCCCGCGTGTGGGACATTTTTATAGCATGTTGACTTTGTGTCCAGCTTGTGTTAGAGAGCAGAAGCGCTCGGTTCCGGATATGGTGTGGGTCGTGATGAACTTTGCGGGGGATAGGTCTGGGAGCTAATGTTGTTGATTGCGCCGTTGCTTATTACGTTGTTTGGTGGTCTGTGTGAGGCTCACGACTCGGTAACCCTTCTCACAGTGCCAAGGGCCGTCTCTGTGTGGTGTGTGCATTGCATTCGGGACCTTTGTGCTGGCTGTTACTGGGACCCTAAGGTCATTTCCTGCTTGTTGGGTGCCCCAGTGGGCAACCTCGTCTGGATTGACAAGGATTCCGTGCGTCAGCCTGGGCCTGTGATGTGGACAGGGCTCGTATGCGTTGGCACCTGGCAAGGGTGGGGCGACCTTGGTGTGGTGGGGGTAAGCAGGCTCTCGGGGATCCATCCCCTCCAATGTCTTCTGCTCTGCGGGGGGCTCTGGTGCTTCCAGTGGGGTTGCATACCGTATGGTCTGTGGTCGCTGCAGCGTGGAGCCAGAACCCTAGTTCCGTATGCACTTCTAGAGCTGCGGGGAGGCAGGCAGGATGGTGGTGTCCTTACCGGGGGACAGGTGGCGTGGGTCTCTCCACAGGTGTCCCATCTCATCACTCACTCCTGCCAGGATCAGAAGTTTCTTTCCTGTTTATTGGCCGGCACCGACCCCAGGAGCCGCGGCGGTGAATTAGTATGGTCGCTGCTGCCCGTCATCTTCTTAGCAGGCTCTGCCCATGTAAGGGCCTGTGTGTACTTCTGTAGCCGTGATCTCTGGGTGAGCATCTCTGGTTCTGTGAGACAGCTCACTGTTTCACTCCCGCGTCCTCATGTGGATTTTGGGTGTTTCAGCTCGGATTCTCTCCGTTGTTTCGCTCAGAGACTCCGGTGAGTTGTAAGAAGGCAGCTCTGCTAGTTTTGGCGGTGCGGGGGATGCAATGGCTAGATATATTTTCAAAAAGGATTTCTGCCGGAGAGGAGCTCAGCTCTTAGGCGGCCATCTTCGTTGTGCAACAGCGCCCCCTTCATACATTCTGGTTTTTAATCGTCCTACAATCTATATGCACTAAGCACTTTATTTGAAATACTTAACATCTTTGCTATGATCACTAGATAGCTTGTAGACCTTAGAGCTATAACAACAAATATTATGGTACATACTATAGTATGCAACATGCATTTCAGAAATTTTGCCGGGGGTGTATCCCTGATCTTCCCCAAGTGGATTCCTGCCTCTGTCACTCCTACACAGGCCTACTCCTCTTTTGAATGCCTCGTCTGCAGGCTCTCTCTCTCCCCTGGCCATTCCCTTACTGTGGCTACTATCTATCGACCACCTGGTCAGATCTCCTCCTTCCTCTCTGAGTGGGTGAACCTCTCCTCCTCAATCTTGGCCTCAACCACTCGACTCCTCCTTCTTGGAGACTTCAACATCCACCTGGATGCCTTCTGTCCTCCTTCGGGACTCTTTTGCGACCTCTGCGACTCTCTCTCACTCACTATTTTCCCATCTGGCCCGACTCACTCTGCAGGGCACACTCTGGATGTCCTGATCTCCTCAGACCTTCCCCTTTCTATCCCTCTCACCACTCCTCTCTCCTGGAGTGATCACTTTCTCCTCTCCTCCCACCTCACCCTCCCTACCCCTCAGGCCAAGCCACTTCCATCACTGCCACCCACCTTCTTGGTCATCCAACCCATGAAGCGCGTGTCAGCGGAGGCTTTCGCCGCCACCTTCTCACCCACCATCCCCCTCTGGCTGATTCTCATCCTGACACAGCCCTCTCCACGCTCTACTCTGATATAGCTGATACTCTTGATATCCTTGCCCCTGTCATGAGAATCCACCTGACGCCCAAAGTCAAGAGCAACTCCTGGTACGACTCAGACCTAGTCACCCTGAAACGCAAGTGCAGGGTGGCCAAGAGGAAATGGCGTGCTTCATGTACATCCTCTGACAAACTGGCCTGCAGCCTGCTGCAAAGGCAATACCGGCTCTCTGTCCTAACCAAGAAGAGAGCACATATCCAAGCCTGCGTCTCTGCTGCATCTAACAACTTTGCTGAACTCTTTAAAATCTGCAAGGAACTGGCCAATCCTGCTGCATTCTCTACCTCTCTGTCCCCTCCCAGGCCCTCTGCACAGCACTGGCTTCTCACTTCATCTCTAAAACTGAGGACATCCTGTCCTCACTCTCCTCTTATCCCCCCTTTACTCCCTGCTCTTCCTCTGGCCCTTCTGCAGCCACCTCTCCTCCTTCCTTCTCTTCCTTTCCCCTGTTCTCCACTGACAACGTTTCATAAACAAGTCCGATCTATGAAAGTCTTGTCGAAACAGGTTCACCCCTGTTCCTCCAAAACTATCAAGGACCACATCGACTCCCTGGCTCCTGCCGTGGCCGACTTCTACAATCACTCCTTCGCCACTGGAGTCTTCCCATGACCCCTGAAACACTCCCTTGTGCACCCTCTTCTTAAGAAACCCTCCGGCGACCCCTCCTGCCCAGCTATCGCCCAATCTCTATCACTCCCTTCTTGGGCAAGCTCCTGGAGAAAATGGCCACCTACCAGCTTAATCTCCACACAGAATCTGTTGGTTGTCTTCATGACCATCCGTCTGGCTTCAGAGCTGCCAGAAGCACGGAAACTGCTCTCCTGAACATCCGTGAAGACCTGATCTCCAACCTTGACTCCACCCCTTGCGTCCTCACCTTGCTTGATATCTCTTCTGCCTTTGATACTGTCAACTATGCCATCCTGCTTGAACATCTCCGTGATAACCTGGGTATCACTGGTCAGGCTCTGGCATGGCTGACTTCTTTCCTCTCGGACCGACCCTCCCAGGTCCAACTGGGGTCCTTCCTCTCTGCTATCTTTTTCTGTACCTGTGCTGTCCACCAGGGGTCTAACCTCTCCCCTTGGCTGTTAAACCAATACCTGGCACTCCTTGCCCGCTGCATCACCGCTCTCTGCCCCAACTTTAAGTGCTATGTGGATGACACCCAGCTTATTTTCAGGCTACCCTCGGCCTCCTCCTTTCCTTCCCACATCTCTGACTTTCTGTCTACTACCCAGGAGAGGTGTGCCGCCAATGACCTCTGCCTTAATGCCAGTAAGACTGAGATTCTCCTCATCAGCACACCCGCTCCCTCCTTCCCTGTATCTCTCTGGCCAGCCTCTCCTGGCCCTCTTCCTGCTCCCACCTGCAAGACTAAAAACCTCAGGGTCATCTTCGACTCCACACTCTCCTTCTCTCCTCACATCTCTGACGTCTCTAAGTAAACACACTACCAACTGCACACCCTCAGAGGTATTCTTCCTTTCCTCTCCTTCCCCCAGAAGCTCACTGTCTCCAGAGCAGTGGTTCTCTCTAGGCTGGACTATTGCAATAGCCTCTTTCTAAATCTGTCTGCTTCTACTCTCCGCCTTCTGCAACTTATCCAGAACACGACTGCAAGACTTGTCCTTGGCCTCAAGCCCAGGGATCGTATCTTTCCAGGACTAAAATCTCTGCATTGGCTCCGAGTGGCTGCGAGGATTAAGTTCAAAATCCTCTACATCGTCCACAAGGCCTTCTGGGGCCTGGGGCCTCAATACCTTTGACTCTCTCTTCCTAAAAATCTTCCTTCTCAAGCTCTTCGCTCATCTGCCTCCAACTCCCTCAGGGTCAGTCGCTTCTCCGAGCAACAAATAGGTGGGCGATCTCTTTTTTCAGCTGGTGCCTCCCTCTGGAACAGCCTCCCTGCCTACCTTAAACTTGAGGAGAACCATCTCTGGTTCCGGAAGCACCTAAAAACCTTTCTTTTCGCTTCTGCCTTTTCTCCTCCTCTCGTCTGCTGACTTCCTGGCTGTAACCGGAACTGCACTGGCTACCTGGACACCCTCTGATCTCGGGCCCAGGTCCCCCCCCATCCTGCATCACACACATGCACTGCCCACCTGGCATCCAGAGCACTTGGGGGCTGTTTCTGTATCGCTACAGTTCCCCTAACAGCCCTTGACACATGATATATGCCCTTACCCTTGCACTTGCCACTTGTTGGACGTTACTTACTGTTGTTATCATCTTTTCCCATGTACTGCACTGTCCCTGCCCCCTTCCCATGCACTTGCGTGATCTGAATGACACCTGGCCTAGTAGGATCGTTGTCCGTCCTCCCTTAGTTCCCCTCCCTTGCCTCGTCATGCCTTGAAGCACTTGTGTATAGGCACGTTATAAATGCCATATCATATCATATCATCCTTGTCCATACCCCGCAGGCAGCCCACACCACATGGTCCCCCCATCACCCGTGACCATACCCTGCAGGCAGCCCACACCACATGCCCCGACCCCCCCACCTGTGACGGCAACCTGCAGGCAGGCCCCACCACATGTCCCCACACCCACTTGTGACGGCAACCTGCAGGCAGGCCCCGCCACATGTTCCCACCCCCCGCCTGTGACAGCAACCTGCAGGCAGGCCCCGCCACCTGTCCCCACCCCCCACCTGTGACGGCAACCTGCAGGCAGGCACCACCACATGGGACACCCCCAACACACTGTGGACCAATAGACATGAATGCAGCAGATATTAAATGAAATGCCACCAAACGCTGCACACTCCAAGTGCACCTTAACACCCATCCATTGGTCATGCACACCACAACATATCATATGCCATTGGAAGTAAAACATGACACATGCATGCATGTGTGCACACACCTGAACAACATAGGCCAGCATCATGGACATAGAACAGAGTAAGCAAGAATGAAACTTGGCCTAAATCATCGAGACCAGACACCACTTGGATTTTGAATATAAAAATGTATTACAATGTACATTAAATAGCTTTTTGTCATCTGACTGCCAACCATAATTCTGTTCAACAAGGGCTACTATGTCTACAGTGGTGAGCTAAAGAGAAAATGTCCTTTCACTCTCTTGACAAGAACCATCCAGTCACCCTTATCCCACTTGACTGCCTACGATATGGTGGACCACATTATACTAATCCTGTACCTTTAACATGTTATGGGGATTGGTTGAGTAACCCACAAATGGTTTTAATCGTTCTGTCAGAATAGACCTTGCCAAATTAAACAGGTGCAATTCTTCTCCAAGATATGGTCATACAAATGTGTTGTGCTATATAGTTCATTAATTTGACCCTTGCCCTTCAATATTTACATTAAACCCCTTGCCTCACGTATGTAATCCTTGACCCCACCTTTCCAACTCTATGCTGATGATCAAATGATTAATCACCTGGGAGCAGGCGACAAACAGGCAAGTGATATTACGCATTGCATTTATTATGTCACTAGTGGCAGGTCGAGTGACATCTGCTTAACATGGGAAAAAAGGATGGCATAATCTTTGTTATGCCAACATAAACATTTCAAAGAAGGTAGCAGGTGCTCCTCTCCAGAAAGAACATAGCATGATAACCTGTTCTGAAATGAGAGTTTGCAGCACATGCTTTTTGCTCACTGTACCTTTCACAGATGGGAAATATCCATCAGTCTTTGTCCCGTCCACATGGGCAGTCCAGCAACGAAATGCTATGGCAATTCCTGTCTGAACAAGAGTACCAAAAGCAACCCCATACACGTGTTTCAGCCATGTTGGGCCTCATCAGTGAGGTGAAGCTTTGTCTCTCTGAGCACAGTGAGCAGGGAGTCCACGTCTGGTTGCCCCCAGGTAACTCAGGGTGACCAACCCCAAGTTCCTTTCAAACATTTCAAAGAAGGTAGCAGGCGCTCCTCTCCAGAAAGAACATGGCATGATAAACTGCTCTGAGGTGAGAGTTTGCAGCACACGCTCAAAGAATTGTATAGATTGCCAATTTCTCAAAATTAAATTCTCAAAAAGAATACTGAAGGGGCAAAATGTAGTGACAGATACTAATCTGTTAACTGATTTATGTACTTTCTGTTGTACCAGACTTTTTCTTGTGAAGAAAAGGGCCCTCGGATGGGAACATTTGAGGTGTTTTTCATCTTTTTAACAAACTTCCAAACATAACATCTGCCTCTTTGTCAAATTCAGGCTATGTTGTGCAGTTGCTTCTTGCTCTAAGAAACAATTTGAAGGGTATTTGTTTGCGCAAACTACTGGATGTTCTCTGTCATTGTGCAAAGTAGTATTTCTGTCTGTGGGTTTTTTAAACAGTGTTACTTACCCCAAGATGGCCTTCAAAGCTCGAATAAGAAAGTCAAGAAATGCAACTTCTTTATGACTGAAGGATGCTGTAAATTTCAGATTACCATTCAGAGAGTCCATCCACAAAATGAAAGCTTTTAACAAGCCCAAGTTGTTCAGCCATATAATTAACATGTTATATATATATATATATATAACGGTGATACAAAACAATGGACGCTAAATATGGATTGTTATCATTCAAAATATGTACCAACTCAAATTTCTTGACAAAAAGATTAGTACGACTATGGGCAAAAGTTGCAAACATAAACATCCTTTCTTTCACATGGCCAACACATTTGGGCACTGCTCCCATCTCTATAAAGCTACACACCTCAGCTTCATCTTTGACTCAGTCCTCTTTTTTATGCCACGGGTCAATATGGTTAAGAAAGTGAACTTCCAACTGCACAACCTCAAGAAATAGTTCCACACCTAGACTACTAGCAGATAGTTTAGCCGGATTCTTCTCCTCCTAGACTACTGTGGCAGTGTATACATCAGCACCTCAAGGAAACTAACAAGACGCGTTAGGTCATTCACACAGCACATATGATAATGAACACCAAGATGCAGGAACAAATCCTGCCAGTTCTGGATCTCTGCCACTGGCTTCCTTTGGAGTACCTGATAATCTTCAAGGTTTTGTAGATTACCCATAATGACAACTACAACAGCATAAAACGACGGCAATACACCCTCTCCATAAACCATCAATCTAATAGAAATTTCTGAGAATTCAAGAGGAAATTAGTTTGTCAGTAGGATGCTGCCTAGTGCGACTCCTAAATTGTAGAGTGCGCTAAATAACAATCTTTGTCTTCACAGGGGCCACTTAAAATTCAGGATGATGCTGATGACCCCCCTGGAGAATAAACTTCCCACCCGGACCACTGTGCAGCGAAGAGAACAATTCCACACGTCCACTGATGGAAGTCCACCATACACTTGCAACGATAACAGATTTACTGTTTTGTAAAAACAGAAAAAAAGTATTTACATTGCGACTTTTGGTCAAGCTTAAAATGGATCCCTTTCCTTATCCTCCTGCCCCCTCTTGCACTTTGTCTCTTCTCTTTCTCACTTCCCTCCTGACTCATCTTGCTCCCTATCATTCCTCATCCCACTTCATCTGTTGCTGTGAAGAAGCTCATCATGCAGTACAATAGAAATCCCAGGACAAAACACAAGCGTCCATTATAAGCAAAACGCTTCTTGAAACTTTGTGAATTGCCTCTTGAGTGCCACATAAGGCTGGTTCATGAAGGTTCGGAGAAACGTGAGCAAATCACACTTCTTTTGACTGTTATGTCTCATGTGCATTTTACTCATGTACAAATTACACATCTAAAGTGGGTGTCCGTGCGTGCAGCCTGTTTATAAATCATCAGTTGTACGCGTCATTTCAGATCCATTGGACAAGTAAGCCTGTTTGCAGCCCAGTCGATATTATCAGCTCTTTGCACACATCAGATCTTCCCTTTCTGGCTACACCTATTTCAACCTGCCAGAGAAATTGAGTTTTATTTAAAGTTCCCTAAAGCTGCAACACATTCCTTTTTGAAGACGTGTGTATCTGTATCTATATTTTCCTTCTCTCCTCCGTCACAACTCTCCTTCACTAAGTGGGGTCTGGTGGACTTTTTTTAATGGGGAGGGGGGGCGGGTGTAACTATTTCTCAACAATGAGCATGAGCGAACAAGAGAAGTAGGGGAGCCCAAAACAACTAAAGGGCATTCAGGGGTTCTCCCACCTCAGGTTTCTTTTAAAAAATATTTGGTAAAATTTGTAAAATTTTAATAGTCTTGAAATTTGGAAACTGGAAAAAAAAGCCATACAATTTGCAATTGTTTTTCAAGGGTGAAATGAGAACATCAGATATATTCCAGGTCACCAACATTACACAGCATTATTTTACCAAAGGCCATGTTTGCCCAAGCCAGGTGTTCCAGGTCCAACTTTGGCGATGTGGGAAATCAGGATCCTGGATCAGCTCCCATCCTTATCCCTTATCTGATGTTTGGGGCCAACACTGCAACCCATGGAGGCAACTTGCCAGGCAGATCTCCTGGCAGGCCCACTCCCTTCACATTGTTCCCCCTCCCAATCCCTCTTCTCATGGAGGCGATACCCTTTTCTTCTTGGTCTCCCACCCGCCCTACTTCCTGTAGGTCTCATGACTCTGCTGCTTCTCCCCTATATCCATCTACCTCACACCTCCCTCAGTTATTCTCACCCACCCCAGAAACCCTTGGACCACTTCATACCTGTTTGCCCTGTCGCCTCTGGGTCTCACCAGTGACTCAGCATAGTCACAATCCCGCACATGTGCTAATCCCAACAGGCCACTGGTCAGCAAAGTCAATCTGTTGGGTGAACAATGTTATTAAAAGTGGACACTTCCCATTTTACAGCACATTTTCAGGATAGGATACCAGTACCCACAATATGTGCCAGAATTTCCAATGTATTACGGCTACAACCATGATGGCTTCGTCCAATAATGCAGTACTGCCAGCCACTGTAAGGAAATACTTGTCTTGGCTTTTCCCAAGAATGCCAGTATTATAACTATATAAAGACACCCAGGACTGTTTTGACCTGCCATCCTCGCAGAATCAGACACTATAAGAACACGCATGCCTTTGCTTTGCCCAATAATGCCAGTACTCTAACTGTAAGTGGCCAGTATGACTGTACTTCACTGCCTCCTAATACCTAACCACAGTGCATAAACAGTGTTTTTAGACCTCAAAATCCAACTTTATAGCTTCCGAGACTCTGGCAACATTGCCATCCTGCTCCTCCTCGGCTTCTCAGTAGCCTTTGATCTTGTTGATAATGACATCCTTTGCCAACACCTTGTGTCAAACTTTCACATCATCCGGGAGGCTGCTCTCTGTATCAAATACTTGCTGAATAAGCACATTTCCAGGGTCTTCATCAGAGCCGCTACAGCCAATCCATCCTCATCCCATGTGGGTCCTGCAGGGCTCGTGCATCTCCCCTGCCCTCTATAGTACCTACACTAAGCCCCTCTTTGATCACCTTGATGCTTTGACCATTTCTTACACAAACTTTGCAGATGACACTCAAATCATGTTTCCAATATCAGGGAACTATGACCAGGACGTCATAACAATTAACCAAACATACAGTGTAATTCAGAACTGGATGTCCATCCATAATCTTTGCCTCAACTACGAGAAACTGAACTGCTACTTGTGGGCTCCTCTCACCACTTAAGCTCCATGGACCCCTTCTTCTCGTCTTTCCATGTCAACAGAACGTCCATCCAAGTTCCCAAGCACGTGAAGATGTTGGGGGTCTACCTCATCGCCGGACTTAACATGACCTGCCATGTCAATGCTCTTGCCTCTGCCACTATCTACATGGTTAAACCCCTCACCCTGAGTAGAAAATGTATCTCCCAAAGAATTGCCTGACTCTTGCACAAGCCATTATAGGTAGCACATTTGATTATTGTAATGTTCTTTTTTCAGGCACGTCTTCCAAGACCTTGCCAAATTTCAGCTCCTACAAAACAAGGCACTAAGGGCAGCACTAGGGTGAAAATACTCAGACAACATTTCTACCACGAGAAGAGAGGTACACTGGCTACCTATCAAAATGAGAATCAGATTTAAAACATTCTCTATTACACACTGATGCCTGCACCAGAATGCCCTCCTATCTTGTCCCCCGCATCTCAGTTAAAGTTAAATCAATGGTGCCCCCTCTGCACTCCTCTTCCAGCATTGAGCTGCGTATGCCCAAATTCAATCTTAAGCGAGCTGGGGGATCTAGCTTCTGCAGCACTGCGCTCAACAGATGGAACGCTCTCCCTGGACACATTAGAAATGAAACATCACATCTTGCCTTTAGAAGACTCATGAAAACTTGTCTTTTTAACTCGAATGCATAACATACTATGTACTGTCTGTATATACCTACTTTTCTGTACCAGCACAGTGATACCTTCCGCCAAGACATAAATCTATAAATAAAATAAAATAAATTAAACTGAGCTAGTACTCTCTGCTCTTCACTGCATGGGCTACAGTGATGGCACAGTGGCAGCTACCTCTTGTTGCAGTATTTTCTGAGCCCCAGAAATCCCATGCTACCTGGTGTTATTCCTAAATTGGGATCATGAGTGTCAAGCCAGAAACCGGACCTGGTGTGCACATTGGTGTTTTACTTTGTGGTATTCATTGGTGGTAGGGGCTCACAATAGACTTACCAGGTCATCTGGAAACTGTAATATGGAGAATCAACTCTTTATGATTTGCCCCAGATCACAGTGTTTTGGTGTACCTGTTTTTTTTACCATTGGTGGTAGTAATAATTCCTCCTTAGCTTTGTACCTGTCTATGTGCCATTGCGAGTAACTAGCACACACAATAAATAGACCAAAGCTGATCTAATTCTTTTCAGGTACTTTATAAGCAATTAGGGTTTATGAGTAATAAAACGATTATGAAATTTTCTGCAATACAGAAATGAAAGCACACATTGTTATTTCATATTTTCCCTTTTTCAGTGTTAGCAGACTCCACACTTCAGGCCAAATCAGAGCTGTGGGCACATTTCACGGTAACTACCTCCCCCGCGATAAAACCCTTGCTCCCACAATAGATTTCAATTACACTTCTAGCGCTGCAGCCCAGAACACACACTGCTATCTAATGGCCTTGAAAAGTATCATTCACTTTATCAGAGCCTTGAGCTTTCAGTTTATATGTATGAAATCTGCTTCTTGGATGGTGAAGAAAAACACATGGAAATAGCTATCTGTTTGTAATTGTAAAAAGTTACACGCACCTCATTTGTACTTTATGCTCACCTAAAGAATGTTTGAAATATTCACACCAGCAGATTCAGCGAGGAATAGTTTCAGCGTGCCGTTGGTTTCAGCATGGCTGTCTCCCCCTCAGCGCCTCCCCCTTCATCTGCAGCAGGACAAACCCAGCAAAAGACTTGCCAGGTCATCAGTCAGCAAAGGCAGCAGGCCCTCTGGGAGACATCCCCTGACTCTCTCTGCACTTCTTTTATTAAGGCCTCTCTCTGTGATCTGCCCCTAGATGTATGTTTTCCTACAGAAACTGTAAGAATTGCCTGACCCTGACTGTGATGTCACATGCCAATCAGACACCACGCCAATTGGCCAAACCTCTAGAATCTTCCAGAGAACATGTGTTTGCCTGTCAACTTTCCATAGAGATTTAGGGCAGCAAATGGATGCCAAAATGTTACATTTCACCTTGCTGGCTTCCTACAGCAGAACATGAACAATGGAGCTACTTTGAGCAACATGGCTTTTCACATTCCACATCTTCATTGCAGAAGCAGCTTTACTTCTTGCATTTTTCAAGCAACTCTGCAAAGCCTGTGTTTGCGAACTCATAAATTGGGCCAATTTGTCCGAATGATCTTCACCAATGTTTTGCACCAATGAGCTATGGACTGAGCTGTAAATAGATTAGAGATTAGTAGGTTAGAGGTTAGCGGTTAATAATTGTTAATCTTATGCTTCATTGCAACTCAGTCCGTGCTATACCATGGCGTGGTGCACTATGCTACGGTATGGCTACCATGCAAGGCTTGGTTTAAATGTTTCTTTTTGCTTTGTACACAGAGCTGACTCACACCAGATCCATATCAGAGTCTCACACCAGAGTCTCACACCTCTTGCTGTCAGAGTCAGAGTTTTTGCTGAAATTCTGTCCTGGCTGAAATTCAGAGCCTCTTTTTCCCTACACTCTCCACTTACAACTCCAATTCAATGGATAATTGCAAACCGGCAAATAACTCATAAGCAAGAACCCAAACAAACTTGGACCCCAGCAGGATGCCACACCAAATACACTAAAAAGCAATATACAGCAACATGGATAACACCTTTGTTAAAAGCCCAATAAGAATCAGGGGCAAACGTGAGTCCATAACAATTAACGCACCCTACATTACCAAAGACTGGAATAAAGCACCCACCCAGAAACAACCTACAAACCTGCATGAACCAAAACTAAGCAACCCCACCATCAACCTAATTAGACTACTCAATGAGGAGATAGAACACCCAAGAACAATCCCAACAAGCAGCCCCACCCAGGAGAGAATCCCTAGTAACGAAAACCTGTCGAACACCACACCGGCTGGGATACACAAAAGAACAGACAACAACCCAGAAGGGAAAATAGACACACTACACTGCAGTTTACTCAACATCAGATCTATGGGTAAACACAAAAAAGAAATATATGACCTCCGGAGCGGGGGAGGCACATATGTGCTTTTCCTCACAGAAATATGGCTATCAGACAACCAAACATTTATAGTGTACAAAGCCATACCTGACAATTTCAAACTAATGCAGGCCAACAGAGAAAACCAAAGAGGAGGCGGAATCGCAATAGAACACAAAGAGCACATCTGCACCATGCCACTCCTTTCAACTGAAATAGAAGCCTGCAAATCTCTCTTCGTCAAGATCAAACTCAATGACCAAGCCAACATAGTGTTCCGTCTGATCTACAGGCTGCCATCCTATTACCCAAATTATGCAACACATCTCGCCAACTCCATCGTCAACCTTTCCACCTACCAAGACAACCTAACCGTCCTGGGGGATTTCTAAATCTGGTTTGAAAGAGAGTTGAAACCACAGCAAACTCACTCTGCACCCTGCTGGAAGCATTCCACTTCTAGCAAATAGTAAATGGATCTACCCACTTTGCCGGACACACCTTGGACGCAATCTTCAGCAGAGAAGGACTCTGTGTATTCTCCCGACTGATACCAATGGTATTGAGGGATTACTACCTGATACCATTTAATGTCAAACTTCAAACTTGCATACTGCCCGAAAACTAAATATTACACACCACAAGAAAAAGAAACTTCAAGAATATTGACTTGGAATCCTTAACAGACCTGCTGGAAGTGACTCAATCAAACACTGCCAAGCTGAACAGAATGCCCCCGGACTCAGCAGAGAAAAAAACTCAACACTCAACACCTGGATCACTGAGGCCCTAAGCCAACTAGCAGCTAGAACCTTTCAAAGCCAGAGCAAAAAAGATGGCAGCTAGGTGGTTCACTGAAGAGCTGAGAACTCCAAAAAATACCTGAAACTGAAAACAATATGGAGAAACCATTACAATCAACCAAACAAAATAAAATACCAAAGAAAACTACAAATTGGCAGTCCTCAAAGCCAAAAAACATACAACACCACAAGAATCAAATGCAACCAACACCCAAAAAGAGCTCTTCAGAATCGTCAAAGAGATAAAAAAACCCACATCCTGCAAAAAAGGCACCATCCCAACACAAGCTCAATGTGACATCACCAACGACCTTAGTAAAAAAATTGAAACAATCCAACTGAACATCGACATAAACTTTGCAACTATAAATACAACTACAGAACCAATGATATCTGGCAAAAGGGCAACTAGAGCAAGACTAGTTCGATTTGAACCAATAGACAAAGACGTTTTCTTCACACTTATAAAGGACACCAACCTCACAGTATCTCCAAGTGACCTTTGCAGTCTCTGGGCATCTACAAAGAAGTCCTCAACCACAGCGCCCCAGCATCACACTTCCAGCATCTGATGAACGTATCCCTAAACACAAGACTAGTACTGAAATCCTTCAAATCGGCTTACATCAAACCACTGATAAAAAACGAAAAAGATCTAACCTCTGAGAACACATGACAGCCGTAATTTACTGTTTCCCGCCTACTGTCAGACAGCTGAGAGTGGGATTGCTGTGTTATGCTATCTCTATGCTCCATCCGTGGTAACTTGCATGTTGTGTCGTGCTTCTCTTCTCAACCGCCTTGTTTGGGCTTCTCTGTACTGATGTACCCATGTGCTTCTACTATTTTACCATCTATGTGCTAGATCATGGTGTGTGAATGATTGTGCGACTTAGTTGCATTAACCTTAACATCCAAGGGCTGACTTCTCAATTATATCAGGAACTTAAATGCAGATGTCTTATTCTTACTGGAAATTGACCTA
The DNA here is from genome assembly GCF_040938575.1 of Ambystoma mexicanum. NCBI lineage: Eukaryota > Metazoa > Chordata > Amphibia > Caudata > Ambystomatidae > Ambystoma > Ambystoma mexicanum. Next base: position 872,450,009 of record NC_090936.1, read on the forward strand.
AATGCAATCAAATCAGCTAAACTGGATAGAGGTGGGTTGGAACAGCAGCTCACGCTCCAGTTCATGAGAAGCAGGGCATGTCTATTCTAGTGCATAAATGCATGCCCCTTACGATTTTAGACACCAAATCAGATAAGGAGGGCAGATTCCTTCTGCTCCATGGTACTGTGTATCACCAGCATATCACCCTTTTACATATCTATGCCCCAACTACAGACACCTCAGGATTCTGTATCTTAATGTCACGCTGGACCCAGCACAAGACAGACAATGTAGGGCTAACATAATATCACCACCACCGAAAAAGTCATTGGTGCTCTGCACACTAATGAATGAACTCAGACTGACTGACTCTTGGCGCTACGCACAAGGGTGGGGGAGAGGGACTACACATTCTTTTCTCACCATTACGGGAGCTACTCCTGGCTAGATTACTGGCTCCTTCCTTGTACTATCCTCCATATGGTTACTAAATGCACTATTTTTCCAACCATGCTCTCCAATCATGCAGCCGTTCTTCTATTGCTTACACTAATTGACAAGCTACAGTGCAGTCCATCCTGGCGCCTTAATCTAAGGATGCTTACCCTCCATGACTTTGTGCAACATATGACTGAGGATGCTGAAGGATTCTTGAGGGACACACTCTCTGAGGAATACTCAGAACTATGTTGTTTATTTATTTATTTTTGCATTCGTAGAGCGCACCAAACCCATGGGCATCAGGGTGCTATTAGGTTCCAGGTTACATGTAAGATTCATAGTTACAGAGAGCATAGAAATATAGTGGACCAAGCTATGGAGTTATGCAAACAGCCAAGTTTATAGCGATTTCTGTAATGTCCAGTATGATTGCTCAGCCCGCAAGGCCATCATTAGTAAGTTCCATTGGGTGGCTGCAATGGTAGGAAAGCTTGCACCACCTGCCTTGGCCGTTTGAATTTGGGTTGGACCAGTCGATCAGCATATGCAGTTCTGGTAGGTCTGGAAGAGAACAATTTCTTACATTTCTGTGAGAGATAGCGAGGAGCCGCCTCTGTGTGTTATTGAAAATGTTTTGAATAAAATCTGTTGGGATGCATTCAAGGCATAACCTGAAGGGACAGTGCGTTTCAAGCTGGGCATTCAAATTACGCACCTGGAAAGAGCAGGTAGCTACGCTTACAGTATATGAACGCAAGCATAAACTATCCAGGTACCCAACAGTCTATGCTCAGATACTCCGCACCAGGGCTGAGCTGGTGCGAATCTCCACACTGAGAGCCCAGAAGGCGTTTAGTTAGTAGGCCCACACACTTTATTCTGAGGGCGATCACCCACTCAGACCGATGGCACTCGTGCTGTGCCATAAACAATGCACACAGATCATACAGACCATGCAAGATGCGGCAGGTAATCTTCAGAACGGCGATAGCACCATTAATTAGGGATTCGCTGAATGGTGTAAATGTCTATATGCCGCACCCCCCCTCGTGACATGGGACTAGTGCAGGAGTTACTGCCTCTCCCAATGGTGCCCCCTGAGGATCTGGACACGCTGAATGCACCCCTGTCTGACAAGGAAGTACTACGCGCTATTAGGTGCTTAACGACGGGTAAAGTGTCTGGCCAGATGACCTACCAATTGACATTCATAAGCACCTGAGCAATGTTGTTGCCCCCAAACTAGGACATAGGTTCTGTGAGGAGACTGACATGGGCCACCTCCCGGAGAATTTGCTCAAAGCGAGTATCGTGGTCTTTCTTAAGAAGGGACGTGACCTGACCTATTGCAGCGCATACAGACCAATATCCATAATAAATGCAGATGCAAAAATCTTATCGAGATGTCTTGAGAGGCTTGTTCCCAAGCTAATACACCAAGACCAAACAGGTGTCATACTGCATCTCTACTCCTCACATATGATCCGGTTGCTCTGATGCACCCCATACCACTGTGGTCACCAATGGCCACACTTCTGAGCCATTTCCACTGCATACTGGCATGAGGCTGGGTTGCCCCCTGTCACCACTGTTGTATGCACTAGCTATTGAGCCCTTGGCCATGAAATTACGTTTGGATGCGGAATGGACGGGATCATGAAAGGGGGCAAGAGCAAAGAGTCTCTCTCTATGCGGACGATAGCTTGCTCTACATCTGCAACTGCACCTGATCCGTGACCTGCAATCGAACAATCCTATTGGAATATGGACCAGTCACATGATACTGCGTAAACTGGGACAAGTCAGAGGTCCTCCCCATCTGTTCGAATATCCCATGGGATGCTTGCGGTGTAGTGACCTTTAGGTTGCAGGACCAGCACATTAAATACCTGGGGATCAAGGTCAGCGCACGCCTCTCTGACTTGAACTATCTGCCAGTAATGCAGAAAATAAAAGCAGACCTTGAAAGGTGGCACGCCATACCACTATCGCTCACTGGGCAAATGAATGCAATAAAAATGAACTCTGTGCCCAAGCTTATATACTTATGATCCTTATGCCCCTGTCACAGCCGGTTTACAATGAGTTTGATAGAGCAATGCTGCAATGTATTTGGACGGGCAAAAAAGTGTGCTTATATAAAGCCATCTTTTAAGCTTCTGGACTTGCTCTCCTGTCATGGCGCGCCTATGACCTGGCAACACAGGTCTCTTGAGTTAATCGTTGAGTCAATGTCTCAGACAAATCCATCTGGAGGACCATTGAATTGCAGATCTTGAGCCTGTTTACCCCACATGAAATATTGATGATGCTGCCTAAATGGCTCCCAAGGCGGAACAAGACACACCCAATGTAGGCCCCATGTTAATGCAATGGCACTGTATGAGCACACTGACGGGATCAGATGTCTGAAAAATTCCAGCTGGATAAGTCTGAGAGCTTTCCTATCATTTGTATCCCTCCACCTACCTAACAGTCAGCAAAACACTACTTGGAGTGGTGTGCAATTCATGCATCTGTGCGATGATCAGACTATCCTACCATTCACTGCCGCCAAGGAGATCCTTGGGCTCACCTCCCGGGGCTGGTTAACGTATCCCTCTATACAATCCATTATATCCTGGCACATCAGTGCGAAGGCTTGGGTTAGGGAACCATCGCAATGAGAGGCAGAATTTGGGGGGGATGTAGACAGCTTTCCCAAGCTTTGGACTTTCTATAACTTTTATACGCCAAACAACCTTGCAAGGCACATGACACTGGCAGAGATTTTGGCTGAGGACCTGGGTACACCACTTTGTGCCGAGGACATATACAATGCTTTTGATGCCATAAAATATGTGTCCTGCATTTTGAAGCACAGGGAGATGCAGTACAAGATCATATATAGTGCTTACCACACACCGTGCAAATGATATGCTATGGTCTTAGCCCAGTCTCCCCTCTGCTGGAGGCAAAGTGGGGCGGTTGGCTCCGCCAACCACATCTTTTGGACCTCCCCAGGTATATGATGTTTCGGGGTCTTGTGCTGCGTCACATGTCTAAAGTTCAAGGTTGCACTGTGCCTGCGACTTATAACGGGGGTAGGATTGTTGGCTTGTATATTGCCACAAGTTGATTCATTTTGTAGGCACTGATAAATCATATGTTGCTCTGCACTTGAGATTCTGGTCGTATTGCAACCTTGTGCCTGTGTTTTGTGTTTTGCTTTAACAGTTCAATAAAAATATTAAATTAGTAAAAAATGAAACGGAAAGCACGGAAGACCCCAGTAACGACAGACCTATATCCAACCTGCCCTACCCGGCGAAAATACTGGAGAATCATGTATACACAATTCTATTTAGATACACAGAAGCAAATGGAACACTCAGCCACTCGCGAGTCAGCTTCAGGCCCACAAGAGGAATGGAATCGGCACTCCTATCCATATTGGATGACTTAAAAATAAATGCAGACAACAGCACTCAATCTGCCCTCATACTACCTGACATATTAGTGGCGTTCAACACAATCAGTCACACAACACTAATAGAAAGACTGGTAGAATGTGATGTAAAAGAGTCTGTCTTAAAATTGCTAAAATCCTTTCTCACAAATTGAACCGAAAGAACCTACCGACCGCCTGTTACCTCAAACACCAAAAACATCACCTGCGGAGTGCCACATGGATATAGCCTCTACTCTTTCCTCTTCAACATCTACATGTCCCCCTTGATGAAAATAATTTCGAAATCACGGACTGACTGCCTACGACTATGCAGATGACACACAACTCATCACCAAGAACCAAGACCGAAGCAAAACCCTCAACACTTGCCTCACTGACATATACAGCTGGATGTCAACAAGCAACCTCAAATTAAACTGGGCCAAAACAGAAGTAATAATCTTACCCCCAGAGGGCAACACAACCAACTCAGAGCTGGACTGGCCACCGGGCATGGGGACCCACCAAAGACTTCAAACGTGATTTAAAAAACTAGGAATACTCACGGATAACACTGTCACTGGAACGACAAGACAACGCTATTACAAATAAATGCATCTACCTTCTCAGACTACTCAGGGGAATGATCCTCTGTCTCTCTTTCCCACATGGAACCCTTGCAATTATCTAGTATTGTTAAGAATCGACTAGGAAAACAGCCTCTACCTTGGAATGCCAAAACGGCTACCCAAAAAACGTCAACACATCCAAAACACTGCAGATTAAACAGAGGAGTCCACATCACACCGGCTCTGAGAAGCCTGCATTGGCTCCAGTAATAAAACGCATAACATTCAAAACCCTCTGCATTGCCCACAAGTAATTAAACGTACAAGGAGCTGAATTTCTCCAGGCCAAGATTAAATGCTACCAACCAGGAAGAGACCTCAGATCACGCAACGACCTCCATAATGAACAAATACGAAAAAAATAAATTTGGAGGACTTGCATTCTCACACATAATTGCTAATCTATGGAACACAATACCAAAGGAAATTAGGACAACAGAAGACCGGCCCACCTTCAGAAAATGACTGAAAACATGGCTACTCAACTGCCAATGACCAGCTCAAAATGGACAATTCCAGCGACAGCATGGGGGACCAAATGAAAGGCACCAGCCACTAAACCCCTCCACCCACCCGGATGCAACAAGCCAGTCCATGCAATCAACTCATCTGCAAGCCTACACACACAGCACAAGTTTCTCCTGGTTCTGGATCAATCCTATCATTCTACCCTCCCTAACCCACCATGCTCTCTTTCTTGCAGAGTCACACGAGCACCTGGAGATCACCCCAAAGGTAATGAATGATGCACAATATTAAGCAACATAACATAACAGTGAAGAGCTTTAAAACATTTCTAAAAAACATTTTGCAGTTTGCAATATTCGATTGCTGCTGCGTGAGTTGTCAACTCACACATCACGAGGAAAAAACTGATTTTGCAGATTTACAAAAATTAATGTTGCATTAAAATACTTACCACTGTTGCGAATTCTCTCTTCCAGTGCATCTGTGTGCCCATGTGGTAACTTTCTGTTGAATATCTCAGCTGATCGCAGGAACATGGCTTCCATCGCTGAGCCTTTTAGTAAAGCAATCTGGTCTTCATGATCTAATGTTTGAAAGCCTGGAAAATTAGTAAAAAGGAGTTTAAAAGGTACGCAAGGGTTGCTCCTTGCTTTATATAAGGAGATAGAAAAATCCCCAATTCTCTGGTATAGGAATGATGTATACACCTGCAGCATCAGGATGAGCGAATTGCTTACTACATGCTGGTGACAGGGACAAAAGGCTAGCCTCAAAAAGGAGGGTGACTGCCAAAAAGTGCTTATTGATTGCAAATAATGGACTGGCTTCCTCATGTTCACTGTGGGAAGGCAAGTAGGGCGTGGGGAGAAAACAACCAAATTTGTATGTTAATTTTCTGGTATTACCCGAATTGCTCGTTTACAATTGTTCGAATGACACAATTGTTCGAATAATAGGGGTCCTAATTGACCTTCTGCACAATTGACCGTATGGTCATTTTAATATATATTATGGGTTGGGTTGGTGTAATAATAATATAAGGGGATTGGGAGGGGAGTTGGGGTGGGGGTTGGATTGGGTGGGGGGCTGCAGGGGGTTTCCCCCCGCATATATATCCTAATTGACTGTTTAAATTCGGTCAATTGTGCAGAAGGTCAATTGTTATTCAGACAATTGACATTCGAACAATTCGTATACAACCCATTTTCTTCAATATGAAGTTATTTAAATCATGAAAGCTAATATTTTTTCCCTAAAAAATGAGTTATGTATTTATTTTATTGAAGTTGTGTTTATTGCACTGTGTAGTGACATTTGTGACATGGGTGTGCCTCACAAAGATATTCAATAAATGAATAAACATATGTGTAAGTGGTAACTACACTCTACAGGCCTCGGGGATCTGACACGCAACACTAGAGACCAGATGAACTGAACTGCATTTGGTGCTGTAAATTAAGACTGTTATGTTAAATTGCATTTCTTTTGTGAGTTATCTGCTCTTTTAAAATCAGCGCTTGACGGCGTGGAGAGGCAACGAGGCATTAAGTGGAAACATGCTGAAAGATGTATCAGATGCCTGATCCATAATCCATTTACATGAAACTTCTTTATTTTTATTTTTGTAAGTATTTTCTGGCCTCTCAGCGTGCGGGAGCCGGTTTCCAGCCTGTGCTACTCCGTGTTGTCTTGCTCTCAAGGCGAGCGTGCTGACCCTGAGCAATCCACTGGCCCATCAGGTTTACTCTTCACTCCTAGATATGTTAGAGCATTGGCATAACTTTTCTTTGGTGACTACCGATTACTAGCTTTTTACTAGCTTGGCACGGGTGCAGCTTAAACATCGGCAGACTATATGGTTTAATGCATCTGCTAATGTATATTTTTGAAAATGTACAGTTGTCCAATAGAGATATTTTAGGGTAGCATATTCTATGCTGTACGTAGCTCTTCAATGGGGTTGCTTTCAGGTTTATAGGAGAGAGGAACATTAGGAGCTATAACATCTTTAATGAAACAAAGAACTGCAATACAGCATGTGAAATTGTAATGTGAAAATATCATATTATAGATAGGATGGAAAAAAAGAGGCCAGCCTGGATACTGTACCGTGACCCCTAAAAAACTGAAACTACAGCAAGAGCAATAAAACAGTGACAAATGTTTTTTAGGATGGATAATAAAATGGAAAGGTCTGCATACAAAAAACACAGGCACATTGGCTGACCGTTTGGAATGTACACAGACCTGCCTGCCAAGACCAAAAGCTGCTCGTCTACTTTAAGAGTATTAAAACTGGCTTCTAAGGAGACTTCCCTCTCTGAAACTGAATCAGAAGAAGTGTACGCAACCGTGTCTAAATCCAGAAAATTGTCTGTGAAGCAGTGCAAAATGTCATAATGGCAGGTTAAAAGACCAGATTGCATCAGATGTAAAATATTAAGCCTCATTATTAACAATGTAGAAATGGTGTGAACATATATCTTCCAAATATAGGATGAGCTCCTGAACAAAGCTGATATATTTAAAGATGGCGTTGGGGAAAGAGATTTCCAAATTAAGGGGAATAACAACAGGAAAGCACCATAAAAAGGTACAAACAAATGCAAACTCTGTATTGTGTGGCATCCATTTCACCCAGTTGAAAGGGCCTACACAGTCTTCTCCCAAGTACATGATGCCTTCTCAAGAATAGATCGTATCTTGATATCTCACGCAATTTCGTAAAAAGTCTGCAAAGCAGATAAAAAAGGACTCCATCTATCAGATCCAGGAAGTGGGCTTAATGGGTTGCTAATTAAAAGTACAACTGGTTCATCAGATCAAAGTTAATAGACAGAACTTTCTGAAAGACAGTGATGGTATACTGGCAAATAAAAGTCCTCTATAGCGGCCAGTGAAGGTTTACACGAGGGGTTTATAATAACACTAAAAATGATACAGATAAAGGATAAAGGAAAGGATCCCTGATGCGTCAAGCGCACTGGGATCCCGAAATCTGGAGAAAGGAAAATCGGGCCCCCGACGAATGCTGCGCCGGCGATCCCAAAAAGGGGAAAACATAATCTGATTCCTGGCGCGAGAGCCACACCGCGAATGAGGAAGAAAAAAAAACTCTTCAGTAAAGGACCCTTGTGCGTGTGCATGCAAGGGACCCTTTACTCAAAAGAGAAAAAAAACAGTTGCAGGTGCGAGCGCAGCACCGGAGTCAGTTGGTTAAAACCTGCAACAGGGTTGATGGCACTCCGTTCAACACCTGTAGACACCACTGCTTGGGCCCTGTAAGCGCTCCACTGATAGGGAGGGGAGTGTCCTTCCCAATGCTGCTGGCCCCCAGGTGGCCCTCATTCCGGGGCACATTTAATTACTTTTTGTCCCCATAGCAAGGGAGCACCTTGAATCTGTTTTAGCCCTCTAGGGGGCTTAATTTAAAAATAAGGGCCACCTCCCTTACAGGTGGCCCACAAGAACTCCCTGGGCCACACATGGCAGAGGTGTCCCAGTTGGAGTGAGTAGTGTGGGCCCCCCACACTGCCTCTGAGTGCTGGGCTGCATCTGACATCTAACATACGCAGCCCAGCCTACATAAAGACTTAAAGACTTTGGTCCCCCCACACACTGTTGCTGCTGCCGTCTGCTGCCCACTGCCCTGAGAGTCACCATAAAACAGTGCACAAGGAAGGAAGATCAAGCGAGCAGCAAGCACCTTGAGACAGCCCTGGCCAGATTGTCTTACAAGTAAGGTCTTTTTAAATAGTTTTTTAATACACTGTATATTTTTAAAGACATTTTATATTTTTAAAGGACTGTTTTTAAATGTGTGTTGTTTATTAACGCGGCTGCTAGGTTTAGTGTAATCTGTATATAATGACATGTGCTCTGCCCCTTTTGTAAAAAAAAAAACCTCACAAAACCCTGCTGGTGTACTGGTATATAAGAAAGCTTAAAACAACTAAAAAGAACCATACACCGGCATTCCTTTTGTCGGCCTCTCCTTTTGTGCTCCAGTTACTCTAACCTTGTGTTTCCTCCTTAGGGATATTTGGGAAACCGACCTGCCCTAACATCTTGATCTTCCCTACCCTTACCTTCTTCCTATCAAAGTACACCAGGGTAATCTCGAACCCAGGAGAGCGGGTTTTGGAGAAAGGCAAGAGGTGGGTCAAGTTATAAGTGGATGGTTAAGTTGTATATTGCGTGCCCACCCACAACTGTCTCCCTATAAGGTGCGTTGGATGATCACCGGGCTACATTTTTGGAGGCACTTCTGAGATCACTTTCGGTGTGCCTATAGCCTCCCTATCCTACCTACTTACCTTATACCTACCCTGTTCCCTTCCTGGGGTAGTTTATAGTTTGCTAGTGTATGTTTCAGTTTTTTTGCAATCAGTTTTTGTGTGTGCGAGTTTTGGATAGGGATTTATATATAGTCTTATAATCACTGTGTTTTTTATTTTACCGGCTTTGCCACCTTATTTGGATCAGCTTCAGGTAGCCAGCTGGGCTGAGGGTGAGGGGATTAAGTCGGAGCATTGCTTTATGGGTAGAGCCCCTGGCTTAGCAGGAACCAGTATCCTGGCCTGCTATGGGCCTGATGGAGTTGATCCTGAGACATTGCCCCATACCATCCATGGAGGCGACCCAATAGTATCCTATCCTCTCTGGGCTTTGAACACCCGGACAGGGTTCCAATCACGCCACCTATACCTAGCCCAAATCCTGCCATGCCCAGCACTGCACCCCATCACTGTGAGGAACCCAGTTTAGAAGCTATCATGTCTTCTCCCGTAAGCACCCCTATTCTACCAGGGCTTAGAGTGTGTGCCAGTGCTACACCAGAGGATAGAAGTGCTGAACTGATTGCTTCCTCCATGCCGGTTGCTTTTAAGGATGTGTTACACAAGGCCATCGCAACACCATTTGGGCATGGCCCCTACGTCCGCCTGAGACCCTTCTCTGGGGAGGGGAGAAACCAAACCAGAGGGGTGAAGAGTAGTACTAACTTTGGGCGGACCAGACCCACCAGATGATACACGACTGGAGGGCTACCGAACGGGAGAAGAGGCATTGCGTCATTGATTGTCTGCGCAGTCCTGCACTGAGAGTGATTCAGGCCATGGGTGTAATTATGGGGGGTTAGTCCCCCCCAACCTCTGTGGCATGCCTTTTTGTCCCCCCCATCTTTTGGAGGGAGGGCAGGGGGGCCACAATCATCAATTATGTAATTGGACAGCGCAAACCCGGCTGGGGTGCTCAGCAAAGCTTTCACTGTCTCATTACATAATGCAGAGATGCCTGGCAGCCGCGCTGCAACACATTCAGAGCTGGGATGCCCTGCATGGCTCAGTCCCTCTCCTGCTGGCCTGACTCAAAGTCAGCACCCAGGGTGCTGAACTGGGTGTTGCAGGGCCTGGCGAGTGTGTTGTCATGCTAGCAGCAGCACTTCTTGGGGCCAGCGGCACAGAGAATCGCTTTCCGGCTTCGTGTTCATGCGACACATAGAGAGGAACTAGGAAGCTCATTCAGCTTCCTGGTTTCTGTCGGGAGGCTTGTGAGTGCAAAGAGGTTAGGTCAGTGTAACATGAGACGTGGCCCGGGCAGCATTTGAAAGCAGAGCCAAGGTACTTTAAACATATTTTTTTAATTGTGTTTGTGATGTTTCTTGGGGAGCTCTGTCCAAGCCCTCTGATGCAACATACATGCAAACATCCTAATTAGCATATGGATTGCACCAACAGTAGTGAATTCACAGAAAAGGAGATTGGAAGGCACATCATCATTCTTTGATACTTGGAGGAACCATGGAAGAGACTTTAGAATAAGTTGCACTATTGTTATATGTGGAACAACTCTATAGTCATTAGCATTTTCCATTATAATAGCATGATACATTAACATGAGCTTTGAAGTGAATCAGAATCACTTACAAAGCTACAGATAAGGCACAACGTGATTAAATAATTTGCTCAGGATCACACACTTGGGTAAATGTTGAAACTGGGATGTGGACAATTTAAGCGACCGTGCACAACTTTTCAGGCTTAGTTGATATCGATATTTATTAAGATTTTGTTTTACATTTCATGTGCTTATCATTTATATAATACATATAACATATAATTATTTATAGCAATGCATTGGAAGCAAACCACATTACATAATAAACTAGCTTTTCATAGTAAACTAACCATACACTATATATATTGTCTCTCCATTCAAGTCACAATAGCATCATGCAGATTAATGTGAGGCTAACAAATCCTCCTTGGGTTTTAAAACCATAGTCATTATTTCATAAAGCATGCAACATTATGCACCCTTCTCACTTCTGCTCACTCCCTCCCATTCACATTTCTAAAGAGACAAACGTTCCTGCTAATAGTACCCCCTCCCTCCCATCAGTGCCTAATCACTCACATTGTAATGCTCTGTTGATACAGAGTAACATGAATGTAAAGCACCGGAGGGGGCATCTGTACTCCTGCTCTCTATAGGGCAGAGGAGAGGTACAGAGCACCCCAGCCAAGATTCTCTATGCGGTAGTTAAGGTTTAGCAATCAAGGCTTAAGCTCTCTGGAGGTGATGTAGGCTGGTTCTTAAGTACAGTGTAGTCCCCAAGCACCTGCAAAGGAATGTTCACACACTATGTTAGTGAAAACACAGTCTTAATAAAAATATGGTTCACGTTATGTACACAATCACAGTAACACACAATGTAATGGCAAATATATACAGGTCTATGTGGGACCACTCTTAACTATCGATTCCTTAAAAATGCACCACGGCTAACAGCCCCAATAACATACAAATCAGATTGTAAAATGAATCAACAATAGACCACAGAAATAATGCAAGTTAAATTGTGCTATGGCAGAATACTGACTCCCGTTAACTAGAGACAGTCTGTGTGAGGATCCCCTCACCCGGGGAAACTGTAAATAAAGCGTATTTGACAAGCCCAGTCCATTTATGCTTAATATAGTCTCGAGTTCTTCTAAAAGGTTCCACAAACCCAAAGTACATGGTTTCGGGGAGTTCTTCGGTGAGTCGTCGACGGGCCCTTCTTGAGTGCACTCCTTTTCAGGCAGGAGCCACGGGCCGTCGAGAGTCAGTGAAGAAAAAGGGTAAACACGGTTGTTGCGGCAGCAGCTTCAGTTCTTGCGGTGCTTGTTGACGATCGGATGAAAATGTCCTGCAAGCTGAGGCGTGCAGTGCTCCTCGACGAGTGTTCATTGCCGCAAGGAGTCAATGAAGGACTTTGATCCAGCAAGGGCGTCAAGTCGTCAGCGTCTATGCAGTCTTCAGGTGGCAGCGGCCTTGACTTTCTCTGGCAGGACGAAAGCGGTCCACAAGGATGAGCAAGGGAGTCCATGTTTCAATGTTTTTAGGCAAGGGAGCACTGCGGCTCCGGTCGTGGACGGCGGTGGTCGGTGGTGGTGGACTCCAATGTCTGGGAGCTACTCTTCGTAGTTCCACTGCGGTCCCCATCCCTGGTCGGCAGTCTTGCGAGGGTCTGACCCTCAGGAAGCTTTGGCAAAGATCAGCTAGTGCATGATGGTCCCTTGTAGCTCGGGAAGAGGTCTCCAAGCCAGGTCCTCTCTTGGATCAGTTCCTTGACAGTCATGCAGCTTTCAGATTAGCGAAGGACAGCAGCAGCAGTTCTTCTTCTTCCACTGGGCTTCAAGGTTAAGCATCCCTTTTGACTTCAGCTTCTGAACAATTTCCATCAGTGAGAGGCCCCCAGATATACTGTTGATCTCCCATTCACTCTGATGGGTCAGACTCAGGCAACCAATCATTCAGAAGGGCATTCAGGCAGTCAGGCAGCCAATGAGGCTCACAGTGCATTCAGGCCATTCTTCTCCATCGAGACATTCACAACACGAAATGTGGATTCGGACAAGCACGCTGTCATTCAGCACTCCACACTGCATTCATACCAGTTTCGGGCAGGTCTGTCTCAGTCATTGTGCCAACCACCACATACTAGACACTCATAACATGAAATGCGTGTTCGTCACACACTCCACTCACCCAGGTCCCACCTCATGGGCGTACCCACAACATACAGTCATTGGGAAGGCTCCAGCCAGTCTGGCCTGGACTTCCCCACACTATCATATATGGAACTTCCACCCACCAGCCAGTCAGAAGAAAAGGGACAGAGTCAGGGCTTCCCAGGACTTCGGGAATACAAGGTAACAGGCAATAGAAAGCAAGAGGCCACAGGGGCCATCTTGTTTCCTATCAGGAATCAACTGATTCCAATGGCAGGGCCTGGGTATCCCAAAATGGAAGATACTCAGAGCACTTGTCAAATTCAGCATGGTGCTGCCACCAGCCCATACCCTGATCTGTGGGCCACACCCAGGTGCCCAAAAACATACACTAGGAGTACAGGGTCGTACTCCCACCCAGGGGTGCCATAAGGGTATCCCAAGGGTCTGTTCACCAAACCAAAAAGAGGAAGAGCTGCACCGCCAGGAGTCCCACATGAACTCCTGTGCAGAAAACAAGACAGAACATACATGATAAGGCAATAAAGGACAAGAAAACAGAGGCCCTGTCCCTCCAATGCATTTCCAGCATCACAGTGAGGACCCTCTGCTGGCCGGCGCTCCTTGGGACATTGTCCTGGCAGTGGGACACCTCTACCATTCAGAACGGGTAAGGTGTCCTGCTTCCAGGACAATGATTGTGCTGAGCAGGAATTGCTCAGCACAAATTGTCCTGCCAGCGGGACACTTTTGCTGTTGGGTGCCCTCTTTGAAGTGCCGAATGGAGAGGTGTCCCAATGACAAATGTCCCGTTCTGGCTCTTAAAAGAGCTACAGGGGGGCAGCTTGACCAACCCGTTGCAACTCTCCTGCTCTGTACTCCACTGCTTGGAGCCATTTGAACACAGGAAAACATACCTTATTTTAATCAGTAAGAATCTTGTAGAAACCATCTATCATCACGTAGACATATAAGGTGCTGTGCAGAACCCAAGTTTGGAGATATATGGCATTTAACAATCTATACCAATTATACTTGGTCACCCACTGCACTGCTTTACCCAATGGTTTCTACCTTTGAATGAAAGAAAAAATCAAGCAAGTTGCTGACATTACAGTGAATCTGGTCCTTTCGGCCAGGGCTTAATAGTTCAGCTAGGTCAAGTCAACATGGCCCAAAATTTCAGGTATCAGGGGGTGATAAAATCTGGTCTGCTCAATGGACGTTGCGCCACTGTTTCCATGTGTTATTGTAAATGTACATATAAATGTTGTATGCACACAGTGTATGTCAGTGGAGGTGCTGGGTGCATTTCTGTGTGAGCTAGAGTGTGTGCAATCATATGTGTGTTGACCTTTGTGTCTGAATGAATGATAAATAATGCCGTGTTTGTATGTTCTAGTGGAATTGAGTTTGTGAATGTTAGCTTGTGTCACTTGGTGCATGGCAGCCCGGCTGTAGATGTGTGTGGGCCCAATTGAATTTTAAAGATACGCCACCAGTCTAATGAAAGTTATAACAGAGCGTCAGCAATGGACTCTTGTGGTGTAGTAGTTTAGTGTTATCCCTCAGGGATTTAGGTTGTTATACCGACGTATAAAATCACTATGGAATTAACTGTAGTCATTTTCGCTGAAAATACGCTTTTAGCTCGGTAAAATAACCAAACCCATGTCCCTTCAAACCGCCAATACACCCATAACCCCCCCCCCCCCCCCTTTTCTTCTTTTTTTTGTTGGGGCCTGTTAAGGATTTCAATCAGGAAATACACTGGGGTCTCAGCCTAGCATGCAATGCACAAATGAAATACTTATTTATTGTGTCTATAGGTTCAATATTCTGAGTGATATACCACTCATATCATACCCCTTTTCAAATTACCCCCAGGTCACAATGGACCAGGAATCAGGCTGGCTGGTAAAGGAAATATTTATTTATTTATTTAAAATTCAAATCAAACACGTTTAAATACATGGGGCAACAATCACCAATGTGGTGACAATACAAATAAGGAAGTAGGTAATGCAGTTGAATTCGCTTCTAGCAACACAGAAGATACAACACAGGAAAAAGAACAGTTTTGGCTTGTTGAAAAGATAGTGCTTAAGTTAAGATTTCCCCCTGCAAATTTCTCAACTCACAAAGAAGCAACTCTACACAGATGTAATTAAGCAGCAGGTATTCAGGAATAAAGAACAGTGTATAGGGTTTGAATCCAATCTTCCCTCCCCAAACACGAGAGAAAAACGTTTTGGAAATTTTACACTTTTAAAATGGCATTGAAAATGGAGGAGCAAAACAATGAAAAGTGTGCAAAAATCCTTACATTGATATAAATTACTATGGGAGCAACACTGAAAAGATCCTAACAAACATAAACTATAATATGAGCAACAGTACACACTTTGAATCAGAATGGAAGTTTGTAAATACTTGAAATCGAAATTCACACGTGTAAAACTTAGCAGAAATGAGAATTCCCGGCCTAATTTTCACTAAACAGTTTTTTAAGAAAAATTGGTCAAACACACTGTTTGTTTATGCGGTTATTTGGTAGGGATGTAGCTAAAGGTCTTAGGTTTAAGTCAGATTTGAAATGAAAATGAGAGCTGTTTTTAGAGAATAAAGGAGCGAAAAAGAAAACAGAAATCCATTTTTACAATGACAGTTATGCTCTACACTAGGGCATTCAGGCTGGTTACCAGTTTGAAACACAGTAAGCTCTATAGTTGACCCGCGGAACCAACCCCAGCACCTCCGTGTCCGCCCTAGAGGACTCAGTCCGATTACCGAGGGAGGATTAAGGGTTTGGGATTTCACAAGACAAAAGGATTTTAAAGAAGCACAAGGAATCAAAGGGAAGGTTTCAACACTGGGGTGACAATATTACAAGTTCTTAAGTTAAAGATAGGATGGGTTATAGATTGGGATAGGACAATGTAAGGCAATATATGCGATGGTTTACTATGATTCCTATTGATACTTACAGTCCACTTTAAATTAAGATTTTGGACCGTCAAGGGCTCTGGTCCTCACGGATCGGGTCTACGGAGAGCAGGGCACTTCTGGCGGGATAGGTCAGCTGGGCGGTTCTGGTCAACTGGACTGGCTCCTCAGACTGGACTGAATTGGATTGGCTCTTCTGGTTGCTGGACACTGTAGATCAGTGGGATGGCGAGTTTCAGCAGGCAAGCATGAATGATAGCAAGCCAGACTGGATCAAAATTGTTTCGGGATGATTTCAGGATTTGGGCCTAACTGAAAAAGAGTTCAACAATGGCGAGGCCTTGGCTTTGTAAAGAAATCTGGAATCTGGAATATGCTTGCTTTTGCGAATTTTGAGCTTGAATAGCTCAAAATTTTACATAGGAAGTTTAAAAAAAAAAGTGCTAGTATTTTTTCTTTTATGTTGCCTATCTATTTTTTAAATACATTTTTTAGCTGGACTACCCCTTTAAATCCGATTTTCCTCTGCAGCACATACACATTTTATTCAGCATTAGTTCCTCCCTTGAGAGCTGGGATTGTTTGCAGTCTGGATACATGTATCCTGCCTTTTTTTTAGGGTTTCTCTCTGCACAGCTGATTCTGTAATGTGGTGCAATCTTAGCCGCATTTTTCCTGTGGAAAATGAAAACAAAGGTTCCTGGGCTGCTTTTCATTAGATACATTTTATAGAGCTGTCATTCAATGAGGCCTGGTTCCTCTCAGCCACACTGGATGATCCTGGGCATTGCAGTACCCTTTTAATCTGAATAATTCAATGGAAATGAATGGATCTTGTGCCCAAAACAGCACTTTTTAAGGTGGCAAAGCTAACATTTAAAAGGCATTTTCGGTTTTCAGCACAATTCTGCTGCTTTGCTCCATGTTGAATGTGGCAGAGCCCACTGACATGCTCCTGCAGTGAGAACTCTGTTTTCACCCCCTTGACTGTGTGTGGGGTGTGCCGCTCTTTTTTTTTTTGGTAGTGACCCAAACGCAGTTTCAGGATTTTGGCGCGCATAGGAGTCAGTGCATCCATTTTAGGCTGTTTCTTTCACCATGTGTAACGTGATGCAGTGGGGCACATTGGAATGGGTCAAAATATCCCACAGTCCCTGCCACCAATGCTGAGGAAGCGGGGGACACCCCCACAACCTCCGAAGCTAAAAATACTGAACATGGGGTAAGGGGGCCACCCCTAAAAACCACTGCTCTTCATGTTCTGTATCTTCGAACTAATGGTGGTGACCGAATTCGGTCAAATCTACCATTCGACCAAATTTCTTTTAACAATTTGGCCAAAACAATCCCTGAGAGCCACCATCCACCCTCCGTTTCACCCCACCCCTGTCCTTCAGTTGTCATGTCCCCCCCAACATTTTCAGCAAAGTTACTCCACTGATTCAGGTGCTACGTGCCACACATCCAGACCCCACAGCGATGGCGGATCACCCCGCTACACAGACATACTTGAAAATCAGATAGATTTTAAGATGATGGAGTCAGAATATACAATTCAATGTAACAGTATTGGTTTAAAGCATCAAATCGCTGCTATGTTCTTTTAGATGAACACATACCACATGTAAAAGGCAGCACCGATTATGTTCTATCTGAAACAGTTCTACATGGACAGCAGTGCCAAATGTGGCTGCCTCCAAGCTTGCAGAATTCAGGAAGTAACAAAGACAAGTTATTGCTCACAAATGTGAGAGCCCCTCTACTGAGGACAAACACTGCTTAAAAGGCCTGTTCTGTGGGAAAGTTCTCATTCAGGAGGTTGACAATCCCGTTGTAGCTCACTCTCCCTTACAAGAGGAGAAATGTCCATTTGCATATCAGTCAGTTGCCATCCCAAAGAGAGTCCAGCACCAAAACGCAAGTATCCATATTTCTTTGAATGTTACACAGCAAACATAGTACAAAAGCAGTCTAATTCATTGTTGTACTAGTGAAAACATTTTCAGATAATATGAATAGTGACAAGACTCATTTGGGCCAATCCATATTATCCATGCATTTGCTTGATTTTTAGCACTGGTTCAAATGTTAGATAATCTAACCATGGGTGTCTGATGTAGTATTATAGTCTCTTTATGTAAGATAGCCAATTCACACCCAGGTTTATAATGGCAGTCTAGATACATGTTAGACATTCTGGGTGGTATAAGTAGCAGTCTATAAGGTTCTGGATCCTTCTTAAACCAGGAATTAATCATAAATAAGTCACAGAGTTTCTCTTCTTGTATACAGAGATTTAAATCTAGTTCATGTGCCACTGTATATCTCACATTATGGAACACATGAGCGCAGGGTCATGCTTTGTGTTTGCCCTGGGTGCAATTCTAAAGTGGTTCTATCAACCATCTTGGCATGTGTTTATTAAGAGGGGGCTTCGGGTGAAGGCTAAGCTTGGTAATGGGTTTTTTTCAAGTGCCTAATTGGTATCTAAGAAATGTCTCCCACGCTTGACAGGGCTGGTAGCATTTAGGACATTCTGTTGCATGATATCTGCTTTAATTTTTCAGAGGGCGACAATGCAAAGAAAAACACATGGGCTGATATCCCAAAGTGTAAAAAAATAGCATAGTGCACACTTACCACCTGTGGAGGACTCTAAGGTGCCAAGTGGCATGTTCCAATACGAAAGTGACATGTCCAGCACTTCGGGTGTGAACAGTGCGGCAATGATGCAAAATGAGGACCACTTAGAGATGAGGCAGTGAACAGTATTTGTATACAATTTATAGGGTTTAAGATATAGGTTGGACAAACACCTGTAGGACTAAGGACTAGCTCTAGAAATGATAAGGTGCAAGGGGCCAGAAGGGGACAGCTCATTCACACACAAGCCTCCAAAGCCACTGCTCATGGTTGAAGAAGACGGAAGGTATCAATCAGTCCTTTGATGCAGTATAGGCCATCCATTGGCCACCAGCTAGAAGGATTTTTTTACAGTCCTTGTTGTAGAGGTGCCATGGCTCCCCACCCAGAGCTGAAGACTACGGAGCAGAAGGAATATCTCAAGTGATGATCCAGTAGCCCACAATGACAGGAACAAGAACAACGACTGGTGTACTCGGCTCCTGTGGGGGCTGCAACAAGAACTTCCCCACAAGTTTCTGGACTTGCCAAAGCTCACGGGGGTCCTGCTTCATAGGATCATGGTGGTCATAAAAGGAGTAAATGGATTGGTTATGGCAAGTATTGGACATCCAACCATGTGACATGGTTATAGGTAAGCTTGGTAATGGGTTTATCAGTGTGACAGATGAGGAAGTACTGTGAGAGTCTTTTACCGGTAGTCTTCACCCTCCTAACGGAATAGCCAGTCCAGCTCCGATGCATTTGTGAGCAGGAAGAGGTGAATTATGGAGGGAGTCCTCTACACCATTCTCAGTCTTTTACTTGATAGGGGGAGGAACTGCTACTTCACAGTTTTCAGCTTGTGCAGAACATGCATTAATTCCAGTGCGATTCTCTCTAGTGTATCAACAGTGACTGTGTGCCTTATAGACTATTTGTATGTTTGTTCCTTTGAGAGTCCCCACTGCCCCATGAGAGATTACGTAACTCGCAGGTCAGGCAAAGATTGTCCGGAAGAGTAAACATGTTATAACCAGTTTTTTCAGGTACCAGCATTCCCTTTATACCAGTAGGTTGTGTGCTTTGTACAAAGACTTTTAAATTAAGGTTTGAACACAAGTTTAAGGCAGTGTAACGCTAGTAAAGCAGGCATCTTGCACTGTTGAGATCTCATCTGGCCACCAGTTTATTGTTTTACTTGTTGTAGGATATTGTTATGTTTTTCTAGGTGGCCAGGCTATATTTCAGTAGTCCAGATGAGCAATGACTAATGCTCTTGTAAGTTCCACTCAGTGGTTAGTTTTTGTAAAGGTTGGGACATAATGGGATCTTATAACGTTATATAAAAGGCACGTTTATTGGGGTGTCTCAGGGAGGGTCAATTGTGGTTCAAATGGGAACCTAAAATAAAGAATCGAACAACAAGTTACTTTCTGTGAATTAAGGGTTAAGAGAGAGAAGCCAACGCCTATTTGCTCACATCCATTGCTTAAAGAAAACATAAATAACATGACTGAGTACTGTATAGTGAACCAAAGAGTAGAAAAAGCTGATGCCTAGCAAAAGGGACTACAGTGGGATCCCCCTGGATGAAAACTAGGACTAAAGAATCACTGTGTTAAATAAGGTTAATGAAAAACCTAGAAACTAACTGTTCTTTTTATTTTGCAAAGTAGGGGAAAATACTCATGTAAAAGATGACTAAAAGTGGTCTAATTACTAAAGGCAATTTCGAACTATATCAAAGTGAGCTTCTGTATACAATAGGAGTGGCTCCACGCTCATCCTAAATTACAGAAATTCACAATGCTTTCACCACCCTTCTTCCCTTCCACATCCCATCCACTTCTCTCCACCTCCTATCACCGTCTCCAGCTCTTCTCTATCTCACTACCTCACTTACCCCAACTTCCCACTGAAATGCTTCTGATCCTTCACTCATCTAACCCTTTCTGCACACTCATTGACTCTTCTGGACCTCAACCATTATATATGCACTTGCACCTATTACCTTCTCACAACTGTCCTCCATGTTCAATGTCTCTCTCTCCTCTGTCATTTCACTGCCCTTCCTACCTTGGCTTTAATTATGCCCTACTCAGATGGGTTACCTCCTACCTCTCTGACCACTTCTTTTACATTTCCCAACACGTGAACATCACCTCCTCGATGCCCCTTGCTTTGGGCTTTCCCTAAGGACCACCCCTCTTCACTCTATACGCCACCTCCCTGAACAAAGCTCATCTTCTCCTTCAGCATTCACTACCACTGCTTTGCCGGTGACACCCATATGTTCTGGCTTCTCCTCCTTTCTTTCACCCTGCCATCCCGCAAAACATCACGAACTGGCCCACAGCTATCCATCATTGGATGGAATTAGGTATTATGCTGCCTGATGCTGTACTCTTCCAACACAAAAATGATATCCCCCCCCTCCATTTCCATACCAACTCTCCCACCTCCTTTTCAACGGATATCCTCATTCCTTCATCCAAGGCTTGAAATATATGGGTACTTTGACAACAACCTTAAACCTCAAGAGTTTATTACAGTCACTGTCACAGCTGAAAGAATCAATTACCTCAACATCAGAAAAGAGTACCCCCACCTCACCCACCACTCAGCTGAAATGTAAATATCTGCTTGTGTACACCTTGATTACTGCTCAATGAGCCTCCTCACTTTATCCCCCTACTCTTTCTCTCACCTTAAGAAAGAGCTGAATTATGCTACACACAATTTTCAAAACCGGCCCTATTTCTCCCCCACCTCTGAGCCCCGCCACCGTGTCGACTGGCTCTCAATCCAAACTAGCTCTCTCTTTAGCCTTCTCCCATGTCTGCTTTTTCTCCTTGCTTTCCTTGCTTACCCCACTCCAATGGACTGCACTGCCGCAGATATCAAAACTATCCCATCTCTTTATGCTGCAACACCAGACTTAACTTCCATCTTCTCTCTTGCAGAGGTGCTCTACCCACCATCCCCACCTGACTCCAATCCAACAGAGCCACAACACTCCATTCCTATGTTCAGTTGAAAGTATGCGAATATGTATGATATGACATATCATGGCACTAGGGATAATGTAAGTGTACTAGCTATTTATATGGACTCTGTGCCAGGTTTATGTATCCCGTCACCTGTCCTCAGCAATGGCTCCTCATTACCAGACAATATCAATATATTCTGAAGGCATGTCATTCCTTCTTAGCTCCCATCATCTCCTCATTTGGTGTCTCACACCATTTCTACACTGATGATACCCAGCTCTTCCTCTCCTCCTCTTACTCTCCCGACATCTAGCATAAGCTCTCTTCTTGCCTCTCTGCTATTAAATCCTGGATGTCCTCTCACTTCCTTACTCTTAATGCTGACAAAACTGAAGTCCTTTTTTTTTCCTGCCAACACACTCCCTCCTCCCTCCCTCCCCCTTTCATTCTCTTTCCCCCCTCCCAACTCTCCTTCTCTCCCCATGCCCGTAACCTTGGTTTTCACATTGACCCCCACCACTCCCTATCTCACCACATTTCTCTTACTGACAGACCTTGCCGCTTTCACCTTTACAACATTTGTAAAATTCAACCCTTCGTAACCTTTCACGCAACTAAACTCTTAATGATCTCCCTCCTCTTCTCCAGACTTTTCTACTGCTCCTCTCTTTTCTTTGCACTTCCCTCCTCTTACCTCTCTCCACTTAAATCTGTCTACCACTCTTCCATCCGCTCCCTCTGCCTTCTTTCTCCCCATGACTCCATCTCCTCTTCTCTCACCTCTCTAGGCTAGCTCACATACTCCCAGCTCATGTTCCTCTGTCTAGTCTTCAAATCCCTCTATGGTCGTGCCCCCCCCTAACTATCCTCCCTTCTCACTTTCTATACCCCTTCTCGTTCTTTCCGCTCTGCTGATATTTTCCTACTCTCTCCTCCCCCACCACCCTGGGCCCCTTCTCGCTTCCGCTCTTTCCAACTACTTGCTCCTTTCCACTGGAAGCGCCTCCCACTCCCTATCTGCTTTACTCTCTCCTACCCTATCTTCCTCACTTCTCTAAAATCATATCTCTTCCATTCACCTCCCTAACACCTTTTGCTTCCTCTCTTATCTCTGCTACTACCTCTACCCACACCTCCTACTCCCTATCTTACTTCTGTACCACCTCACCCTCTCCTTCCTTTCTACTCCCTCCCACCTTACTTCCCGCACTTCTCTAATCTTATCTCTTCCATTCTTCTCCCTTACACCTTCTCGCTTCCTCTCTTACTTCTACCACTACTCAAATCTCCCACTCCCTCTCACACCTTGGTCCCTCTCTACTCTCGTCTTACCTCATCAATAATGTAAATTGTTCCTTGTACTGTTTTCTGGTTGTGATTCTATTGTTAATTAATGCTTGTTGTATTTTGCTTGATCCTCTTGTAAAGTACTTTGGATTAAAGCGCTATATAAATGTAATAAAATACAAATAAAATACAAATTATACTCTTTCCTATGTATGTCATTTCTGGGCGAAATGTAGCACCAATCTTCAATAAATACAAATGCAAATACTCTGTTAATCTCCTTTTCTCGGTAATACCCCTTGCACTGGCGACAAGCTATTTCCAGCATTTGACAAATATACATACATTAACATGATTGAAAATGTTAGGCATGATTTACACTGTATCATCTAAGGAAATACTTGAAAACCACAATTAAGCTTCTGAAGAAATCCAAATAGGAATACCTGGTAATTTTTTCGTGAATTCCACAAGGACCTGGACGTGGCTAGTGGCCATTTCTGTAAGAAGCAAAAAGTTTTCCTCAGCATTGGAATCTTCCTGCAGCTACAAAGCACATAAATTAAAAATAAAAGCATAATAAATATTCAACCATATGGATCACTTCATAATAAATATAAACATTGAAAGAAGCCGAAACAGTGTAATGCCTTATTTTGTTACAATATTTGTTTGAACAGATGTAAAGCTCTTTGGAAACTCTGGGTCCAAATATTTGTGAGAAACTTAAAGACTTATGAAGTCTCATAAATACTATTTATTTTGAAATGCTCCTCTTAATTGCTATGCGAATCACAATGTTAAAGAAAATGCACAGCTCAAATACCTTTTTCGTTCAAATATGGAACACATTTTTGAACGAGATTGCCTTCTGTTGGTTATATGGGCCCCATGGAATCTACAAAATGCCACATTCAGGAAATACAGATCAATGGTTTTAATTACACAAAATAAAGAAAACATAAAACAACAATGTAATCATAAAGTTAACAAACGTTCCCCCAACTGGGTGTGGCATTAACCCATGTCTATCCAGTCATGGATGTTGCGTATTTCCTAGTGGTTGACAAACACTACAGTATCCTTTAATAGCCTGTTGTGGGTTTTCCAGGGATCTCTGAACACTCGAATCTTTAAACAGCCTATGGCAGGTTTCCTCAGGGATCCATGAACCCATATTCCAGTGTAGACAAATCCCTCGCAGTGAGAATTCTGGTTTCCTGCACAAGAACACAGGCATAATTAAAAGTTTCTCTGCTGGGATGTATCAGAGCTCAGATCCACCATCTGCACTTTCCATGACCCAACCTGTGCCCATGGCTTGTCTATGCCCATCTACTAGTCATTGGACCTCATTTCCTCTGTCACCCTGACTACACCCTTTTTGCCCCCCATCTGCCTTGCGCCAACCCAGCCGCCTCCTTCTTTACTATTCAGTCTATCTACTTTCGTCTCTCGCCTCAATAACAACCTCACCTCCTGTTACCACCCCATCCTCAATACCATCTTTGTCTCCTGATGTTACCACATCCCTCTCATGCTCCTTTCACCCCACTCACCTGCAGCAACTAATCATCACCACTTGTATCAGTGTCCAACCTCCTGCCACAACCCCCCTTCTTTAACAACCCACACAGCCTCAATAGGGTCTCTGGGATTTATAGATCGTTTTTCCCTCCTTCTGGGCTGGGATTTCCCCAAGGGTTTGCACTTGTGTCCAAATATTGTTGTGAATCCCGAGATTGGCTGTTTTCCTTGTTTCACCTGAACTTACTTTGGGCTTTAAAGGCCAGACCAAGACCTCACTAAGCCTGGCCACCATTTTTGAATCCACTGCCCCATGCCTTAAACTGCACTGCATTGCCAGGAAAGGACAAATATTCCCTAGGATTCATTGTGTGGACCTGGTGTTGTAAATCCTTTGGCAGTCTCTCTGATCTACTTGGAAATGGTGTCCAGTCATTAATTCGAAAACAAAAGGATTGAATGCAATACATTTGCGTCAAAAGGACCGAAAAAAAAGACTGAATGTATTTTATTTTTTTTTGTTTTGGTATAGGTAAAAATAATGTTTTTTGGCCAAAAAACAGGGGTTTCGTGGGAGGACCCCCACCCGCAAATAACCAAAAAAATGCTTTTGATTTTTTTTTCAGTCTTTTTGTTTTGAAAGTATTGTTATTCAAACCTTTGTAATAGAATCTTTGACCCTAAACCCTTGGAAATGACAACATCCTGGCTCTTGGTAAATATGCAACTTTGCATCCCCTGTGAGGGAATGCTCTGCCTGTAGACAATGGTTAAGTAAGCTTGGTTAATTTTCAGGGAAAACATGCTATCAAAAATACAAACTGTGAACCAGTAGCATTGCATCCCTTGCAGTTCTCTGAGCCTTTGAAATGACTTCATATTTACAACAGGATATTAAGCAGCAGTAAGAGTATAGGTTTTAAAGGTATCTTGTGTTTAAAGCTGTTGGTTGATGAACTGATGTGTTTGTTCTCTTTCTAGAGGATATTGGGTCTGCCAATAGGAGTTTTACGGCTCTTTGTTTTGGAGGGGTCCACATAGGTTTCAACTTTATCTGTCCTCTGAGACATGATGGTGACCAAGAGATGGTGACCATAGGATCCTCCTCATACCGCGTTGTGCCCGTCATTCAGGGTAGAAGTCACCTCCTGAGCCAAACTCTTGGTGGTACTCAGAACTAAGTATGGAACTTTGTTACATGTCTGATATTATGTTGCACAGTCTTCCTTTACACAGCTCAACTTCTACCTCGTGGTAGAGACGGCTCTTTGCTGTAGTTCATTGCAGATTGCATTTTGATCCAAAGATATGGAAGGGAGAAAGCACAAAGGTGTGAGGCAGGATGCGCTAAGGGGTGCATGTAAGTAGGGGACACTTGCTCCCTAGTACCTTACCCTGCAGACACTTTCAGGTGATGAGTATGATGTCCTTAGAAGTCTAGAAGGATACACTGGCTTCCTGGTTCTATTGAGGCTAAGATCTTGGCAGCCACTGTACAGGAGGGCTCAAAGGGTTTGGACCCAGAAGAGAACACACTTACTAAAAGTAGAACTGAGAGAGGAAACAAATGATATTAGGAGGAGGTACAGAGGGGTTATGAAAGGTGAGACTCTGTCCAAGGGTCACTGGGACAGAACAGCAGTGGGTTGTCTGAACTGCGTGTCTACCCCAGAACAAGAACAACAGAGAGGGTGCTTCAGGTCAGGGGTGTTGCTAGGTCTGGAAAAGAGCCGGGGCTACACTGATGTCGGAACTGTCAGGACTCGGGGCTAGCTAACCTTTTGGCTGTAGCTCCAGAGATTCTATCCGGGGCTACAACCAAAAGACCAGGGGCTATAACCCCCTTAGCCCCCCCTTAGCAACGCCTCTGCTTCAGGTCAAGACTGAGGTGCACCATCAGAGCTGAATGCCTGTCCAATTCTGGAAACGCATGAGTGGTGGGGCAGGATTGAGATGCAGTGTTTGTAGGACATGTTTAGGATGCACTAGGTAGCCGAGTATGGAATAGCTTGGTGGCCTTGAGGTCAGGATGGAGGTGCAATGTCAGAGATATGTGTTTGCCAGGTTAGAGGTGCATTGGCAGAGCTGTGAGTGAGCCAGGGTTCAGGTACTGGTATGAATGTGCATTAGTTACGATTATGATGTATTGGCAATGCTGGCGCTAACCTCGTATGTATTTGGTGTCTTGCAGGTATGGGGATGAAGGATGCCATAATGCTCCCTGCACAGGACTCCCCTTTGTATTCACCCGAAGCCTTCCTATTCCTACTCATCCAATCTGTCTCTGCTGGCCCATGTTGTTACGGATGAATAGATGAATGGAACTAGCTCTAAACTTACTAAATCCTATGTTTACTTTACTGATTACTTGTATGTGTTTGCCGGATGACTTAGGGTTTTCTGTGCACTATTGTAGCAACTGGAATTCTGAGCTAAGTTCAGCCTGATTTTTTACCTAGGATGTTTATATACAGCCGAGCTACTAATGCCTGATAACGCTGGTGCAATCACTGTCAAAAATGTGCAAGGGCAACAACTGCACCCTGAGCACTGCATTCTAGTTTGGTGCTTAGGTAAACATTAAACAAAAAAACAATATATATATACATATATATAAATATATATATTGCCAGAAAATTGCAACGTAGCAAAGACATACTTCTAGAAAATAGCTACATAAAAACGGATGCATTAGATGAAATTTAATTAGCTGCTTAGCTAGCGGGACCCCCTCTCAGCTGGGCATGGGAGAACTACCAGGGAGCGATCCAGAGTCATGTCTGAGGGGGAGGGTGGCAGTTCAGAGGGACCAAATTCCTGTCTCACGCCCTGGTGCCAGCATGCTTGTGTGCAGTCCACATTTTTCTCAGGCCATACCTCCTCGACAAGATGCGTGCTGGTCTTTTGCTAACTTTCCTGGAGATTCAACATCGGGGCAAGAATCAAACCCGAAGCAACACAGGGAGAGCCCGAGTTGAGCACCCAGCAGTAGCAGCAGAGCACCCTGAACCTGAGCAGTTATTCAATCTTCCCAATGTCCTTTGGACCGAGAGAAACCAACAAAACTAGAAAAATGAAGACACACTCCCTTTGTGTGGTGGCGAGAACAGATGCGCAGTGAAGCCAGGTGATAGGGGCAGGCAGACACAGCTGCCACTAGATGTCGTAGGCTATCAGGGACGTGTGGGGAACCCAAAACACACTCACCCGTTTGGAACTTACCATTGGTGCACCCTGAATGGTGCACCGTAACACAATCATAGATATTTGACTTCCTAGGCCGCACAGGGTCATTCCACTGTGGACCTGAGCAATGAAAGTGGGCAAGGCTTAGCTTGCTATTTCTAACTTTACATGACACATCACCAACCCGGTGCTGGGGAAGACAGGGCCAGATTGGCCAGGGAAAGAGGACCAATACCAGGAGGTGGGGCAAATATATTGAAGCAACAAGTAGCAAGAATTGTGGGTTAACCAGTGGGGTCAGAGGAGAAAGTGGTGAATGATAAAGAGAGTAGCAGGAGGGAGGAAAGAGCAGTGGTGTGTGGAGGTATTGACGAGTGAGTGAATGTGATACTACTGTGTGAGTGTGCGTGTTTGAGTCACAAGTGTTGTTAGAAAGATTAGTGTAAGAAGTGGTTATGAAGTGGATGGTACTGAGTGAAAGGAGGGTGTTTGAGTAGTTGGAGAGAGGCGGAGTTAGCAATGTGGGGGAGGGAGTTGTACTGTGGCGGAAGGAGTAGTAGTGCGTAGGAGGGAAAAGTAGTGTAGAGGAATAGTAAAGCTGTGGAAAAAGGAGTAACATCAAAGGGTTGTGTTAAGGTCAGGAGTGAGTGAGAAACATCGAGGGATCGGAGATTGGAAGGAGGCGGCAGAGTAATGGAGGTAAAACAAAGAGAAGGCAAGGGAGAGGTGAGAGAGAGCATGATAGAGGAAGGACTGAGTCCAACAGGATATCTGTAAGGCACCATTCCCATATCCCAGTAGAACACAGAAAGGTGAATGGAGCGGGGAAAGTTAGGAAGTCTCTGAGGGAGTTTAGAGAGATAAGTCATTCTGCCTGTACGTCCTCCCTACGAAAACAGTTGGGGTCAACCTTTATATGTATTAACCTGGCCTCATGGATGCCTGGAATGGATGCTCTGAAATGTGGATTGATTCTTGTGCCATCTGTGACACTATGGAAATATTGAGTATGCAGAGTGAGATTTCACATAGTTTGTCCCTTCTGCAGCAGTGGGCACAACAGAAGAACACTTGTGGTCTATAATGCTCTTTTAACATCACATACATGAATAAATGACAAAACCTTCAAGATGCTTAAAAATCAGGCATGCGATTTCCCAGATGTTTGTTTATAGTGCCGGTTTTCCCATCGGAATGACCCTAATTTTGTTGGAGGGAATATTGACATTGGTAAAAGACAAGGAAGGGGGGTCATACCTGCTGTGGTCTAGGAGAGGCAGAGGACTAAAAGCCCTCTTTGCATAGCGCTCCCACATTCACTTCATGGTGGGGCAAGTGAGGAAGAGGCATGGGTTTACAGCAGTGGAATCATACATCCAAGTGATGCTGCGTGGCTAGTGCAGAAGGCACAGCATGAAAAAGGCTTGTGTGTTCAGGGTCACACCAGTGATCACTTCCATAACCAAAAACAGAGCAGCTCTGGGATGACTCAGAACAACGCTCAATTGAATGCAAGAATGGGAAGGTGGTGCCTTTATTTAAAGGGAGACACATTGCAGAACATGGCTGGCCTCCTGATGCTGGTATGCAGAGGAGTGATGGGGGCTGCTTCAATGGTGGGGGTCATAGATGCAGGCAAGGCAGGTCTAGATGTCCAGCTCACAGACTGCACTCAGAAGCTGCAACCACCACTGGCCACTGAAGTGAAGGCCTCCTTAGGGACAAGTGCAAAGCATGGGCTGATGTTTTAAATGTGTCAGGTGAGGAAGACACAGCGTTACCCTCCAGATACTACAGTGGGCAGCGACAGGAGCCCGGGCTGCTGTTAGGCAATTTTGCAGCTTATGAACAGGTTGGTGGGTTGACAAGAGAACTGTGCGCAGCATGGCTGCGGCTGTGAACCAATTACTTGACAAGGGCTACTGAGCTGTCACTGCTTCCATTCACACAGTCATCCCTTTCTCGCCAGAAAATAGCCTGGTAGACCTTTCTCCCATATGCCAAGGAGCCTCGGGGGGGTCTGACATACAAACAGAATCCCCTGAGTGGAAGGTACATGTAGGTTCTGAGGTTGGCTGACACGGTTTACCCCCACCCTGCCCACCTTGTCCACTGGAATGTTTAGAGTGCCCTGCGATGACTGCTACACCAGACGCTGACGATAACCAGGTTATCTGTGGCAGTGGGATGTTACCTCTGAGTGAGCTGCCAGCCAGAGGAGGCCCACGTGCAGTACAGCTCACAAAAGACCACGTGAGAGAAGAAGAGTTCTTGGTGTGCTCACACCTGGTCTCTTCGGTGACCCTTGTCCCATTGGGAGGGGGTCAACCTATTCAACCAATTGGGTGTGAGCCTGCCGTCTCCAGTGCCTCTATCGCTCCTATGGTTCTCTCTGATAGGTCCATTCTGGAGGCCTTGAAACATTGTATTGACCGCCTTCATGAGGAGAACTGCCTTCAACTGGCAAACCAAGAAGTAGTTCATGTAGAGAACATGCCTGTTATAGAAAGTCTCATGGGATACTGGCTTCAAAACTATGGTCAGTACCTGAACCCCTGAAGGCCCATGTTTTGAAAAAACCTTTACTGCTATTCTGGCTTTTAGTGGCAATAACACAGAGGAGACAGACAATTCGCTTGGTGATGGGCGAAATCTGACCGGCTCTGTTCTAAACCCGAGCCTAAAAACAGTGAGTCGCCTAAGACATCAGCATCAACCAGGTGTCAAGATGGCTGTACCATCAGCTATATTACAGCTTGATCAAACAGGGGACACTGATTGTAATAACAATGTTAACAATGCTGAGATATGACATTGTTCACCAGCAAGACTAACTCAACATACTCAAAACCTTAAGAACACCACAACTGAGGCGTAGGATGGTAGCATAGCCTATTTTGTCAAATACCTGAACCAATTAAATGCTTCAATCGCCGAGCTAACTTATGAGATGCGATCAATATAGGACACATGGAATAGGGACTTAGAAACCCTTGCAAAATGCCTGGATTTTATATCAGACTTATCCAAGACAATAGGCTGAGACAATCCAACCAAGATATCAGCAATTCTTGTTGAGGCGGCTACACCGACAGAGCATTGTGGCATTGCTGGAATTATGGATCGACAAACTGGTCAGAATAAGAAGCCCAAAGAAACCGTTACCACACAGCTCCCACCCAATAAAATAGCTGCATGGGCACGGCTGACTGCCGTCGGGGAGTAGAATTAAATGTCGGAGAGGCACAGAGAGGCAGTCGGAGCAGTCTGAGTGGGTTGGGGCCCCCCTCGCTCAGTGTCTACTGTGTCTGTCTATTGGCAGTAATATCACAGTTTTACCAAGGGGCCTTGTGGACAACTCGAAGACAGGAAGAAGCTAAGCGGACACCTTGCTGGAGAGGTGAGCTGGGTGTTCACACCTGCTTGTGTTGTACTTTATTACATCGTTACCAAGTAACTCCTGGAGCAAGACTGAACAGTTACGAGTGTTGCTTCTTTGACTCACTTTTTTTTTGTATTAATTGGCATATTGAACTACTCTAAGGGAGGTGGCTATGGCTCTCGAGTGCCTTTGAGCCGATTGTGGTGGCTCAATGACCTTAAATGTACGATTAGTGATACTGACATCATGGGATCCAAATATGTATTTTGGGCCGCGACTGCAGGCATTTAGTGCCTTCGAGCTGTTGCCCATCTGTTCATCGGCGCCTTTGTATCAGTGACTGGAGGCTATGAGTGCCTTTGAGCTGATTTACCTCATCAAAGGAGGTTGAGCAAGAGGAATTACATTTCCTACATTATTGATCGCTGCATGTCAGTTTGCTTATGGCATAGTATAGTTTTCGGGCGGTGACTGTGGAATTAGGTGCCTTTGAGCCATCCATATTATTTTTTTTACATAGGACAGAGGGTCTGTAGAGCCAAGAAATCATAATTGTGTAACATTTCATTGACCTCACAGCACTTTAAGGATGTCATGTATGTATTAACTAAGGAGTGGGTTACTGGATGATGATTTAAGAGCACCCGAACTTGATGCCTCAGTGGTGATAGAAAGATCTGTGGGAAAACGACCCTCACTCTGGGGTAACACTTTCTTAAGAGCTCAAACTCAACACTCTACTGACTCAGGGAAACCCTCAACCTCCGGGGAGCTAACGTGGTTGAACAAACTTCGGCCTAACTGCTCACATATGAACATAACCCTATGAACATCTCATCATACTCATAAAACGCAGCTACATCCCATGACAAAACCGGCCTCTCTGCACACATAAGTGTCCTACACCGGCCTAATGCAGCCAGAACCCAGTCTTGGTGTCCATCCTCCAGACTGCACACATTCAACTGATATCAATACCACCACACCTAATGCTAGGATGCAGCTACCATCAGGCAATTGCATCAGCTGCACACATAACTGGTGCACCCAAGAACCCTATGACACCTTACTCTCTCAACTGACCAAGATTACGGTCCCTGAGGGCGTTTAACCTACCAGCGTTTTGTGGTCATACCAATGATATATAGAGCGCTATATGAATGCCAAATAACATAAAATAACATAACAAATGAGGGGTCCTGTTCCACTCGCTAATACTCTGGGCTCAGAACTGGCACAGAAGAAGGGTCTTGAATATACTTTAACAGCTAGCACTATGAAAACAATCATCAAAGACTTCTTTCCAAGAACGAAATGTCGCAGTGTAGGTGACACAGATCTCTATGTAATGGATGACATTACGGGCACTCTGGATTTAACTTGTCACCTGGGAGATAGTAACATCAGCTCCCTGAAAACAAGTTCGACTAAGGCGACTAACACAATTACCCTCCTTACTTCTCTGTCAACGGATATCTCACTAAGTTCAACACAGGGTCAGGTGGAGGCGCCCTTAAGGAGGGCTGTTTTAGAAAGTAAGGGTTTAAAGAATTCTAATGATGGCAATGCCCCGCTAGAGTCACATAAAGAACCTAATGAGGCTATTTTAATAGCTTTGAATTTTGTTTTAAATTCTTTGGTCAATGTTTTAGAATTGCTAAGAGGTGATGTTCAATCACATGGCTATTACTTGCAGAATTAAAAATGGATATTAAGCATCAGTCCACGGTTATTGAGGAGCTGCATGCAAAATGGTCAACAACACAGGATTCAGTTGATATATAGACCGCTACTGTTAAATCTTTGTTAGATGATACTCAAAGGAGGTTGAGTTTAGATGTAATGTCAGAAAGGAATAACCGAGTGAGGGATCTGAATGAATGAAATGATACACCCCTATTCGAGTCAACTATGGAAGAGTTTGTTTGCTTGGGTCAATCTTGCAAAAATCCTCTGGATAAGGACAAGGTTGTTTTAGTTTCTCAAGAACTATCAACCGGAGTAAATACTGAGCAGGGGCTTAAGCCACATAAGATCAATGGCAAAGACGTGAAGGAAAGAAAAGAAAAGGAGTGTAGAGGGAGAAAACAAGGTTTCTCAAAACATCACTCAGGTATAAAAACAAAGAACCAGAAGGCTTCCAGGAAGAAGAAATCAGCCACGCTCCAGTTTGTGTGAGGTATTACAGTTCCCTGTACTACCAGTAAATCAAGTAAGGTCATTTCTAAGGCCACAGAGTGTAATTTACAACCTGACAATGTGCATGGGTTCATTATCGTGACAGATTGCCCTATAAGTGGGGAGGGCAAACCATCATGGGAAAGAGCCCTCTGTGCGAGGCTGGATTGCTAAATAAATACCTTTGGGGTCCAAACAACAACCCCTCAAAAACTGCTAAGGGTAGCCCTGATATTTGTGCATGGGAAGAAACACATGCAGTATTTGCCTGCTTTCAAACTGACAGGCCTGAATAATGGTGCAGCTGACAGTGTTGTGGAAGGTTCGAGCAATACTGCTAAGAATCTAATAGTGGAGACGGCATGTAATGTTGGGTGTCAGGCAAATTGTACACAAAATAATGATTACCTGAGTGGGGCACATGATTTTGCCCCAAAAAGGGGCTGCAAAAAAATCTGCTGATAGAGTAAAACAGCACTGTTCCCAAATTAGGGCAGTTGAAACTCCAGGCCCAGTTCAATCTACGGGGAAAAGAGAGGCATCTTGCAAGGACAAGTGTGCAATCGGCAAAGTAATTGTTTTGAGGAATCTGACTCAATATCAAATCCATTTGCTATCTCTAAAGTCTGGGCTAAACAAATAGATGGAAGGATTAAAGGAAAATCTCGGAATAGGAGTTGCATACTGGCCATTTTTCCTAAGGTCAATGAGCCCTTTCTTTCCTCTTCGCATAATATTGAATATGTTAAATTCCCAGACTGTAGTATTAATAACATAACAAAGATGGGATTGAAGTCAAGACTGGGGGCTAAAGCCATCTTGCCTGCAGCTCTGGTCCTCACGATCCATGGTATAGGGATATCACTAGAACCCTTTCGTGAGCATAATGGGTCATTTGGTACTCGACAGAATTCTCAGGAGGGATTGGAGGCCAAGGGATGCTCATTACCCCCAAAAGGGACAACCTGTCATATGACAAAGAAGAGTGACACACAATGGATGACTGAATTCATGATAAAGTCACAGAATGCTTGGTCTCTGGTACCAGAGTTTATTTCTCAGGCTTTTCATAAGTTGAAGCTGGCCAAAGATTCACTTTAGTTTCACGAGAACTGAAATTGATAGGTTGGAATACGAGGGGCTTCAGTTCATTTAAGAATAGGATAACTAGAGAAGATATTTTTAGTGAGTATGATATAATAGCCCTGCAAGAGACCTGACTAGTGAAAAGATTTAAGGTAGATGGGTTTACAGTAATTGAACAACTAGCGTCATGCCAAGGTAAAGGGAGACTGGCAGGGGGCTTATTGTTAGCTTTCAGAAATTCTATCTTCTCCTCTCTAGAGATAGTTAGCAATGAATTCCTGGGAATTCTAGCAATAACAACTAATTCAAGCGATAAAAAGCTCTCCTTGTATCATTGATCAATATATACTGGAAACCCTCCAGCTCAATACTCTCTGCTATTCTGGGATGGCTGGCACAAGTTCTCACCCAGATAGGGATATTCCACGGGTCAGCAAGTTTAATTCTGACAGGGATCTGAATTCCCAATGTACGAGAACACGTGTGAATAAAAAAAAATGGAAGGAACCCACTTCTAATGGTCAGCAATGGCTCTCGTTCTTAAAAGCTTGGAATATGTTTATGGCTAACAGTAACATTGGGGAGATGTCCCTCCTGCATTGCCCTGGTCTAGGGGGACTCAGAGTTCCACCATTGACTATCTATTTCTAACAAAAGATTTATTTGATAATTGCACAAATTTTAAAATTAAAAGAACAGGGTTGAGAGATCATGACACGTTGGTTTGGTCATACAAAAATGTAGTTGTGAATTCTGAAAGTCGGTACTTCCCCACCGTAAATGTTAACAATCAGAGAAACAGAGTGGTAAAATCTGTGGGAGGGGGGTTAAGTTTGTACACAGGTTTGTAAAGACAGGTACAGTCAATAAAAGATCTTGAGTTTAGACTGCTTCACAATCCCATAACGTTTGTGGACTTTTTGTGGGATGTTCAAACACCCAAACTGGTAGGAGATCGACCGATGCACAATCATCTGCACTCCTTTAATGAAGAAACATGTGTAAAAAGGAGGGAATTAAGGAAAGAAATACGAAGGCTGAACGCTCACCGTGTCCAGTTCTTTGATGCCAGCTAACCTCAAACCAAGGACCTGCAGAGAGAGAAAGAACACTACAAAACTTACCTGGAATAGTATCCTGTCTTCAATCCAATCGCCGACTTCAGTTCCACTCACCTGAAGGTACGAACTCCATCATCCAGCACCGCATGCATCCTGGAATACCATAACCTGGAAAGAGGAGAAAGAAAGACAGCATTAGTAAGCGTTTACTCACGTTTCCTCCTGAATGAAGAAAGCCACACAATTCTTACCTGGGTAGTCATCTCCTGGTCAGTTTCATCGCTGGAACATCACAGGGCTCGGCGAGGAACATCGCGACCTGCAAGGAGAGAAAAGACACAGGTTAGCAATATAAAAGGCAAAACAGTGCCGCGCATCGCGCATTACTCACCGGACAGCATCGCGCACACTGCGCTTTCGCCTACCGGCCCATGCTCATCTTCAAACTGCATGACAAGACCAAAATACCTTTCCATACCTAAAAGGAAAGAAGCAAGACATTATTATTCGAACTAAGAGGAACATAAGAACTGCATATAAAGACTGTAAAGCAGCAAACCTACAGAGTCGCAGCAGGCCTGGATTCCCACAGGGGGCTTGCACCAGTGAAGTAACTTGGTCGCTGCTCGCCCCCCACATCTATGCACCCCTGCCACGAGGAGCATGAGGCAGAATCCACCTTTTACAATATTAAGGTGAGGAGAAGGCCCAAGGGGGAGGAAGGAGGTGAGGCCAAGGGAGGTGGGAAAACATAAAGACAATCTGATATTGAATCCAGCTCTCCTATATTGCCGCCCCATCTTTAACCAGAGGCCTTACCAAGGGACCGGGAAAGGGTTCGAGAGTGCAAATCATCCAACCAGGGCTGGGTGGCGTCCACGTGGACCAGGTGAGCATAACAGCAGGCCCCTTCAGCAACGCTGCAATGCTCATCCTCTTCCCACAGCCGGTGTTCATCTCCAGCACCACTGTCCCATTTGCTCTGTACACACAGAATACTGTGTGAACTGTTTTGTGTAGACTGGGCGGTACTTTTCATCTATCAAAGTTAAGGCAAGTATGTTATTATTCTATATCTTCCTACATCCTGTATCTATTTTCTTCAACACTTTTTCTTCAGATCCCACCACCCCTTTTGCTCGGCACTATACCATACCTCTTTCCCACTTTCCATCGTAGTACACCGAACCCCAGCTTCGCATCAAGGGTCTGGGGTGACACCATGGTATATCATGTCCTGCTTCACTCTTGAAGAATATTCTCCAATGGGCAGTGATAACCTGTTTTCCCCTTTGTGCTCCTTCTGTGTTATATTCCAGGATAATGCGCTTGGTACCTTTACCCTGGGACATTCTTTCTAGTTGCACACCTCCTGCCCTTCATCTATCCATTTGACCTCTACGGGGTGGCCCTGGAAAATCCCTCTGGTCTTAAACAATGACATATGCATCAGACATCCCCCTTCCTCTACTGTTACTTCTTGGGACAGAAATTGTTTTGGTGTCCCTGCAAGGTGTGGAATGAGTGAGCACAGTAGAAGGTGCCATTGGTGCTGCCCCGCCTCCCTTCTCCATCTCTCTGTACACCATGTTTTCAGAGGCTATGTCCCCTCATTCCCCAATAGCATTGTAAAATCCTTCAATCCTGGATATAATCCCCTTAGTGCGTGTTTCCTTTTCACTATCGGTAGGCGTGCTCATATTGCCCCTATGCAGTGGGAACCAGAAGAGGCGGAGAAGACAAAAGAAAAAAACACAGAACAATCCGATCCCTATTATATTTGCATCAACTTCTGTTCTTCCCCCATTCCCCGTACTATTCTCTTGCCCATCTTCTCTTTCAACTATGGGCCTATTATACAACCTTTTTGCAGTGCACAAAGTCAATGTTAGTTGGCTGATACTCTCCATTACGGCACTCTTTGTCCTTTCGTTACGGTGCTGTTGTCTTTGCAAACATTGGATGTGTGGGTCTGTGCGCGTCTCTCCTTTATTTTCACTGCAGTTGCGGTTGCAAGCACCACTTTGAAGGGGCCACAAAACTTGGACTCCTTACACTTCCAGATCACATTTTGGATAAGGCAATTTCTATCGCCTGGATAAAGATGCTGTGCTTGCGGAAAGTCCTCCTCCAGGCATGCAATTGTGTCCTTTTTTTCAACATTGGTCGGCTGACATGTGGGTCACTGAACGTGGCGGGAGGTGTAGCGGAGAACATTTGGCATCTCAGTTAGATATGCTTTCATTTCATCTACCAGTATTTCTGAGCTAGGGTTAGCATCCGAAATTGAACAGGTAGGAGGGACATGGACATGCATCCTCCAATTATTACAATTGCAGGCAAAGTCAGGTGATGATCCACACTAGGTGAGTTACACAGAGCACAAAGGGCAAGGAGGAGGCAAGAAAGCCAATTTCCGCACAGAGAAGAGGTTAGCTTCGCCAGGCATTCTCTTAATAAGCCATTGATGCATTCTACAATCATGTTACACTGCAACCGGTCGATTGTGAAAAGTTTATGTTTTATCCCCAAGAGACACACAATCTCATCACAAAGGTTGTGGGCGAAGTGCTGACCATTATCCAACCTTAACTCCTCACACACTCCACATCTAGGGAACACCTCCCTCACCAAGAACTTGGCTACACTTTTTGCAGCATTTTTTGCACAGGGTCCCACCTCAAGCCAATGTGAGAATGGACAGACAACAACCAACATACACCTATAATAGGCATATCTTTCTTGCATGTCAACAAAGTCAATATGCAAGTGCTAGAAGGGCCCTTCTTACAGGGGTAGTGCTCCTCGGATTGTCTTTAATGTATGACGAGACAAAAACTGTTGCCACTTCACACGGTTCTCATTCATTCTGCCACTCTCTCATGCAGGTTTGGCATGTACCACCCTTCATTAATTTTTGCTGCTATGCTTTCTTTGGATGCCTAGGGGGGGAAGTGCAGCTGCTCTAGCGCTACACTTAGCAATTTTCTGGGCATCACAGTCTTCCTTGTGCTATTCTGCTGCCAAATCAAGTCGGTGGGTGAGAGTGAACACCCACGCTGTATCCATAACTCTTTTTCTTCTTTCAGTGCTTCTCCCTGCAGCTCTATAATTTGGACAATGGGTATTGTGTTGAAGCTTTCCTCTCTTTCTCCCTTCCCACCTACTCTCCTTTCCACGGCCATGGGTGAGGCACTTTCTTTTGCTCTAGGGACTGTATGATGCTACCTTTAGGTAAATAGGCTGTTTCTTTTGCTGCTCTGCTATTTCGTTCCCTAATGATATTGTGTCTTGTTTACCTGTGTGGGCGGCACATTTTATTATTGCCACTTCTAATGGTGCTTTTAGGGCTTCAATTAGCTGTTGAAGCAACTCTGCATGTTGTACCAGGGACACATCACTCCTTCAGAACCCTCTCCTTTCCCATCGTCCTAAACCTGAATGTATGGTTGATGTAACATAGGCAGAGTTGGGAAAATGTTAGTTGCATGTCCTTCCATCATATTTAATGCACTGATCATCGCTACTATTTCTGCTGCCTGTGCTGAATAGTGGGAGGGCAGTCATGGTTGGGATACTATTACATTTTCCCCATTTATGTTGCACACCACTGCCGCTCCAGTATACCTCCTCCCTGCCTCTGGGTCTATACTTAATGACCTGTCAATATAAACCATATATGCCCCTGCTATTTCATCCTTCTTTATCTGTATGTTCCCTTCCATTCTGTCCATGGGTGCGCCAAAATTCTGTATGTAGTCCCCTTCTGCTATAGGTTCTGCTATGTAGGTAGCTGGGTTGACCACATGACACATCCCCACTTCAATGGCTGGGTTTGTCAGGATTACCTCATAACCAGATGCCCTCTGTTTTGTCAATGTACTCTTTGATTTTGCAAGGATAGCAAATAGCGAGTGTTCCATGTACTGTACTACGGGACACCCTATAGTGATAGTTGCTGCCTTTTCTTTTGCAAACTCTGCACCCGCAAGCGCTTGTTTGCAGGGGAAGTGGCCCTGCATTACTGGGTCTAGAATTATGCTGTAGTATGACACAGGCTTGTGTCCCTGTGGTTTATTTTGTGTGACGACTGCCGTCATCACTGAGCCATCTGAATGTGAGAATAAATAGAATTTTTCCCTGTAGTTCGGGGTGGCCAGTACCGGCGCATGGGCCAGTGCTTCTATTAACTCTGTGAAGCTTTCATTCATTTCTGATATCCATTTTATTTCCCTCTTCTTTTTTTGTGCCTCTTTAAGGTCCGTCAAAAGGGGTTTTATGAATGTGGAATAATTGAACACCCATGCCATGCAATAGTTGCATAGTCCAAGGAACTTCTGCATTTCCTTTACTGTACGGGGGCGAGCTGAGGAGTGTACTACGTGTACCCTCTCTGGTGTTATCCTGCACCCTTCAATTGATATTATTTGCCCCAAATATACAACCTCTTCCTGGCAATATTGTCATTGCTGTCCTGTCGCTTTCTCTCTCTCCTCCCTCTTGTTTTATCCGGTGTCCATTCGTCACTATCCCCATAACTTCAGTCATTCTCCATCAGTCCTTTGTCGGAGGCTGCATCATCGGCATCCCCTCTTTCTGCTTCCTTCTTCTTCCCCTCTTCCTCCTCTTCATCTAGTAAGAATTGTATTCTCCCTGATAGCCATTCCCCCTTGTCTCCCTTGCTCTTCCTCCGCAACTCCTCCTCTATCACTCCTTCAGCCTCACTGAATAATGTGCCTACCTGTTGGCGCGTATTTGTCTGATAGATATTTTCTCTCTCCCCTTGTGTGTATGTCTTCCCTTTGTGCATTTCTGTCTTTTTCCCCTGACGTTCTTTCATGGTCCCCACCCTGAGTTTCTCGCTGGGGGTTGGTGTACCCTGCAGCGAGCCAGAATATCGGATATAACCCCATAGGGCGGGGGTGGTGAGCTCAATCCACTCCCTCCCACAGTCTCCTACTCCTCCTTTTTCACTTTTCCTTCTTTTGTCTCAACCTATAGCTTCCAGAGCCCCAATATGTTCTGTCTGCTTTTCAGCTTGGAGCCCTTGTATTTTGTTAACAGATATGAGAATGTATTTTCTATTAGTTTACTTTCAAAAGTACCTTCTGCCATTCATGGAAGCACTGATCTGCAGTCTCCTGGGCCCATTGAAAATTATACTTTAATAGTTTATGGCGGAATTGGGGTAATTTCCGGCACATGTGATCCAGGGTGCTGTCTAAATAAGCCATTATTCCCCTATCTCCACTGTTCCTTATGATCCCAGCTACCCTTTGTTCCCTTTCTCACTTTCTCCCATTTTCCACACTCATCCCAATCACTCCAAACTCACTGTTCATCCGGCCCTCTGTACAGGCCCGGCCAGGCACTACACTCATCACACTGGCTCTCTCCACAGGCCCAACCGCTCATTCAGTATTAGTATCCATCGGCCCACTCCACAGGCTTAATGTTCCCTATGTTAGAGTAAATATGTGCCGTGCCTCCACAGCACCGTCTGCACGCATCTGCTGCCATAATGCAAAGTGAAATATTTCACTTGAGGTACCTCCTGGTGTTAACTCTTCCACCGCAAGCTGTAAGGAACTCATGGTGGCAACAGTAAAGACAGACACAAGTGATCACAGTTCAAGAGTGTTTATTAAACTGTATAGGTAGGTTGGAAAAACTCCTAATCTAAACCACATTCTGAGATAGGAGCAAGCTACGAACATCAAATAATAATAAGGCAGTCCTAGTAGCATTTTATCAAATAAAAGGGCCTATACTAAAAAAACATATTGCCAATTCTTACAACTAAATACAAAAGAGTGACGGATAAGGTTCACAAGAAAGAAAGAAGTGTTCACAAATGGTAAGTCTGGATATGGTAGCCGGGGGTGTCCCGTCCGCCCATTTTGAGCACGGGATAAGGCGGGACTCCGGAGTACAGCACATCCTCGAGCTTCCCCAGCACGAGGTGACAGTTCCGCTTTCAGCTATCAGGACCTTCGGTTGTTAAGTCTCTTTTCTCACAAAAAGTCGCTTGCCTCTGAGGGTCTGATGTGTTCCAAAGATAATTTAAAAAATGTTCCTTTCCATTTGCATGCTGGGTGATGCCTTTTCACCCCTATATCACCCTCTTCTGGGTTCAGACCCCCTCCCGAACGTTAGCCTCCCTCCATCAGGTTCACTAAGGCTTTCCTCAAACCAACTTCAGTTATGGTTCTCACAAACCTTAATGTTTTTTTAAACAGTTCACTGTGGACATCTGTTGGGATCACCTTTGTCAACACACTGTTCATTGGGACTTTAGACTTTTCTCCTTTCCATTGGCATCCCTCTGTCGGGTTCACTCTTGCCAATTACACAGTTCCTTTTACTTCTCTTATGAAGCGGGATTCAC
Source organism: Ambystoma mexicanum (assembly GCF_040938575.1). Taxonomy (NCBI): domain Eukaryota; kingdom Metazoa; phylum Chordata; class Amphibia; order Caudata; family Ambystomatidae; genus Ambystoma; species Ambystoma mexicanum. The sequence goes on from NC_090936.1 coordinate 872,491,612, forward strand.
TTTCCTAATCTTTACAGTCTTCTGCCGGTCAATGACTTTCGACTGTATAGAGGATTTTGCAAGACCCCTGTATGATCACTTTGACCCCTTTCTCGCACCTTTACCAAGGTCTTCTGGTAACAGTAGTTTCAACTATAGGGCAATCGCTGAGAGTTTCTCAAGTGAGCACCCATGTGGTGCCTGACACCTATGTAGCTGGTTTTCCCCTTTCGTATGAACAGTTCTTTGTATTTTCTTCAATTAACCGTTTGCTACTTTCATTCAACTGAGTTTGCTTTCTTATCCGCTCTCACCTCGACTCACTGGCTGTGATGAACCGCTTGGCCTTTCTTGTCTCTGTAGTCAAGGACCGTACCACAGTATCAGGCGTCTCTCCCTGGCTTGGTTATCAGCGGAGGAGGGCCTGTGTACCATTTACATCTGGTGCAACACACGCTGGCTATTGATTGCGGTCTTACAATTCCTTCCACAGAGGTGTCACGGGCCTTGGTCGGAAAGGGCAAGGTCGCTTCTCTCCTTGTCACCCTTTTGGTTCTCGCTGTCTTTTTCCTCCTCTTGAACTGCTGTGCTTGGAAAGCTCTCTCGTCATGTCATCTGCCTTGCTCGTTTTGTGCTCTACCTTTTATCCCTGTGGGGAAGGGAAAAGGTTGTCAGGTGTGCGTGATTCTGGTTAATTGCCTGACTTTGCTTGACCCTTGTGTTGGGACATGTCAGGTAAATGACTCGGATGTTAGTGTGTTGTCTTTCAAGGTGTGCAAAAGTGTTAGTGTAGGAAAAAGGGTGTGGGGGAGTGTTTGCATATCCTACTTGATAAGATGGGGAAAAGGTGTTGGAAGAAGGTGGATACCTCGTCTCACCCATCAGTGTCCGACTTCCACTCCCCGAGGACCCCACATCCAGGTGTTCCTCCTGCACTGGTTCACCCCCAGGAACTGAATCCAATAGCGATGGCCATGTCCTGGCCACCTGGATGACACATCCCTGGGGACTAGTCAGGCAACACCTTCAGGTTTCTCACACACCATCAAACAACACTAACTACCTTCCCCTTCTCCCTCTCTATACCCCCAGAACAAGAAAAACTTGATGCCAAAAATCTTACCCCAGTGACACAGCTGTACAATCGCTGGTACTAGGCACAACTCCCAACTGCCCGAGCCCACCACACACTACACACCTTGCCTGCTCTAATGCAGGCGTGCCCACACTTGCGTCCACTCCCTATTGCGTGGCCTACACTAATTTCTAAAACCTACTACAGCCAATCGTCCTCCCTCCTTGAGCATGCATCCTAGACACCATAAAATAAATTGGCATGCAACCTTTATTGTGTGCATTCTTGGAGGGTTAAACTCACGTCCTAGGGTCCCTCAGGTCCCCTTGACACTGAGCCTCCAGCACAAGCTCACCCCCCTACTGAGCACAGGCGGAGCTTGGGACCAGGCAGACCTCTGAGAACTTGGCATCTGCAAGGCCTCCTCTGTGATGCACGTTGCTCAGGTCTGCTGTCGCCGGACCCACGCCCCAGGGAGGGTGGCCTGGATAGTGTGAGAAACCAGAAGGTGTCTCACCCGCTAGTCCCCTGGGATCTGTCATCCAGGCTGCCAGGACACAGCCATCGCTTTGGATCCAGTTCCTCGGGGTGGGACAGTGAGGGAGGATCATCTGGGAGAGGGGTCTTCTGGGAGTGGGACACTGGATGGCGAGAGGCGGCATCCCTTCCCCTGCAACACCTTTGCCCCATCCTTCCAGGTAGGATACGTGGTAACCTTACCCCCTATGCCTTTCCCTTTCCCAGCATTTTCACATGGACTGCCCGCTCTGGGATAAAACAGACTCACACCCGAACAGTGTATCTGACATGTCCCGCTACTGTGATCAGGTGAGGTCAGGCAATTACTGACAATCACTCACACCTGACTTCATTAGACTTCCCCACATGGATAAAAGGCAGAGCACAAAAGCACACTCGGAGCGAGGCAAAGCACATGAATTTGCAGCAGTTTCAAGTCGGCAGCTGAATAAGGGGAGAAAGATGGCAAAACCAGAAGGATTCGTAAGACGCTGTTACTTTCAAGAAACCTTCAAAGCAGAAAGCATAAGGCCAGGAAACCAGAGTAAAGAATCCTGCATTGTGTGTTGGCTTAGCTGACCAAGGCAGGAAGGAGCAGCAGCAGCCGCCGTGGTATCATCCTTGGCTCCAAGAACAAAGAAGTGCCATAAAAAGCTAACATTTGTTGTGGATCCCAAAAAATACACCAAATTCCCCATTACAGATGGAACTCGGCCGTATGTCCAAATATGACTAAGTTGATTTGAAGCCATTGATTTTCTGGGTATGTATCGACACCCATCTTAAGTACGTAATAGCCTTAAGAGACATTCTTATTTACCAGAATGCTTAATCTATCTCATGACCTAAACATATTAAAGTTTTGTTGAGTGTGCTAAATCTAGAACACCATTGGGCCAATCTGAATCATACTTCTAAGAACAGCAGGAAGGAAGTATTGGATGCCTACTCTGAATATATCATAAAACATCATATAGACAAGCGTCTGAAGCTAACGACTGGTTAGACCTATTTGTTAACCAAGAAAGGTAGCTTGGTAGAAGAGTACCTGCGCCTTATCATAAACCCCACCAACCAAGCGTTATTCATTAGGTTTTGCTTGGGCATGCTGCCAATTGTGTCGAAGAGCCTTTTCTGACTGTTGTCCATTTTGTCCTGCGGACAATGAAACGGTGTCGCATTTTCTATTTCAGTGTCCCATGTATGCCGACATCCGTAAGAAAACCTTAAAACCATGTTTTGCAAAAGAAGTTTATATTCCCAGATTAATGCCAAAGAAATATGCAAACTGGCAAATACCATGTCATTATATTCTGTGTCTCAAGATATCTGGGTAAGGCATGGTGGAGAAGAGAGAAAATCCTTATACATTTAGTTAAAGAGGTTTTACTGCCTTGTAGGACAATTGTTTTAGGATTACTATTTTAAATGTATTCCATAAGTGTTTTTATGCTAATAATTTTGAAGTATTGTATTTATTAGGAATGATGTTTGCAAATGTTATAATGTAAAGTTATATTAAATTGTTTTGTACTTTTACGGTTATCAACCGAAATAAAGTCAATACTGACTGCCAATTGTATTCTGTTACACACAAAAGGGTACACTTTGAACACATGCTTGGCTGAACACATGAAACCCAGTATGTACTTTATAACAAAGGTGGAAAAAGTATCTTTACCCCCCTGAGATGCAAATTCCTCAGCCAGCTCCATTATATCCCCGTGCATGTACATAAATCACTTGAAGAAAGTGTGAGAAAAGGCACAGCCCACCTCTGAAAAAGTCGTTTCCGGGGGGACAGCGAGGTGAACAATGAAATTCAACGGGGGACTGAGAAGTGTATACACTGGCAGAGGAATAGATCCTAGGCTGTAAGGGGAAGGGAGAAGGCAATGAATTTCTACGAATGCATGAAATCCCTGGGAAACAGTGAGCAAATGTTGTGTGAGATCTGTGTAGTGCGCACGCACTGCTTCAGGTCGCCAGCACTTAGTAGTCGAGGTTGTACAGTAATTCAGATTTTTCTTGCATCCAAACTCCTGAGTGACCCACATTTAAGAATGCAACCCCTTGTTGGTTAATATGGTGCAAAGCACATAACACAACCATACCTAGCCCAGCTAATGAATGCTGCACGCATTGTCTGTTGCCATGAAAATCCAATATTCTGCTTCTCAACTTCCCTTCCCTTCCTCTCTTTCTATACCATTGATTTGACCACATACTGGGACAAAGGGAAACTATGTGTGCCCAATCAACAAGGAACATGTGCGCATTTACAAAATCGTTGTGTCCTGAGAAGAACATTATTGCAGCTGGAAGGGGTCATGGTACTTGTAGGGGCCTCAATTCAGAAAGCGTGGTCTGGTTAGCACAGACATTAAATGTAAATGATCACAATTGGTAAAATACAGTCCTTCACAGAAAGGAAAAGTACTGCCTTGCTGAAAAATGTACTATGCAAAGTTATTTCTGGTGGTTAATTTAGCATCCGCAGTTAATGCATTTCTGCTTATGGTAATTGCATTACCACTGACTATCCCAATTAAATAACAATGTGCCACCCACCAATTATAGAAAAGGAGTCAAAATCAGAAACTTGATGTGTTAGTGTTACAAAAGAATAAAATATATCAGCAGCTGCTGCCATGATGGACGCACGCTCAAGTATTGATGAGCCAGTGGTTTGTTCAGCATGGGCCCCATCCCTGACCTTGGATTTTATATATGTTAAGACCAGGGATATTTATTACTACTGGAGACACATTTTTATCACTGGCTGCATTTATTTTTTTAGTTGCTGGAAAAGTCACCACATGTTTTCCACTGGCTGCATGTTGGCTGCCAGCATTAATTGCCACAGGCGGTATTCACTTCCAGCAGTGATTCCATACTGCCAGCGGAACTGCAAAATCACAATACGCCCAAGATTACCCTTTCATAGAGTGGTAGTCTGGGCTATGTAGCAATTTGCATCTTAAGTGATAGACACATGGATATTTATTTTATGCCTATTTCTCTCAAACTGAAACTTGTGCTTTTCATGTAGTAATCACAGTAGCTTTAAACCTACATCCTACTCTCTATCAGATTCTGCAGCCTTGCATCCTGGCACACTTCTGGGAAACTTTAAAAGTATATTTGACTATGGAGCATCCCCCCATTGAAAGACAGACTAATCAAGGATAATGGACATTTGCTTGGATACTGTATTCTGAACGGGCTTTCTTTTAAAGCATATGAGGGCTCATTTTTTAGTCCCATGTAATCAGGCAGTAGGGACCTGTTCAGTTCACACTTTTATGCTCCCCAGCACCCAATTTTACTCATTTTCATGGTGGAGTGCAAAGGGGAGAGTAAAAAGGCAGTGCACACACTTCTATGCCTCCAATTGTGCTTCGGGGTGTCTAAAGCAAAACAAAAGAGGTGATGGTTGGAAGGTTTAACATTAAACTTAACGTCTGGCATTGCCTTGGGCAAACCTCCAGACCACTGTTCTTCACCTGTCAAGCCATTACAAAAGGGGAAAGACCATATTCAAATCAGGCTTCATCCCACCCCAAAAGGGGCAGTCCAGCCCGAATTGCTAGGTCACATACCTTCTGCACGAGACCACAAGCATCCCCTAAAATGTTTCAGCCTTGTTGGACCTCATCAGTGAGGAGTATCTCGGGTCTCTAGGTCCACCATGTATGGGACCCGCATCTGGGCATATGCGTCCAACTCGTGGTGACTAAAGCAAAACAAAAGAGGTGATGATTGGAAGGTTGAGAATTCATCTTAACCATTTGCACCACCCTGAGAAACCCTCCAGACCATCCCTCCTTGCCTGCCAAGCCATAAAAAAGTGGAAAGACAATATGCAAAGCATTCTTGATCCCACCCCAAAAGGGGCAGTCCAGCCCAAACTGGTTGGTCACGGTCAAATGAACAGATGAAGGCCCTCTCCCTGGGGAGTAACAATGGATGCTGATGCTTATTTGGTCCCATTCTGCCTTTGATCTTCTATTGCTGATGAGATGCAGTAACCTGTGAGGACACAATTCTGACACTCTTGGTTAAAGCCTTAAGATAGTCCCCAAATTTATTTCCCAGAATTTCTGCTGACTTATGTACATCAGTACCTATGCATGCGGGTGGAAGAGGTGTAAATATTCTATGAACCGTCACCACCTCATGGGGACTAAGGTGGTGATCCTTTCCAGGCTTATTCCGCAAACAAAACAACACCAATGGACGGCAATATAGCCATGACCTATGCAAATCAGAACACATTTTTGACAACTGAGTTTTCAACAAGCCATTGAGATGCTCTACACTCCGTTAGCCTGAGAGTGATACACCAAGCAAAACCTGTGCCGTATCCCCAAAAATGAAGTAATTTCAGAGAAGAAAAGAATTAAAGAAGTGAGTCCCGTTATCGGACCTTAACACTTCACAAATACCTCACAGTGGAAATACCTCCCTCACCAAGAATCTGGCTGCTGATTTGGCATCAGAGTGCATGCAGGGTCCAGCCTCAAGCCATCTGGAAAATTAACACACAACCACAATTAAATCATGATAGGTGCCACACCTTTGTTCCAAATAAACAAAATCAACATGCAATTCCCTAAAAGGACCTGAAGGTCGAGGTATAACCCCTCTTACCACCCTCATAGTATTTCCTGGATTGAATTCCTTACAGGGTGTGCAATTACCAATAGACCTACTCATCTGCTCAGAAAGGTTGGGCACAAACCAATCCTCCTGAAGTTCTGCTGCAATTTGTTGCCGACAAGCATGTGCCCGGAAATGCAGCTGCTCCAAAGCCACAAGAAGCAACTCTACGGCAATCACTACCTTCCCCGTCAGTTCCTGTCATGATCACTGCTTCCAAGGAGTCAGGAACAGCCCAACGTCCTTGGAAGCAGGCCCCTAACCGTTATCTTAGGCACCAGCCGGTCCCCACTGGGACCTTTTTGGACCTTGTCCTGGCGCCGGTGGCACAAGGCTCATCAAAGCCATCGGTCCCGGCACTGGAAGCGCCGGGCTCATAATATGTATGAAGATGCTTGGGTGGATTTACCTGCAGCAGACCATGCTGCTTACTTACCAGCCACTTAGGAATCCTCTGTGAACAGGAACTACTTTCTTACCTGGGTGGGGCAAGCTCCACTCCCTGGATACAACACGGGAACTATTCTGGAACTGGAACTCTTTTCTTACCTAGGCGGGGCCGTGGAGGAAGACGCCTCATCACTCCAAGGCTATTTAAACCACACCCGATTGAACAAACGTGCTTCGCGTTATTCTGCATCTGCAGCAGAACGCTCACTGAGTCTGTTCCAGCCTTTCTTCCTTCCGATCCTGAACCTGCAAGAACAATACTTACCACTCCTGTATCCAGTATTCAGCAGCACCTGCAAAGACAAGAAACAACAGGTTAGCACTGCAACCTTTACACGCAGCGCTTTCCTCACCTGATCCATCGGCAGCGACCATTTCTTTACACTGCACCTCCGCCTGTGACGACAAAAGCATTGTTATTACGTACCGGCACTCCGCGAATTCCGGATTTCTTCAACGCTGCAACCCAGCATCTGAAAGACAAACGAAGAGACATTAGACAGGTATTTACTCACGTCCATCGCGCTCGCCACAGTAGAACGCCTGCAAATACTCTGGCGTTTTCCAGCATCTCTTCAGCACGAACTCACAGCTGCAAGGGAAAAGAGACAGTTAGAGCGCTTGCATTTACTTACGCATTTCCAAGCGCTTCATTCCAAGGCTCTGGCTCCAACTTCGGCTCTCTTCACACCATCTCCTATCTCAAGAGCCCTGCTAGACAAATAGGAAAAAGCATTATACAGAGTCCTGTTCTATATTAACGTGCCCGCGCACCTAAAGACTAAAAGGACTAAAAAGGTGTCCAGCAACTCAGCGCTCGTGCAGTTAACGACGGTAGCGATCCTCTGATGTCAAGAGGCCTATGTTTCACCAGTGAAGGAACTGGCAACGGCACCCTGCACCAGACGCAGATGGAGAGTCCAGCATTCACCTATCTAAGGTGAGCACGTTGACCTGGGGGCTCTACGGAGAAGCTAAGAAGAGAGAGAGAGAGAGACATTCAACAACCCAGATCATTAACCCCCATATTCTTTCACCTGCAGAAATCTCACTCTTCGAGTTCGACACACAGTGCAAAGAGGTTCGGCCCCAGAAGCAAATCGAGTCCTGCACATCACTTTTCGGGTCACAGACACCTTCCTGCCAAGACCAGCGCCTCCGTGGGAATCAGGTGAGCGTTACAGTTCCTGCCTCCACAACAAATCTGTGAGGGAGAGCATACACCCCCTCTTTGCCCAAAGCTCCTTTTCCTCCTGTGTTTTTTTTCCCTGTAGTTCAACAATTTGTAACAAGGGGACTGCAGTATACGGGACCGGCAGCTGTGCTCGTTGGGACATCATTTACATTTTTGGGATATCGGGGAGGGGCAATTAAATTGCAACCTTTGCCGATCATTCCGTGGCATCATTACCAAGTGCTACAAAGTCAGTTTTGCTAGTATACACAGCACATTTGACAACCCCTACCTCCAGAGGCAATGTTAACACATTGATTAATCATGAAAACAGTGCAGCATGCTGGGCAGGGGTCCCATCAGATCTTCTAAACCCTCTTCTCTGCCATCTAGATAACCCAGAATGTATTGGTGTGGTAACAAATGCAGAGTCGGAGTAGATAACGACTGCCTTCCCCTTACTCATTTCCAGTGCCTCAATAAGCGGCACCAATTTGGCTGCTTGTTCCAAGTAAAGTGAGGGCAATCGCTCCTCCACCTCCACCCACTACTTACCAACCACAAGACTTACAACTGCTGCTCCTGTATGTCTCTCACCAGATCAATTGTTGATGATATAACAACTATAAGTGTTCTTCCTGTCTCCAAAGCATCTTCTTTAACACTTGTATTTGTTCCCTCATAGGCCACACAATCATGAACATTATCACTAGGCTGCACTGGGTGAGCCAAAAATGTTGCCAGGTTTACTACGTGACACCTCACTGGTCATACGAAAGCATTTCACAAAATAACCTTGTGCCATGAAACTCTCTGAGTAGTCAAAGTTGATTTTGATTTTTCCAAAATTGCAAAAACTGCATGCTCCATGTACAGTGTCATTGGGCAGTCCATAGTGATGGCTGAGGACTTTTGTATTGGAAAGGCCTCTGCTGCAAGAGATTTCTCACCCAGAAACTGACCCTCTATAACTGAGTCTAACAACCCACTATAATAGGCCAAGGGTTTGTGACCTATCAATGTTTTCTGTGTTAGGACTGCTGTCATCACCTTCCCATCTGTATGCGCAAAACTTGTGTAACTAGAGTAGTCAAATCTCCAAGACCTACAATAGTTACAGAGCCCCAAAAACTGTTGCATCTGTTTTACTGTAGTCGGTTGAAATGTGTTCTGAACTGTGGTGGCTCTCTCAGGCATTGCCCTTCTCCCTGCAGACAATAGTACTTGTCCCAAATACACTACTTCTGTTTAACAATATAGCAGTTTTCCTTTGTCCACTTTGTACACCTTGACTGAGTCTCCTCATCATTGTTCCTCTGAAGCGCTATAACCCATTTGTAAGCTCCCCAAATCCATCTGAATGACTCGTTAAAAATACTTGAAGATTCACAGCACCCCTGGGGTAACTTTGTGTGTTCATATCTCTGTCCACGATACGTAAACACTATGAGGTAATGGGAATCGGAGTGCAAAGGAACTGAGAAAAGGGCATTTTTCAAATCAATAACTGTGAAGTGAAGTGGGTCAACCCAGTAGGGATGTTACAGAGAATGGTAGCAGGATTTGGTACCTCTGAAAAGTCTGCTTCAACAATGTTGTTCAGAGGCCACAAATCCTGAACCATCTTCCAACTAGACCCTTTTGCCTTCTTCACAGGGTAAATGGGCGTGTTACATGAGGACACAGAAGGTTCTATAATGCCTTGCTTCAACAACGCCATAATGGTCTAAAAAATCCCTTTGTCTGCCTCCTTAGACATATTGGGTATTGCCTAACCCTTGGTAAAACTGCTCCTGGTTTTTATTTTATTTGTACTGCCCCTACACTTTTCAAAAATCCCACATCATAGGGATTGCTGGTCCGGAAGTGGTCTGGCATTTTCTCCAAATCCTCCTTCCAATATGGTGATGTTTTTCTCGATGAGCATGGTCTGTGGTACCTCCCGTTGCTCCACCTTTACCCAACAAGACACCCCAATCCCAAAAACCATTTCTCCTGCGTCTTCTGCATCCGCGAACAATTGCTCATCAGACACGTCTCTTAACAATGAGATTGGATCAATAGACAACACTGTGTGCCCTTTGCCTCCTTCCTCATCAGTGCCTGAAAGAATAACACTGTCCTTCTTCACAACCACAGCTTCTAGATGAATGGTAACAATAGTCCCTGGCGTTATCTCCTGTGACTCGGCAGACCGGAACACATATTCTAAGGGTAGCCTCCATGTCCGATCTCTTATTCTAGGTACCTAACTTACCACTATTATTAGCCCATGCAAGAATAATGCAGAATGTACTGGTATCCCCATAAGTGCACTGTGACTGCGATACACAGGGAAAAGTGCTGCTTCTCTTAATAGTTGCAATCCTGGAGTTGAGCACACTATGCCGTCCTTTGAAAAAGTGATCGACATATGAAGCTTGCTCAGGAGGTTCCTTCCCAAAAGGTTTGTCGGAGCATCTTTGCAGTATAAGAAGGGAGCAGATAAAGTTGAATTACCTACCTTGATACGCAAATATTCAGTGTATGGAACCAATAGGACAGCCCCAGAAAATCCCTGCGTGTCCGTTGCTTTGCCTGATTGGGGAAATTCATATTCTTTAATACAGGATTTCGTGGCCCCTCTGTCAACCATGAAAGAGAAGGGCCCTCATTATGAGGTTGGCGGAATCGGTTTACCGGCACCGGTAATGGTGCCGGTAAACCCATTCCGCCCTATTACGAGGTCTCCTCGCGGGACCTGCAATGGGCACCTGGTAAAACCATGTGTCCATACCGGGTCCCGCGAGGAGACCAGGGAGCTAACAATGGGCCCGTTATGAACGGGCTCGTTGTTAGCTCCTTCCCTATTCCCATTGAGCCCTATGGGGGCTCGAATGGGAATGGGGATGGACTGGGTCCGGGTTCCTCGGACGAGAAATTACCGGGTCCGCCAAGGTTGGCATGGCCCGGTAAGTCCTCATTTGAGGAACCCAGGCCCGGTATGCGGTAAGGAGGCAACCATGCTGCTAAATGCGGCATGGTTACCTCCAACTTAGTAATGAGGGCCAATGTGTTTTTACCTACTTTTACACCTATGCAGGGTTCCTCTTCTGGATATGTAGTAACCAATAGAATTGGACACATTAGAGATACCTGTGGGCTGGCCTTTTCCTGATACATTTGAGTACCAGGATGTGAAAAAGGGTTTCCTCTGAGTATACTTCCTCTAGTATAATTGGTAACTGTCCTATTCGGCAGAGGATTTTTCTCCCAAGCCTTTACTGGTGTCTGGGCTGACATGATCGGGGCATGAGTCTGTGTCATTTCAGTTGCCAGTTTCTGATCAACCTGGACTTGCTGCAATGGCACAGAGTTCAAGACATAGGGCGATATTTGGGTATTCATCTGGAGGGGACCTGTGTTAAAATACTGTGGTCGACTTCAACAATTCTGTGACACATGCCTCATTCTTCCGCACACCCAACATTGCACTACATACATTCCTCAATACCCCCCTCCTGTTGGCCCATTGAACTGGGGCCCCATTCCTCCAAATCCGCTGAATGAACCAACGCCTCGCGAAAATCCTCCCCTACCCCATGGAAATCCTCTCATCAGTCTTGGTCCAGGCACATACCCATCTTTCCATGCTTGTCCCATTTCAGAGTCTATTTTTCCTTGTTGTCCTAACTGTCCCTGCTGTCCCTCTATGGTGCTGGTTATCGTTGCCCCCTCTAAACAAAACTTTGCTAGCTTTTTTCTGGACCAGCGTGGCCTCAGCCTTTTTATGCCTGGTCTGTACTCTCCTTTTCTTGTTGCCTCTTACAGAAATGCACAATGTGCACCTGCATCTCCTGCCAACTCTTTGCCTCTATCCCTACGACCTTGTCTAGATCATACTGTACTTCTTTAGGAAGTCCCCTTTTCAACATATAATAAAAAGTGGACACATTTTTGTCCCATGATTCTGCCGTCTCTGCCTTCCACATCTCCTGAATCAATTGATCTTGGGCAGTGGGATCCTAGTCTAACTTCATTGTTTTTGCCAAAAATGGAATTTATGCATGCCTATCAGCATCCATTATCCTCAATGCTCCCCAAACCTGTGTCCTATAATTATTGAAAGCCACTCTATCGTGGGTGTTTGTGTCTAACTGAATTCCCAGATATCCCGCTTTCTTCCACAACTCATCTGCCCGTTTCCCCATCAAGGTTGTGAAAAGGTTTTTCATGTGCCCAATTGCCAATATGGCACTGGCAGTTTGTTTTTCTAGAGCATAAATCCACTTCCCCCCCCTGCAGTGAGCAAAGGAAGTGTCTTCATTAAGTTATTCCAGTCCATGTGTCACCACATGACATAATCCACCTCCCCTGACCTTTCTGGAGTAGTGGGTATTGAGTCACTTTTCCCTTTATGAGGGGCTTCCCTTATCTGTCCTCCCCCTCTCCCTACAGCCATGTGGGCTCCTCCTTGCTCATTGTCTGTCTCCCAGTCATCCTGTTCTTCTTCCTCTGTCCCTTGTGTCACATCCCCTGATCCTTTTATGGGGACAGGTACACTCTTGAGGCTGCTGTAGCAGGCTGCCTCTCTTCCCCTTTGTTCTAATTCCGCATCTATAGCAGTGCTTTCTTTTCCATGTCCACACTTACTCTCTTTATGACAGATTTATCTAGCCATATGAGAATCGGACCATATCTCCATGTTCCTTCCTCTGTTTCCTGTGTTTCCCTGTTCTTGTCTTCCTGCTTTTTACTTATATCCTGTTGTACCCCTTCCACTTCGCTCTCTACTAACCTTGTCGCATCTTCTCGATTCTGCCATTCTTGCCTTTCCACTACTCTCCTTAATCTATCCCCTATTTTGGAACCGGGGGTCAATTCTCCCCATGCTGACTCTCCTTCACGCCTACTCCTTAAAATCCTCACTGGCTTTAGCTCTTCTAGTCCGAAGGGGCTACATGCAGTCCCTTCTCCCTTTCCATGGCGGCCACTTGCGGAAGGACCACCGAGAGTCGCGAAGGTGTCTGGTGCGTTGTCGGGCTGGTAAGGACCCGGCGAGGTCTAATCAGATAATTTGCAACACTCTGATGGTCCCTCGCCGGGTACTAATACCTCATATTTCCCTTCACCCAAAAGGTGGCAGAACAACCTTGAACCCACAAGCATTTTTTTTAAATTAACTTGTGTTGCAGAAAATCGTCACCCAAGTATATAGGGATATCTGAAATGTGTTGCTGATACCCTAAAACAAGATATAGACACTGTGTATACCTCATGAATAGGAATTCAAGGGAGAGCGGAATAAAGGATTGGTTATAGTTTCTCTCTTTTTGCATCAGTTTTTGGCAGCATTTGTCACATTGTCTGTTGGGTATGGCCAATCTACCTTCATTCACCCCTTTTACTTGTTTTCTCTCCTTCTACAACAATGAAATATTTTTAATAATAGCAATGGTGCTAAAAAAGATTGGGACATTGATTTAGATTTGTTTCTATGCCCTTTTCCTGATGGTTTGTTTGCTTGGCCATAGTAGAGTGTGAGTTGTTTTCCTGGTCTTGGGCAAAATCTTGGTGTGTAGCGTCCAATCATGAGGAGGAAACGTGAACAAGCTGACCCAATTGGTTCCATCCTCCTAAGTAAGAATGTCAGCAAAATATTCCTTACTGTGGTCTGGTGAACAGACTTGCTATCGGGATTTCCTAATGGTCAGGTGCTCATCCAGTGTATGGAGTCGCCTGTAATAGTCTGTGGAAATTATGAGCTGATGTTTTGATCTTTTGTATTGTGTTCACAAAATTAGTTATGGGTACAATAGTAAGAATGTGCATAGTGGGATTATGGTTTACTGGCATGGGACACACTATGTCACTGTGGGTTATTGAGTCTTAGTCTGAGGGTCAGTGGAGGACTCTCAGTTATTGGCCAGTGTTGGCTACTATCAATTGTTCTGGTGGTCCCTAACACTGATTCCATGGCCAACTGTTAGGGTCTGACTTTCTGGTTTACTGTCCCAAATACAATTTGGGACAGTAAACATTGTCAGTAAAATGGTCATCATTCATAGAAAAGCCTCTGAACTCATTAAAGCAACTCAAGTGTGTTCGTACAACGCTGACCAACTTCAAAGAAAGACAATGGGAAAATGTCTGGTAGCTAAGGTAATGAAACACAAAATAAGACATTAAGGCCACACATACAATGTTGCAGCAAAGAGAGAGTTGATCAATTTAGCATTGGCCGTTCTCTGCCACCAGGCCCATGCTACAGACAGTACTCACAAGTTTCTTGGCCATGTCCTGTGGAATGCATTGTCGGTTGTATGACTCCATGATGTAGAACAGCAGATCCTGTTGTTCTTGCGTAAACTCCATGTTCTCCTGTGCTGACAGAAAACAAGAGAATTAAGAAAACATTGCACATTACATATTACCATACCTCTCAGGCATCCCTCTTTAAAGATACTAGGCCATATGCCAGGAAGTACATTTTCAACTTTTTATGTTTTTTCTCGTCATCCTTTATTTAAAAAGGTGTTCAGTGCACTTAATTGAGATTTGGAAACACTAACTAATTTTTTAAGCCTGATTTATGTATTTATTTTTATTTCTTGTATGGCGCCATTTGCCCACGGGCCTCAGGGCGCACAGAAAGAAAAGACAAGCAAAACAGGAAACAGGAAGGTAGCAAAGTATAAGCAGGACAAGCAAAGATTTAGCCAGTAATTAAACCAAATAGGTGGGTTTTAAGAGCTTCTTTGATAGCGTGTTGATAGTCCTTATTGTGAGTGGGAGAGAATTCCATTATGTATGTGCCTACACTTAGAAACCACAGCCCCTGAATGTTGACAGCTTGAAGGGAGGCTGTTTAAATTTGAGAAGATCTCCTGAGCGCAGGGTACAGGCCTGTTGATCGGCAGATAGCTGTTTATTCAAGTATACAGGAGCTCTGGAGGACCAGCATATATAGGCCAGAGACAGGGGGTCTCATTACGGGGAGGGCAGTAAGGGGTGAACGGCGCTGGTAAATGTGCCGGTGCCGTTAACCCCGTACCGCCCTATTACGAGGTCCCACGACGGGACAAGCATGCTAACAACGGGCCCTTTATTAACGGACCCGTTGTTAGTATCATCCCCATTCCCATTGAGCCCTCTGGGGCTCAAATGGGAATGGGGATACATTTTTACCAGGTCCATGGAATGGGCAATTACCGTGTCCGCCAAGGTCGGCATGACCCGGTAACTGCCCATTCCATGGACCCGGGAAAAATGAATTAACGTCGGCAGCCGTGCCCTTAATAAGGGCACGGCCACCGCCTGGGTCCTAATGAGGCCCAGGATCTTGTGTGAGATCTGATCACTGCACCATCTTCCTGGAGTTGGAAACATGCTCATGTTTTCAGTGGCCAAAAACAGCGCAAACAGCATAAGTTGTTAGTATTGTATGTTGTTCTTGATGTTACCTGATAGAAGGCTGTTGCAATAGTTGAGCCTTAAATTATCGGAGCTGAGGCCACTATCGATCTGTTTGCAAGTGAAATGTAGGGCCTAATCTGATTGAGAAGTTTAACCTCATACCCACAAGCTGCTCGGGTGTGGGATACATGGACTTTCATATTAAGCTCCAAGTCCAAATAGACGCCCAGTGTTTTGACATTAGTAGACACTGGTATAGAGGAGTCATCAATCTTAAAACTTCCATAGGCAGTGTTGAGTTTGTTCAGCCATTGCGTGGTAGCCACTATAACTAGCTCTGTTCTGGTGTCATTGAGAGCCAGTGAGTTGGCTATCATCCACGACTGAATAGCCCTGTAGACTGCATTGATACTTGCAGAATCCTGTACAAAATCCCCAGATAGCTCGAAGACCACCTGGATATCATCAGTGTAGATTTGTACCGGACACTCAGTTGGTCAAGCTGATGGGGAGATGGGGAGATGCAGGATCCCTGTGCTACTCCAGCATTTATGACATCTAGGCCAGATTGGGCCTCCTCTACTGGGACTCTTGATATTCGGGGGCCAGGAGAGGATGCAATTCAGTCCGCAGTCTTTTGAAAACAACCAGGTATGTCTTTTAACCTGTTGACAAGAATGGAATGGTCGACAAGGTCAAAGGACGCTGAGATGTCTAGAAGCACCAGCAGAGCTGGGTGACCTCCATCCACTATACTTGCCAGCGTTGTTTTCAGATCTAATAAGGCTGTCTCAGTCCTGTGACTTGCCCGAAAACCAGACTGGTACAGGCCTAAAATGTTGTTATGCTCCAAGAATTCCTGGAATTGAAGATAGGCAACTTTGTCCAGGATTTTGAGAAGAAAGGAAGAAAGGCAACATTTGTAATAGGGTGGTAGTTTTTGGCCAAGGCATGATCCAGTGAGCCCTTTTTCAGAAGGGGAGTTATCCACACTTCTTTAAGTGTGGAAGGAACCACTCCCTCCAGAAATGATAAATTAACCATCTTTGTAATCCAAGGAATGAGAAATGACATGGATTCTTTAATAATGCTAGATGGACAAATATCACTCCAACAGGAAGTAGGTTTCAGAAGTTTCACGATTCTTAATAACTCTGTTTCTGTGCACTGTTTACAGGTAAACTCCTCTTTAGAATATGTTAGTGGAAGGGTCGGAGGTACTAGTATTTGTTTCCGCTGATAGTTGCTGTTTAATTTAGATGGTCTTTTTGTGACCAAGAATTTTATTTGAGAACTCGTCTTGAATTGATTGACACCAGCCAGAGTCCTGTTTGATGGTATTAGAAGAAGTACTTTTCCTTTCGACTTCTTTGAGGACTTTGAATAGTTAATGAGATCTTGATTTAGTATTACATATTCTTTGGTCAAAGTATCTTGATTTTTCTGTGATAATAACCTTTTTATAGTTATTAACTGAGTTTTTGTATTTGGAATGGGTTTCAGCAGTGGGGGTTTTATGCCAATTTATTTCACAAGTCCTTTTCTCTATTCTGGATGTCAGTACTGCATTATTAAACCATGCATTTTTTAATGTTTCTGGTTTAATTGCTTTGATTTTTTCAGGTGTTACTACATCGGTGACTTCATTGATTGCAATTGACAGATGAGCAACCAAATCACTAAAATTCTCGAATGAGTCTGGACAGGGCAGTTTGGGTTTCATCCGTTCTACAAATTTGGTGCTTGAAACATTCCTCTAGTTGATGTCTTAGAACCCAGTCTAGAATATGGCCCTCTTGATGAGTAGATTCATTTACCCATTGATGTAGTCAATGGTGTCCAAAGCTTTGAGTAAAGATTTAGCGGGTTTCTGTTTCTTATCTTCAGCCCAGTAGTTAAAGTCTCTGAGGATGATAATGGTGGATTTGGGTTTAGTAATACTGTTAATGAGAGCCAGAAACTGTTCCTCAAAGAAAGGTAAATCTTTGGGTGGCCTGTAGATAATTAGAATAGCAACAGAAATATTAGGGCTAGTTGTTATTTTAATAAGGAGACTTTCACAGCCTTCTATGGCAGCATGTGTGACCATATGATAGTCAACAGATTTCTTTTTTATTAGTGCAACTCCACCCCCCTCTGATCCATCTGTTCTGCCCGTAGATGTTAAACGTCTGAGGAGTAGAGGTAGCACCTGTCATATTTGTTGTGTTATTCAGCCATGTTCCTGTGATACCCATCACGTCCACATCAGAGATGGAAAGGTAGTCCTCCACCTCCACCCCCTGTTTGACAAGGGAATGGGTGTTCAGGAGGGCCATTTTTAGAGAACGTGGTGTGGAGTCTTTTGGAATCATTAGAAATGCAGAGGTTGAATCAGTCATTGCTTGATTTTTTATCAGCGGTAGATGACATGGTTTTTTGGCCTTTTACTTCAGCTATTGAAAAATGTAGGCAAGTGATAGTGGAGCAAGCACTATTTATCCATTATCATTAAGCTGAGGCATGATAAGTATAAAGGCAACACAAAGTTTAGGGAGCAGGCAACTATGATTTACCTTACTGCGAGGAGAAGAGTCCAGCTCGTGCTCCCAGACACAAACCGGCACAAACCGGCGCCTACTCCAACGCGCCGGCAATGACGCGCCACTGAGGGTCTTAAGAACCCTGTGGAGATCTGGGAAATGGAGTTCCCAACGACTACTGCAGAATCTTGCTACAGCGTGAGAGCGTGTATCAAGAAACTGACAGTGCTCAGTGAGCGGGATGCGCTCGCAGAAGTCAGGCAACAGATCAAAAGGTAAGTAAATATGTGTACAATACAATTGAGTGTATTCTGAGGCACTGAACAAAATTCAAATCTAGATCTTTTTAAATAAACATGCACCAAAGCGACGCTCCTGTTATGATTACAGGGAACAGCAGGTTAGTATAAATATTCTTCGGTTTAACAAGGGCAAACTTTTTAGAACAAACTATCATCTGAAATAGTGGCTAGATGAGCTAAGAGATCTAAAGTAAGCAAGCTCAAACAGTCGGCCAGGGACACAAAAGGAGGCAAACACGTGCAACTTAATCAGCAGCTTAAGCAATCACAGTAATATGAGTAAACTGGATTATATCCACAAGTATTCAAAATCAAGCACACAATCTTCACCTATGCTTTTAAATATTGTTTATGTTTTTGATTAAATATTGTTTAAATTGTCATGTTTGTACAATTTTTATTGTTTGTTATCTGTAATGTGTCTTGGAGCCACATTTCAGTCATCCTGAACTAAACACATTTTAAGAAATTAAATAACATGGAAATTTACCGCAGGTGGTAACATTGGTAGATTTTGTTGAATGGCAGTATTTTCTCCTTACATAATGGTAAAAGCCACCTTGCACCAGTGGCAATGATAGTGTTTTCTCCTTAATGTGGCCTGTAATGCTGGGGTTATCTGAAACAGCTTTTTAAAATAATATGTGTTACACATGCATACTAAAGAGGCAGATTGGACAAGCCCACGGGTGTCTTTTTCTGGAAATGTGGAGGTCACCTTATTCTTATTTTAAGGTGATCTATGCATTTCCAGAGCGCTTCACTTCAGGACACATGATTTGCTGGCCAACCCTCTCACATACATTAAATTCGGGAGTGTGGGAGAGCATTTCTCATTGACAGGCCATTACAAGGCCCATCATTATGAAATGTAAAGAGCATTTCTATGCATGTTTGGGGGATAGAAATACAAGTGGGAAAACATCGTTTCAGCCTCCTGCTGTCAGACCTCTGTCAAAAAGACGTGGCATGGTCAGAAATGTCCCGTCATGCGATGCGCTCCACCTGCTCCTTTACTAAACAGTCACAAGGGAAAGTGACTTTTTTCTGCACATTTCAATGTGCATTCTGTTTGTGGATTTGGTATGGATATTGAAATGCACACCCTGAACACCCCTGTAATTGCACAAATCTGCGTAGGGTTCTAAAAGTGCCTCCGAAAGAGTGAATCTAAGATGTGCTCATTCAGATGCCTTTTGAGAATTGGGTTGACACTTTCTTTGGCACAAGTGTAGTACTAGTGTATCTCAGGATTTGTGCCCACATTTCATTTGAGAATTTGACCATAAGTGTTCAAAATTGCCTTAAAAGAAAATGGCAAATGCTGGCTCTTCTCTACACCTCATGCATATCTGCTCAATATGTTATGGTCATGTTGCACAGTCTCTTCCTGGATGAACAGACTCTCCCTTTGAGAATAGTTAGCTTCTTAGAGCGGTGACATGTGCAAAACTGTAATACTGAGGCTCTGGAAGTTACAAAGACGACATGACTGATTGAACTCAGCAAACCTGCAATGTTGGGGCAAGGACCTTCAGTTACGCCCTAAAGTACTAAGGGCGAGAATGTCCATCTTAAATTCCCTTCAGGAATCATTGTAGGTTCCTCCCACTTCTGCCGTTAAGTGTTAAAGAAGACCATGGCAAATATCCGCTCTTTTCTTTTTTTCTACTTTTTTTGTCTTCCTTTTCTGGCCCAGCCTTTTTGTCAAAAATACATACATTTGATAAGCAAACTTTAGAAAGAGATTATTTAATAACTGGTTTTGGCTACACTCGGCAGAGCGGTCATTTTGTTTTCTGCCATGAAGTGGGCTGTATCCTCTTTATTAATGCAGATTCTATTGTTACAGATCTTGCCTTCAATCACATAGAGCAGCTGTAGTTGTGACCATGTTAATTGCTCAATGTCCTTAAAAATGCAATATTTTCAAAAATTCGACCTCTTAGTACTCCTCAGGTTGTTGTGAAAAGTTACAAAGCAGGATTTACAAATAATGTGCAAAGGCTGGACTGTGCCATACACATGCTCCTGGGTCCCTTCTCCACCACCACTCTCTCCACTTGTGGTGTTCCCCAGGGCTCCATCCACTCGCCCTGGCTTTTTAACATCTACGTTTCACCTCTTGCACACCTACTCTATGCCTTCTCTCCTCATTTCCAGTGTTACGTAGATGATACACAACTCTTCTTTAAGGTCCCCTCTTCCTCTTCTTCTTCCTCCTCTATCATCCCTGACTTCCTATCTGCTTTTGAGTCCTGGTGCATCTCCAATGATCTCTGTCTTAATGCAAGTAAGACCGAGATTCTTCCTATCGGGACACCTGTTCCCCGTTTCCCTCCTGCTCTCTGGCCGTCCTCTATGGGCTCACATCCCTCTCCTTCCACTGAAGCCTGAAATCGTGGGGTAAATTTTGACTCCTATCTTTCCTTTACTCGTCACAACTTGAACCTTGCCAAGAAGGCCAACTTTCAAATCTACCTTCTTAGAGGCAATCTCCCTTTACTCACCTTCACCCAGAAGCTTAATTTCTCTAGAGCTCTGGTTCTCTCCAGGCTGGATTACTGTAACAGCCTCTTCCTCAACCTGCCTCTCTCTTCTATCCGCAATCTTCCACTAATCCCTTCGATCTTCTCGCTCCAACTCTCTGGTGGTCAAACAGTTCTCGAAGCAGAGAGCTGGAGGCAGATCTCCCTCCTATGGAACAGTCTCCCTCTCTCTCTCCATCTGCAACCGGACTACCTCGAGTTCTGCAAACTACTTAAGACCTTTCTCTTCTCCTCCTCCTTCCCTCTGCCCCTTCCATGCTAACCACCCCCTCATCGCTGAGATTGACGGCCTGATTTCTCAAGAGCCCAATAAGATCCTGGCCCCGTGCCCAATCACCACCAGCATCCCCCCTGCACTGCTCTCTTTGCCCAAACCCTCCTATCATGTTGCTTGCCCCACTCTGCACCTACCTGGCATGTCTCTGCCCTTGCATTTACCTGAAGCCCTCCAACAGGCACCTCTGGCACTTCCTTCCCTTCCTGGGGGACCCTGTTAGCACTCCTACTTGGTATGTCCCCACTTGTTATTTTCAGCACTTATCTACCCCCACCCCCTCTTTCTCTCTCTTCACTGCACTTGCACGCTCTGAAATTCACAAGGCCTAGTAGGACCGTTATTTTGTGTCTTTTTATTCATTGTCAATTGCTATGTTTATTGCTCCCTTGTTCCCTTCCCTTTTTGCCTTGTGGCGCTTTGATACACTGTAATGTTGTATAAGCGCATTATAAATAACCAATAAAATAAATACAGATAAATAGGGCATGTAGATGTGCAATGAGGACAGTGGAAGGGAACCGGAGCTGCAGGGCCCTTTCATTTTTTTTTTAAAGTTTGCTTGTCTTCCGCTTTACTTTTTATGGAAGTTGCGAAGTCCCGCATGTCGATCAACGGGAGCGGGGGGCACCCCTGCAGCCCCTGCACCCATTGATCGACTTTTTTGTAATTTGTGTTTTTCCCCAACGCCCTTTTTGCCATTTTCTGGTATTTGTTTTTTTTTTCTATTCGTTAATTTCTTCGATTTCCATGCAAAACAACCTTTTCTGGAACATGTTTTGATGCTAATGCCATGATTTTTTACGCTTCGTGTTTTGACATTTCTTGTTTGCCCTTTCCCAGGAACCCTGGACATGCCCATTCTCAAAGCGTTGTTGTCATTGTTCTATGAATATCCATGTGCAGCCGCTTTGGTTACATGCAGTGTTTTATTAAGATACCTTATTCTGTCACTGGAAGCCCAGCAGTCTGAAAACTGTAAATAAAACCACCACACTCTTCCCATTTTGTGATTTGACAACTCCCTACATGATGTGTGTACCCATTTATAAAAAAGGTACGAAATCATTACCATCATCCTTTCGCCCTATCACTTTTCTGGATGGGACATCAAAGTTGTTCTCTCTGCTATTTTGTTGAAAAGCCTTAAGGAATGGGCCTCTGAGAATAATGTCCTTTCTGACACTCAGCTGGCATTTAGGGCTGGCATTTAGGGCTGGCATGGGGACGATTAATCAATGCGCCAGTCTTTATTTGCTCCTGTCCACATATGTGTTCCTACTGGGGACCCCTGTCTAGGTGGCTTTTATGGGTCTTAGTTCAGCTTTTGATTACACAGACAGGGGTCTCTTGTGGAGCACCCTTGATGTTATGGACATCCTGAGGCCTCTTCTGAGAGTCATAGAGCCCTTACATGCTGACTCTCCTGTCAACATGGTCAAGGAGGTTCGGCTGTGGGGTGTGTTCGCACCACTTCTTTTTAGCCTCTACATTAAACATGTTCCTTCTTTTCTAGAAGGTCTTGGTGCTGACGTATCATAGTCTGAAGGCAGGAAGTTGCCCGTCTTATGCTTTGCAAATGACATGGCTTTTTAAGCAAAAACACTCTCTCCAAACTCTTGTCGAGGGATATGTACATTTTATGTCTCACAGGGGGCTGAAGGTAAATAGTAATACATGTTATGTTCTGTGTTTTTTCGACCTAACTGATCCTACTTGTTGGACAAAGGTTAAAAGTAACACAGAGTTTTGAATACTTAGGACTAACCTTTAATAGTCACCTAATGGAGCCTTTTGCAGGTGGAAAATGAAACAGGCTATACACAGTATCTTTACATTATCCACACATTGGAAACAATAATGTGTAAGCCACATGCTCACTGCCTATAGAGGAAAGTGTGTGGCTAGAGGAGTCTATGGAGATGAATTGTGGGGTATTGATATTGATATTTTTATTTATTTGTTTATTTGTTTACTTATTTATTTATCACGGGTCAATTAAAAGGGCTGCAAGTTGAGAATCTTTTTTTCATCTGTCTTTTCGGTGTGCCCTCGAACACAGCACCTTATATCACCCATCTTTAAACCAGGCTTGACCACATTTCTGAGACTTTACTGCTTATGCCTGTTCTATTTTGGTTTTCCCTGTGGTCAGATCAAGGGATAATCTGACCACATTTCTGATCAAACATGTCCTGTCTCTGGGTAACCGCCATAAAATCTAACGGCTATTTTATATTTTAAAAAAACTCTTGGAACTGTGGGTCTGAAAGGCAGTTTTGTAAATCACTCTAGACTTAGTATGATACCCGTGAAAGTGTCAAATAGTATGTTCTTCATATTATGGGGCTTCAGGAGGGAGGATGTGAATCTTCCAAAGACTTTGGTAAGGAAGTACCTCTCTCTTTCCCCATTCGCAATGACGGCCAGGTATCTTCACTTGATAACTGTGCACCATCACCGGTCCTTATTAACCAGAGCCAGACTAAATACCCTACATTAGGGCATTGACGAGTATTTAGTCTGCCAAGAAGTATGAAAATGATGTTCGTTGCCTGTGGTGCAGCAGAATACCTGGCACACTTTGTACTTGTCTGCCCTTTATCTAAAGATTTGTGGAATGGCACCTTCAAAGCACGCTCAAAGGTTTTGGTTTTCATTGTTGGAGACCTGCCTTTATGTTACTTCTACGTGTACAAGATGCTGCTAGCGCTTTTAAATTTGCATACTGCTTAGAAAAGTAGGGATCCTCTGCCAAGTGATTTAACATTTCTTTGTGCTAAGCCTCTTGTGTCTCTTTATATTTCCATACTCATAGTGTGCTGTTTTTTATCTGACCCGGCACCTGTTTTATTGTTGTTCTTGATAATGTTGTTTTATGGATTGTTTTTTTGCAAATCAGAAATAAATAACTTAAATGTAATTTAATGGTGTGTGAAATCTTCAGCCATGGACCTGCTTTGCAGAATCATCTCCGGAAGAGTTGTGGGAGTCACTATCACACTGAGAGTGCCTCTATAGATGCCCGCTAGTCTGGCAGTGAGAAGGACATGCCTGGATGCTTTGGTCTCTTTGATTGGGATTTCACCGGCATCACTGTACGGCATGTATATGTCATACGCTGAATTGTTTTCCATCAGTCACATTTGTTAGCTTCATTTCTGTATTGCACATGCATGCTACTTGTGGCGCTGGTAATATGTTGCACCAAATGTAAGGTGATTTGGCACAACACTGTTTTTTGTATTATAGTGCTATCCGAAAGCCTACTATTGACTGGCCGTCAGGGGACTGTCAATCTGTGCAAACGTGGATTTAATTTTGCCAGAAATATTTAAAACTCTGATTTCCTGTCAATGGCGCCTCAAAATCTCTGCTAGGCCAAAGTGGCCAATTTGTTTGCATCTGCTCTGTGACAGAATTCTAAAGGCTAAGTGATTGTTTGTGCTTTTCAAAATCTGACGCCACTTGTACGGCAAACGGCCGGCAAGAACTCAAATACGCTATGATTGCTCCCTGCACTTCTAACCTTCTAAAGCAGGTGGGAAGGTGCCATTCCACAAATCTTTAGATAAAGGGCAGAAAAGTACAAAGTGTGCCAAAGTATGGGATCTCAGAAGAGAACAACAGCATCCCATAGCCAACGTTTTTCCATGGCTGTATAACACATGCCTCCCAATCCGTTTTTGGAATAAGATTTAGGATTTTTATATTCTAGAGGATGTCCTAACTGATCACCACCCCTTAGTACTGCAGCCTGTGACCTTCAAAGTGCAAGAGAATAGGGTAATCCTGCACCTTGGTGCAAACGTATAGAGGAACTGGCTGAACCCGTCGAGGCACCAATGGCTTAGATGATTTTGATCTCTTGTGCAGGAAATTGACTGCAGGGTGTCAGAAGGAGGTTACTAAAATTGTCCCAAAAAACAGGCCGACTGGTTTAACAAGGAGTGCAAGAAGGCAAACTCATCTTTGATTCTTCTGTTAAAAAGGAAAGAAACAAACAGAAACCTGATTCACTCAGCTAGAGCAAATTATAAGCAGGTAGTAGCAGAGCGTAAGCGAGATCTAGATAGGAAAGCATGGGATGACTTGTTGATGGCCGCCAAGACCAACAACACCAAGAAGTTGTGGGACCTAGTCTCCCTGGGTCCAAAACATAAAAGATTGGGTGATGGGCTACAAACTAACGTTGTAGATGCAGACTGCACCACACACTTTGATACCCTTTACAATACTCTTGAGGTGGCAATGGGTGTGGAAAATATTGACCCTTACGGTGCACCCAAGACTCTAGAAATAGGACAACTAAGAGAGGAAGTGCAAATGATGTCATTTTGAAATGAAGAAGTAGCAGACGCAATTGCCCATCAGAGATGCGGCTGCTTACCAGGTCCGCACACCATTCCGACTGACGTGTTTAGAGAAAATGTAGAACTGTGGGCCCCAGTATTGACAGCTTCTTTTAATGCTATGTGCGTGAAGGTGCAATTCCTGGAATTATGGGGGAAAGCGATCATTCACATCATTTACAAACAAGGTCCAAGAGATAACCCGGGCTCGTACAGACTGATTTCTCTCCTCAACTCTTTGTTCAAGATATTTGGAAGAGTACTGATAGGCAAAATCGAATCCTGGATTGATACCAGCAGCCCTCAACTGGGTTTCTGCCCAGGACTGGGACAAGTGCACCCATTCAAAATCTCTACCTGATTCTGGCCAACTCACTTTATTTAAAGTGCGAACCAACATATCTTGCCTTCATGGACCGGAGCACATGATAAGGTTAATAGGACAAAGTTGTGTGCTATGCTTAGGTCACAGGGCTGCCAAGTGGGGATAATTTGCTGGCTAGTTTGCACATAAAGTCCCAGGCCTGTGTGAGAAGTGGTTCCTTTGGCCATTGAACTCCTTATTTTCAGGTCAAGGTGGGATTACGCCAAGTATGTGTAATGGCACCTGTTAGGACAGTTTTTCTGAAGTCCAACTAAGGGTTTAGTAAAACCATTCAACTGAGGCAGTACAAGACTTCACTCTTAGTATAAGGCTGTACCATCTGAGTACATGGTAGCATAGAAAGAGAAGCCAGGCTTTATTTAGGAGGGAGAGAGGGCTGTAGAATCAGTACACATGAAATTGTAATACAAATGGTCCAAAGAAACACTGAAACACTATGCGGGTCATTACGAGTAGGGCAGTAAGGGATACCGGGCACCGGTAAGGAGACCGGTGCCGGTAATCCCCTAACGCCCTATTCTGAGGTCCCTTGGAGGGAACCGTAAGGAACGTGAGGTCCGAATTATTCTAGGTGCAGTAAAAACCTATAACTACTTTTGCGATAACACACAGTTATACTAGGTGAGTAAAACCTTAGGATGTAATATTCAATCACAGGTGCTTTTGGGATCAGTGAAACACAGATAGAGATAAGCAGTAACTCTTTTAATTTATTTTTGGATGGCACACAGCTAACATAAGGTAAGTAAAACCCACATACTTTTTTAACCTCACAATGAAGGGGAAAGTAAAACTCAATGTTACACTTTACTGAATGACTCAAATTTATTCTAGGTAGGCAACAACCCAATACAGACTTATTCTGGACAGGCTAACAGCAAGTCAGGGGAAGCAAGACCCAGTTGGGGGACACTCATACAATTATCCTCAAAGGACTAATCTGGTGATACCAACAGTTGGAGGACACTCATACAATTACCCTGCAGGAATAATCTGGTGAAACCAACACTTTACTTTTGGGAAGAGGCACAACCTAATCACCAGTGAAGGAGGGTAATATACCTTCACATCTACTTTCTGTTAGAATGGCAAAACAGTTTCTAAGGTAGAAAAGATGTTAACCATACATCAACTGTTCACTCTTAGAATTACAGTTACCAAACAACTCTTTACAAGTAAGTAACTTTTGAACACTTATTTTCTTTTCAAGGCAAAAGTCCCAATCCCTTGAAAGTCTTTCCCTTATTCTTGGAGCATGAGTGTTCTCAGTTGCAGAAGGGGGGTCACTAGGACTAGTGACTAACAGGGCGTGTCAGAATACATTCTTTAGTAGCAAAAGTCAGAGTTCTTTAGGAAAACTGGGCAAACAGGTGAGTACTTTTACTTCTAAGTTAGAAGAGAGTCCAGGCGCGTCGCAGAAGACACCCTAGCAGGATTCTAGCAGTGGGACTTGGTGCACTGGATGAGAGGCCTCCCCATCACAGAAAACAACTCACAGCTATACCGAAAACCTAACAGGCTTAAGGTAAGTACATACAATGCAAACACAGTACCTCAGCATTGAAAAAGATTTTGCAGCAGGAGGACTTCAGGGTCTGCAGCCAAATACCTGGTTAGTGGATTCCTTGTCGTGGTGACTGAAAACAAGACCTTGGAAAGAACTTTGCAGCAGGGATCGATGAAGGAGGCTCTAGGCAAGGTTTCCCTCACGGCTGAATGTGGTTCTGCAGATTTGGTGCCTTTTCAAGGAGCACAGAAGAAGACAGAAAATCGCAGTTGAATTCTTGTCGTTACAAAGGCCCAGCACTCTGCTGAGGGGACTTTTCAGACTCTCCTTGTGTCTCTGGAGATCCACCAAGATGTCCATGAAGTTTCAGCGAGATTGGGAATTCGAAAGACTACCGCACACTGGCTTGAGGACCCAGGGTATTGGGGTATTGCAGCAATGCAACGTCGCAGCAATGCGGGGGATGGCTCAAAATGCAGGTCTTTTTAAATCTAGTGGGTCTCACCAGGCTCTGGGTCGGGGTCATTGTTTTAGGAGTCCCCAGGTGTATTGGAAGGAAGGGCTACACCAGGCTCCGGTTAGACAGCAGGCTCTCTGGTCGCTGGAAATCCTTTCAGCCGCTTTTCCTTCATCATCCTCTTCGGTTTTGGTTCCAGTGGTCGACTTTTCTTCAGCTTCCAGGTTTGCAGTATTTATCAGGAACTATGGCACAACCTCTGCATTCTCTCCTTGCATTTTACAAGAAGGGGTGGTCTGGTTGTCCAATCAGGACAGCCAGCCCCCCACTGGGATTTGTCCTATTCAGGCAAGATGTAAGACAAAGGGCTGGGGAGTTTTGGACTCCTCCCTCGCTTCCTGCCCTCACAGACAGACTGGATCCTGGGCAGGGATTCCAGGTGACTCCCGCCGAAGGTAAAAAATCACACAAATGAATTTCCCACCCTGGATGTCAGGGGAAGGAACAAGAAACAACAGGAAACAGTACAATGTCAATAAAAGAAGACACGGGCCATTTTGGTAAAATGAGCACCCTTAGGTCCCTTTACTGCAGCTGTGAACACAGCCCGCGGCAAAGGTCCACCAAATTAATACAAGGTATCACTGCCACCAGCCATTGAAGGTAAGCTTGTCCCTGTAACAGGATTGTTACAGTTTTATTGTGAAAGGGGATACATTGTATCTCCCAAGCACTCCAAATAAGGTGGGGTGGGCTGGCTTCACAGAATAAAATGTAAAAGGGATCCAAAGATCCTTTCTACCCTTGGGAACTGTAGTTCACCCAAGGTTATCAAAAGAAAGTTAACAGGGGAGCCCCTAGGGCAACCGAGCAACAACAGGCACTTATTGCCAATAATTTGTTAAAGAGGATAACTTTAAAAAGACACTATGGAGAGTCAAAAAAATGACACCCTTAAAAAGAGTAAAAGATTCTGTGAGTGTGGAAAAAGTACCCAGGTCAGGAAGATTTACCAGTTCTGTGAAAATCTTACCTAACAGCACCTGTTATGTTCTCTCTGAACATAACGGGCTAAGGGAGACATTGATGCAGGCCGAAAATGAATGGGAAGTCATACCCGGTCTTGACATACGCGAATGACACAAACCTGATAGCTCTCACGCCAAGAGCCTTGCAGGACCTTGTCACGGAGTATAAAGACTTTATGACATCATTGGACTTGAAAGTTAATGCTGCCAAATCAGCTGTTATGTCATGTCATCTGTGCAGGAAGAGCCCACAAATTGCAACACTGCTTACGAATTGTGTAATAATCCAGAGAGTGTTGTCCTTTAACTATCTGGGGGTATGTCTTACTCCCAATCTGAAACCTGCAGGGGGGGGTTTAGGTGATTTATGTCAATGTCCAGTACCAAGCCACCAGACCTGATAAAGACCATGTACACTAGCAAAGCAAAAGCAGCTGAAAAATATGGAGCATCATTACGGTGCTATGGCAATACACAAAATATCCAGGTTTCTGAGAATTCATTTTGAAAACGAATTATCTGCCTTCCACAATCAGCCCCAAACTATGGTGCCCATAATGAGCTAGGCATGCTGTTTTGGGGCGATGCAATGGAGGTGGAACCAATTCTGCACTGGTTGAGATTATGGCGAATCGGAAGGCTGTTGTAACACATTCACTAATCAAATATTTGTTTGGCAGAGGGGGAATTAAGAAAATTCCATGGCTGTCACATGTGAGGAAGTGGTTGGTAAAATTGAATGCCGAACACCATCTGAGTAACCCCATGGTCATCACTAAAGCTGCTGAGACACAGCTCAAGCATTAAGTGTTATCCATCCCTAGAGCTGACAGAGAATATATGGAAATAGAGACGGCCACTAACCAAAATGCCATTATCTCAACGGATGCAATTACAAATGATCTATTATGGCAAATAATCCAGCAGAGAGAAACCTTTTGACTCAAGCATGATTTAACTGCCTCCCAATAAAATCCATGTTGTCCCGCTGGTCAGGGGGCAGGGAAGGCAAAGTGTGCCCCTTTGGTTGCAATGCAGAGGAGGATACAGACATTAGTTTTTACAGACATTAGAGCAAGAACGCTGGTCCCAGTTCTTAAAGATAGACACTCTGCACAATGTTGACATGCTTTGCTATATCTCCTCTGGGCAGAGAGACTGTATGTGAGCTGGTCACTGTTATCATTTCTGAGATAAGCTTTCGCTAGAAGGGCATCTGTGTTATCTATTATTTATACCAGACGGATGTTCTGCACCTGTCTGGCTCATAACAACAAAAAGAGCAGACACATATGACTTTGTGAAAGTCAAAGAAATGGAATGTGATGGAAAAGATCTTAGCATATTTGAGCTGTTGCTTTTTATGTATTTCTGTATTGATAATCTATGTATATTTTTATCTTGCTGAATTGGTATTCAAACAGATTTTGTAACTTAGTAATTATGGAATTTGTATTCAGGTTCTTGAGATTTGTATTGTTGTTAATGTGTGTATGCATGTTTCTATGCTTTTATGGCAATATTGCCGAAATAAACTGATTATTGATTGTTATCTAGTGGGCATCAGTCACAGAACAGTTTGACAAACTGTTGGTCAGGATGAAGCTTTGAATTGGGTATGTATTTGTGTAAAGAGAAAAATGACAACTTTTTTAAAATCTAATTTCTCACTGGTATGATAAAGAAGCTTTGTGTGAAAGAATTTTTTTTAAATAAGGCAATATGAACAGCCAATAAATCACACCACTCAACACAAAGGCAACAAAGTGGTTTCCTTGAGACTCTTTAATTCTCCTTTTCTTTATCGAAATTTACCAACTGTCCCAAAATGGTACATGCTGTTCCTCTGAAAATATCAGATGGTCCTCATTCTGTGCACAGCAGAAAATTATATTTGCACAGACTGATTCCCATTGGTTTGCAATGTATTGTGGCAAGCACCATAAATATGGATTGCACCAGGATTGTGAGTAGCAGACACCTCCAATACCCTTTGTTTCTTATTATTAAGAACATCGAGATTTCATAGGATTATATCTATTTGAGAGTTGTGTTTGACTGTATATTAAAATGGAATAAACATTCATCATTACTTTAAAAAAGGCCATTATCGGTGGCACAGTAACTAATCATTTCTTTAGATAGCATGGTTCAATGAACATAATATCGATCCCTTAGACATACAGACTGAAAATGCCCCACTTCTTCTGTATGGCATTGCATCTTTGCCACACATTTTGTTTAGGAATCTAGAAAAGGGCAAATGTACGTTTTTGAAATATGTCCTTCCGATTAGAAAATCTTCAAAAATGGAAGCAGTTAGACTGAAGTTGTCATTAACCAATTTGACTTCTAAAGTGTATTCTACTATCGCTAGAAGCTGCTATGCATTGCCGCTTGCAGATAATGACACTTTGACATATGCATCACATAATGGTCGGTCTGTGAGGTAGAGTAGCCTGGAAGACATAACTTATTGAAAAAAGGTGAAGATGTTGATAAAGTAATTAAATCTTATGGAGCATAAATGTCAAGCTGTAGCTAAAATAATAACTTTAAAAAACTATTCAAGGATCATTCTACACATGAATGACATGAGCAATTGCATAACGCAGCAAAAACTGGCCAGGAATAGTGGTTACACCTAAAGCAAGTGAGGCCCAAAGGTATCTGGAGGATATGCATGATCTAGCAATAAGAAAATGTTATTTGAGTTTTAATCTGGGAGAATGTGTTCAATGCATATAAAAGTGGCACAGGTGGCATGGTAAAGAATTCCTTACAATTAATGGTTGTAAACCTTCTACATTTCTGTGGTGCTAGATGGTTCACGTGCTTTATCTCTCTGTACATAACTAGTGTTCTATAGCAGAAGAGTTCTTAAAGCAATATTGGGGATGCACTTTGTATGTTGTACAGTATTACAGATTTAATATTGGATATCAATTGTGGATTTTTGGATAGAACAATTATAATGTTTACAACAATACATATCTAGTATAACATTTTTAATTCTACCTGTTTTTCATTTTACAAATAGTGAGCTTATTTCTTTCTAAATCATACGTGATTTGTGTGGTCATGTTTGAAACACTTGTGTACGAGCGCGATAGAAATAAAATATCAATCAATCAATCAATCATATTTCACATTTGGTACTGATATTTATCTTCAAATGATGAGGACTGGCATGAGTACTCAAATGGTATCGCAGTACAGGAATGTATCCATGGCACAACTAGAAAATGATTTCTTGCCATCTGTGACTGCATACCACTAAGATATCTCTGCAACATTGATGGTATCCTCCTTATTTGGACCACTAGGAAACAGTACATTTTAAGCTTCCACAGAAGATTCAGTTAATTCCATGCAACAACCATCAACCCCAAATTCTCCTACTCTCCTGTAATCATGCCATGCAAATAAATGATACATGAGACATAGTGGTTACACACGAGAATAAAGGCAGCATTGCATTACCTGATTTAATTGTGTTGTTGATGTGCATATTAATTGCTTCAAGTCAAACTCACTACCATCTTCGCTGTTTGATGCATCTGATCCTTGCTTATCATTTTTTCGTAGTCGTTTTGATTTACATTGTATTTCGGTCAATAAACCTAAAGCAGAAAACAATGAAACAAGAATATTACATTTTAAAAACAGTTGTATGGATTATGTTTAATGTGTAATCTTTGTGACTATATATGTTGAAATAATAATAATATCCTTTACATACACAGAGCAAAACGTGGACCTTTCTGCTGTTGTGCACAGTTTGCAACTTCGTGACCCGTTATGCACCCCGCATATCCCTTCTTTCCTGTAAGTAATTCCTGCCTGCTATTAATGGTGCCATCACCTATTGAAAAATATTTCCAAGTACATTTTCTGACCAGTGTTCATTTCAGAACTCCAACTCCTACAGTGCACCAGGGAGCAACTGGGAAAAACCGGACCAGAGCCAGGAGGCCAGAACCAAGGACAGTCAGGAGGATAGCTCAGCAACAGTCGCAGCAGGATAGCTCAGCGCCAATGTGCTCGCCTTGGAAGCAAGACGGCACAGAGCAACACAAGTTCGATCCCCGGGTCCACGCTTAGAAACCTCTGGATATTAAGCGCGCTATAAATAACCTATCATATCAGGAGATGGACTTCAATTTCCCTGCCAAACAGACATGAGACATTAAACGCCTGACCTGACAAGCCCAGACCGATCCCAGGTAAATGGGGGTCAGATGAAAATGAACTGGGAGTGAATAAATACTGTAAGGGGACACTCGGGACACAGAAAACCTCCACAAACCAAATTGGCAACAATTTGCACGGGAGAGTGTTAATGTTTGTGAGTGTGAGGCAGTGAATGAGAGAGTGTAAGGATGAGGGTAGTAGTGAGGGAAGTTAGGGAGATAGACGTAAGGGAGGGAGGGGAGTAGGTAGAGTGGAAAGGAGTGGGTGTTGGGGAGACTAAGGATATAGAGAGAGGTGTAGGAGTGGGGTGCGAGGCGAAAGGTGCAAGAGAGAAGTGAGGGTGTGTGAGAATAGTGAGAGTGATTCTATTGGGAGAGTGTGAAGGGCATTATATCACTGTAAGCGTGAGCAAGGCACTATATCCCTGGGTAGGGGGTGAGAATGAGGGCGCAGTGAGAGATGTAAAGAGAGGCATAGTGAGTGGTGTGGGGATAGTAGTATCACTGTGCAGAAGGGCAGTAGAAGTAGTGTGGAAAGATTAATAGTGCAGAGAGATTAATAGTAGTGTGGAGAGGGGAGAGCAGTAGTAGTAGAGTGTACAGAGAAGAGTAGTAGTGATTTGGGGAGGGGAAAGTAGAAGGGATGCAGAGGAGAGTAGTGCTGATTAATATCCAAGAGTGGAGGTAAACTCTAGAGTGAGTGACGGGAATATCAGTGAAATAGAGAAGGAAGCATCAGGGAGTGTGAGGAGAGATGGTGGGTGGTCTACGAGGGTGGAGAGTATGGGGAGATAAGGGAAGTGTGGAAGGATACGACCCAGTGGGGCCTGAGTGTTTGGAATGAGCTAGATAACGCATTTGCCTTTAACCCACCACAACCTGAAAGAAGAGGCCTTGGACAGTAGGGGTTGGATACCATCCTGGGGTTGAGTGATGTTGGGCTCGGAAGGGAATGGAGAGTGACAACCCTTAGAGAGCCCCCCTCCCCTCGTTTTTCCAGCCTGGTGCGTTACATTGAGCAATCTGTCTATCGCTACTTTGGACAATCTGCCCACTGTTACAATAAACAATAATCTCTAAATTTGAAAATCCAATATTAAAGACCTAAACCCTTGAATTTTCTTGGAATAGCAAAGAACATAGTTTGGGCAATCACAATATTAATGGCGCTTGCTATAATTATCACATGTAATGTATACGCTCATGCCTTTAGCTTCTCCTATCACATTTTAAGTGCAGCTTCAAATGCCCAAATACAGTCATGAAATGCCTGCTAGGTCACCATATATAATGTATAGCCCTGCAGAGACTGCCATTATATAAAACAGTGCAACCTCACATTCGACAATAATGTCACCCAATGCCTTTCCATTCACCATATGTAAGGCATAGCACTTCATGTACTGCCAGCATTTATCAAATGAAGCCTACGTGCCCATACAAAGCCCTCACCTGCCTGATAACTCAATTTGTAAAGGGTAAAACCATAGAGGGTCTGCTATCATCTGCCAAGTGTAGCCAGAAATGGCCCAATATGAATGTTCGGTTTGTGGAATACTACAAGGAGCTATACATGGCCTCCGAGCTGACTACAGACCGGAACATGCGCAGCTTCTTAGGGTCCATTGTCCTGCCCAAAATCTCTGGTGCTTAGCCGGACGGTCTTAACGCCCCCATCGCTTTTACATTAAAGGCATAAAAGGACTGTTGGGGAAAATTCTGAGTACGTGGTCTTGTAAGGGTGGGAGTACACCATCTCTTTAAGTACACCCAAAATTACGGGGATTAATGGGAGATACCACTCATTTTGGGTGGTGGGTGTATGTTCACATTGCGGAATGGAAAGCAGTAGGAGCGTGAAGGGAAGGGTGTTAGCTATCCACTCTCTTACTAAATAATGGCCAACCAACATATGAGAAAGAAACTGGTTCTCTCCAAGGAAGGGAGGATGGAACAGTGTGCTACGGTCCCAGGAGAGTTGATTGATCTAAGCCCTGCAGTAGCAGCAGCATTTGGGGCTGAATTCAGATTTAGCCCCAAAGAGCGAGATCAGGAAAGCACCATGCGCTACATCTGCAGCATGTCTGTTTGATGACCAGGAGGACAAAATAACTGACTCAATACTGCATGTTCAAACTCAAAATGAAGCCCAGTCTATACAATTAGGCAGGGCAAACCTCCCTATGACTGATAGCCCAGGCTTTGAGCTCTACATCAATGCCAAAGAAAGCAGTACAGGGTAACATAACACAACAAAAAACAGTAGAGCTTGCTCTGGTCAAGCAGATGTCTTCGGTAAAGAGCTCGTTGGCCATTCTAGAAATAATACGTAAATATACGAATCAAATTAAGGTGCAAGTACATTTTGGGTCTAACCATGATCCTCTATATGGGCCTATGGCCCCTCAAGTCTCAGGTGTGAAATCACAGACAAATATGAAAGTATTTTTCTTAAGGCTGGGATCTAAATCATTTCTGGAAAATCTGCTATGGAAGTCTCTGATCAAAGTTTTTTAGAAGCCCTGCCAAGAGTGGAGAGTGAATTAGGCATTAGAGAAGATCAGAATCCCCTTGTGATTGACATCAGTGAGATTACATCTACGGAAGAGACTGGGTTATATCTTGTGGGTGATCTGGCCTTGTTCCTCAGTGAACATCTGAACTTCTGCTGTCAACTCTGAAAGCCAAATGCAGGGTCACGTCCAGAATGGATTACATGAAACATTAAAAGATATGGATGACAGAGTAAAACTGACGGCTCCAACAATTTCAGCCCTGAATTTAGTTTTAAGCTTGTTCGCTAATCTATTTTAGAATATTAAAGATACTCTTTAAGCTGTGGGGTGCATTGACCCACTCAGCAGAATTTCTATCCATGATCAAGCTGCACTTCAGCAGTTAACAGCAAAATGGCTGCACTGGCTCCTTGGAGCACCATTAAACCACATCAAAACTGTGTTTTGTAGCTACAAAATGATGGCTGCACCATCTTGTGTTATTGTGTGCACCAAAAGAAGTGAATTCAAAAGCAGCGCTGCTCTGCTGCTTGCTAAAAGTTCCCATTGAAAAGGGAATATTTTACATTGAAGAGGATGCTGCCCTAACTCTATTTTCATCTGTTCAACACCACATTGCTTTTATCAATGAGGCCCTGCCATGCCCATCCATATCCAGATTGTTCCAGCAAAAGAAAACATTATCTTTGAATGACAGGCTATGTCAGGCCTGATCTGGGAGTCACCATAAACTTTACTTTCAGCTGTACGGAAAAGCGCTTGACTTTTTGCTACAAAGTGTCAAAAATAAACCCTGCAAAAGAAATCATGGCTCCGTGCATATGTCAATTTCAAGGGACCTTTTGCCTTATACAGACTGTGGTGTAAGAAAAACTGACTGGGGCTTCAAACAGTGTTTGTAATCCAGATGGGAGAGAAAAATCGAATTTGAAAGGGACATCCAGCAGCATTCACCACGTATCAAATGTGCTTTTACAAATAAGAAAAATGCCTGCTTTAAAAGTACAATGTTGAATAAAAACTTGTCCTTGCCTTGAAATGTAAGGGGGTTTGGGTAGAACTATAACATAATGTTTGATTTCAGCAGCCTGGCTTTCTGATTCAGGAAAACTAAATAAATAAATAACTAAGTAAAGGCATTGGCTGCATTGTGGAACTAGCCACGAAGTTTTCTGCTTGGGGGTTGCTTACAACAGGAGTTCCCTAACCCCAAGAGAAGCCACAGCAGATTCTGGGACACCTCTGTGATAATGATGCCCTTGGAAACTTTGAATGGAGCAGGAAGCAAAACATGGAGAAAATAACGGGTTGGGAGGCACTCCGAAATATAGGTAAAATTCACTGTATGTAAATTATCCCAATGGGTTTTAACTACTGTATGTAATTTAGGTATATTTTTTTTTAATTTTTTTTTTAATTTTGTATATAATCTATATTAGATTTTTACAAAAGGAGTTCTCGTGATTACGTATACCTGACATAAGAAATGTTGAAGTGTTGAAAGTTACGTACTAATAGATGTTTAGAACATTGTTAGTGTTTACACCATCCAAAATTTAGTAATTTAGGTATATAATACTTCAGGTGCAGCAGGGAGAACCTCGAGGTCACTCGAAGTTCAAAATATGAAGAACAAGACACACACCGACAGTTGCCAGCCGGTAACCCTATGATGCACTCCTAACGGGAACTAGTCCCAAGTGGTAATTCCACCTTGCAGAAACCAACGACTCCCACCTGGGAGTATAATTCTACAAGGGTTGATCTCAACAGCCTTCAAAGTGGTATAGTTAACTTTGTCTAATGTTCAGATAGCAAACATGGTACATGAGGCACTGCCAATCTGTAAATCTACAGACAAGAATAAATCCGGCTGAGAGCAGACAGATATGAGACAGACCCAATTCTTCATTATATCAACACATAATCAAATTTAATTTACACCACACTGTTGCCTTAAAGTGTGGGAAAACTAATTCAATTCACAGATTAATTCATACAAGTCAATTAACAATTAAAAAACAAAGGACAGAATTCCAATTGAGCTGAGAGAATGCTCAAAACAAACCGTGTTTAGTAAGGAAAACAAAAGTAAAGTACACTTTATCTCAGCGAAGCTGATAAGATAATTCATGGGCAGGGTGGTCACCACATTTGTGTTTCCCTGCTTCTGAGCAGTTACAATCACTCTGCTCAGAAGTTTCCTAAAGACACTCCTATTAAGTAGTCAGTGCCAACGCGTTTTGGATTATTGGAAATCCATCTTCAGGGCAGGATGTGCTTTAGTTTCAACAAAATTCGGTTGGAATTCCTACAAGGTATAAGGATACACTCATTAGATCTTTAGAAAGTTTAAGAAACTAGGTAGGTAACTTTCATGAATGGAGATACACTAACCTGCTTTTCCTGGTAAGCAGAGATGATTCATGATCATCTGTATAGTTAAAGTGACATAAC
Source organism: Ambystoma mexicanum (assembly GCF_040938575.1). Classification (NCBI taxonomy): domain Eukaryota; kingdom Metazoa; phylum Chordata; class Amphibia; order Caudata; family Ambystomatidae; genus Ambystoma; species Ambystoma mexicanum. Next base: position 872,529,408 of record NC_090936.1, read on the forward strand.
ATACAGTTTGTAAGTGTTAGATCCTAGGCGCAGAGTCATGCTCTATAAAAAGTGGCCATTTTGTTTGTGGCGACCGGTACGTGAATTACAGCCCTAGAGAAATCCATACAGATTTGTTGTATTTACTTGGGTAAGTTGGATTTTAGCATTCTTACCAAATAGTCTGTCAATATCCTTTTCCCCATTGGTGTCATGGAACTGTACAGCTCCAGTGAACAGCCCCTTTTTAAACAAGAATTATGTTCTATTCCTATAGACAAAAACCAAGACAGGCACCTTCCTGCATCTAATGAGAAAAAGCTTTCAAAATCACTGAAGATCCATTTCAGAGACATGCACAAATGAGCAGTTTCATAGTAAGTGGGTTGGCCCTAACTACTATACTATCATAAGTATACAACTTATGATATTGATTGGTTATGAAAGCATATACTGAGTTAGGCTTTTTTTTGTCCTTTCTCTCTCTCATTGGCCAATCTACTGCACAAACGGTGTAGTGTTCATATTGGAGGGAGTACAGATTTTACCTGTAAGAGGTCCTGCCATGACAAAAGAATACCCATTGTGAAACATACGTATACAATTCTAAGATAGTATCCTTTGTACTTATCTATTATAGAATAGAAGACATTTGGAGAGATATTCCCCAAGAAAAGGAAATCCTTCCCCCCATTACCATTTGGTGGTACAATACAGCTTGTGGAAAACTTCTACCACAATCTATAAGGTATGTAAGAGAGAAACATACCTTGCCCCCTAGGTGGATCGGGGCACACCTATCAAAGTCTAATGATAAGATCTTAGTGATAGCAGATATATGCGAATACAAGTTCCAATAGAGTGTCTTTAACCCACAGGGTTCATAATTTGTTGAACATACTTGGCAGAGAAGGAGTGATAGGAAAGAAGACTTTATCACCATCATACAACACAAGCAACTAAACACCCCTGATGAATGTCCTACATTTATCTGTGTTTTAGGGACAGATACCTGTGAAAGTTGGGTTCAGAAAACAATAACAATATTATTGTAAAAAAAGCAAACAACTCCAATGTGAAGTATCACATGGTGTTGATCTAGTGACCAAGAGATTTAACCCACATTGTTTGTACTTTCTTGTGTTTCTGTGTAATATATGTTTTTTTATGGAGTTTTATGTAATGTGATCATTTTATGAGTACTAGCATTTATATGTTTAATAAAAAAATGTTTTTAACGTTCATGTGTGAATTCTGGAGTAAAAGATGCACCCACTGGCATAGTAATTTTTGGGTTTAGACACCTGTTAGTATACCTTCATTTTGTAGACTTTTATCTCTGCAACAGGACTTTGCAGGAATGTAAAAAAGTTAACAGTTTAAATGTAATTTTTGTGGCTTTTAACCAAGACGTGGAAGCCTTCACTGCCATATTGGGAACAGAAACAGCAGAGAAGGGGATATTCTGAGGAAAGTGTACATTATGCCACTTTGAAATTCAATACTTAATTGCCTTATGATTATCTATACCCATGTATAAAGTTATAGAATTTCAGGTCGAATATTTATCACTGAAAATAATGAAAAATTATTAGAATGATGAAACAAAGTCTTACAAACTAGAGAGTTGGACTGTCATGTTCTGCGTGAAATATTTAAGCTGCCTATATAATTTGTAAGAATGCCACAATTGCGTAAATGTGTGATTTATGTGAAGACTGATTTTAGCTAAAGTAACTGTGGGATGATCCTTTGCATTGTAAAGCCACATCATAAAGCTGATGCCATGTCCCTAAAAAAAATCCAAACAGCTGACAGCAAGGCGGTAACAATCACCCCTAACCAATCCAGTTGTTTAGAGGCATCCCCAGCTAAGCCAACCCCACCATATAATCCTATGATGTCACCATGCCTTATAAATAAGGGAGGCTGCCAGAACTCTAGACACTCTCTCCTGAATTTCCAGCGACTGCATATCCTGATATTCTGCATTCATCTTGACAGATTCTACTGCCAGGCCAAAGCATAGCTGACCCTATCTCAGTAAGGCCTTGATCCAGAAATCCCACTAAAAACCCCAAAAACAAAGGGGGAAAGCTGTGGTAACCTTTTGGGGAGCATCCTGAGACCAGACTGACTTTTTGCCCAGTAACTGCATGCCCGTCGTACCCCTGCCATCTAACTGTACCTTTGCCATCCAGGGACCAGAATTGCCCAGCTGTTTGCTGTAAGGGGCGCATGCCGTGCGGTGACCAGAACCCGGTTGACTGTCCCAAAATCCCAAACTCAAGCGTGGACTGTGAGTATTTCCCCATCCCATAGCAAAACATAGCCTACCCCATCTTGATACTTTGTCTTTGTTCTACTCTCTAAGTAATCCTATCCATGCCTTGGTAATTTGTTCAACTGTCAGAATTATTTGTGCATCCTGTTCTTGATTCCTAGTGCTAGCGCCATTCTTTCATTCACCCCATCTTGTAAATCCTTAGTAATATTTTGAATAATTTGAGTAATTTCCACATAAAGAGAAACGCAATGATGAGCGCGTCAATCCGGCTGCTTAACCTGTTTCATGGGCAGCGCTATCTTCTTGCTAATCTGGTATAAGTAAACTTTGTCTTTTTCTTTCCAAACCAATTTTCTCTCCTTAACAGCTTTATTTTTCTAAAACCTAACCTCCTTTTATCTTGCAAATTTCATCCAATCATTCAGCTAGAGGCATCATTTCACTTCTATATTGTCCCTGTGATGTGCATCTATTCCCCAGCCCAAAATCCACATTCCGATTTCGAGCATTTCACCCATCTTTCATTGAAATCGTTTTTGACATTTAAAACTGCAAATGAGTAAAATGCAACTTTCCAACGTGTGATTTGGCTGCATCGTGTTTTTGCTTTCCACTTGCTTTTTGAACTGTATGCCTTTTGTTGAACCCCTGCCTTGTGGTTGCTAGTGCTTATACCTTCCTGCTATTGTGAGAAATCATATTTGCTTTGTTGATTTAACCATACATTAATTAATTATTGTCAAATTCCGAGTGTCATTTCATGCCATTGCAAATGGTTTAGAATTTTTGCCTCCTATTTTAGGGAAGGTTTTGATTCTGTTTGCTGCATCATATCCCTGACTACCTGCTGCTTCTTTCTATCCACTCAGAATTCAAGTAATTGTGGGTTGAGGGAACATTGCAGGGGAAATCTTAGCTCGGGTGCTATCTACCCATATTTCGAAACTGCTCCTATTCATTTGTGCTTTGGATATGTTCTTGTAGAAGGTTACCCAGTGTATTTCAGTGATTGTCATTGTAATTATCACCCCATTGGTGATTGCTGCCCAAAATTAAAATGTGTGTGATTTCTTTCCATTTTAAAATAAATAAATATTGCATCCCCACATTTGTAAAAGGGGGTGTCAGACGGGTTGTGTGTCATCTCAATTTGAATTCACAGAAAATAAAGAGAACGCATTCCAATGGCGCGCTTTATCCTAGGCTAAGGCCAAGGGTCCTGGTCCAGTGTGTGTCACCTGATTGAAATCCCTAACAAAATTGGGGGCTCGTAGCCGGGGTTTGGGTTTGTGTTGCCACCCATGGCAGTTTAACACAGCAGACTAACCTGCAAGGTAGTGATACTTTGTCTGGTTGCAACACTGGGTTACACTGTAGAAGCGCCTCCCCAAAACAAATATCCTAAGTACCAGGCCTGTGTATAAAATTAAAACTAAATCAACCCCAAAATAGACAAAAAGCAACAGAATACAGGTTACCCTTACATAAATAAATTAATAAAGAAGGAACACTTTCCAAAATGATCACAGTAGAGATAAATATGGCCAGGGAGCACCTTCTGCACAAGTTATTTGTCAGAGGAGAATGGGCAGAGCAAGATGAAAAAGTCTGGCTAGAAGAAATGATGCAACAGGTCACTGCCATGAACATGGACATGTGGCAGGATGGTGGCCTATTACATCAAGCTTTGAGCGAGTTATACATGACTCCAAAAATGAAAGAGGAGCAGATTAAAACTGTCAGAATCACGGCCTACATCACGGCCTACATGTATCTCCATATGGGAGTGATGCAGGAAAAGCATGAAGAAAATACAACACTTGCGCAAAATCAATCTGAACGCTTAACTAAAATTTAGACTGAACTAAAATTAGCAAAACAAAAATTGCAAAACAGCCAAGATTGGGAAGTAGAATCTGGAAATTACATTCATGAATTAAAAGACGACTTGGCTCTACAACAGCAAACGAATTCAGACAAAGAGTCCCACTTAGATGCATTAAAAGTGTAGTGTCAGGAAAAGGTTGACTCTCAGAAATTAAATCAACAACTAAAATATAATAAAGTTTGCTCAGAACAAATAACCGTGTTGCAGAAGCAGATTGAGAAAGTCGAAGAGGAAAATAATAAATTAATTCTCAATCAACATTTGATGAAGAGTGCCAAAAACTAAATGCCATCAAGCAACAAAGGGATGACCTGGCTGAACAGAGGGGCACCCTAAATCAGGAGAAAGATGCCCTATGTCAGGAAGTAAGCAATTTAAAAACAGATTTACAGGAAAGTGTGTTGGGCCTCCAGAAACTAAATGAACTGAAAACAGAATATGGAAAGTTATTGGAGCACACCAGATGGGTACAAGGGGCTCTGGAAGAGAACACCCAAACTAAAAATGCACAAACTCAGGAGGTGAGTCTCCTGCAACAAAAATTGGCTCAGTGTTCCCAAACTATACAGGCAGCCCGAAGAGATAATGAGGCCCTCAGTGTGGAGAAAGATGGGCTCAACAAGCAAGTGGTAGCTCAAGAACGGGTCATAGAGGCCAGTAAAACCCTGATAGCTGAGCAAAAGGCTCAGATCTTTGCCTTTTATCAAGAGATATGGGCTGAGAAGGAGAAACTAGCGAGGTTGAAGAAAGAATATACTAGATTCAACCCAAATCGGAGGCGTCCTGAACAGGTAGAGAGGGAAAGGGCAACCCCTGATCATAGTATGATGACCTCTGTACTAAGGGACTCAAACCCGTTTAATACTTTGTGCACTGCTGACTTCATGGCTACCGGTTCACATGAGCCAGAAACCATGAGGCCATCAGAATTAAATAGGCCTAGCATGATGGAGCTGACAGGTCAGCGAGCGCCTCCCAGAAATTGATAGAAGGGCATCACTGTATAGATGCAAAAATATAATGGCTCATGTCTCTGACCAGGAAACCTCCTATGAGAAGAAAGTAAGGGAATTAGATCTGCAGAATCACTACCTCCAAAGGGACCACTTGGTTCGATTTGCACAAGAACAACAGGAAAAGAGGCCTCACAAGAGCATCCTGGAGACCTCCACCCAATCAAGGCAGTGGGGAGGATACTCTGCCAAGTCAGAAGACTACTCTCCTGTGCGCCACAGGGGAGAAGAAACTAGGCCCCACCATTCTGCGAGCCCCTCTCAACCTCACAGATTCAGGGAGCGCCTAGATGATTACGAGGCGTCCTCAAATAGTAGTGCCTCTGAGTCTGAGGCCGAATGAAGTCAGGTGACGTGGCGAAAGAAGGCAGATAAACCAAAAAGAGTTCTGGTGAAAGACCCCATTAGACAGATCAAGGCCATCAGGAATTTGATGACACTGCACAATAAAAACGCAAAATATTCTGTCTGGGAGCATTCAGAACTCTATGAACAAATGATGGACACATTTCACATACAAGATAGCCAGAACTGTATAGATTATGCCAAATGGACATTCTCTCCAGAATACTCCAGCTTCTTTGCTGGAATGGAAGACCAAAAATATTCAAGATGGTCCACCTACAATACGGCCATCTTGAAGCACTTTTCCACCTATAGAAACTCCCAAGAGGCTTGCAAAGCGGCCTAAAATTTACAGTGTGGAGAAGATCAGGCCCCCCAGAATTTATACAGGAATTAAAACGCATCTTTGCCCAAACCACCAGGAGGGTGAGCACAGATAGCAGAGAATTTATCACTACCTACTTTCATGCGCTCCCAAAATAGATTATGACCCAGATGGTGAGGCATTTCCATGATAAAAGATATCTGGACTGGGTAATAGAGCAGGCTACACGGAAATATCAGTTTAAAAACTCAAAGCCAACCAACACCTCTGCTGCTGCTAAGGTGGCGGAGGTGAAGGTCGCCCCCATTTTGGACCTTGAAATGGTGGAGCCTAAAAATGCACCAATCCCAAACCAGCAAAACCAGAGGCCAAGAAAGCCTTCAGGCTAATCACAAACAGGCGGCGGTCAGGGAGGCAATCCCACCAATGGGACCCCTAACTCTGCTGATTATATAAGTCCCAGATACAAGGTATGTATGGACTCCCCAGTCCAAGAGGGGGATCCAATCAGGTAAGTACTGCCCCGGGAAACTTCCCTCCAAACTTTCCCCAGGAGGGCAGTAATCCCCCAAATACTGGGTTAAGCTTATTTCCCTGGTATCCACAAAACCCCAACCAGCAGGACAACTCTCCTTTCTTTCCCCGCTTTCAGGATCCCAGACAACCCAATCTGGGAGAGGGGAGGCCAAGGGTGGAGGGTTACCGAAATCCACAATATCCTGGGTACTCTGGGAGAAGGGATAATTACCTTTCTTGTGAACCACCTAGATATGGACAGAGACCCCCGTATCAGCCTGAACGGGTGTCCCAAATGGAGCACCAGGTCCAGAACCTCACACAGGATTTGGGTTGCATGTTGAGGGCTCAGCATAACCCTCAGATGAGCATGGCGGCTCAGAACCCCTCAAACCAAGGGTCTGGCACCCCAGAACAATGACAGGGAGAGAACCCGATAATTCACCGGTTCCAGAGGAGGGGGCATGGGGGAAGGAGGGTGTAAAGTCCTAGAGGAAGTTTCCTTCCTCACCTGTGAAAAGCCCCTGGACACCCAGGAACCAGAACAAAAATATCTTGCCCCTGAAAATCGGCAACCCAGGGAACAGAGGGTGGGTTGGAGAAACAAAGACAGTAAAAAGGCCCATTTTGTGGAGGAAGCTAGTATCCTCCAGTTTGAAGGGGAAGAATCCTTACAAGGATTTTGGGAAAGAAATCTTCTCCTTCTGGGACGGGGGTACTCCTCCCAAAGAAAAATGGGTCCCAAGAGATCTAAATATAGACTGGGTGGGTGTGGGGACTGATTCAGAGTCACCCATCCCCGAACCTCAGAATTGTCATCCTGAGAAAAAAATTATAATGGAGGGATCCTCCCCACAAATTGGTTGTAGTGACTGCCACCTGGTAAGCGGGGGCAGCACAGAGTAAGGAAAACAGGGGATTACAAAATCTCCACTATTTCAGGATGCTAAATTTCCATGACAGATTCCCAGACTCCGCCACAGATAATTGTCCAAAACTCCACCATGCCGGAGTACAAAATAAAGAAATTGACAACCCAGCTTGCCCAAAATGCACATTACCTTTGTTCGCTTGAGGAGAATGGAAGGGAGATTGTATGCCCGGTCCAAGTGCAAGGTCAATGTACAATTTCAGCACTGGTGACACTAGATCCCAAGCCACTCTTCTGTCAAAAAGGGCCTTTGAGCAACTAAATTCAGGAAGGGCAGAGAGATACCAGATCCCTCTCACCCCCTTCCTGCACAACTCTAGAACTTCTAAAGGAAGGAAATTCCTGTCGAGGGCACTGCGAATTTGGAAATAAAAATTGGGCGACACAAAGTGAAACACCCGGTCATAGTCGTGACTCCAGAGGGAACACCCTGTCTACTAGGGAATGACATCCTGCACGGGTTGTCCCTTCCTAACAGACTGTGAGAACAAGGTCCTCTGGACTAAGACTAACAGGCCAATAAAATTAAAACAGAGTGTCAACCATTTTAGTTTAAATGGCATATGCCAAAAGGTTGAATAAAAATCTGATCATATTGAGTTTAATTTCTAGAACAATCAAATACCTGACATGACAGTAATTGCTGTAGGACAACAAACTGGTGATGGGAACTCCTCTCCATTCCTGAAAATCAACCTTTGAAATTTTATACTGATTCCCAATCGAACAATCCCAATTCTATAGTCAAAAGTGATGAGAAGCCAGCTCAAAGTTTTGCTGATATTCAGAAAATCAGAGAACAATTGTTCATCCCTATTCAGTTAAATGAGGGGAAGGAGTCTGTTCTCGCCCGAGTATGCATGAACAACGCAAAGGGCTTTATCAGTGAAGCCATGTTCAGAAAGCTCCCAAAAGATCCAGCCATTCGCAAATTTAAATTGATCGATAATGGCAAATGGGCCTGCAAACTCCTAATTCCAAACATATCCTGCCTAGCAGGTGTATGGTCAACATTTCTATAGGTAACAAAAGCATAGAACATAATTGATGGGTCGTGCGAGATGTCCCTGCTGCATTCTATTTAGGTAGTGACATTCTCAATCGGTTTGCCATTAATTTGGACCTGATAAATTACAAGGCCTGGTCCCGACTAGGGGGCAATCCCATAGGGTTTGATGATTCTTAAAAAGCCTTTCGGTCAGCCCAATTGCTGCCGTATGCAGTTAAAGTTCAAATTGGAGAGGAGGTCACCATTCCAGGACGAAACCGACAATTCCCATTTGAATTAAAAATTAAAAGAGGAAAGCAACTGCAGAATCCTGACGCATATGTACACCTCAATGCCCATCTCCAACAGCAGGGTTGGGGTTAAATCCAACACCATTAGTCAATCTAGAATGCAACACCATTCCAATAGTGGTGGATAACAGTGACCTCAGGAGTATCACTCTGGGCGCAGGCACCATTATTGGAATGGCGGTTGATGACCGACATTTTTCCATGGATTTAGGAAATTAACTGATAGGACCAATCCCCAATGATTGTTTTGAAAATGACAGTGACAATGACTTACCACCAGACAGGATCTTCACCCGGTAAGGGGGGAATTTCTTGGTGTACTCTTCCTGCCCTTATGGTGAGGAGGAGGTGGCCTGTGACATCAGGCAGGATGAGGTGATATTCCAGGTTCACAATGACTGCCTCTCCTACCTGAATCCCTCTGTCCAGGTCAATAGTCTAACCAGAGACCTCTCCACCCAGCAGGAGGAGGCCACTGAGATAGCAAAACCTAAAGCTCGTACAGTCTTTAAAAATAAGCGAAGATTTGCTGAATGCTTACTAATGCCTTTTTTATGTTCTTTCCCTTTTCCTTAGGAAGCGGCGTGCCGGGATGGGAATGACAATGCCAAAGATGCCCGCAGAACAGAAGAAGCGATGAATGATGGGCAGAAGCACCGCAAGGTAACTAATGTGTTCTTGTTCTTGCAGGAGCTGAGCACAGAAGAAAGATGCAGGCCTACTGGAGACCGATCCGAATACAGTGAGTGTCACGCTGTAGGTGCAGAAAACACAAAGCATGTTTCTCAGCCTGGGTGTGGCTTAAATAGTCTCTGCGTATCCCAGGTGTCTCTGGGGTGAACCACACCCAAAAGACTAGACTGCACATGCAGTTCTGGGAATTGAAATATGTGGGGGCATCCATCTTGTCCCCATCAATGCACTACAAGTCCAATCCCCAATGTTATCCTATGGGAGTGAGTGAGTCTGGTGCCACAAGCGCCAAGTCTGACTCCAAGTCGGTCTTTGGAGGGATGGAGAGGCCCTTGAGGGCCATGTAGGTGATCGTGGCCTGGCTCCAGCCTGACATCTTAGAGGGCTGGGGACATGAGGGGCAGGAATCATGACAAAAAGGAACTGGTGGCCGGCGTTGGGAATGCCTGGGTGAATGATGCCCTGGAACCCATCGCTGGGTACAAAATCGGTCCCCGCAGTAGTCAGGTAGTGGAGTTGATGGCAGTTCATCAGGCCATCCTCACTGCCGTCCAACACCGACTCCACTAACTGCTCATAATCACTGACTCAGATTATGTCCAGAACAGGTTTGTGGAGTTCCTGGTTAATTGGAAAACCAGAGGCATGCTATGTGCTAATAACAAAACGCTTAAACATGGTGAACTGATCCAAAATATTGATGATCTGGTCACCTCTAGTGGGGTGACCATCTATTGGAAGAAGATCAAGGGTCATTCCAGGATAGAGGGGCCAGGCAAAACTGGAAATGACCTGGCTGATCAGCTGGTCAAAAAAGGAGCCATCCAGGGGGATCTCCTTGAGATCGAGTCCCTGTTGGGAGAAATCCAGGTCACTGCTATCACTAGGTCCCAGACAAATGCTCACAATGAACTCTTAACTGCCCAGTGTAGTAAGGAGACCCGAGATGCTGATTTAATCACGGCACAAAAAATGGGATCCGATTATTGGAAAATGTTATCAACACATTGAGGACCCTGAGAACTTTCCCCTGACGGATACCGATTACATTGGGAAAGAGGACCTCAGAGTGGTGATGCAGTGTCCAAAAATGTTCCAAATCCAAGACAGTTTGTTGGTGAGGAGATCCATCTCTGGCTTTGACCAGTGGGTGGTACCTACTTCATTCCCAAGCCTGATGCTTAGTCACGCCCATGACGCGGCCAGAGCCGGTCACCGGGGGTTTCACTCTACTTTAGAAATCTTGTGGGCGGTTGCATACTGGCCACACATGGGGCAGGACCTCGACCAATATTTGAAGGGGTGTCTTGTGTGTGCACAATTTCAGCCAACTTCATTGACACACCAAGCTCAGATTTACAAGTAGATTTCATTGTACCCGTGATTCGCTCCTCTAGGGGGAACAAGTACATGTTAACAGTAACATGCTTCTTTACCAAATGGTTGAAATGTCTCCCGACCCAAATTGCAAGGCAGAAAAAGCAGCTGGAGGATTGCAAGGATTGAGTCAGACCGAGGTAGTCACTTCACCAGCGAAATGATGTCAAAGATTTGGGAGATACTTGGGGTAAAAAGGAAACTTCACATTTCATTCTGCCAGCCCCCTAGTGGGGGGGTTGGTAGGTACAATAAAACTATTGTGAGCATTCTAAAAAAGTTTGTGGCAGACTCTGGGCCAAGTTGGGACATCTGATTACCGCTTGCCCTGATGGCCATCAGATGTACACCTTCTTCTGCGACCAAGATGTCTCCATTTGACAAAATGACTGGACGAAGGATGTTGCTACCTCAGCATCTGCTCTATAGAACACAAGAGCAGACACTGATAGACGCCTCCACAACTCATGAGTATGTTGAGAATCTAAGAAAACACCTTCAACATGCTTTTGCATAAACTCAGCGGAATCTGGAAAAATGCAGAGGGGATGAAGACTCAATATGACTTAAAAACAACCAAAAAAGAATACCAAGTAGGAGACAGGGTCTACTTGTACAATTTCCAAAGGAAACAGACCAAGGAGCGGAAATGTTTACAGAGCTAGCTTGGTCCTTTTGAAATTGTAGATCAAATTTCACCTGTCGCCTGTAGAATCCGCATCCCCAAAGGAGAGCTGACAGAAGAGAAATGGGTCCATATTAATCAGCGAAAGAGTTGTCACCCTAGGCACACGTTTCAACTAATTGAGGAGCTCAGAGAAAATCAAGTAGAGGGGACATCTGGAGAATGAGGACCAGAACAAGAAGAACCAGAAGGGAACAGGTAGTGTTAGAGGTATAATTATTTAACAGGAAGTATTTTCTTCATTGTCAGGACGAAAGGGATTCCCAAAAAAATCTAGTCAAATCAATGATTATCTGTGTCTTGTGAGTGATCTTTTGTCTTTATTATCAAAGCACTGTAATAATTGAATGCATGTGTGTTCCATTGCTGTCAACCTTCCTGGAAGGCAGTCAGTGGGAAAATGTAGTAACTGGTTCTTATTCATTCAATAGATTTGTGCTGTCTGCGCCCTTTATCAACCAAGGTGGACCACCCCGGGGGCCTGGAAAGGAGAGATCGAAGAAAATCTGGGGGTGTCGCTCCACACCACTTGAGAGACAACGGGAGGATTGTGGCTTACCGCTCCCTGATGGAAGCACTACACCTGATGAACTCTGCTTTCCCTACTCTCCCTTGACAGAAAGTTTCAGAAGAGTCGGGGGGGAATTTGTGGGGTACATTGACCCACTCAGCAGAATTCCCATCCATGATCAAGCTGCACTTCAGCAGTTAACAGCAAAATGGCTGCGCTGGCCCCTTGGAGCACCATTGCCCCGCATCAAAACTGCGTTTTGCAGCTACAAAATGATGGCTGCACCATCTTGCCAAACAACTATTGGGCAAGTTGGAACAGAGAGCACACTGAGAAAGGCCGCCAGTATGTGTTCTTGTGTGCACCAAAAGAAGCAAATTCAAAAGCAGCGCTGCTTTGCTGCTTGCAAAAAGTTCCCATTGAAAAGGGAATATTTTACATTGAATAGGATGCTGTCCTGGCGCTATTTTCATCTGTTCAACACCACATTGATTTTCTCAATGAGGCCCTGCCATGCCCATCCATATCCAGATTGTGCCAGCAAAAGAAAGCATTATCTTTGACTGACAGGCTGTGTCAGGCCTGATCTGGGAGTCACCAAGAACTTTACTTTCAGCTGTACGGAAAAGCACTTGACTTTTTGCTACAACGTGTCAAAAATAAACCGTGCAAAAGAAATAATAGATCTGTGCATATGTCCATTTCAAGGGACCTTTTGCTTTATACAGACTGTGGTGTAAGAGAAACTGACTGGGGGCCTCATTACGACCCTGGCGGTAAGGGGTTTACGCCAGCGTTAGCTGCGCCGACCCCTTACCGCCAATTACGAGGTCCCCTAGCGCCATGGTGCTTTTAACACCTGCTTTTAGCAGGTGTTAAAATCCATGGCGCTAAGGGACCATGGAGTTAATTACGCCACCGTAATTTACGGTGGCGTAATTAACGCCTTCCCCACTCCCATTATGCCCTATGGGGCAAAAATGGGAATGGGGAAGGGGAAATGGGGATTGGGGACTTACTGCCCCGCCAAGGTCGGAATGGGGCGGTAAGTCCGCCAACCACCATGGCGTAAACGTAGTTTACTCCATGGTGGTAAAGTCACGGCCCAGGCGGTAACTTACCGCCTGGGTCGTAATGAGGCCCTGGGGCTACAAACAGTGTTTGTAATCCAGATGGGAGAGAAAAATCGAATTTGAAAGGGACATCCAGCAGCATTCACCACGTGCCAAATGTGCTTTTACAAATAAGAAAAATGCCTGCTTTAAAAGTACAATGTTGAATACAAACCTGTCCTTGCATAGAAATGTAAGGGGGTTTGGGTAGAACTATAACATAATGTTTGATTTCAGCAGCCTGGCTTTCTGATTCAGGAAAACTAAATAAATAAAGGCATTGGCTGCATTATGGAACTAGCCAAGCAGGATTTCTGCCTGGGGGGGTTGCTGACAACAGGAGTTCCCTACCACCAAGAGAAGCCACAGCAGATTCTGGGACACCTGTGTGATAATGATGCCCTTGGAAACTTTGAATAGACAAAGAGGCAAAACATCCAATGCCCATCAGACTTTTACCTGGGCAGAGGCCTCTTGCAATAGAGATTCTGGGACACATGCGTGTGAAATAGGAAATCACACGTCGTCGCAACTTTCACTGGGAGCTTCAAAGCCAGCTCAAGAGCAGCCTTGTAAGCTATGCCATTAGTTGGGAGACAATGATGACCATTTGTTTCAAAAGACTATCTTATTAATAGACTTTTAAGACTTTTATCTCTGCAACAGGACTTTCCAGGAATGTAAAAATGTTAACAGTTTAAATGTAATTTGTGTGGCTTTTAAACAAGACGTGGAAGCCTACACTGCCATATTGGGAACAGAAACGTCAGAGAAGGGGATATTCTGAGGAAAGTGTACATGATGCCACTTTGAAATTCAATACTTACATGCCTTATGATAATCTATACCCATGTATAAAGTTATAGAATTTTAGGTCGAATATTTATCAGGGAAAATGACAAAAAACTATTACACGACGAAACAAAGTCTCACAAACTAGAGAGTTGGACTGTCATGCTCTGCGGGAAATATGTAAGATGCCTAGATCATTTGTAAAAATGCCACAATTGCGTAAATGTATGATTTATGTGAAGAATGCTTTTAGCTAAAGTAACTGTGGGGTGATCATTTGCATTGTAAAGCCACATCATAAAGCTGATGTCATGTCCCTAAAAAATCCAACCAGCTGACAGCAAGGTGGTGACAATCACCCCTGACCAATCCAGTTGTTTAGAGGTGTGCCCAGCTAAGCCTGGCCCTCCATATAATCCTATGATGTCACCAGGCCTTATAAATAAGGGAGGCTGACAGAACTCTAGACCCTCTCTCCTGAATTTCCAGCGCCTGCATATCCTGATATTCTACATTCATCTTGCCAGATTCCAGATTCTGATGCCAGGCCAAAGCATAGCTGACCCTATCTCGGCAAGGCCTTGATACAGAAATCCCACTAAAAAACCCCAAAACAAAGGGGAAAAGCTGTGGTACCATTTTGGGGAGCATCCTGAGACCAGACCAGCTTTTTTCCCACTAACTGCATGCCCGCTGTACCCCTGCCATACAGCTGTACCTTTGCCATCCAGTGACCAGAATTGCCTGTTTGCTCTAAGGGGCGCCCACCGTGCGGTGACCAGAACCCTGTTGACTGTCCCAAAATCAAGCGTGGACTGTGAGTATTTCCCCATCCCATAGCAACACATAGCCTACCCCATCATGATACTTTGGGCCTCATCACGAGTTGGGCGGTAACGCCGGCGCTATTAGCGCCAGCGTTAATAGCCCTACCGCCAACCCCCCGGTGCTAATTGCGCAGGATCACGGGTTTGGTGGAACGGGTATTGCTCATTCCCCACTGAGCCCATTCGGGAATTCCCCATTCCCCATTGGGCTCAATGAGGAATTTTCGCATTCTTACCACCGGCGGATTTCTCTGCCGGCGGTAATAGCACGAATCTTTGGCAGATTTCCCCCCAGCTCAGAGCTGGGGAGAAATCCACCGAAGACCTGATTTGGCGGACCCTTAAATCTGGGGGTGTCGCTCCACACCACTTGCCGGATTTAAGGGTTACAGCCAAACTCGTGATGAGGCCCTTTGTCTTTGTTCTACTCTCTAAGTAATCCTATCCATGACTTGGTAATTTGTTCAACTGTCAGAATTCTTTGTGCATCCTGTCCTTGATTCCTAGTGCTAGAGCTATTCTTTCATTCACCCCATCTTGTAAATCCTTACTAATATTTTGAATAATTTAACCTTTTAAGTGCCATGGGTTTTCCCCCCAGTGCCAAGGCCTTTTTTGGTGATTTCAGTATTTCACCATGCAAAGCCTTCCAACATTTTCTCCTTCATTAACCCCTTAAGTGCCAAGGACAAGCTATCTCGTCCTTGGCACTGGGGAGGTAATCCCAAGGACGAGATACCTCGTCCTTGGCACTTAAAGGGGTAAGTAATTTCCACATAAAGAGAAACGTGACGTGGAGCGGGTTAATCTGGCCGCTTACCCTGTTTCATGGGCAGTACTATCTTCTTGATAATCTAGATAAGTAAACTTTTTCTTTCCAACCCAATTTTCTCTCCTTAGCGGCTTTATTTTTCCAAAACCAAACCTTTTTTATCTTGCAAATTTCATCCAATCCTTCAGCTAGAGACATCATTTCACTTCTATATTGTCCCTGTGGTGTGCATCTATTCCTCAACCAAAAAACCACATTCTGATTTCAAGTATTTCACCCATTTTTCGTAGAAACCGTTTTTGACATTTAAAACTGCAAATTAGTAAAATGCAACTTTCCATCGTGTGATTCGGCTGCATCGTGTTTTTGCTTTCCACTTGATTTTTGAACTGTATGCCTTTTGTTGATCCCCTGCCTTGTGGTTGCTAGTGCTTATACCTTCCTGCTATCGTGAGAAATCATATTTGCTTCATTGATTTAACCATACAGTAATTAATTATTTGTCAAATGCCGAGTGTCATTTCATGCCATTGCAAAATGTTTAAAATGTCTCTTATTTTGTGAGGGAAGGTTGGATTTTGATTCTGTTTGTTGCCTCTTATCTCTGACAACCTGCTGTGGGTTGAGGGAACATTGCAAGGGGAAATCTTAACTCGGGTGGTATCTACCCGTTTTTCAAAACTGCTCCTCTTCCTTTGTGCTTTGGAAATGTTCTTGTTGAAGGTTAACCAAGTGTATTTCAGTGTTTTTCATTGTGATTATCACCCCATTGGTGATTGCTGCCCAATATTAAAATTTTTGTGATTTCTTTGAATTTTAAAATAAATAAATATTGCATTCCCACCAACTGGCCTGGTTCATGGTCCATTGTGACCTGGGGTCTAGAGGAGGTCCCAGACATGGCCTGCACCAATGCCCCTCATTTTGAGGTACCAAAAACGGACTAGCCAAGGTATGTGACGTATGAGGAGCAGATGAACCAACAAAGAACTGCAGTGGGACTCTGCCCAGTGTACATCAGAAGATCCAAACCTGTAGAAGCGCCCATAACGAGATTATCTACAGACAGTCCAGGAAGAGACCCAAAGAGCTGTAATGGAAGGCCAGTGGAAATGACACAAGGGCCTGTACAGACTTGCGAATGAACGAAAGCAGCTATCCAACATAACACGCCAGTGCGAGTAGCTATGAAAATAGATGTAATGGACACAGGAAAGAGGCGATGTTAAAACGTAAGGAAACGTTGCTATGAGACAAGATGGAAGTAACCAACCAGTTAAACGCGTGTAAATAGGCTTGGAACACAAGAAGCTAAGAAAACGATACTGCTTGCAATGCTTAGAAGACTAGAGCGGCAAGCGCCAACTATATCTACCTCAATAAGGCACACTATACAAGTGGCACCTTGGTCCACCGCCGTCCGTGTAATGAGGCCCTATGTATGGAAATGGGCAGGCTACCCTAGGGTAACCCTAATTAACACCTCCCATGACAGAGCGCCATTTAATAATTGTAGAGCAGCAGTGTGGAAAGCGCTGCAAACGCTATATCCAGACACTTCCGATATGGGAGCTATAATGACGCGGAAAATGAAAGAGTCAGAGGATCCATTGATTTATATCCAGAATTTTCAGGATGCGTGGGTGCTCGAAACGCATGAGTCTTGGACGAAATCTATCCCTGTATTCTACCATATATTATGCCAAGGGTTGCCCGAGCCAGTGCAAAAACAACTCAAGAAATTTGTAGGAATAGAAGCCAAACCATGGGCTGAAATATAGTTGACAATTGCACATTACTGTAGATTGTTGCAAGAAAAGAATCGGAAAAAGGAGGCAACTCGTAAGGGTGAGGAGGCTAAGCTGGTGCAAAAGAAAGTCTCAAAGTATGCTCTCGAGGGAGCCATGCTGACAAGCCCAGATGAACTACGCGCCCCGCAAGCGACTAACCCATTGCTGAATAATCAGGGTAGCACAGGATTTTACCCAAGGGGAAGGGGTTTTGGAGGAAGAGGATGGCAGAGTAATCAGGGTGGGTTTCGAGGTAACGAGGGTGGCTTTTGGAATAATCAAGGTGGCTTTCAGAACACACAGATGGTCAATCCAGCTACGCCAGATGGACAGATGGCCCGACCACCGCCAGTGTGTTGGCTGTGTGGAATGACAGGACATGTGGCGCGCATGTGCAGAAGCCAAGGCATGTGGCAAAGCGGCCAAGGAATGGGAATAGGCATGGTGAATCAGCCTGCTGTACCACACCAGAGCAGTACCCAAAATCACACAGTGCAGCAGCAGGCATCAGGCTTGCAGCAAGGTGCGCAGCAAGTGGTTCAACCCTCGCACATAGGGAACGTACCGCAGGGACAACCCCAGCAGGCACCGCTGCAAATGTCGCGGGGCACAAGCTCCGGCGGGGGAGTCAACCCTGGAAATGGGGAAAATCAGCAAGTATACAGTGGGCCGAACTTATATATGAAATAGGACAGCTCACGGGGGACTCAGATGCGTTTTATCCTATCAGTGACACCAGACCCTAATAGGGAGCCTAGGGTGAATGTTGTCATAAGGGGGTAAGGAATATTCCTTCTTAGTTGACACGGGTACGACGCGCTCGTGCATACGAGAAGGCACATTTTCCTTGTCCGGCGAGGCCATAGATACTCAGAGTTTCACAGGAGCTCACAGTAGAGTTCCCTTTACAGACGTGCTCCCAGTCTCTGTGGGAGAACGCAAGATGAATATACCCTTATTGTATTCACGTCAGACCCCAGTAAACATCCTGGGTCGGGACTTAATGACTACGTTGAATATGACAATCTCGTTTACCGAGAATGGTATAGTATGCTCCACTCTGGGAATGCATTATTCAAACATGTGCGAGATGATCAGAGCATACTCAGGATGTATAGCCATGAGAGCTATACCATTAGATCCGGAAGTCTTCGCATATGGCGTGCGGGTGCTCATGGTGGGATTGCCAGGCCTCGCTGATAGAACTATGAGGACACCTGATGAGTTCCTATTCAGAGCAAAAATACCTATGCATAAAGAAGAGGGACAAGTATTTCCCTTAATGATACAATCTGCCGCAGTGCGAGGGAAAGTGGTATTGGTCAAAGGATATGACGACGAAGGCAGACAATGGTGTGCGATTATCAGAGACAAGGGTGGAAGTGAGTCTCATATTTTGGGTCAAAATGATCAAACGGGAGGTGCCACAGAGAATGATGTTGCCGCTGATACGTCCAGAATACTTTGATGACGACATGGCCCAAGTGCCTGTTGTGGTATGGACTGCAGGGCCCTATGACGTAGGCCTCTTGAAGGGGGCAGGTGAAGTGAAAATTAAACTGAAACCAGGAGCAATTTTACCAAGAGCACGACAATATCCTATGTCCAGAGAGGCAGATGAAGAGATTGCGAAGACAATTTCCGCCATGATGGAGGAGGGCATTCTAGTGAGAATCACCTTGCAATACAGTGATTTACCCTGTCAAGAAATCATAGGGAGGGTCTTGGCGTTTAATCCAAGATTTAAGAGCATTAAACGATATAGTTGAAGCCAAGTTCCCTCTAGTCCCTAATCCATCCACAATTCTGTGCAACATACCCACTGAGGCAAAATATTTCACCGTGATTGACTTGAAAAATGCGTTTTTCTCAATCCCGTTGCACCGCGACTCACAAGACCTGACATCATTTACTTTCAGGCAAATGCACCTGAAAAGCACGAGGCTGCCACAGGGGTACTGTGAGTCTCCATCCATTTTCAACAGAGTCCTGCAGATGGACCTAAGCAATATTCCAGTAGCCAGTGTTGTTTTGCAGTATGTGGATGACATTCTAATCTTCAGCGTCACTGAGGAACAATGCAGGCACGACTCTGTCCAGCTACTGACTATCCTGGCTGAGAAAGGATATAAAGTTGACAAGGAAAAGCTACAATACTGTCAGCGAGAGGTGCTGTACATAGGCCAGCTAATCTCACACGAAGGGAAAAAGGTAACTCCAGAAAGGGCTGAAGCTATCATGAACACGGCTAAACCGCTCACGATAAAACAAATGCAAAGCTTCTTAGGCCTGTGCAATTATGTCAGAGCATGGGTCTTCGACTACAGCTTGTATACCAAGCCCTTGCTTCAGGCCCTAAGGAAGGCCCAGGCGACAAGGGAAAAAATCTAATGGACCGAGACAATGGAAAAGGTGTTTGCAGAACTCAAAGGGGTGATTTGTAAGGCCCCAGTTCTCGGGATTCCCAATTATGCAGAGGAATTCTACATGTTCTCACATACCGATGGCAATTTTATGACGGCAGTGCTCGCTCAGCAAACCTCACTGGGGTACAAGCCCCTAGCATATTGCAGCGGGAGTCCGGACACGGTCATGAAGGGCCACTTCCCATGCAAACAAAATGTAGCTGCTGCCGCGTTCGCCATTGAAAAGGTGTCATCCATTGGGATAGGGTGCTCCATGACATTGTATGTCGAGCACTCGTTATTCGCCATACTAGAGAAGCCGAAGTGCACGCTGACATCTCAGAGAGCATCCGCATATGAAGTGATTACCTCTAACCCATCGATCAAGATAGTGCGATGTAAAACTGTGAATCCAGCTACATTCATAGCCGAACCAGTCACAGAGGGAGAACTTGTACATGACTGTGCAAATTATGCGGAATTCTATGATGAAATCCCCAGGGTAAAGGAAAATGCTCTGGCAGGTGGTGAGATCGTGTTTATTGACGGCTCATCAAGAATCAACCAAGAAGATGGACAAAGATACACAGGTGTGGCCATGATAAAACACCTAGCGAATGGAGAGTTCCAGGTACCCGTCAGTGGACGAATACCATCTCACTATTCTGCGCAAGCTGCAGAGCTATTGGCACTATTCTGCACAAGCTGCAGAACTATTGGCGCTGATACTCGCCATTGAGAATCATGCAGACCAGGAAGTAACGGTGTACAGTGACACTGCCTATGTGACATCTACTGTGCACACAGGCTTAGCACGCTGGAAAAGGAGGGGCTACCTCCGAGCAGACGGCACGCCGTGCAACATGCTGCCTTATTGGACAGGTTGATAAAAGCACTACAGTTCCCAGTGGACATAGCGGTCGTGAAATGTGCCGCCCACACCAAAGGGACAGATTTCATGTCACGTGGAAATCATGAAGCGGACACGGAAGCCAAGCGCATGGCATCCAAGGATGAAACAATCATGAACGTGGAGGTGGCACGTACCCATGAGCGTATGATGGTAGCTTGAGCCACACCAGAGGCATATAGCAACATGGGACAGACTCAGCTAATGGAACTCCAAGGGGGAGCACCTCAGGAGGAGAAAAATTTGTGGAAACGTCGAGGGTGTTCCTTAAACCCCTCTGACGGGTTGTGGAGGCAAGACAGCACTGGTAAACCAGTAATGCCTGTCGCCCTACTGAAAGTAGCATTGGAGCAATTACGCTACCCTATACATATGTCAAAAGAAAATCTCGCTGCAACGCTCGCAGAAGACTGGTTTACACCGAATTTATCAGAGCATGTTGCGTTCTACATGGTGAACTGCATAATCTGCCAGCAAATCACTGCTGGGCACACACTAAAAGTAGTAAGAGGAGTTATCCCCCGGCCAAATGGGCCATTCCAGCACTAGCATATCGACTACGTCGACATGATTTAAGTGTGCAATGGGTACAGGTATTTAATTGTGGTGGTGTGTCCTTTCTCTAGATGGATAGAAGCAGGTCCCTGTGCACACCCAGACTCTACCTGTGCTGCCAAATTTCTAGTGAGGGAAGTGTTCCCTAGATGGGGGTGTGCGAAGTAATGAGGTCAGACAATGGGGCTCACTTTGTTAATGCAGTTTTCGAGCAAATCAGCTTGTTGCTTGGTATAAAGCACAAGTTCTCGTCGGCGTATCATCCGGATGGGAATGGCATATATGAATGGCTCAATGGCTTGTTAAAGGAGAGGATAGCCTGAAACTCACATTGAAAAAGGGATGGCTGCACTGTCTACCACTGGCATTGTATGCACTTCGGAACCAACCAGGCTCCGACCATCATCTCACGCCGCACGAGATAGTCACAGGCAGAAGGATGAGGACCCCTCTTACCCCCCGAGACAGAGCTAGATGTGATGCCCAACCAACAAGTGAGGTCTTGGGGACAGAGATCAGAGATGCAGGAGTACTTGAATTGTATGACATCCAGCATCTCTGTCATTTCAGGCCACCTGCAGCGACGGCGAAAAGAGTGCAGCACAGTACAAAATACATCAGGAAATGCTGAAACAGATGCTGCGCAAGGTTTAGGCGCGCCTCTCATCTTCCCTGGAGATGCTGTTCTTACCCTGCTGTCCCCAAAGTCCAGGGCAGAAGGGCATGGCTCTTCCTGAATGACATTAAACCTTATATAGGAGAAAGCCCTCCAGCTGCATCCAACCACAAAGAAGCCACAGACAATGGGGAAGAACCTCAGCACGTGCAGACAAGATCCATGGCAAGGAAGAAGGATGCATGAGCAGCAACACAATGACAAAGAAGTCTGTTTAATTTGTGACTTTTGAATAAGAACATTTCCCCAAACCAAGAAAGGTGATAAAGAACAATAATACGGACACTCTGGGCACCACAGTTGCAGGATAAAGAAGAGAACTACATACACAAAGCCACAACAACGCTGATAAAACGAACTTTTGAAATAACGTCACACTCAAGTAGTATAAATAATCAAGACTCTGAAGACTAAAAAAAAAGAAGGACATTTCTTGAGAGCGCAACACAGCGTCCTGAAAGCAACCAGTGTCAAGACTTTGTTTACAGAATTTATGGTATCTCCAAGCAGAGACCTCAAGTAGGATGTGCTAACCTACTTTCAGCTGGTGGTAATATCATATCCGACACTCATAGGGAGAGAAACCAGTATTCAAGATCCTGCGAATGAGAAAATAATCTTGCAACTGCTGACTGTCATCACGGAAGCCTTCGCCGAGCTACCCGAGCACAGCGCGGAAGACACAAATGCTTCCGCCGCCGGTAGACATTGATGAACTCACATTCACTTTGTTGTTTCAATTAATCGAGAAATGCCCAGGACTCGTCAGAAGAACAACTGACACACGTACTTTCATCAGAGACCCAGGAAACCTAGCTCAGTTGAACCAGCTGTGGACTAAACTAAAGCACCTCATGGCAGTCCACGTAACAGGAAGGTGCAGAGACTGTGCGAATCAAAAGGAAAGCTCATGAGCAGGACCCAGCCAAACAGAACAAATGTCCCTATCACCCGAGGACACCCGGCTGGCGCACAACGTCCTCTTTAGACTAGTCACAGACTATCCGGAAATGGTGGGGAGGTCTGCAGATGTTGACCTCATCACCTTCCTTAGAGATCCAGCCACATCTCACACATGGGCACACTCCTCCACGACATAATGCTCCAGGTGGAGCTATCTAACTTCCAGCGAGAATACCTAAGGAAGGTCCAGTGAGACTTTCCTCCGTGGGACAGATCGAGGAGACAGAGTGACAGTGCTTATCTTTCCGTCGTGGGACAGACCGAAGGGACAGAGACACAGTTCTTCAATTTTCCACCATGGGACAGACTGAAAGAAACAGACACAGTGCCATATTTTCCGCCGAAGGACAGATCGAGAAGAGCAGAAACAAGAAAGTTCACCATATTATTTTTCCTTTTACTTTTTCCTCTATTTTTCATTATTTTTATTCTTATTTTTTCTATGTTCACTTTTATTTTTATTTTTGTTTTTATTTTTACGTCATTTTATTTTTGTGTGATTTTTGGCAGTTCCGTCTTTTCATTCCTTCGCATTTAACAGGTTCCAGCATGTCCTCAGGAGCAAGGCAAATTCAAGGAGTGCACTGGGACTTTACCTACTATAGATATGCATTATGAATGTGATGTACCTGTTGATGCTAGCCTAACCCTTTTTTCCATAGACTAGCAAAAGGAACTGTACTGCATACTCAGAGATTACCGACATCACCCACAAGAGGGGGGACACTTGAAAAGCACTCGTCAATTTAGTAGTAATGAACTCTTGAGCTACGAGATCACAGCAAGAGAAGGAATAAATAACTGACTATGGACTTGTTCGAAATGGGGGCCCAGAACAGTAACTTAGTTTTACCACCAGCAGAGGGGCACCCCCGCTTCCCTGGGAGGAAATGCTGCCAGATGTCCTACAAGTCTATCATGTGTATATGCTTATTAATTATCATTGTCTTTCTGTCGTTGACTATCAGAACTGCTTTTTTTATTGGTGCATGAAGCGTCCCAATGTCAGTGCATCCACCAGATAACGAACGTCTGGTGCCTACGAAAGCACCTAGACCCTATATAGTGATCCCAGTCCCCAGAAAAGCTGATGGTAAAACAAACGAGATAAAACTAATTGTAATTAGCAGTGATTCATACACACTTGAGGTAATGAATGAAGAAAAAGGCTGGAGACAGGGTCAGCATGGAGTGAATGAAAATGTAGCACTGACCACTGCATCCACGCTGAACACACATAAACAAGGGCAAGTGTCAATGGCAACAGGGCCTCAAACAAGGGCACCAGAGAAAGGGAAGCTGCCTACAGAACGAACAGCTCCAGAAAATAGTGGAAGTAACCAAGAGGAGCCAAGTGAGAAACCAAAGGGAGAGGGCATAGCAAAATCCCTCAAAAGAACAGAAGTAGCCACAAAGGAACTCACAGAGAAAACACAAATGCTAATGGACCATCTGTTCCCGTTCATAGTCAGAGCTAAGAAACTACACGAGGAACTGAAAAATAGAACTACAGAGACTATAGCAGCAAGCACACCAGCTCTAATGCCAGAAAAAAGTGCCAGGCCTATGACACAGCCACACGTTGGGAAGCCGGTGAGTCAATGGTGGCTAGAGAACATCTACGAAAAATTACAAAAGGAAAGGAAAAGAAACGCAAAACCTTCTCCTACCACAGCGATACAGGTAATGAAACCTGTTCCTCTAACAAGCATGCCCAAGAATCCTGCAGCAAGAAAGAGTCATATAGACACATTTAGAGACGTGGTTATAGCTAACTATAAAAGGACATTGAGGATCAAGAGAAACCCACATGAAGACAACAATGAACTCAATAATTACCTGGACAGCACAGCCCATCTCGGAAACAACATATGGTATCAGCACATGAAGGAAGTAGGACGAAGAAAATCAGAAGGAGAATGCTTCGTCTGCGTGCTCCTACCGTACAGCATGGGAAAATCCAAGATCTTCGTGGCTGTAGAAATTGATGTCCCCATAGCACACTGTATGTCACACGTAGCAATGTGCAACACCAGAGGACAATTTATGGGAAGAGACGCTTCACTGATATGGGCCACCGAAAAGGACTACCCAGATGAAGATGGCTACATCCAGGACATTAAAACAAGAAACAGGGTGCACACTAGGAATCACGTGATCAGATACGAGAACCCTAGTGTCAAAGGATCAGGAATAAGATGGGAAATAAACCTGAGACTGAATGTTCAAGGAAAAACTGCAGAAGAGGCTCAAATTTGGAAGAACAGAGGCCAAATGCAGATCTGGGGGACAGTAGTTTCCCCTGGTGGATGGGAAGAAGGAGTAGTAATATGGCGAGCATGATTGGTCCTTGGAGCCTGCAAGGAAGCAATAGAAAACTCTCAAAAACTGTGCAAACCCCTATGGCCAAAGTTAGTAAAGTTACTAACATGGGTTGAAGATAGATGGGGACCCCTGCAGATAGTGCCACTGGAGAGCCCGAAACTATGCTTCAGAAACAATGGCACAAGGAAGATGGAAGAGAATCTAAACTGCGGACGAATTTTTGAAGTCCCAGGAATGACACAAGGGACCGCAGAAATTATGGACCATTCGTGTGGATCCAAAGCATACAAAAGGTTGCCAAAAAATTGGGGAGGCATATGCACACTAGTGAACGTCCACGTTCCTGCACTAGTGATCCCAAAAAATGACCTGAGTATTGACAGTTTCCTGAGGGCATATGCTCATCTAAGAAAAAGGAGATCTGCGGAACTGGTACCCAGGATGAAGAGAGAGAATTACTTTTCTACCAAATCAGAAGAAGCATTCCATGCAATCCCATACAAGCACAGACTGTTTAGCCTCACCTCAACAGTATTCACAACACTACTCCTGCCCCACGTCCAAGTTGGTGTAAATACGAAATGGTTGCAGATAACCAGATGGGAGTTATTCCAGACCATCAACTCTCTTATAAAGGGATTTAACGGGATCAAAGAAGAACTAAGAGCAATCCGACTGATGACCCTCCAGAACAGATATGTACTAGACATGATCACAGCAATAGATGGAGGTGTTTGTGCAAAAATCGGATAATCATGTTGCACATTTATACCATCGCACGATGAAGAAAATGGAACCCTGACAGAAGCCATAAGTATGTTGACAAACCTGAAAAACCAGATGATCGGAGAAAGTGATGAAGTGGACAATGACAGCTGGTTTGGAGCTCTGTTTTCATGGGTCCCACAATGGATGGCAGACATATTCAGGTTCCTGGGAGCCCTACTAGCAGTGGTACTGCTAGGATTCTGTGTTATTAAAATAATCATTACACAGTGCCAGAAAACTGCGAAGAAAGCCATAGGGATGAAAATAATGGTTGATGTCGAACCAGGATGGAAACCCAGAGACCTGACTGATGAAGAAATAAGAGACTTTGTGAAGGCCAGCAAATTTGCACCAGAAGGAACAAGGTTCACATATCCTAAGAAACGAAGAAGGTATGAAGGAAAATGGATCTACTGCAGTCCAAATGGATAATGTCAGCTAATGACATGGAACAAAGACGAACACATGAAAACAGCAGGGAGTTTGAAAGGGGTGATAAAAATATGGACTCCAAAGACTCACATTCACACCATCATGTACAAACCCTGAAGACGATGAACATGACACCGAAGAATCAAAGGAAATAAATGCAAAAGAGATCGCAGAAGTGGTTGATGAACCGACCAGAGGGGGGAGTGTAGAGGAGGTCCCAGACATGGCCTGCACCCCTGCCCCTCATTTCGAGGTACCAGGAATGGACTCGCCAAGGTATGTGACGTATGAGGAGCAGGTGAACCAACAAAGAACTGCACTGGGACTCTGCCCAGTGTACATCAGAAAATCCATACCGGTAGAAGCGCCCATAACCAGACAGCCCTGGGCAGCATGGTACCCTATCAGACAGCCGTACCAGCCACTGAGACGAATTGAAGAGTACCTACAGACGGTCCATGAAGAGATCGAAAGAGATGTAATGGAAGGCCAGTGAAAATGCCACAAGGGCCTGGACAGACTCGCAAATGAATGAAAGCAGCTATCCAACATAGCACGCCAGTGCGAGCAGCTATGAAAATAGATGTAATGGACACAGGAAAGAGTCGATGTTAAAACGTAAGGAAACGTTGCTATGAGACAAGATGGAAGTAACCAACCAGTTAAACACGTGTAAATAGGCTTGGAACGCAAGAAGCTAAGAAAACGATACTGCTTGCAATGCTTAGTAGAAGAAAAGAGCGGCAAGCGCCAACTATATCTACCTCAATAAGGCACGCTATACAAGTGCGACTCCATTTTGTAAAAGCAGAAGTATGTCCTAACAGGCCTGGTTTCATATCCCAGCCAAAGCCAGGAGAAGAAGCAGAATCGAAACTCAACAAAGAGCAGCTCATGCCTGGGAAATCGAGGTCAACCAGAGAAAGGGAGGAGAGCGTCAGCTAACAGGAATCGAAACTTCAGAGCATACTAGCCTGCCCCATGAATGTCAAGGGAAGCCCATGCCGGTGGCGAGGCCGAAACATAATTAAATACACTAAAAGCTGGAAACTGAAGCAGATTCATGGTGAACAGACATGTGACCAAGAAAGGCGCAAAGAATTACCAATGTCTGATGTCACCCAGATCCAAGGGTGCCATAACTTCTCCAGATAAGTGGCTACAGTTTCGAGGCCATGCCCAGCCAACTAATTGACACATAGCCCTAAGATACTGATTGATGGAAGGGAGGCCGGGTGAATCTTGGGACACTAGGCACTTGGGTGTCCAGTCTGCATGCTGCTATTTAAAGTGGAAATTTATGTCTAGGGGTGTAACCTGCCCAATCACAATGGACCAAGTTATCTAGGGTCCTATAGATAGTAGAACCAATAGGGCGTCGTATTTGCAGTGACGTCTATCACGTGTGATGTAGAGGGAGGGGTGTAGACGCCCACCCGATAAGAGTTATCTAATTTGCATGCTCCATTATCATATACAGATATAGCACCTATATTTAAGTTACCTTTCCTAACCAATTATATTGCATGAGAGCTTTTTAGAATTAGACGTCAATGATGATGAGTTTTGTGTATAAAAATTGCTGTTCAACTGAAGTTCGAGGAAGTCGGAGTGAGACAGGTGATCGCAACGATGCTGATTCCCAACTGCTTCCCTGTTTGATGTACTTGTCATTAAACGGACTTCCCTCTGCCAAATTACTGAGTCCTCATTATTGAGTCGTGTTGGAGTAAGTGAATCCTGCACCCCCATCCCTCATGTGGTGCAGCTATCTTGTCTTAAAGGTACTAGAGGGTGAGCACTGACCTATGGGCCGTTGGTGGGTATCTCGCTCTGTTTTACAGGGGTATTTGTAAAAGGGGGTGTGAGACAGGCTGTGTGCCATCTCAATTTGAATTTGCATAAAATAAAGAGAAAACATTCCAATTGCACGCTACCTCTTAGGCTAAAACCAAGATTCCTGGTCTGGTGTGTGTCACCCGATTGAAATCCTTAACACAGCAAATGTATTACAGACAAGGAAAATAAAGCTAATGATTAGTATGTTGGACTACATGATGGGAAAACAGCTTAATAAGAACTTAATTAAACAAAAAATTCAACTTCTCTTGAAGATTTGAATTGGAAAGTGGAAAGTTTAGGGAATACCATGGAGACACACCACTGCTTACTTATGAACCACCTGATTAAGAATGTAACACAGATTGCGTCAGTGGTAGGGCTGGGAGGTGTCCCAGATAATATGCTTGCTGTCAATGCCAAAGAGAAAGCGCTGAGGACTCCTCAAGTGCCTAAAGTTGGCTGGGGTCAAGAATGTCGAGGGAAAATCCCTTTATCCAACCTACAACAAAATGGTGGCCTTGATCCTCTGCCAGCCCATGGGGGAGTTGTGGTGAGTCAAGTAGTCTCTGATATGGTCCAGACTGATAATACAAATTTGGTAGGTAAGATGAAAAGAAAGGAGCGGATAAGGAAGAAAAAGAACAAAAATAACAATCATGGAAAAAATACAAAACGCTTGAGAATGTACATGAGATCTGTAGTGGACCAAGTGCGGAGTGGAATAGGAACTGCACTGGATGAGGGAAAACAAAGCCGGCTAATAAACAATCAAAGGGTAGTGGTGAATAGTGTAGAGTGTCTTACAAACGATTGCCTCTATACGCGACTCTCTCAGAACCCTCCTTACGCGAGATGAACAAATGAATGCTTGGTTTGCGGAATACTTCAGGAGCTATACACGGCCTCCGAGCTGTCTACAGACCGTCTACAGACTGTCTACAGACTGGAACATGTGCAGCTTCTTAGGGTCCATTCTCCTGGCCAAGATCTCTGGTGCTCAGCGGGATGGTCTTAATGCCCCCGTCACTGCAGTGGAAATTTACAGCGTGATTCAATCACTTTCCCTGGGCATGGCCTCCAGGCCAGACGGAATTCCCATTGACTTTTACATAGTCATGGTGGACATTCTGGTGCCTAAATTAGAAACCGAATTCGCAGAAGTGAGGGGTCGTGGACGGTTACCACAGACAATGCTAGCAGCAAATACAGTGGAATTTCATAAAAAATTGCGCGATCCAGACAAGTGCAGCTCGTATTGCCCAATATCGCTAATTAAGTGTTTGGTAGAAAGGATGGAAGAGATTTTGCCATCTTTGATGCATAAAGATCAGACAGGCTTCATCTGAACTAGGCACTCAGAGGACAATATAATCAGGCTGTTACACATTCTTGCCGATGACCCGGGAGACACCATCCTGGCCGTTGACGCTTAAAAAACTTTTGATGAAGTCCAATGGGTATTTATGTTCTTGGTCCTGATGGAATATGGCTTTCTGGTCTCATTTATTAATTTTATTCATCTATTATATACTGAACCTACAGCATCAGTGGTCACAAATGACATAACATCCCCCCCGTTCAATCTCCAATCAGGTACACATCAAGGATGCCCACTTTCACCCCTCTTATACACTCTGTCCATAGAACCACTCGCTGTCAAACTGCATACTGATCCAGATTGGTTAGGCATTAAGCGGGGAACAGACAAGCACCGGGTCTCCTTTAATGCAGATGACTTGTTGCTGTATGCCAGTAGATGCCCGGCCTCCCTTCCAAGGGTCCGGTACCTCCTGCAGGAATATGGCCCAATGGCAGGGTATAAGATCAACTGGAGCAAATCCGAGGTCTTTCCACTATGACGTGATATCCCCCAGGTGGAGTTGCTCCCTTCCAGCTGCAACTGCACTATATTAAATCCAGAAAAAATGAAAAGGCTGGTAAATGAAATAGATTGTATTGGAACACTTGCCAGAATGCAAAACTCAAAGCTTCATGGTCGTCTTTCTGTGTTGGATAAGCCGAGAGGGGTGCTGCTTAATTATTTGATTAGATTTCTAGATGGTTGAGGAAGAAGAGCCCTTTTAAGGTTCCGGTTAAGTGTTCTTCCAACTGGGGGAATTTTAGCTTGTAAATCTAGGGTAAGGTCATCAAAAGTCTCTCTTTCAGATTATCATCGAATGTCAAGGGCTAAGAGAAACTATGACTTCTGCATTTGGTCGATTTGTAGATTCCCTGGACTGGTTTCAGACGATGGACTTCGGTACCGACTGTCCTCAGGGCATGAAACCTCTCTGTCGCATGAACTTGTAAAAGTACTTAAATTTCTAGATTTGCACAATGATTATCCCTGCGGACTAGTAGGAACTTGTATTTCTTTTATTTCTCTTTCTGTTATAATGATTTTAAATGGTCAAGACATGTTCTTTGATGAGTATGTCTATGCTGGTTATATATGAAAAGTCAATGTATTGACTATTTATTTTTATTTATTTATTTTTATATTTATAAAGCGCACTACAGCCCTCAGGCATCGAGGCGCTGTGAAGGACATGGATGAAGGCATGATTCAGGGTTACAAGAATGCGGCCCCACAAAAGTACTTAGTGCATAGTGATCAATTACTATGGCATATTAATAAAAGAAAATGCCAACACCTCTGGGGCCTCGTGCTTCTCTGCAGAATTCTGACTGTTTGCAATTCCCCCAGTTTGCGTGACGAATTTGTATGCAATGACCATGTGCTCAATACAAAATAAAACCATGAAACTACAAGCAGCTTGAATGAGAAAAGGTCTGATAGGTAAAACACTTATAGAATTATACATGTGTAGCTAGCAACTTTCAGTCTATAATCCTTTTAGAGGTTCCCAGTGGCATCTAACAGATAAGGTGAAGCTCGAGTTGCCTTTCATGTTACCCTGAACTCCTAGAGCTACTCATCCACAATGTTAGGTTTTGTATACCTCATCATCCGCATTCCTGTTCCCTCTCTGCAGTGTCACCAAAGACATGCGTTGCAGATGGCGGCAAGGGGAAGCTAGATGAAAACCAGGTTCCCACTCTCCAAAGCGACCCACAACATACCTGACAGACAAAACGATAGCAGTTATGAATTCCACAATGCCGTGACTTGAACTCAACTCATAGCAGGAGGGTTCAACATTCATAAAGGAAAAAGGTTCCTAATGGCTTGTACGGCATACATTTCAATACATCTGGTATGCTTTTTATTGAATAGGTGTTTTGCATGGTGCCAATATACTTACATTCAGCTAACATGCCCATCTCTTTGCATTTGCGTAAGCGACATTCTTGGCACTTTCTCCTCATGTACATATCCATTTCACAGTTTCCTTCATTTTTACACTTGTAAACAGCATTCTTAGTGATACTTCTTCTAAAAAAACCTGTGAAAATAATATTTGGATATTTGAAATGGTGCTAACAGATGCATGTACTGATTATAGAAAGTGCAGAAATATTGCATTACAATCTGTACTCCGATTTACTGTGCCACTTTTCAGGGGGGACCATGCATCAGCATATGTTAAACTGCAAAATTATTTGGTGTATGTTCTCATCTTTCCAATGAGGGCTAGTGGATCAGCACTGAACATCTCAAATGACACCACAGATAACTCTGCAATGCATGCAGATGCTTCTGGGCACAAGGCGCTGTCACTGGCATGACAGGCTGGAAAGCACATCAAAAGGAACTAAACCCAACGTTTTCCCACAAGAGAAGGATTAGAAGCCTAGAATCGGGCTTGCTACTGGGCACCTCCTGACCATGGTGGAAGGAGAGATGCCACCAATATATATGTAAGTATGTATTTATGTGTGAGTGTGTATATATTATACTAATCTGAAATGACTTTTCATGGCATTAGATAACATTTATAAAGGATGAATTGGCACAAATCACACATCTTTGATTTGTGTGCATCATAACCAATGACAAGTCTTAAACCTGAGTTGCAGTTAAAAGAGAGTCAACATATTTACCAAAACGCAAAGGAAGACCTCACTTGCCACTCTACTGGCTCTGGATGACCGAGGGACCAGAAGTTCAGAAGAAACAACAGGCTAGCAGGAGGGAGATTGATTTAATTGCCAAACAAAAGGAAGAAAAAGCTTTTGGTTCTTCGGTTTTGCTGCACAGCATCTAATATGTTACATTCTCATATGCTGCCACTACATGCAGCTCTCAGCATGTTAAATCACTGAATCAAAGAAAACAGGATGATACAGTCATTAGGCTAACAAGGTCCTTTATTTGCAAGCTTTCGTAATCATCAGATTATTTCATCAGGCACAGTAAGAATAAGGCTTTTGAAACAGCAGGGCAGTTTAAGTACTCACCTTTTTTAATGTCCTATCTGATCCTGTCTGATTCTGATTTGTGTTGCCTTCACAAAAAGCCTTACACTTCAGAGGTTCCCCAATGCATTCCAGTATCAAAGATTTAAATGGGGCAATGAAAGTGACATGCGGCAAGAGAATGAAATACTGCTTGGCCGCTCTCAGAGGGATAATTGGATTTAGAAAATGATTCAGCTGTGGACACATTTTCAGTATAGCCACTAAACGGCTGACCAGACTTAAATAGAGCCAACCATTTGTCGTGCTGATCTCTTAGCAAGATTAATAGTGGCACAGTTATCCATGCGTTGGGCTCGTGCTTCTGGAAGGCCAATAGTGTTGGTGAACAACAGTCATTGTTTGGGCCTTTGGCTTGTGAAGGCTGGCATGAAAAGTGTAATGCTGTATTGAGAGTGTGCTTCTCTACATCTGAAAAAAACTATCTGACATGGAACAGGAACACGCACCAGACTCTGGGAAGCTTGTGGTGCATATCTAGTAAAGCACTGGGAGGGCTTGGATTGGAGTGAGTCCAACAACAGGACATTGCCTCTGAGAAGCAGATGGGGTTGTGTTTGTGTCAGGCAAGTGTCAGTAAAGAGGCACATAAAATGCTATTTGAAACATCAGGTCTATCTGTTTCGACCTCTGGTCTTTCCTGGGTAACAATCATGGCAATTTGTTATTTGAGATATTGACTCATGAAGCCGTGATGTTTGTTCAAACTATTTTCCAGTGTATTGAAAGTTTGCATGCATTTGTATTCCTATGTGTTTTTGCATTTTCTGTCCTAAAGTTACCTTTCAGCATTGCAAGTTCAAAGTCATCAAGGGTGTCATTTGGTTCCAAAAGGTGCTCACTAATGGGCATGTCCTTACCTCGCCTCTCAAAGTTTTGCCTTTGTAGAGATTCATCCACGCATGCAGTTGTTTGCCAGTTTCCTCAATTTAGTGGCCTCCAGGGCGCCTTTCATACACAAAATCAGATAAACATCACTGCTGGATGCACACGTGAAACTGACTGTTTTTTGGAATCCTGTCCCGTGTTAAGAATCCTTTGCTTGTGCATGGATGTGTTCAATGTTGTGCGTGATGTGGATGTAAATTGTTTCTTATCATCATTTCTTTGAGATTGACTGGGTGTCTGAATGCAAGGGGCAGCATTTCCCAGGGAGTATTCACACTGTTGTTTGTCATATTCCACAATGGGTTGTAATTCTCGAGCAATCTCGTCAAGGTATTCCAACTCTAGATTGTAAGTGACAGCCAGAGGCACTCAATTTTGTGCCCCATTTGTTCTGCATTCGAGGAGATTGCTGCCAGGAATCCTTGTTACACCGTGGATCTGTCTGCCTACAATTCTGAAGTTGCATCAAAGGTTAAGGAAGTCGGATCGGAAAGCTTGTATGTTTTTATCCTGGTCTATTGTGTCTGAGAATATTTGGTAGTAGCTGAATGCATTGTGGAATATCGTGGCATGCTTTGTGTATGCTTGGTGGAAGCTGTCACTCTTTACAAATAGCTTGAACGATCTGTTGGTTTGTGATACACTGTGTTCTGTAGCAAACCATCATTTATTGTTATGATGGTCTCAGGGAAATGCACTTTTACAGGAGAGTAGGAGAGTTTGAGGTTGATGATTGTTGCATGGAACTCATTGAATCTTCTTCAGAAGCTTAAAGTATCCTATTTCCCAGTGGTCCAAATAAGGAGGATATTGTCAATGTAGCGAAGATATCTTAGTGGTATGCAGTCACAGATGGCAAGGAAATCATTTTCTAGTTGTGCAATGAATAGATTAATGTACTGCGGTGCCAATTGAGCGGCCATTCCAGTCCTCCTCATCATTTGGAGATAAATATGAGTACCAAATGGGAAATAGTAGTGGGTTAAGAGGAATTCTTTGCACTTGGGTGTAGGGCAATGTGATGAGTCCTCATAAGAACCCTACCTAAAGTCTCCTCCCAGGGGGGCAGGGAAAGCCAGACGCTTCGTGATCCTAACCCTGGGGGCCGTGTTAGCTGGGATGATCACCTGGGAGCAGAAGGGCCCCTGGGGAACAGGAGAACTTTGTGGGATGAGATGCAGTATTTACTTTTATCAAAGAAGGGAATATCCATGATACCAGAATATGCAGCGGCTTGCTGTCAGAGAAAGCTTTCATTTTCTCAAATTGATTGTCATAATGAGGGTGAATACAATTTTAACCTGTCATGTATTAGGAGTATACACGTTTCTGACATTAATAGAATTGAAAACCTCTAGAAGTCCCAGAGAAATAAGGAAGAGGAGTCTTTTAGTGGTATCAATGTAACCCATAAGAAATCCCCTTTGCCTGTAAAACAAACGCGTCATGGAATCCTTCCGGAACTCCTCTGAGAAGTATGTATAAGGAGAATAATGAAGTTGGTCAGATAAATTCCTAGAAAAAGCTGAATTTGACTTTGTGGACTTCAAGTCCCAGAATTCCCAGGGTACTGGGTTGAGGACGAGGATTGCAGAGACACAGGACTACAAGTCACAGTCAATAAGGACTAATGGACCACACCTGAGGGAGACTGGGAGGCATAAAAAGCCCCCTCAGTTTCAGGCCATGGCGAAGAAGAAGGTGAATCAGAGCAGCAGTAGAAGGTGGAGTAGTCTTCCTACCTCCATGTGGCATCAGAAGCAGAACTCAGTTGTGAGCTGAGACGACAGGACCACAGAGGTGTGCGTAGTAAATGCTAGTCCTAAGAGGGTCTTCAGGACACGAGTGTTCAGCTACAGAGGTCGCACAGCTGAAAGCGTACCTACTCATAGTGTTTCCCAATTTCAGCCCAGCACTGAGAGCAGACGAGCTCCATATCGCTGTGGGAGCCAGGAGAGCTCTAGTATTGGCAGACACGGAGCTTCGGGAAAAAGCAAGGAAGAGTTGGCCGGGCCGCAGGGGGAAACAGATGCAGAAGACCTGGAGGCAGCGAGGAGAAACGGACATGCTAGCCAGCCCCGGTGGGTTCACTGTTACATTGTAACCACCCTCTGTCCGAGGCTAGGAATCTAAACTGTAACATTGTAAACTGTAACAAAGTAACGGTAAACAGAAGGAACTCTTTTGAATACTGAACAAATGTGAAGCAGGCTAATTAATTTGTTATTAAACAAGCTCCTCCCCAACCGTTACGGGGTATTGTAAAATTGTTCCCCTCCTATTCTCACATAGAACACTTGGCAGTACACTTAGCAGTACATCATCTCCGTGTACAGTTGAAGCCAGAAGTGCACCCAACAGTCAAATTGAACTTGGAAGTGTACCTAACAGCGAGCTCCCACTGAATTTAGAACTACAATCAGAAAGCCCTCCTAAACTCCACCTAAAAGTCCAACCAAAACCATACCTGGAGCGTTGCTACATTCAACTTCTCCTTAAATAGCCTACACATATTCCAGCTTATTGGAGGAATGCCAGCCCACGAAGGAAACTCTACCAACTGCGTAACTATGCTGTAGCTACAACTAAATAGAATGCCTAACTTGCATAGCCTAGGGTCTAGCTACATCCCAAAACAGCCTAATATCTATAAACTATAAAGCCCAATAAACTTAAGTTTCAATTGAGACCACACCTAACAGCTCGTACTAAGCATGAGTGCACCCACTCCAACAGAGTCTGTTGGAAACGACCACCGTGGACTGCCCTCACTTCCCGGTGTACCTTCTGCCCCAAACCACCCCACCATCCTTTGCACTCCCTACCATTCCACTCTCCAAACACCAAGCCAGAGGGGCACGATGGCGAGGCAACCACCCTAATACCACTCCACCCTGAACCCCACCACCGGCCAGCCCACGTTAACCACGCCCTCTCCCCTCACTATCTTAGCGGGCCATCTTGCCCAGCAAGCATCCACCTCTCGCCCTGCCCACAAACCCCCACCACCTCCCCCCCCGAACACACCCCTTCCCGTCCCTAAAAACTGCACGCCTAGCCCTAGCAAGAACCGAAGCCGCATCCCTCTCCCCCTCTGATCCCCCTTCCCTCTCTCATACTCCAATCGCAACAAGGAAACTAAAGAGGAATCACACCTGGTCCCCCTCAATCTCTCAGCACTCCTTGCCTCCCCTGTCCCGACCCACCTCCACTTTCCCCCAGTCACCTCCGTCCCCCGTAGCTTCCCCTGCCCTGAAACCCGTCTCCCTCGACTTCTCATCAACTGGAATGGAAACTCCTAACCGCCCACACCCCACCTTAAAATCCCCCGAACCAAATCCAATCATCCCAACTCACGCAGCCACCCAATCCCGCCCGAAGCCCGCCAGTCCTTCTGCCCGCCCACTCTTTCCACCGATCATCACCCACCCTCTCCCTCCCCAGCTTCTACTCACTCCGCCACTACCCCTCTCCGCCCCAGCCCCGAGACCAACCTCGTCTGCCGACGTGAACTGCATCCTATTTAATGCCCGATCTGTAGCAAAAACAGAGAGCGGATGAACGTATGGAGCGGAAGAGTGTATGGAGCGGAAGAGTGTATGGAGAGGAAGAGTGTATGGAGCGGATGAGAGTATGGAGCGGATGAGTGTATGGAACGGATGAGTGTATGGAAAGGATGAGTGTATGGAACGGATGAGTGTATGGAGCGGATGAGTGTGTGGAGCGCATGAGTGTTTGGAGCGCCTGAGTGCGTGGAGCGCATGAGTGCATGGAGGGCATGAGTGCGTGGAGGGGGATGAGTGCGTAGAGGAGAATGAGTGCGTAGAGGGGGCAAAAAGCAGATGAGTACCTGGAGCGAATGAGTGCCTGGAGCGAACGAGTGTCCAGAGTGAACGGATGTGTTGCGTAGAGTGGCCGAGTACGTAGAACAAACTGGCGCGGATTGCATCCAGTACTGATGAGTGCGTAGAAAGGATGAGTTCGAAGAGCTGCTGAATGCGTATAGCATGGGCCAGACAAAAGCGCTTGCATGGGGCAGACAAGAGAGCATGCGTGGGGCAGACAAGAGTGCATGCGTGGGGCAGACAAGAGTGCATGCGTGGGGCAGACAAGAGTGCATATGTGGGACATACAAGAGTGCATGCGTGGGGCATACAAGAGTGCATGCGTGAAGTGGACAAGTGTGCATGCGTGGGGCGGACAAGAGTGCATCCGTGGGGCAGACTGGAATGCGCGGGGCGAACCGGAACGCGCGGGGTGGACTAGAGCGCGCGGGGCGGGGCGGGTCAGAATGCATGAGTGCGTGCAGCAGACCAGAGTGTATAGACCAGACGTGGGTGCATGGAGCAGATAGGTGTGCACGGAATGGACTGGAGCACATAGAATTGCATGACGTATATAGTATAGTCTGGAATGCAGAGAACGTTTGAAAGAGCATATAACCCATCATATCACACCACCACGCTTACTCTCTCCTTTACATCACCACTCAACTAGAACGCAGAGATACTATGACACCATTCGGTATAGCTGTTCTCATACCAACATCTGCCGCTTACTCCACATCACTCTAAGTAAACACTGCTGGTTTCACCCCCCCCAGCCAGCCGTTCTCCTCAGGCCTAACGCAGCCACATCCATTCTGGATAAATCCTGCCAGAACGAACACATTCTCCTGAACTCTTAACCACCACACCTATCGCTAAGAAGCAGCTATCACACGAAGACCGCACGAGCTGCACACATATCCGGTGCTCACACGCACCTTTTGACTCTCTCTACTCTCTCTACTGATCTGAACTTCGGTTCCCAAGGGCGTTCAACCTACCAGCGCCTTCAGACCATATCAATGGTATATAAGGCGCTATATAAGTGCAAAATAACATAACATAACATAACTAAGCTGAGATTTTGAAACTGCATATAAAAATCCATGCTAACACAAGTAGGCATGCTGGTCCATTGTTCGTGTGGCCTTGTAAATATACTCTGACAGTTTTTTTAGGAAAACCAATAAACCGTCTGTGGTAAAATTAGTGTGCACCGCCCTATGCTAGGTCTGGCAATTGTAACTAGAAAGGACCCGAATAAAGGAAAATAAGAGGATGCTATTTCCCCATGTTTAGACGCATGCTTTAGCAAACAAGAGATAGGCACATTATTGCATGTATTTGCAGGTGGCCGTAGCAACCTGTTGAAGGTAAGCAGAGGTATATAATTCTACATATTTTTGGTGGAGATGCCAGTGTTCTTTGGTTAGTACAATTGCTAAACATGGTCTTTTGTGTGGTGCTGGTGAACTCTGAATTCCAGTTTGTTTTTCTCTACTGGTTGATTTATTTTCATTAGAACGGTGATGGTGCTGGGTGCATTTTAAAATCTATTCTTACTTTCTTTCTCTCTTATTTGTACAAGTGCACTTGGACTGTGTTTTGACAAGGCATTTACTGCAGTGGCATAGGGTGGACATTAGTGCACTACAATATGACTGAAATTGGGATTACTGATCTTTGCACTTTTGCAGGGATGGAAATGTGTGCTCTGGCAACATGGTCTGCTGACACACTGGCCAGTTGGCGGGAACTAATAACTTCTTAGAATGATAAGTAAATTCCTGAAGAATTGTTTGCTGATGGAAGTGTGCTACAAATGTGTATGTTGAGGCTTTTTAATTCAGGTGATTGGAAAGAACAGATACATTGTCTAAACCGCCTGGTTGCAAAGACCTGGTTTACTCTACATAAGTTAGTTTAACTGAGAGTGAAGGACAGTTTGGTAACTGCAGCCTTGCACACAGATTTGGCAGTGATGTAGGAGGAAATGTTGAGATTGGAAGAGAAATTGAACCAGGGTAAGCACTGCCTGCAGGTCCAATATGATGATGCAAGTTCATGATTGGCACAGAAAGAGAAACAGTTTTCGGAGACTAAGGAAGAGATTGTGCATTTAAAAACTGTTTTGGATGGTGTTAGAAAAGCTAGAGACCTAGCACTTGCAGAGGTATAGGCACTCAGAAAGAGTGGTACTCAATCATCTAAAGAATTACAGGCAATGGATAATTAGATTGGTAGGCTTAGGGATGAGAATGATAAAATAATGGAATCAGTTGATAATTTTAAAATGCAAATTGCAGAATTAAATGAGGAAATCGCCAAATTGAGGAGAGACAATTCTGCACTGTATGGTGAAAGACGGTGTCTCCAAGCACAGTGTAGGGAGAAGAGGTGGCAACATTCGGGTGTCAGGGTTGTTAGGAGTGTAGAGCTGTTCTTGCCCCATGGACATCAGGGCATTACTCTCACTGAGGCTGAATGCAGCCACAGTCTGGGAAATTTGCCAGCTGTTCACTCAGAAAGAGCTAGCTGCTCTCTAGTGCTCGAGACTGAGTCTGCCTACCCAGAGCAGAGTGAGGGGGGGGGTCAAAGTGATCCATCATGCAATATATCATGCAATACACTAAACATAATGAAGTCTATCAAGACTTTAATCAAACCATTCAAAAAGGATCCAGATATATCGATAGAAGAACATATCAAGAATGTAACTGAAATATTTCAGACACTTGAAATCCCCAAGACCCTAAATGGGAGATTATTTCACTTTACCATGGACCCTGCTTCTGCTAACTTCATTCGAGGTTTAAATGAGCAGAAGCATTTTTCATGGGAGCACTTTGACAGAGAGATTAGGAGACAATGTTCTCTATATCACTCAATCAAAGAGGCCAAGAATGCCACATACGGTATGACAGCTCAGTTAAATGAGTCGCCATGCCAGCTCATTTAAAAATAGCATTCTGAGGGGGCGCTGTTGAGCAGCCAACGAAAATGGCTGCTTAGCTCGAGAGCTCCGTCGCAGTCCACCGGAATCCTCATCGCATCGGTGCTAATCCGCACTCGCAACTGCAGCAATTGCTGCGATTTGAAAGCAGGAGCCGTCCTCGACACCCACCCGAAATCCCGGGCTGAATCGGACCCTGGGAGCCGCGCGGGCCCCGCCGGAGCGGGTTCTCCCCCACGGCCTTGCCGCGGCCGCTGCGACCTCCGGCTCGCGTGGCGTCCCGGCGCCCGTCACCTGTGCGCCGCCTTCCGCGCCCATCCGAGGCCTCCCCTGCCGCCGGGACTGATTGCCGAGGCTCCCGTGGACCGTTCCCTGGCTGGGGCTGGCGCGACTGGTCTGCCTGTGCGCAGCGCTCGGGGGCCTCCTGCCCCCCCCACACGGACACCGCCTCCCGGCCTGATCCCTTGGACCCTGCGGGCTTCGCCCCTGCCGGCTGCGGCCTTGCGTGCTCCGCGGCGGGAGCCGCCGGCAACACCGTCCGGGGGGCGCCTTGAGGGACGCAGCCCGCCCCCCCGAAATCACCGAGACCACGCCACTAGATGGCCGCTAATCCGGACCTGATCCCCTGACGTCTCCTGGGAGGCGGCGGTCTCGCCCACCTACGGGCAGGAAGGTGGGTGCTTGGCGCTACGCGGGGGGCCCCCCCTCTCCGCCCCCTCTGGTGCGGACCCCGTACCATCGGCCTAAGTCGCCCGGAGGGCTGTCCACACACGGGCTGGGACCTCTGCGGCCCCCCCCTACCTCACCTTGCTGCTAGAACTGGGCCCACTCCTTTGCCCTAGCCACACACTTCACTACGAGCCACCGCTCCCGGGATTCGACAGCCGGCTGGCTAACCTCACGGCGGCACCGGAGTGCACGGGATCCCACTCATTTGCTGCCGCCGCTCAAGACCACGCCACCTTCCCACCACCATATCCCGCTTTCTCTGCCCAGTCTCCGACTCTACGGCTCCTCCACCCTGCTACCCCTGACCAGCTGCCACCCCCCACGTGTCGCCCCATCCTTGACTCGACCTTGGCCATGTCCAGCAGAGCACGGGGTGCTAATAAAGTGGGCGCTATGGACAAGTTTGCCAAAGCGGCGCCCAGGGCAGACCTGGCGTCCTCCTCTGCGGCACAGGAAGATAGCGCGCCCCCCCTGGACCCCCCACACCCGGATCTGACCACCTTGATGGAGTCCATGGCGAAAAACTTCGCATCCTTCCACGAAAAGCTGGACGACATCAATGCTAGTGTGGCCTCCCTACGGACTAAGGTGGACCAACATGGGACCAGGATAACTGAAACGGAGCAGAGGATAGGGGCCAGCGAGGACCATATTCATACTCTCCAAAACACAGTCACTGAGCTCGTCCACGACATGAAACAGCTCAAAGCCAAGAATGATGACTTAGAATCTAGATCCCGGTGGAACAACATACGCATTGTGGGGGTTCCCGAGTCTGCACTTAAAGGGCGCATGGAGGTGGCGGTCGAGCAGCTAATTAGAGATCTCCTTGGCGATCCGGAGTTTTCACCATTCTTTACAATCGAGAGAGCGCACCGCTCTCTGGCGCCCCGGCCTAAGCCTGGCGACTTCCCCAGACCGATCATCGCAAAGCTACTGAGCTACAAAGACAGAGACCATATACTCCGTTTGGCCAGAGAGAAGGGGGAGCTAAGATTTGAATCACAAATTGTCAGGATCTTTCCGGACTTTTCGGTAGGGGTACAAATGGAGAGGCGCCGATTTGGCGGGGTGAAGAGGATGCTCAGAGACAGGAAAATTGAATACTCTATGCTTTTCCCTGCCCGCATGAAATTCATCCACCGCAACAAGAGCTACTTCTTCACGGTCCCTGATGAAGCGGTTAAGTTTATAGAAGCACAGATTCCACTGCCACAACCCCCGGAGGAACCAATTGGCGAGGACTGAGACTATCATCCCTGTGCTCATAGATGAACCTCTTGTGCCCTGGCTACTGAGGTCTGCCCATCTGTGGATTGGTGCTGGCCCTCTCCTGACTTCCCTCTGGCCGGCCTGCCCCGGCCCATGGCCCTGGGTCTAACATTGCATCTCCTCCGGGGGATGCCTGCTCACATCTTGGATCCCCGGCCCCTTCGTCCTTGCAATCTCGAACAACACGGTTTATCCTCCTGCTTGTAACCCCCGCCGCACTGGTGGGGAAAAACTGTAAACTGTAACGATGCTTTATTATGCAATGATCGCACAAAGGTGGTCTAGACGGCAGCAGCAGCCCCCACTGCAGCTGCAATGCCGCTTAAGGCGAGGGTTATGTTATCGAGCCCCTGTTGGGCTATGTTTTTGGTGCTGCCGAGTTGGGGATGGCACGCAGGTTGCTTTGTGGGCGGGTGTCGAGGCACTGCTAGTTGTTACTGGGCGGTGAGGGTGGGGGGTGGGACAGTTGGGGTTTACTTTATTCAAAATGGCAGGATGGTCTTGACGGACGCGGCAGGGTGGTGGGTCTACTTCACTCTGGCGCCCCTGGTGGGTGTGGCAGTCAGTTCCCGCATTTGGGATGTCCCGTAACCCCCTGCTATGGCCATCAGAGTGCTGACCTGGAATGTACGGGGTCTGACCAACTTTACTAAGTCTCGTAGGATAACGGCGTACGCACAGAGACACGGGATCAAAGTGCTCCTATTGCAGGAAACTCACGCTCAGAAACTCCTGTCATCGAACCTCGCACAGACCTGGGGTCCAAACAGATTCTACACTCAGTATTCCACCCAGTCCAGGGGGGTACTCACTCTTATACACAAGGCTGTTGCGTTTACACTTCACACATCCCACATCGACCCAGAAGGTAGATATGTAATTCTGCACTGCACCTTGGCCGGGGACGAATGCCTGCTCGTGAACTCGTATGCCCCCAATATTGACTCCCCGGAGTTTATAGACACCATATCTGCCATTCTCATGAAATATATCGATATCTCTATCATATGGGGCGGAGACATGAACCTCATACTTGATGCGACCTTGGACAGGACGGCCACTGCCCGTAGACCCATGTCTCGCGCGGCTAAACGGCTTCAAACTCATATGGGCTCCCTCAACTTGATCGATGCCTGGAGGACACTCCACCCCCGAGAGAGGGACTGCACCTTTTACTCTACGGTACACGACAGTTCCTCGAGGATAGATCTATTCCTCCTGTCGGGTGACCGCATGGGCAGGGTTTCGGATGTCAGGATCCTTCCGCGCACGCTCTCCGATCACTCCCCAGTGCTCCTACAGATCCAACTTGGTAGAGCCCCTGACGCCCGCCCTGCATGGCGCTTCAAGCCCGACGCCCTGTCAGATATAGTCTTTAAGGCTGAGATTCTGGCGGACATAGCCTTGTTTTTCGAAAACAACAACGCCTGCGACACGCCCGAGGGGACCAGGTGGGAGGCATTCAAAGTTTATATTAGAGGTATGTGCATTTCCAGGGAGGCAGGGGTCCTCAAGGCCATAAGGCAGGCGCTGAGGGACTCTGAAACTAAGCTTAAAAACCTAGAAAGAGATTACGCCTCTACTCCAGCGCCTGCAACCCTAGCGAAGATCAGAACGGAGCTGGAACGGTTTGAGACGCACGCCCTGAGTGAGGTGAGATACCATGCTCGCCCCATTGCGGCCCGAAAGTATGGAGAGGGGGACAGGCCGGGCAGGACCCTTGCTAAACTGGTGCGATCAGAGGGAGGTAGGACCCGGATCGATAGTGTTATCGACGAAAGGGGCGTGAGACACTGGTCGGACCAAGCTATCCTCGACACTTTTACTGGCTTTTACGCCAACCTATACGGTCCCCAACCGACACACTCATCCCAGGACTTAGATGACCTACTGGAATCTATTCCTATGACCCTGATCTCCCAAAACACCAAAGAACTCCTCGACGCCCCGTTCTCCCTAGAGGAGATAGTTCGGGCAATCTCAGATCTTCCGAAGGGCAAGGCCCCGGGTCCCGATGGGCTCACAGCTGAGCTCTACCAAGAGCATGTTGCCATACTAGCGCCCATACTCCACGGGGTCTGGACGGAAGCACTACGTACACTCATCCTTCCTCCCTCCCTAAGAGAGGCATTGATCACTGTCCTCCCCAAGCCCGGGAAACCCCCAGACGAATGTAGCTCCTATAGGCCCCTGTCGCTTATTAACACTGACACGAAGATTTTTGCCAAAATAATTGCCAACAGGTTTCTCCCGTCCATGCCCTACCTGGTCCATGCCAACCAAAGCGGATTTGTCCCTGGGCGCTCCACGGCACTCAACATCCGGCGCCTCTTTAATGTCCTGTCCAGAATTGATCCAAATGCCGACGCAGTGGCAGTCACACTAGATGCCCAAAAGGCATTCGACATGGTCTCATGGCAATACCTATGGGCTGTGCTGGAGAAAATGGGGATAGGCCCGAACATGATCTCCTACATAAAGTTGCTATACACAAGGCCATCGGCGAGGGTCCTCATCAACTCCGTCCCCTCCTCCCCCTTCGAACTACACAGAGGCACACGCCAGGGCTGCCCGTTCTCCCCCATCCTCTT
This sequence comes from Ambystoma mexicanum, assembly GCF_040938575.1. Classification (NCBI taxonomy): domain Eukaryota; kingdom Metazoa; phylum Chordata; class Amphibia; order Caudata; family Ambystomatidae; genus Ambystoma; species Ambystoma mexicanum. The sequence goes on from NC_090936.1 coordinate 872,574,066, forward strand.
TGCGCTGTCCATCGAACCCATGGCTGATCACGTTAGGAACCGCCACACCCGGAAGGGCGTACGCTTGCAGGACTCACCAGAAATCATCTCACTATATGCGGACGACGTACTCCTCTATGTCAGACAGCCCTCCATACACCTTGACCCTATCATTCGCGACATAACCAAAATAGGAACGTACTCGGGCTTTACTATAAATTACTCCAAATCTGAAATCTTCCCCCTAACTAAAACAACTCAGCAACCGTCCTGTGAGTTCCCTCTGCGCTGGTCCCCGGGCGGAATTAAATATCTAGGAGTGCAAGTGTCATTAGCTAAAACATCCCTGTTGGCAGACAATTACGCAGCCACAGCTCAGCTCATCGAATCCAAGCTGCTTAAGTGGCGCAACCTGCCACTATCCCTGGCGGGCAGACTTTCCCTAATCAAAATGATCGCGGTACCCAAGCTCCTCTACATATTCGCCAACGTGCCGGTATGGCCAGGCAAGCAGTACTTCAAGAACCTCCACACAGCGTTTGCCCAATTTCTATGGCACTCCGGAGCAGTCCGCAAGAAGTGGCTACACATGGCCCTCCCTTACGAAAGAGGGGGCTTCACTGCCCCCGATCTGACTCTATACTGGAATGCTGCACAGGCCCAACATGCCACCCACTGGTACACTCACCCAAATCCGCCCCACACGTCAAATTAGAGAAAATGGCTGGCGATGGCACCCACGCCATGACCTTACTATTACACTATACATACCGTACTGATGCCCCATCGGACCCAGTGGCCACTACGATTAGGGCTTGGAACAATATCCTCCCTTCCACTCGGGAGCAGCGTCCGTATTACAAGTGGCTCCCCCTATGGCGGTTCCCTGGCCTCCCTCCGACACATGATCGCCTTCTCTCTCGGCGGTGGGAGGACCTAGGATATCGGGCCCTAACAGATCTCTACCACGATGGCACATTTATTACTCCCCAAACATGGCGCTCAGGACACCCCGGCTCAGCACTGGACCTGTTGCAGTACTACAGGTTGAGAGCAGCGGTACGGGAGATGTGGCCCTCCTTCCCTGATGAGCCTCCTGACTCCCCTGAACTCCAATATATAGCTAACTCCTCAGGCTGTAGGGGTATAATCTCCTCCCTGTACAAAATGCAGCTGGACAGACTGGGTAACACGACCCCAGACTCACGCCGAGCATGGGCGGAGGAACTGAACACAGAGATCACCGACGCAGTCTGGAGCAAAATGTGTGCACACACGCGCAAAGTCTCACTCAATGCCAGGTTCCGCTGCATGCAATACAAACTTCTCAACAGACTCTACTACACGCCACATAGAGTGGCAAAATTCGCATCCAACTCCACACACACATGCCCGAGATGCAGAGCTCCCGAGGCAGACCACGGTCATATGTTCTGGTCCTGCGCTGCGCTCGACACATTTTGGGGTGAGGTCACAGAAGCGCTATCGGAGATAATTGGCTCCCCAATTGAGTCGACCCCACTAGCCTTGCTGTTCGGTATTTGGACTGGGGAGGACGAGAGGAAAAAGTCGAAATTCTTAAATGTGGGTGCTATTGTTGCCAAAAAATGTATACTGCAATGCTGGAAGCGCCATAACCCCCCATCCTTCAACATGTGGCTGAGGGCCCTCACGTGGGTACAAACGTGTGAAGAGGAGTACATTGGATCCCTGCCCACCCCCTCCCGCCCCAGGAATGTCTGGTCAGAATTTTGCAGCTATTTAAATAATAAGGATGGGGTTGAATGGACCTCCACCCCCTCACCTGCCCAACCGGACTAAAAATGAGGCATGCCCCGCCCGAGCTATCCCACAATATCCCCCCTGCTCTTATGTACTGTTGATTCTATCTGTTTTGCAATGCATTTATGTGCTGTCATGATGCTCGCTTACATGTATGCTATCCATGCTGTACCTGTTTTGACTTCCTGCCAATAAACAAAAGTTCAAAAAAAAATAAAAATAGCATTCTCATGTTTTGATGTGGCATGTGACCCTCATTCAGCAGAGTTCAAGACCACATTTTTCTACGGATTGCAGTGGGGCATGGTTTCTCAGCTTACCCGTTAATTTAGTAGGGATAAAACTTTAGAATGGATCATTGAACAAGCCACTAAAATCTATTAAATAATCGCTCATGAGAAGGGGGAGGTTAGGAGTAAGGAACCAAAACAAAAAAGCTAAAGAATCTACTCCTGCAATTCTAGAGGTAAGATCTGGCAAGATTCCATTGGAGACAGCTCAAATTCAAATAAGGAATGACATACAACAGAGGGGCATGGCCACGCAAACGAAAACAGTAACACCCCAAATACCTTTATTCCAATCCACAGATCCCAGTGACAAAAGCTCCTATATTAGTCCTCGGTATCTTGGTATCTCTCCTAAGGTGGGATTTTGCTATGATATGCTAGGGCAAAATAATAGCCAGAATCAGATGTATAGCGGGCCATACCAGGCATTGGGGACCCAGAGAAGGTTTGACCCTGCCAAAATGGTATACGGCAATCAAGCAAGACCAAGGTATGCAGATAGGTTCATTGAAAATGGAAATCAACAAAGGGAACACTTTCAGCCAAATGAGAGACATAATGAGACATAATGTAAACTATGCACCTCACCCTTATACTCAGTCCACCCGACAGGTTGAGCATGGTCAGAGGATGGTCCCCCTATGCTCCCCAGCCCCTGCGTCAAGGGAATTCAGGGGCAAACAGAAACAGGAACCAGTCACTTGAAAGGTGCCAGAACAGGCCTAATCAGGGTGAATGCAACCAGTACTGGCCTAGAGCACAGAGGATGAGTTTGGGCCTATGGACAGATTTCAGTGCTTGGAGGCACAGGTGAAGATGTTGTCTGAGCAGATTGGAAAACTGTGTGCAGTAAAGAACCAGCAAATGTGTAAAAGAGCAGAAGGTCACAAGAGTGACATTGCATGAAGGGACAACAAATGACTACTTAGCCAGGCTTCCCACAATGAAAGTGCCAATGACAATGATTTACCATTGAAAGAACAAACTGAATTGCGTAGTGACCTCAAACCAAGAAAACAAAGGAATGACAATTAAGTAGGAAATGAGAATGCACTCAAAAAGGGGTATGGGTTAATCTGGAGTTGAACCAAACCATTCATGTGTGTGAAAATGAGAAAGAACAAAATATAAATACACAAGAAGAACCCAAAGAACAAAGAGTCAAAAGACAGTGTAAAAGGGACAGGCGATATGACAGTGATAGGTGATGCTTTAAAAACAAGTAAAGAGTTTGCATTCCCAGACTGTTCTAATACTGATCATGTCACAGCAGAAAAGAAATATTGCAAGGATCAGATGATAATTAATTCCCTGAAAAATATTTTGAGCCACAGATATTTCATGAGGTACAAAAAATAGGTAAGTGTCACACACACCAGAAACTGATGTACTGCCACATGACACTTTACAGAACAACTGGGTTCCAGAGTGGAGGTAAGTAGAAGATAGCCAGGTAATGGGGAAAAAGCAAAAGAGGAGTTGGGGATGGACACCTGTGGTCCCGACACAGAAGGGCAGTCAGTGGCAATGCTCCAATTGAATCCTCAGAATAGAAAAATAAATAAGAACCTTGAAAAAGAGATGGGAAAAAAAGGTGGTAAAATGTCATTTCATAATTTCATATGTCCTTTTTCCTAGCAAGAAGCGACAAAGGCCTGAAGAAAATAAGCCCATAGATCAGCAATAATTTGCACTTTTTTTGTATACTTGAAGAATGCGAAGACAGGTATTATGGCCCTATTACTGTTGAAGAGAGGTGCAATACATTTGCAATGATTGACACAGACGCGCAGGCAACTATGATGTAAAGGACATTAATGCAAAGCATAAATGAAGGAAGATTCCCACAAGACATACTAAAGTTGAGGCAGAGTGAAGGCCCAGTGCATAATTTCAATGGGGAAGACATACCAGTGGAGGGTGTCATTGAAGTGGACATGAAGACTGGGGCGCATAGAATGAGACAGGAGGTGGTGGTCACACCCATTGAAGAAATACAATTACTTATAGGAGCAAATTGCCTTAAAAGACTGTCACCCCTCAATGATGGGGTAAATGGGGTGTTGTGGTCTTTGTCCAAAAAAAACCTGAAACCTACAAAAGAAATGTGCTAGAGTAGCAGTGCAAAAGAATGCCACAACATTGCAAAATCAGAGAATGCAGAGGAAGTGTATCTTCAGAATTGTTGTGCAGGAAAAGAGTTTCATTAAAGAAAATGTGTTTAAAAAAAAATTTGGAGAGAGAAGTGATACCAAGTTTTAAAATTAAAAATCAGCATATCTTTGGTCTGGATGGTCCTGATTTGGGACAAAGTATTGTGGGAAGATGCATGTTGAGAATTACAATTGGGTCCAAAAGCTTTCATCACAATGCATGGATTGTAAGTGGGCCCAAAAATAAATTATATTTGGGAAATTACATCATGCACATAATGTGTATGGTGTTGCACCATCTGAATCAAAAGGTTTGGTCTAGGCTGGGGGGAGCAGCACCTGAATTTGAGAACAAAAGACAAGTGGATTGTTGTGCCCAAATGATGCCCTATGCAATTGAACTTCAGGTAAAGAAGAAAGTCACTATTCCTGCTTTCATCAGGCAAGTTGCTGTAGCATTAAAGTACAGAAAGGAAAAACAGACACACGGGCCTCATTACAAGTCCAGTGGTAACTGTGCTGGTAAAACTGGCAGGTTTCTGCCGGACTTGCAATATTTACCGGCACCTGGCTTGCCAGAAACACCAGAGGATTACGACGTTCCGGGAAGTCAGGTGCCGGTAAATGTTAATCCCCATTCCCATTTGAGTCCCTTAGGACTCAATGGGAATGGGGACCACAGAAGCACCAGCACCGTTTATAACAGTGCTGGTTCTTCCCTGAAACTCTGCGGGTGGGACGGCACTCTCGTAGTGTGCCAGTCCAGGTAACAATAGTGCTGGTAGGCTTAACGGCACCGTTGTTACGGGACCGGCACACTTGTAAGGAGGCCCAAGGGCCTGATGCATTTGTGTGTCTCAATTAATCCAATAGATAGTAGGGTCTAGAATGTGAATATACACCATTATTAGAGATTGGGGATGGCCCTATTCTAATAATGGTGAATAACAAGGGGTGACAAAACATTAATTTGGAAGAAGGTACAGCATTAGGTATGGCTGTGCAGGAATCCCACTACACTGCTGATGATCGGAAACATCCCTGAAATATAGGTCACTTCATGGGATGAATTGCCTGAGTACTTAGATTCTAAACCAAAAGGGATTTTCAGGATTCAATCTTTTTACCCTTATGAATTATAAGATGTGATTTGTTGTCATCAGGATAATTGTATCCTATTTAAGATGAGTGAATATGAAAAAGAAAAAACAGCAAAAAGAAAATACAGCAAATTGAAATGGAATCTGATGTGCCAAGATATTGGAGCGTGGTATCCATCCAAACAGATGCTGCCACACAGCTAAAGGAAATCACGGAAGTCCATCCTTTAGAGGATTTCCCCGAATTCTCAAAAATGGTAGAGGAACAAATTCAAGCTGCAGATGCTTACACAAGTGAAGAAGAAAGAGATCAGTTGAGGAAAATGTTCATGGAGTTCAAAAACGTATTTGCCAAAGACGCCTATGATTGTGGGCTTACTGACTTTTATATTGATACACTTCCAGAGGGATGTGGCAGAGAGCCTGTATTTGTACAACAATATAGGTTACCCATGGCCTGTCTGGTGCCCCTAGCAGAAAAAATTAAAAACTTAGATCCAGAGGAATCATTAGGCCTATCCACAGTACTTCAAATACACCCATATTAGTTGTGCTAAATCCCAATGGTCAATGGTGCTTGCGTGCAGATTTAAGAGAATTAAACAAGAGGGTACCTTTGTCAAGGTGACCACTTCCGTTTATTGATCAAGGCCTTGCAGAGGCTCAAGGGTCAAAGGTATTTACCACTTTGGATTTTACTGCAGGGTAATGGGATGTGCCACTAAATGAAGATATTCAAAACCTATTCGGCTTCCTGTTTAACCGATTACAGTATGCATGGAATCGTACCCATTTGGGTATATCATTAGTGGGAGCGAGTTTGGGATATTTCGGAGCAGAACATTCACAGATGCGGCCGAGAAGGGAACTATGATCAATGTGAATGATGTCCTGATAAAAAATGAAAACATAAAAAGTAACTTCAATGAAATTAGGCATGTACTCAGCCAGGTGCAGAAGGTTGGGGCAAACGTATCATTACAGAAAGCACAGTGGTGTAGAAAAAGGGTGAACATCCTGGGACATGAAGTAACAGAGCAAGGGTTAAACCCACAAAGGAAAAAGGTTGAAGCTATTCAGAAATGAAAGGATCCCACTAATCTTAAAGGCCTGAAGAGTTTGTTAGGAATGACAAGTTACAACAGGAAATATATTAAAGATTATGCAGAAATTACAGAGCCATTTACTAAATTACTGGAAGTGGGAAAATTAACAATGTGTGGTGGTAGCAGACAAGTTAAAAAAACAGTTTGATAAAGGCCTCATGTTTAGCTTATCCAATAAAGAACCAAGATTTCTTTATAGGGATAGGGTTCATAGATCAGTGTATGTCAGCATTCTTATATCAAAAACGTGATTCAAATAAAGCCATAGCATGTGCCAGCAAAGTGCTGCCACAAGCAGAAACAACATTTAACGAATGTGAAAAGGCACTATTGACCACTGTGTGGGCATTACAGCACTTCCGCCCCATTATTCAGGGAGAGCAAGTAACTGTTGAGACAAATCATCAGCCTCTGCCCAATTTTTACGGAGTAAAAGAATCATATCAGGAAATTTAGCTCAGTCAAGAATCACATCATGGATGTTGTCATTGCAGGGGTTCCCAGTTAAAGTTAGATATGGACAGAATAAAAAAGCCCATTTGTTCAAGGGCTCTCAGACTTACATGATTGTGCAGCTGTCTGTGACTCTGATGACACAGAGTTAGAAGGAGATTTGATTGAAATTGAACAATCCCCACAAGAGGCATTCAATGACGAGACATGTAGGGATCTCCCAAATGTGCATGTAGATGGCTGTGCATATCACTTGGGGGGTGATTCTTAAAAAGAATTGGTAGCAGTAATAGGGAATTTGTGGGTCTAGTGTAATGGCATCCCAAGAGTAAGCATGAGGTTAGGTTCCAAAAGCAGTCAAGTTACGGAGTTGGCTGCCATCAATAAGGCAATATCCACAGCAGTAGAAAATAGATTCAACGAAGTAGATTTAGTTACTGATTCCGATTATGCCCAAAATAGTTTTGTGGAATATTTACCTGGGTGGAAATTGAGAGGAATGGTCACATATAACAAGTAGCCATTCAAACATAGTAAAATGGTTCAGGCCATAGATAAGCTGGTGTCAGATAATGATATGATTATTTACTGGAGAAAAATACAAGGTCAATGGAAAACACCAGGGGAAGACAAAGAGGAGAATGACAAGGCAGATCAGTTGGCCAAGATTAGGGCAGTGATGGGGGATTTTTTTTTCCTATTGAGCACCTACTTGGTGAAATCCAGGTGGATGCGATAACATGCTCCAAATCTCAGGGAACAGTTCATCAGCCTGTGGCACAGTGGAGTTTCGATTCCCCTGATCAGGACTTGTCAAGGCACAAAAAGAAGATCCCATTTTAGGTCTACTCTATAACCATTTACTAGATTCAGAGCAAAATCCTCTGACTGACGAGGACTGTGAAGGGAGAGAAGAGTTGAGGGTGTTGTTAAAGAACAGAAAGAGAATTCGATTACAAGATGGTCTGATGTTTCGGGAGTCCGTTTCAGCCCAAATGCAGGGGGTGGTACTTTTGTCATTTCGGGGGTTTAGGCTACATCATGATTATGATGCCATAACAGCAGGACATAAAGGGTCGCAGAAAACATTTGAAATGTTCAAAGAATATGCTTATTCGCCACACGTGCTCCAAGAAGTGGAGCTGTATACACGAGGATGCCTAGTGTGTGCACAGTTTCAGCCTGCCTTCCCAACCCATAGGGCTCCACTAATGAAAAGAGGTCTGACACTTCCCTGGTCAGATTTATGGGTAGATTTTATTAGCCCAGTCCAAAGATCAGAACGGGGAAACAGATATATACTGACAGTCACATGTTTAATGTCCAAATGGTTGGAGTGCATCCCAGTACCTGACGGCAGTACGCAAACCGCAGCCATATTGCTGGGGACTCATATTTTCTATAGGTTTGGTTTACCTCAAAGAATAGAATCAGACCGTGGGAGTCATTTTACCAGTGCAGTGATGACAAAGATGTGGCAAATTTTGGGAGTGAAAAGGAAACTGCACATTTCCTATTGGCCTTCTTCTTCTGGAGGTGTGGAATGTTGAAATAAATCAATTATTGATATTTTGAAAAGGTTTGTAGCTGGAGCAGGATCCAGCTGGGATTTGCGACTCCCTCTGGTGCTGATGTTTATTAGGTCAACAGCATCAAAATCCACTGTCTCAGCCCACATGAAATTATGACAGGCAGGAAAATGGTTTTGCCACAACATTTGCTATACCACACCAATTAACAGGTTCTGGCAAATCAAGCCACAATTCATGAATAAGTGGGAGAGCTGAGAAGGTATCTGCAGCATGCATTTGAATTTACGCAGGAGAATCTAGAAAGAGACACTGATAATGCGATATCATACTATGGTAAGAAAACATCTGTGAGAGAGTATGAAGAAGGTGATCAGGTTTTTCAATTTTACTTTATAAAAGGTAAACACAAAAATGGCAACTTTCTAGCATCCTGTCACGCCCATACAAAATTGTGGACAAGGTTTCACCTGTTGTCTACAGAATTGTGATAAGGGAAGGAGAGCTGACTATGGAACAATTTGTCCACAACAATCAAATCAAGCCATTTCATTCAAAGCATGAGGTTAAAAGGCTTGAACAAACTGGAGAAACTAGCAGGGAATGAAAAGTGTAGGTGTGCCCTAAGATGAAAGTACCACCAAAAAAATGTGCATTTTACTTTGAAGGAATTCACTGTAACAGATAAGCTGATGCACTGTAGCCGGTAAGTAGGTGTGCATGGTATTACTAACATAAGTAGTAAAAAGGGCATAAAACAGGTAAGTCAGTGTGTGTGAGAGTATGGACGTGAGAGGTGAAAACAAATAGGGAAGAAAACAAATTTCAAAATGTTTAGATTATGGTAATATTGTATTTCTAGGTTAATGATACGTTTTATACATTTTTGGTTTCCAAATAGGTGGAACAAATGTGGGGATGTGTTTGAATTGTATGTTTTCATTATTATTATGCCATACATTTTATGTATACAATTTTTTTCAGAGTGTTGCAGATGGAGTTTTATTATAAAATGTATATGTTTATATGCTTTTAACAAATACTTTTGTTTCCAGGAGATGTAGAGTTGAGATGTTATATGATGCACTTGTATTTTGTATAACACATCATTTTCCTGTAGGTTGTATAATACATAATTTTTTTTCAGACTGAGAAGTGAACTGCGATATTGGTAATATATATTACAAAAAAGTGTTTTACTTGATACTTAATCTATTTCTTTTTTGATTTAGATTATTAATTGACTTCCTTTACCAGCACCCCTGGAGCTGGGTGTCTTCTGAGGGGACCCGTGGAGAAACCCGAGTTGGAGGCCCCTGTACTAAAACCTCCTGGACCGAAAAAGAAGATGGTGAAACTGGCGAGTGTAAAGGAGTGACACAGATGTGGGGAATGGAAGCCTGCACCCATGTTGTGCGAAAATGTGTGGCATTGTGCACTGGGCCAACTCTAGGCCTTCTGATGGATTTGGCACTGGTGGCAGTTTAAAGGAAACTTAATTTTCCATCAATACAATACAGTAATTCAATGATGAACCATTCTTCCAATCTTTATCCATTCTTGACTCATGAACCATTGAACTGAATTTATTTCTGGGTGTGAGCCCCACTCCTTTCAAATTAGAGATATTGGTTTCAACATATTTTTAGATATGGACTTGTAGAACCATTTATTCGGATGAACATTTATTAACTACATAGACAAATATTACATATTTTAATCATTTATTTAGCAAAAGGACTCAAATAAGGAATCAGTGTTAATTGTGTATTGGCAATTTATTAGTAAGCTACTAAAACAAACTTTAAAAAAAGAACACATATATCAATATTATTGAGAAAAAAGGATTCCAATAATATGCAAAATTCATATGCAAAACACATTATAACCTGTTTAATGACATTCAAACTTGTGAATGATTGAAGTTGCAAACAATAACTGATGATTATTAAGCCAGTGAGTGGGAATGCTTATGTTCTCACAAATGCACCCAAGATGACATGAGTGGTGTGGTGTAGTCAGGATTAGTGTTTCTGTAGGAGCCCATGTATATTCAGGTCTCTAAAGAAACAAGGGGGGAAGTGTAGGGACAAGCAATGCAGTATTTTACAAGTAGTGCAGCATTTTAACCAGTCTAGGAATTTCATCAGCACCTAAGACTTGTAAACATGTGTGTCGGTGCAAAGATGATGATGGTATTGCATACAGTGTGTGTGTGTGTGTGGCTTGGCATGATGTGAGGCACTGGTGTGAACTACAGAAGGGGTGACCTGGGAGTTAGCTTTGCATAGCATAGCATAGCATAGGTATAGTGTAGTTGAAGCATAGGGACTAACAAATATAACCTTTACTAATTTCTATTAACCCTAACATAATAAAATGATTAGTGATTAGAATTGTGCAAACTATGGGTGCAAGCTGGGGGTGTAGATACAGAATGCATGCCTCTGCGATGCTGGTTTGGAAAATAAAATGCACAAATTAAAACTGTTTTACGATGGGGGCATGAGGTTCAGAGCACAAGGAATTTGCAGAATCATTTTACCTAAAGCAGCCATTGTTTAGAGCTGGAAGCACCAAAAATAAGAATACAAGTGTTTCAAATATTCATCCGGGACCACTGAGCTCAACAGTGTATAAGGTTCACTATGGAGCATCACGAAGGGTTGGAAAATTACTTGGCTGTGTGCTAAAGTTGGGCGGCACTTTTGTAGGCACTTTATTCATGACATCACCATTTATGCAGGAATGAGGGTAAAAGATGATGGCAGAGAAGTGGACTTAAAAGGATGAGATGGAGGAGTGCCAGGGGCTGGAAAAGTGAGGTTGGATGAAAGAAGGAAGAAGATGCAAGAAGCAGAAAATTAAAGGGGTGCTGTATGCTGACCATCTGTGCGCAGAACTGAGCGCTTGGAGACTGCAGCTGATGACAGAGCAGGAAGGAGGGGCTGCTCCAGCAGGCAGTGGCTGTCACAGACCTCAATGAGGGAGAGGTCACCAGGCTTATCGAAGGCTTCCCATGCAAGCTGAGTTTCCTCACTGAATTAGGTTAGAATGCCCTTTCAAAGCAATTATAATGAATAAAGCAATTGGTTAGCAGGATCCCTAGCTTTGCCTGGGAGGTGTACTTTTGGGTTCAAAACAAAAAAGGTGAAAAAAGCACAGATATTTTCAATGTGTCTTTCCCTTCCATGTGAAAGGGGCAGATATTCTAAGAGCAAACTGAAAGCAACGTAAGCCTGCCAAGATTTCTAATACATTTCATGTTTACAGATAGCTACGTGTTTTCAGCCAAACAGTGAAGTGTAAATAAAATTGCTAAGAGAGAAAAGAACTTTATTGCAGGGAGAGGGGTGGCTTTAAAGCTTAAGCTTAAGCTTAAGCTTAAAGCTTAAGGCATCACTATCTTGGTCTGAAAAATAGAGAGTACATTCTCTACAATGTAAAATGTGAGACTACAATTGTTTTTTTTATTTTTCCATGATTGCAAATGTCACATCCATTTTGATACATTGAGTTTATTCTTTTGCATACAAACATTGCATAATAAACTGAGATATTCAAACTACATATAAAAATCCATGATGACACAAGTACGTGTGCTGGTCCATTGTTCGTGTGGTCTAGTAGATCTACTCTGGCTTTTAATTCGGCAACCCAGTATACTGTTTGTGGTAAAATTAGTGTGCACCGCCCTACGCTAGGTCTGGCGATTGTAACCAAAGTGGACCTGAATAAAAGAAATTAAGAGGATGCTAATTTCCCATGTTTAGATGCATGCATTAGCAAACAAGAGATATACAACATTATTGCAAGCAAAAAACAGTGTGTGAGCCCCTCTACCATGAACAAACACGGCCAAATAACCTGTTCTATCAGAAGATGCCCACTTGGGAGGGTCTACAACCACGTTTTAGCTCACTGTACCTTTCACATAGGAGAAATAACCATTTGCATATCATGTCTGGGGTTGCTGTTGGTACTCTCCTACAGAGGAGAATTGCCTAGCATTTCAGTGCTGGACTACCCTCTGTGAAGGGTGGTTGTAGCCCCTCCTGAGTTGAAGAAATTCCATAGAGCAGGTTATTTGATCCATGTTCATTCTCAGTACACTCCTTTTCAACTTTATTGCATGTGCTTGCAGGTGGCGGTAGCAAACTAGTGAAGGTAAGCAGAGTTATAAAACCCTACACTTCCCAGGGCGTTTGGTGTACCCGTGGTTTAGCCTTTCCCTTTGCGCCCAGGTCAGTGCACCCACACATGTGAGGTACCATTTTCATTGGGACGCCTGTGGTAAGTGGAAAGGTAGGACGTGTGCTGTTGCCCACATATTTTGGTGATTTCCTGATTGCAAATACCTCAAAATTAGGTTTTTTCCTATGCATTTTGGAATTTACTGGGCATTCTGGGTAATACATTCTATTGCGATTCACGCAAGTGAGACCTCTTTGGATTCCCACGGGTGTCTTCTTTTCAGAAATGCATGTGGTTCCCGGTTTTCCTTGGTGGCTGTGACACCCCAAGCATAAATCTGTGAGTTGTCCACAAGGCCATATACACAATGGATTTGGTCTTTGCAGGTTAGTGCACCCACACATGTGAGGTACTGTTTTCATCAGGACACTTGTGGGAATGTGGGAAGTGTGAGACAGGTATGGTATCAAGATAGGCACAGACATAAAAGTGCAAAACATTTTGAGCAAATTATGCTACTAAACTGTGAAGAAAACAGAGACTAACAAATAAATCTATTGTGGAGCACCTGTCAACAGTGTTTGTATTTTTTGGATATACAATTGTGAGCTCTGTGCAGACCTTAGAGCAACATATCATGAATGAAGGCAGCACCAACCAATTAAACCACAAATAACAATTTTCATTTCTACCAAATACTCACCGCAGTTTGTCATTTAAGGCTGCAAGTTTTTGTTATTACAGACTCAAAAGTAACAGTTTAAAAACCTTTATTATCAGACTTTGTGCGGTTGGTGTAATGCCTATCTGGCCCTAACTCTAAGGGGGTTGTTCCCTCAACTGATGATTTTAAGGGCTGTTGAAATCCATAAATCCAAAACCAAAGTTTGCCTCTGTCCAAAACTATGCTTGCCCTCACTCTTAAAGCACATGTGATAGGGGGTCTTCTTAAAGGAAAACTGGCGATTCAATAGAAAAAGTAAACCACAATTGGTCTCAGGTAGTTTTACCAACAGGTGTAGTTCGGCCAGTTCAAAATAGACCAACTCAAAAGGGTTGCCCTTGGAACCTTCCATGTAGGGCTCTTGCAGTGAATCACTAAAGTTCACCAGGTCTGCTGGTTTCCCTTCCCCAAGCTTTGATCCTTCCAGTTCCAAACAAAAAGACACAGTTCCTGTTAGGCCTCGCAGAGTTCACTTCCCCAAGTATAGGCCTCTCTTCACAAAGGCCCCTCTGGGTCAGAAGATTCACAGTTGCTTACTTTACAACTCAACCGAGGATTCATAGTTCCATTCAGGCCTCCCAGGGTTTCCTTCCCCAAGCGTAGGCTCTTACAAAGTTCACCAATGTCTCAGGTGTGCCTCTTAGGGTTCTCCTCTGGTCTCAAATAAACAAAAAAAAGTTCCTCTTGCCAGGTTGTACCTTTCACTGCAGTTCTTTCATGGGGGTAGTATCAGAGACTTTTGGGAACACTGGGTTCTTGGCCCCTACCAGGCGTGACCACTCTGACTTCTAGCCCCTCTCCTTTTACTCTAGCACCTTTTCCTCTTCTGTTCCTCTTACGCTCTGTTATTTCTTTACTTCGTTTTGCACCTGCACACCGTATTTTCATGTTGTGGACACTTGCATGCCTCTTGCACACTTCTCTTTACTTTCCACCGTGCTCTCTTGCACTCTCTTTTGTCTCACCCTGCTCTCTTGTTTCCTGTTGGTCACTTGCACCCTTCTCTCATGTTCAGCTTACTTTCACCCTCTCTTCATTGTCTATTTCCTTTGCACTGTCTCTTTGCAGTCACTCTCTGTTTCAGGTTGCTTGTGCCCCCCTCCTTATTTTTGGGTCACTCGCACACCCTCCTAGCTGCTTTTGTGCCACCAGCGCACTTGCTCTTTCTCTGCTTCCGTGCCTCTAGCGCGCTAATCACATATATTACGCGTTCTTTCTCTTGCCGCTTTTACTTTTGCCGGCTTTGCTTTTGCCTTCAACTTTTCCTTCTTTGCTTTGCTTTCTTCCTGTTTTTGCTCACTGGGCTCTTCTTTTCCCAGCGCTTTGCTTTCTTCCCGCTTTCGGTCACTGGGCTCTTCTTTTCCCATCGCTCCTGCTGCCGCTCCGGACACCCGCATGCTACTGAGTTTCACCCTGCTTCACAAAACTCATCAGCAGGTCAAATCTGTCCAAATGGTTTTGGGTCGAGGTCAGGGTCTCACCACCTGCCCCTGAGATAACCCTACGACACATGCACATCCCAGGGGAACGAGCACTGGCCTAAACAAGGCCATTAAATTGCCTTCCATCCCGCTCCCTGGAGACAGGGCTCTCTCACCCCGCTGCAGCTCTTCACACACACCGGGCCAGCATCTCAGTGTCCCGCACTTCACCGCTCCTTCTGGGCTCCTCCCTATGCATCCTGCTGCTCCTTGGCCTCTTGGTTCCATCCAGCAACTCCAGCCCGCTCAATGACCCTGGCAGTATCGCCCTTTATATACTGCAGGTGAGAGTCAGCGTTGCGATTGATAGGCCGAAGGACACATATTTTTCAGAACGGACGCATGAGCTAAACACGACCTTGCTGAAATGCAGTGAAACTGGAATATGCACTTTGTCTACAAGAGTCACTCAGACTATAATAGTAATCTTATGCTGCAAATTGATGAAAATATTGGTTGCAGCACTATTAAGTGGAAGCGAAAAATGATTTCTTCCAACTTGTGAGACCTCTGTGTCACTTTCACAGGCACGCCATTGCAGGCATATTCTTTTGTGTCCATAGAACCAGCGACCAATTATTCGGTATACTATTTAGGATTTCCTGATGAAGACGTGGATTAAATAATTCCAACACGTCGAAACCGGTCAGAAATGAAACATTGTTGGAGATGTGATCAAATGAATTGTGTCAATTATTATCCAGATCCATTCCAACATTTGATGACACGTTCTTAAATTACTGAAATATTATGAAATTCTCTCCAAATCTTCATGTTGTCATTTGAATGTCTTTTTACATATAAAACAAACTTTTGTGTTTGTATTTTTGTATGTAGATGTGTGTATGAGAATGTATGTTGATGAATGATTGAACAGTTCACTGCAGAAATTAGTTTGGTCATCTGCACTTTTTTAAATCTTGTTCTTCCAGCAACCTAAATGTGATTTAGAGTGTTGATGTATACATGATTGAGTCATCTTTGCAAATTTTGTATCAAGTGAAGGTTTGTTATTAACTGTATCATACTTTATATATAAATAAATACATAAATAAATAAAATATCAATTTCCATCTTGCTCTCTCACCATTTCCAACAAGTACTGGGACGAGGAAGAGGTGACTGAGAATAATGAAAATTACGCATAGCAACAACATAGGGATACACAGTGAGGCCTAACATCTAACACCTTTGAACTGTACCACTAACAGAGCCAGGCAAGGTCAGGCACTTTTCCCCAACTGTGCACACCTGACTCCAATTGACTTTCCTGTATTGAAAAACGCAGGAACACTCTACGCTCTAGACCAGGGTATTACCATATCAGTGTGCACTGAAAAATTGTACAGAGGACTCTATTCAGATATTGCGTATCCCAACATATTTATTTTCATACTGTGATTAAAATGACATTAACATTCAATTCAGTTCATCACAAACATAAAAACAATAATTTCAAAATACAATTATCACCTACAAATGATATGATATGGCATTTATAACGCGCCTGTACACAAGTGTTTCTAGGTACCACAAGACTAGGAGGGGTAAACAGAGGGAGGACAAAACAACGATCTTACTAGGCCTTGTGTCAATCAGACCGCCCAAGTGCAGGGAAGAGGAGGGAGAGAAGTGCAGAGGTGGGGATGGGAGAAGTGCAGGTAACTCAATAAGTGCAGCCAGCGAGTGGCTATAAGTGCGGAACCGGGGACTGTAGGGTTGCAGATACAGGCCACAAGTGCTGTGGGAGCCAGGATGCAGCGCAACGGGCAACTGGACATGCAGGAGCCTGGGCCCAGGTTCAGAGGGTAGCCAGGTGACCAGTGTGTGGGCCAGGCAGGGCATCAGCAGGGGAGTGAAAGAGAGAAAGTGGAAGCGAAAAGGTTAGTTCCGGAAACAGAGCTGGTTCTGCTCAAGTTTGAGAGAGGCATGGAGCCTGTTCCAGAGGGAGGCCCCAGCCAAAGAGAGAGATCTACCCCAGCTCACTGCTTGGAAAAGCAACTGACCCTCAGAGAGTTGGAGGTGGATGAGTGGAGGGCTAAAGAAGGGAGATGTTTAGGAAGAGAGAGTTGGATATAGTGCAGTCCCAGGCCCCAGAAAGCCTTGTGGACAATGCAAAGGGTCTTGAACTTGATCCTTGCCACCACACAGAGCCAGTGAAGAGATTTCAGAGTTGGAGAGATACGATCCCTGGACTTGAGGCCAAGTACAAGTCTTGCAGTCCTGTTCTGGATAGGTTGTAGAGGTTGGAGTGTAGACGCAGGAATATTTAGAAAGAGGTTGTTGCAATAATCTAGTCTAAGAGGAACAGAGCTCTGGAGACAGTGAGCTTCTGGGGGAAAGTGAGGAAAGGAAGAATACCTCTGAGGAAGTGTAGCTGATTGTTTGACTTCTTAGAGACATGAGAGATGCGAGGAGATAAGAAGAGGGTGGAGTAGAAGTTGACACCAAGGTTCACAGGTAGGAGAAGGAAGAGAACCCAAAGTGGGTGGCCAAAGAAAGAGAGAGAGGAAAGATGGGAGCTGTTGTTCCAATGAGGAGGATCTCGGTCTTACTGGCATTAAGGCATCGATCATTGGCGGTACACCATTCCTGAAGTATGACCAGAAGACTGGTACGAGAGCAGGAGAAGAAGTGGCTGAAGGGAGCCTGAAAGAGAGCTGGGTGTCATCCGCATAACACTGAAAGTTGGAGTAGAAAGTGGCGATGCGGTGGGCAAGAGGTGCCAGGCAGTGGTTGAAGAGCCAGGGAGAAATGTTAGACCCTTAAGGGACACCACAGGTAGAGAGAGATATATAAGAGAGGAAAGACCCCAGTTGGATCTTAGAGGGTTGATCAGTCAGAAAGGAGGTCAGCCAGGCCAGGGCCTAATCAGTGATACCCAGGTTATCACTGAGGTGATTGAATAGGATGGCATGGTTGACCGTTTCAAAAGCTGAAGAGAGATCAAGATGAACGAGGACACAAGGAAGGTTAGAGTCAAGGTTCGAGAGCAGGTCTTCAAGGGTGTTCAGGAGACCAGTTTCCATGCAGTTGCCATGCTTCTGTTAGCTCTGAAGCCAGACTGGTAGTCATGGAGACAACCAACAGATTCAGTGTGAAGATTAAGCTGGGAAAGGGCCAGTTTTTCCAAGAATTGGCAGAGGAAAGGAGTGATGGAGATCAGGTGATAGTTAGCCAGAGAGGAAGGATAGGAAGAGCGCTTCTTAAGAAGGGGGTGCACAAAGTAGTGCTAAAGGGGCAGGGGAAGGTTCCAGTGGCAAAGGAGTGATTGCAGAAATCCGCCAAGGCTGGAGCAAGGGTGTCAATGTGGTCCTTGATGGCTCTGAATGAGCAGGGAGAACCTGCTTTGGCAAGACTTTTATAGATCAGACATGTCTAGAAACATTGGCCTTCATTACAAGCTTGGCGCAAAGGGATACCGGGCACCGGTAATGACACCGGTGCCGGTAATCCCTTTGCGCCCTATTCCGAGGTCCCTTTGCGGGTCCTTCCTTAACACCTGGTTTTAGCAGGCGTTAAGGACGGGACCCGCCAAGGGATATTGGGGTCAATAACGGTACCGTAATTTACGGTACCGTTATTGCCGCCTTCCCGCTTCCCATTGAGCCCTATGGGGGCTTGAATGGGAATGGGGAATGGCTTTTCAAATGGGGATTTACCGGTCCTGCAATGGTCGGAATAGACCGGTAAGTCCCCATACCACCAAGTCGGTGGTGGTACCGACTTGAAGCTAGTCATGCCGTTAAAAGCGCCATGACTAGCACCAACCTCGGAATGAGGGCCATTGTCTGGGGTGAACATGGGTAAAGGGAGAGAAGGGAGGAGATAAATAAGATAAGAATTTCATAGCAGCAATACCCAATAAAGCAGAGACGTTAGATAACAAACATTGCTATAAGTACATGGAGACTTCGTCTTCACTCTTGTTAGGATCGATACATTTACAAAACAGAATATAACGATGGTCCGACATCTTGTGGCAACTAGTAACTAAGTGTTCCAAATGCTCAAACTTGTTGCAACACAACCTAAATTGTCTTTCTGCTTTGGGCACCTTTCTTCTTGCCCCAAGAATATCCAATGCCAGAAATAAATTCAGCTTCATTTTAATCAATATATTCCAATAGGATCTCGATTGGTGTATCATCAAAAAAGATTGCATACCATTCAGAGCCTTCAAATCATACTGAAAGTGGACTGAGATTTTATATGCCATTAGATTGTCTCGGTTTATAGTCATAAAGACGAATTAAATAATGTCGAAAGTCATAAAGTCGAAAAAATAATGTTGAAAAAAAAAAAATTGAATGTCTTTTTTACTATGTTTTTTGTTCGAAATGGGGGGGTTCCCCCAACCCCACTTTTTTTATTTTGACCTTTTTTTTACATGCAGAACCCAAAAAAACATAAATAAAAAAATAAAGCATTCATTTTTTTTTCGACATTAAGTTTTCGACTTTTTTGTAATTCAACATTATTTTTTCGACATTATGACTGCACATCGATTTTCTCTGTTCGAAATCCAGTCAGCGAGGAAGACTTTTTTCTTGACTTTTAGAGAGGAGCACAACAATTAATTAACTGATGTATCCACTTTATTCAAAACCCTTATAAACTCTCCCCTCAAGCGTTCAAAACAGAACAAGACTCTGAGTTAAGACTTTTCGCCAAAAACACAAAAAAATAATTCTCTGGAGGATCCAAAAAACAACAGAACAAACGCGTGTGAGTCCAAGCTATCCTTGAGCTTAAGGAGGGCGTGCCCAGGATGTGGCAAATTGCTGGAAGAGGGACACCATTTGGTAAGCCTAGAACCCTTCTCCATATCATTCCCTCGACCTGAGCCCAGTTTCCCATAAACAAATATGCCTCAGCCCCAAAGATCAATTTCAGGACTTGTTTCTGGTGATAATAAAGTAAAGTTG
This sequence comes from Ambystoma mexicanum, assembly GCF_040938575.1. Taxonomy (NCBI): domain Eukaryota; kingdom Metazoa; phylum Chordata; class Amphibia; order Caudata; family Ambystomatidae; genus Ambystoma; species Ambystoma mexicanum. Next base: position 872,593,785 of record NC_090936.1, read on the forward strand.
GAGATAAGGAGAATTTTCCAAATTTCCCATTTAGGCAACACATTTTGGTAATTGCCAAGAGAACAAAAGACTCTGCCGGTTAGAATTTGACTGGAGAACAGGAATAGAGGCCAGTGTTATACCTAAGTATTTAAAATTGTCTAACCTTTCCAGTTTTTTCCCTGAAATAAACCATTGGGTGCATGGCTTATTCGACTTCAATCTTTGACATTGCTTTTCATTAACCACCAGAATATTTGATTTCTCTGCGTTCAAGGTCAAGTCTAGCTTCTGGCAATAGTCCTTAACAGCAGTAAGGGCATGCTGTAGGCCTATCATGGTATAATCAATAAAAACAATGTCATTTTCAAACAAAAGATATTTGAAAGCCACAGATCCCAATTTAGGTGGGTTAACTCTGATGTCTTAAATGCCAGGTTAAAATCCGAATGGACAAACCAAATAAAAAGGGCGCTGACACACAGCCTTGGCACAGCCCACGATTAACAGGGACTAAATCAGAATAGGATCCTGCCTGATCCAAGCGAACCCTCAACCTATTTTCAGAATAGTTAGCAATCAGTAAATTAAGCAGGCCCCTCGGGCATCCTTGAACATACATTTCTTTCCGTAAAGTATTTCTACAGACACAATTAAAAGCCTTATATATGTCCAGGAAGGCCACATGCAGTGGCCTGTTTAGATCTTTAGCCTGCTGAAATAGGTAGCTGCAGAATAAGACAATTTGAGGCAGTGTTGACACCTATTTTAAAACCAGATTGAAAACGATCAATGATGTTCACCTCTTTCGCCCAGGTCTGGAGTTCTTTCAATAAAAGAACACTAAAAAAATGTATATGAACTGTCTAAAAATGAAAGTGGCCTATAAATATTCAGATCTAAACGATTTCCTTTTTTAAAAATAAGGTCAACAGTAGCTTCCTTCCATGTCGTAGGAATAAAGTGCACGTGTGTCACCTTTAAAAACAAATCATATAAAATATTTGCCCATAGATCTGGAGCCGATTTAAAGGTAGCATTGGACAAACCATCCGCCCCAGGAGCTCTTGACGATTTAGCAGAGCATATATCAATCCTAATTGATGAGCGATCAATAGACAATCCATCCCAACATATCAAATCTTTCTCGCCAGAATACACAGAGGAAACATTCCCATTATTAGAATTTGATGAATACAAGATAGAAAAATGTTCTTTCCACCACAATTGTGCAGGGATAGGCTAGAGCTGCAAAGAGGTCTGAATGAAAGGATTCTTGATCAATGACCAAAAATCCATTGCAGACCTACGTACCATAATACCAACCATTTTCTCTGCATCACTATTTAATTTGAATATTCAATGCGCCTTACACCAATTTCTAAATTGTTGCTTAAGTTTCCTAATAATAGGGATACTTTGATCTCCTTCCTTTTTAAATTGTCTAACAGCTTTTCGCAAAATGTTCTTTTTATTCTGAGTCTGTGTATCAAACGTGTGAGTATAAGGCTTACTCAAAGTATTACCTTGTTCTCCCTGAAACTTGAGAACCATCTCCAGTTCCGGAAGCACCTCAAAACCTTTCTCTTTGCTTCTGCTTTTTCTCCTCCTCTCCCCTGCTGACCTCCTGGCTGAAACGGCAACTGCACTGGTTACCTGGCCACCCTCTGATCTTGGGCCCAGGTCCCTCCCCCGCACTGCCTGCCTGGCAACCTCCACACTTGGAGACTGTTTCTGCATCCCTACAGTCCCACTACCAGCACTTGACACCTGGTGTCTACACTTACCTCTGCACTCGCCACCTGCTGGCTGTTACTTTAAATTATTGTTATTATTCTATTCCCATGTACTGCAGTGTCCCTTCCCCCTCCCCCTGCACTTTCCCCTTTCCCCATACCATGCACTTGTGCGATCTGAATGATAGCTGGCCTAGTAGGATCGTTGTCTGTCCTCCCTGTGTTCCCCCTGCCTTGCCTCGTCATGCCTTGAAACACTTGTGTATAGGCGCATTATAAATGCCATATCATATCATATCATATCATATCATATCATATAATATCATATCATATCAGACCTTGGTTGATGAAGAGTGTTGAAAACCCCTTCAAAGTTGTTTGCAAAAACTGGCATAGTCATCAGGATGCAGGGAAACAAACCTGCCTCCAATAAGTTTGTTTTCCATAGCATTATTAAATCTTATTGCTAAATATGGCTTCCAGAGAAGAGCATGATTCCGCTCCACCACCTTTACACCAAGAGGAGGGGGGCCAAGATCTAACGGGCCTAAATCCCAATCCATGGTCATAATAAGGGGTCTATGGTCACTACCCTTAAGGGAGTCATTAACCCGCATTGAAACGCAATGAGTAAAAAGATCTTGAAAGATAAAAATACAATCCAAGGTTGAAAAAGTAACACCATTAAACCATGTTGGAGTTGAAGTGAAGTCACCAAGCATGTTACCACTGACCAACGTCAGACTCCAATCACTCAAAACATTCCTAAACCTTGAGCCCATAGACTTAGCTTCAGATAGGCACTTGCTCCTACTGTTGGAGCTTTCTAAATTAGAATCAAGGCCATCAGCGTTAAAATCACCTATAATAATAACATGTACTTCGTCAGACATGACATTTGCGAGCAGCGAGCAGAGATCAAAGATAAAAGAATCTACATCATATCCCGAAGGATTAAAATGCACATTAACAATCACAAGGTATCTATACCTTTGATGTATAAGGTACCTCCACTTACGTTTCACCTGCAAAATATTAAAATTGTCATCTAACAAGGTATCAAGAGTTACATCTTCATAAATCTTAATTGCTCATAGTAGGCCCCCCACTGGCGCAAACTTTTCCCCCTAATATCAGGGACATGGTAAACCTCAAAACCATCCAGCAAAGGTATGTCTACAATCCATAATTACATCATAGGTCGTTTTAACTTAGCAAGTGCTGAAAACCACAGGTGTTCCATGAAAAACATTGAAGGGTCTAGAAGTATTAATTTCAATATTGTGCCAAGTTGTTTTTATTTTGCAAGATACTTACTGCGGAAGCCAAGTAACAAGATACCACCCTTTGGGTGGCTCCAAAGCACCTATCCATCAAAGCCCCCCTGTTGGTCCTGGGATTTTATACCATCGACTCTCATCATTAAGGGTTCCCTAATAATTGAAGGTGTGTTTAAGGAGACAAAAGTGGGTCCAACCTCACCCGGCCACACTGCTGCAGCTTCTTGCAAGCCATAGCCCAAGATCTTAAATTAGAAGATCTCATTTAACACAATGTTATGCATCATCCTAGATTAAAACCCAATTCTGACCTTATCAATACTTCCATTATCCACAAACTCAATGTATAAAATAATCAGAGGTCGTGATCAATGAGGTAACTCTTTGAAGAGAGCCAGAATATATTGTCGGTTTAAAGGAAAAAAGCCTTGCAGACTAAATGTATGCTCCAATATTAGACATGGGCCAATGTTTCTCGGGACCAACTTGGTATTTACTAGGGGAGATGGCTGGCTTAACTCCTTGATGCTATCCATCAGTTTTTGCAACACAAAGGGCACCTTTCTCCCTGCATGTGTTTGCTTCCTAGACAGGTTTTGACTCACTACATTTTTGGGAGAGTTATTTTATTAAGCATCTATCGTTTTTATTCCAAAGTTTTGAAAAATGGGAAAAACATTCATATTTCGGGATATCTCTACGGTGCTCTTGACAAAATATCACATCACCCTCGAAGAACCTCGCAGTCACACCATCGCTCGTATTGGTACCGTTTAACTGCTGGCTTTTGCCATCAACATTCCTAACCTTGCAAGTGGTGGTTTCCAACTCAGTATTCCATACACTCTCGTTTAGGTCAGAGGTAGAGTGTGTTGTCAAAATACTAATATTAAAGGAGCGTTCAGGTCATACGTCGAGTTTGGTTAAATAATTAGTTATAGTACCTTGATTATTTACCAACATCTGACGTTGCCACTAGTTTTTTGTTTATTATTTTTACCAGTCTTCAGAGAATTACTCATCTCCAAGTGTGAATTTTGGCCCAATCACACTTTCATTGGCCAGTCTCGGTTGTTTTCCACAATGAAGTGTCAAGGCAATGCTGTTTTAATATACGTAACAATTTATGTGAACCCTTAGAACAATACTTAATTGAATTCTTTTGAGTTTTTGGTTTCTTTTTCTGTTTTGAAGTCTTTGCTTCATGAAAAAATTTAACTGGCTGGTTCATACCCGAGCCAGAAGGACCCGGTAACCCAGTTAAAACTTCCTTGAAAATGTTAACCTTCTCATCTCCTTGCCAATATTAAAGGAACCAAGTTGGGTTTTCTTAATCTTGCCTTTACCCATTCTGTCAATCTTGGGATCACACTTAAGCACCTGGATAGCTTCCGGCAAAATAGAAACAATATTAGGAGATACCACTTCACTCGTAAACCAATCAGGTGCAGACACATTTATAGACCTTACAGTTGCCATAATAAAGCCTTCCATAGAGGACATTTTCCCCAACAGTATTTTCAATACCTGCCTTACTTCCCACATTTCGTCATGCAATATATCATGACTCTTGTCCATAGTGTCTAACAGCCTAGATAACACTGGGAAAAAAAAATGTGAATAGGCGCCTCATCAGTGGGCACATTTGCTTGAACTTGTTGGTGAAAACCATTTGGGTTAAATGTTACTGGAGAATGGTCCATAATGTTATAAGTAGCAGGCTTCCTGGTCCATGAAGAGTAAAAAAAACCTCAGACTGAAACACTTTAGGAGATGATTTGTTGGCCGGTGTCTTTGGAATGGGGAAAAAACAAACACTTTCCCTCCTGTCATTAACAGGCAGGTGGAAAGCTGCTGAATCCAAAGAGAACTGCACACGTTTTGCCAGTTCCTGTGACACAACCAGAGCGAAAATTGAAGTGTTGGAGATTAAGTCCTTAGGTTGGGACAGGACAAACTCCTCCAAATCCAAGTGCTTTAAAGAACATGAGTCCTCAGGAAGGGCAGCAGAAAGGAACAAATTGCCTGATAGTGGGTCTGGTTTTGTGGTCAAAACAAAGCCAGAGTCAAGGCACCTCGCCTCCGTCCCTAATACCACCTGTGGGGACATAGGCTATAGTTTGAGAGCATCCCACGTTTTAATTGTCACATATGTTACATCCAAATTTAGTTCAGAGTCTGCAACAGATGGCACTGACACATCCTTATTTGTATTAACGGAAACCTCATCAGATGTAATAGCCCAAAATCTTCCTCCAGAAATTGGCTACAGCTTGGCATCCCTGTACACAATGTATGAGCCATAGTAGCTCAGAGACAACGGTCGACTCAAAGGTACTCTGCTCGCAGTCGTCGCCCATCGCACAGTGGAAGAAAGAAAAGAAAAATCAGGCTAATTCCACCTAGACTGTAAAGCCAGAGGACTATCTTCTAGATTTTAGTCTCTTTTTATGGCAGTCACACGAAGACAGTCTTATTGTCTTTCACAAGTAATAATGAAGACCCAATTTGCTCCCAATGCATGCAGTTTGAACTTAAAGCATCTACCTTCGCATTTCACCTCTGGAGAGACAGCACTGGACTTACTGTGGGCTTTTACTCTTCACCACTTCTCCTGGAATGCTCGGAGTAATGGAAATACTGCTACCTTCGCAATGCAGCCAGCAAAGACGGCAAGACTTCTACTTGTCGCTACTCCGCGCCGCTCCGCGGGCAATGGGCAATTTGAGTGCGAAACGCTCCTCTTCCACACACAATAGCCAGCATAGAGAGACTGGTAGGTAGGGCTGACTGAAAGACTGTTACTCGTCGATATTTAGGGGTCGATTCAGTATAAGGTGATTGATAGAGGAAAGAGGGACGTCCCCTGGCCTGTCTGTATATGCCTGGGGTGATTTCCTGTCTCTCTGGCCTAAGGCAGGGGAAGATAAGTAGGTGTTAAAGTTAAAACTATCTGTTTGTCTAATCTGACCCTCCTCCTTGTCTGCTTGTGTTCTACTGTGACACTTTCACCTCCTTCTTGGTTAGGGGCCTGGTACCTGAACACTCCACAAAGGCTTCTGGGACTTGCTCCTACTTGCCTGCCGCCCCGTTGGAATACTGCACCTCATCTGGAGAACAACCCCGGGCTCTCCTACCCAGGTGATCCTGCCTCGCTCGTCCTCCTCTAGTGGTGGGATCCAAGAGCGATTGCCCTCGCTTGGCGAGCTGAATAGAGGATTCTCAGGGTCTACATGTGGGAATAGCCCTAGGTTTCTCACAGAAGGTAGGACATGTGTTGTTGCCCTTGTGTGTCAGTGGTTTCCTGGTTGCAAGTATCTAAAAATGCTGGGGTTTTCCCCCCTAGATTTTGGAATTTGTTGGGCATTCTGTGTAATAAATTCTAGCGCGTTTCATGCAAGGGAGACCTCTTTGGATTCCCACGGGTGTCTTCTTTTCAGAAATACATGGGGTTGCCTGTTTCCCAAATCTGTGGGTTGTCTACAAAGGCAAATACAGTATGGATTTGGACTTCCTAGGCCGTTTGGTGTACCAGTGGTTTACACTTTTCCCTTTGCTCCCAGGTCAGTGTACCTACCATATGAGGTACCGTTTCCAATGGGACACCTGTGGGAATGTGGGCAGGTAAAAATATTTGTGTTTCCCATCTGTTTCTTTGGCTTTCCAATGGCTAACACATCAAAATATGGCATTTTTCCAACTTTTCAAATTTGCCATGCATTCTGGGTAAAAATGTATTCTGCGATCAACAAAAGCAAGATGTATTTGGCTTGCCCTGGGTTTCTCCTATTTAAAACTGCATGGCATGCCGCAGCACTCAAAGCTTGTGCTGGCCGCAAGCCTAACTATGCTCTTCACTGAGCATTTCCATGCTGGCAGTTTAGTCCTTTCCCTTCGGTCCAGGCCAGTGGACCCACACATGTGAGGTACCATTTTTATCGGGTCACCTGTGCAATGTGAGAAGGTAGGTCATGCACTGTTTGCTGAACATTTCAGTGTTTTCCCAGTAGCAAATATTTCAAAATGCTGTATTTTTTCAACTTGTTCACAATTGCTGTGCATTCTGGATAGGACATTTTTGCGCCAACAATGCACAGTGGGTGTATTTGAATTCCCACATGTGTCTTCTTTTCGAAAATGTATTTGGTTCCTTATTTTCTTTTGTGGAAATAATTTCCCAGCCCTAAATCTATGGGCTGACCACAAGACCCAATACACACTTCAGAGAGCGTTTGCTATACTAGTGGTTTCGCCATTTCCTTTTAGGCAAGGGTCAGTGCACCCACACATGTGAGGTACCATTTTTAGCAGAACAACTGTGGGAATGAGGGATGGTAAGACATTTGTTGTTTTCTCTTGGTTGTGATAAAGTTTTCATACAATTCTTACCGCTCTTTGTTACACAACCCTTTCCTTTCCCGAATGCGCCTGACATTTAGTCACTGCTCCAGGCACTGCACGCTTTTGTAACATGCTCACATCACCTATCCTTCAGAAGGCCAGCCTGTGCTCTTTCAAAAATGCATGGTTGGTATTCTTCACTACATTGTTTTTTGTTATTTTCAAATGCTAATTAGGTCACCATAGGCCGTCAGTATGTAATACTGCCTACCATGGCTTGGCTTTTGACTCCTGGCTTGTTTTGTGAAACATTATGAAAAATCTGTGATTTCCTAACTAGAAGAGTTGGGGGAAAAGAACGGTGCCTTGTTTTTCTGAAAATTCATGGAAGCCATTACTTTACAAGTGCAAACATGTCCAGCACATACTTTTTTCCCAGTCATTTTTTCAATTATTTGGCAAATTCTGGGAATTGTGTGTAAATAGCTCTTGCCTGATCTGTGCAAATGACCCCTTCCTGAACTTGGAATTGTATATACTTTTCAGAAATGTATGCCTTTCTGTGTTCCCATTCAGCTTTCCTACCCTCCTCTTCCATTCTCTGCAAGCTTGTGCTATTAGAAAAAAGGGATAAATTGCCAAATCTCTCACAAAACTAAAGGGACACTTATGAAAATGTATCATTTTTGCTTCCTCTCAACCTGTTCTTGAAATCATGGAAAATGTCAAATTCAAAACTGCAAACCTTTTGTTCCTAGCTCTTACAAGAAAAAACACATGCTTATTTGTGCATCATTTTATTGGCATTTTCTGAAAAAACACATGTAACACTTTTTTGATATTTTCTCTCATCCCACAACAGCGAACCACAAATCCTTGGTGGTGTTACGACGGCCTTCATGTGGGAAGAAAAAAGTGCACATTTGGTAAGGATCTCACTTGCAACAAAAAAGTTATAGGGTATTGAATGCCAACATAATGAAATATGCAAAAAAAGAGCTCAGTACTGGGAAGGAAATACCTCAGTAGTTAAAGGTCGTTATCCCCAATGCAATTCGTGATCCGGTTGAAGACTAGCTACTCAAGGGCCTTTAAATAATGGGAAAGGTGAGAAACTGTGCAGTAGTTTGCAGTACGTTTGTGTCAGCAGAGGGTTTCTTCAAAAGCGGTGGCACAGTTGCTGATTTGAAGGAAGCAATGCAGTATCCAGATAACAGAGAGGTTTACGAGCTGAGACAGATAAGAGCAGATGAAAAAGTATTTGATGGTTTTAGGAGCAAAAGGGTTGGTACGAACATAAGATTACGATGTGTTGGCGATACAAAGGATCAGTGCTAATTTGGTCGCAGAGATAGACGAGAAGTAGTTGACCGTAGAAGGTGTAGGACAGAGAGGCAGTGAAAGGCGGGAGGGAGAGAACGGCTATGAGAGTGTCATGAATTTTAGGCGAAATGGAGGAGGCAATGTAAATTGGATTAACAGGTGTTTGTTATTATTATTTTAGAATTAAAGTGATACATGGTTTGAAGGCTGCACAAATATTTCCTAGTTGGTAACTCCACCTAGGCGAAACTAAAAAATGACTATTACTGTATGTGATTGTTGGGTCTAATTGGTGCCATTCAATTAACAATCTTTCAATGCTTATACACGGCAAAAGATTTTTCTTCTAACAATTCGGTTTTTCTCACCACACCTAATCATTTTGTTTTTGTGTGTGTATGACCATGGAGCGTAATTCTAAATGACGTTGACGGGCTACTCATCACAACAAATGAAAAACAATACATTTCCATTTTAAAACCATGACATGCAATTAGAAAGCATTACATTTGCTTTAAATATAATTGAGTTACATTTTCTAAGTACAACTCATAATTCCAGCCAAATGTCAATTGGAGGAACCAACTTTATTTATTGGCGTATATAAGCATGAGAAGATTGAACATTGAATAGCACGAATTAATTGAAACCACTGCTCAACTACAGAACCTTTTAAAGTTGTTTTGTGGGGACTAGCAGGCTGTTACCAAAGGGTATATGTGTGCAGCCCTCAAACCATGCTTTACTTTCAGTTTAAAAGGATCTACAAGTAGCTCGGACACTGCCTTCAAGTCGCCTGCTCACACTTTGTTTCACGAATGAAACCTTCCAATTGGAGTGTGGCACGTTGGCATGTGTGCAAGGTTGCTGCTAGGACTGACTTGGACAAACACAGGGTACTCGATTTTTTTTTAAAAAAGGATGAAAATGTCTTAACAAGCTGACTGATTTCTAGAAAGGATTTTTATTAGAACGTGCTTATGAGGCGGTGTGTGTCATCATGCTTAAGGTAAGGGGTGGGGTAGGAGAGTGGGAAAGGGTTGGGTGCCATAAAGGCTTGAGAACACAGGTTAATGGTTTTGAATGTTTCAGATAAGGGAGAACATATGTGTGTTGTGTGGGTAGCGCAAGCAATGGTTCAGCACTGTAAAACATAATGAATTCATATTGTTTCAAATTCTGCTAGACAAAGTCATGTATTAACGAAATGGTTCATTTATAATATGGATTGTCCTATGCCTTCAGGCATAAACTAAAGTAACAGATTATTTTACAGCTCCACACCCTACTCCAATTAAAACACATGTTTCTCACAAACTATAAAATCAGAAAATAAACAAAGATGACATAAATGCTGGTCATGTACACATCTTCCACCCTACAGAATATAGGAAGGCTCATTACAAAGGAACACCTTATAACTCAACCCAATATGGCTTATTGATCCCAAAACTAATCGAAAAAAGAAAACAGTTGACAAATATCAAAGAGAAAGGAAAACAGCTGCCATTTTGTTGTGCCCCAAAACAAATTGTGTATAGGTGCTTTACAAATACCCACTATATTAGATAAATACATTCTTTGCATCAAAGAGTAACACAACAGCCAGCCAATACAATAAGCACCACACATGTAATGGTGTTACAGGCAGAGCGTTCAAAAAAGGTTACTTCTTACACGTCATTCCAGGGGCAGTTTGTATGGTATTAGTAGTGCAGCAAAATGTGCCTTGGGTCTGGAGTGGAAAAGGGATCTGCAAGAGCACAGAAAAGGTTATCAGGCTGGAGAATTGATGACAGTTGCACCAAACTGGTGATGAAAAAGTTAGCAAGAGGGGGGCGGTAGGAGTGGGGATGGCACAGAAGAGTGACAGAGGGAGAGGGTTAGAACGAAAGAGGGCATTGAGAGTGTTGCAGATTTCAGAGATTTTAGCACAGAAGTGACAGGTAACATCAATAACAGAGAAAAAAAGGAAGGAGACCAGAGAAGGATGAATGGTCAGAATAGTTTGTGAGAGAGAGAGTGGAGAGAAGAAGGAAGATTGGTTTAGTAAAGGATATTCCTTTCATGCAGTAAGGTGAGCTGGGAAACAGGTGTTGTGCCAGTGGTGTAGGAGGAAGTCATGTTAGTGCGCAATTGTTGGTGGGGTGATTCAATGTTCAGAACTTTGACAGAAGTTAATGAAGGAGCGAATGGGGTCATGGTGGTTGAAAAGTGTACAGAGTGCATATATAAAGGGTTGAAAGGCATTCTGAATGGAGTTAGCAAAGGGTGGAGAGAACGCCTGGAGTTAGGATCTGAATTTATGAAGTTTGAGAGCCATGGAATCACATCGTAATTCACACTTAGTGAGAGAGAAAGGGAAAACGAACAGAGAAGTGGAGGTGGGGCATATGCAGTGAAATGCAATAGTGGGTGTTTGGAGGTGCAGGTTTTAATAGAGCGGGTGAGGATTGGAGGAAGGATGAAAGAAAGATGCGATCCACAGAGTTGCCATAAATGGGTTTAGGCTAATTGTGGAAGCAATCAAGAGAGTGGTCTCAGAGGGACGAGTAAAGATAAAATCGGTAGCTTGGATTCACCCAGGAGTATGGCTGAGACTTCGGTGCACAGAGGTTTCAGTAGAAGGTTCAAGTAATGGAAAAAGAGGTTTAGAGTTCCAGGTGAGGTGGTGGGTGAATGAGAGTTATGGTGAATGAGAGTTATGGAATGAGAGTTAGAGGAGTGGTAGAAAGCAGTTTTGGGACGATGTCAGGATCCAAGGAAATGGGGCATTGGACCTGCGGTTGCGTTCTGGGGTGGTCATCCTCATCGCTCTACCTTAGGCTGTTGATCCAGGGGAAAGCCCCAGTCCAGCATTATTTACCTCTTTCTGACACCCAGGTTTATCACACCTATTTGACCAAAAGGTAGATTTGAGCACAACATGCTTGGGGCCAATGCTGGGAGCATCAATGACTGAGGTGCAGTCACGGTCAAGGTAATTTTAGGGCTTCCCACAGTGTGCTTTGGTGTTGGCTAAACAGGTCCAAGAGAAGCATGATAGAGGAGGGAGAAAGCAGAAACTGGAAGAATAAGGATGACAACTACATATCTCATGAGCGCATGGATACAGTCCCATATATATAGTCTACTCTGACCGCTGCACACTTTTGGTTCCAGAAGACAGCTAGTTCTGGGTACCAGTTGCTTCAGGTGGGCTTAGCCTGATGGATGTTTGTCACTCTTAGAGGTACGGATGAGACTGTAATTAGAGAAGTGTTAACTGCACATGTTTATAGGACAGTAATGTGACCATGTGGTGACTGCTTATCTAGGGCCATGGCTATGGCTACAATGCATAGATATTGCAAGCAAGGCTATTGCAACCCTTGTGAATATGAACAAAAGTGGCACGTGTAGAGGTTGTATGTGAAGTTACGTCTTTTATGTTTAGCCTAGCGTTCCATAGGTTTGGTTGTGAGGGTTTAATTAGAAGGTCATTTGGGTTGGTGTAGCAAGGTACTACTGGAATGCTTGTCCATCAAGCCCCATGGGCTAGAGCCCCTTGAGAAGGTTTGTTAGGAAGGAAGTCAGTGGTGGTCAATGAAGGGAGTAATAGGTAACCAGTGCCAGAAATGGAACGCAACTCTATTAGCCTACACTGCCAGAGTTGTTTAACAAAAAAGGCGTTTTATTGTTTCTGCAACAATACAAGTTGATTTAGCATGTGAGGTGTGCAACAGTTTGTTTGGGGGGGGTGTTCAGGGGATCAGTGCTGCTCCGGTGTACAAGTGAAGCCTGATAATATTCAATGTGCAGTTGTGAACACACCGCTTTATAAATTTGGTCCATTGTGCAAATAAATAACCCAGATCAGGTGACTGAAACGGAATCTGCTATAAAAGATCATATGAGGTGGCATTGCTTTATATTGATAAGTCTAGCTCAGATAATGAGAGCATCACTGGCACTTCCACAGAAGCAGATTGGAACCAGCATGGAACCCACTGAATGACTTGGATCCACCAGAAACGTGAGCAACTGAATTATATTTAAGAGATTACTGTAACAACACACAGGGTGGGTGGGAAAAGAGTTAGGGAGAATCTGCTGGGAGTTGAACCTGGTGACACACTGGAGGGAAAAGAAAAAGTGTTACCACCGTTCATGCACCACCGCACATTCTACCTCTCCAGGCAACCCAAACCCATACCTGAACCACTAAAATCCATGTGAGGGTAAAAACCTCCTCCAGCATAATATGGTAGATGAAAGCCTAATTTCTTATCCACTGCCTGAACCACTAAGCTGATGATGGTGCAGTCAACCTGAATTACTTTTTCCAGTGTCTTTGGTTATTATTTTGGGCTATTAGGTGTCATTTGCATTTGCAATGATATTCAGGAGTTGCTGAATGCTTGTCGTACAGGATTGCGCTAACAGTAGCTTAGCTTTGCATTTGCTACGCATACTAAAAGATAGGAATGGTAATAGTCACCTCACACTCGTCACCTCTGTTGCATTAGAACTTCCTGTCAAGGTCATATGAAGTAACAGGCGCTGGAGAAAAGCGTAAGCAATAGTTACTGAACCTCTGACCAGAGACAAATCTGCAAAATTTCTGTAGCTTTTAATACAGAAAGCCAAGTCTCCCATCTTGGAATCACCCAGCTGTATGCATCCAGATCTATATCTTGTTGGAAATTCTGGTTTCTGATTGCTTCCATCATTAATCATGGCATCCCCGGGTCTCCGATGAATGACCAAGACTTACACCCTCGAGTGGATCCACAGGCAAGGCCATGAGTAACTTAGAAGTTAGATAAAACACTGCACCCATACCCTTGCCCCGAGGCAAATCACCTGCATCTGAGAATGAAATGGAGAACACCTCCTTTGTTGCAGTTCTACCTATTTTTCCACACTGTGGAAGGGCCTAGAGGCAGTTCAGTTTGCAGAAATGCACGCCAGTTCCCTATCAAATGGCATGATCCGACCACTTTATTATTGAGTGTCATTGTGAGGCTGGTCAGGTGATATATTTTGAAAACCGTTGCGATGATCATTGGTCGAAGTGAAAACAATAGTAGTGGAACTGTGGAATTTTGCACTTTTGCCGAAGTATTTACACAGTCCAACAAGTGCGAAATGTCACCTTTGCACTTGTAAGTGCAAATGTTATTGTTGGGTTATTCGGTTGTTGTACACGGGCACATGTTATTGCAAGTACCCAAATTTCCTCTGTGGGGCCTAAAAACAGAAACTAGATGTTCCTCTTTGTAGCAGGCCGGTGACATCATGAAGGCAGTGCTAATGCCTGTTCAGGCTGCATGTGCATTCAAGCCCTTGCCTAGGCCCGAGGGAGTAATGACGGATGAGTCGGGGATCACACAAACGCTGTGCAGTGCAGTATTGCCACTGGGCATGTTTCATGAGTGAGTTCCAAATTTGTTTCATTTTATTGTTAAAAGAAACTATTCCAGAACGATTTATTTTTACAACAATACTATGGGAACTTTGAAGAATCAAAGAAAACAATGGAGGAGCGCCGCTCCCCCTCACCCCTAACACACAGCAACATTGCCAATGGGTTATCTGTGAAGTTCTAATTGTAACTGGAATGCATGTCACGCAGGAGTTCTAGCACACTTCCTCCCTTCTTAACTGCCAGGTGCAGTGGGTTGTTTTTCTATGAAAGGCCCATGCTAGGTTGGACTGTAACATAAATGCAAAGGAAATGCATAGACGGAGTGAACGGGGGCAGTAGGAAGTGGTGGTGGTTTGAAATGTGCTCAGAGCAATGTTGCCCTTGTCAGTGACATTTTGACATTGTTACTTGCCATGTATAAGCACACTTGCCTGCGGTCTGGGTTTATATGTCAAGTTAGGGTTAGTAAATTACCACTATTGACTGGCACTGTAGTTAGTAATGGTAGAAAACGTCTCCTTTCGTGCATTTGAAACGCACTGGATGTGTTGGTGCATCCAGGGCCATCACGAAATGGGTGCGGGGGGGGCAAACTGCCACGGGCCTGGCGCTTGCTGGGGGCCTCGCTGCACCCCCTCCTAAGCAGAAGGCAGCACAGTCCATCCGAGTCCCTTTATTCACACAGGGGACTGTGCTGGCCTGCAATGATCTGCAGTTTTTTGTAAAGTCGTTTGGCTCTGTAACAAACAGCAAAATAATGGGAGACAGCAGGGCTCAGAAGTGAGCTCTGCTGCCTCCCGTTATTCAGCTGACAACGTGGACATGCTGAATGACAAGAGAGGACTCCTCTCCTGTCAGTCAATGTATTCACATTGCTAAGTGTGAACACGCTGACTGATAGGAGACGAGTTCTCTCCTGTCAGGCAGCATGCCTACGTGTCGGCTGCATGGATGCTTTTGAAGGGTGCCTGGAGGTGTTTTTTATTTAAATTAGAATGTATATGTGTATGAATGCATGCGTGCATGTTGGTGTTTATGTTTGTTTCAATGCTGTGTTCGGTTTTATGTATGCATGCATGTAAGGAGTTGTGTAACTGATGGATGATTGTATGCGTGAAAGTATTTTATGTGAGTGTGTGTTCAGCCCCACCCCTTAATGTAGCCACCCTGGAGGACACTTCATTAAGGGGTGGGTTCATGGCATCAGAGGTGCACCTAGGCTAAAATGTCAGGGGAGGTCTAACACTTCAAATGTTGGGAGAGGCGCTAACTTCAGAGGCTGTGAGGGGGGGCAAACTTACTTGTGTGGGGGCATCTAACATCTTTCCACATTGGAATTAGACTATCCTGGTGAAGCTTTAATGTTACAAGCAGCTAACTCTCGCTTTCATTTCTGAAACGTCACCACTTCCCTTATAATCACTTCCCTGGCATGCAAGTGCTAACCCCACATCACGATTTCAATTACCTAAAAATGTATGCATATGAATGCAGGTGCTAACAGTGAAATGTTTTATGTTAGTAATTGCAGGGCCTTTGTTAACAGCGAAGCCCAGGCACCGTTTAACGTTTGTGTCCTGTTCCGTCTGGCCATGGCTCTGTTGGTCAACCTGGCAAGGGCTGGATGACAGTTTTGAAAGTGGATAGTGAGTGGGGACAATAAACCCATTGCGCTGTCGGTCTCCCCACTGAGGGATGCTATCTTGCCCGTTCAGCTTTTACAGTTGAAATGGCCCGCCAAGAAGTTGCCCCCATATTGGCAGTCTTATGACACAGAAACCTACTGATAATCTGCAGCTTTTAACCTCCTTGCTGCATTATTTTGACTTCATTATTGATTTAATCACTCCAGAGGTGCCTTGGACTATTTTTCCAATCAGTAAGGCCAGGGGTAGCCCTAACATTCAAAAGAAATGGGCCTCCACCAGCCCTGACAAATCTTCAGCCAGCCCTGCTCCCTTTTCCCCTCCCAATTCCCTGAGCCCGGCTAGGAAGCCAAATAGCTATTGCACCTTCCCTTTGGCCACTAGTCGTACCTTTCACCCCAATTCAGAGGATGTTTGCTTTCATAATCTCTGGAGAGGTGGGCTATCTAAAAGCTGAGACCAGAAGTTAAGACTTTGGTTTTATCAAAGTGAGTCTGTTGTTATTGCATGGATAGGTTTTTGTGTTTTGCATGTTTGAAACTGATGCCGCTCCATAACGATCTCCTCAATGGTGTTGCACCACTGCACAGCATTCTTTTTGTTTGGGTTATTCGTTGTGTGCCACCAATAAGCCAAAACTATTGCTTTATCGAACAGACAGAGGTGGAAATAAATTTTGTTTCTGAGGCATCCCTCCTACCGCAGTGAAAGAGGGTCCAGCGATGGGAGGATTAGGAGGGTGTAGGGCAGGTATTTTAGTCACCCCATGAACATTTGCCTCTTCCCTCAGATGATTTATCATCAGCAAAGTTCAAAATCTGCACCCCTTTTAAACCTAAAAAATGCACATCAAAATGTCCAGTACAGTGCAACATTGACAAGTGATTTCACAGGGCTCCCGCTCAGACCCTCAAGAAGTCTTGTGGGGAAATGTCTCACTTTGGAACCTAGCGACCACGGTTCAAATCCCTGCCAACACAGTTTAAAGCACAAACACACCACAGCATTCTAAAATAAACATATAGTGCACATAAATTTCCCAGATTGTGGGGCTGTATCTGAGATCTGGTGAGTAATTCTTTGCCAGATCCTGGATCTGGGAAGATGTGT
This sequence comes from Ambystoma mexicanum, assembly GCF_040938575.1. Lineage (NCBI taxonomy): Eukaryota > Metazoa > Chordata > Amphibia > Caudata > Ambystomatidae > Ambystoma > Ambystoma mexicanum. Next base: position 872,610,610 of record NC_090936.1, read on the forward strand.
CGCAATGACAGGATTGAGTACAGATAGGAAGAAATGGCATATGAGGAGGGACACAAAGCTTGTAGATGTTGGTTAGTTATTTGCCCACACATTGACTTCTCATGGCCATGCTAATCCCTATGGCAATTCTCACCCAGTTCCTGCCCCCCCCACTCAAAACACCTCCTCATTGGAACTGTGAACTAGCTTTAAACAAGCCTAGCCATCAAACTTTGCCCTCAATGTTCCTGAAAGTGTTTTCTCAAAGAAGTCTTCGGAGAGTTAATGACTTGATTGCAGTTGTAAACATGGAACTGGTGTAATAAAAATGTCTTGATCAGGTCTGCCTTCGGCCACTCGATTTAAATGCACCCTGCGTGTCTTTAGCTGAAGTCCTGTTAAAAACAAGTATTGGAAAAGCCAACAGTTTTGGCTTGTGTATAAGTATCAGGCATTTGCCAGGCACTGCTATTAGCTGCTAAGGTACTCAAACCATTTTGCACCTGGCACCATCAACGGCCAGCTAATACCAGTACAGAAGTGCCTTTCCCATGCCTACACGAAAGCCCAAACTGTTAGCATTGCCAATGCTCTTTTTGCATTACCCTTGATGCACAGGACTATGCATCAAGGTTAAAGCAAACATACTAATTGGCTAAATTGGCCCACATTGAATTTAGGCCAATCTAGCCAGTAATAACACTAATGGTGTACAGTCAGCCTGGATATACTTTCTGTGGCATGGCATGTTTACTGACTGGGAGTCCGTACATGGTAATAATGGCACATATTGATTCAGCCTAAATGGACATACATGAGAACAACAAGCATGAATATATACTTATACTAGCATATGTTGTGTGGAAAGGTGGCATGAAATGTTTTGGAAAATGTTTTTTTGCACTGTTTGTTATTTGCAACTATTGGTATTTTACATGTGCTTCCATGCAAAACCAATTGCAAATGGTATGGATTTCTACCCAATTTTGCAAAGAAAGTGCTGTAAAATGCATAATTTTAAGCCAATGTTTCAAACATTTTCTTGGGAGTGAGAACCCCCCTCAAGCAACACTTGTTTGGTTTGGTTTCCCTTACTGTGCTCTGTTGATCCTGCATAATTGGCACAAACATTTAAGCCTCAAGTTCAGAAATGTACCAGCCTCCACTGTACATCATTTGTCACTGTGTATGATGTGTGTTTTAATGCGCACATAGGGGCAGGGTGCTCCTTAATGATATATGGCATTTATAACGCGCCTGTACACAAGTGTTTCTAGGCGCGACAAGGCAAGGAGAGGGAAACAAAAAAGGAGGACAAAACACTGATCTTACTAGGCCTTGTGTCATTCATATCGTGCAAGAGCAGGGAAGGGTGGAGGGGAGAAGTGCAGAGGGTGGGGTAGGATGGAGAAGTGCAGGAACAAAGGAGAAAGAAGACTGCAGCCTATGGGTGGCAAGTGCGGGTACTCATAAGTGCAGCCAACGGGTGGAGAATAAGTGCAAGAGAGGGGACTGTAGGGTTACAGATACAGACCACAATTGCAGGGGAGCCAAGAGGCAGTGCAGGATTGTAACTGGACAGGCAGGGACCTGGGCACGAATTCAGAGGGTAAGCAGTGCATGGATCAGGCAGGTGATCATCAAGGGAGAGGAAGAGAGAAGGCAGAAGCAAAGAGAAAGGTCTTGAGTTGCTTCCGAAACCGGAGATGGTTCTGCTCAAGTTTCAGAGATGTAGGGAGTCTGTTCCAGAGGGAGACCCCAGCCGAAGAAAGAGATCTGCCCCCAAATCTTTGCTTGGAAATGTGAATGACCCTCAGAGAGTTGGAGGTGGCAGAGTTGAGAGCTCATGCCATCCTATATATATTTATGCCTATGATACAAAAGTTAGTCTGGAATAAACCTTTTTTTCATTAGAGAAATCTAACTTTGCTGTAGTTGATTTGCAGTTGTAGTAATAAACCTTATCTGGGATCCTGCACACAAACTCAAGGAGAGATTTCCATAGTCTCTTGTTTCCCTAGGTGCCGCCGCAGGCCCAGTGCAAAATATTGTATGGGGGCCTCACCACATCAAATGAAAGTCGTGGGTGCATCTGTGGAAGGTTGAGGTAACCCAAAATAGGAATCCATATGAGATCAGTCTGGATCTTCAAATGAAAACTCAAATTAAAAAGCTATTGAAACCATTATGTATGTAGTTTAACTTTGCTTTAGGGTGGCACTTGTTTCTCAGTTTGCTGTTGGGAAATGAGGGCAACCTGTGTGGTGCTTTGCACACGGATAATAAACACCTCAATTAATCAAGCTTTTTATGCATTTTGCTGCAAAGGTCACCACATTTCCACTAGCCATTAGTGAGAAATCTATCTCTGCAAGTAAGTACAATTTTGTGTAAACAGAGGCCTTGAACCCCGCCTAAATACTCAGCTTGCACATGTGCAATCTGTGTGCACAATCCCTGTTCCCCTTTGCAGAGAGTGGCCTGGGGTCTGATGTTCTCTCAGGGCCTTGAGGTGCTAGAGCCTCTGCATGATGAAAGAATTTCTGTGTGACAGAGTTCATGGCGGGCGGCCATCGAAGTAAGTGCAGAAGTACTAACAGAGCAAACCACCCAATGCAGCCTGCTTTATTTAAGGAAGCCGTGGAGGTGCGTGTATCTGCAGCATGTGCTCAGCACAAAGGATAGAACTGATAGATGAGCCGGTCCGATAGCACAGCGAGTAGAGTGCTTGCTTTGACATCCGTGCAGAGCCTGCTGATGCAGGTTCGAATCCCGGCAGGGCCAAGCTCAGCCTTTCATCCTTCCAAGGTTAATAAATGAGCACCACACTCTGTGGGTAATAATAAGCAGCGCTCAGATACCTGAGGGTTTATAGCGCTATATAAATGCTAAATTATTATTATTATTATTATTATCATTAACTGTTGAGCTACCTGTCAGTGGTCAAAAGGTAACATGGACTTGAGGCTTCCATCACTGCCTCCACAATCCCTGGTTGGTGGGACCCTGGCAGTGTCTGGAAAGTATTGAGAGCAGTGTCCCCAAGTCCTTCAAATTGGGTGGTAGACTGATGAAATTGACAGTCCAAATCTAACTGCCATTGACCTTTTTATATTGGGCTGGTAGGTGTTCCATGCGACACCTATAAGCCGAAACTATTGCATTAGAGTAAAGATAGGGAGAAATGGCACACAGCCTGAGCCGTTGTTTGGTTATGTACCCACCCATTGACTGGCCATGGCCATGATAAATCACTATGGCCATTCTCACCCAGTTCCTGCCCCTCCCCGCCCAAAACATCTCCTCATGGGATCTTGTTGAGCTTACTTTAAACAAGCCTTGCCATCAAACATTGCACTTGAAGTGAATGTCATTGTTTATTAAAAGCAGTCTTGTGAGAGTTACTCATTTAATTGGAGTTAGGGGTATGAGGGTGCCAGTTTTACTAGCTTAAGAGCCTGTATACTCATACACAGTGGCTCCTCTCCCTGCGTATGTTCTCTGCGAACTACCTTAACTAATACGAACTAAAGCAACTAGCACTGAATGTGTCCACCAATGTCGGTATGTTTTGCCTTTCTCCAGATTCATTCACTGAATTGGATAATAGATGTCCTATCAGAGTGCTTTCAATGTATTATTGTATTTTTCAATATGTCTGCAGTTATTTACAATGACATTGCCTTAAATAAGCCTGTGAAGTCAGTCCCAAATGTGGGATGTATTAACCCACTTATGCTCTGCCCTGCGGCCTCACTGTGTGCTGATGGTGCCAGAATTATCAAAATGGCTGCAAAACCCCAGGGCGCGCCAAATCCTATGGAGATCACGCTTTACAACACGAAAAGATGGCTGCCAAATCTACCATGCATGTTGTCAGTGGTGGAACGGAGACTTCACTGCTGAAACATGTCACTTGGCGACCCAACAAGTAAAAATGGAGACTTCATGAAAAGCAGTGCTTTGCTGAAAGAAATCCAGAATTTGCTCTTAAATCCTTTTTTCTTGGTTTCTGAAATGGCAGAAGGCCGGTTCAAAACACCATAAAAAATCCAATATTCTTGCTGGGTTTTACAAGTCACTTCATTCAAGAAATAATTATGAACAGACAATGTCCAGAAAAGCTGAATTTGTCATCAAAACATTCACAGCAAAAATGGGCCTGCCTGTGAAATCTGTCAAAATCTGGGCGTAGTACCAGCGGCCGCCAGTATGACAGCTGACTCTAGCTTGAATCATAAGATTTAAACTTGTGCAACTGAAATAAAATGTCTGAAAACTAAGTGACCTGTTATTAAGAGTAACCTAGGTTGTAACTATTTAGATCCCATGGTTTAGAAGCTGGAATAAGGGTTCTAGCTGCTGGTTTGAAAATTGCAAGTTTGTTTTAAACCAAGAAAAAAAATGTAACAAAATGACATTGAATTTAAGCTGGACTCAAAGCCAAACCAGTATAACACCTTCCCCCAAGAGGCCAGGCCTCTCTCTCCACCAGGAACTCACACCTATGTGATGATTAAGGGGCGGGAGGAGAATTTGGGCTGCTGTGGGAAGGGGACAATGGACTTCCTCCAACTCAAGGAGATGCTAATTAGGAAGGATCGTAAATGGCCTGAAGGAACTGGGAGGGGATTGCTCCTGAGTGCAAGAAGAGGAAGGAGGCGGAGACAAACAACCATTTGTTGATTCACAAGGACAAAAAGCTAATTTTTTAAAAGACTGATAATTTACTGTGTAAAATTGTGAAGAATAGGTAAGCCCCGGACTTGTGAATCTGATTTTTAGCTGCACATTTTAAGAGGCGCCAGTACTCTGTGCTATGTTCTGGGGAGTAGCAGTGGAAATTATGGTATTACACCAAATGTAATTATGTCAAAAGCATGAAACTTCACACCCTTATGCCCCTATACAATGTGCACATTTGTGGAAATTTGTGCTGAAATTGGACCATGTGTTCCGGACAAAAAGGGTGGAATTCTGTCAAAAGCAGACCCAAGATCCTACAGCGACAGGGCTTGGAAGAGTATCTGCTCCACAAAATGTGTGATCTAGATATGTTATTGTTATAAAGGTTGCACAATTGTAAATATGTATTGTACTAAATGTAGATTTTATGTTCAAAAGGCAATGGGAGGATTCTCTGACTCATAAACCCACATCGTCATGGTGACACCCTGTTTTCTCCTCCAATCAAGGGAGAGAGAGGGGACTCTAGCCAATAGCCCACCTAGGGGGCACGCTTAGGATAAGCCAGCATACACCCCCTTATCATACACATAAATATAGACAGCTGAGGACACACAGATTCACCCAATAACCGATTGCTTGCAGAGCACCATGCGAGAGGACTATACATCTTCCTTGCTCCAGACTCCAGAGACTTGGCAAGCAGAAAGGCCCATTCTATAGCTGAACCATTCTCAGTGTGGCCTTAAAATTCCAGAAACCAGAACTCACCCCAGACATCTAAGGGGAACAAAATAAACATCTGCGCTGTGCTGTAACTGCTTTCCTGCTAAAATAATTATTACCAGAATCTAAAGATCCAATCCAGTTGTGCTGTGCTGTGATGTGACCAGAGAGCCATTGCAGACCCAGTGCAGTCATGCTGTGCCGTGCAGACCAGAGCGACTTGCTGCCCAGTCCGGTGTGCCCAGCAGAATTTCTGAACAGAATCCCTGATCTTGCTGGACCAGAATTCCTGACGGTTCTGTTCAAACCTATTTAGTGAGTATCCATAGTTTAGGACTGTCACTAGCCTATGTACTGTCCATAGTAATCCCTATCTAAATCCATCCTATCTTGTCTTTAGAACCTGCTTTGTTAGAAATCTTTTTGACTTGCCTGAACTCTCTATCTTATCCCTACTAACTTCCTTCTGTACTAGTATTGTTAAATATCTTTGCGCTCACATATTTCATCTGAAGAAGGCAAGCTCCTCGGCAGGCAGTCGCCCTGATCCAGGGGTGCCCTGGTCCAGTGGCTGTGCTTCTGTGTGGTATTTGCTTCTTCATAGTCATCCCCTAGTTTAAAGAAATCCTGTTTGTCTTTTGAAAGCGCAACCCTGTTTTCCCATTCTTGCGCCTATCTCAGAAAAACGACCTCCACTAAAACGTCCATAACTTTCTCAGAATTAATGCTAGAAACGGAATTCCAACTTTATCCATTTCATTCTCAGATAACTTTAAAAACCATTTTTACAGTTTGCCAATCAGTTCTGTTTCTCTCTTGTGTTTGCTGGGGGGAAATTGGAATTGACATTTTGTTTGAATTCTGCATTCCTGAAACCTGTTCTCTCTCCTCCTATCTCTTTACATTTCTTGTTGGGGGGGTTGAGGTGTGTGCAGGGGGAACGAGTAACCACATTGCTATTTGATTTGAAAACACACCAAAGTATTATTTCTGTGCTGAATTGTTTGGCTCACTATTACTCCTTGTGATTAAAGAGATTGCTTAGTGTGACATCACCCCATTGGTGATTATTGTATACCCATTAAACATAGTGTGATTATATTGTGAATACATACATAAATATTTTAACTTTGCAAACCAGCCTGATTCTTGGTTCAGTGTGACCAGGGGGGTTCCACGAGAGGGGCTTGATATAAGTGGTACATCGTTCAGAATAAAAGAACTTTTAGACACAAAATAAATAAGGATTTCAGTTGTGCATTACACGCTAGGCGTTGACTTAGGTGAAGTTCCGGATTGAGATCACTTACACAAATAAAACAAGAGAGCATACTCAACCAATCACTGGGCTGGGCTGATCACTCAATGCTCAAAAAAAGTTCTCCTACTCAGCACAGTAATACAGTCCACTGAGCTAGGGTCCAAACGCATTGCTTAATGCACCAGGAATCCCACATCAATGGAAGTCTAGAGTCACCCTGGCTCAGGATAGACATGGCCATGATGCACATGTTTCTCCCACCTCATTTCTTCCAGAAGTCGGTCCAGATCCCTACAAGCCTCTAGAAGATGTGTGCCTTCACCAGAAATGTTCAGGCTCCCAAGCAAAGCACCTCAGTTGAGGCCTTCTTTTATAGCATGCAATTCAAAATGCCCTTGGGGATTTCTAAGTAATGTAGTTCTTTCCCATTGTTCGTGCACCTGCATTCACATAGCAGCAGGCTATCTGTGAAACCGCCCTACTGTGCACATCCTGGGGTCTGGGAATTGATGACCTACGCCCTAATGTCTCTTCTTATCTCCATTTGGGCAGTGGGACGGTAGGGGAGGCCCACCAGGAGTTTTCAGGTAATTCAAACATGTCACTTTTTTATTGTCCGAAAGGACACTGCTAGAGAATTCCACAGAGTGGGGTCAGGACTGAAAACGAGCACTCCCAGCCCAAACCTTGCAGAATCTATGAACTCTCAAGAGGACTTGAGAAGACAATCAGGGAGTTCTACTAGGCCCATAGAGAGTTAGTCTCGAGCAAAGGTATTCAGCACCAGTATTGTGGATGGTGCGGTGCACAATACGCTGTATCTTAAAACTGATTTGACTCTCAATCGGGAGCCAATGCAGTTGGCACAGCAAATCTTTAGAATGAGACAGTCTAGGGCCCCCGGGGCCAACCATGCTGCCCAGTTTTGTAAGATCTGTAAGTGCTGAAGAAGGCTGGCTGACCGAGATAGATGCTGTTACAATGGTCCGCAGACCCCATAATGGTGGAGGACACCACCTTAACCCGGAACTAAGAGGGGAGGAAAGGTAAGATCTTACTCAATATCTTCAGTTTAACAAAACCGGTCTGGCAGACAGAGGAGATCTGAGCTTTTCTGGAGCTGCCGGACATAAGTTTAACCCCCAAACTTTGAACCGATTCAACTGGCAGGGGACATGGGACACCCCAAAAAGGGTGGACAGTAGTCAGCACCCCAAGAAGAGCTGAATGCAGGAGAGCCAACCACCAGGACATGTGTTCTCTCCATTTAATTTTAACTAATTCAGGGCCATCCAGTGCCCAATGGAAGACAGACAATTCTGCAGCTTAGAACGAGGATCTGACCCTGCCGTATTAAGACGAAAAAGCACCTGCTTGTCATCTGCCTAGGTGTAAAAATGCAACCTGTGTTCTGCAATGAGATCAGCTAATCAGCAGGTATAAATTAAAAGGTGAGAGGGGGCAGAGCTCTGGGGAACGCCAGATGTCAACACCACCGGGGAATATTAGAAAGGGGGAAAAAACACTGTCTGAAAACGATCAGACAAAAAAGATGAAATCCAAAGAAGCAGATAGCCTGCAACCCCCGCCTTTTCCAGTCTCTGTAACAGGATCCCATGGTCGATGGTATCAAAGGCTGCAGAGAGGTCAAGGAGAATCTAGTAATGATTTCCTTACCCTCATCTAACTTTTCAAGCAGCATTCATGACATAGCAGACCAGGCGGAATTCAAATGAGGTTGTGAGTGGGGTTCCCAGGTACTGTACACACTTTTCATTAGATACCAGAAAGAGAAATGTTCTATGCACTATATTTGTATCAGAAATGCAATCTTTATATTAACGAAAAGGCAAAGGGAAAAACATTACACTAACAAGTAAGCAAAACTTTGTAAAATAGGGAGGTCACAGTTTAGTAAGTAGGTATCACTTTTTCAATAAGAGTTCTTTTTAGAGTCAAAGGTCATTCCTGAAAAATAAACTTCACAAGAGGCCAAGAGGCATGGAAGAGTATTGCGAATAGGGGCAGTTACTTTAGTGGGAAAGTGCCCCTGAAGTTCAGTTAGAGGGAGACCCTGAAGAGTTTCTGAAAATGAAGAAGAGTCCCCGGGTTTAAAGAAAACAATGAAGAAAATCCCTGTCACATGGACAGGAGAGCAATACCCATGGTACGGGTGAGCAGGATATGGTTTGGGGTTTCCAGAGGTGGTTGCTGTGCAAGTTGTTCAGCAACCACAGAGGGCTCCATCTCAAGGTCTCCAGTTATGGCACACTGATGCAGATGGAGCCCGCAAGATTGTTGTTAAGGATGATTATACAAGACATGAAAACTCCAAGATCAGAGGTCAGAGCTAGAGGAGCAGATAGGAGAGACTGCTGTAGTCTGTGGTTGACAAAGGGATGCAAGGTTCCCATGTCATCCTCGGGCACATGACCCAACTTCTGAGGGAAGCTTTGGCTAGGCAATACCCAAACAAAGAGCTGATATTGGACAAAAGATGAAGAAAGCACACTGGCGAGAGCTAGTCTCAGCAGAATGGACAAGGAAGCCAACTTTGACAGTGACGTCACAAGATTGGGGCATCACAACCTCTACAGTTTCCCAGGTTTGGAGAGGTGCTTACCTAGGTTCATGTGGTGAATATTCCCGGGATGGTTCAACATCAAAGGTGTGCCTGCTTCTGGGCCCTGTGCTGCAGGCACAGTCAGGAGCTTCAAGGAGAAAATGTTCCTCCTGGTCTTCTATGGAGAAACAGAACTTCAGCATCCAATTGTTTGGCACATCAAAGGTTTCTGTTGCAGAGCCTCTGTCCTTCCTTGGGCAGCAGGCTTTCCAGAGCGCAGGTTCAGAGATCCAGTTCAAGCAGAGGGTTGGTCAGATGCGGGTAGACCATCCTGACAAACAGAGACGTGCATTCTGTAAAGGTCTATCACACAAATGAATTAATCCTGACTGTTTTAGAAAGTCATCTGCATATGCCAGTCAGAACAGGTTTCAGAGTGACTAAAGACCCCAGTCCTGGAGCCAGGGGGACACAGCAGTTAAAGATGGCCATCTCCTTTTACGCACACAAATAGGTGCAAGGGATAGTCAGATCTGAGTAAAAACCAAACACCAAAGACTCACGTTGCAGAGGGCAGCCTGCTGTAGGCTACCCTCTGCAAGGCTGCTTCTTCCATCTTCCCTATCTCCTTTTTACTTTAGCAGGGTCCTCCACAACCCTTTTCCCACTGCAGTACTTCCTCTTGCCATCCCACCCCTGTTCCCTTACAGCACTTAACTGTCTCCCATCTGCTCAACCTGTGCATCTTTGTGGGCCATTAGGTGGAACTGCGTCACTCCATTGCGTATCCTTCTTTTTTCGGCATGGTTATTATGTTGCAATTCCCCCTAGCAGTTTAGAGATTTATTTTACTTGCGTTAAGGGCAAAGCAAACATGATGAGTGTTTTACATGGGGGGTACTTGTGCAGCCAGCAAGGAAATGTTTTCTTACTGTGGCACTTCATTTTTACTGGCAGTAAGGGCAAAGCCAACAAGAGTATGTTCTTATGTGGGGATACTCACATGTATTGGTGCAGCATGGAATAATAGTTGGAATAATCCCCCCCATCTCTTCACCTCTGCCTGTACGTATGCATGACCTAAATGTAATAGGACCAGTTAGTTTGTCTTTCCTGTCGGCCCCGCCCGCACTGTTTTCCACCCTCCCTCCCGAGCTTGGTCTCAACTGTACCCATGTAGCAGAAATGTTGCCAGGCCCAGTATGTCAGTTTTTTCTGTTTAGATCATTCGAAATCTTCAAGGCCTAAGAATGATTACTGTATTTCCTTGCTCTGTTCATGCATTGAAGCACTTTGAAGCACTTCACCTGTGTATAAGCGCTATATAAATAATCAGTACATAAAATAAATACATTTAGTGTGCAAAGGCAGCATGAAAATACATTGGAAAATGCTCCCACTGCTGTGCCTTGTTGGTGACTTGGCATCTTTGGAATTTTGCATGTCATACCCTACAAAATCGATTGTAAACTGTGCGCCCTTTTACACAATTTTTCACAAAAAGTGTGCTGTAAAATGCACCATTTTAGCTCTTCATTTAAAATTATTTCTCATGGAGAACCCCCTTAATCCCGTTGGTTAATTTCTCCAGTTAGCGCCTCCAATTCCCCTGCTCCATGCACATAGGTTTCTGGAAGCAGAGAGAGCTTCCTGGATCCTGACATGCACAGTGGAGGCGGATTGCCACCATTTCACTGCTGCACCTGATGCTCAGCTGCTAAGTGGGCATTTACAGATTTTGGATGGACCTTGCCCACTTAGGCCCTACCGGTCTAGGCCTTTGCAGCCGAGCCATTAGAGGAATTGAGAACTTCCAAAACAGTACATTTTTACTTCAAGTTTGGTGCCAGCGAGTTGTGTAGCTTACTTTGCGAGGAGGTTCCCTGATCCTATATCATTGCAATATATGCGTCCACATCTAATATTTAAAGTCAGGGTTCAATGACATATCAGAGCGTTTCCAGTCCCTTTTCACATACAGGATGTACACTCAGGGAGAGAGTGGGGCTGCATAGATGCTGAAGTAGTGGTGGTCGTCACACATACAGAGGGGATCATTTGAACTTTTGTGAGAAGTTTGATACCTCTCACACTGGCCACAACAATCCCTCAACATTAATGGGGACATCTCTGAAGACATATCTGGAAAGTAAATCAGTGTGTGGCAACAAGGTAGTGAATAGAAACTGGGAACCGACACAATAGATTCAGTGCTGATTGCTTTACAATAAGGTACCCAAATGGCAGAGGGCATGCTATACCAGACCCAGTTTGCGTACATTATGTGTGAAGGTACAATAGCACAATGCTTGTTACGTAAGAATTGATGTTGGTCCACTTGAAAAAGTAGGTGACTAGAGTAGGTTGCTATATTTAAACAGTATGCTGCTGGGAGGTCAATTTTAGCACACTGTGCACACCACCACCCCCTTTTAAGATACCTCTAAATCCGCACCTGTATAACAGGATACATGTTCAAATAATGTTCTAATAATTGTTTAAATAATATCGCAGGTAAGACTTTAGAACTAAGCAATTAGATTGAAGACAGGAAAAGAAACAGTGCTTTTGATGACAACTATTCACAGAGAGCACATGCATTCAAAGGCACACCTCCTTCGGCATACCTAAAGATTTATATCCATATCAAAGCAGACTCTGTTAATATCTCATTTGTAAAGAAAACGCATAAAGTAAACATGTCTTTAAATATAGGGAATTACTTTGCTTACACAGTACAGAGTACAAAGTTTATGAGGTATTTAGAAATCCACACCCATTCATGGTTAACATGCTTCCTTGTTCCAACAACTCTTAGGCACAGTGCCCATGTTAACCCCTCCATCTGTGCTTCTCTCAGCGATCAATTTATTTAACCCTCCAAACATCACCCAATGGCATTATTATATGTTGGCCTTCATTCTGAAAATGGTGGTAATGATACTGTCATTAGTAACTGACAAACTCTGCTGGTGGTAACTTTTGAACAGCCAAATACTGCACAACAAGAAAGAACACTCTGCTGATTTACTGTCAGTTTACTTCTTGTTTGCCTCCAGTGGTGAATCTATACCATCACAGAAACATATGACATATAAAAAGATAAGTAATTACTACTGAAGATAAGATAAGATCTCAGCTGCTCTTAGATTGCCTTACCAGTTAACACCTGCAGCACTGTGAATTGTGTATCACGTTTTGTTGTATAGCACACAAGTCATCATGGAGAAGTATTCTTTTTTTCTTGAGAGGCCATACCCTATGTCCAGAAATGGCATCTTTATGCAGATGACTCCCATTTTGTTTTCAATCTAGCTGGTTAGCGATCCCCTGCTCCCATAGACCATTACACATTTCCCACAGTGGGTACACGTCTAGATGATAGATAACAACTTGTGTCTTCATGCCAACAACATGGAAACATGAGGGATTGTTCCTACATCATTTCTATTACCATGTAAATGGCAAGAACTGCAGGGCACCCCACCAATCCAATCCAGCAGGATAAATAATCTAGGTATCCTTCTTGACCCTGATATGCCTTGCCACCAGCAAAATAAAGATATCATATATTGTTGTTCGGCCAAAATAAAATACTTTGTTGTACTTTACTTTGACAAAATAACATTGTGGGGAAGTTACTACATACATATCTATTAAGGGTTAGAGGTAAGAGGGTGGTGGGAGACGGGTAGGGCAGGGGTGGGTCCGTGAAAGGTAAACAGGGGAACCTCTGATTTAAAAAATCAGGACAAATTTAAAAAAGCGCAGTTATTTTGTCAAACTGCTGCAAAGCAACGTTGAACCAAAAAAAACAAAAAAACAACAGAATGCTTCCAGCTTCATATTCTGTGTAAGATCATACCAGAAACCTAGAAATGGAACAATAGATTACTCGGATCAGAACTCTGGTCCTAGTGAGCCTCGGTTAATCCGACCGCATAAGTCATTATACGTTAACTTCAAAGATTCACCAGAAAGATTCCTGGTTTAAAATAGCAGGGTTTTATCTTGCCAGGTCTCAAGGCCCTGCACCGTGTGCCAGTAGGACCAAGAATCACTTTTATAACACTCTTAATCGCAACAAAACTTAACCACTATTCCTAAATATCCTTCCCCCTATCTAAAAAGTGATCAACTAAGAGACCTCAAATCTGCAATGGAGCAGAAACTCATGCCTGGCAAATTCAAGAGAATTTGACAGAGTGGAAGACCTGTCAATGTCATAGAACCCAACCAATGGAACGTTCTTCAGAAAGACCTAAGAATGGACAAACATCATGGCAAATATGTGTAAAGAATAAAGTGCTTTTTAAAAAAAAAGTCTTTTCAGAAAATGTCAAGATAGACAGCGACTTATTGTTGTAGCTCTCCACAGAACGGGACTGTAATATATTATCTGATTGAATGTAAAGTCGTCTATTAAAATGAATTTGATTAAAAAGATACTTTGGGCCTCATTCTGAGTTTGGAAGTAATTCAGTGGTAATTCTGCCGAATTACCTTCAAAATCGGTTACCATTACCACCACTTGGCCCTGTGGATTTACCACGGGATTACAAGTGGTGGTAGGGCAGTGTTAGTCCCCATAGGGCTCCATGGGGTTTTCGGTTCTTCTGCGGTAATTCTGGTGATTTTTGGCTTCAAAGTGGAGGATTTACCTCCAGCATGATGGCGGTTTCAGACATCTCAAATCGAAATGTGTAATATCAAGTCATTTGATTGGTGTCTGTCACAGTCAATACAATAATTGAAATCTATTCCTTAATAAACACATTGAAGTCGGATGTTTCAAGGGTTAACCTGATACCTAGAAAATAGTGAGCGAAGTAGGCCCCACGCTGGAGGTAAATCCTGCACTTGAAAGCCAAACTCGGGATTTGGAAGTGTGGGAAAAACAGCTGTTTTTCTGATACCTCAAAAAGAGTGGTTGTAACGGAATTACCATCACTTTTTTACCGCTCTGCCAAACTTGAAATGAGGCAGTTTGCATTGAAATAGCAAGAGAATAATCTTAAACTGACAAAACAACGCAAAAACGAAATTGAGCTGGTCATTATTACTAGTAGCAATGCTTGCAGTAAGATAATTATTCCAATATTTGACTTCTATACTTACAGGCAAAGTAAAGTTATCTTAATTATTTATTCTCCATAATTATTAAATGTACACAGGTGTGTTATGCTCAAAGTACTTAATGTAATATAAACGGCCAAGAACCAAGTGTTTCTTTCATTTAAAAACAGTGTTCTCTAAATATTCCTTTTTCTCAGAGCAATGCCCCAGGTATTTAGACAACTGTGAGAATGAAGGTTTATGGTCAAAGTAAGCAGATCTGTTAAAGTTAATTTGCTGTAGAAGAATCGGCATGACATGACACTTTCTCTCCCTCAACACTGATAAGACTGAAGTCCTATTCTTTCCCTCCAACATGCTCACCCCTCATCCCCCTCCTTTCATTCACTTTCCCCCTTCTAATCTCCCCATTTCTGCTCATGCTTGCAATCTAGGCCTCCACTTTGACTCCTCCCTCTCCTTTACCCACCATATTTCCCTTACCTCTCGCGCCTGTCACTACCACCTCTTCAATATTCGTAAAATCTGTTCCTCCCTCACCTTCCATGCTACCAAACTCTTAATCTCTTCCCTTGTATTCTCTCGTCTTTTCCATTGCTCTTCTCTCCTCTTTGGACACCCTGCCTCTCATCTTGCTCCCCTTAAATCTCTCCACTACTCTGCCATCCGTACCCTTTGTCTTCTTGCTCTTCATTTCCTCTTCGCTCTCTTACCTTGGCTGGCGTCCCTTTTACTCCCAACTTAAATTTCACTTCCTTTGTCTCGTTTTTAAATATCTTCATGATCTCGCTCTGCCTATCTATCCTCTCTCCTTTCTTTCTACTCTCCCTCCCGCTCTCTCTGTTCAGCTGATCGATTCCTACTTACTGTTCCTCCCTCCCCTTGCGCCTCTTCTTGTTTCCGTTCCTTTCAACTCCTTGCCCCCCTACACTGGAACTCTCTACCACTCTCCATCCACTCCATTAGCTCCTACTCCTCCTTCCGAGCCTCCTTGAAATCTATTCTTCTCCTTTACCCGTCCTGATGTTCCTCATCACTTCCCTTCCTCTTCTCTCTTACCTCCCTCTTACACTTCCTCCACTCCCCTTGAAACTCCATCTTATTCCCCCCTGACTCCCTTCATCTCTCCCCCAACTCCTTCACTCCTTTTAACCTAGAAATTGTTCTACATACTGTTTTTAATGGCTTGTCTCATGTTTGTAATTATGCTTCTAGTTATCATGTTCTATGTATTCTTGTTGTTATAATGTAAAGCGCTTTGGCGTAAAGTGCTATATAAACTTAATGAATACAAATACAAATACATACAGGTCAATAGGATTTGAATAGCCCATTGTATAGGGAAAAACCAGACTCCCTCATAAATAGCTTGAGATGAGGTCCCATGCACTCATATTAGGTCAAAGCCATGGAGTATTCTTAGATGATGACCTATTTGCTTGGCTAATTAACTTTAAATTAGTACATACGAATGAAAGAGCTGGCCCTATTGGATCTATTGTGTTCAAATGAATCCCAGGTCACAAATTATAGAAAGTCATAAAGTTTAAAAGCATTTCACAAGTGCAAGTAGCTTTTCAAAGTAAACCCTCAATGAAACAGAGATCTCTTTATTCTAGGTCACATGAGAGGCAGGACATGGGGAAAGGTTTATAAAGAAAGGAAACTCAATCTTAAGATTGCTGTGAAGAAAGTCATGTTTAAGGTGAATTACATTTTAAATATGTATACAATTCAGAGGTATCTAAAATGCTATATGTTTGGCTCCTACTCCCAATGTCCGATTTCAAAAACTAGCATGCAACATTAGTGTGAACTTGTGCACATCCTCACATATGAAGATTGCTGCCAATAAGTGAAGTTTTGCACCTTGAATAGGAAAATCACATATTTTCAGCTTTTTATCTTAGATATGTTGTGAATTGCACACAAATTACCCAGTGCAAGACCCTTAAAAATATGATTTTATAAGCTGAGGGATAAACAGAATCTGTATTTTTTAAATTGTGTATATGTTCTGCCTAAAATATGTATTTCATTGATGCTAGGAGGATGGCATGTGGGGAAATGAGCCCAAAATCTGGGACAGACACTCCTGTATCCAGCCTTCTAACGTGAGAGCCAATAGGAAAAAGGTGGGTTTTGGATGTGTCATTTTCCCTTTGATCCAGAGACCAGTCAAGTGCAGTGACCAATAGGAATCTGGACTCCATCCCACAGGAGAGAGACCGATCTGAATTCCAACTCGAAGCAGCCGATGGGAAAATCTCTTATCTAGACTGGACTGAATGAACAGTCCTTTCCCAATGCAGGACACGCTTACCTCAGAGGGATTTTGGTGCAGGTGCACTGACTGAAGGGAACACATACCTGGCAGAGCTTCCCAAGGGCCATCTATGTCTCTAACGATGAAGAGCCTTTGAAAGAAAAACTAAAATGGAGTGCCTATGATCCCATATAGCATTAGAACACATTTTAGGGGCCCTGTGTACAAGCTGTACCAACAAAAAAGGAATCTAGTACAAGATGTGTGCAATTTGTAATGTATAATAAAAATGTAAACCCTAGGTCGAATCATCAAAGGGGGGGGGAGGCTTCTCCCCCCATTTTGAATCCAAATGCCGGTTTTAGAGATCTCAAATTGAAATGCGTAATATCAAGTAATTTGATTGGTGTCTGTCACAGTCAATACAGTCGGATGTTTCAAGGGTTAACCTGATACCTAGAAAATAGTGAGCGAAGTAGGCCCCGCTGTCCCAGAAGTTTAAAAGCAGCAGGAATTACAAGAAACCAAAGCCTTGATAATTATTTACAACCTGTCGGACTCCATTGAAGAGGAAGTCAAATATCATTAATGCCGATGCTAGAAAGCAATACTTTGTCATAGAAAGTGTTTAACATTTTAGATTTAAATCAGCCGTAGTATAGGAGAATATTACATGAGTTGTAATTCAAATAAGCTGTTTTATTTTAAACTTTATTCTGAGAACTGCTTCACCTTTTTGATTTTAAGATGGTTGTGGATTTAAAAGCATAATTCACGTCATAACTTACAATTGGTTTAAACTGAGATGTGGGTGCATTCCCATTGTAATTCTAGTATGGAATCACCTGTCACATTATTTTGATGCCATTGTATTTAATAAAATAAATTGTCAGTGCAAACCAGCTTGTTGCTTGTCTCTAAATGTGAGGGTGGGATAGTTACAAATTAAAATGTTAAACCGAGGCTTATTCAAGACCAGAAAGTGATTCTCAGAACTATAAAATAAATTGGGCACATGGTGTTTGAGGGTGGGTTTTTAAGCTTCTTTAGATAGGGTGTTGACTAATTGAAGTACCTAATTGAAGTATATCAATAATCCAGCAGACTATCTTCTATGAAGATGCAGGACTATCCCTACGCCTACAGTAACCAACTTTTCCCAAAATGCACTTTGGTGGTGTAGGTGAAAAACCTAAATATACCTGATGGGATCATGAAATGTGTGTTCAGTTGAGAAGACTAGGCCTCAATTTAGCTATGAAGAAGAATTCATCTTGGAAACTGTACATTCAGGAAGAATGGAAACAAATATCGTTCGAATTAAGTATGTGTTCACTCACACATTTGAAACTGCTGCAGCAGCACTAATGTTTAGAGAAACGCCTACACTGCCAAAATGATATTCACATACAATGATAAAGTTACTTTTAGACTAGTAAAGTTTAGAAAATGTTCAAGGCTTAATTGTATTTGTTGTCTGCAGCTGCAGGCTTATCTTGCATAGGTGTAGAGATTTAACCTTGGATGACTGGGATGCATCACAGGAACTGCTATTGTCCCAATTGGAGAAGACCAAAACCCTTCCATGATCAAAACTAAAATGGCTTGCCATAATCAGGGAGGATTCTGGGAGGGCACTTTATTATGGTGAACAGGGAAGACACTAAGGGCCTCATTTCAAGTTTGGTGTTATTTCGGCAGTAAATCCACCGGAATACTGCCAAAATCGGTTACCTTTACCATCACTTGGTCATGTGGATTTACCATGGGATTACAAGTGGGGGTAGGGTAGTGTTTGTCCCGATTTATTGAGTCCATGGAACTCTATTGGAGATCATTGGTGGAATTACCACTTGGTAATTGGTTAGACCACAAATGGTCAGGTAAAAGTAAGTTAGGATCAGGAATGTATGCCCTTGTAACCCTATGGGAGAACAGCAACAGGCAAACAGACTAACCTCCCTGGCTCAGCGTTCTCTGCAGACCACTTGTGGTGATTCCAGAAGCTGTTGCAGGCTTGTTCTTGTGCCTCGATTCCTTTTGTGAGAGTCATCTAGATGTCCACACAGTAGAAGTTACTTTTGGTCGAAGGGTTAGTTTTGGTCAGTCGTGGTGCTTAGGAATCAGTTCCAGACAGCTTCCAGTAGAAAGCACAAACAAGGACAGGTAAAGACTTCTCCAGGTCAGACAGCCACAGGACACCTCTAGGACACGAAGATGGCAGCAACGGGCGATCATCGATCTGCGAACACAGGAGCAGACCCAGCACATCTTCCCTCGTGGTGATATGGCTGAAGATGCAGGAGTGTGTGACTTGTGGCATATGCTAAAGATCTGCAAAGTTCCATGGCTCTGCTCAGAACAACAACGGCTGCAGTGAGGTAGCCCAGGCGAGAGCTGGTCAGCCCATCAATTGGTCCATAGACCCTGCTGAAGGCTCAGTAGTCAAAGATCCTCGAGCAGGTGTCAAGACTGGTTGTTCCCACCAGTCGTGGGGTTGAAGTACCAACAAAGGCTTTCTTGAGATCAGGAAGGACAGAGGAGCACAGCTTCACCAGGACAGCACTGGAGTTGATGCTAGTCTTAGAGTTCTTGGCTCCAGCGGTGATCGGATGAACAGTTGCAGGAGCTCTCCTTCTATTCAAGATTCCGGCTGGGAGAAATTCCAAATCCAAACCCATCAATGGAAAGGATATGCACCATTCAAACAGGCAATGGCTCTCCATCATGGATAGCCACTGGCCACCACATTGGTCTAGCAACAGAGATTCAGGCTCCAGAGATGTAGATAGCAACTAGACTTGTCTGGCACACACACATACCGGCCCTAGACCCACAAAAGCCACAGCTTTCCCCAGGTAAGGGATTTCCATATAAGACATTTCCTGACCTGAGAAGGCAGCAAGAAGGCGAGAGAACAATTTGGGCTTTAGTAGCTAAATGCAAAAGTGCACAAGTACAATGTCAAACAAATTGAAACATTATCACAGCTGCTGCCAGCTGGTCTTAGTCACATTGTCAAAGTAACCAAAAAATTATTATATAAAAAGATAAAAGTATCCAAAGAATTCTAACTGCACTTCACAGCAGGGTGATGTGTGCAATTGTAACATTACAAGAATTTGCAAAGCGAGAGATAGGTTCACATTACGAGTTTGGCAGTGTTCCGGCAGTAAATCTGCCGAAATACTGTCAAACTCCATTACTGTTACTGCAACTTGGTCTCGTGGAGTTACCACAGGATTACAAGTAGAGGTAATTCCCCAATGTTAGAGTCCATAGGACTGCATGGGATTTCTGGCAGATTTACCACCGGCAGAATTACTGTGCAGTAAATCTGCCGATTTTTGGAAGTAAAGGGGAGGATTTACCACCAACAAGCCAGAGGTGAATCTGCCAGTTTACCCCCAAAAAACCAGCAGATTTACTGCACGGTACCTCCACCGATGGTAAATGCACCAAAATTAAAGTTTGATGGTGCAGGAAAAGTGGCGGTAACAGAATGAATGCCACTTGCAAACTTCTAATGAGCCCATAGTCTCACAGTACTGATACTCTTAGGGACTAGTCAGTTTCCCCATAAGAATGAGCAAAAGAGGCAAGAGAAATAAATCAGAAGACTTTACTTGCCCCCAAAAAGTCAGTACAGTGTTCAAAGCACACAAAAGGAAAGGGTGTCCACAAGAAGGCTATCAGAGGAAAGCAGCAGAAAGTAAATCTTTCCTAAGAATGATCTCTTAGTAATATTCTGTCTGCTGCTTTGAAACGAACAGTGTGAAGAAGGTACAAAGAGAGGTTGTTTCAGGGGTTTTGTGGATCAGTGATTGATATTGTAAAGTGTCCTGCACATCTCTGTTCTCTTCATGTCTGTGTTTTCCTATAGTGATGATATTAAAGATCTGATGAACTAACCACACCAAAATCGTGGTGTGTGATTGTTTTCCACAACCATGGCAACCGTCACATCCAACTTATAGCCAGCATCACTTACATTACGTATGTTTTATTGGTATACCAGCATGCACTATGTTCTGTATTGTGAATGTTTACAGTGCTTTCCCTATCCCCATCCACCTTCCATTACACCTCTACACCTCCCTTTTTCCTCCCCTGTGCATTCTTTGAAGTAGCTGTGGTACAAAAGGTGTCTTACAAAGCAACAATTCATACATACATAAATCTCACTTCCAATAGCGTCTGATCCATTCTCCAATACAATGGGTGCTCATGGAAATCAATAATCAATTCAATAATGCCCTCACAGTTAATGTGCCAAACACTGATCCATATCGTTATGTCAGTGTTTTTCATGTCGGAGCTTTTTGTGAAAAAAAACGATCGATACATTTCAATCAGTGTGCAATTCCTCAAGGCAAAGTTTGCCTTCATGGTTTGTAAAGAGACTCTTAATTTCAAAGTGTGCAAAAAGGCACCACAGTTACACAATGCCCATGTTAATTCAATATTGAAGCATAAGACCTGGACATGTCCTTACCTTTACACCCCTCACACGTCAATGCATTATAGTGGTATCCAGAGGCCTTGTCTCCGCAAACCACACATAGTTCATTTCCTTTAATTCTCCCAAAGGCGGTTCCCATTCTGGTTTTCCTTGTTACAGGTGTTTCCATCGTATCCGAGTCTGCCTTGAAGCTGTCATCACTGGGAATTCTTTTGATTTCATACAATCCCGATGGAAGCCATTTGTCTCTATGCTGGGGGCAATAGCCCAGATTGGGGTAATAGGATGATGGGGACATCTGAGGCATTACTGCAGGAAACTGCATTGTGGAATAATTTGTGGTATTGATAGCAGCATTGTGATCTTGCACTGGTGGGTGAACTTGATCTGCAAATGTAGCTAAGAAAAAAAAATAGAAAGGGTAAAAATATCAGTCACAAAAAATGTTCTAGACTTGTCGATAACATGACTCACAAATAATTCAAATAGTGCACGTTTAATTGTGATAACATTTAATGACCAACTGATTTATCAGGGAGTTAATAAGTGTTTGTTATTTTCCAACGCCTTCTACCACAACTTGGTTAATGCATGTCAGAAAATCAATTAGCCTTGAGTTAAAAAGGGCAGTGTGAATGAGTATGAAAAGTCCTATGACGTTCTGTAGTGTAAGCCTTATCTCGAAAAACAGTTTACCCATTAACCATTTAAGATTAAAACGAGTTGCAGTGCTGTTTTTCTCGGAAAGAAAAAACGATTCTGTTGAATTTGGCAAATGCTGCAAATGTATAGAGGCTTCCGGAATCACTGAGAAGTATTTGTCTGAAGAAGATTGCGCCACCTGCACAGAGTTATAGAAGTTAGACATTTCTCTAGGGATATTCGTCTACATGTAATTTCCCTTTCTTGTTGATTACAATGGTTGAAATGTTGTACCCGTGTCCTCCTTTATTATTTTTTCAAGGCCCTCTATACTTTCATGGACAATAAATGGTCCCCCAATTAAATATAATTGTCCCTGCGTTTATTATGGCTGCAAAAAGAGAAGGCAGACTGCAGGGATGGGAAGGGATCACTGATGCACTATGAACTAAATCATTATCCTTGTGATTTATACCATGCCTTTTATGTCTCTTTTATTGCTGTCGAATTCTAGCTGTTTTATCTACACTGCATCGAACGTATCAAGATAAGTATCAGTGATTGCATGATAACCCACGTGATAACCTCATGTCCCACTCAGAGATATTTCTTTTAAACCATCTATCATGTCCCTTGCATTGTTTTAATTTATTTTTCATAGTCTTACATATATGAAAAACATTGACACACCTTCTAACATTAGCACCATTGGTAGCGCCTTTAACCAATGAAACTACTTAGAACACCGCCTGTATTAACCAACGAAAGCCAGCGCTCTGAGCATTTCATTGGGTTAGGGGATTTCTCTTCCCTTTCCTGCTCCCTCTTCACCTCTTTGCTACACGGGTGCTGATGTTGTAAAAAAGAAACGTACCTTTGTTTCACACCCCTGCGCCGTGCAGTGCCGCTGTCAGTTGAAATCCGTTTTCATTTTGACGGCAGTCATCAACATGGCAAATGGACTTCTGATGACAGCACCACAGTGCAGCGCCGGGTCGCGAAACAAAGTTACCTTTTATATTTACATTTATTTTTTAAAACACCATTAGGACCCGTGTAGGGAGCTAGACAGATGGCGTGCCAACCCTTTTGGTAATGCCACCGTAACCCTCGATAAGGGACCATCGCTGCGCCTTTCAGCCTTTATCTTGGGTGGCGGGCCATTACCCATAGGGATTGGCCCACCACCTCAGGGCATACCGCCTCAATAAACCCCTTCACATTATGTAAATCACACAGTACAGTCCACTGCCACCTCCATATGAAATCAAATGAAAACATTTGCAAAAACAGATATGTAGATACAAAGAAAACTATGCTAGGTGTAAGGGAGGCATGGTATCACAAGTATCACACTGACACAAAAGGTACAATTTGTAAAACCTTTATTTGAAGTTCAATGGGTTTGGAGAAACTCCTACTTTTCTCTATAGCTAAAATGGGAATAGTCTTGGCCATAAAATGATTAATAAAACAGTCCTAGTATAGTCTGTCAAATACAAATGGCCTATACTAGCAAAACCTAATGCCTGTCTTATATCTTGTGCAAAAAGTCTGAAAAGGAGAATATGTATGCAATGAAAGTCAGTGTTCAAATATAAAGAGTAAATGTGGCTGAGTCAGCTCTCCTCCCCACGTTGGACAGCACGGAGTACGGCGGTTCCTGTAGGCACAATGACACACTCTGGCTTAGATTCTTAACACAAAGGCAGTTCAAAACATAGATCGAGGCCTGCATGGCCTTTCAAGTTAAAGTCTTACTTTCCAATTTCTTACTTTCCAATTTCAAAAACACAGTTCACCATAAAATTCACGTTGGTCCCCCTCTGTCGGGCTCAAACCTCTTAAGGCAAAAGTTGACATCCGTCTCCTTCAGTCAGGCTCAGATCTCTAACAGCAAAAGTTCACATTGGTCTCCTTCAGTCGGGCTCAGACCTTTCAATGCAAAAGTTCACATCAGTTTCCCTCAGTCGGGCTCAGACCTTTCACAGAAAAACAAAAACACTGCAGGGGTTCCCTTCCCCAAGCCAAATTCACCTCCTTCAGGATTTCCCTTCCCCTAACTTATTACACTTGTGGTCTCCCTCAGTCGGACTCGCACCATTTCCTGATTTTGAAGACTTTCAAGTGTGCGTGGCTTTTTCTACAGACCTCTGCAGGACCACTTCAACTTTCAGCTTTCAACACACACTCTTATGCTATTTTCCCCAGTGCTTCTTGGTCTGGGTATTTCACTGTCTTATGCATCACAGTTCAACGTTCACCTTTTTACTTTCCCCTTCTCTCAAGGTTAATTTTCATCACCTTGCTTTTACAGTTTGTTCAATTTATCGCTACAAACCTTTCACCTTTCACATAGACTTTTAAGTGGGCTACTTCCTTTTGCCGGACCACTCTGTTTCTCAGTATCACTGACTTTACAGCTATCATTATTACTTCAAGGTTCATTTGCAGGTCTGCCTTTCTTCATGTCTCACCCAGACGTGTGCAGCCTTCAATTGTGCGATATAATGTCGCCACTTCCATCATTCATTAGCACACACCGGTCTCTCATGTTGCTTGCCAACTCACCGGCTGTGTGTGTTTCTTTCTTGTCTTTACTGTCTTCCAGTTTGCGAGTCAATGTTAGTACCACAGGCTTGGCCTCACCTCCCCAACTCTGCCGTTCACCCAGCAGGGTCGCTGGCATCCAGTAAGACAATGCAGCCTTCTGGTTGGGCTTTGGCCTTCTCCACGCCTCTTTCGTGCCCTTTTGGAGGCAATGACCACCTGCAGGAAACTGCTGGAGTTTTCCACCTATGGCTCTCCTCCCCCAATCCTTGCTCTGCTCCAGTAGGTACGCCTTCACCCCAGAAGCCATGCTTTTACTGGTATCTACCAGAGTGTGTCTCTATGTTCTGCCTTTTATCTGTGTGAGGAGAGCTAATTTGTATCAGATGTATGCACTTAGAGTCAAGTGCCTGACAGTGCCTGACCCAATTAGCGGGACATGTCCAATGTGATATGTATGCACTTAGAGTCAAGTGCCTGACATTGCCTGACCCAATTAGCGGGACATGTCCAATGTGATATGTAAGAGTTAGCATTGTTACTCTCAGTTGGACTCTTCCTCGGCCAGCTGTATGTGTAAAAAGGTGGGGGAGTTGGGACATTGGAGAATCCTATGAAATAGGATGGATCATGGGTACGGGAAAGGGAGGAATACCGCGGCTCACCATCAGCGGTCCAACACCGCTCCCGAAGACCCGTCACCCAGGTGATCCTCCCACACTGGTCCACCCCCAGGGTCTGGATCTAAAGGCCACAACCATGCCCTGGCCACCTGAGAGAGAGAGATCCCCGGGGATTAGCAGGTGAAACATCCCTTGGTGTCTCACATAGGGCAAAACAGGAGGGCACCTAAAGGCGACATCATAACACATATTAGTCAGCCATCCACACAAGCCCATTGTTTTTCTGTTAGGCATTATGAAGGCATTTTGGCCAAGCATTGCCATCAGGTACCCATTTACTCATGCCATTCGTATCCTATTGCTATTATATGCAAAGATATTACTATCATTTGTCAAGTATTGCCATGATATGTCCTGGTACTGACATTTTATGCAAGATATTTCTATTGTATACCAAGTATTGCCTTCAAATGCAAGGTACTCTAACGATTTCCATGTATTACCATCAAAACCCCACACACCACTGTCAATGATTGTCGTAAAAATCAACCTACTTCCACCTTTTGCACAAGCCTCAGAACTCACATAATTGCCATACCCCAGCTACTGACATCATATTGACCTTACTCACATCATTTGCAATGTTTCAAACCATATATTGAGCTACCCGCATTGGGGCAATAAGATCGGTCAATTATTTGAACATTACCATTACACCCAAGTAGCCCACCTTTGCGAGTTTCTATTATGCCCAGTTAGCACATCATTGCTAATTTACACCAGGCCCTGATCGCAAATGTTTTCAGTCCAATTACCATATTGTATAATGCCAATTAGCATGTCTTGTTTGTTTGTTTGTTTGTTTGTTTATTAATTTGTAATGAGCTCCAGACCCAGAGGTAACTAGGCTCAGCAGAAAGAATATGTAAAGCTTACAATGTTACAAGAATCTGGAATTTACAATGTTACAGAATTTACAATGATGCAGAAATGTACAGTATACATACTTTGCACTGATGCAAGTATAAGCAAGTGGTTACAAACGATTAATATAAAAAGATGCAATAAGTTTACATGCAATGTTATATACATTTGTTGATGTATTTCTAATAATACATATATACAGTGCAGTTATGCTAAGGCTACAGAGGTATCTAAAGGGTGACTACAAGTTATTAGAGTTAATGTGTTTGATGAAGTTCCTTCTAAAGTGTGAGAACGGTTGGTCTGCTCTCAAGTTATGTGGCAGAGCATTCCACAGTTTGGCAGCTATCACAGGGAAACTGATGTGCCAATTTTGGCGAGTTTAAATCTTGGTACTAACAGGCAATTGGAATTGGCAGTTCTTGTCGTCTGCTAGAAGTTTTTCTCTTTATTTTATCCGTAAAGTAGCTAGTAGCAGCATTGTCAGAATACATTTTTTTCATTTAGCAAATCAGGCCTTTTTACTTTATAAGTTTCATGAAGCTGAGTGGAATCCAGAAAAAAACATAACTCTCGAATATGGTTAAACAATTTTGAATAAGGGTCTACATATAAACATGGGCAACTCAAATCTGGGCCAGAATGGTTTAAAGTCTTCTGGTTAATTCAGGGACAATAATGTTTTAAACAGACTGTATGGGTCTCTCTGGTGTCACTCACAGTCTCTGTTTAGGAAAATCAGCTTCCCCTGTATTTGACTGTTCAGTCTTTTGTCAATGATCTACATTGGTGGGCCCCTCCCCCCAGCCTAGCAGTCTGCCAGCTTTCCAAACAGTTCCAAAGTCCCACCTCCAGCTGAGCCATCATGTTAAGCAAGATCCACAATTTCTCCCAGAGTTGAGGTTGCAGCACAGGATCTATCTCTGGGTCCTGTTCCTGGTTGTTAACCAGTGCACTTTTACTTTACTTCTTGTCTCCTTATGTGACCTAAACCCTAGTCTGGTCCTTGCATTCTCTCTACCTCTTGATACTCCTCCTTAATGGCTCACCAGATGCTCATTGCTCCAGCTCACTCACACAACCCTTAAGCATAGGTCGTGCCTCCCCCTCACTACAGTCTCTCCTCTTCCTTCACTCCAACCTCTGATTATCTCCTCTTAGGGTTTTCATTTTCCTTTGTTGTCCTACTTAAACCTTTTCTTCTTTAAACAAATCTCTTTCCCTCCTCATGTCCCTTGCAACTACTCTCCTCTAGGTTTGGTCTCCACTCTCTTTCTTGTCATTTTCCTGCTCCGTTGTCCTTGTTGTTCTCCAACCTAACCTACTTCTACATTTACATATTTACATATTTACCAACTTCACCTCTTCCTCTTGCACCTCAATCTCCAAGCCCCCACTCCATATCAGACTCTATTTCACCTCATACCTCCTATGCTCCTTTCGGCTGTGCTCATCTCACTGCTATAAACAACCATACTGTGGGATGTATTGACCCACTTTTGCTCTGCTATGATGCATCCCTGTGTTATGATGGTGCTAGAAATAGCAAAATGGCCGCAAAACCCTTGTGCGCGCCAAAACCTCTGAAAATCGCGCTTTGCAACGCACAAAAAGATGGCTGCCCAATCTGCCACGCATGTTGTCAATGGTGGAACAGAGCTCTCAATCCTGAAATATGTCACTGGGTTCAACAACACGTGAAAATGGAGTACAGAAGGAAAAAGCAGTGTTTTGCTAAATTAAACACCCAAAATCTTGCTTTAAATCCCCTTTCCTTTGTTGCTGAAACTACAGAATGCTGGTACAGAACACTTTAAAATATCCAAAATTCTTGCGGGGTGCTACAATTCACTTAGTTTAAGAAATCATTGTGAACTTACAAGGTCCTGAAAAGCTGAGAGCCACAGCAAAAGTGGCCTGTCGTGTCATCTGGAAAATCTCTGTGCAGCAGAGGGCTGCTGTGATGACAGCTGTCAGGAGCCTGCCTGATTAAACTTTAATATGTATAAAATGAAAACCAAATGTTTGCAAACTAAGAGGCCTATTACTGATAGTAACCCATGTTGTAATTGTTTTGATCCCATGGTTTAAAATCTTGAATGAGAATTTAGCTGTGATTTGATACAACAAGCTTGTTTTTTGCTAAGGAAAAATTCAACAGAGTTGACAATTAAATTAAGCTTGGCCGAAGCTATCAAACTGGAATAACAGGTTTCCTCACAGAAGGAAGGCCTTTCCACCCAGCAGGAAATCACACAGAAGCGTTAATTATAGGGTTTGGAAAGAACCTGGTCTACAGAGGCAAAAGGGAACAATGACCAGCTGCAGAGCAGGAAATGCGAAGTGCGAAGACAGTCGTAAATGTCGTCTGCCAGGAGCAAACAGGGAGGAGACTGCTCCTGGACTGCAGAGAGACAAAAAGAGGCAGACCCAAACAACCATCTGTGGCTGAACATTAACAAAGACATTTTTTTAAAGACTTATAACTTGCCAGTCAAAATTGTGAAAAATATAAAAGTAACAGATTTGGGAATCTAAATTTTGGCTGCACGTTTCAAGAGGCAGAAAAATTGTGTGACATGTTCTGAAAAGAAATGGCAAGAAATGTGTTTTTACGCAAAATGTATTTCTGCTAGAAGTATGAAACGTTATACACTCATGCTCATGTTAAACACACATATTTGTAGAAATTTGCTTAAAAATTGAACATTGTGTTCCTGATGAAAAGGGCAAAATTCTGTGAAAAGCGGAGACAAGATCCCACAGCTACGGGTTTTGAGGTGTACCTGCTATGTAAAATATGTAATCTGTATATGTGATTGTTATCGAGGTTGCACATGTGTAAATATGTATTGTGTCAAAAGTAGATTTTGTGTTCCAGGTGCTAGGGGTGGATTCTCAGCCTCATAAAATCACACCATAAAGGTGACACTCTGTTTCTCTCCTATCAAAGCAGAGAGTAGACTCTGCCCCAATCACCTGTCAAAGGGGCAAGCTTAGGCTAAACCGGCCCACACACCTCATTTATGACATCTGTTCATAGCATAAACCACTCATAAGAGACGGATTCACTCACTATCCTGATGCTGGCTGAGCACCCTGCTGCTGAACTCTACATCTTCCTTGCTCCAGACTCCAGAAACTTGGCAAAGCAGAAACCCATTGCATAGCTAAACCATTTTCAGCTAGGCCTCAAATTCCAGAACCAGAACCCACAAACCTAAGGGGAAGCATCATAATAAAGCCAGGCTGCGCTGTACTGCTTGCCTGCTGAAAATAATTATCATCAGAACCAAAAAGGGCAGATCCAATCCAGTCCTGTGCCGTGCTGTGACCAGAGTGCCTTGCAGATCCAGTCCAGCCCTGTGCCGTGCTTTGACCAGAGCACCTTGCCGATCCTGCCCAGTCCGATGTGCCCAGCCGTGTTTCCTAAACCACATACAATTCCCTGACCAGAATCCTGACGGTCCAGAATCCCGAGGGTTCCGTTTAAAAACATATCTAGTGAGTATCTATAGGAAGAACTGTCTCACTAGCATATGTACCTTGCATAGTCCAATCCCTATGTTAAACCCATCCTATCTTGTATTCAGAACCTGTATTGTTAGGAGTATTTTTGAATTGTCTGAAGCCTCTATCCAATCTATCCTTTCTTTCCTCCACAACTAGTATTATTAAAACTATCTTTGCGCTGGTCTTTTTTCATCTGAATAAGGCGAGTTTCCTCCACAGGCAGTCATTCTGATCAAGTGACTGTGTTCCTGTGTGGTATTCATTTTGTTCATAGTCATCCTCTAGTGTAAGAAACCCTTTTGTCATTTTAAAAGTGCATTCCTGTTTTTCATTCTTGTGCCGACAAAACCACCTCTACTAAAACGTCCATAACTATGTCAGTTGTTGTGCTAGAAACAAAATTTCAACTTCTGCTTGTAGCTAACACCCACAGCTTTAAAGTGCATTTCACGGATATTGCACAGTGAAAAGAAGTGTTTGCTTGTATTCTTGAGGACCCATAACTAGAACCCATGTGGCCTTCTCTCATATCCCTGTTACCCTTAGCGTGCTTCACTTGAGCTTGTGAGTGGCAGGGGATTTGGGAGCACACAAGAGCTGAGCTTCTGACCCCTGATTCTCATGTTGAGGAGGTGACCGGGGGGTCCTCCCCATACCTCCTGTGGGCCGAGCATCACGTAGTAAGTGGTGGCACCTGACCCTCATAGTCACTCACCCACAGACATCTGGGGTCAGGCAGGGGACATCATCACAGCTACAGAAAATAATGGCTAGATTCCTGTTTGTCAGCAAGTACTTTATTTTCAGTTTTTCCTATACTCAGATAGCACAGCAATGTTCAGATTCCATTGTGCTCAGGCAAGCTCATCATGGCTAGATAATATTATGGCAAGTGTCATTATATTCCTGCACGGTTAATGTACAGATTGATAAAGTTAGCTCAGCATGCCCAGATTCCATTTTGCCTGGTAATCACATTTCAGGCCTTATAGTATGATGTTCATTTAGCACAATCCAGCCTGATCACATTATGTCCAAGAATGACAGCGCCAGTTTGCATCTTGCCCACTTACTGCAGTATGGGTAGAATCCATTATGTTCAGGTAGTGCAGCAATAAAAAGGTTCCAATTTACCCAGTAACAATAGTAAGTTAAGATTCTATTAGCATAGAAAAAACATATTCTATTATTCTTGATTATCATAGCAAGACCAGACTCGATTATATTTCACTAGCAAAGCAAGAACAGATTTCGTTTGGCCAAATTGCACTACGCTTATCTAATACAATATGGCCTGAATTCAATAAGCCTGGATAACACCCATCAACCACAATTCACTGAACCCAGTTAGCAAAGTAAGAACACCATTAGAAGTAAATGTTTGAGAATCCACTTTAAGGTCCACTCTGCTTTGTGGGTCACTTGGAGGAATCCTAACTTCTTCTTTTAACTTTCCAGCTTCTCATTGGCCTCCCCATCAAGAACCTCCTTCAAGGGGTTATCAACATCCTAAGACATCATGAAACCAAACATTATGGAGATTCCTCAATAACAGGTGAGTGGGTGCTGCTTTCTAGCCTGTAGGTGTGTGTGCTGTGCGAGAGCAGTTTTAGGCCTGTTGGAGAAACTAGGGTAAAGATTTGGGGGAAAGATACAGGGTTTCCAGCCCCTGTTGACTTGACACTGATCAAATAGCTGAACATTGTCATACTGAACTTCATGACAAATGTATGCTTGAATACCTAGGACAAAAATAATACTAGAGGATCTACCGGTCAAAACATCTGTATAATGTTTATAGATGAGTCAGTGTTCCTTCCACAATTTAGCAGTATAGGAAATAGATACTCCAGGGTCTAGATTATCCCTATTATTGAAAATGTCAAACACCATCTGGATAGATATA
This sequence comes from Ambystoma mexicanum, assembly GCF_040938575.1. NCBI lineage: Eukaryota > Metazoa > Chordata > Amphibia > Caudata > Ambystomatidae > Ambystoma > Ambystoma mexicanum. Next base: position 872,641,787 of record NC_090936.1, read on the forward strand.
TGCATGAGTTAGTAGAACTGATTAAGAAAACTTGAGAATTAATTAATTGATGGTGTTAAAAAGCTTCTAAAAAATCTTGATAAATAGATCAATAGCTTTAATTAATACAATTCTGACAAAGATAATTGACAAATTGAACAAGGTATCAAATATTTTGATTAAAAAAATGTTGATCCTGATCAATGACTGGTTCTCCCTGGAGTAGCTAACAGACGAGGAAAAAAAGTTTTTTTAGTATCACAGAGGCCATTATGCCCACCATTTATTTTTTACCCAAAATTCATAAACCCTACGATCACTTACCTGAGGTTAGACCTATTTTAAGTAGAATTGGTTGGGCAACCGAAGGATTATCCAAGGACCTAGACAATGCACTTAAACAGCATGTTATTCGGCTGCCATCATATATAAGAGATACAATAGATGTATTACAAATCCTTGTGCAGACAGAATGGCAACCCCATTTTATTTTGGTAACTTTCGATGTATCTGCACTCTATACTAGCATTGATCACAAACTTGCAATTGCATGCTTGGATTACACTTATCGTGGGGAATCTGCCTCATATAGAGCTCATATCACTATGCTCAAGATGTTTCTCCAATTCACTCTAGAAAACAATGTGTTCTTATTCAACAAACAATATTACGCACAGGTCAAAGGGGTAGCCATGGGGGCTATATATGCCCCCTCCTTGGCCAACCTGTTTATGGCTCAAATGGAAGATATACATATTCTTAATAACAGGCAGTTTTTGTCCAATATTGTTATTTGGAAAAGATTTATTGATGACATTTTTATGATCTGGTCAGGCTCCACTATGGAACTACAAAACTTTCTTGCACACATTAACGACAACAAGTTTGGCATCAAATTTACTGCACAACATAGTAATACTAATATTGACTTTCTTAACCTCGCTATTTTCATTGAAGATGGACGTATTAACACCAACACATTTCGTAAACCCTCTGAGGCTAATTCCACTTTGTTCTCTACCAGCTGTCACCGGTCATCGACCATACAGAATATCCCGAGAGGTGAATTTTATAGAGCTCGCAGGAATTGCAATAGAGATTCAGATTTTGAGCGTGAATGTACACTTTTTTCTACTACAGTCATCCAACGTGGTTATGCTAAAGCCAACATTAGCAACAGTCTTCATTAATACCGTGTGATGGACAGATCTTCTACTTTGCAACCTAAAAAACATACATCTCGCCACCAACCTACTGTTGATCTGATCACCAAGTTTACCAGGGACTCCAAACATCTCTATCGGCTACTATACAGACACTGGGACATCTTACTACTTGACCAAGATATTAGGTGCTATTTAGCAGATAAACCGAAGCTTATATTCACCAGATCAGAGACAATACAGGACAGAATCAGTCCCTCATTTTTACAGATCAAGCCTACAAACCCCAATACAAGCAGAACTTGGTTGTCCTCAGTCTCTGGTTTTCATAAATGTGGTAACTGCTTGATGTGCAAGCATGTGGATAACAACCTGATTCAGCAGCTTGATATTAACGGTCAAAAAGTTCAGATACATGATTTTATTAACTGTAGAACTACCCATGTAGTATATGCTTTGATATGTGTTTGCAACACAATCTACATTGGTTCCACCATTAGACAGTTACGCTTTAGAATTCGAGAACATTTGGCTAGCTTGGGCAGCCAGAATGCTAGACTGCCTTTAGCAGTTCATTGGCAAACCAAACACCAAACCGATAACAAGGAAGATATTCGCTTAGTTGGTTTAAGAAAGGCAAAGCTGGGCAAAAGAGGGGGTGACATCACCCTCAAGTTGAGACAAATGGAAGCTAAATTAATTTGTTTTCTCTGATGCACTGTAATGGGTCTCAACACCGATAATGAGATGCATGTTTTCTTATGACTCTCTCAAGGGTACACACATTCCTGAAGCTAGGCATTGCTTGCATCTCTCATCTTCACTTAAGACTTCCACAACAGATATTTTAATACACATTTTTAGTACTAGCATTTCCTGGGATTATGTTCGTCCACAAACTATCCAGACGCAGTGTTGACTAAGCATACACAATATAACTCACCCCGTAGGGAAGCTGATATGGTCGCTGACTGAGCTTTATGACAACCTGATAAATGTGTATACCACCGGATTGTGTCTATTTGCTTACACTGTGATGATTAAGGAGATCACTTCTTTCACAATTTTGGTTAACTGATATATGTAACATTTGTGCATGTGTGTCAACATGTCCAGATTGCTGTGCACCGCTCCCAATCCTATACATTGGCGATATTCTTGCATACACTCTCTTAATGACATAAAAGTAATGCTTTACGTATAATGTACACATGCACATTTGAGACACTATTCTCCCTTCCTGACTGTCCAATACAACAGCCAAATATATCAAGTACTCAAGCGCACCCCCAATACACTGACATGCTATTGAGCATGTTTATTAGATCAGCGCATCCACTTCTGGGCATGCGCAACTACATCTATTAATCTCTTACCATCTGTCTATGTCGGACGGTATTTAAACTGGTTCCTTCGGCGGACTCGCTTCTTTGCGTGCGATTTATTTGACTTGGGATCTATCCCATTAATAAGGTAAGAGCGAAAGACTTCTGATACATTATTCAATAATTCGATTCCTAACAATATTTTATAACTTGACGGTTATGTCAGTATAATATGTACGTTGTAATTATTTGGCAGATTGCTCTATTTACCAATATCATAGCGAACAGCATCCAGCGTTAAAGAATACCAAGCCATTATCAAGCTTGCAATTTAGTACGCATTATCACTACTGGATAGTGAGTCCCATTTCATATTTTCCATCTATCTCACAGCATTATAACGCCTTATGAATTTCACATATAAACATGCTGTACAATTCAAGCATTTCACGTCTTCGCTCTTACAGCATGTCTTACGATGATGACATAACTCACTTTGCCCCATTGTAACAGTCACCCACACTGCATTTGAATGCACGTAGAATTAACCCAAGGAGAGACAGCATCCTAGTCACATGTTACCTAATAACACAGCTTGTTTCTATTTTTGACCGCAACACTTATAACACATACACATATATGTGGCATGCACCCTTTGGTGAAGGTTGGGGGTAAGGTCTATGCACTGGTGATGTTGGACACACATGCCAAATGACTCTTTTTGTCCAATATTTTCATTGTATGATACATCATACATTTTAAACGCCTTTTGTTTTCTTTTGTCTTGCTCCCTTCGTGCAAATCCATACCGCTTTACATCCAATTTGGTATGTTATATCACATTATGCTTTATTACAATGTATTGTTTAATCTGTTACTGCTTTCTGACATGGATACTTTTTTTGTGTTTTCTGTTTACGTTGCTAGCAATTATATTGCTCACACTTATTTGTGTTGTTTAATAATGTCAGCCTTGAAAACAACATGATTGTCGAAACACGTGTCAGCTGATTTCTTCAAACAATAAACACTTTCAAACAAGGATATTAGCTATGACTGTCAAATTGTAACATTTAATATCGAAGGACCTTGGACATTGATAATATGTTTTCAGCCCAGCAGTTCTGAACTGGTTATCAAAATATCATTTAGCTTTGAAACTCTAAGGGAGAGCGCGCTTGCATGCTGGTCATTTACATTTTTTGTATACCAAAGAGTAGTTATCACACAAAAACTCCATGAGGGTTTTGACATTGTGATGTCTCCACTCAGTTTATAGTTAAACTCACAGGAATTACAATGACTAAGATCTATTTTATCTTCAATGGCAACTGATATGCCAATGCCAAGGGAACAAATATGGGGGCAATATTTGCCCGCAGCAGGGCCAATTTATATATGCAGAGGTTGGAAAAGATGCATATCTGCACGAATATAAATCCTTTCAAAAGAACATCAGGCATTGGAGTAGGTTTTTATGCTAATGTTTTATCTGGAAAAGTACGAACTTGTGGAATTCCACAAATGGAAGAATGTGCAGTAATTTGTTCAATCCTGAGGAGACATACAAATGTGCACAATCTGTGCCAGTGTCATGTTCACTGATTATAGTGACCAAAGAGTTTAGCATGTATATCCTGTCAATATCAGACTCACTACCACTCTTCTACAGTTCTGGAAGAAGCTCAAAAACCTCCTTTTCAATGAATGGCTCCTCCTTAACACCTAGGCCCACATATTCCCCACCCCCTACTCTACCTGAGACTGGGGCGATCTGCTCTCCACTGTTTCCTCCCCTGGTTGCTTGCAACTCCCTTGCTATTAAACTGCGGTCCCTCCCCCTCCTCTGTTAACTCCCTGTTCCTTTATTACTCTGCTTCCCTACCCACGTTCTTCCCCTATGATTGTAAAGTGCTCCGTTTGCGTGAACTCTGTGCACAATAAATAAATAATAATAGTAACAACAATAATAATAATATTAATAATAATAATAATTATTATTATTATAGCATCCTTGTTCAAGAAAAAACAAACAGAACTAAACAGTCAGTTTAATTTGAACTGTGGTTTAGGTTTAGTCACATATTCACTTATCCATCTCTTTCCCTGGCTGAAGGCCAGCAGTTTCAGATAAGGCCTCAGAAGGTCCATCACAAGCACTGCAAGTAGAATTGCATCTGCCAATGTCAGGCCCCTCCTCAACACTACTCCAAATCCCTTTTTGCTGTGCAATAGAAGGTAGTAGCTGGCTCGTGAAGCCTGTGCTCGAAACCAAATGCGCAATTTGTTGCTAAGAAATGTTCACGACCATCGGCATACTTGATGTTTTAGACAACCAGGCACATGTCTCTCTTCCTAGCTAGGAACATGCCAGCAATTAGGCCTCTCATCCAGGGAGATATAAATAGCCGAAATCCTCTTCTCTGACTTGCATTCCAATTCTATAGCTGCTTGGCATAGTATACATCGTCCATTGGCATCATTAGGTCCATCCGATCAGGACCTCATTCCTTAACTAAAATGCTAATTCACTTCTAATGTGTCATTTCAGCCACCCACCCCAGGCATCATCATAATCGTAATGTTGGTTGATGCACAGTTCATTCTGCAAACATTAGCTTATAATTACTATTACTTTCTAAATCCCACTCAACCGGTTTCCATGTGGATATTCTCACAACTAAGACTCGCGTCTTTCCTTCCTCGCGCTCTCCTTCCACTGCAGAATATGCATTGTAACAGCTTTTGTCCATGAACATTTGCCGCCAAATTTGTTTAAATGTTCAATAGATGTTTTCCTTCTTCAACAGATAACAGGGTGTTGCTGATTCCCCATTCAATTTCTTCTTTCGTTCAAATGTAACCCTCTGGTAAAAATGCTGTCTGTTATGTTAAAGACTTTAAAAATATGCACTTCTGACTTTAACAGTATTTCGAAAATGCATCTTTTAAGCAGGTTCCCGTCTCCCATTATACCACAGCCGTGTTCATGCTTCAGTATAATGTTTGAGGCACTAATGCCCTTTCCAGTATTTATTTGGAGATTTCCAGATCAGATTGTTGATTTTGCTAAATTGCACACATTCATTTGAATATCTCTTCATTCCATTTCTTGCCCCTGCCACGGAGTGCATTACTCACTACACCTTTTATCTTCATTACTGACAGACCACAACATACAGGTGGAAATCACAATGGTTGCCTGTCCTTTTTACCTGGCAATGTACTCAAATGCAAATGATAGGCACACTTTCAGCTTGTGCCTTAACAATGAACAAACATGAGCACACGGCCAGACTGCAGTAGCTTCACCTTGCTTTTTCCACACCAGTTAACCAAAAGCAAAGCATACCTGCAAGTACCAACGATCTAAATTCTTCACTATACCGGTATCCCAAATATGAACCAAGACACAGACCAAGAACAAAATCAACCATGTTATGCACTTACCAGACTGACAAGTCACACAGAAAATAGACATGAACAGCGATAGTCCATTTTTAGTAGACTCCTCTTCATAATCAGAAGCTCTCCAGTGTCTGAGCAACTCATCAGATAAGGAAAAAGAGTCATAGCTCACATTTGGAAGATCACTGCATCAAACACAGTCAATGACCAAAATATGTTTGTGGGACCCATCCGCAAGGATGGTCAACTGCCAGAAATAGACATAATCTGTGTTTGACAGAACAGATCACCAAATCCGAGCTACAATATATGTTTCCTGACTAATCCATCAAAAATGGACCATGTATGCAGGTGCCTGTGGTCCTTGTTTGGTGACTCAGTTTGTAGATCTGATCCACCAAACATTGCCTGTGCTCACAAGTAGCCGGGTCTCACATTAACCAAAGCTTGCCGCTGAACCTGCATCAGAGCCTCAACCAACCTATTTTTTTAGTGGTTATACTCAATAATGCTGTTGTTTTACCTTTGCTGTTGCCTTTACTTTTAAACTAATACTATTTTCAGAGGTAGCACCACCCCACTGAATAACAACCACATCTCAAAATCGTTGTGACACACAATTATCAAACCATCCTGTAATCATGAACTGAAACCACAAGCAGCCAAGGTCCCTGTTTGCTGGATAGCTCCAGCAAATGCATATTTATCCATGTTTCTGGACTGACTCACCAAAAATGAAGCGTGGCAACAGCTGGCCACAGTTTTCTTCTCAGGTTCACCTCTGAAAGCCTGGATCCCCAAAATAGTGTATTTGGAATTGTATTTTTATTACATTTATATAGCGTTTGTTTTGGCAAAAGCACTAGTAACCAATAATACGAATGAGTAAAACATTCCAGATGAAAACCAGAAGAGGGTAAAAGAGTAAGGATTAACTGCTAGAGGGAGCAGATAGAACAGGAGCTGTAAGATAAGATTGAAAAGTACAAAGGAAGAGGAGGATCAAATAGAGAGAGCAAGGGTATTCCAATGTTTAGGGGTGAGAAGAGCAAAGGAAGGGAAATGAGAAGATGCACATTGAGGTTTAAGAACAGAGAGAAGAAACTGATTCTGGGAACGGAGGTGACGAGAATGGGAGTAGAACAAAATGAGTGAAGAAAGATATAGAGGAGCAAGACCATGGATAAATGGGGTGTTCAATTCTAGGACACAGGAGCCAGCAGTAAGTAATTGAAAGCTCCTTTAATAGTACACCAATGACCCTGCACTCCCTCCGACATCCATCTCTCCAACCGCCTTAACCTCGAACTCTCTCAACATTCTCTCACGCACCGGACACCAAACATTCCACACCTCACACACACAACATTCACCAGGAACCCTCACATGGAAGAACATGTGTATAAGACACTACACATTACACCTAACTCCAACCTAAAAGCAAATGAACAATAAAACGTATTATGATAAGCCAGAATCAAAAACAAGACAATTGTCCTTGTAAGAGTGCTCCAAAACACACGAATGGGAACCAGCTCTTAAATGTCATCTCATGAAATAGTCTTTTGCCCACAACAGAAACTTCCCTTTTCTTCCTCCGGAAACACCACCTTGACTTGTAGTATTGTCATCCTCCTCTTCTCTTGAAATGGTAATAGTCTCTTCTACCATCCTGCTTTCCTCCACCGCATCCATATTAAACAACCCGATACCATTTCGGTCCACTTCGCCAAAGTTTTCAATGCCCACACTCGCATCTTCCCATCTCCATCTACTCACACAATCCTTATTCTATATTGACCCATCCTGCACCCTGGCAGCATTGTGGAAAGCATCTGTGACTTTCACAGTCTTGGAATACTTCAATTCTTCCTTCCTCACCAATCTTCATTTCTTTATCTTGACCAAATCACCAGGTGCTACACGTCCCTGCACTGGACAGCTAACCACATCTTTACACAAATCTCTGTTGTGTTCACTCCTTGCCTTCCTTCCATTCATCCACACAGGATTTAATGCTGTGTTTGGCTCTCTGCCTCTCATTAACACAAACAGGGACTTCACTGAGTCAGCTGGAACAGATGTCCTACTACTCCACAACCTTTCCTTTATTGCCCCTTGTACTGACTTCTTGTTTCTGACAGCTTGTTCCATAGCCTCAACAATCACTATATTACATCTCTCCATTAACCCATTCGCTTGTGGGTGGTAATTATCTGAGAACCTCCACTCAATGCCAACCAACCTGGCATACTTTGCTATCTCATTACTCCTAAACTGCACACTGTTATCATTAATGATGGTCTTTGGGTAACCCTCTCTGCTAAACACATGATCCAAAAATGATATGACATCAGACGTTCCTACGTTATGTACCATTTTAATCTGAAACAATTTAAAACAATAATCCACCATGACAATCAAAGGTCTATTCTCACGACCCAGATTACTATAGGGGTCAACAACATCAATTCCAATCTGTTCCAATGGTTCATCTAGCCTGCGCATATCCACTGGTTCAATTTTACTGACTCTACAACATTTGTCTGAGTATTGACAAGGCCAACAACATCTCAAAAACCATTCAACTTTAAGATCTACACCAGGCCACCAATATTTAGAGCTAACATTCTGCTTGGTGCCTGTTGAACCTGGGTATCCCTGATGCACCCTCCCAACTAAACCTTCTCTAAGACTCTGGGGTGGTAAATCTTCTTGAATGGAACACTCATCCCTAACTTCCCAAAACGGAAGACATCCCTCATCCACCAAACCTTTATTGGCTACCTCTTACTGTATACTCCATGACCTTGCACAACACCACACCACTCTGCAACTCCTCAATCCACGTCTCTCTTGGGATCACATCCAGAACTACTGCAACAACCTCCACTACATCAACTTGCCCCCCTCCCTCCAACTTTAACTCAAACTCAAATTCGCAAGTCTGGGTGTTGCCCTACACATGCCTCTCACCAACAGGAATTCAACAAGAGGCTTGTGATCAGTACAGGCTGTAAACCTATTTCCCCACACATACTTCGTAAAATAGTTTACTGCCCAAGCCAACAGCTCCCTCTCAAATACTGAGTATCTATTCTCTATTTCAGTTACTGCCCTGCATGCATGGCAGATGATTCTCTCATGTCCGTCCTCCGTTTCCTCTGATAACACTGCCCCTAATCCGATACGACTCACATCCACAGTCATCTTGGTTTTGTTTTCAATCACAAATCCTCTGAGTTTCCTCAACTCACACTATTTGTTCAGCTGATTTCTTGCATTATGCATCCCATTAAAATTTGATTTCCCTTTTGAGTAATCTTTTCATAGGCTCTGTCAAGCTAGCAAAGTCTCGCACAAACTTTTTATAAAATTCACAAAGTCCTAAATATGGCCTGAGCTCCTCTTTATTCTTGGGATCTGGCACACTCTTGATGGTTCTCATAGCATCAACCTTGGGTTTATAACAGTCCCCACTTACTACATTTCCCAAATACTGTCATGATCTCTGCTTCCAAAAGGTCAGGGTTTTCCCAACTCCCTAGGAAGCAGATCCATAACCCAGGTTCCGAGTGCCAACCAGTCCCAATTGGGACCTTTTGGACCCAGTCCTGGCGCCAGTGGCACCAGGCTCATAAATATGCCCAGTCCCAGCGCTGGAAGCGCCGGGCTCATAATGCTTGGGTGGACTTACCTGCAGCAGACCATGCTGCTTACTTGCCTGCCAGTTGAGCCTCTGATCCTCTTCTGTTTGGAACTACTTTTCCTGTTGGGTGGGGCTGGAGCCACTCCCTAGATTTAGAACACTGGAACTCTTCTGGAAGGCGGGAACTCTTTTCTTACCAGGAACTCTTTTCTTACTTAGGCGTGGCTGTGGAAGGAGACACCTAAGCACTACAGGAGGCTATTTAAACCACACCCGGTGGATGAATCTTGCTTTGCGTTATTCTGCACCCTCTGCAGCAGGACGCTCATCGTGTCTTCTGCATCCAGTCCTGGGCCTAAGGAAAAAGGCTTACCATCCTGAATCCAGTCTTCAGCAACACCTATAAAGACAAGAAAGAACAGGTTAGCATTCCGGCATCTGAAAGGCAAAGGCTTACCATCCTGAATCCAGTCTTCAGCAACACCTATAAAGACAAGAAAGAACAGGTTAGCATTCCGGCATCGGAAAGGCAAAGGCTTACCTACTCTTCGTGCGCTCCGGAGGTCTTCATACTGCATTCCGGCATCTGAAAGACAAAAGCTTACCAACTCTTCGCACGCTCCCGAGGCCTTCGGCGCTGCATCCGCATCTGAAAGACAAAACAAGGTGCGTTTAAAGACATTGGGGAACTTTAATACTCACGTGCCATTACTCCTTTCCACATCTAATCCAGTGGGTATTCCGGCACCCTGCAGCCGCTCCGAACTCGTACCTGCAAAATAAAAAGACAGTTAGAGCGCATCGTGAAGCAGGCAACAAGCGCTTACTCACGTGCTTCCAGGCGCTTCTATTCATCACATGGGCTCCATCTTCAACTCACTTCAGCCCGTCATCCGCCATCGCCGGAACCCTGCAAAACAAGAGACATCATTACTAAAGACTTTAAAAAGACATTTGAATGACTTGAAACTTACCGTTCATGCAGTAAACGACGGACAGCAGTCCTCTGAAGTCAAGAGGCCTGCGCTACCTATCCAGTGAAGAAACTGGCTACAGCACCCTGCCCCGAGGCAGATGGAGAGCTCGGCATTCACTTACCTAAGGTGAGAGCGTTAACCTTTGGGGTCTACAGGAGAGGAGAAGAGGAAAGAGATAGGGACACCCCAATAACCCCAGTTCATTAACCCCATATTTTCTATCTGCAGACATCTTACTCTACACGTCAGGCATACAGTGCACAGAGGTCCAGCCCAAAGAGCCAACCGGGTGCTACACATCACCTTTGAAGATACGGTAGTCGCCCAGTCAAGACCGGCGCCTCTGCGAGAATCAGGTGAGCGTTACAAATACTCCACTTCAGGCTCCTTAAACCTGCATTTACTCTTCTCCACTTTCAAACCCTTCTCACTCAATCTACCCAGCACATCATGCAACCTTCCATTGTGCTCACACTCCCCTTTTCCAAACACAATGATGCCATCCTGGTAGACTTACTTCCCCTTTAGACCCTTTAGCACTTGGGTCATGGCCCTCTGAAATACCATTGCAGCAGATGCCAGTCCAAACAGCATTCTTGTGTAGCAGTACGTGCCGAAAGGTGTGATGAAAGCTGCCAGGCTCTTGCAATCTTCTGTGAGGTGAGTTGTGAACAGGTTTGACTCCTCAATGCAGTTCAACATCTCATTATGGGAAGCGGATATCTGTCCATCAAAATACTCTTGTTTTAAATCCCTGAGATCTATGCAGATTCTCAATTTTCCATTCTTTTTGACTGTGACAATAATGGAGATTACCCATTTGTATAATTCAATCCTCTTAATTATCCTGTGCAGTTTTTTCTACACACCAATGCGCCACACTGCACCCCTTTGCCAATGGGGAAAGAAAACTACGAAAATGGAGGCAATTACCCTTGTGCGCGCCAAATCTGCAAAATTGCGCAGAGTTCATAAACCACCAAAAGAGCTGCACGCTCTGCCACATACACAGGCAAAGTGGTGTAAAAGCAGGAATCATTGCTGTCATCTGGCATCTGTCAACTGTCACCTGGCATCTGTCACCTGAAAAAAGGCCACAGAAGGACGTAATCTGAAAATGCCCTTAAGAATTCAGTCATTTTCCCAGAGAATTACGGAAAGGAAAGTGTGCTAAAACCATGGATTCTCCAGGCAGTCAGAGGAATCCAGGCATCACTGCCTGACAGCTGCCTAAGGAAATTGGCTGTCAAACCCAGTTTAAATGTTTTTTCTTTTTCCTGAAAAATTGCAAAATCCACTATTTCAAGCATGTTTGTGAAGGGCTAATTCTTTTAAAATGTTTAAATCCTTTATAAACTGTGCTTATATTTTATATTTGAAATGAAAAGACTTTAATGTCAAAGAGCCCAGTCTGGTGCCAATCCACTATGTAATTCTGATCTGACAGCCTGGCCTGGGAAATCTGACATCTCTGCTTCACACTCCCTTGAGAACAGGAAGGCTAATGGCTGTTAATGGTTCCCGCATAATGCCAACAATCCACACAATGGGGCTGCATTAGACATTCGTCTGCTGGCTGACCAAAGAACAAAGGACAGACTGAGCATTGACCTCTGCAAGGAGGGGCAGGATGTGAAGGAGGTTTCTCAGTGAACTTCAAAGGACTGGACAGCTGCTGCCTGAAAAGGGGAGGTTACACAGAAGGACTTTGGTGTGAAATCCTTATTTTTGATTAAAGTTTAAAACTCTATAACTGAGCAACCTAAAGAGGGATAAATCTGAAACTTGGTAGACATTAAACTAATTTCAGCCTTGTGATTTGAAGACATTGAGGAAACTCATACCATTTAAGGAACCACACTTATGAAAAATGTCTAATTGTGGCAAAACTATTAATGTTGCAAACTTACAATTATATGTACACGATCCACTGATAAGCACCCAGATATGTATCAAATTATAAATGATCAATACAAAGTGTTATGGGTAAAATTTATGTAAAAAAAACATAGAATGACCAATACAGCTCTCACAAGGATGGGAAGTGAATGTAAATTTAGACACTCGAATATACAGTATATGTGTCTAATTTTATGAGGGTACATAATGGTAGAAATGTACGTTTGTACAAAAGTATGTTTTGGGTAAAAATCCAGGTGGGAGTTCCAAAATCCTGTCATAAGATGACAGCTCTGTTCAGGCTGCAAAACAAAGCACATGCCTGTAGCCACTCACAACCATGGGGGTGTGTTTTGAAGTTCTGCCCATGCCATAAACTTTGTAATGGATAAATATAGGGGTTTCACTACACACAGAAACACACTGCTTCCAGAAGACTGCTTCCAGAACCCATTCAGATGTCCGCTCAGCACCTTATTGCAGAACCTTTCATCTTGTTGCTGACTCCAGAATTCTTTGAAAGATCCAGATTTCTTTGCAGAATCCAGACCCTAGCATTGCAAAATTATTGCTTACCTGACCCAATTGCAAACATCCCAAACTTGAAGGGATTTAATTCTGATTCAGCTTGGCTTGCTACCATTAAGGCTTGCCTGCTGCAAACTTGCATCCTGCTATCTACCGTGTACAGTAACCAGAAGGGCCCATCCAAATCCAGTCTGAGATGCGGTCCAAATTGACCAGAACCACCTTGCTGATCCAATCCCGCTAGAGGTGCCCTGCTGCCGGTAGACCAGATCCAATTCATTGACCAGCGCTGACGGTCCAATTTAATAACTTCTTCTGTAAGTATTAACAGGAAGAACAGTGACCCATAGTATATCTGCATTGTATTATCCCTATCTCAACGCATCCCATCTTTAATTCAGAACTCCAGTATTGTTAGAATCCTTCTTGCGCTGATTGTCTCACCTGTGTTCCAAAACCATAACTCCCTAGTGATTTTGAATAACTAAATTAAATCCCAGGAAGTAGAGTATTCACAACGGGACGGGTTACGCTGATCACGTGACTGTAAGATCCATATGTGGCATCCTCTTTTTCATAGCCATAATATAGTGTAATCAAACCCATCTGTCATTTTCAAAAGCGCATTTCTGTTTTCATTTTCGCACCTATTTTGCAAAAATGCCTCTCACTAAAACCTTTATAACTCCTTTAGGTTTAAAGATAGAAACGAAATTTCAACTCTCACTGATACCTAACACCCTTCCACAACTAAAAGCATCGCGGAACAGTGTATTTGGCCTGTTTTTCTTCAATATTGCATAGTAAAAGTTTGCCACGAATGTGCAAGATTCACAAGTTTACACGTGTCACTTCCCCATTTTAAAGTGCTTTTTCCATCCCATCCTGATCAAAAGTGTGTATTGTTGTTTATATAATAGCTCATGTATGTTAGGATCCAGAGGGAATCTTAACCTAAACGCTATCTGTGCACAACACAAAACTGTTCTTTTTCCTGTGTTTCTATTGTGCATCCTTATAAGTGAATTCAATTGCTTTGCTTATTTCTGAATTGTATTGTCACCCTTTGGGTGATTGCTGCCCCATATATATAGATTCACCTTATGTGTGATTTGAATATTAAAATAAATAAATACATATTTACCTTTACAAACTAGCCTGATTCCTGGCTGTGTGACATGGGGGTATTTTGAGAAGGGTGTGATATGAGTGGTATGTCATTCAGAATATTGAACGTATAGACAAAAATAAAATAAGGGTTTCATTTGCACGCTACATGCTAGGCGAGACTTGGGTGTGTGCCTGATTGAAGTCCCTTACAATCCCTTCATCATCAATTCTAATGAGTTGTTGCTCCACACTCTCCATCAAGACAAAAGGAGTTGGCCTTGCTTTTGTATGTGCAACTGGAGCCACTCCCAGTTTCAAAACAATCTTATGAGCATAGTTCTTCAACAGCCCCAACTCCTGATGAAATACATCACCATCATTTTTGTTCAAACCCTTCTCCACATCTGGGTTGCTGTTCTTCACTAATAGCACAGGCTCATCCTTGCATGGATCCAATCTTATCCTTTACGCAGCCTGATCTCTCCAGCCAGGAACGTTTACCCCTTTCTTTGCTATGTAAACTTTGATTTCTGCCTGATGACCTTTGAATTGTACCATACTTGATCCAACCTGTGATGTGAATTAAAAAATTTCAAAAAGGAGGCCAGTTATTAAATGGCGAGTTGCGTTTTAGGACGAGCCCTTTATCTACTCAGAATTTGTCTAAATTTTGTATCCCTAGTGTTTTTTTGAATTTTTTAACGGTACAGGCGTCGGTGGAGCGCAGAAACCACATAAGCTGCATAAACACATTCTTTCAATGTGCAAATTATAAGTCGTAAAAAAGAATTGAGGTCCCAGATATCTATCTTAAAGAGATCAGGCCTATGTGAGAAAGCCTATGGAGAGGGGTTAGTAAAGCTGAAAAATAGCTATAGGAATTGGCTTTGTGCACATAATCATCTGGTAGTTCAACAGGATGCTGAGAGAATGCTTTACGCCCTGTCTCTTAGGAATTCTCGAAATTTCTGGACTTTAGTGAATCTGAATGAGGTTACTCAACATCAGGAACAAGATTCAATTATTCAAGAGGGGATCTGGATTGACCATTTTTCTAAGGTTTAGGGTTCTGACGCCTCGATATGCTCGGTTGCGGATGTATCCCGTAGTTGGCTTCTTGAGTTTAACGTTCTGGATATAGAATTGTTAATTAAAAAATCCTCAACTTCCAGAGCTTCTGGTCCAAATGGTTTAAGTAATTTGATCTTGAAATCGGACCCAGAAATGTGGGCGAAGATCCTTAAAGCCCTCTTTGACAACATAATTGTCCAGAGGAGAATCCCTGACTCTTGCACTCATTCAATAGTTATTCCCATTTACAAAAAGGGTGATAGGCTACTGGCTTCTAACTATCGCCCCATCTCTCTCCTAGACGCTGATAGTAAAATCTTTACGGGCATTGTTCTAGGTGAATTGGAATCTTGGGCGAAAACAAAGGGAATTATTCTAAAGCAGCAATCTGGCTTTAGAAAGGGTCTTTCTACCTCACTGAATGGGTTAGTCTTGAGTTTTCTTGCAGAGAAGTCCTTCACCAAGGGGGGTCCTGCCCTTTTTGGAGCCTGGATTGATTTATCCCAGGCATTCGATATGGTTGATAGAAATCTATTATGGGGTAAATTGGATGCCTGTGGTATTCCTGCTGGCCTACTTTCTATCTTAATAGGGCTGCATTCTAACAATTATATGCAGGTCAGACTGGGCAGGTCCGGTTTGCCCTCCGACCCAATCAGGATAACTAAAGGGGTACGCCAAGGCTGTTTATTAGCTCCCCTGCTTTTCATCCTTTTTGTGGCGAATATAGCGGCTTGGCTCCAGAATATAGGGTTAATATCTCCTTCCATCGGTAACGTCGAAATCAATTGGTTAGCATATGCCGATGATATAGTAGTCTTGGACCACTCACAAGTGGGGTTGCAGCGTCTGTTAACTGCTCTAGAATATTATGCTAGGACTAATAAATTAAAAATAAATCCCTCAAGTCCAATATTCTTGTATATTCTTGTAATAGTGAAGACAATAATCTGTAAGTTAGATTCTGCCCGGGTAGAGGTTGTCTCCGAATTAACCTATCTGGGAGCTGAATTAAGATCCTTCCCATCTGGGCTTACTTTGATGGCCTCTATTGATTTAAAGGTGATCAAATTGGGAGCCCAGATGAAAAAAATCTACTCTAAGTTTGGCAGATTTACCATCCTCCCTCTTATTAGATTTTATAACGGGAAGGTAGTTCCCATAATCCTATATGGCATGGACTACAATCCTTTATCCTTCCAACTAGACTGGGATGCTATTGAATCAAAGATTTGGAAACGCACTTTGGCCCTTCCTGATTGTGTTCCGATTGTTTCTTTACGTTATGAGCTTGGCTTGTCTTCACTTAAATCATGGCTAGCCTGGAAGTGGCTTACCCTCTATAGGTCAATTCTTGATCCCCCTAGGAACTCACTTTTTGAGGAAATTGATGTAGAGCGGGAACAAGGAGATAATGCTTTTTTTGTGTAGGCTAGAACTAACTTGCTTAGCACTATTGTCTGGCGGTGACTCGGATGTAGAGTCCCTTTTACAGAATCCTCTAAAAGTAAAGGAAAGATTGAAAGTGACTGATTGAATTCACACGATTGATAAGATGCGGAGAACTACAAGATCAGCCTCACTGACACTGTTTGATAAGCGTTTATCGTTTCTTCCGGCTTATCTTAAGAAGTCCCCCAGTTTTTGGTTTAGATCTGCTTTTTTGAGATTTCGCTTAAATCTACTCCCTACCCTGGAATTACTGGCTATAAGGGATAAAGAAGGGGATACTGCACCAACATGTGATAGATGCTTAACTATGGAAGTGCAGACTACTAAGCATTTACTTTCTAAGTGTATCGGGACTTGGAGTATCAGGGTCAGTTCTTTTGGCAGATTTGTTCATGAGGAGTCTCATTTGAATACTGATGATTTCTGGGTGAGACTATCCTTTGGTAATGAGATGGCTTTATCAATTGAAGTGGGTAGAGTTTTAAAGAAATTGAAGTTAGTAACAACTTCATTTCTCGTTTTAGGATAAAATAAATTTTGTTGGTTAGATCTTTTACTCTTTTCTTTTCTTTTATTTTTATCTAGAAATTGCAAATGTTTGTTTTTATTGTTCATGTTAATACATTGTGTATGAAATGTGTTAAAAGTCAAATTTTGGCTAATGCACTTTAAATAAAAAATAAAAAAAAAGATGTGAATTCTTGATCCTTCATACCCTTCTGGATTCTTGATGTCGGTCTGATGGACTCTTGCTCTTAATCCTTGGTACTTATGTCTCCCCCATGTTCCAGCAGTAAATATGGTGCAAGGAGAGCAGCTATCCACCATAACCCATATCTTCCAGTTTTCAATCACTATGTCACATCTGGGACACTTCAATTCTTCATTTGCTGGTTCACGTTCCTCTATTACTACTCGCTCCTCTTCTATATCCGTATCCTATTGTACCAATGACAGCTTTTTTTGTTTCTACAGACCACAGCAAAATGTCCCCTCATCTTACATATTGCACATGTCTGGTTAATTGCTGGACAGTTTTTTGAATAATCATAATGCCTTACTTTGCCACACCTGAAGCATCTATCATCTCTGCCCTCATTTTTTTAACCCTGTGCTCCTCATACCTCTATTGTTTTCTCTACAATCTTGATCCCTTGACTTCAAACATGTTTCACTTGCTTCATCACCCTCTGCCGTGTCTCTCTTGCTTCTTACTACACTTACAAGGGATTGTTCCTCAGACTCTGTCTCCGCTTGGTTCTGATTCCCAGCTTGTGCTTGTAGGACTTCAGTCTTCTTATTCTTGATCTCTCTAGCACAAAGGTGGGTGTGTTCAACTCTTTTTGCTATCACCACAGCCTCAGATAGTTAGGGATTACTCACCATCCACAATTGATCTTAAACTAGGGGGTCTTTGGTGTGGATGATGATCTGATCTCTGATCCACTCATCTAACGTGATACTTGCACCAAATCGACATATGTTAACTAGCTTTTTAAGTGCAGAAACATACCCCTTCACTGTCTTGTTCTCTTTCTGTGATCTGTTGTAAAAATTATACCTATTGATGGCGACATTAAACTCGGGAGCATAACATTTGTCTAATTGCATCGATGCCCATTCATATTCATCAATGTCACCAGCATCATCACCAGTCAATTCTGACATTTCTCTATATTTGCGCTGGCCCTCGAGCCCCAAAGCATTTAATAATAGTAACGTCTTCTTTTGTGGTGATAAACCTGCCTGTTCAACTGTTTTAATATAATTTTTCCAATACTCTCTCCATTCTGGCCACAATAAATGTGGCTGACCAGGAATCGGCAGAAAACTTTCTGGTGAATGCACTGTGATGCCTTGCATTTTGCACTGTAATCTCTATCACTCACTATATTTTCCTTATTGCAAAATACACAGGTATTTGCTTGTGGCACAGTATTAGGTATGTATTCCATTGCACGCTATTATTTTTCTCCTCTTGTTTCCTTTTTTTTTAAAATCACTGGGAAGAGAAAGCTCTTCAGGAAGAATGCTGATCGCTTTCTGGGCCCAGGGTTTGCTTATTCCTACACAAAATGGCGGCACATTGTATGACATTCTAGGGTCTTTTTCTCGAAACCTGTCCACAACGTCGACGCATGGGTGCCTGAGGCTAATTTCTCAATACAAATCGCTGCAGCTGCTTCATGCTGTGACTTACTTTTTCTTGCCTCTGGCCTTGGGATCAAGCACCTGAATCAGCCAGGAGGGAGCTCCAGTTCAAAGCGTTTTCAGCCTCTTTGCTGCACGGGTCCCTCATTGGCCGTTGGTCTCCTCGTCGCCAAATGTGGTGTTCAATTCATGGGCACAGGAGCCAGCGGTAAGTCATTGAAAGCTCCTTTAATAATACACCAATGACCCTGCGCTCTCTCTGACATCCACCTCTCCAACCGCCTTAACCTCAAACTCCCTCCACATTCTCTCAAGAACCGGACACCAAACATTCCACACCTTACGCACACAACATTCGCCAGGAACACTCACACGGAAGCACAGGTGTATAAAACACTACAATACACTTAAAGACAATCGAATGAAAATTGTAAAGAAGACGAGACACAAAAGGGAGAAGAGATCTCGAAAGTAAAGAAGATGTGATCGTAGATTAAGGAGGAAGAGAGAAAAGAAGATGGATAGAAGAATTATAAATGGAGCAAAAAGAAAGAACATGGGAAGCAGGAAGACCAACAAGAAGAGATGAACAATAGTCAATATGAGAGAAGACCAATCAGGAAAAAAGAAGCTTAGTGGCATGAAAGGAAATATGGGGTTGAACACGATGAATATTGAAAAGAGCACAGGGACATGATTGCACAGTCGAAGAAATATGTAAAGAAAAGGAAAGTGAGGGGTCAAAGATTACCCCCAAGTTACAAGCAGAAGTGGAAAAGATAAGAGAAGAAGGTTGAAGGAAAGAGAAGGAGGAGGAAGAGAGGGGGAAATCGCAGCGGCAGAAAAGAATAGAACCTCAGTTTATGCAGATAAAGTGTAAAGACATCCAATTCTGAACAGAAGAGGGACAGAGACATTATAATGTAAAGTATCATCAAAAGAAGAAAAGGAGAAACACATCTGAGCATCATCAGCGTAAAGATGGAAAGAGAGATTAAAAGAGGAAATCCAACAACACTAAAACGTTGGGTATCTACCTTGATGACACACTGTCATTCACTCGACAAACTAATGCTGTGGTAGCAGCTTCAGCTTACGCTTGCAAACTAATTACTGCGTGTAGGCCCTTCCTTACTGTACCTAACTGTATTACCCTTGTTAGAACCCTCATCATGGCAAAAATGGATTATTACAATGCCCTTTAGCTTGGGACTATCCAAAGAAATGTCAACAAGTTACAAGTAACACAGAACAATGCCATTACAGCCGCCCTTTATATCTCAAGGAAACTCCACATATCGGACACAAGACACAACCTTAACTGGTTGTCTGTAGATCATAGAATCTCCCTTAAACCCTTGCATTAACACACAAAGCCCAGCTGAACCTCGCCCCGGGATACTTAAACAACCGGTTCTCGGCACACACATCCACGAGACCATTAAGATCTACATAAGCTCATTCCCTATTCATCCCTAGATTTAAGCTCCAAAAAGCTGGTGGTTCCAGCTTCCCGGTGATTGCAGCCAAACTTTGGACCACACTACCTTCCTCTCTTAGATCCAAACCCAATTACCACCTATTTAAGAATAAAACCAAACTTTGGCTTCACGAGCTTGACTGCGTCAGCTCGCACACACAAGGTACCATCCCTTGGCCTGTGTTCTGGAGGATCCTCCACTTCGCCACCCCTCCTCACCTTATCCACCTTTCCCTTTCTATTCTTTTCATGTACCTGCTCACTATGCTACACCTGTATGTATTTGCTTTACCTTGTCCCTGTTGAACTACCGTATGCAATCTTTATGTACGTATCCCTGCCTAACCTAGCACCCGCTCAATACTGTGTACTGACCTGCTATTACTATGTAACTCACTATGTAATTTATGAATAATCCTATGCATCCTCATGTAACCTTATGCACTCCTTTCTAAGTCATGAGCCCAGTTGCCCCAGGGCAAGGTGCGCTATACAAATAAAATAAACACAAATACAAATAGTGCAGAGAAGTGTGCAGTGTAGAGCGATAAAAGCAAAGGGTCAAGAATCGATTCTTGAGGAACACCGTAAAGAAGAGGGTAAGATGGGAAAGTGTGTGCAGCCCACTTTACTGAGTAAGAGTGCTGGGAAAGATAAGAGCGAAACCTCTTGAGAACCGAGCCAGATAGACCACGAGTGGAAAGAGAAGAAATCAGAAGGATAGGTCTCGGGAGGATAGCTCAGCGGCAAAATTCTCGCCTTGGAAGCAAGACGACACAGAGCCACACAGGTTTGATCCCGGGTCCGCGCTTAGAAACCTCTGGGTATTCAGCACGTTATAAATAACCTATCACATCATATCATATCAGAAGGGAGTGATTGACATTGTGGAAAGCCACTGACGAGTCCAAGAGGATAAGGATAGAAGTGCATTTAGAGTGATGAGCTGTAAGAAGAACGTTAGAATTGTGTAGGAAGGCAATTTCTGTTGAATGAGAAGCTCGAAATCCAGATTGGAGAGGAGGCAAAAGAAAATGAACATTTATAATTAGTTATTTATAATACGCTTTACACCAAAGAGGTAAGCGCAAACTCAAACCTGTGATGCGCTCCGTTGTCTTGCTTCCAAGACAATCGCGTTGCATCTGAGTTATACTAACGGTATACATTGATATAGACAGACACTTGTGAGTGGGCAGCACGCTCAAAGAGTTTAGATAAGAATGGAAGAAGAGAAATAGGCTGAACGTTAGTGGGAATAGAGGGATCCAAAGAAGGTTTCTTCAAGATTTTGTGAATATTGCACTTTTTTCCCATATTTTAAAATGTACGGAATGGATTTCTCATGCTCTGCAAACAGCATCTGCCAGAATATATCACAGGCTTTGGGAATTTAACCGATTGCAGTGGGCCAGGTGTCTGAGGACCACCAGTGACCATGGTCTTGATTTTCTGATGTTCTCCCTTCATGAGATTCTCATGCATGCACGTGGTACATAAAGCTGATTTTGCCGCATACAACTATTGCCCACTTGCTAGTCAGCAGTCCATCAATCATGCCCTAAATTCACAACAAATATGGGCTCAATTTACTGGATGTTTCCACTACATCCTAAGACACAGATGTTCCTCATAGCACCAAGGCCTCCCCAGTGGATCGCTACCCGACATTTTTAATGCAACTGCTAGCTGATGAGTTCTTATCCTATTAAGATTGAGTGGACAGATGTCCATGCAGCTGATCTTCTTTTCTCATCGCGCAGCTGCGAATAAGGGCCTGATTCACCGAAGCATTTTATAATGGTGCAACACCATTGAAAAACGCTCTGCAAATCGGACCCTAAATCTGCTGGAGTAATTCCCAGAGGATATATCACATTTCTGCCAGAAGGAGTATTCATATAGAAACATATCATTTTAGATAGAGAGCCAGACTTCATCAGACTAATGGTCAACAACGAGGCAAAACACACACAACGGATTATTTGTTGTCCTATTGCGGCGCTATGTTGTATAGAAGTTAAGGGCAGGCTGCTGTTTTGAGGTTAGAATGATTTGTATATGGTTGGCAGCTCTTGCAGGGGCTCAGCTGAACTATACATTTAATGACATGCTGCTGCTCATGATGACACAGGTAGCCAGTAGTCCTGGTTGAACCTTTTTGAGTTAAACCTATATCAACCAGCTTTTGGTTTATTCTACCTCACTCAAATTCTCAACATTTTTGTAAGTCTAGGTACTAATGTTTGCCCTGGATGTTTTGGTTCAAACCATCCCGTTCGTACACGCTTTCAGTGAAGGTCGGGACTGGTTAAAAAAAAATGCCTAATGCATTCCAGGAACCTACAACAAAGGACCAAAACAATATTTAAAGAGTTTTAATAAACTTTTTAAAAAAATCATTATCATTATGTAGGGGTGGGTAAAAATGTAAACGTTCTGGTAGGTACATTTTCAAATATGCACTTCTCATGCAACTGGTAAGCACAACCACTTGTGAGCAAACTAGAAGAAAGTAAATAAAGCACCCTGCGAACATGTTTGATTCAAAGTGGCTGTGTAGGGTCTGATGACAGAAATGAAGGGTATCATTGTAATGCCATGACAGCCATGGAAAAGGACACTTTTACCAGTGAGACTCAAAATGTAATATCAGAGCTGATTAATAAGAACTAGGGACTAGAGACTACAGAATTGAGCAAACCTCCGTCTTATTGTGGTTACACAAAAGCACACTAAGGTGGCAAACTATTTCATTCATGTAATGCTGTCATTTGTATAGCACCTTTCAGCATGGGTATGGTACCAAAACACTGTCGGTGGAATGTCCTCGAAGGGGCCGAAGTCCAAATTATGGGAAAGTTAGGAGGTGCTAGTATGCGTGTGTGCATAATGGCCATTACCGATTATGAGGGCTTGGCTGAGTCCCTGCCAGCCACCCGTGTTTAATTGGCATGTGTATGGGTGTAGAGATGTACCATAGGGGAAAAAGCTGGAAATGGTATAGTATAAGAGGATAGTCCTGAAAGAATTTGGTCACCTGCTCAGTGCAGTATATTTCTAGAATAATATTACCCGAACCGGATAAAGGCAAAGAGGCATTTGAAATACTAGCATGACACAGAAGAATGCTGTTTTTCTGGTCTTTGGTTAAGGAAAGTAATTTCCAGAGCTCGGTGCAGGCCAATCCGATTTTGAGTAATGGCTAGGTTGAGTTATTTACTAACCTTTGTGGGGAGAAGCCCCTGGAGGTAAGTGAACCGAATGAGGATCAAGAACAAGACCCACTTTATTGGGATTTTATGGAAATTAGTCTGGGTGAGGTACATGCGCCCATTATGAAGTCAAAAAAGCTTGAATGTGCCTGGGCCTGATGGCCTCTCAAACCTCACTTTAAAATCATCACCAGACCTATGATCTTGGATACCCTTAGAGCTCTTTGAGAACATCAAAAAAACAAAAACAATCCCTCCCTCTTGAAAGGATGTGACAGTTGTGCTAATCTATACGACAGAAGACAGATTGGACCCAGGTAAATTATCGACCAATTTCATTATTGGATGGGTCATATACAAACTTCTCAACCTTGGTTTCGAATTAATTACAAAAGCAAACAAGAGTCTCGTTCAGTAATGATATTTACCAATCAGGTTTTAAGAAAGGGGTAAATATCTCCCTGAACTGTCATATTATACCACTATTGACAACTCAGGCACGGGTAACCAAAAGACAGATTTTTGTCACCTTCCTAGATATAAGAAAGGCATTTGATTGTGTCAACCTAGCCTTTATGTGGTTAAAGTTAAAATCTCAGTGCTGTCTGCTGCGCTGCTTGATATGCTGAAGGCCCTTCACTCTGAGACTAGATTAAAAGTGACACTGGAGGCCACTGGAAACACCTCAGGTTGGATAAGGAGTGAGAGGGGCCTACGACAGGGATTTTGTTCTATCCTGTACCACCTGCATGTGGATGACTTGCCTCAGTTTGATTATACCCATATCGGTCTCCAGAGAGCAATCCTGGCAGCTAATGTTTATTTGAAGAGTGTTGGCCTAGAAATTAGTGTTTTGCAAAATCTAAAGTTTTTGTTTTAAATAAACTAACAGTGTTTTACATATTTGGGAACTAAGATTTGTAGCACTAATTAACTCTATGAACAATGGTCACCTACTAAGGCTTCAATGTTACAATCAATATCTCAGTTGAGGCAACTTGACAGGAAATATGGTCGTTTTTCACTTCTCCCTGTATTGAAATTCTATTGCCTAAAAATTATTCCCAGTGTAATACATGGTGCTGAAGTGACACATGCAAAGTGGGCCTGGTTGCAGTTTGAGGGCAATCTTTGGCGCAAGGTGCTCTCTCTGCCACAGGGTACAGTTTTCCCTGCAATAAGACATTTAGTGGCACCACATCAATCCAAGCCAGGATTGATTGGAGAAGCCTGCAACTATGTTGAAGTTTACCGGTTTTGCCGGTTTGTCCCACTGTTTGGAGAGCTGTGACGCGCACTTTGGGCAGATGCTTGTAAACCTCTCATTGATTGGGTTACAAAATGTACTACGATTATAGCAGAGAGTGTAATCTCTGAAGAAATGCTTGTGTGTAGACCAAATGCAGCCAGGAAATGCCTCTTTGACTTGGATTGGATTGAGAATAGGAGGCGTCTGTCGGTACATAGGGTGTTGAACACTTTATCTGCGACATAAGATCCAGCAGGGGAATTAATGTTACATTGTAAAAATACCCTTCCAAAAAACGTAGGCGCAAGTGCCTCTATTTGAAGTTAAACTTATTTGTCCACATTTGAGGTAAAAGGGACCCGAAAAAACATTCCTAGATGTGAGAGGTTATGTCGGCTTTGTGATAGGGAAATTGAAACCCTATATCACTTGGTAATGGTATGTTCTAAACTTACTAATTGGAAGATTTCTGTCTGCTACAATACTAGAAGGAACTGAAATAATGTGGCACACCCTGTTTGTAGATCCACCTGTGTTTATGATAATTGAAGCTATGAGATTTTTAGATATGAGCTTTCCTGACAAATTGGCCTGTTAAATTAAAATATTGGGGGATAGATTGATTGTGTATAGGCGCTATATAAATAAACAATCATATCATATCATATCATGAGTTATATCTTGACTTTCGTCTGTAACTTGGTTTTAAATTATATACTGAATTAGAATGTTGTTGTGTGATGTAACATGTAATGGGGACTACTGTTTTATTGAATTGTTTATAGATTAATTTGCTCTTAAACTGTACTGTTTATTTTAAATGTGATATTTTGTGTGAAAAGTGTATTTAGCTTGTTTAAACTGTTACACAAAATATATAAATACGTGAATAAATATAAAAAGAATACGATGTTCTGCAGTCTCATCATGGCCCAGCCTGAACACTGCATCACTGTGAGAAATTAAGGAGAATCAGGATTGCGTTATCTGGTCAAGGAGGGCATTTTGAAAAATGAAAAAATTAAGTAGCATTGGAATTTACAAACTGTATCAATATGCATATATTGCATAATTTTGATATAAGATCCAGACATTCCACATTTCTGTAGAAAATGTAAATGCTCTAAGAAATGCAAAATTTCTGAAGCCTCCAGCCAAACATCAATTGTTACTAAGTGAGCATATTAGGGGATACCAACTGTTCACGGGGCAGATATATGTTTGCATGTTGTTTGGCAAGAAATGAAGAAGTTAAGTTAAAAGAGAGGAAAGGCTATATAAGAAATGAAACTAAAATAATACGAAAAACGTTTATAATAAAGTACATGGGAAGTGAAATGCGTTTTTAGAGTAGGTCTATATCAGAAGCAGGAATTAGAACACTATTGATATATATCCACAGAAAAATGAAATTCGGTATGAAGAACTCATCTAATCTGAAGCATGACTACTTAGAATGGTGGTGAATGCACTGGCCACAGTATTGTGCATGAGAGCATTCTTCAAGGAGGAGGGTGTGGGCTTTGGTTATCCTTCTTCACCTGTGCAATGCCTGCCTTGTCTGCTATATCCAAACTGTGGTATGTGGTAAGAGTTGTCAACAGTTTGTCGGTAGAATTTGTTAAAAAAATGTTTCAAGTATTAACTGCCTTGATAATCTATTCAATGTAATATAAAGTGGTCTTCTATAGTGTGTCCTCTGCTATTTTGGCATTCTCTTCAACCATGATTCCAGATAAAAGGGACGAGATGAGAGGAACTTTAGTGGAAGGAGTGGTAGAGGTAAATTGTTCATTCTGAAGTGTTGTGAAGAGCAGGCTAACCAAGTTCCCAGCCAAAATCCTAGAGGAATTAATCTAGCAATTCCCACATCATGTTGAAAATAATACCCTCTTATATAACTCACAAAATAAATTGAAGGCAAGAGGGAATTGGAATAAGACCACATTTTTAAAGACAATGCTGATGCTGATGCCTATCGCCCACAGTCTGCAACATTTTTACAATCGCCCTTATCAATCTACTTGACTTGCTCGGCATGATGTACACTAATTATGCCGACGATACTCAAGTCCTCATTCCTCTCTCCGGCAACTATGAGAATGACTCCAACACCCTCAACGCCATCTACGCCACCATCCACACATGGATGGCGGAAAACTGGCTATGCCTGAACGGGGACAAGGCAGAACTACTACTGCTAGCTCCCACTCACTCACACATCATCCTTGATGCTAAATACCAATCATTCATCATCGCCAACATCACCAACCCAGTCTCCCAGTCAGTCAGAACACTCGGAGTCTACCTAGATACCAACCTAACCATGTCCAGACAAGTAAGCGCAATTGCTACCTCTGCAGCCTACTACTCCAAACTCCTCAATGCCACCAGACTATTCTTATCACCACCAACTGCCTATCAATTGCGCAAGCCATCCTAGGCTCAAGGCTAGACTACTGTAATGTACTCTATGCAGGAACCTCAGCAAAAAAGTCTAGATAAATTACAAAACATTCAGAATAATGCCCTCCACGCAGCACTGGGCATCTCTAAAAGGGAACATATTTCTGCAGGCAGACAACAAGCACATTGTCTGCTGGTCCGCCAGCGCATCGTGTTGAAGACACTCACCATCACGCATAAATGAATCCACTACACCGCACCTCCATACTTATCCCACAGAGTCGTCCTGCCTCCGGCTGCAAGACCCATCCGAACACCATATGCCAACATACTGCGGATCCCAAGAGTTAAATGTGCAAGAGGCTATGGCGCTAGCTTCACAGTCATTGCCTGTAAACACTGCAACTCTCTCCCTTATTCCATCAGAAGTGAACCTACACTTCTCGCTATCCGCAAAGCCATCAAAACCAGACTGTTTGTTTAAAAATGTATTCTGTATTATAGAAGATAAAATGTAACCCTGCTGCTTCCTACACATGTTCAGCAATGTAATCAAGCCCGCACACAGTAATGAAAGAACCTCTCACGCTGATCTAACCAATGAAGGGCGTCTGTAACAATGCCACTCTCCTAAACAGTTGGTAACAAGACATGTGTTTTGCGGGCTAATGTAACCTAATCCTCCCATCTATGTGTTGCAACTAAGACGTATTCTTGTAAAAACGCCTCGATGCCCCTAGGCTGTGTGAGCGCTTTATAAATACAAATAAATAAATTAAATATATAAACACACAATCTAAATGTATCATCCAGGATATATCAGCAGCATTCCATATGATCAGCCAATACATTCTGGTAAAAACACTTACGGGCTTGGCAGTAGAGGAAATTGGGTTCAATTCTCATGGACAGGACCAATTCCATGCACTTGGCTCCTTTCAGATCCTGACATGCCTCATCACCTGCAGAGTACCCCAACAAATCCAGGTTTTCACAAATGCTCTTCAACATTTACATGTCTTCCCACCTACAATGCATCAAAAACTCAGGCCTCAAATGCTTCAACTAAACGTACACATATTTCATTATTGAATAAACCTGACCTTGCCACTTCATGCAAGCTGATGCTTGGATTATTGACAAAGGAACTGAAACGCTCTTTATTTCCATTTGTTGCTGGCACTGCGAGTGCGGGAATACTCTTGCCAGCGTGTCCTCCTGGAGGAGGAGGGGCCCAGCGTCGGTCATGTGAGTTGTCACGTGACTTTATTCCGACAACAAAATCCGCCCCAGCCACCCGAGCGGCGTGTTTATTGAAAAAGGAACTGAAACGCTCTTTATTTCCATTTGTTGCTGGCACTGCGAGTGCGGGAATATTCTTGCCAGCGTGTCCTCCTGGAGGAGGAGGGGCCCAGCGTCGGTCACGTGAGTTGTCACGTGACTTTATTCCGACAACAAAATCCGCTCCAGCCGCCCGAGTGGCGTGTTTATTGACAAAGGAACTGAAACGCTCTTTATTTCCATTTGTTGCTGGCACTGCGAGTGCGGGAATACTCTTGCCAGCGTGTCCTCCTGGAGGAGGAGGGGCCCAGCGTCGGTCACATGAGTTGTCACATGACTTTATTCCGACAACAAAATCCGCCCCAGCCACCCTTGCGGCGTTAAGCCCGACTGCAGAGTAAAGGGCACTGCATTTTACATGTAAAGAACTGTTTTGCTGTTGTTTGGCTCTGGTGGCTCAAAAGAAGGTAAATCGTGCAGCTCACTAGTTATTAATTGAACTGTGGGGAGGAGAGACGGATTAAGGCTGCTCCTCAAGCCATCGGGCGTTCCCAAGGCGATACAATCATAGTTGATATATTTGTAAGTTAGGAGAATTGTTATTTAACATAGGTTTTTATCATCATTTATTCTGATATACACCGTAATTGTTTATTGGTAAGTTTTTACTCTTGTATAGCAGAACACCATGGTCATGGTGAAAAATACTTTGAAAACAGGCATGCCGAACTCGGTTCCGGGCCCTCTTACTGCTGTTTCTCACCCTTCTTTAAAGCAGTCCATTTTGTAATTTGTTACGCCCACCTCTCCCAATTTTCAAAGTCAAATAATGCGTGCTGCTACTGCCCACTCCCAAACAATTTGTGAAAGATCAACAGATAGAACGTTGTCTCCCCCTGTCAAGCCTATGGCAATTACAACAGAAATTGGCATTGTGTCTTCACAAGCCACCAGTGTCACAGAGACCTTACTTTCAGCAATACCTCAATCTGCACAGCAAACATACATCCCACTTACCTGTTCCATCCCTATCGATCTACCTAGCACCATCTCAACCATGTGCCATTCTGCTGAATGCGTTCCGCCTACAAGCAGTCATGCAGAAGTTACAGATACCACATTAGAGTCTGCATGTTTAGCGGGAGACATACATGATACCTTTCATCTCAATTAAAATAAACAGAAATATTGCTCTCCTGTTCATAAAACTCAGGCGATAAACAGTGCACAAAACATCGATTTACCTCAGGTACAAGTAACTTCAATATTGCCCTTGGCACCCATCCAGTGCTCTGTAGCTGCACGGGTTAATCTACGGCAAGCGCATGAGCAATTACGAATATTGGGAGAGGTGGGCGAAGACACTATGGAATCCATGAATTTATCTCACAATTCAACCTGTCCTAGCACTGATGTACTATACATATGCTCAAATACAGGTGACTTAATCCAATTGCACGAGGATCAGTCACATAACAATACAGTAGTACCTGCTATCCCTGGCCCCCCTTCACGCTCTAATCATTTGAATTCTGTTTCCTCCCCAGTATTAGACAAAACTCATAATCAAACCATTAACGAATCTCCATCTTTTATTGCGCCTACTCCACGGCGTACTAGATTTCATGAAGAGGGTCGCCCATCAGATTTTTTCATACACAAATCCCAAGATAAACGTTATTCATTTCCTGAGGCCCCGGCACTTAATAACACATTGACTGCTATGAATACATCTTTATTAACTATTGCAAAACTATACGAACTGTTAGATCACAAAGTTTCATACCAGACCAAACTTATTGAACAATTTTGCGTCAAAACCTCATGTCTTGGGACTGCGACTAGTATTAACAATGAAGAAATACAACTATTAACATCGCCTCCTAGTAAATCAAATATAGTAGGGGCTGACAAAGTGACGCAACAGTCACTTATTGAAATTGCACAGTTACGATCTGTAGCACATGATTTGCCCAACAATTGTAATTCTACTCAATTTCAGCTAGATCTTGAAGAAATTCAAATAGTGTCTGAGTTAGACCCATCACAGATCCCTAAAGTAACCATTGAAAAGTCAACAAACATATTCGATCTTTTCATGCAATCATCGGCAACTTTACCAAATAAAGTAATAGGAGCTCGTCGTTCAAGAAAAGATTGGAAAAGGATGAAGAGATCAAGTCAAAAAAAAAAACACTGTCCAAAATCCAAAGACACTGCACGTAAATATATCAAAATTCCTACTCGGCTAGAATCCCCTATACATACACTTCCTGTTGGCGTTCCTGCGGTCAAGATTCCAGCAGTGGCCACATACAAGCCACTTGGTGATCTAGTGACCCTTGCGAAACAGACCGTTTTTTCCGAACCCTATTCCACTCACTATGTTTCCTACTCCAGTTCCCAATGTCTCCACCGCAATGACTAAGCAGTATGGTCTCATTGGCACCGCCACATCTATACCTATAACATCTAATACTAGCTTGCAGCAAGAAACTGAATCTATCATGTCTCAATTGCGAGATGAAATAAGAGCTTCAATTCATGCTTATACTCTCCACTCGCTACCAACTCCCCAAATTATCTTGCCATCTCAAACGGTGGACCAACTGAAGGCATCATCTCTAATTATATGCCCCCCAAAGGACTTGAGTGAGCTACTACCTACTGACTTGACCTCCAACAAGGCCGAGAATAAGTCTGTTTTGACCGCCTCAATAGATCGGCCACAGGTGCAAGCAATCTCTGAGGCGGCTTGTAATGGTGTCACCCACATCCAAAATGAATCGAATCCTATACTCACTGCCTCGCCACAAGAGGTACAAGACTATATTAAATCATCCATCGACCAATATATGAACGAACTTAAATCCTGTGATAGAGACCATAGAATTCCCCTAGTGACTAATTTGCCCAAAATGTGCATTGCACCACAAGAATTTAACATTACAAACAAACAACAGGTCCACCAGCAAAATCTAAATAGGACTAGTGATCCGCAAGCTCGCAAAGGAATAACAAACTTGCAAGATTTGCGCGTTCCAGGTAAACTGCGACTTCACTCCCTTAATTTAAAGTGTCGCGCATCACCATTTCCCAACTATGTCCTCAACAGGACAAGTATTTTGAACATTTGTTCTGATGTACCACAACTGAAAGAACTCTCTACTACTGACATCGATTTGGTAGAATTCATAAATTTAAACGACCTAGCGGAAGTTAGAATACATGTCCGCTCAGGTCTGGTGTTTGATTTACTTTGGCAAGCAAGGATGGTCTTCTTTGATATGGGCTTTATTTTGTCTCAGGAATCCAAACCGAGTACTCATAAAATTGAGAAATCACAAATTCCTATCTATCAGTCCCGACAAAATGATACAACTAAAACTACATCTTTTTCCCAAGACTCAAGAATTTCAAGCGCACAAGACCGCAGTACACATTCATAACTAGAAAATAACATAGACACAATCACCCTTCTTTGCTGGAACACTAGAGGTCATGCTCATTTTATTAATTCAATAGATGGCAATATGAACCAATATGACCTGCTGATTCTACAAGAAACATGGCTTACAGAGACCCCATGTTGGGCCTCACATGCAATTGTTTCAACACCTGCAACTAAGAAGTTAATGGGGCGCCATTAAGCATGATTGTGGCTTTAGAATTACACAATATCCCTCCCATCTCCCTACTTTCAGAGCGTGAAATTGACTCGAGGTGAGTTGAACTTAGCCATTGTAAACATATATTGGAGTAGACAAAACTTATCTGTCGATTGCTTTTTTACCTGCCTATCTGCTCATCTTGACATTATAGCTGCCGATGCTAACATTACATGTTCCATCATTCTCGGTGATTTAAATCTACATATCCTGCCATTTGATAATAACAAATATACTCCTGAAGAATTAATGTGGTCTAACATCATGCAAGAAAGAGGATTTATCATGGTTAATAACGCTGTGCCTGGTGATGTACCTGGCTGCTCGACTTGGGCGTACTTATCGCGACAGGCAACTCTAGACTACATTTATATCAGCAAAAATTACTTTTCCCAGGTTGAATCTCTACATGTAGTACCCTCTCCTGCCAGCGACCACCATAAACTTATCATGCTGCTCAAAGTACCATCTGGTCAGCGTCCTGTCTATAAATCCACCCATTTATCCTCTTTATACGTGAATAATAGTGGCTCTCGCTTACAATGGAACCCTGAGAAATTAGTCCACTACAATCGTGCATTGATTAGTTGTTTCAATTCCCCAACTGATAATTCCCCCAAGTCCTATGCTAGCATGATGCAGCTTTTTAAGCAGATCAAATTACCAGATCATACTATTAGATATAAGCATCAACACACATATAACCCAGTTCTTCAGCAAAAAGAAACTAAACTAAGACAAGATATACGCAACCTAAAGTTTGAACCCCTGGCCAATAGATCTGCGCTTAAAATTTATAGATGCTGGTTAAAAAGTGAGAGAGCCCTCCACTATCAAAAGAATGGAGAAGAAATGTTGAAACAGATACTCACCAAATCAACTAGTGGTGTCTGGAATTGTTTGAACATTGCCACCTTTAAATTGCAAGCAGCTATACTTACATCTGCTGTAACCAATGATAAATGGCATGACCACTTTAATACCTTGTACCAATCTCCGTTCCCAGACTTTAATCTGAGTTCACTGAATATGGTAACATCACATGCCTTCCCACTTGTATTTTCAGATATTCTTTTATGCATTAAAAATCTAAGTCGATCGAGGGCCATTGGCCCAGATGGCTTGCACAATGGCATGCTTAAGGATCACCCCTACGAGTGGTCCTCCATACTCATCACAATTTTTTCTCACATTTTTGCAAAGGGCAGTATACCGGATTCATGGAAACGTTCTATCATAGTCCCCATTTTCAAGAAGGGCAATAGAGCAGACCCTTCAGCATATCGTCCTATTGCCCTCCTTGATTGTCCGGGTAAAATTTTCGCCCGCTTGGTATTGAAGCAATTGAATATATGGTTGGATGTGAGCAAGTTGCGTGATCCATTTCAGACTGGATTTTTGCCAGGTTTAGGCACATCTGTCAATGTCATCACTCTGAATTCAATCATCCACCAAGCTCGCCAGCGAAAACAGGCATTATATATGGCGTTTATAGACTTTCGTATGGCCTTTGATGCCATACCTCGTGAAATATTATTCAAAAAACGTATGGACAGAGGTTGCCCCTGGCACGTATTGAAGTGGATCATTCAACTACACAGTGGTACATCCATACAAATTAGATTGAACCACAAAGGCTTACTATCTGAGCCAATAACTACTGCACGTAGTTTAAAGCAAGGCTGTCTATTGGCATCGGCGATAGTTAATTTCTTCATCGCGGACATAAGAGAGGACTTTGAAACTGCTATTACAGATTCGCCAAAAATCAACAACACCCACGTCAAACATCTGCTATATGCAGATGACATGGTGCTTCTTTCAAAGACTGCGAATGGTCTTTGCATCTTATTGCAAATTTTAGATAAATATACAGCAGCAAATTGTCTAACTGTTAATATATCTAAAACTAAAGTCATACAATTCGGAACATCTAGACAACATTGTACCAAACAAAATGGCCCCTTCAACTAACAACTGTAAGAATAGTGCCATCTTACATCTATTTAGGCACCATTGTCACGCACAACTGCAGCTCAAATCCTGATGAATTGAGAATTAAGCAAAAAGTACTGACAGCGGTGTCCCAGGCACGTTTAATTAAAATTAAATACTGCAAATTTTCAATAAGTCCCATTATAACTTATTATAAGCAAAAATTTGTTCCAGTCATAATGTATGGTACGGAAGCTGCCCTAAAAAAATCATACCATCATTGGTCGTTACTTGAGGGTTGCTATTGGAAACGAGTGCTAGGTCTCCCGTTATCTCAGCCAATATGTATCGTAAGGCACGAATTGGGTTTGTTGTCCCTATATGCCATGCACAAGTGGAAAATGTGTACTTTCTACAGAAAATGCCTTATGGCTGAGAACAAAAATGGCCTCAATAACATCATTGCAAGGTATCAAACGATATATTTCCTCTTACTTGGCGAACGCAGGCGCAGGAAATCATTACCAATACAGGCATTTCTACATCTCTTTTGATAGCCAATCCAAACAAAGCCAAGATGCGCTCATGGGAGTTTGATTGGATACAAACCAGAAGAGCGTGTAATCAATACCGCTCTTTTGCCAATAACCCCTTTAACATTAAATGTTATGGATCTACTGAAAAATATTTGATGATTTTTCCTGATTCTCGACTGCGAAATGATTTTCTGCGCTTTCGCTTAAATTTATGGCCGACTCACGAAATATTGCATAATCGTAAATTAATAACTGATGACGAGCTACCATGTAGGTTCTGCGGAGTAGCCATTGAATCCATGAAACATTTATGTGCAGAATGCCCATCACTCCTTAAGCAGAGACTTTTGCATTTTAAACCTCTATTACAAGACTATGTCATAACAACAACTGAAAAATTGTGGGAGCTATTGTTTCACTCCAGTTAATCAAGTACGCTATTTTGAATTATCTTTATAGCTTAAAACTCCAAGACAAAAGATCAAATCATAGCAAATTGTGAACATATATAGCGAAATACTAATGAGGTTCTCTTGAATGGTCTGGCAACTTTTGTGATTTCATGTTAGCAATCGTGAATGATATGATTTTTTCCTAAAAATGTCATCAACCATTGCATTTCCTATTGTTATTAATGTCTTTGTGAATATTCTGAAATTCTTGCAAGTTATTGCTACAATTTCTCAATTATTCCTTCGTCTTAATATTTTGTATTTTGTTAATTGTTTCAAAAGTATTATTTATGATATTTGTTGAAAAATCAAGTTTCTTGATTAAAACAACTTAAAAAAATAAATAAATAACAAACGGACTCGAACTTACCCCAATCAAAACTGTAATTATGATATGCGGCTCAACATTAACCAGTCCCACATCAATCCTCTACCCTGAAGAAATGGGAACCCACTCATAACTAACTACAATGATCAGAAACCTCATTCTCATCATGAACAGTACCCTCCCACTTGAATCTCAAGTAAAATTAATTGTAAGAAGGTACTTCCTCCAACTGCAATATACATGTAGCATTCCAAATCTGACTTTCCAGCCCAGGTCCATGGCAGTCATCTAACTTGTACTATTCTTGATAGATAACGACAGCAGCCTCTGCCAGTACCTTATGCAATACATGCTAAACATATAAAAAAAGAAGGCAAAGCGGAGCAGCAATACTCTAAAGATGCACACACATCATCCCATCAACCCAACACTGAACTGGCACCTGCTAAAACATAGGAAACAATTCAAAACCCTCTGTACCAGCTACTGCACCTTCCACATCAGAGGCCCAGAATACATGAAAGTACATTCCCCACTACACGCCAACTAGAGTGCTCCACTCCAGCAACATGGTTTTAGTGGCAGTACTAAACTTCATGTGGAAACATTACTGTGGATCCTCCTTCTCTTTCTCATTTTTCTAGAAGCTAAATGCTAGTTGTCTGTGCACAGAAGACCACCTAATATTCAGAAAAACGTGAATACATTGGCTGTTGGCAAGACTGCATCGACATACTAGAACAGTACCCTCAAATACCAGAGCAAATAGAAGCATACTAGACTAATCTGAATCAACAGCCATTCCTGAGAATAATGCTCTCCACAAGAACACTGACAAACTAAAGCACACCGCTGTGACATCTTACAACACAGATGAGCATGAGGGCATGGCTTGGCGGTCATGCGAGAGTGAGCGAGTCACGAGAGATGCTGGGGGATCTGCTACACGATCCTTATAAACGGCTGAAAAACAGTAGGAGACCCTGAACAAATCGAAGGAACGGCACCCGGAGGGTCCAGGGCACGCATGGGCGAAAGCCCGAACAAAATCGGAGGTCGGAAAGACCAGAAACGAGGTGAAGCGGAGGTGCGGGGCCACCACACAAAATAGCGGCCGCGGCCCACTGAGGACCCGCCTGCGCTCCGAAGGGCAGTGGAAGCTGAGTACGCAGACGGCTGGGCGCGGGGGCGTGGACGGCTGCCCACTGGATACCCACAGACCACCCGCTGAAGATCGAGAGAGGTGCCAAACCCGACCGCCCTCCCTAACATGGATGGGGAACGAGGCGCACACCACCACGCCACGTGAAGGGGGAGCAGGCAACCGAGGATAGTGGCAGAGGAGAGCGGAGGGCCGAGACACAGGAAGAACACAGCGTCTGCGGCCCGAGGCACCAACAGGGCGCCCCCCAGCGCACAGAAGTCCTACCGGAGTGCGCCCTCACAGCGGCAGCCCGGAGGGGGAGACCCTGACCCTGTTCCAGCCCTCAACACAGAAGGCAAGCGGGCTGCCGACCCGGGTCCACGGCGGCGCAGAGGGCAGCAGCAACCAGCAGAGACGCAACCAGAGCCCCCGGTAAGGTCGAGACAGCAGAGGCAGGAAACTGTAACGGCCACGGCGAGGCTGCAGCTGGACAGAGTGGCCACAAAGAGACTTTAGCTGTTGCGTGCCGGGCCCAGGGAGGTGCTGGGGAGCGGCAGAGCCCACGCTTGGGATAACCTGCATGGAAGGGAGAACACCGACTACAAAGTGGAGGCCGCCCAGGGGCACAACGCCCCCATCCAAGCACAGACACACAAGACCACAAACATCAGCATGCCTGAGAAATAGAAAGGCAGCAGAGGGAGGCAAACAAGCATGGAGACATTTGCCCACAACAGAGAGGACTCACAACCTGGGTCGGCGGCGGTGTACACAACCACATCATACGCTACGAAAGGGGAGCTCAAACAAGTGGAAGGCAGTATCCTAGAGGCCATAGAGGGGCTAAAGGCCTCAATAGAGGGCAAGCTGGAGGCAGTGATCGTGGACGTGGGGCTCCTCAGGCAGGACACGAGGAACCTAGCGGAGAGAGTGACAACGGTGCAACAACAGGTGCAGAGCAATACAGCAAACGTGACCACCTCTCAGTCACAAATGTTGGATGCACTGGAGCGAATTAAAACTCTAGAACGCAGGGCCGTAGTTGCAGAAGGCCGGGTCAGGCGCAACAATGTGCGCATTGTAGGGCTACCGGAGGGGGTGGAAGGCAGAGACTCCACAGACTACGGAGAGAACTTACTGCTCCAGGAAGTAGGGGCAGGGACCCTGTCCCAGGGCTTTGTGGTGGAAAGGGCGCACAGAGCACTAACCAGGAAACCACGCCCGGGCACGCCACCGAGAACCATGATCGCGAAGATCTTGAACTTTAAAGACAGGGAGAAAATCCTGACATTCTCGAGGGAAGGCGGGGAGATAACGCGCAACGGAGCCAGGATAACCATCTACCCTGACTATACAGCACTTGTGCAAAGACAGCGGGCCCAGTTCTGGCCGACCAAAGAGCGCCTTCGGGCAGCAGGGGTGAAATTCATGTTACTTTACCCGTCCAAGCTCAAAATCCTGCACAACTGGAGGACACAGATCTTTCTGACCACTGCAGACGCCCAGGAGCGGATAGACCAGCAGGGGATCCCACAACTAAGAGAGGGGGCTGAGAGGAATCGTGAGGCACCCCGGCAAGGAGGGAATGAGGGTGCGGACAAAACACTGAGGACACCATGCCGAATCGAGATATGGCAAGAATGAGAACCAAAAGCATAAATTAATGGATCAACCCGGGAGCTCGAGGCCTCCAGCACTGGACCGCCAGGACCCACAGAGGGGACCCCAAGTAGTGACAAGTTAGCAGTGTCAGTTTTTAAGGCACAACGCCGTGACGAGTGCGCCCACAGATCAAGGGCGGCACCTGGAATGCGGCGGGGCCGGAACAGGGGGAGGGAGGCTGGGCGTTGGTTTAGAGTAGTTGTAGTAGTGTGGTTAAGTTTGTTAAAAGAAGGCACGAGAGGAGGGAAACATAATGAACAAGGAGGTCACGGACACGGCAAAGACAACGCAACAGTGCAAGTGAGGCTGCACTCAAATGCGGGAATCCGGCGCGGAACACCAAAGAGCGGAGGTGGAGAAAAGCGGACACGGGTGGCAGAGCAGTCCGCCAGGACAGGGGAAGTAAAGGAAAGGCGGACCCGCAAGCTACCAGGGGAATAATAGGGAGAAGATGAGGGACGAACCTCCCAGGCCAGCAGGCCAGAAAGGGCAAACTAAACAGGCCGATGGGAACAAGCGGGCCACAGGAAACTGTAAGACACAGGAACCGAGATGAATTAAAAGTGGTGACTTGGAACGTCAGGGGGCTAAACGCTTACATGAAGAGACTGAGGGTCTACTCATGCATGAAAACAACCCGAAAGTCCACATTGCAATGCTGCAGGAGACCCACCTGATGGCAGAAAAACAAGCCAAGATGGCCAAGAAGTGGGGCGGCCAGACATACAGCTCCACATACTCTAACTACGCGAGAGGGGTAGCGACCTGGATTGCCCCGGGTATCCCATTCCAACTCATCGAAGGAAGGGTCCTCATCGTACACGGAATGCTGGAGAACTGGGACGTGTGTCTGGTGAACACCTATGCCCCAAACCACGATGAAACAGAT
The DNA here is from genome assembly GCF_040938575.1 of Ambystoma mexicanum. NCBI lineage: Eukaryota > Metazoa > Chordata > Amphibia > Caudata > Ambystomatidae > Ambystoma > Ambystoma mexicanum. Next base: position 872,680,744 of record NC_090936.1, read on the forward strand.
TTCTTTAAACCACTCACACCCCGGCTGGCGCCGTATAGGAACGCCACGACCATCTGGGCCGGAGATCTGAACTGCACACTGGATCCCAGGCTGGACCGGTTGGACGACAAACACAAAAGGGCTGCACCACCAGCACGGGTGTTGCAGAAGACACTGGACCAGCTCGAGCTAGAGGACGTCTGGAGGAAGGTACATGGGGGTGAAAGGGGATACATGCACTATAGCGCCCCACACGGGACATTTACCCGCATCGACTATTTATTCACAGGCAAAGAGACACTAGGGGAATTCACTGGGGCACACATTCACGCACGAACCCTATCTGACCACGCCCCACTGGAAGCAACATGGGCACATACATACAGGAAAGCCCCCATACCCTACGTGGAGACTTAGGGCGGAAGCACTCCTAGAGGGGGATTTCCAAGACCATATCCAAACTTCAATAGACAACTATTTCAAGCACAACACGGGTAGTGTAGACAGTGCGGGTACGACATGGGAGGCCTTTGAGGTGGTGATCAGGGGGGCGGCAATTGGGAAAATGGGAGGCCTTAGGAGAGAAACCCTGGCTGAATTGGATGAGATAGAAGGGAAGATAGAGAGGGCGGAAGCACAGGCAGGGCGAGAGGGGGGGGGAACGAGTGACCTCACCACTCTGAGACAACAGTGTATGGCAGCCTGGGAGAGATTAGGGCGGTTAGACTATGGGAAGTACAAACAAAAGCTACACCCTCAAGGGGATAAACTTGGTAGACTTCTCGCCTGGGTAACCAAACAGGAGACCAAGCGAGAACCGATAAACGCAATTCGAAATAGTCAGGGGGCGATTGAAAGGTCCCAGGAGGGTATAAATACGGTGTTCTCGCAATTCTATGAGGAACTATATACCAGAGTACAGGAAGCAGAAGAGGGAGACCTTGAGGACGCATTTGCGGAAATCAAACTCCCATGACTGTCAGAAGAGCAGGCCCAGATGTTGGACGCCCCCTTTACTGTGGAGGAACTGATGGAAGTTATTGCCCAGTTGCCGACAGGGAAGTCCCCGGGGCCCGACGGGTTGCCAGGGGAATTCTATAAAAGATACAAAGATAGCTTGGCTCCGAGATTACTAGAGACACTGGAGGAGGCGTACGAGTGCAGACAACTCCCAAGCAGTATGTCAGAATCTGTAATAGTCCTGATACTTTAAGCGGGAAGCTGCCCCTCGAGTGTGGGTCCTACAGGCCAATCTCTCTGATAAATTAGGATTCCAAGATACTGACAGCGGCAATGGCCAATCGGCTAAAAAGGGTGGAACAGGATAGCACTGTGGGGGAGGGAGGAACAGGGTAGCACTGAGCACATTACAAAGGGGCTATGAATGGGGAGGGATCAAGCTCCCGGACTTTGAGCGTTACTACTTGGCTGCACAACTTCAATTCGTGGTCCGATGGCTGGGGGAAGACACCTCCATAGATGCAATACTGTTTCGACCATCGCTCCAGAGATACTATTTGAAAGAACTACTGTGGATAAACGAGACCCAAGCAAAAATCCTTCCCAGAATAGTCCAACTAGGCCGAGCACTGTAGAAGAGAGCATGGAAAGTGCAGATCATAAGAGACCCCTGTTCAAGGGACATTACCCTGGCGGGACTGGTAGACACCCATATAGCAGGCATGGCAAGATTCAGAACACAGTGGGAAGACAATGGAGTGGCCCAAGTAGGTGACCTGTTGCAAGAAGGACATTGGGTAGACTTTCAGACCCTGGCGGAGGAGCAGGACATACACAGTGGCCAATTCATACTGTATAATAGCATGGTCCAAGGAATAAGGAAGTGGTGGGAGACTCTGCCGGAAGAGGAAGACATGGATGGGCCGCTGGACACCTGGTTCGATGTATCTGAGGGGGGACACACCGTGTCCAGACTTTACGAACAATTGCTGGGCACCATCAATTCTAGGACACTGAACAGCCGGACAAAATGGGAGGAGGAACTTCAGCGACCCCTCAGGGACGAAGAATGGAACAGAGCCCTTCAATACGCGAAGAAAGTTTCCAGAAACACAAGGTTCAGACAGCTGCAATTCTACACAGTGCACAGGGCATATTTAACGCTTAAAGGAATGTCATACATGGGGGACAGTCAAATACGGAGTTGTCCACGCTGCCAGGAAGAACAGGCAGATATGGTACACATGTTTTGGACATGCGCGGGTGTGACAGCCTTCTGGAATACGATACAGGAAAGGGCGTTGAAGGCAGGAATCCATATGCGAGATTGGCCGCTGGCGTCCTACATACTGGGCCTGTTCCCGAGGGGCGACAAGCAAAGGATCCATATAGCTAAGATGATAGACCAGATGACAATTCTGGCGAAATGCCGCATCGCAATGACATGGAAAGCAAGCGTAGGACCATTGATAGAAGGCTGGTGGCCGGACCTACAAAAATGAGCAATAGCAGAAACTACAGCCTGGACCAGAACCTCGCAGAGGGGAGAAGAGAACAGTGGGGCCAGAATACTAGCATGGAATACCTTGGGGTTGCCAGTGAATTCGTCGAAAAAAATTGGTCGACCAGACAAATGGTCGAATCAAATTGGTCGAAAACCATTTCGTCGAATTTTTTTTTTTTTCTATTTTAACCCTTTGTTTTTTTTTTTTTTGGGGGGGTCCCCCCCCCAACCCCCTTTTTTTCTCTAAAAACCCATTTTTTTACAAAACGAAAACCCAAAAATAAATATATAAATAAAAAAATGTTTTCGACGAAATGGTTTTCGACCAAATTGCGTCGACCAAATTGCAGTAAACCAGTTTTTTTTCGACGAGTTGACTGGACACCATACCTTGGTACAAGACTTATTTGGTAGCGACGAGGAAAACAGCGCAACTGACTCGAGTGAGCCGAGAGGAGTGGAGACTTGACCTGCCCGCAGCCGGGAGCAGCACGCAGACAGGACAGGACAACACGACAGAGGAGGAGGGTGCCTAGCCGTGACCCGAGAGGATAACGTACATTATGAACTTAAACCCGAAAGTGCCAGAGCAAATGTTGAGAGTTGTTGTTTATTTGTTTTGTGTTTGTTTGTTGTTAAATGAAAATAAAGAAAATTGTTTTTTAAAAAAAAAAGCACAGATGAGCATCGAGGAACTGGATCCAACACAACCTTCCTCAAAGAATACAAACTTTACACCTGTGCATAAGACCTCAATCAATAGACTGGGAAATCAGACTCAGCCAGATTGAGATCCTGAGCCCTGTACTTAACATGGAACCTGGTATAACAAAATGTTTTCCCACCAATGTAGATCAATATGAGTAAAATTTCACTCGTGGTTCAACCCAGACTCAAACTCTAATGGTTCTGTCTAGTGCTAATACTCCATAACAGGGGTCAACACAAAAGAGGCCAATGATGCAGAGGCCCACCGTGGAATTTACGGAGTTCCCTGTAGGTCAGTCCTCCCATCCTTTGCTTGTTTTCAGTGCTACCTATGCAGCCTGGTGACTTACTTTTGACATCCTTGCTTTCCAGTCTTTCTTGATCCTGATAGCGTAGTTTCGATAGTCTGGAACTCGTTGCTAAGTTTATTTTTGGGCATACATCTTTCACGTATTGACTATGTGGGCAGTGACCCACACTGTGCTTTGAACCCATTAATTCTTCAGTGACTTCCTGCTTCCTGAACTGAGTACACCCACAATCAAACCAGGGTTCTTAACTCACTGATTGAGCCAGTCTTTTTTTGTGTCTTGGATTTACTGCTACTTCTAGTGACTCCTCCTTGTTTTTGTTGTTTCAGCAGTGCCACCTCTCTGCATTGAACACAATGTTCCTTGCTAAGCCTTCTGAGACATCCTGTATCATTGCTATCTAAGTCTTCTTGAGTTAGAAATTTTTCCTTACATGTTAAATACACTTTCTCTTGTACTTGCATTGACACATAAGTATGGCTTAGTAGGAGTTAGTTACCTCTGTTACCCCCTGTTTAGTATCTGCCATTCTGTCCTTGATGTAGGCTTATGCTTACTTGCTATTTGCTCCACCCTGGTTTTCTTTGTCAGTTCTAAATCAGTCTAATGTTATTTAATCTGCCCAATATATGCAACCATGTGAGTCCTAGATTGGCCGCTGCACCAGATCAGATAAAGCAAAGACTTATGTTCACTCTTCCTAGTCCTTTAAAGTTTTGATAGACTCAGCATTCATGCCATACTGGTCTTACCCTCCACTGTGTACAGAGGTCTTTTTGGCATGACCAAGCTATAAGACTGCTGAGTGCCTATTGTTAAGAGTACCTTTTCTGGTATTGATCTCAAAGAATTTGTCTGAGCTGCCCCTAGGACAGCTATCATATACCAACCAGTGCACTCCTTATTCTGATAAAACCTTGTTACCCATTATCAGTACATGATGCATGTTTTTTTCATCACATATAATGAGATCCAGATCCTTGAAGCCCATGCAACTTCTTTTACCATGAACAAAGGAGACTCATGCCTCCTGGTGCTCATCACCCTCTTTGCTGTGTTTGGCAAAGTTGGCCACCTGACACTGACCACCATACTCGCAAACAGGAACACTTCTGAACTAATTCCCATCATACCTGTCAGGCAGGTGCCAAGAAAACCCAGATGGGCAACTTCAGGTCAAACCACTGCCTAATCACCTGAAGAGTCCCACAAGATTCAATTTCCTCCCCGGTGACTTTTAATCTATGCAAAGAACCATTGGCATAATTTCTCAATGACCCAAACATCTCACTCCACCAATATGCTGACAAAACCCAATTATACCTAAAATCCAGTGGTATTCAGGACATCTTAGGCCTCAGGAATTGACTTGCCTCCATCCAAGACTGGATGACAAGTACATACCTGATGCTCACTCCCACAAAGATTGACATTTTGCATACTCTATCAACTATCTAAGTAGGAAACCATTCCATTGTGCCTAAACACCATTCGCCTTGATGAGCTCACACTTCAGCTTGCCCAGAATGCCAATGTATCCGGGTTCACTAAGGATGGCACTCTCTCCTTCTGACACCATATGAACAAAAAAGCCCAAACTGCTTGGTACCAAGTAACCCTCAGCTGGAATATAAAAACCAACCTTTTAGCAGAGGAGTTCAGAACCAGAGTCAGCCCCTGCTAACTTCCCACATTGATGGGGAAAAAGCCTTCCTCACTGGCAGTCTGGTGATTCCTCTGACCCCACTTAGCACCACAGCATGACTCATAACAGGAAATAAGACATTCAAAGAAATGTTTCCCATCCTAAGGGAGCTGTACTGGCTTCCTATCCCAATGGAATACTTATTTCAGACTGCCTGCATTAACTACTCAAATAACTAGCTAAAAGCTCTCTTGCTGGCTTGCAATTGGAATCAGTTGACAAAACTAGCTTTGTGCTTTTGTGCTTGCGAGAGACGGCTTAGAAGAGTCTTCTTCAGCTTTTTTTGTATTTGTTGTCACTGCACTTGTTCCCCAAACTACCTTATATAGAGCCCAGTCAATGATGCTCTTTACACTGAAGAATCACATTTCCACTGGGAGGTAGGATGGAGCTCTGCTTAAGTGGGTTCAACTCACCAAAACACGACATTTTGTCATCCTGGCCCTTACGAGTAGATTCCGAGTCAAATTAGAGGAGAAATCATAATAATGTGTGTTGTTTGCTGGCAATAAAGTTTTATAAACATCACACACAATCATATAAAAATATAACTTATTATAACAGTTGCATTACTATACCCTTCCAGATAACAGAAAACATGAACGCATAGTGCAGTTAAGTTGCTGCAAAAATATCCTGACCCTTGATCATAATTAAGAAATTCCCTAACAAAATAGTTATTATTAAAAAGAGAAGGTACACTTGCCTTGCTAAAAAGACATTCATTAATTATAGTGTCATTATTCAACTTGAGGATTTATGAAAGTTTTGCTACGAAATTCCAAAGCCCTAATTTCTCAACGACCCAAACATCTCACTCCACCAATATGCTGACAACACCCAATTATACCTAAAATCCAGTGGTATTCAGGACATCTTAGGCCTCAGGAATTGACTTGTCTCCGTCCAAGCCTGGATGACAAGTACATACCTGATGCTCACTCCCACAAAGATTGACATTTTGCATACTCTATCAACTATCTGAGTAGGACACCAATCCATTGTACCTAAACAACATTCGCCTTGATGAGCTCACACTTCAGCTTGCCCAGAATGCCAATGTATCCGGGTTCACTAAGGATGGCACTCTCTCCTTCTGACACCATATGAACAAAAAAGCCCAAACTGCTTGGTACCAAGTAACCCTCAGCTGGAATATAAAAACCAACCTTTTAGCAGAGGAGTTCAGAACCAGAGTCAGCCCCTGCTAACTTCCCACATTGATGGGGAAAAAGCCTTCCTCACTGGCAGTCTGGTGATTACTCTGACCCCACTTAGCACCACAGCATGACTCAGAACAGGAAATAAGACATTCAAAGAAATGTTTCCCATCCTAAGGGAGCTGTGCTGGCTTCCTATCCCAATGGAATACTTATTTAAGACTGCCTGCATTAACTACTCAAATAACTAGCTAAAAGCTCTCTTGCTGGCTTGCAGTTGGAATCAGTTGACAAAACTAGCTTTGTGCTTTTGTGCTTGCGAGAGACCGCTTAGAAGAGTCTTCTTCAGCTTTTTTTGTATTTGTTGTCACTGCACTTGTTCCCCAAACCACCTTATATAGAGCCCAGTCAATGATGCTCTTTACACTGAAGAATCACATTTCCACTGGGAGGTAGGATGGAGCTCTGCTTAAGTGGGTCCAACTCACCAAAACATGACATTTTGTCATCCTGGCCCTTACGAGTAGATTCCGAGTCAAATTAAAGGAGAAATCATAATAATGTGTGTTGTTTGCTGGAAATAAAGTTTTATAAACATCACACACAATCATATAAAAATATAACTTATTATAACAGTTGCATTACTATACCCTTCCAGATAACAGAAAACATGAACGCATAGTGCAGTTAAGTTGCTGCAAAAATATCCTGACCCTTGATCATAAATAAGAAATTCCCTAACAAAATAGTTATTATTAAAAAGAGAAGGTACAATTGCCTTGCTAAAAAGACATTCATTAATTATAGTGTCATTATTCAGCTTGAGGATTTATGAAAGTTTTGCTATGAAATTCCATAGCCCTCCCCAATCTGTGAGAAGCACTCTAATCTTCCCTTTTCAACATCACCCTATTTTTTTAAAAAAAATAACTAAAAGTTCCCCTTGTGCATTTCCCTGTTCCTTTTATGGCACCTCAAACATTAAAATAAAAAAAAGGTTTCCTAATATAGTTCCCTTTTCTGTGTTTGCAGTGAAACCTTTGGCGTGAAACCGAGAAGCCTTTACATGCTGGGCTCAATCAACTTCCCTAATGTTTGAGTGTTTCATGAGGCCTTTCCCAACATGGGAGTCTTACAAGAATCCCTTTACTTGTTTTTGGACACATTTTTCTTTTGTCCATGGACAAACACCTTAGACACATAAGGCACATTTGAGTTTTGCACATTGAGACCTTTTATTTTTATTTGGAAGGAGTGGCTGGGAGAGAAGACGAGGAGCTAAACTATCCCTTAACCTCAGTGTCAAAGGTTGAGGTAGAGCTGGACAAATGGAGGATGGGACATGAGCGCAGGAAGACAGTGGTTGAGGACAGGATGACATTGGTTGAAGAGAGCAGACTGTTGTTGAGGCGGGGAAGGTTGGGGTTGAGGATGGGGACATAGTGGTTAAAGGAGATGGTGGTTAAAAAGGGGAAGACAGGGTTAGAAGAGAATATGGTTATCAGTCTGGAGCAGGATGTGGTTTCAGCAGGAATCAGAAGATCAGCAAGGACCTTGACTTTGAAGTTGGCAGAGAGGAGGAGGTATGCCCGAAGCAGCAGGGAGAGGTATCCCCAAAGGTGCACTGGGATGAAAGGAAGAGGGGAGAGGAAGAGATGGTGTTGCTACTGGAGGCAGCAGAGCACCAGGAAACAGAGCCAGAGATGGTCCCCCTGCAGATGGTGCAAGACCTGGAGGCTGTGTCTACTGTATCCCGACCCATGACGCCACTGCCCGGGTTCACTGTTGGTGGGAAGGTAGGTGGTGTAATATGCAACCTCTGCCAGCAGACACTTCATCAGGAAAACCCAAGTAAGAGTGCATTGGGTACCTTTTAAATGTACAAACAGTTAGGATGTAGTACAATGATGTGTTCAAGGAGCCCAGGGGCACCATCAACTAGCAGGACCCTGTTAACGCCACTAGCAGCACACCCTCCTGTTGGTGGTGGTAGAACAGGTGAGACAGAATGATGAGGATTGCAGGCATATACTGCGTGAATTGCCTGACCAATGTCAATTGGTGTGAGCTGAAAGGTGAGCTAGTGGTTGAAGCTATGACGAAGCACATGCTCCTGCACAATTCCCACCCCCTTTTAGATGACTGGGCAAGAGGGTTTTAAAAGTGAAGACATTGCTCACTTGGAGTTTATTAAAAAGGCATTCGAGGCATCACTGTTTAGTAGAGCCAAAGACATTGAGGCCGAACCTCCAATTTGCAATTGTGTGGTATATTTAGGATCATGGGCTACCACAATACTTATTTTGCAATGCATTCAATCAAAACTGTCAGAGTCTAAGTCTCTGCAACCTTTACTGATGCTGCTTCATCCACATGACGATAGCTGGTTTGCACAGGAATCTTTATCATCCTTGGTGTTTTCTCCCACTGTAGTAGTTGGAGATAAGATACTCATTCAAATTTATGAAGTAATCTCTCACGCACATGTGTAATTGATGCATCTCCTGCATCAGAGAAAATAGCCAGAGCAGTGCTTATCACCCATTCAAACTGCATGCCAGCCGTGAGGCAGTTTAGGATTTCCACAACTAATTAGACAAGTTCAGATGGCCACACTGACCACTTATCATGTGAGAATTGCTTAAGATCATCAACACTACCCAGTTGGCAAGTGTATAGAACATTGGCAATCCCCCTCCAAAAGGGGCATCAACTAGGCTGGGAGAAACACATGATGCACCCCAACACCCCCTGAAGCCCTCTTCCATCTGCCCAAGGCTGTTTGTGGAGGTCAGAAGACCTAAAAGAAGCATCCCGGATCAATCTAGGGACTGCCCCTGTGATCTCTAATCCCTAAACCACCATCTTTTGAAGGTATTTCCCCATCCAAAAGGGGCTTCAACTGGGCTGGGAGCAACACAGAGCTCACACCAACACCGCCAGAAGCCCTCTTTCCATCTGCCTGAGGGATGCCTGCAGAGGTTAGGAGACCTAAAAGAAGCATCCAGGATCAATCTAGGCACTGCCCCTGTGACCTCTGACAAAGTTACTTCTGGATTACTTCACATATAGAAGCACTGTCCTTTGGGTGTCCATTCGCCTGGGCATGTAGAGCAAAGGGAAGAAGAGCTCAGGGTCGCTACTATATCCTTCTCTGTATCATTCAGTGTTACCTGTTAGCCCCTGTTTTCGACAGGTTGCCACACAAATGCCTAGCACACAACACATAAGCAACATTCAAATCTAACTCTGACACTCCACTAAAGCAATTATTTGCATCCAACTGCACCTCTGAGTACCCCTAGCCCTAATTACTGTACTGTCTCTCCGCACTGTGCTACTCACATATAAAGGATTTTTTAAATGTATTTATTTATTTTTTATTGGTTTGTTACAAACCTTTAAAAAATTTGAATGAAGAAATACATCAAGACCCTAAGGCATCAAACCATCAAACTAAGAAAAAAAGAAAGAAGAAGAAAAAAGAAGAAGAAAAACATCAACAAAACATCATACTAACAACATTGAAGCTAATCTACAACAAGAGCACAATGTACAATCTACTCCATTTTTTTTTTGAATGTCTCAAGTATGTTTAAAGATTGACATTAATAGAGAACTCATTTAGCTTCTACATTTGTTAGTTTCTTTTCCAATGATTCCAAAAAAAATGTTAACTCCATTGTTAGTCTACGATCCAAATCTAGATAAGAATATCTCCACCATTCTTCCATAGTCATTGATGTTTTTTCCATTATAAATCTTCCCAAATGCGTTGTGCATTCATGGTTCAAGTCAGGGCATAGTAGTGTTAGATGCTTCAGGGTTTCCGTACCATTTCCACAGAGTCTGCATGTCAAGGATCTTGAACTTAGTGTTTCTCGTATACTCAAATTTCCTCGAGTGGGAAATTGGTTTAAGCGATATTTCATGAAAATTGCTCTACAATTATTTTCTGGAAATTTTTGTAAGTACGGCTGGATCACATTTAGCTTTTTCTCTTCAATTGGTATCAGATTCATGATTCTGTGCTTTTTGCATGAATCACCTGTGTCTATCCAGTCTTGAGACCAAAGCATTAACTTAACCTTATTTGGATTTTCTTGTAGTAGGCTCAAGTCTGCTCCTATATCCATTAAGAGTTTTTTGCAGCGTTTTGCCCACAACACTAGCAAAGAATCGCTCGATCCATTAGCCAAATCTTTTAGGAGGTTATATTGTGGAATTGGTTTCTTGGCAGTTGCTTTGCGAAATTTACTAACTGTGTTCCATGCTATTCTTCCATTGATTGATAGAAGACTGAGTTCAAATCATATGCAGTCAGTTGGCACACCCGGTGGTAGACGCAACACTTTGGACCAGAACTAATGTTCCAGTGATGCCCACACTTCGGGGGCAGCCAAAGGCACTTTCTGCTCCATGGATTAACGCCGGAATTACTTTTGTTTTGTAGAATGTCAAGATGGCTATTAAAGGGTGTTTACCATACTTTGCATTTATAATGCAAGCTTGCGCTGTTAGTTGTTTGCATTTGCTCTTTACTTTTTCAACCCATGGGGCATCGTTTATACTTGAACTCAGCAACATGCCCAAATACATTGATTGTTTTGTTAGTTCAATCTTTCCTTCACCCAGTTTCCAAGAAAACTTTTTTTTCCTATAGGATCTTTGTTTTTCTGCAGATCCTGTAGGATTAAGATTTCTGATTTTTGTGTGTTTGCATTCAGACCATTTTGCTGGATGTACTTATCTAGGATGCATAATTTCCATTGAAGACCTATTGGTGTGAGGTCTAGCAAAACTAGATCATCCGCATACAGTAACCAGTTGATAGGTTGTCCATTTACTTTTGGAGGGTAGATGTTTTCATTTTCATAAGCGTCACCCAAGTCCGATATGAACAGATTGAAAATAATCGAGGCAAGAGGGCACCCTTGTTTTACACCGCGATAAGTTTTTTATGGATTCGGATAAGGTGCCATTTTTGTCCATTCTTATTTTTATCTCGGTGTCGGTGTGCAGATCTTTTATTGCCAGTAGTAGGCTAATTGGGCACTTCCAATCGGACATTTTTTTCCAAAGTAATTCTCTATCTATACTGTCAAAAGCTTGTGACAGGTCCACAAATGCGGGATTTTTCTGTTTCTTTTTATTGTATCCATTTTGAGTATGTTAAGGAGGAATAAATTTAGGCCACAGCCTACTCCTTTAACAAATCCTGATTGTCGACAATCCATATGATTGGACTCTTGGATCCACTTTAGGAGTTGTTGCTATAATTGGGTGGCAAATATTTTACCTAAGACGTCTAAAAGGGCAACTGGCCTGTAGTTTTTCGGATCAGCTCTGTTACCCTTTTTAAAAATTGGAATCACGATTGCTGTTTTCCAGCTTGCAGGAATTTTGCCTTTGTTGGCAATTGAGGAAAACAAAGATACCAGGAAATTTGACCACTCATCAGGATTTTGTTTGATGACACAGTTAGTTAGGCCATCAGGTCCTGGGGCCCTTGATGAGGAGCTTGGTCGAATTCTTGTTAGAATGTTCTCTCTCTCAAATAGCAGGTCCCATTTTGCAAGTTGTGGTAATGGAGGGTCAATTGAGTTGTTTTTTTTCTCATACACTGCTTGGTAATGTTTAACCCACTCACTCTCACCCACCATGTTGATTTGTATTGCATCTTGACGACATTCAATGTCGTTTATCAATTTCCAGAAATCACAAGAGTTTTTGTAGTTAAGACTGGCCAGCATAATTTCACTGTCTTGCTGGTACATAATAGCTTTATGCGAGATCTGCCAGTTTTTGTATCTTTGCTTACTGATTTTAATTGCTTGTTTTTGTTGCTCGCCTTTAAGATCTTTATGTTGCCTTAATTCCTTTCGAAGTTGTTGTTTTCTTTCACTGACTTGTTGATCAAATTGATGTTTCGGTTTGAACATTGACTTTTTACCTCCATTATCTTTGATCATGAATTGTTCCAAAAGGGTGGTGTATTCAACTTTCTTGTATGTTGCTTCAGTTAGATACTGTTCATATGATTTTGTAAGTATTTTCACATCCTGATGTTTTATTCTGAGCCGCAATCTATTGGGTTCTACTATCACTTGATTATTCCATTGCTGAGGCTTTACAGAATTTGTCATCTGTAACGATAGCTTGAGTTGGCTGTGGTCACTATTTCCATTAGTTGTCATTTGGAGGGACATCGCTCCGTGATGTAAGTTTTCTGATATGAAGAAATAGTCTATAATTGACGATTGCTTCATAAATCTCCAAGTTGACTCAGGAGGGATGTCTCCCTTGATGTTCCCATTGACCATGGTTACATTTCTTTCTTCTAGGTCAGTACTCCATTTTTTCGCCAATTTTCTAAGTGGATTTTGCAGACCACAGTCGGTCTTGTATACTTTCAAACAATCTAGATTTAAATCCCCACAGCAAATGATGTTCAGCTTTTGATGGATGCTGTTTATTTCATCAATCAAATTGCATATTATTTTTATGAATTTAAATCTAACAGCATTTTTATGGTGCCAGTATAAGTTTAAGATGTGCATTTGATTGGTATTATTGTTCGTATCATTTTTGGCAGCTACCACTGTATGCTGTATAAATGGAGAGTGATTCGTCGTTTTTACTAAGTTCCAACCTGAGTTCTTTTGGATCATGGTCAAAAGACCGGCAGACGGGCGACCTTTGGTTCTTTTTATGGCTGGATTTATTGCCAGTTCATATTCATCAGAAATAGGGGAAGAGGCCATCCATGTTTCCTGAAAACAAATTATGGTTACATGGTCACTCCAACTTTTTATTCCGTTGAGCAGGTGTACAAAACCTCTAGTGTTCCAGGATAAAATATTTAAGTTAGGACCAAGTGGTCCTTGTTGGCGTTAGCTTTTATTACCGCCCAATACACCGGCCAGCCGATTCCAATTTGAGTTTTTGCTCAAATTTTGTGTGTCCAATGCAGCACTGTTTACAATTCCAGAGGTATTTGTATTTCCATTTATCGTAATTTGAATTTGTTCACCGATAGTCAAATGTACTTGACTCTCAGCTCTTTTTTTTGTTTTAGACCAAGACCCATCTGATTGGGTGGCTATCTGGACGTTTGCACTAGAGCCCTGAGAGTGTTCTAAACGCTGACTATTTTTTGTCTGAGTTCTGTCAACTTCTCCATGCTCTCTTGATGACTCTTTTGAAGTAACACTTGGTATAGCCATTGCGACCTCTTCATGTATGTCAAACCCAGTAGAGAGTAGGAACTGAATCGCATTCAAAAGAAGATCGCTTATTAGTCTCGAGTCTATGTGTAGCCGTACTTTGTCATTCTGTTCATCATTGACAAACTCGACTGTTTGTATGACGTTTGATTCTATAGAACGGAGGCCAGGCACATGATGCAATAATCGTAATACGTTATTTCGGTTTAACGTTAGACCATCCTTTGTGTCTAAAATTCTTTCAAGAATCAGGACGTGTTTTCCAGCTTTCTTATGTTTCACAGCTTGGGGGCTACTTTTTTGATTACCACCTTTTCTTGTTTCTTCATTTCTTATGACTGTTGATTTGAGCATAAGATCACTTAAACAGACTTGTCCACCAGGCAGACAGGTGGATTTCTTAGGCCCATCGATATCAACGACCTCATTCGCATTTGTTTTATCAATCGAAGAGTTTGAAAAATTTCTCTCATGTGACGAATTTACCAATGGATTCAGCGTTCCTTGTCGTTTTCTTTTTTCATCCATGGTCTCAAAACTTTACTTCCGGATATTTCGTATCTTGAGTTTTAACATCGCTCAAAGGCAATATCAATTGACATATTCTTCCACTTTTTGCCACAATTTCTAGTGGTCTTTCAGTCTGCATTTCCGCAGTTGGTTCTGTAGCTGGAATGGCACAGATTTCCACTATTTGGTCATCCTTTTCTTTGTAACACACCTCTTCTTCATATGGGGATAAGTTAAGTAACTCACTTTGCAAAAGATCCTCATTTTCCACATCAATAATTGGTTCTTTGATGGAGGCCTTTTCAATTGCTTTTTGGTTTGTGGCATCATTCTTTTGATTTTCAATCCTATGTTCTGTGTTTACGTACACATTAACTGCCTTTAAATTTCTAAGAAATTTTCTTGAACCAAAATTGTTCTGTTATCTTTTACATTTTTGATTCTTAGATTTTTTTCCCTGAATTTGATTTGTGTTACATAGATTCTGCTTTTCGAAGATTTCCTAATTTTTTTCTTTAAGTATATTTTGAACAAGATGTGTGGCCCTGACTCTCGCCTCCATTTTTTGTAGAGACAGTATCGATCATTATTTTTTCCACTGCAGTCCTTGATAACTTTTTGATTCCACTTGATTGCTGTAATTATATATATATATATATAATGCATTCACTCCTGCTCCTCATGCTGCTCCTCCTGCTCACCTCTCCCTACGCTTTCTCCAATCGTGCTATAATTTCCTCCTTTCCTATACCAATTATAAAACTCAAAACTCCCACCACTCCATCTCTCTTCCACCTCCTTCCAACAAACAAAGCTGACAAGCTAAGCATACCCCCTCTAACACCTATCCACTTGAACTCTCTTCCTATGAGACTCAACTTCTATACTCTTCCTTACATCATCAACTGAACATTGCACTCTGGATTGCTCAGTCTGTAGGCAACAAAACTTTCTTTATCACTGACTACTTTCACTCCAGCTCTCCTGCCCTAGACATCCTTGCTGTCATTGAAACCTGAATTTCTCCATATGCCACTGCCACCTTGGCAGCCCTACATGACTCCAAACTATCCTTAATTCCCTCTCCTCGACTGACTAGTAGAGGTGGAGGCATCAAACACCTACTCTCTTCTTGCCTCAATGACTCACAAATCTCCAATGCCACGTCCTCTCCTACCTCTTTTGAAATCCCAATCTCTACTATTCCTCTGCCGTACCGTCACTAGGTTGATGGCTGACAATGCAAAACTGGGACAGATTTAAATTTCTTCTCCTGGTTCACAAATCTATCCATGGCAAGGTGCCACTGTATCTATCCTCCTCTATCAAACTCTAAAAGCCTTCTCGTAATTGGTAATTCGCGCCTAGAAACACTTGTGTACAGGCGCGTCATAAATGCCATATCGTATCCTATCATATCAATCCCCGCTCTGGCTCCTCAACTACCCTTGTGGCTCCTTGCCCTCCCTATGCTTTCTCTTGCATCCGTTGCTTGCTCCGCTTGCATGGAATTCTCTTCCCATGGACATCTGAGAAGCAGTCCACACTGATTTGTTTGAAACCCAACTAAAAGCCTACCACCTTCCCTCCAAGTTACCTTCTTAACCTCCCTCTCATCTGCCTGCTAACATTTTTCCCTCACCTCTAACCTGCCTTTGTCCCTCACTTCCTCTGCCTCCACTCTAGCACTTCACCCATCATGGTCACATCCCAAACACACTGACCATGCACCCTACCTGCACTTAAAAATGTCCAATGTTTTAATCTACGTTTGTCTACTTATTGTAATGGGTTATTTATAACATGCTTAATACCATAGGTTTCTAAGTGCGGAGCCGGGGATCAAATCTGTGTTGCTCCGTGTCGTCTTGCTTCTAAGGTGAGCTCGCTGCCCCTGAGCTCCCCTCCGAGACCTTTGTGTTGCCCCTGGTGACTGTTCCATTTACTCTCGGCACAACCTGGTCAGAATGTCCCTCAAACTCACCCCATTGTAAAAAGCTCACTGCTTCCCATCAAATCTGATTTCTTGTCTGTTGTATGTTCAGCTCTGTGTTAAACCACCGAATGAGTAGTCAGTACTGCCAATTATAGCGGTGTGATTTGAGTGGGCTACTCATTTTCTTTAAGCGCATGTTTAACGTACTATATCACTCTCTCCTGCCTTGCTAGATTGTATCTCCCGTGTATTCTTTAGTGTGTGTATAGTAATATTTTAGGAAAGGGGGTCGCAACGATCTTATTTCTACTGAAGAGTAAGTGATAATGTCTTGTGTTCATCAAGGTGTTTGGTGTCCTGTGCCTTCTTGGCGGGAAAGGGTTCAGACGGGCATGCATAAGGTGGGCATTTGGCACACTGCCTGTGTGCACTCACACCCACTTCGTAGTAAAGGAAAAAAAAAAGACTCCTGTTTGTATTTGGGAGCGGTTACACCAACTCGCACAAGGCAGCCAAGCATAATATCCCTAACGTGAACGAAGTTCTAAAACCAAGTAAAATCAGTGTTTAAAATGTCAATTCTAAAAACGTGTTTTACCACCAATATCAAACAGCACTTCCTTGGGAGTTCAGTGTGGGTGATTGCACATGCATCACAAGTGTAAATTCAACTGCCACCCAATAATATCACCTATAGAGATCCAGCTTAAAGCAATCATCGCCAGTCATATGGACATCAAAGCAGAATATTGTCTCCGATTTGGTAACAAAACACGTCACTTTAACATGTCTGTTGCTTGCTCCCCGTTTCAGTCTGCACGGGTTGTCCACATGGCTTTTGATTACTCAGCTCCGGCCTTTTGGAATAAATTACCTCCCGATTTAAGATGTACTAAATCGTTGTATCAGTTCAAACGCCTGTTGAAAACACACTTTTTCTTATACCGTCTTGCCCTTGGTTTCGGTTTATATAATTAGCTTTATTGAGTCTGGCTGTATGCTTGCCCTGTCATCCACTGGATTATGCCTTTGTGTTTATATGTGCACTATGCTCACTGGCCGCTGGGCGCGTTAGAAATATATATATCAAATAAATACATATATTTAAAGTATTAGAACTACACGTCTATAAGGCACAAATAAATAGATTGGCAGCGGAGAAGAAAGATGGCTGTTGCCTGAGGTCTGTGATGGCTGGAGATTATTCACCCACTACTCAACGGCTCCATCTGTTGGCCCATGGCCCTCATTATACGTTTTCTGAGCTGGAAAAAAGTGCTGGTAAAAACGGTTACCGGCACCTTTTCTGGATCGGCAAACTACAAGTCTGCCAGTGCTGCTAGGGGCAGTGAACCACTGGCAGGCCTGACCTGCTGGTACTTCAAGTCCATACCGGCGGATTTTTCAATGAAGCACTGGCATTGCCAGTGCTTCAGTGTTCCCACGGTGTTCGCGCTGTGAAACACTTGTGTACGAGCGTGATACAAATGACAAATCAATTCAATTCCATTCAATGAGAATTTACCGTTCCTCCACCACCTGTAATATCCCGGAATTACTGGAATATCGGTTGGCAGAAAGGGTAAGGCGAGGTTGTCGGTAGGCCACACAGGCTGAACTGCTAAAAGGTAAAAGATCAGCTGCACGGCTGAGACACTGCTGCTATTATCAGTGGATCAACTACAACCAGTGGTGGCGCGGAGGGCAAAAAGTAGAGTACAGTAAGTACAGCAAGCCCTGGTCACGGTGAAGCTGATTGCAGCCTTCCACACACACAGTTCATCCAACCAGCACATGCCTCCTACACATGACTTATGTTCTGGAATTGTAGAGCATCTAAGATGCGAGTGGTATGAGTGGCATAAACAGAGACGCTTAACTTGGTACCAAGTCAGTAACTAGAATGTATTAATTAAAATAATACAAAATATATAAAAAAATGAGGGTTGCCAAATTAACTGCATATACTATGTCATGTTGGAGACTTGATGCCATGTGGAGCTTGGGTTTTGGTGGCACTCTGGACAACTACAACTATTTCCAGGAACGTTTTACTGTAGTACTTTAATGGTTCAATCAAATGATATTTTTCTATTTCTGACTGCATACCTTCAAGGTCACAGTTTTAGCTTCATCTTCTCCTAGAATAAACATGGCAGGAGTCATTCCTCACCTACTAGTCTTGCAAAATCCAACAGGATGCATATCTTCTGGTCTGGCATACAGAAAGAGGGGTTGCAACTGTCAAGCCAACCCAAACTCCAAACTGAAGCAAGAGAGGGGCAAAGCAGTGTACTTTGGCCAGACACCTCAGACCGCCCAAATGACATATTTACTAGCACTTACACAAGCAGCTAATAGTTTTAAATGCTTGAAATCCACTATGAATACTTCAAAGATGAAAACTACTTCCTATGTGGGATCCTACATGCCAAACATTGAGAAAAGAGTCACACAATCACAGTGAGGCATTCCTGTGCTAGTTCTATCAGCCGATACAAGCTACTGGGATCACCCCAAGAGTCGTTTCCAACTGAATATGGGTCAATCTCTGATTTAACAACACCAGCAGCATCCATGTCAGTGAGCCAAATATCACAAGACAAGGCAGGCATAGTTGACGAAGTCCCTGACATTGCTGTACCTCCCCGTGCATTGGCTGCTCTTTGGCGTCTTCCCATTGCCCAAGAGAGTGTAGCATGTAAAATGTTTCTGGGAAGAGGTTAAAACAATATGGCTAAAACCATTCAAATCTGCACTGCAGAACACTACTTGTGGATTGCCACAGGGATCCTGGCTATCCCCACTATTGTTCAACATCTACCTGATACCTCCAATCAGCCTCATCAAAAGACACAGCCTCACATGCTACAATTACGCAGGTGATACCCAACTCATCTACAAAATCAACAGCAATGAAGAGGAGAACCACACGCTAACAGACTGCCTCAAAGAACTCGACCAATGGATGAACACTAATAACCTTAAAATTCACCTAGACAAAACGGAAATAATGATTTCACCCAACAACTAAGGAAACAACCAGGACATCCCATGTTTCACAGAACTGGGACCCCACCTGAACCATCCAAAGTGGTCAAAAACCTGGGAATCCTAATGGACAATGAGCAAATACTAGAACCACAAGTCATCACAAGAATTAAGAAATGCTTCCTCCATCTGGACATTATCAACAGATACTACCCTTATTTTCCTTCATGAACAAAACATTTGCCAATACATCCCTCATCATGTTCAGAATCGACTACGCCAACAGCATATACCTTGGTATGCCAGAATACTTGCTGAGGAAACTACAACAAATACAGAATGTAGCCACCAGACTTCTGCTCAAACTCTCCTGAAGAAACCATATCACACCAGCGCTAAGGCTGCTACATTGCGTGATGACTCCTGCAGAGTCATCACAAAATCCCAGAATAAAGTCCACTCCCATGTGGCCAGGGAAAGGCAGCCGCTAACTGATCCTAACCTTGGGGGTGGTATTAGGTGGAAGGAGAAGGCTATCAAGGGAAAGTGGTGACTCCATTAGGAGAGACGCGGTATTCATCCTCCTCCGAGGATGGTATCAGGTGATAATATCCCCAACAAAAATATCGCCGTAAATATGGCCATTTGGTTCGCCATAGGCGATATTTATATTGGGGATATTATGTGGGAGCGGGGGTTCCGGTGGTGTTACCCGCACATTAAAAAGTGATAGGGGTTGCGGGGGTGTCCCCCGCAGGGTCCATTGTGAATTTCGCTGCAAAAATATGGCAATATTTTTTTATGGCAATATTGTTGTGGCGAAATTATCACATGGAACCCCGAGGATGAGATTTCCCTAATGTCTAAGTATTTAATGGCATGTTGCCACTGTAAGACTCCCTCTCCCAGAATTCCCCAAGGTACAGAGTATGAGAAACCGTTTGATAAACATGAAAATGGTATACAAAGGGGTCAGGAAATTAATATTTCTACTTCCAGTAGTTTCGATTCTACATTTTGTTTAGGTCTAAGGGAAAACCATCACTTATTTTAAAATCCTCCCTTAAGTGTAAATCCTATAAATCGCTCAAACAGATTGGATTAAATAATGAGCAGGACCTTTCAACATTTAAAGACCTTTCAGGTGCAGATCAAAGGGAAACACCAGGGAGAAACAGAAGATGGAGTTGCTGCTGTGCTGACAGCAGGATGCCTTGCACATAACATGGCAGAGGTCGACTCCTGTTTCATGCAGAGGGTGCACAGCGGGAAGCAGGAGCAAAGCCAGCCATCCTGAGAGAGGAAAACTCTCTGCGTCCTGTGAACCGCTCCAGTGTTAGGCTTGTACCAGAGAGTGCCCAGAGCTGAGAAAGCTCCATTGATGGTCAGTGCGAGTGGTGGCAAACTGACAGGAGCTGTCAAATGCTGAGGAGGTCCTGAAGAAAGAAGAAGCGATACCAGCGAGTCAGAAGGAGATGCCAGTGCATACCAGTGAGTTGGCCTGTGACAGGTCACCCTGGGGTTCTCCGAAAGAGACCGCTAGGTGATAATGATCGTTTTGAATATCGAACAACTGAATTAAGGCAAACTGGGCGCAACTCCTCTACTAGGGGAATATTGCAACCTACATTGCCAAAGCCAAAAGGAAGCAAAAGCAAAGTAAACCTAACTTTCCTAAAAAGGGATATCCAATAAGGGAACATTGTAACGTGCATTGCTGAAGCCATAGAAAGCTGCGAGTGATACAAAGGCAATTTGAATATAACATTCACAGAACAAGATATCCAGAAAGAGAAAGCTGTAAACCGCATCGCCAGCAGCCAAAAGGTTGTGTTTGTAGAAATCAAAGACTGCAGGAGCAAAGCCCTCCTTGTAAAAGGAATCCAGGGGAGAGAACTGTAACCTGCATTGCTTAAGGCAAATAGATCAACAAGAGAATAATTATCTTTTTGTGAAATATCTTTGTGGAAGATGATGTAAACCAATTGTGTTAGAAGCTAAAGGACTACACAGAGAAGCAGCTGTTGGTTCAAATCTCCCCATTGATGATTCAAGTGTGGACAGTTTGCAACGAGCATTACCACAGAGTACAAGTTGGAGCAGTAGGACCTTTATCCTGGCAGGTGAGTAAACCTGGAAATTTGTAGTTAGTCCCGGTAGGCGTTGTTACCAGGAAGAAGATAAGTTGAAGTATTGTGATTGTGGTAAAATGTTTTGGTGGAAAAGAAGTGTCAATGTCACCACTTTGTTTTGATGAACTATTGCATAAACAGTCTGACTAAAGTGTTTCTTTTGAATGAACCATCCTGACTAAAGTGTTACTTAAAAATGAGAAGTCTGATATGATTATAAGTGATTGGTTTTCGGTGAAAAGAACACTTACATTTGATTTTGAATGTATGTTTGAAGAAACAAACATTTGGTTTGCCAAACAGGAGGTTGCGTAAATGTGTGAGCAAACCTTTGGAAGTGGGACAGTCACTTTGCCAAGTGAAGGACATATTGGATGAAAATAACTTTTGTAATATACATTGAGTGGAACTTTGCACTTGAAAATAACTTTCTTGAAATTGAACTTTGGTTTACAAAATCCTGCATTGATCCAGGGGAAGGGAATCTAACCCTGGTCACAAGGATTCCTGTTTATGACTTTTGTATTTGAAAAAACAGCCAAACAATTCCTGTATAATTTTGTTGTATGCATTAGTGTGAGGGAGAGATACTTCTGGACACTAGGTCATTTTTCTTTAGCCTTAGTGTGCTAGGCAGGGAAATAATGATTAGACTAGGGAAAGATACACATCTATCTCAGCCCTTTTTATTTAATAAAATGGCAATTCGGGAGAAAACTATACCTGTGTCTCTGCCTCTAATTTTTGAACCCTCACAATTGGCTCCCAGTCAAAAAACGAATCACCTTCAAAACAATGTGCATAACACACAGGCCAATCCACAGCCAGGGAGCAAAATTCTTACAAGAGAAAATGTCCATCTACTAACCAGCAAGAACACTTAGATCCAGCAATGACATCCGCCTACAACCTAAACACTACACAAGGAAAAAAAATGTGGAGGATCAGCCTTCTCTTGCATAGCCGTAAAACTGTGGAACAACCTCCCTAAAGAAATAAGAACTGCGGAGGACTATCTAAAATTCAGAAAATGCTTAAAAATCTGGCTTTTCAGCTCCGAAAGGAAGAAAAACACCTGAACAACATCTACGTATCGGAAAATGAGAAAACACATGGATGGGAACTCGACAAAACCAGTGACTAACCAAACACACCCAACATGAACCGAGACCAGCCGAAGGGATCTACCCCAATTAATGCAACCCAACAGTTAAACCATGCAAAATCCAGCAAGAGAAACCTACCAGAAAAACTGGGATTACCGCCATTAATGTACTCCAGGAAAACCCACTGCTCTAATGACCTGATATCATACACCTACTAGCAATTAGCCTATTAACATAGGCTAACCTTATCCGGCATGTAGCCTAACTGTGTAATCTATCCACATTCTACACTCAGCCGGTATGTGTAGGTTAGGCACATTCTACATCTGGTATAATAATATAGCTAAACCTTATACTCCCTGCAGTGCTCTGAAACAGGCACTATGTAACATCTGTAGCCTGCAGGATTCAGCTACTCGAGACGGATTGTTGATGTGGGAAATGCATTGCACTTCGATAAACTGTTGGGGCAGGAAATGTATCACACCTAAATGGATTATTTAGAGATGGGAAGTGTGTTGCACCGGAAGTGATAGCAGGGGGAGGGGTTTGGAGATATGTCACACTTGGATGGACAGTTGGGGATGGGAAGTGCACCACACTTGGATGGAGTGTTGGGGGAGGGAAGCGTGTCAACCTTGGATGGACAGTTATAAGCAGGAGATGTATTGCACTTAGATGGACTGCCTAGGGTGAGAAATGGGTCGCAATTAGTCAGATTGTTTTAGCGCAGAAACTATGCCACAGTTGGATGGAATGTTATGGACAGGGAATGTGTCTCACTTGGATGAACTGAAGCTGCCAACAGCACATCAAAGCTCTCTTACTCTGCCACCTCTCAATCCTACTAACAAACCCTGCAATCCTCCTTTCTTTGCAGACCCACCAGAGCACCAATAGACCAAGAGACCACGCAAGTGGCAACAGTGCACGGTACAAGACCCATTAACATTAAAACCTTATTGATTCATTAACTCCACTTCCTTGCTAAGCGCCTCTGTCAGTGCCATGAAGAAATTGGATGTATGCACACTTGAGAAATTATTAACATACCAACACAATCAGGTGCAACTGAGTTCAATTGTAAAAAAAAAAGCACACACCTACACACTACCCCATGATCATCTTTACATTATGCTCCACAATATAAAACCAAATCAATACATAAAACCCTATCATGGCACTTTAGGATTAAGATTCAAAAGGCCAATTGCCTCCCACCATCTGCAAGCTAATAACCGACAGCTTCATGCTAAGATCTTATATATTGTCAGTTTCCTTCTTTGGAAGAAGTTGGTTTATATAAAAAAAAAATTCAATAAGTTATGTTATGTTATTGGGGCTTATACTGCGCACCGCTGCCACCTTCGTGGTCTCTTGGCGCTCTAGTGGATCTGAAAAGGAAGGAGGGTTGGGAGGGCTTTGTTAGTGGGATTGAGAGGGAAAAGCACAAGAGAGCTTTGATGTGATGTTGCCAGTTTCAGCTCAGAAAAACGAGTTACTGTGTGCTGGTTGGTTTTTAGTTAGCAGTCGTTATGTGGTGCTCGGTGTGTGAGTGTGTGTGTGGAGATTTGTGTGTGACTGGCTTAGTTTCTTATGCAGTGTTGTGCGGTGTGTGCTGTTTGTTGTGGTTTGTGGTGGTTTTATGTTTTGCTGTGGTAGAGGTATGGCATATTTTGTTCTGTGTTTTAAGGTGAGTATGCAGAATATTTGAAAGTTGTTAGTGGGTTCGTGGAGAGTTGTGTCACATTCAGCTAAGTTTAATGCATTGTCTACCCTCACAATTCATCTACATTCAATACATTGGCTACCATAAAAAAAACACCTAGGCTCAATACATTGCCTACTCTAAAACAATTCTAAATTCAATATATTGGCTACCCTCAAAAACATCTAAATTCAATACATTGGTTACCCTCAAAATTAATCTAAATTCAATACATTGGCAACTCTAAAAAAACAAATCAAATCTAAATTCAATACACTGGCTACCCTCAAAATGAGATCTAAGTTCAATAAATTGTCTACCCTAACAAAAACATCTAAATTCAATACAAAATGCTAGGATGTGCCTAACTCCAAGACATTGGCTATGCTATAAGTATGCATCTAGCTTTAGTACAGTGGTTGTACTCTACATATTCACTTGTGTTCAAATGGTTGCTATACAGATGAGTGCTGTTAATTAAAAGCAGGCATTAACAGTACTGCACTTGTTAAGCAAATCAGAAGAGAATAAGAATAAAGTTGTCCTCTCCTACTTGAAGGTGTGGCAGACAGTTTTGGGGCTTGGCTGGGCCACCCCGGGCAAACAGGGGATGGGGAGCTGCTCAAGAGAGCTTCCCTTTGGCTCTTCGCCAGCTGCCTGGGCAAGGCTGCCTTGGGTGGCCCTGTGAAAAGGACTCTTGCAGTCATGTGGCGTTTTCACACAGACAAATCCATGTGCAGTGGGTGGGCAGGGGGGGGGCGGGAGATGGTAATGGGAAGCAGCTTGGTCTGGGAAGGGAGAAATGGAAGGAGGGTAAGAGTAAAAGCAAGGGATTCCAAAATTATACTAGAAAATGTAGTGGTCGCTTACTGGTGCATTGTATCATGGCTCGAGGCAGGCAGGAATGAGCCGAGGGTCTCCTCAGCACAGTGGGTGACACACACCCATGATCTGTGACCCTTTCGGTCACATGGCCTATTCGTATGGACTAATCTGTGCGCAGTGGGTGGGAAGGAGGATCCGGGAGGTGGGATTGGGAAGGAGCTGGGTCGGGGAAGGGAGAACTGGAAGGCTTGTTGGAGCAGTGGCGAGGAATTCCAAAATAACACAAAAAATGCAGCAGTCGCTTACCAGTGTGTGTGATCACGGCTGGAGGCAGGCAGGAATGGACTGAGTGTCGCCTCAGCATGAGGACACACAACTTTGATCTGTGACCCTGTTATGTGGCCTTCTCGCACGGACCAATCAGTCTGCAATGGGCGGGCAGGGTGAGGTGGGAGGTGGGATTGGGAAGGAGCTGGGTTGGGGAAGAGAGAAATGGAAGGAGGGTCAGAAGAGCTGCAAGGGATTCCAAAACAACACAAAAAATGCAGCGGTCGTTTACTGCTGTATGGTACCATGGATGGAGGCAGGCAGAAATGGGCTGATGGTCGCCTCAGCACTGGGACAAACACCCGTGATCTGTGACCCTTCCGGTCATGTGACCTTCTTGTATGG
Organism: Ambystoma mexicanum; assembly: GCF_040938575.1. NCBI lineage: Eukaryota > Metazoa > Chordata > Amphibia > Caudata > Ambystomatidae > Ambystoma > Ambystoma mexicanum. Next base: position 872,706,177 of record NC_090936.1, read on the forward strand.
ACCAATCTGTATCCAATGGGCAGGCAGTGGGAGGCAGGAGGCATGATTGGGAAGGAGCTGGGTCGGGGAAGGGATATATAGAAGGAGGGCCAGAGGAGTAGCGAGGGATTCCAAAATAATACTAAGTCTGGAAAATGTTCTCTCATCCACATACCATTCATGGAATGCTGGAGTCACTGTGGCATTTTAAATTCTTCTTTAGAAACTATATATAGCACCGAGGCACATTTTATATTAATTTATTACAAGCCAAGTGTGCTTTCAGGTACATTATATTTCCCACTGCAGGGATCTGTAACCTCCGGCTCGCTTGATATGTTGGACTACAACTCCCATGATCCTTCAATGTTGACTATGTTGGCTATGGCTGATGAGAGTTGTAGTATAACAAAACTAGAGATTGTTCTTTGAAATCACTGAGAAATTACAAGTTTCACATATCAGCGACTGCAATGTATGTTGGTTAAGCACAAGCTCCAAATTACAAGTTGTTGTGTCACTGCTGCCCTCTGCCAAGAACATCCCTGGCATCTTGCAAGCAGTGAAATAGTCTGTTCACATAATGACATCACTATCATTATATCAAATGACAATCAAATCCAGATGGCGTCTTCTAATACCGAACGGGGACGGGCCTCGCCAAGCGAGACCAGGGCAGGGCTTGGTAAGTAAAGATTATGCTGCAAATGCACCTCCCATAGCCCAATGCTAGCTCCAATTTTAAATCGTGACCGCTTAGCACAACCAACAAGCTAATTACTCTAGCATTGAATTCATAAAAAGCTCAAACGTTAAGCACGCCTCTCTCTGCAACTATGCTTTGAGCAACCTATACCATGATCCCAATAACGAACAAACCCATTATTTCGGATTTGGACTTGCAAATCTTTTAGGGATAAGTCTACCATTTTCCACCACCGTGCCTTGAATAATCTCATCCTATTATCACCCTCCTAATCACTAAATGAGAAGAAACAAACTGGCACTCTGCATTGTTAATAAACGTTTAAGCTCTATATGAGCTGATATGCCCACGCCTAACCACAAGCACGGTCAGTGGGCCATTGAGCCACACACTGAAGAAAGCTAGTCACAATTGATTTCAGTGAAAGAGAATCATTTGGAGCCTAGTCACAATATAGAATTACATTAACAAGCTTTCTCACGTTCTTTATCCCAAAGGCCAGGATATGGACAAACTTTAAAACAAACCGCAACAGCTCATATGGGAACCAGCCCTTCAAATTGGCTGATACAACAGTCTTATACAACGTACAACAAATGTTTGCTGCAACCCACTGTTTCAAAAGTGCGTGCCATTTTCACCTGAAACCACACCCAAGGGGTCCCACTAGCCCACACTCATACTTACTCAATTTCTCCCTGGCACAGATATCAGGAATAAGGGCATCCACACCGCACGCACGCAGCAAACTACTACCAATCAAGGTTCATTACCTACCAACTGAGTAAGTTTACCCACCCTTTGCAATTTAACCAGCGGACCATCACTGTTAAGTACCAGTATCAGCCACTACTTAGGACATCATACCTCTCCATCAACCTACTGCACTTTCACGAAGGGTTAGGCCCTTCAATAAGATTACATTCCTCATGTTTCTACCCTTCAATAGGATTACATTCCTCATGTTTCTAAACAGATGCAAATATATATACATTGGGCTCTCTAGCCCCTCTCACACAGTCGATTAATACTTCAAGTCACGAAGCATAAGTGCACCTTTGTATTGATCGCTTAGTTTAAGCGACAACAGAACTCAATTGCATTTCTGCTTGTCTTGTTTTCTTTTTGTTCTGTCCAGTTTGATTAACTGATCTTACAATAACAATATTGTTTGCTTTATCTCCCTTTCTCCCCCTCACTGTCCCTCTGGACACGTTCTCTCTTCTCTTCAAACCTCTTCGCCCCCCACAAAACAAAACAATAACTACCATTACAGTATGTTCTAATATGTTCTCATTTTGACTTCATGGCTCCTCAAAATGTTAAATTGACTAAATGATCTGTTTGCCTTGATAAAGCCTGGATGGGCGAAACATTTGGCCACACAGTTGGCAGTCCTCTTTGTTTGCCACTAATAGGAGGTAATTGTTAATTATGTCACAGCCCACTATGTATGTCAAGTAAGAAAGTGCAACAAGCCACCTACTAACACGTTCACCCAGAAAGCAACATGGGTGCTTGTGAGATTTTTAACTGGTTTGTTTAGGTATGTCACCAATAAACTTGACAAAACATACCTTTTCACTCAATAATCTGATTGTGAGTGCTTGCCCGGGGGTGCACTTCCTCAGATTCTCTTTGTGTGCGGTAGTATGCTTCCTCCAAATGCAGCTCACCAATGGGGAGTATTATGGGTTTCTTGACATTTAGGAGGGTTATCAACAGTCTTCAAACAATTCATCAAAACAATGCAATTCCAGCATGGCGATTTATGCTCATTGAATGATGCCATCCAAATTCAAAACTCAGTGAGGACGTTAACTTTAATGCCACATATGTGTAGCTGACTGTGGTTTTCAATTTGAAAACATCAGACTGCTGTAAAAAATAACGGTTTGCCTTTTGATGGGTTCCCGGTTTGAAATACAGAGGCCAATCCATGTGTTAATTGCCATTGGTGTGGCCATACACTACTCTCCCCCTCACTCCCTAGGATCATCCTCGGCTCACCTCCTGGCCACCTCTCATTTTTGCTCTCCTCCTCTCTTTGCTCCCTTACTCTGCTTTCCTCTCCCCCTGCCTCAGTGTGACATCCCCAGAGCACTTATCCCTCACCCCTTCATCCTAAAACGTAGCACTTCCTCCAATATCCCATTCCGATATCATGCTCTACTGTCCTTGTCCCTGGTTCATGTTTCTACCTCCCCTGCATCATCTGATATTATACCCACATGCTCTCACCCATTGTTAAAGACACTGGTCCTCATCTCTGTAGATCAATGTTAAATGGCTTTGCATGCATTTTTAGGCCAAAAATACATTATTTTCCATGTATTTTTGAGTAAATAAATGTGGAAGGAAATGTGAGCTTGACCAGGAGTGATGTAGGTAAGAGCAAAGCTGGTGGGTTTAGCAGTGTGCGGCTGGAGTGTGTCTCGAGTGTGTTCTGCTAGATGTCACGAGTGAGGGCTAGAGATGTTCAACGATAGTCGTGTTTTTGGAATGTACCACAGTTTTCGTTAGTGATTGTCATCTACATTGAGTAACAAGCCTTCATGGATATCCCAAATAGAATGCATACATGCTTTTAATTGATTTAGGGAACACATGTATTAAGATGATTAGAAATATTGGTTGAACAGTTTTATACTTTATGGAGGACATTCCCAATTTACATGGACAGATCAAAGATGGATCTATATTCTCAAGGGTCTGCACACACACCTTAGAGGTGGAGGACCTGTTTGACAAAGTCTGTTGTCAACGAATAGGTCTCTGACGACAGTCCAGCATTATTGCTACCTGAAGTCACTTCAAAGTGGCTTCAAAATTATTTAGTTATAGACAACCTAGTACACTAGGGTTCAGCCAATTAGTCAATGCCCTGATTTACAAAGTCTATCACACTTAGACTCTGGTGTTCACCAAAAATTAGAGTTCTTGTTTTAATGCTGTCACGGCATTCAAAGCAAATGTCCAAACAAAAATGACACATGCTCTTCTGTTTTGAAATCAACTCAATAAAAAATGCCTATCAATATTTCTTTCTTTTTATATGGCTTTCATGAATAACAGAAACAGCACAATACGCCATACAGTGCTTCCTCCTGCGATATAATATTTTTTGTGGAACAAAACGATAATATATTATTTTGTTTTGACTTGTCTATAAAGACAATGGCCCAGATGCTGAATGCTGGATGAAGGATGCAACGGGCAAAGTGCTTGTTGCAAACTCCATTGAACTGTCCTCCATGCAAGCCCATTGGCTCTCAAAGTATATTTGTGCACAAGCGTCTAGCCTGGCTCAAAGTGTAAGGGCCCCAGAGTCGATCTCCTTATTCATATCTAATTGTTGAGCGCTCAACCACCATCTAGATATGCATTCTCCGGCACAAAGGTCTGTGGAGCAATTAGGTCAGTCTTCAGCCAATGTTGGTACTTTGTGTGCAAAAAAACTCAGTGTGCAAAAAAAAGTATGAGTCTAAAAAGCCTTTGACAGGATAGGATATGGTCAGGCCATGGTCATGGGAAAGAGCCACAGGAGAGCAAATGATTTAAGAATATTGGATGCACTCCAGAATGTTAGTGTTGCTCCTTCTGCAGGCCCCCAAATGTCATGCACCAATCATAAAACAGGGTTACTATGTACATCACTGAAATCTTCACGCCAATCGAAAGCCAAAGCAGGTCTGATTGAATGCTGCTGAAGAACTTAGAACATGTATTTCGTTACCCAAAAATATGTTATGCAACGTGCTGTTTTTGCACTTCTGTAGATCTCCTTGGTTCATATTACTTCACACTAGAAAGAAATTTGTACCAGGATAGAAAATAAACGCTATTCATCTTCATCTTCTACATGAATGCAATGACAGTGCCCTTATATGTCTGCTAAAACAACAAGCGATAACATGATAACCATGTATTTTCATTATTATGTTGAGAAAAGAGTTGAATGAAATGAGCAATAAAAAGAATGTTCCTTTGAAATGTATGTGCAAGTGAATTCTGGTGAGAAGAAGAAAAATGAAAGATGTGCACTGATTTAAGAAGGTTAATGCTCTATATAATTCCTGCACTGGTCTGCTATAGTTATGGGGGACTCCATTTTGAAACACATGTATGCTTGCTGACGAGATGAAGTTCTGCTTTGGTACGCAAATGTGAGATGTATCCACGCGCTTGCATGACATGTATTACCTGGCATCTTTAAAAAAGCAAGCATGATAAGCACTGTTACCTCGCTAGACTGATGTTTTGGCGTAGCGGCCTGTATATTCTTCACTGTAGCATGACTTTTTATTAACTGATCATCTATGAGGAATCAAGCAAGATAAGTGTTCTTATGGGTCTAGACTGGCTTATGTTGGAACCAGTTTGGACAGGTTTTCCTATTGAGACATGTCACCTTTAATGGCCAAACTAATGCCAGTATGTACTTACATAGGGGTACTGGCAGAGCCAATTTTGTACTGAGTGCTAGTAATGATACTATAGAAAAACGTCTTAAAGCATTTGTTGGTGGAGCCAGCATGGAAATGTATGGGCACAGCCAGCATACACATGTTTTTTATACTGGCATATATTGCAGGGACCTGCATGATAATGCATTGGCAAAAAAATGCCCTGTGCACTTTTGGTAACTTGCATCTATTGTACTTTTTTTCATGATTTACCCTACACCCTACAAAACTGATTGTTGGCCTTTTACGCACATTGTTGGCCTTTTACCCACATTTTCCATTGTAATGCACCATTGTAACCCATTATAAAAAACATTTACTCTGGGGAGGGAGACGAATCCCCCAGTTCCCTCAACCCATTTACATCAGTTTGGGCTCCCTCGCTGTGCTCAGTCGCAATCACATACTTGTGGCAAATATTTGCACCCTCCACAAAAACAACTCACCAGCCACCACTGGTGGCTGGTATATTCGTGGACCAGGCACCACCCCTTCTTTCTATGTTACGTTAAAGATTTAAGCTTTGATTGCAAAAATATTTATTTCTTTCACTTGCAGTAGTGCATGCCCCTGCAACGGAATAATCCTCATGGACATTCTGCACACATGATAGTCCGGACTGGCCCAGGGTGTGGCGTGCCCTGCGCTTTGTTAATGAGCTTGGGGAGGGGGGCACAGCATGGCTCGCAAGGGTAGCTGCCAAATTTTGAGCTATGCCATTGGGCACCACTGGGTCTGATAAAAGGGTAGTGTGCAGTGAGCACCTTGAAGTCTGCCAGTGAGTCCCTGGGTGAGAAGAAACTTGTGGGGGTTTTCAATGGTGCAATGAATTTATGTGTGCAGCAATGAATATTAGATTAAATGGTGTTTTTTGTAAAGTCCTCTGGCACTCAGTATTACGCTTAGATAATAAAAACTATGGGGTGTCTTGGGTATATTGAAAGAAACTTTCCCAGGTATTATACTCCAACAAAGATAACATTATCAGGTGCACTCCGCTCTGTGCACGCAGACCAGTCTAATAGGTTTCTTCTATCGAACTGGTAGCTGAATCATATATACATTTATAACCAGGGAATTTTGTTGACACTAAATCCAGGTCAATAATTTCATTTTCAGCCCTTGCTGGTGCAGCATTTTTCTCCTGGTTAAACTTCAGCACACGCCTCCCCAGGTCAGTGCTTTTTTAGCTTGTTTAGCACAGCAACCCCACAGATAACTCGTACTTCTGTGTCCATTGATCTATAGATGTTTCATACTCTAGCTGTAGTCTGCATTACAGATTTCGGTTACCCTGTTAGAAATACTGTATTATGCATGTTTTACATACAGACCCCCATGTCGAATCTGGAAAATGCATTCCCCAAATATATAATCATAGACAAATCATGCCTCCCTCTGTGCCTCGGTTCTTACATCTGGCTAAAATGAGAGCACCTGGAAACCCGGGCGCTAGATGCATGTAAACAATCAGAAGGTCATTTGCAATCACTTCCTGTGATGTCACCTGGGCGGCGGGGTCAAATTGCATCACTTCCTGCAATGTCATCATGGGGCAAGGGCCATGTGATGTCACTTCCGCTACCCCTGGTGTTTTGGTGAAATGGCGTCTCTGGACATATTATGATCCATGTGCTACATTTGATATGCCGACTACATAAAAAATGTATCATAGTGGATATTTATTCTATGGATGTGATGCTATTGTATGGACTTATTTTGAATCCGAAATAAACAAGAAGAAACTATTCCAATTAAACTAAATTTCTTCTTCATCTGTTTCTTGCTTTCCCTCAACTAAAATAAAATATTGTTGGAAACGTATTTTTGGTTTGCTTGATGTAAGCCAAGAATACATTACGAATAAACAGTAATAAACCAGGAATCATGCTCACAGCTTATCCTAGACAGAGCAGCAACTGTGCATTTGTAGTCATTATACGGCGGAAGCGGGCAGTACCAGTTGAGGCACCTGATTACATTTACTTTGCCAATAGTAGTGAAGGCCTTTGTTTGGGAAGAACCAACCGATCTCGATGAGGGCATGCAGACAGCAAACTCAACTGGCATGCCTTAAAGCAGCCCATGGCTTTGTGGCAAGCTGAAGAAGTGGATGTGTTTAATTTAACAAGATTCTGAAGGATTTAGACTTCCAAGACAGCCAAATGGCTACCAGCTCATTGCAATACCATCAACAGCTAACTGAGTCTGCACTTAGCAGTGGCTGAGGAACCCCATGGTTCATGTACATGATCGATGGACGTGGCATAGGTTAAATGAACGATAGTTCATGGTCAATAAAGAGTTCAACTTCAACTAACAAAAAACAGCACGGAATAGAAACAGCATGGAACAGGGCCAGCACTGCTAGATCCACAAAAACTGCTCAATGCTTTCATAGACGAAGGCAAGCCATCCCTCCTACTACTCCTGGACCTCTCAGGTGCCTTTGATTAGGTAACCCACAAAACCCTCTGCAATCATCTTATAGCCTCTGCCAACTTCTCACGTGAAGCCACAGCGTGGATAGCATCATTCCTAGAAGCCAGATCTATGAGAATCTTCTCAGACACTGCTACCACCCTCCCCATCCCCATTCCCTGTGGTCCACAAGGCTCATGCATTTTCCCATCCCTCTAAAACATATTTACTAAAACCCTCTTCGACCTACTGGACTTCATCAGCATCGTCTACACCAACTATGCCAATGACACTCAATTACTCCTCCACTGTCAGGCATCTACGACACAGATTCCCTAAGTATCAACAATATTTACTCCACCATCCAAGCCTGGATGGCCACAAACCACCCATGCCTCAACAATGAAAAGACAGAGATGCTATTGGTAGGGTCTTTAGCCATGATAAAAAAACTCAACTCAGCCTTCACCGTAGATGGCATGAACATTCCCGTCTCGCATCTGTTAAGACCCTGGGTGTCTATTTGGTTGCCTCACTATCCGTCACCAGACAGTTGAATGCAATTGCCTCCTCAGTTGCATACACAGCAAAACTCATTAATGCAGACAATTCCTCATGCCAACAAGCTGCCTCACCATAGCCAGAGCAATCACTGGAGTGAGACTAGATTACTGCAATGTCCTATTTGCAGTGACCTCAAAGCAACAAAATGCAGGTATTTCAGAACAATTCCCTCAGAGCAGCACTCAACAGTTCGGCAGCGAAGCAGGATGCACACTGGCTCCCTATCAGAGAAAGAATAATATTCAAGACACTCTCCATCACGCATAAATACATATCAAACTCTGCCCCATACTACCTATCTCAAACAATTACTAGACCATCATCCTCCAAACCAGTAAAATACCTCCAAGCTCACTGTCTCGCTCCTCCAACCTTTAAAAAGTCTAGACAAGGTGGATCAAGCTTTCCTGCTCTGGCAGTGAAGCACTGGAATGTTCTACCTCCCTCGCTGAGAGCAGAGAATTCCTACTGGCCTTTCCACAGAACTCTGAAAATCTTGCTCTTCACCCAAGGACTTGACTCATGACACTGAATTGTTCTGGACTCAATAATAATGAATCCTGCTTCAAGTGGTAATATGTTTAAGGGGTTATCTGAACAACGCTCTGATGTTGGGCTTGGGCACTTTACAAATGTAAAACAAAAATAAACAAATAATACACATGGAATGCAGGAGTAGATGTGATATCCCCAATAAGGGAGACTTAAGAATGCAGCTTGCCTTATGAGGAAAAAAAGAAATATCATGTTCAATAAAATGGCAACCAATGTCTTTGCTATAGCCAACAAAGTTCAAAAAGAAAAATACAGTGACAAAAGTAACAACTTCTTTTACCCCTGATCCAAGATGGCATTTTACACATTGAGAGAGAAGTGACACTAAAAACGGTGGTTATGCCAGTGTGGAAAATAATTTCTACAGCACTGTATCTGTACTGTACCATGCGATAACGCACAGACGGTGCAGAGGGAAGTCTCTTGCACCTACCAGACTTCAAAATGGAATGTGTAATGCTAGAACTACAGCTAATTTCCACCAGGCATCTGGCAATTGTAAAGCACGTTACTGAACATAATTCAGCATGCACCCATCAATCTTTCAGCACTGATTGATCCAGCCTGAAAGACCTTTCCTGCTGCCCTTTCACCACTTGTAGACAGTTGCCATTCCACTCCATGGGCCTCATTACACGGTAGGAGGTAACCATGGCGCTATTGGTGCCATGGCTAGCCCTTAACGCCTTCTGGGTCCGGGTAGGCGGTATGAGGACTTACCGAGTCATTCCGACCCTGGAGGACCCGGAAAGTCCCCATGCCAATTACCATTCCCCATTCCCTTTCGAGCCCCCATAGGGCTCAATTGGAATGGGGAAGGAGCTAATAACGGTACTGCTATTAGCGGTACCGTTATTAGCTCTGAAGTCCCTCAGCGGGTCCTGTCCTTAACGTGTGGTCTGACCACACGTTAAGGACGGGACCCGCTGAGGGACCTCGTAGTAGGGCGGTACGGTATTACCGGCACTGGTGCCCTTACCGGTGCCGGTAATCCCTTACCGCCTACCGTGTAATGAGGCCGCATCTCTGTAGTGTCCCGCTAGAAAATGTTGCTGCTGTTGTGGCATAGCTCTAGTGAGAGGATGTCTTAGTTATAATTGCCAATGGCATTTGTTCTACTGCTATTAGGTTCTGCAGTCCTGCTCCCACTTGCTAAAACAGTAATATACATAGAACCGCCTTCAAGACACATAGTAGCACCCTGGCAATTGCTTTCAATTCTAAATGTGAAAGGAGAGTATTTTCGCTTATTCCATTCTCTGCTAGTCATGGAAGCACAGCAACTGAAAACACATCATGTAAATTCAATAACTTGCTCTATTGCGTTTTCATGTTCTACAAATAGCATTAGCTCCTTTTTTGTTCTTTTACAAATTGAAAAACATATACAGTGGTACACACAATACACTACCTGCCCCAATTAATGAATGGTAACAACATGCACATTTTCATAATTTACCAAGTAGAATGTGGAAAAGCCTGTTTAGAAAGCTTTTTGTGTAATATCATATCACATCCTCATCTAAGTCTTGTATTGTTGGCTTCTACTTTACCCTGCCCAGGTAACATTGACATTGAATTCAGCGGTGATATACAAAGTGAGGTGTTCCTACTAGTAATTGATTCAATATCTATTTTGCAATTTCTCTGTACAAATTTTATTCAACGTTAGGTGTACTATTAGTGCCTTGATTCAATCAAGCATTGTTAATTTTTAACTTGAGCATATGTCTCAATAAGCATAGTGCATCATTTTCGCAGATTTAAAATAGTTCAACAAGGGCTTGCCTACCAACAGTTTATCAAGAGTGCTAATACAAGTTTCAATGGAAACTTCACTATACATGCATTGTTCCAATGGTGAAAAACACAAAATATCTATAAAAAAAAGCATGCAAAATGAATTTTGTATTCCAAGGTCAGCAGCAGAGTAGCTGCATTTTGGCATGGCCTTCTTCAGGACAGGACTCCCTGGTGAACAAATGAAAAATTAAAATAATAAATGATCTAGAAAATACCTAATACAAATGAATAACATCTAATATAAATGGATGCTCCCACATTTGGCCCACTAAACTCCGCGTTTCACCATTGGAACTATGTATATATAATGAGTGAGGTGATGAAGGATAGCTCAGGAGCAACACATTTGTCTTGGAAGCAAGACATCGCATCGCAACACTGGTTCAAATCCTAATCCTGCGCTTAGAAACCACTCGCTGAAGAAAAGAACAATTATGATGTAGTTCCCATTGAAACTTGTATTAGTATTACTGGTAGGAACATGTCACGCCCTCGCCTAAAACCCCTTCTGGCAAACCCATCGGCCAGGTGGAGTCAGGACTCGGGCCTCTAGAGCCTGGCATCCTCTTCAAAAGCCCTCCTGGGGCCAGTCCTGACGCCTATGGCGCCAGGCTCATACACCATGAAAAACATGTGCTTTAGAACTAATTTATTGTGTTTGTCAGCCAACATGGAGGCATCTACATAGCTTGGTTCCTAGGAACCAAGCTATGCGGTCTAGTGTTTTGGGTGTGGTAGCCTACGGACTATTTTACCTGGACTATTTTATTGGGGCTATTTAAACCACACCCGAGCAAGACAACACGCTTTGCATTACTTTGCAGTTTGCAACGTGACGCTCACCGTGTCCAGCTATACCCACGAACCTCGGAGAAGCAGAACCTGCAAGGAGACAAAAGGAACATTGTTAGCAGCAGCATCTTACCTGCAGTCTTCATCTTTAGCTAGTTGCAGCTCCTGAGAACAGCTTCCTTGAATTTGCATGCCTCCCGGACTGAACAACCTGAAAGAGGCAGATAGAGGCAACATTAAAGAAAGCATAAGAGATATTGCAAATTACAAACTGCTCTAAAGGCTTACCTGGCTGGTCACCTCTCGGCTGGCACCACTCCGGAAATTCCACACGCGCTGAAGAACACCGCGACCTACAAGGAAAGAAGGAAAAAACAGATTAGCAAAGGCAAGGCATCGCAACGCTGCACATAGCGCTTACTTACCGCATTATAGCGCTCTTAAGGGACCATCAATTACCAGCGAGGCTCAACCAAGCCAGTTCGCCGTGCTGAAGCTCCGCATACCTAAGGGAGAAAAAGAGACATTATTAAACAAAGAAAGGCATGCAGGATAGCAACAATATTAAAGAACAGCAATAAGACCTACCTGAACGATATCTAACGGGCCGGCGTCAGTGAAGTAACTGGACCACACATGCCCACGAAAGACAATGCGCCACCCTGCAAAGAAGGCAGGACGGAGAGCATGCCTAATTCTACCAGAAGGTGAGGTGAGGGCCCCAGAGGGGCTGAAATTATACGGGGGTGGAGGGAGGATACTTACCCCGGTCGGCCAGTCTTGAACACAGTTCTCCTGTAATTTCAGGCAGAACCTTCCCCGCAGACCAGATCTGGGCACCACTGAGAAGTATACCAGCGAGTAACCCGGCTGGGTGGCGTCCTTGTGGATACCAGGTGAGCGTAACAGAACGCGAAGCCTACCATAACAAATCCACCTGGGCGCCATGGAGACATCAGAAATGGACCAATTGGCCCAATTACTAGGAGTGCTTCGTGCTGAGGTTCATTCTGCCTGACAAGAGACTAATGCTCTCTGGAGGGACTTGTTAGTGACCAAAGATCGTACGGAGGAGATCAGTAGGCAGATCCTGCAATCACAGGCAGGGCAGACTCCTCTGCCTGGGAGAAATCCACTGATGCATCTACTACCCCCACTCCAGTACAGATCACGTTACCTGAAACAGTTCCCCTGGCACCACCAGAAAGGTTCTCAGGCGACCCACGTAAGTATGCGGCATTCATCAATCAGTGTCGCCTTCATTTTCTTTGTAGGCCTGGAGCATTTCCAAACGACCAAGCTCGGGTAGCTTTTGTCTTGTCATACCTGAGTGGTAGTGCAGCAAATTCGTCGGTGCCGTTGGTGACCCATGATGATCCCCTATTACATGACTTTGGGGGGTTCCAGAGAGAAATGGAAAAACTTTTTGCTCGCCATACCCAGGAACAATCAGTAAACAATGAACTCTTATCCCTCTGACAGGGGAATCAGGACTTGTTAACGTACATTGCTACCTTCAACAGACTGGTTGCCGAAAGTAGGTGGCCAGAAAACAAAGGAACCACATTATTCCATCGAGGCTTACGAGGCGAATTAAAGGATGTCTTAGCCCAGGTGGTTGATCCGCCCAGGGACTGTGCCGAATTCATAAATCTGGTCATGCAGCTAGACCACCGGTTGCAGGACCGAAAAGCAGACCGGTCTGAGGCGGACCCGCGGACCGTGTATGTTCGACCAAGGGAAAACACATCCCGTGTACCTGAAAATGCTGTAGAACCCATGCAGATCGGAGGGATACGGCCTCCATTAACAAAACAAGAGTGGGACAAAAGAAGACAACAACTTTGTTTGTATTGTGGGAAACAAGGACATTTCCTGAAGGACTGTCCAATAAAACCACCAAGAAGAACAGTCGGGGCCACAGAGAAGGATGAAGTTAAGGAATCGGCAAACTATCAAGCTCGGCAAACATAGAGGTCAGTTTGTCGAGTGAGAAGAAAGAGTTGCTGACCTCGCACTTTGCAATACCTGTGATCTTAATTAACGACCAACGGTCGTCAAGAATGCATGCAGTTGAAGCATACATCGACAGCAGAGCAGTTGGAAATTATATTGATCAAGAACTGGCAGCAGATGTGGCTTCGTGTTCTAAGCCAACTATGGACAAGGTAACCACCGCGGATGGGACAGAAATCGCTTCCGGAACAGTAACCCAGTGCACAGCTTGGGTAACCTTGCTGTGCCAGGACGGACATCGGGAGTCTATTTCATTTGATCTCATCAGGGCACCTCAGTTCAGGCTAATACTAGGGATGCCATGGTTGGTTGCTCACAACCTTTTGATAGACTGGCGGGCACGAAAATTAACCTTCCCTGGTAACTGCTCCCCTACCTGCTATTATCAAGAGGAGAAACCCGACGTCTGTATCCCCATGACTCCCGGAGTGACAGTATCAACCCTGGGAATAACTAATACCCTGCCAAGTGAATACCATGATTTCCAGGATGTATTCCAAAAGGACCAAGCCAATACATTGCCGCTGCACAGGCCCTATGACTGTCAAATCCCTTGCGGCAGCATCTACGCTCTCACAGAACCGGAAAACCTTCATTTGAAATCCTATTTAGACCAGTACCATGCAAACGGATTTATCTGTCCTTCGAAGTCCCCCGTAGCGAGTCCTTTGTTCTTTGTACCGAAGAAGGAAGGGGACTTGAGAACCTGTATTGACTTCCGCGTATTGAACCAGATCACCGTGAAGAACCGCTACCCCCTGCCACTTATCCCTGAGATGCTAGACCAAGTCAAAGAAGCCCAGATTTATACCAAATTCGACCTTCGAGGAACGTACCACCTGGTCCGAGTCAGAAACGGAGATGAATGGAAAACCGCCTTCCGTACTAAGTACGGCTTGTTTGAATATCAAGTCATGCCCTTCAGGTTATGCAACGCTCCTGCGGCATTCCAATATTTCATGAATGACGTCTTGAGGGAGTTAATTGATGTGTGCGCTTTAGTGTACATAGACAACATCTTAGTGTACTCAGCCTCGAAACAAGATCATGTCAGGCACGTTCATTAGGTCCTCACCAAGCTCCGTCAACATTGCTTGTTTGCAAAGCTTGAGAAATGCTTTTTTCACGTCACCGAAGTAGAGTTTCTTGGTTTTATCCTTACTCCAGGAGGCATCAGAATGGACGTGCACAAGGTAGATGCCATTCTGAAATGGCCTTCACCGACGTCTCTGAAAAGGGTACAAAGCATCCTGGGCTTTGCAAACTTCTACCGCCGGTTCATCCCAGACTTCTCTCATATTGTGCACTCAATCACAGTGCTATTATGAAAAAACAATAAAAAGTTTGCTTGGACCGAAGAAGCAGAAGAAGCCTTTCAAGAACGAAGGTTTACCTCTTCTCCAATCCTGTGACATCCTCGTCCAGACCTCCCTAATGCCGTTGAAACTGATGCGTCCAGTCTAGCTATGGGGGCTGTCTTTCACAGAGAGACCCGGAAACCGGCCAACTACACCCTGTGGCCTTCTGGTCAAAAAAGTTCTCACTTCCAGAGATGAATTATGCCATTATGGACAAGGAACTCCTGGCTATCGCATCCGCCTTTAAAGCCTGGCAGCACTACCTTCTGGGGGGAAGACACACCATTACAGTCATCACAGACCACCAAAACCTGCAATATCTCAAAACAGCCAAAGCCCAATCCTCACGCCAATTACGCTGGGCCCTTTTCTTCACCGAACATGATTATGTAATCATGTTTCGACCACGGGTCAGAAACGGAAAGGCGGATGCCTTATCTCGTATGGGCATAGATGAAATGGTATATACAACTCCAGTACGTATTATACCTGAAGACAAACTCTTGGGTATCACAACAGCCTTAACACAAGCAGAACTACGAAAAGAAATTCAAAGGCATCCTGGGATCGCCAAAACCCTAGCTAAGGTGAAAGAGAACTTTTGGTGTCCTACCTGGCATAAGGACATCAT
Source organism: Ambystoma mexicanum (assembly GCF_040938575.1). Lineage (NCBI taxonomy): Eukaryota > Metazoa > Chordata > Amphibia > Caudata > Ambystomatidae > Ambystoma > Ambystoma mexicanum. The sequence continues at coordinate 872,721,468 of NC_090936.1, forward strand.
TCAGTATATTCAGTCCTGCGGTGTCTGCGCACAAAATGAATCACAGAAACAATCTGGTCTCCTACAACCATTGCACATTCCTCCAGTTCCATGGCACACTCTTTCCCTTGACTTCATCACTGATCTACCTCCCAGCCAAGGGTTCAACACCATCCTTGTAGTTGTGGACTTATTCTCGAAGATGGCACACTTTATTCCTCTCAAAGGCCTCCCAGACGCATCCACGTTAGCAAAAGTGTTCCTGGAGGGCGTTGTTAAGCTACATGGCTTCCCTTCAGTTCTGGTCTCTGATCGAGGCAGCCAGTTTGTATCCAACTTCTGGAAAAAATGTTGTGCTATGGCGCAGATCGATGTTCGGCTATCTACCAGTCACCATCCCCAAACGGACGGCCAAACCGAGAGAACCAATCAGACGCTCGAGCAATATTTACGGTGCATGCTGCACCACGAACTAAGGAATTGGAAAGACTTACTATGGATAGCCGAATATGCATATAACAATTCCTTGCATTCAAGCACGGGACAAACACCCTTCTATACCCTTCATGGCAGACATGCACGTACCTCTGAACTAGACCTTCCAGCCAGCTTGGAAATGCCAGCGGTAGAGACTCTACTCACAACCATTACTCAGGCCTTCAAAAAGGCAAAGGAACTGTAACGCTCACCTGACTCCCACGGGGGCGCTGGCCTGGTTCGTGCTGCTGTGACCTCGTCTAAGGTGATGCGCAGGGTTCGGAAGACGGACTGGACCGGGCCCCAGATCTGGCTTGTCTGACTCGCAGAAGTATCCTTCTGTAGGTGAGAATAGGGGGTTAACTGTCTGCGGGGTAATGCAATCGGCCTCCCACTTACCCCTCTCACCCTCCTGTGTTTCCCAGTAGCGTCTCACCTTAGGGTCTGGAAGGACGAGCTCTCCATCCTGCTTCTGATGCAGGGGCGCGTTGGTATCCAGTTACATCACTGGATTTTCGGATGGGTGAGAACCAAACTTGCTTGGCTTCCAGGTAAGTTTTTCTATAAGTGGTTCCCCTTGTGTCCATGCATTAATGTTCTAATGCTAGTGTCTTTTTCCCCATAGGGGCCGGGGTACGGAATGCCGGGGAACAGGCACCGACCTGAGGTGAGCGGTGAAATCCTTGTGGAAATCAGGTAAGTCTTTAATGAGTGTTTTGGTAATGTCTTTTCATTCACTCATTAACGCTGATGTCTTTTTCCCCTTAGGGGCCGGGGTCCGAAAATGCCTGGTTGCGGCGCGGACCCGAAATGAAAAGGGAATGACCCAACAGGTAAGTCTTGACATGGAGTTTTAGCTTCCCTTTTCCCTTCTTTCTCTGACCTTTGTTCTTGTCTTTTTCTCCCTAGGCGCGGGGGCGCGACTGCGAATCAGGATGGTCGCTGCTGAACATGGAGGCGCCCTGTAAAGGTGAGTAGAATGCGGCGCTGCAGCGATCGATGCAATGTGCTTTTAAAAATAAATGTCTTCCTTTTCAGGATTGTCGGCGAAATGTCTCTGGGATGCAGATTTAGCAGGTGAGGCCTTTTCCTTCTTCTGTTCTCTTGTTCCCTTCCTTTGCAGGTGATTCAGGATGCTGGCAGGTGTGGCAGAAGTCAAAATGCAGGAGCAGACACGGTGAGCATCCAGCTGCTAGATGCAGAACAACGCGAAGCACGTGTGGCTGATCGGGTGTGTTTTAAATAGCCTTGGAAGAAGTTCCTAGAATGTGTCCTTCCTCCAATCGGGTATGTATCCTTCCCCGACCATGCCCGGGTGGTAAATGAGTCCCACAGGTAAAGTAGTTCCTTTCAGGCCTCAAGGAGGCCGGGGTCTGCAGCATGGTCTGCATCAGGTAAGTGCACCCAAACACTTTCATAATGAGCCTGGCGCCTATGGCGCCAGGACTGACGTTTTCTATGAGCCTGGCGCCATAGGCGCCTGGACGCTGTCCAAAGAGCCCCTATAAGGGGTTGCTGGGACCTTCCCTAGGAACTTGATGTCCGCTTTCGGGATCCTTTATCAGCGAGGTTCAACCAAGCCAGTTTGCCGTGCTGAAGCTCCGCATACCTAAGGCAGAAAAAGAGACATTATTAAACAAAGAAAGGCATGCAGGATAGCAACAATACTAAAGAACAGCAATAAGACCTACCTGAACGATATCAAATGGGCCGGCGTCAGTGAAGTAACTGGACTGCACACGCCATCGAAACACAACGCGCCCCTGCAAAGGAGGCAGGATGGAGAGTATGCCTAACTCTACCACAAGGTGAGGAGAGGTTCCCAGAGGGGCTGAAATCATAAGGGGGTGGAGGGAGTATACTTACCCCAGTCGGCCAGTCTTGAACACAGTCCTCCTGTATTTTCAGGCAGAACATTCCCCCAGACCACATCTGGGCACCACTGTGAAGTTTACCAGCGAGTAACCCGGCTGGGTGGCGTCCCTGTGGAAACCAGGTGAGCGTAACAGAACACCTCTCTTTGTGTATCAGCTATTCTCCCCAGTTCTTACTAACGTAGGGGTTTCCCCTCCTATACCATTGAATTCAGTGGTGGCATAATGCATTTTCCATAAGTCTCCATCATGTCAAATACACATTGTCCTTTTTTGATCCCTGATAGAGAATTGAATCACACAAGGGGTTCATTCCTTACTGGCAGAATTTTGCATGCCAAAGAAGAAACCATTAGTAAAATCAGGTGCAGCCTAAATCTTTGGATTCCTGCCATCTGAAGATTATATTCACTGTCCCAGAAAATTAGGTTCATAGATCTCCACCATGTGAGTTGCCAATGTATCCATTCATTTCATTCTGGTCTAGACTAGCCCTTTCAACTCAAATTACTTCCTTAAAACCTTTCTCTAATGTTTGACTCCTTTTTCAGCTTTTCAGACAATTGCACAATTTGGAAGCTTCTACAACTCATTGTAACACTGCCACATACTTTGGGAGCCAAACTTATAATATGTTGCTGTATGCTTACCACTGCAGGATCAGTCACTTCGTCTGCCCTTTCCCGTTCTGCATTCATAGTCTGTCACCTATAAGAGAGTAGGGTAGTGCTGGAGCATGTGCCCCTACACGGCACCCACCACTGCTTTTGGGTTCAGCTTGCCCTTTCAATGTTCATCTGGCAAAACAGGCAGCATATGCCAGCATTGTGCATCATTTGGTCCCCCAAGCCTTCCCAAAGAGCAGCACACCCACAATGCTTGAAAGAACAATAAGCGGTGGTGGCAGGGGTAAGACTGGCAGTGGGAACAAGGCCCTGCTTTGGATGGTGCTGCTGGTTCAATATGAAGAATGTGTAGAGATGCTTGGGCAGGCTGAGAGGGTGGGGGTGTATGGCTACTTGTGCTGGCGTCTCTGGCTGGCAACAATGATATGCAGGTGTGACCTCCTGTGTGAACACTCCATCAGTGTCAATTGACCACCAAAGGCTGTCATGGAAGAGGTGTCACTGTAATCTAACCCACAATCAGGACTAGTTAGCCATGCTTCCATTACATATGGTTGTTGATTGGGGAAACAATCCTCCTTTAGTGTAGTCCGCTTCAATGATATGTTACATACTTTGCATATCACAGTTCTATCCTGCCCTGTCATTGGCTTCCCCTCCTGTACCTAAAGTTCTCAGAGGTTCATGAGGAGGGGGCCAATTCCCAGGACATGGAGGTCCTCTATAGCATCTAAAATGAACCGGAAAACCTGTGCCTGCCTTACCCACTTTGCAAAAGCAGGCAATGGTGCAGATACATGAGCCTCTTTACACTCTGAGACATTTGCTGAGCAACAAACTGTGTCCTTTCCATTCCTTGCTCTTCCATCTTCTCCTGCACCACCATGTGCACCCTTTCCTCTCTGGCTTGTGTGTTAACATTGCCTCTACAAATGTTATTAAGGCCTTGTCCGTCAACAACTCTAGTGGATCCACAGGAACAATACCCTTCTCCTGCATTACATCAAGTATTGCCAGCCAGTGATTCCCACTCATATACAACGCCTCTGCCATAAGGACTCCCTAAACTTACCCTGCCTTCTCCACCTCCCGCTCCGCCATCTCTCCCTGTAGCAATGGCATACCCTCCATCAGCCATCTTATCTACCCTTCCTAAGCCCAGTGATTCTCCCACATCAGGCAAGACCTACTGTGGCTGTGGGCGTCTGGCAGCTAAACGTCCCATAACCACAAGAGGCTCCCTTTCTCCTCTGAGACCTCTACCTATCAATAAATATCCTTCTCTTAAGAGAGGTAAACCTCTTCTTCATCATCCAAATCCATGTCCTGTTTCATCATTTCAATTCCTTTCTTCCTTGTAAGAACTAACACACTAGAATATAAATCAAAGAAGTGGCTGTCTAAGGAAAACAAATGGTTTTATGTGCGGTTCTCGGACACAAAATGGAAGGTGACTATAACAGAAAATAATTTCTATTTTACACAAAAATAGTACATTTTTAAGGTTTCAAAATGGAAAGTTTTTTATCATGTTTTGGGATGGGTTTGAAGGGATGCAGAAAAGGTAAGGGAAACAAATGTAACATGTCACACAGGATCGAATAGTACAAACACACAGCCAAACGGGATTACCAATACCAATGTGAAACACTCTATTGTTTGCTTTTTAACCATTTTGTGGAGACAGAAAGGAAAAAGGAGCAGGGTGAATAGCGATTTGGGATTTTTTTGTCAGGGAAAGTAAGAGTAAATAGGAAATATGACAAACAAGGCTGAAAACCACATGAAAAGACAAAAGTGGGCAAGTAGTTAACAAAATTTCACTGTCAAAAAAGATCACCAAATTCCTCCAAAAAGGCCTTCAAACTACTTCTACAGCCTACAAACCCACAAAGAGAAAGAGAGGACTGCCAACCCTACTAGATACACTGAATCTTTCCGGGTGATACAATGACTCTGATTGGCATGCCAAACAGAGCCCTGACTGCCCAAACCCACGGGCTATGTTCAGGCATCATACAGGCAAAATTATTTTCTACCAGCAAGTACAGCACAATTCAGGTAGAACACTGAATACTGAGGTGCACATCCATTCCAGTCTGCGAGCATGGCTGAGCAGAGGTTCACACGAGTACTTGTAATTAAATTATATCTACTTGCGCAATGTCAGACAAACCTACATTCATGTGTTTATTTTGTATACATAGGGCCTCATTACAGTTTGGAGGTAGCCATGATGCTATTAGTGCCATGGCTGCCTCCAAAATCGTGTCCGGGTCTGGGTTCCTTGAATGAGGAATTAACGGGTCATTTCAACCTTGGAGGACCCGATAATTCCTCATTCAAAAAACCCATCCCCATTCCGATTCGAGCCCCCATAGGTCTCAATGGGAATGGGGATGGAGCTAATAATGGGCCCATTAATAACGGGCCCATTATTAGCTACCTGGTCCCCTTGTGTGACCCGCAAAGGACGTCTGGTCTGACCAGACGTACTGAGCGGGTCCCACAAGGGAACCTCGTAATAGGACGGAATGGGTTTACCGGCACCAGCACCATTACCGGCACCATTAAACCCATTCCGCCCACCTCGTAATGAGGCCCATAGTTCCTCATTAGACCTATGAAAGTTCAAATGCAATTTGCCACATACTAGCTTGATACTATGCTGCTCTCTGCCCATCTTAGATGATTGCAAATGATTGACATTTCCATATAAACATCAATGCATGATAATCCATATTTTTTCATTTCATTGCATGTCAGATTATGTGGGGTGAAATAGCCCTGAGCGCCATAAGTAAAGGTCGGAGTCAGTATGAGGGCTCCCCAAAATGAAATGCCTGCTTGAATTAATATGGAAATAAGGCCTTGCAATTTCAAAGTGAAAAGGATCGGAATTTAGGCATCAAGACTTGGAGATGCCTAAAAATGTTCATTGCCACACGGAAGAAAAAAGGCATGAGACTACCTTTGCAAAAAGTATCAAACGGCTGAAGTCCTGTTGTCAGAAACGGCAGCATCCAGCATGTAAATAAAAATGACCAAAATGTGTGCAAGCCTGCACAGCAGAAAGGAGCTTTCACTGTGACAGAAATAATTCTATAGGTAAAAATCATTTTTTCCCTTTCAATTAAAGATATGCTTCTTAAAAATGTGTGCAAGAGGTGCAACAAATGAACTGGCGTTCTGTTCATAAGGAGCTCATCACAGAAGAATCCTTTAAGTTACAAAAATCTCCAAAGAAATGTGAAATTTCCACAGAATTAAAGGTTTCACGCCAGGAATTTTCCCCAGTAACATTGCAATTGTGCCTATAGCATTAACATTTTAAGCACTCAAAGGTACAGCTAAAGTCTTGACATATATATTTATGTTGCCCTTCTGTCAGCACTGTTGGCAGGTAACCACTGTACGGGGGTCTTAGATGTTGAAATTGTGCAATTAAGAGTTGATTTAAGAGTTAAATGCTCGCAGTGGGGGGAAAAGCCAAAGTCTTGGTTACATTTCTGCTGTGGGTTCTTCAAGTGTGAAACTAAATTCCAAAGGTCCCTTTGCCAGGGGGACAAGATGAGGACTTCTGCTGCTTCTCCAAGGTTTAAGACTACAACCACTCAGGCCGTCAAAAAACTGGCCATTAGCCCCTGAAGCCTTGGACTAATCTAAACAACAGCCTCCCTCTTGACATCCGAGCTAAAACCAGATCTCTCATATGCGTGGGGGCAGAGTTAATGAGGCATTTCACACCCATTGCACAGAATGAGAGATATCTTGTTTAGGGGATAACTTGGGAAATATTTATCGCACACGATTCATCTTCAGATTACTTCTGGTGTGCCAAAAATGATTTTAGTGACACCAACATACCAAAGGTTACGAGGAAAAGCTTGGATATGATCTCTGTATGAATGTGGGAACCATGGAAATTAGAAGAAATATGCAAAATGTGATCAATATTCTGGATTTTTCATTAACATAGTTTGGGAGAAAACGAGAAAATACTGTAGGTTTGCATCCATATGTCGCACAGACATCATACAAGGTTTATGCAATTTCCTGAAAAATTGAGTATTCATATTTGCTGGCATATGGGTCATAATAGGATGAGAAAGGGCATTTGTCATGCAGTGAGATTTCCATGTGCAAAAACCAGCCCCAGCCCCTTGTCTAAATTAGATGATGGATGAGGTATCCTCCCTTGGCTTCCCAAAACACGTCCACATTCTTTGGACCTATAGGCCCACAGATGGGAGGGAAACCTGGACCACTGCCCTATCAATTATGTGAGACCTATGATAACTCAGTGATGTCACTTGCCTTAGTAATAGGTCACTCCACTTCAAATCAGGACTCTCCCTACCAAATCTGAGATGCACAGCTGACCAAATCTGGAACCATCCTTGCAGAGAAGGGCCTAAATCTTGCAGTGAAGCCAGGGGCTGGAGTAGCTGATTTTGGAAGACAGAGAGAGGCCTTGACTGACCCCTTGATTGTCCCAGCAGTGAGGCCCTGGTGCCACTTCATTTCCATCAAACCCTTCCCTTGTAAGTATATACATCCCCAGCAATAGATTAAATAAGCCTTATATTCTTTAGCATTGCCATAGAGATTCCCCCATGGAAAAAATAACCTATCTTCTTTTTTTGCGTAATTGAGTGATTTTCCCATTGAAAAATATTTCACTTGTCCGTGCATTGTGGTAATTGTTCCCAGTGAAAATCCTTTGTGTTTGTGCTATTCAGTCATTTTCCCACTGAAAATATTTCACTTGTCTATGCATTGTAGTAATTGATTCCATTGAAAATCTGTTGTTTGCCCATGCATTTCGTCATTTTCCATTGAAGAATCTCCAGCTGCTTTTGTAGATCCCTAGAATATTTTTTATAGTAAATCAATTAATTCCCACATTATTTCATGGGATTGAGAGAGTTAGAATTCAAAACTAACTCTTCCCAGTGTCTTGTGAGTCATTATAGTATTAAAGTGTTTCCCCAAAGAATCAAATTCATTGCGAGATAAAAATGAATTTGTCTGTGTGCAACCTCAGTAAAAACGAGTCATTTGCATTTTCGTTTTCCTGGAAATGTTGCTATATTTTGATAACAGATTTACAATTGCATTCCCTTTTTATTTTTTTCATGTGTTTCATGTACTAAAATCGAGTTTCCTATTGTGTGCTAGCTAGTCTGTCTGAAGCCCTATTTGTCTTTGAGTTTAAGCAGCACAAAGTGCTCTTGTGTTCTTTCCCATAACAGTTGTCCTAACAAAAGTGAAAACCCATTTTACCTGGTGCAGAAAAACAAATTGTCCCCTTCCTTGCTGTTTCTTATCGTTTCTGAAAACTCCATTCAAAATCTGATTTTAACCTGGTGTTCCCAGACCTTGCCACTGCCTTCCCTTCAAGCTAACAAGCTTAGTTGAGGTCTGGGGAGTGAGGGTTGCTGGGACTAAGGATGCTTTTGTGTGCACATGCACTTTCCTGTGGGTTACCTTGAATTTCATGGTGTTTTAAATGGTTGATAGCACTGGTGAAATCAGTAAAGTAAATATGTGTGCCATACATGTTTGAGGTGTGTTATTGTGCTACTTGAATACAATTTCTCTGAAGTCAGTGTTGCCACACCTTGGTGGTTATTGTAACTGTTCATTACATTTTTTCATTAAATCACAAATTAATAAAATATTAATTGATAACACACCGGCCTGGTCCTGGTCTACTGATCACGGGGTGCTTGTGGATGTTGGGTGCGAGACGGGTTGGAGGACTCCTTAAAATAATCTGATTGTAACAATAAAAAGTGCTTTTATTGTGCGTCTCATTCATTTGCACGGGAAAGAGATCCCTGACTTTCTTGTGCTGCATAATATATTGTGACAATTATTTACTTTATTGTTCTAATTTATTTTGTTTTGATCCAAAAATGTGTATTTTGTTTGTCATATCTCCTCCTTTTTTGTAGAGGAAAATGGCACATACTTAGTTATGTCCTAAAGCTGAATAGAAGAAAATGGAGCATGAGAAATCTGTAAATAAAAAAATCTAAAGTATAACAAGAACATTAATATGCCTTGGCATGCAAGCTTAATTTTTTTTATTTTGACCAAACGCTGTGTTCCAAGTGTCTCTATTGATAGCATTGAAAAGGTCAAATGATGCCAACTCTTTCATTTAAAAAACACAAGCCTGTACATTATAAATAATTTTCTTAGAGAGTGTTTTGGGAGCAGCAAGCAAGTGAAGGGTGCTGGAAGAAGGGTAGCTACCTGCAAAGGAGGGAAGAGGTGTATACACCTTGGTAATGATGGACAACTAAAGTACATTTTTAGAAACAAAATAGGGTCAAAGGCAAAGGAGAATACATAGATGTACACTGATTAGAAAAGCAGGTGATATATTTGAAAGGACTGGAAGAAATTCAGTATGAATTCAATATTTGTACTTTCTTTAATTCTCAGTGTATGTAAAGGTAAGCTTTAGTTAGCCCCAAGATATTAATGGAATAAACAATTTAGGAGGTGCTAAAATGTACCACAAAAGTTGTGAAAATAAAAACAAAATATTTCAATTATTCTAATTAAATACTTTTGTAGAGTTAAAGGGCCTCATCACGAGTTGAGTGGTAGCCCTTAAATGCGACGGTAACACCATTACTACTCTATTTAAGGGTCCACCCAAACATGAATTGGCAGCATTTACCCCTAGCTGGGGGTAAATGCGCCAGAAAAATGCTGAATTTTGGCGCAATTACTGTAAGGCAATACTGCCGGCGGTAACTGCACTGGAAATTCCCCATTGGGTCCAATGGGGAATACCCATTACCGCCAACCCTTGATCTGGCGCTAATAGCACCGAACGGGTGGGCGGTAATGCAAATACAGTTGGGCGGTATCCCAGTCGGGATACTGCCCAACTCGTGATGAGGCCCAAAATTTCTGAACACATGTTCCCAATAGTCTCTTATACGAACATTTCTTAATAGCTCATGGGAACTGAATGCAAATCTTGCACTTGAAGGCCACTTGGGTTCCACCACCATTTCTGTGCAACAGTACAGCCTTCCGTTTACCTAGTAGCTTACTCCCTTCACACTCATAGCACAACCCCCTGCTCTGTAACACTTTTCCACTTCGGAGTATCGAACTTCTGCCCAGTATTCATACCATGAAGCCATGCCATTGTTTCTGTCATGCCTCATCCTGCTGCTTGCCAGACCTCTTGGGTGCTTCTATCCCCTTTGGAAATACACCCACTGTAGTGTGAATTGATTTGACAGCCCCTCTCTATTCAGTTTCATTGTGGTCCTTTCCAGCAGGTGAGCTTGTTTTTGTTCGGCCAATGACCTATCTATAATGTCATGAACACATATTTCCTATTTACCTCCAAGTGTTTGCATTGTTAGTTACCCAAACTAAGCTGCTAGACGCAAATCCCATTTACTCCCCATCAAAGCTCGAGTGGAATTCAAAACCCTATCCATCACCCACTGTTGCATTGACAATGAGGCCCCCCTGTACCTTACCAAATGTATTACCCAAATTGTCCCAGTGTGTGCGCTCAGATCCACTACAGGCATCTCACTGTGTACCCCTCCGTTTTAAAAGCAAAAGAGCAGGCAGTGTCAGTTTCTGCGTCCCAGCACCATCACTCTGGAACTCACTACCCACTCAAATCCAAAATGAACAATCGCTCTCCAACTTCAAAAAACTAGCCAAAACCTGGTTGTTTGATAAATATGAGTAACAGCTGGCCTCTGTTTCATGCTTTGGCTGTTAGTGTGTGTGTACCTTTGTTCCCCTACCTATGTACTGTACGAAACGCTGTGATACACTCGGGTCAGGGCGTTTCAAAAATGTAAAAAAAATAAAATAAATAAATACATTCCCTATTTGCTCTGTTTGCAGCAATGTTCATAATTGGCAAGACTCAATTCGCTTATTTCATGCCCTTATGTGCATATTTGCCACCAGTAGTCTTTTACAATTTTGTCCAATGTTATCCCGGGTGATGTGACCCCAGTAATGATATCCCTGGCTTAGCTTGCAGTAATACCCAGAAATCACCCAGTCTCTGTCTCCTTTCGTATAGGAAGTGTCCTTATGTGCCACTTTTCACACGCTTCGCGAATTGATTTACCTTAACCGTATTTTGTACCATAGGATACATCCATATCCTTCATTTTTTGCCTGGATGTTTCTATATTTGACTCGAATACGTTTCTTATTGGACCTGGCAACTTTCTTATATAACCTAATCAGGTCCCTCATTTATGCTCCCTATGTGTCACTCATTCCTTTATAATTGTACTCAGGGATGTCCTGCATTTTGCACAATACTTCTTCGAATGTTTAGTCATGTCCCTCATGCGACCATTACGTGTCCTTTATGGTAATCGTCTGGACAGTGTTTGCACCCAGTAACCATCCTCTTCAGCTCCAATCATTTATATATTTTGGTCCTTCTTATTTTCCCCTTTTCCCTCAATAATATGATTTTTAACAGGCTTATGATCCCCAAAGCATAACTCTCTCTTGGTCTCGGCTACTCCCCTGATCTGTGTGCTATTTTGCCCTCATTTTCTTTATTTTCCCTGTCTCCAATGATGACCCTGCTTTTACCCATTGTTTTTCTAGTGTGCCTTCTATGAAACCTGATATTTGTTTACACAAATTATTTTGCTTGCTACCAATCCTGTCTATTACTCTTTACGTCCTTGGTAGTGCTTTCATTTTGATCCAATCATGCCCCCTATTGGACCCCACGAATACAATTATTTGTCACACTCACGGCTCCAGATACTAGCTTGTGCCTTACAAAAGTATCGTGACCTGCAGGAGGACAGATATGTTGGGCTTGATTTACAAACATGTTTTAACATGGGAAAGTCCCATTGAAAACATTTGTGTAAAACAGGCTTGTTATTTTATGCTATTTCTAATTTGTATAGCACCTAACGCCGTTGTTATGGCTACAAAGCACTATGGTGTATAACGGCCCTTTGGAAGACCATAGTCTGTGCAAACATGAAAATAAAAAAGGCATTACATTGCATGCAAATAGTAAGTAGAATTCGTTGACTGTTCAATTACTAGGGGAGATGAATATTTTAAAACAAAAATAAAAAAGCATAGGCTGCATTGTATGCAGGCGCAGAGATGACAGCTGACCGATTTTTTTCGTGGGACATTCTCTGTGCTACAGCGCAGGAGATGCAGGGGGTCCTATAACTAGTCTATCGACCCCCTAAGGCAACTGTCGAGGCGTATGTACATTTTCACTGTATGCAAGGGTGCCTCCCCTCCGTACGAGCTTGAGGCAGACAGTGGGGAAATACGGGCGCTGCAGTGCATGGACCACACCCGGCACCACGGATGTCATTTGGGCGCTCATCTCCAAGCTCCCCATCGTGGGGATGTGTGGGCCTTAGCGTTCTTCCATGGCCTCTGGACCAAACAAAACTGCTCCATCACAGAACCCCCCGCCATCAAGCGGCAGAGCTCTGCTGCCAATGTGCGTGGATTGGCAACATTCCACGGTGACTATACTCTACGCCTAATGCCATGGCAGAGTCAGCAATCTACCTGTGCATGGGTGAACACTTCCCTTTTCCCCACCCCAATGGCAGACATGCTGTAACCTCTTTCCGGAGCTGTGATGGCGCACCTCCACCATTAACAATAATGGAGTCCACGTATGAAAGGGTGCGCACTTCATTGGCACACAGGGGGTGTCTGCCAGGGCACACATTTTAAATTCTAGTGCATGGGTCGGAGGCTTCCTGTTATGCAATTTACATCTTGTCTGTTTGATGAAGCAGTAAGAGGTTACAATCTCACAACAAATACAAGTGTTAAGGAAGTCATATTTGCAGACATGCTTCAAAATTCAATACACCACTGTGCAGGGAACAAAGACAGATGGCTCATTCGTCTGCCCCTCAACAAAAGTATCACTCCCATTTCGAGTGTAGCGTACACACTGAGCGTCCTCTTCACTCATTGGGCCTCATTACGAGGTAGGAGGTAGCCATGGTGCTATTAGCATCATGGCTACCCCCCTACCGCATTCCAGGTCCGGGTTCTTGAAATAGGGACTTACCGGGTCTTTCCAACCCTGGAGGACCCGGTAAATCCCCATTCCGAGAACCATTCCCCATTCCCATTCGAGCCCCCATAGGGCTCAATGGGAATGGGGATGGAGCTAAAACCAGGCGCCCATAGCGGGACCCGCTAAGGGACCTCGGAATACGGAGGTAAGGGGTTACCGGCAGCGGCACCCAGGGGTGGACTGGCCTACATGGAACTCTGGAGATTTCCCGGTGGGTCTCTGCACCCTGGGCCTCTTTTGTGTGGTATTTCCAAATTTTCCCATAGCAAAAGCATTGGGCTTGCTGAAAATGTGTCATATGGGGCCACTTTGAACTTTATTTCCAGGGCCTCTTTTGGTCCCCAGTAATTATTTCCAGGGCCTCTTTTAGTTCCCAGTCCACCCCTGGCGGCACCCTTACCGGTGCCGGTAACCCCTTACCTCCAACCTCGAAATGAGGCCCATTGTCCTTTAAAGAGCCCCTCGTCTATCCCCTCGTCCTCTTTTCTTGCTTCTCATGCCTGGACGGAAGTGAAGCGTGCTACCCACCTCTCTCTGCTTGTGTACAGTTGAGGAGCTTGATTTGTTGTAATAGTGCAAATGGTTCTGACTGAGTTTTTGTGCTGTTGTGCTGATTATGTGGCCACGTGTCTCTCGTGACTCTGTAAATAAACATGCTTTTGGGACCTCTGTGATAGCCATTAAAGAGGGAAAACAGTGGTCTTCGTCGCCTAATTGACGATTGTGGATGCATAGTAATAGACCGCGCTATGGCCCTCCCACAAAAGTCTTTAATTTATTTAAGATGTGGGCAACCCCCAGGGAAAATGGCGCTAGAATAACGTAAACACTGACTGCACTAACAGGAGCACGTTCGAATAGTCAGCAGAACTGTTTCCCTGCTATCCTCTAAACTGTGGGCCTGATTCATGGAATTGTTTGCACAGTGCAAAGTGACTTTTCACTCGTGCAAAGTGACTTTGCATTGCCAGCAAACACCCTGATTCATGGAGCAGTGCAAAGTTTATTTTTGCGGTGCAAAGTGACAGCAGTGGCTGAGAATGTGTGCATTTTATATATTGTTAAACCTTTTCCAGCCTTATTAGAAACATGATAATGTTTCAAGGGATCAGGAAAATATGGCTAGATCTAGAAGTATCCATACATCTTTCTTTGGAAAACTTCTAAAGGTAGTTTAAGGGATCTGCAGAGGAGGGAAGGCCCGCAGTGCACCATTGGGCAATTTACAGTGGCCATTTCCGCCACCCCTCTTTGATGAACAGAGTAAATACTGCATCTATGCTGAGGGTAGATCTCTGTCTTTGGCTGGGGCCTCCCTCTGGAACAGCCTCCCAGCCACTCTGAAACTTGACCTCAAGATCTTCCTCTTTGCTTCTGCCTTCTCTCCTCCTCTTCCCTGTTGATCTGTTCCGCTTAGGCACTGTGCACCTAAATACCCTCTGATTTCAGACCCAAGTTCTTGCCCACCCTGCCACGCACCTGCACTGCCTCCTGGCAGCCCTTGCACTTAGGGTCTGTATCTGTTACCCTACAGGCCCCCCTTTCCCTGCCCTTATCAAACACATCCCGTCTTTACCCTAAAACCTAGCACTTGACACTTGCTGGCTGCACTACCTTTTGTTGTTGTTTTTCATTCCTATGCTCAGCACTTTATCCACCCCAGCATTTCCTCCATCCCTCTCCCTTGCACTTGTGTGTTCTCAATGTCTCTGGGCCTAGTAAGATTGTTGTTTTTGTTCTCCCTTGTCTCATTGCGCTCTAAAACACATGTGTATGAGCGCGATACAAATAAAATATCAATATCTAAAATATCAGAAATGTCCAACAAGAAATGGAGCTTGATAGCAGAAAGGGCCCGTAGAAAACGGCCAAAGAATGTGAGGATGTGCTCACTGTTAAGATGGATTTTGAACTCTGACCTGGTGGGCAGAGGTTCAGAAGGCCAGCCTAGTTTCTTGGAACAGTGTAACCTTCTGGAGAAGCCAGACCAATCAAGGTAGCATTGATGGCGGTCAAGACTAGGCCTCGGGAGGGGTGAGGGTGACTGAAAGACCTCAATGAGCACACAGAGGTAAAGGACCTTTACAAATCACTCCCAGTCAGGTGTGTATATATATATATATATATATATATATATATTAAAAATACAAATATATTTATTCAAGGCCTTTGAGCTTCATCACAATTGTTATCAACAGTAACACTTTTAAACCAATACAACCCGACCAAAATACATACATACAAAACCAAGTGGCCTAAAGGGTTAATGAATGAAATGGGTCCACAACCTAGAAAAGGTAAGGAAACAGGTAGTTCAAAGACTCTTTATGCAGTTCTGCAGTAATCGCAATCCTAACTGAAAGGCACTCCAGTCCCTAAGAAGAGGGGAGCCTATTGCTCAAATGTGCTTGCAATGCTGGTGCACGCGGTAGTGCAGATGGGCTTAAACTGGGTCTCTTTTAGGATCTGTAGCAGCTCCGGAAGGTAGTTGAGGTGATGCAGAATAGGTTCCCACTATTCATGGAGGGTCTCCCCATGAGGGTAGAACAGGTTCCAGGAATTGGGAACTGTTTGATAGCTGAGGCTATCTGTGAAAAGGAGAGGGCTCTGTGGCTTTTATCAGCGAAGTTACAGCGTTGATTCCCAAACAGGACAGTGGCGATTTCTCTGCTCCTGGTGGATGGATAAGGTCAGTTTCAATGTAGCAGGATTCAGGGCACAAGGGGCACAGAGGCAATGCACTTGCAAAGTTCGTCACCACAGCTGGGCGACACGGTAACCTCATTTACTCCGGTTTGGGCGCTCTCTCTTTCCTTCAGACCAGGGAACGCCAAGTGTACAAAATTCGGTGTGAGAGTGCCGTGAACATAGAGCTTGCGATGTACCAAATTTCAAGGGCCTCCTCGAAACGGCGATAGTATCAAAGCAAAGGTCCTGTGCAAGCTGGTCAGCCCACTAGTTGGTCCAGGGACACATCTGAGAAGACTTACTTACAGGGTTTGATGAAAGTGCCAAGAATAGTTAGTCCTACTACTCCAATGGGTCGAAGCGCATTCGCAGACCTTCTAGTTCGATCAGATGCAGAGGGGTCCAGCGGGACGACAGACGACCTTGGGTGCCAAACCTTCCAGTGGGTCACCAACAGTTCCTCAACTAAGTTTCTTAGTTTTAGGATATTTGGATCCTATCCTTCGTTCAGTGAGAACTCCAGAGATCGACATGGTATGGGTGTTTGGAGCCTTCTCTTATCCAGAATCTCCTTCGCGCCAAAATGAAGAGGACCCAGTGGGAGATTTATTCACATACAGGCACACCATACGTGGACTCATCATGGACCACTGTGGTCCCAGCCATTCACAGCACACCAGACTCTCTGGCACCCAGGATGTATATTGGAACCAGACAGTTCAGCCCACATCCTGGAAGCACACACACAAGACAAGTAGAAGCCCACAAAATCTTGGCGTTTCGTGGGAGAATGCTTGCCCAAATAAGGACTAACCCGGGTCGGCTCGACCTGGGGAAGGTGAAGGGGCAAGATGGCCAAAAGACAGGACAAAGAACCTCGTAACATGGCCATTTTGGAGCCAGCCCACCTATTCGTGCCAAACGCGGTAAACGTGGTTTACCTGACAGGAAAGGGTTAAAAATACATGAAAAGATAAGCTACCACCAGCCCTGTCCAAGACACATCTCCACTTCTACTAAAAAATCCTTCGAGAATATCTAGAGCCTTTATAAATGACAGGAAGACCCAAGTGCACTATACTATAAGGTACATTGTGCACTTGCAACATGTTGCAGAAAAGTTGCAACATTGACAAGGACTAAGGGAAACAAATTCTCCCAGTACTGTCTGTCAGTTTCCCCATAATAAAGTGAGCGAAAATCCCAGGGGAATACAGCTGACGGCTGTGCTCCACTAGCAAAGTCAGACTTTGGTGTATAACAGCAGCAAAACATTTTGGAGTACACAGCTGGTGGGAACATTACACATGAAATGGAAATCTTTCGTAACACTCACAATGAATTGAGCAGTGCTGTGAGTTTGAGAGGGTTGACGCATGGCGATGCACTGGTGTGGATTTGCATCTATCTGCTAATGGTATCCACGCGGCAGCCCACACCATTCGTTCAGCTGACACCAAAGCACAACCTTTGCATCAAAGCCCAAAACCCATTAGTTTACGCAAAGGCCCTGGTGGAAGGAACTATATACAATTTGGAATGTAGATACTTACACATTTTATCAGGATCCTCTTAAGCCCCTGCTCTGGAGCTATTTGATCACGAATGTTGACAATTAAACCCATCAACTAAGATGTATTTATTATTAGGAGAACCTTTAATTACCAGGTCGCAGATGTGTCATGTAGGTGCAGCTACCCCTCTGTTGCCCCTTGCCAACCCATGGACTGCCTCATTGCAGTATCACTTATGTGCAGCCATGTGGTTTCACCAAACTGGCTACTGGTCTTTTAAAGTGCCTTTAAATATGGCAGTTTCTGTAGCTAGTTTTTCTGTGTGCATTATTAAATATTGTTTACCAAAATGCAGCAGCCTCGAATTTTCAAAAACGATTCTAATATAATAGTACATTACCAGTGTACATGTGATGTCACTTCTTATGATGTCAGCATAATGACGTGGGATGTGAAGTCACTTCGAACCCCAAGATTGTGGAGAAATGACGCAGCTGGCAGCTCTGTTTTGTGTGTGACGTTGAATACCTGTACTAATGAATATTTCCCATATCAAGTGTACTTAGGAGAAGTACTCTAAACGGTCTATGAGAAAATATAATTACACTTTGAAAAAAACTGCTTAGAACACTCAAAGTGAAATACTTAGAAATTACTATATGATGATTTTGTTTCAGTCACTTCTCTAAAATTGACCAAAGACGACACATTAACAGCAAAATATGTTGATATTGCAACTGAATTATGTGCGCATTACTTCACGAAAAGAGAAGTTCGAACGTTCCATATTCTTTTATTTACCCTAGGATGAAAATAGTTTAATTCGTAGAATAAAACCCGCATCTGTGGTGAGGGAACCCGGAAGCCCAGTAACTAGGCACAGTAGCACTGCGTTAAAGTCAACGCATTTCCAAAAGCCTCTTACCTCTAGCGCTCTTCTTTCTAATGACGTCCATTGCCGTCGGAAGGTAACAGTCGAGAGGTTGCGTCTGTTTTCGCGTAACTAATTGGAGGCAATCTTCCTTTTCCTCAGATATTCCTGAACAAAATCCCTTCTCTGCATGTTGGGCCCCTCCACGCGGCCGTGCTCGAATCTCATCAGGGGAAAAGGCATCTTTCTTTGCGAGCAGCTCGGCTAAGGTGTGACTTGGGACAGAGGTTACGGGCGGCTTACTGATTAACTTCCAAGGGCGTGCGGCATGTTGTAAATGTGTGTGTGAAGGTAACCAAACAGACTGCTGCTTTCAATGGGTCTGACCTTTCAATGTACAGTGAATTATACCGAGAGCCATGTAACATTCCAATGAAAACTATGCATATACATGGGAGGGAATATGTCTTGCCACTGCTTTCAAGCAACTCCCAAAGGTACATTTAGCGCCTGGCCTGCCATAAACAAGGAGTACGTCACAAGTTGATCTTGTATTACAGTTCATTTTGGTAGTAGCTACATTAGACATCTAAACGGCAGTTCTCTTCACCCCTGAGCCCCCCGAACTCAGCACACAGAGCCGCTTGCAGTGCACCACTTTAGTAGTTCATTAATATTGTAATTGACTATAATGGGCACAGATGATTGATGGTGCTGGCTTGACACGGTTCACAGAACGTTACAATGTGGTGGCCTTCCTTAAATCACTAGAGCTGTAGGGTGGCATGCGCATTGCAGACCTATATTTTCATGCAGCACTGCAGCAAGGACACCCTTGTGTTTGTGGCATACAAGAATGTGGTCTCCACAGGTCACATTGCTGATGTCTCATCAGAAATACTGACACTGGATTCAGGCTCCCATACATGCTCTGGTCCAGCCTACATGTCAATCTAAGTAACAGATATAACACACATTTAATAGTATGCACGGAATATGTTTATTTGATTCTACCAATTTTACCCTGCGAGGCTTCTTTCGGGTTTCCTTTTCAGATATATACCACTTTGTTCATTATGCATGGACATACGTGTGTGTATGTGTTAGGGAGAATTCTCATTTCTGTGCTAATTCCCTTCAACCTTAGAGACCCCTAGCTCTTTTGTTGGACTTTTAATTTCAACCCTAGAGTGAGTGGGACCTTTTTCTCACTCTCTCATGTGTTTTGACCTGATTATGGATTATGTTTTTCCTTCGTTTTTTGAGTCTGACAAACTCCATAGGAATCTTCTTTTTGTATTGTGACACACAACACCTTTAGTGCAGTGTCACAGACATATCCTTAAGATTTATAAGGTTTAAATACCTTGGTGCTATTAGCGCCATGCCTGCCTCCAAAATCGTGTCCGGCTTCTCTGAAAGCGGAATTACCAGATCATTCCAACCTTGGAGGACCCGGTAATTCCTCATTCACAAAACCAATCCCCATTCCCATTTGAATGGGAATGGGGATGGAGCTAATAACAGGCCCGTTAATAACAGGCCCGTTATTAGCTTCTTGGTCCCCTTGCGGGACCGGCTAAGGACATCTGGTCTGACCAGATGTTCTGTGCGGGTCCCGCAAGGTAACCTCGTAATAGGGAGGAATGGGTTTACCGGCACCATTACCGGTGCCGGTAAACCCATTCCTCCAACCTCGTAATGAGGCCCCATGTCTTGAGTCAACTACCGTTCCCAAGAATAGTAAAGTGAAATTGACTTTCCTTACCTTTTCTCTTTGTAGGTCCAGCACACACCATCTTATGTGGAGTGCTGGGGGGTTACCTAGTAGCCCCTTATCCTACCTACTCATGTACCATTTATTATGTTACCCTCACTTATTTAAATGGCTTGTGGCAGTGGTTTAATTTCTCCTACTATTGTGCTTTTCTACCGCAGCCTGAATCCTCATCTGCAGTAAAGCACCCATGCGTGACCATTTTGTCAAAATGGCCCAGTCTTCTTTTTTCACAATTTTCTGTTTGTGAGGTCTTTCTTGGGTTTTACTATGTGCGTTGAGCCAGGTTACAGCCCTTTGTTTATTTTCCCTTTGGCAGGCTTTAGCACACCTCTGGCTCCAGTGTGTCTGGAAAGGCAGGATGTGAGAGAGGTTCCTGAAACCTCCCTGTTCTTTGTCTCTAGGAATGCCTCAATGCAACCAGTCCTAATTGGCTGTGTGGGCTACATTGACCCACTCAACAGAATTCTTCTCTATAAACAAGCTGCGCTTTGACAGTCAACAGCAAAATGGCTGCAATGGCTCCTTGGGCACCATTGCATCAAAACTGCGCCTTGTAGCGACAAGATGATGGCTTCACCATCTTGCCAAACACAAAATGGGCGAGTTGGAACCAGGAGCACACAGAGAAAGGTGCTAGTGTGTTTCTGGGGTGCACCCAAAAGAAGTGAATCAAAGCAGCGCTGCTCTGCCACTTGAAAAACCCAAGTTCCCATTGATAAAGGGAATATTTCACCTTGAAAGGATGCTGCTCTGATGCTATTTTCATCTGTTTTTCATCAAACTACTTTTATTAATAAGTCCTTGCCATGCCCATCCATATCCACATTGTGCTTCAGCAGAAGAAAGCATGATCCCTGAATGTCAGGTTCTGTTAGCCAAATCTGGGAAAATCAACAAAAGCTTTATTTCAGTTACATGGAAAACACTTCACTTTTGCTACAAAATGTTAAAAATCACTGCTTTAAAAGAAATTCTAGCTCTCTGCGCACATGTCAATCTCAAGATACCTTGGCCTTGTACAGACTTTTGTGTACAAGAAGCTAACTATGGCTACAAAACAATGTGGGAATTCAGAGGGAAGAGAAAAACCGGATTTGCAAGAAAAATTCAACTTTCAGTCACCACATGTTAAATGTACTTTTGCAAAGTAAAGCAAAATATCTGTTTTAAAAGTAATGTTGGATAAGGCCCTGCCCTTGTTTAAGAATGTAAAGGTGTTTTATTGCTGGGAACATATATGGAATGGGTTATTCAACAGACTTGTTTGATTCAGAACAAAATTAAGGAATTAAAATGCATTGGCTGCTCTGGGAGCTTCAAAACAGGTTTCTGATGGTTGAGCTGATGCCTTCCCCCATATGGAGCCACCATAAACTTCTGAGACACGAAAGTGATAATTGCTAGCTTGAAAAACTTTGAATGGACCGAGACATAGAAAGTTCACACCCTCTTCAGACATTTGTCTGTGCTCCAGGCTGGGACAATAGAAGCTCTGGGAGACTAACCTGTGAAGTGGAGGGGGCCATAAAACTTTCAATCAAACTGGGAACCGCCATCCCACACAGGGCTGAAGTGACAGTTGGTGGTAGCTGAAGAGAAAAAAAATGATCCAGTGTAGGACAAAAGCCAGCCCATTTGTTTCAAAAGACTATTTTATTAAGAAACTTTGAAGACGGTCATTTTTGCAGCAGAAATTCACAAAAATGTAAAAAGTTAACAGTTTTAATGTAATTTTGTGCAGTATAATTTAAGATGTTGTAGCCTTCACTGCCACCTTGGGAACAGAAATGGCTGATAATTGGGCAGTCAAAGGAAAGTATAACTGATGCCACTGTGAATTTCAATGCTGACATGCCTAATGATCATCCACACACATGTATAAAAGTATTGAATTTTAGGCTTAATATTTCACACTAAAAATGAACAAAAATTATTATTATCAGGACGAAACAATGTTTTATAGACTGCAGAGTTGGACTGGCATGTGCTGCATACAATATGTAACCTGCTTATGTAAATTTGTCAAGATGCCACAATTGTACAAATCTGCCATTTGTGGCAAAAATGGATTTGAGCTAAAGTAACTGTGGGAGGTTCTGGACATTGTAAAACTCACATCATAAATCTGACATCAGGCCCTTGAAACCCAACCAGCTGAGAGGAAGACGGCAACTATCACCCCTGACCAATCCAGTTGTTTAGAGGTGTGCTTAGCTAAGCCTGCCCTACCGTATAGTTCTATGATGTCATCATGCTTTATAAAAAGGGTAGCTGACAGAACTCTGGACAAACTCTTCCCTGAACTTCCTGTGCTTGCATCCCTGATCTTCCACATTCACCCTGCAAGACTCCAGATCCCACTGCAAAGCCAAAGCATAGCGGATTCCAGATCCCACTGAAAGGCCAAAGCATAGCTGACCCTACTCCAGCAATGTTAAAGCATAGCTGAACCATCTCAGGAAAGGCCTTGACCCAGATATCCCACTAAAATCCCATTAAACAGGGGAAAGCTATGGTACCTTTAGCATCCTGAGACCAGACCGGCTTGTCCACTACCTGCATCCAGCTGTACTTGCCACTCGGTGACCAGACCTTTGTCCATCTGTCTTTTGCCACAAGAGTCCACTATCCGGTGACCAGAATCTTTTGTGACCAGAACCCTGACTGTTCCAAAATCCCAAAACTCAATGGGAATTGAAAACAAATGCAATTTTCTAATGTTTGAATACGGCTGCAGCATGTTCTAGCTTTCCAATTCTTTTAGAATTGTATGCCTTTTGTTGATCCATTGCCTTGTGATTGCTAGTGTTTATGCCTTACTGCATTTGTGGGAAATCATATGTGCTTCATACATTCAACTGCACATTAATTATTTATTTGTCAATTTCCGAGTGTCATTTTATGCCATTGCAAAGGGTGCTTCCCTCTTATTTTGTGAGGGAAAGTCGGATTTTGATTCTGTTTGCTGCGTCTTATCCCTGACTACCTGCTGCTTCTTTCCATCCACTCAGAAATTGATTATTTGTGGGTTGAGGGAACATTGCAGGGGGAAACCTTAACTTGGGTGCTATCTATCCTAATTCAAAAAGTGTTCCTATTCAATTGTGCTTTGTATATTTTCATGTAGAAGGTTAACCAAGTGTAGTTCAGTAGTCTTTAGTGTAATTATCACCCCATTGGTGATTGCTGCCCAATATTAAAATGTATGTGGTTTTTGTGAATTCTAAAAATAAATAAATATTGTATTTTCACCAACCTGCCTGGTTCATGGTCCATTGTGACCGGGGTTATTTGTAAATGGGGGTGTGAGACGGGTCGGGTATCGGCTCAATTTGAATTCATTGAAATTAAAGAAAGGGCATTCCTATTGAGCGCCACCTTACAGGATAAGACCAAGTGTCCTGGTCCGGTGTGTGCCGCCCGATTGGACAAATTGGGGGCTCGAGTCGGGGATTGAGTTTGTTTATTCACCCGTGACAGTCTAAAACAGCAGACTAACCTCCATGGTAGGAATACTTGTGTAGTTTGAATACTGGGTTACACTGTAGAAGCGCCTCCCCAAAACAAAAATCCTAAGTACCAGGACTGTGTATGAAATTAAAGTTAAATCAACCCTAAAAATAGACAAAAAAGCAATAGAATACAGATTGCCATTACATAAATACCTTAATAAAGAAAGAACACTTTTCATAATGGCCACAGTAGAAATCAATATAGCTACGGAGCACCTTCTGCATAAACTATTTGTCTGGGGGGAATGGCCAGAAAAAGATGAAAAAGTCTGTCTAGAAGAAATAACGCAACAGGTCACCGCCATAGACATGGATACATGGCAGGACGGTGGCCTATTACACCAAGCTTTCAGCGAGTTATATATTACTCTGAAAATGAAAGAGGAGCAGATATAAATTGTCCGAATTGCGGCCCATATGTATATTCATATGGGAGTAATGCAGGAAAATCATGAGGAAAATAGAACTTTTGCGTAAAACCAATCTGAATTTATAGCTCAAATCCTGAACTGAAATTAGCGGAACAAAACTTGTAAAAGAGCCAAGATTCTAAGGCAGAATCTAGAAATTACATAAAAAAGATAAAAGAGGACTTGGCTTTCCAACAGCAGAATAATGTAGACCAAGAGGACCAATTAAATGCTTTAAGAATGGAGTGCCAAGAAAAGGTTGACTCCTTGAAAGAGGGTCGACTGAAATTAGAACAAGTAAGATACAATAATGCCAGTACAGAGCAAATGGCCACTTTACAGAATCAGATAAAAAGATTGGAAGAGGAAAATCATAAATGAATTATGAGAGACCTCCACTCTCAATCAGAATTTGATGAAGAGCGCCAGAAATTAGGCGCTATAACACAACAAAGGGATGACCTGGCTGAACAAAGGGCCGCCCTGTGTCAGGAGAAAGAGGCCCTCCACCAGGAAATGTGTAATTTAAAAACCAATCAGGAGAGAAGGGCGATCTTCAGGGGCTGACTGGCCTAAAAGAAGAATATGACAAATTAATAGGACATATTAGACAATGGAACTCGAGTTAGAGCAGGCCATAGAGGCTCTAGATGTACAGACAAGGGAGGCTCACCTCCTACAACAGAAATTGGCCCAGGGTGCCCAAACTATACAGGCAGCACAGAGAGATAATGAGGCCCTCTGTGAGGAGAATGATGGGCTCCACGAGCAAGTAGCGGATCAAGAGCGGGTCATAGAGGCGAGTAAAGCCCTAATAACCAAGCAAAAGGCTCAGATCTTTGCCTATTATCAAGAGATAGGGGCTGAGAAGGAAAAACTAGCAAGTTTGGAGGAAGAGCATCCTAGATCTAATAGAAACTGGAGGGATGCCAAACAGGTAGAGAGGGACAGGGCAACTCCTGATCATAGTATGATGACCTCTGTACTAAGGGACCCAAACCCATTTAACACTTTATGCACTGCTGACTTCATGGCTACCGGTTCACATGAGTCGGAAACCATGAGGCCATCAGAATTAAATAGGCCTAGCATAATGGAGCTGACAGGTCAGCGTCCCCCAGAGATTGATAGAAGAGCGTCCCTGTACAGGTACAAGAATATAATGGCTGATGTCTCTGACAAGGAAACCCCCTATCAGGATAAGGTCAGACACTCAGACCTGCAGAATCACTACTTCCAAAGGGACCAGTTGCTTCAATTTGCACATGAACAACAGGAAAAGAGGCCCCAAAAGAGCATCCTGAAGACCTCTACCCAATTAGGGCAGTGGGGGGTGTAAGCGATATTCAATCAACACTACAGCCAAGTCAATGCCGAGTCTGGGATGCTGAGGAAAACCCCTGTTAATGTATTTTTATGTCTAGTTCAGTACTCTGGATGGCCACCCTTTATAACACCCCCCCTCTTAGAATCCCCCCGACCCCACTGAGCCAAGAAGTAGGTTTGTTTTGCAAATTAAAAGGTTTATTTGAGAATTTAAACAATATATATATATATATATCACACTTTGTAATAAATTAATATCTGATAGTACACTTAGACATATGATGTTGATCAACAATGGGTAATCTGGCACTAGCACACTTCTTTACAATCAATGAGGAGTTAGTATATGATGGATAAAGTAGCAAAATACTTTTATGATTTCAAGGGAAAAGCAATGAGGAATAAAATGCAGTACAGAAATACTTGATATGGTTTTTAGCAAAAGATAAGATAATCACTTTTTCTCTGGCAATTCACCCCCTCCCCTATGCAATGTAAGAAATGGAAGGAGATGGAAAGAGGAGCACACAGTTCTCAGGAATGCAACCAAATACAATACAAAATTCAGTTCCCCCCCCAGCAAGCTTAGAGGAAACAGCTAGGAGTTTGAAACACAGGCCCAAAATGCTTTTAAATGTAATGGCAATGGATGGGAAAATGTGCCAACTGATTTTAATTCCCTCTAGAGATTCAGGGTGAGTGGGAGATGCGTGTTGGTATTAGTTCAGGCTCACTTTAGCAATGCTCTATGAGTTATTACCAAGTTGCAAACAGATTTTAACAAAAGAAAGAATGGAGCTGCTATTTTGACAAGTGGAGAAATTGAGCCAAAATCGCGTTCCTAGCCCAAACGGTTCCAGAGATACGGACGATTAAATAAAGGTAGTTTTTCGGATTTAAAGTAAAACTCAGAATTGACAGGTGACAGTTGTGCAGCTTTACAAATGACAGATGACACGATTTCTAGGAGGCTGTTCTACTTAGGTTAAAATAGTTTGGATTAGATTATTTTTACTAAGAGATTGGTTCTGCACAGTTCTGCTAGGTACTCACAATACAAATTTGAACTAGGCCTCGTCACGGATCTGGTCAACACGTCCGGCTGCCGTTCTGTCTGCTCGGTGGGTCAATCAGGCACCGGTTCTGCTCACAGCGATCTGGGTCAGCTCTGCTCTACTGGTCTAGCCTCTCTGGATTCAGCGGACTCTGGTTCTGGATACTGCTCTGCTTTCCGGTCCGGATCAAGTGGATTCTGGATGTAACACTGCCTTCTGGGTACTGGCAAGAGTTCTTGGCAAAAGGATTCAGACAGCTCGCCCGGCTGTGGAATAGTTTGCAAATGATTTTGAGGCCTGCTGACAAATACTTTTGCTTGCAGTGGGCCTTCTTGGTTCAAAGGTCTGTAGTCTCTGTTTAGCTTGGAAGTCTAAGTGTTGGATCTCTGGATGTGAAGTCATCGGTCGGCATGCTCCGCAGCAAATGGAATTGAATGTCTCTACCTGTCCCAGCAGTCTCTTTTTATGTGTTTTGGAAATGGGTGTGTGTCTGGGCCTAGCTAAGCCTGCCCCTCTCTACTTGTCATTGGCCCAATTCTCCCCTCTCCCATGATTGGGGGAAGGAAATGGATTGTCATCATGATGAGGTCTGTTTATGGGCCAGAGGATCCTCCCCTGGTCAGTTTGCCCACAAATCTATATTTGATTCAAATACATCTTTCCCAGATATACAATTTGTTGAAATTACATGTGCACATTATATGTTCCTTATGGTCCATGCTTGTCCGCCTCTGATCTTCCTGGGGGCTTGCATTCAAAAATGACAACATTTTGCGCTTTTTAACTGGTTTTGCAATATCGGACATTTACCGAAAATTACACACATGTGCGCAAGGAGTATGGACATTAATTGAAGAAGTGTCAGATTTTTAACATGCAGACATTTGGAGTGAGACCCTATTTTCCGCTAACAACCCCCCAGAATACACCACAGGGTCCTAACGCCTCTCAAAATGTTCACAGAAAAATCACAAAAATAATGATATTACTTATATAATTCTGACAAGTCCGCACAATGAGTTATCTATCTTTTTAAAATTATGCCCTGGTCAAAAAGGGGTGTGGCTTCCCACATCACAGGGTAGAATAACTGGTTTATCCACTTCCCCCAAGCCAGCTTGTTCACAGAGGCACAGCTGCCTCCCAGTTTCTCCCAAGAGGAAGTTATTTTACGACGCCCCCAATATAACATTTGCCTGAGTCCAGGACAGGCCTTTGTTCAACTCCCTGTAGTCCCCAGCTGCTCCACCCCTAATCTAATCAGAGAGGTGTTAACTCCTTTTGGCCATGGGCAGAGTGGCTGAGCATCCAGTTTCAACTCCTGTCGGGGGTAGTTGTCAGGCAGAATTCAGTTTCATTAAGCCAGGTTTCAGCTAAATGTCACTTTTTGTTCCCAGTTTTCTACATTCAAATCAAACTGACAATTTTTACCTATACATTAAATAATTACTTCCTTCAAGTTATTTCAGAATATAGTTTTACATTGTATCCACCTCTTAGCAAGTCTTTCCTTGGTCTGGTTTTGTTTCATTTGTTCAGTTTTACACAAAAGTCTGGTGGTTTTAAAACGCCGGCTTTCTGATAGTGGTGAGTACTGGTAATGCAACCATTTTTGGGATTAAGAAAATGAATTCGCCACAGTTCTGGGTTGCTTTTGGCAATCAGCATTGCCATTCCCAATGGTTTCAAGCTACTGTGTGTGTAGCCCAATGGTGGTTTTAGGCAGTGCCCTCCTGTGCTCACAACATAGGCAAAAATGGGTGCACTCTCTGGGGAGTTCTGGCCATCATGATGTTTTCCATGCCAGTACTGCACAGTATTATTGTAGGGCTTGGATGCATGGGTAAAAACATCCCACAGGGGGTACTCTGCCAACCCTGGACACAGGGAGGAGTCAGAAGACTACTCTCCTGTGCGCCACAGGGGAGAAGAAACTTGGCCCCACCATTCTGTGAGCTCCTCCCAGGCTCACAGAATCATGGAGCGCCTAGATGATCTTGAGGAGACTTCAAATAGCAGCGCCTCTGAGGGCGAATGGACTCAGGTGACGCGACGAAAGAAGGTAGATAAACCAAAAAGAGTTCTGGTAAAAGACCCCAACAGGCAGATCAAGCCCATCAGGAGTTTCATGACACTCTACATAAAAATGCAAAGTATTCTGTCTGGGAGCACATTTGGAACTCTATGAGCAAATGATGGACACTTTTCACCTTAAAGACAACCACAACTGCATATAGTATGTTAAATGGACGTTCTCTCCAGAGTACTCCAGCTTCTTTGCTGGACTGGAGGAACAGAACCATTCAAGATGGTCCACATAAAGGGTGGCAATCTTGAAACACTTTTCCACCCACAGAAACCCCTAAGAGGCTCGCAAAGCGGCCTACAATTTGCAGTGCGGGGAAGATCAGCCCCCACGAGAATTTGTACAGGAGCTAAAACATGCCTTTGCACAAACCACTAGGAGGGTGTGCATGGATAGCAGTGAGTTTATAAGTACCTTCTTTCATGCGCTCCCAAAGTATATTATGACCCAGCTGGTGAGGGATTTCCTTGATAAAAGATCCCTGGACTGGTTAATAGAGCAGGCAACTCGCATTTATGAAGTCCAAAAACCTGCAGACAACAAAAATCAGACCAAAACCCCCCAAACCAGCCAACAATCCTGCTGCTGCTAAGGTAGCGGAGGTGAAGGTTGCCCCCCATTTTAGACCCAGAAATGAGGGAGCCTAAAAATGCACCAATCCCAAACCAGAAAAACCAAAGGCCAAGAAGGCCTTCAAGCCAATCACAAACAGGGGGCAATCAGGGTATATCAGTCCCAGTTACAAGGGCAACCAGCCTATCTTGGGGTATGTATGGACTACTCCCGCCCAAGGAGGTGTCCCGCCAGGTAAGTACTCCCCCAGGAATCTTCCCTCCTAACTTCCCTTAGGAGGGCAGTAATTCCACAAATCCTGGGTTAAGTTATTTTCCCCAGTACCCTGGCAACCCTTCTTTTATTTCCCCGGTTTCAGGAGCCCAGACAACCTAATACGGGAGAGGAGAGGCGAAGGGGGAAGGCTACCAAAATACACCATCTCCAGGGTACTACGGGAGAAGGGATAGCTACCCTTCCCTTGAACAATGGGGTATGAGCAGAGACTCCCGTACCAGCCGGAACGGGTGTCCCAACTGAAGCAACAGGTCCAGAACCTTACCCGGGATCTGGGTCATATGTTCAGGGCTCAACAGAACCCTCAGATGAACATGGTGGCTCAGAACCCCACAAACCAAGGTTCTGGCACCCCAGAACAATGATGGGGAGAGAACCCTGAAAATTCACCAGTTCCAGAGGAGGAGACATGGGTGAAGAGGGGTGTAAAGCCCTAGAAGAAGCTCCCTTACTCACCCGTGAAAAGCCCCAGGACACCCAGGAACCAGAACAAAAATCTCCTGCAACAGAAAATCTGCAAAACAGAGAACAGAGCGTGGGTAGGAGAAATAAAGACCTCAAAAAGGCCAATTTTGGGGAGGAAGTTAGTGTCCTCGAATTTGAAGGGGAAGAATCCTTAGAGGATTCTGGGAAAATAATCTTCTCGTTCAGTGACGGGGGAATTCCTCCCAAAGAAAAATCGGTCCCAAGAGATCTAAATGAAGACTGGGTGGGTGTGGGGGCTGATGCAGAGTCACCCATCCCTGAACCCCAGAATTGTCATCCTCAGAAGAAAATAGTAATGGAGGGATCCTCTCCACAAATTGGTTATGGTGACTGCCACCCGGTAACAGTGGCAGCACAGAGCTAAAGGACACAGGGAATTCCAAAAGCTCCACTATTTCAGGATGTCACATTTTTATTACAGATCCCCAGACTCTGATACAGAAAATTGTCCAAAAAGCCACTGTGTCAGAGTCCAAAATAAAGAAAATGACCACCCAGCTTGCCCAATAATGCACATTACCTTTGTCGGCTTGGGGAGAAGGAGGGTAGATTTTATGCACCGGTCCAAGTGCAAGGGCTATGTACATTTTCACCACTGGTGGACACTGGATCCCAAGCTACTCTTCTGTAAAAAAAGGGCCTTTCATCAGCTAAATTCAGGAAGGGGGGAGAGATACCAAATCCCTATCACCCCTCTTCCTGGACAACTTCAAAACTTCGACGGGAATGAAATTCCTGTTGAGAGGAGACCGTATTTGGAAATAAAATTTGGGCAACACAAAGTGAAACACCCGGTCATAGTTGTGACTCCAGAGGGCACACCCTGTCTACTGGGGAATGACATCCTGCGCAGGTTGTCCCCCCATTAGACTGTGTGAACAAGGTCCTCTGGACTCAGACTAACAGGCCAATACAATTAAAACAGAGTGTCAACCATGTTAGTTTAAATGGCACATGCCACTTGGTTGAACAAAAATCTGTCCACATTGAGTTTCATTTCCAGAACAATCAAATACCTGACGTGACAGTAATTGATGTAGGACAACACACTGGTGATGGGAACTCCTCTCCGTTCCTGAAAATCAACCTTCCTTCCAGTTTTAAGTGGCATTCCACACTGGAAGGAAATATTTTGAAATTTTATACTGATTCGCAACCTGAAAATCCCAAATATATCGTCAAAAGTGATGAGAAACCAGCTCAAAGTTTAGCTGATATTCAGAAAATTAGATAACAGTTGTTCATCCCTATTCAGTTAAATGAGGGGAAGGAGTCTGCTCTCGCCTGAGTGTGCGTGAACAACGGTAAGAGCTTCATTAGCAAAGCCATGTTCCGAAAGCTCCCAAAAGATCAAGCCATTCCCACATTTAAATTGATCAATAAGTGGGAAATGGGCCTGGAAACTCCCAATTCCAAACATCTCCTGCCTAGCAGGTGTCTGCTCAAAATGTCTATGGGTAACAAAAGCATAGAACACAATTTCTGGGTTGTGTGAGATGTCCCTGCTGCATTTTATTTAGGCAGTGACATTCTCAATCGGTTTGCCATTAATTTGGACCTGATCAATTACAAAGCCTGGTCCCGACTAAGGGAAAATCTCATGGACTTTGATGATTCTGAAAAAAGCATTTCAGTCAGTCCAATTGCTGCCGTATGCAGTTGAAGTTCAAATTGGAGAGGAGGTCACCATCTCAGGATGGACACGACTATTCCCACTTGAATTAAAAATTAAAAGAGGACAGACACTGAGGAGATAAACCCAACCCCATTAGTCAATGTAGAACACAACACCATTCCAATATTGATGGATAACAGCGACCCTAGGAGTATCACTCTGGGTGCAGGCACCATTATTGCAATGGTGATTGATGACCCACATTTTTCCATGGATCTAGGAAATGAACTGATAGGACCAATCCCCAATGACTGCTTTTACAATGATAGTGACAATGACTTACCACCAGACAGGATCTTCACCCGGCAAGGGGGGAATTTCCTGGTATACTCATCCTGCCCTTACGGTGAGGAAGAGGTGACCTGTGATATCAGGCAGGATGAGGTGATATATTAGTTGTAATTTCACTATGTATAGTTCCTTCGATCCAATTCTTGAAAAAATACAAAAGTCAAATATATAGTGATTTTTCAATGTTGAAAATTATTTTATAGAAAGAAGTGACTAGTAGCCACCAAAATTGTTCTTCGTGAGGAAGAGATTGCCATAAATCACTCTATCTGAAGACTTATTTTTGTGCCAATGCATTTCGGAATATAACAAATTCCTTCATCAGGGCAAGTCTAAAACAATAAACATATAACATTCACATGCAATTGTGCCAACCATCCCAAGATTAATATCCAATATAGAATAATTCCCATATTAGAAACAACGTAGGTATATAAATATCAGTATGAACAGTCATCATCCAAATAGTTGAAAAAATATGAAGGTAAACACATACCCGACAATGTAATGAGCCGGATCAGAAGGCAGGTCAAAAGATATAAAATAAGAAACAAATCAGTACAAAGGCAAGTAAAGTTAACCTATAACAAAATGGAGGGAATCGGGTCCATTATGTGATGTAGGTGAGTAATGGCGAAATCTATGTTTCAGAGGTCCGGCTGCTCCACCGTGTACGGCGAGCAGGTGCTATGAATGGTAAAGTGAATATATATAAAGGACCTTTCCAAAGTGTAGCTAAACGCTAAATAGAAATAAACAGGCGTAGATTGTAACTCACCATATGTAAAGAACGAAGCGGAGAAGTTCTCTCAGCGTCTGCTCAAAGCAGACTGTCTTCGTTGCATCGACCCGTGTCCGAGAACTGGTCAATAAACTCAATATGATCAAAATATCTAATTACTGGACCTCCTGAGGCAGTAATGGTAAAAGGAGGTCCAGTAATTAGATATTTTGATCATATTGAGTTTATTGACCAGTTCTCGGACACGGGTCGCGGCTCGTGTTCTTAGAGCCGTGATCACGTGTCTTACACAACTGAGTTGCTTGGCTGCGCACCGATGCAAGGAGGACATTCTGCCTTCAATCACGTGTCTTATTAAACCAGGTTGCTCGGCAACGCGCCGATGCAACGAAGACAGTCTGCTTTGAGCAGACGCTGAGAGAACTTCTCCGCTTCGTTCTTTACATATGGTGAGTTACAATCTACGCCTGTTTATTTCTATTTAGCGTTTAGCTACACTTTGGAAAGGTCCTTTATATATATTCACTTTACCATTCACAGCACCTGCTCGCCGTACACGGTGGAGCAGCCGGACCTCTGAAACATAGATTTCGCCATTACTCACCTACATCACATAATGGACCCGATTCCCTCCATTTTGTTATAGGTTAACTTTACTTGCCTTTGTACTGATTTGTTTCTTATTTTATATCTTTTGACCTGCCTTCTGATCCGGCTCATTACATTGTCGGGTATGTGTTTACCTTCATATTTTTTCAACTATTTGGATGATGACTGTTCATACTGATATTTATATACCTACGTTGTTTCTAATATGGGAATTATTCTATATTGGATATTAATCTTGGGATGGTTGGCACAATTGCATGTGAATGTTATATGTTTATTGTTTTAGACTTGCCCTGATGAAGGAATTTGTTATATTCCGAAATGCATTGGCACAAAAATAAGTCTTCAGATAGAGTGATTTATGGCAATCTCTTCCTCACGAAGAACAATTTTGGTGGCTACTAGTCACTTCTTTCTATAAAATAATTTTCAACATTGAAAAATCACTATATATTTGACTTTTGTATTTTTTCAAGAATTGGATCGAAGGAACTATACATAGTGAAATTACAACTAATATAGAACCCAGTATGGGATTCCAGAGAGCGGCTGTATGATTGGGTTTTCACCTAATCTTTGTTTCTTGCTGTATTTTTTGGGTTTGGGTGTCTCCAGGCCTTTTTCAGCCAGCTCCTGCATAGAGGATCTAACTTCCTAACAAAGACTTATCACACTAAAAACCTTTGATAACGCCAGAAGGACTCGATACCCCTGTGGTGCCCACTCAAATTTGCTTCCAGGATGAGGTGATATTCCAGGTCCACAATGACTGCCTCTCCTACCTGAAACCCTCTGTCCAGGAATACTCTAACCAGGGACCTCTCCACCCAATTGAAGGAGGCCGCTGAGATAGCAAAACCGGAAGTCTTTCCATGCTTTAGGCAAATGGTTGAAGAGCGAGTCAACCTAGCTGATGCCTGTGAGACTCGGGAGCAAAAGCAAAAGTTGAAACAGGTATTCTTAGATTTTCAAGATCTCTTTGGGGTGGACTTGTATGACTGTGGTCGTACCGAACTCCATACTACAACAATTCCCGTGCACCCTGGAATGACTCCAGTGTTTGTGAAGCAATATTGCTTGCCTCTCGCATCCATGGAGTCCCTAACGGAAATCATCAAAAACCTTGAGTCCCGTGAGATAATTCGTCCAGTCCACAGCACCTTTAATAATCTGGAGCTGGGGATTTTAAAACCGAACAGCCAGTGGAGACTCTGTGATGACCTTAGGGAGCTCAATACACAGGTCCACATGTCCTGATGGCCTCTCCCATACATTGACAAAGGACTGGCCCAGATTTAGGGGTCAAAGGTATACACTGCCACTGACCTTACCAATGGGTACTGGACCATGCCTGTCAGTAGGGAGGACCAGTACAAGCTGGACTTTACCTTCGGGGGCAGCACTACACATGGACCCGGACTCCCTTTGGATACATCAACTCTGGCAACAAATTCAAAATCTTCCTACATAAGGCCATGCCCGATTTGGGTGAAAGGGTTAACCTGCCTATGTGGATGATGTCCTGATAAAAAGCTCAACTGTGGCAGAACACATAGCGGAAATCCGTTATGTTCTGACCCAGTTGAGGGTTGCCGGAGAAAAACTGTCCTTGCAAAAAGGACAGTGGTGCAGAACCTGTGTCAACTTCTTGGGGCATGAAATAACTCCTGAGGGTGTCTGTCCCCAGTAGAAGAAGTTGAAGCACTCATAAAACTGAAAGACCCCACAACTCTGCATGATCTAAGAAGCCTCCTCAGACTGACTAATTACAGTAGGAAGTTCATTGAGGATTATACAGAGATTACAAGACCCCTCATCCATTTGTTGAAGGGGGATGGCCAAGTGGGAGTGGGGTCCAGAACAAGCTGAGGCAGTAAAGCAACTCAAAATAAGCCTCTCACAAGTGCCTTGTCTACCTTACCCTGTCAAAAACAAGGAGTTCTTCTTGGAGACGGGGTTCTCGAATACATGCTTGACAGCAGTATTAAATCAAAAGCATGACAAGGTCAATAAAGTCATCTCCTATGCAAGCAAGACTTGATCCTCTGTGGAGGAAAAATTCAACAATTGTGAGAAGGCACTCCTGGCAATGGTGTGGGCATTGGAAAATTGCCCATTCATCCAGTGGGAACACATCATAGTGGAGACTCCACACTAGCCTCTGCAATACCTCCAAAGTGACAGAATCCGGGCCAGAAATGTGAGTAATTCCAAAATTACTTCCTGGATTCTGTCAATACAAGTCTTTCGTGTGGAGGTCAGATATGGCCAAAATAAGAAGAGTCCCCTTGCGCAAGGTCTGGCAGACTTGCATGATTGTGCCAGAGAAAACTGTCTCGAGGACGAAACTCTTAAAGTTCAGGACAACATGGACATACCTGAATTCCCCGCACAAAGTCTATGAAGAAGACAAGTGCGAGGGAATGCCCACAGTTTATTTGGATGGATGCTCCTACCATGTTGACAACAATGGGGAAAAGGAACTGGTGGCCAGCGTTGGGAATGCCTGGGTGAATGATGCCCCGGAACCCTCCGCTGGGTACAAAATTGGTCCCCGTAGTAGTCAAGTGGCTGAGTTGATGGCAGTTCATCAGGGCATCCTCACGGCTGTCCAACACCAAGTCCACCAACTGGTCATAATCACTGATTCAGATTATGTCCGGAACGGGTTTGTGGAGCACCTGGTTAATTGGAAAACCAGATGTATGCTATGTGCTAACAACAAACTGCTTACACATGGCAAGCCAATCCAAAATATTGATGATCTGGTCACCTCTAGTGGGATTACCATCTATTGGAAGAAGATCAAGGGTCATTCCAGAATAGAGGCGCCAGACAAAACTGGAAACGACCTAGCTGATCAGTTGGCCAAAACCAGAGCCATCCAGTGAGATCTCCTTGAGATCGAGTCCCTGTTGGGGGAAATCCAGGTCACTGCTATCACTAGGTCCCAGACAAATGCTCACAATGACCTCTCAACTGCCAAGTGGAGTAAGGAGACCCCAGATGCTGATTTAATCACAGCACAAAAAGGGGATCCAATTATTGGAAAACTCTATCAACACATTGAGGACACGGAGAACATTCCCCTGACGGATACTGATTACATTGGGAAAATGGACCTCAGAGTGTTGATGAAGTGTCCAAAAATGTTCCAAATCCAAGATGATTTGTTGGTAAGGAGATCCATCTCTGGCTGTGACCAGTGGGTGGTACCTACCTTATTCCGAAGCCTGATGCTTAGTCACGCCCATGATGCGGCCATAGCCGGTCATCAGGGATTTCACACTACTTAAGAAATCTTGCGGGAGGTTGCATACTTGTCACATATGGGGCAGGACCTCGACCAATACTTGAAGGGGTGTCTTGTGTGTGCCCAATTTCTGCCAACATCATTCACACACTGAGCTCCCCTCCAGAAGAGGGGGATGACATTGCCTTTGTCAGATTTACAAGTAGATAGTTCATAGGGCCTGTGATTCGCTCCTATAGGGGGAACAAGTACATGTTAACTGTAACATGCTTGTTTACCAAATGGGTGGAATGTCTCCTGGCCCCAAATTGCAAGGCAGAAACAGCATCTACCCTGATGATCAACCACATCTTCTCGCGTTTTGGCCTACCCCAAAGGATTGGGTCAGACCGAGGTAGTCACTTCACTAGTGAAGTGATGACAAAGATGTGGGACATACTTGGGGTAAAAAGGAAACTTCAAATTGCATACCACCTGTCCTCTAGTGGGGGAGTTGGAGGTACAACAAAACAATTGTGAGCATTCTATAAAAGTTTATGGCAGACTTTGGGCCAAATTGGGACATCCGATTACCGCTTGTCCTGATGGCCATCAGATCTATACTTTCTTCTGTGACCAAGATGTCTCCATTTGAGCTGATGACTGGATGAAGGATGGTGCTACCTCAGCATCTGCTCTATAGAACACAAGAGCAGACACTGATAAATGCCTCCACAACTCATGAGGGGATGAAGACTCAATATGACTTATAAACAACAAAAAAAGAATACCAAGAAGGAGGCAGGGTCTACTTGTACAATTTCCAAAGGAACCAGACCAAAGAGCATACATTTTACCAAGCTGGCGGGGTTCTTTTGAAATTGTAGATAAAATTTCACCTGTCGCCTACATAATCTGCATCCCCAAAGGAGAACTGACAGTAGAGAAATGGGTCCATATTAATCAGTTGAAAAGTTCTCACCCTAGGCACAATTTGCAGCTTATTGAGGAGCCACTAGAATACCAAATAGACGAGACATCTGAAGCATGAGAATAAGAAAAAAGAAGAACCAGAAGGGAACAGATAGATTTATAGGTATCATTATTTAACAGGGAGTATTTTTCTTCATTATCCGGACGAAAGGTATTCCCAAAACTTCTAGAAAAAACAAATCTATAGTTATCTGTCTCTTGTGAGTGAGCATGTGTCTTGTTATCTGAATATTGTCATTATTGCAATGTATGTGTGTCCCACTGCTGGCACCCTTTCCGGATGGCAGTCAGTGGGAAAATGTAGTAACCGGTTCTTTATCTTATAGATTCCTACTGGTTCCACCCTTCAAAGACCACGGAGGACCTCCCCGGGGACCTGGAAAGGAAAAATCAAAGAAAATCTGGGGGTGTCGCTCAGCATCATAAAGGAAGACATCAGGGAAAGCTGAGGGTGTCGTTCTGCAATCCAACAAGAGACAGCGAGAGGATTGTGGCATACTGCTCCCTGATGGAAGAAGGACTCCTACCCGATGAACCTCATTTTGCCCTACCTGATGAACCCCATTTTGCCCTACGAATGAACCCCACTTTGCCCTACTCTCCCTCAACAAAGTCTCAGAAAAGTCGGGGGGGGAATTTGTGGGCTACATTGACCCACTCAACAGAATTCTTCTCCATAATCAAGCTGCGCTTTGGCAGTCAACAGCAAAATGGCTGCGCTGGCTCCTTGGGGAACCATTGCATCAAAACTGCACCTTGTAGCGACAAATGGATGGCTGCACCATCTTGCCAAACACAAAATGGGTGAGTTGGAACCGGAAGCACACAGAGAAAGGTGCCAGTGTATTCTGGGGTGCACCCAAAAGAAATGAATCAAAGCAGCGCTGCTCTGCTGCGTGCAAACCTAAAGTTCCCATTGAAAAGTGGAATATTTCACCTTGAAAAGGATGCTGTTCTGTGTCAAGTTTAAGAACTTCCTCCCCCCTCCTCACCTGGCTCCTCAGAGGTATACTCTATTGGGATGTCTTGGTCTTCTTTCGTTCCTTCCGTGAAGTGGGGGTATCTCTCTTGGGTGTCCTGATCTTCTTTTCGTGCAGGTAGGGTCTGGCCCCTCGGAGGCCACCTTGGCAGAGAAGGAACCCTAACCGCGGGGACCCCCGGGGGGCCAGCCCTAATCAAGGAAAAAGCACAAAGGTGGAAAAAACCCTGTAAGTTCAGATGGGTTCAGTTGGCTGTAATTCACTTCCTTGATGACCTGAAGGCAGCCGGTGTAGGTAGAAATCAAGGGAATGTTTGTTTGATGCTATATAAATCCTTGGAGTTAGGGAAGGAGTTTGATGAATAGCTGGAAAAGGAGGGTACACAAAAAATAGAAAGGAGTCGAAGAAAAACCCGGTAGTGAAGGTGACAAGGGAATAGTGTCATGATGCCTACTCCCGGGAAGCCAGTTCAGGACCAGCGTCCCCGAAAGCAGACATCATGTCCCCAGGGAGGGACCCAGCAACCCCTTATAGGGGCTCTTTGGACTTTGTCCTGGCGCCTTTGGCGCCAGGCTCATAGAAGGCATCAGTCCTGGTACCATAGGCGCCAGGCTCATTATGGGAGTGCTTGGATGGACCTACCTGATGCAGACCATGCTGCCGGATCCAGACCTCCTTGAGGTCTGAAAGGGACTATTTTACCTATGGGACTATTTTACCACTCGGGCGTGGCTGGGGAAGAATACTTACCTGGAACTACTTTGGGGGCTATTTAAACCACGCCCAGACAGCAGTGCACGTTTCGCGTTGTTCTGCATCTAGCAGCTGGACGCTCACCGTGTCTGCTCCTGCATCCTGGCTCCAGCCACG
Source organism: Ambystoma mexicanum (assembly GCF_040938575.1). Classification (NCBI taxonomy): domain Eukaryota; kingdom Metazoa; phylum Chordata; class Amphibia; order Caudata; family Ambystomatidae; genus Ambystoma; species Ambystoma mexicanum. The sequence continues at coordinate 872,760,498 of NC_090936.1, forward strand.
CCTGCCTGCAACCTGGAACACCTGAAAAGGAAGGAAAGGAGAGAAAGGTGAATAATTGAACTTTACCTACCTCCATCCGGAGTCCGGAACCATCACTCCGACTATCCTGAGAAAAGACATTATTTTTAGAAGCGCATCGCATCGCTCGCTGCAGCGCCGCGTTCCACTCACCTTTACGAGGCGCCCTCGGGCTCTTCAGCGACCATTGGCACCATCCGTCGCCTTTCAGCACCTAAGGAGAAAAAGAGACAAAATAAAGGTGAGCGAAGGAACAGATTGAGGAAGGCCTGATTCTTCCACCTTAAGACTTACCTGATTATTGTTGGGACAATCTTTCCTCACCTCGGGTCGGCGCCGCTTCTTTGGCACTTCCGTACCCCGGCCCCTAGGGGGAAAAAGACACACGCATTAGTGGGCGAAATCAAGATCACTAAGGGAACCATCCATCAAAACGACTCACCAGAGTTTACCTTCGGCGAATCCATTCCTCAACGTGGATTCTTCATCCTGCATCTGAAATAGAGAAAAGGACAACGGACAATTAAGGCTTCAACTTTTGCAACTGAATACTTACGGCCTCATATCGGAAAAGTCAAGCGGAGTTGAATACTCACCAAACCCGAGATCCAGTCAAGTAACTGGAAATCAACGCGCCCCTGCATCGGAAGCAGGATGGAGAGCTCGTCCTTTCAGACTCTAAGGTGAGACTCTACGGGGAATCGCGGAGGGGGTTCGAGGAGTGTGAGTGGGGGAAGGGGGGAATCCAACACATTATCCAGCAGACAGTTAATCCCCTTTTCCATCTACAGAAGGATTCTTCTACGGGCCAGACGGGCGAGGTTTGGGGGTCCAGTCCGTCTTCTGAGTCCTGCGCATCACCTTAGAAGAGGTCTTAGCAGTCCAGAACAGGTCGGCGCCTCTGTGGGAATCAGGTGAGCGTTAAATAGTGAAAAACAGTCTGAGCTTGTAGTAAGTACCGAACAAGGAGCAATAAGGTAAGCCGACAGGAAGATGCTTACGGAGCGGGAGACCGCTCAATAAATGAAATTTAGGAGCCAGGACCGGCTGCAGAAAATAGCAAGGGTGTAGTAAAGGCAGCCCTAGCAAAGTACAAGGCAGGAAGACAGAAAACCTGGAAGAGTGGACAAACAAACTTAGGAAGGAACCTGACTGAACAGGAGGATGCGAGGAAGTAGAAACGTAGGACGTAAGAAACCAAAAACAATACAGGTAAGTCTGGAGGCGGCAAGGATAGCAACGGAGAGGCAGGCAAAGGGGGCTACAAAAGGTAGAAGGGAAGTAGACATTCCGACTAGACGGACCAGGAAGGCTGAAAAGGAAAAAGAAGGGAAGAGGCAAAGAGAAATTCACTGACGAAGTTTCCTCACGAACCGTAGCGTTGGTAAACAGATACAACGCGTAGGTCGGTGGGAGGAGTCAGCATATAAGGACTCGTCCGCCATCTTGGGTGAGGACTGAAATGCGCCTTACGGCAATCAATGCCTCCAGTGTTTCCAGACCCTCCAATCCGAGTTCCTGACATTCTGATGCTATTTTCATCTGTTTTTCATCAAACTACTTTTAGTAATATGGTCTTGCCATGCCCATCCATATCCACATTGTGCTTCAGCAGAAGAAAGCATGATCCCTGAATGTCAGGCTCTTTCAGCAAAATCTGGGAAAATCAACAAAAGCTTTACTTTAGTTATACGGAAAAACGCTTGACTTTTGCTACAAAATGTCAAAAATCACGGCTTTAAAAGAAATTCTATTTCTCTGCGCACAGTTCAATCTCAAGAGACCTTAGCCTTGTACAGACTGTTTTGTACAAGAAGCTAACTATGGCTATAAAACAATGTGGGAATTCACAGGGAAGAGAAAAAACGGATTTGCAAGAAAAATGCAAATTTCAGTCACCACATGTTAAATGTACTTTTGCAAAATAAATAAAAATATCTGTTTTAAAAGTAATGTTGGATAAGGCCCTTCCATTGTTTAAAAATGTAAAGGGGTTTTTGCTGGGAACATATATGGAATGTTTGATTCAACAGGCGTGTTTGATTCAGAACAAAATAAAGGAATTAAAATACATTGGCTGCTTTGGGAGCTTCAAAACAGGTTTCTGCTGGTTAAGCTGGGTCCTTCCCCCATATGAAGCCACCATAAACTTCTGGGACACGAAAGTGATAATTGCTAGCTTGAAAAACCTTGAATGGACCAAGACAAAGACAGTTCACAGACTCGTCAGACATTCGTCTGTTCTCCAGGCTGGGACAATAGAAGTTCTGGGACACTAACCTGTGAAGCGGAAGGGAAGCGGAGGGGGCCATTAAACCTCCAATCAAACTGGGAACCCCCATCCCACACAGGGCTGAAGTGACAGTTGGTGGTAGATGAAGAGAAAACAACATGGTCCAGTGTAGGAAAAAAGCCAGCCCATTTGTTTTAAAAGACTATTTTAGTAAGAAACTTTGAGGATGGTTATTTTTGCAGCAGAAATTCGCAAAAATGTAAAAAGTTAACAGTTTTAATGTAATTTTGTGGGGTGTTACTTAAGATGTAGCCTTCACTGGCACCTTGGGAACAGAAATGGCAGAGAATTGGGCATTCTAAGGAAAGTATACCTGATGCCACTGTGAATTTCAATGCTGACTAATGATCATCCACACACATGTATAAAGTTATAGAATTTTAGGCCGAATATTTCACACTAAAAATGAACAAAAATGATTAGAAGGGCGAACCAATGTTTTACAGACTGCATAGTTGGACTGGTATGTGCTGCATAAAATATGTAACCTACTTATGTATTACTTATGTAATTTGTTAAGATGCCACAATTGTACAAATGTGCCATTTATGGCAAATATTGATTTTAGCTAAAGTAACTGGGGGAGGTTCTGGACATTCTAAAACTCACATCATAAATCTGACATCAGGCCCTTGAAACACAACCAGCTTGGAGGAAGGTGGCAACTATCATCCCTGACCAATCCAGTTGTTTAGAGGCTTGATTAGCTAAGCCTGCCCTACCGTATAGTTCTATGATGTCACCATGCTTTAGAAAAAGGGTAGCTGACAGAACTCTGGACAAACTCTTTCCTGAATTTCCTGTGCCTGCGTTCCTGATCTTTCACATTCATCCTGCCAGACTCCAGATCCCACTGCACAGCCAAAGCATAGCTGATTCCAGATCCCACTGAAAGGCCAAAGCATAGCTGACCCTCTGCTAGCTAGGTTAAAGCATGAACCATCTCAGCAAAGGCCTTGACCCAGAAATCCCACTAAAATCCCATTAACCAAGGGAAAAGCTGTGGTGCCTTAAGTATCCTGAGACCAGACCGGAATTGTATTATTTGTGGGTTGAGGTGACATTGCAGGGGTAAACCTTTACTTGGGTGCTATCTATCCTAATTCAAAAAGTGCTCCTATTCAATTGTGCTTTTGATATGTTTATGTACAAGGTTAACCAAGTGTAGTTCAGTAGTCTTTAGTGTAATTATCACCCCATTGATGATTGCTGCCCAATATTAAAATGTATGTGATTTTTGTGAATTCTAAAAATAAATAAATATTGTATTTGGACCAACCGGCCTGGTTCATGGTCCATTGTGACCCGGGGTATTTGTAAAAGGGGGTATGAGATGGGTCCACTATCGGCTCAATTCGAATTCATTGAAATTAAAGAAAAAGCATTCCTATTTAGCGCCACCTTACAGGATAAGACCAAGTGTCCTGGTCTGGTGTGAGACGCCAGATTGGAATCCTTAACAGTTGGCTGGCTGCATGTCCTTTCAGGACAGCCACACTGCTGTGTGATTGACAGCCTAGGCTGTGTATGAATGGGAGAAACCTGCTTAAAAGGTAAGGGACTAGAGGCAGAGTCGACCACTGGTAGAAATACCCGACGAAGAAACCGTGAATGAAGCTTGCTGCATCCTCCTATACCTTTGAATTTCCCAGTGAAGCCCTGCTGCTGTGCTGAAACTCCTTTTTCAATTCGACAGAGAAGCTGAAGGGACAACTTCTCTCCTTGGGTTAGTGTGGCCTACTTACCCAATACGAACTCCACTGGACCATCTTCCCTGACTGGCTGTACTTCTTTGCTGCTGCAAGAACTGAGTGCCAGGGGTTGAGAAATCTGCAGTCGAGTGCAACGTCTGAAATCTGGCTAGAAGCTCCAGGTGTCTCCTAAGAACCCTCCCGAAGCAGGATGACCAGAGCTGGAGTCCCCTCACCAGGGTGCAGGACCAAAGGAGAGAAGGAAGCACAACCAGTATCCGAGATCAGCGACAGTGCTGTTTACTAAGCGCTGAAACCGTGAAGTGCTGCTGAACCAAAAAGAGCACGTAGCTGCCGATGACCTCCCAACTACCAATGCAGGAGCCCTCCAGACATCCTCTCTCTTGTCCCAATTACTGAGGGTGAGGAACACGGGGTTTGCACCACTGTGACAGGAGAGAATCCAGCTGGACCACTCTTCTTCAAACCAGAGGTACTGTTTAGATTTGGGGTACTTACCTCATTGTCTTTTAGCTGTTCTTTTCACAGTTTGGGATTGCATTGCCTTACCTTTAGAGTTGATTCCAACTCTCTTTGCAAAGGCTTCACAGCATGTGACCCTACAAGTGATTTTATTTAACAAACTCTCTAACTTTGTGCAAGACTTTGATTCTAAGAAGTACCTCAGCTCCATACACTGTTTTGAATTGACTTTGGCTGTCCTGGCTCCCTGCAGACTCTTCTAGCCCATTGACTTTCATATTGCTGTCCCTCCTTTTTGGTAACTTGTTTTAGATGGTTATTGCTGAGATAGGCTTGTCTAGACTTCATTTGAAGATTTGAGTATCCTCACACATACTGAGAACTTGTTTAACCTTTTCCTTCATTAAACCTTTCCTTTCTGTAACGTCAGAATCTGAAAAGTATAACTAGTGTGATATAAAAATTCCATTACTGTCCTTGCGATTGAAGTCACCTCAGGGTGTAGCAATTGTGTAAGAAGCGTATCCAAAGATTATCCAATAACTTGTTCCGATTCTGAAAAGTATTTTTAAACTATATATTTACTGTTACACAAATTGCCTTTTTAAAACGTGATGTTAAATAAATAAAGAACTATTTATAACTGAAGCCTTGAGTGTAAGTGAGTGTAAGTGTTACTTGTATTCGTGAATTTCATTGCTACAGCTCTTGCAGCTCAGATTTCCCCCTCTTGAGATAGGCCTGTCACTCTACCAACTTGTGTAGTACAGACCTATACCAAAAGGTGGGTTACCTAATACCAAGCAGATAAGTGTTGTGTAGTCTCACACAGCATGACTGCATCAATTCCTATGTAACTGTATGTTTTTGGAAAATTAATTTAGACACTCTTCACCCCTAATTAATGAAGGTACTTGAAAGGCTGATTAGATGTGGTACTTTTTCAACAGCAGACTTTCAGAAACCTTACAGTTAGGCAATTAGCCCTGGGCCGGGGAGGGGGGTATTGCTGTGCCTGTTAATGCCCATGGGGCCCATAGTTACAGGTTAATGAAGGCCCTGTGGCCATTACCTGATGCGGTAATGGCCCTCTACCCGCTGATGGCCTTATTGCCATTAGTATTCCGGGGTCAAAAGCAGTGGGATACTTATAGTTTTGTACCGCTTTTAGATCTTTGCTGCTACGGTTGCCTAATGAACCCTGCAGTTGCAGTATGCATTAGTCTGGAAAGACTAGACAGCACTTTCAGGTTAATTGATATGGAACGGCACAGAGCCATGTTAGAAGGAATGCTTCCTGCTGCTCCATATCAATAGACTTGAATACAAAAGAAATGCTGCGTTTGAATAAAAAGTAGGAGATGCAGGTTGGATTGATATTTTTTTTTTCTTTTTTATTGATTTAGTTGAATACATCAACTTTTCAATATGAGTTCAAAACAGAATAATATACAATTTACAATCATAAAATGCAATCCATAGATGAATATCATACATTTGATTTGAAGGAATTTGCTTTTTTGTTTTCATTTCAGCCATAGTAAAAAATCAATATGCAGTAAACAACATGGAAAGTATATTAAATAAAACCCATTGGTCAGATGAACAACATATAGAGCTTCAAAATAAAATGATGCATTCATAGATTTGGTGTAGTTGAGGAATGAGAAGTGTCTGAATCATCAAGTTCTAATGAACATAAAACCTGTACTGTAGCAAGTTGCACTGTCAATATCTGCGAGCCAAAATAAGAGCCCAACACTGCGAGCCAAAATAAGAGCCCAACACTGTTTCTGATCGCAGAACACATAAGTAGCACAATATTTGTGGAAATGCATTTCTCTTTTGGATGTTAACATAGGGCATTGCGTAATTAAATTCTCCAAGGTTTCAGGGGTGTTCGATGCACAACAAAATCGACATATGTTTTGTTCTCCGGCCAAAAGTTTTCTAGTGTATAGCAGATCTCGTGTTCGCCAGATGCAGAAGCGAAAACGCAAAATAAGCTGACGAAAATAGGGAGACAGAGCTTTACACAGATACTTTTCCGTGATTCCGCTAGATTTTGGTGGAAAACGTGGACTAGAGGCATTTTTGTATAGGAGACAAAGTTGTTGATTATCAATCCATGCCATTTGAGCAATTTTTTGTTTTGCTTTATCCGGATTCGTTATTAAAAGCTCAAAATTGACGTCAGCATGTGCCAGTATTCTATATGTTGATGTAAGCCAGTCTCGAATGAATGCATGCTCCGTATTGAACATATAGGAAGAGAGCGTTTTGAGTAAGGTATCCGATTGCGTGCATATTAGACAGTTACGCAACAAAGCACATTGTTTCCAATGATATATTGAATATAATGGGATGATGCCCAGTTCAAAACGTATCCACGATATAGGAATACATTGGGGCAATTAAAGTATTTTGCGCCAAAATTTGGCTTCCCATTTATCTAGGATATGTGAAGGTATTGGAGGACCTGTTTCCAACCCATATAAAATGGTTGGAATGACTTTCATTTTCCAGAAATGAATGGCAGGAGAGATGGAAAATTTGCCATATCTAGCTAGAATAATGCGAGTTTGAGAGGTGGTTGACAAAGGTTTGGACTCTATGAGATAAAGATGTTTTGTAGGTCTGAGGATCGGTTAAAAAATCATGCCCAGATATGTATAGGCAGATGTGATCGATAAATTGACATTGTTAATTGACCATTGCTTAAGTGTGTGAGGTCCACGATGAGGATTGTGCATAACCACCTGAGTTTTACCAGTATTAACTTTGAGTTCATTTTCTAGAATATAAGATTGAAAGATAGTAAGTAATGTTTGGAGGCCTGTACGCGTCTTGGAAATCAAAACAATATCGTCAGCATACATAAGTGCTTTTATCGGGATGTCATTTATTCTAGGAGAATCAGATGCAACAGCTTTGAAATTGGTTTTAACATCATGAATGAAATAGTTAAAAATGGCTGACGCCAAAAGGCAACCCTGCTTCAAATCACGTGCAGTAGGAATGGGTTTCTAGAGTAGACCATCAAGATTAAGTCTAATTTGCACCGAAGTGGACGAGTGGAAATGATATATTATTTCAGACAATGTGGATGGACAATTGTCCTAGTTAACTTAGACATTAATTTAATTCTTGAAATGGAATCGAATGCAGAGTGCAAATCTACAAATGAAAAGTACATGTGTTGCTTTTGTGCAAGACATTGCTGTTTTATAGCATTCGAAAGAAAAAGATTAACTACTGTGCCCATAGCAGCTACAAAGCCTGACTGACATGGATCCCGGAGATGATGTGATTGAGTCCAGGCGGAAAAATCACGAAGAACAAGTTTTGCGAAGATTTTGCCTGGAGTGTCAAGTAAGGCTATAGGTCTATAATTGTGGGGTGAAGAACAATCTCCTTTTTTATATATGGGCACAATGACGGATGTTTTCCAAGATAGAGGTAGGTTTTTGGAAACCAGTATGTGACGAAAAAGTTGATCTAAAATTTGAGCCCATAGGTCAGGGTTGTTCTTTAACATATTGTTGGTCAAGCCATCAGGTCCTCTAGCTCTAGAGTTATTAGACCTTTTAATGTAATAGGTTATTGTTTCAAAGTCAAAATCAAGAGACCATGTGGATTTAGAATGCATGTGATAGTCCATAGTGTCATAAAGGGGATCAGCATATAAAGAGGAGTAATGCAGGGCCCATTGATCTTCTTTTACTCCATAAGCTTGAGCATCTAACTGATGTCTGCAATGGTTGTAGTTTAGTAACTTCCAAATATCGGCAGAATTCTTAGCTTGAAGAGTAGTCAACATTTTTTCACTATCCCGTTGAAAAAGGATTGCTCTATGAGAGCGTGTCCAATTCAAATATCTAGTTCTAGCCTTTTTGAGGGCGTCAAAATGGGATAGGAGAGAAGAGGCATTCAATATTTTGCATTCCTTTCTATAGCTCGCTTTTCTGAGCTTAAGTTCATGGTCAAACGCATGTAAATGAATGATAGGTTTAGATTTCATGATGATGATATTGTTCTTGAATTTCTGTAGAATGTTAATATAATCCAAGGACATGTTATTTGAAATCATATCTGTAATGGCGGTATTGAAAACACTGAGTTTTGTCAGAGTCCAAGAAAATCGGGTTTTAGCCTGATTAATGATGAGGGATGAACTATAACGTTGACTCTGAGACGTAGAGGACCATTCTACTTTCGAAATTGAAAGAGATAATCAGTTGTGGTCACTACATGTTTGAGGTACAACAGTGAGTGTATTAATGTTGCGATACAAGTTGGAATCAATAAACATCTAGTCAATTGTGCTAACTAAATCATCTCTATGCCAAGTAGTGGCAGCAGGAATGTCACCAGGAACTGTCCCATTAACCATTATGAGATTCCGTTCCATCATGAAGGAGGACCATGTTCGGGCGTCCTGGAAGGCAGCTTCGTTTTTTGGGTGGAAACAATCCAAATTGAGGTCACCAACTAGAAGAGTGGCGATAATATCTTTAGAAAGGGCAACAATTTGCAACATGTCAGAAAGTGTCCTAAAAAGGCAAAATTTGAAAGTTTCGCACTATTGCGATAGACGTTGAATAATGCAATGTTGCCTGTCGAACTAGTAAGTTTCACTAGTTGTATAAAACATTCAAAATTGAGCCATGGTTCGAGCGAAAAATGTGAAGAGGAACAAGCTGCCACCAACAAACCCGACATAGGTCGACCCTTGTCACCTTTTAGAGCAGGAATTAAGGCGACAGAATAGTTGTCCCAAACAGGGGACTGAATAAACCAGGTTTCTTGAAAGGCCAAGATGTCAAATTGATAGGGGAAAGATGGAATGGATTCCTGTAAATGAGAATGGCCACGAGTATTCCAACTGCATAGACTAATCGTACCTGTGGTGGGTACATGGATCAGTTATGAGCTAGTTGTCTTTTTGGTAGGAATATATGTACGTGTCTTGAATGAAGAAGTTGGGGGTGAAGTAAAGCATTGCTGAATTTCGCATTCCAAATAGTCTTTGCAACTATGCCAGATGGAATCCATAGGCGAACGGTAGTAAAGTCATTGCCAGCAATAAATTCTACCAGATCAATGTCACTTGTGGTTATGTTTGTCAACTGATTAACATCATTAAGTATATTCAAGATACACTGCCTATTTAGGTCATAAAGAAGGAAAGTATTCCCTCGACACTTCATGATAAGAGAATGACCAATCAGACCAGATGATTTAGGTATCTGAATTGGTTTGACATTGGAATTAGTAGAAGTGTCAGTGTGCAATGAATCAGACTTTGGAAATAAAGGCAAAGAAACTCTGTCAATCAAAGGACGTGGTGTAGGATTCGATGCCCAAGAGACAGAGTTAGGTAGTTTATTATTAGTCACAACTTTAATTAGAGGTGTTGTGTTCATTGTAGTGGCATCAGCTTGTGTCAAAATATCAGTATTTGTTTTAAAAGAGTGATTAGTCAATTTAGTGGATGTAGAGTTTGAAAAAAATGCATCGATAAGAGATTTCATCTGCGAAGAGATTAGATTAGAATCCATAAAATTAGTCTGTGGTATACATGGGTTCAAGGACAACTGGTCTCCACTCATCGTAGTTGCTGGACGAGAGGGTACTGGAGCAGCAGGGATGAGTGGCAAGTTTGTGGGTATAGATGTTATTACTGAAACAGGAGGTAGTGATGATGCGTGTTTATTTTGAGATAATCTTCAACCATTCCTCTTATCTGATCACGAGAATAAGTGTCAGAACTGGCGTTACTCAAAAGATGAGTTGCTTGAGTGGAGTTAGCAATTGGTTTATTGCTGGTGGCTAAGGAAGGCGCCTTGTTAATATTCACAGCCGGTAAGATATCACTTGCAACAGGCGGAGGACAACCCGATGTTGCATCTTCCAAAACATTAAGTAATTTGCTTAATGGAGAATATTGCAAATTCGGAATGATTGAAGAAGCGACCTCCTTACCTATCCCTACTGACAAAGAAGTTGTATTGTGCTGGTTGAGGGAAGTCTCTTTTGGTAAGGTTGACGATATTGAAGAAGGTCGCAACTGAATTTTTGGGAATTTTTGGCATGACCATATTACTAGATTTTTTGATCAAGGCTTGTCGCAAGGTACGTCTTTTTTTCTTTTGTTTCTTTTCCTGTGCACGAGCTGCTGGTAAAGTATGTGGTGTAGGCGGAGGCAAAGTTATAGTATCCAATTCAACAGGTGTGGGTTCGGGTACTATAATAGCCTGTTGAGGAGTGGCTTGAGAGGCCTGTTCGTCCGGGGATACACTTACCCATGAGGTATCACCCATTATGGAATCAGGAATGAGCTTGGAATGGGTTGTATAATGTTAGCAAAGGTTGGGACCAATGGATAAGAAGGACCGTGTCTAGCATTAGGGGAGTGCAAAGGACATCTCGGAAAGGTGGAGGTGTGCAATGATGTCATCCACTCGTATAAGGAATTGATTTGCGCCGCTTGAAGGGAAGCTTTTTGATCAATGCGTTCTACAAGTTTGTGCTTAGAATGCTTAGAATTGTGGTGTTGATAGCTGCAAGTGTGATTTCTAGCATGGATGAAGAAGCGTTGGTTGCAACGGGCATAGTATGATGACGAGGGGTAGGTTGCATATATTGCGAGGTTTCTTCAGATGCACTGCTAATAGTTGAAATGTCTTGTTGTGCCTCTTGCTTATCACTCGTGTTGGAAATAGAAGAAACTTTATGGGGTGCATGGAAAGAAGTGTCAGCTTCCTGTATGGTTTCAAAGTGATGAAAGGTTGGAGGTAAAGTGGATGATGATGCAATTGTAGGCGCAATGGAAGTGCATATTCTGTGATTGTCTGATGCTAGTAAAGTCGCATCAGAGAGTAGTTGTGGCATAGGAGTCATGTTGCGAGCGTGAAGATTAATAAATGCCGGCCGATACGGGCGGGCCACGCCAAGAAAAGGGGAATATGCAGGGCCGGGAAGAGTATTTGTAGATGTCATTCTGTGTTTAAGTGACGGTACAGTAGATGTTGTTGGGTACGAGGGAGCACATGTGCATGTAATATTGTGTGAAGTGGAGTTGTGATTGGGATTAGAGGGAAAGAGGTTAGGGGTATGAGTGCGACACATGGCGTGATGGTTGCCTGCAGTGTCCATTTTGGACGCTATGCTAGCATGATCAGGCATGCCTGATTTTAAGGTATGCAGATGAGTAAACATTATGCAATTTCACAGAATTGAATAAAGTCTGAGGGAAGCAGAATGGGAGAAGAAAAACAAAAAAAAGGAAAAAATTAACACAATTAAAAGAAAAATGGAACAAAGCTTTGCTACGCCAGGCGAAGCGGGCAAAGCGGTACTTCAACAAGGTACTTCGCTCAAGATGCGCGCGCGCGGGTGCGCGGGCGAGCACGCTTTTGAACGTTAGTTCACAATAGTCCAGCCCTCCTTTGGCAAATAGCTAGAAACAGAACAACAAACAAACAAACGAAAGTAACGTGAGACTTGCACTCGAAGGAAATGGGTGGGGAGCTCAATCAGGGCTGCATTGAAGTGGCTTCAATACCTTCAAGGGAACAAGTTCACAGGCATCCAGTCAGAGCAGCGATCCAGAGCGGGCAAAGCGGTACTTCAAAAGGTACTTTGTTCAATTTGATTATGCCCCATGTTACCGCACACACAGCCCCCTGCTCTTCCACACACGTTCTGCTATACTAGTTTATTGAAGATCTGCAGCACGTGATGCATCAGGAGAAAGAAATGGCATCTGAGATCATGAAAACTCTCTCAACGGAATGGGAAACAATGATCGGGACCGTCGCTTGTCAGAAGTAATTACGGGAGATGAATTACCGGTGCGGTAAGGCTTGAAAAGCACCAATGGGTGCGTGGAAGTGCGAGAAAATATGGAGCCAGAGGTACTAGTAAGAGTTAATGTGTCTACTTGACAGCTGCTAAATGTAACAACTGAATGTAATTAGACTTTAAACTAACACTATGGGTCATTTTGGATGTACCCAGAGCAGATCAAACATGTGTACAAAATTTGCACAGACAAATTTCACATTGTTTTTCTATTCTTCGCGATACTGTGCCACACATCCTTATGTGTACCTATTGCATGGAAAATACATGTGTGAACTCAGTATATGTGCAGGATTTTAAACCACATATGTTAAAAGTGCAATTTCACCAACTGTACAAACCATGTATATCCACACAAATAATCTGTGTAGAAAATACGACCAATGGTGTAATGTTGGGCCCTTATACATATTTTAGCAACCAGATTTAATAGTACCTTCTCAGAGTTAGTGTAAACTAGGGGGCGATGATTCAAACAGGCAGCCCAAATCGGGAAGCCATGTCATGCTAGTCTCATTAACATCCCACAAAAGGAATTAGAAGCGGGGGAGCATATAAAGCACCGATTCACCAGAGTCTGTATATACATTGCATCATTCTCCTTTACCTCTCTGCCTCCTTTCATACCATTGATCACACCATTCTGTTAGGCAGGCTACATTCAAAGGAATCAAAGACAATGCCCTCAATTGGATCACCTCCTTCATCGTCAATCGCTCGAAAATCCTGCTCCTCCACCCTTTCACCTCTGCATCCTGCCCAGTACCAAAAGGGGTCCCACAGGCAGCATCCCTATCTCCCCTTCTCTTCAATATCTATTTGAACCCACTCCCTGCATTCATCCACTCCCACAATCTCACCTGCTACAACTACGCAGATGAAACCTAGATCGTCCTTACAATCCCCAAATCACTGGGTTCCACCTGCCCAGATCTATCATCATGCCTTTCGGATATTGACCACTGCATGACGAGAAAGCACCTCAACCTCAACCCTGGGAAAACAGAAATCATAGTTGGCAGGAAAACCATGCTCCTCCCCCAACCTATCCCCTGGCCTCACTCTCTAGGCCCCCACTGGCAACTTCCACCAAGTTAAAAAACATTGTATGCACACTGGACATGGATTTATCCCTCACCCAACACACCAATTCGGTATCCAGATCCTGTTTCTTCCATCTACGCTTCCTCAGGCATATCTTCCCATACATCTCATATCCTCACAGATTCTCTGCCATCATCTCCATCCTCCTCCCCTACCTAGACTATGCAAACTGTCTTTATCTATGTGCACCAGTTTTACAGCTAAGAAAACTGCAAAGAATACAAAATGCTGTAGCATGCCTGACCATTGGCCTCCCTCCCAGAGAACACATCAGCCCTACACTAAGAGTCTTCCACTGGCTCCCTATTGGTATACAAACCACCTTTATAGCCATGTGCATCACTCACCGCGCCATCCACAACACTGGCCTGGAATTACTCCATGACAAACTCACCCGCTACCATCCCTCCCGGACACTCATATCCGGCACAGCGTCCCTCCTAGTTGTCCCCCATTACAACTGCACCAGCCTGGGTGGATCCTCCTTCTCCGTTCAAGCACCGACCATCTGGAACTCGCTGCCCCTCCACAACATTGACAATCACCTGACCAGGGGTGTAGGAGACACATAAAATCTGGGGGGGACAGGGGACATCTTGGGGACTTTTATTTATTTATTTATTTATTTATTTATTTATTGTGTTTTAGTCAAAGAACTCGACTTTTCACAAAATTAGAATTAAAATAGCAGTACATATTAAAATTACAAATATCACTGTATAAAACAAGAGAAAAGAAGAAAAGAAAACAGAAGAAAATTAAAGGAAGCAGCAGCAAAGAACATGTCTTTGCATGTTGCATTTTTGGATTTATCATCTGACTATGAGCTCATGGTAAGCGAGAGGAAATGAGAATTACTTCCAGTGGGCCACAGCTAGGACGCCAGCTCATTAAGAGGCAGATCACCTGTAAGTGGACTCCTGCCAAATAAAGGAGTTGCAGCTTTTTCTACCAACTGCAAGTTGCTACTTTTTTGTGTGGGGCAAGGAGACGTGTATGTCTCTTGGAATGGAAGGATGGGGGTTTCAAAGAAACCTAGTAGGTGGAGTGTATGTGGACCCAGGGGGGTGGCCAGAGGGGCAGCCCGCTATGTGGGCTGCCCCTCTAGCGCCCCTGAGAGGGCCGGGCCAGCCTCTCACGATGAGTCTGGTCCCTCTTATTCCATCTCATGCTGGCTTCAGAGCTTAGCCTTTCTTTGCCTTTGTTATTCTGAATGCAGAGCTGGACTCTGTTCCGTTCTCATTTCACATGTGCTGCAAAGCCTGATCTATTTGATTCTCTCATATGTTACTAGGACGGAAGAGCATGGGTCCTCTGCCCTGCTACATTATTCAAAGAGCTCCTCTGGCCTTTCTTTGCCTCTCCCTTGTCTCACTGCTTGCTTGCTTAATACATACCTCCTAGCTTGAACACTCAACATATTCTCCCTAACACAGCAATGGCAGCTGCAGTCTGTCTTAATTTCTATTTGTTCTGTATCTTCAATTGCCATCTTTTCCCTGCTTTTCTGTCTGCAGGGGAAAGGCATTTGCTAGTCACTGACTTGATGGTTCTTCCTGGCCATAAGAGGGCGACAGCTAGCCAGTATTGGAAGAACCTGAGCATATTATGCCAGAGGCTGGCAACTGCCTTCCTAATGCCTACACAAGCGACCACTCTTGCCTTTGTTTCTAACAGTAATTCAGTGGATGAAGAAACGCGAGAACACACATATTGCTTATAAATGAAGGGGATGATGTCACACTTGGTTAAGGCATTTTGATCACGCCAAAGCTAATTTCCAGCTGCAATTAAGTGATTACCTTTTAGACTTCTGGCTTTAAATAACCTTAGTATCACCTGGAAAGCATAGAGTTTGCTAAACAGGCTTCCTGAAGCACAAGGGGTACCCTTGTGCATGGATTGTACTCATGGGCATGGATGTTTGGAGGACATTATTGCCCTGGTTTGGAGCCCGGCCCCTGCAGCCATGAAGGAGGGAGGGGCCTATTACTTTTGGTTGTACGTACCCTTTAAAGGTGGGCAGACATTGCCTCCTGCTCTAGCCCACTAACAGCTCTGCTTTGCAACTTTATCACACATACTTGTCAGGTGGCATCTAACTCAATGCTACTAATGTTATCAGCCTCAGAAGTCTGGAATCCTTTGCCACATCAACTAGGGTACAGGCTTGCCATTTGAGACTTACCCATGTCTGAGTCGGCATCTGTCACCCTGTGGGGAAGACACACGCAGATAGAGCAGGGCGCAGTGCCCTTGTGGGTTTTTTACACTTCTTCCTCGGGGTGGGCACAATTCACTCCACAGAGAAAGTGGCACATGCTGGGCAACATTCTCCCACTTTGACAATTTCACCCACAGAGCGAAATTGGCCATTTGAAATACCTCTGTCGACTTATTATTGTGCAATCCACACTGATGGGTTTAAGCCCCTGCTTAATGCGAGATGGCAATTAATGGCATTTCCCAATGCACTCAAGAAGCACAGGACACCCTATTACCAGCGACATGTCATGCTCACTCAATCTGATCAAGAATTGCCATTTATCTGGGGTCATGTTAAGTGTATTTATTTATTTATTACATGTGTAGCATCACGCAAAACCCCCAAGCATCAAGGTGCAAAGTAAACTGCATGGAGTGGACCACTTCCATTGGCGCACGTTTTTACTTTTCTGCCATAAAATGGAAGATTTTAGCGTAAAGGTAGGTGAAATCACATTGCTTTTCCACTTTAGAAGAGTGTAAATACCTCGTGCAATTAGCAATTGCTGGCATAATTGACAATGGCTTCCTCTGGACTCTGCCCGCTTTTACCAGGTTGCATTTCCAAGCACATCCCAGAGGACTCCCTTTCCTTATTTCCAGGAATCGCCCCAGAACTTAATACCCACAATCCCAGACAAAGTGAAAATTGTAGTTTTTTCACAAAATTTCAGACTTTGCCGGGGATCGTGGGTAATACATTCTGGGCCGATTCGCGCAAGTCAGACCTCTTTGGATTCCCACGGGTGTCTTCTTTTTGGAAATGCATGGGGTTCCCTGTTTTACTTGGCTTCGACACCCTAGGCCAAAATCTGTATGTTGTCCAAATGAGCAAAACCTGCTCTGCCGAAAGGCTTGGGGTTACCAGTGGGTTAGCCTTTTCCCTTTGCGCCCAGGTAGGCGCACCCACACATGTGAGGTACCATTTTCGTCGGGACACGTGTGGGAACGCAGGATGGTAGGACGTGTGTTGTTGGCGTTGTGTTTCAGTGGGTGGCCAGAGTGAAATGTATGAAAATTGTGTTTTTTTCCTCCAAATTTCAGAGACATTTCCCTCTGCCCACCCAACGAAACATGCCGCCAACAACAGATGTCTTACCTTCCCGCGTTCCCACAGGTGTCCCGACGAAAACGGTACCTCACATGTGTGTATGCACCTAACTCGGCGCAAAGGGGAAAGGGTAACCCACTGGTAACCCCAAGCCTTTCGGCAAAGCAGATTTTGCTCATGTGGACAACCTACAGATTTGAGCCTAGAGTGTCAAAGCCACCAAGGAAAACAGAGAACCCTATGCATTTCCAAAAAGGAGACACCCGTGGGCACCGCCCTTTCCACTAAAAACAAGTTATCATTTTTTTATTTTTGTTTTTGTATTGCCTCTTTCCTAGGGGCAGATTGTGCCCAGGGAGGGCTACATGAGATGCCCCCATCCATTTGGGGTGGGGGTAGAGGCCCGCCCCCCTTCCACTAAAAAACATCTATGGTGGTTCAGTGGCCCCCCACACCCACCCAAAACAATTTATAATTTGTTTTATTCTTGTTTTGCCCCTTTCCTTGGGGCAGATGGGCACATGTGTGTGGCCATCTGCCCCCGGGGGGGGGGGGGGGTGGTGAAATGTACTGCCCCAGGCTTGGGGGTTGGCTCTACCAATATTTGCAGTGGCCTCCCCCCACCCCAAATGGATGGGGGCATCTCATGTACCCCTTCTAGGGGCAGAAGTCTGCCCCCAGGGATGGCTAAATAAGGTGCCCCCCAAACACAACAAATCCTGGTGGTCATGTGGGCCCCCCACCCAAAACAAGTTATAATATATATTTGTTTTGCTCTTCCCTAGGGGCAGATGGGCACATGTGTGTGACCATCTGCCCCCAGGGGGTGGGTAAAACGTATTGCCCCAGGCTTGGGGGGTCGGGTGGCTCAGCCAATATTTGCAGTGACCTCTCCCCCCACCCCAAATGGATGGGGGCATCTCATGTACCCCTTCTAGGGGCAGAAATCTGCCCCCAGGGATGGCTAAATAAGGTGCCCCATCCACTTAGGGTGGGGGAGAGGGCCACACCCCTTTCAAACACAACAAATCCTGGTGGTCTAGTGGGCCCCCCACCCAAAACAAGTTATAATATATATTTGTTTTGCTCTTCCCTAGGGGCAGATGGGCACATGTGTGTGACCATCTGCCCCCAGGGGGTGGGTAAAACGTATTGCCCCAGGCTTGGGGGGTCGGGTGGCTCAGCCAATATTTGCAGTGACCTCTCCCCTCACCCCAAATGGATGGGGCATCTCATGTACCTCTTCCTAGGGAGAGAAATCTGCTGTCTGGGAGGGCAACATAAGGTGCCCCCATCCACTTTGCCACCCGCTTTCAAACAAAAAAAATCCTGGTGGTCTAGTGGCCCCCTTCCACTACCCAAAATAAGTTATAATATATATATATATATTTGTTTTGCCCTTCAGTAGGGGCAGACGGGCACATGTGTGTGGCCATCTGCCCAGGGAGAGGGGGGGTCAACACGTACTGCCCCAGGCTTGGGAGGGGTGGCTCTGCCAATATTTGCAGTGGCCTCTGCCCCCACCCCAAATGGATGGAGGGCATCTCATGTACCCCTTTCTAGGGGCAGGAATCTGCCACCAGGGAGGGGTATATAAGGTGCCCCCATCAATTTAGGGTGGGGGGGAGAGGGCCACCCCCCTTGCAAAAATTCCTGGTGACTAGTGGTCCCACCCACACCCACCCCACCCAAAACTACGTTTAAAAAAATATTTTTTGTTTTGTTTGCCCCCTTCCCTGGGGGAAGATGATCACTCATCTGCCCCCAGGGTTTTGCCCCCATGCTTTAGGGGCCAGGGGGAAGCACCTCCCCCACTTCAAAAACAGATCCCTGCACGACACACCAAACACATATTCTGGGGGGATAAATGACATTACATCCCCCCCACTTAAAATTGTGGGGGGGATTTGTCCTGCCTGTCCCCCCCATGTCCTACGCCCATGCACCTGACATTCAGAAAGGCCCTCAAAACCTACCTCTTCCCTTCTTCTGCATCAATCTTCTTGCACTCTATTATGTGACTGACCCGCGTACATAAGCACTGGGCCAAACCGGGCAACACACCTATCCCCACCATCCAAAGGGCATGCTGGCAGCATTCCCATATGCACACCATGATAAACTCGGCCATCTACCTCCACCCAACCCCAGACGATCATACGTCACCGCCCCCTGTCCCTTCAGGCCCCCTCCCATTGCTTAGGCTCTCAATCTACGGAGTCCTCAGCTGGAGAGACCAGCCAATTGCCTTGGACCTAGGAAAAGTGAGATTGAAGATGAACTCCATCCGAGTTTAACGTATGCTTAACTTGCATCACATCTGTAGACACATTCTGCAGGCATGGCCAACCATCCATGCACTATAGAATGCAGCTATAGCTATGCAAATCTGGTCTAGCAACTCGCATAGCCCTCCACACTGAAACACCTGCGGTGCCCCAACAACTCTGCCATTAGAATAGGGTGACATCCTTCAAATACTTTCGGATTAGCTGTGCACACATTGAGTCTTCCCCACTAGCACTGTATCCTAAACCACCAACAGCACCTGCCCACGTGCCTGACCTCTGTGATGCTTTCTGGAGTCTAGCCAGCCCTCATAAGCCCTAACCTCGCAGAATGCACACTCACATCTTAAAGTTAACTCTTAGAATGTCGCATAGATGGACCAAGGTCACGGGACATATCCTGAAAGAATAATTTTGGAACTTCAAATACATACAACAACATAAGGGTGAGCTCTCAGATGTTGCTATTCAACGCTTAAGCAGTACAGCAGGTCCAAGTTTCATTCCTTGCATTGTGGCATTTTTCATTTACTCCACCTATTTCAAGTGTAGGACTATAAGTAACTAAATACATTAAAAGATACGCAGCTTAATGTCTCACTCTGCTCTGGCATGGGGAGACATGAGAGACGAACTTGATCAAACCTTGACCCTCTATCAATCACAAAGTCTGGAGGGGCTGCTAAGGTACACAAGACATATTCTAAGTGATTCTAACTCTCCTGCTGTTCTCATTCTCCTCGATCTCTCTTCCCCTTTGACATGGTCAACCATTCTATCCACATAAAGTGGCTTCAAGATACTCTTGGTATCTCAGACCGGGCACTTGGCTGGCTGACATCCTTTCTCTCTGACCACCCTTCCCAGGTGCTCCTGGGCTCCTTCTCCTCTGCCACTCTCTCTACATGTGGTGTTCCGCAGGGCTCGATCGTCTCGCCTTGGCTTTTCAACATCTACCTTGCACCTCTTGCTCACCTGATGTCTGCCTTCTCTCCTCATTTCCAGTGATACGCAGATGATACACAACTCTTCCTCCTCCTATTCCTCCTCTATCATTCCTGACTGCCTGTCTTCTATTCAGTGTTGGTGAGCCTTCAATGATCTATGCCTTAATGTCAGTAAGACTGAGATTCTTCCTATTGGGTCACCTGTTCCCCGTCTCCCTCCTGCACTGTGGCCGCCCTGAATGGGCTCTCCTCCTTCTCCTTCCACTGAAGCCAGAAACCTTGGGGTCCTCTTTGACTCATCTCTATCCTTCACTCCTCACATCCTGGACTTTGCTAAGAAGGCCCACTTTCAACCTCTCCTCCTTAGAGGCATTCTCCCTTTCCTCACCTTCCCCAGAAGCTCAATGCCTCTAGAGCTTGGTGCTCTCCAGGCTGGACTACTGCAACAGCCTCTTTCTCAACCTGCCTCTTTCCTCCCTGCGGCCTCTTCAACTAATCCAGAATAGGGTTGTGAGACTTATCCTTGGCCTCAAGACCAGGGACCATATCTCTCCAGCAGTAAAATCTCTTCACTGGCTCCCGATTGCTGCAAGCATCAAATTCAAAACCCTTCACATCATCCATAAGGCTGTCTGGGGCCTGGGGCCACACTACCTGCAACTCCCTCTCATTAAAAACTCTCCCTCCAGATCCCTTTGGTATTCCTGCTCTAACTCTCTGCTGGTCAAATGCTTCTCAAAGCAAAGAGCTGGAGGCAGACCTCTCTCCTCGGCTGGCTCCCTCCTCTGGAACAGTCTGCCTCTCTCTCTCTCTCTCTCTCTCTCTCTCTCTCTCTCTCTCTCTCTCTCTCTCCATCTTGAACCGGATCACCTCAAGTTCCGTAAACAACTCATGACCTTTCACTTCTCCTCCACCTTCCCTCTCTCCATCCTGTGCTAGCCATCCCCACAGCTGCTGAGATTGGCTGCCTGGTCCCTCAAGAGTCCAATAGGATCCTGGCCATCAGTCCAATAGCCACAGCATCAGCGTCCCCTGCACTGCCCTATGAGCCCTCACATACCAGTTGGGTGGTTTGTCTCAGCCCTGCACTAACCTGATTGTCGTCGACCCCCTGCTTTGGCTTGGGTTGTCTCCTACCATGAACTTACCTGTTGCATTCCCCAACAGGCACCCCCCACACGGGCCGCTTTTAGTACTTGCACCCTCCGCTCCCACACTGCCTTCTTTTTCTCTGCACATGCACGCTCTGAATGTCACAAGGCCTAGTAGAACCGTTGTTTGTTTGCTTTCTTATTCATTCATTATCATTTTCATTGCGTTGTGGAATGTTTTAACCCACTAGTCTATGCCCTGCAACTTCATTGTGCGCTGCTTGCATCAGAAACAACAGAATGGCCGGCAAAAAGATCTTTGCGCTAAAAATCCCTGAAAGTGCGCAGGAAAACCTGAAAAATAGGCCGCCAATCCATTTCCCTATGTCATTGGTAACACAGGAGACCACTGCCAAAACCTATCATTTGGCTGCCCACAGAGGAAAATGAAACAACTTGAAAAAGCAGTACTGCAATGCAAAGGGAAACACAAAACTGCTTTAAAAATCTGTTTTTCCTTGGCTGTGGAAATTGCAAAAATCATGGTTCCCAAACGTCACAAAAGATCCAACATCCTTGTTGGGTGTTAAAAATCACTTTATTTAAAGAATTCACCTAAGCACAATGTCAGCAGAAGCATATTTTATCAGAAGAAAATCCACATTCAAAGATGCTAGCTTGGAAAAATATGTTAAAAATGGGCACAGTAGTGCCGCTCGCCTGTGTCAGAAGCCGGCATTTACTTATACTGTCATTTAAACTTGTGCCTTAAAATCAAAGTATGGAAAAGAAGAAACTTCCCATCAAAAGCAATACAGGGTGACAATTCAATCTCTATGTTTTAAAAAGGCTGGAATTAAGAGATGTGTGGCTATATTTGTATAATGTAAATTGTATTTTAGAGAAAGTCTATTTTAAACATTGTTTTAAAAGTAAGTTAAAGCCAGCCACACTGAGCTTCAAAGACATTCCACAGTTTCTCCCAAACAAAGGAATCTTCCCCCCTGCCCTCTGCTGAAGAACTGGCAGGGAGGTGTGAAAGGCAATGGGAGGGGACTTTGGCCTGTTGCTCTGACATGAAACAAAAGACTCCCTTGAATGAAAGGAAATGCAAATTCGGGTGTGACAGAAAACAACTGCTGGCACCAAGAAGCCTGGGACTGCTCTGGCCCAGCTAAAACCTTGGGGGCGGAGACAGACAGTTTTGTTTATTCGGAGAGCACAGAAAATATAGAAAACTAAACAAAATTGGTATAAATCTGTAAATGTAGTGTTGTTAAAATGAAAATTCTGCTCACATTTTAAAACCACTCTGGAATTTGTGCGATATTCAGAGACAGAACTATCAAAATGTGGACTTTGTAGCAGTTATGATAATGCTAAAAATATGAAAATTCACAGGAGTATGCCCAGATGTTATGTATGTTATGTGCATGTATCTGGAAAAATGTGTACAGATCTGACACTGGGTAACCTACCAAAAGCACGAAAAACTGTCATTTGTGAACAGAAACTCTTAAAAAGATGGGACTTTGACAGATAAGTGCCTTATGTAAATGTAAATACATATGATTACTAAGTTGGTGATATTGGAAATATGTTTTATATGAAAAACAGATTTTCTGTCTAGGAACAAAGGGGAGGTTTTTCCCTGGATTGTAAATTGCAGCATCACTATGACACATTATGACACACTGTTTCCTTCTCAAATCAGGAGAGAGAGAATACCTTAATCAATAGCTTCTTAGAGGGTTGGGCTTAGCATAATCAGCCTACCCACCCCTTTGGGAAATACATAAATAGGGACTGTTGAGGACCTAGACAGACACACATTCACCCATCAACTGATTTACTGGCGAAGCGCTCTGCAAGAAGAACCCAGACCAAGACTCCAGAACCCAAATCAAGACTCCAGAACTCTGAAAGCAGAAGGCCCAATCCAAAGCTGAACCCTTCTCAGCTGGCCTTTAAAATCTTGCATCCTTATTTTAACCCCAAACATCCAAGGGGCCCAACCAATTCAACAGCCGGGCTGTGCTGTTTTTCTGCTTCCTGCCAAGAACCCTTGCTAGAATTCAGAAATCCAAACCAGTAGGGCAGAGCTGTAACCCAGAACCAACCTGTCAGATCCAGCCCAAGAGGCCGTGCAGAGACAGAGTGCCGTGCTGAGAGCAGAACTAGGTGCCCTGAATTCTGTCCGGTGGCGAGCAGATTTCAGTCCAACACCCTTGACCAGATCCTGACGGGCCTATTCCAAAACCATAGTTGTGAGTATTTAGCAGAGAACTGTCCATAGCCAATCTATTATCCTTAAGTAATCCAATCCAACCCATTCCAACATATCCAGACTGCATTGTAGAATCTCTTTTGTCTGTCCCGAATCCTTCTTTCATCCATATAATCCTGTGATAGTTGTAGTGATAAATCATCTTTGCACTAATATTTTTGCTGAAGAAGGCAAGTGTCGCAGCGGGCAAAGATCACACAGAGGCGCCTCTGGACTGGTGGCTGTACCATTGGTATCTCGCATCTCCATAGCCTCCCTTAGTGTTAAGAAATCCTTGTTTGTAATCTTCAACAGCGCATCTCTCATTTGAATCTTGACTCTTTTTGAGAAAAATCGACCTTTACTAAAACCTCTTTAACTTTTGAACCGTACATGCTAGAACCAAAATGTAAGTGTCAAATTGAAGCTAACATCCTCAGCCTTCAAACCACATTCGAACGCTTCATAGTTTTGCCGCAATCCCGTTTCCCACACGCAAAAAGAGTTGCCGCGAATCTGCATTTGGATAAATCTCAACACATTTAAAATAGCTATTTCTTTGCATTTAACCGCTGAATTCAGTTTCCTATCTACCAGCTATCCCACCATCATTGCTAGTGGTTGCCTGAAGCTATCCAAAGCAGCTCCCACCAGTTCTGAATCCTATTTAGCGAATTAAAGTCATTTTTAGCATTTTTCCATTCATTACAAAACCACATTCAAAGCAAATGACCTGTTTTAAAATCATTCCTGTTTCTCTCTGCTTGCTGGGGGGAACTGGGATTGAAACTGCATTTGTAGAGTGTTTATTCCTGAAACCTGTTTTCTCTCTTTCCATCTCTATATTGCATATTAGGGGGGGGGGTTGAGGAGTATCAGGAGTGATTACATTACATTTGATTAAATTCATATCAAGTTTTATTTCTGTGCTGCATTAATCTCATATCATTGCATTTCATTGAACACACACTAAGTTTTATTCTATGCTACATTATTCTTTTCATCCATACTCCTCTTGATTAAAGAGATTGTTGACTGTGATATTACCCCTTTACGATGATCAATGCATAAATGTTAATAGTGTGATATCCAGATGTTGTTTATAATTCATAAAAAGTGTGATATATATATTGTTCAAATCCATCAAATAAATCTTTAAACTTTGCAAAACAACCTACTTCTTGGTTCAGTGAGACCGGGGGGGATTCAAAGAGAGGGGCGTGATATAAGGCTACATCGTTCAGAAATATAAGAACTTAGACATAAAAATATATAATTAAGGGTTCCAGCTGGGCATCTCCCGCTAGGCATTGACTTAGGTGGAGTGCTGGGTTGAAACCACTTACAGTGTATTTGTTTGCCCTGAATCCTTCCCTTTTTCCTTGTGACGCTTTGAAACACTGTCTTGCTGTATAAGCTCCATATAAATAACCAATAAATAAATAAATAAATAAATAAATAAATAAATAAATAAATAAATAAATAAATAAATAAATATCACTGGCCACCAATCCACTGCAA
Source organism: Ambystoma mexicanum (assembly GCF_040938575.1). NCBI lineage: Eukaryota > Metazoa > Chordata > Amphibia > Caudata > Ambystomatidae > Ambystoma > Ambystoma mexicanum. The sequence goes on from NC_090936.1 coordinate 872,785,382, forward strand.
ATAATCAGGCGTGATCACTTGGGTTGCAATGTCAAGGCCCCTCCTTGACAAATGCATGAGTCTCACATGACCTGTGTGCGCTGCACAACAGGATGTGCACATGCACGCTGCATGTTTACTACCACAGAAATGCATGCCATTGACAGTTCACAGTAAATGGTGTAATTTGAAATTAAATTTCCACAAGTACATGAATGATTATGACCACCCTGCCCTTCCCGCTACAGGTGACTCTGGATAACCAGTGCACCCTTGGCGAATAACCCCACTACGCAAAACACTCAACACAGACAGCATCACCACAATGCTGCCCACTCTCTGACCCACAACCAGATTGAGTTGGCATTTGGTGTCCTAACGTACTGCTTCCAGTGTCTACACACGGCAAGGTCTGCCTCATCATGGCAATGTGTTGTATTATGCACAACATCAGCACCCGGGTCAATGAGACCATATCCAATGAGGAAGAGGAGTTGCATTGAGTAAATGGTAGTAATGGCCATGATGGGCAGGAAACAGGATCTGGGTATTACCATAAGATAGAATGTAGCCCATCGCACTTCCTTCTTGAAAAGCCAGGGAAAAGCATGTTATCAAATTACATCTTTAATTCTCAAACAAACCATTTGGGGGAGTTAATGCAGCTCCAATAGAGGGCCAAAATCCAAGTAATCCAGCATCAAGTGTGGGGTCAAATAAAATACTGCATCCAAGGAGGGCACACAAATCCTGTGTCCAAGGGGGTGGGCAACGATAATCCAGGGTGAAGGCAGGGTGGGCATAACCAAACACAATAGGAGCTACCATTTGTAAGGGGCCAAAAACAAATTTCAATTTAATAAACATGGAAGGAGGATCTCTTCTCTATCCATGGATGCTTTCCTTGGGGAGCTTTGTGGGTATAAATGGGATTTCAAGAAGCCAACAGGGGACCATTAGTTATTATTATTATTAAAATATTTATTATTATTATTATGAAATTTATTGAGTGCAGATCTAGCTTCGAGAAGCAATGGAGCACAGAGCAGTGGCAGGGATGAAGGACTACAAACTGTCGTTCATGTGGGTGGGTGGAGATGGGGTTAATGAGGACAATGGGGGCAGAGGGGTTTGTGGATGCCCAACAAATTCCTGGATGTGTGTAAGGGGTGGCACCTGGCAGGTAAGCAGCCCTCAAGATGAGCTAGGATTGTGACTAGCACTGGCTGGCCTGCTGCATCTGCAGACTGAAGGTGTTTTTGGAGCAGACCATTTGGCTCGCCACTGCAGAGGAGTCTCGGGTGGCATGGCAAGCTGCCTGACTCCCCCAGCATGCATGGTCTTGGGTAGGGGAGCTTCCGCCCAGCATTCAGCATAGGCCTTCACTGCTGCTACAATAGTGTTCATAGCTCCAGTCACTGCTCTGTAGCTGCAACCACATCAAATATATGTGCAGCATTAACTGCTGCAGTGGCCTCTATATGTACCTCCATTACCTGTGCTACCGACTCTTCCCTCATCTGGTTTGACAGCTGCTACTCTTGCATGCCTTCCAGGAATTTATATATATCTGGTCTAGGATCCAACCCAGTGAGGAACAGGCCTCCACTAATTGCTTTCCCTTCCCCGCTACCCATGCTGCTGCTGCCTCCATGATGACCAGTCTCCCGAGTAGATGTTTATATGCCATTCTTTTTCTGATATGATTAGTACTGTCTAGTTGGGCGTTGTGATATCATGCCATAAATAGATGGGCATAATGATGCACTGACCATCAAACATGTCCCCATTGAAGTCTGTGTTCTGATCTTTCTTTTCCCGGGATGTAATATGATTTTGGGGTACCATTGGTGAAACGCTTATCACACACCACAGTCAGTATGTGGTGGCATTGGACATGTCACATGGAAGATAATAACTCCTGCCTGCCCTGTTTATGTGCTACCTTTTCCCTTTCCTATCCCCTTTGCCCCCCAAGCTCTGAAGGATCAACATGACTGTACATTTGGTTAAGGCCATAGTGAAAAGAGGGGTTTGTGTGGCAGTCAATGTTTATGTTGAGGGGCAATACTGGATAAGGGATGCATGGTCCAGACACAAGATATATAGAGCATGCCAGGAGGGTATACATTGTCAGGTCAGTCAAGTGCTGAATTTACTTCACAGACATGTTTCCATTGAACATCCCTTTTCTCATCCAACTGTACATGCATACACAAATTTTGACTGGTGGGTATCCCCCTCTACCCACATTTCCCAAATAACCCTTTCTCCACATTTTTCAGATAGACATTTCACAGGTGGACAATACAGTAAAAGGGCTGTGGGTAGAAGGTAAATTTGGGTAGTTGAGGGTTTAGGGGTGAGGAAAGACAGGCAGAGTAGATGGACAGGTGGTATGTAAGGCAGACCACCAATTAAAGTGTAGTGGGGCAATTGTTGGCTAGAGAGTAGGTGCCCCAACCTGACTTCCCAAGAAAACACAGAATTACAAAATCAGAAAGAACACATTTGACACTGCACTTTAAATCCTCCTGGAAATGCAGATGGCACAAAGAATAGTTAGTTCCGCTACACAAGTAGGGACAGAGGAGGCATTAGCTTGCACTATTAGTGTGTCTTTTTAAATAGAAAAGACTAGGTGGCAATTAAGCATGTACCAAGAGAGGGTCTCACTACACATTTAGGGCTGCATGGCTATAATAGGTAGGGTCATGTTGCAGAGTACCCATAGGTAGAAAAATCATGTGTCAGACATGCACCAGTCTGTTATGCAGAAAATAAGTGCAGTGCTAATGTGTGTTACAGAAGAAACATAACGTGATAAAATGCCATTTTAAAAATTGCACCAGCAGAGAATTTAGCTTTTCAACCTCAGAAAAGCCCAGTTGTACATGCTTGAACCAATCAGGGAAAATGCTGTAGCCGGCTGGATGGTGACTAGCCAAAGGAAGGTCAAGGCTGAGCCGTTGCAGGAAGTCTACATGGCGGAATAAGATATTATTGTGTTCAGTCAGCTGTCAGATAAATCAAGTTGCAAAGACACGGCAAACCGTTTCATGTTTACAACATCCCAGAAAATCCAAAGGAGTTGACAAATTAATGCATTCTGCAACCGGTTAGGCATGAAGGGAAGATGCAAGAAGCGGCTAACGAAAAAACAACTAAAATACCACGATGAAATCTTAGCAGAATTACTTTTTTCCCTAGTATATTGCAATAAACTGGTTACCTTGCATTCAGTATACAACACGCTGTGTTGTCTCTTTTTTGACAAATGCCAGCAAGAGGGCAATTTGGCCTTTTCTGACTGTCTTATCAAAAGATACTTCAGAGGGATGTGGTGAAATGGAATGGGCTATTGCATATCATAGATCTGATTGGTGAGACCTCTGCCATTAGGAAACAATGCATGATGACCCTGCTACTTACATGCAGCAGTCCACCAGCCTGGTGCATGAGAATCCCAGACTCTTTACTATGTTGGTGGGCGCTGACATGCAGTCAACGTCTCTGGTCAAGTACGGTTAGGTGATGACTCTATGCAGTGGTCATGGCAAGTGTTCATAGTTGCTTTCAAGGTATCACCTCTGGGAGCATTTGAATGGCTAACGCTACAAATATCTTAATGCAAACGGTCAATGCATTCAATCATAGGAGCATGTGTGGTGTGCCCATTCAGCTATTTACAGAGATGAAACCATTGGTTGGAAATATACACGAGGCACGTTGTAGTAAATGTCTACTGCCATGTGCGGAGTGACTAGTGAGAAATGGCCCAGAAGAGTTGACATTGATGATCTCACATTTCCATTGCTTTTGCACATGTGCATGGGTAATGTTTTCACTGAATGTTCGCATTTGTAGCAGAGGCAAAAGGTCTCACCAACTGACAGACATTGCAGTTTACACCATTGTTTACTATCAGGTATGCATGCAGTGTACTCACCTTCCAACCCAGTCTCCAATCCTGCAACTCTCTCTTTTCTGATCAGGTGGTGCACAGGTCCAGGGGTGGTGTGCCACCTTCTGTGGTTAGGCTCCCCTTGGAGTGGTTTATGACCAGTTTCAACACACCTCTTCAGGTCCCATCAGAAATTCTATATTCGGTTTCAACTGCATTATGTGGTTTCCACGAATATAACATTGGCCAAAATGGACTTCCAGAGTGTTTTGCCCTGGGTAAGTTGGGGCTTTATATGGGCTGGACTAATGAGGAATTGTGCCTTCTTCATAGCACCATCCAACAGGACCATGAGCACATCATCAGAGAATTTTTAATATCTCCCCATTGACATGCTCTGTGTGGCTTCACAGTTTTATGAGGCAAGCACATAGGCATGCTGTCTGGCATTGTCAGGGGCAAGTGAGGAGTGAAATGCCGACACTTGGGGGCAACCTAGGGCCAGATGATGGTGCCAAGAGGAGAGGAGAACATGTGTGAGGAAGGTGTAGAGGAGAAGATGTGTACTTCACTGATAGGTTCCGCCCTCCCCACCTACATCTTACTGGATGAAAGACAGAAAGACACTGTTCATGACACCAGGTATCATCACAATACTGTATCGAGTGTATGAGAGATGTTATGCACACAGACAAATCTACCCTCGCACTGAGGTGGTAGCAAGAGATTTGCAGCCAGCAATGAATATTGAAAAACTATAAGGAAGATCGGACAGGTGCAAAGTAATGTCATAAGGAGAAGATACAATGATGCACCCAAATGATATAAGAATACTTAAAGAATAAAGTTATAACTGAAGAAACAAAGTAACATATGTACAAGTAAGAAGGAATCATATATACAAAGAAGATAAATAGCCAGACAAATAATTCATGTATATACACAGAAACGCAAGGTAGATGAGTCATATAGGAGCTTGCAGAAGTATAAAACATAAAATGGATAAAACGGCCATGTTGAAAAAATGTACGCCGGCGCTCAATGATAGTAAGCAAAGAGCTTGAAGGAGAGAGACCAGAGCTGCAGAGTCGACAGAGGCTGGGAATTCAAATTTGTTCATGAACAAAGAATAGCTGCTGGTCAGAGATCAAGGATGCCACAGCGAGAAGCTACTGAAGGGTACAAAGGGCGTTAACGAGGATAAGCAACGTACTTAGGACATATTTCTCTTAGATTAAGTAAATGAGCAAACATTCATGAGTGCCAAACATTGACAATAAAAGATGCAGAAAAGCCTATGTAAGACGGATCAACCAAGTCTCTAAAGGCCAAAGAGGGTACTGACATCTGAAAAAACCAAATCAAATAGCACTAAATAAAAGGCAAAATGGACCAAATCCTGGTCTCTTCACATGTGGTGCAAGACAATAAAACAAGGCCTATTCATAAGCCTTGGCTGAAGATAACAATGTACCTTAACTCCCCTTAAAGTTCCAGAAAAGAGAACATCCAGCAAGGTCAAGTAGAAAGGAGATGCCTTGGCTGAAAGCGTGGCTGATGAGAGATTGGAGAACTAATTGGACAAGTGGGCAGTAGTCTGACGTTCTCTGCACCTGAGCTTAATTTGCTTACATGCTGCTAGTGAGCCGAGTGTCCAAGCTTGGGGGAGGGTGCCAACCTATCAGGAGGGGCTATGCAACGATGGGAATACAATGTTGCATGAGTCAATCCGCTACTGTCATCCTGATATAATCTGTATTACACATAGTTATAGGGACGTGTGTGGTTTGCCTGCCAGAGAAGGGGCAGCCAATAAAGTTACTAAAACGTATAGACTCTCTAAGTAGACATGTTCCCCTAAACAATCCCCAAGTCTGATAGGTTTTATTATTTGCCATGAAGGATGATGTCATAGCTGACGCAAATCGAGGTATAAAGCCTTTGGGTACTGCAATGTAACTGTGAGTGTGTGAACCTGGTATGCTTAAGCTAAAACATGGTGCTGGTGCGCAGTGTATTCTGGGGGCACTCAGAGCCATAAGGGATATTTACTTCATGCCGCAGTGAAAAGCTGTACTTATTTTGCTAAGAGCTGAATTTACTTTGTTGAAGAAAACATGCTTTCCAAACCTGGTATGCAGTCAAGGACATTCTGCTGGGAAAGCTGGCTTTGTTATGTCTTGTTATGAGTTATGGGACTGTTTTCCGTGGCGCTTGTTCTTAGAGGAGGGAAGCGCTTTGCTCCTTGAGGTTACTGTCGGTTGACCCAGCTGGCAACCAACGGTTGCCCATCAATGCGCAAGTGCATTGCCAGAAGGTTCGAGAAATTACCACCCCTTTTTGAGGAGTGCATATATGCGGAACCCCTCAACGGTCAGACGGGACAAGTACAAAGACCTCAGTCGGAAGGGGGACGCCTTTGTCCGGCATACCTGTGGGCTGGTGTGCTCTCGGTCTGGCTGTTATCGGGGTCTTCCAGCCGCTTCTGGCGAGATGAGGGATTCAGTTACGCCCATGATGATGTATTTTCTTTTAAATTCTCTGTCTTTTCTGTGATTTATTTCTGTGTTATCACTTGTTGCTTCCAAGCTTTGAATAAATAGCCGTATAAGTGCTCATTATTTTCTAAGCGTGTGTGTGGTTGTAAGTCATTGCCTCGTCTACCTGCGTTTAAAGTATTGGCTCTGCCATTGCGCTGGTGATTAATGACTGTCCGTGCACTCTGGGCGAGCAATATATTTTGGTGCTGTGAGCAGGGTATTTGTGATGAATTGTTCCAAATATTAAAGAATCTGTTTGAACGCAGATAGGCTTTGTTTACATTGCAAGCGAAAGTAATTTGGCAGCGAGTGTTGGACTGTGTTAATCTGGTTTTTTTTTGGTGTGGGCGTGCCTGCGCGAGTGACTGCAGTGCGGAAAGGAAAAAAATATATATATATATAAAGAGGTTTGGTACATCATTGCAATGATGAATAGTTTGTTTAGGAAAAAGAGCGTTCCCGCTGGCGGTGAATGTTCTGATGTTATCATTCCAGGCTGGGCTAAGAGCCCATATGATAAATTGGCCCAGGTGTGGGCATGCGGCGCAGGGCTAAGTGAAACAATGGATCAGGGATTCAGAGATGCTGATACGTCTGATGTAATGTTGTGTTTACAACAAGTTTCAGTGGAAAGGGGAAGGGAATGCACTGCGCTGGGTAGGCGGGGTTGGGTCCTCCTGCATGCCTATAGGAAAATACATCAAAGGAATTTGGAAATGAAAAATGATATTTTGAGATTGGAAAGAGAGCTGGCTGCAGAAAGGCAGATTGCATTAATGCAGCAGATTCCAATGAATTAAAAATAAAGCCGACACATACCAGGCCGTGGCCGAGAAGGCAGCAGTCAGAGTAGCCCGGTATAAGTATAGGAAAAGACGGGGAGGGGTCAACCAAAGAAAGATGGCAGCTCAAATCGCTACCGCTGATGTGGACTGGGATCCTGATAATTGGGATGGTTACATTTTTAACTCAACCAGTCCAGAGAATAGTTCGGCAAATGAGTCAGATCCCAAAACAGAATTTAAACAGAAGACAGTGGTGGCTAAGCCAGTTAGAAGACGGCAAGCCGGGCCCCACCCGCAGAATCCTGCGGGCGGGATTGTGGATTTAACCACGCTGGAGGATTACACCCAGCAGGAGGTTGGGGAAATGATTACCCATTTGAGGCAAAAATCAGGGGAACCTTTATTGACATGGATGGTGAGGTTGCTAGATGGGGGCGCTGCGGGGTTGTTGGTAGATTCCACGGACTCACCGCATTTTCTACCTTTGTCAACTGACACCAATGTACAGGAGGTCTTAAGGGCAGGGCCACCCCCTGATGAGAATGGCCAAGATTCACAGGTGTCTTTGTTGCACTTAGCATCCCAAGCATGTAACCGTAAATACCCCATTACCACAGATTGGCCTAGCGAGGAAACAAAGTGGTATTCTTTGAAAGAGGCAATTCAAAAGGTCAGAGAGCATGCTATGAAAGAGGCAGTTCACGTAGATGCTCCAGGACCCATGGGGGCCATGCTGCTCTCAGTTTCAGCTAGAAATATGGTGATCAGAACTGCACCGCCCGCATACAAAAGCGTCATTATGACTTTGCTCGTAGGTATGACGGGCAAACCCACTGATGAGGTAGTGGATGCAATTCAGCAACTGGCAGATTTAGGGGAGTGGGACAAGAGTGATGACAAGCCACAGGAGAGAGAGGGGCGTAGTGAGAGAAGAACTGAAGGCAGGAGGCAAGATAGTAGAGACTCCCGAGTGTCCAGAAAGGACATGTTTTTGGCTTTGTTAAAAGATGGTGTGCCACGAGAAGAAATTGATGGCATTCAAACTAGGGTAATGTATGAATTATACAAGAAGAGAGGGCTTGCAACCAAAGAGCGGTATAAACAGGTTAAGAAACAGGTAGTAACCAAGCCACAGGGGGACACCTCACCTTCCGCTCCTCCTGAGGAAGAACAAGAAGAAGGGTCTATGGGGACACCTTCCCCGTACCAGCCAACATACGCTGATTTGAGGAAGGTGGTGAATGCAATGCTAGAGGCAGAGTCAAGTCACACTCCTTCAAAATTTGACTAGGGTTACGGCCAAGCTCCGGCAGCGTCTGCTCGCATTAAAAGTTGATAGACGGCCCCATGTTAATGTTAAGATTTTTTGGGGGCCAGGAAATACGCAAGGGGTGCGAGCATTGTTAGACACCGGGGCAGAGGCCTCTCTGATTCATGGCAATCCAGCACGATTCAAAGGCAGACAATTGACTATTACAGGTCTCGGGGGAATGGAGACCCCCACAGTACAAACTGAAGAGGAGATGAAAATAGGCAATTTGAATAGGTAGAAATACCAAGTGTTGATTGTCCCGATATCTGAGTACATAATTGGCCTTGACATTCTGGAAGGGCTGACTTTGGGACTGGGAGGTAAAACGTACCAGTTTGGGGTGAGTGCATTGACCTGCACACCCATTACCGTAGGCAAATTGAAGATGCCCCCAGTGCAAGTGCCTGTGGCAACCAAGCGGGTAGCAATGAAGCAATACCGCATTCCTGGGGAGCACAAGGAAATTTCAGACACCATCAAAGGGTATGTGGAGGCGGGTGTGTTACGCCCTATCACTACCGCATGGAACAATCCTCTCTGGCCTATCAAAAAAGGGGATGGGTCTTGGAGGATGACGGTGGATTACCGTGAGTTGAATAAACACACTCCTCCCTTAGTGCCCGCGGTCCCAGATGCCATTACCTTGATTGAGAATGTCCAAAAGTTTGAGGGGACTTGGTATGCAGTGGTAGATTTAGCCAATGCATTTTTCTCTGTGCCAATTACTGAAGAGTGCCAAGAGCAGTTTGCATTTTCTTGGAGCAGGCGTCAGTACACCTTTACAAGGTTACCTATGGGGTACATACATAGCCTGACTATCTGTCACCGGCTGGTGGCAGAGCACTTAGACAACATACCGTGTAAACCTGACATACAAATCTCTCACTACATTGATGATATTTTGATTCAGGGCAATGATGAGCGCAGTGTGCAAAACCAGTTAGAAGTCATTATGGAAGGATTGAACAAGGAAGGGTGGGAGATTAACCCGAATAAAATTCAAGGCCCAGCTGAAACAGTGATATTCCTAGGGATTCAGTGGTATAATGGGCATCGATGGTGCCTAAGGCCCGACAGAAAATACTTGAGTTCACCACTCCAGTGAACAAAAAGCAAGCTCAGCAGTTTATAGGGCTGTTTGGGTTTTGGAGACAGCACATTCCCCATTTAGGGCAGATACTGGCCCCCCTCTACAAAGTGACACGAAAGAAATATGAGTTTCAGTGGGAGGAAGAGCAGCAGAAAGCATTTGATTTGGCGAAACACACCGTGCAGCAGGTGCTTGATCTATGGCCATTGAAGGAAGGCAAAGTGGAATTGAATGTGTCTGTACAAGACAATTATGCTAACTGGAGTGTGTGGCAGAAACAGGACAGGAAACGTGTGCCATTGGGGTCTGGAGTCGTAAGTTACCAGATCCTGGTAACTCATACACTCCGTTTGAGAAGCAGTTGCTGGCATGTTATTGGGCCCTTGTTGATACCGAGCAAATGACGGTGGGCCATGATGTATTGATGAGGCCAGCAATACCGATTATGCAATGGGTACTAAGCTCTCCTAAAACACATAGAATAGGACATGCTAAAGAAGCCAGCATACTTAAATGGAAATGGTACATTTAAGACAGAGCCAAATCAGGAAAGGGTGGAGTTGCAAAATTACATGAGCAAGTAGCCAACATGCCGCCCTCAGACAAAAAAGATTTTGACAACGTCAGGGAAAGAGAAGAGCAGTCAGTTTGCAGAGCTCTACGCAGTTTACCAGGCATTGAAACAAGAGACCCTTGGTCGATGTCATTTGTACACGGATTCATGGTCAGTGGCGAATGGTTTGGCTGTGTGGTTGCCAACCTGGCAAAAGAATGGGTGGAAGATTCTTTCAAAAGAGTTGTGGGGAAAAGAACTGTGGCAAGATATTGCAGAAATGTTATCACAAAGTGAAGTCACTGTGTACCATGTGGACGCGCATTGTGCTACAGACTCATTAGAACGTTGGTTTAATTCTGTTACAGATGAACACACCAAGATTTCATCTGTGGATGAGGAGGCTCAGGAAGACGATTTGGAGGGTTTGGCCAAGTGGGCTCACCAGAAATGTAGGCACCTTGGAGAAAAGGCTACTATCAGGTGGGCACAAACTCGAGGAATCAGTATTCCTTTAGAGGTAGTGAAAACGATCATTTTGCACTGTCCAGTGTGCCAACACCAGCAGCATAGGCCTATCCCTCAGATTGTTCGGGGTACATTGCGAAGAGGAAAATTACCAGGTCAAATTTGGCAGAATGATTATATCGGTCCCCTGCCAATCAGTAAAAGTTGGCAGTATGCATGCACTATTGTGGATACCTACTCAGGATACATGATGGTTTTGCCGTGCAAGCGTGCCTCACAACTGAACACCATTAGGTTGTTAGATCAGATCATATTGCATTACGGAGTGCCTTTGCAGATTCAAAGTGACAATGGGTCACACTTCAAAGGCAAATTGATTGAGGAATATTGTCAGGAAAAGAGCATTGAATGGCTCTACCATGTGCCTTATTACCCTGCCACTTCAGGGCTGATTGAACAAATGAATGGTTTGTTGAAAGAACAGCTGCGCAAATCTGGAGATGGCAATTTGGCAGGCTGGCGTGATCATGTGTTTGATGCGGTGCAAGTGCTAAACAATAGGCCTGTGAATGAGCATGAAACTCCTTTGATGCAGCTAATGACTCCTGCTTTACAGATTCAACCCAACTCAGTCAGAGAACCGTATTGTACTGGGCAAGTACCCCGGGTCCTTTAGCTCCCTATCGGGCCACTCCAGAGTCAGCAGGGGTAGACTTGCATTCCCATGAGGAAATGAGATTAGACCCAAGAGGGATTGTTGTAATTGAAACAGGGATTTGAGTACAAATTCCCCCAGAGCATATGGGATGGTTTGCCCCTAGATCTGGCCTAGCATTGAAGGGAGTTCAAGTGTTGGGAGGGGTAATTGATGCCGATTACCAAGGCGAGATCAAAGTCATCCTGATGAATAGTGGGGACCAATTGTTACCGATCCATAAGGGCGATCGGGTGGCCCAATTAATTATTATCCCCGTTAAGTTGTCCATGATTAAGAAGGGGGAGCCTCCTACTGTGTTACCTACCCGTGGGGATCGTGGTTTTGGCTCTTCAGACAGTATGGTACCGGGTGCGAAGGTGTGGGTGGAAAGGCCAAGTGGCCCACCAGTGCCCGCAGATGTCATTGCATCAGGCAAAGACCAAGTAGTTTTAGTAATGGAGCCCGGTAGAAAGAAATGGCAATATGCGCCCGCAGACAAATGTTACCTGAGAGAGTGATTTACAACACTGATATCTCTTTTCTGGGTTTGCCTTGTAGATCCTGTGTCTGGCTGGTGTAATTGTGGGACTAAATGGACTCCATTCGGGAGAGTTAGACGGCATACCGCTACCAATGAAAAATGTCACATCTGTGCCAGCGATCAAGGAGAAACTGATAATGATGAGTAATGATGTCCAAAAGCAGCCCTATGCCGATGCCAAAAAGCCAGCCAGACCGAAGACATGGATTCGTGAAATGCGGCAAACACGTCAGGTGCCAGTGAAAACAACATTGATGCCAGTTATGCAAGAGGCATCTTCAGGACGGCGAAAACATTCTCCCATGATCACCCAAACGGAGAATATGTGGACATACCTGGCACAGCAGGTGCTCCACATTACGCACTTTTGCCTTACTGACGTGCCCAATGCTGAAACCTTACTGACTATGTGCTTAGTAGCAGTGCCGACGCCAGTTCCCGTTCTAAAGTATATTTTCGGTGTCACGCACAATGATTCTTTGGTTCAAGATTCTGATATCAGGCAATCCTTTTCCGTCTATGAGTACTGCAGGTTTTGCCAGGAAACAGATTGCAATTGGAGAAATTTGACACGTATTATAACCTCTTAAGTGCCATTGATGTTCCCACCCAGTGCCAATGGTTTTTTTTTTAAATCGCGGTATTCACCGGTCAAACCCGCCAACATTTCCCCCCTCATTCACCCCTTAAGTGCCACCGACGAGCCGGCTCGTCGGTGGCAACCTGGAGCGGTTTTTACCAACGAGCCGGCTCGTCGCTGGCATTTAAAGGGATAACCTATAATATAACTCAAGGTGATGTGTGTCACCTTATGACATGCAATGCAAAGAAATTGGCAAATGCCAACAGCTCAATTTAACCAAACAGCAAAATCAAACTGTGTTCGAGAAACTATTGTGTTCACGAATTCCACGCACATGTACCAGTGTGAATAACACTCTGGGCCTCATTACACGTTGTGCGGTAAAAACCTCAAATTACCGGCATGGCGCTCTTAACGTGTCCGCCCTCACAAGAGGGCACTAATAGCATACCATTACGAGTACACAGACACGAGCATAGCGTCATGCCGGTAAAGACCCTACCGCCATGCCGTTAAAGACCCAAAAACGTCACTTACCACCCTCGACAAAAGTGCAGATTGCACCTCCGCCCACATGCTGCATTTTGCGGAACCGGAAATAGCGTCATCGCACAGGAACGGGAAAGAGCATGGCGGCCATCTTTAAAAACAAAATCCATTGCCATCCACTGCCCCCTGGACCTGTTTGGAGTAGGTTGCAGTTGCAAATCATCCGGGACACCTTCAACATGCCCCAGGCATTTAAAAAAAGCACAGACAGGCAGCGCAAAGAGAAATTTACCCAAAGGAGTTGAACATGCTGACCCAAACCCTGGCTGACAATGCTGAGGTTGTCTTTGCCAACGACAGGCGGCGGGCGACACTACTTAAAAAAAAGGCCATCTGGGAAGAAGTTGCGGTGAAAGTCAGTGCAGTGGGCACCAGCACCCGCACAGTGCGTGAGTGCAGGAAAAGGTGGGATGACCTCAGACTGCGGGTGAGGGGCATCCTTGCCGAAAACCACCGAATAGCCACTGCAGGTGGGGCCGGTTCACCCATCAGACTAAAGGAATGGGAGGAGACCTGTGCAAACCTAATCGCAGTGGAATCCATTAAGGGAGTAGGCACTATGGAGCAAGGCGTGGGAACCACTTCGGATGGAGGTGAGTGTACACATGACAGGATGCTATGTGAATGAACTGTTCCCCCCAAATGTGAGCCCAGAATCCTCTCATGCATGGACACACATCCACACATGCATCCATCCCTGCCGATGTCAGTGTCAGACCCAAACACACACACATGCACACATCACCAGAGACAAGTGCCAAAGACAACCATGCATGGATGAGACACTGAACTGACACATCACCTGCATCCACAACTATTAAGTCCCAATGGCCACAACTGCATTATTGATGTATCCTGCATGAAGTACATATAAACGTAACCAATGCCATCCCCCTTCTTGTCCCTGACAGCCTCAAATACAGATGGTGAGGATGCTGCAAATGCATCCCAGGCACCGACTAAAAGTAAGAGACCAAGGGCACAGGACTCTGAGGACACCCCCACGACATCTAGGGGCAAGGGGGGAAGGTTCCACATGATGAGTGTGAAGCATCAGAGGAGTGCCACTGCTAGGATTGAAGTAGCCACACCACCAACTACAGCCCCACCACCGGAGGTTAACCCACAACCACCAATACCAGCCACCGAGGGCCCACCATCAGCTGCGCCAAGCTCCGCAGGAGAGGCAGCCGCCACTGCCCCCCTATCTGATCTTGAGGACACAACAGTTGGCACAATGCAGATGCACACCCCAAGCCCCCCTAGAACCCCTGAGCCAGCACCATTCCAGACACCTGGGTCTGATGTTACTGGTGAGGACAACATTCCAGCCATAATGTCCCCCATGGTGGCTTCACCTGCTGTCATGGACGCATCTGAGGGCACAGCAGCCACTACACCATCACCCAGCACTGCCCTCGAGCTGGCCACCATCCGGCAGCGTCAACAGGAACTAACTGTGCTGGTTGGCCAGCATGTTGAGGAGGCTTGCCATCTCAGGGAGGATATTTTGGAGACGGCAAGAGACTCCAGTGACAGGATGGAGGCCTGTACTGACAGGCTGTGTGAGGAGATAGCCAGACTTAGGGAGGTCCTCACTCGAATAGCTGACACAATGGACTGCCACTTCACGCCACCAGGACAGTCTGCCACATCGTCATCCGCTGGTTCAACGCAGACAAGCCCCCTCCGCCGCTCAACACGCACCACCAGTTGCATGTCTGCCCATCCTCCAAATGCTGCTGCAGATAATGGCCAATAGGGGGTTAATGGCGATTCTTCTGCCCGCATGGGCCAAAGCAAACATGGCAGACACATGAGGAACTGTTGTGGGGGGTGGGTGGAAGGGTGTCATGGGTCTGTTATGGGGGGTGGGTGGAAGGGTGTTATGGGTCTGTTGTGAGGGGTGGGTGGAAGGGTGTTATGGGTCTGTTGTGGGGGGTGGGTGGAAGGGTGTTATGGGTCTGTTGTGGGGGGAAGGTGGAAGGGTGTTATGGGTCTGTTGTGGGGGGTGGGTGGAAGGGTGTCAAGGGTCTGTTGTGGGGGGTGGGTGGAAGGGTGGTGGGATGTTTGGGGACATGCACTTTTTCATCTTTCTGTTACTTAATACACTGGTGTCTGATCAAAACACAGGCTTGGACATCTTCATTGTGTTTGTGTACTTTATTGGTGACAGGGTCCATTGCGTGCTTCTAAACATACACCAGTGCATTACTACCCATATCCATGTGACAGTACCAAAACATGTTCCTCAGAATATTTGGTTGATCAGATGCTGTCTCACAGCACGTCCCTCCGGCCCATCCCCTCTTGAAAGACCTGTATCCCCTTCTCTTCCGTCCTCATCACCATCATCATCCTCATCAGGTGCTTCTATTTCAACATCAGGTGGCAGTGGCACATTCCGTCTGATACACATATTGTGCAGCATGACACATGCCATGGTGATCTTGGCCACCTTCTCATGGCCATAAAGGAGAGCGCCACCAGACCTGCTAATGCACCGAAACCGTGACTTCAAAAGGCCAAAAGTCTGCTCGATCACGATGCGGGTACGGGTAAGTGCACGATTGTATTCCTCTTCGTGCCTGTTCTGTGGGTTCCGTACAGGTGTGAGGAGCCAGCTCTTCAGGGGATAGCCCGCATCACCTGTGTGGGGGAACGAATGGGGTCTTGTTACTGTTCACCTCAAGAGCGGCCTGTTCATATCACACAAATTGACATTGCATTGTGATTCAAGTACACAGTCAACAGCATACATGCAGATGGTCTGTGTGACAGCAATGTGCAAGGGTGAGCTCGACCATGCAAGTAGACATGCCCCATTAATGCCTCCAACAGTAATTGACATGTCCTGGGTGAGGCGAGGTCTTAGGTGTCCCTGGGCCCAGGCAGATTTGGTTTCTCACTGCTGTTGTACTGCCATTCCAACATAGATGTTGCCATGCATTGAGGCATCACTTCAGTGGTGGTAAAGGTGCATGGTGAAATGCTATGTCTATGGCTAGGGCTGACCCCTTTGCATGCATCATAGGGCACATTGCATTATTGATGTTGTGCTGGACTGATTCCGGATGACTATCTTGATGGCACGTATGAAATCTGTGTATTTTGTGGCGTGGAATGTTGTGCAATGTGTATGTGGATGGGTGTTTGATGTTACTAGACCTGAAATGTCATCTGTGTTGTGTAGCTCATACTTGCATGTCGTTTCATCTCAAGTACGTTGCGGCCTTCCCAGATGGACATTGACGTACATCTGTATGTGCATTTTGCAGACAGACGACAAGCTACACCCAGTTGGAGTATGTATCTCTCCCCCATCACACCCAGTTGGAGTATGTATCTCTCCCCCCCCATCACACCCAGTTGGAGTATGTATCTCTCCCCCCCATCACACCCAGTTGGAATATGTATCTCCCCCCCCCACATCACACCAGGTTGGAGTATGTATCTCCCCTCCATCACACCCAGTTGGAGTATGTATCTCTCCCCCCATCACACCCAGTTGGAGTATGTATCTCTCCCCCCATCACACCCAGTTGGAGTACGTATCTCTCCCCCCCATCACACCCAGTTGGAATATGTATCTCCCCCCCCCACATCACACCAGGTTGGAGTATGTATCTCCCCTCCATCACACCCAGTTGGAGTATGTATCTCTCCCCCCATCACACCCAGTTGGAGTATGTATCTCTCCCCCCCAATCACACTGCCATGTGCTTGGCCTGCTACTCACCAAGTAGCCACAAATGTTGTGCGGTTTGTCGCTCCATGTAGCGTGGGATAGTTGAGTTCTGCAGGACCATGGAATCATGGGTTGATCCGGGAAATCGGCCACAGCAATGTGTGATTATCTTGTTGGCGTCACATACCATTTGGACATTGATGGAGTGGAATTGCTTCCTGTTTCGGTAGACCACTTCATTGCGATGTGGGACCACCAATTCAACATGTGTACAGTCGATGGCCCCAATGCAACTTGGGATGCCTGCCAGTGAATAGAAGCCAACTTTGGTGTTTGCAATCTCCTGGACAGACCGTGGCATGCATATGTGTTCATATGCATGCTTCAGGAGGGCATCGAGTACCTGGTTCAGCGTGCGTGAGAATACTGGTTGGGAGATGCCATGCATCTGGCCCACTGTATGCTGGTAGGTGCCTGTGGCCAGGAAGTGGAGCACAGTCACCACCTTGAGTAGAGGGGGGATGGCAGTTCTGATGTCTATGAGGCTCACAATGTCGTTGTGTATCATGTCCACGATGCTGGTGATGGTATCCCGGTCCAGACGGTACAGGGTGTGTATCTGCTCAGGGGTTAGGTTAAATGGACTGGTTCTGATCCTGGGGATTGGTGGGTGCCTCTGTGGTATGATTAGGTGCTGTGGTGGTGCTTGCTGTGCCTGTCTTGCCCTCCTCCCCCTGCGTCTTCTTTGGGCTGCCTGTTGTTGTTGCATCTGCGCTGCAATCATGTCCTCCAGGCCATGTAATGCTGCTTGTATTAGAACCATTTTGGTGTGGGAAGGGGTGTGTGAAGGGGTGTGGTGTGCTCCTTTTGAGCTGCCACAGTCTCCATTGCCTCCACCTGTGCTGATTGTGTCCACCTGTGGCAGGTGGGAACACTGCTCAGTTCTCTTAACGTGTGGTTCGCGATGCCGGTATTTGCGCCATGGCGGTAAGGGGTTTTGGGGGCTTTACCATGCCTCTATTGGTATGTCCGCTCGCCTTGTGATGCTGTGCTAATAGCGGTATGGCGTAATTTACGGGATGGTGGGTCGGGCGCACGTGGATTGCCCGCTATTAGTGGCACTGTACTTAGCGGTGCTGCTAATAGCGGTGAGCCGGGCCGTAATTTGCATGGGGATTTAACGTTACCGGTATTCCATTACAGGTAATGTTAAATCCATACCGCCTACCGTGTAATGAGCACCTATGTCCTGTAATCATACAGTGATAGCTGCCAGTCATTTGAATCATGTGAAACTTCCAACAGGATGGCTCTTTTCATGTGGCAACATCACATACACTTATATTCCAGCTAATATTTCCGGAGGTCCATGTGCCTTAAGTCGATTAGGACTAATGATGTTCCCTTTACACCGAGCGATATCTCGAGGCAAAAGGTAAACTTTTGAGTCTGTGGGTCTATCCCCCGATTGTGATTCACATGTGCATTTGCTATCAGAAGCTGAGGTTCTAGCATTAACCCTTTCATTAGTGGGAGTTTGGGCTTTAGCTGCTGGGGGTTACAAATCTTTAATCAAATTAGCATGTTTAGTAGTCAAAGGACTGAATTATACTTCTCAAGCATTAGAAGAATTACTCCTTGATAGCAAGGTTATTAGAAAAGCAACTTTGCAAAACAGGGCTGCTGTTGATTATCTATTGCTAAAGCATAATTTAGGTTGTAACATAGTTGAAGGTATGTGTTGTTTCAATCTAAGTGACCATTCACAATCCATTGAAAGTCATATTCGAGGTTTGAGGGATCTCATTTCTCAAGTGTCCCAAGATCATACTGGGAATTGGTGGGATTGGTTATTTTCATGGATTGCTGATATTGGGGGTACACTGCGTTACGCTTTTGCTTGTATTTGCATTATATTAGCTATCATAATAGCTTGTTGTTGTTGTATTCAATGCATTCCCAGCTTAGTTTTAATATTTTGTCGGTTTCAGAGACCGGCTCCTCTGCCAGTGGGCTATGGAAGATAAATATCCAAGGGTGGAATTGTTATGCTTGAGCTAAAACATGACGCTGGTGCGCAGTTTATTCTGGGGGCATTCAGAGCCATAATGGATATTTGCTTCATGCCGCAGTGAAAAGCTGTACTTATTTTGCTAAGAGCTGAATTTACTTTGCTAAAGAAAACATGCTTTCCAAACCTGGTATGCAGTCAAGGACATTCTGCTGGGAAGGCTGGCTTTGTTATGTCTTGTTATGAGTTATGGGACTGTTTTCCGTGATGCTTGTTCTTAGAGGAGGGAAGCGCTTTGTTCCTCGAGGTTACTGTCGGTTGACCCAGCTGGCAACCAACGGTTGCCCATCAATGCGCAAGTGCATTGCTAGAAGGTTCGAGAAATTACCACCCGTGTTTGAGGAGTGCATATATGCGGAACCCCTCAACGATCAGACGGGACAAGTACAAAGATCTCAGTCGGAAGGGGGACGCCTTTGTCCGGCATACCTGTGGGCTGTTGTGCTCTCGGCCTGGCTGTCATCGGGGTCTTCCAGCCACTTCTGGCGAGATGAGGGATTCAGTTACACCCACGGTGATTTATTTTCTTTTAAATTCTCTGTCTTATCTGTGATTTATTTCTGTATTATCGCTTGTTGCTTCCAAGCTTTGAATAAATAGCCGTACAAGTGCTCATTATTTTCTAAGCGTGTGTGTGTTTGTAAGTCATTGCCTCGTCTACCTGCGTTTAAAGTATTGGCTCTGCAATTGCGTTGGTGATTAATGGCTGTCCGTGCACTCTGGCCGAGCAATACAGAACTGCAATTTGTTGTTTGCTAGATTGCCCTATTTTATTGAATTGATAATAAAGTAGTACTTTGCCATATTCTTTGAGTCTGTCCGGTCATTTTGGTCCAAGACTGTTTATTATGATAATCCAATTTTGTGCATAAACACGGCCAAAAAGTGCCAATGCACATTGGCACAGGAGCAAGGGAGGGGGTTGAGTAGTGAGGGAGGTTGCAAAGTATTCAGAGAGGGGCTCACAGCAGTCAGGGAATACGCACAACAGGGAAGAGGGCACATAATTCAGTAGTATACAGTGGTCAAGGAGGGGAGCACAGCAGTTATAGAACGGGAACACCTGTCAGGGACGGGGGCAAGAGGGTAGGTATAGTTTTAGTGTATTGGAATCTTGTGGGCTGGGAAAAAAAGAAGCAGAGATTGGTGATGGGGAGTGATGAAGGGACAGGGTCTGTCTGTTTTCTGGCTTTAGTGGGATCTGGGATGCTTTTTGTGGTTTAATCCAGCTTTAATCACAACACTGTCAGCCTGTGGATTGTATACATGCAATGACAATGTGATCTTTCCATGCAATGGGTTTTGTTATTGAATACTTTTTGATCCACCTAGAAATTATGTACTGAGTAGGAAACACATCCAAATAATCAGAATAGCATGACTACATGCTAGTGCTGTGTCATATTCAGTCTTTTAGACGCTCATCAAAATGACCATTTGCATCTTTTTTCCATAGATCCTCAGAATATATCACTTGTTTCACTACATTTTCAATTCAAATCGGCTTAAACGTAATTTCCTCACACTTCTTTAGAACTTTTAAAAGTACAACATAGTTGAGCACCCTGAAATTCAGGAGATTTGAGTTTCGTGGTTCTTGGTTCGCCGATGAGCCCTAATCACTTTAACAGAAGGTGGTGAGGGGAAATCCGGTTCATGCTCAGGCCATCACCAGGAGGTGTCAGTCAACCATTGGGCCATATTTTCACATATAGATGGACCAACTGGAAGTATCATGATTTATGAAATGGGAGCAAAGCATTTGTCCCAATTTTCCTTGGTCTGAAAGTATCAATATCCCATGGAGGTGCAGAACAGCATATTTGCTTGGCAAACAGGGCTTACATTTCTTCAAAAGATGAAGTGCCCAGGATGTGGCTAGTACACAACAACACTGATGGACATAGTTATAAATAATGAAATACCAATGATGTTTGGTGGCCCATAATGCCCATGTGCCCTGGATTTTCCCTGTCATTCCTGAAAGAAGATACGTAGTTAAATACCTTAACACTTTACAAAAGGAAGCCAGAGTCATACATTTGTACATTGCACACATTTGGTGTAAGAAATAACCCAGCCAGAGTAAAACAATCAACGCTCTTTTTTAAGGGACTAAGGGACCAGTGAAATAATGTGCTTATCACCACATCCTTACACTATTCTCTTACTGACTAGCAACCCACAATGATTACCAGTAACAAACCTCTGGTGTGACACATTGGTCACCCATTACACGAGAGGAACTCAGGAAATAAAATACTTGATTTCAGACAAACTCCTCCAGGATGTGACAATCAAAACAGATACCGATCCCACGCTGATTGGAGTTATGCTTTGATCTTTGAATCCAGAAGAAAGAAAAAGAAATGCATTTGCACTACGATAAATGTGGAAGCGGAAAATGATTCTATTCTGATGCAATTAACTGGTCAAAACAATTGGCTTAACAGGATCGATATGCTCATTGATTCCTGGGACACCAGCGATGGCATTGATCTCTAAGCTGTGCAGTCATGAGCCATTCCCTCATTTATCAAGAGCAAATCTTAAGTATAGCAGTCTAAAGATGGCTCTAATGAAACATGGTTTCATCCCACTGGATTTCCTTTACAGTGTAAATAGAAGCCAGTCCATTTTCAATTAGTTTGACTTAATTGGTGCACTGCATTTATAGATAATATTTGCCATGCCTTGGCCAACCGCCAATAATCCATCCATTGATACAGTAGAAAAATACTCTTGTTTGTTTTTTAATCCTACTGTGAAAATTGTTTAAACCTGAAACAGGAAGCTTTCGCTGGCATTTCAATGCCATGGATATATCTTTCCAAAGCAAAAATGGATTGATCGCTTGGCACCATCAGCCTCTGCTATAGGTTGAATGCTAACACTGAAAAGAGGAATACACATCTTATCTAGGACATTATTGGGTGTTTGGTTTTATTAGAGCTTTGAAGGCTTCATCTGCATCGCCAATGTTCTTTGTACCTGAGAAACACAGCCAAATAAGGCCCTGCGTAGAATGCACTGCACTACATACCATTGCAGTGATAGACAGTTACCTGCTATGAAATTATGATGACTATATGGAAAATGTGATGTGTGAAGTGCCTACCATGCAATAAGAATTTGAGAAGGAGAGAAATGGAAGATGGCTTTTCAGACTAGATGCAGAGTGTTTGAGTATCTTGCCATACCGTACAACTTAAGTGGTGCTTCTTTCTACAGTGTTTTAAAAATAGATGAACAAGTCCTATGGGATTTCCTTCCTGTTATCGCATATATCGAAGATATATCAGCTTACCCTTTCAAGGAAAAAGGGGGTTTATCATGTTGCTGCAATATTGACTAGATTAAGGGAACACAAGTTATTTTCTGAATGTGGAAAATGTTCAGTCCATGAACATTAACAGGAATTAGGATTTTGGCATTTTACTGGGGGATAGGAATGGACCCTAAAAAGGTGTCCCATGTTCTGCACATGGGATCTCCTTGAATCAATTGAGACCTCTGTTGAGGCTGCTGTGGAATCCCCACCTCATCAACTGTGTTTACAGAATTAGAGACAATCAAACAAGTTTCAAGTCTTCATTTACAACTACACATAATATGTCAGGTTGTGGTTCAAACATACTTTAGTGTGTCAGGCTGATAGTCACAGGCAAAAGTAAAGTGATGCCTTATATTTCCACAGTGTCCATCTGTAATGTGACAATAGGGTTAGAATCCTTAAAAGAATAGGCATCAATCACACCTCTTGTACCAAAGGGTGCCCTGGTAACAATGTCCAGCGTTCCAAAGGTCCAACACAAAGGTCCCAAAGGCTACAGTGATGAAAAACCCAAAGTTCAATAAACAATCCTCTGGTGGCCAAACACAAGCATCATATATATGTCACTTTCAACAAAGACATCTTTCATTAATTAATCTTTTGTAACACACTTAATACCAGTCTCTAAAGTGCAGGACCATGATTTGAACCTGTGTTTCTCAGCACTGCCTTTCTTCTAAGACAAATGTGTTGCCCCTGAGCTTTTCTCCTAGCCCTGCCTTCTTCCTCTTATATCCATACGGAGGGTATTTAACACTTTCAATGTCCACAGGTAGTTCTTTGCCATGCTCCTGTGGCTCTCAGAGACTGATTCTTACACGATTGCAGACCTTTGCTTGTAGGCGGTTTTCCCCTTTTTTGCTCTTGTATTTGCTTGCCATGAGATGTTGCAAGCCCTGGCTGGGTATATTTGAGAAGCATGGGCCTGCTCCTAGCTGAACATTTCTTGAGACTTTCTCTCATACTTGCATTCCTTCTCCTTTCTATTCCCATTCTTTCTTTAGGGTTCCCTAGTCTAATGTCACTATCTCAAACCTCCTCCCACATCTACACTCTCCCCTGGACCAACATGGATCTCTGAAACTTCCCTGTGATCAGCTCTGTCAGTCCCTTCAGTTCCCTGGTGATAGTCATATTCTCTCCTGATGGTCTCGCTTGGTCCTTTCATACTCACAATTGATTTCCTTTATTTATGTATTTTTATTGAAGATTGGTTTAGTTGTAATTACACCTTTTTCAATACAGCGTAATCAGACCAACAAATATCAAACAAGATGCATAACTTAGACTGCTCTTAGGTAAAATAACATTATACCTGTCTTGGTGACATAATTACTTAAGTTCAGTGCATTATGTATTGAATTATAGTTTCTTGAGCATCTTGCAAGATGTAAAACTGTATATGGTGTTTCACTTTTTACCATACATATCCTCACTATAGAGGTCCTTGTCTTAATATCAAAAATCAAAGATTTGTGAATTTTACATTTGTTAAATTAAATCTCATTTTTGAATACAATCTTTCAAACAGTATTGTCACTAGTTATTTGATTATTAGAATTGTAAGATGAAAAATTTGACAAATTATTTTCCTTGCTCGGCCACCTCTTTCTAGGGTTCTGCTTCTTCCTTTAACTTCACTCTGTCTCCCTCTATCACCTTCATGCTATTGTTTCTCATTAGTGTCCTCCTCCACCCCTCACTATCTCTGTATTTTATTTCCCAGCTGGTACCCTTTGATTCTCACCCTATGCTGGTACGCTTATTTCCCAGCCATTTTCTTCCTAACAAAACAAAGCTTTTTATACTTTTCCATGCTTATCCCAACCCATCATTCCCAGTGCTTCCTCCCTGTAGCACTTCACTGTTGCACTTCTTTCTTCTTGGATACCCTGCTTGCTCCAGGTCTACCAGGGTCTGCTGCTCTCCTCTGAATGTTTTTCCTCAGGCTTATCTTCCTCCTGCCAAGTATCATTACTTGTGGTCACCCAGGATCCGCTTCCTCCTTCAGGCTCTTCCCAGGACTGACAAACTCTGGATAATTTTTAAAAGGGCTGCTGATTTAAAGGAATGGGTTTGTCCTGTGCTGTGTGGGAGGGGCAGACCTCTGATTGGTCCATGTGATTGGGGTCAGGTGGTCTCTCAGGGGGCTGGCTCAATGAAATAGGAGCCCCAAATGCCATTTTGAATTGTATCCTGGCCTTGGCTGTATGTCGTTTCTCATGCTCCCGCCAAGGTTGTCTGCTGCTCCCTGTGTGTATTTTATATCCCAATGCATGTTGTACTCCCAGAGAACCCTTCTGGTAAATTGGAGAATGTATAAAATACAGGAAACTGTAACATTTTAACTCCCCGAAGACATTTTCCTCTTGTGGGGGAGACACTTGTTCGTTTTCTTTCCTTTCGTAAACCATAGTAAAGATATATTGTATTTATAGGTACAGCACAAATGTTTCTATTAATTTCCCCTGGCAGCATTGATGGAGGAAACAAAATAGCAAACCAATTGTTTGGTTTGCTACAATTGTTCCTCTTTGTTCGCTTAAGGTGGCCATGTTTAATTTGTTCAGCTGGAAATTGGGTCTAGTTAGGGAAGTTTCTAGCTCTCTTAAATCTAATGAGTTGCTTACTTCTCATGCTTCCTGGCAAATTGGGATTTGGGTATCCTCAACGTGGATCCCTCAGGCCCTAATTTGTCATCAAAAGCACTGCCTTGTCACAGATGTTTAATGCTTCCTTGATTTCACAATTTATCAACATGTTATAAAGATTTATGCACATGTTCTCATAAACCTTCTTGCTTATCACAATGTTATTCCACAAAGGGTTCACTCTTTAATGGGACTCTCACGCTGAGGAGGCATTTACAGTACAGAAAACAAATTCTCTTCTAACCCTACAGCATCACTCCATTGAGGAACTGATTGAAATTGGGATCTAAAACAAAAATAGCAGCTACACTTTTACAACAACATCCTGTCACAGTTTGGCTACATCTAGGGATCTTTTATTTCTCTAAATTGTCTCACAGCAAACAGATTACGAAGGCACGAGATGGTACAATGGTGAAAATGTTGTTGTTGGAAGGGTATGGGTCCACTGTAAATGCGGCATTGCCAGTTAGGTGGCTATTTTTTCTGTTTTGTGGTTGCTGACTAAACACTGGTTGAACCATAACTACTGGCACAGAACAAAATAAAGCATATAATTTGGTCCCAGGGCTGCTACTGGCCGTTGAAGCCCTCCTCCACTCAAAGAGTGACCATTGCTATAATAATAACACTTTTGACATCATGGGGCTATGCTTTTTAAAAATGTTTTCATGCTAGTGTCACCACTCCATGCCCTTACCTTCTATTAACAACCACATTCACCTTAAAACAAAGTTTACGCTTGACTTGGTCACCAAACTCCCATTATTGCCCAAGCACACTCTCAAGCCCCTCATGCATCCAACACTATATTGTGTACTATATTACAAATCTCCAAATCTGCCCCAAAACCACAACACTTTAGGACACGCCTGCCTTCCCACTTTTGCCAAACTATGGCCCGCCTAATAGGACTGACATGCACCAGTTAATCTCAAAACATTCTTCCCCCACAGCATCGCCCCTCTTCATTTGTTTGTAGCATTTCTTTCACACTTTCCCATCCTCTTGTTTTCCCCTCACTCATTGTCTCTACTCCAGCAGATCAAAGTTGGATATCCTTGGCCGAGGTATAGTACACCACTGCAAGGACAAGCCTAGATGCTCTGAAACAATTAGGGTAGTGATTTGGTGCAGAATAAAAGCAGAGTAACATAAAATAACATATTTCATGAATAGCAACCATATTGCTCATGTCCCTTAAATAGAGTTACAGATTGAGTAGAGTTTCTTTCCAACTAACATCAGACTCTGAGCGGCTATACTCTGGTGCTAGTTCTGAGCACTGAAATAATAGCATACTGTTGATAATTGCTTGGACAGTTATTAGTGAGCATGACTGAAGGGAGACTCAAGTGAGTTCAACCGTTGGTACATGTATTGAACAAGAACTGTAAAGAAACGAGTTAACACATTTCCATATATGTATCAAATTGAAAACTTTACAGAAAAAAATGAAAACATTACATTTACAGACTCATTGAAGTTAACCAGCCTGGCCTGAATTGAATACCTTTCTATTCTCTAAATAGACAGTGGTTGGTGCTTATGAGGAAATGTTTTCTCTTTTTAAAACAGACAAGTCATGGTTGTCCATAAAAAAGCCACTAATTCCTTAGGCGAACAAGAACAGCTAACTCACTGTAATAATGTTGATCTGTGATTTATCACGCTAGATTATGTGTCTCAATGTCTTTTCATGCTCGTTCCGCATGGTTTGCAGCCTATCCCTACCTACACATGTAACCCTTATAACTCATTGTCCTCTCTTTCCTCCCTCACAGCTCATGTAACTACTTGGCATTGCTCAGAATGGAGATTGCAAATGGGGCCATCACTATTTCTGTGAACGCCTCGTTCCTGGGCTGTAGTTAGGTGCAGAAACCAGCATCCACCAAAGCACACAATAGCATCTATTGTGGTGTTAGTTCCGCTCATTGGGATGAATCATTGTGGGTGGAATCATTCCTTTTAAATTGCGTCAGCCTTTAACTTTCCTCAAACAAAGGTTTGATTATGCAAAATAATTGCAAACTGATAAACCCTGTGTTTTCCCAGGAAATACTAGTATTTATTGTTCATTTGCAGGCAGTGGATTCCTAGTGCGTGTTTGTCATCTGTCCCTGTCCTTGTGCATAAATCCTTGTCCATAATGCGATCGACTACTACCAAGTGGATGGTTTAGTGAGGTACCTGTATTGGCTCTGCCAGGGTTGGCAATGGCGCTTACTGACTGCAGAGAAGACAGTGAAATCTAAAGGGTGGCCCCACACCTAAGGAACTAAGATAAGTGCCTGGAGAGGATTGACTTCAGAAAGCTGTACAAATTTACTCATTTACTCACTCTTCTGCTGACTCACCTAGTAAATGGCAAGGAACTGATGTGCTGCCCAGTGACATATTACAATAGGCAGAAAGGGGACTCAGATCTACCACGAAAATGTAATAACGCTTTTGTGTTGATCCTGTTTTGAATGAGAATGTGTATGGTCAAAACCTGAATAACCCTTCTTATAACCATTTAAACAACGCATGCTAAAACACCCAGATCATTGCTCGGTAGGTTAACACAAAGTGATACAAGTCTTAAAAGATAGATGCTTTTTACAATATTTGCAATACACAGGCAGATCAGCTAGACATCATTTACACATCCAGATCATTGCTAATACCTTTCCCAGTTCAGCACCACATACATGGGGATGCAAACAACACCGATGAGCAAGAGATGGTTAGGTCCCATGCAGTGCAATCACACTTAGATATTCCAAGTAAATGTTAAATGTTAAATGTTAAAGGTATTTGTACCGCGCACCGTCACCAACGGAATTGGTCGCCAGGCGCTCTGGCGGATCTGTAAATGATAAGGTGGGATGGATTAGTAAGGTGAAGAGGGAGTAGGCTAGTGAGAGGAGTGGTGTTCTGTTGGCAGCTTCAGCTCGGTATAAACCAGATGCTGAGCTTTGGTGCGGGTATTGGATCGGTGTCAATCCGCGTGTGCTGTTGCTCCGGTTTACTATCATGTCCACACTTGGATAGAATTGTGAATACTAGCATGTTCAGACTTAGATAGAATTGTGAATATTGGAGTGTCCAGACTTGGATAGAAGTGTTATGTGTTGTTGCAGTGTTGTGAAGTGCGTGCGGCTTGTTGTGCGAGAGATGGTTGTGTGAGTTTTTTGAGTGAGATAAGTATGCAGAGTTTGAGCTTATATTGGTTAGTGGGTTACCTGACCTTTAGCATGCTAACATTCACAGTTCTATCCAAGTGTGGCACCTGTTGACCCTCACAACTCTATCTGGATGTGGCACAGGCCAATGCTTAGGATTCCATCTAGGTGTGGGCATGCCAACATTCACAGTCCCTTCCAGATGCGGTGCAGGCCAATATCCACAGCTTCTAAGTGTGGCATATGCCAACATTCAAGTTTCACCCAGTTGCAGGCATGCCAACATTCAAAGTGCTATATAGATGCAACGCAGACCAACATTAACAATTCTATCCAAGTGTGGACATGCCAATATTCACAATTCTATCTAAGTGCGGGCATGCTAACATTCAGTTTTCATCTAGATGCGGGCATGCTAACATTCAAAGTCCTATCTAGATGCAACGCAGGCTAACATTTACAATTCTATCTAAGTGTGGACATGCCAATATTCACAATTCTATCTAAGTGTGGACATGCTAATATTCACAATTCTATCCAAGTCTGGCCATGCTAGTATTCACAATTCTATCTAAGTCTGGACATGCCAATATTCGCAATTCTATCCAAGTCTGGACACGCCAATATTCACAATTCTATCCAAGTCTGAACATGCTAGTATTCACAATTCTATCTAAGTGTGGACATGCTAATATTCAAAGTCCTATCTAGATGTGACGCAGGCTAACATTCACAATTCGATCTAAGTGTGGACATGCTAATATTCCCAATTCTATCCAAGTCTGGACACTCCAATATTCACAATTCTATCTAAGTCTGAACATGCTAATATTCACAATTCTATCCAAGTCTGGACACTCCAATATTCACAATTCTATCTAAGTCTGAACATGCTAGTATTCACAATTCTATCCAAGTGTGGACATGATAGTATTCACAATTCTATCTAAGTGTGGACATGCTAATATTCACAATTCTATCCAAGTCTGAACATGCTAGTATTCACAATTCTATCTAAGTGTGGACATGCTAATATTCACAATTCTATCCAAGTCTGAACATGTTAGTATAGCCTTCATTGTTATCTGCAAGAACACCAATTAAGGAAAAGAAAAACAATCCACTATTGCCATGTTGTGTATTGCTTTCACTGGAAGACATTAGCAACAACTGATATTTGGAAATGCAATATTCTCTTACAATGACGTCATGGCAGGTAAGTATGGATTTGTAAATCCATTGCAGTGAGGTCAAGGCAACGGGATGAAGTACTTTCCACAGCCTCCCCTGGCAACCCTGTAACTTCAGAAGTTGCTTTTTTGGCAGTTTGTTGAAGCCCTGGCACTAATGCTGACATAGGCCCCCCTACCCATGTCAGCGCAGGAGACTTGTCTCTGACAAACTGTCAGACTCCCAGCTCCTGCTCTCTTGGGGAGTAGCGATGGGAGAGATAGGTGCAGTGAGGGTGTGGCAGGACACCAGATAATATATTTTACTTCCTGATGAGGGAATGGCTTCCGTTAAAACGAGGAGGGGAATGGGCTAAGAAAGTGGAGGTGGAAAGAACAATAAGCCACATGAG
The DNA here is from genome assembly GCF_040938575.1 of Ambystoma mexicanum. Classification (NCBI taxonomy): domain Eukaryota; kingdom Metazoa; phylum Chordata; class Amphibia; order Caudata; family Ambystomatidae; genus Ambystoma; species Ambystoma mexicanum. The sequence goes on from NC_090936.1 coordinate 872,814,879, forward strand.
TGAGGTGGGGGAGTGTGGCAGGACATCAAGTATTTTTCTTCTTGTTAGGTATTGGGGAGGGAGAGGGAAGTATACAAAAGTGGTGGGTTTGGGGCAGGAAGCAGGTATTTTCTTTTCTGTTTGAGGTTGTGAGAGAGACATTTTTGTTGCATATATTATGCTCCTGTCACCCCTTCACTCCCTGTAAGGCTGATCGGTAGGGACAATGCTGGAGGTAGAAAAGGGAGATGATGAGGCATACACATCAAATGACTGATGGTTAGCTGTCTACTCTGAAGCATAATCTATCCCTGGTTGTTATCACCCCATAGACAGGCAGCATCAGTCTTTCTACAGTGTTTGCACAGAAGGCGGTTTTAACACTGAAAAACGCCAGCTCCTGAGCGAAGTGGAGCAAGTGCGGGAGGAGCATGTTACCGTGTCTTCCCGGAGTGCATGGCTTCGGCAAGGCCCGGGAACCCTCTTAGCGAAAAACTCCAGTAAAGAACATGGAGTTGCATCCGACAACCGACGTGGGAATGGGAGCGCTGTCACAGACTCGAAGCCAGATGAAGTTACTATGTGGAGGTAACGGAGGGAGGGGCGGACCCCGGTGTGAGACAGGGGTCTTTTACAAAACCTAAGGAATTCCAAACTGCAGTCAATATTCTACTTCCGCCACCACCCCCCCCCCCCAAGTCCTCTGGGTGTACCGCCACTATTTTGATGAACCCATCAAGAGACCAGGCAGACCTGGTCAATAATGATAGCTTGAGGGGGCAGAGGACTCCTATGAGCCTGCCGACCTCCGAATGTGGCGGCTGCAACACAGTGAGGGATAGCAATCAACTTGATGACAGCCTTCAAGGTCAAATTCACACATCAGCCTGTAATTTACCTTTGCTGGGCTCCAGAGGAGAAGGTCGCGCGAGTGGCGCGAGTGCAGCAAGCCTAGGTTGTGTTGAACTTGCCCGACCTGCAGCTGGGGAGAGGGAGAGTTACGGCTGAGGGAGTAGTGGACGTCAGGTTAACAACGGGTGTGCCGAAGACAGAGGAATGAACGGATTGGGGCTGGCAGCGCAATACACTGATGCTACATTACAAGTGCTCCTGCCTAATCCACCCCATCACAAAGATACATGGGCCACCAAAGGAAAAAAAAAGTGGCCTCCTGCTACAAAAACAGTGCACCAAATCGCTATCAGAAAAAAACACAATCAGATGGCATTTCAAGTCAAAACCTCTGGCAACCTCCCAACCGGACAAGGAACTTGAAGACGTTTGGGCAAACCTGGATCAGACCTGGATTTATTGGTGGGATCTGAAAACTGCCTGCCTCTGCAGGGGGCTCCACTACAAGATCATTCTCTAGAAATCAGTGCCTTTGCCAAAGAGACTCCAACAGATATTACTACATCGGAGGAGACTAGAAACCTTGATCTGCCTAATGAACTTGCTGTAAGTCTTCTGTCTTCTGTGAGGACACATAATAGCACCTACAACACAGATCGTGGGTCAAATGAAGAACTTCAGGGGTCTGGACACCGAGGGGGGGGGTCAGAGGCACAGCCACCCCCTCAAGCGAGTGCAGACCTACTTCTTCAACCCAGTGCACAGGGGAAAGCACAGGAAGTTCACATGGGCATGAGCAAAGAGGTGGATGAGCAGTTGCCAATTATGGCTGGAATCCTTCCTAGAAGCCCACTCTTGAGCAAGGGTAATCTAAATAGAGGTGAGAAATGATGTATGATGGAGTCCGAAGACGACGACTTAAGGGTCACAAGTGTCCCCACAAAAAAACTAAAGATACCCTTCTGAATTGTTTATTGGAGCCACTCCCGCCAAAGGCCTAAGAGTAAGTCTTGTAATAATGACATTTCATGTAACAACCAGATTGCATCAAACAAAACGGAGGCCCAATTGCCTCTAGAGAAAAGAGATCTAGAGAAAGCGAGTCTGAGGGGGTTACCTTTAAAACCCTTATCGATCTGATAGAAGACGCACAAAATGAAAAGTCATTTTTGGCATGCATTAGAGAAACCTTTTCCCTGGCCATGCTCTTCTGGAGGTGCTATTGGCTGGGGACTTTCCTGTTATTATCTTCATTGTGTGGGTGTCCCTCTACCCCACCAATGACACTAGTGACTGTGTTGCACTGGCCACAATAATTTGCCAGTGTGTGTTTGAGATTTTTGGGTTTGGTAATAGCAGAGGTCAAAGTGGGCGGGAACTAAAGGATATGACTGTCCCTTCCTTTTCGGGGCAACCCATAAACATTCCCTTACTTTATGCAACCCAGAATACCGTTCCAGGGCGGCAACGTTTTTTAAACCCCCCCTTTTTTTTTAAATCGTCATTCCAATTGGATACACAATCCCGAATCTTGCTGATATCAGGTGCAGCAACTATTTCTCAGGTGCTGGAAGGGGTTTGATTATTTCAATAGACTACTTCGGATACAAAATCAATTTCCAAGCAGCCGAAAAGTCCAGCTTGATCACGATTTGTGTAGTATGAATAGCTTTCGGCTCAGACTTGTTAGCAGGAAATGGAAGGGGTGTGTCTCTGGCTGGCCATGTTCTTTAAGAAATCCATTTTCTTTCATTGTGTTTTCTTCAGTCTTGCTACAACTGTTGTGAAACACAATGTTGCAGGGTGGAACGGAGGAAAGGAAGGACCCCAGTATGGGGTTTGATTGGGGGAGTGGGCAGTGGTGAGCATAGAGGGAGTGGGCAGAAAAGTGGACGGGGCAGACAGAACATAGTTCCACTACATTTTTTTTACACTTCGACCAATGGTTAATTGTAGAACTTCGATTGAAAAGGACGATTATTTGTGTTCTCAAAAGCAATGCAATAAAACATACTTGCCTGAAGGAAGATCGTGTACCATGGAAAACACCTCTTATTATTTCATTCAAGGCTTTGTGAAACACTTTGGCTTGATTAGAACCTTAAAAGATGGACATGGAACAAACCGCGATTCTCTGATAGTCTTCTCGGTGTAAAGGATGTAATTGAAAATGCATTTGTGCTACTGGGGCTTTGGGTTCAAAATGGGCTAACAGCTGTAATTGGAAGCATTTTGACTTAAAAATATTAAGTCAAAATGTACATTTCCCATGAATTTGTGTGGGTAATGTATATATCATTACACACAAAGAACCCACTTGCATGGGAAATATACACAGTAGACTGTACCGAGCCAGTGTTCAAGCCAGCATGGTAAAATATGCTGACAGTAGTGAGAAATGTTTTCCCACCAATGAAAGAAACCTAGTACAAAAGAGAAGTTGGTAATTTTACAGTTATATTTTGACCCATCTGCCATGTACCCCAGATGCATTCAAATGACAAACTGGCCAGTTATTTGCACTTCCATAATTAGAAAGTACACCTGTAGGGCAAGAACACAACATGTTCTGGGGTGTTTGATGTAATGTTGCATGAATTGTACACTTTCCCAATTTAGTATATCTATATATAAAAATGTATTTCACTTGGCACAGTGGCTTCTGTAACCTAGTTACACAGACTGGATATTTGTTTCCTTGCATATGAAACCTGCAAAAAGGCATTGACAGGCAAGTCTGGTGCAAGCACTAGGTAACCTAGGCTGCTACCTAGGGCACAAGCCAGCAGTGGTAGTTGAACAACATGTTTTCATCTCTGCTATTATGAAAAATGAGGTGCTATGCCCTTCAACAAAGAGAGAGCACCTTCCTGAATGCCACAGAGCTAACTTATGTAGGAGTGCCCTATTCCACTGTACGAGGCAGTGGGAACAAACCTGCCTCTGGTTAGTGCCTGTTCTTTGGGCGCAGCATCACAGGTTCTAGCTAGAAGGTCAAAACACAGAATCCTGATAGGAGGATGGTTGAACATAACAAGGGGGCCAGTCACTCCAGAAGAACTGTTGCTTCCTCCTGGATTTAGAGCCTTTGGATGCAGGAACAAGTCAGGAAGCAGGTTGGACAGGAAAGCCATTCTTGGAGTGGGGACGAGCAGCCTCGTACATTGTGGTAAAAGGGAGCCTTCACACTTCAGTGGCCTATATGCACTCTCGGAAAATGATCGATGGTGTTGTGCTTATAGAACCTTTGTTCTAAGATTTTTTATAGCATTAACACATTTTCAGAAATGTATGATGAACTCATGAAAAATGGTGAACATGGCATATTTGGAGCCAGGGAATTCCAAGACAGGGCTGCACAGAGATGAAGGGGTGACAAATGCCTAGGTCAGAACATATTCATGCACTGACTCTGTTGACGGGACATTTTTCTTTAACAAAAAAATCAAGCATGAACATGAGAAATTTTCCTGGATAATCTTGTGAGTTTAAAAGTACATTTTACAATTCCTTCACACATATCCACAAATTATCTTATTGAATATACACTATGATGTGTATCTAGATTTATTTTGCATTTCTGCGCAGAAAAGCAAGAGCACCACATAGCTGTCTAGAGTCATGTGAGTAAATATTATCTAAAAGTGCTGACAATTGAAACGATAGGGTAGAGCAGCAACTGCAGGCCTCTGCAGGAAACTCTGCCCCCCCTACCTTCTATATGTTGGAGACCTGAGATTGTGCCGTGTTTGACACCAGCAGTTGTGCCAATACCGCAGGGTGTGTTTGCAAGAAGATACCTGTTGAGACAAACCTACTGAATGTATCCCCCAAATTGATGACAACCTAAGGGAGCAACTCTGTGAAGGAGTATCAGAAGGAGAAGAGAAAAGAAGCCAGTGACGTCACAAAAAGTTTGCACAAAGTCTCGGGCTACAGACTAGAGAATGTATAGATCCTAAAGCAACTAATGACGAATTAAAGAATCAAGTGAACTCTCACATGTAAAAGAAGGAGATGACAGTTCAATAAATGTATAGATGTTGAAACGCAAGGTAGACTAAGTCATCGTAGAAGCTGGCTATACGTAGTGAATAAAACGCAGGCAAAGACGCCATTGTTTAGAAGCTGGACATCGGTATCATGAATTTAGTAAGCCAGCACCCATGAAGCTGCAAGGGAAAGTGTCGTAGTCTGTGCGTGCATGGAATGTTGTTTGGAGTTTGTAGAACAACATTCCAGGCGGTGCACAGTTGGAGTTTATCTGCTGGGCTCGGCGGCGGCTGCTGCAGGGTCTGAATAAAGACTGTTACCTTCCACGGTCTTCCCCTGCTTTCTTACCATCTCCTCATCACCTTGGGACCAATGGGTGGATGCTTTCAGAGTTTATCTGAGGGCTGCTGGTGGGGCAAAGTTTGTCGATGATGAGAAGGAGGCCACACTTTTAAATTGCATCGGTACAGAGGGCCTACGGATTTTTAGACATCTTCCAGGTGAAGAAATGTATGTTCCAGGGGGAGGCGAAGGGGAGAGAGTAGTCAGCGCATACAAGACTGCCCTAAAGAAGTTGCAGGATCAATTTGGAGCGAGAATCAATGTGCTTTTTGGAACGCTACCATTTTTTCTTAGGGGCGCAAGGAGTGGGGGAGTCCATTGATTCCTATGTTACCTCTTTGCGAACATTTTTGGCAACATTCAAATTTACTGGAGCTTTGGATGAATATATACGAGACCAGATTATGATGAAAACTAGTAACCCTAAAGTTAGGGAGAGACTTTGCATTGAAAGTGACCCCCCGTTAGAAAAAGTCATGGAGTTTGCCAGAGCAATAGAAGCGTCACGGGCCAGTGTGCAGATTGTCATGGAGAAGACCTGCCAAGGGGATGAAATACAAGCGGTGTTGCCTCATTATAGGAAGAGTGGCGCTGATGTAAAGAAGAGGCATGAGAAATCAGGGAGTCAAGGACTAAAATTGTCTAAGAGCAGGGAAGCCTGCAAGAAATGTGGCTGGTCTAGTCATTTGACCAGCACAAGGGATTGTCCTGCCATCAATGTGGAGTGCTGGCAGAGTAAATGCAAGGGGCATTATGCTCGGATGTGCAAGGGCAATGTGGATGTGCAAACTAAGGGCGCTGTGAGCATGGTGTTGTCTGAAGGTGGCATTGTATGTCAGGATACTGGGGCAGTACGACAAACCCGATCAGGGTGTGATTTTGCATGTGGAGGGCATTGTAAGGAAGGGACCATGGGAAAAGGTATCAGTGAACGGACAGTTGTTGGACATGCTGGTGGACTCCGGGTCACCATATACTATGATCTCACCTGATTTGTACAGAGAAAAATATGATAGGGATGTGGCAAATTTGTACCCTCCTGACATCAACCATAGTGCATACGGGCAAGTCCCTGTTAAGGTACAGGGATATGAGTGGGCCCATATCGAGTTCAAGGGGCTTTGCACTCAAGGGAAACTCTATGTGGCACACAAACGGGCCAGTGTTTTGAGTTGAGACGAACAGGCTGCTCTCAATATCGAAATACGTCCTGGAAAGAAGGTGCCTGTACTGAGTGTTGAAGAGGAGCCCGGGGGAAATGCTGCAGGGTTGTCAGCTCAGTTTTTGCGTGACCAGTATCCTGAAGTCTTTACTGAGAAACTTGGGAAGTTGCAGGGCTTTGCACACCGCATTGTACTCAAGGAGGGAGCTGTACCCAAAGTACACACAGTCAGGGGTGTCACAGTGTTGGCTAGGGAGGGGATGAAGTGTGAATTGGAGAGAATGAAAGCGGAGGGGGTCATTGAGGAAATAGAGAGCTCCGAGTTGCTTTTTACGGTAGTATTGGTGAAAAAAAGTGATGGGGGCTTGAGGGTGTGCGTTGACCTCAGAGAGCTAAATTTCAATATATGGGTGGATCGCCATCCTTTACCGAATATAAATGAGTTGCTGTTGACTTTAGGGCAGGCGAGGTGGTTTTCAACGTTTGATCTATCGTCAGCTTATCATCAGATCGATTTACATGTGGGAGTCACGCCCACTAACTTCTTTTGTGACCCCTTTTGGTGCTTTTCGGTTTCGTCGCATGCCCTTTGGTTTGGCGTCGGCGTCTGCGGTATTCCATCGGCCTATGCAGGAATTGTTTGGGGATGTGACTGGTGTTAGTTACTTTCAGGATGATATTCTGGTTTGGGGCAAATGTTGTGCAGAACATGATGAGAGGGTACATAAAGTGATGAAGGTGTTGCGGCAGAAGGGGCTCACGGTGAAGTTGTCAAAGTGCTGTGTCGGTGTGTCCAGTGTGTCTTATTTAGGTCATACCCTTAGTGCCGAAGATGTCAGTCCCAAGGCAGAGTTGGTCAAGGCTATGAAGGAGGCTCCTGCTCCGAGGAACAAGGAGCAGTTGAGGTTGTTCCTGGGGTTAACAGAGTATTATGTCAAGTTTATTCCCAATTACGCTGAAAAGACTGCATCTATGAGGGGTCTGCTCAAGAAGAATGTTAGGTTTGAATGGTGTAGTGAATGTCAGAAGGAATTTGACTGAGTGAAGGGGGATGTGGATGATGCTCCATGTTTAAGGCCTTTTGATCCTAAGTGCAAGACATCCTTACTGTGGATGCTAGCGAAGTGGGGCTTGGAGCGGTTTTGGAGTAGTGGTGTGATGGCGGGTATAGACCTATTGCTTTTGCTTCCGGGGCACTGCGCAATGCTGAGGAGAGGTATTCAGTGATCGAGAGAGAGGCTTTGGCAGCTTCTTGGGCTTCTAAACATTTCAGAACATTCGTGTGGGGCATTCCTTATGTAATTAGGACTGATCACAAACCATTAGTGCATGTTCTTACTACCCGCGGTACTGCATCTGTGTCCCCTAGGATATGAAGATGGGTGGTCGAATTGCAGGAATACAATTTTACAGTGGAATATCTTCCTGGAAGGGAGAATCTGGTAGCTGATTGTTTATCGCATTTACCTGTTGCTGTGCCCAACAGTGGACAAGACTTGAGTGAGGAAGGTGTGCAAGTTGCGGGTGTTCTTCCTGCCATTGACAAAGGGATGGAATGTTGTTAAAGGAAGGGTGGAAGGGAAGGGTTACGCTCAAGTTCTTCATAAATTGGCAGAAGGGCCTTGGGGAGTGTCTAGGGGTGAGAGATTGATATCCCCAGTGAGTGTAAGGAAAAAGGTTGGTTGTTTTGGTGTTTGAAGGTCATTTGGGAAGGTCTTTGACAAAGAAAAGATTGCGCGAGTACTATTGGTGGCCGGCCATGGACCGGGAGGTTGAAGCAGTGGTGAAGGATTGCGGTGCATGTGCCTTCAGTGACAAGAGCAAAGTTGTGCGTCCTCAGCCCGTTTATCCAGTGGAAGTCCCTATGGAGGTGTGGTCGAAGATTGCATTGGACATTATGGGTCCTTTGGATTGTCTGCAGGCCGAGGCAAGGTTTTTGTTGGTTTTGGTGGACTATACTTCACGTTGGGTGGAGGTTGCTGCTTTTGGTCGAGTGACATCAGAGGCTGTTATTGGGTTTCTTAAGAAAGTTTTCGATAGGGAGGTTGTTCCCTCTAGCATAGTTATGGACAGTGGCATCCAGTTTGTCTCCAAGCAGATGAAGAAGTTTTTGGAACATTTTGGCATCAAACATCACCGCACCCCCCTGTATAATCCTTGTGCGAATGGTTTGGTGGAAAGGGTAAATGGTGTAATAAAGGGTGCCATTCAACTTGCATTAGCTAATGGTTTGGACTGGCAGGAAGTTGTAACTGATTATCTTTCGGCATACAAGAGGATTCTGTCTGTTATGACTGGACTGGCAGGACACCTTTTGAGTTAATGAGGGGTAGGAAGGCGGGGTCAAGGTTGAGGCCTGTGGTGTTAGGGGGTGGGGGTCCTTGTGTTATGGATCTCAGCAGAGTTTAACAGAGGGTGCGGGTGCGGCAGGAAGGGGTGAAGTTGAATCAACATACCAAGGTGGAATTGCATGTGGAAGTGGGGGATGTAGTGTGTGTGAAAAATCCCAGATTTGTGCCTAAGGGTAGGAGCATTTTCATGTCTCCCTTAAGAGTTGTGAAGTGTGGCGTAGGGTATGTTCAACTGGAGGATGGCTCAAGGTGGAGTAAGAGGCATATTGTGGTCTTGGACAAGGGCAAGGGTGGGGTATCTGTTGGTGATGGTCCAGGGTGTAGTTCTGAGGATGCAGTAGTGTGTGATTTTCAAGTTCCTCTGCAGAGGAGTCAAGGCCAAGGGCCTCTGGGGGGTGATATGAGTGAGGTGAGTGTGGGTGATATGAGTGAAGTGGAAAGTTCTACTAATGTGCATAGTGAACATTCTTCTTCAAATGTGTATAGTGAAGTTGAGCAGGGTATCACGGACCTTCCCGTAAGGAGATGTGTGCCCCCGGTCAAGTTAAGTGATTATGGGCCTCATCACGAGTCTGGTGGTAACCCTTAAATGCGGCGGTAGTGCTATTACCGCCACATTTAAGGGTCCGCCAGATCATAGCCTTGGTGGATTTCCCCCCAGCATTAAGCTGGGGGGAAATCCGCTGCAAAATTGCCAATTTTCTGCGCTATTACCGCCAGCAGGAAATCCGCCGGCGGTAATAGCGCAAATTTTCCCCATTGGGCCAATGGGGGATGAGGAATTCCCGAATGGGCCCAATGGGGAATGGGCAATAACCCTTCTGCCAAACCAGTGATCCGGCGCTAATAGCGCTGGGGGGTTTGGCGGTAGGGCTATTAGCGCCGGCGCTAATAGCGCCGGCATTACTGCGCAACTCGTGATGAGGCCCTTTAATGTTGTTCTATTGTTTATTTGTGCATTTTGTGTTTGCCATTATTCTGTTTTCGCAGTTTTTATGTTATCTTTTATTTATCCACATTTTGTATATTCTGTTATTGTGTAGTGTTGTTTTAGGTTGTTAAGGGGGGAAGATGTGTCGTAGTCTGTGCGCGCATAGAATGTTGTTTGGGGTTTGTAGAACAACATTCCAGGTGCTGCACAGTTGGAGTTTATGTGCTGGGCTCGGCGGCGGCTGCTGCCGGGTCTGAATAAAGACTGTTACTTACCTTCCACGGTCTTGGCCTTTATCAGAAAGCTGTGTTGCAGCAAGAATAAGCATAATCGTGGAGCTGCAAGATGAGGCTGTCTGGCCTGGAATCAAGAATGAAACAGCCAAGGTCAGTTTTCTATTCTGGAAATGAGTTAACATGGAAAGGATGAATCATCCCTTTTTAAGGTGTGTAGAAAGAACACCAAGAGTGGCAAGTTTAATTCATTTAAAACATGTAAAAGCTGCAAAATGGACCAAATCATGGTCTCCTGTCATGTGAGCCAAGGATGAAATTAGAGTTCGAACTTGGAGTCCCAGAACACAATAGTGAGTGCTCTCACTCCCATGTATTCCGAGAGAGAATGATAGTTTGCAAGGCCAAGTTCAAAGACAATCTTCATGGCAGAACGTATGGGCAGTGAGAGATGCTGGGCTAATTGGGTGGGGAGGTAGTGTTGTGCCCCACCTCCTTGCACCTGGGTCTGGGCTCACATGCTGCTAAGTGAACCAAATGTTCCAGACTGCACAAGCATCCCAACCAATTGTAGTAGTCCATACAATAAAGTACCCTATAGTTTGAAAACCAATGAGAAACTGTGTATCTAATGTTTCTGAAGATTACATGTTTTAGAGGTTGGCATATTTTGTCAACCTGACAGTGAGCAGCCAATCATAATCCTCGTTATGATATGATATGATATGGCATTTATAAAGCGCCTATACACAAGTGTTTCAAGGCGCGTCGAGGCATGGGAGGGGGAACAAGGGAGGACAGACAGCGATCCTACTAGGCCAGGTGTCATTCAGATTGCGCAAGTGCATGGGAAGGGAAAGGAGGAGAAGTGCGAGGGAGAGAGGACAGTGCAGTACATGGGATAAGAACCAAAATAAATAAATAAATAAATAAATAAATAAATAAAGTGCATAAAAGTACGGCCCACGGGTGGCAAGTGCAAGGAAGTGCAGCCATCAGGTGTCAAGTGCTGGTGGTGGGACTGTAGGGATACAGAACCAGTCCCCAGGAGAGAGAGTTGAAGGTATTGGGGCCCCAGGCCCCAGAAGGCCTTATGGACGATGCAGAGGGTTTTGAACTTAATCCTCGCAGGCACTGGGAGCCAGTGCAGAGATTTCAGTCCTGGAGAGATACAATCCCTGGGCTTGAGGCCAAGGACAAGTCTCACGGTCCTATTCTGGATAAGTTGCAGAGCGCGGAGAGTAGAAGCAGGTAGATTTAGAAAGAGGCTGTTGCAATACTCCAGCTTAGAGAGAATCAGGGCTCTGATAGAAAAATATACTTAGATGTTCGCTTAGCCAATCCCAACTCTTGATAGATTTTTCAGTATTGCCACCTAGTATGACATCATCTCTGACATATTTTTGATATAAAAGCTGTGATTTGAGTGAAGATTGCTGAGAGAAACCGAGCGTACGTCCGTTGATGTTTGTTGTAAACTTCCTGTTTTAGATAATTGTTAATAAAACAGTACTTTGCCATCTTCCTGAGTTGGTTCGATTATTGGGACTTGGAAATTAATCTGTGTGATCCCATCCATTACATATGCACGTTCCTAAAGGGCCCTAAAAACAATAGATTTACAGCAACATAGTCATAGCAGTTCAGTCCAGTAGTGGGTTCACATTTGAAAGGCCGACCATGTGAAGAGTCTGACAGAACTTGTATTCTTTTTGTTTCTTGTTTCCTGTCAGTGTTTTTTATGTGGAAGTGTGACTGCGTTCCCTGATTATTTATGGTGGTCCTTAGTGGGGTGACCAAGTTGGCCAGGTACTACCCCATGCTAGAGAATGATGGTGTTGGGGGGAGCTATTTTTGGTGGATCGCCAGCCCACCCTCACTGGACCCCCATCCCAAGGGCTAGTCACAGAAGACCTGAGAAGACACCCATTTTTTTGAAGGGTTGCTGTCTTAGTGGGGGGGGGGGCTTAATGGAACCCAGGATCAGGGAAGTTAGGGTTCTGCTGTCCCCACATGTCCACGTGGCACTTGTTCGGGGGACTGGAACACACAGAATAGGCATATCACTGGAATCATAGACCATATATGAGAAGGGATATTAGGTTTTCGGCAAAGTACCCTATTTTTGATTCCACTGAAACTGGGGACTCTGTAGTTACAGCCCCTTTTAAGGGAAGTGAGGAACTGAAGAGACACACTTGTGTTCTGTTACTGCAGGAGAGACTGAAAGGCAGGGCTGGTGTGTGGCAGGCACACTCCTAAATCCCATACCTGGGCTGTAATCCATCACTTAGAAAGGAGCCTGACATAAACCCTCCTGGCCCCCCCGAATCAGAGGTTAAACACCTGACTTCACTTTCACCAGAGAGAGGCTGAAAGGCTGGGAAACAGCATTATAAAACCGCAAAGACTTAGTTCATGAGTGAAGGAGTTTGGAGACAGCCAAAGGGAGCGGTGAACCAGAGACCAGCATTTGGATGTGGGTGGAGGATGCAGCACAAGGCTGCCCTAGCCTCACAGGACTGTAAAAAAGACCCAGAGGGATTGTCAACATTGATACCTATGGGTTCAACAGAGGGGTTGGAGTAGGATCATGAGAGGTTATATTAGGAGCTGAAGTAAGTGCTGAAGAGCTAGAAAGAGATACTGGACAAGAGGCTAGGGGTGGCCAAAGGAGGCAACTCAAGTATAGAGGAGGGTGCTGCTCAGAAGAACAAAAAAGGTTCCCATAGGAGTGAAAGACTGACGAGTGAGGTGAGCCCAGACGAGGGTGGGACTCCTGATGAAGTGTACAGTGACAGCAGTACCAACATGGGTGACATTTTTGAGGATGACAGTGACCAAGAGAAGGGTGGTACATAAAGAAGTAAAGAACGGAAGTACAATGACCACAGTGTCCAAATAGGTTAAGAAGTTGAAAACAGAATCAGTGGGGAAGAAGGCAAGAAGCATCAGTGTGATGTGGCAATACACAGAGGAAGCCTTAGATAAGAAACATAGAAAGTTGGTAGACCATTTAATTGAGCAGTGTACCTTCAGGAATGGGCTAAGGAGTATGATATAGAAGGGTACAAAGAGAGGAGTGACCAGAAGGTGTGATGAGGAGGAAGGGTAGTCAGAATGGTTACAGGGGGTAATGGCAGGTAGGATAGAGGCCAACTGGCATATCCTGTCTGATTCCCCTTGCCCACATTACAGACATTGGTGGTTTTTCCCGACTTTGAACAACTTCTTTCTTTTTCCCTGAAAAGGGAGAACAGCATCTCTATTGTAGTCAACCAATATCTTGAAGAGAAAGAAGAGATATAATTAGTGCCAAGTCAAGGAAGAACTTTGGAGACATCCCCATTTGCCAGTACTGCAGATGACAAAGCAAGAACCAGGAAGAAGGCAAGTCTCAGGTACTGGGAACCCTCAAAACATGTTGTTTTGTTGGAAGGACATTTGGCAGCTAGAGACCTTGTTTTCCCATCACAAGAGGATAACTTGGAGACCTTCGCTGGCTGACAAGAAGTACTATGGAATGTTTAGTTGACGTGAATGTTTATGCCTTACTGTTTTTGATTTGTCCTCACCACTGTTGGCCCTACCACTGGACAGGCCTGCTAATAAATCATCTTTATTTGGCTAAATCATCCCATAAGCACAACTCCAACAAACCCTTAATCAGAGCCCGAGAGAAATGGTGGCACAAAAACTGTAACCCTGGAGATTTTACAAACCTCAAATCTCTCTGCACAAACCACAGGATTCTGATTACCGAGGCCAAAGCTGCTTACTGCTCCACCACAATCGCAGCAGCCTCTAACAGGGGAAAAATACTCTTTAAAGTAGTAAAGCATTGTACCAAAGACTTATCTGATCCTGAAGCTCTTGCAACTCAGAGAAAAATAAAAATATGAATAAAAAAACATGTTATTGGAATATAATTTACAAAATCCAACAAATCATCAAATCAACCTCCCAGACCATTACCTCCCCCTGCCCCACACCCCAGCATACAGACTGGCCCTTTGGACCGAATTCTCTCCTCTCTCTCTCCCTCAGTCCATCTAAAAACAATGGCCTTCCTCAAATCTACTTCCTACTCTGACAATATCATCCCGGCCGTATCATTAAACAATTGATGGGCCCAGCGCTCCACCCACTCCTCAGCATCATTACTGCCTCCCTCACAGAAGGCTCCTTTAGGACACCCTTAAGACTGGTCACATATGATCCCTTTTGAAAAAACGGACCTTAGACCTAGACGACCTGCTTCTCTACCAGCCCATTATGAACCTCCCATTTATTGGCAAAATCTTTTAAAAAGTAGCTGCTACACAACCAGAATTGAACATCTATGCCGCCTAAATAACTAGCAGTCAGGGTTCTGCCTCAAATATAGCATTGAGACAGCCACCATCCAGGTGATGGATGATCCCGTCCAAATCATGGACATGGTCGACTCATGCCTTCTCGTCCTCCTTTACTTCTTGGATACATTTGACACCATTGACCACTGCATACTTTTCTCCCTCCTCACTGACAGGATGGGATTCTCTTGTGCTGGTCTGAATTGGTTTGCCTTCTACCACTCAGGCTGACACCAGGCCATCCAGATGAACATGTTGTGTTCTAACTAACTCCCAGTTTCTTGTGAAGTATCCCAAAGGCTCTTTCCTTTCACTGATCCTTTTTAATCTTTACCTTGAGTCGCTGTGCACACTCCTCAATGATCCCGATATAGCCATCAAAAAATACACAAACAATACTCAAGCTTAAAACAAAAAAATTGAAATTGGGTTCTTATATCGTGCTTGCATGCCGAAATCCAGCCTCTAAGCGTGGGGCTGAGTATGGAAACTGTGTAGATCAGTGTTGTCCCTGAGCTATCCTCCTAATGGTACATGGGAGTAAAAAGCCCACAAAACATCAGTCGTCTCTGCGATGACCTAGCCATCATGCAGTCTGGGATGTCAACTGCCTATCTCAAACTTAACCAATCCAAGAATGAATTCGTATTTATCGCCCTCCCCTGCCAAACAACAACTTGTTCAATGATGTCTTGATGAGATGAACCGAGAAGGATTTGATCTGCAGCGCTCAGATTAAGCTATATCCTAAGGCTTCACCATTGACAGCAGCAACACATAGCTAAGAAGGCTCAAAGGGCCTGGCTCCAAATCTCCACTCTTCGTTAAATCAAAGCCTTCATCCCTCTGCTGGACTTCAGGACTGTAGTGCAGGTGCTTGTCGTCTCACACATAAATGAAGGAAATGCCATTCTCTTAGGGTTCAGAGCAACGCACTTGACTCCCCTAGAATCACGCTGCTGCACATCTTTTTATGGGTGTCTGGAAATTCGACCGCATCACCTGCCTTTATTTATTTTATTTCTTTTTTTATTGTTTGCTTGTTAGGCGCTTATGCAGCAAGTAAAATATTGTTTCAAAGCACCCACAGGGACAGGGGAGGGAACAAGGGAGTGAAATAAACTACAACACAATATTTTTTAGCAGTCTAGGGAAAAGGAAGAAAGGATGAACCTACTATGCCTTGTGAGTATTCAGAACGTGCAAGTGCAGCAAGGCAGAGAGTCTAAGTGCTGGGGAGTCCAAGCTCATAGGTGAGCCAAGATGAAATGCTTGGGTTGTTGAGTGCTACACGGCCTGAGGCCATGTTGAGAGTAAGTGCAAACCTCCTGGGAGAAGGGTGTGCCAAGGCAAGTACTGAAGGTAGACAGGAGCTGGGTCGATTGGGTGTGGGAGGCCAGTGGCCCCAAGGATGCATACAGGCCCCAGACACCAATTACAGCAACTGTGGGATTAGCATAGGAGAGTAGAAGGGAAGGAGGGGGTAAAGAGGAAAGTCTTGAGGAGCTTTGGGAATTTAGGAAAGTGCTGCTCACGGCCTAGAGGCAGGGTGAGGCTGTTCCATAGGAGAAAGCCAACTCAGGAAAATGATCAACCACCTGGTCTCTGTTAGCAAAATGCTTTACACACAGAGATTTGGTTCCAGAGGAATGTAGTGGTCTAGAGGGAGAGTATTTAGTAAGATAAAGTTGACTACATTAGCTTCCTCTCCAAGCCAGGACACTGTTCAAGACTGCATGTATCATCTACAAAGAAGTCACGAGTAGCACACCAGTGTACCTGGCATCTACGCTCCACCTATCTAGTGGTACACACTCTTTCAAGAGCATATTGACCAACCAGCTTGAATCACAACTCATCCACAGAGAGAAGACCCACAAACAATTCTCCTCTTGTCACTCATCTACCCTCTGAAAATCAATTCCAGTATCGGCTCGGAATGCCCAACAATTCCCCAGTTTTGTAAATATCTCAAAACATACATATACAATTTAGTTAATTTAGTTATCGTGTTGAAATCATAAATAATTAAGAATGTTAGAAGTTAAAACATGGCATCAGCAACTTTCCTAGATAAAGGGACCAGTACAAAAGAACATTCAGTGCAAAAGATCTAATCAGCATATAAACCTTTCCCATAGCCTAGGGGCAGCTTTCAAGTAGAATTTATGGATACTCGCGCTTACTCTCTTTCGATGTATCTGATAAGAATCACTCAGATACTGGTGTAATTTTCCTCAGCCCTTCTTTATTTTAGGGTATTACTTTGATTTCAGGTCTGATGTTGTCTCATTGAATTATAGACATTCAATTAGTACATCTGAGTTGTGCATTGAAATCTTGACATTCACATAATACAGTTCTTAATAAGCAAATTCATTATTCATTGAATTAGAGACATTAAAAAATGGTTTCATCAAATTCATCTGAGTTGCTTATCCCTTTCCCGAGTTGCCTATCCCTTTCCGGACATGTGTTACCCTGTCCTAGTATTGACGGTTCCTCAGGGGTTTGGTGGCTATATTGATTCTGTATGCAATTTCCATTCTGTCAGTAATCAACTTTGTAATCTCTCAATTTAGTTGGGTCAAATTTTGTAGAACTTTGGTGCTGTGGGAGGTAAAAACAGACAGATACACGATTTAGGGTCTTGTTTAAATCAAATCTTAGTTTTCTGTATGAAATCAACTACTATTATTTACAATCTTGACGCTCGCTGTATATTCTGGTTTCATTTGAGATACCTTCTGACAGTTTAAGGGTTATGCTATGTATATCTCTGTCAGTAAGTGTGTAAGAGATCTCTTCCGATGATCTGAAGATCTGTTAAGGGCGTAAATAAGGATGTTCTTAGCTAAGCTTATTTCTCTATTACAAATGTATTATGCTGTTGTAGCACATCTAATTACTGCAAAAATCATTCTAATTCTGAAATTATTCGTTAGTGCTGTCTGATTGCAGACATGTGTGTCGTCATGTTAAGTATAAGTATTTGAGTTTCTCATAATTGCATAGCGCGTTGGGGATCCAATTTCCATTACAGCATCATAAGTTACTAGCACTAAGATGCCGGGGATCCCTAACTTATGTTCGGTCTGCGCAAAGGCTAATAATTAATTTGCTTATTCAGAACTGTATTATTTGAATGTCAAGAATTCAATGAGCAACTGAGACCTGAAATCAAAGTAATACCCTCAAATAAAGAAGGGCTGAGGAAAATTACACCAGTATCTGAGTGATTCTTATCACATACATCGAAAGAGAGTAGGTGCGAGTATCCATGGGGTCTACCCATTTTTTGTTTGCATTTGACACGCCATCACACATCCCCAGGAGAATTACAGCTGAAAGTGGCCACCGCAGTTAGCATCAGGATATGGAGATTCCATTTCTGTGAGATCCAAGCACCGAGACGCTGGCACGCCACCTGGGAAATCAAAGGACTTTCCCGTATTAAGTCCTGTGATGATTCTGCACATCAGGGATGGTAGGGATTTATGCCTCGACTGTTTCACCTCACTAGTCTCGACAATTATTATGTCAAGCTCGTAGCACACACCAATGTGATCACAAATGATTTTATGTGTCCTGAAGATGGCTTGGGTATGAAACACAGTTAGATAACCGGTCCGAAACTCGAGTAGAGACCATTTCTGCAAGTTCAACTGGACAACCAAAGCTGGACAGCCTATACAAATCATGTGGAAAATTACTGTATCAGAACAAGACAATTGATACATGCCAGCATTTAAATATCACGGTGCATTTAATGTCAAAACAGCACATTGCACTTTGGGTCAATCTTTAAGACCTACTATCTATATAAATTGTCTAATTTGAGCTTTTTGCACTGTATGAATGAATAATGTATGGGAATTAGTGTGGTTCTGACTGTATGTGTTGTATATCTGGTTACAAGTGGGTGTGTGTGTTCAATTTAAAACAATTGTAGAACTATAGATTTAATCATGTTTTATAAATGTATGAATTTGGTTACTTTTTGTGCTCCCTTTTTTCTATTTTCAACAAAAAATATTACTGTGATAACAATTGAAGACTTGTTCCATTGTAAAGAGATTGCTAAAAAGAGAATAATTGTTAAATGCCATGAGAGTTTGTATAGACCCCATGGTATATACTTTGTGTGCATTTTGGTTTGTGCATGTTGCATTGTGATACCTGTAGTCATTTTTGTGTTTATAGTTGCTACTGTATATGTACATCAGCTTCTCCATTCAGGTATATCTGACATGTGCATGCTCCTGGGCTGTACTGTGACGTTGGTGCAGGAGGTGATCAGGTACAGATTTTGCATTTGCTTGTCATCCCATGCTTTGTGTAGTTATTCACACCCCTACCACATTTGGACATGTACTTCACAGCGCATGCATGCTGGCAATTTTCAACACCCACTATCTAGGGCAGTTGTCCTTTGTGCCTCTCCATGTATCCTGGCAGTGTGCTGTTCGGTATTACCCAAATTGACTTTTTACAATTGACCTTTTGTCCTAATTTACCTAATAATAGTGTCCTAATTGACCTTCTGCACAATTGACCTTTACCTTTCTTTTACTTTTATATATATGTGTGGGGCGGGTTTGGGGTAATAAATAATATAATGGTATTGGGTAGGGGGTTGCAGTTTTTTTTGGATGGAGTAGGGGTTGCGGGGGGGATTTCTGCTGCATCCTAATTGACCTTCATTTCATGATCAATTGTGAAAAGGTCAATTAGTATGCATCCTGCTGTTCCGCAGGACCATGGAATCATGGTTGAAACCAGGGTAGCTGGCACAGAAATGGGTGATGTACAGGTTGGGGTTGCAGTTCACCCCCACATTCAGGGAGTGGTAGTGCTTGTGGTTACAGTACACTGCTTTGTGTGCCTGGGGAGTCACCAATGCAACATGGGTACAGTCCATGGCAGCAATCACATTTGGCATTTGGGCAATGGCATAGAATTGTGCCTTCATGGCATTGACCTGGGCTGCGGTGGTAGGCAGTGAGATGTGGTGTTGCACTTGCTGCAGGAGAGCTTCAAGAACCTAGGCCAACACTAAGCAGAATGTGGGCTGTGCCATGGTGTGCATCATGGCCACAGAGTATTGGAAGGTGCCAGTTCCAAGACATTGTAAAACAGACACTAGCTTCAGCAGTGGGGCACAGCTGTCTGGATGTTGATCCTGTTCTCTATGTCACTCTGTATTGTGGTGAGTAGCTCAGTTATGATCTCCCTGTTGAAGCAGTACAGAGTGAACAACTGGCTGTCATTGAGGGTCCAGGGTGAGGGCCTGTTCCTGGGGATCGGTGCACGCCTTGCTTGGGCTCTCCTCCTCCTTCTCCTCCTCCTCCTCCCCCCTGTACTCCCTGTGCCCTGGCCTGGTTGTCCTGCCTCTCTACTTCCAGGCACAGCTTGAGCAGCTACTTGTCCCAACTCACAGTGGCAGCATGATATTGGAAACAGTGTTTGGGGTGGGGGTGTGCCCTATGTAGCCCCCTGGAGTGAGTTGGGATCACCTGTGGCTTAATTTCTGATACCCATGTTCATTTACCTCCAGCCGGAGGAAACTGTGCCGTGTTTTCGGCAGCATTAGCAACAGTTTTCAGCGATATTATTGCCGTACATGAAATTGTGATGCAGCTTTGTTTGCGCTTTGAGTGGTCGGCGCAGATACTGCCGGCTGTAGTGGCGCCGGCTGTAATAGTGTTGGCTGATTTTACAGTTGCCGTTATTTGTGCCGGCTCATGATCTGACAGAGCGGTATTGGTGGTGCTAATTCCATTACCGCCACTTTTAAAGGCTACTACCCAACTTGTGATGAGGCCCAAAGTGCCTAGTAAAATGTCTTTGTTTAGCTTTGCTTTATGATTAAGTCAGATTGAACATCACAAAAAATGCTGGCGTTAAAGATAGATTGTTTGAGATAGGAGTTACTTGGGTTTAAGTATAATAGCTCATTAGCTGGCCAGACTCCTAAAAGTCTCCTTAAGAATTGTCACTCAATGATATCTAATTGCCTAAGCGAAGGTTAACTCCAGACGCCACTAGAACGGCGTGCAGAACCACAGCATTGTGCTTCATATACTTGTATATCTGGACATATAGCACCTCTGCTATGAGGTTAATGGCAATCCTATTAACTTGAAGGTAACAATTATTTTTTGCAAGAGACTCAAACCCCCAACTAATGTTGAAAGAGTCCACCCAAATGCTGGCTACCCACACCTTGTTCAGCACATTGCTGCTCTCAAGCTTGGTTTGCACTTTAAAAAATAAAATATAACCTAACAAATGTGAACCCTGTCATCCACATGCCAGAATGTACACACTTTTCTGGCAGTTAATACAGGTCATAATATAGAGTTTTCAAAAACAAAGACTAATGTACTCCAGAATTCAAGGTATGCCAACAGTGACCTTCTTTGACAACTTTCTGGATTACATTCGGAAGAACACTATCAATACTAAGGCAGTGTGATTTATGACTGATGACTGTGTATGCAAGAGAAAGGGAGCAAAGTTTTCTCATATGCATAGCTCTGAAGCACAGAAATCATGCCATCTTCAAAGTTGAAATTGTCAAAGCGAAGTTCATCTTGATCGCATTATGGATCAATTCAATTGGTTGTCTACATCCATGTTCCAAGGCAGAATTACTGTGCGGTTCCTGCACAGTGACAGCACATTTCTAAACTGGCTGTCTTCTAGGCTGGCTTTTCTAGTCGCGTAAGGTATACAATGGCTTGCTGGAGCATGGTTAGTTCATCACAATGTACTTCTGATGGATCTGTATATTTGATGTGGACAATGAGCTGCTTTTCATTTTTAAGCATATTTTTATTGAATTCTGCACAGTCTATCAATGTTGGCATTAAGCAGTGTAATAGGGTGAGGGACATCCTGTCAAGAAGAGATGGGAAACTCTCTCAACCTGGGGCAGAAGCCCTTCCAGGCTACTTGCCAGGGCCAGTACTGCCCATCTGGATGGTGAGGGAATTGGGAGGGTCCCAGTCTCTGTCTCTTCTATATGTGCATGCTTGAATGTACTGAGTACTATTTCTACTTTCCCCATGTCTGCTGTCCAACATGCTCGTCCATGTTCTTCTTCTTGTCCCATGGGACTGCAGCTACAAGAAGTCTTTGTGGCAGAGAGACAATCACACAGCTCGCCGGGGAGAGAGGAGGCATTCAACAGGGATGCAGCATAGTGCAGCAACAGTCAATCTGGGAATACTGATGGTCCATTCAACACAGATACAAACTTTGAAATTGAATTTCTGAGTAGCTGACCACAATTTTGAAACACTGGGGGACCCACGTTCAAAAAGTGAGCTGGGCCTAACAAATTTTTTATGCTTTCTCATCCCTGTAAACTGACCCAGAAGGGGAAAGCAAAGCAAAAATTGTCCTGGGAAACCTACTGAGTGCAAGTGCCAATGGGAGAGAGCGAAGGACAATTCAGGGGCACAGGAAGAACAGGGGAGTGTGGGTTGTTCCAGCAGGATCAAGGGATAAAAGGCAGACCAAGAGATTAGTCAGAGGAACACAGTGCAGTGAAGCAAGAAGTAAAATTATAGTGGACATGTGCAAGTTGCGGTATTGGTTTGTGAGAGAAAGGCGGTTCATGGGTGTCAGAGTGCATTTAAGGTGAGCAAGTAAGACTAAGGAAGAGTGAAGGAGGTGTTAGAGAGAGTGGCTGGTAAATGTGACAGAGAGAGTTAAAGGAGAATGAATGTGGGAGAAGGAGTCAGAAGAGAGTGCAGTGCAGTGGTAGGAGAGGGCAGTCCCAACTGATATCACACATGTGTCACCCTCTGTGAGTCAGGTGATGTGTATTCTGGTCAAACCAGTGGAGACTGCCAAATGGCAGGACAGGAACCTGGAGGACCAGGCCTATTTTATCATCTCTTTGTGAAGGCAGGTAACACTGTAGGCAAATGTCCTAGGCCCAGGCATCAAAGGAGCACACCCATTCAAAAGGAGTAGCCGCACACCAGGGTACGTCATCTCTGAAGGCCTTTGTTCTTGGTGAGAAGGGAAGGGGGTGAGATGAAAATGGACAGGAGTCCTCTGGTCAAGGGAAGAAGAGTTCCACCATTTTGATTCTCCCTGGCTCCCCTTTTTCTTTCCTGTCCCCTCCACTGCCTCTGGAGCAAAGCACTTTGGGTGTGACATCAGAAGGGCAAGGTCCACTCCATTCAAGAGCAGGGATTGGACCACTAAGACATGCCAGCTTTAGTTCAATCACCTGGGGACTTTTGCCTTTACAATCAGGGGTCTCCCACCCCTTCATCAGACCCTCTCAACACCCTCTAAAGATTTCCTCTGACACTACACCTGAGAAGAACACATGATTTTTAAAGATCTCACCCTGAGGTGAAGAAGGAGCTGTCCAAGGCAGAAGAGAGGTATGCCCCCTATACACTCCCAGGGCACATTGGGGGTTACCTTTTGCTGTGAACCAGGCCCTGCCACTCTACAGCTGAAATTCTTAAAGCTGGGAGATCAGACTCTGAAATGAATCATTCTGTCTTTGAGGCCCTCTGAGAGGGCATCACAGGGTCCGAAGAACCAGACCAGTTGAAGCGCCCTGTTCTGCCACACCGAACTGGCCTCACCCGGTTCACCACTCCTTGAACAAAAGGGAAGATGCTGCCACTGGTTTTGGTGCTCCTCCACCAATCTCAACTATTTGCTTGCACTTCAAACCTGCTCGATGCTGCATTGTGATGTAGCTGAGCCCGTCACCTGCTAGTGCAGAATCCACTGCTTGATGCCGGGACCCGATCTGAAACACTGGAGAGTCACATGGTAACTCTGGCCAAGGGTTAGAACCACAGCTGAACCTGGCTTGTCCTCGAATGGACAACTCACCAACCCGCACATCGGCGTATGCAGATCATCATTTCGCCGACCGTCACAAGCTGACTCAAAATGCTGGAGACTCACACATTGACCCCTCGCAACGGCTAAAGCCTGGCATGGTGGTCCAACTGCAAAGAGATCCTGGGACCACCCCAAAATGCATCGCGGAGAGCCCCCTTCAACCACACAGAGCAACCACATTCACCGCTTCTCAATGCATGCTTGCTGCTTGAGCCCAGGCTCACACAATCTAACGTGCTCAATCTGAGCTTGTTCCGCTTGCATCAGCTTTTGGCACCAGGCTTGACATCGTCAGCCCACCAAAGAAACAAAACCAGATACATTTGACCACGAACTGCCCCCTCAGTCCACTGAGGTCATAGGGACTGGTTAGGCCACCTCAGCATCTTCTTTCACCTAAGATATATCCTTTCCATTGTTGGTATTCACCTATCACCCTTGTACCCACGCTCAGAGGGCTACTTTCTTCAGGCTGTTACTTCCTCTCTTCTACCACAGCGATGGGATTTTGTACAGAATTTTCTGTTTCGTTCTTTTGCAGATAGTGTTTAATTAAACTATACATATATCTATTTTTAGAACCTTGATTAGATATTTACTTTATTTTGGACTGTGTTACTGTGTTGTTTGGGTCACTACTGAATTACATTCACACCTTAAGAGCATAGTTTTCACTCGGTCCATGTTATCACAAAAGGTGAATGAGGTATATCTGTTTACTGTCCCTGTTTTACCTTTATGATTAAGTTGGTTTTCAGTTTGTAGAAGTTCGAAATTCAGCGAGTGCCAAATGCAGCTCTGAAGTGTGGTTTGATCTGGGTTGAACACGCTCAAATCAAGACTTGCAGTGGTTCAACAGTCCAATGGCAGGAATCCTGGCTGTCTTGGCTCTCAGGAGCTGTTAGCCCCACTCTAGCGACAGGGACAGATGAGTCCTTTTTTGGGCTCGTGGGGAATAGACACGTTCAGTTCGGACCACCAGGTCGGATATACTAATTGGGTAGCTTTCCGCAATTGCGTGGAATATAAAAAGGTTCGTACTTTTCAGTACATCTACAACACGTAATCACGTATGTTCAACAATCAACCCAAGCCTCAGAGGAAGAGCAGTGTTGCTCGAAACACGTGTAAGGCTGTACCATACTCACCTAATAAAACTGCAAACTAAGCAGTGTCTCAATTTTGTATGTGTTGGCGCAGTGAGACTGGAAACACTCCTCCTTGAACTTTTTTGGGCTCCCAAACATGGGAGGCTGGTACACACCTTTCAGGTGTCTTTAACACAGTGAGGTCCTGGGCAGCAGTGTGGCTGGCAGAGATGCAGGTCTTTTTCCAGAAGCAGGTCAACCCCATTGGTCCATGGACATAGTTTGGGGGCAGAGCTTGCTCTGCCTTGTAACATCTGCCTTCACCTCACTACTGGAGGAATTTGGAAAGGACTGCTCTTCCAACAGGGTCCAACAAAATCTTCTTGAAGGTTCGAAGTCTAAAGATGATTCAAAGAAGAAGCCCACAGCCCACAGGTGATTGGACTAAAGCTAGTCTGATTTAGGTTTCCAATCCCTGTTCTTAGAGCAAGTGGGCTTTGCCTTCGGACATCACACCTAAAGTGCTTTGTGCTGCAGGAAGTAAAGGAGACGAGAAGGAAAGATGCGGCAGAGAGAAACAAGATGGTAAATCCTTCCTCCAGCTATAAGGAGCTCCCTCTGTCTACACTATTGCAAGCCCCTTTCCTTCTCAATAGAATCAAAAGCCTTTACATGTGTGGCACCCCGTTGTGAGGCTGCTCCTGTTGTGAATTGGTGTGCACTTTGGCTCATGCTCCCAAAGCAGCTTCCAGTGGAGTGACTGGGCCTCATTACAAGTGTGGCAGTCCGGAAACAACGTGCCAGTAGTTCTACCAGCAATACTTCCGGACCGCAGCACTATGAGGGAAAAGGCCAAAAACAACAGTGCCGGTACCAGCAAATACTGTTCCACAGTTGCCAGTAGAACAGGGAGCTGAAACAGCGGCACCCTCTGGAATCAGTGCCAGGAACACAGGCACAACAGAAACAAGGCAGCATTACAACAGCAGTTTCCCTGGAAACACAGGCACAAAAATGCCAGTGCCACTGGGAAAACCGTGCCGGAAAACATTGGCATTGTAGACCAGGTGGGAATCAGGCCCAGTTGGAGGAACAGCCCACAGGTGCACCCAAATGACCCAGCTACACACAATGAGTACAGGCAATGCTGAAAAGGACCACACCCACACAACACACACCCTCTACACAACCATGCTGCGGCTCATAGCAGTAGTCATGGGCCTAAAGGTGCTGCGTGCAGGAGTGCAGCTCTATGAGCAGGAGCTGCTTCAGTGGCAACAGTCCAACAGGAAGTGGAGGAGGAGGAGGATAAGGATAATGCAGATGAACAACGGGCAGCAGGTTGTGCCCCGGAGGTGTGCACATATACCCCGTAAAAGGGCCAGACCATGGTCCCTGACTGATAGTCAGATCCACACACTATACTGCGTGAACAGGGAGACCATCAGGGAAATTGTGCTGCTCCTCCAGGACAACATCCAGAGCATCATTGGCATACGGAACCCCCCCCCACCTGTTGAAGGTGGTGTCTGTGCTGCCCTTTCTTGCCATGCGCACATTGCGCACATTGAACACACACTCGCGGAGTTGCTTGACATCCCCCTGCCAGCATTTTCAATTGTCCTGGTGCAGGTCCTGGATGCCCTTGTGTGTTATGTGTCCCAGCACATTGCCTTACCAATGACACAGGAACAGGTCAACGCCACCAAGGTCTGCTTCCATGCCCTTGTGGGCATGCCGAATCTATTGGGAGCTGTGGACTGCACACACATAGAGCTAGTGGCTGCCCACACCACAGAGGAGGTGTATCGAAACAGAAAGCGGTACCACTCTTTGAATGTTCACCAGGGAATGGGGGATTTTCAAAGGCACCATGCCAATGCAGTTGCACATTCAGCATGATGGGTGGCCATAACTGGCATCTACCACATGTGTCAACGGATGGACACCCCATCATAATCTGGGCACGGATGGACAGGCACATGCAATGCACTACAGGTACAAGAATGCATCACTGCCATGTGACAAAACACAGCATATCCTTTATCTTTGGGAGTCAGAGCCTACACACTACCTGACCAGTATTACCAGTCACAGGGTGCAGCACAGTGATTGACAGCCCGCAAGAGCACAGACCCAGATGCATGTGTCACACACCCACATCCCAATATGCATAAACTGCCCAGTCACCTCAATAAAATTGCCCCTCCTGTGTCCCATTCCATGCAGGTGATTCTGGTTATCCACTGCTATCATGGCTGAGGACTCCTATGAGAGATCCACGGACCCACCAGGAAATAGCCTACAACTGTGCTCACATCAGAACAAGGACAACAATTGAGCAGACCTTAGGACTGTTGAATGCATGTTTTCTTTGCCTTCACTGCTCCGGCGGGGCACTGATGTACAGGCTAGTGAAAGTGGGGAAGACAAACCTTGCCTGTGCCATGTTGCGCAATATGTGCATTAGGCAGAACATTCCCTTGCTCCTGGAATGGATGTGGCTCCGGCAGACGATGATGATGATGGTGACGTGGATGCAACAGCAGGCATGCCACAACACCATCACAGAAAAGTCAGGGATAGGTGTGCTGCCTGCCAGGACCTCGTTGAGAATGACAGAGCACCTGCACATGACCCATGACACACACTGCATGTGATACAGTGCAAAAATAAAGCACACCACCACACAAATTGAATGTCCAGATGTGAAATCATTTGCATAACCATGTGTATTGTGTACTGAACAAACATCAACAAATGTGGGGCCGAACAAACCCCTCCCCAACTAACCAACTAACCCCAACTAACTCTGCCCCACCCCCTCCCCAACTCAACCTCCCCACCACCCACTCCACCTACTTACCCTTCCAAACACACCCTCCCAGAAACACCCGGAAGTATTTCACAGGTAGTCTGGAACTGGCTTACTTCTGTGGCCTCTTCACAGCAGACCTGCACTTTTGTGATGATCATAACAGGCACAGGGATCGGTGCATCGGGCTGCTCTGTTGGCAGGCATGCTGCTGCCTGAGGGAGGTCTGAACTTGCCATGTCCCTGCACTCCAGGGCTGCCTGCAGGGAAAGTGTGAGATACTCGGCCAGTGCTGAGATGGCCTGCTTCCCCTCCCAGACCCTCTGTGTAAGCAGGACCGTTGCACACAATAAGCTGCCAGGGCACGTGGACAGAGCCGGCTGGTGTCCTGCACACTCTCCTGCATCATCCGGGTCTCCTCCAGCTATTGGCTCACGAGTCCTGCCATCTCCTCATGCCTTGCCTCTATCCGACTAATGCATGCATCCATGTCTCTGATGCTGGATATCAGTGGTGGAGCTGGGCTGTGGAGGCTGGAGGGGCATAATGATGGACAGTGGTCGTGGCTTTGTTCTGGTGACCCCTCAGGAGTGTACCCAGCCTCCTGTTCAGCATCGTCCTCTGTCAAGGTGCCGACATACACAGGGGGCTGGTGGGGGGATGGGGGGTAATGGCTGTCTTGCGGGGGGGGCAGCTACCTGAGAAGTTGCTGCAGGGGCTGCTTCCTGAGATGTTGCTGCAGGGGCTGCTTCCTGGGAAGTTGCTGCAGGGGCAGCTGACTGTGCCTCCGTTGGCGTAGCATGTGTTGCTGCAGGGGCAGGCAACATGCACAATGGGCCTGTGGATTGTGTGGCCAGTGCTGGTTTGGCCTTGGCAGTGCTCTTGCAGGGCGTGGCTCTCCTCTGTGCGGGTTGCCGTGAGGTGCCTGGTCCACCTTGCTTGCTGTCAGACGAGGGGCCTGTAGGGGTGAGATGGGCATGCCATTTTTCACTTCTCAGGCATCCTATGGTCTTGAAACATGCAGTTCATACATTTCAGTGATATGATGCCTGTGCATGGAGTTATTCAGTTCATCCATTGGACATATGCATGGGGCCTATGCAGATTTGTTTTACGGGTGCCACAAGATGAAAATGGGTGGTACATGTGGGCAAAATCCAGATTGAACGGTCGTACTGGGCCTTGGGACATTCCTACTGTGCAGGTTCAGAGTACTGAAGAGTGCTGGGGTGAGTGGAGTATATGGGACAAGGATGGGAGGGGCTTAAGGGCGGGGGGCACAAGGTGCTGAGCAAGTGCTGTTGGCAGCCACAGAGGCAGGCAAGGGGAAAAAGGGGGAGGGGGTACAGTGCGAAGGATGATGTGGATCAGAATCAGGCTAGTCCAGAGAAGGGTGCCCAAGGGAAAGTGCTGATTACACAATATCCCTCTCTATCTCCCTACTTTCAGAGCGTGAAACTGACTCGAGGTGAGTTGAATTTAGCCATTGTAAATATATATTGGAGTAGACAAAACTTATCAGTCGATTCCTTCTTTACCTGCCTATCCGCTCATTTTGACATTATAGCTGCCGATACTAGCATTACATGTTCCATTATTCTTGGTGATTTAAATTTACACATCCTGCCATTTGATAATAATAAATATATGCCTGAAGAATTAATGTGGTCTAACACCATGCGAGAAAGAGGACGTATCATGGTTAATAACTCTGTGCCTGGCGATGTACCTGGCTGCTCGACCTGGGCGTATTTATCGCGTCAGGCCACTCTAGACTACATTTATATCAGCAAAAATTACTTCCCCCAGGTTGAATCTCTACATGTAGTGCCCTCTCCTGCCAGCGACCACCATGAACTTATCATGCTGCTCAAATTACCATCTGGTCAGCATCCCATCTATAAATCTATCCATTTATCCTCCTTATACGTGAATAATAGTGGCTCTCGCTTACAATGGAACCCTGAGAAATCAGTCCACTATAATCGTGCTTTGACTAGTTGTTTCAATTCTCCAACTGATAACTCCCCCAAGTCCTATGTTAGCATGATGCAGCTCTTTAAGCAGATCAGATTGCCAGATCACACTATCAGATATAAGCAGCAACACACGTATAACCCAGTTCTTCAGCAACAAAAAAAAACAAACTTAGACAAGACATACGCAATATAAAGTTTGAATCTCAGGCCAATAGATCTGCGCTTAAAAGACAATTAAAAGCAATCTATAGGTGCTGGTTAAAAAGTGAGAGAGCCCTTCACTATCAAAAGAACGGAGAAGAAATGCTGAAACAGATACTCACCAAATCAACTAGTGGTGTCTGGAATTGTTTGAACATTGCTACTTTCAAATCGCAAGCAGCTATACTTACATCTGCTGTAACCAATGATAAATGGTATGACCACTTCAATACCTTGTACCAATCCCCGTTCCCAGACTTTAATCTGAGTTCACTGAATATGGCAACATCGCATGCCTTCCCACTTGTATTTGCAGATATTCTTCTATGCATTAAAAATCTAAGTCGATCGAGAGCCACTGGCCCAGATGGCTTGCACAATGCCATGCTTAAGGATCACCCCTATGAGTGGTCCTCCATACTCATTGCAATTTTTTCTCACATCTTTGCAAAGGGCAGTATACCAGATTCATGGAAACGTTCTATCATAGTCCCCATTTTCAAGAAGGGCAATAGAGCGGACCCTTCAGCATAACGCCCTATTGCCCTCCTTGATTGTCCGGGTAAAATTTTCGCCCGCTTGGTATTGAAACAATTGAATATATGGTTGGATGTGTGCAAGTTGCGTGATCCATTTCAGACCGGATTTTTGCCAGGTTTAGGTACATCAGTCAATGTCATCACTCTGAACTCAATCATCCATCAAGCTCGCCAGCGAAAACAAGCATTATATATGGCGTTCATAGACTTTCGTATGGCCTTTGATGCCATACCTCGTGAAATGTTATTAAAAAAACTCATGGACAGAGGTTGCCCCTGGCATGTCTTGAAGTGGATTATTCAACTGCACACCGGTGCATCCATACAAATTAGATTGAACCACGAAGGCTTACTATCTGAGCCAATAATTACTGCACGTGGTTTAAAGCAAGGCTGTCTATTGGCATCGGCGATATTTAATTTCTTCATCTCGGACATAAGGGAGGACTTTGAAACTGCTATTACAGATTCGCCAAAAATCAACAACACCCACGTCAAACATTTGCTATATGCAGATGACATGGTGCTTCTTTCAAAGACTGCGAATGGTCTTCGCATCTTATTACAAATGTTGGATAAATACACAGTAGCAAATTGTCTAACTGTTAATATATCTAAAACTAAAGTCATACAATTCGGAACATCTAGACAAGGTTGCGCCAAACAACAATGGCCCGTTCAACTAATAACTGTAAGCATAGTGCCATCTTACATCTATTTAGGCACCCTTGTCACGCACAACTGCAGCTCAAATCCTGATGAATTAAGAATCAAGCAAAAAGCACTGACAGCGGTGTCTCAGGCACGCTTAATTAAAATCAAATATTGCAAATTTTCAATAAGTCCCATTATAACTTATTATAAGCAAAAATGTGTTCCAGTTATAATGTATGGTACGGAAGCTGCCCTAAAAAAATCATACCATCATTGGTCATTACTTGAAAGCTGCTATTGGAAACGAGTGCTAGGTCTCCCATTATCTCAGCCAATATGTATCGTAAGGCACGAATTGGGTTTATTGTCCTTACATGCCATGCACAAGTGGAAAATGTGTACTTTCTACAGAAAATGCCTGATGGCTGAGAACAAAAATGGCCTCATTAATATCATTGCAAGGTATCTTTTAACCTCAAAAGATGTATTTCCTCTTACTTGGAGAACGCAGGCGCAGGAAATCATTACTAATGCAGGCATTTCTACATCTCTTTTGATAGCTAATCCAAACAAAGCCAAGGTGCGCTTATGGGAGTTTGATTGGATACAAACCAGAAGAGCGTGTAATCAATACCGCTCATTTGCCAATAACCCCTTTAATGTTAAACGTTATGGTTCTACTGAAAAATATTTGATGATTTTCCCTGATTCTCGATTGCGAAATGATTTCCTACGCTTTCGCTTAAATTTATGGCCGACACATGAAATATTGTATAATCGTAAATTAATAACTGATGACGAGCTTCCATGTAGGTTCTGCGGAGTAGCCATTGAATCTATGAAACACTTATGTGCACAATGCCCATCACTCCTTAAGCAGAGACTTTTGCATTTTAAACCTCTATTACAAGATTATGTCATAACAACAACTGAAAAATTGTGGGAGCTATTGTTTCACTCAAATACTCAGCTAATCAAGTACGCTATTTTGAACTATCTTTATAGCTTAAAACTTCAAGACAAAAGATCAAATCATAGCAAATTGTGAATATATTTAGCAAACTACTAATTGAGGCTCTCGTTAATAGCTTGACAACTTTTATAATTTCATGTTAATAATCGTGTATGATATGATTTCTTCCTAAAAATGTCATCAACTACTGCATTTCCTATTGTTATTAATGTTTTTGTGAATATTCGGAAATTCTTGTAAGCTATTATTACAATTTCTCGATTTTTCCTTCGTTTTAATATCTTGTATCTTGCTAATTGTTTTAAAAGTATTATTTATGATATCTGTTGAAAAATCAAGTTTCTTGATTAAAACAACTTAATAAATTAAAAAAAAAAAAAAAGAAAGTGCTGATAAGGTATCCTGGGGAGAATGGTCGAGGATGGGCTGGCATTAATAGGACCCATGAGGGAGTAGACCCAGACAGCCTTGTGAATGAAGCAATGGTCTGGTTCTGGATGCTTGCCGTCAGTGGGAGGCAGTAGAGAGATTTCAGGGCTGTTGAGATCCTGTCTCAGGACATGTGACCTACAATGTGCCTCACAGCCCCATTCTAATAATAATAATAATTTGGCATTTATATAGCGCTACGAACCCTCAGGTAAGGATGAAAGGCTGAGTTTGGCGCCACTGGGATTCAAACCTGCATTAGCAGGCTCTGCACTGATGTCAAAGCAAGCGCTCTACTCGCTGTGCCACTTGACCAGATTCTGTGTTGGTTTGATGGGGTGAAGGGAGAAAAGGGGTAGATTGAGGAAGAGGCTGTTGCAGTAGTCAAGACTAGAGTGCACCAGAGCTCTGCAGGCAATGGCCTTCTTTTGGAAGGCGTGGAAAATGAGGGTGCCTCTGATGGGGTTGAGCTGTAAGTTATACTCCTTGGCAAGGTCTGTGATGTGCAGAGAGGATGAGAGGATGGAATCAAAGATGACCACAAGGTTCTTAGTCTCACAGGAGGGTGAGGGAAGGGGACCCATGGAAGGTGGCCAGTGAGTGGGTGGGATACAGGGTACAGGCATTAAGGCAGTGATCGTTGGCAGTGCACGATGCATGAATGGCAGTCAGGCTATCATGCATGGGATGGAAGGAGGGGAGGTTTCAGATGTGTGCTTGAGCGCGCAGTGCGTGTTGTCAGCATGACACTGGAAGTTCGGAGGGATGGAAGGTGGAAATGAAGTGGGACAGAGGGGCAATGTAGTTGTTGAGGAGACATGGTGATAGGATGGTGCCCTGAGGGTCGCCACAGGTAGGCTGTGTGAAGTGGAGGAGGAGGAAGGCCCCAGTTACACTTAGGAAGGTCGGTTTAACAGGAAGGCGGTCAACCATGCCATGGCCCGGTCCACCAGGATGGCTATGATACGTGCATGCATGTGAGTGTTTTGCAGGGGTACATTGTTTGTGGTGCATGCATGCCACCTTGGAGGGTGTGGGCCTTGTGTATGTGTTACTGGTCATGTTGTCACTTTGTGAACATGACCAGTACTCTTATTGGCATATGTGTCTTTGGATGTTTGGAGGGGAAATGCTTGGGTATCCTTGGCCAACAGCCATGGTTCGTTGGACACTCTATGGGTTGGATGTGGTTTGGACATGTCTTCGTGTAGTATGTGCTGCATTTTCCTGCCCACTGTGTATTGTTGTATTGGTGTGACACGTTGTACTCATCGCCCTCTCCATGTGTCCCATCACGGCCTTCGCCGCTCCCACTCCCTCGATCCCTTCGAGGTGCAGCACACTGCTGCATTTCTCCTCCCACAGCATGAGCTTTATCAGTGAGGCCATCCCACCGCCAGTGGCCAAGCATTCCATCCTGTAGGCTGACAGAAGGTTGCGGACCCTCCGGCAGAGGTCAGCCCATCGCTTATTGCAGTCACATACTGCGCATGACATGGCTCTCGCGGCTGACACCTTCTGCGCCACCTTTTTTTCTCAGTTGTGTGCTGCACTGGTGGTCTGTGGCAAACAGCTCAATGGCATGTTCCACCATGGTGTCAGTGAGTATGTTCAATTCCTGCTCTGTGAAATATGGCTTCCTCTGCTGCACTTCAGGGACCCAAGATGACATGCCTGCTGATAAGATGCTGGTGTTTATGTGTCCAGATGGCAACTGGAACTAGGTGATTTTAAGTGGATTGTGTTGTCCAAAAAGGCCTCCGATGAGCTTTCAGTTCCGGTGATGACGTTATTTCCGGTGTTGGTGTTTCCATGGCCGGTGTTTCCATGAGGGACACGCCAGTAACAGCGCCACTGCCAGTTTTGGTGGTAGTGCCACCGATTTGGATGGTGCATAACGGGTTTTTCGCCATGCCGGTCACACCATTAAGGGTATGCCGGAGTCCGTGCTCCCGCAAGGTTGAGATCTGCCGGTGATTGCATGGTTGTGGTTGCCGGAACTGGTGCTGCCACCTCCACAGAATCACCCGCAAAATACTGGCAACTTGTAATGAGGCCCAGTATCTCTCTAAGGAGGGTGCTGCGAGCCCTCACAAAGGAACAAAGAGAGGCAATCCCCAATGCTACAGGCCTGTCTGCAGCGACAAAGCCAACCTGTCTGGGGAGTATTCACATAATGCTTTCAAAGCTGAGCTGGGCTCACAGGGCTGCCACATGTGTGATATAAAATTGCTGTAAATGTAATAATCATGTGAAATACCCCCCACCATACCATAACTCAGGTATCAGAGACAATTCATTTAGTACTGGTAAGTGATGTACCAATGAACGCTCATGTATTTATCCATAGTGATGACACATTAATACAAGACATACCTAAGGCAGATATCTCTTGGTTGTTTAGGGGATGTATGTTGGCCCAAAAAATAATTCTATGTGCTCCGAAGTCAACAAATTGTGCATTGACGATTGGGTTGAAGATCTTTTGACCCTCTCAACCGTTGAGAAGGCCATCCACAAGAATAGAGGAGAACTGGACTCTTTGCAGGAGAATTTGGGTTTGTTTACTTTACTTTACTTTTACTTTAATGTATTTATATAGCGCAAACCATAGACCCTAAGGCGTGAGGGCACTACAAGACAAATAAAACAAGTAACAAAGCGAGAAAATCCATCAGGAGAGGCAGCAAAAGAGTATTTTAGGTGCATGTCCAAATCATTAATTGAACAGGTATGTCTTTAGTCTTTTCTTTAACAGGTCCAGGGAATCAATGGATCTCAGTTCTATAGGGAGGGCATTCCAAACTCTAGGTCCATTTGAGGTGAAGGCTGTATTAGCTACTCTAGTAGTATGGCACTTTGGTTCAAGTAGTAGGTGCAAATTATTTGACCTGAGCATTCTTGTGTTAGGTCTTGTGGATATTAGCTGTTGTAAATATCCAGGCATATTCCCAATTCTGCACTTGTGTATGATAGTGAGAGTGCGGAATAGGAATCTGGTGGCCACAGGCAACCAGTGCAGCTCACGTTTCGCCGTCGTAACGTGATCTCTGTATTTGAGATTCATGAGGGCTCTAATAGCCCCATTTTGGCAAATTTGTAGTCTGTTACAATCTGATTTATTAATTCCCATAAGGAGACTAGAGCAATAATCTATTTTTGCACCCACTATTGCTCTCGCAATAGTCTCTGCGTTGTCCTGTGAAATAAGAGGCCTTAAGTGTGCTAAAAGTTTGATATAGTAAGCACATGATGAGACAAGAGTACTGACATGCTGTTTCATGGTCATGTGTTGATCAAAGGTTACTCCCAGCGTTTTCACTTTTTTAAGGGGTTTGATGGATTCTTCTCCCAGCTGGAAATTATCATACTGCGGGCAAAGTTTGCTGATAGTATGTGGTGAACCAATTACAAGCAGTTCCGTTTTAGACTTGTTCAATGCTAACTTATTATGGACCATCCAGGTTTCAATTAGAGTAAAAACTCTTTTGATGGCCAACTCATCTATGCTATGAGATCCTGAGAGCGGGATGACACATTGAGTGTCATCCGCATAGTTGGTAAATATGATATTCTCATGATCAAGCATTGCGAACAGAGGGACGGTAAAAATATTGTATAAGCAGGGGGAGGTGCAGGCACACTGTGGAACACCACAAATCGTGACAATGGAGTCAGATTCAGCATTGCCATAGAAGACTCTGCTATCTCGATTGCTAAGAAATGACAATACCCAGTTACGAGCTAGCGGAGAGAAGTTAGCAACTTCACACAACCTGGTGGCCATGATATCATGGTCCACCAGGTAGAATGCCGCGGATAGATCCAGCAACATAAGCAGAGATGCTTCCTTGTTATCCATACGGGCCATCAATTTAGACTTGAGCTCGAGAAGTGCTGTTTCCGTGCCATAGCCAACCCGAAATCCGACTGATGATCATTTAGAATGGGATAGGTCTTGAGATGATCTGCAATTTGTGTGTAGGCAACTCGGTCCAGAATCTTGAGTAGAAACGCTGTGTTAGTAATTGGGCGATAGTTATTTGGTGAATCAACCGAAAGGCCAGGTTTTTTCAAAATTGGCATGACCCAAGATTTCTTAAGATCAAGGGGGACCTTGCCAGTGGAAATAGACTGGACTTGTATGGGTAGGTATGGTATGGTTAGGTCTGCACCATTCAAGACATACAGCTTCAACAAGAACCTTTCATGTTACACAAATAAGACAGCACACTGGGACTTCATTGGGGTGATTTATTTTTTCTTTGTTTTATCCTCGCCTCAGGGATTAATGACCAATTGTTTCTTATCATACATGTACTCTTTGTCGAGGTCAATATATTGAAAGTATCCATTGTCGTAGCCCTGAGGCTGTTTTATCAGCCATCAAAACTCTGTACAGTGTTTTACATCAATAAAATAAAAAGTTCTTTTATGAAAAAAAAGATGTATCTGCCAGCATGACCATGAGCTCATAATTATAGGGGTTTTGGTACAGGGGTGTATGTCCTAAATGTAGTCCCATGCGCTGCAGAAACCTGTCTGTCACTGCACGGGAGACAACTTTTTTAATGTTTGCTATGCAACAAATGGGCACCTGTGACCTCTAAACCTCCTCTGTGCCACTGATAGAGCAGGCTCTGCAGATCAGCACACTGATGCAGATGAGTATAGGTACACACTATGCTTTTGGCATGAGCTTATAAAAGGGGAATCTGATCAACAGATTTCCATTTCTTAGATGGAATTACTGGCATCATTTTATTAATAAAAAATAAAAAAAGCTAGGGCCTCTAGACCTTTGCCAGATGGCAATTCCAAACAGCAATATGGGCCCCAGGATGTCCACCAGTACGTCAAATGTAAGGTCATAATTAGGCCTGATATCCACAACATTGAAGATGAGCAGGAATGCCAGGAAGAACAAGTCACAAGACAAGAACAGGTGCGAGAGGACATACAAAAGGCCACCACAGGCCTCACTACGAAGGTAGGCCAACACAGTGCTCAGGTGCGTGTCTCCATATCTGAACTGGGAAAGGTAATAAAACTGAACAGCCAGAACATGAGGGAGGCCCTGGGAACCACGACTCATGGCATTACAAATCATGGCACTCATCCTAGAGAGAGTGGAGCTCTCCTTTGGCCAAATGCAAACTGAGAGAATTTGGGAGACAACTCTTTAATTGTCTGCTATGCTACAAACGGGCCACGTGATCACCATCCCACCATCATGTGGTCCTCTAAACTGTCTACCTTCCTAGCCCACCTGGTCACTGGAAAGGGCATGTCACATTTCAATATTGGTGGCATATAGTTCTGGTGGAGGGATATGATCGGGTTTCTGAGATGAGTGGAAGGCGCAGCGGCCAATTGGGATTGCTGTATGGAGTGGGGGTGGGAGGTGGAGAGGTATGTTGAGTTTTTGAGGTGGGTGGGACTAGT
Source organism: Ambystoma mexicanum (assembly GCF_040938575.1). Taxonomy (NCBI): domain Eukaryota; kingdom Metazoa; phylum Chordata; class Amphibia; order Caudata; family Ambystomatidae; genus Ambystoma; species Ambystoma mexicanum. Next base: position 872,852,086 of record NC_090936.1, read on the forward strand.
GTTGGGGTTGTTGCAGTGGCTGTGGGGTGGAGGTGTGTGTTTGGGTTGTTTCCATGGGTGGGGCTTGGGAATGGAAGGGTGTGTGCAAGGGTAACTGTAGTTAGACAAATATGTTAATTACCCAATAGTGGTTGAAAATAATTGAATGGGAGCATCATTTCACAGTACAGAATGCATGTACTGGCATATTGATCCATTGCTTGGAAATTCCAAGGTGTAGGTAACCAATTCCCAGAATCTGAACATCCATATATGCAGAGAGAGTACATCAATTAGCCACCTTCTATTGTCTAGACAGGATCACTATTATGCATTTCATACTGTTGGTCGTGGAGGACCCACAGAGTAGCTGTAACATCCACAAGTCCCTGACCCCTAAACTGAAGGTGATGTATATAATATATTTCTGTAACACTGCCACATTCCAGCAGACAGTCAAAATGTTGCGCACTGTACAGTATGATGCGTCCCATGCTCTCAGGTGTGCTGGGTCTTACAGCCCCTCACTCTGCACGTCTCTGACCACATTGCACTCCCTCCCACCACACATGCCAACAATGAAATTACAGGGAAGTGGTACAACAATGCCCACTTCTTCAACACTGTACATGTCTTGGATTGCACATACGTCCCCTTGTTCCCACCCAATGTTAGAGAGCAGGTGCAACGAAATTGTAAGAAGCAACACACCCTCAATCTCCAGATGGCCTATAACAGTGCTCATGCTATCATCAATTTGCCCTTTCAACTAGCTGTCAGAGGAAATGTTGAACCAACTGCTACCTGGAGATATAACCATCACAGCCATCAAGTTTGTCCTGTCCTGCATTCCCCCTTCTTTCTCTTCATCACTGAATGGCGGGATATTGTCCTGGGGATGTTTTGCTTGATGCAAATATTGTGCAAGATACCGTATGCCATAATAATGTGCTCAACATCTTCTGCCTTTTACATGAGTGCTCTCCATGTTCAGTGTTGACAACACAATATAGCTGTGAGTAGATCAAAGGCCCTTTATATCATAGAATGGTTCAGTGTATGGGCCTTACCGCATTACCCTTCTTCTAGCCTCGGAATTCTGTGATGGCATCAGAAGCCAAAGCAACAGGAGATATACAATGTCTCCTTTTGGAATGGATCACAACATTGGTGTCAGTAGATGCATAGTTATGGGCCCTCAAAACCAATACTAAGGGGAGAGGTTTACAGGCAAAAGGGGGATGTATACATCGAACATGTCTGTAACAATGCTCAATATTTTCTTAGGCTGCTTATGCGAGTCAAACCTTATGTTACAGAAACAAATTGTGTGATACTTGTGCACGCTCTGATAATGCAGAGGATTGACTACTGCAATGCCTTGATGATTGGGGACAGTAAGAACTGCGTTAGGCATCTTCAAGTCCTGCAGAATGATGCAGTACACATCGTCAAAGGGATTGCCAGACACCAGCCCATTTCTTCTCACAGAAGGAAGTTACATTGGCTTTCGGTGAAAGAGCAAATTCGCTTTAAAACCATGACTATTGTCCATAAATGTTACGGTAAAGCTCCCGGCTACTTGAGAGAATGTGTCAAAGTTCACCATCACTATAGATCTACTAGAGCAAGTGATTCGGTCTCTGTCTCTATTCCTAGAAGTAGACGAGCCATGGAATGGGCAGATCTTTCACAGTCCGTGCAACTAGTGAAAGAAAAAGAAAGCTTACAGCAGGACAATAGTGTCCTGCTACAAAAAGTAAACCAATTAAAGATGGATACAGAAAAGGGTGAGCCTGGGTTCCAGGAACTCACCAAAGTGGGAGAAGAAAGGAAGAGCATGTGAGACAAATAGAAGCTGAACTATCAGAGGCAGCGATTTGCAGGGGTGTGCAAGAGAAGGCAATTACTCTCCTGAAGGAAAAGCACCATGAATATGCACACAGCATACACGGCTCACAGGGAGAATGAATCACTTCAGCATGAGGTGCAGCAAACAAAAGAGAGGATGGTGGCTCGGAGCAGGGTGCTTGAGATTAATAAGGCCTTAGTGTCAGAATTAAAAAGCATGCTCTCTGAGTACCAGAAGGAAATCTGGACAGAGAAAGGCAGGAATGAAAAATTAAATTATGAAATTCAGAAATACAAACAGGCTCCGAGGCACCCTGACCAATCAGGATATGGGACAAGGCCTAATGATCAAGGTTAGATGCCCCTACCATCGGGGGCCTCAGGCCAGTCATTTGCAACCTCCCAAGTACACATGGGAACTGACCTTATGCATGCCACTGAAAAAGAACAGGGGAACATGAGGCAGTTGGGCTTGCCCAGGTTCAGCCCAACTGATCCAGAAGGACGGCCCTTATCTTATCCTGATGAATACTCCCCTCTACCATACAGAGTGGAAGGGGGCTGGACCAATGTGTCCTGGGAGACTAAGGGCCTCATTACGACCCTGGCACTAATGGGTTAACGGCACCGTAAAAGGCTGCGGCGCCGTTAACCCATTAGCGCCTGATTACGAGGTCCCTTTGCGGGACCCGATCTTAACGGCTGGTCTACACCAGCCGTTAAAGTAGGGACCCGCAAAGGGACCTTGGTGCTAATTCGCGGTACCGTACTTAGCGACTTCCCCATTCCCATAGAGCCCTATGGGACGAAAATGGGAATGGGGAAGGGCCATGGTTCAATGGGGAATTACCGTCCCACCAACCTTGGAATGGAGTGGTAATTCCCCATTGAACCATGGCAGACCTGTTACAACACCGGCACCAACCATAGTGCTAATGGCGCCATGGTTTAGCGCCGGTGTTGTAATGATGGCCTAAAAGTGCTACTGCAAGTAATTCAGACCATGAAAACTCTTATGACGAGAAGGTCAGGTAGTTAGATTGGCTGATGATGAGACTGTAAAGAGAAGGAGAAGGAGAAAAGCCAGACCTTTGGCCTTGGAAGGGCATTCTTAAAACCTTCATACATTCAGGGGAAGCGGGGAATTCCCAGTCTCCCTGGAAGGAGGGATGATGAAACTGTATTCTATCCTCTGCCAAAAAGTGACTACATGGGTACTGACCCTGAGAATTCACGGAAGCACATGAAAGAGGAGTCCAGACCTTGTGGTTTTGGCAGACATTCCCAGTCTCATAGAGATAGCGAACACCTAGAAGAAAGGGAACGGAGTACCAGTAGCAGCCGTGAGTCAGAAGGTGAATGTGCTCAGGTTCAGAGGGAGAAAAGACAGGGAAAAAAACAAAGGTTTGTGAATGAACCAATAAAACAGATCAACGCCATAAAGAGCTTCTTGACCGATACCACAAGAATGCCAAGTATTCTGTATGGGAGCACTTTCTGAGCAGATGATGGCATCATTTCAGATCAGAATGATGTGAATTGCATAATATTTGTAGTAAAGTTGACATTCTCACCTGAGTACTCCAGTTTCTTTGCAGGACTGGAGGACCAGGATCATTATAAATGGTCCACCTATATGGCTGACATTTTAAAACATTTCTCCTCATACAAAAACCCACAGGAGGCCAATAAGGCTGCATATAATTTTCAATGTGGGGACAATCAGGTACCTAGGGAGTTTGTGCAGGAACTAAAGCGTGCATTTGCTTAGACCTCCTGGCGAGTGAGCACACATAGTAGAGAGTTTGTGACCACCTATTTCCATGCGCTCCTCAAACACATAATTACTCAGCTGGAGCGCAACTTTCACGAGCACAAGACCCTGGATTGGATATTTGAACTAGCCACCAAGATCTATGAGGTCCAGAAGCCCCCTGAGAATGACCCCCCAAAATCCCTAAACCATCTAACACACCTGCTGCTGCAAAGATGGCAGAGGTGAGACCTACCCCACCGTTGGATCTGGAGATGTGGCGGTGAAAGTAACCCTCCTGCCAACAAGCAAAATGGAAGGCAGAAGGACCTCCCACTCAAGCCCAATCGAATGATAGTTGGGCAGGGGCACAGAACAATGGTCCCTCAGACCCTGCCATCTATGTAAGCCTAGGTACAGGGTACCAAGTCAATTCTGGGGTATGTATACACTCCCCCGGGCCAGGGAGGGGGGACCAATCAGGTAAGTACTGCCCCAGGAACCTTCCCTCCAAACTTTCCTCAGGAGAGAAATATCACTCCACCTCCCAACCTGAACTTTTCCCCCAGATATCCCTGGACCAGAACTTCCAAAATTATCCTCCTCTCTCTCCCTAATTCCAGGAAGACTGATCCCTGAATCCAGGAGATGGGAGATTCATGATACAAAATTATGGGGGGAAATTTCCAGTACCCGAGGACAGTTACCCTTTTCGGGAGCAGCAGAGGTATGACTCCAGACTTCCCTTCAAAGGTCTTGCAGCTAGAGCGAAAGGTCCAGCAACTGACGACAATCTGGGGCGCATGCAGAGGGCTCAGTTTAACTCTCAACCTAACCCTGTGTCCCAGAATTCCCCCACACCCAGGGCTGATACCTCGGGGTGGGGGAGGAGTAATGATGGGAGGAGACGTCTGACCAACCATAGGTTTCTGAGGATGGGCTGGGTGGAGGGGAGATGCCAAGTCCTAGAGGAAGCTTCCTTTCTCACCCAGCCAGAACCCCTAGAAACCTCTCAGCCTGAAAGTAACTCTTCTACCCCTGGAAAGTTAGAACCCAAAGAGTGAAGGAGAGGTCAAAGAAGAACCCACTTTGTGGAGGGGATCAAGATTATCCGATCTGAAAGAGAAGAGTCCTTGGAGGATTGAGGTAAGCAAACCTTCTCTTACAGAAACGGGAGGATCCCTCCCAAAGAAAAATGGGTCCCAAAGACCTTGAGTGAGACAGGGTAGTTATGGAGACCGACCCAGAACACGAAACTATTCAACACCAAAAACATGAGCCAGATACTGAGGTGTCCTTCCCCCAAACCGATTCTGAGAACTGCTTCCAGGTAAAGGGGGACAGCAAAGAATCAGGGGAGAAAGAGGATTCCCCACATCTGCCCATTGTTAGTTGCAAAAGTTTCTTTACAGATTCACGATCTCCAACACAGAAAATCGCTCAACAGCACATGGTGTCAGGGTTCAATATTAAGAAAATGAACGGGCTGGCAAATAACTCACACTTTCATTGCACCCTGGAGGAGAAAGAAGTCCAATTCTAAGCACCAGTCAAGGTGCAGGGTCAGTGTGAATTATCAGCTCTGGTGGACACTGGATCCCAAGCCACCCTCCTCTCCAAAAAGGCCTTTGACCAACCCAATTTAGGACGGGGGAGGGCCACCAAATTCCCCTCCCACCACTTTCTGGACATCTCCAAAATTTCAACGGAAATGACATTTCCATCGAAGGGACTCAGGATCTGGGAATAAAAATTGGACGACATTGATTAAAACACCCGGTGATAGTCGTGACTCCAGAGGGCACACCTTGTTTACTGGGTAACGATCGCCTGAGGAGGTTATCACCTTTGATCAACTGTGTAAACGAGGTCCTCTGGACCCAGAACACCGGCCTATAAAATTTAAAATGAGTACCAATTATGTAAGCATGAATGGTACCTGTCATTTCACTGATAAACATTATGAAAACGTTGAATTCCATTTCAGGAATAACCAAGTCCCAGACATCACTGTCATCTCTCTGGGTGAAGAAACTGGTGATGGGAACCCTTCTCCATTCTTGAAAATCAACCTTCCTCCCAGTTTTAAGTGGCAATCCACAATGGAAGGGAACATCCAAAAGTGTTACACCAGTCCAAAATCAGAAGAAATCCTGAGTCCTGTGAAACCAAATAAGGAAGAACCCACTTAAAGTCTGACGGACATTCAAAAAAAGGGCAGACAGTTATTTTTTCCCCATTCAGATAAATGAGGGGGAAGGAACCTCTGCTTGCCATTGCCACATTTAAATTGATTGACAAATGGGAAGAAGGTCTGGAAACTCCAAACTCCAAACATCTCCTGCCTAGCAGGTGTATGCTAAAAATGTCCATTGGCAACAAAAGCAAAGAGCATCATTTTTGGGTTGTGAGAGATGTCCCTTCTGCCTTTTATTTAGGCAGTGACATTCTCAATTGATTCACAATCAATTTGGACATAATTGATAATAAAGCCTGGTACCGACAGGGGAGCAATCCCATGGGCATCCACAACACCGAAAAAGCATTCAAGTCAGCTCAATTGCAGCCTTATGCGGTTGAAGTTCAAGTGCGAGAAGAGGTCACCATCCCAGGACAGGTGCAACAATTTACTATTCCCCTCAAAATTAAGCGAGGACAGAACCTCAAACATCAAGCTGCTGATATAAATTTAAATTCCCACATGTATTTTAAGGCAACACCTCTAGTAGACCTAGAACACGACACAGTTCGAATATTGGTGGATAACAGCAACCCTCGAAGTGTCACTTTGGGCGCAGACACCTTTATTGGAATGTTGGTTGGTGCCCAACTTTATTCTGTTGATTTAGGTAATGGGATCATTGGACCATTCCCAAACAAATGTTTCGACATCAGTGACTGTATTCCTCCAGAAAATATTTTTACTAAGCATGGGGGAATTTCTTGGTGTACTCTTCCTGCCCCTACGGTGTGGAAGAGGTGACCTGTGACATTAGGAGGGAGGAGGTAGTGTTCAGAGTCACTGACCACTACCATGAATCCCTGGAACCTCCTGTTCAGGTGAACACCATCAAAAGAGGTCTCTCCACCCAACTGGAGGATACCGCTGAAATTGCCAAGCCGAAGGTCTTTCCAGGTTTTAAGCAGATGGTCGATGAAAGAATCAATCTTTCTGATGCCTGCGAGACCTATGAGCAAAAACCAAAGCAGAAACAGGTCTTCCTGGAATTCGAAGATATCTTTTCAGTGGACACATACAACTGTGGACGCACCTCTATTCATTCATCCACTGATACCTACGGACCCCAAGATGGCTCCCATATTTGTTTAACAATACTGGTTACCTCTCGGGTCCATGGAGTCACTCACTGAGATTATTAACAATTTAGAATCCTGTGGGATAATTTGTCTGATCCACAGTACCTTCAGCAACACGGTACTGGGGATACTCAAACCAAACGGCCAATGGAGACTATGTGCAGACCTGAGGCAGTTGAACAAACAGGTCCACATGTCAAGATGGCTACTTCCCTACATCGAAAAGAGGCTGGCACAGATCCTTGGGTCAAAGGTGTAAACCACCATTGACCTGACCAAGGGCTACTGGACAGTACCCATGAGTAGGGAAGACCAGTACAAGCTTTCTTTACCTTTGGGGGGCAGCGGTATGTGTGGACCTGAACCCCCTTTGGATACATGAACTCTGGCAATGAGTTGAACAGAACTTCCTAGGGCACGAGATCACCCTTCAGGGTCTTAATCCTGAGGCAACAATGGTGGAAGCCGTATTACAATTAAAAGACCCTACTACTCTGCAAGAATCAAGAAGCCTTCTTGGACCCACTAATTATAGTGGGAAGTTCATTGAAGACTACGCAGAGGACACTCGCCCCTTGGTCCATTTATTAAAGGCCGGAGTCAAGTGGGAATGGGGTTTGGAACAAGCAGAGGCAGTTAAACAACTGAACAGAAGCCTTTCCCAGGCTTCTTGTTTGATTTACCCCATAAAAAACAAGCAGTTCTTCTTGGAGACGGAGTTCTCAGATACTTGCCTAACAGTGATGTTGTAGCAAAAGCATGATAAGGGTAACAAAGTCCTCTCGTACATGAGCAAGACTTTGTCCTCTCTGGAGGAAACATTCAATGACTGTGAGAAGGCACCCCTGGCAACAGTGTGGGTGTTGAGAAATTACCGTCCATTCATCCAGGGGGAGCACATCATTGGCGAGACTCCTCACCAGCCCATGCAATATTAACAAAGTAACAGAATTCAGCAGGAATGTTAGTAATTGCAGAATTACTTCCTGGATTCTGTCCATGCAAGACTTTCCTGTAGAAATCAGATAAGGCCAAAACAGTCCCCTAGCGCAAGGGTTGGCGGACTTGCATGACTGTTCAAGAAAAGTGTCTCGAGGGTGAAAGTCTTATGACCATCAACAACATGGGGGCATACTTAACTTCCCCGCACAAGGTCCATGAAGAAGACACGTGTCATGGCATACCCACAGTTTATGTGGATGGGTTCTCCTACATTGGGAATGCCTGGCCCGTTCATCAAGCCGTCCTCATTGCAGTGCACCACCAACTCGATGAACTGATCATAATCACTGACTCTGATTATATCAGGAATGGGTTTGTGCAACACCTGATTAACTGGAAGAATTGAGGCATGCTTTGTGCCAACAATAAACCATTAACGCATGCCAAACTGATCCAGTAAATTGATAATCTGGTGACCGCCAATGAGGTGACCTTCTATTGGAAGAAGATATGAGGTAATTCCAAAATAGAGGGGCCAGACAAGACTGTAAATGACTTAGCTGACCAGCTGGCCAAAATCGGAGCTCTACAGGTTGATCTCTTAAAAACAGAATCCCTGCTGGGTGAAATTCATGTTTCAGCTATCACCAGGTCACAAACGCATGCTAACAGTGAACTCTCGACTGCCCAGTGGAGTAAAGATACCCCAGATGCAGATTTGATCACTGCACAGAAGGAGGACCAGACCATTGGGAAATGTTAATGACATGGTGAAACTCAAATCCTCATCCCTTTGTTAGGCTCCTACGAAGATGACTCCCGCACACTAAACAACATCTACTCCACCATCCAAACTTGGATGGCTGCAAACTACCTTTGTCTCAATGATGAAAAGACAGAGATCCTCCTCACGGGCTCACCTGCCCGGCTACAGAAACTCAGCCCACAATAGTCTTCTTTCACCATAGATGGAATACCGATCCCACTCTCCATCACATTAAAAATGAGACTACTAAGGCAGACTATGTAGGTGTCTTTCTGCAGTTGAAATCCAGAGATAACTTAAAACAAATGTAATCAGAGTGCAGATTGGAAAGGCACATCATGTTGCTGGCTGAGAGATACATGCAACATTTTCACTGAAACTGCCACCCATCAAACGTTGGTGCACTTTGACAACTCAGACCCCCTTTTCAACATAAAAACAAACAGCAGATAATTAAAAATGTATTTTATTAATGACTGAAAGAAACAGCCCTGTACTTTCAGCTGTCATATTTAAAAACCACTGCTGTGTGAAAAGAAAGAAGAAATCCACTGATGCAAAAGGAAAGTGAACCATGTGGTCTCTGGGCAGAATTTCCAAATGGCTTCCCACCACTGTAAGCCTGTTGGAATCTGGAGAGGGAATTCCTTTAAAGATATTGCATTCCAGCCATTTACAACTACAATAAGGTGTAGCCTGCCCTTAATGGTGATCAAAAACAAACTTTGCCCCATCGCCAGTTGGGGCAGACTTGTTATCTCTGAAAGCTCATTCTTTGCAAGACAAATGGCCTAGTCAGTGTGTGCATGGAATGCAGGGAGGGGCTGTGCAAACAGGCACTGCAATCAAGGGAAGCTGAACTCTGAAAAAAATACAAGAAAATAGAAGGTTTTCAGATCAAAATGGTGGCCGAATTTCGATTACAGAACAAGATGCCAGATGTCAGCAGGGCCTCAGGACACCACCCCACAAACTTCAAACAACAAAGAGGCTAATTGACCACATGCTGGCCAAAAATGGCAACTGGTCTGAAGAAAGGAGAGCTAAGATTGCATACATAGGACGATTTCCCATTAGCTTAAATGGACTATCATGAATGAGGCATTTTCTCAGCACCCACAAGTCGCACTGCATCCATTTATGTGTCATTATTAAGATAATTTCAAGGCCATTTTGTTGAAATAAAATGTATCCCTATGCGACTTAGGGATTTGTAATGGCAAGTTAAATGTGTTTCTTGCTGCTCTGAAAATGTCCAGAATTAAAAAATTGGCGAGCTGGTGGCAGGTAAAATTAGGCATTTGGAGAGTAAATTGCATGTTCATAAATATTATGCTTTTTGTATAAACCGCGAAAAATTGCCAGATGCCTGTGCAGCATGGTGTGGAGCCGGCTGTCCTTTTATTAAATCCCCCATGAGTAGCTGAAGCGGTTTATTAAATCCCCCATGAGTAGCTGAAGCGGAACATATATATATATATATATATATATATATATATATATATATATATATATATATATATATATATATATATATTTATATACATACTATGGAAGTTACTAGCAAATTATGAAGTGTTGCCATATAGCTACTTTCTGGCTGAATTTGACATTGAAAAGGGGGAATTTCAAATGAGAGTTGCAATATTTCTGTTCTAGACTCCTAAACCAATCCTTAGAGAGAGGCTGGACTTGAGGTTGGAGAGAAATGTAACTGTCCAATTGTGGTTGCAGGAATTCATGCACAGCACTGCCCATATTAAAATCTTGATTGTGTCATCACTGGTATATCAAGTAGCTACACTATTTAAGAAAGAGGGAGCTGCTAAAAATGACCAACAGGGAGAGCTGCTAAAACTTACCAACAGAAAGAGCATCAAAAAGATTACCAAGAGGGACAGCTGCCCAAAAATCACCAAAGGAGATCTAGTGAGATTTTACCTGGGAGAAATATTGGAAGGGTGCTGGCGAAATATTGTGGGTGAGACTAGAAAAGCAGAGACAATTATTCTTCACTTGAGCCAGAAAGCGAGAAGTGCTGTGGGATCCAATTGGCTGAAGGGCTGGACAGAATCCTGTTTTGCCCTACAAGCAAAGCTGCTCAGTCGCTGAGTGTCAAACCCAGAGATTTCCAAAAGTAAGTAGATTGTCCAACCAAAGGTCAACCGGGGATCTATTTAATTAACCATTCCTTTTCATTGGTGGGTTATTTTTCATTAGTGGGTGGGGGGGACAAACTGTGTAGACCCTTAGCCTATTTGACTGAATATAAATGTAATTAATTCCCATTTAGCAAAACTCCCTGGCTCATTCCCAGTGTGTGCTGAAAACTATAGCCTGTAATATAATTGTGTAATGCTATTTTTCTTGTTGAGCCTGACTTCTTTAAAGAAGAGGGGTGTCCTTATTCCTAAACTAAAGAAATCCCTAAACTGCCAACTTCCCCAACACATGCCTTTAAGTGGAGGGTTCTGAAAATTAACAATTCCTAAATCATCCCCATTTTACTGTCCAACTTTCCCAACACAGGCCTTTAAGTGGAGAAGGGTCTGAAAATCCATAATTCCTAAATCATCCCCATTTTACAGCCCAACTTCCCCATCACAGGCCTTTACGTGGAGGGGGTGGGTCTGAAAATCGAAAATTCCTAAATCGTCCCCATTTTACAGTCCAACTTCCCCAACACAGGCTTTTAAGTGAGAGGCTCTGAAAAACAAACTTCTAAACTGTCCCCACTCCCTAGACCTGGCCTTTGAAAAGAAGGTTGCTGCATGCAATTGATGCTTGGGCATTTGGGGCTGGGGGGAGAAGTGCTTGCAAAGGTGAGACCTCATGTATCCAACACTGTAAACCATACTGCTGGCCTTTTTAAGCCTGCAGGAAACGGGACAGAAGAATAAAGTTCACTAGTTCAGCAACTGGACTTCAGGTTAAGGAGACGGGAGGTCATAGGATTATCTGAAAATATGCAGTTTCAGTGCTTTTTTAAAGAGTCGTAGATTGGGCAAAGCTCTAATGTTGGCCGGTAGAGTGTTCCAAAAGGTGGGCACAAGAGCTGCGAAGGACCTGCTGAAACCCCTAGATCTTGAGAACATCTCTCCTTGGAGTTGTGGAAGAGAGGAGGATCGCAAAGTCCTAGTGGGTTGGTAGAGTGGGATCAGAACTTTGAGGTATTCAGGGGCTTTTCCAAAGAGAGAATGATGGGCTAACATACCAATCTTTAACTGGATGCGCTCCTCCACTGGAAGCCAGTGTAAATCTCCCCTGGAATTGGATATATGTGATTTTCTGGGGATTTTCAGTGCAACGCAGACCCCATCATTTTAGATAACCTGACAGGCCTGAATGTTGGATTTTGAGGCTCTGCCGAGTAGTGCATTACACTAATCTAACCTGGATAATATGGTGGCTAGTGCTATGGTCACGGAGTTCTTTTCATTTAAAAAGGGGTGAATGGTCCGGAGAAGCCCAAGATGATAGTTGCAGGACCGACACATGCATTGCACCTGGGCAAAAGAGTTCAAAGAGGCCACCAAATAGACCGCAAGGGTTTTAACCTTCAAGTGGGTCTTGATGTTGTTGCCTTGTATCACAAAGTGGCCATAGGATGGGTTCCTTTTGGAATGAGCCTGGGGTGAGCCAAAGATCAGAAGCTCTGTTTTATTGCTGTTGAGACATAGCCAATTTGTGAACATCCACCTTTCAATTGCATTATAGATGTTGTTCAGGATCCCCGAGTCCATGGTGTAGTCCCCGGGCAACTCGATGACCAGCTGCGTGTCATCGGCATAATTAGTAAAAAATACTCCCAACTCTTCCAATAGTGTACAGAAAGATCGCATGTACAAATTGAAGAGAACGGGAGAAATGGAAGCTCCTTGAGGAACACCAAACTCAATAGTGGAAGTGGAGGAAAAGGCTTAGCACCAATGGATCTTGGATTTGAGATTGGACAGAAAGGGCTGAATCCAATTTGCTGCATCTGATGAACAAGCACCCTGATATCGTAGGCACTGAAGCAGACGCTCGTGGTTGACAAGATCGAAGGCCACAGACAGGTCTAAAAGAATCAACAGCCCGGCCTTTCCCTTCTCCAAGATTGTCAATAGGTGAGATCGGAGGGGTGTCCAGTTATAATGTCGACTGCAAAAAGTCGAATGCAAAAATGTTGAAAAAAAAATTCACATTTTATTTTATTTGTATGTTTTATTGGGGTCTAGCTAGTAAAAATAAACGGGGGGTTGAGGGGGAACCCCCCCCCCATTAAAAAAAAAAAAAAAAAAATTCAAAAATATTTTTTTTCCACATTTTTGCAGTCCACATTTTTGCAGTCCACGTTTTCACTATAAACCGATTAGAGGTCAAAAAGGGCCGTTTCGGTGCTAAATGAAGGATGGAATCCTAATTGTCAGCTGTGAGGATTTTTATTGAATTCCGTGAAAGCTTGTAATTGAGCAGTGGCTTCCTTGTCCAGGATTTTCAGTAAAAATGAGCTATTAATAATGGACCTGAGGTTGCAAGGGTCCGTAAGATCCAGATCCGGTTTATTAGCAATCGGCGTAATGGTGAGTTTCTTAAGTCCTGTAGGGACGTGATTGTCTCTGAAAGATGCATTTACAAGTTCGGTGAGAAAGGGTGCAAACAGATCTTTGTGCTCCAGGACTAATTTAGGAGGCAGAAGGTTGAAAGCACAAGAGGTGGGGTGCATAGATGAAAGCATGTTAGTTATATCTTCTAATGAGATTGGTGAAAATGAGAAACCCCCCATGTTCTTGGCTTTTTCTGTTGGACCAGTAGAAGTTCCTGCTACCGGGCTATCTTGGCCCTGAGCTAGTAGAATATGGTCCCTTGCCTCCGAGATTTTCTCCTTAAAGGCCTTGTCAGTTCGAGAACAGTCTCAATCTGTGGCTGTAAAAGGGACATCAGAGGCTTTGGGTTTTTCAGAGGCTTTGAGTATCTCAAAAAGTTTACCTGTTGAGTTGGAAGCTAGATGTATCTGAGAGTTGAAGACATTTTTCTTCGTCTCAACAATTAGTGATTTATGCTTTTTGTCCCATTGTTTCCACTCCCGTCGGGTGGCATCGGAGGGGTTCTTTAACCAGCATTGTTCCAGCACCCTTTTCTTCTTTTTCAAGGCCTCAAGCTCAGGTGTAAACCATTTTTGGTGCCTCAGATTTTCTCAAGCTAGTTTAGTTTTTACTGGGGAAATGTTATCCAACATTTTGCTGAAAGTGTCGGTGAAAACAGACAGCAATTGATCCACATGGTCCAATGGGGTTGAGTTGGACATGATGGACTCCAGGCAGTGTTGGTATTCAGAGGGGCACACCTTTTAAAGTTCCTCCAATTAACAGATTTCACAATGTTAGTGAGTCTGATCAGAGGAATGGGTAGGTATAGGGAGAAACTGATAGTGGAATGGTCAGACCAGATATACAGGGATGTGACCACATTGTCAGCTTTGAGGTTCCTGGTCACGACCCAATTCAGAATGTGGTTATTGGTCATGGTAGGGTCGGAGTGAATAACTTTATGGTCGCTGTGTGATAGGGCTACTTCCAAATCAACTGCCTCCTTATCCTGTGGATCGCCTCTGCAGTCATTAAAATCCCCCAGAAATAGGGTAGCTGAATTAGGGCTGATTATGTCATTGAGAAGAATAGTGAGGTTTTCATTGAAATCAGGCATATTACGGTGGGAGGGCGATAATTAAGAATTAGATTGACACTAAAATGTGGGAAGGGAGTCATAAAACTTTGCAATCAGTGCAAGAAGTAGTTACTGGAAACAGTCCCAGGTTAGATTTGCCGAAGATGGCCACCCCCCATCATCCCTCTATATACGGTCTGCACTAAAAAATGTGTAACCAGGTGGGGAGGCCAGGGAAATAGAGGGGCCACGGGTATCTTGAATCCACATTTATGTAACACAAAGAAATTCCACCTCGCTGCTCAGTATGAGGTTGTGTTGTTAGTCCTAAAACAAATCTTACCATGGTCTAGCCCCCCATGGGCAACCATGCACCAGTACAACAATCTCCTATGGGGGTGTGGATTACTATACCCCCCTGCTTTCGTATCTCAGGACCTTTGTGCACTGTGTTACTTCTAGGTTACTCCTAACATACCCCTATAGACACAATAACATAAAACACAAAGAAAACACATGAATTGATTCAATTATAACAATAGAATACATTTATTCATGCACAGCAAAGCATTATGCAAACAATACTAAAACGATTGCAAATATCTCATTTGCTGCTTTTATGCTTCTGGTGCAAATCTACCATGCAGTGGATAACTATAAGCCTTACAGGCTTCTAATGCAACCTATCAGTGTCTAATGCAATATACATATGGCAAGGGTCACATCAGCATTCCTCTCCATTTCACACCATACTTCACACTCACTCTCTAAGACAATCCTTGTCTGATTTCCCCTTTCCCAAACTAACTCAAAGCTCTTTGTGTGAGTGTCTGTTCTAATCAATCAGTTTAGTTCATGAACCATACTTCCCATTTGCATGTGCCTCTCTCCCATCTCCAGCTCTGTCTTTGTCAAGTCTCTCCTCTATGCACAACTCTGCAACCAGCCAGTCAGTGTCTGCCTCTCAAGATCTGGACACTCGAACTGCCTCTGCCAAGCTCTGCCAAACTCTCAAACTCTCCCAAGCTGGTCTGCCAAGGCTGCATCACTGTCACACCAAAAAAGCCTCTTTCTCATCGAACTCCATCAACATCTCAAAACTCCAACAACTAGCACCAGCTACTCCCCTCTCTCTTGGTTATACTATTCCATGACACACTCAAATCCCTATGGTTACATGCATTCTCTAAGCTAAGAATGTCTCTTTCTGTCTGTCAGTGTTCCTATATTCAGGCAGTGTCTGAATGTCTGTGTAGCATGTACTTTCCTTTGCAATCACTCCGTGTTCTGGTCGTGTTCTGTGTCAATGTGACATTGGACATCATATCTCTATCTGTGGTGCCTGCCTCCTATTTCTCCATGCTTACCCATTCACTCCACTGTTGGCATCACAAAATCCTCTTTCCGTGCCTGTGTGCAAAGGCTCTCCTTGCCTGCAAAGGCTCCTCTGCCATCTCCCCATGTGGCTCTGCCTCCCACCTTTTCTGTCTCTGTGAACACCAAGCCATGCTGATTAGGCTTCCTTCGCCTTCCACTCAGACAAGGTTCATTATCGTTCTCTGCCTGCCAAGCAACTGTTTACGAATACTTGTACTCAGTGTAATTCAAAACAATCTTTGCACACCGTGGCGCAAACAACTTCTGTGTGTCTACATTCATTGGAATGGCTTTATAATGCCAGCTAAATGCTTTCTCTATTCTCGAATGTAGTGCCTAACACATTCAAACAATACCAAGCACTATACTTAAAGCTCAATGCATATTCTAAGTGCACACTCAATGTGTGGTGTCGCCCTACAATGCGTACATGTGTACATGTAACTACAAAACATAACATGTGTCTCTAAATGGCTCTACATGTCTCTATAAGTATAAAGTGTGTCTCTAAAGCACTACATGGCACTTCAAATATGACAGTGTGTCATTTTATTGCAAATGGCTAATGCATACAAAGTGGCAGTCTAATAATGCAATGTGGATAGTATAATGATGCTACTTCTTCATGTATTAATCAGAACTAAACAGGATGCAATAACGGAATGATTCCATAGCAAAGAGTAATGATTGGGTAATGATAACAATCCAGGCATCTCCATTTTATCAGATTCTACAGTGCAAGTCCTGTGCGTGTTTCACTAAGGAACGTGTGTTGAGAAGGATGACTTTGAGAATCTCAATCTTAGTCTCAGTAGATGCTGATTTAAAGTGTCCTGTGGGCTGAGGGATGGGTGGGAACAGCGGGTGGGCTGGGGCAGAAATGTCTAAGTGAGAAATAGGGCCTGCGGGGGCAACAGCCTTAATCGGCATGTCCAGTGTCTTCCAGTCCAACCGAGCATTGGGCTCTGCCGCCGTGGGAGATATCGCCAGAGGGACTCCTTGGGATCCGACACCCTTGAGGGAGACGGTGGTGCGATCTAGTATTGTATTTTTAAGTCTCTCAATGAGAGCCACTCTATTCAGACCAAGTGCCTCCAGCGAGAGGTGTTCATTTTTAGGGAAGCCCATGTTTCAAATGACCTTATGTTCCCGAAGTAAGTGGAAAGGTAGGATCTTCAATCTCGCCGCCAAGTCCGATGAGGACCGGTGAAGGCCAGTTAGTTGCTGAAGCACCGGCAGGTGTCCAGTTAAAGTTTCGAAAACAAAAGGATTGAATGCCAAAGGTGAGAGTGCATTCGACCGAAAACAAAAGGATTGAATGTTTTTTTTAAATGTATATTTTTTTTTGTTGCTCTAGTTTAGCTTAAAAAAGGCGTTTTTATACCAAAAGAAAAATTCGATCCTTTTTTTCGGTCGAATTGACTCGACCCTTTTGTCATTCGACCCTTTTGAGTCGAAACTTTAACCTATAACCGCGCCGGCACTGAAGTGCCTGACATTTCAGTAAATGCAGCCCTGGGCCCCATGGGTAGTCTAGTGCAGAAGTGTGCCTCAATGCTGATACACTATCCAAGTTTCTGTAAATCCCAGATGTTAGGTTACAATGCAAATAATTCAAGTGACACTAGTGAGAGTGATTTTTCTCTCTGCCAAAATGTGTCTAATCTCACAGCCAGAACACAGTAAACACCGTGAGCGAGATTAGCTCACTGTTTAAGAACTGAAAGTATGAACACACTCTCAGCCTTTCGCTTTTGTCATGCAACCACATAAACAAGAAAAGCGTAAATACACCAAACGCAATGTTGCACCACACTAGTTAACAGTCTATACATAAATTGTAAATTGCATATGTAAATTGATTTTGTCCATTGATCCGTGTTGATTATTTCTTGAATTGAAATTTGTATCAAGTAAAGTATTGTGATTTGTGTTTTCCAAACCAACTTGTGTGATTTATTTATGTAAAAAGAAGTTTAATTGTGGGCCACAGAGAAGGTGGCGTGTGTAGTTTTTGTGTGTTCTTCATTACCTGGAATTCAAATTAATATAAATATATTTTCTGTACACCGGCCTGGTTCTTGGCTCATTGGTGGCACAGTGGGAGGGATCCAAGGGACATGATATGAATCTGAAATAGGGCTGGAGAAAGAATCCACTAAACAGTTTGTTGTGTGACACCCTTGGTTGGGGAGGGAAGGAACTCCCCATGTTGAAGGTGGCCTCTCAATAAACTGTTATAAATCGAGCAGTTGGTCCTTTGTTGTGAGAATAGCAGACCTCCAGAAAAGGACTGCTGCAGCGTGACGACATGACCCAACTACGGCGGAAAAGCGACCACTCAGTCAAGGGACTCCCCTAGCCCAGCTCTCACATTACTATCTTCTTACCACGACCACAAAACAGGTGGTGGAAGGCGCACAGCAGAACCAGAGACCATCACACAGGTTCAAACAGCAGAAGATTTAGAAAGAGGGTGATTCATTTATATCCTGCAACATCTCCTACAATAATGGAGAGGGAGCAAACGGTTAGTCCACCATCACGGCTCGGCGCCTGGCCAGGCCCCCTACGAGTGGTCCTTTTTTATCGTTAGGTTGTTGATGTACTGCACCTTTACATAACTCGTACTCACTTCGCCGCCATTGCACCTACCTGTAGCTGGGTGTAAATATTGAAAGTAATGATGGTGCTATGCCGTGGTTTTTTAACTCAGAGACGCAGTATTGATCACTTGCAGATTTTCACATCTACTGCACCCCTTATTTATTAAATGCAGTGTTGTACAAATGTGGACCACTCTGCATGCAATATTCCCACGTTTTAAAACACTATGAATAGTGTGGTTGGTAAAAGAAGATAACTGGAAATATGACCTGTTTACCATTACCATACAACTGGTAATAAGACCCATAAGGTAAAATATATACTCCTCGCAGCTTTGATAACAGGGTTTCTAAGATTGTATTCTTAGTGCAATCTGAACAACCACTCATAAAACGTGCATAAAGTTATGCCATTATGACCGGCTGTACACATCGGGCAAAGTAAAACAGAAAATGCAAAGATGGTATCAGCAGCAAGTGGTTAGGAGCACATTACACGTGCATGGTAGAATCATATCAGGCATATCTGCAAGCCTCCAAATGTATTAGATGAGTCAAAATGATGTGATGGAGCACCAAAGTGCCCATAGGCACATTTCATGCATGACGTGTGCATAAAATAACTATTAGTGATGCAATGTGTAATGCCATCACTGATGTCATGAATGACATAATGGGCCTCATTACGACCGTGGCGGTAGGGGGTTAACGGCAGCAGTAGAGCTGCCGGCGCCATTAACCCCCTACCACCTCATTACGAGGTCTGCTAGCGGGTCCCGCGAGCAGACCATGATGCTTACAACGGGCCCATCATTAACGGGTCCGTTGCTAGCATCCTCCCCATTCCCATTGAGCCCTCTGGGGGCTCAAATGGGATTGGGGATGTACCGGTCCGGGTTCCTAAATGGGGAAATACTGGGCCCTCCAAGGGTAGAGGCATGGCTACCCCCATAGTCGTAATGAGGCCCAATGTGTGTTGACATTTGTGATGTCATGGGGCGTCACGAACAGTGCAATGTGCTAGCAGAATTATAGTTACATTAGGAACTATGATAACTGGAGCATTATAGGGGATTTGCTGTTTTGCACTGAAACGATAACTCCCCTTTAACAACATGTTTCACGGCGTATGTTGTCATGGGTTGTACTTATTGACATGGAAAGCAGCCTTTTTAAAATGATCTTTGCAATTCATGTGGATTTGTTGTTTGTTTTGGCCTTTAAAGCAAAAGTAATAACCAACATAATAATTCTGGGTAAATCATGTTTTCCTTTACCTGCTTATTTCCGAATGTCTTGTATGGGCACTGTGATTTCACGTGTGACGTCCTGAGCAGGGCAACACTGGCGGTCAAGTTACGGTTGTTTTCGAAATCCCAGGTGGTGCCTTTCTGTGTTTTTTAACGTTTTGTGCTTCAAACATAATGTCCCTCCAATGAAAGTATTTTAGTAAACTTCAATGGTTTTTAATACAGTTCCCACGATTGTGGACAGAGGACACTGTATCCAGAAAACAGCATTTAGCAATTGCTGAGCACTACGCTCAGGAAATGTCGTTTCACCATTTCCAAGGCAACTGATTTATCCCCTCAGCATGGCAGATTTTCCTCTAAAGGGCACTGAATATGTCCACTAGGCGTGGCTGCCCCATGTACATCCAAGCCATTAATTGTGGCCAGGCCCAGTTGCCCCTTTGCCCATCCCATGACCTTTTTCCATGCCCCATAACTTTAAAAGAGATCCATTACGCCCACAGAACATGGCCTGTTACTATGACTAGTGAGCACTGAGCTCAAACCATGACATTCGCTGGACCCTGAGCAAACCCATTTCAACCTGGCGCAGGGCCCAAGAATACAAAGTCAACTTAAAAGCGGCCCTTGTATCAACATTATTTACAGTGGTTACACTCCTAGAAACACTTGTGTAGAGGCGTGTTATACATGCCACATAATAGCATATCATTTGCTAGCCAATAGTAGCATGGAAACATGTTTTACAGGGAGATGCAGGCAGGGCTAACATATGTGTTAAGGGACCTCATGATATATGTTTGGTACACGCAGCATTAAAATGCATCTGGCATGCATTTCTGGGCACTAGGCGGGCAGCGTAAAAGTGGGACAGAAACTGAATGTTTTGGCTTCACAGAACACAGGATCTACTTGAGCTTTTCCAGGGTCATAATTTGGGGGCTGCCAGGGGTCGTAATTGCGACCCCTGAGGTCTCTCTTGCTACCCCTGTGGTCTCCCTTGCTACTCCTCAAACAAATTATTTAAAAAAATGTATATATATATATATATATTTTAGGTGTAAGCTCCTGGGCTGTGGCCAGCACTATGTGTCTATTTGTTTCTGGAGTGGTTGGCGTCCTTGTTCAGGCTTCTTAAAAAAAGACTTTGAGCAGTGACCCTACATAAGAAAGAATAGGAATAACAAATAATTTGTCTTTCTGGAATTCTATACGATAATTGCTAGACTCATTGAAGGTTTATTTCAGGCATACTTCAGGGGGTGAGTCGCTGACTTTGTCTGTTCTTAAACACCTCAGCTCAGCCTCTAATCTTTCTGAGGTTGATAAATGAGTACCAGCACAAGTTGGGTGATATTGTATGTACATTTCTTCTATATAAAGCGCTTAAGCGTAACTGCTATATAATAACACATAATTATCATTTGGACTTGGATGTCTGCTTGCATTCACAGTAATTTGGTAATATGGGCCTATACACACTGATATTAACGATACATATGTGATCCATTCTTGTATGAAATTTATATCACATTATAGTGATATTTTAACCATATTTTTTGTACTGTACTTAGGAACAATGCTGTGCGATGCCACTTTCTATTGTTTGGGGTGAAAGGTCGTGTTTCATCGCTTCCCATGATGTCACTTCGGGCGAGGGGGTGTCAATTGACAACACTTCCTGTGATGTCATCGGAAGTCAAGGGTCATGTGATGTCACTTCCGCTACCCCTGGCATTTTGGTGAAATGACGTCCCTGAGGTTTTTATACATTCCCCTCCAGAAGCAAATGTTAGTTTTATGGCTTGTGATAGTGCCCCAGGAAATATGTCAGTATTGTGCCATAAAACGCATTTGTATGCTGCTAGCTCCTGACAACAATAAAACCCAGCGGTGCCACTATATAGCAACATTTTCCTGCTGCTGGCAGAGCCTGAACCAACGTCACTCTTACTGCCTCAGATCTGTCACACGTCACTTTTAGTACCAATGTTTTGCACCAGTGCTTTACCCTCCCCATACAGGGATGCATACATACACATACACACACAAAACCATTTAATTTCAAAACGTGTCTAGGAGCTCATTTTCATTGGGGTGTAATGTTGATGGAAGCCGTAAAAGCCTTGCTTTTACGCCTTTCACTAACGTCATGCCCAATTTTCATTAATTTGTATGGTGGAGAGGAGGGGTGTAATGCAACTTGCGTTTCCTCTGCCCCCGTTCCTCTCTGCTATACAAATGCCCCAGCATTTGTGCCACCATTGTATTTTCATCCTGCCGGAAATGCTGGGGATTAAAGCAGGGGGAATCCATAGGGATCCATTGTACACGCTGCTTGCCATGCTTGCTAGGCAGTCAGCATTTACAATTACAATTAAATGCTGCTTGCATAACAGACAGTATTTACTTATTTGCATGGTGGAGTGCAAATGTGCAAGGAAAAAGGCGGTATACATGTCTTTATGTCTCTTTTTGTCCATCACATTTACATTCCACCTTGCAAATGATCTAAATGTGGCTGCGGGGAGCCACCTCCGTACATGTCTACATGTAATGGCTACCCAGTGTCAAATTACATCATCGAGCAAAATTAGCTCCATTATGTCTGATACCTTGATGATGCTTTGCCCCTTAAATCACATGGCTGTCCTCTCCCCGGCAAACCGATCCAAGCGCAGCAGCAGGGAAGGAAGTGACTTGCTCCCCACTCCTTTAGTCTGGCCCATATGAGGAAATAAGAAGAGTGTATTAAAGGAATAGTTCGCTCAAAAATGCTATTGACCCGTTCGTTCGGGCATGTGGTTTTAAGCAAACTGTGATTGATCGTAACAACATTTCCAATACATCTTAACTTAGTTTTCTGCACTTTTACACATGCGAAATCAACGAGCGGAGCGTGGCCATCTTTTGCTTATCTTATCCGTGGATCGATCACACTAAGTTCAAGTGCCGATGCGGCACTAAATCATATCACCTGCCCCTGAAGCTGACATCACTAGACGAGTACGGCCCATTTCACTACCCGAATGCACATCTCGTGTCAACGTTCTCTGTGCGCCAGCTAATGACATGACGTGAAATGGCAGGACGCCTCTTTCCTCAATACGTATAAACAGACCGTTTCTATATCAGACAACATCAGAGTTGCTTTTTCAATCGTTTCATTGTTTTTCTTTTGTATAGCCTGTGACTCATTTCTGCTGTGTTCAGCTATCTTCGTTGCTCGGAGCCCCTGCGAACAGATACTTATACTAGCATTACTATCTATTTTCATTTTGTCGTATAATGGCAACAATACAGTACGAGCCGGAGTATTCCGAGGCAGAATTAGTTGATAGAGAAAGATGAGGAAACGAGGGGGCATCGGAGAGTTGGGAAGAAGAATCACTGGATCCTGAGCCAGAGCCTAGTTGCATGGAAGATGTTTCCACCTGGTGTACTTGCAATCGGTGCAAGGTCATGCCAACCGAGGAGGAGAACTGCTGCTGCAGAGAAAACTGTGGATGTTTGGCCTACATATCGGAAGAAGACACACCGCCGCTATGCGTTACCGAGCTGCATGACTTCAGGGCAGCCTGCCTCACAAGGTCCGTGTTGAGGATTATGATGGTGCTTATGCACAAACCTCACACAACAGTTCGCCCTCGCAATCCAAGTAACGAGTAAGTGTACTCTAGATGTGATGTCACTTTGACTACTGAGGCCACTAACATTTCTTGTTTGTCTCCAATATTGTCGTAACTTTGATCTATCACTGCCAAATGAATGTAGTCTGCCAATTGAATACATTTCTCACACTTTAGGGGAAATCAGAGTGTTCATGTTAATTGTCTTTCACATTCAACTAAGAAAAAATATTTCTCTGTGCCCCAAACGTTATGGATTGTATGGGTGTTCACTTTTGTAATGTTTCTACACTTCAAAGCCCTGTTAAGTATTTAATTCAGGCGATACACCCTGGTCCCAGCCTAGTATGCAACATAGAGCTGAAATGCTTATTTTATTATATCTATAGGTTCAATATTTTGAGTGATATACCACTCATATCACACCCCTTCTCAAATACCCCAGGTCACAATGGACCAGGAATCAGGCTGGTTGGTAAAGGTAATACGTATTTATTTATATAAAATTCAAATCAAACAATGCTTTTGAATAGGGAGGAGCAATCACCAATGCGGTGACAATAACAGATAGGAAGGTATGTAATGCACTTAAATTCACTCTTTAGCAACACAGAAGGAAGACACCAGATAAAAGAACACTTTTGGCTTGTTTGGCAAGATAGTACTTAAATTAGGATTTCCCCCTGCAATATTCCTCAACCCACAAACAAACAATTCTAAATAGATATAATGAAGTAGCAGGTAATCAGGAATAAGGAATGGAATCCAGAATTCGAATCCAACCTTCCCTCTCCAAACAAGAGAGAAAAACGGATTTGAAATCTTACACTTTAAAATGACATTCGGAAATGGCTTGGGAAAAGAATGAAAATGTGCAAAATCCTTAAATCAGTTCAAATCTCTATGGGAGCAACATTGGAGAGATACTAACAATCATGAGCTATAGTTTGAGCAAAAGTAAACACTTTGAATCTGAATGGAAGGTTGAAAATAATTTAAAATAAAAATCACACGTAAAAATTGTGGATTCCTGCCTAAAATTAACCAAACGGTTTTTAAGAAAAACGGGTGAAATACACTGATTTGGAGTGTGGTTTTTGGGTTGGGGTGTAGTTATAGGTCTTAGGTATGCTTCAGATTTCAAAGGAAGTCTCTAGCTATTAAACGGATGGAAAATTTGCAGGGTTGAATGAGAGGCATTTTTAGAAAAATCGTGCAGTGAAAACAGAAAAAAAACTCAGTTTGGACAAGAAAATATTTAGTATGATTTTACTCTAGACTAGAGCAGTAAGGCTAGAATACCAAAGAGGGACACAGCAAGCTCTGGAGTCCCAGCGCCCGCTCCCGCGGAACCAGACAAACGACTCAAAATAGGATTGAAAATTTAGGATTTACACAAGATAAAAATGACTAAAGAAATGGCACTTGGCAAAATAAATCAAACAGGATTGCAATAAGGATTCTGACAATGTTACAAGTTTAAGATAAGGATAGGATGGTTTAGAGATTGGGATAAGACAAGGCAAAGCAAGGTATGCTATGGTTTTCTATGATTCCTATTAATACTTACAGTCTACTTTAATTTAGGATTTTGGACCGTCAAGGGTTCTGGTCATCACTCAGATCGGGTCTAACCAAGGACAGCTGGGCAAATCTGGGGGAACAGGATCATCTGGGCCGTTCTGGTCACTGGACTACATTGGACTGGAGATCAGGAGGATGGCGAGTTAGCAGCAGGCATGCATTTAGTAGTCGCAAGCCAGACTGGATCAGGATGCTTCCCTTGGGTTTTGGGGATTTTTAGAATTAGAGGCCTAGCTGAAAAGGGGTTAAGTAATGCATAGGCCTTGGCTTTTGCAATGAAATCTGGAATCAGGATCAAGCGGGATGAAGAAATCAGGAACAGGATGCCACACAGGAAATCAGGAAGAAAGTCAGGAATCAGTGTGTCTGCGTGTTGCTAGGTTCCCTTATTTATCATGCCAAATGACATCACTAAAGTATATGGCAGGGGCAGGTTTACTATCCAAAACCATGATGCTAGGATTGGGCAAGAGCATAGTTTCCGCCTTGCTCTTCACTGATTGGATCACAGAAAAGGATGTCATGTTAATGTGTTACTTTTACAATGTCTAGAAACCTCCTCTAGCTCCTAGAACCAAAATCTAATTTTACCACAAATACATATTTATACAGTGATAACCTATGGAAAATCCTATACACAGGTTACATATTTTGTGGGTCACATTTCAATCCAAACCCCAAGTCTGTGGGACCTGGTTTAGCCTTTCTGCTACATTTTGGCAATTTTAATCATGAAAGATTTGGCCTCCAATTTCCCCATTGTGTACATAGATGTGCATTTACCCCTGGGATATGTGTACAAAATGCTATGTGCGCAATATCAATACTTTCCCCACAATCTGTCATTCTTTATAACTTCTGTTCCTTATGTAGTAGTGAACTCTACCAAGTCTTCACAGAAGAAGCATAAAATTAGATTTAAAACTACCAACTTTCATATTTTTCCTAATTCTTGCTGCAAAGTTAAATGCCTTGATATTTCAGTTACAAAATAGGCTTTTTTTAAACCAACAGGAAGTCTATTGTCACTTATCAGTTTCTTTTCTTTTCCCCAACTGTATGCAAATGTCAATTCCTTTGAAGCAGGATAAGGGTCTTCTCTCTTGACTGAAGTTTACTGCCCCTCCCACTTAAAAGGTGAGAGCCTTAGCCTGCTATTGTCTCAGTCTGAAACAAATACGAATGTCTGATGACGGCTTGGGAAGTCTCATTGTCCTGGGTATTCAAAGCCTCCAAGCTAGCAATTAGCCTTTCCTGTGCCAGCAGTTTATGAGGTCTCGCGCTTTCTTAGGGCTAGCACTGGCAGAGCAAGTTCTTATTTTTTATATAGTTTGCCAACTCAGCCTGGGTTTTACCTTTGATTTTCTCATTTTAAATCTTGACTGAAACCTATCGAATCAAAAGAGTTTATAGGGGTACTTTTACCAGCAAGAAATATCTTTACATTTTTAAATGAGCATGCCTTTACACAGCAATGTACTTTCAAATAGGCGATTTTGCTCTTCATTCAGGAAAAAGCTCATTTAACTTATTTCTTAAATTCGGTTTTCATTTGCAGCAAATACACACTTTGTACAGCTCTAGTTCTTTCCTTGAGTGCTAGAGTTGTTTGCAGCATGGATACATGTATCAGGCATCTGTTTAGAGTCTTTCTCTTACAGCTGATTCTTTAGATACACTTGCAAAGTTTTAGCCGTGTTTCCCGTGTAAAATGAAAACACCGCCCCTGGTTGCTTTTCCAAAGATACTGTTGACAGGAGCTGTCATTCAAATGAGGCCCAGTTCCTATGAGACACAAGGATGATCCTGAGCATTGCAGGGCCCTTTTAATCACAGTGGTTCATGAGAAATGATGGATTTAGCAGCAAGCAGCACTTTTTAAGGTTGAGAAAGTGACATTTTAAAGAGGCATTTTGGGTTTTCAGCACAATATTGCTGTCTCTTTCACTCCACTCTATGTTAAATGTTGCAGAGCACACCGGCACATTCCTGCAGTGAGTACTCTGTTCCACCCCACTTGAAATGTGTGTTGGCAGGGCGGTGCAGCCATTTTCTAGTTGTTACAAAACACAGTTTAGAGATCTTGGCGCGCACAGGAGTCAGCGCGGCCATTTTGTGCTCTTTCTTGCACCAATGCAGTAAAGTGATGTAGCATAGCACAGCTGAGTGGGTCAATATATCCCACAGCCCAAGTTGATTGATCCATGAAGTAACATTTGTACGGCAACTATGCCATAGGATACAGAGTGCATTTTCAAGTAAGGTTTGTACACTTATCATGCTCATCTAAATACAGTATGTCTGTTTCTCTTCCACAGGTAGTACAGGCTGGTGGCCTACTGTTCATTTACATGGTGGCTGTGTCACCAAGCAGGAATACCCGCCTGTGTCATTGGAGCCATTCGCACCAAATTCCCCAGTGATAGCGGACAGTACAGGGGATTTTACCACACTGTGCTGCAACCCGAAGTATACAATGTGTAGTATATCTGTACCATCAACATCAGCAACAAATTCAAACACAAAAGAGCTTTTATGAATAGCTGTTTAAATTTTTCAATGAATGAATGACACAATCACTTGTCTATGAGGGACATGAAAGAATGATTAGTGCCCTTTTATGCTCACCTCCTCTGCAACAATCCATCCCCACTCCGCTATCTATGGCAGTTCGCGCGTGCAGCCGGGTGCTCCCAAGGGGGCTGGCAGGGTGGGAACAGGCAAGATGCCAAAATCCATGTACACTTCAAAGGTATCTTCCGCACAGGGGCCATTGTTCACATGGCCTCCCCAGACCCAGTGTCTCAAGGCTCCCCTGAAGCAGACCGCACTCCTGCAATCCACATAAGTGTGTCTCCCTTCAGCAGTGTTCCGGCCCTTTTCTGCACACCTCTTCCCCATCCACCCCCCCTCCACTATCAATGGTAGTTCGTACATGTGGCCGTGCACTTCCAAGGGAGATGGCCGGGTGGGAACGGTAAAGGTGCCAAACACCATGTAGACTTCAAAGGTATCTTCCGCACAAGGGCCATTGATTACATGGCTTCCCCAGACCCAGTGTCTCCAGGCTTCCTTAAAGCAGACCGCGCCCCTGCAATCCACATAAGTTTGTCTCCCTTCCGCAGTGTTCCGGCCCTTTTCTGCATGCCTCTTGCCCATCCATCCCTCCTCCACTATCAATGGCAGTTCGCACGTGTGGCTGTGCGCTCCGAAGGGGGCTAGTCGGATGGGAAAGGTCAAGGTGCCAAACATCATGTACACTTCAAAGGTATCTTCCACACAGGGGCCATTGTTCACATGGCATCCCCAGACCAGGGTCTCCAGGCTCCCCTGAAGCAGACCGCGCCCCTGTAATCCACATAAGTGTATTTCCCTTCAGCAGTGTTCCGGCCCTTTCCTGCACGCCTCTTGCCCATCCATCCCCCCTCCACTATCATTGGCAGTTTGTGCGTGTGGCTGTGCACTCCCAAGGGGGCTGGCCAGGTGGGAACGGTCAAGGTGCCAAACACCATGTACACTTCAAAAATATCGTCTGCACAGGGACCATTGTTCACATGGCCTCCCCAGACCCAGTGTCTCTAGGCTCCTCTGAAGCAGACCCCGCCAGAAACATGTCACACATTCACATACACACCCACTTTTCTAATCCTTTATAAACCCATTGATATATATCCGGAGAACATCTCTGATCAGTGGAAGTCAAACTCTTGATTGTGCTACCTGCTCTCCTGCTACTAACTCCCCTGCTTGCTGGATGTAATTTTTTGTTAGTCAAAGTAAGGGCAGGTCACCTATTAACTTCAGTACATTCATCTCTTTCTGATCTCAACATTTTCTATCTATTTTGACCAAAAGTACCCATTAGTGTAATGTTCATTCATCTCAATGGGCCTCATTACGACCCTGGCGGAAATCGCGGTGCAAAATGCACCATGGAGCACGGCGGAAAGCTGCCGATAGCGCCATGGGGGTTGGCGGATTTTCCGCCCCATTCCGACCTTGGCGGGGGCGGTAAATCCCCATCCCCCATTTTACCCTTCCCCATTCCCATTTTTGCCCCATAGGGTATAATGGGAGTGGGGAAGGCGTTAATTACGCCACCGTAAAATACGGTGGCGTAATTAACAACAAGGTCCCGTAGCGCCATGGATTTCTCCGCCCGGAAAAACCAGGCGGAAAACGCTCCATGGCGCTACGGGAACTCGTAGTAGGGCGGACGGGTCCGCCGCGAATAACGCTGGCGTAAACCCACTCCGCCAGGGTCGTAATGAGGCCCAATGACTTTACCATTGTCTAATGTTTCAAGTGTTCTGATCTCGATATATAGCACATTTCATCAGTGTCCATTGTGATAGAATCGCACCTTTCTCGGACCATATCTATAAGCATATTTCCTTTTGATGCATGAAAGTACATTCAACGGACGAGTAACACGTTATGATTTGCCATATATCAATCAATTCTGTATGAAAGTTATCCCAGTGTATACTCGACTCCACTACACAGGTTTTGCTTCTTTGACCAAAACAAACATTGCATAGAAAACTGTGATATAATTCCATCAATCTCATGCATACAGTACAATATTTTTTGTAATTATTTATACTTTTTATATACAGATCGTATAGATTTTTCAGTAATGCCTGCTTGTATGGTTTTGGGTTGCCGTTCTAGGAGCCATTTCAAACGTCAGGGCACAATCCTGCATACATTCCCAAATGATATGGATGTAATAAGACGATGAGTTTGATATTGTGGTTTTGCGGTGGGCGAGATTGAAAGCAGAGCCCAGGGTGTCTTGGGAGACTTGAGGGCCGATCGATTCCGCATCTGCAGCCTGCACTTTACGCAGGATATGTACGACCAATCGAAGTACACAAAAAAGCGTCGACCCAGAATCTTTCGTAAATTACTTCCAAATGCAATTCCAACTCTATTGATGCACACGCTGCCTCAGGTGAGTCCCAGATGAAGAATTAGCTGTAGGCGGTGGGGAACTGAAAAGGTAACTTTATGAACGGATTGGTGCTTTCATTGTAAATGTGTCTTACTAAAGTTTGCATATTTACCCGATTGTATTAGATTTTAACTATACCACATTTTACTATACATCTGTCCCTGGTTTATGGAGCCTCAAATGAGGTAATTATGAGCATGGAAAACAATGCCATAGTGCCCTTCACAAGAAGCACAATGTTTTTGTAATCGGTTGCTTGACATGCCAATTTTCTTAGGAAAGCATACTGACGGAAGCACAGACCCTCGTATGTGACGAAACCACCGACACGTCCAGTATACCAATGGTGAGCCCTACAGACTTGCAGAAGTTCATATTCTTGACAGTTGGATCTTCCCACATATTTAATGCAAATCTAATTTTCCCTTTTACCACTTTATGAAATGAAGGAGCAAAATTCTGCATCCATTTATCAACAACTTCAAGCGCCTATCAGGTAATTTTATTTCATTTTTCAATTACGAGAACGTATTATCCTTGCAATTTCAAATAATATGAAATCGTTTATGTATCCTTTTGGTTATTTACACTATGTGTCATTTATGGGTTACTCTTTATATGTACCATTGTCTCTTTTCCGTTTTGCTGTTTTCATCCATACTAAAATAAGTACTGTGTTACAGGGGGATGCTGGTACTTTGACTAGAATTACATTGTCCTTTGCAGCTGGTCCAGAGTATGAGGTATGCATACTTACAGTTCATTTGAATGAAAGAAAGTAAATCCTACATAGGATACTGTTAGACAGTGACAATCATATAAATGTGCAGTCTTTCAAACTTTTCAGATTTCAGTTCTAACGTTACACTTCCTCTCTAATGCAAAATTCATTGCAACATGTTTGAGTGCAACATGACAATCAGTATGTTTTGCACAGTGATCTCTGATCAAGTACACTTGCCATCAATCAGGTGAAATTTGAAATGTATATTTTGACTAAATGACGTACACTGTTTGCAAGGGTATGTGTATAAGCACTGTGTTTGATGAAAGATTTTTATTTCCAATACAATTGACTTTTTTCTTTTATTTTAATGAATTTTCTGTTCAAGGAATGTACACAAGGTGTGCATTAGAAGTGGAGGCACATGGATCAGAGGTGGTGGATCAGCTTGCTGGGGCTGTCGCTACAGAGAAGACCACGCTTTCACAGAAAATCAAGAAAACAAGGGTAACAAACAATTTTGTTTTCTAGAAGTGTTTTGGGCTGATGTTTTCTTCAAAACATGTTTTTGTATTTAAAGTGCTATATGCTGTATGTGTGCAATACATTGAACATGTTTCACAACACATCTCCGAGAGGTCCAGAAGGAAAAGCAGTATAAAGACACAGGCAACAAATTAAACCAAAGATGTTGCTTGCCAAACAGATTTCACCATGGAGCAAATACTATTTGATGCGCAGCGTGGTCCAGTCAATAAGCAGACTCGTGATGCTTATGCCCAATGGCCTGAAACTGAATTGAATGTGACCGGCAAAGCCAACAGAGTGTTCTTGGACCATTGCTACAATATGTGAACTCGACAAGATGAAACTGAATATAATGAAGATGCATTGGAATGCCTCGCAGACCACTTGACACAATCTACACCCGCAAAAAAAGGTTCACCCAATAAACATTTGAATTTTTACGGTTTCTCCAATTCATGTGTGTGATGCTGGAAATGCATCGGAGTGACAGGGCCTCCGTACCCTTGTCCTTTACTCTTTTTATTGTGTGTTCTGTCGTGTTTTCCGCACAGGAGTGGTGGCAGCTCTGTGCTGAAATGACTGGTGCCCTGAGCGTCCTCCATTTTCGGATGCCCGGGCCCTGTCATTGGAATCGGTAGATTCCGGAAGGAGACAAAATGGCCCCATGGCCTCTTGCCTTCCATCACCTGTTACCTTGATCTTCCCGAAGTCCCGCGAAGCCCTGCCTCTGTCCCTTCCCCCTGACTGGCTGTTGGGTGGAAGTTCCATATGTGGTAGTATGGGGAAGTGCTGAACAGACTGGCTGGAGCCTTCTCAACGACCGTATGTTGTGGGTACGCCTGTGGGTGGGACCTGGGTGAATGGAGTGTGTGACGAATACGCATTCTATGTTGTGGGTGTCTAGTATCTGGTGGTTGACACAATGCCTGAGACAGCCCTACCCGAAACTGGTATGAATGCAGTATGGAGTGTTGAACGGCTCGGTACTTGTCCCAATACACATAACTTGTTGTGAGTGTCTGGAGAGAAGTGAATGGCCTGAATGTACCGTGTGCCTGATTTAATGCCTGCCTGCATGAATGCCCTTAGTTGTGATTGGATGATTGAGTGTGACCCAGCGGAATAAATGGGAGATCAACAGTTTTCTGGGGACCTCTCACTGCTAGGAATCGTGTTCAGAAGCTGAAGTCCACTACGACGAGTAACTGGAGTAACTGAAGCTTGATCTTGAAGCCCTGCTGGACAAGAAGAATTGCTGTTGCTCTCCTTCACAATCTGAAAGCTGCTGTACCTCAAGGACTGACCCAGAGACGACCTGGTAAAGCACCCTCTTCCCGAGCTACGAGGGACCATCGTGCACAGCTGATCTTTGCCAAAGCTCCCTGGTAGACAGATATTCGACAGGCTGCCGACCCGATACAGGGATTGCTGCAGAACTCCAAGGAGAAGCGCCTGGACTGTTGTCCACCACTGTCGCCGACCGCTGTCGCCGACTGGAGCCGCCGTGCTCCCGTTGCCTAAGAACATCATTTGATCCAAGGACACTCTCGTCCGCATCGTCGCCGCTGTATCCTGCTGGAGAAGGCCTGACCGTTGACGCACCGAGGAGCATCCACTGGTGGGTTTCCCACCATTCAAAGTCCACAAAGACGCTGACGACTCGACGACCTTGCTGGCACCGAGGTGCCCCGCACGCCTCTTCCTTGTAGGACGTTTACGCTTCCCCGTCAACGAGCACCGCTAGGAACGACACGGCCACTTCACCGTCGTAGCTCGACCTGTTCTCCGTCAGACATTCGACGACCCGTGACTCCTGCCTGAAAGGGAGGACACTCAAGAAGGGCCGTCGATTCCCCAACGCGGAACGCTACACCAAGGTACTTTGGGGTTGCAGAACTATTGAATCGTCTAGGGTGAACAATATATGGACTGGGCTTGTATCTTTCTTCTACAGGTTTCCCAGGTGGAGGGATCTCCACACAGAGCTGTGTTTAACGGTAGTTACCAGTATTCTGCCAATTGCTCAACCACCTTGGTTTCCTTCCTCTCTCTTCTGCTGGTTTCCTCTTTATTTTGATCTGTGTGTCATTCTGACCGTATGCACTTTAATGAGATCTAATAACGTTAGCGGTACCACTTTAGAATTGTACATATTTACCATTGTTGTTTTTGGGAGTACAAAGTGAGTTATTGTGATCGTGTATATGACCTTGAATATTAATTATATAAAGACTGTGTTTTAACCGATACAGTGTGTGGACATATCTTTGTGGGTGCTTGGTGACTACACTATATTTAAGAACCAGCTCGCATCACCTCCTGGGAAGCTAGGCCTTGATTGCTCGACTACGTCTACCAATAATAGAGAATCTTGGCAGGAGTCCTCTGTGCCTCTCCTCTACCATATAGAGAGCGGAAGTACAGACCCCCCCTCTGGTCTTTACAGTGTGCAAATAACACAAGCTGAACTAACAGAGACTGAAGCTTCAACACAATTGACCGATGAACTTGCCAATGATCTCGACTTCAGTTTGGCTAGTTCGGGCGATTTGTCCACTATAGCTGAGTCACAAACCACATTCATGCAGGACGATTGGCTAATAAAGGAGCAAAAACACATTGTATTCAACAGCTACCTAGTAGACATTATACTGATGCTGAAATGTGTCCATACATTCAGGGGGAAAATATGCAGGCAGCCATTGGTGCATGTCTCTTGTATATTACAAGGCACTAACCTGAAAATCCAAGCCAGCTGTGTCCACCTCCATCATACATTTTCATGGTCCGCACAACCGATGCTGGGCAAAGTGCAAGCTGGAAATCTACTATGTTCAGCAGCTTTACTTTTCAGTGGGTCTACTTTCAGTAAAATGTCCAGTTTCTGTAAATTTGTGGGAGTTCAATTCCTTGCTAAAACACAGTACTACAACTATC
The DNA here is from genome assembly GCF_040938575.1 of Ambystoma mexicanum. NCBI lineage: Eukaryota > Metazoa > Chordata > Amphibia > Caudata > Ambystomatidae > Ambystoma > Ambystoma mexicanum. The sequence continues at coordinate 872,885,939 of NC_090936.1, forward strand.
AAAGGGAATTCTTATTCCCCGCTATTAGTCAAGCCTGGAAAATTGAACAGATATCAACTGAAAGCACATTCTCTGGCAAACGATTCAGGCTAGTTGGCAACGGACAGTGTGACAGCCCCGGATGTTCAGTAAAGTACTGCACATATAACTTTCAAGACATGGGCCCTCATTACGACCCTGGCGGAAATCAACCGACCGGACCGCCATAGCGTAAATAGCGTTTCCGCCATTGCACGATGGAGCAAAGTGCGGCTCATTCCGACCCATCGGGCACGAGCACCACGCCATGGCGGAAGTGCAAAGTCCGCGATGGCGGAAATGACCCCAAAACGGCCCACACCGCCGCCGTACGGCGCCCTAGGTGCAATACTGCCACCCATCTCAGCGGACACCGCAGTGAGCGCCAACCGGAAAGTACGGTGACCGTAAATATACGGAAACGGAAGTAAAAGCATGGTCCCGGAACGGGAAACATCACGCCGTACACCTATAAAACCACAAATTCCACACAACCATTAAAAATACTACCCTGAGACACATCCCAACCCGTCATCCACCCTAGTGAAACCAAGAAAAATGGGAAAAGTAGCGAAGAAAGCGTGCGACCGCAAGCGGCAGGTCCACTTCTCCCGTGAGGAACTCACCGTGCTCACAGAGACCCTCCAGGAGAATGCTGCCGCCGTCTTCTCCACGCAAATGACCAGGACGGCACTTGCGAACAAGAAGGCCATATGGGCCCTGGTGGCACAGCGGGTAAGTGCGGTGGGGACCGCACCCCGCAACCCACAGCAATGCAGAAAGCGATGGGACGACCTGCGGATACGCGTCCGTAGCATACTTTCTGCCAACCGCAACATTGCCACAGCCACCGGGGGAGGATCGGAATCACCCATCAAGTTGACCCCCTGGGAAGAAATCTGTGCCTCCACCATTGGAATGGAGAGCATAGAGGGAGTCGGAGGGATGGAGAAAGGAGTGCAGACATCCAAAGAATCAGGTAGGTGTCCCAAATAAAACAATGCCAAAACCACAATGTCCAATCATGTGAAGTACCACGTGCCCACATAGTGCAACAGTAACACATGTCCAGGAGAACGTCCACATACATAGGCCTGATAGCACACTTTAAAACTCACATCAAATACATAAATAATTAAAAATCCTAAAAACACCCTCTACACGTGCAGCAGGCACACCCTAACTGCAGGCTGCCAAACAACTGCACCCTCACTCCACACACAAATGAAACCACCTCCAAGGCCCCGACCCAAATCACCCTCAGGTACCACCCCAATGCATGTGATACATTGCCATTCCAATTCCCACAGACCCATTAATAACGCTCGCCCTCCTTTACTCCACCACAGGGTCCGATCCAAACGACGAGCTCCAGGACACCCCTACCAGCACACCTGCAAAGAGGGCCAAGACCAACGGCCAAAGACCCTCCACCTCAGCTGCACGCATCAAGACACGGAAGCAGCACAAATCAAGTGGCAGCACAGAGGAGGGAACTCCAACAGGCACCCCAGCAGCCAGCATGCCCACAACACCACCACCACAGGTCCCCCCAATGGATGCCACAGTAGGCACTGCTTCTGGTGGCAGCAGCACCATAGGTGACACTGCATTAATGGCAGCATGCTCCGACACAGAAAACGGGGATGTCGAAGTCAGATCCATCCATGACCTGTCCCAATCCCCCTGTCTGTTCCATCCCGTACACCATGAGGATACCACGCAGGGGCACCCACAAGACGACGACTGGCCATCCCCCACAAGCCCTGTGGCAAGGCAACATGAGGTGAACAGCCACTCTGTGACACCCCCGCAAATGGCCATGGCCCAGCAGAGGCAACAGTCCCTCGACCAGTTAATCGTGCAACAGCAGCAACTGGCCACGCTCCTCAAGGACCATGCCGATGAATGTGGGGGCACTAAGGCAGACATAGAAACATCAACTGAGACACTTAGGGCAGAAATGGAGAGAAGTACAGAGACACTAAGGGCACAAATGGAGAGTAGCACCGAGAGCCTGAGAGTACAAATGGAGAGAAGCACCGAGAGCCTGAGGGGGGAACTGCATGCGACGTCCAAAGACGTATGTGCCGAACTTTCCGCAGTGCGCCGTGTGCTCACTGAGCTCTCACAAACCCTTAGGGACATGCATGGACGTGAGCAGGCAGAGACATCATCCGTTGCAAGTTCCGTCCAGGGCAGCCCCCAACGTAGATCTGGGAGGAACCTGCGCTCCACAGGCAGGGGTGCCCCTGATACCCGCAGAGGGGGCTTGCAATAGCGACTGCCCACTGACAATGAGCATCTTTGGACACTGGTGTTCGGGGGGGAGGTAGGAGGGTGGAGGGGGTGTGTTGGGCTCACTTGGGTGGCGGGTCGATAGGGTGTTTAACATGATATCACATATGCCATAAACAATGCACGATCATCCAATGAGATGTGTGGACATTGATCTTTGTGTACGAGGCCATTATAGGCGTACAGTCCATATTGTGCATGTTCCAGACACACACAGTGCCACGAGTCCCGTGTCCATGTATCAGCCACCAGGCGTGAGTGCTAGAAGCATGCATCTATGAGATGCTGAAGAATGTCACGGCCCTCCTGTGCCTCGCAGACTCCTTGAGGTGCTGCCACATCCCCACCCTCATCATGACCATCTTCAGGTGCTTGCAGTTCTGCGTCAGGGGGCATGGGCACATTTCTACGTACGCACATGTTGTGTAGCATGACACATGCCATCACCATCTTTGCAACCTTCACATGGCGGTACAGGAGTGCCCCGCCAGACCTGCTGAGGCATCGGAAACGAGTCTTCAGTAGGCCGAATGCCTGTTCTATGACTACACGGGTACGTGAGTGGGCATGGTTGTAGTCCTCCTCATGCTGGTCCCGTGGGTTCCGGACTGGTGTGAGGAGCCATCTCTTCAGTGGATATCCGGCATCACCTGTATGTGGACAATAAACGAATTATGTGGAATGCCATTGCTACGTACGCACCCCCCCCCCTCCTGCCAGGTCATTGCCGCATCACATACCCCACATCATCATGCATGAAATGAGACTCACCGAGTAGCCAGGATCTGTTCCCTGCGTGTCGCTCCATGTAGCGTGGGATTGTAGAGTTCCTCAAGACCATAGAATCATGGGTTGATCCAGGGAATCGGGCACAACAATGTGTAATGATCCTGTTGGAGTCACACACCATTTGTACATTCAGAGAATGAAATTGTTTTCGGTTGCGGTACTGGGCCTCCATGGCATGTGGGACGACCAATTCCACATGGGTGCAGTCGATGGCACCAATGCAACCCGGTATGCCGGCAAGTGCATGGAATCCCACTTTTGTGTTGGTAATTTCCTGCTCCGAGCGTGGTAGAGAGATGTAGTCGTCTGCGTGCTGCAGGAGGGCATCGAGCACTTGCAATAGTGTCCGTGAGAACAGTGGCTGTGATATGCCATGCAACTGTCCGACTGTGTGCTGGTAGGTGCCTGTGGCCAGGAAGTGGAGTACAGACACCACCTTCAGTAGGGGTGGGATGGCGGTTGGGCTATCTATCATGCTGACAAGGTCAGCCTGTGTCATGTCCACAATGGCGGTTATGGTGTCCCGGTCCAAACGGTAGAGGGTGTGGATCTGCTCATCAGTGAGGTTGAACGGATGTGCTCGGAGGCGTGGGATTGCGGGCTGCCTGCGTGGTGGTAGTGGCTGTGCTGACGGCCCTTGCTGGCCCTGCCTTGCCCTCCTCCTCCTCCTGCGTCTCCTCCGTGTGGCCGGTTGTAGTTGGTGTTCGTCTTCTTCTTGAAGTTGGAGTACTTGCAGGGCTATCAGGTCCCCCAGGGCCAACATAGCTAGTCCTGCCGGTAGCATTTCGGAGTGGGTGTGGTTGTGGGAGGAGACTGGGTGTGCAATTTATGTGTTTTCAGGCTGTATGGCCTCCACCTGTGGTGATTCATTCCACCTGTGCAAGCTGCTCTCCCCTTTGGGCGAGCACGTCCCGCACACAACGCTGCAATTCGACGAATGGCATCTTGCTATTACAATCATGTATTTGTACCCGATGGCAGTGTAACATTGGTTGATATGTTCATTCGGCTATGGTCCAATTGTTTCACATACTATCTTTGCAGTCGCGAACAAACTTGTGAAGGGTCAGTGGAACGTAGTACTCGAGTAACGGTGGACCCTCATGCAACACTGTACCGAGGTTCACCGACGGGCGGGGCGTCCCATTTGTGAGTGAAGGCAGTTGCCATTTTCACACACAGCCGCACTAGATGGATTAATTTGTGATTTCAAGCGGCCACAGATGCCTTTTCGACGTGATGTTGCAAATGAGGAATTCGAAGGGCGGCGCTTTCGGTTTTCAGCTAGCGGCGAGGAGATGCCCACAGGTCTGACTGCAAATATAACGTTCTATTGTTCAATGTCCTTGGGACAGGGGCCATGGCGAGGATGCAATGATTGATATGAATAGTTTGGGATGCGCAATAGCGAAGTGGGCGATGAGGCCGGACGTTCCCAAATACATGTTACTTCACAACACTGGAATTACGGGCTGGGGCACAGTGGATTTTGCAGGCTGCATAACGCACAGACTCAATGGAAATTTCACATGTTATGTGAGTATGGAAACAGGCGTTTTCATTACGGGATGAGGGAATGATGTATGGATGCATGGACAGATGATTTGATACAGAGTTTGCCATGTACAGGGCTTCTTGGAATCTATCCGCCTCCCCTGCGCTATGTGATGCAGGGCTGCCATAGTGGGACCATCGTCTATCTGGCCTTGTTCAGCCCTCCCTGTCTCGACGCGCCTTCAGACACTTGTGTCTATGCACGTTACCAATCCCATCTGATGGATTCTGTTTTAACAGACGCATGCACAGGTACACTCGTTTGTGATGGTGTTTTCACCTCGATATAGATAGTTATGATTCGCAAGTGGTTTTTGGGTGGTGATGATCCTTTGGAGTGGGCTAGCATGCATATGGCTGTGGATTTGGTGTGATCATTGAAGTGAGTAATTCAAATGTAGTTCTGATGGCCATACTATTCTTTTTCATTTCATTTGGTTGACAGGTATCTCCTCCCCTTTTGCCACTGCCATCTGTATGCCACTCCTGCAGATGGATTTTACTCCCGACACCTGCTGCTTCGTGTTAATCAGTGGAGCAGCATTACGATCTTATGGGACGATCGCCAATGGGCCACATGCCCTTACGCAGTACTAGTGGCTAGGAGCAACATTTCGGCCTTTCAGCTGGACTAGTGCCTCCCTATTGGGACGGCCCTGCGGTTCTAGGCGCTTCCATGTTGCCTTTTCGTACGAGAATGTAGCCCCTGTGTACCATGAAGGAACAGGGCGTCACACAAGAAGTAGCTGGTCATTTATTGCGGATGCAGCCCACAATGGTGAAATGTGTTTTGGAGTTCATGGCCTAATGGCTGTATGGGCTTGGTGAATTTGTTGTGCATTAAATTTCTATTCTGATATGAACCGTGTAGCGTTCTTCTTTGCAAGTGATGTGGCATATTCCTATTTGGGGAGCGATGTATTGTGAGGAGATCTGCATTGGGTTCCAGCTTCGGAGTATAGTTGCGTGGTACTGTGCTGGGCGCGTTTGCCTACGAAGCCCAGTGAGGTCAGGGATAAGGGCTGCCAATATGACTGTTTTGATGATGTCATGCTCAGGGGCGGGGGATTAGCTTTTGTGTAACAGATGCCGGTCAGCCAGTTGGATTGGTGGAATGATGTGATTATCGGAATATTGCTGGTCACAGGTGCCTGTGTTTGCGTGCGTTTCTTGGTGGGAGACTGAGGTCATGTCCATTTGTATGGCTTCTGTATTCGTGCCATCTGTGCCCTGCAGCTCCCATTGGCCCCTCTTGAGATTCATTTGTTCGTTGGCAGGCATGGATGACTAGTACATTTCACTGGTTGCATTGTGTGACTTCATTGCACCTACGGGGAGTTGTACAATGTGGCCAGGGAGCGGTGTACAGGCACTCAGTGGGGCCGTTTACGGTTGGTTCGCGATGCCGTACTTCTCACCATGGCGGAATGGTACTTTCCGCTGTGCTTGATGGCGTTAGGTGCATGTCCGCTAGGGTCAGAATTCGCGTACCGTTGCGCCATGGTGGTAATTACGGTTTGGCATGGCGCGCGCGCGCGTACTTGGTGCAATTAGCGTTGGCGTTCACTACGGTGTCGCTAATGGCATCGTACTTTGCGGTGACGGGTCATAATCGCACCGAGCGCTATTCGATGGCGGTATTGCATTTCCGCCATCGTTTTTCGATTTCCGCCAGGGTCGTAATGAGGCCCATGGAAACAAAAAAATTGTGAGTTTGGAGATTGTGCAAGTGTCCCAATGCAAATCCTCAGTGGCCATGGAGAAACATGGTTTCATAAAATCCCTTGAACCTTGTCAATCGAGGGGAATGCAAATAGACCTCATAGCCACTGACAGAGACATGTTTCAATAGCTAAGGCCATGAAAGAGCAGTTTCCAAACATTCATCATCAATTTGATGTATGGCACGTTACCAAATCAGTGAATAAAAAAAATCACAGCTGCTGGTAAAAAAAAGGGTTCGGAAAATATTTTACAATGGTCTCAGTCTTTGGGCAACCTTCTTTGATGGAGCTCCAAAACTTGAGATCGGTCTGTGGAAATTCTAATTGAAAAATGGTGCTCATTGATGCACCATTGTTCCAACGTTCACTCATGGACAGAAAACCAACATTTTCACGAATGTGCACATGGACCGTTATCGGAGGAGCAGGAATGCAAGAAGAAGTGGTTGTTGCCATGTGCACCTCCACACAAAGTTCTTGAGAAGATCGTGTATGACAAAACTCTTTCAAGAGACCTAAAGGGACTCACTGAATTCTGTCACACCGGAGATTTGGAGGTGTTCCACAATATGTGCCTAAAGTACAGTCCCAAAAGGTTGCATTTCGGCATAGACGGTATGCAAGCCAGAACATTACTAGCCATATTGGCACATAACGAGAACCAACCTTGGTAGAGAACAATCGAGAACTGACAGAAACTTTGCGATGCTTCGTTAGACCTTGGTCTTTGAAAAACGAAGCAAAATATGGGTGGCAAAGCCAATATACCAGGAAATGGAATTCGATTTAGTGAAATATCTCACTTTGACTGTGTTGGCCATGCATACTCATGGAATGGATCCTGATTTTGTTCCTAGGACACATACAATGCCACAAAACATTGCAAACAAGCCCTGTCCACCTAAAGCTGAACTTGTTGAACAGTTGACTTCCTGGTATAAATGATTTGCAGCGTTGTTCTTAATGTGCTCACTATAACATTTGGGATATGTTCCCCAATGTTTGTAAATTGTACACCAATAATGGAATGCTGTTAAACTTGAATGTCAATGCTACTAAAAGCATTAAGAAGTGTTTAATAATGCAGATTTAATCTGGTTTATGATTCATTAATTTAGATCTGTTGCCTTCCCTTTATTTAAATTACTGGTCCTTGAATGATAACATACATGTCTGTGGTTGCTAGGTGCCTGCAAACCCCTCTGCTACATCCAAACCACATCCACACATGCAGTGCATGGCTCTGGCGTTGATTGCCTAAATTGTCTTTTCAAATGTACCCTCTTTGTCAACTTTTTGCTCCGCTCTTTTCCCCTTTGCCCTTCTACTGGACTTGCACGATCATCTGCCCTGCTTCGGTCCTCAGGACAACAACGTGTGTTGCTTTTTGGGACAATATATTACTACATGGGATAAGGGCTGAGATGGGGGTCCTTGACTGATCAGGGCAGGGGAGGGTCAGATGGATATCAGCATGAAAGGAACTGCGGGGTCTGAGCTGGTGGACTCAGACCTGGTGGTGTGGAGGTTGTTAGTGGACGTGAAGTTCAGTGGAGATGAGTGGGCACTTGGATTTATGACTTGTCAGTGTCTCACGTTATCCGCAGAGCACATTCCTCTGCGAGAACATGTCGCACACAGACGTGGCAATGGGGAGGAGATTGTGTGGGTTAGCTGAGGGAGCCGCTGTGCATGGGAAAGCTACTTTTGTACAGAGAGATGGATTTTCGGGCCTAGTAGAAAGATGTCATTCGGGCTATGTCATTCGGGCTACTTCAAAATGGTTTCCTAATGCTGGGCTTGAAACTATAGTGTATGTGGTATTTGAGATGGGGTGTGGTGTAAAGGAATGTCACGGTGGTTGGCTACGCCTCCCCCTTGGTTATTACATATGTTATGTTTCGAGAGTGACAAACAATGGGGGAATGGATCGTATACTTCCCAACACTAGTAAGATCGTTGGCTGTGTCTTTCCTCCGTTCCCCCTGTATTGCGTCGTCGATCCTTGGAGCATTTGTGCATTGGCGTATTATAAATGCAATATAATATCATCATATGCTATCAGGGTCTGTTTCAGACAGACACAAATGGAATCTTAGGTTACACCAGACTTTCAGTGGCTTGTATTATCTGTTTTACTGACCTTCAGTGTAACTGGTGGATGCCGGCAAACAATTAGTTAATTTTTCAAACATGTTTTGAATGCCACATTGGTCGGCCGGTCTCATCGTTCCCATGGAGTGAAGGTCACTTTGTTTGAGGTTGCTTGTGGGGAGTTCACACTGATGCGTCTTGTACAGTATGCTTTATATTTATGGCTTTATTTCACAAAAACAAAAACTGACCAGGCATACATGCTCGAAAGAAGCTTCAATTGTTATTTGGTCTTGGACAAAAGGGAAGATTCGCTATGGCTTGAAGGGCGCAAGGTGTTGAATACCCACAAAAATGACAAGATTCACTATTTTAAAACTGGACATTGGAACATTGCGCCAAGAGAATGGAAATGCCAAATATTATGTAAGTGTAACTATTCAGTGTAAAGACAAGTTTATAGACAAATTAGTAAAGGTTTCATTTTCTGAGCAGTATTGCTTGCTTACATTGTTATGGGTTGTTAGTTGGAGCATATTGTGACGATTATTCATCGATGACCCGCAAACACAACCTGTATGCAGGCTAGGGATATCTAAACCACTTCGTCCCTTGGCATATCAGTGTGTACTGTCAACGTTATATTATTGGTTGAGCAGAACATGCAGAACATTTTCCAAGGGGACTTGGTTCGCTTGTCGAAATTTGATGTTGTCAGTTGCGTTACATTTTTAAAAAAGGTAGCAGGTGCACCTCGCTAGAACGAACATGGCATGATAACCTGTTATATGTTTTTTTCACACTTTAAGTGCCCACAGCTGTGTGTTTCCTTCCATTGTTTGTGGTTTGTGTTCCTTATTAGGTTTCACCAGGTGCAGAATTACAGGGTAAATGGATAAAGGTGAATAAAGAATGGCTACTAAAATATATTTTTATTAATATTTTCTACACAGCTACATTTTGCCATTCTGCGAATGCCATTGCTTCCAGATACCGACAGATAGTTTCTTCAGTCAGAAGTGGCAGATACACCTAAACGGATGGATTTCCATTACGCTGATGTGGGACGAGTGGCCAGGTCCGGTATGCCTTTTCACGGTACCAGTGACAAGAAGCAACCTGTCATCGTTTACGGTGGTCTAGCAAGAAGCTGATGCCGAAGCATTGCAATTCAATGTGCGTCGAATGCGCATCTTCTCCGAAAGGGACACTGTGTGCCTCATGATAAAGTTTTGATACTCTAACCCATGGACTTTCAATAATTGCTGGTAAATTGAAATCACTGGATGTTCTCTGAACTTTTTTGTGAAATAAAAGCACATTGTAAATTGCAGGGTATTGATGTTTCCTTTAAAAATAGTGTTTTCTATTCCGATTTGGGACATGATATGCTGTGAGAGGATGTGTGTGTTGATATTCCGGGTTCTGCATCAACTGGCGTTAAAACGTAGGTGATCAATGGGCAAGTTTGGCTACGCTGCCCACTAACATCATGAAAATAGGTGGAGAATATCGCTAGGAATAGTGATGTCAGCTTCAGGGCATGGTGATATGATTTAGTGCAGCAGGGTCACTTGTCCTTAGTGCACTCGATCCACGTATAAGATTACCAAAAGATGGCCGCACCCCGCTCGTTGATTTCGTATTTGTGTAAAAGTGTGTAAAACTAAGTTAAGGTGCATAGGAAATGTTTTTACGATCGATCACAGTTTGCTTAAAACCACATGCCTATACGATAGGGACAATAACATTTTTGAGCACACTATTTCTTTAATGGATGCCCTTGTGACCTCATATGGACCGTGATACATTGCACCACCTTGTGACTGCAGGAAAAATACCATCCCACATGAGGGTGCCCAGGGAGTTTTTCCCTGGAGGCACATGGTGATGCCATGATGCACAGCACTCCTCATCAGGTTTACTGACAGCAAATGCTGTGCATAACAGAAAGCAATCACAACCCCTCCACAACCTGATAGCTGCGCTCTGATGCCCTTTATGAACCGGTCTCGACTGGAAGCATCCATCCGTGACTTTAGAGTGCAGATTAGTGTGGGCACGGATGGTTGACTGATCATAGGCAGTTATTGTTTTTGTGTACTTTTTATTCATTTTCAGGATTTTGTAAAGGCTGAATGCCACTTTACAGAGGCCTTGTAGTGCTTCAGGGTTGGGGACAATATTATGGAGGAAAAGTCCAGAGGAGAAAAATAATCACAGGATCAGATATAGAGAAATGAATTCCTGCCAGTTAGTCTGGAGGCCAATGAAATGCATTGTGTTTTCAATGCTGCCCTCTTTGCACAGTGTGTTGATGCAAAAGCCTTGTCTGTAAGATCATCCTAATCGTTAGTGGTGCGGCCATAAGTAAGTTTAGCAAGGCTGTAAACCTCTGGCAGGTAGTGGGCATAACTGACCTTGATTATGGTGCACAATTACACAATATCAACTGACTGATGTGGTTGCACAGGACATTCCCAGGTTCAATTTAAGCAAACAGATTTTTCCGTAAATGTTTGAGTTTGACAAATATTCACTTTTATGATCCACCTTGGTTATAAATTGACTTGCAATAGCTTTGCACACAATCATGTAGCCTTCCTTACGAACATAAATGTAGTACGACTGAAATACTGCTCAATGTTTAACTCTGACAATAAATCGGTGCTGCAGTAATAAACTGGAACTGTATCACCAGACAGGCCTTTCAACAGCATTGCCCTGCACTCAGGACAACATGTCATGGGGGGGAGATTTATCAAACATTAAGGAGCGGTTGAGTTAAAAGTGGTGCCCTTCAAGCCTATTTTCCCTCCTGGTTTATTCAGGGAAACACTTAAGCCCCGGTACTCAGATGGTCAATGTATTATGAAACTTACCAAAAAAGTGGTTTTCGTCTGAAAGGGAACACTCATTAGTTCTTAGTGACATGGACTGGTCAAGTAGGTTCATGGTTGGTTCCAAAACCAGGTTTATATCCCAAGGTGGGGAGCAGAAAGGCAGACCTAAAAGATAAAAAGATGCAAGTGCTTTAAATAAAACAAGACACTGTTTAACCATAACCTCACAGCAAACCACAAAAACCAGCATTGCTGGATTTTTCCGCTGCTCTATAATGCATAGCACTAACAAACAAATCATTGAGCCACCACACCGGAAAAAAAACCCCATCTATTAGTGAAAATAAGTTGAAAGTGGAGAACATAATACCACAGGACTCTGAGAAAACAGCGAGCCAATAGGAATCAACACGCCTGCCAACCCCCTTCACATAGCGCCGGCTGAGAAAGCTGTACAGACTGAACAATGTGGCCCAACGCCCTGGCCTTGTCTCCTGCCCTAGGAAAGTCTACACACCCTGGTGGAAGGTGTGTAAGAACTCGTGTCACATTGCAAGTTTGAAAAAGCACGCAACAAGCGCTACACAACCAAACGTGAAGTACACAACGACAATACGTGAAGAATAAACGAGGAAGCAGGTGAATGAAATAGGCAAAATGCACATAACTGATGGTGTTGTGTGGAATTTAATAAACAATGAACTTTTAAATGCATGACCAAGAAGCACCCAAAATGCCAGAACTGATATACAGTATCGCAATTGCTCCACTTTCTACTTTAGTGGGAGTAAACATGCCTGGGTGTTTCATAGTTGGCTGGTTAGAACACAGATAACGTATACGAGTCTGTGGATAATGTATAATTTTTTAAGCTACAGGCATAAGTTATATGAGCAAAGAGACAACCCACTGCGACTCTTTGGAGACCTCTGTAGCCATCCCAGCAGGGGTGGACTGGGAACCAAAAGAGGCCCCGGAAATAATGTTCAAAGTGGCCCCATATTACACAGTTTCAGCAAGCCCAACCCTTTCTCTATAGGAACATTTGGAAATAGGTTTCCATACGAAAGAGGCCTAGGATGCAGAGGCCTAGTGGGAAATCTCCAGAGTTCCCCATGGGCAGTCCAGCCATGCATCCCATCTCCTCTGCTGCCCCCACAAGCTTATTTCTAATCACCTAAGTGTAAGCCCTGGGTACAACTCGCTGCTTCCCCCTTAGGTTTACACTTTGTATTTGTTTAAATGTCAGTATTATTCTGACAGGTAATATGAGGGATTACCTCAACCTTATTTTTGTTTTTTCCACACCTACACAGGGTCCTGAAATAATACGCCCTGACGAAGGCGGATGCCTGCGTGAGCTGAAAGACCGCCGAAACGTGAATAGCTGGGACATTCCCACCCAGCACCATGTTGGCAAAGAATTCTTTTACCGCACAAAGACCCACAGGTTGGGCAAAACTGAAGCCCAAAGAAAATAAATTTAGCCAACCCTATGGACAAAGGATCAGTTTAGTCATACCTATCCATATAGAGAATCAAGGGAATCCAACTAGAAAAGAATTTCCCGTACTCCCAGGGGCAACTACCGTTTGAGTTTCCCCCTAGTTTTGTTGTGTGTTTTTCGTCCCCCCGTATTTTTTCCGTTGGATTATATTTAGACGCACACTTGTTGTAATTTTAACCTTTGTTTGTCAAGTTGTTCTAATGTTTTGAAACAATTTCATTATGTTTCTCTTATTTTTCTTGCACAATGAATCTTGAAATTGAATGATCTCTGTTATGTGTATCCATGTACTATACCTTGAAGCAATCAATATAAAGTTTTTTAGAAAATGTACAAATGTGTTGAACTAAATTACTTCTCCGAATGAGTACTTTACTTATGATTTTGAATCCTTCAATGATTATAGGTCAAATACAGGATTGTTGTTTTCTCCCTCAAACCAGCTCAATCTCACTAAAACGAGGACAAATGCCAGCATTAGTGAATTGGGACAATTTATAGCACTCTCGAAAAGAAATTGTCGTTTTTTTGCTCCCCCAGAATTTACTTTAAATCAGATTGAACCAAGGGGGTAGGGTACACTTACGGTTTATGGATTACACTTTGTAAATCCCATACATACATACATACGCACACTGCCATAGCCTGCAGTCAAGGGCAAAGCTCCCCTGAATTTTCAAATGGGGCACCCGTGCATATTCTCATGTTACTCGGGTAATAACTCCAGGATGCCCTTCCCCCTCCCCAGAGCACTTGCATTGTCCCCTTTCTCTCGCCCTGCCCCACTTACTTAATTTCCTTTCTGAGGGAAATGGAGCGTGCTGGGGCAGCGTTCCATGAACTTAACTTCGCTGCTTTCCATTTCTGCGCCAGGCGGCCGCCCATGCTTGCCAGCAACGACAATGAAACATTTTGGTTGCTGAATCCATCTACATGTTTCATTTTGATTTTCAGCAACAACAAACAATTCAAAATGTCCTGTTTAAATATGAATACAGTATTCTGCCCTCCCTAACAGGGCCCAAAATATTGGTCAATCTTTAACTTTTTCTATCCGATTGCCGAACAACTTTGGAATTTCGAAGGGCGATAGCCACGCAATGCGCCTCATTTAGAGTGAAGGAATAGCCAGAAAGGCGGTAATCCGTGGGATTAGATTCTGCCGTCCATCCACCGATTTTGTGTTGTGTAAGGTGTGCGTAAAGTACAGCCACCATTCATCTGGCCCACACCTACTCATCGTCGTTGGGAAAGTGGCGTAAAGTCGTCAGTCTGTCGATGTGTATCCCCAATTATTGGGGCTGCCCATCTGCATGAAACCATTGTAAATAATGCCGGAAAGTGCCGCCAACACAATGCAGCAGAAATGGACACACAAAAATACATCATGACAGATCACCACCCCAGCAACTTGACATTAGCGGGGCACAGCAGATACTTGTGGCCTATCACTTGAGTGCAAGTTGATGCGCAGTGAGACGGCTAGTGGCAAAGGGTGCTTTTGAAGCAGAGGATACATCAGTGGGTGACACGGCACCAGAGGATGCAGTGTAAGTGTGTTATTTATAATGCGCTTAATACACAGAAGTTTCTAAGCATGGACCCTTGGATCGAACCTGTGTTGCTCAGCGTCGTCTTGATTCCATGGCGAGCGTGTTGTCACTGAGCTATCCTTCCGATGGTGCCTTTAAATCCCAAAACCATAGGGTAATGACAACTCCAAACCTCCTTTGCGTATCATAAACTCCAAAACCATGTGCTATTGTAAAGTGTCGGGTAGTCTTGATACGATAAATACAGGGATGAAGAAGAAAGACTTAAGAATGCTACGGTCAAGCATGAAGAGTGTTCGAAGAAGAAGCAAGAGCTGGCGAACAAGACTAGAAGAGAAAGTCTTGGCAGCCAACAGGATTTCGACACAGCTAGGTGGAGAGGTTGTAGAGAGAAAGCACGAGAGGAGAAACAAAGATCATGTGATCAGAGAACAAAGGGTAGTGGAGGGGCTGAGAGAATGCACATTCGGTCGGACCGGAAACCCGTCCGAGGAGTTCAAGATGGGCAGCGTGAATCTACCTAGCAAGACGGACAGCGTGAATCTACCACGAAGCTGCCTAAAAAATGTAGGAGAGTTGACAACGGATGCCAGAATCCGGTTCTACCTATATATCGAGGTATGGTGCATTGAAAGAGCGGAACTGACCTGGTGGTGGTGCGACCTGTAAGGGGTGAACCATGCGGTTCGACAACTATGCCGTAACTGCCAACTGTAGCCTGCCGTTGAACACTGCAGGTGAAAGGGAAGAAGTTGAAACAGTCAGTGCTGGTGGGATGACAGGTGGTGGCTGGAATGTATGGACTGTAACTGGCGTAATCCCTACAAGAGGCCGAACAAGCAACCAGGCCCTGCTTGGCAGGGATAATGAAATATGAAAAATGGACATGCTGTGACCACGTGCGAAAGATAACAGGGTCGGCAAAGAACCTGAAAAGCAAAAGAAATCTTACAAAACATTGCTATAAGTTATTTCGAGAAAAAATGGTATAAAAAAACAAAGACTCTCAAAGAGAGAGAGAGAGATCCTGAATAGAAGTAATCAGGAGAGGTCTGAAGAGAACACTCCCCAGATAGACAGGCCATTGACTGGAGAACACCTCAGACCCAACACTCCAAAAATGGGTTAACCTGACTGAGCACAATTATAATCAAGCGGGGAAGAGTAACCCCAAATAAGCAGAGACCAGCATCCTTTTGAAGTTCCCTATAAGAAATGTTGGGACTTCCAGAATGACAGAGGGCAATGCCCTTCAGGAAGGTTCCCATGACACCCTGGGGAACCCACGAGAACAGGAGAAGCAATAACTTGTGGAGCATTTAGCTCCTATAGCAAGGACACCACAACTTGTCATTTCATCCTTCTTTTTGTCTTTGGCTAACACTGGATCAGTCAAGAGCCAATCCCCTCTCCTCCCTGTAGGAGAAAGAGGAAGAAAGACAAGAAGGGACAAACCTGAGGTTCCTGTCAAAACCAGTGAAGTATTCCACAAGGAGTAGGTAACAGGAACCAATGTAAGACATGGAGGGCACTGGGTAAACCTGATAAAGTAAAGCATGAAACCCAAGGAAAAGTAGATCATTTTAGGAGACAACTCCTGGGACAGTTCCAAAAGACTGTAATTTGAGAGTCAACAAGGACTCGGGGAGCATCTTCCTTGTTCCAGTGGGAGCAAGATAATGAAGGTAGAAACAGTAGGACTTGTGAGAACCTCGTGGACGGAACTACAGGAAACGATAAAGAGTATGAAGATAAGATAATGCAGGGAAGACCTGTTGGAAACTTGGGGTAAGCTAGGAGAAGGGAACCATTCTCTTAGTCCAGTGGGACACCTGAGAACCTTTTCTGATTCCAGAAACTTTTCTTTGAAAACTGAACTTTGAGGAAACTTCATCCAGGAGAATGGAACCATTCTCCTGGAGGTTAAGATAGACCTAGTTTGTTAGCTTAGTGTTTTGTGTTTCAGTGGTAGGGGTAGAATAGGAGTTTGACCAAGATGGTATGTTATCCTTTTGACATTACAGACTCCCTGACAGGCCCAAGTTTTAGTTGTGTTGAGATAGGGAAACCACCTATAGATTTATGGTTTTTGTTTGATAAATAAAAGTATATAAAGTATATAACCAAAAACATAGCATCACTTGGTCAGCCTCCTTATTCCATGTCACCACAGCATGTTAAAGAACAGATTGCACAGCCTCCACCACACAGGTGATACCCTCATGTACACACCTGGCAAGGTGTGCTGTATCCTGCATAACACTGATACATGAAGGGGTATCCTGTTGCCACCAGATGAGGAGGGAGACCTAGAGGATGCTGGGATAACCAAGATGACACAGAAGCACGCCACTCACCAATGCCCTTTGAGGAATGGCAGTCATGATAAAAACGCTAATTTGGGACTTCTTCTGAATGTGGGGTGGTGCCAATTTACAGTTGCAATCACACCCACATGGTTTGAAGACGTCAACTTTACATGGCTACACATTCATGGAAAGGTGGCTTGCCTGCCCATTCAACTTGTCATATGCACCTGACCACGTAGAGGGACATGCCAAAGTCCTTGCAAAATCACACATTCCCATGAGCCCGGTTTCTGTGACACGCCCCATGCTGCTATTCTCAGCCATGCATGCACATCATTTAGGTAATTGGATGCAGTGGCATGATAGACGGGCCCACTAAGAAGTATCTGCAACATTCACCTGTGTTGTCTGTGTTCACATCCCAATGTGCTTTGCATAACGCATTCCCCAACTTTACCCAACAGGAGCAGGGTGCAACATTTGCATCCAGGGCACATTGCTTCACATGCTGCCTTACAGTTTCCAAACAGGGGCAACTTGCTGCACATGTGTCCACAGAAGGACATCTGGATATCCAGAGGACAACACTTTAAGGGTGTAGATACCTGTGTGTCTCTTGCATGTGTGTGATTTGAAGGGTTGGAAAGGTGATACAGACACATACGTATGGGTTTCTCACAAGTAGCCATTTTATTACATGACAAGGGTTAAGAAAAATGCCTATCTTTCCCTAGCCTAACAATGATTTCCCTACCTGACACACTAAAGCTAAAGAAAAATGACCTAATGACCAAAATATCTGACCCTCACACTAATAAATACAACAAAATCGTACAGGAATCATTTGGCTGTTTGAATGTCACAAAATAACATATACATTCAAACATATAAATTATAAACAAGAGCCCTTGTGACCAAGGTTGGATCCCCTTCCACTGGATACATTCAGTATGTTTCAAACTAAAGTTCAATTTCAGGAAAGTTATTTTCACTAGCCAAGTTCCAATCCAGATATAATACAAAGTTATTTTCATTCAATATGTCCTTTACTTGGCAAGGTGACGATCTCAGTTCCAAAAGAGTTCTCATACTTCAAGACAATTGTTAAAGTTTCCACAACCTTCTGCTTGGCAAACAAAAAAGACTTTCTCTTCACAGATCAAGTCAGAAGTCAATGTAAATGTTCTTTTTCCTGAAGGTCAATCACTTTTCATCACATTGCATTTCTCCTTCACAAGCAATACTTTGGTCAGGATGGATCATTCAAAAGAATACACTTCAGTCAGGATAATTATACAACAGTTCATAAAACAAGGTAGTAGAATTGCCACTTCTTTTCCACCATAACTTTCTACCACATTCACAATACTTCTTCCTGGTACACTTGCCTGCCTGGACTAACTACTATTTGTCCCTTTCCTGGGTTACTCACCTGCCAGGATAAAACTCCTATGACTACAAATTGTGCTCTGTGGTAAGGCCTTCTCCAAACTTTCAATACTTAAATCTTCAATGGAGAAAGTTGAATCAACAACTGCTTCTTGGGTTAGTCTTTTGGCTTACAACTTCTTCTACAAGTATACTGCATAAAATGAAAATGATTCTCACATTGATCTGGTTCCATCGGCAATAAAGGTTACAGTTCTCTTCCTCTTGATCCTTTTTTACGAGACAGGCTTTTCTCCTGCAATCTCTGACTTCTTTTCACAAACTGCACAAAAGGACAATGATTTTCACATTGATCTATTTGCCACAGGCAATGCAGGTTACAGTTCTCTCCCCCTTGACCCTTTTTACAAAGAAGGTTGTTCTCCTGAAATCTCTGACTTCTTTTCACACAATCTATTGGCTGCTGGCAATGTAGTTTACATCTTTCTTACATGGGGTATCTTGTTCTGAGACTGTTATACTCACATTGCCTTGGTGTCACTCTCAGTTTTCTTTGACTTTGGCAATGCAGAATATAATGTCACTTTATTTTTAAGAAGATTGTATTCCCTCAGCTTTCCTATAGCTCCCCTTTGGCTTTGGTAACGCAAGTTACAATATTCCCTTAGTGGGCATCCCCCTGTAGACAGGTTGCTTTCCCTTTGCTTAGTGATTGCCCCTTTTTGCCTTTGGCAATGCAGGTTACAATATTCTCCTAGTCAACATCTCCTAATAGGAGAGTTGCACCCAGTTTACTTCAATTGAAAGGTTCGGTATTCAAAAGATTAATTCTTATACAGAGGTCTACTTCGGAGTGCCCCAGAGTCACCAGTATCAGGCCAACTCACTGGTATGTCCTGGGTTCTCCTTCTGACTCACCGCTTCTGCTTCTTTGTTTGTTGGGACTCCTTCAGCGTTTGATAGCTGCGGTCAGTCTTCTGCTGCTCGCGTTGGCTGTCAATGTACTCTCACCGGTGATAACCGCACGCCGGAGCTGGATAATCGACACAGAGAGCTTCTCTCTTCCTCGTGGTAGCCGTCCTTAATACCGCGTCACGCTGCTCCTCCTCTGCATACCACAGCAATCTCGACTTCCACCACGATCTCTGCACTGCGTCCCACTGTCAGCACAGTGGCGACTCCATCAATTGTTTCCTCCTGCTGCTTCTCTTTGGCCCACACCTGAAAAGCCTTTAAATGTTTAAAGGTCCCACTCATGTGTGGGCTATTACAACAACTAAACTTCTCATTACTATTTGGTAACTCTGGACCCATCCTCCTCATCTCAGCACTAAGAGCATTAGGGGGCTTGAAGTCCAGAATTGTATCATATGTGCTAACATTATTTAATCCACTCAGTTTGAGTGATTTATAGGATGTATGTTTAAGGGAATATTTCAAAGGAAGTAATGGTTTTCTCTTGGGTCTATAACCCAAACACAATGCAGAATCATAACTACTAAAAGTAGTATTAACTCCCTGACCCTTATACACATCATTCTTATGTTTACAAAAAAGGTTTCCATACTTGGGACCTTGGGTAAGTCTGGGAGGGGAATCCCTACTGTGACATTATTCCATTAAATATTCAGGCATTAGGGAAACCTCACCCTCAGAAGAGGATGAATACTGCATCTCTCCTGACGGAGTCACTATATTTCCTTGACAGCCTTCTCATCCCATGTGATCCTCCCTACTAATACCACCCTTAGGATCAGGATCAGGTAGTTTCTGTCTTTCCCTGGCCACGTGGGTGGACATTTTAGGCAGGGATTATGTGATGACTCATTGAGAAACCTGAAGGTGTCTCTCTGGCTAGTCCCCGGGGATCTATCATCCAGGTAGCCAGGGCATGGCTGTCACTATTGGATCCAGTTCTTGGGGGTGGACCAGTGAGGGAGGATTACCTGGATGGGGGGTCCTCAGGGAGTGGGAGTGGGACACCAACGGGTGAGAAGCGGTATTCCCCTTCTTTCAACACCTTTTCACCATCCTACCACGTAGGACATTCAAAACCACTGCCCCTCCCCCATTTCCGACAAGAACACTTTCGCACAACACACCAGAGAACGGACTAACACCAGAGCTGACATGTCCCAATACAAGGGTCAGGCAGAGTCAGGCAATTGATCAGAATCACACACACCTGACGGCCCTTTCCCTTCCCCACAGGGAAAAAACGTGGAGCAAGAGAGCACAGTATGAGCAAGGCAGACCGCACAACGAGACAGCTATGCAGACCCAGCAGTTCAAGAGGAGGAGAAAGCCGGCAAATATGGAGAGGCTGATGAGGAGGGACGCAACCTTGCCCTTTTTGACAAAACCCTGCGAACCCTCCACTGAAAGAAACGTGAGACCGAGGACAATAGCCAAATGTGTGCAGCAGATGTCAACGGTACACGGAGTGTATCGACGCTGATAAACCAGAGCAAGCAAGACTACCGCACCAGCCTTGATTACAGTAAAGAGGAAAGCCAAGCAGTTCATCACAGCTGGTGAGTCGAGGGGAGAGCAGATAAGAACCAGGCTGTGGTGAATGAAAGTGGCAAAGTGAGAAAAGCTCAAAGAACTGTAAAATTGTAAAAAGGAGACCAGCTGCAGAAGGGGACCGGCACCAAATGAGTGCTGTGCCGAGAAACTCTGGTTGATCCCCATCTGAGAAAAACTACAGAAGCCAGAAGGCTGCAGGGGAGCCACCAAGATAGTTCAAAGTGGTCATACAAGAGGTTAAGCAAAATCCCCATACAGTCGAAAGCCTTTGACCTACAAACTTTAAAGAAAGCAAGGGAAGTGAATCCCATCACATGAGAAAGCAAGGGAAGTGAATCCCATAAACATTGAAAGTGAATGTGAAGGTGAAGTTGGCAAGTGTGAACCCAGAAAAGAGGGATGCTGACAAGAAGGGGACAAAGTCTAAAGTCCCAAGAAACAGTGGGCCTCATTCTAAGTTTGCCGGTCCGGATACAATGCTGCTGGTAAGCTTACTGCCAGCATTCTTTCTGGACCGGCACTCTACAACTCTGCGGGCGGATACCCTCAAACCCAGCAGGTCAGACCAGGGTTACCGCCAGACCCATAATGAGGCCCAGTGTGTTGACAAAAGTGAACCCGACAGAGGGATGTCCACTGGAACTGTTTTAAAAGACATTAAGATTTGTGAGTAAAGGAAAAGCCATAGTGAACACCGAGGAGGGAAGCTGAAAGTAAAGAGGGGTCAATGCCCGGAAGAGGGTGACCCAGGGGTGAAAAGTCCTCACCCAAAGGAAAATCAGGAAATTAACTTTCAATTTGTTGAAGGAACTTTTGTTTTGTTATTGTATACATCAGGCCCTCAAAGGCAAGAGACTTTCAAGAGAAACGAGACTTGGCCATAGACGGTCCTGATAGCTGCAAGTGGAACTGTCGGCTCATGCTGGGAAAGCTCAAGTGTGTGCTGTGCTCTAAGATTCTATCTTACCCCGTGCTCAAAACGTGGGGAAGGGAGATCCAAGCCAATGCATCCTGACATATTATTATTATTTTTTTATTTTTATATGTTTTATTGGTGAAAACATTTTTTTTAAACCTTTAACATAGTTTCCAGTCTCAAAGAAGATTTACGCCCATCAACAATTAAGTCCCCTGCATCAAGTTGATGGGCGTGATTAAATTGTCCTCTTTTACCCTGATCCTTTAGGATTAGTTTGGGCAAGATAGTTACACTTTACTCACTGTTCAGCCATAGGATTTGTTCAATAAATTTGAGTGCATCAAGTGTTCTTCCAGTTTTTTCCACTGTTAACAGCCTTTCCCAATATGCCTCCTCGGTGCTTGGGTTAATTAAGCAAGCATAGTTTCCCAAGTATTTGCTCCTTTGAGCAGAGAGCTTTGGGCAAGATAATAACAGATGCCTAGTTGTTTCTATTATGTCGGTATTTCCACAATGTCTACATCCAGCTTCAGACTGTGTGATCTGTTTTCTTTGAAGTTGTACTTCTTTAGTTGGAAGAATATTCAACCTGCATCGTATCAACAGGTTCCTGAGCCGGGAAGAGGGAAATTTACTCAAGTATGGAGGTGGGTCATTCATTGACTGCCTTCCGCTTCCAGATAATATTGTGACATAGATTGTTCGGCAGTTTTAGCATGCTGGTTTCATCCCAATCATGCTCTCGCATTATTCTCTTTGCTTTGTTGGGATTTGCTCGTAATATCTCTCCTTTGATGTTACAGTACAATAGAATCTCCTGTCATTTCGTTTTCTGTTCTGCAGGTTTGGATCTTGGTTCCTCCCCGTTGTTTTTGCTAGAATCTCTAATGGGGCAGGGGGTGGGTCCAGAATACATTTCCTATAGAAAGAAATTGTTTTCCACAGGACTGTCGACCTCATTGACTGGAGCCTGAGTTCATATCTTATTGTTGAGATGGACAGGTAATGAGGGTGTCTTAGGATTTTCCTCCAGAAGTAGGCTTCAACTATGTCCCTAGTTTCCCATCGCAGGTTTAGCAGACACCACCGCCACCACTGTCTGCTTGAAAAAGGTTAATATTGGTAACATGGAGTAGGCCCCATATCTGCATTGGAGAGCTCACCCTTGATTTGTGAGTTTTTAAATGTTTCTCTAATTAGAGTATATTGACTTAGTTCATTTACATTTTTATTAATTCTTGTTCCTAGGTAGACTATTGAGTCTACAATGTCCAGCTTTTGGTTTTCAATTGACCATATGAAGTTCCTTTTTTTTTATTGGTGTCCTCATGCTGACTTCATTATTAAGAAGGCCTCTATGAACATAATTCCATACCACTTATTTAAAGGATACATGACATTGTGTTTATAAGACTTAAAGACCCAATTAAGAGTGTCTACTAATGGTTTGTTTTTATCTTTTTGGTACCTTAATTTTTCCATTTTTTATTTTCGACTATCTGTTCTTTTTCCACTTACCTTCAACTTCCTCCCCGTCCCCCCTCTGTATTTTTCTGTGATTACACTTTAATTTGCTCATTTGATCTCATGAACTGCTTTGATATTTGTTCTACCTTTCACTATGATGTTTGGAAATGTGTACTTCATGAACTATTTGCAGTTCTGTTATCAGCCCTGATTTGAGAAAGACACTAGTGTGTCGAAACACGTGTTATCCAAAAGGGCACCATAACTATTAAAAGATTTTGTGAATTATCAATACCACTGTGGCGCAGTTCCTTAGTGTGGAGCATTTTTCTTTAACAGTTTTCTCAAGGGGTGGGGGTCAGAAGCCCCTTTCTGCCCCACACCAACTGCAACACCATCTTGAACTGTAAACACTAACCAGGCGCACAGAAAAGTTCTTGGTTGGTACAAAACAAAACCCCACCTTTGTGGCCTTCATTATTAAGATGACTGACTTCTTTATGTTGATCTTCATTTGGTTTCTATCAAGGTAGCTCTTAAACTCCTTGATAAATCGCTGAAGTCCTATTGCTGTCTGCTCAATGAAGACCATGTCGTCCACAGATACGATCCAGGGGAGCTCCTCCCCTTCAATTGTGGGAGGAAAGGCTCTGATCTTGCTCTGCGACTCAATCATATCCGCCAGGTATAAAATTAACAGGAAGGGTGCCAGCGGACAACCTTGTTTTACTCTTTTGAATGTTGGGATCTTTTCTGTGGTGGCGCCTCCTTTCGTGGTTATAATTTGGTTCGAGGTGTCGGTGTATAGTTTTTGAATGGCTTCCATAAGATCGACTGGACAATTCCATTTCTTCACTTTTTCCCAGAGAAGCTCTCTACTGACTCCATCGAAGACTTGGTCTAGGTCAATAAATCCCAGGTACACAGTTGTTTTTGTTTCAAGGGCCCGGAGCTTTAGTAAATTCAAAATGAATAAATTCAAAGACTTGCCGACTCCACATACGAAAGCTGTTTGCCGTTTTTACAAGAGGCCCTCCCTTATGGCCTAATTTTTTAGTCCCTTCAGTGAATGGAGGAGAATATTTTCCCTATGGAGTCCAGAAGAGATATAGGTCTATAGTTCCTTTGGTCTCCGCTGTCTCCGTTTTTGTATATTGGGACAATCAGTGCTTCTTTCCATGACAATGGAATAGTTCTTGTCTTCTTTATTTGATTGAAGAGTTGCAGGATAAAGATGGCCCATGCTTCCCCGTTTTCTTTTAGCATTTGATTTGATATGCTATCCGGTCTGGCCGCCCTTGAAGTGCTTAACCTCTTTATTCAGTGCTGCCAAGAGGCCATGCACCCACCAGCAGCTAGGTAAGCCTAATGGCGCCTATGCACGCCGCTTTTGCCGCTTCCGAGAATTAGCATTTTTCTCGTTTTCTTATTGCGGATCAGCCGTGCTTTAATGCGCATCGCATTGCCTAACGTGGCATCACCCCAACAGCCCACCTGCTGCACCCTACCAGGCATCAGGCAGCCGACCGCCATTGCTCCCCACGAGGCGAACCCCCCTCTAAGATGGCCATCATGATCAACGTTGGACCAGCAGCTTCCTGACTTTCCTCTGCTGCACCATTCCGGCCACTGATTGGCCCCAGCCCCAGCCTTACCAGCCAATGAGAGCCGGCAGGCGAGAGCCGGCCTCACACGAAGGCTGTAGCACAAAGGCTACACCTGTCTCGAGCCTGTCCGGAGCCGTAGGAGCCAAGGGCCAGGAACTCTGCCCGTTCTGCTCCAGGTAAGCCGGCACTGCAACACGCATATCCCCATTTGCTGACTACAACTGCCTAACTCACAGCGCATCTCTCTCGCTCTTGTCCAATTAACGCCACCATCCCGCACGGCTGTACACACGTGTGCTGTCCATGCCCACAACGTGCCACGCCACTCGGTTACTTCAGATCTCACCACCCGACTCACCTACGCTGGACGCCCTTGCCATTCACTCGCAGCTATAACTATTATGGACCACATGTTCTATACCCACTGCTGCACGCTGTGCATCTCTTACTTGCCCCTCTCCTTCAGGCTTCTCATTACATCCCCCATGAGTTACAAGTATATTCTGTAAAGCCTGTCCAATGCCATTTCATATCTAGATGCCTTATACTGTGCCTAGTGAACTGTTTTGCACTGCTGTTGGTTGCCTAATTTGCACCATTTCAAACCTAGCTGCCTTATACTGTGCCTAGTGAACTGTTTTGCACTGCTGTTGGTTGCCTAATTTGCACCATTTCAAACCTAGCTGCCTTATACTGTGCCTAGTGAACTGATTTGCACTGCTGTTGGTTGCCTAATTGTGCCATTTCGAATCTAGATGTCCCTGTACTGTGCCTATTTGTAACGCTCACCTGATTCTCGCAGAGGCGCCGGTCTTGACTGGGCGACTACCGTATCTTCAAAAGTGATGTGTAGCACCCGGTTGGCTCTTTGGGCTGGACCTCTGTGCACTGTATGCCTGACTCGAAGAGTAAGATGTCTGCAGATAGAAAATATGGGATTAATGAACTGGGGTTATTGGGGTGTCCCTATCTCTTTCCTTTTCTCCTCTCCTGTAGAACCCCAAAGGTTAACGCTCTCACCTTAGGTAAGTGAACGCCGAGCTCTCCATCTGCCTCGGGGCAGGGTGCTGTAACCAGTTTCTTCACTGGATAGGTAGCGCAGGCCTCTTGACTTCAGAGGACTGCTGTCCGTCGTTTACTTCACGAACGGTGAGTTCCGAGTATTTCAAATGTCTTTAAAAGTCTTTTGTAATGCTGTCTCTTATTTTGCAGGGTTCCGGCGATGGCGGTTGACTGGCTGAAGTGAGTTGAGGATGGACCCGTATGCGGAATAGAAGCGCCTGGAAGCGCGTAAGTAAGCGCTTGTTGCTTGCTTCACGATGCGCACTAACTGTCCTTTTATTTTGCAGGTACCAGTTCGGAGCTGCTGAAGGATGCCGGAATGCCCACTGAGTTCGGCGTGGATGGAGTAATGGCACGTGAGTATTTAACGTTACCAAATGTCTTTAAACGCACCTTCTTTTGTCTTACAGATGCGGGATGTAGCGCCGAAGGCCTCCGGAGCGTGCGAAGAGTTGGTAAGCTTTTGTCTTTCAGATGCCGGAATGCAGTGCGATGACCTCCGGAGCGCGTGAAGAGTAGGTAAGCCTTTGTCTTTCAGATGCAGGAATGCTGCGCGAGGCGTTGATGACAGCTGATGGACCAGGTAAGAGATGCGCTGTCACTGAAGACCGTAGTGCTAACCTGTTCTTTCTTGTCTTTATAGATGTTGCTGAAGACTGGATTCAGGATGGTAAGCCTTTTTCCTTTAGGCCCAGGATCAGATGCAGAAGACACGATGAGCGTTCTGCTGCAGAGGATGCAGAATAACGCAAAGCAAGATTCATCATCGGGTGTGGTTTAAATAGCCTCCTGTAGTGCTTAGGTGTCTCCTTCCACAGCCACGCCTAGGTAAGAAAAGAGTTCCTGCTTTCCAGAAGAGTTCCAGTGTTCTGAACCTAGGGAGTAGCTCCTGCCCCACCCAACAGGAAAAGTAGTCCCAAACAGAAGAGGATCAGGGGTTCAACTGGCAGGTAAGTAAGCAGCATGGTCTGCTGCAGGTAAGTCCACCCAAGCATTATGAGCCCGGCGCTTGCAGCGCTGGGACTGGGCATATTTATGAGCCTGGCGCCACTGGCGCCAGGACAGGGTCCAAAAGTCCCAATTTGGACTGGCTGGCACTCGGAACCTGGGTTATGGGTCTGCTTCCAAGGGAGTTGGGTAAGTCCTGGCCTTTTGGAAGCAGAGATCATGACACTATTGACCTGATTTGCACTGCTGTTGGTTGCCTAATTGTGCCATTTTGAATCTAGATGTCCCTGTACTGTGCCTATTGACCTGATTTGCATTGCTGTTGGTTGCCTAATTGTGCCATTTCGAATCTAGATGTCCCTGTACTGTGCCTATTGACCTGATCTGCACTGCTATTGGCTGCCTAATTGTGCCAATTTGAATCCAGATGTCCCTGTACCGTGCCTATTGACCTGATTTGCACTGCTGTTGGTTGCCTAATTGTGTCATTTCGAATCTAGATGTCCCTGTACTGTGCCTATTGACCTGATTTGCACTGCTGTTGGCTGCCTAATTGTGCCATTCCGAATCTAGACATCCTTGTACTGTGCCTATTGACCTGAGTTATACTGCTGTTGGCTGCCTAGTCGCGCCACCTTAACTCCTTATACCGTTTGTCCTGAGCCCGTTTAATTACATTCCCAGTCCCTAGAGAAATACAAGCTGCGACATGCAGCTAAGAACTTGTGTCAGCATTGACCTTATATTCACAGTCCTTTTAGGACTATCAGCTTGCACTGCTGCCAGCTACCGTGCAAGCAACACTAAAACCTTCCATATTCTCCCTTCAACCATGTGCTACCATCCCGACCCTCCATCGAACTCCTACCTCAATGACCCAGCCCTTTGGCTCAAGCACTTTGCTACCAAACCCACTCCAAACATCCCATGTACTCTACAACAAAGGAATAGCAGACTTAGAACTAGACTGCCCAGACCACCTTGTATTCTGCGCAATCGCTTTGCCCTTCCACTGCCCAACTCAACCGCAACGCCTAGTCCTCCACTCTCCACCTCACCCATCTCAGCACTAAAGGGAGCCCTTATCAATGCAAGATCCCTCACGGCTCACGCCCTTGACATCGCAGACCTCATCACTGTCCAGAACCTTGACTTTCTAGCTATTACCGAAACCTGGTTACATGACGCCTCTGGCCCACTCCTCACTCTATCCCTACCCAAGGGTTATACCATTATTAGAAACGACCGCCATTCCAACTTGTCGAAAGGAGGAGGAGTCGCTTTCATACACAGCGACAAAATCGTTATGAAAGCTGCTCCCCACACACAACTTAGTTCTGCAGAATCTCTCTCAGTGAAACTATCGCTCTCTCCTACCAACACAGCAACACTCCACTTTATATACAGACCTCCAGGCCCACTGGGCTCATTCATTGATGATGTTGCATCAACCCTGTCGACTAACACTAAGCCCAACTCTCAGATACTGCTACTAGGCGACCTCAACCTAGGCCACTCAGATCCCAAGGACCACATGGCCGGTGAAGTAGACACCACCCTTTCCAACCTAGGCTTCCAGCAGTGCATTCGTGATCCTACACACATCAAAGGTAGAACACTCGACTGGCTAGCCGACCTTAACTGTAACACCAATGTCATTTCTAACGATGCCTGCGCCTGGTCCGACCATCATGTTATTACCTTCCTCCTGCCAGCCACCAACCCCCAGCCCACACCTACCATAGCCCCCGCTATACCTACCAGAAATAAAAAAGATATCACCAGAGAGAAACTGCTTCCTCTTATCCTCCCTTGCTTGAACACTCTTGCTGCACAGCACAAGGATAAGGACCCTACTGTCTTAGTAGACACTTATAACCGCCTCATGACCAATGCCATTGAGAGCATAGCTCCACTAAAGATCCGCAAAGCCAAACAACAGTCCCACCTGAACTCTTGGTTCACCCCGCAGCTCAACGCTCTGCGCAAAGAAAAGCGCAAGGCCGAAGCCCTCTGGAAAAGTCACCCCAGCGCAGCTAATAAAGCCTCCCTTCTAATCACCTCTCTTAATTACAAGGAGGCCATATTACAAGCCAAAAAGGAGACTTACAATTCACGAATATCCCAGGCAGAATCGAACACTAGAGAATTATTCAAAATCCTCAAAGAGTTAGAATCTCCCTCACCTGCCCCGGATACGTGCACCAAGGACAGCACCTGGTGCAACAATATACAAAATGCCCTTCTTAACAAAATATCCACCTTGCAATCCAAAATCAACGCCAAACAAAATACCCTCCACACCCCTATATTCAGCAATACCAGGCCACCTAAAATAACTACCCCTGACTCCCCCGTGCCGTCCAGCTTCTCACCGCTCACCGTTCTGGAGGTTGAAAAAATCATCTGCAACTTAAAACCTTCCAACTGCCAAGGGGATGCTTGTCCAGCCCCGATCATTAAGGAGTCGGCTCATGACCTCGCTCCTTTTATCACCACTTTTATCAACGCCTCCTTTCAATCGGGAGTGGTCCCTAATAACCTGAAGGATGCTTGGGTTATTCCTCTCCTAAAAAAACCCACCTTAGACCCGGAGGTTCCAACCAATTACAGGCTCATCACAACGGTCCCATTTCTGCTAAAAATCTTAGATAGAGCAGCCTATCTTCAGATACAGAACTTTCTGGAATCAAACAACCTACTAGGCACGAGACAATCCGGCTTCAGACCGAAGCACGGTATGGAGACAGCCCTCCTCGATCTCAAAACCCAAATTGAGGATCTCAAAGACAAAGGTAAACTAGCCCTGTTACTACTATTAGACTTATCTGCTGCTTTTGATCTGGTTAATCACCAAATCCTCTGTCACCACCTGAAAACTGCAGCTCACTTCTCCGACATGGCCACAAACTGGATTCAATCCTTCCTGGATAACAGACAGATGAGGGTATTCTCACCCACCACCGCAGCTGACCCTGCACCAGTCCCTTGCAGATTCCCCAAGGATCGTGTGTATCCCCTACCCCCTATAATGTATTTACTAAACCCTTATTTGATGTGCTCGACTATCTGGGTGTCACCTACACAAATTATGCTGATGACACCCAGATACTCATCCCCATCACGGATGATTACACAGTAGACTCAAAAGCCCTAAATGACGTTTACCATGTCATTCAAACATGGATGGCCCAACATGAGCTCTGTCTCAATGATGACAAGACAGAGCTCCTCATCCTAGGTACTCAGCAAAGACTAAACAAGCTGAACCCTATGTTCAGTTCCTTTAACATCGATGGGAATCTAATAAAAGTCTCCAAAGATACCAAAACGTTTGGAATCTACCTCGATTCCACCCTCTCCCTTCACAGACAAACAAATGCAGTTGCGGCCGCCGCCGCCTAAACCTGCAAGCTGATCACAGCATGTCGCCCTTTTCTCTCCACGCACAACTGTACTACCCTTGCTAGGACCCTGGTCATGTCCAAACTGGACTACTGCAATGCATTGTGCCAGGGCACTAATCAGGGTAACCTAGACAAGCTCCAGATCATACAAAATAACGCCATCAGGGCAGCCCTCAACATCCCCAGATCTGCACACATTTTGGATACCAGGAAGAACCTTCATTGGTTTTCAGTCACCCAAACGATCTCACTAAAATCGCTTGCCCTAACCTACAAATGCATGAATAACCTGGCCCCCACCTATCTCTCCTCATGATTCACGATGTACACCCAGTTCGCTCACTTAGATCTACCCTGAACCAGAGCCTACTGATACCTATATACAAGCTCCAAACAGCTGGTGGATCCAGCTTCCCAGTCCTGGCAGCCAAATTGTGGAACGCTGTCCACTTGACTATTAGAAACCTCCCCTCCTTCAACCTTTTCAAACATAGAGCCAAATGTTGGCTAGTCACTTCCAGTGCCCAAGCTACATTCTGAAAACGTGATGCAATAACTTATGTATGGATGTACTATTCGACAAACTATGTATCGTTGTACTACTTACCTATGCCTATTTCTATGCTATATTTATTGTTCGAAATATAATCACTGTTTGCAACCTATGTAACCATTGCTCTCAAGATATGCACCCGGTAGCCTCCGGGCCTGGTTTGCGCTATACAAATAAATAAATAAATTCTCCCCAGAATATCGTCAAGATCACATTCTATGAGCCATGGTGTTTTTCGCCCTGAGTTTATGATCGTTTCTGTAGTTGAAGTTTGCTTGAACAGGGTAGAATAATGCTTAACCCATAGGTCTTCTGAGATCTGGGAGATGGTTAGGGCCGGTTGGAAATCATCGCCTTTATTAATGATCTCCCACAGGCTATGCGCATTTGCCGTTTGAATTGCAGCTAGCATCTTCTCTGCATCACATTGAGCTCTCCAGGCCTTCGATGAGATTAGCCAGTTTTTATAAGATTGTTGCACTTTTGTATTAGATGTTCTTTGTTGGCCATTGAGCTTTTTCTTATGCTCTTAATTCTGCACGATGGATCTTTCTTCTGATCACAAGATCAGCATTATACACATGTTTCCTAATGATGGATTGATTTTTGTTTCCATCACATTGTACCATGTATTCCTTTAATAACCATTTGTAATCTACTTCTCCTGGGCTTCTTTTTACCTGGTTATTGAACACATCCGTTACTTTAGCAATTGCCTGAGTTTTTGTTCTAAGCCGGTTTCATCCCCACGAAACATATAGTACCGGGAGTGCCTGATTTGTTAAACCACCAGATTCCCAATTGAATTCCAGCTCTAATAGAGCGTGATCACTAGATTTTTGCTTTTTCACAGTATATGTGTTTATCCACTTTTGATTGTTTCCTGAAACAAAGCAGTAGTCGAGGACCGCGCTACTTAAATAATTTGAACATGTGGTTGTTCCTTCAAGGTCTCCTTTGTCTGCCCATTTAAGATTTTCATCTCTCGAATTTCCATTTCATCCGACCATCGTTTTTCGTTTCCTTCCAGCTGCTGATTTGATTTTAGTTTTCCAGTCTTGTCAAGCAGCTTTACGTTCAGGTCTCCGCATATAATAATTGATTGATTTTTTCCTTCGATCATGGATTCGTCTATTGCTTCCATTATATCTGACAGATATATTTTGGTATCACAGTCAGTTTGGCTCCAGTAGGTGTTGATTAAAAGGAGACTGATGTCCTGAGATTTAAACCTTTTCTTGATCTTTAAGATCTGGACATACGGGTTCGGAGTGCAGTGACTCAGTACTTGGAGGTCGCATTCACCTTTTACAAACGTCAGGAGACTGGCACAGGGTCTGCCCAGTTGTCCTTTCTTTGCCGGGTTCATGTAAACCTCATAGCCCTCATATAAGGGAATCGATCTAATCCAAGATTCCTGGAGGCAGATTATTTCATATTTCCCCAGAAAGGCACTGGGCCTCATTCCGAGTACGGCGCTAACCAATGGCGCTATTAACGCCTTGGTTGACGCCGTACCCGGACCGGCAGCGCCTTGGTGGTTGGCGGAATTACCGCCCCATTCCAAGGTTGGCGGGGCGGTAATTCCCCAATCCCCATTTACCCTTCCCCATTCCCATTCTTGCCCCATAGGGCATAATGGGAGTAGGGAAGGCGTCAATTACGCCACCGTAAATTACGGTGGCGTAATTAACATCAAGGTCCCTTAGCGCCATGGTATTTAACGCCTGCTAAAAGCAGGTGTTAAAAGCACCATGGCGCTAAGGGAACTCGGAGTATGGCGGTAAGGGATTACCGCCACCGCTCTCGTTAGCGGTGGCCGCTATCCCTTACCGCCATACTCGGAATGAGGCCCACTGTCTCCCCGGTAAAGGTGATTACAGCCCCTTGTGTTCCATGAGGCCATTAAGGGTTTCCCCCTCACTACCTCGGTGTTGGCCTATTGCCTCTTTTTTTCCGGTTTTAGTTTGTGGGCTACTTGTTTTAGTCGTTGGCTTCCACTGCCTTGCATTAAGGTTTTTGAGTTGGAGTTATCCACCATAAATTTCAATGTTGCCGTTCTGCTACCAACGAGGGACCTGAATCCATCTCTCGGTCTTTTTTCATCCAGTATGTTTCTGTCTCCCCCTCTCGGTCTCTGTGAGTCCGTCAGCCTTTCTTTCAGCACATCTTGTTCTGTCCGGTTGTAGTCTTTCCTCAGCGGGATTACCCTCGCCAGTATGTTTTTCTGGGCTTCTCTCCCTTTAATTTCATGTACAATCCTTTCTTCCCCATTCCTTTCACTGTGCCTGATTTTATTGTGCTCTCTGACTGGATTTTTTTCATGGTCTCTTGGGGGTTCTACAAACCACTATTCCGCTCTTGATTTGTAAGTTTCATGTGATGAGCGATTCTGATTTTCCTTTCTGTGGCTTATTTCATCTCCTTCCACCTCTGTTAATCTGAAGCCTGCGTCTGCCAACTTACCCTTGGATCTTAACATGATCTTTGTGATCGTAGATGGATTATTATCACATCTGGCCTCTTTTGGTCTGGAAATTCGACTATTAAGATGTCGTCCGCTGAGATCTTTCTAAGTGATGTAAGTTGTGTTATGATAGTCATCAGATTTTTTCTATTGAGGATGATCTTTTTTGAGTCTTTTGCTACTCTCTCCAGTTTGAGCTTATGGGGACTATGCGTGCCTTTTTTTTCATCCGCGTAGTCCCTCTTATTTCCTTCTGTCCTCTCCTTTGTCTCGTTATTTTGCTGGCTTGTCTTATTTCGCAGGGTTCTTCTTCCTGCTGGACCTACTGATTGGAATCTCTTTTTCTGTCCTATCTTCTAGGGATTTCCAAAATATGGGTCTTTTGCGTTCTGTTTCATTTTTCATTTCCCTGCTACGGGATCGTTTCCTGGGCTCCTGGTGCCTTCGATCATCCGTCTTTTTTTCTCTCCTCTCCGGCTGTTTTCGTTTTTCATCTCCTTTAGTCTTTTTTTCTGTTTCATATTGATGGGTCTGATTGTCAATCGCTTGCCAGTCTGACTTACTAATATTTTGCCATTGTTCGTCCTCATTATTTTCATCTATCAGTTCAATTAAGTCGCTCAAGCATTCATCTGAGTCCTCTTTAATTTCGGTTTCAGCTGAGACTGGGTTTTTAGAAATTTTGTTTTTACTAGATGAATTGCAGATCTTCATTTCCAGCCTTGGCTTCTTTGCTGGCTGGTTTTGTTCTTCCCTAGCCAGAATTTTTATATTTCTTAGGAAGGATCTTGAGCCACATTCCTTCCGTTTGATACTTTGATTTTTTTGGCTTTTTTTGCAGGGTTTCTTGAGGCTCTTTGGATGGTCCCTTTGAGGTAGTTTATTTTCCAATCTTAGTCTCATTTTGTACTTCACGAAAAATTGCATAGCTTGATTTATCTCTTTCGTCCTTGCACTTTTTGAGCATACCCTTTTGAGCGCGATCATTAGCTGGATTTTCTTTGCCATCTTGTTTTGCTTTGATTTTATTGGGACCCCTTGCTAGTCTCATGGGTCCCCCTTTATCTTGTTTCATCATTTTTTTCCTACTATAACCGGAGTTGGGACTTTTGTTTCTTCCTGTTCCCCTCTATCTTCTCGAGATGCCTCGATGTGAGGGCAATTGCGGGTGTCTCGTTGGTAATTGGTACAAATCCACTTGTGATCTTCTAGGATCGCCTCCATCAAAAGTTGTTTATCGTTGGCATCACGGCGTGCTAAATCACTTAGACGGTCTTGCCACTTATTTGATTAATCTGCTTCTTTGTCCATTCTCAGCTCTAATCTTTTTAACACTCCTCCGATTTCAGTTATCTGATCCTTCGTTGTAGAGTTTACCGAATAAACCGTTTGCAAGGTTTCGTTGATGTTCTCGTACAGCTTGAGAAAAGGGGCCATCGTAGTGTTTGCTGCCACCGTTACCACATTCTGCATGTGCACAAGGTCATCCGTTCTCCCCTTATTGCACATCTCTCTTATTTTTCCAAGGGAATATTCATCCATCCATGCTTCCAATTTGTTTTTTTGTCCCTGATTTACCTCCTTATTTGTCTTGTTTGTGCCTTTATTCATAGGGAACCCAGTATCATGTTCCTTTTGTCCATATTGGTTCTGAGTTTCCCATTCCTCATGGTCTTC
Source organism: Ambystoma mexicanum (assembly GCF_040938575.1). NCBI lineage: Eukaryota > Metazoa > Chordata > Amphibia > Caudata > Ambystomatidae > Ambystoma > Ambystoma mexicanum. Next base: position 872,920,653 of record NC_090936.1, read on the forward strand.
TACATCAAGCGCAACTATTTTTTCTTTAATAAAGGACAAACTTTTCCTTTTTTCTGTGGTAATTTTCCCAGGTAGGTTTGCTATATCCTGATCAAGTTTCTGTGCCAAGGCAGAGTTATTGCATTTTTCTTCCTCTTTAACTTCCCTTCATTTGGGACCGTGAAATTTAGAGAGCCTGTCCTAGTCCCTGAGTGATTTTCCCTCCCTGTGCTCCAGTATATCTCCGCCGCCCGGGAGTTTCTTGGCATTTTGGATTTGATTAGGACCGAGGCTTGACGTGAAATATCCATATCTCCCCAGAAGGCCGCGTCCTGCCAGGTCATTAACTCTGATTCACTAATTTCTCCTGTTCGCCTTTCATATGCTTCAAAGGTGTCCTTTCTAGAGTGCTTACTCTTCTGATGTTTAGTTTCTTTCAGAGTGGGAGTTGATAGGATAGCTGCATCTGATGTTTTCCGAGGGCTTGTATGAAGGTTAGTAGTGTGAGTTTTTTCACTGGGATTTAATTCAAGATTAACTCTAGATTCTTCAAATGAGCTACCAGTCATTTTCTCCCTGTGAGAAACCACCTCAAGGTTAGATTTAAGTATCTGAGGTGAGGAGTTTTCTCCTACTTGTGTCACAGCTACTGGAGTTGTAGTAGGCGTGGCGTTGTTAGTATCCAATAGGTTTATTAGCGGCTCTAATACGTCTGGTCTCATGATGGGTATGGGGGAAGCATGATCCTGTTGTACAGGTCTGATAGTCTCAGGATTCTGTGCTTCCTCCCCTCTCCAGCTTGTATTCAGTATTTCCTTGCATGGCAAGTCTGTCGTATCTAGGAGAGTTATTTTAGGCATCTCAGCCATGTTCTTACATTCCTCCTGTTCCGTGTCAGTGACCCACCGCTGTGGTGTCAGCGGGGGCCCCTCTGGCTTCCTTGGGGGTATCAAATTGCTTGGTGGTGCTTTAGGTGTGTTACCAGTGTCCAGTTCCCTAGAGGTTCCCTCCAAAGACATGGGCTGTATGGGTGGTTGCTCATCATAGCCCATTGTGGTGGCTTCCATGTTCTTATTAATTCTGTCTTCTATGTTCCCAAGTTCATCACACTCTTTCGATACCTGGTCCTTCTCAGGTGGTCCAGGTAGAGTGAGTATGTTGATTGACTCTTGGGATTGGGGTTGAGTTTGGACATCCTCTAGCATCTCCTTGAGGAGTCTCTCTTTAGTAAATGGTAACCGTGACTGTTTTAGAGGGAGCAGGAGTTTACTTTACGGGGGTCTGGAGGGTAATGCAGGCACCAAGAGGGCAGGATGGGAAGCTAGCCTTTGTCTTACCTGCATCCTCGTTTTCACTGCCGCCTCGCCCCCTGAGTCAGTAGGTTCGCTAATCAGGCGGCCCATTTTCTCGCATCGTGCAGCTCCTCTACGGTCCAGGAATGTCTATATTCTATGATGAGGTTGGTTTTTTCTTGTCTGACAAGACCAGCAAGCCAGAAAACAGCCAAACAGTCAGCTGGGATGTCACTCGCCCTTTTCGCGTTCGGGCTGATCGCTGTAAGGGCGGCTGGGAGCTCCTTTCCAGCTCCACTTCCTTGTGTGGGCATGGCCTCACGGGGGCGTGGCCTTGCTTCTTCTTCCCGCTTTCCTCACGGCTCACGACTCGCCACAGAGGAAAAGCAGGGGAATCAAAACACAAGCTGTGCTCCTGCAGCAAATGCCAAACGCAAATGCCAAACAGTCAGCTGGGATGTCACGCGCCCTTTTCGCGCTTATCCTGACATATTATATGTGAACACTTCTTTCTTTTCTTGAAAACAACCACACACACTTTTTGTATTAGTTGTAAGGTTTGGCAATAGATTTCTTAGTATAGGCCTAATATTTGACACAACACCATAAGGACTGCCTTATTTTAATTTGATGGTCTACGCTTGCTCCCATCTTAGATTTAGGTTTAGATTTTTCCAACCTGCATACAGCTTAATAAACACCCTTGAACTGTGATCACTTGTGTCTGCCTTTACTGTTGCCACCATGAGTTCCTTACAACTCATAGTGAGGACTACCGTACTGGTGAACAGGTGAACAGGATTCAATACTCAGATGCGCCACCTCTTCCATGCATGTGGTTGCTGTGCCTTAGATGTGTTAGCGGCTGGGGATGTGGGTGTGGTGCAGCTCCTAGTGTATAGTGGTAAGCTCACCCAAGATGTGAGGCTAGGCAAATGTAAATGATTAGGACTGTTCCTGCTATACTTGGAGAAAGACTTGGTGCATGGATTGGTTCTTCCAGTCCAGCACTGTGTCTAACCTGTCCTGTGCACGATGTGTAGCCTCCAGACACTGTACCAAGCCAGAATGTAATTCCCGCTGCGGGACTCCCATGGCAGACACAGCTTGTGTGCCTCCCCCGTCCCCCTGTTAGCTGAGGTCACATTTTCCTACTCCCTTCCGCAAACTGCCTTTTGGTCTCACTCAATTGCTCAATGAGTGCTGTAGTGTGATGGTCAAGAGACTCCTTCATTGATTCATGGATCTCATTCTGCATATTGAGCAGCTAATTCTGCACCTCAAGAAGATTCAGAATGTTCTCCTGAAGCTGTGGCTGACATTTGATTGCCTCTTGCTGACTTGACCTCTCACATGATGAGAGCTCAAGTTGGTCCTCTACTAACAGGGACCTCTGGTCAATTACCACGTTGGGGCTGCTATGTGCTGCAGGGTGCATATTGGTGGCTGTGTGGTAGGCTACATCTGGGCAATGCTGCATGGGCATCCCACAAGCGAGGCAGGGTAACTGCTGTTACCATCGGCAGCTGGGAGAAGGGCAGCCCAACCTTCTCTGTGCCTGCCCCTCTCCTCCCCCCAGCTACGGAGACACGCAGTCTCGGCAGCACAAAGCCACGGAAGGGTAAGGTGCGAACAGTCATCTCACCCTTCCTCCAAACAGCAAGGTGCTAAGCACCATAAGGAAAACAACCGTCAGGCAGATCTTCTCCCACCAGGGGGCCAGACAGTCGGCTATCCGGCCGGGGGCTGCGACAACAGCAGCCCCCACCACATACACAACAAAGACCGAGGGCCACCCTGGGTCCTATAAATATGAGCAGCATGCTCAGAGTAAACACAATCTGTTTGTGGCCCCTGAACGGGGACCCAAGCAAGCAGGAGGTTCACTCTTTACTCAGTGTCTTCCAAATCTTCTTGCTTCTTTAGCAAACCTTGAAGTTCGCAGCGTCTTTTTTCTTTCGTGAACATTGTACTGTTCAAGCAATTGCATTGCAGCCTTAACGAAGGAAGAGGAGGCAACCAAACAGCCAGCGCGGACGGCGTCAATTTCAACATCTCGGCATAGAAGAAAAGCGAGCGGCGAGCATGTCCAAAACAAAACAAACAAAGACGCGTGCTGAAGAATCATCCCTAGCCAGTGCGAACGAAGGAGACAGAGGCACCCGAGCAGCCCAGCGCGGACGGCGGACGATTCAACAACTTACAGGCATAAAAGATCATGGGGCCCAAACGGAAAGCACGGGCACACTCAACACCGGTGCAAAAGCCCAAATCACCACAATTGTTAGCAGCCATTGAAGCGGCAGAGCACTACGGATGGGCATGGGTTAAAGTAAACATGTACGGCCTACCCAGGGAAGGAATTACCAGCCCACCCAGTCAAGATGAGGTTTCTGCACCATTAAAAAGGAGAAAAGTATCTGAAGGCGCCAAAAAAGGTAACAAAAAATTGTCAAAACTATGCGAGAATGTAACGGAATTATAAGCAACTAATGGTAGAAATAAGGGGGAAACAGACACCGCCGACAAGGGAACCTGGGGCCTCAAACCCTACCATCGCAGTAGAACCTACAATAACGGTTGTCAAACCACCCGTAACACTACCTATAGCAATCCCGCCACAACAAGTACAGCAGTTGCCAGTAGCACCCACAGCTATAAATACAACAGCCTCCACAACTCCAGCAACAGATTCAGTAGGTGCTCTAAAAGCATGGGCAACCCCCAGCGCAGACAACGCGGGCGTGACAGGGAACCCGGCAGCAATACAACTGACATTGTAACAATCTGTAATGCACAGTAAGAGCAAAAAATGAAATCTTTCCAACGAGAGATATTAAATAGATACAAAAGATGCCTGGCATGGAACACTGATACCACAATCTAAGAAGCCATGTGGGCCAAGGAATTTATAGAAATCTTTTCCCTAATAGAAGCCCAACGCAAAGGGAAAGACGCTTTCAGAGACCCCAAAAAGATAGAAGAAAAAGCTATTGCCAGAAACGCCCAGGTCGAACAAAACTGGGACAACTGGTTACAAGCCTTTGCCATTTTAGCAACAATATATGAAGAAAAATTCCCCATGGATGGTAGGAAGATCTGGGCATACATTGATAAAATAAGGGAAGTAAAAGTAACCCAGAGGGGGAAGACATGGCTAGCATACAACATCAGAATTAGGAGGAGCATGTCAGAAAGGCCGGCCATTGAGTGGGAAGAAGTCCAGAACGATTTATACACCCTCAATGCCGAACCTCCCCAGGAAGAAGATACAATGCGTTCTTCTTCCAAAAATAGCAAAAATTTGCAAGGAAGCAAATCCCATGACAATGATAAATCCAAAAAAGGGGAGCAGCCCTTTCGGAGGAACCAGCCTTGGGTGGCTAAAAATAATGCCCACAGACAGAACAAACAGCAGGCTGCCAAATCCAACATCCCATGCAGAAAGTTTGGGAAAAACCAGTGTACATGGGGCAAAGAATGCTGGTACAAACACGCCTGCACAAACTGCAACGGCGACCATGCAGCAAGCAACTGCACCAGACTACCAGCAAAGAAAGAATGATATCCCAATTTTAGAATCAGGACGAACAGCCATCAACCCGGGCAACTTTAGGGACGCCCTAAACAACTACCCAGACAAGGAAACCAGCAGGATACTATGGCAGGGTTTCACCAAAGGTTTTTCCATCCCATTTAAGGGCTCTGGGTCACACACCATCCCGATGAACCTGAAGTAAGCCAGGGACAACCCCCAGATAGTAGAAACCAAAATCAAGAAAGAACTGCAACTAGGCAGGGTAGCAGGTCCCTGGGACGGCATGCCTTTAAAGAACTATTTAATATCTCCACTAGGCATGGTCCCCAAAAAAAGAACCCGGGAAAATGAGGCTAATCCATCATCTCTCCTACCCTAAAGGCCAGTCTTTAAACGACGGCATCCCACACACAGAATCCGCTGTATCTTACACACATTTCCAAGAGGCGGTAAGGCTCATACAAGAGTGCGGCAGAAACGCCTTGATGGCCAAGCTAGACATCAAATCGGCTTTCAGACTTTTGCAGTCCACCCAGAGTCACAGCAGTGGCTAGGTTTCACTTTTAACAACAAATTCTATGTAGATAGATGCCTCCCCATGGGGTGCACAGTATCCTGTGCACTATTTGAGCAATTCAGTTCCTTTTTCCAATGGGCTTTCCTAAAGCAGAGACCAGGGACAATAATAGTGCATTACCAAGACGATTTCATGGTCATAGGGCCACCAAACTCCGGGGAATACGGCAGGGCTTTAGCAAAACTTGAGCACATGGCCGCACAGTGGGGAATTCCCCTAGCGAGGGAAAAAACCACCAAACCAGACACAAACATAATTTTCCTGGGCATCGAAATAGACACAGCAAAGGGGCTCTGCAGAATCTCCAAAATATAAATATCAGAACTCCTGTCTTAAATACAAAACATGATAACGAAAGAAAAGGGGACAGTAAAGGAAATACAATCCTTAGCAAGCAGCCTCAATTTCGCATCCAGAATAATACCCCAAGGGAGGATATTTTCCAGAAGCCTAGAGTTCTAAATCAAATCACTCACCAAACCACACTTGCATATCCGGCTAGGCAGAGAGGTGAAACAAGACCTGGAAACATGGGGAAAATTCCTCAGAGATTTCAACGGGTCTTTACTTTGGTGAACGCCTTTAAATACCTGGTCAAACAGGGTCCTATACACTGACGCAGCCGGGAGCAAGGGGTTTGGAGCCATACTAGACTCCGAATGGGTGGCAGGACACTGGCCCAATTCATGGCAAGCAGCAGGGTGGACAAGAAACATCACCCTACTAGAAATATTTCCCATCTGGCAAACATTACACATCTGGGGCAGGCGACTAGCGAATACGGAACTTTTGATCTGGTGCGATAACATGGCTGTAGTGGGCTCCATAAACAGAAGGTCTACGAAATGCCCTTTAGTACTGAAAGTATTACGAGCCATTACAACAGTCACACTACAAGAAAACGTTGTAGTCAAAGCGAAGCACATTTCAGGGGCAGATAATAACATTGCTGATGCCTTATCTCGCTTCCAGTGGACAAGATTCCGAGAGCTAGCGCCGCACGCCCAAGAACAGATGACGCCAATACCAGCAGAATGCTGGGCAATAATGGGAAGACAAGAATAACGGCATCAACGCCAACGCCAGAGAGCACAGGCCGGGATGCCCAACGAAAACCAGGCACCTCTAAAACGGGTGCCAACAACACATTGGCATCAACGCCAGTGCCAGAGAGCCCAGGCCGAGATGCCCAACAAGAATCAGGCACATCACCAACAGGTGCCAACAACCTCACAGGCTTCCTAACGGAGATGGCAGAGAGGGCAGTGCAAGCACTACTGCAACACAGTACAGTAAGTGTTTGCAAACAGTATTTAAGTCCACAGGTGTAAACCACATAGAATTAATAACGATTAAAGATGTAGAAGTATTTTTAAAATGGGCTCGGGAACAAGGTTTCAAAACAGATTGGGCTAAAAGACACCTGGTGGCAATTTCGTATTTTACAAAAATATGGGGCGATTAAGACCCCACCCAGAACGCCCACATCTCTTATGCAATCAAGTGATGGGGCAAAATAGAGGGTGCCCAAGTGGACACCCGCCGACCTCTTGATTTCAGCAAACTGGTGCAGATAGAAAGCCAGTTGGAATCCATATGTTGGCACCCATACGAGATAATGTTATTTAAAACAGCCTTTTTCCTAGCCTACTTTGGGGCTTTCCGGGTAGGAGAACTCATCGCTTCCAGCACCAAGGCTACAAACGGCCTGGGTGTCATGGAAGTCAGGGTGAGACAGGAGAGTGTTAACATAGAAATGCAACAGTCAAAAACGGGTGCAAAAAGAACCATCAACATTTGTTGCATTGATGAAGCAACAAACTGTCCGGTTTGCATCACCAACCTCTATTACGCACAACGACCCAAAGTGGGGGGGATTTTTTTAATCCACAGGGATGCATCGGCCCTAAGCCGCTACCAATTTAAAGGAGTGCTAATAAAAGCAATCAGCAAAGCAGGGTGGGATCCCAAACAGTTCGGCACCCATTCCTTCAGGATAGGTGCCGCCACTGCAGCATGGCGGGGAGGCTTAGCACAGCAACAACTAAAAAACATAGTGGGATGGAAGTCAGACTGTTATAAAAGATATATCAGACCACAACTGATATAGCCATCCTCCCTCAAATTTTCTTTCTTTTCCCTCCCTCCCACCACCACAGAAACAACAGGCGAATCGAGGACCACACTCCGATCAGCATGGATAGTTGGCCACTCATTCGTTTTCAGGACAGGCAGATGGGCAGAAGAGACCAAAGAAGGGCCACCTTTCAGAAACACCATTACTTCATGGTGGGGATAGAGAGGCCTACGGTGGGCCGACGTCCACGAAACACTAGCAGAATTGGTGGCATACAGGGAACCCCCAGAATTCCTGATCATTCATCTAGGGGGCAACGACTTAGTCAACCCGGCTAGACGCATCCTATGCGAAGAAATCTGCTCCTCCCTAGCAGGCATTTCGCTCAACTGGAGGGGTACTGAAATATACTTCTCAGCCATCTTACCAAGAAAGAAATGGCTAGGGGCCAACTGCTACAAATCTATAAACATATCCAGAAGAAAATTGAACAGGAGGATAGAGAGATTCTGTATGACAAGAGTACTGGGTTTCATAAAACACCCAGCCATTACACTAGGCAACCCAGACCTCTTTCTCCATGACGGCACCCATTTGTCTAACCAGGGCATGGAGCATTTCTTTCGGGAAATCAGTGCAACACTTGCTCACAGGGGCTGTCTCTAGGGCATACTTTTGGGGGAACACGGTCAGCCGTCAACCTGCCTGTGTGTGGCGGCACGGGTCAGAGGGGGTAACAACAGGACACGGTGCCCAAAGTATGATACCATCATGATATGTGATATTGTGTATTTTCCATAACTCATATCTGTACAATAAAATCCTACAGCCTTTTATTGCCAACACTTGACACAAGTTGTGAGCCTATCATTACGGGAGAGGGTTTGGGGTTCGGCCAATACTAATGCATGCATATGGGTTCAGCAGTTATTATTGGGGTCAGGGAGTATGGTGGTTTCACATGTGGAGTTGGACAGTCTCGCTCCTGGTCGAGCACCTGATTTTCTGATGGAGTCTGATTTGGCAAGTACTCATCTGCATGCACATGTGTGGCACGCTGATCAGCCTCCTGGCTTTCAGGAATTAGTTGCTGGCGTGTGCAACTTTCAGTGCTCCCTTATACCTGCTGTGAGCTTCCCTTGGATCCTGGCCTCGGTCTGACATGTCACCCCACCATAGGCACTTACAGCTTACTGGGTTGTGTTTGTGTCACAAACAGTGTTGTCTACAGCAGCTGTTTTCATGGCTGCCTTCTGGCCAAGGTGTCTGCCTTGCTTTGGTGCAGCCGCTATCCCAGGTGATTCCTGTCAGGTGCTGCCATCCAGGACAAAGAGGGAGACTGAGTCACCATGAATTGTGTGGTATTTGCATGGGAGCTACACTGTGTGCCTCAACACCACTTGCTAGAAATGGTATGGGGATGCAGCTTGCTGTGTTTTGTCATATGTGGTTACATCTTGTGTCATGTGTCTGGAGATGCATGTGTGTGTGTGTGTGTGTGCGTGCATGTGCCTGACTTCGCTCCTGTTGTGTCTGTGTATGTGCATGTCCGCTGTAGTACAGCTGCAGGGGTCAATATCAGTTGTATGTGTGTGTTATTTGGCCTCTGTGCATGGTCATTGCTGAGTGTGTCAGTGTACTCCCACCTTTGCTTTGCCTACGGTTGTCATGGGCTTGTCAACTGCATGTGTCGCATTCACCTGTACCATGTACCTCTGCCAAGCCTATCACACTCTTCAGTGCAATAATGAGAGGAACCTTCTGCTCCCACACTGTCCAAATAATGGTGTCTAGTCCCCCTTTACCAATGCTGTCCTTTGCCTCTTGGGTCTTTAAAATCTGCTTGTGCTTTGCATGTTTCAGATCATTATAGCACTGTGCAAATATTCCTTGTCACCTAGAATGGTGGACAATGTATAACAGCTGCTACAATGGTGGCCACATCTTCCTCTTCTCATGGCCACTGGTTGTATAGGCATCTGATACTAGGAACCCTGCCTCCGCAGTCATCATATTTTCGACTACCACATTGAGTTCTGCATCTGTAAACTTAGACACCTTTATAGGAGGGGGCAAAAGGGACACTTGTCTGGGCACCCAGCTTGGGAAGGGGGATCACATGGCTGCCTGATTGAAAGCAGTCAGTGGCTATTTTTTCGTTTAGCAAAACTGAAATAACACATACTAAGATGTTCCGCATGTCAATGTATAGTACTGGGCTGGGTTCCATAAAAAGGTTTGCCCCTTCTTGCTTACTGGTGACATTGATTAGCCTACTGCCTGTTGTTTCTTTTCATGTAGACCATTTGAGTGGGAGGGGTTCTAGACAGAAGAGAGCCAACCAAATGTTACAGGCCTTTGGTGAGCATATTTTTAGGTTGGTTCATTTGGCAAAACTCTGTCTGTTCTCTTTTACAATTTTAAAGTACCTCTGCACATAATAAATAACAGTCCTCAATTCTGTATATTGGGCATGTTTAAAACTCTAAAATGGAATAAAAAATTCCAGATGAAACCTTTTAAACTCTCATTCATTAATATTGTTTTGTTTGTATACTTGCCTTTGTGATAGTGAAAATGAAGCTAGAATCACTGTCCTTCTGCATAAAATGCTTCTATAAAGTTTTGTTGTAAATGTTGTCATGTTGGGTTATTATGTGATTTGTGTATTTTCAAAGCCAGTTCTTAAAACAGACTGGCATTATTTTAGTTCATGAAAGTGAAACATTCACAAATAATTGTACCTTGCTCTATGATAGGAACTTGGAAACAATGTGGACAAGTACAGAAATTTCAGATTGGGCTGTGTGAGGAACAATCTCTCTTTTTGAACTTTCCTGCCATAGGAACCCCATTCATTTTGCTCTGTTTTTATCATGTGCTGACTTTTTGAAGTGAAGTAAATCCTTCACCTTCACTTCCCTTGCCGTTGCTCATTGCTATGGGGAAGCAAATCATTCCATCACACTAGCAGTAATGGACACTTTGTTTCTCTTTAATTCTGGGGATACATTTATATCATCCTAGCTTTTTAAACTTTCGAATTTTGGTTACTTTTATATGTGCCTAAAGACAAGATGGGTGCAGCAGATACATTTGTACAATGTTTGCATTATTTTGAGTGTGCACATTCATGTTTATCGCATATGGCTACTAAACACTGCTAGTGCCCCAAAATGACTGTGCCACAAGATTCTTCACTTGCTCTTAGGCCATATTGTTGCTTGGCCAGCTTCCTGCCTTGCCAGGTCAGGAAATTCCTTATAAGGTCATGTATTTGCCTGGAAAAGCTGCTGCTTCTGCAGGCTAGTCCTGCCTTTGTGTGTGTGAGGCCCAGGAAGGCGGTGGGACTGTCTAGTCCCACTCCACATCTATGGTACCAGAAAGTCTAAGTGTGGGGCAAATGTCAAACTAGTAGTGGTCTCTGATTGGATAACTACTGGCTGTATGAATTGTGCAGATTACCATTGGTGAGCTTGGACTTGCTTCCAGCTCAGATTTTGGATAAGAAGAGGAAATCGGCAGTCATTTCTTTAGATCATTGTTGGTGCCAAAAATCCTCAAAGTAGAACAGCTTGCTAAAATGTGTGCTGTACCTATGCTGTACTTCTGCTTGATCACAAGTACTCTCGTCGTGGACTGAAACATTTGTCCCTCAAATGTTGCTTGTTGATTGTTGATTGTTCTGATTCCAGCAAGTCTGAAGAGAGTATGGACACTCGTAGGGTATCTATACATATTTGTATTGCTTCAGGGCAGAATATGTCATAAAGCCAAGGGGGGTCAAACGCAGATCTAAATGTAAAATGGTTGCTAGCACAGTTGGGGAAGGGTTAATGAGTAGGTGTCACCTCTGCCCTTTCTGTACATGTACTTGGTGTGGCAGCAGGGCTCCTTCCAGGAGAAAAAGCCCTAAAAAATGACATGTCCCAGCAGCCCTAGGGCTGAAAACTACACCCCCAGCAAGCCTGGACTCTATCTAAGAGGAAATCAGGCACACGGGGCCTGCGAACACTTCGGGAGACGTCCAAGCCGACGCCGACACCACTGCGCATGCGCGAGAAGGCTACCGCGCATGCGCAAGCCCCGAACGCTTGTTCACGCTCGAGAATTCACCCGAGAGGACGCATCCTATGGAGCTCCAGCAGAAATCACACGTGGGGCCTGTCCTCACTGCCAGAACAACGCTTTCTGGCCCCACGTTGCTTAAGATAAGTGGCAGTTGCTTTTCTAACGTAGCGGAGCATACTTACCATGCTAACTAACTTTGGGAAGGCTCCGGTCGACTAGTTTGACGGCCGCGAGTTCGGGACCGCATATGGGAATCTGCATATACTAACTCTGATGCATGCTGCAGTTCGCTCGCCTGTTGTGGGCAGTTAGTACCTTGTAATCTACCACCTAAAGCTCATAGGAGAATCACACTAACAGTGTCCTTTTTTATCAGGAACTACTGATAACGGAACACCAGCTGTCCTCACAGACTGCACAGCCGGCCGCCGGAGCATGGGCTGGAAGGCCAGAACTAAGTGCTTTTCATTTTATGTTTATGAATTGTAACGCACGTCTTGTCTAGGTTACTTACCGCAGTGTCAGCACTTGTAGACATTACGTTTCTGATGTGGGAAACCCTCATGGGAATACTGACAACAGTCTCATCGAGAACAGAGCCAAGGAGCATGCCTACCCCTTGAACCCTTTTCCTATCCACAAACACTCCCTAACCCTCAACCCAGTTTACCCACTTCCCCCAACCTATCCAATCCGAGGACCCTAACCCTCTTTCCCCGTGGGGGTCACGGTGGCCTGCGGTTATATAATCCAGGCAAGAAGACCACCAAGGGGAGGAAGGAGTTCTTGCTGCTTCTGCGCTGGACTGGACCGTGCTCCGACAGAATATCAAACTGGGGTTGCTATTGCAATGAACTGGAGGTTGACCAGAGATTGTGGATCTTGTAATTTCTTTGGATCCACAGGAGGCCTCAAAAGTTTCTGTGCCCTGGCCCCAAAATTACTTAAATGCCTCTGTCTGTGAAGCAGAGGGCATGGGCACCTGCCATGATTTCAGGCTGGAGCTGTGTGCTTTGGCCTCCTGCAAACCTATCTCCTTGCTGGCAATCTCGTTGCCTGCTTGGTATTGCCCTGATGCAGGTGGATTATCTGGCATGAGGACTTCTGTCTGTTAGGACATGTTTTCCACCAACATACAGAAGAGATCCATCGTCACTTCTGCCATTGTATAGTCAGACACCCAAAGTGGTCTGATGTCACTTTTCCATATAGTCTGATGCCAGAAGATGTCCAGTGTCACTTCTGCCTGTATATAGTACATCACCAGAAGTGGTTCAAGAATGCTGGGTGCAATGGCTTTGGCAAGTCTGCCGGCATACATGTGTCTGCTGGCCTATTGTCACCGTAAATTGAACCTAAGACTGTTTCCCTAAAGCAAACTGATGCCAAAAAGTTAAAACGGCGCTGCTTTTTTCAAGTGTGAGGCAGATGGCTCAGTGTGGGGAGAATAAAAGACAAATTGATGTTGTTTCAAGTTTAAGTGAGAAAGGAGCCAGAAAAATCCATTTTATTTATCATTTTTGCCTCTTACTACCACAAAGAGGGTGCACCTGCGGAATGCAGGTAATCACCTGCACACCTGAGAGATTGCACTCGACACATGCAGATAGTGACACAAATTAAACCAACCCAGGAACAATATGGTGCCTTGAGTACAGTTCACCCCAAAAGTCTACGTTAGAATACATTTAAGTGGAATCTATATTCATGGAGAACTGTGTCGCAATGGAACTACACAAGTGTGCAATCTGAATCAGCAAGGAAAAACTGTACAAATATTTATGTCAAACAATGCGTAAAGCTAATGTATTCACCTATGATTTTCTCAGCTTACCTACTATTTGTTTCTAAATTGAGCACAGCTTATTGAAGCGTGCATTGTATCCTGCAATACATTTCATTCAAATGATGTGAAGTAATGTCAAATGTAAAAATTATACAAGTATAAACAAAGGAAACTATTATGGTTGTATTGGTTTGAATAATACTTGTATTCATGTGTCGTCTATATTGTACTGTCTTCAAGCTGTCCCATGTTTCAACTGAGACCAATGTGGCCATGACCTTTGAAAGAAATCCTTGAAAAACAAGGTATACATGTATTAGAAGTAGAAGATTTACAGTGGGGATGGATGACATTAAAAGCAAATTCATCCATTAACTGGCGCCTTTTGACTCTGCGCCCTCATAAAAATCAGCCAATTGGTGGGACTAATGCAAGCAGGACGATGGGGCCTGTAAAAAATGTCTGATCAATCATTAATTAATGCCTCATAAAGAGCTGTATACATACAACTCTTGTGCTGAGCATAAGGCTCCCAAGTTGAAATACAGGAATGTTCAATCATGTATTTCCCTTAGTTTAAACAGCACATGTTATTTACCTTTGATCCTACATGCAAAATGGAATATTTTTCATAATTCTGGAGCTATAAGACTTATGATAAAAGGGCTGTTTCAAAGATCAGAGACTGCAAAGCCTGCAGCTTGCGGTGTGGACCCAGGGGGGCACCTTGTGACACCAGCCCCACCCTCGCTGGAAATGAACCAGGAAGGAAACCCCACGATCAGAAGGGGGGCTGGGCCCCCACGCAGCACAGTGCACAGAGCAGGCCCAGCATAGACTCTTAGTCAATCCCTGTGGGCCCCCCCTGTGGGACCCCACAGAGATAGTGAGACCTTGGGGAGTCTTCAGCGCAGTGAGCAATGACCCACCAGCAAGAGCACACCAATGAGTCCCAGGCAAATCTCACACAGGGGCCTGGAGACCCGGGAGCCTGAAGATCTACTGCAGGGGCTAGAAGCATACCAGCCCAAGGGAGAACCCCCGAGTCACCAAGTAGGGGACCAGGACAGTAGCTGATGGACCCCGCCCTCCCTGTCTCGACCAGACTTGACACAACCCACTGTGGCGCAGATCGCCAGAGAAAATAAAAGGTACAAAAGGAGCCCACCCATTAGTAACGATCCCATCAAGACAGTGCCATCAGGGGTACTGGCTGGCCCCTGGAGAAGGGAGGTAGGACCACCGTCACTATCACCTGAGGAAGACAGAGGGAGTGGGGAGGTGTTGGCTGCCTTTCCAGGGTTGTGCCTGCCTCCCAGCCAAGACAGGTTATAGTGTGGACCAAGTGCTGCCCTCCTCAGGACACACACTAAGAATCGAAAGTAGGGGCACAAGCATGGGAGGTCACCCAAGAACATGGATGAGGTAGCGGCCTGACTGCAGAAAATTGGAAAGCCCCCTTTGTACAAGAAGGGAGAAGCACCAATATAAGACCAAGGGGCAACCACCCATCCTCAAGGACACAGGTCTGAAAGAGAGGTAGTACATGGACTCAAGAATGAGATTGGCCAATTTTGAATATATCCCAATAACAAGCCGAGGGGGAATAACCACAAGGGACACCGTGTGGAGGAGGAATCTGTGGCCACCAAAAAAGACGTGGCGGCACTAATGGAGGAGATCAGGAGCATGAGAGGTGACATTGGGGTAGGTTCAACAAAATTACCCTAAGGATTGATAAAATGGAAGAAAAACTGGAGGAGGTAGAGCATAACCAATCCTTCCTGGACACTTTGGAGACCCAGATGGACATGCGTCTCTTGGAGGCGGAGAAGAGAGAGGAGGAGCTTATGCTCAAAATGGACGACCTCGAAAATCACGAAAGATGCAATAATCATCGAATTTTCGGGATCCCGGCCAAAGAGGAAGAGACAGAGAAGGACTTGAGAAGAACCCTATATGAAATTAAAGGGACCAGTGCTGTACGGATCAACGAAGATCACGGTGGGCTTTTCCCCACCAGGGAGTCCGGGCAGTGTGCCAGTTCCTCTCCAAAGGGAAAAGCTGTAACACACCCCAGCCAGAACTCCAGGACGGGTGGGGTGGCGGTGTTGTCGCTGGCCTTGGACATCCGTTTACCATGTGGGTGTACTGTCCCCAAGCACAGTAGCAGCTCCAGAGAGCCCCGGCAAGGGTCCCCTTCCCTCCCCTGATGGAAATTCTGTAAAGCAGCCCATCCAGCACTCCAGGATGGGCGGGGTGATGTCCCTAGCCTTGGGTGGTTGTCTCCCTTGTGGTTTGACCTTTCCCAAGCCCAGCAGCGGTCCCAGGTAGCCCCGGCAGTGTCCACAACCTTTCCCGGGGGGTTATTCTATAATGTAGACGAGCCAGAGCTCCAGGATTTGTCGGGGGTAATGTCCCTGGTCTTGTGTGGCTGTCTCCCATGTGGATTGACCAATACCCAAGTGAAGCAGCAGTCTCACGGAGCCTTGGAAGGGTCACCGTGCTTTCTGGGAGGGGAGAAGCTGTAACGCAACCCAGCCAGAGCGCCAGTGGTAGTAGGGGGTCTGATCACAGCCCCCCTTTCAAGCCCTTCCTGGGTGTCTACTGACCCTCACCCCCCAGTAAAAACACATGTGCCCATCTGCCCCTAGGGTGGGGAAAACATACTTCCCCAGGCTTGGGGGGGCCTGTGGCAAGATTTCTGGTGGCCCTCTCCCCACACCCCAAATGGATGGGGGGCATCTCATGTACCCCTTACTAGACATCAGCCTCCAGGGAGGGCTACCTGAGGTGCCTCCCCATCCACTTGGGGTGGGGGGAGAGGGCCACCCCCCTTTTCATTATATATGATCACTGGTGGTTTAGTGTCCCTCCCCCAACCCCCCCAAATCATCTTTTTTGTCAGATGTTTGTCTTTGTTTTGTCCCCAAGGGGTGAGAAACATACTTCCCCAGGCTTGGGGGTTAGGTGGGGTCTCTGCCAATATTTCCAGTGGCCTCTCCCCCACCCCAAATGGATGGGGGGCATCTTATGTACCCCTTCCTAGGGGCAGGAATCTTTCCACAGGGAGAGATACATGAGGTGCGCCCCATCCACTTAGGGTGGGGAGGAGAGGGCCACCCCCCTTCATTGTGAAAAAAAATCCTGGTGGTCTAGTGCCCCCCCAAACCCACACAAATCTTTTACGAACATTTTTTTTTGTCACTTTCCTTGGGGAAGATAATCACCCATCTGCCCCCAGGGGGGCTAATACATGTGGCCCTATGCTTTGGTGGCCTGGGGGAGAGGGCTGCTTACATAGTAAGCAGCCCCTTCACCCCCCACCTCACAAACAGATCCCTGGTGTTCTAGTGGCATTAATGGGCGCGGATCGAGCGCTCTGCGCCCGATCTTTGCCCAGCAGTGCTTAAAAAAAGGTGTTGTTGGAAAGGGGAGGGTCTCCCCTTTCCAACGACGCCTCCCTCGATCTGAACGGCACAATAGTGCTGCAGATCGAGGGGGAGAAAGGTGGCGACTCACCTTTCATTTTCACTGCGGCAGCTTAAAATGGCTGCCGCAGTGTAAATTACTTTTAGTTTCATGTCAGCGTGCATTACGCAAGCCAACAAGAAACTGAAAGAAATCCAACCCCCGGCCCGTGAGGAGGAACTTCCTCTTCTTATAGCCTGGGGGTTGGATTTCAGTTTTGTGCCAAAAAGGACGAGCTATCTCGTCTTTGGCAACACAAACGTAATGTAAAGGATGAGATAGCTCATCCCTGGCACTTAAGGAAGAAAAAAACAAACTTTAATCAGGCAACATCATAAAATACTCTGGTAGTAGCTGGATCTGCTCCACAAGCTCCACAAGCAGCTGGCTGATTGCAGGACGATTAACAGGATTCCTGATGAACACAAAGGAGTCGTCCTTTCGCCAAACAAAATGAGGATGTGTTTCCAGTAAATAATAGACGACCAAGGACAGTAAGTTCTGAATGTCTTCTCTGAAAAGCCTCATTCAGGATGGTCTCTGTGTTCTCTCAGAAAATAAATGTACTTGCTCTATTATGTCGTGTAGCAATTGGTTGATTGCCACTAGGTTCCTAGGATCTCTCAGGAAAGTATGAACATCAGTGTGTCTTCCAACAAGAGGAGGGCGTTCTTCAATCAAGAAATAAAAGACCATTCCAACTAGTATATTAGCATTTTCCTAAGATAGGGGCATATGCGTTTTCCAAAAAGTTCTTCAGGAAGAAGAACTTGAATCATATCTCTTCCATGTACCAAAATCATTTTAAAAACAAGCAACAACAAAGTCAACGGTTTTGATTTGAAGTATTGGATACGCATTTGCCAGGTACTTACATCATATGCCCTGGTAAATGTTCCATTTTACAACTTCTGCGATCTTATTGCTGGTAGTACAATTATATCAGTTCCTACCAATAGCCTATCCCAAAGCCGAAATTGTTGGATTTGCCAATGCTTGGTTTTAAATTATTTGGTTGTTGACATCTTAATGCTTCTTCTTCAACCGTCATGTATTTACAGTACAAGTGCAGATGTGGCAACACTTCTCAGAATGTTCGGGTAATATTGCAAAGGTCTGAATATGCAGATATCCTGTGCAATGATATCTGCATTCACAAAGACTTTTTCCAACTCACCTTTATGTGCGTAATGCTTTCACTGCTCTTTTTTTGGTCTTGGCAAATAGTTGTTGTGCTTGCTCCACATCACACCTAGAAAGACTTGTGTACAGGGGCGTTATAAATGACATATCATATATATATCATATCACCACTCTCTCTACCCCAGCTACCCACCCTACCACCACTCTTTTTGCCCCACCTACCTATCACCACTTTCTCTTCCCCTACCCACCCAGCCTACCACCACACTCTCTACACCCACCCAACCACCACTCTCTCTGCCTCCACCCACCCTACCACCACTCTCTCTAACTACCAACACTTGCTCCACTCCCACCCACACACACTACCACTTCTCTCTCTATTCCCACCCACCATACCACCACTCCCCCATCCTACTGCCATTCTCTCCACCCACCCTACCACCACTCTCTCTACCCCTACCCACCCACCCTACCACCACTCTCTCTACCCCCACCCATGGACCTTACTACCACTCTCTCTACCCCAACCCACTCACCGCACCACCACTCTCTCTACCCCCACACACCCTACCTGCACTCTCTCTGTCTCCAACCACTCACTCTACCTTCACTCTCTCTACCCCCACCTGGCCTACCCTCATGCTCTCTCTACCCCTACACCAACACTACCCCCACTCGTTCTATGCCCACCCTAACCCCACTCTCTCTACCCCACACATCCTACCCTCACCCCCCACCCCCACATTCCCTACCCCAATCTCTCTACCCCCACCCACTTTATCCCCACTCTCACTTTCCAAACCCACCCACAATACCCCCACTCTCTCTACCCAAACCCACCCAGCCTAGCCCCAATCTCTGTACCCAAGCCCATCCACCCTGCCTTCACTCTATCTACCCCATCCACACTCCCCTACTCTCTCTACACCCACCCACCCTCCTCTCCTCTCTCTACTCCCAACCACCCTACCCCCACTCTCTATACCCTACCCAACTATCCTCAAGTTCTCTATCCCCACCCATCTCTCTCTCTACAAGCCACCTACCCCAACCCCACTCTCTACCCTGTCAACCTTTCTCTCACACTCTCTCTTCATTTCATACCCTCTCACTCTCATCCTTTCTTGTTCACATTTCCTCCTGCTCATCATTGATGGCACCCTCTCTCAATTGCCTCCACTCTTGCTCTATTCTCCTTCTCATTCTCTTGCACACCCTTACCCCTCATCACACCCTTTTATAAAACTTTGCACTCTCCTCCTTCCACCCTGGTAACTAGAAATTCAAAATGCAAAGAACAGCAGTAAACACCAAAACCATTGGTTTTGCCAATGCTTGTTTTAAACTGTAAACTATTAACGTGATGTCTTTTCTCTATATAGGCAGTGAGTGTACATTATGATGATTTGCAAGCTCTTTGGACGCAGGATTGGTGCCTCTTAACTAACTATATGTGATCGGTGGTCCATAATTCATTGTCAGGTCTGCCTTTTAATCCAAGACATTGGGAGGCTGTGAAATCGTTTGTGGGAATAAGAAACATTTTCGGTGGAAAAAAACGTCTTAGACAAGTGCAATATTTCGCAAGCAAGATTTAGAAATTGCATACATTTAAAAAAAAAGTTGTAGTAAACAAACAGAAGGGGCAAAATGTATTTGCAGTACACGACAATCTTAAATTCAAATCAAAACCCGAATACAAAGAACGCACTCTTCAAACAATAGCAATACCTTCCTTTACTTTTAAAACCCTTTGCTTTACCAAAGTTACAATGTCTAAGTGAGAAACCTTTTTAAGGTCTGTCACAACAGTTTGAAATATTCGAGCAAGCCTTGCCTATACATTGAAATCCGAGTTGAACAATTACTGTGCCATGTTTGAGACCTTTTTACTGTTACAGAGGGCTCGGTGTTTATGTGAATGAAAGCGCCACCTCGTAACAGAAACAAGCACTGCAATCTCACATTGTTTTTGGCATTGTGTTGTTTCAATGTATACAGATCCCAAAAACTATGTGCCAGACTCTTGTACAATAAGTAAAGTATAGCAGGTAGCCACATCTGTCCCTTGTTACATTACTACCTCAGAGCAATTTGGCGTTCCCTCATCCACTCTTCCTTGGTTTATCCAATGCCCCTTATCCTGTATGCCAACACCCTCAGATAGAGGGGAAAAGTGACATTACAGACTACATAACATTTGTGAGGCCTGTCTGATGACATTAATGTCCAGCATTACTAGCTCAAGAAGTCTCTGCTCAGAGTAAGGTGCAAGTCCTGCAGGGCAGGTCTGTAAGAGCTGAGTTTACAGTACAGACCCTGCTGATCTACAGTAAATAATGCACATCACACCCATTTCACCCTTTCTTTCTCCTCCTCACAGTACATTGATCTGAGATCCCAAAAAGGAGCCCATTTTCGGGACAGTTGGCATATTTTCTACTGCACCAAGTGTGTTGTTAGTTGGAGTAAGTTCCAATACTCTCTTATAACTGAAAAAGGGAGTGCACTCTCTTTTAATATTATATAGCATGTCTTGAACCATAGCCTCTAAAAATAGTTTGGGTTTGTTCTGTTGGGCTTAATTAGTAATTGAAAGTCTGGAACTCAGGTGGGTAGAAGCAAGTTCATTTATTCAGGTCTTGTGTACACAGATTACAAGTAAAGGGGAAGGAGAAGACCCACTGGTCCCCACCACCCAGATAGCTCTTCCAACTGTAACTCCTGGAACCTTTTGAAGGGATCCTTCCATACTATGCATGCATTCCAGTACTTACTGTAAAGCCCAGGGTCTGTTTATTTAATAGCGCCTTGGCATGCTTACAGCTTTTTACCTTTATCTTGATGTCATCTCTGGGTGGTGGGTCTAACTTCCTGGGGCGGTGGGTCTTCCCATCTGGCTGTCCCCATCCAGAGCTCTTTGCATGGTAAATCTGTTTCCAGGCCCCCTCAAGGACCACTCGTCGCCAGCGTAATAATAGAAAGTCTGTGACTCAGGTAGGTACAGGCAGGTTCCTTTATTCAGGTCTTGTGTACACAGATTACAAGTAAAGGGGAAGGAGAAAATCCACCAGTCCCCACCACCCAGATTGCCCTTCCAACTGTAACTCCTGGAACCTCTTGGAGGGAATCCTCTATACTACGCACGCCTTCCAGCACTCATTCTCAAATCACAGCTACAGGCTAACCAACACAGAGGGAAGCATAGGAAATACAAGACACAACAGCTTAGTTATCCTAGGTGTATATGAGGGGATCTAAATACTCTTGTGGGAAATTATTGAGATATAACATAAGTCTAAGATGACTCTTTTAAAATCTAATGTACTAAGACAAATCACTCTAGAACAATTTCATATTAATCTAAACTATTTTGTGTTTAACTTGTTGTTCAACATCAAATAAATATACTCAGTTAAACACTATTTGTTGGAGTGCTCTTCCTCTCTGTCTTTGATTACTCAATTTCGAGAGTGAGCTGAACCATCTGTCATGACCAGATCCAATTTTTTTATCTACACATTTGAGGTAAGTGCATCAATTACAAACTTTCTGCACCCAAAATGTACTCATTGCACACTTGTATACCTATGAAATAAAGCACAATACTACTATCCTTCAAATAGCCCCACCTATAGAAATGTGTTTAACTGTACGCAAATTTCCCCATAAGAGACCAAATATTTTATTTAATCAATATCATATTTTTCATGTTTCATTTTCTACAACTGATCTTGAAATCTATTTTGCACTTTCTATAAACAAGTTTTATTGTTAACCTCATTTAATGGTAGTCAATGTAACTTTGGAGAGATAAAGGATAAAGGATGAGCTACACCAGCCCCGGTTGGAATCTGGGCCTGCACGTTCAACTCTGGTCACATCACTGAGTGCTCAGTTTAGGTTGCAATGTGGCAAACCACTTATTAGAAGGCACTAACAAGACTTCTAAGATTTGCCTGCTGCTTTTTTCCCAGAACATCATATATGATTATTGTACGAAGATGCCACTAAGCGTGAAAAAATTACTAGGCAAACAAATGCACAGCTCTCTTAATGGAACTCTAACAAGCATTTTATAAGCCTGCCCGTTGAGAATTGCCTTCAGATTCCTAATCTTGATGTATAAAACGAGAGGTGATCCTTTACAAATCACTAAAAAAGACATGCAGATGAATGGTAGATTGCTCCAAACATGATGGCTCACTGCATGTCTCTTGTATAAGCATAACTGAAAAGTGTGCACACAAACATCCAATTTCCACATACAGAGAAATTAATTGGAGGGAACATTGCTCATGACCGTTAGAAAAATGGTCTTGCCTGAACATCTGTTTTATCGAAAACAAGAGCAGATGCTGATCAACACCTCTACCATTCATATAT
Source organism: Ambystoma mexicanum (assembly GCF_040938575.1). NCBI lineage: Eukaryota > Metazoa > Chordata > Amphibia > Caudata > Ambystomatidae > Ambystoma > Ambystoma mexicanum. The sequence continues at coordinate 872,942,976 of NC_090936.1, forward strand.
ATGTAAAGAATCTGCAAAGTAAAAAGACCTACTATGATCTGCGGACATCCAAAAAGGAGTATAAGGTAGGTGCAGGAGTTTACCTCTAGAATTTTAAAAGGAAACAATATAAAGAGCGCACATTTCTTTGAAGCTGGCCTGAGGCTTTTGACATTATAAATAAAATCTCCCCGTTACCTACTGAATAAGATCTCCCCGTTACCTACTGAATAAAAATACAAAAAGTGGAATTGACAAGCAACGTTGGGTCCACGTCAACCAGTTGAAAATCTGTCATCTCCGAACCATTCTAAATCAGATTGAGGAATCCATTCCTCCTGAGATGACCTCTCACTAAGTAGAAAGCAAATTGAAAAGTTGAGTAAGATGTTTAACCGAAAGGACAAATGGTTGTGGGATGTTGAAAATAGCCGATAATTAAATTATGTTTGTAACATTGTGTAGAGATTAGAGAAGGAAATAGGAAGCATAAGGAAATATGTAAAATTTAAACTTGTGTTATGTGATACTGAACCAGCCCCTCTAGATGAACTATTCCATATCACTTCCAGCCACCTGGATGAAAGTGGGGAAAGGGAGAAGGGAGATCAAAGAAAGGGTGTAAATGTGCACCCGAATGAAAGAAAGGAGATGGTGATCCGAGTATTCTTAGCCAAAAATGGAGAATGAATCAAAACCTCTGCATTTGCAAGCTTAGATCAGTTAAGGTTGTAGAAAGAAGATTAACCCATATGGGCCCCCTAAAACAAGGGTGCACTCTTATAGGATGGATGGGGACGCAGAAGTTACTCAAACATCAATAACAAAGATCGACTCAGGAAGTTGGCAAAAGGAACGCTGTTTTATTAATAATTCTCTAAAACATGGAGTTCAACGGATATAACCGGACGTCTCATGGCAACGCCTCAACGATTTACATAAAAAACAAGCTTTTATAATAAAACTTAGTCATCACTGAGGTCACACTAGGTGGCAAACTGTCAAACTTATACTGGATTGTAGTTGGATAACGGAAAACATCTACATATACTTTCTATGGGGTTGTGATAGGACCTCTATTGTCAGGTGGGCAACTAAGCCCTCCTCTAGTGCAAGTCATCTGCATCGTCATAAAATACACAATGATTTATTGGTTCTCAAACTATAGGGCTCTTTGATACGTGGCCCTCTATAATTGGTTGGCACGCTTGTCCCCTTCTGAAATATTCCACTTGCTAGAAGCACACAAGCTGGTACCCCAGGTGTTGGTGGGTTGGGCTTGTCCATACCTCCCCACCCAATTAGCCCAACATCTATCATCACTCTTACTTTGTGTCATTCAATTAGCCTTTGAACATGGCCTTGCAAGCCTCACAACTCCTGGGAATAAAAAGGGAGTGTGATCATCGGCTCATCTTCTCGACTCAGTCCAAGTCTATTTCCATCTAGACCACGTGACTGGAGACCACATTTTGAGGTTCTTCTCTGTATTTAATGTTTCTTAAAATGAAGAAAACTTGGCACTCATTGTCCTTTTGCTGTACCTTGGCTGGGCATGGCCCATCTCTTGAATTCTTTCTTGCGTGTCAGCTACGTTTATTAACTGCGCCACACTTTCAGCTTTCCTGCTCACAGCTTTCCTGCTCATGGGGTCCCAGTTTGCTAAAACACGATGTGGAACATCCAAATTTCTTATAGATATATATACCGTGGCGCATCGCCGGAATCTATTCACTATGTATAGCCAGCCTTTATTATTTGATATGATATGATATGTCATTTATGATGCGCCTATACACAAGTGTTTCAAGGCGCGATGCGGCAAGGGAGGGGAAACAAAGGAAAACAGAGACAGCAATCCTACTAGGCCAGGTGTCATTAGATTGCGCAAGTGCAGGGGAAGGGTGAAGAGGAAAAGTGTGGAGTGGGAGGGGGTAGGGACAGTGCAGTAGATGGGGTAATAAAATAAATAAAACAATACGAGAAGTAGGGCCAGCTGGTGGCAAGTGCAGGGGTAAGTGCAGACATCGGGTGTCAAGTGCTGGTAGGGAACTGTAGGGGTGCAGAAAACAGTCCCCAGGTGCGGGGGCTGCCACCGTGGCAGTGCAGGTGTGTGACTGGTGGGGCAGGGGACCTGGGCTTGAGATCAGAGGGTGGCCAGGTGACCAGTACAGCTTCAACCAGGAGTTCAGTAGGGGAGAGGAGGGTAAACTGGGAGTAGCCGGGTGTAAACACACTGGAAAAATGCCAATTTTCAGCACAATTAATGGGCAGTAATGGACCCAATGGGGAATGGGGAGTAATGGTTAGCACCCAACCCGTGATCCGGCTGGACAGATGGGCGCTAACGCAAATAAAGCTGGGCGGTATCCAAGTCGGGATACCGCCCAACTCGTGATGAGGCCCTAAGTTAGGATAACTTTAAATGGAATCTGTATTCACAGAAAACTGTATCTCCCACAATGGAACTGCACATCCAAAAATACCAAGGCCCAAGTGTGCAATTTGAATCAGCAAGGATGTAAACCCAGCCTGCACTATAGAAATAATTATCTCAAACAATGCATAAACCATTGTATTCACTCTTAACAAACCTACTATTTGTATCTAAATTGAGCACAGCTTATTGATACATGCATTGTATCCTGCAATGCATTTCATTCAAATCGTGCAAAGCAATATCAAATGTTTAAAATTATGACATTATAAAAGAAGAAAAAATGGTTCTTTTGGTTTGAATACCACTTATGTTCATGTCACTTCTATATTGTGCAGATTTCAAGTTGACCCAGGTTTCAACTGAAAGTTATCTGTCTGCCACCTTTGCAAGACATTTTGAAAGAAATCCTTGAAAAACGAGGCATAGATGCATTAGAAAGTGAAGATTCGCAATGGAGATTATCCAGTGGCCAGATGGTCTATTTTATGGCCAACTTCAAAAGAAAATGTATCCATTATCTGGCACCTTTTGACCATGCTCGCTCATAAAAAATCTGCCATCTGCTTGGACTTATATGAGCACGACAATGGGACCTATCAAAAATGGCAGACCGATTATTAATTAAGCCTATACAAAGAGCTTTGTACATATAATTCATGTGGCCCCCCAATCCAAAATAGAGAGCATGTATTTTCCATTGTTTAAACGTTACATGTTATTTACTTTTGTTCCCACATGCAAAAGTGGATGTTATTTATAATTATGGAACAATAAGGCCTAGACAAATGGGAATGAGAGTACTTCAAAGATAAGAGACTCCTCCTTAATTTGACATCAAATTCACTTTCTTATGTCAATCAGAAATTATTAAAATGAAAAGAAATCATAACTTTATGAAGCAATATGACTAACGGTCAAGTTGCATATCTAGACATGTGTCAACACTGAAGGATTATATTAATCCCAGTTTCACTGAGTTTGCATGTTACTACTATGAATTAAGGAACACACATTAATTTGTTGTCGAAAGTATTAAGAGTAGTTTTGGCCCACACCTGTTTTCTGATCACAAATATAGAAATATAAACAACTAAGGAACATTGAAGATGTGTATTCAATAGGAATGTCTAACTTTGAGGCAGGCCAATGGAAGGATTGGAGCAATCAGAGAATGTGACATAATTATGTCATAAAAATTGACATTTTGAACACTTTAAAAAACACTTTAAAATAATGTGAGCACAGAGGAAAGCTTCTGGAAAGAAGAACATATGTCTCCAATAGATGTGTGCTGAATCTGGATACCATCTGAAGAATTAGGCCTTCTTCATGAGAGATTCTGAACCCACTTATCCTGGAGGCAGATTAACTTTCCTGAAAAAGAGAAGAAGTGACCAGGAGGGGCTGATGACTTGGAGATTTCCAGTAAGAGAGGTTTTCTGCTGGCTCCTTGCCTAGAAAGAAAAATCTGAGTATTAAAACTCCCCAGATCTAATTTGATACATCCCCTAGAATTATAGCTCTGATTAGTGCCTAAGGTGCAAGGAGGATTGGGTTGGTGATTCCACTGGGGGCATTTCTTCCAAATACAATACCTTAGTATAATAGTGGTAAAATGCACTGTGACTTTCACAACCTGAAGGCCCAGTGAGAGAACAGTATTGTGCAGTTCACTAGTGTGAGTTACATCCAGATTTCATTGTATTTAAGGCTGAAAGAGATTACATTTAAATAAATACAAAAATGCTTTCTCTTGGTGTTTGCTGTGTAAAACAAGGGACACTTCCCAGCACTGAAAGTGTAGCAATTAATAAGTGATATTTAAAAAGTTCCCTAAGCCCTGTTATGAATATAGTCATCATTAGATCATGATTTGAGGGCCTCATGCTATGGCCGAAAGAGGATGAGTTTGATAAAGTGTTTTCTGTGAAGGCCGTAGCTGCTTAAACTAAATTTGAAAATGAGATCAATTTAATTGTGTCATTTCTATCACCTAGAAAATGATGCAGATGTACATTGCATGCAACCTCTCACTCTTGAAATCACAGTACAGAAAAAGAATCTTGCACCAGTGGGACTTGATCTGCGAAGTGAAAAAGAAGGGCCACTGATATCTGTTTAATAACATCTGAAAACCATTCTCCCAAGTGGGGTGGGTCAACTGAAATTCTGTAAATTATGAATTAGTCAGACAGCTTCCCTAAACCAAAAACCTGCAGAATTGTAATGCAAGTTATTGTAAGCATATTTCAAAGTGCACACCTCAGCACCATATGCACATGGGAAAGGAGGGAGGCATGCAGCAGTTTCCTGAAAAAAGCATTTGTTAGTTATATCAAGGAAATCAAAAGTCCTATGTATTATATACAAGGTAATTGTATGTGTGTTTAAAGATGCTCACATATTAAAGAAAGTGAAATGTTTTTAAGAATCAAATTACTGTTTTGATCCATCTTCCGTCTTGATTGCTATGCGTTAATTTTAAACCCAATAGCAGGTAAGTAGCAGAGTTACAATTGTGTTGCTTTTGATATTCAGATTTCAATATGTATACAGAATTGATTATGGAAATGAATGCTTGTGTGTGAGAAATAGGGAGTTAAATGTAGGCATGTCAATTTCGTTTTTGTGGAGAAGCTGCCTGTGACTGTGTAATATTGTTGGGCCTTACCTGCATAAAGCTAGGGATCACCTTTGCCTTTATTTCACCTTTAATTAATTTAAAGTTGAATTTTGATCAAACCACCTGTTTCTTGCCCAGAATTGTGGGCTGGGACTGTAAAGTTAAGGTGCATCAAACCAGTGCTGCCGCCTAATGCAAGTAGCCATACATTAAACAAAACATATCTTATAACAGAACACATTGCCTTTCCTTCACTCAGGCATACATGTCATTATATGGCAGTGTCTTGGTGTGACGCTGGTTGCATGGATCAGAGTTTGACTGCCTTTCTAGCCATCAGAGGTGGTCTGCCTTTCCAGCTGCTGCACTCTAAATGAGGCCCAATATGTAGTAGGTTTTGATTTCCCTCGAACGAGTACTCCCATTGCTAATAGGCTGGTTCACTTTCTACAGCTCTTCAGCCAAATTATTTCTCAACTGAATAATAATTGATTTGAAGCCATGACCTGCCGTGCCCATAGATAAAGCCTATGTTAGCAGCCAGTTAAGTCTCAGAGAAAGTAAAAAAATCAATTAAAATTCTAGAAACATCTAAATGCTTCTCTTGTTTGTAAGCATGTGACTAATTGTTTTTCTGACAGCCACGGACACTTTATTTTATTATTTTACTGATTAGTAAACCTTTCTATATTCTATACAGCTACTTCTTGACTTTCATATAGTCATATGGATATTTGCTAACATTGCTCTGAAGTAATTATTCAGTGAAATGGGTCGATTCTGTCAGAGCATCACAAAGCTGAATGCAAACATTACACACAGAAACATACCATAAGAAAAGTAACCCCCTTGGCGCGTGAATGTGCGGAAATGAAAATTGAGGCTATAAAATCTGCTAACACTTAAAGGATCTGTTATCATGAAATGTTAAACATTAAAACAAAAAGATGTCCAATGGAAGCAGAACAGCAGTAGTGTATAACGCTGCTGCCTCAGATTAAAATTAAAGTCCCTTCTACAGCAATTTGCATCCCCCGACCGGAAATGCCGGAAAACTACCGTACCACACCATCTTTGCTCAATTGCACACAATGGAGAGAAGAGCATTAATAATGTCCACATTATAAGGTCACATTCCCCTTCACTGTTGTGAAAAGGTTTCAAGTGTATTGGTCCTCCAAGAAGATTTATAGTGTTGGAATTAAAGGTAATAACTTCTGTTGAGCATGCACAAACCTATGACTGATTTGACACACATTATTTGGCATGTTTGTAGAAAACACCCTTTGGTCTGATGCGGATAGGTTTTGTTGCAGCGGTTGGTATTTTAGTCTCAGTGATTCTAGATGCTGCTTGATTCTATACTCAGTGATCCTATACAGTTCAGACATAATGAACTACTACTTAGAGTTATCTTAGTCTTGAAAAGAGAGATACTAAGAGACTGCCAGGCATAGACTGTAGGATAACTGCTGAGACAACTGTGCTGTCATTTTGAGAGATTTCAGTTTAAAAGGTAAAGGGTACAAGAATATTTTGATTTTAATGTGTGTTAGTTTGTGAGTTACATCCCTTATTTCCTCCCTCACATTTCATCCTTTGCTTTACCAACTGTTTCTCTCATACCCCTCTCCAATTCATTTGATACACCTAGCAATCACCATCTGCTCTGTGATGTGGAAAGAGTGCATTATTATAAAAATTGTTACAATTTCTGCCACTTTCTAGGCGCTAGTGATACTGTGTTAGTTGAGCAGAGCGGTATGAATGTTGCATTGAAGAGTCACTTTAGTCTTAATACAGTATAATACAGTGTGATTAAAGACAATGCTCCTATTCCACACAAAATAGCAGCTCTGTGCGTGGACTCTGCCCTACATTTGGAAATTGCATCTTAATGAATGGTACCAGTATCCTCATGGGTGCCTATTTGGAATGATAGGTCACTCCCTAAAGTGGTTTTTGTGTTCCTTGCTGGTGTCCGCAGAGTCATAATGTTTCTATTTAGTGTGTTTTTTTAAATTATTTTTGTTGTGTGAATTACAACTTTGAGCTGCTTAATGTAATGTAACAATACATTTGAGTGGATCTATCTATTTTGCGTAAAACCATTGTGCTTGCAGATGAGTTTATTTGTAAGATAGCATATTTCTTTCATGAAGTTTGTTGTGGGAATGGCAAGGAGGTGGGGCCTTTACATAAACGTTTTTAGTTTGCCAATGCTCGTTTTCTTCTTCTCTGTCTATGTTTAGCGATGTCTTCTTTTTTGTGTGTTCTAGTAAATATGTTTTTTACTATAAGGACCATGCAAAGGTTAAAATGCTTCACTTGTCTCCCTCAGCCCTGTGACAGTACCATTGCATTCTGGGACATGTACCTCTGAGAATGATTTGGGAAAGGAAGACTACATGCCACAAAATACGAGTAAAGGAACACACACACACGCACACACACAGGAAAACACACACAGAGCAGTGATAGTATTCACAAAACTAACCATGGGCCTCCTTACAAGCCTGCCGTTCTGGAAACAACAGTGGTGGTAAAACCGCTGCCACCGTTGTCTCCTGACCGGCAGACTACAAGTTCTGCAGGCGGGTGGTGTCACTCCCAGCAGGTCTGACCTGGCGGGAGTAACGCCACCCACCTGCAGACCGAAATGGAAACACCAGCACCGTTAATTACGGAGCCAGTGTTTCCATTGTCCCCATCCCCATTGAGTCCTATGCGACTCCATGGGAATGGGGACTAATGGAATTACACCTGCGGAATTACTGGGTCACTGGGGTTGTAATGCCCCGGTGATTCCGGAAATCACGGAGGTGGTAATTAATTCCGGGTCCGGCAGCAGCCTGTCATTTGTTCCGGCACGGCTACCTCGGACTCGTAATGAGGCCCATGATTTCTATTTATAACTTAAAGGAAACATAAAGCTTTTACAAACGTAATATATGTTGGCTCAATGCTCCACGGAGTGATGCCTGCAATACATTTATGCCCTTTGCATCTGATAAGGCACATCCCTTGAATGATGTTCCCTGTAATGAATCTGGCCGGTGATAGTAGAATATATGCCTGGAAGCACTGCCCATGCTCCATATATCATCCACATTGCTGAGCATTGGGAGATGTCACTATACATCTGAGCACCTAAAACTACTGCCTGCACAGAGTCTCTGGCTCTCACAGTGTTCTGCACCCTGGGCAACCCTTTCTGCTACTGTGGTTCATATCACCAGCCTCACTATTGGAGGGGTGAAGAGGCTCCCTGTGGCCTTCTGGGGTCTGCACAATTATAGGGACCCTGAGCATGGATGGAGATGAGGCGAAGGTGCCCCCGGATTCCCAGCTGAATTAAAAGCCTCTGCATGGAATTTCCTTAAGGCCTGCTTCTCTGGTGAGCCAGCCTTTCCTGTTCTTGTCTTGCAGTGCAGCCCACGCTGTGCCTCTGTGTACTGCATATCAGAGGCTGGAAGTCAATGCCCCTGGACACCCGCCCCTTGGTCTAGAGATGCCTCCCCTCTGACTGTTCACTATAACAGGGAATCGGAGGGAGCCCTGTGGGTTATGTTGCAACCCTCCACTGTGTCGGATACTGAGGCGATGGATACCCACACCAATAAACTACCTCTTTCAAGGTGGTTCATGAGACAGAGGGAAACAATGGATGTCCCGACACAGCTACAGGCCATCTTGGCTGTAATTAACGAATATTGGGCAGCGCACAGAGGAGAAGCATGGCATGGTGTAGGATATTATGAAAGAGTTGAAAGATATTAAGAGCCCTTTTGACCTCCAAGCCGAACAGACCATGGACAATGATGTGCCGAATCAGTGCACCTGAAGACAACCACAAAACTACGTGACAGACGTCAATGCTCTCATCAAAGAAGTACAATGTCCGGGCGCAAAAGTTGAGGACTTAGAAAACAGGTTGTGCCATAATAACCTGCACTTGGTTGGCCTTCCGGAGAGCATAGAAGGTACATACATTGAACATATCCCCTAAGATTTATTTAGGGACAAGCTGCACCTCACAGAAGCGCAGACCCTTACCATTGAGCATGCTCATCGGGCACCCATTCCCAAATCACAAGCATGTGAAAGACCCCAGATCATCACAGACCATCTTCTCAACTTCCAACACAAGATGACCATCTTGAAGTCTTCTTGAGCTGTGGGCACTATACAAATGTTTGTTTGTTTGTTTGTTTATTTGGTAATGCACACCAAACCCTTGGGTAACTGGGCGCAGCAGATAGGAAAACTTTAGGCTTAGTTACGACATAGAAATCAGTACAGTGTACACAGTATAGTTACAAGTAAACTACAGTGAAGCGTGGTACAGACGTTATATATATATTCATATAAAGTAGTACAGAAGATTACAAATGTTGTAGACGGGTACATCGGTTTGTATTGCATGGTGTCCAACGGATCATTGGATCGCAGCCAGTTTAAGGTGTTGCATCTGAAGCATCTGAAGCTATAGTAGGATTGGTCAAGTCTGAGGGACAGTGGCAGTGCATTCCAGTATTGTGCAGCTTTCACTGGGAAGCTATTATGATTATGAGGGGGATTCGAGCCTAGCTGGGATTTACCCTTACTACCCTTACCTTGCAGCGTTGCTCGATTGTACGAGCTATATATATGAATCAGCCATTTCGGCAACTACCAGACGATTGCAGTGCTTTTGCTGTGTCAACATACCAGGCCATCCATTAGGATTGTACAGATTATCCTTTGACCATAATTCTTCTTGCCTTGAAGACGACCTGCATGTCGAAACACGTGTCGGCTGTTCACGATTCAGTTAAATCTACTTATACTTTATCTTGTTTTCATTATCATCACTTGAATGGTGCTAAGCGCATTACCATCCCATTCTCACTAGCATTCACTGGGAAGCTGCCTCCTCCCGATTTGGTTAGTTTGAATCTGGGTATTTCTAGACAGTGGGAGTTGGCTGCTCTGGATGGGCGAGTCAAGGTTTTTCTGATCATTCTCTCTGTAAGGTAAGGGGGGCTGCATTATTGAGGTATTTGTAGGTAAGTGATACGGTTTTAAGTCAGATCCTGTCACTTATCTTTAACCAGTGGTGGTCTCTTCTAAGCTTGGAGATGTGTTCTCTGTCGGTTAGATTCAAGGCAGTTCTCAGGGCATTATTTTGAAGTGTTTATAGTTTGTTGAGAATATGCTTGTTGGCTCCTAGATATAGGGTGTTGTAATAGTCCAGTTTCGATGATATTAACGCATTGGATAGGGTGCTACAGCTTGCCTCAGATAGGCAATGGGCGGCAGTCCCTGATAAGTTTGCCTGTGCAAGTAGTGGAGGATGCAAGAGAGTTTACCTGTTTTATTAGAGATAGGGTGGAGTCGAGGTAAAATCCTAGTGTTTTTACCTCATGAAATGGGCACAGCAGTCATCTGGGTCTTTAATGACTATTCTGTGGAAGTCTCGAAGCGTAGTAAGATCTTCAACACCATTTTTTTGACGGTCTGAAGAACTCTGACCATCACCACTACCTCAGGTTTCCTGCAACATGGAACATTCAGCTACAAGGTCAATGATATTTGTTTGATGACCCAAAGGAAGCCTGGAATTTCCTTAAAGATCTGCTCCGCTGCCTCTGAGGGAGAAAGCCATGCAAAACCACTGGAGGAGGGGCAGCTGGCCACAGAGGGGGCTGGAGCGGGCATGTGGGAAAGAGGAATGCCCGACTCTATGATTTTCCTTGGGAGCGGGCTACAATGATTCTTTTGAGCCTAACTTCATGATCGGCCGGCCCTAGGCCCAAAGAAGATTTACTTTGGCAGCCGAAGAGAACACTAATGATCTTTGTGGCCGATGCCGGATGGGGCACGGCCAGATGCAGTCCATGCTAGGCAGCGCGTGGGGGTTATACCTTCACTTAGTTTTGTTTCTGACCACAAGCATATCACTTTGTCTCCATAAACACACCAATGTGTGATCATCAATATCTGTGACCATGATGTGGCCCGTGACCCATCATGCACCCCCCACTGGACATCTGCATGGGATGGAATGGCTGCCATGGGCTCAAAATGGACCACTTTGGTCTGAACCGATACCCATGGTACTGGCTTTTCTCCAGTTATATTGGATCCATGTTTGTAGGCCCCAATGTTGTAATGTTCAGCTGTTGCCCACTAGGGCTATTTGGGAGTTGGTTGTTGCTTTTTGGGGACTGTTTGCTACATTGTTTAAGAACTGTGCATTCATCATAGATCAGTCTAACCTCTCGGAATGAATGCCAGCTGGAATTTACTGTTTCCTGCCTACTGTTAGCCAGTTGGGAGAGGTATTGGTGCGTTGTGATATTTCTGTACCCCATAAATGCTAATCCGTATGTTGTACTGTGCCACTCTGCTCTACCGCCTTGTCTGGGATGCTCTGTACCCTATATCCATGTCCTCTTATTGACCTACAGTCCATCTATGTGCTGGATTATGGTGTGTGAAGAATGGTGACACTTACCTGCATTACCCTTAACATTCAAGGGCTCAGTCACCCCATAAAGCGGTGCTGACTTCTCAATTATATCAGGGAGTTAAATGGGGATGTCTTATTTTTACAGGAAACACACCTAAATACAACTGAATCAGCTAAATTGGGTAGGGGGTGGGTTGGAGCAGCGGCTTGTTTCCCATTTCATGGGAAACAGGGCGTGTCTATTCTAGTGCATAAACATGTGCCGCTCATGATCTTGGACACCAAATCAGATAAGGAGGGCTGATTTGTTCTGCTGCTCGGTACTGTCTACCACCAGCAGATTACCATTTTAAATATTTATGCCCTGACAACAGACACCCCAGGCTTCTTTACGTACACGCTGGCCATATGTGCCCTTTTCTTGGGACACTTTACACTAGTTGGCAGCAACCTTAACATCACGCTTCATCCGGCACAGGATAGACAATGTTAGGATAACATAATAACACCACCACCACTGAAAAAAAGGCATGAATGCTTTGCTCACTAATGGATGAACTCTGACTGATTGATGCTTGGCACTACGTACACAGGGGGAGTGGAACTACACATTCTTCTCGCACCACCACAGGAGTTACTCCCGGCTAAACTACTGTCTCCTTCCTTATAATATCCTCCACATGGTCATGAAATTTACTATTTTGCCAACCACACGACCTTGCACCCATTCTTCAACAGCTTACATTGACTGCTGAGCTACAGCTCACTCCAAGCTGGCACCTCAATCTGACAACACTTACTCACCCTCACTTTGCGCAACATGTGACTGAGGATGCTGAGGGATTCTGGCGGGACAGCCTCTCTGACGAATAATCTGTGCTACGTTGTTGGGATGCATTCAAGTCATAGCTGAGGGGACAGTGCATTTCAAGGTGGGCATTTAAAATACGCACCTGGAAAGAGCAGGAAGCAATGCTCACTGAAACACTATCGGTAGATGAATGCAAACACAAACTGCTTCGGGATCTGACAATCTATGCTTGGATACTCCGCACCAGAGCTGAGCTGGCACGGACCTCCACGCTGAGAGCCAAGAAGGCATTCAGTAAATGGGGCCACACCCTTTATTCTGAAGGCAATCACCCACTCTGACTGATGCCACTCGTGCTGTGTGGCAAACAACGTGCACAGTTTATAGAGACCATACAGGATGCAACAGGTAATCTTCTGAACGGCGATAGAACCATTAATCTGAGATTCACTGAATACTATGAAGGCCTAAATGTCACACACCCTCCCTGTGACCTAGGGGTTGTGCAGGAGTACCTGCACCTGCTAACCCTCCTGACAGTGTTCTGTGATGATCTAGACACGGTGAACACGCCACTGTCCGATGAGGAAGTACTGAGCGCTATTAGGGGCTTGACTACGGGTAAAGCATTCACCCAGATGGCCTACCGATTGACATTTATAAACACTTGAGGAACATTGTTGCCCTAAAACTAGGACAGATGTTCTGGGAGGCGGCTTACATAGGCCAACTCCAGGAGATTTTGCTCACAGCAAGTATTGTGGTAATTCATATGAAGGGACATGACCCGACGCATTGCGGCGCATATAGACCAATATCCCTGATTAATGTGGATGCAAAAGTATTGGCGAGATATCTGCCAAAGAGTCTTCAGAGGCTTAGGCCTAGGCTGATACACCAAGACCAAATTGGTTTCATATTGCATCGTCACTCCTCAGACAACTTGTGAAGGCTGCTACACTTCCTCGAAGGCTCGACGGATACGCAGGATGTGGTCCTGTTGTTGGACGCTGAGAAAGCCTTCTACAGAGTGCGGTGGGACTATATGTTCATCTTTCTCCAGTGCTGTGGCTTCTCTGGGCTGTTCCTGTGGCTGATTCAACTACTCTACAATGCTCCCCATGCCACTGTGGCCACCAATGGCCACACTTCTGAACCGTTACCACTGCATACTGGCGTGAGGCAGGGCTGCCCCCTGTCACCGCTACTGTGTGCACTAGCAATTGAGCCCTTGGCCATGGAATTATGCTTGGATATGGAATGGACGGGGATCACGAAAGGGGGAAAGGAACATAGAGTCTCTCTCTATGAACACAATATCTTGCTCTTCATCAGCAACTGCGCCCGATCCCTACCCCGCATTCAAATAATAATCCTAATGGAGTATGGACCAGTTGCGGGATACTGCACAAACTTGGACAAGCCAGAGGTCCTCCCTCTACGCACGGATATCACATGGGACCCTGGTGGCGTGGCACCCTTTAGATTGCAAGACCAACATATTAAATACCTGGGGATTTACATCAGCACATGCCTCTCTGACCTGAGCGACTTGAACTACCACCATTACTGCATAAAATAAAAGAAGGCCTTGAAAGGTGGCAACCCATACCACTATCACTCACTGGGTGAATTAACACAATAAAAAGAACTCTTTGTCCAAGCTCATATACTTAGCTACTATGATCTCTATGCCCCTGTCATGCCCCCTTTGTGACGGGTTTGACATTTATTTGGAGGGACAAAAAAGCACGCTTAAACAAAACCATCCTTCAGGCTTCTAAGCGGTAGACTTGATCTCCCGTCCTGGCACACCTATTACCTGGCGGCACAGGTCTCTTGGGCTAAATGATGGCTCTATGTCTTGGATACAACCTGCTGGTGGACCATTGAATTACAGTTATTGAGGCCGCTTACCCCAGATGAAATATTGGCGATGCCGCCTAGACGGATTAAGACCCTCCCAATTGTAGGCCCTGTGTTAATGCAACGGCACTGCATGTACACACTGACAGCATCAAACATCTGGGAAATTCGAGCCTGACTGATTGGGGTTGTCTTACCGTGGGGGAAAGGTCCACGATGGAAATGACCGCATGAGAAATGTACGATATACATAAATGTTTGTACATTTCTCATGCGGACATTCGTTGTAAAACAACCCCAAAAACTAACCCCTGCCCACACCCCCACCACCACCCACACCCCCAACACACCCCCACCCCCTACTTACCTTTCACCTTGAAGCACTGTGTCCCTGCGACGCTGGTTCCCTTTTACTACCGTGATCGGGAACCGGTGCTGCAGGGTCCTTTCCTTTTTCTTTTTCGTTTATTTTTTGTCTCACTGCCCTGGACCGGTTAACGTATCTCTCTATACAATCTGTAATAGCTTGGCACATCAGTGAGGAGGCTAGGGTTAGGGAACAATTACGAAGCTAGGTGGAATTTCGGTCGGATGTAGACAGCTTTCCTAAACTCCAGACTTTTTATGTCTTATGTGTGCCAAACAACCTTGTAAGACACATGCCATTAGCGGAGGTTTACACCGCTTGGTGCTGAGGACTTATATGATGCTTTATATGCCATAAAATACATGTCCTGCAGTCCGAAGCCCAGGGAGATTCAGTACAAGATCATACATATGGTTCACTACACACCCTCCAAATGTTATGCTATGGGCTTAGACCAGTCTCCCACCTGCTGGAAGCAATGTGGGATGGTTGTCTCCGCTGGCCACATCTTTTGGACCTGCCCAGATATACAACCTTTCTGGGGTCTTGTTCTGCATCACCTGTCTAGAGTTCAAGGCTGTACTGTCCCTGCGACCCCGCTGCCAGGGTTTCTGTATCTCAAGAATGAGGAATGGCATGAGGACCGAACAGTAAGAAGGTTCATTCATGTGATATTATTTTCTGGATGTAAAGTGATCTTGATGGGTGGAAGTCAGGGTATGCACCAGAGAACCTGAAATGGTTAGCACTAGCAGATAAGATCCTCCTCACTGATGAGCGGGACAGGTTCGCCCTTGTTGGGGCTCATCAGTGAGGAGAGCTACTCCTCACTGATGAGCCCCAACAAGGGCGAAACATGTTTGGGGATGCTTGTGGATTTCTACGGGTGGCACAATTCCCCAAAGTCCTAGGTGCCATTGATTGCACCCATGTGGCTCTACGTCCCCAAGGGCATCAGAGCTCATCTATAGAAACCGCAAGCACTGGCCTTCCATCAACGTCCAGGTAGTATGTGATGCCAAGGGAATCATCACCTCAGTATATGCCAACGATCCAGGGTCCACCGAAGACAGTTTTATTTACAGAATGTCAAACCTAAACCGGGACCTAGAAGCTGGGCGGCATGGCGATACATGGCTGCTCGGTGAGTATAAATGCCAGGGCACATGCATGCATGTCAGATACTGAGTAATGTCACAACCCCACTAATGATACCCATCACCACCTCCCCAGGGGACAGTGCCTACCCTCTGAGCACCCACATGATGACGCCAATTCGGAACCCCACCACGCCACCCGAGGTAAGATACAACACAGCCCACATTGCAACCCGGGGCATAGTGAAGAGCACATTCGGAGTGCTCAAGTCACGCTTTCGCTCCCTTGACCGTTCTGGCGGGCAGCTGTTATACGCTCCCCCAGTAGTGTGCAGGATCATAGTGGCAGCATGTGTCCTGCACAACATTGCAACACGCTGGTGCCCCCACATCCCCAACCACATGCACGCCCGCTGCGCATGGGAGGGGAAAGTGCACGGGTTGAGGCAGCCCGTAAGCAGCTGGTGGCTAATTACTTCACCTAAAATCACACCCCTGTGGAGTGCACACAGCCCTGGCACATACCATCTGACAGTCAATGCTGATGACATAAGGGACAGTCCACTGTCACAACCATACCAGCCTGAGATTGGTCACCTGGAAGTGTTACATTGTGTGCATCCCTACCTACACAAACACCACCAATGCTGTGTCATCAAAAGACACACTTCTATGCTGCTAAATTCATTACCCCCTTGCAAAATACAACATGACAACAGTGCCATGTCACCCAACCCCTCCCCAGCACCGCCACCCAACACACCATGGCATGTTATGCTATGTGAGAGCAAACAAAGCAATCCCCAAAACCTGACACAAGTGTCACAAAGTACAGTGTCCCTAATGGAAACTGGCCACACACAATATGCTCCCAGTAATGTAGAACTAACAACACACATGACCAAATACTTACCAACAATACAATGCAGCTACACAACCTCAAACATAGCAAGAAAATGACAGTACTAAGTTAAAGTAGTGGGAGTCTTACAACCTGATTATGCCAGCACATCGACCCCTTCCAACTGTACAGTGTTGCTGCCACGCAAATGTGTAAGTGCACTGCTTACAACATGAACTCCATCTCAAAAGTAGACGGCCTTGTGAAGACATGAGGAATGAACCTGCAAATTAGGAGGAAGACATGGATGCACAAGCACATATCAATACACCATGCAGTGTACAATACAACAACAATATCCACTAGGGATGTCTACACAATATTGACTACAGACTGCCCACACAGCTCATGGGAGTCCAACGTCACTGTGTAAGTCACTGTCACTTGGGCACACCCTTTGCAAGCCCATGGAAACGGGAAGCAGGAGGGGTGTGTGTCTCACAAACCCAAGCATCTAACCCAAACTCAGGACAAGCCTGCATGTGCCCAGCCGGAATATAGTGGATGCCCACAGGAGCCACACAAGGCAACACACTGTAAAAAAAAAATCAAAAATGGCCATGTGGGGGCCGGGGGGGGGGAGGCCACCTGTGTGGATGTTGGGAAAAAAAACACCTCCATGGGCTCATGGCCTGCACGGCTATGCCAATGTGGGAGAACTGCTGCTGTCGCTCTCATCACCCTCTGCTGCTGCATCAGGACGTGGTGGTGCTATGGGTGGCAGCCCACGCAAAGCCCTGGTATGGTCCTCCATGGCAGCAAGCATGCGGGTGTGGAAGGTCTCATTCTGGAGGATTATAGTGCGGAGATCCCCATGCAGCACCTGACGTGATAGCCGGATCTCCTGCCGAGTTGCCTGCATCTCAGCTGAGAGCAAACGTGTGAGCCGCTCCAGCTGCTGTTCTGTCCTCAAGTTAGTGGAAGCCTCAAGGTCAATAAGAGTCTCCCTGAGGTGATGGAGTTCTACCCTCAGGGCTTCCCTGTGGCCCTGGGACTCTATTGATATCGATTGGCGTACAGTCTCCAGTGCTGCCCGTCTGTCCCTGTTGGACGCCAACATGTCCTCTCTGTGTGATTGGCAAATGGAGTCTGTTGCCTGCTTTAGTTGCTCCATCTGCCTTTCAGGGGGGACAATGGAAGTGGCCACCCTCTCCATTGCTTGAGGCATCATCTCAACTGATGCTGCCTGTTGGGTTGCCATACTGTACATGGATTGTTCCCATACGGTATTGCCTGGTGGCGTACGGCCACTGCGTCGGCGGGCACCACACCTGTTTCGGGCAAGGCGATTTGCACCTTGCTGTGCCGGCACTGCCTGAGGCTGCAGGACTGCATTCCCCCTCTGATCTGCTGGCCCAGGAACAAGATCAGATGTTGTGGAGTGTGACCCTGCATCCGTATCCGCCAAAGGCGGATTTACCAACACTGACATCCCCATAGAGGGTTCTACCCCTGGTGCAGGTGGGTTGGACAGTACAGAATCCCTGCCAGAAACACTTACCTGAGACGTCACATAGGTCTCATCATCCGAATCAGCACCTGAATAGAGGTCTGGGGAGGTGCACCCAGAGACACCCCTGGACAGAATGGTCTGCAGCAAGATTGGGTTCTCACCCACCACCACACCATGTCCCCCACTGGTGCCCGGTCGTGCCTGAGATTGCTCCTGGGTCTGCACCATCTCCTCAACCTCAATAGCAGTGAGATGGACATGATGAGATGAAAAATGCTACATAGTGTGACAAAATACGCATGTGCCACACACTGCAACACATCCAGTGTACAAAAATACAGTGATTGCAGGCCGATGTACACATCAATGGTTGTGCACTTCAACATGACAGGAAACAACTATCATGTTCCACATTCAAACAGGCCCCAAAAATGTATGTGATCAGGCCAATACTCAATCAGCCTGAATGGTCAAATCATTCACCTAACAAGGTAACACATGTGGGCCAATGTGGGGTTCATCAATGACAGAAGCATGTCACAAATGTGACAATAGGGCTGACGAATGCATAGCAAAAGTGGGAGTATTGAAACAATCAGCCTGAACGAACACTGAAAAATACAAACAATGTTGTTGCAAGATGCCACTTCAAGGGCAACTGCCGTAATGTTGCGCTAAATTAATACTGTGGGCAGAAGGGATACTGTCACACTCAAATCGAAGGCCACTGAATTTTTTGGATGAAGCACATGGGTCACCCATACCACCCAGGCACACACACCCTCACCTGGCACTCAATCAGAACCCGTCACCCAAACAACATACACATTACACACACATGCATGGGCACTCACCGGACAATGCATCATAATCAGGTAGTTCTCCCACACCTTGGATCTGTTGCTCTGTGACGAAGGCCCAAGCAACAGACTCATGTTCAGTGAGTTTGTTGTCCTCTTGTGGAGACCCACCGCCAGTCACCAGAGTAGCGGCATGATTTGAGGCCAGCTTGTTCTTTGCTCTGCGTTTCAGGTCATTCCACCGCTTGTAGCAATCATCAGCTGTGCGCCTCACAAATCCAAGGGCACTTATTCGGTCCACGATGGTCTGCCAGTGTGCCCTACGTTGACCAGGTGTGGTCTTGCACCCTGCAGTCACCAACATTTCACGGCTATGTGCCGACATGTAGGACACAAGTGCATCAAGTTGCGCGTCATTAAAGCAAGGCTTCCTTGACGTGCCAGAGTGTGTAGCCGTGTCTGGGGTCTCAGCCTGTCGTGCCAGAGCACCCTTCTCCCTCTTCTTTAAAGGTGGAGCGGAGCCAGAGTGGCTTACGCCGCTCTGGTCAGTAGGGGCAGAATCAGCGGTGTACTGGGAGGTAGGAGTGTGGGAATGCACAATGACCATAGGTCTTGATGCAGGCATTGGTTGCAGGGTAATGTTGGCAGGGGGAACGTCAGTTTGATGGACCTGGACCGACACTGTCCTGGCTGGGATAGTCAGAGCTGGGGCGGATGGAGCTGCAGCTGCCCCTGCAGCCTCCCCACCCTGCATACTTGGAGCAGCAGATGACATAGCTGCCCCAGATCCACGTGGCTTGGTGACAACAACTTGCACCGCCACACGTGACCTAGACTTGCTGACCTGGAAGTCAGCCTGGGAGTCATCCTGTGCCAGGTCAGGTGCCACAATGGGCTGGTCCAACAGGGGCTTAGCTGGGATGGTGTCAGCCACGTTTCCCTCAACCATGGGGTGGGGGGCATGGGTGTCCCTGATTGTTCTTCGACACATGGGGGTATAGGGGCACCCAGCAAATCCCGGCCACGTCTCCTACCGCGCCCACCACGCCAACCTTTTGAAGGTCGGCCACCTTTGCCTCACTTACCGCTTGGTCGCCTCCCAACCATGGCACTGATGTTGTTGTGCGTATGGGAGTTGCAGTAAACTATTGTCCTGGGTAATTGGGGGTCAAAGGGGTAGGATACCAGATGGAATTCGTACCCTAGTGCTCTAACAAGGCTGTCTGTGACCCCTGGGGGAAGATGACGGGTCACGCAACGCACAGGCAGCCCAAAATCAAAAATTAACATGCACGCAACCACTCGTAGACCATGTGCGTGAAAAAATGAACCCGCACTACGCTGTGGCAACCAGAAACACAAAAATAAGCGTACGCATAATACACGCAGCCTACAATGACCTCTGAAGGGAACGCGACACACGGGGCAAGCACAGTTGCTAAGTACGTTCAGAACTCACCGTCTGCCTGGAAAAAGAACGTGAAAAATATGCGTGTGTGCGTGTTGGCAACACCCCCGCCAAAAGAAGAATTGTACGCTGTCTGAGGAGAAAGGACAAAAGGAGAAGTGAACTCTGTTTGAGGAAACAGGCCCAACAAAAAATCAGAAAAGTCCTGTCAGAGGTAATAGGGAGTACGAACTAGAAACACTGTGAAGTAATCGCGTGTGAACCGACAAGAAGTACAGATTTCACCCACTCGCTCGCCACGAAAAGCACGTACAAGGAAATGGCGTCCTACACATAGCTTTTAAACCGGCCCACACGTACACGTCAGATACGTGTGTATGCAGGCCCTTTCCTCCAATTACACGCGGTGACACTCGGACGTGCAGTTTTTCCACGTGTGCTCTGTCATCACGTGCTATGAGGGAAATGCCAGTGCACGTAATGTAACTTACGTGCTTACGTGCTACGGCGATGACACTCGGACGTGCAGTTTTTCCACGTGTGATCTGTCATCACGTGCTATGAGGGAAACACCTGCGCGCATAATGTAACTTATGCACTTATGCGCTAAGGGCCTTTGGTCCAATGAAATCACGTGCGTGTGCTGACGTGCTTACGCGCTATGGCCCTTTCCTCGAATTACACGCTGACGTGTAATTTTATGACGTGCCAAATCACTCCGTATCAAGCTGGCCACACGAAAACACACGGAAGACCACGCTCCTGCCCAGAAGGCCAAATTACTGCCCCCCGGAGCCCCGAGCACGCTCCCACCTGCCATCTGCTGCTGCCTGACTGCCTGCTGCCCACGTGCCCTGCCATTTGCTGCCTGCACGTCAGCCAAGGGTGTAGTTGCTGTGACCACCCCAGCTGGAACCGAAGACTCCCGACTGGGATTCCATCGCTCCACAGCCCAGCCCCAGGACCCAGTTGCCCACTCACTCCTGCCTCTGGGGTTGCCATGTCCAGCACAACACCATCTGGCAGCACTGGCAACCCCCAGCCAGAGAGGCAGAGGGCCACCAGCTTCACTGCCACCAAAGTTGGTGTCCTGGTGGAGCAAGTCCTGGGGCAGTATGATGCCCTCTTTGGAAGTTTGCGCGCCGACAATGAAGGACGGACCAGGATCTGGATGGACATCGTGACTGCCATCAAAGCGGAGGGGGTGGCAGTCCGTGACTTACATCATGTCAAGAAGCACTGGGATGACTTCAGGTCCAGGACACTCAACAAGGCCCGGCGCCTCGCTAAGGCAGCGGATGCCAAGGGGCGCCGGGGCCAGCTGTCGAACCATCAAATGAGGGTCCTGGAACGCATATGCCTAGCGCTCTACGTCCAGATCCTTGAGAGGCAGACCCGTCTGGAGTCGAGCAGTAAGTGTACATGCATGTTGATAGTACGCTGTGCGTGTCGTGGTGTGCCAGTAGTGTGCAGGTTGCACATGTGTTTATGTAGGGCCATGTAGGGATGTGTATGAACATGGGCGTGAGGTTGCCACATGTGATCGCTCTCAGTTGTGTGAGTATGTTGGTAAGCATGCTGGGCAAATGCAGGTGTGGGAGCACACATGTTTGAATTTCTGGGTATGTACATTGGCATGGTTGTGGCATGGATGGTGGTTCATAATGCATGTATCTGCACTGTATACATGTGCATGTATGTGTATCTGACAAGTGTGCAACTGTGATGCAACATGGATGCACGTGACACTGATATGTAGAAGGATGAATGGCAAATGTGACATGCATGTCGATCTCATCACTGCAACAGTTGGAGTAGATGTAGACATGCATGTAAGTGTGGTGGCGTGTGTGCATGTCTAGTTCACTCCTTGTGTTTCATGTGATGTCAGGCTCACCTTTGGCTGTTCATGCTGTTGTATGTGTATGGATGGTGCTGCCTGGTGCAATATTGCTGTTGAAATGTTCATGTGTTTGAGTTAAAATGACATGCGTTTCGTGGAGTGTGATGCCGTGTTTATGGTTAAACAATGCCACTCATGTGCAACTGTCATGTGTGTATCAGTCAATTGTACAGTGCCCTGATGCCTGTGTTTTATCTCTCCTTGTCTGCAGCATCAACTGAAGAAGAGGGCAGAGAGGGTGCTGTGGAGCACAGCGGCAGGGATCATCCCGCCAGCCGGAGACGCAAGGCCCGGCTCCCCTCCCAAGTTGTCATCTTGTGGGGGAGTGAGGAGTCCGGTGCCGCGTCCCAGGCCGCAGCTGCCGAGGGAAGGTCCAAGAGGCAGTGTTCTGAGTTGGACTCCTCGGCAGCAGAAGGGGCAGCTGAGACCCCACAGGGTCCGACGGAGGAAGATGGCGCGGAGTCATCCAGGTTGGTGGGGGGTTTGGTGGAGGAGGAGGCCGTGCAAGGGACAGACATGGGGTCTGGAAGTGGGGATTCCACTGGTGCTAGTGGTGCAGTGCAGGGGCAGGGACAGGAGGCAGCACAGGCCACCACGGAGGTGCCTGTGTGTAATCCTGTCCCCGATCCTGTGACTGCATCATCCCGCACCAGCAGGGATGCCTACGTCCAGACCCGTTTTCAGGGAGGGGATCCGCTTACAACAACTGGCCTTCCTCTCCATGCGGACGTGGCTATCCGGGACCGGGTTGAGCCTGTCCTGGGTGGGGTGGCGTTGCGTCAACGGGCCATGTGAGGTGACCTGCAGTCTTTTCATGAGGAGACTGCACGTCATCTCGAATGGCTCGTTGACCGTGTTGACCTACCGGGACAGCTCACCAGGGCCGGATTCCTCCGTTTGCTGGACCTTGTTCGGACCCCCTCCTCAACTGAACCCCCTATGCGCCAGTCGTACTCCATGCCATCTTCCCACCCATGTATCACCTGGGTACCCTGTGGAGCTGCCTCTGACCCTGCGGCCAGGCTGGTGGAGGACACATCCCTGCCACAGTTGGGAGTCGGACGTCCAGCAGGGGTGGCCACATCAACAACTGCACCCCAGCCGGAGGAGGATGTGCATGCAGCAAGAGCCAGGGCACAGGCAGAGGCACAGCAGCAGCAGCAACAAGGTGGGAGCCATCATGGCTCGGGGCCTTCGTCATCGGAGGGGCAGGCATCGGCCAGAGGACAGGAGGACCCAGGACTGGAAGTGTCTTCCGTGTGGCAGCGGTTAGGCCATGCTATAGATGCGGAGCGGCAACGGGCAGAAGAGACACGGCTCACGATGGTCAGGGCGGAGAACTCCATGCGAAGGGCCCTGAGGCGGGCCGAGTGCCTCGAGGCAATTCGCAGGGAGTTGGAGGAGAACATGTCGTCGTGCCTGCGAACCCTCAGGGCCATGGAAGAGGACCGCCTCCAGGACATTGAGCAGGAGTTTAATGATGTCCTGGCCCAGGACATCCAAAAGTGAGCCGTCGGACTAGCCCGCTGCCATTGTAAAATAGTTTTTAGAGTTAGCTTTCCTTTTCGTTTTCCTTTTATTTGTGGTCAATGGACAATGCCACACACATTTGTATATAGTTATATTTTTAGGTAGTTTCTTAGGTAGGTTTCATTTGTTTAGTTGGGCTCATGGACCCTTTACATCGTTGGACAATGGATTGATTTATTTTTGGGATTTTTGCACATGGATTAATGGATTTTTATTTTGGACAATGGATTGTATATAGTTACATCATGGATTCATTTGGATTTTTTTTTTCATTATGGACATGGAGTAATGGGTTTTTTTTTCAGGACATTGTATTGTAAATAGTTGGACTATGGATTGATTTTGCATTTTTATTTATCATTATGAACATGAAACAATGGATATCTTTTTTTTAACCTTTTTTTGGATTTGCGTTGGTGGAGGGAGAGTTTGGACTGGTTTTCTTTCAAATTTTTTTGCATTGCTTATCATTTTCATTCTTTCATCTTTTTCACATGCTTTTCATTTCATGTTTGATATTTTGGTATGCTTTCATTTCATTTATTTATTTATGTACATAATACATTTTCATAATTTAGTTCCATATGTGGGATTTGCTCATTGGGTTGATGCATGTGAAATTGTGGTTTTACACAGGCAATGCAACCAGGGTATGTGTGTGATGGACATGTGTTGATGTACATAGTTGAGTTTTGGTTTGTGTCTTGAGATAGGCATGTCAGTTTGGAGTGGATTGGGAAATCATTGCGTCTCAAGAATGGGGTGGCGTGATGTGGTATTTTGTGGTGTAGAAGTGGGCCATGACTGTGCATCTTTATTTCGTGTAGGGGGACATGAGTGGGGGCCTGCTGGCAGGTGCCCCTGACTGCTGGGGGGTGGGGGTCCAGGGGGACATGAGTGGGGGCCTGCTGGCAGGTGCCCTGCACTGCTGGGGGGTGGGGGTGCAGGGGGACATGAGTGGGACATGAGTGGGGGCCTGCTGGCAGGTGCCCTGCACTGCTGGGGGTGGGGGTGCAGGGGGACATGAGTGGGACATGAGTGGGGGCCTGCTGGCAGGTGCCCCTGACTGCTGGGGGGTGTGGGTGCAAAGGGACATGAGTGGGGGCCTGCTGGCATGTGCCCCTGACTGCTGGGGGGTGGGGGTGCAAAGGGACATGAGTGGGTAATCAGTAGTGCAAGCTGACATGTGGCTTGGCTGGGGGCGTGCCCATGGTGGATGGGCTGCCTGCGGGACATGACCAGGGGTGCAGGGTAGTCCCCTGTGGTGCGGGCTGCCTGCAGGGGCCGTGGAGGGTGTAGAGGGAACACCTGGGAGGACCCACACTGCCAATTCACGTGTAGGACTACCCGCGCACCCCTGAAATACATGTACCCTGCTGTAATCGCGTGTGAGACTTCCTGCGAACCCCAGTTATACACGGACCCCACTCGCACAGGGCCTATCGCGCGTGGAACCTCCCGCGAACCCCAGTAATATACGTACCCCGCTCGCACAGGGCCTATCGCGTGTGAAACTTCCCACGAACCCCCGTAATACATGTACCCTGCTGAAATCGTGTGTGAAACTTCCTGCGAACCCCAGTAATAAACGTACCCCGCTCGCAAAGGGCCTATCACGTGTGAAACTTCCTGCGAACCCCAGTTATACACGTACCCCACTCGCACAGGCCCTTTCGCATGTGAAACTTCCCACGCACCCCCGAAATACACGTACCCTGCTGAAAACGCGTGTGAAACTTCCCGCGAACCCCAGTAATACACGTACCCCGCTCGCACAGGGCCTATCGCGCGTGGAACCTCCCGCGAACCCCAGTAATATACGTACCCCGCTCGCAAAGGGCCTATCGCGTGTGAAACTTCCCACGAACCCCCGTAATACATGTACCCTGCTGAAATCGTGTGTGAAACTTCCTGCGAACCCCAGTAATAAACGTACCTCGCTCGCAAAGGGCCTATCACGTGTGAAACTTCCTGCGAACCCCAGTTATACACGTACCCCACTCGCACAGGCCCTTTCGCATGTGAAACTTCCCGCGCACCCCCGAAATACACGTACCCGGATCCAATTGCGTGTGAGACTTCCTGCGAACCCCCGTAATACACGTACCCTGCTCCAATCGCATGTGAAACTTCCCGCGAACCCCAGTTATGCATGTACCCCACTCGCACAGGCCCTTTCGCGTGTGAAACTTCCCGCGCACCCCCGAAATACACATACCTGGATCCAATAGCGTGTGAGACTTCCCGCGAACCCCCGTAATACACGTACCCTGCTCCAATCGCGTGTGAAACTTCCCACGAACCCCAGTTATACACGTACACCACTCACACAGGCCCTTTCACATGTGAAACTTCACGCGAACCCCTGTAATACACGTTCCTCGCTTGCCGTTTGCTTTTTGGCAGCCCTGTAAACTGGTCCAGGGTTAGTGCAGCCCTTTGCGCTGGATTGGGGATTTTGATGGCTTTTCCTTGCGCAAGGGCATTCTTGGGGGCGTAACTGGTGCTGCTACAGGGTGGGGGTGCAAGGGGACATGAGTGGGGGCCTACTGGCAGGTGCCCTGCACTGCTGGGGGGTGGGGTTGCAGGGGGACATGAGTGGGGGCCTGCTGGCAGGTGCCCTGCACTGCTGGGGGGTGGAGGTGCAGGGGGACATGAGTGGGGGCCTACTGGCAGGTGCCCTGCACTGCTGGGTGGTGGGGGTGCAGGGGGACATGAGGGGGGGCCTGCTGGCAGGTGCCCTGAACTGCTGGGGGGTGGGGGTGCAGGGGGACATGCGTTGGTGATCAATAGTGCAAGCTGACATGTGGCTTGGCTGGGGGCGTGCCCATGGTGGATGGGCTGCCTGCGGGACATGACCAGGGGTGCAGGGTAGTCCCCTGTGGTGTGGGATGCCTGCAGGGGCCGTGGAGGGTGTAGAGGGAACACCTGGGAGGACCCACACTGCCAATTCACGTGTAGGACTACCCGCGCACCCCCGAAATACATGTACCCTGCTGAAATCGCGTGTGAGACTTCCCGCGAACCCCAGAGACACACGGACCCCACTCGCACAGGGCCTATCGCGTGTGAAACTTCCCGCGAACCCCAGTAATACACGTACCCCGCTCGCACAGGGCCTATCGCGTGTGAAACTTCCCGTGAACCTCAGTAATATACGCACCCCGCTCGCACAGGGCCTATTGCGTGTGAAACTTCCCACGAACCCCCGTAATACATGTACCCTGCTGAAATCGTGTGTGAAACTTCCTGCGAACCCCAGTAATACACGTACCCCGCTCGCACAGGGCCTATCACGTGTGAAACTTCCTGCGAACCCCAGTTATACACGTACCCGGATCCAATTGCGTGTGAGACTTCCTGCGAACCCCCGTAATACACGTACCCTGCTCCAATCGCATGTGAAACTTCCCGCGAACCCCAGTTATACATGTACCCCACTCGTACAGGCCCTTTCTCGTGTGAAACTTCCTGCGAACCCCCGTAATACACGTACCCTGCTCCAATCATGTGTGAAACTTCCTGTGAACCCCAGTTATACACGTACCCCACCTGCACAGGCCCTTTCGCATGTGAAACTTCCCACGCACCCCCGAAATACACGTGCCTGGATCCAAAAGTGTGTGAGACTTCCCGCGAACCCCCGTAATACACGTACCCCGCTCCAATCGCGTGTGAAACTTCCCACGAACCCCAGTTATACACGTACACCACTCGCTAGGCCCTTTCACATGTGAAACTTCACGCGAACCCCTGTAATACACGTTCCTCGCTTGCCGTTTGCTTTTTGGCAGCCCTGTAAAGTGGCCCAGGGTTAGTGCAGCCCTTTGCGCTGGATTGGGGATTTTGCGCAAGGGCATTCTTGGGGGCGTAACTGGCGCTGCTGCAGGGTCGCTGCGCCACTCTGCGCCACGGCTGCTTTTGGAGGCTAAAATCCATGAATACACTGCACGCGGAAATCGATTTTAGCGCACGCGGCTGGCGCAGACATTCGCACGCACACACTGTGTGCCAGCCGCGTGCACCACTTGTGCGCGAAATTCTATGAATTACCCCCTATATCTACTATCTATGAGGTTATCAGACCATAAAAACTCAATAAGGTCGAAAAAAAAAGACCGAACAAAAGGTCGATGTTTTTTTAAAATTATATATTTATTTTGGGGTCCGGGATTAAAAAGAAATGGTAAAAAAAATAAAGAAATAAAAAAAGGGAGGGTGGGGGGGAACCACCCCCATTTCGAATAAAAAACGTCATCAAAAAATTCTAATTTTTTTTTTCGGCCTTTTTTTTCGAGATGTATTTTTTCGAGATTTATTTATTCGAGGTTTTGACCATAAACCGATTAGAAATACACTAACCTGCAGCTAAATGGACTGAGGACTGTAATCTAGGAATTCCAAATCCGAAAACAAAAACCAACGAAAGGAAAAGGGAAGTTAGTAAGGTGACTAACCCGAACGGAACGAGGGCCGCACTAGTGACGGGTTGGTGCACACCGGATAGCGTCCATAAGTTCAGTGCAATATCCTTGAAGCAATGAAGGCTGAAATGGATGGATATCCGGTTGGAAATAAGTCTAAGGAATTCCTAGAACAAGAAGGTCCAGGATAGGCAGGGACTGGCAGGGCCCTTTTAAGGGAGGTTGAGGCTGGGATAGGAACTGATTGCAGAGTAACACGGGACTCAGTTCTCACCTATATTCACCCCCTTGTGGAGACAGGATAACTGGAGAAGATGAAGGAGGAACGGAGAGGATCCGGTACCCTGGACGTGGAGAATAGAATAACCAGCTGAGCCGCTATGAGTTGCTGCAAGGAGCCAGAGGACCGCGGCTTTGGGTTAGCTGGAGTTCCTGCAGTAGATTGCAGCATGGGTCCGGCTGACAGCAAGAGGAAGAGCAGTCTGCAAACTGCTGGGAAGCGTGGTAGAATACCGAGCTCCGTAACGCTGACAAAAGAACAACGATCAGAAGCACCGTATCGCGGGAGGCTTCCGTTTAAGTACCATTCAGCTGATGAGGGCGCGAGAGTAGCGCGAGTCAGCTGATGAGGGAGCGTGAGTAGCGCGATGACGTACCATCATGTGACACTCGTGCATACCTGTGGAATAATTGGTAAGCGGTATGCACGGTATGGAATGTCTGTTCGGAAAAGGCAGAAGGTAGGCAGCAGAGAAAAGCGCGATAGAAGTCTTACAGGGATTAGCGGGAATGAAGGCGTTTGCCAGAAAACTTCCCCCAGAGTCGCCACCGAGTATAAAACGGTCTGGCTGATCTCTGGGCTGTACGTGCAGGGTGCTGAGCATGAGCAAGAGAGGATCTGGCAGGCATGACACCCGTCCCTTCTTGTCTCCAAAGCAAATCTTTGGGTTAGAGAACACATCCTATCTTTTTCCAGAGTGCCCGTTGTTCTCTAGGGCTTTCACTTGCATTTTGATTATCTGGAGCACCAGCACTGCGGTGTACCGGGCTGAACTGTACCTGTTGGGACACAGTTTCCATTTTCTGGGAATCTGTGAATAGAAAATATGCTGCTTCTTTTGCCAGCTTGTCTGTGGCATCAGTTCCGAGAGCTATTGAATTAGTGTGGTTAGTATGTGCAGCGCACATTACTAGACCTATCTCTGCTGGTAAGGTTAACACTTCAATTAGCCGGGATAGGAGCGCAGCATGCTGGACAGGGGACCCATCAGACCTCCTAAACCCTCTTCTCTGCCATCTTGACAACCCAGAATGGACAGTGGAGGTGACGTATGCGGAGTCTGAATAAACAGTAACTGCCTTCCCCTTACACATTTCTAGCACCTCCAAATCTGCTGCTCGTGCAACTGTCTCTTCAGTCTGACACAGTACTCCCCATCCACAAGACCCATGACAGCTGCACCCGTATGTCTGTCACCTGTCCCCTGGTTGATGATCGAAGAACCATCAACAGAAATCACCTCACCCCACCTCCAGGGCATTCTCTTTCACATTCACCCTCTCTTCCTCTTCTACCTCATATGTGGCACACTCGTGTACAATTTCCTCAGGCTGCACTGGCTCTGCTACAAATGTCACAGGATTTACTAGGTGACATCACACAGGATGAATTGATGCATTTGATAAAATGACCTGATACCCTGATACTTTCTGAGTCGTCAATGTGGATTTAGTCTTTTCTAGAATCACAAAGACTGCATGCTCTACGTACAATATCACTCGGCAAACCATAGTAATTGTTGAAGACTTTTGAATTGCAAAAGCATCTGCCGCTAGAGCTTGCTCACAAGAGAAATGTCCCTGCATCACTGGGTCTATGAGTCTGTTGTAATATGCTAAAGGTTTGTGGCCTAGCGATGTTTGCCGGGTCAGGACTACTGTCATCACTTGCTCATTTGAATAGGAAAACAGAAAGAAAGGCTTCTTGTAATTTGGGGTCGCAAGGACCGGAGCATTGCTGATCGCAATGTCCCCATTTCCCCAGGCGACTCTATCAGACCTTTCACCTTCTGTGCTTCGTTTAGTCCCTGCAGTAAGGGCCTTACATGACTAGAGTAATCAAAGAACCAGGATCTAGAATAGTTACAACGTCCCAAAAACGGATGCATTTATTTCACTGTGACTGGCTGAGGCGTATTTTGAACTGTAGTGGCTCTTTCTAGCATTACCTTAGTTCCTGTGGGAGATATTCTTTGCAAACTTTGTACCCCTTCACGGCGATGAGGGTGAGGAGCGTTATTGAGTTTCCTCAACACTGCTTCTCTTAAGTGCTTCAGAATTATAGATTGTCCACGTACTGAATTACGGTACTGGACACATGTAAATTACCCAAATCCATCTGAACCACCCTGTTAAATACACTCAGAGATTCACAGTAACCGTGGGGAAACCTTGTGTACTGTAATCTCTGACAATGATACGTAAATGCAGTGAGGTACTGAGAATCAAGGTGTAAGGGAACAGAGAAAAATTCACTGTTTAAAGCGATTACTGTGAATTGGGTTGACCACTAGGGATGTTATAGAGAATTGTGGCAGGATTCGGTACCACTGGAAATTCCACCTCAAAAATATTATTGAGGGGGTGCAAATCCTGGACCATCCTCCAACTGGACCTCTTCACCTTCTTCACAGGACAGAAAGCTGTATTGCATGGGGGCACAGAAGGTTGCTTTATGCCTTGCTTTAACAATGCCATAATGGTTTCATAAATCCCTTCATCCACTTCCTTAGAAATGGGGTACTGCTTCACCCGTGGTAATATCGCACGAGGTTTCAATTTTACCCTACCTGCTTCACCACTAATTAGCAGCCTCACATCATGAGGATTGCTGGGCCACAAATGGTCTGGCACTTTTCCCAAATCCTACTTCCAAAATAGCAATATATTTTTAACTCTGAGCATGATCTGTGATAATTCCATTTGCTCTATTGCTATCTGGCAAAGCACCTCAGTTTCAAAGACCATCTCTCCTGTGTCTTCAGTGTCTTTGAACCGTTGCTCGTCAGACACGTCCCTTAGCGATAAGGTTGGATTGATGCACAGAACCGTGTGACACTCTCTGTCTTCCTCATTTGTGCTCGAGAGAACCACCCTGTTTTGCTTGATTACTATGGCCTCTAAGAGAAATATAACAATGGTGTCTGACGTTACTTCCTGTGGCAGATCAGGACGAAACAAAAACTCAATCGCCATACCTGATTCCTTATCCCCAGGACCCAACTCGACACAACCATCACCACATGAAGAAACAATGCTGCTTACACGGGAACAACCCCTAATCGCACAATATGTTATGTTATGTCAATTTGATTTATACTGCACACTGCTAACACCCATGGGCAGTCTCCATGTGCTTGCATGGCTCTGGAAGAAAAGGGGAGTGGGGAGGTTAGTGAGGATAGGTTCAGAACCAGGAGGAACAGGCATCTGTGAGTGTTGTTTTGCATGTGGGAGTTGGTGAGGAAGACCCCTGTGTTGTAACTGTATGGGTAAGACTCAGTGCTTCTGACGTGTGCTAATGTTTGTTTTGGTGTTAGTGTGTTTTGTGGTGTTGGGTGAGTGGTGGTTGTGCGCACTGGTTCGACAGTGTCCATAAGGGATCCAGAGTCGTAGGTGGCCGTAGCTGTAAGACTACCTGGTGTCTTGGTGTGTGCTTGCGTTGTTGATGATTTTATGTACTATGTGGGGTGGTTCACTCTAACTGTGCTTCCAGTAACTCAAAGATGGTGGATGTGAACATGGAATTGATTCCTCTGTAAAGGTAATCGACATTCGCAACTTGCTCAGGATGTCCCTTCCCAAAAGATTTGCTGGGGTGTCCATGCAATACAACAAAGGGGCTGAAACATTTTGATTACCCACCTTGATACGAAGATCTTCAGCATAAGGAACCGACAGGATAGCCTCAGATTGTCCATTGTTTTTCCTGACAAGGGGAACTGTCAGTTTTATCAATAGATGGGCTCACCTTTGATTTTTGCTGTGGAGATGGAACTGGAGGCAGGGTCTTTTTGAATCTTCTCTTGGACTTGGAATCCTGCAGATAGGGGCTAGTCTCACCCAAAGCCACCCTGCCTGCGTAATAAAAACACTGGCAGGGTAACCTTGGAAGAAACCTATTAAGGAGAATTCTCAGAAATGTGCTAATTCCTCTCTACCTTAGAGACCCGCAGCAACTTTGTTGGATTTTGAGGACTTACATTTTTAACCTGGAGAGAGTGAGACCCTTTTTCCCACTCTCTCATGTATTTTAAATGTGATTTGAACCCTGTGTTTCTTTTTGATTGTGGAGTCTGACAAACTCCATAGGCATCCTCTTTTACATTTTGTCTCACAGCACCCTCAGTGCAGTGACACAGGGAAGTCTTTCAGATTTCCCAAAGGTTTAAATACCTTCTCTTGGATGAACTACTGTTTCCAAGAGCAGTAAAGTGAAATTGACTTTACTTACATTAGTAACTTTCTAGACCCAGCACACACTATCTTACAATAAGGTGCTGGAGGGGTTACTTAGTGTCCCCGTTTATCTAGCTCCTCATGTAACAATTATATGTTACCTTTTCCTCGACGAATGGCTGGTGGCAGTGGTTTACGTTTAACTACCGTGGTGTGCTTTTACCACAGGCTGCGTTCGCAGCGGCAGTAAAGCACCCAAGGGTGCCATTTTTGTCAAAATGGCCCCGGTCTTGTTTTTTTTGCAATTTCTTTGTGGAAAGGTCCTTCTTGAGATTTACTCTGCGTGCCAAACCAGGTTTGGTCCCTTCGTTAGTTTTGTCTTTGGCGGGATTCACGAGTGAAGCCCGCCTCTGGCTCCGGGGTGTCTGGCAGGAGCAGGAAGCGAGGCAGGTGCCCGAAACTCCCTGTGCTTAGTCTCCTAGGAGACCGGAATACACTCCTTTGTGATTGAGTCAACCACTGGATAAAGGAATCCGAAGAAGAACTTGGAAGAGACTCCTGCTGCATCTCCTAGACCGTTGGTTTGCCCGGTGAAGCCCTGCTGCTGTGCTGAAGCTCCAAATTCACCTCGACTAGAGAAGCCCTGTAAGGACGACTTCTCCCCTTGAGTTGGTGGGACCAATCAACTCCAAAGTAAGCCACCTGGACATCCTTACGAAGCTGGTTGAATTTCCACTACAGTCGCTGCTGGAAACCGTAGAGCCAGGGAGAGGAAGACCAGTTTGTGTGCGTTGCATTTAAGTTGGCCAAGAGCTCCAGGAAGATCCTCCGGACTCCCAGGAAGCAGAACTGATTGAGCCTGAGCTACCTCAACAGAGTGTTGGACCCCAGATGCAAGGAAAGCCCATATTGACAGCCAAGAATCTACAGTGTTGTTATTTGCTTAGACACAAGGAGATGAAACCGCCAAGTGCCACAGAATAGAAGTTGATCCTTTTCTGCCGCCGACTATCCCATTGCAGTGCAGGAGTCCTCCAGACATCCTCCCTCTTGTCCCCACGACTGAGGTCCAGGAACACAGGATCTGCAGAGCTGCACAGGAACAGAAGCCAGCCAAAGCCCTTTTCTTCTAATCAAAGGTACTGTAAAGTCTAAGAGAACTTACCTCTTGTTATGTAACATCACTTGTTCTCAGTGGAGACTTGCCTTGGTTGCTTCTGTAGAGTTGACAACAGCTTCTATACTTCACAAGCCTAAACAGCTTGTGGCCCTACTTTGATTTCTTCTTTTCTTCAAAGAAACATTGTGTAAGACTTTTACCTACCTGCAATAATTGCTTCAGTCACCTTGACTTTTGTCCAATTGACTTTGGCCTTGCCTGCCTCCCTGAATAACTCTTCTTCCCTCTGAATCTGTGTGTAGCCCTCCTTCCAGGAACGGGTTAACTTGCTTTGCATTCGGGGTTACCAAAAGTACTTACCTGCTTCAGAATGTTTGTGAGATTTCTTGTTTTATTCTAACAATCTGTTTCTTTGACATACTCCTAAGTATTGCCCTAAATGCAACAGTGATATATTAATGTCCACAGTGTCCTAGCTATTGAAGTCACCTGAGGGTGTAGGAAGTGTCTGTGTGCCACCCCAAATGGGTGTTTACTGATTTAAGGACACCCAGAGTGTGTATTTTGGAGTGTATTTGTATGTTAGTACGTGTGTGTTACTATTACTCAAACTTACTGTTAAATAAATTAATAATTGTTTAATCAAGAAACCTTGAGTTTATTTGAATACTTGTCACTGTGAATCTCTGTGTAACTCCCCTACAGCTCACATTGACCCCTCTTGAGATAAGCCTGGCTGCTCAACATGCTACCAACCTGTGTAGTACAGACCTATACCAAAGGGCTCCTATTGCCAGGAGGTCATGGTTGTTGTAGTGCACCCAAAGGGTACTGCCTACAATCTTGTATAACACAACCGCCAATAGGTTCAGGAAAAACCCTCTGGACAAGGTAAAAAACCTGAGATCTTGTAGATGCAGGGGAGATACAATAACTGGTACAAACATATCTGGAAAAAATGTGAAGTTCGTCTGAGCTTGATGGTAAAAGTAGTCCAAGGATGCGGAGAGACAGGATGGAGAATTCCAAAAATGAGAATGCGTAGGCAACCACGGAAAGGACTGCTTGTAGGACTGGCAGGGAGACACAGTGGAAGAACGAACACAGAAGGACAAGGAAACAGAAAACCAGGCAGGAAAAAACAAGAAGCGCTGAATGGCGGCAACCAGGAAATTACGAGGAAAGGCTAGCAATCACAAGGAATAGAAATTTGCAAAATGAGGAGGGGGTGCGCTGAGCTAGGATCTAATCCTAACATTGAGACGCAAAGAAGTGTTTCCCTGCACAGGCATTAGAGAGCGTTCCCCGGAAGTGGAACCAACAGGACAGGCAGTATGCAAAAGACTAGACCACTGAATGAAACAAATGGAAATCATGTTGGCAAGGCAAAGGAAAAATGCAGATGCGATGACAAGTGCCAATTGGACCAAAGTGTCCAGGGTTTACCGATATTGACAGTATGCCCACTCCGATAACCCACTCCTCCTGGCTTGCCTGGGTGTAAACGATACAATCGTCGCAGGAGTACAGGAGCATTGATGTTTCTTAGAGGTTCCCATGTCCACTCACTGGGAGGATACCCCTTCCACTCAACCAGATAATACAAGCGCCCCATTGATATTCTGAATCACAGATTCTAGATACCTCATATTCTAGTTGATGATCTGTGGAAATAGTAGGATGGGGAGCAGGGTTTAGAGGAGAGCTGGAAGGTCTGAAGGTTTTTAGCAATGTTGTATGAAATACTGGGTGGATTGTCTTCCAGGTAACCAGAAAGATAATCGGTAAGACACCAGATTGATAACCTTTTGGTTGGAGAAGGGTCCATAAAAGCGTATTCAGAACTTGGCGTGACAGAGGTATTTGGGTAGATACTTTGAGGAATGCTATAACTAATCACCAATAGCATATTAAGGTCCCGGTTTCAGTTTTCTGTCAGCAAAGAATGTTATGGCTTGTGGGGCGTCTTCTAGATGTGCGTTGGTAGCCTTATGAATTGTGCGGAGGTCACTGATCCATTGATCCAGAGTAGGGACAGTGGATGCCCATAGATCTTTGGAAGGGAATACTGCTGGATGAAAACAAACAGTGAAAGGGAGAGGTTTTAAGAGAAGAATGTACCGAATTGTTATATATAAATTCTGCTATGGGCAACAGTAATCGCCAGTCGTCATTTACCTGCAAAGAAAAACATTGAAGATAGTGTTCAAGGGTTTTGTTTAGTCTCTCGATGACTCCATTAGTCAGAGGGTGGTAACGTAAGGTCATAGCCCTCTGGATTCCCAGTTTTTTGCAAAGTTGTGTCCAGAAATTAGACCCATATCAGGTCCCCCTGTCTGAGATAATCGTAAACAGAAGTCTGTGTAATCAAACAAAATCGGTTACAAAAACCGTTGCCATCTGTGTTGCAGAGGGCAGTTTGGTTAAGGAAGGAAAATGTGCCATCCTTGTGAAGAGATCCACTGCAACCATTATGGTGGTACATCCCCTGGACGTAGGGAGGTCCACAATACAATTAGTGGCAATAGTTTTCCTGGGTCTGTCAGGGAGGACAGGTTGATGTAAGAGGCACACTGGTTTTTCATGGAAGGGTTTGTTTTGTACATACACTTGGCTTGTGGTTACATAGAGCTTTATATCATCTGTCATTCTGGGCCACCAAAAGTACAGTCGAAGAGTGGCAATTGTGGTTCTTATTCCTCTTTGTCCCCCCGGTGGTGAATCATGGCCAAAGTGTAAGGCCATTTCCTGTATTTCTTTAGTGGGTAGGTACAGGGCGTTATTCCTAAACAGGAATTTGTTTTTCTTAGTGAGGCTTCGAACTTGGTTATTTAATGTTAGATGCTGGTCCGTCAATGTACTGGTTTGGTTTTAAACTACCTGCAAGAATTGATCCGTATAGCAGAGAAAGACTTTGTCCTGAAAAGGTTTAGAAGGTGTAGTCTCCAAAGGTCTACAATAATTTGGTCTACTGGTGGGAGCATCTGCAAAACAATTTAGTGTTCCAGGAATATATGTGATGATGAACTGGTATTTCGCAAAGAAATATGCCCATCTGGCCTTTCTGCTGTTCCGGCATTCCAAGGATTGGAGCACACGTAGGTTTCAGTGATCAGTTCTAATTGTTAAAGGAAACAGAGCACCTTGCAGCAGATGACGCCATTCCAAGAATGCCTGACGGATGGCTAAGAGTTCTTTTTCAAGGATGGTATAATTCCTTTCGCTAGGGTTTAGAGTCCCAGATAGGTATGCCAGGTGATGTTCAAGACCATCATTGTGTTGTTGCTTTAATACTGCCCCCAAGGCTGCTTCAGAAGTGTCTGTTTCAATGATAAAAGGTTTTGTGGTATCAGGATGCGAAAGAATGAGCGCTAAGGTGAACAAAACCTTTAAACATTGGAATGCTTATTCTTGTGTCGAGGTCCAAATAAACAGTGCACCTTTCTTTAGGAAATGAGTGATAAGCAGCATCAATTCAGAAAAAACAGGAATTCATTTTCTGTAAAAGTTGGCCATTCCAAGGAATTGTTATATGTGCTTTGCTGTGGTTGGTTGTGGCCAATCAGCAAAGGTTAGCACCTTTTGGGGGTCCTTGCAAATACTGGAAGAACCCATGATGTAACCAAGACACTGTATCTCAGACAGATTAAATTGGCACTTTTCGGGTTTAGCCAGAAATTTATGTTGCCCAAGTATAGTCAACACTGTTTTTGCATGTTTAGGGTTATCAATCTTATGAGAAGAGAATACCAGTATGCCATCTAGGTATACGATGACGAAATGAAAAAGAATGTCCAAAAATACTCGATCCATGAATCGTTGGAGAACAACGGCTGAGGTGTTCATTAACCCAAATGGCATCACTAGACATTAAAAATGCCCGAATGAAGTCCTTAATGCCGTCTTCCATTCATCCCCAGCTCGTATTCTGACCAAGTGATAGGCCCCTCTAAGGTCACGTTTGGAAAAAATGACCGCCCACTGTAGTATTTCTAAAATATCAGTGATAAGGGGTAAGGGATACTTGTCCTTTATCGTAACCAAGTTTAATCCGCAGTAATCTAGACATATTTGAGGCTTGGAGGTGTCTTTCTTTGGCACAAAGAATAAAGATGCGCCTGCTGGAGATTTTGATGGTTGTATAAGGCCATTTTATTTATTTAAGTCTAAATATTCCCAGAGGGCGATCTTCTCTGAAGCAGACAGGATAAACATGTTTCCAAATGGTATAATGGCATCTGGAATCGTTTCTATTGCACATTTTTCTTGTTGATGTGGAGGAAGATCGTTTTCTTGGGAGGAGGAAAAAACATGGATGAACTCTGCATATTTTACAGGCATTTGTTGAACAGCAGCTAAGGGTTTCTGGTTCTGATGTTCATTAGACTCAGTGGTATGTACCAGGATCTCACACCTGGTTCTCAGACAATGGGCCTCATCACGAGTTGGGCGGTAACGCCGGCGCTAATAGCGCTGGCGCTATCTGCCCTACCGCCAAACCCACCGGCGCTATTAGCGCCCGATCACGGGTTTGGTGGATTTGGAAATCCCCATTCCCCATTGAGCCCATTCGGGAATGCCCCATTCCCCATTGGGCTCAATGGGGAAATTTTGCACTCATACCGCCGGCGGATTTCGCGCCGGCGGTATGAGCGCGAATCTTCGGCGGATTTCCCCCCAGCTCAGAACTGGGGAGAAATCCGCCAAAGCCCTGATTTGGTGGACCCTTAAATCCGGCAGCAACAGCGCTACTGTCGGATTTAAGGGTTACTGCCAAACTCGTGATGAGGCCCAATGTGTGGTACAAAATACTGACCCAAGGAAAAGCGTCCCGGCTGTCCAATTTATATAGGGGTTATGGCAGTGTAGCCAATGTATTCCCAAAACCACAGGTTAATGAGCAGCTTTGATAATATAAAAGTGTAGGTCTTCTGAATGATGATCAATCAGCATACTGATGTGTTTGGTTTCTTCAGTAATGGGACCAGAGGACAAAAGATTCCCCATCGATTCCTTCCACGCTCTGTATTGTGGACTTCATTTTTCTTGGTCTGTTATGTGCTTGTGCCCCTTCATCGTCCATATAGAGCACCATGGCTCCACAGTCTACTAAAGCCAAGGCTTAGATGGGCTCAGAATTGGACAAAAGGGTGGAGATTTTTAGTATCACAAGTGAGGTTCTGTTCAGGGTTTGAATTGCTTGGACATTGGAGCTGGTATGATCCTCATGCTTCCTGCACCATTTAGGATCCAGAGCTCACGTTTCCTGACCTACGAGGTGGAGCAACAGTGCAATTTCAGACCAAATGGTTTGGTGAGGGACAATAAAGACATAGGCCTTTTTCCAACTATCTGTTCCATTCTTCCGTAGAGAGTGGACCACGAAGATTTCCTAGTTGCATAGGTTCGATATCGGTGGAACTCGTTGCACCCGGTGGTACTGTGGGAGAAACAGGTGAAGATGAAGGGGGAAATCTAGGTAGCAATCCTCATGTCTTTCTTCTTTCTAACTTTCTTTTCTGGGAAGGAAAATCAATTTGTAAGGCCATATCGATTAGGGCTTGAAAATAAGGAGGTTGTGGAATTCTTTCCAGTTCGTCCTTGACATCTTCAAGTAGGCCTCTTCGAAACAGTGTAAAACATGCTTCCTGAGACCAATCGGCTTGCTTAGCCAATTGTATGAACTTTGCCACATAGGTGAGCATATCCTGGGTTCCTTGTTGGTAATCTAGTAATTTCCCCAAAATGGAAAAAAACTATATCCGGGTGATCAGACATAGCCTTGAAAGCAGTAACAAATCTGACATAGTAATCCAATAAAGGGTTGGATAAGGAGGCCAGTGGTGTGGCCCAGGTAAATGCATTACCAGTCAAATGGGAAATCAGAAACCCCACCTTAGCCCGATCCATAGCATAGAAAAGAGGCTTAAATGTAAACTGTATTATTCAAGTATGCTTGGGGCACCATCATATTTGTCAATCACTGTAGCTAATGAAGGCACTTCTTGGGCCAGGTAATCTCGAGTCAATACCAATTGGCGAAGTGCAGCATTTTCTGCTTTAATATTTTGCACTTCGGAGTTGAGTTCCTGCATGCCCATTATTACCTCCTGCATTTGTTCCATCTTAGATGTATTAAGTTGGCGTCTCAAACTGTCAACAGTTTCAGGAAAAAGGTGGTCTTGTAGATGCAGTGGCAATGAAAAAACTGGTACAAAAGTATCCAGAGAAAATCCGAAGTTCATCTGAGCTTGATGGTACAAGTAGTCCAAGGATGCGGAGAGACAGGCCTGAGAATTCCAAAAATTAGAAGGCGTAGGAAACATGGAAAGGACTGCTTGTAGGACTGGCAGGGAGACACAGGGGAAGAATGAACACAGAAGGACAAGGAAACAGAGAACCAGGCAGGAAAAAACAAGGAGCGTTGAAGGGCAGCTACCAGGGAATTATGAGGTAAGGCGAGTGATCACAAGAGATAGCAATTTTCAAAATGAGGAGGGGGCGCGCTGAGCTAGGATCTAATCCTAACGTTTAGACGTGAAGAAGCATTTCCCTGCAGGGGCATTAGAAAGCGTTCACCGGAAGTGAAACCAACAGGACAGGCAGTATCCAAAAGCATAGACCGCTGAATGGAACAAATGGAAACCATGTTGGGAAGGGCAAAGGAAAAACGCAGAAGCAGTGACAAGTGCCAATTGGACCAAATTTTCCCAGGTTTACCGACCTTGAAAGGAACTAATCTTCCTTGATACAAGACTTGGTCGTCCCTGTGTCGACCATGAAGGAAAACATTTGGTCACCTACCTGCACACCTATCCGGGGTTGTTTACTCTTCCGCATCGGTGGTAAAGGACAGGACTGGACACATCAGAGACCCCTGTGTGCTGTCCTATTCCTGGTACATATTAGCTCCTGGGAGAGAAAAAAGATTTCCCTCAAAAATACTTGCTCCAGGGTAGTGCACGACTGTTCCTTGGGGTAAAGGATTCTTATCCGATGTCTGCAACAATGCTTTTGCTGGCATGGTCGGTGGGTTCCCGAAGGTCTGTGCAGCCACAGTCGCTCAGTTCTGTTCAACCTGTGCCTGCTGCAATTGCACAGAGCCTGGGGCATATGGCAAGGTCGGGACCTGCATCTGGTGTGCTCCCATGTTAAAGTACTGTGGCCGTTCATGACAATCCCGTGACCCAGCCTTCCACACAACCAACACTGAATGCCATAAAATCCTCCATAATAATTTCTTGTTGGCCCATTAAACCGGGAACCCGCCAAATGACCCACTTCTGCATTGGAATCCTCCCATGTCCCTCGGAAACCCTCTCATCAGCCTAGGCCCGGGGATATATCCTCCCATCCACCCCTGTGTCATACCCGGTTCACTGTGTCCCTGTTGTCGTCGATTGCCCCTGCTGTCCCTCCATAGAATTTGTGATTACTGCCCCTTCTAGACAAATCTTCACCAATTTCTTTTGAACAAGCTTAGCCTCTGCTTTTTGTGCCTGCTCTACATGCTCCTACTCTTTTTCCTGTCTTCTCTTGCAAAAATGCACTATGTCTGACTGAATTTCCGGCCAACTCTTCGCCTCCATCCCTACCAATTTATCTAAATTGTGCTGGACTTCTTTAGGAAGTCCCTTATTCAGAATGAGGTACAGTAATTTCCACATTCTTGTTCCATGCTTCTCCCATTTCTGCCCTCCACATCTCCTGAATTAAATGGATGTGTGTGGTAGGATCATCATCCAATTTCATTGTTTTAGCAATAATTTAATTGATATTTTTCGTATCGGGATATGGAATCTGAAAGTCACCCCATTCCTGTGCCCTAAGAATATTAAAAGCTGCTCCAGCATGGGTATTTGTATCCAACTGAACTCCCGGATACCCCAATCTTTTCCACAGCTCATCTGACCGCTCCCCCATTAGTGCCGTGAGTAAGATCTTCATGTCCCCTATGGCTAATATGACACCAACAGTGTGCTTCTCCAATGCATAAATCCACTTCCCCACCCCTGCAGTGAGCAAAGGGAGTGTCTTCATCAAGTTTCTCTGGTCCATGTGTGACCATGGGACATAATACACCCTTCCCAGACCCTTCTGGAACAAGGGAAACTGAGTTACCCCTGTTTTTCCTGGGGTTTTCCACATCTCTCCCCTACCACTTACTACAACCATGTGACTACCCTGCATGTCCTATGGCTCCATGCTGTGCTTTCTATCACAGCTACTGGAGCGGGAGGTAGGGTGACTATACCCTCTTCTCCTTGCTAGACATCCCATTCCTCTCCTTCGTCATTGTCTACTCCATCTACTATATCCTCTGACCCTTCTACAGGCATAGAAGCATAATCAGCACTGCCATAGGGTGCTGTCTCCTGCCCTCCCTGCTCTGCCCATGTACCTGCTGCAGCATCTCAGTTCACCATATCCACCTCAACCAATCTGATAACCGAGTTGTCCAATCTAACAGGAACCTGCCCATGTCTCCACCTTCCTTCTTCTACATCCCTTACCTGCTTTCTCACTCCTCTCTCTCCTTGCCGCCATAGCAGCACTACCTCTTCCTGCGCTAGCCTTAGCGCTTCCTTCATTTTTTCCCATTCTTGTGCATCTATCACTCTTCACAGTCTATCTTCTATCCTAGCAGTAATAGGCCTAGCCTCTTCTTTCACTCTCATTTTCAATCCTTCCTCTGCTCATTCTTTCTTGCTCCTCCACCCTTAATTTAGCTGCCAACCTAGCAGTCAGGGAGCTGTCCCCTTCCTGCTTCTGATTTGAACCTCTCTCTAGCCCTAACCATTGAAGGAGTTATCCTTCCATTTTCCTCAAAACTCCAGTTCTTAGAAATTGTAACTAATGGAGGCGTTACCTGTGTCTGTCATTCAACCACTGGAGTAGCCGCTGGGAAAAATGGTGGTATGAACTCAGGGTCTGTGTACACCTCTGTGGACGATAAAAGATAGCACCCATATGGGGTTGGTGCAGAAGAAATTCCTGCACCCTCATTTTACGGCCGTCCCCTGACAATTTCAACATTATGGTCCTTCCTGCCTTTTTCACACATCTTCCATAATTCAGAGATGTTTAACCACTTCTCTAACTTCAAGCCCATGTGCTTTGTAGTTAAAAAGGTATGCAGGTTCTCCAATATCCATTGTCATAGGTTCCCTCAAAGGTCCAAGAGTTTGTAATTTTCCCCTTACACTACCGCAAGCATTGTCTATGATATTTTCAACTGTTCGCCTTATAGCCAGGCAACACATGGCACAAATAATTGAACAGAGTCTCCATACTCCAAGTTATCAAAAAATATTTTCACAAAAAATCCAATACCAAGCCAAACCTAAGGCATAAATAATGTTCACCTAAGAACTCAATTTTTACCCTTACCCAATTCCTTAGTCATACTTCACACTCATTCACCGTACTCACCTAACAGGCAATTACCTCACTTCACTATTGACTACAATTCTACTTCTCACTCATACACAGTAGACAGTATCTTAACCAAAAAAGACTGAGCTGGCCAATATCTCTGAGATACCCCCACCTCTCGAGCATAGGAGGGGTGCAACGTTTTCCACTAAAGTACCGCTGCTCTCGCTCTCTTCATCACTAGTACAATTTTCTCTCCTACAAAACCACTGTTCCCTGACTACAGGAAGTTTCCCTTCACTACTTCGACTAAACAAGAAAATCAAGGTGACGGACTCCACCCACACCGCAAATATAGAAGAATGTCAAGGCCCACTTCAGAAAGGTATCTACAGTTGGACCTACCCTAAGATACCACCCGACCTTCAGGCTGGGGATCCAGCTAACCAGACAAGCAAACTAAAGGGTATCAGAGTGGGCGTGCAGGGTAAGATAACCCCTCACACCTCTAAAATAACAGACTAGGTAAATAATATATAGAGGGGGCTTACAACACAGAAGAGTTCAACCACTCCATCAAAAACATCCACTTTTCAATCACCGGAACCTCAACTAATTTCACACTCACACTCCAAGTCTACCCTTACCAAAAACCCTTAAACCAAAGAAACAAACCCTTTTTAAGCCCTCTTTCCCCCTTGCTTTACACCCCCAAATGTGTACTCACGTGAACCTGAGGTGCTGCGATGTGGTGTTTTGTCAAGTCATCCAGCACAGTTAGGCCATGGCACCAAGTCTCTGGGGAGCAGATGGACCTTTAACCAATATGGCATCCACAGACCTCTTTTTCACTGTGCACGGAAGACTGGTCCCCTCATGAGGTGCAGCTGAGAGGTGTGGACAGAAGACCTCCAATGTATCAGAATGACTGGGCTCCTAACCTGGCTTGCCAAATGTGTGAATGCGCCTTCAATCGCCTTTACCCAAACAGGCCCACCACTTAAGAAGTGAGTACTCGGTTGTACATAAAGCAAGTTTATTGTAAAATGTTCTGGGGAACAGTTATATGGTGTTGCAGACCAAACCAACCCAGGTTTCAACAAACCACATCAGTTCACATCTTGTATACATTTTTGAAACAGTTAAAACAATCCCACAATAC
Source organism: Ambystoma mexicanum (assembly GCF_040938575.1). Lineage (NCBI taxonomy): Eukaryota > Metazoa > Chordata > Amphibia > Caudata > Ambystomatidae > Ambystoma > Ambystoma mexicanum. The sequence continues at coordinate 872,987,147 of NC_090936.1, forward strand.
TTTATTGCAATCCACCTGCAAACAGGATTGGATACAACCCTCTTCAAAGAAATCCCATCTTTTCCCAACTCCTAAGTTTTCATTGACCAGGTTTATCTCCATAATTATCTTCAGATTATATTCATAACACACCTCTTCTTACAATTCATCCGTAGGAGGTTATGATGAAAAACACATATTTAAGCATTGGTATTGAAAACATAATCCATTATTAGCAATAACTGGCCTAAGCAGTTTAAACCCTAACTCTTGATTTGCACACGGCTCGCACGGACAAACCCCACGATATGAGGAGGCTGTATGAATGATTTCTCTTTGTTCATGTTGCTATCTCATTTCTCAGGGCACCGTTCCATTGACACTTTCCAATCTACAAAGATTTCCACTTTGTCGCACAATTGAATCTCCTAAATAGATTTAGATACTAGCTTACACCGCATTTTACTACTGACCAAAATAAATAATGAAACTCCTTTGGTCACGCTCTCAAGCAGAAGCAGATTACATCTATCTACCGAGACTTATGGAACCATAAACACTCAAGGCTATTTCTGCAGCTGCTGACTGTCAAGGTTGAAGTTGCTCATTCAGCTGTCTTCTGAAAACATGGCAAGGTTAGTTTAAAAGTCAAGAAAGCATTTTGGAAGAGAGCCCATTCGCAATGTTTTGATTCATTGAGAAAGACCACTTATATTGAGATTCATGAATTCCTCATGTATTTATATTAATGTGCATGTATGTTTTACATTTGGTGGATTTAATGCAGGTGGATTTAATGCGTTATCTTTTTGCACGCGTGCAAGCTAATATGAATCAGTTCCAAACAAAAAGTAACACTAAAAGTAACATATCTCATCCACAATTAACTACACTCAATACATATGAAAATGCAACATCACGCTCAGTTGGCCGCACCTCCAGTCATCAATGTGGTGCATGCAACAAGAACCCTTCGTAATGATGGGGACACTTCCTGACCACCTCAACATGCTGACTAGCCATCTGGTCATCAGGCAGACCAGAAGAGAAGAGGACCACTACCTGCGACCATTGCTCTGCTTCAGTCAACAGCTTAGCTAAGAGCTCCATCTTTTTTGTGACCTCACTAGGCCACAATGATTGCCATAGGAGAGGTTTAAGATGGTCAATATCCCTCTGACCCACAGACATAATAAAACTGCTGTCTGTGGGCTGTAAACCACTACACTGGATGTGAGTGCTACTTTGACAGAGGACCTTACAAGGGATTCCAATGAAATTCAATGTTTTTTTCATTTGATAAAAATCACATGCTGGCGGAAAAACATTCTTCTTCTTTAAAAACTTATTTCGGCTTGGACCATAAAAGCATCAAAATACAAAATACAAAATGCAAAATACAAATAATCATTAATAAAAATCTCTAAATTCTTGTGTGTGACCACATAAATATACAACACCTATTAAACTATGAAATCTACTATGTCGGAGCCGTTAACCCCATACCGTCCTATTACAAGGTCCCCTTGCGGGACCCACTCTGGACGTCTGATCAGACCAGACGTCGTTTGCGGGTTCCGCGAGGGGAACAGGGAGCTAACAGCGGGCCCGTTGTTAGCTCCCTCCCCATTCCCATTGAGCCCTTTGGGGGCTCAAATGGGAATGGGGATGATCCGGGTTCCCTTAATGGGGAAATACCGGGCCCTCCAAAGTCGGAATGGCCTGGTATTTCCCCATTCAGGGACCATGGACCCAGACCCGGACCCGAGTTTGGAGGGCATTAAGGGCATGGCTACCTCCAAACTCAAAATGAGGCCCTTACTGTCATGATGCCTACCCCCAGGCATCAGGACCAAGGCCCTCAGCTCCGGGAGCAGGCATCCAGACATTTGTTTAAACCTCAGCAGCCCCGGCTAGGGGCTGTCTGGGTTCAGTCCTGGCGCCTTAGGTGCCAGGCTCATCATAGAAATCAGTCCTGGCGCCATAGGCGCCAGGCTCATAGACTTTACTTACCTGATGCAGACCATGATACAAAAGAGTCCAAGCCTACATGAGGCCTGGATGGGACTATTTTGTTACAGGGACTATTTTTTACTTGGGTGTAGCTCTAGGGAACTTCTTACCTGGAACTACTTTGGAGGCTATTTAAACCATACCCGAACAGCAGCACATGCTTCGCATTATTCTGCATCCAGCAGCGTGACGCTCACCGTGCCTGCAGCCAGCATCCAGTCTTCTACCACGCCCACGTGTCTGCAGCCAGCATCCAGTCTTCTGCCACGCCCGCCTCGAATCCGGAGCTCCTAGAATAAAGAAGAAGAAAAGGACAAGGTTAGAAAACAAACTTATTTCAAATTCCTCACCTAATTCCGGAAACATTTCATCTCCGGACCAGGAAAGTACATCAGATCTGCACGCGTCGCTTCGCCAGCTCCAGCACGGCGCCATACTCACCAGTTCTCACAGCATCTTTCGATCCGGCACTGTCTCCATCATTTCTTCGCCGTAATCCGGGACCTAGGGGACACAAGAAAAAACAAGGTGCGCCAAGGGAATCAACAAATACAACCTCTTACCATCATATGCCGCCTCTGTAAAGAGGGAGAAAAAACAACACGTTAACGCATGCAATAGTTACCGGACAGCGTTGGGTAACAAAGACTCTTACCTGAACGCCAGCAGCAGCTACGAGACCTTCTTCTCATGAACTCAGTTGCAACTTAAGGAAGGAAGGGGATAAAAGTGAACATCAGGCACATTGAACTCTTTGAACTTGATACTTACCAATCCCGCCAGGGACTTCAGAGTCAATACTTACCGGAACTCTCCCAATGCCTTCAAACCAGTGAAGTAACTGGTATCTACGCGCCCCTGCAAGACACGCAGGATGGAGAGCTTATCTTTTACAAACATAATGTGAGGTTACTAAGGCGATATCGGAGGTGATTAGTGGGGGAGAGCGAGAACAGTTGGGAGGCCATCACTAAAACCCACAGGTGGTTAATCCCTGTCCCCACTTGCAGGAAAATACTTCTTCGGGTCCAGCAGACAAGACTAGGCGGGCCAGTCCAGACAGTCATCTCTGCACTACGCATCACGTTGAAGGAGACCGCAGCTGTCTGGGCCTGATCGACACCCCTGTGGGGTCCAGGTGAGCGTAACACTTACTCTTACTGTTGTTAATTTGTAGACCTGGCGGATAATTCTGAGGTTGGAGGTAAGTAACATTCCTTACCGGCATGGCATAAATAGCGTGTCCATGCTGTCACCAGTCCGGTAATAGAGGACTATTATGACTTTGCGGGCATGAGCTTTATGCCATGCCGGTAAGGTATTTTGCGCCATGCCATTAAAGGCACCCAAAATGCCCTTAGCGGCATCAAGCATAGCGCAGCTAACACTACTGACATAGTTCAAAGTGGCATTAGCGGTGACCGTAAATAGCGGTGACTGTTATTAGCAGCACCGCTATTTACGGTCACCGCTAATAAGCGGAACCGGAAGTAGCGTCATCGCACAGGAACGGGAAGGAGCACGGCGCCCATCTTTAAAAACACAATCCATTGCCATCCTCACCACACAGGACCCCTGGGACTCTGTTGATTTTTGCAAAACATCCACCTCTAACACCACTATGCCTAAGACCCTGAAGAAGGGAGCTGTGCGCCTGCGGAAAGAACGGGTTAATGAGGATGAGCTGCAGATGCTGGTGGACACACTGCAGGAGCATGCTGCCATTGTGTTCTCTAACAACATGAAGAGACAGCCAGTGCTAAAGAATAAAGAGATCTGGGCACTTGTTGCCCAGAAGGTCAGTGCTGTGGGGAACACACCACGCACAATTAAAGACTGTCGCAAGCGCTGGGATGACCTGTGACTAAGGGTACGAAACATCCTCTCTGTAAACAGCAGCCAGGCCATGGAAACAGGAGTAGGTCCCAGTTCCCCGATCAAACTCACACCATGGGAGGACATCTGCACCAGCATGATAGGGATGGAAGACATTGAAGGTGTTGGCGAGATGGAGTGTGTCGCCACAACATCGGGCGATGGAGGTGCGTGTCCAAAGTAAACATTGCTATGCCAATTCTGATGAAAGTCAACCAATATGTCAGTTCAAAGAGTCAAGAAATGGGAGGCAATACTAAATAGATGCTCGCTGGATTTAATTTTGTTAACTATTCAGGAACTCACTGTAAATCTTCACACAATTAATGTAGAAATTAAGGAGATCGAGAAAGAACTTTCCAGCTCATGCAAATTGAAGAAGGAAGAAATAGAGTAAATATTAGTAGACATGAACTTGAAATTGACGGAGTACAGAACTGAGCTTGAAAATAAAAAGATTAGGAAATTCAAACGGGACACTTATGACTATGTGAACGACAAAGGGTATTCTTGGATGGATAAATACGCTCCAACAGGGAGAAGACCAACACAAAATAATTCGAACACTCCAACTAGCTCAGATTCAGAGACAAGTGACACTCAGCCGACAGAAGGAAGTCTACCAACAATAAATACAGAACCATCGGAAACAAGACCGGGGCCATCAGCCAGTGGTTTTTTAGGAAGAGGAAAAGAACCCGCAGGGGTAAGAGAAAGAGGACGAGGAGGACCACAGACACGCCTACAACAGAAGAGAACCTAGTGATTAATCTATCGTCCAGAGTCCTTACCACAACTGAAACAGAGACACTTCAGAAAGGATTGAGTTTTGTCCCCACATTTGACACCTCATTATTTGAAACCAAAGTAGAACTATATAAACTCATCAGGAAAATGAAACTGAAAGCGTTTTTCAATGAAACAGAAATACCGCAGACTACACAAGGAGAATCCCCTTACAAAGAATTCAAACCGAAAAGTAAATTTATACCACAAATCAATATACCAGCTGTGGAAGTTTTCGAAAAACAGGTCCTGAAGGATCTGAAGAAGATTAATTTCAAGAGCACAAAACACAAGAATTTAAAACCTCATGATTTCTGATTATTGAAAAATCTTTACGGCGATGCTTCAATAATAATTAGACCTGCAGACAAAGGGGGAGCATTGGTCATATTGGATACTGAAAATTATGACAAAGAATGCAAACGACAGCTTGCAGACACTGTCACATACAAACAATTGAACAGTGATCCGACAATAAGAATCAAACAAAATCTAGAGACCCTACTAGATGAAGCTGAGGAGAACGCATGGATAAATCACCATACATATGAGTTTCTGTTGAATAGGAATCCACGTATTCCAACTCTATACATGCTACCAAAGATACCCACAGATCTCACTAATCCTCCCGGAAGACCAATAGTATCCGGGGTAAACAGTGTATTACAACAACTTGCAAGGTACATCGACTACTTCCTACAACCCCTCATCCAGAAAACTACGTAGATTAGACGTATATTAAAGATACTACGCATTTTCTTCAGTTACTGGCTACAGTACGACATTCACCGTCACAGATCTTGTTCACTGTTGACGTCAAGAACTTATACACATCTATTCCACATGACAGAAGCAAATAAGGAATTTATCATCATCTTATTACGCTTCATTTCGACAAATTCTTACTTCAAATACAGAAATCAGTTTTACATGCAGATAACAGGAACTGCGATGGGAGCCATGATGGCCCCCTCATATGCTAACACATTCATGCACAAATTTGAGTCCGATCATATACTAAGTCATCAGAGATGGAAACCACAATTGGCCATTTGGGTTCGATTTATAGATGACATATTCGGCATTTGGACGGGCACAGAGACAGACCTGATGGAATTTTTTATATACCTGAACACAATTAATGAAAAAAGTTCACTCATGAACATTCCAGGAACAACATCCATTTTCTTGATGTAAATGTACAATCTATGGAACATGAATACAAGACTAACATATATACCAAAACAACAGATTGCAACAATTTACTACACAGACTAAGTTTTCATGAACCAAGTTTAATAAAAAACCTGCATACAGCCAGATGCTTAGAGTGAAATGCATCATTAGTGATCCTAGGGATTATGACAAAGAACTTCATGAGATGGGTGAGAAGTTTTCGAAACGTGGATACAGACAAGAAGAAATAGCAGAAGCTAAACATAAGGTGAACCAAAAGACCAGAAACGAACTGCTAACAGCCACGAGAAAAGTGAAAACGGAAACACCATTGGTATTTGTCACCAGATTTTCAACACAAAGCACCCGTATCAAATCAATTATTAAGAAGCACTGGCAAGTATTATCTTGTGACCAAAAAACAGAGGCTCTGTTTAAAGAACCACCAACATTTGCCTATCAACGTAGCAAAAATTTCCGAGACAGTTTAGTACAAACGAGACAACGTAAGAAACAACCAGACACTAAACGCGTTGGAACTTTTCCATGTCTTCACTGCAGCAACTGCAGTTATGTGCTGAAAGGATCGACCATCAACCATCCCCACACTGGGAGAAAAATCATGCTGAAATCATTTGCCACCTGTGACTCAATAAACATTATTTACGGCATCAAGTGTCCCTGTGGACAATTCTATGTGGGTCAGTCTCAGAGAAAAGCAAAGCTTCGCTGGAATGAGCATCGCTCATGTATACGGAATAAGAACTCAAACTCGGCAGTCGCAAGACATTGGATTAAAGAGAGACATAATTTAACCCAAATTTGATTTATGGTGTTGGAAGTAGTTCAAAGTAATGATCCTCATGAGAACATACAGACCAGACTTGACAGGATGGAGTGTTATTGGATTGAGAATTTGGGGTGCCTAACCCCGCGAGGAATGAATGAAGAGATAAACTGGGTGTGCTTTTTATAAGCGTGCTTGTGATCTCAAGGTTATGAGGGTAATACCAACATGGGTACATTTTCTGAGGATTGGTTTTATTGAAAGTAATGTAATCAGCAAGCGAAGTACTGATGTAAAGAAAGAGGTATCTACCATTACACAGGACTTACAAAGAAGTTATTACTCCATGTGTATAATGTATTGATTATTTACTGCTTTTTTTTTTACCTTTCATGTATATAGATTATGATGAGATTGATACCCAGTGTGATGAATGCACTATGAACGCGAATTAAATTATGTTAATATGGGTTACAGCATTCCCTAACACATTTCTAGATTTACACTCGATGATATATTAATAAAAACAAGCGATCACCACCAACTCACGTAACTCCCTCCACATGTACACCCCGATCATCCCGTCTCCCCGTTTCCATGGGGACCCGGGACGCGAGGCGTTGCTACGCAGGCCTCGTGCCAAGCGATGGCATATGCAATATTGGGTTGCCATAGAAACTCGCACATGAGCTCGATCACTATTTCCCCATAGATCACAGTTTCAAGCATACACATTGTAATAATGTACAATGCCTTATTGAATGGAAAAGATTAGCGATCAGGAGCAACAGAGCAAGAACTAATGTGATTCTACTCAATCTGACACCCCGTCCGTCCCGTCTCCCCGTTTCCATGGGGACGCGGGACGCAAAGCGTCGCTACGCAGGCAACCGGCCACGTGATAGCGCACGCTCAACGGGGTTGTCATAGGAACTTGGATACAAGCTCGTTCAGTGTTTCGCTATGCGACGCGGGATTGTTGTAATTAACTTCACGTTGCAGAACCATAGCGCAGCAGGAACGGCCGCAGAGCGAGAGGACACATAAGTGCACACTCTAACGGGTAAGCCCCGGATTTATGCTTAAAGAAAAACATGAGCACACACGAGCCTTGTATAATAATGGAAAGTAATTCATTAAGGTTACGTTATTTTTGTCTAGATTACAGACGATTGAACCGTTGAATGCAGAGGGTTCTCTACCCCACAATGGTGTCAGGCACCTTAGGATATTGCAAAGGTAACTTGAGTGTATCTCAGACATGCACAGCACCGTAAATTTGTTAATTCATTAGCACAACCATTTAGGAACATTCACCTAACGATGATGCCATGTTGTTATTTTCCCCTCATAACCTCAAACCTTCTGTCTATTGGGAATTACCTCCATTGGGTATGTATATTTTAACTTATTCATCATACATTGAATTATTATCTTCAAAATGGCGGACTGTGACATTTGACACACATGGTTTGATGTAATGTCTGAACTTTCTTTTTGAAACTGTATTTTTTTTGTGATTTCCCTCATATGGGACGAATGTATCCTTTGTTGAAACCTTTGGATTTGTTTATTTTTATGATAACTGATTTCGACTGTTGAATAATAAGTTGAATATAGCAGTGTGGTTAACGCCCTGAAGAAGGAGATTCGCTCCGAAATGCATTGGCATTAAAACAACCATACAAAAATTAAACAAGTCTGTTTCTTGCCTGTTAAATACCTATCAGTTTCAAAACTAATGACTCAGGAACTATTTTTGAGACTAGATCTGTTTTTCGCAAAATGTACTTTTGACATCAACCTTCAGGTGTACATGAACTCAGAGTTGGATATAAACCTTCATTCAGAGGTGCACGTGTATATGTATCTAAATAAACGAAAGAGCTCCACAAGAGCTCACATTGAGAGCGCCAGACTTAGTTGGATGAGTTCATCCAACTTTTTGTGTATAGTTCAAAGAGTCAAGCCATGGTCGCCCACACACGCACACTTCCACCAAAGTAGTCTGAAGCATTACAGACACATGCAGATGCCTGGTGCAAGGCAATATCATGCATGACATATACCACACAAAGTTGGAAATGCCACGAGACACACAGCGTGCATGGCCAAAATACTAAGCATGTCAGATAGCACTACTCCTGGGCAACATGAGTGACGCCGACGTATGCCTGCATTAACCACCCATGTATCAAAGAACGTGCTCATCCAAACACAAATGCCTATTACCCCCAATTGTGTGGATGAGCAATGGTCCTAATGTATGTATGATGCCTATCAAAACATCACTCATGCTGTCCCTCTCTTTGTGGGGGAGTTGTGGGGGAGGAGCAAGGGGAGGGAGTTGAGGGTGTGTGGGGGAGTTGTGGGGGGAGGAGGCGGTGAGGGTGGTGGAGGGATTTTGCACTTACAATTACATTGTTATAGTTAATACACCCGTTGTGTAGAAAACAAGAGCTGAGTGGACATTCTTCATTGCGCATGTGTCATTTATTCATTTACAGTGCATAGTGTACATGCACCCCCACAGCCAGTGCCCTCTGTCCAACCATCACGTCACCCTCTGCTGCCATGTGTGTCAGAAATATTGTGCAATCTCTGACTGGCGCACAGCACGTCCCTCCTGTGCATCGGCACCACAATGATTTCCACCCACATCTTCTTCCCCTTCATCATCAGCAGGTGGTAGCAGTTCTATGTCAGGGGGCAGGGGCACTTTCCGGCGGATGCACATGTTGTGCAGCATGACACATGCCATGATGATCTTGGCCACCTTCTCATGCCTGTAGAGGAGTGCCCCACCCGACCGGCTGAGGCAGCGAAATCGTGCCCTCAACAGGCCAAAGGTCTGCTCGATGACCACACGGGTATGGGTATGGGAACGATTGTAGTCCTCGTCGTGCCTGTTCTGTGGGTTTTGGACAGGGGTGAGGAGCCACTGCTTCAAGGGATAGCCACTATTACCTGCATGAGAGGCAATACAAGGTAAATGTTAGTCAATCCATGATAGACAGCTGCACTAGTCACACATGGCTTCAGTTTATCGTTGCCCACATGCACATGTTCATGGATGTATTTACGCCATCTCCAGCCCCTCAATGTGTCCTGTGGCATGGACTATGGTGTGGGCTGCATCTTCAAGAAGGTACATGGTGTGCACTGACGTCTTGTTGCACATGCATTGTGTATGCATGCAGCTGTGTTCGTGATAGAATTGTGATGTGTTGTGTTCCGTGAGATTTACTTAGAGGGTGCATTGGCAGTAGTCTGTGTAATATTGGGCAATCAGCGCTGATCATTCCCATGGTGACATGCAGCACTCCTGTGGGTGTTCCGGCCCTGTGACAGACAGTGGATACCCTAGTTGGTTCAGTTTGATGCACTCACAAGGATGCTTGTCCTGAGTGGTGATATGCTGGAGACAGCAACATAGCGCATATGCACTGCATGGTGCACGATGGCGCTACGGAGGGTGAGGGCCGCAGATGAGTGGTGTACATGTTGTGGGATGTGGGGTGGTTTCCTGTTGGTCATGTAGTGATAGGTGTCAACCGTACTTCATTCCTATGGGATTTGGGTGTCATGTACTGTTTTTGATGCTTTGGGGCACAGTGTTCGATGATGTGCTCATCGTACAGTCACCACACCAATTACACCAGGGTGGTGTGTGCATCCCTCCCCCTATTTCAATGCCATGTGCTGGTCATGCAACTTACCAAGCAGCCAGGCACGTCGTCCAGCATGTCGCTCCATGAAGCATGGTAGCGTGGAGTTCCGGAGGACCATAGAGTCATGATAGATATTGGGCACAACAATGTGTGATGATCTTGCTGGCGTCGCATACGATCTGCAGATTGATCGAGTGGTATTGCTTGCGGTTGTGGTACACCACCTCCATGGCATGCGGGACCGCCAACTCCACGTGGGTGCAGTCGAGGGCACCTACACAATTTGGCATGCCTGCCAGTGCATGGAAGGTGAATTTTGTATCAAATATCTCCTGGGGAGTCTGTGGTAGAGATATGTAGTCCCTTGTGTGCTTGAGGAGGGCATCCAGCACTTGGTTCAGATTGCGAGAAAATAAGGGTTGTGATATGCCATGCATGTGCCCCACTGTGTGCTGGTATATGCCTGTGGCAAGTAATTGGAGCACAGACACTACCTTCAGTAGAGGGGGGATGGCGGTGCGTATTTCAATGAGGCTCACTATGTCGTCGTGTATAAGGTCCACTATGGTGGCGATGGTGTCCCGGTCCAGACAGTACAGGGTGTGGATCTGCTCAGGGGTTAAGTTGAAAGGACTGGCTCTGATGCGAGGGATTGGGGGCTGCCTGTGTGGTAATGGTGGCTGCACTGGTGGGGCATGCTGGGCCTGTCTCACCCTCCTTCTCCTCCTGCGTCTCCTCTGTAGTGCCGGCTGCTGTTGTTGTTGTTGATGTTGTGGCAATGTAAGCATGTCCTCCAGCTCCGGTAATGCTACTACTATTGGAATCATCTTGGTGTGGGAGGGGGTGTGCTCCTTTTGTACTGACCCAGACTCCATTGCCTCCACCTGTGCTGATTGTGTGCACCTGTGGCAGTTAGGGTTTCATATCCGTTTCACTTGTGATCTACTCCAGTTTACGGCATGCTGATATTGCCAGCATGGTGGGTTGCGTGCGCTTGCCCAGACCGCTATTAACGGCACCGTACTTTACGATGCCGCTAATAGCGGTCAGGCTGGTCAGAATGGCCCGTAGCGGTAATTGATGCCGGTATTCCTTTACGGGCATCGTTGTTCCCTTAGCACCAACCTCGGAATGACCCCCTAGGTTTTTCACAGGTCTTGACTAATGCTGACACATGGGTTTTATTTCCATTGGAGAGGTTGACAGTAAAACTGCATCATTCTCAAAAAAGAGAGCCGGAAAACAGGTTGCCAATCCTGGGGGGGGTCCATGCCGCTAGCCACCAGCACCTCAATGAAGCTGTTTATATAAATGCATAAAAGGAGGGGGGCCTGCACGCAGCCCTGCCTGCCCCCGCATTGGATCTCAAACATCTCTTTGTTTTTTCCACTCATTCCCCATCTAACAGAAGCACTGCTGTTGAAATACAAGGACTTGATGATTGACAGTAAGCCTGGGGGAATATTATAGGCTTGCAGAGCCTGCCATAAGTTGTTACAGGGAACTGAATCAAATGCTGTCCTCAGGTTAGCAAAAACCACATACAGCTTGCAGATTTACGTTTTTATATTTCTTAACAAGTAGATAAAGTCGTAAGCATTGCTGACAGTGCCCATCCCCTGTTGGAAACCCACCTGGAGGGAATTAATTACACCAGATGAGTCCACCCACTCTTGGAGAAGTCCCAGGATGGTCTTGGCATACAGAAATCACATGCTGGTGGAAAAACATAACATTTTGGCAGGCGGATTGGGAAAGCGAGGCGAAAACGGTAATCCCATTACATCCCCCCCAAACTCCCCTCGTGCCAGCCAAAAGCATGAAAATGTCATTGAGCCATAAAGACATGTTACACTAGGCAAAACGCTCCTACACCAGAAACACCTTTGTTTGTACTGAGGGGGACTGGAAAATTACCCCCAAAGTATTATCCTCATCGGTAGGTTTACTTCATATTTATATATCAATTTGAGCATCCCTAGGAGCTGAAGCTCAGACTCAGTACATAAAAAAACATGCAATTACTATCTGCGACTCCTTAAAGCCATTAGACCCTATCTTTCAAAGAACAACTGTGCCACAGTGGCCAGAGCAACCATCCTATCCCGATTAGACTACGGGAACACAGTAATGGTAGGAGCTAACAAAAAAAGCCTATAGGCGTATCAGATCATCCAAAATAATGCAGTTAGGCTAATCAAAGGCAAATCAAAATCTGACCACATCAGCAACTCTAGGAAGGAGCTACACTGGCTTAAAGTGGAAAGCATAACCCACTTCAAGGCTCTTACAATAGCTCATAGATGCATCCATGGGAAAGCCCCTGGCCACCTGAAATCCAAAATACGGTCTTATGCTCCTAACCGCACCCTAAAATCTATGGATCAAAATAGGATCACACTAGCGCCACACAAACGCAAGCTGGGCCTGGGTAAATCCTTTCCTGTTATCACAGCAGGTATCTGGAATAATATGCCAGTCAACATAAGGAAAGAACCCAACTACTTGCGCTTTCGTAAGCTAGTAAAAACTTACCTCTTCGAGTGATAACGCCACCTATGACTCACTGATCTTGAGATATCTCTAGTTGAATTGTCCCGTCACATATACGTTCTGTCTTTCGTGTCCTTGTTTCTGCGCCCCGATACTCGCGAGGTACCGGCGCATTACAAATAAATAAATACATAAATAAATAACAGTTCCTGCTCCTCAGGCCCGAAGCTAAATCAGAAAACCAGATTAAGAATGGCTTAAAGCATTTCATTTGTTATTTTTGCTTTTCATGTTCTTTCTGACTTTCCTGTTGAGAGTCATGGAAATTACAATGAACATGACATGCACTTGGTGAGTGCTGGTGGCAATTCTCTAATCCTTTTTTGGTGCAAATCATCAGTGCATCTCATCATTTGCACCAAAAAAGTTGCACCCTATTCTAAAAGAGCATTTGTAAGTGATGTACACATTGAAAAGCCTTCTTTTACTCCCTTTGCACATGTGAACAATTCAAGGGGCATTGCTGTACATTTCTCAGTGTATCTCATATTAGAAAATGGGTTGCGCTAAAAAATATGCAGTAAGCAAATACATTCCCCTGCACCTGTTTGGAACACAGCAGTATGTGCATTTCATGACAGGGTAATTTCTGATCTTGCCATGATTTCTTTTTAAATTGGAACAGCAGAGGTATGAACTGGTGCTGTCCCACTTACATTTCTGCCCCTCGAAGAGGAACAGAAATGTGTTTTATTAACATTCTTAAAGACCTTCTAATGTAAAATGTGCTCCCATCATCCATGGAGGTGCGTGGAGACAGACTTACATTGATGTTTGGAGTATGCAAGGGCCCACATCTTTTGTGCTGCCTGGTCTGAAGCTCAGTTTAGGACTTAAAGCAATAAAGCACAGTGAGCTAGCCAAGCATGCTTTAGAACATTTGTCATTACGACCCAGGCGTTAAGGGTTAACGCCGTCGTTAACCCTTAACACCTATTCTGATTTTAACGGCTGTTCTTAGCAGCCGTTAAAATCCATGGCGCTAACCTGCCATGATGCTAATTACGCCACCGTAATTTACGGTGGCGTAATTAGCGCCTTCCCCACTCCCATTATGCCCTATGGGGCCAAAATGGGAATGGGGAAGGGAAAATGGGAAATCGGGATTTACCGTCCCACTCACCTTGGAATGGGGCGGTAAATCCGCCATCCACCATGGTGTAAACGTAGTTTACACCATGGTGGTAATGTTGGCGCAATTAGCGCCTGGGTTGTAATGACCCCCATCATAATACGCTTCCTCGCAGGGGTGCCACTTCAAAGGGCCTGTGAATAACAACACAGAGTACTGGATACACTACACATTTGTGACACATATACAAGGCATAGAACGCAGGGGTTGGGGTTACACACCCAGGTACTCTGCTTAGTTACAGTCAGTATCAGAGATCTGAGCTAACAGTTAGGTTGCATTGCATGGTTGATGCTTTTGCCAAGGCACCATTGGTTACAGAAGTTATGGTGCTTGCGGGTTTACCATATTACAACAAACATACAAGTTGAGGTAGGAACAAGTCAGGTAACCTTTGCAGGGTCAAGACAGGCAAATTCAAGCTTATCAGGTAATGGCTAAATATGGCCATGGGGTGGAAGTGCTAGTAAAAAGGTATACGTGTGAGAGACTCGTTTATGGGAGTCATTTCAGAGAGGGAAGCGTATTTGTTTAATGCATGTGGGCATATCTGATTTAGAACATCTGTTCATGGAGCCAGATTTTCACTTTCTTTTTTAACCTCTTGAGGGTAGATTTTGTATTCAGGGCTGTAGGGAGCATGTTTCTGAATTCCGGACCTAATGCTGCAAGGAATCACCCTCTGTGTGTTTCAGTTTTTTGAACCTGGGTGTAGTTACTTATTATTATTATTATTATTATTATTATTATTATTATTATTATTATTATTATTATTATTATATTTATTGAGTGTGGGCCTAACTTAAAGAAGCAACTGAGTGCTTTAGAGAGGTATACAACAATACATATACATAACGGAGCGCTTTACAGAGGTATATAACAGTCCAGATGCATAGCAGAGTGCTTTTCAGAAGTAATAACAGAACAGATATACAGCAGGGGGTAGGATACAGAGGGGCACAGAGGAGGGGTACAACTGTACCGGGTGGTGGGGAGGACTGGGGGGGTGCCACCTAGCGAGTCAGGTCGTGCGAGGGGTGACGTGATGGCCTAGGTGTTGATGAGGAGAGATTCCTTGAAGAGGATGGTCTTGAGTTCTTTTCTGAGTTGTAGGAGTGTGGGGGAGAGTCTGATGCTGACCGGGGGAGGTTCTGAAGTCTTTGGGTGTAGGCAGAGAATGCTTGTTTTCTGGTACTTTCTTTTTTGTAGAAGCAGATTTCAAGTCTGCATATCTCCTGGCTTTTGGTGGTGCGCAGTCCGCCGGAGATGCTTAGTTTCTCTGTGAAGTAGCTGATTGACTTGAGGGCGACTGCTTATAGATGATGCAGCAAGACTTGAAGGTGACTGCGTGCAGTGGAAGCCAGTGAAGGTTGATGGGGGCAGGAGTGATGTGGCCATATCTGCGTAGACCCTTGATGAGGAGTGCGGCCACGTGTACGATGCTTCGCAGGGGCACAAGGGAGGACGTTGGAAGGCCTTCGAGGAGTGCAATGCCCGCATCCAGGTGGGATAGGACCAGTGCTTGAACAGTTGATCTAAAGCTGTCCCGAGGGAGGAAAGGCTTGCCTTTCCACAGGAGGGTGAGCTGATACCAAGCTGTCAGTTTTTCTAGCTATGTGTGTCTTGAAGGAGAGGTGTTTGTCGATGCAGAACTTGGTGCAGGAGGTAAGCTCTGGTGTGAAGCCCTCAGAGTTCATGGTTGATAGCCAGGCCTCTATGTCTGGGTGTTTGCTGTTGTTGGTGAGGAGTAGGAATTCGGTCTTGGGGGAGTTGAGCTTTAAGTATGCACTGGACATCCAAAATTGGACCAGCGAGAGGCAGGTTTTGAGCCTAAGGATGTCCTTGATGGAGTTGATCTTGAGGTATAGCTGTGTGTCGTCTGCGTATTGGTGGATGTGGATGTTGTGTGTGGCTAGGAGGGCTCCCATGTTGTTAACCAGTGATGATCTTAATGGTCTTGTATGCACATATATTTGTATGTAAGAGTTCAGTCATTTAGGAGCAATGTTATGGGTCATTTTTAAAGTAGTTCGGGTGATTTTGTGTGTTTTTTATCTTTCCAACAGGTGGCCAGATGAGGTTTTTCAGGCCGGTTTACATATGGCCCCAGGGCTTGTGGGCCAAAATAAGTCTAACTGCTCTGTTTTGATAAGTTGCAGTGGGTTTATTTATTTTATTTATTGGATATGTATAAGGTGCTTATACAGCAAGAACAGTGTATCAAAGCAGGAAGGGAAAAGGGAGCAGATAAATTTTGAAAATTGACAATGAATAAAAAGAAACAAACAATGGTCCTACTAGACCTTGTGACATTCAGAGCGTGCAAGTGCAGTGAAGAGAAAGAAAAGGGGTCTGGAGGTAAGTGCTATTAGGGTGGCCCGGGAGGGAGGAGGTGCCAGAGGTGCCTGTTGGAAGGCAACAGGTGAGTGATTGTTCGGAGACATTCCAGGCGAAGGGGGAGGTCTACCGCCCAGCAGGTAAGTGCGGGCCTAAGGCAAACCACCCGACATGCGGGTGTGGGCACATAGGGCAGTGCAGCAGGGGTCGCTTTTGGCGATTGGGCAGGGAGTCAGGATCCTATTGGACTCATGAGATATCAGGGCGTCAATCTCTGTGACAAGGAGGATGGTTAGGATGGAAGTGGGAGGGGGAAGGAGGAGAAGAAAAAGGCTGTGAGCTGTTTGCAGAACTTGAGATGGTCCGGTTCCAGATGGAGAGAGAGAGGGAGAATGTGTCATAGGAGGGAGCCAGCTGAGGAGAGGGATCTGCCCCTAGCTCATTGCTTGGAGAAGCATTTGACCATTAGAGAGTTGGAGCGAGAAGATCGAAGGGATCTGGAAAGGGAGTATTTAGTAAGAGAAAGCTGCTGGTAGTGTGGTCCCAGGTACCAGACAGCCTCGTGGCTGATGCAAAGGGTCTTGGATTTGTTCCTTGCAGCAACCAGGATCCAGTGTAGAGATTTAAGGGCTGGAGATATACGGTCCCTCTGCTTGAGTCCAAGGATAAGTCTTGCAGCCCTGTTTTGGATTAGTTGAAGAGAATGGAGGGAATAAAGATGCAGGTTGAGGAAGAGGTTGTTACATTAATCCAACCTGTAGAGGACCAGAGCTCTAGAGACATTGACCTGCAGGGGGACGGTGAGGAAAGGGAGAATGCCTCTAAGGAGGTAAAGTTAAAAGTGGGCCTTCTTGGGAAGGTGCAAGTTGTCAGGAGTAAAGGCGAGTGAGGAGTCAAAGATGACCCCAAGGTTTCTGGCTTCAGTGGAAGGGGAGGGAGGTGAGCCAATAGAAGGCGGCCAGAGTGCAGGAGGGACATGGGGAACAGGTGTCCTGATAGGAAGAATCTATCTATTAGTTGATTTTTGTTTAATACTAGATAGAGAGTTTTACAATAGTCTACTTGGGAGGGGACAAAGACTCTGGTAACCTCAACTTTTATTTCTCATTTCCAATTAGGGGACAATGTCCCTAAGAATGTGGAGGAAAAAGTGAGATTTCTGAGCTATCATATTTTTGTGGTCATAGTGAGAGTTTGGTGTACAAAATGATAGCTAGATTCTCTACCTGGTCTGACTGGGTGCGTGCTGAACCATGACAGATGGCCATTTGAAAGATAGTGTTGCCGGGGTTCGGATCCTAAATAAAATAACCTCTATTTTAGAGGTGGTAAGGCAGAGATTATTATCTCTGATCAAATCCATGATACTTTGAAGTTATATGCTGATTGATGTTACCAGGTTCCAGGTTCAATGGTAACTGAGAATAATATGCATATAATTGGAAAGTTTTTAAGAAGTCTTTGATTATGTTTGCTACGGGTTTAATACACACATTAAATAGCCATGGGGATTAGATGGCACCCTCTGGGACCCCTGCACTTTAAGAGATAAACTGTTGAGTTGAATTCTCCCATTTTAACCATCAGGGTGGAATCGTCAAGGTAGTTTGTGATCCACTGGAAGGCAACACCATCTATTCCTATCTGAAGGTTTACTCTTTTCATTAGTGTCTGCTGGATGACTGTCTTGTAGGCAGTGATAGGTCGAGTAGAACTAAGGTATTGGTATATTGTTGCCATGTGCTTTGAGAATTACCCTTTTCAGGAAAAGGAGACTTGTTTCCATACACTTGCTTGAGCAAAAACCTTATTGGTTTTCATGAAGTATGAGATTCTCTTCTTTGTGGAGACCAAAGATGATTATCTTTTCCAGGATTTAATTAATTAAATAAATGTTAGCTATGATTCTCAGGTCTCAGATGTCTCTTTATATGTACTCACATTTTTTTCATCAAGGGTAATATGGTGACAGCCATTAGTGATGTAGGGATACTATATGATGTTATTGATGTGCTAATAAATTCGATCACTGGTTCAGCAGGTTACCTATGTTTCCTTTATCAGGGTGGGTTGGCATGGGTTAGATTGTTCAGCTGAGGCGTTCAGTTCCCTAATTATATTAATAAGCCCTTCAGTTGTAATGTAGTTGAACACCATACATGTTGGAGGATGGCCCTGATTTATGGTGGCTGCTCCTTCTGTTGTTTCTGGTGATTAATGATAGCTTACATTTTGGCAATTCTATCCTGACGGTGCCTAGCAAGAGAGTTGGCCAGTTTCACTGAGGATTGGGTTGATTACTAGTTTGTTGTGGGTTCCGTTAGTTTCTTGTACATTTTGACCACCTCTTTAGTTTTACGCTATACTGTAGAGAAACAATTTTGGTAGTATATTTCTTTTCTTTTATGCAATGGTCCTCTATTGTGAATTTTACATGCAGTTTGTCATTAGGTGACCTTGATTTCCTCTATGCATGTTCTAGATTGCATCCTTTCCTTTTAATGGAGGCCGGTTTGTCATTGAAAAAATGGGTTGTTGATTGAGGTTAAATTTAGTTTCTTTTTTGGTGCAATAATGTCTAGTGTTTCGTGAATTCTATGTCACTTATTCTAGTATGAGGCAGGTGTGCAATGTTCTTCAACATTTAGTTGGTCAACTTTGTTCAGTTGTCCTTTAAGGACAAAATGAGTAGGTGATGTTAGGGGAATACCCATTTTCGTGTGTAGGCTTGTAAATCCAGGGTCTGAAAAACAAATTATTCATGGTGTGAGAAAATAGTTTGGAATTCGGATTTGAGTCAAAGCATAATTTCCGCAATTACAAGGATTTTGTTTGAGATGGCATGTATACTAGTCAGAGTCATTAACCATTGCTGAAAAAGGAGGGGTTGGCACCTTGATGCAATCGTCCTGCCATACTCCCCCTCTCTATGTTTTGTGTTGCATTGTCTGTGAGCCCCCGAGGCCTGCGGGCGAGTTGGCACCTAATACAAATGTATTAGAATAGAATAGAATAGAATAGAATAGAATAGAATAGAATAGAACAGTACAACAAAATAACTGGCATGGCATTGTTATTGTTGATGTAGCATTTGCACATTAATGTTTTCAAATTGTGAGAGGGAGGTGTGCCCTTAGTCTTTCTGGGCAGGCAAGGGCAACTCCTCCTCCTTTATTAGTTCTATTTGAAGCAATTATTTTATAGCCAGCTATTATTATGAAGTCAATTACTATTTGGTCATTTTCAGTGAATCATGTCTCTGTTATTCCTAATAGGTCCAGATGAATCTCTTCTCTGCATTGGCAGACATCGTTTGTATTTTTGATGGCTGATCTACTGGTAACTTTGCCTATTTTTAGAGATGTGATTTCTGATTGCTTGGGTTGGGGAGATATTATGGGTGTGTGGGCATTGAGGCTATTACTGGATTAGGGTTTGGTATAGTATGTAAGGCTACTTTGGAATTTTGGGGCGGTCGGCTCATAGTAACCTTTCTTTCCTGATGTACATTCCTCTTAGGAGCAGTGTGCTGGGGGCTTTCCTAGGTTGTTGGCATTGATTAATTTCCTGAGATTGTTAAGGGTAAGGTGCTTTGAAGGTTACCTGTCAATTAGAGGTTACTAATGTGCTGGAGTATTCATATATAGGCTTTCATCAAGTGCAACTAACTAAGCTAATTTGTTTAGCTAGGAACATAATTGTTCCATTATTAGATGTGTTAATGGTAAGTTTGTCTTTTTTGTGTGGCAGGATGTTGTGTCACATTGTAGACCTGCATTATTAGGGGTTTCAGCAAATTAATTGAAAAGGGTTTTATGCTAATCTGCCAGAGATGTAGGTGATTAGTAAAATTGAGAATGTGAGTGCACCACTCTGTGTTATAATAGCAGTCAGTTAAAAGAGTGTCTGGATTATTATGGAGGCATTACGTTTTAGAATTATTTCACGTCCATTTTTATTGTTAATTTGCAGTGGGAAGTTTATTTAATTACAGTTCTTAATGTCATGCGGTATAGGCGTCAGTGGTCGGTATGGCAATGCTGGAAGTGTGTTTCGGCTTCTTCCAGAGGTTCTCCTATCATGGCGCCCCGAAGTGTGAAACCAGCTCCAGTGTCTCTTGTGCAACTGACATTTGTGACTCCACCCGTGGATCTGCGAGGACTCAAACAGAGCCGTCTCCTGCAGCTTATTGCGTAGCTTCTCCGAGCATACACTCCGTGAGTTCGTCTTTCTGTCTCTTAAACCTTATCTGCACCTTGTATCTTTCCTTGTCTACCATTCTGATTATTGGTCTCATTAATCCTCTCTAGATCCTGCTCTTGCAGGCACACCAGCAATCTTCCTTGCTAGCCGATTATTTGGATCTCACACTTCTGGGTAGGTTTAGCATTACGTTCCCTAGGTAACCAACATGCGTACCAGTCGCCATTTCAAGGCTCCTGTTATTCTTCTTTGCAGCTGGCCAGCCGCATTCCGTATTGATTCACAGCACATACCGAGCCCTGCTGCAGTACGGTGACTGTTCTTCCGCAGTCAATCGCCTTTTGCAGCTATCTGCTCCGCTCGAACCACGGCAACGAGTATGTCTTGAATCCAACATGATCGTACCCCATACCTCCTTCCTCGCTCTACCACTCTCACAATTCCTTCCTTTTGCTTACTTATCATACAGAATCAGCTCAAGTCAATTCCCTCCTCCTGTGTATCCCAGAGCAGGAATCCACACCACAGGGTAAGAGGTTTGCTCAGAGGAGATTAGTAAAAGGCAGTACACTGATTAACCTAGCTCCTTCTTTTTCAGCATTCAGACCAGGGCAGACTACGTTGCGCCAGCAGTTTGGGTCAAGGACTTCACATGGCATTGTAAAGAAGGAAGTTAGAAACCTCTACACAGCTACAGCAGAGACCAAACAGGGTTTTCTTTTCCAGAGGTTTTCCCTGGAATCCCTGCCCCGTCCCTGCTATTCTTAGCGGGAAGGTGCAGGGCAACCAGGAGGATCTTCCCTTCGTCACAGAATTCTACTTTCCAGGTTAGTGCTGAATTCTTTGCTGTACTTGTTTCATCTGTATATCATTGTAATCATTACAGTTGAGGGTATTATGGTGGTTATTGTTCATTTGAACAAATGGTTGTTAGCTATTCCTGAGATAGCTTGAGTAAAGTGTGTGGGGATGTAGGGGGGCGAGCAGAGAAAAAACAGGGCCTTAATGCTCAGATTGATTTTTCAAATGCAGATCAGGTGCAGATTATATGCACCCCTACAAAATGCTGATCAGCTGAAGATTAGGTACACCCCCAGTAAATGCTGGTCAGATGCAGATTAGATGCACCCCCAGCAAATGCTGGTCAGGTGCAAATTAGATACAACCCCAGTAAATGCTGGTCAGATGCAGAATATATACACCCCAGTAAATGCTGATCAGATGCAGATAAGATAGACACCCAGTAAATGCTGGTCAGATGCAGATTATATACACCTCCAGTAAATGCTGGTCAGATGCAATAGAGATCAACAGACGATAATACAGGGCCTTTGGGGGCAGATAACATTATTTAAATTGCAGGTTGTATGCAGCTTAATATAGCAGCAATATTACAGGGCCTTATGTGCAGATCAATTTTTTAAAATAAAGTTCAGACCTAATATAACTGCATAGGTACAATTACAGGGCCTTAGGGACCAAATGTATTTTTCATAAATGCAGATTTGATGGAGATTAAATATACCAGTGAAATGCAAGCAGAGTAGAGTCAGGTGATGTAAGATGCACTGTTGGTAATAGGACGTTTTTACGATCTCCCCACGACATAGTGATATAAGAAACACACAAGGAGGAGGGCTTGCTGTTCTTTCTAAATGTACTGTTACTTGTGCAAGTGTAGAGGAGCAGCTGAATGCCTCTGCAGGAAGACCCACCACCATTTTGCCCATATGTTGGAAACCGGAAATTGCAACATGCTCAACGTCAGTAAGCATGCCTATACCACGAAGAGTCTTTGAGACAAGGTATCCGTTGAGAAAACCCTATCTGATGTATTCCTGTAGAGATCACCATCTTTTGGAGGAGATCCCTAAAGAAATATGAAGATGAATGAAAGAGAGGATTGGTGACGTCATAAGAAGCAAGCGTGATGCACTGAGAAGAGAGGTCGAAGAAGAAAATGATTGGTCCCTATAGAATCTGATGACAAAGTAAAGACTCAAGAAGGCTTTCATATGCGGAATGAAGATTGCACGTGTGAAGAGTACTGCAGAAAATGCAAGCCTTTTTCTAACTGTACAGATGCAGAGTAAGTAATCATGAGGATGGCTATATGTAGTAAGTAGACTGCAGGCAGTGCTGCCAATATATATAGAATCTGGATATTCAATGTCACAATTTTAGTAAGCTCAAACTCACGGAGAAAGAAGGATTAATAGGTATGTGTGTGTCACAGCAGAGAAATAGGATGAAGCTTGAAGGGAGACTAAGAAAGGCTGTCTGACCTGGTGTCAAAGACTGAAGTACAGTGAACGTGAGAAGTTCAATCAACCCTTGTTAAGATGCAAGGAAAAGAACACTATGAATGCCAAGTTTATTAATTCAAGACAATTAAATTCTATAAAACAGACTGGTACATGGTCTCCAGTCACGTAGGATGAGGATGAAAATAGGAGTAGAGGGGCCGACCTGAGCTACGATAAGAGCGTGCCTATACTCCCTTCTATTCTCAGGAGCAATGATACTTTGCAAGGCCAAGTTCATAGACAATCTGAATGGCAGATAGCATGAGTGATGATGGATGACGGGCTAATTGGGTGGGGAGACATGGTCAAGTCCACCCGCTGACACCAGGGGTACCAGCTTACGTGCTGCTAGTGAGTCAAATATTCCAGAAGGGTACAAGCGTGCCAACCAATTGTAGAAGGCCGTATAACGAATGGCCTTTGTTTGAGAGCCAATGATGTACTGTGTACTTAATAACTGTTGAAGATGACTTACACTAGGGGTGGGCATAAGCTGTCCGCCTGACTGTAGAGACCCAATCACAATCCAATTCCATATAGAAAGTATACTTAGATGTTCCCCTTAAGCTAACCACAATCTCACATAGGTTATCTTAGTTTGCCACATAGCATGACGTCATGTATGACGTGTTTTTGTTATGAAAGAAGTATTTTTTATAAAATTCACTGAGCAAGTTTGTGCAACGTCCGTGGATGTCCGTTGTAAGTCCCTGTTTTAGACAATTGAAAATAAAACAGTCTGATGAGACATTTTGCAAACTTTCTGAGTCAGTCTTATCATTTGGTGTAAGAGTTATTCTGCATCCCCTCCATCGTACGATGTGTTACCTCGATTAAAAGGACCACAAGGGTTCACAATCATATCAATTGTCCCCTCATCCTCGTTTGAAGTGCTGTCTATTTCAATGTCTTACACAGCTAAGATCCATACTGTCTTTCATCGAATATATCAACCACCATAAATGTCTAATGAATTCTTAAACAATATTTCTGATTTTCTATGGACCATGAAGTAATGTTGCAATAGAATATTTCAATATTCATAATACTACTACTTTCTCTAAGATGTTCAGAGATTTTAATAATTTGTGATCTACTTTATATCTGCCACAATGCATTGAATTCCTTACGCATATCCAGTGATATTTTACAAGTTTTAATTTCTTCCCCTTTTTAGTAGTCCCTGAATTATCATTCTCAATAGATTTTTAAGTTCATTTGTAATTCCATGCAGGTTTAAGTTAACATTCACTTTTGAAATAGGTCAACCCAACCCACAGAAAACCTGTTAGTACTCTTATACAAACAAGGTGTCAGACGCCACTGTCTAGAAAGAACATGGCATGATAACCTGTTCTGTGGTTTTGTCCCACTTTGAGAGTCTGCAGCCATTGCTTTTAGCTCACTTTACTTTTCACAAAGGAGGAATATACATTTACATATCACTCTTTGTCCTGCCCACAAGGGCAGTCCAGCACTGAAATGCCAGGAAAACCTCATTTGAACAAGAGTACCAACAGCAACCCCATAGACGTGTTTCACCCTTGTTGGGCCTCATCAGGGAGGTGGAGCTGTGCCTCTCTGAGCACAGTGAGCAAGGGGTCCATGTCTGGGTTCCCCCAGGTAACTTACTGCGACCAACCCCAAGTTACTTACAAAAATACAAAAAAGGTAGCAGGTGCCCCTCTCTAGAAAGACCATGGCACGATAAAATGTTTTGTGGTTTTGTCCCACTTTGAGAGTCCACAGCCATTGCTTTTAGCTCACTTTACTTTTCACAAAGGAGGAATATCCATTTGCATATCAGTCTTTGTCCTGCCCACAAGGGCAGCCCAGCACTGAAATGCCAGGCAAACCTCCTTTGAACAAGACTACCAACAGCATTTCAGCCTTGTTGGGCCTCATCAGTGAGGTGGAGCTGTGCCTCTCTTACTCAAAACATTTTTCCTCAAAGTAACACAACACTCCCACGGTTTCCACTCGTCTCTATTTCTAATGAAGATAATGTTACTGTTGTCCTGAGTCATTAGCAGGACATAGTCGCCTCACTAGAGCACCATACTGCATGCATTACTCCGAAAGATACTAAACAAAAACTAGCTCTGTCCCATGATCCCTTTCAGTTGAATGCAAATTACACAATGAATGTAATTGTGTAACCTTGAGATAGGTGGCATATTTACCTGAAAAAATCAGACCTTTCAGAGTTTGCTCTGCTCACCTTCAAAGTAAGGCATTCGTTGTGAAATACAAATCCACTTATCATGCTTCCAAAATCACTTCTGCCTCCATTTGACCTAAAATTGACTTCGAAACTGTATTCCACTGTCTTACTCTGACGTCTTCTCCAGTTATTCCTTCCCTAGGGAAATGCACATTTATTAATTCCTTCTTTGTCAAAAAAAACCCTCTGAGTACAGAATGCACTTATCAATAAATCTCAATCCATATCAACCCCTCTTTTCTATCCAAGAAATGTTCCTGTTTGGGATGTGTTTCCTCCTATCTCAATATGTGCACTTTGAACTATTCTAGTATCTCTGAAGTCACTACCTATGCAGACTATGTAATTCCCTCAGAATTCATAAAACCGCCTTTCACCTAATGCTTTAGGTATTTCTTTCAGATTTCAAATCTATCTTTTCTTCACAGTACTTTTCCAGATCAATTAAATGTGTGACTCATTTCATCGTTGTTGAAGAAAGTCTCCTTAGAGTCTGGCGTTTTAAGCACTTATCTCCTAATAATGACATTGCACTCCCCCTAGAACATTTTAGAAAAGGCAGTCTCATTTAAATTGCTGGCACCTGTCAAGCAGTATGAAATCCTCAGCTCTTATCATTCAAGATTATGGGGTTCATTACGAGGTTGGAGGTATCCATGGTGCTATTAGCACCATGGCTACCCCCTTACCGCATTCCGGGTCCGGGTTCCCGAAATAGGGACTTACCGGGTCATTCTAACCTTGGAGGACCCGGTAAGTGCCCATTCCGGGAACCATTCCCCATTCCCATTCGAGCCCCCATAGCATGGGGATGGAACTAATAACGGTACCGCAGTTTGCGGTACCGTTATTAGCTGTGAAGTCCCTTAATGGGTCCCTTCCATAACGCCTGGTAGAATCAGGTGTTAAGGAAGGGACCTGCTAAGGGACCTCGGAATAGGGTGGTAAGGGATTACCAACACCGGTGTCCTTACGGGTGCCGGTAATCCCTTACCTCCAACCTCGTAATGACCCTATGTCTTAACACAGTACCGAAATGGCTTCCCTCCACATTATGGATGGCATTTTGAGAGCTGCTGATAATGGTGGTTCCTGCTTACATGTGCCCCTCGGCTTCTTAGCAGCATTTGATAGAGAGGACAATTCCTTGCTTTTCTGCCTGCAAGAAAGGGTTTAAGGGGTGAGTTTTGGATTGGGGTTGTTCTTTCCTTTCTGGCAGTTCTCAATCAATCTATAGATTCTTTTCACTCCCCCTCCTCGGCTAGTGCCTTGTGGCATTCCTCAGGTTTACAGCGGGTCCCCCTTTTGTTCATTTTTATAATGGAGCCAGTGGTGAATCTGAGGTCTATTCATCAGGCCAGCATTCATCAGATTACTGATGATACCCAATTTTCTTTCAGGGTGACATCTAAGCACAATAGCCCTCATTATAAGTGAACCGGTCCGGAATAAAGGTGCTGGCAAAAAGTTACCAGCACCTTTTCCGGACTGGCTCACTTTGAGTCTGCCGGTAGGGGGCCACAGATCTCCCGGCAGGCCTAACCTTCCAGGAGTTCAGGCCTCTACCGGCAGGCTTTTCACTAAAGCACCGGCACCGTTTTTAAAGGTGCCGGTGCTTCAGCGTTCCCATTTCCATGGTATCCTATAGGTCTCCATGGGAATGGGAACTTTCTGTACCGCTGTTGCATGTGATATCCTGGTGCCAGTGCTTCAGGGTTCCCATTCTCATGGAGTCCATTGGGACTCCATGGGAATGGGAATTTACTGTACCGTGGCTGCATGTGATATCCTGGGATATCAGGCGGAGGTATCAGTAAAACAGTGGTTTGCAGGTAACCTCGTAATGAGGCCCAATGTCTCATGCCTAAGGAACCTCCGATCTAAGATAAGTCCTTGGATGTTGGGTGCAAAACAAAATTTATTGCTGTCAAGATTGATTTTTTCTTATGCTCTTCTGGCCAGTCCAATGGTGAGATGCAGTCTTGATTACCCATTCTGAGCAGAGATTGGATTTCTCCCTCGTTAGTTTCATCAGCTCGCTCCCTTGGCTACTTTTACCAGGGGACTGCAACCTTTGGCTCTCCAGATGTTTTAATTATGATGGCTATGGAATGATGGGAGTTCTAGTCCAAAATACCTGGAGTGCCAAAGTTTGCCGACCCTTGGTCCAGACAGTACGTTAACTATGACTGAGCTGCGCAGGTGTCAAAGAAAGCTCAGACAGTCCTTTTTTCAGACCTCTTTTCTTTGTCAGTTAAAACCATTTATTCCTGCTGGTCTCTTCTGTTCCATATTCTTGCTCTTGTTCTCATTCATATTTGGTGTTTCACAATGTACACTTAGACTTCTCAGGTCATCATTCCATTGCACAAGCCCTCCTGTAGAGGGTGCCTGGAAATTTTTCTCGCTTCTCTCCACAGGGTCCCACTGGATTCTCGTATTAATTTCAAACTCTATAGGACATCCTTTAAGACTTTGCGTCTTCCGGAATACTCTTATCTCGCAGGGAACTTCAGCTTTTTGGGAGCCTGCAAGATAAATCTCTTGGCCGCCTAGAAAAGCCTTATGTCAGAAAGGCATACCCTTCCAAGTGTCTTCTTATTTAGAATGCCCCCATATACATTTATTCCTTGCCCCATCTCTGCTTGCTATACACTAAGAGTTGAAAATGTTTCTTTTGTACAAGTAAGCTTTCTCGATTAGGCGTAGTTATCCTGCTATTCTGTATGATTTGAGGCTATAGCGTTTGCATCATTGTTTTTTTCTTTTCATTGCTTATATTGTTTTCCCCATTATATTGTAACATATTGTGCAGCGCTCCATATGCCTTTGGGCAGGTTTGCACTGTATGTGGGGTCGAAAGACAGCCAGAGTGAGAGAGATGGAGAGGCCATGCTAGGCCCATATTGTGAGAGTGAAGTTGGCTAATGTGGAGTTCCATTGAAATATAAAAGCCAGTACAAAACAGTGATTTCCGACGTAAGGCCTAGTGAAATGGAAAGACATGGACTAGTCAATTCCACTAAAATGGAAAGGGGAATCTACCTGAGAGCTTAACACTGATGGATATGCCCAATGAATGGGATATGCACAATGCAGCATCTGCATCACACGTGGTGCTGCAGATGCTGACTTCATGTAAACTGGGAAAAAAGGCACCTTTTTGACAGATTCAAAACTGCAGCAGTACACATGGGAACATATACATTGAAATGATAGCCATGTGAAAAATACCAAGAAGGAATTGTGCCTTATATTTAAAAAGTGAAGCCAAGTGACATATTTCAGAGAAAGACACTTACTTTCACATTCAAATGGAAAGGCCCACCTGTTGGATTTTCTATGTAACTGTGGCATATGTGTGAATAATGCCTGCAGTGAACTTGTATTTGTCCAAACCGTATGTAAAGAAAGACTGTATGAAAAAAGAAAATGCCCAGGTGTAATATTAAATATTACATGTAAGCACATCTTGTCGATTTAAAGCTGTATTTTCTGAAGTATGGATGCAGCTGGTGTTTTCCGGACTGAACTGAAAGATTTGTGCCTTTGAAAATTTGAATTGAAGACCTGGGCTGGGACCCCCAGGAAAAGCAGGCCTGGTTCAGTTAGAAATACAAAGAAATAACAGAGAATTAGATCACAATTGTGTGAGTTGTAGATAACACAGCCAGCAGAAATGACCTCTAAGGTCAGGTCGCCCCATTAACTGTGCATTAGTGGCCAACAGAAATTGCCTTTTCAGGGCTGACTCGACCTCAAGAAATGGCTTCAGAGTCACCAATGGATGATCAAACATTGTGCATGAAACAGAATCGCTGATAAGCGGGTGCCCGTGTCAGGTGACAATGGCGAAATGAAACTTAGGAATTGGTGGGGGCTATATGAAACTGAGGGCCAAATGTGAAGCACTGCCATTGATTAACATTGGACTACTTTTTCCTGAATAAAAAGAGAACCGTTTGTCCCAGCGAGCTCATTCCAGGCTCACATTCAAGGGGATAAGAAGCCTGTGGGTATCATGTAAATGTGAATCATGTGTGATGTATACAATTTCAGTTATGTAGACGATTATGATTCCGTCCTTCTCATAATTCCGAGGGAATGGACATTTGGTGTGGTGATAGGTTAAAGAAGTAATGTTTGAATCATGGAGGGTCAGAGTTGTGACTATCTCGACTCAGGAGTAAATCAATAAAAATAGTAGCTCGCCCCAGGAAGGGCGTGCCGAGATATGATTCGTATTTTCTGACTCGCCATAAAATATAGAGCTCAAATATATATATATCTGTCTGCAGTTATCTGAAATATTAGGGTAGCTGCCATGTTGTTAGATTTTTAGGAACACTAAAAGTTAAACCCATGTGTCATTTTGGGTTGATGAATCTTTCTCCTTCCTCAGCCTCCATCATCCACACCTCCCAACTCCTTTCCCAATGAACAGGCAGTGGGTGTATTGGGGGAGGGGGCGGAAGAGAGCTGGTCAATCTGTAGCATGGGAATTATGATAATAATTGAGTGTCGCCAGCCCTATAAGAAATCAGTTTTCAATCTAAGAGGGATCTTTCTTTGAATGTTTGACTCTTGGGACCTTTCTTTGGACTTTTGATATTTCCCTTGACTTCCCCACTCTATTGCCGGAGGTAGTCTACTTCGGGACTCTTGCAAGGAACAACTAGCAGAGAGCCAGGGAGCTACCAAGGCCTTAAACATTTAATGGGAGATGGAGACCAGGGAAATCTAGAAGCTAGCTGGACCTGGAATTTGACGAGCCAGAGGAAGTCTGGGTGCTGGGGACTACCCTTGACTGAAGCCTTTGACCAGAACTGTGCTATCCTCAGAGGAACCATGCTGTTTCCCTGAATGCCCCATAACCAAGATCTCCCATGTAAGTAGATTAATCCAAATGCCAACAAAAGTGTGGGGGAATCTGACAGCCTTAATCTCCATCTCGCATAGCAGGAAGGGGGGTGGAACTGGAGGACCCTTGGCAAATGTTATTAAATCTAACTCAAATGAATTCCGCTATAGAAAATCACCCTGGCCATTTAAATGTAATTGTGTTGGGGACTGTCTGGCTTAATCCTTTCCATTAAATTGTGGGCAGGGGTGAAGCTGTGCAGATCCATAGCGCATTGAATTGAAGATAAATCAGTGAAACTAACATATTAGATCCGGTATAGACAATAAAGTACTATAGTGACTCTATCTTTCTGAAACCCCTGTCTTCTGTAGAGAAGGGGAGTGTCCATAATCCCAAAATAAGTAACCCTAAAACGCTGCCATTCAAGTGAATGTAGAGTGCGCAAAACGAAATTTCCCATTTATTTACTTGCACCCCAAAACAATTTTCCCAAGGCCCTGCATTTTATGCAAATAAAAATCTCAGAATGAAAATAAAAAGTCCAAAATGATTTTTTTCATTGTGTCTATTTTTCAATCCCTGCCTTTTTAATAAAACGCCAAAACGATGTTGCTATATTATTCCCACTCCCTCTACCTTGCCTTCAAATTAAGGTGTCATATATACCTGATACCTGGAAGTGGGGGTTGCTGGGGGAGAAGAGCTTTGTGATAACCCAAGCAATCACTGGGGGTTGTTTCAAATTTCATAATTGTTAATTTGCAAGAAATCCTCTGTGTGTGTTTTGATGTAAAGTCTCTACATTTTACCTGTAGGTTGTAGTATCTGTACGGTCATTAGAAATACAAGTCAGTCAATTGGTGCAAGTCATATGAACTTGTGATATTGTGTTGTGCAACAGCGTTGGTGGCTGATGTTTTGTTTGTTTTTTATGGTTCTTTGTCAAACCTTAAATAAATATATATTCTTACTATACACTGGCCTGGTTACTAGCTCACTGGTGGTAGAGAGGGTATTTGCTGGGGTGGTGCGAGATAGGTTGGAGGCCTCACTAATGTTGAAACTGTATAAGCGCATTGCATGCGTGCCGCCTTGCTTGGGGGGGGAACTCCCTGAGTTGAGAGTGACCGCCTAATAAATCATGATATATATCAACGGTATTAAATAAAGTATTAAATAAATATGTTGGTCACTGGTTGTGAATCACTTCCTGGGTGATGTGGAGGTTTGGAATTTGATGTGGGATAAGATGGGGAGTGAGTGGCGGTCCCGCAGAACAAACAGGTATGATCAAGTGGATTTTAGGTTATTTATCATTAAAGACTTTATTGCAAACAGCCTTAAGTTTTTCCATGGAAGACAGTGGGCTTCAATACAAATTGCTGGTCCGGAATCAATGGTGCCAGTAGGCTTACCGGCTCTGTTGTTTCTGGACCGGCAAACTACAAGTCTGCTGGCGGGTGCCGTTTCGCCCACCAGGTCTGACCCTGACGGGCGGAACGGCACCCGCCAGCAGGCTTTGATGGAAGCACCGGCACAGTGCACAATGTCAGTGCTTCTGTCCTCCCCATTCCCATAGAGTCCTATTGGACTCAAATGGGAATGGGGAGTAACATTGTCGGGCTTCACGGACCGCCAGGGTTGTAATGCCCTGGTGATTCCCTAAAGCCAGGTGCCGGAAAAAAACACAGATCCGGCGGTAGCCTGCCATTTTTACCGGCACGGCTATCGCCGGGGTTGTAATGAGGTGTGTCTGGCCAATGTGATGAGTTTGCATAAACAAGCCTTAAGAGAAGGCTGGCTCTGAGTAGAGTAACTCTGGGGAAGTAGAGATGTAACATGTGATATTTCGTGCCAATTTAGGCAGACAACTATAGGTTTTTACAAGTTGGTTAATTGGTGTTTGCGAAGCGAGTATGTGGCGAAAAAGGATTCATACATTCTAGATAGATCTGAAGGGGGGGGGTGGAGTGGAACCCAATTCAAACGGCTAGTTAAGTGAAAGGGAGAAAAAAGTGAGGGTGATCAAGGACGAGGATTGCAGATTTCCTTCCCAGACAAGAGTCGAAGTGGGATAGACGCTTGCCTGTCTCTTTCTGCTCAAATTTGCCTGGTTCTTACAACCAGCTTGGTATCTTTGCTGCACCTCTGGAACTCCAGACTGACGGCACTGTTTTCTCCGCTTGCCAGAGTATGTGTGCATTGAAGAAGAGAGGGGACCAAGAAGAACCCTAGGGCTGTCCCACGCCAAGGCCAGGGAGGTCATAATAATGGCTGGCTTCCTATGCAAATTCAACAATGCACTTCTATGTACACGCATATAATATAGTGAAACTGAAATCTTATATACCTGACACTTATTTTTCAATAATATCCATGTTTTTATTTCCCACTGAAATATTCCATGTGGAAAACACATGTTGGTTTTCAATACCCACTATTTTTACATTATTTAAAACGGTGCAGGGTACGTTTTACGTTTAAAAAGGGAGAGATCGTTTTGTATTTTATCATGAGAAAAAAACCTGAAGTCCGGTCATATCAGGTTAATTGAAAAGCACCTGTTTGCATAAAACTAACAATGTATTGCGCAACTTCATTACGCACACACCACCCAAAACACATAACCAGGACTTTGAAACCATGCAACAAGTCTCTCAGAAATGTCTGCACATGTATATTTTATACCATTTATGAACAGGTGAATACAATGATTGAAACAAGGGTTTAAATTCAATGTAATGTCAAAACAATTTTATTCCAATCGTTTACAAAAGATAGCTTTATCGCAAAATATCCTTGCTCAATGACGATGGTATGTTTCACTTACTTGCTCTGTAGGAAACTGTCAAACAGATCCCCAACAGTCATGGCATTCTCTACAAGCACTTCACAAATCGGGATTTTGTAAAGTATTGCAACGTGGTGTTTTTCTGGCCATGCTGAACATAAAAGACCACCTCCCCATTGAAGCACGAGCAATTGAAGTAGAAATGTGTTTTAACATTCAAGTATATTTTACTTGCCTGGTAATTCCTGTCAACCTTCCTTCAGTGTCAGTAGCTGTGGAGAGGTTGAATCAAGCCCAGCTCTCTGCAGATGTGGGTTCCTGAAGGCTGCCGGCTTTGTTCTTTACGCTTTTGGTTTTGGTTCCTGTCCATCCTTTGCTGGGCTTGCTGAGGGACGTGGACTGCCCATTAATCATTAAGCGAGCCTCTGTTATTAAGCAGGGCAAGCAAACACTGGGAGTTGAATAATTCTCTTAAAAGTAGAAGGGCTGTGGGAGGAACTGGGAACATGGTCAAGTGTGAAGGCAATATTTGATCCTCCAACAAGCAAATGGGAAATCTGAGAATTAAAAAGCCTTGTAAAACCACATGAAAGACTACCCCGGGTGGGACGGCCCATTGATTAATGTCAATTTCAAAGCACTCTAACTTGAGCAAGTTTGGAAGCTGTCAATGTTTACTGAAGTGAGGGGGTCACTCGGCCAAAAGAGTCACAGAGTGTGAACGGTGCACGCTGTCTCAGTGTTGGACGGGACGGAGAGTTGATTGTATGGCCCACTGGAGAGTTTGGAAGGCTGGTCTGAAAGAGAAATTAAGCGTCATGCACCATTGTGACGCTTCATGACACAACTGCTAAGGACATGCATGCTCGTCCCGAATTCCCGTAAGGCATCTGTGTAGGCTCTGCCCACCCCCAGGTCACTTTGAGAGGGCTACAGAGGCCTTAAAGGAGGCAGGGGAAAGATGCTGATGGTGGGGTTGTAGCAAGTAGGTGAACACTTCACCTTTTACTGTGCTTGGCTGCAGGCTTCTGATCTGTTTACTCCAAACAGTAGCAGGAGCAATGTTTCCAAGAAATAGGCAGGCTTGCCTTGAAGTGGACCTGTGTTCCTTTACATTTCTCCAACCAAATATGTAGATTATCGTCAGTGGCGTAACACAAGATCTGGGGCCCCCCTGCGAGCTATGCTGAGGGGGCCCCCCAAACTCAGCTACAAAACACGGGTCGTGCCACACTCTGGGCCTGCCTAGATTACCACGCTTGTGCAATACACAAAAACATGCTGCTGAAGGGGTATGCCGCACACTGCACTAGGAGAAAGATATAAATATGTATTTTAATGCAATATACAGCACACTTCCTGAGAATAATTGGCTAAAGAGCCACAGTGTTTGCTATTATTTTGTAGGGTAACACCGATCCAATACATGCAAGTCACCAACAGTGCACAGGAACATTAATGCTTTGCTATAAAAATAAAAAATGCCATGCCACGATGAACACATGTCCAGCTGGCTGCACAATGTAGACCAGTGTAGACACGTAATAACATTACAGTAAAGCATGCCAGGCCACATTTAGACATACCTAGACTGATTGCACCAAAATGCCAGTCGAAGCAATAACACTCATCAAGAAGAGAGCACACATTCAAGCCTGAGTCTCTGCGGCCTCTAACAACACGGCCAAACTCTAAAATCTGCAAGGAACTGGCCAATCCTGTTGCAGTCTCTACCTCTCCTGTTCCCTCAACAGACCCTCTGCACAGCTTTGGCCTCTCGCTTCTCTGCTAAAACTCAGGACATGCTGTCCACTATCTCCTCTTCCTCTCCCTCTTCCTCTCTCAGTCCCCCTTTGGCCATCCCTCCCTCTCCTCCTCCTTTCTCTCCTCCCCCTTTCTCCTCTTTCTCTCTAACACCTGACAAGGTTTTTAGACAAGTGCCATCTATGGAAGTGTCGTCTAAACAGGTGCTCGCCTCCGCTCCTCCAGAACCATCTAGGACCATATTGACACCCTTTCTCCAGCTTTGGCGATTTCTGTAATCATTCTTTTGCCACTGGATCTTTCCCCTCTCCCAAACTCTTGGAAAAGCTGGACATCTCCCAGCTTACTCTCCACACTGAATCTGTTGGTTGTCTCCATGACCATCAGTCTGGTTTAAGAGCTGCCAGTGGGATGGAAACTGCTCTCCTGAGCACCTGTGAAGATCTGATCTCTAACCTTGATTCCAGCATACCTTCTGTCCTCATCTACTTGAACTTTCCTCTGCTTTCAACACGGTCACCCACGCCATCCTGATCAATCGACTCTGTGAGAAACTGGGCATCATGGATCAGGTCCTAGAGTGGCTGACCTCCTTCCTCTTGGACCAACCCACCCAGGTACAACTTGGTCCTTTTCTCTCCACCACCTCCCTCTACATGTGGCTTTCTCCAGGGCTCTATCCTTTCACCCTGGTTTTTGAACCTCTACTTGGCCCCTTTGGCCCACGACTTGGCCCTTTTGGCCCACCTGATCTCTACCTTCTCCTCTAACTTTCAGTGTTATGCAGATGACACTCAGCTTTCCTTCAGGCACCCATCAGCCTCTTCTCCTCTCGCTCATTCCTGGTGTCATCTTCAACTCCACTCTCTCTTTCTCTCCTCACATCTCGTACGTCGCCAAGAAGGCCCACTACCAGCTGCCCCTCCTCAAAGGGACTCTTCCCTTTCTCACTTTCCCGCAGAAGCTCACTCTCTCCAGAGTCCTAGTTCTCTCTAAACTGGACTGCTGCAACAGCTACTTTCTCAATCTGCCTTCCTCTACTCTCCGCCCTCTGCAACTAATCCAGAACAGGACTGCAAGACTTATCCTTGGCCTCAAGCCCAGGGACTGTATCTCTCCAGCCATGAAATCTCTCCACTGGCTCCCGGTGGCTGCAGGGATCAATTTCAATACCCTTTGCATTGTCCACTAGGCTTTCTGGGGTTGGGATCCGCATTACATCGAATGCTCTCTTCCAAAATACCTTCCTTCTCGAGCCCTAAGGGTTAGATGCTTCGCCAGGCAGAGAGTGGGAGGTAGATCTCTCTCCTGTACAGGTGCTTTCCTCTGGATTGCCTCCCTACCCCTCCCAAACTTGAGCCGGACCACCTGAAGTTCTGGAGCAGCTCAAAACGTTCTTCTTATCCTCTGCTTTCTCTCTCTCCCTC
This sequence comes from Ambystoma mexicanum, assembly GCF_040938575.1. Taxonomy (NCBI): domain Eukaryota; kingdom Metazoa; phylum Chordata; class Amphibia; order Caudata; family Ambystomatidae; genus Ambystoma; species Ambystoma mexicanum. The sequence goes on from NC_090936.1 coordinate 873,023,035, forward strand.
CCCTGCTGACCTACCTGGCTTACCTGTCTGCTGTACCAACTGGTTGCTTGGCTAGCCTCAGTCTCACTGAGTCCAGGCTCTTTCTTGATCAGTCACATGTGCACTGCCTCTGGGCCTACCATGCAGTTAGGGGCTGTAACTGTAACCCCACAGTCCCTTGTTCTCCTTGCACTACTGAGAGCTGAGGTGCCCTCGCTCCACTTACTTAGAGCATTGCTGCCCTGTTTTCCCCTCCCCTCTCCCTTGCACTTCCCCCCTCCCTTTCCCCTTGCACTTCTCGTTCTCGCACTTGATCTGAATGACACAAGGCCTAGTAAGATAATTTGTCTTGTCCTCTCTGTTTTCCTTCCCTTGTCTTATCACGCCTAAAAACACTTGTGTACAGGCGCGTTATATATGACTTATCATATATCGTATAAGTTTATCACAGATGCCCAGAAAAATATACAATGCTGCAGTAAGAAACGGCTAGACTGGCAGAACCCAAATGCCAGTCTAGCCAGGTAATTACACTTAGCAGGACTGCTTTATCAGAAATGCCCAGTTAAAAAAAGTCATACCAAACTGAGGAATGACTAGACTGGCTGCACCAAAATGCCTCTCTAGCCACTAATATCACATATCATGCCTGGTTATCATGGACATGGACGACCATTATAATTTATTGCACAATACCGCCCCACCCACACATTCCCTCTCCCTCATCCCATACCCCAACCTCCAAAATCAGCTGATTGGCCCAGAATTACCCCCACTCCCTCTTCCTCGTCCCAGTGCTTACGTATGAGGCTCCTTGCCTCGTAGCTAAGTACTGAGATGAGATAGAGTGGGACTAGGAGCAATGAAGATTAGAGGTAGCTAAATCAGGCATTACCTTCATGTACCTCTACCTCATCCTAGTACTTGTGTATGCGGCATAGTGCCTGATACACAAGTACTGACTCATACACAAGTACTGGCATGACGAAGAATAGGGCTAAGAGTAATGAAGATTACCAATAAGTAATCAAGGCATTAAACACAAGTAGTGGTGCAACACCATTGAGCTGATTGAGCTTCAGCACTCCCCCACTGAAATTGTGGGCTATGTTGCCTTGACCTAGCTGACCTACAGAGCAGTTCCCGGACAGAAAAGGACACAGATGTTAAACGGCACCTGCATTTCGCTGTTAACAAGTGCCCGGCCCAGCATTACTAATGTACAGCATTTCACTGTTAGTACCTGGATTAAAATGGCACATTTTTTTAGACAAATGAAACTGTGATGTGGGTTTAGTACTTGCATGCCAGGGGAGTGATTGGAAGGGTTTGAAGGGGACAGAAGACCAGTCATTCTCACAGCAGTCTATACGTGGGTGCTTTCAGACTTAAAGGAGAGAGTTAACTGTTTGTAACATTGAAGCTGCGCTAGAATAGTCTCGTTAAAATGTGTAAAGAAGTTTGATGCCCCCACACAAATAAGTTTGCTCCTCTCCCACCACACGTGAAGTTAGAGCCTCTCCCAACATTTGAATTGTTAACCCCCCTGAAATGTAGGTATTGTTGCGCCCCTGAACACAAGCATACACACCATTCACCATAAATGTGCACGCACACCCAGCCATCCATACATTTAAGTGTGCACTCTTCCACCATATAGGCACACCCAGCAGCCACCCATACATTTAAGTGTGCACCTTTTCACAATACAGGCACACCCAGGCATCCACCCGTACATTTGAGTGTGCACCCTTTCATCATACAGGCACACACACCCAGGCACTCACCCATACATTTAAGTGTGCACCCTTTCATCTTACAGGCACACGCAGGCAGCCACCCATACATTTAAGTGTGCATCCTTTCACCGTACACGCACAAATGCAGACCCAGCCACCCATACATTTGTGACCCCCAGATGAACCATTCAAGAACAAATTTGATGACCCAGTCTTAACTCTTACTGGGTCCCACTCCGTAGGTTATTTGCATCGCCTCACAGAATGTAATACACAGTGCACCGTATTTTTCATTTAGTATAAAAAAGGTTATAATTTTATTTCATAGGCCATTGGTCCTACGTTTGACAACATAAAACAAACTACATACAGACATATATCAATGTGGAAGATGTATATATACATCTACTAGCATTTTCATGGTTTATTCATAAAAGCCAGAGATGACACAGCAAAAATTCTCTGATACGGAGGAGACCGGGATCACATACTGTCTTCCTGGCCCTATCTGGCTAACTAGTCACAGATATACTCCATAGAGCATTGTCACCTAATTCCAGTTCTAAAATTGATTAGACATGGCGAAGTGACTTACGCCTGACCGAAAAAACACACATCCCAGGTCTACGTCCATTGTGGCATTGCTGAGCCATGTAGCATAACTCGATGACACAGAGAAATGCACAGGACGTTTCGGCAGGGTATCAATTCTGCTGCCTTCGTCAGGACCCCAAGGGAAATGGAGTTCTGTGGATGTGATAAATAATTGTATTACTGAGACACATAAAAACGTATTAAAAACCCAGCAGCCCAAAGGATACCGCCACTGGAAAGGTAATATGTAGAAACGTGAGGAAAAAAAAAGGATATCCTCCACCAACAAAAACACCAAACTACTGTGTATAAGTGGAAGCCCACACCTAACAAAGGTGGTAACATCAGTATAAAAACAGCCTCCACCTGAACATATCATTCAGTATACCCTTCCCCGTCACCGGGCGAAAAGGGGACAGTGAGAAAATGAACGTTCAACGAAGAACGTGAAAAGGGGAAACAAGAAGACCTAATATACAACCCCCAAATGGCTGTGTGGGGTGATGCTGTGTCCACATACCTGCATGCCAAGTGCCCCTAAGCACCGGACCCAAGACTAAAAGACCTGCAGTGCCCAAAGCTGAGTACATAAAGGGCTAAAAAGGGCCCTATACTCACTTGAAGGGATGAAATGGTCCCCGCAAGAGATTTTTCGATGCCACGGAAGCGTCAAGAAGAAGAAAGAGAGAACCTCCAAGCCTACACGTGTGGGAACAAAAATACAAATGAAAATGAAAATAATATCAAATATGAATTACCCCCCTCCAGTGAGAACCTATATTAGTGCTTCTTATTTCCCCTTTTCACGTTCTTCGTTGAACGTTCATTTTTTCACTGTCCCCTTTTTGCCCGGTGACGGGGAAGGGTATAGTGAATGATATGTTCAGGTGGAGGCTGTTTTTATACTGATGTTACCACCTTTGTTAGGTGTGGGGTTCCACTTATACACAGTAGTTTGGTGTTTTTGTTGGTGGAGGATATCCTTTTTTTTCTCACGTTTCTACATATTACCTTTCCAGTGGCTGTATCATTTGGGCTGCTGGGTTTTTAATACGTTTTTATGTGTCTCAGTAATACAATTATTTATCATATCCATAGAACTCCATTTCCCTTGGGGTCCTGACGAAGGCAGCAGAATTGATACCCTGCCGAAACGTCCTGTGCATTTCTCCATGTCATCGAGTTATGCTACATGGCTCAGCAACGCCACAATGGACGTAGACCTGGGATGTGTGTTTTTTCGGTCAGGCGTAATTCACTTCGCCATGTCTAATCAATTTTAGAACTGGAATTAGGTGACACTGCTCTATGGAGTATATCTGTGACTAGTTAGCCAGATAGGGCCAGGAAGACAGTATGTGTGCCCGGTCTCCTCCGTATCAGAGAATTTTTGCTGTGTCACCTCTGGCTTTTATGAATAAACCATGAAAATGATAGTAGATGTATATATACATCTTCCACATTGATATATGTCTGTATGTGGTTTGTTTTATGAGGTCAAACGTAGAACCAATGGCCTATGAAATAAAATTATAACCTTTTTTATACTAAATGAAAAATACGGTGCACTGTGTATTACATTCTGTGAGGCGATGCAAATAACCTACGGAGTGGTACCCAGTAAGAGTTAAGACTGGGCCATCAAATTTGTTCTTGAATGGTTCATCTGGGGGACTCCCCAATGTGTGTTGATCGTGTTACTCATTTGTCCCCTGTATGCTTTTGAGTATGTATCCCTTGTGTGGTAAGACCCATACATTTGTGTGCACTCTTTCACCATACACTCACACACACACACGTCATGGAGTTGAGTGGAGCCATAATACTTCAAAAATAAATAGTTTCTTTTTGAAGTCACTCTGACTTCATAAAGAAATTATTTCCGTTAAGGACTGAGCCATAACGGAAATAATTTCTTTATGAAGGCAGAGTGACTTCAAAAATAAACTATTTATTTTTGAAGTCATAGGGCTCCCCCCAACCCATGACATGGAGGCCTCCAGCCCAGGGTCTTCATGTCATGGGGTGGGGGTAGCCACCGGACATCAAAAATAAAGTTTCTTTTTGTATTCACTCTGCCTTCATAAAGAAATTATTTCTGTTACAGAAATAAGTTATTTTAGATGCAGAGTGAATTCAAAAGGAAATATATAAAAAAAAGAAATGAAAACAATGTTCTTTCCATTTTGTTTTACTTCAAGTGGGGCCCCCTCCCAGGACATGTGGTTGTGGTACCCCCCGTGCCATGGGGGCTGTGGGGGCCCCTTTTACGCCAGTGATTTTTGTGTGGGATTTACTCCACAATTGTGGAAGGGGGAGATCGTACAAATGGAGCATGCCAAGGCAACAGTGCAAGAAATTGGAGGAGGATTGCAAACACGTTTGGTCTCTTTGCATCACTCAAGCCTCATTCAATGCACTGTGGCAGAGGCGTAGCGAGGGTAGGGCCTGAGCGGGCAAGGCCCACCCAAAATCTGTAAATACGCACTCAGCAGTGGTGTGAGGGCATTTACAGATGTTAATGTCCCTGTGGTGTGCCCAACTACATTAGCTTCCGGCCCCACCTGTTAGACAAGCCTGGCTAAGTCTCTGCGCTGTGGCAGTCTGGCAGTTTGCCTTCCCAGAACTGGGGTTAATTTCTGGCAACACCAGTACATCACATGTAAATTGCACCTCGCCATCTGTGCTGGGCAGTGCTACTGAGGAGCTCTGCTCAATGTCACCCTAGGCAGTGCCATGTGCGTAGGACATCGAGAGGATAGGGGGGACAAATCCCCCCACAATTTTAAGTGGGCAGGATACAATGGCATTTATCCCCCCCAGTTTCCCCCAGTTTGTGTGTCTCTCTGCTGCACCGGTTTGTGTGTCTGCAGCGTGTCCCTGTGCAGTGATGCGTGCAAACTTCAGACTCTGAAGTTTGCACGCAGTTCAGATACTGGCGTAACAGGGGCCCCCGCAACCCCCACAGTGCGGGGGGCCCCGCTAGCAGATGTTCTGGGAGATGCCCCCCTTGGAGAAAAAAAAACATATTTTTTTTAATGATTTTTTGTAGTCACTCTGCATTCATAAAGAAATATTTCTGTAACAGAAGTAATTTCTTTATGAAGACAAAGTGACTACAAAAATAAACTTTCTTTTTGAAGTCCAAGGGCTCTCCCCAACCATGACATGGAAGACCCCAGGCTGGAGGCCTCCATGTCATGGGGTGGGGGAGCACTATGACTTCAAAAAGAAATAGTTTATTTTTGAAGGCACTCTGCCTTCATAAAGAAATTATTTCCGTTATGGATCGGTCCTTAATGGAAATAATGTCTTTATGAAGTCAGAGTGACTTCAAAAAGAAACAATATTTTTTTGAAGTAATAGGGCTCTCTCAACCCCATAACGTGTGCGTGTCTGGGTGAATTACGAAAGGGTGTACACTTAAAGTGTACACTTATACGTGTATGTGGCTGCCTGTGTGAGTGTATGGTGAAATGGTGCACACTTAAATGTATGGGTGGGTGCCTGGGTTGGTGTGGCCCTATGGTGAAAGGGTGCACACTTAAATCTACGGGTGCCTGCTTGGGTGTGCCTGCATGGTGAAAGGGTGCACACTTAAATGTATGGATGGCTGAGTGTGGGTGTGTGTATATGGTGAATGGTGTGTGTGCTTCTGCTCAGGGGTGCAACAAAACCTACATTTCAGGGAGGCTAATCTTTCAAATGTGGTGCGAGGCACTATCTTCACGGGCGGTGGGGAAGAGGCAAACTTATTTGTGTGGGGGCATCTAACTTCTTTATGCATTTTAATGAGACTATTCTAGTGCAGCTTCAATGTTACATGCAGTTAACTCTCTGCTTTAAGTCTGAAAGCATCCATTTATGGACTGCTGTGAGAATGAGCGGTCTCCTGTCCCCTCTCTACCCTTCCAATCACTGCCCTGACATGCAAGTACTAAACCCAAATCACGATTTCAATTGCCTAAATATGTGGTATTTGAACGCAGGTACTAACAGTAATATGCTTTACGTTAGTAATTGCTGGGTTCTTGTTAACAGCGAAACCCAGGTGCCGTTTAACATCTGTGTCCTGTTCTGTCGGGCAACTGCTCTGAATGTCAGCTAGGTTGAATGAACATAGCCCATAATTTCAGAGGGGGTGCTGAAGCCCAGTCAACTCAATGGTGTTACGCCACTACTTGTATTTAATGCCTTGATTACTTATTGGTAATTGTCATTACTCCTAGCCCTATTCTTCCTCCTCCCTGTACTTGTGTATGAGGCAGTACTTGTGCATGAGGCACTCTGCCTCATACACAAGTACTGGGACGAGGTAGAGGTACATGGAGGTAATGCCTGACTTAGCTACTGGTAATCTTCATTACTCTTAGTCCCATTCTTCCTCATCCCAATACTTGCCTATGAGGCAAGGAGCCTCATACGTAAGCTTTGGGACAAGGAAGAGGGACATGAAGGTCATTCTGGGCCAATTAGCTGATTTTGGAGGATGGGGTAGGAGGTGGGAGAGAGAGGGGATGTGTGGGGGTCGGGATTGTGCGATAAATCATAATGGTTGTCCATGTCCAAGCTAAGCAGGCATGATATGTGCTATTAGTGCCTAGAGAGGCATTTTGGTGCAGCCAGTTTAGTCATTGCTCAGTTTGGTATGACTTTTTTTAACTGCGCATTTCTGATAAAGCAGACCTGCTAAGTGTAATTACCTAGCTAGACTGGCATTTGGGTGCTTCCAGTCTAGCCATTTCTTACTGTGGCAATGTATATTTTTCTGGACATCTGTAATAAAATATGATATGATATAAGCAGTGGTCGAAGTGTACGAAAAGAAGTAGTGGAACTATGTTCCCTGCTTGCCTGTCCCTGCTCCACACAAACCCCATTGCCACAACCCCTCCCACACACAATACACCCCCCCAAACACTTGTGCTTGCTGTTTAAGGGAACGTTCAGTGCAGTGCATTGAAAGTGAAGGTTTCAACTTCTTACTACACTTTTATTTTAAATCAAAACCATTCCGGAACAGTTTCATTTTAAAATAAAAGTATAGGAGCTGTGTAAGGTAAATTTAAAAAGTATAGGAGCACCGCTCCCGACTGCTCCCGCTCACTTCTACCACTGGAAATAAGTAATTTATAACAGGCCTGTACACAATCGTTTTAAAGTATGACAAGACAAGGGGGGAAGATAGAGGGAGAACAAGACAAATAATCTTACTAGGCCTTGTGTCATTCAGATAGTGCAAGTGCAAGAACGAGAAATTGGAGGGGGAGTGCAAGGAAGAAGGGAGGGGAAAAGAGGCCAGTAATGCTCTGAGTGGGTGCAGCCAGGGCAGCGCGGCTCTGGTTATTGCAAGGGGAACAAGGGACTGTACGGTTACAATTACAGCCCCTTTGTGCGTGGTAGGCCTGGAGGCAGTGCAAGAGTGACTGATCAAGAAAGAGCCTAGGTGAGACTCTGAGGGTAGCCAAACAACCAGTCGGTACAGCAGACGGGTAGGTCAGCAGGGGAGGGAGAGAGAGAAAGCAGAGGAGAAGAGGAAAGTTTTGAGCTGCTTCCGGAACTTCATGTTGTCCGCTCAGGTTTGAGAGGGGCAGGGAGGCCATTCCAGAGAGAGGCACCTGCAAAGGAGAGAGATCTACCCCCCACTCTCTGCTCGGAGAAGCGTCTAACCCATAGAGAGCTGGAGGCATCTGGGGGGAAGGGCTCCAGAAGGAAGGTATTTTGGAAGAGAGCATTGGAGGTAGTGTGGGCCCCCGGCCCTAGAAAGCCTTGTGGACAATGCAAAGGGTCTTGAACTTGATCCTTGCAGCCACCGGGATCCAGTGAAGAGATTTCAGGGCTGGAAAGATACAATCCCTCAGTTTGAGGCTAAGGATAAGTCCCTAAGTCCTGTTCTGGATTATTTGCGGAGAGTAGAGGAAGGCAGATTGAGAAAGAGGTTGTTGCAGTAGTTCAGCCTAGAGTGAAACAGAGCTTTGGAGACAGTGAGCTTCTGGGGGAAAGTGAGAAAGGGAAGATTCCCTTTGAGGAGAAGCAGCTGGTAGTGGGACTTATTGGCGATGTCCGAGATGTGAGGAGAGAAAGAGAGATGTTTTTTGCCTCAAAGGAAGGTGAAGGAAGAGGGCCCAAGGTGGGCAGCCAGAGTGAGAGAGGGAAAGCAGGGGCAGGGGTGCCAATGAGAATGATCTCCATCTTACTGTCATTAAGGCAGAGATCGCTGGAGGCACACCAATCCTGAATCGCGGATAGACAGTCAGGAATGAGCGAGAGAGGAGAGGATCCTGAAGGAAAGCTGAGTGCCATCTGCATAACACTTAAAGTTAGAGGAGAAGATAGCGATCAGGTGGGCCAATGGGGCCAAGTAGAGGTTGAAAACCCTGGGTGAGAGGATAGAGCCCTGGGGAACGCCACAGGTAGTGAGAGAGGTGGCAGATAGAAAAGGACCAAATTTGACCTGGAGGGACAGTCCATAAGGAAGGAGGTCGGCCACTCCAGGGCCTGATCCGTGATGCTCAGGTTCTCACGTAGTTGATTGATCAGGATGGCATGTTTGACTGTGTCAAAAGTAGAGGAAAGATCAAGGAGGATTATGACAGAAGGAATGCTGGAATCAGGGTTAGAGAGCAGATCTTCACGGGTGTTCAGTAGAGCAGTTTCTGTGCCTCCGGCAGCTCTAAAGCCAGACTGATGGTCATGGAGACAACCAACAGATTCAGTGTGGAGAGTAAGCTGGGAGATGGCCAGCTTTTCCAAGAGTTTGCGCAGGAAAGGGGTGATGGAGATTGGGCAATAGTTTTCCGGGCAGGTAGGATCGGAAGACAGCTACTTGAGGAGTGGGTGCATAAGGGAGTGCTTAATGGGAGAGGGGAACGTTCCAGTGGTGAAAGAGTGATTTCAGAAATCGTCCAAGGCTGGAGCGAGGGTGTCAATATGGTCCTTGATGGATCTAGAGGAGCAGGGGAGCACCTGTTTGGACAACACTTTCATAGATCGGACTTGTCTAGAAACTTTGTCAGGTGTTGTCAGAGAGAAAGAGGAGAACGGTGTAGGAGAGGTAGAGAGGGCCAAAGGGGGACAGAGAGAGAAAGAGGGAGAGGAAGAGGAGATAGAGGACAGCATGTCCTGGGTTTTAGCAGAGACTTAAGCGGCCAAAACCATACAGAAGGCCTGGGAGGGAACAGGAGGGGCGGAGACTGCAACAGGATTGACCAGTTCCTTGCAGATTTTAAAGAGTTTGGCCGTATTTTTAGAGGCCGCAGAGACACAGGCTTGAATGTGTGCTCTCTTCTTGATGAGTGTTACTGCACTGGCATTTTGGTACAACCAGTCTAGGAATGTCTAAATGTGGCCTGGCATGCTTTACTGTAATGTTATTATGTGTCTACACTGGTCTACATTGTGCAGCCAGTGGGACATGTTTTCAACGTGGCATTACCCTACAAACCAATGGCAAACAATCTGACTTTTTAGCCAATTTTTCTCAGAAAGTCTGCTGTATATTGCATTAAAACACATATTTATATATTTCTCCTAGTACAGTGTGCGACATACCCCTTCAGCAGCACAAGGAGAAAAAAGGCAAAAATGCCCAGAAATTCGGACCATGAATTCCATGTATTTCTATATTTCTATATCTATTCCATGTAGCTCAATTTAATTGGTAAGCTTATGGTGAATGACATATGCTTTTAATGGATTGATGCATATGATGGTTTGAAGGAAATTTAGATGAGACTAAATAGAGGCTAATGGAATTCACAATTATATTTTAGTGACTTGAACATTGTAGACAAGTGGAATTGGTAAATATATAAACATTTTCTGTCTTATTTACAGTGGCAGTGAGATGCGCCGCAATGTTGGCCACAGTCATATGTTTACCATTCTATGTGACTCATATATGTTTTTTATTTTTGTTTCTCCTCTCTTGGACATCCCACACTTGTACTAGAATATTGGTATGTTTACTTTTTTTTCACTTAAATGATGCCTTATTTAAACATGGGATATTTCTCTGCCTTTACATATGCAATATGATAATGGTTGTTTTGAAAATATGTTATGTCATGCTTTGTTGCAACCTTGGTTTTTGTTGCCTATTGTGGATTTCATATATGGGATTCTAACCAATTATCTAATTTTGTTATGAATACCTGTAATGGATTATATTTTATATGCCTCAGGCTCAGAAGAAGAGCCAAGTCTCGAAACACTAAATAATGTACAATTGTACACTTGAAATCACATTGTTTGGTGCAGTGTATTTGTTTAACCTTATCTCAGTAAGCCCTTCAGCAACACGTTTGTGCATATTGTGCAAACGTGATAATCTAGGCCGGCCCAGAGTGTGGCATGACCCGTAATTTGTTGCCGAGATGGGGGGCCCCTTCAGCATGGCTTGCAAGGGGGCCCCACATTTTGTGTTACGCCAGTTCAGACAGCCAGCAGCAGCGCCGCAGCCCGGGCATTGGTAAACAAACAAGATTCTTAACTCTGCTGCCTGCTGTGCAGCTCGCTCATGTGTTCCCCCTCTACCTCCCCTCACACCTGCCGCCTGCGCATTTGGAGCTTCACGTGCCCAGGCCAGCATACTGCACGTGCCCCTGCGAGTGCACAGCCTCAGCTTCGGAAGCCAATAGCCAGGCAGCGACCGCATGCTCCTGACTACTTACAGCGTGAGAGAAGTGTGACTCCGTCGACTCCACCTCCTGGACTGGAGTCCTGAGGAGGGACCTCACACTTACTCAGCCTACTAAGTAAGGTAAGTCAAGTCAAAATTAGCCCCAGGCAGGTGTGTTTTTGTGCAGGGGTGCCACAGCGATGCAACACTGCCTGTTTAGTCAATGTTTAGAATTCAGGAAAAGCCAGCAAGCCCCTTAATTTGTCCCACTTGTTAATTAATTTGCACGCGATAAATTGTAACACTTTCCTGTCTGGCACCTTTAAAGCCCATACAAAAAAGTGCAATTGTAAAAGTATAATATAAATTGCGCAATTAAGCGCCACACGATCCCTTCCGCTGCGGAAATTATTTAAAGGATGTGAATTTAGAACAATAACAATTTATTTGTTGAATTTATTTTTTAAAGTTTGTTCATAAACCAATTATCATCTTCATAAAAATAGGTACAAAAGATAAGAAACATTCACTAGCAATTATTAAAAACCGACTCCAAAAAGAGAAAAAGAAACACACTGCACCGACCAGTGATCTCACATCACACACCATTCATCTCATATCCTTTCATCCCCATTCATACCAAAAAAAATGTGTACTTGTGCAATGACCACAATATCTGTCTATTTGTCTGTTCTACAACAAGAACATCTAATCCATATCATAGATTTTTAAATACTCGACATTGTTTATCATCTACTAAAGTGCATCAACATATATTTTCTTCAAAGGGGTTTATGTTATCAAGATTTCTTTGAATATATACTGATTGCCACACTGTTTTCTAGGTGAACCCAAGTCAGACCCAACTCCGGGTGGAGTAGGATCTACGGTTGTGTCTACTCAAGTTTCGGGCAACTGGGTGGTTGTACAAATTCCAACCAGTGCACCTCATCAGGACATATAATTATTGAAAAACAATTTTAGACAATAATTCTAATCGGTGTGTGTGGAATTCTTTTCTTCGAGAATTAACATGTCATATCTTGCAAATTTCAAATTCCAAACTTCTGTGAATGAGCTGAATTGCCACTAGATTGTAGTTGTGGGGCAAGAAGTGTGCCGAAAAATGTTGTCACCATTTAATGGAGACGTTTTGGTACCATTTACCAGGTCAGGACCTCACCGCAGTTAGTGATTCCTTTTCCAATGACTCGGTAGCATCTCACATGGCCGCCTTTTCTGTTTCAAGATGCGAAACTCCGATGGGGACCAAAGGAGGCAAAGAACAGGGGGGCGATGAATAATTTGCTCAGGTGGTATCTGTAGGGTCAATCTGTTGCTCTGCTTCCCGTGGTGTTCTGCCCAATCTAGAGAGGTCCTATTAGCTGTACTCAGTCTGAGTGTAGTTTACACGCTGGGACACCTTTAAAGCTGCATAAACTGCTGATGGCGCCAAGTGGAGGGACAGGGGGGGTTTGGGCGACACGGTTTCTCACCACACAAACCTGCGCTGCTCGTTCACACACCGTGGGTCTAAGCAAAAGATCGTGCACAGCTGTGAAGTGCCCCCTCTGACACCTTGGGAGGTGCAGTGCAGGCCGGGCCGGCATCGGGTGTTGGGGGAGGAGAATTTAATTAGAGGGAACGAACAAACAAGCGTACGTCATATATGATATTTCTACAGTTAACACGCGTGGCACGTTGAAGTTGAAGGAGCTGCTAGTGCCTCATCAGTGTGGGCCCACCCCATGAAGCCTTGCATGCCCCCCGTGGGCAGGCGGCATACTTGCCAACATTCTGTGACCAAAAAGTCTAAGATGTAGACTTTTTCAAGTTTCAAAAATAATACTTAGCATAACAATGACATCACAGGAAATTACAAACCATACATTGTTGGCACCACTGGAGCATTCTAAACTGCACAACCCATCAAACAGCACAACATGGAGAGATGTTGAAATGTTTACAATGTATAATTTTGAATAGTAAGTTAACACTAAATGTAATTACCCACCTTCACAGAAGGTAATCATACAGAGCTGGTAGGCAGGGTGTGCCACTCCTCTGTAGCATCAGCCTGGGTAGTACATATGTATTACTGCTGTGGAGGTGGAACACTGAACAACATGGACACTGATACCCTCCTCAGTCTGATAGGCAGATGCTGTGTGATGGTGGTATGCTCTGCCACTTGCCTTCACTGGTGGTTCACCTAAGGTCTGTCCCTGCAAGAGTGCATGGCAGAGTCATGTAGCTGTCAGGTCAGTGGATTGATCTGAGACCATCACTCAAAGTTATCACTTATCCACCCACCGCACACACAGATTAATTGCCTTAGAGTCACATAAACTACCTGCCACTATAAAAAGCAGTAGGATCTGTCACCCAAATCTGTAGGCAGTAGGACTGCTTAAAAAGCAGTTGCCCGCCTACTGCCTAAATCAGTAGGTTTGGCAAGTATGAGTCGGTACACAGGCCCAAAACCACTGTCAGTCTGCGGCCATGCTGTTTGCACAAATGTTGAGGGGCAGCCATTCCAGACCTCTTATACCCTTCCGGACTCCAAAGAACAAACCTGTGCTATCTTTGTCTTGCCTTTTAGCCACTGTTCAGAAAAACAAACATGTTTTTACGCAGGCCCTGCAACTACACTACCCCACAAGCATTGCAATGCAATCAGCTCCATCTTGCTAGCTGCATGTCCCTGACTGTCCCTGGTTGTAGCAGTGCTGCGCTTCTTGCTAGGAACGTTGTGAGTTTTGAATTTGAATCCAAACTTACATCTCTTTACAAGGGGGCAGTGTCTTTGCCCCCAGACGCACAGCCACCACTGTTACATCTATCCATGGAGACATGGGCATACAAGCTTCTTCACAACACCACCCCAACCCTCCTACCCCTGCACCGCCCCCAGGGAAAAACATCTTTCTCCCCAATCCAACTATATCAACCTAATAATGTGCACCCAACAAGTATTAACCTCACAAACTCAAAAATAAATACTAGCAAATATTGTAATTTTAAGCTGAGGTCCCAAAAATAGGCTGTACACATGTTAAACCAGATCATTGCACTCAAACTGTGTGTCATAAGGGGTATCACCCCATCACTGCACACCCCAAAATGTTGAATTTCCACAGCCCCATTTCACTGCATATATATAAGGGGGGGTTAAAGTTAATAATAAATGTGAGCCGTTATGGGCGGGAAGGCTGCACAGGGTCTCCTCCGCATATATATGCAGTGAAATGGGGTAAAACAAAAACGTCTGCATTTTGGTGATGCACAGTAAAAAATGCGCAGTGATCACATAAAGTTAAGGAGGTAAATAGAAATTTCTGGTTGAAAGCACCACTTTGTTGATAACTTTTAAGTTACTTACATTCATGCAATGTGTCTGATACATCAAATATATTTCAAAAAATATTCTTGAACCACACATTTGTGTCCCAACAGATATCATGGTACTACAATTAGTCTTTTTGGGACACATTTTAAGTAACTCAAAAGTTATCAATAAAGCGGTGCATTCAGCCTGGAATTTCCACTTACGTACATGGATAACGCGCAAATGTGATAAAATAAAGGAAATGCTGTGCAGTTTAAGTGTTACACTTATGTCCAGCAACAATCAGTAGTACTATAGTGCTAATACTAACAAGAGAGACAGTGACCGTGACCTGGCCAGTATGAGCAGCAACCACCCGTGCCTTCTCTCTCATGAGTGGGGTATTATTTCACCCTCTGTGGTCAGATAAGTGTCAGCATTGATGGGCAACAGTAGTCTTTTACCTTTCTACACCAACTTCTGCTTGGTGAGTCGCTTGGTGACTCAGGTGAACTTTAATCTAATCTCTGTTTTTCATACATGTCCATTAAGTCAATTACTTTTGCAACAGTGCAGCCCTTCTCAGCTTCTAGCCCACTATGCAGGTATATTGAATCACAAAAGGCCTAATCAGGGGTATTGCTTGCATAGCACATTTGGATGACTCGTATTCTGCAGACGCTTCATATTGGTGCTTTCCTGTCCCGTTTCACATTCCTATGCCTCAATTCTTTCAGCAATAGCAATCCAGTGAACCCTAACTCTCTTTCCTGGGCAGGTTGCGGACAGTTCCCTGTTTATAATTAAAGTGCAGGTGGCAAGACCTTACAGGGAGGTAGGAGTTTGTGCTACCTCTGCGCAAGACCCAAGGAGATCCTGACAGCAAGACTCTCATCATCTCGCCCATAGAATAAGGCAACACATTGCTCTCTGCTCCTCTCTACCACCTTTAAGAGGACTTTATGTTGCAGCATGCGTAAACACACACTCTTCTCAATACAATCACACTCACAGTGCCGCCACACTGGACGTTTTTCACAGGCTTTCACTCCCAACTCACCTTCTCTACACAATGTTCTACATCATAATTAAGGCCCTCCCCATCAAGAAGACATCGCCAGTAGCCTGACAATCTAACTGCGCCATAAGGCTACCATTCCACTGAAAGCTATGGCCAAGTCAGGCTGGAAATCTCTAGGTGTTAGAAAGAGAAGACACGCAAAGCCTGTTGTAACTGTAGGACCAAGGGTTTAGCGTGCTCTCCCCAGTTCCGTCAGACAGTGGGACTGCAAAGTGCAAAAAAGGGTAGAAAGGGTGCAGAGGACAGAAAAAGAGAGGAGCAAGGGAGGGGAGAAATGGGAGAAAGAACGGAGTGCAGATGAAAGATAGGGATGGTTTGCAGCATGGGGTGACCAGTGTGTGCAGGGGAGAGTGGGGTGCAGGAAAGACCAGAACACAGGACAAGCCAGGAATGGTGGGTGGACACCCAATCTTTTTGGGACAAGCTATGCTCAGGCCATGAAAGCCTTTTGACCTGGAAAGTGGTAACATTTTTACGTGAACTAAGCCTTCTGAAGTGAGACGCCAAATTGAAGGATGTTGAACTCTGAACTGCTTTTCTTTTTCTTAATTTTCTTCTGTTTTCTTTTCTTCTTTTCTCTTGTTTTATACAGTGATGATATATGTGATTTAATACGTACTGCTATTTTAATTTTGGGAAAAGTCGAGTTCTTTGACTAAAACACAATAAATAAATACAAAAAGCAAAGTCCCAAGGTGTCCCCTGTCCCCCCAGATTGCATGGGTCTCCTACGCCCCTGCTAGGCACAGCTCTATAACATGTAGGTCGACTGCCATGAAGGCAAATTCTCTGCTTGAAATCCCGAGGGCAGGTATTTTATGGCTTGGCCTAAGGATTCTGGACTATGGGCCACAGGGCATGAACCCAGCAGGCACATGCCATCATTTTGCGCTGTTAAGTTAGTCCAATGCATTGCTCATGTCCATACAATCCATATAGATGGCCTCCTTTTGTAAATAGATGGCATTAGGTGGGATGAAATACAAATGTTAAGCCTGTTCATTCGTACCCAGTACCCCTGTTGGCTATCAGCAAGAATATGTTTGTTGTCGACCCAGTCCAGTCCAGCAGTCGGGCCAAAACTGCCCTACACCTTTTTTATTTACTGGGAGTCCGGCTGTTATGCGCTCTCCCTGGCTCTACTCTGGCCAATATTTGAGTGGCTCATTGCCTGCTATCTTCATTACACTTGGGGCCTCATTACTGCAGACGGAGGCAATAAGAACAAGCAGTGTTTGCTCAACCTCTGACTGGATTCTATTTAAAAAATAGGAGGCATTCAAAATACCACTATTTACCATTAACCACCATGCATGTAATGGGTTCTCCAGCAGACCTCTCCATAAGTTCATGTTGCAAGCCACTGGGAGACAGTTGAACTCTAAGACAAGTCTATCGACCATTCGCAATGTCAGACTAAATAAATAACAGCCATGACTGAAACCGATCAGTTGCATCCATTGAATAGGACTCAGAGTCATGATCCAAAGAACCGGATGACGCAGATTCGCTGAGAAAAGGGAACTCTTGCTGGCATGGCCGATGCAAGGATATTTGCTACTCGAGGCAAATGGCAATTTTGCCACCTCCACAACCTTATTTAACCCTCTCTATTGGACTTGGTGGCTCCAAATATGCCCCACCTCCTCTTTTACCAAAAGTGACACACACACACACACACCTGCACACGTGAGCACACATGCACGAATGTGCAGACACACACTCACATCATGAACAGCTACAGTATAGGATTCCCTCACAAACGCAAAAGTTACAAAAGGTACAGGGTGATGGTCATCATAATCTTCTGAACAAATAGGAAAGGTGCTCGGCCACCGTATAATTCCCTTGCAAATAATACAGGTACAGCACGGGTGGGAGTGGGACTAGCTTCCCTCACCATAAGGTGCTTCATGGGCACGGCCAGCGCTGGCACCCCACACAAATCGAAAAGGTACAGCATGGGCACTGTTGGGGGGCGGTCCTGTGCCCCCACAGCGTGCCCGCAAGCCCCCACCCAAAAGGACACACACAGACACAGCCTTTCGGTTCGGGCTTCCCGGTCGCTCTTCCCGCGGCCGGGAACGCCCCTTTATTTATATTCGGGGCGGCGGCGTGCAACGTCACGCCGCCGCGTAGGCCCGTCATTACGGGCAGCACCACACTCCTCCTTTTTCGGGAGGAACCACAACAGCTGCAATTTTAACTGTAATAACTTTTAACACACACCTACACTACAAATACCACTGCACACCCAACACCCCTTTATTGTCAACCACCCGGATCCCTTCATCACAGTTTACTAGCTAATTGTCCAAGAACATACTCGCTGAGGTAAGCAGGTTTCCCTCGCCCAGCCCTCTGGGGGTACCTCCTGCCTACCTCCGGCCCGTGACATCCCTCAGCCGCGGCTCCCCGGATTGGGGAGTCTGGGACATCCTCACGGAGATCTCCATCATTGGGGTCCTCTGGTGGGTCAGGTTCAGGTGGAGTTTCAGTCTGTGGATCACCCAGCTTCTTGAAGAAGCTCACATTCCGGGTGACGGCAGATCGCCCATCCGAGGCCGTCACCATGGATCCCTTGACCTCCACAACATCCAATGGCTCGGGTTCATAGGGGAGTGAGAGTTTCCCATGGGGGTGTCGGTTACGGATGAAAACTTCGTCTCCCGGCTCAAGCCGTTGAGGCAGGAGACCCCTTCGCAGGTTTTCTTGGTCAATTCTCACTCGCCTTTCCGCTTCAACCCGCTGGTTATCAATCACTCCACGCTCCTTCTCCCCGACCTTGGGTAGCAGGCCCCGGGGGCATCTCTTGAATAGCGCTTCTGCGGGAGCCACTCCAGTGGAGGCATGCGGGGTGGTGCGATACACCCGCAGGAATTGATACAGGGCCCATTGGAGGGGCTGACCCTGTCCCTGAGCGATTCGGAATGTCTTGTTAAGAGTCCGCATGAGTCTCTCCGCATCGCCATTGGCTCGGGCCACAGCGGTGACACCTTCCTGTGCTGCACCCCGCAGCTCTCCATGAGCTCGGAGAACCGCTCACTTTGGAAAGGAGCCCCATTTTCTGAGCACAGAGTGTGGGGAAACCCGTGGGCTGCAAAGATCTTCTCCACCGCCACCACCACATGCTCAAACGCCACGGATTCGACGAACTCCACCTCTGGATATCTAGAATGCTCATCAACAATTACCAGGAAGTGGGTGCCCACCAACGTCGAGCCAAAGTCTGCGTGGACGACCTCCCAAGGCCGTGTGCCTCGGGGCATCGCTTCTATCGCCGGCTCCCGTTGCAGAGGAGAGGCTGCCTGACACCACACGCATGCCGCTACAAAGTCATCAACCCTCTTCTCTAGTTCAGGAAACCAGACCTTCAACCGGAGCCGCGCCTTGGTCTTGGCTGCGCCTTGATGTCCGTGGTGGGCCAAAGTGATGACCTCCTTCACTTTTGAAAGTGGGACGACAATCCGGTCACCCCGGAGCAGCAGGCCCGACTCTGAAAACAACAACTCGTCCTTCACTTTCCACAGCTGTTCAAGTGTTGTTCTGGCCTCTTGTGTTCGCCCGGCCACAGCCTCGAGGATGGACTTCCAGGAGCTGTGTTGCATCGAGTGCCTCAATATTTGAAAACATTCGTCTTGGGCCGCCGCCGCCTCCAGCTCCGCCAGTGGCATCGCGTTTGGTGTGGCCGCCTCCACCACCATCCGTACATGGCTGTCAGCCTCTTCTATCTATCTTCACAGATATCATGCCCCTCTCCCCCGCACACCCCCGGGTGACGGGAGAGGTAGTCCGCTGCATTGTTGGCCCCAGGCCTGTATACCAAGGTAACGGAGTACTCAAGGACGGCGAGCATCCACCTCTCGATCCTGGCCGGGGGTTTTGACGATGACCCGACCAGGATTGGAAGCAACGGTTTGTGATCGGTTACCACTGTCACCGGACGACCCAAAACATAGAGTCGAAAATGTCTGCAGCCCCACAGCACTGCGAGTGCCTCCCGCTCGATCTGGGAGTACCTCTGGTCAGTCTCCGAGAGTGCCTTGCTGGCGTATGCCACGGGGCGAACTCTCCCGTTGCGATCCACTTGAGTTAGCACGGCCCCCAGGCCAAATGGGCTTGCATCAACAACGATCTCTGAATCCAGGGCGGGGTCGAAGAATGCCATGGTGTCTTCCGTCGTGAGGGCAGCCTTAATGTCCTCGAAAGCGGCCTGCTCAAGTGGGCCCCAGTGCCACGTTGACTCCTTCTTCGTCAACGCCCGGAGTGGTTCCGATCTTGAGGAGAGGTTTTGGATGAAACGCCCACAGTAGGTCACTATCCCCAGGAAGCTCCTCACATCAGACACCGATTCGGGAGGTTGTGCCGATTTGATGTCCTGGACCTTTCTTGGGTGGGGCGACACCCCTCCCTCCTTGAACACAAAGCCGAAGAATTCAATGGAGGTGCGCATGAACTCGCATTTTTCCTTATGAAGGGTAAGGGCCAGTGACTGGAGCCGTTCCAGAGTCTTTCCCAGCCTCCTCATATGGGCCACCTCCGTTTTTGCAAACACCAGAATGTCATCGCTGATGTTGAGGACGCCCTCGAGATCTGCTAGGGCACCCCTAATGATGTTCTGGAACACCTCTGCGTCAGATGACACTCCAAAACTCAACCTCTTATATCGGTACAATCCACGGTGGGTGGTAAACGTTGTTATGTACCTGGATTCAAGGTGGAGAACGACCTGGTGGTAACCTGCACGGAGGTCCAGTTTCGAAAAGAACCGAGCCCCTTGTACTTCAGCAATTATGTCGTCGATCGTGGGTGTGAGATGTCGCTCCCTCTTTATTGCCTTGTTAGGGAGTCTCATGTCCACACAGATGCGGACAGAATCAGGTTGCTTAGGTTTTCTGGCCACCACGATCGGAGACACCCAGGGGGTCGGGCCTTCCACCTTTTCGATGATGTCCAGGTTTACTAAACTGTCCAGCTCTTTGTCCACCTGCTCCCTTAGATGAAACGGTACCCTGCGGTGTTTCAGGGCAATAGGTTGTACTGACTCATCAATGTGAAGCCGAACCGGTTCACCGGTCATCTTTCCGATCCCACTGAAGAGTGTTGCATACTTGTCTAGGAGATCATTAATGTCTTCCATGTAGACTGAATAGGCGAAACTGACAATCCCCAGGGCCTCGGCAGCTGCACAGCTGAGCAGGGTGTTGTCACTCACAGGAGTTACATAGAAGCGAGCCTTGATCTGTGAGCCGTCATGTTCAACACTGGCTATAAAGGCACCATCTAGTGGTATCGGTTCCAGCCCTCCAAACGCAAATATGCGAGCTTTCGGTGTGACCAGACCTGGGAGGGGTTCAAGCGTGTCATAATGTCCTCTGGCCATTACATTGACTGAGGCCCCCGTATCCACGAGCACCGGGACTGGGGAGTGGTTGACCTCTACCACACATCTGGGCTGCCTCCGACTCTTTCTTTTCAGGATTTCCACGCTCGAGACGAAAAAGATGTTCTCCTCCTCCTCCTCGGCACCCTCTGCCTGGGGATCCACTTTGCCCTGATCTACCTGGGCCACATTCGGCTGCGGGTTCTGGTGCGGATTCCACATCCGTGCCTGGCCTCTCGGCACCATCACCGGCAGGGCTGCCCGGCATACCCTTGAAAAGTGATCGGCCAGTCCACACCTGCCACAGGTCTTTCCCACCGCCTGACACTCTGTCGTGTGAGGAAGGTCGTACCCGCATTTCTGGCACGATTCCCCGGCTCTGCCTGCCCTGTCAGGGGGTCCTCCACCAGGAAGTCTCATGCCTCTGCCACCTCGCCACACGACGCACACCTCCTCTGACCTCACTGACCGGGATCCTGCCTCCATCTTATTGGCCCGAGCCTCCGCCACCTCATGGCAACGGCCGAGCTCCAGTATGCGGGGCAGAGTGATGCCTGGCTCTCTCAGGACCTGCCTCCTGAGTTTGCCGGAGGAGCATGCCTGGATTAACATTGTGCGCATCATGTCTTCCGCGTCCGTCCACGCACATCCTAGGGAGAGGCGGCGCAAACGACCATAGAAGGTGTCCAGCGTCTCATCATCCTTCTGTTTGGCCGACAGCATAACAAATCTCTCATAGTCCACATTGGCAAGGGGGAGGAAATGTGCAAGGAGTGCCGCCTTGGCCACATCATAGGAGGCATTGGCAGGTGTGAGGGATTCAAATATTTCCTGGACTGCAGGCCCTGCGGAGTACAGCATGGTGGCCACTCTGCTGTCATCGTCCGTCACCTGTGAGGCCCTGAAATACATATCAAGGCGACTCATCCATCTCCTCCACCGGGGGCCCATGCTCGAAGGTGGCCCTGATGCATCAAATTCCGGAATGGGCTGCAAAGCGGCGTGGGCCGCAGGTGCTCTTGCCTGAGCCATGATGGGGGGTCCAGGTTAGGCAGCTGGCAGCGCTGCTGGAGGTCCTTGCAGGGGCAACTGTGGAGCCGGTACTGGCTGTTGCATTGGAATTACTGGAGGCTGCCCAGCCTGTTGTGGAAGCGGTGCAGCCACGGCCCTGTCATCCGAATCTTCAGAGTCAACCATAGGTCTGAGCGCACAGGCACCCCCACCAGTTGTCCTGGAGGCTGCAACTCAGCCACCCTTCACCATCCACAGTGTGAGTGTCTATAACAGTTAAATCCAATACCAGATACACACTACGAGCCTCACAGCTCACCTGGAACGGCCACCAGCTCCAAGGACCAGGAATAAGGCGTGCTGGTATGAATGTCTCTCAATCACAGCCTTCTCCGATGATGAAGAGGACGAAGAAGACACCACAGCCACTTGATGATGAAGGGGACGAAGAAAGATGCTGTCTCATTCCAATGCCACCCACCAGTGTATAGGTGTTCCAAAAATTAAGCCATAAGCATGGAGTAGGCTAAGCAGGTCCAGCCATGTTAACCCTTCTCCTGGCTTTCACACGACGTAGTAGCACCAAAACTACATGAAAATCCACAATCCAACCATGGGTGTGCAGATCATGCTGCCTGCAAGCAGAATTTCCAAAAATTTGGCCCGGATTCAATTCCCCCTCCAAACCGGAGCTCGGAGAACATCTGCGGCCTACCAGACAAAATGGCCGCCAGCCACGTGTACGAGCCGCAGCCACGGCGTAAGACGGAGCATCAAGGTGTTCCGTTCATGCAAAAAAGAATTCGGAAGCCGTCACCGCCGGGCCCGGGCATCCGCACTCGCTCGTCGCCACTGTTGGGGGGCGGTCCTGAGCCCCCACAGCATGCCCGCAAGCCCCCACCCGAAAGGACACACACAGACACAGCCTTTCGGTTCGGGTTTCCCGGTCGCTCTTCCCGCGGCCGGGAACGCCCCTTTATTTATATTCGGGGCGGCGGCGTGCAACGTCACGCCGCCGCGTAGGCCCGTCATTACGGGCAGCGCCACAGGCACGGTCATTATAAGCGTACCTCTCAAACAAATGCAGCATGGGCAGGCCCTGCCAAACATTTCCTCTCAAGCAAGGGCATCATGGCAATAGCTACTGCAAGTTTTATTCTAACAAATAGGCACAGCATAGGCATGGCACTGTAAGCTTACTTACTAAATGACATTCATGGTACAGCATGGGCAGGGCAAGTGTAAGCAATTAACAGTGTAGAGGGCCACACATACGTCAATAATTTCGAGGTAAGCATAATTAAATGTCAGAGATTGTTTCAGTATTGTTTAGTTGCCACAGATGCTGATCTTGGGCTACAAGATCAGTTTGTCAAGAGAAAAAGGGTAGGTGCCTTAAAGAAAACAACTTTAATTCCACTCCATGTTCATCCCTTTGGGGAACATTAAGTCGAGACGGTCAATCCAAAAGCTTTCACGTTGAAGTAGTAGTCTGTTAAGATTGCCTCCTCTTCTGGGTAAACAAACTTGTTTTAAGATGATGAATATGGGCAATGGTGTGCCTGTATTTCATTTTACTTTGACATCATTAAATCTTGTATTTTGATTTGTATTTGAATTTACTTAGCATTGTTTTTGCTACAAAAGCGTGCACAGAGCTTTAGTTCCACTGATCTTGTGGAACCTACCTTTTCCCTCAGGGCAAGTGCAAGCACATCACACTACAGACATCATGGACCCATTTAGTGCAAGGTTCCCTCAGAAAGAAGTGCAAGGAGAACATGGACAGTCATAGTGCAAGCTCCACTCATAAGAAAAGGTACAGAAAAGACATGGCCACGGCAACCTGTGCTCATAAACGGAAGCATGCATAGCACTGTCAAGGTGAGGGAAGGCTTTCCCTGAAAGCTGTGGCGCATGGGCAGAGCTCGTGCAAGCTTCTCGCACATTCGGGTAGATGTACCGCCCAGGCATGGAGTGTGCAGTATGAATAGGCCCAGTTCAAGCTTCCCTCACATGTGGGTAAATGTATTGCATTGGCAAAGGAAGGGGAATCAGCCCTTTCAAACCGGTACATGAACAGTATTGAGAGGGACAATGCAACATGTAACATAATGCAACATATGGTTGCCAGTACAGCATTGGCATTCATGCAGGCTTCCCTCACACATGGGTATCCATACACACACGATAGCCAGGGTTAATACAGGCCTTCCTCTTTGACACAACCGGCACATCATGTCCAGAGGATAGCCCCCCAAGCACGAGCTCACCTCAGACATAGGGTATTTTGAACTTTGCACATTGGAATTTGGTTCTTGGTCTAAAGATTCTGTCACATCCTACCCAAAGCCACTCTGCCAAATCTGTGCGAACACCAAAAGAAGGCAGAGTGTTTCCTAGACTGAGAACATTCTTGGGGCAAAATACCAAGGAATACATCTACTTGCCAGCCAGGACCATGCACATGAGCCATCCTGAGAATCAGAGACCAAGAAAGAAGACACCAAGGGGTGAGAAGTCTGTCAGCAGCCATGGAGGCATGCCTCCATCTTGTCACTAGGTGTTTCAATACTCTACCAAGCTATACAACAGACATAGGGCCGCTGAGCAACAGCCATTCTGGATCAGGAGAATGATTCCTCAACCTGCACCTAAAGAAAGGCAAAATGATACATTAAACACTTCTCAAATCACATTCCATACACAAGCCCAGCTGAACCTGATTCTTCAAAACACCAAATTTACCCTGATGCACCAATACATCAAGCGTGCCGAAAGTCCCAAGCCACTCATGATGAACATGATGTACCACACAGCAATGCAGCGCCCGGGGCCCTGAGCCCTGGGCTGCAACAATACTCTCAGCCGCCTCCCGTGTAGTGGGGACCTGGTGTGCAATGGTGTGCTCTGAATGCACGCTAGCTAGTGTCTAATGCATAGGAAGGGGGGATTTACAGGGTACATATAGAGTAAAATGCAAAAAAACCATGATCTAACATTTTAAAATAATTTAAAAAGGTACGCTTCTTTTAAATGCTAAAGAGTATTCTGGTGGTCCCCATGCAATATCCCTAGGTCCTAGTAACAAGAGTTGGGAATCGAGGGGGGCATTTAGAGACTGAGTCAAACTTCATATAGTTCTTTGCGGCAGATGTACAAACCACATTACATGATGAGCTGAACACTAAGTTGTAATCAACAATTAAGTGCTGGCTGTTTTCCTATTGTGGGGATACTGGTCTGGCCCAAATACTCCAAAATGGAACTAAGTCTAAGGGATGCAGTGCACAGCCATATCTTGGCTTACAGTCTCAGTGATATAGTGCCCAGCCACTGTTAGGCAGAATTAACACCACACACAATTACAAGTGACAGTACAAATTCACTTTTGGTGCAAGCCTGTACTACACAGTAAAAGTGGTAGCGATGGCTGAGCAGCCAGACTTATCTCAAGAGCAAGTGAGCAGTATCAGTAAGTACACAAATGACACTAATTACTATGATTCAAACAAACACTGACTCAAGGTTTCTGAGTAAAAGAATATACATTTATTTACACATCAGTTATATAACATCTCACTAAAGTAAAGCAGTTTAGAAAATCACACTCTTAATACACCACACCACTCACAATAGATTCCAGACAAGTTAAGCTCATAAATGAAGTGTGAGCAAAATGGCACTCTAGCAATTTAAAAGGGAGGGAAAGACAAAGTTAGGCAGAAATTGAGCAGCACCAACAGGTAAGTAAGCAGGGCAATCTAGAAAGAGGAATTACAGTGTGGGAATCAAACCTAAAAGGCTTAGGGCCAAAGTCAATAGGACAAAAGTCTTTTGCTCAAGATCACACAGTACAGGGTAGTTTGCGGTTAAGTCTTTGTCAAGAGTTCCAGACGAAGTTGGTCGGCAGAAAAGTTAGTTCAAAGAGTAGAGAAGGACAAGCCCTCGGATTGGAGAAAGATTTCAGACACTTTCACCTTGGCTGGACGAAACGAACAACCGGATTTGAACAGTACTTTTAAATGGAGAAGAAGCTGAAGCTGAGGCGGACGTTCCTGGCAGGTCCTGCAGGCTCACGGTTCCCGAAGCGACTGTTGGACTGACACCAAGTAGGAAGACTGGAGGGTCCTGCACTGCCCAGGGAAGAAACCAGCAGCAGAGCAAAGCAACAAATAAAAGGTGCGCTCCTTAAAACTCAAGCAGGGTCCGACCTTCTTGGCTATCCGGTTCACTGTAGCTCGGCACAGCAAATTCGACCAGAGGAAGGAGTCCTGGCTTGCAGTTTGGGCGAACTGGTTGGTCCCACCATCTCAAGGGAAGAAGATTGCTGGTAGATCTCCTCTGTCGTTGGGGCTTGAAGATTCGGACCTGCAGGAGGGCTTCACCGGGCGGTTCAGTCGTTGTAGGGGTCCTCTTCTGTCAGCTCCTCATCGGTTCTTTCGTTCCAGTGGCGACTCTGCCTTTCCAGAGCCAGAGACCTGCTTTTTATGCAGTTTTTCCCCATTCACACAGCCTGGCTCTCAATCACACAGCAGGGTGGCTGTCCCACCGGGACAGTCACCACAGCCAATCATTTCAGAGTGTGACATGGGGCTCCAAGGAGACCCTGTGCAGGGAGTCCTAAACCCCTCCCTCACATCCTGTCCCCCCCCCAGATATACAGGTGCCTAAGGAGGGCTTCTGCATAGAAGCCTCCAAAAAGACAGTGAACAAAGAAATCAAACCTGGTTTGGCGCGCGGAGTAAAACACGAGAAATACTTTTACAAAAAAAAATGGTGAATAAACCCAGCCGGAACTGAAATAAAACATATATGGTCTAGCGGGTTTAAGTTTGAGGCTACCAAGGTAGCCTAAAACAATACCAAGGTTATTTAAGATAACCACAGTAGGTAAAATAGGGTAGTTATCACTGCCACCAGCCAAGTCTTGATGAAAAGGGAGCAAAAGAATGCTCCAAGAAAAACAGACAAAAAGGGATAACTAGTAACCCTTTCCAGTACACTATGTAAGATAGGGTGTACTTGGTCTGTGGTTTTACAGAGGCTAATAAAGTTAATGGCAACTTTATATGTGTCTGGGAGACAGTAGTCAGTCCCAGAAAATGGAGTCTGAGTTGGGAAGTCTAAAAGACAACCCTGTGTTACCCTGAAGGTGCTGTGTAACACACAGTAAAAAGATAATGCGTGGGGAGTGGGTGAGGCTCCACAGTCTATGAACACAAAAATATTTAAACACACACAGCAAAACACATGTAAGAATGGGAAAACAGGCTCACACTCTTATCAGGTGAAAAAAATAAATCCTAGAAATCCAGCAAAGCTCCTGAGGGACTCAGTAGGTAAGGAAAATTAGCCATTGTGGAGAATTCTCCCTAACACTCACCCCCCAGACTAAGGGACAGGAGGATTTAATCCACTTCTGGATGAATCTCTACCTCTAGTCGGTTAAAAACATCCTAGAGAGACCATCAGCATTTTAGTGGTGACATTCTGCTCTGTGCTCAATGGTGAAATCAAACCCTTGCTGGCAGATTGACCATCTCAGAAGTTTTGGGTTCTCCCCTTTCATTTGCATTAACCATCTCAAGGGTTGGTGGTCAGTTTGAATCACAAAAGTAGATCCATACAAGTACGGTCTAAACTTCTTCAAAGACTACACAATGGCAAAACATTCACGCTCTATGGTTGCCCACCTTGTTTTTGGTTCCTTCAGATTTCTACTGATGAAGCAAATGGGGTGCTCCCTACCTTTCTCATCCAGTTGACTAAGGACTGCACCTATACCTGTATTGGAGGCATCTGTCTGCACAATGAAGGGTTGGTGATAATCAGGAGCTCTTAGGAATGGAGCTTGACAAAGGGCTTTCTTCAGGTTTTCAAAGGCTTCAGTGCACTTCTCATTCCACTAACATTTTCAAGGAATTTTGGAGTGGAGATCACATTCAAGGGAGAAGCTATGGTCGCATAGTTCTCTATGAAATTCCTGTAGTACCCAGTGAGACCTAGAAAATCTCTCACTTGGGTTTGAGTAGAAGGGTTGGCCCAGTTTTGTACAGCTTGTACTTTGCTAGGCAATGGCCTTATTTCACCTCCTCCTACCTCATGACCAAGGTAGACCACTTTGCTCTGACTAATTTGACATTTGCTTGCCTTTATGGTCAGATGGGCCTGCTCAAGAGCCTGCAAAACATATCCTAAGTGATCAATATGTTCATTCCATGTAGGGCTGAACACTGCAATGTCATCCAAGTATGCCATGCAGATGTCCTCCATCCCATTCTGAACTTGATTGACCATCTTTTGGAGTGTAGCAGGGGCATGCTTTAGTCCAAAAGGCATGACCTCAAACTGGTAGAGCCCTGCTGGGGTTGAGAATGCAATTTTCCCCTTGTCATGGTCTGTCAGGGCTATTTGCCAATAGCCTGACGTCAGATCAAATGTACTGAGGTACTTGGCTGAACCAAGTCTATCCGCCAGTTCATCTGTCCTTGGCAAAGGATGGGCATCAGTCTTAGTGACTGCATTTAGAGCTGTATAGTCCACACAGAATCTTAACTCCTTGGATCCTGCCTTTGGTAGTAGAACAACTGGACTAGACCATGGACTTGTAGAGGGCTCTATAACCCAGAGATCAAGCATCTTGCTGACCTCTCCTTTGATGTGGGATCTCACATGTTCTGACATTTTGTAACCCCTGCTTTTTACAGGTAGACAGTCACCAATGAGAATAGCATGCTGGCCCCAAGGGGTCAAGCCCGGTGAAAGTGAAAACAGGGAGGCATACAGATTTAACTGAGCTTTGCACTCCTCCTTTTGTTCAGATGTCAGCTGAGAAGAGAGATTGACTCCTTCTATTTTCTCATCCAAAGGTTGGCCTCTGGGGAGGTCAGGTAGAGGTTCACTCTCCTCCTCCTCTTGATCTGAAGCTAGAAGCAAAGCTCCCACTTCTGGTCTCGAGACATATGCCTTCAAAAGGTTGGTGTGGAAGACTGTGGGACCCTCCTTAGGTCTGCCTAAGTCCACCAAATAGTTCAATCTCTCCAAGTTTGACCACAAACTTGAAGGGTCCTATCCATTTGTCCTGCAAGGCCCTCTGCCTTGTTGGCACCATAACTAATACAAGCTGGTCTTGAGTAAACTCAACCATGCTGGCCTTCTGGTCATGCCAATGTTTGACCAGAGTCTGACCTGCTTTTAAGTTATCACTAGCTTCTGCCATCATGTGTGACATTCTACTCCAGAGACCTATCACATAGTCAGTCACTCTGACTGGCTTGGGGAAAGGAGCACTCTCCAACCCCTCCTTAATCAGGGCCAATGGACCTCTGACTGGATGGCCACAGAGAAGTTCAAAGGGACTGTATCCAACTCCCTCCTGAGGGACCTCTCTATAAGCAAAGAGAAGGCATGGCAGTAGAAGGTCCCACTTTCTTTTAATGGGTTCCTCTAAAGCACCTATCACGCTCTTCATAGTATGATTAAACCTCTCTACCAGTCCATTTGTCTGTGGATGGTAGGCTGTAGAGAACTTGTAAGTGACACCACAGTTTTCCACATCGGTTGCATGTAGTGGGACATAAAATTGTATCCCTTGTCGGATATCACTTCCTTAGGAAACCCTACTCTGGTAAAAATACCAAGTAGAGCCTTAGCCACAGCCTGAGCCGTAACAGTTCTCATAGGTATGGTGGTAGCATGGTCTACTACAACCAGAATAAACATGTTCCCTGAAGAGGTGGGAGGGTCAAGGGGACCAACAATGTTGATGCCCACCCTCTCAAAAGGAACTCCCACTACTGGGAGAGGCACCAGGGGTGCCACATTCTTGGCCCCACTCTTGCCAGAGGTTTGGCAAGTGTGACAGCTTCTACAGAATTTGTCAATTTCTGAACCCATTTTAGGCCAGTAGAAGTAGAGAGAGATACTTATCTTGGTCTTTCTGAAACTTAAATGACCAGCCAAAGGTATCTCATGGGCCAACTGTAGGAACTGGAGTCTGTTGGCAAGGGGCACTACAATTCTTTTGCAGTCCCCAGGGATAGACTCAGTCGGTTCACTGTAGAAGAGGCCATCTTCCCAGTTTAACCTATGCTTTCCAACTTCTTGCCCATCAAGTTGGTTAGCATCCTGTTATCGAAGACCTTCGAGAGTGGGGCACTCTCTTTGTCCTCTGCTGAAGTCTGCCCTGTTGGGTCCACCTTCTGCCAGTAAAGTCTTCAGTGCAGGATGGTTAACGGGGTCAAGATCTCCAACCAAAACAGTGTCTTCCTCCAAATCTGACTCCTCAGAAACTGGATCAACCACACATGGTTGTACCTCACACTCTGCCTCAGCAGGTGGACGAGTCACAGGTGTGACCTTGGACAATCTTGGGGATGTCCTTGTGGGTAGCACAGGGGTGCTGTCTGACTTTTTCCTTGAGGTCTTGGGTGTCCTATTTGCCTCTTTCTTTCTAGAAATAGCAGTGAGCAACTCCTGTGGATTGGGAGTGATAGTTTCCTCTATCAACTCCTCTTGAGAGCTTCTTAATGTCCTCTTTCTTGCAGGTCTATTGAGCTCCTGTCTCCCTTTACTGGGAGGCCTGGGGGTGCTTGACACAACTCCAAGAATTTTCAGGTCATTACCCAACATGACTCTCCCAGGCACTTCACTCTGCACACTAACAGGTATTTCGACAGTCATATCATTACACTGGATGAGAGCTGCTAACTGGGAAGCATTTGCACAGGGCCTCCAGCTAACTTGGTGAGGAGGTTGGGTGCCTTAGCAACATCCTCCACCTTGAAAAATGATTCATCCACCACAGTTATTCTGGCTCCAGTGTCTCTGATGGCAGGAGCCTCCTGGCCATTCACAAGAACACTATCTTTATAATACTCTTTAGTATTATCTGGGATTGAATTATAGACATCTAAATTCTGTTGTTCCCACAAGCCCAGGGACACTAAAGAAACACTAGCTGAAACTCTCAAGGGTTCATCAGCCAGTAGGTGAAAGTTTTCACTTGCCATAGGCTCTTCTTCCTCTGGGGAGAAGGCTAAGGAGACAGTGTGGATCCCTGAAGGTTTGCCCTTACATCTGGGATCACCTTTCACATGGTCAGTTTACCTACAAACATAACATTTCCCAAATGTCTTGATGAATGGGGGTTTGTTCTGACCTCCATCTGGTTTGGGTCCAGATGGTACACTAGCCTGATTTGGTTTCCCTTGTGGTTTACCCGTATGTTGCTGTTTGTGACCCTCTTTTGTATTGGAGGTAGTAGAATTCTCCTTGTTATCTTTCTTTGGCTGCTTTCCCTCATCCTTCTTCTGAGTTGCCCCAGAATCCTTGTGAGTAGCCCTGTTGGCAACCCACAAGTCAGCTAATTTCTTTGAATCTATTTCCTTAGAATCAGCCAAGTGGTGTCTGAGCTTAGGGGAGCAGGCATCATAAATTGACTCCAACATAACAAGATTTCTCTACCTTCATACGTGTTCACTCTGTAACCCTTAACCCAACCATCTAAGTTTTTCCAACATTCACATACCCAGGTAGCCCAAGGGATACCATCATGCTTTTTGAGGGACCTAAACCTCTTAAGGTACTGGGAAGAGGTCTTCCCAAATCTAGCTATTAAAGCTAGCTTCACACACTCATAATCCATCCTATCCACCTCCCCCATCTCCATCACAACATCAGATGCAACAGTGGGTAGCCTAGAGAAGAGCCAGGGAACCAACTGATTCCCTGTAAAACCTTGAATCCCATGGTTATATTCAAACATTGCAAGCTTAACCTCATACATACCCACAATTTCTTTAGGCATATGGGGTCTCTTAGGAATGGAAGACCTAGAAGACTCTGCGAGAGAAGCATTTTCAAGAGATAACCTTTTCATTTCTAGTTCATGATTCAACTCCATTTCTCTGAGTTTAAGTTATTGGTGTTTTGTTCAGTTTGAGCATTTAAACGTTTGAATTCCAATTCAAGCCTCATCTTTTCTAGAGCAATGAATTCAGCATTGAGTGTAGGACCTGATGGGATCCCAATGGACAAAGGGTGAGGTTGCTGAGCAGATATGGAGCACTGAGGCCTACATTAGGAGACACATTTACTTCCTCTAACTCATCAATAATAGACACATTATCATCCTCATTATTTTCCACATTTGCTGGAGAGTCAGTGTTTCAGACCCACTCCCCAGACTTTGATTCTTTAACAACTTTTCAATCAATTCAGATTTTTTGACTTTGGCAGAGAGATTCCTTTCTCTACACAGATTTTTAAAATAATCCACAGTGTAACTATGGAGGGTCTCCTGAATGTAGCTTTCCATATCAGACATGATTAATAATGCTTTATAGTGATGTTAGCCTTGTGGTTAGTTGATCCAAGGTAAAAGCAGCACTCTAAGTGTAATTACTGTACTTGATCCTCACCGCTGTACACCAGTGTTAGGCAGAATTATATGCAGTACCTTTTGGGAACACCACACACAATTAAGACTACAAGTGACAGTACAAATTCACCTTTGGTACAAGCCTGTACTACATAGTAAAAGTGGTAGCGATGGCTGAGCAGCCAGACTTATCTTGAGAGCAAGTGACTAGTATCAATAGTTACACAAAGGACAGTAATTACTATGATTCAAATAAACACTGACTCAAGGTTCCTGAGTAAAAGAATATACATTTATTTACACATCAGTTGTATAACATCTCACTAAAGTAAAGCAGTTTAGAAAATCACACGCTTAATACACCACACCACTCCCAATAGATTCCAGACAAGTTAAGCTCATAAATGAAGTGTGAGCAAGATGGCACTCTGGCAATTTAAAAGGGATGGAAAGACAAAGTTAGGCAGAAATTGAGCAGCACCAACAGGTAAGTAAGCAGGGCAATCTAGAAAGAGGAACTAAAGTGAGGGAATCAAAGGCTTAGGGCCAAAGTCAATAAGACAAATGTCTTTTGCTCAAGATCACACAGTTCAGGGTAGATTGTGGTTAAGTCTTTGCCAGGAATTCCAGATGAAGTTGTTTAGCAGAAAAGTTAGTTCAAAGAGTAGAGAAGGACAAGCCCTCGGATTGGAGAAAGATTTCACACACTTTCACTGCGGCTGGACGAAACGAACAACCGGATTTGAACAGTACCTTTAAATGGAGAAGAAGCTGTAACTGAGGTGGACGTTCCTGGCAGGACCTCCAGGCTCATGGTTCCTGAAGCACCTGTCAGACTGACATGAAGTAGGAAGACTGGAGGGTCCTGCACTGCCCAGGGAAGAAACCAGCAGCAGAACAAAGCAACAAATAAAAGGTGTGCTCCTTAAAACCCAAGCAGGGTCCGACCTTCCTGGCTATCTGATTCACTGTAGCTTGGCAGAGCAAATTCGACCAGAGGAAGGAGTCTTGGCTTGCAGTTTGGGCGAACTGGTTGGTCCCATCAGCTCAAGGGAAGAAGATTCCTGGTAGATCTCCTCTGTCATTGGGGCTTGAAGATTCGGACGTGCAGCAGGGCTTCACCGGGCAGTTCAGTCATTGTAGGGGTCCTCTTCTGTCAGCTCCTCGTTGGTTCTTTCATTCCAGTGCGACTCTGACTTTCCAGGCGCAGAGACCTGCTTTTTATGCAGTTTCCCCCCATTTAGACAGCCTGGCTGTCAATCACACAGCAGGGTGGCTGTCCCGCCGGGACAGTCACCACAGCCAATCATTTCAGAGTGTGACATGGATCTCCAAGGAGACCCTGTGCAGGGAGTGCTAAACCCCTCCCTCACATCCCCCCCCCCCCAGACATACAGGTGCCTAAGGAGGGCTTCTGCATAGAAGCCAGCAAAAAGACAGTCAACAAAGGAATCAAACCTGGTTTGGCGCATGGAGTAAAACACGAGAAAGGCTTTTACAAAAAGAAATTGTGAATAAACCCAGCCGGAACCGAAATGAAACATATATCATCTAGCAGGTTTAAGTTCGAGGCTACCAAGATAGCCTAAAACAATACCAAGGTTATTTAAGATAACCACGGTAGGAAAAATAGGGAAGTTACCACTGCCACCAGCCAAGTCTTGATGAAAAGGGAGCGAAACAATGCTCCAAGAGAAACAGACAAAAAGGGATAACTAGTAACCCTTTCCTGTACTCTATGTAGGATAGGGTGTACTGGGTCTGTGGTTTTACAGAGGCTAATAAAGTTAATGGCAACTTTATACGTTTCTGGGAGACAGTAGTCAGTCCCAGAAAATGGAATCTGAGTTGGAAAGTCTAAAAGACAACCCTGTGTCACTGCACTGAAGGTGCCGTGAAACACACAGTAAAAGAGATGCCTGGGGAGTAGGTGAGGCTCCACAGGCGATGAACACAAAACATGTTAAACACACACAGCAAAACACATGTAAGAGTGGGAAAAAGGCTCACATTTGTGGGATGTTTTTACCCATACATCCGAGCCCTACCTCAAAAACTGTGCAGTACTGACATGGAAAACATCATGATGGCCAGAGCTTCCCAGAAAATGCACAGGGAAATGCATGAATAATAGGCTGCCACTCATTTTTGACGATGTTATGGGCACAGAAGGGCACTGCCTAAAACCACCATTGGACTACCCACACAGTAGTCTGAAACCATTGGGAATGGCAATGCTGATTGCCAAAAGCAACCTAGAATTGTGGGGAATTCATTTTCTTGAATCCCAAAAAGGGGTGCAGTACCAGTACTCACCACTATCAGAAAGCCAGCGTTTTAAAACCACCAGATTTTGTTTAAAACTGAATAAATGAACCCAAGGCAAGCCAAAGAAAGACTTACTGAGAGGTGGATCCAGTGTAAAGTTATATTCTGAAGTGACTTGAATGTTCCTAACAAGACTGGCTGAGCTCTGCAGGTCTGCAGCAGCATAACTGAAACTGGATTTAAAACTACCAAAAATCTAAATGTTTAAAAGAAATGAGTGACCTACTTTTGAGTGTCACATAGGTTGCAATTGTTTTAATGTCATAGTTTTAAACTTAGAATCAGCATTCTAGGTGCATATGTAAACATTGTCTTGACTTAAACTGGGGAACAAAAGTGACATTAGCTGGGGCCTGGCTTAAGGAACTGAATTCTGCCCACCAGCTACCCCCGACAGGAGTTGAGTCTTGCACAACAGCTGTGTTCCCAGGCCTATCTGCCTTTTGCTGCTCCCACCAAAAGGGATATGACACTTCCCTGATTGAATTACCTGGGCTCTGCAGGAAATTGAACAAAGCCCTGTCCTGACTCAGGCAAATGTTTTATTATGGGGGCCGTAAAAAGTGGCTTCCTCCTGGAAGTAAAGGGGAGGAGCACTGCCTGTGAGAGCAAGCTGGCTTGGCAGAACTGGAAAAGCCAGAAATTCAACCTTGTGCTGGGGGGAAACCACACCCCTGTAGCCAGAATATGGTTTTAGAAAAAGATGAATAACTCATAGAGCGGACTTGTGAAAATTATTTAAATGATACCATAATTCTTGTGAGTTTTCTGCCCACATTTTAAGAGGTTTTTAGAACCTGTGGCATGATCTGGGGGCAAACTAGCAGTTAAGAGGGTATTACTGAAAATGTATGCATGTTAAAAATCTGACACTTCATCAAGTAATGTCCATACTCCTTGCGCACATGTGTATAAATTTGGGGTAATGTCCGATATTACGAAACCAGTTAAAAAGTGCAAATGTTGCCATTTCTGAATGCAAGCTCCCAGGAAGAGCAGATTTGGACAGGGTATACCTCCTGTGATATGTGATGGGTGCATGTAATTTTAAACAAATGTGTACCTGTGCAAATATGTCTTTTGGGTCAAAATATAGATTGTGTGTAATTTGACAGGGGTGGGTTCTCTGTACCATAAACAGACCTCATCATGATGACACTTCATTTCATTCCCCCAATCAAGGGGAAGAGGAGGAAGTGGCCAATGACAAGTGGAGAGGGGTAGAGCCTAGTGATGCTGCACACACACCCATTTTCAAAACACATAAAAGCAGACAGACAGGACAGATAGGGACCTTCAAATCCATTTGCTGCGGGACGCTCTGCCGGGAAAATCCATACTTTACCTCCATCAATCTCTAGAGAAAGCTGTGCAGAAAGATCCAGACTTCAAATCCATCAATCTCCAGAATCCAGAGAGAGAGAGAGAGCTGACCCAGATCACTGTGAAGTGCAGAGACCAGACCAGAGTCCAGTCTAAAACCTGACCAGATCCGTGGCGAGGCCCATTTATTTCAGAAATATATTGTGAGTACCTAGCAGACTGTGCAGAACCAATCTCTTAGTTAAAATAATCTAATCCAATCTATTTTAATCTAAGTAGAACTGCCTCCCAACTGTCACCTGTCATTTGCAAAGCTGTCACCTGTCATTTCTAGTTGCTAGCTGTCACTTGTCTTTTTGAACTTTAAAATTTCAAATCTGAAAAACGACCTTTACCATATCGCTCATATCTCCGTGACCCCCGATACTTTTGCCGCAATCGCGAAAAACGCACGCGCGAATTTTACCGCGATTTGCAAATTTCTCAACGTGTGAAAACAGCAGTTTTCTTGCTTTCAGTTGCCAAAAATTCGTTTAACCTGCTAGATACTCCTAGATCCTTGCTAAAGTGAGCCTGGACTAATATTAACTTGATACCACTCACCCTGAACCTCTAGAGGGAATTAAAAGCATTTTAGCGTATTTTTCACTTCATTGCCAGCACATATAAAAGCATTTTGGGCCTGTGTTTCCAACTTCTGTAGTCTAAGCTTGCTGGGGTGAACTGAATTACAGTTGATTGCATTTCTGAGAACTGTGTGCTTTCCTTCCATTTCCTTGCATTGCATAAAGGGGGGAGGGGATTGCCAGAGAAAAGTGATTACATTGTTTTGTTGAACGCATATTGAGTATTTTCTGTACTGCATTTTCATTCCACCTTGCATCCATTTGAAACCATAAAGTATTGTTGCTATCTTATCCATCCTATAACCACTCATCATTGATTATAAAGAAGTGTGCTAGTGCCAGACTATCCATTATTGATTACTGCTCAGATTCAGTGTGATATTCAATTATTAAATTATTATAAAGTGTGATATATATATCTATTGTTTAAATTATCAAATAAACCTTTTAACTTGCAAAACAGAACTACTTCTTGGCTCAGTGGGGTCAGGCAGATTCAAAGAGAGGGGTGTTATATAGGGGTAGTCATCCAGAACGCATGAACTGGACATAAAGATATATTAATAAGGGTTTCCATTCAGTATCCCAGACTAGGCATTGACTTAGCTGTAGTGTTGAATTGAATCCTCTTACAAATTGGGGGCTCGTCCGGGACGTTTGGGTTAGATCTATCACTTGTGCAGATTAATACACCGCGCCAGCTGACCAGATACACATATCCGGTCGGATCACCACGCTGTGTTACGCTGTAAAGCACTCCTCAAAGGAACGCTCTAAGGAAAAGGTCTGTTTTGCAAAAATAAAATACTAATTTCTGTAAGTCAGGACAGAGACCAATCACTAGAATGACGACCTTAGTAGACATGAAAATAGCCAGAGAGCACTTCTTACATAAGTTATTTGTGAGAGGTGAGTGGACTCACCAGGACCGCATGGTCTGGTTGCAGGCCATCACGCAACAGGTCACTGAAACAGGGTCAGATATATGGGGAGATCAGGGTCCCCTACATCTGGCCCTGAGTGAACTATACATGGCTCCCAAAGCTAAGGATGAACAAGACAAGATGGTTAGGATAGCGGCATACCTGTACCTATATATGGGAGACATGCAGGATAAATGTACTGAAAGCCAAGATCTGGCGAATAAGCGACAGATGGCGTTAGAGAAGGTCCAATCTGACCTGGTCTCTTCTGAGCAGAGGCTGCAGGGGAGCCAGGAGTCAGAAAATGAGAGTAGACAGCACATCATTAAAATAAAGAGGGATATGGACATCCTGCAACAGGA
This sequence comes from Ambystoma mexicanum, assembly GCF_040938575.1. Taxonomy (NCBI): domain Eukaryota; kingdom Metazoa; phylum Chordata; class Amphibia; order Caudata; family Ambystomatidae; genus Ambystoma; species Ambystoma mexicanum. Next base: position 873,060,716 of record NC_090936.1, read on the forward strand.
AAAGGCTGACCAGGATACCAGATTTCTGGCCTTGCAGAAGGAGTACCAAGAAGGTTTGGACTCCCTACTGCAGAGCCAGAAAAAGCTGGAGCAACAGTTAGACTTCAATAGGGCATGTGCTGAGCAGGTAGTCACCCTGCAAAGCCACCTAGATAGGGAGAAGGCAGAGAGCAATAAACTGATTTTGAAAGACCTGGATACCCAGGCAGAGTTTGACCAGGAGCGCCAGAAAGCGGGTGCCTTCCAAAGGCAAAGGGATGACCTGGCGGCACAGATGCAGGCTCTTAGTCAGGAAAGGGATACCTTAGGCCAGGAAGTCTGCCACTTAAAAAGGAAAATGGAAGAAAATCACCTGGCCCTCCAGGGACTGGGTGACCTCCAAAAAGAACACCAGAACTTGTTAGAGCACACCAGGAAGGTGGAGGATGCTCTGGCAAGAAAGGAGCAGGCCAATAGGGACACAGCTCAGGAGGTAACCCTCCTGCAGCAAAGACTGGCCCAGTGCTCCAGGACCAATCAGGAAACGCAGAGAGAGAATGAGGCTCTCTGCCAGCACAATGATAGGCTCCAACAACAGGTAGCGATGCAGGAGAGACTGATAGAGTCTAGTAAGGCCTTAACTGAGGAACTGAAGGCGCAGGCTCTTGCATTGCAACAGGGAGCAGGGGCGGATAGAGATGAGGTTCGCTGGGAAAGAGAAACTCCTGAGCATAACCCCAGGAGCCCTAGTAACAGAGGCCTTTATTTCTCTCAGTCCCTGGACTCTGCCACCCCATGTCCCCTGGCACACATGAGCACAGGGCCACAGGGATGGCAGATTACTATCCAGCCAGAAGCATGGGGCTCATAGGCCAGTACCACCCAGGAATGGAGGGGCGGGCATCCGGGTATGGGCACCCAAGCACAGTGCAATTTAGTGGGGAACCCCAGGAGAGTAGGCCCATTAAGGGCATCCTGAAAACCTCTGCCCAGTTAGGTCAGTGGGGGGGTACCCATCAAATCCTGGCAGCAAAGAGGAATCTGAAGACTCCTCTGAACGGTACAGGACACAGGAGACCAGGTCCCCACATTCTGCCATTCCCAGGCTCGCAGAATCCGGGAAAACCTGGAAGATCAGACAGGAACCTCTGGGAGCAGTGCCTCTGAGTCAGAGGATGAATGGACCAGGGTTACCCGGACCAAAAAGGCCAATAAGGCAAAAAGGGCCTTGCTTAAGGACCCATTGAAGCAGATTAAGGCAATCAGGAGTGTCATCACGCCTTATCATAAGAACACCAAGTACTCTGTTTGGGAACACTTGGAGCTCTATGAGCAAATGATGGAGACTTTCCATTTGAAGGACAGCAGTAGCTGCATCCAGTACGTCAAATGGACATTCTCCCCAGAATACTCCAGTTTCTTTGCGGGGCTGGAGGACCAAAATCATTTAAGATGGTCCACCTATAAGGCGGCCATCTTGAAACATTTCTCTGTGCACCGAAATCCTCAAGAGGCTCGCAAGGCAGCCTACAATTTGCAATGTGGGGAGGATCAGGCCCCACAAGAATTCGTGCAAGAACTGAAACGGGCCTTTGCGCAGACCACCAGAAGGGTGCGCACAGACAGCAGAGAATTTATTAATACGTTTTTCCATGCCTTGCCCAAATACATAATGACCCAGCTCGTGAGGGATTTTCACGAGAAAAGATCTTTAGACTGGGTCATAGCAATACCCAGAAAAATCCCAAAACCAACAGCACCCCTGCTGCTGCCAAGGTGGCAGAGGTAAAGGTCACCCCCGTTTTGGATTTGGAGATAGGGGGGCCTAAAAACCTACCTGCACCTAATAATGCTAGGCCCAGAAGGTCCTCGGGCCAGTCACAGACAGGGAGCCAGGGAGGCAGTCCCACAAATGGGGTCCCTCGCTCTCCTGACTATGTAAGCCCCCGCTACAAGGGAAACAGACCCATCCTGGGTTATGTGTGGACTCCTCCAGCCCAAGGGGGGGGATCCAGCCAAGCACCTAACCCAGAGAACTTCCCTCCCAACTTCTCACAGGCGGGCAGAAACTCACCAAACCCTGGGCAGAACTTCTTCCCCAGGTATCCACCCAACTTCCAACCCCAAAATCATCCATCCTTCTTTTCCCAATTCCCTGAGCCCAGACAACCGAATCTGGGAGAGGGGAGGCCAAGGGTGGAGGGGTATCCAAATCTTCCCAACCAGGGGTACTACCAAAGAAGTGATAGGTACCCTTCCCGGGATCAGCCCAGGGGAGAAAACAGGGCCCCGTATCAGCCTGAGCGGGTTTCCCAGTTAGAGCGCCAGGTTCAAAACATGGCGCGGGATCTGGGTCACATACTGAGGGCTCAGCAGAACCCTCAGATCGGCATGCCGGCACAGAACGCACCCAACTCTGGACCTTGTGCTCCAGAACAATGACGGGGGCAGCACCCCGATAACTCACCGGTTCCCAGGGAGGAGGCACAAAGGGAAGGGGGGTGTAAAGCCTTGGAGGAAGCTTCCTTCCTCACTTGTAAACAGCCCCTGGAAACCCAGAAACCGGAAACAAAATCTCTTGCCCCTGAAAGTCTGCCTCCTAAGGAGCAGAGGGGGGGTAGGAGAAACAAAAGACCCAAACAGACTCAGTTTGAGGAGGAGGTACAGATCTTCCAATTTGAGAGAGAGGGATCCTCAGAGGATCCTGGGAAAAGGATCTTCTCCTTCAGAGAGGGGGGAACTCCTCCCAAAGAAAAATGGGCCCCAAGGGATTCCAATCCAGACTGGGGAGATGTGGAGACGGAGCTACCGCCGCCCACCATCTCATCCCAGAACCCACAATACCAAAATCCCCTGGTTCAAACCCATCCTGATGGCGGCCTCCAAAAAGGGGGGGGCGGCCCAGAACCGGAGCCAGGGGAACCCACAATGGCTCTGATCTCCAGTTGTCAACTTTTTCTTTCAGATTCCCAAGGCTCTCCACAGAATTCTGCCCAAATCTCTTCGCTAGCGATGTCGAAAACTAGAAAGTTAGCCCACCAGTTGTCCAAAAATGTGCATTATCTGTGCCCCCTTGAGGAGAAGGAGGGAAGATATTATGCCCCGGTACAAGTACAGGGGCAGGGTACGATTTCAGCGCTGGTGGACACGGGATCTCAAGCTACTCTTCTGTCCAGAAGGGCCTTTGATGAACTGAACGCAGGAAGGGGAGGGAATTACCAAATTCCTCTCACCTCACTTCCTGGACAACTCCAGAACTTTGACGGGAAGGAAATTCCCGTTGATGGGACTGCAGACTTGGACATTAAAATTGGGCGACACAAGTTGAAACACCCGGTCATAGTTGTGACTCCAGAGGGCACCCCTTGTTTACTGGGGAATGACCTCCTGAGGAGGTTGTCACCCTAATAGATTGCGTAAACAAGGTCCTCTGGACCCAGACTAGCCGACCCATAAAATTAAAACAGAGTGTCAACCATGTTAGTTTAAACGGCACATGCCACATGGTTGAACAAAAATCTGACCAAGTAGAATTCCACTTCCAGAATAGCCAAATTCCAGACGTGACAGTAATAGCAGTAGGACAACAGACTGGTGATGGAGGGTCCTCTCTATTTCTGAAAATCAACCTTCCTTCCAGTCTAAAGTGGTACTCCACGCTGGAAGGAAACACTCTGAGATTCTATACTAATCCACAATCAGAAACTCCCACTCCTATAGTCCAGAAAGATGTGAAATCAGCTCAGAGCCTGACTGATATTCAGCAAATTGTCCAGAAAGATGTGAAATCAGCTCAGAGCCTGGCTGATATTCAGCAAATTGGAGAGCAGTTGTTCATCCCTGTTCAGTTAAATGATGAGAAGGACTCTGTTCTCGCTCGAGTGTGTGTGAACAATGGTAAGAGCTTCATCAGCGAAGCCATGTTCCGCCAACTCCCAAAAGATCCAGCCATTCCCACATTCAAACTGATAGAAAATAGGGAAATGGACCTGGAAGCACCTAATTCCAAACATCTCCTGCCAAGCAGGTGTATGCGCAAAATCTCCATTGGCAACAAGAGCATAGTCCACAATTGTTGGGTCGTGCGAGACGTCACGGCCGCCTTTTACTTAGGCAGTGACATTCTCAATCGCTTTGCCATTAGTTTGGAACTAATAAACTTCAAAGCTTGGTCCCGATTAGCGCATAATCCCATGGGCTTTGATGATCCAGAAAAAGCATTTAGGTCAGCTCAATTGCTACCTTATGCAGTTGAAATTCAGATCAAAGAGGAAGTCACCATCCCAGAAAGGACCCGACAATTCTCCCTGGAAGTGAAAGTTAAAAGAGGACAATATTTGCAAAACCCTGATGCTTACATACATCTAAACGCTTCTCTCCAACAGCAAGGGTTGGGGGTAAACCCAACACCATTAGTCAACATAGAACATGACACCATTCTAATAGAGGTGGATAACAGCGACTTAAAGAGTATTACTCTAGCCGCAGGCACCATTATTGGAATGGCGGTTGATGACCGACATTTTTCTATCGATTTAGGTAATGAACTGTTAGGGCCAATCCCCAAGGACTGCTTTGACAGTAACAGTGATGACGACACAACACCAGACAGGATTTTTACCCGGCATGGGGGGAACTTCCTGGTGTACACTTCTTGCCCTTATGGTAAGGAAGATGTGACTTGTGACTTCAGAAGGGATTAGGTGATTTTCCAGGTCCATGAGGGCTGCCTTTCCCACCTGAAGCCTCCAGTCCAAATCAGCACTCTGACCAGGGACTTCTCCACCCAGCTGGAGGAGGCCGCTGAGATAGCCAAACCAGAAGTCTTTCCAGGCTTCAGGCAGATGGTGGAAGAGAGAGTCAACCTAGCTGATGCCTGTGTGACTCTGGAACAAAAGCAAAAGTTGAAACAAGTTTTCTTGGATTTCCAAGATCTCTTTGCGGTAGACTCATATGACTGTGGTCGCACCGACATCCACACAACAACAATCCCCACGGACCCTGGCATGACTCCTGTGTTTGTGAAGCAATATCGCTTGCCTCTCGCATCAATGGAGTCCCTTACTGAAATAATTAAGAACCTTGAGTCCCGGGGAATAATCCGTCCAGTCCACAGCACCTTCAAAAATCCGGTGCTGGGAATATTAAAGCCAAACGGCCAGTGGAGACTCTGCGCCGACCTCAGGGAGCTCAACAAACGGGTCCATACTTCCCGATGGCCTCTGCCCTACATTGACCAAGGGCTGGCCCAGATCCAGGGGTCACAGGTATTCACTGCAATAGACCTGACCAATGGATACTGGACTGTGCCTGTCAGCAGGGAGGACCAATACAAACTGGCTTTTACCTTTGGGGGCCAGCAGTATACATGGACCCGGACTCCCTTCGGATACCTTAACTCCGGTAATGAGTTCAACATTTTCCTACATAAGGCCATGCCCGACCTGGGTGCGAGGGGTAACCTGGCTTATGTAGATGATGTCCTCATCAAAAGTTCATCTGTCAAGGAACACATAGCGAAGATCCGTTATGTTCTGACCCAGTTGAGGGCCGCCGGAGCAAAACTTTCCTTTCAGAAAGCACAGTGGTGTCGAACCCGTGTTAATTTCTTGGGGCATGAGATTACTCCTCAGGGTCTCTGTCCCCAGGAAAAGAAAGTGGAAGCACTTCAGAAACTGAAAGACCCCACAACTCTGCGGGAACTAAGGAGCCTCCTTGGACTGACTAATTACAGCAGAAAGTTCATTGAGGGCTACGCAGAGATCACCAGACCCCTGATTCATCTCCTGAAGGGGGGGGTCAAGTGGGAATGGGGTCCAGAACAAGCCGAGGCAGTAGAACAACTCAAAAGAAGCCTCTCACAAGCACCTTGCCTGGCTTACCCTGTCAGAAACAAGGAGTTCTTCCTGGAGACGGGGTTCTCTAATACGTGCTTGACAGCAGTATTATACCAAAAGCATGACAAGGTCAATAAAGTAATCTCCTATGCGAGCAAAACTTTATCCTCTGTGGAGGAAAAATTCAACGATTGTGAGAAGGCACTCCTGGCAACGGTGTGGGCATTGAAGAATTACCGCCCGTTTATCCAGGGGGAACACATCATAGTGGAGACTCCACACCAGCCTCTGCAATATCTCCAAAGTGACAGAATCCGAGCCGGGAATGTGAGTAATTCCTGAATTACTTCCTGGATTCTGTCAATGCAAGGCTTTCCTGTGGAGGTCAGATATGGCCAAAACAAGAAGAGTCCCCTCGCGCAAGGTCTGGCTGACTTACATGATTGTGCCAGAGAAAACTGTCTCGAGGACGAAAGTCTAAAAATAAAGGACAACATGGAGGCATACCTTAATTCCCCCCACAAAGTCTTTGAAGAGGACAAGTGTGAGGGAATGCCCACTGTCTATGTGGATGGATGCTCGTACCATGTTGACAACGACGGGGAGAAAGAACTGGTGGCCGGCGTAGGGAATGCATGGGTGAATGAGTCCCCAGAACCCTCCGCTGGATACAAAATTGGTCCCCGAAGTAGTCAGGTGGCAGAATTGATGGCTGTGCATCAGGCCATCCTCACTGCTGTCCAGCATCAACTCCGCGAACTGGTCATAATCACAGATTCAGATTATGTACGGAACGGGTTCGTGGAGCACCTAGTTAATTGGAAAACCAGAGGCATGTTATGTGCTAATAACAACATGGGAAGTTGATCCAAAACATTGATGATCTGGTCACCTCGAATGAGATGACCATCTATTGGAAAAAGATCAAGGGTCATTCCAAAGTAGAGGGACCAGACAAAACTGGAAATGACTTAGCTGATCAGCTGGCCAAAACCGGGGCCATCCAAGGGGATCTAATTGAGATTGAGTCCCTGTTGGGGGAAATCCAGGTCACTGCTATCACTAGGTCCCAGACAAATGCTCACAACGACCTTTCAATTGCACAATGGAGTAAGGAGACCCCTGATGCTGATTTGATTACCGCTCAGAAGGGGGATCCAATAATTGGTAAATTTTACCGGCACCTTGAGGACCCTGAGAACTTTCCCCTGACGGATACCGATTACATTGGGAAAGAGGACCTAAGAGTGTTGATGAAATGTCCAAAAATGTTCCGAATCCAAGACGGTTTGATGGGAAGGAAATCCAAAGCTGGCCACGATCAGTGGGTGGTTCCTACCTCATTCCAAAGCCTGATGTTAAGTCACGCCCATGATGCGGCCACCGCCGGTCATAGGGGGTTTCACACAACACTGGAAATCTTAAGAGAGGTTGCATACTGGCCACACATGGGGCAGGACCTCGACAAATACTTGAAGGGGTGTCTTGTGTGTGCACAATTTCAGCCATCATCCCTCACGCACCGTGCGCCTCTCCAAAAGAGGGGGATGACACTGCCATGGTCAGATTTATAAATCGACTTTGTAGGCCCCGTGATTCGCTCTGCTAGGGGGAATAAGTACATGTTGACTGTGACATGCTTGTTTACCAAGTGGGTGGAATGTCTCCCAGCCCCAAATTGCAAGGCAGAAACCGCAGCTGCCCTGATGATTAACCACATCTTTTCCCGTTTTGGTCTACCTCAAAGGATTGAGTCAGACAGGGGTAGCCACTTCACCAGTGAAGTAATGACAAAGATGTGGGAGATACTGGGGGTCAAAAGGAAGTTACATATTGCTTACAGGCCAGCTTCTTCTGGGGCAATAGAGAGATATAACCGAACCATTGTGAGCATATTAAAGAAGTTTGTGGCAGATTCTGGGCCAAGCTGGGATATCCGATTACCTCTGGTCCTAATGGCCATCAGATCTACCCCTTCATCTGCAACCAAAATGTCACCATTTGAGTCGATGACTGGGCGCAAGATGGTGCTTCCTCAGCATTTGCTCTACAGGACCCAAGAGCAGACACTAATAAATGCCTCCACAACTCACGAGTATGTGGAGAATTTAAGGAAACACCTTCAACATGCTTTTGCTTATGCTCAGCGGAATCTAGAAAGATCAGCTGAGAGTATGAAGACCCACTATGACCTGAAAACTTCCAGGAAGGAATATCAGGTGGGGGACCGGGTCTATCTATACAATTTCCAAAGGAACCAGGCCAAACAGCGAAAATTTTTGCCTACATGGAAGGGACCCTTTGAGATTATAGACAAAATCTCCCCTGTGGCCTACAAGATCCGCATCCCCAAAGGCGGTTTGGCAGAGGGGGAAGACAAGTGGGTCCACATAAACCAGTTGAAGTGTTGCCATCCCAGGCACACTCTGCAACAACTGGAGGAATCCTCTGGAATCCTAGAGGATACTGTCTCAGATTAATTCAGTTCTAAGTTAAAAAATATCCTACATATCGCCTATCAAATTCTGAGTTTCTCAATGTGGGTGTTTTCGTTTTTGAATGCAAAAAGAAATGTGCATGTTCATATGTTTTGACTATAAATTTATATGCCACCCCACTATATCAATGGTGGGGGGAAAAATGTCTATGAATAGGTATTGCCGCTCTTCCTTTGTCGTCCTAGGAGAAGGAAAACCTGCAGGCTGGCCAAGGAGGACGATCCGGAGACCGGGAGCAGAGACGCAAGGGGCCCAGCATACCGCCCAATACTCCCATCAGGACCGGCGAGGAGAACCGATCGATCCGACCGGAAGGAGGAAAAGATGCTGAACTGTGCCATCTATTGGAAGAAGATGAGGAAACATCCCAGGTCTTGCGAGTCCCATCAGTGAAACAGAATGGCCATCGCAAGAGGGGGGCTTGTGGGATGTTTTTACCCATACATCCGAGCCCTACCTCAAAAACTGTGCAGTACTGACATGGAAAACATCATGATGGCCAGAGCTTCCCAGAAAATGCACAGGGAAATGCATGAAGAATAGGCTGCCACTCATTTTTGCCGATGTTATGGGCACAGAAGGGCACTGCCTAAAACCACCATTGGACTACCCACACAGTAGTCTGAAACCATTGGGAATGGCAATGCTGATTGCCAAAAGCAACCTAGAATTGTGGGGAATTCATTTTCTTAAATCCCAAAAAGGGGTGCAGTACCAGTACTCACCACTATCAGAAAGCCGGTGTTTTAAAACCACCAGATTTTGTTTAAAACTGAATAAATGAACCCAAGTCAAGCCAAAGAAAGACTTACTGAGAGGTGGATCCAGTGTAAAGTTATATTCTGAAGTGACTTGAATGTTCCTAACAAGACTGGCTGAGCTCTGCAGGTCTGCAGCAGCATAACTGAAACTGGATTTAAAACTACCAAAAATCTAAATGTTTAAAAGAAATGAGTGACCTACTTTTGAGTGTCACATAGGTTGCAATTGTTTTAATGTCATAGTTTTAAACTTAGAATCAGCATTCTAGCTGCATATGTAAACATTGTCTTGACTTAAACTGGGGAACAAAAGTGACATTAGCTGTGGCCTGGCTTAAGGAACTGAATTCTGCCCACCAGCTACCCCCGACAGGAGTTGAGACTTGCACAACAGCTGTGTTCCCAGGCCTATCTGCCTTTTGCTGCTCCCACCAAAAGGGATATGACACTTCCCTGATTGAATTACCTGGGCTCTGCAGGAAATTGAACAAAGCCCTGTCCTGACTCAGGCAAATGTTTTATTATGGGGGCCGTAAAAAGTGGCTTCCTCCTGGAAGTAAAGGGGAGGAGCACTGCCTGTGAGAGCAAGCTGGCTTGGCAGAACTGGAAAAACCAGAAATTCAACCTTGTGCTGGGGGGAAACCACACCCCTGTAGCCAGAATATGGTTTTAGAAAAAGATGAATAACTCATAGAGCGGACTTGTGAAAATTATTTAAATGATACCATAATTCTTGTGATTTTTCTGCCCACATTTTAAGAGGTTTTTAGAACCGGTGGCATGATCTGGGGGCAAACTAGCAGTTAAGAGGGTATTACTGAAAATGTATGCATGTTAAAAATCTGACACTTCATCAAGTAATGTCCATACTCCTTGCGCACATGTGTATAAATTTGGGGTAATGTCCGATATTACGAAACCAGTTAAAAAGTGCAAATGTTGCCATTTCTGAATGCAAGCTCCCAGGAAGAGCAGATTTGGACAGGGTATACCTCCTGTGATATGTGATGGGTGCATGTAATTTTAAACAAATGTGTACCTGTGCAAATATGTCTCTTGGGTCAAAATATAGATTGTGTGTAATTTGACAGGGGTGGGTTCTCTGTACCATAAACAGACCTCATCATGATGACACTTCATTTCATTCCCCCAATCAAGGGGAAGAGGAGGAAGTGGCCAATGACAAGTGGAGAGGGGTAGAGCCTAGTGATGCTGCACACACACCCATTTTCAAAACACATAAAAGCAGACAGACAGGACAGATAGGGACCTTCAAATCCATTTGCTGCGGGACGCTCTGCCGGGAAAATCCATACTTTACCTCCATAAATCTCTAGAGAAAGCTGTGCAGAAAGATCCAGACTTCAAATCCATCAATCTCCAGAATCCAGAGAGAGAGAGAGCTGACCCAGATCACTGTGAAGTGCAGAGACCAGACCAGAGTCCAGTCTAAAACCTGACCAGATCAGTGGCGAGGCCCATTTATTTCAGAAATATATTGTGAGTACCTAGCAGACTGTGCAGAACCAATCTCTTAGTTAAAATAATCTAATCCAATCTATTTTAATCTAAGTAGAACTGCCTCCCAACTGTCACCTGTCATTTGCAAAGCTGTCACCTGTCATTTCTAGTTGCTAGCTGTCACTTGTCTTTTTGAACTTTAAAATTTCAAATCTGAAAAACAACCTTTACCATATCGCTCATATCTCCGTGACCGTTTGTGCTAAAGACTTGCAGTAACTTTCCTCTGAAAGCTGGGAATCGTGGCTTTCCTACGAACCTAGAACCGCATTCCTACCCCCCATACTTTTGCCGCAATCGCGAAAAACGCACGCGTGAATTTTACCGCGATTTGCAAATTTCTCAACGTGTGAAAACAGCAGTTTTCTTGCTTTCAGTTGCCAAAAATTCGTTTAACCTGCTAGTTACTCCTAGATCCTTGCTAAAGTGAGCCTGGACTAATATTAACTTGATACCACTCACCCTGAACCTCTAGAGGGAATTAAAAGCATTTTAGCGTATTTTTCACTTCATTGCCAGCACATATAAAAGCATTTTGGGCCTGTGTTTCCAACTTCTGTAGTCTAAGCTTGCTGGGGTGAACTGAATTACAGTTGATTGCATTTCTGAGAACTGTGTGCTTTCCTTCCATTTCCTTGCATTGCATAAAGGGGGGAGGGGATTGCCAGAGAAAAGTGATTACATTGTTTTGTTAAACGCATGTTGAGTATTTTCTGTACTGCATTTTCATTCCACCTTGCATCCATTTGAAATCATAAAGTATTGTTGCTATCTTATCCATCCTATAACCACTCATCATTGATTATAAAGAAGTGTGCTAGTGCCAGACTATCCATTATTGATTACTGCTCAGATTCAGTGTGATATTCAATTATTAAATTATTATAAAGTGTGATATATATATCTATTGTTTAATTTATCAAATAAACCTTTTAACTTGCAAAACAGAACTACTTCTTGGCTCAGTGGGGTCAGGGGGATTCAAAGAGAGGGGTGTTATATAGGGGTAGTCATCCAGAACGCATGAACTGGACATAAAGATATATTAATAAGGGTTTCCATTCAGTATCCCAGACTAGGCATTGACTTAGCTGTAGTGTTGAATTGAATCCTCTTACACATTCTAACCAGGTGTAAAAAAAATAAATCCTAGAAATCCAGCAAAGCTGCTGAGGGACTCAGTAGGTAAGAGAAATTAGCCATTGTCGAGAATTCACCCTAACAGCCACATCTTGGCTTACAGTCTCAGGGATATAGTGCCCAACACAGCCACATCTTGGCTTACAGTCTCATGGATATGGTGCCCAGCCACATCTTGGCTTACAGTCTCAAGGATCTAGTGCACAGCCACATCTTGGTTTACAGTCTTAGTGATATAGTGCCCAGCCACACCTTGGCTTATAGTCTCAGGGATATAGTGCCCAGCAAAATCTTGGCTTACAGCCTAAGGAATTTAGTGCCTGCCACATCTTGGCTTACAGTCTCTGGGATATAGTGCCCAACACAGACGCATCTTGGCTTACAGTCTCATGGATATGGTGCCCAGCCACATCTTGGTTTACAGTCTCAAGGATCTAGTGCACAGCCACATCTTGGTTTACAGTCTCAGTGATATAGTGCCCAGCCACACCTTGGCTTACAGTCTCATGGATATAGTGCCGAGCAAGATCTTGGCTTACAGCCTAAGGAATATAGTGCCTGCCACATCTTGGCTTACAGTCTCTGGGATATAATGCCCAGCCACATCTTAGCTTCCAGTCTCTGGGATATAATTCCCAGTTAATTCTTCTCCACAGGTGTAGAGCACAATATGTGCTACTTTTATCCACAGCAGAAGGGTGGTGCCATGCACATGACTTTCTGATCTGGGGATTTGTGCCCTAAGTTGATTTGTTGAGGGGGTCCTTCATTCTCTTCTCAAAGGGATCCCATGCACCTCTGCTCCTCCCACTCTTTCTAACCCTCCATCTTTCTTAATACAGTGGATATAGTGCCCTTCCACTACAAGGGTTTATAAGAGACACAGTGCACTTCTGAGTCAAAAGAGATAGTTTGCCTTTCTCACCTTGGTATTGGATTGTATTGTACTGGTCATTTATATAACGGCCTTTCCCCATTTGTATGGCCTCAATGCGCTTTGTGGTACGAACGCCCTTGGTGACCCCAGTCCATGTATACGAGGTTCTAAGAGTTTAAATTAGAAATGCATGTGTGCATTTTGCCATTTTAGGACTTAGGTGTGCTGGCTAGGCTCCAGTAAGCAACTGAAAGGTCAGGCAAATGGATGGGTGCTGTTGGTGGTCGGGATAAGGTGATAGTGCTGAAGATTTGATGTGTGCCCAGCTAGACCGAATTTTCTTTCATAGGTTGTCGCTGTATACCAATGGCAGAGGTGTTGAGGCACGCCAGGGGTTTCAGTGTGGATGGCTATGTGAAATGCTAGACCAGATTAGCATAGCCATAGCAGCATTCTAGGGTGCATGGATGGGTGGCCGTGCCTGTGGCCTGTGTACCCAGACGTGGTGTAAAATATGCGTACTGTGCGCTTGGATGGAGTTCGACTACCATGTTCTTTTTCATGGTCCATGCAATTGTTTGGTCTCGCTATTCGTGGTCTCCCTGGAGCTGAAGTCTTTCCAACGGTAGCATGATCAGGGTCTAAGAAAATAAGTTCATATTATCAGCTCCTTCCTCAGTTTCAGCCCCAGCTGTATGTGTCACAGGGCTCCAAGGCTCTCTCCATTTGGTATTTAATGTATTGCCCAGGTGGCCAAGCCATTGCTTCTTTTGCTTCAGTCTGCCCTGTCAGTCTCCTGGCACCCTCCTCCGAAGCTTTTGATCCTCAGCTGCCTTTTCTTTTCTCATCTCTGCCTTCCTCATGTGTTGTGTGGCAATGACTCTCATTTGCATAGGCCTACCTTTCGGTCTAGTTTTGCAACTCTAAAATGGTGATCTCCTTGTTGTAGACCTTTGTAGACCTTTGTGTAGTTTATTGAAATTGAGGGCCATTATGGCTCCACCTCCTGGTCTCCCATGCTGTGCAGATTGGCTCAAGTGGCTGGTGGCTACTTTGTCTCCCGGTGGAAGTTGTGCCTCCTACATGGCTTTATGCTGTGACACTGCCTCTGATGACACTGCCTGGGGTCTCCTAGACCCAGTGCCCCATCTCTCCACTGCTGCCGATTGTGACCTCCTGTCCGCAACTACGGTCTTTGATTGTAGACTCCCTTTTGTCTCAGAATGGAGGGCTGCCCTCTTTCTTGGCATCTGGTGTGAGATCTGTAGACATGGTGATCCTCTGTTGGCCCATGGCACTCTGATCATGGTCCTCTGTCCGGTGATCCTTCCCACCGCCTGTTTGTGATATTTACAGTCAAAGCGTTAGCTGCATGTCCAATATATAGGTGACTTTTGGCTTCGCTCCTCCATCCACCTGCATGGAAGCACTGACATGAAGTCCAACTAGCAAAGGCATGACTGGCTCCTCTATAAGGGAAATGATATTACTTAGTTCTTGCATGTCCCTGGGATGTAGGTGAATACTTCCGCATCCTCATTATAACATTTCCTTGAAGCTTTCATTTCTGGCATTCTATCCCTGTTAGAATGACTTCAGTGGGCAGCGGAGATGATTAATGTAATGCTTTAACATCACCACAACTTGCTGCTGGAGCTTGGGTAAATGAGTACCTTTCTGGCCGTGTGTATACTTAAGGAGGACCAGGCAGGGATAATCATTTACACCCCCTGGTCTTTCATCTTTATACAGATGCTTTGGCAGTGAGGATTCAAGAAAATGAGGTGATAGCAATTCATGGGTCTTCTGTAAAAAAAAGCTAACACCTTAATTTGTTATTTTGTTGCTGCTTTCACTTGCACAACTTTTAATGGCTTGTTGCAGTCAAAAGGTATCCTTGGAGTTCAGGAAACAATCTTGGCATTAACGTAACATGTTCAAAATTCAGGTAGTGGGTCACTGGGATTCTCTCCTCCCTCATTGTTCCGAAAAGATGCCACACTCACTTAAAACCACCAAATATAATCTGATGCCTGCAATCAACTCTGGGATTTTACCTGCCCATTAGCAACAAATGTCAAGGGTGTGTACAGTGGTATCGGGTAGTTTCCACTAAGTACATTACTTCGCAGTAATTTACTGTGGGGTAATTACTTCAAATTTCTTTGAATTAATTGTATGTAGTTGTGGGTTAAGAGGAAAAAGGGCCACAGGGAGGGGTTTAGGGGCGGGATGGTAGTGAAGGGGAGGGGATGTATAGGGGACCCCCAATTAAAAAAAACTATTAAAACATATACAAAGTAAAAATTCGAAGCACTTACCATGAAGCAAATTAGCAGGAAGTCGTTTTTTTTGTTGAATTAACATAGAACCATGTACAGTACTGTAATCAATGTTTGCATTATTTGTCATCCCACTATGGATGCGCCCCCTGCGCGATAGGAAACCTTTGTCTCTAAGAGCAGCCTCCATCGCTGTTAAGCCAAACGGCAAATTACCAGAACCTCTTCACTCACTCCATTGTATGCTGCTGGATGCAATACCAATTCACACGATTTCGGCCACGCCCAATATGTCCTCTATCTACTGTTCTGCAGAGCAGGCATCTGGACTGAACCGTGCAAATCCTTGCACGTGCTTCATGAACACTGCCTTGATATTAGCAATCAACTCGAAAAAGGGAGCAGCCATGCAAGCTGATGACCGAACCTCTTCTTAAACGGCTTCTTAAATGTGAACTAAAATCGCCTGAAATGGCCTATGATGGGCAACTTTAAAAAAATAAACAAACAACCAATATTCATATGGTCCATTACAAAGTATACTTTTCTATTTCGAACACACACACTGCTTGGTTGAAATGTACGCTTCTGTTAGCAGAACAAATTGAAAGAACATGCAATTTATTTAGGATTACACTTCACATAATGCTTTTGGCAGAGAAATGAAAGCACTGACTCCTTTACTGTTTGTATGTCGACATTGGCAGTGGCTAGCGACATCTGAGCCTATGCACGATTGGCCAACAAAATCAGAGAACACCCACAGAATACTTTCAACACATGAAAAAAGAAAAAATTCATGCACTCCATTGTAGTCTGGTGAACGGTTTTGTTTACAGAGAGCATGACATTCAATTTTCGTCACCCTACAAAGCATTTGTCCCACAACACAGTAAATGGTGGGTGAGGAGAACTGAAAATGGATTACGACCTTACAGGATAACCAGGGCACTGGAGAGCAGATGGAAGGTATTCAAATCGATATACAATTAACAGACTAATGGAGAATGGTGACCCTACTCTACCGATTCCAGGACTCCCAGTCCCACAATGCATTGCAAGAACATTTCCTTAGCTGAGTAGACCATAAATTAAAGTGTCTACCTGCTGGAGAAGTCTTTATAAAAACAAAACTATGTGTAGATGGACTCAGCTAACCAATCGTGAATACTCTTCCTGTGGATGGCTTCCCAAAATAAACTTGGTGTAAAAGAATATTGGATGACCTATGCTAGCTGACCTGAGGACATGTTCAATTTCAGTCTTTCCCACAGAGCGATGGACGCACAATTGAAACACTGATGAGTTAACAATTAAGAAAAGACTTCTGGTGTATAGTGAGAAGGGGCACCAACCGTGCATTAACACCCTCTAGGGCAGACAGCTACCTGCATAGCAGGTGGTGGGGGTAAAAACAGAAATACAACAAAGATGGTGGTAGAGTCACTGTTGAGGAGCCAGCAGTACTGGCCTCACGTGAGCTAATCCAATGAGTTGTGCAAACCAAAGAATAAAGTCACCATCTGCTGGGCAAGTCTGCATGGTAAAAATATGTGGTATAAACTGACCACAAGAAAATGCTGTTTTCAGCTCATCACTTTACAGAAAAAGCATTGGTTGACCAACAGTGCTGGAACTGAGGAAAGATGTATGAAACTAGACTAATGATTGTAGATCACTCTTGCAATATGAGACCATGCCAGCACTGGCAGTGTAAACGGGATCACATGGGGGTCATATTTGAACACTGCCATGTGTTGCCATTCTTTGAAAGCTATGGGTTCCCTTTGGCCAACTGGGCTCTACTAAAATATGTATGCTTTCAAGCAACTAGTAAAATCCTGCATACTAGTATCCTTCTCATTCACAACTATAAATAGCAACGCCCACAACCCCACACCCCAAGAACCATGCTTCACACCACTGATGCTCACTTCAAAACACTTTGCTTTAGTATGTTTAGTCAAACGACTCCGCCCACATTAAGGTATCTTTGTTAAATGACTAGAAAACAACTGAAGCTATAAGAGAATGAGGGCAAGCAGGCTCTATCAGCCCTTTTCAATGAACGTCTACATCCACACTGATAGGCAAAACTGTATGTAGTAACCATGTGGGAGACTACACCAGCCTTGTCCTCTTGGTAATAGGTAACCCACCTATTGGTATGGTCTATACTACACAAGTTGGTAGAGTGACTGAGCAGCCAGACCTATCTCAAGAAGGGTAAATGTGAGCTGTAGAGATGTAACACCACGATTCACAATTACAAGTCTTCTAACAACACTTACAGTCAAGGTTTTCTAGTAAAATGATTATTTATTTATTTAACGGTCAGTTTTAAATACGCCTTCTTTAGAAAGTGCAATATACAACAATAAAAAATACACTTCACAACGCTTCCTCAGATTTAAGTTAAGCAAGTTGATACCGTTTTGGGATGTCACACACACACTTCCTACATCCTGAGGTGACTTCAATTACCAGGACACTGTGGACATTGATATATCACTTTTTACACTTAATGCAATACTGAGGTTGTGGAAAGGGGAAAAGGTTAGGGAAGGAAAAGGTTAACAGGTTCTCAGATCATGTGAATATTTTCCAATCCCCCAATGAAGTCTAGGTTAGACCTTTCCCAGCAATACAAGTTAAACTTACGTACAACCTATGAGGGACGGTTAAAACCAAAGTCAATGGGTCAGAAGAGTCTGCAGGGAGCCAGGACAGTCAAAGTCACTTTGCACAATGTTTAGGGAGCTGAGGCACTTCTTCAGATAGCACAGAAGTTTTGCACAACGTTTTAAGAGAGTTTGTAGAAAAATAATCATTGTTGGGCCACAAGCTGTTAGGCTTGTGAAGAGCAAAGCTTCCTTTACCCCTTTTTGCTCCTCTGGCAGAATAGAGCTAGACTCTGAAATGTCATCCTCATCATTTTCCATATTATTTGGGATAGTAGGTGTTACATGCCTACTACCCAAACTTTGGTGATTCAACAACCTTGCAATCAATTCACCTTTCTTTTCTTTAAGAGGCAGACCCCCTAGCTTTGCACATATCTTTCGGTTGATCTACTGTCAGAATAACTAGGGCTGCCTCATTGAAGTTATCCATATTTGGCATGTTACAATTCCTTTACTTTTCTGATGGAGCTTAACCTTGTGGAGGTTTAGTTGAATACAAACATAGTAAAATACTCAATGTAACAACTCTACACAAATCCTCACCGCCTGCCACAAGTGTTAGGCAAGACTGTATGTAGTAACCCTGTGGGAGACTACACCAGCCTTGTCTTCTTTGTAATAGGTAACCCACCTATTGGTATAGGTCTGTACTACACAAGTTGGTAGAGTGACTGAGCAGCCAGACTTATCTCAAGAGGGGTACATGTGAGCTGTAGAGATGTAACACTGAGATTCACAATTTGTCAGAAATCTCCTTCCAAAATTTGACCTCGTAGTGAAGAAGAATATTCTTCTTACTAATGTAACTCTCTAAATGTAAATAATAACATGCAGAAGGATCAATTAATCGAAAGATGGAATACCCCCGAGACGTTTTGATGGCTGCAAAGAAAATACTTCAGGTTAGAGTAATTGATATCCATAGGCTCAAACAAGGACTTAGTCGAAACCCACAAACTGTGCACTGTTATCTGTTAAGCCCAATACTTCCTTACATCTGCTAAGTACACAGTCACTGAGACTACTCTGTAACAAAAGACGAGAGAGGATTTACTAACAAGAACAATAGCAAAAGTAAGTATGCAGAAGTAAAAGAGTTAGGGCCTCATCACAAGTTGGGCGGTACTGCCGGCTCTATTAGCGCCGGCGCTAATACCCCTACCGCCAAACCCCATGGTGCTATTAGCGCTGTATCACGGGTTTGGCGGAACTGTTAGTGCCCATTCCCCATTGGGCCCATTCGGGAATTCCTCATTCCCCATTGGGCCCAATGGGGAAAATTCACGCTATTACTGCCGGCGGATTTCCCGCCGGTGGTAATCACGCTGAAAATTGGCAAATTTGCTGCGGATTTCCCCCCAGCTCAGAGCTGGGGGGAAATACGCCAAAGCCATGATCTGGCAGACCCTTAAATGCAGCGGTAATAGCGCTACCGCCACATTTAAGGGTTGCCGCCAAACTTGTGATGAGGCCCTTAGTCTTACCAAGAGGTTTTTTTGCTGTTAAGGAAGTCTATAGTTTGGCGTGAAGTTTGTGAAAAATAGCACAATCCCAACAAGGCTATTCCCGACGACACGCGTACGCCTTAAGAGTCTCAAAAAGGATGCCCCGACGAAACGCGGACGCCTAAGACACACACTTACAAGGAAGTCTCTAGTCTGTGTGTGAATTCCAAGTAAAACGCCTGATGTCGATGAGGGAGCTAGCAGTTCAAATGTTCAGGCAACAATAAGGCGCCTTGCTGTGCAGCTACAGAGATGCAACCATGGAAGAAACAGAAGCAATCCAATGTGCGGTCCGAGTCGATGCCGTGCAGGTGTAGAAGTGTAGCCATGGAAATGACAGAAGCAGTCCGATGTGCGGTCCGAGTCGATGCAGTGCCAGTGTAAAAATGTAGCCATGGAAAAGACAGAAGCAATCCGAAGTGCTAGCCGAGTCGATGCCAGGCAGGTGTAGAAACGTAGCCGTGGAAAAGACAGAAGC
Organism: Ambystoma mexicanum; assembly: GCF_040938575.1. NCBI lineage: Eukaryota > Metazoa > Chordata > Amphibia > Caudata > Ambystomatidae > Ambystoma > Ambystoma mexicanum. Next base: position 873,080,278 of record NC_090936.1, read on the forward strand.
AATCCAGGTAACAGTCAGAGCCGTAGCTTGAATATCAGTTCATGGGGGGAACAGAAGTTAATAAAGGCAGAAAGGAAACTAAGACAAGGTGCAATGACAAGGGTAATCCAAGAATCAGGGCATGGGAGGATAGGAGACAAGGTAATACGTAACTTCAAAAGCGAAAGCCAAAACGCTAATCAGAAGCAAAGAGCGTTAGGAGAGGCGGTACTACGTAGGAGTGATCACATGACCCTGCTGTGGACGTGCTGAACGTTGAATTCTCCCCCTTTGCAACAGAGTACTGAGCATCCATGGCAACCTCCAGTTCCTGGGAAAAAACCTCCTCCGACAACCCCTAAATTGTACAGTACATCTATGAAATGGCAATACCTTTCATGCGCTGTGTTTGTAATTTGAAATATCAGGTGGGTTTCTGCTGACAAAACCAGGCTTATGTGAACCTACAGGGTGTACTGAATACTTAGCCATGACAGTACCCTCTCCCAAAGATGGACTCCCCTTCCAAGAGGCCCAGAAACCAGCTATCAATCGAGGGGCATGTATGTTAACAGCAGTCTCCCACGTACGATCCTCGGGACCATACCCTTTCCAATCCACCAGATACATTTGTACCCCCGTGAGACCTTAGTGTCCAAAATACCTTGTACTTCAAACTCTTGCTCTCCTTGAATCTGAACAGGAAGAGGTCGAGTAGACATTCTAGTGTCAGGATGGAAAGGTTTGAGCATGACATGTGGAAGACCGGATGCACTCTCCATTTCACGGGAAGAAGCAAACGTACTGCCACCAGGTTGATTACGGTGGAAATCTCATAGGAACCGATATATCTAGGCAACAAAGCTTTCTGACCAAGAATGTGCAGGTTCTTAGTGGACAACCACACCTTCATGCCCACACTGTAAGCAGGGGCAGCAGAGCGATTAGCGTCAGCATAATGCTTGCCACGTTCTTGAGCCTGCTCCAGATGTGATCTAACCCCTTTCTGGATGGACATCAAACGAGAGAGACAAGAGGCCACAGCCGGACTCCTAGCCGGTAATACCGGGGAAATTGGCAAGGACTTAGGATGCCGTCCGTAATGGGCAAAGAATAGAGAAACTTTGGTAGATGAATGAAGGGAGTTGTTATAGGCAAATACTGCCATACAAAGAACTGAAAGCCAGGTTTCTTGATACTGATGGGTCAGACACCTCAAATATTGTTCCATGGTTGCATTTAAGCGTTCAGTCTGCCCATCAGTCTGAGGGTGATATGAACTAGAGTACCTATCATCGATACCAAACGAAGATGCAAGAGATCTCCAGAATCGCGATGTAAATTGCGACCCCCTGTTAGTAATAATAATAGAGGGGAGACAAAAAAAACGAAACACGTGTTTGGAGAACAAATCCACCAGAACGGGAGCAGAAGGTAAGCCCTGACAGGGGACAAATGGGGCTACTTTGGTCAGATTGTCAATGACCACCCAAATGGTGTCATAACCAGAAACTAATGGCAATTCCACAACAAAATCCATAGAAATCATATCCCAGGGTTGATCTGGTATTGGCATAGACTGAAGTAACCCGACTGGCTTAGCAGGAGTTTGTTTGCATTGTGCACAAATGGGGCAAGCTGCAATAAAGTCAGTGACGTCCTTTTGCATGGAGGACCACCAACACCAGCAATGTAGAAGGTCCTGAGTCTTCTTAACACCAGGATGTGCCGCTATCCTGGAGTCGTGGCACCACTGCATAGCTTTGTGACGTGATGCACCATCCGGTATATAGAGCAAGCCATGCGCATAAGGCAGAGAGTGTATGACTTCCAAACTTAACTGGTCAATCTCTTATGGATTCCTGGCTACCCAGTTTTGCAAGGTTGATCTTAAAGTGGGCTGCAAAGTACAGCTGCAAATCACCTGATGAGGTAACTAAAGCGGACCCCCTATGTCTTTGGGTGGTGAAGTCCCATGTATCCGTGATAATGCATCTGCTTTAGTGCGAAGGGGACCTGGCCGGTAGGTGATAGTGAAATTAAACATTGAAAAGAATTCATGCCATCGGGTGTGACGTGCTGTGGTGCACTTTACTGATTGTAACGCCAGCAAGTTCCTGTGATCTGTGATTACTTGGACCGGAAGAACGGTACCTAATAAATGATGATGCCATGTTTTAAAAGCGTCCCTAACTGCTAACAGTTCCTTTTCTGTGATTGTATAATTCTTTTCATACGGGGTCAGTTTCCTAGAATGAAAAGCAACCGGGTGCAGACCACTACCCTCTGGACATTCCTGTGACAAAATTGCTCCAAGAGCGACATTCAAAGCATCAGCTTCCACAATAAATGGAAGAGAGGGATTTGGGTGTTGAAGAACAGGAGCTGAGGTGAAAGCGATTTTCAGTGTGGTAAACGCCTGAATAGCCTCTTCGTCCCATTGAAAGCTTCTTTTGTTACTCGTGAGGGCAGTCAATGGGGCAACAATGGCGGAGAAGTCTTTAATGAATCCTCTGTAAAAGTTCACAAAACCCAGAAATGACTGGAGGGACTTCAAAGAATTGGGTATGGGCCAGTCTAAAACTGCCTTAACCTTGGACTGACTCATTGCTACACCTTTTCTTGCAATATCATATCCAAGAAATTCTACTTCGCTGGTATGAAAGACACACTTTTCTAATTTAGAAAAGAGTTTGTTTTCTCGTAACCTTTGTAAAACCTGGGAAACATGCTGCACATGTGATTCATAGGAAGGAGAGTAAATCAATATGTCATCCAAAAAGACAACCAAAAATTGATCCATCATATCATGAAAAACATTGTTTATAAAAAACTGAAACGTAGCAGGTGCATTACATAAACCGAATGGCATTACTAAATATTCAAACAAACCATATTTAGTCTTGAAGGCAGTTTTCCATTCATCACCATCACGAATCCTAATCAGATTATAGGCTCCTCTTAAATCGAGTTTTGTGAATATAACAGAAGACCCTAATTGGTCAGGCAAAACTGAAACAAGAGGTATGGGATATTGGTTATGTGTAGTAACAGCATTAAGAGCCCTATAATCGATACATGGACGAAGATCCCCTTCTTTTTTAGGGACAAAAAATTATGGAGAGGCCGCTGGAGATCTTGATGGGCGAAAAAACCCAGATGCTAAGGCCTTGTCAATGTATTCCTTAAGAATGCCATCTTCTTTCTGGGTAAGAGAATAAATCCTACCAGACGGAATCTTGGCTCCAGGAATGAGGCCAATGGGACAATCGAACGGGTGATGAGCAGGAAGAACCTCACTTCCCCCTTTGTCAAAGACATCATAATACTCAGAATACTCCTTGGGCAGAATACCCGCAATTACTGCCCCAATAGTGGGTGCTGAATCCAATAGTGGATGACAAGGATTGTTGGTCTGATTCAAAACAATACCACAATTCCCTTCACAATATTCGGACAAAAACTCAATGTTACCAGCACGCCAGTCAATAACTGGATTGTGTAACTTGAGCCATGGAATTCCGAGGATGAGTCTAAAGTGAGGGGCTGAAATGAGATCGAAAGAGATTGTCTCAGTGTGCCCTTGCCTAGACTCCATGAGCAGGTCTATTGTCTTTTCGGTTACTAAACCTGATACTAGAGTGGTGCCATCAACAGCATTACCCAGCACGGGTTCCTTCTTTTGAATGATGGATAGTGACAGTTCTTTAGCATACCTGGCATCAATGTAGTTCCCAGTGGCCCCAGAGTCTAATACTGCCATGGCTGAGATGGAACCTCCAGTAGGAAGAAGAAAGGCCACATCAACTGTGAATGGTAAGGCCATCTGTGAGTCCATGGGAGAAGCGTAGCCTGGCAATTGGACTCCTCTTATTGCCGAGCTTTCAAATTTCCCGACTTCTTAGTGGGTTTCTTTGGACAAGCTTTCAATAAATGTTCCTGGGAACCACAATAGAAGCACAGATTGTTCTTTTTTCTGTGTTCACACTCCTCTGGAGACAAAGGACCCCGTGTGGGTGCCCCCACCTGCATGGGTTCCGGGGTTCCCAATGCTGGCGCAGGTATTAGAGAAGAGGTAAGAGGAGATCCTCTCTTCTCTCCCTTTCTGGCAGCCTTCCGGGCGTTTATCTGCAAGACTAGGTCCAACAATTCTGGAAATGTGCTTGGGACAACAGGAACCATAGCCAGGGTATCTTTCAATGAATCGGACAATCCCTTATAGAAGAGAGAGGCCTTCTTATCATCAGGCCACTGGATTTCAGCAGTCAACTGATTAAATTTAGCCAAATAAGCTAATAAGGATAAGTCGCCCTGGTGTATGTTCAATAAGTCAAGTTCCATAGCTTGAATTTTATAACGGGTATCAAATACTTTACTCATAGCCTCAATTAGGGCGTCGCAGTCAAACAATAAAGGACTACCCCCTTCAAGTAGAGGGTTGGCCCAAGCTGCTGCTGTTCCTCCAAGATGGGACAATAGGAATGCAGCTTTAGTAGTAGAATAAGGGAAAGAGCCTGGTCGACACAAGAAGTGTAGGCGACATTGATTCAGAAAAGTCCTATAATCTTTAGGATCCCCATGGAACCTCTCTGGAGATGCCAGTGGAAATTGGGATGCAAAATTTATGGGGCCTGCATCAACTTGGGGTGGTCCGGTGGCCAAAGTGCTAGGGACTGGCTGTGCAGCGGGGATCTGCACTGCATTTTGTAAAGCAACTATCTGTTGCTGAGTAGCAGCATGAGCAGAGGGCATGTCAGAATGGAGGTCTGCCACCAGTTGCAATATGCTAGCCAACATCTCATTAGGGTCCATTTTGTAAGGCTTCTGATTTTGTCAGAAATCTCCTTCCAAAACTTGACCTCGTAGTGAAGAAGAATATTCTTCCTACTAATGTAACCCTCTGAATGTAAATAATAACATGAAGAGGATCAATTAATCGGAAGATGGAATACCTCTGAGACGTTTTGATGGCTGCAAAGGAAATACTTCAGGTTAGTGTAATTGATAACCATAGGCTCAAACAAGGACTAAGTTGAAACCCACTAAACTGTCCACTGATATCTGTTAATCCCAATACTTCCTTACATCTGCTAAGTACACAGTCACTGAGACTACTCTGTAACAAAATACGAAAGAGGATTTACTAACAAGAACAATAGCAAAAGTAAGTATGCAGAAGTACAAGAGTTAGCCTTACCAAGAGGGTTTTTTGCTGTTAAGGAAGTCCATAGTTTGACGTGAAGTTCGTGAAAAATAGCACAATCCCGACAAGGCGATTCCCAATGACACGCGTACGCCTTAAGAGTCTCAAAAAGGCTGCCCCGACAAAACGCGGATGCCTAAAACACACACATACAAGGATGTCTTTAGTCCGTGTGTGAATTCCCAAAAAAATGCCTGATGTCGATGAGGGAGCTAGCAGTTCAAATGTTCAGGCAACAATAAGGCGCCTTGCTGTGCAGCTCCAGAGACATAACCATGGAAGAAGCAGAAGCAATCCAATGTGCGGTCCGAGTCGATGCTGTGCAGGTTTAGAAGCGTAGCCATGGAAATGACAGAAGCAGTCCAATCTGCGGTTCGAGACGATGCCGTGCCGATGTAGAAACATAGCTGTGGAAAAGACAGAAGCAATCAGAAGTGCGGTTTGAGTCGATGCCGTGCAGGTGTCGAAACGTAGCCGTGGAAAAGACAGAAGCAATCCAGGTAACAGTCTGAGTCATAGCTTGAATATCAGTTCATGGTGGGAACAGAAGTAAATAAAGGCAGAAAGGAAACCAAGACAAGGCACAATGACAATCCAATAATCAGGGCAAGGGAGGACAGGAGACAAGGTAATACGTAACTTCAAAAGCAAAAGCCAAAACGCTAATCAGAAGCAAAGATCGTTAGGAGAGGCGCTACTAAGTAGGAGTGATCACATGACCCTGCTGTGGAAGTGCTGGACATTGAATGCTCCCCCTTGGCAACAGAGTACTGAGCTTCCATGTCAACCTCCAGTTCCCGGGAAAAAACCTCCTCCGACAACCCCTAAATTGTACAGTACGTCTATGAAATGGCAATACCTTTCGTGCGCCGTGTTTGTAATTTGAAATACCAGATGGGTTTCTGCTGACAAAACCAGGCTTATGGGAATGTACGGGGTGTACTGAATACCTAGCCATGACACAATTACAAGTATTCAAATAACACTTATACTCAAGTTTTTCTAGTAAAAACATATTTATTTATTTAACAGTCAGTTTTAAAGAAGCCTTTTTTAGAAAGGGCAATATGCAACAATAAAAAATACACTTCACATCACTTCCTCAGATTTAAGTTAAGCAAGTTGATACCCTAGTGGGATGTCACACCCACAAGCTTCCTACACCCTGAGGTGACTTCATTTACTAGGACACTGTGGACATTGATATATCACTTTATACACTTAATGCAATACTGAAGTTGTGGAAAGGAAAGGGTTAGGGAAGGATACATGATAGCAGTTTCTCAGATCATGGGAATATTTTCCAATCCCCCAATGAAGTCTAGGTTAAGCCTTTCCCAGCAATACAAGTTAAACATATGTACCACCTATGAGCGACAGTTAAAACCAAAGTTAATGGGTCAGACGAGTCTGCAGGGAGCCAGGACAGCCAAAGACACTTTGCACAATGTCTATGGAGCTGAGACACTTCTTCAGATAGCACAAAAGTCTTGCACACTGTTTTAAGAGAGTTTGTAGGAAAAGAATCACTGCTGGGCCACAAGCTGTTAGGCTTGTGAAGGGCAAAGCTGCACGCAACTCTGCAGAAAAAGCAGCTACTGTAAGTCTCCAGTGAGAACAAACAATCTACAGACCAAAAAGGTAAGTACCCCTTTAGTCAAGACAGAAGAGGATCCAGCTGGCTTCTGTTCTGGTTGCAGTCTTGCAGATCCTGGGTTCCTGGGCCTCAGTCATGGAGATAAGAGAGAGGACATCTGGAGGACTCCTGCACTGCAGTTCGAAGGACGGCGGCAGCTACGGGTTCTTTCCAATTCAGCGGCACTTCACGGTTTCAGCTACCAGTCAATAGCACCACTGCAGTTCTTGGACGCCTTATGGGCGCCCCTTGCTTCTGGGGTCCAGCACTCAGTTGAGGTGGCTCGGGCTTTGGTCGTCCTGCTTCGGGAGGGTCCTCAGGATCTTCCTGGAGCTCGGGTCCAGTTTAAAGACAATGCACTTGTGTCTGGTGCTCCTAACCCCTGGCACTCGGTTCCAGCAGTAGCAGGGAAGTACAGCCAGCAGGGAGAGGGGTTCCGGCAAAGTCCGTCTTGGGGTCAGTTGGTCCCACCGACTGAAGGGAAGAAGTTGTCCGTTCTGGGCTTCTCTAGTCGATGCGAAATTGGAGCTTCAGCATTGCAGAAGGGCTTCATCGGGCAGATCCACGGTCCAGGAGGTTACAGCAAACTTCTCTTCCAGTTTCTTTCATCGGATGTTTCTTCTAGTGGTCGACTCTGATTTCTGTTCAAGAGACCTCGCTTTTTTATGCAGGTTTCTCCCATTTATGCACAGCATAGCTGCCACTCACAAAGTAGGGTGGCTGTCCTCCAAGGATAGCCAGTCAGCCAATCAGCACTGGGTGCATTCAGGTAACCAAGGATACTAAGGACAGGGGCTTTCGGGCACCTCCCTCACTTCCGGCCATGCCAGACACAATGGAGCCATAGGTGGGTTTCAGCATTGAAGCCCGCCAAAGATAAAATGTACAAAAGGGTTAAACGTGGTTTGGCGCTCAGAGTAAAACCCAAGAAAGACCTCACAAGCAAGAAATTATGAAAAAAGAAGAACAGGGCTATTTTGAAAAAATGGGCACCCATGGGTGCAATACTGCAGCTGAGGATTCAGCCTGCGGTAAAAACGCACAATGGTTGAAAAATTAAACCACTGCCACCAGCCATTAAATGTAGTGAGGGTAACATAAAAAATGTCACATGAGTAGGTAGGAAATGGGGCTACGAAGTAACCCCCCAGTACTTCCATATAAGATGGGTTGTAGTGGACCCACATAGGAAAAACAGGTAAGTAAAGTCAATTTCACTTTACTACTCTTGGGAACAGTAGTTTACCCAAGAGAAGGTATTTAAACCTTATGATATGATAGGTTATTTATAACACGTTTAATACCCAGAGGTTTCTAAGCACGCACCCGGAGATTGAACCTGTGTTGCTCTGTGTCATTTTGCTTCTAAGGTTAGCACATTGCCCCTGAGCTATCCTCCAAAATGAATAACCCAAAGGACTGCACTGAACCTAGTCATATACAGCTCTTCCTGAAATATGAGGCAGTACATGATCACCCGAGGCAGTGAAAGTATGTAGGCTTGGTACCTAAAAGTGTAATGGTTAAACCTGTGCATATATTAGGTGGACCTGGGCACAGGGGACTGTGAGGCATAATGGCGTCCTGTCGTATTAGTGGTGCACCCGCTACTGTGAGACAGTCTCTGTGAATTTGGGGCCGCAGTAAATGAGAGTACCTAATGGAAATGACAAACTGCTATTCATGGACAAAACGTTTATTTACTAATACCGTAAAGCTGTTTTTTTTTTGCAAATGATTGTCAATTCCAGAAAATGGCACGCTGATGTTTGGGGACAAATAAGTTTATTTACAAAGAATTTAAACTGGTGCATGGGAACACATAATAATAAGAGCAATTTACATAGCACACATGGAGACCTGATTTGTCTCTTAGCATTGTTAATAGCCATTATTATCCTCTGACTCAGTTGTACTCACTGGGACAGGTTCTCAAAACTTTATTTTGGCATAAGTAATGAGATTGTGTTCTAACACCTTGAAGAGTCTCTTGTTCTAGATGTAATTACAAATAAAGATCTCAAACCAGATAACCATACAAACTCAAGGAATATGGCAAAGTATTACTTTATTCTCATATGATAAAGCAGGGAGAACTGACAGTCATCGGACTGATGCATGCACACTCACATACTAACTTGATTACGTAGAGGTCTTATATCCCAATATGCGTCATCTGTAACATCATCCTACGTGGCAAATCAGAAAACCTATCAAAGGAAGGGATTGGTTAGGGGAACATAGATACGTGTAGAGCATATAAGAATGAATACATCATTGACTGCCACTTATCTGTAGCACACACCTTGAACTATCTCTAAATACGTATAGTACTGATTATAGCAGACAAAATAGCAGATGATTGGCCTATGCAATATTGAATGTTAGGTTTCCCCTTAGACCCTCTGATTGGTTGGCATTCTCTCCTAACCTCAGACTTTCAGCTCTCTAGGAGCACATACGTGAAACAAAACCTAGGTGCTTGGAATTGCATCAGATTACTCTCTGTTCTCCCAATTAATTCAACATCCCTCATCGGTCAGCCATAAGCCAATGTCTTCCATCTGTAGTTGACCTTGTAGCCTGCTCAGTGACCTGGAACATTTGAGGGAGTGTGAGAACAACAGTATCTTCATCTGAGGCTCTAATGAATAGTAATTGTCTTCGACTTCTGAGTCACATGTGAAGGGACCACAAATTTGTCCATTTCACCCTCTTATTTATTGCTATTTTATTCCATTATGCAGGGTGCTGTTACTCCTCTTGGCATCTAGAGACTTGCTCACTCTTCCTTACATAGACTGCATACACTTTTAATTGTTCAATTCTTTGGCTGTTGCAGACGTTCTCTTCTTCCTTAATCTAAGAGGAATGTCTCACATTGAGGTCTTATCCATATAACTCCCATTGTACCTTTCAATTATTCCTTAAAATAGTATCCTTGATCCTAGCCAGCATCTCCTAATTCTATAGTCTTGGTCTGTCTCTGAGGTAGCTTGGTTGAATTCGGCATGAGCCAGCGTCCATTTTCCTATCATGGCTGTCCTTGCCACATTATATATTACTCTATAGCAAGGTTCTATATTTCTCATCGATCTTGAGTTACTGCATATTTACAGTTATTAATCAGTAAGTTACTTCATTTGTCTTTATGTCCATGATTACTTTAGCTTTAGGTACATATTTCTCTTGGTGCTTCAGTTACATCGTCACTCTTAAGTATTTTCATATTGTTTCAGCATAGGTTCATATAACTACTTTATGACATCACCCTGCACTCTTCAGATTTCACTTATTGCTCCATGATGTCCATAGGTGTGTGCTGACATCCTTTACACACTTTTAGTTCAAGGGTACATTCTATATGGCGGTCTGAGTGCATAATGTTTCTTATACACTTAATGCAGTAGTGGGATTACACATGGGGTCCCAGCCATAGCCCTTCATCTGCTGTTCCAATATGTCTGTGGTGAGGGATGGGAAGTAGTGAAAAAGCATTAATTTGCTCCTCTACATTCTGCCCTCTGGTCCAGTCTTCAATCAAAGACTCTTCTTCAGCCTCCTTTATTTTTTCTTCAAACTGCTGTTTCTTTGGGATCCATATCTTTATCACCCACTCAGGTGAGCTGCATTCGTTATATGTTCACACACACTCCAGGTCATGTGACAGCAATCACCAGATGGTGGACAGAATATCCAGCATCCTACATATTTTGGATGATCCTTGTGGTAATAGAACTTTGTTTCTGGAGGCCTGAAGGTGCAAGAGTACTTTTCTTTATATGCTCATGGGTACTAGCTTCATTCTACATTTGCTTTCCAGTTTCAGTATCTATATCAATCATTATTTTCATTCCAATGGCTTTCTTGGCTGTCTTCTGGCATTGTTCCAAGAGGATCATTATAAGACAAACACTAGCAATGCAAACACTAAGATTGCTCCAAGTAGCTTAAAGGTACTCATCAGCCAGGGTGCATGTTAAGAAATGGAGCCAACACCACAAAAGCTTAAATAGTTTATTTAAGATAGAGCTAACGTGACAGCAGGCTCAACCTCTGACAGCCAATCTTCAACTGACAGTGTACCATTCCAGAACTACCCTTCGTGACATAACATTCCACCCTAGAAGCTGCTGACATCATAGCCCACTTAGCTGCAGTATGAACCAAAGAAAAAGGTACATCTAGAACATTATATGAACATAAATGGAGAAAGATAAAACATGCATACATGTACACTTACCAAATTGGGGACCACAAGCAACAGTATTGAGACATAAACATTGTAATCTAAATATAGAGAAATCCTAATCCTAATAGTGCAACCCACGAAAACAGAGCGGTAAACCAATCATTCTCCTCAGTCTCATCTACTTCACCCACCATCTCCATGTTCAGGATTGACAACATCGTTATTGCTTCTGTCAGAGTCCCATTGGCTTCATCATGAGCAGGTGTAAATGTACAGCAAGAAGGCCCAATCTTGGCAGACACACCACCTTCCATTGCTGTGATTAAGTCCAGGAAATACCTGTTCTGGATGGAGGGCCATAAACCTGATTGCCCTGATTTCTTCTCTGATTGCAGTCAATCCTTTTATTTTTGTATTGATCGTATGCAGCAGCTTCTATCTGGTGATCTGCAACTACTTGGCATTCAACGCAGTCTGCATTCCTGGCATGAAGACAGCTGTAAATATCACTGCTGTTCTGCTGAGCAGGTTATGCTCATCTAGAATATCATGATATGCTTCTACTAATTTTGCTGAGAAGTAATTCCCTCTGTTTTGTCAGTGTCTGCTGAACGATCTTATCTTCCCCAGGTGTGCATCCATCTTTGAAAAATGTGTTATCTGCAAGTCACTTTGTGGTACTACCAAGGCTGGCATACTTATCAGTACTAATGAACACACTTCTCCCTATTTTGGTGGCAATTTCATGTATGCTCTTGCTCCACAGGCCCAATAGTGGTCCATCAGGACTGCTGTTCCTTCCTTCATGACTGGGATGTCAAAAACATCCATTGATTGTGCCATTATTTCTAAAACATAAGGACACATTCTTCAGGGGTAGTATTTGCAAGGGTCCCGCCTCATCATCGACCCATGTTAACAATCCTGCAGTCTTAGGTCATTGGTCTTTGAATTATTTCTCTGTTTTCATCACAACTTCTTCCCATTGTCCTGTTAATGCTAATATTGTACACACAACCAATTAATCAACCCATCCTTCAGGAGTGAGCACTGTTCCTTTAATCTGTAGCTGGCCTCTTTCCCAGCATTCTTATCTTTTCTTCCCAGTCTTGTCTTCACCTAAGAGCATCTTATTTTCTTCTATCATGATTCCTGCTCGATTTGTTCCAGGCTGTTCATATTTTATTATTCAATGCTTTGTCTCCTGGTTTTCTCTTGACATTATATCTTGTACTTCATTGTCTTCTCTTCGAGATGTCTTTTTATTCACCCATACTATGGATACTGTGTTGCCTTGGAATTGTCCTCTTCTCAGGCAAAGTGCAAGGTGCATCAGGCAATGTGCCTTTTTCACTGATACTTCTATTGCTATGAATATCTTTGACATTCCCTAAGCATAAGGTATAAGGGAGCACACATAACAGCTTTCATCTGACAATCTTCTCCCCACCTTTTTAATGTGCTGATACCATAGATTATTCTTTAAATATGCCTAATTGTCAAGATGTGTATTTATTTTTTCATGGTTCTCCTCAACATCCCTTTTATTTCAAGATCATAGATTTTTAGTTATATTACAGAAAAAGCTGCTTGTGCCTCTAATAGGAACAATAGTAGTTGTTTCATTAGCATCATCCATATCTGTATTGTTATGTTTGATATAGCTAAACATCATCATAATACACAAGAAATACAAATCATAATGCACAATGATATCACAATTATTACTCTATGAAAATATATTAACTTTCTGGATGTTAGTGAATTTCTGAAATTGTGAAACCTCTGCATTTTGTATTTACTTTAATATGCAAATCTGGTATCTCCTTTTGGATTACACATTTATCAGAAACTGTAGGATAATTGCCACTTTTATTCTAAAAATTATTATTATTTTTTTATTGTGTTTTAGTTCAAAATGACTTTTCACAAGAAATAAACATACACAAAACACTTAAATAGGAACAAGAGAAATAGAAACGTACACACTCATTAGTCAATAAAAATGATATGATTATTCTTAGGATTACTGAGAAATGTCACGATATTCGCTTACCCCCTTATTAGAGCTGGGTAAGACTGCAATATGTAGGAAAAGAACCCATACAAGAGTGTGTGTATAATGTCTAAAATAGGTATCATGAAAGATGAAATGCACTTCTTTTCCTCTGGCTTTGGTTCTTCTGTCCCAGTGTTCCTTTCCCCTTTCAATAAAAGAAGAAAAGTCCTGTTAGGGAGAATTCTCCAGTATGACTAATTTCCCTTAGCTACTGAGTCCCTCAGCAGCTTTGCTGGATTTCTAGGATTCATTTTTTTTACCTGGTAAGAGTGTGAGCTTTCCACTCTTTCATGTGTTTTGCTGTGTGTGTTTTAGATTTTTTGTGTTCATAGACTATGGAGCCTCACCTACTCCATAGGCATCATCTTTTTACTGTGTGTTACACAGCACCTTCAGTGCAGTGACACAGGGTTATCTTTTAGACTTCCCAACTCAGACTCCATTTTCTGGGACTAACTACTGTCTCCCAGAACATGTAAAGTTGCCACTGACTTTATTAGTCTCTTTAAATCCAGAGAGCCAGTACAAACTATCTTACATAGAGTACTGCAAAGGGTTAATACTTATCCCTTTTTGTCTGTTTCTCTTGGAGCATTGTTTCGTTCCCTTTTCATTAAGACTTGGCTGGTGGCAGTGGTTACTACCCTATTTTTCCTACTGCCGTTATCTTAAATAACCGTGGTATTGTTTTAGGCTATCTTGGTAGCCTCAAACTTAGATCCGCTGGACCATATTTGTTTTAATTTGGTTCCGGCTGGGTTTATTCATCATTTCTTTTTATAGAAGTATTTCTCATGTTTTTCTCTGCGCGCCAAACCAGGTTTGGTTCCTTTGTTCGCTGTCCTTTCACGGGCTTCTGCACAGAAGCCCTCCTTAGGTGCCTGAAAGTCTGGGCAGGCAGGATGTGAGGGAGGGGTTTTAGGACCCCTGCCATGGGTTCCCTTGGTAACCCAAGTCGCACTCCTGTTTGATTGGCTAGGAGACTGTCCCGCCAGGACAGCCACCCTGCTGTGTGATTGATAGACAGGCTGTGTGAATGAAGGAAAACTGCATAAAAAGCAGGTCTCTGGGGCTGGAAAGGCAGTGTTGCCACTGGAATGAGAGAACCGAAGAGGAGCTGACAGAAGAGAACCCATGGGGATGACTGAACCACCCGGTGAAGCCCTGCTGCAGGTCCGAATTGTCAGACTCCAACGACAGAGAAGATCTACCAGATATCTTCTTCCCCTGAGCTGGTGGGACCAACCAGTTCACCCAAACTGCAAGCCAGGTCTCACTCCTCTGGTCAAATTCGCTGTACAGAGCTACAGTGAACCGGATAGCCAGGAAGGTCGGACCCTGCTTGGGTTTTAAGGAGCGCACCTTTTATTCATTGCTCTGCTCTACTGCTGGTTTCTTCCCTGGGCAGTGCAGGACCCTCCAGTCTTCCTACTTTGTGTCAGTCCGACCGTCACTTCAGGAATCGTGAGCCTGCAGGACCTGCCAGGAACGTCTGCCTCAGCTACAGCTGCTTCTCCATTTTAATTTACTGTTCAAATCCAGTTATTCATTTCATTAGAGGCCGCAGTGAAAGTGTATGAAACTTTTCGCCAATCCGGGGGCTTGTCCTTCTATATTCATTGAACTAACTTTTCTGCTCACTAACTTCGTTCTGAACACTTGGCAATGACTTAACTGCAAACTACCCTGAACTATGTGATCTTGAGCAAAAGACTTTTGTACTATTGACTTTGGTCCTAAGCCCTTTTGATTTGATTCCCTCACTGTAGTTCCTTTTTCTAGATTGCCCTGCTTACTTACCTGTTGGTGCTATTCAATTTTTGTCTAACTTTGTCTTTCCCTCCCCTTTTAAATTATTGGAGTGCCATTTTGCTCGCACTTCATATGGAGCTTAACTTGTCCAGAATCTATTGGGAGTGGTGTGGTATATTAAGAGTGTGATTTTTCAACTGCTTTACTTTAGTGAAATGTTTTACAACTGATGTGTAAATACATGTATATTCTTTTACTCAGAAACCTTGAGTCAGTGTTTGTTTGAATCATAGTAATTGCTGTCCTTTGTGTAACTATTGATACTGGTCACTTGCTCTCGAGATAAATCTGGCTGCTCAGCCATCGCTACCACTTTTACTATGTAGTACAGGCTTGTACCAAAGGTGAATTTGTACTGTCACTTGTAGTCTTAATTGTGTGTGGTGTTCCCAAAGGGTACTGCATATAATTCTGCCTAACTCCCAGGATAAATGCAAGTCTATTTATTCCTTGTCAAATTTGAAAAGATTCATCCATTGTTTAAGGTGATTCCATGTGCTCATCATTCTTCTTGTTCTTGCTTCTTGGTCATCGAACGAGTCAGCATGTGTGGAACTACTTCTCTTGCTTTACTGCGGGAAGCTGCAGGAGAGGTTGGTGCTTCTCTTTGCATGGCTTGATATCATGTAAATTCAGCCAAGCTCACCGCCCTTTTAACTTTACTCTGATGGGACTAACTTCCTCCACCTAGTAAGGACCATTAAAACGAGGTGTGCTCCAGGTATGCACACATTTCCATACTATCACATGGTCTCCTGGATACAAAACAGGTGGCTGCAGTAAATCCTCTAAATAATTGGGTTGATTGTCTTTGTCGCTTCTTTTTGACCACTTCCTTCTGTTTTAGACCTGTTGAGACATGAAAGAAATACTTGCATCATTGTTGTTAGGTAATTGTGTATCTCATCACCTAATGCCTTCCCTACACTGTGGGCATCAGTTCTTACCCTAGTTGGAGGAGCAAGTGGGGTTCTCATGCAATGTCCAGTCATCGACTCACGAGGAGTTAGATAGTGGTCTAAACCAAGCTGATTTCTCAAGGCATATAGGGCAAGGAGTAGCCAATGTAGCCATGCCTTTTTTAAGTTAATTTTGAGCTTTGCTATTCTTTTCTTTAATAGCCCACTTAATCTTTAACAGACACCATTCACCTGTGGGTGATAAGCGGAAGAAAACGGGCGCTTAATACCTAAGAGGACATACTATGACCAATATCTATCTGTAGCCGTTGCATGCCTGCAACATATCCACGTAATCTATATGCAGATGCTGAAATGGACCATTGGATCTCGGAATTGCTCCTCTTACTGTTCGCAAAATGTGCCCTGCAGTATATTTCTGGCACACAATGCAATTTACAATGAATTGTGACACATGTTCTAACAGATTGGGTGAGAACCATTCTTCTGCAATTGTAGCAGCAAGACTCTCTCAAGCCGTGTGTGCTGGGTAGTGAAGCAGCTCCAGCGCTACTCTCAATAATGCTAGACTCATAACTGCCTTTCCAGTGCTATCCTGTCTACAAATTGCCTCAGTGTGGATAAAGAACACCTGCGCTTTCTCCATAAATCTTGTTCTTCTTGTGGGGTTCGACCTTGTATCTCAATTAAATGGACAATAGGCAGCATGTTAAAGCTCTCTTTTGATAACATGCATCGCCCTGTCATCTGTTTAACATGCTCTACTTCAAAACTAGATATGGGTGGATAATAGGCTGATTTTTTGGCCTCTGAATCTTCTGCTTCATTTCCGCAGGAGATTAAATCTGTTCTTTTGGAATGTGCTGTGCATTTTATGCCTGGTAGGGTCAATGGGAGACATAATGCTTCTATAATCCTATCAAATAGGGCTGCATGTTCCAGTGGAGTGCCGTCTGCACAAGGGAAGCCCCTCATTTTCCAATGTGACAAACCTGCTTGCACAGTTGATGTCACATAGGCAGAGTCAGAGTACACGTCACTTCCTCATCCTAAAATCTTTGCAGCGCTTTGAAGAGAACCACTAATTCCGCAGCATGTGCTGAATAATTTGAAGACAATCAAATACTTCTCACTACCTCAAATTCACCTTCTCAATTCAGCTTTACTATCGCTGCTCCAGTATGCCTTTCCCAAGTTGTCTGGTCAATTCTTGATGACTCATCAATAAAAGCAACTTCCCCCCTCCTAAGGGCATTTTCTGTAGCCTGGGGAATATCATTATAACATTCAGTATACATTGTGCAATCATGTACATAATCATCCTCTCCTACTGGTTCTGTTATAAATGTTGCTAGATTCACTGTCATAACTCTAAAAATGTAATCGCAGGGTTGAAATAATCACCTCATACCCTGATGCTCTTTGCGTAGTCAATATACTTTTGGGTTTCTCTAAAATTGCAAATAATGCATGTTCTACAAATAATGTTATTGGACACCCATTGTTATGCTTGAAGCATTTTCAATTGCGAATGCAGCAGCAGCTAAAGATAGCTCACAGGGATAGTGTCCCTTCATAACTGGATCTAAAATCCCACTGTAAAAAGCCAACAGCTTATGTTCATGTCCTAATGCTGTCTTCTGTGTGAGAACCGCTGTCATACCTTCTCCATTTGAATCGGAAAATAAATACAATTCTTCATTATAATCTGGGATCTCAACACAAGGGCTGTACTGATTGCCTTTTATAATTCTTCAAATCATTTAGTTATCTCATCTGTCCATGTTATTGTGCTATTGTCCACCTGTGCGCCTTTAAGCCCTAAAAGTGGTCGAATATATGTGCTGTAATCAAAAACCCAGGCCCTGCAATAGTAACATAAGCCTAGACACAGTTGTATTTCCCTCACTGTTTTAGGTGCTATGGTTTTCATGATTGCTTCTGCTTTTTCAGGTGTCACTTTTCTCCCTTCATGAGAGATCAACTGTTCTATGTACGAGACCTCTTCCTGACAGTATTGTAACTTCTCTTGGTCTACCTTGTATCTTTTCTCTGGAAGTATAGTCATGAGTTTAACTGAGTCTTCTCTGCATCTTTCTTCTGTCTCAGAGCACACAAACATGTCATCCACGTCCTGGAGTATTGTACTTTCAAGTTGGACATTACCCAGGTCCATCTGGAGGACTCTGTTAAAAATCGAAGAGGACTAACTTTACCCCTGGTGCAAACTAGTTTTATTTCAGTCGTGCATTTCTATATGAAAAGGAAGTCAAATCTTGTGAGTCTTCATGAAGGGGAATTGAAAATAATGAATTTTTTTAAACTGTAACTGTGAAATATTTAGCCTGAGGTGGAATGTTACACAGTATTGTTGTGGGATTTGGAACTATAGGAAACTCAGCTTTGACTATATTGTTTAGGGGGCAAAGGTCCTTTATAAATCTCCACAACCTCTCCCTTTGATTACGTCACTGTAATCCGGAAAGGTGTCGTGTCTCCGAAGGACCGATCCAGAGAGGACCTGCGAAGGAGCACTCTCCCCGAGCAACGATGGACCATCGTGCAAACTGCTTTTCTTCATCTGAAGTGCCCTGGTATCCAGTCCTTTGTGCCTGCCATCTGGAGAAGTGGCTCTTTGTGAGTCCTGAAGATGAGTGCCCAGACAACTCGAGTCAAAGAATTTCATTAGTGTCACCCAGGGTCTGGAGGTATGTTTCGTGACCGCTTGAAGCTGTTGCTCTCTACCACCCAGAAGAGGGGGTACCTTGGCATAGTGCTGCTAGACACCTGAAGCTGCGAAAGTTCCAAACTGCCTAAGAACATTTCAAAGGACATTCTCACCATAATTTTTCCCGCCAGAATCAAAAGTCTCTGGGTGCAGTCGAAGGTCCGCTGGTGGGTTTCCTGCCACCAGAAGCTAACAAAGATGTCTCTAGGGAGCATACTTGGTAAGAGTCTTTGGCCCACTCCAGTGGTTGAGTGTAGGCCACCAGAAATCGTCCAGAGGTCCATGCTGCGGCTGGAGTACCGAAGAACCGAAAGTTGGAAAACGATATTCTGAAACCTGACACCAAAAGTGACCTCTGCAACTCTCGCCGCCAGAAGTAATCAAAGTATTCCAGGGGCCCTACTCTCATCTACCAAGCCTTTAAGGAGCCCACTGCAAGTTTCATCTTCACAGGACTTCTGTAGTCAGAGAAATCGTCGACCAAAGGAGAGCACCACGAAGAGCAAAAACTTTTGCACTTCAGAAAGACTTTGGTTACACTTTTCTTCTTGGTCTCAAATCCCAGTGGCTCCTTCTTCCAAAGGGGGTCCATCCTCGGAGGGGATCGTCAAGAGAAACCGAGAAACTCTGCCATTTCGCCTGCCAAAGCACCAAAGGTACTGTGACGAGGAATAGCATTTTATAGCCTAAGGAATAGTCCAGGGGTCCCAGATTCATCCTGGTGAAATTCATACAGGAGAACAGTCCTGTAGCATCTCAGGTACTTTGGGGTGGTAGACCTTTTAAAAGAAAGCAGAAGGTTATTGAACATTATTGGACTGGGTTGTAAATGATAAGATCAGAAGCTCCCTAACTTTTCCCTTACAGGTTGCTCCTCACACAGAATCATGTATTTAGTCTAAACAAAGTATTCTGGATTGCAAGATGAAATTGCGTTTCTTAGTTCTCTCCTTACATGGTATTGGGTGGAATAAATCAAACACTGGAGGATGTTCTACTTCTTCTATGGCTTCTTGATCAACTATGATTGGTTGAAGCTCCGTACCAGTACGGATTAATTGAGCATAATTGAATATTTTACATGAATGCTGGGGAGAAATTTGAATAACTTCCTGACTCTCACCCCTCTAGTGGCTCCTACTCAACAACGATCAGCGAAATTGGTGTACTGTCACTCTGAACCCTGGGTATTGAGATGCGCTCAATGTGCCCAGTCGTCCTTAGATAGGATGGACAACTAGTAATTTCCACAGCTATCCAATCAATTTTGGTTGACAATAGGGACAGGAAGGTATTGTGATGATCAATTTTCTTATCCATGGCTTCATGCAATTTAATTAGACTATACATGCTTGTGTTAATGGCAGTCTGACTGGATTCATATAGCAAATTTGGTGGATAAGTGATGCCAAATGACAGTCTCGGTGTTGGTTTGGCAAAAAATGCTGCTGAAAAAGTAGATTAAAAGGAAGTATTAGCTATTTCTTGGTTCCCTTTGTGTGGGTATAAAATGGGAGTGTTGGATAGATTAAAGGCAGATTTAGTGATAGTAGGACTCAGTTGTGTTTCAGATATAGTGTTCGACAACAGGATCTGGGATTGAAAAATGGGATCAAAATTAGGATTAATTTTAGAAGAGCCTGTGGTCAAGACAAGAAAGAAGGGTTTAATGGACGGGGGCATGCATCAATGAGGCCGTCTGGATGGCCTGTGAGTATAACATGGGAATCTGAGAGGAATCGGCTGTATGAATGATCGGTATGCAGTGATCTTTTGAACAAGTCTGTATAACAGCATCCGGCGTAGCATAGATCTCATGGTCGGTATCAGATGTTATATGTGTACAGCATGCTGGAAGGTCAGTATCAGATAGTTGGTGGTACTCTTCCAGGATGATTGGTGGACTTACTCCAGAGCCACTATGAGTGCCTGCAGGGCAGGCTGGTAAAGAAGCCGACAGGATCACTGTTAATGCTTCCTCAGCTGTTGTAAGCGCAGGACCATCCTTTCTTGCACGATAAATGTATCGGAAGTCTGTTTCTGTGGATTTAGGTTGTTTGGTTGACAAAGGAAGCTGGCTCTCGTTAACATCCTTTAAGGTATCTCTTCCTGGGAGCGCTAAGGGGTTCATACAACCAAATGTAGTAACTGCTTTTGAGGGCATATTACTCGTTATGGTGTACGCCACCATTAATTTGGTGCAGTTAAGAAATAACAACAGCACCACACGGTGTCAGGAAGATACAAGGAAGAATGCTGTGGCAAGTAAAAGGAGACATAGCACCGCTGAGCCGCTGAGCTGCTGAACAGCGGAACAGCACTTGCCGTGAGGCACTCTCCGGAATGCACACACATGGATGCGAATGCCCTCCTAATATGTAGCACACTGGGTAATGTGGGCATGGCTTGCACATTAGAAACAGATGGATAGAAAATCAGATGTATACACATGCAGTGTGAAGTCCAAGATGTTACTTGATAAGCATTAAGGCATACAATGGTCACACATCCACTGGAATTGAAAGATTATTTTAGTCCAGAAGCAATGTAGGTATGAAGCACACAAGTAGGTGCCGGTCAGAGCAATGTGGTAGGAGGAGGAGGCAGGAACAGCACTCGCCGGATGTACTCTCTCGAAAACTTGTGAACGTGGGTGCACGCGCCCTACTGTTATGTAACACACTGGGTAATGTGGGCATGGCTTGCATACTAGAAGCAAACGGATAGAAAATGAGATGTATACACACACAGTGTGAAGTCCAAGATGTTACTTGATAAGTATTAAGGCATTCCATGGTCACAAATCCACGGTAGTTGAAACATTATCTTAGTCCAGAAGCAAAGTAGGTATGAAGCACACAAGGAGGTGCCAGTCAGAGCAATGTGGCAGGAGGAAGGAACAGCACTCGCCGGATTCACTCTCCCCAATGCATGCACGTGGATGCGCTCGTCCTCCTGTTATGTAGCACATTGTGTAATGTGGGCGTGGCTTGCACACTAGAAACAAACCGATAGAAAATTAGATGTATACACACACAGTGTGAAGTCCAAGATGTTACTTGATAAGCATTAAGGCATTTCGCTGTCACAAATCCACTGGAGTTGAAAGATTATGTTATTCCAGATGCAATGTAGGTATAAACCACACGAGGAGGTGCCGGTCAGAGCAATGTGGCAGGAGGCAGGAAGCGCACTCACCGGATGCACTCTCCCGAATGCTTGCGCATAGATGCACGTACCCTCCTGGTCATGTAAAACACTGTGTAATTTGGGAGTGGTTTGCACACTTGAAACGAACAGATAGAAAATTAGATGTATATACACACACAGTGTGAAGTCCAAGATATTACTTGAAAAGGATTTAGGCATATCGTGGTCACAAATCCACTGGAGTTGAAAGACTATCTTGGTCCACAAGCAATCTAGGTATGAAGCACACAAGGAAGTGCCGGTCAGAGCAATGTGGCAGGAGGCCAGAAGAGCACCCACCAGATGCACTCTCCTGAATGCACACGCGTGGATGCCCGTGCCCACCTGGTTATGTAGCACACTGGGTAATGTGGGCGTGGCTTGCACACTAGAAACAAACGAATAGAAAATTAGATGTATACACACTAGTGTGAAGTCCAAGATGTTACTTGATAAGAATTAAGGCATACCACTGTCACAAATCCAATGTAGTTGAAAGATTATCTTAATCCAGAAGCAATGTTGGTATGAAGCACACAAGGAAGTGCCGGTCAGAGCAATGTGGCAGGAGGCAGAAATAGCACTCACCGGATGCACTCTCTTGAATGCACAGGCATAGATGCGCATGCCCCTCTGGTTATCTAGCACACTGGGTAATGGGGACGTGGCTTGCACACTTGAAACAAATGGATAGAAAATGACATGTACACACACACAGTATGAAGTCCAAGTTGTTACTTGATAAGCATTAAGGCATACCACAGTCACAAATCCACTGGAGTTGAAAGAGTATCTTAGTCCAGAAGCAATGTAGGTATGAAGCATACGAGGAGGTGATGGTCAGAGCAATGTGGCAGGAGGCAGGAACAGCACTTGTCGGATGCAGTCTCACGAATGCGCATGTGTGGATGCACACACCCTCCTGGTTATGTAGCACACTGGATAATGTGGGTGTGGCTTGCCCACTAAAAACAAACAGAAAATTAGATGTATACACACACAGTGTGAAGTCCAAGATATTACTTGATAAGCATTAAGGCATACCGCGGTCACAAATCCACTGGAGTTGAAAGACTATCTTAGTCTAGAAGCAATATAGGTATGAAGCACACAAGGAGTTGCCAGTCAGAGCAATGTGGCAGGAGGCAGCAACAGCACTCATCGAATGCACTCTCCCGAAAGCACGTGCTTGAATGCCCCAGCCCTCCTTGTTATGTAGCACACTGGGTAATGTGGGCGTGGCTTACACACTAGAAACCAACGGATAGAAAATGAGATGTATACACACACAGTGTGAAGTCCAAGATGTTACTTGATAAGCATTAAGGCATACACGGTCACAAATCCACTGGAATTGAAAGATTATCTTAGTCCAGAAGCAATGTAGGTATGAAGCACACAAGGAGGTGCCGGTCAGAGCAATGTGACAGGAGGCAGGAACAGCACTTGCCGGATGCACTCTCACGAATAATAATAATAATAATAATAATAATAATAATTAGGCTTTTATATAGCGCTACAAACCCTCAGGTATCTGAGCGCTGCTTATTATTACCCACGGTGTGTGGTGCTCATTTATCGACCTCGGAAGGATGAAAGGCTGAGTTTGGCCCCGCCGGGATTCGAACCTGCGTTAACAGGCTCTGCAAGGGTGTCAAAGCGGGCGCTCTACTCGCTGTGCCATCCTGGTTATGTTGCATGTATGCGGTTGCGTGTGCCATCCTGGTTATGTTGCACACTGGGTAATGTGGGCGTGGCTTGCACACTAGAAACAAACAGATAGAAAATTAGATTTATACACACACAGTGTGAAGTCCAAGATGTTATTTGATAAGCATCAAGGCATACCGCTGTCACAAACCTAATGGAGTTGAAAGATGGTCTTAGTCCAGAAGCAATGTAGGTATTAAACACACGAGGAGGTGCCGGTCAGAGGTCAGAGCAATGTGGCAAGAGGCAGGAACAGCACTCACCAGATGCACTCTCCAGAATTCATGCGCGTGGATGCGCTTGTCCTCCTGGTTATGTAGCACACTGGGTAATGTGGGCATGGCTTGCCCACTAGAAACAAACAGATAGAAAATGAGATGTATACACACCCATTGTGAAGTCCAAGATGTTACTTGATAAGCATTAAGGCATACCGCGGTCACAAATCCACTGGTGTTGAAAGACTATCTTAGTCCAGACGCAATGTAGGTATAAAGCACACGAGGAGTTGCCGGTCAGAGCAATGTGGCAGAAGGCAGGAACAGCACTCACCAGATGCACTCTCCTGAATGCGCGCACGTGGATGCGCGTGCCGTCCTGGTTATGTAGCACACCGGGTAATGTGGGCGTGGCTTGCACACTAGAAACAAATGGATAGGAAATAAGATGTATAGACACCCAGCATGAAGCCCAAGATCTTACTTGATAAGCATTAAGACTTACCGCGGTCACAAATCCACTGGAGTTAAAATACTATTTTATTCCGGAAGCATTTTAGGTATGAAGCACAGAAGGAGGTGCCGGTCAGAGCAATGTGGCAGGAGGCAGAAATAGCACTCACTGGATGCACTATCCTGAATGCACATGCGTGGATGCCCGTGCCTTCCTGGTTATGTAGCACACTGGGTAATGTGGGTGTGGCTTGCACATTAGAAACCAACGGATAGAAAATGAGATGTATACACCCACAGTTGAAGTTCAAGATGTTACTTGATAAGCATTAAGGCATACCGCGGTAACAAATCCAATGGAGTTGAAAGACTATCTTAGTCCAGACGCAATGTAGGTATGAAGCACACAAGGATGTGCCGGTCAGAGCAATGTGGCAGAAGGCAGGAACAGCACTCACCAGATGCACTCTCCCGAATGCGCGCACGTGGATGCGCGTGCCATCCTGGCTACGTAGCACACTGGGTAATGTGGGCATGGCTTACACCCTCGAAACAAAGTGATAGAAAATGAGATGTATACACTCACAGTGTGAAGTCCAAGATGTTCATTGATAAGCATTAAGGCATACCACGGTCACAAATCCACTGGAGTTGAAAGATTTTCTTTGTCCAGAAACAATGTAGGTATGGAGCACACAAGGAAGTGACGGTCAGAGCAATGTGGCAGGAGGCAGGAACAGCACTTGCCCGATGCACTCTCACGAATACGCGCATGCGGATGCGCACGCCCTCCTGGTTATGTAGCACACTGGGTAATGTGGGCGTGGTTTGCACACTAGAAACCAATGGATAGAAAATTAGATGTATGCACACACAGTGTGAAGTCCAAGATGTTACTTGATAAGCATTAAGGCATACCTCTGTCACAAATCCAATGGAGTTGAAAGATTATCTTAGTCCAGGCGCAATGTAGATATGAAGCACAGGAGGAGGTGCCGGTCAGAGCAATGTGGCAGAAGGCAGGAAAAGCACTCACCAGATGCACTCTCCCGAATGCACGCACGTGGATGCACATGCCATCCTGGTTATGTAGCACACTGGGTAATGTGGGCATGCCTTGCACCCTCGAAACAAAGAGATAGAAAATGAGATGTATACACACACAGTGTAAAGTCCAATATGATACTTGATAAGCATTAAGGCATACCGCTGTCACAAATCCAATGGAGTTGAAAGATTATCTTAGTCCAGAAGCAATGTAGGTTTGAAGCACACGAGGAGGTGCCGGTCAGAGCAATGTGGCAAGAGGCAAGAACAGCACTCACAAGATGCACTCTCCCAAATGTGTGCGTGTGGATGCGCGTGTCTTCCTGGTTATGTAGCACACTAGGTAATGTGGGCGTGTCTTGCACACTAGAAACAAACAGATAGAAAATGAGATGTATACACACACAGTGTGAAGTCCAAGATGCCACTTGATAAGCATTAAGGCGTACTGCAGTCACATATTCACCGGTGTTAAAGACTTTCTTAGTCCAGAAGCATTTTACGTATGAAGCACACAAAGCGGTGCCGGTCATAGCTATGTGGCAGGAGGCAGAAATAGCACTCACCGGATGCACTCTTCCAAATGCACGTGCATAGTTGCGCATGCCCTCCTGGTTATGTAGAACACTGGGTAATGTGGGCGTGGCTTCCACACTAGAAACAAATACATAGAAAATGAGATGTATACACTCACAGTATGAAGTCCAAGTTGTTACTTGATAAGCATTAAGGCATACCACAGTCACAAATCCACTGAAGTTGAAATATTTTCTTAGTCCAGAATCAATGTAGGTATGAAGCACATGAGGAGGTTACGGTCAGAGCAATGTGGCAGGAGGCAGGAACAGCAATTTCCGGGATGCACTCTCACGAATGCACTCATGTGGATGCGCATGCCCTCCTGGTTATGTAGCACACTGTGTAATGTGGGCGTGGCTTGCCCACTAGAAACAAACAGATAGAAAATTAGATGTATACACACACAGTGTGAAGTCCAAGATGTTACTTGTTAAGCATTAAGGCATACCGCGGTCACAAATCCACTGGAGTTAAAAGACTTTCTTAGTCCAGAAGCATTTTAGGTATGAAGCACACAAGGAGGTGCCGGTCAGGGCAATGAGGCAGGAGACTGCAACAGCACTCACCAGATGCACTCTTCCGAATACGCGCGCATGAATGCGCGTGCTGTCCTGGTTATGTAGCACACTGGGTAATGTGGGCGTGGCTTGCACACTAGAAACAAATGAATGGGAAATTAGATGTATACACTCACAGTGTGAAGTCCAAGATGTTACTTGTTAAGCATTAAGGCATACCGCTGTCACAAATCCAATGGAGTTGAAAGATTATCTTAGTCCAGAAGCAGTGTAGGTATGAAGCACACAAGGAGGTGCCGGTCAGAGCAATGTGGCAGGAGGAAGGAGCAGCACTCGCCGGATGCACTCTCCCAAATGCGCGCGCACGGATGCGCTCGCCCTCCTGTTATGTAGCACATTGGGTAATGTGGGCGTGGCTTGCACACTAGAAAAAAATTGCTAGAAAATTAAATGTATACACACACAGAGTGAAAACCAAGATGTTACTTGATAAGCATTAAGGCATACCGCGGTCACAAATCCACTGGAGTTGAAAGACTATCTTAGTCCAGAAGCAATGTACGTATGAAACACACATGGAGGTGCCGGTCAGAGAAATGTGGCAGGATGCAGCAACAGCACTCACCGGATGTACTCTCCCAAATGTACATGCATGGATGCCCGTGCCCTCCTTGTTATGTAGCACACTGGCATTTTAGGATGTTCTCTACTGCCTCCAATGGTTGTTTTAGGCTCACATAAATCTGCGTATCATCCGCAGAGGAATGATACTGCAGATTAAATTGTGCCAATATTATTAGGAGAGGGCGAATATAAAGATTGAAGAGAACCAGCGATAGAGAGGCGCGCTGAAGCTCTGCAGACAATAGTCAGCATTTCCGATAGGAAGGAGCCCATCTTCACTTACTGCTTACGGTCACTCATAAAAGAGTCAAAGCATCTACGTGCCTCGTTGGAGACATGTGCTACTTCACTCAATCTAGCATTCAGAATTTTCGGATCAACCGTGTTGAACTCTGCCGACAGGGCAACATAATAAGCATGCTAACATTGCCACTATCTACATTCTCAAGTATGACATCCCTTACTTCGGTCAGTGGCGTCTCTGTTCCATGTCCCGGCCTAAATCTGGGCTGGAATGTATCAAGAATATTGTTATCTTCCAGATGTTTTCGGAGTTGCATTGTCACAACCTTTTCTAGAATCTTAGTAGACCACAGCAGCCCAGCAATAGGGAAGTAATTAGCCAATACATGGGGATCCAAACTAGTTTTTTTTAATAGCGGTGTCAAGTATGATTTCTTTAAATCCTGTGGCACACATCCCTGAGCCAGTGATGCATTAACAAATCTTTGCATTGGCCCGCTCAAGACTTCTGCATGATTTTGTGCTAGGTATGCCCGGATAGGATCATAGCTATGATTTTTGGTTTTTAGTGCATCAATTAGGTTTTTGATGTTCTCTTTATCCACTGGAGTGAAATTAAACTCTGTATTTGGGGATATTCTCACCTCCTCGTGATGGGTTCTAATTCGCCAGTGGATTGACTATCAATATTTACTCTGATCTGTTCCACCTTATCAAAAAAAAGTTATCAAAATCATTGGCCATCTTCATACTTGAATGCAGGCTAGTGTCGATGCATTCATGATTCATTTACTTTCCAATGACCTTAAATAGTTATTTCGGTCTGTTTTTGGAAAAATTAATGTGATTTTGTAGGCTTAGTGCCTTTGGCTGTCTGATCGTCTCTTTATAGCATTTTAGTGCTAATTTGGCTATTATGCAATGTTCACTGGACTGAGTCAAACACCATCACTTTTCGGCCTTCCGATAATTTCTTTGATGTTTTTTTCCAATCTCACTAAACCATTGGTTCCCTCTCCTGGTCGTTTTTTTTACTTTTTTTATAGGTGCAAGGAAATCACAGTTTGCTTGTAAGTGTTGCATCAGGCGCATATAGTCTGCCTCACCTTCTTACATAGCATAGTGTTCTGGGATATGTAGCATCAAATTGACGTCTGAAATTCTATCCACAATTTTCGTTTGTCATTGGTAGTCCATAATAGGGGGTGTTATACTTCTATGTACAGTAGGCGTCAATAACCAATTAGAATGAACCTTAAAGTGGTCAGACAGCTAGCTTGCTTGATAGCCACATTATTTAGCCTAAAACCTCTAGATATTATGGGATCCAAACAATGCCTATTTACATGAGTGAATTGTTTCGAGAGAAAACTGAGATTATGTGAGTCCAGAATGCTACTAAGATGTGAGCAATCCACATTTTC
This sequence comes from Ambystoma mexicanum, assembly GCF_040938575.1. NCBI lineage: Eukaryota > Metazoa > Chordata > Amphibia > Caudata > Ambystomatidae > Ambystoma > Ambystoma mexicanum. The sequence continues at coordinate 873,108,812 of NC_090936.1, forward strand.
TGGCTCATTACACCAGACATTGAGATCCCCAACAATCGCAATGTTTGGCTGGTTGCTTACCTCCACCTACAAATAAGTATCCATGGCATTAAGGAACGTAGTAACAGGGCCCGGAGGTTTGTAGCATACAATAAGTCTGAAGGACTCATTCGGTGAGAATTGGAAGGAATATGCTAACACCTGTGAGATATCATCCTACTTTAGGGTATCGGTACTCTGTAAATGTATATTATCTCTATAGATAATAGCCACTCCACCTCCCCTTATTTCCTCTATATTTAACCATTTATTAAAATAGTTAAGTGGTGTCAGCATGTGAAAATGTGATTGTCATGTCTCTGTGAACCATGTGTCTGTAATTATCATTATATCGATGTTATTCATTAGAATGAAGTCGTGCAAAGAAACAGCATTCTTTACAGCAGACCTAGCATTGATGAGTGCTAACTTAAAGCACTCATCTGCTGCGGTTACAGTGGAAGCGGCATTGGTCGGGAATGCCCATGCAATCTTCATCTTTCAGGTTTTATTTAAAGTGCGTAAAGAGATAAAACCCTGATTAGTATCCTTCATTGCGAGCAGTAAATCTCACGTGTACAAATAACACATACTGTCAATAGACATTATCAACAGCCCTAGCTACCAACCCAACTTAAATTACTGTTATCGGATCAGAGTTCCACGTAGAAACTGTCACGCCCATTGGGTAAGAAATAGCTTAAGGACTACAAAGTGTCCTGGGAATTGTAGTTAAGCGTATTAGCCTGGCTACACAAGGACTTTAGCTCATGTGTCAATTATTTTGCCTAATAGGTACTTTTGCAGGTTCACAGCAATTTTGCAGCCCTTGCACACTAAAATCACTTAAAATAAGAATTCAATTAGAGCTAGTCCGAGAGTGGTGTGGGTGTGTGGGTAGGGAGGTAAAGGGCTGGAGAGGGTTGGTGGTGAGCAGAGAAGAAAGTTGTGGAGAAGGAAGGCAGAGGCTGGAGAGAGATGGCCACAGAAGGGAGAGGAGAAGTGAGGCAGGAAATAAGGAGGATGTGATAAATAGAAGCAGAGAGATAAATAAGGCAGACACAGTAGCAACCAGGAACAGCAGTCAAATGGCATTGAAAGGAGGAGGAGCTAGGGGAGAAGAAGAGGAGGAAGTGTTGGCTAGGTGGCTAGAGGGATACTCTGAGGTGATAGTTGGAATACACTAAGTAGGTGGAGGTAAATTCAAGTAAAAGGAGGTGAAAAGCATTGGCGTAAAAGATGCACAGGAATAGGGTGAGGATGGTGGAGGAGGAAAAATAAACAGAGAGGAAAAAAGTTGAGGAGAGTCTGGAAGAAGTGAGGAGAAGGAAAAGGCACACTATTAGTCAGAAAGAATTAAATTGGGAAGGGGTGGAATTACAAGCATGTGGTAAAGCGTTGAGGAGGAAAAGAAGGAGAAGACTAGAGGAGAGAAGAAAGTGAAGAACAGATTCCCTTGAGAGCAAGACTATTGTAATTCATCAAGGAGGTATCTGAGGAAGCAGTGTTAGGGACTACAGCCAGAAACCCGAGGCAGGGAGGAGCAGAGAGAAACCCAACTCCAGCTCCAGATAGTTTTATCTGTCCAGGCTAGAGGTGGAGATTTTGGTGTCTGCCCCATACCACTCCATCTTTATCCAGCCTGTTGGTATGTCCAGTTGGCCTACTTCCTGGTGGAATAACTGGGTCTCAGCCTGGTGTTATCATGCCCCAATTTCTGCGTGATTGCGCCCTAGCGTGTGACACATGTAAAGCTCTATGCCCAGGTGAAGGGATCACTCGGGAATTGAGGACAAGAAGCAGAGGACCTGGATCTACATACTAAGGACACAAGAAAGAAAAGCGGGGAAACTCAAACCCCCACACTGTGAGTGACAGAGAATCGACAATATGTCAAGGGAAGGGATCCATGTACTGAGGAGAATGAAACCCAGAGACTGAGTTAAATCCAGAGACTGTATGGAAATCAGAGACTTTGTTATTTTAAAGAGACTTCTTCTTTTAGTTGTGATTAAACACAAGTGCAAATATCTTTTGTTAAGTTCTATTTTCTAAGTGGTCAGGACCCTGGTTGAAAATGTTAGAGAGCACAAAGGATTTGGGAACTGTGTGATGAATCTTATCCACAGTTACATTTGTTCAAAAAACGTTATTCTGCTCTGATTGCTGAGTCTTTATGGTGTCACAGCCATGTGAAAACATACAACAATGTATATTACTGGTAACATAAATACAGCATGGAAAACACGGTCTGTCTTTAAGGTGTTCATTTGGAAATAAAACAAATTTGCAAGGGGCCAATAATTACATTTGGATAAATACGTTAGAGAAGGCAGCTGCTTATAAATCGACCCAGCATCTCCCCTCAACGGCCATAAAACTGAATGAAGTCCAACCATTTCTTATAAAGCACCCAAACAGAAAAATACGATCAACACTTCTCCGCGCCAGGCTGAACTTATTGTCAACAAATGAGATCCTGCATATAAGACGCCGCTCCGCGACTAACAGCTGCCGCTTCTGTAACTCTAAGCAAACCGTCAATTCACTCTGGCACCTTCTTCTATCATGTCCGGGCACATCTACATACAGAACTCCCTACTTGCTCCACCATTTAGAGAAAGCCTACTTGACAGTCGAAGCTCTCTGGTGGGAACGATTAATAGGGGGCCTCAGACCTTCATGGGCGATAGCAGCTAACAGAATTTTGGATCTAATCTTTAAAGTCAAAGTAACAGAGTCCATGGCAGACATTTTAGAGTCCCCATAAACCTTTCGAAGGGTGCTGCTGTTATTCTTTTTAATTTCTGTTTTATTGCGTTGAAACCTACCAAATTCTTCTCTTCTTTTTGTCTTGCCTTTTACTTCTCCTCTGCTCTAAGTTTTGATTTCTTCGCTCGTTTTTTATTTGATTTTACGTCTATCTTGTAAAAATCACTTTGGTGATTAAAAACTCGTTAATAAATAAAAACATTACAAATAAGTAACAAGGACAGTGTGTGTGTCCCAGTCATTATCGCCACCTGTATCATTATGTCTGTAACTCTGGTCAGTAGATAAGGGTTTCATGGCATTTGGAGGGTGGGGGTGGGGGGTGTTACGTGTTGATTACTTTTAAGGAAAGTGAACCACTGCACATTTGTAGTTGATAAATAAACCCTTTTGTCTCTCACTATCCTTTGAAAACACATTTTGACTGAATACTTGCTACAGCCAAGTTAAGAACTTAAAAGTACACTGCTTTTTTGTCCTCCCAATAAATCAGACACTCACTCTGCAGAGCTATACTGAATTCTTCCTGCGGGTATGCCTCAATCATGTCTCAATCAAGTGTCAAGCTCCCAGGCGAATGCATTTGCATAATATGTCAAAGAAGCCCACAATTGATAACTGACATGCACGCCACAGGTTACAGGTGCCCACACAGCAATCCACATTCTAAAGCTTGTCAACTCAACCACCAAGTCCTTTACTTATCAAGATTGACACACTTTTTGCCCCATTTATATCCCCTATGTTCCTGGTTTTTGCCCAGTAAAATGCTTTTGAGGGAGGCGCTGTGTTGCAACCTGTAATACACTTAGAGGATTGTAATGCTGGAGAAATAGTGGCATCTTGGGATCTTACCAATGCGTGCCATGTATGCTATTAGTTCTCAGAAACCAAGATTTTCAATAAGTCGAACCAAGCATCTTTCCAGTTATGACTTCAAGTTGTCCGCCAACAGGGTATTTGTTCATAGACATTTCGATTTTGCCTCGACCTGATGGGCTGCCAATGCTGGTTTTGTATTTTATTTGTGAAGCTGAGGATGAAACAAAGGTTCCCGGCTAGCTGTTGCCTTGATATTCATGCAGGAGCAGGCTTCACGCCATACCATCTTGTGGTGGTTTTAAACGTGGGCTATGTCAGGTGGTTGACATTTATTGACAAGGACGTGATTAACAAAAGCTTTATTAGTGCAGTGTACAATTTAGAGCCAAGAAAATAAACAGGGAGGCTCCTAACTAAAGCAAAGTTGTCACGATGGTGATTCAAGGACAACTTAAAAAGAAAGGGGATGTCAATGAAATTAAAGGGTTTCTAAATCAAAAGTTCCCTGGTTCTCCATAATTCTGCAGCTGTATCATTCCCAGCAGGTCAACACAATAACTCATATGATTACAGTTTCAGCTTCAAGGGATTCCTTCTACTTAAGTCTTATAAGAATCTGTTCACACTGGTTTTCCATACAGGAGGGTAAAAAGGAGTCTCAGTTCTGTCTAAAGCCAGTTCCTTATTTGATATTTGGTATCACTATGGAGTTGCTTTTCAACCATACACTATAGCCGTTGGGAGACTTGAAGCCATCGTAAGCTCTTGTCAAGGTACTCTCTAGGCCTCTTGCTATCGCCCTTACGCTCCGGGTCATAGTTTTTCACCCACATACTTCAGCCTCTCTCTCTCTCTTGTCTTTGACATATCATTCCAAGTATTGCTCCTACTGGGTTCTTCGCCTTATCGTCCTCTTCCCCTCTTTGTTCTGGTCTTCTCCTGCCCCTCTTGGATTCTTTGCTGCAAGCTCATATCTCCACCACTCCTAGTGCATCCCTTGGTGTGTTGGGGTCCACCACCTTCTTCTCTTCAGTTCCCGCTACTACTACCTCCTTCTCCTTAAGGTGTTTTCTCAACTCCTCCGCCTCATTCAACAACTCTTTTACCAACTCCACATCTTTGTCATTGTCTCCCACTCTTTTCTTGTCCACCACTCCTTCAAGCCTACTGTATCTTTTTCTTTAGAGCAATCAAGGGCTTTCTCCACTCAACCCCCTGGATCTTTCTTATTCTAGCTGTCTGGGTAGTTCTCTCCGCCCTCTAAGTCTTTCTCCTCCCAGCCTTCATTATCTGTCTGCTCCTAGGCCCCAGGGCCATTCTCCTTCCGCGCATCTGCACCTTTCTTACCCCATTCCCACGAGATCTGTCTTTCCCCATCCCCATCCCCCATCTTGCTCTCCCCCAGCTGCAGGGGCTCTCCTCCAGTCTTGTTTGGCCTGTTCTTGTTCAGCTCCAAATCCTCCAGATCCTTCTGTTGACCTCCATATCTGGTTCTTAAGTCCGAGAACCTTCTGCCCATGTGATGCTTTTTACAGGACTTTGACCCCACCTTCTAACCTCTCACTTTTAAATGAGCTCAGTTGTGTTTCCTTTGGTATATGGGATAAGGATTAGTTTACAGGCCCTCCCCAGGGTTGGCTTACAGTTCTAATTTGGGACCTGGGATTGGAACACCACACCCTTTGGGTGGTCCTTTTTTTACCTGTAATATCCTACTCCTGCTCGCCTGGTGGACACTCCTAGACTACCTAGCATCTTTAGCAGGAAAATGCCACAATAAAAACCTTGCATGCGGCCTGGGCCAAACGCAAGTCAAATGCAACAAATACAGTAGAACCATTGCCATTAGTGGAACATAAACACAACACAGAGAAAGCGGTGGAAGGTATAGAGAAGAGTATAGCATTCTGGCGGAGGTTGCCATTAACCATGATGGGACGGTGGTGCTGCCAAGACTTTTGCATTATTTCGCCAATGTCCCTTTTGCGATCGCAAAAAGGGTTTTTGGTAAATTACACAGTGTATACCGGAGCTTTATCTGGCACAAATCAAGAGACAGGGTGGCGTTGTGGAAGCTCCAGAACTCATATGAACGAGGGGGTATTAAATTGCCCAACTTTGAAGTGTACTTTATAGCCAGTCAGTTGCAATACGTGGCCAGTTGGCTGTCGGACGAACCGACTACTGAATTGAGGCTGTTGAAAACGGCGGGCAGACCGTTGTTCTTGAAGGAAGTGATATGGTTACCTGATTTATGCAAAACCAGTGGGCATCTCCTGCTGCGCCTGGTCTGCAACATCTGGTGTGGGGCACTGCTGCTGCTAGTCTCTGCAGCACCGTATTACCCGCATGTGCCGCTGGCAGCACTTGCAGAGACAGATGAGCAGACCAGGAAAAACATACGGAAGAGCTGGGAACCCATGGGAGTAACCACAGTGGGAGATCTGCTTAAAGAAGGAAAACCCCAGAGATTCGAAGAGCTAGTGGTGGATACCGGGATACAAAGAGGACAGTATATCACACACGCGAGGCTTCTGAAAAGCTTGGAACTGAGATGCCAACACGCACATGCAGCCGAATAGGGTGATCGATTCCTTTTATGATGTATCGAAAGGGGGACATGAAGTTTCACGTATGTATGAGTTGTTGATGTCCACAGTAGGTGGGGAAATAGATCAAGTCAGGGAGAATTGGGAGGTGGACCTGGGAATACCACTGTCAGATGGGGAATTGGACAAAGTGAAAATATATCATAAGAAGATGTCGCGAAACGCAAGATTCCAGCAGATTTACATATGGGGCATATTTGACTCCGCACAAAATAGCCAGGTTTAATCAAGCAGGTAACCAGGTGTGCCCGAAATGTGGGGAGAGAAATGCTAACTTGGTGCATATGTTTTGGGCATGCGTGGAAATAAGTAAATACTGGAGGGAGGTGGCGTAGCTGCTGGCGAATGCTGGGATCACGTCAGATGTGGGCTCTCCGAAGGCCTGCCTACTTGGATGCTTTCCGAGACCCAAGCGGGCTAAAGATGCTAGTAAGATCAAGGATTTAGCATATATCCTGGCGAAATGGAGAATAGTGATGGGGTGGATAGCACTGACGAGAGCAGCAGTGCAAGTATGGTGGACAAATTTGTTAAAATGGGCCAATGTGGAAAACATGGCGTGGTCGGAAGCATCCAGCAGAGAGGAGGAACTAGGAGTGAGAGGAGTTGACATGTGGAAACACCTTATAGCTGATTTGGCTACCTCTTTACATGATACTCAGAATGTAGCGGAGATCCTTGTAAGCGAATCTGTAGCCACAGATGAAGTGGCACTGACAAAACAGTGACCATGATTGGATGTATAGAGTAGGCCTAGGTTGGGAGTTGGGAGTAGTGGAAGGAAGTTGTTAATTGTCTAATGGTATTGTTTGTGATGATTAAAAGTGTACATCGTTGTGTGTGTGTGTTAAAAATAAATACAAATTGTATTTTATTTTTAAAACCATTGCCGTTAGCTCCCTTGGGTAGCATCTTTTCCCTAGGGTGACACTGTATTTGCCATGAGGAGTGCCCATTCGCCTGGCATGGTTCACCAGCCGTTGGGTTGCTAATGCTGAAGGAAGCAATGAGGGGAGACATCAAGTGCCTGGTGGTCATATCAATTGCTCACACTCTTTGCAAAGCAATACAAAATACATATATTACCATTAGCACTGAGTAAATGAGAAAACTGTGATGCCAATGAAGGGCAGAATATTACATTTAGTATTAGCAGTGGGTAAAACCCTTTAAGGGAAAGGAGCAAATCAATGTGCAGTAGGTAATTTGGGTCATTTGTAAAGCTATGCCCCAAAAAGGAAAACCGATTTTATATCACAGGACAACAGATCAACAGGCAACTTGAAACACGATTTGAAGTTCAAAGAGCCTCTATTATAACAATGGAAAAGTCAGGAATGAGGTTTGACAGGGATCAATGGGAGGAAAAGAAAACATATCAAACTTCCAAGGTAGTGTTGTGTCTTGTCCCATGCGCCTTTCTTACCAGAATGGCTCCCATCTACTCCTCATCCTAGAAACCTCTGGAAACACCACTGTTGGACATTGAGTTGTCTGATAGGGCCATATCATGGCTTTGTATGACCAAGAGCAGGACTGCATTTGGCTAAGTTGTGCCTTTCATACTTTAAAGGGTTGTGTTGATGTATGTGTGTCAATGCTCTTGGCTAAATATTTCTCTGTGGCTTGCTTCCTGCATGCATGTACACGTATAATTCTGCATGAGACTTTATCCTTATTGGCTACTAAGGCTTCCTATCTCGATACAAGAATTCTGCCCAGTCTTTTCATGTGCTAATCCCCTTGGTGTAAACCTCGCTACTAATTCAATCAAAGCACTTGCCCCCCCCAATGGATTGCCAAGATGGTCCAAGTATGAAAAGGTTTTCTCTGGCCACTGGCTTCCGCAGACCAGAAACTTCAAACATGTCACAGAAATGTCTGCCACAAACGTTCTTGACAAGTCTGCAGTGATGAAATGACCACTGCCATGCATGAGTACAGGGATGAATAGTGACTAAACCATGTACTCACCTCACATTACTATTAAAACAGCAATGATCCCAGTCGAAAAGGCAAAACGGACGCAGTCGGATGGGTAATCCGCCTTCACCTTTTGTGGTACCGTGGTAAGCTATACTCTCAGAAGGGGTGTGAACTGATCACAGTAACAAACTAAAAAGCAATAGTACAACACTCCAAATGTAAGAATGTGCGGTCAAGGTTCTATAAAGATATATATATTTATGTTCTTAATTTATTCATTTAAGTGCATATGGTTATATGAATACAACCTTTTACACTACTACAAATCATACAGAATTAAAAGTCAAGATAAAATTCATCACAAAAGAAACAACAGCTCGAATCTGATCGCTTCTACTGGCACAGACCCAGGCAGACCAAGCAAGGAGCAAAGTATTTTTGGCTCTATTTTTGGCAGCCTGTCACCGCCTTCTCGGGTAGTGATAGGGCAAACATGATGCCAGGAATGACGGATGTTTTGTAGGTGATAAGCTTGGCATCTATAGACCGCCAGCCACATGTATTAATGACTTCTTAAGAGCAAGCCACTTCTTCCATGCTTTGGTAGGGGGGTATGATGTCAGCAAGATAAATCAATGAAGGAATGGCCTTAATATATATATACCCAAGTATTTATGTATATTAGCTTGTTCCAGGCGAGTGTCACCCAGATACCAGCTAAAGGTAGTACCATCATAAGCCTTTTTGATGATGATCATCATTTTCGTTTTATTGGTATTGACACACAACCCATTGGTTTTCGCACATACCTCAAGGGTATTGAGAGAGTGCTGTAAGCCCACTGCTGTCCTGTCGATAATGACTGTATCATCTGCATATGTTATGTAGATTATGGGCCTCATTACATGTTTGCCGGTCTGGAAACAAGGTTGCTGGTAAGCTCACTACAAGTCTGCCTGCCGGGGCTGTTGTGCCCGACAGTTCTGACCATGCCGGGCGCAGCGGCCACATTAGGCAGACTTGTCACAGGGGCACTGGGACAGTTGCTAATGGTGCCAGTGCTCCCATGGCCCCATGGGAATGGACAAATGTACCAGCGCCTGATTTCCCGACCACTGGACTTGTAATAGCCCGGTGGGACCGGGAAGTCAGGTGCCGCTAAATTATTATGGGTCCGTTGGCAACCCGTCAGTAGCACCGGCAGGGTTACCGCCGGACACGTAATGAGGCCCAATGGCTTTCTTTCCAAAGTGAGCTTGAGGGTTTTGTGCCTGCTGAATGTTTACACATATATATGTGTACTTTAATTAAATGCTCAAAAGTGGAAATAACTAACTAGAAAGCACAGTTAAAAACTCACCCCTGTATGAGAACACATGACATGTAGAAATGCTATAAAATAGCAGTCTGGGTATTTGAGAAGGAGTGAGCAGGCAAGCAATTGCAGCAATGTCACTGTTTAAAAGGTATATTTTTCACCATAAGGATTAAAAAAAGGCGTATAAATCACTATGGTCCCTAAAGTGTACCTGGGGGACAGGGCCTCAACCGTAGCTTGTTCTTTGTCCTAGGTGGTTCAACAGCATCAAACTGGGCTTCCTGGTCCTTTCCTTGTTGTTAAACTGTATTTGAGAAGTGTCGAGTCACACTGATCGAGTGATGAGTTGTTTTTTAATCGGAGGTCTGTGTGGTTAAAGTTGGCGTTCAATGTGAGGCAATGCAATTCAAAGGGTCTAAATGGGTTGAGTTAGCAGTCCAGTCAGTGTGAAACGATATTACTGATAGGTTGAGTTGGCACTAGTCACAATGGGGCTGATTCATGGAATTATTTGCGCCGAATAACAGAGTTTTGTGCGCCATTCTGCCCGCAAATCCCTGTTTAACAAATGGGGATTTGCGGTCAGAATGGCGCACAAATCCCAATTTTTCGGCGCAAAAATTCCATAAATCAGCCCCAATGGCTTCCAGCTGCTTGAGAACATGTTTGAGTGTTGAGATGAGGGCCTGTTGCCTCAATGTGATGCTCGAAGATACAGTGAGTTGGAGGCTTCCACACTGGTGAGCCAGTATTCGAGCCGAGACAGGTGAAGAGAGCTACTAGTGTGAGCTGGCAACAGACCAATTCGGGGATTTGCTGGTGGGCACTTTGAAGATGTGAAGAGTGCCGAAAGCAGCACTGCGGGTCCCGTCGGCTTGAAGGGCATCAAATGCAGTTAAATGCGGTTTAAAGTTGCGCAAACATGGTACCAGCTGCTCCTGGGATTTTTGGTTGTTGCAAGTCCCAATCTAAGGGACAAAATGAGTCCTTTTGTTCTGCTCTGTCACTCCAGGGAGTTTGGCTGGCACCTAGAGGGGACCCTCCACCTCCAGTCCGAAGCCTAGTTCCAGTGCAGCTGGCAGAGGGGCAGATCTTAGTCCAAACAGTAGTCACTCCCCACTGTTTCCTAGCGATGTTTAGGGGACAGAGCTCTCCTGTACCTTGGATGCCTTATATTTTCACCTCGCCATTGGAGGACTTTGGAGTGGATGTGGTAACAACATCTGAGCGGCACCAACAGAGGTATAGACCTCTGTTGGTATTCCCAAAAGATGTACAGTGAATTCTTTTTGAAAATCCAAAAAGAATCAAGGTAGGGCTGGGAGACATCTTCCGTATAAAGGCAAATTGTCACTGAAGAGTCGGCAAAAAAAAGCCTGCTGTAAGAGGTCCAACCCCCAATGATGTAACAAGTACTAGTGGTGACATTACTTATTAAGTGCAACTAATCACCAGAGAAAAAACTGTTTCAAGGCGCTGAGATACCACCCAGGAGTGCATCTGACATCTCATTCCGAGTTGATGAGCATTTCCTGAATACATTTGCCGACATATGCTTTCAGAGTCTATGCATGCAATTACCAGGAAACACAACTTTTATTTTTGTATTTTAGCATGCAAAAGACTTGCACGTTTTGTATACATACCCCTTTGGCCATTGAGTATCCACGTTTTTCATGCCATTATTTAACATATGCTGTAGGTGAAGACACCCACCTACCCTGCTAACATTCCCTTATTAATACAGAGCTCTATAGGGTGGTCCTGGAAGATGTTGCAATTACCCACAATCCTGGCCAGCACCTTTTCTCTTGAAAAGAAGGCACATCTGTGTACGTTTGGTGGGTACGTTTGGGAGCATATACCTATATATCAACATGTGACTCACCAATGCATGACATGTTTGTACTATGAGGCTCAGAGGACATGTAACACAACATTTCCAAAGTGTTTAATTTAGCATTCCTTTGCCTCACATTTAGATTAGTGTTTACATCAGTTGTTGGCGTCCCTGGGTGTATTGTGTAACCGAGACCGTGCTTTGAAAGGTGTACACACCCATCTTAAGCTCAAAAGCATAGCACAATTAACATAACTATGTTCCAGTTTCTTGGGATTAAAATCGGAAAGAACAATCTTTTGTAATGATGTATTTCTTCACCCCTTTTCAAAGCTCTTAAGCAATTGTCTATTGTGCGTGAACCGGTTTCGTAAGCAGCAAACCACTGTATTTCAAGCTACCATCAATTATACCTTCAAGCTACCTCAGTATTTCTATAGTAAGGTAATTCCCGACATCTAAAATGTACAATACAGTGCAGAGGTTTTCTAGCTGCAGCCAAGCCCTTCTCTGCCTTAACCAGCTACCCTTCACAAAAGTATATTATTGGTTCAAGCAGTACTGTGCAGCTGTGAAAAATTGTGAGCTGCGAGCTGTTTCGGGAGGATAGCTCAGGGGCAACGTGCTCGCCTTGGAAGCAACATGAAATGGAGCACCACAGGTTCGATCCCCGTGTCCTCCCTTAGAAGCCTCTCGGTATTAAGCGCGTTATAAATAACCTATCATCTCAACTCAATTCAGGATCTTATGACCCGGGAAACCGGACTTATAGGCCGAAGAGGAGCCAGGGCACATGAGGAGGGCTGGGCTGGGGGATATTAAGAGCACGTATTGCCCAGCAGCTTTGTGCAATAAGGCTCTTTGCACCCGACCTTCATACCGAGCGCAATGCTGCCGTGCGTTGGGAGAAAAACACTCTGTAAAGGCTGTGGCGGCCTTGGACGACAGTGCCTTTTCCATGTTGATGGCCTATGGAATAATGTGGGAACGAAGGAGGAAACTGCCATGTAAAAGGAGTTGGGTCAGGAGATTGGAGGCCAGCAGGAGAGAGGAAAAGAGCAGTGGCAGGAAGAGGCGAGAATAGAAAGGAATGTGGACAGCAGTGGGAGGAAAGAAGGTGCACCTGGCGGGGGTCATGGCATCCTGACAGATGTTAGGATGTATGGCTACTCTGGTACATATTGCCCGGGAGTCCTACATCCTAATTGTGTCACAAGATTATTGTGTTGCACCCCACGTGCTGCTTATTTATAATGATTCTGCACCTTCAATGTTTTGTGTTATTCTGACACATATCCCTTGCTCCCCTTATTTGGGCCAATTCAATTTCCCTACTTTATATAATGTGTTACTCAGCTTGTGCGGTTTAGTGAGGTTATATTCATACCTATTAAATGATTTCAAGTAGGTTTCATTAACTATTGTCTCATTTCCAAAACATTGCTTTCTGTATATACATTGATTAGTTAATTGGTCAGTGTAAAGCTTGGGTTCTCGAATGATGATTCTGACATCTCTTGATGTTCAGTTATTCCTTTAATGAGTTTCCAGTACATCTTTTATGTTTCTTATGTCAAGTTCATCAGAGCTTCAGGCAAACATGCACCGGCATCCTCCCAGGTAGGCTACATCTCACCAACTCTCTCACTCAGAACGCTCTACCGTACAACAGCATTCTCACCAGCAAGATTCCATGTCACTCACTCAGCATTCTACTCCTTCTGCAAAGACAACATGGAAACCTAAATCACTACATATCTCCCTTCCTTACACAACAACAATAATGCCTACCAAAACCGGTCACACTCACAACACACAGTACACACACAGACTCCAACACATGCGCATGCATCTCAACCACATGAACTATCACCACACCCGTACAACCTGAACGCGTCACCAGGTCCAATGGTACCATAACACAATACTAACGATGCCCCTCCCCTTTTCTACGCAGTAAAGGAAGGACACCTACAAATAAAAATTGTACCACTAGCAATCAATCTTCAACAGCTCAGGTATCTCTCTAACCTCTCTCCTCCTCTACCACACAAAAACTATAACCAGTACTAACCTGATAGCCACACCACACACACAATTCCAATCTGTGCACCACACACACCAAAGAACAAGGCTGTGCATTCTGAACACCCGAGAGAAACGACACACAACCACAGTGTACCCAAAAGTGCCTATGTCGCCACCCCAATTCGTCACCTTTGTCCTAATGATCCACCATGTAGACCAACACTACTAAGAGGAAGCATCATTACACACCTCACATAAATAAATGTATCTCATTCACCAAAACAAACGCACAATATTTGTACTGCCACCCACATCAATCTTCACAGCCAGAACCAACACACAACACTATGCTGTGCTCCCAACCTTAAACAGAGCCAAGTTGGATGTTCCAAACGTCCGAGTGAAACAACATCCAAACAGTACGAACAGTGCAATATTGCCACCCCTTATCCGTCACCTGTGTTCTCTGAGTCCAACAAACTAACTCAACTGCTGTGAAGAACAACACCATTGAACACACCATACACCATTCCATCAAGCACACAAGCACAAAATCACCAAAATGCCAAATCTCTAGCACACCACAAAGACTTACACATGCAGATCCCCACACTGCAACAACAAAACAGTGCTTTAAAAGTAATACAATTTCTGCTAAATTTACTAACTAAACTTCTTAGTTCCATTTATCACATTTCCCGTGCCATGTACTATAGCTATCTCAGTCCACTTTGCCTATTGCTTTGAAAAGTCCATCTGCGGAAAGAACATGCGTGAAACACAACTGCTTCATCAAGCTGACATTGCTCACATCAAATATGCGTCTCTAAATAAAGGCAACGACACCACACACTCCCATTCAGTGTACATTCACTCAAATAAATGCTCATGTTGCAATTATGGTGTCAAAATATCACAGGCCTCACGTGACAATTAAAACCTAACATGTTAAACTAAACTCTGCTGCATACTATGTAAAACACCACATATAATCAAAACAAAAGTAAATCCATAAACCACCAGCCTATTAACGAGCTCCTTGGCGCTCTCTTAATGGGCAAAATGCCCCTCTGCTGCACCGCAATGGGCTCTAGGCTTCTCATCACAGCATTTGGGCTCCAAGCCCCTCCAGACTCTGCAGTGGCCCCCAGGACCCTCATCTTCAGATCTTGTGGCTGCAAACCCCTCTAGGTGCTGTAATGGCCCCCAGGACCCTGCTCTGTACAGCATATGGGCTCTAAACTGCACAAAGTCACTTATGACCCTCGTAGAAATACAGTTCTCATAGTGGGCACCTGGCCCCTCTGCCAGAGAGCAGTGGGCTCCTAGTCACTCCTAGGCGCAGCTCAGGCTCAAAGCCTCTCCCAATGCTGCTGTCTTGGGCTCCAACCCCTCAATTGCACAGCATGACCTCCGGATTCTTCAATCCCCAGGCGCAGCGTAGGCTCCAAGCCTCTCCTATTGATGCTGCCCTGGGCTCCAAGCCCCTCAGCTGCACAACATGATCTCCGGATTCTTCAATCCCCAGGCTCCGCTCAGGCTCCAATCCTCCCCTATTGCTGCTGCCATGGGCTCCAAGCCCCTCAACTGCGCAACATGGCTTCCCAGTTTCCCAGGCGTAGCTCAGACTTCAAGCCTCTTCACTTGCTACTGCCATGGGCTTCCAGCCCTCCATGTCGCAGCTCTGGGTTCCCAAACCCCTTCAAGATAGTCAATGGGCCCTCAGCCCTGCCACTGTTGCTCTGCCAGTCTCTTGGCCCTCTGAGTTTAACCTGTCCAAGTTCCAGTTACACTGGCCAACCCAGATGGCACTTGCATGGCTCGGATCACTACATCCTGCGCCAGTGGCCCCAGTGCTGGGCCCTACTGCGCCTAAAGCCAATAAGCGCTTGCCCTGCCTGGGAGGGTCTTCTTCTTGGGTTGGGGGGCGGTGCATGTGCCATCCTCAGTGCTATCCCCCAGCACAGCAAGCATCCTCGTCGCCAAAATAAAGCTTGGGTTCTCGAATGATGACTCTGACATCTCTTGATGTTCCAGTTATTCCTTTAATGAGTTTCCAGTACATCTTTTATGTTTCTTATGTCAAGTTCATCAGAGCTTCAGACAAACATGCACCGGCATCCTCCCAGGTAGGCTACATCTCACCAACTCTCTCACTCAGAACTCTCAATCATACCACAACATTCTCACCAGCAAGATTCCATGTCATTCACTCAGCATTCTACTCATTCTGCAAAAAGACAACATGGAAACCTAAATCACTACAGTCAGTTTCTCAGTGAGCTGGGTGCTTGCCCCTGAGATCTTGGTGCAGTCACGTGCAAATCCTGAAAAGGGAAACTCAGCATTTCATTCATTGAAAGATAATGGATTGAGTGGTGTTCAGTTGCTTAACAGGGGCATTTGCTACTTCTCATTATGGCTGCGCACCAAATGGCAGAATCAAGCAATGTATACAAATAGTTACTGTTGTTATGCATTGTAATGAAACAGGTAGCTCCAAGTCCTTATGCTGATGCGGTGCATCATAAGAACACCAATACCATCAATGAAAGGGCAAGTGGGCAGAGAAAGTGAGAAAATGGGCCATTGCAGATAGGTGCATTTAAAGTATCTAGTAGACACACAGAAAGAACACTCAAATAAAAAAATAAACATTTACACTAAAAATTCTTTCACATAAACAGCATAAACAGCAGGCACATTACACATGAGGGGCAAGACCAAATCTTGTGTGATTGTGGGAACAGAAACAACGATATTCTTCATGCAACGGAGGCTACAAAACTGACAGGGCAAGGTCATGCGACATGCAACTTCGAACAGACGTGCAGAGGGGACTCCACTGTGGTTACCTCTGGAAAAATGCTACCCTAAGCATTCTCTGCAATATTCACGTGTGCAGGCGGGAAATGGCAAACTATAAAGAAATGCTGGCTATTGAATGTGTGCACTGAAAATTCAAGATTATCAAGTGGGTTCTTTTGGGCAAAATGATCATTGGGGTAGTGCAAGTGACATCTTTTACCATTTGAACCCATATGACATCACAGGAAGAGAGGTCTTGTCATTTGGATCCAAAAGGTACTGTACCTATTTTCAGGACTTTGTATTTCCAACTCCAGTCTGCAACATTATAGCAAGAATTGATTGATAGATGGCACAACCTCCCCGCTTCTGAAACTCTCAATGGCTAAACACCCGCTTATATGTGAACGATCAGTCATCAACTTGATTACACTTTAAGGGAGGTTCAACACCCTTGTCAGAATGGGGTTGGAGATCAGGGGTGTTAGCGTCGGTAATGTGATATTGAACTTGAAAACGTGTGTTTCCTATACCAGCTGAAGAACACGTCATCAGTTTGGAGGTGAATTGTTAATTCATCTTTCTCTTACTGAATAAACCCACACTGGACCCAAACAACTAGACCAACCTTTTCCCATTCACGCATATACCCTTCCACAGTAATCAAAAATTCCATCAGCATCCAGCTGCATGAAAGGATCACAGAACACAGCCTCCCACAGAACTGCAATTCCAGTTTCCAACCATGAGGCATCATAAACACCCTCTTCATCCAAGGTATCAAAGTCACATGCAACATCCTGGACAAAATGGCCACCCTCCTCAACCTCTCTGCTAATTTGAATAACGTTGACCGTCAGGCTCTCCTCAACATCCTTGCCATGTTCAAGTGCGTCACCTGAACAGTTCTGCAGTTGTCCACCTCATACCTGTCGAATAGAGATCATCTCATTTGGATGGCCTGCAACAGAAACCTGTGGAGTTCCACAAGGCTAAATCCTGCCCCCTGTTATCTTCACCCACAACATGGAACCTCTCGGGTAACTTCTCGCCCACACTGACATTAAGATACACCAATATGCAGATGACACACAGCTTTACCTGAAGCTCAAATGCATCGAACACATCTAACGACTCAAGTACTGTCTATCTTTGCACTAAGTCTGGATTTCATTTAATTTTTAAGCTTTATTCGGATTTGACCTTTAACACAATTCCTCACACATAAAAAAGAAAATAGATGTTTACAATTGATGCTAATACAAATCCATTAGAGTTATACACACAATTCAAAACCCTTATTGACACATGAGTAAAAAAACAATTTTTTCAGCACTTTTTAAAACACAAATGATACTTCAAGTAAGACAGATCACAATAAACTTCTTCGGTATGAATTTACCCTCTGTGAGTAGAGGAAGCTCCCGAACCTCACAGTACTTTTGGAGATCGTAATCACACATTACCCATCAGCCTTCTTCTTAACAGCCATGTACGATACACATATCTGGCAGAGGCAAACATAACCTTCCCTTCCACTGTACAAGTTAAATACTACATGGCTTCTCAAGTATTTCTTAAGTACCTGCATCGCAACTCAAGTAAGGCTGGGCAAATCAACATAAAATGGGTCAGAGTTTCATCTGCTAATTTACAGAGGGGGCATACACTAGAATTCAAAACTGGCCATGTGCGGGTATACCATGCGGGATGCAAGATCCACAGTTTGAAATGTGCACATAGTGAACGTTCATATGGGGGGTGAATAGCATGCAGAAAAGGTTTACATGTTCCCATCATATTATGTCATAAGAATTCTGGGCCATTCTCTCAAGGTTATCCAATGCTTTGCCCTTGCGGTTGCTTTAAGGTCCACTTTTGATGTTAAACGGCACTCCTAAGGGTTGTCCCAGAAAGGTTTAGCATTCAGCCAACATAAGAATTTTTTCACATGGAACACCCAGCCACAATGCTTTGCTCCTTCCAGTTGCAAAAAGTTCTTCAATGCATCTCTGTATGGGGCCAAACTCAGAGAAGACCAAAGTCTTACCCACTAGAGTACTGGTTTTATGGCAATCTGCTCGGCTACAGGCCACGTTTGGAGCTCCAAATGGATTTATGAAGTCGTGGCATTTTTTGGAAGTAGCAGCAATTTCTTTAAGAAAGCATTCTCAATTGCGTTGAGTGCTTTTGTATTTGTATAGCCCCAAATCTCGGCTCCATAGAGAGCTGCTGGCAAGGACAGTGTATCAAAAAGCGAAATACCTCGTGAAATTGCCCAACTACCGTGGCTCCAGAAAAGGAGTAAATTCCCCTGCTATATTTCCCCAATTTAACCTTAGCTTTTAGGAGTTCATCGGTTCAGCCCCCACTTCATTAAACCTAATCCCGAAATAATCAAAATACTTAAGTTGCTCCAATACGAGACCTTCACCCTCCATTTTCACCTTACAAGGCTTAGCAAATGGTGGTTTGAAAACCATAACTTTAGTTTTACTAACATTTAATTCTAAGCTGAGCTCCTTGTATTTCCCCCCAAAAATGCTTAGGGAAAATGTCAGCCCCTTTGACGACATGGCAAGGATTGCTCCATCATCGGCATAAAATAAGGTGGGCCATTTCTTAGATGCGATACTGGGCGCGTCCAAGGTACCCTCCTCTAATGCATCCACTATTTCCTGGATATAAAGTGAGAAAAAGAGTGGGGCCAGGACTCAACCTTGGCGGACCCCTTTTTTCACATCAAAGGTTTTAGTTTGTTCCCCACCTAACCCAAACCAAACTAATGCTTGGGTCTTCTTATGTAATACGTTAACTGCTTCTACTAAACATATTGGAGTGTTCTTTCCCTCTAAAAGCTGCCACAAGGAGTCTCTTGGCACTGAATCAATGGCTGTTTTGAGGTCTAGGAATAAAACATATTGGGCCTCATTACGACTTTGGAGGTAGCCATGCCCTTAATAAGGGCATGGCAGCCTCCAAAATTGTGTCCGGGTTCCCTGAATGGGGAAATACTGGACCATTCAGACTTTGGAAGGCCTGGTATTTCCTCCTTCAGGGAACCTGGACCCGGTCCTTCCCGATTCCCCTTCGAGCCCCATAGGGCTCAATGGGAATGGGGAGGGAGCTAATAACGGGCCCGTTGTTAGCTCCCTGGTCCCCTTGCGGGACCCGCTATGTACGTCTGGTAAAACCAGACGTCCATAGCGGGTCCCGCAAGGGAACCTCGTAATAGGGCCGAATGGGATTCACGGCGCCGGCACCATTACCGGTGCCGTTAAACCCATTCCGCCCACCTCGTAATGAGGCCCATAGTTTCATTTTGAGTGTGTAGTATATTTTTGTACTAGTAGAAACAACAGAAAACAGTGATCCACTGTTTCCCTGCTGGACCGGAACCCAGCCTGAGCATCGCTTATGATCCCAGTGTCATCCACCTAACTTTGTAACTTAACTTGGAGTACTTTACCAAAAGTCTTCCCAACTCAATCCAATGAGCATAGAGGGCGATAGTTCTCAGGCCGGTCTTACTATTATTGTCTCCCTCCAGGTTCTAAGGACTTCCCCCAGCCTGGATAATAGCGTTATAAACTCTCATCAGAATCATGATCCGGAGGGTCGGTTCATCCCTGTAGAAGTCTGATGTTATCAAGTCAGGCCCGGCAGCTTTTCCTAGTTTCTGTAAAACCAATGCCTCTTACACCTCCTCATTGGAAATAACTAGTACCCCAGCCAAAGAATTTGTGGCTGGGTCAACCGTATCAACCAACCAGGCCACCCTCTCTGGGGCAGCATATAGATCAGAGAAGCAGCTCATCCAGAAAGCTCCCGGCACGCAACAATGCAGGGAATTAACACCATCCAGCTCTTGTGGGGTAACCATTTTCCAAAACTGTCATATCCCTTTCCTCCATGGCCTTATGTAGTGATTCCCAGGATGATTTTGCATGAGCTCTCTTTTTCTCAGTTAATAGTGATTTATATTTAACTCTTAGTTGATGTAATACACATTTGTCTAGTGGCCTTTCAGATCTTACGTGTAAAACTGTCCCTTTTTTCCCTAGAGCACTCATCATCATGCCAAGGATTGTTTCCACTGTCCTATGCTTAGTTATAGTAATTGGTGAAGTCAAAAATGGTGCTAGGTGCCTATTCGTAGCCTCCAATTCTGCAATTATGGTACTATACTATCGGAGGCATTGAGGTTACAGATATTCCCCAAATTCTCCACAATTGTCGCATATACCTCAGACTTTGCATCCTTCACAGTCCATTTCAACCACTTTAGCGTTTTTATTGTGTGACCCTCTATACCAATGTTTTGGTTAGCCCTCAAACCCTGTTCCCCCCTGGGAATCACCAGTCCCTATACAGGAGTCGGAGGACAAAGGGTTATGGTCACTTTCAGACCTGTCAACAACAGCCAGGTCCCTCATTCAAGCCCAGCTACTTCATGTAATGAAAACATAATCAATTTGGGATGACCCATTTGGGCCCTTAAATGTTGTTCCTGCTGGCTGATCACCTACCAGCCTTTCTTTGCAAGCTCTAAGGTTTACATTTGCATTGATACATGAATACTATACTGCTACTTAGTGGACTCTCTTAATAGGGGCAGGCAGCAGGGGGGGAGGGGTAGACCATGCGGCATCCTGATCTTCCCAGAGATCCCGAATAGTATCCAATGGATCCAACTGCAGGTTCATATCCCCTGCCATCAAGGTATACTGGCTTCGAGAGATCAGGGGAATATTTGAGTTACTCAGTTCATGCATCTTCAATAAAGTCGCCAGCCCTGTACCCACACTTGGCCATTGTATATTTTGGAGAGCAAGAAACGCTCACCGGTTTCTATAATCATCTCTTGTAATTGAAGGCCTGGAGTACCACTTTCAATATGGACCACCTTCCAATCCAATTTTACAACATACCAAATCTGCAGACCCCTCACCTGTCTTTTTCTAGGGCCTTTGGTAGCAGAAATCATGTTATTTGCATAACCCTAGAAATCTATATGTTCCAAAGCCTAATTTTCCTGAAAAAATAAAACCTGATGGTTTTTAACAAAATCACACCAAGACGGGTCTGTGGAGAATCATTTCCACAATAACATTTTTAAGGGACTACCAGTCGCTCCCTCCTTCCCGCCGCCCCATCCAGTCAGTCTACCTGTTCCAAATCTGAGGGCTTACTTGCACCATTTTCAGCTACATGGAAGGCTCTTCCCCTTACTGCCCCAACTTCCATATTATGGTTCCCCTAAATCAAAAGCTCCTGCTGTTCTTGTCTATTTCCATAGTTAAGCTCAAAGTATTGCTGTGAACGTAACAGAATCTTTACTCCCCTGGGCGGAACTACACGTAGATCAATACTTAAGATACCCTCCACTAATTCCCAAGAACTCAGTTGAATCTCGATGTAGTCTAAACAAGAATTCGGGATTGGCCCCTCTAACACACTTTATAAAATCCTTCCCAATTACCACTAGGCACACCCTGGTTTCCCTAAACCAATATAAACACTTGTTCCTGAGAGCCTCATTATCTTCAAAAGCACCTCTTGCCAACTGTGGTACATTGGTCAGGTAGACCAATGGGGTCCTAGCACGTTCCCCATTGCACCTCCCAGCTATCACTGGTTCCCCTTACCACAAAGGGAGCATACATTTGAATGTGAAAGAGGAGCACCGAAGCCAAATTGTTCCATATGAATGAGCCTATCCAGCACAAATGGATTAGAGGGCTCTCGCAGCTGGCCCTGGGTCTCATGCACCCGAGATCACCAAGTGCCCCTATTTCCCAGAGGCAGCCCCTGGTGACCACCACCTCTCCCCATCCAACCAACTGGAGACCACCTAGGGTTCCTTTATTCCTCCCTGTGTCCCTTTCCCCAATTCCTCCCATGTTCCCCCTACTATTAGCGCTCTCCACTACCTTTGCCCCACAACGCTTTGGCCCATTTCTTAATGGGGTTTCCCCCTTCTCCTTCACAGCCATGGGTGAGCCCTCACCCTTGCTGGGAAAGCAAGCAATCAGCCCCTTAAGTTATTTTAGCTCACAGAATAGGTCTCTCATATAATTGCCAATGGTGTTAACAATCACCTCCTTTAATGATACCAAGTTCTGTTCAACCGAGCGAGTTACTTTACGCTCTTCCAAATAAGTAAAGCCTAGGCCCAGCTCACTGGGACCTGTCTGGGTGCCCACTTCACGAAGATTGGTGGCCGACCCCTTATTGTCCCTCCTCAAGTTCTGTTTGCCCCAGAGTACACCCTAGGTTGTTTGCCTCTTTTACAGTGAGGCACTATCTTCTATGGCCCCCCTGCAACACCATCTCCATTCGGAGTGGCTAGAGTCTCTCCTACTAGGTTTTCATCCAGTACGGCGAGGGCATCAAACTGGTTAGTTTGTTCTGTCTTTAGAGTTGGTGTACTATTAGAGGCAAGATTTATTTCCCCAAGCTGTTTCATTCTCAGACTGTGGCTTGCTATGGGGGATAGTTAACCCCCACTCTCCGCCTTTCTTTTCACCATTTTAGAAAGGCATTTGCTAAACAGTTAGATTATGTTAAATACAATGTAGAACACTCATATTAATTCCCATATAAACACTCATATAAAACCCTATAGGGTAAGCATATAATACATCTAATTTTGACAATATATAAAAAGATCAATAATGCCCTAAAAACACTATAAAAGAAGTTGCTGCAAGTCATGAGGAAGACCTGTTGAAGGAAAATTAGAGAAGATTAGAGGCACACCCGACTGGCTAAGGGAACATCCATAGTCCGACTCCCTCTCCTCTTTCCCTTCCGTAAAAGTGATTAAAACCGACAGTCCAAAACCTAAAGGCTGATGACTTTAGCACCAGGAAATTAGGGATAATTTAAATATGTCCAAGTAGCTTGCCAACGTAGATTGTGAAAACACAATTCACAGTTCACGGCAGTAGCCCAGGCCGTTTTTAAGGAAGAGGTGAAAACAAACCTACCACTCCAGAGCGAACCAGTGGCACCTTCAGCACAAGCGTAGCCCTTCCCAGGCGTTACAGCAGAACATGGCCAAGAACCTTCCCTGGAATGGACCCGGTCCCTTCCAGAGCACGGACCCCTTATCATGATGGAATTGTGGCTGAGTATTGGAGGGGGTAAGAAGGAGCCGCAACGACAGAGTATCGCTCACTGAGCTTGCGGCTCACAGCAGCTCTGGGTCACGGCCTCTGTTTTCTTTAAGGTGGGGCTTGGCCAGCAAAAACAGCGCAGGAGTCTCATGGGCTGTGGTCTGGCTCTAGTCTCCTCCTCATGGCTCACAGACCACCCCTGAGATGCTGGCCTTATCTTTATCTTTATTGCCTGCAGCTCATCCTTCATTCCTCACACAAAAACTCAGGGTACTGTCCAGGCGAATACACCAGGCTACTCAGGAACTGCTGGAATGCCATTGTGCCATGAAGCCCACCCCCAACCGCTCACAGGGCACCTAAGGTGAAAGTCGAGAGGGCACTCCACACAGCTACCAGCTCTGCAGAAAGAGAGAGGCTGCTTCTGGGGTCAGCGAGCAGACACTATTCTATGCCCCCCCCAGGTAGGCTCAATTATAGCAACTCCTGTTCTAGACAGCACTGCGAGGTGCGAATTGCACTCACCACCACACGTACCGGAGCAGGTGCTTGCTAAGATTTTGGGAGACATTCTCAAACTTCAGGCATCCACAACTCCCTTGCCGGTCTTTTCTGCCACGGCCACTGCCACCACTATCGCTATGGCCAGCTCGTCCAGCACCCTCTGGTTTCAGGTCGAGGGTTGAATCTCGGGCCTTGGGTCTTCGCCGTCAGTACCACAGCCCCTAGAACACAGAAGCGCAGCAGCAGGCAGGACCGCTTTGACCACTGTGGCCACGGTGTGGGATGCATTAGAGGAAAGGGCAGAAGAGCAAAGAAAGTATGGCAATAGACAGAGAGCGATGTAAGACAGGACAAAAGAGAGAGGGAGAGAGAAGAGGAGGAAGTGCCAAAATTAAGGGACAAAAGAATACAGAGATGAATGGAAGAAAAGGAAAGAAGGGAAGGAGTAAGGAGGGAAGAACAAAGGGGTGAGAAAATGAAGAGAACTAGATGAAGAAATATTACGAGGAAGGAGAGAGCGTGGTCTTGATGCCAGTCATATTCATAAGGAATAAGTAGGGCCAAGCCCGGAAATACGATGGGGTACAACAAAAGAGTTCCTTCCGATAAAGTAAGTAATGCTAGGAGCATCTAGAGTAGTATTGGAAGCAGAAAACTTTGATGCAGGAAGCATCAGAGAAGGGATCGATAAGGCCTATCAAGAATTAAAGGAAGGTAGCAACTGTGGAAGGCGAGGGAGGAGGGATCAATCTTTAGCATTGCAGTCACAAAGTGAAGAAGGAATTCCATTCAGTCACAAACATAGAGTATTGTCCTTAAGCAGACTGAACCTAGACAAAGGTGAAGGGGATGATAGTCAAACTAGTTGGGGACAAGACATGTCAGACGAGGAAAGAGACTCCATCCTCGAGATAGGAGGAGGGAGCGCGTGTGCCCCTGAAGGAAGCCTGCAATTAGACAAAGAAGTAAGGTGGTCGGATCTGGAACAATTGAAGGATAGGACGCGAGATCTCATACCATACCCAGAGCATCCGCGAGGATGATTGTATAGTAAGAAGGTGAATCGCTGCCATATGTGAGCAGATTACGGTCACTACCAGCAAGGAGATGGACAGGGACACTTGTCCCTGCCATGGATAGACTAACAATGTGAGCTGACTGTGGGTTGAGGTTTATGCAGTTTCCCTTATTGGAAAAAGGGGGAGCAAGACCACAGTATATTCCATGGCCGCAGATGGACAAGGATAATTTAAAGTGTAAGCTCCCGAGTTTGACTTCCGTTGCTGGGAAATGGATATACGGGTTAGACAAAATTACAGGAGGAAACATGCTGGCCATAGGGGACATAAAATGGCTCCTGGCAGCTATTCTTGGGCAAAGGACTGATGACATATGGAGGAGAGAGGGTATTGAAGTGTGACAGCACAAAACACAGCGCATGATGGAGAGCAGTTTAATAATTGTGGAGCAGATGTGTGGAGGGCTCTCAGGGTATAGTATCCTTCTACATCAGATGTTTGTGCAATTATGACATGTAAGTTGAAGGAAAATGAAGACCCTATTGCTTAGATTCAGGATATTCAGGAAAAATGGCAACTTGAAACTCGCGAGCTGTGGGAAAAGACAATGGCATTATTTTACCACATTTTATGGCAGGGTTTACCTGAGCCAGTGCAAAGACAGATGAAGAACCAAGTGGGGATGGAAGCGAAGCCATGGGTTGAGATACAGTTGACGATAGTGTATCACTGTCGGCTATTGCAAGAGAAAAATGAGACTAGGGAAATCGAGGATGCCAAATTAGTTTAGAAAGAATTGTCAAAATTTGCAATAGAAGGGGTGTTATTGACGAGTGGAGAAGAAGCAATGGGCACATTGCAGGTGAATAATCAGCGCCGAAGGACCAAGGTGGATACTGGTTTGTGCCATGAGGCAGAGGTATGGGCTACAGAGGAAGAGGAGGCTTCCAAAACAGTCAAGGTGGGTTTCAGAATGCACAGAGTGAGAATAAGAGTACCCAGGGAGGGTTTAACTGAGGGGTACTTGTCAGGCAAGCACCCCCAGCATGTTGGACTTGTGGGATGACAGGGCACTTTGCACGTGTATGTGGGACCCAAGGGAATTGTACAGAATGGCCAATTTTCAAGAGGGGGACAGCTTATCATCCATCATATAGCACACAAACTAAGGAAGGGTCTGCCCAAGATCAGACAGTGTATCAGACACAAGCAATGCGAGTACAGCAGGTACAGCAGCAAGAGCAAGTGCAAATGAATCCTCCACAAGGGCAGTCACAACAAGCCCCCATGCAGACACAGCAGTATGTAAACACAGTACAGGTGCTGACACCCAGAATAGGAGGTGTGAATGTGGTAGGAGGAAATCCCATCACAGGGATGGGGTTGAGCCTGTACCCACAATAGGACAGCTCACATGGTGACTTGATGTGTTCAGTTCTATCTGTAACAACAGACCCACAGAGACAAATCTTTTTCTTTTCTAGTAGACACTGCGGCTACTCATTCATATATATGAGAGGGAAAATATCAAATGTCGGGAATTGCCATGGATGCTCAAGGGTTCTCTGGAGCTACAAGTCGTGTTCCTTTTGCTGTTGAATTACCAGTCTCTATAGGAGATTGTGATATGTCTGTTCCATTGTTATATTCACAGCAGACACCGGTTAACATTTTGGGAAGAGATTTAATGACAAAACTAAACATGCAGATTTCATTTACTGATCAAGGAGTAGTGTGTTCCACACCAGGAATACACTATTTAAACGTGGGTGAAATTATACTCACGTTCACAGGGCAAGTGGCTCTGCGAGGTGTTCCAGTAGATCCAGAGATGTTTCTATATGGGGTGAGCGTTGTACGGACATGGCGACCTGGCTTAGTGGGAAACATTGTGAGGATGCCTGATGAGTTTCTGTTTAGACCGCGAATACCTATAGATGAAGAGAGAGACAGACTATCCCTATAGAAGAAGAAGCAGCCATACTACAAAAGGAAATGGCAATGCTTGAAGGAGTAGATGATAAGGGTAGACCATGGAGAACAGTAATAGCTCTCAAGGAGGGGTATAGATTGACTGTCATCACTGATGACGACATGTTCAGGGAAGACCAAACAGACGAAGAAGTGGTGTTCTTTATGAGCATCAAATACTGGATAACAATAGAGAAAAGGAAAGTTTCATAGCGAATGGCGATAATGCGGCAGCGTCCAGCACATTTTCAGGAAAACTTGGAGAAGGTGCCAAGTGTCCTTTAGACGACAGCCCCTTATGACATAGGTTTATTAAAGAGAATAGGGGAAGTTAAAATAAAGCTGAAGCCAGGAGCAATTTTACCTTGCGCAAGACAGTACCCCATGTCTCCAGAAGAGAATTAAGGTATATTTCACACTATTTAGCACTGATGAAACAAGGAATTCTGATGCCTTCAGAATCGTTGTGTAATACTGCAGTGTATCCGATCCAAAAATCTAAGGGAGGGTCATGGAGATTTATACAAGATATGTGACCGATTAACCAGATCGTAGAGGCAGAGTTTCCTTTAGTTCCTAATCCGGTGACGATACTATGTAGTATATCAGTGGAAGCTCAATATTTCATGGTGATCGATTTGAAAAATGCATTTTTCTCGATCCCGTTGCACAAAGACTCATAAGACTTGACTTCCTTTACATTCTGTCAAACTCGACTGAAACATACTTGTTTGCCTCAAGGGTACTCTGAGTCCCCATCGATCTTTAACAGAGTCCTACAGGTGGATTTAGGCAACATTGATTTTAAGAGTGCAGTGATACAGTACGTCAATGACATTTTAATTTGTAGCACCATGGAAGATGTGTGCAGACAAGATTCTATTCAGTTGATGACTATTCTAGCAGACAAGGGATACAAGGTAGACGAGGAGAAGTTACAATACTGCCAAGAGGAGGTGTTATACATAGGGCAGTTGATTTCAAATGAAGGACCAGAATACTTTGCAAGGTGATGAGAGAGGTTGGACTAATTGGGTGGGGAGGTAAAGTCCAGTCCAGCTCCTGGCCCCTGGGAATGATCTTATGTGCTGTTAAGTGAACAAATTGTACCAGACATGGCACAAGCCTTCCAACCAATTGTAGAGGGCCATATAACAAAGGACCGTATAGTTTGAGAGCCAATGATATATCGTGTACTTATTAGTGTTGAAGATGACTTGCCCACCTGAACGTAGAGATCCACTCATAATCCCTCCCCTTATAAAAAGTATACTTAGATGATCTCCTTGAGCCTATCACAACCCTTTGTAGGTTTTTCTCATTTGCCACATAGTATGATGTCACGTATGACACATTATTAGTATATAAATGTGCTATTATGTGAAATGTACGAGAGCTCGAGCGAATGTCTGTTAATGTCTGTTCTAACTTCCTGTTTTCGATAATTGTTAATAAAACAGCAAACTTTGCCATCTTCCTGAGGTGTCATAGTTATTGTGCATCCCATCCATTGAATGCGTGCTATCCAAAGTGCCCTACGCTCACGTGGTAGCACTGTGGATGGTTCAAGATCCAAACTAGTTTGTCTCCAGAGTTTCAGACGATCGAGTATCCTCTGTCATTAGCCAGAAGGTTGGTTCAATTATTTGGTGTCAGAGTTATTCTGAATCCCATCCTTTGCATGCATGCTATCCAAAAGGCCATTCGCTCATATCTTTTTCTCTGTAACACCTATTCTTGTATCTTTGTGTAAAATGCATGACCTCCAAAATCTTCTGGGGTTCTGCAATTGGCCCTTGCTCTCAACATGTCTCCCTTCTGGATATTGGTTATGACACTGGGTTTGTGTCCTCTGGTGGCATGAAGGATGGAGTTGACCTCTGTGCTTTTCCGATAGGTATTGGTGACAATTTTGTCAATCATACCAATTTCTAGATCAGGAAATATTATGATTGCCTTGCTGTGTGTGCATGTCATCTCAATTTGGAAAGGATTGTGATTCAATTTGGCTGTGAACTGTGCAAGTTCAGTATTGCTCCATTTCCATGGGCCTCATTACACAGAATGCGGTAAGGGTTTACCGGTACCGGTAAGGGCACCAGTACCGGTAAACACTTACCGCCTTACTACGAGGTCCCTTTGCGGGACCCGACCTCAACGGCTGGTTTTACCAGCCGTTAAGGAACGGATCCGCAAAGGGACCTTGGTGCTAATTACAGTACCGCAATTTGCGGTACCGTAATTAGCTTCTTCCCCATTCCCATTGAGCCCTATAGGGGCAAAAATGGGAATGGTGAAGTGCCTTGGTGAATGGGGAATTACCTCCCCCGCTCACCTTGGAGTAGGGCGATAATTCCGCCATCCACCAAGGTGGACACGGTAAAATACTGGCGGCAACCATGGCGCTTGGAGCGCCATGGTTACCGCATACTGTGTAATGAGGCCCCATATGACAGAAATATCATCTATATATCTGCTCTATAAGAGAAATATGTTCTCCATTCCTGCTTTGCTTGTTGCTAATGCATATGTGGTTTCAAAGTGGCCCATGAAGACATTGGCTAATGTTGTGGCATATTTAGCTTTCATAGAAACTCCAAATAGCAGAGTGTAGTATTGTCCATTGAAGATAAAGTTGTTGTTAAAGAGAATGAACTGTAACATGGCAATTAACATTTCACAAAAATGGTAATGTGATATCTCCTAACCACAATTTGATGGTCTCTAAGGCTAAATCGTGTCTGATAAATGTGTATAAAGCAGGTTACCAGACTGTAATCATCTTGCCACTCAACTGAATTCAGTATGTGCAAAATGTCCATTGAGCCTCTTGTATATGATTCCGGTTTGTACACATCTTCTCTTAATTGCATATCAATATATTGGAAATGTGTTCTGTGATCCACTTGTTAGTGAGTTTATCTTCTTTCATAATTGTTTTTAATGGGTCTGACGGGAGTCTTGCATAGTAGCCTGGACTGTTTCAGTGGGTAAACGCAGCCTCAATATAGTTCTTCCTTTTCAACACCACTATGTTCCCGCCTTTGTCTGCTTTCTTTATTATGATAGACTTATTTTCTGTGAGATTTCTCAAAGCTTTTCTCTCACCATGCTTTAAATTACCATGAACGTACGTATTCTTCTGGTTAGTTTGGCATTGTTCAAGGACCTTAGTTACTAAGGCACAGACATGTTGATTAGGTTGTTCTCTGAACTTGGAGGAACAAACTTGGATTTTCTTTTAAGATTGCTGGGGCAGGGTATGTCCCAATCTATGTTCAAATGGATGAGTAGTGGAACATCTTCAATGTTGTCTCCTTTCTCTACAGAAAATAGCTATTTAATTTGCTATAACTCTTTCATAATTATGGGACATGGTAATTGGAGAACTTTTCTCCCTTGTTCTGAAAGTCCTTGTTGTGAAAACTGTCAATAGTATAGTGATAGGCAACAAAAACATGCACAATGGACTAACCTGAGATGGTTCAGCAGGACAACGTAGTTATTAAGAACATCTCCGAAATACCTGTCAATCGCTAAGGCAAGGAGAGAAAGAACAGAGACCTCAGGAAACCCCTTAAGAGGGAGAAAACCCTGTTCTTCCATTCCGCAAAGATGGTTTCTCTGGCAGCAGCAGTCTCATCGGGATTTTAGGTTGTTATGTGGTGCAGGGTGAGACAACTATAGAGAGAGCAAGCGTAGTGAGGCTCTTTCACATATGAACTGGGGAGAGTCTGTTCAAGACAGCTGATATGATACCTGGATGTCGGGAGGTCCGGACTTGAGTACCGAAGCAGAGGGCACTCTGAAGGTAAGTGTGGGCAAAGGTATCCTGCATGAAGGTTGAAAAACAGCAGAACACAAAAAGTTTGGAAGGGATAGAAACAATAAGTAAAAGAAGGACAGCCAGAATATGCAAACTTATGAGCGTTGAAAACACAGTGGCCACGCGCCATCTTTCCGGTCTCTCCCGCATATAAACCAAGCGTTTCCTTGCTGCTAAGGCTGTCATGCTCATGTGAACATCCTCCTCCCCTGCCAGAACTAGACGGAGGCATGGTGCATTGGGCACCATGTTGGAGGGACTCAAAATGAAAGCACAATTCCACCTCCAATGGCGAAGAAAGGAATAATGACGGAACCGGGATATGACAAAAGCATGTTTTCAATTTGAGTTTCTGGTACATTTATAAATATCTATATATGTATCTGTTGTGTTGGTGGGTTCTAAAGGTGAGTATGTTGTACCCTTGTTCAATATCGATCTTTCAAATTGGTTTAGGCTATAGTCTGATAGGTGATAATTAAGTCCCTCTATTTGACCATCTACTCCATCTAACGGTTCAGATTCATGGTATTGGTCATGATGTTGCATTATTTTTCTTTTGCATTTGTCCTTTCCCTTTGCTCTCTTACCTCTTGTGTGGTTGTTTGAGTGCCATCTTCTTTGTACGGGGGATCTGAAAAGGTTACCCTTTTCCTGGCATAATTTCTACTTTCTGATTAATTGGCGCATCTATAAACGCTTGATCACTTCTAAAAAATGTGTTCTTATTTGACTGGTTGAGGTCTGATTGATAAGATTAATATTAAATGAATTTTCTTCAGTGCTTTCATCATTACTTTCAGCATCTGAACTTACTGGGGTGGTGGGTGGAGTTTTATTTGTGGGTTGCATTTTCTGATCATACCTATTATGAAATGTGTACACTCTACCTCCCCTATAATATTTTTCATCTCTTAAAAACGTTCTAGTCTTTTTCAGTTTAACCTCATCTTGAAATGGAGTAATTATTCTGTTCTGAATCTCATAAGTCTTCCTCTTTGGTTCTGGCATGTCAACTCTCTCTATTTCCTGTTTAAGTGATGATATTTGTTTGCTTATCCTTCCTAGTACTTTAACAGCATGTCCCATGAGCATCTTAAGCAAAATGGTAGAACTGGTTCCTACCATTTACTGTTATGTTCATCATCTCCAACATTTGGAAATACACACATCCTATCATGTTTTAGGTATTTTTCTAGTGTGCTTTTCCCCCAGAACTTGCTTATTTCCTTTTTTGTTAACCTCTCTAATCTAATACATTTTTGCTCAATCTCTCTACCCCTGTACTGTTTGACCTAAAAGTATGTTTTGTGCTGCCTCTTGGAAGAAAAGGGACTCTACCATCTTACTTCCAACTCTCTTTATAGTCTGTCATGTTTATTGTGTTATCTAAATGCATCCTGCTGTCTAGCTTTGTCAGCTGCAGGATGGGATGTTGTGGTAAGTACACAAACATCAACAGTGGTTAAATAAACGTTTTATTCGTAGCAAACTCCAGCACCCTGCGGCTACGTCCGCTCCCTGCAACTGACTCAGAATCTGGAACCTTGCACAGAAGATAACAGGTCCAATGTTCTATTATAACATTTCTGCACCTATTATATACAACAGAACTAACAACAATGCAAACACAACAACTCAGAGGAACACACAAAACTATTTACAGACCTGCTAGGTGTAACATGCAACTGCAGGCTCCAGTCAAACTTCACTTATTCACTGCCACACTCCTCACATGACTCCACTGCACATAATCCTTGATCTTGACAGGTGGCAACTTAATTTGTGTGGCGCAAGCTTGGCCCGCAGAGTCCTTGGCCAAAACCACTTCTTGCTCAGACCCCATACTCCTGTTGGGCCGAACACTTGGACCTGAGGCATGCACCCTGGCTGAACAGGCCTCCTTCTTAGTTCCACATCCCTGTTGCTCTCTCCCACGTTACTACCTCTTGACCTTCCCCCATTGGGACATGGCACGTCAAAAGTAAAACATCCATCCTCATCAGGCATGATCTAACCACTACCACTCTCCTATTACTTCACCTGGAACCATCATCCAGTACCCCGTACCCTGTACTGACCTTCACCACCATGCGGGGATCCATATATGCACTGGCCCCTTTAGGTACAAACCGGGGATTTCTCACCTGCACGCAATCACCCACTGCCACACTGAGAGGTCTCCTCCCTGGTTGAACCCTTGCCTCTTCCTGACGTAACGGCACCCTTTCCAAAACATCTACCATGTCCAATTCCCAACGCACGCTACTGCCCAAAGCTGCAATCCTCAGCTTAGGAGCAGGTTTCCTCATAAGTTCAAAAGGACAACAACCAGTAGCCATTAATGCTGTGTGGCTCTATGCTGTCAATGCTTCAGAAAAAACTTCAGTCCAGCACAAACCATTAGCCACTGCTAACTGAATGGCCCATTTGATGAAACGGTTAATTCTTTCCACTAAACCATTTGCAGATGGATTATATGACGCAGTCTTGTGGTGCTGTAGGCCGAGATTCCTCATGAACTCCTGCATGCAACCAGCAACAAACTGCACCCTATTATCCATAACAATACTGGCCGGCACACCTTCCCGGTCAAAAACAGTGCTAAGAAACGACACGATCTTCCCGGCCATTAACGTTTCCAATGCCGCGGACTGCACCCAACTCGAGGTATAGTCTACCAACACCACAATGAACCTCAAATCGCTGCCTAGCACATCCATGGGACCCATAATGTCAACTGCCAATGTAGACCACACCTCCTCGGGGACTTCCGCCGGATAAACCGGCTGCGCTCTCAGTAATTTGCTTTTATCACTCGTAGCACACGCTGTGCATTCCTTCACCGCTAACTCCCCCTCATCATCCATCCACGGCCACCAGTATGAATCCCTCAGCCTCCTCTTTGTTAATGACCTCCCCAAATGACCCTCATGGGCCAAATTTACCAACCTGGTTCTCAAACTGCAAGGGGGAAATTAACCTCTCACCACTCGCAACACCCCACGGACCTTCTGACAATTTGCGTCACACATGCTCATAGCCCCTTCCTGACACCTTATCACTGTACGCGGACACACTGCCCCCAAGGCTTTCTCTTATTGTTGTCAAAATGGGTTCGACAGCACACCCCCTATCCCATTCACCCTTATCTATCGCGGGAAACATGCTGGCTACTTGTGTACGTTCTTCCAACTCCTCCTGGAACTCCTTACATACACTTACTGGACTAGGCAAATGCGACAGTCAGCCACAGCATTCTTTGTTCCAGGAATGTATTTGACTCTGAAATTAAACTCTTGCAAATCAGCCATCCACTTGGCAATCCTAGGAGAGATTGAAGACATGCCCCTCATCATCAGCACATACATGAGAGACTTGTGGTCTTTACGAACCACATAAGGAATGCCTCATAGAAATGTTCTAAAATGTTTTGATGTCCACACTGCAGCCAAAGTCTCCCTCTCTATAACGGCGTAACACCTCTCTGCATCTCTCAACACACTTGAAGCAAAGGCTATGCGGCGGCACACCCCGTTCTTCCACTGATCCAAATCTTCACCCAAACCCCCATCGCTGGCATCAACAGTAAGCACTTTTCTATTCCTGGGATTGAACGACCCCAGAGACGGGGCATGATCCACATCGTTTTTTAACTCCACAAACTCTTTCTGGCCACTCTCTGTCCACTTAAATCGGGCACTTTTCTTTAGCAAAACCCTCATAGTCACAGTTTTTTCAGCATACAAGGGAATGAACCATACATAATATTCGGTCATCAAAAGGAAAGACCTTAGCTGTTCCTTTTTCACAGGAGCAAGTGTTCCTCTCATCACCCTCACCAAGTCCTCCTTGGGACTTATACCCTTCTCGTCCAACATGTGACCCAGGTATGTCACACTCGGTACACCCACATGACACTTTGCCCATTTCACTGTCAACCCATTTTTCTTCAAAACTGTAATCACTTCCATCACCCTGACATCATGTTCCTTGCGATCTTTTTCCCACACCAATATATCATACTAAAAATATTCAATACAAGGGATGCCACTAAATGAGGT
Organism: Ambystoma mexicanum; assembly: GCF_040938575.1. Taxonomy (NCBI): domain Eukaryota; kingdom Metazoa; phylum Chordata; class Amphibia; order Caudata; family Ambystomatidae; genus Ambystoma; species Ambystoma mexicanum. Next base: position 873,143,458 of record NC_090936.1, read on the forward strand.
TTGCATAAGCCTTTGGAACACAGCCGATGCCAACGGCAAAACAAAAGGCATACGGCAAAGGCAATATGCCCCAAAAGGTGTTACAAAGGACGTCAGGGCCTGTGAGTCTTTGTGCAAATCAATTTGGTGGTATGCAGAAGATATATCAAATGAGGAGAAACATGTAGCTGTCACCAATGACGCCAGAAGTTCATTGATATTAGGTAACCAATGACGGTCAACCCATATATTTGCGTTGAGTTCTTTCAGATCTACGTACATTCTCAAACTGCCATTTGGCTTGCGCACCAAAACTACTGGTGATAACTGTTCAGAATACTCAATCGCCTCTATTATGCCAGCTTCCTTGAGTTTTGTGAGTTAACTCCTCAATCCGTCTCTAGCCGCCACAGGCACCCTTCTTACTTTATGTACTTTGGGCACAGCACCTCTCTTCAGGACAATTTTGTGTGAAAATCCCTTGAGTTTCCCCAACTTTTCTGTAAATATGGTGGGGAAAGCCTCCTTGAGGTACCCTGCAGTTATGACCCCCTTGGTTTGTATCCCTCGATCATCCTCTACACACAACACAGGAATAGGTTTCTTGGAACATATCTCTAGCTCTAAAGCCGCCTGCTAGTCCAAACCCAGGACAGTGTCTCCCTTCTACTGTATGTCCCTTGAATTCAATTTTGGCCCACTCACACCCCAATACCTTTATGGGTACGCGGCCATACGCATACGGACATATGTCAGAAGGAATTAGTGAAGACACCTCCTTACCCTCTATCCCTCCCTCTTGGACACGGCTTGCTCTGATCGTGTGGCAGTTGTGTGTGTCACAATGCGTTGCCGTTGCCTTGGCAACCTCTCTCTTTCACGCGATGCCTTCCTTCGCCACTTGCCACTATTATATAAGGATGGCCTTCCTTCCTATATCGCTTGCCCCGGCCCCTAGCCTCTTCAGCGTAAAGGCAGTACAGCAGCGGCATGCGGAAACGGAGACTGTTCAAAAGCTCTGTGCGCCCTTGCCTAGCTGCTGACTTCTACAGCGATGGCGGTTTAGATGGAGTGGAGCAGGGTTTAATGTCTGCTGTGCTCACCCACCTTCCTCTTCTTCTGGTGGTGCAGATCCTTCGTTCCCCTGCCCCCTTCGCCTCATCTGGGGAGGCAGTCCAGGAAACAAGCACTGGCTGAGCGTGCTGCACACTGCAGGGGTCCAGACAGGAAAACTTTGCCAGTCCTCTCTCTGCACACGTGGTTCTCTGCTGGAGTTTGTTTCCTTGTTGCCAGTGTGGTAATTACACGAACACCAACAGTGGTTAAAGAAACGTTTTATTCGTAGCAAACTTCAGCACCCTGCGGCTCCGTTCGCTCCCAGCAACAGACCCGGTATGCGGTATGGGGGCAGCCATGGCACTAATAGCACCATGGCTACCTCCATACTCGTTATGATCCCCTATGTATTGTAAAAATAAAGGGTTTACTTAAATACATAGAGGCCAAGATTAATACTTGGAAAGGTTAGTACTATCACATATCATATAAACACAATTACAAAAACCAACTCAATGCGTATGGTATACAAACCAAAGTATAACCTTATTTAGATTACAATAAGCGGTCAAGGTGATTCAAACCTAAAACACATTCAGAATGGCATTAAGCTATTCTTGGGGAGTAAAACCAGAGTAGTTAGACTTTTAGAATATCATATGTAATTCAAGGTCAGAAGACCTGATTGGTCAGAACATACAGTGTTATTCAGTTATAGAATCTCTCCATAAGACCAACACTGTTAAAAGTGCATCATGCAACATATGTAACGTTCTTCTTTTCCAGAATGGATACAGTTCCACACCAATGTGACTTTTTAGAACACAGTCCAGAGGGAGTAACTTAATTTGTATACTACCTAGAGGCCTAAAGCTGCTCAAGGATAAGTATAAACACAATGAACTATTTTAGAAGTGCCCTAAGGCAATTCATGGAAAGCACAACCCAGTGTTACAAGTTTAGCAGCTATTTAAAGACAGTAGAACCTATTGATACATAACATTTACACTATTACTAATCCAGAAAGTTGGAGCAATGATATTTTTCAGAAGTGTATTATGCAAGTCTAAGTTAAACAACAATTCTAGCAGACTTTTAAGAAAAGCAATCAGCAGCTCAAGAAGTAAGGACCTATATACTTTTCAACGGGGCCACAAACAATTCCAAGACAAGTATTAACTCCAAGACTGTTTTAGAAATGCACTAAGCAGATCAGGGAAAGCAAAACCCAATGGTACACTTTTAAGAATGACAACCAGTTATAAACCTACTGGTAAGATTTTACCCTGATCAGTTAAGAATAATAAATCAGTACCAACATAATTACTTTTAAGAAGCATGGAAGACTATTCAAAGTAAGTAAAGCAACTTATATACTCTTTAAAGGTGCCACCAGCAGCTTAAACGTGAGTAATAACTTTTGTAAACTCTTTGTAACTTATTCTATGTCAGAGATACAGTTACAACACTAACTCATTTACAAGTAAATCCTTTTACACTTATTATAGTTTTCAAGACAGAAGCATTATCTTTTGTAATCCTTCCCTAGTCTGTAGCCTGAGTTTTCTCAGAGACAGAAGAGGGACCCTAGTGATCTAGGAGCCAGCTGTAGGCAGGTCAGGATAGGGTTCAGATGCAGGAAAGTCAGAGTTCCAGAGGATATCTTCTTCAACAAGTTAGTATTAGCTTTAGAGTTAGTTAAAAGTGTTCAGGGACTTATTAATTTAATTTATTTATGTAGGTAATTGTATTTTATAACACGCCTAATACCTTACCTGAGTTTGGTTTCTAAGCCCGATCTGGAATTCAAACCTCTGTTGCTCTGTGTGGTCTTGTTTCCAAGACCAGTACATTGCCCCTGTGCTATCCTCGGTCCACAGAAGGCTCCCTATATGTGTTCCAGCATTAGATCTGGGCGAATGGTATGGGCAAACTCCCAACCACACGAGTCATCCACTGAGCCTCAAAGGATTCACACAAGACTTAAGGTAAGTATTACCCAAGCCAACACAGTACCTTAGGAGAAAGAAGAGCTTCTGGGTGGATGGCTTCAGGATGCAGCAGCATAGGACACAGTCCCTGGATTCTTGGTCTAGAGTCTGAGGAAATGGCCACTGGATGGGAACCAGCATTAGAAGTCACCAGCAGAGGCTTCCAGCAAAGGATTCCTATTGGATTCTCGTAGCTCTGTGGATTTGGTGCCTTTTTACAGGAGCCGGATGAAGAAGGGAATATCACTTGTCAGATTCTGTTCACTCTCTTGGTCCTGCACTCTGGTGAGGGGATTTCAGGGATTTGAATCATGTCTCTGGAGGTCCAGCAGGAGTCTACCGAAGTTTCAGCAGGATTCAGACTTGGGAAGACCATGCACCGCACACTGGCTCAAGGCCCTTGGGTATTTGGTGGTTTGCAGCCCAGCAAGGGTGCAGCATGTCAAGGAATGGTTTGTCTTGCATGTATTCTCAAGACTAGTGAATCACACCAGACTGTGGGTAGGAGTCATTGCATTTGTGACCCCCAGGTCACTTGGAAGGAAGGGTTACTTCAGGCTCTGGTTAAACAGGAGGATATCTGGTCACTGGAATTGGCTGCAGCCATCATTTCATCATTTACCAATTGGTTCCAGTGGTTGACTTGTCAGCAGCTTTCAGGATCAGAGTATTTATCATGAACTACAGTACAACTTCTGCAAACTCTCTGCAGTTTACAGAAAGGAACAGTTTGGCTGTCCAATCGGGACAGCCACCCCACTCCCCCACTCAGTAGGAACATATTCATTTCATTCAAGGTGAACGACAAACGGCTGCAGAGTTTTGGACTCCTTCCTCGCTTCCTGCCTTCTCAGGCACCCTGGAGCCTCAGTGGGGAATACAAAGGATTCCCGCTGAAGACAAAACTTCAGCTGAGGTTTTCCTGCATAGAAGGACAGAAGAAGACCCCAGAAACAAAAAGCAAATGAGAAATGACGAAAAAAGAAGGAACCCACTATTCTAGCAGAATAGAGCCACCCCCGTGCAGTATCGAGGCTGATGTGACCGCCTGTGAGTAATAATTGCTAAAAGTCATAAAAGTAGTTAAACTGCCACCAGCCACTCAAGTTACCTTGTAATTGTAACAACAAGGTGACCAGGTAAGTAAGCAAGGGGATACATTGCATCCCCCAGCACTCCACAGAAGGTTGGGTGTGCTGGTTCACTATATAAACTGCAAAGGGGATGAAAATCCCACTTTACGTCTTGGGAACAGTAGTTCACCCAAGTGTTAATAGAAATTATTAATTCTTAACAACTCTTAACTTTCTTAATAGAAATTAAAAAGAGAAGGTTAAAGGGGCAACCCAGCCTAAGGCCAAATGTTACAGGGAACTACAAATCCAAACACATATTATGGAGAGACATAAAAAGATCACCCATAAAAAGAGTAAAAGACTAGATGAGAGGGGAAAAAGATTCCCACTCACCTAGGAATAAGGGAGAAATAATCATAAAGTCCAGCAAAAAGTCCTAGGGTTGACACAGGTCAGGAAGATGTACACTGAAATGAAAATCTTACCTAACCCTGTTCACGCCACCACAATTTGGAGGAGGAGGACAAAGACTCCCAGGATGGAGGCAACTGTAATCTCCATTGCCTGAACTTTCACTACCACCCCCTCTGTCACCACCACTTATGTAACAGTAGTCACATAACATAAGGTGATTTTTGGAGTTTAACATTCACTTAATCCCATGGACAAACAACAGGTGTATATTGTAACCCAACTCAATGACACACCTTGTCATTTGACACGGTTAGTATAGCTCAGTGGCAACGTGCTTGTCTTGGAAGCAAAACAACGCAGAGAAACACAGGTCTGCTCTTAGAAACCTCTCCGGTATTAAGCGTATTATTATAAAAAACTATTATCATTTCATAAGCTTGGAAGGATGAAGGGCTGAGTGTACCTGTAACCATGAGGTCCAACACAGATCCCGGTAGTGGTTCTGTGCAACACACCAGGGTTTACATAATTTCCCCAAACCTCCAAGAACAGTTGGCGACATATGTAGAACACTACTAAGGCAGCAGTTAGTGGTCATCAGGCAACCAATCAACCTCCTCCTGGATCAGTATGCATCCAACCAATGTTGAATGTGGGTGATGATGTTCTTGCACTATTGCATTCAGGGAAGTCATTACAAGGGGCCCATGCTTCACCCCCATGCATCCCAGAGTGGCACGAGGATGAGGGAGCAATCAACCAGCGACCATCATCTAGACACCCAAGCACATGATTATCTGAAAGTCTCATCCAACCCTGATATAGCAGAGGAGCTCTGCGAAGATGTTGGCCAGAATGTTGCTCCTGCAGACATGCTCCTCACCTCCTAAGAGGGCATTTAGAACCTCAAGTGAAAGCTGCAGGTAATGCAGGCATAGCTGAGTGTTCAGGATAGCATGGCAAGGCAGTAGGCGGTGGTTTGCACATTGTTGTCCAGGCCATGAGAGAGGTTGTCAGCCGGCACACAAGATGGAGAGAAAGGCTGAGAGCAGAATCCAGGACATCTACAGGGCACTCACCCAGCTGGCTACCACCAATGCCACACAGATATGAATAATGTAGGAGGCCATGGAAAAAACAAGGCAGGCATTTGCCTTTATTTTCCTGGAGCACCTGGAGAATGCCACTTCCTGATTTTGAATCCATTTTTGGCATTGACCAGCAGCCAGTTAAGAGTTGTCCTGGGGTGTAATACATGGTCTCTTTTGCAGGCACCACAAATGTGTCTTGCTGTAGCATTTTGTCCCACTTGGAAATGAGAGAGAGAGAGAAAGAGAGAGAGAGCGTGAGTGAGAGAGAGAGAGAGAGAGAGAGAGAGAGAGAGAGAGAGAGAAGCTTTTTGGGGTTGTTACCTAAGGAACTATTGCAGTGGTCCATTCTTGAGTTGGTTAGAGGTCCCATCAGTATTGTTCAGTCTCCCTTTTGCACAAAATAGTGGAGTGGACAGGGAGAGTGATCTATCTTGTGTTAGTGAGGTTATGGATAATAGAATCCTTTAGATACTAGATAGTAACAAAAACAATTTCATGGTGAGATTGATCTAGGAAATAAATGGTACTTGTATTCCATCACACAAAACAAAATGTTAGGGGACAAGTGCAGCACATTAATGTAATTCTTGCCCTAAATAGTCATTTGTAATCGTCTCCTGGTTGGTGGCTCCGCCATCGCGACCAGGTGCGTGCTCCAGTTGTTGATGGTGTTCCTCCTCATCTTGGTCATTGTCAGGCTCACCTTTCTCCAAACTGGGCCTAACCATGTTTTGAAGCATGTAGCTCAAGGTGGGGATCTTTCAAACTCTTTGAGGATGTACTACATGGCATCTGCTGTCCTCTACAAAGAGTGGAAGCTGCCCACCAGGAGCCCAAGTGCCCGTTTGAAAGTGCCACAGGTCCTGACGTGGGCCTCAATATAGTTTGCCTTATGTGCATTCTGGGGGTCCTTGATAGGATTGAGGAGCCATGGCACGGGGGTAGAATCACCTGTACATTGTTGGCAGACAATGCATGTCAGCAGATGGATAGATGTGTTGCAGAAAAGGTACAATCTACACGCATTGACTGAAATGTTCTATTTTCCTCCTAACTTCACCCATCGTCACCTGCATCTCACTTCTATCATTGGGAGACACCGTAGGTAGTGTAGGAAGGTAGGGGAGTGCAAGTGAGAAAAGAGAGAGAGCACATGTGGGGAATGAGCCTTGAGAGGGTGATGGGCTTGTTTTACAAGTTGACATTGTACTGAGGAAGGTGTTATTATTACACAGGACCGTGGAGCCTTAGATCAATCCTTTGCGCATGCTCATAGTGTGCTTCTGCTTTTAGTTCCTAAAGAGGTATTGTCTTGCCTGTGGGTGGCCAAAGCTCTTAGGGTGTAGCAGGACATTCAAGACTACTGAGAATGTGCCATTAATCATTTCCACCAAATGTTGGTACACTCTCTTGATTAAGTGGTATTGGTACAAAACATCGAATCCAAAGACTGCGAATCCCATAATGTGGGATTTATTTCATTGCATTTCATCGAAAATATAGATGCTGGTGGGGTTAGGTTCATAATTATGGGGGGGGCGATGTGGGGAGAGGGGTGTGCGGGGTCTCCCACACATATATTTGCAGTAAAATGGGGTAAAAGAAAAAAAACAAAGTTATGGGATGTGCAGTAATGGATTCCCTGTCATCTCGTCGATCCGATTAAACCTTGTGAAAGAAAAATACAGCTGGATGAAATGAGGATGTAATGTAAGTTGTACTGTGTTGCCCGCTTGGAAGGGCCAATAAGGAGGACGCGCACACGGAGTGGAAACAAACAACTCTTTATTCAACCGATGTCAAACAGGAACTGGCGCTCTCGCGCCTTACCCAGATCTCCCCCTTTCTTTCCTCCCGCTCCCCGCTGCAATAACTCCGCCTTCCCAACAGCGGGGGCCGCACTCATTAACCCTTGAGTGCCTGGCAACATACTGTAGGTGTAAAATGAAAAAGAAAACTCATGTACTTATTTAAGATTAGGCGTTATATGCTATGGACTAGCATCGATAGTTAGGGAGACTCCATTTTGAATTGCATATATGCTTACTGACAAGATGGAGATCCACTTTGGCACATAGAAGTGAGATTTTGCCCATACGCGTCATAAATGCAGCCTCAGTTTATGTTTATCTGAAGGCGCACATTCTGCCAATTCCTAGCCTGGCGCAAGTTCATCCGACTTCAAACAGAATGTTTATAAGGCTTTGCAAGTTTAATTGGGAAGTGGGTGCATTTCTGCGCCTGTATCTTCAAGAGATGCAGGAGGTCACCCGGAAGAGTCTGGAGCTCGATTGCTTTCACATAAACGATCATTGTGTTAATTTAAAGGTGTGCAAACTTCCTTAATGAAGTCATTTCTTTTGCCAAAGTCATTGGTTGCAGTGTATTTGAAGCCCATAACACATGTTGCACTGGGTGATGGAGATCATGTGTTCCCTCTGCAGGCCTGCTATTAAATGTCAGTTGAGCAAACCTCGCCAAGATGTGTGTCCTGTGTCAGAGTCCTTCAACAAAATTCAGCAGAGCCTCCACTGTTAGTAGATGATGTATACAAGTATTGGTGTTAAAACGTCTCTCAATTGTCCGAATGTTAAGATGATTTCTCATTGCTCTGTGCTCAGAGCATGGGAGCACATACTAATCTAGGCCATTGGAAGCATCCCACAAGCTTTCTCTTGCAGCTGTGGTCGGGCAGTCAAACTCAACTCACAGGAAAGGAGAATGGATGTTACAAGTACAAGGCAACACTGTATTACTTCAGAATAATGGAATAGCCACAGAGTTGATGTAAAAGTATAGTCTTTATATGTTTCTGCAATGACACAAGATGAATACAGAAAATCTTGGAGTGCCTTTCAAATACTAATCAACAGGTTGCATGTCTCGACAGGGACGGCATGTTTGACTGCTGTGACCCCAATATATCCTTGCAGGTGTGTGCAGGGGACTTGAGTAGACTGCAAAGTGAACTTGACAAGCCTAACCTGGATATGTACTGGACTGTCATCCTCAGCCTCTGGCAGTTACCTGATGTTCCTCCCTGTCAAATGTAGGCTTTGTGGCACTGCTTACCCATGGTTCCTCTTTGGCAATGTATTGCAGAGGTCCAGGCTGTCCTTCGTTAGTGCTAGCCCAGGGACCCTAGAGCATGACACATAGGAATGACATATGTGGAGAGACACACAGTCTGTAGGTGTTGTTTAAGTATGAGCCCACCCATTGCCTGCCCATGCTAATCCCTATTGCCGTTCCCACCCATTCCTGCCTCTCCTCACCCCAAAACTCCTCCTCAAGGTAACTCTTTGAGCTTGATCGCTTTAATGAAATCTTACTACCACTATTAGTTGCAAAAACCTCAACAACGTTAATCTTTCGCTGATTTCTGAGGTTGATGCGATACTTAGTTGTGATGTCTTAGCACAAAAGGTGTCGGTCATTTGTGAACCCTTTTGCCACAACATGATGTTTCCATTAGCACTGACATGGGTTTCCACCTGAGACAGGAGCCTCTGGGATGACCATTTGTGCTCTGGACACAAAGGGTGCCTGACCCCCACTCCGCCTCCTCATTTATGTGTGATTAGGCTCAGTGTGCTGTGTCAAGTACAGGGAGGGCACTCAGCACTCATTATCTGTTTAGGGACAAGGAGAACGCACTTGGCTCCCCAGTTACAGGATTCTGCCAAAAGTAAACTAGTATTCCGCTGATTACTGTCTTACACCAACTCGCCTTCCTTTCCCCTCTGAACATGTTTCATTTGATCCCAACAACGACAGCCCATGTTTTAAACAACATGTTCATAAGCCAGTCCTTACTGGTGGCAGATACAGGTCCTTGGGTGATATGTGTTTACTCTTGATACATTCACTTGTCCCTGATGATATCTGGCATGTTAGTGTCTTCTGGGGCTCAGACTGAGCATTGTTTCAACTCATAACAAAAGCTTTAATTCTGTTCACCAGAACACTTTCACACAATATGTGTCTGTCGCTGTCTGTCACAGTGTCCAACCCCATCTCTGTCACTCGATGCTATCTTTCCCACGTTCTCCTCAGCTACTGACTCTAGCAAAAGACTCTATCAGTCTCTACACCTCACACCCTCTCCCTCTTCCCTTCCCTCACGCCAAACTCCGCCAATCTCTACACTTCTTTCACACGCTCCCTTTCTCTCTCCCAACTCCCACAATCTCTGCACCTCTGCTACCCTCTCTCTCTTCCTTGCTCTATTGGACCTCCCCAATCTCTGTACCTGTGCCTCTCCTTTTTCTCTCTGTCCCAACCCCCACAAACTCTGCATCTCTGTCACTCTCCCTCTCTCCCTCTCTCTCAACTCCCCTAATCGCTGCACCTCTGTCATCCTCTCTCTTCCTTTCTGTCTCTCAAATCCCCCAATCTCTGCCACTTGAAGTGGACCGCAACAGGAGTAATATATGAGACAGCGGAAGGCAGTTATAATTGTAAGTATATTTAATCATGCAAGTACGTTACACGGAAAGAAAGAGGAGGGAGGCTGCTTGTAGCAACGAGAGCTGGACAGTTATAGTTCAATTGCCGTCCTCTCTTCTAGAACTCTGATGAGACCTGAGTTCATAGTGTTCTGATTCTACATACCATGATGTGATCAGGCATGTCCCACAGAGATCAGGCAGCTTCTATCACAATGGTAATATACTACACCACTGTCATCCTCTACGTCTTCCTTTCTCTCTGGTCCAACTCCTCTAATCTCCACACTTGAATCGCGTTCCCTTTCACGTGCTTGCGCTCTCAACTCCCCCAATCTGTGCACCCGTCACCCGCTCTCCCTTTCTCCCTCTCCCAACTCCCCCAATCTCTGCACCTCTAATCCTCTCTCCATTTCACTCCCTCAAACTCTGACTCTGCACCCCTCTCCTCCTTCTTTTCTCACTCTCTCTTGTTTTCTCTCTCTCCCAACTCCCCCAAAATCTGCCCCTCTGTCACCCACTCTCTTTCTCTTCCTTGCTCTCTCACTACTCCCCAATCTCTGCACCTCTGTCCCTCTTTCTCTCCCTTGCTCTCACAACTGTCATGTTGACGTATCCTGGACGACGGGGGCGGGAGGGACCCGGGGCGGGAAAAGAGGGGAAGTGACGTGGGAGGGGCGGGGGGGCAAGTTAGTTACAGTTGAGGCACGAATAAAGAAGGAAGTTGAATAGCGTCTCTCCGTGTCAGCCTTGTTATTGCCGCGACCTGCATGCGCGCTTATCCCTAGGCCGGGGATAGGACAATGGCGACGAAGGTGGGATTCTGAGAGGCAGGTCCCCGGAGACGAGCGCCGTGCATCGACACGCAACAGCGACGAGAACGCCCGCTGACCGACGCCCACAGCAACCCAGAAGCGAAGGGTGTCGCCGATCTCTGAACCTCTGTCACCCTCTCTCTTCCTTTTTCTCGCTCCCAACTCCCCCTGTCTCTGCACCGATGTCACCCTCTTACCATCAGACTTTGCACTCGAAGTGACTGCCACGGTTTTTGTTTCGTTGAATCGAGCCATTCTTCTCACGCTGTTCAACACACCCTACGCATCAACTCTCTGATAAGTAACCCTTTGTTTGGCTAGATGAAGCCGCCTAGCCCTCTAACGTTTAAAATGCTCAAAGTCGTATCTCCGAAAAAGACAACGTTTGCGCGCGCATGGAAGGCCGCTGCAACTTCCATATTATCCAACACGTTAAAAAGCCCATCCATCAAAGAGTGACAATTCCCAAAAGACTTTCCAAGGCGCTCGCGCTGCCATGCAGCTGCAGTCGTGCCAGGTACAAGAAAACTGTGTAGTCAGACACTGCTGCAGTGAACTTTAAATAATAAAAGAAAGCGTTGCACGCGCCGAGTTGCTAACTGTTTTTTTTTCTCCAGATGTCTAAAAGATTGAAGCACGTGAGAACAGATAAATACACGACAAGAGCTTTTTTTCTGCTGAGTCTGCTAGCGACTGTTTTACTGGTCAAGCTTGGCTCTTATGAACCACACCAGACACTTCCACATGAAAAATGATATCTGTTGTGTAAACCTAGGAGCCTGTTTAACGAGATAGAGATGGGAGATAGGGATGTGGGAAATGATCCTGAAATATGGTACTTGTTATAACTCCCCGGCCAGTATTTTGTTAAAAAAAGAAAACTTGAAATCGCAGCACTATCCCAGAAATGTCTGCTGGCACTGCTGACATTTCCTTGAGACATCTGCTGGGATGAAACTTCTTTGCGCCTGGAGGCAGTGGTCGAAGTGTACGGAAAGAAGTAGTGGAACTATGTTCCCTGCTGGCCTGCCCCTGCTCCCCACAAACCCCATTGCCACAACCCCTCCCACACACAATACACCCCCACCAAACACTTGCACCTGCTGTTTAAGGGAACGTTCAGTGCAGTGCACTGAAAGTGAAGGTTTCAACTTCTTCCTACACCTTTATTTTAAAACAAAAACATTCCGGAACGGTTTTAAAAAAAATAAAAGTATAGGAGCTGTAAAAGGTCATTTAAAAAAGTATAGGAGCACCACTCCCGACCACTCCTGCTCACTTCGACCACTGCCTGGAGGTGTGGAAAAAAACATATTTGGAAATAAGAGGATCACAAATTGCAGGGGCGGCGCCATTTCCTTTTAGGTTTTGGAGTTGAAATGAGGCTCGAGCCTCATTCTTAACCCAAAGCAAACTACTTTGTGCGTATCCTGGAGTGCACTGCGAGTGCCGTTTGCTGCCTTGACTGCCTGGTGGGGAATGCTGATTCTCCTGGACTCATCCTCGCATATAGCGGGATATTTTTACAACAAGGAAAGAAGTGAAGCAAAGACTGTTGAAGCCCCGCCCACTCTCCTCCTTCAATCTTTGCACAGCACATAAGTCTGGGCCGTGCGCAACTGTGTGCGTGCATCCCGGAGTGCACTTCAAGTGCTGTTTGCTGGGGGTGGGGAAAGGGGAACCGGGATCTAGAAGGTTCTGTTCAGTTATCTTGTGGGGTTAACCTGTATAGTGGAAGGTGTAAACCCTGGTGTTCCCTCTTTAAAGGTACTCCCCATTGAAAAATATTGTTATCTATGTGGTGATTTTTTCGTTTTTAGCATATTGTTGTGCGACTCTATACATACCGTAGAGCTTTGATTTCTTATATACGAGGAATTGACACCTTACGCAACAGAATCATCACACGTTGAAAGCCTAAGGAATGAATTGTTTTGTTTTGACCCACTGGGGTATAGTTGGGTAATCTGGTGTGGCTACTCCTAGAAATAGCCTAAAAAGCTGATTGATTCTCCTATGCAGCTTGTAATAAACTGTTTTCTAGTTCCACAATGAGGGAAAAAAGCATGTATTCGAGAAGACATTCTCGTGGTGCCATTGGTATTTACTCATAGAAGAGATATCTATCTAGGGCAATGGCGGTGCCCCTACCTCCTTCTCCTCAAAAAGAGCGTAAGGAGAGGAGTGTTGGACTAACATAAGCCCTGATACATCTCTACTGGTTACACAGAATCAGCAAGGTCCGGATCATTCTCAGTCACTCAACGTGGAAGACAACGAATTAGTGCTTTTGAAGGTTCCAAAGAACCCTGGACCTTTGTGGTTATCCCAAATAGTTCCAATGGGGGTATTTTGGAATGATCCTTCTTAGACACACCTCCCATATTTCTCTCAGGGGAAATAACCTTACTTGGACTATCCCAACACATGGAAACTGAGGGGGGTTCAAAGCGGCGTTAATGCAAGTAAACTTATTGACTTCTCCCCGTTATTAGAGATCATTGGGGAAATGAAGGGGGATGTTATGAGGGAATTTAAATTACAAACAAGTCTTTTGAGAGATTTGTTACAGTCGATGAATGTCTATTCCTCTAACTGCACGGTCACTGTGAAAGAGGGTTTGGAAAATGAGATTAGTGCCATTCAGTTGAATGCAGGTCTGACGGATATCGCCTGGAAAGGGTATGAGGTGGGTAGTGGGTGGCTCTCACCCCCAGAAGAGAACTCTATCTCTCCTCTCAAGGGGGAGGACTCCAATGTAGGGCGGCAAGAGGTCCACAAGCCCTTTGTTAATGTAGTAATGAAGAATTCAAAGAAAAAAGGAAAAAAGAAATAAAATTAAAAGAAAGTTGGTCGCAGACCTAAGGGCCTCAAGGATCTCGCTGGGGAAGGAGGGCAGGGAGGTGGATATTCACAGACATATAGAACACCCCACAATTCATCTGACGAGAGGACTCTCCCAGTATGAAGAGGGTAAAAATAGATTTTCAGATGTCCTCAAACAAAAGATAAATCCTGGGAAGGGGATTATGAAGTGTGCAAATAATAGGGAAGGAGTGAAACAAACATATGAGATCTTCAAACAGCCCCGGGATCCTCTTAATTTTTGTAATACAGAGGATCCTAACATGAGACACCCAAAGATGGGAGCTACGAAGAAGGACCCTAATGGTATTGGCAACACTGGTCAGGGGGTGTGAGGGGGCTTCACTCAAGGGGGGACCTGGCTTAGAGTTTGACACAGGGGCAAAAACTAAACCGATGTCTGAAGAAGAGGTCAGAATCCTGGTAAACATCGTTCTGACCCACGAAAGGAAGACTGTAGACTCAGTGAATTGCGGGAGGGTTGTCCCAGGTAAAAGGGAATTGATGGGTACTTTTGCAGGAGGACTGGTGGACCAATGTGATGGCCCTACAGGCAATTTATATGAGAAAGATTGGGACTATCAGCAGAAAGAAATTCTGGGAAAGGGTCCAGGATATATGCAGCCCGAGGAGGAAAGGGGGAAGAGGGATCATCACTTAAGGTTAAGTGATTCAGCCTTCCCCGACAATCCAAGTTTGGTTTTGAACTATTTGTTCGATGAAGGGGGGCCGCAATCCTTGAATAGATCATGTATTTTGCTCTTTTTGAGGACTTTCCGGAACTCAGGCTGATCGCATCTGTGGATATTAAATTAGTTGATTGTATCAATCCCCTGAGATACGATTATGTTAGATTGGTAATACCTTCTCCGTTGGTTAGATCTACTCTACTTATTGAGTGGAGTAGTCTTCAGATGTTTGGGTATGAAGTAACCATATTTAAAGAGGCTAATAAACTGGCAAAGGATGGGAATAAAGTACCCATACCAAGGGCTAGAGAAAGAGGAAATGAGGGACAGGAAATAGGGCATGTTTGGAACAGGAAGATTCAGCTTTATAGGGTCCTAATTGGTGCTGACTGACACTAGCATTGAAATATTCTATTGTGCAGCTGCAGACTTTGAGTCAGCCACTTTAGAAATCTAAGGTTGTTTAGTTTATATCATGGAATGTGAGAGGCCACTTCCATCTATTTTGGGTGAGGATCTGAAGTTTTTTGATGTGATCTTCTTACAGAAGACATGGGCAACTGGAAATCTCATCTTAGATGGATATGAGTTAACTTGTTTGCGTGCAAGGCAGAGGGAGAGGGGAAGACCAATGGGCGGCCTGGCCTTTGCATTTAAGCAGGGGCTACCCTTAATCAAAAAGAGTGCGTGGAGGATATTGGACGGATTTCTACTTATTGCTCTTCACACACCCAAGGGCCCAGGATCTGTGAATGTACTTATAAATGTATCCTGGAATCCTGCGGATAAATCAGATAATGCTTTAAGTATTGCCCTTGGTAATTTAAACATATTGGTTGAAGATTGGCTTATAAATTCACTGGGGGGCATAATCATTTTGGCAGGCAGCCTCAATGTTAATTGTAAGGAGGCATATAACAACCTAAAGGAGCTTTTACTTATGGATCTGATGATCATGTCAAAGTATATAAGGAAAAATATACACAGATCATTGTGGCCCAATTTTGCAGAGGGTTGGGGGCTGGAATTGGTAGTTAATGATAACCCAATTTGCTACGCAAGGGGCTTTAACTCAATTATAGATTACGTCTTTCTCTCCCAGCAATTGTTTGTAACAATACAGAATTTTGAGGTAAGGCATTCAGAGTTGAGTGGTCATACAATGTTATGCATTCAATTGAACTGGCACTTAAATGCCCCTGAGTCAGATATAATGTGGAAGAACATAGGAGTCAATGTTAAAGGCAATAGATTAAAATGGTCTGTGGAAAAACCCAAGAAATTAAACAATATTATGATGCACGATTTCAATTTCACAACCCTGGAAGAGAAAGCAGAGAATTATTCATTGCTGAATTTCTCTGGACATGTGGAGAACTATTTGTCCACACTTTATCCAGTTACGAATAAGAATCGTATAACACAATTAAGTTGCACACATGTTTTTGACCCTGTTGTGAAAGATCGAAAAGCAGTACTTTTGAAAACAGTACGAAAGATCTAGAAAATAGGGGGTGTATGTGACGGAGGTAGGGAGCAGGTTAAGAAGTTCAAACAAGCCTATAAGAACTGGCTTAAGTTCTATCGTGCTTCCCTCTATCAAAAGGATGGCGAACACATGATGGCTTCTCTTAGAGACAATAATACGCATACTTTTTGGGAATTGTTGAACCAAACGGAGGTGAAACAACATCAGTTTCTTACTAATCCTATCACCAAAAAAGATTGGATACTCCATTTTGAGAACATTTAGAAGCTCTGTGCTAGTTCAGTAGAGGAACTGGAAGTGGCCGGATCTGAGTGGAATCCGGATGTATCCATAAAGAACATTGCTAGGATTATTACTAAATCTAAGTCTTCCAAGGCAGGGGGGTGCTAATAACTTGACACATGTTACTTTAAAACAAAATGTAGAGCTATGGGCCAAGCTTCCTCACATACTATATTCTGATATGGTGTGTAAGAAGAGTGCTCCTAATTCGTGGCAAATATCATATGTGATCCTCACCTTTAAAAAAGGCTCCCGCCTGTCTCCATTAAATTATAGCCCAATTGCCTTAATGGATGTGAAGTCTAAAATCTTCACGTCCATATTATTGGAGCACCTCGAGCTCTGCTGTGTCTCAAATGAGATTCTGGAATATAGACAAATGGGTTTTCGAAGAAATGTTGACAGAGATTGTGGGGGTCTTTTGCTTAGCTGGCGTCAGAGATGGGCGTGGCAGTCGGATGTACCTGCCATTTATGTGGCATCTATGGACATGTCCATGGCTTTTGACATGGTCAATAGAGCCTTACTATGGAAACAAGACTATGCAAGTCACTCAGAACAACGCAGTTCGAGCAACCTTTGGTCTCTCTTGTCGAACACACATTTCGATATCCAGGCCTTACATTGGCTTCCGGTAAAGCAGAGAATTTCACATAAAATCCTAACATTTACCTAAAATGTTTATCTCAATCAAGTCCTGAATACTTATCTGATCGTGCCAAGCTTAATATTCCCACCAGAAACATTCGGTGATCCCTGGCACCCACACTCCTTCAAGCTAGAGCTATACTGGTGAGTTTTGGCGGCACTAGTTTTGACGTTCAGGCACCTAATATCTGGAATTCTCTCCCTGCTTCCATTTGACTCATCAACAATCTTTCTTCATTCAAAAAATCCATTAAAACACATCTTTTTAATCTTAGTCCTGAATAAACTGTAACAAGTCTTCACCTCTGTGCTCTTGGTATAACTGTTTCCTGTAGTTTGTCTTGTCTTTGTTTTCTGTGCGCCCTCAGGCCCACGGGCGTGTGGCGCATTACAAGAATTAAAATAAATAAATAAATTAGTAGATTATGGAATTCCAAAGGGACTGTATAGCATTTCTATTCATCTGCACAGAAATTCAAAGATGAACGTGAGATTGAACTCAGATGGGAGGATGTCAGACAGACTTTCAACACACAATGGTCTACAGCAAGAGTGCATACGGGTGCCCCTTCATCATTTAATTTGTATGTTGCTGATGCAGGGAAAGCTTTAGATCAGATCACATTTGCATCACCGAAAAAATTGGTTCTTTAAAAATTATTTTGGCAGCATACGCTGCTGATTTTGTGTTGATTGATTGCACGCCGATATGGTTACAGAGACTGATTAATGCTTTGGCAAATCTATGAGCGAGCTTGATTTAAAAATGAATCATATGCAGTGTCCTGGGTACCCCATTTTAGCAAATCATTCGAAGACTTTCTACCGTTATTATCTCAAAACGAAAGCAGTGGCCATGGCCAGACAAATTAAGCAGATTAATTGGAATTTTGGTAAATTTTGCATGACTCATTGTAGGGACTTCTACAGAATGAGAGACTTGCACAGAATATGTTATGGTCTGGAATTCTTTCCTTCATGGATACTCCCTGAATTCAAAGTAGTCGAGGGCTTGGTTTGGAGAGCAGTCTTTTTCCATTTGCCAAAATGCGTTCCTATGCAAGTAATCAGGTATGAAATAGGCTTACAATCAATGGCCAGCATAATGCAATGGAGAAAACTGGCTCTTTGGAGAAAATGTGAAACTAGCTCTAAGGGGAGTCTGTATAGTCTTTTGGGGGAGAACTTGATGGAAGGGTTTGTAAAAGATTTACACTTAGAAGAAGTATCTATTCTCTACAACTTGGGAGCTTCTATGAAAACTCTTTTGGACAATCCCAGGAAGGTAAAAAACCTAATTATAGAAAATGATTGGTATCTAAATAAAAAGGAAGCTGGATACTTCAAATTGTATTCTCAAGTGGTTTCGCCCCAAAAATGATATCCAGACATTGAACATTATCTAAAGAAATATCCCAGTCGAGGGGTGAGGAATGACATAATGCAGTTTTGCTTTAATGCTGTCAGAACGAAGGATATATTACTTACAAGGAGGCAATTGAGAGATATAAATACCTTGTGTAGATTTTATCATACCATGGAAGAGATAGAACCCTTATTCCATTTATTATTGGTGTGCCCTTTTCTACTGACCGTTAGACTGGAATACTTTGGTTCATTTGTCAGTGATACTCAGTTCCAAGAGATTTGATCTGGGTGTTCATGTTACATGGGGATTCCATGGCTCTGAAACTTAGAGTCCTGTTGTTTATAAAAATTAGTGTAAACTGGAATGAATTTTGTAAGTTTGCCCTTTCTAATAAGTCATGTATGAGAAAGTTGGATTTTTAACCCTATTCATTAAATATGCAAAGACTACGGAAGTTGCTATGTGTTTGGGATGTAGCAGAATTACTATAGGCGGGAACTAATTATTTTCTTACCTTATTTTATTTGTATATAAATATATTGGTTTAGGATCTGTCTATTGTACGATGGTCTTTTAATGTAATGTGAATAATGTTTTTACCATATTGAAACCAAAACGATTTTTTGTAAATAGGAATAAGTACTTTAATGGTATTGAAACTAGGTATATATATGTTCTGTTTGTTTTTCTAATGGACATGTAATTTTATTTTTAAGTGTTATTCTTTTGTAAAGGTTTAACAAATCATATACATTTGTTAATTAAAGAAAAAAGCGAATTACTTCTTTAATTAAATACTTTAAATGTGGGTTTTGCAAAATGCAGTTACAGGTTGCCTTTTTCCTTAGGCCGTCACCTGCCTTCTGCCTTGCAGAATCCAGCAATGTTCTTGTCACCCCGTTGCCTTTTTACACCAGTTTTAACTCAATATTCACACGCACAATACACACAGAGACGTAGAGCCGTTTTACCGACGTGCTGACCAGGCTCCTAAGAACAAATTCAGGACAATCCTACGACAAAAAGATCAAACCACATCCACCTGTTACCCCTTCACGTCTTCCCCAGGTCAACACTGCCTAGTATTTTTTATCACCTAAATACTAAGTCACCACGGAAAAATTATATTTCACAAATTTATTTCATATAAATCACAATTCATAATATAACCTTCTACGAACAATATCCTAAAAAACAATTTACCATATATAAAACAACCTGTGTTGTGCTCAACCCTGTGACATCCTGCCTATACAAAGCTAAATCATGTACAAAAAGAGATCACTCTGTCTCGAAAGACAAAAATGGTCGATAGATCACTGGTTCCCTTTTACTAAAGGATACCATATGTACAGTATAAAATCTGCTTAATACATTTCTACCCCATTCAATGCTACCCTGGGGTGAGTTCCAACTCAATTCTCCATGTTATTAGTGTATTGTCACTGAATCACAATACCTTTAATTGCCCAACATCTTTCGTTCACCATAATTAAGTTTCACACAATACTTAAGAACTTCATCAGGGGGACCATCTATACCCTTATACCATCTCTCTTCCTCTATGGTAGGTTCAACAATATTCAACACTTTGCTCTAAGTGATGTACAACTACTACAATTGACACTGCGCCACATGATTCTTGACCTGGGGAAACAAAATAAGGGAAAGATAACAAGAAACAACAGTCAGTAATAAACATTTCACTGTTGTACTACCTAGTCCGTACCTAAGTTTACTGAACTAAGGCTTACCGTGTCACTCTTCCACAAAGTCACTTAACAACGGTTAGTTTAGGGGAGAGTCTCAACCACTGTGCTAGACTACTCAATTCCTGAAAGACACAAAACAGACAGACAACTCAAACGGTGTGCAATCTAAAAATGGACAACGTCTTAATACCATCACAGTCCTCGTGTACTAGTTGTCCTGCCTACACCTAGTTCCTAATCTATTAGTTAAAACAATCAAATTCAGTCACTACCGAATATGTGAACAGCGACTGGTTACACTATCAATGTATGCATATTGGTTTCTGTCACTAGTTGTCAATCTCCATTGGTAAACACCAATGTGTATCTATATAACGTCTCCACCCCTCCAAACTGGGCGTACTGTATTGTATTTAGTTATATAACTAGCATTCCAACAATGGACATGACCGTTACCTCCTTTCTAGGGGGATCTCATTCTCTTGGATTCACAATCTTGTGTCGCTAAAACCGACTTTCTTTCAATCAATATTCAGGTGGTGTGACTTCTCTTTAGTGAAAATGACGCTTCCACTGCGCCGTCTCTTGCTCGTGGCAACGGAGATTGCTGCTGCTACAAAGTAAACAAGTAGACCCACCATTAGTCCTACACGGGCTTATCAAATCTCGTCCTTAGTCACCTCATGACCATCTTTCCACCCACTGGACTACGAATGACTTACCCGCTCAGCAGTCTGACTCGATCCTGTCCCTCTCCTGCAGGACTGTGGCTCACCCTGCCGGTGTTCTCGGAGTGTCATATACATCCGTATAGACACATCACGTGAACGCTATTTGGGTCACGTGTGTCACGTCACGTGAGCACTTCTACTGTCACTTCTACTGTCACGTGTACAATGTCACGTGTTTATCGCATTTCATGGAGCGTTAACTCCTTCGTGCCCTGTGATCACACGACTCTCATTAGTCCTCCGAAGCGTAACGTCGGCTCCAATACACGCCGAGTGGCGGTAATCATCTGGCATTCAATATGATGCAAATCACTACCTTCTATGATTACTCATGCAATGGCTCGCTATCTCAACTTGCTGATTTTCTAGCTTCTTATGCAACTAGCTACTAGAGCTAACAATAAAATGGCACGTGGATTATAATTGCAACCCTCAATTACTAGGGATCCCCAGCTAGGCATAGTAACAGTGTTCCGCTTGTACGTACGTCACTTCCAACTCCAAAACCAGTGCCTCATTGAAGCTTACTGCAATTTAACTACCTATGCATGTGAATGGAACTGCCCAACTCGGACATACCTGTTTTTTCTCCCCAGTATTTATATCGGCATGAGTTGTAAATAGTACCATATGTCTCAGTGTCATGAGAACGGTGGACGCCCGGTCAGTGTTTCCAAAAGTCAAATTCGTTAAATCCTTTAGTAGCTGAATCAGTTAAGAAAATCAGCCATTGTTCCTTATACTGCAATTTCCTCACGTCAGCATCAGAGTTGCTTGTTCTTTGTAACTGCCACAGGACTGTCCATTTCAATTCTTCTACATCATGACCCATCATTGAGAAATGACTTACCATCGGGGCAAGTGTATTTAGGTTGTGATTGCAACTCCTGTGTTCTCCTATCCTCGTGGTCACTTTCCGTTCGGTCATGCCAATATACATTTTCTGGCATGGACACCATACAGCATATATTACATGTGTTGAATTACAATTCGTAAACTTGGTTTGTTGCCACAACTTAGGAAGTCCCAAATCCACCTCTCTTGTTCTGCAGGTATATTTACAGTTCACACATTTGCTACACGGGGCATGTCCTGTTAATGAGGGTAAACCCCACGATTGTGTGATGCTGATTTGTTCGTTCGATTTTTGGGAAATATCATTTTTCGTTAACAGTTCTTTCAAATTGGATGCTCTCTTGTAAGCACATAATGGGCTTTCCAAAGGGCTCTCGCCCCCTGTCAGTATGTGCCAGTTGTTTTTGATGATTTTGATAACTTCATTAGTTCTTTCATTAGAAGTGCTCACAAACACAATGTTGTTCTTATCTTGATTTTTAGGTTGGTATTCCAGTAATGCCTCACAGTGATTATTAATTGATCTTTTGTATGCTCTTTTAACAATCTTCTTGGGATAGTCCCTGCTAACCAATTTCATTTTCAGTTGTTCAGCTTCCTCATGAAAGGTGGAATTCAGAGTACTATTCCTTTTTAACCGAATAAAATGGCTGAAAGGTACATTTTCTTGTGTATGTCTAGGGTGAAAGCTATTGAAACTCAAAAACGCATTCTTGTCTGTCTTCTTGTGAAATGGTTTCACTTGCAGTATTTTCTGTGCTTTGTTGACCCAGATAGTTATATCCAGAAAATCTATTTTCTCTGGACTGTGGGTGCAGGTAAACTTTAAATGCCGGTTCAATTGGTTGATCCATTCAAAAAACTCTAGAAAAGAACCCACCGTACCTTCCCATATTATCAAAATATCATCAATAAATCTACATCATAAGGCGATTTTCGAGAAATATGGGTTAGTGGTTTGGTAAATGTGTTGTATTTCAAAATTCTCTACATAGAGATTTGCTGCCGTTGGTGCCACGGGAGAACCCATGACTGTACCATGAATCTGATGGTATAATTCATTGTTGAACATAAAATAATTTTCCGTGAGAGCCATTTCGGCACACCACAAGATGAAACTATTGGTTGTCACACCTGAATTTCTCTTGGCAAGTAATACATTCTCGAGCACCTCCAGTGTGTCTTGTTGAGGTAGACAAGTATATAATGCAACTACATCTAAGCTGACTAACAAATGGATTTCCGGATCGAAAGTCATATGCTCAATGCAATTTATTACCTCTGTGGTGTCTTGTAAGTATGAAAACATTTTTAAGACAAACGGTTTAAGGAATTTGTCTGCAAATTTTGCAAGTGGTTCTAACAGTGACCCTGTCCCACAAACTATGGGGCAACACGGAGGATTGTGCAATGATTTATGAATTTTAGGCAACATGTAGAACTTCGGAACCGACGGTCTAGGCACAATGAGATATTCATATTCCTGTTTGCAGATCCATTCTCTCCCGAGTGCCTTCTCCACTTTATCTTTGATAAGACGGGATAGTCTTTCAGTTGGGTCATCCATTAGCCTGCGGTAGTAAGAACTGTCACCAAGCTGTCGTTTGCATTCAGCAATATAGGTCACCCTATGCTGGATGACCACTGCCCCTCCTTTATCTGCCTTGCGTATGATAATGCTCTGATTTTTGTCCAATGACGTAATTGCTCTTTTTTCAACATTACTTAAATTTTGAAATTTGGAAGGAATATCCTCTTTCTCTAAGTTGTGGAGATCATGCCACACTGTTTTAGCAAATACTATGGCCTCAGGGGTATAGCTCGCTACAGGGGGGTCGGAATTGGATTTTGTCTTTAGCCCACTTTCATTCACAGTTATCTCAAACTCTTTATCCGTAAAAAACTGTTTCAGGTAAATCTTACGAAGTAATTGTTCAATCTCTATTCTCATCTGAAATTTGTCATAATGTGTAGTTGGAACAAAACCTAGTCCATGATTCAAAACTGCCTTCTCAACGGTGCTGGGACTAAATCCAGACAAGTTAACTAATAGGGATGATTGCTCCGAGTTCTGCACTCTTCTGAGTCCCACTGATTCACTTCCTCTCGCTCGTCCAAAAAAGAAACCGTGGATGTAGAGGATTGTTGTAGTTGTGGTGGTGGGCCTGAATTATATTGATTATTCATCAAAATTCACCTTGCTGACATAAAGAGTGTAATAGCTTCTCACTGGACATGTAGGGGCCGATTCATGGAAAAGAGCACATTAGTCTCAAAAGGGCTGCACACTGAGAGCGACACTGCGCAAGCCTACGCGCATAATAAAAAAATGCTTGCCCCACGTATTCATGGAATTTTCTGCACAAAGTAAAGCCCCCACACAAAGCAAAAACAGCCAAAGCAGCTACCTTTGCATGGTCCCATGGGTGCGAATACACTTACCCTGCAGTGTGTGGTGTCCTCTGCAAGCAGGCCTGCATCTTGGGGATGCTGCGACGGGTACCCCATAACAGGCACCTCGACAACATGCGTATGATGTATCGTAACTCTGGTAAAACTCAAAAGATCAGCATGCGAACCCCCGTAAACTGGTCCTGCTCCACACAACACTGCATACATGCACCCCTAAATCCGACATGCAAACCCATACGCGCTGTGATTTCTATGTTTAAGTATACTTACGCTTGCCTTTGGGTGGTGGAGAGATGGAGGGATTGGCGTGGACATTTTGCAGGCGAGAGGTTGCACGGTCAGATCCATGAATATGCATTGTTGTGCACATTTGTGGGCATTTCCATGGACTGCCTGCAGCCCGTCCCTCGTAACACCCAGTTTTCACTTGTTCTTACTCATTTTTTGAGTTCTGCCACCTACTACGCCCTCTTCACAGCCCTCGCCCAGGCTTTGCGTGGTGTCTCGTGCAAGGCACTCGACCGCTCGCAGAGACATGCCGAGCCTGCATGAACTCCATGCAAGTTATGAAAAAGTGCTGCGCAGTCAATTCCATGAATCAATTAACAAGGTTTTGCATGGAGTATGGCATGCAAATTCCCGTTTTCCCACGCAAATAATTCCATTAATCGGTCCCTTTGTGTTTCTGCTCCCCACTGAATACCTTTCTTTAATCTGTGCAGAAGTCAATAAACCTATCCCATGATAATCTGCAGCTATAAACTCCTTCCTGCATTCCTTTATCTCTCTATTATAACGAAGCCCCCCCCGACAGGTGCCCCAGCCTGGATTCCCAGTTGCACACAAGCCCCACCTTCCATAAACTTCATTTTAAAAAGGGTACAAACAAGCACCAACACATCTTCAGTCACCTGCTAACGTGGGAAAAAACAGAATGTAATAAAGCAAACACTGGAGCTGTTCTTTTTCATCGTTGTAACTAATGCTATTGTTTAACCTTTTCCTACTACTAGGACATGTACATTCATCCCGAATATACGTCCCAAGTCCCATAGGACATCATCGATGTCCCGGCAGAGAAAGAATTTGCATGGAAAGTTAAGGGCACTGTTTTAACAAAAGGAGGTAAAATGTTGTAAGAAGTCTCAAGAGGGGGAAGACATCAGTGCCGGCTGAAGATGCACTGTCCTATTATTAAATGATGTCTGTCTGGGGTCCATATCCTGCTTGGGAACATGGCACATGTTACCAAAACAATGCACTGATCGAGGGTAGTTTAAGGATATTAATAGCAAAAGGCGAGTGACCCAATAGTGCATATGTTTTTGGGGGCACAAGCAGTCTCATACGGCGCAGGTTTCTATTCTTACTGCTCCAACTGTTAACGCAATATATTAGAGGGAATGGGAAGAAACCTTGCGCAAGGATCTGTTTTTTTCCTTATATTGCACAATATGTTTACCTGTTTCTTACTGGATTTCAAATCTACTAGAGCAATAAAATGATAAGAATGTAGCTTCCTTGATTAATAATACATGCATGCTGACCGCATCAGCTCCAGTCTTAACTGTGTGGCAACATCCCAAATAGAGCAAAGGAGGGGTGTGTGGCATTCAGATAATCAATGGACTTGTTTATTGCCCTATGCACAAAAGAACAAAGAACGACAGGCAGCAGGGAGGAGAAGCCTTTAATGACCACTTAGGAAAAGCTCTTAAGCTTTTTTGCCAGAGTCACATGCCACACCCCGACGGTAGAGAGGCCATTTCATTTGAAAAGGTTGAACGGCCCTGATGCTGGCCCTATTAGGCATCCACCATGAGAATTGCCTATGTCTTGTATGGCTGTTTTCGATTCTCTCTATTACACATCAGAAAGCATTCAGAGAGTCTGTGAATCATGCTAATAGATTACTTGAGCCTGACCTTTGTACAAAACGCTCTTTTTTTATCGGCCAAATCATCTGTCTCACAGACACATTTCACCAATATTTTGGTCCCCATTAATCTTTGATACACACGGGACACAGCCTTCCACGACACTGCTCATCATTTCACTACTAGGTGAATGGCATTCAACTGGGCCTGGCCACAAACGATCTGCAAATGGAGCGAGGAATGTGACCTAAGTATCCTTTCCAGCAGATGGGAATTTAGACACCCATTGCTCTAAGTAAACTCAGTAGCTGTAGGGTTGAGGACCGACTTGGTTTACCTGTAATAGATTTGGACCTGGGTTCGAACCTGGTGGTCACTTCATCAACTGGGATAATGCCTCATCAGCTGGGTGACTTCTTAATCAACTGGGTTGATGGTTCCGATCTTCTCCGCCAATGTTATTTTAAATGTGTTCATTAAACATTGCATTTAACATGTGAGTTGGATGCGAGAGAAAAAGGGTGAGATGCCAGTTCAGTATTTATTTTTACCGTAAATACTGTCATTAATGTAGTACTCATATTTCGTTTGGGCTATTAGATGTCGCTTGCAACACCTATAAGCTGGAAAGAATCCATTACAGCACAGAGAGCGAGGAATGACATATGAGGAGGGACACGGAGTCTGTAGGTGTTGTTTGGCTATTTGCCCACCCATTGACTGCCCCATGGCCATGCTAATCTCCAAGACCATTGCCACTGATTCTTGCCTCTCCCCGCCAAAAACACTGCATCATTGGAACTCTGTGAGCTCACTTTATTCAAGCCTTATCATCAAACTTTGCACTTGAATTGCCTGCCTGTGTTTCTTCAAAGCAGTCTTCTGAGAGTTAATGATTTAATTGGAGTTGAGAACTCTCTACTTATGTAAAAAAAATGTCTTACCAGGCCTACTTTCAGTCACTCGATTTATAAGCACACGTGTGTTTCCTTCACTGAAGTCTTGTAAATAATAAGCATTGGCAACAGTTGTAGCTTGTGTATAAGTATTAAGCATTTGCCATGCACTGCTATTAGATGACCAGGTCCTCGCACCATTTTGCACCTGCTACCATCAATAGCAAGTTGATACCACTCTGGCAGTGCCTGGCAAGTGCTTTTCTTATGCCTACACAATTTGTTTTATTTGTTTCAAGACTTTGTCGGGTACTGGCTTATCTTTTGTTTGTTCACACGAAACCACCAGTCCAATGAACTCAAGCACTGAACTGCTGGATTCTCAATCATTTGTATTGTTCGACATCTCCATTGTCACGTAAAGGGCCGTGAGCGAATGTGGGATAAAGGGATCTGGAGAATACAATGGGTGCTGTAAGTATTGCAACTTTGAAGTCTGCGGAAGAAGTTTTCAAACTACCTCTCACTCTTCGGTGGGATAATGTAAGATGGTAATCCACATTAGAAGGCAAGGTCGACCAAGGTCTTCTGAATGTTTATTAAATCAAGCCACTCTCTATGCAGTACATTCTGACAAAGTCTAAATTCCCTCATAAAATATTGATGGCATTTCAGTAGGTATCTTGGAGTCATCATAGAATCACAGGCGCTAGATTGATCTCATAGATATTTATCAAAGGAGCATTACAAAGTTCCATACATTTCCCATAAATCGGCATAACACCCCAGAGCAAGATTTTACCCTACCCTCTGCTTTGACTTAATATGTCATTAGACACAAGCCAAACTAAAGGTAGGATTCAACTATTTCTCATTTTTCTTTGTAACCAAACAAATATACTTACAAATTCTATAGTTGCTAAAAGGCATCATTTTAGTTTTGGATCGATTGATAATAAAGTAGTTCTTTATACTGTAGGTTTAGAGTGCATCCCTTACTCCTTGTAGCCCAATGAGGTTTGGACGTTCTGGACCCTTTCATCAGCAAATTGTAATATAGTGTAGAAAGAAACATATTTTGGCAAAAAACAATACATTTTGAGAAATCACTGGAAGTACCGCTATATATAGATTTAGAAGCAAGCATGCAACTGGGCTCTGATCCCCTTTCTCTGGGCATACACTGGGTACATTCTCCATTTGACCATATCACGATTCTAATACAGGTATTTGAGTAAAGGGTGCAGTTTTTAAAATAGTTTATGGAGTCCATCATTATTGAGCTGGTGGCCCAGTAGCACACGATTTCCATAAGCAAAAACTGTTAAAAAATTGATAAACCACAATAGGATCTATTAATAATGGTTAAATATTAATCAATAATAGTTTTTAAAATAAGGCCACAGTGAGCTGTAGATGAGAGAGTCTTGAACTCCAGATGTGAAAAGAGATTCAAGGAAGATTCTGCAGGCCAATCACAATATTGCTGATGACCTACTCACTCTGGAGTATGGAGAAACCCTACCCAATGCAGGTCTGCATTCTTTGACTCACATGCATCAAATACTGACAACTGTTTGGCCATTCATGACATGGATGGCAGTACTGCTGTGCCCCTCCTCAAGTTTCCCCTTCTCATTCTTCGATCTACATGTGCATTGTATTGTCAGTCTTTCTACTTAGCCAATTTCCATGTACGATGTGCCCAGGGTATCCTGGCAGGGTGCTATTCTGCAGAACCATGGAATGATGAGTGGAACCCCGGGAAATGGGGACATCATTGGCTTACTGTTGGTTCGGCATCACATGTCATTTGCATAGTCATCGAATGGTGCTGCTTCATGTAGCGGTAGATTTGATGCTGTGCTTGTGGTGAGACCAAAGCCACATATGCATGCAGTCAGTGCAGCAATCCCATTAGGTAAGAGGGCTCCTGCATAGAAACGCGCGTTGGTGGCGAACGCTGGGTTCGGAATGGTGGGCATTGTTATGTGATTTGGCACATGTTGCCATAGTGCATCATATACCTGTACCAGCTCCTTTGAGAAGGTTGGCTGGGACATGCCATGTAGCATTCGAATGGTGTACTGAAAGGTGATCAGTGCTAGGAAGCTCGGGACAGCCACCAGCTTCAGCAGGGGTGGGATGGCACTTCTGGTTCTGACCCCACTCTGGATGTCGACCTGCTTGGAGCCGAGCAGTTCTGCTTTTGTGTCGCTGTTCACCCAATGTAGTGTAATTATCGGTTCATCAGTCATTGCCCAGGGGGAGTGTCTGACATGAGGTATGTGGGCCTCCTCCTCACACGTCTCCTCTGTGTTTGCGGGGCTGGTATATTTGGCAGCTGCTGCAGTGCATGTCCCCGCGCCTCAAAGTATAACAACAAATCATGGAACCACTAATCCACACATGCTAGGGGCTTCATGTTGCTTAAAAGTGGGTTTTGTGAAGGATGATGGCCTTAAATACTATTTGGGATGCAATTGGATACATCATTGGCCCATTTTCATCCACTGCATGTATTTACCTCCCTTGCTGCACTGATATATTGGAGGTATTACTGCCTGTTTTTTTTTAATCATTTGGGCAGTATGTCACCTTGTAAAATGGTGGAATTAGCACTGGAGGAATTACAATTAGTTTTTGGCAGTAATTACATCAGTGCTAAATCCCTAGGCTGTTTTATCACTGGAGGAATTACTGACAATTTTGTATTGCTTGTATTTGGCGGTGCAGTAAAAGCGATGTTAGTTCCGTCAAATACGCTTTTTTATCTCACCAAACCCGGAATGAGGCCAATGGTACTCCAATTAGCATTAAGCTGTAAAATGCAAAAGTGCACGAGACAATAAAAAAGAGAACATCACCAAAGTATCCAATGCCACCAGCACATCCTGGACACATCATGTAAGTACAACAAAGTTACCAAAAACAAAGTCACAGGGACACAGCACTTCACATAAGGCGATGTGTGTAAGAAAAATGAACATGCACTGATAGCCATAGGAACCGATCAGTGCCCCTAAACCAAATGAGTTTAGCAAGGTAAGTGGAGCAAAAATGCCTCCCTTACCTCCAAATGTCAGGTAAGGTTCAACACAATAGCAAAACGTAGGGTGTCCCATTGATATCTAATGAGGGAAAGCAACAACAAGAAAAATATTTCCTAACAAATACACTGCCCTTGCTGTGTTTATCATATGTTATTTCACTATTGGTGCTGAGTCATCTGTGAAACGGTTGCCGGTAGGACACTTATAAATGGGGGAACAATAATGTATTCACACAAACCTTAGATGTTCGATTTTCAATGCAACCAATAATATATTTTAATGACAGTCTAAAGAGGGGAGGCTCTGTGCTAGTTTGCTTTGCAGCAAGGATTTTATTATATGTCTGTCTGACTTTGTCATTTTAGGGTCATGGGACATCTGGCTTTAAACTAATAAAATTAAACTGTTTGACTGTATGCACAAAATGGTTTAGGGAATTGTTCATATAACACTCGGGCAAGCATGTCAGGCAACGTTTAATAATTACTTGTGAATGCTGTTTGCCATCCCAGCATGACAGGCAGCGTATACAAATAAAGGTAAGCGCTGCCTGACATGCTTTTCATTCACGCCATTCATTCATGTAACACTACTAATGAAAATGAGCCCCATACTCTCTTTCTTCAAAAGGTCAACACAATGCGACTAATAAGTTGGGTAATAGCAAAAACTCTTATTAGTACCCGGCGAGGGCGCAATCAGAATGAAAGAGACATTCTGATTGGCCCTCACCGAGGCATTGCCCGGCCGGGAATCCCTCGGTCGGGATTCTACTGACATTGACCCCGGCGGGGGGCGTGGCAGCCCATCAGCCAATGAGGAGGCTCGAAGCGAGGCCATCCCCGCTCCGAGCCTCCCCACGGCTGAGAGGCTGCCTTCACTCCCCAACCGGGACTCAGGTAAGGCCTTGCCTTCCCCTTTCCTCCCTCCTCCCTGCCCGCCCCACTCCACTTACCTTCTTGCTCCTTTGTCCCCAGTGGGGGACTATGGCAGCCTCCAGCCATGTGGAGAATCGGAGTGGGGCCATCCCCGCTCCGTGCCTCCACACGGCTGGAGGTGTCTATCGACCCCCACTGGGGAACCAGGTGCTTTTTTTTCCCCTCTTTGCCAACCGCACTTACCTTCTTCGGTCTTCTTTCAGGAACGGTTTCTATACTTACTGCTCCAATCTGATAACGCAATATATTAGAGGAAATGGGAAGAAATTTGCGTAATTATCTGTTTTTTTCCTTATATTGCACAATATGTTTACCTGTTTCTTACTGGATTCCAAATCTACTAGAGCAATAAAACGATAAGAATGAAGCTTCCTTGATTCAATCATACATGCATGCTGACCGCATCAGCTCCAGTCTTAAGGATGTGTCAAAATCCCAAATAGAGCAATGGAGGGGTGTCAGGCATGCAGATAATCAAGGACATGTTTATTGCTCTATGCACAAAAGAACAAAGAACAACAGGCAGCAGGGAGCTGAAGCCTTTAATGATCACTTAGGAAAAGCTGTTAAGCTTTTTTGCCAGAGTCACATGCCAAGCCCCCAACAGAAGGGAGGCCATTTCATTTTGAAAAATTTGACTGGCTCTGATGCTGGCCCTAGTAGGCATCTACCATAAGAATTGCCTATGTCTTGCATGGATGTTTTATATTCCCTTTCCCGGCGGGCCATTTTCTTGGTCGTTTTTTTTTTTTCTGTCCCGAAACGCTGCCACGTTTCGAGACAAAAAAAATGCTTTTAGTGCCCCGGTCACGCAGATATTGCGGGCCGGGGTACTAATAGCTATATGCCCTTTGCGGCGAGGGCATTACCGACTCAGGTAATTCCCCCAGGGCCTTCATTAAGGCCCTTGCTTTGCTCTGGCCTATAACTATGTGCCCCGGGGCATTACCTGAGTTGGTAATGCCCCTGCCGCTTGGGGCATACTGCTTAATTAAAGCAGCTAGTTATAACTCAGTTCATAGTATGTGCAATATGAATATTATTTTAATTATTTACTGTAGATGCTGTGTGCTCATACTCATACTTTTCCTAGTGCTGCTATGAGCATGAACACACTCATTTTAAATGTGTAGGCGTGGTAAATCAGTGTGTAAAATTAAGGCATAATGCTTTTGCGCCTTGGTTTACTTCTCCACAGAGGTGGGGCACATAGTGGAGGTAAGATCGCTGCTGTGCATTTCTCCTCCTTCTTGTCACTGCGTTTTTGTTTTACGCCTGCATAACAAGTTTACGCAGGTGTAAAACTAATGATTCACTAACCAGTTAATGCTCTCTCTTGGGCCCCAAAGATATGGATTATGAGGGATTCATTTTGTAAAATAAAATTGTATTTGCATGCAGGGGGCCCACCAACGTTAGCAATAACGTGCTTTTGGGTCATCTCCATGCAAGTTTCCACATTTACAAAACGGAGTGGAAAAGGGAAGGGTAAAAACATGAATTTGCCTTTCCATTTTACTCTCCGTTCTGTAAAATAAACAAATGCCATAGCAAATTATATGGAATCCACCTGTTTTTAGCATTGTTGGAGGTTCAAACTGCTGGCGGATTTCAAAGGAATCCACTATTTTTATGTCAACATGAAAATCTCATGCTGGCATAACACAGAGGTTTTGCAGGTGGAATCAGAAGTATGAGGCAGAAACGTATTTCCCCTCCCGTCTGCCACTCTGCTTGAAAAACCTTTGGAAAATCTATCGAAGGTTTGCCCCAATATTCTTCCATGCATGATGATATGTGGAAAGATGGAATATGGAGGAGCAGTAGATAAGTGTTTACTTCAAGAGAGTTATTGTCAATGTTTCCAACAAAAAATATGTTTGCAGAGTTGTGCAACCGCGCAAATCGACAACTAGCTGAAGTCAAAAGCATGGCCCCCACCTTTTCCTTTCAAGCCATTGTAGACTAACATGGGTCTGAAGCCCTGCAAATGATAAAAAACGATGTGTTAAGGTTTCCGCCAATGGACTTGCCAACACGTGGCAATTCAGCAGGGTTACTACTAAATGTTAGCTCATGCAAAATGGTTTGCAAATATTATGTGCAGAACAAGCATTTGCAAAGCTTTTTCCAGTGAAATGCAGCTCCACATTATAGTTTCTGGTAGGAATATAGAGTGCGGACCATGCACATAAAAACACCAACTAAATGTGAACCAACTAAACGCATTACTATTATTGTCATAATGTCTTTAGCTGTTACTTTATTTGTGGAGTTTAAGGAAATTCATGAGATCTACAAGACTAGTAGGGAGGTAATGATAAGAGATGTGGAGCTGTCAAGCCTGGGGTGGCCTTTTGGGAGGGGTCATAAAGTGCACATCTGTAATGATATTTGTACATCTATAGGTATCTCTTCTCCCTCAGGATGCAGATCTCTAGTCTCAAGTTGGCCCGTGCCATGGTGGAGTACGTTTTAATGTAGAATGCAAAACACATTTACATTTCTGAAAGAAAAATGTGACCCATCTGTATTGTAGCAAATAGATACTGTGTTTATTAATCAATAAGTTGTCATTCAAAATGCAGGAATTTATATTATTATTTTTGCTTTATTTATAATGTGCTACAGTCAAAAATAGAAAAATATGACTTTTCACATATAATAAGTTATACATGTACATATAAGTTCATTTAAACCATTAATACATCAGTCACATATATTTAGACATTACACATAAAATCAATGTCATTTAAAAAAACAACATGAATCAACATTCTCAGAACAGAAATGTAGGATTCTAACATTGTCATTGCCATGGCTTTATTGCAGAAGAATATAGTGTAAAAGTATATTTTACACTATGCGGCCAACTTCTCGTCCTCTTCTGCGGCCTGGATCAAATCCTTTTTGAGCAATAGATCCATGAGGGTCTTTGCCCCATCCGCAGCTGCGAACCCTTCCCCAATTCACTGCGGCGTAACTCAGGGATCTTGCGTGTCACCTACACTCTATAACATTTTCACGAAACCTCTCTTTGATGTGCTTGACTATCTGGGTGTCTCCTACACTAACTATGCGGACGACACCCAGATACTCATTCCCATCACAGGTGATTATCTAGCTGACACCAAGGCTCTTAACGACGTCTACCTGGTCATCCAAGCTTGGATGGCCCAACACCAGTTATGTCTAAATGACGAGAAGACTGAGCTCCTGATCCTGGGCACTGCACAACGCCTGAGCAAACTAGAGCCGTCCTATCAGTCATTCACCATAGACGGTAACAACATACGAGTCTCGAAAGATACTAAAACGTTAGGTTTTTACCTTGACGCCACCCTATCTTTATCCCGACAAATAAATGCAGTCAGATCTGCTTCTGCATACACCTGCAAACTTATTGCAGTTTGCAGACCGTTCCTCACCACCCCTAACAGTGTCACACTAGCTAGAACCCTCATTATGGCTAAAATTGATTATTGTAGTGATCTTTACTTAGGCACCAGCCAAGAGAACCTGAATAAACTCCAAACAACTCAGAACAATGCCATTCATGCTGCCCTAAACATCTTCTGCAACCACCACATTTCAGAATCTAGAACCAACCTAAAGTGGCTACCTGTCAAGCAGAGAATTTCACTAAAAACACTCGCCCTTACACACAAATGCTTGGCTAACAAGGCCCCTATCTATCTCTGCAGTCAGCAGTCGCGCCACTCGACCTCCCGACCACTAAGAACTGCCCAGGCCCACTGTCTATCGATCCCTAGGTTTAAACTGCAAAAAGCAGAGGGCTGGAGCTTCCCTGTCCTAGCCTCTAAGCTATGGAACTCCCTCCCCGCTACAATCAGAGCTGAAGACTCATTGAACACATTCAAAGCCATAACCAAATTTTGGCTCTTCGACCAGCTTTAAGACATGTAGCACCCTTGTCTTACTTACACTGACCCTCTGACCTTCGTTACTATTTTTTCCTACATCCTATGGGATATCCACTGCTAAGCCTTAGCAGCACTGAAACCACTGTAATATTTGTAGAGAGAAACCCTGTTAATAATTCTTGTAATGTAATTTTTATGTCTGTATATATGAATTTCTGTAACTTTGTACAAATTGCGCCCTGATGCCCCCGGGTCTGATGGTCTGCGCGTTATAAATAAACAAATACAAATAAATACAAATACCGTCTGATAGTAAACATTGTCCTAAGCACATTCGCATCACACTGTAAATCGCATTTGGATTAACCTGAAATAGGCTGACTACGCCGCCATTTTAAGTTATCGACATTTTGATTAACTCCTGCTTTCTGTCCCATGTTAGAATTTGTGTTTTCGGCTCCAGCAGAGCAAAATGAACTTTGTACTGTGTCAACGTAGATAAGCATGCTGAAGCTGCTAAGGTTGATTGTTTGTCCTGCACTAAGGAAACCTTGGAGCTAAACAAGAGCCGTGCTAATCAGTAATTTAGATGCCATCTGTACCAACAGTGTCTTCCCCGTTCAAATAGCAAAACAGAATGATGAATAGCTGATCATGTGCTTTTGCAGAAATCTTTGTTTTCGCTCCTTGAAACTAAGCTGACTTTAAACTTAAGAACAAATGGTAGACAAATATAAGTAAACGAAATAAGGATGGTTACCTTTGTGTCCAATGTTTGAAAAACATATGAAGTGTTTAACTGAAAACAACCAGCAATTCAAGAATGTTTTAACATGTATTAGTTATGTGGAAAGGCCATGTACCCTAGGTAAATGAGGTAAATGTGTTACGCGAAGAGGGGCTGGACGATGTGTCTGGGATTTTGAGAAAAATGTATAAATACTCATGTTTTTGAAATGACCAGCACTCTCTCATCTCACAGTGTCTGCTTGCACACATTGCGGGGTGTTGAGAGCCAGACAGCTGTTCTGCTAAAATAAAGTGTACTTGTACCTTAGTACTCGTGACTGGTGTATTTCTATTATATGGTATTAAGCCTCGATATTCTTTTAATCTTTCAGATGGCGCCTGACTACAGACCCTCAGGATTGATGTCACATCGCTAGACGAAGACGAGGCTGCCGGACCGGGATCGGAGAGTGACGGGGCCCCTGCAACGTGAGACACGATTCCTCCGCAGTACTGCACGCCCAATCCCTGGACGTGAGCAGTGTTTAGTAGGACATCACAATAAAGGTTCCCGTATCGAGGCCTGTTTTGCGAAAAAACGCCAGCCACGACGATTTGTAATCCGGTCGGACCCCTTTAAAATTTAAAATCAGATGAGTCGTGCCCCCGATTCTTAAAAATCCTGATATTGGTTACAGTTTTGTTTTTGCAAATACAAACGACACCAGGTAAAGACAGTGATTTGATATGCCTGGGAAATTGTCATCCTGTTTCAGGGTATTAGTCCGCAGAGAGAGACAATCTTTGAAACAAGGCCAACCGGCGCCGCCCGATGAGTCACCAGATTATTTTATGTATTGTAAGTATGGCCTAGGAATTATAGTATTTATTGAAATTTGGCACAGACAGACTAGACATGTTTCCGAACGACAGTGGCCAGTCTATGGTCATTTTGAAATTGCCTGCCTAGAGCATTTAGAATCTGTATTGTTGAGAAAAAAGGCTAGGCCTGCAGCATTTGATGCAGTTAGAGATTGAATTGAAGAAGGAAGCTATGCAGCAACTCAAAAGTAGAGAAAATCATGCACGCAGACAAATGACGAATGCTGAAAAAGCATTGTTGCATGATCAGCAGGTACAGACAGAATCCATTAGAAGTATGAATAGGGCTTTTCAACTAGATGTGCAAAAGATATATCCCTCTCAGGATTTTCATACATCAGATGAGTTACTTAATAAATTATTGAATGAACGTAGAACTGTTTCAACTGCATCACCCCCTCATGTGCCTCCTCCCGTTGTTGTTCCTCCTCTTCCCATTTGTTGTTCCTCTTCCTCCCGTTGTTGTTCCCACTCCTGCATCTCCGCCCTTGCTAACAGTTGCCGTCCCCATAGCTCTGTCTGCACCACCAGCGGTATTGCCTCTGCTATCTATTGACTCTTTGCCAGGTGGTTCTGCTCCACCTTTAGTGGTTGAAGGTGCGGGAGCTGATCCAAGAATAGTGACTCATGGCACAGTATCTAAAGGCAGAAAGATAGAACTGTATACATGGACTAAAAAGTACATAGAAGAGGGTGATGAATCATCTGTTTTAGTTGTGATTCCAGACCAAGGGGGTATTCCTGAACAGAATATTTTGATAGAAAGGATTGGGAACGTATTTCGTTGATATATATAGTGATTTAACAGCAGACATGAATGTCCCACAGGGGTTGAGGGATTTGAATGTCCTTGCCCGCTCAAGGGACACTGCAGAGAAAGTATATGAGCATGTAGAGAAGGTACTTGAGTTTAAAAGGGAGCTAAATTGATTACAGGAAGATGAAATGGATGGTAATGAATGGCAAGCTTCAGATGTGCAGAAGCAATTTCTTCCTCCATTGAAACCAATGAGTGAAGAAATGCACATTTGCACAAGAGACGCTCTTAGATGGATTTCGGATGTTTCAATTTCTCCCATTGAAGTGCATGACACATTTAGTCAGTATACATAATGCAAAGGAAAGTGTTACAGGTGATGGTAGAGTATCTACAAGATGAATTTATGAAGTGAAAGGAATGTTGTCCTGCAGATTTGATGGTTATTTATAAAAGAGCATTTTCGGCCTGATGCTGCTTTGACTGCTTTGCCACTTGATTTAGTCTTGTTGCTTAATAGACACTCAGATTTGCCTACTTTACAATTGCTGATGAGGGAGGTTCCTCCGACATTTGTTCCAAAAGTAGAGATTCCAGCTAATGCTGCAGGAACACCTGCCACCACTATTGAAGCACATTATTTTTCACAGTTTGTCCATGTCCCGTTTTATAGACAAGAAGTGAATACCATTAGGCAATCAATTCCAGATATTAGGAAGAATCCAACAGGATTTTTTAAAGAAGTTGAATCTGTCTTGCATTCGTCAGTTTTCACGCTGGGTGATATAGATTTGTTGTTTCCCGTGATCCTTCTGGTGATTTGTGGAAGCAGTTTAGAACTGTAGACGATCAGGCAGGGATGGCTGATACATGGGATGCCTTACTACGAATAGATGGGGAACGGAATGCCGGTGAGAAACCGCCACAGTTGATACTGATGTTGCCAGATAGAATAGTGACTAAATTGAAAACTCTGGTTCCTGAAAAAAGAATCATATGGCATAAGCTTACGAGTTGCATGCAATTGAAGTCAGAGGGTGCAACTGAGTATTTTAACAGATTTGAGCAAGTATTTTCGGATTTTAGTGGTAAAGACTTAAGTACAGAGCTAGGAAAGAGATTGTTCATTGATAAATTTGTGCGTGGATTATTGCCTGAAATCCAATCACAAATTATGACTTCTGAGAGTGCATGGCAAGCGAAATCACAATCTGAAGTGTTACACATGGCTCAGTACTGGGTTAATACAGAGAAGGAGAAGGTGGAAAAGAAGAAGGGAGATCTGAAAACTAGAGTGTTATTTCACCAAATACCTAGACGAGCCAGAGTTGGGAATACACAGTTTAGAGGTCTGTTTACACCACAGGGTGGCGCACAACTGGGTCCTGTACATATATTGTAGACAGGAGGGTCATTGGCGGACACAATGCCTGATCCTTCAGCAGAGATCAAACAGCACATATGCTGCCATGGGTAGATGATGCAGAGGCCGTCCTGGGATAGGGGCTCCTGGTAGAAGTCCGTTTGCACAGAATCAACAGACACCATCACAAGATAATCAGCAACAGAGTGTTACTTTGGGAATATTTTTGATAATTCTTCGAATGTCTAATTTTCTGAGGATTTTGGATCTGACGATATAATGTTCTGTTAGGACAGCCCAAAGAAGGGTCTGGAACTGATACCTATTCCCGTCAATCAGAAAGGGTCCTACATTGAAATGAAGGTATAGAATATGGAGCATATCTTTTTGATAGATACAGGAGCACAGAAGTGTTCTATTGATCATTCAAGGGTTCCAGATATTCCACTGTCAGGGCAGGGCAACATTTCTGTAGGGTTCTCTGGTACGCCAGTGGTAAGTCCGGTCTCTCTGTCGGTACCAATTTCACTGGGACCATTCACTGATTCTTGTCCATTTCTATTGATGACAAATTGTGGTGAAAATTTGTTGGGATTGAATTTATTAAAGCAATTGAATGCTGTGATTTACTGTTCTCCAGATGGAGTGTACTTAACAATTTCGCCCCAACAAACTTCCATTCCACAATCTTTGGGCCTGATTACACGGATGGCGGAGAACCATGGCGCTATTAGCGCCATGGTTCATGCCGGTAAAATACCGGCACCGCCTTGGTGGAAAGGGGAATTACCGCCCCATTCCAAGGTTGGGGGGGGCGGTAATTCCCCCTTCCACCATTGCCCTTCCCCATTCCCATTTTTGCCCCATAGGGCATAATGGGAATGGGGAAGGCGCTAATTATGGTACCGCAAATTGTGGTACCGTAATTAGCTCCCTGGGTCCCTTTGCGGGTTGGTTTTTAACGCCTGTATACCATGCCACCTTCCTATACTGTTAACCATAGTCCAAACTCTGTTCTATTTTGCATACGAAGAGAGGGTTCCCAACCAATGGGTACATTTGAGGAATGTACAAACGTTGCTGCTCTAACTAGGGAAGATAGACCTCTATATGTAGGAGATCCTGTTTACTTTGTTTGTGGTAATGAGGCATATCTTTGGTTGCCAAGAGATTGGGAGGGTACTTTTTATTTAGGTATACTATTACCAGGCGTATATGTTGCCACCACTGCTGAAGTTTCTAGAACTCGGCCCAGGCGGGATGAGTATAGTGACACTCCCTCACAGATTCTGGGTGATGTTGCTAAATCCTTGTGCCATTTTGGGACAGATAAAAAACTCCCAGGATATTAGAAAATTGCCGAGGGTTTTAGAAAAAACCATCAATGAAACCACTGACATCTTATACAACATGCCACTAGAGCAAAAGGCTATTAGATTAGTATCTCTTCAAAATAGGATGGTGCTAGACCTCATTCTAGCTGAGCATGGTGGGGTGTGCAAAATGGTGGGATCTGTGTGTTGTGTTTTTGTACCCGATTCCTCCCCCACCATATTTAAGGCAATTAAGAAATTGCATACCTTAAGTACTTTTGTACATGTTCCAGAGGGAACTGGGATATTGGCACATGGTTCTGGGACTTGTTACAAGCTTGGGGCTGGAAAATCTTTGCAGTTCGAATGGTGATCCTTGGCATTGTACTGTTTTGCTGCTGTTGCATACAGTGTTGTCCTGTCATTTGTTCTATGATAGGGGGAAGTTGTGCACAAGCGGTTGGTAAACTAGAACCTAAGACCATGGGCGTATGACATAAGCGTGTGGGGGACAAATCCCCCCACAATTTTAAGTGGGGGGATACAATGGCCTTGACCCCCCCAGTTTATGTGTCCTGTGTGTGCCATCAATGTACACTGATTTGTGCAAACTTCAGACTCTGTCTGAAGATTGCACGCAGCAGGTGCAGCCTGGGCCGTGGATTCAATTCCCATGGGCCTGGCAATGAGGATTCACATATAACAATACTGTGGGGGAGGGGGAGGAGAACGACGCAGGTCCAGGAGCAAGAGTTGACAACAACTCTTGCTCATGTGTTCCCCTCCTCTATTATAACTGTTATTGATAACAACTGGTAGCTCTGAAAACTAAAGATAACGAATTTCAAGTGATAAGCACTAACCTGGTCCGACAGCAGACATGAGAACAGCAATTGCAGAATGCAAGGACCTCCCGGAGGATCCTGCCCCACCCTCACCTGAAAAGAACGGCCAGCGAGGGAGAAGCACGAACCCCAGGGAAACCCTTCTCAAATGGATGGAACTCCTTCAGATGGAGAATCACAGGAAGACTGGGGTGCAAATTCTACAGAGTAAGAAAAGACAGTTAAGTAACAAAAAGGAGGTAAGACTGGATGCAGAAGAAGTAAGGAAATTGGTTTGCTCTTACTGATGACTCCTAAAGGGGTTTGGCTTTGAACAAGCTTGCGGATCCCACTCGGTACAAATATAGGTCCGTAGTCTTGGACAAGAAGAATCGGGAGATCCCTAGAAGACGAAAGGGAATTAGTAGCGGAAAGGGAAAGGAAGTTAGTAATCCGATATATAGAAGGGGGACTCACTCTCTCTAGGAGGACGGGCTACCCAATATTTGCAGATCGCTTGAATGATGGGTAAGGAGCAGAGGATATGATGTGATCCGGAAGAGATGGTCGGATTGGAAGGGCAGTGGAAAGAGTACGTTGCAGAGGATTTCTAAGAAGGGAATTAGAGAGAAAGGAAAATGAGAACAGAATAAACACGAACAATTCAGCAGAATAAGGCAATGCCCTAGATACGAACTTACAGAGCGCCACACAACACAGTAGCGACGCTTCGGGGTGAGAGTCTATGGTCCTTTAATGGATTCACGTGACCCGCTGATAGCGTCCGTGGAAAGCGTGAAGAAACTAGACTGCTGCTACTCGCATAGTCGAGATCCACGGCCATCTTTAATGCATCTCGTTGTATCGATCCACACAATCTCCTCCTTTGCAAAAAGGACCAACGTCGGAAGGGTGTAACATCCTCCCCCAACCCCAGGGAATATGGCACGTGCCTGCCCAGGCTGGGCTGGAGTGCGCAGTGCACTGCTACACAGCTTGCTAGCCTCCTCCTCATCTTCAGAAACCAGCAGGCAGCCACACGTGCTGTTAGGCTTCCTGAGATTCGGACGTGATGCCGGTGTCAGTGAGACTAGAAGACTGCTTCCCCAGCCTCTGCGAGCGTGCCCGTGACTCATTCCAGTCAGAGACTTCCTCTGTCTGCAAAGTGCCTTCAGCTCCCGTGTCGCTTCGCTGCGCTCCTGAGATTGGGTAACTGGGTATGTAGGTGTGAGCAGAGTAACATTTCAGTTCCAGATTCCCAAAATGTCACCAACCAGATCCACTGTCTAGGATCTGATTCTGACTGCAGATTAGCGTTGAGAAGATCCCTGAGGGATGAGGCTGGGCGTTACTCCTTCGTGGTTGGCTGTGATTGGGCTAGGCAGCATGATACCAAGTTGTGACTTCACAATAGATTAGGGACAGGCGTACATGTAAAAAGATCAAACTAAAAAGAACCAATACAAAAGCAACAATCCTGTTCACTGTTCACCAATGGGCTCTTTCTAGAAAATGTTGGGAAACACATCTAGCGCTTAAATTAATTCACCCACCCAACAACACAGTACAGTCTACACCAGGTGGCAGAACAAGTGTCTGACGAGGTTAAGGTTCACCTCCGATGTTCACTGATTCCATTTGGTGCTTCTTATCTGACCATCAACCCTTGCAAAATGGTGGTTTGTAGGAATTTAAATGGCAGCAATCCAAGTGATGTTGAAAAATGTGGTTTTTGCATTATCCTCATTATTGAAATCTAAATCCCTGTTACACAGATTAGAATCTGTTGAACCCATTCTGTAACCTTCATGCCTCCTCTGCTGGGATTTAAAGAGCCCGGAAGGCCCAGTGGGGGTCAAGCCAACCTGAAGACAGGCCTCCTGCTACTGCACCATGTGCCATGGACACATCTCTGCCATGTAGCGTCCACATGTAGAGACTCATGCGAACGACGCTGGCACAAGGAATTCGCGCCAGAACGAAAGCCACACCTCCATCTGCCATTGGCTTCAGTTCAAGTAACATACAAAGGAACAAACTCATGCCAACACTCACACTCTGGTTTCATGGAAGGCCTGCAGCCTGACCACCATGTACCAGCTACACAGATCTCCTATGCCACTCTAAGGGTGGGAGAAATGGCAACGCCTCAGCCGCCTAGTAACCTTTGTGCAACCAGTCTGACCCGAAATAAGGGTGCCTTGACCACAGAGACCCCCTGCAGCGCCAAGAGGCTAACACAAGAGCCCTTTCTAGAACCATTTTGCCAACGTGACCAGAAAACCCCATTTTAGTAACTTTTGGGACTATGGTCCAAGAACTATTTGTTTCTCATTGGATCTCACAGTTGTCTACATCTTAGCTAAAAAGTTAAACTTGTTCATACTATATATCTATTTAAGTTTATATAGCACCAAGACTTCCCTGAACACCCACTTCGGAGAAGAAACACTGGAGGCCAACCCATATCCTACCTGGGGGTGGCCTCTCTAACCGTTCCTATGCACCCTGTCAAAGTGCCGCCAGTAGAGGAATGTCACACTTTATGGCGTCTGCCTAGTAGGCCTAACCCGAACAGTGCAACTGCATTCTCTTGAGGTCATCTTTAAGTCTTGCTCGCAGAAGCTTTAGCCCTCGGGCACAGATCTTGTAGAGTGGCTCTGAGGCCAGAAAGCTGCCCTGTGAGGGAGAGCGCATCCAGGTGAAAGGTTTGTTTTCTAAGTGGCCATATTTTAGGAGCAAGTGGAGCTGTGAACAGATTTGTGAATGTTGTTTTTAAACACGTGTTTTGTCTCGCTGCTTCTTATTACATTGATGTGCTTTTCACTTTTCTGACGCATTAGATTGATATTTTGTTGTTCTTTTTAAAACCTTTTCTCGCCTAGCGGTGCAAGACTGATTTGCATTTGGTGGGTCTCTTTCTATAATGGCACAGAGAAAGTATAAAGGATGGAATGATACCCGGAGCTATTGAAGCACTGACTTAAATGTATTCTCAGAGCTAGTCCACCGTGCACGTGGGTCCTTTGGAAGTTTCCACCGATCACCACTATGAGTGCACATATTTCATGAGTGACCCCAAAACCCACATGCAGCGACCAATGAGACCCTAAGCTTTCAATTCAGCCACCCCCTGGGTTTCTAACCCCAGCAGAAGGAGACAGCAAAACGCCTTTGTGTCCCGCCCCAAAAGCAAGGCTTTTTCTGTGGCACTGTAAGGATTTCGACCATCCGTAGGGTGGGTGTGCGCTTGCCTGGCTTTTTTGAAATTATATATCAAATTGAATGATGGTAGATCAACCTCTGGAAAACAAATGTGTTGGGCTAATTGCACATATTTTCCTTTGCTCACTGCAGGACATACACATAGACCTGTGTACTCCCCAGGAGACAGACTGGGATATGTACCATACGTCCGTCACCTACAATAATCCTGATGCATATCAAATGCTTGTGCCATACTGTATTGCGAATAAAGCCCAACACATTTCTTTCATCTACCTTTGTTACAGAAGAACCGATATGATGTTTGATGTTTGCCTGATTCCGATGTGTTGTTGGCATGTGGCATGATGAGAGTGAGCACTGATTATTTAGGAAACATGGGAGCATTGGCAGGAGCTACACAACAGGTTGCACAGACCAACACTGCCACTGCAAAGCTGCACCATTGGGTAGAAGAGGCGTGCACTGTGGTTACTGGAGGAGCGTGCTGGAGGTGCTCTGGAGGTTGCTGCGTGGCATGGATGGGTGGAAGGCACACCGTCTGTGACTGCATTAACAACATAGATCCGTGCTCCTCTCGTGTTATGTGATGTCACTGCATACAATCCTTCATCATTGATCCCACTGTTCCTGGTATTTCTGAGTGAAATCCTGTAAAACCTCAGCAAGAGCCTGTAATGGTAATGTAGAAAGTAGAACATGACAAGCATTGCCAAAGCCAAATGTGTTGGCTTTTTGCATAGCAATGGGATCAGCATTTTCCATAATGGCACTAACTGGCCATAGGATTGCAAAAGCCAGAGGAAAACGTGTTACTTTCTGCGCATGTGAAAAGAGCATTATATGCCTATATATCACATAGACACAGTTTGTCAATGCTTGTTTTTAAAGTACTTCAGGACAAAGGACAGATATAAATCAAGTGGCTCAAAGCACAACTGGTGAAGACAATGTTATTACACCAGGAGTTTACAGGGCAATCAAGCCATTCACCCTCAGCAGACAGCTAAGAAGTAACACTGGTAGGGCAAAGTTCCATGTTACTGCTTGATAGCGCAAGATCCAAAAGATTCTTTTTTTGTTGTTGCAAGTTCTTTGACTAAAAAACAATAAATAAAATAATAAAAAAGTCCCAAGGTGTCTCCTGTCCCCTCCAACCCCCCTGATTGTATGGGTCT
Organism: Ambystoma mexicanum; assembly: GCF_040938575.1. NCBI lineage: Eukaryota > Metazoa > Chordata > Amphibia > Caudata > Ambystomatidae > Ambystoma > Ambystoma mexicanum. The sequence goes on from NC_090936.1 coordinate 873,188,299, forward strand.
CCTACGCCCCTGCCTAAGACAAATATGGCCGGAAAGATTACTAATGCCTTGGTAATGCAGGTCATCGCTATAAAGGAGTTAAGGGCACATTCGCATCGCACTGTAAATCACATTTGAATGAACCTGAAATAGGCTGACTATGCCACCATTTTAAGTTATCCACCATTTTGATTAACTCCTGCTTTCTATCCCATGTTAGAATTTGTGTTTTCGGCTCCAGCAGAGCAAAATGAACTTTGTACTGTGTCAACGTAGGTAAGCATGCTGAAGCTGCTAAGGTGGATTGTTTGTCCTGCACTAAGGAAACCTTGGAGCTAAACAAGAGCCAAACTAATCAGTAATTTAGATGCCATCTGTACAAACAGTGTCTTCCCCATTCAAATAGCAAAACAGAATGATGAATAGCTGAACATGTGCTTTTGCAGAAATCTTTGTTTTCGCTCCTTGAAACTAAGCTGACTTTAAACTTAAGAACAAATGGTAGACAAATATAAGTAAACGAAATAAGGACTGTTACCTTTGTGTCCAATGTTTGAAAAACAATGAAGTGTTTAACAGAAAACAACCAGCTATTCAAGAATGTTTGAACATGTATTATGTGGAAAGGCTATGTACCCTAGGTAAATGTGTTACACGAAGAGGGGTTGGACGATGTGTTCCGGATTGTGAGAAAAAATTATAAATACTCATGTTTTTCAAATGTCCAGCAATCTCTCATCTCATGGTGTCTGCTTGCACACATTGCAGGGTGTTGAGAGCCAGATGTAACTTAGTACTTGTGACTGTCGTATTTTTATTATGTGGTATTAAGCCTTGAAAGTCTTTTAATCTTTCAATAACATGCCCGAGCCCCAGGGACATCATTCAGGGGTTACCAGGGGTTGCAAGACCGACCCCTGTCATTTGGTTTGCAAACCCAGCATTTTCTCCAATCGGAGAATTCTGGGGGGCACGGTTACAGTAAGCCAAACACACTCCATGTTGTCGTCTGTCGTTGCCACTGACTCTGAGCAGCAGACAACATGTGTGTTTTGCATCTAGCTGAGCAGCTGCACCCTGTGCCTCAAGGTAAGTGGAGAGGGGTGAGGTGGGTGGTGGTCTGTTGCCATGCTTTCCTCCCTCGATTGAAGAGCTAGATGCTAGCTTCCTTTTCGCGGTTAAAATTACTGTGGCCATTTATCTACACCAGTGGACTTGCTTCATGGGAAGCTCTCCTCCTGTCCCTGTCCTACTTCACATCGATCACACAGCATGTCAGCGCACTCAAAGGGCACTGCAACCCATTCCCCTTTGCTTAGTGCGTCTCAGGGGGTGATTCCCTAGGCCGTGTGAGTTAGAGGGCACTGCTTCAGATTCCGTGACCTGTAAGCTATGTTTTTGCATTGATGTTTTTAAGCAACTGGGAATTCTGGAACGTAGGCACATGGATGACAGTCCTGCAGCAAATGAGCAAGCCGCAGCTCAATGACGCAGTTTCCATTTTGCAATTAACGACTCGTTGAGTCAGCATTGTAGCAGTTTTTAACCCAATACCTGCACCACTGTATGACACAATTTTATATGGATGATGTTATATTTCTTTCATCCCCAACGTGTTAGAGATGGCGTCATCTTTCTTTTTAGGGGTCATGTTGTAATGTGGTTAAGGCAAAAAAGAAGAGTCCCGGTTTTGCCCTTAGGGCATTTAACTAATAAATTATGTTTTAAAAATTGGGCGCAGTCTCAAAACTGGGACTCTTTTTTTTTGCCTTAACCATTTTACATGTGGTTTTCACTTGGCTTAACCACTACCCAAGGGGACACGACCAAAAGTGAAATTCAACAGAAAGAAACACTTCTTATTACTTATTCGTCGTCAGAAGAAATATGTCGCCATGTTAGACCTGACCAGCATAGCCAAGCTTTTGTGAAACATGTTGTAATGTGAACAAATCACAAAAGAACCGCATGGGCGAGCAAGGAAAGATCAACTCTAATATCCATGTTTTGCTATAGAAGTTTGTAACGTTGACATAAGAGCGGGACGGTGCCATTTTCATCACCACGCACCTCCAAAGAAGTACACTGGTTTACGCATGCTCTCGCCTGCTGTTGTTTGCACGCACCCTGTCTCTGTGTGGTTAACCCAAGACTAATCTGTGTCACAGATAATTCAGAGCACCCGGAAAATCTCCCTGTAACAGTTGGAGACAAGTGACAGGAGTGCCCCGATGCGGTTCTCTTTTGGTGCCTTATGTCCAGGTTCTCTGTTGGGGTTAGTTTGTGGGCCACCCGCCGACTGGCCCAGGGAGGTTCAAATAACTGCCAGTATTGGTCAAGTGCCTGGTCAGGTGATACATGAGAGGATTTCACTCGGTATGATGATGATGATGATGATGGTAAAGATGATGAATGCATTGTTTCGTAGGGCTTACCTATGCCACAGAAAACTGGGAGCACCTACAGCCCCCTGCCCTCCATAGAAGCACCGCAACAGATGTTCATACCAGAGAGAACATCCTTTTTAAACTCTCCCAACCTGATGGCCTTGAAGAGAAAGAAGCACAAGGAAAAGACATGGTTTTCCAAGGATCCCACACTTTCTTCATGTGAGGAAACAGTGATTAAAGTTCAGTTCTGGAGGATCCGCACAGCAACCAATAAACAATTAGAGCACAACCCCCACTGATATAACAATAACTTATTTTCATAAATCACTTGCCGTGGCATTCCCGTGGTATTTTATATTATCCAAATCAGCAGCACTTGTTTTATCAACCTGGCATCGATGAAAGGCTAAGTAAACTGGCTCAGCCTCAGATGAAAGGCTGTGCCACCTTGCATGATGTTTGGTTCATCCTTTTAGTATGTATTTTTGACCCATTGGTTTACTCTTGGATCGTAAATACGAAATAATCCAGGGAACTCCCAAATGCAGAACCCGGCATTCTTGGGTTGCACTCTAGTTAAGGAGAGTGAGAAACCGATGTGTTGAATACTACCTGGTAAGTGGGGGACGGAGGGGTCATGGAGGGTCTTAACAGAAGCTTGTAAAACGAATAAATTCACTTTAGAAAGCAATGCAAAGCAATACATGTGTGTTTATATCTTCTGCTGTTTTATGTAGTGTAACCTAAATCCCTTTGTTTGCTTTTGATCGTTTTGAGGCAGTGCAAAATGATGAAACACCTCAAATAATCATGGTCACCCATTAAAATATAGGTGCGTGTGCTTCAGGGATCGGAAGGCTATATGCTCGGACCTCAGACCCTTATCCCTGAAGAAGGCCCCAGGCCTGGCTGAAGAAATGCAGGGGCCAATTTCAACATGATGATTGAGGGGCCCCATTGCTCAGAGCAGAAAACAGCATGGGACAGCCATGGGGTGCAATCATTGTAATGGAGACAAATACAGCCGGGGGTTAATAGCGGCCAATTATAAGGAGAGGAGACGGCCAACCAGCAGGGAGCTGAAACACTAAATGCCCACTGATTATCAACTTGTTGTCTTTTGACACCGGTTCATCCACATCAGCTCCTTGCTGGCAAAGAAGAATGAATAGCTTTTAAGTGGGCATTTAGTGTTTCATCTCCCTGCAGGCTGGTCATCTCCTGCTAATCGGCGGCAATTAACGCCTTGGCGTTTTTCCTTGCTTTAAATGTGTGCTTTGCATTGCTTGTGTTATAAGCTTAATTTTCTAATGAAACTTGTCAAGCGAGCGCTGCAAAGCACTCCTTTAAAGGCCCAGAATGAAACTAATGTAGAAAGAAATCTATTGCCGTATCATAATACTGCTGACTGGCATCCAGGAAGGAGTTTCTGGGGGCCCCCTCAGGCCCCTTTCATTTGAAAGGCATTAACGCCATCCCTGGAGTGCCCTGTTCTATAGGTGGGGTAGTTGGGTGGGCATGAAGGCATTCTCATGTAAGATTGGGATTGAATGTGTACGTTTTTATGAGAGTGCAGTGCCTTTTGGATGGGGAATTACTTCAAACCATTGAATTTCAATAGGAAGTGAAGTATTCGCAATCAGAGGTGAAAAGGGCTTAGCAAATTCCTCTATTCGGCGGGTTGTGATGGCGTTGGGTGCTCTGGAGACCTCAGGGCTATTTGCCCATCTCTTGAGCATCCAGGTCCTCTACTACCTCGTGTTCTAGAAGGTTGCTTGAGTAAAGATAGTTCTGCCTCAGCCTTGCCTCATCCTGTATCCTGCATCAAGGGAAGGAAGTTACCCAGACTGGCAGCTCATGTGGCGGGGATCCTGCCCTAGCCGTGGCCCTATCTCCCCAGCCAGAGTAACATACATCCCTCTGGTAGTGGATTTGGAAACCTTGATCCCTCTAACCATGTCATATGCCAGAGTATGGACTCGCCACCTCCACTGGAATGCCCAAACGGCCACCCTTCAGACAATATAACATACAAGCAGGGCTCCGGTCGTGGGCAGGAGAGGGTACTGATCAGATGATCAAGGAGGACCTTGGAAGAGTCTCATCTGATAGACGTACTCTGATAGAGCAAGTTGGATCTGCTGCCTGCATATACCCAGAATTAGGACTGCTCTCCTGGGGTCCCTGGGCCTGTACAGTGAGAGGGTATATGTAGGTGGTGACTCCATAGGGTAAAGCTGGAGACCTAGTCTAATAGAACCAAGCTGGATCTGCTGCATATACCCAGAATTAGGACTGCTCTCCTGGGGTCCCTGTGCCTGTACAGTGAGAGGGTATATGTAGGTGGTGACTCCATAGGGTAAAGCTGGAGACCTAGTCTAATAGAACCAAGCTGGATCTGCTGCATATACCCAGAATTAGGACTGCTTTCCTGGGGTCCCTGGACCTGTACAGTGAGAGGGTATATGAAGGTGGTGCTCTCATAGGATAAAGCTGGAGACCTACACCGATAGAGCCGGGGTGGATCTGCAGCATATACCCGGAATAAGGACTGCTCTCCTGGGGTCAATAGGCTTGTACAGTGAGAGGGTATATGAAGGAGGTGCTTCCATGGGGTAAAGCTGGAGACCTACACTGAGAGAGCCAGGCTGGATCTGCAGAATATACCTGGAATAAGGACTGCTCTCCCAGGGTCCCTAGGCTTGTACAGTGAGAGGGTATATGAAGGAGGTGCTTCCATAGGGTAAAGCTGGAGACCTGCACTGATAGAGCCAGGCTGGATCTGCAACATATACCTGGAATAAGGACTGCTCTCCTGGGGTCCCTAGGCCTTTACAGTAAGAGGGAATATGAAGGAGGTGCTCCCATAGGGAAAAGCTGGAGACCTACACTGATAGAGCCAGGCTGGATCTGCAGCATATACCCGGAATTAGGACTGCTCTGCATGGGTTCCCGCTATCTCTCTTCATCTGTCTCCTCCTTAGGCATCTAATAGTGTAAACGAACCCTAGCGTCTGAACTTGTGCAAATGGCTTTCCTTTTAATCTCAAAGGGCCACATTTAAGTACGACAGTCGGTTACACGATTGTGCCAGGGGAGCAGGATTCAGAATACAAAATGTTTTGCCAGCTGCAGAGGTAAGGGTGCTTTCCCACTCATTTGCTCCATCTGTATGAGGGGTCGTGGCGGGAATGCAATCATCCATTCCAGCCTCTTTGGCTTTTCCCTTCTGTTACAGGGTTGAGCTTATGTATTTGTTTTCTCCTTTGTGTCCTATGGGTGCAGGGTACGCCTGTGCCCTCTGCAGATACATGGTTTAGCTACTTTAATCACTTTAGCGTACACAAGTTGGGGTACAGCTATTCCGAGGTATTTCATATTTCGGGATGTGGAAATCATAACACGTTCTGTCCTCGGTTTGATGTAGTGGTGCATGAGCTTTCGGGGCCCCAAAAGTTGTAGCTTAAGAATGGGCCAGTGTGCTTTCGAAAGTTAATGGTCCTATAGCAGGACTACAGCTCCCATGATCCTTCACCATTGACTCTGTTGGCGTAGACTGATGGTAGCTGTAATCAAAAACAACTGGAGAGGCACAGGTTGCAGACCCCTGTGACCTATGCTTGCGCCTTCAGTCCAGTAGATGGCTTCCACTCTGCAACTCAAAAGCACTACAGTGGGTGCCATCAGGGCCGGTCTTACACTAGATTGCACCCCAGGCAGGAAGCATTGTTGACGCCCCCCTCCACGCCCCACTCCTGACCGCTTAGTAAATGGACTGGCTAGTACCCCATTATTTCCCTCACCAGGTGGGCATTAGTGGACCATATTTAGATTTCTAATTTTGGACCATGGTAAGTCCGGCAAAGACTTAAAAGATGGCGTCCAGTCTACACGCCTAGAATTTGCACCACTTGAGCTTTATAAATCTTTGGCTTCTGTGTCGCCCAATAGCGTCATCGACTCCGATGGGAGCTCATGGCAGTGATGTCCTCACTTACACCGGGTCACTGATTCCTTACCAAAACGCTGGGGCTCGGGGCATGGCCAGCACACACACACACACACACCTGGCAACCAATCCCCACACCCAATCTCCTTTATTTTATAAACAATTTGGGCTTTTCCCTTTTACTCCCAGCTGCTCGTTGAATATTTCTTTAGGTAGACTTACCTTCTCAGTGTGTTTGAGAAAGCCCCCTTGATCTAATACCTGCTGGCCCCCAACCTCCCTGACTGCCCTCATCTTTTGCCTATTTCAGCTCGTTTTACTTTCACCCCGCACCACCTTTCCATGGTTACAGCCCACGATCGCCCTCTCCCTTCTGCTAAAGTGAGACTGATAGGCAGAGATTTCCACGAGGAATTGAGAGAAAACTCGGTATGGAGGCAGGGCTGGAATCATGCATCGGGCTCTCTGTGCTGGGTACACAGGAGTGGACTAAGAACCAAAAGAGGCCCTGGATTCCTTTTTTTGAAAGCGAAATTGCTCCTTGATTGTGCTGAACACAGCAATGCAGCACATTCTGCATGCCCTCAGAAAAACGGCCATTGGTTCACAGACCACCCCCACCCACTGTCCGCGGCAAATAGCCAGACTTACCTGTAGGCCAGTCCGTCTCTCTTAGGGTACAGAGTGCAAGAACCCTGCCCTTGGGGACAGGACGAGTGAGAGAGCACCCTGCACCCAAGACAGGAGTCACAGAACACCCTGCACCCAAGAAAGGAGACACAAGGCGGCACCCTGTACCCAAGACAGGAGACGAGAGGGAGCACCCTGCACCCAAGAAAGGGCTCATGCTGGGACCTCAAGGGCCAGCTGAGCTGATGCAGAGTCAGTCACACCTCTGGAACCTGAAATGCTAGAGTGAAGCCAGGTGCACGTCAGGCGGGTGCCTGTGACTGCAGGTTGCAAGCGATTTACTGAGCTGAGCTATCGATCCTACCACATACGCCATGACTCTTCTGGTCGGGTGTCATTCAGTGCCTCTGCAAATTCGAAAGGGCTGGGGCAGACTGAGACGTGAGGGAACAGCACCCTGCACCAGTGGCAGATTTAAGGCAAAGAGCCTTATGGGCAACAATGACAGAGGGCCCTGAGTGGGCAGGGCATGGAGGCAGAGCCTAGTGGGCAGAGTTGCACAATGTTTAACTTTGGGGATAGATGATTAATTCATTTTTTTAAGTAGTTTTTTTTAACAGTTTTCTGTGTTTGGGGGTCTGACTCTAGCTAGAGACAGCTGGGCATCCTCGCCAGGTTTTGCTGTCAATGGTAGTAATATTGAATGATCAAGCCTGAAGCTAAATTTGGAAATGATAGCGTTCAAGGCAATGGGAGAGGACATTACAGGAGGTGATATCATGGGATAATTCCTATAGCATGCAGATCCATTTTGTGCATGTCGCCGGTGTACTTAAACCACACACTTGAAATATCATTAAACCTCACAGATGCAATTAAAGGAGTATGCCCAAACCATCGAGGTGTTATAATTGGTTATTTATAATGCGCTTAACACCGAGAGGTTTCTAAGTGCAGACCCGGGATCGAACCTGTGTTGCTCCGCGTCTTCTTGCTTCCAAGCCGAGCACATTGCCCCTTAGCTCTCCTCCTGAGACTACAATTATTAGATATTAATAATAGTGTCCATTCATATATTGCACACCACAAAATTATCTTGGTTTGCACAGAAAAACCTGGCGTCCAGGATGGGGAAAATAAATGTTTATTCACATTCTTTTGCTTGACCCGTTTCTATAATGTGTATATATTGTCAGGTTAATTTATCATGTGATTTTTGTACTTGTCAAGACAAATAATAAGAAAATAATGACCAAACCTTTAAAATACTGATATGAAGTTGCATACCTGGGAAGATTGTGGCTTTAATTTTCACTTCCTAAATGGTAAACTATAAGTCCCAGAATGCAAGTTAAAGCCAACCTGAAAAATCTAGTTAACCCACTGTACTTTCAGTGATTTAAGACCTGTATTAAAATAACTTGTATAATAAACTCAGATATTGCTTATAATACATATGCTATTGGTTCCGAAACTGAATCTGCGATTTGTTGATGTTTAGTCCATTGCACCGGATTCCCAGGAAATGCCATTGGACATTTCCACATGGCTACACAACCAGCCCGATCCCCTGCATTTTCTGGGTGAAGGTCTGCCCTGAAGGCCAGGATCAAAGCTCGAGTGAGCACCACTTGCAATCAACGGTCTGCACTTCAGCAATATCCGGAAACGTTGAGCTGGTGGCATAACTCGGGCTTGTTATCTATGACTGACAGTTAACTGTCTCATTAGGTCTTAGCTCTGGGGTTTACTGTCAGTGGGAGGTCTATGCGCAAACCTCTCCATAAGGCAGACGCACAGAGTGTGGTGAAAGCAAACTCAGTGGGCTCATGCGCCCACTCCTCTACTGCACTCCCTGCCTGGACAGTGTGGGAGAGGCAGTGTCTTGGCAAAGATGAGTGAGGGGGGAATAGAGTGGACTGTAACCCAATGAGCGTTTTGGCATTACAATTAGATAATTCCAGCGGTTGCTGAGGGTACGGCTGAGGGGGAGGGGGAGGGGTTGTGTGGGTGCTGCACAGGTTTTCAGGGAAAGAACAAGAAGTGCAGGACATTTGGAAGTAATTCCGTTGTTATGCATGGAGCGTGTGTGTTGTGGAAGGGGTTTGAATATTATGCAAGGGACGCAGAGGCATGGTGTTGTCGGGAATATATTGTCGGGAATATAACAAATGAGCCCCAGGCTGCCAACCAAATGAGCCCCAGGTTACCAACCAAAGGTAGCATGGAGCCGTCAAAGTCCAGCACAAAGGAGTGCCCCATGCTGCAGCTATAGGTGTGCTCCCCCTCTGAGAGCACACAGGACTTGGGGGCCACTAACAGGACTTGGGGGCCACTAGCACTACCGGGGCTGCAAGGCCCCCCATTATGCCAATGCTGATGGGCTGCCATGCACCACCCAAGCGAGCATGGCGAGATCCGATTCCAGGCCTGGCTGCCACAACCAAATAAAGGGAGGCTTTTTCGCTCGCTGTAGCAGAAAACCAAGTGCAATACTGTGTTATTTCAGCCTACGATTTTAACATAATGATGTACTCGGCCTCTCAAATATAATTGCACGGGCGCCTTGCTGAGACTGGGAAGGGGCAGACCAGGGCACAGGGGGCAGGAGCCATGAGGGAACAGCACCCTGCACAGAGGGCAGGAAACGTGAGGGAGCACCCTGCACCCAGGACAGGAGACGATACACTTACCTGATGCTGCACACCCACTCGCTTTCCTTAACGTCGGGGCGACACGACAACGCCAGCCCCCAATCAATCCTACTGAGTGCGCCAGCACCACCCGGGGCCCAGGGTCAGGGGGGAAAGTAATAGAGCAACAAATGTTGCTAATTTCCATTTCCCTGTCCTGCCTGAGGGCCGTGGCTGCAGCCTAAAGCAGTGTTCTATCGTGTATTCTAGCACTAGCACTGCTAGAATACACGTTTGTTTCGTTTCGCAATTCGTATAATAACATTATTAAAAATGAATGTTGCAGGCTGCTGATGCAGCGCCCCTAGAGTCTGACTGACATCAGGCAGCCGCCTGAGCTGCCTGACACAAAGACCGGCCCTGGGTGCCATGAAGGGTGCAAGAGAGTTGACATCCGGGGTGTGGGTGGAGTTTAAGTATTTAGACTCCCTACTGGGTGCGGGCAGTGGGTGATACCTTAATGATAGGGTGAGCTGATGACTGTCAACTGTACCTTACTTTTAGAGTCGTGGCTTTCTTTTCGCAGATCGGTGCCTTGTCTGATATGTAGTCTTTGGTAATATATACATTGGGGAAAACTGGTCTTATGCTTAAGCAGGCGAGGCCAGCAGTTTGTAGAAGTTGGTCCATGGGTGAAAAAGTGGCGCACCAGTGACCTGGATTCGTCTGGCCACTCTAATCAAAAGGCTCATGTGGGGGCAAGGTATTAACTGGGGCGGAGGGTTGGAGTTGGGATGTAGCTGTTATAATAGTCATGTTTTGAGTTTTTATTTTGTTCCTGGAATACAGTTACTGTAATGAGCGCGAATGTTGGGGTGTTGGTCAGCTCGATATTGAACCCATCTGATCCTAGTTGGCTTGGCTCCGTGTCGTCGCACTAGTTGGGTTTGTAGTGTATCCTGTGTAGAACCGGCTCCCTCATTCAGGGTCAGATTGGGGCACCAAATTGTGTCGGACACCAATGGAAAATGTGGCCCCAAGAGGCAATGAATTCGTTAGGTGACAGACTGTTTGAATAGTATCCAAAGAGGAGTGTTTTGGCACAAACGCGTTGCAAATAATGCATTATAAGAAATATTCGTTCAGTAACACTGGTCTAAACTACTAGCTTTACTTCAGGCATTGTCATATTGCGTTCTAGTCCAGTCTGAGACTGCCCTCTCTGGCAGTAGTGTTCTATGATGCCCAGTATGTGCTGGCAGTGACTGCTACTTGATAGTTGCAGTAGGCCACAGCTCATAACTCATAGCACCCCATTGGTCATGAGTTTGCAATGCAAAGTTCACTTTTTAGCCAGTTTTAGAGAACCTAGGTTCTGGAAATAGTGTACACCATGGCTGCTCCCCCGAGGCCTACCATCTGCTTTAATGGAGGTCTTAGCGCCTTGAGGCATCTTCGTTGGAATCTCGGCCCATCAGCACCACGCATCCATTCAGATCAAATATTGACCAAATAGTAGGTTGGGGTCAAATACATCATGTCCTGTGATGACACTTGGGCATGGAATCAAATGACATAGGTTCCTGTGATGTCCTCAGGAAGTCAAGGGTCATGTGATGTCACTTCCTCTACCCCTTGCATTTTGGTGAAATGACATCCCTTCCAGGCCCCTTCAGAGGAGGCAGAGCCTGCTCTTCAAACGTCTGCTCAGAGCTCTGCAGCAGGCATTTGAGGACGGGTAGCAGCTGCTCAGCATGGTACTTCCCTGTGGCAGCAGGGAACAGGACCCAGGGTTCCAAAGCAGTGCCACTGAGGTGAATGGGAGCTGAATAGGGAAGCCACATGAAGGAGTCGATGGGGTTGACAGGGCACCCAAGTGTAGTTTTCCTATGGTGCTGGGATCCCAGAGGGAACTACACAAATGAGTTGGGAGGAGGGTGGCAGGGCTCCAGATATCTTTGTTCATTTTTTGGTGGTCAGGAAGGAAAGAGAAACACTTAAGGGGGATGGGTTAGGGTTGAGGGAAGCACGATATTTTTCATATTGGTTATCGTTCCCTCATGGCTCTCCTCTTCACCCCCCACCCCCCAATTGTGACGCAATTGGGCCAGCATGGGGGTGTGAAGGAGATGCCTGACAGAGAGGCATGCAAATACACAATTAAAAAATGGGTTACGTCACTGCTCAGTGAATATACTCTAACTTGGGTTTCCAAGTGATATCAAAGGCACCTCGAACTTTACTATCAGTGTCTAGCTGATGTTACTCAAAACCTCCTGGTGGAACATCCCTCAAGTTAATATTTACCCGTCTACAATTCTATATGGTTTGTCTAACTTCTACAGGAAGACATTAACAGATAACTGCTTTGAAAATGCTGTATCCGCCTACTGTGAGCTCACAGCAATGGAATATGTAAATCACTGCAGGAGAATAAGCCATTTTCTCCGCCTCCCTCAGGTCGCTGTAGATCCTAGAGAATCAGAGAAGGCCCAACCTTCGGCCTGGACTAATAAGGCGTGGCCCATTGGCATTATGGGAACTGTATGCTTGGCACTTTCATAAAGCCACAGCACCCACACTGTCAAGCACCATGATCACATTTTGTGTTTGGCCATTTACAGACTGGGAGCCACTGGGAGGAATTCGACAATCTGCATGGTGGGTGTGCACTTGCCTGGGTTTTCTGATATTTTTAAGAAATTGACTAATGGGAGATCAACCTCGAAAAAAATGTGTGGGGATAATCAGCACACATTTTCCTATGCTCACCGCACAACAAACACATAGTCACATGTATTCTGGGAGGACACAACCTAGAGGTGCAGACCTCCTGTCATGTTCAGTTGGAATGTGACAGCCAGGAGTATATGAAAGCAGCAAGAGGAGGAGGGCAACACCTTCCCCCTGCCATGGCCAGCCTAATCAAATAGATCCGCCCTATCCTTTGTCTGCCTGCTGGTGGCAGCACATACTGATAAGAGTTAATGGAAGCAGGCCTGCGTGATGTCTGGTCACAGGACTGATAAAAGGGCCAGGAAACCCAACACCAATATGCAAATGTGTCAACTTGAAGTCAGCTCCCACCCCTTAGTATGAAGGGCAGTGAATGTCATGTCTGGGAGAACTGTTTACAGTGGTCATCCCCGCAGGGGGACCCCATTCAGGAAGGTACAAGTATGTGATTTCATGGAGACAGAAAGTCTATTCTCACCACAACTTCAAGGGAGACCTGCGCTTTGATCAGGAGCCGCCGAGAGCTCATTTAACCAGAGAGACACTTTGATCCACAACAGACAAGGAGATGGGTGGGACTTAGTAGTACATGTTGTCACCCCTTTACCTTTCCTGTTACAATGCACTCTGGTTATGACCTCACACATAACAGAAGATTGTTGGTGGGGACCCAGGATTGGTTCATTAAGGTAGGCTTAGCCTGCACCAATCACTGGGGCGCATTTGGCTTTAAAAGAGGGTTGAGCCCCTCTTTTGGCAGATCATCCGACAGCTTTGAAAGAACTAAGAAGAAGGACTAATTTGGACCCCTGGCTGAAGGTACATTCTGCCTTACAGCTTCCGTCAGTGAAGGAAGGCCAGGATTTCCAAGAGGGAAGCAAAATCCCTCCCCTAAACATCTCCCAGGGAACAAAGGGAGTTACCAACTTCAGACGACCCATTCAGCAGCTATAGAACCAGTACCCAGCAAGCACCCAGCGTGACCTGCTAGGTTCTGCCAGCAAGCATCCTAGGTGAGGAGTGCCAGAGAGCCTCTGACCAAAGGGCAAGGTCATTGCCTGCAAACACTCTCCCCAGCTTTGGTACGTCCGCCTTAAAGGATGACAGGAGCCCAGCGAAGAAGGTAGGAGGAATGCCACAACAAGCATTAACCAGCATCCATCTTTTAAGGACATTTTAGAGGCAGTTGAGCCCTCGAACCCTGACCAGCTGTACCACTGACTGTTGTCAGGCTCAAGTCCTTAAAGCTATCTGGGGCGCCAGATCCACCAACCAGCACAGAGACAATGATTCTTGACCTTTAGCTGCCGTGTAGGCCAGCCTGCAGCCATCCGTCCAGCCTTACTTGCCTAACTGCCTTCCCGCTGATACCCGCAGCTGTCCCCCATCATGAACTCTGTCACCAGAGCTGCAGAGTGTCCTGGAACCAAATTGACACTGTTGAGCATCAAAATCATCTCAAGCACCAGGTACATTGCGGTTATGTCCTCCTGGTCCTTCTCCGAAGGTGCCTAGTGACATTTACGACTCCTTGCTCCCTTGGTGCTAAAACCGAATAACCTTGAACAGTTAAGACTGATTGCTTTACCGACTACCCTCCTGTCAGTACCCAGAGTGCCTCCCTTTCCTTCGTGGAACTGTCCTCTGTGTTCCTTTACATGGTGGGTTGTATTTTGTAGCGTGCTACTAGAACTGTCTATTTTAATAATAATAAAGTAGATATGTTTATGCAACCTTGACTGTACAGTCCCTTTTATCATTGGGTAATAATTGTATTTGTGCTGTGTTGGAACTAACCAATGATCCACGACTTTACGGAGATAAGCCTGCTGTTCCGTCCACGTTACCAAAATTGGACAAGGAGGTTTCTAATTTACTGGTGTTTTCAATCTGTTCGGAACCCTTCTGGTGTGCTAGAGGTGTGGGTCTGATTGATGGTTTAGAAACCAATACCCATGCCTAAACTACTAGTGCCCCGGATGTTGATTCGTCAAATTGGTGGCAAGCGGTCAGATCAGTTGGAGCCTTGCGCACAGCTTAGTCACCCAATGATAAAATTATTGTTGCAGGAAACATTTAGTCACTGCTAGGTATTAATAATAGTCATGGATCTTGACATGGAGAATGTAAAAGGCATGAACCAGGATGTCCTGCGTGTCTTATGTCAAGAGAGTGGACTTCCCACAACACTAAGGTTAATAAACCTGAGTTGCTGAACAGCCTCCAAGGTTGGGAAGAAGCGAGCGGCGGCTTGAGAGAAGAACCCAGGGGATGGACTAGGCCCCATGTACTCAAACGAACAAGACCTTCCGGAGGGGGAAAAGGATGCCGACTACTGCATGAGCAGTGTTTCTCGCCAATCATCCCGCCGGGGGGCAAGTGTGGTGTCTCAACACCCGGAAGTGTCAGTGAGGACATGGGCTAGCGTGGCATCCCATAGGTCCCAGGCCTCAGCAGAGTCTCTAAGTGGCCCAGTAATTGTTCCGGCTGTTAATGAGATAGCGGTTAGAATGTTCCCGCTCAAGGAGAGGAGACTAGTGCTAGAGGAACAGAAACAGTGGGACAAGGACACCATAGTGCAGGGCAGGGCCGCAATAGAGCTACACAAGCTTGTGCTTGAAGAGAAGAAGGAGGCCAACAGATCCACCTCTAGCGAAAACATTAGTAGTGCTAAAACAGAGTGCCCATAATAAGCCCCAGAGGGACATCCCCAAAGACTTAGTGCAGTTTTATGAAGTGGGGAAGGCTATTTTTGACTGCTTTGAAGTGCTCAAGCTGGCTTTCTAGCTACAGGAGGTGAATGAGGTACTGTGGGGTGCAGCCCTGATGAGTCGCTTACTGACACCAGGGACTGATGCAATTCTTCAGTTAACTCCTGAGGAAAGGCCTATTTATGAAAGCATGAAGGCAGCCCTCCTCATGAAGTTCTGGAAAAAAAACCAGAACAGTATCTCAAGAGCTTCAGAGAGCTCAGAAAGAAAAGTGGGGAAACATTCAAAGCGTTCACACACTTGACGTGGAAATATCGGAGTGGGAGGGTGACTGGTAACAAAGTTGACACATTTAAAAGGATGTACAATTTTATTGCGTGTGAATATGTATTGAAAAATGGTGAGGTTGAGCTACACCAGCATCTTGTGGACAAGACTATCACAGGCCCTAGGGTGCTTTCAAAGGCTGCCGACAGGTTTGTGACTACTTAAGTCCAGAAAGAGTTTCAGGCGAGCACACCCAAACTGGAAGAGGAATCGGCGGACAAAAAAGTAAACATGAATGGGAAGGACAAAGGTCCAACCAAATCCTATTCAAAGTCAGATCCCCAAAAGAATGAAGGGAAATCCCAAAACTCTAGTACAGCCGTGCACACCGAAAAGAAGAGTGCAGGCACCCCTTACACTGGGACACCTGTGTTCTCAACACCCAAAGGTTGTTTCATGTGTAAGGAGCTGGGCCATAGGAAAGGGGATCCTGCTTGCAAGGGCTTACTCAAGCAAGCTATAGTGAATGTTGGACCTGTGGAAGAGGCAATCATTATTGTGGGCCTCTTAGAGAAGGACTTCCCACTAGGCCAAGGAGTGGCTGAATGCGGATTGGCTACACTGAGTGGGAACGCTACTGGGTCTCCAGAAGAGATCCCAGTTCCCAATAATGCACAACTCTATTTAGAACATGCATATATCAATGGACACAAAACTCCTGTGGTCCGAGACACCACGGCTAGCCTCACTGTTTTCGCCCTGCAGTGGATACTGCCAGGACAGTATATTGATGGGCCTGATTGTAGAATCAGTGGATTTGACTGAAAGAGCAAGTGCCCCTTGGCGATAGTAGAGTTTAGCTGGTGAGGTGAAACAACCCAGCACCGTGTAGCAGTGAAAGACTCCATCAATGTCCCTGTTTGTTGGGTAACGATCTACTTGATCCCGAGATAGTCGCAGCGGCTACTCGATCAAGGGCCAAAGAGATCACCAGATTTAACACTCTGAGAGCCTTAGGGCCTGAAGTGCTTCCAGTGGGCTTGTGGAAGGACCAGCATGGCCAGTAGCCCTTAGTCCAGTTCTACAGACTGCTGAGTCGCCTACTCCTGCGGGAGAGGGGCCAGTAGCCACTGAGGACCCTACTTTGGTAGCAGAGGACTCAGTGACTTCCGAGTTGCCTGGCGCAGCGCAAGAAACTGAGGTGGAGCACCAGGTGGGCGCAGATCTGAATGGCCTGCCTAAGCTGGATGAGTTTGCATCGGCTGTGGGCCCAGATCAGACTGACTTCTTCACAGCCCAGAAAGAGTGTCCCACTCTGGAGGGTCTGCAGAAAAATGCAGAGAGGCAGGCTAAGTGTGAAGCCATTGGACTGTTCAAAGTGTACTGGGAGGATGGACTCCTGTACAATGAGCCAAAAGATTCTGCGGGCGAGGGCACCAGAAGGTTGATGATTGCCCAGTGTCACAGAAAGTTCCTTTTGGATTTGGCTCACCAAATTCCTTTAGCGGGTCACTTCGGAGAGACTAAGACATCAGACTGGTTGTCTGTGCACTTTTACTGGATGCAGTTTGGCGTAAAGGTTAAGGAATTCGTCTGGTCCTGCCCGATTTGTCAAGCTTCTGACAAGTCAGGTGGTGCTGCAAAGGCCCTCTTAATACTAGTACAAGGGGAACGGTTATCAGGGACTGACGTGGAAAGAGCAGTCCCAGGAAACTTATCTGAAATACTATCATTTGGGATCTTCAATAAATCTACAACAGCAGAGAAAGTGAGCAAAAACCAACCCATGGATAAAAAGAGAGGGGTAAAAAACCTACAGACGCGCTCTACCCAGAGGCAAGTGGCCAAACGTGCGCGAAAAACGGGCAGCAAAAAATTCATACGGAATTTATCAACACCGCCACGCCTGTCTATGTTTCAACGTCAGGCGAAACAACTAAAGGAGCCTGATAATGCTATAAAAGAAATTGAATCAACGAGAGTGCCTAAACGGTGCTTGAAAAGAACAAGAGACTGTTCAGGGTGTAATGACGACGAAACATCTGAGTCATCTATTGACTTATGTGATTTTTCAACCTACTCAATTGACGATGACGAAGAAAAAGAAGTGGCTGCCCCTACGGTGGAAGAATTATCGGGTGACTCGAGTAAGGCTAAAGAGATTCAGTCTAGACCAAGCCTTCGAATGGTCATTCCACCACAAGTAAGTGGGCAAGCAAGCAATAACAATAAAAAGGTGCCTCTGCCTTTGCCAATAGGCATGGAAACAGAAGAGCAGAGCAGTAAATTGCCAGCTGTCCGTGACCAACAAAATGACATGTGCGGCAAATTAAATCCGAAATTAACAAGAGCACAAATCGAAAAACTTGGCAGAAATTCTAATCTGAAAAACACAGAGTCGAATGCTCCATTTGTGAGAGGTATCTGGAAAATACAAATTAAAAATGTTCTGTTAGAACAAAAAGAAGTAAATTTGAATCGTCGGAACATATTAACACTTCTACACTGCATTCCTACTCTCCGAGCTATCAAATCAGACGACATAGCGGTCGTTGAGTATATGTCTGAAGACCATCTGGACTGGGTAAACCTGCATCTTAATTCAAGCACGTTAAAGGAAGCCGTAAAGGATGCTGCTGCCGACTTACTGTTCTTCGGCTTCGAAATTATATGTGCTGATGCTCAGGACGTAGCAAGTTTTCCCTATTCTGCTATGGAACAAACACAGAAGGAAAAAAGAAGAAAAGAACTGTGGGACCACATGAGGATAAAGCGATCACCGTGCCAAAGTCACGCAAATCAAACTGGACAGTAGCTTAGCGTGGAGGGATTGGACATTAATAATCAATTAATGTCATGGAATGCACAAGGCTTTTCCCACCTTTTTGAAGGTCAATGGCAATTAGCAGATAAAACCTCAATTATATGTTTACAAGAAACATGGCTACGCGAATGCCCAGTGTGCGATGGATATACTGTTCTTCTTAATCCGGCAGGAAAGAACTTGTTTGGCCGCCCTTTCTCTGGGTTGATAACCATGATAAATAACAGTGAGGACTGGAAGATTCTGTCAACTAAAAATCCAAACATGTTCGCACAAGTTACGACAATTCAAAATTCCAGGTCCTTAAATTCCAGGGGCAAGGTGATTCTGGTAGTGAACATCTATTGGAATCCAGCAATGATATCACAAGCTAGATTCATTTCTGAGGTTATGTCTGCAATCGACGAATGTTTACTCTCATATATTGATCCTGCAATTATTATATGTGGGGATTTCAACTATTCTTGGGTAAATAAACCTCTGACAAAAAACATAACAACTACATCAAGGAGCATCGAACATTTGCAGGTTCGGGGTGAAAGATGGGCAAAGGAACTTGCCCTTAGAGACTGCTCTATGCTGAATGGCTACACTCGTGGCGACATCCCCCCAGGATTTACCTGGAAGAGAGGAGATTCCATGAAGACGCTCGATTATATCTGGGTATCTAGGAATTTTTTGGACCAAATAATCACTCTCAAAGTCACCGAGACAGAAAAAAGCGACCATGACGCACTAATGCTGAAATGGCTGAAAGTTCAACAAACAACCTCGATAAAATACCCGGAGAGGATTACCATAAACAATGGAGCCAACAGGCTACGTCTGAATGTACCAAAGCTGGCCAAGATAAAATCCCATTTTGCTAACGCGACCGACACAACGGCAAGGATAAATTATACATTGTTATTACATCAATACAAAACAAGGCCCAACAAACGAAAAGGGCATGATGTCGAAGCAAAACATACTTTTAACCCAATTATAAAACGAGAGAAGCAAAATCTTCGGTACGACATCAGGCTCTTAAGAAGGGATCCTAACTCCTGTAATAACATACTAATTCAAAAAAGAAAACAGCGTTACCGAAACTGGATGAAATCTTTCAATCTGAGTCGAGTCCAAGCCCAAGCGGAACAGATGTTGAAACTTATTTTGCAAAAAGATAGTCGACACATTTGGGAGATAATAAACACCGGTGGGATTAAACATACCTATGCAATGTCAAATGGTGTAAGTGGAGCAAGCTGGGTGGCGCATTTTACTACCATATTTGATGATTGCAACTGTATTAAGGTCCCCCAACCAGTACTCCCTGATGTAAGATGGAATGTGGCAGACTTAGAGGAAGATATTAAACAGGCAATTCAGAAGTTAAACTCTTCCAGAGCAGTCGGCCCCGATGGTATTTCAAACATGATGCTAAAAAACCACAGCTCTATATGGGCAAATCTGATGAGTATCCTATTCGAAAGAATTGCTCTGGAAAGAGTACTGCCTGATTCTTGGTCCAAGGCGGTGGTTGTTCCGATATTCAAAAAGGGCAATCGGGACGATCCTAACAACTATCGCCCGATTGCCCTTTTGGATACAATCGGGAAAGTATTTGGGTCCTTTCTTCAGAAACGTCTTGCTCACTGGGCCGAAGAAGTAGCAGCTGTTGATGGACGTCAAACCGGATTCACGAGAGGTGTGGGGGTTGAGCTTAACTTGATGCTCCTGAATTGCCTAAAACTAGACGCATTGAGGCATAAGAGGAAACTATACATCGCCTTTATAGATCTGAGCCAGGCTTTCGACAGTATAAATCGCAACCTGCTGTGGAAAGAACTTTGTGCTTGGAAATGTCCAAGTGAGCTGCTGGCCCCTCTGATTGCGCTACATTCTAACACATCAATTAGAGTCCGGCTAAACGCGCAAGGTGACTTATCTGATGAGATATTGACAAAACGAGGAGTCAAACAGGGTTGCCCTTTGGCAGCCCAGCTATTTAAGCTCTTCATTTCTGATCTACCTCTAACATTAAGTGAACTAAGAGTATTTCCTCCGTTGGTGAATGGTCATGAACTGAGTTGGGCTGTTTATGCCGACGATATTGTGTTTATGGACTCTACTCTTATTGGACTGCAGCGCCTGCTAAATGAATTTCAGCAGTATTGCATACAAAATGACCTACGAATTAATATCAAAAAATCAAAAATCATCGAGGTGGGTCAAAGTTAATCAAAGAAGCCAGGTAACTTCGAATGGAAGATAAATAACGAACCTCTTGTGATAACTGACAGTATAAGATACTTAGGTGTTCTGTTTAACAACTCAATTCGAGAATGGGAGTGGAGCCAAGACTTGGTGACCCGGATGAAAATGTTTGCATTACAAGCGGCAAAATTGCATGCAGCTTACGGTAAATTTACTCTAAAACCGGCTTTATCATTTTACCTTCAAAAAGTAGTTCCCGCAATAACTTTTGGGAGTGAAACATGTTGGAATCTTCCAAAAGATTTATGGGACAAGCTCGAAGGTAGCTTTTGGCGTAAAGTGTTGAGACTACCAAATAGCTCATCAATTGTGGCAATACGATATGAGCTATGTATTGAGGCCCTATATGGAACTGTTCTGTGGAAATCAATCTCCATGTTTAGGAAAATGCGGATGGAGACGGTAGTAAAACCTTATGAAATACTACACTCTGTTTCTGAACATTCATCTGCATTGTTACTAAAGGAGTGGGAGAAAAAACTACTTCTTGTATTAGAAGATGCTGGAGTTTCTGTAGAGACTGTAATACTTCGCCCCCAAATTGCGAAGAAAAAAATTCGTCACCATAATTGGCTAAGAAATGAAGAACGCCAGAATAAACTGACAACTTCCTTGGACCTTGGAACTGCGCTAAATAAACTTGATGCAATTCCAAAATACTTGGAGAAATTCCCATCACAATACCATCGTAACATGTTCCTGCGGATGAGACTTAATTTATATAAAACTAGGGAGTTACAGCTCCTGAGAAATGATCCATTGGTGCAGACGGCAAAATGTAGATTCTGCAAATTTGGCCAAGAATCGGTGAGACATCTAATATTGGATTGTGATGCCATTACAGCGCAGCGTAGTCTGCATTTAGATCGTTTTGCTCCCTCGTCAGGAAACATGGATTCCTGGTGGTGCTACCTGATCGCAGGTTTTAATACTCAGTTAACCTGCGCAATAATAAACTTTATGGACGCACTAAGTTAAACACTTGAAATATAATTAGTGATTTTAGCTAGTAAAGGCCTTGAGGACATGAGGCACAAATGTAACAAAAAGTTTTTCTTTCTGTTGTAATAAACTAATGTTACAAAAAAAAAAAAAAAAGTTTTTAAAAAGGTTAAGCTTAATTGCAATGCAAAGGAAAATGCAAATGACATACGTTTTTACTAAGGCTGCAAATGACAGGCAAGCTCTAGCCAATAGGGAACTCACAATAGGAAAATCGGGTTTTATATAAAATGACAGAGGCAAATAACAGGTAGGCTCTAGGCAAAGGGATAGCTCACGTAGGAAAATCGGTTTGGTGCTAAATGACAGATGCAAATAACAGGTCGGCTCTGGTAAAAGGAATAGCTTACAATAGGGACATCGGTTTCTAAGTTAGGATGGTAGAGCCAGGAGAAAATACAGATGCAGATAGAAATTTGTTTGTAGGACACAATTTAACACACAGATAAATTTGTTTTTCAGCTCAAAATGAAATGAATTCTTTGGGGAACACTTCATAACTATAACGACTCACAATGCCCTGGGAAGAGATAATTGGGTTCGATTCCAACTATCCCGTGAAATAAATGTGGAAATTAATTAATTTACTGAGAAAAATATACTAAGGATCTACAAATGCCACTAGAGATTCTTCAATGGGAAATGACTGAAATCCACAGGCAAATTAAGGATTTTTCAATGGGAAAATGACTGAATTGCACAAACAAATAAGATAAGGGATTTTGCTTTGGGGGTATCTCTGTTCCAATGCTGAAGAGGATAGGGCTTATTTAATCTATGGATGGGGGTGTCAATACTTACAGGAGAGGGCTTGATGGACATCAGTGGAGCATCAGAGCATCACTGCTGGGACAATCAAGGGGTCAGTCAAGGATTCTCTCTGTCTTCCAAAAGGGTCCAGCTACTACAGCTCCTGGCTCCACTCCAAGATTTAGGCCTCACTCTGTTAGGAAGGTTCCAGATTTCGTTAGCTGCACACCTCAAGATTTAGTAGGGAGATCCCTTATTTGAGGTGGAGTGACATAATTTATAAGGCAAGTGACATCACTAAGGTGTCATAGTTCTTGCAGAATGGATTGGGGAGTGTTCAGAGGTTCCCCCATCTATGGGCCGATAGGTCGAGAGAATGTCTGACTGTTTTGGGAAACCAGGGGAGGAGACCCATCTATCATCTAACTTGGAGAGGGGGCTGGTTCTGGTTTTTGCACATGGAAATCACACTGTATGACAAATGCCCTTTCTCTTCATATTTGGACATATATGAAAGCATTTTTTTATACTATATTTTTCGGTGAATCACATAAACTTTGTCAGGTGTCTGTGAGACACACTGGTGTGAAGATACCATTTTTTCTCATTTACTCCTGAACTATATTAACGAAAAATATGGTGCCACATTACTTTTTTCTTCATAACTTTTGGTATGTTGGTGTCACCAAAATCGTTTTTGGTTCACCAGAAGTGGCTCGCTGACAACTTTTTTAGAAATCTGAACATGAATAGTGTGTGATCAATGTTGCCAAAGTTATGCCATAAACAGCATATCTCCCATTTTGTACAATGGGGGTGACACCACTCCTTAACCCTGGCCCCCACCATTGGGATGGATCATTTACTGGCTGTGACATCACGAGGAGTTCCTGTGGTTAGATTAGCCCAGGGCTCCAAGGGCTAATAGCCAGCTACGGCCAGTTTTATTGCAGCCTAAGTGGTTTGAGTCATAAAAGATGGGGAGCAGAGCAATTCTTTATCGCACCCCCACCAAAAAATGATCTCTACCAGCCTTGGGTTTGTATTTGTAACAGAATGGCCTCCTGTTTGAAGGGGAACCAGACTTCCATTCCCATGACAACGAGATTTGAACTCTAGTTTCACATTTGAGGACCAACAGCAGAGAAACGAAACCAGAAAACAATATTTGGGCTTGCCTCTGCTGAAAGCATTTTATTGTTAACTAACCCTTGGAAATCCACACAATTATAACATGTAAACCCTTGCAAAAGTAGTTACCTGCACCCAGTGGTTAAAGAAGGGCAACATAATTATATATTTATAGCCTTTAGCTGTACATCTGAATGCCTAAAGTGTTAATCTTAAAGGTACAATTGCAATGTCACTTTGTGAAGTTTCAGCCCTGAAGCCTTAATTCTGCTGCAATTCACATATCCTTGTAGATTCTGTGCATTATGATTTCCTCTGTGATGGGCTCCTGATGGACATAACTCCATTTCATTTATTACAACTCTTGCACACATTTTGAGGAGCATATCACTTATCTGAAAGGGAATAACAGATTTTACATACGCTTGTTTCTGTCACAGTAAAAGGCTCCATTCTGCTGTGCAGGCTTGCAAACCACCTTGGAATTTTCATTTAACATTCTGGGCACTGCTGTTTCTGACAATTTGGCTTCAGCTCTCCAAGACTTTTTGCCAATTGTGTTGCATGTCTTCCCCTTATGTACGGCAATTAACATTTGTATGCATCTCCATGTTTTGATGCTTAATTTGACTCCTTTTCACTTTGGGAGTGCAGGGCCTTATTTTCATGTTAATTCAAGGCAGGCCTTTCATTTCAGGGAGCCCTAATACTGACTCCGGCCTTTAATTATAGCATTCAGGGCTATTTCTCCCCACAAAATCCCCCCTCTTGACTCTTTGACAGGTTGATACCGAGAGATGAGCTAGGAGAGAGTGGGGTATCCATTTCACGATGGCCTGGGTTCACCCCAGTAAATTTCCTTTAGAGGGCGCCTGCTCCCGGGTTTGTTCCAGGACTCTCCTTTAGAGAGTGTCTGCTCTATTCCTGGTCCTGATGGAGTGGTGCACTGCTCTGCCCCCACTCTCTTCAGATTTTTATTTTTCCATTAGGCCGTGGGTCCTGGGCCTCTTCCCTTTCGGCGGCTCCCTTCCGGCCTGTAGAGGCAAGGAGTTACTTTTTCTGCCAAGAAGAACAGAGGGATAAAGTATTTCATACAATATCATTTTCCTAGGTAGGGACGTGAAATTAACAACAACAAGCATGGGAGGCACATGCAAGATATGCATTGCAAACACACATTTTATTTCCTTACATTTCAATCCTTCGACCTCTTCTCAGAATAAGAATAATTGTTCTACTCCCTTTAACCGTATGATTTTCTTCATCCAGGTTCCATTTCCTTACCTTTACCCTTCGGAGGATTCCTGGGCTCTACCCTCACTTGGTTTTTCAGTCAGTCGGAATTTCTGGCTTGGATGAACGCTCTTCAGCTGATTGATGTGAGCCCATTTCTCTTCTATCTGGTTCTCCTTTAGCGATGCAGATTTTATAGGCGACAGGTGAGATTCTATTTATAATTTCAAAGGCACCACGCCAGGAGAGAAGGAACTTCCGCTCCTTGGTCTGGTTCCTTTAAAAATTGTACAAGTAGACCCTGTCTCCTACTTGATATTCTTTCTTAGTGGTTTTAAATCGTAGTGGGTTTTCATCCCCTCTGCTGAATTTTCCAGAATCCATTGAGCATACGCAAAAGAATGCTGAGGTTTTTCTCAAATTCTCAATATATTCATGTGTCATTGATGCATTGATCAGGGTCTGCTCCTACGTTCTGTAGAGCAGTTTCTGAGGTACCACAATGTTTTCATCCAGTCATTAGCTCGAATGGAGACATTTTGGTCACAGAATATGGTGTAGACCTGATGGCCATTAGGACAAGTGGTAGTCGGATGTCTCAGCTAGGCCCAGAGTCCAACACAAATGTCTTTTAGATGCCCACAATCATTTTATTGTACCTCTCAACTCCCCCATTAGAGGCTGGGTGTTAGGCAATGTGGAGCTTTCTCTTTACCCCAAGTATCTCCCACATCTTTGTTATCACCTCACTCGTAATGTGACTTCCTCGGTCAGACTCAATCCTTTGGGGAAGGCCGAAACACGCTGATAAAGGTGGTGCCCTTGTGATTCTCAACACTGTGGAATATGATTCAGATTGTCAGAGACAACTTCAAGATAATACCACATATGCCATCTTAGACCATGATCCAACCATCTCCATCAAAAACAACTTGGTCATCTTGCTTGATAAGGCGTTAGAACTCGAATGGATAAATGAACAGACACGCAAGTTTCTGCTAAATGATCACCCAAGAATTTCCAATTTCTATACACTTCCTAAGATCCACAAGGATTCCACAAAACCCCCTGGCAGACCCATAGTCGCAGGGATGGACAGTATTAACCAGCCACTTGGCATTTACATTGATTTCTTTGTTCAACCACTTATACAGAAAACTCCAACCTACACCAGAGACACAACTCATTTTCTTCAGAAACTTCACTCCACCATCCCTCAACATAACCGACTGATGTTTACCATAGATGTTAAGAGTCTATACACCTCTATACCACACAACCTCGGAATTGAAGCTGTTGAATGGTTGCTACTCCAATCAGCAGATGTGCGTGCCCAAAAATAATTAATTCTGACACTGTTACAGTTTCTTTCTGAAAACTCCCAATATTGCAACCAGTTTTTCTTACAAACCTCAGGTACCTCTATGGGTGCCACCATGGCACCTACATACGCCAATTGTTTTATGTTCAAATTCGAGATGGATCATATATTGACCAAACAAGAATGGAAGAAAGACATTCACATGTGGACTCGATATATAGATGATATTTTCGGTGTTTGGACAGGCACAGAGCAACGATTTGATGATTTTTTTGAGTATATCAACAGCATTGACCCACGAGTGCAGTTTACCAGAGAGTCATCACCTGACAAGATCACTTTTCTCAATATACAAATAGCAATGGAAGACAACAGTTACAGTACCACCTTATTCCGGAAACCTACCGATCGCAACAACCTGTTCCACCGCCTGAGCATCCATCAACCGAGTTTACTCAGGAATCTTCCGTTTAGCCAACTTCTACGAGTTAAGAGGATCGTTAGTGATCCTGAAGACTGCATTGCACAACAACTTGTAATGAAAGAAAAATTCCTTCAATGAGGCTACCGCCAAGAAGAATTGGACTCGGCAGTTCAAAAAGTCAACAGCCTAGATTGGGATACTTTACTATCTGCTTCAAAGAAACCAGTCAGAGAGTTGAAATCACCTGTGTACGTGTTGAAATTCTCCATCCAAAGCAACAAAATCAAGAAGACAATCGGAAAACATTGGAGTATTTTTAAAAATGACACGAGAGTACAAGATCTGTTCAACAAACCACCAGTGTTTGCTTTCCAGAGAAGTAAGAACCTCAGGGATGAACTAGTACAGACAAGATTACCCTCCAAAAAATGTATCACACACTGTACTGGCACATTCCCCTGTTTACACTGCATCAAATGCAACTCAGTAGTAAAAGGGAATGTTATTTTCCATCCACAAACAGGCAAGAAGATTTTTCTTAAGACATTTGGCACTTGCAACTGCACCAACATCATATATGGTATTAAATGCCCCTTTGGAAAATATTATGTGGGCCAAACCACCAGAGCTGCTAAGATACGGTAGAATGAACATCGGTCCTGCATCCGGAACTCCAACCCGAACTCAGCTGTGGCCCGACATTGGGTTCAAATAACCACAACCTTTCACAGATTAAGTTTCTGATGTTGGAGGTCTTAACCAGAAATAACCCTCACGAAGATCTAGGCTTGCGCCTAAACCGAAGGGAAACGTTTTGGATCGATAAACTCTGTAATCTGGTCCTGAATGGTTTGAATGAAGAGATTAATTACCACTGTTACGTTTGAATCTGATTTGAAACATCACGACATCTTTGTTCATCCCATTGTCCTGTAAATGCACTTCAAGCGTGAAGTTTGTTGTCGACTCTGCTCTGTTTCCATTGCAATTGACTAACATGTTTTCCATATTTTGTACCATCTTGGATCCTGTGTTACCTCAACAACAATCTCACTGCAAGTCCCGGACCCTGGTCTGGGACCCAAGGCGCCGCCTGTAGTGTACTATCATCTTTTCTGATGCAAATTAATGCACTAGCTAGAGTTGAATTATCCCCAAATAGGAGTGCCACAAACGAGTTTCAGGTCAATCTACATGTTTTTTGCTTCACTAATTGTTTGTTGCCTTTTATGTAACTTGATGTGTCCAGTTGTTTTCTTTCTGTTTACAACGGACCCCATTGTGGTCCCTTCAACACTCGAGTATTTTTTCCATTTCCATGTATTATCTTCAGTGATTTTCTTTAGTTTGGGCTAAATACATTTCTCATACAGAACATTATACTGGTTGTCCGTAAATTATACACTTCTTTTAACTATGCAGGCTTGCACCTGCCTTACACTCATCGGCCAATCAATGGTGCGAGTCGGTCACGTGCAATATAAATGAGCCGTAGCCCTGGCAACCGCCTAACACGGCAGTCTGAGATTCAGCCCGCCAACTGCACGCAGGATCTTTCACACGCTCCGTGTGCCCAGAGGTACGAGACGCAATTGCAATATTTGCAAACTACCGTTTTGGAAATCCCTGTTTGTTACGCTGTCTCACTCACACTGGACCTTTCCCTTCATTAGATTCCATTCACAAACAGGATTGTGTTTAACAATATAGCCGCTGTATACACGGCTCATCGTTGCGACCCATGCTGCTGTGGGCATTGACAACGAACGTTCTCATCTGTGCAACGTTATCAAGGTAACCACAGTTTCTCACATATTTTTTTGTTTTTGTTATCTACAATACAATTTACTTATTGTTTCTTTCTATTTTATTTCTTGTTTAATCCTTTTGGAAACTCTACTGACTGGTATGTTGACATCGTTATTATTTTCACAAATATATGCAATTGTTATGCTGACATTGGTGCATTATGTTGTTTATGTGCAATTGATTAGACTTGCCTGAAGAAGGAATTATTTCCGAAATGTATTGGCTTTAGTCTGTATTACATATGAGTTGCGGAACTGCTCCCTCACTAAGAAGATATTAGTGACAGCTTTGTTCTTCTTCTGATAAATTACTATTTAAAAATCATCAGACTTTTTAAGTCAGGGTGTCTCCAGACTTGTCACAGCCAGCTCCTGCTGAACTACAATTTGCATACTTCTACTTTAACATTGATTACAAGATTGGAAAAGACTCCCAATCAGTGGTGCCCACTCTCTTCTCTGTTTGCTCAATGTAGGGAAGAGGCCATCGGGATATATGTACCCCTGAGGTCTGCGCAAAGTCTCTATTGGCCATTGGGTTTTAGTAGCCCCAGTACCAGGTTATTAAAGGTACTGTGGACTGGATGAATTATCCCACGTTCTTTATGATCTCTGTTAGTGACTACACAGACGCGAGAGGCAACCAATATTGCTTCATGAATACGGGAGCCATCCCAGGGTCCATGGGCATGGATGTAGAATGTATCTCGGTGCGGCCACAGTCATACGAGTCCATGGCAAAGATTTCTTGAAATCCTGAAACACCTGTTTCAGCTTCTGCTTTTGCTCCTCGGTCTCACCGGCATCAGCAAGGTTGATTTGTTCCTCAACCATCTGCCTGAAGCCTGGAAAAACCTCAGGTTTTGCAATTTCTGCTGTATCCTCCAGTTCCGTAGAGAGATCTCTTATTATGGTGTTGGTCTGGACAGGAGGTTTCAAGTAGGAGAGGCAGTCACTGTTGACCTGAAATACCACCTCATCCTTCCTTATGTCACAGGTCACCTCTCGCCCTCCCCCCTTAAGGGCAGGAAGAGTACACCAAGAAATTCCCCCCTTGCCGGTTGAAAATCTTTTCTGGAGGTAAGTCATCATCACAATCGTAGCAGTCATTGGGAATCTGTCCCATGATCTCATTCCCTAAGTCAATAGAGAAATGTTGGGCATTAACCGCCATTCCAATGAAGTTGTCTGCGCCCAGAGTGATACTCCTAGGGTCGCCGTTATCCACCAATATTCAAATGGTGTTGTGTTCTGGGTCAACGAGTGGTGTCGGGTTCAAATACAAACACTGCTGTTGGAGGTGATAATTTAAATTTACATAAGTGTCTTAGTTTTGGAGGTTCTGTCCTCGCTTCAATTTTAGGGGAATGGTGAATTGTTGGACCAGTCTTGGGATGGTGACCTCGTTTCTAGTTTCAACATCAACTGCATGCAGCAGCAATTGAGCTGACCAAAATTGCTTTTAAAGGATTGTCAAAGCGCATGGGGTTATCCCCAGCTGGGACCAGACTTTGTAATTTATTAGGTCCAAATTAATTGCGAATCGATAGAGAATGTCACTGCCTAAGTAGAAGGCAGAGTGGACATCTCTCACAACCCAACAATTATGATCTATGTGTGAACTGCTGGACCCTCTCGCTCTTCAAAACCCCCCTCCTCCTCACCTGAGTCTTCTGTGGAAGATTTCTTTCTTCTTTCCTTCTTCTTGGGAGTCCGTATTTTTAAGAAGAGGAATGGTCGTCCCCGGAAAGAAGCCACCCTGGGACCCTAAGAAGACCGGGTAACCGGTAACAGGGGACCCCATTCTGGGAACCGCTGGTAGAGAGGAAAAAAGCAGTGCTAAAAAAACCTCTCTGAGTGTTGATTGGCCAGTACAAAGGAAAGATGTCTTGCTCCTTCTGAAGATTCGGTATGTTCATCAGGCAAGCAGAACAGGCGATGGAAGGCTTCCCAGAATCGGGTGAAAGCTACTCTGAGACGTGGAGCAGGAGGATTATCCACCGTAAGCAGCAGACTCCAGAGAGCAGAGCGGAAGCTCAACAAGACTCCGCCACCAGGAGAGCAAAAGAGTAAAAGACTTGAGGTAAGGGGGAAAACAAGAACTACAGAGGAATCCCAGGACAGCGGTAAGAAGAAGGGAGACGGAAAGAATATGGAATTCACGAGAGAGAAAGCGAGGGAGTGGAGAGAGAGAGATAGAGAGAGAAAGAGAGAGAGAGAGAGAGAGAGAGAGAGAGAGAGAGAGAGAGAGAGAGAGAGAGAGAGAGAGGAAGAAAAGGGCAGTGCCACTCACACCGCGATTGCGAATACAAAGCGGTGGGCGAACGGCAGACAGAAATCAGCGGGAAAGAAGAAGCAACAGGAAGGGCAAGAAGGAAGGGGAAAGTTGGCAGAAACACAGAGAAATCTCGCTGGCAAAAGGCAAAGGGGGGACAGTAGAGCGACAGTACCCGGAGCAGAAAGCAAAGGGTTGCAACGCACCGTACAGAACAGGGGGGCATGGCTAAGTACCAGAAAGAAAACAAAGGAGGGAAATACTAGACCGTAGAATCCGGAAGTAAAGGCACCTAATGGAACGTTTCAATGGCGGAGGAGCTTCCATCTGCTCCATACCTGCCAGGAAGGAGTGCGCAGACAGCGCATGACACTATGCTTTTATCACCAATGGAAATTTCTAGCATGCACCTGCTAGGCAGGAGATGTTTGGAATTGAGAGTCTCTAGGACCATTTCCCACTTATCAATCAGCTTAAATGTGGGAATGGTCTGATTTTTTGGGAGTTCTGAATAACGCTTTCCTAATGAAGCTTTTTCCATTATTCAGGCATACTCTGGTGAGAACAGGCCTCACCCTCCCGTATTTACCTGAATGGGGAGGAACATCTGTTCACCCTTTTTCTGAATATCAGCCAAACTTTCAGCTGGTTTTTCATCACCTTTTATCATAGGATTTGGGTTTTCTTCAAATTGTGAATCGTTATAAAATTTAAGGGTATTTCCTTCCAGTGTGGAATGCTACTTGAAACTGGGAGGAGGGTTGATTTTCAAAAATGGAGAAGGGTTCCCATCAGCAGTTTGATCTCCTACAGAGATTACAGTGATGTCAGGGACCTGATTGTTCCTAAAGTGGAATTCCATTTTGTCAGACCGCTGCTCAACCATGTTGCATGTGCCATTTAGACTCACATAGTTCGTGCTCTGTTTGAGTTTTATTGGGCAGTTAGTCTGGGTCCAGAGGACCATGTTCACACAGTCTATTAGGGGTGACAACCTCCAAAGGAGGTTATTCGCTAGGAGACAAGGTGCGCTGTCTGGAGTGATGACTATGACCGGGTGTTTCACCCTATGTCGCCCAATTTTGATCTCGAGATCCGCAGTCCCTTCGACGGAAATGTAATTTCCACCAAAGTTCTGGAGTTGTCCAGGAAGAGGTTTGAGGGGAATTTGGTGACTGTACCCCTTCCTGAATTGATTTTATCAAATGCCTTTTTGGATAGAAGGGTGGGTTGGGATCCTGTATCCACCAGCGATGAAAATGCACACTGGCCTTGTACCTTGATGGAGGCATAAAATCGGCCTTATCTCTCCTCAAGGGGCAAAGGAAATGTGCATTTTGGGCCAGCTGGGCAGTACATTTCTTTATTTTGAACTCCGACACTGTGTGATCTTGCAATTTTCTGTGTCAGAATCCGGGAATCTGTAAAGAACATTTGGCACCCTGATATCTGTGAGTTTTGGGAATTCACTTTTTCCAGTGATTCTGTGCTGCCCCTCTTTTCCTGGAGACAATGACTTGAACCGGTTGGGGGGAGGATCTCTCATTGTTTTCAGAGTCATCGGGGTGTCATGGCTGGGGTTCAGGAATTGGTGGTTCTGGGCCAGTCCCCATACTTACCCAGTCTAAGTTAGGGTCATTTGGGACCGATTTTTCTTTGGGATGGATCGCCCCATCCTTGAAAGAGAAGACTTTCTTCCCTGAATCCTCCAGGGATTCTTCGCCTTCAAACTGGAGGACACAGACTTCTTACACAAAATGGGGTTTCTTTATCCTTTGGTTTCTCCTACTTACCCTAGGTTGCAGCGTTTTGGGGGTTGGAGATTTGGCTTCAGGTTTAGAGATTTTTAGGGGCTTTTCACAGGTGAGAAAGGAAGTTTCCTCTAAGGCTTTGCATCTCGCTTCCCCCCGCGCCTCTTCCTCTGCAACATGGTTGGTTATCAGGGTTTTCTCCATGTCATTGCTCTGGGGTACCAGACCCTGGGTTTGAGTTTTTATGGGCAGCCATGTTCATTTGAGGGCCCTGCTGAGCCTTCAACATGCGACTCCGGTCTTGGGTCAGACTTTAGACCTGGTGCTCCAGTTGCAACATCCACTCTGGTTGGTTTGGTGGTCTAGGCTCATACCTTTGTTGCTCTCGGGAAGGGCAGCTATCCTTTCTCCCGGAGTAGCTTGGGTATTGAGGGTTTCCCTGGTAGCCCTCCATCTTTGGTCTCCCTTCTCTCTGATTTGTGGATCTAGAATCCTGAAAGCAGGGAGAGAGAGGAGGATTGTTCTGAAGGTTGGGGTTTGGAGGGTAACTGGAGAAGAAACTTAAACTCGAGGGTGCAAGATTACTGCCTTCTTGAGGGAAGTTTTGTGGGTAGGTTGGAGGAAAGTTTCCTGGGGCCGTACTTTCCTGATTGGATTCCCCCCCTTGGGCCGGGGGAGTCCATACATACCCCAAGATGGGTCTGTTCCCCTTGTACCTTGGGCAAATGTAGGTGGCAGGGTCAGGTGACGCATTTGTGGGATACGCTGCCTGGCTACCACCCACTTGGGACTGGTCAGAGGGTCTTCTCTGCCTCTCATTTGGTTTATTAGAGGGAGGAGTATTTTAGGCCCCCTATTTCTAGGTCCACCTTGGTAGCAGCGAGGGTGTTAGATGGTTTGGGGTTTTTGGGAGAATGTTTGTTTTCCGCTGGTTTTTGGACTTCATAGATCCAGGTAGCCTGTTCTATTACCCAATCCAGGGTCCTTTAATTGTGGAAGTGCCTAACCAGTTGTGTCATGATGTACTTAGGGAGGACATGAAAATAAGTATTGATAAACTCCCTACTATTTGTGTGCACCAGTCTAGAGGTCTGAGAAAATACCTGCTTCAATTCTTGCATAAACTCTCTCGGTGCCTGATCCTCTCCGCAGTGCAGGTTGTAGGCTGCCTTGCATGCCTCCTAGGGGTTCCTGTGCCGTTGAGGTGTTTCAAGATTGCTGCCTTGTAGGTAGCCCATCGTGAATGATTTTGATCCTCCAGCCCAGCAAAGAAGCTGGAGTATTCCAGGGAGAATGTCCACTTGACATACTCCATGGAATTATGGTCATTTATTATGCCAATTGACATCATCATCTGGTCATACATCTCCAGATGCTCCCAGACTGAGTACTTGTCATTTTTGTGGTAAAGAGTCATGAAGTTTCTGATGGCTTTTATTTGTCGAATGGGGTCTTTTACAAGAGTTCTCTTTTATTTGGCAGTCTTCTTTTTCTGGTGCACCTGAGTCCATTCGCCATTAGAATGAGATCTGCTACTATTTGTGGTCTAGTCCCTGTCTTCTAAGTGGTCCCTGATACTTTGAGACTGGGAGTCTCTCCCAGAATGACGGGGTCTAGTCTCTTCTCCCTTGCTGTATTGTGGGCTCTCTGGGTCACTTACCTTGGGCTCCCTTTTTTCGAACAGAGGAGTACTCATCTTGCTCCTACCTTCTTCCGGGTGTGGTGAAGAAATCCTCCCACCTCCCTGAATGGGTGGAGGTTTTCAAGATGCTCTTCTTTTGAGGCCTGAACTCAGATTCTTCTTTATCTGAAAAGTGGACCAGATGGTCCCTTTGTAACCTGTGTCTCTGCCAGTCTAACTCTCTGATCTTCTTATCATAGGAGTCCTACTGGTCAGATGTGTTAGCCAAAATATTTTTAAACCTAAGCAACGATGCACGTCCAATATGTAATGGGGCTGGCCTTCCGGTCAGTCATGCTACGCCTAATAGGCATGAAGTTAGCAGTGCCTTGCGCATATACGGTGGTGAGTTGGCTTGAGGCCCCTGGTAGAGGGGTTTCCCTTCCATACCCTAACTGTTCGGGGTTCCTCAATGCATGGTTAAATCTAGCCTCTTCCTTCTCTAATCTATCTCATTAATCTTTCTCAGCCCCTTTTTCTTTGTAGTATGCAGAGGCCTGAGCTGTGTACTCTTCTACCAGGGCTCGCTTAGCTTCTATGACCTTACTTTGTGCCACTACTTGGCCATGGAGTCCCTTGTTCTCCTCACAGAGGGCCTCATTTTCATTCTGTGAATCTTGCATTATGTGGGAATACTCAGGCCACTTTTTTTGCAGGAGACTAATCTCCTCACTCTGTGCAAAACATGACTCACTTTTCTTCAGGTCGGTCTTTAACTGGCACACTTCCTGGCATAGGGCATCTTTTTCTTGATACAGAGTGCTATTCTGTTCATGGAGGTGTTCTCTCTGCTGTTTCATAGTGCTCAACTTCCAGCGCTCCTGGTCAAATTGCGCTTGGGAATGGACCTCCTTAATAATCAACTGGTTATTCTCCTCTTTCAATTGCTTAATCTGATTTTGAAAAGCATACATGTCCTCTAAGCAGGCTCTTTTTTATGTCACTTGTTGACTCAATTTTAGTTGGCTCTCTTTTAGGTTCTCAACCCCTTCTTGGCACTCCTCTTTCAGTGCAGAAAA
Source organism: Ambystoma mexicanum (assembly GCF_040938575.1). Classification (NCBI taxonomy): domain Eukaryota; kingdom Metazoa; phylum Chordata; class Amphibia; order Caudata; family Ambystomatidae; genus Ambystoma; species Ambystoma mexicanum. The sequence continues at coordinate 873,223,072 of NC_090936.1, forward strand.
TTGGGACTCTCACTCTGAATTAATTTGTTGCTGTGCTGCCAGCTCATTCTTTAGCTGCTGAATGATGTCTCCTAATTGGAAAACAGAATTTTGCCTCTGTAGCACTTTCTCCTCTGCTTGCATTAACTCTCTGTGCTTGATCCAAAAGCTCCGATTGATTTTTCACAGAGGCTACACTCTGCTGGTATCTTTTTTTCATGATCATCATGTGGAAGTAGATATATGCAGTGGGCTGGACCATTTTAGTTTGCTCATCTATGGTGGTCTGCATCAAGTACAAATCTGTCAGGGCTTGATGGAACAGGCCATTGTCCTGCCATACATCCATATTTATAGAGGTCACTTGTTGCATCATTCTAGATTGCAAGGCTTTGTGTTCCTGTCCTGCCCATTCCCCTTTAATGAGCAATTTGGATAGAAGGTGCTTCACATCCATGTTAATTTTGAGGATGCTCATTGTGAAATGTGTTCTGCACCTGACAGATTCTCTATGCCAGGGCTCAATCTCAACCCTGCTACTGCCTAGTTTATGCTCACAATCTTTTATTTAGACACACAGCCCTGACACCCAGGGTCCAAGTTTAGCTGGCACCTTCACAATGTAACCAGCTTTTTATCCACTAAATGTAACAATACCTTCAATGGCCTAGGCTGCTGTGCTACACTGTCACGGGTGAAAATACCTCCTCAATCCCGGACTACGAGCCCCCGAATTTGTCATGATATATAGCACAAGCAATTCAGGGATCTCTTTCTCCTACAATGAATGTGGTGCACAATAAAACCCATTTTTATTTTTACAATCTAGATTCTGTTATTAAGGAGGCCTCCTACCCGTGTCGCACCCAACCTCCACAAACACCCTGTGACACAGTAGACTAGGAACTAGGCAGGTGCGTTATCAATGAATATTTTATTTATTGATGATTTAATGGAAAAAATTGAATAAACAGTTACAACCTCCACCAAGGTGTGGCAACACAAATTTCAGAGTCCTTTTTGGTCAAGCAGCACACTGAGACAACACAAACATGTATAGCACAAGCATTTACTTTTAACTTCTCTCACCACTACCAACAAAACAATTCAAAACACCATGAAAATGAATGCAACCCACAGGAAAGTGCATGCACACACAAACCATTCTTGAGTGCCAGCAACCCTCACCCCCCATAGACTTCCACTAGGCTTCTCAGCTTTGAATGCAAGGCAGTGGCAAGGAATGGGAACCCAAGGTTAAAAAACAGATTTTGAGTAGGGCTTTTAGAAACACTCTGGTGACCAGCAATGATTGGGACAATTAGTTTTTCTGCACCAGGAAAAATAGTTTTTTTTATTAGTTAGGACAACTGCTATGGGACAGCACAAAAGGGACTTTGTGCTGCTAATACATAAAAGACCAGTAGGACTTTAGAACATACTAGCCAGCACATAAGAAGAAACTCGATTTTAGAATATGCAACACAAGGGCAAATGGAAAGGGAATGCAATTGGAAATTGGTTTTCACAACACAGTAGAGGAAGAGGAACAGACTAGGAAAAATGTTTTTTAAAAGATTATCTCAATATCCATGCAAAGGAAAATGCAGAAGAAATTCGGTTTTATTAAGGCTGCAAATTACAGGCAAGCTCTAGGCAATAGGGAACTCACAATAGGAAAATCAGGTTTTAGTTAAAATGATAAAGGCAAATAACAGGTAGGCTCTAGGCAATAGGATAGCTCACAATAGGAAAATCGGTTTGGGTTTAAATGACAGATTCAAATAACAGGTAGGCTCTGGTAAAAGGAATAGATTACAATAGGAAAATCCATTTTTAGATTAGGATGGCAGAGCCAGGGGAAAATATAGATGCAGATAGAAATTCGTTTTGTAGGACACAATTTAACACACAGCCAAATTTGTTTTTCAGCTCACAATGAAATTAATTCTTTGGGGAACACTTCATAACTATAACGACTCACAATGTCCTGAGATAATTGGTTTCGAATTCCAACTATCCCAATCCTGTGAAATAAATGTGGAAATTAATAGATTTACTGAGAAAATATACTATGGATCTACACAAGCCACTGGAGATTCTTCAATGGGAAATGACTGAAAAGCACAGACAAAGGATTTTTCAATGGGAAAATTACTACAATGCGCAGACAAGTAATGGATTTTTCAATAGGAAAATGAATGAATTGCAAAAACAAAAAAGATAGGGTATTTTTCCCAGGGACGTCATTTCACCAAAATGCCAGGGGTAGCTGAAGTGACATCACACGACTCTAGACCCCAGGTGACATCACAGGAAGTGATGTAATTTGACCCCACCCGAAGTGATATCATGGGATGCGATGGAACGCGACCTTTCACCCGTTGACAAAACAGGAAGTGCTATCACATAGCATTGTACACTACAAAAAATATGGTTATGATATTGCTATAATGTGATGTACATTTCATACAAGAATGGATCGCCATATGTATCGTTAAGATCAGTTTATATAGGCCCATATTACCAAATTACTGTGAATGCAAGTAGACGTCCACGACCAAATGATAATGATGTGTTATTATATAGCACTTACGCTTAAGCGCTTTATATAAAAAAAATATACACCCAATATCAACCAACCTGGGTTGGTACTCATTTATAAACCTCAGAAGGATTAAAGGCTGAGTTGAGGTGTTTAAGAACAGACTAAATCAGTGACTCACCCCCTGAAGTGTGCCTGAAATAAACCTTTAATGAGTCTAGCAATTATTGTATAGAATTCCAGAAAGACACATTATTTGGTATTCCCAATCTTTCTTATTTAGGGTCAGTGCTGAAAGTGTTAGACTTGTGTCACTCTTTTCTTCTTTTTCTTCTTTTCTTTAATGGGCTTTAACAAGAAAGCCAGCCACGCCAGAACTAAAGAGCCACATGGTGCTGGCCACAGCCCATGAGCTTACATTAAAAAAAAAAAACGTTTTTTTTTCTAGAGGTCGCAAGGATGACCACAGAGGTCGCAGTTGCGACCTCTGGCAACCCCCAAATGACATCCCTGATTTTTCCTTGGGGGTATCTCTATGGCAATGCTGAAGAGGATAGGGTTTATTTAATATATGGCTGGGTGTGTCTACACTTACAGGAGAGAGCTTGATGTACATCAGGGGGGGCATCAGAGCATCACTGCTGGGACAATCAAGGGATCAGTCAAGGATTCTCTCTGTCTCTCTGTATCAAAACAAACACAAATGGTCCATTCTAAAGTCACCCATGTGTTACTAACATCATTTATTATATAATGCACTTTAGGAATGAACGCAAGGATCAAAATTGTACAATAATTGTCTTTTTAATAATTTTGTTTTATGTTGTTGAGATTTGCAAATGTGACCTAATGGTCTGTTTTATGATTTACTATAGAATAATAAATATATGACCTATAGTTTTGGTAAAAACCTGAGCCTTCCATCTCTTTATATTTGCTAAAAGATAGATGGTACCACAAGTCTGTGTGGATTGAGACCTAGTTCCGTCACCTCCGGTGTGTACATCAAAAAGTAGCTTGCTTGGGATTTCTCTATGTTCTTTATGCTTTAAACACTGCCACTACAAACAATGGCTGCATTTGCTTCTTTCATCTAAATCAAGCGGCATCACATTTTTCTGTTCTGTCATGCTGAATACTAAAGCTGCACACATGACACCCAAAAAGGCTTTGCAATTTACTCTTGATTTCATTTTTCACAAAGCTGTGCCCTTCAAGGAAACCCCTTCTGGTATGTTTTATTTCTGCTGAGTAGCAAGAAGTGAGGCAAAAACATTCCCAGAGCAGCTGATGTACTGGGAAATCACTTGAAAGGCAAAGAATTCGGATTTCTACTGAAACACGGTTTGAATGTACTTTTGGAAATAAACACAGGCAAAGAAGCTCTTCAAAGAAAAGATGCTCTCCCTTGCCTTGTGTCAGTTACAAAGAACCTATTTTCAGCATCTCTCTGTGTCCAGAAATTGACCTGATCTTTAAAAGCCTTTCAGACAATTAATGCAAATAAACCGCATCTTGTGAAATTAACATGAGAGAAAAAAAATGAACCTGTGCAAGCCTGCTTTTGCAAAACAGTGAAATGACATTTTAAAAACGAAATAGGAAATAATACTGTAGCTCGCACAGAAACACAATTTTACATTACAGAGGAGCTGCAAAGACATATGTATATTGTGCTCTGTATTTTTCCCTCCAAAACGAACTTCAACAGCCCGGCTGAGGCTGAGGCATTCCTGTCATACCAGTTTGGTTTAAAGGCCAATTTCACACCTCCCCGTGAACTAACACTGCTAGGGCAGGGGCCCTGTTCTTATGGACTTGACAAGTGTCATAATTACAGGCTCCCTCAAACTGCCTGGCAGAAATGCTCCCAAGGACAAAGGAAGAGTCAAGCCCTGTGTTTGCCTCAGAAGTGTGCGTTCCTCTACCTTCAAACTGGAGGACTTCAAAGGGGGAGTCATGCCAACCCCTTTGCAAGCTGACCAACGGAGGACATTTTGGCTGGGGGCTTGGAAAGACTGCCCACATTTGGGGACTAATCCAGCCCATTTGATTTAAAGACCTTTTACATTTAGACATTTATTTCAGTAATCTGAATAAGTAGTAATGTGTTTATTATGCCAGCATTTTATGTGATTTTTGAACAAGCAAAATTAGATTATGTGTGTCTTCCTATCATGTGGTGAAATGAAATGGCAGACAAAATGTATTTCGGTGTGAATCATAATTGGTGGAGACACGAAACTTGAGGAAAATATGTCAAATGCTAATGTGCATTTGCGTAGCCATTTGCAGAATTGTAGATATTATATTTTTCTTATAAACAGCTAAATTGTGCCCAAGGATGAGGCAACATCAAACAAATTTGGCATTCGAAGCAGCATATTCCTTGTGAAATATGGTATCTGCCTATCTAGTTTTTACGATGGTGACGATTGTAAATATAAGGGTTTTGTTCCATAACTTATTTTGGTAAAAGTAACTGTGGGAAAAAAAGCAAGTCATAAAACGCACACACTTAAATTGATGTCACTTCCCTGGAACCAATCCGTTCGCAGGAAGGAGGGGACATCCATAGCCTGACCTATCCTGCTCAAGAGGAATGTCCAGATTACTTCCGCACACCTTGTAAAAATTCTCTGATGTCTTTCTGCCTATATAAGAGGGAGGCATAGGGAGATTCAACATTCAAAAATCCACCCTGCAAGATTCCAAGACTCCAGAACCAGGTCCAGAGATAGCTGGTCCACCAGATCCAGCCAGAACCATCCATCTAGGTTCAGGCAGACCCACTATTCCAGGGAGAAAAGAGGAAAGGCCGCTGATCCCCTTTGGGAGAATCCAGCAACCAGACCCTTTGCCCAACTGACAATAAAACAACAGTTCCACCATGATGACCAAAAAGGTTCAATAAATCTCCAAAATGATTCTTTTTCTTACAGTGTTATGGTCATTTCACTGGGGTTCTGATGTGGGCCAAATCACGATTCTGTAAGCCATCAAGTGATTTTTATAATAAACAGCGCCATTTTATTCCATTATACATAAAAGTCAAACTTTTGTTTATTAGGGGGACGAAATTTGCTTAGAGAAAAGAGAGAGAAATTAACACCATATTTAAGGCTACGTACATTGGAATAAGAAAAAACATATTCTGGGCAAAATATTTCAAAATCACACTTGAGTACATATATAATATTACAGCAGAAAATAGATTTGGAACAAGAAAAAGTGTGAGAACAAACATTTAGTGTAAAGAAGGTAAAGATGGAAGAGCAAAAAGGGCAAGAAAGAGTGTATTCTTTCTTTTTCTAAACTTCTAATTTCTCAGTTAAGTTGTCCTTCATCACTCGTGATTCGCTGGGGGTCGCGTAACTAGTTAGCATGGAGGAGTCTCATTCGTTATCGGAATTAACCAGCAAATCACTCCACCGACTAAGAACGGCCATGCACCACCATCCACAGAATTGAGAAAGAGCTATCAATCTGTCAATCCTTTCCGTGTCCAGGTTGGGTGAGGTTTCCCGCTGTCTGTCCGCAGAGACTAGACCCCTTTTGCCCAGCTGTTCCCATAAAGGAGAGCCCAGCCGCTGCCCAGTGAACAGATTCTTGCCTAAACTGTCCAAATTACCCAACTCAAGTGCATTTTGTAAGTATCACCCTCCCCAGTACCAAAAAGCTGCATACACAGCTGTTTTACCTTGCATTCTGTCCAAATCCTATAGAAATTCCATAAGAACCCTAGTAATTTCCCAAATTGTCAGCCTCCTCTGTTTATCCGGGCCTTAGAAGAATCAGTGTAGTATATATCTGTTAGTGTAATTATTTTAATATCTTTTCAGTCCTTTGTGTGAGTCCTTAGTGCCATTTTTTAAATAATTTAAGTAATTCCCCATTATGATGAATGCAGCGCAAATTGGTTAAAATTGTAAATGAACCTCCTTGCGTGCAGTGTCTTTCTTTAATAATCTAGTCACTAAAATACAGTCTCAGCAGAACAAATTATTTTGTTAATGAAACCGATTTTTTCTCGTGTGATTGCTTTTATTATCAAATCCGATTTTCAGACCCATAATGAAACCCATACGTTCACCCCATCAGGAGCCATTCTTTCACTTTAGTATCCTATCTGTTATGTGCCTTTGTACCCCATCAGAAAAAACTGATTTCTGATTTTGACTGTTTAGCTCATTTCCTTAGCTGTTTGTTTGTTTAAAATCTGTGAAAAATAAGAAATTGCAATTCTGCCATTGTCAGCTTCAGAGGACTCCTCCCACCAACTCTCCTCGCCTGAAGTCTCTGAAGCTCTGCCTGTAGGATCAACCCTCTTCTTTCTTCTTGTCCTTTTAGAGTCGTCCTCTTCTTCTTTCTTCTTAGTTCTCCTCTCTCTTTTCTTTTCGTGTAGGTAGGGACGGGCACCCCAAGAAGCCACCCTGACCGCAAAGGAACACAGCCAAAGGGGTATCCAGAGGAGCCAGCCCCCTAACAGGGAAAAAGCCGAATTAGGCAGAAAAAATCCTGTTCCACTGCCTTGTAGGACGCCGTACCGCTGGCAATTAGTAAGGAGGTAAGTAGAGGCGGTAGAACCAATGTAGAGCTCTGGTCTGGAGCGGGGTTCGTAGGAGAAGTGCGGGACTCAAGGACCGGGAGGTAAATGTAGAGCTCTGGTCCGGAGCGGGGTTCGTAGGAGAAGTGCAGGACTCAAGGACTGGGAGGTAAAAAGGGAACAGTTGAGAAAAAAAAAGGAGTTCAGAGGTACTGGGTTGATGCGCTAAGGACACAGAGAAATAAGCCTGTGTAAAGGAGAAGGGCTGCTGGAAAGACAAGGGAAAAAGAGGGGGAAGGAGAGAGGAGAGAGCAAGAGAGAAAGAAAGGAAGAGAGAGAGAAAGAGTGAGAGAGAGATCTAGCATGAAAAAAAATAACAAAAAAGAAAAACTAGAATTAGAATGGGAACTAAGGAAAATCAGTAAGCACCCAATGGAGAGAAATGCAGTACCCGAACTGCCTGTTGAAAGGAGCCGACAGAGAAAGCCTAGGATACAATGTATCCACCCAGAAGGGACACGCCAGAAGGAGGAATCGCAGGTCGGCTCTGAAAACGAAAGTGGACAAAAAGAGAGCCGGCTGGGGGGTCAGGGCACAAGAGAAACAAAGGGCAGAAGGGATCCACGAAGGGCAAAAAGAAAACAAAGAGGGAGGACGGGCAGAAACAAATGAGGAACAGGAACAAAATCTCACGAACCAGTGGGATACAGCTCGAGCGTCGGTAACTGAAAAGTTGCAACGCTACGAGCAGAGGGCGTGGCTACAATCTGTAAGGCTGGACCACGGGCATCTAGTCCGTTAACGAGGGGTTGAAGGCGATCTACTGCTGACCCTCCATCTTGCCCATAGCTTCCAGGGTCGCATCTTGACAGCCACGTGTGATTTTTGCTGCATTGCTTTCCTTCCCAAAGTCGATTTTCTCATCTGTATTCATGTTGCTTAGTACCTTGTCCAGTAGTTTGCAAGCTTCCTTGCCTGTTTAGTACAGCCACACAAATTCCTGTCCTATCGTTTCTACTGCACATGTAAACTGACCTCTAATTATCCAGTGAACTCTGAGTGTCATTTTGCTCCTTTTTCAAGGGTTTCATTTTTGTTTTGGCCTCCCATTCTGTGGTGGTAGGTTGGATTTAAAATCTGATTTTTCCCTCTTATTGTTGACTCATTGCCACTCCTTTCCACCCACACAGAATTTAGTCGGCAGAGGTTAGGGGGAGTATTGCAGGTGGAGTGCCTAACTGTTGTGCCATCTATAAGTATGACAAAAAGTGACTTTTCATCCATATCCATTTAAAACGTATGTGTCAAATGTCAGAAAGTTACATTAATTGTATTATAACATTTTGCTGTATAGTATCACCCGACTGGTGATTGCTGCCCTAAACTTGATTTGTTTGATTTTTTGATTTTGCATTTGAATTTTAAAAAAAAATGTCATTATTAGACACCTGTCTGGTTCATGGTCCATTGTGACACAGCGTGTTTGTCAAGGGGGGGTGTGGGACGGGTTGGGTGCCTTCTCAAAGCAGAATCCAAAATAAATAAATTAAAGCGTTTTTATTGTGCGCCACTTCCCTTGCCAGTGGAAAGAGTCCCAGTTTGGAGTGTGCCGTGTCGTAAAATCTGTTACAGTCAGGAGGGGTTCCTGTGCTTAGAATAGCCAAGGGCTTCAACGGCTAATAGCCAGCTATGGCCAGTTTTATTGCAGCCTAAGTGGTTTGAGTCATAAAAGCTGGGGAGAAGGGCAATACTTTATCTCGCCCCCATCACAAAAATAATCTCTACCAGCCTTTGGTTTGTATTTTTAACAGAATGGCCTCATGTTTGAAGGGGAACCAGACTTCCAGACCCACAACAGAGAAACTAAACCAGAAACCAAGATTTGTGCCTGCCTCTGCTGAAAGCATTTTACTTTTAACTAACCCTTGTAAATGCACACAATTTCAAAATGTCAACCCTTGCAAAAGTAGTTCCCTACACAAAGTGGTTAAAGAAGGGCAACATAATTATGTATTTTAAGACTTTAGCTGTACATCTGAATGCTTAAAGTGTTCATCTTAAAGGCACAATTGCAATGTCACTTTGTGAAGTTTCAGCCGTGAAGCCTTCATTCTGCTGCAATTCACATCTCCTTGTAGATTCTGTGAATTATGGTTTCCTCTGTGATGGGCTCCTGATGGAGAGAACTCCAGTTCATTTATTATAACTCTTGCACACATTTGAGGAGCATATTTCTTAACTGAAAGGGAAAAACTGATTTTACATACACTGGTTTCTGTCACAGTAAAAGGCTCCATTCTGCTGAGCAGGCTTGCACACCATCTTGCCTTTTTCATTTAACATTCTGGGCACTGCTCTTTCTGACAATATGGCTTCAGCTCTCCAAGACTTTTTGCTAATTTTGTCTCATGTCTTTCGCTTATGTAAGGTAATTCACGTTTTATGCATCTACATGTTTTGATGCTTAATTTCACTCCTTTTCGCTTTGGAAGTTCAGGGCCTTATTTTCATGTTAATTCAAGGCAGGCCTTTCATCTTGGGGAGCCCTCATACTGACTCTAGCCTTTAATTATGGCTTTTAGGGCTATTTAGCCCCACAATCCTGAAGTGACATCACAGGAAGTGATGGAACACAACCTTTCACCCCTTGACACAACATGAAGTGGCAACACATTGCATTGTTCCTAAGAACACTACGAAACATATGGTTATGATATCAGTGTAATGTGATGCACGTTTCATACAACAATGGATTACCATATGTATTGTTAATATCAGTGTGTATGGGCCCATATGACTGTGAATGCAAGCAGACGTCCAAGGCCAAATGATTATGATGTGTTATTATATAGCACTTACGCTTAAGCACTTTATATAGAACAAATATACATACAATATTACCCAACCTGTGTTGGTCCTCATTTATCAACCTCAGAAGGATGAAAGGCTGAGTTGGCCCTGCCGAGATTTAAACCTGCAACTTGCAGATCGCACACACATTGCAGTGCTCAACCCACTGAGCTACCTTACCAGCTCTCGATATCTTACCGGCTATAGAACAATGAGCAATTACATGTCTGAATGTTCTCAAAGTCAGAAAGCAAATGACACTCTGCAGTGGATACCATTAAACTGGTAACTGAGATTTAACAGCAGGCCTGTTTGTCTACAGGTAAGTGCAAAGTAGGCCACATGTCAAGCCTGCATGGATCTACTTTTCAGGCTTCAGAGGTTGGCAAAATACATACCATTGGGAGGGTTCATAACTGTGTAGTAAAGAATTTAGAGTAGTGCAGGAAAAGCAGCGCCCTGCCACTGGATCCTGTACTCTGGGCACTCGTTACCTCAAACATGCAAACAAACATTCTGAAGAGCATGCCAGGTAGATAGGAAGGATAGACACATTACAACAAAGCATTAATTGTGGCACCTTGAAATCAAGGGCCACTTCATGTGCCATGGTCAAGCATTTCTACACTGTACACAAGCTATTAGGCACAAAGGTTTTGTCAAGTGACCGAGGACACTGAGATGGAATGTGATGATCGTAACAGAGACACTGGTAGATAAAAACCATGCTATAACTGCAACATGCAAAAAGCAAAACAGTCCGAAATTGATATTTATTCTACTCTAAATACTTTTTGGAAGTTGTTGACTGCATTGCAAATTTGAGGTGCTTAAGAATAGACTAAATCAGTGGCTCGCCCCTGAAGTGTGTCTGAGATAACAATTAAATAAACTTTAATGAGTCTAGCAATTATTGTATTGAACTACAGAAAGACACATTATTTGTTATTCCTATTCTTTCTTATTTAGGGTCACTGCGCAAAGTGTTTTTTTTTAGGTCTGAACAAGACAGCCAGCCACTCCAGAAACAAACAGCCAAATGGTACTGGTCACATAGCCCAGGAGCTTCCATTAAAACATGTTTTATTTTATTTTTTTAGGGGAAGAAAAGGGAGACCACAGGGGTAGCAAAGGAGACCACGTGGGTTGCAGCTGTGACTTCTGGAGACCCCTGGCGTCCTCCAAATGACGTCCCTGGTGGCAGGACGCAAAGTACTGGTCTGCTTCTTTGTGTGAGTGGGGCACAAACAGGCTGGTAGGGGAGGATGGCAGGACATAGGTATAGTGTTTGTGTGCAGAGAGGGCGAATATGACGGAGTTAATGGAAAGTGGTAAGCAGCCAGGTATTTCTGTGGTGTTAGCGAAGTAAGGGGGGTGGGAGTGGGATCTCCAACTGTGGTGTCTACACATCACACCTGCAGTGCTGATCCATGGGAACAGATGAGAGGGTGAAAAGGGGAGACAGTGGGGGGAGGCATATATAGGGCTGTACTGGGAACCGAAAGTGCCACTCAAATGTTTTTTCAAAGTGGACCCATAGCAACTAATTCTTTAGTTCACCCACTCAAAAGTGGCCCAAGGTGCAGAAGCCCACCGGGAAATCTCCAGAGTTCCCTGTAGGCCAGTCCACCACTGGGCAAATATAACATTAATCTGCACATGCACAAATATATAAAGCGCCAGATGCATTCCAACATGGGGCGCTGAGTGACATCATACACAAATCAGGCTTTGCTCTTGTATTCTATTGGGAGTCACGTGGAACCATTCAGAGGAGATATATATATATATATCCCATTGTTGAAAATGACCCCTCTAAAATTCTAGATGTGAGAGATACCGCATCAATCATGTTGTGTGCTTGTTATGTCTGCTTTTTTAAATATGTATTAATATGTATTGCGTCATCCTCATGTTTAATACTGCCATCCCAATCATGCCACTGTATCTATCATATTTATGCCAAAATATACACCCTGGTGAACACATTGGCCTGGATGTGGCAAAACAAGAAGCTGATTCATGAGTTGGAAGGGGGCGGGGGGGCTTTTGTTTAGTCTTTTCTTTTAAACTTCCTTGTGTGCGGTTTTTCAAGCCGCTGTTTGCACTGCCGCCACTGCCGTTGTGTAAACGGTTGGGAAAGAGTGATGGCTTGGGGCGGTGTACTGAAGGGTGCTGAGAGAAAATCACACCTGACACGGAACGCCTCTGAACCAACTTGCTAGGGTTCAGCCCTGCCGCAGGACTGGTGCACGCTTCCCTCAATGCCTGTCTCGCGGCTGATGCCCTATTCAACGTGATCCCGCAAATCCCACAAAAGAAGTTACAACAGTGGAGATAAGAACGAGTGCCTTGAATTATCTCAACTTTTTCTTGCGGGTCGCGCCTTCCAAACTCGAGTGCAATGGCCACCACGGGAGTCATCGGTTCCTTCTCCGTCTGGGACTATGTGGTTTTGGCAGCTATGCTGGTTATCTCCGCCACCATTGGCTTATATTATGCTTTTGCCCAAGGAGGCCAAAAAACGACGACGGATTTCCTGATGGGGGGAAGGAGTATGACGGCCGTTCCGGTGGCCCTGTCTCTCACCGCCAGCTTCATGTCTGCAGTGACGATCCTGGGCACGCCTGCCGAAGTGTATCGCTATGGGGCCATGTATGCCGTCTTTGCCTTTTCATTCACGCTTGTGGTCATCATTAGTTCCGAGATATTCCTGCCTGTCTTTTACAGATTGGGTATCACTAGTACATATGAGGTAAGAGTACTCTGTGCAACTACTGTATTTGAATCAAATGTGATGAGTTTCTGTGCAGCTAGAAACTTCGATTGTATAATACAGAAAGGAGCTCAAAACACACCTGCTCAAGAAGAAGGGCTTGCATCATGACCACTGAACAGCACTGTTGTGGCACTCTGGCTGCTAGCGAAGACTGACCATGATGCTCGTCCCCTGGGATTACTACCATGCCCCCCTACACACTTGTGCGCAATCTGTGACTCTTTCCCTTCCTTGCCCACCCCCCGCCCCCCTTCCAGTTTGTAGAGCACTCTGTGGCTCTTCTAGCAAGGTTTGCAGTTTATGAATACCAAAAACAATAGAATATTAATTTTTAATAATTAATTATCAAACAACCTGGTGGGGTGTGTGTGTATGCGCGTGCCGGTAAAAACAGAGTCATGTTTTTTCCAGCGCCTGGCAATGGGAAATTACCGGGGCATTACAGCCCTGGTGGTCCCGGTAATTCCCCAAAACCAGGGGCAAGACAGCACCCACCCGCAGAACTCGGAGTGTGCTGGTCCGGTAACAAGAGTGCCGGTAGCTTACCTGCACCGTTGATACCAGACCGGCATACTCAAAATGAGGCCCAGTGTGATAGAACAGTATGATTTTGTACTTTGAAAGATGGTGTGTATGGCACACGATTTTGTGCCCAAGTATCCTTTTTAGGGCTTCCCTTTGAGTTGTTTCTGCCGAAAACCTGCTGAAAAGCACAGGTACTGGGAATAACTAAACAAGCAAACAAGTACACTTTAATTTATTACTTCCATAAATTCGGGGGAGCCAAATCTTTTGTCTGTTTAAGGCAGACTTCACAAACATACAACATACATTTTCCAGTGTAAATATATACATATATGTTCTGGAATGTACCAAGGCTGAGAATGATCCAATTCGCCCTGCCCCTTCCACTCATTCCTCTGGGCGCGCTACCAGGCGATTGGTCTCAGAGTTGGCGCTGTATAAATGAACAATAAATAAATACATATTTGATCTCCTTTAAACAATCCGATGTTGGTATGCCTAAGCACAGAGCTGGTAGTGCTCCTGGGCTCCACGTCCAAGGTTCTGGCAAAGGAAGAGACACCGTTATCCGGTACTTGTCAGTCACGTTGTCTATCTCGCAATAACAGCCCTACCATGTGAAACTACAGCTGCGGCTGCTTAGCGCTAGCATCTGTGGCATATCCAGTGCCTGTTTGAACATCTTGAATGATCTTGGTAATCGTTTCTCCTTTAACACCTGGACACAATATCCCACTATACATGTTCTGTGACGGGTGTCTTTGCTAAAATAGAAAGCGTTATGCAGGACGTTTATCAAACCCCCTTCACAAAAGCATGTTTTTTAATTCATTCAGTTTTCAAGTTTTTATCTTTTAGGGGCATTCATGGCAGTATGATTAGGCTTTGAATTCATGCATTTTTATCTTTTTCGCATGTAAAATTCATTTTTATTCAAATGCACTAGCAGTTGTCAAATTGTATGCCATGAGAACCCACACTCCCCCAGTCGTGACCGTCCTCTCTGCAGAAAATGTGGCTTTCATAATCTCAGGCTGTGAGGTGGTATTCGTAAAGCCCATCATTACCACCAAAACATGGCTGGCTTCTCTCTGTGCCCACAATTTCATTTTCCCTCGTTCGCGCTTTCCTCTGCTCTTGCTTACCAATTGAGACATTCTGGGCAGAGGCGTCGCTAGGGGAGGGGGAGAGAGGCTATAGCCCTGGGTCTTTTGATTGAAGGCACAGATAGAAGCTCAGGGTCCGTAACCCAAAGGCTAGCTAGCCCCCAGTCCCGACAGTCCCAACATTAGCATAGCCCTGGATCTTTTCCAGACCTAGCAACACCCCTGATTTGGGCCTGATTTGCAAAAGGTTTTTGAATGGGACTTTCCATTTGTAAATTAGGCCATCTGTGTGTTGTTTATCCGTGGTTCCAAATTGCCAGAAGCTGGAAGCTATTTAGCTTCTGCTTGCAGCCTAAGCAATCCTAGTTAGCTTGTCATCAACAAATACCAGTAGCTACTTTTAGCTTCCCAGGCCATCTGCTAGCATACAAACCTACCTGTAGACATTAACTCATTGTGTTTGGGAAGGCATATAGAGAAGTATAGGAACATATGTAGAACACATTTAAATCATACTGAGTCATAAATAATAGACAAAAGGTTATAGTGGTATTTCATGTGGGTGTTGGATATGTGACTCCCGTGGGCTCGTGCCATAGAGGTAGATTTTGCTTACTGGATAATGCTAAGGAGCCGCTTTTAGCTCCTGTTCGTCAAATCCCTTTTTTGATCTGTAGCATATCGTAATAAAGCAATAGAACCCGAGGAGGAGGGCATTATCGGCCTGGTAATGCCCCAAGCATCAGTCAGAAGCCCAAGTGATGCGAGGTCTTTAATATAAGCCCTGGGGCATTACGAGACAAGTAATGCCCCCCCCTCTCCTCTTGCTTTATTGCTATTAGTACCCTGGCACAGTGTACAAGGTGAGGAAACCATTACGCAACTCCAGAAAAAAAAAGAAAATGGCTGCCATTGATCGGGGAGAAGGGACAACAGGTACCTACTCCCTTTCCATGGTGGCCGTGAAAAAGATGTTTAAAAAAGTCAACAATGAAAACGGCGGCGATGGAAAGGAGCGAAGGGATTAGATGTAGTACCTCCACCCTTTCCATGGTGGACAGTATGAGAAAGGGACAGAACTTCCAGTGATGTAGCGTGCAGAACAAGAGCAGGTAAGTCTTTGTCGTGGCGGTAGCAACCCGGCGGGCGCCAATCAGATCGATTGTTACAATCTGATTGTCTCTCACCTCGTACTAATATCATGGAGACACATTTTACACGGTTGGCACAGCCCACCTAGCTACCCCCATTTATCCATGGACTGCTCTGTGACAGTTCTCATGTGGGCGCCCTATGGAGATTGCATACCTTTAGGTTAGTTTTGGCTTCAGAATGATGAACCCTTGTAAAGAGCATGTTACTGTCAGATTGCCCTTGATCACGGAGCCCAGCACCGGGTGACAGGTTACCACAAGCATCGTATGTAGCCACATTGAGCCTCGGCCACGGTGACTCAGCTCTGCTGCCGGCATTTTGTAATTGTGGGTGGTGGCTCCTTTTCAGTGCGAAGGTTATGATTATTTTCAGGATAACCGTCAACTCCCAAGGAGTTTCCTATGCCTGGCTTTAAAGATATGATCCCTGTGTGTCGTAATCACGTGTGTCGTAATCACCATGTGGAAGTTTCCCACCAGTATTCATGTGTACCTTGCACAATAATTGTTATGCTGTAACAAAGGCTTTTTGGTTCCACACGTTAGCTACTTGGCGCCCTGTCATTTCTGTAACTACTCGAGAACCTGCGAGCGATTTGTTTGATTAAACTGTATTTCAACTCAGTGTATTTCACAATCGGAAAATATTAGAGTTACTGCTACACAGCAGCCCTGACGCATTACGTGATTCACCATCACAAGCACCACGTGTCAAGACCCTCATCACTTTAAAAGAATAGCATCAGTGATGTTGTACAAAATAACAAAAGACATAAGAGGACGCCTCTCACGTTAGTACAGTTCTCCTTGGGTCCAGAGGCACTATGATGCCCTTAATCAGTCAGAGGCCTCGCCCTGGCACAACGCGTTTCAGACCTGGCAATGGTTAGCAGACTTTCCTATGAGGTGTGGGGGATCGAGTGAACGTGTCATAATGTCCTTAGAAATGAATGAGGTAAATCAAGGCGTGCGTTGTGTGCCGCCTTATGTCGTCAGATGGTCACTTCAATAAAGCAATATTCTAACTGCATGTGGAAAAGACAGTACGTTTTTAAATCCACGTGCCTTGAGGCATGTACATAACTCAGTAATGAAAACAGGTACATTGGTATGAAATACACACGTTTTTTCCACTCGTTATTAGATGTCTCCCGGGTGGATAGCTCAGCGGCAACGTGTTCTTCTTGGACACGAAGCAACACAGTTTCCATCCCCAGGTCCACACTTAGAAATCTCTGGGTATTAAGCGCATTATAAATACGCAACGAAAATAGATATTCCTGTAACAGCGCCTCGATGCCCCTGGCTGTGTGGCTTTAAACATGCAAATAAATAAATTGTTTTCTTGTACAAGAGCTGCCACCAGGAATGGAGAGCATTGAGCATTTCACGGAGGTCCCCTGCGTGCATGTGCAGCAGTGAGAGGGGTGTTTGCTGCCCAAATGCACCGAGCTCCGGAGGATGACCTGCAGTCTCTCGCCTCCGCGGTTGCAAGTCACCAGCGCATCCAAGCAGCGAGTGTTCATCTCAGGGGCATTGGTGAATTCGGAAAGTGCTGGGGCAGACGTATTTCCCCAAACTGACACGAGACAGTGAGCTACCACAGAGAGCAAGAGTGAACCCGCGCACGCAGGTCTGGGGCAGGGAGTTCACTGATCCCAAATGGTGCATTTTACAGCTATATTTTGGGGGCGAAATTAGATTTCAAAAAGCCATTGAATGTACAGGCAGTTTTGTAGAGGAGCACACGGCGTATTCAAATACTTGAGATCCCAGGTGAGCAAAAGTCAAGTAAGCAGGAGCATGTCAGTGCAGCAAGTCATGTTTGTGGCAATCCGAACATTGTGCGCTCATTAGAAACAGATACGTGTGGGCCGAATAAATGAAACAGCCCCTAACACAGTGTGCGCCTAGCACAATAGCAAATATGCCATTTGGAAATCAGATGGACGTAGACATTACAGGCAATTTATCATTAAAAAACATTGTTAACAAAATAGCATCAGAACTGGCAGACCTTAAAACAGAACCCGGACTAAGTACAAGTGTGTTGCTACCACGTGCATGGTTACTAAAACGTCAACGTAAACACATTATTATACAAGCATCTGCATTTCTCCTAGAATATTGTAATGCCGGCCTAACACACCAGGCCAGCGTTGCCCATCATGCTGGCAGGTGAATGTGTTTTACTGGAGAAGCACTTACATCACATTTTTGTAATACTATTGTCTGCCTCAACAGTGCCGTGACTACGTTGCCGCAGTTGAGCATGGTGTCTTGGTCCCATGTACTTTCATCCCGCATCTGACTTTCTCCCTGAATCCTACCATGCAACCTTTATTATCCATACAGCTGTTCCATGTCGAGTGTTACTGCCCCTGAGTTGTCCCATGTTACTCTCATTGCCCCCAGAAATGGTCCCATTACCCCCTGCCTTGCCTCAAATCCCTCTCATTGCTACTGGAACTGCTCCAGGATCGACACTTTGCTACTCTATTTGCTCCCAGTACCTTCCTACTGCACTTTAAATAAATGCCACTCTCTTTGTACTAAGAAGTGCCCAAAGTCAAATCCTGTGGCCCCATGTCACTTGTTGCCCCAGAAAGTGTGTCATATCTCAGGGGGACTCGGCATTGTTGCCTAATAATTGCAGGGAGAAAGCAGGGATGTCGTTTCACCAAAATGCCAGGGGTAGCGGACGTGACATTACACGTCCCTTGCCCTCTGATGGCATCACAGGAAGTGATACCATTTGGCCCCGCCCCAAGTGACATCACAGGAAGTGATAGCACACAACCTTTCACCTTTTGACAACGCAGGAAGTGGCATCACATAGCATTGTTCCTCAGTACACTAATAAAAATATGGTTACGATATAATTGTAATATGATATACATTTAATACAAGAATGGATCACCATATTTAGCAATTATATCAGTGTGTATAGGCCCATATTACCAAATTGCTGTGATTGTAAACAGATGTCCAACACAACCACCTGGACTATTGTACATCACTGCGGCTAAACTGTAAACCGAGCATCTCAAAGAGGCCTAAACCCCAAAGCGCAGACATCCAGTGCCTGCCAAGTGCAGCAACTGACCAACACATGTCCAACCAGAAGACTATCATAGGTGTAAGTGATTTCAATCCGGCACATCACCTAAGTCAATGCCTAGTGTGTAATGCACAACTGAAACCCTTATTTATTTGTGTCTAAAAGTTCTTTCATTCTGAACGATGTACCACTCATATCAAGCCGCTCTCTTGGGACCCCCACGGTCACACTGAACCAGGAATCAAGCTGGTTTGCAAAGTTAACATATTTATTTATGTACTCACAATTTTAATCACACTATGTTTATGGGTACACAATAATCACCAATGGGGTGATGTGACACTAAGCAATCTCTTTAATGCACAAGGAGCAATAGTGAGCAAAACAATTCAGCACAGAAATAATACTTTTGTGTGTGTGTTCAGATCAGATTAGCAGTGTGGTTACTATTTCCCCCTGCACACCCCTCAACCCCCCAATAGACAATGTAAAGAGATAGGAGGAGAAAACAGGTTTCAGGAATGGCAAAATTCAAACAAAATATCAATCCCAATTCCCCCCAGCAAACACAAGAGAAAAACGGAATTGATTGGCAAGCTGTCAAAATGGTTTTAAAATTGTAAAACACTAAATATGGCTAAAATTGCTGAAATTGTTTAAATTCTTATGGGAGCCACTTTGGATAGTTACACATAAACACTAGCAATGATTTGATACTAAGAAGCAATGTGAAATCTTAAAATTGAGGTTGGAGCAATCAAAAGCTGTTTTGCACGTGTCAGAAATTCCCTAAATGAAAATTTGCAGCAAACTTTTCAGTGCACGGTAATCACGATTACGGGAGAACTATATGGATTTGGAATGCGGTTTGAGGTTCTATGTAAAGCTGAGGTTGACATTTTGTCTCCTCCCAGTTCCTCCTGGCGGAGGCCATTTACGACCCTTCATAATTAGCATCTCCTTGAGCTGGAGGAAGTCCATTGTCTTCTTCCCCTGGCAGACCAAATTCTTCCCCTCACCCTGTAATCATCACTTAGGTGTGATTTCTTGGTGGAGGGAAGCAGAAGGGAGAGGCCTGGGGTCTGTGGGGGAAGTTATTATACTGGTTTGGCTGCTTTTAGTCAAGCTTAAATTCAAATGTCATTCTGTTGTATTTTTTTCTTGGTTTAAAACACTTGTAATTTCAAAACAAGCAGCTATAAAACGTATTTCAAATTCTAAACCATGTGATTAAACAGTTTCAACCTAGGTTTCTCTCAATAACAGGTCACTTAGTTGTCAACCATTTGATTTCAGTTGTACAAGTTTAAATTCTATCATGCAGGCTCCTGACAGCTGTAATTCAGGTGGCTGAGGGAACTGCACCCAAATTTTGACAGATTTCACAGGCAGACAACTCTTGCTGTGGATGTTTTTATGACAAATTCAGCTTTCCAGGACATTGTAATATCACAATGATTTCTTGAACTAAGTGAATTGTAGCACCCAGCAAGAATATTGGATTTTTGTGGGTGTTTCGCACTGGCATTCTGCAGTTTCAGCAACCAAGAAAAAGGATTTAAAAGCAAGATTTTGAATTTATTTCAGCAAAGCACTGCTTTTCACTCTGTGCTCCATTTTCACTTGTTGGGCAGCCCAGTGAAATATTTCATGAGTGAGATGTCTGTTCCACCACTGACAACATGCATGGAGGATTGGGCAGCCATCTTTTTGTGTTGCAAAGCACGATTTCTATAGGCTTTGGCGCGAACAAGGGTTTTGCAGCCATTTGATAATTCTGGCGCCATCTGGAAACAGGGATGCCGCATGGCAGAGCAAAAGTGGGTCAATACATCCCACAGAGCCCCCCCTGCCAACTTAAGTTTGACCGCCCGTCAAGGGGAAGTCGGGAGATTGGGATGCTCATTCTTTCTTTTTGGTCCAAGTGGAACAATTTGTCTGCTTCTCCCCTCAGTGCTGGATCCACAGGTTCTCTTCACCAGTTCCAGATGGGAGTATGGAGCGATACTCCGGGCCCCTTGGGTCTTTCCTCCCAGTCCCCGAGTGGTCCTCCTTGGTGCTTACAATCCATGGTTTCAGTACTATGAGACAGAACAGAGCAGAGTTATGGACATTTCCCCACCACTATTCATGTAGTGGGGCAGATGCATCCATTTGACCTACAATTGACAATCTTTCCCGCCTGTAATTACTACTGATTTTAACAGGTGGAATGGTTTTACAATTGGAATTTTCTAGGGATCCGGAATGTCCCCCTCTGGGTTTCTGGATGGCTCCTCTATTTGCAGCAGAGTATGCCTAGGATGGCAACACTTCAGCTGGTTGATGTGGACCCCCTTGTCTTCCCCTTCTGCCAAACTGCCTTTGGGGATACAGATTTTGAAGGAGACTGGTGAGATTCCGTCTACAATTTCAAAAGGACCCTGCCAGCTAGGAAGAAATTTTTATTGGTCGGTTAGTCTGGGTCCAGAGGACCTTGTTCACACAATCGATGAGGGGAGACAACCTACGCAGGATGTCATTCCCTAGTAAACATGGTATGCCCACTGGAGTCACAACTATGACCGGGTGCTTCACCTTGTGTTGCCCAATTTTAATGTCCAAATCTGCAGTCCCCGCGACAGGAATTTACTTCCCGTCGAAGTTCTGAAGTTGTCCAGGAAGAGGGGTTAGAGTAATTTGTATTTCTCCCCCCTTCCCGAATTCAGTTGCTCAAAGGCCCTTTTCGAAAGAAGTTCTGGGTTCCCCAGGTTCTGATTCCGGGCTACCCCCGCCCCCCCTTTTTGGAGGCAGTCACCAGGATGGGTTTGAACCAGGGGAGTTTCATGTTGGTCATGCTGGGTAGTGATGATGGGCGGTTTTAACTCGGTCCCCACATCTACCCAGTTTGGATTTGGATCCTTTGGGACCCATTTTTCTTTGGGAAGAGTTCCCCCATCCCTGAAGGAGAAAGTCCTTTCCCCAGAATCCTCTGAGGACCCCTCTCCTTCAAACTGGAAGATCTGTACCTCCTCCTCAAAATGGGTCTTTTTAGGGTCTTTATTTCTCCTACCTGCCCTCTGCTCCTTGGGTTGCAGACTTTCGGGGGCAGGAGATTTTGGTTCCAGTTCCTGGGTTTCCAGGGGCTTTTCACAAGTGGGGAAGGAAGCTTCCTCCAAGGCTTTACACCCCCTTCCCCTTGTGCCTCCTCCCTGGGAACTGGTGGGTTGTCGGGGTTCTTACCCCGTCATTGTTCTGGAGCACCAGACCCTAGATTCGAGGAGTTCTGGGCCGCCATGCTCATCTGAGGGTTCTGTTGAGCCCTCAGCATGTGACCCAGATCCTGTGCCATGTTCTGGACCTGACGTTCTAGTTGGGACACTCGTTCTGGCTGGTAGAGGGTCCTCAGATCTACCAAGGGTTGGTCCCGGGAAGGGTAACTATCCCTTCTCCCAAAATACCCCAGGTTTGGAAAGTTTGGGTACCCCTCCACCCTTGGCCTTCCCTCTCCCGGATTGGGCTGTCTGGGCTCAGGAAAGTGGGGAAAGAAGGATGGGTTGTTTTGGGGGTTGAAATTATCCGGGTACCTAGGAAAGAAATTTGGTCCGGCATTTGGGGGATTACTGCCCTCCTGGGGGAAGTTTTAAGGAGGGAAGTTCCCTGGGTTTCCTGCTGTCTGGTTGGATACCCCCCCTTGGGCCGGAGGAGTCCACACATAACCCAGGATGGGTCTATTTCCATTGTGGCGTGGGCTGATAAAGTCAGGGGAGTTAGGGTTCCCATTTGTGAGGGTTCCTCCCTGGCTCTCGGTTTGGGATTGGCCCGGGGGCCTTCTGGGTTTGGGGTTGTTTGGATTCTGTGCAGGAAGGTTTTTAGGCCCCCCCATCCCCAGATCTAAAATGGGGGCAACCTTCCCCTCTGCCACCTTAGCAGTTGCAGGGGTGTTGGTTGTTTTGGGGCTTTTGCTACTATTTTTATTTTCCAACGGCTTCTGCACCTCATAGATGCGCATTGCTTGTTCAATGACCCAGTCCAGTGATCTCTTCTCATGAAAGTCCCTCACTAGCTGGGTCATAATATACTTAGGGAGAGCATGAAAGAAGGTGTTTACGAATTCTTTACTGTCAGTGCACACCTTTATAGTGGTCTGCGCAAAGGCACGTTTTAATTCCTGAACAAATTCTTGTGGGGCCTGGTTTTCCCCACATTGTAAATTGTAGGCTGCCTTGGGAGCCTCTTGAGGGTTCCTATGAATGGAAAAATGTTTCAGGATGGCCACCCTATAGGTGGACCATCTGGAATGGTTCTGATCCTCCAGCCCAGCATAGAAGCTGGAGTACTCTGGAGAAAATGTCCATTTCACAAACTGAATACAGCTTTGGCTGTCCTTCAGATGGAAAGTTTCCATCATCTGTTCAAATAACTCAAGATGCTCCCAAACCCAATATGTTGCATTCTTGTGGTAGGTCATAATGACGCTCCTAATGGCTTTTATTTGTTTCAGGGGATCCTTGAGCAAAGCCCTCTTGACTTTGTTGGCTTTTTAGTTCGGGTCACCCTGGTCCACTCATCCTCTGACTCAGAGGCACTGCTACCAGAGGTGGCTGTCTGGTCTTCTAGGCTCGCCCGGATTCTGCGAGCTAGGGAATGGCTGGCAGAATGTGGGGGCCTAGTTTCTTAGGACCTGTGCTGACTCTTCCTTGCTCCCAGGATTGGCTGAGTGCCCCCCTACTGTCCTAGCTGGGAAGAGGTTTTCAGTATGCTCTTAGTGGGCCTACTCTCATGGAATTCCCCACCAAATTTTACCGTCTGATCTCTGGGTAAATTATATTTCTGAGGATCCATTTCTCTGATCCTCCCCTCCATGGAGTTTCCCTGATCAGAGTAGATGGCCCTAGCACTTGGGAACCCATACACAAATGTCCGCCCATCCATTTCTGGGAGGCGCTGACCTATTAGCCCCATATTCCTCATTGGGTTGAAGTCTACCATCCCCATGGCCCTTGGCTCATGTGAGTCAGTGGACATGGGGGTGCTAGAGGCCATGGAATGGAATAGATTAAAGTCTCTGGTGCCAGGGCTCCTGAGGTTATGTTCAGGGGTCTCCCTCTCCCATCTGACCTCATCTCTCTCAGCCCCTACTCCTGTTGGCCTGCAAGAATCTGAACCTTTTGTTCTTCTATTAAGGCCTTACTGGTCTCTATTAATTGTTCCTGCATGGCTACCTGTCTATGGAGCTTGCCATTTTTCTCACAGAGAGCCTCATTGTCTCTCTGTGCTTCCTGCCTAACTTTGGAGTATTGGGCCAATTTTTGCTGCAGGAGGGTCACCTCCTAAATCCTGTCCTTACTGGCCTGGTCATTATTTGCTAGAGCATCTTCCACCCTCCTGGTGTGCTCTAACAGCTTTTCATATTTCATTTTTAGTTCACCCAGTCCCTGAAGGCCCAGGTGATTTTCTTCCATCTTGGTTTTTAAATAACTGACTTCCTGGCCTAAGGTGTCCCTTTCTTGAATTAGAGTGCCCCTCTGTGCAGCCAGGTCATCCCTTTGTTTTTTGAATGCACCAGCTTTCTGGCGCTCTTCATCAAATTCTGTTTGGGATTCAAGGTCTTTGAGAATTAATTTATTATTTTCCTCTTTTAAGGATTCTAGGCGGTTTTGCAGGGTGACTATCTGCTCTGCACAGACTCTATTATAGTTCAATTGCTGCTCGAGCTTTTATTGGCTCCATAATAGAGAATCCAATCTTTCCTGACACTCTTTTTGCAGTGTCAATACTTTGGTATCCTGCTGTACCCTCTCTTGCTGCAGGAGATGCAGATATTTCTTTACTTTGGTCAGGTACTGTCTGGTTTCACTCTCTGATTCTTGGCTCTTTTGTAGCCTTTGCTCTGGAGAGTCCAAATCAGTTTTTTTTTCTAGGACTGTACTTGCCTCTTTGCCAGATCTAGGTTTTCGGCATATTTTTCCTGTATTTCTCCAATGTGGAGGTACAGGTACGCCGCTATTTTGACAATTTTACATTGCTCTTTTTGTTACCCTTGGAGCCATATATAGTTCACTAACTGCCATGTGTAATGGACCCTGGTTATGCATATATCTAATCCTGTGGCAGTTGCTTGTTGTTTGATTTCCTGCAGCCAAACATTCTGATCCTGCTCTGTCCATTCAACCCTGACAAACAGTTTGTGCAGTAGGTGTCCTTTTGCCATATTAATTTCCACTGGGGTTGCCATTCCGGAAATTTTAATTACCTTCTGACTTATATCAGGGTTCCTTTTAGCGTTGCAAAACAGGCCAAACTCTGTTGAGTGTTTCTATTTAAGGGTATTTTTACAGTGTAGCACAGTGTGGTAGCCTGACAAGGTGTATGTACCCCGTCAGGTAGCACGCTGTATTAGACTGTCACAAGCGGTATGTCTAATTCAGGATCCCGGACGAGCCCCCAATCTGTAAGTGATTTCAATCCGGCACTTCACCTAAGTCAATGCCTAGCGTGTAATGCACAACTGAAACCCTTATTTATTTGTGTCTAAAAGTTCTTTTATTCTGAACGATGTACTACTCATATCACGCCCCTCTCTTGGAACCCCCCCGGTCACACTGAACCAGGAATCAGGCTGGTTTGCAAAGTTAAAATATTTATTTATGTATTCATAATTTTATTCACACTATGTTTCTGGGTACACAATAATCACCAATGGGGTGATGTAACACTAGGCAATCTCTTTAATGCACAAAGAGCAATAGTGAGCAAAACAATTCAGCACAGAAATAATACTTTTGTGTGTGTGTTCAGATTAGATTAGCAGTGTGGTTACTATTTCCCCCTGCACAGACCTCAACCCCCCAATAGACAATTTAAAGAGATAGGACGAGAGAACAGGTTTCAGGAATGGCAAAATTCAAACAAAATATCAATCCCAATTCCCCCCAGCAAACACAAGAGAAAAACTGAATTGATTGGCAAGCTGTCAAAATGGTTTTTAAATTTATCAGAGAATGGATTGGGTAAAACACTAAATATGGCTTAAATTGCTGAAATTGTTTACATTCTTAAAGGAGCCACTTTGGATAGTTGCACATAAACAATAGCAATGATTTGATAATAAGAAGCAATGTGAAATCTTAAAATTGAGGTCGGAAGCAATCAAAAGCTGTTTTACACGTGTTAGAAATTCCCTAAAGGAAAATTTGCGGCAAACTTTTCAGTGCACGGTAATCACGATTACGGGAGAACTATATGGATTTGGAATGTGGTTTTAGGTTCTATGTAAAGCTGAGGTTGACATTTTGTTTCTAGCACAAAAATGAGGCTGTTATGGATGTTTTAGTGGAGGTCGTTTTTTTTTCAGTTAGGCGCAAGAATGTAAACAGGAATGCAGTTTTAAAATGACAAAAAGGATTTCTTACACTAGGTTAAAGACTACCAAAAAGTATAATGCCACACAGGAAGGTCATTCACGGCCGCTCATAACAGTTCAGGTGTGGTACCCTACTTTCTGTTTGGTTTGGAAATTACATTTTTTAATCAATCAATAGGAAGTTAGGGTTTAGGAATACATATGAGAGAAAAGTCTACACAAAGATAGCTCTAACAATACTGGCTCGGAAAGAAAGAGAGGATATGTTTAAGATAGGGATTGACTAAGCAAGGTACATAGGCAGGTGACACATTTTATCTATAGATACTCACTATATGTGTTTCAAACGGAACTGTCAGGAATTCTGGTCCGTCAAGATTTCTGGTCAGGGAAGGGAACCTGGTTCTGGGATAGACAGCTGGGCACACCGGACTGGACTGGGTCTGTTCTCAGCATGGCACAGGACTGGATCGGGTCTGCAATGGCTCTGGTCACAGCTCTCTGGTCCCAGCACGGCACAACTGGATTGGATCTTTTGGTTCTAATGATAATTCTTTTAGTAGGCAGCAGTACAGCACAGTCCGGCTGTTTGTTTTGTTCCCCCTGTTTTGGAATTCTAAGGCCTAGCTGAAAATGGTTCAGCTACATATTGGGCCTTTCTGCTTGCCAAGTTCTGGAGGCAGGAGCAAGGAAGATGGAAGGTTCTGCTTCAGGGTGCTCCGCCAACAATCGGTTAGTGGGTGAATCTGTGTGCCCTTTCAGTGCTGGGCTGTCTCTATTTATGCTTATGATCAAGGGGTGTGTGTGCTGGATCATCCTAAGCACGCCTCCTTGCTAGGGATTGGTCAGGGTCTTCTCTCTCCCTGGATAGGAGGAGAAGAACCCCCCGCCTCGTGATCACAAAATCTACTTTTGGTACAATACATATTTCCATGTGTGCAATCTCTATAACAATCATATATACAGTTTACATATTTTGTGTAGCAGATACTCCTCCAAACCCCGTCGCTGTAAGATCTTGTGTCTGCTTTTTACAGAATTTTGCCCTTTTTGTCCGAAACACATTGTCCAATTTCGGAGCAAATTTCCACAAATTTGCGCATTGAATATAGGCATAAGTGTATGAAGTTTCATGCTTTTGGCATAAATACATTTGGTGTAAAACCATACTTTCTGCCGTTTCTTCCCTGAACATATCCCAGAGTTCTGGCGCCTCTTAAAACATGCCGCCAAAAATTAGATTCACAAATCTGTTGTTTACATATTTTTCACAATTTTAAACAGTAAATTATCAGTCTTTTAAAAATTTGCTTTTTGTCCTTGTGAATCAACAAATGGTTGTTTGTCTCTGCCTCCTCCTGCCTCTTTGCAGCTCAGAAGCAGTCTCCTCCCAGTTCCTCCTGGCAGAGGCCATTTACGACCCTTCATAATTAGCATCTCCTTGAGCTGGAGGAAGTCCATTGCCTTCTTCCGCTGGCAGACCAAATTCTTCCCCCCACCCTGTAATCATCACTTAGGTGTGATTTACTGGTGGAGGGAAGCAGAAGGGAGTGGCCTGGCCTCTGTGGGGGAAGTTGTTATACTGGTTTGGCTGCTTTTAGTCAAGCTTAAATTCAAATGTTGCATTTTTTTCTTGGTTTAAAACACACTTGTAATTTCAAAACAAGCAGCTATAACACTTATTTCAGATTCTAAACCATGGGATTAAACAGTTACAACCTAGGTTACTCTCAAAAACAGGTCACTTAGTTTTCAACCATTTGATTTCAGTTGTACAAGTTTAAATTCTATCATGCAGGCTCCTGACAGCTGTAATTCAGGCGGCTGAAGGTACTGCGCCCAAATTTTGACAGATTCCAACTCTTGCTGTGGATGTTTTTATGACAAATTCAGCTGTCCAGGACATGATAATATCACAATGATTTCTTGAACTAAGTGAATTGTAGCACCCAGCAAGAATATTGTATGTTTGAGGGTGTTTTGCACCGGCATTCTGCAGTTTCAGCAACCAAGAAAAATAATTTAAAAGCAAGATTTTTAATTTCTTTCAGCAAAGCACTGATTTTCCCTCTGTGCTCCATTTTCACTTGTTGGGCAGCCCAGTGACATGTTTCAGGAGTGAGATCTCTGTTCCACCACTGACAACATGCATGGCGTATTGGCCAACCATCTTTTTGTGTTGCAAAGCACGATTTCCATAGGTTTTGCCACGCACAAGGGTTTTGCGGCCATTTGATAATTCTGGCACCATCAGGACACAGGGATGCCACATGGCAGAGCAAATGTGGGTCAATACACCCCACAGAGGCTGTACCACTTCATGCTTTTACACTTGGACAATATGCACAGGGATTTTCTTGTCAAGAGTGTACTTTGAACGGTTCCATGTGTTAGTCTCCCCGCAAAAATATTGCCATACAAAAATAATGGCATATTTATTGCGGCAATATTAAGCCATGGTACCTGCGGGGGACACCCCTGCAACCTCCAGTCCCAATAACCCCATAAATGATCCCCACTAATAATATCGCCTATGGCCTTACCATACGACCATATATATGGCGATATTATTGGTGGGGATAATATTACCTGATACCCTTTGAACCATTGCACATCATCACACTCCTGTTAGTCACCCAGAGCCTTAATATCCCTCAACCTTTTTCGCCACAGGCACCCCATCATCCACTGCGAATTGCTATGGGCTCTCCATCAACAGCTTTAAATGTCTGGCACCCACTCTGCCCTCCAACACCTTACACCTCCAATGCCTTACTCCAACACCTTCATGTTAACACAGTGCCACCCTCCAGCATCTTAAGTCTCCAGCATTCTCCAGCATCATCAACCTCAGGCAAAATAGCAACTTAAGTCTCCAGTACCAGCCTTCAACACCCCAACAGTGTGAGTCTGAATTACCACCTCAAACATCTTATATCTGCATTCAATGCATTTCGCATTTCAACTCTCTTACAACACATTATGTCTGAAACACGCTCTCCCAACATCTGTAAGTTAGTAGTACAACATCTTAAGACTCCAGTACCAGCCTCCATAACATTGGGTCTAAAGCACACACCTGAAAGCCAGAGCTTTGCCAGTGGTTATGAATAATTTGAAACCTTCCAGTCATAACCTTTCTGTTTTGCCTATTTGGAAAGTAACCCTGTTTTCTTTGTTAGATAGGTGATAGAGGGGGATGGTGTGTTGCAGGTCACAGTAATGGCAGTTTTTTTTATTTTGAAATGTAAACAGCAGCAGCTCCATGACATCATCCCTAGAAAAGGCCCATTTTATCATTTTCTTTGGTCAATTATACCTTGCTTAATGCCCGACTCCTCTAGCTTCTAAGCACTGGAACACAAACTGAACCAATGCTGATCTCCATCCTCTTGTTCCTAAAGCAAGTGCTTTGCCTTTGAGCTATCCTTCCAAATATATAGTTGTTTTGCTTGAGGGAGAAACAGATGGTTTACTTCAAAGGCGGAGGGCAACTTCATTTAAATTAATTATCTCACCTTGCGTCTTTCTACAGTGTGGCTGTGATGCAGGTCTGGCAGATCTGGTCCAGTTCACACAGTGCCCAGGCAGGATTGGTGGCAGAAACCACTAGGGCACACCCCTCTCATCACATGCCCGGTGGCTCACTGGATGTGCAAAGCAGACGAGAAACATTGATGATATTTGCGTTCCTGCTGTGCTGTCACTTAGTACTGCAGACTGCTCTTACCCATTTCCAGCTAGCTAGACCTAGCACCCATTCCCTTCCTGTTGCTACCGTACTGGGTGTGATCTGCAGAGACAGCCCCGCCTCTGATCCCAACCTTTCAGACATTCTTCACTAATGGACTGCCAACCTGTTAGTGATGGCGGATTTATGGTTTTTCCTGCATTCCTGTTATTTCTCCAGCTAATCAGATCTTGATTCCAGGTGAACAAAGCTGTGGCACATTTAGCCTCATTTACAACCGCCTATTTTAGTTGCAAGACAGATATCTGCTCTTGGCACTGCTTCTTTGTCCAGTGGCCCTAGGGTCGCAAAGACAGCTCTAGGAGTAGCAGAGGGGGAGCCAGGGGTAGCAGCTGCTCCTCTGGAAACCACCAAATGACATCCCTGGGAGAAAGGAAGAGTCAGATTTGAATGAGGCATATTCTCATGCAAATGCCTTGTAGTTGAAGTATGTCTCAAAACAATCCTGACGCTTTATAACTTTTTAGGTGGGTGTGAACTAATTTGGATAACTGCACAATATTTCGCTCATATGCATGCCAAGGGTAACTTCAGCTTTTCAAGTTCATCACTAGTTAATGAAACAGGCACCTTTTGGTGCAGGCAAATCCAGGTGCTAGACTGTGACCAGGCTACAATATTAGTTGAGTCATACTTCAGGCATTCCATTGCTGCAAGTAAGCACAGTCATAACATTGCAGACCACAGGCATCACATCAGTGGGATGATTGTCCAGTTGACTCTAGACTCTCTTTGTTCACATTGGAGAGGCAGAGAGGGGCAGGGCGCACAGCCATCTGGCTACTCAGATTGTGGGCATATACCAGTGAATGCAGCCTCCGTTCTGAACACCCTTATTGGCTAGAAAACATGCACAGGGTTCTAATTAAGCTTTAACAGCCTGGTCCGCGGGCTGCAGCAGGCTTTACTGGCCCTGTCACTGACTTAAAGACCAAAGCACAGCTAGGGCATTTGCCAAGGTTTACAGTCCCATAAGACCTGGTACAGGCCGGGGCTGGATGTTTGTAAATCTATTAATATGCACATGGCTCTTGGGGGGATACGTTTTGGGGTTTTTGGGAGCAGGGGATACAGGGGTGTCCCCCGCTCCTTTAAAAATAATGGAGTGGTTGCGGGGGTGTCCCCCGCAGGTCCCATGCCTTAATATCACCATAAAAATATGGCGATATTTTTGTATGGCAATATTTTTGCGAGGATATTAACACATGGAACCGGCTCTTGAGAGTATGTATTAGCACATAAATATACCTGGATGGTCACAGGGAGTTTTTAACTGCAGGTACTTTCTCTGCTGCAGACAGCCTTCAAATGCAGTCATCTCAACAATCTCTGGACTATTCCAACACATGTGTGCAGGCTATGCTGCCATATAGCCTGCAGATTGTCTAATGTGAACACTCTTTGAGCATTCTATGGGCTATAATGTGGCAATAAGCCCTAAGACAGTGGGCCAATACCGCCCCATGTAATGCCCACAGGACCCATATTTACAAGCCCAACCGTTGCTACGTTGTTGTGACAACTGGACGCCGTTGAAGCTAAAAGAAACACACAGGTAAGCCGTCAATGCTTCCCATTTTCTGACCCTGTTTAGCATACATGACTTTGTCAGTATTTCAGCAACAAGCCATTTATTTATTTCTTACAGTGCAACAGTTAATACACAGACTGGCCAACAATAAGTTACACACTGAGACTACAATAGCAAGGTACATCTACCACACATCTTCTATTACATTGAGAGGATAGCACTGTTTAAACATTACACTACATGATTTGTTTCTGTCTATTTTCTTTCACGTAACCTTGTGGAACAAGGATACGTGGTATGTAATTATATATCATTTACATTGTTATTACCTGTATATATAACTTTGACTTTGCTGCATTATTGAATTTGCCAAACATTGTATTGTGAACTGCTATTACAAGTAGGGTTTCTCCCTGAAGAAGGAGTAGTTAGACTCAGAAATGCATTTGCAACTGAGCCCTACACATACTTAAGCGAGTGCTGGCCTCTGACCTGAGAATAAATCATCACAGAGTTGATTTATGATCACAATAATGACCATGGTCTCTAATTTTGAATGAATGGATCACCTTTAATATTCTCCACTTTTTGGGAATCTACTTTACATACATGCATTAATAGCCCACATTATCCCCAATAGGTACAGTCTGAGAGCGACTGATTAGCTAGATGACATCAATCTAGCTTCCTGCATTGCTGCTCCTCCTGAGCCCAGGCCATCACAAATAATATTTTCACTACATTATTATATTCACCACTCATTGGCTGGCAATAATCATCGTAGGTCGTATGGCAAGTAGGATTTTTATTAGTTGGCACATTATTCACCAACCTTGGGCACTTTGATGAGATGTCAAAATATGAGAGACACATAGGGTAGCAGGAGAGAGAAGTCCATGGTCTGCACTAATTGCCAAATAAAAGTACTCATCATTCCCAGGCCATGTGGCCTATCAGTTCCTTTGTATTTGGCCTTGTGTATCATCGTGTGTGTGTGCTTGTGCTAGGGTGTTTCAGCAGGTGTCTTATCTATACTTGGCTTGTAATGAATAGCCAGTGTTCTTCGTGTCTTGATTACCTGTTAGGGGACCATGTTGGAGAATACATGTTGTCACATTTACAGAATTTGCAGCTACTTCTAACATGCATGTTGTACTCTTGGCGGCCCCTTGAGGCACACTTCACCTATCCACAAATAAGTATTTTGGAATACTGATCTCATGCACCTGGACATTAATGGCTGCTGTGCTCTTATTGTAAATGAATTTGCTTGGGAGCCTGTGCTTCTCGTCCTGGGAACTATTAGCTTGTCTCTGCGCTCTGCTCATCCATTACTCCCTTCCATACATCTGACTTTGGCACTTGCTACAAACTACTGTCTGGGCAGATTCAAGCTTCTAACATTAATGTGTTTTGTGAATTCAGCATCTTTGGCTGAGGCCTTGCTACTCTTAGCCCTGCTGTGGCCTTTGTGCTAAGAAAATGACTGTACTTCTGTGGTTGTCCTCTCCATATTAGATGCCTATATTCATCTGTTCATGTCACATCATCTTGTGCATCTGCCATACATTTTTTTCCCTGCCAGTGTATTCTGCATCTATTCTGCCTATGATTCAATCTGCCCTATGAGTGTAGTGATTCCCTCTTTTGGTATCCTGGAAACCCTCTTCCTTCTATAGTATATACAGCACACTAATTGTGCTTCCTACTAGATAGAACTGTAATCCCTAGTGGTGTTGCACAACCTAACAAATTCTTTGTGGCAGACGCATGTACATTGACTATTTGAAATATTTCTTCTTAGAATCTGCTTTAGCTTCTCTCATCGCTCACCCCTAGATTCATGAGGCGGTAAGGCTGCCTCAGCTCGTATAATTTCTCACCTGTATGGTAATGGTACGGAGTAGGGGCAGGAGTTGGTACTTGCATAGCAGTGGCAGTAGGTGTTACCTGGATATGCATCTGCCCAAGTACACTATTTTGTTGTTGCTTGATTAATTAAATATATTTGATTTGTTTTGTTGTGTATCTCTGGAGAATAGCTCAGGGGCAACATGCTCGCCTTGGAAGCAAGACTACACGGAGCAACACAGGTTTGTTCCTGGGTCCGCGCTTAGAAACTTCTGGGTATTAAGCACGTTATAAATAACCAATCATATCATTTCATATAGGATTCAGTATTCAAGGTGCAAGTACTCTCACAGTGTAATATAAACATTACTGTAGCAAGAGTTTCAATATGCAAAACGTTTATTTTAAAATCAGTTCTTACATTTCAGAATATAGCATACATATAGTACTTCACAAGGTATATATTTGACAATAGCAGATATGAGATTTTCCAGTTCACAATGTGCATTTTCTTCTGTGCATATATCATGCACCTACAGCAGTACATACCACAAGTATTGCCTCATTTTATCATTGTTTTGATGTCAGTGTCAGTCAGAGGAAGCACCAGGGTTTTGTGCCTTTCCAATATGATATGGGGATATATGAAGATGGGTGAATGGAGGGGTTCTAATAAATGAATTACCTCATGATAATTTACTCCACTGAAATTACACTGTGGAATTTTTATTTGTTGTTCTTTTAATGGGGGATCCCCTCATTCCTCCTCTACCCACTTCTCCAACTATCACACTACTCACACCCTCCACCACTCAACATATATGGCCTTTTTATCGCCGCAAGGTAATTTCAGCAAAGTAAATGAACACAATGCAATTTACTTCAATGAAACAACAGTGTGCAATTGGTATATGAGTGAAAGGTAGTGGTGTTCAGAAAAACCTTGGACACGTACAGTGTACAGACAAAGTTCAAGCACATGATAAAGGTCTAGTGATAACCATTGATTTACATAACATATATTTTTTTAAACCTTTCATTTATTGGCAATTTGGAGAGTACATCAGAGAGCTTATGGAATCATACACATGTAGTTTATAAATAGATAATCATAGTTTCACCAAACAGTGTACTAGACATAGGGCCTCATTACACGGCAGGCGGTAGCCATGGCGCTGTTAGCGCCATGGCTACCCCCTTACCGAATTCCGGGTCCGTGTTCCCGGAATTGGGACTTACCAGGTCATTCCGACCTTTGCGGGACCGGTAAGTCCCCATTCCGGGAACCATTCCCCATTCCCATTTGAGCCTCCATAGGGCTCAATGGGAATGGGGAAGGAGCTAATAACGGTACCACAATTTGCAGTACCGTTATTAGCTCTGAAGTCCCTTAGCGGGTCCCTTCCATACTGCCTGGTAGAACCAGGCATTAGGGGAGGGACCCGCTAAGGGACCTCGTAGTAGGGCGGTAAGGGACTACCGGCACTGGTGCCCTTACCGGTGCCGGTAATCCTGTATCGCCTACTGTGTAATGAGGCCCATAGTCTTTGTGTTAAATAGCATCAACATTATTGCATCTGTTATACATTACAGTCCATTCTCCTACTAATCTGTGGTTGCTTCTTTAGCCAAGGGTCTAGATGTGGGGGTTAATGTGCTCACGTAGTGGTCCTTGTTTTCTTGAGCCCAGGCAGTGCCAGCATCCATTCCATCTCTTTTGGGTGGTTCTTATCTTTCCATTTCAGAAGGATGGTTCTCTTGGCCATCATGCAACCCATATTTACAAATGCTAAGTGTCTTTTGCACTGAATATTTGACCATATACCAAACAGTGCTCCAAGTGGATTCTGTTTTAGCGGGGAGCTCACCACCCTGGATAAGGCATCTAAGATTTTGTCCCAAAAATCTCTTAAATGGCAACAATCACAGAACATGTGAATGTGGTCAGCTGGTGTATGTTGGCACCTGGGGCAGTCATGCTCCATCGATTGGAACATTTTAGTTAATCTGGCAGGCGTATTATATAGTCTATTAAGTATTTTAAATTGCATGAACTTAAACCTACATTTTAGGGATACCTTCCTGGTGTTGGTGCACAAATATAGCCACTGGGCGTCAGTGAGATCCATACCCATTTCTTCCGACCAACGAATATGTGCTTCTGAAGATAGGGTTACCATTTTGTCCAGTACCATTTTATAAAGGATAGAGAGGATGTGTCTGCCGTCCCCAGGGTTGGCTATGTATGCCAGCACAGGCATCTCAGGGGGTTTGCAGGGGTATCCTGGCCATCTGGGTGTCACTGCTGAACGGATCCTGTAGTATTGGAGCTGCTCCCCTCCAGAAGCCCCATGCCCAGGCCTCCATGTGGCAGGTGTAATGCATTTCCCATCAGGGAATACGTCTGCCAGTGCTCTATTACCCATCCCCTCCCATCCCGCTTGCACTGCTCTGTCCCATGTTGGTCCTGGTTTGGGGAACTTCCACAATGGGAGCCAACGATAATATGGCATATCAGCTCCTGTAAGGGTGAATATTGTCTGGCACGCTCTCAACGTGGAGCCGACTGGGTCGTATGGGCAGTCGTCTTTGTAGTTTCGGTCCAGTAGTAATGTCTTAACAGCAGAACATCCTGCTACTAGCTTTTCTAACTTGACTTGTGGTGGGGGCTGCTCCAACACATACCAAAATGTGGCAAATTGAGCTTGGGCAGCTATCCAATATAGTTCCAAGTGTAGGGCTGGGAACCCTCCCTTCTCGTATGGGAAAGTCATCTCTGTCCATTTCTTCTGGACTGCTCCGGAGTGCCACAAGAATTGTGCAAGGAGTCCATGTATCTTGGTGAAGTAGGATTTCCCCGGCCATATTGGGACATTAATAAACAAGTAC
Organism: Ambystoma mexicanum; assembly: GCF_040938575.1. NCBI lineage: Eukaryota > Metazoa > Chordata > Amphibia > Caudata > Ambystomatidae > Ambystoma > Ambystoma mexicanum. Next base: position 873,258,984 of record NC_090936.1, read on the forward strand.
AACATTTTGGGTAGTAGTGTCATTTTAATCAGAAAGAGTTTGTCAATGGCAGAGAGAGGGAGGGATTTCCATTTATTAAGTTTGTTTTCCACATAAAACATGATTGCATCATAATTGTCATGAAGCAAGGAGGTATTTGTTCTGGATACCATCACCCCTAGGTATTTAATGTGGTTGGGAGACCATCGAAGAGGGAAGGCACCTCGGCAATCATGGGTACTGTCTGTGAGTGTGATTATTTTAAAATTTGGAAAATGTTTTGTGAAACGAGAGAATTCCCCAATTTGTTTAATGTCCTGAAGGATGGGTACCAGGTTGATGTGATGGTCCCTGACATATAACATCACATTGTCAGCATATAGGGAGATTATTTCAGGGGGCCAGCCAGTCGGACCCAACGTTGGCCATGTTGCTTTCTGATGAAATCCGCCATGGGCTCAATGGCAAGAGCAAAAAGGATTGGGGACAGGGGGCAGCCCTATCAGATGCCTCATCCCAGTTGGAACTGCTCAGATGTGCAAGAGTTAACTGGTACTCTGACCAAAGGTTGTGTATAAAGTAATTTGATTTACCATAACATGGACGGACCTACCCCCATATTTTCTAGTGTCACTAGCAAATATTCCCACAATACCATATCAAAGGCTTTTTGGGCATCGATGGTCACCGCCACAGCCTTAGCCCCAGCATCTATTCTGCCATATTATCAAACAGCCATATAACGTTTAGCGCTGTGGATCTTCCGGGGATGAACCCAGCTTGATCGGTATGGACCAGGTGTGGCATTGGCAGGAGAAAGCGGTTGGTGAGGACCATAGCATAGATTTTGGTGTTGCAGTTCATGAGGGATAGAGACCTATAGGAGCCACATTCATTGCTAGGCTTGTCTGGATTTAGGAGTATCGTGATCAGAGCTTCCCGAAGTGACTCCATCAGCAGCGAATTACAAAGAGACTGCTCCCATACCAAAAGGAGATTGGGGACTACTACTGTCTCATATTCCTGACATAACTCTAATGTGAGGCCATCCGTGCCTGGATCGCCCCTTTAGGTAAGTTGGCAATGATGGCCATGATTTCTTCAAGTGTAATGAGTCTCTCGAGTTTTTCCCTGGTTTGGGCATTAAGGCGAGATAACGGGATGTTCTCCAACAGTGAGTGTGTGGCCTGCTTCCCACGTGGTTGTTCTGTGGTGTATAAGGTATGGTAAAAGTCACAGAATATCCCAACCACCTTTGTATCTGTCCATTCACTGTTATCTGTGTCTGAACCAGTCTCGCCAGTGTTCTCCCTGGTCTGTCTCCTTCTCCGTTTCTCCTGGCCACCTGTGGGCATGGAAAGTAACGGACTTCCCTCACAGCAGTTCTGTTAGTATTGGTAACCGCGCACCTGGGGATCCGGGAAACAGGAAAATTCTGTTTCAAGTCTTTTAAGAGCAGTTTCCGATTTCTCTAGGTCTCTCCTTATAAGTTTAAGAGCTCCAGCCTCCCTTGATATCGCCATACCCCTAATATAGACCTTAAAGGCTTGCCAGCTAATGCTCTGGGAGGTGGAGTCAGCCCCGTTACAGGCAAAAAAGGTCTCAATGTCGGCCTTGATATCCGCTCGGAACACTATGGGGGTCATTCCGAGTATGGCGGTAGGGGGTTAACAGCACCGGTAAGGATGCCGGTGCCGTTAACCCCCAACCGCCACAGTCCAAGGTCCCTTAGCGGGTCCCACCAGAAATGGCTGGTCTGACCAGCTGTTCTTAGCGGGACCCGTTAAGGGACCATGGAGCTAATAACGGGCCAGCTATTTGCGGGCCCGTTATTAGCTCCTTCCCCATTCCCATTGAGCCCTATGGGGGCTCAAATGGAAATGGGGAATGTTATTCAGAATGGGGACCTACCGGGTCCTCCAAGGTCGGAATGACCCGGTAAATCCCCATTCTGTCTACTCGGACCCAGACACGGGTTTGGAGGCAGCCATGGTGCTAAAAGCACCATGGCTGCCTCCAAACTCGTAATGAACCCCTATATCTTTTAAGCAGCCGACTTAAACCTCCAAGTACAACCTGTGTTCCGGGTACCCAGCATCAGTGATAATGTTACTGGGGAGTGATCCGACAGTGTGTGAGTTCTAATGTCAACGTCAAGTAATTTCCCCATTAGTAAGCTGTATATCAGGAACATATCAATCCGGGAGGACATATCGTGCACTGAGCAGTAAAAGGTGTATTCCCTCGTCTGAGGGTGGGCTGTGCGCCATGCGTTGCTCAAAGCAAGTGATTGGATAAGGGACTTTATTCGGCGGGCAGCTCTGGGTTGGGGTTTAGGTGCTGCATTTGTCCTGTCGAATGCCCAATCTAGGATCTCCCCCCATATCAGGGGTATTCTGCAGTACCCAGACATGAACCCTCCGACAAGGTAAAAAAAACTCAGGGGAGTCAATGTTAGGACAATATGTATTTGCAATCACCAGTTCGGTTCCTTCCAGAATACAGTGAACCACCACATACCTCCCCTTGGGATCAATGTGTACTTTCATTTTTCAAAAATGTTATGGTCTTGTGTATGAGTATCATGACTCCTCTGGACTGTGAGGAGTTGGAGGTGAAGTACCTGTTTTCCCCCATGTCGTGGCTATATTGCGGCATATCGCTTCTTTAGCATGGGTTTCCTGCAGGAGTAGAACATTTGCCCTATGTCTCTGTACATAGGACATCACCTTGCATATTTTAGTAAAATTCCCCAGGACACGGATATTCCAACTTAGTATTTTCTGCTGTTGTGCCATAACATATGTATTATCTCATATTGTACACTGTGTATACTAGTAGTCCAGCCTGCTTTGCAACATTGAACCAAGACCTCTGAGCACTCAATTGCCAATATTTTAACAGTTTCCTCCTAACAATTCCCTTGAACTGCGCAACTGGCGCACAACCCCTCCGAGGGTTACTTCATAGCACCAGGGTCCCCTACTGCCACCCCAACCCTGCAGTGTACCGCCCCCCCTCAGCTCCCCCTAACTGCCCACCCATTCCAACCTGGTCCAAGGGGGCATATTTCCCTCAATTCACACAAAGGAACTTCAATGGGGTTCGCTGTTGCCGCATGGCACTTAACTTTTTACTTGGGATGTCACATCCGTATTTAGAGAGTAATGAGGCGGTGGATATACACAATTTGTACTACTATCAACTCGCATTAAAGCTGGGTTCATCGATCATTATACTGGGTTAAAAGATCTATCAGTCGGGTATATTCTCTTCAGCAGGGTCCACAATAGGATTGTTAATATGGATCTGCGCTTCAATAAACTTCACAGCTTCATTCGGGACTGTGAAAAAATTGAGTTTGCCCTGAAACTGGAGCTTCAGTCGTGCCGGGAACAGCATAGCGTATTGAATGCTATGCTCACAGAGCATTTTCTTTACTCCGATAAACTGTTAACAATAATGCTGCACCGGGATGGAGAAGTCTGGGAACATACGGATGGTTTGGGATCCTAGTCTCAGTTCTTTCTTCCCAGGGGCCATTAGCAGCAGATGATCCCTGTCCTGATAACTCAATACGTTTGCGATGATGGGCCAGGGGAAGTCCTCTGGTTTGGGCCTGAGGGACAGAGCGTGGTGGGCTGACTCCTCAGCAAAGAAGGGGGAAGTTCTGAGTGTCGCAGAAGGTCTTTGAGCAGGTTTTCAACAAACAGTTCCATGTTTCTGGTTTGGGTGTCCTCTGTGACCCCGACAATTCAGATGTTATTCCTACGAGAGCACTGTTCTAGATCATCGCAGTTGTTTTTGACATATTTCATGTCTCTTGTGAGATTAGTCACAGTATGTTGAAGCTCATGCCCCTATTCTGGCCTCTACCTCAGTGATCCAAGCCCTCTCATGAGCCAATTGGGAGTGCATGGACACCACATTTGCTGTTATATCATCAAGTTTCTCATGCACAGCGGTAAATCCTTTCGCCATTCCTTCCATCATGCTTGCCAGATCCATCGAGGATGAGGGTATAGGGGACAGAAGGGCCGGGTCCATCTGGGCCTGGCATGATTGCCCCTGCTCACCCCTGACAGTGGATCTTGAAAATGTATCCATAGCACCAGATTCTTTCCCCCTGCCTGATCCTTTATTTATTTATTTATATTTATATAGCGCGCAGACAGCCCAGGGACATTGTGGCACTGTTACTTGCAGGAACTTAGTTACAGGGGGTACAGGATTGGTAGCAGTAGTTGGCACATTATGCTTACTACAAACATATTAGTCATTACAGCTCATGCATCTTAGGTTATTACATTACGGACAGTTGATTGGCACACATGGTGCTGCAAAGACCTTATGTGAAGAGGGTGGTTTTCATAGCTTTCCGAAAGGCAGTGAGGGAGGGCTCGTCTCGGATTGTGGGAGGTAAGGCATTCCAGTGTGATGGTGCGAGATAAGGGAAGCTGGAACCTCCAGCTCTGGCTCTTTTTATAAGTGGTACACAGGGCATGTTGGTATATGGTGACCTGGTTGGACTTGCGGAGGATACAGGGTGGATTCTTTGTGAGAGGTAGACAGGGGCAGTGAGGTGGATGCACTTGTGGGTCAGTGTCAGAGCTTTGAAGATGATTCTTTCCCTTATTGGTAGCCAGTGGGCTAATTTTCTGGCCTCAGAGATGTGTTCTCTTTTCATAATACCTTGGGCAGCGTGGAGGGCATTGTTCTGTACGATTTGTAACCTTTCTAGGTTTTTGTTGGAGGTTCCTAGGAAGAGTACATTGCAATAATCTAGCCTAGAGCCGGTGATTGCTCTGGCTATGTTTGTGCAATTCTCTTTGGAGAGGAAGGGTCTGACTGCGTTGATTAGTTTGGCGTGGTACGCAGCTGAGGAGGCTATTGCGTTGACTTGTCTGTCCATGGAGAGGTTGGAATCCAAGTAGACACCAAGAGTTTTGACCGAGTCTGAGACAGGTATTTTAATGGAGTCGATGGTGAAATGACTGAATTGGGAGTCTAGCTTTTTTAGCGTGTCGGGGGAACCTACCAGGAGGAGTTCTGTCTTGTCGGAGTTGAGGCATAGTCCATTGTCTGCCATCCAGGCTTGGATGGTGTTGTAGAGGTTGTTGAGGGTCAGTGAGTCAGTGTCATGGTTGCCAGTGAGGGTGAGGAGGATCTGGGTATCGTCAGCGTAGTTGGTGTAGGAGATATGCATGGCGTCGAGGATGAGGAAGAGGGGTCGTGTGAAGATGTTGTAGAGAGTGGGGGAGAGGCAGGAGCCTTGGGGCACACCACAGAGGATGATGGTGGGTGAGGCGGAGGCTAAGTCAGAGAATACTTGCATGGTTCTGTCTTGTAGGAAGGATGTGATCCATGCTGTGGCTTCAGGGGAGAATTTAGCGGTGGCAGAGAGGTGGGGGCATAGGACGTCATGATCTACAAGGTCGAAGGCTGCTGATAGGTCGAGAAGTAGAAGGAGTGCTGGTTTGCCCATGTCTCTGGCATCGTCCATCTGGTTTTTCAAATCAAGTAGCGCAGTTTCAGTCCCGTGTTTGGGGCGGAAGCCAGACTGTCGGAGACCTAGGAGTTTATTCACTTCAATGAAATGTTGAACCTGCAGATAGGCTGCTTTGTCCAGTATTTTGAGGAGGAATGGGACAGTGGTGATTGGTCTATAGTTATTGGGGGAGGTGGGATCAAGGGTTGTTTTTTTTAATAGAGGGCGGACCCAGGCTTCCTTGAGGGAGGCGGGGACTTTTCCGGTGGCAAAGGAGGCATTGACAAAGGCTGTAAGGAAAGGAGCTAGTGCTTCAGTGCGGTCCTTGATGAGGGTAGCTGGGCATGCATCACCTTTACAGTTAGAGGGTTTGATATTCCTCATTATGTTGATGATGTCTTTCTGCTGTATGGAGTGCTTTAGTCATGGTGAGTTATAGGGATCTAGTTCCGAGGGTCATGCACCCAGTATAGACGGGGCTCTGGTCTGTCCTTAGGCTGAGGGGTGTATGATCTCCACTCTCGCAATGGGGGAGCAATTCCACTGCAATAGATGTTTTATGGCATGTCCCGGGAGTCCCAATGGCAGTTAGCTTACAAATTCAGTGGTCCACCACAGAGTATTTATTCTGACTTCCCTCCTTTTAGTATTGGTATATGCAATAGGGTGCCAGGGGAATCCAAGGGGCATCAGTGCTTTGCTGTCTCCAGCTATCAGGTTGCTGAAGCTTGCCACTGCATGATTGCAGTCTCGAACCTAGGACCCAGTACCCACGTTTGGCAGGGGGTTGTTATTTCTACCTGTAAGGGTGCTGCAGGTCTAGGACCAGTCTTCCAGCCCTGAGAGCATAGTCCTTTCTTTCACATTGGGGGAGTCCCCTTTGACTGCTGGGTGTTCATGTTTTGCACTGTTATATGGGGGGGGATCCCTTTCCCACCAGCCAACTTCAAAACATTCAATGCCAGAAAGAATGGTCCTTTGATTTTGACTGTCTATGTATCACTCTGTTGGTTGCCCTTTGAAAAATTCAAGATACTTCTTTTATATGCTGTACATTGAGTCTAACCACTAATGTTTTCACGGCTTGGAAACTGTTTTGCACGTGTTTGTATATATTTGTTTGTGATTATTTTTCTGCAAATTTGTTGACTATGTTTATGTTCTCTTCTATACTATTTGAATATTAGTGCAATACTGAAATTGCAATGTAAATACAATGCAGTATTGAACCTCCACCTTTAAACACTGGCTAAATAAATAAGCTAAAGTGTTACCTTTAAAAGTCTGCTTGCTCACCGTTTTCGATATGAGAGTTAGCTAAGAAACACACCTCTTCATATACTAAGCATGCCAAATGATTGAAACTTTACAGAAAATGTGTATGTAAAGTGACTAAATATATGTGGTAGGATGCCACCCGTTTGTTTCCAGTATTGTCAGCTCATAAATCCTCCCACATCTTTGAGCAGTCCCTCCAGTTACCTATATGGGGGGGAGGCAGACGGTGCCCACTGTCAAGAGGGTCTCCACTGCACTGTTGTTGCAGCCTGTAGGGGCCGGTGCCCCGGGGGGCTGTTTAGGGTCATTGGATTTGCTCAGGGGTAATCTTTGTATGGCAGGGGGGTGCCACTCCTCACCTCAGTCTGCCGGCATGGAGCTGATACCTCTTTCCCTTGCTGCCGGTCTGGCACCCTCACTTCAGGGCCCCTGTGGAGCGACTCATTGGGGGGATGGGCGGGCCCGCCTCGATACAAGACGCTGAGGACCGGGAACAGGAGAGAGAATATGATCTGGCAGGGACCCTCTGAGTCAGGTCGCTTTGTCAGAACGGTGGTTGTGGGTAAGTTGCGGGTTTGATCTGGCCACACGCTAAGAATGGCATTAGATAGGAGACAGGCCGGGCTACGTAGGACCTCGTTTCCGCGTGGGCGCAGCCGCTCCTTGCAGTTGGCCGCCTCTGCCACAGCTCAGGCAGATAGGGACTTGTGTTGCAGACCAAACCTGCCCCAGCGTCCTATCTGCAGTTTCGTACATTCTCAGCTTGTATTATCAACGGATATTGCCGCCTGCTTACAAGATATCCATGCCGTTATGCGTTGCACTCAGGCTATGATGCTATTTATCTTGGCTGCTCAACTGCACCCCCCCTCGATTTACATAACATATTGACACATATACTTAATAGTATAATTTCTTGTGATAGCCATGATTTACAATACATATTGACAAATGTACATAATATATGGACTAAAATACCCCTTACCATATATTATAAGACTATTGAAAGTCACTGAGGAGTTTTTGTGACCAAATAGAGGAATGAAGCCAAAGGCTGAGCTCTTATAGAAGGTCACAAAACTCGGAGGTGATGCACAGTATCCATTGTATTAACATAAGGGTTATTGTATTCATTATAATACATGGCCACACAATGTCATATCCTTTAATACGTGGCCTCTTGAATAATCTAATTTAAGAGATACTCCAATTGTTGATATATATAATCAGTGTAGAATCGGTTTGGGATTTTAAACAAAAAACGAATATACAGCTGCTAATGTGTTGCAGAAAACCAGTTTAAGCAGTTTAATACATTTCTTCTAAACACATTTTATGCTATAAAATAAATAATAATGTGCAGATAGATTCGTGCTCCCATGTGTTGAACTACAGCAATGCACAACATAAACATACTACCATACACCGTTCCTTATCAATCAATGCTTGTAAAGTGTCACAGAAAGCTAAGTACTGCATTGACAACTGGATTTGTGCTCTGCACTGGATCAAACAGCATGCATTGTGGCACCAAAACTGAAGTGTATTTACTGGGTACAGTGCAGCAGTTATGCCATGTTGTTATTAGAGGCCAGTAGTGATGCCACAACTAGCCTGTAACATATGGGATAGAGTATCCCCTGCTGTACGCCACAACTAGCCTGTAACATATGGGATAGAGTATCCCCTGCTGTACGTTATAAGGATACTGGAAGTCACTGAGGAGTTATGGGACCAAATAGAGGAACAAGGACAAAGGTTCCTTTACGAGGTTCTTTTATAAGGTCATGGAACTTCAAGGTGAATTGCAAATATCCATTTACGTACAGTAGGGGGTATTTTATTCCTTATAATACATGGCCATGCATCATCTCCTTTACTACCTGGCCTATTGCTTTATCTACTGCAAGAGAGCTTCCATGTGCTGTTCCAGACAAGTAATGTAGAAAGTGTTTGAATTTAAAAAAAGAAACGAACACGCAGCTTATATGTAATGTGTTGCAGAAAAATAGTTTCAGCCGATTCATACAATTAATCAAAAAATCGTTTTAATTTTGTGCTTTAAAATAAGTAAAAACATGCAGAGTCTTGCTATGTTAAACTCTAGAAGTGCACACATTAAATAATCTACCATACCCAGTTGCTCGTCAATTACTGTCTATAAAGTGTCACAGAAAACTATTCTACAAGCACGGAATTTGAAAATCTTGTCACAGCTTTGAGTGCTGCAGTAGTGACAGCTGCAGTTCTGCTCTGTTCTGACTGAAGCAGCAGTCACAACTGAAGCGTAATAACCAATAATATAGAACAGTTGCGATGTAATTTTTTGTGAAGTCACAACTAGCCTGTAATAAGAAAATCAATTCCAGGCTTTTCATACAGATATTGCAGGCTGCCATGTATTGTGGTGTAATTACAGTTGGGTTAGGGAGTATGGAGTTGTATTCGGTATTGGGTAGTGGGTTAAGAAGAGTGGGGGATGCTCCTTGATGGTACTGAAGATGAAGCTTGAGTTTGGACTTCAGGCATTCCAGAGAAGATGTCGTCTTTGAGTTCTGTGGGTACTGTGTTCCAGTGGAGAGGGGCAAGAAGGGAGAAGGAGCGGAAGAATGATGTAGCACATTGCAGACATGGGATGGATAGGTTAAGGAGGCAGGAAGAGCACAATGTAATGCAGACAGTATGGAATTGCAATAAGTGTCGGAGGGGTTGGGCAAGACTATGCATGGATTTGAAGAGAACAATTTGGAATTTAAAGAGGGTGGGACTAGGCATAGATAGCCACTTAGAATGATGGTGGTGAGCTGAGGTGGTGGAGGTACGAGGTAGATTGTAGATTGTGGGGGTGGTAGATTCATCATGTTATTAAGAGGAGAGGAGAAATAGAGGGGAAGGCCAATGAGAAGTCTAGAACAGTAGTCAAGTTCACATAGCACAAGACTGAAGATACGTGTTTTGAGGCATTAGTGTTAAGGTGGTGGCTCACTTCTGATGTAAAAATAGGATATGTTTGGCAGCTGTTGCAGTTGTAGTTGCAGTTGTAGTTACGAACTCTCTGGAAGTTTCTGTTTGCTGTAGAAAAGGACCCCAAGGTTTTGAGCCTGAGGTGAAAGAAAGAGGCTGTCAGCTGGAAGGGATATGCGATAGTGGAATACGCATTTGATGCAGGGAGATGCATCATTTCGGTTTTGGGGGGGGGGGGGTTAAGCAAAGCATGCAACATCCGTAGTGCCATCGAGGGACAGATAGCAGAGAGGCCGTTGGTGATGTTTTGTGAGATGGCAGGGGTAAAAGAAGGAAAGGAGAAGAAGATCTGTGTTTAATCAACAAACATGTAGTATTGAAGGCACACATATCATTGTGGATTGAAAAGATATGCCTATATTATCAAAGCTCTTAAAACCATGAACTGGCTCCCCCTGTAACTATTACTTGTCTTCCAAATCCTCTGCACCACAAGCAAAGCAGTGGGACGCTCACTACCTCAATACCTGAGAACTCTTTTCAACAATCGCACGCCTCTGAGACTCTTTTGCTCTGATGCTGCCAACAGACTCAACTCCACAACCTTCAAACGAAAAGAATCAGAGCTCTGAAACACCGTCCTCAGAGTGGAACCCGAGAACCTTAAGTTAGGAAACTCTCTCAGAACTCTGCTGTTCAGGAAGTGCTACCCAGAGGGATGGGGCCAAGGGGGAGATGAGTGGCACCGTTTGCTTTCACCTCTTAGTCCTGACCCAGCATTGTTTCCTTAATTATGAAACTGCGTTATACTGGCTTCACACTTATAAATGTTATCAAAACAGTAATGAGCCGTAGGCGAAGTACCTCAATGCCAGAATAGCATGTACGTCTATCTCTGAACCGTAACTTTGTAGCACTGATCATGACGTTAACTGCTTGCTAGTAGATCGTGGCGGAAATATGTTCCGTCCCTTGGGCTTCATTACAGGTTGGGCAGTGTGGGAAGAATTTTGTTGCTGCCACTTTTCATACAACACCAAATAATAATTTGGGTGGATTTACCACCGGTGGAATTACTGTGTCGTAAATTGGGCCATTTTTGGAGGCAAACTGGCAGATTAACCTTCAGCTTATTGCAGGGGACAAAAATCCTCCACTTTACTCCCACAAATCAGCAGATTTTCTGTTTAGTAATTCCACTGATGGTAAATCTGCCAAAAATCCCCCCAAAAAAGGGACATTGACACCATTTGTAATCTCGTGGTAACTTCACAGGATCAAGTGGCAGTAATAGTGATTGAGTTTGGAGATATTTTAGTGGATTTACTGCTGGAATACCACCAAACATGTAATGAGGCACCTTGACTTCCCAGGTGCTCTCCATCTGATCTCCCACCCCTCTATCAATCTTTTTTCTATGTGAACCCAATGAAATAAATATGCCTGCGTATCTACATCTAAGTAAAACATTGGCTGACTTTGGGGTACCCCCGCTGGGCCCTACTTGACTCTTTGCTTCACTTACTGCCATGTTTGTATACCATGTTTGGTTTGTCTTTTCTAAGTCTATCAGCGCTGTGATACTTAGGGGTTTGGGCGCTGTCAATGAATGCAATAAGTAAATCATCCACCTGCATAAAAGATAACATTCACTATGCAAGACCTGAATTGCGCGTGCCAATCAGATTTCCCATCTGTTTCACGTCACAAGCATTTCTGATATGTCACGCTCGTGTATTCATCGTATGCATGGCACACTGTCCCTATTCACAGCATCTTCAGGTTGCACAATATACAGAGCAAACTGCTGATCCTAACCTGTGAGAAACAGGGCAATCACACATGTCTCTTGTTCACAAGACATGCCTGTGTTCAGAGTAACAGCTGAGGTGTGAGAGCAACCATCATGAAGCCTGGTCCACCTTCCATATCTAAGGGGTAAATTTGCTCTGTTTTCTTTCCTCATTTGTCTAGTTTCTGCGTGTTTACTTTGCACCAATGTTAACAAGATTTCCCTGGTCACATTGTTCACCCCCCAAAACCTTTATCACATTCCTTGTTTTACTTGGCTCCATTGCAGATGTTTCAGCGTCCTTGGAACAAGTGCAATGTTCAGCTGCCTTCCTGCTGTAGAAAGGGCCTCTATCTAGTCACTTGACACTGGTCCTTGTTTAGCAGCACAGGCTTCTATTTCGTGTTCATCAAAGGACCTCATTCATCAACTTAGGTTCACAATCTGTCTGGAGTAAATGAACAAAGAGGGAGATCCTTATTTTGGTCATCTGGTGCCCCTTCTGCTCCAACAAACACTCGTGCCTCAATTGTGCTGCCTGCCTGCAAGATTGTGGGTAGGGGAGTGGGAGGACAGAAGGTGTTCTTTGTGAGTACTCAGAGAGTTTTCTAACAGTAGATTTTAATGTTGCCATAATAGACCTCTCAGAGGCTGAAATGATGAGGAACTGTGGGCGGTTCTTGATTTAAGTCGAAACACCTGTAACACTCCCATAGTACTTGGCATGAAGAGATTTTGGCATCTGCTATTTCACAGGGCATTAAGTATACTTCTATATAAAAGTCATACATTTAATACATAACACGTATAGATCACATATACTACAGACATCTATCTCATACATTACATGCCAAGTAAACACATGCATAGGTTGGTATACATGGGGCCTCATTACGAGTCCGGCGGTAACCTGGTTACCGCCGGACCCGTATTACCATTCCGCCTCCGTGATTCCCGGAATTACCGGGGCATTACAACCCCGGTTTTCCGGGAATCACGGAGGCGGAATGGTGTTAATCCCCATTCCCATTGAGTCCTATGGGACTCGATGGGAATGGGGATCATGGAAACACCGGCAGCATCTCGTAATGCTGCCGGTGTTTCCTCGGCCGCCTGCAGGCGGGCAGTGTTAAACCCGCCAGGTCAGACCTGGCGGGAACATCACCTCCCGCCTGCAGGAGTCGGGATCAGGCGGTCCGGAAACAACGGTGGCGGCGGGTTTACCGCCACCGTTATTTCCAGACCGCCTGAGTTATAATGAGGCCCATGGTCTAACTGACAAATGTATGTCAACCTAAGGGCTTGCATTGCATCACATTAACACATCTGGGACCTATCTGTGTCCCATATGTGTACGCTACACACACCTAAACAATGGTCTGTAAACTGCGGATCTCCAGATGTTTAGCATTGCAACGCCCACGATCCCTCAGTATTGATCCTATGCAATAAATAGGCCTGATTGGAGTTGTAGTCCAAAACATCTGGAGAGCCACATGTAGCAGATCCTGGTGCTAACAACATTTCTGGCAGAGTTTGGCTGGTAGATGCAGGGCAGCTGTTCTTTCGCACCCTGCTCCCACCACGGTTGCTACAGATTCTACAAACGTTTGACATAATGCTTCGTTCGAGGACAGCATCGGCGAAAGTGAGGCAGACTCTATGTTGGAGTCACTTTCACATTTCACCAAAGTAAGTATAATGAATATAAAGCAGCCATAAGGCACGAGCAGAATCGAAGCCTCTGTTGGTTTCAATTCATCTAAGGCAGTCTGTGCAGCTTCTTGCTGAAAAAAAAAGAAAAACAGCAGAGGATCTACAAATGGTTGCCACTAGATCCAGTTGCTGGCATGTTGGTTTTTGATTCCAATGAACGCCTATGGAGAACATTCCAGTTGAGTCCAGTTGCATCTTGGAACTGGTTATTGGTGTCTTATGATAAGTACTATTTTCTTCTTTTATCCTGTGGACTGTACCTAAGCAGTCACATGGGCAAACCCCATATAATGTAGTCCCACGTGGGTCTAGTACAAGCTAGTTGAATGCACCTGGGCAAATGGAATTTCAAAGAGTGTTTGTCGAACCTTTTAGTACCGCTGTAGTGGAAATGTTCTCTGCATGTGACTACTACTCTACGAAATACTTTGCCTATAACAAATTATATTCTCTTTGCTTTAACTCTGCCTGGTAATCCTCATGTCTTTATATTTTTAATCGGTTCATTTCCCCATTGCTTTAAGTGGCATGGGAAACTGAGGAGGGGCTCTAACCTGGGGCCTGGCCTAAATGGAGGGCGTGCCCTAAATAGTAGTGAGTGCATTCCCGCAAAACGCTAAACATACAGAAATCAACTGATGTTTTTTAGTGTTAGACAATTGTTAACTTTGTAATTGAGTCCATTGTAGCGCATCCTTCTTCAGAGGAGTTGGAATACCGTGTGATCAAGATGAAGAGTGTACATTTTTTAAAGTAAAAAACATCACAGGATCTTCAGAATTCATACCATGGTTACAGAATTGTATGCAAGGGGTATTGCGGTTTTTTTTAAAAGAAAAAAGATATGCACTGCTCGTCTTGATAACACAGTATTCCAACCTCTTTAACAAATACACTACATTAATTTAAGTTACCAAGTAAAGCAATTTATTAAACTTAAAACCAGATTATTTGCGGCCAGCAACAGACAAAGTAGGGTGCTCAGTGGTGTGAAGGGGCCTAACAGCGTCTGAGAGCAGGTGGGCGTTTCACTCCCCACGTGAAATGGTCGCCCATCACGCCTCAGAGGACCCTCCGTTGTCTGCTGCTGACAGTAGTTAATTACTGAGGGCTTGGGCCAGAGAAAACAAAGACGCACTCCAGCCCCTGTAATCCATAGCAGCATATTGCAGTCACTACTGCAGGTCAGGGGAAAAAACACAACACCGTCCCCTAATAAATGTGAAGCTGGCTTCCAAAACCTGTGCACATTTCGGGTGTTCACCCCACGACGGCGATGTACGTCTTCTTTGCACATTATCTTTTCTTTGAAGAACTGGTTATGGGCAACACTGCAGAGCAGCCCTTAGTGATGCCGGGTAACTGCTGCCCCATGGCAGCAGGCCCCAGGAGGGGGCACCAGCCCTCCCCCAAGGCCCAGCTCCCCCTCCTCCAACAACTGGGAGACACGCAGTCTCAGCGCTACAAAGCACAGGAAGGGTGAGGTGTGAAAGTGCACCTCACACTTCCACAATAACAAATGGGTGCTAAGCACCCGGGGAATCAAGGTCAGGCAGGGGAATAACAAAGAAATGCCCCCCGGGGGCTCAGACAGTCGGCTGCATGCCGGCCTGGGGACTGGCTTCACAGCCCCCACAGATGCACTACAAGGAACCAGGGCTACCCCTGGGTCCTATATAATGAGCTGCTTTCAGCTCAGACGAACACAAGCTGTTTGTGGACCCTGGACGGGGACCCATACATCCAGGGAGTTTTCTGTGTACTCAGCGTCTTCCTCTTTTTCTTTGGAGTACGCTGTCCACTCAGTGTCTTCCTCCTCTCTGTTGCAAAGTTCACTGTGTACTCTGCATCTTTGCTTTCCTTCTGTGATCCGTTATGAACATAGCCCTGTTCAAAAACATTACCTTGCAGTGCGGCGGGATCAGCGGCATCGGGGGAAAAAAGCAACCCAGGCGGCCGTGAGAAGTGACGAGGCCCAGACAGCAGCACTACCAGAAGTCGGAAGCGGTTTCACAGAGCAAGCGGACCACGAGAGGCATGAGCGGACTAGATACGTCCCCGGGGAAAAGAATGCAGACGAAGGGAACCCGGCGCAAGCGGCGGCTTCATGACTCCAAGTTTCAAGTAAGTCAGCTCCCTGCGCTGTGGTTGCCCAGTAACAAGGCTCCAGACGAATGCCAGAGGCCTGAAAAGTTACACTTCCCAGGTTAATTGGAAGCAAGCCACTGCAGAGCAGCGAGGGAAAACAGAATGCGCTGAGAGAACATTATATAAATATTGTTAAAAGCATTCGTATGATAAATGCTAACTCGAATGGAAGCAAAAACCAGAACACGCGGGACGAACTTTTATAAATATTAACATTTTACGAGCATTTTGTGTTTTAGCAAGCGAATGCTAAAGGAAGCACATTTTATTTTACTACGGAAAGTTGTAAGAGAAATCGACACAGGCAAAAATGTTTTAATGCACAAACTCACGAATCAAACCACAATTAAAGCATTTCAGACATAATCTCGTTTTAGATTTAACTGGAAAACAGGATTGGGACAGAGGCGCACGATATAAGAGTGCACCACACGGTAACAAGGGAAATTTTAACCAAGCCTACAAAAACACACTGGGCAGAGACAGAACAACGGTTTTGGGGTCAAAACACAGCAGTTACCTAGTACGGGTAACAACAAAGAATTGTAATTTCTGTGCATGTAGTTACCTATCACAAGGGACAGGCAGTTATTTAAACAACTTCTGATTTTTACATTACCCCAAATAACGGGGCACAACACAAGATTACCGCCTTTAGGTAATCAAGGGTTGTGTATTTTCTGAACAGGAGGAAGCATGGCGCCCAAATGAAAACCACAGGAGCCCAAAACATTGCCAAAAAAACCAAAATCACCACATTTGCAAGCTGCAATTGAGGCCTCTGAGCATTATGGTTGGGACTGGGTCAGAGAACATTTATACGGGCTAACAAAGGAAGGGGTGACACCGTCAACAGGGGAAGAAGACAGCCCCCCCAGTAAAGAAAAGCAAGGCACGAGAAAGCCCTAGCAAAGGTAAAAAAAAACAAAAAACTGTCAATGTTGTGTGAGAATATGAAACAGATGATTTTGGAAATTAGAGACAAGCTCCCAATGAGCCAGAAGGGCGCCAGGTCAGAACATACCTTTGGAACCCACAATAATTATAGATCCCATAACACTCATAGAACCACCAGCACCAGTGGCCACACCAACAGGGCCAGAACATATGAAAGAGGCCATATGGGTAAAATAATTAATTGAAATATTCTCGCTTTTCGAGGCTCCATGCAAAGGGAGGGATGCTTTCAGAGATCCCAAAAAGATCGAGGACAAGGCCATAGCTAGGAATGCCCAGGTAGAACGGAACTGGGACACCTGGTCAAAATCATTTGCCATCTTAGCAATAATTTTCATGGAAAAATTCCCGGGGGGATGGAATAAAACTATGGGTATATGCAGACAAAATCAGAGAGGTAAAACTCGCCCACAAGGGGAAAGGTTGGCTAGCCTACGACATAAGATTCAGAAGGAATATGTCAGAAAGACCAGCAATAGAATGGGATGAAGTACAGAACGATCTATATATATTGAATGCTGAGCCTCCATTAGAGGAGGAGGTTGCTCAGGCAACCGGTAAGACAAATAAAAACTCACAAGGGGTAAATAGAAATACCGAAAATTAAGAACATAGGAAGGGAGAGCAGCCCTTTTGGAAAAATCAGCCATGGGCGGCTATGTCAAATACCCGGGGGCACAGCAAAGCTCAACAAGCCCCAAAATCCACTATACCATGCAGGAATTATGGAAAAAATCAATGCTCATGGGTGAAGGAGTGCTGGTATAAGTCCAACTGCACCAATTGCAACGCAGAACACCCTGCAAGCAGCTGCACCAGACTAACCTAAAACAATATCAAAAAAGAAGATCATTAAAGAAAAATTTTCGCCAGGGTTGGAAGCAGGCAGAACTCCCATCAACCCAGATTAGCGAAGCATTAATGAATTATCCTGACAAAGACATCAGTTCAGCAATCATGCTGGGGTTTAAGGAGGGTTTCATTATTCCTTTCAAGGGAAAAGGGTCCCAGAAAATCCCAAGGAATCTGGTCTCAGCTAGGGACAATCCAAACATAGTAAGAGAAAAAATAGAGAAAGAATTGCACCTGGGTAGGATTGCACCTTGGCAAACAATGCCATTTCCAAACTACCTAGTGTCCCCACTAGATTTGGTACCTAAAAAAGAACCTGGGAGATGAGGCTAATACACCACTTGTCATACCCCAGCGGCCACTCCCTCAATGACGCCATCCCACACACTGAATCTGCAGTTACCTACTTGGAGTTCCAGTAGGCTCTAAGATTAATATAGCACTGAGGCAGGAAAGCCCTTACTGCTAAACTGGACATTGAATCTGCATTCAGGTTACTACCAGTCCATCCAGGTTGACAGCAGTGGCTAGGTTTCACTTTCAATAAGAAATTCTATGTGGACAGAGGCCTCCCCATGGGCTGTGCAGTGTCCTGCGCACTATTTGAACAATTCAACTCCTTTTTTCACTGGGCTTTTCAGAAACAAGTACCAGGGGTCAGAGTGGTGCATTACCTGGACGATTTTATGGTGATGAGCCCAACAGATTCGTAAGAATGCAATAGGGCACTGGCGGAATTCGAAAGGATGGCTGCACAATGGGGCCTCCCATTGGCAGCTGAGAAGACAACCAAGCCATCCACAAACATTGGGCTTCATTACGAGCATGGCAGTAGCTGTGTCTGTATGGCAGGCACGGCTACTGCCATTCTTGCTACTGGCACCGCCTCCCGCGATTGGGCCATAACCGGCCCATTACGAGATGAGTGGGCCGGTAATTGCCCATTCGCGGTAGGCGGTAATGCCTGGCTCCCGATCCCCATTCTGCCCAAGAAGGCAGAATAGGGGTGGGGAGCATGGTTGCACCGGCATCATTGATAACGGTGCAATCACGAGTTCTGCTCACGGGCGCTGCACAGCCCACCAGGTAAGACCTGGCGGGCTGTCAGGAACCCGCAAGCAGAACTCGTAATGCGGCAGCCCGGTATGAATGGTGCTGGTGCCTTACCGGCACCGTTCATACCGTGGCCGCCACTGTTATAATGAGGCCCATTATCTTTTTAGGAATAGAGATAGAGACAATAGACGGCGTATGCAGAATCCCAAAAACCAAAGTAATAGAGTTGTTAGAAAAAATCCAAGAGCTAAGCACAAAGAACAAGGGCACAGCGAGAGAATTACAATCACTGGCAGGCAGCCTCAATTTTGCAGCCAGGATCATTCCACAGGGAAAATTATTTTCCAGGAGCTGTCATGGCCACTGGTCAAGGGCCATTACCTTTATGCCCTAGAGAGTCCAAATGGACCCAGTCCTGGCACCAGGCTCATTTGAAAGTGTGCTCTGCACACAGTGTGCCTAAGGCACATGCATCCAGGCAGGGCGTAGCCATACAAAAACATTGGAAGCACATGCAGAAGCCTGAGGGAGTGGTAAGGTGGGGCCACAAGGCAGGGTTTAAGGGGAGTGGCTGGGGCCAGGCTATATAAAGCCAGCCCCACCCGCATGCTGACGCTTCACGTTAGTCTGCTGTGGGCAGCGTAATGCTTACCGCCGTCTACAGCGTCTCACATGTTTCCAGCTCTGCACGCTTCTCTTCAGTATCTGGAATTCCATATTCAGCGCGCACCTACCTGGGTCCAGCCATGCCATCGCTCGAAGCGCAGCTAACCTGATCTCCACTCTGCAGCTACAGCGTGCATCTTACTTGAGTTCAGCCCCGCCATTGCTCGAAGCGCTGCTTACCTAACTCCAACTCTGCAGCTACAGCGCGCATCTTACCTGAGTTCAGCAACGGCATTGCTCGAAGTGCCGCTTACCTGATTCCAATTCTGCAGCTTCCACACGCATCTTACCTGACCTGTCTCTGCAAATCTGACACCTGCAGCGCCTCGCATCCTTACGTTTTCAAAACGCCCAACAGCACGGGAGACATCCCCCGGCTCAGCATCCTCACAGAACCACCCATCGGGCAGCCGACAGGCCCTCAGATAACCGCTCAGAATCAAGCGCCGTCAGGCTGAACCTGCAAGGGAGACAGAACACACAAGGTTGGCCGCGCAATACGCTAATCTTGCACACCATCCAGAAACCACACTTACCTTCTAGTGGGTTCTTCCAAAATCCCTTCTGGCACCGTTTGAACTTGCTTCCATCATTGCGACTCTGCGTGACCATCTTCACATCTATAGGGGAGAGAAAGGACATCACAACATTATGGACAATAATCATTGGGGAAAAGTCAATACAAAAGGACAGACAATAATCACTGCTACAAAAACTTACCTTCAAGGTGGATTGGTCACAGCCGGACTGAGCCACCACGCACACGGACCAGTGATGCAACTTGGTCCAACAACGGCGCCCCTGCTGAGAGGAAGCAGGACGGAGAGCTCAGCCTTACAAAACAACAGGGTACTGCCAGCAACAAGAGCAGTCCACACTATTGCAGCTGGGGGTGAAGTCTGAACCAGAGGAGTCCAGTCCAGGGAGGGCTCCAACTGTGCCCCAACACCCCCGCAGAGACCAGGTGAGCGTAACAGACCGTGAAGCCTCTCTGAACCTCTGCCTGGGCATTATGGACACCTCGGAAACTGATCAGTTGACCCAATTGCTGGGGGAACTACGGGCCAAGGTGCATGCCTCCAGACAAGAGACTAATGCCTTTAGAAGAGATCTTATTGTCACCCGAGAACGAAATGATGATCTGGCGAGACAGATGCTTCAGACTCAAGCAGATGAGGTTCCATTACCCGGAATTGCACCAACCCCTCTGCCACAGCCATCACCACCGGTTCAAGTGGTACACCCGGGGGCTGTGTCTTTTGTCCCACCCGAATGTTTCACTGGTGATCCCAACAAATACGCCATATTCCTGAACCAGTGTCGTCTTCACTTTTTGTGTCACCCTGAGGCCTTCCCTAATGATGGTGCAAGGGTTGCCTTTGTGTTTTCATACTTAGGAGGCAGCGCAGTGGATTGGTCCATACCATTAGTAAACCAGGATGATCCACTACTTCGCAAGTTTGGAGACTTCCAACGGGAATTGCAAAAGTTATTTGCTAGGCACACCCAAAGACAAGCCCTGGATAACCAACTATTTTCCCTCAGACAGGGAAACCATGATCTGCTGACGTATATTGCCACCTTTAATCGTCTTATAGCACAAACCAACTGGCCCGAAGAGAAGAGGACCACACTATTCTAATGGGGACTGCGTGGGGAACTAAAGGACATACTAGCCCAAGTGGTCAACCCTCCTTAGGGTTGTGCAGAGTACATTAATCTGACAGTACAA
This sequence comes from Ambystoma mexicanum, assembly GCF_040938575.1. Classification (NCBI taxonomy): domain Eukaryota; kingdom Metazoa; phylum Chordata; class Amphibia; order Caudata; family Ambystomatidae; genus Ambystoma; species Ambystoma mexicanum. The sequence continues at coordinate 873,279,612 of NC_090936.1, forward strand.
TTGGACCATAGGTTACACGACCGAAAGTTGGACCGCACAAGAACTGAAGGAAGGTCAGTTTATATGCGACCCCGGGACACTCAAGTCAGAACTCATGAACCCACTAAACCCATGCAGATTGGAGGATTACGAGCCCCTATCTCCAAAGCTGCGAGAGAAAAAAGGAGGCAAAAACAACTCTGTTTATACTGCAGTAAGTCATGACATTTCCTTTGAGATTGCCCAATAAAACTCTCAAGAGAATCGTAGGGGCAACAGACAATTGGAATGAAGAAAAAGAACAATCCCCGGAAAACTCCAACGCCCGACAAGCGTAGGGGTCCACTTGTCGAGCAAAATGAAGAAAGTAGTACAGATCTCACACCTGGTCATTCCGGTACTTCTGGTCCATCACCGGCAACCATCAAAGGTCCACGCCTTGGAAGCGTATATTGATGGTGGGGCGGTGGGGAATTATATTGATCAGAATCTAGCCGCACGGATTGGCCTTTCTCTCCAGCAGAAGCTACAATCGGAAAACATCACTGCAGTGGATGGCTCTCAGTTGACATCCGGCCCAGTGACGCAACATGCCGACAAAGTTGTGCTGATATGCCAGGACGGTCATCTGGAAGACATTTTTTTGATCTTATCAGGCCCCCCAGTTCCAGATGATCTTAGGAATGCCGTGGCTAGAAACTCATAATCCCAGGATAGACTGGCGAACACGAGTGCTGACCTTTCCTCAAGAATGTGCCAAAAGCTGCTACCACAAGGAACCGAAGAACCCAAACATTAAGGCAAAAACGATCCTGGGGCTCTCGGGCGACCTACTCCCAGAGTATCTGGACTATCAAGACGTGTTCTGAAAAGAAATAGCAAACACACTGCCTCCACGTAGACCTTATGACTGCCAGATCGACCTGGTTCCTGGAGCACAAATCCCGTGCAGTCGAATATGCGCTTTAACGGAGCAAGAAAATCAACATCTGAGAACCTACCTAGATCAGTACCTAGCTAACGGATTCATCCGCCCATCCAAGTCTCCTGCTTCCTCGGCTCTCTTCTTCGTACCCAAGAAGGAGGGTGACCTCAGAACGTGCATAGATTATAGGGCATTGAATCAAATCACTGTTAAGAACAGATATCCTCTGCCACTCATCCCCGAACTACTCGATCAGGTGAAGAATGCTCGAATCTACACAAAATTAGACCTACGCGGAGCCTATCACCTCGTGAGAGTTAAAAGGGGCGATGAATAGAAAACAGCATTCCGAACCAAATATGAACTTTTCGAGTATCAGGTGATGCCCTTTGGGCTATGCAATGTGACGGCAGCATTCCAGTTCTTCATGAACAATGTACTCCACAAACTGTTGGATGTCTGCGTCCTTGTTTACATCGACAATATCCTGATTTATTTACAGTCCAAGGAAGATCATTTTGGCCATGTAAGGGCAGTTCTGGAGAAGCTTCGTCAACATCGGCTGTTTGCTAAATTAGAAAAATGCACCTTTCATGTCACTGAGGTCGAGTTTTTGGGCTTCATGCTTACTCCAAAAGGAGATCATATGGACACATGCAAAGTGGAGGCTATCCTTCAGTGGCCATCCCCGACAACTACAAAAGGGGTGCAAAGTGTGCTCTGTTTTGCTAATTTTTACAGACGGTTCATTCCAAGATTTTCACAGATTGTCCACCCAATCACTTCTCTTCTAAGAAAGAATAAAAACTTATTTTGATCCTCCGAAGCAGAGAACGCCTTTCAGGAATTAAAACAAGCCTTCACCTCAGCACCTATACTTGGACATCCCCGACCTGACCTGCCTTACGTGGTCAAAACAGACGCCTCTGTCATGACCCTTGCCCCTGGCCCTCACTGGCAAGCCAGCCTTCCAGTTAGGGCCAGGTCCAAGGCCTTAAAACCTCATCCAAGACTCTCTTGGTGTCAGTCCTTGCGCCTTTGGCGCCAGGCTCATAACCATCATGAAGACCAACATTAGAATGGGACTATTTACTTGGGACTATTTAACTTGGAGGTGTTCAGCCAAAATGGAGGCACACACATAGCTCAGTTACAAGGAACTGAGCCATGCGGTCTAGTCTTTTGGGTGTGGCAGGCCTGGCACTACTGTACCTGGACTACTTTGGGTGTGGCAGGCCTGGGACTATATGACCTGGACTACTTTACTTGAGACTATTTAAACTGCACCCAAACAGCAGAACATGCTTTGCGTTATTCTGCTGTGGGTAGCGTAACGCTCACCATGTCCAGTTCTTTGTTGCCAGCTTACCTGAAACCAAGGACCTGCAGAGAGAGAAAGAACACTATGAAACTTACCTGGAACAGTATCCTGTCTTCAATCCATCGCTGACTTCAGTTCCACTCACCTGAAGGTACAAACTCCAACATCCGGCACTGCATGCATCCTGGAATACCATAACCCGGAAAGAGGAGAAAGAAAGACAGGATTAGTAAGCGGTTACTCACGTTTCCTCCCGAATGAAGAAAGCCACACAATTCTTACCTGGGTAGTCATCTCCTGGTCAGTATCATTGCTGGAACATTACGGTGCTCGGCGAGGAACATCACAGCCTGCAAGAAGAGAAAAGACACAGGTTAGCAATATAAAAGGTGGAACAGCGCATGCTCATCTTCAAACTGCATGACAACACCAAAATACCTTTCCATACCTAAAGGGAAAGAAGCAAGACATTATTATTCGAACTAAGCGGAACATAAGAACTGCATATAAAGACTGAAAAGCAGCAAACCGACGGAGTCGAAGCAGGCCTGGATTCCCACAGGGGGGGGGTGTATCAGTGAAGTAACTTGGTCGCTGCTCGCCCCCCACATCTACGCGCCCCTGCCACGAGGAGCAGGACAGAGAATCCACCTTTTACGATATTAAGGTGAGGAGAAGGCCCAAGGTGGGAGGAAGGAGTTGAGGCCAACTGAGGTGGGAAAACATAAAGACAATCTGGTATTGAATCTAGCTCTCCTATACTGCAGACCCATCGTTAACCAGAGGCCTTACCAAGGGCCCTGGAGAGGGTTCGAGAGTGCAAATAATCCAACCAGGGCTGGGTGGTGTCTCCGTGGATACCCGGTGAGCATAACAGCCTCCAGTGTTGCCCTGGGGGCAGTATTATCGCAGGAGGACCCGAGGACAGGGCAGCTACATCTCATAACATTTTGTTCCAGTAAGTTTTCTGCACCAGAAAAGAATTACGCAATCACCGACAAGGAGCTCCTAGCAATCAAGGGAGCCTTTAAAACCTGGAGACACTGGGCCTCATTACACGGACGGCGGTAAGGGTTTACTGGTACCGGTAAGGGCACCGGTACCGGTAAACCCTTACCGCCTTATTACGAGGTCCCTTTGCGGGTTGGTACTTTAACGCCTGCTGTTTAGCAGGCATTAAAAACCAACCCGCAAAGGGACCAGGGTGCTAATTACGGTACCGCAATTTGCAGCACCGTAATTAGCGCCTTTCCCATTCCCATAGAGCCCTAGGGGGCAAAAATGGGGATGGGGAAGGGCAATGGGGGAAAGGGGAATTACCGCCCCGCCAACATTGGAATAGGGCGGTAATTCCCCTTTCCTCCAAGGAGGTGCCGGTATTTTACCGGCATGGACCAAGGTGCTAATAGCACCTTGGTCCTCCGCCTACCGTGTAATGAGGCCCACTATCTTTTAAGGGCAAGACACACAACACGGTCACGGTTATCACAGACCAACGTAATCTACAAATTTATGAAGACAGCTAAGGCTCAATCCTCACATCAACTGCGCTGGGCTCTTTTCTTTGCCGAATATGACTTTGTAATAACCTATAGACCAGGAGTGCGTAACGGAAAGGCAGATGCCCTATCACGCATGTGAGAGGACAAGGACGCCTTTACTCTATCTAAGCCATTACCCATTATTCCCGAAGAACAGATTCCAAATCAGATTGCTACAACCGCCTGCTGGGAAGACTTGAAGACGGATCTCCAATATCAGATGGATCAGATAGCCCAAAAGGAATGGTTGGGTAAGGGGGAACAGTACTCCATCAAAGATAATCTACCCTACTTTCAAGGAAGACTATATTTCCAAGACAAAGAACCACAGACCAAAAGAATAGCAAACTATCATGAGTCATTGGTGGAAGGACACCCTGGAATTGCAAAGACTCGAGCCAAGAGTCATAAAACGTATTGGTGACTTACCTGGAGACGAGATGTTGCCCAGTTCATTTCAACTTGCGGTGTCTGTGCTCAAAACAAATCCCAGAAGTTAAGTCTCGCAGGGTTGTTGCATCCATTAAAAAAACCACCAGCACCATGGCATACACTGTCTATGGACTTCATTACCGACCTGCCACCCTGCGATGGGTTTAATACAATCCTGGTCGTGGTAGACCTATTCTCCAAAATGGCATGGTGCCCCCCCGCTGCCAGATCTTCATTGTGGGCTGTCCACGGTCCGGGCACCCCAGCAGGAGAGGGTGGCCGCAGACGCCACTTGCGCCAGCGCCACAATGTTAGCTAGAGCGGGCAGCTAAGCGCAGACTGCAGCCCGACCCTGGATTCCAGAATGTTCTCACGGGCGGGTACTCACCACAGCCCGCAGCTCTCAGAGTGAGCATGGGCCGCACTGTAGTTTCCAATCCACCCAGGATTTGGAACAACAATGCTCCCTACCTCTATTTGATGTGGTCTTCTTTGCGAAGTCAGAGGTTTGGTGAAACCACCACCTCGATCAGATTGCCGTTGGTGTTGCACAGAGCTGACGAGCTAGGCAGCAATTTACAAGGCTGCTCAACATCGCCTCCCTTTCTTAGATAATCTTTCTAATCAGATACATTTTTGTCTCAAAGTCTCGGTTGTGGTATTTCTGTCACGAAAGGCATTGCTATCAGTGCCTCTGGTTGCAAATAGGGCTACCCTATCTTCGTCTCTGTTTAGTACATATTCTGCCATGATGGGTACATTGGACAGTGAGCAGGGAATTGTGCGGAGTGCCTATAGATACAAATTGGGTGAGTAGGTCGGACTAACAGTGTGATTCACGTCCTCATTTGTAAAGATGGCTTGCTGAACAGCCAGAGCCAAGAGGTTCTATGACTAACGTCAAGGGTGAATATCGAAAAAAAACTCTTCTGGATTGTTGTGCTAGCCAAAGTCAGAATAGGTGAAATAATCTTGGTTTCCAATCCTGATAAAGCCAAGGTTTTGATCTATCGTACTGATTGGATTAGCACAAGAACTGAATGTTTACAATACAAGGATGCTATTGCCCAGAGATTGAAACACAAAAGTGTGAGATCTGTGCAACCTTATCTTCTTAAATTCCCATCTCCAAAAATCGCTCTGGCATATTACGAATGCGTCTCAATTTGTGGCACGCACGTGAGATTTTACTGAGGCGTAAAATAATCTCAGAGGGATCAAATATCTGTCGCTTCTGTTTAAACAAAGAGACGACTGAAACTCTAGAACATATATTGTCATTATGTCCTTCATTGATTATGAATGTTTAAAATATTTTGTGCATCATTGCGCTCATTTGGGAATGTTAATCACTGCAGAAAGATGGTCTACTCTGTTATGTACTTCTAATGTGTCAATGCAAATAGTGACTGTTAATTTTTTGTACTCATTGAAATTAGACCTTAGGATCTGTGGGATGCATTGACCCACTAGGCTCTGCCCTGCGACATCACTGTGTGCTGGTGGCACCGGAACCAACAAAATGGCCACAAAAAGCCTAAACCTCTGAGAATTGCACAGTGAAACCAGAAAGTTGGCTGCCAATCTACTTTGCCTGTGTCAGTGGTGGAACAGGAGACCACACTGCTGAAACCTGTCATAGGGCAGCCCACAGAGTGCAAATAGAAACTTCATAAAAGGCAGTGCTTTATGGCCAAGAAACCCAGAAGTGCTCTGAAATCCGTTTTTCCTTGGTTGCTGAAATTACAAAATAATGGTTCAAAGCATCGGAAAATATCCAACATCCTTGCTGGGTGTTACCCGTCACTTCATTTAAAGAATCCACATAAGCACACAATGTCAGGAGAAGCAGATTTCATCACAAGAATATCCATATTAAAAAAGGTGCTTGCCTGGGAAAATCTGTCAGATATGGGCGCAGTACCTCTGGCCGCCTGTATGAAAGCTGTCATTTAATTACACTGGAAGCTTAAACTTGTACAGTAAAATCAAAATAGATTGCCACTACTTAATTTCTATGTTTAGAAAGACTGGAATTAGAGTTTTGTTTGCCTGCTTTAAAAATTGTAATTTTAATTTCAACAAGGAACAATGTAACCATTTATTTTAAAGTAACCTCTGATGCCAGCCAAAGAACTTCAAAGCAAATTCCACAGCATGCCCCAAACAAAAGGCACCTTCCTCCTGCTCTCTGCCACAGGAACTGCCTGTCAGATGTTAATGAAGATGGGAGGAGATTTTGCTCTGCTGCTCTGGGGAGAGACAAAAGACTCCTTTGGTTGAAAAGATATGCAGATGCAACTGTCAACAGAAACTCCTGCCAAAGGGGAAAGAGGCAGGGATTGCTCTTGACCCACCAAAACTCTGGAGGCACCAGAGACAGTTATGTGTATTCTTAAAGCACAAGAAAGCATATTTTTGAAAAGGACTGACAGAGGACTGTGCATAATTGTAAACATTTGTAAAATGATAGTATTGTTAATATGAAAATTCTGGTCACGTTGTAAAACTACTCAGAACTCTGTGCTATGTTCAGGGACAAGACTACAGAATTTGTGGTTTTGTAGCAATTGTGGTGATGCCAGAAACATGAAACTTCACATGATTATGCCCAGATGTCATGCGCACATATGTGGAAAAATGTGGAAAAATCTGACATTGGGTACCGGACCAAAAGTGTGAAAAATTGCCAAATCTGAGCCCAAGCTCTCACCGAGACGGCACTGGCATGAATACTTGCTCCACCAAATCTGTGATATCAATATGCTATTGTTAGCAAGTTTGTAACATTGTGAATATGTCTTGTATGAAAAATAGATTTCATGTGCAGAAACAAAGGGGAGGTTTTTCCCTGAACCATAAAGACAGCGTCATCATGACACCATGTTTTCTTTTCAAATCAGGGGAGAGGAAATACCCTAATCAATAGGATCCCTAGGGGTGTGCCTAGTATAATTCAGCCTACCAACCCTTTTAGAAAATACATAAATAGAGATAGCTTAGGACCTAGAGACACACATCCACACACCATCTGATTGCTGGTGAAGCACCTTGCAAGAGAAATCCATATTTCAGACTCCAGAACATTGAAAACAGAAAGGCCCATTTCCAAAGCTGAACCCTTCTCGGCTTGGCCTTTTCAAATCCTGAAACCAGATTTTACCCCAGACCTCCAAAGGAAACAAACAAAAGAACAGCCTGGCTGAGCTGTGCTGCTTTCTTGCTAAGAATTCTTGCCAAATCCAGAGATCCGACCCAGTAGAGCAGAGCTGTGACCAGATAGCAGTGAACCAGAACCAACCCTTCAGATCCAGTCCAATTTCGCCATGCAGTGTCCAGAGTGCCGTGCTGAGTGCAGAACCAGAGCGCCTTGAGTCCAGTCCGGTGTGCTAGCAGAATTCCAGTCCAGAAATCTTTGACCAGATCCCTGACGGGTCCATTCCAAACAGTGGTAGTGAGTATCCATATTATAGGATTGTCTCTAGCATATGTATTATCCATAAGTCATCCCTATCCAAACCCACTCTCTTATATCTTCAGAAGTGCATTGTAGAAAATCTTTGGTCTTACCTGAATCTTTCATCCCTATAGTCCTTTGGTAATAGTAGTGTTAAAATCATCTTTGCGCTAATGTATTTGCTGAAGAAAGGCAAGCGTCTCGGCGGGCAAAAACCAGCCAGTGGCGTTGCTGGACTAGTGGCTGTGCTGTCGTGTAGTTTGTGGCTTCATAGTTCCCCTAGTATAAGAAACTTGTTTGTCATTTTAAAAAAGCGCAACCTTGTTTTACAAATTTGGACTCTTTCTGAAAAAAAGACCTCTACAAAAACCTTCATAACTTCCTCAATTTTAGTGGCAAATTGAAGCTAACATCCTCTGCCTTCCAATGAATCCAAAACTGCATTCCAACTCCTTGTAGTTTTTCCGCAATCGTGCTTACCGCGCGCGGAAAAGTTTGCCGTGAATTTTTCCTTTGGCTTAAATTGATCACGTGTGAAACAGCTGTACCTTGCATCCGAACTCAGACTTAAGTTTTCAATTTGCTCCCACTAGTATTAAATCCATTTTAGGGAATTAAATCCAATTTCAGTGTTTTCACCATTCATTTAAAGCCACATTCAAAACCATTTTGACAAGTTGCAATCCTTCCTGTTTTTCTCTGTTTATGCTGGGGGGAAATTGGGATTGATACTGTATTTGTTGAGTGTGTATTCCTGAAACCTGTTTTCTCTCCTTCCATCTCTTTGTACTGGATATTTGGGGGATTGAGTAGTGTGCGGGGGGAAAGAGTGATCACTTGCATTTTGATTGAACCCACACAAAAGTATTATTTCTATGCTGCATTCTTTTTCCTACCAATGCTCTGTGTGATTAAAGAGATTTATTGTGACATCACCCAATAGGTGATCATTGTATAAACCATTAAATAGTGTGATATATATATATTGTGAAAATGCCTAAAATAAATCTTTTTAACTTTGCAAAACAGCCTGCTTCTTTTTTCAGTGTGACCGGCGGGGATTCAAAGAGAGGGGCGTGATATAAGGGTATATCATTTAGAAATAAAAGAACTTATAGACATAAATAAATAATTAATGGTTCCAGCTGTGCATCACATGCTAGGCATTGACTTAGGTGGAGTGCCGGGTTGAAATCACTTACAAGATTGGGGGCTCATCACGATATTTCTGAATTAGACATACCACTTGTGACAGTCTAATACAGTGCGCTAACTAACGGGGTACATAATCCCTGTTAGGCTACCACGCTGTGGTACACTGTGACAAGCACCCCTCAATAAGAACGCTCTAAGGAATTGGTCTGTTTTGCAAAAATAAAATAAAATCCTGTAAGTCAGAAAGGAAATCAATATTTCCAGAATGGTGACCTTGGTAGAGATCAATATGGCTAAAGAATACCTAATCCATACATTATTTGTATGGGGTGAATGGACAGAGCAGGATCAGAATGTGTTGTTGCAGGCAATCACAGAACAGACCACTGCAACAGGATTAGACATATGGCAAGATCAGGATCCATTACATGTGGCCCTGATTGAACTGTATATGGCCCCTAAAGTAAAGGAAGAGGAAAGCAAGATTGCCAAGATAGCGGCATATCTGTACCTCCATATTGGAGCAATACATGACAAATATGCAGAGTTCCAAGATCTGGCAAACAAGCAACTGCAGGCATTAGAAAAAGCCCAAACTGATCTGTAGAACAGAGGCTACAGAGGAGTCAGGAATCAGAAACCAAAATAAAAGAAGACATGGGTATCCTGCAGCAGGAGAAGGTAGAACAGGATACCAGAATGCTGGCCTTGCAGAAGGAGTACCAAGAAAGTTTGGACTCTCTACTGCAGAGCCAGACAAAGCTGGAACAGCAAATAAATTTCAACAGGGCATGCTCGGAGCAGGTAGTCACCTGTCATGGTGCGTGCTCCAAACCCCTGGAACTGATGGGCCCACCCCATTCATTGACACCCAATAACCTCCTGGACTCAGTCCTGGCACCGTTGGCGCCATCCTCATAAAATGGTTTGATGGTATTTAAGCCACACCCTGCAGGCAGAACACGCTTGACGTTATTCTGCACTCCTGCAGCGTAACGCTCACCGTGTCTGCTCTGTCCTCGAGCTTCTACAGCCACGCCCGTTTTGAGATTTCCATCCATCGGTGCCTGAAAGAAGAAAGAGAGGAGAACAGGTGTTATTACAGCGACAAAGGCCTTACCTGCAATTCTCATCCATCGGTCTCGCCTTCAGCTGATCTTCAGATCGCCGTCCTTGTTGGGAAGAGGGCATCCGCACAGGCCTCCAATACTCACCCGTGCATCTGCATTCCTCCGGAATACGTCGGAGCAGCTCTTCCATCCATCATCCTGGGGCCGCGCCTACATAGAAAGAACAGAAAACTGCAGGTTAGTCGCACACAAAACAAAAACAAACAATTATTCAGCCATCCAGCGCCACTCACCCGCACTAATACTCACCTGGAGATAACCTGCCCAGCATTCTAGGAGAGTAAAATCTTCATCCAAACCTCCGTACGAATCTGCACCTGCAAGAAAGACAAAACACGTTTAAACCTTGGGAAATAAAGACATTGAGCACCTACACCGAGCATCCATTGGCATTGAGACTTACCTGCTTAATCCAGATATTCCAGACAGAGCAACAGCCACTCTGGACCAGTGAAGTAACTGTATCCGGGGAAAGACTGAGCTTACTGCACCCCTGCTGAAAGTCAAGCAGGACGGAGAGCCAACCTCACAAAACTCAAAGGTGAGCCTGAAGAGGAGTTGGACATCAGGAGGTTGAAGGAGGCGGGACCAATCCAGCCCCCCACTCAAAAGCTAATATCTTGTTTCAACAATGCAAACAAACGCCTCCCGGGGTGATAACAGGGGAGAGGACATAATCATACCACCAGAACTACACCAGCGCAGACATCATTCGCACGGCTATGTGCTACGTCCGCGTGGAGACCAGGTAAGCGTGACAGAACGCAAAGCCTTCTATAAAATCTCTACCTGGGCGTCATGGAAACCGCTGAGACAGACCAACTGGCCCAGCTTTTGGGGGAACTCAGGGCCGAGGTACATTCGGCCCGGCAGGAGACCAATGCTTTAAGGAGAGAATTGATCGTGGCCAAAGATCGTACCGATGAGCTCGCTAGACAATTGCTTCAATCCCAGGTGAGGCAAACACATTTACCAGGATTGGGGTCAACGGTTCCAACTACACCCAGCAATCCAGTTCAAGTAGTCCTTCCAGGAGCTGTACCTTTGGCACCTCCAGAACGCTTTGCAGGAGACCCAAAAAGGTATGCAGTCTTTATAAACCAGTGCCGACTACATTTCCTATGTAGGCCAGGAGCCTTTCCAAACGACCAATATAAGGTAGCCCTTGTATTGTCGTATCTCAGTGGCAGTGCTGCGGACTGGTCGGTACCTCTAGTCAATTGGGACGATCCCATCTTGCAAGACTTCCAGAGGTTCCAAATGAACATGGAGAAGTTGTTTGCCCACCACTCTCAGGGTCAGGCATTGGATAATGAACTCTTGTCCCTACGCCAAGGCAACCAAGATCTGTTAACGTACATCGCAACCTTTAAAAGACTGATAGTGGAAACCGATTGGCCAGACGACAAAAGAACAACTGTGTTTTACTGTGTTTTAAGAGGGGAGTTAAAGGATGTTTTAGCTCAAGTGGTCAACCCTCCCAGTGATTGTGCGGAATACATAGATTTGGTGTTTCAGCTTGATCATAGACTACAGAACCGTAAGGCAGATCGATCTAGAATGGACACTCGGTTTTTTGTGTGCCCAAAGGAGAATGCATCCAAAACCACTGACTTGGCCGAGCCTAAGCAGATTGAAGGAGTATGTGGACTGTTATCCAAGGCTGAAAGAGATAGAAGAAGACAACAACAGCTGTGTTTGTATTGCGGCTCAGGCTGCCATTTCCTCCGAGACTGTCTCGTAAAACCACCCAAGAAGGCAGTCGGGGTTGCCGGCAAAGTGGAAACGGGGCTGGAGTTGGAAAACTTCCTCGCCCGACAAGCGTAGAGGTCCACTTGTCGAGCGAAAAGAAGGAGTCTCAGACCTCGCACCTAGTTTTGCCAATGATCCTCATAAATCCTCAACCGCTGTCCCGAATGCATGCAGTCAGAGCATATATCAATAGCGGAGCCATTTGAAATTATATGGTTAAAGAATTGGCTACAAGGATGAATCTTCCTCTATGCGAAAAGGCAACAACAGATTTAGTCACCACTGTCGACGGAACTGAGTTTGCTTCGGGTACAGTAACGCACTCAACAACAGAGATGACACTTTTGTGCCAAGACGGACATCGGGAAGACATTGTGTTCGATCTAATCAAGGCTCCACAATTTCAAATATATCTGGGAATGCCATGGCTAGAATCACACAATCCTTGCATCGACTGGCGTGCTAAGAGGCTGACATTCTCAGTCAAATGTGCTCGTAACTGTTATCAAACAAAGGAAGCTTTGGTTAAGGAAGCGACAACAATCATGAGTCTGACTAATCCGCTACCTCTGGTATACCAAGACTATCAGGATGTTTTCCAGAAGGATCAAGCTAATACTCATCCTCCTCATAGATCGTACGACTGTCAGATCGACTTTATACCTGGTGCACAGATTCCATGTGGGCGAATCTATGCACTCACGGAACCTGAAAATCTGCATCTAAAAAAGTATCTGGACCAGTACCTGGCTAACGGCTTTATCCGCCCATCTAAGTCCCCGGCAGCCTCGCCCTTATTCTTCGTGCCTAAAAAGGAAGGAGACCTTAGGACTTGCATCGATTACCGTGCATTGAACCAAGTCACAGTTAAAAACCGTTACCCCTTGCGACTAATTCCTGAACTATTGGACCAAGTTAAAGACGCCCGAATTTATACCAAGCTTGATCTTCGTGGGGTATATCATCTGGTACGAATCAAGAAAGGGGACGAATGGAAGACCGCCTTCCGCACCAAATACGGTCTATTCGAATACCAAGTGATGCCCTTTGGCCTTTGTAACGCCCCAGCGGCGTTCCAGTATTTCATGAATGACTTCCTGCGAGAATTGATTGATGTGTGTGTCGTAGTATACATAGACGACATTCTGGTATATTCTTCGTCTGAACAGGAACATGTGAAACACGTCTGTGATGTTCTGGACAAACTTCGACAACACAGACTATTTGCAAAACTGGAAAAATGCTTCTTCCATGTTACGGAGGTCGAGTTCCTTGGGTTTGTCCTAACCCCACATGGTGTACGCATGGATTCGCAGAAGGTTGACGCCATTCTCAACTGGCCTTCTCCAACCTCAATTAAAGGAGTTCAGAGTATGCTCGGATTTGCGAACTTCTATCGCCACTTAATTCCAGGCTTCTCATAGCTAGTACATCTCATCACCTCTCTACTGCGAAAGAACAAACGTTTTCAATGGTCAGAGGAGGCCGAGAAAGCCTTTCAGGGCTTAAAACCAAAAAATCATCTCGGCCCCAATCCTGAAACACCCACGTCCAGACCTAACTTAGGTGGTTGAGACCACCGCTTCCAGTTCGGCAATGGGAGTGGTCCTCTCGCAAAAAGATCCTGAAACGGGTCAACTCCACCCAGTGGCCTTCTGGTCACGGAAATTCACAGCACCAGAATTGAATTATGCCATTACAGACAAGGAACATCTGGCCATTAAGGTGGCCTTCAAGGCTTGGCGGCATTACCTTCTAGGAGCAAGACATACTATTACAGTAATCACTGATAACCGCAATCTACAATACTTGAAGGTGGCAAAGGCTCAATCATCCCGCCAACTCCGATGGGCATTATTATTTGCTGAATTCGACTTTGTGATTACTTACCGACCTGGTTGTCGAAATGGCAAGGCAGTTGCTCTATCTCGCATTGGCGTAGGAGAGGAATCCACCAACCCAGACCCAGTGCCCATCATTCCCGGAGAAAAAATCTTAGGAATAACAACGTCTCTAACCTTAGATGACATCCACGAAGAAATCACACATCTCATGGATGCTGACACTTTGAGAGATTGGTCTACCAAAAGTGTACACCATTCAGTCTCAAACCACTTACCATATTTTCAGTGACGTCGCTACCTACCCAGTAGAAAGCTTCAGGAAAGGGTCATCTCTAACTACCACAAATCACTGGTGGAAGATCATCCGGGGATAGCGAAGACCGAAGCTAAGATCAAGCGACACTTTTGGTGGCCAACTTCACGTAGGGACATCAAGCAATTTGTATGATCCTGTGGAGTTTGTGCACAAAACAAGACCCTAAAGAAGAAATCGCTAGGTCAACTGCAACCACTGGATATTCCACCTACACCTTGGCATACACTATCTCTTGACTTTATAACTGACCTTCCCCCTTGTAATGGATTCAATACAATTTTGGTGGTGGTGGACTTGTTTTCTAAAACGGCTCATTTCATCCCACTAAAGGGGTTACCCTCAGCTTCAGTCCTAGCTAAAGAATTCTTAGAAATAATAGTCCGAATTCATGGATTCCCGTCCATCCTGATTTCAGATCGTGGCAGCCAATTTATCTCACATTTTTGGAAAATTGTTGCGAGCTAGCGCAAATCGTCGTAAGACTCTCCACCAGCCACCATCCCCAGACTGACGGTCAGACTGAGAGGACCAACCAGACTTTAGAACAATACCTCAGATGTATGTTACAACAAACAGAAAGCACTTGGAAGGACATCTTATGGATAGCCGAATACACCTACAACAATTCTCTGCACTCCAGCATTGGACAGAGCCCTTTCTATACCATCTACGGGCTACATCCACGAACCTCTAATCTTGACCCGCCTCAACTCTTGGAAATGCCTGCAGTAAGAAGTTTGCACGCTACTATTACTCAAGCCTTCAAACAAGCAACTGATCAGCTGAGACAAGCTAAAGAAAGATACAAGAAGTCGGCAGACATGCATAGAAGTGAAGCTCCAAAGTATCAAGTTGGAGATGAAGTCTGGCTGGCGGCAAAGCACATACCAATGAAAGGAACCCATACCTTCAATCCCAGATATGTAGATCCATACACCATTAAGGCCATCATTAATCTGGTAGCTATGAAACTCGATTTACCTCCACACTTGAGGATTCATTCCATGTTTCATGTCTCACTTTTGAAGCCAGTGCAACCAGGAACCCGAGTACTGAAACCACCAAGACCGATCATGGTCGACGGAGAACCTGAATATGAAGTTAAAGACATCCTGGATTCAAAAATCATCAAATCAAAACTATTTTATCTAATAGACTGGAAAGGATATGGACCACATGAAAGATCGTGGGAACCTAGTGATCATATTCATGCACCACGATTGCTGAAAAGGTTTCATCATAATTACCCGAACAAATGGGGAACAATGGGAGAACGCGTCATTAGGGGGGCCTTGGGGGGGAGTGCTGTCATGGTGCGTGCTCCAAAACCCCTGGAACTGATGCCCCCCCCTTTCATTGACACCCAATAGGGCTTATCAAGCCCCAAAGGAGCGTCCCAGAACATCCTGGACTCAGTCCTGGCGCCGTTGGCACCAGGCTCATACGATGGTTTGAACCATATGGACTACTTACTGAGGCTAATGAGGCTGAGCCTTTCTGCATATCCAGGGCGTGACCGAGGGACTACTTTACCTGAAAGGCAGGGTGTGATAAAAGGACTATTTGCCTGGAACTACTTGCAAGGCTATTTAAGCCACACCCTGCAGGCAGAACGCGCTTCATGTTATTCTGCACTCCTGCAGCGTAACGCTCACCGTGTCTGCTCTGTCCTCGAGCTTCTACAGCCACGCCCGTTCTGAGATTTCCATCCATCGGTGCCTGAAAGAAGAAAGAGAGAAGAACAGGTGTTATTACAGCGACAAAGGCCTTACCTGCAATTCTCATCCATCGGTCTCGCCTTCAGCTGATCTTCAGATCGCCGTCCTTGTTGGGAAGAGGGCTTCCGCACAGGCCTCCAATACTAACCCACTCATCTGCATTCCTCCGGAATACGTCAGAGCGGTTCTTCCATCCATCATCCTGGGGCCGCGCTGCGCCTGCATAGAAAGAACAGAAAACAGCAGGTTAGTCGCGCACAAAACAAAAACGAACAATTATTCAGCTATCCAGCGCCACTCACCCGCGCTAATACTCACCTGGAGATAACCTGCCCAGCATTCTAGGAGAGTCAAATCTTCACCCAAACCTCCGTACGAATCCGCACCTGCAAGAAAGACAAAACACGTTTAAACCTTGGGAAATAAAGACATTGAGCACCTATACCAAGCATCCATTGGCATAGAGATTTACCTGCTTAATCCAGATATTCCAGACACAGCAACAGCCACTCTGGACCAGTGAAGTAACTGTGTCTGAGGAAAGACTGAGCTTACTGCGCCCGTGCTGAAAGTCAAGTAGGACGGAGAGCCAACCTCACAAATTTCAAAGGTGAGCCTGAAGAGGAGTTGGACATCAGGAGGTTGAAGGAGGCGGGACCAATCCAGCCCCCCACTCAAAAGCTAATATCTTGTTTCAACATTGCAGACAAACGCCTCCTGGGATGATAACAGGGGAGAGGACATCATCATACCACCAGAGCTATGCCAGTGCAGACATCATTCGTACGGCTACGTGCTACGCCCCCATGGAGACCAGGTGAGCGTGACATCACCCTGACAAACCGCATAGGCCAAGAAAAAGAAGAGAATAATAAACTAATTCTCAAAGACCTGGACACCCAGGCAGAATTTGATGAAGAGCGCCAGAAAGCTGGTGCGCTCCAAAGACAGAGGGATGACCTGGCTGCACAGAGGCATTCTCTTGTTCAGGAAAGGGACACCTTAGGCCAGGAAGTCTGTTATTTAAAAGAGAAGATAGAAGAAAATCACCTGGCCCTTCAGGGACTGGGTGACCTCCAAAAAGACCATGGAAAATTGTTAGAGCACACCAGGGGGGTGGAAGATGCTCTAGCAAGGAAGGACCAAGCCAGTATGGAGAGGACTCAGGAGGTAATAATCCTGCAGCAAAAACTGGCCCAGTACTCTAAAATGACACAGAAAGCACAGAGAGACAATGAGGCTCTCTGTGAGAAAAATGACAGGTTCCACAGACAGGTAGCTATGCAAGAGCAATTGATAGAAACTAGCAAGGCCTCGATAGAGGAACAGAAAGCTCAGGTTCTTGCATGGCAACAGGGAGCAGGGGCTGAGTGGGATGAGGTCCGCTGTGAAAGGGAAACACCTGAGCATAACCTCAGGAACCCTAGTACCAGAAGCCTTCATCTCTTCCAATCCCTGGACTCTGCCAACCCCATGTCCACTGGCGCACATGAGCCAAGGGCCACGAGGATGGCAGACTTCAATCCAATGAGGAATATGGGGCTCATAGACCAGCACCTCCCAGGAATGGATGGGCGGGCATCTGGGTATAGGTTCCCAAGTACTGTCAAATTTAGTGGGGAACTCCATGAGAGTAGGCCCACTAATGGCATCCTGAAAACCACTGCCCAGCTAGGACGGGGGGGGGCACTCATCAGATCCTGGGAGCAAGGAGGAATCAGAAGACTCCTCTGAGCACCCCAGGACACAGGAGACCAGGTCCCCACATTCTGCAAGCCATTCCCAGACTCGCAGAATCCGGGAGAGCCTAGAAGACCAGACGGGCACCTCTGGGAGCAGTACCTCTGAGTCAGAGGAGGAGTGGACCAGGGTTACCCGAACCAAAAAGGCCAATAAGGTAAAAAGGGCCTTGCTCAAGGATCCCCTAAAACAAATGAAAGCGATAAGGAGCGTCATAACGCCCTATCATAAGAATGCAAAATATTCTTTTTGGGAGCACCTAGAGCTCTTTGAACAGATGATGGAAACTTTCCATTTGAAGGACAGCAAAAGCTGTATTCAGTATGTGAAATGGACCTTCTCTCCAGAGTACTCCAGCTTCTTTGCGGGGCTGGAGGACCAAAATCATTCTAGGTGGTCCACCTATAGGGGGGCGATCTTGAAACATTTTTCTTTGCACAGAAATCCTCACGAGGCTCGCAAGGCAGCCTACAACTTGCAATGTGGGGAAGATCAGGCCCCACAAGAATTTGTTCAGGAATTAAAGCGTGCCTTTGCGCAGACCACCAGAGGGTGCGTACTGACAGCAAAGAGTTTGTGAATACTTTCTTCCACGCACTCCCCAAGTACATCATGACCCAGCTAGTGAGAGACTTTCACGAGAAAAGATCACTAGACTGGGTCATTGAACAGGCCACACGAATGTATGAGGTGCAAAAGCCCATAGAAAACAAAAATACTCCAAAAAGCCCCAAACCAAGCAACACCCCTGCTGCTGCTAAGGTGGCAGAGGTAAAGGTTGCCTCCATTTTAGATTTGGAGATGGGGGGCCTAAAAACCTGCCTGCACAGAATCAGAGCAATCCCAAGCCCAGAAGGCCCTCGGGCCAATCACATTCAGGGAGCCAGGGAGGCAACCCCACAAATGGGACCCCTAACTTCCCTGACTACATCAGCCCCCGCTACAAGGGGAATAGACCCATCCTGGGTTATGTGTGGACTCCTCCAGCCCAAGGGGGGGGGGTCCAACCAAACAGCAGCTAACCCAGGAAACTTCCCTCCGCACTTCTCCCAGGAGGGCAGTAATTCCCCAAATCCTTGACAGAACTTCTTCTCCAGGTACCCGCAAAACTTTCAACCCCAGAACCATCCATCCTTCTTTACCCAACTCCCAGAGCCCAGACAACCCAATCCGGGAGAGGGGAGGCCAAGGGTGGAGGGGTACCCACATTTTCCCGAACCAGGGGTATTTTCAGAGAAGGGATAGCTACCCTTCCCGGGATCAGCCCAGGGGAGAAATGAGAACCCCATATCAGCCTGAGCGGGTATCACAACTAGAGCGCCAGGTCAAAACATGGCACAGGATCTGGGTTGCATGCTGAGGGCTCAACAGAACCCTCAGATGAGCATGCTGGTGCAGAATGCCTCAAACTTCGGACCTGGTGCTCCAGAGCAATGACAGGGGAAGGACCCTGACAACCCACCCGTTCCAGGGTGGAGGCACAAGGCTAAGGGAGGTGTAAAGCCTTGGAGGAAGCTTCCTTCCCCACTTGTAAAAAACCCCTGGAAACCCAGGAACCGGAACCAAAATCTCCTGCCCTGAAAGTCTGCCACCCAAGGAGCAGAGGGGGGATTGGGGAAATAAAGAGCCCAAAAAGACCCATTTTGAGGAGGCGGTACAAATCTTCCAATTAGAAGGAGAGGGATCCTCAGAGGATCCTGGGGAAAGGATCTTCTCTTTCAGAGATGGGGGAACTCCTCCCAAAGAAAAATGGGTCCCAAAGGATCCAAATCCAAACTGGGTAGATGTGGGGACTGAGCTGGCGCCGCCCATCATCCAACCCCAGAACCAACAACATGAAAATCCCCTGGTTCAAACCCATTCTGATGATTGCCTCCAAAAAGGGGGGGGCAGCCCAGAACAAGAACCAGGGAACCCAAAACTTCTCCCATATCTAGTTTCCACCTTTTCGTTTCAGATTCCCAAGACTCCAAACAGAATTCTGCCCAAATCACCTCTCTATCAGTGTCCAAAACCAAGGAATTAACCCACCAGTTGTCCAAAAATGTACATTATCTGTGCCCCCTTTAGGAGATGGAGTGAAGTTTCTATGCCCCGGTCCAAATACAGGGGCAGTGTACAATTTTGGCACTGGTGGACACTGGATCCTAAGCTACCCTTCTGTCCGAAAAGGCCTTTGATAAACTGAATTCGGGAAGGGGGAGAATTACCAAATTCCTCTCCCTCCTATTCCTGGACAACTTCAGAACTTCAACGGGAAGTAAATTCCCATTGAGGGGACTGCAGATTTGGACATTAAAATCGGGCGACACAAGGTGACGCACCCGGTCATAGTTGTAACTAAAGAGGGCACCCCTTGTTTACTAGGGAATGACCTTCTGCAAAGGTTGTCACCCCTAATAGATTGTGTAAAGAAGGTCCTCTGGACCCAGACTAGCCAACCAATAAAATTGAAACAGAGTGTCAACCATGTTAGTTTAAATGGCACATGCCACATGGTTGAACAAAAATCTGACCAAGTAGAATTTCACTTCCAATACAACCAAATCCCAGACGTGACAATAATAATAGTAGTACAACAAACTGGTGATGGGGGGTCCTCTCTATTTCTGAAAATCAACCTTCCTTCCAGTCTAAGGTGGCATTCCACACTGGAAGGAAACACTCTGAAATTCTTTACAACTTCACAATCAGAAAATCCCACTCCTCTAGTCCAGAAAGATGAGAAATCAGCTCAGAGCCTGGCTGATGTTCAGAAAATTGGAGAGCAGTTGTTCATCCCTGTTCATTTAAATGAAGGGAAGGACTCTGTTCTCGCCCGAGTGTGTGCGAACAACGGTAAGAGCTTCATCAGCGAGGCCATGTTCCGCGAACTCCCAAAAGATCCAGCCATTCGCACATTTAAACTGATAGACAAATGGGAAATGGATCTGGAAACACCCAGTTCCAAACATCTCCTGCCAAGCAGGTGTATGCTCAAAATCTCTGTAGGCAACAAGAGCATAGTCCATAATTGTTGGGTCGTGCGAAACGTCACTGCCGCCTTTTACTTAGGCAGTGACATTCTCAATCGCTTTGCCATTAGTTTGGACCTAATAAACTTCAAAGCTTGGTCCCAACTAGCGGATAATCCCATGGGCTTTGATGACCCAGAGAAAGCATTTAGGTCAGCTCAACTGCTGCCTTATGCAGTTGAAATTCAGATTGGAGAGGTAGTCACCATCCCCGAAAGGACCCGACAATTCTCCCTGGAAGCGAAAGTTAAAAGAGGACAGAAATTGAAAAACGCTGACGCCTATGTTCATCTGAATGCTTACTTCCAACAGCAAGGGTTGGGGGTAAACCCAACACCACTAGTCAATATAGAACATGACACCATTCCAATAGAGGTGGATAACAGCGACTTAAAGAGTATCACTCTAGCCGCAGGCACCATTATTGGAATGGCAGTTGATGACTGACATTTTTCCATAGATTTAGGCAATGAACTGTTAGGACCAATCCCCAAGGACTGTTTTTACAGTGATAGTGATGACAACACAACACCAGACAGGATCTTTACCCGGCATGGGGGGAACTTCCTGGTGTGCACTTCCTGCCCTTATGGTAAGGAAGATGTGACCTGTGACTTCAGAAGGGATGAGGTGAATTTCCAGGTCCATGAGGGCTGCTTTTCCCACCTGAAGCCACCAGTCCAAATCAGCACTTTGACCAGGGACTTCTCCACCCAGCTGGAGGAGGCCGCTGAGATAGCAAAACCGGAGGTCTTTCCAGGCTTCAGGCAGATGGTTGAAGAGAGAGTCAACCTAGCTGATGCCTGTGAGACTCTGGAGCAAAGGCAAAAATTGAGACAAGTTTTCTTGGATTTTCAAGATCTCTTTGCAGTGGACTCATATGACTGTGCTCGCACCGACATCCAGACAACAACAATTCCCACGGACCCTGGCATGACTCCAGTGTTTGTCAAGCAATATCGCTTGCCTCTCGCATCAATGGAGTCCCTTACTGAAATAATTAAGAACCTTGAGTCCCGTGGGATAATCTGTCCAATCCACAGCACCTTCAATAATCCGGTGCTGGGGATTTTGAAGCCAAACGGCCAGTGGAGACTCTGCTCCTACCTTAGGGAGCTCAACAAACGGGTCCATACTTCCCGATGGCCTCTTCCCTACATTGATCAAGGGCTGGCCCAGATCTAAGGGTCACAGGTATTCACTGCAATAGACCTGACCAATGGGTACTGGACTGTACCTGTCAGTAGGGAAGACCAATACAAGCTGGCCTTCACCTTCAGGGGGCAGCAGTACACATGGACCCTGACTCCCTTCGGATACATCAACTCGGGCAATGAATTCAACATTTTTCTACATAAGGCCACGCCCGATCTGGGTGAAAGGGGTAACCTGGCCTATGTAGATTATGTTTTAATCAAAAGCTCAACTGTGGAGCAACACATAGCAAGATCTGTTATGTTCTGACACAGTTGAGGGCTGCCGGAGCAAAACTCTCCTTTCAAAAGGCACAGTGGTGCAGAACCCGTGTCAATTTCTTGGGGCATGAGATTACTCCTCAGGGTCTCTGTCCCCAGGAAAAGAATGTGGAAGCACTCCAGAAATTAAAAGACCCCACAATTCTGCGGGAACTAAGGAGCCTCCTTGGACTGACTAATTATAGCAGAAAGTTCATTTAAGATGACGCCGAGATCACAAGACCCCTGATCCATCTTTTGAAGGGGGGGGTCAAGTGGAAGTGGGGTCCAGAACAAGCCAAGGGAGTAAGACAACTCAAAAGAAGCCTCTCACAAGTGCCTTGCCTAGCTTACCCTGTCAAAAACAAGGAGGTCTTCATGGAGACATGGTTCTCAAATACATGCTTGATTGCAGTATTATACCAAAAGCATGACAAGGTCAATAAAGTAATCTCCTATGCGAGTAAAACTTTATCCTCTGTGGAGGGAAAATTCAATGATTGTGATAAGGCACTCCTGGCAACGGTGTGGGCATTGAAGAATTACCATCCGTTTATCCAGGGGAACACATCATAGTGTAGACTCCATACCAGCCTCTGCAATATCTCCAAAGTGACAGAATCCGGGCCGGAAATGTGAGTAATTCCCGGATTACTTCCTGGATTCTGTCAATGCAAGGCTTTCCTGTGGATGTCAGATATGGCCAAAACAAGAAGAGTCCCCTCGCGCGAGGTCTGGCTGACTTGCATGATTGTGCCAGAGAAAACTGTCTCGAGGATGAAAGTCTTAAAATTAAGGATAAAATGGAGGCATACCTTAATTCCCCACACAAAGTCTTTGAAGAAGACCAGAGTGAGGAAATGCCCACTGTCTATGTGGATGGGTGCTCCTACCATGTTGACAACGGTGAAAAAGAACTTGTGGCTGGTGTAGGGAATGTATGGGTGAATGACGCCCCAGAACCCTCCGCTGGGTACAAGATTGGTCCCCGAAGTAGTCAAGTGGCAGAGTTGATGGCTCTGCATCAAGCCATCCTCACTGCTGTCCAACACCAACTCCACAAACTGGTCATAATCACTGATTCAGATTACGTATGGAACGGGTTCGTGGAGCTCCTGGTTAACTGGAAAACCATAGGCATGTTATGTGCTAATAATAAACCATTGAAAGATGTAAAGTTAATCCAAAATATTGATGATCTCGTCACCTCGAATGGGATGACCATCTACTGGAAAAAGATCAAGGGCCATTCTAAAGTAAAAGGACCAGACAAAACTGGAAATGACCTAGCTGATCAGCTGGCCAAAACCGGAGCCATCCAAGGGGAACGAGTCCCTGTTGGGGAAAATGCAGGTCACTGCTATCACTAGGTCCCAGACAAATGCTCACAATGAACTCTCAACTGCACAATGGAGTAAGGAGACCCCAGATGCTGATTTGATTACAGCTCAAAAAGGGGATCCAATAATTGGTAAGTTTTATCAACACATTGAGGACCCTGAGAACTTTCCCCTGACGGATACCGATTACATTGGGAAAGAGGACCTCAGAGTGCTGATGAAATGTCCAAAAATGTTCTGAATCCAAGACGGTGTGTTCGTAAGGAGATCCCTAGCTGGCCATGATCAGTGGGTGGTCCCTACCTCATTCCGAAGCCTGATGTTAAGTCACGCCCATGATGCAGCCACAGCCGGTCATAGGGGGTTTCATACAACACTTAAAATCTTAAGAGAGGTTGCATACTGGCCACACATGGGGCAGGACCTCGACCAGTACTTGAAGGGGCGTATTGTGTGTGCACAATTTCAGCCAACATTCCTCACACACTGTGCGCCTCTCCAAAAGAGGAGGATGACACTGCCCTGGTCAGATTTGCAAGTCGATTTTATTGGGCCCGTGATTCGCTCCTCTAGGGGGAACAAGTACATGTTGACCGTGACATGCTTGTTCACTAAATGGGTGGAATGTCTCCCAGCCCCAAATTGCAAGGCAGAAACAGCAGCTTCCCTGATGATCAACCACATCTTCTCGCATTTTGGACTACCCCAAAGGATCGAGTCAGACCGAGATAGCCACTTCATTAGCGAAGTAATGACAAAGATGTGGGAGATACTTGGGGTCAAAAGTAAATTACACATTGCCTAACGGAAAGCCTCTAGTGGTGCAATAGAGAGATACAACAAGATAATTGTGAGCATATTAAAAAAGCTTGTGGCAGATTCTGGGCCAAGTAGGGATATTCGATTACCCCTTGTCCTGATGACCATCAAATCTACCCCTTCTTCTGCAACTAAAATGTCACCGTTTGAGCTGATGACTGGGCGCAGGAAGTTGCTTCCCCAGCATCTGCTCTACAGAACCCAAGAGCAGACATTGATCAATGCCTCCACAACTCATGAGTATATTGAAAATCTGAGAAAACACCTTCAACATGCTTTTGCCTATGCTCAGAGAAATCTAGAGAGATCTGCAGACAGCATGAAGACCCACTATGACTTAAAGACTACTAGAAAAGAATGCCATGTAGGAGACCGGGCCTACTTATACAATTTCCAATGGAACCAGGCCAAACAGCGCACATTTTTGCCTATCTGCAGGGGTCCTTTTGAAATTGTAGACAAAATCTCGCCAGTCACCTACAAAATCTGCATCCCCAAAGGCAGTTTGGCAGAGGGGGAAGATAAGTGGGTCCATATCAACCAAGTGAAGTGTTGCCATCCTAGGCACACTCTGCAGCAACTAGAGGATTCTTCTGAGACCTCAGAGGGGGTCACTCCAGCTCCCTAGAATTCCAACTAGAAAAAATGATTCCATCTGTATAAGTAATAAACTGCCAATAGAAAAAAAAAATCCCGATTTGTCTAAATGTTCATAAATGGTTGTGAGGAAATGTCTACAAATATGCTTTTGCTATGTCATCCTAGAATTGGAAACCATGGAGACTAAAAACCAAGGAGGACCACCCAGGGACCGGAAGGAAAGATCCAAGGGGCCCGGGGCATCGCTCAATACTCTCATCTGGAATCAGTGAGGAGAACTAGTCGATCCACCACTGATGGGAGAAACTGATGAATTTTGACATTTGGACCAGAAAGAAAAGAAACTGATCATCCCAATCTCGCTACTTCCCTTGACGGACGGTCAAAGCCAAATCGCGAGCGACGGCTTATGGGATGCATTGACCCACTAGGCTCTGCCCTGCGACATCACTGTGTGCTGGTGGCACTGGAACCAACAAAATGGCCGCAAAAAGCCCTATGCGCGCTAAACCTCTGAGAATTGCGCAGTGAAACCAGAAAGCTGGCTGCCAATCTATTTTGCGTGTGTCAGTGGTGGAACAGGAGACCACACTGCTGACACCTGTCATTGGGCTGCCCACAGGACGTTGGGAGGACTTTGGGAGGAGCGACGTGGATTCCATTGTGAAGTGGGAAGCGGCCCCATTCTGTACGAGCATTGTTACGAGCACTGTTGCGTTGGTGCATAGTACGGTAGAGGTGCGGCTTGACTTTGCGACTGTGGGAGAGGGTCCTCTCCTCAAATCCACGAGAGACACGAGAGGCTCCAGAATCTGAGAGACCGAGAGCGTGTCTGTGGGTCGACGGGGAGCAGTGCTTGTAGACGAGCAAGCTGTGAGAGGAGGCTACCCAGCGAGAGGAGGCTACTCAGCGAGAGGGAGAGCTGATAGCTGGGTGAAGTGTGGAGTGAAGCTGCAGGCTTCTCCGGCTGCCGCCCGTCGCCTGCCGCCTGCCGCGACTGCTGCCTACCGAGGTAGTATTATTACCAGTAGCTAGGTGGCTGGCTCACTGGTGCGGTTCACTGGTGTGGAAGATTTCCTGCCCACCCTCCCCGCCCCCTGCCCACCCACCCCTCCCTCCTTCGATTCTCCTCCCTCTCCTTTGCCCAGGGGGGCAAAATTGAAAAGACAAGTGGTCCTGTGTGATCACTTGGAAGGTTGGTAGGGTGGGGAAGGTCTGGAAGGCGCTCTGATGGCGCACTGGTTGAAATATGTGCGTGGCGCGCACAAGTGTTAAGTACCTTGAAGTGCCTCTTTGGCTGGACGGCTGGTTGGGCACCTCGCTGTGATTTTCTAATACAAACTCTCTTTGTGGACATGAAAAATAATTGCCGTGCTGCTAGCTACGCCCCTATGTCAGGGAAACGCGCACCTGTTTGAAGTACCTTGAAGTGCCTCTTTGCCTCTTTGTCTCTTTGCAGAGGTGTAAAGGCGGGCTATGTACCCTTCTCTGCTTATTTCTCTGTGTGGGGCTGCCTAATATAGTCATATTAGTTCAATATGACTCGCTTAACTCTGAAATCTGCAATGCCGGCACATAGCCCTTTAAAGAGTGGAAAAATGGTACGTGACATGGAAGCAAACCCGGCGCTCCATGTTAACTCCATCCCTAGGCGAGGTGGTTTGAAGTCAACCCCGCTGGGTAATGTAGACATTCACAAATTTTGTAACGGGTCTCTGTCCTCATTCCGTGCCCAATCTGGCAATATCTGGGCAGTTCGAAATGAAATTGGAATGTTATGTATGACAAATGTGGCATCAGAAATAAGATGTGTGGATGATGGTAAAAACACTAATGTGCCTAACTCTGTAATAAACCCTGCGATAAGGAGTCCTAGAGCAGACGGTTCAATCTCAGACATGGCGTTGCTTGATTCTGTGCCTCTCACAGGGTTAACTAAAGAGTCCCTGGCAGTATCATCTGAGAAAGTAAAGGAAGTTGTCGATCAGGTGGATATTGACCTTGATGCAAATGATTCTGTGTTTTCAAATAATTTGCTCCCAGAAAATCTGTCTGCTTCCCCAATCATGTTCTCGGAAAGTAGTATATGTGATTCTTCTTCTCTATCTGTTGAGGTGTCCTCCCCGAGAAAGTTAGCAACTAATAACCATAGCACAAACACTTCTGTCATCATCCAGCAGTCTGATGGCATGCTGGGAATTACACTTACACTACATGCAATGAATCTATCGATGTCAAGCATAGTGACATCCCTGACGGCCTGTGAACAGAAGTTAGCTGCTCAGGGTTTAAGCTTGGAAAAAATTATGGCTTGGCAAGGGTGGAGTGCTCGCCAAATAACTAGGGGGTATGACAAAAGAACCTTGACTGAAGAGTGGAAAGTGTGCATGGCTTCTGTGGCAACCCAAACAGAGGGTGCCGCAAGTAAGAAGAAACCTCTGGTACAAACCGCACATGTGGTTAAGGTAAATACGGTAGTGAAACCAGTGGTTCCCTGCTTTAATGAGAACATTTATAAAGTTGGGACAGGAGCTCAGACTCAGGAGGGCCTTTGTCGAAACACGGCCTAAGTCGTACCTGTGGTAGAGCATTGTAAAGGGATAAGTCCAAATAAAGTGTTATCAGGACCTCCATTAGTTGGAAAAAGCGATAAAAAGAGCATTCCAAATGGAAAAAAGTTACCTAAAAATCAACCAATCCCAAAAAATATAGGCAAAGCTTCGGTGAAACAGTTCTTTAAGGTTCTATCTGTCCCGAAGCGGAATGCCCCATCTGCTTCGCAGGCGATTAAGCAAAAATACCAACAGTTGGCCCAGGAGAAAAGAAATGAGTCCCTTAACTTTGTTCCTGTCCATGCAATGGAGTATCCTCCATTGGAGGAACTAATGGAAGCGTTATCAAAAAGCAAAACTGTAGCGATGATAGCATTGTGGGAAATTCAGTGTAAGCTACCACAAAAGAGGATCCTTTAAAGTTAAGTAATGCCTCAAAAACGGCAGAGGCTTATTTGGAGGTGCAGAGGGCCGAAATACGGAAAGCCGTAGATGCCTATATGGTAGGGGTTGGCCCTGCCCCGTATGCCTTTCCTTCCAAAAGGACATCTTGCTCCGATATGAGTGACCCTAAAGTAGGGGTATGTGGAAGTAGGTTAGAGACATAAGTGGAGGTCCAAAGTGGCGAATCCTGCAATTTGAATGCTATGGCTTTAAAGCCAGAGAGAGGGGTTTGAACTGAAGAACAATCACACTCAGCCCCAATTGTTACCCCTAGTGGCCAAACCTCAAAATTATGAACATAGTAATCAAAAAGAAAATGTTGGTGAGTTGGCACATATGTCTGTGGCCATTATGGCTTTAATAGAGAGTGCTTTAAATAAGATGCAAGCGCCAAATCAGCAAAGAGTTGTCTCGACGGCGGCTGACCAAACCTCTCATAGGGAGGGGAAGGTCCATAAATCGCTACATAGGCGCGCGCATGCAGCATATTCACTGGTGCTAGCCTGTAGGAGCCCGCCTTCCACTCAATATGATTTTAACAGACGTGCAGTAATGGCCATTTTTTCTGAAATTCCTCTATTGGAAGATATTGTGTCCTCATACATGGTATTAGTGTAATTCACAATGAAGGGCAACCTAAACTCCGTAAGAATCTGGTTAAAATCTCGAGTAGTCCAGAATGTTATCTGGCAGGCTAAAGAGGAGCTCAACAAGTTGGGCTTTGTGCTTTACACAGAGCCAAATTCAACTAGGGACTCAAATAGATTAAACCCACAAGGGAGTGGCAGAAGGGTTGTACTGCTGAAAATATTCGAGCGATGAATTCCCAGAGGACGAAACCTACTAGCACATTTGATTGCCTGAGTGCTCAGAACTAATGTGAGGAATTGGAGAGAGTGAACCTTGTAACGCTATTAAGTTCGAACACTAGGGGGTTCACTCATCTCCTAAATAATGACCATAGTGAGCTAAACAGCAGCGATATAGTGCTCTTGCAGGAGACCTGGTTGACCACAGTCCCTACTTGGGATAATCACGATGTGTACCTAAACCCAGCCTTAAAACCGGCGGTTGGACGCCCAATCTCAGGATTATTGACAGCGGTAAAAATGGGCAGAGGCTTGACCTCTGAACTGTGGGCAATGCCTAATAAATATATGCTGCTGGTTAAAGTAATGGCAGGGGATATGGTCTTCGCAATTGTGAATGTGTACTGGAATCCGATTGCCATGTCAGACGAGTGCTTCTTTCATGACCTAAATTCAATCCTTGACCTGGTAGCAGTAACACCAAATGTGAGGGGTTTGGTGCTGGCAGGTGATTTGAATTTAAATTGCCTGAGTGAGTTAAGTAACCGCAACAAAGGGATATTTCGAAGATGGTCATCATTGGTTAAAGCGAGGGGCCTGGTGGTTCTTAATGGGGCATTTTAATCTGATATCCCCCCAGCCTCGACATGAAAAAAGGGTGAAATTAACTCAGTTATAGATTACATTTATGTGAATGGAGATCTGTGGCCCGTAATGACAAACTTTGAGGTTGTGAAATGTGATGCGAGTGATCATAATATTCTTGTAGCAAAGTCGGCAGACCGCTCAATGTGTGTTCCTGTTAGTGGGGCAGTGATGAAAAGGAGTTGTGTGGTGAATGCAGGGGGGGACAAACATTGATGGTCGGAGGCAGAAGTATGCCAGCTGGAACGGTTGCTAAGGTTAGGGCTGCCAGACTTTGACATACAGCCTGAGAACGTGGCAAACCTCCAATCTGATGTGTTCCTAGTATTTCAACAGCAAAAACGTAAGTCCTCGCTGCCTTCCCAACATCCCCATGTGTTTAATAGAGTGGTAAAAGTAAACAAATCATGTCTCCGTGCAGATTTGAGAAGAGCCCAACCTGAACCTGCCCACCTGCGAAAATAGCTAGTTACTAAATTAAGAACCACCTATAGGAACTGGTCCAAACAAAATCGCTCGGCCTTGTACCAAGAGGATGGGGCAAATATATTAAAGATACTTGCCAGCAAAAACATAGCGAAAATGTGGGCAGTGATTAATCATGTGGTTGTCGCTCCTCAATTGGCTCTACAGGCCAGTGCAGTCACTACCCACACTTGGGTGACGTATTTTACTTCCCTGTACGCCTTACCTTTGACTACTCCTACCCAGGGGAGCTGGCGGTATCCGTTGGACTTTCATTTGAAGTTCGAGCTAGCGGATATTCTATATTTAATTAAGACTTCTAGTAATTCAAAAGCAAGTGGCCCCGATGGGTTATCTAATTTTACCCTCAAAGAACATCCGGAATTATGGTCATCAATTCTGTTTAAAAATATTTCGCTTATAAATGTAACCCAGACCTTACCACGTTCATGGACCCAGGCAATAACTATCCCAATTTATAAAAAGGGGGATAGGTAAGCCCCGAGTAGTTACAGACCCATTTTGTTACTGGATTTCTCTTGTAAACTGTATTGTCGGTTCATCTTGGAGAAGTTACAGTTATGGGTGAAGTCTAAAAACCTACTCGATCCCCTGCAATCGGGTTTTGTAAAGGGCCTCGGAACTATCCCTAACATAATCACCTTGAAGATGTTACAGAGCCAACAGGTGGAGCGAAGGCAGTCACTATATATGGCGTTCATAGATTTTAGTGCTGCCTTCGACTCAGTTGATAGATCATTGCTGTATCAAAAACTAAAAGCACATGAGTGCCAGCCGTCGCTTATGGCCTTAATAATTTTGTTTCACACTAAAACATCTATGAGAGTGCGGATTACTCTTGATGGTAAGCTTTCCCCGGAAATTTTAACGAAACGGGGCTTAAAGCAGGGCTGTGCATTAGCGGCATTCTTATTTAACTTTTTTATTATTGACTTGGGCCATGAATTTATGAACTGCAATAACGATGCCCCAAAGATAGGTCTGCAGAAAATCCCATATTTGTTATATGCGGATGACCTTGTGCTGCTTTCACAGACTCCGCAGGGCCTCCAACGTATGCTGTCCCGATTAGGTGTTTATGTGGTTGCTAATAACCTGGAAATATATATATTTTGAAATCCCAAACTTTGAGCTATACTGCTAGCGCCGCATTGTCCCATCTATTCTTGGGTCCTGCATGATGCTAAGTTATTAAATGTCACAAAATATAAATATCTTGGGGTCACTATTAAAAACAGATAGACTATGAGTGATGTTCAGGCAATAGCGCGGAACAAAGTGCAGCAACTAATTTCCCAGTCCCGTATTTTGATTTATAAATTTGGAAAATTCTCCCTGAAACATAACTTACTATTTTATAAGATGAAGGTGATACCAATCATTTTTATATGGTGCAGAGGGAAGATATCTCGGGAAGCAGCAGTATTGGGATGCCTTAGAAGCGACATATTGGAAACAGACTGTTGTCCTTCCAAATAGCATTCCGATAGCGATCTTACGCTATGAACTTGGCTTGGTCTCCCTTTATGCTCAGGCACAGTGGAGACAGTGCGCCTTTTTCTGTAAATGCATGGTAGGGTCAAAGAGTGGAAACATCCTAGAAATAATAAGCTATAAGCTGCTTAAATCAAGTAATGGCTTCCCAAAAACATGGAGAAACAAAGCCCTGAATACCCTGGCCGAAGCTGATATCTGTTTAGATTTGTTAGCTCAAAATCCTATCAGAGTAAAGGTGAAAATACATCAAGCTGACTGGTCCAGGAATTTATCAAGGTGTTCCCAATATAAAGATTTCAGTATCTGGCTGTTTGGTATGAAGCGTTATGGTATTACATCGCCATTTTTATTGAAATATCCGACACCGAAGGTCCGTTCTGATTACTTAAGATTTAGATTCAATCTGTGGAGTACGCGGGAGGTCCTCTGTAAATGAAAACTGCTGACAAGTGACCAAAACTACTGTAGATATTGCCGGTCTCCGCAACAAAGGAAGACACTACAACATCTGGTAGTTGATTGTAGAGCCTTGAATGAAGTACGGGCGAGATGTTTTGATAACGTGTTTTCGATTCACACAGATCTGGAGAGTGATCAAATATGGCAAATGTTGTTTGCAAATACACGTGCAAGGGTCCAGATTGCTCTAGTACAATTTTTAAGTATAATCTTACCATGTATAAAGGAAATGTAAATGAGAATATGTATTTAGGAAAAAGGTAGAGAATAGTTTAGCATAGACAAACTAAGATGGGTTATTTTGGTGTTTTATTTTGGTTTGTATTCATTGTGTTATGTAAGATATCAATGTAATTGTATGTATTTTTGTATTTTAATTTGAAAAGTTGCGCGCCACTAAATCAAATTAAAAAAAAAGAAAAATTGGGCTGCCCACAGAGTGCAAATGGAAACTTCATGAAAGGCAGTGCTTTATGGCCGGCCAAGAAACCCAGAAGTGCTCTGAAATCCATTTTTCCTTGGTTGCTGAAATGACAAAATAATGGTTCAAAGCATCAGAAAATATCCAACATCCTTGCTGGGTGTTACCCGTCACTTTATTTAAAGAATCCACACAATGTCAGGAGAAGCAGATTTCATCACAAGAATATCCACATTAAAAAAGGTGCTTGCCTGGGAAAATCTGTCAGATATGGGCGCAGTACCGCTGGCCGCCTGTATGAAAGCTGTCATTTAATTACACTGGATGTTTAAACTTTTACAGTAAAATCAAATGGTTGAAATTAAGTGACTTGCTATCAAAAGCAATATAGGTTGCAACTACTTAATTTCTATGTTTAAAAAGACTGGAATTAGAGATTTGTTTGCCTGGTTTAAAAATTGTAACTTTAATTTCAACAAGGAACAATGTAACAATTTATTTTAAAGTAGCCTCTGATGCCAGCCAAAGAACTTCAAAGCAAATTCCACAGCGTGCCCCAAACAAAAGGCACCTTCCTCCTGCTCTCTGCCACAGGAACTCCCAGTCAGATGTTGATGAAGAGGGGAGGAGATTTTGCTCTGCTGCTCTGGAGAGAGACAAAAGACTCCCTTGATTGAAAAGATATGCAAATGCAACCGTCAACAGAAACTCCTGCCAAAGGGGAAAGAGGCAGGGATTGCTCTTGACCCACCAAAACTTTGGAGGCGGGACAGACAGTTATGTGTATTCCTAAAGCACAAGAAAGTATATTTTTCAAAAGGACTGAGAGAGGACTGTGCAAAATTATAAAAATGTGTAAAATAATAGTATTGTTAATATGAAAATTCTGGTCACGTTGTAAAACTACTCAGAACACTGTGCTATGTTCAGGGACAAGACTACAGAATTTGTGGTTTTGTAGCAATTGTGGTGATGCCAGAAACATGAAACTTCACATGATTATATCCAGATATCATGCGCACATATGTGTAAAAATGTGGACAAATCTGACATTGGGTACCGGATTAAAAGTGCAAAAAATTGCCAAATCTGAACCCAAACTCTCACCGAGACGGCCCTGGGATGAATACTTGCTCCACCAAATCTGTGATATCAATATGCTGTTGTTAGAAAGTTTGTAAAATTGTAAATATGTCTTGTATGAAAAATAGATTTCATGTACAGAAACAAAGGGGAGGGTTTTCCCTGGACCATAAAGACAGTGTCATCATGACACCATGTTTTCTTCTCAAATCAGGGGAGAGGAAATACCCTAACAAATAGGATCCCTAAGGGTGTGCCTAGTATAATTCAGCCTACCCACCCTTTTAGAAAATACATAAATAGAGATAGCTTAGGACCTAGAGACACACATCCACCCACCATCTGATTGCTGGCGAAGCACTTTGCAAGAGAAATCCATATTCCAGACGCCAGAACTTTGAAAGCAGAAAGGCCCATTTCCAAAGCTGAACCCTTCTCAGTTTGGTCTTTTAAAATCCTGAAACCAGATTTTACCCCAGACCTCCAAGGGAAACAAACAAAAGAACAGCCTGGCTGAGCTGTGCTGCTTTCTTGCTAAGAATTCTTGCCAAATCCAGAGATTTGACCCAGTAGAACAGAGCTGCGACCAGATAGCAGCGAACCAGAACCAACCCGTCATATCCAGTCCAATTTTGCTGTGCAGTGTCCAGAGTGCCGTGCTGAGTGCAGAACCAGAGCGCCTTGAGTCCAGTCTGGTGTGCTAGCAGAATTCCAGTCCAGAAATCTTTGACCAGATCCCTGACGGGTCCATTCCAAACACTGGTAGTGAGTATCCATAGCATAGGATTGTCTCTAGCATATGTATTATCCATAAGCCATCCCTATCCAAACCCTCTCTCTTATATCTTCAGAAGTGCATTGTAGAAAATATTTGGTTTTACCTAAATCTTTCTCTCATCCCTACAGTCCTTTGGTAATAGTAGTGTTAAAATTATCTTTGCGCTAATATATTTCCTGAAGAAAGGCAAGCGTCTCGGCAGGCAAAAACCAGCCAGTGGCGTCGCTGGACTGGTGGCTGTGCTGGTGTGTAGTTTGTGGCTTTACAGTTCCCCTAGCATAAGAAATTTGTTTGTAATTTTAAAAAAGCGCAACCTTGTTTTACTAATTTTGACTCTTTCTGAAAAAATCGACCTCTACAAAAACCTTCATAACTTCCTCACAGTTTATGCTAGAAATGGATTTAAGTGGCAAATTGAAGCTAACATCCTCAGCTTTCCAAAGAATACAAAACCGCATTCTAACTCCTTGTAGTTTTTCCGCAATCGCGGAATTGACCCAGTAGAGCAGAGCTGTGACCAGATAGCAGCGAACCAGAACCAACCCATCAGATCCAGTCCAATTTCGCTGTGCAGTGTCCAGAGTGCTGTGCTGAGTGCAGAACCAGAGCGCCTTGAGTCCAGTCCGGTGTGCTAGCAGAATTCCAGTCCAGAAATCTTTGACCAGATCCCTGACGGGTCCATTCCAAACAGTGGTAGTGAGTATCCATAGCATAGGATTGTCTCTAGCATATGTATTATCCATAAGTCATCCCTATCCAAACCCACTCTCTCATATCTTCAGAAGTGCATTGTAGAAAATCTTTGGTCTTACCTGAATCTTTCTCTCATCCCTATAGTCCTTTGGTAATAGTAGTGTTAAAATCATCTTTGCGCTAATGTATTTGCTGAAGAAAGGCAAGCATCTCGGCGGGCAAAACCCAGCCAGTGGCGTCGCTGGACTGGTGGATGTGCTGTTGTGTAGTTTGTGGCTTCATAGTTTCCCTAGTATAAGAAACTTGTTTGTAATTTTAAAAAAGCGCAACCTTGTTTTACAAATTTTGACTCTTTCTGAAAAAAAACGACCTCTACAAAAACCTTGATAACTTCCTCACCGTTTATGCTAGAAATGAATTTACGTGGCAAATTGAAGCTAACATCCTCAGCTTTGCAATGAATCCAAAACCGTATTCTAACCCCTTGTAGTTTTTCCGCAATCGCGCTTACCGCACGCAGAAAAGTTTGCCGCAAATTTTTCGTTTGGCTCAAATCTATCATGTGTGAAACAGCTGTACCTTGCATCCGACCTCAGACTTAAGTTTTCAATTTGCTATTTACTCAATAATCATTGCTAGTGTTTATCTGAAACTATACAAAGTGGCTCCCACTAGTATTAAATCCATTTTAGTGAATTAAATCCAATTTCAGTGTTTTCACCATTCATTTAAACCCACATTCAAAACCATTTTGACAAGTTGCAATCATTCCTGTTTTTCTCTGTGTTTGCTAGTGGGAAATTGGGATTGATAATGTATTTGTTGAGTGTGTATTCCTGAAACCTGTTTTCTCTCCTTCCATCTCTTTGTACTGCATATTGGGGGGATTGAGTAGTGTGCGGGGAGAAAGAGTGATCACTTGCATTTTGATTGAACCCACACAAAAGTATTATTTCTATGCTGCATTCTTTTTCCTACCAATACTCTGTGTGATTAAAGAGATTTATTGTGACATCACCCCAAAGGTGATCATTGTATAAACCATTAAATAGTGTTTTATATATATATATATATATATATATATATATATATATATATATGTATAGTGAAAATACCTAAAATAAATCTTTTTAACTTTGCAAAACAGCCTGCTTCCTGGTTCAGTATGACCGAGGGGGTATTCAAAGAGAGGGGCATGATATAAGGGTATATCATTCAGAAATAAAAGAATTTATAGACATAAATAAATAATTAAGGGTTCCAGCTGTGCATCACACGCTAGGCATTGACTTAGGTGGAGTGCCGGGTTGAAATCACTTACAGATCGATGTTATATAGTTATTTTAAATCTTCAGTTATCTTCTCAAATGTCAAATCTATTTTGAATCTATTATCTAATGTATAGTAATGACGATTTTAGTAACTTTTATACTTCCTCTGTATTATGTTTGTTGATCTGTAAATTGTTTCCTTTTTGTCTTTTGTTTATCTTTCTTTAATGTTCTAATTTGTTTCTGTGCAATCAAACACTTGAGCCCTTCAGCCAACACGTGTTTCGACAGTTGTCTTTGTCAAGGCTGATCAAAGGGCAATGAGCATATATACACATCAGTTATTTTCATATAGTACAGAAAAAACTGAAATTATCAATACGTACCGGTTTTGGGGAAGGCGAGGACAGAGATGACAACAAGTGGACAATGCAAGGCAATGCGAGGCACGTGCATGGTGCTTCCGAAGGGTGACTACTGCCCTGTACCATTTGTGTTGGCATTCAGCAGATGGTACAGCCAGCATCACACTGATGAGCCGAAGGTTGTGGGAGTTGGCCGAGCACGTGTCTCACACTAATGAGACTGTGTCACTGAATGTAACCCTCATTCTCCATCATATCCGGGGGGGATCGAAACTGCTGGTTCAGTGTCAGTCACTCCAACAAAGGGATCCATGGCAAGCACACCACCAAGGTGCTCTCAGCAGCACAATTCTTGTCCCACCACTTCAACTCAAAAAGGTGGCAAGAGAAAGAAGAAATAGACACTTGCATGTGACTGACTGCATATCACAAGGGTTTGGAGAGGGTAAGGTGCTGAGGATGAGTGTGTGGGTAAGGTGTTGAAGATGAGTGTGTGGTGAGGTTTTAGTGCTGGGGACGAGGGTGTGTGGAGGGTAAGCTGTTAGGGTGAGGGTGTTTACATATTAAATACATCCCTTTGGACTACACCCAGTGGCTCCAGTTTTCACTTACTTTCAGTAAAACATGTGAATTAACTGAAAGGTAACACAGTACAGTAAAAGATACAAAAGTGTGGTCAATTAGGGCTTTGTGAAACTATGCATAATTCTCTCACTTCTTCACGTCTATCCCAATGTTCCCTGTTCTCACACGCACCTTCTTTATCATTAAATCCAGGGGTGCATTGTCTTCATCAGGATGCATTGGAATATTCCAACATTTGGACATGTTGTGCAGCATTGTACATATGACAATGATTTTTCCTACTCTAACTGGGTTGTACATGAGTGCCCCACCTGTCTGGTGCAGGCACCTGAACCTTCCCTCCAGCAGTCCAAATGTGCTCTTAATGCATGTTCTGGTCCTCGTGTGTGCCTCATTATATGCTTCCTCCGGTGTTGTACCAGTATGCATCACAGATGTCATCAACCATGCTAACTGTGGATAGCCAAAAGAGTCAATTACAACAGGTAGGAAGGACAGTGTTGAGCATGACTTTTGGTTGTCAAAGCGCTATTTACTATTCCTATTGTTATAGTGGCCATTGTGTGCTCCAATGCTCCTGTGTGTTTGTGGGTGATACCCCATACATTACTGGGAGCGGTCTGTGGCTTTCAGTGGGCACAAACAGAAGAGTGCAGTGTGTCCTGCATCATAGTTCATGGGTTTATGTCTGTTTGGGCATCCCCCATGGAGCTCATGCTATGGCAATGGGGCAAGGGCATTTACTGGTCTATCCCAGTTCATTGACTGGGAATGGCTTGTTGGACTTGACAGGAGCCTTGATTGATGCAAGGAATTGTGTGTCTGCTTTCATGCCTACCAGGACAGCCTATAGAGTTTTCTGATTACAGTCTGTGGCCGGCAGAAGTGGGTAAAGGCTACTGCTCATTTCATGCATTTTAGAATGGGCATTAAGGAACTTGTAGTTTGCTTACATGCATTCTCATACCTCATAGCTCTATCTGTGCCTCGGTTCCATTGTCAGATTGAGTGGCTAATTGTGAGATCTGCATCACATGTCATCTGAATGTTCATGGAATTACACTGTTTCTGGTTCCGATATACCGGCTCCACTGCCTGAGTGGGCACTAATGACACATGTCTGTAGTGCAGTGCTGCTATGACATTGGGAAACTGGGCAATGGTGTAGAACTGTGCACCTGGGCCTGGGTGGTGGGCAGGGAGATGTGGTGATGGGCATTCCTCATGAGCACATTCAACACTTTTTCCAGCACTTGGAGAATGTTAGCTAGGATAGGCCATGCAGCATCCGAACAGTGTTTTGCGATGCAAATGTGGTACAGAAGTGGAGGACGGGCACCCATTGCAGCAGGGGTGAGATGGCAGTTCTGAAGATGATGGTGCTCTGAAGATCTGCCTCAATTAGGGTCTTCGATAGTGTGCCTGCCCAATCAATACAGTTTGACTAATTTTTCATCAGTCAGTGTCATCGGGAAGGACGGCCTCCACAACACCCTTCTCTGCTTGCGTGGTGCCTGTATCCTTCCTCGCTGTGGCCTTGCATGCTGCTTGAGCTCAATGAACAGTAGTGGGCTGTGGATGCCATAGTGAATGTCTGGTTGCGTTTGCATGTTGCTTAGAAGTGTGTTTAGGGAGGAGGTGTGTCTTAAATGCCATTTTGGTGCCAATTATTGGCGCCTGTGGATTCATTTACATCACCTGGATGCTTTCATCTCCCCATTTTAGATGGTGATAACTGCACCCTGTGTTTGGAGGAATTACCCCCCATTTGTGGTGGTATTTCCACTTGTAATGTCATGCAAATTTCAATTTTTGTTCATGGCATTAATTCCATTGGCAGAATTACTGCCAGGGGTAATTCCATTAATTTTTGGTAGAAATTCGGCCAGGGCTAATTCGGCTGGCAGAATTAGAGCCTATTTTCTGGGACCCACTAATTTGACAGAGCGTGGTAAAAGTGGGAGTAATTACAATACCCACACTTTTTCCACTTACTGCCCAACTTGTAATGAGGCCATACTATTAGCTGGATTGGGTACCACTGGGAAAGCAGAGGTAACTAATGCATTTACAGCTCTTATATCTTGAACAAATCTATAGGTATTCCTTCCTGGCTTCTTGACCCGGAGAATTAGAGTATTGCTAGGGCTAGATGAAGGGACTACGTTCCCTTGTTTTAACAGGGATGCTATCACTGGAACTATCCCCCTTTGGCTTCTGGTTGTAAAGGATACTGGAGAATATGTGGCAGTATCTGAAACTGGTCTAACATGATCTTAATGGGTTAAGTATTGCTAATACAGCCTACTTCAATATTGTGCAGTGACCACAGGGATTTGGTAACTGCACTAAACAAATCTTGCAAATCTGTGTATTACCTGTTATCTGGTTCCTGCTCATGATAAAATTGGAGAACATACACAGTGGCTAGTACCTCCTCATTGTTTCTACTGGTAACATTCAGTAACACTTCATCCATGGTACAATAAATTGCAAAGTTTAACTTCCACAACAAGTCTCTCCCTAACAGGTTAATGAGTGCTGAAGGGCTAAGAAGGAAAGCATGTTTCAGTGATCTTTCCTAGAGTGATGGTTAAAGGTTCAGAAACGGGATGTGGAGCTGGAGTGTTGGAAATGCATATTGCCTTTACTGTTTCAGAGGACAAAGGGTTGTCCTGAAACCAGACCTTATGTGTGACTAATTGGCTCCTATATCAACTAAAAAAGAAATGACTTCGCAACTTCACATTGCATATACAGCCACACTGGATTTTTGGGTATCAAAGGGTATATAATGAGTTCTTCGCTCAAGATATCTCATTAGTGTTCTTCTTTTTGGTGGGTCTGTTCTGTTTGGTTCTGTCTGTTGTGTTTGGTTTCGCATTTCAGTATTTTAGAGTTGGACGTTCCCCAACCCTAAAATATCGAAATGTCCAAGAAGGGTGGAGGAGTTTTGCACCAAGGTCTGTATGGACACCCACTCTTCCAGTGCCCTGTCTGCTGAAAATAACTACAGGCCATAGGATCTACATATTCCACAATTTGTCACAGTTGATTCCTTGTGGGTGCTCCTCTTCCCCTCTTCCTCCAAAACCATACCTAAGTCATCCCATACCCAATGATGGCTCTTTTCCCCACTGGTTCTGCAACTGTAGTGTCATGAGCTTATTTCAATATTCTTTTACTCTATTCTTGGCATGCTACACAGTGACTGGACACCTTCGGCAGTTCCAATAAAGGTTTTTTTCTTTCAACCTGCACACATTGTTTTTAACTGGGCCTAAAGCATGAGTTGCAGACCGGAAACAAAAGAAGTAGCTATTGCTTGTTGGGCAGTTCCATCATGTTGCATGATGCCTGAATTCTGTGAAAACACCACCTTCAGTAGGTCTAAGTAATCATCCGGGGATTCTCCCTTATTCTGCCAACAATTACGTATCTTGTCCCAATCTGTCTTTATGGGGCACACCGTATGGATGGAAGCTAAGATCCTATTCTGAGCCAGTTCTAATGCATCTCCTGGCCTGGTATTGTCAGCAGACCATTGTCTTATCTTTGCAGGCAATATTATACTCATCAACTAATTCTTGTAAGCCCAGGAAGGATTATAACATTTGGAGCTCTTCAATAAAATGCTGAGGCTACCCACCTGGATGTTAGGAAAGTCTTTGG
Organism: Ambystoma mexicanum; assembly: GCF_040938575.1. NCBI lineage: Eukaryota > Metazoa > Chordata > Amphibia > Caudata > Ambystomatidae > Ambystoma > Ambystoma mexicanum. The sequence continues at coordinate 873,319,909 of NC_090936.1, forward strand.
TCACATTTTTCAAGTCACCTGATGTCCATCGATCAAGGACTATTACAAAATGGTCACTGTCCGCGTTACCTCCCATCCCTCCAGGTACCTGTCTAGAGGGTACTTGGAAAATGATACTGTCCCATCCATAGTGTTTGCCACCTCCATTCAAGGATGTAGCGAAAGAGGAAGCAATAGGTATCTGTGAAAACCTAGGGATCGTGGCCTCACCCGAAAACAGGGTCAGAGGATTGCAAGCACTCATGGTGGGTTGACAAACCGTTGGCACCAGAGGTGGCTGAGGCAGTGGATCTAGAGTTGGGGCAACCACCAAAGGTGGGGTGGATGGAATGATAGCCTGCATCCCTTGAAAGCTGGTTGATGTACATTAGTGAAAAAGGCAATGACATTCTCTGCAGTATCTTCATCCTGTTTCTCATGTATAATCTGCAGGCAGGGTAAAGTGAAACTCTGACTGTTCAGCACCACCCCCGATTCCTTAAGTGTTTAATTTAATTTTAAATCTCAACAAAAGACAAACAAACTGGACCTTGAATGAGACCCCAATCCAGGGCACCCCTCCTGTTCTCCCTGTCTCCTGGAATGGAAATATTGGGAAAAGAAAGCAAATCTTTCAGAAAGAGTCTTTACTGAACCCTTCTTGGTTCACCAGCTTTTGCAAAATAAAATTGTAATCAAATGATGTTTGATCACAGCTTCTCTCCAGTTTAATTAGTTAAAACCAAACCAAATTTCATTAATTCATTTTGTCATTTATATAGCGCTTTTCACCATAATTATGGTGCAAACGTGCTGTCGGTTGAACTGCCTCCGAGGGACTGGTCTCCAAAATATTGGAGACAATTTGGGAAGTGCTAGTATGCATTTGGTCCTGGTAAATGGCCCAGAGTGGAACTTTTATGTCTGCACTTAGATGCAAACACGTCCCCTTAGGGCATTTTCGTCATTGGCTCTGCAAAGTTCAAGAAGGAGGTCTAAAATGCTGGCATCATTTCTTTCACACTTCCCCTTTGCACTGCAGTGCAAATTGAGTAAACAACACCGGCCATTTAGACATGGCAGGCAGCATTTACAATGGATTGATATGGAAGCCACCTGCCTTTTGCTGTTGTAAAAGCTGTCAGATTACATTGGAATTCATAGCATTTATACCAGCATTAAAACGTCACAGTGTCACAAACGTTGGTATATTTCTATGGTGGAGAGGATGGGGTGGCGGAAACATACATTCTTGTCTGCGCCCTCTCTCCACCATCAAATTAATGAAAACATAGCAAGGTGTAATATACATGGGTACACGTGTTAGTCATGCATTTTACACATGCATGTTATGCTATGCCATAATGAAAATGCACTTCATTGTTATTAAAACACACCTGCTGCAGGCATATAATGTTCACGTTCACTCATATATGAAAATATCATTGCAAAACATGTATGAAATACTGCAAAACTATCTTTTATCTACTTGCCCAGGAACACATCCAATTCCGAAAAAGAATAATGGACCAAATACTAACAAGTTTCATTGTGCATGTTCAAGTCCGCATAGTGATGTGGCTGTGCACATGATTAAAAATAGGGATTTTTGCAAATTTGATGAAGGATCTTGTATTATTATTTTTCTGAAAATGTTTCTGTTATTAACACAATTTTAAAACATCGGGAAATGTTAGTCCCTGCAAGACCAGTAGCCATACATATTCCACAAAAGGTAGGGACACCTCTGGAGCAAACAGTTGATGACCTGTGCAGGCTGGCTCCTTGCTTACACATTGTTTGAAGGGCATCTCTGCAACCATGTTGTGAGAAGGACCTGATTTACAAGTTGTAACTTACAAATATGTAAGTTAAATCTAATCCACAAATGACTGATTCATGCAAGAATTCATTTGGTATTGGGGAATTTGTGTTTTAAAGTAAGTTGTGTACAGTTGAATAAGTTGTGGCTGGTCAAACCTTCTACAAGACCTTACAAATTAGCATTTCTGGGGTGTGCTAGGGTCCTATTATCTGAAGGGTAGCTTTCCTGTATTGATATTGCGTCAAAGTTGTCTTAGAACATTCATCAACTGATCATTAAGGTGTAGGTCGTAAAGGTTATTAAAAGTGCACGTAAATGTGGGGCATATGTGGAGTAAGAATGGTAATTTTAAACATGTTTTTCTAAAAATGTGTTTCTGCTCCAACATGGAGAAAGTTACGTCAGAGCAAGCTACTCCATGCCAGACTACAAACAATGGAGGGAACAGGGCCTTTTATGGAATATGGTGTGATTTACATGGACTTTCAGGTAGCATTTTACACATGATCCCTTTGTAAAGTGTGGTCATCGATGTACATTATGCCCAGATGTAGCAATAACTCATCATTGTCATAAAATGTGAACAACATTATTTGTGTACTAATTGGCCCCATTATAAGCAAGTTCAAAAACTTTCTGTTTACCTTTTGGTTGCTGTTTGCTTACATAATTTAAAATGTAATATTTCTACTGAATTTCCATCATGGTTTGCTTCTGGTTTTTAATCAGTAATCAAAGCATCATTTAAAATGTTGCAAATACATTATAGCAATAAGTAATATTTCTCAATTTTACTTCTTGCATTTTTCAATATGATTAACCTTTATAGATTCTCTGACGTTTTATAGCATTATCTCTTTTTTATTTTACAGTATTTAGAACTTCGATTTAATCGCTGGGTTCGCCTCATAGGGACGCTAATTTTCATCATTGAAATGGTAAGTAAAACATGAGTAAAACACCTTTTCTTATTTTACATTTTGCAGCTTTTCCAGTTTTACATACAAAAATAATACATTCTGTTACTTTTTCCAGCAACATCTATATAAATAAAATGCTTAGGTATGTTTCCGTACTCAGCTAATGCAATTTTTCAGTGTTAGGTTGCCCTCTGTGTCCAAATGACAAGGTGTACTCACTTCAAGAACAGCTATCATTTCAACAAGCAGAATGAGCAAGGTTCTACGCAGCCCCCTTCACCTTCCACTATCACAAACATTCAGAATAATTTCAAGTTCATTCTTTCCACCCCCACTTCTCTTCACAGAGGGCGTGGCGGTTCCAGTGTCAATGAACAGTTAATTACCGGCTCAATGTTTCAGTTTCTACAGAGCCAAACGCTGTAGGATGAAATGCCTCCTCACGAGCTAAAACTGAAAATAGGTGATGTAATAATGCTACTACACAATCTTATGCCATCACTGGGATTTTGCAATGGAACAAGGTCGACAATTACGCATCTACAAAGACACATCATAAGAAGGGGGGACAGAAGTGACACCACGAATTACCGACTGATAATGAGCTTTAAGATATGCTGGAACAGCGTTTGTTATACCGGGAACAGTTAGTGTTTTTAAATTGTAAATTACATTTAGGTACATGCTAAGGGGGCAAGGTTACCATGTTTAAGAGCCCTTTGTACATGTTTCAACCTAACTTCTAAAGGAAGCTACAAAAGAAATCATTACAAAAGTTCAATAATTTGTTATCATTAATGCTCATGCATTTTTTCTCTTATTATAATCAAATCATTTAGCTAGAGAAACATCCTTACCATTCAGACTTGGTATACTTTCATACTGATTTAAATTATTTTGTACCATTCCTATTGAAGGAAATGTATTTGTCATATATTTTGAGGTGCTCATTATCTACTTTCTAAAAATTAAGTAACCTACAATGGATCAAATATGGTACATTTCTTTAATAAATTAATTTATTTATTTGTATTTATTTGTACATGGCGCCGAGAAGCCGGCAGGCATCAGGGTGCCAGAACATCAACACAAGAAGACAAAAGAAGACGGGACAAGGACCAGAGGGTCTAAATCAGGTCACAGATAAAGTTACTTGAAGAAAAAGGTTTTTTAACTCTCGTTGGAACCACATTAGGTTTTTTTGTTCTTGTCTCAATGCCAGAGGGAGGGAGTTCCAAAGCTTGTCTGAAAGGACCTGGAAGGATTTTCCCAGTCCATTGGTCCACTTGAAGCTTGGATTGGTAATCAGCACTTGATCAGTCGAGCGCAGAATTCGTCTAGGCTAATTAAGGGGCAACATTTTTTAAGTTAGAATGGCAGCATCCTATGTAAGCATCTGTGAATGAGCACCACTGTCTTGAAGTGAACCTGTGCGTGCACCAGGAGCCTGTGTAGGTATTGCCGACTGCTAGAGAAATGTTGATGTCTAGATTTAGTTTGGATGATGCGGACGGCGTTGTTCTGTGTAACTTTTTTTGTAGCCATTTTTTATTAGGTCCTATCAATAGAGCATTACAGTAATCAATCCCCCATAGTGTTTGGCTCATGCAATAGATGTACAGTTGGGCTCAGAGAGGAATGGGCAAATTCCTCCAATCCTCTCTAGGTAAGACAGAACACCCTTTCAGTGCTTTCTTTTTCCAAGAAAAGAAAGGCTTGGAGAAAATCCTGCAGTGGATCCAATCTCACACTGCTCAAGAAGCTCTGTGCTACAAACAGACAACTGATCAACATTGCAAAGGCCACCTACTACCACAACAGTATAGCCAAGGCCAACAATGTAAGCAGAGCCCTTTTCAAAGCCATCAAGCATTGCATCACCCTCTATCTAATCCAGACATACCACACTGTATCAATAAATCCACTGCCATAAACTCTTTCTTCATCAACAAGATCAGCATCATCCACCAATGCATAGATACCAACGCCACAGCTGACAGCACACTACACATCCCATCTCACAAACCACAACTTCCTGGACAACTTTAAAGACACTTAGTATAGAAGACTTCACTGCCACCCTAGCATCCCTCAAGGCCACTTTGTAGGCTGACAACATCCTCCCTGCATCTGTGCTCAAGACCCTTCCAACTGAAGTGCTCCTCCCTTACCTGACAATCATCAACTTTTCCATAACTCAAGCAACCTTCCCCTCAATCCTCAAGACTGGGAAAATCTGCCTGCTTTTGAAGAAACCAACACTGGATCGTGACTACATCCACAACTACAACCCCATCACCATCTTCCATTCCTAAGTAAGATTCTTGAGAAAGCAATAGCCACGCAACTCCTCCAACATATCGTAGCCAAAAACCTCCTACAGTCCTACTAACCTGCTTTCTTATCTAGATACAGCACAGAAAATCCTACAACCAAGTTTATTGACAATGCTCTTAAGAACCGTTGAGCATGGCTATACTTGCCTCCTGGTTCTATTTGTCCTCTCAGCAGCATTCAACACAGAGGACCACCAGACACTCACCAATGTTTTTCATCACTTCATAGGGATCAACAAGATCATCCTCAGTTAGTTCAAATCCTACCTTGCTAACTGCCACCAGTTTTTCCAAACATATTCCTCCAGCTCACCAACTCTACACATCACTTGTGGAGTCCTGCAAGAGTCCATACACTCCCCAATGATATTCATTCTTTACACAGAACTACTCAGATCCCTCCTAGCTCCACACCACATTCCACAACCACCAATACACAGATGACATGCAGCTCTACTTCAAGATATTCTCCATCAAAGACATCCACAGGCTCAAGGCATGCCTCACATTAATCCAGTCCTGGATATCCAGTGCTTACCTGAAGCTCTACCCCAACAAAACTGAATCACTACTGCTGACCAACAACACCAAGCAACCTAACATCCACAGCTGTTTCTCTGCTATGATTCTTGAGGGCTTCTCAGCTGGACACCTTCTCCAATTCCTTTGGGTTCGACATCAACAGACACCACTCCTTCAAACAGCACATAGCAAAGACACAAACGGCTTGGTACCGACTTCCTCTCCTGCAGATAATCAAGCATTTCATCCCAGAATATAACTTCAGATCTTGACTCTCTCCCACCTGGATGGTGGCAGTGCATGTGTCCTCCATTTTGCACCATGACTCATCAAATGACTCCACAAATTCAACCACATCCTCATCGTAATGCACTTGCCCTCCCACCCTGCAAGCATGTATCATCTTCAAATCCTGCTGCATCATCTACAAGGCTGTCGACCTGAGGTCTCCAAGCTACCACACTGAGGAACTCAGAACCTTAGGGGGCCTATGATCCACCAGAAGTACAGATATGTGCAGACATTAAATCTACAGTGGCATGAAGGAAAGAACCAGGGGACAGCCCTTGTCTGTCTACACCCCAGACTCTAGAACCTCCTCACCACCAGCACAAACCTTTCCCCATCGCTTCTACATTTCAGGTAGGAGCTCAAGAGCCTCCTCTCCAAGGAATGACTCATCCCTAACACCTAGGTCCACTCCCAATCCACCCTCCATTATCCTCCCCGGGTTACATGTAGATCCCTTGCTGACAAATTGCCCACTCTCCCCTCCCCCATCGTTAGCTCTGCAGCTGCCTTATATCTCTGTTTTCCTCACCTTGTCCTGCCTATTAGGATTGCTAAAGTGCTCTATTGCTTCCTGAAATTCAGCCCACATACAATAAATACCATATAAAATAATAATAATAATAATAATAATAATTCATTAAAACTTCAGTGTTAATTAAACCTCTTAGCACAGAGGTATTTTGTGTCACACATCTGTCCCCTCAGTGCATACTTCGAGTATTATTTCTTTTTACAGTGAATGTGTGAACTATCGGAATCCCTAAATGGAAGAACACCCTTTCCCTGTGTGTGTGGAGTGCCTATCCCTAGGTAGGAGGTGGTGGACCGCCTATCTAATAGGGAAAGAAAAAGGAGAGCTGTCCCTATATCTACAAGGTGCGATCCTCAAGTATGTTTCTTGGTGGACAACAGATAAAATGGCTAAGCAGTGCATATTTTCATTCTGTAAAGATTTCATGATGGAACTGTTTCCGCAGAGGATACATGTCCCGTATTTTGTTTATTGACCTTCCAGGAAGTGTGTCAACAGTATTTATATAGATCTAATGAAAGATTTGTTGGTCATCCCAAAATCATCTAAAATCAAGTCTAAAACTATTTTTTCATTTGATTGTGAAGACAGTCTTCAGGCAATCCTCTATGGACTACACAAGTTTTCATTCAGGGTATGGGAAAGGTATTGATTGGCCGAAAAAGTGTCTTTACTTTTTCTTTTTCTCTTGGGGGCAGATTGGCACCCTATTGTTGACAGTTGTTTTATTTTATTCTCGGCAATCAATCATAAGTTTCCAAGTAACCCCAGTACTTAGGATCAAAAGTAATTGTAAAGTAGTTGTTAGGATCAAAAGTAATTGGTAAAAGGAGAAAAGCTGTTCTCCACTTCAGAGGTGTTGGTTCTATTGCGTATCCCGTATCTTCTTCAGGGGTATCACCCATCCAGGTGGTCGACCGGTTTCAATGACTTTCTCTCGTTCGTCATCTTCATCCGGACCGTTAATTTGCAACGTCTGTTTAGATCATCTTCTCTATATGATATGGCAGTGATTACCACAACCACCAAAGGAGAATATTAGGACATATTTTGGCTTGTGTCCAATTGAGTTATATTGCTGTTATGTATGCTGTTTTGCATGAGTTCAAATAATTACTAGTTCTTTGGGATATCTGCTTTTTTCATTTACATCGTCTTCTGTTGAGGGCACACCCACCAAGGAACATTGACAGTTGTATATGCATATTGCAGTTACTTAATTACAGCTACCACAACAAATTCATAATATGGTAGTGGAGCGTTACCTTAAACCCAGACGTCCATAGTTTATGTCTGGGTGGTGTTGATTGATGAGATCCTGGTCTCTGTTTGTTGTGTGAGATCCCCGATGTGTTGGTCAGTGGCCAGATCCCCTAAGCAGAGGGATTGGAATTAGCCTTTTGTGATTTTTTATGTTTATTGACATCTCATGCTTCATTGGCAATTACAGGTGGGGCACTATGTGTCGCCATGCTGTTTGTAGTGGTCCCTACGACCGCTGTGGCCAGCATGGTGGTGCCAGATGTGCTCCGCCCATATATTCATTTCAACTTTTCATCCTAACAGTGCCAGATTTCAGGGCAATTCTCAATGTCGCTTTTATCTAGCGCTCAGGTGGGTTTCGCTTTTGCCATAACCCCGCCTTCTCGTGTTTGTTTTCTTGTTGTCTTGTGGATAGGTTCTAAACTAAAGATGTGAACACTGTCCTAATTCTTTTGCCCTGTGTGTATGCAGGCATATTCTGATGTCTCACGGTGGGAGGTGAGTGTTAGGATGTGTCACTCTGCGCTAGATGTGTGTACGAAGCTTTCCGCTTCTTCTCCATCTGGATCATAAGGTTGCTTCAATGTCTGTGTTCGTAACACAGGGCTTAATCTGGTCGCATGTGTTATCACGCATATTGAATACTTATTGAATTGCAGTGACATGTCCATTTAAGGGGGATTCTGTCATTTCGCCTAGTTTGCTGCTTTTCTAAGTGTGACATTCTATGATTGCCGGGCGCATATGTAATCGGGTGCACTAAATGATTTTGATCTATTACAATATCTTGTGTAGTCAGATGCATTTCTGTCTTACTGTAAGTATGGGAAGTCCGCACTCCAAGGCGCTGCATACTCATTTGCGCTGTTGTGCGTCAGCAAAGCTGTTGCTAGGTGATGTAATGTCTATTTATGCAGGCTGTCTTCTGTTTTGATTGCATATTTTCCATCAGCCATCTTTGAATGAGCACGAACAATCACAAGAAGATATTTTGTGTATGATGCTTGTTATTCACAATCTGCCAGTGGTAAATTACATTTAGGGAAGAAATTGGTTTATTTGTAACTTAGGTATTTTCACACAAATTGTTGTAATTATGTATTGCAGTCCTCACTTCAGAAAATATGTGCTGTGCATAGGTGCTGAATACATTGGTCTGGTGTGTATCTAAACCCATATCAGGGGCTACTGTCTGCTTTACATCACAATGTTGTCACTAGGCACCAGTTCAGTTAGTATGTATTGGTAAACACAGAGACTGGCCCAATGTGTTTTGTTGTGGCAGATGTAATGTGGGTTTTGCACATTTATTTCATGAGTGCTAGTTCGTGCCACTGGATTTCTTGATTTAGGCCATTCTGGACTGTGTTATGTCAACATATCCAATGTTGTTCACGTTTAAGCAATAGTTCTGCAAAATTGCCTCCTCTTCGTGGTGGTCTTATTTTTTCTAGTATTGTCCATTTGAACTGCTCTTGGATATGTCCATGGGTTTGGAAATGGGTCACCAGAGGGGCTGTGAGTCTGTTTTTTCTAATGCAGGACTTATGTTCGATAAGTCTTTTCCTCATTACTCTTACTGTCATGACCACGTATCGTAGCTCACAAGGGAATGTAATTAAATAGACAACTCCTTTGCTCTTACAATTTATGAAATTTCTTTTTTCCCATGAGATTTTCAATCCTATGTCGATGCTTGTGCTTCAAGTGGTTTATGCACACATTGCAAATCCTCCTCATGGGGTATGGCCCATGGCTCTGTTTGTCCCCCAGATAGTCCCTTCTGGGGTCTTCATGTCAATTTCCTTCATAGTATGTAGCAACCAGTCTCTTATGCTCTGTCTCCTTTTGATTGCAAAGGATGGCAGGCAAGGTTGCATGCACCTGTATTCAGGATTGGCCACAGTTTCCTTATTTCTTTCTTCAGGGAGTTAAAGAGTGGAAAATAACTCAGAACTGCTGTTATGGCTGCTCGGTCTCCAGACTTGGGATGTTGTTTTAGGGTAACTTCTCTGGGTATTTTTTTCGCTCGTCTGTAGGTGTCATTGATGATTTTCTTTGGATAGCCCCTCGTTCTTAGTTGTCTTTTGAGGGCTCCTGCTTGTGTGTTATAATCCTGAGTTAGTGTGCACATCCTGCGATACCGCAGAAACTGGCTGAATGAATGGTTGTCTCTTAGTGCCCTTGAATGGTAGCTGTTTTACTGTAAAAGGGAATGCCTGTCTGTGTCTTTTTTATATATTTTGTAGCTTAGTCTTTCATCTTGTACCATGATATGTAGGTCCTGGAAATGTGTTTCTGTTTTGCTACTGTCAATACTGAGTTTCAAATGCGTGTTACAGTTATTAAGCCATGTGGTAGGTTTGTCTGCTGAGCCTTAGGAGATAAGGAGCACATCATCAATGTATCTCTTCCATTTAATTATTGTGCATGGTATGGATTTGTTCTGGCGTAGATGTGCTCTGTTTTAAAGTACTCGACATAGAGGTTTACCAGACACAGGGCAAATGTGGCCCCCATTGCTGCTCCTGAAACTTGTTGGAAGAAAGTGCCTTCGCATAAGAAGTAATTTCTGGTCAGGGCAATTTCTGCCAGGTGCGTGATGAAACCAGCATGGCCATTGGAAAGGCTTTGGTCATTGTTCAGGCATCGTCTAACCATTTCTACTGTTTCGGTTTGTGGGATATTTGTATATAAAGCCTCTATGTCCATGGTGACAAGCCATTGGTTCTTGCTGTCAAATTGTAACGTGGAGAGTAGGTTTAGGATGGCCGTGGAGTCCTTCACATAAGATGTCATTTTCAGTATTTCGTCCCTTAAAAAACAGTCTACATATTGGGACATGGGTTCCAATCTTGAATTAATCCCAGAAACTATTGGCCATCTGTCATGATGCCTACCTCTAAGGAGCCAGGCCGGGCCCAGCAACCCCAGAGGCAGACATCATTTTCCCCAGGGAAGTCTCAGCGGGCCCAAGTTGGGGCCCTTTGGACTCAGTCCTGGCGCCTTAGGCGCCAGGTTCATAGCGGACCCCAGTCCTGGCGCCTTAGGCGCCAGGCTCATAGAAGAGGATATGTGTTTAAGTGCTTGGGTGCACACTTACCTGATGCAGACCTTGCTGCTTCATCCAGGCCCTCTTGAGGCCTGAATGGGACTACTTAACCTGTAGGACTACTTCACCACCCGGGTGTGGTCGGGGAAGGATACATACCTGATTGGTGGAAGGATACATACCAGGAACTTCTTCCAAGGCTATTTAAACCCCACCCGAACAGCCACACATGCTTCGCGTTGTTCTGCACCTAGCAGCTGGACGCTCACCGTGTCAGCTCCTGCATCCTGACTTCAGCCACGCCTGCCAGCACCCTGGAACACCTGCAAGGGGAGAAAGGAAGAGAATAGGAGAAGAAAAGCCCTTACCTGCTAAATCTGCATCCCGGAGTCATTTCTCCAACGGCCCTGAAAAGGAAGACATCATTTTAAAGGCATTTCGTTTCGATCGCTGCAGCGCTGCACTTTACTCACCTTTGCAAGGCGCTTCCATCTTCAGCAGCGATCTTCCGGATTCAGCTACGCCCCGGCGCCTAGAGGAAAAAAGACAAGAACAAAGGTGAGAGGAGAAAAGGAATAAGGAAAGCTCAGTTTCCTTTTAAGTCTTACCTGTTGGATTATTCCCACTGCATTTCGGGTCCTGCCGCTTCCTGGCATCTCCGGACCCCGGCCCCTATGGGGAAAAAAGACAAAGACATTGAATGAGCGAATGCAAAGACATTACCTGAGCGCTCATCCAGAACTGTTTCACTTCGGGTCGGTGCCATATCTCCGGCACTCCGAACCCCGGCCCCTAAGGGGAAAAAGACATAAGCATTAGCGCTTGCTGCAATTAGACAACGAACATTATTATTAAGCTTGAACTTTTGAACAGAACTTTTACAGCGCCTTACCTGAACAGTCAAGCTTACCTGAACTCCCATCAATCCTCAATCCAGTGAAGTAACTGGGTTTCAACGAGCCCCTGCATCAGAAGCAGGATGGAGAGCTCATCCTTCCAAACCCTAAGGTGAGGCTTCACGGGGAATCGTGGAGGAGGTATCGTGGAGGGTTGGAAGGGAGTGGGAGGCTTGAGCATTGTTCCACAGTTGGTAATACTCCCTTTTCACGCACAGGAGGGTATCCAACGAGCCAGGGAAGCCAGAATAGAGGGGCCCTTCCTGTCCATCTTCAGAGTTCTGCACCTTCGACGCCGCGCCTCCGTGGGAACCAGGTGAGCGTTACAGAACGCGAAGCCTTACCACAATTTCCCACCTGGGCGCTATGGAGACTTCCGAGACAGATCAGCTGGCCCATCTTTTAGGGGAATTACGGGCAGAAGTGCACTCAGCCCGCCAGGAGACTAATGCTCTCAGAAGGGAACTAATCCTATCCAAGGAAAGAACTGATGATCTGGCCAAAAGGTTATTGCAGGGCCAGGCAGAGCACACTCCTTTACCTGTTTCCGGAGATATTTCTACAACAATGGGTTCGAATAACCCGGTACAAATCAATCTACCTGGACACATGCCTTTGGCCCCGCCGGAACGTTTTGCGGGGGATCCCAAGAAATATGCCGTTTTTATGAACCAATGCCGTTTACACTTTTTATGCAGGCCCGGGGCCTTCCCCAACGACCAGACCAAAGTAGCCTTTGTACTATCTTACCTCAGTGGCTGTGCTGCCGATTGGTCTATTCCATTGGTAAATCAGGATGATCCCATTCTCCGGGATTTCCAGGGCTTCCAGGCCAGCATGGAAAGATTGTTCGCTCGACACTCGCAGGGACAGGCCCTTGACAACGAACTGCTATCCTTACGACAAGGTAATCAGGATCTTTTGTCCTATATCGCCACCTTTAATAGACTAGTTGTGGAAACCGGATGGCCTGAAAATAAAAGGATCACATTGTTTCATCGAGGCCTGCGTGGAGAGCTTAAAGATGTTATAGCTCAGATAGTAGATCCACCCCAGGCCTGCGCAGACTACATAGACTTAGTGGTTCAACTTGATCACAGACTTCAAAATAGAAAAGCAGATCGGCTCAAGTATGAAACCAGAGTACCTATCAAGACCCACGTTAACTCCAAGAGTACTGACGTTTCCGAACCTATGCAAATTGGCAGTGTTAAAGGACCATTAACGCAGAAGGAACGAGAGAGAAGGCGACAAATGCAACTTTGTCTGTATTGCGGAACTTCCGGTCACTTTCTTCAAAGTTGTCCAGTTAAACCACCCAAGAAGGTGGTTGGAGCCACTGATAACGAGTTATTGACACCTGGTTCGGGAAACGACCTAGCCCGACAAGCGTAGGGGTCCGCTTGCCGAGCTTGAAAACAAACTCTTTGACCTCGCATTTTGTCATGCCAATGGTGCTTGTGAACCCAAAACAGCCTCAGCAGTTGCATGCTATAAAAGCATACATAGACAGTGGAGCTATTGGAAATTACATAGACCGTGAATTGGCTTCCAGGATTAAGCTTCCTCTCCGCCCGAAAGTAACCCAAGATGTAATTACTACAGTTGATGGAACCGAAATAGCCTCAGGGCCTGTAACGCATTCCACAGTTGAAATCACTCTGGTGGGTCAGGACGGACATCGGGAAGCAATCGTGTTTGATGTGATCAAGGCCCCACAATTTCAAGTACTTCTTGGAATCCCTTGGTTAGAAACACATAATCCGAGAATAGACTGGCGAGCAAAGAAGATAACTTTTCCTGATTGTGAACCAACCTGTTACCCAAGGAATCCAGCTATGGGTCTAGCCTCTGTAACTTCCACCCCTGTACAGCTACCATCTGAATACCAAGAATTCCAAGACGTTTTTCAGAAAGAGCAGGCTAACACCTTACCTCCCCATCGATCTTACGATTGCCAAATCGACTTGGTACCCAATGCACAACTACCTTGTAGTAGGATTTATGCTCTTACTGAACCTGAGAACCTGCATTTGCGCCAGTATTTGGATCAATACCTGGCCAATGGTTTCATTCGCCCATCAAAGTCACCAGTCTCTTCCGCTTTGTTCTTCGTACCTAAAAAGGAAGGAGACCTTAGGGCCTGTATTGACTACCGCACCCTAAATCAGATAACGATTAAGAATCATTACCCTTTGCCCCTGATACCTGAGCTTATCGACCAAGTAAAAGATGCTCGTGTGTACACCAAGCTAGATCTCCGAGGAGCTTACCACCTGGTACGTATAAAAGAGGGCGACGAGTGGAAGACTGCATTCCGCACCAAATTTGGGCTCTTCGAATATCAAGTAATGCCCTTCGGTTTGTGCAACGCACCTGCCACCTTTCAGTACTTCATGAATGATGTTCTTCGGGAACTTATCGATGTTTGTGTCATCGTTTATATTGACGACATCCTGGTGTATTCCTCCTCAGAATCTGATCACAGAAACCATGTTAGGGCAGTTCTTGAGAAATTGCGCCAGCACAAATTATTTGCCAAGCTCGAAAAATGCGTTTTTCATACCACAGAAGTGGAGTTTCTCGGATTCATCCTGACACCTCAAGGAATCCGAATGGACTCGCGGAAAGTGGACGCCATTCTCAAATGGCCATCTCCTAGCTCTGTGAAGGGAGTGCAAAGCATGCTTGGCTTTGCCAATTTCTATCGAAGGTTCATCCCGGAATTTTCTCGAACTGTTCAACCCATCACAGCTCTCCTAAAGAAAAACAAATGGTTTGAATGGACTCTTGAGGCTGAACAAGACTTTCAGGACCTGAAGACCAAATTCACCTCTGCACCTGTATTGAAGCACCCGCGCCCAGATCTCCCTTACATCGTGGAAACCGATGCATCCAGTTCGGCCATGGGAGCTGTCCTGTCGCAAAGAGACCCAGAAACTAACCAACTACACCCTGTAGCCTTTTGGTCCAGAAAATTCTCTCCACCTGAACTCAATTACGCAATTACCGACAAAGAACTACTGGCTATTAAATCAGCTTTCAAGGCTTGGCGTCACTATCTTCTCGGTGCAAGACACACCATCACCGTAATTACGGACCACAGAAATTTGCAGTATTTAAAGACGGCCAAAGCTCAATCTTCGCGACAACTCCGATGGGCTTTATTCTTTGCGGAATTTGATGTTGTAATTACCTATCGCCCTGGCTGCAAGAATGGTAAGGCAGATGCCTTATCCCGGATAGGCATGGAAGAACCCAATTCGAGTTTAGAACCTGTGCCAATCATACCGGAACAAAGAATTCTGGGCTTGACTTCATTGCAAACCATTGAGGACATCCAAGCTCAAGTAAAACAGCTTTTTGACTCTTCTGCCTTACTGGAATGGAGTCAAAAGGGTCCTCACTACACCGTTAAGGGTGATTTACCCTACTTCCAAGAGCAGTTATTTCTGCCAAGTAAAGAATTGCAGGAACTTGTCATTACCCGTCATCATGAATCATTAATGGAAGGACACCCCGGTATCGCGAAAACAGAAGAAAAGATCAAACGCCACTTCTGGTGGCCTTCTTGGAGAAAAGACATAAAGTCATTTGTGTTGTCTTGCGGAATCCGTGCCCAAAATAAGAGTCAAAAGAAAAGGCCAGCCGGCCTACTTCAACCTTTGGACATTCCACCAGCACCTTGGCACACCTTGTCAATGGACTTTATAACTGATCTGCCTCCTTGTGGTGGTTACAACACGATTCTCGTAATAGTGGATCTATTCTCCAAAATGGCCCATTTTATCCCTTTAAAAGGATTGCCGTCAGCTTCCACCTTGGCCAAGGAATTTATGGAAAATATAGTGCGGTTACATGGTTTCCCTTCCATATTAGTCTCAGACCGTGGAAGTCAATTTATCTCCCACTTTTGGAAGAAATGTTGCCAACTAGCACAAATAGACGTGCGGTTATCCACCAGCCACCACCCCCAGACCGACGGACAAACCGAGAGAACCAATCAGACTCTCGAGCAATATCTGCGGTGCATGTTACACCAATCCGAGTTGAATTGGAAGGACATCCTTTGGATTGCAGAATATGCATACAACAATTCAGTGCATTCTGGAACCGGACAGACTCCTTTTTATACCCTGTATGGTCACCATCCTCGGACCTCTGACCTAGATCCACCTCTGACCCTGGAGATGCCTGCAGTAAATCACCTACATTCCACAATAACCCAAGCCTTCAAAGAAGCTACAACCCACTTACAGCAAGCCAAGAAAAAGTATAAAGAAAACGCTGATTTGCACCGAAGTAAAACTCCTCCTTACCAAGTAGGAGATCAGGTATGGCTAGCAACTAAACATCTACCCCTCAAGGGTCAGCGAACTTTTAATCCCAGATTCATTGGGCCTTACCCCATCAAAGCTATTATCAACCCAGTGGCCTTTAAACTCGATTTACCATCCAACATGCGGATTCATCCCGTTTTTCACGCATCTCTTCTAAAACCAGTACAACCTGGAACCAGACTGTCTGAGCCCCCAGGCCCTGTCCAAATTGATGGAGAATTAGAATTCGAAGTGAAAGACATTTTAGATTCCAAGATAGTTAAGTCGAAACTCTTCTATCTTGTTGATTGGAAAGGATATGGACCTCAGGAAAGATCTTGGGAACCCAGTAACTATGTTCACGCACCACGATTAATTCAAAGATTCCATCGAAGATTCCCGCACAAACCAAAACCCCCGGAGGAAAAGACCTTGGGAGGGGCCTTGAGGGGGGGTACTGTCATGATGCCTACCTCTTAGGAGCCAGGCCGGGCCCAGCAACCCCAGAGGCAGACATCATTTTCCCCAGGGAAGTCTCAGCGGGCCCAAGTCGGGGCCCTTTGGACTCAGTCCTGGCGCCTTAGGCGCCAGGTTCATAGCGGACCCCAGTCCTGGCGCCTTAGGCGCCAGGCTCATAGAAGAGGATATGTGTTTAAGTGCTTGGGTGCACACTTACCTGATGCAGACCTTGCTGCTTCATCCAGGCCCTCTTGAGGCCTGAATGGGACTACTTAACCTGTAGGACTACTTCACCACCCGGGTGTGGTCAGGGAAGGATACATACCTGATTGGTGGAAGGATACATACCAGGAACTTCTTCCAAGGCTATTTAAACCCCACCCGAACAGCCACACATGCTTCGCGTTGTTCTGCACCTAGCAGCTGGACGCTCACCGTGTCAGCTCCTGCATCCTGACTTCAGCCACGCCTGCCAGCACCCTGGAACACCTGCAAGGGGAGAAAGGAAGAGAATAGGAGAAGAAAAGCCCTTACCTGCTAAATCTGCATCCCGGAGTCATTTCTCCAACGGCCCTGAAAAGGAAGACATCATTTTAAAGGCATTTCGTTTCGATCGCTGCAGCGCTGCACTTTACTCACCTTTGCAAGGCGCTTCCATCTTCAGCAGCGATCTTCCGGATTCAGCTACGCCCCGGCGCCTAGAGGAAAAAAGACAAGAACAAAGGTGAGAGGAGAAAAGGAATAAGGAAAGCTCAGTTTCCTTTTAAGTCTTACCTGTTGGATTATTCCCACTGCATTTCGGGTCCTGCCGCTTCCTGGCATCTCCGGACCCCGGCCCCTATGGGGAAAAAAGACAAAGACATTGAATGAGCGAATGCAAAGATATTACCTGAGCGCTCATCCAGAACTGTTTCACTTCGGGTCGGTGCCATATCTCCGGCACTCCGAACCCCGGCCCCTAAGGGGAAAAAGACATAAGCATTAGCGCTTGCTGCAATTAGACAATGAACATTATTATTAAGCTTGAACTTTTGAACAGAACTTTTACAGCGCCTTACCTGAACAGTCAAGCTTACCTGAACTCCCATCAATCCTCAATCCAGTGAAGTAACTGGGTTTCAACGCGCCCCTGCATCAGAAGCAGGATGGAGAGCTCATCCTTCCAAACCCTAAGGTGAGGCTTCACGGGGAATCGTGGAGGAGGTATCGTGGAGGGTTGGAAGGGAGTGGGAGGCTTGAGCATTGTTCCATAGTTGGTAATACTCCCTTTTCACGCACAGGAGGGTATCCAACGAGCCAGGGAAGCCAGAATAGAGGGGCCCTTCCTGTCCATCTTCAGAGTTCTGCGCCTTCAACGCCGCGCCTCCGTGGGAACCAGGTGAGCGTTACACCATCATGGTGGTGGTCTGATGCCTTTATGCACTTTTGGAAGTGCGTAGAATGCCGATGGCCTTGTGCTGTTTGGTGTAAGGAAAGATGCTTCTTTTTCATTAATGTACCCTTCAATGAGGGCTTCCTCCATGATAGGTGCAATTACGGCTCTGAGTAGTGGTGTTGGATCCCCTGTTAGAGGTCTGTCATTTTTGGTGTCATCTACTAGGCAATATACCATATGGTTGTAGTCAGAAGCTTTGTTTCTAGCACGAGAGCACGACTGAGCACACAGCGCCTTGGAGTGCGGAAATCCCATACTTACGGTAAGACAGAAATACATCTGACTACAAAAGATATTGTAATAGATCAAAATCGCATAGCGCACGCGATTACATATGTGACCGGCAATCATAGAATGCCACGCTTAGAAAAGCAGCAAACTAAGCGAAGTGACAGAATCCCGCTTGAACGGACATGTCACTGCAATGCAATAAGTATTCAACGTGCTTGGTCACACACGCAACCAGATTAAGCCCCGTGTTATGAACACAGACATCAAAGCAACCTTATGATCCATACGGAGAAGAAGTGGAAAGCTTCGTACACATGTCTTGCACGGAGTAAAAAGCGTCTTCCATCCTAACGCTCACCTCCCACCGTGAGACATAAGAATATGCCTGCACACACACAGGGCAAAAGTATTTGGACAGTGTTCACATCTTTAACTTAGAACCGATCCACAAGACAACAAGAAAACAAATATGAGAAGGTGGGGGTATGGCAAGTAAAAGCAAGACCCGCCTGAGAGCTAGATAAAAGCGACATTGAGGATTGCCCTGAAATCTGGCACCGTTAGGGTGAAAATTCAAAATAATATATGGGCGGAGCACATCTGGCACCACCATGCTGGCCATAGGGGTAGTAGGGACCGGTGCAAACAGCATGTGATTGCCAATGAAGCATGAGATGTCAATAAACATAAAAAACACAAATGGCTAATTCCTATCCCTCTCCTTAGGGGATCCGGCCACTGACCACACATCCGGGATCTCTCACAACAAACAGAGACCAAGATCTCCTCAAACAACACCACCCAGACATAAACTATGGACGTCTGGGTTTAAGATAACACTCCACTACCATATTATGAATTTGTTGCGGTATCTGTACTTAAGTAACTGAAATATGCATATATATAACTGTCAGTGTTCCTTGGTGGGGGTTGGGATGTCCGTGGACCATCGACAGAACACGATGTAAATAGAAAAAGGATATATCCCAAAGAACTAGTAATTATTTGTACTCATGCAAAACAGCATATATAAGCAGAATATAACTCTATTGGACCCAAGACAAAATATGTCCTAATATTCTCCCTATGTGGATGTGGTATCCCCGCCATATCCTATGGAGAAGACGATCAAACCAGATGTTGCAAATTAATGGTCCTGATGAAGATGATGAATGAGAGAAAGTCATTGAAACCGGTCAACCACCTGGATGGGTGATACCCCTGAAGAAGATACGGAATACACAATATAACCAACACCACTGAAGTGGAGAACAGCTTTTTTCCTTTTACCAATTATTTTTGATCCTAACAATAACCATACTGGGGTTACTTGGAAACTTATCATTGATTAGCGAGAATAAAATAAAACAACTTTCTACAATAGGGTGCCAATCTGGCCCCCAAGAGAAAAAGAAAAAGTAAAGACACTTTTTCAGCCAATCAATACCTTTCCCATATCCCGAATTACAATTTGTGTAATCCATAGAGGATTGCCAGAAGACTGTCTTCACGATCTAATAAAAAAATAGTTTTGGACTTGATTTTAGATGATTTTGGGCTAACCAACAAATCTTTCATCGCTATAAATACTGTCGACACACTTTCTAGAAGGTCAATAAACGAAATACGGGGCATAGGTACCATGAGGAAACAGTTCCTCCATTAAATGTTTACGGAATTAAAATATATACGGTTTAGCCATTTTATTATAATCTGTTTGTCCACCAAGAAACATACCTGAGGAGCGCACGTTATAAATATAGGGACAGCTCTCCTTTTTCTTTCCCTATTAGATAGGCGGTCCACCACCTCCTACCTAGGGATAGGCACCCCACAAACAGGGAAAGGGTGTTCTTCCATTTAGGGATTCTGATAGTTCACACATTCACTGTAAAAAGAAATAATACTTGAAGAAATGTTTTTACCTGAAAATATTGTTGTGTCTTAAAATGGTTACCTTAACTAACACTTAAGGCTAATTTGCTATTCTCAATCATATTCTTTGATTGTCTTTTTGTGCATACACCATGTTTGACAAATATTTTCTGGAACAAATGTTTGCATTTGTGATTATTGAGGGAATGGGTAGCTACTAAGGTAAGCCATAAAGATGTTTGCAAATTAACTCACAGCTATAATTATTTAGGTAGAATGATTATTATTAATTCAAGACATTTTCTAATTTGAGTAATAAGATAATCGTTTTACATATTTAATCAAGTGTAGTCACATATCAAACACCTCAATAAAATGTTAGATTACAGAAAGCAAAACATATACGGGGGCAATGGCATTTGCCGGAGCCTGCAACCCACTTTTTCAAAGACTCATCCAGGTCTTTTAATTGCCACATAAAACTTTACCCCTTTTCCTGTTCCAGGTTATAATGAGTCCTGGGCTCTATTTGTATGGTGGGCAGGGACAAGCCTCTCAACCCAATTTAGAAAGGTATAACTCTGAATGAAGTCCCAGACACTATATGTATGTGATCATGAAGAGCCTGTGGTTGGTGAAAGGAAGTGGTGAAAGTGAATTTATATACGAATCAGAAAAATAGTACCTATGTAGAGACATTTATAGAAATGCATTTATTTCATGAATTTCTCTTTCAGATTGTATACACTGGGATTGTTATCTATGCTCCAGCACTAGCACTAAATCAAGGTAAGAGGGGAACCTAGAAGGATTACCTGACAAATTGTCTGTCTGTCTGTTCAATTCTCTGTCTATCTATCCATCCATAAATCTATCTATCTATCTATCTATCTATCTATCTATCTATCTATCTATCTATCTATCTATCTATCTATCTATCTGCCTAGTCCAACTTAATGAGTATGTTTTACTAAAGAACATTCTGAGATTTAAATAAATCAGCTCCTGCCCACTTGATAGAACAGAACCTGTCATTCCTGCTATGCTAAACAAGGTCAAAACCATGGTAGATTTGGGAAGTCTGGGAGAAAATGTTTTATTGTATTTCTCTATACCATGGATCATGACATCCTCCTAGATAAGTAAATCGGATTAGGACAACCAGTTCTGCATTGAATTGTATAGAACCATTTCTAGAACCATGGGGCAGGCCACTTCAGTCCTAGATTTCTGTTCTGACTTCAGAATGATCTCTTGTGGTGTTCCACAGCCCTCCCTCCCCTGATTTATAACCTATGTACTCTCCCAATGATGAAAATTCTGGACTCATACTTCATACAATATTTACATTACACCGATGACACTCAAACTGTGCATAGACCTGCCCCTTCCTCCTCCAGTTAAACAACTTCTCACTCAGTATGACTGACATTGATTGCTGGATGGTGGCTAACAAATTGACATGGGCAGCCTCAAAAAGCGAGATTCCAATAGTTGGACCCCTCAGCATCTGGTCACCTGTGCCAGACCCATGCCTGTTGCCAGTTGATCAGATGTGTAAACTCAGAGTTATTATTGATTCAAAACCTTCCCTTAAACCACACATTTCAGCTGTAGCAAAAATCACAAGATCATGCTTTATTTGCTTTAAACAATTAACAATATTCCTTGTTTGGAGTGCAACACCGATAATCTGACAAATTGATTATGCTAATGGAGTCTATCTTCGTCTTCCCGTCTATTGGTTCCACCTTCTGCATAGATTACAGAATGTTGCTGCCCAATGGTCAGTGCCATTAGTTTTTGAGAGTCAGTCTTTAAAGACATCTCTGATCTACACAAGTTACCTATTCTTAAAATAAATGTTTTGCAGCTCTTGCATAGCATGCAGAGCCTTTTTACTTTATTGGTCCTGTTTTCCTGAGAAAGAATTGTCAATGCCTAACCTAAAAGTCTGTTTATTGTTTTGAACCTGCGTCATTAACAAAAACAAGTAGCAGATATATTTGTTGTTCAAACCATCTAACTTTGGAACAATGTCCCTCTCACTCTAAAATCTACAACTGATTACCTCTCTTGTTGCAAACAGCCCAAAGCATACCTGTGTAAACATAATCTTTGGACCTACTTCCCCATAAAGGTGTTACCTATGTCATTTTTTGACAGCAAGAAGCCAACTGGCAGTATAGATCGTTTTTAAGAAATATCCCTACGGCATAACAGAACAGGTGGATCTGAACCCGGAAATGGGTGGCATATTTAATCCTGGATATTTCAATAGATGTAAATACAAAATGGGATCCAGCTAATAATACATTGCGAATTGCACACAAATTATTAATGGATTTGTATTTCCCAGAAACAAAATGAAGGATTAATGTTGCTGCGCACCACTATTTTCCCTCTCTCGCTAAGACTGCCCTATTGATAGACCCATGCAGTGCTAGGTTACTTAAGTGCATCTGTTCACTTTTTGTTAAATATGGTTTGACTACCATTTCATATGTGGAAACATGAGCAGCATTACTTTAAAACAGATGTGCAGTGTTCCTTTTTTTATTAGTTAAAATCCCAAAATGGCATACTCAGCCTTTGCTTCTTCTCTGATCTTCTCCTATCAATAGTGTGCATGCCATAATTGGGTTGGGCTGTAGTAACACATATTGCTAAAATGCCAAGAGGCAATTCCATGTGTTGTGTAGCGGAAAAATCCAGATTCGAAATCCAAATGTTGAATGAAATAGGTTGGTAAATCTTTTCATTGCAGCAAAGCAAAGTAATACATCACATGGAAATGTACATCGATAGAACATGTTCCAATAGACAAAATCCAATCTGTGTAGCCCTCACCTTAAAATCTCATCTTTTATACACTTCCCAATACATTGAAACCTAGGAGAGTGGCGAGGAATACAAACTTATGACTTAGAATATTTAAGATATGATATGATACAATATTTTATTTGTATCGTGCTCATACACAAGTGTTTCAGAAGTATCTTTTGGT
This sequence comes from Ambystoma mexicanum, assembly GCF_040938575.1. Taxonomy (NCBI): domain Eukaryota; kingdom Metazoa; phylum Chordata; class Amphibia; order Caudata; family Ambystomatidae; genus Ambystoma; species Ambystoma mexicanum. The sequence goes on from NC_090936.1 coordinate 873,342,851, forward strand.
TTAACGCTTATCTTCAAACACAAGCAATAACTGTTTCACTTTCACTGTAGCGCATCTGGCCTTCTATATGTTATCCTGCAGCTGCAAGCTCATTCTTGTGGATTTACAATCGTTACTCAGCTGTACAAAAAGAAGTGAACAAAGTTTAGCAAACTAGCACACTGTGCAGCAGCTTAGTAAAGCAAAACACATTCTCATTTTATGGTGCCTAGCGGAAACACATCTTGTGGGCAAGTGTTCATTGTTTCAAGATGGAGTACATTTATCCACCACATTCTTGTATGCATTTTATACTGAAGACAGGGAAATAGGAACTTTTTAGTTAAGCTTTCATGGGAATTATTTTAGGAAGGCTATACATATAATCCTTCTTTATGAATCCTCAGTGACATTAGTAGTAGAGTGGAATAACTTTCATCAAACATTTCAAGTGACAGGTAGCCCCACCCCTTTCATCACTCCTTAAACCCCTTTACATTTGGTTGATCCCCTATGAATGTAATGACCACCAATAAATGGTATATACATTTTATATAAATTTGATAAGAACCGCTCTGTAGTCTATAACACATTTGATATAGATTTACCAGAACCCCTATACATTTAATTGAACACCAATACATTTGATGAATCCCCAAAAACATATTACCTACTTTGTATATGAATTTTACATACATTTGATAAGAACCCGAATGGGGTTGATAGATAAATAAAACTTTTATAGCAGCACTATTGTTTGATTGTGTCTATGTGCTAAATAGTCATGTGTCTATAGGCGGCACTAAGGACATGACGCTATTAGTGGTGGAGTCTCACAATACAGATATATAGCTATTATTGTAGGCCTCGAAAGCACGTGCGCTCTTCAGACTTCATGGGGCTATCAAGTGTGGTGTCTGGGAAACTGTAATTATGAACATCTCCAGTTATGATGGGAACGAAACAGCCCCCGACAGCACAGAGATTGTGATGATAATTTATTTACCTTACTGTCTTAGGAGGACATGAAACAGTCATGATGCAATGGGCAACTCACAGGCCTGGAAGGCGGACAGCTCAGTGTGAACATGTCTACACTTTGTGTGGGCAGTCAGCCGCCTCTCATCGCTACTGTTTTGGGGTGGTGTGCTGAAGAAGACATTCAGAATGCTCAGACAAATGCAGCCAAGATATAGCTAATTTGCAAATGGTTAACGGTGCTGATGCTGTGGTTCTGGAGCAGTCCGGGGGTGTAGAGGCCGTAATATCATGTTTAGACATGCAACATGCTGAAATGTAGTCTGGATACAAGTCTTTTATCATGCAGAATGATGCAGTTGAGGTAGGGGAGAGTGTTCCCAACCCTCTCAACATATGGAGAATACAGAACGACATGGATCGCAGATATCGGATGTCATGCCAGCCGGTGTGATACCTAACCCAGTGTTAAAACCATGCATATCTGTTTATTCCCTACAGCTCCTAGCTGATAAAATGGACATCAATGAGGAGAGCCAAACTGTAGCAGCCACTGTCCATATTTACTGTTTTTGCTGCTCAAATCAAATTAATGTGGACAATAGTGTTAAAGATAATACGGGCACAACCCTTGGGAACTGGGCTGATAGCTCAGCCATTTGGGACTTCACAGTCATAGTGGTGAAAACATGTTTAAAACAATACTTTTATAAATGGTGCGATGGGCATAAAATTGATGATCCGCAGCAGGAGGCTCATGAATGTTTGCAAATATCCTATACAGATAAAATGTGACATAAAATATGCTACTTGTTGACCCTGAAATCTGACATTCCCCACTCATATAATTAAATAACAATATAATAAGACACCAATGGACACACCCCAGTAGGGAATGAGACCAGAACCAATTGCGAGTGAGTAAAAGATAAGCCTTTATATAAAGTTAAAAGGGGCACACAGAGGAATCTGCTATTCTGAGAGCGCTCTGCCCAGAAATACAGAAAGTACACATTACAAAAACACGTAATTTATGACGTGTGCTATAGGGGATACAATAAGTACTGCTCATTGGTTGGAAGAGACAAGACATTACATATCTTATAATGGTGTTGCTCCAGGATTGGTCAGCGCTGAACTTGCAACTTCTTGAGACACATGAGTCAGCTGGCCTCATCAGGGAGGTGTGTGGAGTCAGGCGATGTCTGTGCAGTCATATTTCTTGCTATCTAACTCTTCACACTAAGCTACACAAGATTTAGTATAATGTATAAAATTCAACATAATATGTGGATATTACATAAACATTTGACTTGGGCCACAGGGAGAGTGAAGGTACATGGGTCCAGGTGCCTTATCTAACACAGTATTTCAGAATACGTTGACCATTCGGTTCTTACATCCAACATGGGTGTTTTACTCTTTATTAGTACAGGAAAAATATATGGCCTCACAGGATTAGATACACATGGGCAAACTGGGGTGGCACACGAACCAGGGTCTTGTAACTTCTACATCAAAGGGAAATGAGGTTAGGGGGCTTGAGGTACATAATATTCAGGGCTGGGTTTGTCAGAGCATAGGCAGGTTTGTGGAGACGATTGGGGTTCCTGTGGCCAGGCTCTTGCCCGGTCACACACAGGGCTGTGATCTCAGAGGAAGAAGAGAGATACAGTGTTATCTTGCAACAATTCACTGCCAAGCTTCTGTTAGAATAGAGCAGCCGTGGAGACGGCAGAGTGGAGGAGATGGGGGTGACAGGCTGGCTGTGTGTGGAGAGAGAAGTGGAGATGTGCAAACTTGCATTCAGTGTGTATGTGGGTCATAGTAGAAAATGGAGTCTGTGGTTCATACAAAATGGAGTCTATAGTTCATACAAAAAATTGAGTCTCATGGCTCTGTGGCCAATCACACTTATGTATTAGTCAACAGCTACCTCATACCTTGGCCAGAGGTGCTGTTACGCTCACTTGGACCCCACAGGGGCGTCGAACGGAACTGGACTGCCACCGACTCCACCAGCGTGACTCGTAGTGCAGTGATGCTGACTGGACTGGCCCTCCTAGTTTCATCTGCTTGACCCGTAAGAATAATCTCCTAAAGGTAGGAAAAAGGGAATTAGCCACCCGTGGTCGAGAGGATACACGCACTCAATTGTTCCCCACTGAACACCTCCTGTATTCCCTTTCACTGGTCTCACCTTATTGTTTGAAAAGATGAGCTCTCCATCCTGCGTGGGGGGGGGGCAGGGGCGTGTAGAAAACCAGTTACTTCACTGGTCTGAAGGAGTTGGGTGAGTTCCAGACAACTGATGACTCTGAGGTAAGTAGCATATAGTTCTTTAGAGTTCAAAGTGTCTGTTATTCACTCTCTCTTGCCCCTCTTTTCTCCCTTTTTTCTTGCAGCTTGAGCAGAGGGATGATCACCTCATTGGAAGCAGAAGCGCTTAGGTATGAGTCTGTATTTCCCAAACTGTCCGGCAAAAAATAATGGCCCAAATGTATTTAACTGACTTCCTTCTGTCTCCCTACAGGTGCGGCGTAAGAAGAAATGGTGTGCAGAAGAAGAATGCCTCGGGCGATGAACTCAAGTAAGTATCTTGCGGTGAAAGAAGATTGTCCTTGTTGGCTATTGGCTCACCTTGTTATTTGTCTTGTCTTTTCAGATGCCAGGATTTTGGCGACGAGGCAATGGAGGCTGCGCCGGGTCGCCGAGATACTGTGAAGACTGATGAGTATGGCGCGGCGCTGCAGCTGGCGAAGCGACGCTTTTGAATTTAAAGTCTCTTTCTCTATTCGATGGTGCGGCAGCTCTGAGAACTGCTGGTGATCAACAGGTAATGTCCTTGTTCTAACTTTTCCTTCTTCTTTCCCTTCTTTCTAGGATCTGGTCCGGAGTCAAGGAGGGCGTGGCTGAAGACAGGATGCTTGGCTTGCAGGCACGGTGAGCGTTACGCTGCGGAAGGCAGAATAACGCAAAGCGTGTGCTGTTCATCGGGCGAGGTTTAAATAGCCTTCAAAGTAGTCCTAGGTAAGAAGTCCCAATACCACACCCAAGCAAAAAATAGTCCTTAAAGAAAAGTAATCCCTTCCAGGCCTCACAATGGCCTATGCTTAAGTTTCTTGCAGCATGGTCTGCATGAGGTAAGTTTGACAAAATGAGCCTGGCGCCAACTGGGATGGTGGGAATCCCAGTGGGTGCTTGGATGACTGTTTCCTGGGCAGATGGACTTGGTCCTGATATCCGGGGGCAGGCATCATGACAGCACTCCCCCCCCAAGGCCCCTCCTAAGGTAGTTCTTCTCGTTGGTCCGGGTTTATCTGGGGAATTCTGATGGAATTTTCTTATCAACCTTGGTGCATGGATGTAGTCACTCGATTCCCATGACCTTTCCTGTGGCCCATAACCCTTCCAGTCAACTAGATAAAAGAGCTTTGATTTGACTATTTTTGAATCCAAAATATTTTTTACTTCAATTTCGGGTTCCCCATCTATTAGGATGGGATCAGGTGGCTTGGTGAGTCTTGTTCCAGGTTGTACTGGTTTCAGAAATGAAACTTGAAAGACGGGGTGTATTCACATAGTTGAAGGTAACTCCAATTTAAAGGCCACGGGATTGATAATGGCCTTAATAGTGTAAGGTCCCAAATATCTGGGGTCTGAGTTCCTTTCAGAGGTATGTGTTTTGTAGCCAGCCAAACTTGGTCTCCTATCTGGTATGGCGGAGACTTGCTTCTGTGTTGATCTGCAGTCTTCTTGTATCTTTCCTTAGCTTGTTTCAAATGTTCAGCTGCTCTTTTAAAAGCTTATGTAATAGTGGTGTGTAGATGGTTTACAGCGGGCATTTCTAAGTGTTGGGGTGAGTCGAGTTCTGAGGTCCGAGGATGTCGCCCATATATGGTATAAAAAGGGCTTTGTCCAGTTCCTGAATGTAAAGAGTTATTGTATGCATATTCGGATATCCACAAGAATTCCTTCCAATTGCCTTCAGTTTGGTGTAACATGCAACGTAGGTATTGCCCAAGAGTTTGATTGGTTCTCTCCGTCTGACCATCGGTCTGGGGATGGTGGCTGGTTGATAATCTCACGTCGATTTGGGCCAATTGACAGCATTTTTTCCAAAACTGTGAAATAAACTGGCTACCTCGATCAGAAACCAATACTGAGGGGAATCTGTGTATTCGAACAATATTTTCAAGAAATTCCTTAGCCAAGGTTGAAGCTGAAGGTAGCCCCTTCAAGGGGATGAAATGAGCCATCTTGGAAAATAGGTCCACTATAACTAGAATGGTGTTAAATCCATTACATGGGGGAAGGTCAGTAATAAAGTCTAGGTATAAGGTGGCCCTTGTTTAACCTGTCTCGTAATTCTGCTGGGTCAAACAGTTGTTTGATTTTAAAATGGACGTCAACTAGAGTTTGCAGAGTGTATATACCAAGTATTCTTTTCTCCGAAATTATAAGTACTGGGTCAGGGCTTGAACATGCTTCTCCCATTCCGATACAGGACAGGGCATCAGCTTTGCCATTTTGACAACCTGGTTGATAAGTAATCACGAAATCAAATTCCGCAAGGAATAAGGCCCGCCTAAACTGACGTGATGATTAGGCCTTGGCTGTCTTCAAGTATCGCAAATTCCGGTGATCGGTGATTACAGTGATGGTATGCCTAGCACCGAGAAGATAATGCCGCCAAGCCTTAAACACTGACTTGATGGCCAGTAGCTCCTTGTCGGTAACAGCATAGTTTAGTTCAGGTGCTGATAATTTTCTTGACCAGAATGCCACTGGTTGAAGTTGGCCAGTCTCAGGATCCTTCTGAGAAAGAACGGCCCCCATGGCTGAGCTGGATGCGTCAGTTTCCACCACGTATGGAAGTTCAGGACGTGGATGTCTTAAAATGGGAGCAGAAGTGAATTTTGTTTTAGATTCTGGAAGGCCCTTTCTGCTTCTTCGGTCCATAGGAAGCGTTTATTCTTTCGCAAAAGGGCTGAGATAGGGTGTACAATATGTGAGAATTCTGGAATAAATCTGTGGTAGAAATTAGCAAATCCGAGCATGCTTTGTACTCCTTTAACTGAGGTGGGTGAAGGCCACTTGAGGATAGCGTCCACCTTTCGTGAATCCATTTGAACTCCATTTGGGGTCAGGATAAATACAAGGAATTCTACTTTAGTAGAGTGGAAGACGCACTTTTCCAATTTCGCATATAGCCGATGCTTACGTAGTTTTTCACGGACAGCATGAACATGTTTCACATGGTTCACATGGTCTGATTCTGAGGAGTACACTAAAATGTCGTCTATGTATACAACAACACAGACGTCAATGAGTTCACAAAGGACATCGTTCATAAAATACTGGAAGGCTGCCGGTGCATAGCACAGCCCGAAAGCCATCACCTGGTATTCGAACAATCCGTACTTGGTGCAAAAGGCAGTCTTCCATTCATCGACTTTCTTAACTCATACCAGATGATATGCCCCTCTAAGGTCTAACTTTGTGTAGATACAGGCTTCTTTTACTTGGTCCAGTAATTCTGGGATCAGGGGCAGCGGGTATCAGTTTTTTACCGTAATTTTGTTTAACGCGCGATAATCTATGCAAGTCCTAAGGTCACCTTCCTTTTTTGGCACGAAGAATAACGCTGATGCTGATGGAGACTTGGATGGACAAATGAACCCATTAGCAAGGTATTGATCCAGATATTGCCGTAGGTGGAGGTTTTCAGGTTCTGTGAGGGCGTAGATCCTACTGCATGGAACTTGGGCACCGGGTGAGAGATCGATCTGACAATCATATGATCTGTGAGGTGGTAACGTGTTTGCTTGGTCTTTTTGAAAAACATCCTGAAATTCTAGATATTCCTGAGGTAACTGAGTCATCGGGTCACGACTGTGGCCAGGCGTTTGTCCAAGGTTTTTACTGGATAACAAGTGTGTGCACAATCCGGGAAAGTCACTCTCTTTTCTCGCCATTCAATACAAGGGTTATGTTTTTCCAACCATGGTATTCCCAGCATTATTTGGAACTGGGGGGCCTTGATTAAGTCAAACACAATGCTCTCTCGATGCCCATCTTGACCCAACAGTGTCATCTCTGAAGTTGAATGAGTCACTGGTCCGGAGGCAATTTCAGTCCTATCGACAGTGCTAATGATATCAGTTGTGGTCTTTTTGCAAAGAGGTAGGTTCATCCTTGTAGCCAATTCGTGGTCCATGCAATTTCCTATAGCCCCGCTATCAATGTATGCTTTCACTCCGTGCAAACGAGATGGTTGCCTGGAATCAATAAGGACCATTGGCATAATTAGGTGCGATGCCTGAGTGTCCTTCTTTATGCTTGGCAAGCGGACCTCTACGCTTGTCAGGCATGGTCGTTTCCCGACTCAGACTCTATATTGCTTTTGTCAGCAGCTCTGACCATCTTTTTGGGTGGTTTCACTGGGCAAGCCCGTAAAAAGTGTCCCGAGGTTCCACAATACAAACACAATTGTAACTGCTGCCTCCTTTCCCTTTCTTTTTGAGTTAAAGGTCCTTTAACCCCTCCAATTTGCATAGGTTCAGATTCATCAGTTCCTTTGGGGATAACATTGTCTTTAGGTCTTACCAATACACGATTCTGGAACCTGGCTCGATCCGCCTTACGATTCTGAAGTCTGTGATCCAACTGGACCACCAGATCTATGTATTCTGCACAATCTTGGGGTGGGTTCACTACTTGTGCCAGAACTTCTTTTAGTTCACCCCGTAGACCACGATGAAATAATGTAATTCGTTAGACCTCTGGCCACCCGGTTTCTACTATCAATCTGTTGAAAGTTGCGATGTAAGTTAACAAATCCTGGTTACCCTGCCGTAAAGACAAAAGCTCGTTATCCAAGGCCTGGCCTTGGGAATGTCGAGCAAATAGTTTTTCCATGCTTAGTTGAAAACCTTGGAAATCCCGAAGAATGGGGTCATCCTGATTGACTAATGGGATAGACCAATCGGCAGCACTGCCGCTGAGATATGATAATACAAAGGCCACCTTTGCTTGGTCATTCGGAAAGTCTCCTGGTCTACACAAAAAATGCAGGCGGGATTGGTTCATAAACACAGCAAACCTTTTTGGGTCCCCTGAAAAGCGTTCTGGTGGTGCTAAAGGAAATGTTCCTGGTAGGTTTATCTGTACTGGGTTGCTTGATGGAACTGGAGCAGCAGCTCCCCGAGTCCAGGTAAAGGCGTGTGCCCAGCTTGGGCTTGAAGTATTTGCCTGGCAAGGTCATCTGTACGTTCCTTGGACACAATCAGTTCTCTCCTAAGAGCATTAGTCTCTTGACGGGCGGAATGCACTACTGCCCTAAGTTTGCTTAGTAGTTGGGCTAATTGGTCAGTCTCAGAGGTCTCCATGATGCCCGGGTGGATGTTTGTAGAGAGGCTTTGCGTTCTGTTACGCTCACCTGGACCCCACAGGGGCGTCGAACGGAACTGGACTGCCAAGGACTCCACCAGCGTGACTCGTAGTGCGGTGATGGCTGACTGGACTGGCCCTCCTAGTTTCGTCTGCTTGACCAGTAAGAATAATCTCCTAAAGGTAGGAAAAAGGGAATTAGCCACCCGTGGTCGAGAGGATACATGCACTCAATTGTTCCCCACTGAACACCTCCTGTATTCCCTTTCACTGGTCTCACCTTATTGTTTGAAAAGATGAGCTCTCCATCCTGCGTGGGGGGGGCAGGGCGCGTAGAAAACCATTTACTTCACTGGTCTGAAGGCGTTGGTTGAGTTCCAGACAACTGGTGACTCCGAGGTAAGTAGCATATAGTTCTTTAGAGTTCAAAGTGTCTGTTATTCACTCTTGCCCCTCTTTTCTCCCTTTTTTCTTGCAGCTTGAGCAGAGGGATGATCACCTCATTGGAAGCAGAAGTGCTTAGGTATGAGTCTGTATTTCTCAAACTGTCCGGCGAAAAATAATGGCCCAAATGTATTTAACTGACTTCCTTCTGTCTCACTACAAGTGCGGCATAAGAAGAAATGGTGTGCAGAAGAAGAATGCCTTGGGCGATGAACTCAAGTAAGCATCTTGCGGTGAAAGAAGATTGTCCTTGTTGGCTATTGGCTCACCTTGTTATTTGTCTTGTCTTTTCAGATGCCAGGATTTCAGCGACGAGGCAATGGAGGCTGCGCCGGGTCACGGAGATGCTGTGAAGACTGGTGAGTATGGCGCGGCGCTGCAGCTGGCGAAGCGACGTGTTTGAATTTAAAGTCTCTTTCTCTATTCGATGGTGCGGCAAGCTCTGAGAACTGCTGATGATCAACAGGTAATGTCCTTGTTCTAACTTTTCCTTCTTCTTTCCCTTCTTTCTAGTATGTGGTCCGGAGTCGAGGCGGGCGTTGCTGAAGACAGGATGCTCGGCTTGCAGGCACGGTGAGCGTTACGCTGCAGAAGGCAGAATAACGCGAAGCATGTGCTGTTCATCGGGCGTGGTTTAAATAGCCTTCAAAGTAGTCCCAGGTAAGAAGTCTCAAAACCACACCCAAGCAAAAAATTGTCCCTAAAGAAAAGTAATCCCTTCCAGGCCTCACTATAGCCTATGCTTAAGTTCCTTGCAGCATTGTCTGCATGAGGTAAGTTTGACAATATGAGCCTGGCGCCTACGGCCCCAGGACCGCACCCATATAGCTCCTAACTGGGATGGTGGGAATCCCAGTGGGTGGTTGGATGCCTGTTTCCTGCGCAGATGGACTTGATCCTGATATCCGGGGGCAGGCATCATGACAGGTGCGTTGTCAACCGTGGAATCAGCATATCGTGTGCGTCATCAGGAATGAAGGGGGCCTGGGAGAACCTTCCTCCCTTACATTCCCCCTTTCATTACTTAATTAACAAATAATGTAACTCTTCCAAAGGCCTCAAAAACAAACTCTTTAACTAACATACACCCCCCCTCCCTTCCCCCTTGCCACCTCCCCTATTGTTACTCTGCATGCATCTCCACTTCCATTTAACCATGTATGTATATCTCGCCTCACTGTCATGTAACTAAGTTTTTTCTCTGTAACCAGCAATGATTTTGTCTGTAACAACGCCATGATGCCTCAGGGCTGCTGCGTGCTTTATAAATGTAAATAAATAAATAAATAAATAGTGATGATACTAAAGAAATAAAGGCAGGGTCTGGCGTATACTATCTCTGAAGGGGGACTACAGGTTGGATGTGAGGAGCCAGGTCTTAAGTTTTCTCCGGAATGAGGCGTGGGAGGGGCCAGTTCTAATGGCTAGAGGTAGGGCGTTCCAGCCTTTGGCTGACACAACTGGGAAGCTGCGTCCCCCGGCCTTGATTCTTTTGAATTTTTGGAACTGTATGAAGGAAGGCTGAGGCAGAGCGTGTGGGCTTGGTGGTATGGGTTGGAATGAGCAAGTTTGTGAGATATTTGGGAGCTATATTAGAAAGGCATTTGTGGGTGATTGCCATTGTTTTGAATTTGCTTCAGTCCTGAACCGGTAGTCAGTGCATTTTATGTCTAGTTTCAGAGATATGCTCTCTTTTTGATATGCTTAGGGCCATCCATAAGGCGTTATTTTGAGTGATCTGAAGTTTTATGATACTGCTAGTCGCTGTGCCAGCCAAGAGTATATTACAGTAGTCAGGTTTAGACAGAAGGAGGGCTCTTGCTAAGTTTAGGCAGCTGTCGGTTGTTAAGTAGGGTCTGCTAGTGTAAATGAGCTTGGCAGTGTAGGCTGCTGATGAGATCGTTGAGTTGACTTGTCTGGAGAAGGTTAAAGAGGAGTCCAGATACACGCCTAGCATTTTGACTTCTTTGGAGACAGTGATGGTATTCCCGTCTATTATGAAGTGTTTGAATTTGGGGTCAAGTTTTTGAGTACCGACCAGAAGCTCTGTTTTTTCATCATTTAGACAAATTTCATGTTGACCCATGGATCATCTGGTATATGTTGTTGAGAGTGGAAGCACCTGTATCATAATCTCCAGAGAAATGGAGAAGTATCTGTGTATCGTCCGCATAGTTTGTATAGGACAATCTGCGTTCATCTAGGCGGGCAAATAGAGGCGTGGTAAAAATATTGTAGAGCGTTGGTGACACGCATGATCCTTGGAGTACACTGCAGAGAACGGGGGCTGGGGTGGCATTAGCGAGGTTGGAAAAAACTCTTTTAGTGTGCTCTGAGAGAAAGGATTTTATCCAGACGATGTCTTTAGGTGAGCATTGGGCCAGGCTATCCAGGAGATGGCACAGTATTTTGTGATTCACTATATCAAATGCTGCAGAGAGGTCTAGGAGAAGTAGTATGACTAAGTTTCCATTGTCAATTATGGTGTCTAATTGGTTTTTAAGGTCTAGGACTGTTGTTTCCATGCTGTGTCTGTTAAGGTGTGTGTCCCTAGGGCGGACAGCACCTGTCGAGGCGGGACTCTTGGATGACGTCTGTACTGGAGAGGCCAGGCTGAGGGACTAATCACTGGCTAAGGTACCAGGTAAGTGCATCGATTCTTCTGGAGCGGTGACCACCAATAGGTGGGATAACTTCAAGGGGCAAGGTACCACAGAGAGCCAGCGGAAACCCAGTAGGCAGGAGACCAGGGTATAAGGATTGGCTTGCCAATGGTAACAGGAAAGTCTTAGTAACCAAGGAGAGAATGAATGCAGGGTGAGAATGCAGGGTGAGTCCAAAAGGCAAGAGAGACTGATTCCTGGTAGGCAGCAAGAAAAGGCTCCCAGATAACCCCAGGAGGGCAGGGTTCGGGAGAGCCAACGTGGACCGGACCCAGGAAGGAGAGCAGGCAAAAGGACCAAGAACAGGAACTCAGGCTGGAGGCAAAACAGAAGGTAGGCGCTGCTACGGCTGGTCAGGAACAAACCGCGTTAAGACGCGATTCGTTACCTGACACAGCCGCTATTTACATCCCTCGGCATGAAGCCGAGGCGTGGAACGCAGGCCGCCTTGCGCATGCGCAGCCCGTAAACCCCGGAGTGACAACGAGGCTTGAAGCGCAAGCCGTTGGACTCCACGGGCCGTGGCGCATGCGCACAACGGATACTATCCGAGGAATCGGGTGCCGGGAGACTCCTCTCCCTGCTAACCGAAACCTCGGATAGATCCTCCAGGACCGGGAGCGTCTCCCCCCCCAGGTAGGTGGCCTAACACCATAACCCCCCACAGAAAGGGCAGGAGAACCGGGTTTCCAAGGATGAGAGAGATAGAATTCCCGAACAAGACGAGGGGCATGAACATTGATGATCGGTTCCCAGGTGCGGTCACAGGGGGGATAGCCCTTCCAGTCCACCAGAAATTGCAATTTACCCCTATAGAAACGGGAGTCACAAATCTCCTGGACCTCAAACTCTGGCGTACCCTGAACATCGACGGCTGCTGGCCGAGAGTGGGAACGACCAAAGGAATCGGGATGATAGGGTTTTAACAGGGACACATGAAAGACCGGGTGAACACGCCATGAAGCTGGTAAAGCCAGTCTAAAAGCTACCGGTGACACTTGCTTAGTGATACGAAAAGGACCATGGAACCTAGGGGCTAATTTCAACGGAAGGTTTCGGGCCGGGAGATTTCTGGATGATAGCCATACTAGGTCTCCTACATGAAAAACCGGACCAAGTTTGCGATGCTTGTCAGCGGCCTTTTTCATACTCGCCTTAGCCACATGCAAGGCACTCAAAACCTGGCTATGACAACCTTGTATATTGGCTATCAGCTGATCAGCTGAGGGAACTGAACTGGGTTGTACGGGTGAGAGTGGAAGGAGTTTGGGGTGTAGGCCGGAAGAACAATAAAAAGGGCTAAACCCAGTAGCTGAGTGCATGGAGTTGTTATAGGCGACCTCTGCCAAAGCTAGATTTGACACCCAATTGGATTGGGAAGCATTGGTGAAACAACGTAGGTATTGTTCCAGAGTCTGATTGGTTCTTTCCGTCTGCCCGTTGGTCTGTGGGTGGTGGCCAGAGCTGAGAGCCCTGTGTATACTCAAATGGTGACAGAGTTGACCCCAAAAGGCGGATACAAATTGAGAGCCCCGGTCAGATATAATCTTCTCTGACAAGCCATGTAGACGATAAATGTTCTGTAAGAAAGACTGGGCCATCTGAGTAGCTGTGGGTATTTTCAGAAAGGGAACGAAATGTGCCATCTTGGTGAAGCAATCCACCACTACCATGATGCAAGTCTGACCCTCGGAGCTTGGCAGGTCCACGATGAAGTCTGTGGCAAGTGTGTGCCAGGGGTGAGGAGGAATTTCAGTGGGTTGCAATAGGCCTACAGGTTTCTGTCTAGGTGTCTTGACCTGGGCACACACTGGACAGGTCTCCACATATTGCTTGATTTGTTTAGCCCAGCCAGGCCACCAGAATTGACGAGCTATCTTCTCCTGTGTAGCGCGGACCCCACAATGTCCTGCAACTTTTGAATCATGTAGTCCTTGTAATATGGCCCTACGGAGTTCTTCAGAGGGTACGTACAATCTATTTCGGAAGAGCAGGAAGCCGTCCTTTTCGCACACTTCCGGGTTCTTCAATAAAGTTGTACATCTTGGGTCCGCAGCAGTCTCCTGAGCGACTTTCTGTAGATAGGGTGTAAGAGCCAGAAGAAAGTGTTTCGGGGCTAGCACAAGCTCTCCCTTGTTTTCTTGTGCTACGTCATCCTCCAGTGAGCGGGATAATGCGTCAGCCCTGACGTTCTTGTTGTGGGGTATGTATGTGATGTGGAAATCAAATTGCGAAAAGAAGAAGGCTCATCGAGCCTGACGTGATGTTCTACATTGTAATGAACGTAGGAACTGTAGGTTGCGGTGGTCGGTACGCACTTCTACAGGGAAACGTCCTCCCAATAGATGGTGGCGCCACTCTTCGAAAGCAGTCTTGAGGGCAAGGAGCTCCTTCTCGATGATGGGATAATTACGCTCACTGGCGGTGAGTTTTCTGGAATAGTAAGCTAAGGGAAGCTCCATCTCTTCGTCTGGATCCAATTGCAATAAAACTGCTCCCACAGCATAATCCGATGCATCTGCTTCAACAATGTAGGGTCTATCCTCCCGTGGATGTTGAAGAATGGGGGAGGTGCTAAAGGCTTCTTTTAACCGCAGAAAGGAAGCAGCGGCCTCCGGTTCCCACAAAAAGGATCTGTTACTGCTGGTCAAGTTACAGAGCGGGGCTGCCCATTTGGAAAATGAAGGGATGAATCGCCGATAAAAGTTTATAAACCCAAGGAAGCGTTGCAAGGATCGTCGGTCTCTGGGAGGTTTCCATTCTAGGATGGCACGGACTTTCGCAGGGTCCATATGTATTCCCGTAGCACTGATAACATAGCCCAGGAACTCCACTTGAGCTTGATGAAAAAGACACTTTTCAGGCTTGACGTACAGATGGTTCAGCTGTAGCCTCTTGAGAACCTCTTGGACTTGGACTAAGTGTTCCTTGCGGTCTTTGGAATACACAAGGATATCATCCAGATATACCCAGACTGATACTCCGATCAAATCAGCAAAGACGTTATCCATAAAGCGTTGAAATATGGAGGGGGCATTGCACAACCCAAATGGCATCACGCGATACTCGTAATGACCCATCGGGGTCTTAAATGCGGTTTTCCACTCATCACCGGTTCGAATCCGCACAAGATGATAGGCCCCTCTGAGGTCCAGCTTCGTGAACACCCGGGCTTCATGTAACGACTCCATCATGGTACGTATCAAAGGGAGCGGGTACCGGTCTTTCTTAGTGATGTCGTTTAATTGACGATAGTCAATGCATGGCCGAAGAGTGCCCTCCTTCTTCTTAACAAAGAACAAAGGAAATCCCGCAGGAGATGTGGAGGGTATAATGTATCCCTTTTGAAGGCATTCTTGTAGATATTCCTGGAGAGCTTCCTTTTCTTGCACAGTTAAGGAGTAGACCTTGCCATGTGGTATCGTTGTGTTAGGAAGGAGCTCTATCGAACAATCGAAGCTCCTATGCGGAGGCAATGGAATCTCTTTGGGTTCAGAGAATACCTCGTGGAATTCCCTGTATTCAGTTGGTATCGTAGTGACCGAGTAGAGACCAGTCCTGTTACCTACTTCGGTCTGAGTAGAAGACGAGGCCTTCAGAGCCGGATGATAGTGGTCAAAGCATTCCTGCTTGCAACGGACTGAACAGAATTCCAGTGTCCTGGTCTCCCAGTTAATACTGGGGTTGTGATGTAACAACCAAGGCAAACCCAGGATGATTGGATACAAAGGAGTTTTGATGACGTCAAGAGAAATCGTTTCCCGGTGCTCCTCGATTTGAAGTTGTAGTGTCCCAGTATGCTGATGGACCGGTCCAGAAGACAGAGGAGTGCCATCAATGACCTCCACCATGGAGGCGCAACGTTTCTGTAACAAGGCAATCCCGGTCTTGGCAGCGAAGTCAGCATCGATATAATTCCCGGAAGCCCCACAATCCAGCAGCCCGAGGACTTCTACAGGGTCATTTCTCGCCCAGGTAACATTGATCCTCAAGGCCATGAGGACTACTGGCTGCATGGGTTGTTTCTCCCGGTCGTTCTCTGGAAGGACTGATAACAAAGAAGAGGGGCCTGTCGTCGCCTTCCTTACATACGACAGGCCGTTTAGTTTTCCGACCTACGGAGAGGACGTTGTGGGCACGTGGAAAGGTAATGCCCTGAGGCCCCACAGTACAGGCACAACCGGAGATCTCTTCTTCTTTTCTTTTCAGCTTCTGACAGGGGTCCTCTCAGAGCTCCCAATTGCATGGGTTCGGATGCTGGTTCTTGTGAGCCTTGGACTTTGGGAATGTCTGGCAGGATTCTAGGAAGTGGTTTGTCAGATCTGCGTCGCTCATTTCGCCTCTCCGTCAATCTATGATCAATACGCAGGACTTGTTCTTGTAGTGCCTGTAAGGTCTCAGGTTCTGGGATATGTAATAATTCGTCTTTGAACTCTTCCCTTAATCCTCTACGAAAGAGGGTTTTCTGGGTGACTTCTGGCCACTGGGAGTCTGTGGCTAACTGACGGAAACGACTGATGTAGGCAATGATATCACTGGTGCCTTGTTTTAAGTCCATTAACTGGTTCTGTGCTGTTGCTGCTAGGTTTGGCGACTGGAAGACGTCCAAAAAGGCCTTCTCGAAGGCTAAAAAATCCTCCAGAATCGGGCTCTTGGCTACAACCAGGGGCGTAGCCCAAGCCAACGCATTCCCAACCAGGTTACCCAATATATATCCAATCTTGGCTTTGTCCAGACTGAAATGGGTTGGGCGACACAAGAAATGAATCCGGCAATGGTTGCAGAACTCTGCTACTCGTCTGGGATCTCCATCAAATTTCACCGGGCTGGTCTGTGCCATCACAGACTCTGGCGTTATATTTGCTCCGGATCCTTGAGCAACCATCTGCCGTAAGGCCACGTTCTCTTGGTGGAGTACCGTCATCTCGGCTCGTAAGGCTCGGATCTCAGTTCTTAATTCCTCAATGTCATCCATCCCTGGAACAGTACAGATTGGTAGGCGTCTTAATCTGTTAAGGTGTGTGTCCCTAGGGCGGACAGCACCTGTCGAGGCGGGACTCTTGGATGACGTCTGTACTGGAGAGGCCAGGCTGAGGGACTAATCACTGGCTAAGGTACCAGGTAAGTGCATCGATTCTTCTGGAGCGGTGACCACCAATAGGTGGGATAACTTCAAGGGGCAAGGTACCACAGAGAGCCAGCGGAATCCCAGTAGGCAGGAGACCAGGGTATAAGGATTGGCTTGCCAATGGTAACAGGAAAGTCTTAGTAACCAAGGAGAGAATGAATGCAGGGTGAGAATGCAGGGTGAGTCCAAAAGGCAAGAGAGACTGATTCCTGGTAGGCAGCAAGAAAAGGCTCCCAGATAACCCCAGGAGGGCAGGGTTCGGGAGAGCCAACGTGGACCGGACCTAGGAAGGAGAGCAGGCAAAAGGACCAAGAACAGGAACTCAGGCTGGAGGCAAAACAGAAGGTAGGCGCTGCTACGGCTGGTCAGGAACAAACCGCGTTAAGACGCGATTCGTTACCTGATACAGCCGCTATTTACATCCCTCGGCATGAAGCCGAGGCGTGGAACGCAGGCCGCCTTGCGCATGCGCAGCCCGTAAACCCCGGAGTGACAACGAGGCTTGAAGCGCAAGCCGTTGGACTCCGCGGGCCGTGGCGCATGCGCACAACGGATACTATCCGAGGAATCGGGTGCCGGGAGACTCCTCTCCCTGCTAACCGAAACCTCGGATAGATCCTCCAGGACCGGGAGCGTCTCCCCCCCCAGGTAGGTGGCCTAACAGTGTCTAGGTCTGAAGCCCGATTGGTGTACATTATCTGTATCATTATACAGAACCCTCTCTTGAGCTGTTGTGAAGGCATCTATGAATATATTGGTATTGTCAGAAGTTGCTGGATATTCCTCAGTGTATTGCCAGCACAAACAAGCTCTTTCATCACCTATGAACACACAGCAGCTCAAGTCATGAGAATTATTGAATAAATAAGCATGTAGCTCATCTGGTTCGATGATAATGACTATGTTTGATAAATTAACTCTTTGTGAAAACGTACCCCGTAGCAAATTAAGACATAGTGAGCAGGCTTGTCCTTGATGTGTTCCATATGCAGACGCATGACCTGATGTTTGTAATAATCATCAATGTAAGCCTGTTTAGTGGCATTATCCGCACTCTACGAAGGAATCCCACAGGCCTCCTGTTTCTGTTGGTGGGACATTTGAATGTACTCACAAACGAGGGATAGGGTTATTGTTTTAAAATGACATATCTTGTGTATGTGCCCAAATCGATAGCCATGTTTTAAAGTGGTCTATAACTCGATCGTACATGAAGTGTCTTTCAGCACCCACTCTTCATCCATGTGTTTATACCCAGCCTGTTTTGTCTTGGCGCATGTACGACAAAGCAGGAACATTAGCTTGCCACCACATCTGTAGGGCAACACAGGTAAGTAAAGGCCTCTGGATGGATAGACCTCACATAGACCTCAAACTTGATCAAAAACAAAATACAGGTCTATATCTCCAAAATTGTCACAGATGATATCTGTGTGCCCTAAAGGATATGGTTTTTCATTGTTCACAGCCGGGTATAAACTGGTGAAATCTAAATAGTGCATTTGCTCACCCTCTGAGATGCAATTGTGCAACTTTAAAGCATTCAGACGACCTCCATACAATGCATCTCAGGGTTGTCTGGGGTCTGGTAGTTTCTTCTCTTTAACAACAGTACCCACTTTTGGGTTGTTTTGTACCATTGTGTGCCACTCATGTTCCCAAAGACTGACAACTGCAAACTCCCTGACTACATAGGAACATTTCATTCAATAGAGTGCGCCTATACAACTGCTAATCAGTAGTACTTGTCAGAGTGTTGAAACTCCCTGCTGTGCAGCATTCAGGACACCTGTGATAAAAAACAACCATTGAATTCATAGGCCATTACCACACCCTGAACTAAAAGCACATCGGTCCAGCCAGTATTTACTGTACTGTTTCTCACTTTTTATCTTTTAGGGTGTGTTGCATAGTGATGTTTTCAATCTCTGCTATGCATAAGAGCCATTGAATAGCCGCTGTTAAATAATGTTTTTGATGCCTGTGGTATAATTCCTGGGGCAGCAGCACGATAATTTTAGGCTTTAGGTACAATTGTCTTTAGATCTGCATAGAGCAACTAGCCAGCATGACACTTTTGAAAATATCAACGTATCACAGGTGTAAGCCACCCTGTAGAGGGGTTTCCCAATGGGTTGTTTGGATGATCACGTCCCTGAACAAATTACAAGCCTGTCTTAAAATGTTGACATCCTCTTTACAGTAAGCCCTTAACTCCTTGAAAAAGTAAAATATACAATGCTCATTTGCTTTATACCACGTCATAAATTGGTCTTTCTCGCTAGGCATTATGTACAGTAGGCCATATTGGTTGGTGGCCGGGATTGGGCCTACATAGTTTTGATGAGCAGCCATTTTTAAAAGATGTGAAAAGAATCCCTTTGAACTGGGAAAACTCAAAGCTTTTGGTAACTTACTGACTTCCATGGGTCGGAAGGTCGAAGAGTCGATAAAACATATTTTCTACATTAGCACAAGCATTTACATGAATTTAGCACCCTTTGTGAAAAGTTTCACTCTAAGTTGCTCCATCACCAATTGTTCGAGTATAAAGTAGCCGTCGTATGTTATGTGCTAAAACATGTAGCCTGTGAATTTCGTTTTTTACAAAGGTGCTAGCAAAATCACCCGAATCACCCTTGAACTCCAAACAACTATCACCTGTTAGAGGTCTGGCATAAATGGACTTTGTCTGGTGCATTATATTTTCCTGTCTAGTTTCCATGTCATATACAATATAGTCCTTGCTTTTCTTTTGAAGTCTATCAGATGTCATACAACACAGGTGCTCAGTCATGTTCACAACAGGCACTTTGCATACCCGGCAAATTAACCCATCACATTTATGACTCTAGGGCGTAAATTTCCCACATATGGGACAGTCAAAACTTGGCTCACACACAACAGCTCCCACAGCCTATTTCACAATGTGAATGTTTAGACAAACACATGACCTAGCAAAGTTATGACATTGCAGATATTTTGAAGGTGTCTTGTTAAGCGTTTTGCACTTGTCTCTAAAACACAGGCGCAATGATAATGACAGCTGTGTTTATTTGTGTTGTTGAAAATATGTTTATAATGCTTACAGAGGTTTTTAGCTCGTAGGAAGTTTTGTATATTTGTTACACCATAGAAATGGTTGTCATAATGTAAAACATACAGCATGTTTTTTGCTGTCTTAGACATTAGCAGGAAGTATTGCCATACACCTCTGTTGAAGTTCAGTAGCTCTAGCAAAATTCCGCTCAAAGAGAGCCAACTGTCCAAAACATGCAGGTGTGTCTGACAGAATACCCAGCTCTCTATGGGCTTTCAATGCTTTGTCATGTCTACCTGCAACTGTACAAATCCATGGTTTGATTAAACCTATGAGAGTAGAAGCCAGAAACAGATTGAATGGCCCGTGATTGAAATTTAACAGTCATCTGCTTTTAGATTTGATAATATAACTGTGAATTAGTGTGTTCAAAGGTTTGTAAATACAGGAGCTGGGACTGTCAACTACTGCAATGATTCTTAATGGTGGAAAATACATAATTACGGTCTTACTCTGCATGAGCCGCCTCAGATTTTCTAGAAATTGTAAGACACAGAAGACATTGCGTGTGGCTAGCCTTGTAAATGAGGGCCTGGTTAAACCATCAGCATCCATGTGTATCTGTAGGAAAAATTTTGGGTGCACCATTTTCTAATATACACCTGGCCAAGGTTTCTACGGCTTCTGTTATAACAGCTAGCCCGTGTCCCAAGGATCGTAGCTGATCCAAATTTACAAATCGGAAATCCTGATATTACTCTACAACTGCAAATGTTTAATATACCCATTGATATGTCTGCACCTTTTCCTAGTACACAGGAGCATCAGACTCTGGTATTTGGTGTTGTGGCATGTTAGGACAATCACATCTGGATATAACCAATCTGGATTTTTGAAGATTTTTAATAATAATCATTGCTGGGCTCTGGATATACGCCATTTTAAGGATCATTCAGTGTCTTTACAGGCCCTCTGAACTGGGTATCAACCCCCATTGTGTAAAGACGTACCAACTGTAGCAGTGTTTATGTTGTCAACTTTAACTGTGGTATCACTCCTGTTACATCGGGCGCTGGTTAAATGCGAGCATGCTCTAGCGGTTCGCTGGCTGTTTAAAAGAGGCGCCTGTTTTGCAATGGCCCAATTAGCTTTCAAGTGTGAGCTATTTACTAGTCAAAACTGTTTGCTGTCGTTAGACCCTGTTATATCTGATGATTGTGATACCCCTTCAGTGGGTATTGGTGGAGTAGCAACTCTAATAGGGCTAAATATCACTATACCATCATTTTCAGTGGGTATCAGTGGTGCAGAAGATGTGTTAAGGTATTCAAACTGAGCAGGCCCCGCAGTTCCTGATATGCTGTGTTGCACATTTTGAGCATTTCATGTTGCGCTATTAGGATAACCAATCTCTCAATCAAAGCTTACATGTTCCACAACACCCCGCTGTTAAGGCTGTTGTGCTATCATCCAGCCATTTTATTAATGTAGAAACTACCTGGCCTGCATATTGTAAAGAACCCCTGATATCCTGTACCCCCAATTTACTTTTACAATAAGGCTTCAGAGTTTTCATGACAGCCAGCATGTTTTATAGCTCTGTTTTAAGATTGGGTGTCTACAGGTTTTTTTCTGTTATTTTGTTCCGAAGTGTGGGGTTTCGCACCATACAGGAGCCTGCACATGTGACGGTTGTATACCCGCATACATCGGTTTTGCCATCTATAGTGATGATACTAGTGTTAATGCCATTTTGAATGTTAGCTGGGCCTACCTGGTGATTATCACACATTGCCGCCGATACATTAACACTATTTTTCTGAGTGTTAGCATTGTGATATTGAAGGCACCATTATCTTCAATGCCAGTGGGGGACGCATGGATGTTATCACACACATAATCTGAATCACTGACACAATTCTTTTGAGTTTTAACATTGTTATCATTATGTGTGCTTGTGTCTTTAGTGCATGCATTTGTGTCATTGACAAATGTTTCAGGGGTCATTTGGAAGAGATTGTAAGCCATTTCACAAACCTCCTGAGTGGACACATTAATAATGGATTCTAACTCATTAGCCCCAGAGCACCCAGCGCTGCATCTATATAATCAAACTGCACACCCTCATTAGTTGGCCTATCACAAGCCCCCACAAATATATCCTCCTCCTCCCATGGGTTGATGTGTTCGTACAGAGGGAGATCAGGCTTATACTGGTAAATAGATCCTATATGTGCCAGCTAATGATCGGCCTGGGGTCTGGTGGTGTTATTGGATGGGTTCATCGGGGCATTGACAACAGTATTTGCTATAATTTGATCTTTATAGTCACCTATATCATTTTCTAATTCACAACTAATACATGTTACACTTTGCTGATTAGTTAAAAATGTAGACTGTGTTTTATCAATCAAGATGTTACTTGTAACGGCATCATCATCGTCAATGATTGCGACAGCTGGGCCTATGTCATTGCTCTGTTGAACTCGCATGTGTGTCACTCACCTATAGCAGTCGTCTGTTGTTTTATATATCTTGAAGACCAGCTGCATCGGCACAGTCCTTACCAATGCTGTTTCAAAGCATAACACCCCTTATCCCACCGCTAGGTGCATACTTTCTTATTTTGTAGCTCAAGCATGTCCCTTTAAACCTTGCCCATACTTAAAAAACATGTTCATTTGTAACATCGTTCTGTACCAGGGCGTGATGCTTTTGTCTTTTGTGTGAGTGAACAGTTAAAACCGTTTTTGTATCTACACACCCGATCTCTTTGTTAAGCTCAGTTCTTACCTGAAGCTGTTCAATGCTCTTAAAGGGTCGTTTTAAGGCCAAACTATCCACCGTCCTGCATGATGGCACAGGACTTGCAAGCTGTCCCAACCCCATTCCTACACATCTCGTAATGGGCTGCACATGTAAAGGAACTGTCGATATATAATCATCAATTATTTTGATTTTAGGATTAACATTTTTAGTGGCTAATAAAAAGCCCTTAAAAGTTCCTCGGTATAGGCAATTCAAATAACTGGGAAATCTCCACATTTGTTTATAGGTGCAACAACATAGGCATATACTGGTGAGAGATGGTCAATAGACATTGCCCTGATGAAGGCCTATAAACTAAGAAAAGGAGCACATAGTCAATGGCTCAAGAGAGGCTGAAACACACCATGTTGACAACATTGTTCAGAATTACAGTCCCAATGAATAGGCCAATTGTCTGTGAAATAGAAGGTAAATGTAGACATCAAATGTACCCGGTGTTAGAGGAGATACACACTAAAAAATACCCTAGTAACAACTGTTAACTCCTGGAGCCAAGGGAGATCAAACACTTGTATTGTTTCCTATGCCATTGTGTCATTTGTGGCATCTTGAATTTGCTAACAAATAAATGTATATATGTCACCTAAGTTAAGCACCACACAGATTGTGTAAAATTGTGTAAAATGTACTTCCATTTCAATAATCAGATCACAAATCAGTGTTCGGATATTAAACTTGCTTTTTAATATGGGCACGGCTTAACATTGCAGATGAGACCTCTTGTGTAGATTGCAAACAATGCTTAAGTAAGCTTCATGCTCTCCTATTTGTTAAGGTCGTGTTTGCAACCCAAAATATGGCGACCAAAATGGAAACAGAAGTAAGACTACTTCTGTTTGCATGGCAACACACAACAAACCAATGTATTAGATTGCAGCCCGCGTTCGAACACGAGCACGAACGAACATACGCTAAGAATATGGATTTTGCAGATAAGCCCTTAAACAGACGGAGAAAAAGAATGATTAGGCATAGGATGAGCATACTAATTCAGAGACCCAAGAAACGACACATTGAATTAATTTCACGTTATTAATCAATCGATGACCATTAAGAAATGAAAGCAAAAAAAGAAAAACACGTACGCTTTGATAAAGCGATCGCCTTATGTTTAATCAGATGAGCACTAGGCAATGTTCTAGAAGGTAACTTTTGAATGGTGAGTGTTAATGTGGAAATCTCACGTTATGAATTGATGGTTAATCATTTAGAAATAAAAGGGAATAAGGTAAAGCATGTGCGCTTTTAAAAGAGCACTCGCCCTGTGGGAAAAAAGACGAGCACTAGGTGCTTTTCAAGAATGGGATAGGTAAACTAATTGTGTCACTGC
This sequence comes from Ambystoma mexicanum, assembly GCF_040938575.1. Classification (NCBI taxonomy): domain Eukaryota; kingdom Metazoa; phylum Chordata; class Amphibia; order Caudata; family Ambystomatidae; genus Ambystoma; species Ambystoma mexicanum. Next base: position 873,366,634 of record NC_090936.1, read on the forward strand.
GCACCCTCAGTAACTTCAGATAATTCTAAATATAATTCTTTTCATCAGGAGGGATTTAACCCATGACACACTTCCTACTCAAGCAATATGAAAATTGATACAGATTATAGGTAAGAGGAGGGTTTTCCGCCTAGGAATATGTGTATCTACATATTTTTGGAGCATACAAATATCCATTACCTATGCTTACCAGTCTTTCTTTTATTTTTCTATTTTGTTTCCCCCCCTCTATTTTGTATGCATTCTCTGACAAATCACTCCATAACCATCCCTCCCCTTGCCCCTTCCTTCTTATCTGTGGTTTATTGAATTAGACAATACATGAAACTACATAACCTTCGCAAATCATAACCTTGATTTGACAATATGAATGCATAATTTGACTATACCAATTATATATTCAATGGCAAAATTATGATGATGCAATTCACTGTATGTGTTTTATGTTCATATTTGTTTTTTTTCTTTTTGACCACTTTTGATGTGTTGGGTTCTGTTGGTCACACTGATCTATTGTTGTGTTGTTGTGTTGTTGTGTTGTATCAATTATTTTGACAATTAATCAGAATTGATCTATTTACTTTCTGGACATTAGCCCTGATTTGAGAAAGGCGTTTTTGCTGAAACACCTGTTTTCACAAAAGGCACTCTTTTGAAATACTAATTACCACTCAATAAAAGTTTTTTTTTAAGTTGGATCTCCAATAAACAGCAGTGTGAAATCTTTATTTTTTGTGGCGTATGACAAATATGAAACATCAACCGACTACTTGATTGATTATTTACCTTCCCAAATTAAGTCAATGCCTTCTCAATAACATTTTCATATGCTAACATATTTAGCCTCATCACGAGTTGGGCAGTATCCCAAGTGGGATACCGCCCAACTGTATTTGCGTTATCACCCAACCATCTGGCGGTATTACTGCCAGATCTCAGGTTGGGCGGTAACTGTAATTCCCCAGTCCCCATTATTGGACCCAATGGGGAATTTTTGGTGCAATTACCACTGGCACTATTACCATGTGGTAATTACGCCAAATAGCTGCATTTTTGCTGTGAATTTAACCCCAATTTAGAGCTGGAGGTAAATGCTGCCAGGCCGAGATTGGGCTGACCCTTAAATACGACGGTAGCGGCATTATCTAAACATTTAAGGGCTAACGCCCAATTCGTGATGAGGCCCATTGTTTCCAAAATTAGCAGTTTGAACAGGGTGTGGGGGAGGAGGGCCTTCACAAACATTTTGTTTGCAAAATGTCATCCAAATCCATCCAGCAAGTCAAAAGTTATTAGCAATAGAATTTTGGGGAAAAATGGCAGCCCTTTCATTTCTGAAAAGCCTCTCAGTTTCTCAGCCTCTCTGCTGCATGGAAAAAATAGCTATATTTTTGGGAGAACGTGGAACCCTCTTTCCCATCAAATATTTTAAAAGCTACTGGATGGAATAACCGCAGACATCTTCCCGGAAATCAAGTCAATGCTTTGTGTCCTTGCTGTTTCTCATTTGATCCAATTCCGAGCAGTGTATTTTGTCCTGCACTATGCATACAGTTTGCATTTCACTCTATGGCAAAATGAATGGGAGTAGGCTGCGTGTTTTGCCTTCTTAATAACTTTTTAATTGTTTAACTAATCTTTCCCAAAACCTCCAGTCTGTGGGAGGAGAGGCCTGAGACACATGTTTTGTTGGCAAAATATCAGCCAAATCCGTCCTGCAAGTCCAATGTTACCAGCAATTTAATGTTCATGTTCCCCATCAAACTAGGTAAACACGTTAACTATAGTGCGGCATCTGCTGCACTAATATATATATATTTAATATATATATATTTTCACTGAAAAACCCTTAGTTAAGGTGCAGTTAAGTTGGTCAGATTTAACACAACAAACCCTTGAAATTCAGCGGATGTGTGAGGTCATGACCCACTTAACTTGTCATTGCGAATACCTTCTCTTACAATATGTATGTGCTCATGGGCTTTGCAACAGGAAGGTGCCAAGTTAAACTGGTCGTGACTTCCCAGATCCACTGAATCTCAAGGTTTTTTTTTTGCATTAAATCTGTGCAACCTAACTGCACCTTAACTAAGGTTATTTCAGTGAATTTCAAGGCTTTTGTTATACCATAGTTTTTGTACGGGCCACTAGGCCTGGCCACCGTACATTTTAGAATATTACTGGGCCCTTAGCCTTGGCCCACAGTCACAGCCAAAAGGCCGTTTCCACTATTCATGTAACCCCAATATACTTCTTTTGGATGCACTAGGAGGACACGTCCTTCGGCCGTGGCCACTATATATGTCTTTTGAGCCCACTAGCCAGGGCCTGCGGCCGTGTCCACTGTACATTTTAAACCACTACCAGGCCATATGCCGTGGTCTTCAGCCATGGCCACTGTATATGTTCCCCAATATGTTTCTTTTGTACCCATTAGGTAACCATGGCCTTCGGCCGTGGCCATATACATGTCTTTCGGGCCCACTTGCCAGGGCCTTCCGTACTGCCCAGTGAGCACGACCTTCAGCAGTGCGCACTGTATATTTTAAAACACTACCGAGCCACTAGCCATGGCCTTTAACTGTCTCTTTTTAATAAAGGCTTTTAAATGAACTACAAAGAACCCTGAATATTCTGGAAATATTTGGGAGTTATTTTACACGTGCTGCACTTTCAAAAATAACCTTCATATCGAAAATGGCCTTAAATATGCAAAAATGGTCAAGCTCTTAACTTAATCCCCAGCCCCCAATCCCCCCAACTCCCCCATTTCATATGGTGTCCTCTTTTCCCTTGCCATGTTTTGTCTATGGGAAAATGAAAGGCGACTAGGCCGAAAGTGTTTTTTTTTTGTTACCTTAATACATTTTTTATTCTTTAACAGATCTTTCCCAAAATGTCCAATCTGGAGTCTGGGCCCATGTGTACAATTTTGTCTGCAAATCATCAGCCAAAACCGCTGTACGAGTCAAAAGTTATTAGCAAATCATTTGTCGGATTTACTATGGTGTTCAACATTCACCTTAACTATAGAGCGGCAACTGCTGCACTATAATATAGATTACCTCCTTTATTAGATCTCTGCAAACAAATAACGATTGGGTGATTAAACCAGCAGACAAAGGTGGTAGCGTTGTTCTCTGGGGCAAGGATAATTATTTATTAGAAGCAAATAAGCAATTGAAAGAGCGCGAGTGTTATACTTTGCTTACGAAAGATCCAACTGCGGCATATAATAAAAAATTGAAAACTAAACTCTCACAACCGTGTAACAAAGACAGATTTGTTTAGTTATATGTTAAACATCCCACCATCCCTTGTTTGTATCTATTACCTAACGTGCACACGAATAGAGAGTGCCCTCCAGGAAAATCTATAGTGAATACTATTGAATATTTTAGAGAACCGACCTCTTGTTTCATTGTTTCATTGATCACTTTCTACTATCTTTTCTGTCAAGTCTCCCTTCTCATGTTAAAGATGCTGGTGAGCTCCTACAGAGATTACATAATATTCCATGGGACTCTGATTATAATTTAGTTACAGTTGATGTTACCTCATTGTTCACTGCCATCAGGCATTAGGACCAACGCTTTTGCGACCAAGCCGCTGCTTCTCGTGCAAGTTTCATGCAAATCCACCAAGTGGTTTGGGCTGTAGCCACAAGCAATATTTTTTACACTCATGTCTATCCGGATTTCAAATGTTTTGGGACTCACCCCTATAACTTTGCCCCCTTTCATGAAATTGCACCAAACTTTCCAAGAAGGAATCAGAGTCTATATTTCTTTTTACAAAGATTTGTGCAGATTCGTTATACGTGTCAAAGTTATAAGCAGCCCAAAAACTGCTCTTCCTATCGGAAAGCCAACTTAACCATAACTACAGGTTCACTATCACTGACCCTGTAATATAAATATACATATATATATTTAATGAAAACACTTTGTTAAAGGGACGTTATGGTTAAGTTGCACTAATAAAAACCTATGAAATTCAATAGAAAAACATTGCTACAGGGACGTTATGGTTACAGGTAAAATCGAAAAACCTCAGAAATTCGGCAGTTATGGTAAGCTAAGCAACCATTACTCGCACCACCACTGTGCACTGAATTTCATTAGGTTTTTATTAGTGCAACTTAACCATAACGTCCTTTTAACAACGTGTTTTCTGTGAATTTCATGGATTTTTACCAGTGCATGCTATTTTCCTACGCTACAACTTACTAATATCATACTAGCCAATAAGCAAAATTTTTGTACAATTTACAAAGTTTCACCTTAAAACCCATTTCCCCACCTGTAGCATCATTTTTAACACATCTATACACTTTTTGCAACTTTTTTGAAATAATCTTGCATACGTAGACGTCCAGGAATGTCTGACTTCATTGTAGACCTTCTGGACAGTGCCACGTGACCATACGCTTGCACGTGGCATGGTGATGTGTTCATGAAGGGATCTGCACTTTGTGATCGGATCCGTGCTTCGAAGACAGTTCAGAACTGCATTTTCTACTGATCTAGGAACTTTGAACTTCAAAATTTCCCTTGCACATCTCCTACACTATTTCGTACTCATTATCCATTACCAATCTAGTACACAGTGCATACTTGGAAGAATTTGATCAAAACTGCTATTTATCTTAAAAATGCCATCAGTTATTGCCATCCCTCCTCCCCAAGAGCCACCACCACCACCAGCAGCTGGAGGACCTTTGCAACAAAAAAGCATGGTACTTTCAAAGACAATGAAGAGGACCAAGAAGATGAGGTAGAGGAAGTGCCTACTTCTAGCAACAAGAATCATGGGTGTGCCAGTTCTTTGCTACTGTTGGGAGTGTACCAAAGGCTAAAGCTACCAAAGTAAAATGCACTTAGTGCAATTTTGTACTCAGTCGCAGACTAATTGGACAGTATCCCTACGGGACCACCTCGATGCGCCGCCACACCAAATCCAATGACCGCAATGCTCTCAGAAAGGTTGTTCCTTTCTCAGTAAGTAGTAAGCTGTCTTCCTCCACATCATCTTCCTCAACCAATACTGTAACCACATAGCCTACTTCTGTGGGACACAACATCCCACCAGCTACCATGCAAGCAATAAAAGAGGCTGTTGATCCATATCTTTGGAAGACAACAATCCCCTGTATTTACTGCAACACACCACTCTGCAGGGGGAAGCAATTTTGACATGCGTTTGAAGCTGTAATCAAGGAGCATGAGAAACACTGCCCTCTACCTTAGAAGTAGCACATGTGCAACATCTTCCCTTGTCCACCCTCCATATTAGTGCTTGGTGCCTCTTCCCTCATTTCCATCCTCACCTTATGTTCTAACCTCTCCTGCAAGCATTTTTTTTTAAAACAACAAAAGAAAGGTTCCTTTAGGATCCACCTTTTACAGTTAAAAAATAGAACAAAAAAATCTTATAGACTCCATCTACTTTACATTTCTCAGTAAAGTACATAGATTCAATACATTTTTCCAACATTTCCATTAGCATTTTGTGTTATGCTAATGGGAATAATGTGATATTCATCCCCCATTGGAGGGACCGGAATGGGGGATAACAGCCTGGCAGCCCAAGTTATTGGCCCAAGCAAAGTGTGTCTGTGTGCACCCTTATGCCTGCAGGCTTCGGCACGTTATAAATAAATAAATAAATAACGAGTGCTCCGGACCATTATCCTCCATTGCTGCCCCTGCAATGAGAGATAAAGGTCATTAGCACCCCTGGTTCCCAAAGCGTGAACCTGTGTTGCTAAAAAATAGATGTTTCTTACTACAAAGGGACACCTGTGGTGTCCCGCTGTTGTAAGGAAAATCCTTTTTTCAAGATTGCCACTATGGAAAGAGAAGGCGGGGCTCTGTACAGAGCCCATCTTCCATTTCCATGGCAGGGTCAAAATTCATTTACATACAATAGTCATATAACTTAGCCCCCACTTGACAAAATCCATTCAGTCTTTACACAAACGTTGAAGGTTGGGTCTGTAATCTTTCTGAAAACGTTTGTCCACATTCGTCTATGGCAACAAAGTTACAAAGCCATCTAAAAATGTTGAGACCCCCCTCTAATTAGCCCCCTCCTGAGAAAATCCCACCAAACTTTACAAAAACATTTATATCTAGATTTAAAATTGTTTTGCAAACATTTTTGCAGATTCGTCAAATGGCACCACATTTATAACCCTTTGTAATATTTTGGGAGACCCCTCTAAATGTGTTCGCTCTTGACAAAACAGCTCCACACTTTCCAAAACCATTCACAATCAAGTCTAGAATAAAATTCCAAAATGTCATGCAGTTTTATTGTGTGGTGCCAAAGTTATAAGCCATCCAAGAACTGATTTGCACCAACCCTGCAGTTCGGAAATATGCACAGATGTCCCCGAACATCTGAAGTGTTCGCGAATATCAAATGACTGTACCCGAACATCTGGACTATTCGTGGACTTCGTGTATGAAAAACACCAATTTTTTGGCCTCATCCTGGCCATATCCCATCCTATCCTCATCACCCCTCACCTCCCCAGAGATTGTTTGATAAGTTTGACAAGTGCAATGTTGTGTTTTTTTATATGTTTCTACTGCGATGTCCGCGGACACCAGTGCATGTCTGTGAATCCAACATGGCGGGCGATTCCAAAAATCTGACGCACTTTGCGCTTTTCACTATCCAATCAGTGGGCGCCTCCGATGTCCACAGACATCACGGTACCCTCTGGGCCAATCGAATGCCTGTCCGCAGACCGAACAGGGAAATGGGTCCGCAAAGCGGAGCCAGATATCACTAATCTTTTTGGACCTACCTTTTGGTCATTTTTAAAAAAAACTACTGGCGGATTGACACCAAATCTACAAAAGCACACTTTCAGGATTAAGCCGCCGCTCCTGGCACAAATTTGGTGAAAGTCCGTCCAGCGGTTTGGGTTGTAGGCGTGAGCAAACTTTCTTTCCATTATGTCAATAGAAAAAAAAAATGTTTGGAGACACCCCCTATTACTTTGCCCCCTCTTGACGAAACCTCACCAAACTTGATAAAGAGATTCAGAGCCGCCCATATACTTTTTTTGCTAAGTTTGGTTAGGATTCGTCAAGGGGGAGAGAAGTTATAAACCGCCCAAAAAGTGCCTTTCCTATGAGTTGAGCAACTTAACCATAACTAAATGGCCGCTACCGCAGGTATCACCAGTTATGATGAGCTAAGCGACAATTACTTGCGCCACCGCCGTGCACTGCTAAGACTAACACCCAGGACATTAAAGATGACATCACACATGTCATTGATGACATCACTGATGACATCACATATCAGGGCCACTTGTTTTTGTTCACTGACATATCTGAGTCAGGCAGTTTTTTTCACTGACAGTCAGACTATGAAAATGTAAAAGGTGCTATATATCTAAACATTAACCTTCTTTTATGTTATAAAGTACTTTCCTTTCGTTTGGTGTCAGCTCATGGTGCACATATATGGGGCAATAAACAGGCCTCAAACACACAATTCATTAGTACACAAGAAGGGCCATGCAGCATTACTTATGATGTTAGATCTCTCTGCAGCGTTTGATCTTATTAATCATAACTTGCTACGTGAGAGGTTAAAAATGATTGCCACTTGCTCAGAAAAAGTCTCTCAATGGATTGCATAATTTCTGGGCCCTAGAACCTCTAGAGTGGCCGCTGAAAATGCTCAGGTACCCCCTATTTTCCTTACATGTGGAGTATCACAGGGTTGTTGTCTGTCCCCTGTGTTGTTCAATATCTATAGCAAGCCATTATTTGATTTGATCTTCTAGATGGACTGGGTGTCTTATATGCAAATTATGCAGATGACACTCTTATTTGAGCTGACTGGAATCTACTCGGATGACGCTACTGCAGTGAATGGAGTCTATACTGAAATTCTGTCTTGGATGTCACACAATTCATTGGCACTTAATAATGAGAAGACCAAGCTCCTCATTATGGCCTTTGGTCCACGACTAAACAACATGTTTCACAAATTCGATCATTATGTGGCTATGTGAGTAAACTACTCCATCAGATTAGACCTTAGCTCTCCATAAGGAATGGATTGTTGCTGGCCACTGCATTGGTCAACTCACGATTAGACCATTGCAACAGTTTACTTACTGGTACATCCCGAGCAAATCTCCACGGCCTAAAGTCTACTCAGAATGGAGCTGTTAGGGCAATTTTTGGACTTTCCGGGCGTGGCCACATCAGTATTTAGGAAAGAATTACATTGACTGCCAGTTGTACAAAGAATCAAGCACAATATTTTGTCTCTCACCTATACATTCCCGAAATTGGTGGCCCCTCAATACCTCATTAAAAGGCTCTTGCTAAGACAACCAGGAAAGGTGTTGTGCTCCACTGAAAATCTTCTTTTGAATCAACCTCGGTTCTGCCTGAGAACATTCAGTGACACAAGTTTTGAATTCCATGCACCACAGGAGTGGACCGCCTTGTCATCTTCCATCAGATCATCACTGACAGTGTTTAAGAGGATTATTAAAACCTTAATCTTTAAAAATAGCTTATCTACACCTTCAAATTGCTGAGGGAAAACTCTTTCTCTATTTTCGGAGTCCGTGCGCAGAGTCCAGTCTGCAGTAGTGTGAGAAGGAGAGAGGAGCTGCAGCTACGGTGCACAAACTTTGTTTCCAGTGATTTTGAGCATTCTATGTGCCTTTAAGGAAAAAAAAATGCACAACTGACCTTAAAAGACCAGCAAAGCGCGGAGTGCGCGCGGAGTCCGTGCGCAGAGTCCAGTCTGCAGCAGTCCGCAGCAGGCGGCGGAGGGCAGCGGAGCTTGCCTGAAATCAAGAGGTAAGAGGCACTCATGGGTGACAATGGGCCATTGACACGGCTTAAGCTAAAACAAGCCCAGAATTCAATAGTACCCCTCCCCGGTACCACTGCAGATATGGACTTATATGTAGATAGTGTCGCGGGGAGTGATGTTGAAAGTGGAAACGAGAATGGGAGTGTTCTAAGGCCGCGTCATCCCGACGATACAAATGAAGGGGGCGAAGAAAGAAGTGGGAGTGGGAGTGGACTGGCACCCGCTGTTACTTCCGCTCCTCATAAGGTCCATTGCACTATGGACACAGTTTTGGATGTGCGAGAGGGGATGTCTCAGAGTCGAACAAAAGCAGCACCGAGCACTCTAGAAACTCGGACTCAAGCAGAGCTCAAGCCGGTGTCTGCGGTGTTCGAGACGACCTCGGATAACTCACTAAAGGCCCCAGCGCCTGCTCAGGCTTCGGTGGCAGACACTGAGGTAAAACCCATGGAGAACCTTGATGACGAAGTACTTTCCATACCACAACAACTATATCTAGGTGACCTAGCGAACCACGAAATTGCACAGGCAGTCAGCACGCGTACTGTAGCCTTGCAAAATGGAATGGTTAGCAAGAACAATGTTGTTGTTGAACATCGTATGGATCCCACGAACCTGCATAGTATAAATATTATGAATACATGGGGCAGCATTTTACCAAGTGCTAGGCTGAATAATGGGGTAAACGACTGTGAGCACGATGCTGCAGAAGTGATCGAAATAAATGCGGAAGCATTCCAATCTCCTTTTGATGTGACCGATAATGAATTACTTGCGCTTGAGGTGCCGAATATAGCATTAGATCAAAGCTTGCTGAAATTTACTTTCCCAGTGTCTGCTAAACAGCATGTGAACTTATGTAAGGAAAGCACCCCTATACAGAAAATTGCAATTGGTCCTAAGAACATCAACCAAAACATGAAGTCAACACTTGCATGTAATAGCAATAGCAGTAAAAACAATGCCTCATCCGGATTAAACAGTGGTGACAATTCTTCACGAGCTGAAATAGGGAACTTAATTAATGGAATACAACAGGGTTCCTGCAATGACTTACCCTTGAAGGAGATCGATTTAGCAGCGAGAGAAGCACGTCTCACCAACAGACTCCTAGCCGACTTTGAGGAAATGAAGGAGAGATTAACAGCAAGCTTTTCTTTAGGCACCTCAAGTGATATCACTACTATGGAAACAGCCATGGGACATAATAAAGAAGGCGAACACGAGCGCTCTACCAGTGGTAAAGCGACAGGCTCGAACCAAAAATCTATCGAGCTGGAAAACGACACTGCTAATCTGGGCTTAAACCTGGCGAATGTAACAACAGAGTGCTTTAAAAGTAAAGGAAAGAACCTTTGCTCTAAGGATGATCCCAGCTCCAAATCGAAAAGTCAGAGCGATCAAGTGTCAGATAAGCACATGCAGCAACGGACGAAAACCATCCCAGCGAATAACAGGAGCGACCTGAGTTCACCAAGTAAGGAGAATAGCAGCAGCCCGCAAAGTAAAGACCCTGCCTTAAAATCGAACTTGTCAGTTGCTGCTGCCATACAGATTCACAACAATGTTTTGGCTGCCACTTCACTAGCCTCGATACCATTTATAAAGCTGTATGAAAGCTTAAATGAATCTCCACAAAATAATGGAGCTATAATGAGGCAACTAGATGACAAAATCAATAAAATTGAAACGCAATTTGTGGCTTTTCAAATAAGACAAGAAGCTGAAAATATTCAATCTGCCGAACATACAAGCAGACACTTTGAGCAGATGTTGTTAGAACATAAAGGAATCAAACTGCTTCTAGATGGAATATCTGGCAACACAAAACAAATGCAATCTCAACTACTGGTGAAACAAGCTTCTATTGCAAACATCACCCACGGTGGCACAGATGTAGGGATTCAATGCAAAATAGAAGTGGACACAGCAGTAGCAGGAAACTCAAATGACGAAAATACAGCAGCCAATGAGCCTAACTTACACGTTCTTATTGACCTAACAGGAAAAAGTGGAATAACAACAGCTACGTCAAAGACAAATGGAACTAATAACGAACCAAACAAAATCACGGCCAGCGTAAAACATCTATCTGCAATAGGTACCAAAGACGTGATGGCTGATTCCAGCAACCAGGCCTGCGAGGCAAATACGACACGGAGGTGCGTTTGGAGATTCCTTCGTGTTCTTCTGCAAAGGCATCATATGGCATATTCAGTGGTCCGGCTAAAAATCTTGAGATCACGGCAAGTAAAGAAAAACTAATCTCACAGAAAAATGGCAACGCCAAGAAAAAGCTGGAAACAAAAGAACATACAGACTTCTACAAAACATAGAAGTAATATAAAGCAATTTATAAGAAACCTGACCACACCTGTAAAAGCTAAGCTACATGAAAATAAAATACTTGGCAAACCGGACACAAATAACAAAGATAGACACGAAGAGAAAAATGCAGCACCTGCAAATAAAGTGATTGTAAATCCAAAAAAGCGGAGGAGAATTGAATCCGACGTGAGTTCATCTTCCTCTGCGGTTCTAATGGAAGAGTTATGTAACATGTCCACATATTCTGATGGTGAAGCTGAAGATTGTTCTGGAGGATCTGTGGTGGACGGTGGGAATACGTCGACAAGTAGCTCTAACTCTTTAAGCCGAATACAACAAGAGAAACATCACTTAATTAAGACAAGTTGCCATAAAGATAAAAATGGAGAGTTATGGGTGAAAGAAAGAGCCTCCTATAAAACTCAATTCGAATGGAAAAAAAGACATATAGATTCTAGTTCCAAGCCATCAAATAACTGCCGATCTGTATTGAATCCAAAACACACAACAGCGCAGAGTCGACATTCTCCTTCTAAATCACATGAAGCCCGTCGCAGTGCCTTTAAGGTTGCGTCTCAAAAAATAATGATTGAAAATATATTTAGAAATGAACTAGATGTCAATCTGAATCATGCTAACACTATGTGCCTACTGCATGCAGTACCAGTGCTGCGGACCATAACGTCAGATGACATCCGCATTGTCGAATACTTATCGGAAGATCGAGTGAATGTTGTATTACTGCACATTAATTCCCAAGCGGTACGTAATATGCTATTAACCGCGAAGCAAGATCTTCTATGTTTGGGGTTTGAGATCTCGTCTTATGATCCAACAAGTACACAAAGCACATTCGAGACACCGGAGTCCAAAAGCGTAAAAGTATCCATGGATCAGCGACGTGAGGACCTACGGAGACAGTTTAATTCTGCACCATTGTTAAACTTAAAGAACGGGAGCGCTGGAGTCAAGTCAACGAAGAAGTAGCTCACGAAAGATGAAAATGATGCGCCTGTGACTGTGATTTCGTGGAATACGAAGGGCTTTAGTCATTTATATGATGACTTTCCGGTCGAGCTAACCGACAATTTTGCAATTTGTCTCCAAGAAACCTGGATGCATGAGCCCCCGGTTAAAGATGGCTATGTGACACTGCTAAACCCAGCCGTAAAAAACAACAAGGGACGGCCATTTTCGGGTCTACTCACCATGATAAAATCAGGCACTTACTGGGAAATAATGGAAAAAATCAACCCCAACAGTTATGTCCAAGGAACATTACTTCAGACCACGAACGCTCACAATAATAAAAAACATGTTTTATTGTTGAACGTGTACTGGAACCCACTAAAAATCTCTGCTGATGCATTCATAGCTGCTGTAATGAAAATAATTGATAACTACCAGAGGACTTGCTTGGACATTGCAACTATTTTGTGTGGAGATTTGAACATCTCATGGTTTGATTAACACAAGAAGCTTGTAGAAGACAAATCGATTGTCGGATGCCAAGGTAATGCAAGAAGATCGCAATGGCGTGGAAATCTGGAAGCCCTCGATTGTATGATGGTAAACGGCCATGTGAAAGGCGATATACCACCAAATTTCACCTGGGAAAACATGGGCTACAAAAAAACCTTAGATTATTTCTGGACATCGAGAAATGTCTTTGTAACAATCAATAATTTACAAATTTCATCAACCACAAACAGTGACCACTAAATATTAGTAATGTCCTGCAAGCTAATGTGCAAAAAGCAATCTGGCAACAATAGTCAAGTACTAGAAGTAAATCATGGGAGAAACGTCTACGTATAAATGACCGTCAAATCATTAAAATATCAAATGAAATCCAGGAAACATACCATGACAATGTTGAGTCATTTGACTATATACCGCTGCTCCCTTGTTTGAAACCAGGTTTTTCAAAGAGAAATTGTCAAAGTCTTAATGAGCACAAGCATAAATGGAGTTTCATCGTGAAAAACCAAAAAAAGCAGCTAAGGAAAGACCTGATCAAACTGAAAAAAGAGTATGGAATGAATGCTACGAGCGTCTTAAAACAGAGAAAACAACAATATCGGAATTGGTTGAAATCCTTTTCCTATTTGAGAGACCAAGAACGTGGTGAAGAAATGTTGGCACTGATCAAAAATAACAACTCAAGAGAAATCTGGGGAATCCTGAATAAAGGAACAGCAAACCAGGACGCCCTAATGATAAATGGAGTGACGGAAAACGACTGGGTGACGCACTATCAAAAGGTCTTTACAGGAATGGAGAAGATACAGCGTGCTGAAAGTGGCACCACTGGTATAGCCTGGAACATAATTGAGTCCAAAGAAGATATTCTTATGGCTATAGACAAACTAAAGACATCGAGAGCTGCTGGACCGGATGGGATCAGCAATACACAGTTAAAAGAACACAGATATGCGTGGTCAACTTTCATCAGAACGCTATTTGTGGCGATAGCAGACAGAAAGCAGATGCCGAGATCATGGACTGAAGCAATAATAGTACCAATATACAAGAAGGGCAGTCGGGACGATCCTGCCAACTACCGCCCGATTGCCCTCCTAGATACTATCGGCAAAGTGCTGGCGACATTTTTTCAAATAAAGATAACTTCATGGGAAAAGGAAATAGATCTACCAGATATCAGACAAACAGGATTTACAAAGGGCGTGGGCATAGAGAACAAATTAACCTTGGTGAACCTATTGAAGCTAGAAGCACTGAATAATAAGGCCCAGTTATTCATGGCCTTTATCGATTTGCAACAGGCTTTCGATTCAATAAGTCGAAATAAACTATGGGAGAAGTTAGAAAAAAGAAACTGTCCAAACTCTTTGCTGTCACCAATTAAGGCATTGCATTCCAACACTTCAATCAAAGTAAGATTAAATGCAAGTGGAGACCTGTCTAAATCAATCATTACTACCAGAGGGGTGAAACAGGGCTGTCCACTTGCTGCCACTCTGTTTAAGCTTTATATTGCTGACATTCCCATGGCCCTAGTAAATGTGAATTGTTTCCCCCCGAAAATCAACGGACATCATATAAATTACGTGATCTATGCTGACGACATAGTACTGTTTGATAAAATTCAGATAGGCCTACAACGGCTGCTGTCGAAACTGGAAACTTATATGATTGAAAACGATCTATCAATCAATGTGAACAAAACCAAAATCATGAAGTTTGGCAGTGATCGGAACGCCAAAAATAAGAACTTTAAATGGCGAATCGACAATAAAGTCATTGAAGAAGTCAAAGAAATTCGCTATCTTGGAATATTGGCGAACATCTCAATACGGGAGTGGAGCTGGGTCTGAGACCTGTTCAATCGGACCAGAATGCTCTCCCAACAAGGAGCGAGACTACACACCTTTTATGGAAAGTTTTCGGCAATACCGCTCCGCATGTTCTACCTTCAAAAAGTAGTGCCTACAATAACTTTTGGAGCAGAAGCCGGCTGGAATTTGGACCATAAGATCTGGACCAAATTGGAAAGCTTATTCTGGCGGCAAGTTCTGAGACTGCCTAAATATCTCTCAATGACGATCATACGCCACGAACTGGCACTGGAAAGTCTCTATGGAACAGTACTCTGGAAATCCTTATCATTGCTACGCAAGATGGAGATAATGCATTGTGAACCAGCCTTTAAAACATTAAGATCAGAGGGAAAACATCAACATACAGGCTTGCTTTTGAGATGGTCAGATAAAGTGAAAGCCATCATGTTAGATGCAAATATCTCAATGGATACATTGTTGAATCGCCCGCAAATTGCGAGAATTAAATTGAAAGAGTGGCTATTGATAGACAATTTGGATAGGTACGCAAAGATGCTGACAACTTTAGACCTGGGTCCGAAAAAGAATAAAGTGGACAATATGCTGAAATATCTATGCCAATTTCCCTCACGATATCATAGAGATCGATTTCTCAGACTTAGACTGAACCTACTGAAAACAAACCAAATGTTGGTGCTGAGAAAAATAAAGCTAGCTATCGATGAAGCTTGTCGGCATTGTGAAATCCACGTAGAGACAATAAAACACCTAACAATTGAATGTGTGGCCTTAAATGAGCTGCGATCCATCCACTTGAGTGAATTCAAGCCTGCAAATGACTCGATGGAAGACCTGTGGATCCGGATACTGAGTGGAAGCTCGGTACATTTAACCTGCTCAGTGATACATTTTCTAGATAAGGTCCTAAACTGAAAAGCATAGAATGTAATTGTAAAGATAAATTGGGACTTATGAACTGGTATGAATTGTAATAAAAGTTTGTAAAAAAACTAGATGTTACAAATAAAAAAAATAAAAATAAAAAAAATCTTTAATTCTGCAGATTAATTCTGACTGCCTCCATTTGTTTTCATGATAGCTTCCCTTGGTATCTCTTTCTCTGTTTTTGTTACTTTGTGCACTCTGAGACCCATGGAAATGTAATGCCTAATAATAATTAAAATAATAATAATAATAATAATAATACTAATAATAATAATAATAATAATAATAATAATAATAATAATAATAATATACATGATGATGAACTTTAATGTTATTGACATTTTCTGGTGATGTTGTTTCTTTCTTCCTTACTTTAGTTTCCCTGTATGTGCCTCTGATTTGCATGCATTGTGAGTCTTCATATGCATTGTTTGTACTAACACAAGTATGTATTAAGTCTTCAATTATTAGCTATTTATTCCATCTTTAACATTAATCAAAACTCTGGTACGGTAGCATTCAGTATTTTACTATCCGAAATTACCAGATTAAAAATATTCTACTTCTATGGTGCATGCTGCAGTCATTGTATGTATGATTAGGAAACTGTATAAGCAACAACACTTCAATAGCATGTTTTGTTTAGATGAGTACATTCTTTAATACATTAAGTAGTTCATGATAGGTCTCCCGATCACCCTTGACATCTTGTTACTTACTTTATAAACACAACCCCTTGTATTAATTTAATATGTGATGTCATCAGTGATGTCATCAATGACATTTGTTATGTCATCTTTGATGTTCTGGGTGTTAATCTTAGCAGTGCACAGTGGTGGCACGAGCTAAGGTTGCTTAGATTACCATAACCAGCAAATTTCTGGGGTTTTTCAGTTTTACTTGTAACCATAACATCCCTCTAACAAAACTTCTTCACTGAATTTCATAGGTTTTTATCAGTGCAACTTCACCATAATGTCCCTTTAACACTGTTTTTTCATGAATTTCATAGGTTTTTACTAGTGCATCCTTAATCTGCTACAAGTTCCTTATATTAAACTCACCCCCAATGTGGCAGATATGGAGTCTGCGGACAGTGCGGTAGTCTGCGGATGTCGGATGGCATTCACAAAGCACATAATCATAGGGGAGATCCAAAAAATGTGTACCCAACAATAAACAAAAACATGTACATAAAACAATTACTAATGTTTACGACACGGAAATATTCCTTTTTGTACAAACACTTCAAAAAATACTGATTATTTTTTCATTTAGCACATATTACAATGGGATGCACCAATCAGAAACCATAACTGTACACTTCATATAATCTCCTCAATAGAACTCTGCATACAGATTGACAAACACCAGATGCTTATTGGAGAACACATTTTCACTAAATAGTAAGTGCATTGTATTTATTTCTCTATTATTAGCTTTCATTATATAAACATGTGTTATAAGACGCACTTCTGAGTTGATAGAGGGGAACTTCCCTAAAGAAGAAATGAGTAACGATAACATATCTAACGGTACACAATACACATTTTAATGTTACTTTTTTTTTAATTTCTACAGGCCTTAGCAAAATAATAATCTGTTTTTCTTACAGTTCATAGTTTTCATGGAGAAACCACATCCCAGTTTAATAATCCCAAGAATCCCAAAGAGAAGCCCTATCCCTAGCTGTAAATAATCAAATCATGAACTTGATTAAAAAAATGGATTAATTAAGTAATGATTTTAAATAACGTTTACAATATGTGAAAAATAATGTCATTACAAATGTCCCCTATCAGTGAACTTCTTATCCCCAGCAATCATCCTCATCAAATTCTGAAAATTTGAATCAAAGACACTTTGGTGAAACCTCACTCCCTTCCTCCCCTCATTATTATTGTACAGAAATTCCTAATTCTCCTATTTAAGTTTCACATTCTGATACCCCATCCCTTTCATGAATAAATATATTTTTAAAATATATATATGTTGTACATTGGTGTGTGTTATGTATTTTTGTTGTTTTTTTAAACACCAATTATGAGTACGTAGCACGATGTCTGCACATGTCTGGTTTTGCATGACACTCTTTTAATTAGTCTGCAGACAACCTGCCTGTTCTATGGAGATCCAGCGCATGCGCCATGCAATTCCCACTCTATGGGTGTCCACAGACTTTAGCATGTGCTCTCCGCGGACGGTTCCTCTGAAGGGACCCACCCATTATGTTTCTTCATTCTCACTATGGCTATCCAGGAGAGATCATCTGGAGTGACACCTGCTTTGCAGACCACATTTATTTGCAGCAATGGCTTCACTCATTGCCAGTACTCCTTCAGGACCACATCAATGCGCCGCCATGTCCATTCTAACCACTGGGTTGCACTGAGAAAGCCTGTTCCTTTCTAAGAGTGGAGCAGGCAATCGTCTACTGTGCCATTCTTCCTCAACTGCTCCTGCCAGCACACAGCGTACTCCTTTGGGGCATCGGATCCCACCAGCCACCTCACAGGCCATACGGGATGCAGTAGATCCTTACGTTTAGAGGGTCATGCTGTTCTGCATGTACTGCAACACACCGCTCTGCAGGGGGGAGCAGTTTTGAAGTGCTTTTGAGGCCATTGTCAAGGAGCACAAGAAATACTGCCCTTTACCTTCAATTTAAGTCATGCCCAACATCTTCCCCTGCCCACCTGCCACTCCATCTCTGTGGTTGGAGCCCCTTCCCTCCCTTCCCTTCCCCACCTGACCTTGCCTCTCCTGCAAAACAAAATGAAAAAAGCCCCCAAAATATATCAAACCAAAAAATATAAAAAAGGGTTCCTTTAGGAGACACATTTCACAGTTAAAAAATAGAAGTGAGAAAAAAGTGGTAGTCCATGGACATCAGAAAAAATTGCAGGTGTGGGGCCGGAGAATTACAATTATTTTAATTGTTTTGTGTTCAGAAAGGTGCTTTTTAAAGAACCTTTTTGTGTTTTTGGCTTTTGTATTTTTTTAAAAATGTTTGGTTTTATAAACTGAACTAAACATTTTACTGAACTTAATGATTTCTTCAAACTTTCACAAAAACTGCTTCATAGCAGTTTTAATGTTTTCCAGAAAATTCTGATTACCCACATCAGTTAGATGGACTGCAACTCTCTGGAAATTGTTGGCAATATCAAATGTAATGTTCTCATTATCAAAGATGTCATGCCAACATCTCACAGAAAACCACATATACCTTTATTTACATTGCACCTCGCTTTTTCCATTTGGGGAACAAATAAAGTTAAAAGCATCCACATCTGTCTCTGAGCAATGAGAGAATTTTTTTTTTTTTGATGTGGGAACATTTCCTTCAACTTTCCCAATGTCTTCTTCATTGCAAACTGCAATAACATTCCAGTCACAAAACCCAAACTGTTCCCTGCACAGTGAAGAATAATAATGTCCGGATGTTTCAATTTAACCATATTTGTACAAAATGGGAGCAAGTCCACCCACTTCATCCCTCGCACTCCATAGCATAAAACTTCACATTTTTAGAATCCAAGTGTATCCACCAACCAACACTGCTCTGCATCGACCTTCAACCAATGGACCCAAGAGTCCCCCAAAACCACACACTCTGTCTTCTCAAACACATAGCCATAACCATAGCATTGGCAGTGCTCTGACAACTCCTCCTAACAAAACTCCTGCTACCCTCTCTTCCTGTACACCACACCCAGGAAACCTGATTGGCTCATCTCTGATGTCCACGGACATCATGACTGTCCACGGTCTCTGCAGTCCCCTTTCCATGCCAGGCATCCTCAAAAGACACATGCAGACACAAAGGATGTGGCACGTGCTGCCACGTACTACCACAGTGTCTACAGACAGATTGTCCAATTGAAGGGGGTGGGGAGGTTTACACTTAATTTAAACAATTTTTTGTGCAATGGTGTCTCTTAAAAGAGCCATTTTGTTTCAGTTTTTAATTCTTTTTTGTTTTTCTGATTTTTATTTCGTACTATTACTTACAAACATTTTCATATGTACTGTGCATCTTTTCACATAAACTTTCTCAGTGCATTTTGAATATTTACAAGAAACCTCTGATTCGCAAAAAATCATTAAAATGAACGCCAATACTCTGAAAATTGTTTGCACCATCCAACTTGATGTTTTCATTTTCAAAAGATGCCATACCTACATCAATCAGAAAAGCACATACACCTTTATTTTTAAGGTGCCTACCTTCTTCTAGTTGTGTACAAAACACATTAGGAAATCTCCATACCTCCCTTGGATGCATTTCTGAAAAAATAATGTGGAAATACTTCCATTAACCCTCGGAACATATCTTTTAATGCAACTTGCAAATATAGTGGAGTAACGTAGCCTACACTATTTCCTACACAATGAACAAGTGAGCCATAGTCTTACAAAATGAGAGTAAGCTCAACCAGTTTAGCCCAAACACTGTATACCACCAAACCTCCACTCCCTCCAAACCAGTAGAACCAGTGATGCCACACAACACAGTGTACCTTTATCAAATTATTCATCAAACAATCTCCCAATATCCATGCAGTCAGCTGTTTCTTAACAATAGCCACATCCATCTTCTCTACACACAACAATCAAAACACCTATTGTTCACCAATTTCCACCAATTGTTCACAACATTTACTTAAACAGCTCAGACCAGTTGTGTTTTCAAAAACTCGTCCTTCATAGACATGTCACATATAACCCTAACAACACTACCAGTGTCTCAGGTATAAGGCAAGAATTGGACTAATGTGCAGGAACAGTAAAATGTACCATAAGCACACAGGAAGAGCCACAAGATTTCCTAATATACTCACTACAAGTACTGGAAACCAAAAACATCCCTATAAATGAAATCTTCCAGATTTCATACACGTGAAAACATACATGCACTCAAGAGTACATCCCTATTGAACGATTTGTATATGTATCCATACCAAATTCTGAATCCATTGCATCGCACCAACTTCTACAGAATGCAAATCATGGTATGGTATGCCCTTTTTGCAATTCAGACAATCGTTCCACCATACAAATGAACTCACATAGTCAATATGTCATACTAATGCTTCTAAGGTACAATGCAGATGGTACTAAAAATAACTGTAAACTTATAGGCTTCACACACAGTCAAGTATCTCTTGGAAAAAAAACCTTCACAACAGTAGGTATAATATCCCACACTGGTGCCACAACCACTTCAGGAGACTATACTGCATATGTCAAAAAAAATAAGTGGTTGGCTTGAATGTAACAACACCTCTGTTACTCCAAATCATAGGTTACCAGAAAATCAAACTAATGCCTAATTATTATTCCTTGAACCCACATTTTGTCACTAAACTGTACCACAAATAATAGTTAGAAAATGCCTACAGGTATCTAACTACATCCATAATACTACAATAGTACTTTTAAAAGTCAATTTAGTTAGAATACGCCAACCGGTTTCTAGCTACTTAAAGAATACCCTCCATTGCAAAACACTTCAAATACGCCATGACAATTCTTATACAACAAAACATCTTTTAAACTCTAATGTAGTTAGAATATGCCAACAGGTATCTAACTATTTTAAGCATTCCTTTAATAACAACATACTTCAAACAAACATACTATCACACTTACACTCACATAATTGTAATCAGGTTTTTTAATCCAGTATGGATTTATTTTCCCAATGACCCAATGATAATTTAATGGCAATACAACAGCAGTGTGTCATACACTAATTTTGTACCAAACCTAGAATGTACATTTTATGAGGGTCTAAAAAAGTAAATGTATATGTAAAATTGTATACAATTAAAGATTTTAAACTATCCTGCTTAACAAATGATACTGTTTTTCTTCCACATAAAATGAACCAGACATTCCAGCTTCATAACACTATGCAACTAAGTAACCATTTCAAGTATAATCAAATACATATTCTATAAGCACTGTCCTCAATTGTACTACACTCATAAGTACCATAATCATAAGTACCAAATACAGTTACATTTTATCATTCCACCATATTACAAACACTTTATGCTCTCACTACATTACCTAGAATTACTATACACATATTACTACGGTGGTGCTTCTGACCATACTTCTACTACATTACCTATAATGACTATACACATATCACTACTGTGGTGGATGTGGCCAGTGGACAGGTTCTTGGGGGCATGGCCTATGGACATGCGCTTCAGAATCTGGCAACTGGCCACAACCACCACCATACAATTAACCATATAACAAATATGCACCATACACACTCAACTAATAAAAATCACCATAAACCCCCTGCAATCAAAATGATGTCTGCGGACACCGGAATTGACTGCAGACTAAGTGGCATCTGCAAACCCTTTTTTCAAGCGATAGAAACAGCTCCATACCATCTTTATTCCACTCCCTTACTTTTTCCAAACCCTCTTTCAACCACAAAATAACTATCAACGTGTTTCCCAAGCCGTCCATTCATGGCACTGTCTGCCAATTACTGCAGTTTCTGCGGACTGCTACGAAACCTGCCCAACCTTTTTCCACCTACAAAAACAGCCCCATATCATCTTTTTTTCATTTCCCTATCCTTCCCAGTCCCTCGTTCTACCACCAAAGAACCCAAAATGTGTTTTCCAGACTTTTTCCCAGCTGAGCTATTCGTGGACACCGACCATTGTGTGCGTATCCAACATAGAGGACATTTCTGAAAATATGACGCAGCTCATGTTCTTCACCACCCAATCAGCGGGCACGTCTGATGTTCATGGACATCACGCCATCATCTGAACCAATCAGAGGACTCTCCACGGAGCAACAGGGAAGTGAGTCCGTGGACTGAACCCATATATCACACATTTCTTTTTTGTACCTACTTTTTGACCATTTAAAAAAATATACTGGTTGGATTTACACCAAATCTACAAAAGCATGCTTTTGGGACCGAGCCACCAAACCGTGCGCAAATTTGGTGCAAATCCGTCCAGCGGTTTGGGCTGCATGCGTGAGCACATTTTTTTCTCATTGCCTCTATGGGAAACCCACACATTTTGGGACCCACCTACAGCTTAGCACCCCCCTGCACGAAACCTCACTGAATTTAGCAGAATCAATCTGAGGGAGCCATATACTTCTTTTGCAAGGTGGTTTAGTGTGGATTCGTCCAGTGGGGGAAAAGTTATAAGCAGCACAGTGGGTTGATCAACTTAACGATAACTACAAGACTACTATTGCAGTCCATGTAATATATATTCAATGAACAAACTGGAGTTAATGATCAGTTAAGGTAAGAAACTCATCAAAACAAAATCCCATGAAATTCCACGCATTAGGGAACCCAGGACCGGCTTATCTCAACGCGTTTGCT
This sequence comes from Ambystoma mexicanum, assembly GCF_040938575.1. Lineage (NCBI taxonomy): Eukaryota > Metazoa > Chordata > Amphibia > Caudata > Ambystomatidae > Ambystoma > Ambystoma mexicanum. The sequence continues at coordinate 873,389,458 of NC_090936.1, forward strand.
TTGATCTCCCCTCCTATAGTATATCCCCCATAATGCTATTTTCTATTTCATTGTGAATCCCTTCTCTTCTAAAAGAGATGTCCTCTTAGGCTTTGCGACAGGAATGCACCCAATTAAAGTGGTCCTGAGTTCCCCAATCCATTGAATTTCAGGGGTTTTGTTGCAATACATTTCTTACCTTAACTCATCATTAACCTAAGTTCCTTCATTAAATTTCAAGGGTTTTGTTATTACATAGATTTTTCAACACTACTGGCCATGGCCTTCGGCCGTGCCCACTTTCCATTTTAAAACACTACCAGACCATGGGCATGGCCTCACTGTACTTTTTAAATCACTACACGGTCACTAGCCATGGCCTTCCACGGTGCCCACTCTATATTTTAGAACACTATCAGACCACTAGACATGGCCTTTTAATAAATATGTCTCCTTGGGCTTTGCAGCGAGATTGCGATGAGTTAAGCTGGTCCCAAGTTTTCCAATACGTTGAATTTAATGGGTTTTGATACAATAAGTTTCTTACCTTAATTGATCCTTAACTAAAGTTATTTCATTGAATTTCAAGTGCTTTGTTATTCCATAGGTTTTTTTCAGCACCACTGGTCAAATATTCTTTTATTGTTTCTGACTGACTGCAAGAATTACATATACCCAGGTTTGAACAGTTAACCTTGAAATCCAACCTAATGCAACCATTGCTCGAAGACATTCATCAATCACTGACTGATTTTGACCTGTATTGACTGCGGTTTTGTTATGTATAAAAGATGGCAGGCTTTGAGAACTCACAATCTTTTAGGCAATGCGCAGTGAGATTACATTATTTGGCAAGAATCACACATTATGGCAGAGCAGCATGCTACAAGCCCCTTGTTTTATGGCCAGGCTCTTGGTAACTGTTGTGATACATCGCACAACCCCAACTCCATTTAAGCATCACGGAAAAGGGGAAAAATGACCACCTGTAAGAATAACATATGCCAATATATTTTGCCCCCATAGTGAAAATCAAAAGCTGCATCCATTACAAAATACACACTATGTGAACATATATCTTAAAGTGAAATATACAAATATAGTTCAATTGACCTTCCCCTTAGAAGAAAGTGCACAAGACAAAATAGCATTGTACTTAAAAAAAAAAAGTAATGAACACCTGAAAACTGTTCCAATAAGTATGCAGGCAAAGCATAAAAGGTGCTCACATTTTAAACCCAGCAATCTGTAGTGAAATATTCCCTGGAAAATGAAATCCCAATATGAAACAAGTGGTTGTGGTCTTGTGGGTAAGCGTCTGCACTGGCAACATGACAACCTGAGTAAAATCCTGGCAGCCAAATACTAAAGCAAGCTTGCCAACTTCAAAAAATCCAAAGGGGTTGCATCCACCTTCTGAAAAAAATTACCTGACCACCCACATTTGTCCTTTACGTGTGCACTAAAAAGCAGCCACAATCAGGGGGAAATAACTGCACCAGTGCCCACTGATTGGCTTCTCAAAAGCGTGTGGTGCGTCATATTTTCTTTAACGTCGCCAACAAACAGTTTGGCAAACACATTTGGGGTTATTTAATGGCCGAAAGAAGGCCTGGAAAGGGTGCGGAGTGCAATAAAGATGATATGGAGCTATTTTTATAGGTGAAATGATGGGGTGCAAGTTCCGTCGAGGGGGGTTTAGGGTGAGTTTTGTTATTTGTAGGTGTGTTATACATACTTGTTATATGGTTTAATTCTATTGTGGTCAGTGGCCAGAATCTTGGAGGCATGGTCTCCATTCTAGCCTCTGGTCCGACACACTCTGCTGGACACACCTTGGAAGTTCTCATTTCCTCAGACCTCCACCTCCCTAACACACTCACCACTCCTCTCTCTTGGACTGAACACTTTCTGCTTTCCTCTCACATGAAACTCTCTGTCCCGTAGACAAAGCCCATCCCAGCATTGCCACCTACCTTCTGGGTCATTCGACCCATAAAGCGTGTGTCAGTGGATGCCTTTGCCTCTACTTTCTCTGCTCCTCCTACTCCTGTGGCTGACTCACACTCTGGCACAGCCCAATCTAACCTATATCGTTCTATCTCCAACACTCTGGTTATCCTTGCCCCTGTCATGAGAATCCATCTGAAGCCTACCTCCAAGTGCAACTATTGGTATGACACCAACCTCACTGCCCTGAAACGCAAGTGCAGAGTGGCTGAGAGGAAGTGGGGGGCTTTGGGCGTATCCTCTGACAAATTGGCCTGCTGCCTGATCCAAAGGCAATGCAGACTCTCTGTCCTGTCCAAGAAGAGAGTCCATATCCAAGCCTGTGTCTCTGTGGCATCTAACAACACAGCTGAACTCTTTAAAATCTGCAACGAGCTGGCCAATCCTCTGCAGTTTCCACCTCTCCAGTTCCCTCCCAACCGCTCTCTATGACTCCAGCCTCTCACTTCACCACTAAAACTCAGGACAACCTGTCCTCACTCTCCTCCTCTTCTGCCTCCACCCCTCTCAGCCCCCCTCTGGCCACCTCTCCCTCTCCTCCTCCTTTCTCCTCCTTCCCACTGACAACACCTGACAATGTTTCTAGCCAAGTCTGATCAATGCAAGTGTCATCCAAACCGGTGCTCCCCTGCTCCTCCAGAACCATCAAGGACCACATCGACACCCTGACTCCAGCCATGGCCAATTTCTGCAATCACTCATTCGCCACTGGAACTTTCCACTCTCTCCTCAAGCACTCCCTTGTGCACCCCCTCCTCAAAAAGCCTTCTGTTGATCCTATCTGCCCAGCAAACTATCTCTGCTTTTCTGGGCAAACTCCTTGAGAATCTGGCCATCTCCCAGCTTACTCTCCACACTGAATCTGTTGGGTGTCTCCATGACCATCAGCATGGCTTCAGAGCAGCCAGAGGCACGGAAACTGCTCTCCTGAACACCCATGAAGATCTGCTCTCTAATCTTGACTCCAGCCTTCCTTCTGCTCCCATCCCTCCTTGACCTTTCCTCTGCCTTTGACACAGTCAATCATGACATCCTCATCAATCGACTCTGTAAGAGCCTGGGCATCATGGATCATGCCTTGAAGTGGTTGACCTCCTTCCTGTGGGACCGACCATCCCATGTCCAACTTGACTCCTTTCTCTCCACAACCTCTCTCTCCACATGTGGTCTTCCTCAGGGCTCTACCATCTCACCCTGGCTCTTAAATGTCTACTTGGCCCCTTTGGCCCACCTGATCTCTACCTTCTCCTTTAGTCTTCAGTGTTATGCAGATGACACTCTCTTTCAAGCTCCCCTCAGCCTCCTCTCAACTCTCGCTCAATCCTGACTGTCTATCCGCAATTCAGGATTGGTGCACCTCCACCAATCCCTACGTCAAAGCCAGTAAGATGGAGATCCTAATCATTGGGACCCCTGCTCCTGCTTTCCCTCCTTTGGCCAGTTTCCCTTGTCTTCCTGTGAGTCATCTTCAACTCCACTCTCTCCTTCTCTCCTCACATCACGGACCTTGCCAAGAAGTCCCACTTCCAACCGCACCTCCTCAGAGGTATTCTTCATTTTCTCACTTTCCCCCAGAAGGTCACTGTCTCCAGAGCCCTGGTTCTCTCTCAGCTGGACTACTGCAACAGTCTCTTTCTCAATCTTTCTTCCTCTACCTTCCGCCCTCTGCAACTAATCCAGAACAGGACTGCAAGCCTTATCCTTGGCCTCAAGTCCATTGACCATATCGCTCCAGCCATGAAATCTCTCAACTGGCTCCCTGTGGGTGCAAGGATCAAGTTCAAGACCCACTACATCCAACTCTCTCTTCCCAAATACCTTCCTTCTTGAGCCCTTCGCTCAGCTACCTCCAACTATCTGAGGGTCAGATGCTTCTCCTGGTAGAAAGTGTGGGGTATATCTCTCTTCACTGCAGGTGCCTCCCTCTGGAATGGCCTCCCTGGACCTCTCAAACTTGAGCCGGACCACCTGAAGTTCCGGAAGCTGCTCAAGACCTTCCTTTTCTCCTCTGCTTTCTCTCTCTCCCTACCGTACTGACCTACCTGTAAGCTGCACCGACTGGTTGCCTGGATACCCTCAGAGTCTCACTGGGTACCTGGATCCTCCATGATTAGTCCCCCTTGCACTGCCTCCAGGCCTTCAATGCATTACAGGGCTGTAACTGTAACCTCTACAGTCCCCTACCCCCTTGCACTTACCCAGAGCTGCGCTGCCCTGGCTGCACTTACACAGTGCTATTCTGCCCTGATTGCACTTCTGCCTTCCCTCTCCCTGGCACTTCCCCCTTCCCTTCCACCTGCACTTTGCGCTGTTGCACTTTCATTACACAAGGCCTATTAAGATCATGTGTCTTGTCCTCCCTCTATCTTCCCTCCCTTGTCTTGTTGCACGCAGAAACACTTGTGTACAGGCACGTTATAAATGACTTTTATCATATCATAACATATCATATCATACAATTTTACATATACATTTACTTTTTTTGACCCTCATAATCTGTACATTCAATGTACTGTGTTTGGTATAACATTAGTGTGTGCTACACTGTTGTTGTATTTACATAAAGTAATCATTGGGTCATTGGAATAAAAATAATCCATAAAACTATTACAATTATGTGAATGTAAGTGTGATAGTATGTTTGTTTGAAATGTGTTAAAATTAAAGGAAATTTTAAAGTAGTTAGATACTTGTGGCATATTCTAAATTTATTAGACAGGGTACATATTTAGATTGGGGTGTACAGTGCACTTAGCCTGTTGTGTTCTAGGATGCAAGAAATGTCAGGGTTCACCTTGTTTACATCAAAGTTAACTAGGAATAGATGATTTAGTGAACACAGATGTGTAAGTGCTTCGTAACTCATACCTTCTTGGAAGGCTGTGCTGCCAATGTCAATCAAAGCATGATCTACGGTTAGACCTTGCGATTTGTGTATAGTGACAGCATATGCAAGCGATAGAGAGAATTGTTCTCTGTCTAGGTACATGTCTTCAAAAAGAAGGAAACATGCTACTGTGCAGCCAATTTCTTTAACTTCTGCAAGTTTGTCAGAGTGGATGTTGACAAACTGAATGTTGTTGTCATGTGGCTATGTTTGGAAGCAAAACTCTCTACCAATTTCTCCATTGAAGAAACCTTGTTGTACGTCTAGGTTACGTTTTAGAATTACTCTGCAGTTTAGACACAGAGTTAATACTTTTTCTAATACAGCTGTGTTGGCGATACATTTTCCTAAGCTATTTAGTCATGCTGTTGCTTGTTGACACACAGGCAGTGTCATGCCGTGCACTTCTAGTTTGTCTGTGGAGCTGAAATGCAGTATGTGTTGCATTTCTTTTTTTAACATTGTCTCATTGAATTGACTACAGCTTGCAAGGGTTGGCATTAAGGACATGCATTTTATATTTTGTTCAGTTAATTGTTCCATGACATCAGGAGCAGATGTGTTTTGTCCATATAGCTCATGGTTTAGTCTACTATTTAATGTCAATTTTGCAGAATTAGTAAGCAGACCAGTTCTAATACATTTTAAAATGTTAGCATAGGTCAGGTCTGCAGACTGATGCGTGTTTTGAATTAGTTCTCTGTAGTGAAAATGTTGCTAGAGATTTACATTTCCAATGCTGCTGAGTGTGTTACAGCATTGTTTGTGTCCTAATGTTTTGAAAATAGGTTGAGCTTTTACTGTTGTTAACTGTAGGAGATCTCCAAAACAATAATGTGTTTTCCTCTAAACAGTTCTTTATAGTCAGTTTTTAGGACTTCTGGCATTCTGAGATGAATTAAACTGAACATGAGGTTGGAAACCATGCTTACTTCATCTATCAGGAGCACTTTCATTTATTTCACAATTCTGCATACTTCACTTGCAGCCTCTGCTGATCATTTGTAGTATTCAAATTTGTTTTGGTGTTCTACTGGGAGGAGCAGTAGTCAGTGTAAAGTTGCACCTTCTATGTTGTAGGCAGCTAAACCTGTGGGGGCTGTTACAACAGCAGAAAAGTTGTTGTTCAATACTTTTTGTAGAAATGTGCTGATTATTTTAATTAAGAAAATTTTACCAGAGCCAGCTTTGCCACTTACATTAAGGAGCAGAGATTTTAGTGATTTAAATGATAACTTTAAATGATTAGTTAGGCTGGGTTTGGTAAGTTTCACTAGGTTTCCTTCACAAGTTGGTGTGACATTGTTTTTGTAGGAGTAGTTTTGGGCTATGTTGTACAGGCACATGTTTTCCATGGAGTACTTCCGTTGGGTAGTATGTTTCCATTCAATTGTTTTTTTTTAAATGTCCTGACTTTTGGGATCAGATATGACTATTGTTTCTATCTCTTGGTAGGATTTAGTACTCTTTTTCGGGATAAGCTGGACCAATGTTTAGCCAGATAATGTGTTCAGATTTTCCATATAAGGCTGTACCTGATAAACTGTCTGCAGTTTTGTAGCACCTGCATTCTCTATGGGAGAGCATTTTTATACCAGATCTGTACAATTTTTGTGACAGTGTTTTGTCAGATCACTTTTAGCTCTGTTTTCCCCGCTTTGGTGAGATACGCTGTGACATATCTTGCAACTGCAGTGGAATTGTCTGCAATCTATGGTATATCTATGTTTGCATTCGACAAGAGGGCAATGATTGCATTGTAATCATTGATGTACTTGGATGCTTCATCCCTTTTAATGTTGTATGTGTTTTTAGGGGATTTGCATTTTACACTGTGTCAAACAGAAGACATCAAGCTATTTACTTGTCCTTTTTTGCAAACTGGTCGAGGGAAGCCAAAAAAACATTTAGTATAGTATTTACCTTTGCTTTTATATGTCAACAATATTTGCCACACTTACAGTTTTTCGAAGCATAAGATTTGTGTATGTAGGTCACTATGGGAATCATTATGAGGTTGGCAGTAACCCGCCAGTGCTACCAGCGGGTTGCCGCCAACCCCATAACATACCACCAAATCTGATAACTGACTTCCTAGTGCTACCAGGAGATTACAAGTCCCAGCGGAGCGGGAAGTCAGGTGGCAGATTTTGTAAGTCCCCATTCCCGTTGACCATGCCGGGTCACTCTGTTTGCCTATGGCAAATGGGGGCTTTACAAAAAACACAGTTTGCATAGTGTTACCCTCAGGCGGGCACAAATGCCTATTTCACAATTCTCTCAGTCGGAGTCACCATTTCGCAATCATCCAACCTTCAGCAATGTATCAAGGACTTTTGATTGTACAAGGGGGTTAGCTTTACCCTTGTATGACCTTGCCACCTCACATCGGCCTTCCCTATGGCTTCTTGGTACTTGTTGTTTTTCAATAATTTTGTATTATCACATTCTCTTTAGTCAGGAGATGGGTACCAGCTAGAGGCCTTTCCGATGAGTGTCCACATGTCACTGGTCCCCTCTATCTCTGGTAACAAGTCTGTCCACAACAAACCCCTCTGTATATTTATCTTCTTAATGTTGCCACTGCAACCTTGAGCTGCACACAGTGAGGTCCCCTATCAGGTTCTTCCGACTCACTGGCTGTGCTGAACTCATTGGTGTTCTTTTGCCGCTGGAGTCAAGGACGGTACCACAATGGCAACTGCATCTCCCCACCCTGGTTATCAGTGCAGGAGGTTTCCATGTACCACTGTCACACCATTCGTCAGCTGTGATTCCCGGTCTTATGTTTCTTTCATCAGAGGCTTTGTGGGTCTGTGTTCAAAAGGGCAAAGGCAACACTCTCCTTGACATCCTGTCAGGTCTGACCACCTTTCTCCCCCATTTGAACTGCTGTCCTGGTAAATCTGTTTCCTCATGTGTTCAGCCTTGCTCAGAGTGTGCTCTTATGCTCCGCCTTTTATCCCTATGGGAAGGGAAAGGGCAGTCTGGTGTGTGTAGTTGTCGGCAATTGCCTGACTCTGCCGGACCCTTGTGTTGGGACATGTCAGGTAAATGGCTTTGGTCTTAGTTCAATGTCGCTCACGGTGTGAGAAAGTGTTCGTGTAGGAAAAGGGGGGTAGAGTTTCTACATATATTATTTGGCAGGATGGAGAAAAGGTGTCAAAAGGAAGAGGATACTGCATCTCACCCTTCGGTGTCCCACATCCACTCCCCGAAGACCCTTCATCCAGCTGATCCTCCCTCACTGGTCCACCCCCAGGAACTGGATTCAATAGCTATGGCGTGTCCTGGCCACCTGGATGGCAGATCCCTAGGGACTAGCGAGTGAGACCCATTCAGGTTTCTCATAGTGTGCAACTCAATAACATAGAGTTCCTAGTTCACTTTCGAACAGCAGATGGAACATGTATTATATATTTTGTCTTACTCTGGTTTCTTCAGAATACATTCATAAAGAGTGATATTCTGATGCACCAATTTGTGTGGATCTTTCATTATATCTTCCTCATTTTCCTACAGAGGAAACGAAAATGCTTCTACACTTTTCCCATATGCTCATTGGGGCTTGTTTGGCTTGACACATTTGATATGTTTCTAATGCATCTTCAATGGTGTCTTTGGAGTATAGTGGGTGAATTCTATACTGCTCTAAAATGCTGGCTGCAGTAACAGGATCCACACATTCAAATTGGCCAGCTGCTGGTAAATTTTAAATTATTTGGGTGGTTCCTCCATGTTTATATCTCTGTAGTATTCATTGTTTTCTTTCAGATATTGTAGGACTTTGTTTATTTCGACTAGTTGTTGCCAAATTCTGTTTGTCATTTGTTGGTACATTAAATAGTACAATCAAAGATTGATCTTTTGGCTGTTTTTACTCCTAGAGTTTCTACATTTTCTTTAAGATGCAATGGCAAATATACAACTTTGCCACAGATGCCTTTTAGTAACTGAGATGGAAGCAATTTGGCTGTTTTCAGGTTAAAGGTGTATTATAGCTTGAACTGGGTGTAGTGATTGGATTGTAATGCTCTCATGCAAGTTAAGTTGTTGAAGAGCTTTTGGAAGGGGGAATATTTAAATGTTATTAGTGATAGCACGTGATGGCATTGGGTTATTGTTAAGCTTTGTATTTCAGCATGTGCAAACTTTTACCTGGTTAGTTATTTTGTATTTATTTTCTGCTGTTAGATATAAAGCTAATTGAAACCATAGGGATTCCTCATTGTCCTCTATTTTGTAGGACATATCTACTATTTTTGTGCTCTTTTTCATAAAAGGTTCTGCAAAATCAGACAGATACTTGGTCTGGTATTTCAGCAGATGTGTTTCGAAAGTTAGGAAGTTTGTGTTTGTGAGGTTTCTGCTAATGTTTTCTGAAGTTACTGAATTTTCTAAGTCAACTTCAGTTAGAAACGATTTACTTTGGATGTGCTCTATTTCTTTAAGGAGTTCTTGGCTGTTCCATGTAGGAGAATGTTATTTAAATTTTGCAGTTCTAGAGCAGGACTTGTTGCATAGTATAGTCTATGCACAAGATTTTGTATAGCGTAATAGTGTGTTGCTAACATTTTTAAGTGGTGGAAGGAGCTTTTGCAGTTGCTGAAATGCAGGTTAATGAATGCCCTTGAAGTCCAGTGTGGCTGCACACTTGACAAGATTCCATGGTTTGAAAAGTTTTCATTTTAGTTTTGTATTTTAGTTTCACATAGTGATTTAGTAATTGTTGTAAAGATATAAAGGATTGTTGGCAGTATTACACATTGAGCTGCATGTCCATTTATACACTGGACGGTTTGTTTGGGTGAAAGGAATATTTGTTGGGGACGTTTCTTCTTTAAGGGTTTCTTTTGCCACAATGCTGTCTCCTACCATTTCATACCATCTGCCATTACTGTCTATGGCAATTGGGTTGTTTTGTTCTTGTTTATAAGCCTCTTCATTAAAATATGATTATGTGCTGTATGTCTGAACCCATTCACCTTCACAGAAGTTTGAAAAGGTATCTAAATTGGCACTGCACATGTTTAGAAGTACTTTTTGTAATGTATTGATTGATTTAGTTTGTGGTTTAATTCTGTTTAAAATCTATATAAACAACTTTCTCTTTAGTGGAAATGCGCTGTCAATTAGAGCTTCGAGGATTACTTATCTGAGGTCGTTTTTATGGGTAGACCAAGACTTTTCAGCTGTCTTCATAAGATTGTGAAGAACTCTACGGCGGAACTTTTTTGTCAAATTAATTTTTGAAATGCTTTGCTGTGGCTGTGTTAACATTGCTAGATATAGTGTTAGTTTCATTGATAGGTCTGCTTTTGTTTGTACATCTTTTTTTACTTTTAGTTTTTGGAAGAGGGGCCATACTTTTTTAGTTGTCACTGTTTTAGTTTTGTTGAGTGAGGTTACTAGCTGTTTTGTTTTAATGTTTTCTATACATTGTGTTAGAGGTGGATGACTATATGGCTTGCTTTTATTCTTATCTGCTCTATTTATTCTTTGTTTTCTACAGAGTTGCTTTTTAGTAGTCATTCTTTTCTGTCTGTTGGGAAAAAAGAAAGTTTGGTTTTGAAAGTTGTGTAATGTATGTGCATGTATTGTGGATGGCTGTGTGGGTGTGATTGTAGAGATGACGAGAGTGCTGTGGGATGAAAGGTGTAGATGGGAAGGTTGTAAGAGTAAGAGTGTGTAGGTGTGATGGGTGTGGGTTAGTGAGTAAAGGAGTGGTGGTGTGATTGAATAAGTCGGGACAATATGATGTTTTAAGGAAAACAGTTGCTGTTGTAATGGTGGCATTTAGATGGGAATAGAAAGAGTGTGAATGTTGCAATATAATGAGTAAGAGTGAATTAAATGGTATTGATTCAAAAATAATACTGTAGGCTATATATAGTGCAAGTACATTCTTACAATTAGAAAAATATAAATGCTATATTGATGTACTTACTTTGTGGGATGTGAAGAGTGTTCTTTTTTGGTAGCTGTCTTTGGCATTCTTCTTCTTTCCTGCAATTATAAAAGAAAGTTAGTGGGCATATGTGGTAATGGTGAAGTACTTTCAATAAGTGAGGTTGTTATTTATGAAGGTAGGAGGAGTTGTGGCAAAAAAGAGTTAATAAAGTTGTGTTATGGGTGGTGTACAAAAGTGTGTTAACTATGTTGTTCAAACAATTGAAGTATGGGTAATGCTGTTTGGCATATTAGAAGTGTAACAAACTCATGGTGGCAACAGTAAAGACAGACACAAGTGATCACAGGAAAAGAGTGTTTATTGAACAATGAATGCAGGGTGGAACAGAACCTAACCTAAACCTAAATCTAAGATGGGAGCAAGCGTCGACCATCAAATGAAAAATAAGGCAGTCCTAGTGGCCTTGTGTCCAATAAAAGGGCTGATACTAAAAGAAAACTATTGCCAAAATACTTACAACTAATTACAGAGAGTGTGGGATAGAGTTTCAATAAAGAAAGAAGTTTTCTCAAATAATAATTCAGGATGTGATGGCCAGGGGGTCTCCCTTCCCCAGGTTTTTACAATGGGACAAGGTGGGACCTCGGACCACAGCACACGCTCGAGCTTTCCCAGCACAAGCCGACAGTTCCACATCAAAGAATGGTCTCTGAGTGCAAACGTTTCAAGGACTGACAGTAGCACAGTTTACATTTTTCTTTTTATTTGGGCACCCTATTAGTCAACCATCCATGCAGTAACCGGGAATGACCCTTCTTACCTTCTAAGCAAGGACAGGGCTGGCCCATTTCTCTAAGTGGTCTTGTAAGTTGGGCTCATTTATCAGGTAACATAGCCTGAGAAGGATGTCTTCTTCTTCACTTTGAAGCTAAGCAGGCTCTGTTCTGGTTGCTGCGAGGATGGGACTCCTGGATGGCAATCATGTCAGACCAGTGATTTATTTTACCCCTGACATCACTATAGCTGTAAGAATATATTTTTAAAAAGCTGTAGCCGTGGGTACTGAGCTACACATACCCTCGGTAATGCAAGTCCTAAATATCAGAAAAACGGCTGGAAACAAAAAATGCTTTCCTGCCCCTCACCAAGTGCCCCCTTCATCTATGCCAGCTCCTCCCACTCCCCATATGGCCTCCCCTAGCTTTTCCCTCACAACACACGGTGTTTCTGTGACCGTTTGCTTTGAGATGTGGGCTATTTGTGGCTATGCCCAAAGCTACAGAAAGCTTTGTGCTGCAAACTCAGTCCCTAGACCTCCTCCAAATCCCAAGTTTCAGTTGGTGCCCTCTAGCCACCCCCCCACCTCTAGCCTGCAAATGGCTTTTTTCCTGTGTTTCATTTTCCCATATCCTCGACTATAACCTCCAATATGTCTCACATCGAGAGAAAAACAAGATGGTGGCTGTTTCATGTCTAAAATCACCCAGGTAAACCCCAAAGATATAGCTATCTATTTTTGAGAAGGGAGCACCCTCCTCTCTGTAAAATATTTAAATATCTACTGCACGGAATAACCCCAAACCAAACATGGATCTCAAGTTAGCACTTCATGCCCAAGTTGTTTTGGACCTGGTCCAAATCCGTCCATTGGTCTGGGCTGTGTCCGTTGACAAAAAGTTACCTTATTTTTCTATGATAAAGTGAATGGGAAGTAGGCCACAACTGGAAAAAACTTCTTTTGTATCTTCTTAATAACTTTCTTATTTTTTAATATATCTTTATGAAACTCTTCAGTCTGGGGAGGGGGGCACGAGTCCCTTATCACTTTCGAAATTTCAGTGAAATCCATTACTGAAATCAAAAGTTATTAACAATAGAATTTTAAGGGGTTCCTATGGGAGTCCGACTCACCTTTTGGCAACCCTATTTTTTATATATATATATATATATAGTACAGGGCCTGCTCCAATAGTTACCCAGTGGCATCCCACTTTGGCATACCTTGGCCTTTCCCTCCTGGGTTCTCATGATCACTTGCCCATCCGTACAGCCCCTTGTTGCAAAAAATATGTTTCTTAAAGGAGCTTTATAGTTCTTTCATATATGTGAAAAAGGAATTATTAATAACTTTTATACAGTGATGTAGCACCATGAGACATTTTCACTTATACAAATCTATTAAATTGGCAGAACAAAGTTTGTTAAAGTGATGTTATGATTAAGATGCTTCTCACACTTGGGACTCGTCTGCTCCAGTAGTTATCCAGTGGCGTCCCACCTTGGCATACCTTGGCATCTCTCTGCTGGGTTCTCATGAGCACTTTCCCATCCGTACTGCCCCTTCTATTTATGCACTTCTTTCGCGGCGCAATGCACATGTGCATTTATAGGAGCATTATGTACAATTTCTTTGGATAAGTAATGGAAATGTAGATGGAAAAGATTTCTAAAATATTGTTACGTGGCAGTTGGTGTGTGGAAGCTTAATATAGTCATAGGGAAGAGGTGCGCTGTACGGAGCCCCACCTTCCTTTTCCATGGTGGCCGTTTTGGAAAAGTATTTTCCTTCCTACAGCTGGACGCCACACGCATCCTTCTGTAGGAAGAAAAATCCTTTTTGTTAGCCCCCCGGGTTACCGCTTTGGCAACCCTGGGGTGCTAATGGCCTTCATCCCCCATTACCAGGGCTAACAGGGGAGGAGCCCTCTTTATCCGCCCATTTATGATGTCATCTTTGATGTCCTCTGTGTAAGTCTTAGCAGTGCACCCTCGTGGTGCGATTTAATGGTTTGCTTAGCTTACCATAACTGGTGAATTTCTGAGGTTTTTCAGTTTTCCTAGTAACCATAACACCCCTTTAACAACGTTTTTTCATTGAATATATATTACAAAATGTTATTCTAGTTTGCCTCACATGTGCAAGCTAGATTTGCAATTATCCATATATTAGCAGCTACTTACCCAGAGAAAGCAGCTCTTTTCATGTGGGCCTCATGACAGCTTGACCTTTAGAGTGCAAGACTTTCAAGGACTGACAGTAGCACGGTTTCAAAAAAACATAATGCAGAGGCTGTGTGTTTTCTTAGTGTGTTATGAGATATTTAAAACTAAGAAAACACATAGCATCCGGGACTGTGGACTGTCTCCCATCCATGCAGCAAGCGGGACCGACCCAGTTTATCTATGAAATAATTGCCTGAAAAAAGGGTTTTTCCCCCATGCCCTCACAAAGTGCCCCCCAATCCCCTGAAGCCCTCCTCATCTCCCCTGCCCTCTCCCGTTATCCCCACAACATACAGTGTTTCTGTGACATAGTTTGCTTTGAGATGTCGGCGATTTGCGGCTATACCCGAGGTTATAGCTGAAGTTATGACAAAACGTTTGAGCCTCGTGCTGCAAGCTTGGTCCCTAACCCCCCTAAAACTCCCAAATTTCACTTGGTATCCTCTTGCATGCCCCCCCCATCTAGCCTTATATCATTTGCACGTTGTTTGTCCTGCAAAAGCCATTTTTCTGTGTTTCATTTTCCAATACCCATGGCCGTGACCTGGGGTATAACCGCAGCTATCTCTTCCAGTTGAGAAAAAAATAATATATTAGCTGTTATAAACACAAGGATTATTCTCACTTTACTTGAGATATAGCTATTTATTTTGGAGAAAGGAGCACCCCCTCCTCTGTCAAATATTTTAAAAAGTACTGGACGGAATAACCCCAAATAACAAAAGGATCGCAAGTCAACGCTCTGTGTCCAGATTGTTTTGGACCTGCCCCAAATCTGTCGAGTGGTTTTGGCTGTTCGGTCCAGCCATAATTGACCTTTTTTGTCTATAAGAAAATGAATGGCGACTAGCCTGAAACTGGGTTTTATTGTTTTTCAAAAAATCTTTCCAAACCTTTCCAGTCTGATGGGAAAATTGAAAAAATTAAGCCAAATCCATCTCACGAGTCAAAAGTTTTTAGCAATTTATTTTTTGGATTTCCTATGTAACTCCATTTTACTTTAAATATAGCGTGGCAACGGCCACCCTATAATATATATATATATATATATATATATATATATATATATATATATATATATATATATATATATAATATATGTATATATATTAAGGTGAGACGTATATATATTAAGGTGGGAAATGAAAAACATTAATTGCTAATAACTTTTGACTCATGCAATGTATTTGGCTAAAACATTGACAATTATGTACACCCCCCCCCCCCAGCCCAGAGTGAAACGTCTGGGAAAGATTCTTTGAAAAATAAAAAAGTTATTAAGAAAACAACAAAAGGACGTTCAGCCTAGTCCCCATCAATTTTTCCCTAGACATAAAAGGTCAGTGTTTGCTTGACCGCACAGCGAAAATCACTGGACGGAATTGGACCAGGTCCAAAACAACTTGGGCACGAAGCATTGACTAACAATCCTTTTGTGGTGTGAAGGTATTGCGTCCAGTACTTTTAAAAATATTTGACGGAGAATGGGGTGACCCCTACTCCCCAAATAATTGATATATCTCCCATGGTGCTTTGCAGCATAGAGGCTTAGAGGCATTTCATGAATGAAAAAGCAGCCATTTTCTCTCAAAATTCTATTAAAAAAATAAAGTTTGTTAAGGACCCCACACCAACACCCAAACTGCAAATTTATGAACAAAATGTTATAAAATGAAAAAGTTATTAAGAAAACAAAATACCACAATTTCACAGTTTTCAGCCCATTCATTTTCCCATAGAGAATAAGTGCATGTTTTAACCTCCTGCCAGTAGTTTTTAACATATTCAACAGAGAAGGAGGAGGTGCCCCCCTGCTCCTTAAAACCTTTATATCAGCCTTGATGCTTTTTACAGCAGAGAGGCTGAGCGAGGCTAATAACCTTTGAGGTGTTGGATGGAATTGGATGACACTTTACAAAGGAAACCTTTGTCAAGAGCCCCACTAAACTGGACACTTTGGGAACAATTTGTTAGAAAAAGAAAAAGTTATTAGGAAAACATAAAAGCACTGTTTTCAACCTACTTGCATTCATTTTCCCATAGAGAAAAAGTGCAGTTTTTGATCTGCCATTGCGGGAAAAATGCTTGACCGTTTTGGGCCAAATAAGAAACGATTTGAGTTCAAAGCATTGACTTAATTCCCTTGACTGGTTTGGGGTATATCCATCCAGTAGATTTTACAATCTTTGACAGAGACATGGGCATGCCCACCCTATTCCTTAAAACCTTTGTATATATCAGCCTTGGTGCCTTGCAGCAGAGTGGCTGCGAGGCCTTTGAGCTTCCTTCTTTTTGTTCCTTTAAATTCTCATACATTGTTTTCTTGAAGCCATTCCCAATTTCGTTTCTGCTTATCTATTGTCCTCTGGGCTTTATTGGCTCATTCTGCAAAGATATTAATACTCTTCTTTCTTCTATATTTACCTCAGCTATTCCCCTTATACTTTTGGGAGACTTTAATCTCCATCTTTCTTCTACTCATGTGTCTCTTCCTTTTCTTGCAATTCTTGACTCATAGTCATTTCCCTCCTCTCCACTCCCCCTTCACACATTTCTGGCTTATCCTCACATGTTCTCGCTCTACCTCTTCCCTGACGTCACTCCTGATCTATCTCTCTGATCACTTTCTTCTTTCTGTTACATTTCTCCAAACTCCCCAGCTACTGTTCCTCCTTCTTCTACCTCTCCATCTTATTCACGGCGTGAATTGCGTAACTTAAACACCCCTCACTTTATCTCTTTCTGTATTTCTATTCTTTCTGCTCACTCTTCCTTCGCCGCCCTGTCGACCGACAAAGCTGAATGTCTCCTTTCCTCTTCATTCTCTTCCTCACTTCACATTCTCTATCTTGCCTCTCCTTTTCACCCTTCCCGCAAACCTCCTCAGCCATGGCTTTCTTCTCATCTCCATGACATGCAACGTATTCTCCGGTGCCTTCAACAGCACTGGCTGAAATCAAATCCAAGACTGGGGTAACTACAATTCTTATTCTTCTTATCATGCTCTTTACGATAATTGTCTTCTTCTAGCTAAACATTCCTATTTTTCTGATCTTTAACATGCACAATCTACCTGAGAATCAACTGTCAGCGGGACAACTGCAAAGTAGTGACAGCAGAACCGTACTACAAAGTGGTAAGTGCACTATATTTTTTCCTATAACTGTGCAGTTTGGTCTGTGTACAATTCTAGTAAAAATTATTTCTCTTTTCTAAAACAGAAACGGCAAGCACCCTGGAGTAGCCTCAGGAGAATTTCCCTTGTGATGAAATGAGTGAAGATAGTAACTCCAATGGTACACAGTGCAGTTTGAAAAGTAAGAGAATTAATACACATTGCTTCACATGTACCTGAAACATATTTTTTTGTTTAACAGTACACACAGGAAATGAAGGGAATGGCCCAGAAGCAGCAGCTCCTTCACAAGTGCATGGGCACATACAAAACCAAACTAACAGTGTGCAAAATAAACTAGTGAGCCTGGAGGCAAAAAATATTAATTGATCAACAGTTTTGGTGACTTAAAAGAATTTGTACAGAGACATATAGTGGACAATATTAAATACCACTGTCCTGCCTGCACCCTTCCCCCTGTCCTAGCCAACCATCCCCACAAATTCCCTGTCGGCAAAGACATTACGATGAGACCTCAATCCCTTCCTCTCCTGATGACCAACCTGTGGAAAACCCCAATTCCCCTGCATACGTTTTCATTTCTGCTAGCCCCCTTCCCTTTCGTAATTGTATGTATTTATGTGTGTAAATAAAGTTCTATGTGTATACTGTTGCTGTGTATGTTTGTGTGTGTTTTCTTTTTTAAAAGCCCCGTTAGGAGTCTGATGAGCGCGGGACTGTCCGGAATGTTCACAATTAATTCAAATGGAGGTGTTCATAGGGCTCCACGCCTGTCTGCATGCCCGCAAAGCTGTGATGTACCTTTAATTAGTTTGGGAACCCCACTCCTGGGCGCTTGCGCATCACATTCCCTGTGTCCTACGGACAAAGAGCCTGTCCGGCATGTCCTCAAAGTTGTGGCATACTTTTAATTAGTGTGGGGAGCCCGGCCCTATCTGGCAGAAACTTGGGGGCATGTGCATCTCTCGCCCCTAGTCCTACTAACAACGGGCCTGTCCGGCATGTCCACAAAGTCGTGACGTACTTTAATTAGTTCAGGGAGCCCACCTATGTCTGGCGGACACCTGGGCACATGCGCATCGCAACCCTTGGGTCCTACGAACACTGCGCCTGTTTGGAACTGTCCGCTGCATGTGTGTCACACTTTTAATTAGTTCGGGGACCCCAACCCTGTCTGTAAAATACCTAGATGCATGCACACAACCGATCTCATGCAATAGGTGTCCTACGGACAGCCGTCCCATTCGCGAAAGTTTGCGATGTCACTATGTGACCGCACCCATGCTGAGAGTTGGCCCTTATTTACGAACAGGGTCCTCAACCCCGAACAGCTAAAAAGTGCTTTTTCGAGCAGTCTAAGGGATTTTACTCTGAAACTTCACCCTTGCAGAGGTCCCAGACCATGCCCCTGGTGATCTGGACACTTTTTGGAACTTTTTGAGTCCAAAGTGTCGGCAGAGTGCGGGACTGTCCTCAAAGCGCTTCCCAGCACCCCTATAAAAGGCCACACACCAGTGCTGCTCCTCATTCTGTTTTGGGATTTCCTGAACAGAGCACTATGCCAGATTGCCAGATAGCTGTTTCACCAGATGCTGCTTGCACCAGATTGTTGTTTGCACCAGATTTCTGCTTGCACCAGATTGCTGCTTGTTCCTGCATTCCTGCATTACCTGCATAATGGCATCCACTGCTGTTGCATCTGCTGCCTCTGCTTCAGCACCACCCCCACCCACACCGCCACCTTCCCAAGGGCCTGGAGAGGGGAACAGGCATGATTATGCAGAGGAGGAACAAGAGGAAGAAGAGAATGAGGTAGTGGAAGTCTCCACTACCAGCTGCCAATGTGAGTCTTGGGTGTGGAGGCTTTTTACCACCATTGGTGGTAAAACTAAGGCTGGAACAACCAAGGTTCGCTTCAATGAGTGCCACATGGTATTTAGTCACATCAAACCTGGGCTATACAGTTATGGGACCACCTGAGATCCAACCACAAAGCAGCAGTTTGACGGGTCATCCCCTTCGAACAAGGTAGTAGGTTGAGTTCCACTGCAGCATCCTCAAAATCTACTCATGTCACCACAAGGGACACTCCTGTGGGGCAGCGGATCCCTCAAACAGCCTCACAGGCCATACGCTTCGCAGTAGATCCTTACCTTTCAAAGGTCACTGTTTTGTGTGTGTACTGAGACGTGGTAATCTGCAGGGGTGAGCAGTTCCGGAGAGGTTTCGAGGCTGCGGTCTGGGACCATGAAGGAAAGTGCCCCCTACCTCAATGAGGCGCACCCAACATCTTCCTTGCTCATCTGTCCTTTCTTATCCCTGTGGTTGGTACCCCTTCCCTACCCTCCCTACTCTTCCTTCCCTTGTGTGTCATGTTTAAAAAATTCCAAAGAATTCACAAAAATGCCAATGAAATGGTGCAGGCACCAGTGCAATCTGCAAAGTCTGCGGACAGCGTGGTAGTCTGCAGACTTCCAAAGGATGCAGGGTGTGGCAGCATGTAAACCATTGCATTCTTTTCCGGAGAAAGTGGTGACTCTGAAAAGAGCCTTTTTGATTTTTGTTTTGTTCTTGGAAGTTTTGAAGTGGCCAAACACCTACTGCACACATGCTTGCTATGCTTGCAAGAACGGCTGCAAAGCATTTTGGATTTTGCAAAAAAAAGATGATTGCCAGCATCAGTAAGATGGATGCCATCTCTGCGGAAAATGTATCTGCTACGAAATGTGATGTTTTCATTGTGGAAGGAAGACATACTAACATCTCGCAAAAATGCTCAAATAGCCTTCTTGACATTGCACCTGGCTTTCTCCATTTGCAGACAAAATGATGAAGAGAGCAGCCACATCTGTCTCTGGGCAATGTGCAAATTAAATTACTCGAGAGTTTGGAAACATGTCCATGACTTTCCCAAGTGCCTCCTTCATCGCAAACTCCAGAGAGATTCCAGTAACATGGCCTAAACAGTTACATTCACAATGAAGAACTATAATAATGTCTGGATGATGCTGCATCACCTAAGTGGCACAAAGGGGAAGCAAATCCAGCCACTTCATGCCATGCACTCACTACCAGTGCACATCCACATGAGGGAATCCAAGATGTGTAGCCACTCCACAGTGCTCTGCATACACCTACAACCAATGTATCCATGAGTCCCCCAAAATCCAGACACTCTGCCTACTGAAACACAGAGTCATAGCCAGATCCATCTGCACTCCTCTCAGCAAACAGAGCCATTCCCACACTCTCTCCTTGCACTCTACACCCAGGTGAACTTTATTGATAATCCCCTGGCCTCCACAGTCCACGTGCGATCTGCAATCTACCGCAGGGTTTGCTGATACATCGGCCAATTCAAGGGTGTGGGGAGAGACATTTAACCCAGGGTAGAGATTCTTTTTTTAAGGTGCTACTGAACAAACACCTTTTGTTTTTGATTTTTTGAGGGATTATGTTCTCTTCTTTTCCTCCTTACTGCCTTACATCAACCTCTGCAAAGCATCCCTTAGATTACGGAACAAAACAAGCATTTCCAAGAATGGACAATGAAAACACTGTCTGCAGTAAAATAGTGCACACTAAGGGAGTCAATGTTGTCATTGGAGAAAACAGACATCTAAGCACGTTGCAAAACCATACCCATGCCTCTATTAACAAGGCGCCTTCTAACATTTTGCAGGGGATTGAAGACACAGGGATTGTTCCATTGTGCTCTTGGTAGTATTTCAGAAAAAAACACCTTTGCAGTAGAGAAAAGCAGCATTAGTTCTTCCACCAACAACTTCAATACAGGAAGCAAACTTGAAGCACTGATGTAGCCCAAATGCTCTCCTCCACATTGCACCACCAAAACATCAGGCTACCAAAATTAGCCATGTTTCTGCAAAGAGCAAGCAGTGCCTGCAAATTGTGACCGGGCACACTGCACCATAAAGCCTCCAGGCCTGGAAAACCAAGATCTGCAGAAACACCTCTTGCCGTTGCATATCTCTCCAGATCACATACAAAGGAATCTCCCGCTATCCATACATTAACTCCAACCATCTTCACTACACAACCAGCACAGCAATGAAAAAAAGTGTTACCCTCCCTTCCTGTAAAGCACACCCTTAACACCTGATTGGCTAATCCCCATAGTCCCATTTCCATGGCAGCAATGCTGAGAAGCCCCGGATGCGGCACGGGTGATCTGCGAACTACCACAGTGTTCGCGGATCCCGTAACACAAGGGCAGCCCTTCTTCCATTTCCACTTCACACTTTGCAGCCCTCTCTCATTGGCTACTGGTAAGCAGTCCCACAACCATCCACCAATCACATCCAAGATCTCTACATCTAACTCTATCAACTCAGTACAACACTGCAGATGTACTGTTTAACACTGACAGCACAAGTCTCCGATGATTCCCAAGCACCTGCATCCAAAAGTACTGTGAAACTCTCTAAGATTTCTACTTCCAGATTCATCCACATCTACATCCATCAACACAAACTGTCATGATGCCTACCTCTAAGGAGCCAGGCCGGGCCCAGCAACCCCAGAGGCAGACATCATTTTCCCCAGGGAAGTCTCAGCGGGCCCAAGTCGGGGCCCTTTGGACTCAGTCCTGGCGCCTTAGGTGCCAGGCTCATAGCGGACCCCAGTCCTGGCGCCTTAGGCGCCAGGCTCATAGAAGAGGATATGTGTTTAAGTGCTTGGGTGCACACTTACCTGATGCAGACCTTGCTGCTTCATCCAGGCCCTCTTGAGGCCTGAATGGGACTACTTAACCTGTAGGACTACTTCACCACCCGGGTGTGGTCGGGGAAGGATACATACCTGATTGGTGGAAGGATACATACCAGGAACTTCTTCCAAGGCTATGCTTCGCGTTGTTCTGCACCTAGCAGCTGGACGCTCACCGTGTCAGCTCCTGCATCCTGACTTCAGCCACGCCTGCCAGCACCCTGGAACACCTGCAAGGGGAGAAAGGAAGAGAATAGGAGAAGAAAAGCCCTTACCTGCTAAATCTGCATCCCGGAGTCATTTCTCCAACGGCCCTGAAAAGGAAGACATCATTTTAAAGGCATTTCGTTTCGATCGCTGCAGCGCTGCATTTTACTCACCTTTGCAAGGCGCTTCCATCTTCAGCAGCGATCTTCCGGATTCAGCTACGCCCCGGCGCCTAGAGGAAAAAAGACAAGAACAAAGGTGAGAGGGAGAAAAGGAATAAGGAAAGCTCAGTTTCCTTTTAAGTCTTACCTGTTGGATTATTCCCACTGCATTTCGGGTCCTGCCGCTTCCTGGCATCTCCGGACCCCGGCCCCTTTGGGGAAAAAAGACAAAGACATTGAATGAGCGAATGCAAAGACATTACCTGAGCGCTCATCCAGAACTGTTTCACTTCGGGTCGGCGCCATATCTCCGGCACTCCGAACCCCGGCCCCTAAGGGGAAAAAGACATAAGCATTAGCGCTTGCTGCAATTAGACAACGAACATTATTATTAAGCTTGAACTTTTGAACAGAACTTTTACAGCGCCTTACCTGAACAGTCAAGCTTACCTGAACTCCCATCAATCCTCAATCCAGTGAAGTAACTGGGTTTCAACGCGCCCCTGCATCAGAAGCAGGATGGAGAGCTCATCCTTCCAAACCCTAAGGTGAGGCTTCACGGGGAATTGTGGAGGAGGTATCGTGGAGGGTTGGAAGGGAATGGGAGGCTTGAGCATTGTTCCACAGTTGGTAATACTCCCTTTTCACGCACAGAAGGGTATCCAACGAGCCAGGGAAGCCAGAATAGAGGGGCCCTTCCTGTCCATCTTCAGAGTTCTGCGCCTTCGACGCCGCGCCTCCGTGGGAACCAGGTGAGCGTTACAGAACGCGAAGCCTTACCACAATTTCCCACCTGGGCGCTATGGAGACTTCCGAGACAGATCAGCGGGCCCATCTTTTAGGGGAATTACGGGCAGAAGTGCACTCAGCCCGCCAGGAGACTAATGCTCTCAGAAGGGAACTAATCCTATCCAAGGAAAGAACTGATGATCTGGCCAAAAGGTTATTGCAGGGCCAGGCAGAGCACACTCCTTTACCTGTTTCCGGAGATATTTCTACAACAATGGGTTCGAATAACCCGGTACAAATCAATCTACCTGGACACATGCCTTTGGCCCCGCCGGAACGTTTTGCGGGGGATCCCAAGAAATATGCCGTTTTTATGAACCAATGCCGTTTACACTTTTTATGCAGGCCCGGGGCCTTCCCCAACGACCAGACCAAAGTAGCCTTTGTACTATCTTACCTCAGTGGCTGTGCTGCCGATTGGTCTATTCTATTGGTAAATCAGGATGATCCCATTCTCCGGGATTTCCAGGGCTTCCAGGCCAGCATGGAAAGATTGTTTGCTCGACACTCGCAGGGACAGGCCCTTGACAACGAACTGCTATCCTTACGACAAGGTAATCAGGATCTTTTGTCCTATATTGCCACCTTTAATAGACTAGTGCGTGAACATAGTTACTGGGTTCCCAAGATCTTTCCTGAGGTCCATATCCTTTCCAATCAACAAGATAGAAGAGTTTCGACTTAACTATCTTGGAATCTAAAATGTCTTTCACTTCGAATTCTAATTCTCCATCAATTTGGACAGGGCCTGGGGGCTCAGACAGTCTGGTTCCAGGTTGTACTGGTTTTAGAAGAGATGCGTGAAAAACGGGATGAATCCGCATGTTGGATGGTAAATCGAGTTTAAAGGCCACTGGGTTGATAATAGCTTTGATGGGGTAAGGCCCAATGAATCTGGGATTAAAAGTTCGCTGACCCTTGAGGGGTAGATGTTTAGTTGCTAGCCATACCTGATCTCCTACTTGGTAAGGAGGAGTTTTACTTCGGTGCAAATCAGCGTTTTCTTTATACTTTTTCTTGGCTTGCTGTAAGTGGGTTATAGCTTCTTTGAAGGCTTGGGTTATTCTGGAATGTAGGTGATTTACTGCAGGCATCTCCAGGGTCAGAGGTGGATCTAGGTCAGAGGTCCGAGGATGGTGACCATACAGGGTATAAAAAGGAGTCTGTCCGGTTCCAGAATGCACTGAATTGTTGTATGCATATTCTGCAATCCAAAGGATGTCCTTCCAATTCAACTCGGATTGGTGTAACATGCACCGCAGATATTGCTCGAGAGTCTGATTGGTTCTCTCGGTTTGTCCGTCGGTCTGGGGGTGGTGGCTGGTGGATAACCGCACGTCTATTTGTGCTAGTTGGCAACATTTCTTCCAAAAGTGGGAGATAAATTGACTTCCACGGTCTGAGACTAATATGGAAGGGAAACCATGTAACCGCACTATATTTTCCATAAATTCCTTGGCCAAGGTGGAAGCTGACGGCAATCCTTTTAAAGGGATAAAATGGGCCATTTTGGAGAATAGATCCACTATTACGAGAATCGTGTTGTAACCACCACAAGGAGGCAGGTCAGTTATAAAGTCCATTGACAAGGTGTGCCATGGTGCTGGTGGAATGTCCAAAGGTTGAAGTAGGCCGGCTGGCCTTTTCTTTTGACTCTTATTTTGGGCACAGATTCCGCAAGACAACACAAATGACTTCATGTCTTTTCTCCAAGAAGGCCACCAGAAGTGGCGTTTGATCTTTTCTTCTGTTTTCGCGATACCGGGGTGTCCTTCCATTAATGATTCATGATGACGGGTAATGACAAGTTCCTGCAATTCTTTACTTGGCAGAAATAGCCGCTCTTGGAAGTAGGGTAAATCATCCTTAACGG
The DNA here is from genome assembly GCF_040938575.1 of Ambystoma mexicanum. Lineage (NCBI taxonomy): Eukaryota > Metazoa > Chordata > Amphibia > Caudata > Ambystomatidae > Ambystoma > Ambystoma mexicanum. The sequence continues at coordinate 873,414,142 of NC_090936.1, forward strand.
TGTAGTGAGGACCCTTTTGACTCCATTCCAGTAAGGCAGAAGAGTCAAAAAGCTGTTTTACTTGAGCTTGGATGTCCTCAATGGTTTGCAATGAAGTCAAGCCCAGAATTCTTTGTTCCGGTATGATTGGCACAGGTTCTAAACTCGAATTGGGTTCTTCCATGCCTATCCGGGATAAGGCATCTGCCTTACCATTCTTGCAGCCAGGGTGATAGGTAATTACAAAATCAAATCCCGCAAAGAATAAAGCCCATCGGAGTTGTCGCGAAGATTGAGCTTTGGCCGTCTTTAAATACTGCAAATTTCTGTGGTCCGTAATTACGGTGATGGTGTGTCTTGCACCGAGAAGATAGTGACGCCAAGCCTTGAAAGCTGATTTAATAGCTAGTAGTTCTTTGTCGGTAATTGCGTAATTGAGTTCAGGTGGAGAGAATTTTCTGTACCAAAAGGCTACAGGGTGTAGTTGATTAGTTTCTGGGTCTCTTTGCGACAGGACAGCTCCCATGGCCGAACTGGATGCATCGGTTTCCACGCTGTAAGGGAGATCTGGGCGCGGGTGCTTCAATACAGGTGCAGAGGTGAATTTGGTTTTCAGGTCCTGAAAGGCTTGTTCAGCCTCAAGAGTCCATTCAAAGCATTTATTTTTCTTTAGGAGAGCTGTGATGGGTTGAACAGTTCGAGAAAATTCCGGGATGAACCTTCGATAGAAATTGGCAAAGCCAAGCATGCTTTGCACTCCCTTCACAGAGCTAGGAGATGGCCATTTGAGAATGGCATCCACTTTCCGCGAGTCCATTCGGATTCCTTGAGGTGTCAGGATGAATCCGAGAAACTCCACTTCTGTGGTATGAAAAACGCATTTTTCGAGCTTGGCAAATAATTTGTGCTGGCGCAATTTCTCAAGAACTGCTCTAACATGGTTTCTGTGATCAGATTCTGAGGAGGAATACACCAGGATGTCGTCAATATAAACGATGACACAAACATCGATAAGTTCCCGAAGAACATCATTCATGAAGTACTGAAAGGCGGCAGGTGCGTTGCACAAACCGAAGGGCATTACTTGATATTCGAAGAGCCCAAATTTGGTGCGGAATGCAGTCTTCCACTCGTCGCCCTCTTTTATACGTACCAGGTGGTAAGCTCCTCGGAGATCTAGCTTGGTGTACACACGAGCATCTTTTACTTGGTCGATAAGCTCAGGTATCAGGGGCAAAGGGTAACGATTCTTAATCGTTATCTGATTTAGGGCGCGGTAGTCAATACAGGCCCTAAGGTCTCCTTCCTTTTTAGGTACAAAGAACAAAGCGGAAGAGACTGGTGACTTTGATGGGCGAATGAAACCATTGGCCAGGTATTGATCCAAATACTGGCGCAAATGCAGGTTCTCAGGTTCAGTAAGAGCATAAATCCTACTACAAGGTAGTTGTGCATTGGGTACCAAGTCGATTTGGCAATCGTAAGATCGATGGGGAGGTAAGGTGTTAGCCTGCTCTTTCTGAAAAACGTCTTGGAATTCTTGGTATTCAGATGGTAGCTGTACAGGGGTGGAAGTTACAGAGGCTAGACCCATAGCTGGATTCCTTGGGTAACAGGTTGGTTCACAATCCGGAAAAGTTATCTTCTTTGCTCGACAGTCTATTCTCGGATTATGTGTTTCTAACCAAGGGATTCCAAGAAGTACTTGAAATTGTGGGGCCTTGATCACATCAAACACGATTGCTTCCCGATGTCCGTCCTGACCCACCAGAGTGATTTCAACTGTGGAATGCGTTACAGGCCCTGAGGCTATTTCGGTTCCATCAACTGTAGTAATTACATCTTGGGTTACTTTCGGGCGGAGAGGAAGCTTAATCCTGGAAGCCAATTCACGGTCTATGTAATTTCCAATAGCTCCACTGTCTATGTATGCTTTTATAGCATGCAACTGCTGAGGCTGTTTTGGGTCACAAGCACCATTGGCATGACAAAATGCGAGGTCAAAGAGTTTGTTTTCAAGCTCGGCAAGCGGACCCCTACGCTTGTCGGGCTAGGTCGTTTCCCGAACCAGGTGTCAATAACTCGTTATCAGTGGCTCCAACCACCTTCTTGGGTGGTTTAACTGGACAACTTTGAAGAAAGTGACCGGAAGTTCCGCAATACAGACAAAGTTGCATTTGTCGCCTTCTCTCTCATTCCTTCTGCGTTAATGGTCCTTTAACACTGCCAATTTGCATAGGTTCGGAAACGTCAGTACTCTTGGAGTTAACGTGGGTCTTGATAGGTACTCTGGTTTCATACTTGAGCCGATCTGCTTTTCTATTTTGAAGTCTGTGATCAAGTTGAACCACTAAGTCTATGTAGTCTGCGCAGGCCTGGGGTGGATCTACTATCTGAGCTATAACATCTTTTAGGAGAAGAAAAGCCCTTACCTGCTAAATCATCATCCCGGAGTCATTTCTCCAACGGCCCTGAAAAGGAAGACATCATTTTAAAGGCATTTCGTTTCGATCGCTGCAGCGCTGCATTTTACTCACCTTTGCAAGGCGCTTCCATCTTCAGCAGCGATCTTCCGGATTCAGCTACGCCCCGGCGCCTAGAGGAAAAAAGACAAGAACAAAGGTGAGAGGGAGAAAAGGAATAAGGAAAGCTCAGTTTCCTTTTAAGTCTTACCTGTTGGATTATTCCCACTGCATTTCGGGTCCTGCCGCTTCCTGGCATCTCCGGACCCCGGCCCCTTTGGGGAAAAAAGACAAAGACATTGAATGAGCGAATGCAAAGACATTACCTGAGCGCTCATCCAGAACTGTTTCACTTCGGGTCGGCGCCATATCTCCGGCACTCCGAACCCCGGCCCCTAAGGGGAAAAAGACATAAGCATTAGCGCTTGCTGCAATTAGACAACGAACATTATTATTAAGCTTGAACTTTTGAACAGAACTTTTACAGCGCCTTACCTGAACAGTCAAGCTTACCTGAACTCCCATCAATCCTCAATCCAGTGAAGTAACTGGGTTTCAACGCGCCCCTGCATCAGAAGCAGGATGGAGAGCTCATCCTTCCAAACCCTAAGGTGAGGCTTCACGGGGAATCGTGGAGGAGGTATCGTGGAGGGTTGGAAGGGAGTGGGAGGCTTGAGCATTGTTCCACAGTTGGTAATACTCCCTTTCACGCACAGGAGGGTAACCAACGAGCCAGGGAAGCCAGAATAGAGGGGCCCTTCCTGTCCATCTTCAGAGTTCTGCGCCTTCGACGCCGCGCTCCGTGGGAACCAGGTGAGCGTTACAGAACGCAAAGCCTTACCACAATTTCCCACCTGGGCGCTATGGAGACTTCCGAGACAGATCAGCTGGCCCATCTTTTAGGGGAATTACGGGCAGAAGTGCACTCAGCCCGCCAGGAGACTAATGCTCTCAGAAGGGAACTAATCCTATCCAAGGAAAGAACTGATGATCTGGCCAAAAGGTTATTGCAGGGCCAGGCAGAGCACACTCCTTTACCTGTTTCCGGAGATATTTCTACAACAATGGGTTCGAATAACCCGGTACAAATCAATCTACCTGGACACATGCCTTTGGCCCCGCCGGAACGTTTTGCGGGGGATCCCAAGAAATATGCCGTTTTTATAAACCAATGCCGTTTACACTTTTTATGCAGGCCCGGGGCCTTCCCCAACGACCAGACCAAAGTAGCCTTTGTACTATCTTACCTCAGTGGCTGTGCTGCTGATTGGTCTATTCCATTGGTAAATCAGGATGATCCCATTCTCCGGGATTTCCAGGGCTTCCAGGCCAGCATGGAAAGATTGTTCGCTCGACACTCGCAGGGACAGGCCCTTGACAACGAACTGCTATCCTTACGACAAGGTAATCAGGATCTTTTGTCCTATATCGCCACCTTTAATAGACTAGTTGTGGAAACCGGATGGCCTGAAAATAAAAGGATCACATTGTTTCATCGAGGCCTGCACGGAGAGCTTAAAGATGTTATAGCTCAGATAGTAGATCCACCCCAGGCCTGCGCAGACTACATAGACTTAGTGGTTTAACTTGATCACAGACTTCAAAATAGAAAAGCAGATCGGCTCAAGTATGAAACCAGAGTACCTATCAAGACCCACGTTAACTCCGAGTACTGACGTTTCCGAACCTATGCAAATTGGCAGTGTTAAAGGACCATTAACGCAGAAGGAACGAGTGAGAAGGCGACAAATGCAACTTTGTCTGTATTGCGGAACTTCCGGTCACTTTCTTCAAAGTTGTCCAGTTAAACCACCCAAGAAGGTGGTTGGAGCCACTGATAACGAGTTATTGACACCTTGTCAATGGACTTTATAACTGACCTGCCTCCTTGTGGTGGTTACAACATGATTCTCGTAATAGTGGATCTATTCTCCAAAATGGCCCATTTTATCCCTTTAAAAGGATTGCCGTCAGCTTCCACCTTGGCCAAGGAATTTATGGAAAATATAGTGCGGTTACATGGTTTCCCTTCCATATTAGTCTCAGACCGTGGAAGTCAATTTATCTCCCACTTTTGGAAGAAATGTTGCCAACTAGCACAAATAGACGTGCGGTTATCCACCAGCCACCACCCCCAGACCGACGGACAAACCGAGAGAACCAATCAGACTCTCGAGCAATATCTGCGGTGCATGTTACACCAATCCAAGTTGAATTGGAAGGACATCCTTTGGATTGCAGAATATGCATACAACAATTCAGTGCATTCTGGAACCGGACAGACTCCTTTTTATACCCTGTATGGTCACCATCCTCGGACCTCTGACCTAGATCCACCTCTGACCCTGGAGATGCCTGCAGTAAATCACCTACATTCCACAATAACCCAAGCCTTCAAAGAAGCTACAACCCACTTACAGCAAGCCAAGAAAAAGTATAAAGAAAACGCTGATTTGCACCCAAGTACAACTCCTCCTTACCAAGTAGGAGATCAGGTATGGCTAGCAACTAAACATCTACCCCTCAAGGGTCAGCGAACTTTTAATCCCAGATTCATTGGGCCTTACCCCATCAAAGCTATTATCAACCCAGTGGCCTTTAAACTCAATTTACCATCCAACATGCGGATTCATCCCGTTTTTCACGCATCTCTTCTAAAACCAGTACAACCTGGAACCAGACTGTCTGAGCCCCCAGGGCCTGTCCAAATTGATGGACAATTAGAATTCGAAGTGAAAGACATTTTAGATTCCAAGATAGTTAAGTCGAAACTCTTCTATCTTGTTGATTGGAAAGGATATGGACCTCAGGAAAGATCTTGGGAACCCAGTAACTATGTTCACGCACCACGATTAATTCAAAGATTCCATCGAAAATTCCCGCACAAACCAAAACCCCCGGAGGAAAAGACCTTGGGAGGGGCCTTGAGGGGGGGTACTGTCATTATGCCTACCTCTAAGGAGCCAGGCCGGGCCCAGCAACCCCAGAGGCAGACATCATTTTCCCCAGGGAAGTCTCAGCGGGCCCAAGTCGGGGCCTTTTGGACTCAGTCCTGGCGCCTTAGACGCCAGGCTCATAGCGGACCCCAGTCCTGGCACCTTAGGCGCCAGGCTCATAGAAGAGGATATGTGTTTAAGTGCTTGGGTGCACACTTACCTGATGCAGACCTTGCTGCTTCATCCAGGCCCTCTTGAGGCCTGAATGGGACTACTTAACCTGTAGGACTACTTCACCACCCGGGTGTGGTCGGGGAAGGATACATACCTGATTGGTGGAAGGATACATACCAGGAACTTCTTCCAAGGCTATTTAAACCCCACCCGAACAGCCACACATGCTTCTCGTTGTTCTGCACCTAGCTGCTGGACGCTCACCGTGTCAGCTCCTGCATCCTGACTTCAGCCACGCCTGCCAGCACCCTGGAACACCTGCAAGGGGAGAAAGGAAGAGAATAGGAGAAGAAAAGCCCTTACCTGCTAAATCTGCATCCCGGAGTCATTTCTCCAACGGCCCTGAAAAGGAAGACATCATTTTAAAGGCATTTCGTTTCGATCGCTGCAGCGCTGCATTTTACTCACCTTTGCAAGGCGCTTCCATCTTCAGCAGCGATCTTCCGGATTCAGCTACGCCCCGGCGCCTAGAGGAAAAAAGACAAGAACAAAGGTGAGAGGGAGAAAAGGAATAAGGAAAGCTCAGTTTCCTTTTAAGTCTTACCTGTTGGATTATTCCCACTGCATTTCGGGTCCTGCCACTTCCTGGCATCTCCGGACCCCGGCCCCTTTGGGGAAAAAAGACAAAGACATTGAATGAGCGAATGCAAAGACATTACCTGAGCGCTCATCCAGAACTGTTTCACTTCGGGTCGGCGCCATATCTCCGGCACTCCGAACCCCGGCCCCTAAGGGGAAAAAGACATAAGCATTAGCGCTTGCTGCAATTAGACAACGAACATTATTATTAAGCTTGAACTTTTGAACAGAACTTTTACAGCGCCTTACCTGAACAGTCAAGCTTACCTGAACTCCCATCAATCCTCAATCCAGTGAAGTAACTGGGTTTCAACGCGCCCCTGCATCAGAAGCAGGATGGAGAGCTCATCCTTCCAAACCCTAAGGTGAGGCTTCACGGGGAATCGTGGAGGAGGTATCGTGGAGGGTTGGAAGGGAGTGGGAGGCTTGAGCATTGTTCCACAGTTGGTAATACTCCCTTTCACGCACAGGAGGGTAACCAACGAGCCAGGGAAGCCAGAATAGAGGGGCCCTTCCTGTCCATCTTCAGAGTTCTGCGCCTTCGACGCCGCGCTCCGTGGGAACCAGGTGAGCGTTACAGAACGCAAAGCCTTACCACAATTTCCCACCTGGGCGCTATGGAGACTTCCGAGACAGATCAGCTGGCCCATCTTTTAGGGGAATTACGGGCAGAAGTGCACTCAGCCCGCCAGGAGACTAATGCTCTCAGAAGGGAACTAATCCTATCCAAGGAAAGAACTGATGATCTGGCCAAAAGGTTATTGCAGGGCCAGGCAGAGCACACTCCTTTACCTGTTTCCGGAGATATTTCTACAACAATGGGTTCGAATAACCCGGTACAAATCAATCTACCTGGACACATGCCTTTGGCCCCGCCGGAACGTTTTGCGGGGGATCCCAAGAAATATGCCGTTTTTATGAACCAATGCCGTTTACACTTTTTATGCAGGCCCGGGGCCTTCCCCAACGACCAGACCAAAGTAGCCTTTTTACTATCTTACCTCAGTGGCTGTGCTGCTGATTGGTCTATTCCATTGGTAAATCAGGATGATCCCATTCTCCGGGATTTCCAGGGCTTCCAGGCCAGCATGGAAAGATTGTTCGCTCGACACTCGCAGGGACAGGCCCTTGACAACGAACTGCTATCCTTACGACAAGGTAATCAGGATCTTTTGTCCTATATCGCCACCTTTAATAGACTAGTTGTGGAAACCGGATGGCCTGAAAATAAAAGGATCACATTGTTTCATCGAGGCCTGCGCGGAGAGCTTAAAGATGTTATAGCTCAGATAGTAGATCCACCCCAGGCCTGCGCAGACTACATAGACTTAGTGGTTCAACTTGATCACAGACTTCAAAATAGAAAAGCAGATCGGCTCAAGTATGAAACCAGAGTACCTATCAAGACCCACGTTAACTCCGAGTACTGACGTTTCCGAACCTATGCAAATTGGCAGTGTTAAAGGACCATTAACGCAGAAGGAACGAGTGAGAAGGCGACAAATGCAACTTTGTCTGTATTGCGGAACTTCCGGTCACTTTCTTCAAAGTTGTCCAGTTAAACCACCCAAGAAGGTGGTTGGAGCCACTGATAACGAGTTATTGACACCTTGTCAATGGACTTTATAACAACATGATTCTCGTAATAGTGGATCTATTCTCCAAAATGGCCCATTTTATCCCTTTAAAAGGATTGCCGTCAGCTTCCACCCTGGCCAAGGAATTTATGGAAAATATAGTGCGGTTACATGGTTTCCCTTCCATATTAGTCTCAGACCGTGGAAGTCAATTTATCTCCCACTTTTGGAAGAAATGTTGCCAACTAGCACAAATAGACGTGCGGTTATCCACCAGCCACCACCCCCAGACCGACGGACAAACCGAGAGAACCAATCAGACTCTCGAGCAATATCTGCGGTGCATGTTACACCAATCCGAGTTGAATTGGAAGGACATCCTTTGGATTGCAGAATATGCATACAACAATTCAGTGCATTCTGGAACCGGACAGACTCCTTTTTATACCCTGTATGGTCACCATCCTCGGACCTCTGACCTAGATCCACCTCTGACCCTGGAGATGCCTGCAGTAAATCACCTACATTCCACAATAACCCAAGCCTTCAAAGAAGCTACAACCCACTTACAGCAAGCCAAGAAAAAGTATAAAGAAAACGCTGATTTGCACCGAAGTAAAACTCCTCCTTACCAAGTAGGAGATCAGGTATGGCTAGCAACTAAACATCTACCCCTCAAGGGTCAGCGAACTTTTAATCCCAGATTCATTGGGCCTTACCCCATCAAAGCTATTATCAACCCAGTGGCCTTTAAACTCAATTTACCATCCAACATGCGGATTCATCCCGTTTTTCACGCATCTCTTCTAAAACCAGTACAACCTGGAACCAGACTGTCTGAGCCCCCAGGGCCTGTCCAAATTGATGGAGAATTAGAATTCGAAGTGAAAGACATTTTAGATTCCAAGATAGTTAAGTCGAAACTCTTCTATCTTGTTGATTGGAAAGGATATGGACCTCAGGAAAGATCTTGGGAACCCAGTAACTATGTTCACGCACCACGATTAATTCAAAGATTCCATCGAAGATTCCCGCACAAACCAAAACCCCCGGAGGAAAAGACCTTGGGAGGGGCCTTGAGGGGGGGTACTGTCATTATGCCTACCTCTAAGGAGCCAGGCCGGGCCCAGCAACCCCAGAGGCAGACATCATTTTCCCCAGGGAAGTCTCAGCGGGCCCAAGTCGGGGCCCTTTGGACTCAGTCCTGGCGCCTTAGACGCCAGGCTCATAGCGGACCCCAGTCCTGGCGCCTTAGGCGCCAGGCTCATAGAAGAGGATATGTGTTTAAGTGCTTGGGTGCACACTTACCTGATGCAGACCTTGCTGCTTCATCCAGGCCCTCTTGAGGACTGAATGGGACTACTTAACCTGTAGGACTACTTCACCACCCGGGTGTGGTCGGGGAAGGATACATACCTGATTGGTGGAAGGATACATACCAGGAACTTCTTCCAAGGCTATTTAAACCCCACCCGAACAGCCACACATGCTTCTCGTTGTTCTGCACCTAGCTGCTGGACGCTCACCGTGTCAGCTCCTGCATCCTGACTTCAGCCACGCCTGCCAGCACCCTGGAACACCTGCAAGGGGAGAAAGGAAGATAATAGGAGAAGAAAAGCCCTTACCTGCTAAATCTGCATCCCGGAGTCATTTCTCCAACGGCCCTGAAAAGGAAGACATCATTTTAAAGGCATTTCGTTTCGATCGCTGCAGCGCTGCATTTTACTCACCTTTGCAAGGCGCTTCCATCTTCAGCAGCGATCTTCCAGATTCAGCTACGCCCCGGCGCCTAGAGGAAAAAAGACAAGAACAAAGGTGAGAGGGAGAAAAGGAATAAGGAAAGCTCAGTTTCCTTTTAAGTCTTACCTGTTGGATTATTCCCACTGCATTTCGGGTCCTGCCGCTTCCTGGCATCTCCGGACCCCGGCCCCTTTGGGGAAAAAAGACAAAGACATTGAATGAGCGAATACAAAGACATTACCTGAGCGCTCATCCAGAACTGTTTCACTTCGGGTCGGCGCCATATCTCCGGCACTCCGAACCCCGGCCCCTAAGGGGAAAAAGACATAAGCATTAGCGCTTGCTGCAATTAGACAACGAACATTATTATTAAGCTTGAACTTTTGAACAGAACTTTTACAGCGCCTTACCTGAACAGTCAAGCTTACCTGAACTCCCATCAATCCTCAATCCAGTGAAGTAACTGGGTTTCAACGCGCCCCTGCATCAGAAGCAGGATGGAGAGCTCATCCTTCCAAACCCTAAGGTGAGGCTTCACGGGGAATCGTGGAGGAGGTATCGTGGAGGGTTGGAAGGGAGTGGGAGGCTTGAGCATTGTTCCACAGTTGGTAATACTCCCTTTTCACGCACAGGAGGGTATCCAACGAGCCAGGGAAGCCAGAATAGAGGGGCCCTTCCTGTCCATCTTCAGAGTTCTGCGCCTTCGACGCCGCGCCTCCGTGGGAACCAGGTGAGCGTTACACAAACTACTGGTATGCATTTGTTTTTGTAATGCACACAGAAAATGAAAACTGCATGTTGTTACCAAAGCATAGCAAGTACATAGATTGCCTGCATGTGAACAGGGTGCCTGCCACTTGCCCTGCATAACCTACTCTATAATCATACTCTCATTTGTACCATCTCCTCACATCAACTGACAGTTATTTGCAATACTGTTTACTTTCATCTTTCACAGTTTTCTTGTACTGCCCACTAGCATAACAGCTGCAAACCACATATTTCAATTTCAGCACCACTACCCGCGATTTTATTTTATGAAAAACACATGGGGAACATTTTCGCAGCACATTCAAGTGACAGATCCTTTGCGAATTGCCCAGGATGCACGCAAAAAAGCGAAACTGCATGTATGTTAGGAAAGCATGGCAAGTACATACATTGCACAATTGACAAAATGCACCATTGGGAGGAAAGCAAAGAAATGCCTGTCTAGATTGGAAACAGTGCAATCTGTAAATTTGGATAAATAAATGAAACAACTGAAAAGGATTTCTTCACTCATGTAGCAAGCATCTGTGTGTGAGAAAGTTAACAAAATTCCACACACAGTACCATTCTCCTTTCCAATCTCTACATCTTTCTGCTCCTTTTCTGACTCTACTATGGCGTACACTAATCCATTTCCAAAGCAAGTAGTGTCACAACAGCTGACACACTTCAAAAGTGCAGCCCATAGGGCACAGTTATCAATGCAGCTCTGGCCCCCATACCACCAATGCTAATATTCCCAAGTCCCCACTCGTATGCAGTGCTCTACAATTGCACACCCACACTAACTCCTCCTGCCAGCAATCCTCCTACAATCTAAATTAATGTGTTCTCCTACTGCTATTTCTGTACCATTAAAACACACGCCCACTAACTTCCTTCTTTTGCAATTGCAGTGAAGATTCGCCTCCTTAAAGCCAGTGACGTCTCTCCTGGAAGATAAAACCCACAAGAAACCTACTCTTCACATCCAACAAAGTAACTGCAGTACTGTTGTAGTGTTCTGCCTGTTACTCAGACAGTGCAGTGTTGTTGTAGTGTAGCCTAGACAATGGGCCTCATTACAACCCCGGCGCTAAACCATGGTGCTATTTGCACGATGGTCCATGCCGGGGTCCGCCATGGTGAATAGCGGAATTACCGCCCCATTCCAAGGTTGGCGGGGCGGTAATTCCCCATTCACCATGGGCCCTTCCCCATTCCCATTTTTGCCCCATAGGGCTCAATGGGAATGGGGAAGGCGCTAAGTACGGTGCCACAAATTGCGGCACCGTACTTAGCACCAAGGTCCCTTTGCGGCACCCTACTTTAACGGCTGGTCTACACCAGCCGTTAAGGTCAGGTCCCGCAAAGGGACCTCGTAATTAGGCGCTAATAGGTTAACGGCGCCGTTAACCCATTAGCGCCTGGGTCGTAATGAGGCCCAATGTTATCCAACCCCACAGCACTCGCTTCACCCTTACTCATTGCACCTTGCCAGGTCCACTGTTTCTATTGTCATCAGAACACCAGTATGTTAATACCCACTAGTTTTATAAAACATTGTAATGTCCTTACTTCTTCATATACACTGAAGCAAACCTTTCCCACAGGAACACACACACATACCAGTACAACCTTCCCAACCAAAAGTAATATCCCTTTGCACAATCACACTACTTTATTTATACCTACACTCATATTCAGACACTCATGCACAGTACACACAAATACATTGCACAACTGCCAAACCTACACTTTCCTTTTTTCTCCAACAGACACAAGACAATGCCTATCAAAAGGAAACTCCATAGAAAACAATGCAGAAATAGAGCAGATAAAACACAAACCATGCAAAATGGCCATCCACCTCTAGCAGACATTGTACAAACATTTCAAACAAAACAGCTAATACAGTCACTGAGCAAAACGGAACCAGGTAGCAGGAAAAAGTGTGACTTCTCTTCCAAAATGTAAAAACTAAAACTGAATGTATTAAGAAGAATGCAACTACAAGTAGTGCTAATACTACATCTACCAATGTTAATATAACCACAAATAAGCATTCCAAAAAATTAATTTTACAAAAAATGTTCCACCATAGAATCCTTCAGAACCGTATAAAAACAGGGGAGACATCACGCTCAACCCTTAAAACTTACTGTACTTAAAATGTACTGCAGACAACTGATCCTGGAAGCTCTCAGACATTGCAATGCTCCTCAAAATGAAATTATTTATATTAATTTTAAACAGAATGAAACCACTAACAAAATGAATTGGTAAACTACAAAATGTACTTCGCAACATACACAATATCAACATAGATACATTTCCAAACATCTGTGCAGATGAGTCGATTCACACAACCAGCATAGAGCCATATTTCAATGAAGAGGCATACAAACAAGAGAAAACAAACCCTATTGCCATACATAGCAGTGGCCGAGGGTATGAAAAGGTAGACAGTACCATTATGGCAGAAGAAACGTTGATTACAAGAATATCCCCAACAAACTTACAATCAACTCCATTTCACCAAACCAATCCGTCCTATCTACAAATAGCTGTGTAACTCAATATGTAATGTACGAAAACAATCCTTCAAATATTTTCGGTAGTTCCTCAATCAGTATGTGAAAGCCAAAGACAAATAAAAAAATTCAATATTACAAACCATGGACTCCTGTCCAGTGCGCAAATACACAGGACTAGGAGGACATTCATTAGCCTACATTTCCGGGCCTGCTTGCAAAAGCACCTTAAACCACATCAAAATGTTAGCAACACACCTTTCTACTATATGAAATCTCGTTCAGAGTCTATGCAAAAAGTCCTGCTTTAGCAAGGGAGCATTTCAATCACATTCTCCTACATGGTACAGCCAAAGAACTGCTGGAATAAATAGACCACATACAAAGCAAACATTTTGGAAGTGAAGAGCACTTACAAAATCCAGTAACTTTAGAAGAGAGTAGCGACAACCTTGCAGATGCCAACCTTCTATTACACACGTACAAAAAAGAAATAGCAACATTTAAAAGCACATCTGCTGAAGTACCAAACCAAGTATGTGTGTGTTGTCACATAAATTTGTATACAAAGAGCATCAAAACTGTAGATATGATGTACAAAATAGAAGACAATGAGGAATTCCAATGGTTCCAATTAGCTCTCTTTCATATAGCAGAAAACAAATACGAAATTCCTAACCCCTCAATACTTTGCACATACTGCACTGGAAAACTTGACAATAACCGAATGCCTTCACGTGCTATCACTAATAACTTGCAAATATTCCCACTACCAAAACCACTCCAATAGCTTAATGTGTATGAGAGCATTGTAATCCAAACAGTGCCCCCCATTTCAAGTGATAATACGCCTTCAAACGAAAACAGCCAAGTTGCCTCCTTCTGAATTACTGAAAGGCATTCATGGCAAAGTAGTTTATTTGCTATTAGATCTTAAGGAAAACTGAGACATTCTGGGAGTGCAATGACCAATAGATCAATCTTTGATTATCCTAGTGAAAGGTGTACCTACAAAAGACAAAACAATTGGCAACAACTAGTAGACTTAGACAAAATTAGAGAATCCCTACAATATCTGAAACAGAACTATGAATACTACAAAGAAATAAACTTTGAAGAAAACCTGAGAGAAACCACCAAAATAATGCAGGATTCCTCATCAACTGGCCAATTTGCACTTCTAGATCCTATTACAGCCTCCAATATTTTAGACCAGTATACACTTCACCACTGCACTCCAAAGCCACCATAGATGAGGCACTAGAAACATATCAAATGTGGCAAGCCCAAGGATCTCCAATCAGCATATGGGAAAAAAATGTAGACGCACAAGCCTTTCCTCTACTTTTTCCTACTGGAAAAGGTGTACAATATGATAAAAGATGCACACAAATAACAGCATCAGGATACTGCTCTGTACGAATGTATTCTGAAGACCCCAGATTCAGACAAAATGTTGAATATATTCCACCTCCTCTTTGAAAGTGAACTAGCAACTCTATGTTACAGAGTTGCACACACATTGAAAACAGGTTACAATTTTTTAAACATGTCTGCTACGCAGCTACTTCAAAAGGTGCAAGAGAAAGATGAAGTTTACAGTCAAGTATTACAAATATCGTGGCAAACATGCGTGGTACGAAAGAATACTGGTTCCCACGTCATGCAGTTGTATGGTGTATGCTACGCAACCGTGGCCCACCCACATGGTTTGTCACTTTAAGTTGTGTAGAGTATGCATGGGAAGACTTGTACAATTTCCTATGTATAGCAAATGAAAACAAAGCAGGGATAGACATGAAAACACCAGGAGAACTCTGCTCTCTTGACCCTGTAAATGTGTCAAGGTACTTCCATCACCGCTTTATTGCCATTCTGCACTTCATTTGTAATGAAACAATTCCTCCCGAGCACCACACATCCACATGCTTTTGTGGATTAAAGATGCTCCTAAATTTGGTCAGGACAGTGATGCCACTGTTTTGAAGATTATTCACAAATATGTCACTTGCGAAATCCCTTCAGAAAGCGTACATAGTGATCCACATGTACACATTTTGCGGTTTCAAAGGCAGAAATGTGGCAAGTATTGTCGGCGCAGATATAAAAACAAAGGCAAATACTACACCAAATGCTGCTTTGGTTTCCCTAGGCCAGTTTCAGCAAAAGAACAAGTAAACAGCTTAATATCTTCTGTTCGATACCGTGTGAAAGGCAAATTGCCTCAGAACACATACTGCATTAAAAGAACTGAAACATCAAAGTACATCAATGATTACAATGCAATCATTGACCTCCTGTGGAATGCAAACATAGATGTGCAGTACATTGCAGACAATTCCACTGCAGTTGCACGATATGTCACAGCCTACATAACCAAAGCTGACAAAACAGAGCTAAAAGACCTCTGGGATGACATATCTGACAAAACAAGGCCAGAAAAAATTCAACAGCTTTGGCATAGAGAATGTGGCTGCTACGAAACCGCAGACCATTTAACCGGCCCAGCCTTGTATGGGAAATTTTAGCCTTGGTCCTGCGGCATCCAGAAAAAGAGTTCTCAAATCGTACCAAGGCATAGAAACAATAGCCAAAAAAATGATCCCAACAGCCAGGACATTTTAAAAAACAATGTATTAGACACATACCACCCAAACAGGAGTACTGCTTTGGAAACCATGTGTCTATACCACAGAACTCTTACAAAAATAGTATTAAACCATATGAGAAAAAAGGTAAATACATAGTCAAAAGTTGTGAGGGCAGCCTGGTTAAACTTACAAAACATAAATTGATCAATCATATGAAGCAATCATTAAAAACTCCTCAACATGGAGAACTTTAGTACATGTCCCTACTGCAACTTTTTAAACCATGTAGAAAAGAAGAAGATTTATTGGACACCCATGCCTCCTATGAAGATGCTTCCAATGCAACTGAAAGCACTATAACAGATATAAACTTCAAACCGTGCAAAAACATTTTGGACAATGAACACCAACAAGAAGAAGAACTTCAAGCACAACTAAATGGAGACTGTCCTTAGAGCAGTCAACCTTCTCTTACAGGAAGCAAAGAACCAACTGGATAGCCACTCATAGTTAATGAGGCAGAATTAGCCATGACTGAAGTAGAAAACACCATGTGTCAATATGAGGAATCTGAAGAAAACTTTGTTGCTCCACTGAAATCATAACTGCATGATGAACAGCAAAGCATTCTCCGAGAAGTACTAAAGAAATTGAACATGGCATGCAGCATGAAACTAAAACTTGTACCTGTCAAAACTATAAACCTGTACTCCTGTATGTAAGGGGTCAAGCTGGTTCAGGCAAAACATTCTTAATAAAAATCATCAGCAGGTTCTTCCATCAATTGACAAACAACAAGCGTTCAGCTGTTGTAACAACCCCCAGAGGTTTAGCTGCCAACAACATAGGTGGTGTGACTTTACACCGATTGCTACTCCTTCCAGTCGAACACCAAAACAAATTAGACTACTACAAACTTTCAGCAGAATCTGCGGTGGAGCTACGCAGAGTTTTAAAACAAATAAAATGCTTCTAATTGATGAGATGAGCATGGTCTCCAGCCTAATGTTGGCTTTGATTCCCCTCAAATTACAAGAAGTCCTTAAAACAGACTTTGAATAACTCTTTGGAGGAAAGCAGGTTATTGTTTTCGGAGATCTTCAATTAACAACAGTGAAAGGTGAGCCTATTTTGAAAACCTTAGGACACAAACTGTGCCATAACACACTTGGCAGCATAGGAAATGTAAATCTCTAGCAACATTTCCAATACAGAGAACTAACTGAAAACATGCGTCAATCTGCAGACCTCACCTATGCTAACATTTTGAAAAGCATTCGGGTCGGTGTGCTTTCTAAGAAAGCACCGTCTATCTTAAATAGCACATGCAACCATGAGCTATGCAGGCATAGCACATCGACTACTGATGTCATGGAACAATTAGCACACAAAAATGTAAAATGTATGTCCTTAATGCCATCCCTTGCAAGCTGTGCACAATTCAACAATGTTGAAAAAAGAAATGCAAATTAACTCCACAGACAAATGGGACGTGCACGGTATGACAGTACCTATGTGTCAACAAGCCACATCATGACTAAATAGTTTTGCAAACTCTATCTTCAACACAGCTGGTTTGGAGAAAACATTAACCTTGTGTTTAAACTGTAGAGTAATGCTAAAGTGTAACCTTGGCGTAGAGCAAGGTTTAGCTAATGGAGCACTTGGTACAGTTGTTGGCTTCCAGACATACCCACGTGACAACAGCATTCAGATTGTCAACATCCACTTTGACAAACTTTGAGAAGTTAAAAGGATAGGCTGCTCAACAGCCATATTCCTTCTTTTCAAAGACATGTATGTACGCAAAGAACAGTTTTCTCTGTCTCTTGCATACGCAGTTACTATTCATAAATCGCAAGGTCTAACCCTAGATCAAGCAGTGATTGACATTGGCAGCACAGTCTTTAAAGAAAGCATGAATTACATAGCACTGTCACGCCTACATACACTTGAAGAACTATTTCTAGTCAATTTCGATTGCAAGCAAAGTCAAGGCTGACATTCCTTGCATTATAGAGTACAACAGACTATGTGCACTCTACACACCCTCTCAAAATGTACCATGTTCATCAAAAAGGCAAACTTTGCAAAAGAAAACTAGTGCAAACACAACTTATATATGATCTCCCAACAGTATCACCGAAGAAATTGAAAGCAGCTGCTACTCCATCAATTACCACAAGCACAGAAGGATGTACTGCAAAGACAAATGCATACCCAACAGCACAAACAAAGAGAAGTACCTCTTCAAAGAAAGCACATGGACTTCCATCAATTGACTCAGACACAGAACTGTCTGGTCCATTCAAATTTTCCAACACAACTGGTGAAAATTGCTATGCAAATGTAGCACCAATTGTTGAAAACATTTACTTAAACGGCGCAGACCAGTTGTGTTTGCAAATGCTACTCCTTCATAGAAATGCAACATACAATCCTGACAACACTTACAGTGTCTCAGGAATAAGACAAGAATTTGACTACTGTGCAGGAATGGTGAGATTCACTATAAACACACAAGAAGATCTGCAAGAATTGCTAATGTACTTACTGCAAGTACTGGAACGTTAAACCATACTTATAAATTAAATCTTCCAGATTTCATACATGTGGAAACATACATGCACTCTCTGCAGCCATGTGGCGCAAGAACAAGTCCCTAACAAGCACTTTGTCTACGTATCTATACCTAACTGTGAATCCATTCCATTTCAGCAGCTGGTACAAAATGCAAATAATGGCATATTATGTACTACTTGCAATTCAGAAAATTGTTCCACCTTACAGATACAGTCACACAGCCAATACGTAATAGTAATGCTTTTACTATACAATGCCGATGGTACCAAAAACAACTGCAAGCTTACTAGCTTTACACACGAGCAAGTATCACTTGGCAAGAAAACCTTCACAACAGTAGGCAAAATCTACCACACGAGCACCACAACCACTGCAGGTCACTATACTGCATACATTTAAAAGAAATGTGGGTGGTTTGAATGCAATGATACTTCCATTACTGTGAAGCAGAGGTTACCAGCAAATCTTGCAAATGCCTACGTACTCACTGATCTACAAAAGTAGCATAACCTACTGCCCAATAACCACCAACAAATATGTAACCGCAAACGAAAAACAACTTTCTGCCTTGTGAAACTGGAACAATTTAGCATACAGCAACTGGCCCATGAGGACATAAATTGCGCTGCTATAGCGTTTTTCCCCAATGACTCAGTGATTATAGTCACAGAAACAACAACTGTGGAAAGGACACACTAATATTGTTTCACCCATAGTACTTAAAAAGAAAAGTACTTAATATGAGGGTCTACAAACTGTCCTCAATGACCTGTGAAATGACCAACTACTAGAATAAGGCAACAGCTGTCTCACAATGCCCATACCACTGCAATAAATACGCAACTGCATGTAACTACACCCGTAATACTGCAAGGGCACTTCACAATAGTAGAAAATCGAAATGCCAACAAGAATGAAGGTGCTTGAAGACATACCCTGCAAAACTATGAAACTGTGAACAGTTACAATACACCAACTGGTATCTAATTGCAACCATAATATTGCAATATTACTTCCCATTACTACACAATTAAAAATCCATAAGCAAAAATGAAACCCTTCACTTCAACAGCATTCTATCACTGAGTTAAAAAAAGGTGTACAGTGCCTCAACAATATATAAAGTGAGTATATGATTATTGGTGTCATGCTCCTTTGTAATCAGCAAATGCATTTCTATACACATATTTCTGCAATCCATATGCCAGTGTCACATTCTTGAGTGCATGGGCGTATTATGCTGCGGTGGTTGTGACCAGGCCCTAGACTCTTGAGTGTATGGCCTACGGTTTACAGCCTCCTGCCATGCACCCAAGAGTCTAGGGCCTGGCCACAACCACTGTAGCATAATACGCCATGCACCCAAAAATCTGCCCAGTGGCCACAAAGCTCAGAACATCAACCAGTGGGCAGACTCTGACAGTCCAGGAGCTTGCCACAACCACCACAGCATAATACAGCCTATTCAAACATCCTCATATCATCTACATTCCACACCCCTACCCTAAGCCGCCTGAGTCCCTGTGCACTTCTCTACACATACTATTACAGTACTTTAACCAGTGGGAACACTCTTGGGTGCATGGCCTCTATGCACCCAAGAGTCCAGCAGCTTGCCACAACCACCACAGCATAATATAACCTATGCAAACATCCTGATATCATATACATCCCACTCCCTTACCCTAATGAGCCTGCCTGCAGTCAACAGATAACCTGCTCTCCTGAGGACCTACCCATTCATATACTATTAAACTACTTGCACCCACTGCACAGACTCTCATACACCCAGGAATCTTGGGGCAGTCCAGTAACCCACCTGCCAAACACCCTATCCACTTCTGTACACATACTATTACACTATTTGCAGCCAGTGGGCAGACTCTTGCAGCCAGTGGGCAGACTCTTGGGTGCATGACCTCCAACCATGAACCCAAGACTCACACATTAACACAGCATAATACAGCCATGCACCCAAGAATCTGCTCAGTGCCCACAACCCTCGAGACAGTCCAAAAAGTCAGCTGCCACACACCCTGTCCACTGCTGTACACATACAATTACACTACTTGCAGTTAGTGGGCAGACTCTTGGATGCATGGAATCTAGTAGCTAGACACAATTACCACAGCATAATACAGCCATGCACCCAACAATCTGCACACTGGCCACAACCGACACACATAAGTAGCTGCCTGAGGCCCTGTCAACTTCTGTATACATACTATTGCAGTACTTGCAACCATTCAGCAGACTCTTGGGTGCAGTACGACAGCCGCCTGAAGCCCTGTTCACTTCTCTACACATACTATTACACTACTTCAACCAGTGGGCAGACTCTTGAGGGCATGGCCTCTGGGCATGCACCCAAGAGTCTAGTACCTGGCCACAACCACCACAGCATAATACAGCCTTTACAAACACCCTCATATCATCTACATTCCACTCCCCTACCCTAATAAAGCCTGCCTGCAGTGTCCACATAAGCTGCTCACCTGAGGACCTACCCAGTGAACTGCTGCGATGTCCGCGGACACCACGGACACAACACAGTCTTCTTCCACCTAAACAAATACATCATATGAACCATCTTTCACTCCCCATCAATTTCCAGTCCTCTACCCAACACCAGATGCCCCAAAACATGTTTTCCAGCCTGTGTGTGTCGCAGTATCCGCAAATATCCACGGATAGAAAACGGCATGCGTTTCAGAAAAATATGACGCACATCATGCTTCCATCTAGCCAATTAAAGGGCGTGTTGTATGTCCGTGGACATGACGCGGTCTGCCGGACCAATCGGAGTCCTGTGCGCAGAGCGAATGGTGAAATGGGACTGCGCAACAGAGTCAGATATCACTATTTTTTGTTTACCTACATTTTTCCTGTTTTAAAAAAAAAGAGATTATCACCAAATTTACAAAAGCACGCTTTCGGGACCAAGCCGCTGCTCCTGCTGCAAATTTGGGGAAAATCCGTCCAGCGGTTTGGGCTGTAGACATGAGCAAAAAAAATGTCCATTACGTCTATGGAAATAAAAAAAGAAATTGGGACCCCCATACAACTTTGCCCCCCTTTGACGAAACCTCACCAAACTTTCAAAAAGAAATTCAGAGGGGGCCTTATACTTATTTTGCAAAGTTGGTGAGGATTCGTCCACGGAGAGCAAAGTTAAAAGCCACCCAAAAAGTGCTCTTCCATGTAATAACTATATATTACTGGGCCTGCAGTAGTTATGGTTAAGTTGCTTATCCCATAGAAAGAGCACTTTTTGGCCGGCTTATAACGATTTTGGATCTAGATATAAATGGTTTTGCAATGTTTGGTGGGATTCTGTCAAGAGGGGGCAAAATTAGAGGGGGGGGTCCCAAAATAATGTAAAGGCTTATAAATATTGTGCTATTTGACAAATCTACACAAAAGTTTGCAAAAAGATTTTAGAGGGGGCAAAATTAGAGGGGGGGTCTCAACATTTTTAGATTGTTTATCACTTTGTTGCTGTTTGAGGAATGTGGACAAATGTTTTGAGAAAGATTACAGACCCAACCTTCAATGTTTGTGTAAAGACTGAATGGATTTTGTCAGGCAGGGGCTAATTTATATGACTATTGAATGTACATTCATTTTGACAAAACATGGACGGATTTCAGGCAAACTCGTGTAAGGAGCATTGGCAAGGACATTAAAGCATATTTTTACAAATGTGCCTGTGTTTTATTTTTTGACAAGTGTCATAATGTAGGCACAAGAAATAGTGATATATCTTTGGTGACTGAGGCATAGCTGTGGCCATGGGCAGTGGCCAGATTGTCCGGGTCATGGTATAAGGTCATGACACGGACAATCTGGCTACTGGCCATGACCGTGAGGGACAGAAAATGGCGTTAAAGTGTCCATGTCCACTGGGACCGGCTATGTGGTAAAGTTATTCGAAGGTAGGATAGGTTTGAAAGGGAAAAAATTTGCTCGTGGCAATATGGTCATAGGGTTATGCGGGCTGCTGTGGAAAAGGAAGAGGGGCTCTGTACGGAGCCCCGCCTTCTCTTTCCATGGTAGCCATCTTCGAAAGGGATTTTCTGTCCCACTGTAGGAAGAAAAATCTATTTTTTAGCACACTGGGTTCCCGCTTTGGGAACAAGGGGTGCTAATGACCTTTATCCCCCATTACAGGAGCTGCAATGTAGGATATTGGTCCAGAGCCCTCATTATTTATTTATTTATTTATAACATGCCGAAGCCCGCAGTCATCAGGGCGCACACAGACACAATTTGCTTGAACCGATAACTTGGGCTGCCAGGCTTTTATCCCCTGTTCCGTTCCCTGGAATGGGGCATGAAAGTCACATTATTCCCATTAGCATTAACACAAAAGGCTAATGGAAATGTTAGAAAATCAAATTACGCCTATGTACTTTACTGAGAAATTTAAAGTAGATGGAGTCTATTAGATTTTTTTTAAGTTCTATTTTTTTTACTGTAAAAGGTGGTTCCTAAAGGAACCTTTCTTTTGTTGTTTAAAAAAAATATATATTTGCAGGAGAGGTTAGAACATAAGGTGTGGAGGGACATGAGGGGAGAGGCACCAAGCACTAATATGGAGGGGCAGGTGGACAGGGGAAGATGTTGCGAATGTGTTACTTCTAAGGTAGTGGCCAGTGTTCCTTATGCTCCTTGATTACAGCTTTGAACGCACATCGAAATTGCTTTCCCCTGCAGAGTTGTGTGTTGCAGTACATGCAGAGGACTGTTGTCTTCTAAAGATATGGATCAACAGCCTCTTTTATTGCTTGCAAGGTAGCTGCTGGGATTTTGTGTCCCATAGAAGTAGGCTGTGTGGTTACAGTATTGGTTGAGAAAGAAGATGTGGAGGAAGACAGGCTACTACTTGCTGAGAAAAGAAAAACCTTTCTGGGAGCATTGCAGTGGTTGGATTTGGTGTGGCGGCGCATGGAGGTGGTCCCGTAGGAGTACTGTTCAGGTAGTCCGCTACTGAGTACAAAGTTGCACTCAATGCATTTCACTTTGGTAGCTTTAGTCTTTGGTACACTACACTCCCACAAGTGGTAAAGAACTGCCACACCCATGATTCTCTCTGGGTGCTAGAGGTAGGCACTTCCTCTACCGCAACTTCTTGGTCCTCTTCATTGTCTTTGGAAGTACTGTGCTTTGTGTGTTGTGTAGGTCCTCCAGCTGGTGGTGGTGGCTCTTGGGGAGGAGGGATGGCAATAGCTGATGCCATTTTTAAGAGAAATAGCAGTTTTGCTAATATTCTTCCAACTATGTGCTTTGTACTAGATTGTTAATGGATAATGAGTAAGTATAGGTGTACGATCTGTGCAAGGGTACATTTTGAGCTTGAAAGTTCCTAGATCAGTCAAAAAATGTAGTTCCAACAGTCCTTGAAGCGTGGACCTGATCGCAAAGTGCAGACACCTTCACAGATACGTCATCATGCTGCGTGCGAGCGCATGGACATGTGGCATTGTCCGGAACGTCTGTGATGACATCAGACGTTTGCGGATGGTGATGGATGCAAAAATGGTGGGAAACGTTGCACTGTTGAGGCCCAACAAGGCTGAAACACGTGTATGGTGTTGCTGTTGGTACTCTCGTTCAGAGGGGAATTGTCATAGCAGTTCGGTACTGGACTGCCCATTTGGGCGGGACAAAAACTGATATGCAAATGAATATTTCCCATCTGAGAAAGGTACAGTGAGCAAAAAGCAGATGGCTGCGAACTCTGAAAGTAGTTAAAAACCACTGAACAGCTTAACATGCCGTGTTCTTTCGAGAGAGGGGCGCCTGCTAACTTTTTTCTATATAATTTCATGGCCTGCTGATTAGAAGATACGTGTATCAAAAGTGTTTGGGATTATTTTGTCAGTTTGTGTTGTGCAAACCGATGTTAGTGTGATGTTAAGATTTATTTTCTTCAATTTTATGTGTGTTTTTCTGAATAACTCCTAAATTACCTGACATTTGAGATTTCTGTATGAATAATACGATCAATTTTCCAAATGTAATAGGCAAAAACCAAATTACCCTCTTCATGTGTTCTCTTTTTTACAGTCACCGGACTTAATCTTTGGGGTGCAGTGGTCATAACTGGATCGGTTTGCACTTTTTATTGTTCAGTGGTATGTTATGAAAGTCTATTTAACATCCAAAGTGTGGTGTTCTTTTTTTGTTATTATAGCAATGATGTGTGGGTGAAAAATAACAAATAAATACCATATTAACAGTGATTAATAGTAAATGAACTGTCTCAAATGTGACATATATTTTAAATTGATGAAGGACTCAGTTTATCCCACAATCAAACAGTGACCATCTTCCATTTGTTTCAGATAACACAAAACATTTGTTTTTTTATACAGTCATCACTGAGAAAACATAATTGCCTTTGTTTGTGCTCTTATGCAGTGCAGTGGATGGGAAAGCAATCGTACTTTGATGTATGAAATCTATGATTTGTGGATAAAACATGTAGTATATATATATATGAAGATTTCGTCATAATTAACTTAATTCATTGCTCTCTAAAATGTGCATCATGTTGGCATCTAGGACTGTGCCTCCATTCTGGACTGCAATTCATAGCTGTGTCTATCATAAAGAATAGGTGTTGACATGTTTTTCAGCCAGTATGCATCTTTGATTGCAGGCCTTCATCAGGACTTGACTCATTTAGGGGTTATAGTGCGGCCACCAAAATGAAGATATTTTTCAGCTATATCATGATATGATATGATAGGTTATTTATAACGCATCAATACCCAGAGGTTTCTAAGCACGGACCCGGGGATCGGGCCTGTTTTGCTCCGTGTTGTCTTGCTTCCCAGGCGAGCAAGTTGCCGCTGAGCTATCCTCTCGAGACTTCTGAATACTTTTTATTCTTTTCTGCTTTCTTATAAGATATGCTTCTTTGTATTTAGGTAATACGATGTACATCCTAGGTACACAGTGCTGTGTAGAAGGTTGTAAAATTATTTTTCTGGCACAAATGCATACTTTATCGATACACATGTTCATTTTAAAAATTCTGTTTTTTAGGGTGGTTTAAAGGCTGTAGTGTGGACAGATGCTTTCCAGATAGTAATCATAATAGCTGGATTTGCTGCTGTTGTCATAAGGTCTGTAGTGGTTCAAGGAGGAATCAACCGTATTATAGAAGACGCACATGAAGGCGGAAGATTAAACTTTTGGGAGTAAGTTCTGTATTCTAATAATTCAATATGACAATACCTTCAGCATTTTTAAGCATACTGTCAGCCTATAATGATCCAATGAACTGCATTTTGGTTGAATGATTGAATACAATATTAATACTTATGGTTTCTGTCCAATGTCCGAAGAAAAATCTAATGGAAATGCTTTGGGAAAACAATCCTTAGGATCTACTCTGTACTCATGGCCTCTAGACAGCCACTATCATTAGCCTGCCTACACTATTTATAGTAAAATCATCTTATTAATCTGGCCTGACTATACAATACTGCATTGCTCTAATAGCAAAGAAGCCCTCATTGTGCACCATATATAGGTGAATCCTCTGTCTATTTTCCAACCCACATTATATTTTAAAGTTACTTGAACAAGCAATCACATTGGTGAATCGGCTAAGGGAAATTGATTTAACCTGTCAACTCGTTGGTTGTTATATGCATGGTAGGGAATGGATGCAGTGTCATTTCTCAGGTAATGTTTGATATAATAGATACCATCATCCATAGAGCAGGTCTACACCACAAGCAGGGATAAGCAATGGCAATATAGGGCACATGAAGTGAATAGCAAAACTCCCTGATAAGACCTCCAACATGGAAAGAATTATCCCATTTGTAAAGAGGTTCATAATATCCATTCAATTGTTGTTCTAAAGGTATGTTGATGCCACAGAGGCCATAGTAATGCTGTGCCTTTTGCTCTCACAGGTTTTATTATTTCAAAGCACTGCAAATAAAATATTCCATTATTAATTAATTTAATTAAATGGCACTGATTTAGCCTTGCTGATCTACAAATCTGTGACCTGGAGGTTAAATGGAAATCTCATAAGCCAGTGTTTAACTCATTTACCTATTGGAATTTCTCGATCATTATCTGGAAATCAGGAGCCTACCTCACCTTCATTCATTGTTATACACATGAGCTTGCTATCCCCCGCTCACATTCTTTTGCACACTATCACCATCCCTCTCCCACTCCCCCTCCAGCACTCCAAACCCACCAGTTAAAACAGACTGACAATCCCATTCGATATTACTACAATAACTAGGCAGGATTACCGGCCTACATCTCTCTAAGGGCCACTGGTATATAAATGTGCTGTTGAGTATGCTCACTTTTCTTCCTCCCTTCTCTACAGAGGTCCCCTGTGTCCACAACCTTTGTCATAGACAGAGAACCCAACCATGTATAGAAGTCAAATCAAAAGGCTTACCTTTCCAGACCAGGCAGCCCTGTACCACTACCATCCATTGAAGGCACACAATCCTTTGGGACAGCATAAAATTCAGAACAGAAACTGCAACCAATATCTGCATATCCATCCAAAAACAAATACATTGTCCAAACGACCCACTGAACACAGATTTACCGAAAGCATCGCCCCATTCATTTGAGAACAACAGGGATGACCCTGCCAGGCACATCGGCCACGGTAGGCACTCAGTCACGGAAGAACCGGTACTGTTAACAACAGTGCCGCTGCTTCCGTGGTCCCCATTCCCAGAGAGTCCCATAGGACTCTCTAGGAATGGGGACTTGCAAATTACCAGCGCCTGACTTCCCGGACTGCAAGGTTTCTAATCCACTCTTGTGACCTGGAAGTCAGGCGCCAGTAATTTATTCCGGCTCTGACGGCAACCCGCCGGTATCACTGACACGCTTACCGCTGGACCCCGTAATTTGGGCCAATATTATTTGCCAATTTTATGGTCCGATCATGCAAGAATATGTTTCACAGTGCCCAAACAAGAGAGGACGAAGGTCTATGAATTCCATAAATAGGAAAATATTGATGTAGACAATCTTAAGCCTTTGTTTGAGCATTCAAATCCTGTAGTCACCTCAGTGGACCTTGTGCCTTGCTGGAGAAGTTTTGTGATAGACTCACTAAGGCAGTAGAATCTCTGGAACCGAGTTCCTGGAAGAAGAAGATAGACAAGGGCAAGAAGAAGGAGTGCTTCATTAGCTCTCTAAATGATGGAAGACAGAAAGTTAAATCATCAGAAAGGCCTGTTGGAAAAATCGGGATGAGAGGGTAAAAGGAGAATATAAACATGCTCTTCTTACATTTAAAGAACTAATTAGAAAGGCCAAGAGGAATTACTACTCAGAGTGAACATTTACAAACCCTAACATAGCCAAGGGCATTTTCAAGGTTCAGGGTCAACTGCGTTAACCAGTGGCCATTAAAAAGGCCATGACTCCCTCTCAGCAGTTTTGTGAGGAATTGAGTGATTTATTCCTGGATAAAATTGTCAAAATCCAAGAAGAATTTCAGTAATTAGATTTGAAAGATCTGCTTCAGGACCACATGTCTGTGGTCTTGGAGTTACCGGTGGCTGGTCAGCCTTTTACATCTGTCTCTCAGTCATGAACACTGATTGGAGGTGATGGCAAGACGTTAGCTTTCAGGATCAACATATGATCTTTGCCTAGCAATAATTGTAAAGGCTCTTAGGGAGATGATTGTATTTGAGATTTGCCAGAATATCAATAGTTCTTTAGGGTCAGGTGTAGTCCCATCTACATTAAAGAAGGTTCCTGTTGCTCAAATTATAGGCCTATCTCATTACTTCCATATGTCAACAAGATGATGGAATGCTTAGCTGCAGAGCAGATGGTTGCATGACACACAAGCAGGATTTAGAACAGGTTACAGCACAGAGACTGTAGTGGTTGCAGCAGTGGTTGATCTAAGATGGGCAGTAGACCATGGAGGTACTGGGATACTAATTATTTTGGATCTCTCAGCAGCCTTTGATACGGTCGGCTATGACAATCTCCTGCCCAGGCTAATCAGCTATAGGGTGAGAGATAGAGGCCTTCTCTGGCTGTCTTAGTTTTTGTCTGATAGATCACAACTGGTGGTATGTCCCCCCTTTGAATCAGGTATAAAATGAGTTTCTCGTGGTGTCCCACAGGGATCGTCCTTGAGCACCCTGCTTTTCAATTTGTATATGAGGTCTTTGACTCATATAATGAGGTTTGCAGGTCTGCTTCTACATCTATGCCGATGATGAGCAGATGATTTTTCAAATTGGCAAGGATGATGACCTTCTGGGAAATAGGGTGAAACTGTGTCTGGAACAGGTCAGCGCTTGGATGCATCAAAATAAGCTTAAGTTTACATCCAGAAGACAGGAATCCTGATATACTTGGCACACCTAACTAGACCCAGGCAGGGTAGCTCTGGGGCTGGCGAAGCATCAATGTGGATATCTCAGTTCTGGCCCCCTCCCCTCTTCAGAAAATTAAGAATCTAGGATTGTGGTCGACTCCTCTTTCTCTTTCATTGGAGACTCAGATTTATAATGTTTCCAGCAGTTGCTTCTTTCATCTGCAGACTTTGAAACATCTGCTGGATTATTTTTCTTTTGCACATACAATCCAAGTTATGAAAGCTTTTATATCTAGTAGGCTTGACTTTTGTAACACATTATATCTTGGACTATCTAAGAATGCTGTATGTAGACTTCAGAGAATACAAAATGCAGCATCAAGGATGTTGGTGAAAGCAGGACAGAGAGCGCATATATCTCTGGTCTTGCAAGCACTTCATTAGCTCCTGGTGGAGAAACAAATAAAGTTTAAGACACTGTGCATGGTGCATCGAGCTTTACCTGATCAAAATGCTACTTTTATCAGTAATAACTTTGTCACTATGTCTCTGGGAGATGTCTTAGTTCAGACTCCACCAATCTTCTTGTTGTGCCCATATTTAGATGGGTTAAATGGGGAGTATGCTTGTTTGTCGTTCAAGCTGCCCTCCTGTGGAACTCACTCCAGATTGAATTACGGGGGATTGAGAACTTGTTGGATTTTCGCCATAAAGTAAAGACCTTCCTGTTTCCACCATGAGTATGAGGGCTGTGAGGGTGTAGGGGAATGGGTCTCTGTTACTATTTTGTGGGGTCACTCTGTGCCCATTTCTTTATCGCCTTGATGCCTCCATGTGAGGTGGCTGTCTGCACTTAATGAGTGTTGGACCATACCATACCTATAAACCCAGATCACCTGCGCTGAGCTGGACACCCTCCCAGAGTGGAGATGTTTCCTTCTGGTTGTGGGGATGATGAAGAGGAAGTGGCAACAGCGCCACAGCTAGGCAACTGCTTTGTCCTTATCGCCGGGGAAAAGGCCTAAAGCAGGACATTTGGGAAAAAGCGGTGAATGCAAAATGTGAACTGCACATTACATTTGGACATATATAGGAATTAAACATAGTTTAACATAACAAAAAACGGACATATAATATATATCTGTTAAGAATGAGGAAAACTATTCCATGGACTTTTTAAAATCTTTGTACTCCCCAAGGCTGTGTGGGTTGAGGGTCTATGGAAGGAAGGATGCTTAATGGCATGATTGGCAGAGAGGGGTATAAAAGCAGGCATTACCAACCTTGAAGGGATGGTCTAGTAAAAGCTTTTATTTAAAAAATAGATAGGCAACATGAAAAAAAAATACTAGCATTCTCCGTTTTAAAACTTCCTATGTAAAATTTTGAGCTATTCAAGCTCAAAATTCGCAAAAGCAAGCACATGGGCGCATCCATTTTGTGAAATGGAGGCCCTCCTGTGCTGGCTTTTGCTTTTGCTGCACTAATGAAGGAAAAGCCAGCCAGCTGTAGTAAACAAAGGCTACCGCTGGGTGGCTTTCCCTTCATTAGTGCTGTACGCGGAGGACGGGAACCGGAGACCAGAGCTGGAAAGCTGCAGCTGAATCTCGGTAAGTGCTATTTTTTTTTTTTTTTTAAATAAGCACTAGCTGCGTTTTTTTTTCTAAGTTTTCCGGGCTGGAGAAGCCCGGAAAACTTAGAAATAAAACCGCAGCTTTAAAAACGTATTTATGTTTGCGGTCGCTTTTGAAGCAACCGCAAACATAAATACAACGTTATTGTGTTGGAAAACGCTGCGGTTTTTCTTTCCAAGTTTCTCAGGCTCCTCCGGCTCCATGCTAAATGCTGCGTTGTCTGCCTAAATTTGCTTTCCCATTTGGGGCTCTCGGGCTCCCCGTGGGGAGCCCGAGAGCCCCAAATGGGAAAGCAGATTCAGGCAGAAACAATGCGGTTGTTTTCCGCAATGCCGCGTTGTTTCTGCCTGAATCTGCTTTCCCATTTGGGGCTCTCGGGCTCCCCGTGGGGAGCCCGAGATCCCCAAATGGGAAAGCAGATTCAGGCAGAAACAACGCGGTTGTTTTCCGCAATGCCGCGTTGTTTCTGCCTGAATCTGCTTTCCCATTTGGGGCTCTCGGGCTCCCCGGGGAGCCCGAGAACCCCAAATGGTAAAGCAGATTCGGGCAGAAACAACGCGGTTGTGTTGGAAAACGCTGCGGTTTTCTTTCCGAGTTTCTCAGGCTCCTCAGAGCCGAAGGAGCCTGAGAAACTTGGAAAGAAAAACCGCAGCGTTTTCCAACACAATAACATTGTATTTATGTTTGCGGTCGCTTCAAAAGCGACCGCAAACATAAATACAACGTTCTTAAAGCTGCGGTTTTATTTCTAAGTTTTCCGGGCTCCTCCAGCCCGGAAAACTTTAAAAAAAAACTGCAGCTAGTGCTTATTTAAAAAAAAAAAAAAAATAGCACTTACCGAGATTCAGCTGCAGCTTTCCTGCTCTGGTCTCCGGTCCCCGTCCTCCGCCTACAGCACTAATGATGGGAAAGCCACCCAGCGGTAGCCTTTGTTTACCACAGCTGGCTGGCTTTTCCTTCATTAGTGCCGCAAAAGCAAAAGCCAGCACAGGAGGGCCTCCATTTCACAAAATGGATACGCCCATGTGCTTGCTTTTGCAAATTGTGAGCTTGAATAGCTCAAAATTTTACATAGGAAGTTTTAAAACGGAGAATGCTAGTATTTTCTTTTTTTTTTATGTTGCCTATCTATTTTTTAAATACATTTTTTTACTAGACCATCCCTTTAATTGGTGAAGTAGCACTTAAGACTACCCACAGGGTGCTGCAAAGAGCTAACATAGAAGAGAGGGCAGGGGCAAGTTGGAGAGGGCACCTAAGGGTATTTATGAGCATTAGGGTATGGAGAAAGAGCATTCACAGGTGTTGCATATTAATGGGAGTGGAAGGCAGATTCTAAGTGTCTTCTAACCCTGATTCTAACCCACAAAATGATCTCAGAAAGGTCAGGTCTCATGTAAACTCTGCCCAAAGGTGCAATAACTGAGAACAGAGAATGATGATGATGGGTTTCAGCAACTACGACATAATTGTGAAATAGTTAATCCATGAGAGAAAATGAATGATTACTGATTGTTAAGCAGAGTGTATTTCAGGGCAACCAATATCTGTCTGACCTCCTGGACTGGTGAATGCGAAGCAGAGTGCCTTCAAACAGAAACTTCCCCATGGGTGGGAATTATGAAGACCTCCTACTGCAAAAGTCAGCCTCTGCAGTACCCGATTGACAGGTTTCAAGTCCTGCGTCTAACAATTGGCTCATCAGCGACCCCACTGTTGGTCTTGGTATCATGCATGTGATGATACAATCGTCCCACCGACATTCTGACCACTAATAGCTAGTAGAAATATTCTCACAGTATGCAGAGGTTTCCTCACTAGAGCGTCTTATTATGGGTATATGTTTCCATTACCAGGGACCTGACCATTTCTTAAGTTAGGAAAGATGTTCTTATTGCACCTTTCCCCACATATATTCATGTGAGGCTTGCAGTTGTATGACTTATTTTTTTAACCCTATATTGATTTTTGGACTTCAGTAAAGCCTTCTGCTTTACTTCCTTTGCCCATTTTGCTAATGCTTTTTGGGCAAACTGACTAGTCCCTTACACTGTCATTTTGGAGAGACTTTGGGCCTTATTACAAGTATACCACAAAACAGATTTACCGCTACTGCCACTTGGCTGGTGGAATTATCGCCGGATTAAAAGTGGTGATAGGCAGTGTTAATACCCATTTATTAGAGTTCATAGGACTCCATGGTGAGTTTGGCAGAATTACCATGGGCCGTAATTCTGCCAATTTGGCCGTTTTATGGCAGTGAAGCAGGGGAATTGCATGCAGCATTCTGCTGGAGGTTTGTTCTCCACCTTACCTCCCAGCCCGTAGTTTGGCAGTGCAGCAATGTGGCGGAAATGCTGCATTACCACCGTGTTTAGCGACACTGCCAAAAATCGTAATGAGGCTTCTAGTTCTCTCGTTTGTAATTCTTGTTGTTTTACCATTGTACACATCACCTTACACTGAAGTGCAGTGAGGATACTTTGCATCCTTATAACATTTTATCTTATGGCTTTTTGGTTACTTTGCCTAAGACAAGCTTGTGGCAGCTGTGCGACTTTTACCATTTTTATGCTATTTTTATTGTCCACTTTTGCATTTACCGCGAATAGCTACTAAAGGTGGTTAGCACCCTGAAATAGCTGTGCCATGAGATTTTCATCTGCCCTTTGGCCATCTTGTCCTTTTGCCTTCTTCCTGCCTTCTCAGGTCAGGAAAGGCCATCGATAGTAACCCCTTTCCTGGTGAAAGCTGCTGCTTTTGTGGGCAGGTGAGCCTTCTGTGTGTGAGACAGAGAAGTGGGTTGGGACTGTCTGGCCCCACTCCACATCCTCTAAAGCTGAAAAGTCTGTTGCTGGACGGATGTGATGACCAGTGGTTGTCAATGATTGTACAACCCTGGGCTTTGGATCCTTACCATTGGTGGGCTTGAGGTAACTCCCAGCATGACCCTTGGATGAAAGGAGGGCTCCTGCAGCTATTTGACCGATCATCATTGGAACCAAGACTTCTACGAAGAAGAGCAGCCTGCTGATAACCCAAAGATGACCCCTGCATCTGACCAGCTTCGACTCCAGTGATGGGACCGGTGAAGCCCTGCTCCTCTACCTGATTTTAGAAGACCCTATGTTAACAAATATATAAAGCGCACGTTCACCAATGGCATCTTGGTGCTAAGAAACTAACAGAAGCTGAAGACAAACTAAGTTAATTAGAATAGAAAGGTTTTTACTAGAAGTCTAAATGTCAAGTGATTCATCAAGTGGTTCTCAGTAGCCCTTAAAGATAAAGGCAAAGCTATCCACAGCTTAGCAGCTGCAACCAAAAAGACACGCCCTCCAATATTGTCTTAACCCTGGGCAGCACTGAACCTGGATTTACTGTTATACACACGTGGGTCACATCTTTCAGTAACCCTACTCCATGTGGATTTGTAGTCCACAACTATGAGGGCACGTGTTATAAGTCTTGGTCAACAAATAAGGGAAGAGTTACCACTGCCATCAGGGGGCACTGCACTCTTCAATACTGTAGCATTATGTCACAGGGGATACAGATCTCTAGGATTATTTCCCCATTTTTGTCATTATTTTCAAACAATTCATCATCTGTCACTTCCTTTAGCTGTACTGTAGGATCTACACAGAGCACTGTGCGGCACTCACATCCAGGACAACCCTCTTGTCTGAAACCAACAAACCCTGCAGTTCCAGCAACAATATTGGTCCTACCACTACCTCAGGTCACACTGCTGGATGAAAGCTAAAATCAGTGGGCACTCACCAACATTGTTTGGCAATCTGGGGCACTGCCTCCACTAGCATGGTAACACCATAAATAAACTAGTCCGGGTCTACGGGAATCCTGTGGACCACCACCTCCCTTGTTATTGTATGTGTTATTAACATCACCCTTACAACACACATGCCAGGTGTGGAGGAGACTATACCATGATCTGTAAAGGATATAGTCATGTTTAAATTGCTGAGCAGGTCCCTCCCCAGTAGATTGACAGGGGAACTTTCTAAATATAGTAAGGGTTCCCATACTATACTCCAGAGAATCCCTGCGCTTCAAGATATTTTCACGATAATGGAAAATGTCCTTTCATGATACATGATTTAGTTGCGCCAGAGTCCACCATGAATATGAACTGCTTATTTCCTATCTCCGTCCCCACCAAAGCTTCCTCTTCAGGGTGGACGGTTGTGGACAAGACCATACAGGTGAGTGCTCTCTGTGGGCTGTACTAGTCAGGGTATGTGTTTGTTCCAGGAAACAAGAAGGGTTTGCCTCCTATTACTGCTGCTCCTCCAAAGGGGGTGGTAGCCTCACTTGGTACCCTGTTCACCGGGACAGCACCACCCTTCTGCTACTGTGGCGGATGCCACACTTGCATGTCAGATGCTTGAAGCTGTTGGTTATATGCTTGATATTGCCCCTGGGAATACCCTTGACTCTGATGTCCTTGACCCTGCTGCAAATACTCTAATCCTTGAGGCCCTGGGGGCCCCTGGCCCTGTTGCTGCAGCCCATAATTAAACCCCACTGCAGACCTGCTCCTGCATTCCCTTGCAAAATGCCCCTACCTCAAACAAATCCAGCATTGGAATTGTCCTAACCAACCCCCCCGTGTCCACAATCTCCTCCTCTTGCCCCTCAAAATACCCCTCTTCCTCGCTGCAGCCCTCCTTGTTGCCACTGTGGGCCAGGATACTGTTGCTCCCGCACCGCTGTCCTTCTCCTCCTTCAGCCCAGAGTGCTGCGATAGTGTCACTCACATTTTGTTGGGTGCTCTCTGTCCCTTCCACCTGTAATGACGTCGATACGGGCACTTGGACAGCAACCTTTGCCAATTTTTTCTCCACCAATTTCACTTCTTCTCCCTGACGTCTTTGGACTGCTTCCCTTTCCTGCTCCTTGATCCTTTTACAATGATGCCCTATTATACTCTGTATTTCTGGCCACCCGTTCACTTCAATATTCACAATCTTATCCAACGCCTTCTGCCCTTCCTTCGGCAAACCCCTTTTTACAATAAAATAGAAAAATGGCATTGAATGATCACACAGTCCTCCAATTTCAGCTCTCCACATCTCTTGCATTTTGAGAATAAAATAAATAGCTGGGTCCTCATCATCATCCATAGTATACTGCATCAAGGACTGTAAATCAGGGGTATCTGGATAGGCCCTCCGTAGTGCACCCCATACCTGTGCTCTAACTTCTTCCAGCTTTAACGCATCAATCCCCAGCCTGGTCCCCAATTATAGCAACCATCGAGCTCTTAAAATCCCTTATTGCCAGGGGCACCCCTGCTGTTTGCTTTTCGAATTCATATGTCCAGTTGCTTGCCCTTGCTGTGAGCTGTGGGAGGTCCTTAATTAAATTATTCTTATCCATCTGGGGCTAGGGCACATACTGTGTCTTCCCTGCCCTCTTATGTATGAGGGGCATCTGCATCTTTGCCCTACTTCCCACACCCTTCTTCGTGATTCCTCTTCTCTTCAACAATGCCATCCGGCCGGCCCTGTTCCTCAACCTTCCCCCCACCCACAAGCCTCCTACTTGGGAGTTATTCTCAACTGTCTCTTCACCCCTTCCTTTTCCTTCACTATGACCCTCATTAAACATATCATCGCCCTCTTCCTCCACATTCTCTCCCATCACTGTATTCTCCTCTGCTAGGATTATCCACCCACCTGGGCTTCTTTCTTTCTAAACACTTGCAAGTCTTATCCCTTCAGTATGAATCCTAATCAGCACTTCCGCTGATTTCCAGTCTCCCAACCCTTCTCTCAATGCTCCTATATCCCTTACTGCCTTTGGGGATGCCTGTATCCTTCTCAATTATGTTAACAATCCTGTCAGCCTATCCTCAAGCTCCCTTGACCTGCAACCCACTGATGCCAGTACTTCAGGCATGTGTGTATACAGAGGTGGGGGAGCAGTAACATTTGGTGTTACTGGTGCTGAAAGGGACCCTACCACAGCAGAAGGGGTCCCTATCACAACAGGCACATAGCTTGGATTGGTGTAACCTTCTGTGGGATTTACTGTCAAGGGATATAATTCCCCACACTCCACTGGCACCCCACCCTCTTCTTCTCCCTTCCTGCGCTTCCCATCTTTCTGTCTCTGTACCTCTACTCCACTCCCTTGATCGTCTGTGTCTTCAAATACACGCCAGATATCTAGAATTTTTTTTTCTTCTGTAGCTGCTTCCCCTTATATTTTGCTACTAAAAATATGAACATGTGTTCTAAGATGCTCTTGTTGTGTGAGCCCTGCCCTGGCCATGAGCAGGGCATCTCCTCTCCCCCTGTCTCCGCAACCCACTGCATATGATATTTCTCCACCCTGTCATAATACAGTGGCAGGGCCTTATACATATGTTCTATTGGTGTTCCACCCCCATGCTAGTGATATCTATCTCGTATTAACCCTGCAAAGTCCTGTTAACGCACCACACACGTTGCCGTTTGCTTATAACAAAATAGAAAATCAATCCCCACCATTTTCTATCCCCCTACCTTATACACATACACCACTCCATGAAATCATCCAATACCACACCTCACACACACAATTACTGCCCCTTCTAAGGCCTGTTCTTCATTCAATAAAACATAAATATAATGTAATAAAATAACAAGCTGATATACTACTTATTCCAGGCCTATTATGAGACCATTAGTTCCATACCTATATTCCTCCTTTAAAAAATATGTTGTATTGTGGTACCATCTTCCTTCCCCTTCCGAGGGGGACTCCTGCCTTATCTTTGCCTTACCTTATAATGCCTTATCGAAATAATCTCTCTACAGTACAAACCCTAATGAAAAATAACACAAACCTCGCCCATGTCATGCCAACAACCTCGCACTCCACGTGCTCACACTTCCCCGTAGATCTGTCCCCTACATGTTATCGCTTACAAGAGTCTACTCACATGTGCATACTCACCCGAACTCCTAGGTCAGGGGGTTGCAACACTGGCCTGCACTCTCCTCTGAGCCAGGCCCTGCTTTAAAGAGCAGAGAGGATTTCTCCTAAAATAGCTCCTGCTAAACCACTCGGAACACCTGTTGTTTCGGGACCAGTCGCTGTAAGCAGGCGCAGCTCTTTCTGGAGAGACGACCCGGAAGCCTCTGCAGATACAGGGATGCTGGGATCACATCGGGGTCACCAATTGAATGCAAGTCCCTGAACGCTCACACCAGAGAGAATAAAACCCGCTAGGGGAGAAAGGCCCAAGTCGATCTTTTAAGGATAACAAATTTTAATCTCATATGCAGATGACAGCAACAGCAAAGAACGTTCTGCCGAAAAGTAGTACAAGCAGAATCTTATATAGCACAACATCATCATACATGACAAAATACATCGGGTCAAATCCTGTGCGGCTGGTTGGTCTGCGCCTATACAGGATCTGGCCCCATAAGGGATGCCAGGCCATTGGTTCCAGCCCGATCCAGCCTGATCGTCCATCTTCCATAACGTGGGTTCTGCAGTGATCATATTCTTCTCATGTCAAAGGTCAGAAAACAAATTAATTGTACTCCTACCATACAACCTTTTATCACTCATACTGTTCACTTGGCAGGCCTTAGGGGGGCACAAAGGAGGTTCTGGGGCACGCTAACCTTCACACACATGTTTGACTTGCTCCCCTCCGTGCCATCCCTCTCCAAGGTCTCCACCCTTGTTTTGAAATATAATTTATGCCTACCAGCACCTTGCAATACAAATCACACGTTTGTTGCTTCACGATTTGCTCTGTCTGTCCTCTTTGAACATATCAGGACTTTTTACTTTGGGGTTGGTGGTCAAAGGGCACCTGGTGCCATGTAATTCAGAGGTCTTAAGTTATAGTCAGTTACATGGGCTATAACTCCTGGTCGCCTGGGGATGGGCCAGGTCATGCTTTGGCCAGTGTGAGATAACATGCACACCAGGCGCTGGTCTGTGATCACGGCCTTGTAGGGCACATTCCTCTTGATTAAAAACACATCTTTGCAATGCTGTTAGAACAATGAATAGGCGTTGTGGCGGTTGGGGGTGTGGGCTATCCTCATGGGATCTTGGGAATGGCTGGAGATATCCCCTGTCTCGCAATTTGGGCCTAATGCATGTAATGTCACATTTACAGAGCAGGCCTTCCCTCTGGTTATTAATATCTACGCAAAATAGCAATACTTTGCATGCCTTATGCTATACCATGTGGATAGACTGTATTTGGTTATATCGAAGTAGGGTCCTCTTAAATTGGGAGGTGGTCCTCTCACCATCCCCCCTACCCCCTTGGCCCATCATAGTGCTTTGAATGCATCTCGCCTCACTCTAAAGTACCTATGGGGGTAGGGCGGGGCTGACCCCTTCCCAACAGGCTCTAAGAAGCTTGAAGTGGAAGAATACCTGC
Source organism: Ambystoma mexicanum (assembly GCF_040938575.1). Taxonomy (NCBI): domain Eukaryota; kingdom Metazoa; phylum Chordata; class Amphibia; order Caudata; family Ambystomatidae; genus Ambystoma; species Ambystoma mexicanum. The sequence continues at coordinate 873,452,511 of NC_090936.1, forward strand.
CTGAAAGGTCAATATAGCTGAGAACTGACGTTGTCCCTTCGCCAGGGGCGTTGCTAGGGGGGGCTATAGCCCCTGATCTTTTGGTTGTAGCCCCGGATAGAATCTCAGGAGCTACAGCCAAAAGACTAGCTAGCCCCCAGTCCCAACAGTTCCGACATCAGCTTAGCCCCGGGTCTTTTCCAGACCTAGCAACTCCCCTGCCCTTCACCTTTCATGGAAGACTGTTACTCTGGAGCTCCTGGCTCCAGAGGGCCAGCACCAGGGCTATCTATACTCCAGAGGGAGAGTGCCACACTGCTGGATAGCCTTTTGCCCACTGAGGGCGAACTATTAAGTGGCCGGAAATTGAAACTATAGTATAGACTTCCCTGTAACAGTGGAAGTGGTACTTATCCTGCGCTCATTAACTGCTTCCTGATCATATATAAAATACTTTCTAAAAACACTTGAATGCTTAAGGGTCTTTGAAGATCCAAAGTCCTACAGGATTTAACGTTGCCAATTTAGTGGGCAATTGGCCTCGAAAATACATTTGGTATAATATTCTTTCCTTACTTGCTGGTAGCATAATTGAAGATTTTAAATACTCTGGAGTGGTGTATGGATTGTAAAACAATATCCAAAATTAATAACTTCTATTATGGTATGTATCGAATAGTACCAGTATCTGAGGGTTGCACGTTATGCAGAACATTGGCCTGCTATGGAATTAGAACAATCGCTTACAAAAACATATTTGCAAAAATGTACACAGAAAAAGAATTTCACGATTTCAGAAAGTGTTTATTACTGCACAAAACATAACTAACCAAATCACAAGATTAAACTGTGCCTTTTTATCTTTTATTCAGCTTCAACCCTAACCCTTTGCAAAGACACACATTTTGGTCAATTGTTATTGGAGGGACCTTCACCTGGACCAGCATCTATGGAGTCAACCAGTCTCAGGTCCAGAGATACATTGCCTGCAAAACCAGATGCCAAGCAAAATGGTAACTTTCAACATTGTCATGTACACCCTTTCATTTTGAACTAGTTTCAAATTGGAGAGCTATGCATGTGATGCTGACACATAGCACATGGCCAACCACATGTTCGCTCAAAAAGCAGTGGTGGTCGTGAATTTGTTAGTTAAAGGGGTGTAAATATTTCTTGCCTGTGCTTCTTCGTGCGCACATTGCACACCAGATGCACTGAAATGGTTTAGGAACAGGTCCGTAGGGTTTCTTTCTATTGAAAGTGATGTCGTTTTAACATTTATTTATCGCAAATCAAGGGAAACATTCATAGATAAGAAAATATAATAATTTGTTGCTTGAATTTAACAATTAAACAATTACATTAAAAACATGTTGCAATTAATGATTAACATCTATTGAGAGAATCTGTGTGCAGTAAAAGAAAAGATTCAAGGGGTATAATGTGTCTATGGAGACAGCTAGATTCGTGATGCAGGTTTTCATAGTTCAACATACATACAGCATTATTGACAAATGCTTGTGTATTATGGGCATGCGCACCGGTGGGAATTATCACTGTACCACGATTACTGCTCTTCTAAGGTATTCATTGTGGTTCAGTACTGATGGGAGAGCAGCAATGGAAAGACATGGCAATTAAAGTAGGGCAGAGAAGAGAACACAATCGCATCAGCAAAGACTGCACCAGTGCAGGTGAACAGGGAATGTGGTCCTCCCAGCAGTAACTGAATAGGACCATGAGTTGAAAGGAAGCGCAACTGGTGCCTAGAAACACTTGTGTATAGACGCCATACAAATGTCCAATAAATAAATAAAACCTCAGCAAAATAGACACACACCCCTCACTGTGTCCCTTTTGCACTCCGACACAATAGATGAGCGGTGTAGAAGTGATGCTCCAAATGGCTGTGCTACTTTTGCTGTGCCCCAGTGTCACTAAATGAGGGCCTGGGCCTTAAGCACTTCTTGCACTTCTCCAGTCATAGGATTGGACTACACTGAGCATGTGGTGTTACTAAGCTATGTTATTGCAGGCCTTGGAACCCATAACACACTCTACACACGTCTTTCTTGGGGCCGTGTTTCCAGGTTGCACCCAAGTGTGGCATTATGATATGATATGATTTGATATGGCATTTATTGTTTCAAGGCGCAACGAGGCAAGGGAGGGGGAACAGAGGGAAGACAGGCAATGATCCTACTAGGCCAGGTGTCATTCAGATCGGGCAAGTGCCTGGGGAGGGGACAGTGTAATACATTGGAATATAGAAGAAATAACAATAAGTAAACGTAAGGCCAGCAGGTGGCAAGTGCAGGGGTAAATGCAGGCATCAGGTGTCAAGTGCTGGTAGTGGGACTGTAGGGATACAGAAAACAGTCCCCAGGTGCGGAGGTTGCCAGGAAGGCAGTGCAGGTGCGCGACTGGCGGGGGAGGGGTCCTGGGCACCGAGTTCAGAGGGTGGGCAGGTAACCAGTGCAGTTTAACCCAGGAAGTCAGCAAGGGAGAGGAGGAGAAAAAGCAGAAGCAAAGAGAAAGGTTTGAGGTGCTTCCGGAACCGGAGATGATTGTCCTCAAGTTTCAGGGAGGCAGGGAGGCTGTTCCAGAGTGAGGCCCCGAATGAGGAAAGAGATCTCCCACCAACTTGTTGCTTAGAGAAGCGACTGACCTAAGCACTTGTTACAGAAGGTGTGCCGAATCAGCACACCTCAGTCAGTCAGTGACCTTCAGAGCAAGGGTACAGGACTGCTTCCAGATGGAAGTAGTCAGCACTGCACATGCTCACTGGTATGTGCGTTGTGACTCTGGCACACTGATTTTGAGTACTCCTCAATTTTAAATGGCGCAATGCACTAAAAAACACACTTCACACCCTAGGACCTGATTTAGATGGGGTTTCGGGGACTGCATGTAGGAGTGGAGTGAGGCTGCCAGAGAGTGAACTTCAACTGTGCACGAATGGTTATGTAGAAGCGCTGTTTAATGGTTCTGTTACAGCCTTCAATGCAAAGGAAAAAAGGGGCAATACAGTGTGCTGTGCCTGTTTTCATATATAAGACACAAACATTATTACTTTTAATTCACACCCGGCGAACAGCACTTAGCCAATCAGGTTTCTGGGAACCTGGGTGCCACCAGTTTCTTTCCTTGGTGCCTCCCTCCCCACATTCTGCCTTAACCCACCCTGATGCCCACTGCATTACTCAAGGCTTGCCCTCCCCTGCCCACCACACCCCATCAACTTCCCTGCTCACAGAGGTCTTCTTCTGCCCGTCCAACGTGCCTCCTTGCCTTAATTGGCCACCGATTTCCCATGGCAGCGGCCATCTTTGTTATTTTAAGCTATTTTCACCCCAGAGGTAGCACGAGGATAAGAAAAGCAATCACCCCACGATCAGGGGCATACAGTGCTGTTACTGGTTCTGTATGCCCCTGAAATCAGGGGTGATCACTATGGTGCATGACAAGTGGAAACCCTGACATTTGCTTATTTTGTAAAATGCATGGGTCGAATGCTACATTTAGGGCCTGATTTACAGGCATGTTTTAACACGGGCAAGTCCCATTCAAAAGGTTTTTGTAAATCAGGCCCCAGCGTTGGGAATATGGTAAAATAAAGCAGAGTATCAGTCATTAAAGATTGGGCAGTTTCCACTCTTCCCATGGTTTTTACCAAAAGTCCCACACTCTTGAAGTTAGAGCTACCACTGAGCTAATGTCTGATACTAATCATGATTTACTGCCTTAAATATCTTTTTAATTGATTGAATGCGATATTCACTGCACTGTAAGCGCTCCAATGAAACATTGTTCTTTGTCCTTAGGGCTCTTTACATAAATCTTTTGGGATTGTGGGCAATTCTTGTCTGCTCCGTGTTGTGCGGATTGTGCATATACTCTGTGTATCGCGAATGTGACCCGTGGACAGCCGGGATATTGACAGCTCCGGATCAGGTATAGTATAGATGATACAAGATATGCTCAGAAAATCATAACATAGACTCAGATTTTTGCTTAAACTCAGAGTATGCAAATTTGAGAACACATATTTGCTATGTCCCCCATGTAAATACTGGCACAGCTCCCGCTGGAGTCCTTTTTTTCCGGCGCCAAGCAATGGGGACCTACTGGGGCAATACACCCCCAGCGGTCCCAGTAATTCCCTATTGCCGTGCCCCGGAAAATAGTACTCCCTATTCCCATTCGAGTCCCATTGGACACAATGGGAATGGGGACGACGGATGCACCGGCGCTGTTCATGAATGGTGCCGGTGCATCTGTCAAGGTCTGCGACTGGGTGCCGTACCGCCCGCCAGCTCAGATCTGGTGGGCGGAAAGGCACCCGCTCGCAGACCTCAGAGGTTGCCGGCCCAGTAACAACAGTGCTGGAAGCTTACCAGCACCGTTGTTACCGGACCGGCACGCTCGTATTGAGGCCCATAGTTTACCATCCTTACTCAGGCATGATTACAGAAACGTTGCACCGGTGCAAGTACAAAGTGTGCACAGTATTAGCACTAGGGCAAAGTTTGCCCTATTTTTAAGACATTGGCATACATTAAAAAACCATTGCACCTCGACAAGTGCAGTTTGGCTTATTAAAAGCACCAGGTTTAGAATTGCCCTAGTGCTAAAACGATCCATTTTTGATGCATTTTTGCATCAGGCAATGTTTGCCCTAGTGCTTATACCATTCCTTATTAGCACTAGGGCAAACTTTGCGCTGGTGCAAAAATGTAGTGAAAATGCAACTTTTTTGCACTAGGGCATTTTTTGCCCTGGTGCTTTTAATATGCCAAACTGTACTTGTTGAGGTGCCATGGTTTTTTAATGTGCCCCAGTGTTAATAAAAATAGGCCAAATTTTGACCTAGTGCTAATACAGTTCAAACTTTGCTCTTGCACTGATGCAGCGTTTCTGTAATCTGGCTCCTGGGCTGTATTCGACAGCAAGTGTGCACTTGAAATGTACTTGTATAGGCACAGTAGAATTGAATTACTGTTCAGGCGTTGCGTGTGAGCTAGCGAGCTGTGGGTCGCTTTCACTCACACAGATGCCTGGTAATATAGTAACCAGGATTATGGGGGCCGTCGCTTTGGCTGGTGGGTGACAGTTGCGCTATCCTGACGTTTAACGTGTAATGCACATATGTACGCAATGTGCTGATTATCCATAACCAGTGGTCGTAGTGTAGGAAAAGAAATAGTCGAAATGTTGTTCCCTACTGTCCTGCCCCCACTCTGTACAAACCCATCCCCACACCCCCTCCCACATGCCATACAAACCCCTAAACAAATGCGCTCCGGGCAGTGCATTAAAGTGCAAGCTTCAAGTTCTTCCTACATTTTTATTTAAAACGAAACCATTCGGGAATTGTTTGTTTTTAAAATAAAATTTTAGGAACAGTAAAACTTCATTCAAAAAAGTAGAGGAGCTCTGCCCCCAACCGCTCCACTCGCAGCAATCAACTGCATGCTACCAAGGGTGTTGCTCAGTGGTCGAGTGTACGAAAAGAAGTAGTGGAACTATGTTCCCTACTGGCCTGAACCGCTCCCCACAAACCCCATCGCCGCGCCCCCTCCCATGCACAATACAAACCCCAAAACACATGCACCTGCTGTTTAAAGGCACGTCCAGTGCAGTGCACTGAAAGTGCAAGTTTCAACTTCTTCCTGCACTTTTATTTTAAAAGGAAACCGTTCCAGAACGGTTTCTTTTTAAAATAAAAGTATAGATACGGTAAAACATATTTAAAAGAAGTAGAGGAGCACCGCTCCCAACCGCTCCCACCCATTTCGACCACTGGTAGGTCTGGAAAGATCCAGGGCTATGCTAATGTCAGGACTCCAGAGCAAGCAAACCTTTTGGTTGTAGTCCCTGTGCTTCCATCCGGGGCTACAACCAAAAGACCTGGGGCTAAAGGCCCCCAAGCCGATACCTAGCGACACCTCTGCTGCTAGGGATATATATGGCTGTACTGTTTTTAATGCACGAAATAAGTGTCTCCTTCACATTTCCCAAAAATCAGAAGTATTCAAAAGTGTGACCGCAAATTTCATACTAATAACTATTTTTGGCTGTATGTCACTGCATTGTAACATGTTTTGGTTTTACAGAAAGTTTACGCTAGCACTAGTGCAACAACCGACCTAGTGCAAAAAAACTTTTTTTCAATGCATTTTTTCATCAGGGCTTTTTCATCAGGGCAAAAGACTTGGACTAGGACAAACATTGTACTAATGCAAAAATGCTATTTTTTCCCTCCTTGACTTATTCATTGGCTGTATCAATAGAGTCACTTGCCACCCTGCACGTAAGTGTAAGGTGGCTGGGAGGAAATGGAGGGCTTCTTGTTCATCCTCTGACAAACTGGCCTATCGCCTGCTCCAAAGGCAAAACTGACTCTCTGTCCACACTAAGAAGAGAGCCCACATCCAAGCCTGTGTCTCTGCAGCATCTAATAACTCAGCCAAACTCTTTCAAATCTGCAAAGAGCTGGCCAACCCTGCTGATCTCTACCTCTCCTGTCGCCTCCCAGGACCTTTGCACGTCCCTTGCCTCTCACTTCATCTAAAAAACCCAGGATATCCTATGCACCCTCTCGTCCCCCCTTCTACCCTCTCCTTTGGTGATCTCTGGCCCTCCTACAGCCATCCACCCACCCTCTTTCTTGTCCTTCTCTCTTTTCCCTAGACAAATCTGATCTATGAAAGTCTCGTCAAAACAGGTTCTTTCCTGTTCTTCCAAAACCATCAAGGACGACATTGACACCCTTGCTCCTGCTTTAGCTGATTTCTGCAACCTCTCCTTTACCTCAGGAGCCTTCCCCTGCCCTCTGAAACACTCTCTTGTGAATCCTCTTCTCAAGAAACCCACAGCTGACCCTTCTTGTCTGGCTAACTATCGCCCAATCGCAATCACTCCTTTTCTTGGCAAACTCCTAGAAAAGCTGGCCATCTCGCAGCTCAACCTTCACTCTGATTCTTTTGGTTGTCTCCACGACCATCAGTCTGACTTTTGAGCTACTAGAAGCATGGAAACTGCTCTCCTGAACATCTGTGAAGATCTGCTCTCCAACCTTGACTCTAACATCTCCTCTGTCCTCATCCTACTCGATCTCTCTTCTGCCTTCGACACAGTCAACCATAGCATCCTGCTCAACCGTGTCCGTGACAACATGGGTATCACTGATCAGGCTCTGGCCTGGCTGACTTCTTTCATCTCTGATCGACCCTCCCAGGTCCAACTTGGGTACTTCCTTTCATCTATCTCCCTTTCTATCTGCGGTTTTCCAAAGGGATCTAATCTCTCACCCTGGCTTTTCAACCAATACCTGGCAACTCTCGCCCACTGTATTGCCATCTTCTGCTCCAATTTTCAGTCTTGTTCTGATGACACTCAGCTCATTTTCAGGCTTCCCTTGACCACCTCTTCTCCTTCTCTCATCTCTGATTGCCTTTTTGCCATTCAGAATTCGTGTGTCACCAACAATCTCTGCCTGAACGCCAGCAAGACGGCGATCCTCCACATTGGCACACCTTCACACTCCTTCGCTGTCACTCTCTGGCCGGCCTCCCTTGGCCCGCCTCCTACCCCCACCTGTGAGGCTAAGAACATCTGGGTAAAATTTTGACTCCATGCTTTCCTTCTATGCCCACATTTCTGATGTCTCTAAAAAGTCAAACTTCCTACTGCACCTCCTCGGAGGTATTCTGCCTTTGCTCTCCTTCCCCCAAAAGCTCACTCGTCCCTCGAGCCGTGGTTCTCTCTTGGTTGGATTATTTCAACGGCCGCTTTTTAAATCTACTTGCTTCTACTCTCCGCCCTTTGCAACTTATCCAGAACAGGACTGCAAGACTTGTCCTTTGCCGTAAGCCCTGGGATCGTATCTCTCCAGCCCTGAAATCTCTCCACTGGCTCCCAGTGGCTGCAGGGATTACATTTAAGACCCTTTGCATTGTCCGTAAGGCTTTCTAGGGCCTGAGTCCAAAATACCATCAGCTGTCCCTCTGTAAATACCTTCCCTCCAGAGCTCTTCACTCCTTCATCTCTAACTCCGTCTGGGTCAGTCATTTTTCAAAGAAACGAGCTAGGAGTAGATCTCTGTTTCTGACTTGGGCCTCGCTCTGGAACAGCCACCCCACCACTCTGAAACTTGAGGAGATCCATCTCCGGTTCCAGAAGCACCTCAAGACTTTCCTCTTTGCTTCTGCCTTCGCTCCTCCTCTCCTCTGCTGATCTGTTCTGTCTCGGCATCATGCACCTGGTTACCCTCTGACTTTCGGGCCAAGGTACCTGTTCACCCTGCGACCCAACCACACTGCCTCCCCTTTTTTCTCCACTTATCAGACACACCCTGTCTGTTGCCTTAAACCTATCACTTGCCACTTGCTGGCTGCACCACCACTGTTTGTTGCTTTTTATTATTTATTTATTATTTATCTTTGTATTTATTTATTTGAATTCCTTTGCTAAGCACTTTCCACTTCTCCCCCTCACATGCACTTTCCCCTTTCCCTCTCCCACGCACTTGCGCGTTCTCAATGTCACTGGGCCTAGTAAGATCGTTGTTTTGTTCTCCCTTATCCCCTCCCTTTCCTCGTCGCTCTCTGAAACACTTGTGTACGAGCGCAATACAAAGAAAATATCAATATCAAAACGGGTCTGCTTATTATCTTGGACCATATTATGTGCCTGAAGGATCTTAATGATAGCAAACTGGCAAGGTTGGAGCAATGTGCCTCTGCCCACTGTTATCAGGTCATTGTCCGCCAGGTGGATTATTAGAACGCAGTTTCTGATGTCAAGTGAACTCCTTCTGCAAGAACCTGTCTAGATTGGCCCAACACCTATTACTGTCAGTGTGCCACACTACTCTGGTGTTGCTCAGGCCAAATCCTTTGTTATAACAACCTTCCATTACCCTAATTTCTTCTTGTTTTACAAAGCAATGTCCCACGATCCATGCTGTTGAAAGTCCTGTGGAAAGAAGATGCCGCGAAAACCGAATGCTAAACACACCAAAGCCTAAAACATCCTAATGCCAAACCTCATCTAATGCTGGGCAAAGCCTCCTAACGGTATCACGTAATATTATCCTCATATATATGATCGCCATACATAATGTCACCGGGAAAAGGTTGTGGTGACATTATATATGCTGACCATATATATAGGGTCAAGGGGAGTGGGGGAGCAGGGGTTACAGGAGTGTCCCCCGATCCCCTTGAAAAAATAAGGTTTTGGGTTGCAGGGGTGTGCCCCGTATTCTCAATGTAATAACGTCCCTGGAAAAAACAGCAATTTCTTTGCAGCTTTTTTGCCAGGCGACATTTTTGCAGGGTCGTTATTACATGGAACCTTCCTAACCATGCTGGCCTCTGACTTGTGAGTCTCTGCTTCTCTCATAGCCTAACTACTACAGCCTGTTGCATGAGCAGTAACTGCTGGATTCCCAGTGACTGATTCTCAACCTCTACACTGACTATGCTGGCAGTGAATGATGGTAGGTGGAGGCCACATCATCTGGAGGGCCACAGCTTGTCCACCACTGCTCTAGGCCCTATGGACATTTTAGTGCCCCCTTTAATGAAGGAATGAATCATGAAGAATTTGTCCCCAAGGCTAGCTCTTGCAAAACCTTACGAGCAGTTGAGAGTCTGCATGGCTCAGGCAGTAACCTCTACCTAATTTTGTAACAGAGATTGACCCTTAGTTCTTGCATTTATGTACCTCGATCTACCTTTCTTTCTTCCTAATGTAGTGACTTTACTGTATGTTTGACACCCTGCAACATCTGCACTTATCTATATTGTCTCCACATGTACTCTTCTGGGCATTCATTTGGGTATGTATTTTATGTGTTTGATAACATTCAACTATTCACTTTGATCATGTTTACTTCTGATTAATTGTTGATAATATTAATACCTTGTATATTGAATTCATGACTGTATATGCTAGGGATCCGCCCCGATGAAGGAGATTTTCTCCTAAATGCATTGGCACATGAGCCATTTCTGAGACAACAGCTGGCCTCAACTACTATTCTTATATTAAAGTTCTCTGTTTTTTTTAAAAAGGAGGTTTTTGGAAGTGTTTCTTCTGAAGTTACTTATCATTTACAACAGAGTTGACCATGAATCATTAAAGAGAGACTTACTGTTGTCTGAACTTTTTCTGAGATACTGGTAACCCCGTTAGGGGAACAAAGTGAGAGCGACTGGCTAACTGTGTGGTTTCCACACAGTTTCTTTTGCACATTTTAGATTTTTTTCTCCAGATGTCCTGCCATCTTACCAACCAGTTTGCTCCTCAAAATATGTCCAAAGACTGGCAGTGATTACATAAAGGAAATACATTGTAGAGATTTGAACTATTGAAGTTGTGCCCACCTCCCTCTAATAGCATTAAATATTCAGTAGGACACAATTGGACAGGTAATTTTGTTTCATAAGAACAGTGTGTGGAAAAAAATATATATATCCAAATATGTTATGTTTCACAAAAGAGTCAATTTTATAAATAGCTTGTAAATTGAATCTAAACAATTACTTTTTCAGCTTCTGCCATATTTGGTAATGGATATTTTGCACACATATCCAGGAGTTCCTGGGCTGTTTGTTGCCTGTGCTTACAGTGGGACATTAAGGTAATTTACCAATATTTTAATTCAAAACATGATATGGGTATGGTTAGGTAACGTGCAAAAAGAATTCATACGTTTGTTTAATGTTATTAATATAAAAAGTGTAATATTTCAAATGATTCTGAATGAATATGTGTCCCTGGCTCAACAGCCATGATCGAGATGTCCCAGGCTTCCTTACCCAACAACGGGCACAGCCCATGACTGCAGGTGGACTAGTGCATATTGTTGCCCCTTCTGTAATATCCCAAATTGCTGTAGAAGTACACAAAGGGGATGATTTCCCAGGTTTTGCTGCTAATCCTTCAACTAAGTTTGAAAATAAATATTTTCGGTCGGTCACGCTAACATAGGCCAAGAGCTGATTCCCTTTATCAGATAATTCATCCTGAAGCAAACCGTTGAGCCTTTGCAAAAATATCACCTGAATTCAATATCATATGCTGCACACCAAATCATAATAAAAGCTGTGCTGCAAAAATATGGAAGCTAGAAAATGAATATAAATATTTGCAGACATTGTTGGTATTGTCGTGGTCACAGAAATGTATTTTAAAATCTCAATATACAGCTATATCCAACAGTTTGCAATGATTGTATCCATTTACTTCCAATGTGTGTACCTTTGGCAATAGTTAGGAAAGTGTTCATTTAACAAATTATATCATTTAGAGACTGTAGTGGTTGCTATCTGTTTTGGAAGGACAATGGGGCATATAATTGAACCAGGCAGGTATAGTGTGTTTTTATTATGTACTAGCAAAAGTACCCAATCTCCGAACAGGTTCTATAGATAGACATCATAACACTCTTGCTGTTCCGCCTTACCGTGGCGTGGTGCAGTGCATTGTGGTGCAAATATCTCGGAAATCATGCACACTAGGGCCTTGAAATTTGGTTTCACTTTGAGCTTGGAGAAAAATTACTTTAAATTTAAGGATACATTTTATCTCCATGCGAGAGGCACCGCTATGAGTACATCATTTGCCCCAGCCTGTCAACCCTATAATTGGCCACATTTGAAGAAAGATTCATCTTTGCTGAAACTAATGGGTTTAGAGAACAGATTAAAGAGTGGCAAAGGTATATTGATGACATCATAATGATTTGGTACAGCGATGAAAGTTCTTTGAAAGACTTCTGTTATTGGATTAAAACATGTAATTGTAATATCCACTTCACCAGTGAATATTCCAAGTCTAAAATATATTTTCTGGCTTTGGAGATTAGAGTATAAGGTAGGAGTTTGATATGGTGATCTATATATCGAAAACCATCTGATCGTAATACACTCTTACCCTATAAGAGTTTCCACACCCAACATCTATATGCTAATCTTCCGTACGGACAATTCTTAAGGTTGTGAAAAAGCTGCACATTAATTACAGACTTTAAGTATCAAGCAACTCAGCTAGAACTGCCTGCTAGAGAGGTGTTATTCTACAAAGCTCATCTCTCAGTCCAGAAAAAGAGCCCGAAACTCCTTGTGAAGTGCTACTGACTGGCCAAGATAAGCTGCAAGAAAAGGAGGCACTTACGTGTGTTTCCATCTTTTGACCCCATACTACAGTAATTAAATGAGTGGTGAAAAAATATTGGCCTTAAAGAGGGATGGGGAATGCTACTACCCCCTCGCCTCCTACCAAATTCATGACACGGAAGAAGGCCAGAAAACAGCACAGTCGCCCATTCTATTTTGGACAGATTCCCAATGGACCCATGATTGATAAGTTTGTCGAGAGGTATCCTCTCAGCCAGCCATACCGACCCAGGGCCCAGGGACATACAGATCTATGCCTGTGTGGATGAAGAGCCACCGGCCGTGATCAAGGACACCTCTATTGACAGTCTGGACTAAGCACCACGATGCCATGTTGTTGGCGTTGTTAGAGACACCACAACATAGCAGCGTCAGACATGAAGCACATTTGCTATCCGCACTTCGGGACACAAATATGTACTCGAATACATGAATAACACAAGCTTACAGTTCTATAGTTAGAGGACAGACACATACAGAGTGTCAATGCTTTTATTATTTTTGTCACCAGCCAAATGCAGCAAAGCAGAAACCGCAAGGAGCAAGAGATCCTGAGCAGAGCTTGCAGATGCTTACATGCAAATAGCCCTATGGAACTGCAGGAGCTCCTATGGGACCGGACAGAACCAAGTTTGACTAATCTATGTAGAATGTAGTATTGCATGGACACTGTAGAAACCGCATTACAATGGTTTGGGGAAATTCCAGCAGGCCACAGGCCTCTCAGCAAGAGACGAGCTGAGCTGATTCAGGCTGGACAGAGAGCAAGACGTGTGGGACAGGACCCGCAGCCAAGGCCAAGAGATACAGATGTCATTCCAATCCCCAGACAACAAAGGAACCAGCTGTAGTAAATGTGATAAAATCCTCATAATTCAGAGCTGCACAGCTCAAATTCGTGGCAGCTGAACACGTAACACGGCTGAAGCAGACAATGGACATCGATCAGTGGTGGAAAAGGAGAGCTGGCCCCAGGCTTCCAGATGCAGACAATGACAAGTATGCAACAATATGTTACAAGTGTTGCATCGATCAGGAGAGCACTCTCATAAGCTAAGGTGGTACACACAAGTTACAATGCAGACACATATTTGTTCTCATTACCATGAAAAGGTACACAGTGAGCTGAGAATCTTTGCAGATCCCAGGCCTGGGGACATCAGCTCTAGCCAACCACAGCTTAGTATCCTGGGGTAGGTAGCAACGGTAAATCCACAACACTGCAATATTGTTATAGTTTTCTTTATTTATTTTACTGTTATCCTATATACTGCACTGCCCCCTCCCCTTTCCCCCTGCACTTTTCCCCTCCACCCTCCCCTGCCCTTGCCTGATCTCAATGGCACCTGGCCTAGTAAGATCGTTGTCTCAGTCTTCCCTCTGTTTCCTCTCCCTTGCCTCGTCGCACCTTGAAACACTTGTGTATAGGCGCGTTATAAATCCTGTGTCATATCATATCATATCATATCATATCATAGTGACTTGGGGATGGTCCTAGCCATCCACCTGACATGCGAGGGCCAGTGGAATAACATCTAAAATGTCCACTATAGGTGGTAAAATACTCAATGCCCAATCCTTTGGCCTGATAGGTTTTCTGGAGAAGGGCCCAAGTTGTGATGTGGCACTAATGCCACCAGATGGTAAAACTGGCCTGCAAGCCGAGCAAGAGCGAGATGTGCATGGATTGTCCTTGTTCCTGTGCTGATCCCTTTAGGATTTGTCTGTAACAACAAACCACAGTTTGAACTTGCCGTTGACTGAGTCCTCCGTGTATCCTGGGGAGGGTGTTGGGCTCTCCAGTCCACGGACTTCCAGCATCTCTCTGGCATACCTGGGAGTTCTTCCCAACAGCCTCTTGTTCAGTTACACATGCCATAAGTGGAAGTCCGTAGGTCCACCCTCAAAAGAGCTAGAAATCTGAAAGATGAACTAGTATACTCTAAACACTTTACAACATCAAGTAGTTGTAGAATGTGAAACATAGGTCCAGTGGTGGGTCACTACACTTGTGGGACATGTAATGCATGCAGATTCACTGGAAAAGTACTATATTTCAAAATTCACACTAAAGATTGGCAACTAAGAACTATAACAAATTGCACGACTAGGAAAGCTATCAAATGTGTAAAATTCCCTTGCAATTTGATATACGTGGGCCAAACCACTTGAGAAGTTCGTACAAGAATGTCTGAGCATAATTCCAGAATTACATGTGTAAAGAGTGAGGCTCCATTGGTCCAACATTATATTGAGCAGAATAATACACATGACAAACTATTTTGGTGGATAGTTGATGTGGTGATGAGCTCCAATAGTGTGGCGATTGCGGTGCTTGATAAAGAAGCTCAAAGGCTACATCAGCTGCCAATCCATATGAGGTGCTTGAATGAGCAATATCTAATCTTCAATTTCAGTCAGAATTTGGGAAGAATCTTCTTGTATGTAGAGCAGCACTATTTTTAGGAGTATTATTAATGCCTTTGAAACATCTATTGTGTAACACTGCATTTAGCATTTGATTGTGATATACCTATTAGACATACCTCCAAAATCCATATGATCAGTTTGACTATAACGTGATTTTGAAACTTTATACCATATATGACGTAGTATTTAATTAGGAATATGCAGGATTCTGTTGGGCTTTGTGGGAACTTACCAATTAACAATGCTAGGCCACTATACATATTGCACTAATAGGTTTCTTTGGGGCCCACTAGCCATGCCGTGCCCACTGTACATGTTGCACCGACAGGTTTCTTTGGGACCCCCTTAGCCATGGCCTTTGGCTGTGGCCACTGTATGTTTTGCACCAATACGTTCCTTTGGGCCCACTAGCCATAGCCTACGGGCGTGACCATTGTACATGTTGCATCAATAGGTTCCTTTGTGAGAATTAGGTGTAAATGTTATTTTTTTCCACTCTCTTCCGATTCCCGCAGGATTCCCCCACTAGTCCCCTGTTGTGTTGAAAGTTTGATTGGAAATTAACTAAACATACAGCGGCAATGAACTTCCCTGATAATGAGAAAAAGCTAAAAAATCAAAAACTCTTCCCTGCCCTCACAGGCACTCACCAGGTGCTCTCCTCCTCTTTCCATGGTCCCCCCAAACCCCGCAGCTGCTTTTCCCCTCCCTGGCCCTCTCTCATCACCCCCTTTCACTCTTTGGTTCGTGTGACACATTTCCTTTTCTGAGTGCATCTTCCGTTGTAGCCACAGTAATCTTGCGAGATTCCCCCAGTATTCCTGTGATAATCTGAAAACTTTCAAACTCTAGCTGGCTCCCTAGACCAGCCCCAACTCTCCTATTGCACGTTATCCTCTTTTCCCCTCCCCACCTCTAGCCTGATGCAATTTAATAATTTTTCCTCCTCAAAATAGCTTTTGAGCACTTTTTGTTTTTGCAACACCCCAGTATTACCACCGTAAATGCTCGTTAAAAAATGACATTTAATTTCTGAAAAGCCTCTCTGCTTTAAAGCACCACGGGAGATATAGCTATATTTTCGGGTGCAGGGAGCACCCCATTCCCCATCAAATATTTTAAAAACTTGTGGACAAAATAACTCCAAGCCTGTCCCAGAAATTAAGTCAATGCTTCATGCCCAAGTTGTTTCTTTTTTGGTCCAAATCCACCGAGTAGTTTTTGTGCTCCGACTTTACGCAATTGTGACATTTTCTGTATGGGAAAATGAATGGGAGTAAGCCAAAAACAGTATTATTTTGCTTTCTTAATAAGATTTTCATTATTTAACAAATCTTTCCCAAAAATTCCAGTCTAGGGGAAGCCATGACAAACTGTCTGTTTGCAAAATATCAGCCATATCCGTCCTGTAAATCAACAGTTATTAGCAATAGTGTTTTCAGATTTCCTATGAATCAAAGCTATCAACTTAACTATAGGGATATCTATATATATTCAAGGAAAAACTTAAATTAATGATCAGTTAAGGTAAGAAATGTATAGCAACAAAACCCATGATATTCAACGCATTGGGGAACTCAGGACTGGCTTAACTCAGAGTGTTCCCGTTGATCTACCCTATAATACTATATCCCCATAATGCAATTTTCTATGGCATTGTGAATGCCTTCTCTTCTAATATATGTGTACTCTTGGCTTTGCAATGGGAATGTGCCGAGTTAAGGTAGGTGCAGCTACAGCATCAGCCAATGAATTGCAGGATTTTACGTGCAAAGCTAACACAAGCAACGACTGGAGTGCTTTTATTCTCAGCTAAACTACCGCCCTGTTAAGAGTGTAACCGTGGAAACAAACAAACAATTGGGAGATTTCAATTACTGAAACTGCATAAAATAAATGACAATAGATATTGTAATATATTTGTGCAGTCTGTGTTCAATGTTATCTGTTTTTGTAACTTAAAAGGCGACCCTTTAAAAGGGCGATTTTCGGGGGACGGAAAGAGGGCAATGGAAGTTGGGAGGAAAACACATAAGAATTAAACATTTAACAAAGGGAACTAAAATTAAAAGCAACATATAAATATTTTTTATTTTAATTTTAGAAAAAGGTGTGGAAAACTGCCACTTAAAACAAAAACTAAGAATTACAGGTACAGCGATTAACTTCTATCATTCCTCAAATGTAGAACCTCCTTTGACTACCAATTCAAGACAAAATCTACAGATAACTGCCATCACAGAAAGATTGGGAGTTGGTAAAACAGTAGTCTGTGCAGTTGATGCCACCGCTGAAGTAGAAGCTTCATTTGCAGTTTGTAATATTGTTGCACTGGTGAATGGAGGTGCTGCAGGAGGTGCTGATTTCCGTCTACGCAAAGATTGGAACCCATGCATTTTTCTTCTATAATGTCTGTGCACTTTATGATAGTCATTATTAACGTTAATCTTAATAGATGTTCCCAGGCTTTGAGATGGAACATTGGAAGGCCCAAAGCGTAGTGTTTTGTTGCAGAATGTGCAAAGTACTTTGGGCCTCATTACACGGAAGGCGGTAATGGTTAACGGCCACCGTTAATGGTAACGGTGACCGTTAACCATTACCGCCTTACTACGAGGTCCCTTAGCGTGTTGGTGCTTTAACGCCAACCCGCTAAGGGACCTCTGAGCTAATTATGGTACCGCAAAATTGCGGTGCCGTAATTAGCGCCTTCCCCATTCCCATAGAGCCCTATGGGGCAGAAATGGGAATGGGGAAGGGCAATGGCGGAAGGGGGATTTACCGCCCCTCCAACCTTGGAATGGGGCGGTAAATCCCCTTTCCGCCAAGGCTGTGCGGTATTTTACCGGCATGAGCCATGGCGCTAATAGAGCCATGGCTCACCGCCTTCCGTGTAATGAGGCCCTTTGTCTGCCTCTTTTCTAGAACAGTGTTATTTAACTTTAAAGAAGCACCGACTGTCAGCAGTGGTTTCCATCCCAGTTGCCTCCTTCTTTGGTGGCGATGAATTAGGAACCCAAATGATAACATCATCACTGCTGGCACTCTCATGGTCAGACATTTTGGAATGTCCAATTGGGAAGGAATATGTAAATCAATTTAAATAGCAACACAAAAAAGACAATGGGCCTCATTAGGACACTGGCGCTAAGTGTTTAACAGCGCCGTAAAAGGCTGCAGCGCCTTTAAACACTTAGCACCTTACCACGAGGTCCCTTTGCGGGACCAGACCTGAACGGCTGGTCTAGACCAGCCGTTAAAGTAGGGACCCGCAAAGGGACCTTGGTGCTAAGTACGGTACCGCAATTTGCAGTAACGTACTTAGCGCCTTCCCCATTCCCATAGAGCCCTATGTGGCGAAAATGGGAATGGGGAAGGGCCATGGTTCAATGGGGAATTACCGCCCCGCCAACCTTGGAATGGGGTGGTAATTCCCCATTGAACCATGGCGGACCTGTTACAACACCGGCACCAACCATGGTGCTAATAGCGCCATGGTTTAGCGCCGGTGTTGTAATGAGGGCCACTGCCTCAAAAAATTAAAAAATTAAAAATAGGAAAACTAAATAAATCACAAAATAAAGAAAAGTAGTATTAGGGGAAAGGGAGTAAAAAAAATAAAAAAATGTAAGGGCTATATTGCCAAAAGTGCTTGCAGTTACTGAAAACCCTTTCATTAGCAAGTACAGAAAGCAATGATGAATGTAAACTTCATTTTTGTGTGTGTGGTAGTTATTCGCACCTACAAACTTCGGTGCCCGCTGATTGGACTGTGTCGTATGCACAGATGTCGTGATAAGGCTGCGTCAATAGATTCGAACGTGCAATCGCACTGTTCATAGACAAAGCTAGACAATGCCACAAAAAATGAAGCTGCCTCTCTGAACCTCTCTACCATTTCTAATAACTCTACAAATAGAGTGCTCCAGTGCTATCAGTGTTTGGGGAAAAAAGTTACATCATGGTGTTGTGTACTTACCATTCATACTTTTTAAAAGAAACACAGGACATAGTTGCAAAACCATGCTTTTCAGTTCTTGCTGACCCTCCTCATGCATATTTGCTGCAATCCAATCCAGCACTTCAACCTGTACCCACAAGCGCATTTTTTGTTCCCATTCAAAGCTATCCCAATTTCCAAAAAACTTATGACCTAGCCGGTCCCTGGTGCACATGACCACTTTAACCCCATTGGTTGTCCCTTGTGGTCATGGCCATTAGCCAGATTGTCCGGGTCATGACCTTATGCCATGACCCGGACAATCAGGCCACTGCCCTGAGTCACCAAAGGTATATCACTATTTTTTGTACGTACATTATGACACTTGTCAAGAAATAAAACACGGACACATTGGCAAAACCAAGCTTTCAGGTCCTTGCCCATGCTCCTTACATGACTTTGCTGGAAATCCACCCATGTTTTATTTTTTCAAAAGTGTCACAATGTATGTTCATACAATAATCATGTAACTTAGCCCCCACTTGACAAAATCAATTCAGACTTTGCACAAATATTCAAAGTTGGGTCTATAATCTTTCTGAAAACCTTTGTCGACATTCATCAAACGGCAACAAAGCTATAAGCATCTAAAAATGTTGAGACCTACCCTCTTATTTTGCCCCCTTGACAAAATCCTACCATACTTTGCGAAAATGTTTATATCGAGATCTAAAATCTTTTTCCAAACTTTTCTGCAGATTTGGCACCACATTTCTAAGCCTTTACAATATTTTGGGGCCCCCCCTCTAATTATGTTTCCTCCTGACAAAACAGCACCGCACTTTGCATAACCATTCAGAATCAGGTCTCGAATGGAATTCCAGAATTTCATGCAGTTTCATTGAGTGGCGCCAAAGTAGTAAGCCAGTCAAAAACTGCTTTTCACCAGCCCTGTAATACACAAATAAGCATAGATGCCCCCGAACATCTAAGATGTTTGTGGACATCACAGGACTGTCCGGGACTGTGTGCCCAGTAAACTGCCATTGACGGCTGCCAGTATTTCTGTAGCAAATAACAGTACAGCAACAAGAACATTAAAACAAAAACAGTATTTCCTATTCAAAACAGTTGCACTTGTAAACTTCAAATAAACCACCCCAACATTTTACTACCTCTAATTTGTGTACTAAAATAGCATTCCTTAACACATATTGGGGGCCGTTACGACCTTGGCGCTAAGGGATTAACGGTGTGGACCAGCCCTTAAAGTAGGGACCCGCAAAGGGACCTTCGAGGTAATTACGGTACCGCAATTTGCGGTACCGTCATTACCGCCTTCCCCAGTCCCATTGAGCCCTATGGGGCAAAAATGGGAATGCGGAAGGACCAATGTTCAATGGGGAATTACCGCCCCGCCAACCTTGGAATGGGGTGGTAATTCCCCATTGAACATTGGCGGACTTGTTACAACACCGGCAGCAACCATGGTGCTAATAGCGCCATGGGTTACTGCCAGTGTTGTAATGAGGGCCACAGTGTTTTACATAACAGGAGTTTGTATAGCAATAAGCCCAAAGCCAAGGGGGCATCCCTGCATCAGAAACTGCCCCAAAGTCTTTATTAAAGCCCTCACAGTAGTCAAAACCTACACCTATGGGAACACTAAATATCAATCCACACCAGCAACAAAATAAACATCTTTTTAAAACAAACACATTTTTATATCACCCCAAAAATCACTTTAACACACACCATAAGTGATTAAAAAAGCATTGTAAATAAAATCACATTTCTACTGCTCTGTGATAAATCTTTTATTTTGAAAATAAGAAGCATACTTCATGATTTTATATCATAAACCTCACTAAAATTGTATTTCTTTCCTAACAAACAACTTTCAATAATTATTCCCAACTGTTTTCTACTTATACAACAGCATCACTTCATTGTTAACAGATACAGTAAAAAAACACACAAAAAACACAGAGCCCCATTATCAACATATTATCAAATCAAACTTTCAACACAACAGTAACCAACAACTGATTAATGCCAATTATTTTTTTATCACAGGTAGCATGAACAGCACAGTGTGAGTTCTGCAGTCAAAATGAGAAAGGTAGACAAAATGGGGAGTTTCATACTTTCCAAAATTAAAACCACTAAAAGAGGACTATGTTGAAAGAAAACAAATGAAACGGCCAACATATTCACTGCAACCTATCACAATGAAGTACACATTAACAACTTTAACAATACCTAATTAGAAACACCAAAACACATACACTGTTCAGCATAAAACGTAGCCGCAGATATTCAACGCGGCTACAAAGCTTACTTGTAGCCACAGGTACACGTACATTTTTCTACAAGCCCCAAATCAAACTAAGTTGACCTTGAAACTTCAAATCAAATAAGTGAACAACTAAGTACATGAAATAACACACACAAATAACATTCTGTACTGTATCATCCACATAAAGTATGATTATTACACTGAAAATGTATATTTACAGCAACTTTAAATATACCCACGGTTCCAGCCACAATTAATGAAACACAGAATAGTTTTGATGCACCTACGCATGTACTTTTTTATGGACGTGGCTATACAAGAGCCCCTCCTAGATGTTAGCCGATGAACGTGGCTGTTCGCAAAAACGGTGAATTCAGAAATGCATTTCCAATCCACCAAACTCCAAAAACTGTTCCCACATGTCTACCAGCACCCCCTACACTCCTTACAGTCCTCCTCCACTCCCTTAGTCTCTTATATTTCGGATAGCTGCAGCTACCACATGTCCACAAACACACGAGGTGTCACTTGCCTGAATTTAGATGCAGCAACAACAGAGGGTGTGAGGGGCTATATGAGGATCTACCCGCAAATAGCAATGCCGCACGCTGGGCGGCTGTTGGATAGCCGCATATTATAACAACAGCACCATCGACCAATTAAAAAAGTACAACGCAGCCACATCATACATACCCTTCTCATACAAACTAGAAATTCAAACTAGCAATCATTTTCCTGGAAACAGAGAAATACTACAGATATCATGGCTGGTTTGAAAACTGTGTGGCTGATTGGAGACAGTTGGCAGTTTTGGTTGCTGGCTTTTTGTGGGAAACTAAATATTAACATGCACCTAGGTTTAAGAGATTTTACAATTAAATAGTTTGGATTGCGGGAAATGTGTTGGTTCTAGGTTAAGTCTGAGAAGTACAGGGCACCCAGACATCATACTAATTCATTGTGGAGACAATGGGCCTCATTCCGAGTATGGCGGTAAGGGATAGCGGCCACCGGTAACGAGACCGGTGGCGGTAATCCCTTACCGCCATACTCCGAGTTCCCTCTGCGCCCTCGCCCTTAACGCCTGCTTTGAGCAGGTGTTAAAGTCGAGGGCGCAAAGGGGCCTCCAAGCCAATAACGGTGACCGTAATGAACGGTCACCGTTATTTGCATCTTCCCCATTCCCATTGAGCCCTATGGGGGCTCATTTGGGAATGGGGAAGAGCCTTGGTGAATGGGGAATTACCGCCCCGCCAACCTTGGAATGGGGCGGTGATTCCGCCATCCACCAAGGCGCTGCCGTTCCGGGTACGGCGTCAACCAAGGCGTTAATAGCGCCATTGGTTAGCGCCGTACTCGGAATGAGGCCCAATGATTTGGGGAATGTACAAGACGTGTCCCTTACTTTAATGATGAAACAAGACATGAAAAACTAATGGAACTATTTCCTCACACCATCTTTATCTTTCCCAATCTCACTCAGAGGCAACAATGGAGATGGACCACCAGATTGGTAACATTGAGAAATCCCAGAGAAATGTTAATAAAGCAGTTTCAGCATTCATGACAGGCCTCAACCAATTATGAATTGGGAACAACAATATACTAGGCTGGACTATTGCAACAGCCTCTTTCTAAAGCTTCCTGCCTCTACTTTTTGACCTTTACAACTTATCCAGAACAGGACTGCAAGACCTGTCCTTGGCCTCAAGCCAAGGGATTGTACCTCTCCAGCTCTGCAATCTCTTCACTGGCTCCCTGTGGCTGCACGGATCAACTTCCAGACCCTCTGCATTGTCCACAAGGCTTTCTGGGGCATGGCACCTCCAACTTTCTCTTCCAAAACATCATCCTTCTCGAGCTCTCTGCTCACCCACCTCCAACTCTCCGGGGGTCAGATGCTTCTCCAAGCAGAGAGTTGGGTGCAGATCCATCTCCTCGGCTGCGGCCTCCCTCTGGAACAGCCTCCCTGCCTCTCTCAAACTTGAGCAGAAGCATCTCCGGTTCCGGAAGCAACTCAAGACCTTCTTTTTGCTTCCGCTTTCTCTCTTCATCGCCCCTGCTGATGCACCTGACTGATCCGCGCACTGGTCACCTGGTCACCCTCTGAACTTGGGCCCATGCTCCTGCACATCCAATTGCCCTTGCACTGCCCCTGGGCTCCCCAGCACTTAAGGGTCTGTATCTGAAAGTCAAATTAAGAAGCACACCAACTATAATTCAGCAATGGTGATCTATGCAATCTGGTGCACGTGTCCAAAAGTCTACATCGGCAAAACCGACAGAAAAGTCAAATTAAAAATTGGGGAACACAAGATCTGTCTTAAAAATAGAACCAGCAATGCCCCTATGGTAGACCATTGCGTAGAAAACATGCATACACCTGACGATTTTAAGCGGACAGTTCTGTACAAGCTGTTGCCAAGTATGGATGTAAATATAGACAAAAACACATTATTGCACAAAGAAGAACACATTATTTTCTTGACCAAAAACACAGTATCTGGCCTCAATCAAAAAATTAATTGGCTTCACGTGTAAATGCACAGGAATGTACCTGTTTGCCCAACACAACTGTCAACCTCCATGGCAACCGCACATTGGGTCAACCAATGTCCGTTGTTTTGCAAATGGAACAGGGGTTAACTACTTGTGCACACCCTCCACCACCCAGTAACCGAATTGAGCCCTCCACACTGATAACTAAATATGCAGAGCAAGTTTGTCTTGCCGCGTGTTTCTTGTGCGGGTGGCATCACAAATAATTTGGATCTCATATGCTCACCGCCACACCTAGTAATAGGTGGTCTTTCCTCTTGTTGTAATACAAAGAGATCCTTAACCCTAATGGAACAATGGCGGACACATCGCCCCCTGCCTCATCCAGAGTGGAAGTGGCTAGTGTTCTGTCAGGGTGAGAGTGTGTCTAAGTAGTTTAACTTGGCACCACCCCAACCAATGGAGAACAACACCGGTTGACGTACAAGCTAGTATTTCAGACGGCATGCGGGGCACATGACCTCACACTTCCGGGTCCAGACATGTCAGGATCCAGTCTGTGCACGGCAGAGAATACACTTTGGGTAAGCTCCTCGTCTGTTTGACGGCATGCTTGTCATGCTCGTGAATCTTGAGGAAACAGCAACGGCTAACAGGAACAAGACCTGTGGCGTGGTCTTTGCCCGCCAATATTTCTGAATTTCTTTCCCTCTTCTTCACAGCCCGCCGTAACGCTGAGCTGTACAGCACATCGAGCTGACAGTCACTGCACAATGTAATTCGTCTATTGACAGTGTACAGCACCGTCGCCGCCCAATGAGCACACCAGGCAGCCGTGCATAAAATCTGCCCATAGAAGCCTTGAACAGAGGATTTTCATATCGGAAACAAGGTCAACAGAATGTGCTGTTTAAGACGGCCGTGATTTGTATTTTTCCACTTCACCTTAAACGGATCAACCTCACAAGGAAGCCCTGTGTAGCTCTATAACCGATTTCCCTATGTGCTCTTCAACAGATACTTCTTTCCACAACTTGTGGGTCCTTCCCATGCACACTGCTTCCATTTTTGATGGCCTGCTGTATGAATGAAGGCCGTAATTTGTCCTTCCAATATCCTCCAGTATACCCTCATGAATCTTCAGTCAAAAGGCTTATGGTAAACTTTTTCCTCTAGTCATTAGGGCGCATATGTAGGAATCACTAGTTAAATCATACAGTTGAATAGCATATGTCGCCTTCAACCCCATCACAGAATTCTAGTTTAATCCACAACCATTAGACGAGATGTTGTGAATAATGACGATACAAAGTGTAGAATTCTTGTTCAGCTTTGCCTTTCCTTCTGCATTGCTCTCTAATAATGCATGCCCGATAGGCAACTGGGTTGCCCTTTTAGCATTGTCCCGCCTGATTTACCAGACCGGGAGCACATATTGTTGATTTCTAGACATATTTTTAAAAGACAAATGGACACTGACCCCATTGTCTTTTCTATTGCAGGTGATACGCTGTGTTACCAGTTGTCGCATTCTGGACGCACCCTCAATCTTCTATTCTTCTTTAGGTGTATGAGGTGTTTTCAAAGCACTACTGTATTGCCATATGTAATTTAGATTGTTTCTCTAATAGATGGGATAAACTCTCGATGGTATTGTTGTTTTGCATATGCTTACTACAGTCCACAGTATTTACCCCAGATAGTCCCTGGCGAATTTCCTTGTAATTTTGGACTTTATGATATGGAAAGAAACATGTTGGATGTATTTGTTGATAACATGTGGATGAATGAGTGGTGGTGAGAATGAATGGAGTGTTGGATGTAGTTAAATTGCGTATTTGCACAGCACAAGACACTTTTTGACACTGCTGACTTTATAGGGCAGTTGATTAGAAGCCCATAATTTAACCAAATTGCTGTCTGTCATCCATTTTCACTGTTGCACCAGTTTTGAGTAATTATTCCATTTTGATGACTACATTGTGTTGGTTTTATCTCATTTGTATTTTTACTTCAAAATCTACTTAAATCGTTTTATCATTGTGACTATTGATTGCTGCTATTTGTAAATTAATAAAATGGTTTATTTTTTGCTACAATTTGCCTTGCTTCACAATTGAATGTACCAGAAGCATATTCACTCGTGCTTCACTGGTTTCTCCCTGGCAATCACTTGGTAACAATAGATCTTGTTGCCCCTCTAACACTTTTTTGTTTGTGTCTAAAGGTTACGCACATATACAAGGGTTAGTTAGAAGTGGGCATTTCATTTCCCTCAACCTCTTGTTGTGTTTTACTGTATCTGAAACCCTACAGTCCCTTCTTTCTGCACTTATGAGCTACCCGCTGGCTGCACTTGTGAGTTAACTGTACTTCCCCATTCCCCTGCGCACTGGCACTTATCCCCTTCCCTCTTCCCCACACTTGCATGATCTGAATGATGCAAGGCCTAGTAAGATTGTTATTTTGTCCTCCCTTGTTTCCCCCTCCTTGTCTTGTCACACTTAGAATCACTTGGGTACAGGCGCATTATAAATGCCACATCATATCATGCAGTTCTACGTAGCTAGGATAATGCTGTGTTCCTTCATAACATCAAAACAGTAATACTAATGTGCTAATGTTCTACACCTAGTGTACCTAAAACAGTCCTTTTAGGGACTACTTATCATATAAAAATAGACAAATACAATAAAAAATAACAAAAAACAGTTTTTATTATAACCACGACTACAGTTCATTGTCTTTTATCATAATCGCAGTAATGAAAGGTCAGTTAACAAGGGACTGACTTCAAGTTTTATACTACAATCCAACTTAAGTGATCAATACAGAACAACACTACTCATGTGCTTATGTAAAGTAACTGAAAAATAAGAAACCATAGCATAACAGTAAACTAGATTGGCAAACATTGCACACCCACACAACATAATAACATAAGTGAGAATACACAACCTAAAATACATTGTATGGCACATCTAAAACTAGACTACAATTGCTTCTTTTTATATTAATTTAGTTTCACTGTTTTCTTCTACCTTTCTCCAAACTCTCACATGCTCAAAAGTCTGAAAACACACATCCAAAATAAAAAAGACTCTCTAATACTTACCAGGTCATTCAGGGATTTTTCACCCCCTATGTCACTATAACCAAACAAAGTACTTTCAAAAAAATATAAAACACTGACACCCCAAACTATATAGCCACGGGCACCAAACTACACATACCCTCGGCTTTCCTGCCCCCCTGCACCTCACCAAGTGCCCCCTCATCTGTGCCAGCTCCCCCCACTCGCCAGATGACCTCCTCACCTCCCCTGCCCTTCCCCCCACAACACAAGCTGCTTCTATGATGCAGTTTGCTATGAGGTGTTGGCTGTTTGCGGCTATTGCTGAGGCTACGGAAAGCGTTGTGTTGCAAACTCAGTCCCTGTACCCCCTCCAACTGCCAAATTTCACTCAGTGCCCTCTAGCCACCCCGCCACCTCTACCCTGATGGCATTTGTATGTTTTGCGACCTGCAAATAGCTTTTTA
Organism: Ambystoma mexicanum; assembly: GCF_040938575.1. NCBI lineage: Eukaryota > Metazoa > Chordata > Amphibia > Caudata > Ambystomatidae > Ambystoma > Ambystoma mexicanum. The sequence goes on from NC_090936.1 coordinate 873,479,386, forward strand.
CTGAGTTTCATTTTCCCATAACCTCAGCTATAGACGCAAGAGAAAAACAAGATGGCTGTCGTTTCATTTCTGAAATCCATGATCCTGCAATGCACCATGGGAGACATAACTATAACTTTTGGAGAAAAATAACTACGGCATGGAATAACCTCAAACCATGCATGGATCGCAAGTCAATGCTTCGTGCCCAAGTTGTTTCGGACCAGGTCCAAATTTGTGCAGCATTTTGGGCTGTGCGCTTTGGCAAAAATGTTCCTTTTTTGTCTATGGGAAAATTAATGGGAAGTAGGATGCACTTTTGTAAAACAAAGTATTTTTTGACACTTAATAACTTTACATAACTTTGCAGTCTGTGGGCCCAGCATACTTTTAATCACATTTTCGAAATTTCAGCCAAATCCGTTACTAGAATCAAAAGTTCGAGTTTTGAGCGGTTCCTATGTGTTTTCAACTCACCCTAACAATGCCACCCTATAATATATTAAACAAAAGGTTATTCTAGTTTGCCACGCACTTGCAAGCTGGATTTGAAATTCTCCATGCTTTAGCAGCTCCTTACCTAGAGATAACTGCTCTTTTCATGTGGGCCTCTTGCCTGCTTGACCTTTAGAGTGCAATATTTTCAAGGACTGACAGCAGCACGGTTTAAAGAAACATAATGCGGATGCCATGTGTTTTCTTAGTGTGTTAATGAGATATTTAAAACTAAGAAAAAACACTGTGGACTTTCTCTCAACCCGGGACTGACCCTTGCTTAGCTTCACAGCGAGGAAGGGGCTAGCCCCCTCAGCCATGTTGCTCTAAGTGGTCTTGTCACTTGTGCTAATTCATTAGGCAATGTGGCCTGAGGTGGCTGGCCCCTTCCTTGCTTTGAAGCCAAGCAGGGTTGGTCCTGGTTACTGCATTGATGGGAATCCTGGATGGGAGTCCCGGATGCCTATTTTAGTATGCACTACAGATAGCTACTGGTATGTGTGGTTTTATAGCCACGAGTCTCGGAAAAACGGCAGAAACAAATGCTTTTTTGCCCCCTCAGGCTCTCATAAAATGCACCCACATCTCTGCCAGCTCCCCCCACTCCCCTGAAGGCCTTCTCACCTCCCCTGCTCCCTCCCATTTCCCCAACAACACTCAGTGTTTCTGTGACACAGTTTGCTTTGCGATGTTGGCTATTTGTGGCTATAGCCGATGTTATGGGAAATATTGTTGAGCCCTGTGTTGCAAACTTGGTCCCTATCCCCCTAGAACTCCCAAATTTCACTTTGTGTCTTCTTACCTCCCACCACCTGCGGTCTGATAGCATTTGCATGTTTTTGACCTGCAAAAGCCTTCTTTCTGTGTTTCATTTTCCGATACCAAAGGCTATAACATGGGACATATTTACCTGAGATATAGCTATTTATTTTGGAGCAGAGGGTACCCCCTTCTCCATCAAATATTTAAAAAAGTACTGGATGGAATAACTCCAAACCACAAAAGGATTGCGAGCCAACAATTCATGCCCGAAGTTCTCTTAAACCTGGTTCAGATCTGTCCAGTGGTTTGGGCTGTGCAGTCTGGCAAAAATTGACCTTTTTTGTCTATGTGAAAATGTAGGCCGAAAAGGGCTGTTTAACTTTTTTGTTTTCCTAGTAACTGTTTTCTTTTTTAACAAATCTTTCCCAATATGTGCAGTCTAGGGTGCCTGGACGTATCTAATTGCCTTGAGAATTTTGGCCAAATCTGTCACACGGGTCAAAAGTTATTAGCATTTAATTATTTTGGGTTTCCTGTGTAAATCCGTCTTACCTTAACTAACTGCTGCAATATAATATATATTGTATCTTAGGGCCTGATCACGACTTTGGCGGTAACCCTTAAATCTGGCGTTAGCGCTATTACCGCCGGATTTAAGGGTCTGCCAAATCAGCACTTCGGCGTATTTTACCCCAGCTCTGAGCTGGGGGGAAATCCACCGAAAATTCAAGCTATTACCGTCGGCGGGAAATCCGCCGGCGGTAAGAGCACGAAAATTCCCCATTGAGCCCAATGGGGAATGGGGCATTACCGAATGGGCTCAATGGGGAATGGGGATTAACATTACCGCCGAACTCATGATCCGGCGCTATTAGCGCCGGGGAGTTCGGCGGTAGGGCTAATACCGCCAGCGGTAATACCGCCAGGGTTACCACCAAAGTCGTGATCAGGCCCTTAGTGTGAACAAGTACCAGTACAGTGCAACTCCTACATCTTTTTGGATCATCCATGATATTTGTGATGTTATCTTTGATGCCCTGGGTGTTAGTCTTAGCAGTGCACTGTGGTGGTGCGTGTTATGGTTGACTAGCTTACCCTAACTGGCTAATTTTTGGGGGATTTCAATTTTACTTGTAACCATACCATCCCTTTAACAAAGTATTTTCACTGAATGTCATAGGTTTTTATTAGTGCAACTAGGCCATAACGTCTCTTTAAAAACGTTTTTTAACTGAATTTCATAGGTTCTTATTAGTGCAACTTAACCATAAAGTCCCTTTAACAATGTTTTTTCACTTAATTTCATAGGTTTTTACCAGTGCACCTTTAATTTGCTACAGGTTCCTTATATTATACTCACCCCCAACGTAGAAGCTCTAGAGTCCGCAGACAGTACGAAAGTCTGTGGACAGCATGTCACATTCACAAAGCCCCAAAACACACGGGACAACAGAACATTTTGTACCCTTCAACCAACAAACACATATACATAAAACAACATCACTTATATTTACTATGCCCAAATATCCCTGTTTGTACAAATCATTATTCGAAAATATACGAATAATTTGTTCATGTAGCAGACAATATAATGGAATGCACCAAACATAAACCATAAACATAAACACCTCATATTACCACTTCAGTGCAACTCTTCACACCGACTCACATACACCAGGCACTCATTCCAAAACATTTATTATGTAAACATTTCTTATAAGCAGAAAGCACTATTTTTTTTATTTGACCAGAAATGGCAAACAGACTTGAGTGAAGAAATCTTCCCAAAAGAAGAAATGAGTGATGAAAACATCTCTAATGGTAAACAATACATCTTTAAATATAAACAAATAATGTAATTTATACGAGCTCATTGAAATAATAATATCTTCTTTTATTTTCTTATAGCACATACTTTACATGAAGAAAGTACACCCCAATTTAATTATGGAGAATCCCAAGAATCACAAAGACAATGGGCCTCATTATGAGGTAGGCTGAAGAGGGTTAACGGCGCCAGTAGAGCTGCCGGCGCCGGTAACCCTCTACTGCCTCATTACGAGGTCTGCTTGCGGGACCCGCCTGGTAAAGCCGCAAGCAGACCAGGATGCTAACAAGACCGTCATTAACGGGTCCATTGTTAGCATCCTCCCCTTTCCCATTGAGCCCTATGGGGGCTCAAATGGGAATGGGGATGCACCGGGTCTGGGTTCCTGGAATGGGGAACTACCGGGCCCTCCAAGTTCGGAATGGCCCTGTATTTCCACACTCCAGGAACCCGGACCCGGTACCCGGTATGGGGGTAGCCATGCCGCACATAGCGGCATGGCTACCTCCATAGTCGTAATGAGGCCCAATCTCTATCCCCAACTGGACATAATGAAATCATGATCTTGTCTGCAAAATAGGATGAACTTAATAAGGACTTTAAGGATCTTTTAAGTTATGTAAAAATCATGTTATTAGAAATATTCATTATCACTGTCCTTCTTGTACCTTTCTGGCTTACACTCACCAATCACCCCCATCAAATTCCAAAAGTCTAAATGAAAAATGCTTTGATGAAACTGCATTCCTTACCTCCCCTCATGATCATCCTATAGAAATTCGGAATTATTCTATTTATGTTTACCATTCCGATACCCCATCCCTTTCATAAATACATATCTTTTTTATACAATAAATATGTTGTATATTATTCTGTCATAATGATTTATTTATTTTAAACACCAATTAATAATCTGCTGACCATACGTGTCTGTGCACAAAATGAGGGTGTCGGCGGACAGCATGCCATGTCTGGACATGTACACGATCACATGCCACACTTTTAATTAGTCCACCGACAGCATGCCTTTTTGCAGGCATTCATGAGCATGTGCCCATTGGTCTCCCGCCCAATGGATTCCGTGGATGGCCGTCAGTGACGCGGATGATGCCGAACATCATCATGTGACCTGTGCAGCATGATGATGTGTTCGCAAACAGTGTCTGTCACTGCGGACAGTTAGAAACTGCATTTATGGCAATCTAGGTTGTTTCAAGTTTAAGGTTTTTACTCTTCCAGAGCTCCTAGACCCAATCTTAATTGATCTTGCAAGTTTTTCAACTTTCAGAGGCCTTTTATTTTAGATTCAGTAGTCCATGGACAGTCGCACAATCTGCCCACGGTTTCTCTGAAGGGATCCACCCATTACTTCCAGTCATTCCCAATATGGCTATCCAGGAGAGAGCAGCTCACAGCACCTGCTTTGCAGAACAGCTACATTTTCAGCAATGGCATCTGTTATGGCCATCCCTCCTCCTTCCCAGGGGCCACCACCACAACAACCTGGAGGGCTTGGACAGAGGAACAGGTACTGGGATGCAGAAGAGGATAAAGAGGAAGAGCAAGATGAGGTAGAGGAAGTCCCTACCACCAGTGCCTGAAGTGAGTCCTGGATGTGATGTTTTTTTCCCACTTTTGGGGGTGCACCAAAGGTTCAGGCAGGCAGGGTGTGATGCATTGAGTGGTGGGTAATACTCTGTGGTGGAAAATCTGGCTTGTACTCCTACAAGATCCTAACACAAAGAGGTTGAGGCAAAAGATAAGTCACCAGCAGAACCTCACATTAAGGGCGGAACCCTTGTCAAGCAAACAACAGAGCTAGTGACTCCAAAAGTATACCGTTATTTCAACAGGGTGTACCTGAACCAACCCTTGATCTCAAGTGATGAACCCATATCCAACTTAAGGACAGCATATGGAAAAGAATCCCAAACAAATACTTTTTTTTTGTGTATTGTATATTTTCTTAAAAGGATTTTTATTTCAAACTCATTTGCATTATATTGGTTTGTTACAATAACAAAGTTAATTCATCTCTCATGGATTTAATCAATAGAGGGAAAAAAGTTATATAGTTAAAAGGCTATCGACAAAACATTCGAGAACAACCACATCGTGTAAGGCCAAGACAGTGTGATTACATAGCTTGGACCAGTACACAGAAGATTCAAAACAAATCAAAATCTATATAATGAAAAACAACCAGAATTAGTTCTTCATTAGAATACCCACCCACTCCTGACATTCATACCAATCATCCTCATTTGTAAAACATTGTTCATTCATTCATACAACAATTAAATTTCAACATTGCATAAAAACCAGCCCAACATGTTTCTTTCCTATTACGGGTTTACTACATGGAAATTCTTCAGGGGCAATATCAAAAGTGGGAAAATATAATCAACGCAGAAATTCATAAAATGTTCTGAGAAAGAGAAATTCAGATGGACACTGTCACTGTGTCAGTTTCACTTGGTTCCCAAAGTCTGATTATGTTTGATTCATCATACAAAAGCATCAACACGTGGTTCCCCCTGTAAAAGAGCGGTATATAGCTTAGAATACGAATTTCTAGGCATTGTCAATTAAAGTATAGACAGTACTGGAAAAGACTGAAACCACAGTTAATAAGGTTCCAGAAAACACATTAAGCTTATAACTTGCTTGCTTAATTCAACAGACAATGTTCTGTTCACCTAAGTTACAAAGGCAGTGCTGATTCACAACAGCTCGTTCGTCAATCCCTTTTATCGTGAGAGGAAAAAATATACTATTCGATAACAAGAGGGACAGTTGTTAATCTAAATTGAATCTCTGGGGGGCTGCTCATACCTACTCAAGCATAGGGGACATCCGGGATTCAGGATGTCAAGCAAGACTGTGGTGGCTCTAGGTCTACGGAAATGTGTGTCAGTCACATCGCTACAGAATTGACTCCCCCTGTCCCTTTCTATTGGGGTAGGGGACATGGGTACTGCCCAATATGATGGACTCAGTCATACCATCGTATAGTGTGCCATCTAGAAGCAGAAACATCTTAAACACACTAATCAGAAGATCTATACATTAAAAAGGTCAAGATGGACCATAAGGATTTACTTATCAGAAGGGACTTACGTCCTGTTTGAAGACTCCACAGTTGATCCATATGGAGAACGTTAATCAATGAGGTTCAGTAGCTGTGTCCTACTTGTACCCCAAAATAGGGGTCCTCACTGGTGTGTCAAGCAGCTAGTGGGTAGCGTGTCACGGCTCTAAAGGGAAAGGAGGAGGGGTAAGAGGCTGTATTCAATAATTTCACCACGAACCTCAAGAGCTCGATATACCGAACATTTATTTTTTTTATTATTATGTAAGGGTACCAATGTCCCCTTTAACAACTCTTACCCCACAAACATGAAGGACTTCACGGATAAGTCGTTATATATCTCCACGTCACGGCGTCCCTTTAAATGGTGCACATCCACGACAATAAGCTTAGCCGACGGTCAATCTTGTTTGCCCTGCGTCAGTCGCAAGGTCTGGTCAAGGTGACAAAAAAAAAGGGGGGAGGAAGAGAACATAAATATCGGGCGGTTGCGTTTTGCCCACTTTAAATAAATTGCCTCAATTCTTCTACCATACGTTATGTCCCCGAATCTACCCAATGCGGTTTCCACATCTTACAAGGACAAAGTGTGAGCCCTCATACGCTGTTCTATTTAAGCAAGGATTATCCTACACCGATTCTATGCGCACTCCCTGTAACTTAAGCGAATCATCCGAAACACTGTAGACTAATCTGCCGTGTCTCCAAGCCGAAGCGAGGGAGGGAGGAAGTGCAAAGTGTCATTAGCCCATTCCTGCATGCCTCATTAGCCTAACTTCCATGTGTTGCAATAAAACGACACTAGCGGGTGAGTCCGTTACTGCTCCCGTGGAGAAAGTAAGTGTGCTTACCTCCAATGATTGGCTCTGTGTTAAACTTGAGTCGGGTGACGCTTCCTGTGCCGTGCCGCTAGCGAGTTGCATTCATTCATCCTCCAACATCGAGCGGGACTGACGGGAGTTCCCTATTTACCAGGTCAGGTGGCTCATTATAGGCCAATCAGCTGGTGCGCAATCCGTGCTTGTTCTTTGTCACGTGAGCATTGAATTACACCCACCCAACGCTTCGTATACGTTGTCATGGTGAACTGGCCATTGTGTGTGCCTCAAGAGGCACTAGCAGGCTTCCACAGTTCAACCCCGTGTCTCGAGAGCAAGGATAGATGCATGCGTAGGTAAGTGCGGGCTCCATTACCAGACATATATTCTGAACTGAACGTATTAGCAGGCATAGTATAGTGTGTATAGCTGGAGTAGGCCAACTCCACAACTCCCCATATATCCTGTTCCAGACCTGATTAAAGAGAGAGAGAGAGTGTATAGCGGCAGTTCATATTACCCAATCTAGTCTTTCATTCAGGCCAGTTATCATGCTTTTGGTTAAGAAAATAAAATCTTGCTCTTTTCTAGAGAGGGAAATTCTTTCCCGATTAATGTCATTACTGGGTTTAAGTTTGTAAGTGACGGACCATGATAGATCATGTACCTGATGGATATTCTCTATCCAGTGGTCTACCAAAGGCGCGTTTTTGGTGCGATTCTTCAAACAACTCCGATGCTCTCCTATACGTGTCTTCACTTTTCTTTCCATTTTGTCTATGTAGAGTTTCTTACAAGGGCACCATATGATGTAAATTACCCAATTGGTATTACAGTTGGTCAATGTGTTTTGCACCCAGGGAGTTTTAAGACCAATGTCTATAGAAGAACTTTTTTGTGTGAATATACAGCATTGGCAAGAACCGCATGGAAAATGTCCTGTCACCGCCTGCATGCCCCACAGTTGTGTTAATGTTGGGGTAGTTTTCGGTCTTAATGACACATCATTCCTGGTTATTTGTTCTTTCATATTTCTACTCCTTTTGAAGGCTATGATTGGTCTTGTGATTGGATTTGGGCCTTTTTCCAAGATGTGCCAGTGTTTCCCAATCATTTTTTTGATTGTGTTTGACATCTGGCTAAAGGTATTCACAAAAACTAGGTGGTTCATTCCTGTTTTCTTCGCTCTATGTTGTTTATATTGTAAGAGCGCTTCTCTGTGGTTGTTATCAGCTCTTGTTCGGGCGGTGTTGACTATTTTACTAGGGTAGCCTCGCTTCAGGAAGCGTATGTGCATCGCTTCAGCCTCTTTCTTAAAGTCATCCCTTTTGGTGCTATTTCTCTTCAACCTAAGGAATTGTCCCAAGGGTAAATTATCCCGTACGTGCTTTGGATGGAAACTGTCGTAGTGAAGCAACAAATTCTTGTCTGTTGGTTTATTAAAGGGTTTCACAAAGAGTTCTTTAGTAGTATCATCTACCATGATTGTGATGTCTAGAAAATCAATAGACCACTTGTTGTGAGAAGAAGTAAATTTCAGGAACATGTTTTGTCTGTTTATCCATGCCAGAAACTCTTCCAGTCGTTCAGTGGTGCCATTCCAAATGACGAAGATATTGTCAATATAGCGACGCCAAACCCTTAAACTGTCACAAAAAGGGTTGCTGTTAATCAATATTGTGTTGGTTTCGAATAGTTCCATGTACAGGTTGGCCACGCTCGGTGCCAGCGTGGCTCCCATGGCCATACCCTGAATCTGTTTAAAGAATGTACCATTGAAATGAAAGTAATTTTCCGTCAAGGACATTTCGGCACACCATAGGATGAAAGAGATGGGAGTCTTCTTAACAACGTGATCCTTTAAAAGTTTTTCTTCAAGCATCTCAACTGAAGCCTGTTGTGGTATGTTCGTATATAGGGCCACCACATCCAGGCTCAGGAGTATCTCTGTCTGTGGATTGAAAGGCATCCCTTCTACTTCAAGAATGATTTGTGTAGTATCCTGTACGTATGAGGCCATCTTCTTGACCAACGGTTGGAGAAATCTATCTGCAAAGTGAGACAAAGGTTCCAACACAGAATTAACCCTGGATACAATGGGTCTCCCTGGTGGCTTCACTAATGAATTGTGGATTTTAGGGAGCACATAGAACTGTGGAATCAAGGGTTTTTCTTTAACCACAAAGTCTGCCTCTTTATCTGTTATGCACTTCCTCTCTCTGGCCTTCGCAACTTTGTTGGAAATGTGCTTCATTAGTCTAGATGTAGGATCTTCTCCCAGAGGCTGGTAGCAGGTGGTGTCCAACAGTTGTCGATTACACTCCCATACATAATCTTCCCGGTTCAATAAAACTATTGCACCGCCCTTGTCTGCTTTGCGAATAATAATGTCTTTGTTATTCAAGAGATTCTTTACTGCCAAGTGTTCAGCCGTACTGGTGTTGTGAAAAATGTTCTTAGGTGCAGACTGTTCAATTCTTTCTAAATGTTTAAGAACCCTATGTTCCAAGACCTACAAGACCACCTCCATGCACCGCCACACCAGATCCAACCACTCGGGTGCTCTGAGAAAAGCTGTTCCTTTCTCAGGGAGAATCAGGTTGACAGCCTTTACCCCATCTTCCTCAGCCACTCCTGCCACCACACAATATCCTCCTCTGGGGCAGAGGATCCCTGGGCCACCACACAGGCATTCAGGATGCTGTTGACCCTTACCTTTCAACAGTCACAGTAATAGGTTTTTACTGCGAAGCACCGATCTGCAGGGGAGAGCAATTTCAAAGTGTTTTGGAGGGCATGGTAAAGGAGCACAAGAAACACTGCCACCTACCTTAAATATAGGGCCCACCCAGCATATACCCCTGTCCACCTACCCCTCCATCTCTGTGGTTAGTGCCCCTTCCCTGCAGCCACCTTACCTTGCTTCTCCAGAAAAAAACAAAAAAAGCCCTAAAAAAATACAAAATCACAAAACACAAAAAAGGATCCACCTTTTACAGTAAAAAAATAGAACTAAAAGAAATCACAGGACCCCTTGCAGCCTGCATAGTCAACGGACAAAGCGGTAGTCCGCGGACATCTGGAAAATTCCAGGCATGGGGTGGAAGGATGGGAGAGTTAAAATCATTTTATTTGTTTTTCTTTCAAAAATGCTGGCTCTTAAAAGAACCTTTCTTTTCAATTTATGGCTTGTATATATTTTTGGGAATTATGTGGTTTTATGTACTGAACTACCAAATGTTCTACTGAACTTAATAATTTGTTCTTACTTTTGCATTTTTTTCTGGTTTTCCTTTGTGTTTATTTCAACTACTAATAAATACTTGAATCCATATTTTATGTGTTCACAGAAACTGCTTAAATTAATTTTTTACATTTTCAAGAAAAACCTGATTGTCCACATCATTCAGATGCACTCCATTTCCTTGAAAAATGTTCACAATATTAAATGTAATATTTTTATTATGAAAAGATGTCATGCCAAATATCCCGCAAAAAAGCACATAAAACTTTGTTCACATTGCGCTTGCTTTCTCAATTTGTGGACACAATACATTTGAAAGGATCCACATTTGCCTCTGAGTTATCTGAGAAAAAAATATTTTTGAATGTGGAAACAGTCCCATCAACTTTCAAAATGTATCCTGCTTTGAAACGGTAATGAAATTCTGGTAACATATCCGAAACCGTTGCCTCCACAATGAACTACAATGATGTCCGGATGCTTCAAGTGAACCATATTCTCACACAACTGGAGAAATTCTGCCCACTTCATTCCTCAAACTCCATACCATGAAACTTGAAATTCATCTAATCCAAGATTCTCAGGCAATCCACAATGCTTAGACTACACCTTCAGCCAATGGATCCAAGAGTTTCCCAGAATCCATATACTCTGCTTCCTCAAAGGAATAGCCAAAGCCATCTTCAGTGCACTCACCAACCAAAACTCCTGCTACCCTTTCTTCCTGTACACCACACCCAGGAAACCTGATTGGCTGATCCCCAGGTATCTGTGGACATCCACGACTGTCTGTGGTCTCTGCCATCCCCTTTCCATGCCAGACATCCTTAAAAGACCTGGATGGCATGTGCGGTGTCTGCGAACTACCGCATTAACCGTGTACCCCATAGCACAGGGCAGCCCTTTTACACTTTTTACTTTTATGTTTATAACACTCCCTCATTGTCTTGCTTTCTCAATTTGTGGACCCAATACATTTGAAAGGATTCACATTTGTCTCTGAGCTGTCTGAGAAAAAATATTTTTGAATGTGGAAACAGTCACACATCCATCCACCAATCACATCCAAAAACTCTACACCTAACCCTATCATCTCTGTTCAACACTTCATATGTACACTTGAACTCTGAGAGTAGATATCTCCTGTTAATCACAGCCATCTGCATCAAAAACTACTGTTAAACCTTGACAGATTTCTTCTTGCAGATTCAACAACATTTGCATGTAAGAATACATACTATAGGTACGATTATATTTTATATAAAGTATTTTTTCAGCTCTTTTACAGATGTATATATACAGGGTTACTGTCACTTACCCTGTAATAAGCTTCTCAATAAGCATATTTGTAACCACTTTAGCAAATGTCATGTATTGTAGCATTCAGCACCTTCTCATATCAAGTTGCATTTACAATGGTGTGCGTTTAAAAATATTTCTTTTTAGGAGCATTTTCATGAAAGTAAAAAAATGAAAATTCACATTTACAGCAGCACTGTGTGTAACTTTTTTGTAAAAGAAAGGACAAGCAGGTTGAAAAGTTTAGTACAACATTTTAATATGGCACTTGGTGTGTTTACTTTTAATATGTTGGCAGTACATGCATACTGGCCAACATGACCAATTGCAATCTATAGGTGCGTATCAAATCTTGTTTTTTTTTCCTCTGCATTCTGTGACCTATAATACCACTTCTCCCATTAAACAACTCGGACTAGAAGTCCCAGAATGCAAACAAATATATAAAACAGGACTGGACTGAAAGATTTGAACGTGTGATGAAAATGTTGTGCGTTTAAAAATATTTCTTTTTAGGAGCATTTTCATTAACATTACGAAATGCATACATGCATTTAAAGCAGCACTGTGTGTAACATTTTTGTAAGAGAAACAAGAATCTGATGCAAAACATTTATACAACAGTTTAAGTGCCACTTAGTGTGTGGAAGTTTAATATCTTGGCAGTGCATGCATACCTGCTAACATGACCCGTTCCAATCTGTAGGTGCTTATCCAGTCCTAGTTTCTTCTCTGCATTCTGGAACGTCTAGTCCCAGTTTCCTTATGGAAAAAGTGCAACTACCACTCCTAGAATGCAAAGTAAAAAACCAACATGTGATAAGCACCTACATATTGGAATGGATCATGTTGGCAAATATACATGTACCTCCAACATATTAGACTTCCACACACCAAGTGCCACTTAAAAATTCAGTAACCTCCGAAACAATGTGTGAAAACCTCACAAACATCAACCTCTGAACAAACACATACAAAAAAGAAATAGCTAAGTTGCAAAACACATCTGCTGAAATACCAGACCAAGTATGTGTCTGTTGTCGCAGAACTTTTTATAAAAAGAGCACACAAATACTAGATATGGCCTACAAAATAGAGGACAATGAACAATTAGCTTTTTATCTAACAGCAGAAAATAAATAAAGCATAACTGACCTCTCACTAGTTTGCACCTAGTGCAATACAAAGCTTGACAATAACCAAATACCATCATGTGCTGTCTCTAATATCTTAGAAATATTCCCACTTCCAAATGATCCAAACAATACACCAATTTCAAGCTCTAATATGCCTTCAACCGAAAACAGACAAATTGCCTCCATCTGAGCTACTAAAAGGCATCCATGGCAAAGTAGTATATTTGCCATGAGATCTTAAAGAAAATGTAGAAACTCTAGGAGTACAACGGCCAATAGATCAATCTTTGATTGTACTAGCTAATGGTGTATCAACAAAAGGCAAACATTTGCCAACAACTAGTCGACTTAAACAAAGTTAGACAAGCCCTACAATATCTGAAAGAAAACAATGAATAATAAAAAGATACATAGAGGAAAACTTAAGGGAAACCACCCAAATAATTCAAGATTCACCAGCAACTGGCCAATTTGAATGTGTAGATCCTGTTACTGAAGCCAACATTTTAGACCAGTATACAATTCACCCAGTACACTTTAAAGACAACATTGAAGATGCATTAGAAACATATAAAAATAGTCAAGTCAAAGGTTACCCAATGAGCATTTCAGAAAAAAAATGTAGAAGCACATTATTTTCCTCTACTTTGTCCTACAGCAAAAGGAGGAAGATATGATTAAAGATTCACACAAATTAGTGCATCAGAAAATCGCTATTTCTGAATGTATTCTGAAGACCCCAGATTCAGACAAAATGTAGAATGCATTTTCCACCTGCTGTTCGAAAGTGAACTAGCAGCTCTATGTTATGGAGTTGTACACACATTTAAAGCCGGCTCTAATTGTTTAAACATGTCCACTACACAACTGCTCCAAAAGATAGAAACAAAGATGATGTTTTGCAGTCAAGTATCACAAATCTCTTGGCAAACATGTGTGGTACAAAATAATACTGGTTCCGACGTCACGCTGATGTACATTGTATGGTAAGGAACTTCGGCCCACCCACATGGTTTGTTACTTTAAGTAGTGCAGAGTATGCATGGGATGACTTGTACGACTTCTCATGCACTGCAAACCAAAATAAAGAGAGAATAGATATACAAATACATACCAAAATAAAGAGGGAATAGATATAAAAACACCAGGAGATCTCTGTTCTCCTGACCCTGTCAATGTAACAAGGTATTTTCACCATTGCTTCATTGACATGCTGCACTTCATCTGCAATAAAACTACCCCTCGGCTCAGAGAAGTGCAAGACTTCTTTTGGAGAAAAGAACATCAATCTAGAGGAGCACCATGCATCCACATGCTTTTGTGGATAACATTTGCTCCCAAATTTGGCCATGACAGTGATGCCACTTTTTTACAGTTCAATGAAAAATACCTGTGACATCCCTTCAGAAACCACACAGTGACCAACGTACACAAATCTTACACTTCCAAAAACATATGTGTGGCAAATATTGCCGACGTACATATAAAAACAAAGGTAACCACTATACCAAATGTTGCTTTGGCTTCCCTAGACCAGTTTGCAAAAAAGGACAAGTAAATAGCTGTCATGGTCTCTGCTTCCAACAGATCAGGACTCCCTTGGAAGCAGACCCATAACCCCGGTTCCGAGTGCCAGCCAGTCCCAATTGGGACCTTTTGGACCCTGTCCTGGCGCCAGTGGCACCAGGCTCATAAAGATGCCCAGTCCCAGCGCTGGAAGCGCCGGGCTCATAATGCTTGGGTGTACTTACCTGCAGCAGACCATGCTGCTTACTTACCTGCCAGTTGAACCCCTGATCCTCTTCTGTTTGGGACTACTTTTCCTGTTGGGTGGGGCAGGAGCCACTCCCTAGGTTCAGAACACTGGAACTCTTCTGGAAAGCAGGAACTCTTTTCTTACCTAGGCGTGGCTGTGGAAGGAGACACCTAAGCACTACAGGAGGCTATTTAAACCACACCCGATGGATGAATCTTGCTTTGCGTTATTCTGCATTCTCTGCAGCAGAACGCTCATCGTGTCTTCTGCTTCTGATCCTGGACCTAAGGGAACAAAGGCTTACCATCCTGGAATCCAGTCTTCAGCAGCACCTGTAAAGACAAAGAAAGAACAGGTTAGCAATACGGTCTTCAGTGGCAGCGCATCTCTTACCTGGTCCATCGGCTGTCACCAACGCCTCGCGCTGCATTCCGGCATCTGAAAGACAAAGGCTTACCTACTCTTCGCATTCTCCGGAGGTCTTCGCACTGCATTCCGGCATCTGAAAGACAAAAGCTTACCAGCTCTTTGCACGCTCCGGAGGCCTTCGGCGCTGCATCCCGCATCTGAAAGACAAAAGAAGGTGTGTTTAAAGACATTGGGCAACTTTATTACTCACGTGCCATTACTCCTTCCCACGCCGAATCCAGTGGGTATTCCACCCTTCAGCTTCTCTAAAGCTCCGAACTTGTACCTGCAAGATAAAAGGGACAGTTAGTGCGCATCATGAAGCAGGCTACAAGCGCTTACTTACGTGCTTCCAGGCGCTTCTATTCCTCACGCGGGTTCGATCCTCAACTCTCATCAGCCCGCCATCCGCCATCGCCGGAACCCTGCAAAACAAGAGATATCATTACAAAAGACTTTTAAGACATCTGAAGTGCCCAGAACTTACCGTTCGTGCAGTTAACGACGGACAGCAGTCCTCTGAGGTCAAGAGGCCTGCACCCTTATCCAGTGAAGAAACTGGTTACGGTACCCTGCCCCGAGGCAGATGGAGAGCTCGGCGTTCACTTACCTAAGGTGAGGGTGTTAACCTTTGGGGTTCTACAGGAGAAGAGAAAGGGAAGAGGAGAGAGGCACCCAATAACCCCAGTTCATTAATCCCATATTTTCTATCTGCAGACATCTTACTCTTCGAGTCAGACATACAGTGCACAGAGGTCCAGCCCAAAGAGCCAACCGTGTGTTACACATCACCCTTGAAGATAGGGCATTCACCCAGTCAAGACCGGCGCCTCTGCGGGAATCAGGTGAGCGTTACAATAGCTTGATATTATCTGTTAGATGCAATGAAAAAGCAAATCCCCTAAAAATGCATACAACATTAAAAAGGACTAAGCATCCAAGTACATCAATGATTACAAAGCAACCATTGCCCTCTATTGGAAATATAGACATTCAATACATTGCAGACAATTCCACCGTAGTAGCAGGATATGTCACACCAAAACTGGTAAAAAAGAGCTAAAAGACCTCTGGCATGACATATCATTTGACAAAACACTGTCACAAAAATTGTACAGCTATGGTATAAAAATGCTCTCCCATATAGAATGCAGGTGCTACAAAGCTGCAGACAGTTTAACAGGTACAGCATTATATGACAAATCTGAACACATTCAGGGTAATTCATAGAATTTCACACAAAAGTGGCGCACGCGGCTGGCGCACAGTGTCCCCGTGCGATACACTGCGCCAGCCGCGTGCGATAAAATCCATTTCATCGCACAGCGTATTCATGGATTTTAGCCCCCAAAACCAGCCGTGGCGCAGAGTGGCGCAGCGACCCTGCAGCAGCGCCAGTTACGCCCTCGCGCAAGGAAAATCCATCAAAATCCCCAATTCATTGCAAATGTCTGCGCTAACCCTGGACCAGTTTACAGGGCTGCCAAACAGCAAACGCCAAGCGGGGTCTGTGTATTACTGGGCTGTGCGGGAAGTTTCACACGCGATTGGCCCTGTGCGAGCGGGGTACGTGTATTACTGGGGTGCGCGGGAAGTTTCACATGCGATTGGCCCTTGTGCGAGCGGGGTACGTGTATTACTGGGGTGCGCGGGAAGTTTCACACGCGATTTCAGCTGTGTACATGTATTACTCGGGTGCGCGGGAAGTTTCACAAGCGATTGGCCCTGTACGAGCGGGGCACGTGTATTACTGGGGTGCGCAGGAAGTTTCACATGCGATTGGCTCTTGTGCGAGCGGGGTACGTGTATTACTGGGGTGCGCGGGAAGTTTCACACGCGATTGGCCCTGTGTGAGCGGGACACGTGTATTACTGGGGTGCACGGGAAGTCTGACACGCGATTGGCCCTGTGCGAGCGGGGTATGTGTATTACTGGGGTGCACGGGAAGTTTCACACGCAAATTCAACAGGGTACGTGTCTTTCAGGGGTGCGCAGGGAGTACTATATGTGATTTGGCTGTGTGGGTCCTCCCTGGTGTTCCCTCTACACCCTCCACGGCCCCTGCAGGCAGCCCACACCACAGGGGACTACCCTGCACCCCTGCTCATGTCCCGCAGTCAGCCCATCCACCATGGGCATGCCCCCCAGCCAAGCCACATGTCACCTTGCACTACTGATCAACAACGCATGTCTCCCAGCACCCCCACCCCCCAGCACTGTGGGGCACCTGCCAGCAGGCCCCCACTCATGTTCAACTCATGTCCCCCTGCACCCCCAACTCCCAGCAGTCAGGGGCACCATCCACCAGGCCCCACTCATGTCCAAATCATGTCCCCCTGTATCCCCACCCCCCAGCATCCAGGGGCACCCTCCACCAGGCCCCCACTCATGTCTCCAGCACCCCCACCCCCCCCGCATCCAGGGCACCCTCCACCAGGCCCCCACTCATGTCTCCCTGCACCCCCACCCCCCAGCATCCAGGGGCACCCCCCACCAGGCCCCCACTCATGTCTCCCACCCCCCAGCAGTCAGGGGCACCCTCCACCAGGCCCCCACTCATGTCCAACTCATGTCTCCCAGCACACCCACACCCCAGCAGTGCAGGGCACCCTCCACCATGCCCCCACACATGTTTCACAGCACCCCCACCCCCCATCATCCAGGGGCACCCTCCACCAGGCCCCCACACATGTCTCCCAGCATCCAGGGGCACCGTCCACCAGGCCCCCACTCATGTCCCCCTGCACCCCCACCACCCAGCAGTCAGGGGCACCCTCCACCAGGCCCCCACTCATGTCCAACTCATGTCCCCCTGCACCCCCACACCCCAGCAGTCAGGGGCACCCTCCACCAGGCCCCCACTCATGTCTCCCAGCACCCCCAACCCAGAGCAGTCAGGGGCACCCTCCACCAGGCCCCCACTCATGTCTCCCAGCACCCCCAACCCCCAGCATCCAGGGGCACCCTCCACCAGGCCCCCACTCATGTCCAACTCATGTCCCCCTCCACCCCCCAGCATCCAGGGGCACCCTCCACCAGGCCCCCACTCATGTCCAACTCATGTCCCCCTGCACCCCCACACCCCAGCAGTCAGGGGCACCGCCCACCAGGCCCCCACTCATGTCTCCCAGCACCCCCACCCCCCAGCATCCAGGGGCACCCTCCACCAGGCCCCCACTCATGTCCCCCTGCACCCCCACCCCCCAGCATCCAGGGGCACCCTCCACCAGGCCCCCACTCATGTCCCCCTGCACCCCCACCCCCCAGCAGTGCAGGGCACCTGCCAGCAGGCACCCATACATGTCCCCCCAACACCTCATGACGATCCATAATCATGGCCCCCATGCCCACTCAATACATTGCCTACGCCACCCCAGTCCGAACACACCACCAGGTATGACATCCACACGACAAAGAAATCACCAGCACATGATGCATCCCAAATGGCTAGTCTGCACATCAACACATATCTGTCAAACCCACACAATGACTGCATGTGAATGATAGAACACACATTGTGACATGCATGAAAGCAAAGAGAGAATACCACACATTGAAGTACAAAATTATAATGTATTAAACAGAAAAGCAAGGCAATGAAATGGAACAGAAGAAAATGGAAATAATAAATGAAATCCAGCATGTCCAATAAATGAAAAGATGCATGAAATCCAAATGAAAGCAATTCAAAAGCAAGTCTCCAAAGTGTCAGTCTGAGAAAATAAATCCAATGTTGCAAAATAAAAAAAACTATTGATCCATGTGAAAAAGTAATCAAAAATCCAAATCCATTGTCAAACTATGTACAAGGTGAACCTCCAGGGTCCATGTGCCCAATCCTTTAAATGAAACCTATAAAATAAAATACTACCTAATGAAGAACTATATACAAGAAGTTGGGGCATTGTCCAAGCGCCCCAAAACAAAACAAAATCGAAAGGAAACTTAACACTAAAGAACTTCTGGATGTTCCGGGCTAGGGCATCATCAAACTCCTGCTCAATGTCCCGGAGGCGGTCCTCCTCCATGGCCCCAAGGGGCCCCGGGGCCGACGACATGTTCTCCTCCAACTCCCTGCAGATTGTCTCGAGGCACTCGACCCGCCTCAGGGCCCTCCGCATGGAGTTCTCCACCCTGACCATCGTGAGCCGTGCCTCTTCCGGCCACTGCTGCTCCGCATCTATGGCGTGGCCCAACCACTGCCACACGGAAGACACTTCCCGTCCTGGGTCCTCCTGCCCTCCGGCCGATGCCTGCCCCTCCGATGTCGAAGGCCCCGACTCCCACCTCGTTGCTGCTGCTGCTGTGCCTGTGCCCTGGCTCCTGCTGCCTGCACATCCTCCACCGGCTGGGGTGCAGTTGTTGATGTGGCCACCCCTGCTGGACGTCCGCCTCCCGACTGTGGCAGGGATGTGTCCTCCACCAGCCTGGCCGCACCGTCAGAGGCAGCTCCACAGGTCACCCAGGTGACAAATGGGTGGAAAGATGGCACGGAGGACGACTGGCGCATAGGGTGTTCAGTTGAGGAGGTGGTCGGAACAAGCTCCACCAAACGGAGGAATCCGGCCTGGGTGACCTGACCCAGTGGGCCGACGTGGTCAACAAGCCATTCGAGATGACGTGCAGTCTCCTCATGAAAAGACTGCAGGTCACCTCGCATGGCCCTTTGACGCAACGCCACACCAGTCAGGACAGGCTCAACCCGTACCTGGATAGCCACGTCCACAGGCAGAGGAAGGCCAGTTGTTGTAAGCTCATCCGCTTCTGAAAACGGGTCTGGACGTAGGCATCCCTGCTGGTGCAAGATGATGCAGTGACAGGATCAGGGACAGGATTGGACACAGGCACCTCTATGGCAGCCTGTTCTGCCTCCTGTCCCTGGTCCTGCACTGCACCACTAGCACCAGTGGAATCCCCACCTCCAGACCCCGTCTCTGTCGCTTGCATGGCCTCCTCCTCCACCAAACCCCCCACCAACCTGGATGACTCCGTGCCATCTTCCCCCGTTGTGCCCTGTGGGGTCCCAGCTGACCCTTCTGCTGCTGAGGAGTCCAACTCCGACCTCTGCCTCTTGGACCTCCCCCAGGCAGCTGCGGCCTGGGACGCGGCACCGGACTCCTCACTCCCCGACGAGATGACAACCTGGGAGGGGAGCCGGGCCTTGCGTCTCCGGCTGGCGGTGCAATCCCTGCCGCTGTGCTCCACAGCACCTTCTCCGCCCTCTTCATCAATTGACGCTGCAGACAGGGAGAAATAAAACACAGGCATCAGGGCACTGTACAATGGACACATACACACATGACAGTTGTACATGAGTGGCATTTGGAAACCTCAGACATGGCATCACATTCGCCAACACACATGTCATTTAAACTCGCACACATGAGCCATGCACATATTGCAACAGCCAGCACCATCCATACACATACAACAGCATGAGCAGGCAAAGGTGAGGCAGACATCACATGCAACACAGGGAGTGCACTACACATGCACACACACCACCACACTTGCATGCATGTGTACGCCTCTGCCAATTGTTGCAGTGTTCAGATTGGCATCCATGTCACATCTGCCAATCAGGCTTCCACATCCCGCTGTCACATGCATCCATGTTGCATCACTGTTGCCCGCTTGTCAAATACACACACATGCACATGTACACAGTACAGATACATGCAGCTGAAACCAACATCCAGGTGTGACATCACGAACATGCCTACTTATATACACATTCATCCAAACATGTGTGCACACACATCTGCATTTGGCATGCAAGCCTACACATACAAGCACCATCCATGTCTCACACATGAGAGCCCTCGCATGTGTTAGCCTCACGGCCCTGTACATCCCCCCATACTTGGCCCCATAAAAACACATGTGCAACCTGCACACTACTGGCACACCACCACACGCACAGCTTACAATCATGATGCATGTACACTTACCGCTCGACTCCAGACGGGTCTGCCTCTCAAGGACCTGGACGTGGAGCGCTGGGGATATGCGTTCCAGAACCCTCATCTGATCGTCCGACAAGTGTCCCCGGCGCCCCTTAGCATCCGCTGCCTTCAAGAGGCGCCGGGCCTTGTTGAGGGTCCTGGACCTGAAGTCCTCCCAGCGCTTCTTGACATGATGGAATAGTCGGACTGCCACCCCCTCCGCGTTGATGGCAGTCACGATGTCCGTCCAGATCCGAGTCCGTCCTTCCTTGTCGGCGCGCAAACTTCTGAAGAGGGCATCATACTGCCCCACGACTTGCTCCACCAGGACACCAACTTCGGTGGCAGTGAAGCTGGTGGCCCTCTGCCTCTCTGGCTGGGGGTTGCCAGTGGTCTCAGATGTTGCAGTCCCTGACATGACAACCCCAGAGGCAGGAGTGGGTGGGCAACTGGGTCCTGGGGCTGGTCTGTGGAGCGATGGAATCCCAGTCAGGAGTCTTTCGGTTCCAGCAGGGGTGGTCACAGCAACAGCACCCCTGGCTGATGTGCAGGCAGCAAATGGCAGGGCACGTGGGCAGTAGGCAATCAGGCAGCAGCAGATGGCAGGTGGGAGCGTGCTCGGGGCTCTGGGGGGCAGTAATTCGGCCTACTGGGCAGGAGCGTGGTCTTCCGTGTGCGTACGCGTGGCCAGCTTGATAAGGAGTGATTTGGCAAGTGAAAATCAAGCACGTCTGTGTGTAAATCGAGGAAAGGGCCTTAGCGCGTAAGCGCGTCAGCACACGTACGCAAATTCATTGGCCCAAAGGCCCCCAGCGTGTAGGCGCGTCTATGACGTTACGCGCACGTGCATTTTCCATGGCGTGTACAAAAAATAAGCACGTCAGAGTGTCATAGCATGCAATTGGTGGAAAGGGCCTCAGCGCGTAAGCGCATCTGTGACGTGCGTGCGCGGGCGTTTCCCTATGACTGCACGTCAGAGTTTCAGCTCGTGTAATTGGAGGATAGGGTCTTAGTGCGTACACGCGGAAGTGACGCTGGACATGTGGGCATGTTTAAAAGGTACGTGTAGAACGCCATTTTCTTGTATGTGCTTTTCGTGGAGAGCGAGTGGGTGAAATCTGTGCTTCTTGTCGGTTCACACGCGATTTACTTCACGGCGTTCCAAGTTCGTACTCCCTGTTACCTCTGACAGCTTTTTCTCTTTTTGTCTTTTTCCTGGGCCTGTTTCCTCAAGCAGCGTTCACTTTTCCTGTTGTCCTGTCTCCTCAGACAGCGTACAATTCTTCTTTTGGCGGGGGTGTTGCCAACGCGCACACGCGCGTATTTTTCACGCGATTTTTCCTGGCAGACGGTGAGTGGCGCACATATTTAACATCTGTGCCTGCCCCGTGTGTTGCCTACCCCTTCAGAGGTCAGTCTAGGCTGCGTGTGACACGCATACGTTCATTTTTGTGTTTCTGGGTGCCACAGCGTAGTGCAGGTTTATTTTTCCACGCACGTGGTCTAGGAGGGGTTGCGTGCACATTATCTCCCTTTTTTGTGGTGCCTGTGCGTTGCGTGACCCGTCATCTTCCCCCAGGGTCACATACAGCCTTGCTAGAACACTAGGGTACAAATTCCATCTAGTACCCTACCCCTTTGACCCCCAATTGCCCAGGACAATAGTTTACTGAAACTCCCATACGCACAACAACATCAGTGCCATGGTTGGGAGGCGAGCACGCAGCAAGGGTGGCAAAGGTGGCCGAGCCACAAGAGGTGGCTGTGGTGGATACGGTAGGGGACATGGCCGGGACTTGCAGGGTGCCCCTAGCCCCCCATGTGTGGGTGACCAGTCAGGGACACCCATGCCCCCCCTGGTTGAGGGTAACGTGGCTGACACCATCCCTGCTCAGCCCTTGTTGGACCAGCCCATTGTGGCACCAGACCTGGCACAGGGTGATTCCATGGCTGACTTCCAGGTCAGCAGGTCTAGGCCATGTGTGGCGGTGCACGTTGGTGTCACCAGGCCACGTGGATCAGGGGCAGCTATGTCATCTGCTGCCCCGAGTAGGCAGGGTGGGGAGGCTGCAGGGGCAGCTGCTGCTCCATCCACCCCAGCTCTGAGTCTCCCAGCCAGGACAGTGTCGGTCCCAGTCCATCCTGCTGACGTTCCTCCTGACTACATCACACTTCAGCTAATGCCTGAACCAAGTCCCATGGTAAGTGTTCATTCCCACACTCCTAGTCCACAGTCCACCGGGGCTCCTGCCCCTAGTGTCCAGAGCGGCGTAGGACACTCAGGATCCCCACCATTTTACAAGCGGAAGAGGAAGAGTGCTCGTCCAGTACAGGCTGGTGCCCCAGACACGGCTACACAGTCCGGCCCACCAAGGAAGCCTAGCTTCAATCAGGCTGAACTTGATGCACTTGTTGAGTATGTGTCCGCACATGACATCGAAATGGTGATTACTGCAGGATGCAAGACCACACCTGCACAACATCAGGCACACTGGCAGACCATTGCAGACCTCATAAGTGCCCTTGGATTTGTGAGGCGCACAGCTAATGATTGCTACAAGCGCTGGAATGACCTGAAGCGCAAGGCAAAGAAAAAGCTGGCCTCAAGTCATGCCGCAACTCTAGTGACTGGAGGAGGGTCTCCAGCAGAGGACATAGAACTCACTCCACATGAGTATGTTGCTGGGACCTACGTCACGGAGGAACAGATCCAAGGCGTGGGAGACCTGCCAGATTACGAGGCATTGTCCGGTGAGTGCACATGCATGTGTGTGTCATCTATGTGCATGGTGTGTGTGTGAGGGCTTCTGATTGAGTGCCAGGTGAAGGTGTGTGTGCCTGAGTGGTTTGGGTCACCCATGTGCTTCATCCAATACATTCTGCGCACCAGGATTTGGGTATTGCAGTATCCCTTCTGGCAACAGTAGACATTCAGCCCAACCTCACGCCAGTTGCCCTTGAAGTGTCATCTTGCCACAACATAGTTGCATATTA
The DNA here is from genome assembly GCF_040938575.1 of Ambystoma mexicanum. Classification (NCBI taxonomy): domain Eukaryota; kingdom Metazoa; phylum Chordata; class Amphibia; order Caudata; family Ambystomatidae; genus Ambystoma; species Ambystoma mexicanum. Next base: position 873,503,141 of record NC_090936.1, read on the forward strand.
TTCTGTGTTCATTCACGCTGATTGTCTGCATTCCACCACTTTCACTAGGCATTTCTCAGTCCTTTTGTCACATGTGTGACATGGCTATGGTACATGCCATCTGTATGATGGCATGTGTCATTTATGTGTATTGGACATGCCAATCACAGGCCAATGTGTGATGGCACTGCTAGCCAGCATGCAGCAAATGTGTTGGTCTTCCATCTTGGTGTCATCAATGTGTGCCATTTGCCTCCCCTTCATACGCAGTGATGGTGCATGCATGGGAGGGTTATAGTCATGTGGGACATGTGTCAATGAAGTACTGTTTCTGTTGCTTCTCAGCCCTAATTGTGTGCCATGGTGCTAATGCCTGTTCCCATTTCTTTTCTTTCATGTCTTTGCAGGGGATGACGCACTTGATACTGCTGGGGTTGTGGAGATGGTGCAGACCCAGGAGGGGTCTCAGGCCCGACCGGGCACCAGTGAGGGACGTGGTGTGGTGGTGGGTGAGAACCCACACTTGCTGCAGACCATCATCTCAAGGGGTGTCTCTGGGTGCACCTCCCCCGAGCTCTATTCAGGTGTCGATTTGGATGATGAGACCTATGTGCCGTCGCAGGTAAGTGTTTCTGGGAGGGATTCTGTACTGTCCAACCCACCTGCACCAGGGGTAGAACCCTCAATGGGGATGTCAGTGTTGGTAGGTCAGCCTTTGGTGGTTACGGATGCAGGGTCACACTCCGCAACATCTGATCCTGTTCCTGGGCCAGAAGATCAGAGGGGGAATGCAGTCCTGCAGCCTCAGGCAGTGCCGGCACAGCAAGGCGCAGTTCGCCTTGCCCCAGACAGGTGTGGTGCCCGCCGACGCAGTGGCCGTACGCCACCTGGCAATACCGCATGGGAGCAATCCATATACGGTATGGCAAACCAACAGGCAGCACCATCTGAGATGATGGCTCAGGCCATGGATAGGGTGGCCACTTCCATTGTCCCCCAAGAAAGGCTGATTGAACAACTACAGCAGGCAACAGACTCCATTTGCCAGTCACATAGGGAGGACATGTTGGCGTCCAACAGGGACAGGCGGGCGGCACTGGAGACTCTGCGGGAAGCCATTTCTATTGAGTCCCATGGCCACAGAGAAGCCCTGAGGGTGGAACTCCGTCAGCTCAGGGTAACTCTTGTTGAGCTTGAGGCTTCAACTAACACAAAGACAGAACAGCAGCTGGAGCGGCTCACACGTACGCTCTCAGCTGAGATGCAGGCAACTAGGGAGGAGGTCCGGGCATCCCGTGAGTTGTTGCATGGGGACCTCCGCATGATTATCCTCCAGAACCAGACCTTTCACACCTGCATGCTTGCTGCCATGGAGGACCAGACTAGGGCTTTGCATGGGCTGCCTCCCATAGTGCCACCACCTCCTGATGCAGCTGCAGAGGGTGAGGAGAGCGACAGCAGCGAATTTCTCACAATCGGGTAGCCGTGCAGGCCATGAGCCCATGGAGGTGTTTTTTTGCCGCAAGATCCACACAGGTGGGTTTTGGTGTGCACCCTGTCCTCGGACCTCCTGGGTGGCCTCCCCCACGCCCCCTTGGCCCATTCATGGCCATTTTTGATTTCTGATTTTTGATTTTTGAATTTTGATTTTTGAATTTTGATTTTTGATTTTTGATTTTTGATTTTTTGGACAGTGTGTTGCCTTGTGTGGCTCCCGTGGGCATGCGCTGTATTGTGGCTGGGCACATGCAGGCTTGTCCTGAATTTGGGTCAGATGCTTGGGTTTGTGTGACACACACCCCTCCTGCTTCCCGTTTCCATGGGCTTGCAAAGGGTGTGCCCAAGTGACATTGATTTACACGGTGACGTTGGACTCCCATTTGATGTGTGGGCAGTCTGTAGTCAATACTGTGTATACATTCCTAGTGCATATTGTTGTTGTATTGTACACTTCATGGTGTATTGATCTGTGCCTCTGCATCCATCTCATCCTCCTAATTTGCAGGTCCATTTGTCATGTCTTCACAAGGCGGTCTACTTTGGAAATGGAGTCCATGTTGTAAGCATTGCACCTACACTTTTGCGTGGCGCTAACATTGTACAGTTGGAAGTGTTCGAAGTGCTGGCATTATCAGGTAGTGAGGCTACCAATTTTTTAAGTCCCTACTGTCATGTTTATGATAGGTTGGAGGTTGTGTAGGTGATTAGTATTATTGGTAAGTATTTGGTAATGTGTGCTGTTGGTCCTGCATTACTGTGAGCATTTCATGTGTGGCCAGTTTCCATTAGGGACACTGCAGTTTGTGACACTTGTGTCATGTTGTGGGGATTAATTTGTTTGCTCTCACATAGCATGACATGCCATAGTGTGTTGTTTGGCGGTGCCGGGGAGGGGTTGGGTGACATGGCACTGTTCTCATGTTGTATTTTGCAAGTGGGTATTCATTTTTGCTGCATAGAAGTGTGTCTTTTGATGACACTGCATTGATGGTGTTTGTGTAAGTAGGGATGCACACATTGTGACACTTCCAGATGAACAATCTCAGGCTGCTATGGTTCTGACAGTTGACCGCCCCTTAATTCATCATAATTGACAGATTGAGTCATCATTGATTGTCAGATGGTATGTGCCAGGGCTGTGTGCACTCCACAGGGGTGTGATTTCTATGTGAAGTAATTAGCCTCCAGCTGCATACGGGCTGCCTCACCCCGTGCCCTTTCCCCTCCCATGCGCAGCAGGCGTGCATGTGGTTGGGGATGTGGGGGCACCACCATGTCCACAGCCAGGCCCCGGCGTGTTGCAACATTGTGCAGGACACATGCTGCCACTATGATCCTGCACACTACTGGGGGACGGTATAACAGCTGCCTGCCAGAACGGTCAAGGGAGCAAAAGCGTGACTTGAGCACTCCGAATGTGCGCTCCACTATGCCCTGTGTTGCAATATGGGCTGTGTTGTATCTTACCTCGGGAGGCGTGATGGGGTTCCGAATTGGCGTCATCATGTGGATGCTCAGAGGGTAGGCACTGTCCCCTGGGGAGGTGGTGATGGGGATCATTAGTGGGGTAGTGACATTACTCTGTATCTATCATGCTTGCGTGTGCTGTGGCATTTATACTCACCAAGCAGCTATGCATCGCCATGCCGCCCAGCTTACATGTCCCGGTTTAGGGTTGACATCCTGTAAATAAAGCTGTCGTGGGTGGACCCTGGATAGTTGGCATATACTGAGGTGATGATTCCCTTGGCATCACATACTACCTGGACGTTGATGGAATGCCAGTGCTTTGCGGTTTCTATAGATGTGCTCAGATGCCCTGGGGGGACGTAGAGCCACATGGGTGCAAGCAATGGCACCTAGCACTTTGGGGAATTGTGCCACCCTGTAGAAATCCTGACTGACAGCCTGCCTTTCTGCAGGTGTTCTGGGCAGGTATATGTGCCTGCCGACTGATGGGCGTGCAGTGATGATGGCCAACACCTGGTGTAGGCACCGTGACTGCGTGGCCTGTGACACCCCCCCCACTGTGGCACTTGTCTGCTGAAATGATCTGGTAGCCAAGAAGTGCAGTACATTGAGGACCTTCTCCAGGGGGCTGAGTGCTTGGGAGCACAGGGTGGGTGATGTGAGGTCATCCTCCCACTCACTGACCAGGTCGAGTATTATGTGTGGTGGGAACCTGTACCTCCCATACACCTGGTCATCAGGCATACCAAATAGGCTGGTTCTGGGTGTGAAGATTCTGGCCCTGACTATCCTTCTCCTCCTCCTGCGGTATCCCACGGCCACTGCTGCTAGGAACGGTATATTCATCCTGGCGTCTGAGCTTGTATGTTGTTTGCGCACTCTTTTATGCTGCGCGGGACATGCGCCTGCTTCATGCTGGCGTACGTGTTTCCGGATTGGACCTTTTTTTTTGGCGCGTTGTAGGCGACCGTGTATATCTTCCCGCCCACCCCAGAAATACCCGTAACACGCTCTCCCAGGCCCAGTCGCGAGTAAATATTCCTGCCCACCCCTGGAATACAAGTACCCCACTCTCACAGGCCCAGTCGCGTGTGGAACTTCACGCGCACACCGAAATACACGTACCCTACAAATTTGCGTGTGAAACTTCTCGCATACCCCGATATACACGTACCCAGGGCAATCGCGTGTGGAACTTCCCGCGAACCCCGTAATACACGTACCCGGCTGATATTGCGTGTGGAAGTTCACGCGGACCCATAATACACGTACCCTGATGAAATCGCGTGTAAGACTACCCGCGCACCCCTGAAATACACGTACCCAGGCAAATCGCACTGCTGGGGGGTGGGGGGGTGGGAGACAGGAGTGGGGGTTTGGTGGAGGGTGCCCCTGGATGCTGGGGGGTGGGGGTGCAGGGGGACATGAGTGGGGGCCTGGTGGAGGGTGCCCTACAGTGCTGGGGGGTGGGGGTGCAGGGAGACAGGAGTGGGGGCCTGGTGGAGGGTGCCCCTGGATGCAGGGGGTGGGGGTGCAGGGGGACATGAGTTGGACATGAGTGGGGGCCTGGTGGAGGGTGCCCCTGGATGCAGGGGGGTGGGGGTGCAGGGAGACAGGAGTGGGGGCCTGGTGGAGGGTGCCCTAAAGTGCTGGGGGGTGGGGGTGCAGGGGGACAGGAGTGGGGGCCTGGTGGAGGGTGCCCCTGGATGCAGGGGGGTGGGGGTGCAGGGAGACAGGAGTGGGGGCCTGGTGGAGGGTGCCCTACAGTGCTGGGGGGTGGGGGTGCATGGAGACAGGAGTGGGGGCATGGTGGAAGGTGCCCCTGGATGCAGGGGGGTGGGGGGTGCAGGGAGACAGGAGTGGAGGCCTGGTGGAGGATGCCCCTGGATGCAGGGGAGTGGGGGTGCAGGGAGACAGGAGTGGGGGCCTGGTGGAGGGTGTTCCTGGATGCAGGGGGGTGGGGGTGCAGGGAGACAGCAGTGGGGGCCTGGTGGAGGGTGCCCTACAGTGCTGGGGGGTGGGGGTGCAGGGAGACAGGAGTGGGGGCCTGGTGGAGGGTGCCCCTGGATGCAGGGGGGTGGGGGTGCAGGGGGACATGACTTGGACATGAGTGGGGGCCTGGTGGAGGGTGCCCTACAGTTCTGGGGGGTGGGGTGCAGGGAGATAGGAGTGGGGGCCTGGTGGAGGGTGCCCCTGGATGCTGGAGGGTGGGGGTGCAGGGAGACAGGAGTGGGGGTCTGGTGGAGGGTTCCCCTGGATGCTGGGGGGTGGGGGTGCAGGTAGACAGGAGTGGGGGCCTGGTGGAGGGTGCCCTACAATGCTGGGGGGTGGGGCTGCAGGGAGACAGGAGTGGGGGCCTGGTGGACGGTGCCCCTGGATGCAGGGGGTGGGGGTGCAGGGGGACATGAGTTGTACATGAGTGGGGGCCTGGTGGAGGGTGCCCCTGGATGCTGGAGGGTGGGGGTGCAGGGAGACAGGAGTGGGGGTCTGGTGGAGGGTGCCCCTGGATGCAGGGGGGTGGGGGTGCAGGTAGACAGGAGTGGGGGCCTGGTGGAGGGTGCTCTACAATGCTGGGGGGTGGGGGTGCAGGGAGACGGGAGTGGGGGCCTGGTGGACGGTGCCCCTGGATGCAGGGGGGTGGGGGTGCAGGGGGACATGAGTTGTACATGAGTGGGGGCCTGGTGGAGGGTGCCCCACAGTGCTGGGGGGTGGGGGTGCAGGGAGACAGGAGTGGGGGTCTGGTGGAGGATGCCCCTGAATGCTGGGGGTGGGGGTGCAGGGGGACATGAGTGGGGGCCTGGTGGAGGGTGCCCCTGGATGCTGGGGGGTGGGGGTGCCGGGACACATGCGTTGGTGGGCAGTAGTGCAAGGTGACATGTGGGTTGTCTGGGGTCATGGCCATGGTGGATGGGCTGCCTGCGGGACATGTGCAGGGGTGCAGGGTAGTCCCCTGTGGTGTGGGCCACCTGCAGGGGCCGTGGAGGGTGTAGAGGGAACAGCTGGGAAGACCCACACGGCCAATTCATGTGTGGGACTCCCCGGCACCCCCGAAATACACGTAGGCTGCTGGATTCGCATGTGGAATTTCCTGCGCACCCGGAGTACACGTACCCTGCTGAAATTGCGTGTGGAACTTCATGCGCACACCGAAATACACGTACCCTGCAAATTTGCATGTGAAACTTCCCACGCACCCCGAAATACATGTACCCAGGGCAATCGCGTGTGGAACTTCCCGCGAACCCCGTAATACACGTACCCTGCTGATATCACGTGTGGGAGTTCACGCGGACCCATAATACACGTACCCTGATGAAAACGCGTGTAAGACTATCCGCGCACCCCTGAAATACACATACCCAGGCAAATCGCACTGCTGGGGGGTGGGGGGGGTGGTAGACATGAGTGAGGGCCTGGTGGAGGGTGCCCCACAGTGCTGGGGTGGGGGTGCAGGGAGACAGGAGTGAGGGCCTGGTGGAGGGTGCCCTACAGTGCTGGGGGGTGGGGGTGCAGGGGACATGAGTTGGACATGAGTGGGGACCTGGTGGAGGGTGCCCCTGGATGCAGGGGGGTGGGGGTGCAGGGAGACAGGAGTGGGTGCCTGGTGGAGGGTGCCCTACAGTGCTGGGGGGTGGGGGTGCAGGGAGACAGGAGTGGGGGCCTGGTGGAGGGTGCCCCTGGATGCAGGGGCGTGGGGGTGCAGGGAGACAGGAGTGGGGGCCTGGTGGAGGGTGCCCTACAGTGCTGGGGGGTGGGGGTGCAGGGAGGCAGGAGTGGGGGCCTGGTGGAGGGTGCCCCTGGATGCAGGGGGGTGGGGGTGCAGGGAGACAGGAGTGGGGGCCTGGTGGCGGGTGCCCCTGGATGCAGGGGGGTGAGGGTGCAGGGAGACAGGAGTGGGGGCCTGATGGAGGGTGCCCCTGGATGCAGGGGGTGGGGGTGCAGGGAGACAGGAGTGGGGGCCTGGTGGAGGGTGCCCTACAGTGTTGGGGGATGGGGGTGCAGGGAGACAGGAGTGGGGGCCTGGTGGAGGGTACCCCTGGATGCAGGAGGGTGGGGGTGCAGGGGGACATGAGTTGGACATGAGTGGGGGCCTGGTGGAGGGTGCCCTACAGTGCTGGGGGGTGGGGGTGCAGGGAGGCAGGAGTGGGGGCCTGGTGGAGGGTGCCCCTGGATGCTGGGGGGTGGGGGTGCAGGGCGACAGGAGTGGGGGTCTGGTGGAGGGTGCCCCTGGATGCTGGGGGGTGGGGGTACAGGGAGACAGGAGTGGGGGCCTGGTGGAGGGTGCCCTGGATGCAGGGGGTTGGGGGTGCAGGGAGACAGGAGTGGTGGCCTGGTGGGTGTGCCCCTGGATGCAGGGGGGTAGGGTGCAGGGGGACATGAGTTGGACATGAGTGGGGGCCTGGTGGAGGGTGCCCCACAGTGCTGGGGGTGGGGGTGCAGGGAGGCAGGAGTGGGGGTCTGGTGGAGGGTGCCCCTGGATGCCGGGGTGTGGGGGTGCAGGGGGACATGAGTGGGGGCCTGGTGGAGGGTGCCCCTGGATGCTGGGGGGTGGAGGTGCTGGGAGACATGCGTTGGTGGGCAGTAGTGCAAGGTGACATGTGGGTTGGCTGGGGGGCATGCCCATGGTGGTTGGGCTGCCTGTGGGACATGTGCAGGGGTGCAGGGTAGTCCCCTGTGGTGTGGGCTGCCTGCAGGGGCCATGGAGGGTGTAGAGGGAACAGCTGGAAGGACCCACATGGCCAATTCACGAGTGGGACTCCCCAGCACCCCCGAAATACACGTAGGCTGCTGGATTCGTGTGTGGAATTTCCCGCGCACCCGGAGTACACGTACCCTGCTGAAATTGCGTGTGGAACTTCACACGCACACCGAAATACACGTACCCTGCAAATTCGCGTGTGAAACTTCCCACGCACCCTGAAATACACCTACCCTGCTGAAATCGCGTGTGGAACTTCCCGCGCACCCTGGAATACACGTGTCCAGGCCAATCGCGTGTGGAACTTCCCGCGCACCCCGTAATACACGCACACGCTATTTTTCACACAGCGGGTGTCCGTGTTTGTCGGTACCCCTTTGCACCTCATTTGTCCTAGAGGGCCACAGTATGGATCATTCATCATACCTGTATATGGGTGCTTTTTGTTAGCGCACATTTTGGCGCACATTTATTTCAGGCGCAGGGACGCTACCGCCTGCTTTCTTGTGGCGTACTTGTTTGGCCCTGTGCGCATCTTTCACCGTGCGCTGGTTTGCCCTATTCGATTCCATGAATGCGAGTTGTAGGCGAGTGTGTGGGCGTTCCGTGCACTTGACTCCTGTACTTCCCCCGTGATGCCCATATTTTCACGCGTTGTTCCCCATTCCGAGTGTTACCCCCCGTGTTCTGCCTACTTTTGTAATGTGCGCCGCGCTATGTGTGATTTCGCAGCGGCCGTGGCGCACGCCGTTGGATGACCTGTGCGCCGGCGTGCGCCGCGCACTTTTTCAGCGCACATCCAATATTTTTCTCGCGCACGGACTTCCATGAATCGATGTGCGCTGGTTTCCCTGCGATTTTCGCAGTTGCACTGAGATTTTCGCACTTTTACTGCGAATCGCACGTTTTGGCACCTCTGCGCCGGATTTATCGGCGCACATTAATTCCATGAATCGGCCTGATTGTCTGGCTAAACCTTGGTCAACTTTCATCCCGAAAAAGAGTACTAAAATCCTACCAAGAGATAGAAATATTAGCCACAAATGATCCCAACAGCCAGGTCATTTTAAAAAACAATTTGATTGACACATATGATATGATAAGTCATATATAACGCGCCTGTACACAAGTGTTTCTAGGCACGACAAGACAAAGGAGGGAAGACAGAGGGAGGACAAGACAAACAAGCTTACTAAGGCTTGTGTCATTCAGATCATGCAAGTACAAGAACGAGAAGTGCAAGGGAAAAGGGCGGGGATAAGTACAAGGGAGAGGGGAGGAGTAAATGGGCCAGCAATGCTCTGAGTAAGTGCAGCGAGGGCAGCACGGCTTTGGGTACTGAAAGGAGAACAAGGGACTGTAGGGTTACAGCCCTAAGTGCATGGGAGGCCCAGCGGCACTGCAAGGGTGATTGATCAAGAAAGAGCATGGTACTCAGTCAGACTCTGAGGGTAGCCAAGCAACCAGTTGGTACAGCATACAGGTAGATCGGGTAAATCAGCAGGGGAGGAAAAGAGAGAAGCAGAGGAGAAGAGGAAAGTCTTGAGCTGCTTCCAGAACTTCATGTGGTCCGGCTCAAGTTTGAGAGGGGGAGGGAGGGCATTACAAAGTTAGGCACCTGCAGAGGAAAGAGATCTACCCCCACACTCTACCTGGAAAAGCATCTAACCCTTAGAGAGTTGGAGGTAGTTGAAAGAAGGGCTCGAGAAGGAAGGTATTTGAAAGAGAGTGCGGAATGTAGTGCAGGCCCCAGCCCCAGAAAGCCTTGTGGACAATGTACAGGGCCTTGAACTTGATCCTTGCAGCATTGGGAGCCAGTGGAGAAATTTCAAGGCTGGAGAGATATGGTCCCTCGGCTTGAGGCCAAGGATACGTCTCACAGTCCTGGTCTGGATTAGTTGCAGAGGGTAGAGAGTAGAGGAAGGCAGATTGAGAAAGAGGCTGTTGCAGTAGTCCAGCCAAGAGAGAATCAGGGCTCTGGAGACAGTGAGCTTTTCGGGAAAGTGATAAAGGGAAGAGTCCCTTTGAGGAAGTGCAGTTGGTAGTGGGACTTCTTGGTGATGTCCGAGATGTGAGGAGAGAAAGAGAAAGTGGAGTCAAAGATGACACCAAGGTTTTTTGCCTCGCTGGAAGGCAAAGGAAGAGGGCCCAAGGCGGGCAGCCAGAGTGAGAGAGGGAAAGCAGGGGTCCCAATGAGAATTATCTCAGTTTTACTGGCATTAAGGCAGGGGTCGTTGGAGGTGCACCAATCCTGAATCACGGATAGACAGTGAGGAATGAGCGAGGGAGGAGAGGAGGCTGAAGGGAGCCTGAAGGAAAGCTGAGTGTCATCCACATAACACTAAAAGTTAGAGGAGAAGGTAGAAATCAGGTGGGCCAAAGGGGACAAGTAGATGTTGAAAAACCAGGGCGATAGGATAGAGCCCTGGGAATGCCACAGGTAATGAGAGAGGTAGCAGAGAGAAGGGGACAAAGTTGGACCTGGATGGGGCAGTCCAAAAGGAAGGAGGTCAGCCTATCCTCTGCATAATTGGTGATGCCCAGGTTCTCACAGAGTCGATGGATCAGGATGGAGTGGTTCACCATGTTGAAAGCAGAGGAAAGTTCAAGGAGAATGAGGACAGAAGGAATGCTAAAATCAAGGTTAGAGAGAAGATCTTCACAGGTGTTCAGGAGAGCATTTTCTGCACCTCTGGCAGCCCTGAAGCCAGGCTGATGGTCACAGAGACAACCAACAGATTCAGTGTGGAGAGTAAACTGGGAGATGGCCAGCGTTTCCAAGGGATTGCCCAGGAAGGGGGTGATGGAGATTGGGCAATACTTTGCCGGGCAAGTAGGATCTGCAGATGGCTTCTTGAGGAGAGGGTGAACAAAGGAGGGAAGAGGGGAAAGTAAGTTCCAGTGGTGAAAGAGTGATTACACAAATAGGCCAAGGCTGGAGCGAGGGTGTCAATATGGTCCTGGATGGTTCTGGAAGAGCAGGGAGCACCTATTTGGATGACACTTTCATGGGTCAGACTTGTCAAGAAACCTCATCGGGTGTTGTCAGAGAGAAAAAGGAGAAAGGAGAAGGAGACAGAGCAATGGCCAAAATTGGCCGAGAGAGGAAGAGGGAGAGGAAGAGGAGATAGAGGACAGTATTTCCACTGGCATTAAGGCAGAGATCTTTGGAGACACTGGCAGAGATCGTTGGAGGCTACTAGATAAGCACACTCTTGAGGGCAGTCAACCTTCTCTTACAGGAAGCCAAGAACCACTTGACGAGCCACTCATTCTATATGAAGCAGAAATAGCCATGACTGAGGTAGAAAATACCATGTATCAATCTAAACAATCTGAAGAAGACTTGTCAGTGCTGAAATCACAGCTAAATGATGAACAACTCACCAATTATCTAGAAGTCGCTGAAGAAAATGAACATGGGTTTAAAATGAAACTAAAACTTGTAGCAGTAAAAATTATAAATGTCCACTCCTGTATGTAAGTGGTGAAGCTGGTTCTTTGAAAACATTCTTAGTTAAAATAATCAGCACATTTCGACAAGACTTAACAAACAACAACCTTTCATCTGTTGTAACAGCTCCCACAGGTTTCGCTGCCTACAACATAGGAGGTGTAACTTTACACTGACTACTACTCCTCCCAGTAGAAGACCAAAGCAAATTAGAATACTACAAATTATCAGCAGAAGCTGCTACTGAAGTACGCAGAATTCTTAAACAAATGAAAGTTCTCCCGATAGATGACGTAAGAATGGTTTCCAACCTCATGTTGGCTTTAATTCATCTCAGAATACAAGAAGTCCTAAAACCTACTACAAATAACTGTTTAGAGTAAAGCAGGTTATTATTTTCGGAGACGTCCTACAGTTAACACCAGTAAATTGTCAACCTATTTTCAAAACATTATGACACAAACAATTGCATCACACTCAGCAGCATTGGAATTGCAAATCTACCCAAACAGAAGTGCTGCTTTGGAAAACACATGCTTGTACGACATAGCCCAAAACTACTCCTGCAAAAACAATGTCACACCAGATGAGACAACTGGCAAATATTCAGTCTCAACTTGTGAAGGAAGCCTAGTAAAACTTACAAACACAGCCAAATGAATCAAATAAAGTTATAAATTCAATCTCTGCAAAATAGAAAACGTCATTACAATGCCCTACTACAACTTTTCAAACCTTGGAGAAAAGAAGAAGAATTATTAGGTGACCATAACTCATTTGAAGCTGCATTCAATGCTTATGAAAGCAGATTAACAAATTACAATTTTAAACAATACAAACAAATGTTGGACAATGAGCGCCAACAAGAGGAATGCATTGAACGTCTACTAGATAAAGACACTCTCAAGGGCAGTCAACCTTCTCTTACAGGAAGCCAAGAACCACTTGGCAAACCACTCATTCTAAATGAAGCCGAAATAGCCATGACTGAGCTAGACAACACCATTGTATCAATCTGAACAATCTGAAGACAACGTTTCAGTGCTGAAATCACAGCTAAATGATGAACATCTCACCATTTATCTAGAAGTCACTGAAGAAACTGAACATGGTTTTAAACATGAAACTAAAACTTGCATCTGTACAAATTATAAATGTTTCCTCCTTTATGTAAGTGGTGAAGCTGGTTCTGGTAAAACATTCTTAATTCAAATAATTAGCACATTTCTACAAGACTTAACAAACAACAACCTTTTATCTGTTGTAACAGCTCTCACATATTTAGCTGACTACAACATAGGAGGTGTAACTTTATACCGACTACTGCTCCTCCCAGTTGAAGATCAAAACAAATTAGAATACTACAAATTATCAGCAGAAGCTGCTACTGAAGGATGCAGAATTCTGAAACAAATGAAAGTTCTCCTGATAGATGTAGTAAGCATGGTTTCCAACTTCATGTTGGCTTTAATACATCTCAGAATGCAAGAAGTCCTAAAAACCAACTGTTGAGAACTGTTTGGAGGAATACATGCTATTGTTTAAAGAGAACTACTACAGTTAACACCAGAAAAATGTCAACCTGTTTTTAAACCATTAGGACAAAAACAATGCCGTAACATACTCAGCAGCATTGGAAATGTAAATCACTGGCTACATTTTCGATACATAGAACTAACTCAAAACATGCGTCAGTCTGCAGATCTCACCTATGCTAACATTTTAAAAAGCATTCCAACTGTCCTGCTTGCTAAAGATGCAAAATCCATCTTAAATACTTGAGTAATCCATGAGCTATTTGGGAAAAAAACATCTGCTCCTGATGTCATGGAACAATTAACTCAACAAAATATAAAATGCATGTCCTTAATTTCAACCTGTGCAAGCTGTAGTCAATTCAACAATACAGTGTTGAAAATTGAAATGGTACCCATACTGCATATGAGCTCCACAGACAAACTAGAAGTGCACAGCATGACACTCCCTATGTGTTAACAAGCAACAGCACAACTAAATAGCTTAGAAAAATCTATCTCCAACACAGCTCAATTAGAAAAAGTAATAGCTCTGTGTCTAAACTACAGAGTAGTTCTAAAACATAACCTTGACGTAGAATAAGGTTTAGTCAATGGAGCAATTGCTACAGTTGTTGGCTTCCAAACATATCCACATGACAACAACAATGAGTTTGTCAACATCCACTTTGACAAAAATGCAGAAGTTAAAGAAATAGGCTGCATAATAGCATGTGTCCTTCTTTTCAAAGATACGTATGTATGCAGAGAACAATTCTCTCTATCACTTGGATATGCTGTCACTATTCAAAAATCGCAAAGTCTAACCTAGATCACGCATTGATTGACATTGGCAGCACAGTCATTAAAGAAGGTATGAGTTACGTAGCATTTTCACATCTGCATACACTCAATGGTCTATTCCTAGTTAACTTTGATGCAAAGTCAACACTAACATTCCTTGCATCCTAGAATACAACAGGCTATGTGCACTGTACACCCCATCTAGATATGTACCCTGTACCTCAAAAAAGAAAACCTTGAAAAAGAAAACTAATACAAACAGAACCTATAACAGATCTCCCAACAATACCGCTAAAGAAACAAACAACAACTGCTGCTCCATCAAATAATACAACCACAAAACTGTCTATTACAAAATCAACTGCGCGTCCATCAGAAGACAAATAATGAAATGTCTCTTCTCAAAAAGGAACTTCAGGCTCATCAAAGGGTGCAGAGGCACAACTTGATTAAATTGTTATGCAAATGCGACTATCAGTCTTTTCTTCCAATTGCCACCAATTGTTCACAACATTTACTTAAACAGCTCAGAAAAGTTGTGTTTGCAAATGCTTGTCCTTCATAGAAATGCTGCAAATAATCCTGACAGTACTTAGTGTCTAAGGTATAAGGCAATAATTGGGCTACTTTGCAGGAATGATCAGATTCACCATAAACACACAGGAAGATCCACAGGAATTCATAATATACTTACTACAAGTATTGGAAACCAGAAACATCCCTATAAATGAAATCTTTTAGATTTCATACACATGGAAAAATACATGCACTCTCTGCAACCATGTTTCACAAGAGCACACCCTAATGAACGATTTGTGTATGTATTGATACCAAATTCTGAATCCATTCCATTTCACCAGCTTCTGCAGAATGCAAATCATAGCATGTTATGCCCTTTTTGTAATTCAGACAATTGTTTGAGCATGTAAATAAATACACATGGCCAATATGTGATACTAATGCTTCTAAGGTACAATGCAGATAGAATGAAAAACAACTGTAAGCTTACTATCTTTACACATGGCCAAGTGTCTGTTGGCAATAAAACCTTCACAACAGTGGGCATAATCTACCACACTGGCACCACAACCACTTCAGGTCACTGTACTGCATATGTCAAAAGAATGAAGTGATTGGTTTGAATGTAACAATATTTCTGTTACTCTAAAACATAGGTTACCAGAAAATCTAACAAATGCCTACTTAATATTCCTTCAACCCAAATTTGGTCACTAAACTGTAGCACAATAAACAGTTAGAATACAACAACGGGTATAGAACTACATCCATAATACTAGAATAATACTTTTAAAAGCAAAGATATCTAGCATACACCAACAAGTATCTAACTACTTCAAATATATGCTTCCTTGCAATACACTTCAAATCACAGGTCTTGTTACTACAATACTTTATATAAAATGCAATATAATTAGAATACGCCAACATTGCCACCAAATATAACAAATGCGTACTTAATATTCCATCACCCCAAATTAACTCACTAAAATATAGAATAATAAACAGTTAGAATACACCAACTGGTATCTAACTACATCTAAATTACCCTTCATTACAATGCACTTCATATATGCCATCCATCACTGTTATTCTTGCTGCAAAACTTAAGTCCAGTATAGTTAGAATATGCCAACAAGTATCTAACTACTTTAACCATTCCCTTAATTACAACACTCTTCAAACAAACATGATATCACACTTACACTCACACAATTAGAATATATTGTTTTTATCCTCTATAGATTTTTTTTCCCAATTACCCAATGATTATTTCATGGCAATACAACAACAGTGTAGCACACACTAATGTTGTACCAAACATAGTACATAGAATGTACTGTTTATGAGTACATCCATATGTAAAATTGTATGCAATTAAAGCTTTTACACTATCCTGCTTAACATATTATACTCTGTTTTTTTCACAGCAAAGGAACCAGAGAATCCAGCTTCATTACTCTATGCAACTAAGTAACACTACCAAGTATAATCCTATTTGTTATCGTCACAAAGAAACAAATCCATATTCCATAAGCACTATCCTCAATTGTACAACAATCATTAATACCATATCCACTTCAATTGTATCATTCCACCATATTACAAATGCTGTATACTCCCCCTATAGTACCTATAATTACTATACATTACTATACATATGTTACTGTGGGCACAACCACCAAAAAAGCTCCATGTCAACTTTATTCCACTCCCCCACCCTTTCCAGTCCCTCTTTCGGCCACCAAATAACCCCAAATGAATTTTGTAGACTTTTTCCTCACTGCACTATCCGCGGACCCCGGCAGCTGTCCATGGAGCCAACATGGTGACCGTTTCTGAAAATATGATGTACCTCACTTTTTTCACCATCCAATCAGTGGACACGTGGTGCCCCCTGATTGGTCCAGCTGTGTGCGTGGATCCCAAATCGGGAAGTGAGTCTATGGACTGGACCAGATAACACACATTTTTTTGGACCTAGTTTTTGCCAATTTTTTTAAAACTACTGGACAGATTTTCACTAAATGTATACAATCACGCTTTTGGGAGCAAGCTGCCACCCTTTTCCAAATTAGGTGAAATCCATCCAGTGGTTTGGGCTGTAGGCGCGAGCAAAAAAATGCTTCCATTGCATCTATGAGGATAGGATTTCCACAAATTCTGGGACCTCAGCAATAACGTTGCCCCCCTAAACGAAACCGTACCAAACCTTCCAAAATCATTTTGAGGGGGGCATTTACTTTCTCTGCAAAGTTTGGTGAGGATTCGTCCGGGGCGCAAAGTTATGAGTCACACAAAAAGTGCTCTTTCTATGACTTCAGCAACTTAACCATAACTAAAGGGCCGCTACCACAAGCCCTGTAATACGTCACACATTGCATCTGATGTACAGCTTCCAACCATATCACTGATGTTGTTCATGAGGCCACTATATTATTAGCTACAACAATGAGCAACTTTATGTAAGACATATTCTTTGTTATTCTTCGATGAGATGCAGTATGGACGCATCTAGCTGTCCGGTTGCTGCTCTATGCGAGTTGTGATTCGTTTATGAATATAAGGAGAAGATGGCAATGTTTGCAATCAGAGGCATTAGACTAACTATAGGGACTGACAGGGGTTTGCTTTTTTAATTTAAAAAACAGTTTAACCTGTATGTATGCCCTAACTCTGCTGAAGAAAAGTTATAGCAACTTTGAAAAGAGTCTTCTGCATTTTTGGTACAGTCAAGCACATTTAAAACATCTTTGTGGAGGACATATTATATTTAATAAATTACTAAAATTCCCATACCAGCAATATATTTGCAAATAAAATACCACTGATATGATTCTGTTCCTTCTAGCACTGTGTCTTCAACCATCAATGCTTTAGCTGCTGTAACAGTTGAAGACCTCATCAAACCTTGCCTCCCTTCCCTCACCGAAAGAAAGCTATCGTGGATTGCCAAAGGCACTAGTAAGTCTGAAAAAATACTTATCTTACTTTTTTTAATGAAACAAGTTAATGAGTGTTAGCAATATTTGCTTTAGTAAACTGCTGGATTGTGCTATCATTGAAAAGTGTATTATTCAGACGATGGAAATGAAATTCAAGCTATGTAGCCAACCGCTGCAGGTTTTACCGCTATTAAAGGTACACATTCTAAACGCAGCTAAAACCACAGGTCAAAGTCAGTGGGAGCTAACCAAGTTCCACAACTTTTATTTTTTATTGTGAATTGTTCTGTTTGTTCTATTTGTTTTCATGTTATCGGTTCACTGTTCTTATAAATTGTTTTAAAGAAGTTATTTTCAATTAACCAGAAGACAATACTAACCTCGAGGTCGTCAAACATATGACTACCTGGGCGTTACCACTGATGATAAGCTTAATTGGTCTCCACACCTTGAAAACGTGTCCACTGTGGTGACACAATAGCTTGGTGGAGCTAATTTATTCATCTAACAAAATGGTGGCTATCGTTTACAATCTGACATTATGATTTACACCATGAAAATAATTCCCAAAATATTGTATGGTTTCGAAGTTTGGGCACAGACCCACCTGAAGAAACTCATAGAGCTGGATAGTCCTTGCCTTAAAAATGTGCTAAGACTACCTTGGCATACCTCCTCAGTGTATCTTTCACTTCAGTTTGGGATTGACATGACGTACCTCCAAGCTAGACAGGTGTCTACATAATTCCACCTTTAACATTTTACAACATGTGATTTCACGTGGAATGAATCCACCAATAGTGGGTGGGCGATCCTTTTGATTGGCGCGCTTTATTCAGGACATAAACAAATGGTGCAAGCGCCTAACCGTGACTCCCACTGTACTGTGCAACTGGAAGCGTATATAATAACATCACAAATAAGCGCTAAATCCCTCTTCTATGTAAACAAAGTGGTGAACCTTGGAACTAAATCTGCCAGTGGTCAATATTTATTTGCATTAACCTTACGCAAAAGGCAACCCCAGTTTATTAATGTTTTCCTTAGCAATTGGCCGCTTAGAATCTACATTTGGGTGAAGTTTAATTTAGTGGACACTCATGAAGCTATTGGGGGCCATTACAATATACCAAGAAATTATTGTCATTGCAGGCTCTGTGGCTCATTTGTGATAGAAACATTTAAACACCGGATATTAGATTGCAAGAGCTTGACTTCCCCTTGAAGTCTCACTGCCTTAGCATTTGGTAAACCCGATCTTATCAATTTTAAAGAATCTACTTGGGAGGCCTTTTATCATGGAAATAACTTTGGTCTAAATAATCACATTACTAAATTTTGGATATACATTATTAACGTTTTGGCTTATTTATTGTGATAATATTCATGCCTGTTTATTTTAATGTTTTCTATCTTGATGTAAGAATTTGCATATCAGCCTTAGACAAGGAAGATTATTTGGATAGTATAACTACACCTTTGGTGTGATCACTGTATATGAAACACTGCCTGGGACTGTTGACTTAAATGCGTTATTATCCAAATGGAGCGTGGCTGAATCTGAGATTTGTCTTGTTTGTACCTCTGGCAGGGAAGAAATTGTGCACTTCGTGTTCATCTGTCCGTATTACACGGAACTCAAGAAAATATATCTCAAACTAGTCCTGCTGAAATGTAATAAGCATTTAGTTCCTCTCACTTCCCTTTCATCTTTCCAGCACAAGGAGAAAAAAGAAAAACACTTTTGTTTTTATAATCCCTTTCTTTTCTCTTCCATCCTCCAACCCCAAAAAGAAAGCAAAGAAACACAGAAACACTTTCCTTTAAGTTAGCTCCTCCCATCCAAAAAATGAATAAGAAAAAAGAATCCATTTGTAAAAACACTACATGCAACCCTTTGTGATCATTTGGTTTTAATCCCTTTCCCTAAATTGTACTCCTCCACCCCCGAAAAAATAAGAAAACTACTGTGAACCCCCTCGTACAAAATCTTGTGAAAAGTTTTCCCTTAGTTTCACCCAAAATTTTCACAATGAATTAAGCAATGGGACATGAGTGTAGTTTTGGGAGCATATCATTTTAGGATGAGAAGGAGGTGGCAGATGTTGGGTAAATGTGGTCAAAAATGCACAGATATTTGAGACTGAGGCTGACACCACACCATGGGACATAGATGGAATCCTTGGATAATGATAAAGGTGGATAGAGGCAAAGTGATGGATAGGAGTACAAGAGGAGGAGGCGAAAAGGTTGAAGGGTCAAAACAGTAGTGATCAGTCGTTGGGGGAGGTCCCCCAATTGATGTGGGAAAAGGTGGCAAGAGAGTCAGTGGATGGCAGCAATAAAAGGTGGAGATGGAAGGACAGAAGAGGGAACAGGAGGAGGCAAAAATCGATGGCTGACTGTAGTGGAAATATGAGGAGGTAGATGTTGGGCAGGAGGAAGAGGTACAGCAGAAGAGGGATTCAGGACAACAGGTGGAACATGGGGAGAAGGTGGATGCAGGGCAGCGGAACACAGGGAGGTGAATGATTGGCAGAAGGAAGTGCAGGAAGTAGTATATGAGGCAGATGCAGGGAGGCAGAGAACAGCAAGGATGCAAATATGGGCTGGAGGAAGAGGGTCAGAAGAATGAGGAGTGACAGCAAGACAAGGGAAAGGAGGAGGTTAAATAAGCATTTGCAGGTGGCTCACATGCTGTAAAGGCAGCAAGTGGGGCCAGAGGATGGGACAATCAAGCCTCAGCATTTTCTACCGTGGGCCCCTCCTGAGTTTGAGGAAGGCACAGTAAGATAATTTTGAAGGAGTATGGGAGAGCTGCAATAAGGGAGTGCTGCACAGCAAGGACACTGAATGTTATATATTGGGTATAACTTCAATGCTTATGCACATTAGGGCCTCATTACGAGTTATGGCTGCCTCCAAACTAGGGTCCGGGTCCGGGTTCCCTGAATGGGGAAATACCGGGCCATTCCGACCTTGGAGGGCCCAGTATTTCCCCACCTAGGGAACTGTACCCGGAACATCCCCTTTCCCATTCGAGCCCCCATAGGGCTCAATGGGAATGGGGAGCATGCTAACAACGGGCCTGTTAAGGACAGGCCCGTTGTTAGCATGCTGGGCAGCTTGCGGGACCTGCAAAGGACGTCCGGTAAAACCAGACATCCAGAGCGGGCCCCACGAGGGGACCTTGTAATGAGGCGGTATGGGGTTAACGGCGCCAGCAGATCTACCGCCGCTGTTAACCCATACCGCCAGAGTCCTAATGATGCCCTTTGTGGTGACATATATAAAGATGTAATAATCATGTGGTACCCACCACTCCCACCGCTTTGCTAGCCTCTACCAGTGGTGTAGAGGAAGCATCTGCTAGGTCATTTCACAGCATGACATTGGGCACAAGAACGTGGGAAAGAAACCCAACCACAGCTGTCAGGCCTGTGTTGGCTTGATTAGCTCTCTTGCACCTATGGTGGAAATTTTGGCTGTTCGCCCACAAGGGAGCAGCTGGTGGGAGCCACTGCTCTGAAATCCAGACACATTTTGCCTGCGATTCTAGCTGATGGCCAGCAAAGAGGCGGCAGAGGACGGTGCAGTCCTTGATGCTCGGGAGGATCACATGCATAACCATCATCTGAACATCCTTACATTCATTGAGCAAGGAAGGGATAAGAAGACAGCGTCTCTATGAAGAAATTGGCAGGAAGCAGCACTCAAACACATGCAAATTTGTGAAGAGTTTCACATTTTTTCCACTCACCACTCTCCTTGCACCCTATTATCTAGCAGCCCCCTATGTCTCAATCTTTCGTTTACTCACCCACCCTGTGCGTGCCCTCATGCACATGTCTTCTCCCTCTTTGCCCGAGCCCTCCCACTGATACTCACTATCTAATTACCTCAAAAACACAGACAACATCTTTTCATTCATATCAGCTATAAATCTCCTAATCTTGGAAGGAGCTCCAACTGTTTTGCAGCTCATTCTTGTCTGCTTTGATTGTCTCCCCCACTGACGCTGAGGACATGCTGACATCCCACTGAAAATACTTCCCTTTGTTCACATTTTATCCAGTTGTCTGCTCACAGTTCATATCCAATCTTTCACCTACCACCACCCAGTTCATGTCCCATTTCGACTGAAAGGCTTTTGTTTGCAGGACTTCGCTGGTAATTGTAGTTAACTCTGTATGTTTTTCTTGTCAAAACACACAGATCTCGAGGAAAATGTTATATCGTCCTGTCTAGTATAGCAGGGAGGACCCAGAATACTCTTAAAGGTTGTATCTGCCGAATTGATATGTGGCTTCCCCTTAAACGACTGTGGTTCTAAAGTTGTGAGAAAAGCACTTAAGAACAGAACAGTTGTTGCACCCAGCTAATATCATCTCATCATAATATAACAGCCACCTCACCACCAGCAGTCAGTCACTACCGCTATCCATTTCACACATACACGCCCCATTAAACAAGTCTGCCTCACTTCCTGGTTTGTGACTTGAAGCGAACAACAAGTCTATGGGCCTCATTACGACCCAGGCGGTAAGTTACCGCCTGGGACGTACCTTTACCACCAAGGCATAAACTACGTTTACGCCATGGTGGTTGGCGGACTTACCGCCCCATTCCGAGGTGAGTGGGGCGGTAAGTCCCCATTAACCCATTTACCCTTCCCCATTCCCATTTTTGCCCCATAGGGCATAATGGGAGTGGGGAAGGCGTTAATTACGCCACCGTAAATTACGGTGGCGTAATTAACAAGAAGGTCCCTTAGCGCCATGGATTTTAACACCTGCTAAAAGCAGGTGTTAAAACCTCCATGGCGCTAAGGGACCTCGGAATCAGGCGGTAAGGGTCGGCGCTGTTTACGCCGCCATAAACCCCTTACCGCCTGGGTCCTAATGAGGCCCTATGTGCCTTATTACACGGTAGGCGGTAAGGGTTTACTGGTACCGGTAAGGGCACCGGTACCCGTAAACCCTTACCACCTTACTACGAGGTCCCTTTGCGGGGCCCGACCTTAACGGCTGGTGTAGACCAGCCATTAAAGTTGGGACCTGCAAAGGGACCTTAGTGCTAATTACGGTACCGCAATTTGCGGTACCATAATTAGCCCCTTCCCCATTCCCATTGAGCCCTGTGGGGCAAAAATGGGAATGGGAAAGGGCCATGGAGAAAGGGGGAATTACTGCCCCGCCAACCTTGGAATAGGGTGGTAATTCCCCTTTTCTCCATGGTGGTACCGGTATGGTACCGGCGGCAACCATGGTGCTAATAGCACCATGGTTTACCGCATTCCGTGTAATGAGGCCCTATATCTTTGGAACTGGTGTGCTGCTACTGCTAGGTGTCTTACTATAGTCTTTTTCAATGCAGTGCTACTTCTTATTATATTAATGTTAATTGGTCAACATAGACCACCACAAGGATTTTGCTGTGGAGAGATACAATAGCCCCAGCATTGCTTAAGATCTGCTTCAACTGAAGACCATCAGGAGGGCTGCTTGGGAATTCTAAAGCAACTCTCACAAGTGCTGTTGGTCAGATGGACTGCTTAGGGAACCAGTCCTGTAGTGGGTCGTCATCACTACCCATGTGAACTATGTCATGTAAATAAGCATCCACTAGCTGAGCTGCTGAAGTTCAACTGTATGCTCTTGAAGACCCAGCCACATTGATAATTCCCAATGAAGTGAGTAGTGTATCCCACAGGATCTTTTTCTTCAGCCTATCACTGTCATCAGTAGTGTTATTGTTCACTGAAGGTGGGTTAGATAGTGCAGGTTACAAGAACAATGTACTTGCTGATGATGAAGAAGGCAATTATCTTGCAACTACTATTTGTCTCATTACAAATCTTGGTAAAACGTATTTTCTAGTTGATACAACTAGTACAACCACAGAATGTGCCCACCTCCCATCAGACCATTTTAATAGTTTTTCTTCACAAAAGCTATTTTATATTGTCTCCACAAAAATATGGCATACTTAGTTACAGCCATTGAATGTGCTTTTCTGCCTTCACACATTTCTAAGATTGTTTCTTGACAACTATTTTTTAGTCTGTTCATACGTGTTTTGCAACTAGAGATTTCTTTCACAAATCACAAAGTAGTACACCAAGTACAACCACTGCCTGCCATCAAACAATTCTAAGAATTGTTCTTCATAACTACTATTGTGTATGGTTGCCACAAAACGATGATAAACTCAGAGACACTCAATGTTCTTTTTTGCTGCCCAACAATTCTAAGATGTTTTCTTTACAACCGCTATTTTTGCCTTGTCAAACATTTTTGCATTAAGTTTCTATCTCATTAGTCACAAGTTAGCACACCAAATATACCAACAGAAGGTACCCCTCTACAATCAAACAATTATTCAAACAATTATATGATCGTTTGCTTCTCAACTGCAGTTATGCCTCATAACCACTCTGGCTGACTCTGATTTTCTTTACTACAACCACTGAAAGTACTTAGCGGACATCAAATAATTCTAAGATTTGTTCTTCCCAACAGCTATTTTAGGTCATCACCACAAAAAGATGTTACACTTAGGGCCTCATTCTGAGTTGGGCGCAAAGGGATTACCGGCACCGGTAAGGACACCGGTGTTTCTGCTCCTTACATCATTTGTTGTAAATCAAAAGCATATTAGTATTCATTGTTAATGTTTCTTCACCACTACTACTTTGTCTTGTGTTAGGCAGAATCCAGGGCAGTTCCCTTAGAGAGCACTACCCCAGATTAGGACTACAGGTGAGAGCAATAAATCCCCTTTGGTATCAGTCTGTACCACAAAGATTTAGTTGGTAGCTGTGGCTGAGCAGTCAGACTTATCTCAAGAGGGAGAGGAGCAGTATTCGGGGTTGACACAATAGGTAGTACAGTACTATGGAGCAAGGAAACACTGACCAAAGTTTTGTATTAAAAAGAGAATATATATTTATTTTATACACTTCTAAGTCAACACATAGATCACAGTTAATAAAGTAAGTTAAGTTTAGTCAAAAGCAAAGTATATACAACTCCTTATTCAATGATAGACACGTTTGCGATAGAGTGAAAACTGAGCAAAATGGCACAGTGAAAACCAACTACAAATGACACTCTAACAATGTAATGAAAGGGAGGGAAAGCACAAGTTAAACCGAAATACCTTCAGACACCCCCTAGCAACACTTCCCTGAAGTTTTGTGAACAAGTAATGCACAGTAACACTTAAGCCAAAAGATAAGTGAAGGAAAACTGAGCAAAATGGCACTCCAAAGTTGAAACAGTAGGAAGGAAGAGGGGTTTAGAAGATTTAGGTGCATCCACACATTTCTTATTGAAAACTAATCTAGTGAGAGCAGATCGAACAAATCAGCCAGAGTCAATAGGCCTGAGCCAGAGTCAGTGGTACAGGACCAGGAGTTTAGGAGCAAAAATGTTCTTTTAGCTGCAGTCAAGTATTTAGTACAAAATAGTTGAAGAGGTCGATGTGAGGCAAAAGACAATGTTAAGGGAGTGGGCGGCCGACCCCACAAGTAGTTAAAGGATTTAAAACACCTTTAGGGCTACCACAGAGAAAACGGCGGCCTGGCGGAACAATGTACCTTAAACATGGCTCCTGCGGTGGCGGTTGTTCCTGGTAGTTCCTGCAGGTTGAGGGGTCCAACAGAGGAAGAGAGGCTCTCGTCGTGGAGGAGGGTTCGAGTCGCTGCACTACCCAGGGATGAAACCAGCCACGGTGCTGCCAAACGAAGTTTAAAAGGTACACTCCTTTTAATCGCAGTCCGGGTTCAAAGCTGCCTTGCTATCCGGTCTCCAAGTGCTGGGCACTGTCTATTAGACCAAGGCAGGTCAGAGGAAGCGATTGGTGAACTGGTTGACCCCACCAGCTCAAGGGAAGGAGGCTCTTTCGCTAAAGATCTCCTCTCGTCGTGTGGAAGAAAAGTGGTGAGACGATCCGGCAGGGCTTCACCGGTGGTGTAGATGCTGAAGATGTCTCTGGCTTCTCTCCCCTTTGGTTCCGTAGTTCCAGTGGCGACGTCTTACTCTTCCAGTCCTCAGGACCCTGCTTTTATTGCAGAAAGAGACCCATTCATACAGCCTAGCTGTCACTCACACAGTGGAGTGGTCATCTTGGCGGGAGACCCTCCAGCCTATCAGGTTAGAGTGCGACCTGAGTTGCTGTGGCAACTCTGTCCAGGGGTTCTACTCCCCCTCCCAAAACAACAGGCCCACCCCAGACTCAGAGACGCCGAAAGGAGGGCTTCTGAGCAGAAGCCTGCCAAAAGAGTGAACAAAGGATCCCCGACCTGGGTTGGGAAAATGGAGTAAGACTTGAGAAAGAAGTTTTATCAAAGTTCTGGCAAATAAAACCTACCGGAGTAAAGTTAATAATAAAATAAATGGCAGCATGTTAGAGGCTGTTAGTAAAAGTATTAGCCTCGAACAATGGGAAAATCCCATAAGAAAATATTTGCGGTCGAATGTAAAAGGTAGTAACCACTGCCACCAGCCAGAAACTTTGTAGAGGGGGACTTTAAGGTACCCTCTCGAAAATGAACATAGGGGAAAAACTATTAACCCTTTCCAGTACTTCCATATTAAGATGGGGTGTACTGGTTAAGTTCATAACAATTGACTAGTAAAGTCAATGGGGACTTTACATGCCCTGGGAGACAGTAGTCAGTCTCATGGTATGGAGTCTATGTTTGGGGGTCGCTATGACACCCCTGTGTCACTGCACAGAGGGTGCTGTGTAACACATGTGCATAAAGATGGTTCCTATGTGTGAGAGAAAAGATCCCATAGGCATTAAACACACAAATAGCCTAGAACACACATAGCAACAATGCCTAAGAGTGGGAAAAAGAGTCTTACTCTAAGCAGGTAAAAAGGAATAAACCCTTCAAATCCAGCAAAGCCGCTGGGGGACTCTATCGGTAAGGGAAATTAGCCATAAGTGAGAATTCTCCCTAACATCTCGCCAATCTCCAAACAATTCTAAGATGTTTTCTTCACAACTATTTTGTCTTGTCACATAACTTAGCATCTTATGTTTTCCTTTGTAAGTAACAAGTTGGCATACCCAGTACAACCACTTACTGCACTCACCTGCTCTAAACAATTCTAAGAATCATTATTTGCAACTACTATTCTGTCGCCTCACCACAAATAAGATGATATACCCTTTTACAGCCACTGAATGTAGTCTCCTGTCTCCAAACAATGCTTAGATGTTTTGTTGGCAACTAGAATATCTGTATTTGTTTTCAATAAGATGCCACTACTGTTTTGCCCCTTCAAACATCTAGTCAACTAGTATGGGTTTCTCATCCATCACAACAAATTGGCACTGTAGGATATTTTGTGTAGATTTGGGGCCTGGCAGTATTTTCTTACCGCCAAAAATAATGGTAATTTGGCAATGACTAATCCTTGCATTTAGATTGGGTTTGGCCTTATCTCCTTTCAGGGACCATTCCTTATTACAGTATACAGGATCATTTAATGGTATACATTATTGTTGGTGGTGGCTATCAGTCATTTGGTCGAAAACCAAATGGTCGAATGACCATTTGATCGATGTAAAATGATCGAAAAAAAAGGTCGAATTTTTTATTTTTATTTTTTATTTTATGGGGGGGGGGTTCCCCCCAACCCCTCTTTTTCTTTATTAAAAAACATTTTTTAAGCAACCAAACTAAAAAATATATATAAATAAATAAATATGACCTTTTTTTTCGACCATTTTGATTCGATCAAATGGTCATTCGACCATTTATTTTCGACCAAATGACCGGACACCGTTGGTGGTATTTTGGTGAGCATAATTTTTTTATTTTATTTGTGGCCCCAATATACAGAATCCTTCTTTTTCTCAGGCTGTTCGTGTGATCTATAGAGGCCTCGGACCTACATTCAGAAATACCACAATTTCACATATAGCATTCTCAATAACCTGTGGTACTATCATTAATTTATATACATTAGTGATCTATGTTCCATAGGCCTCTTTGCTGATTCATGTACGCCCAGCAAAATCTATTGTATTATATTCCACTCAGAAATCACACACTGAGGGGAAACACGCACACAGCTATTTTTCATTGCTAGTGATATTATTCCACCTGTATGGAAACATCACTGATGTATTACCTAAAAATCTTCCCCTTCTCCTGGAATATTATTCTAGATGCACCAAATAAAAAGACAAAAGCAAAAACATGGTTTGTGTATATTATACTTGTATTGTAAACAGTTGCATCTCCAAACAACATCTTACCCTTTTTTTTTTACATTATTCTCTGAAATAAACAGAAGAAAAAATATGCGGCAACAGAACGAAATTCACTTTGCATCATCTGTAACAAGAAGAAAAGAAAAATACAGCGACAGCATGGCATTCACTTTGCAACATTAGTACCCCGGCGAGAGACAATCAGAATGCAACAAGCATTCTGATTGGCTCTCGCCAGGTCCCTACCCGGCCGGGAATCCATCCGTCGGGATTCCACAGCCTTTGTCCCCAGCGGGGGGCGTGGCAGCCTCTCAGCCAATGAAGAGGCTCGAAGCGGGGCCCTCCCCGCGCCTCCCGCGGCTGAGAGGCTGCCTTCGCTCCCCGCCGGGGACTCGGGTAAGTCTTTTTTATTTTTTTGTATTTTTCCCTTCCCTTCCCTCCCCCCCACCCACCCTCCCCAACTTACCTTCTTGATCCTGCATCCCCGGCGGGGGACGAGGGAAGCCTCCAGCCGTGTGGAGACTCGGAGCGGGGCCATCCCCGCTCTGCGCCTCTTTTTCCCCCATCCCACTCCCGCCCTCCCAACCCCACTTACCTTTTTTTTAATCCTTTTTCGGGAGCGGACCCACTGGGAACACTTGTGTTCCCAGCGCGTCCGCTCCCGATGACCACCATGGAAAGGGAAAATGGACTCCGTTTTCCCTTTCCATGGCGGCGGCCATTTTCTTGGTCATTTTTTTTCTGTCCCAAAACGCTGCAGTGTTGAAACGCCGCAGCATTTCGAAGACAGAAAAAAATTGATTTTAGTACCCCGGTCACGCAAATTTTGCGGGCCGGGATAGTAATAGCAATAGAACCCTCGCGGTGGGGGCATTAGCGACTCTGGTAATGCTCCGGGGCCTTCGGTAAGGCCCTCGCTTCACTAGGGTCCTCACCTATGGGCCCTGGGGCATTACCTGAGTCGGTAATGCCCTCGCCGCTCGGGTTCTATTGCTTAATTATAACGTGGCAATTAAACACAGGGATTCCCTATTGCTATTCTCCCTGCCTGGTATTTATATAAGGACATCCATACCACACAATCTCAATTCACTTGGATAATTACCAGCTATCTGTAGCTCTCCCACGCGTGACCTCCCCGCGCTCGCCTCCTCCGAGGAATGGGCCCAGGGTCGTCCTTGTAATCTTGAAGTTTGAAGTGCAGAGCAAGAACATGCAGTAATCTGCAGTTCTCAAGCAAGTGCCAAGTGAGACTGGCCTACCTCACAGCAGCTCAGCCAAAGCGATCTGAATTTAGTTCTGTCAGAACTTGTCCAGCAGAACTCTGTTGCATCCCCCTATGCTTACGTGTAATCACTACAGACACTCTGCACCAATCAAATTCAAAAGACCGTATCCTCTTTCCTTCTACAATAGCTCAACTTTTACAGTAAGAAACTGCATCTAAACTCATTTTCTGGCATGCAAAAAAGATGGCACACTCAGTTACACCTACCTAATGTAATTTCCTGCCTGCTGATAAACAATTCACTGATTTTGTACTCTTCCCTCATCACTGATTAAAAATATCATGGGCTTGCAAGTCATACAAGGTGCACACTAGGACTCTCTCCTCCCCTACTAGTAGTCAGTAGTAGTCATGAAAAGGTCTCCTATCCAAATTCAGTGTTCTGCCTCTCCCTCAACTGAAGCCGACTTTAGGTTTTCAATTTCTCCTTCGACTAAAGCCTGTTTTAATTTTCTACCTCTCCCACATCTAGCCCAGCAGTATCCTGTGTCTTTTCCTGCCTAAAACACTGATCCAGAAATCAATACCTATACCAGCCAAAATGCCCTCCCAATGACATGTAAAGTTTAGGAAAGCTTTTCAAATTTTTTTCCCTCGCTTTCATGGTGAGTCAGTGTTAGTCAGCAATTCCTTTAGCACTGGTTAAAGGCCAATGAAGGTAGATCTGTGAGAATTACATCGCCATAGTTGATGAGTCAGATGACAAACATTTATCTGCGTTTGTGAGAAATTCTTGGGTGGAAAAGGGTTGACATGTGTAGGAATATCTTGAACGTTTGCAAATGTAATATCTTTTTGTGACATGGGCATCATTTTCAGGATTTGTGGAAGACTAATGAGGCAAGGCCAGTGAACGGGTGTATGCCTCCCAAAGCATTGTGCCAGTGTGAGGCCCTCGTGCCCTTACATTAGATCCAGAATTGATGGTTCCAGGGCCTAAATGACACCTACTCAAACATAGCCCTCAGCAGCTGTTGGTGTAGGCAGATGCCTAAAACTGCCCTATTGCAGCACTGTTCCTGTGAGGAGGATATATTGCCACTCCTGAGCATTTCAGACATGCAGAGTTATTGTATATGTGATATATTGTTTGAAGGTTCTGTATGGTCAAAGAAGTCTGAATTCCAGTCCAAAATGCTTCTTGCCTTGGCTTCAGAAAGCTTAACAAATTCATTGTTATCCTTGTTATTGATTGCTTAAAGTCGTTTAATATACCCGGTGCCCCATGACTAGTTATTTTTTTTAATTCTAAAGATCGTTGTGATATTCCCAGAAAACATCCAGAGATTATTGTTCTTTGATACCACTGTCTCGTGGGGCCCAGCACTGATTCTCCTTTCCATCCAAAACCACAAAGATTTGTTAAATGATATTGGGATCTAATACGATGCCAACTTGCCCTGCTCACGCCATCCGAATAGTCGTATCCCTTGTTCATAACTTGCGCACAACAATCAGCCTCTCCCTGCCAGTCTTCTTTTAAATGTAAACGTTGTATAGAAATCCTGCAACATTTCAATATGATTTTTCTCTATATTCATGTGTGACTATGCATGTCTCCCTTGGCATGCATTCCTTGAAATCCCTTCTAGAGCACTCTTTATTGATGAGTTAATTCAGCTCCACTACATATCAATACTTATGTCTCCAAACCACGGACCCATACTACAGTAAAAGGCTTATTTTCGTGTTGCTCACGCCAAACCTGACTTACAAATAGAACCATATCCCGGGTGGAATCAGTTACATTATGTACCTTCCTTCCAGGAAGAATTCTGCATAATTTCTCAATGGGTAATTTCTCCCATGTTCTCTACATATGACATTAAAGGCAAAAGATTGCCTGAATTAAACTGGTGCACCTAAAAAGCACTTCCGACTTCTACCCTCCTCCCTGCTTCTGTTGCTGCTACCTTCCCACTCTTCCGTTCCCCTTGAGCTGGTGCTTTGCTCATCCTCACGTTGTCACACAGAATGTAATTCCAGATGTTATCTCTGTGAGAGGCCACCTTTATGACTTTCGCCTCCACCTTACCCTTTGCATTTTCCATCAACAGCTGTTTTAAGCATCTCCTGATGTGCTCAATCTCCTTGGCAAGGTCAATCGCCTTATTGAGTGTTAAATCACTCTTGAAACAAAGTCTTTCTATGATAATTTGACTGATGCACCACAAGAGAAACTATGCTCATCATGTTGGGTTCCAAAATTGCAGTTGATGGCAGGCCTCTATGAGGTGAGCTATAATCTTTTGCTGATTCTACCTTTTGCTCTTTAGCCCCAACCCTGTACTTTTCTATAATGGGTTCACTTTGGGCAGGTACTCCCTATCCAATTTTCTTAAACCTTTGTCAAATGCATTCATCCTCCCTTTCTCCCATTTCTAAGGGGGGATTCAGACAAACGCTTGCTTGTACACTCTCCAATCCACATGGCTTAAAGAAAGACACAGCAAGGCGTCCCCCTGCCAATGTGAATGTAGAACCATAGGCTGCTAGAATGTATTTTTAAAATCCATCTTTCCAAACCTGCCATTTGGCATGTGGCTCTCTTGGGTTGAGGGGAGCAGGGATTGTCATGGTACTTTGGACAGAGCCAGATGGCACTCACAGCGCTAGGGTGTGAGGACCTGTTCCCTTTGTGCCTCACTCTCCTGAACAAACTCAGTCATGCAGCATCCGAAAGAAGCAAAGCATTTGCTGAAAATGTTCCTCATTACAAGTGTGGCAGTCTGGAAATAAGGGTGTGGGTCGCAGCGTACCAGCACCCATTCTGAATCGCCACACTACAACTCTGCCTTCCTGGGTCTGACCAGTGCTTCCATCTCCCCATTCCCTTAGAGTCCCATATTCTTTCTGACGCCTGATATTCTGGGTCCCCGGGACTTGTCCCGGTGGCACAGGGATCGCAGGCGGTGGAAATGTTGTTACCGGTCCGGCGGCAACCCACCGGTAGCACTGGCGGATTACCGCCGGACTCGTAATGAGGATCAATGTGATTAGATTATTACACCACTTAATGTTGCAAAGTGTACCATGCAAAATCGGCAGCTGTCATCCCTGCGTCACTAGCCTGCAGAACAGGCAGTGATCACATGAATAAGCCAAATTGAACATTTGACATTTGTGCAAACGACTCATCACAATCTTAATGTTGAGATTTATTATGACTTTGAAATACAAATACAGTTGCGTAACCATGGCACCATGTTAATTTGATCACTAAACGATGATGCTATTGCCAGTAGATTTTGCTATTGCAGAATCAGAATGACCATTCTAGTCACAATTTGCAAAGGCCTTGATAAAGCGCGCTCAACTGCGAAACTCTTGTCAGCTTATTACATATTACACATAGAAGAATTCAATGCATTGAAGTAAACCACATAACTTTCAAGGCGTGCATGAAGAGAGCTCGAAATGAAGAGGTCTTAATACTCAAAGACATGATCATCCATATGTCTAGCAACATATGAGATAAACATCAATACATCAATACGTTATTAATGTGCAAAAGAAAATATTGCTGTTTGATATAGAGACAATACATTAAAAAAAAAGTGGAAGACCATTGTGGGGAAATCGATAGAAGTTTCAAAAATCATAACTTGTGGAGACCCACACGTCGGAGTGTATATCAAGGTTATCAAACCTCCTGATATACATTTGAACTCTGTATTCTTTAATAACTTCTGCTTTAAGATAATATTGTATGGAGACGTTGCAAACTGTTGCATCAACATAGAAATTTAACCACGACCAATTATCCGACGGCGTGGTAGTGCAGAATACTGCAATGTATGGGTTTGTGGTAGTGCATATTAGGCCATGTCGCTTGCTCACACCACAGGTGGATGCCAGAACAGACTGTTTCATAACCAGGTAGGAAGCTATGGCAGGCTGCATTTACTTGGAGTGTATGTAGTTTCAATGGACAGCTGCAGGCTAAACGCAAATTACCCCTATAATGGCACAGCAACTTATCCTAAAACGAGATTTTTCAATAGTGATCAGTCACCTTATCGAAGTCGATAAAAGACATCACATGTTCAGGTTAAGCCACATACGCTAAGGACACAGGTTATTTTATGAAATTATTCAAATATCAATGTCACTTGTTTATGCTTTGGATTGAACTTTGCTTTGTTGACATCCAATGAGCTTCTGACTTACCAAAGGTCGCTTTGTCATTGAGTATTTGAATAGAAACTTGAGAATCGTCACAATGATGCCATGTGTGTCAAAGTTGACACACTGTGACCAATTCAGGCCCTAGTATCCTTTTTGATCACAAAAGCGAACAATTTGTCTGTGACATTATGTAATCAATCATTGCATTCAGTGGATGATGGGGGGATATGAGGCCAATGCCTGGAATATAAAAGGAAAAATGAGTTACGCATTTCAGATTTTGAAAAAATATAATTGCACATGTATTGTATCAAAAACAAACCTACATCTTTATGTTATAATAACATGTGATTTAAAAAAATGTTTTCTGTACAGGTCTGGTTTATGGTGCAGTGTGCATTGCAATGTCTGCAGTGGCAGCATACATGGGGAGTGTGATTCAGGTTGGTGTTTTAAAACCTTTTAGTACATTATTTTATGGCAAATACATCTGACATTTGAGAATACAATGAGTCATTTTTATGCCTGGCTAAGGTGAGCTTAGCTCGCTGCAGGAGATCATGAAAGTACACATTACAGAGGGGCCCTCGTACTACTCTTTCATGCAAAACTAGTGCCTCCTTGCGAGAGCTCTGTTACAGCTGATGGCCTTTTGTAAGGGACAGTGCATCTGCCTACGTTGGGAATGGATTAGTCAATGATAAGTTTTAAAGCATGTGCTGTTTTCCTGCTGTGTGGTACATTGATGTGTCTTCTTTTACACTGCATATGTGTTTCTATTCTTGTAATCATTGTGATCTTAGGTTGATTTGTGTGTTTGGACAGTTAGAAAAAAAAACAATAGACATAGTAAACAGACGTTCGTACTTATGGATTGAAGAGATTTTATCATGCCAATTAATGTTATAATATCTGTGCAAACAATAGCTTGCCCATATTTCTGCTATTCAAAATTATGTAGTAGCTATGTTGGGTCAGTTATAGTAATTGTGATGATTTGACAGCACATTTTGATATTGTCTCAAAACTCATTGTCAATACACCTTATTAAGCATAGGCCATTGATACCTACTAAATACTTCAGAAATCCCAAAATATCTGCAGGTTATTGTTTGGTCACATAGGAAAAAAAATAGTCATAGAAAAAGACCCCTGTTCAACAGCGCAAGGGAGGAATGAGCGACAGCACAAAAGGAAAAGAGCAACAACACAAGTGGAGAAGGATCGACAGCACAAGGGGCAGGAGCGACAGCACATGGGGAATGAACGAAAGGGCAAGGGGGTAGGAGCGACAGAGCAAGGGGGAGGAACGACAGCAAAGGAGCATGTGCTGTTTTCCTGCTCTGTGGTACATTGATGTGTCTTCTTTTACACTGCACGATATGTGTTTCTATTCTTGGAAACATTGTGGTCTTAGGTTGATTTGTGTGTTTGGACAGTTAGAAAAAAACAATAGACATAGTAAAAAGGCGTTCGTTCTTATGGATGGAAGACATTTTATCAAGCCCATTAATGTTATAATATCTGTGCAAACAATAGTTTGCCCATATTTCTGCTATTCAAAATTATGTAGTAGCTATGTTGGGTCAGTTATAGTAATTGTGATGATTTGACAGCACATTTTGAGATTGTCTCAAAACACATTGTCAATAAACATTATTAAGCATAGGCCATTGATACCTACTAAATACTTCAGAAATCCCAAAATATCTGCAGGTTATTGTTTGGTCACATAGGAAAAAAACTAGACATAGAAAAAGACCCCTGTTCAACAGCGCAAGGGGGGAATGAGCGACAGCACAAAAGGAAAGGATCAACAACACAAGGGGAGAAGGATCGACAGCGCAAGGGTGAAGGAGTGACTGCACAAGGGGAAGGAGCGACAGCGCAAGGGGAAGGAACGACAGCGCATGGGGAATGAATGAAAGGGCAAGGGGGTAGGAGCGACAGAGCAAGGGAAGGAATGGCAGAAAAGGAGCAACAGCGCAATGGGGAAGGAGCAACAGCGCAAGGGACAAGGAGTGACAGTGCAGGGGGCTGAAGCGGCAGAGCAAGGGGGCTGGAGCAACAGCAGAAGGGGGAAGGAACGAGAGCACAAGGGGGAAGGAGTGACAGGGAAAGGGAGAAAGGGGTGACAGCACAAGGGGTTGGAGCGACAGAGCAAGGGGGAAGGTGTGACAGCATGAAAGGCAGGGAGGAGCGACAGCTCAAGAGGAAGAAGTGACAGCGCACAGGGGAAGGAGTGACTGTGCAGGGGACGAAGGGGCGACAGAGCAAGGGGGATAGAGCAACTGAGTAAGGGGGTATAGACAGAGCAAGGGGGTAGTAGCAACAGCCCAATGGTGGCAAGGAGGAACAGCACAAGGGGGAAAGAGTGACATAACAAAGGGGAAGGAGCAACATGGCAAGCAGGAAGGAGTAACAGCACAAGAGGTGGAAGGAGGGATATCACAATGGTGGAAGGAGGGGCTGCGCAATGGTGGGAAGGAGGGACAGCCCAATGGGGCAGGAGCAACAGAGTAAGGTGGAAGAAGCAACAGCACAAGGAAGAAGGAGTGACAGTACAGGGAGGCAGGAGTGATGGAACAAGGGGGAGCCACAGAGTAAGGGGGAGGGAGTGACAGAGCAAGGGGGCTGGAGCGACAGTGCAAGGGGGAGTGCGAGATCACAAGGGAGAGAAGCGAGAGCACAAGGGGAAGGAGAGACAGGGCAAGAGAGAAAGGGGGTCATCACAAGGGGTAAGGAGCAACAGTGCAAAAGGGATAGGAACGACAGAGCATGGGGGAAGGAGTGACATTGCAAAGGGTGGGAAGGAGTGACAGCTCAAGTGGAAGAAGTGACAGCACGGGGGAAGGAGTGACTGTGCAAGGGAGGAAGGAGCAACAGAGTAAGGGGGAAAGAGCAGTCAGTAAGGGGGAGGGAAAAACCAAGCAAGGGGGTAGGAGCAACAGCCCAATGGTGGAAAGGAGGAACAGCGCAAGGGGGAAGGAGTGACATAACAAGGGGGAAGGATCAACATGGAAAGGGGGAAGTACCAACATTGCAAAAGGTGGAAGGAGCGAGAAAGAAAGAGAGGGTGGGAGCGACAGAGCAAGGGGGAAGGAGTGGCAGAGCAAGGGAGGAGGAGGGATAGCGCAATGGTGGAAGTAGGGACAGCGAAATGGTGGGAAGGAGGGACAGTGCAATGGGAAAAGAGCAGCAGAGCATCGGAGAAGGAGTATCAGAGCAAGAGGGAAGGAGTGACAGCGCACAGGGGAAGGAATGGCAGCACAATGGGGAAGGAGAGACAGTGCAAGGGGGAGGAGCAACAGTGCATGAGGGGTAGGAGCGACAGAGCAGGGGGGAAGTAGTGACAGCACAAGCGGCAGGGAGGAGCTACAGCACAAGGGGGAACAAGGGGAAGGAGTAACAGTGCAGGGGGAGGAGCAGAAGAGCAAGGAAGGAAGGAGTGACCTCACAAGGGTTAAGGAGCGACGGCGCAAGGGGAGTAGGAGTGACAGAGCAATAGGGGTGGGAGCGACAACACAGTGGTGAAAAAGAGCAACAGCACAAGGGGGAAGGAGTGACAGCGCAAGGGTGGGAATGAGCGACAGCACAAGGGGGAATTGATATTGATATTGTTATTTTATTTGTATTCGCCGGTAACCAGGTGTTTCAGAAAGCGACGAGGCAAGGGAGGGGAACAGGGGAGAACAAAACAATGATCTTACTAGGCCCAGTGACACTCAGAACGTGCAAGTGCACGGGAGAGGGAAAAGGGGAAAGTGCATGGGCGGTGGGGGAAGTGGAAAGTGCTGAGCAAAAGGAATACAAATAAATAAATAATAAATTAAATAAATAATAAAAGCAGCAAACAGTGGTAGTGCAGCCAGCAAGTGGCAAGTGGTAGGTTTAAGGCAACAGACAGGGTGTGTCTGATAAGTGCAGAAAAGGGGGAGGGCTGTAGGGTTACAGATACAGATCCCAGTGCAAGGGATTGCCAGGAGGCAGTGCGGGTGGGTGGCAGGTTCAGCAGGTACCTGGGCCCGAACGTCTGAGGGTAACCAGGTGCACAATGCTGAGACAGAACAGATCAGCAGGGGAGAGGGGGAGCAAAGACAGAAGCAAAGGGATAGATCTTTAGGTGCTTCCTGGACTGGAGATGGTTCTCCTCAAGTTTCAGAGTGGCAGGGAGGCTGTTCCAGAGGGACGATCAGCCGAAGACATATAGCTAACCCCAGCTCGTTTCTTTGAAAAACGACTAACCCTGAGGGAGTTAGAGTTGGAGGAGTGAAGAGCTTGGGAGGGAAGGTATTTACGGAGGGTCAGCTGAAGGTATTTTGGACCCAGGCCCCAGAAAGCCTTGTGGACAATGCAAAGTGTCTAGAATTGACAGTCCAACGGTGGGAAGGAGCAACAGAACAAGGGGGAAGGAGCAACAGCACAAGAGGTGGAAGGAGCGAGAAAGAAAGAGGGGGAGGGAGCAACAGAGTAAGGGGGAGGAGGGACAGTGCAATCGTGGAAGGAGGGACAATGCAATGGTGGGAAGGAGGGACAGTGCAAGGGGGAAGGAGAAACAGAGCAAGGGGGAAGGAGTGACAGCAGAAGTGGGAAGGAGCGGCAGTCAAGGGGAAGGAGCAACAGCACAAGGGGGAAGGAGAGATAGTGCAAGGGGGAAGGAGTAAAAGCACAAGGGGGAAGGAGTGACAGAACAAGAGGGGTAGGAGTGACAGATCAAGGGGGAAGGAGTGACAGCACAAGGGGAGGAGTAATAGCACAAGGGGGAAGAAGTGACAGCACAAGGGGGAAGGAGTGACAGTGCAGGGGGAGAAGCAACAGAGGAAGGGGGAGGCAGCAACTGAGAAAAGGGTTAGGAACAACAGTGGAGGGTGGGAAGGAGTGACAGCACAAAGGGGAAGGAGTGACAATGCAAGGGAGGAAGGAGCAACTGCACAAGGGGAAGGAGCAACACTGCAGTGGGAAGGAGTGACAGTAGGGGGGAGGAGGCGACAGAGCAAGGGGGAAGGAGTGACAGCACAAAGGGCAAGAGCAAGTCACAGCACAAGGGGAAAGGAGTGACAGTGCAAGAGGGGTAGGAATGACAGAGCAAGGGGGAAGGAGTAACAGAACAAGAGGCAGGGTGAAGCAACAGCACAAGGGGAAGGAGTGTCAGTGAAGGGGGAAGGAGTGACAAAACAAGGGGAGTTGGAGTGACAGAGCAATGGGGGTGGGGATGACAGAGAAAGGGTGGAAAGGAGTGGCAGCAAAAGGGGGAAGAGTTGACAATGCAAGGGAGGAAGCAGCAACTGCACAAGGGGGAAGGAGTGACAGTGCAGGGGGAAGGAGTGACAGAGCAGGGGGCAGAAGCGACACAACAAGGGGAAGGAGTAACAGCACAAGGGACAGGAACAAGCAACAGCACAAGTGGAAAGGAGCAACAGCACAAGGGGGAAAGAGCGACAGCACAAGGGGGAAGGAGTGACAGTGCAGGGGGAGGAGCGACAGTGCAAGGGAGGAAGGAGTGACTGCACAAGGAAGAAGGAGTGACAACGCAAGGGGAGTTGGGGTGACAGAGAAATGGGGGTGGAAGCGACAGAGAAAGGGAGAGGCAGTGACTGAGTAAAGGGGTAGGAGTGACAGCGCAAGGCTGGGAAGGAGTGACAGCACAAGGGGGCAGATGTGACAGTGCAAGGGAGGAAGCAGCAACTGCACAATGGGGAAGGAGGTACAGTCCAGGGGGAAGGAGTGACAGAGCAAAGGGCAGGGAGCAATAGAGCAAGGGAGTAGGAGCGACCACACCAGTGGCAGGAATGAGCATCAGCACAAGGGAGAAGGAGAAACAGCACAAGGGGTGAGGAGTGACAGTGCAGGGGGGAAGGAGTGACAGAGCAAAGGGGAGGGAGTGACATAGCAAGGGGATGGGAGTGACAGCACAATGGTGGAAAGGAGGTACAGGGCAAGGGGGAAGGAGTGACATAGCAAGGGTGGAAAGAGTGACAGAGCAAGGGGAAGTAGTGACAGCACATGGGTAAGGAGTGACAGTTCAAGGGTGAAGTAGCAACAGCACAAGGGGAGGAGGGGCAGTGCAAGTGGGAAGGGGGAACAGCACAAGGGGGAGGAGGGATAACATGAGGGGGTTGTAAGTGACAGCACACGGAGGGAAAGGTGCAAGTCTGGTGTACATCTGTTGATTGTGTGTATAATTTCATTGAACTCAATGGGGCTCATTGTTTTCAATGCGTAGAGTAAGCAACATGACTTAAAGCCATGGGTAAAAGCTTTAATGCATTTTGCTTAAGCTATGCCCCCTTTTCAATCGTCTGCATGGCGAAGAGGAGGAATGATGCGCAATCTGCGTTTCCATCACCTCCCTTTCTCTCTGCCATACAAATGCTACGGTATTTGTACTGGCATACATTTTCATGCTAGTGCAAATGCTGGAGAACCCATTGATGTCTGCAGGCTTTATGCACCAGCATAAAGCAGGATGGCCCCATAGGGATTCATTATAAACGTTGCCTGCCATGCTCTCATGGCAGGCAGCGTTTACAATTACAATTAAATGTTGCCTGTCATGCTCGCATGGCAGGCAGCGTTTAATTGTAAATGCAAACTGTGCCTGCCATAGAACCATTGCAGGCAGCGTTTACTCACTTTGCACGGTGGAGTGCAAAAGCAGGGCAAAAGGCTGTGTACACACATATCTGAAGCCTTTTGCCCTGCACATTTCCTCTACACCGTGCAAATGAGCACAATTTGGCAGTGGGAAGCCACCTACCTGTATGTTTACATGTAATGGCTCCCTGCTTCCAATTTACAGGGATCTACAAAATTAGCCAGAATAAGATTTCTTTCAAGGACAGCAGTTTGTTGTCAGTGGTACTTTCAATCATTTATATGGCAGAGAGATGGGGTGGAATGCAACTAGCCTTTCCGCCACCTTCCTTCCTCTCGACCATACAAATGTTGCAGCATTAGCGACAGCACACGGGGGTAAGGAGGGACAGAAGAAGGGGTAAGGAGAGACATAGCAAGTGCGGAGGGAGCGACAGCACAAGGGGGGAGGAGCAACAGCACATGGGGAAGGAGCTACAGTGTAAGGGATATGGAGCGACGGTGCAAGGGGAAAGGAGCTACAGCACAAGGGGTAGGTTCAACACTGCAAGGGGAAGGTGGGGTTGTGCAAGGGGGGAAGGAGGGACTGCACAAGGGAGGAAGGAGCGACAGCACTGGCGGAAGGATGAAGAGAGCAAGGGAGGAGAGAGTGACAGAGCAAGGGGAGAAGGCGCGATAATGCAAGGAGGAAGGAGCGACAGCGGAAGGCATGAAGGAGCGACCACGCAATGGGGGAAGGAGCAACCATGCCTGGGGAAGGAGCATAAGCGCAACAGGGAAGTAATGACAGTGCAAGGGGAAGGAACAACAAATCAAGGGACAAGGAGCGATGGTGCAATTGGGAAGGAGCAAGGGGGGAGGGACCGTGCAATGGTTGGATGGCGCTACAGAGCAGGGGGCTGGGAGCGACAGAGCAAGGGAGAAGGAGCAACAGTGCAAGAGGGAGGAGAGACAGGGCCAGTGAGGGAGGAGAGACAGCACAAGGTGGAGAAGGGACAGCTCAAGAGGGGAAAGGAGCAACAGTTCCCCAATTTCATATGCCCCATTTTCAATCATTTGCATGGCGGAGAGTAGGGACAGTCAAGAGAAAAAAGCTGGATGAACAATCCAGCAAAGACCGATGCTCTCATTGTTGCTCAGTAGCCTGAGCTTCTTTGTTTATAATTTCTTTTTCAATTTCAATAATGATTCATCCAAACTTTTTATAAATTGTTTATTCACAATTTATTTTGTTTTTAAGTGTGCATATGCAAAATCGTTCCATTCATATATTCATCTGCGTTGTGGGTGAACCCATCCGTATAAACCCATCTTAGTCCACTCTATATGGTTGTGGTTATTTATGTCTATGCATTTCGGAGTCTAGCTCATTCCTCAGAGCCTAAACCACTTTCGACTCAGTAACCTTAGGTATCAAACTACAATTGTAATCAATATTGGGAATAGTAAGTTAGTTTGAAATGTTAAATAGTAGCAAACGTCAAAAGGATCCATACCTTATATAACATGCAGATGTATTGCGAAGAAAGGGAACAAAAAAATAAGGAAAAACATAGTGTAAGGTCAACTGCCTATTTAAGTTGGAACATTACTCAATATGCCCAAAACATCGAATTACCAAAGTAAATAAAACATGTGAGCTGTACCTGATAGTCAACAGTCTAATATCTGAAATAAAAACAAAATAAATAACCACAATGAATCTGTATAACAAAAGAGAGTAGGGACAGCACACAACCTCCACATTCCTTCCTCTTTGCCATACATATGCTGCAGCATTTGCGCCAGCATGCATTTTCCTGTCAGCTCAATTGCTGGAGATCCCTATTCGTTGCCAATGAAATGAAACTGGAGGAGCGTCATCTGTGCATTAGACACTTTTATTCTCGGAGACAAACGTGGGAGCACTGGAGCACAGCTACCCTCAGGTAAGGGACGCCTAATTTGTACTTGTGGCTGCCCCTGAGTAACCCAAATGTAAGTTTTGCTGCCTGTTATCTTGCCATTGTTTGTGCTTTGCCACTACTTGCATTTTGCTCCCCAGTGTCCCAAATGTAGGGTTTGCTGCCTGCTATGTCGCCATTGTTTGTGTTTTGCCAATATTTGCATTTTACCTCCCAGAATGTTCCGTACTAAAAAACCTGTTAATACTCTGCATACTCGTCCTCAAACACTGAACAAATCAGCACCGGAGAAAACAAAAACCACTGCAAAATACAGACACCACACAACACCCAACCGGAAACTAAACCAATCTCACACAAATAACCCCATGCACCCTCATGCACCAAATACCACATAATGGGCCTCATTACTAGTATGACGGTAAGGCAAAAATGGCACCAGTATTGCTACCGGCACCGTTGCTACCATACTACCATACTACAAGTTCTGCTTGCGGGTGCCCTTAAGCCACCAGGTCTGACCTGGTGGCTGTACCGGCACCTGCGAGCAGAACAGGACTGTAGCACTGGTACCGTTATTAACGGTACCGGTGCTACCACCTTCCCCATTCCAATTCAGCCCTATGGGGCCAAATGGGGATGGGGAGTCCTTTATTGCGGGCACCCGCGAATGGGCAATTACCGGGTCCGCCAAACTTGGCATCACTCGGTAATTGCCCATTTGCGGGTGCTGGTAAAATCACAGGTCCGGTGGCAGCCGTGCCTTTGTTACAGGCACGGCTACCGCCAGCCTCGTAATGAGGCCCAATGTCTACCAACTAAAAACAAATTAGCACACAGTGACCGGTTTTTCTGAACTGAAGCTACCAACTGCACATCAAAGCTCTCGTGCGCTTTTCCCTCTCAGCCCCACTAACTAAACCCTCCCAACTCCCTTTCTTTTTCAGATCCACCAGAGGGCATGGAAACCATGACAATGGGGGTCATTACGACCCTGGCGGTAGGGAGTTAACGGCACCGGTGAGGATGCCGGTGCCGTTAACCCCCTTCCTCCCTATTACGAGGTCCCATAGCGGGTCCCACCAGGTCTGGCTGGTTTTACCAGCCGTTCTTAGCGGGACCTGTTAAGGGACCATGGAGCTAATAACGGGCCCGCTTTTTGCGGGCCCGTGATTAGCTCCTTCCCCATTCCCATTGAGCCCTATGGGGGCTCAAATGGGAATGGGGAATGGTTTTCGAAATGGGACTTACCCATTCCGACACCACTCCGAGTTTGGAGGCAGCCATGGTGCTAATGGCTACCTCCAAACTCGGAATGACCCCCAATGGCAGCAGGATGCAGTAAGAATCGCATTAACATAATATAACATATCTTGCCACACTTGCATTTTTGCATCCCAAAGTGTTCAGAATTTGGCCATGTGACATTGAATCTCACCACTGTTGTATTTTGCAACATTTGCAATTTGCTTTCCAAAATGTTCCTAATTGAGGTTTGTTACTTTGAATCTCGCCACAGTTATATATTGCCAGACTTGCATTTCACTTCCCAGAGTGTTCCAAATTGTAGGTTAGCTACCTGGGTCTCATCACTGCTGCATTCTGCCACACTCACATTTTGCTTCCCAGAGTGTTCCAAATATGTGGTGTGTTACCATGAATCATGTCACTGTTGTACTTGTCACGCTTTCATTTCATTTCCCCGTGTGTTCCTAATTGTAGGTAAGGTTACCTGGGTCTCGCCACTGCAGTATTTTCCCACACTTGAATTTCACCTCCCAGAGTGTTCCTTAACGTAGGTTTGCCACTGAGAATCTCGCCACTGTTGTATTTTGCCATACTTCCATTTCACTTCCTAGAATGTTCCTAATGTAGGTTTGCTACCATGTCTCGCCACTGTTGCGTTCTTTACACCTGCGTTCTGCCTCCTGAGTGTTCCCAGTTTAGGTTTGCTACTTTGATTCCAGCCACAGTTATATTTTGCCACACTTGCATTTTGCTTCCCAGTGTGCTCCAATTATAGGTTTTCCATCCTTACATGTTGCCACCCCCCTCCCAGCATAGCACTCATGACAAGCACTCATGACAAGCAACAACCTACACCCCCTTCCCTCCAAGCCATACCTCCCCTTTCCACCTCCTCAACCATCCACCCTCCCTCACATACATTGGGCCTCATTACATCTGTGGCGGTAAGGCAACAACGGCGCCGGTAGTGCTACCGGCGCCGTTGTTAACATGCCACCACATTACGAGTTCAGCTCACAGGTGCCACTCTGCACGCCTGGTCAGACCAGATGTGCAGAGCGGCACCCTCAAGCAGAACAGGATGGTAGCACTGGTACCGCTTTGAACGGTACCGCTGCTACCATCCTCCCCATTCCCATTGAGCCCTATGGGGGCTCAAATGGGAATGGGAACGTACCGGCTCCGGGTCCCGCGCAAGGGGAATTACTGGGCGCGCAAAGGTCAGAATGGCCCGGTTATTCCCCTTTCGCTGGACCCGGTGCCTGACCCGAGTTTGGGGGTAGTAACCTCCAACCTCGTAATGAGGCCCATTGTCTTTCCAGCTAAGCCCCTTCCACCTGGCCGATCTCACATTTGACAACTCCATCTCCACTCCCACTAGTGTCACTTGGCCACCAGCTCAGCAACCACCCCATTTAGATCCCTGCTTTGCATCTCTAAGCATCATGTGTGCAAACCTTGCATCCACCGCGCTGGGCTGACTCTCCAACCCTTATCAACATGCCCCTTAGCTCCCTCAAAATACCTAAAGGAAAGACACATGGACTCCTTCACCATTCCTAGAGAGCAAAACTCCCCCATCCTGCCACCCAGACATACAAACAACTCTCACACCTACACCCTATCCTTCTTTCCTACACCCCCTAACCCAGTGAAATCACTCCTTAACCTGCCAAATAGCCACCAAGTCCCACACGCCAAGCATTCTTCCCCACACACCAATTTGAGGCAGTCACATGACTCCCCCGGCCCGACTGGAAATCCAATCCCATCTCAGATACCTTCTGTTCCGATCTCCCACTCCAACACTACATAATCTACCTCCATTAACCCACGTGGCCCCAGCACCTGGCACACTAATCTACACCCTCCCCTGCATACACTTTCATCCCTTGAAATCACACTACCATGCAAAATCCAGAACTCCTCCACCATTCCAGCCATCATCATACATCGACCAATAACATGTATGGCCTCTGTCTCCTCACCCTCCACCAGAAACAAACTGCCTCCCTTTATGGACACCTCCCCACACACATCTTGGACCACGCAACACTTCTAACGCTCCCCTCAACACACGACAAGCCAGCCGCCCGACAGTTTTTCTAGCCATACCTCTCAGTCACAACCGGCATCACAGCATAAACCAACACCCTATCAAATCTCTGCACCGAGCCAACCCCATCCTTCGTTGTGCCCACCTCC
The DNA here is from genome assembly GCF_040938575.1 of Ambystoma mexicanum. NCBI lineage: Eukaryota > Metazoa > Chordata > Amphibia > Caudata > Ambystomatidae > Ambystoma > Ambystoma mexicanum. The sequence continues at coordinate 873,547,625 of NC_090936.1, forward strand.
TCCTCTCCCTGAACCCACCCTGAATCTAAGCCCCCATCAAACAACTAAACTGCCATCTGAATTGCATTCTCATCAATTAATGCCATATCATATTATATCATATCAATTCCAAATCGGTCACAAAAAATCATCACAACAGATATGGTCTAAACTCGTCAGAACGCCCCGACATCCTCTTCATCACTGAGACATGCTTCTCCCAAGTCTTATGGCCAGTGGCACATGAAGCCTTACCATTGGGTCATTTTGTGCAAAACAGGGCCAGCAGGACAGGCAACATTGCCATCCTTCACAATGCCTCACTACCCACCTCGCAACAAAGACTGCAAATCTCTCTGGGTAAAATTCCTGCTCTCACCCTCTTATACTCACAGCTTCGTACTCATTTATCAACCCCCGGGATACAATAAAAGATTTGTGGAATCCCTAAGCGACTCCATAGCAGTCAACATGGTTTCCCAACTACACCTCACAGTATTAGGGTATTTCAGCATCTGGTTTGACATGCCACATATCCCAATGGCCCGATCTCTACTCGAAACCTTGCATCTAACACAGCTAGTCTCAGGCCCAACCCACTCTGCTGGTCACACCCTAGATGCAATATCCACTTCACCAGACCTCCTCACCACACTACCAGCATGCCCGCTTGTCTGTACTGATGGCTCTGCCATCCTCTTCACCTTCTCCTCTTTGGACCCACCCACCCCACAGACAGCTCTGAGGACACTAACCCAATCCTGCCTCTGGAAGGAAATCAAAGTGACCCCTGACCTGGCAGAGACCCTACTAGCCTCCTTGTCCTCGATCCCCTTCCATTCCGGTCAGATCACCATCTCTACCTTTGATCACAGGCTTTCAGAAGCACACAGCTCTTACCCCCCCATCAGATCTTTCTCCAACAGACAAGGTCATTCACCTAGATAGTTCACCCCAGCCCTCAAAAAACTGAAAACCTTGAACCATATCATGGAGCTTAGATGGCATGCAAACTGATTGTCATCCAGAAGAATGGCCTATGCCTCCCAGCTCACACAGAAACTATGCAAAGGCAAGATCCTACTATTAGAACAGAATCTTCAAAGCCCAGCACCCATCGAGAGAACTCTTCAAGCTCATCTATGAATTCAATGCCCCTGCCTGCACCACCGACACTCCCAGCCACACCCATTCTCTCTGTGACTGCCTGTCAGACCAATTCTACAGCACAGCCCAAGAGAGACACAATTCCGTCCTCCCAAAAATGTCATCACTCCCCCTCTCCCACCTTGCCGACAACATCAGAACTGGCTTCCATCCTCCCACTCTTCTCTACATTTTCTCCACTCTCCCCCCAGAATTCCTTAAGCTACTATCACTCAGCCAGTCCTCAGGATCCACTTGGGGACCCCTGCCTCCCTTCACAGCTAAAGGAAATCTTGACAGCCACCTGTGACGGGGTACTAGCAAGATCCATTGTCAACTCATCACTCACTTCTGGTACTTTCCAAGCAGAATTTAAGACTTCCTACATCAAGCCTCTCCTCAAAAAGACTTTCCTCTACCCTCTTGTCCCGACCAACTACAGACCCATCTCAAACAATCGGTTTGTAGTGTGGGGACCCACGAATGAGACGTAGACACATAGGACTCATGGTATTGGTCATAGACTTTTATCAAATAATAAAGGAGTTGGAAAATGCCTCACTGTCCCTAATCTAGGAGGTATTTGCCTACCTCGACCCAAAACTAAGGACCTCCTGTGTCAAGATATCCAGAGTAAAAATATCTTGTGTCCAAAATCCTATCCTAGCCCTCTCTAAAAATAACTCTAAGGTGTTAAGGGTGTTGTCTTTGGCTTGAAAAGTGCACACATTTTCTAGTTCAACAAAAAGGTGTAATCCTACAGAAGTTCCAAATGGATAATGTTCACAGTTCCTGGAAATGGCTCAGTTCCCCAGGTTTCTCTCTACCAAAACAAAAGTTTAAATGAACGGCCAAGTTCTTTAAAGCCCAAGAGATGACCCCCTCCTTTTGGTTTTGCAATCCACTCCAGGGGAAATAACTCCCTTCCCCAAGTATTTTCCACAATCAATGTAATTCAAAATCCTAAGGGCATGGCTCTTCCTTTGGATTCTCTTTTCAAAGTACCACAACTAGACTGTGGGTCCCAAACACGCAAAACACCTGGTATACTCTCTTGCCAGGTTCTCTCATATAGTTCCTTTACACAATTTGGCTGCAGGTCCCAGACTCGCAAGACACCAGGTATACCAGGGTCTCTTTTTATTCCTGTATTTCTTATATTCAAACACTTCCAATATTCTGAATCTTTTTTATCAAAACTCCAGGTTTCAGACCAACTTTCATTGACTTCCTTTGCCAAATGGCCAGACACCTGGTATACTCCCCTTCCAGGTTCTCTCTTTATTCTTGTATTTTTTGTATTCACACAGTTCCAGTATTCTGTATTGCTTGTATCAAACTACCGGTCCTCAAACCCACTTTCATTCATTTTCTTTACCAACTATCCAGTGACACAACTTCCTTGCTCGGTCTCACCCGACTCATGTAACTCGCACTTTTCAGTACTTGATGGAGCTGCTGAAGTGCCCGGTGACCCAGCTTCCTTTCTCAAGTTTGACCAGATTTCTTTGCCGTTCTCCGGACCTTGCGCGGCAAACATACACAAGCGTCCCGCCTCCACTTCACAGTCTTACCGGCTTCATCTAGCGGCTTCCATGTCCTTCGCGGCTCCTGCTTCACTGCCAAGCCCTTCTCTGTGTTTAGGCGGTGTTGGTACTGCTCACAATTCCCACAGTCATCAGAAAGGGTCCTCTTCTCTTCCTGCTGTGATCCCAGCATGGTGAACCAGCTCCTGCAGTCTTTCTTCTCTCGCCGTCGCCCCACTCGCCAATGGACCTGACTTCTTGGCTTCCCCGGCAGTGACTAGCCAGTTGAATATTCCAGTCACTTTCACCTGTTCAATCTTTAAACTAGCGCTTCAAGGAAGGGAATTGCTTGGAGCCAATCAGCTTCCTCCAAGCACTAGACTGATCCTTCTGTTTCTGCTGAGTATTCAGCATTACTCGTCTCCTCTTCCTCATCTCAGTGTTTATTGTTCTTTTTGTTACAGAATATTGCGGGCCACTGTCAGCAGGCTTTACGGGGTGTTGAAGGCATGATCACAATATGCAATAAAGGCATGAGAAATAGAAGGGATATCTGTAAAGGGGAAAGGGATATACCTTGTCTCATCTGATGATGCTGGCCCCATCCCCTGAGGGTTGCCTCCCCTAATGTGATCCTCCCTCACATATCCACCCGAGGGTCAGGATCAGGTAGCGGCTTCCATCCCCTGTCCACATGAGGAGAGGCTACCTCTGGGAAAGGAGTGATAACATCATCAGATTCATCACAGTAGCTAAATTAGCTGACTGACCAGCATACTCACAACTATTCCTCTTTTCAGAATCTAACAAGATCTTCAACTCCGCCCAATCTGGCTTCAGACCTTTACGAGGAACTGAATCCTGCCGAGTCTCCATCCTGGAGATCATAAAATACAATCAGACACAGAAGATTGTGTCGCCCTTATTCTCCTCGACCTCTCAGCAGCATTCGACACCATCAACCACACCATCCTCACCAGGAGACTACACACCCTCGGCATCAGTGATACTGCTCTAAATTTGATATCCTCCTTCCTCTCCAACAGATCGCAAATAGTACACATTCCCCTGTTGTCCTCGGCTCCCCACCCAGTTACCCATGGAATGCCACAGGGTGCCGTTCTATCTCCACTCCTCTTTAACCTCTACCTGAGCCCGCTAACTGCACTCATTTGATCCCACGGTCTATCGTGCAACAATTACAATGTTCATTAATAGCATGCTTAATACCAGGAGTGGTTTTTAAGTGTGGGATCAGGATTCAAACCTGTGTTGCACTGCGTTGTCTTGCTTCCAAGACAAACAAATTGCCCCTGAGCTATTTCGCAGACAACATTCAATTCATCTCCAAAATCCAAAACAGCCGTGTCTGCCCTCCCCACCAATATCACAACCTGTCTCTCAGAGATTGAACACTGGATGATGGCCAACCACCTCCTACTCAATCCAGGAAAAACTAAACTCTTGCTGTGTGGGATTACTCTTCCCTCAACCCACCTCCTGCCTTGTCTCCCTATGCCCACCTCCAACACAGTAAATCAATCTCAGATGCATTACGGATGTGGACTTGACCCTATCACATCACCTCAACTCTGCGGTCAAATGCTGTTACCTACAAATACAGATCCTATGCCACCTTTCTCTTTACCTGACCTTCCCACCCAATCTCCACAGTCGTTGCTATGATCCTTTCACACATAGGCAATACAAACCCCTATACCTAGGGTCCCCCGCATCACAGCTGGGAAAACTCCAATGAGTACTAAACACTGACCCAAGGCTCTTCCTAGCCGTTGGTCGCAGAGAAGATATCTCCCCTGCCCTCTATGTCTTTCACTGTCCTTTTCGAAACCCAGTTTGGTGCTTGGGGAGGATACCATTCGTCTCTGCCCACTCTTCAAGTTCCCTCAAAACCATGCCCGAAAATGTTTTACTCTCTACGTCAAGAAGGGCAATCGGGCAATAGTTGGCAGGATCAGCCTGATTGCCCTCCTTATAGATAGGAATTATTATTGCCCTGCTCCACGAATCTGGGCTTAACCTACCCACCAGCTTTATGTTTAGATCCGCTCCTTCTCTAGTGAATCATAGCACTCGATTCTTTCTTAAGTTTACAGAAAGCGCTGTAGATAGATTCTTCAAACTCCTCTGTGATTTGAATGAAAAACAGGCCTGCAAAGTATTATGGTGACTCGTTCCTATCTCTTTAATTACCAATGTCTCACAGGACTTGTAAAGATCCAAAGAAACAATCAAATAGTCAATGACTGACATTATATTCCCATTCTTCCAAGTGGATGACGGGATCAAATCTCCTTTTACGTTCCCATTAACCATTTGCAGGTTCCATTCTAAGAATAATTGTATCCATCTTTCACCATTGTGTCTTCCAGTGGAGTTCTTGTTAATCATATTCATAGTTTGAAAGCAGTGCAAATTCTGGTCTTCTGCCAATAAAAGACTATCCTGACCATACCTATAATTCACCCATGCAAGCAGCAAGCAGAGTTCTTCTAAGAAGGCAAACTGAAGTGCCATGGATTCCAGTATAAATTGACTACCACAAGAGGTTTGATCCTATTTCCCAGATTAAGAAAGACTTTCACTGTCAAAGTTCCTTGTATATGGGAGCTAATACACCCTGATTCTAGTACTAGAGAATTTTGCATAGCTATTAGAAGCCCACCTGATGGTCGACCACTATTTGTATATTGTTCTAAAATCGTGAAGCCATCCAACTTCATGCTACCCTGGAGCCACATCTTCTGAAAAAGGACCAACTCATGATGGTTAAAAATGATCTTGCTCATACCTTTACTCCTAAAGGAACTCTAACCCCTCGTATTCAAACTTATAAACTTCATCTGGTCCTTCACTAAAGCAGATCTTCTGTGACATTTCATTTTTTTAAAAACCTGTGTCAGAATATCAGGTAGCAATGCCCAGATCCTCGCTTTACCCTCTTCTTTGAGATTTGTTTCATACCTCCCTTGATTCCCATTGCTATCGCACATTGCTCTCTTATTGTTACAGACTTCCCTTTGAGTGTGATCACGTCTCTCTATGTCAATCACTCTACCACTCATTGAGCTAGGCTCAGAAAGACAGGATGTGACCTCAATTCCCAACGGATGCACAATTAAACATTGCATTGGCCCCCATCCTCGCCTTGGGACCTATTTCTACTATATGAGTGACTTCATTATGGGGGAAACATATATAATCCATATCATTGGACGATATCAAAAATAAATCTGCGATTTTCCTCACAAGTGACAAAATTGCTCTACGATTCAGAACTCTAATTCCTTTGTTTACATTCGTTTGTTTCAGCCAAACATTTGCCGATGCGAATGACTTGAGCATGTACATCTCTACCACAGCCCCTTTTATTATTGGCGGGGCCATCACTGATGTTTCCGACTGGTTTATTTCCAAACTACCCATTTGCTCCATCTCAGAGTCTGACGTTGTGATGCAGTTGCTGTAGATATTTCATTCAGGGAGACCAAAGCTGGCGTTACTGACATTTTCATTACAGTTGGCCTCGTGTTTATGTTCATCAGGGTACTCCTCTCTATTTGGATGTGTAATTAGGGAGGTTTGTCTTGCTCTTTCTACCTCTACATAAAATGGGGGCCAAGCACAAAGGCTGAACTCCAGAATTCGCAGGAATCGTCGTTTGCAAGCCCACACTAATTTCTTGTGGTTTTGCCACCTCAACCTGAGGTTTATCATTGAGGTTTCATGTTTTCTTTCCTGAGTCATGTTCGGTTAATCGTTCCTTGGTCATGTCTACTTGCTGGCTAAAGGTCTTGATTCCCGGGCTAGAATTTGATTTTCCTGTCTGTGTCTCGTCACAAATTCTATTCAGTGTTTTGGAAAAGTTCTTTCTGCCAGCTTTTTTCATCTGTCCTTGTCTTTGATTTTTAAGAAGAGGCATAGGCATCTGAGATGTCGTTTCGGCCATTAACACTGATTTTTTATTTTTATTTTTCTTGCCTCTACTTTTCTTCCTTTTAAGTCTTTGTTCGCGCTCTTGCTCCCTTTGGTCTAAGCGTTCTTGTTGAGGGCATACAGTAGGAGTGCTAGTAGAGGCTGTTGGACCCCTCTCTATTGTGGAGCTATTTGATCCTTCTCCTATCTGCTCCACAATGTTTCTTTCCGGAATTAGATTGTCTACTATCTGGGCCAACCCTATAAATTCCTCCAACACAGACTGTGGGAGTGGAGTGTCGTTCAGAATCAAGGATGGTACACCCTCTTCTGGATGTACAATATTTACTTCTATGACCTCCTCCTTCCTTATTATAAGTTCCTTTATGTCTTGGATTTCTCCCCACATTTGGGCAAATTGGCAATGAAACCTACTAGATTTCTCATTTAGAGCTTTCAAAGAGGCAGATTGATCGTTATTAGATGAGGTCACTTGAGAGTATACAACATTAGTGAGTTAAATGCACCTCTCACACCCACCAAAGATGATCCGCAGCAGCCCACTTCTTTGGTCAGTTCTAACAGGATGCTCAAGTGAGTTTGCACTTCACTTTTTAGTAATTTGAATACATTTAACAAGGAATTCATCACAGAATTGAGCGCCTTTAGAGTTGATTAAGAGGTGTTCCTTGTGTTGCCACCACCCGAACTTCCATTTTGAGGGTTTCTTTGATTTCTCTCGCAAGAGCCTTCAATCAGTGTGGGAGGACCCATAACGAATGATGTGGTTATCTGTGGGGATGCACTTCTTAAGGGGGCCTCTAAAACGGCACCTCCATCCCCTTCGTCTACTTGTTTCTCAGCCCTAGAGAACTCCACCTCCTAAAGATGAGGGGATCCTGGGATAGTAAACATTGGTGCGTCCACCTCCCCTAAACTGCAGGATTTTTTTTTTTTTTAAAGTCAGTTATGGTCCTTTTCATTGAGATGATCGACAAGGTATACTCCAAATTGTTCATGTATGTAAGACCCAGGGGTCCTCCCACAGGAGAGGAGCTGAGAGTCACAGTTAAAATATAATCTTCCGATGGGGAATGCTGCCTGTTTAAGAAGGCCCTAGATGTGGGATGAAGAGAGCTTGGGGCACTCATACTCTCATTTTGCAGTCTGTCATCCATCTCGGGGGCCCTAAAATCGTCCTTTAGGCTCCACAATTCTCAGATTATCAATGTTGGGCATCAGCACCCGTATCACAAAACCAGAGACTCCTAGCAGTCAAAGGCACTAAGCCTGCAGTCTCCTCTCCCCTCTAATTAAACTGAATTTGGCTCAAATAGTGAGGCAGTTACGCACATTCCCAGCCACACTCTCTCCATGCAGTGTATATACAGAGACCTCAAATACTGTACCAATCTGAAACAGTCTCCTAAGTACTGACGAAAGCCCTGGGAGGTCCTGTCCTCCATGGCGTGGTGCAGTGTGCACTCACCACCCACAGCCCAGGACAGCTTTCCTCGTGTGTTGCAGCACAACGCGTGGCCAAGGGGACTCTCCAAGCAAGCAATGCTCCCTTCCTCCAAAGCGGGAACTTCTCTCTGCTGGGTTTTGCAGACCTGCCCGCAGCGAGCAGCCAGCTGCAGAGGGAACAAGCGCATCTCACAGATCATCCCGGGGCCTCCGAGCCAAGTCGCTGTCATGGAGCTGCCGTCAGAACCAACAGAACCGATACGTGTTAGAACGTTAGAAGAAAGAACGCAGGAGTGCAGGAAGCACAGGAAATGCTAGTCACAGCTATACAGATGCTAACGTTTCTGTTATTTGCAGTTCCACCATTAGACCCCAAATTCAAAGCAGGAAAGAAATAGTAAAAATGTGCACATTGACGATTTATTCTGGGTCATCTAGGAATGCAGAGCCAAGGAGGAAAATAGGGTATATGAGGGTGGGCTAAACCAAACCATGTGTTGGAGCCTGCAAGCAAACTCTGATCTATGCGGTATGGGATGGTATAGGATGGCAACAGGTGCTTATAAAACGCTCTCTCACCTTGAAAAGGCATCTAGGTGCTATGTCCAAATGTTGCATTGTTAAGAGCGACATTGCGGAATGCTCCACCCGGAAGTAAGCTCTGCTACTCTCCCACCTTCCCTTTGCCATTTGCTTGGGTCCCTCCTCTTTCCGACCTCTATCCCAGGTTCCCACCGCCCTGTTCCTCATGTGCCATCACTTACCAATGTTGACAGTCTAGGAGTCACTTACCAATGTTGACACTCTGGTGACCTCCCAGGAGGAAGAATGGTCCACTTTTGTATCACTGTATCACCATGGCCCTCTTTTGTGTGCTGCTCTTCCCCATGTCAGCCGGAACACCCCCAATGGCAAACTCTTTATCGTAATTGCGTGGTGACGTCTTGTTGTTTAGTTTTCCTGTGCCGTAGGCAGAGCTGCCATACCACCACGCATGCATTGTGTGGATCTGTTCTGAAAGAAGGAGTTACATGAATATGATGTTTTTTCTCTGGTAGTGATGACACTATGTTTGATTATTAAATCAATAATGTTTATATGAATTAGGTATTTTGATTTAGGGATGCATTTCATCTACCAATGGTTCTATGAAATGCAGACAAGAAAGCATTCCACAGGAAGGGCCCAAGCAAAGGTAGGCACCGTTAATGTATTTTAGCACAGGTTGGATTTCCAAAACGGGACTTGCCATTCAAACGCTTTAAGAGAGATATAGGAAAGGGGAAAGCCGCAGCTTGGAAGAAGATCCCAATTATTAGCACATAGAGATCATTATTGACCTCCTCTCAGCCCATTAGAATGTTCAGAGTGCAGTCAATAACTACCAGTAATGACTGCATTCTGTTTTCAAAAAGAAATAGGGCAACAATAAAGCAATTTCCAGGCAAGATTCTTATCACACAAGACACTTCCTATCTGTCTGCTGCATAAATAGTACACACAGACTCTCACCCTGTCTCTGTAGTCTAGAATAGCATCTAAAGAAAAGAAGAAAAAACGTCACTGAAGCCAAAGTTATAAAGGATGTTCACATTATGTCCAAAATCATCTTAGTAAATACATTTTGTGGTGGATATTCTAATTATCTACGTACCTTGCTTATGGATTAATCAATCATACCTAAAAGCAATTCTACTAGGGAGCATCACTAACTGCAAAGTAACCTCTGTTCAATCTTGCAATTAATGAAAGATAACACCAATGTTACCCCGCAAAGTGAAAAAAAACATGGTCAGTATTGTAGAAGTTGTCCCCAATGAGGGACAGCCAGGTTGGGCTGGCGCGCCATGCAGCAATAATTAGATGGAGCTGGAGAGCTCTTGCAAACACGTCTTTATTACTCCCTGTTCCAGCACGTACTACTCTGGCACGTCCCTCCCACCTTCACTGCCCTCCCCGCTTCCCACCCTGCCCCCCTACCCCAGAACACAACTGTCAATGTGACATCCCCCCCAAATTAAACAGTTTTCCAACAGGGGTCCAACAAGAACTTCTAATCCGCATCTATCTTCCAGACCAGAAGCGTCTGTGTCTTCTCAATCTCCTTGATGAGGTCCGTCTGAGAAACATTAATCCGATATTTCTACTCTTCCACTTAACCTCCTGGGGCTGGTTAGGGGAAACCTTTGGAAGTGCCTGGAGTTTCGGTTGGTAGCTCAATGGTCCGCTTGGGCGTTATCATCAAGCCCTTCTTTTCCGTGATGATTAATGGTTCATCTTTGAATACAGAGGTGTATTTGTCTGTGGTTGCTTCACTGTTACCACTTTTCCTACCTCCAGCTGGGAATCTCTGGCTTTCCTTCGGACATCTGCATACTCGTTCATTTGGTGTTTAGCCACTCACTCTTGTTCTCTCAACTCTGCATCAGCCAGCCGCTCACCCTCTTGAGGGCCATGCTGCGGTAGTCTGGTACGCACGTCTCTCCCAAACATTATGTCTGCTTGACTTTTCCCTGTGGAGCTGTGAGATGTTCTCATGTAGTCTCTCAACAATTGGTGAAGCACTTGTTCATATGGCTGACGCGTGAGCTGGACCACTTGCAGTGCCCTTTTAAGTTGGCCATGAAGCATTCGATCATGCCATTCGACTGTGGCCAGAGTGGCGTGACCTTCTGGTGATGGAATCCCATATATTCACTGAACAATGCAAAGGTTGGCCAGTGAAAGGAGGTCCATTTTCTGTTTTCACTTTTCTGGGAATGCCATATGCAGTGAAGATGCAGTCTATTAGAGGGATGATATGATGGGCCGTGATCAAGGACACAAGTTGAGCTTCCGGGTATCTGGAGTATTCGTCCATGATGGCCAACACGTATTTACCCCTTTTGATCGTTCCAAAAAAGTCAGCAGCTAATGCATCCCATACTCCTTCTGGTAGCTCTGACATACGTAGTGGTTCTGGATGCCGGATGGTTGTGATGAGAGACACTTTCTCAGGAACTCCTCCACCAAGGAATCCAGTTGGGGAAACCATACTTTTTGGCGCAGCATGCGCTTTGTGGAGACGGCTCCTCAGTGCCCTTCATGGGCAAGCTCCACCACTCTCCTTTTTAGAAATGTCGGAATCACCATTTTGTGACCTTTCAACAATATGTTGTCATCAGAGAGAGCCAATTCCTCCTTCACTTGCAGGAGCCTGTCCACCTCCTTCAGTATGTGCTCTGACTCGAGGCGATACCTCTCTTTGGCTGTCCTCCATTGTCCTGATCTGAGCCCCTCGCATACTATCGAGCATGCCGTGTCTGCCTCCATTTCTTGGGTGAGGTGAGCTGGCTCAATGCCCTTTGGTATCGCCTGCTGGATGAGATACCGGAGATAGCGGTCCACTACCGATGGATCAGGGGCCCTGCCACTCCTTAGATGCCAGGACAGGAAGTCAGTGGGGTTCTCTTACTTGCCCGGCCGGTGTACTCTCTCAAAGGAATAGTCATGTAGTCTGAGCCCCCGCCAGGCAATGTGGGGTAGCATTTTGGACTGGGGGTTGCCATAAAGGAACAGTAGAGCCTGATGGTCGGTCACTACTTTAAAAGGCTTGCCATGAAGCAAAAGATGGAAGTGTTTGCACGTCCACACCACTGCGAGACTTTCCCTCTCTGCCTGTGAGTAGGCCTCCTCCATAGTCAAGAGGCTTCGGCTGGCGTAGGCAATGATGTGGGTGCGAATGGGATCATCTGGGTCAATTTGAGCAAGGATTATACCCAGCCCGACTGGGCTTGTGTCCACTGTCAATTCCGCTTTGCGATGGGCGTCAAAGTACGACATGTTTTCAGCGCAAGCAACTCTATCTTGAATAGTTTCAAAGGCTTGTTGACATTCTTCTAACCAGTTGAACACAGCGTTTTGTTTAGTCAGCGCCCAAAGTGGTTCACTGACCATGGCAAAGTCTTTGATGTACTGTGTACAGTAACTGGCGAGCCCCAGGAACGAGCTCAGTTCAGAGAAATTGGTAGGTGGTGGTGTCTCATTGAGTGCGGTGACCTTGTCCGGATCTGGAGTCATGCCATTTTTGGAGAATATGTGGCTGAAGAATTTCAACTGGCCCTTCCTGAATTCATACTTTTCTTGGTTGAGGGTAAGATTGGCCGCCTCCAAGGCCATGCACACCCTGGACAGTCTCGTCATGCTTCCCAACATTAGTCTCGAACACTAGAATGTCATCACTGTAGTCTAAACAGTTGGGTATGTGTTTAATGACATTATGAATCTCCTCCTGAAATATTTCAGCGGTGGAGGACACGCTGAAGCTCAACCTTTTATATCTGTAGAGCCCAAGGTGCGTGACAAAGGTGGTGATGTTCCGACTTTCTGGGCTCAACACTAGTTGGTGGTATCCTTTTTGCAAATCCAGTTTGGAGAAGACTTTGGCCCCATTCAACAGATGTATCATGTCCGTGATACGCAGTGCCACGTGTCTCTCCCTCCTAAGGGTCTGGTTGGGTCTCCTCATATCTATACACAGGCGGATGGCATCTGAACCCTTTTTGGGAACAGAAACAATGGGCAAAACCCATGTTATGGGTCCCGTTGCCGGTTCTGTTATGTCCTGTTCTATTAACTTGTGCAGTTCTACCTCCACTTTCTGTTGGATATTCACTGATATGCCGCAATAGTGTTGCGCTACAGGTGGGACGTCTTTGTCAATGTGCAGTTTAATCTGTTGGATGTGCAATTTTCCTATACCTTTGAATAGGGTCGGGTGTAGTTCTTTATCATGTGCACAGGGTCAATGTACTTGTGCCCAATCAGTATGTACAGCACATGTATTAGTCCCATGTCGACGGCTGTCCTGATGCTGATTATGCAGCTGCTTTCACTCTCTGTAGCGAGCACGTGTATGAGTATTCTCTTCAATTGCGTCTTGTAGCAGCATGTGACTTCAAATTGTACAAGACACTTTAGGGGAGATGTTGCTCCATATGGGTATATGTCGACTGTTGCTTGTCTAAGGTTCAAGGCTTGCGGTAGTTCCTTGTAAATCTGCTCACTTATTACATTTACTGTAGCACCCGTTTCTATTAAGAATTCTGTTGGCCTTTCACTTAGCCCCATTGACAGTGTTGGGCTGTGCTCCGTCGCAGCTGAGTTGCCCAATGCGTACACGTAGCCCTTCTTCCACTGTTCACCTTCCGATGAACTGATGTCAGTGTCTGAGGGGGACTGTTCGACTAGATAACACACATGGCGTCTTGATCTGCGCCCTGGTCATGGGTGTGTGGCATATCTTCTTCTCTCCTTCCTGTCCCTCCTATACTTGTCATCTCCTGATTCTGTCTGCTTTGGTTCATGGTCTTTGGGTCTTTGCTGAGATTGAGCAGTCGCACCGAATGCTTGTGATGCTGTGAGCAGGGGTCTTGCTCTATATCGAGGTGTGGACTCCCTCCCTCAGTTTCGCCCTCTGTCTCTCACTAACCAACACACAGACTTGAAGTGTCCTTCCTCACCTCATGCGGACCACCTCTGTCCCATCGCTGGGCAGGTTCCCTCGTGGGGATACTCATATCAACACTGATAGGATGAGGGTTCTTCCTGCCTTCAGTCATAAAGTAGTCTACGTATGGACTCTGCAGGCATGGTGGTGTTGAAACTCTCGACCTGCATGACCACTGCCAATTTTGCCCTTGCAAGTGTTAAAATTTCATTGAGGGTGCAGGCCTTATGGAGTAATTTGCATCTGAATGCCTGGATTTCACAGCCTGTGATGATTTTGGAATGCATTGCTTCTGTATTTGAGTAATTTGCGAAGTCACAGTGCTTCATTTTGATCCACAAGCGCATAACATAGGCATCCATTGTCTCACCCTTTGCCTGCTTCGTGCTATGAAAAAGGTGGCGTTCATAGTCCACATTGGTGTGCAGGGTGAAATAAGCAGGCAATGCAATGGACATCGCTGACATTTCATCAATGATGTCTTGTGTTGCGGGTCCACCACCAGTTTGAGTAAACACTTTTTCCTTCCCTCATCAACAGGCCCAGTGGCCCCCATGCATAGGTCAAAGTCTCTAATCCATTTGGCCCATCTTGGCCCCATGTTACTCGTGTCAGTCACATCAAAAGCTCCTGACAATTGTACAGCCAGCGAGTCGGGGAGTCTATAAGGAGCTGCGGCCTGTGGGGCATCCTGTGTCTGCATTCTCTAGTTTACTGCCTTGGGAGCCTCTTGATCAGATATGGTCCCATGATACGTGCTGGCTCTTTAAGTTCACTGTAGTGTAGCCAAATCTTTCACACGGCTGCCTAATAAGGCACAAGCACCATGACTATTCCCAGTGGCTGCCTGAGGGCTTCAGGGGAAGAGGTGTGGCTGGGGATGGCTGCCAGGAGGCACGAGCACCAACCCATAACTCTCCCACCCCTCCTTGAACTCACCGCCCTGCAAGGTTTCCACACCGCCATGGTCCGGTCCCTCCTGACCTTCGTTGTGCTTTTTTTAAAATTTTGTCTCTGCTGGGTGGGGCACTGCAGACACTGCCGCGGCCTCGCCGAAATATTTGGCCGCCGCTCCCTGCCGTGATACAGCTCACCGCTGCTGCCCGGGTCCGTTCATGCTCCGTGCATTACCTCATCACCAGTGTAGAAGGTGTCTCCAATGAGGGACACCCAGATTGGGTTTAGGCGCTGTGCCTCGCAGCAATAATTAGCTGAGCTGGGGAGCTCTTGCAAATACGTCTTTATTACTCCCTGTTGTAGCACGTACTACTCTGGCCCTTCCCTCCCACCATCACTTCCCTCCCTGCCTCCTGCCCCGTCCACCTGCCCCAGAACACAACTGTCAACGTGACAAGTATCACATCAAAATAACTTACACCATACCTTAATAGCATATAGCGCAGTCGAGGAGAATGAATTGTGGAATACACACCGCAGCATTGCATCTCTCAGCTATATATTCCTGAAATCTTCTAGAATCACGTGGTAAATCATTGCGTCTGACAACGTGGCGTCCCTGTATTTTAATGTGCACAATTCAATTTCCGTGAGGTACTATTCCATTGGTGATCAAACAATCTTTCGTCAAGGTTACATACAGAAATATATAACAAATGGAACTCTGTGCTCTCATATCTAGACATGTAGACCTAATCACGCCAAGCATGACAGCGTCATCTGATGTGTAATGTAAACAGTGACACTCCTAAAAGGAGTTCTCTGATTGATTCCTATACCAAGGAGTCTAGCTAATAGCAGCCTGTATGAGCAGCACATATAATTTCTCAAAAGACTGTACATAAAAAGCAAAGTAATACACGCGCACTTACAAATATGTGAGCATCACTCATAGAAGTTAGAGCTACATTTTCTGATATATTAAGCAAACGTGTTGTTTGTCACAGCTTGTATATAAGTACATATGGTGTCTATTTGTTCATATATAATTAAACAACCAGACTTGTAGATATATAAACATCACCGATGAAATCTAGAAAGCGGTTCACAAAATTTGCCAACCAAAATATATTATGTTTTACAACCTAATTGCCAAGTCTCATTACTGGAATAGCAATATTTTGCACATATTAAATGAACATTCCTAATACAGGTAGATCACTATCTATTACATTCCATAAGATGTAGCTACCATGTAAGCAAATGTTCTTGAAACTTGAAGACATGGATGTTCTTCTACGAATTGTCAGCGAAAAAAGAGTTCATTATTGCCCAAGCAGTAAAACAGATGTATAGGGTAACGAACACCCCAAACACAATGGGGTCATTGTTTGTAAATCACCAAATCACAGGAATGTATAATCTATATATAGGTTATCTGAACAAACCATGCATGTGAAAATGCACTAGACCTCACTCAACCTAGCAAAATAGTTAATTCCTTCTGTCTAATCCCAAAGTGATATAAGAGGGAACACACCTGTTATGTATCAAGTACAACCAAAATGCAATTGATATCACACTCTTCATTCACCACCCTGGTGCTACAGAGCCTGTCAGTCCAGAAGGCCTTCCTCTGCAGAAGTAATTTCTGAACATTTTACTTATGTTGTGTCTGCATTCACAGAAGTGCCTAGCCACAGCAGAATTCATGTTATTAGTTCTCGCACTTGATATATGCTCATCACACTTGGTCCTCGCCTTCCTGGTGGTTTGCCCACTATAATAGATGCCAGAGGGACATCTGATGTAATATACCAAATTTTGTGTATCACATGTAGCATAATCTCTTTCTTGAATGTGATCCACAGACCTGGGATGGAACACTTTATCATATTTTACAAGGTAATTACAGTTGGTACAACTCAGGCTTGGAAAAGTGCCACGCCTCATTATTTGCTGACCCTGTGTTATTCTTTGTCTAGTGCTCATGATAAGGTCCTTGATATTGCTAATTCTTTTATAAGCAAATGTTGGTAAAGCACTAAATACTCCTTCATTCCTTCCATTACTGGTCAAAATATTCCAATGCTTATTCACAATACGTTTAACTTTGGCACTTTGCACTTAATACCTTGACATATACACCAAATATGGTTTTGGTCATTCAGTCTTTGGGTGTAACAGATGATCTCTAGTTATGTTCGATGATCTATAGTTATGTTGGTCACCTGCTCTTTAGCCTTAACTAACACATTCTCAGGATAACCTCTTTCCTTGAATTTGTTCAGTGTTTCCTCCAACTCCAGTGTGCATACATTTTCATCACTTACAATTCTTTTTACTCTTAACACCTGGCTATAAAGTAAACTGTGTAGAGTACTTGGTGGATGAAAACTTAATCTGTGTAAAAGGCTATTCCTATCTATTGGTTTATGAAATATAGCAGTGGTCAAATTATCTCCCGAAGGAATGATTTCCACCTCCAGAAATGTCACACTAGGATTGCCAATACTTGCAGTGAATTGCATACGATCATTGATCATGATCAAGTATCTTAAAAAGTAATCAAGAGTATTACATGAGCCATTCCAAATGCATCATCAATATATTTAACCTAAATCACACATATCTACTCGACAATGGATGATGTATTATGTGTTCATACTGGCATTTGAACATGAATGTATTTGCATACACAGGGACCATAGTAACCCCAATGGAGGTCTCTGATGTTTGTAAAAAGAAACTATCTTTATGTGGGAAATGAATTCCAAAAGCAATAACAGAAAATCCTTAAAGGCACCAATTTCATCTTTATGTAGTAATAGCCATTCTACAGCCTTCATCCTTCATCCCAAAATCATGTGGGATGGAGGTGTATAGATCCCAAAATCAACCGTAAACAGTATGTCATCTTTGTTGTAATGTACCTATTCTTTTTTTTGTTTCATTTAGTTTATACAAACTTTTGAAAAATCATACATTAGAAAAAACAAAAAGAAACTTATCATCTTTACTTATTGCGTCTCTATAACTTTGATTTGATCTAATTCCTTACACATTGTCATTGCATTGAGTTCTGTATTGCTTAGTCTCTACATTTGCTATTGCTTGTCATCCTTTTCTAAGCGTTTGCTCTCCTGACTTGCGGCTGAGTCTGACTCTCCTTTGGCACCTGCTGGTCTCATTTCTAGTTGATTCTGTAATAACTCCAAGAATCTCATCAGCACAATCAACACTGAATTACTTTCAGTCAGGTGTAGTTGCTTCCACCATTCCTCCCCATTCAGCGTCTGGTAGCTTGTCATCACCTTCCCTAGGCAATTTTCACGTTGGACATTTAATTCGGTGCAGTTTAGGACGAGATGGTTCAGATTTTCTTCTTCCTTTGCACAGAATCTGCACAGTACATTTCCCGTTGGGATCACACGCCTGTTCCTCTGAGTTTCTTTTGTTTCTATAATATTCAAGCGGAACCTCAGGTAGTGTCTTCTTAGGCATTTGCACGACGATAGAGCCAGATATTTCTGGATTGTGTTCCGTTTTTTGCTTCTTTTGGTTGGTTTATCATGGATTTTTGTGCTGCTCTTTTCTCACCAATTTCAATCCAGTCGAGATCTAACAATTTCTTTTTCACGAACTCTGGATTGTACCATAGTGTTGTCTCATCCATCCCCAGTTGATTAAGAATATCTCTGCATCGGTGTTTCCAGTCTCTTAAGGCTGATTTTTTTCCTATCTCGTTTCCCAACAAGATTTTAAACGTTGGCAAATTCAATTCTTCATGGGATTTTCTGAATAGCAGTAATTTATTCCATGTGATCCTTGCATTCAGGGTGGAGATCCCTACTTCGTAAAGGACACAAGCAGTCGGCGTACTTTGGGGTATCTGAAGGATTTTCTTCCAAAAAAAATCCTTCGCACCTGGACCATATCTTGTGGTCGCACCCAAACATGTTCTCCGCTCCGTAGGTTAGAATTGGTGTGATTTTATTTTGATAACATTTTCTCACTGGCACACACGTGAATTTCCCAAATTTCTTTTTCATTATGATTCCTTGTGAGGTTAGTTGTCTGCAGCTGTTTAAGATTTTTTTCACCATCGGTTCGTCGTTTAAGCTGGAGTTGATCATTGTGCCCAGATATCCTGTATATTGCACTTTTTCCAGTTTCTTCTTCCCCACGAACCAACTTGTTCTGTACTTAAGTGATTTCCTTCCTGTTTTATTCTCCAGGACTAGGATTTCTGATTTAGCAGCATTTATCTCTAGCCCGAGATCTTCTGAATAGATCTTTAATGCTGTCAGTTTTCGCTGTAAACCGATTGGTGTACGATCTAAGGTCACCATATCATCAGCGTATAGAATGTGGTGCAACTGGAATCCATTAATGCACGGCGGGAATGAAGTCACGTTTGTCAGGGCGTTTCCCACTTCTGAGATGTAGAAGTTAAACAGGGTAGCCACTAGTGGGCACCCCTGTTTTACACCTCTCTCTGTGGGTATTGGTTTTGACAGATTTCCTTCGCTATCTAACAGTACCTGAATATAGGTGTCGGAATAGAGTTCTTTGATGGCAGCAATTAGACTTTCGTGGCAGCCCCTCTCCTTTAGTTTGCACCACAGAATTTCTCTGTTTACTCCATCAAACACGTTTGCCATATCAATGAATGCCAGGTAGATTTTCTGACCTGCTCGGATGGCATCGATTTTCAATAGATTTAGTATTAGGAGATTCGTGCTACAACCCACTCCTTTAACAAACCCGGACTGGCGCTCATCATAGATCTTTTCTTGGTTGATCCATGTTGTTAGTTGTTTAAGGAGCTTGGTTGCAAACACTTTTCCTACTATGTCGAGGAGGGCTATGGGTCGATAATTAGCCGGGTCAGATCACATTCCTTTCTTGAATATCGGAACAATGATCCCTGATTTCCAGGTTGCGGGGATCCTTCCTTCTTTTATTATTGCCTGGAATAGAATATCACAGAATTCTGACCATTCTTCGATATTTTCTTTTAAATCAGCATTGGACAGGCCGTCGGGTCCTGCGGCTCTAGACACACTACTCTTTAAAATTGAAGATCGAATGTCCACTCTATCTATTTCAATTTCCCATGGTACTTTTGGTTGGAACTCAATTGTACATGTGCTTTTCCTTCTTTTGAATAGATTTTTGTAGTGGCATTCCCAGTCGTTTTCTGTTACCATGTTGGTTATTATGGCCTTTTCTGAGTTAGTTGTTTCATTTATTATGGCCCAGAAGCCTCTGGAGTTCCTTTGATTCAGCGCCTTCAAAATTGTTTCGCCATCTCTTTGTTCCATCTTTGATCTGTGTTGTTTACACCAATTATTATGTTGGTTTTTTGCTTTTTTTGACAAGCCTTGAATCATTGCACCTTTAGTCGCAAGAATTTCTCTTAAGGTTTTCCTTAGTTCTCTCTTCTTTTGCGCAACCTCCGGGTCGTACTTGTGTTTTAGATAATTTTGGTTCCTTGAAGAGATCTTCTTTTTGGTTTTATAAATTTCTAGCATCAGTTAGGCCTTTTTCCTGGGCTCATTGCAGTTGGTCTGATACCACCTTGATATCAGTTTTCTTTAGCCTTAATCTATTTCGCCCTGGTTCCACTGAGATATCACAACTCCGTTGCTGCCTTTTCACAACTTTGTTCCATTTCCATTCCATCAATATAATATTGTGCTCACTTTGGTTATCTTTAATGACTCTAAAGGAGACTATTTCTTGCAGTAGATTATCGGAAACAAAAATGTAGTCTAATACAGACCGCTGATTTCCTCTTCCCCATGTCGGCTTAGCCGGAATGTCTCCTCTCATTGCTCCATTAAGCATTGAGAACTTTCTGAGTGACATTTCTTCTAGCGAACATTCGTTTTTGTATCTCTCACTACTGGTCTTCATTGTATTCCGTTGCTCCAGTTCGATTAATTTCATATTAAAGTCTCCACACAACATAATAAAGCCTTTGGGTCGTCTACTAGAATGGAGTCTATGGCTTCAATAATGTCATCCTCAAGCTTCTGGTTGGATTTTGGTGTTGTGTTCCAGTATATATTTAATATGTACAATAGGTGGGGATACTTCTCTGATTGCTCCACTTGTTCTAAATAGACCTCCTGAAGAAAGGGTGACACATTTTGGGCTGATTTGATTCTTAGACCGCATGTTCTTATGATTAGAATCAGTTGGCCCGACAATGGCCGCCCTTTTTTTTGTTTATTTGGCTGGATTTATTGCTACTTCAAATCCGTCCACACATGGCATATTAGTAACCCATGTCTCTTGTAAACATATCAAGTCGGCCTTTTTTAATGCTCAGAAGATGTGAGAATCCTCTAGTGTCCCACGAGGCTATCACCAAATTTGCTCTCTCGTTATGACATTAGCTCTTCCTTGAAGTGTTTAGTGACTTTGCTAACCAGGTCCACTTTTTCATCTCTACTTCTCCTGCATTCAATTCTATGTCTTTGGGTCTCGCAGCACCTGCCTTTCCACGGTTTTCCACTGTTATTTTGATTTTCTTCTTTCTTATCTCATCAGGTGAGCATGGTGTTTCTGCATCACTCTCATCGCCTTTTGACTTGACATTAGTCTTGCGCTCCTGTTTTGAGCTTTTATCAATTATTTTATTTGACAGTGGCTCTTTCTCCTTTGTTTTTGATTCTTTTGGATCTTTTGTTTTTTCGCAATCTTTGTCCATTAATGTATTGTCTACTTCATACACTTGATATCCAGCATCCAGAAGCTGCCTCTCGCATTCTAGAAAACAGGAAATGCATAGTGTCTTTTATATAAGCCACTGTGTTTTGTAGCAAAGGTTTCAAGAACAAATGCCTTCTGTGGTAGCCACGATAGGCCTGCCTGGTGAATGTAGTTGATCCTTATGTATTTTAAGTAGAAGATAAAATGATGGTGCCATGGTATGTTGTACATACAAAAATTGTCTTGTCCTCTCACTAATCCATCCGTTATCCTGTGCAATGTCTAACATGTTTTTCAAACTATTTTGTATACTTAATGTAGGATCACACTCAGGTTTAGAGTATGTGAGTATGTATCCATGTCGCTATGTATCCATTCTTGTTCGTAGTGCGTAGTGTATCCAATCTTGTTCATAGTGCATAGATTGCAAAATCAGTAGTGCACCCCATTTGTCCTCACAGCAAATAGTATTACTCTCACCCAAATATAATGAGTGAATAAAGGCTAGTTGATAATTTAGACAAATCATTCTAGACCAATTTGTGAAAGATATCAATAGTCGTAATAGTTACTTATGGTACGGTTGTACTATAGGGCTTAGATTCAACATATTCCTCCTCACACATGTCAAAGGAACTATTTCTACTGATATCACTATTATCCTGATCCTCATCAAGGCTACTGAAACTTCAGCTTGAGATTACGTCCACATCTATGCAAGTCAATTTTATTTTGGAACAGATTTGTACTATATGTGGACACAAATTTAAGCCAGTTCTGCAAGTTAGATCACTCCTTATAAGACAAGTTCACTACAATATTTGTCTGTTCTGTTGTCTTGTTTGTGCTCCCGGTTGTCATGCGCTGACTGCTCCCGCTCCCGATTATTTTCTTCTTGCTTCTTTGTCTAAAAAAGTGCTTGTTGTACCCACTATGAAGGTGTTTCTCACATTGGTTACCGTAGCTACTTCTAAATCTACTCCCTCTTGGAAACGTATTTATGTGCATTATTTGCAGTTCGCCATGAAGAAGTACTGGTGATCAGAAATGCATTGGCTCATTTTTTTCTGTCTCTGAATAATTACTGTCTGGATCTTGCTGGATAAAAGAAATACACAATTTTGAATTGCTATGAAGTTTGCAGTCAGGTCTGAGGAGGTTCTCCTCTGTGTTCTCCCAATTGTTATTTTCACAACTTGTGTATAGTGGCAACTGACTTGCACCTTGACTTAATTCCAAAATAGAATAACATTTAAAAAGTAGGTGGTACCCACCTTCTCCTTTCCTTATATAGCTCTTGAAACCGACTGGAATGGCCAAGGATGATTATACAAACATGTATAATTTACCAAAGCACAGATAACAATCAAAAACAATAACCCATCTGTGTAAGGAAAACACTTGATAATGCATGTTACACCTATATAGACTGTAACTCTGGGAATTATACTGCAGGAGAGAAAAATGGAAGAAGAAAATAATAAAAAGCAAAAACACAAAGGGTTACTTTTTAAATGTAATTGGCAAGGGAGGGAAGGGGTTCTTAACCAGTCTCTAGGGTCCAAGCTAATTGCAAGAGGGCTCATGTGACTTGCAATGCCTGGTGGGAAAGGCCACCCACTCCACTTCACTCAATCCACTCAGTTCTCCTACTTAATATTCTTTGAAGGCTTGACAGTGTAGCAGAACTAGAAGATCCATGCCAGGCATCTTGGTGTGGTAAGCAGGTCGTAAAAGGTTGCATTGGCAAGGACTACTAACAATATGTCTCGACTGACTCTCTAGGCAAGCAGGCTCTGTAGGTGTATCTGAGTTAGAGGTGCATAGCAGTCAGGTGTGTGAGGCATCATGCTTCAATCTGTGATCCAGATGTGAATTGGAGTTTCAAAACTGTCTTGAATGCTTCGTTATGAAATAGTGACCAATAGCGGCATCAGAGGAAATTCCTCTGAGTTTAAAAGGTTTTTGAGTGTATATAACAAGAACCTTAAAGGGCTGTGGCCCTCTTCTCCCCTTCTTACACTATAGGCGTATAAAAAGACATCTACAGTAACACGGTTTACATTCTGGGTACTTATGTGTCCTGGCCCAAAGGTCCATAATGTAAGCAAGATTCAATGTTTTTTCATCTGTTGCTTGAAATTGGCCTTAGGGACGTTGAGGCCAGGTGCTCTCTCCCTTCTCTGATCGATGGCTTAAAACCTATGGAAGGGAACTTTGAGAGGCCAACAACTCCAAAAAGAAATCTAAAGAATGGATGGCGACTACACTATAGTAGAATCTAACAGAGGATGAGTGCATGTTCAAGTCCTCTACTAGTATCCAATGGGGATGACTTCTTAAAGAAAGTGTCCACCCTCTTTGAATTTGGGCCAGCGCAAAGCATAAAGGGAGAAATTAAACCAGGTGAAAAGAAGGTTTTCTTCAACATCGCTATCTGACTGCTTTAGCTCAGTACATGTCCTGTCTACCATAGAACAAAGTCTCTCTGTCAGTAATTAGCTTTCTTTTGCCCACTCATCCCCTTCTAGCAGGTTCCTATTGAAATGCTTATGGCTCAGCCCTGACTTTAGAAACCAGCCCTCAACATGTCCTTGAGGTGTTAAAGGCTCACTGTGGCTTGCCAAAATGTTTAATGGGTCGAGATGAATTTATCAGCTAGGAAGAGATCATTTTCTTCAACAGATATCCCTTTCACCTGCTCAACCAATTAATGGTAGGCAAGGTTTTGGTACTTTCAAACAGTTATATTGGAAAAGTCTATGTAGCGTTCCTACTCTGCACACCACAATATGCTCCTTTGGCAGAATATTGCTTAATTCAATTGGTACGATACTTGGACAATGCCACCAGATGAGTGAGAGCCCTGCAAAAGACAAAAGAAGTTAGTCAAACATTAGGCCTTAACAGACTTTATTAATAGCATACTTAACCCAACTCTGTATTCTAGCAGTAATATAGATTGAGGTGCTAATAGACATCTGAAAGCGATCAATTAACATTTTGGCTGCTGTTGGTTCTTTAGACTGTGTAGATGAAGTAAACATGTACCACTATACGAAAAAAAAAGTGATAATACTAGGCACTCACTGGGGCCTAAATCAGCTCACTCATACATTTTTAGTAACAGAGCATATTTGGAAAGTGTGTCTGATTATCGGAGCACACTTTCCAGCAGATAAACCACCTTACATTTGCAACACAATAATGAGAAAGCTCAGGAAAGTGACATTCTCTCACATGGGACTGACAGATTGAGGATAATTTAGCAGTGCAGGGTGTGAAGTGGGGAGGACATGGTGCTAGAGTTTTCCAGATCGAGGGGTATTAAGTGATTTTATTATAAGGAGGAGGTCTTTGAAAATGGATCAGTGTTTCATGAGGAGACATACCCCATGAAGCGAATGGGTAGAGGAACATTTGCGAATTGTAGAGTGTGAGAATTGCAAGTTTCTTTTTTAGAGGGGAAGACCCATGAAGACAGTAGTCAAGTTGGCTGAGGATAAGTGTGGCGATCAAGGTTTTAGTAGAGTAGAAACTGAAGGTGGGACCATTTTTGCCTATGTTGAGTAGCATAACTCTTGCATCTGTGGCAGTGGGGATAATGAGTTGTTGATGATCATGTTCACGTTCAGGTTGTGAGCCTTAGCGGTTCGGATGGGATGGCCACGGAGGAGGCATATAGTGGGGTTGGGAGAAGAGGTGGTTTTTGGGAGCTTTTGTCATCTCTTACTATTTAAATCCAGAATGTCATCTGTTAATAGGGTCTAACCAGTTTGAATTGTATTCAGGTCGGAATCTTGGTACTTTGTCAATAGTACTGGTATTTAAAAGATACAAAAGGTGCATTTGTTGTGCCACAAATATTAACATTGTGGGTACCTAAGAGCTTTTATCAAACAAAATGATATTTATTTAAAATGTAATATGTGCATTTTCTCTCTAGGCTGCTCTATCGATTTTCGGCATGGTGGGTGGCCCACTACTTGGACTCTTTTGTTTAGGGATGCTTTTCCCTTTTACAAACCCAACTGTAAGTAATCTTGCCTATGTGGAAAATGGTTACATTTATGAAGTTGTTTAAAGTATATTGAAATACATAATATGACTTTATTATTTTAACCCTATCTCCACATATATGTCTTGTTAAATTCTTGGCTAGTCATACTAATGTCATGTTTTACATGCTCTTTTGTCTCTTCACTCATATTCCCATGATACCTATTATTCCTCCACGGCTTGTTCTATGGCTCATGGGGGGGGGGGCGCATGTAACTTTGTGTCTAAACATCTCAAGCCATGTTTAAAGCTGCATATTGTGCGAGCCTAGATGCTAAACACACTGGCCCTCATTACGACCCAGGCGGTAAGGGGTTTACGCCGGCGTAAACTTCGCCGACCCTTACCGCCTGAGTACGAGTTCCCGTAGCGCCATGGTGATTTTACCGCCTGCTTTTTGCAGGCGTTAAAATCCATGGCGCTAAGGGACCTTGTTGTTAATTACGCCACCGTAATTTACGGTGGCGTAATTAACGCCTTCCCCACTCCCATTATGCCCTATGGGGCAAAAATGGGAATGGGGAAGGGTAAATGGGGATTGGGGACTTACGGCCCCGCCAAGGTCGGAATGGGGCGGTAAGTCCGCCAACCACCATGGCGGAGTTGGCAACTTAGCGCCATGGACCATGGTGCTAATAGCACCATGGTTCTCCGCCAAGGTCGTAATGAGGCCCACAGTATGATACAAACACTTTTATATTGAGCAAACATGAACTGTGAGCATTAACTTATTATATTTGAAGTACAGTACATTAGAGTTTTTTTCCAGTAATCCGTGCTGAGCACCAGTGTCCTTGAGTCCGTTACATTACAATCCTCTTCTATAAACATAGCCGTTCACTGCTCTTTGTAGTTTCTTTTTTTCAATAGTCTGGGCCAAGTGCCAGACCCTTGAGCCTGGTGAGCCTGGTACATTGCAATTCATTTGTATACACAAAGCTTTTCATTGCTCTATAGGCATTCTCTGGTACAAAAGCCAATTGTCCAATAAATTGTAAACAAGTGCTAACAATGCAAGTGGAAGAACTACAAAATACTGTCCTGTTGTAGTTCAGTCCGAAACAATGCTGTCTGCTGATATTTTTGTTGTTACGATTCCTAGGGCTGGATGACATGACCGTCTTTGCTATTTCTTACCTAAGACAGATTCAGTTCACTGTTGTTTACTAAACTAGTGATGGACAAACTTTGGCAGATGTAGGTGTAGAACAGTGAAAGCCCGACTAGAATAAATAAGACCAGTTTCAAGCCCCAGACACAGCAGTTTGGGCGGCAGAGCTGGCAAGAAGATGAGGGGCGGACGTAGATGGCTAGAAGACTGAAGAGAGAGCACAGGGACTTTCCAGATGGGAGGGGAAACTCCCTCATTTTTCCTGAGCTGGATTCTAAAGCCATTGAGCTGGATTATGGCTCGTTTGAGGCATTTTGAGTCCCTAGAGGACTCCGCCTGTTGACTTTTCAGCAGAACTTTGATATTGATTGAGCCACAAGGGAACAATGTTGTTGTCCTTCCCCAAGGCACATCAGCTCACCACCTAAGCAGCAGCCTCTGTTCTGGATGAGCAACACACTGGCACCATATATCCCAATGGGCAATTTAATTATTTTTGAAGAATTTTTCCCTACTTTTAGATGTTTTTCTGATGGTGCTCCGATAAGGTGGTTTTTGGTTTCTTTGTCAATTTTGGGGGCATTATTTCATGTATTCTGTAAACTGATTCAGACATGCAATCATATCCAGCTCTCATCTCTCTACCTTCTACAGTTAGTGAATATGAGAGAACTTCTACCCTTTATTAATATCACATTGAGAAAGGTATTGAGGTATTTGGGCAGGTGCTTCTATAACATTGCCTATCATGGGTTGTTGAGGCAGATGTTTCTATTGCCTAGCATGATCTATGAGGCCACCTAGCATGACCTGGTGTGGCAGGTAGTTGGTTTGTAAGGTAACTATGGTTTCTTGTAGAAGGTTGATCAGCCCCAGTCTTGATCAGAGGTTCAGGCGATGACAATGATTTCAGCTTTATCATCAATTACTTCTTGCATTTTTAGTGTGTTGTGCATATTGACTATAACAATAGCAATGTTTCTTTATCACATATTTCTCATAATTAAAAGATGTATTTTTTAAATGAGGGTGTAAGAAGCCTTCATGGAGTGTTCATTATTGAGTGGGAAGTATGTCAGTATGAACTTAAAGAATGGGGAATCTATCTAAATGCATTGTGTTTCGATGTGTCATATAGGGTACATTTATTTTAAAACACGCCAAGGGTTACTGGATGGTGATAGCAATGGACTTTCAATAACAATATAAAGTGACATTGGTAAACCTCTCCTGTGTTGGCAATTGAGAGCAGCCGACTACTGCAGGGGTTGGTGTCTGTTCTCATTACCGTTGTACAGTGACAAGTACATGATTTTCTCTACCCACTACTCCTACCACCGCCCCTGATGGGGGGGGTCTTGGACACTGCCCGCTGTGTGAAGCAAAGGATCTGGAAGTAGGGGTGGTAAAAATCACATCACTTTGGTCAAAATGTGTTCACTCAGAATCTTCACTATATACTAAATACTGAAACATAGAAGAGCCAGCTGCAACAGGTACTGGTCAGCAGACAATATTCAATTGCTGGCTGTTGCTGATGAATCAGAGGTGGGTCTCACGAAAAGCTCCATGCAGTTCTCTTCTGTCAGGCAGGAAACAACTTGCCTTGGTGCATTGAATAAGTTTTCTGTTACTTGTCACTACGAAATAAAAAGATGATCAGGATCGGTATGAACCCAGCTGCGAGGATGTAAAACACAGGGGTGATCCCCGAGCCTAATTTTCCCAAAAGGTCCAAAACACTCTTCACTGGATTGCAAAAGAAGAAAGTCTTTGTCTCAGGAGGATTGCTCAGGGGCAATGCGCTTGTCTTGGAAGCAAGACGACATGGCGCAACACAGGTTCGATCTCCGGGTCCGTGCTTAGAAACCTCTGGGTATTAAGCGCGTTATAAATAACCATTAACATTACAATTGCAATTTGTCAGCCGGGCTGTCCTTGGTACTAGAATGGAGCTCCCATTTGCTGGATCAGAGCTTTCCAATAGGGCTTGAATCTCTTCTGGCCAATCGTGTTCTTTCAAGCAGGTGTTTGGCCAACTGCATAGCTCTATTTGATGCTTCTACGAAAGTCTCTGGGGTGCTAGTGATGTGTATCTTCATAACCAGGAGGTGTGCCAGTCTCAATGATAGTTGCGGGAACTTCAGAGGTGATAGCTTCACTTCAGGCCAATTCAATAGCACTAGCTCAGTCTGCACAGGGGCATGAAAAATGATGTTGCAGCACATTGTCACCTTTGAGACTGTGATAAAGCTGACAATCCCCACAGGCACACCACAGCATGAAGCATTAAAGTGCACAATGTAAGATCCATTAGGTAGTAGTAGAGCTTTCTACCGAAGGTTTCCATTCGAACTACACTCAGCATGCACTTGGTTAATTGAATTCTGCTCACATAGGCTGATCTTGAGAATATCCGGCATCTTGTATGGGGTGTTTCCACACCGTTCCTCTGGGAATACAGTTGTACCTCACAGTCCTCATCAGTCACACAGGCATGAGTACAGGGTACCTCATAGAGTGTTTGTATACATTGCTTCTCTACTCGATGCATGTTGCCCCAAGCCTGCAGTTCTTCACACAACAGAGGTGTTTCTGCTGGCACGAGAATGTTCAGGATCTCATGCAGAGTCCGTCACTATGAGGTTTTGTCCCACGCCGATATCCCATAGAAGTTTTTCTTCAGTACACTCAGAAAAGTGTAGGTGGACTCTGAAATGACCTGTCTCTTAGCTTTTCTTGATAGATTTAGTTCTGTCAGCTGCTCCAGTCATATGATGGTAGAGCAGTCTGGAATACCTGTAATATGTGTGTCCTCTTGGATGATATGCAACATAACCATTATCACATCTCTCAGCTTCTTGACTCCATGCTTCAATGCAATAAAGTTTTTACCTGTTACAAGATGGCTCATCTTGATAGGAAGTACAGCCTGTACTTGGATGTACAGGACAGCTTTCGTCCAGCTAAATTCAGCTTCTTTCGCCTCCCTTTTGGCCCATGCCTTTTCTAGGTGACCTATCCTATCTAGGATAGCTGACTAATTACCTGAACTTGCCTATGTGTCTAATTCACTAACATCTTCATGCAAAGGTCCTTGCTTTGCCACTAGTTTGCATGCTTTGCCTATGAAAATAGCATAGGTTTGCTAAATGTGTTGTGAAGCCCAAGCTGTGTAAGGCCCTATGCTTAAACCCTTGTGCCTTTCATGACATTCATTGGCTCCAAGATTCCAATTTATTGGAATGCCTGAGCCATGTGTAATATGTTCATATTTACCGTCCAATTGGAACCTTTAAGGAAATTGGACCAGCTCTGGGACGATGAGGATGAGGTTTGGGGTATACCACACATGGAAGGTAGTTTTCCTTTAAGAGCACACGGTAAAGCAGTTGACATAGTTGATCCCCGCATAATCCTGAGCTATGAGCTTGCAACAGTTGGTTCCCAACAGATCAGCCAGCCAAGGCCACATTCCAAGGACTTAATGGAAGCTCTAGAATTGACTACAGGCCTCATTACAAGGTCGTCGGTAAGCCGCTGGTGCTACCGGCAGGTTGCCGCTGATCTTGTAACACCGTTTCCACCACCTAATATCCCGGTGCCACCAGGATATTACAAGTTCTAGCAGCCTGGGATGGCAGGCGGCAGGAAATGTAAGTCCCCATTCCCATAGGACTCCACGGGAATGGGAACATGGAAGCACCAGCTTCATGGAAACCACCATCACCAGCACAGTGGAAACCATGCCTCCAGGGGATGGTGCTCCAGGCAGGTCATGCCTGCTAAGATCATCAGCCCCTGCAGGCATTCTTGTAGTCTGGTGGTCCGGAAAGGTTGCTACTGGCACCCTTATTTCGATCCCGCCTGACTTGTAATGAGGCCTATATGTCTTGATTATGGCCCGTGACAAGCATCAAGTTGCTCGATTTCAGATCCTAGATTGACATGGCAGTAACCACAGACCCATATTGCTAACTTTAAATGATCGAAGAGGAAAATGATGGTCTTGCCACAGATATCACAGTCAATGGAAAAACGCTCTGTTATGCATCTGTACTGTTGTATAACTCTTTAAAACGCTCTGTTATGTATCTGTATTGTTGAATATGTTTGTAAAGCATTCCTTTGCCTCTTGAAGCCAGGTCCGTGCTCAATATATACAATATTATTATTATTATTATTGACATGGTCATGTCAGACAGCTGAGATTATTCCAATCTACAAAAGGGGGGGGGTGAACACGGCTAATTACCATCCCACATCATTACCCAATGCCTCTGGAAAAACATTTGCAAAGGCACTGTTAAGACACTTGCCAGATTGAGTTGACTCAGAGGAACTGCTCAGTTATCTCCAAGCAGGCTTTCAATCAGGGATGAGTATGTTAGATCAATGGTTTTGACGGCACCTGATCATTCAAAAGCATATAGCAATATCTAAGACCAAATTATATGCAGTATTTGTTCATTTGAAAACTGCCTTCAACAGTGTTCCTAGAGGGCAACTGTGGTTGATGATGAGGGCCAAGCACATACCCGATCAGCTGTTGAATCCGATGCTACTACTCTACTATAATAACACTGCAGTAGTGTGTTGGAGTCTGGCTGGGGGTATAAAAAACAATTGGATGTGGCCAGAGGCATAAAACAAGACTGTGAGTTAGGCACCCTCTTGTTTTGAGTTTGGAGTTTGTATCAACTCTATTAGAGGTGGGTTAGCAACTTGCAGTTCTGACCCTCCTCGAATGGGGCTGAAAAAAATCCAGCTCTTTTCTTCAGGCACAATGCTGTTCTTTTGTCAACAACCCCCTCTGGGTCAGGCGGCAGGAACTGTAAGTCCCCATTCCCCATTCCCCTCCCGGAAGGTCATGCCTGCTGTGATCACCAGCCCCTGCAGGCATTCTTGTAGTCTGGTGGTCCGGAAAGGGTGCCGGTAGGTTGCTACTGGCACCCTTATTTCATCCCGTCCGACTTTCATGAGACCTGTGTGTCTTGATTATGGCCCGTGACAAGCATCAAGTTGCTCGATTTCAGATCCTAGATTGACATGACAGTGACTACAGACCCATATTGCTAACTTTAAATGATCGAAGAGGAAAATGATGATCTTGCCACATATATCACAGTCAATGGCCTCTGAAAAACGCTACGTTATGCATCTGTACTGTTGTATAACTCTGTAAAACGCTATGTTATGTACCTGTATTGTTGTATACGTCTGTAAAGCATTCATTTGCCTCTTGAAGCTAGGTCTGTGCTCAATAGATACAATAATAATATTATTATTATTATTACGAATAATAATAATAATACAAATAATAATAATAATAATAATAATAATAATAATAATAATAATAATAATAATAATAATAATAATAATAATAATAATAATAATAAACAACCACGCTTGTCATTCTATCAAATGAACTACAATGGTACCAAATCATCAGATTCCATCTATTTATGACTCCATAATAGGCTCTATTGAATTAATATGTAGCACCAATTGTTCAGACAATGATGTTATATGATTTGACAATATATGATTTGACAAATTGTTTAAGCATCTTGAGCCTTTGGTTACAAGCTCCAAAACTAATATTAGGGTGGACGCCAGTCAAAAGGATGATTGGTACTGTACTCACTGTAGGGCAGCTAAGTCAGTGCTCCTTGACTTTTTAAAGGTCAGTGCAGTGGTAAATAGGCCCAACCTCATACTGTGAGGAACAATTATAGACACATAATCAAAGCTAAGAAGAATGAGTACATGAGGGCGAAATGGGACCACATGCTTGAGGCATTTGAGAAGAGTGACTCTGCTCGTTTTTGGAAACAGGTTACTGAAAAAGATCTTGATGGGGACAAGTATTCACAGGCATGCATTACGCCAGACATGTGTCACGACCATTACGAAGACCTCTACAGGATATCTCACGGATGCGAGAGACTTGGTGAGGGGACCCTCTACATCACAGAGGATGGCCCTCAGCCAGGGAGTTTTGATCAGAATTATGGTCTCACGCTCTTAATGAAGGAGGTGGAAGATGCCATTAGAACACAGGCACAGTGCAAGGCTACTGGCCCGATAGGATCCTAGTGGACCTGTTCAAAGAAGAAATTACAATCTGGGCCCT
The DNA here is from genome assembly GCF_040938575.1 of Ambystoma mexicanum. Classification (NCBI taxonomy): domain Eukaryota; kingdom Metazoa; phylum Chordata; class Amphibia; order Caudata; family Ambystomatidae; genus Ambystoma; species Ambystoma mexicanum. The sequence continues at coordinate 873,580,093 of NC_090936.1, forward strand.
AATTCTTGTAAAAGTATTTAACACATTCCTTGCTACCAGCACCATTCCCAGACATGTCAGACAGCTGAGATGATTCCAATCTACAAAAGGGGGGGTGAACACAGCTAATTACCATCGCATATCATTACCCGATGCCTCTGGAAAAACATTTGCAAAGGCAACGTTAAGACACTTGCGAGATTGAGTTGACTCAGGGGAACGGCTCAGTTATCTCCAAGCAGGCTTTCAATCAGGGATGAGTATGTTAGATCAATGGTTTCGACGGCACCTGTTTATTCAAAAGCATATAGTAATATCTAAGACCAAATTATATGCAGTCTTTTTTTATTTAAAAACTGCCTTCAACAGTGTTCCTAGAGGGCAACTGTGGTTGATGATGAGGGCCAAGTACGTACCCACCCGATCAGCTGTTGATTCTGATGCTACTTCTTTACTATAATAACACTGCAGTAGTGTGTTGGAGTCTGGCTGGGGATGTCAAAAACCATTGGGTGTGGCCAGAGGCATAAAACAAGACTGTGAGTTAGACACCCTCTTGTTTTGAGTTTGTAGCAACTCTATTAGAGGTGGGTTAACAACTTGTAGTTCTGACCCTCCTCGATTGGGGCTGAAAAAAATCCAGCTCTTTTCTTCAGGCACAATGCTGTTCTTTTGTCAACAACCCCCTCTGGGTTAAGATTAGCTTTGTGCTGATTTGCTAAAAAGTGCACTGAGTTAGGACCTGAAATCAATGAGACAAAGACCAAATGTATGGTCTTCAGTCCCAAGAATTCAAAAATCAAACCTGTGTGGCTAACAGTGGGTGATGCTGTACTTGAGCAAGTAACATGGTACAATTACTTAGGCATTAATTTTGCAAGAAACTCAAACTGGTCTATGCAGTTACTCATAGCTTCTACTGCCCTGGAGAAAACTAGTTCTACCATAGTCATGCAAAACCTGCTTTGGAGCTTTATAAGATGCAAGCCAAGTCCCCTGCTTTGTATGTGTCTGCCATCTGGGGTTACGCCAATACACGATCCTTAACCAAAATAGAAAATACATTTATGAAAAGCATTCTCCATTTATCACAAAGTGTACCAACTGTGCTTTTTCATGTGGAAAGTGATCTGAGCCCTATTGAAGATGAAGCTAGTCTAAGACCTGTCTTTAATTGGTTACAGATCTGGGTTAATCCATTACTGATAAAGTATCGGGAGGCCCTGATCCATATCATTTCTCCGGGTGGGGGATGTCAGATCCCATGGTTATCTCATGTCCAGAATTGCCAAGTTATAATGGGGCTATATAGCCTATGGGGCGAGCCTAACGGCATCACTGGGGAATCTAAAGCAGGGGTGAAGGAGGACGCAGGCAGGAACAGACTGAGGGAAATGGAAACTCTTGCCTCTCTCTTCTCCATGGGTCAGAATATCTACTCTGTAAAATGACATTCAGCTTCAAGGACTATTTAGATATCATTGGCTCTATAATTGCACAGGCTTTGTACTTAGAATTTAGTTTTGGGCGTCTAAAAGTACAAGAACACACTAGTTGCTGGAAAATCTTGCCCAGAGCCAGTTGCTTGTTATGTGGCACAGAGTAGGAGACGCTTGTTCATTTTATGTTTATTTGTGAAGGGCTAAAATCACCTAGAGTTTACTTTCCTTTATTGCTTTGTTAAGCTGTTTAGTTGTCCACCAAAAGCCACCCTCCTTGGCCTCCCAATTTGCATACGTGAATAAACGGTCTGAACTATACATTACCGCAAAATTAGTATGATTGAGGAAAAACATCAAATGTGGATTTCTACATGCCACATCTAGCGTGCCCATTCTATTTACTTGCCAAGATTCACCTCCACAGCGTGTTAAAAGGGACTGTGTCTTGCCATGATTCCTCTGTCATTGTGGCATAGAATATTTGATCATAGACCACAGAGAGTGTAGACCACATAAACTGCCCACCTGTAGGTGGAGCGGGAATATATATCCATTTTGCACTATCCACTCCTCCTTTACCTGGGACTTTGTAACATAAGGATATTGTACCTTAAACTTTGGTGGCAAGTTCAGTAAAGGAAAGGAACAGGACAATGTTCCCAGAGGGTAATGTCTAACCACTGCACTGGCTTTCTCTTATAGAAAAGAAAGGTGTCATTTCATAAAACATACATGGTCTGTCACTGCATCTAGATTTTCTAGATCATCTTCAAGATCTAACAGTGCTCCTTGAGCAAAACCTTCTATCTTGGATCTCAACAGGTCACTATAGGTGTCTGTGATGTGCATCTTAGGGGTCACTAGCCTAGATTCATCTATCACCGATAGTGTATGTACCTGGAGTTGCATACTAGGCCCACTGTAGGTGTTATACCCTAACTCTAGAGGGTATTTGCTTATTTGTGTTGAGACTCCTCCCACCACAGATGCCCGCACCTCCCTCTTCTGTACTGGGTTTGGTGTATGTGCTACATTTTTTTTTTAACTTCTCTTTATTAATTTCAGCATATAAAACATAACAAATTCAATACAGAAAAAAAAGAACCAGCAACATTTTCCCCCCTCCTCCCCCCCAACACCTGTTGTAGCGTACTAGACTCTATAGTTCGAAGACCCCTATCACCCTCTTCAATAATGTATGTCCAGCAGCTTAAGTCTTTGGGGGCACCATTGTTCCCTAAAGTCCCCCTTCAAATAGTCCAGTGTCTCACCCCAATCGGCTGCAAAACTTGCCAATTTCCCCTCAGCCGCGTACGCGGCCCATTCCAATGAGACAATATCCCATATTTTCCTAAGCCAGTCCTGCTCCACGGGGATCACTGGGCTCTTCCAGTTTTGAGCGATAAGACCCATCGCCGCGAGGGTAAAAACCACTCTCGCCTTGCGGTTTCTCCGACTCCGACCCTCCCCTTCTTTTACAGTCTTCCCCAACAAAATCTCCCAAGGGTCTTGACCATCCCCCGACCCCAAGGCTGTAGATTGGGCACGAGCCATATCATCCCAGAAAGGCCTAATACGAGGGCAGTCCCACCATATATGTGCAGCAGAGCCCACCTCCCCACATCCCCTCCAGCACTCATTTGAGGTCATTGGATACATTGCACTCAACCGGGCAGGGGTATAATGCCAGCCAAAGATGTACTTATACCAAGCTTCCTGTAGCTGAGAAGCCCTAGCAACTTTTTGGATTAACCTCCACAGTGCCTCCCAGTCCCCCCATTTTATCTCCGCTCCCCCCTGATGCTCCCACCTCTTCATATACGGCCAAGTAACCTTCGGGGTCGTGCTCTCTAGCAGTTTATATACATCCGATATAAGACCTCTGGAACCATCATGGGTTAGGAGAAAACACTCAAACTGCGTCAGGTCGCGTGTTGCTGCCTTCCTGACTTCCGTTGACATGACTCAGTGTCTAATTTGGAAGTATCTGAGCCTTTCCCCCCTCCCCTACCCCAAATTGCAATTTACATTCCTCAAATGTCATCACTCCCTGGGCAGCAAACATATCTCTAAGGGTCCTACATCCTCCCTCCTCCCATCTCCGGAACTCTCCTCTCTCCAGCCATGGTGTGAAGTCCCCATTATTAAAGATCGGCGTAAACAGAGACGGGAAAGATGAGATCCCTCGCCTCTCCACTGCCCTGTCCCGTGTGTCTACCATCCCCTTCGTAATATCGCTCAGATATATATGAGGCGGCCTCAGCCTTCGGGGGAGCCATAATACTTCACCCAATGCTTTTCATGGCTCGCTGCAAACCATTCCCTGATCATTCGGAGAAGCGCAGCCTCATGATATCTCCTAAAATCTGGCAGGCCTATACCCCCGCGTCCCCTGGACGCCGTGAGAAGACGCCAAGAAAGACGTGGCCTCTTCCCCTCCCAAACGAACTGCTTGACCACCCGATCCAGTTCCTTAAAGAAGCCCACGGGGACAGATAGAGGGATTGCCTGAAACAGATAAAGTAGGCGGGGAAGGATCACCATTTTCAATACCGTCCCCCTCCCGAGCCACGAAATCCTAAGATTGCTCCACCTATTCAGATCCTTTTTGATAGCCTTTAATTCGGGGTGGGGGGTTAGTTTGCGCTATACCAGCCGCCAAGGGAAGGGGACCCCCAAATATCGTAACCCCCCGGGCTCCACTTGAACGGGGAGAGTGCCTTCAGTGCTTTAGCATCATCCTCTCCAAGGGATAGGTTCATCAGTTTGGATTTCTGCCAATTAATCCGCAACCCCGACACCCCCCCAAATTCGGTCAACATTTCTATGCACGTCCTAACAGATTCCTTCGGGTGCGTCAACATCAGAAGCATATCGTCCGCAAAAGCCACTACCTTGTGCTGGTATCCCCCGAAAGGCACGCCCTGAATCCTATCTGTCTCCCTTGCAGCTATTAACAGGGGTTCTAAATATATAGCAAAAAGCAGAGGGGACAGTGGACACCCCTGTTTTGTTCCCCGTCGAAGCCTAATTGAATGCGATACCTCCCCGTTAACTAAGATCCGTGCACCTCAAAGGCGCTACCAAAAACATCCCTTCCAAGAGAGAAACCCTACTTGAGGGCAAGTGTTATAGACGATTCACGGTGTGTGTGTTTAAAGTTCATTTATTACGTTTATTCAATTTTGTTTAAAAGCCAACACATTTGTTAGAATAAAACACATATAACACATTAACAATTCATACATTTTAAAACAGTCAATATTGACCATATACATCTCACATTTAGAAAAAACACATATCATACCGAAACCAGTGATCACATCTCACCCATGCTTACTTGCGTACCAACTGCCATTCACATTCATACAACCCACCATACGTACTGTGCAAAAAACCGCAATGCTAGTAACTCTATTCTAAAGATAGAACACCCATCTACTAGGGCAAAAATAATTTTTTGTATTTCACAGAGACCTATTTGAACGGATAAATCATTTCTTCAACTGAATTCTTAAGGCCAAAGTTCAAAGAAAACCTTTTTTTTTTAACCTGTATTAATGACCATATTTTTGAAAACTCAAGGCTACCCAGATGCTGAGCAGTGGGAGCTATGGTGTTGTCTACTCGAGTTTCGGGCACCACAATGCACAGACAAATCTTCCTATCTGGTGCACCTCATCAGGACATACATATACTTGTTTAACAGTCAAAGACCAATTCATATTAGCAAAGTTCGGCTCGATATGTAGTGCGTGTCATCCAGAGTGTTCCATATATAACTTCTTTCCATTAAAGACAAATTCACATTTCTATGGGTCAGTCTGTGTTTCTGTGGAAGTTGTTTCGGCCAGAGATGAAAAGGTAGACAGCGAGAGAGCAATAAGATAAAAAAGAAACAAAACACACAAACATCATTGGTTAAAATAGCTCTCTAGACAGATTTCTCATGTTATCAGCATTTTTTCTGGCTAACTATGCTTCATGTTTAAAAAAAAAAAAAAAAAACACACAACACCCAAAAACGTCTTACCCATGCCCTCCATCCTTTAAGGCATGGTCAGTTCAAGGTCATAAAGCCCTGTATTTTAACCTAAGAGAAATAAATGTCTCCTATAGTTTGGAAGGGTGATATGGCTAACTAAACGTGCTAACACCTCTCTCCCACCCCACTGGGCAGTCTGCATACACCCAGATGGTGTACTCACAAATTTCTCCAAAAAGATTACACCAAGACCCCCATATTGTCTCAATTTCCCATCAGCTAAAAAAGAGGTACATGTGTCTTATTTCAAAAATATCCTCTTACCCGCGGCTAAAGGTATGGCTAAAGTTAGCCAAGCGGCATTTGGGTTCCATGTATTAATCTTATTATCTTCCGTGTGGTGTATTTCCACAGTAAGATTGTGTTATAGCTGCCAATGCTCATCCAAGTTTTTTGGCAAAGACCAGTTTCATCTGCAGTTTAAAAGTAAGAATCAAGATAAGGACACCATGTTAAAGAGGCGCCCCTGTGACCTCCAACCCCCCACATCACCCCATGAGTCTTCACTGTGTTTCCCCAAAAGTGGGTTAACCCCATTGTATCCCTACATGCCAATATTTCTCCTTGTGCACACCTATGCACTAATCAGTTCTCTTTACCTTTAAAAGAATATTCCTTGTTTTTGTTTGGAGGGTGTTTCGCTTACTCTCTTCATTTACTATGAAGAACCAATCTTCATGTGGTGAAGAGCGTATCCCCTGTCTTAGGAGTCGAATCCCATCATCCCGTCTCCGGGTCTCTATTGTGTTCGTCCACAGTAACTGAAAGGACAGAACAACAGGAGTTGGGGAACGATTGAACATGGCGAAACGGTGGAGCAACAGAGAGTGGCGGGGAAAAAAATTTGGGGGGGAGAGAGAGAGAGGAAATACGGGGGGAGAGAGAGAGAGGGGCGAGAGGCAGTCAGCAACGCCTGGGGAGAGCTAGGGAGGAGACAGGCAACAAACCGATTGGTTGGTTTGAGTCTGTCCCGTGTTCCTCCCTTCCTTGAATGGATAGGCTCATGCTAGCCTGCAGAGCCAGTTGCTCACCCGTAGCCCCCGCCGGCCGTGGGTGCCGCCGCTGGGTAGGCAATTCCCAGGGGGGCAGCAAACCGATTGCTGCCCTCCGGGAACCGCCTGCCCATGCGGCGGTCATGGCACACAGTCGGGGGAGGGGTACGGGACAGTCCACCTCAGTGCCCTCCCACGGCCCAGCCAGCTGGGGATTACCTTACCTCCTAGTCGGGACATGAATTACTGCACCTTCACGAGGCGATCCGCATTCACCTCCTACTACCGCCAATCCCGGAAGTCAGAGTCCGGTCGTACTGGCAGTGTTTAAAACGCATATCCCAGGGAGACCCCGCCCACCTGCGTTGCGTGTGTTGCTCGAAATGCAGCGGTGGCTTCGCTAGGTCGCGTCTATATTCGAATAGGTTGTTTCGGTGCGTCTGATGCACATGACTTGGCTTAAAGGGGCAGTGTTATCTATCGGGCTCTCACAAAAAAATCCTTAAAAATGACAAATTTCCAACACTGACCAGAGTCAGAAACATCGTGGCAGTGTTTACACATATATTCAGACATGTCCACCCGGGTTCCGTGTGTTGCCGAGGCGCCACACCGGTTTCACCAAGACATGTCCATACTGGAATGGGTTGTCCAGAGTAGCCTGATCTTGATGTATCAGCACAGGCAGGTACTTTTCCAGCCGGCTGGCCAATATTTTAGTATATATTTTTGCCTCCGTATTTATGAGGGCAATAGGCCGATATGATGTACACTCCTCAGGGTCTTTCCCTGTCTTATGTATGAGTGTTATTTTGGCCTCCTCCATTGACAGGGTTATCCCACCGCTAGACCCAAATGAGTTGAACAATTGTGTTAAGTGTGAAACCAAAAAGTGGGAGTAGGTTTTATAAAACGATGCAGGGTAGCCATCTGGGCCCGGAGCTTTCCCCCGAGGGAGGGCCGCTATAGTAGCTCTGACCTCGTCTTCAGTAATGGCTTTGCCTAACTCGCTCCTCTCCTCCGTGGATAGTCGCGGAAGGGGAAGAGCCCCGAGAAAGCCCCTCTGCGGACTCCGCGCAGTATTTTGTGAAGAGTACAGTTCGTCATAGAACTACGCCAGCCTCCCCTTAATCTCTTCCGTCCGAGTGAGTCTTACCCCCCCTCCTATCCTTCATGGCCACAAAACCATTCCGCTCCCTATTCCCCCTAAGTAAACGTGCCAGGAGTGAGTCTGCCTTATTGGCCTTTGCATAAAACTTTTGTCTAACACTTAGCATAGCCGCCTCGTCCTTTTTAGTCCTTAGAATTCTTTTCTAGTGGGGATCCCCTCCATGCGCGCTCTTGCGGCACCAAGTTCGCCTTCCAACTGTGCCTCTAATCCCCTAAAAAATCTGTTTCTTTCCGCCTGTAGGGCGATCAGTTCCCCCCTCAATGTCGCCTTGAAAGAATCCCACCTAGTCGCTAGGCTCGTATCCACGCTATTGTTCCGCCTAAAGAAATCCTGAATCTTGCCATCGATCTCCTCCCTCATCACCTGATCCCTCAGGAGCGTCTCCGGGAATTTCCAACTCCACACCCCCTGCCTACGCCCCCCCAATTGGAGTTTCATTTGGACAACCTTATAATCGGCGATCCCCATGGGGCCTACCTTTACTGACTCCACCCCTCCGACCAGGCTTGCCGACACCCAAACGTAATCAATTCGTGACTGGGTTCTATGAACTTCTGAGAGAAAGGTAAATCCCTCTTCTTCTCCCCTCAGCACCCTCCAAACATCCCGCAAGCCCGCTTCCTCCCACCGTTTCATTAAATGGGGAAGCCACTGCTCCTCCGCAACCCCTCCCCCGCTGCATACTATCTCCCCTCCTATCCCAAGTGTAAGAGTATTCAATGCAACACTACAGCTAAGTCATCGCCTAGTCTAGAATACTGAATGAAAACCCTTATTGATATATTAAAATAGATTGAATTATATTATTTTAACTAAGAGATTGGTTCTGCACAGTTCTGCTAGGTACTCACAATATATTTAGAAATAGAATGGGCCTTGCCACGGATCTGGTCAAGTTTTCTTCACTCGCCACGGACGGTCTCTGCGCACAGCGTCTGGGTCAGCTCTACTCTGCTGGTCTGGTCTGGGTCTCTGGTTCTGATCAGGTCTGTGGGTCTGGATACAGCGGTCTCCGGTTCAGCTGGTCTCTCTCTGGATACAACACTGCTCTCTGGCAAATGGCAAGAGTTCTTGCAAAGGATTCAAACAGCTCGCCTGGCTGTGATAATGGCAATGATTTGAGGCCTGCTAAAGAGGGATTTAGCTTGTAGTTGACCTCTCTGCTACAAATTCTGAAGTAAAGTCTTGGTCTCTGAAGGTGGATAGATTGAAGTCTCTATGTTGGCTCTCTGGAGGTTGATGGAGGTAAAGTATGGATTTTCCCGGCAGAGCGTCCCGCAGCAGATGGAATTGAAGGTCCCTATCTGTCCTGACTGTCTGCTTTTATGTGTTTTGAAAATGGGTGGAAAGGCCAGCTTCCTAGGCCCTACCCCTCTCCACTTGTCATTGGCCACTTCATCCTCTTCCCCTTGATTGGGGGAATGAAATGAAGTGTCATCATGATGAGGTCTGTTTATGGTACAGAGAACCCACCCCTGTCAAATTACACACAATCTATATTTTGACCTAAAAGACATATTTGCACAGGTACACATTTGTTTAAAATTACATGCGCCCATCACATATCACAGGAGGTATACCCTGTCCAAATCTGCTCTTCCTGGGAGCTTGCATTCAGAAATGGCAACATTTGCACTTTTTAACTGGTTTCGTAATATCGGACATTTCCCCAAATTTATACACATGTGCGCAAGGAGTATGGACATTACTTGATGAAGTGTCAGATTTTTAACATGCATACATTTTAAGTAATACCCTCTTAACTTCTAGCTTGCCCCCAGATCATGCCACCGGTTCTAAAAACCTCTTAAAATGTGGGCAGAAAAATCACAAGAATTATGGTATCATTTAAATAATTATGACAAGTCCGTACTATGAGTTATTCATCTTTTTCTAAAACCATATTCTGGCTACAGGGGTGTGGTTTCCCAAGTCACATGGTGTAGAAACCAGTTTGTCCAGTTTCTTCAAGCTCAGCCTCTGTCTCCAGTTTCTCCCCCTCCCAGTTTCTGCCAAGCCAGCTTGCTCTCACATGCAGTGCTCCTCCCCTTTCCTTCCAGGAAGAAGCCACGTTTACGACTCCCACCAATAAAACATTTGCCTGAGTCAGGACAGGGCTTTGTTCAATTTCCTGCAGAGCCCAGGTAATTCAATCAGAGAAGTGTCAGATCCCTTTTGGTGGGAGCAGCAAAAGGCAGCTAGGCCTGGGAACACAGCTGTTGTGCAAGTCTCAACTCCTGTCGGGGGTAGCTGGTGGGCAGAATTCAGTTCCTTAAGCCAGGCCCCAGCTAATGTCACTTTTAGTTACCCAGTTTAAGTCAAGACAATTTTTACATATGCAGCTAGAATGCTGATTCTAAGTTTAAAACTATGACATTTAAACAATTGAAACCTATGTGACACTCAAAAGTAGGTCACTCATTTCTTTTAAACATTTAGATTTTTAGTGTCTTTCAGTCCAAATTTACTTAAACTGCTGAAATCCACAGCTCAGCCAGTCTTGTTATAAACCTTCAAGTCACTTCAGAATATAACTTTACATTGGATCCACCTCTTGTAAGTCTTTCTTTGGCCTGTTTTGGGTTCATTTATTCAGTTTTACACAAAAAAAAAGTCTGGTGTTGTTTTAAACCGCCGGCTTTCTGATAGTGGTGAGTACTGGTAATGCAACCATTTTGGGGATTTTTCTTGGATTAATGCATTCCAAACAGGAATGGTTCTTACATGGTAGTAAATCCTTGCTTAACATTGTTTTGATGGGGCTTCTTACAGTAAGATGGTTATGTGGAACCCCACAAAAGGGTTGAATCTTTAAAGTGGTCCAATGAGCCACGATTTCAGCAACTTTTTGACATCAGTGACAATGGATTTTGTTAACAAAGATCTTTCTTTACACTGGTGGGTGGCAAGTGAGGTAACCATTTTGGTGTGCGCACAAACTGCGTGGTTCTCCTGGATTCTGGCGCACTTGTGGGCTTTTTGGCCATCTTGGATTTTCTAAGCCCACAGCACCAAATGTTGCAGTATGATAGCTCAAACGTGGGTCAGGACACCCAACACAAGCCAGGTTGAGATCACCCATCAGGACCACCTGCCCTCTAGCAAATCCCTGTAAAGTACCTAAGGTCTCCCAGAGAAATTGATCCTGGCCCACATTTGGGCCGTACACCGAAGCTATCGTGTACGGCATGCCCATATACTCGCCCCTCACCATGATAAACCTGCCATTCTTATCCCAGAGGGTATCGTGCACACAAAAGTCCATTCCCCTTCCAAATGCTAAGGCCACCCCCCCTTTCTTCGTGGGACCCGATGCAAATAGTATTTGCGAGTAGCCTCTCAACCTCAGGCAATACTGATATTTCTGCAGCAGGCGGGTCTCCTGAATGGCCAAAACATCTGGTTTCTGAGTCCTGGTGAACTGTTCCAGTTTCGTACGCTTGAGAGGGGAATTCAAGCCCCTAACATTATGCGTTAACCACTTGAATACTGAGTTAATGACTCAAGCGCACAGCCTGCTCAAGCCCTGCCAGTCGCACCGGGTCCCACCCTGTGCCCCATCCGTCCTTTCCCTCATCGGTAACTTGAGAGCCTCCAGTACCCCTTTGCTCCCTGTCTCTGCTTCTTACTCCCCTAAGATTCGAGCCTACCCGCTGAGCGCTACGACCTGCACCCGGTTCCCCCCTCCCTTTTCCCACCCTGAATCCCCAACTTAGGGTGATATCCCCCTCCCGCCCCCCTCCCATCCCACTCACCAACTCCCCAGAGCAGCTGCTTCCCCTGCTCCTCCACCTCTCCCCTGTCGGGCCTCATTGCCCTTCCTGATCCCAATCTGTTGCACCCCCAGCCCCCGAGCTCAACTGCCACCTTTACGGGTCCACCACCCCTTGCCCATCTTGTTATTACATATGACACTCCCCTTGCCAGTACTTGCTCACTCTACCCGGGAACCTTCTCTCCCTCCCTAGATGATCTACCATTCCCTCGCGTCCCCCTCCGCCTATTATCCCCCACCATTGACCATTCCCACACCCTCTGCCTTGACCTTCTACTTGCCCCCGAACCCTCACCGCCAGAGGACCCCTCCTCCAGGTCGATCTGCAACACCTCAGCCCCCTCCTGAACAGACGTTATCCGTTTCTGATGGCCCTCCCAGTCAAAGGCAAGGCCAAATGGAAAAGTCCACTTGTAGTGCACTCTGCGCTCTTTCAGTTTCTTCAGTACTGGCGCCATCTGCCTCCTCTTTATCAAGGTGACACTTGCCAGGTCTTGATACAAGGCTACATGTTGGCCTTTAAACACTATTGGCTCCTTTTTCCTCGCGGCCTGGAGGACCGCCTCCTTCTGAGCATATCTGGTGAAGGCCGCGAGGACGTCCCTCGGTCTCGAGGAGGGCCCCCTGGACAGCCCACCCACTCTGTGGACCCGGTCCAGCTCAATGCTTCTTCGGGGCAGCCTCCCCCAGTACTTCTGGGAAGAGGCTCTGAATCTCTAGTTTGAGGTCCTTGTCCAATACCGACTCCGGGAGTAGCCTCACCCGTATGTTAATCCTTCGGGACCTGTTCTCCAAGTCCTCCATATGTGCCTCTAGGTTGCGGGTAGCCACGTCCAAGCGCTCTATAGCTTCGCTATTAGCAATTGAGTCCTTTTCCACTTTCTGGAGCCCCCTTTCCAGAAGATCCATTCTTTCCCCTAGCTGCCTCAAGTCTCGCTTGATTTCCCCCAGCGCTTCGTTTAAGTCTGCCCGCATGAGCTGGAACTGCTCCGGGAATGTTTTATCCAGGCTGGAGTGGAGGGCCTGGATCTCACCCACCAAATCCTGCCTGTTGACCGGGGATAAAGCCTGCGCCTCACCTGCGGTTCCCGCCCCCTCAATCCCTTTGATGCTACCCTCAGAGCCCTCACTTCTCTCTTGCACAGACCACAAGGCGCGGAGGGTACTCTGCGGGTCCCGAAGGTCCTTGTATGACCTGCCACCTTTCCCTCTGTTCCGTGCCACCATCTCTTCACTTTTTGGCACCCAAGTGGGATCGGGCACTTGTTTCCCCCTCAGTCCTTCACGGAGTGGGATCCAGCGCTTTTTTCCCCTTCAGTTCTTCTCCTCTTGATGTCCACTTGCCTCTCAGTGAAACCAATGGGACTCCGACAGCCTCCCCCGCAAGTCCTGTCCCACCTGGGCCTTTTCGTACGTTCGCAACCCGCGTGGCGCCGCCGGGGAGCTACAGTTGAGGGGGGTAAGGCAAGGGGTAGTCACCAGCTCCAGCCACACCAACAATGTGAGGGGCCCCTCAGTCAGGAGTGATCCTCAGCTGCCAATCCTAGCGCTGGAGGAAAGCTTCAATCTGCCCCCATAGTTAAAGCCTTGAGGGGTACACCAGTCCTCCCATATACAGCCGTCTCCTCCGACAAAAAGAAAAAAAAAACGAGAAGGGGGAACCCGGGCCACACCGCCACCTATGTCGCTGCTCTCGCCTAGGCCTCCAATACTCCGGGGGTTGGCTAGGTCGCCCCCCCCAGCTCTCTCCGGCGCAGACCACTCTCAGGTGGCAGGGGACCCGCTTGCCCGGCCTCAGGCTTCCCTCAGGGGGCACCCGCCTCACCGCGATGCATCGGGGGTGCGTCCTCGTCCCGGAGCCGGCAGCCAAGCCCGTCCTGCAAGCGGGGACTCGGCCTGTCCCTCCTCTCGCTCCTCCTCCAGCCGGAGCAGTTGGTGCCCGCCCGAAGCCACAGCACCTCCCGCTCACCGGCGCTTTAACTGTTGGCTTCTGCTCCCCTCTGCCTCGCGGCTCGAGCACCCCCAGCCAGGAAACACCCAGCCGGCAGCGCCCATCGGACACCTCTCCTCTGGCTCCTCTCCTCAAGAGGCGGGTCCCTCGGCGACCCCGCAGGCCGAGCCTGCCCAGGGCTCCCGTCACACACAAATTAGCCCTCTTCCCGGCAATCTTCCAAATGTCTCCTCCCGCCGGCGTGCCAAGGGGCTCTCCTCCGGCCTGCGGCAGAATCGATTCATGGCGGGGTGGTGGAGCGCACAAATTTCTCCTCGAGGGACCGGAGCGCACGGCTGGTGCGACTACACTGTACCAGCCGCCATCTTGAAATCCTGTATGTGCTACATTTAAAGTTGAAATGTTCAACTGTCGACTGATCATTGGGATATCCATTGAGATAAAAAATTGTCCCAAAGTAAATAAGACAAGAAAAGCCAATAGGGCTTATCCACAGAAAAGTGTGAAACAGGATCACTGGTCCAACAAACAGTTTGCAGGTTTCTGTGCACTTTGGATGGTCAAAAATCCTTCAGATGGGCCTTGTGCTTGGCTTTGTTTCTAGCCTTGTTTCTGGCTCATGCGTTCCTGGAAAAATAGACATATTTTCAGAGGCTTCTGAGGTTTCTGGAGCTATTGTTAACTTTACATTATCATCCATCCTTGCCTGCTTGTCAGGTTATTCAACATAGAGAGTCTCCTCCCTCGGGAAAAGGGGCATAAACATTTGGAGCTGGCTTAAGGTGTTTGACGGACACTTGTTGAGTACCTTTCTTTGGGTGCAGGGGTGGTAGGGCTACGGGTCTTGAGCCAATAAATTGCAATACCTTCACAGAAAGTCGGTAGTGTGGTCCTAGTGCTTCTATATCATTGATCCTCTCCAGGACATCGTCCCCAGATTTCAAGGTAGTCTGTGATTTGTCTTTGTCTTGATGCAGTGGTGCTTTTTCATCATTGATGGAGTCTACTTGAAGATATAGGAGAAGCAGCTGATCTGGCCTGGTGAGAGAACTACAAGAATTGTGTAAGTCAAGCATGCACAAACAGCAAATCATAAGGTGTTTTACCCTCACATTGAGAAAGGCGAGGTAGATTATTTATGCTGCACTGTACTATAGGTACATGATTCACCCAATTACCGCCAGAAGGAAGGATGCTTTTAGTCAAGGCATGCTTTATTATCCCATTAGCCCTCTCTATGGCACAATGGGTTAGAAAAATGCAGAGTACAGCCCTAGCTTGACAAGGCCTCTCTTAAAACCATGGCTAAAAAGACTGGCCCATATTCAGCTTGGAGTTATTTTGGTGCTGCCATGACTACCAAGGACCGCAAACAGTTTGGCCTCCTTACAATAAGCTTTCTTTTGAAGAATTAGCCAAGTGAACCATGTGCACGAGTCCACCACGACTAACAAATGTGTGTGCTTGTTGAAAGGTGTCAGTGGACTGATGTGGTCCGTAAAAATGCCTTCAAAAGGGATTGTTGCCCTTGTTAGTGTGCTTACTGGTGTTTTGTGGGAATTGTCCACTGTTGTCTGTAAACATATGGGGCAATTTTCTATGTACTGTCGTACCTCTTTACTAAGCCTTGGCCACTCGTAAGTATTTATCCTGCAAGAGGTGTATAGTAGCTGAGATGCCAAAGTGGGTTGAGGCTACACTTGCATGTGCTGCAGAGATTAATTTGAATATATCTTGCCTGTTTAATAGTACACTGTGACCTACTCTTTTGACCTAGGTATAGTGACCATCACTGTATTCTCCTTTACAGCAAAGTAGAGGGGAACCCTTGAGGGTTAGGACTGTTTGCATCCAGACATGCTTGTATGTCCTCATCTATGTATGTGGCTGAGTGTGTTAATGGTACTACCACTTTGTGTACAGTCCTCTCTAGTGCAGACTGATCAGCAAGTGCAAAGAATAATGTCTATGTTCTTTTGTATGCATAACCCAGATTAGAGCTCTAGCCTTCTTGGTGCTCATATTTCTGCCAAATTTGTTTTGACAATAGTGGCTTGCCTTTAGAATCTCTGAATGAGTTGGCTTGCCACAATTGAAGGGAAAAGTTATAACCTCTTACAACAGAGACGGAATGAGACACAATTAGACTAGGCTTATGTGGGTCAATTTGTTTTAGTGCAAGGTGGAGGCCTTTTAACTCACCAACATGAGCTGATGTATGTGCTGATGTATTGCCCAAATGGTTAGTTTGGGTATCCTGGTGTTCAAACACATTGGGCCTCATTACGAGTTTGGAGGTAGCCATGCTGTTTTTACCGGCACGGCTACCCTCAAACTTGGGTCTGGGTCCCGCAAAATGGGAATAACAGGGCCATTCCAACCTTTGAGGGCCCAGTAATTCCCATTCGCGGGACCCATCAGGTATGTCCCCATTCCCATTTAAGCCCCTATAGGGCTCAATGGGAATGGGGAGGATGGTAACAACGGGCCCGTTTGTAAAGGGACCATTGCCACCATCCTGTTCTGCTAGTGGGTGCCACTCTGCACGACAGGTCTGACAAGGCGTGAAGAGCGGCCCCACAAGCAGAACTCGTAATCTGGCGGTAGAGTGATAACGGGGCCAACAGCACTACCAGCGTTGTTATCATTCTACCGCCAGGGTCGTAATGAGGCCCATTGTTATGGTTGAATCACTCCTTTACAGCAGCGCAGGCAGCTGAATACTTACAGTGTGTCCCAACTGCTAGAACAGCACATCCATCACAGTACTGTACATTTGCAAACATCCAAAGTGGGATGTCTGGTACTGCTGCTTCTGCTTCTGGTTGTAGCAACCAATCCATACATTTGTAGCAATTCTGGTTTATATTGATATTTTATGTCTAGTGCGTTCTGCGTTGCAGCCCACTGAACCCATCTGGAATTTAGTGCCTTTGCATTTATAATGCTAGAGTGTGCAGCTGCTTCTAACTGCTCTAACTGTGTTTATGTGCATGATTGTGTTTGCCGCTAATGTGCGTTCGTTCTGCACTATCATTTGTACAGCAGCCAGAATCTTTTCTTCTGAAGCACATTTTAGCTCAGGAATTGCGTAGGAATGTGAATGGTATGCTATGGGTTTTGTCGCTCCATGATTACATACTACATATGTAAAAGATTTTGGACCAGGAAATAGCATCAACTCTAAATCCTTGTATGTGTTCCTGTCCGCGAGAGTCATCTGTTGGTAGACTTGTTGCAGGATGCTTCAACAAGTCATACAGTAGTTTCACTAATGCTGTATAGTCTGCCACCTATGATCACCGAAAGTTTAAAAGGCCAAGTATGGCCTACAACTGATTAAGTGTATTTGGGCTCTGCAACTGTGCACATTTCTCTAGAAATTGTGGAGCAAGTCCTCTTTCCTATTCAGATAATGAAAACAACAGAAATATAATGTCTCTATGGGCTATCTTAGACTTCTTAAAGTTGAACATGTAGCCTTTAGCTGCTAGTGTTCTTATGATTACGTCCATCTTCTCTAAGTGTTCATCTAAGTCATCATCTGTACAGTATATGTCATATACATATTTTCAGCATGTCTGTATGACTTCTAAGAGGGATTATAATTAAATAGCCCAATATTTCTGATAGTGTACCCCTGTGAGAGCCTATTGAAGTAAAGTTGATTTCCCCTAAAAGTTATAGCTGTGGATGTACAGCTCTCTGAATCCAAAAGTTGTGCAAATAATCCATTCCCCATATCCAATACAGTCTTAAATTTGTATCTTTTATGGTACTCAGAAGGCCTGAACTATGCATGTTCTCTACAACCTCTGTGCATGTAGTAGCATTTCAAATCCTAAAGTCAATTCCTAGTCTATATGTGCCATCTTGTTTGGATATTGAAAGTAATGATGTATTGTAGGGCTTTGCCTGTTGTATCAGAACCCATTGATCTAATACATGATCCACAATCATGTTCAAATGTGATATAGCCTGTGCTTTGATTTGATATTTTCTCTGAGGCGTTGATGTTGTAACCATGGGCATTGTATGAGGAGGGCAATCCATGTCATGTCCTACATGGTTCTTTTACAACTGTGCTGAACCTAAAACAGCCCATGAGGCTGCACAGGAGTTGACTACATGTTCCTCAACTTCATCTGAAAATGCAGGTTTAATCACTTCCTCCCCCCAGGGCTTTCCCTAACATATAGCCTGGGCGAATCATGTTCTGCTAAAAGGCTGTCTTCTGTTATATGCAAATTAGACCGGAATAGTACCTCTATTTCCTTTGGATGTTCCCCTTCAAGGTGAGTTGTAACAATATACACATTATTGTCCTCAACCACTTCTCCTGTTGGAGTGATAACCTCTACTGTGTGATCAATAGAAAGGTGAGGGAAACGTTTCTTGTGTCCTTCTTTAAATATGGAAACCTGCATACCAGAGTTCAACTGTACCACTAACCGCTTATTTGGATCTTTAGTCACTGATATTAGCCTGTTCATCTGGTTTACAGTGTTTGCCTCTTCCCATTCTCTAAACTGCAGTTTGCTTCCTTTCTCCTTTCTTCTCCTCCCTCTTGGTGGGCTTCTGCTCTACCTTGGGTGTCAAGTCCTGTTTCCTCTCCTTCTGTGAAGGAGAAGAAGGATAGTCTTCATTTCTGTATGTTTGTCCCTGCCAATGCTGTGCCCTGTCCCTTAACTTATTGGTACTTTTTCTCCACTTTTGCCCTTATAGGGTCTTCTATCCCAACCAGCTTCATGCTAAGGACTGGTTCTACCTCGTTCTATAGATAGTGTTCTGCTATGAAAGGTCTCCCTTTCTTATTTGGCAAGAGGCATATTGGAAGCCCTTATCCTTCCCTGTCTGCCTCTAGCTGAGAAGTTATTTGTCTGGTTCCTGCCTGGTACCAGTGGTGTTAGTAGGTGGTGATCTTTTAGAGTGCTTACTCTGAACTAGCTCCTTCCTATGCCCTACCCCAGGGGGTCTACCCAGGTGGTCTCTGCTGAGGGACCTATAAGTCACTGTTATGCAATGTGACCGAACTGGTGTTTCCTTTCCTGGTCACAGGGCAATACTGCTAGGCATCTAAAGACTTCTAGTCTTACTGTCTCACCTTATATTAGGGGCACGAGTACCCCTTTTATAATGGAATATTTGCCCCCAGCTATTGCCAGCCCTGAACTCATTGCTGCTTCTGCTCCAGGGGAGTTCAATATCTCTCTCAGAATGGAGGTATGTGCTGTAATTGAAGAAGTCCCAATTAAATGAAGGTACAACCAAATATACACTGAAACCCAACTATCTCAGTGTTCCATAGGTGGATTACAACCTGTTGGAATTATAATTGCTAGTACCCTCTGCCTCTGCTGAGAGTGTCCTGTGGATAGGCTGCCTCTAGCTGGCTCAGTTTAGTGGAATACCATCTACGGATTTGCTCTTGCCTTGTGGGCAGCTGCCCAATAAGCCTTTGAGGGTCTTGAATGGAGGGGCTCCTTCCTCCCCTGCTAGTACAGGTCGGGGTGCTGCTGGAGCAGCTCCCAAAGCTCTATATTCTACAACTTGACCGTGGACAGTGTCAAAGGTCTACCAGAATGTCATAGTGCTCCTGGTATATGGGTCATTAGCCTCCTTATTTGGGTGCAAACTAAGGATGAGTTCTAAGGTTAACCATTCCATAGCAACAATACCATATCTAGCCCTTGTGGTGGGGTATGTCAAGCCCCCTTGAAACCAGTTCTGGTTTTCTACCTTCTGTAAGGCTACTTCAGGATACCCTTTGGGTGTGTACTGTATTAGATCTAGATCCCTCCTAATGTGTAGGGTCTTAAACATACCTCCTGGCTTGTTGCCAGGGGTCCTCATATATGTGAACATGGTTTACCCTGACAATTCTGCAGGCACTGCCCCTGTGAAGCTGATGTTGACATTGCTAACACCGCTAGTATGCAAAAGAGACCAGAGGGACGTTTTACAACCTATGGGAATAATCCCCCTATGTTTTATATGAACAGAAACACTAGTATTCCATAGGTTAGGTATCACGGATCCAATAGGTAGTTAAGTGAATATCTGGATTCAGGCTCTTACTGCATCTGACCACGTGAATGTTGTTGTCATTAAATCTCCATACACTATTTTTATAAACATAAATAAAGTGTTCATACATTGTTATATAATACACAATTAATACAATCTAAAAACAAATATTGTCATAAATATATTTTTGGAAAAACAGCAACAATAGTGTTAAAGCAGATGTTAGCTACAATGTTATGCTATCACTGCTTCTGTTCTTTAGAACTTATAAATTCATATACTACTTTAAATGTCACCAACCACTCTTTCTGCATTCGCTCCCAACATGTTTCACTCCTTCACTCTCTCAAATTAAGAACAATGTGCCTGGACTTTCATCAGGGGTACACTATTGTTTATTTCCACTTTCTTTAGCCAAAAATTATGCACAACAGGTCATCATTTTGCTATAACAAACAGCCTTTTTGTGTGTCCTGTCTTTAGGCATCGTCATATCTTTGTCAAATCAGCCCTTTTGCTGACTTCCATCTCTCACTTGATTTTCGGGATATTAATTACCCATTTGATAGCTTATGACTAAATGAATTAAATAGCAAAATATTTTGCCTAAGAGAGTAATTTCTCAAACAATTAGAAGGCATTGTCACTCTAAGCACCAATTGTTCACTTACCCAATTTCAAACTGAAATGTGTATGGTATTCTTCCAATACACTTCTTTCCATATTTCTTTTTCTTTTTTCTTTATTTAATTATTCGATTTGAGATTCTGCCAAATAGCCACTCTTGGTTATGCTTCCAAGCTGTTTATAAAGGAAACGACACGCTGGAGTTAAAGAATGAAGTAACACCTTCTTCCTGTAACCACCCGGTTACTGCACGGCGGCAGTTCACAGGTATAGGGACATCAACATGTGGGTCAGCCATTTCATTTGAAAATAGACCCTGCTCTTCACATGAGTGTGTTCTTAGCTATTAGTTAGACACCCTGCTATTCACTAGAGTATGTTAGTGCCTCTTACCTAGAGAGCTGTTGAGAGAACTTGCTTGAAAAGCCACCCTGCTCTTCACTAGAGTGCTTTAAGCTTTGCTTTACTCCCTTCTCTGTATTATTATTTGTAACGCCATGCCTGTAGAAACCTCTGTAGCCCATCTTGAGTAGCTACCTTGGCAGAATATTTTAGGGTGTAGGAGAGGTTGAGCATTGGCCAACCCAGGGGTGCCAAAGTGACGTCATTTGTATCACTCCTACCTTCAGCGTGTTCCCTCGAACCCCAGCGAAGTGTCCAAGTCCACCCTCCCCTCCAAGCAGGGGTAGTGGTAGAGGTCAGAGTAGGGAAAAGCATGTTCCTGTCACTCTGCAAGAGTAAAGAGAGCAGGCAACAACCCTGCAGTAGGTGGCTGCTCTAAATTGCCAACAAAGGAGAGCGTTAGCAATGTCACATTATATTTGTATTGATAGTCCACTGCTCACACCATCCAGTAAAATACATGTACCCTATATTACACATCAATATACAATGCATTTAGATGAATGCCCCATTCTTTAACTTCATGCTCAAGAACTTCCCACTCAATAATGAACACTCAATGAATGCTTCTTACACTTTCATGTAAAAAATACATTGTTTAATTATGAGAAATATGAAATAAAGAAACATTGCTATTGTTATAGTCAATATGCACAACACATAAACAATGAAAATAGTCATTAATGAAAAAGCTGAAATCATTGTCATCATCTCTACCTCTAATCAAGACTCAGACTGATAAACCTTCTCCAAGAAACCATAGTCATCTTAGAAATCAACTATCTACCTCACCAGGTCATGCAAGGCGACCTCACAAATAATGCTAGGCAATCTTCATAGAAGCATCTGCCTGACCAACCCATAATAGGCAATCTCATAGAAGCACCTGCCCAAATACCTTAATACCTTTCTCAATGAGATAATTATAAAGGGTAACAGTTCTCTCATACTCATTAACTGTAGAATGTAGAGAGATGGGAGCAGAATGCGATTAAATGCCTAAATCAGTTTTCACAATCCAGGAAATAATGACCAAAAAATTCGCAAATTATCAAAAAACCACCTTATCAGGTCACCATCAGAAAGGAATAAAAAAGATAAGGGAAAATGTTTTTAAAATCATTAAATTGTCAATTGGGACATATGCTGTCAGCGTGTAGCCCCTCCGGAACAGGGGCTGCTTTTTAGGTGGTGAGCTGATGTGCCTTGGGGAAGAAACACAAAAGTGTTCCCCATGCAGCTCAATCAGTTTCAAAGTTCTGCTCAAAATTCAACAGGCAGAGGCCTCTATGGACTCAAAATGCCTCAAAACAGCCAGAAACCAGCTAAGTGGTTTTAAAATCCAGCTCAAGAAAAATGAGAGAGTTGCCCCTCCATTCTGGAAAGTCACTGCTGTGTTCTCTCTACAGTGCTCCAGCTGTCTATGTCTGCCCCTCGTATTCTTGCCAGCTCTGCCACCCGAAGTGCTGTGTCTGGGGATTGAAGCCAGTCTTATTTTTTCTGTTCGGGCATTCACTGTTGCACACCTAAAACCGCCAATATTCGTCCAGCACTTGAAGTCTTACTAAACAAAAATATCATTGAACTGACTCTGTCTTGTGTAGGCAATAGCAAGGATGGTCAAGTCATCCAGCACTTGGAATCTTTCCAACAAAAATATCAGCAGACATCATCACTACTGTCTGAACTAGAGCAGGCAGCATTTTGTAGTTCTTGTGCTTGCATTGTTATCTCTTGTTTTGTATTTATCGGAACATTGGGCCTCTTTATAACTCTGCCAGTCTGAAATTAACATGGCAGTAATTTCCTTTATCGGCATGTTTCCGGACCGGCAGAGTACACGTTTGCCAATGGGGCGGCCTGATTGACCTCTAGCCAAGATCTGGAAGTAATTCAGGCAGCCTAATGGCAAAAAACCACTGGTATTACCTGCACCGGTATTACCTGTGCTAGTAATATCGGCAATCCCTCCACAGAGTCCTATGGAAAAAGCCTACAGAGCAATGAACAGCTTTGCGTATAAAAATTAATCGTAATGTACCAGGCTCACGATCTCTGGCACTCAGTCCAGATGATACAATAAGTTAATGCTTACGACTCATGTTTACTTGATATCAACATGTTTGTATCGCACTGTGCTTTTAGCATCAAGGCTGGGCCTCCGGCTCACACAACATGCTGCTTTAAAAATGGTTTGGCATCGGTAAACACAAAATGACATGTCACTAATCCATTTTAATCTCCTTGCATCAACACCGCCATCAAAATAAGCATTTACTCACAGATTCCGAGGGTCAGGTAAGGGCCCTTTTGTTATGCCTTTATTACAGATTGAATTGAAGTGATAGACAATATGTGGAGCATTGGACAACGATGGCAATCAGTGCCCCCTCAGTTGTATTTCTGCTTTAAGGCTACTATGTAGCAATGTCTGTTATGACAAGCCTGTAAAACCTCCCTTGCTCATTTTCAAGTCTTATCTTTTTAAGTACTTCCTGTGACTGATCAGTAAGTCACCAAGTTGTCTAATGCAAGGCTCAGAATTAAAAGGTACATTATTAAGGATTTCAAGAGAGTGCAAGTGGTCTAGTACCTCAAAGGGAACTGCAGACAGCATTAATTTTAGATAAAGTCAGAACTTAAAGGATAATTTCATTGACCAAAGCATACAAAAGGCCAATGGAGAGGGTGAAAAAGAGATGCAAACAGACAGACCACTTTTAAAGGTTAGATGAATAGGAATAAAACAATCCTACCTATATGAAATGTAAACGACTGACTAAAGTCATAAAGGAGAGAAACGGTATTTACATATGTGTACTAGTTGCTCAAAGGAATTCACAAAATGTAAAGACAAGAGGGTAGAAAAAAGCAAGGTTGGATCAGGGAGATAGTTATATTTTGGCACAAACATGAGGGTTAGTAATTATCTCCATATTCAGTGGATTTCTTAAATCAGACACTCACCCAACACTAAAGGATTGTAATTTAAAGTACAGCTCCAAAACATTAATAAGGACTCAATAACACTGAGATCATTGCAGAGACCTAAAGTAGATGACTTGGAAGCACTTACCATGATCAGCATACAGTTGCCATCAAATCAAGACCTGATTAATATAAACAAAGACTACACTATACATATAGGCAATAAAACGGGTGAACAATAACCTTGAAGGCAACCACCTAAATGACAGTCCATGGCTGATTGTAGGATATGCCTGGACAAAATTGTGGTATCTCTTTCTGTGCAGGAAATCTGTAATACACTACTGACCCAGACACTGATTAAGTTAAAAAAATTGATGTAATACTGGCATCTACTAAGGATTTAGACTCTCTACAATTAATCAATTAACACATCATGGACTAGAGCTCACCACTTTCCACACACAGATTAAAACAAAAGTCATAAAAAGGATACAAGAATGAAACCTGCTACATTACCCTATATTTGAAGAACAAATCAGAGGAAACATCAAGGAGTTCGAAGTATTCAGCAACTCATGGGAAAGCCTTGTTATCTTGTGGCACTGTCTCTTTTCAATGCATATCACCCTGGATTAAACCTTCTGTTTGGCTCAGCCAATTTGAAAGGAATGTTTCTCAGAAATCCCAGGCACTATTAGCCTGTATTTGCTTGGAATTCCTCCTCCCTAACCAGCGCGGCTGATCAGGAGGGCCTTGGTGTGTGGGCCCCCTATTCTCTCTCACCTTCTCTGTGTATCAGCGGCTCTTTCCCGCTCCATGTTTCCACTTGCCACGTTTCGACACAGCCAAGGAGGGTTGGCTGTTAAGTCCTCCTCCAATGGTCTCCTTCCTGCTTGTAATCGCATAACACACCTGTCCTCCCGTTTACTACCATAGCTGCCACTGCGGTGGGAATGCGCAGGAGCCTTTTTTGTTTTTTTAATTTTTTGACATGCACATACCTCCACCGGTGATAAACGCTTTTGCACCTGGCGGGATGGGAATTTCTAGGTATTAGGTGCCCAAATGGCTCCTTAATGTCTTTGCTTCGCTCGGAATGTTAGGTTAGACTTCCAGGTACATAATGCCCAGTAATTCCCGCTCTCTCAGGTGCTAAGTCTTAATTATTGTAAATATTGTGTTGTGCCCAATCAAAAAATTAGAAGAATATTACTGAAATAAGCAGGACCCTGGCAAGGAAATAGTTGGATTTTGCGACAGAACACATCAGCATAGATAAAGAGATGAAAGTGATGATGAATCCACTCATCAAGAAGAGTGTAAGGAAAATAAAGGCCCACTTTGAAAATATAGCAAATTCAAATTATTTGAAGTGGCAGGCAAAAGGGTTTAAGCAATACAATGAGGCTAAATAACTCTGCAGGCAAGGAGAGAGCAGGTGACAAGAGTAACTAACTCATTAAGTGATGCAGGCATTTTTGTAGAGTGCTAAGCACACCTATTACAGGTGGTGGAAAGGATGACCCCTCATTATGATGAAGGCCTTACTTGATGGTAAGGCTTGCATCTTCTTCTAATGTCACTAGTGGTCCGATGTGCCTTTTCCCCCGATTGCTGTCTTCTTCCACTACACCTCACCCGTCACCTTGTGGCTTCACATTCTTCTGCTCTTCACCGCTGTAACTCCTCTCTGCCTTTTGCATCATTCTTCCTTCTGTGAATGTTCTTCCTGATGTCGCTGTGGTTTCTCAGAATGCTGCCTTTTTCCAGGCTCCACCTTCCACTCATCTGTTTCTACCTTACTGGTCACCTCCTTTCAACACTCGCCTGCTCTCCAGCCAGATAGTAAGGTCGTAGTACTCTGGGACCACACTGCTCTACAGCGGTCGTCCCATAGTATGAATAGCTATATGCACCTAAAATGAGGGCTTTATCACCCGTTAATGGTGCTGGGGTCTGCAATATGCCCCTCACTTTATTCACACCTGTAACTTAGGCACAGGACCATTACCTCTCAGGAAAGGCACCCATCCCTTGGTACATAATGCTTAAGTAATTCTAAGTGCATTAAGAATGTGTATCTTAATTCATTAGCACAGGGAATGTAGTGTCAAGAATGTATCATTTACATTCGCAGAAATCAATGGATTAAAGAGATTAAGCAGCTAACTACTGGCTCTCTATATCAGGATTACAAATGGCTCTATACCTGCTTCAAAAAACTGCAAGGAATGACAAACATCAAGGAAGACAACAGAGATGGTGGAGTTATAGAAATAGCGATCAGCTTTAAAAAGGGCAATGTTGAAACTCTGAAACACTTATTGAGCTACTAGGTCTCAGATTAGAACTGTATAAAGTAATTGCAATTTATCAAAATCACAAAGCATCCGACCAAGATGTCTTTCCCTTCGACATTCATAAAAGATTCAGAGAAGAATTAAGAACCAGAATCCACTGGGGGATAAGGGAGCTGTATTTTGGCAGGATTCAATAAGATCAGTAATCCTCTGTTGCAGATAGCCTTAAGACAATCACAGGCCTGGAATGACCTTCCAGCGCTTCTACGCAATACAACCAATCTTCTGATCTTCCGGAAAAAGTTGAAGACCTTTTTATTTTAATAAAGTTCTGATCCAGCTACCTGGTTGAACTAGATAGGGCCTCACCTTCCTTCTTCATGGTGCCTGGATGCCCTCGGGCTTTGGCGCCTTACAAATAAATAACATAACATAACATAACAAATCCGATAGATGGTTCATGGGTCTTTATTAACAAGTCTCTTGGTTTGGTGTTGTGTGGTGGTTTTGGCTGCCGGGTAAGGTGATGAAAGAGTTCTTCTGCCTGGCCAATCCACCCTTGCCCAGGCGTCCCAGATACCCAAGGTCAGTTTGAACCCTAGAAATTGGTAACCCATGCTGTCTAGTGCAGCCACTCCACCATAAGAGGGCCTAAAGGCCAATGCCTTATCTATATTACTCCCTCTCTGACTTTCTAAGAGGTACCATACTGTAGTGTTCTCCAAACAATGGTCTTTAAAGATGACCAGAGACTGTATTTCCTCAGACATTCTCCCGTTCATTCTCTCACTTTCACTTTTGTTTTCACTTCCCCCTGATTTTACATCTCCCTATTCTCTACTCTCCTTTTCTCCATCTATCCCCTCACCAGGCTTCCTCCCCTCCTGCACTTCCTCATTCTCCTCTCAGCTTCTACTCCCTCCATTCTTCCCCCTCCTTCTCTCCCTTCTCCTCTCACCTTCTACCCCCTCTGGTCTTTCCCCCTCCTGCTCTCCCACCTTCTTCACACCGCTCCTACTAACTCACTCCCTTCTCCACCCTTCCTTTATCTCTTTCTCCTTTCACATCTTTCTTCCTCCTTCCCTCCATCCTTCTCTCACTCCTCTTCCACTTACCTTTAGTACCTTTATACTCCTACTAAAATGCCTTCCTACTATTAATCTTCCCCACTATACCCTTCACTCCTTCACTCACTCCCCCATCTCTCTTCCTTCACCCTCTACACTCTCCCAGTAGCCTTCTACTACTTCTTACACTCCCCTCCCTGCACTGCCATTCTCCCACATGCACTCTAACAAATGCAGCTGCATTCTTACCACTAGCTACCACTCTCTCACACACATGCACTCCTATCCAGCTGCTGCCCAAACGCTTTTACGCTCTGCTCAACCTTTCTAACTCCTTCTGGTCTCTCAGTTCACCTTCATACCTCTTGACCTTCCCAAACAGCCCACACACTCTGCAGTCCCCAAGTCTTCACAGTTTTTCTCTCCATCTTCCCCATTTGCTATGTGCTCCACCTGACTCTGGGGCCCAATCTGCAGCTGCATTTTCCCCCGGGATGCGTCGCTGAATTGCAAAGGTACAAAAGCTCTTGTGAGCCCCACCGCTTTGTGATCTGCAGCAACTTTAACAGTCTTTGTGATAGCACTCGGTTGATGTTCTAGTTTCAGGCTTCAGTGAGTACTGCTTGTCTCCCTACAGGGGCCAGGTTGTTGGCGTCTGCAGGGAAGTTGCTGGTGTAAATCTGAAACCTGCTGACCTCATAAAATAAGGCCATTCATTCTGTTCCTGGTAGTCCTAATAAGAAGCAAAAAAATCGGACTGCAGCTCAAGAACATATCCTTTTTAGTATGGGCTATTAGGTGGTGATTGCGCCACCTATAAGCTGAAACTATTGCATTACAGTACAGATAGAGAGAAATGGCATAAGAGGAGTGACACACAGCCTGTAGGTGTTGTTTGGTTATTTGCCCACCCATTGATTGCCCATGGCCATGCTAATCTCTTTGCCCATTCCGACCCAGTTCCAGCCCCTCCCCACCCAAAACACCCCCTCATGGGAACTGTTTGAGCTTGCGTTAATCAAGCAAGCTCAAGCTCAAATATTGTCCGTCTTGGATTGATAACATCACTTCCTGGAGCCATCTTGAATCAGTGACATCACTTTCTGCAGCCATCTTGGATCAGCCCAATCTCCATCCGGAGGCCACAAGAGGCTCCTCTGGGAACGCCAATGAAGAAGTCACTTAATCCCAGCAACATCAGGAACAAAAACAGAGAGACCAACCGCTGATATACTAGGCAATCCGGTGACAAGAGTGTGTGTCATCCCTTCTGAACTCACTGGGGGCATGCAGCCAGGGGAGTCCCAGTTAAGGGTGGAACAGTGAAGGGTGGAAAACAGCCATTGGCCAGCCTCTTTTCTTGTTTGCCTGCAAGTTTTTGCTTTGCTGTGTCCTGCTATTTGTTTGTAAGTACCCATTATTGTTTCTTCTCAGCCTCACCCTTACCATGCACTTCTCATGCTGCCTCTTCCTTTCCCTCCTACGTCTCAATTCACTCTCCTCTGATCAGAACCACCGCAACTCTTTTCCCATCCATATACTCTGTTCTCCTCAATGCCTCCTTTCTTCTTGCACCACTACTCTCTCTATTCCCAAAACCTACTCCAACCCCAACTTCCATTATACTTCCTCTTCTCGCATCTACCCGCAGTGCCTCTCTATTTCTCAGACTCAATTTAGCTATGCCTCTACATCTCACAATCTTTCTATTGCTCTTTGGAATGCAGAATCTGCAGTAAAACCTCCTGTCCTCATTACCCTTACTGAAACTGGGATTTCCCACCCTCATTCTCTCCCCTGACTCTGCAACGTTCATGAACCTGCCTACACCTTCACTCACTCTGCCCACATCACTTGCAGGGGCGATGGTGTAGGACTGTTTGCCTCTGTTCCTACCTCCAAACCTCCTGCTAATTGTCCCTCATTTGAATACACTATCTTTACAATCACTGCCCCCTATGGCATACATATTGTCTCTCTCTACCGGCTACCTGGTGCAGTAGTTACATTCTTCAACCACATCTTCCAACTAATTGTCTCTCTCCCTCGCGATCACCACCTCACCACCTCATTATCATTGGTGACTTCAATCTCACCTCTCTCTCTGCTGCTCCATCCACTGACTTTTAACTCTCTTCTACCCTAACCACTCACTCTCCTCTGTCCCCTCTCTGCCCACCCATTCAAATGGAAACTCCCTTGACCTTATTCTCATGTCCTCTCAACTCTGCCTCTAATATCTCCTCCGCTCCTTCTCACTCTATTGTCTTTGCCTCCATCTCCACTTCGGTTGCTTCCTGGTATTGCTTGAAAATACTTTTAAACAAAAAACAAATGGTGGAAATGATCGGATTTCGGCTGTACCAAAAGTACGTACAGCCGACCATGCTGTACATTTCAACCATTCGGTTTTCATTATAGCGAACAAGGGAAGCGGGGGATGTGGGGGTGTCCCCTGCACCCTTGTTTGCCGTAATAGAACCGGGGGTGGTGGGGGTGTCCCCTGCATCTAAAAAAATATTTTGGGGAAAGAAAAGAAAAACAAAGAAAAGGACCCTGCAGCGCTGGTTCCCATCCACGGAAGTGAAGGGAACTGGTGCTGCAGGGACTTGGACGCACACAACGAAGTGTGCTGCCAAAAGGTTGGGGGAGCAGGGTATACAAAGGCAATTTAGCGGTGGGGTTATTATTTTGAATACGAACATTTAGAATTCAACATTTTCGTCTTCGAAATAGTAATGTACTTCCCTTCTTCCTCACTCTCTCCATATATTACAACTATTACTAAGCGCAAGTTTCCCTCTCTCACCTACACGATTCTCTCTCCCGCTATGCTGAACTCACCTTTCCATTTTTAACTTTAACACTGATCTTTATGCTCCATTCTCCTCTCACTACAGTCACCCTTCAATCCTCCCAGCCACGGCTCTGGGTTACACCTCTCATCCACACCCTGAAAACAACAATGCAGAAAAAGCTTTGCACTGGGCAAAAGTCAAGACACTTGTCTGATCTCCAACTCTCTCCAACTTACTGCTCTTCACAACTATTCATCTACTCTTGACTCTGCCAAACATGACTTTTATCTCTGCTTTCATCACAATCCTCCAACCTATGCTCCTCCAAAAGTCTCTCAACTCAATTTTCTCACCTCCTAAACCCACCTCAATGTCCTCTACTTTTTCTGCAAATTATCTTGCTCTATACTTTGCTTTTAAAATGCCTACCATTCACAATGCCGTTGCTACTTATTGGCTAATCCCTCCTCCTGCTCACCTTTCTACCATTCTCTCCCGCTACTATGTCTTCCTTTTCCCTACTTCTAACCCACCAACCCTCTGTCACTGCACATTGTGAAACACATAGCTCCTAGTGTTGCTACACATCTTGCTTTCCTCTTCAACTCCTCTCTGGACATTGCCATCTTTCTCTCATCCTGTAAAACAGCTACTGTCATCTCTCTCCTTGAGAAACCTAATCTAGATCCTAATTATCAGTCCAACTTCCACCCTGTCTCTCTTCTACCACAAAAGATACCTTCGGGCTTGGAGCGCTTTATAAATAAATAAACAAACAAATAAACAAACAAACACTATTCAAAAATCCTAGAGCGTGTAGTATTCAATTGACTCATTGAGTTCCTTGACACTCAGAACCTCTGGGACATTCTTCAATCTGGCTTCCAACCTCTGCATTCTACCGAGACAGCTCTCCTCAATGTCAGCAACTTCATCTCTTCTGCTCATCATGCACACTTTTCATCTATTCTTATTCTTCTTGGCCTCCCTGCTGGCTTTGATACAGTCCACCATTCTGACATTTTCTCTACATTATCTCTCCTTGCCATCAGAGTTAAGGACCTTTTTTGGTTTTCTTGCCCCCAGACACGTTCAGGTGTCCTGATACAGCCTTACCTCCCAACTCACCCCTTTACTGTTAGAGTTCCACAATGGTCGGTCCTTGTACCACTTCTCTTCACTCTGTATGCTTCAGGTCCTGGCTCACTGATCTCTTCTTATGGATTCTCCTATCAGCTTTTCACTGATGACACTCAGATATTCTACTCCTACCAGTCCGTATCTGATGACCTGTTGTCAAAAATTTCAAACTGTCTCTTTGTCAACATCAAACATTGGATGGAGTCTCACTTGCTCTTGCTCATCTCTACTAACACTGATGTTCTCTACTTTCCAACCAAACAAACTATCTCTTCCTCTCTTCCTCTTCTTCTCTTCTCTCCCGACTACCTCCCTTACTCTGCTTCTGCACATAACCTTGGTGTCATCTTCGACCCATCACACAACTTCTTGTCCTTCATCTCCAAAACTGCAATTGCAGCCAGAATCAAACACCTCAATATCCAAAATAAATCATCTTCTTTCTTTCAATTCTGTGAAACAGCTAATCTCCACCTTAGTCATTTCTAAATCTGAGTACTGTGCCAGTCTCCTTTATGGCCTTCCCAACTATGCTTTCCTTCATCTCACTGCCTACTGTTCTACTCGCTCGTTACGATCATCCTCAGCTCACCTCCTTGCAACCACTCGAACCCTGTGTACTTCCTCTCATTTCCACTCTCTCCTCGCTCCCCTAGTCTGCAATGCTTTTCATCTTCCTCTCCGTACTACTCCAACTCTCCCACTATTTATGTCCAACCTCGAAGCACTCCTTCTTTCTAAAAAAACCTGTTTCCCAGCACTCTATGCTACTGCATTACCCAGTTTTCATCTCTTGCCGGCCTCTAAGGACAACCCTACTGCACGTTTCTGTCACCCCTCCATTCTTAATTATTTAGCACTTACTCCACCATCCTGTTTCTTTGTCATTCTGTGCTCTCCTCCTCCCAAGTTTACGGTTTCACCTTCCCCTGCAACATCTGGTCCTCAGGTCACATTCTCTCACCCCATTATAAAGGTCCTCTGCTCTGTTATCAATGGTACATTTTGTACGCGTTTCTGTGCCAAAATGTCATTACTTTCCCTGTGAATTTTAAAAAGCCTTAACATCCAACGTTGCACTCAAAGTGCCTGCCAGTGTTTTTACAAAGCAGTCTTGTGAGACTTAATGACTGAATTGGAGATGTAAGCCCACCACTGGTGTAATAAACATGGCCAAACCATGTTTGGGGATGCTTCTGGTTTCGTGCAGAAGGGATGTGAACTAGCAGTTCCAGGTGACCTGCCCCTTTTGGGGTGGGACCAAGCCTGATTTGCTTATGGTCTTTCCCCTTTTGTAATGTTTTAGCAGGCGAAGGACAATCATCTTGAGGGTTGCCTAAAGCAATACCAGAGGTTAAGAATAATTCTAAACCTTCCAGCCGTCACCTCTTTTGTTTTGCTGTATTACATATGTTAACCAGGTCTACCATCTGCCACTTGATTTATAAGCACTATGAATGTACATCACTGAAGCCCTGTTAAAAATAAGCACGGGCAAAACCAACAGTTCTGGCTTCTGTATAAGTATTAGACATTTGTCAGGCACTGCCATTAGATGTCCAGGTATTCACACCATAATAATCATGCTACCATCAACAGCCACTTAATACCACTACGGCAGTGCAATGAAAGTGTCTTCCCCATGCCTACACAAAAGCCCAAACAGTTTCCATTGCCACTGCTTGTTGAACATTATGTTTTGTATAGCCTTTTCTACCCCTGTCTCATTACCCAGAGTGCTGCCTCTTGATATCTTGCATATTCTGTGTTCTTTCTACAAGGGTCCCATCAACTCGTGCTCTAACGTTAAACACGCCTCTGACAAGGGGGCGCTGTGGTGCGCTAGAGAAGATGGCCGCCTGACCCGAGGGCTCCGTAGCAGAAATATCCTGATCTCGCAAATCCTGCTGAACGGTGTAACTGACACATCAAACAAATACAACGAGGCACGGTGGAATCCCTCAGGAACACATATAGGGGTTCCCCAACCAAAAACTGAGCACCACAATGGGAGAACGGAGTCTGTCTCGCTGAGGCCCTGACAACTTCCAGATCCTTTGCGCCTAAACCAGCCTGGAGGCGGTGGTGCTGTGCTGGGCGGCTGTGAATACAATAATGAACCTGCGGCGGATGGGGGCCAAGCGACCGGCTCCCTGCTGGTGCTGTCTGTGGTGGAGAGGGCTGGGATCCTAAGGACTGCCCCCCGCACTGCTGGCGCTCATCGGCTCTCCTTGATCTGAGCCACGCTGGGAGACGAGCAACCTGATGCTGCAGCTCCTAGTGGATCTCGGGGCTGAGTGGTGGAGGACCGCTCTGGGTGGAAGCGGGGGCAAGAGGAGCGCTGCGGAAGTGCATGGGCTGCCCCACTCCTCCGTAGCAGAGTGAGGCGCCGGCAGACCGGCCCGCCCGACTTCTGTGGGGTACGTGCGGGGCACGCTAGCTGGCCACCGGGAGTCTCAGCCCCGCCGTCCCCCCACCCCCCTCCTTCCCTCCTTTCACCTTACCTTATCCCGTGGGGGCTCGGGACCGGCGGGCTCCAGCCCCCATCTACCCAGTAATAAAAATAAAAAATAAAAGATCCCGCGCAACTGGACATCATCCCGTGACCTTGCGGGCAACAGCCTACACGCCAATTACTGGAAACCTCTCCTGGCAGGCCCATTGACTTTCCCCCCGGGGGCCAAAATTAACACCCTAAGAGGTGGTGTACTACACACCAGGCACACTCCCTGAATTGTGAGGGAGGGGCACTAGAGGCTGACTGAGACACTCCATTAACATTTAGCCCAAAGTGGGTACTTCTACTGAATACTGTGGCCACAAGACAGGGCGGTCCGCGCCCTAATCACCATCCCCATAACTCACACCCAATCTGAAGACAGGGCCTGCTGACAGTCAAAGTCTTCGGTCATAGGTCGCGGCCCCGCAGCGATGCGACTCAGTGCCTTTATAGCTGCCATGGCAGGAGGTGCAAAGAACAAAGACAAGAAAAAAGGGCCTATGGACGCATTCGCTAATGCCGCTACACAAGACCCTGAGGCTGCTCCAACGCTGCCATCCAGGACCCCTACACCAGAGCCCTCAGATCAATGTATGACCCCCTATATTGCTGCCATGGAAAGAGGGTTTGCGGCAATCAACACAAAGTTGGATAATATTGGGGACAATATAACCTCCATATGGGTGGATATTAGGAAAGTTAATGCCAGGGTCTCGGACGCAGAGAAAAGAGTATCCACCCTGGAAGACTCAGTTGTCTCACAGAATACAGCTATAGAAAAGATCCAAAAGGATGTTAAACTAAATCAAAACAAATGCGAGGACTTTGAATGCCGTTCAAGATGGAACTATATAAGGGTGGTTGGGGTGGTGGAACGTAAAACCGACACTCCCATGGAACAATTCCTCTTCCTGGACGCACAGTTCTCAAAGCAATTTCTGATTGAGGGAGCACACAGGGCACTTTTCCCCCCCCAAACCTGGTGCCCTGCCTCGAACAATCATAGCAAGGCTTCTCAACTACTGAGACCGCGACCATATCCTACGGCTGGCGCGTGAGCCGGGCCCTCTGTCCTATGACTCTAATCACATTCATATATACCCCTATTTCTCAACGGGGGTCCAAGCAGCGCGCCGATCTTTTGAACATGTGAAGGAGAAACTGCAAGAAAGAAAGATAGTATATGCAATGTTGTTCCCCTCCAGACAGCGGATTGAACATGCGGGCAGAACGCAATTCTTTCTAACTCCTGAAGAGGCTTTGTCATACATTGAACAGCATATCCCACCGGTACCTATTGAAACTTGAGCTTGAAGACCCACAGAATTAACCCCAATGAAAGCACAATGGCTCGCAAAACAGGTTTGAAAAGCAATAACAGTACACCATTCTTAATCACTAACTGAAGCTACGACTCCGGAGGGGGTGACGGGCCACCCCGCCCCATTTGGCAAAGTTGCAACTAGTTTATTGGGATACACCGCCCGATTGGGAGGATGGTGAGGGTGGAGCGTGGGAAGGGTCACAGATCATCTGCCTTTATGAAACTGGGTCCACCTGGATCTGTGTGTTTGTACATAGCTATTAGGGGTATGAGGCAAGTTGGGAGAGTTTTTGTTGTTTTAAAGTTAAATGTTGTGGTTATTCTGCATTCAATCTGGCATT
Source organism: Ambystoma mexicanum (assembly GCF_040938575.1). Classification (NCBI taxonomy): domain Eukaryota; kingdom Metazoa; phylum Chordata; class Amphibia; order Caudata; family Ambystomatidae; genus Ambystoma; species Ambystoma mexicanum. The sequence continues at coordinate 873,614,905 of NC_090936.1, forward strand.
ATCGTATTGGGAAGGGAAAACAACGCACCATAAAAGGCACAGGTCTCCTCATGATGAACGCACTGTATGGCATCACAAAAAATAACTAAAAGCACCAGACTTCTTTCTTGGAATGCAAGGGGTTTGGTCAATCCAATAAAAACCAGAAAAGTGCTGGCCTACGCTAATAGGCACAGAATCGACATCCTACTGATACAGGAAACGCATGCCACTAAGCGGATAACAGAATCGTTTGGCCACGCTTGGGGCTCTCAAATATTCGCCATGGACTACTCATCTCAGTCAAGGGGGGTGATGACAATGATCCATCATGGACCCGTATTCCAGGTCTCTAAGTTCAAAGTAGACCCTGAAGGGCGATACATAATAATATGGGGAACGTTACAAGGGCAAACTGTAATTATCATTAACACTTATGGGCCTAACATAGACTCTCCGGAGTTCTACCTGCAAATATTTACATTGATAATGCCGACAGATGAAGCGAGGGTGATTTGGGGAGGCAATCTCAATACCATTCTCAGCCCCGCACAAGATAGGACCTCCACAACTCAGCGTGCGGACTCCAAAGCAGCACTATCAAACAGGCCATGACCATGCTGCCATTCTCAGATGTATGGAGAGAAGTACATCCCCTTACTAGGGACTACACATTCCATTTTCATGTACATGGATTGAGCTCCCGAATCGATTATTGGCTATGCTCCACGGTCTGCATTCCGGACATGAGGGAATGCACAATACTGCCCCGGACATTGTCAGACCATTCCCCGATCGTTCTGGAGATCCAGATAGGAACACCAATACAGTCCCAGCACACGTGGAGAATACCCCCAGATATCCTGCAAGATGACATGTTACTAGAACAACTACGGTTGGATGTGACAAACTTCTTTGAACGCAATCAAGAATCAGTCAGTTCACGCTCCGCGGTCTGGGGGGCCTTCAAGATATGACTGAGGGGACATCTGATCTCCAAAGTTCACGGCACCCTGAAAGAAATATGACAACAGCTATACCGCATGGAGGAATGCATTAAGAGAACAGAGACGGCATACATAGAATTGCCAGGCCCTAGAACACTAGCTCCATTACACAAGGCCCTGGCTGACTTTGCGACCCTCGCAGAGCATGAGGTTTGGTACATGACACAACCTACCAAAGCCAGAAATAAGTCTGGAAGGAAGCTAGCCAATTTTATAAAAACGGAATACGGAGACCGACAAATCACCAGCATAACAGACAAGGACGGTGCCACACATGTGGACCATCAGAGGGTGAACGAGGAATTCCAGAGGTTCTACATGAAACTATACACAAACGCGGACCAAGTCTCAATGGATGAGGTGCAACAATATCTTGACTCCTTCCCTCTTCCTACACTAGACCCAGATGAACGAGCCAACATCGACCTCCCCCTGAGTCTGGAGGAAGTAAAACAGACAATCAAGGATCTCAGGGCAGGTAGAGCACCCGGGTCGGATGGCATGCCTGCAGACCTCTACAAAGCCTTCACAGAGGAACTGGCCCCAAAACTAGTAGAGGTGTGGGAGGAATCCATGGAAAGAGGAATCCTGCCGGCCTCAATGAGAGAAGCCATCATTATGGTCCTACTGAAACCTCTTAAACTCCCACAGGATCCCTGTTCCTATAGACCATTAGACCTAATTAACCTGGACACCAAAATCTATGCCAAAGCCTTAGCTAATAAACTAAACCCATATATGTCCAAATTAGTACACCTGGACCAATCAGGCTTCATACCTGGCCGATCTACAGTTCTAAATCTGCAGAGATTCTTCCCCATAGTCTCCCAAATGAACCCCCAAGCAAAGACAGTGGCGGTAACGCTAGATGCGAAAAAAGCGTTTGATTCTATTTCCTGGAAGTTCATGCACGCCTTATTACAACAAATGGGGTTTGGCCCAGAATTTCTCCGCTCTATAAAGCTGCTGTATTGCAAGCCAACTGCTAGTGTAAGGACCAATAAAATGCTGTCATCAAGCTTCGAGCTGCAAAGGGGCACAAGACAGGGCTGTCCCCTTTCCCCTCTAATTTTTGCATTAACAATTAAAGGAATGGCGACATACCTACTATACAGGCATTCCTGGAGGGTCATTTGGATCATGGGGACACCCCATTTCATTTCACTCTATGCTTACGACACCATGCTGTACCTCAGAAATCCTGACACTAATCTTCCACCAGTCATGCAAGATTTTGAAGTCTTCACTAAACACTCAGGGTACAAGATAAACCGGGCCAAATCGGAAATAATACCCTTGTCCAGCTCCACAAACAGATCCGCATTCATGGATGGCTTTCGTTAGTCTACCACCAGCGCAAGATATTTGGGCACCATAATGTCAACAGATAAACAAACCCTATACACCAACAACTATGTGCCTTTCCTGATACAAGTGGAATACAAGCTCAACGCTTGGGCAAAGTTGCCGCTTTTCCTGTACGGTCGTATTTCCCTGCTCAAAATGGTGATTATACTGAAGCTACTATACCTGTTCAGTGGAATCCCAATATGGCCAGGGGCTACATTTTTTGATACACTACGCAAGAAAGTGTCCAGTTTCGTCTGGGGTGGAGGTAGCCCCCGAATGAGTTGGGCGAAGCTATGTGAAAGCTACGACACCGGAAGACTGGCTGCCCCTGACTTCCTCCTATATTATTACTCCGCACAGGTATAGTTTGCCAAATACTGGAATAATACCGCAGAAGAGTTCGTACATATACGCGCAGAAGAGTTTGCGGCATCTCCCCTTAACGTGAAGTGCATGATATTCACAAGGATCGCAGAGGAGAAAGTGCTGGCGGATCCACTATCTTCAACAGCGCGAGCATGGTCATGGATACTTCAGAGAGTAGGATGTGACACTCCGTATTGGCCACACCTACCGCTATGGAACTACCCCACAATTGAACCCACTATGGTCAGTACCATACAAAGAAGATGGGACCCGAGTAACGAGGCCAAAATAGGAGATCTTTTCCCAAGGGTCGATTCATTACAGCTGCGGAAATCCAGAATAGAATGGGCCCAGGCCTATTCGCAATCCTACATAATCAACATATGAAAGCAGCATGTATGAAAAAATGTACGTTCCTCCCGAACGCACCCCAGCACATAAATTCCTATCGGATATCCTAACTGAAGAAGGCTTCACCAGCAACATATCCACATTGTAGTGAGTAGTACAATACAATGCCCCATCCAAAAATGGGATGAAAAGCAAGTGGGAAAGAACTAAACACAACAATCAGAGACCAGCAGTGGGTAAACTACTACAGATACACCAAATCCATTTCACTATGTGCCAATTTTAGACTGATACATCCAAAATCACCTACATATCACTCCACACAAGGTTGCCAACTTCGACCCCGCTAAACAAGCCACATGCCCCAAGTTCGGCACAGTCGCTGCCAATTCAATCCACATGTACTGGGATTGCCATCCTATCAGATGGTACTGGGAGGAGATAGCAGAAACCATGAGCGAAATACTGAACATGCATATCCCAGCAACGCCACTGAAATACTTATTGGGAGACATAGGCAAGGACTCCACGAAGACCCGCAGACTATTCACAATAGGAGGATCAGTGGCCAAACGGAACATCCTAAGGAATTGGAAATCCAATACCCCTCCCACCCACGGAAACTGGCTCAAAGACCTCATAAATGTTCAGGACAGCGAAGAAGCATACATCCGAGGCATTCAAACCACCTCGAGACCGAAAAACATTTGGGCCCCCTCAGGGAATACCTACGAAATGTAGAGGATGCAAACGAACAATGAACTGCCTAGAATATCCGAAGTGCTAATTATGACTATCCCTTTCTCTCGCCCCCTTCTCTCCTGAAATGCTTAAGTACTGCAATGAGATCTAGTTAAACCTGATTTGACTTATGCATGCCGTAAACACCCAAAGATGTAAGTGATACTTGCTTTGTATATTCATTATTTGTATATTGCCAGTTAAAAATAAAGTTATTAAAAAAAACACGCCTCTGACATCTGCCACCTCCTTGAAGACCTTGACCTTGACGTCCTCGCTCTCACCGAGACGTGGTTCACTTCCAGCTCTGTCACTTTTTTTGACACACTCCTCCCTGACGGCTACAAGATCCTCTCGAAGCCCAGGTCTAACTGGTCTGAGGGTGGAGTGACCCTAAACTTCTCTGAATGGGTTCCTGCTACTATCATACCCATTCAGACTTTCTCTTCCTTCGAATGCCTCGTATGCAGGCTTGGTGCCTCTCCAATCCTCTCGCTGACTCTTGCCACCATCTACAGGACTCATGGTCCGGTCCCCTTCTACCTTTCAGAGTGGTGTGACCTCTCCTCTTCTCTCCTGGCTTCCACCTCCCAGCTTCTCTTCCTTGCAAACTTGAATATTCTGTAACGCTCACCTGATTCCCACGGAGGCGCGGGTCTTGGCAGGAAGGTGTCTGTAACACGAAACGTGATGTGCAGGATTCGGTTGGCTTCTGGGGTCAAACCTCTCCGCACTGTGTGTCGGACTCGAAGGGTGAGGTTTCTGCAGGTGAAATAATATGGGGGTTAAAGGTCTGGGTTGTGAATGTCCCTATCTCTCTCCTCTCAGCCTGACTGTTGAGCCCCCCTCCCAGGTCAACGTGCTCACCTTAGATAGGTGAATGCTGGGCTCTCCATCTGCGTCTAGTGCAGGGTGCCGTTGCCAGTTCCTTCACTGGTGAAACGTTAGCCTCTTGACTTCAGAGGATGGGTACCGTCGTTGTCTGCACGACCGGTAAGTTTCTGGACACCTTTACTCTTTATAGTCTTTTTATGCGTGGCGGAGAAGTGCCTGGAATTGCGTAAGTATGGCAAGCGCTCTTACTGTCTCTTTCCTTGTCTTTGCAGGCGACGATGCAGAATGAAGAAATCCGGAATTCGCCGCGTGCCGGTAAGTGTAACACTGCTGTTTATCTTTGCAGGTGAAGATGCAGCGTGAAGAATCCGGAATGCACAGCGTGCCGGTAAGTAGAATAATGCTGTTTATCTTTGCAGATGAAGATGCAGCGTGAAGAAGCCGGAATGCACAGCGTGCCAGTAAGTATGATAATGCTGTTTATCTTTGCAGGTGAAGATGCAGCGTGAAGAAGCCGGAATGCACAGCGTGCCAGTAAGTATGATAATGCTGTTTATCTTTGCAGGCGAAGGTGCAGCGTGAGACACGGCCGCTGCCGATGGATCAGGTAAGTAAACACTGCGTGTTAAAGTCCGTTCTGCTAACCTGTTGTTTCTGGTCTTTTGCAGGTGCTGATGTTGATCGAGTACAGGAATGGTGAGTATAATTCTTGCAGGTTCAGGATCCAAAGAAGAAAGGCTGGAACAGACTCGGTGAGCGTTCTGCTGCAGATGCAGAATAACGCGAAGCACATTTCATCAATCGGGTGTGGTTTAAATAGCCTAGGAGTGATGAGGCGTCTCCTTCCACGGCCCCGCCTAGGTAAGAAAAGAGTTCCTGCTTCCAGAAGAGTTCCAGTGCTGTATCCAGGGAGTGGAGCTGCCCCACCCAGGTAAGAAAGTAGTCCCAGTTCACCGAGGACTTCTAAGAGTCTGGTAAGTAAGCAGCATGGTCTGCCACAGGTAAGTCCACCCAAGCACCTTCACACCAATGATGAGCCCGGCGCTTCCAGTGCCGGGACCGATGCTTCTGATTAGCCTGGTGCCACCGGCGCCAGGACAGGGTCCAAAAGGTCCCTGTGGGGACCGGCTGGTGCCTAGGATCAGGGTTAGGGGCCTGCTTCCAAGGACGTTGGGCTGGTCCTGACTCCTTGGAAGCAGTGATCATGACAGTATCCCCCCTCAAGGCCCCTCCTAAGTGTGTCTTTCCCGGGGGCTTTGGCTTGTCGGGGTGATTCAGATGGAATCTCTTGACCAGACGAGGTGCGTGGACATGTTCTGAGGGTTCCCAAGACCTTTCCTGGGGACCATATCCTTTCCAATCAACCAGATAGTATAATTTAGACCTGGAAATTTTGGAGTCTAGGATGTTCTTCACTTCGAATTCGAGTTCTCCGTCTACCAAAACGGGTTCTGGGAGTTTAGTCAGTCGGGTTTCTGGTTGTACTGGTTTTAATAAGGAGACATGGAATACTGGATGTATTTTCATATGCGTAGGTAATTCCAATTTGGCAGTCACCGGATTAATTATGGCAGATATGAGGTAGGGCCCAAGGTATCTCGGGATGAAAGTGCGGGGTCCTTTTAAAGGCAGGTGCTTAGTGGATAACCAGACTTGATCTCCTACAGCGTAGTGAGGGGCCTCTTTACGGTGCCGATCGGCTGCCTTTTTGAATTGAGCTTTAGCTCTTTGCAGATGGGCAGTGGCTTCCTTAAAGGCACAGGTGATCTCCGAATGCAAGTGATGCACAGCAGGTGCTTAAATTTCTTGGGGAGGATCCAGGTTGGAGGTTCTAGGATGGTGTCCATATAATAGGAAAAAAGGAGTCTTCCCGGTTCCAGAATGAGTCGAATTGTTGTAAGCGTATTCAGCGATCCAAAGAATGTCCTTCCAGGGTTTTTCTGTTTGTTGGAGCATGCAGCGTAGATATTGTTCTAATGTCTGGTTTGTCCTTTCGGTTTGTCCGTCAGTTTGGGGATGGTGACTAGTCGAAAGTCTTACATCAACTTGGGCTAGACGACAGCAACTGCGCCAGAAGTGGGAGATGAATTGACTTCCCCTATCGGAGACTAAAACCGAAGGAAAACCGTGTAAGCGAACGATGTTTGCCAAGAATTCCCGGGCCAATACTGAGGATGAAGGCAGACCCTTCAAGGGTATGAAGTGAGCCATTTTCGAGAATAGATCCACGACTACTAAGATGGTAGTATATCCCAAGCATGGAGGTAAGTCCGTGATAAAATCCATGGACAGGGTATGCCATGGACAGGGAGGAATGTCAAGTGGCTGTAATAGGCCGGCTGGTTTTTGCTTTTGACTTTTATTCTGGGCACACACACCGCAGGAGATTACAAAGTCTCTAATATCCCTTTTCCACGATGGCCACCAGAAATGTCTTTTAATCTTTTCCATGGTTTTGGTAATGCCAGGGTGCCCCTCCATTAGAGAATCATGATAACCGGAGATTACTTGTTTTTGTAGTTTCTCACAGGGCAAGTGCAATCGTCCTCGGAAATATGGTAGGTCTTGATCTACTGAGAATTCTTTTCCCTTTAATTGCCAGTCCTGCAAATCGGTCGGATTTAGGAGCGATTTCACCGTGGTCTTGATGTCTTCAAAAGATTGAGTGCTGACCAAACCCAAAATCCTTTGTTCTGGGATTATGGGTATTGGATCTGGATTGATCAAATGTTCATCTACTCCCATCCGGGAGAGGGCATCCGCCTTTCCGTTCTTACTACCTGGTCGATAAGTAATTATAAAGTCAAATTCTGCTAGGAACAGAGCCCAGCAAAGCTGTCTGGAAGACTGAGCTTTGGCTGTCTTTAGATATTGTAAATTGCGGTGGTCAGTCATTACGGTGACTGTGTGTCTGGCTCCAAGAAGATAATGCCGCCAGGCTTTAAAGGCCGATCTGATGACCAAAAGTTCCTTGTCAGTAATTGAATAGTTGATCTCAGGAGGCGAAAACTTGCGGGACCAAAAGGCAACCGGATGTAGTTGGTTGGTGACCGAATCTCTTTGTGATAACACTGCTCCCATAGCAAGACTAGAAGCATCCGTTTCCATGATGTAAGGAAGTTCTGGGCGAGGATGTTTTAAAACAGGTGCAGAAATGAATTTAGCTTTTAAGTCTTGAAAAGCTTGTTCCGCTTCAGAAGACCACTCAAAACGTTTGTTCTTTTTCAACAGAGCGGTGATGGGCTGGACTATCCGGGAAAATTCAGGAATGAATCTGCGGTAAAAGTTAGCGAATCCTAACATGCTTTGAACTCCTTTTACAGAGGTTGGTGATGGCCACTTGATAATTGCATCAACTTTCTTTGAATCCATATGGACTCCGTTAGGTGACAATATGAATCCCAGGAACTCGACTTCCGTTGCGTTGAAAACGCATTTCTCAAGCTTAGCAAAAAGACTATGTTGACGCAATCTCTCGAGAACCTTTTTAACGTGTCTCTGATGTTCTTCTTCAGATGATGAATATACGAGGATGTCGTCAATGTAGACAACTACACACACGTCAATGAGCTCTCTAAGGACATCGTTCATAAAATATTGGAAAGCAGCAGGAGCATTACACAGTCCAAAGGGCATCACTTGATATTCGAATAACCCGTACTTGGTGCGAAAGGCCGTTTTCCATTCATCGCCCTCTTTGATCCGTACCAAGTGGTAGGCTCCTCTGAGATCCAGCTTTGTGTATATACATGCATCTTTGACTTGGTCCAGGAGTTCAGGGATCAAAGGTAACGGGTATCTGTTTTTAACAGTGATCTGATTCAGGGCGCGGTAATCTATGCAAGTCCTAAGGTCTCCTTCCTTTTTCGGAACGAAGAACAAAGCCGATGAAGCTGGAGATTTTGAAGGACGGATAAACCCGTTAGCTAGGTATTGGTCCAGGTACTGTCTGAGGTGAAGGTTCTCTGGCTCGGTGAGGGCATAGATCCTGCTGCAAGGAGGAGTTGTTCCAGGTATCAGATCTATTTGACAGTTGTAAGACCTATGAGGAGGTAGAGTGTTAGCTTGATCCTTCTGGAAGACGTCTTGGAACTCCTGGTATTCGGGAGGTAATTTGAGAATCTCCTCAGAAGAGATCGCCGCTAATGAAACATCAGGTCGAGGATAACAAGTGGTAGAACACTCTGGAAACTGAACCGTCTTTGCTCGCCAATCAATCTGAGGATTGTGCTTCTCTAACCAAGGGATTCCCAGAATGATCTGGAACTGAGGGGCCTTGATTACATCGAACACTATTCTCTCCCGGTGTCCATTGTGACTCAACAACGTCACTTCTCGGGTGGCATGCGTTACTGGTCCGGAGGCTATCTCCGTGCCATCCACAGTAGTGATGACGTCTTTTACTGCCTTAGGGACAAGGGGTAGATTCATCCTTGATACCATTTCACGGTCCACATAGTTACCGATTGCTCCGCTGTCAATGTAAGCTTCAATTGCATGCAAACGATCCGGACGTTCAGGACTAATGAGGACCATGGGTATCACGAAATGCGAGGTCACGGGACAGATCTTAACGCTCGGCAAGAGGACCTCTACTCTTGTCGGGCGAGGTCGTTTCCCTGCTCAGAATTTGTGGTACAGGTATCCGCGGCTCCTACAGTCTTCTTAGCTGGTTTCACGGGACAGTCCCGAAGAAAGTGTCCTGAATTACCGCAATAGAGGCATAATTGCAGCTGCCTTCTTCTTTCCCGCTCTTTCTGGGTTAAAGGTCCTCTCATGCCCCCTATTTGCATGGGTTCCACAGTGTCAGCTCCCTTATTCGAGGTCTGTGGTTTAGAAAACACTCGGGTATCAAATCTGGAACGATCTGCCTTCCTGTTCTGTAGTCTATGGTCCAGTTGGACAACTAAGTCAATATAGTCCGAACATTCTTGTGGAGGATTCACAACTTGCGCTAGCACATCCTTGAGCTCTCCACGCAGGCCTCTGTAGAAAAGCGTTATTCTCTTGTCCTCGGGCCATTGTGTTTCCACTATGAGTCTATTGAAAGAGGCTATATAAGTCAAGAGGTCTTGGTTACCCTGTCGTAATGAGAGAAGTTCATTGTCCAAGGCCTGCCCTTGTGCATGTCTTGCGAACAGTTTCTCCATGCTGGACTGGAAGGCTTGAAAATCGTGTAAAACCGGATCATCCTGGGTGCCTAAAGGGATCGACCAATCTGCAGCGCTGCCACTGAGATAAGAAAGCACGAAAGCCACCTTGGCCTGGTCTGTTGGGAATGCAGCTGGTCGACATAAGAAGTGCAGGCGGCACTGGTTGATGAACACTGCGAATTTCTTTGGATCACCAGCAAAGCGTTCGGGCGGAGCCAAGGGCACATTACCAGGCAGATTGATTTGCACTGGATTTGAAGCTGATGCAGAAGGATAACTCCCTCCTGGAACGGGCAAAGGTGTCTGTCCTGCCTGCATTTGTAACAACTGCCTAGCAAGGTCCTCTGTTCGCTCCTTAGAAATTATCAGTTCTCTTCTTAGAGAGCTCGTTTCCTGGCGAGCTGCATGTACTTCTGCTCTTAATTCCCCAAGCAACTGGGCTAGTTGATCAGTATCTGAGGTTTCGATTGCGCCTGGGTAGGAGTTTGTGGTGGGCTTCGCGTTCTGTAACGCTCACCTGATTCCCACAGAGGCGCGGGTCTTGGCAGGAAGGTGTCTGTAACACGAAACGTGATGTGCAGGATTCGGTTGGCTTCTGGGGTCGAACCTCTCCGCACTGTGTGTCGGACTCGAAGGGTGAGGTTTCTGCAGGTGAAATAATATGGGGGTTAAAGGTCTGGGTTGTGAATGTCCCTATCTCTCTCCTCTCAGCCTGACTGTTGAGCCCCCCTCCCAGGTCAACGTGCTCACCTTAGATAGGTGAATGCTGGGCTCTCCATCTGCGTCTAGTGCAGGGTGCCGTTGCCAGTTCCTTCACTGGTGAAACGTTGGCCTCTTGACTTCAGAGGATGGGTACCGTCGTTGTCTGCACGACCGGTAAGTTTCTGGACACCTTTACTCTTTATAGTCTTTTTATGCGTGGCGGAGAAGTGCCTGGAATTGCGTAAGTATGGCAAGCGCTCTTACTGTCTCTTTCCTTGTCTTTGCAGGCGACGATGCAGAATGAAGAAATCCGGAATTTGCCGCGTGCCTGTAAGTGTAACACTGCTGTTTATCTTTGCAGGTGAAGATGCAGCGTGAAGAATCCGGAATGCACAGCATGCCGGTAAGTAGAATAATGCTGTTTATTTTTGCAGATGAAGATGCAGCGTGAAGAAGCCGGAATGCACAGCGTGCCAGTAAGTATGATAATGCTGTTTATCTTTGCAGGTGAAGATGCAGCGTGAAGAAGCCGGAATGCACAGCGTGCCAGTAAGTATGATAATGCTGTTTATCTTTGCAGGCGAAGGTGCAGCGTGAGACACGGCCGCTGCCGATGGATCAGGTAAGTAAACACTGCGTGTTAAAGTTCGTTCTGCTAACCTGTTGTTTCTGGTCTTTTGCAGGTGCTGATGTTGATCGGGTACAGGAATGGTAAGTATAATTCTTGCAGGTTCAGGATCCAAAGAAGAAAGGCTGGAACAGACTCGGTGAGCGTTCTGCTGCAGATGCAGAATAACGCGAAGCACATTTCATCAATCGGGTGTGGTTTAAATAGCCTAGGAGTGATGAGGCGTCTCCTTCCACGGCCCGCCTAGGTAAGAAAAGAGTTCCTGCTTCCAGAAGAGTTCCAGTGCTGTATCCAGGGAGTGGAGCTGCCCCACCCAGGTAAGAAAGTAGTCCCAGTTCACCGAGGACTTCTAAGAGTCTGGTAAGTAAGCAGCATGGTCTGCCACAGGTAAGTCCACCCAAGCACCTTCACACCAATGATGAGCCCGGCGCTTCCAGTGCCGGGACCGATGCTTCTGATGAGCCTGGTGCCACTGGCGCCAGGACAGGGTCCAAAAGGTCCCTGTGGGGACCGGCTGGTGCCTAGGATCAGGGTTAGGGGCATGCTTCCAAGGACGTTGGGCTGGTCCTGACTCCTTGGAAGCAGTGATCATGACATATTCATCTTACCTCTCCTGCTGTGGTCTCTGCACTCTTCTGCAGCCTCTGTGACTCTCTTTCCCTCACCATTCTTCCCTCCTGGCCAATGCACTAATCCGGACACACCTTGGATGCTCTCATCTCAGCAGACATCCCCATCTACAACTCTCTCACCACACCTCTCTCCTGGTCTGACCATGCTCTCCTGTCCTTTCACCTGGCACTCTCGGGTCCCCCAACTAAGCCTCTGCCAGCACTGCCAGTCTTCTTTTCTGTCATTTGACCGATGAAGCGAGTGTCAGTTGCTGCTTTTGCTGGCACTTTCATTCCCCCTCCTACTCCGGTCACTGACTCTCACACTTGCACAGCTCTTGCTAACCTTCACCTCTCTATCTCCAAAACTCTGGACATCCTTGCCCCCTGCAGGGGCTTTGCTGGGGGGGGTAAGGGGGCTATAGCCCCTGATATTTTGGTTGTAGCCCCGGATAGAATCTCAGGAGCTACAGCCAAAAGGCTAGCTAGCCCCCAGTCCCAACAGTTCCGACATCAGCGTAGCCCTGGGTCTTTTCCAGACCTAGCAACTCCCATGGCCCTCTGTCAGGAGGATCCGCTTGAAGCCTGCCTCCAAGCACAACACTTGGTATGATTCCGACCTAGCCTCTCTGAAACGCAAGTGCAGAGTTGCTGAACAGAAGTGGCAGGCTTTGAGCACATCCTCTGAGAGACTGGCCTGCTGCCTGCTCCAAAGGCAATACAGACTCTCCATCCGTTGAAAGAAGAAGGTCTATATCCAAGCCTGCATCTCTGGGGCCACTAACAACATAGCTGAACTGTTCAAAATCTGCAAGGAACTCGTCAATCCTACTGCAGTCTCTACTTCTCGTCTGCCATCCCTGGCCCTCTGCACTGCACAGGCCTCTCACTTCATACCTAAACCTCAGGAAATCCTGTCCTCACTCTCCTCTACACTCCTCCCATGCGCCATCATCTGCTCTCAGGCCCCCCTTGGTCCCCTTCTCTCCTACTCTTCTCAGCGATACCACAGGATGAGATCTCTAGACAAGTCCTCTCTACGAAAGTCTCCTCCAAACAGGTGCTCTTTTGTTCGTCCGGAACGATCAAGGACAACTCTGCATCCCTTGCTCCAGCCTTGACTGATTTCTGTAATCAGTCCTTTGCCACTGGCACCTTCCTGCTACACCTCAAGCACTCCTTTGTACACCCTCTCCTCAAAAAGCCTTTTGCCACCCCCTCCTGCCCGGCTAACTATTGCCCTATCTCCATTATCCCCTTCCTGGGTAAACTCTTCGAGAAGCTGGTCCTCTCCCAGCTGATCCACCACCCTGAATCTGTTGGTTGTCCCCACGGTCACCAGTCTGGCTTCAGAACATGCAGAGGCATGGAAACTGCACTCCTGAACACCTGTGAAGACTTGCTCTCCAATCTTGATTCCCACTCCCCATCCGTTCTCATTCTTCTTGACCTTTCCTCTGCCTTTCATACTCTTATATATCGTCTCCATGTTACCCTTGGCATCACGGACCTGGCACTGGACTGGTTGACCTCCTTCCTCTCTGACCGACCATCCCAGGTTGAACGGGGCCATTTTCTCTCCCTATCACACTTTCCACCTGGGGCGTCTCTCAGGGCTATATCCGCCGCTGTGGCTCTTCAACATCTGGCCCAATTGATCTCTGCCTTCTCTTCTCACTTCCAGTGTTATGCGGATGATACGCATCTCTCCTTCAAGCTTCTCTCCACTGCCTCCTATTCTTCCTCTCTCATTCCTGACTGTCCGACTGCTATTCAGGCATTGTGTGCTGCTAACGATCTATGCCTTAATGCCAGTAAAACTGATATCCTTCTCATTGGGACCCCAGCTCCCTCCGTACCTCCTACTCTCCGGGCACCCTCCATGTGCAACTCCCCTCACCCTCCTGTGAGGCAAAAAACCTTGGTTTCACCTTTGACTCCTCTCTCTCCTTTTTTCCTCACATGCCAAGAAGGCCCACTTTCCACTGCACCTCCTTAGAGGCATTCTCCCTTTCCTCACATTCCCCCAGAAACTCAATGTCTCCAGAGTTCTGGTCCTCTCTAGGCTGGACTACTGCAACAGGCTCTTCCTCAATCTGCCTACATCCTACCTTTGCCCCCTTCAACTAATCCAGAATAGCACTGCAAGACTGACCTTTGACCTCAAGCCCGGGGACCGCATCTCTCCAGTCCTAAAATCTCTCCACTGGATCCCGGGTTGTTCCGAGGATCAGGGTTCAAGACCCTCTGCATCATTGGAAATTCCATTATTTAGGACTGTTATACTTTCCAGTTTGGATTGCTACTGAACCACTTTCACACCTTTCTTGATAGCATAGCCTTTCCTCAGCCCACTTTATCACCGAAGGCAAAGGAGGCATACCTCTTGTCCCTGTTTTATCTTTATGATTGTGTTGGCTCGTAGTTTGTAGAACTGAGGTCTGAGTGGGCACTTTTGCCTCTAGTCATCCTTTTACTCCTGCAGAGCAAAAGTCGATTCATCACAGGTAGACTTATCTTGGAACACCCTCATAATATTAATGGTGGAATAAGCATCTTTTGGAATAACCTTCCAGATTCAGTGCTGCGATTAATAGCCCTTATTAAAATGAGTGGTTGGCTAAAAGGACTCATTTTTATCGCAAGCATGTCCTATATGCATAACCACTCAACAAATGCACAGGGAAAATGCAATCTATATTCAATAGAAGTATTTGGAAGCAGCAAACCCTAAGGATCTCCTGGCACAGAGTGGTGTGTTGCAAACTTGAAGGGGGTGGGCACTACCAGGAGGGAAGTTGTATCACCTGGAGAGTTCAATGAAAAATGTTAATCTGCTCAAGGTCGCAATCCATCACTGTAAAAAGTCATCTGTACAGAAATGTTATTATCACTACACAGATACATCTAACTTTAGATTCATATGCAGTACAAAAACGTAAGGAAAAATAAACCACAAGCCAATGAAGTACTTATTAAACATCCGTGCTGGGCTCTTCAAATCGTTTCATATCTAGCATTAGGTAGTCACTCAGTACTTTGGCAAAACCTGAGTCTTCCCACCACAATGAGGCGAAGTAAAAGTAGCACAAGGAGAACTGCATGGTAACAGAAGTAGGAGATCTATTTATTGGAGGATAATTTGGGAAGAATTTCAAACTATACTGCCTCATTTCTTCACAATTTACCTCCATTAAGCATCAGAGACGCATTTTCTTCAGAGTAAAATTAAAAGATCAAAGAGTCATTGATGATCAGAAAAAAAATATGAATTCTAACATGTGACAATGAAACAAACCTAATTTACACTCAAAATATCCCTTGAGAATAGAGTAGGTCCAAAGGACAAACTAATCTTAAATTGGGATTAAGAGATCAGTTCCACATTTTGAAACTACAATCTGATATACACCATCAGAATGCATACAAAAATATCTGTTCCCTTGCTATGCCAAAAAAATAATACATATAGTTCTCCATCTGTATTATACACCTGCAAGGAGCCAATGAATATGGATGTAGCATGAAGATCCGTGCTTTGGGAGGAAACTCGTTCAAATAATGAAGACTTGCAAGTGGATTCATGTCAATTGCATCAAACTCAACAAGCACATTTCAAAAATATTCCAGCATTTAGCTGTTCATTATTTAGGTCTATCCACAGAATCAGGAAATCACTCAACCGCTGATCATGCTCCTAATGATGACCTCACAATTTCAATGTATAAAAGTGTGGAAATTAAGGGAGTACCCTTCTTACAAATACTGGCGTCTACAACTCGCAAGGGTGGAGAACATTGATTTAAAAATATGCACGCCTCACAAAATAGACAGGAGCAAGGGTGAATCATTTTGGGGTCTCATGTCAAAAAGTGGGATAAGCAACTGTCACCTGCGGTTCCCAAGGAGTATCAGAAGAATAACACCAAAGTACACACCAAAAGAATTGAACAGTTAAAGTGGAATACACCTTCTGGCAGCAACCTATTTATTTTGCTCCCGTCTTTAAATGATTTTGTAAATGGAAAGGGCACATTGATGTAACTGAGAGCATTCTTAGAAGAATAGGAAATCAGTATACTGCACTGGGATGCCCCCTAAGTATAACTTTAACCACCCTGTAGTACAAAAGCAGACACTGTCACTGCTGGCTGGTGCACTCCTGATTTCAGACATGCCTCGAATGGTACAATGAAGACTTGAAACACTCCACACCAACTGTGCAGCAAATACTACCCCTTGCACCTCAGGCCCGGCTCTAGCAGGGGGGCCAGGCCCCCCCAAGGCCACCCCTTGCCCCCCCCTAGAAAGGGGGCAATGCCAGTGGTGGTAAACAGCACTGGAATCCCAAGGGAGTATGGGCCTGAGGGGTGGATTTCACTCTACACATGCAGCAGCAACCAGGGTCGAACTGGGGCATAACATTGTCTCGGGCACCAATGAAAAAGTGGCCCACAGTGGGAAATGGGAATTCATTCCTTTTGTGACACTATTTTGAATAGTACCCAAGGTTTTTTTTTGTTGATAAAATGTAATGCAAATTGTGCATTTAAAAGAATATTTATTCAGCAACACTGGTCAAAACTACTAACCGCATAGTGAAGTAACTCATCAAACTGGCCCACATTGGGCCAAAAACGGGCCCACTTTGACCCAAAAAAACTGCCCCACGCAAGCATTTTGCGTTTTTGGTGTAGCCATGGGCCTATTGCCCTATAGGCCAGTCCGAGCCTTGCACCAATTTCAGAGACATCATTCTGAGAGGCTGAACTGCAGGAGGCCCGGCCAGGATTTTGTTTGCCCTAGACAATGATTTATGCTCCACAACATGAAAGCACAAATGACCAGGGAGATGGAGGGCCATTCACATCTTTAAGAGGGGTAGCACATTTATTCAAGCATGCTGCCTACTATTTTCTCAAAACTAAAATCACAATTTCAGTTTCTGTAATTTAAAGTAAGTTTCTCTTTTGAGGGTATATAGCATCTTTTCACATCATGCTTAATAATATGGTTAACCATATCAAACAATCAATGACAGGTGATGTTGCCTGAACACAGATTTCTGCAGAAGGTGCATCATCTTTTTTTAAATTATTTTTTTATTTTTTTTATTTGGATTATTCAAAACTTTAAAAAGTGAAAGAAAACTAACAAGATCAGTCTTGTTACACTCAGACACTTCGTGTCATCAGTTAGAATTAACACCATATTAACTTCCAGTTCAGTTTCCGACCAGGCGCTCACATTGGTGACTAAGTTCAGAGTCTTGTTCAATGGTCGTCAAGACATTCCTAAAAGGCCTGCAAGAAGACAACCAGTGCAAACATCAGATTTCTGTCTGCCCCGTCAAACATGGCTTGCCACCAGTCGTCAGCATTCAATGTATGGTGGCTACTGATCACTGGACCCAAGATTTGTGTTCTCAGGTTCCGAAACTTTGGACAAAACAGCGTTAGATGCTTCAGTGTCTCCTTGTGTAGATTGCAGAAGCGACATGTCGGGTCCAGTTCGGCATAAAGCGCCCATGTGCTTAGGCGTTCTTTGGTTGTCAACATGTTAAGCCTGAACTGCATATACAGAGATCTCGATTTTGCTCAGGAAATCGAGATAAAGTAGGCTTGCAGCTCCCGATATGCTCTTGCTTCACTGCAGACCTTATTCAGTCTTGATGTTCGCCCTGAGTAACATGTTTGGCGCCAGTCAGATCTCCATGGCTTCTTCTTGGCCGAGTCCCGGTTGTCAATAAGGGGTTTTTAGGCAATGTCATGTTCTTTCAGGACTTCAAGAATTTGCTCATTCCACATTGATAACACGGTGTACATTTTATCATTACCAGGGTTATGCAGTATTTTTACTTGAGATACTGGTGTTGTTACTATCGTTTTCCTGAACAAGTTTAGTAAGTTACAGCATACTCTTGCATGGATTGAGATGAGACCCAATCCGTAATGTATGCAAACAGTCGAAGTTCCTTTAGGTAATTGTAGGATCCTGACCAAGAAGATGTTTTCCAGTGTGTTCCATAAGTCGTGTGAACACCCAAATGCGTTTTCCATACCATAGATTAGGGCCGGCACTGCCTTTTGTTGATAAAAGGCAATGGTTGGCCTTAGAGAACATTTTTCATATTGTTTAATTATCATGGAAGCTTGACATGTCAGTTGCCGACACTTGCTTTTAGCGGAAGGTGCATCATCTAACTGGAGGCCCTTACAAATTACATTCAAAGTATATATTCTGCTGCATTAACTACTTGAGTATAAGTGAAAAGATAAAGTTGGTAGTATTAAAAATGTAATTCAGGAGGGGAGAGTGTAGTAAAATCAAATAGTGATAGATGCAAGGCTTTGAATTCAAAATTACCACTACCGTTGCGCAACATTCCATGCCATTATTCTGTAGTATTTCTGTGCCATTACAGAAGGGGACACGCCATTAGCAAATGACTCTTGGTGCTGCCACAAAAGGTGCAGTCCAATCTCAATTGCTAGGCCATGTCCCCTCTGCACTGGAACACAAGCCACATGCATGTGTAGGCCTTGTGGTCTAGCAGTTTGGGCTTAGTGACATGGCCAAGGATGATTTGAAAACAATGGTATGGGTGGCTGGCCAGAACAATGCCAGTGGTTATAATTGATTCAGAGATATTTGCCTACTAGGTACAAGCCAGAACTCATGCAGTGGAACACATATAGGATGGAGATAAAATGTCTGGAGAAACACACATCCTATGAGTGAGTTTGGTCACTTACCCACCCAATGACTAGCCAGGTCTATGTTAATGCCTATGGCATTACCACCAACTTCCTGCCCCTCGCCACCAAAACGTACCCTTTCTGGAACTCGTTGAGCAAGATCCATAACAAAGTAACACAACACATGTTGCTGTATAGTGGCGTGCACTGTTATGGCAAAGCATTCTTTTGAGTGTTTTATTTACTTAATTGCCTCTGTAAATGAGCTCCTGGTGTAATAAAAATCGATTAATGTGTGTCTTCAGCCAGTTGATTTTATAAGCAATATCTTTGTCAATGCCTCTATTCCTTGCACTGAAGTCCTGTCTAAAGCAGGCAACCACAAAGGCAACAGTTTTGGCTTGCAGATAGGTATTAGACCGGCATTTGCCAAGCAATGCCATTATATGCCCTGGTACTAGCCGTTTTCCAGCTTTTCCCATCCTATGGCCAGGCAGTACTTGTGATGATTCACAGGTTCTCATCACATCTCCCCAGAGGGTAGCCCTCCCCTATGAGGGTAGGGAGGTGAGGCCCGAACCCACTGGTCCCTCTAGGGGTGGTACAAAGTGGGAGGACGAGAAAAAGAGAAATAAGTGGGCACCACAGGGTAAATATTATTATTTGTCGTCTTCAGTCCGTATTTGTATTTTAAATTTTAGCAAAGAAATATCTAAACACTTGCGGGAGCAGGCTGAGAAGGGTCTGGAGTCACCCTGACCCAAGAAAACAAGTGAGGCAATAGACTAGATGGGAAACCAAGTCACACAACCGCTCTCCGTTTGTACCCAGTCTGGGTAATTATATTCGAAAAAACAATTCCAAATAGTTTTAGTTTGGTTCTTCTTAATTTGAGAATTGTTCATAGAAAAATGAGTTCCAAGACTTTGTTTATGTAATATATATTCTGTTATCAAAAAAATCAAAAGAATGATCACTAATCAAATCTTAGTGAGGACGCAGCTGACATGTTGCATTATGCAAGTAGACTTAAAATGCCAATGCATTTCGGAGTATAAAGCTCCTTCATCAGGGCAAGTCTGTACTTTTAGGAAACAATAACATCAACAAAAATGCATACAATGTTTATAAAGCAAGAGATACATAATGATATGTAATGGTAGCATAATGATCATAAAGCGCATAGAAGAATAATGGTTACATACCCCAATGGAAGAATTCGAGTCAAGGTGTAATATGTAAAAACAGAAAAAATAAAGTAAATAGAAATCAGTGCAGATTCGCGTTTACAATCATTCAATTAATGTCATGAGCTCATAGGTGGAAGAAAATTACCTCGCTTAAAGAATGGAGTCAGGCGCGTTAAAACAGGAAAGACTCCATTCTTTAAGCGAGGTAATTTTCTTCCACCTATGAGCTCATGACATTAATTGAATGATTGTAAACGGGAATCTGCACTGATTTCTATTTACTTTATTTTTTCTGTTTTTACATATTACACCTTGACTCGAATTCTTCCATTGGGGTATGTAACCATTATTCTTCCATGCGCTTTATGATCATTATGCTACCATTACATATCATTATGTATCTCTTGCTTTATAAACATTGTATGCATTTTTGTTGATGTTATTGTTTCCTAAAAGTACAGACTTGCCCTGATGAAGGAGCTTTATACTCCGAAATGCATTGGCATTTTAAGTCTACTTGCATAATGCAACATGTCAGCTGCGTCCTCACTAAGATTTGATTAGTGATCATTCTTTTGATTTTTTTGATAAAAGAATATATATTACATAAACAAAGTCTTGGAACTCATTTTTCTATGAACAATTCTCAAATTAAGAAGAACCAAACTAAAACTATTTGGAATTGTTTTTTCGAATATAATTACCCAGACTGGGTACAAACGGAGAGCGGTTGTGTGACTAGGTTTCCCATCTAGTCTATTGCCTCACAAAGTGGGAGGACCTCATATGGGGAGACTCCGCTCATGGGGATGAGGACTCCCGTCCGTAAAAGGCCGCCCTCCACCCTTTTTCCCTGCAGCCATGGCCCTATTACCTCCTTCTTCCTCCCAACCTGAAGCTACTGTTATTGTTAAGTCTCTACTATTGCATCTGTAAGGCCAGATGGGACTGAGACGAGGAAGAGCCAAAGAAACATCCAGAACAACAGTAGAAGAAATTACCAAAGAACCGAGAAGAGGTGGCCACTGTTAGGCTTGAAGGTAACGTCAAAGGCATTTACGACAAACATTGCTGCTACGCTGGGGCAGGCCCAGCAATATAAAGTAAAGACCAAGGAAGGACTAAGTGTGTTCAGGAGCAGGAAGAGTAGTAAGGGACCCTGGTGTCCATAGTGCAGGGTCTGGGAAATTCAAACCCACTCTGCCCGAAGCGCTGAGATACAGTTGGTCTCCGAAGAAGAAGCTGAAAGGAATTACATGAGCCGGAGCAAACCCGACTTGCTGCTGAAGCAGGAAAAATTCAGCAGTGATTTGGCCTGGACGTGGACTGTGTGTTCACTGAACCCTTTTCTTCTTGGTTTATTTGTTAGTGACGGGGATAGAGTAGGTGGTTTAGACAAGAACAGTATTATGGTTTCTTTTGACTTACATCCTGACAAGCATTCAAGTTATTTTGTGTTTGAGGAAGGGAAAACCCCTCTTCAAATAGGCAGAGACAGGTTCTTTTTCTTATTTGAATACAAGTCTATAGCCAAAATGATACCACCTTGTCCATCTCCGTACTCCATCACACCACATACCCTTATGGCAGTGCCTGGCAAATGCCTATCCATGCCTAATCAAACCCCAAAGCTGTTCGCTTCACCAATACATGTTGTCTTCAGTTTGTCTCCCTAAGTGAACGTGTATATGCCCAGATGCGGGTGCCTTGCTTGCTACACCTAGGAAATCAAGCTGCGCCTCACTGAGTTGGTCCAACAAGACCCTGCCTGAAAATGATAAGGCTAGCATGGCAAGTATGGACCAGTTTCAGATCTTCACATGATTACTTTTCAGTGGGGGTCTGACCTAAATAGAATGTATCTTGGTCTGTGTGGAAGCCTAGTCTACTCTGCAGAAATGTTTCATGATTCAAACTGACTTCATAACCTCATACTGTTTTAGTAATTTACGAGTTTGCATTCAAACAGAATACATTTATGGATTTAACATTTGGACAATGCCCATGCCCCCCTGCTTTGCCCTTCTCCCCTCAAATACAAACAGCCAAGGGTGCACAGGCCCACCCAGTGAGGTGTTATCTTTTTAACTTGTATCAGAGGCAGATTATTTACAACAGGAAGTGATTGGAGATGACAAAAGGTAAAAGGCACTGGCCATTGCTGTGGCCGTTTTTTATTTAAATTATATAGTGTTTTAACAAGCTATTTAAGTGTGATTGTTGGGTGATTAGAAACTAAGGGGACAAAGAACAAGCTGTGTGAAACAACAACCTTGTCATGCATTTCATTGTGTCTGTATGAGATGTTTTGTATGTTCTCATTGATTTCTATGCTGCAGCGTGTAGGCTTCCATTCAGGATAGGGAAAATAAAGCTACAATTTTAGGGGGTCATTTTCCAAGTCAAGCGGAGTGGGTGTATTTATCACCACTTGTTATGAGCTGCAGGATTTTGTATGATTTGGCAGGCGAAGTTGGAGAGAAGATGGGAGTTAACAAGGCCCCCCCTACCAAACCTGATTGGCTTTCCACCAGCATGTATTTTTAAGTTGGCGGAAAACCAATGGATTCCTATGGGATCTGCCTGACTTTTACAACTGGCAAAAGCAGGCAGATTCCAAAGGAATTCATTGTGGATGATTCCCACAATCGTTAATTGTGGAAGTGATTTACACTTTTCCAGACACATGGTGGAAAGGTGAAGAGCAAAGGCGATTTTCACCTGTGTTTTACTCTTTACTTTTCCAGTACTTGGTGGAAACATGAACATTAATGAATGGTCCCTTTTGAAAAAAATTGGAAACAGGAGTGGTCCCTTCCTGTACAATTTAAGATTCAAAATAAAATGCCCCCTTACTCTTTTCATCAACACGTTTCTACAATGATGAATACATTGTCAGGTAGATTTATCAAGTGACTTGTGCATGTTTTAAGTAATCTGTATCAAATGGAGTATTATTTTAGGCATTCAAAACCAAACTTCAACACATATATGTACCAATCTGAGCTTGGAAGATGTGTGGTTAAGAATCTAAATTTCATGCTAGGCTCAAATTCTGGCTTTACCATTTAACCAAAGTGTGTGATCCTGGACAAATTATTTAATTTTACTATGCCTTGCCTGCTAAAAATAGGTGGCCCTAGAAGTGATTCAGTTCGCATTATAAGCTATTCCAAAAAGTCTTGCTAAAGGTTTAATAGATGGGCAGCACAGGCATTAGGACCCACCAACAACACACTTCCACATCTTTCTTTGAAAATATCAGGCGACATTTATTGAACAAAAGTGTGTAATTCAATAACAAATCAAAGTAAACACATCAAACAAAAAGTCATCATGGAAAATTGCATATTATAAACAGTATTTATATAGTATGCGCCAGACAATGATGTACAGGGGCATGTCAGGTGAGCAAGGCAGTCTCCTCCCTGCCACACCCCACCAGGAGCAATACCAAGAGGCTGTAAACACCTCAACCTGCATCGTCTGCCTCCTGATGCAGCTCTCCAAGCCCTAGCATTCTATCCTACATGCCATCACTCCCTCGCACCCTCAACTTAATTAAAATGTGCTGCAAAAATGCAACAACATATAAGATGTTATGTTTAAAATTTAATTTTGTAAGAAACAATATCTCCTATTCCGTGCTTCAGTATTCTGGAGGGGGGAGGGTCAATCTTTCACAACAAGATGGAGGTAGCACAAGCACCTCCTCCTGGGCCTGCTGGGAGTAGCCACAATGTTCAGAAAGGCATTGTTGGGCGAACACCATCTGAGATGGTACAAAGACTGGGGGTCTCACTGCTCTGCCCTTTCAGAGGGGGAGGAGGAGCATTACCCTCGATTTTCCCCAGCCAGGCCGAGAAAGGCATGCTGGGGGCTGGTGGGAGTGGAGGTAAATGGGAATGGTGGTTAGAGGAGCTGAAGGAAGGTGACTTGGGGTGAAAGGTGAAGGAGGATTGCATATAATAGCAAGGGAAGAGCAGATGTGAAGGGGAGATAGGTAGCTTGATGTTGCAACACTATGTTCCTTGCTGCTCTTTTTGCTCTGTACTGTTTTTTATAGAGGGGTGCAAATGCATTTTTCCAGACTTGGAAATACATTATTTGCTGGGTCACGGATGTTGGAAATCTGTTTCAACGCCAGCACTTTATTTAGGGTACTCCTAGACCCACACCCATTGGAATGTGGGCCCCCCTGGTCATAAACCCGGCCCACCCAGATAAAAATTCCTGGAGCCGGGCCTGCTTGGGGCAGACAGCCTCCAGGATAAAGTGGAAGCATAGCCAATCAACTCAGACCATGCCTGCATGCAGACCACCCTTCTTTAAACATTCACTGGAAATGTATTGCACATCTCACTGCCTTCTGTGTCATAAATTACCTCCTTTAGTTCTCTTCTGATCGCTGCAATCTATTCCTTGGAAGCAGCATGTGATGCGAGCATCACCTTAATTCAGGTCTAACTACCGTTTGTTTTCCAGGGTGCAATTGTGGGTCTTGTTGTTGGATTTTCCATTTCACTGTGGGCTGGAATCGGAGGTCAGTTGTATCCCCCTCTGCCTGAACGACGTTTGCCATTGAATCTCACAACCGCCGGATGTAACATGAGCATTTATGAAATAAATAACAATTGGACGTCAACTACAGCAATGCCAGGATTTACACTTCTGATACAAACTGAAGTCACTGAAAGGTATTTCTACAAGCACACTGTTAAATGATGTTATTGCATTCTTGTGAACATGTGAACAATACTCAGGGGACACCTTGCGAAGATTGCTTAAATGGACACATCTGATTTGACAGTGTTAGTAGTTGTACCCCTTAGAACATCACAAGAAGGGACCGCTTTAGTGTGTTTGCAAACTTGAGGAGATTGACGCCCCTCTTTGTAGTGAAAAGTTACTTTTATAATAGATTTATAATGGTAGACTTCAATAGCCGTACACAATCCATGTCAATAATTGTACTAGAGATATGTTATAGGAAAATTGCATCACTGCTCATCACACTTTGCAGTTGATGCACGATGTCACAGTACTTGCTGCCAGACTTTCAATTGCTACTGTAATACTGTAATTTAAAAAAAATTTAAATAATGACTAACTTTTCAGATTCTTTACTGTTCAACTAATTCTCTTTGTCAAGTTGCAGGCATTAGTTGATGAAATAGGAGACATTTATGTTAGTATGTTTCTTTAATGTGCTGCTGAGATTCAGCACAGCAGAGCCAGAATCTATGTCAGTGTATTTTTAGAAGGTGACTTGCAATATCCGAGTAATGCACGGTAGGTGATACTTGATCCCACACAGTTTTTCTACTACAATCTATTAGTAACATCACTACTCACCTGTAATATGAAAATGATATCAGGGCGGTGCCTGTAATATCCTGCGCAGTTGACATTTGACATCACAATGCTTGGTTATTCAGCCAGCACAGGGGAGAATTCCAGCTGCCAAGGGAGCAATTAAAGTCCACTAACTTTTCTTATTGCTTTCTTCTAAAATAGCTTATAAGGACCAATTCATGGTAGTATATTTATTTTGTCCATTGCTGGAGTTTAACACAAGAGGTAAGATTCTATCAGATTCTAAATTGATTGAATGTTTCAGCAAATGGAAGATATGATGATGGTGAATGAAGGTGTAAGCATGTATTATAAGGAATAGAACATCCCCTACCATACGTAAAAAGGATATTGCAAGTCAATATTTTGTGTCATATTGATAGGTTTATTTATAAATTTGTTAGGGCAACATAAGAGATGTAATGCCCCTTGATATACAATACTACGCCACAATTCTGGTCAAGAAGAACATATAGTGCGCATCTCGAAATCTGTGAAATGTATAAAGTAAACTTCAAGTAAAGTTGTCTCAGGCTTTGCACCAAGAATATCATTACAAAATTGTGGACACATCAATAATCAACTAGCAGTTCCAATTTTCCCTGCCTGTATGGACCTCTCTACTGGTATTTATGCAGGCATTCGAAGCAACTCACATATACATATATATTTTAAAAGATACTAGACATTCTAAACATGTATATTGCTTCTGTATATGCAACACAATGATAACATTGACACTGTTTGGCAGTGTATCCACATATTGTAACCTCTTCAAAACGTATGTTTTTCTCCAGTATCTGGGAAAAGATACTTGAACATATAACATCTATCAACACATGTAAATTCAACTTGGCTCCCCTGTCAAGTGTGAGGCAGTGAATGTATATATTATGTGCATTTCATTAAAATGCACACAGTGGTCAGCATACATTAGACTCCCACAGGTTTGAATTTGAAGAATAACACTTTCAAATATTCTTGCACACAGCTCTGAACGGTGTCCAGTCATTATCTCGAAAACAAAATGTCGAATTACAATAATGTCGAAACAATAATGTCGAAAACAAAAATGTCGAATTGTTTTTTTTTTAATTTACATGTTTTTTTGGGGTTCCGGTGGTAAAAAAAAGGGGTAAAACATAAAAAAAAAATTAAAAAAGGGGGGTTGGGGGGGAACCCCCCCATTTCGAATAAAAATCAACAAAAAAAAGAAATTCGTCATTTTTGTTTTCGAATTTATTTTTTCGACATTATGACTTTCGACATATTTGTATTCGAGATTATGACTATAAACCGCTCTGAACACATCAGTGTGGGATCTTCTCAGAGTGTGTATGTGCAGTTTTCAAAGAACAGGTGTGTGCGACTTTCAATCTATTTATGTGTGTGACTTTGAATGCAGCTGTGTGCGCAAATTGTAAGTGCACATGCACTGTTGCACTGCTTCCAATCTATTCCTATTGAGTTTTCCTTCAGTTTAACAAGTTTGGGCTGGAGAAGCAATCTCCCGCAGGAAAATGTACAATAATAGAACATCCTTTCCCTGTCACATTACACATGAGCCTATTTATGCATTTAAAGATAAGGGGCTGCAAGGGCTTAAACACATTGCACTATTTTCAGAGAATGGGATGATTTAGATTATTCTCAAACATATCAATTATGACTGGACACACAGTGGGTGCAAATGTGTGTGATATCACACCAGGCGACAGTGGGTCAACTGCACTATGACTTGCATTATTCTGTGCCAGCATAAGCCAAGGATTCTGTTTTGTGCTGCTTAAATTTACAAAAACAGTCTGCTTTTAAGCACACCAAAGTTACATTCTGTTTTCAATCTCACCTCTCAATAAAAAATGCATTGGGCTTTATGGAATTCACATGTCACTTGATTCTCAATATAAATGGGAGACACAGGGCACCATGTTTAAGACTGGACTGTGTCTTTCATATTCTATTTGGCTCCACCCTCTATTCCCTGTGTTTTTACACTGGACAGTCTATGTGGATAATGTGGAATTATGTTTGGGGTTTATCTTACTTAATTTTTAAAAGTGGATTCTTGTTTTTGGAGAATTATCAGGGACTCCCTCAGTCTGGAATTACTGCCTGAGTGACAGCAGTTGGGTGTCTAGAACTCAAATTGATGCAACACATCTGGAGGTGTTGATGCTCTTTGGTCTATGTTATGTTATGTTAACAGAAATTATTGAGCGCACGTACGCCCGAAGGCATCGTAACACTTGTAGCATAAAGGAGTTTTTAATAAATGTGCGCTTTTTGAATACTATTGTTTTTAGTAGCCGCCGAAAAGCAAGGTGGTCAGCGGTTCCCCACAGAGCAAGAGGAAGATCGTTCCAGGCATTGGCGGCCACCACAGAAAAGGCACGCCTCCCTGAATGGGACAGCCTAAACCAAGGGATGACTACCAGAAAAGCCGACTGGGAGCAGAGAGAGTGAGTGGGCACATATTGCACAAGTTTAGCTTGTAAATACTCTGCTCTGATACCATAAAAGGCCTCATGTACAATGCACAACGACTTAAACATGATCCGAGCTGCAACAGGAAGCCAGTGCAGTTGCCTCAGCAGCGGAGACCTGTGTGCTCCGAATGGAGGATGAAGGATGGATCGAGCAGTTGCATTCTGAAGTAGTTGTAGCTGCTTGATCAAGTAGCGAGGCTGCGCCATGTAGAGCGAGTTACAATAATCCGAACACTCAGTACCAGAGCAGTGACCACCGGGGCTTGGCAGGCTGTAGGAATGAAAGGAAGGACCTTCCGCAGGACACTGAGCATAAAATGGCCAATCTTACAGACCGCTGCCGCCTGCTCATCCATGGCCAGGGAGGCAGTGATTTTAACCCTCAAATTTCTGACCGACAGGACAGGCATGAGGAGAGGGCAAAGAGAAGAGGGCCAGATGTCAGCGGCCCAAAACAAATGGGGAGAAGTGGTTCTACAACCAGGACCACGGTTTTACTACCATTAAGCTTTAGCCAATTGGATGTCATCCATACTCCTAACTCTCAAGACATTTCCTCAGCCGAGCAACTGTCTCAGATTGAGTAACGTCCAGTCGGACCAGAATCTGGGTATCATCCGCATATGACTAATAGCAGAACCCATGTGACTAAAGATGGACAAGGAGAAATCTAATATAAATATTAAACAAAATGGGGGAGAACACTGATCCTTAAGGAACCCCACATACGAGTGAGACAGGCACAGAGCGAAAGTGAGGAAGAGAGACTGACTGTGTGCGGTCTGGCAGAAAGGCTGAAAACCAATCGAGAACTTGGTCAGACAATCTGGCCACGGACAGACGAGAGACCAGGGTGGAATAATCGACTGTGTCGAAAGTAGCCAACAGATCTAATAGCAGGACTGCTCCAACACCAGCCTGATCCACCAGGTGCACCAGATCGTCAAGCACTGAGTTCAGGACAGATTCAGTGCCTCTCCCCAGGCCAAAATCCAGATTGAAACACAAAAAAGTACCAGGAGGACTCTAGAAAGTTGGACAAAAGGGGGGAGACCAGAGATTCCAGAACTTTCATCATAAATGGCAGGAGCGAAATGGGCCAGTAATTGGCCAACACTTCGGGATCCAGGGATGGTTCTCTAAGCAGAGGGATGACAAGGGTATGCTTAAGTGAGGGCGGGATCACACCCTTAGCAGATGAGAGGGTAACAGCCGAGGTAATGTGAGCAGTCATATCACCCAACACTTGCAATAAGAGGGCCAGAGTTATAGCATCCGCAGGGGAGGCCGATTTCAAGCACTGATAGCTCGCAGTATATCAGAATTGGAGAAAAGAGGAACGTGGACCACGACCCCGTAGCAGGCAGGGCTCAGCAAAAGCCCTATCAGTAGTAGACGATAGCAATCTCTACCTGGGCTACAGCAAGTGTAGGGATCAATTTTCACGAATGTGGGACTCTGCTAATTCAGTTATGTGATGACATTGTCATGTGATCCTTTGATACAAAGCCTCTGCTGCACTTCTGGTCAAAGTCTAGTGCACAGTATGTATGATTGCAACCCTTCCTTCCTTTTGACTGTAAATCCCAGAAATTGACGGTTGTAAAGTGAAGACATAAAGGCACTGAAAATGGTCCAGTTGTAAACTTGCCTTTGGCCCTGCTGCAGACCCCTTGAGCCCATCTGTATTGTGTTCTGAGTATGGTCTGTGGTTTTGCCAGTGGTGATATTTCCTTGGTGGTGGACTTGTCCCACTGCAAGCCACATTTAGTGGACACTGACTTTGATTGCTTTGCCTGATGCATGAAGTTACTGTTCCCCATGACCCCTGCCTGCCAAACCCACCCATATTGTACACTGGCCATGGCCTTTGAGTATAGCCAGTGATCATTTTGACCAACGCATAACCTTGGGCTGTGTTCACGGCTCCCCAAACTGACCCTTAGTGCCCAGAGTCCATGGCCTATGGCCAGGACCAGTCACCACCTTGCCCCCTGATGTGGAGGCTAGACCTTTGCCCTACACACCCCCAAGCCACATAAAGTGTTCTTTGGTTTTGGCCATCAGCCATGGCCAGTTGCCCTGGTACTTAGGAGATTCATCCACTGGGAATCAATATATGGCAAAGGCCATATTCCCTGACCATGGCCAGTGGTGAATTTGCCCCAAGCCTGGCAATTGGATATTTCCAGAGCCATGATCTTCATCTATACAGCAGATCCTTCAGCCTACCCATAGTGGGCTCTGCCAGTGGTCACTTTCCTCAAGAGATGTCCTTTGAAAATCACCCGGTCCCCCCAACTGGAAGGCAATGGCAGAGCCAGTAGTAGTGTCTCTCTGATTATGGTTAAGTTGAGTTAAATTGGACTCACCATAGGAAGAGCATTTATTCAAATGCTTACCATTTTAACCCCATTTGACAAATCTACACCAGCTTTTCCAAATAAAACATGCATCAAATTCTAAATATGTTTTAAAGGTTTCATGAAGTTCCATCAAAGGGGTGTCACGACCCTCGCCCAAAACCCCCTCTGTCAAACCCATTGGCTAGGTGGTGTCAGGACTCGGGCCTCTAGAGCCTGGCATCCTCTTCAAAAGCCCTCATGGGGCCAGTCCTGGCGCATATGGCGCCAGGCTCATACACCATGAACAACAATGTGCTTGGGAACTACTTTATTGTATTGTCAGCCAACATGGAGGCATCCACATAGCTTGGTTCCCTAAGAACCAAGCTATGCAGTCTAGTGTTTTGGGTGTGGCAGGCCTGGAACTACTTTCCCTGATACTACTTTACCTGGGCTATATAAACCACACCCTGACTGCAGAACATGCTTCGTGTTACTTTGCAGCTTGCAACGTGACGCTCACCGTGTCCAGCTATTCCCTCGAGCCTCGGAGAAGCAGAACCTGCAAGGAGACAAAAGGAACATCATTAGCAGTAGCATTTTACCTGCAGTCTTCATCTTTAAACACTTGTAGCTACTGAGAACAGCTATCTCGAATCTGCACGCCTCCCGGACAGAACGACCTGAAAGAGGAAGATAGAGGCAACATTAAAGAAAGCTGTAGAGACATTTACAAATTACGAACTGCTCAAAATGCTTATCTGGCTGGTCACCTCTCGGCTGGCACCACTCCGGATATTCCACTCGCGCTGAAGAACACCACGACCTACAGGGAAGGAAAACACAGGTTAGCAAAGGCAAGACTTTGCAGCGCTGCGCATAGCGCTTACTTACCGCATCATACCGCTCTTAATGCACCATCATTTACCAGCGGGACTCAACCAAGCCAGTTCGCCATGCTGAAGCTCTGCATATCTAAGGGAGAAAAAAGAGACATTTTAAACAAAGAAAGGTATGCAGGATAGCAACAAAACTAAAGAACAGCAATAAGACCTACCTGAACAATATCAAATGTGCCGGCGTCAGTGAAGTAAGTGGACCGCACTCGTCCATGAAAGACAACACGCCCCTGCAAAGAAGGCAGGACGGAGAGCACGCCTAATTCTACCACAAGGTAGAATTAGGGAGGGACTGAAAGCATACAGGGGTGGAGGGAGGATACTTACCCCAGTCGGTCAGTCTAGAACACAGTCCTCCTGTATTTTCAGGCAGAACCTTCCCTGCAGACCATATCAGGGCTAAGCTGAGAAGCATACCAGCGAGTAACCCAGCTGGGTGGCATCCCTGTGAATACCAGGTGAGCGTAACAAGGGGTGGAGGGGCAACATTAAAGCGGCCTCCAAAAATGTGTATTTCCTCTTCAATTTCTCATCTATATATATAAAATGCTTAGGTGTGTTTCCGTACTCAGCTGATGCAATGTCTCAGTGTTATGTTGCCCTCTGGTGTCCAAATGACAAATGGCACCCACTTCAACAAAATCTATCATTTCAACATACAGAAGCAATTTATTAGTGTTAGGTTGCCCTCTGCTGTCCAAATGTCAAAGTGCACACATTTCAACAAGAGCTACCATTTCAACAAACAGAATGAGCACGGTTTTACACGGTCACCTTCACCTTCTACTATCCCAAACATTTGAAAGTTACTTCCTTCCATCTCCACTTCTCTTCATACAGGGCAAGGCGGTTCCAGTGTCAATTAACAGTTAATCAGCGGCAAAACGCTGTAGGATGAATGCCTCCTCACAAGCTAAAAAGGAAAGTAGGTGCTGTAATTATGCTACTATCCAATCTTATGCCATCACAGGAACTGTACAATGGAACACGGTTGACAATTACACGTCTACAAAGACAAATCAAAGAGGCCCTTGTAATCGATGGAACTTGGATACTGTTCTTATACCGTGCATACCTCTCACTCCACCTGATCCACCTGTTACCATTAAAAAGTCACAGGGACCTATGCACACTTTGTGAAAGCGATCAGTGGTAATTCTGATATTTAAGAAGGGGGACAGAAGTGATCCTAAGAATTACTAACCAATATTGACCTTTAATGACCTTTAAAATATGCTAGAACGGAACAGCTAGTAGGGCAAGATTTGCTCTCAGTGGCATCCCCAGGTTGACTGGTTTGTGCCAACATTTCTCAAGGAGTTGGGTGGCCTGTGTCAAAAGCATATATTTGCTAGTCTAGCAAAATTCCTGTTTGCGGTTTGTTTTAAATATGCCTAATACTGTCCAAAAACCCTTTATTGATATCTGAGTTTGCCCAGAACTATCTGAGTCCCAGCAGGTTCATTTTCAGGGCCATTTGCTAAACCGAAGTGGGTGCACACATTTTATTATGAAGCAGCCAGATTTGCTAGTTGACAAACCACCAATCTGATTGTTTGGGGTTCAGAAACATGTTCCGAATGGCTGCATTGTTATTTGCAGACATTTACTGGAGTCATGCTAAACCCATGCTACAATGATCATTAAACGTGGCATTCATCCAAGCTGCCCCACAATCGTAGGCAAGTTCAGGAGGAATCACAGAGTGGTGCAATATGTCTCGAAAACAATAAAGGAAAATGCTGTTTTTTCTACACAGTTACGGACCCAGCCCATGGACTGCCGTGTCTGTGGGTCAGCCAGAGCCAAGTCAGTTGGCTCAGGCCATGCCTATGACTCGCCTGAGACCTGTACGGGTAAACAAATCCAAATGGGACCCACAGGCTGATTCCAGATGTAACTATTAGCCCACAGACTCACCAGTGTCAATGAGGGCTTAGGGAATGGGTACAGGCTCTCTCCTGGGCAATACAGCCATTGAACATGTTATCTTATGTTGCCAATTTCTTTCGAGTGCTCATTTGCCACAAGTGACAAGTGCGTCTCCTGCAGTAGGAACTGTGTGAGAGTAGCACTAGTCTTTATAAGAACAACCAAGATTTGTGATAAAAGTAACATTGTTAACAAAGTTCTTGGTTGCTGGCTCCTCCATAAAGTAGGAATTAAAAGTAGTGACCACCAGATTTATTGTTTATAATTTTGAGTGTCTCTAGAATAAGTAAATGATTGCAACTGTCTAGTTGGCTGATATCTAATCAAGCCATCAGAACAGAATGATGCCCCTGCCAGAGGTAGGCAAGATTGCCCATTTATTGCACCTTATAAAGGAAGCATTTTGTATGGAGAGCTCTAATAACTGAGGTTATATATTCACTAAAAGGAGTGCCAGTAAGCATTATGGGCACAGCATTCTGTAGCCTCTGACCTTCTAGCATCTGGAATTGCACAGTCCAGGTGTGACAATACAGCGAAATCACCAACTGGACTCTCGATGGATAATCTGAATATACAAATATCATCCTGAGCATGTCAATATGGTAAATGCCAGTCTTCACCACTTGAGCAATCAAAGGGGCCATGGAAAGTGTTTGGTCCACAATTACTCTGAGATGTTTCACAGTTTGTCTGGAACTATGCAGCCACCAATAACAGATATCCAGAGTGAGCCAATCTGTACCTTAAAGCGGTCAGTGATCAACATTTCGGTTTTCCATGAGTTAAATTTGCGGATTATTTTTAACATCCATTTATTCAGAATGAAGTTCGAAATGTGTGTACAATACCAGGTGGCCAGTATATTTGGCGTAAAGTTTATAACAGGCCTCAATAGAATCTGAATAGTTTGTCTGTAGCTCCAACGAAAGTTAATTGCCTAGTCGGTCTGGACCAACGTTTTTTAAACATATTTTCCATTGTTTATTCCTTATCGGGCCTGTTTGTTTTTGTAGATGAATAATAGGAATACTAGATTGGATCAGCCAAATAGTCAGTCCATTCTGTTGGCAAAGGGGTCTCAACAGAGACCCTTTTGCCCTCTTCTGAGAGCACTGCTGTTCTTGAAAACAATCAAATCAAGCATATAGCCACCAATATGAGTTAGGCCTAATACTTGTCATTTGTGCTTATGTTTCGAAGTTTTATAAACGATTTTTGAATGCCAATTGGTTTGGGTCCTCTACACGTTAAGCGGACTGCTACTACAACCGGCAAGTGCTCAACAAATCAGGTTCACACGCTTGGGGTGGTAGATCAGCAAGCAGTAGTTTACTGCACAGTGATATTGAGTAATACCAATGTAGATGCATAGGCTGCAATAGATGAAATAACACTGCTCCAGGCCATGCATTTTTTAAATATAAGGGATAAGCCTTCCCAGCGTTTCATTCATTTCTTTCTAACAGATCTTCAAGAGTAAAGCTACATGTCTGGAGCTGAGGTCCTGACATGTGGTGTGCCACATGGCTCATGTATCTCACCCTTGTGTTTAGCATATATGTGAAGCCTCTACATGGTCTGTTGGCTGACCTGGGTGTCATTTTCAGATTATGTGTATGACACACAGATTGTTTTTCAACTGTCGGGATCCTATATGGACAAAGCTGCTTTTATTCAATCCACTTTTCAGATCATTTCAAGTTGGATATCATCCAACTGGCTAGGCCTCAATCAGGCAAACACTGGAATTATGTTTATTCTTCCTTCCTTTGTACTTAGCATTACCCAGGTCTGTAGTTTTCTCTGTGCTGAACTGCACTGTTCCTAGTCATCACGTCACCAAATATGTTAATTTCAGAATGACTGTTTCCATGAAACAGTATACAGCATAAAACACATCAACTTTACAACAATACACCAGAATTCAAAGATACGTTCTGCAGCAATGTAGTTCTTCCCTAAATTAAACATCTGTTTTAGATATAACGAAAGGGCCCAAGTTACGCTCTGTGAATTCGCCATAAGGAGGTACCATATGGCAGGATGACACTGGTTAAAATTCATTTGTCTTAAAATCAATACATTTGTTCTCTTTCTAGTGTGCAAGTATGCAGGACAAAATAATACAATATGTAGCAGGTCTTTCATTGGCTGATTACATAATGGACAACTAGTATCATCTGGCTGGTCTTTCCATTTTGCAGTGATGGCTTTCAGTGGCAAGCTATTAAATCATGCTCTCGTAATTAGTCATCTATCATAACCTTTGTGCCTCTATGGCAGATAATCCTGGACAGTATCTGAAGTACAAATGACAGCATATCTACAATTCCAATTGATTAAAAACTCTCTTGAATCACGTGCATCCATACTTTTGATTAAACGTGTTTTATACTGATTCTGCAATTTCTTTTGCCTATTATAGAAGGTGGGGCAAAAGTACTTGGCCATTAGTTTCCGTTAGGCTATGTTTTATGTATTGTAGCCCTGATATTCTAAGTGCACCATTCTTTTTTAATAGTTCTTTGATGATATTCTGTGTCAGTACTGCCCTATGATTGGTCCAGATCCGTAACCAGTGCATGACTGGTTCTAATTGCAGTTCGCATAGTTTGACCCCCTCTTGGGAGACACAGGAACCTCTCAAAAAAGTAATTGTCCATTATTTGTTGCTTGGTGATGTTACCGAAACCCCATAACAAGGCCCTGTATTTGACTGTTGCTTTTGCTTGTATATAGTACACTTTAAGTATTGTATTGAGGGGTTGCCATTTACACATAGCCATAAAATGACAGACTCCCCCCAACTTTTGTTTCATTCTTGATGTCTGTTTCTTGATTTGGCTATCCCCCATAACACCGGAAGAGAAACCCCAAGTAATCAAATTCCCAAACCCTAGGAATAATAAACCCCTTCCTTATCATCCTAGACATTTTGATTATTTTCTTGCCCCTGCAACCAGCCGTTTCAGCAGATTTGTGTGTTAACATTCAGATCCAGGGTGTTCATAAAGCACATACATTTGTCTAATAAATGTTTGTAAGGTCCTAGGTGCACGTGCAATGAGGACCATGTAATCTGTGTAGGCCAAGACGGGCAAGGCCATTGACCCAAGCCTAAGAAAATCAGTATTCAATTTCACCAGTGAACTATGTAAGCCATTCATCTAATGTGAAAATAATGGTACTACGTCCTTTCATCGCCTGCTTTTACATCGCTGGGCTTTTAAACATGCACATTACATCGAATTTGCTCATCGAATTTTTTAGGGGGGGGTGGAAAAAGGGCAAATAAGGGTTTGGGCCTGTGGGCAATAGTAAAAAATAAGTGTGGGTGGGGGGTTTGGAGTGGGACCCCCCCAACAACAACAAAAAAACGATGAGCACATTCGATGGAATGTGCACGCTTAGAAGCCTGGCGATGTAAAAGCAGGTGATGAAATCACATGGAACCGAAAATAATAATAGGGCTAACACACAACCCAGGCGAATTCCAGAATTTATAGGGAAATACTGAGTACAGTGGCCCTGACCTGACACAGGCCTGATTGTTGAAATGTATCACCATCAGTGCACTAGTGAGATCAGGAGGGCAATCCGGGAACCTGAGCACCATCCAAAGTTTAACCCTGTTAACTTTGTCAAAAGCTGTGCTCAGGTCAATGAAGGCCACATAAATTGGCACCTTTTTAACATAAAGAGACTGTATGTCAGCCAGAATATTACCTGAAGAGTTCAATTCTTGTTTGCAATGATCTCTCGAATATCTTAAAGTTATTATCAAGCAATGATATAGGCCTATAAGCTGACAGGCTCGCTCTATTACCCTTTTTGAAGATTGGGTAGATAATTGGCAAATTCCAAGAGGCAGGAATTAAACCTGCCTTCAAGACAGTGTTAAATGTAATAGTGAGCAAAGGTGCCCAGACTTCAATCAAACCTTGAAAAAGGTCTGCAGGGATCCCATTGGGACTAGGAGAGTGGTAATGGGCCTGACTAAGAATGGCTTCCCTCACTTCCTTTGAAGAAATATCTAAACAACTATGTAGTTGTACAGGGGGCTCTGCCTCCCCAGAACCTCTGTAAAGTGCCGAGAAGTGGTCTATCCATTCCTTGTCTTCTACATTTGTTTCAGTGCTTTTTAACTTGCGCTTATAGATTGCTCCATTTGCCACCATATCACAAAATGTGCTCGAGTTGTTATTGGCTGAGGCTTCCAACAATTCATCCCAAGCCATTTAACTCTACCTTCTGACTTTTCGAAGCTTTCTTATATGTTGCCCTTGCATTAACAAACACAGGTCTAGAAGAATCCAAATCTTTTAAAACAGAGAGGAGATTCTCTTTGGCAAATCTACATTCATCATTATACCAGCCACATTGCTCCTCGTTTCTGCACAATTTCGTGTCTTTTCGGAATATTCCAGTAATTGATGCCAAGATTACATTATTAGAAGACATCATTTATTTTTATTATAAATGTGTTATAGTCGATAAATAACAATTTTCAGAAAACATAAGAGCATACTATTTACAATAAGTGAAAAGTGAAAAAAGAAACCAAATCATAATTAGACAAAATTTTAACAGGTACAACATTTTACAACACCTATCAATATGGTAGGCAGTTATACAATTATTCACCCAAATTAGATCACACTTAAAACATATACAAGTTTCTCTTAATCACTTACTCATATTCAAGAAAAGCAAAGCAGAGGCATGATCTTATTTTCCAATGACAGATGATAGATAGCTGTTATTCATTACTTTCCAGTGAGAATAAAGATATAAAACCTACTACCCAAGGATTAATTTTACCCATTCAAGGAAATCAATTCAAATGGATATTTCCAATAGGCTCTCAATAGATAACCACACATTGTACATTGCCAGAAAAAGTTTGATGTTTGTTGAGTTAATAGTGCTACGCCAAAAGGCTGTAGTAGCTATGTACTCGCAGTTATGGACATATTTACTATAATGGGTCAAATAGGTTGTTTGTAGTTTAGGACAGTTCATTAGAACGTGTTTGCCTTTTTCAATTATTGCGTGGTTCTTGCACAGCCGGCAATAGCGTTCCGATTAGGGGATCTGTTTTATTGTGCCTACATTGGCTAACACCGGGAGGTGGTTCAACCTGAGTAGTAAGATGAAGTGTCTTACTCTGACAGCCAGGCATACGTTGAAGTAAAATTGCGGCTTTTTATATGTATATAACATATAGGTAATAAAGTGGTATTTCTTAAGTTTTTCTAAATAAGCGTAATTCTCAAACCAATCTCCCATGTCAGCTTTTTTTTGTAAGGCCCTTTTTGATCTAGAAGTAAAATCTCCATCTCAAGTTTTAACCAATTTCTTTCAGATAGGACTCGGTTTTAGCTTTTATGGGTATTTGCCCAGGGTGTCTAATAATCTCTTTTCTAAAGGTTTTCATTAATTGGTTACCAGTTTTACTCAACATTATACGATATCATTCAGCCCTTTTCCTGAGAACATGAGATTTTAGGGAGATTAAGCCCAATTGAAGCCTAATGATGGCCATTGGTATACAGTTCGGGTGGCCAAAGATTTTCTTCCAATATTTGCCTTCCGCAACCTGTAACCAATCAAGATTCATAGTTTGTAAGGCTTCAACACCATAGGTCATTATTGGTGAGAAAACCTGTTGATACAATAGTCGCGCAGCCCAAACAGTAAAACCTCCATGCGAGATGGTGAAATGATATGCCATAGCAGAAATTTGGGCTGCCCTAATCATCCTCATCTGCTTGCATTGTGAGTAATCCCTTTTGGTTTCAAATTCGATTCCCAGATATTTATAGTTAGGGGTGTATAGAATCTCTAATTCCTGAACTGTAAGGCTGGTGCGTGCTACTTTTTTTGCCGTAAACAGCATCACTTGAGTTTTCTCTAAATGTATTATTGATTCTAGCATATAGCCTTAAAGCTTCCGCTGATCTATGCAGACTGCTCAGAGTGTGATCTAATATCAGTAGGTCATCTGCGTAGGCAAGGACTGCACAATGTTTGTCATCAATTTTAGGTGGGCAATTATAGGCCTTTTCAATTGCAACCGGTAAATCATAAGTAAATAAATTATATAAAGTCAGGGCCGTAACACACCCCTGTTTGACTCCTCTATTTTGTTAGATTTGTGCTGTCATATTCCCTTGATGGTCCAATTTCAGGGATATTTTACATTCTTTACATTCTTAATTTTCCCAATCAATGTGGAGATTGTTACTATAAATGGGGGCCTAGATGGAAACTTGTTTATGGGCTCTAGTATCTGGATGTTATTAGGTAAGTTTTGCTCTTTCAAAAAACGTTCCCATATATGTGCACCAATAGGATTAAGGATTGAATTCACCCTATTTCCTCTAACTTCTCCCAAGAGTGCCCAGATGTTTTGAGAATTCTTGGTGCATAGTAACCATAGCGTATCTTGCCATTGCTTTAATTTCTTGAGATGCTTTCTTTGTCTTAGCCACGACTGGAATCTACCCTTTAGTATTCTCCTAGCAGAAAGGAAGGATTTAATTGACATCAATGTTTTCCTTATCTTCCTAATATTTTCTCTAAGGAGCCTTTTAGCATCTCCGACTTCATAGTCAAATGGATTTTTCCTACAAAGACCAACAACCACACCACCCTTACCGACTCTGGTGTGCTCTTGAGCAAGTGTAGAAATCCAGTGTTCGATATGATCAATAGACATAGGGCCTCATTAGGACCCTGGCGGAGAGGGTGTTACGCCAGCGTAGTGCATGGCGTACCTCTCCGCCATACTACGAGTTCCCGTAGCGCCATGGAGGTTTTCTCCGCCTGGTTTTACCAGCCGGAGAAAACCATGGCGCTACGGGACCTCGTTGTTAATTACGCCACCGTATTTTACGGTGGCGTAATTAACTCCTTCCCCACTCCCATTATACCCTATGGGGCGAAAATGGGAATGGGGAAGGGCAGAATGGGGATTGGGGATTTACCGCTCCGCCGAGGTCGGAATGGGGCGGTAGATCCGCCAACCCCCATGGCGCTATCGGCGGCTTTCCGCCATGCTTCGCGGTGCATTTAGCACCGCGAAGTCCGCCTGGGTCGTAATGAGGCCCATAGTCTGATAACGGCTGGTATCCCTATACTGATCTTGAGTGGCTACCACTTTGGCTATATTCTTTTCTGACCAGGAGATCCTAGTTGCTGCATGATTAGCCCTTAGGTCCCCCATAGATTTAACTATATGATTTAAGTTATCAATATTCAGAGTCAGCCCAAGTGATGCATGATCGCTCCAGTTGTTTTAATCTATTTTCATATCCTTCACCCTACAAGCAACATCAGGTGATACAAACATGTAATCCAATATACTCTTTACACCGTCCCTTTCCCAAGTAGGTTGACCAGGGAAATCATTGATTGTTCTGCCATTTAACATCTCCATGTCCCACAGTTCAAAAAAACTCAACCAATGCTGTCCTTTGGGGTCAATTTTCTTAAGGGACATTACACTCTTAGGTCTTAAATTAGGATTATTCAAGGTATCCACGTCTCCAGACATATAGCAATTAAAGTCTCCAACAATCAGTATGAGTTTATTTTCCTGTTTGTATGTCCAATTAAGCAAAATATAATGAAGAGATGCTTGAACAAAGCGTCCCCTGGGGGTTTATACACACTTATCAGTAACATTTTTTCATCCTTCTGCTCAATACGTATGACCAATTCACCCACAATCGTAAAATCGTCTGTGTTAGTTTCAATGCAATGTGATTCAACATTATGCCGAATCCCCACCAAAAGCCCCCCATAAAGTCTACTCTTTTCCCCCTTTTTTAGAAAGGGATTGGAACACTGTGTAACCATTGAACACAATAGGGTCAATCAGCCATACCTCCTGTAGACAAAAAAATTGTATAGCTACTAATAAAAGGTAATGATCCCTCCTGGGAAATCAAATGGCTGAAACCCCTGGTATTCCATGAAAGGAATGAGATCCATCAGTCTTTTTTTTATAGCACCGGTAGAGATTCCACCAACCATTTTAAGATATTTTGAATATCTACCAGTTGAACCTCATTACTTGCAGGGAGCTGAGTTATCTCAGGCTTGATCCTTGGGCTGTTCAGGTCTTCCTTTCCAGGGCCCACATCAATTTCCACGTCAACCTCCAATAGGTTGTCCTTGTATGTACGTAACAAATTGGCAGTAGCTAGGAATTTACAATTAATTGCCAAAACATTTGTATTTAAGGTATTTACTGGTTCAATAAATTCATAGTCATCTGATGTTAAGACTCTTAATTGAGGAATAGAATGGAGCCTTATCAAAAATTCAGTTCGTGTTAACCAGTCATGATCGTTCTTTTGGTAAAGATTCTTAATTACACAAATGTGGTTGTTGCTCATGACTGGCTT
Organism: Ambystoma mexicanum; assembly: GCF_040938575.1. Lineage (NCBI taxonomy): Eukaryota > Metazoa > Chordata > Amphibia > Caudata > Ambystomatidae > Ambystoma > Ambystoma mexicanum. The sequence goes on from NC_090936.1 coordinate 873,655,952, forward strand.
CTGCCCTTCATTCATCTGCCCTGTCTTTAATGTGGTCTCAACGTAGGGTATCAATCTTAAATTGTTCGGGGTGGATGAAATGTTTTCTACTGATTCATCATTTAGCATAATTGGAGATTCAGGTGGAATTTCTTCTGTCTCCGGTAGATCTTTATCTTTCTCCGCAATAAGCCAGCTCGTAAGGCGTCCTTCTCTTTTAGAGTTTCTCTTAATAGCCCGTGCTGCTTTTTTCCTGGTGTTTTTTTCGTGTTTTTAAGCACAGGATCACCCTCCACCGGTAAACTGGATGCTACAGCTAGTTTTTTTCTTTTTTACCGCCCTTTTGGCCAAACGCCACTGTTTACATGAGAAAAAAAACTCAGTATTGGTGGTCATATTCGGCTCTACTTCCAATGGTGGAGAGGGATCTTTAATCATCCAAATGATTTCAGACAAGTTATTCTCAGTGCCCTCGCTTCTTACTTTCTCTACTGTGTTTGGTACTACCAAGTTGATTGTATTTTCCAAAATACGGCCACAAAGTTTGAGTAAGATTTTCAGTGCAAACTGCACTGAAGCCAAAGTGGATTGCATCTCAGCTAAGGTATTCATATCTGAGAAGGAGCCCATATTGGATTCCCCTTCTATGGTTTCTGAGTGTCTTACCAAGTCAGGAGACATAGACAGCCTCTCCGGAATAATCACTGGGGAGGAGGTGTTTTCAATGACGTGTTGAATTCCTTGTCTACAGTCGAACTGTTTAAGACCGGAATCAGTGATCTTTGGACCGAGCGGCAAAGCTCCAGTAGTGAGTTATTATCAATCATTAACACTGAAGAATTGTCTTGTACCACACTTACACTCTTATTGGACCCTCTGTCTTTTTCAAGAGTATCCGGAATATGCTCAGGAGAAGCATTGCGTGGAAAAAGATTTGTAATAGCGCCTTTGCTCGTAGGTAATTGCTGTTTATGTTTATTGTTGGCATCGCCCTTTCTCATCTTCTCAATAGCTCCCTTGGTCTGCCTATTGCGCAAGTTGTATTTATTTTGCGCAGGTTTTCATTGGGGTGACATTCAGCTTCTATGCGGATTGCTGGTATTCCGTTTATTATCTTCCAAGCAACGTGCTTGTTCAGAGAGAAACTATCCAACCACACCTACACTGTGAGTTACAGTGGAGCACACACTGAAATTCACTACTGACCACCTCCGGCATTTTTCTCTACTGATGGTTATTACTCATCAGTTTATTACCCGTCAATTTTTCCACAGATCTTCATCAATTCTTAAGATTGGAGGGACTCACGAATGAAAGATAAGCAGTCTCTTTTACTACCAGGATATACTTTAAATTCCCGAGGCACTGTACAATATATTTCTGAAAGGGGGGGTAAAAAAGGGAGAAAAGGCTGGGAATGCGGGATCAAAGAGTCGCAGCTCTGCAGTCTCCCGCTTAGGTCCACTCCGTCCCAGCAAATCTCCAGGCACCAATAACTCCAGACACAGCTATCAAACCCTTTTCTCTGCTGGCCAGAGTGTATACCTGCAATTGGAGCCCGCTTTCCCTTGTACTCCGTTAGGTCACAAGACAATCACCACTATAACATAGCAGTCGGGGGGTCGAGTGAGTCAAAAATAATGATACGCCCAGATCTAATTCACTATATGGGGGGGGGGGCGTCCACAGCCCACCTCACCCATGCAAGGAAGCTCCTCTCTTCCAAGTGCTACCCAAGAAGGAGGACCGCTAGCCCCAGCCCAACTCGTTCATGCGAGTCAAACTCCCGGGGCACAACACCACACAACCACGCAGATAGTGTCCCCCCTCACCGCCCTCTTCCTGGCTCACCACCTCCCATAGCCCACGGGCCAGAGTCACGGGCACAGGGTCTGGCACGGCACGCCAACAAGCCGGATCCCAGACACCAAGAACCGCGGCAGCTCCAAGCACGCGTCGGCACCGGCAATAGAGGCTGGAGTAAAGGACCTCACCAGTCGCTCACCAGCCACTCTAGACGCACACTCACTAGACGCACCAAGTTACAGGAACAGAGAAAATCAAGCCGCACTGAGCAGTAAGAACAGCTGCTTCCGATTCATTATGTGTTGGTATTAGAAGACATAATAGCCTTCAAGTTTAACTCTACATTGAGAATTCCCCCAAAGTGGATAAGATTTGATGCAATTACATCTCGGTGCCCCAGAGTCTTATCAATTTTCCCCCATTTCTGTCTTCTTTTACAGTTGGTGTTCATTTCTACTTCCTCTAGGTGTGCTTCGCATTTTGATTGCCCTTTAAGACTAAGGGACACAGGATAACGATCACTACAAAAATCTTTTACTACCCTGAATTCCTCAATAATATTCCATTTATTCGCAGAGATGCAAAAGTAATATATGGTGGTCGCACGCTGAGGGTTTACAAAAGTATGCTGGCTGGGATTATCAGTGGGAACATGCCCATTAATGGAGCATAATCCCCACTGCATAAGCCAAGTATACAATTGTTGACCGTTAGCTCAAGTTTGTGGGTCCTGCATTACAGGGTCCATTATCCCCAAAGATATATCTTCATTTACATCAAATTAATCGCAGGGTCGGTCATTCCTTATTTTGGCATTGAAATCACAATCTGGTATCAATAAACTATTAGGTTTCATCGCCTTTAGTGCTGTTTCAGTCATGAATAACTTGAAGGCTACTAAACAAGTGGACTGTGAATATTTTTGGGGACTGTTATAGAAATCCAAAATCGTCAGGTTTTCACCTGAGCAAGTAGTAAGAAGTAACATCTGGACAAAATTCAGGATGGTGTCCACATTCTTAATCACAAAATTCAGAGAAACCCAAACAAGAATAATTAGGCTCACAAAACAATGCCCCCTAGTTTTGTTTGATGCATTAGTAGAAAAAGAGGTAAAGCCATATAGTACCCGATATTCGAAAAAACCCATGTGTCCTGAAGTAAAATCAAATCATTGTTTTTTTTAAAAAGGCTAACACATCCCTATCCAAGAATCTGGAACATGCACCTGCAATATTCCATGCATGCAAAGCAATTGAGAATAGTAACATAATCAGTTGGACGTTTTGTATAGTCTTTGAGAGATTTAAGGGGGCTACAGGAGTATTATCTGTTAGTCATTCGACCTCATCTAGGGTGGACAAGATTTCACATCTGTTACTGGTAACCACTTGGTCAATCCTTCTGGCCATTAAAATCTTGAACGGGTCTATTGCTGGCCCACACACCCTGCTATTTATCCAATTACCTGCATAATTAATCAGGGAACAAGTATATTCTTTTGTGCCTTGTGGAACAACAGGAACATCAATTATTGTAGCAAAAATAATGCTGTTGCCGGGGATAAAATGTATGTCTGCAGAGCACAACAACTTCCCATATCATTCAATGTTCTAGCATATATTACACGGCCTGCGGTAGCAGCTGTGTAGTTATGGTTAAGTTGCTCAGCCCATAGGAAGAGCACTTTTTGGGCTGTTTATAACTGTGCCCCTCCTCCTGTAGGAATCTTCACAAAACTTTGCAGAACAATGTATATGGCGCAGTCAGCTTGATTGTGCAAAGTTTGTTATGGTTTCATGCAAGGGCGGGCAAAGTTACAGTCCCAAAAGTTGTGGTTTTTCCCATAGATGCAATGGAAAAATTGGAAAAAATGTTTTGCTCACACCTACAGCCTAAACCGCTGGATGGGTTTTCACCAAATTTGTGGCAGCCGCAGCGGCTTGGTCCTGAAAGCATGCTTTTGTAATTTCGGTCTAAATCCCTCCAGTAGTTTTTTAAATAATGATCAAAAAGTAGGTCAACATGTATTTGTGATATCTGGGTTCGGTCCGTGGACTCACTTCCTTGTTTGGTCCACAGGCCATCCTCCGATTGGCCCAGGGGGTGGCATGATGTCCATGGACATTTGAACATGCCTGCAGATTGTATGGTGAAAAGCGTGAGGTGCGTCATATTTTTGGAAACTCCCGCCATGTTGGATTCACAGACATCTGCCAGTGTCCACAGACAGCGCGATGGGGGAAAAGTGTGCCGGAAAACACATTTTGGGTTATTTGGTGGTGGAGAGAGGGGCTGGGAAGGGTTGGAGAGTGGAAAGAAGATGAAAAGGGGCTATTTTTTATGTGGAAAAATGTTGGACAGTTGTCATAGCGGTCCACTGTCACTGCGGCAGGTCAGGGAGAGCGCCATGAATGGACAGCTTGAAAAAGATATTTGGGGTTATTTGATGGCTAATAGAGGGCATAGAAATGATAGGGAAATGGAATGAATGTAATACGGAGTTGTTTTTACGGGTGAAAAAAAGAGGTTTGGAAATCCTGCTGAGTCCGCTGTCTATTTTGGTGTCCACAAACATCTTTTTTTGATTGCGGAGGATTTAGGGTGAGTTTTATTATTTGATGGTCTATTGTATGTTTTGCCCACAGAATCTGGCCACTGGTCACAACCACCACAGTACTAATATGTGTGTGGTAATTATAGGTAATGTAGTAGTGATATGGCCAGAATGACCACAGTAGCAATATGTGTATAATAATTGTAGGTAATGTAGTGGGAGTACAAAATGTTTGTAATATGCAGGAATTATCTAATTGAACTATATAAAGCACATATGATTGTAGTACAATTGAGGATAGTGATCATAGAAAATGCATTTGATTATACTTGGTATGGTTACGTAGTTTCATAGAGTTATTAAGCTGGAATCGCTGGTTTATTTTCTTTGCAAAGAACAGTACAATATGTTAAGCAGGATAGTTTAAAAGCTCTAGTTGTATACAATTTTACATATACTTTTATTAGACTCTCATAAATCGGACATTCTAAGTACTATATTTGGTACAACATTAGTGTAGGACACACTTCTGTTGCATAGACATGAAATAATCATTGGGTCATTGGGAAAAAAACTACATATTGGATTAAAAAAACCTGATTGCAAGTATGTGATTGTAAGTGTGATATTATGTTTGCTTGAAGTATGTTATGATTAAGGGAATGCTTGAAGTAGTAAGATACATGTTGGCGCATTCTAACTACATTAGAGGTTAGAAGATGTTTTGTCGTATAAGAATTTAGATGGCATATTTGAAGTGTTTTGGAATGAAGGGTATTTTTCAAGTAGTTAGATACCTGTTGGCGTATTCTAACGAGATTGACTTTGAAACGTACTATTTAGTATTGTGGATGTAGTTAAATACCTGTTGGTGTATTCTCACTGTTAATTGTGCGAGTGTTTAGTGACCAAATTTGGCTTGAAGGAAGATTAAGTGGGCATTTGTTAAATTTGCTGGTAACCAACGTTTTGGAGAAATGGAGATACTGTTACATTCAAACCAATCACTTCTTTATTTGACATATGCAGTGTAGTGCTCTGAAGCAGTTGTGGCACCAGTGTGGTATACTATACCCACTGTTGCGAAGGTTTTCCTTCCAAGTGATACATGGCTGTGTGTGAAGCCTGTAAGCTTACAGTTATTTTTGGTACCATCTGCATTGTACCTTAGAAGCATAAGTATGACACATTGGCTATGTGAGTTTATTTGTATGCTGGAACGATTGTCTGAATTGCAAAAAGGCCATAATATGCCATGATTTTCATTCTGCAGAAGCTTGTGAAATGCAATGGATTCAGAATTTGGTATGGATAGATATACAAATCATTCATTAGGGATGTGGTCTTGTGAAACATGGTTGCAGAGAGTGCATGTATGGTTCCACCTGTATGAAATCAGGAAAATGTAATTTATAGGGATGTTTTTGGTTTCCAGTACTTGTAGTAAGTACATTAGGAATTCTTGTGGATCTCCCTGTGTGTTTATGGTAAATTTCACCATTTCTGCACAGTAGTATACCTGAGACACTGTAAGTGTTGTCAGGATTATTTGTTGCATTTCTATGAAGGACAAGCATTTGCAAACACAACTAGTTCGAACCGTTTAAGTAAATGTTGTAAACAATTGGTGTCAATTGAAAGTGAAGATTCATTGTTACATTAGCATAACAATTTTCACCAGTTGTGTTGCTGAATTTAAATGGCCCAGAGAGTTTGGTTTGTGGACCGTTTGAGGGGCCTGCAGATTTTTCTGGAGAAGAGACACTTGGGTCTTTGTTTTCTGATGGATGTGCAGTTGTCTTTGTACTAGACAGTTTTGTGGTTGTATTGTTTGATGCAGAAGGAGTTGGTCATTGTTTCTTTAGCGGTATTATTGGGAGATCTGTTATAGATTATGTTTGTTTTACTTGTATTTTTAAAGGTTTCTTTTTTTAAAGTACAGGGTACATATCTAGGTGGTGGGTGTATAGTGCCCATAGCCTGTTGAGTTCTAGGATGCAAGGAATGTCAGCGTTAACCTTGTTTGCATCAAAGTTAACTAGGAAGAAACCATTGAGTGTACGCAGACGTGAACATGCTACATAACTCATTCCTTCTTCAAAGACTGTGCTGCCAATGTCAATCAATGCTTGACCTAGGGTTAGACCTTTTGATTTGTAAATAGTAACAGCATATGCAAGCGATAGAGAAAATTGCTCTCTGCATACTGTAAGGAACTCATGGTGGCAACATTAAAGACAGACACAAGTGATCACACTTTAAGGGTTTTTATTGAACAACATATGCAGGGTGGAAAAACGCCTAACCTAAACCTAACTCTAAGATGGGAGCAAGCGTTGACCATCAAATGAAAAATAAGGCAGTCCTAGTGGCATTGTGTCAAAATAAAAGGGCCTATACTAAAGAAAAGCCTATTGCTAATCCCTTACAACTAATTATAGAAAGAGTGTGGGATAGGATTTCAATAAAGAAAAGAAGTGTTCCAAATGATAAGTCCTGATGTGATTGCTAGGGGTCTCCCTTCCCCATGTTTTCAGTATAGGACAAGGTGGGACATTGGAGCACAGCAAATCCTCAAGCTTTCTCAGCACGAGCTGATATTTCTGTTCCAGCTACTACAGTACATGCTCAAGCTTTCTCAGCACAAGCCTACAGTTCTGTTCCAGCTATCAGGTTCTTCGATGGTACAGTGTCTTTTCATTAAAATGCCTTTTGCCCTCGAGGGCCTGATGTATTCCACAATAAACAAACAAAAAGTTATTTTCCGCATTTCACGTTAGGGGATGGCTTCACGCCTATGTCCCCCTTTTCCAGGCACCAACCCCTCACGTATCATTTTCACCCAATCAATTGAACAGTTCCTTTCTCAATGACCTTTGAGTGATGACCTTTCATCCCTGGATCTCTGTCGACCGGCTCAGATCCACTTAACAAGGCGGACAATTAATTTCCCCTGGTCTTCCAATGGCTTTGTCCCTGATTGTCGGCTTCCCTCTTCCGGGTTCACTCTTGCTAACATTTACAGACAGTTCACTGTATTTTGGGACTTTTGGACTTCGCCCCTTTTTGTTAGCATCCCTCGGCCGGGTTCACTCTTGACAACCTTTTAGCAAAACAGTTCACTATGGGACTTTAGACTTTTCCCTGTCTTGTTAGCATCCCTCGGCCATGTTCACTCTTCTGCAACACTCTGTTCAAGTGCTCATTTCACCAAGCTGGATTCATTTCCCTTAGCTTTGCAATCATCTGTAGGTCAAAGACTTTCAATGGCACAAAGTATTTTACAAGTCCCCTGTGTGACCACTTTGACCTCTTTTCACCTCTTTCCAAGGGCATCTGGTTCCGGTAGTTTCTACCATTGGGTAATCTCCCAGAGTTTCCTGGCTGAGCAACCATGTGGTTGCTGGTTTTCCCCCTTGTACCTCAATCGTATCTTTAAGCCTTTTAAAGTTCAATTTAGCCGTTGGCTACGTTCATTCAACACAGTTTGGTTTCTTATCGAGGTCCTCCCTCTACTCACCGGTTGTGATGAACCGCTTGCCTTTCTTTATCCTTAGAGTCAAGGTTGGTACCAACGGGACCAGTGTCCTTCCATGGCTTGGTTATCAGCAGAGCAGGGTCTTGCGTACCATACACATCTTCTGCAACACATGCTGGCTCTTGAACTGCCATGCTGAGTTAGCTTTCACATCGTACCATCTGCCTTGCTCTTGCTGTGCTTTCATGCTCCACCTTTTATCCCTGTGGGGACGGGAAAGGGCTGTCAGGTGTGTGTGTGTGATTCTGGTCAATTGCCTGACTTTGCCCGACCCTTGTATTGGGACATGGCGGGTAAACAGCTCTGGTATTAGTCCATTATCTTCTGTGTTGTGCGAAAGTGTTTGTGTCGGGAAAGGGGGAGGGCAGTGTTTCCAAGTATTCTGCGTGACAGGAAGGGGAAGAGGTGTTATAGGGATTTTAGGGATTTCTAGTGTTTGTACCAGGGGGTTTGATAAACCTAGAAGGGTGAAACTGATAGGATTCGTGAGACAGATGGGAATGACTGGGTTTACCATCTTGAAATAAACAAGGGGGATTGTGGGAACACTAGTGTTTTGTCCTAATAGACTGGGTGTTCAGAAAACAATAATCCGAAGGACGTGGAGACAAAGGATGGGGAGTATTTGAGCGGAAAGCAGGAAAACAAGGATTCTGGGAGTTGTGGGTTTTGAATGCAACATGGTCTGGGCTCCTAGAGTATCTCTCAGATACAGAGGGTTCATAGTATTGGAATAAGGGAGATTTTTTGAGTGAAGGGAGGTTGAGTTGGTCCCTTTCTTCGGCATAAACACTGTGCCTCACCTTGGATATTTCCCAAGCACAACCATGGGCGCTCCTATCAAGGTGATTCAAACTCACTCGTCCACCCCCATTGTTGGGATCTAAGAGTGCCAGCCGGTCCCTGGCCACCAGAATAAAGGGCTCCCAAGCTCTACTTTGGAGAATACCCTCAGGTTTCTCACAGTACGTACATGTCTTTGAAAAGAAGGAAACATGCTATTGTCCGGGCAATACTTTTAACTTCTGCAAGTTTTATCAAAGTGGATGTTGACAAACTGAATGTTGCTGTGATGTGGATATGTTTGGAAGCCAACAACTGTACCAATGGCTCCATTGACTAAACCTTGTTCTATGTCAAGGTTACATTTTAGAATTACTCTGGAGTTTACACACAAAGTCAATATTCTTTCCAATCCAGCTGTGTTGGAGATACATTTTTCTAAGCTATTTAGTCGTGCTGTTGCTTGTTGACACATAGGGAATGTCATGCCCTGCACTTCTAATTTGTCTGTGGAGTTGATATGTAGTATGGGTTGCATTTGTTTTTTTTACCATTGTCTCATTGAATTGACTATAGCTTGCAAAGGTTGGCATTAAGGACATTTTTTTGTTTTATATTTTGGTGAGTTAATTGTTCTATGACATCAGGAGCAGATGTGTTTCATCCATATAGCTCATGGATTAGTCTACTATTTATGATTGATTTTGCATCTTTAGTAAGCAGACCAGTTCTAATGCTTTTCAAAATGTTAGCATAGATGAGGTCTGTAGCATTGTTTGTGTCCTAATGTTTTCAAAATAGGTTGACTGTTCACTGGTGTTAATTGTAGGAGGTCTCTGAAAACAATAACATGTCTTCCTCCAAACTGTTTTTCGTAGTTAGTTTTTAGGACTTGTTGCATTCTGAGGTGAATTAAAGCCAACATGAGGTTGGAAACCATGCCTACGTCATCTATCAGGAGCCTTTCATTTGTTTTAGAATCCTGCATACTTTAGTAGTAGCTTCTGCTGATAATTTGTGGTATTCTAATTTGTTTTGGAGTTCTACAGGGAGGAGAAGTAGTTGGTGTAAGGTTACACCTCCTACTTTGTAGGCAGCTAAACCTGCAGGGGCTCTTACTACAGCCACAGGTTGTTGTTTGTTACTTTTTGTAGAAATGTGTTAATTATTTTAATTAAGAATGTCTTATCTGAACCAGCTTCTCCACTTACAAACAGGAGCAGAGGTGTATAGTTTGTACAGCTACAGCTACAGGTTTTAGGATAACTCTATATTATTAATTAGACTGGGTTTGGTGAGTTTTACTAGGCTACCTTCACAATTTGAGAATGAATATTTCCAAGTTGTCTCATTTGGTGTTACATAGTTTTTGAAGTTTTAGTTTTGGGCAATGTCGCACAGACACATGTTTTCCAAAGCAGTACTTGTGTTTGGGTGATATGTGACAATTACATTGTTTTTTAAATATCCTGGCTGGTGGGATCATTTGTGGCTATGGTTTCTATCTCTTGGTAGGATTTTAGTACTCTTTTTCGGCATGAAGCTGGACCAAGGTGCAGCCAGACAATGTGTTCAGATTTGCCATATAAGGTTCTACCTATTAAACGGTCTGCAGCTTCGTAGAAAGCGCATTCTTTATGTGAGAGTATTTTTATACTGAAGCTGTACAATTTTTGTGATAGTGGTTTGTCAGATGATACATCATGTCAGAGGTCTTTTAGTTCTGTTTTCTCAGCTTTGGTGAGATAGTCTGTGGCATATCTTGCAACTGCAGTGGAATTGTCTGCAGTATACTGTATCTCTATGTTTGCATTCCACATGAGGGCAATGATTGCACTCTAATCATTGATGTACTTGGATGCTTGGTCCCTTTTAATGTTGTATGTATTTTTAGGGAATTCGCCTTTTTATGCTGTGTCTAACAGAAGACATCAAGTTATTTACTTGTCCTTTTTTGCAAACTGGTCTAGAGAAGCCAAAGTTACATTTGGTATAGTATTTGCCTTTGTTTTTGTATCTACGTCTCCAGTATTTGCAACACCTATGTTTTTGGAAGCATAAGATTTGTGTATATTGGTCACTATCTGTGGTTTCTCAAGGTATTTTGCAGGTAAAGTATTATTCAATAAACTGTAAAACAGTGGCGTCACTATCATGGTCAAATTTAGGGGCATCCTTTATCCACAAAAGCATGTGGATGTGTGGTGCTCATCTGGATTGATATTCTTTACTCCAAAAGAAGTGTTGCCCTTCTCTGAGGGGAGGGGTAGTTTATTGCAGATAAAGTGTAGTAGCATAGCAATGGTTAAAGTACCTTGATACATTGACAGGGTCAAGAGAACAGAGTTCTCGTAGTGTTTTTATGTTTTTATATCTATTGCGACTTTAATTTGGTTTGCAGTGTGTAAGAAATCATGCACATCATCCCATGAGCACTCAGCACAACTTAAAGTAATATATCATGTGGGTGGGCCTAGGTTCCTTAACATTCAACATACATCTGTGTAATTTCGGAACCAGTATTCTTTTGTATCACGCATGTTTGCTAAGAGATTTGTGATACTTGACTGCAAAACGTAATCGTCTTTTATCTTTTAAAGCAGTTGGGTAGCGGAAATGTTTGAAAATTTAGAGCCTGTTTTTTAATGTTTTTGAAACTCTATAACATAGAGTTGCTAGTTGACTTTTGAAGAGGAGTTGGATACTGTATTCAACATTTTGTCTGAATCTGGGGCCTTCAGAATACATTCTTAAAGAGCAATATTCTGATGCACTAATGTGTGTGGACCTTTCATCATATCTTCCACCTTTTCCTGTAGGAAAGAGTAGAGGAATAGAATGGCTTCTACTTTTTTCCACATGCTCAATGGGAATCCTTTGGATTGATGTATTTGATATGTTTCTAATGCATTGTCAATTGTGTCTTTAGAGTATAGTGGGGGGATTGTATACTGGTCTAAAATGTTGGCTACACTCGTAGGATCTACACATTAAAATTGGCCAGTTTCTGGTGAGTCTTGAATTATGTACGTGGTTTCTCTTAAGTTTTCCTCTATGTTTACATCTTTGTAGTATTTATTGTTTTCTTTCAGATATTGTAGAGCTTGTCTAACTTTGTTTAAGTAAACTCGTTTTTTTGTCTTTTGTTGGCACACCATTAACTAGTACAATCAAAGAGCACACACTGAGTGCCAATTAAAAATGGTGTACAAATCTATTTTATCTGCATATACTTTCTTTTATGAAAGAGTGACTCAATGCCACTATAAATGCAGATATGCATTTTTTTACTTTCTTGAAAAGGCTTCTAAAAAATAATTTGAAGAGCACAACATTTTATATGTTTATTTGATATACATGTCACAGTTTAGGATCATGAAGTTCAGTCGTGTTTTTTTCTTGCACTCTTGTATTTTGAGTTTTATAATGGGAGAAGTGAAATTGGAAGTTTCAGAATGCAAAGAAAAAAATAAAGACCTACAGGCAGATTCATGGAATTAATGTGCGCTGAAAATGTCCACGCAAGCGTGCGAAAGCGTGCGAATCGCAGCACAAGTGCGAAAATCGCAGAGAAACCCTGCGCTGAAATCCTGAGTGGCGCACGCGGGCACACACTTCACCAAACAGCGTGTGCTAAGCGCACAGCGAAAGCGCACAAAGCGCGGTGCACACAACAAAAGTAGGCGGAAACATGGGGCGCAACTTGCGGAATGGGGAACAACACATGAAAATGTGGCCGTAACGGGGGAAGTACAGGAGGCAAATGCGCGGAACACCCACAAGCGCACCTACAACACGTATTCATGGAATTGAACAGGGCTAACACGTGCGTCAAAAAAGACGCGCTAATCCGGAACACGTACGCCAGCATGAAGCAGGCATACACGGACCTGCGCAGCATAAAAGTGCACTCAAACAACAAACAAGCTCAGACGCTACGATGAATATACCGTTCCTCACAGCAGTGGTCATGGGATACCGCAGAAGGAGGAGGAGGATAGTCAGGGCCAGAATTTTTACACCCAGAACCAGCCTTTTTGGGATGCCTGATGACCAGGTGTATGGGAGGTACAGGTTTCCACCTCACATAATACTCGACCTGGTGAGTGAGTGGGAGGATGACTTCACATCACTCACCCTGTGCTCCCAAGCACTGAGCCCCCTGGAAAAGGTGCTTAATGTACTGCACTTCTTGGCCACTGGATCATTTCAGCGGACAAGTGCCATAGTGGGGGGGGTCACAGGCCACGCAGTCACGCTGCCTACACCAGGTGTTGGCCATCATGACTGCACGCCCATCAGTCCGCAGGCACATATACCTGCCCAGAACACCTCCAGAAAGGCAGGCTGCTGTCCAGGATTTATACATGGTGGCACACTTCCCCAAAGTGCTAGGTGCCATTGATTGCACCCATACGGCTCTACGTCCCCCCAGGGCATCTGAGCACATCTATAGAAACCGCAAGCACTGGCATTCCATCAGCGTGCAGGTAGTATGTGATGCTAAGGGAATCATCACCTCAGTATATGCCAACTATCCAGGGTCCACCCATGACAGTTTCAATTACAGAATGTCAACCCTAAACCGGGACATAGAAGCTGGGCGGCATGGTGATACATGGCTGCTTGGTGAGTATAAATGCCACTGCACATGCATGCATGTCAGATACTGATTAATGTCACAAACCCACTAATGATACCCGTCATCACCTCCCCAGGGGACAGTGCCTACCCTCTGAGCACCCACATGATGACGCCAATTCAGAACCCGACCACACCACCCGAGGTAAGATAATACACAGTCCAAATTGCAACCCGGGGCATAGTGAAACGTGCATTCAGAGTGCTCAAGTCACGCTTTCGCTCCCTAGACCGCTCTGATGGGCAGCTGCTATATTCTCCCCCAGTAGTGTGCAGGATCATAGCGGCAGCAAGTGTCCTGCACAACGTTGCAACACGTCGGGGCCTGCTGGTGGACATGGTGGTGCCCCCACATCCCCAACCACATGCACGGCCGCTGTGCATGGGCGGTTAAAGGGCATGTGGTGAGGCAGCCCGTACGCAGCTGGTGGCTAATTACTTCACCTAATATCACACCCCTGTGGAGTGCACACAGCCCTGACACATACCAGCTGACAATCAATGATGATGACATAAATGACAGTCTACTGTCACAACCATACCAGCCTGAGATTGGTCATCTGGAAGTGTAACATTGTGTGCATCCCTACCTACCGAAAGACAACCAATGCTGTGTCACTAAAAGACATACATGTAACGCTCACCTGACTCCCACGGAGGCGCTGGCCTGGTTCGCGCTGCTGTGACCTCTTCTAAGGTGATGCACAGGGTTCGGAAGACGGACTGGACTGGGCCCCCAAATCTGGCTTGTCTGGCTCACAGAAGTATCCTTCTGTAGGCGAAAATAGGGGATTAACTGTCTGCGGGGTAATGCAATCAGCCTCCCACTTTCCCCTCTCACCCTCGTTGAAACACTTCTGTGATTCCTCGTAGCGTATCACCTTAGGGTCTGGAAGGACGAGCTCTCCATCCTGCTTCTGATGCAGGGGCGCGTTGGTATACAGTTACTTCACTGGATTTTCGGATTGGTGAGAACCAAACTTGCTTGGCTTCCAGGTAAGTTTTTTTGATAAGAGATTCCCCTTGTGTCCATGCATTAATGTACTAATGCTAGTGTCTTTTTCCCCATAGGGGCCGGGGTACGGAATGCCGGGGAACAGGCACCAACCCGAGATGAGAGGTGAAATCCTTGTAGAAATCAGGTAAGTCTTTAATGAGCGTTTTTTGGTAATGTCTTTTCATACGCTCATTAACGCTGATGTCTCTTTTTCCCCATAGGGGCCGGGGTCCGGAAATGCCAGGATGCGGCGCGGACCCGAAATGAAGAGGGAATGAATCAACAGGTAATTCTCAACATGGAGGTTTAGCTTTCCTTATTCCCTTCTCTCTCTCACCTTTTGTTCTGGTCTTTTTCTCCCTAGGCGCTGGGGCGTGACTGCGAATCTGGATGATCGCTGCTGAACATGGAGGCGCCCTGTAAAGGTGAGTGGAATGCGGCGCTGCAGCGATCGATGCGATGAGCTTGTAAATAAAAGTCTTCCTTTTCAGGATTGTCGGCGAGATGTCTCTGGGATGCGGATTTAGCAGGTAAGGACTTTTCCTTCTTCTGTTCTCTTCTTCTCTTCCTTTGCAGGTGATCCAGGATGCTGGCAGGCGTGGCAGAAGTCAGGATGCAGGAGCAGACACGGTAAGCGTCCAGCTGCTAGATGCAGAACAACGTGAAGCACGTGTGGCTGTTCGGGTGGGGTTTAAATAGCCTTGGAAAAAGTTCCAGGTATGTATCCTTCCTCCAATCAGGTATGTATCCTTCCCCGACCAAGCCCGGATGGTAAATTAGTCCCACAGGTAAAGTAGTTCCTTTCAGGCCACAAGGAGGCCGGGATCCGCAGCATGGTCTGCATCAGGTAAGTGCACTCAAGCACTTCCATAATGAGCCTGGCGCCTATGGCGCCAGGACTGATGTCTTTTATGAGCCTGGTGCCATAGGCACCAGGACACTGTCCAAAGGGCCCCTATATGGGGTTGCTGGGTCCTTCCTTGGGGACTGGATGTCCGCTTTCGGGGACGCAGGTCTTGAACCGGCTCCCTGGGAGCGAGCATCATGACAATACATCAATGCTGCATGAATGATCACCCCCTAGCAAAATACAACATTAAAATAGTGCCATGTCACCCAACCCCTCCCCATCTCCGCCACCCAACACACGATGGCATGTCATGCAATGTGAAAGCAAACATAGGAATACACAACACCTGACACAAGTGTCACAAAGTGCACTGTCCCAAATGGAAACTGGCCACAGACAATATGCTCCCAGTAATCAATAACAAACAGCACACATGAACAAATACTCACCAGCGACACAATACAGCAACACAGCATGAAACATTGCAAAAACATGACAGTACAAAGTCAAAGTAGTGGTAGTCATACAACCTGAATAAGCCAGCACCTCGACTCCTTCAAACTGCATAGTGTTGCTGCCACTCAAATGTGTCAGTGTACTGCATACAACATAAACTGCATCTGCAAAGGAGACGGCCTTGTGAAAACATGAAGAAGGTACCTGCGAATAAGGAGGAAGACATGGATGCACAAGCACATATCAATACACCATGCAGTGTTCAATACAACAACAATACCCACTAGGGATGCACACACAGTATTGACTACAGACTGCCCACACAGCTCATGGGAGCCCAATGTCACTGTGTAAGTCACTGTCACTTGGTTATAGCTTTTGCAAGCCCATGGAAACGGGAAGCAGGAGGGGTGTGTGTGTCAGGAACCCAAGCAGGACAAGCCTGCATGTGCCCAGCCGGAATACACAGTGGATGCCCACGGGAGCCACACAAGCCAACAAACTGTAAAAAAAATATATCAAAAATGGCCATGTGGGGGGCAGGGGGGAGGCCACCCAGGAGGTTCGAGGACGGGATGCACACCAACACCCACCTGCGTGGATGTTGCGAAAAAGAAAATACCTCCATGGGCTCATGGACTGCACGGCTATGCCATTGTGGGAGAACTGCTGTCGGTCTCTTCACCCTCTGATACTGCATCAGGAGGTGGTGGCACTATGGGAAGCAGCCCACGCAAAGCCCTGGTATGGTCTTCCATGGCAGCAAGCATGCGGGTCTGGAAGGTCTGATTCTGGAGGATTATAGTGTGGAGATCCCCATGCAACACCTCACGGGTTGCCTGCATTTCTGCACGCATGGCCCCGCATGATGCCCGGATTTCCTCACGGGTTGCCTGCAGCTCAGCTGAGAGCGAACGTGTGAGCTGCTCCAGCTGCTGTTCTGCCCTAAAATTTCGGGAAGCCTCAAGTTCAAGCAGACTCTCCCTGAGTTTATGGAGTTCTACCCTGAAGGCTTCCCTGTGGCCCCGTGACTCTATTGATATGGTTTCGCACAGAGTCTCCAGTGCCGCCCGTCATGTCTTCCCTGTGTGATTGGCAAATGGAGTCTGTTGCATGCTGTTGTTGCTCCATCTGCCTTTCAGGGGGGATAATGGAAGTGGCCAGCCTATCCATTGCCTGAGCCATCATTTCAACTGATGCTGCCTGTTGGGTTGCCATACCGTACATGGAGTTTTCCCACACAGTATTGCCTGGTGGCACACGGCCACCGCGTCGGCGGGCACCATACCTGTTTTAGGCAAGGCGATCTGCACCTTGCTGTGCTGGCACTGCCTGAGGCTGCAGGACTACATTCCCCCTCTGATTTGCTGGCCCAGGAACAGGATCAGATGGTGTGGAGTGTGACCCTGCATCCGTAACCGCCAAAGGCAGGCCTACCAACACTGACATCCCCATAGAGGGTTCTACCGCTGGTGCAGGTGGGTTGGAAAGAACAGAATCCCTGCCAGAAGCATTCACCTGCGACAGCACATTAGTCTCATCATCCGACTCAGCACCTGAATAGA
Source organism: Ambystoma mexicanum (assembly GCF_040938575.1). Taxonomy (NCBI): domain Eukaryota; kingdom Metazoa; phylum Chordata; class Amphibia; order Caudata; family Ambystomatidae; genus Ambystoma; species Ambystoma mexicanum. Next base: position 873,673,124 of record NC_090936.1, read on the forward strand.
GGTCGGGGGAGGTGCACCCAGAGACACCCCTGGTGCACCCAGAGACACCCCTGGATAATATGGTCTGCAGTAACAAAGGGTTTTCAACCAACACCACACCACATCCTCCACTGGTGCCTGGTCGTGGCTGAGATTCCTCCTGGGTCTGCACCATCTCCTCAACCTCAACAGCATCAAGTGTGTCATCACCTGCAAAAACATGAAATACAACAAATGGTAACAGGCATGAGCACCATAGCACACACATAGGCCTGACAAGACAGAGATCCTATACATGGTTTACACATGTCCCACATGACTATAACCCTGGCATGCATGCACTGTCCATGAGTTGGAAGGGGAGTCAAAAAGGCAGACACAGAGGATAACAAGATGGAAAAGCAACACATTTGCTGCATGGTGGGTAGCACTGGCATCACACATTAGCCTGTGAGTGGCATGTCCAATACACATACATGACACATGCCAGCACACAGATGGCATGTAGCATAGCCATGGTAAATTAGACAACTACAGTGATATGTCAGTGAATGAGTACTGTCACCCATCCATGTGAGATGGACATGATGAGATGAAAAATGCTAAACAATGTGGCAAAATATGCATGTGCCACACACTGCAACGCATCCAGTGTACAATAATACAGTGATTGTAAGCAGATGTACACATCAATGGTTGGTCACTTTAACATGACAGGAAACAACTATCATGTTCCACATGCAAACAGGCCCTAAAAATAAATGTGATTAGGCCAATACTCTATCACCCTGAATTGTCTAATCATTCACATAACCAGGTAACAATTGTGGCCCAATGTGGGGTGGAAACAATGACAGAAGCATGTCACATATGTGGCATTGGTGCTGAAAAATGTGTTGCAAAAATGAGAGAATTGAAACAATCAGCCTGAATGAACACTGAAAAAATCAGAACAATGTTGTTGCAAGATTACAGTTCAAGGGCAACTGCAGTAATGTGGGGCTAATTGGCTACGGTGGGCAAAAGGAATACTGTCATACCCAAATCCAAGGCACGTGAATGTATTGGAGGAAGCACATGGGTGACCCATGCCACTCAGGAGTACACACCCTCACTTGGCACGCAATCAGAACCCGTCACCCAAACAACATACACATGGATTACACACACATGCATGGGCACTCACCGGACAATGCGTCGTAATCAGGTAGGTCTCCCACGCCTTGGATCTGTTCCTCTGTGATGAAGGTTCCAGCAACAGACTCATGTTCAGTGAGTTGGTTGTCCTCTGGTGGAGACCCACCGCCAGTTACCAGAGCAGAGGCATGATTTGAGGCCATCTTGTTCTTTGCTCTGCGTTTCAGGTCATTCCACCGCTTGTAGCAATCTCAGCTGTGCGCCTCACAAATCCAAGGGCACTTATGTGGTCCGCGATGGTCGGCCAGTGTGCCCTACGTTGACCAGGTGTGACCATGCAGTCACCACCATTTCGCGGCTATGTGCCGACACATAGGCCACAAATGCATCAAGTTTGGCGTCATTAAAGCTAGGCTTCCTTGATGTGCCGGAGTGTGTAGCCGTGTCTGGGGTCTCAGCCTGTAGTGCCAGAGCACCCTTCTTCCTCTTTTTCAAATGTGGTGCGGATCCTGTTTGGCTTATGCCGCTCTGGTCAGTAGGGGCAGAAGCGCCGGTGGACTGTGTACTAGGAGTGTGCGAAGGCACAATGACCATAGGTCTTGGTGCAGGCATTGGCTGCAGGGTGATGTTGGCAGGGGCAACGTCGGTTTGATGGACCTAGACCGACACTGTCCCGGCTGGGAGACTCAGAGCTGGGGTGGATAGAGCTACAGCTGCCCCTGCATCCTCCCCACCCTGCCTACTTGGGGCAGCATATGACATTGCTGCCCCAGATCCTCGTGGCCTGGTGACAACAACTTGCACCGCCACACATGGCTTAGACTTGCTGACCTGGAAGTCAGCCTGGGAGTCATCCTGTGCCGGTTCAGGTGCCACAATGGGCCGGTCCAACAAGGGCTGAGCTGGGATGGTGTCAGCTACTTTTCCCACGACCATGGGGGGTGGGGCATGGGTGTCCCTGATTGGTCCTCCAGACATGGGGGTCTAGGGGCACCCTGCAAATCCTGGCCACGTCCCCTACCGCGCCCACCATGCCCACCTTTTGAAGGTCGGCCACCTTTGCCTCCCTTACGGCTTGGTCGCCTCCCAACCATGGCACTGATGTTGTTGTGCGTATGGGAGTAGCAGTAAACTATTGTCCTGGGCAATTAGCGGTGAAAGGGGTAGGGTACTTGATGGAATTCGTACCCTAGTGCTCTAGCAAGGCTGTCTGTGACCCCTGGGGGAAGATGACGGGTCACGCAACGCACAGGCACCCCGAAAACAAAAATGAACGTGCACGCAACCCCTCGTAGACCACGTGCGTGGAAAAATGAACCCGCACTACGCTGTGGCACCCAGAAACACAAAAATAAGCATACGCGTAATACACGCAGCCTACAATGACTTCTGAAGGGGTACGCGAACACGGGCATGCACAGTTGGTAAATACGTGCACGACTCACCGTATGCCTGGAAAAAGAACATGAAAAAGACACGCACACCCCCGCCAAAAGATGAATTGTATGCTGTCTGAGGAAACAGGAAAAAAGAAGAAGTGAACGCTGTTTGAGGAAACAGGCCCAACAAAAAAATAGAACGCTGTCAGAGGTAACAGGGAGTACGAACTTGAAACGCTGTGAAGTAATCGCGTGTGAACTGACAAGAAGTACAAAATTCACCCACTCGCTCTCCACGAAAAGCACGTACAAGAAAATGGCGTCCTACACGTACCTTTTAAACCGGCCCACACGTACAACGTCACTTACGCATGTACGCGCCTCGGACGTGCAGTTTTTGCACGTGTATAATTAACATGCACCTGTGTTGAGGGAAACGCTCTTGCGTGTCATGTCACAGACGCCCTTACGCGCTAAGGGCCTTTGGTCCAATGAATTTGCGTATGTGCTTGTTAGGGAGAATTCTCTGTTAAGGCTAATTTCCCAAACCTACTGAGTCCCCCAGCAGCTTTGCTGGATTTTTGGGGTTTATTTTTTTCTGCTGCTAAGAGTGAGACTCTTTTTCTCCCACTCTTAGACATGATTTGAGATATCATTTGACTTTGTAGTGTGTTCTATGGGCTATGGGGTCTTTTACTCCATAGGGCTTCTTGTGTTTTTGGTGTGTGTGTTACACAGCACCCTCCGTGCCGTAACACAGGGGTGTCATAGTGACCCCCAACCATAGACTCCGTACCCTGGGACTGACTACTGTCTCCCAGGGCAGGTAAAGTCACCATTGGCTTTACTAGTCCTAAATTGTGAACAGAACCAGTACACACCATCATATTGTGGGTGTACTGGTAGGGGCAATTCGATTGCCCCTGGGTCTGTTGTTCGAGGGGGCACTGTCCAGTTCCCCCTGAGCGAATTTTGGCTGGTGGCAGTGGATACTACTTTTTATATTCAACCGCAAATATATTCCTATGAGATTTTCCCATTGTTCGAGGCTAATACTTTTTAACATAGCCTCAAACATACCGCCGGTTTATTTAATTAATATTAATTCACTGGTTGGTATTTTTTGCCAGAACTCAGTTCCAAAATGGCGTTTGTGTTCGCTTCTGTGACTCCAAACAGAAGTTGAGCCCTTTGTTCCACTTTTGGTGGGCTTCTGCACAGAAGCCCTCCAAAGTGGTGCCACTCTGTCGGGGTACCACAGGGGGTGTGGGAGGGGGTTTAGGCACCCTGGACTGAGTTGCCTCGGCAACTCAAGTCGCACTCTTGTGTGATTGGCCCAGTGGTGAGCAGAATGGGGGTTTTCTGCATAAAAGCAGGGCTTTGGGGACTGGGACTTCAGACGTCGCCACAGGATCAAAGAATCTGAAGAGGGAGAAGCTGAGCCAACCTGGAACGATGACACCACCGTTGGAGCCCTGCTGAACCGACTCACCACTTCTTCCAACGACAGAGGAGATCTTCATCCCGAAGAGTCTTCTTCCTTTGACTGGTAGGGATAACCAGTCTGCCCCTGTCTGCCCGCCTTTTTGCCTTCCCGGATCATCTCGTGGCTGCCTTGACTGTGCCAAGCACCCCGGCAACCGGGATACCACGTTTTACCACTACCGCAAATAAAAGGGTAGTACCTTTTAACCGGAGAACTCCGCGGCTGGTTTCTTCCCTGGCAGTGCAACGACCTTCAGCTTTCCTCCACGTCGAGATCTTCTCTTCCTTTGGACGACGCTGTGACTTGCACCCACTGCCAGGAACAACTGCCCCCGCTGGAGGATTCTCTCCACTTGCAAGGTACTGTGTCCGCCTGGCCTCCCTCGCAACGGTCTGTGTGGGGTGTCTCGTAAATCTTCATCTTACCACTTGGGTTGGCCCTAGGCTGACTAACTGAACTTTTCTGAGCTGAACTGATTCCTTTTTAAACTCTCTGCAAGACTTTCCAAGCCTTTTAAACTGTGTGATCTTGGGCGCATTAGTGTTCTACTCTCTCCAAGAGGGAGCCTGGCCTCTGAACTTTTTGCTCACATGTAGACTTTGACTTTCCTGTCCTGCTGAGTGCTTCTAAAGTATTGTGTTGTGTGCTGTTCCTAATTTCTGCCTTTTCCCTCCCTTTTTCTTAACTTATTGGAGCGCCATCTTTAGTTAAGCGCTCACCTCTGTCTGGAAACAAGTGGTGTTAACTAAGACTTGTCTAATAAGGAATAAGGGATGTATATATATTAATAGTGACTGTGTTTTGAACTTGCTTACAATAATACTGCTAGAGTGTTTCTTTAAATAAATAATGATATACTTTGTTACCAAAGCTCTGGTCAGTGTTTGCTTGTGCTACTGTATTTTGGTACCTATCGTGTACACTCTACATACTGTCTAACTCTTCTTGAGAAAAGTCTGGCTGCTCAGCCACTGCTACCAGGTAAATCTGGGTGGTACAGACTGCTACCAATTGGGTTTACTGCCAACACCTGTAGTTTTAAGCCTTTTGCAGTGGTCCCTAAGGGAACTGCACAGGTTTCTGCCTAGCAGTGCTGTGTCTTCACGTGCTGATTCACTATGCACCCGTTACGAGGAAAACACCCGCGCGCGTAACATCACAGACGCACTTACGCGCTAAGGGCCTTTCCTCGAATTACACGCTGACGTGCAATTTTTTCACATGCCAAATCACTCTGTATCAAGCTGGCCATGCAACAACACACGGAAGACCACGCTCCTGTCCAGAAGGCCGAATTACTGCCCCCCAGAGCCTCGAGCATGCTCCCACCTGCCATCTGCTGCTGCCTGCCTGCCTGCTGCCCAAGTGCCCTGCTATTTGGTGCCTGCACGTCAGCCAGGGTTCCAGTTGCTGTGTCCACCCCTGCTGGAACAGAAGACTCCCGACTGGGATACCATCGCTGCACAGCCCAGCCCCAGGACCCAGTTGCCCACCCACGCCTGCCTTGGGGGCCGCCATGTCATGGCAAACACCATCTGAGACCACTGGCGACCCCCAGCCAGAGAGGCAAAGGGCCACCAACTTCAATGAGAAAGAAGTTGTTGTCCTGGTGGAGCATGTCCTGGGGCATTTTGATGCCCTCTTCGGAACATCACGCACCAACAAGGAAGGACGGGATAGGATATGGGACAACGCAGTGGTTGCCATCAACGAGGAGGGGGTGGCAAACCGCAACATCAAGCACGTCAAGAAGCGCTGGGAGGACTTCAGGTCCAGGACCCTCTACAAGGCCCGGCGCCTCGCGGAGGGGGGCCGGTTCAGCATGAGTGACATTCAAATGAGGGTCCTGGAACGCGTATGCCCAGTGCTCCACGCCCAGATCCTTCGTAAGAAGACCCGTCTAGAGTTGAGCGGTAAGTGGCCAAGCATTTCTGTGTGAGACAGGGCATGTTGCAGTGTGCTGGTAGTCTGATACTTGCCTGTATGTGTGACATAGGCCATGTATGGATGTGTGTGTGCAGGGACATCATATTCATGCATGTGAGACCAGAAATGTGTGAACCACATGGTTGGTGCATGTGTTACAATGCAAAATGGGAAGCTGTATGTGGAATGCACACATGAAAGCATGCCAGTTTCTGTTCTTGGACATGGAGGGGGTGTGAGGGATGGGTGCTGCTGTCATGTACATGTATGGTGCACATGTGTGCGTGTCTGAGAAGTGTGTGTGTGACTTTGAAATGCCATGGATGCATGACACATGTCCGTGATGATGTGTAGATTCACTCATGCAGTGCGGTCACCGTTGTATCCACTGTGTCTATCCACTGTGTCTGTGGTGTACAAGCCATGATGCATGACCCTCCGGTGATGTGTGTGCATGGGATCAGTGTGAGCCATGATGCATGTGAGTTTGAAGGCAACATTTTGGTTAATAGAGGCCTTTGTACATGGATGCTGATGTTGACTGCAGGCGCCATGCCTGTTTCTGCATGTGTGTTGCGTGCATCTACCCATGTGTTGTGGAGGGACAGGATGGAAGTGACGTTTGACAGTGCCACTCATGTGTTATTGCTTCCTGTCTAGGGGAATATTGTACTTTACCCTGATGCTTGTGTTCTATGTCTTCCTCTACGCAGCGTTGAGTGAAGAAGAGGGTCGGAGACAGCGCTGTGGAGCCAAGCGGCGGGGATGCCTCCACCGGGCGGAAGACGGTGTGGAGACATCCAGGTTGGTGGTCTCCACAGAGGAGGAGGAGCCCGCTACTGAGCCGCGCATGGGGCCTGGTGGGGGTAGTACCACTGGTGCAAGTGGTGCAGTCCAGGGACAGGGTCAGGAGGCAGCACAGGTCACCGCGGCGGGGCCTGTGCATGTCATTGTCCTTGACCCTGTGACTGCACCACCATGCACCAGCAGGAATGCCCCATCCCAGGCCCGTTCCCAGGTAGGGGAGAGTGCCATGTCATCTGCCTCTCCACTACCTGCGGACGAGGGGTCCCATGACCGTATGGCTCCGTCCTGATTGGTGTCGCGTTGCGCATGCGTGACATTCGTGATGGTGTGCGTTCTTCCTGGGGGGAGAACGCACGCCATCACGAACAGCAGCATCGTGACGTGGCACTGTTGGGAGGGGCCCTGGTCGATGGCTTCCTACATGTGACACGCACTCTGGCGGACCTCTCCTCCTCTGTGGAGACTATGTGCCAGTCATTCTCCCTGCTGTCTTCCGGCCCAGATTCCACCAGGGCCCCCTGTGCACCTGGCCTGACAAACACAGCCAGCTTAGTGGAGATCCCATCCCTGCCACAGTCGGGAGTCGGCGGTCCAGCAGGGATGGACACCACAACTGAAGACCAGCTGATGGAGGATGTGTAGGCATCATTGGACAGGGCACATGGACAGCAGCAGCAGCAGCAGGAGCAGGCTCTAGGTGGGAGCAATGATGGCTCGGGGACATCGATATCAGGGGGGCAGGCAGGAGGACCCTGGAATGGGTGTGTCTTCCATGTGGCTGCGGTTGGGCCAGCGTATAGGTGCGGAGCGGCGGCGGGTGGAAGAGGCGCGGCTCACGATGGTCAGGGCGGAGTTCTCCATGCGTCGGGCGTTGTGGCCGGCAGAGTTCGAACAGGCCATGAGTGCCTCCCTGCGAGACCTCGGGGGCCAGGACAGAGGCCCGCCTCCAGCAAATAGACATGGAGTTCGATGATGCCCTGGCCAAAAACATCACTGAATGAGCCGCAGGACTTGCCTGCCGCCATTGTAAATAGTTTATAGTGTTAGGTTTCCTTTTCTTTTTTTTCTTTTGGGGTTTTTGGACTATGCCCCACACTTCTGTATGTAGTTGTTTTGTTAAGTAGGTTATTAGATAGGTTTCATTTTTTTCGTTGGGCTCATGGACCCTTGAAAATTGGATTGTACATAGTTGGACGTTGGATTTATTTGGACTTTTTAGTTTCATTTCACCATGGCTCAATGGATTTACCTTTTTGCGTTTCATTTGGATTTGGTTTGTTGGGCAGAGAGTTTTGGCCATTTTTCTTTTGGATTACTTGCGATTTATTCGGGATTTCATTATTTTTCAATTGGACATGCATTTCATTTCATGTTTGCCATTATTTTATGCTTTAATTTCTTTACATTGATTTTTATATTAATACATTTGGATGTTTTACTTCAATGTGTGGGATTCACTCATTGGGTTCATGCATGTCAACATGCGGGTTTACTCAATCAATGGCAACCAGTGTGTGTGTGTGTGTGTGTGTGTGTGTGTGTGTGTGTGTGTGTGTGTGACGGACATGTGTTGATGTACATAGTTGACTTTTGGGTTGTGTCATGAGATAGGCATGTCACTGCTGGGTGGGTGAGTGGGTGGGGGGACATGAGTGGGGGCCTGCTGGCAGGTGCCCCTCACTGCTGTGGGGTGGGGGTGCTGGGGGACATGAGTGGCACATGAGTGGGGGCCTGTTGGCAGGTGCCCCTCACTGCTGGGGGGTGGGGGTGCTGGGGGATATGAGTGGGACATGAGTGGGGGCCTGCTGGCAGGTGACCCTCACTGTTGGGGTGGGGGTGCAGGGGGTCATGAGTGGGACATGAGTGGGGGCCTGCTGGCAGGTGCTCCTCACTGCTGGGGGGTGGGGGTGCTGGGGGACATGAGTGGGACCTGAGTGTGCGCCCGCTGGCAGGTGACCCTCACTGCTGGGGGTGGGGGTGCAGGGGGACATGAGTGGGACTTGAGTGGGGGCCTGCTGGCAGGTGACCCTCACTGCTGGGGGTTGGGGGTGCAGGGGGACATGAGTGGGGGCCTGCTGGCAGGTGCCCCTCACTGCTGGGGGGTGGGGGTGCTGGGGGACATGAGTGGGACTTGAGTGGGGGCCTGCTGGCAGGTGACCCTCACTGCTGGGGGTTGGGGGTGCAGGGGGACATGAGTGGGGGCCTGCTGGCAGGTGCCCCTCACTGCTGGGGGGTGGGGGTGCTGGGGGACATGAGTGGGACTTGAGTGGGGGCCTGCTGGCAGGTGACCCTCACTGCTGGGGGTTGGGGGTGCAGGGGGACATGAGTGGGGGCCTGCTGGCAGGTGCCCCTCACTGCTGGGGGTTGGGGGTGCAGGGGAACATGAGTGGGACATGAGTGGGGGCCTGCTGGCAGGTGACCCTCACTGCTGGGGGGTGGGGGTGCAGGGGGACATGAGTTGGGCATGAGTGGGGGCCTGCTGGCAGGTGACCCTTACTGCTGCGGGCTGGGGGTGCAGGGGGACATGAGTGGGGGCCTGCTGGCAGGTGCCCCTCACTGCTGGGGGTGGGGGTGCTGGGGCACATGAGTGGCACATGTGTGGGGGCCTGCTGGTAGGTGACCCTCACTGCTGGGGGGTGGGGGTGCTGGGGGACATGAGTGGGACATGAGTGGGGGCCAGCTGGCAGGTGCCCCTCACTGCTGGGTGTGGGGTTCTGGGGGACATGAGTGGGACATGAGTGGGGGCCTGCTGGCAGGTGACCCTCACTGCTGGGGGGTGGGGGTGCAGGGGAACATGAGTGGGACATGAGTGGGGGCCTGCTGGCAGGTGCCCCTCACTGCTGGGGAGTGGGGGTGCTGGGGGACATCAGTGGAACATGAGTGGGGGCCTGCTGGCAGGTGACCTTCACTTCTGGGGGGTGGGGGCGCAGGGGGACATGAGTGGGACATGAGTGGGGGCCTGCTGGCAGGTGACCCTAACTGCTGGGGGTTGGGGGTGCAGGTGGACATGAGTGGAGGCAGGTGACCCTCACTGCTGGGGGGTGGGGGTGCTGGGGGACATGAGTGGGGGCCTGCTGGCAGGTGCCCCTCACTGCTGGGGGGTCGGGGTGCTGGGGGACATGAGTGGGACATGAGTGGGGGCCTACTGGCAGGTGACCCTCACTGCTGGGGGGTGGGGGTGCAGGGGGACATGAGTGGGGGCCTGCTGGAAGGTGCCCCTCACTGCTGGGGGATGGGGGTGCTTGGGGGCATGAGTTAGTGATCATATTGCAAGGTGACATGTGGCTTGGCTGGGGGGCATGCCCATGGTGGATGGGCTGCCTGAGGGACATGACCAGGGGTACAGGGTAGTCCCCTGTGGTGTGGGCGGCCTGCAGGGGCTGTGGAGGAGGTAGAGGGGACACCTGGGAGGACCCACACTGCCAATTCACGTGTGAAACTCCCTGCGCCCCTCAGTAATACACGTACCCCGCTCGCACAGGGCCAATCGCGTGTGAAACTTCCCTTGCACCCCTGAAATACATGTACCCCGCTCACACAGGGCCAATCGCGTGTGAAACTTCCCTGTGATCCCCCGAAATACATGTACCCCGCTATGACAGCAAAATCACGTGTTAAACTTCCCGCAAACCCCAGTAATACACGTACACCGCTCGCACAGGGCCAATCGCGTGTGAAAATTCCCGCGCACCCCAGTAATACACGTACCCCGCTAGCACAGGGCCAATCGCGTGTGAAACTTCCCACGCACCCCCGAAATACATGTACCCCACTCGCACAGGGCTAATCGCATGTTAAACTTCCCGCGCACCCCCGAAATACACGGACCCCGCTCGCGCAGGGCCAAACACGTGTGAAACTTCCCTGCGAACCCCCGAAATACACGTACCCCGCTCCGACAGCAAAATCGTGTGTTAAACTTCCTGCGAACCCCAGTAATACACCTACACCGCTCACACAGGGCCAATCACATGTGAAACTCCCCTGTGAACCCCCAAAATACATGTACCCCGCTATGACAGCAAAATCACGTGTTAAACTTCCCGCAAACCCCAGTAATACACGTACACCGCTCGCACAGGGCCAATCGCGTGTGAAACTTCCCGCGCACCCAAGTAATACACGTACCCCGCTCGCACAGGGCCAATCGCGTGTGAAACTTCCCACGCACCCCCGAAATACATGTACCCCACTCGCACAGGGCCAATCGCATGTGAAACTTCCCACGCACCCCCGAAATACACGGACCCCGCTCGCACAGGGCCAAAAGCGTGTGAAACTTCCCTGCGAACCCCCGAAATACACGTACCCCGCTCCGACAGCAAAATCGTGTGTTAAACTTCCTGTGAACCCCAGTAATACACGTACACCGCTCACACAGGGCCAATCACATGTGAAACTCCCCGCGCAACCCAGTAATACACGTACCCCGCTCGCACAGGGCCAATCGCGTGTGAAACTTCCCGCGCACCCCCGAAATACACATACCCTGCTCGCACACGGCCAATCGCGTGTGAAACTTCCCGCACACCCCCGATATACACGTACCCCGCTCGCACAGGGCCAATCGCGTGTTAAACTTCCCACGAACCCCAGTAATACACGTACACCGCTCGCACAGGGCCAATCGTGTGTGAAACTCCCCGCGCACCCCAGTAATACACCTACACCACTCGCACAGGGCCAATCGCATGTGAAACTCCCTGCGCCGGGGTGTACATGTATTCGGAGGGTTGCGCGGGGAGTTTTGCAGACGTTTACGTCGTTGGGGGGCTGTATGCTGGTCCAATGGCCTGTGCGCCATGTACGGGATTTTTGCGCTGTGCATGGTGGACGGGGAGGGGTTGGGGGCATAACTAGCGCTGCTGCAGGGTCGCTGTGCCACTCTGCACCACGGCTGGTTTTGGATGTTGAAATCCATGAATATGCTGTGTGCGGAAATTAATTTTAGCGCACGCGGCTGGCGCAGATTGTCGCACGCACACACTGTGCGCCAGCCGCGTGCGCCACTTGTGCACTGGATTCTATGAATTACCCCATTAATAAGCACCTATAGATTGGAATGGTTGATGTTGGGATGTATGAATGTTCTGCCGACATATTAAAGTAGCAGACACTAAGTGCCACTTTAAAATGGTCTACAGATCTATTTTATCTGCTTTTCCTTTCTTTATGAAAAAAATGACACAGTGTGACTGTACATGCACATATGCATTTTTTAACTTTCATCAAAATGCGTGTAAATAGAAACATTTTGAAATGCAGATCATTCTCATTGTTTGCTGCTTCATGTGAGCAGGTGATAAATGCTGCAATGCATGGCATTTGCTAGAGTGGTTAAAAAAGAGAATATGCTTATTGAGAAGCTTATTACAGGGTACGTAGCAGGAACCCTCTACATATATATACATATATATATGTATTTGTGAAAGAGTTGAAGAAAATATTTGTTTAAATATAGGCATACCTGTACTATGTTTTGTTACGTGCAGGTCTTGTTGAATCTGGAAATAGAAATCTTGGGCAGTTGAACAGTAATTTTTGATGTAGATGCCTTTCATTAACAACAGATATATACTCTGAGAGTTCAAGTGTACATCTGAAGTGTTAAACTGAGATCACAGGGTTAGATGTTGATGTTTTGGATGTGATTGGTGGATCGATGTGTGACTCTCTGAAAGCAGCCAATGAAGGAGTGTTGAGAACATGAAAGTGGAAAGGGTAGAAGGGCTGCCCCTGTGTTACGGGGTTCGTGGACACCTCTGTAATCCGCAGATGGTATATGCCACATCCCGGTCTTTTGAGAATGCCTGGCATGGAAAGGAGACTGTGGGGATTAGCCAATCAGGTTTTCTGGGTGTGGTGTACAGAAAGAGAGGGTTGCAGGAGTTTTGTTTGCAGGAGTTGGGAGAGAACAGGAAATTGCTATGTGTTTGAGAAGGCAGATTGTGTCGATGTTAGGTTACTCTTCAATTCAGTCATTAAAGGTGTATGCTGAAAATCACGACATCTTTAGAAGTATTTGATTAACAGAAGTGGAAGTTGTGTGGCATGTAATTTGTGGCTTTAACTGGGTTAACTTGTTTTCATTCTGTGAGAGTATGGCTCACTTTAAATGTCCAGATATTGTAATTGTGCATTGTGTAGGGGACAGTTTGGGGTTTGTTACTCCAGTGTATTTGCAGGTTGCCCTGAAGGATTTCTTTAAAAGCCTAATGGAACTGTTTCCTGCTACCAAGATAAATATTTCTGAAATAAATCAGAGGCAAACATGGAGATGTCCAACAAACCTTATCAGTCCACACATGGAAGAATCAAGGCAGCTTGTCAATAAAGCTGTGTTTACTTTTTTATATGCTGCAGGAATGTCATCTTTTGAGAGTGACAATATAAGGTGTGATGGTGTGAATTTTTTTCATCAAAATGAAGTTCATTTCACAGATGTCAGAAATGCAATTTTCCTTTGCAATGTTAGGAATGCATTGAAAAAGTTTGTGTAACAAAATTGTAGAGCGTACAGTGCTACTGTACATAAAAGCAATCAAAGGAAAAACAGGTGTTGTTTAACAAATGTTTCATTTCAGAGCCACCACTGAAGATTAAATAACATAAATTGTATTTAATTTACCACCCCCAGGGCCCCTTTAAGTGGCTGCAACATTCGCGGACACCGCGGTAGTCCACGGATGGCACGTGCCACATCCGGTTCTTTTAAGGTTGCCCGGCATGTAAAGGGGACTGCAGAGACCGTGGACAGTAATTGGTGCCCGTGGAGAATCAGCCAATCAGGTTTCCTGGGTGGGTGTGTAGTAGAGGAAGAGAGGGTAGCAGGAGTTTTGATAGCAGGAGTTGTCGGAGGAATGAAAATGTCCATGGCTATGTATTACAGAAGGCAGAGTGTGTGGATTTTGGGGGACTCTTTTGTCCATTGTTTGAAGTTGTATGCTGAGCACTGTGGAATAGCCAAAAATCTTGGATTCCCAGAATTGGAAGTGTTCTGCTATGGAGTGCAATGCATGAAGTGGATGGAGTTGCTCCCATTTTGTGAAAATATGGTTGAATTGAAACATCTGGACATTATTATTGTTCATTGTGGAGGGAACAGCTTGTGGTGCATGACTGGAATTTCATTGCAATTTGAAATGAAGGAGACATTGGGAAAGTTGAAGGAAATGTTCCCTAATTCGAAAAACAAATGTGTGCGCGTTGCTCAGAGACAAATGTGGATGCACTCGGGTTTATTTGGCCCGCGAATGGAAAAAGTGAGGTGCAATGTCAATAAAGCTGTGTGTGGTTTTCTGCGAGATTCTGGCATGACATTTTTTCATGATGACAACATTACATTGGACATTGCCAACATTTCTCGAAGAGATGGAGTCCATCTAACTGATGTGGGTAATCAGATATTTGTGGAAAGCATTCACTGCAGTGTCGGTGGACTATGCAGGCTGCGCGGGGGCCTGTGACTTTTTTTCTGACTTCTATTTTTTAATGGTGAAAGGTGGCTCCTAAAGGAGCCTTTTTTTGTGTTTTTTTGGTTTTGTAATTTTTATGGATTGATTTCCAGTAGAGGCACGGTACAGGATGAAAGGCGAAGGAAGGGGCACCAACCACAGGGACAAAGGGGCAGGTGAACAGAGGAAGATGTTGGACAGGCCTTAAATCTAAGGTGGTGGGCAGTGTTTCTCGTGTTCCGTGTCCACAGCCTCTAAATGAATCCGAAACTGCTTCCCCCTACAGTACAACACTGTGACCCTCAAAAGGTAAGGGTCAACAGCATTTTGTATGGCCTGTGAGGATGCCGTTGGGATCCTCTGCCCCAAAGGAGTATCCTTGGTGGAAACAGGAGCGGATGAGGGCATCGCCTTTCTCAGAGCAGTCAGTGATTAGATTTGGTGTGGTGCCTCATTGATGTTGCCCCGTAGGAATACAAGCCAGGTTTCCCATGACTGAGTACAGTGCTTCAAACCGTGCTTGCACAAGCTCTTGGGACATTACCAACAGTAGTAAAAAGTTGCCACACCAGGACTCACTCTGAGTACTGGTGATAGGGATTTCCTCCACCTCATTCTCTTCTTCCTCTTGATCCTCATCTGTATCTCTGCACCTCTTCTCCTGTCCAGGCCCTCCAGGTTGTTGAGGTGGTGGTGGGGCTGGATGGGGAGCAGAAGTGGCCATAGCAGATGCCATGATGTCTACACAGATTTGCAAAGCAGCAATGCAGCAAAAAAGGTGTTCTCTCCTCGATAGCCAGATTGAGAATGAGGATAAGTAATGGGTGTGTCCCTTAAGAGGAACCGTCCGCAGACAGTCGTGTTGTCTGCGGATTACTGAGTCGAAAATAGGCCTTGAAAAGTTGTAAAAAGTTGCCGGATCAATCAAAAATAGGTTTGAAGCTGTGCAAGGGTAAAGTTTCTGCTTGAAAGTCCCTTGATTGGCTGAAAAAACACTTTAAAACTGTCTGCGGTCACAATGCCTTTCGCAGACACCCCGTCATGCTGCAGGGCTGCGGTCACATTATGACATCCGCAGTCACTCGAGGCCCTGATGGCCATCCGTAGAACAGGTGCGGTATCCGCGCACTAATTAAAAGTGTGTCATGCAAAACCAGACATCAAGCCTGTCTGGGGGCACCTCCATTTTGAGTATGGAAGCCGCAGACAGTCGTAGTGTCCGCAGACTCATTGGAGTTTAAAAAATATATATATCCACAAAAGTATACAAAACATTTATTGGAAGGGAGAGAATTTTGAACTTTTGTACAATAATCCTGAGGGGAGGAAGGGAGTGAGGTTTCATCAAAGTAACTGATTAAAATGTTCAGAATTTGATGGGGTTGCTTGCTGGGGTCAAGAGGGACAGGTGCAAGAAGGACAGTGATAGGGAATATGTTTAATGACATGATTTTTCACATACACTAAAAGTTCTTTAAAATCATAACTTAGTTCATCTAATTTTCATGATTTGTTAATTTACAGTTGGGGATAGGGCTTCTGTTTGTGATTCTGGGGATTCTGTATAATTAAACGGGGGTGTGGTTTCTTTATGAAAACTAGGTACTGTAATACAAATTAAAATTATTACTTTGGTAAGGTGTGTACAAAATAGATTATTTGTTTAATTAAAATATGTATTGTATACCATTGGAGATGTTATTGTTGCTAATTTCTTCATTTGGGAAGTTCTCCTCTAACCACTCAAGTGCGCTTGCCATTTCTATGAGGATAAAAGTGCTTGAGTCGTATAACACATGTTTATGTAATTAAAGCTAATAATAGAGAAATAGATACAATACACTTAGAATATAGTGATAATTTGTTGTCCAATAAGTACAAAAACTTTGAGATCTGTTTATTCGTTCATTGTCTAAGGCCCATTCTGTAAGTACCTGCTGTTTCTCAATCTGTATGCAGAATTGCACTGAGGAGATTATATGAAATGTACAGTTACATTTCTTTTATTTTGTATTGCGTGCATATAGTTAATACAAACCTTTTGCACAGTAAGATTTACAAAAGAGAATTGACATTACAAAATATACAGTTATTCATACAAAAAACGTACGAATAAACAAAAACTCATGCTAAAACCTAACTTCATAAAAGTGATCAATACATAAGTTACAGAGAATAACAAAAGGAAATGGTCAAAAGTGACAATGTGTGAATATCTACTTGTAAACATTAGGCGTCCTTATTAAAGGAGATAAAATGTAGCACTTCATTCCATACATGGCAGGTGGCTGCTGTAAAGACAATCGATTCAGCCCTGTATATCAAGCTCCAAAATTGATCACCTTCAATGGAGCTGGTATCAGTGACAAGCCCTCCTGTAGCAGGGTCTTAAGAAGGGGTATGATGTGAGCAAATGGCGAGCCGATTCAAGCTCTGAACCCCAAAGTTGGCAAGTCCTATCTTTGCGAGCTAGTGTAATCCAACAGCCAGTATGTTCTCTGGATGGGAGAATATTAAAATGCAGATATATGACAAATCTGCTAATAAAGTGAGAGCACATCTTCGTTGAGTAAGTAGGAAGATGATCACAACGGAATCCTTGCGTGTTAAATATTGCATAATTTGCCTTATGACTTAAATGAGAAATATTGGATATAAAATCAAAATCACTAGTTTTCTTCTTTAAAATAGTTGATAAATTAGGCATTAAAACTAGTTCTTCTAGAACTAAATCAATATTAAAAAGGTGGCTTATGGCAGTGGCTGTAAGCTGAATTAAAAAGGGATTAGGGCAGGCCTGTGAATAAGTTCTGGCTAAATAGCTAAGTCAGTTGTTCTCTGCTTTGGGAGACATACTAGTAGCAAGGAAAAGCTTACAACGGTGATCAAGCCATAGGGAGCGGATGGAGGGAACCCCAAGCTCACAGCGGACACCCTCTACTGGAACAGAGGGGGGAACTCCAAGAATAGAGCTCAATAATTTGCCCTCAAATGTGTCCACTCACCACATTTCAGGTGGCCATATAAAATCCTGAGTAGAATGCTTGTCCGATATACTAACACTAAGCTCTTCGTTCCTCCACCTCTAACTCCCTCAAGGTCAGTCGTTTTTCAAAGAAACAAGCTGGATGTAGATCTCTGTCTTCGGCTGGGGCCTCCCTCTGGAATAGCCTCCCTGCCACTCTAAAACATGAGGAGAACCATCTCCGGTTCCGGAAGCACCACAAGACCTTCCTCTTTGCTTCTGCCTACGCTCCCCCTCTCCCCTGCTGATCTGCTCTCTCTTGGCATGTGCACCTGGCCACCCTCTGCCCCTGGGCCCAGGTATCTGATCACCCTGCTACCCTCCTGCACTGCCACCTGGCCATGCCTTGAAATGGAGGCTGTATCTGTACCCATACAGTCCTCCACCACCGCCCTTTTCTGCACTTATTTAGACTTACCCAGTCTGATGCCGTAAACACTGCACTTGTCACTTGCTGGCTGCATTACCACTGTTTATGGCCTCTATTATCTATTTATTTGTATTTATTATTTATCTTTTCTCCTCTGCTCCGCACTCACCTCTTTCCCCCGTCCATGCACTTTCTCCCCTTTCCCTTTTCCCAGGCACTTGCGTGTTGTCAATGTCACTGGGCCTAGTAAGATCGTTGATGTGTTCTCCAGTGTTCCCCTCCCTTGCCTTGTCGCGCTCTGAAACACTTGTGTATGAGCACAATACAAATAAAATATCATATCATATCATAACCCATCAATGTTGTGGCTTCCTCTCTTATGAGTACAAACCATTTTTTCCATATTTTAGCTTGTACAAAATCACTATAAAACCTCTGCGCTGGAGTATTACAAATCGAGACGTCCAGATATACACAGTTATCAACAATTTGAAACAGGGATCCGTCTAGGAATTAGCCACATTTCTGCTTTCTGGATTTCTGTCCAAAAAACATAATTTTAGTTTTTGAGCAGTTAATTCTTAGGAAGTTAGCCTCTGAATAAGTGGCTGGTGCATCCAGTGACCGCTGCAGGCCTATTGGGGTTCTGTCAAGCAATATCGTTTCATTAGCGTACCCTATCCAGGCCACAGGAACTTTGTCAATTCGAGGGGGAAAGTTGTGGGTATATTCAATAACGGAGCACATATCAGAGACGTACAGATTACAAAGCAATGGGGCTAAGGCACATCCTTGTTTCACCCCACTATTTGGTAACAATTTCCTCAGTAAGCTCACCTAGCTGGTTAACAAGCACCACAACGGAGGTGGTTGTTTATAATGAGGTCAGTAAATATAAAAGTGATTGATCTATAACCCATTTTTCCAGTTTCGACCACAGAAGAGGGCAGGATGTAGAGTTGAATGTTTTTGTGAAGTCCACAAAACAAATATAAAGATTGCCAGCTGTGGTACCCCGATAAGACGAGATGATGGAATGGAGTGCACTTAAATGTAGTGTACTGTGGCCTTCACGAAATCCTGTTTGGAATGGAGATAACAGGTTGTGTGACAAAGTCCAATTGGATAGTATTTTTAAGAGAATGGTAGACAACATCTTCTAGCTAATATCCAGCATAGCTAATAACCTATAGTTGTAAGGATTAGCACAATCACCCTTCTTGAAAACAGGTATGAGTGTGGATTTCCTCCTGATTCCAGGATCTTAGCAAACAAGTCTTCCAGTATAAAGGACCAGAAAGGAATATTGTCCTTGAACACAACATTTGCCAGCATATCCCGACCTGGTGCATGGGAACTATTAAGCGATTTATTAATCATTTCCATGTCATGCACACTAAAACCAGAATCAAATTCAGCAGTGACGATATATGGCAGTGCTTTCTCCAAAATATGTTTCTTAATGGTTGTTATCCATGTCAAGTTGTTGATGGGATTGAGTTCCAATTGGTGCTTGTTGTTAACAAATGTTCTAGCCATAGCTCAAAACCTTCTATTGCCGTTACTCCTTAGTAGTCGAAGAATAAACTTCCAGTCGGCACTAGTGATAGAGAATTTATGATCACGCAGCCAATTCTTACACTTAGTGGAGAGATGGGCAAGCAGGGCCTTTTTTCTCAAGCAAAGTACATGTGTTGGCTCTCTTTGTAGTGGAATGCTCATGATGAGCTTTCTTAGCATGGTTGAGTGAAGAAACGGGTCTTCGATTATTCAAGATCAGAAAATTAGTCAGCATATGCATTACATGGGAAACATCCCATCTTTATCTAGACAACAATTCCAATAAGGATTATAATTAAGTTGTACAAAATCACTATATCTAGACAGATGTATCTTGCTCCACACAACACGGGTTCTTTGCAAATTAACAAAAACACAAGTATTCATATATACAGAGGGTGTAAGTGTGAATGTTGCAGATAGCAAACTACTGCTTTCACAGGTAGCCCTATCCACAAAGATATAATCAATGCATGAAAAGCTGGTACTGTTGGTCCAAGGATGCCTAGGGGAAACCTATCAACAGATTTGCTGTTTAGATAAAGCAGATTGTGAACTTCAAACAGCTTGAGGCAATCAGAACCAATAATGGATGTGAAATAATAATTTCCCTTGCTGCACTGGCTCTCAATTTCGTCCAATGATTCAGGCATGGTTGATACCAATTTGGGAGCGCTGAGGCCCCCTGCCGCGACAATTTTACTATTGGGATAAAGCTCATACCATTTCACAAGAAGTTGTTTGATGTTAAATATAATCTCCACTATGTCTGTTCCACTAGGCGGATTATCGATATTAATAATTAAGGTCTTTGTAGTGCTTTCCTGAAGAATTGCTGCCATAACAAATGGTGAAGTGTTTTTTGCACTAAATGGCGATAGGGAGTATTTAACATGTGCTCCAATGGTCAACCCACCACACGAGCGACCCTTGTCTCCTCTAATTGCCTAGGAATATCAGATGTTATAACCATCAATTTTAAAGGCTTCCGTTGACCAAGTCTCTTGTAGCAAGAACACATTGCTCAAATTAAAGTGTTGAAGTTCCAAAGCGTATAGAAACAATTTAAACCATAGAGTATTCCAGCACATCCAACTAAGGGAGTCAAAGTTGCAAGATGGTCAGTTGCGATTAATCAATTTGATTTTCCAAGACCTAAGCGAGCCTCACTCCAGACCGGAGCAGAGCCCACCCTGAAGAAGGACATAGTCGAAATGCATCGGCAAGGGCCTCTGCTGGTTAAATGATTGAACACTACAATCTGGAAAATAAATTACAAAGTGATTGAACTTTAAGTACAGTGTTTATGTCAATCCGTTTTCCTTGTTGATTGACTGAATAACTACTACCACGAATTTGATCTATTTATAACACCAACTCTGAAGTAGTATTCACTATAAAATAGGCGTCTCCAAGCTCAGTGGATTTTCCACTGAGCAATTTCTGCCGATTAATCAATTTGAGGCCATTACCAAGTCTGACCCGAATACCAGCTCTTGAAAGGTTTGGGTTGAGATCAACTTCCCATCTCTCTTGTCCATAATTGTGTGTGGCCCGCCCGCTGATTCCATCGATAGTAGGGTCAGGGCACAACGGCCAATACTCTGCTCTGCAGTTGGAAGTGAAGAGGTGGAGGCCCAAAGACTTCAAAAGGCCTGTACATGTGCAAAATAGTTCTAGTACCGCTGGAGAGACAAATTCTATTAATTCCCAATCGTCAACTGAGTCCTATTTGGGAAGTTCTATTCAACTTAAATCGCTAATGCATATAGCGGAGTAACGCGGTACAGCCTTCCACATAGGCAGAAGAGTAGAGAAATTGAGAAAGGGACCTTCGTTCCTAGGAGAAATTTCCTCAAATTTTTCAAGTTTGCCTGCAAGGAAATTTAAATTTGGCACTTTCCACACACAACAGGAAACATTGAGTTGGCGTGTGGGGAAGTGGGGACAGGTGGCAGCATGAGCTGAAGTAGTGTTTAATGCACCAGAAAAAACAACAGTAGTTGTTTGAGAAGTGCCCATGGTGTTAGAGGAACGTATGGATACAGGCTGAGAAGGTTGTAGAATAGTTGGCGTTTCCTGAAGTGGGTGAGCCCATTTATCAATCGGGCCCTGCAGTAGTACTTGTCTTGACAGCCATCACCCTGATTTTTTGCCAGATGTTTGGGGCGAAAAGAGGATGAGGACACCTTTTTTGTAGTATGTTTTGAAGCAAAATCGGTGGCTAAACTGTTGGAAAAAGCCACACGCTTTACACCCAGACTGACCCTACGGGTGATTAGACGCTTGCTTTTTCTTTTACTTTGCACAATCGGAGGACTATCAATCATGGACAGTTCCTTGCATAATTCCCAGATGGCATCCTCTTCCGTGGCCGCAGCAATGTTCAAAGATCCTTCCGATAGGTTGCTATTAACTGAGATATCATCATCAGTAATGAATCTGGATTTATCAGTCTGAGGTGGGTCTTTGGGTTTGGTAGTTTGGGTGGTGGCTTGCCCCATTGCATAATTCAGTGACTTACAATATTGGCTGCTGTCCAAAATGACATCCACAATCATGGGAAGAATGGCATTTTGCTCACGCTGCTCAGCCACAATATTGGCACACAGCATAAGCAGAGCCTTAATTTTTACAAGGATGGTATTAACAGACAATGGGGCATTCTCTGTATCAAAAGTATCAAAAGGTTCAACAGAAGACAAAGCTGCCTCTTCGCCACAGTCTTCAAAGGAACACTCAGAAGCAGATACTAGTGCTTCAAGGTTAGGGCTAGCTGAGGGATGTCTGGACCCAGAGAGTTTCTTTTTAGTTAAGAAATGAGCCATATTGTCCATCAAGGTGAATCTGTGCAAGGAAATATTTTCAAAGTGGCCCAAGAAATCCCTGGGGGTTAATTGCTCAGGGATAATGTCAGGAGCCAGTGTGGGATGTGCAGTCATGGAGGGAGTCTGCACTGGGGTTTGAATTGCTGCTGAGGTCAGCTCCCAAAACCAGTGACTTTTTTGTTGTGTTGAAGAAATCCTGGCAGTTTTTTCTAATTTGTCTCTCTTGGAATGAATCCTGGCTTGTTATGGTTATGGTTTGTGATTGGTGCATTCCATTGCATTGTGTGTTAAATAAAAACAGAATTAGTATTTTTTAAAGTAAGTGTTTGTACAAAAAGGCATATTTGCGGGTCGTAAACATTAGTTATAATTTTATGTACATCTGTTTTTTGGCTAATGGGTAGAATTTGTTTTTGATCTCCTCTATGATTCTGAGCCTTGTGAATGCTGTTCGATGTCCGCAGACTACCGCACTGTCCACTGACTCCATATCGGCCAGATAGGGCAGGGGGGAATTATAATATGAGGAACTTGTAGCAGATTAAATATGCACTAGTAAAAACCTATGAAATTAACTGAAAAAACTTTGTTAAAGGGACGTTATGGTTACAAGTAAAACTGAAAAACCCTTGGAGTTCGCCAGTAATGGTACGCTAA
The DNA here is from genome assembly GCF_040938575.1 of Ambystoma mexicanum. Classification (NCBI taxonomy): domain Eukaryota; kingdom Metazoa; phylum Chordata; class Amphibia; order Caudata; family Ambystomatidae; genus Ambystoma; species Ambystoma mexicanum. The sequence goes on from NC_090936.1 coordinate 873,695,732, forward strand.
GCTTCCATAACTCGCACCACCTCTAATACTGCTAAGACTAACACCCAGGACATCAAAGATAACATCACATTTGACATTCATTTTGATAAAAAGTCTCTAAAAGGGGTTGTGTTGATATTGTTAGTGACAAGATGTCAGGGGTGATCAGGAGACCTATCATGAACACCTTAACGTATTAGACAATGTACTCATCTCAACAAAACATTATATTGGAGTGTTGTTGTTAATAGAGGAACCCAGTCATACATACACATAGGCAATGGGTGCAACATGCACTATACAAGTACAATATTTTTTATCTGGTAATTTTGGATAGTAAAATAATGAATGGTATCTTATCAGAGTTTTGAGTGATGATAAAAATTGAATATATAGTTAATAGCTAATAATTGAAGACTTACTACATACTTGTGTTAGTACAAACATTACATATCAAGACCTACAATGAATGCAAATCTGAGGCACATACAGGGAAACTTCAATAAGGAGGAAAGAAACAACACCACCAAAAAGTGTCAGCAACATTAGACTTTATCGTCAAGTACACAAATGAATTGTGTGTTTGAGGCTTGGTTATTTCCCCATTTATGTGTAACATGAACTGAGGCCAGATTCTAAGGAAAGTGCCTTAACAAAATACAACAAGGTTAATGTGTACATATGTACCACCTTTTGATTCTGTAAATTGTCTCAATCAGTGAACAAAACCACATGGCCTAGATAAGTCAGTGAGCAAAAAGAAGTGGCCCATATATGTGATTTCATCTTTGATGTCCTGGGTGTTAGTCTTAGCAGTGCACAGCGGATAGCGAGAGTTCTGGTTGCTTAGACTACCGTAATTGGTGAATTTCAAGGGTTTTTCTGTTTTACTTGTAACCATAATGTCCCTTTGACACCGTTTTTTCAGTGATATATATATATATATATATATATATATATATATATATATATATATATATATATATATATATATATATATATATAAGGTGCCATTTGACAAATCTACACTTCATTTGGCAAACTGATAATAGATCTAGATATAAATGTTTTTGCAAAGTTTGGTGGGATTCTGTCAAGAGGGAGCAAAATTAAAGGGGGGATCCCAAAATATTGCAAAGGCTTATAAATGTGGTGCCATTTGACAAATCTGCACAAAAGTTTGCAAAAAGATTATAAATCTAGATATCAATGTTTTTGTAAAGTCTGAATGGATTTTGTCAAGTGGGGGCTAGGTATATGACGCTTATATGTGCATATATTTGACACTTTTAAAATAATAAAACATGGGTGCATTTCCAGCAAACTTGCGTAAGGAGCATTGGCAAGGACCTACAAGCATGGTTTTGGAAATGTGCCAGGGTTTTATTTTTTGACAAGTGTCATAATGTAGCTACAAAAAATAGCGGTATACCTTTAGTGACTGAGGGGTAGCCTGTGGCCATGACCATAAGGGACAACATATAGGATTAAAGTGGCCTTGTCCCCCTTAGGACTGGCTTTGTGGTAAAGTTATTTGAAATTAGGATAGATTTGAAAGGGAAGAAAAATGTGCTTGTGGTAATATGGTCATAGGGTTCTCTTTTTGCCTTCTGCATGCTGTCATGGAAAGCGAAGAGGGGCCCTGTATGGAACCCCCGCCTTCCCTTTCCATGGTGGCCATCTTGGAAAAGGATTTTCCTTCCTACACCGGGATGCCTGTGTAGGAAGAAAAATCCTCTTTTTTAGTACCCCGGGTTCCTGCTTTGGGAACCTAGCCTGCTAATGGCTTTCATCCCCCATTTCAGGGGCTGGAATGGGGGGGATAACGGTCCAGAGACCTCGTTATCCAACCTCGCTTCGCTTGGGTTGATAACTTGAGCTGCTGGGCCGGTATCCACCGTTCCAGTCACTGGAACGGAGGATGAACGCTACAATATTCCCATTCGCATAACACAAAATGCAAATGGAAATGTTGGAAAATCTTATTGAGTCTATGTACTTTACTGAGACATATGAAGTAGAATGAGTCTATTCCTTTTTTTTAGTTCTATTTTTTAAATGTGAAAGGTGGTTCCTAAAGGAACATTTATTTTGTTTTTGGATGCATTTTTATTTGGCAGGAGAGCTTGGAACGAAAGGTGGGGAGGGAAATGAGGGAAGAGGCACCAAACACTAATATGGAGGAGCAGGTGGCCAGGGGAAAATGTTGCGCATATGTTATTTCTAAGGTAGGGGGCAGTGTTTCTCATGCTTCTTGATTACAGCAGTGGTGGTGTCTCTTGGGGAGGAGGGATGGAATTAGCTGATTCTATTTTAAGATAAATAGCAGTTTTGCTAAAAGTATGTACTGTGTACTAGATTGTTAATAGATGACTAGGAATAGGTGTTGGAGCTGTACAAGGGAAATTTTGAAGTTGAAAGTTCCTAGATCAGTAGAAAATGCAGTTCCGAACTGTCCGTGAACCGTGAAGCACAGATCTTCTTGTGAAATGTGTGCGGGTTCTCGGACACATCATCATGCCGTGCGCCAGCATATGGTCATGTGGAACTCTCCGGAAAGTTTGCAATGAAGTCAGATGCTCATAGACATTATGGTTAAATTGCACTAATAAAAACCTCTGAAATTCAATGTAAAAACATTGTTAAGGGGACGTTATGGTTAAGTTGCACTAATAAAAACCTATAAATATCATGAAGTACGTAGTGCATTAAGTAATGCATTAAACCAAATAGCATTGTATTATGAAGTTTTTTCCAATATACTAAGGTACATATGTAATAAAGTAGGGATAGTGTGCAGCAGACATGATGGAGATGCAATATTAATAATCTTGCCATGTTAAATACTAAAATTATAAATGCTTTCTTATTAGAGTCTTACATACTGTGAAACATTTAATAAGTACCTAATGAAAGCCACTTACTACATTATTGCATTACTGCACACAAGACACGAACAGACAACAACACATACAAATAGAGTATATACAGGGAAAGTGAAGTAAACAAAAAAACAGCAGTATTACCCGACAATCTTCATAACCTAACTGATTATCTTCATGCACAGAAGTGATTGCTCTGCTTCAAAGCTACTACTTCCCTATGCATAACTATCACATATTGTGACTAGACCCTAAGGAAAGTACTGTAATTGCAATGTGTACAAATATGAGCATATCCAGGGAAAGTACAGTAATAAAAAAAACAGCAGAACTATAAGACAGTGTTGATAAACTTACTAATCATCTTCATACATAGAAAGAATTGCTGTCTTCCAAGTCTGTGTTTTCCCCTTTGTATATGTTTCATATGATTTGAGTGAACCCTAGGTGAATTACTGTAAGAACATATTTGAAGTATAAGTCGGACACATCATCATGCCGTGCACCAGCATATGGTCATGTGGAACTCTCCGGAAAGTCTGCAATGAAGTCAGATGTTCGCAGACATTATGGTTAAGTTGCACTAATAAAAACCTATGACATTCAATGTAAAAACGTTGTTAAGGGGATGTTATGGTTAAGTTGCACCAATAAAAACCTATAAATATGAGGTACGTAGTGCATTATGTAATGCACTAAACCAAATAGCATTGTATTATCAATATACTAAGGTACATATGTAGTTACATAGGCATAGTGTGCAGCAGACATGATGGAGATGCAATATTAATAATCTTGCCATGTTAAATAATAAAATATTAAATACTGTTAAATACTGTAGTGATTTTTTAGTTCCTGACTGTTACTGGCCTAGATATATCAATAAAGGAAAAAAGAGTGAGCCAGACATGTGATGTCATCAGTGATGTCATCAATGACATTTATGATGTCATCTTTTTTTTAACGACTTTATTTAACATTGCACACAGATTAAGCAGTTACATTTGCGACATTCAATTTCGGTGAGCACATAACATATATTGGCTGGTTTTACGTTACATTTAAGTCAGCAAGGGCAGATGAATCCGCCAGGTATTGCTTGTACCGTGCCCATATATTCCTAGGTTTAGAGGGGCCCATCACTGAGTCTATGTTCAGTTCTTCGGTGTTGTTAGCCCACAGCATGTCACTGTTCCAGTCCTCTACTGTTGGAGGCCGAGCATTTTTCCACCTCATCAGTATGACCCTTTTTGCTAACAGCAGACTTAAATTGAGCAGTTTTTCGCCAAGTTGGGTTCATTTTCCCAATCGCACCTAATATACACAACTGCAGTGTCCATTCGACCGGTTGGTCCGCCATCTTATCTAGAGCTCCGCAGACCCCAGCCCAATATTGTCTCAGTTCTACACAGTCCCACAGCATATGGTATATGTTAGCTTTTTCAGAGTTACATCTTGGGCAGTTGCCAGAGAGAGCAGGGTATAGACGCTTGAGTTTCATAGGCGTGTAGTGGGTTCTATGGATAATTTTATAGTGAATCGATTTGAATCTAGAGTTGCATGATATCAGCTTAGTCAGTGCACAGATCTGGGACCAATCTTGTTCTTCTATCGGCTGGTCCAGATCCCGCTCCCAACCGGCCTTTGCAGCGTGGGATGGTTTCAGGCGTGTTTGCATTATAGTTTTGAAGAGAGTGGAGGCCGTGACCCTCTGAGTCTCCCTCGTGAATATGTAACCAAGTCCCATGTTTATTTCGGGTTCATTCGGGAATGATGGGTAAATCCGTTGTGTGGTTGCTGCAACCTTATCGAACTGCTGTCTGTGTGTGTTTGTGTTTCCTACCGTGTCTTTAATCTCATCCCACTTCAAAAAGTGTTTATCCCGGAACAACTGTCCCCATTGTGTGATGCCTCTGGCACTCCAGTGCACTGCCACTGCACTATCTACTGGGAAGGGTGTGTGGGGGTCGCCCCATATTGGCATGCTCAGGTGGTATAGCTTGCTGGCTCCAAACATATCAGTTATTTTGGCCCATGCAGTGATTGTGACATTGGATGGGTGTATAGTGTTATATCGTTTAGGTGTGGGCCTAGTGATTTTCTGTAGAGCCAGTATCGCCTCCTGTTTTCTCGCAGGTGGGGGTGGGGGGCCAGGGTTGAGGAAGCATGTAGCCCAGTCGGCAGCATATTGCGCCTGCGCAGCCAAGTTACAATTCCACGTCGGGGGCCATTAGGCCGCCTCTGGGGTACGTATCTGTTAGCACCCTCCAGCTCAGCCTCGAGTGGCCTCCCCATACAAACGCCATGCATGCACTATTGATTCTGGAGAATAGTGCGCAACCCGGCCACACTGGTACTGTACTGAACAGATAGAAAAGTTTAGGCAAAATGATCATTTTAATTAATGCTATCCTCCCCATCATTGATATAGGAAGGGCATTCCAGCGCTTTATTTTGGTGCAAAGTGCATCTGCCAGTGAACTGTAGTTCAGTGTTCGGGACAGTTAGGCGGATCTGGCGACAGCAGCGCTTAGGTAAACAATGTGAACTGGGCTCCATATGAGACCGTGGAGGTTTTGGGGCTGCGTGGTGGCATCTGTGAGCGGGAATATCTCTGACTTATTGGGATTTAGGTGAAGACCTGAATATTCGCCGAACTCTTTCACTGCAGCCAGCACCTTGCCCAATGTGCGGTCTGGGTTCTTCAGGTATAACAAAATATCATCCGCATAAAGCGTTATAATATGTAGTTTACCTTCAAGCCATATCCCGAATGTGTTATAACGGGATCTGAGTATGTCCACAAGGGGTTCTATAACTAGGGCGAAGAGTAGCGGGGAGAGTGGGCAGCCCTGCTGGTGCCCCCCCCAGTAGTTCAAGTATGTCAGTGAAAGACGCATTCATTCTAATCTTAGCGTATGGCCGTGTGTAAAGAATTTGGATCCACTTTATGAAGTTTGGGCCAAATCCATAGTTTCGTAGCACCCCGAACAGGAATGGCCATGAGGCAGTGTCGAATGCTTTCCGTATGTCTAGGGAGACCGCTATTCCTTGGTTTTCTGGGGGTATTGTAGCAATGATTTGGTGGCATCGCCTTATATTTGTTGCCGTAGATCTGCCCAATATAAACCCAGCCTGATCCTCATGTATCATATGTGGCATCAGTGGGGTAAGCCTTGTTGCTATTATTTTGGCCAGGATCTTGGCATCTGTGTTTATTAGGGATAGGGGTCGGTATGACCCACAGTCCCCAGGGGGCTTCCCTGATTTCAGCAGGAGTGTAATTATAGCTTCCCTGGTGGTTTCGGGGAGTTCTCCTGTGTCCAGTGCCTCCATCCATACAGCGTGGAGCCTGGGAGCTAGTTCACTACTGAACTCTTTATAGAACTCAGCACCTAGCCCGTCTGAGCCCGGCGCTTTCCCGTTGGGGAGAACTTTTATTGCTTCAAGTATTTCGGGCACGGTGATGGGTGCCTCCAGTGATTCCCTAGTGGTATCCGCTAAAAGGGTTGTGGGTATCTGGGCTAGGTAGCTCTCTATCTCGGCATCTGTTACAGCACTTTGCGGGGAGTATGTCTTTATAATACGAATAGAAGGTCTCCTTCAGTTTGTCCTGGTCAGTGGATATCGTGCCATCAGGCATCTGTATGCAGGGTATGGTTGTGGGGCCATTCTCTATACATACTATACTTGCTAATAATTTTCCTGGGCGTTCTCCTTCCCCATATCTACGGGCTTCAGCTGGTCGATCAAAGTATCTGACCTCTTGATCTGCGGTCTTGGTGTATTCGTATTTTTGGTAATTTGGTCTTTAATTCAGAGCTGAGCAGGGGTGACGGGGTGGATGCGTACTGTGATTGCAGGGACGATATTTGAGTTTCTAGTCTAATTAACCTATTCCTAATGTCTTCTTTGAGGATTCCACCCTCCACGGATATTGAGTGACCTCTGATGCAGACTTTGAACGCCTGCCACAGTATAGACTGGGTCGAGACAGAGTGTTCATTGTTATCGAAGTAGTCCTGTATATATTGTTTCATCGAGTTGTTATAAACCAGGTCTTTCAAGGCCGCAGGCTTGAATCTCCAAGGTGGTCTGGTGTTGACCAGACCAGGGATTCTTAGTGTCAGTTGTATCGGTGAGTGGTCTGAGTACGTTCTTGGGTGTATATGGGAGACTGTGACCCATGCCATGCTGTCTCCGTCTATTAGCCATAAATCTATCCTGGAGTGCATGTCATGGACTGTGGAGTAATAGGTGTATTCCCTACTGATAGGATTCAATGTTCTCCAGGTGTCTTTTAGTTGCAGATTTGCCATATGTAGGTGTATAGCTTGCGCTGCTTTAGTCAGTGTTCTAATTTGCGTAGATGTGCGATCAAGATGTACATCCAATATTGTGTTGAAGTCCCCACCACATATCACCCGGGCTGTTGGGTATCTTGCCAATTTTTCAAACACTGAGGCATAGAAGTCTGGTTGGTCAATATTCGGACCATACAAGTTCAAAAAGACAAATTCTTTATCATATAGATTGCCATGAAGCATGACATATCTCCCCCCCCGGGTCACACTCAACATCAATACATTCAAAAGACAACGTTTTATGAATCCGAATTGCTACCCCTCTCGCCCGGCTGGAGTATGTCGTGAAATACTGATGTGAGCCCCAACTTGGCATCAGTTGTCCTCCTTGTCGCGGTCCAGAGTGCGTTTCCTGTAAGAAGACTACCCTGGCAGCATGCCTATTGAGGTAGGCCAGGATCTTCCTCCTCTTAATCCTAGATCCCAGACCCCTTACATTCCAGCTAAGCATATTAATGTTGCCTTTGTCTAAGTTAGCCATTGTCAATGGGGTGTTCACAGCCATGTGACCTCTTATAATCTGCCATTGTGAGTTGGGATGTCGACATGTCTGATATCTGTGTGCTTTTTCTTTTATAACCAAACCCGTAACTCCCGTGTAAGGCCCTCCCCCACCCTCACAGTTCCCCTAACTTTAACTCGGCCATTCTATATCCATCCCTCTCCACCCAACAACATCTCAAGCACGTGCTACAGGGGGGGGGGCTGCGGCGTCTCCAGTGCCCAAGCCAGCTTTACTTATAGGTATCGTGTCCGGTTTACGCACGTTGCTCTCGCACATCCTAACGACTTTTGGGACGGTGTTTCCATTGCAATTAAACATGTACATTCTACTTTTACATCCCTGATGCGGGCCTCCAGGGTTAAAGCCTCTGGCGTTGCTGTTCCTTTTCACTTCAAGAACGAGGTGATAGTATTTAGGCCTCAGTCTTGTTCAAATCGCCCACACTTTAGGTCTGTCCCATTTTTGGAGGAATATGCATTTCTATAAAGTTAGCCGCTTCTTCGGGAAATGTGAAAAAATTTGACTTGTTTTGGTGTTGGATTTTGAGCCTGGCGGGGTAGAGCATTGCGTATTGCACTTGCCGTTCATGTAGCATTTTTTTGACTCCTGTAAATAGCTTCCTTTCCTGTTGGACTGCCAGGGTAAAGTCTGGAAAGATGCGGATAACATTTGCCTCCCATTTGAGCTCCTGTTTTTCTCTGGCGGTTTTAAGGATCAAGTCTCTATCCCTTTAATTTATCATGCGCGCTATGATGGGTCTGTGGTATGCCCCGGGTTTTGGCTTCGGGGACAGTGATCTGTGCGCCCTCTCGACTATGAACATCGGTGACCATCCAGGATCACCCAATAGTGTACGGAGGAGGTCTTCTACTGCCTTCTCGATTGGTCCTTTCATGGCCCCTTCCGGAACGCCAATAATGCGGATGTTGTTTCTCCGGGATCTTGCCTCCAAATCTTCACATTTGGACTTCTCTGTTCCAAGTTCAATAGCCATTGTGGATACCGTGCTTTTCAGGGCTTCTAAAGTGTCCTCAGTGCCAGATATCCTAGATTCTGCCTCTGTCATGCGAGTGGTTGTCTTGTCAAGTTGTGTTTTAATATTGGCGACACTTGCCGTGATCCCATCCAACTTGTCCATGAGTATAGCGAAGCCCTGTTGCATCGCCTAAAAACGGCCTCGGGGTCCATCATTGTAGCTGGGGGTGCCTGCTTCTCGTGCACCAGCGTTTCCGGGTCCTTCTCGGGCTCCGTTTCCCTCTGCATCGCGGTCGTGTATTTATCGATGGTTCCTCTGCCTTTCTTCGAGCCAAAGTTCTTGGGCATCTTCTCCGGAATGGGAGGTGTGGGTTATCCAGGTGCTCAATGGGAAGGCCGTGGCAGTTCCACCACAATTCGCTCTGCGCTATATCTTCTCGCCGGGGTCCGCGGCAGTGGATTCAGTGCCCAGCCATAGCTTTATTAGTAGGGTCTGACGTTTCTTCCAGATCTGTCATATATGGACGAGTGGAGCGCTAGTTTCGGCGCTCAGAGGGTCAACAGTTCCAGGGATCGAGGCCTGCGCAGGCGGTACAGGGAGGCCCTCAAGCGTCCCGCAAATAAATGACGCATCAAGCTCTTAATAAACTGAGTTTTTAACCACCTGTCCCGCAATCCCCGAGCTCGCAGGGGATAGTGGGGTGGCTCGCTGGTTGTGCGGCGTGAGCAGATTTACACGTTGGGAGCAGGAAGGGCCTACCTCTTCAAATGTGGTCCGATCTCAGAGCAGGCCATCAACCGTCCGGGCTTCCGAGGCGAAGAAGGCGGCAGGGGGGCCAGCAGGCGGTCCATGATGTCCGGGGCAGCCGCTGATCTCTCCCGCTGGATGGATGGCACGAGCGGCCCGATGCCGCCGCACCCGCTGCCTCTCTCCTCCCGCCAGTCGCCGACTCCCGGGCCACCCCTGGACCATCCGGGCTTCTGTCTCTGGAATCTCTGCACTGATCAGCCTGAAATTTCGTGTAGGGAGTCTGAAGATATTGTTACCCGTTCTCTGCAAAAATCGTGGATAACGGTGCCTGCAAATAATCTTTTCTGGCTTTGCGGCCCTGGGTCTAGCTGGAGCTCACACGAGAGACGCCATTTTCTCTCGTGCGCAACAGCGCCCCCCATTTGTGATGTCATTGTTGATGTCCTGGGTGTTAGTCTTAGCAGTGCACGGTGGTGGCGCGAGTTATGGTTGCTTAGCTTACCATAACTGGCGAATTTCAGGGTTTTTCGGTTTTACTTGGAACCATAACGTTTTTCACTGAATTTCATAGGTTTTTAGTAGCGCAACTTAAACATAACGTCCCTTTAACAAAATGTTTTCATTGAATATATATATATATATATATATATATATATATATATATATATATATATATATATATATATATATATATATATATACACATATCATCTTTCAGGGTTTCAGTATGAGACACTTGTGTGCATATATCAGCCCTTACAGTTAGCAGCTCACCCTCCTTTACTTTGCTAGGGTTAGTTAGTATGTTGTTATCCCTAAACGATGCAGTGGAAGAATGTTGTGCCTTATCTTGCTGGGCAGTCAGTAAATGTTTGTTACTAATGTCTAAAAGTCTTTTTTTATATCCCTAATCATATTGCCCATTATCTGCAGGAAATTAAAACTTGATTATTTAAAAGTTACAAAATCCATAGCTGGTGAAATCATTTATTCTAACATCTCTGCTAACTGGTTGACTCTTGAAATGGATTAGGGTGAGCAACTAGTGCTAGATTTTCTATTCCCCTGTTAGTGCTGGGGTGTTGGAGTTTTGTGTTTTATCCAGACTTCAAGTAAGGGCGGTTAATAGTGGAGAAAGGTTAGCATATAAGGCATCAATCGTCATTGGTTGGGGATTCAAATTACTAGCTATGTTTGCTGTCAGTTCATTATTGCACTTGAAGGAATTAAAATTCACAGGATCAGCATCTTGGTTCCAGTGTGCGTTTCACCCTTTAATTAGGTAATAGAAGACTCCCTAACGGGGCACAACTTAGTATTTGTATTTGTATTTATTTATATAGCGCTTTAATCCAAAGCACTTTGCAAGAGGAACCAGCATAATACAACAAGCAATACATGACAAATTAATCTAAACCAGAGAACACTACAAGGAACAATTTACTTTATTGATGAGTGGAGGAGGTAGGAGGAGTAGGAAGAGGTAGAGTCAATAGTGAGAGAGGAAAAAGGATGCTAGGGGGGTGAGTGGAAGAGATAGGTTTTTGGAGAAGTGCAAAATAAGGAGTAGGAGGTAATAGAGCAGACGGGAAGGGGTAGTCAGTTCCAATAGAAAGGAGTGAAAACTTGGAAGGATCGGAAGCGGGAAGGGGCACAGGGTGGAGGAGGAGGAGAGAGAAGAAAGAGATCCGCAGAACGGAGTGAACGAGAAGCAGCATAAAAAGTGAGGAGGGAGGATAGCTATGGAGGGCCAGGCCATAGAGGGATTTGAAAACTAGACAGAGGAAATTAAATTTAAGCTGTGAATGAAATGAGAGCCAACCTAGTGAGTTGAGATAAGAGGAGATGGAGTTGTGAGGTGAGAGAAGGCAGAGGGAGCGGATGGCACAGTGGTAGATAGATTTGAGGGGGAGAGGTGAGAGTTGGGGAGTTCAAAGAAAAGAGTGGAGCAGTAGAAGAGTCTGGAGAATATAAGGGAGGTGACTAAGAGTTTAGTAGCGTGAAAGGTTAGGAAGGGGTGAATTTTATGGATGTTATGGAGGTGGAAGCAGCAAGATCTGGCAGTGAGAGAAATGTGGTGAGAGAGGGATTGGTGGGGGTCAATGTGGAGACCCAGGTTGCGGGCGTGGGGAGAGAAGGGGAGTTGGGAAGGGGGGAAGAGAATACAAGGAGGAGGGGAGGGAGGAGGAAGAGTGTTGGCAGGGAAGAACAGGATTTCGGTTTTGTCAGCATTAAGAGTAAGGAAGTGAGATGACATCCAAGATTTAATAGCAGAGAGGCAAGAGGAAAGCTTATGGTGGATGTCAGGAGAGAAGGAGGAGAAAGAGAGGAAGAGTTGGGTATCGTCAGCATAGAAATGGCATGAGACACCAAAGGAGGAGATAATGGGAGCTAAGAAGGAAGTGTTGCGAGAGAAGAGAAAGGGGCCAAGGACAGTACCTTGGGGAACACCATGGTTGAGAGGAAAGGTTGGGGTGGTGCGGCCACCCCTGGAGACTGAAAAGGAGCGGTTAGAAAGATAGGAGGAGAACCAAATAAGTACAGAGTCTTTAAGGCCAAAAGAACAGAGAGAGCTAAGGTGTAGAGGGTGGTTGACAGTATCAAAGGCAGCCGAGAGATCAAGGGGGATAAGTAAAGAGGAATGCTTAGAGTAGCAGGCAGAAAGGAGAGGGTTGTGGACAGAGATGAGAGCGGTTTCCGTGGGGTGCTGAGGGCGGAAGCTGGAATGGGTGGAGGGGAGGAAAGAATGGTTGGAGATGAAGGTAGAGAGTTGAGAATAGACAATGCGCTCAAGAAGTTTAGAAAGGAAGAAGAGATATGGGGCGATAGTTGGATGCAAGATGGGGATTAGCTTAAAGTTTTTTGAGACTAGGTATAAGGGTAGCATGCTTGAAAGGAGTGGGGAAGGAGGATGCGGATAAACAGGTGTTAAAAAAGGAGGTGAGATAGGGTATGAGGAGGGGTCAATTTTAGGAATGAAGGAGGTAGGAATGGGGTCAGAGGGAGAAGCAGTAGGATGAGTTTTAGAAAGGAGGAGGGCAACTTCAGATTGAGAGATGGGGTGAATGAGGATATGAAAAAGGGAGGGGGGGAGGTGGAGGAGGAGAATAAGAAGGGGAAGCGAGGATAGTTTGGCAGAGAATAAGAACTTTGTTAGAGAAGAAGGTGGCAAGTTCAGAGAGAGGAGAGGCGATGGAGTGGTCGAGGGTAGGTGGAGAGAGAAGTCGAGTTAACGTTTGAAGGTCAGAGAAGTAAATGCGCTTAGCAGAGTTCAGACAAGTTGTAGAGGGAGTGATAGTAGAAGTATGCCCTTGGTTGGAAGGGGTAGGGTGCTTAAGCCAGGATCATTCAAGGCACCTAAGAAGGTGGCGCATAGAGGAAAGGTGAGATGAGAGCCAGGGTTGAGTAGGTCAGCGAGAAGGGCGGAAGGAAAAGAGAAGGTAGAGAAGATCAAGAGTGGAGGAGAGGGAGGAAGTTAAGGTGGAAGAGGCTTCAGTGGCAGAGAGAGAAGAGAAGTGGGAAAGGGGGAGGGAAGAGGAGCACGAAGTGAGGAAGAGAGAAGGATTGAAGTTACATAGGTCATTTCAGAAGCAGTGGGTGGAGGGAGGAGGGGAGGTGGAGGGAGGGGAGTGGGGTGAGGGAAAAGGAGAGTAAGGAGTGGTCAGAAAGATATGTAGGTAGAGAAGATATTGGAGAAGCAGCAAAGAAGGAGGTAAAGATGAGGTCAATGGTAGAAACAGATTTGTGAGTAGGAGGAGAAGGGAGAGGAGTGAGAAGGTAGAATCAAGGATAGACAGGAGAGGAGGAAGAGGTAGAGGAGAGATGGAGATTGAAGTCGCCAAGTATGAATAGTGGGGTGGGGCTTGGGGCAATGAGGCTGAGAAGATGGTCAATGTCCTCGTATAAAGAGCCAACAGGGCGAGGGGGCGATAAATGATGAGGAATTATATAGCATGGGGAGAATTACATTTTTTATACATGAATTCAAAGGAAGGAAGAGTGGATAGAAAAGTAGGAGAGGAAGAGGAAGTAAAGTGAGGACGAAAAAGAAGGCCTAAGCCGCCTCCACAGCCTGAGGGACAAGGAGCATGTGCGAAGGAAGAGGAAGACAATGTGAGGGATGCTGAAACAGCAGTGTTGTGGGGAGGGATCCAAGTTTCAGTAATACAGAGAAATTGGAGATTAAGGCGTAGGTCGAGAACAGCAGTGATTTTGTTTGCAGATTGATCTGCATCAGATCGATCTGGTGTTCCAGAGGGCAACTTCAAAGGTGTTAGGACTATAGGAGGTTTGTGGGTAGATAAGGTTGCGATGTCGGAGTGAGGTGTGTGGAGGCTGGGAGGAGTGGGGGTTAAAAGAGGATATGGCCATGATGATAAAACAGAGAGTTTTGAGGGGGGAGAGGACAGGGGAGAGAGGGGAGGGAGGAGGAGAGGAGCGGGTTTGAGAGGAGGAACAGCGCATAACAAAATTGGTGAGACGGTGGTCTGTGAGTAGGAGGGCTCCCTAAGGAGGGAGGGGAATGGTGAGAGGAGTTGTGGCAGACTAGGAGGTAGGGTAGGACAGGGACAGCAGTCTTGGGTATTAAGGGAAAGGAAGACCAGAGGGCTGTGGCGCAAAGCAGTAGTCCGGGAAACTCAGAGGCAAGAGGTCCAGAGGGCTGTTGCAAGAAGCTGGAGAGGACACAGAAGGTTGGGTGGATCAGGTTCCGCCTTCAGGAGCTCATAAAATGGAGGCAGTGTTACTGGAAGCAGCAGTCGGGTTTGTAGGAGCTGTACGGGGCAGCTGCTACTGAGATGGCTTAGTGGGAGAGACACTCTGAAGTGGGCCAATGGAGGGAGGGCCCAGACACTGGCAGAATGGAGAGACAGTTCCAAGACTGTAGGGACCACCCGTCCAGAAGCAGGGGGGAGGCAATGGTATTGGCATCTGTTTTTGTTAGGCGTTGGTCTAGTATAATGGTATCTGTTTTTGTAGCTTCTAGATCACGTGCAGCCACCAATAGTCCCTCTTCAGTTTTCCCTGTCATTTCTCTCAGATATGTATCCAGAAGTGATTGGTTGTTATCTTTCACTTTCAGTCTACTTTTTTTCTTTTTTTTCCTCAAGGGCCCTCTCGTGACTTTCTTTTGCCTTACGTTTAACCATTGCTCCACTGCTTTGCCCTTCTAAAAACTATGATACTAGATTAGGTGTGTACTAAGTTGTCAATTTGTGACACAGGCTGAATTGTTCTGACCCAAGGTAAGGATTTTTGCTGTGCTGTGCCAGAGGATTTAGACTGGGTTAATTTATTTTGATAACCTCTCTATGTCAAACCTCTATCTACCCAAAGTTCAATTAAATTTCTTATATTTTATTGAAACAAATTGCATTCAAACCTATTGACAAGAGAAAGGAAACACCAAAGGACCGAGAATTCTAAATCATTCTGTATTCAGTCTAGTAAACAAATAGAAAAAAAACATTAATAAACATACATACAAATAGTGTGTGTTGCTACATAATCATAATTTGATTAAAACATGATTGGAAAACAAACCTAAATACATATTATTCAAAAAATTCATCATAAAATATTGGCCAAAAAACACAAAGGAAAAAGGGAAAAAGAAGGAGGGACAGACAGATGAGAAGAACAGAAATTGGCAATAATGTAAGCCAAAGAAAACTAGAAATAGGTGACATTAGAGGAGGGCAGGGTCATTTAATCCTTGCTGTATAGTCGATTCACTTGGGCTAAACGCTTAATGTGTAGCTCATCTTCATGATTGTCACTTATCAGAAGTACATCTCGGGAACAACTTTGTTTCCCGAGGTTCGATCTACCTTTGGCTAAACGCTTAATGTGTAGTTCATCTTCAGGCTGAATTGTTCCCATATAGACCAAGCATCTTATTTATATATTTATTTGTCTCGGGAGGATAGCTCAGCTGCAACATGCTCGCCTTGGAAGCAAGACCAAACGGAGCAACACAGGTTCGATCCCCGGGTCCGTGCTTCGAAACCTCCGGGTATTAAGCATGTTATAAATAATCTATCATATCATATGCTAATAACAATTTTGCTAACATTAATGATAATAAAAATACTATAAAAAATATTGGTATTAAAATGGTCAACCTGAGTGGGAAATGGAACAGTACCAACAGGTATGTAAAATGTATCTAGTCAATTATGCTACTAGAAGAGAACAATATATTCTTAGATTCAATACCATTTCATTTATACAATGACTCGCAGTTCCAAATCATCGAGAATAAAATAAATACCATTTATTTGCATATACTGAAACAATAAAACTTTGGTACGAATCTAAATACAGCCAAATGCAAATATCAGTTTAGGCAGCTATGCTCAATAAAACATTAGTATTCCATTGATATTACATTGGAGTTACAATTAGCATATGATAGACGCCTTACAGCTCCTTTAAGAACCTTAATGAATCTATTAGCGACCATATGCACAAGTTGTATAGTATTTATTTGTAGCAGGTTCCAAGCCCAGATGGAGGGACACACGACAGCTTGGGGAGCAGCGAGAGTCAGTCTCGCCCCCCCCCTCTCTAGTGGGCATTCAATGCCTGTTGGAGCACGTACTGTTCCAGGCTGATTTCCCAGAAAGTTCCTTAGGTGTCAATATGAGCCTAGATGTCTTCCTCCATAAGGGGTTCTTAAGTATTCCAGAACGTACCTCAGAAATGGATCCTCAGGAAAAACAATGTGATGGAGTATGCGCCTATGAGCCTACAACCCTCAAATATTCAGGGTCAGGTTCAAAGTGGCAAAACAATAGCAACTTGGCCAGAGGTGGCACTAGGGGGGCATCAGTTAGGCAGTTACTGTTATAACAAGGTATAACAAGGCAAGACGTGGCCAAAAGAAACGTGCCAGACGAATCAACGACAAAAGACCAGCAGGTCAGCCAGCATGGGAAAGCCACTCTCTATGAATTCCCAGGCTGCTAAAGTTCCCAAATCACTGGCTTCATCTAGATGAACAAGCAGAGAGGCAGAAAGAAAAGCGAGTCCTAAAGCTGGCTCAACCCGTTACCTTGCTGTCAGGAGACTTCAAGAGGCTCATGGTCTCGCTCTCATGCTCTCCACACAGCTCGCTGGCATAACTCTCTCCCAGCTCTACCTCTATTTGCCAGTTCTGAGATTTCTGTTACCAGCTGTCCTCCCTCCTTGCCTCGCAAGCAGTTAATACCATCGACGAGGCATGGTGCGCAGTACCCAGTATCGAGAGTCCAGAAAAAGGACTCACAGACTCTCAGCTCAAACAACAGAAACAGCCCGCTTCCAGCCCTGTTCTGATGAGCAAGGGGCTCGGGTCTTTAACCACAATGCAACCCTAGACGTTTCTGGCACCGCCCACCACCGCCATAGCCACTATCAACTGTCAGTTTTGGACCTGGTGAAATCATTGGGTATAATTCTTGATTCTTTTTTGATTTTGGTCCCACAAATTAATACTCTAACAAGTTCCATTCATTATTTCTAAAGCTGATTGTGCCAATTTGGCTCTGGTTATCGTTGGGGGTGAAATTAGATGACTGCAACTGTATTTATGCAGGATTCATTTAATAGTCTACATAGCATATTCAGATTCTTCAAATTTCTGCTGCTTGCGTTGTGACAAATAGGAGTAAAGAAGCTCATACGTCCCCGACAATGAAAACGCTCCATTGGCTCCTCATTCACGTGATAACTGAATTTAATCTTCTAGTCAAATGCAATACTTCTGCCCCTCACCCATATAAACCTGCAGTTTGATTGGTTTTGCTTCAGCAGACCACTTAGTCCCATGCTCCTGGTGCCTAGGTGTCAAAGATCCAGGTCTTTGGAAGCTCCAGTACATTTACTGATACTAAGCTATGGAATAATCTTCCTCTGCATATCTTGAAAATCCCTACTATACTGGCGTTCAGAAAGAGACTGAAAACTATATTACTTAATTCACAATGATTGCTTCTTTTAGGATACACAACCTTTTAATTCGGATTGTTTTGGTTGAGTACTGAGAAATACTAGGGTAGGAGCACCTGTCCCTGTTATCCAAATAGAAATACATCTCACTCTGAGACACCGGTGTATGGGCACGATATAAATAAAATATCATATCATATCATACTATTATTACATATTATTTGTAGAAGCCTTTTGCATGCTGTAATGAATTACTGCATGGGCTGAACATATGTTACAAAATAGGAAGACCTTTCTGAAAGCAGCTCATAACTCCATAGAGTTTTGAGAGTGCTCTCTGAAAGGTGGCTGCCAAATTTCCATAATGTGTCCATGTGTCCGGGGAATCAAATGTGTAAATATACCTTTTTTGCTGATTTAAGGCAAAGGACAGTTGTCTGGTGTGGAGGTTCACTGACTGGCTAGCCTTTGGCTTGGCTTTGGCGCACCTGAGGCATAAATGCTGCACCTGTCTGCTGCACAAACGGAAGCAATGGCTAGTGAAATACTCCAGACTGGTGAGACGTACATCACATGACGTGCCTGACAGTGAACATGGAGAAAAGACTTCTCAGGGTTGGAAGCTGAACTCAGGCAAACTGGAGCCTCTATGACTTTAAATAAACCAAAGCATAAGAGAAAACAACAGTGGGTTTCAAATGGAGTCCAGGCATCATGCCAAGAAAAGAAAGAATAAAACTAGAATAAAAGGATACAATAAGAACTGAGCAGCTGTATGCGTGCCTGCAGGGCAGTTCAGAATTGCTTGTTTTTTTTGTTTGTTTATGGTTTGTTATAAACCTTTACAAAACAGAGCAAAAGAACAAATGTTTTACAACATATTTGTCTCAAAACCAAACGTAGCAAAACATAACCAATAAAATCAGAACTAAGGACTCATAAATACAAAAAGGCAAACCTAAAATCATTTATATTTAATCTAGGAAATACATCATAACATTTTCATTTCTTAAAATCCCAATACAAATACATGTGGGAAAACCCATTCCCGAAACACAAGACCCGTTCACCAGAGCGTCAATGTTAACTTAGTTCACAAACAGATTTCAAGAATGTAACCAAACATATAATCAGGATAGGAGAATATCCGTGCCTCATTCTGTACCAAATATATTCACGATCAACACATGCACTGATGGAGAACCTTTCTGCAAAGTATTCGGTTCTCTGATTTACCAGCATCGGGCAAGTTAGCAGGATGTGGAATAAAGTCTCTTCCACCCTCACCTGATTACCGAATCTACACCATTTTCTGTCCACTGTTAAATTTCTAACATTAAAAATTTGGTTGGTATGCATTGACCTGGAAGGGTATTTCATCAAATAGTTTTTCCATATTAGGAAAGAATTTCCAAAAGGAGTGTGCTTGCTTGTAAAGTTTAGAATCTACCACTTTACTCATGGTAAGTGACCAATCGATCCGACGTATGATTAGTTTGCATTTGTTAGGCTTGTTCAGCAGAGTACTCCTTGTGATACTCAGCTCCTCCAACATATTTCCAACCTCCATATTTAATTTGATCATGGCTGGGCAGGTTAAATCACTTCCTGCTTGAGTGTAAAAATTGATGTTCCCAGACATCATACACTTTCCCCATAATAGGAGCCTCTTTCCAATTACCAAAGAGGATAAAGACTGCAAACCGAATTCATAACGTATGATCTCGATTGGAATACATTTGGGTAAAAAAAACCAAAATACCCCTCCATATGATTCCTTCCAGGACCTTCATAAATTCCGAAAATTCAGTTGCAAACAGTTCCAAACAATAAATTAGCCTCAGTACCACTTTTTTCATGTAATACTCCAAAATCGGTTTCATAGAAAATTTCCCAAATTTTCTCTCTAACAGTCTGATCTGCCTTAAAGCAACTTCAGCTTTTGCCTTAAGTTGGTTTTTAATCAAAGGAGCCGAGCCGGTACCTGAAAAACAGTACCCCAAATACTTAAAGGCTTTTTGCGACTTAATACGTTTCCCTTCGCAAAACCAGGTATAGGACTCCTGCTTCCTGTTAGATTTCCCCATACAGATAATGATAGTTTTTGTAGCATTTATTTTTAGGTGAAGTTGACTTATATATAGTTCAAACTCTTTTATGAGGCGTTGCAGACCCACTTTAGTATTGTCTAACAAAAGAAAGTCGTCTGCATATGCAAGCCACGATATACATGCACCATTCAGTTTGGGAGAAACCAGACCCTTATTGGTGAACACTGCTTGCTCTCCACTGACATATGAATTTAAAAAGTGGGTGCCAGCATGCAGCCTTGACGCAGACCATGTTTGGTTTCCATCTGCGAGGATAGCCCACCTTCAGAATCCAATCTTATCACCAACCTGGTGTCCGTATATAGGGCGATCACAATTTCCAACAGATGTTTCGGGATACCTAAAGATTTTAATTTATTCCATAAGGTGGGCCTATCAACTAAATCAAAGGCCATACTGAGGTCTATCGATGCAACAAAAGTCGAACTTGCTCCCTTTTCCAAGGCTTTGCTTTGTAAACATCTAAGGACCAGACCGCCACAGTCAGTGCCACAATTTCTTTTGAATCCAATTTGATTCGGACTCAATATTTGATTGTTATCAATCCAATTATGTATATCTACCAGCACCAGAGAGGCAAAGATTTTGGATTCTGAATCAGCGATGGCTATAGGACGATAACTTGCCAGTGACATTCGTGAAACTTTTTTGAAAACTGGAATAACTATTGAACCCCTCCATGACTGAGGAATAGTTTTCATTAAGCACATGTCTTTAAAGAAAAAGCATAAAATTCTTGCCCAGCACAGGGGGTTAGATTTCAGAACTTTATTAGTAAGATTGTTTAAGCCTGGCGCACCTGAGTTCTTTGATTTGATTATCAAACCTTTTACTGCTTCAACTGAGCATAACATAAGCCAAGATGAATCTGTCACTCCAGACTGCTGATATGTCTGCTTACTTGCACTGTATATGTTAGAAAAGTGGCCCGAACTATAACTCTTCGGGAATTGGGTTTATGATTGAATCCACCTGGAAACAGTCTACGTTGTTTATCAATTGCCAAAAGTTTGATGTGGATACACCCTTCATTGCTCCTAGCATTTTTTCTCCGTCCCGTTGTGCAGTAATGCAGTGATGGTTAATCAGCTAATACTTATACGACTGTTTCAGTTTTTTTATTAAACCCATAGCATTGGGATCCAGGGCACCCAATTATCGAATTCTTCTCACCTCCCTTTGTAAGACCACTTTTTTCTCATGGACCTCATAGTCCATACAGTGTTTGTGGCTTAACCTTGAGCATCCCCTGCGAGAGGACTGATCTTCCAGCTTCTGAATTCTATTACCAATAGTAGAATTAAAATGTTTCACTGAGAACATATGCAAACGCTGGTTTAACAGGGTTTCATCATATTCACGTATCATGGTAGCAGTGAATTTATGAGTTAAATTATGAGACCACTTTATCCGATTCTTTGAGGTGTTTAGTAGGAGTCCCTTATTGTACACCTTATGGTCCCTCTACAGGACCTTGGACTGAAACTCCACCATTAGCATACAATGATCACTTTCTGACACCTCCTTTACCTCAAATTTTACAAGGGCATTGCACAATCTGGCTGACAAAAAGATATAATCAATTATGGAAGCGCAGCCCCTCGCCTTCCAGGTAAAATGCTCATTTTGAATCAGTTCAAGACCCCTTAGGTCCCCTAATATAAACCATAATGCCCCCCTTAGCTTCTGGTTACAACACCTGGAGGAAGCGTTGGCCCTATTGAGGTAGAGATCATCACCAACCAACCTGTCCACTGAACAATCTGCATTTAAATCTCCTGCAATTATTATCTGACCTCCTTTGTTTTCAATGTACCAGGAATCAATTTTTTTCCCAAGCCTGTTAACTCATTTTCCAACTGCAAATCGGACAATTCATTCGCGTTCCAGTAAACATTTATTAACAACAAAGGGAATGCACCCCCCCAAAGGTGGTTAATAAAAAGGATTGCCCGTTGTTCCCACCCCCTCTTTTTACAAAAGGAGAGTCTTTAGATGCCGTAATCAGGCCCCCTTTGGGTCTGCCCCTCAGACCTCTTACTGCACATAATTCATCCACTGCAAATCCCTCCCAGCTCACCTTTGAAGTCAACCACGTTTCATGAAGGAGAATTAGATCAAAAGTTGACAGATAATTCATGAGTTTCTCGTTACTAAAAAGATGGTAACAACCTCTGGAATACCAGCTAAGCAATTTCAAATTATGATTCCTTCCTAAAGTGATTTCCCAAGCTGTTTTAAATTGCTGATCGCATCCCGTAGAGATAGGGCCAGCCATTTCCAATCCTGCTTATCTGACCCATCATCCAATCTAGTGTGTGCCTCAACCTCCTTTTTTTCATAAACAAAACCATTCGCTCTAAGCCCCCCCCCATCAAAGGCTTGTGACGGAACTGTCTGAGCTTTAAATTGAAAAAAGGTCAAATCCCATGCGTTGAAGGGCTTCCGCCTCTTTCAAAAGCATTGATTTCACCAAGGGGGACGGGATCACCAACCTAACAAAATCGAGTAGGTTTTTATGCAAAAAATCCACCAATTGGATATTGGCAGAGGAGATTAGATACAGTTCAGGAATCTTTGCCAATAGGGAGAGAATGTAAGGTCTATTCAAAGGTTGATACCCCCCAACTTTGAAGAGATGCACAGTATCAAACCTGGTTGATCCGGAAAGGTGGCCGGTCTGAGATCATGGTCATAGCTTATTTCTCCTCTTTCCCTTAGATCCACACCCTTCTCAAAATCCCTGATGTTAGAATTGTGGTTAGGATCATTTGCTACCTCACCTCTTTGTTACTTTTTATAATTTGTTAACCCCTCAGGCCTCTCCTTCTCTTTCAATAATTGGTTTTCAGTCATAGTATTTTGGACAACCTTCAACAGATCTTCCACTCTTTTCTGAGGGTCGTCAAGAGCCAAGTCAATTTTGTCCTCCAATTCTTTACTGGATGCCATCCTAATCCCCATCAACCCTCTGCCATTATTTGTCTCTATTACATTAGTAATATTTCATATTCACTGTCTGCACAACCAGTCTTTTGCCTTGGTTTCCAAAGGATCCAGCTTCCAGAGGCATGTAATTGTTTTCCCCGTCCTCCTTATCTCTAGCCTTACTAGTGACTGAAACATGTTTGATTCGACCTGTATCTTCAAACTCCTTGGACCTCATTACGAGTATGGAGGTAGCCATGGAGCTACTAGCTCCATGGCTGCCTCCGTACCGGGCTCCATTAACGGGTTCCTGCAATGGGGACTTACCGGGTTACATCGACATAGGAGGACCCGGTAATTCCTCCTTGCAGGAACCCATCTACATCCCCATTTGAGCCCCCATAGGACTCTATGGGAATGGGGAGGAGGTAATAACGGGCAGAGTACATCTGGCCCGTTATTACCTCCCTCTTCCCCTCGCGGGACCCGGAAAGGACACCTGGTTTTACGAGGCATCTGATCTGGGTCCCGCAAAGGGAAGCTGGTAATCAGTGCTCTGTAATGAAGGGGGCCAGTCCCATACCGGCCCCTTCATTACAGGTGCGCCAGCCGTATAATGAGGCCCCTTGTCTGAGTTTTTTGCAGTATTTTCGAAAATATCAAAAATATCACTTAAACCACTTTCAAGGCTGTTCAATTGGTTGTAAGGGGGGGTCCTTTTTTTTCTTCATCGTTTCATAAATCCCTTCTAGCCCTTCTTGGTATTCACACTGAGTAGATTGTTCATTAGAGTGTTTGGGCCTCATTACACAGACGGCGGTGGATCAAGGTGCTGTTAGCCGGTAAAATACCGGCACCGCCTTGGTGGAAAGGGGAATTACCGCCCTATTCCAAGGTTGGTGGGGCGGTAATTCCCCCTTCCCCCATTGCCCTTCCCCATTCCCATTTTTGCCCCATTGGGCATAATGGGAATGGGGAAGGTGCTAATTACGGCACCGCAAATTGCGGTACCGTAATTAGCTCCCTGGTCCCTTTGCGGGTTGGTTTTCAACGCCTGCAAAAAGCAGGAGTTAAATTCTCCAACCCGCAAAGGGACCTCGTAGTAAGGCGGTAAGGGTTAACGGTCACCGTTACCATTAACAGTGACCGTTAACCCCTACCGCTGTCCGTGTAATGAGGCCCTTTGTCTTTGGGAATATTCATTAGGTCCACTTTTCCATTAGAAGGCACTTTATGTTTACCTACGTGTGCTTTTGCATCAGCCAAATCATTTTCAATCTGATGTTTAAAATCAAAATCCCTCAAAAAGTTTCTGGACGTTTTATTTTTCAGCTCATTTTTTTTTATTTATTATTATTTTTCTCTGCCTGTTTTTTGCTGTTTTAATGTTGGAATTGCTCGGGGGACAGCAGGACAGGGCAATACTTCACCGTTACATTCAGCACTTGACATGGGGTTCCCCCTACTCTTTGCTGACACCTCCAAACCATTTGACACCTTCCTTACAACCACCTCCGAAAATGTAGGGACGAGAGTCCTCCCATTACATACAGCTTCAATTGGGTGACCTGGAAGCTGAGGTAGCTCTTTCTCGGGTGCCCTCCCTTCAGTTATAGGCCATTCTTTCCACCCCACAACCCAACCCAAAAGGGACTAGCTCTATTGAATATACCCAGCATTGTTGTCGCCTCCACTCCCAATGGAGACTCATTTCTATTTCTACACCCCAACTGAATGTCATAGACCGATCTTCAAAAATATCATCAGAGATGAAGATAGCCAGAGTATCAGTACACAGGTCTTCAAGAACCCTACCGTTCCCCACTATTGGATCCTCTTTTGGGGCTCCACTGCTCAACTCTTCCCCAAACAAAGGTTGAGAGGGATCCATATTGGTGTCCATGTTTTTCAAATCCACAGAGCAGTCCTGGGCACACTGCAGCATTTCCTCCTCCTCCGCGCTTGGCACGGGGAGAGGAAGCGCCGCCGCCCACGCCAGGCTAGCTCTTTGCGTGCTGACCACATGGAAGAAGTCCGCCCCATGTTCCTTCCTAATTTCTGGCATTTTGTTTCCCCTCATATCACAATATAGATCCCCCTGATAGTAAAAATGCTCATAAACCACTCAAAATCAAAACATGAAAAAAGAAATTATAACAGGTGTTCCCCCTCACCCCAAACACCCGCCCAGCCAAACAGCCAAGCCACTTGTATCCACTTTGTGCGCGCGTAAGTGCTCTAGTGGCGGCTATTTGGAGAGGCTGCAGGGCTCAAAGGGGGCGGGCAATACTCGCAAAGGTGCAAGGGAGTTGTGGTCCAAGAGCAATTGAAAGTCCGTGAAAGTCTGTGTTTCAGCAGAAAATGTAGCACACAGGCTTCCTCTTACAGATGACGGTCTATAAACCTCAGCAGAAGGGCAGAAAGGCAACAAAGCATACCGCCCAGCCAAACAGCCAAGCCACTTGTGTCCACTTGGTGCTTGTATCACATGCCTCCCTTACCAGACCTCTATTTGATCATGACTCACATTGTGTGACAAATGAGTGTGAAAATGGAGATTAGATTTACAATTTGTGAAGTTATGCCTGGTCAGACTCAGGCCTCAAAGGCATTCAGTCAAATAAATAGTAGACCTACTTAGAATGGTTTGTAGATGGCGACCAGGATCGCTCTGTATGTACAGAAAAAAAGAATACAACTAAAAGGAAAAGTTCAAATAAGAACTTGGTAGATGTATGCTTGCCTGCAGAGCTGTCCTATGCCCTGTGGTCACTTTGCTTGGGTGACAGGGTCTGTGGGGTAGCCTGAAGACCTTACATGGCTACTGAAGGCACCTAAGCAAGACCAAATGATGTGCTCAGGGTAGTGTTGCCACTGAGCATGGCCAATGCATACCTAGTGACTACTTTGAGTAGGTGAACGATACCACAGTGTTAATGTGGTAGATTTAGGCCTACTACATCTACTGAAGATCCCTGGGACGTGGCCGAAGTCCATTCTCAGAGAAAGCAGCCCACCTGCCACATTTGATGGAGCTTCCTGGGGCATGGCGCAAGCTATGCCCCGTGGCCTCTTTGGGTAGGTAACCAGGTCAAGGGGCTAGTCATGGTCACAAACCTGTCATGGCTACTGATGGCTTCTGAGGAATGGGCAAAAGCAATGACTAGACTATTTTTGCACGATCAGGAGGTGGAGCAAATAGAGTGCTGGAGTGAGCCATTATTAATCCATAACTGTGCTCCCATTTTGCCACTATTGGGCCTTGTAGTAGACAAGTCTACATTGATCATACGACCCCTTACACCATGCAGAACTTCTGTGGGTTCCACCAGGAGTTTTTGCCCCTTTGGACCCTAGTGGGAAGATGGATAGGACTGGAGGCAGATGAGTGACTTTGTATATATGAGTAGCTAACCCCGGAGATCATCCTGTTTTTGTTTGTTTGTCCTACCTACTCCATATTACAGACTCATTGGCTTCAATACCCTTAAAGGGGCAGGCCTCAAGAAAGTGCTGGAAGCTTTGATGTGGGCAAAGAAGATAATGCTTCTGGAAGTTGTTTTAGAGTTGCAAAATCTATCTGTGGGCCATGGTCAATCAAGTCCAAAGCACTTTTAATTGCTGATCCAGTTAACACCTAGATATGTATTGGAGGTGTCCTGGGAGGTGGGGCAGCAAGGATAATGTAAAATGCTGACTTCTCGCATGTTTCTGTAATCCCCATCTCTCTCTCTTCAGGACCTGTTATTAGGAATAGTATTCATGTGTGTAATTCACTAATACTTATTGTTGTTTTCAATGTAGTTCGTATATATTTTTGTTGTATTTTGTAATAGCCGCGCAATACAATACAATGAATCTGAATTGAAAGAAGAGGTCAGTGTGGTGGTTACTATATGTTATGCTATATTGCACACATGCATGTTATTCAACACTTGGTAATGTATGCATTTTTTTTTTCAGGCCTGCTGTTGCTGACTATTGGTATTCCTTGTCATATCTTTACTTAAGCACACTTGGAACATTAATTGTTATCATTGTAGGTGTCCTCGTCAGCCTCATAACAGGTAGGTGTATGTCTCAATGTGGTAATCACACTTGCTTTACAGAGCTAAGAAACGTCCATGTTGTTTTTCTAAGTACGAAATTCTATCCTTAGAACTTTCCTGCCCCAGTCCTTGCAGGTACCCACGCCCTAAGCCCACCCATCTGGCCTCTGTGCCTGCATCCAGGGAAGCAGACACCTTGTGGTATTGGAGATGCCCTGTGCTGCCTATATTTCCCCTTCTTCTCGCCGTATTGTTTCATCATCATACTATACTTTATTCGGCAATAAGCCATACCAGTGAGCAGAAGTGGTAGTCTCACAATAAATTCAATCAGATAAACAATTGTAAAAATCATGTTAAAAGCGAATAGGACATTATCGATCAGAAATGTTAGAACAGCATTGTGTAGAAGATATTTCACCATACAAGATAATGCAATACAAGTTTCCAAGTTTGATTAAAAACAAATATGATAAACTATCATTTGTTAAAAAAAACAATTCTATTAAAATGTATGTTGAAGGAAAAAAAATCATTAGTGACCCGGATTACTGGTTTTATTTCTTAGGATCCATTCCCGGAATAGATAGGTTGCCACTGCGTGGACAAATGCTGCGTTTTCCGTTCTTTTATATGTGGCTTCTGCCGAGTTAGCATTGTGGATTCTAGCTGCATCTCACCTTGCTTTTAAATATTGTGCTCAGAGGCACAGCCTTTTATAGATAGTGTAAAGCAGTAAACAGTGAGTTTCGGTGTCACTGGTGCCAATACAATACGGGCAGGAATGTGCAGGCCTAAGACCCCATTTCAGTGTGTGGATGCCCTGAGGTAGGGTATCACGCCTCAGTGTAAAGAAAAGTGGAAATGATGCTCTTGGTTTGACATAGTCCAGGTATGATTCACAACACACAGACCAGTATATTGTGTGAAAAGATCCTGTGCAGCTCTGAGCTAAATAGATCCAGTTTATGGGTGCAAAATTACCCGAGGCATATTTTCCCGTACCGCCGTCTTTTTCATTCAGTCACTGGCCTAGGCTGCTACAAGGCAGGGAGACTAGGGTTTTTGTATTTGTTTTATATGTTTGTGTTTCCTCACTATACACTATCAACTAAGTAGATATGTTTTAATTTCAAAGTCACTGAGTTTGCCAAGAGGCATCTAATCTTACTGCCTTATAATCGCTAGTGGGGGTGGGTCAAGACAAATAGCTAAGAGATATACTCGGGGATGACAACAGATAACCAAAGCTCACTGAGCCTTTCTCATACCAATATATTCATCTTAAAAACTCCAAAACTCTACCCCAGATTTCTGAAAATTGTTCTTCTTGCTCCTTAATTTTATAAACAACTTTTTCAAAAATGTCAAAAGATGCCTCAAGTTGCCTAGCCATGGTTCTATACTAGGGCAACATATAAATATCCGAATTAATTTTTAGCCACCATCAAAGATCATGAAACCAATAACTGGTATTTCCCAGAAAGATTCTGTAGGAACATCATACACATATCACCATTGCTCTTAAGACTTCTATAAGACTTCTATCCCTTGACTTATCACCACTGCCATTTTCTGTCCCAGCTCTCCCCACCAGGGCTTTATTATGGGGCAGTCCATAATCATTTGAGACAGAGTACATTTCCCTCCTGACACATCCAGCAGTTATCTGCTCCTCCAGCAGCCTCCCTCCTCCTGTACAGACATGTAGGAGGCAGTATAGTCTTAGAACAATTCTCTGTTGGGTATGCACCATGTCTTAAATCAAGACTGCGTCGTCACTCCTCCTCCCCCCTCCAGATGACTCATGCATATATTTTACATCAGGCTAACCCGTAGCCCTTACCCATTTTAATTGTTTTGTTTGGGGCAATTAGGTGGCACTGAAAAACGCTACCTTTAAATCAATCTATGCCCATTCATCAATCTATGGAATCGGATGCGTGGGATTTACCTTGGACTTGTATGGATTTCAGATCGGTTCAGCATGCCCCTGCAGGCGGCCAAGTGACTTGCGCGAAAGACCATGCATGGAAGGGGGCGGAACCCGAAAATGGGGAAGAACATGCGAAAAGGTGGGCTTTACCAGGGACGTCCGCAGGCAGTCCATCACATTCCCACTATTGTGCAGAACAATAAGTATTCAGGGATCTTATTGTGCAAAGTCCCCACTTGAAAATGGCCATGCAAAACCCTTATGCTATCCGCCACCCGAAGGCAGGCGTACAGACATGGGCGCATAGGAATCACTGAGCAGAGGTAAGATCGGGTGTCGGATTTAGGGGTGCGTGCACGCAGCCGGGCTCATATACTGTGTAGCGGGTGCAGGTGTTTAAGGCGGTTTTCATGCAGATTTTCAGAGTTTTACCCGAGTTAAGATAAATTGAACGCATGTTTTTGGGGTGCCGGTAACAGTTACGGGGGTCCTTGTGGGGGACCCCACGCACTGTTTTGAGGGTGCATGTATTTGTGCCCATGGAGCATGCAAAGGTGGCTGTTTCTGGCTGTTTTTGATTTGCGTGGGCGCATGTGGGGGGCCTACCGGCCATGATTTGCATAAAAAGTTACTTTTTTGTGAACAATTCAATAAATATGCAGAGTGTGCAGAAAAACCTCTGTGTGCAGGCTCGCACAGTGATGTTCTTGGCGCGCAAGCGATGCAGGATTTCTGCACACTTTTCCATGAATCAGACCCACAGCCTGTAGGTGTTGTTATTTGCCCACCCGTTAACTGCCTATGGCCATGCTAATCACTATGGCCATTCTGAACCAGTTCCTTCCCCGCCCTGTCCAAAAAACCTCCTCATGGGAACTTTTTGAGCTCACTTTAATCAAGCCTTACCACCAAACTTTGCACTCGAAGTGCCTGCCAGTGCTTTGTCATGCAGCCTTTTGTAAGTTAATCGCATAATTGGAGTTGTAAACCTGCTACTGGTGCAATAAAAATGCCTAAATTAGTTCTGCCTTCAGCCACTCGATTTATAAACACTCTCCATGTCCTTCACTGAAGTCCTGCTAAAAACAAGCATTGGCAAAGCCAACCGTTTGGGCTTGTATAAAAGTATTAGGCACACAAAGTCCCAAACTGTTGGCATTGCCAATGTTTGTTTTTAGAGGCATTTGATGCAAGAATTTGTGATCACTTCAGAAACGTAAGATGTTGACGCGTTGCTCTCCAGCTCTTTCAGAATGAACCTTACAAATCGCACGGTAGTTTCTGTATTGTTTGATAGTTCTAGGATCTACAGCTGATACATGTCTGCAGCCTGGATTGAAGCCTGAGGTCACAGTGCGGAACCACATGGAAGCCTTGATCTCCAATGACTGTAAAAATGTCATAATGGCCAGGGACTTTAATGTGAGCCCTGACTCACTTTGAGTGCAGACTGGTTATACCAGAGACAGCAATGAGAGAAAAAGGAAAAACCTTGAAGAATTTGCAAACTTGTTGGGTCTCTCAGACATATGGAGACATCTTAATCCGAAGAATAGAGACTATACTCTGCCACACATCAGTCAGCTTCATGAATAAACCTGAGTTTAACAGATGTGGGAATCACTAAATCAGCCATTGCAACAATGATAAGGAATATTGTCTGCCTGACCATGCTCATTTGGAAATGGAAAGGGTAGGGTTTGAGTGTGTTACAGTGGCGCTAGGTCGATTGTGGAATTTCTCTTGGTAATCTTTAATATGTATATAGAGATTCTTAGAGGCTCCTTTAGGTTTTAAAACATGATTATTTCATTGGTATAGTTCAAACTTCTATTAGTACAGGTCAGCCAACACATGTTTTGACCTAACATGGGGTCTTCTTCAAGGCTGTGGTGGGTATACATTTACTGCATTTTCCAAAAGTATATAATGAAAACAGTCAGATATGT
The DNA here is from genome assembly GCF_040938575.1 of Ambystoma mexicanum. Lineage (NCBI taxonomy): Eukaryota > Metazoa > Chordata > Amphibia > Caudata > Ambystomatidae > Ambystoma > Ambystoma mexicanum. Next base: position 873,726,090 of record NC_090936.1, read on the forward strand.
CACAAATAAGAAGTTAAAATATTTGGTGATATGTGATAAATCGCAAAACATGGTAGTCCTTTCAGAAGCTTTGATGCCGTTGTCGAAGGAAAACGGTCTCTGGGCCCCGTGACGGGATTCCAACCAGGGTTTGTGCCACAGAGGGATGCTTGGGCAGCTGAGCTGTCTCCTGTTGGGATCGAGTGCACCAGTGAGTGCTGTTCTACTGTTGCTGTTCTGCTGGGACCCAACCACGTAGCCTTCGTTATTGGACAAGTCGTCTTTTAATCACAGAACTTTGGCCACACCCTCAAGTTAAAGTGCTTCATTATAAGCCCCTAGGTGCGTGACCATATGAATGCACCGGTGAGTGCTGTTCTGCTGTTCGTGGTGTGCATGGGGGTGTGGAGGCTGTTAATTACTTCCTGGAATATAATCCATGTGGTTTGGGCAGGGAGTGTGTTGTCATGTCGCAGTTGAAGAGCGGTACCAATTGAGGAGAATTGCTAAACTGGCTTGTAAACGATTGAATGGTGTTGTGAATAGCAAAATAAAACCTATTGCTAGGGTGTAAAATGTGGTTTGCATGTCCTCTGAGGGTTTGACACAAGGGATGATTGAAGTGGTATGGGAAGAGGTGAGCCGGCTATGGCCCAAGAAAGGATTACTGCATACTTTAAGCCAATTAATAAACAGGGTGCCTTAACCACATGTGTGGAAGTAGATGTCTACCCAGATAACAGGGGTGTAAATGATATTGATTTATCAGAGGTAGATCCGATTGACAACAACTCTCTCCTGAATATGGTGAGAAATTTACAAAATCCTAGAGCTGGGGAGATACAAACAACTTGCTTAGATGTGGCGAATTTACCATTTTCTTTGGAATCTCTGCAAGCTATAAATCTTGAAAAGTCCCCTGATCTTGAGAGATTAGCAGTGAGGGTCTGGCCTCTTCATCTTGACCGGAGGATTCGTATTCCTCCGAGTTATCGGCGGAGGAGTTGAGGATAGAACCAGAGAGCATGAAGATTCTAAAAGCATTATTTACTATGTGTAATTCCACATATAAAGAACAGCAATTCTTGAAAGTGGGTCTGACTAAATTGGTAGTGGTGGTCTTAAACAACTACGAACCCAAATCTATTGGGACCCAGACCAACTTCTCCGACCACACGACAGCCTGTATATTGTTGCAGTCTGGAGAAGTTAATGCGGTTGTTTCCATATTGATGGTTCATGATGACATTGAAGTTATCCTAACCAGCCCTTATCCCCAGAGCCCCATAAACAGAGATCTGACACAAAAAAAAGTAGAACCAATAGCTAATGGTAAAAAAAAGGAACAGGTACAATAAAAGTCCAAACCTAAACATCCCCACCAAAAAAATGGTTACAAATAAAAAAATAAATATGAAACAAGCATTGGAAATTGTGTCCTCAGAGAAGTTTAACTGTATTGAAACACCTTCTCGCTTCCACCTAACTATGGAGGAAGAGAGTGAGGCTTTGATTTGGGTCCATCCTGGTATTAGACCGGAAAGTCATGAAAACTTACATCAGTGGTATCTAACAAGGAGATTAAACAAGGTAGACTTGAATCCTGAATGAATAAAATGATGAAAAGAATAATAACATTAATCCTCCCATAAATGGGGTTACTTTTTCCCAGTTTGAAGAACAGGGCAACCCGTAGGACCTTGTAGAATGGGACATCAGCCAACAGATGGGCTTTGTCGCCCACCCAGGATTCTGTTCATACTAATCTGATGCAGCACTCTACCAAAGCAGCTATAATCAGTATAAAGGGTATAGTTTACAACCCGAAATTGTTGTCTAAGAAGATTTAAATCAGGGATCCCTTTGCTTCTATACAAAGCCCGTAATTGTCCATCTAGTTTCCCCAATTGTTACATAATGTATTCTATCCTATGCCCCACATTTTTTCTGAGCTTGGATATGAGGCATCTAGAATTGAACAGAAACTGCCTCACAAAGCACCTGAACAGATGAAGAATATGGAAACCCCTAAGCCTGGTACAGATATGGACCTTGATAAGATAGTTTATTGTCAAGGGCCTAAGAGAGAGTATTCCTGGTATGGATAGACAGGACCCTCATGGTAACCTAGGGGACATTTGTGAGACTGTTGACTGAAGTATTGCTGGGGTGGGGGGGCTTTTTGAGCTGTATTACCTGGAATACCAGATGATTTCATTCTTTTGTATCTAACAGTGCGGGAATGGCCTTGCTGTTAGAGGCCAATATTTTTGCCGTACAAGAGACATGTTGGTTGAGTTTAAGTTGGAAGGCAACCAAATTATCCAGCGACAGGCTAGACACAGTATAGCCGGCAGACCCTCAGGGGGTCATATCCAGGGGGGGAGATCAGAACTGTCCTTTTCAGAATATATATTTATCACATCCTCCACTCACATGCTGGGGGGAATCCTAGGATGTTTAATTGGTGATCGTATACAAAAAGTGCTTATCATCAATGTCTACAATCCTCCCAATAATGTAAATTCTTTACAAATTATTTCGAATCTAGATAAGATTTGGGAGGATTGGTCTAAAACGTGATGCTGGTGCACTGTTCTTAATTTTTGGTGACCTCAATTACTCTAGATTTCACGGATGGGAGGTCTCCAAAAACTTTGAACTTGCCCTCAATGATCTGAAAGCTTCTCCTGTTTTAGCTGATGAGAACTTGCTAAGCAAGGCAAATCTATGGGATGTCTTTATTAACTCCAACAGCTTACTGCAGTTGTATCCTGGTAGCTGGGAGTTTGGTGGTTAACCTTATACTTGGTGTGCTAGGAATTACAGGTCATCGATTGATTATATTCTATTTCCGTTTGCGTTGTGCCAAATTATTGGAAAACTGCAGATCATTCCCACTCCTGTGAGCGATCATGTGGTAAAGAAATTCAACATTGCTTCTCGGCTGTCACTGAAATAAAGGACAGCGGGTGAGGTAAGGGTGAACCTGACTGGTAATAGAATATACAGGTGCTATATAGCTTTCTTTGATTTGTTTTGTCCCATTTAGATAGCTGAAGAAAAAGTGTTGTCTGTTCTATGGTTATCTGAGAATGCAAAAAATGTCATCCAAAAACCTGACTGTTTAAAATGATCATTTAAAAAAAGTGTTTTGATCCAATTGTAGAGGGTGAAAAACATGTTCAACCACTGAGAAAAATGAAAAGATTAACTGATGTGGATGCTAAAACGAAGGAGGAAAAAAAATAATAGCCCAATTGAAGACCAAATATAAACATGTACTTAAAAAGACATAAATCGTTGACAAGCACCACACAATAGTTTACTATGTATGAGGCTCTGTGCTATGCTGACAGTCATACATTTTGGAACTTTTATAAATCTCATATAATCATGGATTCAAGAGTGGGAATTAAAGTCAACCCTATATCTGAAAAAAGAGTGGGTGAGATATATAATTGGTCAATATTATAAAGCTAGTGACGTTAAAGCTATTAAAACAGTCTGCAATAGAGGAGAGGTGGGGTATGTTAGACATTGAGACAGAGACAATCAAAGTGATTATCAGAAAGTTGAAGCCCCCCAGGGCCCCTGGCCCTGATGGAATACCCAATTTAATATATAAACATAAACCTGAATATTGGGGCACCATCCTATCTCATCTCTTCGAGAATGTCATTAACACAGTCCTCATGCCCATTAGCTGGAAAACATCCATTGTAATACTGGTGTTTAAAAAAGGGTCTAGAGATAATCCCAGAAATGATTGCCTTCTAGTTATGGCAGATGCATGCTCGAAGATATTTTTCCAGATTCTACTATTGGAAATGAAAATGTGGATTAAAAAATACAATCTATTACCTGTGTTCCAAACAAGGCTTGGACAGGGGATTGGCTCCTTGTCAAACCTTTAGTCTTTGGCTTTTCTTGTGCATCAAAGCAAGAAGAGAGAACATGACGTTCTTTAGATATGCTTTATAGATTACAAGAGTGCCTTTGACACTGTAGACAGGGAGAGATTGTGGGCTAAACTTCAGGAGTGGAACTTGAGTCTGATTGTCTTATATTTTATTCAAGAGCTTTATTCAGACACAGTGGGCCTCATTACAACTGTGCCGGTCCGGTAACAACGGTAGCGGTAAACCCACCGGCACTGTTGTTACCGGAACAGCACAGTACAACTCTGTGGGGTCAGACCTGGCGGGCGGAACGGCACCCACCCACAGAGTTTCATAGAAGCACCGGCACTGTTATTAACAGTGCTGGTGCTTCCGTGGTCCCCATTCCCATTGCGTCCTGTAGCACTCAAATGGGAACGGGATTAACATTTACTGGCGCCTGACTTCCTGGAACGCCGGGGTCGTAATCCCCTGGTGTTTCCGTCAAGCCAGGCACCGGTAAATATTGCAAGTCCAGCGGCAACCCTTGTTATGAACACTTGTTATGAGGCCCAGTCACTTAAGTGCGATTAAACCAGGACGGTACACTCAACGGTAAAATAAATACTAATTTTGGGTTAAAACAGGGATGCCCATTGGCACCGATATTATACAATTTATATGTTGCAGACATGGAGCAGCATATGAAGTATACCTTTCCACCGAAAATAAGAAATGAATTTGTAAGTTGGCTTGCCTATGCTGATGATGCTTTTCTGATTGACCGCACTGCAATTGGTTTACAACGCAGGATGCATTGCCTATGTGAGTATTCCCAGATAAACAATTTGAGCATTAACTATAATAAAACAAAAAGTATGGCTATTTCTCCAAATAAAAAGGGAAGAAAGCAATTTAAATGGACTATGGACAATGAAATCATTGAAGTTGTGTATTCCTATATATCGGGGGGGGTCTACATATCTAACTCCATGAGTAAAAAAGCCCTCAAAAACTTTGTTCGACAAAAGGTCAAGCTAAGATTTGTAGCTATGCTTAATTTGATCAGAAAGACGACAGGATATTCAATTGAAGCTCTTGTTAAATGACCTAAAACCTGAATTGTACCTTGTTTGACCTATGGCCTTGAGATATTTTTATGAATAAAGAAAGAATGGGCATTAAGAAATTGGAGGGGAAACTTAAGAGAATAGCGTTGGGGTTGCCGGGAAATACCCCAACAGAGGTGATGAATTGTGAATTAGGACTAATATCTTTTGAAACCCAATTGAAAATAAGAATGGGAATTTTCTTCCTACGAATGCTGGACAAGAAGGATGATAAGGACTCTTGTTTGCCAACTTCAATAGCCTGTTATCAAAGTATCTGGTCAATAACCCCTTAGGGGAGTGTGTGGGAGGTGCATACCAATTCATTGAGGAGATTGGTTTTCAGGTTTCTCCCGAAGACCCAATCGGGGTGATGGAAAAAAAAGTTAGCTGCGATATGGGATAGAAATGCAAATGGGCCTCATTACAATACCGACGTTAGCCGTGCCGGTATAACAGGCACGGCTGCCGCCGGTATAATTTTATTTCTGGGGCACAGGAATGGGCAATTATTGGGTCATTACGGCCTGTAATTAACTTATGATTGGAATTGTTCCCTACCCTTTCTCACACAGATGCCTGGACAGGACACTGTATGCGCTTAGATTTTGTAGAATATGTAATTTAGCGGTTGAAACCCCCATATATTTGTTCACTTTGTGCCCGAAATTAGAGGAAATATACAAAAAGGCTTATGGTGGATTGAGGTTTAAATTCGAGAACCTTACTTTTGATAATGTATGGGCTTTTATATATCCAGGGCGGTCAACAACTTTAAATGTTGCAGCTTATCAAATATGGACCAAAATCCAAGAATTGATATAATTGCACATAGGGCTGTTTACAATCTTGTGAATTGCCCAATATTGTTTTATATAACAGAGGAGGATTTTAAGAAAAATAGGCTTTGTGTCTGCAGTGGTATGACAATAGGATTTATTATGATAGCTGTTGATAATAGCTTTTTAGGTTGTGTTGACATTTTAAGCCATGAATTGTATTATAGCTCGTTTATCACTAAAATGATTTTTAGCTATGTATCATGTTAAATCGTGGTTTTATTTGTCTTTCACTATTATGTAGTATATCCCATGTTTATTAATTGTAAAAGTGTGTTAAAAGTTTACTTAACCAAAATAACACAATCAAAAAGAAAAAAAATCATGGTAGTGTTTGAGAAGAAACCGTTTGCAAGCATGACATATAAGTTGATTATTTCAAATCAATATCCTTTTAGTTTTAGTTGGTGACAGGAGATATCGGTGACAAGTTATGCACTTAGGTCGGTATGGTGTATACAGTTTGTGTTGAGACAGTTGTATACAGGGTTTGTCAGAGCATGTTTCATTCACAACAATTGAAAGTGTGCACCAAGGAAGTAAACGGGGGAGAAACCGGGGGGTGAAAAAAGGCGTGGAGAAGAGTATTGGTTAGGCACAAATAGTAGGTAAATGGGACCCTAGTGGTGTCGTCAGAATTGTAATGTGGACCTTACTGTGTGGTAATTGCAGGAGAAAAGTATCAGAGTAGATAGGGCACTCGTGTATAGGGCGTTTATTAGTGTAGGAACCTGGAGAGTAAGCATATGTTGTGGGTTGTTACATATGGCAGTGGGCATCTTGAGAAGCAGAAAATGATTTCTGTCATGGCCCAGTGTGGCTAGTCTGCATATTAAAGGGTATATTTAAGAGGGATTGGATACCCAATAGTGTGTGGGTGGCCTTTGTCTGGATAGAAGATGTGTGTGAAATCAGGGTGGAGTAGCAGGTGGTGAGTGTCGATGTCCGAGAGGTCATGGTGTGCTGCGCTGCTGGGCAAGGGTAAAATGTGATGAGCGAGAAACAATGAGGGTGAGGTGGGTATGTGGAGAGCATGACGAGCGGGTGCAGAGTGGCAGGATAAGTTGTGAGCCAGTGACATGTTGAGTTGGGGGTCCGGCTGGGGTTGTGAATTGTAGATACCAGTGTTTATGGTGTCGGTGTGTCAATGCAGGAGTGAGCGCACTGAAGTCGGAATGAGCATGCCGGGATTGGCAGGAATGAGCTGTGCTGTTAGGGTAGTCATGCTCTGCTTAGAAACAGGAGTGAAAAGGCCTGGTGGCTCCCGTGGATCCCAGGTCGGGGATTTAAGGTAAGGTGGGTGGATGGTGATTGGTGGGGTTGGGGGTTTATGCTAAGAGTGGAAGCTCTTGTAAAGGTCTACTGCTGCCAGTAGTGTCATTACAGTATGCGGATGAGTGAAGCTTGGGTGTGTGCTGATCACCCCGAGTGCGTGACTAATGAGGGATAGTTGTGGGTGCCGAGCGCAGGGTTAAATCATGAGGCTGAGTAGTGAGTCCAGATATCTGGAAGATGCAGAACAAAGTCTAGGGAAAATACCCATGTCGATACGAGAGTGGCCTGTGCCGGATCTACATGGAAGCAGAGGAGTGACACTGGAGAGGGGGGATGCATCGCTAATCCTTGGTCATCTGGCTGAGGCACTTACCTGTTAGGCTAGCATGCCTCTATTTCAAGATGAGCGGTCGCGCTGATCAGTTGATGCTGGCTGCAATCTTGTAATCTAATTTAAATAAACCTAGGTCTCATCTGACTGGGCATCGGCAGGCACCAATGTTTTTGCTTAGGGCTGATGTTAGTCATGTGTTGCAGGTTGCATCTGGCCTGGACTGTGTACGCAGAAGTTAGTATTGCAAGTGGGCAGCAATTTTGTTATTTGGCCCTCCAGCGGCCCATTGTGTGACTAGGTACTGGGCACTTTCAATTTTAATTTTCACACTAGCCTCATTCATTTGCTTTTTCCTAACCCCCCCTGCACGCCCCACGGGTTACAGTGTACACGCTCGCCACATACTTGATGGCCCTGCATATATATATATTTTTTTTAAATGCAGTTTTTATTAGTTTTTAAGAAAAAGAAAAGCAAGCTTATGCATATAGTATTCATTGGACGCACGCCCGTAACAACTTCAAAGTATAACAGAATCATAAGGCTTAATGCTTTCAACCCCGCCCCCACCCCCCATTCTCGGGTCTCAGTGAACACATTTTAAGAGTCCTTTCTTCGGGCAGCACCAGCCGGGCCCGTGGCCAACTATATACAATCGCCTCCCCTGATTCCCATGCAAAGGGGTCCACACAAAAGAATTAGTTTCGGGCCGGGTGGAGAAGCTCGGCTGCCCTCAGGGCTGGACCTCCGTGTTGGCAAACGCCTCCATGAATTGCAGCCAGTCGGTTTCGATCTGCGCACTTGAGCCTGTATTGCGGCCGTTAGTTTATTCATAAGGTAGATGTCCTTGGCCACTGCCACCCACTCCCTCTTTGTTGGAAGGGCAGGTCTTTTCCAGGTCCTGGCTCGAGCCGCTCTAGCTGCTAGCAATAGCGAGTGTGTCACGTCGATTTTCCCAGTGCTCATCTCTGTGTTGCAGGCCGAAAATCACCAGTATGGGATCCAAACAGTAGTCCCCGCCCCCCACCTCCCTAACCCAACTAAGCACTTCTGACCAGTAGGTCTGGACCTTGTGGCATGTCCACCACATGTGCCAGTAGTCAGCTTTCTCTCCACATCCATGCCAACACATTGGGACTACATCTGGGAACATCCTTGAAAGAGAGATCGGGTCGTACTGCCACCTGTGGAGGAGCTTGACAGCATGGGACTTGTATTGGCATGAAATCGACATCTTGAAGGCCCTAGTGCAGATTTTCCCCCATAGACCATCCCCGATGGTGCAGCCTAGGTCCCTTTCCCATCTTCTCCTGAGGTTCCTGGTGGTTCCCTCACAGGGGATCAAAAGTGCAGTGTACAGGAGGGAGATGAGGCCCTTCATTTCCGTGTGGGAGTCTAATATTTTTTCCACCGGGGTGAGTTTCCTCTGTATGCATTCCTTGAGTTTTGGGTTCATCAGGATTCCCTTAAGTCTGAGGTATAGGAGTGGCGAAAGTCTGCCGATACCCAAAGCCTCCTCAAGTTCCTGGATATTGATGAAGGAGTCCACCCTCACCAGTTGGCCAACCCTACAGAGCCCCGCTTCGAACCAGGACTGGTAATGCTTGTGTCCTGGGATCTCTTCCAGAACTGGTGTGGACCATATGTGACTAAGTGGGGAGGGCCATGTTGTGACTCTTTCCTTGTGTCCCTTCCCTGCCAGTGCCTTCCACATCGTTCCCATAATCGGGTGGTCCCTAATCCTTCTTGGGAGCTTTTTTAGAGGGACCCACAACCATTCACCTACGGTAACTGGGCTTACGAGGGAGTCCTCAATGTAGACTCACTGCTTGTTAGGATCTTCTCTAAGGTGGGGGGCAAGAACTCTGAGTTGGGCTATGTATCGAGGTCTGGGAGTGCAACACCTCCTCTTTCTTTGGGAAGGGTGAGGGTCTCATAACCTATTCTGGGTTTCTGGCCTTGCCATATAAATTTCACTATGCGCCTCCTGGCTTCCCCGAGGTATGCCTCAGGGGCCTCCAGTGGAAGCATCTGGAAGAGGTAGAGCACTCCAGGGAGCAGGTTCATCTTTATCACATTTATTCTGCCCATCCATGAGATTTGCTCCATCCCCCAACCCTCCATTTCCCTGAACAATTTCTCAAAGAGGGGTGGATACTTTGCCTGGCTCAGGTCTTCATCGGGTCTTACAATGTTAATCCCCAGGTATTTCATCCCACACTCGCAGACCTGGAGGCCCAGAGGGGGCAATTCCGCTACGCACCTATCGGTGTCTGAAGCAAATGGGAAGATCATCGACTTGCCTACATTAACCTTGAAGCCCGAGAAACGACCAAACTGGTCGATTATCTGAAGGGCCGCCGGGACTGAGCGCGTGGGTTCCCTCAGGTGTAGCAGGATGTCGTCTGCGTACAGGCCGAGTTTAAAGGTGCAGTCTCCCACCACTATGCCCCTCACCATGGGGGAACCCCTGAGGTACTCTGCGAGGATCTCCATGGTCATAGCGAAGAGAAGGGGAGAGAGGGGCCAACCCTGCCTCGTCCCTCTCTGGAGGCCAAAAGTATGTGATAGGCGACCATTGACTGTGACTCTGGCAGATGGTGACACATATAGGGCCTTAATGGCCTGTCTGATCCCTATACCAAAGCCAAACTTTTCTAAGACCCCATGTAGGAACTCCCAGTCGACCCGGTCAAACGCCTTTTCGGTGTCGATGGACACTAAGACTGGGTTCTCACGCATAGGAGCCGCAATCCGCATGAGGTGTAGAGTTTTACGCAGGGTGTCGGCCCCCTGTCTCCCCTGTATAAACCCCACCTGATCCGAATGGATCAGGTTCGGCATATGGCCGTCCAGCCTTGTTGCTATAATCCTTGTGAATAGCTTTGCATCCACATTGAGGAGGGAGATGGGTCTATAAGAGCGGCAGTCCGCTGGGTCCTCCCCTTCCTTCGGGATGACAGTGATCAGTGCTTTACCAAATGATGGGGGTGCCTTCCCTATCTTCATTATGTTCGAATATAGGCCCGCTAGGAAGCCTGCAAGTAGGCCCGAGAAGGTCTTATAGAAGCCTGCGGTGAATCCATCCTCCCCCGGGGCCCTTCCCACCTTCAGGCCCGAAATGGCTTTCAGCACCTCCTTCTCTGTTATGGGGGCATCGAGGGCTGCGGACTCCAGCGTTCCCAGAGTCGGGAGAGAGACCCCCTCAAGGTATACCTCCTGCGCCTCCCTCTCCACTTCTTCCTCCCTCCCATATAGGGTCTCATAGAAACCAGCAAATTTCTCTGCTATGCCTTCCAGGTCTGTACTCTCCTCCTCTGCATCATTACCAATTCGTTGGACCCACCTGTCCGCTCTCTGGCCTCGGAGTTTGGCCGCCAGCATGGCGTCGGCCTTATCCCCTTTTTCGTAGTACCTCTGACGCAGGTGTTGGAGTCTGGCTACTATTTTGCCCAATTCTAGGTCCCTGAGTTCCTGTCTCTTCACTCTCGCCAAGGCTAGGTCTCTCTCTTTCTCTCCTTCCCCCTTCCCCTGAGATCTTTCTAGAGCGAGTATGTCTGACCTCAACCTGTGAGCTAAGAGGGTCCGTACCCTTTTTTTGGAGGCGCCTTCACTTATCAGCCTACCCCTCCAGGTTACCTTTGCCGCCTCCCATACAGTTTCCTGTGCCACTTCGCCTGTGCCATTTAGCTCGAAGAATTCTCTAATTGCTGATGACATTTCTTCTCTAAAGACAGTATCCCTCAATAAAAAATCGTTGCACTTCCACAGGGATTCCCTGGCCCTTAAACCGGAGATGCTTAGGTCTGACCAGACCATATCGTGGTCTGACCAACTGACGGGACGAATATCACACGCGTCTATTCTACTCATGAATTGGTGGCCTGTGAAGAGATAATCTATTCTTGTCCTAGTTCTGTGGGCTGCTGAATAAAATGTGAACCCCTTTGCCCTCGGGTGGCGTTCCCTCCAGATGTCCACCAGCCCCTTTTCCCACATCAGGTCACTGAGGCCCCATCCCTGACCTCCCCCCGCACGTACTACCTGGTCGAGTAACCGCCCAGCTATGGTCTAAATCCTGGTCAGCCCACGTGTTGAGGTCTCCACCCAATATCAGGAGACCTTCCACCCTGGACATCACCTCTCCCATAACCTCTTGCATAAATTCCTTCTGACCTACGTTGGGGCAGTATATGGATACTAGGGAGACCCTGGAATTGTGGAGATTACCGGACACTACCAGAACCCTCCCATCCTCCCTCTCCCAGTGAGAAACCTCAGTTAGTTTTTTGTACCTGTGGAGCAGGATCCCGACCCCGGCTTTCTTGGTGGTGTTGGACGCTCAGAACACTTGGCCCACGTGTGACCCAGGGATGGCCCTCTCCTCACCCCTCACCCATCTGGTCTCCTGCATGAAGAGGACATCTGCCCCTGCGTTCTTCATTTCTCGCCCCAGGAGGGAGTGCTTGGTTGGGGAGTTAAGTCCTTTGATGTTGAGTGAACCAAGTCTGATCGTCTCGACCCGGCCCTTTCTTTCACTGACTGCCATTACCCCTATGCATGGTGTTCATTAGTTTCCTGATTCGGCGGGGGCTGCCCCGTCCCCCATTAACGCTGGATCTGAGGAGAGCCTGAGAATTCCTTCTTCCCCCAACCCATCCTCCCCCCTGCCCCCACCTATTTGTGACGCCTGCCAACAGGCAAGCCACCATGGCAAAAGCATGATTGTGCACTGCAGTTCTCCTAGTTGAAGTTCATATCCCCGGCCAGAGTTGTGTCGCTAGAGTCCTGATACATCCCAGCCACTCGTTCTCATTCCGTCAGTCACCTCCCGCTTCCGGCGGAGGGGTGTTGGGTTTTTTAAATTTTCTCCTGCCCTTTGTTTTATTCTTCGTCGACCAAGGGCCCACCGGTCCCCTATCAGCTTCTGTTGTAGGCTGTGTTCCTGCTCCTACTCGCTCCTACGGAAGGTCTCCCTTGAGCACCTGTAGGACGTGTGTAGCCTCCTTGCCACTAATAACTCTGTAATCCACCCCCGCTCGTTCGAAGGATAGGGCGAACAGGAAGGACCATCTGTATCTCATGTCCTGGCTTGTTAGCCACTGTTTGAGTGGGCGGCATTCTCTCCTGCGTGTGAGCGTTAGAGCAGATAGATCCTGGTATACCTTAATGGTGTCACCTTCAAAGACGAAACTCCCCAGCCTTTTTGGCTTCTCCAAGACTTCCATTTTCTCCCTGTAGCGGAGAAACCTCACAACGATGGAACTTGGGCCACCTCCGGCGCCTCCTCCACCTCGGTGCGCCCTTTCTAGCTAGACCTCCTTGCCCCCTCCAGTGCGAATAGTTGATTAACCAGGCCCTGGACTTTTCTCCCCACATCCGCAGGTATTTCCCCTCTCTCCTGGGACACCCCCATAATGCGCAGGTTGTTTCGACGTTCCCTGTTCTCTAAATCGTCCATCTTGAGAATAATGTCCTCCTCTCTCATTTCCAGGTCTGTCAGCCTGGCCTCATGCTTCATGTCTAGGAGGTCTGCCTGGAGATGATTGTTTTCCATCCCCTCCATTTTGGCTTCCAGGGTTTCCACTCTGCCCTTGAGGTCTACAATGGAGGCTTGTATATCTGTGCGGATTGCCTTAATCTCTTGGAGGATATCTTTGAGGTCGTCCTTAGTGAGTGGGGTTGGGGGTGGGTCCCCTACGGCAGGCATAGTGGCTCCGGGGACCTTGGACTGGGGTGGGGGATGACGGCAAAACTGCTGCAGGGAGCTGATCGCTCCGGGGAGTGGGGTCTGCTCCAGGATCGAGGCCAGGCCTGGCACCCAGGAGGCGGTGTCTCTGTGTCGGTTCCCCCGGTATAGATCCAAAGGCTCAGGTCGAGGCTTTAGGCAGTGTTAACTCTGGGACACCAAGGGAATTCTGTGGTCAGGGCCGGGGCTTTCTTTTCAAGGGCCCTGGTGAGGCACCAAAGCCTGGGCGTCCGGTATTGTACTTCTCCCCTGCCGCCTCCACTTCCGCGCTCCCTCGCCTCGCCGTCTCCCCATTGGGGGCCACCGTCCGTGCACCATGTGAAGCTGAGTGGTTGGGTTGAGGGCGGGAGGGGGGGACTCGAGCCACCACTACGACAACAACTCGCTTTTCCCCCTCCGGCTCCTCACCTTGTATTGGCACCCAGGAGGCGGTGTCTCTGTGTCGGTTCCCCCGGTATAGATCCAAAGGCTCAAGTCGAGGCTTTAGGCTATGTTAACTCCGGGACACCAAGGGAATTCTGTGGCTTTCTTTTCAAGGGCCCTGGTGAGGCACCAAAGCCTGGGCGTCCGGTATTGTACTTCTCCCCAGCCGCCTCCACTTCCGCGCTCCCTCGCCTCGCCGTCTCCCCATTGGGCCCCACCGTCCGTGCACCGTGTGAAGCTGAGCGGTTGGGTTGAGGGCGGGAGGGGGGGACTCGAGCCACCACTACGACAACAACTCGCTTTCCCCCCTCCGGCTCCTCACCTTGTATTGGCGTCGAGTTGGGACCCTCCGCAAGGCCGGGGTCAGCTGGAGCGGGTCTCCCAACGTACGCGGCCCTCCAGGACAGCTTTCTCTGGGTTCTCTGTGGTCTGGGCCCCGGGCGCTCATGCAGGGGACAGACGAAGAGCGCCTGAAACGGCGCAGGGTGGGCCCATCTTCTCTGGCCAGGGGGGCCGCTGTAGGTCCGGGACAGCCTCGACTTTTCTCTCCACGTCGCGGGGTCCTGGGTGCTAGATGCTGGCGCCTGGTGTCCCCCTCCAGGCAACGGTAGTGGGGGTGCCTTCCCCAATGCCCGGCTACCTCACTATTTTGGTATATGCCGGGGGTGGTGATTCTTGCCTCGCCGGCGGCTCCTGTGGACCTCCAGAGCGCCCGCCAGAAAAGGGCACAAAAGTGTCTCCCCAGCCTTGAACGACGGTCAAGCTAGGCGGGCTATGTCTCTCCTCCTCACAGTGACTCTCTCCGGGGTTGCGCCGAGGTAGGCTGGCTTCTTGGGCTGCTCAGCGGGTGGGGCTTGGTCCCAGGACTTGGGTCTCCTCAGGGGCCACTTAGAAATCCCGGCCGTGGATCCTAAAAGTGCAGTAGGCCCTGCGGTGCTGACGGAGCGCGAGCTCACAGGTCCTTCATGCTCCACGCCCCCTAGCGGTCTCCCCCTGCATATATTTTTATGCACACCTTGACCATTGAATTCAAAGCTCTGAAACAAGACTATGACCAACTATCAGCTGGTCTTTAGTCAACCAACATGGTGTTGCAGCATTAAGTTACTGATGCCTTTCCTGCCATCTTGTTTATGTCTCCCTACAGTGAAAAAGCAGCCCACCGATGCTTCCCCTCTCTGAGGTATGCCAAAAGATGTATTAGATTACAGCTGGAAAAATTATTTGTTCTGAAGAAGATGGTCCAATTGAAAGTGCACCATCGAAACCGGTCGACCTAACTAGTTGTGGCTTCACCAGAACCTACGAGATACACTCGATATCTCTAGGGGGTACACTCCAGCCAACTATACTCACATGCTGTGACCCTTTTAGCTTGTCCCATGTTTTTGGGCATTGTAATTGTTTCTTACTTATACTCTCAGCAACCACCGACATGTGCCAAGCAGTAGCCATTAGGGTGAATAAAACAGCAGATGAAAGTCCCATGGCACTACTCCCCACATGTTAGCCTTCTAGCCTTTTCTCTACGAGATCTAATCACTTAACTCGCAGTGAAACCTTTCAGGTGGTTGCTGCCAGGCTGCTGTCTCTGCTGAGTTTATGATTGCACTCACCTCTTTTCACACATTGTATATAGTCAGAGACAGTTTCTTTTACCTATCCCTCTTAGATAGGCATTGCAACATCCGCCATCTAGGGACAGGCACCCCCGTTAGGGCTTGGGTGTTCTTCCTGAGGGCCAGATAGATCACTGTCTTGCCCCATGTGTTATGTCTTGACAGTCATTTGTTTTGACTTCACTCACGTTTTGTTCTCCCAAAGAACTGTTTACGTTGTGTTTCACTAGTAGTTGCCCACCCACGGAGCTTTGACTTATTTTTTAGTTTAAGGGGGTATTGTAGTAAAATCTCTTTAGCAGCATTTATAGTGCCCAACAGTTCTTTACAATAATGGGTCCACTGTTTCAAAACAGGACACATGCCCTGTTTTACGTGTTCAGACAGATCTGACATTAGGGAATTTGGAATTGCCAATACAATTTTAATGTAGAGGGAAAGAATCCTACATTTCACTATGGCCTGCATAGATGCAAGACCGAGTTAATATCTTATATAGCAATAGGAAGTTTCGCTGAAAGATAAAAGAAACAACGCCATAGTTTCCCCTCCACCATCGACCATTGAAATTCTGGATCGCTAATCTCTGCTCCGTGTAGCAAGGCAGTGATGACCATGGCCTTGTAGAATTTGATAAATGGGATTAATGAAAATGTCCCATACTTCTGGTTCAATCTTCTCATTTGTGCTACATATGAACTCATCATAACAATTTAGCATTTATATAGCGCTACGAACCCTCAGTTATCTGAGTACTGCTTATGTGTGGTGCTCATTTATCGACCTTGGAAGGATGAAAGGCTGAGTTTGGCCCTCCCGGGATTCAAACCTGCATCAGCAGGCTCTGCACAGATGTCAAAGCGAGCACTCTACTCGCTCTGCTATCGGACCGGCGATGTCTTTCAGTTCCATCTTGTTGCATAATTTTGTTTTAAATATGTCCAACTATTAATGACCCCCAATATCAATCTGTTGAGGTACCATTTAACCCCTTAACTGCTGAGCTTTAATCAAGTATATGCTGAAAGGACAAGCATACTTATCCTTACCACTTAACTTGCTTATATTAGCTGTTCTTTTACCAGAAGTAATTAAGATTTTTGTTTTTAAGGGAGTTGATTTCTAAATCCAGTTCCCAGGCAAACGGTGTAAGGGAAATCAATTGAGCGCTGTAACCCTATTGAAGTCTGATCTAAGAGAATAAAATAATCTGCATGAGCTAGAGAACGAGACTGTTCCTAAGTGAGGAGAAAAGGCATTAGCTGCTTTAAGGGATGTGGGCCATTTCCCATATATAGGTTAAACAGGGCTGGTGCCCAGTCCTAAGTGAGTAGCAATAGGTTCCATAATGGAGCCTTCCCTGTGAAATCTAATTTGAATTTGTGTGTTTTCATATATAGATATTAGAATGCTGAGTAACTAAGTTGGACATCCCAGGTAGACCGTTTTTCCCATTTTCTTTTCAATTCACCTTCTCAAACACTATGGAAAAATCTATTGGCCTCATGTATAGTGGCTTCTTCATCATTATAGCCTGAGTCTGGAGTAGATGAACAATAAAGCTGTTCAAAGAGGTGCCCAACCTTTTTCAAAAACCTGATTGATTCTTGTCAAAATTACCAGAGATGTTAACCCAGACTTCTAGTTTCCCTAGAATAAGTGATGCAAATATATTACTCAATGTGCCAAGCAATGCTATGGGGCGATAGTTAGTTAAATTAATGTGGTCCCCTTTCTTGAAGCTAGGGAAGATGATGGCCTTCTTCCAGGTGGATAAAACAAGCTGTTGGTAACTATAAATCTGAATAGTTTGTATAAGATGTACACCCACATTTCCGGGTCACCCTTCTGGGCCATATTTGATAGACCTTCCAGTCTAGGTGCTCATGATTTATTTGGTTTAGTAATTAAGATACAGATATGTTCTTGAACAAAGGACAGTTGCCAGGGCATATCAGTATAATTTAAATGAGGGTGTGATACATACTTTGGGTATGAATACACTTGTGCATAGTGTTGCTTCCACAAACGTTCCGGAATAGGATTGGCCAGTGTACATTGCTACAGAAATTGTTGAAAATGAATTAGGTCCCAGAGGTTGCGGTCTTAGTGTATGTAAGACTTGGAGCATATTTTCAGAATCCTATTGAAAAAGGAACGTTTTGTGACCCATGACCCAATTTTTATATTTTCGTTTAAGTTTTGTGATAATATGTGACATATCATTGCCACAATAACATTTTGGACAGAGTCTCATTTTTCTCCTATGGTCTCTTTGTTTTCCTGAAAGTAGTTCATCATAGACATGTGGTCGTGGTCTGGTGGGATTCCATTTAAATGAAGTGAACCTCCCAGCTAATTCGAAGATCTGTTGCAAAGAAATCTCTGAGAATTTCTCTGGTAACATTTCATCAAATATTCCCTATGGTCATTTGAAAGGGGAATTATTACTTGGGAACCCAACCCCACCTTCCTTCATATATATCAGCCACTCCTAGATGGAATGACACAAAGCCTTCTACTTATTATTTTTTGACCTGCCTATATGGGCCAATGTAATGGGCCTCCCAAAATGACCCTTTCCTTTCTGTTAAGAGAACATTTCACCCCTAAGGGGCATGCTCTTGACTTCCACAAGTTCAGGACTTGCGCCTTTAAAACGTGTGTGCAGTGCAATGCTCTCAAACTCTGACCCAAGTTCCCAAACCCAAGATTACTGCCACATTTAAAATCGTTAGCCTGGCATCCAACAATCACAATTTCCAATATGTTCATAGTGCGAAACGTTAATGATTTTATTTACAAATCTAGTGAGGTTTTACAGTTGGGGGAGATGCAAACTACTAATTGAGTTTGGTGAACATCCATTCAACTGTGTTCATTCCAAGTCACAGTCAGAATTCCTTAGTTTTTGGGGCACACTGTACAGTTGGTCCCTCTAGACTAAACCGTGTGGCCAGAACATTTTAGGTAAGTTTCAATTTACCATATAGATGTTCTATCAAAGGCCCTATCATATACACATACTTTAAAGTGACTGGTGTCTTTAAAGTATATTTACAAATCTAATGAGTATTTTGCAATTGAGGGAGATGCAAACTACTAATTGAGTTTGATGAACATCGATTCAACCAGTGTTCACATCAAGTCAGAGTCAGAATTCCTTATTGTTTGGGACAGACTATAAATGTGCCCCCTCCAGACTAAACCGTGTGCCCAGACCATTTTGGGGAAAGTTTAAATGTACCATACAGATGTTCTATCTCATGCCTTATAATATATAAATACTTTGCAGGGTCACAATCTCTTGTAACTTTAACACCATTCACTAAATCTTCGCTAACTTAAAAAAAAAAAAATCTCTCGCCGCATATTTTTGCAAAGTTATATGAATTTCAGTTAAGGTGGGTAGCTGCAAAGTTATCGAGAGGCTCCCAAAACGTGCACTTCCTGTGCAACTTCTGAACGGGCAAATCCAGTTACTAATATCTGGGTTCACCAGACTGTTCACTCACCCACAGGGCTGTATCACGGTAAGTTCGGAATGATACCAATGAGCAATAGAACAAAATACCAAAATGCGGAGTAAAAAAAATGCACGAAAGAGTTCGCTGGATGTTAATGAGCTAAACACCAAACAGCGTAATGAACGGATGAAAAGACCACATACACTCCTGAATCATATATGTCCGTTTTCACAGATGCGGGTGAGATGAACCCACGCAAACAGACACAATTGCCCAAAAAACAGCACACAACAGACAGATGCACCCACCCTAGTCACAAAATACTATGGAGAAATATGCAATAAGGAGAAACGCCGAATGAACACGTGTGGAATGAACATATGAAAACACAATGCGGGAGCACAACAGCCAAAGGCAACACTTTCCATTAACACGGACATACAGTACATTTGGAATGAGCAAAGAAACACACAAATTAAAAATAGAGGAAATCAGTGGAAAACAAGTTTTAAGGGGCGTTTTTAACACATTAAACATGAAAGAAAGAAAACAGCAAAACTAGCACTAGAAGTACATTAAACCCAACACTGGTGGAACTTTAACTCACCCTCTATGTTTTGATTGATAGTGATCTATGAATGTGCTCATGAGTAAACAGAGTATTGTGTTTTGCTTTTATATTGCTATGCTATGTGTGCTTGTTTTTCCTTAGACTGGGAATGTTACTTGTCGTTTGATGTGAAAAGTGGTATGATGGTAGTAGGGCTATATGTTATTGTAGAGTAGAAGCTTTAATAATTTGTGGTATATCTTAATGTTATGTACTATAATGTAGTGTATTAGATTTGAGCTCATTTAATATAATATGCATATTATGTGCTGAATTGTATAGATTTTGTCTGCTATAAGTTGGTTTATCTTAACTCTCTCTTAACTGAAGTTTTTTTTTACAGAATATGTATATATATATGTTTCCATTGGAAGAGCACTTTTTGGGGGGCTTATAACTTCGCTCCCCCTGGACGAATCCTCACCAAACTTTGCAAAAAAAGTATATAGCCCACTCTGAAAGTTTGGTGAGGTTTGGTCCGGGTGGGGGGAGCAAGGTTATAGGGGGAGTCCCAAAATGCCTTTTTTCCCATAGATTGAATGGGGAAAAAACTTTGCTCATGCCTACAGCCCAAACCGCTGGATGGATTTTCACTAAATTTGGACCAGGAGCAGCAGCTCGATCTCGAAAGCCTGCTTTTGTAAATTTGGTGAAAATCCGTCCAGTAGTTTTTTTAAAAAATGACCAAAAAGTAGGTCACCAAAAATTTGTGATATCTATGTCCGATCCATGGACACACTTCCCTGTTCGGTCCGCAGACAGTGTCCTGATTGGCTAATCGGCTTGCGTCATGTCCACGGACATGCAACGTGTTTGCTAATTGGATGGTGAAGAGCAT
Organism: Ambystoma mexicanum; assembly: GCF_040938575.1. Taxonomy (NCBI): domain Eukaryota; kingdom Metazoa; phylum Chordata; class Amphibia; order Caudata; family Ambystomatidae; genus Ambystoma; species Ambystoma mexicanum. Next base: position 873,746,213 of record NC_090936.1, read on the forward strand.
GAAGTGCGTCAGATTTTTGGAAATGCCCGCCATTTTGTGTCTGTGGACGTCAACGGACAGCGCGGTGTGAAACAGTGGGGAAATACAATTTTGGCAAGTGTGTTGTTTTGTAAGACTGTTTGGGGATGGTGGGGGGGTAAGAGATGGTTCGAATATTGTATCTATTTAGGTGGTAGGCACCGCTGTTGTGTTTGTTGTATCCGCGGACAGTAGCGCTGTCCTTGATGTCCGTAGTCGTTCCATATGGGAATTTCCTAAGGACACTATACCTGTCCATACTGTTTGCAGGCAAGTTGAAAGTGTTCTAAGAACATGCATCATGTCCGGGATGTCTGCAAATAAATGAAAATAGGGGTTTCCTAAGGACAGTTAACTTGTCTGTATTGTTCGCAGGCAAATTGAAAGTTTTCTAAGAACACACACGGTGTCCGGTATGTCCGCAAATAAATGAAAATTGAGGTGTTCTGAGGACACTATACCTGTCCATACTGTTCGTAGACAAGTTGAAACTGTTCTAAGAACACATGCGGTGTCCGGGATGTCTGCAAATAAATGAAAATGGAGGTGTTCTGAGGACACTATACCTGTCCGTACTGATCGCAGGCGAGTTGAAACTGTTCTAAGAACACACCTGGTGTTCGGGATGTCCACTATTAATCAAAATTGAGGTGTTCTAAGGACAAAATACCTGTTCGCAGGCAAGTTGAAATTGTTCTAAGAACACACCTGGTGTTCGGGATGTCTGCCATTAATCAAAATGGAGGTGTCCTAAGGACACAATACCTGTCCGTACTGTTCGCAGGCAAGTTGAAATTGTTCTAAGAGCACACATGGTGTTCGGGATGTTGTACTGTTCGTAGGCAAGTTGAAACTGTTCTAAGAACACACGTGGTGTTCGGGATGTCCTCAAATAAATGAAAATGGAGGTGTCCTGAGGACACTATACTTGTCCGTATTGTTCGCAGGCAAGTAGAAACTGTTCTAAGGACATCCAAGGTGTCCGCGGACATTAAAAATGCCATGAGGCCTAGTTAAAAATGTTTGATTCTATGAGTGTGATCATACTTAAAAATGTTTGATTCTATGGGTGTGATCTATGGGTGTGATATGCTGCGATGGTTTCTGCCAGGGCCTAGAGTCTTGGGTGCATGGTCGAAGGCCATGCACCCAAGACTCTAGGCCCTGGTGGCAACCACCGCAGCATATCACACCCATAGATCACACCCATAGAATCAAACATGGGTGTGATGTATGGGTGTGATATGTTTTGGAGTTGTGGCCAGACTGTACCGAAGACTGAAGTTATAAGTACTGAAGTTATAAGCTACTATGGGTGAGATATGTTGTGGTGGTTGTGGCAGGGTGCATGGGTGAAGGCTGTATACTCAATACTCCTGGCCACAACCACTGCACCATCTCACAGCATAGATCATACCTATAGATTTGATTATCTTTCAAATGGTTTCAATTATACTTACTGCATGATTTGTTGACATTCAATACATTTTTCATATGAGTTTGGTACCTGGAGGAAGTATTCTTTTTCAAGTTCTGTGATAAAAGAAAAGAGCATGTTAGTGTATGTATTCTATAAAGAACTATTACATTTCATAATAGATATTTCAGTTTTTTTTTTACCCTCATATTTGGTTTACAAACCAGTGTACTGTGCATTTTGCTCAGTTTCTGTGTTTGTTTTTTAAATCATTGGGCTGTGGAAAAAAAAATCCTTGTCGGATTAAAAAACCCTTTTTTGTTTTGCTACAGTCTATTTGTTTGTTTCCTTTCAGTGTTTACTTCTTGTTTCTGGTTAATGTTCTATCTGTTGGATTGTTGCAGATTTGTGAAGCAATTACATACCTGATGGCGTATTGCAACTGTCTATTTTTAGTTGTTATACAATCTTGGGCTAGTTAGATACCTATTGGTGTATTCTAACAGTTTATAGTTTTTTCATTGAACTTTTTTTTAATGTTGATGTACGGATTCGTTATTACATTTTGGTTTTAAGAAAATTAAAAAGCGTTTGTAAGATTTGCTGGTAATTTCTGCTTTAGAGTAACCATCCACATTTTTGTTGCAGATTTCTGAAGCAGGTAGATACCTGATGGCGTATTCTAACTGAATTTTTTTTTTTTTTATTTAGTGGTATTGATTTATCTGTTTGGTTGTTATAGAATCTTGGGGTATTAAGATACCTGTTGGTATATTGTAACAGTTTATAGTTTTCTAATTGAAGTTTTGCTGGTAATCTCTGCTTTAGAATAATGGTACTATCATTACATTCGAACCATCCACATTTCTTTTTTATATATGCAGTGTAGTGACCTGCATTGGTTGTGGCTCCTGCGTGGTAGATTATACCTATTGTTGTGAAGGTTTTTCTACCAGGTGATACTTGCCCATGTGTGAATCCAGTCAGCTTGCAGTTCTTTTTGGCACCATCTGCATTGTAACGTAGAAGCATTAGTATTAAGTATTTACTATGTAAAGCGATTATCTGAATTGCAGTTAGTACATAATCTGCCATGGTTTGCATGTTGTACAAGTTGGTGAAATGGAATGGATTCATAATTTGGTATGGATAAATACACGAAGCGCTCGTTAGGGATTTCTTCTTGTGTATCATTGTTGCAGAGAGTGCAGGTATGGTTCCACATGTATGAAATCTGGAAGATTTCATTTAGAGGTATGTTTTTGTTTTCCAATACTTGTAGTAAGTACATTAGAAATTCTTGTGGATCTTCTTGTGAGTTTATAGTGAATTTTACCATTCCAGCACAGTAGTCCAATTCTTGTCTTATTCCATGAATACTATATGTGTTGTCAGGATTGTTTTTTGCATTTTCTATGAAGGACTAACATTTGCAAACAAAGTTGGTCTGTACTGTGTAAGTAAATGTTGTCAACAATTGGTGGCAATTGAAATAGAATATTAATTACTACATTTACGTAACAACTTACACCAGTTACATTTGAAAATTTGAATGGACCAGGTAGTTCTGTGTCCAAGTCGTTTTTTCGGAGTGTATGTTGCCTTTCTGAAGAAGTACCTAAGTTACTTTGACTAATAGGTTCTTCTTTACTTATTGTGAATAATGAAGTATTAGCTTCTTTTACTCTCTTTGGAGGATTTGCAGTCAGATTCTGTTGCATGTCTGTTTGAATCAGTTTTCTTTTACGTTTTATTTTTTGTGGAACAGGATATGCTTTTAGATTGGGGCTGTATAGTGAACATAGTCTACTGTATTCTAGAATGCAATGAATGTCAGCGTTGACTTTACTTGCATCAAAGTTGATTAGAAATAAACCTTCAAGTGTACGTAAGCGTGATAGTGCTATGTAGCTCATGCCTTCTTTAAATACTGTGTTACCAATATCTATCAATGCTTTGTCTAGGGTAAGACCTTGGGATTTATGAATGGTGACTGCATATGCAAGAGTTAGAGAAAATTGTTCTCTACGTACATACATGTCTTGGAAGAGAAGGAATCGAGCTGTTGAGCGCCCTATCCTTTTTACTTCTGAAAGTTTGTCAAAGAGTATATTGACAAACTGAATGTTGTTGTCACGTGGGTATGTTTGAAAGCCAACAACTGTACCCAGTGCTCCATTAACTAGTCCTTGCTCCACGTCCAGGTTATGTTTAAGCATTACTCTACAGTTTAAGGATAATTTTGATATTTTTTCCAAGCCAGCTGTGTTTGAGATTGATTTTCTAAGGTATTTAGTCTTGTTGTGGCTTGTTGACACTTAGGTAGTGTAATAAAATGTACGTCCAGTTTGTCTGTGGAGCAAATTTCAATTATTGGTTGCATTTCTTTTTTTAACATTGTTTCATTGAATTTGGAACAACTTGCAAGAGTTGGCATTAAGACCATATAATAGATTTCTTTGTGCTAATTGTTCCATAACATCAGTAGCACATGAGTTATCGCCATAAAGTGCATGGATGTGCCGTGTTTTTAATATTGTTTGTGCTTCTTGAGATAGTACACCAACTCTAATACTTTTTAAAATGTTGGCGTAGGTGAGGTCTGTAGATTAGCGCATGTTCTCTGTTAATTCTGTGTATTGGAAATGTTGCCAAAGGTTGACATTTCCTATGCTGCCAATAGTTTTACGGCAGAGTTTGTGTCCTGAGGTTTTAAAAATAGGTTCACCTTTCACTGGTGTCAATTGAAAAAGATCTCCAAAAACAATAATGTGTTTTCGTCCAAAGACTTCTTTGTAGTTTGTTTTAAGTACTTCTTGCAATCTGAGATGAATCAAAGCCAACATTAGATTGGAGACCATGCTCACTTCATCTATTAGTAGCATTTTCATTTGTTTCAAAACTCTGCATAGTTCCATTGCAGCTTCTGTAGAAAGTTTGTAATAATCACATTTTTTTGGTGGTCTACTGGAAGGAGTAGTAATCGGTGTAAAGTGATACCACCTATGTTTTGGGCAGCTAAACCTGTGGGGGCAGTTACAACAGTTGACAGTTTGTTGTTTGTCAATTGTTGAAGGAAATTGCTGATGGTTTTGATTAAGAATGTTTTACCTGAACCAGCTTCACCACTGACGTATAGCAGTATAGGTTTATAATTTTGGCAGGTACATTCTTTATTTTCATGTTGTACACCATGTGCAATTTGTTTTGTTACTTCTTCAAAAATGGTGCGCTGCTCTTTGTTTAGTTTTGATTGTAGTGCAGTTAAGTCTTCTGTATCTTCTTCAAACTGAAACATGGTGTTTTCTACTTCTGTCATAGCTAATTCTGTCTCATTTGCTATTAGTCGCTGTCCCAGTGGTTCTTGGCTTCCTGTTGTAGAAGGTTGACTACTGTCAGAGTTCTTCTTCATGTTGCTGTTCATTTTGCAACATTGTTTTGTACTGCATAAAGTTCACATCGGTGATAGTGCTTTCATTTGCTTTGAAAGCATCTTCGTAGAAGTCATAGTTTTCTAGTAACTCTTCTTCTTTTCTCCATGGTTTAAAAAGTTGTAGGAGGCACATGTGATATAGTTATTTCTGTTGAAGAGTTTTTAATGAAAATTTGGTATGATTAATTAAACTTGGTTTGGTAAGTTTTACTAAGCTGCCTTCACAATCTGTCACTGTATATCTACCTTTGCTTTCATCGGGTTTTATATTATTTTTGTATGCAAAGTTTTGGGCTATGTAGTATAGACACATGTTTTCCAAAGTGGTACTCCTGTTCGGGTAGTATGTGTCCAGTAAATTGTATTTTCAAAATGTCTTGGCTGTTTGGATCATTTTTGGCTATTGTTTCTATGTCGTCATATGATTTGTGAACTCTTTTTCTAGATTTAGCAGGTCCACGACTTAGGCATACTATATTTTCAGATTTTCCATACAAAGCAGTATGGGTTAAACAATCTGCAGCTTCGTAGGCGCCACATTCTCTATGAGAGAGCATTTTTATGCCTAAGCTGTACAATTTCTGAGATAGTGTTTTCTCTGATGATAGGTCATTCCAGAGGTCTTGAAGCTCTGTTTGTTCTGCTTTTGTTAAGTATGCTGTAACATATCGTGCAATTGCAGTAGAATTGTCTGCAATGTACTGCACATCTATGTTTGCATTCCATAAGTGGGAAATGATTGCATTGTAATCATTGATATATTTTGATTCTTCTGTTCTTTTTATGTAATATGTGTTCTTAGGCGATTTACCTTTAACGTTATGTCTAACAGAAGACATGAAGTTGTTTACTTCACCTGTTTCTGTAACTGGTCTAGGGAAACCAAACCAGCATTTGGTGTAGTATTTCCCTTTCTTTTTGTATTTGCGAAGACAATATTGCCCAGATTTGTGTCTTTGAAATTGTACAATTTGTACATGAAGGTCACTATTTGTCGTTTGTGAAGGGATTTCGCAAGTGACATATTTTTGGATGAACTGCAAAACAGTGGCATCACTGTCCTGACCAAATTTAGGAGCCTCTTTAATCCATAAAAGCATGTAGATATGTGGTGCTCCTCTGGCTTGATATTCTTTTCTCCGAGTGGAGGAGCAGTTTTATTACAAACAAAGTGTAGCATAGCAACGAAACGATGATGGAAATATCTTGAAACATTAACAGGATCTAGAGAGCAAAGTTCTCCAGGTGTTAGTATATCTATGTTTGTTTTGTTTTTGTTTGATATGCGTAGGAAATCATGTGAATCTTCCCATGCATATTCTGCACAACTTAATGTAATAAACGAAATAGGTGGTCCAAGGTTTTTGATCATACAACGTATATCTCCGTGATGTCGGAACCAGTATTCTTTCGTACCACGCATGTTTGCAAACAGATTTGTAATACTTGATTGTAAAACATCATCTTTTTCTTGCACTTTTTGAATTAATTGTGCAAACGACATATTTTGAAACTGTGTTCCTGATTTCAATATGTGTGCAACTCCGTAACATAGAGTTGCTTGTTCACTATCAAAGAGTAGGTGGAATATGTATTCCACATTTTGTCTAAATCTGGCATCTTCAGAATACATTCGTAATGAGCGGTATTCTGATGCTGTTATTTGAGTGGGTCTGTCATCGCATCTTCCTCCTTTGCCAGTAGGAAATAGTAGACGAAAAGCACGTGCTTCTATACTTTTTTCCCATATGCTCATTGGTGATCCTTTGGTTTGTTGCATTTGGTACATTTCTAGTGCATCATCTATGCTGCCTTTAGAGTGCAATAGAGGAATTGTAGAATGGTCTAATACTGCATCGGTATCCAGAAGTTCAAATTGACCAGTTTCTCGTGACTCTTGAATTATTTCAGTTGTTCCACTTACGTTTTCTTCAATATTTATTTCTTTGTAGTACTCATTATTGTCTTTTAAATATTGCAAGGCTTGTCTAACTTTATGTAAGTCGACAAGTTGTTGCCAAAGTTTTTTGTCTTTTGTTGGTGCACCATTTACTAAGATAATTAAAGATTGTTCGATTGGACGTTGCACTCCTAGAGTGTGTACATTTTCTGTCAGATTTAATGGTAAATAAACTACTTTGCCACAAATACCTTTCACCAATTCTGAGGGAGTTAATTTTGCTGTTTTTGTTTGAAGACTTATTATTGCTTGAAATGGGTGTTCTGTTTGAATTATGATGCTCTCATATAAATTGAGTTGTTGCAGCGGTTTTCGTAGCAGAAATAATTCCAAATTATTTGTGATAGCACGTGAAGGAGTTTGGTTCTTGTCACGTTTTGTAGTGCAGTAACTGCAAAGTATTAAATGGTCAGTTATTTCATATTTGTTTTCTGCTATAAGGTAGAGAGCTAATTCAAACCATTTAGAATCTTCATTGTCGTCTATTTTGTATGTTATGTCTATAGTTTTTGTGTTAGTTTTATAAAAAATTCTGCGGCAACACACACACACATGGTTTGGTATTTCAGCGGATGTACTTTTAAATTTTAGTATTTTTATTTTGTATGTGTGTAGTAGAAGGTTGCCATGTGTACAATTGTTGCTAGTTTGTCGTAAAGGTATTGCGTTTTGTAAGTGGTTTTCACTTCCAAAATATTTTTCCTGGATATGGTCAATTTCTTCAAGTAGTTCTTTGGCTGTACCATGTAGAAGATTGTTATTTAAATTGGCTAGTGCTAATGCAGGACTTTTAGCATAGTACAGTTTATAGACTAGATTTCTTATAGTTGGCTGATGAGTTGATATCATTTTGATATGATGGAAGGTGCGTTTGCAAATTGGTCCTGAAATGCAGTCTAATTAATGTCCTTGTAGCCCTGTGTATTCACGTACTGGAAAGGTATCCATATTTTGCAGCAGTTTCATTTTGATTTTGTCTTTGCCTTTCACATATTGATTGAGAAATTGGCGTAAAGATTTGAAAGATTTTTGGGAATGTTACACATTGATGTGCATGACCATTTGTATACTGGATATTTTCGTCCAGTCGAATGGAGAGGTATTCTGAGTTTTCAGGGGATATTTTTGTAAGCAGTATTTCTTGTTCCATTATAGTATTATTAATTTTTCCATAAACTCATACACTGCTATGTATAGCAATCATATTTGTTTGCTTTTGTTTGTATGCTTCTTCATTAAAATATGGTTCTGTGTTTGTGGTGTGACTCCATTCACCTCCACAGATATTTAAGAAATTATTTTTGTTGACATTCCGTTTATTGAGAAGTCTTTTCTGTAATTTACTAATTAGTTTTGTTAGTGGTTTCATTCTTTTTAACACTAAAATAAATAATTTTCTTTTGAGTAGGATTACACTGTCTATCAAGGCTTCTAATATTAATTTTCTACGGTAGGTTTTAAGGATTGTGTATGATTTCTCTCCTGTTTTCATAAGATTTTGAAGGACTCTGTGGCGGAACATTTTTGCTAAAATATTTTTTGGGGTATTTTTACTTGCCATTACATCAAGAATTATAGGAGTAGTTTTAGCAGTTGTGATAGCTGAATTCTTGATAATCGTTTTCTGTTTGTTTTAGATTTTGATAGAGGAGGCAAAGTTTCTGTACTTGACACATGTTTAGTTTTGCTAAATGACTGTATTAGCTGTTTTGTTTGAACTTTTTGTACACATTCTGCTATAGGTGGATGCTTATTTTGGATACTTCTTTTTTCATTTGCTCTACTTCTAAGTTGTTTTCTACAGACTTGCTTTTTGGTAGGCATTCTTTGGGGTCTGTTGAAAAAATAAAGAAGGTATGGGTTGGGTAGTTCTGAAATGCTTGTGTGCTGTGTGCGTGAGTGTCTGAGTATGATGGTAGGGATGTATGTGATGGTGTGTGGAGGCTATTCTTCTATTTGTGTGTTACTATACTGGGGTTCAGATGACAGTTGAAAGTGAGCTAGTGGTGAGGAGAAGCACAAATACTAAATCTAATGGTACAGGATTAAAACAGTTCTTTGTTCTGCAATAATAACATTTTAGAAGCTGAGTTATGTCATTTGTGCACCGAAAAAACAGGGATTTGTGCAGCATTCTGCCTGCAAATTCCTGTTTAACAAATGGGTATTTGTGGACAGAATGGTGCTCTTATCTTTTTTTTTTTTGGTGCACAAATACCATGAATCAACCACACAGTGTGTTTGAGTAACAGTAAGCATATTATGGCAGTATTGTACTTACTATTTTGTGTGGAAAGATTAGGTTTCTTGTTTGTTTGTTGTTGTTTGTACTTCGGATTCTGCTGCTTTTCAGGAGTGTGCTCTTCACTGTAATTGTAAAGGAAAGAAGTTAGTAATTTTGTGTATATATAGTATGTAGTTTCCTTTGACTATGTGCAGCCTTCATATTTTATTTACATTATGTTAGTTGAATAGAAGGGGTATGAAACATGCTAGGTTTCTTAAGGCTGTGTTATTGGATGTTAGGAGATAGAAGAAATAATGATATACTTCTTTTGCAATTTTTATAAGGTAAATGGCAGATAGTTAATAGAAAAGCATAGAATGTATGCATTTGTGAAGGTGTGGTAATAAATCAGAAGGATATGATGTACATGTAGTGGTTTTATTGCAGTTGGGAGTTTTTCAATGTTAGTGTTTATCTGTGTGAGTGTTTGAAGGTGCTTCACCTTATACTGACTGTGTGTAAACATGTTTTAGATAGCAGACAGGTTTGGAAGTGACAGTTGATTATTGTAAATGGGAAAAATGACGGTAAGTTTATTAGGATAGGTTATACAGATTAAGTGACAGTTACTCTGTTTATATGCATTCATACAATTTGTATTTGTACTGGGCAGAAAAAATGCATACCCGTTGTTTGTATTCATGCATGTGGCTATGCATGCAGCTGCAAGTAGAAATCTTGGAGGCTTGTGCAGTAGTTTTTGTAGTAGGTGCTTTCCAATGATATGAAACTTGTACTCAGAGTAATCTACAGTACATTTGAAGTGCTGAACTCTGATGATGCAGTTAGATGTAGCGGTCTTGAATGTGATTGGTGGATGGTTGTGTGACTGTTTACCTGTATCCAATGAGGGAATGGCACAGAGAGTGAAGTGGAAATGGTAGAAGGACTGTCTAGGTTACAATATGTCCGCGGACATAACAGAAGTCTGCGGACACCGCAAATTACATACGGGGATTTTGGGGTGGAGAGGCATGCAAATGAGAATGAGCAGAGGAATTGATTTGTCAGTAAAGTTTGATGGGTGTGTTGTGTAAGAAGACAGTTTGTCAGAAGGTATTTTTCCTGAGAGAAGAACAGTTAGCTATGGCTGTGTGTTTCAGAAAACAGATTGTCTGGATTTTTCGGAGACTCATGGATACATTGGTTGGAGGTGCATGCACAACGCTGTGGAGTAGCTGTAGCTCTTGGATTCCCTCATGTGGAAGTGCACTGGCATGGAGTACGTGGAATGAAGTGGCTAGACTTGCTACCTCTCTGTGCTAGTTTGCAGACAGAGCATCATCCAGACATAATTATAATTCATTGTGGAGGGACCAGCTTGGGACATGTGTCAGGAATTTCTTTGCAATTGCGATGAAAGAAGGACTTGGGAAGGTCATGGATAGGTTTCCAAATTCCCAAGTAATTTTTTCTCGTGTTGCGCAAAGACAAATGTGGCTGCATTCTTCTTCATTTGGTCCACAAATGGAGAAAGCGAGGCGTAATGTCAATAAGGCTGTTTGTGCCTTTCTAAGAGATGTTGGCATGTCCTCTTTTCACAATGAAAATATTATGTTTCGTAGCACAAACATTTTTGGTAGAGATGGAGTCCATCTTACTTATGCTGGTAATCAGATTTTTCTGAGAAATGTACAAGATGCATTGTGTCCTTTTGTGAAATTACAGCCAGCTTTTTTGCAGTAGGTGTTGATTTTTTTAAGTTTTTTAAATACAAAAAAATACCACAAAAGGCTCTTTTCAGAGCCACCACTTCCTCCCAGATAAAAGTGCAATAATTTTGATAGGACAACACTCCAATTTCTTTTCATGTTCGCGAACTGTCCGCGGATTTCTAAAAAGAAACAGTAGCCTGCTCAATTTATTTCCCACTTCTATTTTTTGACTGTGAAAGGCGGCTCTGAAAAGAGCATTTTATTTTATTTTTTGTTGTTTTGTCTTTTTTTTTTGTTTTTTTACACACGACACACTAGGAGAGGAGGGGAAAGGAGGGTAAGGGAGGGACACCAACCACAGGGATAAGAAAGGGCGAGTGGGGAGAGGAAGATGTAGGGTGCGCCTTATTTAGGTAGTGATCAGGTCTTCTCGTGCTCTGAGACCAGAGTCTCAAAAGCACTTTGAAGTCTCTCTCCCCTGCAGAGTAGTGCATCGCAGTACATACACAAAACTGTGACCCTCGAAAGGTAAGGGTCATCAGCATTGTGAATGGCCTGTGAGGCAGCTGGAGGGATGCGCTCTGCCACAGGAGTGTCTCTTGTGGTGAGAGGAGCAGAAAACAGAGGATGAAGTAGAGGGAATCAACCTACTACGCTTGTTGCAAGGTACAACCTTACGAACGGCCCTACCGTGGAATGACTTTAGGTGACGCATCATAGTAGTCGTACCAAAGCTGTACGAACCAGGCCTCCAGGTGACTTTGTTCGCACGCGCCTTGGATACGTTACCATGAATGGTAAATAACCGCCACGCCCAAGAATCACGGCGAGTGCTGGTAGTAGGCACTTCCACTACCTCATCCGCATCATCCTCTTCATCCTCTTCATCCTCCTCTGCATCCTCACGCCTGTTCCCCTCTTCAGGCCCTTGGGGAGGTGGTGGTGGAGGGGGTGGGGCTGGTGCTGAGGCAGATGTAGCACCAAGTGGCAGTAGAGGAGCCATGGATGCGATCAGGATTCAGAAGAAAATCTTCAAAAATTGGCAGCAAAACGCACTGTGTTCTGTAAGGTATCCAGAAACACGATGAGGATGAGCTCTGGGGTGTGGCCTTTTATAGGACAGCCGCGCTGTCCGCGGACAGAACGAACACCCCAAAAGGGCTCAAAAAAGTTCTAAAAAATATGTGGAAAGTCAGGGTTATTGTCTGGGACATGTGCTATGGTGCATTTTCAGTATAAAATACTGTGGATTGCCCGAAAAAGTACTTTTAAAATGTTCGGGGACCCGGACAGTGTCCGCAATTCAGGACACATGCTCAGCATGGGTGCGGTCACATGTTGGTGCCGCGAACATGTCAGCGAACAGAAGAGGTGTTCGCAGGACATCAGCTGCACGGGAACTGTTTTGCGCATGCGCGTGGGTGTTCTACGGACAGTGTTCGGGTCCTGAAATTAATTAAAAGTGCAACACAAGCGACGCGAACAGTTACGGACAGGCGCAATGTTCGGAAAACGTACGGGTGTGGTGCGCATGTGCGTAGATGTTGTTTAGGCAGTATGGACAGGTATAGTGTTCTTAGAACACCTACATTTTGGTTAATTGGACATCCTGGACACCGAGTGTGTTCAGTTTCAACTTGCCTGCGAACAGTACAGACAGGTGTAGTGTTCTTAGGACACCTCCCTTTTCATTAATTGCGGACATCCCGGACACCTCTTGTGTTCTTAGAACAGTTTCAACTTGCCAACGAACATCACGGACAGGTATAGTTTCCTCAGAACACCTCCATTTTGGTTAATTGCGGACATCCCAGACACCTCTTGTGTTCTTAGAACAGTTTCAACTTGCCTACGAACAGTATGGACAGTTATAGTGTCCTTAGGACTCTGCCATTTTAGTTTGATTTCAGACATCCCGGACACCGAACGTGTTCTTAGAACAGTTTGGACTTGCTTGCGAATATTACAGACAGGTATAATGTTCTTAGAACATCTCCATTTTGGTTAATTGTGGATATCCCGGACATTTCGTGTGTTCTTAGAACAGTTTCAACTTGCCTGCGAACAATGCGGACAACTATAGTGTCCTTAGGACACCTCCATTTTGATTAATTACGGACATCACGGACACCTCTTGTGTTCTTAGAACAGTTTCAACTTGCCTGCAAACAATGCGGACAGCTATATTGGCCTTAGGACACCTCCATTTTGATTAATTTCGGACATCATGGACACCTCTTGTGTTCTTAGAATAGTTTCAACTTGCCTGCAAACAATGCAGACAGGTATAGTGTCCTTAGGACACCTCCGTTTTGATTAATTACGGACATCCCGAACACCAGGTGTGTTCTTAGAACAGTTTCAACTTGCCTGCGAACAATACGGACAGGTATAGTGTCCTTAGGATGCCCCCGTCTTCGTTTGTTTACGGACATTCCGGACACCCGCGCTGTCTGTGGACACCTCAACTGATTTAAAAAAAGAAATTAATTAGGACACAATATAATAATTTGACTTTATTATATATGGATATTAAATTTATGACAGAGAAGGTGAAGCAGAAACTGAGACAAACACAGGAGAATTGGGGGTTTCAAGAGGATTCATATGAGGTGAAGAAGGGATGGAAGTCTCATCAAAACGTTTTTGTTCATGAGAGGGTTTGGGGATAATTGACTGGGATATGGTGAGGGGGGACAGGTACATGTGGGACAATGGTATCTAGTTTTTTCTTTCAAGTGATCCTCCGCAATGTTTTTCAAATTGTTGAAATTTGCCATGAGTATGTTCATTTTTAATTCCATGCGCTGGAGAGTCTTATCCAATATTCTTTTCGTGTACTATTTTCAATGTTTGTATGGTCTGTACAAAAAAAATGTTATATGTTAAATGTATATAAAATAATACTTATTAATTGGTTTATATAGAAATGTGTCTACCATTAGGTTCACTATCTTCAGACATTTCCTCACGTGGGAAATTCTCCTCTAGCCACTCCAGAGTACTAGAAATTTCTGTGAGAAAAAAAAATGATATCCCTTTGTATCTAATACCGAAATTTTAGAAATATATGAGTAAAATGAAGTACACGTACTAGCTTCTGGTAAGGTGTGTTCTTACTGGTTTGTAGCTCTGCTGTTGTTCCTAGTTGTGGAGTTTCTGTGAGGTAATCATGTTGGAAGCCTATCTTTCTTCTTTTGGTATATTCCATTTTAGAACATATTGTATTTAAATGAATGGTTGATGTGTGACATATATGGGTTACACTTCTTATTTATTACTACATATAATGTGTATGTGTGCTGGTTTGTGAACTTGCGCAGTGTTCATATGTTATGATATAACAATTTAAGATACCCCCCAGACTTTTTGGGTAGTGCTGCTGTTGTCCACGAACATAGGAAGAGTTCGAGGACATCAAATTCAGTAGCGGGGTTTAAGTATGTTCTATGTTACATGTACATAAAGTCAGGGATATTATTGTTAAGCTGTGTGTAACAATGTCGTATTGTCATCAACACACCGGAGCCAGCAGGTAAGTTATATGGGTTTATTAGTTATGTAGTACAGCAGGAAACACTGGCACATCCTTGCCAGTTAGCTCTCTATCTCCAACTGTCCCCCATGGAACACACATTCAGATGACAACACTCTAAGCACAGTGACATCACATCATTCGACTGACATCACCACTCAGGGAAGGAAATGGAACAGAGGGAAGACACAGGAAGGAAGACACTTATGATAACACTTCTCCCTCCCTTCATTTAATAATAGGAAAGAACCAACATTGGTAGAGTCTTAGTCATTCTTACACACAAAATACCATCCTACACAAAACCGATGCAAATATGCGTGGCCACCACGTACTTGCCCCAGCAACACCCAAGGTCATATGAAACGAGACCCAACCCCAGGAAATGTCCACATGAATCCCATTCACACACCAAGGCCAACAACAGAGCACAAACACTCTTCACTACCATAAAGGTACAGAAGCGCACTGACATCATAGAAAACTAGCTTTCCACTAATAAAACCCGAAGAAGAAAACAGGTGGAAATGTAACCCTGCACAATGCCTCCTACTCAAAAGGAACACAGACCCAACCTACAACACTTTAACTACCCGCTATCCACCCATAAACATACAAAAGAGGAACCCACCGACATGAAATAAGGGCTGCACCTCCCTTCAACTGAACGGGAATTACAACTCGAGGAACAAAACAATAAAACAAGCACTCCACCTGCTTCAACCTGCCCCTTGAAGCCTAGGGCCTGCCACACCCCAGCATCCCCAAATGCAGATATCACCCTAACAACCACGGCCCTTCAGTGCACCTACATCCTTCCGCCCTGGTCTGCACCCCAGGGCACCAGGGCTGCTACCCCCAGGCACTAGCCAACTCAAAAGAGCAACCACCGGGCACTAACCCAACTCAAATGAGCAACAACAAGCATGACTAACAACATCAGTTCCAAAACTCCTAAATCAGGCAACACTTAACTCTGACCACAAACAAATCTGAAACTACTATGCAAATCTAGTCCCTGTGAAACAACGCACACGCTTACCAAAGGGTCTAAAAAGAATACCCCTCAATAAAGGTGCAACCTAGACACCACACCTAACAACACAAGACCCTTAGTTCCTACCAAACACCACAACTCTACACACCCCGGGACCCCTTGTCCCTGCCAAATACACAACACCTCTACACACCCCGGGACCCCTAGTCCCAGCCAAACATGGTACACAACCTCCTAATGTGGTACCCCCTGCACTGGCCGGGCTACCACAGTGGTCACACCACCAAAACGTCCAAAATGGCACAACCCACCTTAAAATGGGACCCCTAGCTCACTAGGCTACCACAGTGGTTACCACACACACGTACCACAACATGGGCAGAACCAACACACGCACTGGCACCCACACTCACTCACACCTCGACAGAAGACAACCATACATGAAATAATCACTGGAGCTCTTAAATCAATGGAAGAATGTTCAAAAGACACAAGAACATCATCATTAAGGGTGGAACTCCACACACTGGCGTGTGCTCTATTACAAAACATTGCCATAATCGAAAAACGATTGGGTGTTAGTCTTAGCAGTGCACAGTGGTAGCACGAGTTATGGTTGTTTAATTTACCATAACTGGCGAATTTCAGGGGTTTTTCGGTTTTACTTGGAACCCTAACATCCCTTTAGCAAAGTTGTTTTTATTGAATTTCATAGGTTTTTAGTAGCGCAACTTAACCATAATGTCCCTTTAACAAAGTTTTTTTTACTGGATATATATATATATATCCATATATATTACTGATGGGCGATACTGATCCTGTTTTTATGGTTAAGGTGATCTCCCCAAAGGAAAACCACTTTTTGGCCAGCTTACAATTTTGGCACCATTTGGCAACTGCACATAAGAAATACCCCCAATAAATAAGGACCTGACTTTTAGTTATTTTGGAAAGTTGCATGCGTTTCCAGCAAGGATAAGTAAAGTTATGAGGGGGGAGGGCCGAAACCTGATTGAATTTCGCAGACTTCCAGGAAGGGACCTGATTTGTCAATTAGGGAAAGTGAGGAATGTCAAATTATGTTCAAAACACACCATTACCTCTATGGAGGTGCATGGTGGTGCGAATTGGGTGGAATATATCTAGAAAAGGGCCAAAAACAGTGTTTAGTGTTCGCAAACTTGACAAATATCCAAGGACTTTGGTGTTTGTGAACTTCTCAAAAGTTCAAGGACATATATAAACAAATACATGTATTACAGGGTCAACGGCCTGGTAATGAAAGTGTGCTTATGCAAATTTGGTGTTTATTTGTGTAGTGGTTTCTTGCCAAAAGTAGGCAGAAAATAGTGATATAACGTGGGCATCGGAGCCATGGCCTGCAGCCATGCCGAGTACTCAAATGGTCTGGGACATGGCTGGAGGCCACCAGGGAGTTGCTATGGTGTTAAAGCTACCACTATCGTCTGTTGTTTGCTTGCAAGTGCCTTCAAAATAGCTGAAGACCACCCCCCGGGGAATAAGGATGCTGGTCATGGCCGCAGTCAATGGCCACCCACAGTACCAGTATAGGAGCATAATGACCTCTGGCTATTGTGGATGGCTCGCTGAGGTTTGGGGAGTTGCAGAAATTCATGCCTCAATTCTGTCAGGAAATCCAACCCCAGCATGTAATGCTCAATGTGACACACGGAAATGTGCATGGCACAAATATGGTTGTCAATGGAACTTTAGAGTTATTTTATATATGTTAAAAGAGGACTCTTTAATAACCTGCAGACAGTGCTGTGCCTTCAGTTGGAATTCATTGCCATCATTTCCTTAAAGGGAAATTAAGCTTAAGGTGCCCTAATAAAAACCTGTGAAAATCTCTGACAAAACGTTGCTAAAGGGGGCATTATAGTTGCGGCAAAAAATCCCCAAAAACATAGAAATGTGCCTGTTTTGCTAAGCGACACACCCATAATTTGTGCACCCACCATGCACTGCGCATACCCACACACATGAAAGCACATATCACAAATGGCTTAATCGATGATAACATCACAATTGGCATCACCAAATGCATCACAGGTGCATGGTTACAGAAGCAAAAACTATGTAAAAAAATTAAACAATAAATTCAGCCCACACAATGGCTCATGTCGTGGTCGTCATTTTAATTTGCCCCTTTCCAGATGTTACTTGACTGTGCTTCAGTTTTATATGCATCAATGCTCTAATCACTCAGAATTCTGATAGGCTAGACGTATAATGCTACTTCTGAGTACACCATATCATGTATTCCCTACTACTATGATGATTCTCATCATACCCTGCATGGCATAGTCTCACCTCCAGCCAATGCAGTCTAAATGCCCACCTGGGGCTCTGTCAGGGTTTGCAGCAGAAAATAGTGGTGTACCTGGTGTAAGGCCCTCGAAAGAGTTCGATTTTGATTCTTAATGCATGAGAATCCGCTACATTGAGCTTTTCTCAGGCTTACTATTGGACAGTAATATTGCCATGGGTCTACCAATAAAGTATCTAAGATCCAATTCTTATTAACCTTGTGTGTGTGTTCAACATTAGATGTTATCAATATTTTACCTACAAAGTGTTATCACTAAACCAAAACGTTTTTACATTTGCACTATAGTGTATTTTTGTACTCATATAGAGAAACACATAGGAATGCCCTTACGTTTTTCTTTAGCATTAATGTATATGTATTATCCAGTAGAGATGATATATGAGTGTTCAAATGGATTTCCAAAATTAGCCCTGGGGGAGGATTTTGGGAGGCCACCCTATTAAGGTGAACAGGGAAACCATTGGTAGGTTAGCAACACCTAATCAAGGTGAGGTAGCAGAGCATCAAGGCTTAGTCACAATAAAGGTGTGGGAGTGATCTAGGGCTACAATGAGTCCACACAGAGCAATGCCAGTAATTTCAGTTAGACAGGTAAGTATAAACATACAATTATTTGGTAGGCCATTATAATACACACAAAGCAGATTAAACATCTAGTCGAATATTTTCACACCAACACTTATAAAACAGATATATACATTCACCCTTAGGAGAGAAAGAACAGCATTTGATTCAATTACCAGTTAAACACATGCAAGTACGTAGATGCATAGAAATAGAACTCTTTGGAATAATCACAAAACATCTCCCCCAACCCCTATAAAGTTCAACACCCGTTCATTATCATACATTTTATTTGGATTTCTCCATTTACAAATAAAATACATAATATACAATGAATAACCAAACACCTCCCTCACAGTCTAAAAATCCAAAGCACACCCCAATCACAATGGTTAAAAACCAACCAAATATGCCACAGTGAAAAAACGTTTTTTTTTTAAAAGTGCATTTTCTTGAACCATTACAAGACAGCATATGAAACATAGGCCAAACAATAAAACTAGGCTAAAACCTTCATACAAGAGTCCTAATGTACTATCGGCATTGTGCGACAGTTACATACTCAATAAGATTATTAATAAATGTCAGATCCCCATGGTTCAGCATAAAGCATATTGCTTCTTTACAAGTCTTCAGCTTATTAAACCAAAAAAAAGGTAGGAGCAAAAGCTTTGAAGGTGCTTGATAGAGTGGGCAGAGCAACAAGAGGTGCCTATGGTCTTCATTTTGGCCGAGTCCTCATGTACATTTAGATGAATCTGCTATCCACGTCAAGTGTTTGTTAAGCGGAAGTAAATTTAAAAGTATCTCAGCACAATCCTACAACTAGATGGTGATCTGATTTGATAAAAGTTCCCAACTAGCAAAGGGAAATCACAGAGTTCAGCGTAAGTAGCCAAGGAGGGCAAAGAGTGTATATTGTGCATATCTAGCTCCTTGGCGTTACCACACATAATATATGTAATAGCTGATTTAAGAAGGGTCAGTGAGCCAAGATTTTAAAAGGCCTCACAATGCCTGCTCCAGAATGTATTCGCTGTATTATACCACTTATATTTTTCACTGCATGGTGAGGATTAAATGTCTATAAACCCAACTTTCATGCTGCGGTTAACTGGGCCACTTAGGAGTATTTTTGAGAAATAGATTAAATAACTGTGTAGTATCACCTGGAGCATTCCATGTGACGAATGGGATTACCAAATACATGATCTCAGGCCCAAATAACTCCACAGACTTAAAGAATATGGCACCATACTACTTTATTTACAGTTCAATAAAGTAGGGAAACCTGGTGAACAAACAGATTGTAGTTCAAACACTCTCAACAAATTTAATTTACACAAAAGGTTTTATACCTCGATGTACGTCGGCTATGACATCATCCTACGTGGCAAACAGTAAAAACCTACCTGGTGGAGGGATTGTTTAAGGGAACATACATACCAATGGTCTATCTGAGTATTAGTATCATCATTGGCTGCCCCTTATCTGGTAGGCACGCCTTGAGCAACCTCTAATAACATAACATATAGATAATAACATAATACCAGCAGCAGATAGACTTCTGCAACAATGTATAGTCCACCATCACATAGACCCTCTTGATTGGTTGGCACTCTCTTCCAACCTAGGACATTCGGCTTGTTAGCAGTTCGTAAGCAATGAAACTTAGGTGCAAGGGAAGAACAGACAACTGCCCTCCTTAGCTAATTAGCCTACTATTTCTCATCAGTAAGGCCCTAAACCAAGGCTTCTTCTCTGTAGTTGACCTTGCTGACTGTTCTCTTCCCCAGAACTTTAAAGGGAGTGAAGTTACACTGCTATCTTTACCTGGAGCTTTATGAATAGGCCTTGTCTTCTTGTCTTGTACCACGTGTAAGGAGACTATGATTTTGTCAATTCTGTCTTTCTATTTAGTGCTATTTGATTTAATTATATTGGGTGCTATTCATCTCCTCTGCATCTGGAGAATTGGTTGCTCTGTCTTGCATATGCTTTCTGCATCTCTGATTGTTCAATACTTGGCACTCACAGTTATTCACTCCTTTACTTAATCTAAGAGAAATATGTCCTGCATATGTGACTTATCTTCTTTGACTCCTTTTGTGCCTTGCAGTTGCTTCTTGCTGCTGCATTCTTGATTCTGAGCCAAGCAAATATCCTTTGTTCTGCACAAATATGTATTACAGCTCCTGTCAGCTCTGCAGCCTTGGTTTCCCTTCTCAAGGCTTCTCACTTACTATTATACGATGCTGACGTCCATTTTCTCAACATGGCTGCTTTACTCATGTTATAGTTCATACTTTATTAGGAAGCTTCTACATTGTATATCTACCTTGAGTTTCTGTGTATAGACATCTACTGCATCTCTTGTTACTTATCTTCTAAGTGTATATGGTTTTCCTCATACTCGCATACATGTTTACTCCAGAACCTTAGTCACAGCTTCATTGTCTAGATATTCATATATATCAGGTTTAGTGCATTCGTGTATATTCTCTCCTCAGTGACATTACTTTTCATCTGTCGGATTTTACTTTTAGTTCTTCTATGTCCAATGGTGTCAGCAGGTGCACGTCTACAGCATCAGTTCAGGGGTACATTTAGTAAGCTTGTTTTAAATGCAAAACGTCTCTCATACCTTCAATGTGGTATTGGGATGATACTAGGTGTCAAACACAGTGCTTTCTTGTTGTTTTTCCAGTATGACAGAGGTGAGGTGCTGGGTAATATAAATGACATGTACACCTGCTTCCCTACCTTCTCCCCTCTGGTCGAGTCCTCGACCACCTCCTCAATTTTCTTCACCTTTTCTTAATTCAGTGGTTTCTTTTGAATTCAGGTCTTTGTCAACCCCCTCAGGTTATCTGCATTCTTTATGTGTTCATCCACACTCCAGGTCATATAGCTGCATTCCCCAGTCAGCGAACAGAACACCCAGTGTCCCACAGAGTTCTTATGGTCCTTAGGATACTGAAACTTTGTTCCTGGGGGTGCCATGGTGCTTCCTTTCCGTTGCTCATGGGTGGTGTTTTCTGTCTGTGTGTGCTCGTCAGCCACAGCATTCACAGCAATCATTAACTTCATCCCAATGGCTTTCTTCGCTGCCTTCTTGCATTGTCCTATGGTTATTCTTAAAGGACAGAATCCCAGCAACACTAACACTAGTATTGCTCCAAACATTTTGAAGGCATTTGCCATTCAGGTTGAATAGAGATGAAAACCAATCTTCATCTTTGGTCTCATCTACTTCTTCCATCATTTTCGTTTGCAGGGTTGACAACATAGTTATTCCTACTGTCAGGGTTTTCCATTTTCTCCAATCTGGGCAGGTATGTATGTACAGCAGGAAGGCCAGATCTTGGCACAAATGCCTCCTTCCATTGCTGTAATTAAGTCCAGGACATACCTGTTCTGGATGTCATGAGCCGGATGGCCCTCAATTCTTCTTTATTCACATTGAATCCTTTTATAATTGAATTAATTCTTAGTAGCAGCTCCTATCTGATGATTTGTAACCACTTGGCATTTACTGCCATCTGAATCCCTGGTATGAATTTAGCTGTAAATATTACTGATAAGTGCTATCCTGTTGAACAATGTGTGCTCATCTGGAAGGTCATGATAAGCTTCTATTGATTTTGCTGTAAAATATTCTCTCTCTTCTGTCGGGTGAGGTTGAGCGACCTCTTCTTCCTTTGTTGTGCATCTATTTTTGGAAAGTTAGCAATGTGAAGATCACTTTGGGGCATCACCAAAGCAGGAACATGTATTATCACTATAGAACATATTCCTCCCCAATGTTTAGTACCTTCATATAAGCTTTGGATCCCCAAGCCCAATAGTGGTCCATTAGCTTGGCAGTTCCTCATTTCTGGCACATTAATTATTTGCTTGCAGCCTTTATTTTCTCCAACTTTGGTTAGACCACTTTTTCTGAAAGAGTTTGTTGTATTCTTCATTGGTAGTATAGATACAGGTCCAGCTTCATCTTCAAACCCATGTTAGTAACTTTAAATACTTGGCCCATTCCTGAAGACATCCATCATTTACTATGTGTACTATCTTTACTGGTGCAGTCATCAATAAGTGTGGACTGCATCCCAACATTCATTCTTCCCATCCTGTACAGGTGCCTACTTGTCCATACGCCAACAGCTGAAGCCTCACCCAGAATCCTGCCAATCCTGGTGTTTCTCATGTGTCTGCACAATCCAGTCTATTTTGTTCAACAATCCTCATCTCTCGTCCAGTCAGACCACTAAATGAGTACAGGAGTGTTCTGCTCTTCCAATTGAGGCCTTTTATCATCTTCTGAGTTTTTATGTGAGCATCTTCATATGGGAACCTTCTCTTTGACATCCATTGTAGGGTTGCCCGTTTCCCTTCAAATTGTCCTCTTGTCATGCATGCTGCTAGATGGCTGAGGCACTTTGCATCATGTATAGGTATTACTCTTGCTAAAAATGTTCTGGCTGTGCTCATGGCATAAGGGATGAGAGAACATACATAGCAGCTCTCATCTAACATTCTTCTCCCCATCTTACTCGTGTACTGATACCAGATGTTATTTTTTAAATGGGCTAAATTATCAAGGTATGTATTTATATCCTGATAATCTTCTCCAGCATCCCTCTTAAATTGGTTAATTTGTTTGGAAATATCAGGGAAAATATCTCTAGTACTTTTATTAGGGATAGAAATAGATGTTTCATTGATACGCCATCTATATCGTAAAACATCATTTGACAAAAAAATAAGAATAAGGAAGTAAAGAGAACACATCATACAAAACGTAGCTGCAAGAAACATTGCAAAAGAATGACTGCGCTATACGGCATTTGGTGCATTAATCGGTCTTCTTGCTAGCAATGTGTATCTCTTGGATTGGAAGATCCCGTTCTCTTTTAATCAACATATAATTCTTATTCATTATAACAACCACACTTTTTATAATGGAAATTGTAATATTATCTCAATGATGATCCTGTGAATAATGGGGCCTGTCTTAGGATTTACAAAAAAGGTGACAATATCAACAATTTGTCTCACTAGAGCTGGATAGGAACAAAGTATATAAGTGAAAACGGCATACAAGAATATGTGCAACGTTATATGCAGCATAAAGTGTTATGTGCATTCTTCTTTTTCTGTCTTCAAAACATTGGGCCTCATTACACGGTAGGCGGTAATTCTCCTTTCCTCCAAGGCGGTGCCGGTATTCCAAGGTTGGCGGGGCGGTAATTCCCCCTTCCCCCATTGCCCTTCCCCATTCCCATTATTGCCCCATAGGGCATAATGGGAATGGGGAAGGTGCTAATTACAGTACCGCAAATTGCGGTACCGTAATTAGCACCCTGGTCCCTTTGCGGGTTGGTTTTTAACGCCTGCTAAAAAGCAGGGGTTAAAGTACCAACCCGCAAAGGGACCTCATAGTAAGGCGGTAAGGGTTAACGGTCACCGGTACCATTATCGGTGACCGTTAACCCTTACCGCCTTCCATGTAATGAGGCCCATTGTCTCTTTAACCGAACAGGAATAGTTCTGTGAAGACTGCAAAGTTATTTGTTTCCCTTTAAACTTGGGAATGATCGAAACTTCGAATTGTTTTTATTTTATCTGTTCTGGCTGTCTCTTGGTAGCCGATCGAGTCTGCATTCACGGAACTTCTTCTCTTGCTTCACTGTCAACGGATGCCAGAGGGGTAAGGGTCTCTCATTTGTAAGGCTTTATGTCATTCAGATGCAGCCAAGCTCATCTTCCTTGGATCTTGACGGCAGTGGGTGTGACCCCCTCTACTATGTACAGTCCCTGAACATGGGGTGTATTCCAAGTACAAACAAAACTCTTCACACGCACTTGGTCCCCTAGATACAAACTAGGTGGGCTTAACAATTCTATAGAGTTGATCGTTTCGCTGCTGTCTTCTTCAATCTTTCTTGACCCTTCCCTTCAATTTTTGATTTTCTGGAAAATAAAAGAAACACTAGCAGTCATATTTGTCAAAAAATGCATCTCATTCCCTAATGTGTTTGCTACACTATGGGCATCAGTTTCTATTCTAGTGGGAGAAGCAAGGGGAAGTCTCATGCAGTGTACAGTCACCAACTCATGAGGAGTCAGGCTGAGCCAGGCTGATTTCTCAATGTGAATAGGTCAAGGGGGTAGGCAATATAGCTATACCTTCTTCAAAGTCATCTTCATCTTGACTATCCTCTCTTTAAGGAGTCCATTTAAAAGCTCACAAATACCATTTGCCTGTGGATTAAAATGTATGCTTTATGCTTAATAGAAGAGTTATCTGTTTGAACATCTCATTTACAAATGCAGCCCATTATCAGACCGCTGGACTTTGCCATCGCCCCATCTAGTAAATACTTCACATACAAGAAATTTGGCAGCACATGTGGCACCGGGGTGCATGCATGGGCCTGCCTCAATCCATCGGAAAAAGGACACACTACTAGTAACATATATTTGTACCCATTGCATGTTTGCAACATATCCACATAATTTATATACAGATGTTAAAAAGGACCATTGGGGCGGTGGATTGCGCCTTTTACTGTTCACAAGGTATGCCCTGTTGTGAATTTCTGACAGTCAATGCAGTTCACAATAAACGTGGAATGTGTTCTAACAAATTTGGCGAACACCAGTCTTCTGCAATCATGACAGCAAGATTCTCTTTGGATATATGCACAAGCAAGTGAAGCTGATCCAGCGCAAGTCTCAATAATGCTAGAGGTGCAACTGGCTTTCCAGCATTATCTTGCCTCCATATAGCCTCTGTGGGGGATAAAGAACACCCCTGTCTTTTCCATAAATCCTGTTCTTCTTGCCGAGCTTGACCTTGCAGCTCAATTAACTGTACAATGGATAACATATCAAAGCCAAAGCCTTCCTTCATCATCATACATTGTTCTGACATTTGCTTAACACTTTCTACTTCAGAATTTGAAATATTTGTCAAATATGCTGCTTTTTTCGCTTCAATGTCTGCAGCTTCGTTACCATGATAAATCATGTCTGCCCTCTTAGTATGAGCAGCGCAGTTCACCACAGTGATAGCCAATGGGAGCTTCAGTACCTCAGTAAACTTGTCCAATAGTGGCGAATGTTACACTGGTGTGCTGTCTGCATGGAGGAAGCCCCTCCTTTTCCAGTGTGACAACCCTGCATGTACGGTTGATGTCATATAGGTGGAGTCAGAGTATACTGTCACCTCCTCATATCTCTGAAGTGAGGCGATAAGCACCACTGATTCTGCAGCCTGTGCTGAACAATGTGAAGGCAATCTTGCACTTGTCATCACTTCAAATTCATCATTCCTTTTTAACTTAACTACTGCTGATACCCTATGCCTTTCTCCTGTTGTTTGATCAGTTTTCGAAGAACCATCAATGAATAGAATTTGCCCCCTCCTAGAGCGTTTTCTTTAATGTGGGGAATATCGTCATAGAACTCAGTATACATTGTACATTCATGTACATAATCCTCCTTCTCTACTGGTTCTGCTATGGATGTCGCTGTATTCACTACTCTACATTTAACAATTTTGATTGCTGGGTTTGAAATGATCACCTCATAACGGAACACTCTGTGTAAATGGCGAATAAGTAATGCGCGAAGTATAACGTCATTGAGCACTCCATTGTAATACTTGCAGCTTTTTCAATTGCGAAAGCAGCAGTAGCTAATACTTGTTCTCAGGGGTAATGCCCTCTCATTACTGGGTCCAAAATACCACTGTAATAAGCCAATGGTTTGTGTCCATGTCCTGATATTGCTTTCTGCGTAAGGACTGTTGTCATTACCACTCCATTTGAATGCTAGAATAAGTAAAATTCCTCTTTATAGTCTGGAATTCCTAACACAGGGGCTGTAGAAATCATCCTTTTTAACTCTTCAAATCCTTCTGTCATTTCATTTGTCCATGTTATGTCGTCTTTACCTATCTGTGCTTCCTTAAGTCCTTTTAAACGTGGTCTAATTTATGTACTGTAATCAAAAACCCAGGCCCTACAATAATTACATAGGCTTAAACATTGCTGCATTTCCCTCACTGTAATAGGTCTTAGAGTTTTCATGATCGCTTCTGCTCCCTCAGGTGTCACCTTTCTCCCCTCTTGAGAGATTAGCTGTCCTATGTACAGGATCGCTTCCTGGAAATGCTGTAGTTCTCTTTATCCACGCTGTACCCTTTTTCTGCCAATACTGTCATTAACTGGACTGAATCTTTTCTGCATTTTTCTTCTGTCTCAATACACACTAGTATGTCATCTATGTAATGAATTATCATACTCTAAAGTTGTATGTTGCCTATGTCCATCTGAAGGACCCAATTAAAGATAATTAAAGTTCGATGGGGACTCACAGTACCCCTGTGGTAATCTTATATGTTTCCACTGCTGATTTCTATACGAAAAGGAGGTCAAATCTTGGGAGTCTTCATGAAGGGGAATTGAAAAGAAGCCGTTCTTTAATAGCTGGGATCGGAACCAGAGGAAACTCTGCTTTGACAATAGTGTTTAGGGGGCATAGATCCTGAATACATCTCCACAACCCCCCCCCCAGGGCTGAAAACGCTTCTCTTCTCATAGATTTCTGTATTTCATCTGTTGGACTTGGCCCTTCCATGATACTGCTCTCTCATCTTATCACGTTCCTGTTTTTTGTCTGTCTGTCTTGAGTTTGTGCTCAGTGCCCTTAAGCCTTTGGGTACCTGGCACGCTATATACATTTTAAACAAACATTAATTTAAGTACTGGGTACACAGCCATCTTCCATGTGGAGTCTGATGTTACCAGTATTCCCTGCAGTACTAAAGTGGAAATGGTTTCAAATATACCTTCATCTGCTTCTCTGGACATGGGGTACTGTTTTTCTCATGGTAAAATTGCTCCTGGCTTAAGCTTAATTTTGGCTGCAACTGCTCCGCTCAACAGACCCACATCATATGGGCTGTTGGTCTATAAAATGGTTGCCACTCTTTCTAAATCTTCCTGAAAAAATGGTGGTTTCTTTCTTACCAATGTCATTCTCTGTGGTATTTCCCTATTTTCAACTTTAATCCAATATGTAAGGCTTGTAGAAAATACTAATTCATCATCTGAATTCTCATCTCTGAGCAACTCCTCGTCTGTCAAGTCTGTCAGTCTATATCCTTCATCAAGAGCTATTGCTGTTCTCCACGCTCTTCCTTCATTTTCCGTCCAATAAACAACCACCCTTTCCTCTCTTACTACTGCTGCTTCCAATTCTATCGAAATAACCTGTCCTTCCGTGTCCTCTATAGGTATTTCAGAAAGCAATGCCAACAAAATATTTACTCCAAACAAAAATACTTCTGAGTCTAAAGGAAATCCTTGCATTGCTTTTTGGCCTGTAAATGCTAATATGCATTCTCTGGCATTCATGTGATGTATCCCCAGAGTGCAACATATTATCCCCTTGTCAGTAAATGATATTGCCATGTTAAGCTTTGTCATCAAGTCACATCCCAATATGTTAACTGGTGTCTGTCGGGAATACAAGAGTTGCAAAGATAAGTTGTGTTCTCCTATTGAAATTGGTAATTCATCAGTAAAGGGAACCAACCTCATAGCCCCAGAGAATCCCTGCACATTCATGGCGATGCCCGACATTGGATACTTTCTCTCGCGAACACAGGAACAAGTCAGTCCTGTGTCTACAAGAAACAGAAATGTCTTGCCTCCTATCATTACCCTAACCCTCGGTTCCTCTTGGGGGTCTAGTGTCACTGAGAGTACTGAACACATCAGGTCACTCTGTGAGCTTTCCTATTGTGGATATATATTCATTCCTGTACCCGTAAAAGGATTTCCTCCTACCACAGTCAGATTCCCTATCCTGGGTGTAGGTGTTTGTGGGGCTCCTGTATTCGTATTCCATTGTGATATTGTCATCTACTGTGTCTGTACTTCTTCTGTTTGCACAGGTGCTTGCTGTGGTTGCCTTTGGGCGGCTGTGATTGCAGCAGAATCTGCTGCATTCGCTGCATTTGCAGCGCACATGTCTGATATTGCCTGTGACCTTGGGCATAACACTCAAGTGGTTCTGTACTATACTGTGGAAAATAGCCCACCTCCCCTCTTGGAGTTTGCCAGTTCTGCTGCATTCCCCTTCTACTTCTGCATGTGCGGGCAATATGTCCCATTTTCCCACAATACCAGCATTGTTGCGCCTGTCCTCCATTAAATCCTCCTCCCCCTTAAGGGTTTTGAAATCTGCCTACTTGTCCTTTAGGTCAATTACCTCTACCACGTTGCCAAACATTTTACCCACCCTGATGTACTGAGTACCCTATATTGATTGGCTGTGTAGGCTGTAACTCTTGTGTAATCACTCCTTCACTGCTAGTCAGTACTGCTCTTTGTACAGCAAATTTTGACTAACTTTGCTTCCTCAAGCTTCCTATTCTCATCTTTTTTCTTATTCTTCTCTTGTAACAATCATGAATGATGTACAATAGTCAATAGAATTTCTGTCCATGGCTTCGGTTCCATCCCTGCCTGTTTTTTCATCTGCCTTTGCACTGGCTCGGGCAGTCCCTGACATAGAATATGTTAAAATAAAGCTACTGTTTTATCCCACGATTCTATTGTCTCCTGTCTTCTTGTCGCCCTCTTATCTTCTTTCTCTCGCCTTCTCTGCAACCTTCTTTCTTTCAATCTCTGTGTTTCTATTTCCTCATATTTCTTCTTTTCGCCATCCTTTCTCTCCTTCTCTTTTACCTGCTCTTCATACCTTCTTGTTCTTCCTTTCATTTCCTCTCTTTTTCCTTATCATCTTTGTATGCCCTTTCAGGTTCATTTTCATTTCTTTCCATTTCCTCTCTTTAGCCCTCTTTCTTTAACTTTGTTGATACCTTTTCTGTCTAATTTAAGTAACATTTGTCCTCCCATCAAATCATTCTGTACAATTTTCACTTCACTGGCTTTATCTTTCCCTCCTTTTTGTATCTTGGTCTCTTCTATCTCTATCAGTCTATCCCTTCTCTTGTTACGCTCCTCACTTTTACTACATCTGGACATATATTTGAGTCCTTTAAACTTTCTTCTGTACTATCTTCACTACTATAAGTGAGGGGTGCATATATCGGACTAATATATCCTGCTGCTGCTTTTAACTCCTTTATAGGATAGAATCCCTGTTTCTCAGTGCTTGTATTATTGTCTTCAGAAGGAGAAAGAGGAGCCGAAGGTGCTGTCCCCTCCCCTTCATGCTGATTAAGCATCCACTCCTTCTCAGGTGGGTCTTCTCTCGCTCTGATACAGCTCTAAAATAGCTAACCTTTTTTGTATTGTATTGTATTTTATTTATATAGCGCACCAAGCCCTGGGGCAACTGGGCACTTTCTTGGGTACAGCAAGCATAATTATATTTACACGTACAGGCATGACATGTCACATCATATACAAATTTGCAAATTACAGTCAGTGAAAAAAAAGAAATAAATCACATCATTCACAGGCATGGCTAGAACTAGAATAGGCAGTAAGTATATACAGTGCAGGTAGATATCTTGTAGTGTTTGTAAGTTAGGCTAAGAGACAGCTTAGCTTTCGTTCAGACAGAGCCAGGATTTGGCCATATGTCGGAATTTATGAAATGAGTGCTCAGTTCTGAAGTTGGAGGGTAGTGCATTCCAGGTTTTGGCAGCTAGGACAGGGAAACTTTTGCCCCCTGCCTTTTGTAATTTAAACTTTGGTATGCTAAGGAGGTTGGAGTTGGAGGATCTTGTTTGTCTTAGTGATGATTGGAGTTTGAATTTGTCACAGAGGTAGATTGGTGCTTGATCGTGTGTGAATTTGTGTGAAAGGGAGAGAGTTTTGAGTTTGATTCTTTGGTTGATGGAGAGCCAGTGTACACTACGTCTCAGCTCTGAAATGTGTAGTTTTCTGGGGAAGTTGGTGGCTGCTCTTAGTGCATTGTTTTGAAAGATTTATAATTTCTTTAAGTTGAGTTGACAGGTGCCTAGGTAGAGGGCATTGGAATAGTCAAGTTTGGTTAGTACTAGTGCTCTCGCCAAGGTGATGCAATTTGCTGTTGTCAGGAATGGTCTGCATGCATTGATGAGCTTACATGTGTAAGCAGTATTAGAGGCGGTAGCACTGATTTGTTTGTCGAGCGAGATAGAGGAGTCTATGTACATGCCAAGAGTTTTGACTTTTTAGACATTTTGATGATGTTGCTGTCGATGGTGAATGTGTTGAATTTGTTGTCAAGTTTGTTGAGTCTGGCTTGGGTACCCACAAGGAGGAGCTCAGTCTTATCATTGTTGAGGCAAAGTCCGTGTTGGGCCATCCAAGCGTGGATGATAAGATAAATGTCATTGAGTCATTGAGTGTCTGTGTCATGGTTGCCTGTTAAATGCATAAGGATTTGCGTGCCGTCCGCATAGTTTGTGTAAGAAATGCCCAGTGGTCAAGTATGTCAAATAGAGGTTTAACTTCTTTCCTGTGTACATAGCATGTAAGCATGTTGTCATGTGTTGCAATACTGTTCTTGATAGGAAACCCTCTCAAGACCAAGGCATGAACATTTTGTCAGCCGTGCCTCTTACCCATTCAGCAAGTATTTCCTAAACTTAGGTGTGTACCTCTGTAATGTTTTGCACAAGTGTAGAAGAGCGGTGATCTCCATAATGACAAGTTGTTTTTAATTGTCGATACTTACCAGACTTTTTATTCTGGTATTACTCTAATTAATTGTATCATAATAATCGATTCGGGCAAACACCATCAATCGCGTCCCATTTCCCAAAAACAATTTTGAAGCCTACACAATAAAATGTGTTTTGCTTCATTATAGTTCTATCGATTCTCACTGTCCTGCTGTTTTATTATTGACATCTTATTTTGCTATATATTTCTCAACTTTTATCCTCCTATGATTGGTGCCAATCACTTGTTTTTACGGTCTGATGAGCAGTCAAATTATTCCTATTCTATATTTTCAGTTTACAATTTATTTTATTACAACTGCACTAACAAAAATGTACACAAGAAATTCTACGATCGTCTTCCTTACTGTCTGTAGTAAAAGTATCTCACCTACATTTTTGCCCCATTTTGGCGTGTGAAATGCATCCTTCATATCGGCCTTGCCTCAGGAATCCCTAAAAATACCCCACTTGGAGTGTGATCTATCTCCTTGAGAATAGCTATCGGGGCAATCTCTCCTTAAATAAATCTTGTTACTTTTCGCCCTATATATATTTACACATGCAATACAATCCCTCCCTTCTTATTTACCACTTTCAATGTTCTACTTACATCTATTGCTCAGTTTGAGCCCTTCGATATCGACTCTTCCCCAATCAACCACTTTGCCTTCAGTCCGCAGGGCACCAGTGGGGACCGGACAGGAATTTCTTCAAAGAGGCACCTGCCAACGTTATCGTCTTAAACATGTGTTTTCTCTGCTCTCCCCAGGAAACTCCGCAATCTTCTGGCAAATGGTGGAAGATGATAAAATATCAGAGAGTCTGAATCTGAACCATCCGCACTGCTGCCAAAATGTGCACTAGCACCTGGAGCATTCCAAGTGCTGAATGGGATTACTAAATACATGATCTCAGGCCCAAATAGCCAGACAAACTCAAAGAATATTGCAAAACACTACTTTATTATCCGTTCAATAAAGTAGGGAAACATGGCGAACAAACAGATTGTAGCTCACACACTCTCAACGCATTTCAATTACACAAAAGGGTTTATACCTCGATGTATGCCAGCTATGACATCATCCTACATGGCAAACAGTGAAAACCCACCGGGTGCAGGGATTAGTTAAAGGAACCTATATACCTATAGTCTATATGAATGTTAGTATCTGTCAAGAATCAGGGGTCAGTCTATAGCAATAAAATAACTAATGAAACTGAAAGAACCAAGAATCAACCTCTACATACTGTATTGAGCCATCACAGCTCCTTGAAATATCCTGACACAGTTCTTTAACTTTTCCGCATCAAGTTTTTGTCACAGGAAGAACCCGAATGCTAGAACACTGGTGGTTACACTGGAAACGCAGGCGTCCCCTCCACGCACACTGTCATGTGGGGCACGCTGACCGGATCACGTGACTCTGGACATTTAAGCCTCTTTCAACTTGACCGCTGCACTTCGAATTAGTTTCACAATAGCTACGCTTGTGTCTTGTTTTAATTCTACTATTTTCTGACCTCTGCCTCGTCCCTGGATTGCCTTTTGGAATTGCCTTGCCTGATAGCTATTGTACTGTGGCCATTCCTATTTTTGACCTCTCTTTTCACTTCACGGACTCCGCTTGTTTGCCTATTTCAACCCACCTCTGTCCGCCTTGTTGCTGACTCGGATTTGCTCATTGTCAGGATTTATGCCTACGTTTGGTCTAAGGATTGCGTGCAAGTTACCGACCTCGTTTTACTGGACTCCCTCTTGCTTCTCCACACGGTTTAGAGACTGCCTGCTTGGGACCATCTAGGCATCCACGTCCTATCGGCCAACTGGAAATAGAGACTAGTGCTACTTTAGGATTAGGTGTCCTCATTTTGTCGGTTTAGGTCACCAGTCTTCCCGTCAGAATTGTGGGGAATCCTAATAGACTGCCGGACACTCATTCAACATCGGAGCTCCTGATCGACATCACAGCATTGCATCCTCAGGTGCCGGTAAGACTTTCTCTGGGGAATTCGGGCTTCCTATTGTTCTTTGTTGGTAACATATTCTTAATTCCATCTATATGTTCTGTTATAGAGCTAAAACCCTACTCTCGGAGACCAGAAGGTTCTGAAGTGTATGGTCAGAGGCCTCTCCCATGCTCATACAGGTCAGTTCTTTACAAATTGCTCACATATCTTGTCTGCATACCCCACGCCTCTGACAACTGTTCTGTTCTTTCACAGTTACGGTCTGCTCCTGATGGTCCTCTCATTGAGGGTCCTCGTCTGGCATTCCAACCCGCTGCAGTGTTTGTTTGGTCTCCTTTTTCCCAATAATAGACTCCTTTGGTTGTGTTTTATATCACCCAAAGGAGAACATTTTATAGACGAATGTGTCGGCTACACTATATGATCAAATATAGACGAATTCTAACAGTATCATCATTGGCTGCCCCTTATCTAGTAGGCAACTTGTCACTACAAAAAATACAGATGATAATATAATACCAGCAGTGGATAGGCTTCTGTAACAATGTATAGCCACCATCACATAGTGTCATGATCTCTGCTTCCAAAAGGTCAGGGTTTTCCCAACTCCCTTGGAAGCAGATCCATAACCCAGGTTCCGAGTGCCAACCAGTCCCAATTGGGACCTTTTGGACCCAGTCCTGGCGCCAGTGGCACCAGGCTCATAAATATGCCCAGTCCCAGCGCTGGAAGCACCGGGCTCATAATGCTTGGGTGGACTTACCTTCAGCAGACCATGCTGCTTACTTGCCTGCCAGTTGAGCCTCTGATCCTCTTCTGTTTGGAACTACTTTTCCTGTTGGGTGGGGCTGGAGCCACTCCCTAGATTCAGAACACTGGAACTCTTCTGGAAGGCAGGAACTCTTTTCTTACCAGGAACTCTTTTCTTACTTAGGCGTGGCTGTGAAAGGAGACACCTAAGCACTACAGGAGGCTATTTAAACCACACCCGGTGGATGAATCTTGCTTTGCGTTATTCTGCAACCTCTGCAGCAGAACGCTCATCGTGTCTTCTGCATCCGGTCCTGGGCCTAAGGAAAAAGGCTTACCATCCTGAATCCAGTCTTCAGCAACACCTATAAAGACAAGAAAGAACAGGTTAGCATTCCGGCATCTGAAAGGCAAAGGCTTACCATCCTGAATCCAGTCTTCAGCAACACCCATAAAGACAAGAAAGAAAAGGTTAGCATTCCGGCATCTGAAAGGCAAGTTTACCAACTCTTCGCACGCTCCGGAGGCCTTCGGCGCTGCATCCCGCATCTGAAAGACAAAACAAGGTGCGTTTAAAGACATTGGGGAACTTTAATACTCACGTGCCATTACTCCTTTCCACATCTAATCCAGTGGGTATTCCGGCACCCTGCAGCCGCTCCGAACTCGTACCTGCAAAATAAAAAGACAGTTAGAGCGCATAGTGAAGCAGGCAACAAGCGCTTACTTACGTGCTTCCAGGCGCTTCTATTCATCACACGGGCTCCATCTTCAACTCACTTCAGCCCGTCATCCGCCATCGCCGGAACCCTGCAAAACAAGAGACATCATTACTAAAGACTTTAAAGACATTTGAATGACTCGAAACTTACCGTTCGTGCAGTAAACGACGGACAGCAGTCCTCTGAAGTCAAGAGGCCTGCGCTACCTATCCAGTGAAGAAACTGGTTACAGCACCCTGCCCCGAGGCAGATGGAGAGCTCGGCATTCACTTACCTAAGGTGAGAGCGTTAACCTTTGGGGGTCTACAGGAGAGGAGGAAAGAGATAGGGACACCCCAATAACCCCAGTTCATTAACCCCATATTTTCTATCTGCAGACATCTTACTCTACACGTCAGGCATACAGTGCACAGAGGTCCAGCCCAAAGAGCCAACCGGGTGCTACACATCACCTTTGAAGATACGGTAGTCGCCCAGTCAAGACCGGCGCCTCTGCGAGAATCAGGTGAGCGTTACAGAACGCAAAGCCTACCGCAAAACTCTCGCCCAGGCGCTATGGAAACCTCGGATACTGACCCCCTAGCCCGGTTACTTGGGGAACTAAGGGCAGAAGTGCATGCAGCTCGTCAGGAAATGAATGCTCTAAGAAGGGAACTAATTATTTCCAAGGAGAGAACAGACAATCTTGCTAGACAAGTGCTACAGTCACAAGCCGGACAGACCCCGTTACCCGCATCAGGGGCAAATCTTCCTTCAACATCCTCTATGAATCCAGTGCAGATCAACCTACCTGGGAATGTACCTCTGGCTCCGCCCGAACGATTTTCTGGTGACCCAAAGAGGTTTGCAGTATTTATCAATCAGTGCCGGTTGCACTTCTTATGCCGGCCAGCAGCCTTTCCAACTGATCAAGCAAAAGTAGCTTTTGTACTTTCGTACCTTAGTGGCAATGCAGCAGACTGGTCGATCCCTCTAGTTAATCAAGATGATCCGGTTCTCCATGATTTTCAAGCCTTTCAGCTTAGTATGGAAAAACTGTTCGCAAGACATTCACAGGGGCAGGCCTTGGACAATGAGCTTCTTTCGTTGCAACAGGGTAATCAAGACCTTTTGGCTTATATTGCATCTTTCAATAGACTAATAGTGGAAACTCAATGGCCTGAGGACAAAAGGATTACGCTGTTTTATAGAGGTCTACGTGGAGAGCTCAAAGACGTTTTAGCCCAAGTAGTGAATCCCCCACAAGACTGTTCGGATTATATAGACTTGGTCGTTCAAATAGATCACAGGCTGCAGAACAGGAAGGCCGATCGTTCCAAGTTTGATGCTCGAGTATTTTCCAAACCGCCAACTCCTTCCAAAGGAGTAGACTCCGGGGAACCCATGCAAATAGGGGGTCTGAAAGGTCCTCTAACACAAAGGGAGCGGGAAAGGAGGAAACAGTTGCAATTATGCCTATATTGCGGAAACTCAGGGCACTTTCTTCGAGACTGTCCGGTGAAACCTGCCAAGAAGGCAGTAGGAGCTGCAGTTACCAAAGTTACAAACTCTGAGCAGGGAAACGACCTCGCTCGACAAGAATAGAGGTCCTCTTGCCGAGCGTGAAAACCAGTTCCGTGACCTCGCATTTCGTGATACCTATGGTCCTCATTAGCCCTGATAATCCCGATCGATTACATGCAATTGAAGCTTACGTCGACAGCGGTGCCATCGGCAATTATGTGGATCATGAAATGGTTTTGAGGATGAATCTAACTCTTTGTCCCAAGGCTGTAAAGGACGTCATTACTACGGTGGATGGTACGGAGATAGCCTCCGGGCCAGTAACGCATACCACTCAAGAGGTGACGCTAGTAAGTCAAGATGGACACCATGAGAAGATCGTGTTCGATGTGATCAAGGCCCCTCAGTTTCAGATTATTCTAGGAATACCTTGGTTAGAGAAACACAATCCTCTGATCGATTGGCGAGCAAGAACGGTCCAGTTTCCAGAATGTGTCTCTACTTGTCACCCTCCACCTGGTGTTGCACTGGCCGCAATTTCTTCAGAGACTCCCCAGTTACCTCCCGAATACCTAGAATACCAAGATGTTTTCCGGAAGGATCAGGCTAACTCTCTACCTCCTCATAGGTCTTATGACTGCCAGATAGACCTGATAGCTGGATCTACTCCTCCTTGTAGTAGAATTTATGCCCTCACCGAGCCTGAGAACCTTCACCTTCGACAATACCTGGATCAATACCTGGCAAATGGGTTTATTCGTCCTTCCAAGTCCCCTGCTTCTTCAGCTTTGTTCTTCGTTCCAAAAAAGGAAGGAGACCTTAGAACTTGTATCGATTATCGCTCCCTGAACCAGATCACCGTTAAGAATAGATATCCGTTACCTTTGATCCCTGAACTCCTGGACCAAGTCAGAAAAGCATGCATATATACAAAGCTGGATCTTAGAGGAGCTTACCACTTGGTACGAGTAAAAGAGGGCGATGAATGGAAGACGGCCTTCCGCACCAAGTATGGGCTATTTGAATATCAGGTCATGCCCTTCGGACTTTGCAATGCCCCGGCCGCCTTTCAATATTTTATGAACGATGTCCTCAGAGAGCTCATAGATGTATGTGTTGTTGTTTACATTGACGACATCCTCATTTATTCTTCATCGGAATCTGAACATCGGAAACACGTGAAAATGGTCCTCGAAAGATTGCGTCAACACAAACTTTTCGCTAAGTTGGAAAAATGTGTTTTCAACGTGACTGAAGTTGAATTCTTGGGATTCATATTATCACCTGGCGGAGTGCGTATGGATTCAAAGAAGGTCGATGCAGTTCTCAAATGGCCATCACCATCCTCCGTAAAAGGTGTGCAAAGCATGTTAGGCTTCGCTAACTTTTACCGCAGGTTTATCCCCGAATTCTCTCGAATAGTCCAGCCCATCACTGCCTTGTTAAAGAAAAACAAACGTTTTGAATGGTCTACCGAGGCGGAACAAGCTTTCCAGGATTTGAAGACTAAATTTATCTCTGCACCAATCTTAAAACACCCTCGCCCCGAACTCCCCTACATCGTGGAAACTGATGCTTCAAGCCTTGCCATGGGGGCAGTTCTATCACAAAAGGACCCGGTAACCAATCAGTTGCATCCCGTGGCATTTTGGTCCCGCAAATTCTCGCCTCCTGAAATCAATTACACGATTACTGACAAGGAACTTCTGGCTATCAAGTCTGCCTTTAAGGCTTGGCGGCATTATCTGCTGGGGGCCCGACACACCGTTACTGTGATTACGGATCACCGAAACCTGCAATATTTGAAGATCGCAAAAGCCCAATCCTCTAGACAACTCCGTTGGGCATTATTCTTTGCCGAGTTTGACTTCATAATTACCTATCGACCTGGTACAAAGAACGGTAAAGCCGATGCCCTTTCTCGGATGGGAGTGGAAGAACACTTGGTCAACCCTAAACCTGTACCAATCATTCCCGAACAAAGAATTCTGGGTGTAATCGCCACAGAATCCATAGAGGAAGTTAAGGATAAAGCCAGGCAACTTGTAACTCCAGCAGACATACAGAATTGGCATCTGCAGGGAAAGGACTTTGCAGTAAAGGACAACTTATTGTATTTCCAAGAACGATTATACCTACCCAGCACAGATTTACAGAAAAAAGTAATCTCTTGTTATCACGACTCTTTAATGGAAGGTCATCCCGGTATAGCCAAGACCTCAGAAAAGATCAAACGCTACTTCTGGTGGCCGTCTTGGAAAAAAGATATCAGAGACTTTATAATGTCCTGTGGAGTATGCGCCCAAAACAAGAGTCAAAAGGAAAGACCAGCAGGCCTCTTACGCCCTATTGACATCCCACCTCGCCCTTGGCATACGCTTTCTATGGACTTCATCACCGATCTACCTCCATGCTCCGGATACAATACGATTCTAGTAATCGTGGACTTATTCTCCAAGATGGCGCATTTCATTCCGCTCAAAGGCTTGCCAACAGCAGCAACTCTGGCCCGAGAATTTCTCGAAAACATCGTCCGACTGCACGGTTTTCCTTCGGTTCTAATTTCGGATCGAGGTAGTCAATTTATTTCTCATTTTTGGCGAAGTTGCTGTCGGTCGGCTCAAATTGATGTGAGACTATCGACCACCCTCAGACCGACGGACAAACCGAGAGGACCAATCAAACTCTGGAACAGTATTTATGCTGCATGCTGCAACAAACTGAAAAAACTTGGAAAGATATCCTTTGGATAGCCGAGTATGCCTACAATAACTCTGTCCATTCGGGAACTGGGAAAACCCCGTTTTTTCTTTTGTACGGCAGTCACCCTTGAACCTCGGAGTTGGATCCCCTCCAAGATCTTGAAACACCAGCAGTAGACTACCTGCATTCTACAATCACCCAAGCCCTTAAGGAAGCTGTTTCTCACCTTCAAAGGGCTAAAGAACAATACAAGAAAGGAGCAGATCAACATCGGAAGGAAGCCCCTCACTATCAAGTAGGGGATCAAGTCTGGTTATCCACCAAATATCTATCTCTAAAAGGGCCACGCACATTCAACCCAAGATACCTTGGTCCCTATTCCATCACTACCATAGTAAACCCAGTAGCGGTCAAGTTGGACTTGCCCCCGCACATGAAGATACATCCGGTCTTCCACGTCTCTCTATTAAAACCCGTGCAACCTCAAACCCGCCTAACCAAATCTCCAAAACCTATCCTAGTGGATGGAGAACTCGAGTTTGAAGTCAAAAGCATTCTGGACTCCAAGATCTCCAAATCTAAACTATTCTACCTAATTGACTGGAAAGGCTACGGCCCCCAAGAGAGATCCTGGGAACCTGCTGAATATGTCCACGCTCCTCGCCTAATCAAAAGATTTCACCGAACATTTCCTGACAAGCCAAAACCCCCGGAGAAGCCCGGTTTGGGAGGGGCCTTGAGGGGGGGTACTGTCATGATCTCTGCTTCCAAAAGGTCAGGGTTTTCCCAACTCCCTTGGAAGCAGATCCATAACCCAGGTTCCGAGTGCCAACCAGTCCCAATTGGGACCTTTTGGACCCAGTCCTGGCGCCAGTGGCACCAGGCTCATAAATATGCCCAGTCCCAGCGCTGGAAGCGCCGGGCTCATAATGCTTGGGTGGACTTACCTTCAGCAGACCATGCTGCTTACTTGCCTGCCAGGTGAGCCTCTGATCCTCTTCTGTTTGGAACTACTTTTCCTGTTGGGTGGGGCTGGAGCCACTCCCTAGATTCAGAACACTGGAACTCTTCTGGAAGGCAGGAACTCTTTTCTTACCAGGAACTCTTTTCTTACTTAGGCGTGGCTGTGGAAGGCGACACCTAAGCACTACAGGAGGCTATTTAAACCACACCCGGTGGATGAATCTTGCTTTGCGTTATTCTGCAACCTCTGCAGCAGAACGCTCATCGTGTCTTCTGCATCCGGTCCTGGGCCTAAGGAAAAAGGCTTACCATCCTGAATCCAGTCTTCAGCAACACCTATAAAGACAAGAAAGAACAGGTTAGCATTCCGGCATCTGAAAGGCAAAGGCTTACCATCCTGAATCCAGTCTTCAGCAACACCTATAAAGACAAGAAAGAACAGGTTAGCATTCCGGCATCTGAAAGGCAAGTTTACCAACTCTTCGCACGCTCCGGAAGCCTTTGGCGCTGCATCCCGCATCTGAAAGACAAAACAAGGTGCGTTTAAAGACATTGGGGAACTTTAATACTCACGTGCCATTACTCCTTTCCACATCTAATCCAGTGGGTATTCCGGCACCCGGCACCCTGCAGCCGCTCCGAACTCGTACCTGCAAAATAAAAAGACAGTTAGAGCGCATAGTGAAGCAGGCAACAAGCGCTTACTTACGTGCTTCCAGGCGCTTCTATTCATCACACGGGCTCCATCTTCAACTCACTTCAGCCCGTCATCCGCCATCGCCGGAACCCTGCAAAACAAGAGACATCATTACTAAAGACTTTAAAGACATTTGAATGACTCGAAACTTACCGTTCGTGCAGTAAACGACGGACGGCAGTCCTCTGAAGTCAAGAGGCCTGCGCTACCTATCCAGTGACGAAACTGGTTACAGCACCCTGCCCCGAGGCAGATGGAGAGCTCGGCATTCACTTACCTAAGGTGAGAGCGTTAACCTTTGGGGGTCTACAGGAGAGGAGAAGAGGAAAGAGATAGGGACACCCCAATAACCCCAGTTCATTAACCCCATATTTTCTATCTGCAGACATCTTACGCTACACGTCAGGCATACAGTGCACAGAGGTCCAGCCCAAAGAGCCAACCGGGTGCTACACATCACCTTTGAAGATACGGTAGTCGCCCAGTCAAAACCGGCGCCTCTG
Source organism: Ambystoma mexicanum (assembly GCF_040938575.1). Lineage (NCBI taxonomy): Eukaryota > Metazoa > Chordata > Amphibia > Caudata > Ambystomatidae > Ambystoma > Ambystoma mexicanum. Next base: position 873,786,935 of record NC_090936.1, read on the forward strand.
CGAGAATCAGGTGAGCGTTACACATAGGCCCTCATGATTGGTTGGCACTCTCTTCTGACCTTGGACATTCGGCTTGTTAGCAGCACGTAAGCACCGAAACACAGGTGCAAAGGAATAATGTGAGACAACTGTGCTTGTTAGCTAATTAGCCTACCATCTCTCATCAGTTAGGCCCTAAGACAAGACTTCTTCTCTGTAGTTGATCTTGCTGACTGTTCTATTCTACAAAACTTTAAAGGGAGTGAAGGTACACTGCTATCTCCATCTGGAGCTTCATGAATGGGTCTTGTCTTCTGGTCTTGTACCAAATGTGAGGAGACCATGATTTTGTCCATTGTGTCCTTCTATTTAGTGCTATTTGATTCAATCATATTGGGTGCTATTACTCTCCTCAGTCTCTGGAGACTTGGTTGCTCTGTCTTGCATATGCATTCTGCATCTTGGATTGTTCAATACTTGGCACTCACAGTTATTCACTCCTTTACTTAATCTAAGAGAAATATGTCCTCTGTATGTAGCTTATCCTCTTTGACTCCTTCCGTGCCTTGCAGTCGCTTCTTGCTACGGCATCCTTGATTCTAAGCCAAGCAAATATCCTTTGTTCTGCACAAATCTATATTCCACGGCCTGTCAGCTCTTCAACCTTGGTTTCCTTTCTCAAGGCTTCTCGCTTAACATTATACGATGCCGATGTCCATTTTCTCAAAATGACTGCCTTACTCGCCTTATATTTCCTACTTTAGCAAGCTTCTACAATATCTTATCTACCTTGCATTCTGCGTATATACATATACTACATCTCTTGTTACTTATCTTCTAAGTGTATATGGTCTTCTTCATATTCGTATATATCTTTACTTCTTAACTTTAGTCATATCTTTATTCTCTAGATATTCATTCATGAGGTTAATTGCGATCACGTATCCTCTCTCCTCAGTGGCATTACATTTCATCTGTCAGATTTTACTTCTAGGTCTTCTATGTCCAGTGGTGTCTGCAGGTGCACGTCTACTGCATCAGTTCAGAGTCACATTTGGTAAGGTTGTCTAAATGCATGATGTCTCTCATACCTTTGATGTGGTATTCAGATGATACCAGGTGTCAAACACAGTATTTTCTTGCTGTTTTTGCAGTATGACATAGTTGAGGGGGTGGGTTCTATAAATGAGATGTGCATCTGATTCTCTACATAATGTACATACACTGTCGATTCCATACTCAACAACCCCAACTTGGTCCCAAGGGTGCTCCCTGGCATTCCTGGCAGAAGGCCTCTTATCTTGCGTAAGAATATATTCTGGACCGTCTCCAACTGTTTCCAGTTCTGATACACCAAACTTCACTGCCAAAGAACATCATAGAGGAAACGTTGGCTTTATACACTTCTATGCACTTATCCAGTCTGTAGCCTCAATACAAACAATAGAAGCCTAGAATCCCTTGAGTCTAAGTGTGGCTCTCTCTGTTAGCTGTTTTATATGACGAGCCCAAGATCCGTTACTACAAAAAAGAAGTTTGAAGTAAAAATAGGAATTAACCTCTTTAACTGCTTTTCCATTTAGGGACCACCTAAAAGGTTTACCTGGCTTGCCAAAAGAAGTCTTTGACTTATTTAATTTCAGACTATGTTTCTCTAGATAATTATTAGCATATTTGAGACCTCATTAGTGCCCCTTTAGTGTTAGGTAGATAATAGCCTCGTCGGCTGCATAGAGGAGTACACTGCATTGCATTTTGTTTAAAATTGGTGGATACATATCTCCTGTGGCCCCAGAGGCATCAAAATCAGAGATAAATAAACTAAACAACAGGGGGGCTATCGGGCAGCCCTGTTTAACCCCCTTGTTGGTAGAAAACACATGTGTTATGGACCCCGACCTAAGATATGTTACAGAGGCCTCTGTATCTACATAACCTCCTTAAACTAGCTTCAGCAGGCCACCTGGCATGCCTATTTCATGGGGTTTGCACCATAGGATATTTCTAATAATGGAGTCAAGAGGCTTTTCAAGATCTAAAAATGCTGTGAAGATTCTACCTCCTCTAATCCTACAACATTTCTCAAATAGTGTATGCAGAATACAACAATGATCAACCGTACTGTAGTCGTCTAAAGCCTACCTGAGAAACTTTCCAAATATTATTCTACTGTTCCCACTCCTCCACTCTTACCATTATTCATTTGGAGAAAATGTTGCTGGAATTATCCAGTAAGGAAATGGGCCTATAGCAGTGCGGGTCCTCCAAGTCTCCCTTTTGAAATATTGGGACCATCACACTATGCCTCCAGGAATTTGGCAGTGCAAGTGAGCAAACTTACCTGATTCATGGGGAGGAAAGATGACGACCTCCCACTCTGAGGAGACTCGGAATGGGGTCTTTACCATGTGATAAATACCCTGTTCTGATCCTCCACATTGGCTGGAAGGCGGCCACCCCCCTTGCTGTGTACTAGTATCGAAATATTCAAAACATGTTCACATGTTTCGGCTGTTACAGCTACAGACTGTTGCTCTGCCCCATCATTTGATCACAAAGGACTGTTGAATTGTATATCAATAAATTCAGTCTCACTAGAATGGCTCATAGGATGAGCCTGAAGTATTTCTAAATGTGACAATAATCTTAAACTCAGCACAATTCACTTGATTCCACATGGATAAACTTGTCCCATTATTTCTCAGCGGGGTTAATCTGTGTGGATCAAATACTCCGTCTCATTGTGTGTTCTGATCTTGGACTGCAAAATTCAAATCTCCACCCTCGTGTTAGAAGTCTCATTTTCATCTATTTACAAACCAAATGCTGCTCAGGTTGTATTGCCATCCAGATAATCTTTGGCCTGATTATTTGATTTAATTATTCTAACCAAATCTCGGAAAAACATGATCATTATGATGCTGCGTGCTCGGTGCACTCTTGATCGGTGTGTAAACCACAAAGGACTATCTGGAACACATTATATTTTGAAGAGTATTTTTAAATTTATAATTGAATATATTGTGATAGTTAGTTTGCTCATTATTAATTATGACTGTCTCGGTCTCTTATGCATTTTGTAAAGAACAATCTACTTTCTGAAAGTTAAAATTGAATGCAGCTGTAGGTTTTCGCCCCAAACTGAAGAATTTGTTACCTGAGAAGAAATTATAAATTGATAGAAATGTGATACCTTTAAAGGTACTGATGAAAAATAGGTTTTGGTGCCACTTCAGGGCTTAAGCTGATTGATATGCCAGATCTTTGGCTATAGAGACTCTTATTACGGTGTCCATTAGAAAGGCATTATACATCTAAAACATTGTCACTGGCTGCACCTCACAATCATCTATCCAGGTGTGGGATTGTATATCTGTGTAAGTGTGTACCACGTTAGAAATGTATTCTGAGTAATTGTTGTTTACTATTTTGTATTTCCAGGAGGACTCAAGCAAAATATAGATCGAAAATTCCTTCTTCAAAGGGACGACTTCTCTTTTGACTTTTCATGCTTCAAAAAAGACAAAGTAAGCATTTCACAATTCACTGTAAGCAGTAAATACAATGCATTATTTTGCTTTTGTGCATTGTAAAAAAAAGCTGGTCCAAAAGCTTAACACTAAGTAACAATTTGAGTAACGTTATTAATTGTTCTTTTGGTATGCATCAGATCAGTTTTGAATTCCCCAAAGATTAAAACAATTGCTAAAAACTTTCATAATTGTTTTATACCAGGTTTAAGGCCTGTTTTAATATTCTGGTGGATTTTCAAAGTCTTGGCAGAGTGGAGGCAGGTTACAGAATTAATGTTTTTACTGACTTTCCTGCTATACCTGTCAAAAAATGAATGTTTCTCCATCAGAATAACATTTCATATTGGTGGTAGATTTCTATGGAAACTATCTGGTTTAGCAACTGCTAAAAGCAGGATGATTCCAAAAGAATCAATTGTATGTGCCTCCTGCAAGTAAAATTACAGAACGCATTTACACATTTTTCATGAAAAGGTGCAAAACAAAATGTGAAGCCTGGTGAAAACAGGCTTACACTTTTTGTTGCACTTTGAAGTGCAAATGGCTAAAATTGCAAGGAATGGACTAAAGTGACCAGAAGTAAAAGTTACATGACTCTTATCACCTCTATCTCAAGAGCATTTTCTCTGTCCCAATGGGAGACCTCCCCGAGCAGGGCTGTGGTAGGAATGGAGATAGCGAAAAGCATACACCGGTCGCTCTGCATCAATAGACAGAGCAGGCAATCAACCCCCTGCAATTAGTGGCTGCTTCTCATTCGTCTGCACAAGATTGGTTCACTAATGTCACATATATTGTTATTGATAGTCCACTGCTCAAACAGTCCATGTACCTTTTGTGTGTGTGGTAAAGACATGTACCATGTATAACATATTAATACACAGTACTTCAAATAGATGCCCCACTCTTAAGGTGCATGTTAAAATGCTTCTGACAAAATTCTCAGTAATGAACACTCAATTAATGCTTCTTACACCCTCATGTATAATGTAAATCTATTATTGATGAGAAATAGGCCATAAAGAAACATTGCTACCATTATTGTCATGACACAAAACACACTTAAAATGCAAAACATCAGTAATGAATATGCAGCAATCATTGCCATTGCCCCTATATCTGCTCAAGACTAAGACTTATCAACCTTCTCCTAGATAGAGCCACCTTAGAAACAACTACCTGCCTCACCAGGTCTTGCTAGGCAGCCTCACAAATCTTGCTATGCAGTCTTCCTAGAAACACCTGCCGTTTCAATACCTCAATACCTTTCTCAATGAGATATCAATGATTGGCAAAAAACCTCTCATACTCACTATGTATAGAGGTTAGGGAGATGAGAACTGGAGAAGACTGGAGGCCAAAGAACCAAAAATCCAACTTAGTGGCTTTAAAATCAAGCAAGGAAAAAAGGGGGGACTTTGATCCCTCCCTTCTGCATAGAGGATAATGGTGCCAGTGCTTCCCCTTTCTAGCCTTCCGTCTGCCTCATCTGCCAACTCCTGTCTGGTCCACTCACAACTAATCTCCTGCTCTGCCATCTGAAGCCAGCCTTGTATACTTTTCTGTGCACTCCCTTTATTAGCATAATATCTAGTAGAAGCAAAATTCTGTTTAGACTTTTGGCCCAAAATACCTGTTCATCTTATCGGCTCAATATCATTGTTCAATCTTTTCAGAGAAGTGTGACAGTTTGCAAGGTATCACCACTCCTCCCCAGGGTGGAGCCCTTTACCATGAGGCTAGGGAGGTGTGGCTGCTACCCAATAGTCCCCTTATGGGGCAGTATAATCTGGGAGGACCTCATGGGGAGGGACTCCCCCTCTGGGGATAAGAACGATCCCCTTGGGTATACCCCTTTGGCCAATGTCACAACCCAACCTCACCTAACCCTCTCACCCCCATGCCAAATAACTTCCTGGAGAGTAGGTTCATGTATTTATGTAGTGTAGGAGACACAAGCACAACAGAAAGTATCAGGACGAAGAAGAGCACAGAAGACATGAAGATTACTTACTGTACTAGTACTAGCACGAGGTGGCCCAGAGGATGCATGAAGATCAATACATCAAGAACAACAAAGGACTTCTACGATCTGAACGGGTGGGAATGGCAGCATTTTATAAGAAGGGAAGAAGTACTGAAGACTTGGTCAAGCACAGCCGGGAGAGGCAGCAGGTGTGAACCGGAGTTTATAATCATGTCGGCTGACCGGAATGAATAACTAGCGGTGAATGCTGACAAGGTGCTGAGGGAGTCCTCCATGGGTTCAGCTGCAGCAGACCTGAATGCAATGCAGGAAAGGAAGAGGAAGCTGAGCAGTCCAGAAAAGCGCAGAGCTGCTGCGCTCCTCCCGAGTCAGGAAGAAGAAGCCTGAGAGTTGGAGAGATGTACCCCAGTCTTAGGAAGCCCCAGTGGCATACTGCAACCCTGACAAAGGTAACAGAGGTACAACAGATCCAGAGGAGGCATGGGGGTGAGAGAGAGGTAGGTGTGAGGGGCTCTCTGCTGACCCATTAGTAACAGTCAAACTACTGGGAAAGGCACATTGAGCATCTGAGAACTTCCTCATCACAGTGGCAGCAACAAGCCCACTGACCACCAGAGAAGGGGCGGGAACCCGAACACATGCATATTGAGCATCGGAGAACTTCCTCGTCTCAGTGGCAGCAACCAGTCCACTGACTACCATATAACGGTCTAGGACCCGAACATAAGCACATTAAGCATCAGAGGAGAAATTCCTGGATGCTGTGGCAGCAGTAGGTTCACTGACCACCAGAGACCCGAACGAAAGCACAAGTGCCAGAGGAGAACTTCCTTGTTGCAGGGGCAGCCACACACCCCTTGACCACCAAAGAAGGGTCTGGGTTCCTGACCACTGGCCATCAGAAAATGGTCTGGGACCCCGACATAAGTATATTGAGCATCCAAGGAGAGCATCCTCATCACAGTGGCAGGGAAGAGTCCACTGAGGAACAGAGATGGACTTGGTACTTTGCAAATACCAAGAGAAGGGAGTCATTCTCTTGTTTCTGAAAGATAAGCAAGTTGAAAGCCCTTTTTGATCCAGAGACGCCAGGAGAATGGAGTCAATCCCCCTGGCTTTGGTGTGAACTGTATTGAAATGAGTAGAAGGGAGTAATTCTCCTGGTTCTGAAAACTGAAGAAACTGAAAGTACTTTTGATCCAGAGTCGGCAGGGGAAGGGAGTCATTCCCCCTGTTTTTTGTGTGAAAGATATTGAAGTGTGGGAGCCAACGAGGAGAAGGTAGTCATTCTCCTGGTTCCTAAAGTTGACTGTTGTAAAGGGCTATTGGAACCGCAAGCCAGGGGAAGGGAGTAATTTTTGCCAAGGAACATTTCTGGAAATACCACCCACCTACCCGGAGAAGGGAGTCATTCTCCTGGAGAAGGAACTTTTATTTTGCCTTATTCTTTAGTTGCAGTTTAAGGGATAGAAGTAGGTTGTGACACAGGCTGGTGAACCTTAATTTCAATGGACATTCTGACAGCCCATTGTTAGTATTAGTTTGAGGTAGGGAAACCTCTCTTAGAAGATAGGGATAGTGGATAGTGAGGGTGTCTTTTCTTACAAATAAAAGTCTTTGCCAACCACCAGGGCAACTTTGTGCCAGCATCCTTCTTTGACACCTTTACAGAAGCAAAAAGCTTGCTTCCATTAAAAGCAAGGCTGTGATTCTTATGCAGTCACCTAATTATAAAAGCCGCTCAGCAACTACAAGCTTCGCAGGAAGTACTGTTGTTTCTGTAGTTCTTTTAATTATATGTATTTTCAGTTTTATTGACTATTACCGAGGCATTTAGAACACTTCCCAGAAAGTCGGGAATACAGTCATTGACTTGGTTCACGAAATGTACCCGCAAATAACATAATAAAGATAAGGTCTCTCATTAAGCCCAGAAATTCAAGCCCAATGTTATTCCCTGCATTTAATTGTGAATCCTACTCTTCGACTGAATTTATCAAATGCATTACATTAGGTGCCCTTTTTAATGACTCCATGGATGGGAATTGCGCAGAGACAATATACCCCAAGCATGGTTAAACCTAAAACAACATTAATAAAAAGCATAGACGGTCCTGCCTGTGCAACATGCACTTTTATTTTAATGAGGCTCTTTGTTGAAAGGAAACTGCCCCCTTTAGAGTCAATCATGATCCATCAACAGTGCACATAGTGTATTTGATTGTACATGTTGCATGACGTGTGCATTGCAACACAAAAGCATAGATACTCACAATGGTGGTGCAAACCTTTTGACTGTTATAAGATAAGAAAGCATGCTTCTGTGGTTTTAAATAAGAACTTGTAATTAAGGGTAGATGAAATTGTCAAAGTGAAATGGAATTGGCAAAATTCTCCAACAAATCCGTTCTGCCAGCTCAACGGTTTTCGACCTTTTCGGCAACCAGTTTTTGTCATTTTTTGGGGCGCATTTATTTTGTATTTCCAAAACTCCCACAAAATTAAAATCTCAAGAAAAAACTGAATTTAAGCGGTTAAAACGCCTGACATTTTGTTTTTCTAAAAAAATGAAATTTTGAAAAACTACATTTTGGATGGAAAAAGGCCACAAACCGGTAATTCCACTGCACAGACGAAATTGGCAGATCGGACTAATTTTGCCTGCAATCTGCCAATTTTCCAAAATTGAGCAATTTCACTCACTACTATCACCACCACGTGATTATATAATTGAATATGTTATGATACAACTTTAACCTGGTGAATAATGCAGCATATACACATCAGGTGCTGCAACGTAGCCAATAGAAGTGGAAGAATATTAAGAATGATGTTTCGGAATGCAGAAATGATGCATACCTGGTATACATGTACATGTGTAGTATAGAAGTAATTGGAAGTATGGCCTCTTCAAAGAATGAGAACAACCCCACATGAGTAATAGAGACATGCTAGTAGCGCCACGATTCATGCTCTTTATACCTCTCTTGTCAGTTGTGAATGCAGAATATGTTTTTGTTGAAACAGTGCCTCTTTTCTTTGGCCCATTCTATAAGTTCTTCACCCCTGCTTTCAAGGTAGTCTCTGGATGGTTGTGCTCTTCAAGGCATAAGTATCATCCTTGGTTGGCCTTCCTAAGAATGCCAGGTCATAGAGAACAATGCCATTAGAATAATAAAAGGAAAGTCCAAGAGTGAACACAACTAAAAGGATAGGATAGCACTGCACTGGCTAAAGACTGAAGACCGGATTCATTTTAAATCCTTGACTTTGGTACACAAGTGTGTCTTTGGTACGGCACCAGAATATTTAAAGAAAAAGATCACACAATGGGGGTCATTACGAATCCGGTGGTAGAGGGCTAACGAGGCCGGTAGAGCTGCCGGCCCCGTTAACCCCATACCGCTGGATTGCGAGGTCTCCTCATGGGACCCGCTAAGGACGCTTGGCTTTACCAGGCGTCCTTAGCGGGTCCCGCCACCAGACCAGCATGCTAACAACAGGCCCGTCATTAACAGGCCCGTTGTTAGCATGCTCCCCATGGGGGCTCGAATGGGAATCGGGATGGGTTCCTGGAATGGGGAAACACCAGGCCCCCCAAGGTCAGAATGGCCTGGTATTTCCCCATTCCAGGAACCCGGACCCGGTTCCCGGAATGGGGGTAGCCATGCCGCAAATAGTGGCATGGCTACCTCCAGGGTCGTAAGGACCCCCAATATCACCCTACTCGAGCCTCGAGATCAGAGGCCCTGGGCAGGATCACAATGTTACCACATAGACGAGCAAAAGGGCTGGGCAGGGCTTTCCCTGTTCTGGCAGCTAGGGAATGGAACAATCTACCTCTCGCTCTGAGACTCAGGCCCAATCACATGGCCTTTAGAAGGAGCCTAAAAGCACATATCTTCAAGTAAACGAGGCTCCCCATGAGTAGAGAGACCACTTTTTAGTTTAGGTTGTACATGTCTTGTTTGTAGTAACCCAGTTTTATGTGATGCGCCCGATGCCTGCAGGCTTTCGGCGCTTTGTAAGTACATAAATAAAAATTAATAAGAAGCCGAGTCACTGGACCTGTCCTCTGTGTATGCAAAACACAATTCTGCATTGCTTTCTCCTTGCAGTTTCTTGGAAGTATCCACCGGGACAACGTCCACACTTTGTGATAACAAAGCCGAGGCATTGTTTCTCATTCCCTCTCTTGAGTCACAGCAGTAAATAAGAGAATGGAATATTCAAAATGCATTGTTGGCAACGATATTTGCTGCATGGCCGGTTATTAGATTCTTAGTGCTGGCAACGGAAAGCCTTGCAAATCTCTCCTAAAACAGGGAATTCTCTTTAGACAGATTGAAACCAATCTTATGCTAATGATAACACACAGGTATGGCTGAGTGCACGCATTTGCAGGGACGTCATTTAGGGGTAGCCAGAGGTCGCGATTGCGACCTCTGTGGTCTCCCTTGTGACCTCTGTGGTCTCCCTTGCGACCTCTAAAAAAAAAAAGAATTATTATTATTATTATTTTTTTTTTGTAATGCAAGCTCCTGGGCTGTGGCCAGCACCATGTGGCTCTTTTAGTTCTGGAGTGGCTGGCTTTCTTGTTCAGGCCCGTTAAAAAAAAGAAAAATAAGAACAGGAGTGCCACAAGTCTAACACTTTCAGCACTGACCCTAAATAAGAAAGAATAGGAATACCAAGTACTATATAGAATTCCAGAAAGACACATTCATTGCTAGACTCATAAAAGGTTTATTTCAGGCACACTTCAGGGGATGAGTCACTGATTTAGACTATTCTTAAATGCCTCAACTCTTTCATCCTTCTGAGGTCGATAAATGAGTACCAACACAGGTTGGGTGATATTGGGTGTTTATTTTTTCCATATAAAGCGCTTAAGCGTAAGTGCTATATAATAACACATCATTATCATTTGGTCATGGACGTCTGCTTGCATTCACAGTACTTTGGTAATATGGGCTTATACACACTGATCTTAACGATACATATGGCGATCCATTCTTGTATGAAATGTAAATCACATTATAGTGATAGCGTAACCATCTTTTTCGTAGTGTACAATGCCATGTGATGCCACTTCCTGTTTTGTCAACGGGTGAAAGGTTGTGTCCCATCGCTTCCTGTGATATCACTTCGGGTGGGGTCAAATTACATCACTTCCTGTGATGTCATCAGGTGGTCAAGGGTCGTGTGATGTCACTTCCGCTACTCCTGGCATTTTGGTGAAATGACGTCCCTGTGCATTTGATTTTTGTATTCACGATTTGTTAAAATCCAAATTTAAGATACAACTACTCGGTAGTTAATAAAGCCATGTCTAACACACATTGCCTAAACCCTCCTCATCTTTTATAACATTTAACACAAAGTCCAACCTCGCCTGAAAAATCGCATTTCTTTGACTAATAATACATTTACACTTACATTTGTAAATATCCCTTTTAGCACAGGAAGCATGCTCGCAAAAAAGCTAAAAAATATGTAGACCTTATCAGCACCCTTTTCTCACCTCTCCCCTGCCCACACTTCAAAATCCACGCCTGTAGACAGCCAAACGCCTGGACAGTGGTATTTAATCTAGTGTCATCAGGCCATGCAAGTGTCTGCATCTAATTAAGTTATTTGGTCTCCAGAACCCCTATCTAGTGTGTTTAGTACTCGAAGGTGCACTGGGCACATGGGCTCAGATAGATTGTAGTGTTCCAAACTATAAGGAGTAAACGATTGGTTTGATGGGGTGAGCAGGTAATTTGCTCCATAGCCAATATATACAGTAAAGTTACTTCACAAGTATGTGTTTTCTTAAAGTACACAGTTCTTTGGAGATGAAGCACATTCGAATGAGCATAAACTTACTATTCAAACTAATGTATACAATCTAAAAAAAACAGGAGTCTTTGAAGGAATTGTAACCACTGTGTGGCTATAAGCATCTTGTCTCTTCTAATCATGTGAGTCATTCGTTTTCTAATAGGTGACCTGGCAAGGGCGGTACCAAAATAGTTTGGTGATCCAGCAAAACTGATAAGGGCTCCATTGCATGCCTTTTGGTGTGACATCCTTGATTCTCATCAGCAATATTATCCAAAATGCTCTCCTACTGGAACTTGCCCATCAAATGTCATTTTCGGTACCAGGTATTCCTCACATTACCATCATAAATTCAAGGTCACCAGAAACATACAGTGTAGTCATTAGGGCGCCAGATACCGCATACCTATTATTTTATGTTGATATTTTGAGAGGGGTCTAAGTGGGGGGCTTGTGGGGGAGCATCACTGCCACTCCCCCAACTAGAAAGTGGAACCCAAACGGAACCTGCTTCTTCCTATGGCCCCCCTATGGCCACCCAGCGTTCGCAATGTAAAGACTCCTGACAGCAGCAACCAAAAGAGCACCCAACATGCTTCAGACATAGGCCCATGATATGGGGGATGGGACGGAGTCTGGTGGCAGGATGAGGCGCTGCAACACCATTCGGCTGACATATAATGACTGGAGCTTGAGGCCCTACAACATGAAGCTACTCAACCATGTTCATGTGTCACCATATTGGACGCACAAGTGGAATCCGATAAACGATGATGTCTGCAGGAATGCAACAAGGTTAAAGGAATGTCAACTAATAACCTGCCGTTGTGCAAGTCTATTTTTGAAGGTACTGATCTTGAATTTTGCTCAATAGAATTTGTTAAGCCATGTTGTGTTTAAACAATACAATCTTGGATTGGACAAAATGTATATATTTTATGTCTAACCTCCGTTTTTGTTCTCTCAGTGAGGCCATAATCAGTCTCTCACAAATACAGCTCCACATTTTTATGTGGATCTCGTTGTTTGGCACGTTTTCTCACTCTCTTACTGTATCGAGTGCTGCCGTATTGTTCCTGCTGAAGCTTGACACAAATGGCACACTACTGGAATTTTTTGAAGAGATGCTAGATCTTTAAAAAAAGAATCAGAATTTCACAGCTTGTTTGTTTTACTTTTTAATTTATTTATTTTTGGTGCAACCAGGGGGGGACTGGAGGCATACGGGCACCAAGGACTAGAGTCCCAAACACAGATGACCAAGACAAAAGCAAAACAGCCCTAGGGTATCAATTAGAGTTGGGGCATCCTACCCAAATAGGTGAGTTTTAAGTTGTTTTTTTAAATATTTCAAGTGACCCGCAACTTCTAAGGCCCAAGGTCTTAGCATTCCAACTCTTTGGTGCAGCAACCCAAAAGGCACATCTATTGACGATGACTGAATTGGCAGTTGGAACTTCCAATAGTTTTAAGTCATTGGATCTCAAGTTCCTGGTTATTCGCTTTTTTTTTCAAAGTTATCTGCCATAATAGGCAGGAAATTGTCCAGCTAAAACATTTAAAAGTGATTGCAAGTAGGCAAAATTCAATTATTGCTTCTATTGGTAACCAATGCAAACTTCTCCTGGCATCAGACACATGATCACATTTCTTGAGGCCAAGAATAGCCCTATCTGTACTATTCTGTATCATTTGAAATCCAGATAATTCTTTCCTCCCAATGCCTACCAAGAGACTTCCACTATAGTCAATCTTGGATCCAATAATGGCTCTTGGCACTGTTTCACAACTTTTTGGGGAAAGGTAGGCGCGAATGTGGTACAGTAGTCTAATGTAGTAGGCCTAAGAGGATACAAGACTACTTACCTGGGCATTCATGGAGAGTGATTGATCAAAAGTGACCACCAAAGTTTTTATTTTGGGCCTCATTACACGGACGGCGGTAAGGGTTAACGGTGACCGTTAATGGTACCGGTGACCGTTAACCCTTACCGCCTTACTACGAGGTCCCTTTGCGGGTTGGAGACTTTAACGCCTGCTTTTTGCAGGCGTTAAAAACCAACCTGCAAAGGGACCAGGGAGCTAATTACAGTACCGCAATTTGCGGTGCCGTAATTAGCACCTTCCCCATTCCCGTTATGCCCTATGGGGCAAAAATGGGAATGGGGAAGGGCAAAGGGGGAAGGGGTAATTACCGCCCCACCAACCTTGGAATAGGGCGATAATTCCCCTTTCCTCCAAGGCGGTGCCAGTATTTTAGTGTAATGAGGTCCTTTGTCTTTGGTCTTGATTATGCAATCTCCAATTGGGAAATGTAGGTAGGCTGTGCTACGTTTTTTAAGTCTATGGCTAGAACCTATAATCATTAGTTCTGTTTTATTGCAGTTAAGTGCCAATACATTCATTCACATCCAGTCATGAATCATATTGTAGATAATCTCCTGTCAGGGTAATGAGGCACTGAGTGTCGTCTGCATAGTTAGAGAAGCAGATCTGATTATTTTCTAGTAGTGTGCAGAGTGGGGTCATAAAGATGTTATACAGGATAGGCGATAAACAAGCCCCCTGCGGGACCCCATAGTTCAGAGGGACTGGTGCTGCTTCATTTTCCCAAAAAAGATTCCATCCAGGTCCGCGCTTGATCACTGAAATTAGCAACTTCTTGAAGTCTCTGGAGAAGAAGAGAGGGATCCACTAAATCCAAAGCAGGGGACAGATCCAGCGACATTAGCAGCATAGTCTGTCCGTCGTTGATCCTTCTCAGCATATTAAATTTTAAATCCAGGAGTGCAGATTCGGTGCTATAGCCCAGACGAAAGCTTGATTGATATTTATTCGGTCGGCTGTGCGCTCAACAAATGTGAATGAATAAATAAATAAATAAATAAGAATAATATTATTCTCAAGATGGGCAAAAACTTGTTCATATGCAATTTTATCCAGGATTTTTAGGAGAAATGGGGCATTCATGATTGTTTATTTGCCTGCACTTCGCCGTATTTGTTTTTAACCTGTATTTACTTGCTTTGTTCAAAAAGTATATTTTAGTAGATGCTAAATTTGAATTTATTTAAATCATTTAATTTCTCCAGAGACCCGCTCTGCAATTTTCGTCAGCCTAGCATAATTCATTTAGCCCGTGTTTGTTTACCTACTGTTTGTCTCATCACCTTGCAGTTTGCCTCTATTGAGCACAAACTGACTGGGGAAGTCAACTACACTTCCCAGCAGTCCTTGTAGTTCTCTGCTCCTTTATCTTTCTAAACTCAGCGCGAACACGCCGGCGCGAAAGAGACAAGCCGCTCTGTGCCGGTCCGTGGCCGGGCGTGTTGGTGTTCTCGTTTGGGGTAAGTCTTTGCCATACCAACTATGGAAACCCACCCCCACACTCCAAATGCCATTACCTTTGATTCATCATGCCTCAATGGTAACTGTCAGCACAATAGTGTCCATGATGCCCCGTTACGAAACCCGCTTACAGCATCCCCCGCTAAGCAGCATCCAGATGCTCTCACTGCATCTTTACAGTCTGATTTTCAGACTAATATCAACAAAGGAGGGTTTCACACCATCACTCACCCCTGGGCTCCCTGAAGTGTATGCTACTTAACACAAGATCGCTGGTTAAGCATGCCCTTGAAGTTTCAACATATATCGAGGATAACAACCTTGATGTCTGTGCTATAACTGAAACTTGGGGCACCGCATCATCGGGACCCGCACTACAGCTTGCCATCCTGGAGGGGTACTGTATGATCAGACAGGATAGAGAGACGGGGAGGGGGGGGGTAGCCTGCATTTGAAGGAAATCGTTATCAGCCTGGAAAGTTAAGGGTTATTCTATGGAAGGAACTGATTTCCTTCACTTAAAAATAGGGATGAACTCAAAAACCACAATGAACCTTGTTCTTGTCTATCGGACTCCGTCTTGCACAGGCAAATTTGGTACGGATCTTGCAAATTACCTTCTGTCACTACTGAAACCCAATTCCCAGTTTATAGTACTTGGAGACTTTAATTATTGGCTGGGTCACCCCGAAGACCAGAATGCACTTGATCTTGCACAATCTCTTACAGATTTGGGCTTCTCTCAAATAGTTCAAGCACCTACTCACAACCTAGGACATACCCTGGACTGGGTAGCTGCTATCAACATCCCGCATTACGACGTATTGGTATCTCCTTGCCCATGTTCGGATCACAATGCTGTGAATTTCTCGATCCATGTACCCTTCGTCACCAAAGTCCAGCCTTCTCATTCGGAAGCGATTTCATATAGCAACACGAAACCTCTTACCCTGGACAAAATAGAAACTCTTATCTCTCAGACTTTACATATCCTTGGGAAAGACGATAGCGTTGTGCTCTCTAAGAAAATTAGCTCTAACCTCAAAATGGTAGCGGACTCTCTCGCACCTTTGAAAGTCAAAAAAATATCATCTGAAAGGAAACCTACCAATCCTTGGTTTTCCCCTGAACTTCAATCTTTGAAAGCTGCCTCCCTTAAGTTATTCCACATCTGGAAAACTAATCAATCCCCTACAACACTATCCAACTACAAAGTATCCGCTCATAATTACAAAAGAGCCATTACTGAAGCTAAGAAATCTTATCTGGACTCCAGAATTCTACAGGCTACCTCGAACTGTAAAGAATTATTTAAAATTCTGAAAGAACAAGAGACTGTCCCAGAACCTGTAGTATCGACGATTATAAAAAATGATGACTGGTGCTTGAATATTCAGAATGCCATGACCAATAAACTTAATGGCATCCGAGAATCTATAGCTACCAAAAAAAGTGCACTTGATACTCAGGGTACCTACTCGGCCAATAACATCTTTACTAGGGTTCCAGACATCCCAATCTTTGATTTTGTTCCCATATCAGAGGTGGAACTTGCCTCCATTATCGACAAACTCAAAGCAACTAATTGCACAGGTGATCCATGTGCCTCTACTATTATTAAAACATGCCCCCCCTACTTTGGTACAAGCGATATGTAAGTTTGTTACTGCTTCTCTTCGAAGTTGTACAGTTCCAGATGACCTGAAACAAGCCTTTGTTACTCCATTATTGAAAAAAACCAATTTGGATCAAGGAGTACCCACTAATTATAGGCCAATAACTAATACCCCGTTCTTGCTAAAGATACTAGATCGGGTTGCCTATACTCAGCTGGCACAACACCTTAGCTCACACCCTATTCTCAGCCCTTTCCAGTCAGGGTTCAGACAAGGTTTCGGCACCGAGACCTCATTACTGGATCTC
The DNA here is from genome assembly GCF_040938575.1 of Ambystoma mexicanum. Lineage (NCBI taxonomy): Eukaryota > Metazoa > Chordata > Amphibia > Caudata > Ambystomatidae > Ambystoma > Ambystoma mexicanum. The sequence continues at coordinate 873,803,531 of NC_090936.1, forward strand.
AAGTCACAACTGCTCCAAAGAATGGATAATCAGAAGGTCTCCCGCCTCATCTCTGTGGACCAATCGGCAGCGTTTGACCTTGTCGATCATGCCATAATGGCAGAAAGGCTTATGCCTGTAGCCAACTGCTCGCAGTCCGCCACTAACTGGCTACTCTCCTTTCTGTCTAATAGATCTAGCAGAGTATGTGCTCATGATGCCAAGGCTCCTGCAATTAAGATACATTTTGGCGTGCCACAAGGAGCCAGTTTATCACCTTGCATATATAATATTTTTATGACCCCTTTTTTCGCCCACCTTGCCCAGGAAGGCATTCTATTCTCTAATTACGCAGATGACACGCAATGTGTCATCCCCCTCCCTGGTCAACACAATCAGAATGAAAGAGAACTAAATCGTATATTCACAATCATCGAACACTGGATGATGATGAACAATCTTGCCTTAAACCGAGGAAAGACGGAACTCATGGTTGTGGGTTCTGACAGTATTTTGTCTAAACTAGACCCAGCGTATAAACATTTTCAGCTGGGAGATGCTCTCATTCCCTCTCTTCCTAAAGTAAAGTTCCTAGGGGTGGTGCTGGACCAATCGCTTACCATGAATTCCTATGTGGCTAGTACTGTGTCCTCGGCCACCTACTATATCAAACTGCTATCCCACATGTGACCACTTATCTCTCAACCTAATGCAGAGTCTATTGCTCGAGCTATCATAGGATCTAAACTGGACTATTGCTGCAGCCCCCTAGCAGGTGCAAGCAAAAAGACCATTAGTTGCCTGCAGGTGGTGCAGAATGGAGCAGTCAGAGTTATCTCGGGTCTAGCCTACAGAGCACATGTGTCTGAGGCACGTTGCGCGTTGCACTGGTTGCCCGTGGATATGAGCGTATTACCTTTAGACTCATGGTCATTACCTTTAAATGTCTCAAGGGTATTATGCCCACTTACCTTCAAAGATACATAAGAATAAAATCCAATGGCATAAATGTTCGCTCCAACAATCAGAACTTGCTTCACCAGCCTAAAGTCAAAACCAAAAAAGCACAATGGGTTGCCTTCGCCTTTGCGGCACCAGCTATCTGGAACACCCTACCAGTTCGGTTGAGATATTCTGTCGATCTAACCAACTTCAAGAAAGCCCTAAAAACCTTCCTTTTCAAGTAGCAGCACTTGATCTTCAGTCTTCCCTTATGCTTCCGGATCTAACTATATGCTTGAACTATTTCTCCTGTCTGCACCCTCACACCTATGGGTTTATGGTTGCGCAATATAAATGAAATAAAGTAAAGTAAAAGTCTATAATTAGTGGGAATTGCTGGATTAAGACCTTGTTTTTTTAGTAGCAGTGTTACCCATACTTGTTTCAAGCGAGTAGGAACACAGCCTTCATTCAGAGATACATTGATAGTTCTTGTTAATGAACGTATGAGGGATTCCGAGCAAGCTTTGATAGCTGTGGCAGGAAAAGTGCTACTTTTGCATGGGGAAGGTTTGAGTTTGGTCAGAATTAGTCTGTACTCAGGTTCTGAGATGCATCTGAAATTAAATATAGGGGTCTTTCGGGATACATCCGTCTGGACATTTTTTGTAGGACCTAATTCAGAAAGAGGTAACGTTTTCTTTTCTAACTATTTTTCTCTATCAATAGTGTATTTTATTTTTTCCAGCTTCTCTATCATGGCATTTTGGATTCCAACATACCAATTCACAACTCTAATGGTACTATCCTCCTGCATGATGTTCGGTTTTTCAAGTTCTTTGAGAATTCTAAAAATCTTCTTAGATTCATGTTGGGCTTTATCGATCCTAGCATTGTAGATGATTTTTTGGCAGTAATTGTTGCTATTTTATAGATCTTAGCTGATTTTGTATATCAATGTTTGTCATGCACATTGTGGGAAGATTTCCACTGGTAGAAATAGTTCCTTTTTTGTACCCTAAGGATTTTGAGTTCTTCAGTAAACCTTACATTGGTTGGTTTGTTAGTAGCCTTCCTGATTTTTTCGGGTGCCAGAAGATTGGTTACCTTATCCAATGAGCCCAGGAGAATGTAAGTCATCTCCTCAGTTGAATACAACCGTCATATTTGATCGTTTGTTGGTGTAATTATCTGCTTGATTTCATCAGGTTTCAATCTCTTAAGATTCCTGGAGATTGTGCCGCTTTGATTAATGACCTTATTTGTAATTGGGGATTTGAAATCGTAGTGAATTCGATAAAAAAGTGGTCTGACCAGGGAAACAGGGAAATGTTTGGTTTTGTCATAGAGACGTTACAGGAGACCACCCAATCAAGAGCGTGTCCTTGATCATGGGTAGATTCATCACTAAATTGTTAAATTGTTTAAAACCCACCTTAGACAGGTATCCTTCAAGTTCTAAAGCAGCAGAGTCTGATTTATCACCTTTCCAAAGATTAAAATTGCAGAGAATTATACATTTGGAAGTGTCTTTAAGTTGGGAATGCATAAAGCTTTGAAAATCATGCACAAAATCTGGCATGGCTATGGAGTGACGAGAGAGGAGTAAAATGTCAATTGTCGAAGAAGGGTCTGTCTTTACTTTGAGCCACAGAGTTTCACACCCCTTGAGTCCAATTGTATCTGATGCCCAGATGTCTAAACAATTTTTAAAAATGAATGAAACCCCTCCACCTCCTCTAACATTCATATTCACATAGTGGATGGTATAGTTGGTTGGGGTAGACTACGGAATCGAGGGACCAGCAGCATCATGAAGCCACCATTCAGTCAAGGCACAGATGTCTACGTCACAGTCAACAATATGGTTAGCCACTTTAAGGGAGTGCTTCACCAAAGACCTAGCGTTAAGTCGGAGAATCCTGTGACTTGATCATAGCACGACAGGAACGTCTGGAGCGTTGCCACACCTTAATCTCTTTAGGTAGCACCTTGCATCATACATGGAAATAGTATATCCTGCCCCCCATTCATAATCCCAGAATGAGAGTTCCAAAATATAAAAGAATTAGATTCATCATATATGAACATATCTTTAATCTGTGTGCATGGTCCCTCTTCCCTTCTACAAACCCTATACACATTCCTGGCTGGGGAAATATCAAGGGATGTACCGTATCAGATCTTCAATAAAGGATTGAATGTGAGTGCTCTTTTCACCAATCCCTTGTCTCAGTTGATCAGGGTTGCACTGGCAATTAGACCTTGAGTCATCGGTTCTGGCTTACCAGTTTTGAGCACATCAATTACATATCCCAACCACCTTCTTGGCAGGGCTCTCTCTTGGTAGCACCTGATTGTATCTGAGCAATTCTGGTTCCAGTCAATGACTGTACGGAACTTGGTGGCTTATGCAAAGAACAACCATTAGAGTGGACTACACTGACACCTACCTCTCTGAAAGTGGGAAGATAATGATAAAATCATCTGATAGACTGTGAATACCGAAGGTGTACAATTGTGATCTAAACCAACTGCATACAGAAATCCCTTCAAGTACCACTGAGGACCTGGTCAAATGTCTTTTTGTCATCTAGGTAGCTCCAGCATTATTGCGCTAGTATATTTTAAAAATCATTTTGGCGATATGGTGTAAAGTCTTTCCAATCTTATCTGAGGTTTGTTGTCCCTGCACAATGCTGATTTCATCAGTGCCAATTAAAGTAGAGAGGATGCATTCTATCCTGGAAAGTCTGATTTTTTTGGAAATTATTTTTGTCATTGTTAATAATGGGTCTATAATGTCATTTTCCTAGGCGTCTTTATTTCATTTCAGAATGACTGGTATTGTTGGCTTTGACATTGATTTGGCAAACGAAACAGAATGCAGAAAGGAATTAAAGTTATTATAATGTTTTATCAATTGAGGCTAAAGTGAATTATTATGGAATTGATTTCAAATGTATTGGGCCTTAAACATTTTTCAGCAATCTCTTAACCAGTATTGGAATCCTCTATATTGTATTCCCTGGTGACATATCAGAGCCCTGCCATCTCTAGATAGTCCATCAACTTCCCCTTCGCTAAACTTTACTTCTTACATAGGGATTGATAACAAATCTCTGAATTTGCCATGTTTATCCCTCTCTCTAATGAGCAAGGAACCTTTGGTGCACATAATGCCTAGAACAAACTATGATTCCCATTGGCCTTCAATTGTAAGGCCAAAAGACGATCAGGTTTGTGCCCTTTCTTATAATACATTTGTTTCACATTTTGAAGGGAGTGCTCAGCAGGTTTATTCAATATGGCATGTATTTGGCTCTGCAAGGAACCAGGAATGAGACATGGATCCAGAGAACTCATGGTGGCTGGCAGACACTTGTATTAAATAATAAAGAGGTTGGAAAATGCCTCACTGTCCCAAATCTCAGAGGTATTTCCCTACCTCAACCAAAAGCTAAGGGCCGCTCCTAGATCAAGGTTTCCAAAGCAAAATGTCTTGTGTCTAAAAATCCTATAATAGCCCTCTCATTCTAAAAGTATCTGTGAGGTGTTAAAGGTATTGTCTTTGGCTTGAAAAGTGTGCAAATGTTCAAGTTCAACATAAAGTTATAAATCTAGCAAAAGTTCCAAATGGATGGATGATGTTCACAGTTCCAGGGAATGATGCCTGTCCACCAAAACAAAGTTAAAAGAATAACCATGGTGGTGTTGCAATTCACTGCAGGGGAACTGTCCCCCTTAGCCAGGTCTTTTCCACATTCAATGTAATTCAAAATTCTAAGTGCATGAATTTTCCTTGGGATTCTGTCTTACTAAACATCTGGTATACTGTCCTGCGAGGTTCTCTCATATAGTTACTTGATGCAATTTGGGTGCGGGTCCCAGACTTGCAAAACACCTGGTATACTCTCCTGCCAGGTTTTCTCATATGTTCATTCACTTTCAAAATCTGAGGGTATATGCTTTTCTTCTTATCATTGGTGTATTTTTGTCTCCCCAGATCCAGTGATTTATGAAACTTAGTTTGTAGTTTGTGATGTAAGCTGTAGGGAATTTGCCTCCTTTTCCAATTAGGGACTGGGAATGCTTTCTCCAGCTCCCTCCCGGGGCCCAACCTTCCACTGTGGTCTCACTGGCTTTAGGATGGGTTCCTTGGCTTCTCCAACCCTGCTCAAGTCTCTCTCAGCTTCCACCCTCTCTCTCTACTTCAGGCGGCGTGTTTTTGCAGTTGGTGTCTGTCTGCCCGCTGCTCCAGCTTCTCTTGCCAACGCAAAGCTCCTTTTCTTTGCATCCCACTTCAGCGTCTTTCCTGCCTGTGAGAATGTGTCTGCGGTACCTTTCTTATTATACATTTGTTTCACAGTTAGAAGGGAGTGCTCAGCAATTTATTTTTAATAAAGGGGTTGGAAAATGCCTAATTGTCCCAAATCTAGGAGGTATTTTCCTACCTTAACAAAAAACTAAGGCCCTGGTTTGTGATTTACAAAGCAAAATGTCCTGTGTCTGAAATCCTATCCTAGCCCACTCTTTCTAAAACTCACTTTGAGGTGTAAAGGGTATTGTATTTGGGTTGGAAAATGCACAAATGTTCAAGTTCAACAAAAGGGTATAAATCCAACAAAAGTTCCAAATGGATAATGTTCACAGTTCCAAGGAATGTCTCCCACCCCAGATTTCTCTCCACCAAAACAAAAGCTAATAAAATTAACAAAGTTCTTTGTATCCCAAGAGGATAACCCCCTCCTCTTGGTGTTGCAATTCACTCCAGGGGAAATGTCTTCCTTCCCCGGGTCTTTTCCACATTCAATGTAATTCAAATTCCTAAGGGCATGATTCTTCCTTGGGATTCTCTGACTCAGAAAACACCTGGTATACTCTCCTGCCACATTCTCTCATATAGTTCCCCATAAGTTCTCTCATATAGTTCCTTGATGGAAATATGCTTTACCCAAGTTCCTCTTATTATTGGTGCATTTGTGTCTCCCCAAATAGAGGGAATTATGCCTTCTCCAGGCCCCACCCGGGGCCCGACCTTACATTGTAGTCTCACCAGCTTTAGGACAGCTTCCTTGGCTTCTCCAACCCCGCCCGGGTCCCTCTCAGCTTCCATTCTCTCTCCCCACTTCGGGCAGTGTGTTTTTGCAGTGGTGGTGGTCTGTGCACCGCTTTGACTTTGCATGCCGATCTAAAGCTCCTTTGCCTCATGCTGTAATATATTGTTCTTGCATTTAAAATTTCCAGGAATAATAATGGTTCCCTGTAAACATGCACCCACTGACCTGATCCAAAAGCTCGAATGTGTTGAATATGAGAAGCCCCCCCGGGGGAATCTCTTCCTATCCCGTGATAGATTGCACCAGGAAGGAATGAACTCCCCAGGGAAACCCTCTGGGGAAGAAAACCCTGACCGCCTCAGCTGTTGGACGTCTTCTCTGTTAAGCAGGTTGGGTCGAGTCTCTGGCACAGTTCCAGGTGACTGAATGCAAATACCACAAAGAAAATAACGAAAGTAAAAATTAGAGAATGGTAAGTTTGCACTGAAGGACAGAGTGGAAGCAGAATATCAGTTGCCAAATAGTTACCCTTTATAAAGGAGATTGTGCCCTATAATGTCTCAGGATTGCATGTGTACGAATTCCTTCTGTGAGACACAGAGAGTGAGAACTCGTGGATATCGTGATGTAACTTCGGGAATCTAATATGATATGTAAGGGAAACATGAAAGACCTGAATTTAGAACAGACTGACCTTTCTGAAATGCCATGGGAACAAATGAGAAGGAGAGAAGGGTACCTGACAGCAGATTCGGATTGTGATGTAAAGGCTGAATCGAATCAATGTATGTGAAGTGTTCAGACCGGTGCGATTGGAAGCGGTTACAGGTGAAATGAAAAGGATCTGTTTCGAGGCGTTCTGACACTCGAAAACCAAGGTTAGGAGGCGGAATCTCTGCCCTTGGAGTACGACAAGAAAGCTTCTAAAAGACAGAAACAGTGGAAGGTATTAGCAAGGTGCAATGAGAAATTTAGTAAGAGTATAAGCCTAGGGGCGAACTTACGAAGCGCTGACTGGGGAGAGTAGCAACGCACTCGAGCGTTGTGCCTGCCGCAAGATAACCGGATCCTTGCTGAGGGGGTGGAGCCATAGTTGCAAGCATCCCTTGCAAGGCTGGAATACTGCAATCGGATGACGCCGCCATCTTGGGAGAAACAATGGCCGCCACCCGTGATTGGGACCAACGGCGCCACAATGACCATCTCCTTCTGTGGGATATGACAGTATGCCCCCTCCAAAGAGCAGACGTACCCGGTTTGCCGGGATGAGAACGATGAAACCGGCGATGAAACCGGCGAACCAGCTGCGGAGCATGAACGGCAGAAGCCGGTTCCCAGGACCGTTCAGCCGGCGAATATCCACGCCAATCCACCAAGTACTGAAGACGGCCCCGGTGGTAATGGGAATCGCAAATCCCGGCTACCTCAAACTCCGGCCCCAAAGGAGTCAAAACAGGAGGAGGACGAGCAACCAGATGAAGAGAAAAGCGATCCGCCACATCCTGCTTAAGTTGAGAAACATGAAAAACCGGGTGAATACTGGACCAAGAAGGAGGAAGTTGTAGACGATAGGCCGCCTCACCCAAACGTTGAAGCACAGGGAATGGACCAAAGTACTTAGGAGAAAGTTTGGAAGGCACCAGGTGCCGAGGAAGAAATCGAGAGGCCAACCATACCCTGTCCCCGGATGCAAAAACAGGAGCTGGAGAGCGTCGGCGTTCAGCAAAACGCTTAATCCGTTCCTGAGCGTTCTGAAGAGAAGTCAGAGCCTTCTGATGACCCTGTTGAATATCCTGCAGCAGACAGACGACATCCGGAAAAGAAGATGCAGACGACACCCCTACAGGGAAGCAGGTAGGATGGAACCCATAGGAACAGTGAAACGGACTGGATCCCAATGATGCGTGATGTGCATTATTATAGGCAAATTCTGCCAAAGACAACAACTCCGTCCAATTGTCCTGAGACGCTGAAACATAGCACCTGAGATAACCCTCAAGGGTCTGATTCAATCATTCCGTCTGTCCATTCGTTTGCGGATGAAATCCCGAGCTCAAAGCACGGGTAACACCAAGCATCCTGCACAGTTGCTGCCAATATCTAGAAGTGTACTGGGGACCCCTATCAGAAACAATCGTATCCGGTAAGCCATGAACAGAAAAAATATGCGTAATAAAGATCCTCGCCATCTGCGCTGAGGTAGGTACCTTAGGCAAAGCCACGAAGTGGGCCATCTTCGTGAAGTAGTCAATAGTGACCATAATGGTTGTACATCCCGCTGACTTAGGAAGATCCACTACAAAGTCCGTGGAAATGATCTGCCATGGACGAACCGGAACGGGCATTCTCGTGAGCAGACCCAAGGGGGAACATCGTGGTGCATTAGATTGTAAACAGACGGTACAGGCAGCCACATATTGCTTCACATCCTCCACAAGATTAGGCCACCAGAAGTTACGGCGGACCAGCTCCGTAGTATTGTTGACTCCTCGATGACCAGCCATAAGCGAGTCGTGACACATTGTAAGAATAGTCTTTTGGAGTTCCGCCGAGGGCAAAAACAGTTTCCGATGCCGGTAACCACAACCCTGAGAGATAGTGAGCCCCAGTGCCCGAAAAACGTCAGGGTTCTCCTGTTGAAAAACCAACGTAGCGTTGGCTACGGACTGAAGAAAACTAGAAATCACATGTACAAAACGAGCATTGGGAAATAAAGGTTCGGCCCGGAAATGAGCCCACTCAGTAGATTCCTTCCTAGATAAAGCATCAGCCTTTAAATTACTCTTGCCAGGAATGAAGGTAAACACAATCTCATACGGAGAAAAAAAATTAGCCCAACGGGCTTGTCTGCTATTCCGAGTTTGTGCATTGTGAAGAGCTCGAAGATTGTGATGGTCTGTCCGAACCTCAACCGCAAATTGGGCTCCTAGCAGCAAATGTCGCCATTCCTCAAAAGCCCGTTTGATGGCAAGCAATTCTTTCTCAAGGACTGTATAGTTCAGTTCCGAAGGAGAAAGGGTTTTAGACATATACGCAACGGGACACTCCACTCCCTGTTCATTTTCCTGAAGAAGGATAGCTCCAAGGGCGAAGTGGGAGGCATCCGACTCTACAATAAATCTCTTTCCTTGATCAGGAGAGAGCAGAATAGGCCCTGTCATGAAACAGTCCTTTAGGGAGGTGAAAGCTTCTTCTGCTTGCACGGACCAATGAAACGGAACCCCTTTCTTGAGGAGAGCCGTTAATGGCAAAATGATCTCAGAAAATCTAGGAATAAATCGCCGATAAAAGTTGGCAAACCCCAGGAATCGCTGGATATCCTTAACAGAATTTGGAGAAGTCCAGTCTCGGATAGCAGAAACCTTCCGGGGATCCATAGAGACCCCCTGAGTGGATAGAATGAATCCCAAATATGCCACACTGTCTTGATGAAATTCACACTTGTTCAGCTTACAGAATAAATGATTGTCTAGAAGGCGCTGTAGCACAGCTGTAACATGACCAATGTGTTCAGCGGGTGTAGTAGAAAAAACCAAAATATCATCAAGATATACAATAACTGAATGTAGCAGAATGTCAGAGAAAAGATGGTCCATAAAGCGCTGGAAGACTGCAGGTGCATTAGACAATCCAAATGGCATTACGCGATACTCATAATGTCCAAATGGCATCCTAAAAGCCGTCTTCCATTCATCCCCCGATTTGATGCGGATGAGATGGTAGGCTCCCCGCAAGTCCAACTTGGTGAAAATCCTGGCACCCTTAATGGCTTCAAGGATGTCCGCGATTAGGGGCATGGGATAACGATCAGGGACCGTAATCCTGTTCAATCCGCGAAAGTCAACACAAGGACGAAGTTCAGCAGAGTCTTTTTTGGGAATGAAAAATAAGGAAGCCCCTGCAGGGGAGGTGGATTCGGCAATGAGACCATTGTGCACATTTTTGTCAAGATACTCCTTAAGAACCTCCTTTTCTCTTGCGGATAGCAAATACAAACGACCAAATGGGATAGGGTGGACCGGAAGTAATTCGATGGCACAATCATCCCTACGATGAGGTGGCAGTTCAGCATATTCAGTATTGGAAAATACCTTATGGAAAGAGTGAGAAGGCTCAGGAATCCCCTGAATCTGATTTAGCACAGTAGTTCTCAATCCCTCACCCCCGTGAGACGAGGCAGAAAGTAGTTCACCAGTACCGCGATGAAAACAATGGGCTTGACAATGAACAGAACCCAGAAAAAATGTTCCAGCTGACCAATTAATGTAGGGGTTGTGCACCCTAAGCCAAGGTAATCCCAATATCACAGGATAATGGGCAGTCCGGATAATGTCTAATGTGATGACTTCCCTATGAGTAGAAACGGACATCTGTAAGGGAACGGTCTGTTCCTTGATGGGACCCGAGACCAACTGACTCCCATCTACTGACTCAACGGGAATGGCAATAGATTTGGAACAACGAGGAATTCTAAATTTGGCCGCCCAAATATCGTCAATGAAATTACCTGCTGCCCCACTATCCACCAATGCTGGAACCTCAATTAAACCCAAGGAATCACAAGAAAAGGTAACCTTTAGAACCAACATAGGGGTATCAGGGACATCTGTAATGTGGGATGAAATGGAGGAAGAAGGGGAACCGCTCACTGATTCCCTAACCGCGGCTCCCCTGATGGTCGGGTTCGAGCGTTTCCCTGCTTCCGAGAGAGAATGATCGGACAATTTTGTAAAGAATGCTCCTTGGAACCACAGTACATGCATAACCCTAAGGTGCGACGTCGAAGTCGCTCCTCAGCGGATAAAGGACCACGAGCTGCACCTATCTGCATTGGTTCGTCAGAGAAGTTTCCCTTGGGGGAGACAATTGAATTGTCAGGCTGAGACCAAAAATTCTTTTGCCGTCTCTTTTCCTGACGTCTTTCCAAAATTCTGTAGTCCATCTGCATAACCATCGATATTAATTCAGCCAAATTAGGCGGCCGAGGAACTCTAGAGACCTCATCCTTTAGTTCTTCATTTAAACCCCGCCTAAAAAGCGTAATCAAGGCGTCATCAGCCCAGGACGTTCCTGCTGCCAATTGTTTGAAGCGAGTAATATAGACCAAGAGATCCAAAGAACCCTGACGAAAATCCAATAGTTGTTCTTGAGCTGACACTGTGACCTCCTGCCTCCCGAACATGGTCTTAAGACTATTAACAAAGGCAGGATATGAATCCAGAATTGGATTGTTTGAAGTAACTAAAGGGGTAGCCCAGGCTAGAGCGGGACCGGTAAGGTGAGCAATCATGTGTCCCACCTTATCCCTATCAGTGTGAAAAAATGCAGTCTTAAACGTAAACTGCACTGTGCAAGATTCTAAAAACTCTCTGAACTTATACGGGTCTCCATCAAAACGTCCCCCTGGTAAAGGTCCAGGAGGAAGTTCGGAACAACTAGGGGACCTCCCCATGTGTTGCCGTAATACAGCATTCTCTTGTTTAAGTGCTTGGACTTCGGCCGTTAGCGACTGAACTGCCGCCAATAATTGCTGTTGTTGAGCCGGATCCATTTCAGTGAGCGCGCAAGGGGAAAAATAATTATTCCTGGAAACAGAATGTAAATATAGAAAAGAAACTAAGGTAAATCCCTTATTATAATTCTTTGGGCGTTGCTAACTGTAATATATTGTTCTTGCATTTAAAATTTCCAGGAATAATAATGGTTCCCTGTAAACATGCACCCACTGACCTGATCCAGTAGCTCGAATGTGTTGAATATGAGAAGCCCCCCCGGGGGAATCTCTTCCTATCCCGTGATAGATTGCACCAGGAAGGAATGAACTCCCCAGGGAAACCCTCTGGGGAAGAAAACCCTGACCGCCTCAGCTGTTGGACATCTTCTCTGTTAAGCAGGTTGGGTCGAGTCTCTGGCACAGTTCCAGGTGACTGAATGCAAATACCACAAAGAAAATAACGAAAGTAAAAATTAGAGAATGGTAAGTTTGCACTGAAGGACAGAGTGGAAGCAGAATATCAGTTGCCAAATAGTTATCCTTTATAAAGGAGATTGTGCCCTATAATGTCTCAGGATTGCATGTGTACGAATTCCTTCTGTGAGACACAGAGAGTGAGAACTCGTGGATATCGTGATGTAACTTCGGGAATCTAATATGATATGTAAGGGAAACATGAAAGACCTGAATTTAGAACAGACTGACCTTTCTGAAATGCCATGGGAACAAATGAGAAGGAGAGAAGGGTACCTGACAGCAGATTCGGATTGTGATGTAAAGGCTGAATCGAATCAATGTATGTGAAGTGTTCAGACCGGTGCGATTGGAAGCGGTTACAGGTGAAATGAAAAGGATCTGTTTCGAGGCGTTCTGACACTCGAAAACCGAGGTTAGGAGGCGGAATCTCTGCCCTTGGAGTACGACAAGAAAGCTTCTAAAAGACAGAAACAGTGGAAGGTATTAGCAAGGTGCAATGAGAAATTTAGTAAGAGTATAAGCCTAGGGGCGAACTTACGAAGCGCTGACTGGGGAGAGTAGCAACGCACTCGAGCGTTGTGCCTGCCGCAAGATAACCGGATCCTTGCTGAGGGGGTGGAGCCATAGTTGCAAGCATCCCTTGCAAGGCTGGAATACTGCAATTGGATGATGCCGCCATCTTGGGAGAAACAATGGCCGCCACCCGTGATTGGGACCAACAGCGCCACAATGACCATCTCCTTCTGTGGGATATGACACATGCCCCGCTTCAGCGTCTCTCCTGCCTGCGAGAATGTGTCTTTGTTCCAGACACTGCCTACCTCTTTCTCTGTGCTGCTTCTTCACTCGCATGACTACCTAACAGCTTGGCTTCCCCGACAGTCACTAGCCAGTCAGATCTCTCTGCAGTTCTCCACGGCCCTATCTTTGAAAACCTGTGTTACTGAAGGGAGCCATTTGGAGCCAATTGTATTTCCCCATCACCTAGACCACTAACTTCGGTCTAGCTAAGCAATCTTCATTCAGGTTGCTCTCTTCCTTGTGTCAGTCTTTGTTACTTATGTAACTATGTGATGTTTAAAAGATCGATGACTGAGTGTTGGAGAAGATTGAGGGTTACTGCCACAATATTCCATGAGGGCCTGAAGTACAGAAAGTGTGTCCCTAAAAGGGAATGGGGATAGCATGCCTCACCCAATAATATCGCTCAACCCCCCACAGGGTCGCTTCCCACACATGTGGTCCTCCCTGAAATAGCAAATTCCTGGGTCAGGATCAGGTAGTGGCTGGTGTCCCCTGGCCACTTGAGGAGAGGCTACCTCAGGAAAGGAAAGTTGACACCATCAGATTCATCACAGCTCCCAACCACAGAAATTCTAGTGCAACACTTTGATGACCCTGTGTTTTTAGTGTTTAATTTCTTATTCCTGTATTTGGAAATGTAGGTGAAGCTAAGGTAGAGTTTGTTTTACATTTGCAAAACAAGTGATATTCTTCTCCTGGCTGAGGTGTTCACATGCATGAAGATTGTCTAGATTGCCAAAAACTCTACAGAATCCTCATCTGAAACTCTGAAATATAAGGAGGATGTATCTATGGTTTAGCCCTTACGCATATTGCATTACCTATAGAAAGTCAATCCCCCACCCTGTAAGAGATGGGTCATATGCAAATGTAAAAACGTACTGAAATAACCAATTATGTATTTATGTATTTATTTATTTTGTTATTTATGTATCGCTCAAAGCTCAAAGGCATGTAGGTGCATTTCTTGAGAAATAACCCGCCGAGCGAGTTGCAATTGACATAGTTGTGGTATTGCGGTACAGTACAATGCTATGCAGTACATCACGTGGTTACATCGTTGCCAGTGGCAGATATTGCATTGTCAATATCATACAGAAAAGCTCAGGGTAATAACATGTATTCATGTGGCAGGGGTTACATAGTTGCCAAGAAAAACAGCTATACAAGGTGAGAGAGACAGGTCAAACTATAACAATCGGTCTGTTAGCTGAGTGGGACAGGGTGGGGGTATTATCTATCAGGTTCCAGGGTGAACAGCCAGGTTTTGAGGCATTTGCGGAATGCCCAATAGGCGCTTACAGCTCTGAGTGATGCCGGTAGGTTATTCCACTGGTTGGCTGCTATCACCGGGAAGCTGCAGCCGCCTGTCTTCTGGCGCTTGACCCTGGGTATGGCAAGGCAATGTGTGTATGCAGCGCTTGTAAGTCTTGAGGATTGGTTAGGAGTGAATTTGTCTGTGAAGTATTTTGGTGCTCCCTTGTGTATGCCTTTGTGAGTCATTGCAAGTGTTGTGAATTTAATACGCTCTGAGATGGGAGCCAGTGATGGTTTCTTCTAGTTGCTGAAATATGTGATTTCTTAGGAATGTTTAATGCCGCTCTCGGAGCGTTATTTTGTAGCACTTGGAGCTTGTTAATATTTTGGTTCATGGCGCGTGACTAGAGGGCATTGCTATAGTCTAGTCTAGACAGTATTAGTGCTCTAGCTAGGGTGATGCAGCTGTCAGGAGATAAGAATGGTATGCAGGCGGTGATGAGCTTAGATATATAGGCAGCCTCAGAAGCAGTGGCGTTCACTTGTCGTGTCAGAGTTAAGTATGCGTCGAGATAGAAGCCTAAGGTTTTCACTTCGTTTGAAACTTTAATGATGTTACCATCTATTTTGAATGATTTGAAGGAGTTACATAGTTTGTGGAGATGGTGTTTGGTGCCTATGAGCAGGAGTTCCGTCTTGTCATCATTGAGGCATAGTCCATGTGATGTCGTCCAAGCTTGTATGGTCTGGTAAATTCTATTTAGAGATTCGGAATCTATGTCATGGGCGCCCATGATAGGTATGAGGATCTGGGTGTCATCTGCATTGTTCATGTAGGTGACACCCAGCTCATCCAGTCTGTCGAATACGAGTTTTGTAAATATGTTATATAAAGTCGGAGAGACGCAGGAGCCTTGGGGTACATGTGACGGGGACAGGTGCTGCCGCTGAGAGCGGTGTGAACACTCTCATGGTTCTGTCTGTGAGGAAGAATTTAATCCAGAGGATTCCTTTGGGTGAGAAGTGTGCTGCTGCAGCAAGGTGGTCACAAAGTATATCGTGATTGACTAAGTCTAACCCTGCAGAGAAGTCTAGGAGGAGAAGGAGCGTTAGGTTGCCGTTATCTTTTAGCTCATCCATTTTTATTTTGAGGTTGAGTAGAACAGTTTCAGTCCCGTGTCTAGGGCGGAAGCCGGATTGACGGGTACCCAGGAGATTATTTTCAAGGTATTCCTGAATCTAGAGGTAGGTCGCTCTGTCCAGTATTTTTAGTAGAAAGGGTACTGTCGTGATCGGTCTGTAGTTTGTCGGCATGTTGGGGTCTAGCGTTGTTTTTTTTAATAATGGGAGGACCCAGGCATCTTTGAGATTAGTAGGGACCAAGGCACTTTCAAAAGATCTTTTAATTAGACTAGTGATGAATGGGGTCAGTTCAGGTGCGCATTCTTTAATTAGAGATTAATAATTTAATTCTTTAATTATTCTTTAATGCATGTATCGCATCATGACGGTTTATGACTAGAGATGATTTTTTTCCGGTATCCAGGTTGGAGATCGGAAGAACATTTCAAAGGGTCTGTCCAGTTTGTGGAAGATAGGGCTGGGAGCCAATTGGGTTAGCTTAAGGCCCATTCTTGTATCTTCAATTTTGGTTTGCAGGAGGGTGATTTTTGTCAGTCAGGGCTTTTTGGGTGCAGGTGCACCAACTCTCATCTTTAGTGCAGCTTTCTTGAGGTGTAACTGGGGACTCAAGTTCTCTCAGGATGGAGAAGAGTTCTTTGGATTTTGATTTAGCATTTGAGATTCTCTCATTGTAGGTGGTGCTTTTAGAGTGCAGGATTGCCTGCTTGTAGTTATTCGAAGCTGTAGCAAAGGCACATTTATTCCATGATGTTGGAAATGTATTCCAATTTGATTCTGCTGTTCTCTTCAAATTGTAGAGGGCTTGGGGTTAGGTGTGTACCACGCATTGAGGTGTGCACAAGGTTTGGCTTTACAAAGAGTCATGGGCGCTACCTTGTCGAGGGCTGCTAGCAGGGTTTGGTTGTAAAGGTTGACTAGTGCCAAGGTGTCATAGGAGTGAGAGTCGTGGAAGGTTGTGATGGGACTGAGCAGCGGGAGGATGCTGTTGGCTGTGATCTTTCATCAATTTCTGGTGAGTGTGGCGATTACCTGGGGAGGAGAAGTGAGAATTAACCAGGAAAACAATGCACATGGAACCAGGTTATTAGATGAGTGTGATTTAATGTGTCATCCAAACTGGATAGTAGCCGGTCAGATAGCACAACAAGCTGAGTGCTGACATATGTGTGCGGCTTGCTGATGCAGGGTCGAATCACAGGAGGGCCAACTCAGCCTTTCATCCTTATGAGGACGATAAATTGAGTTCCCGACAGTGGGACAATGATATAAACTGTTATTTCAGTGCTTAGATTCATGTGGGTTTGTAGCGGTAGATTTATTTGTATTTTTCTTTTTCATTTATAAGGCGCGCCACAGCCCGTGGGCATCAAGGCACTGTTACACAGTACAGTTGAATGCTTACAGAGTACAGTAGAATGCTTGCAAAAGTTTGGGTATGGGTTATACATAGTTACATGGGAACAGGAGAGGGGGGGAGGGGTGGGACAGGGGAATGTATATTCATGGTTTTAGGTGAACAACCACGTTTTGAGAGATTTCCAGAATGTACAGTGAGATGGTTCTGCTCTGAGAAAAGGTGGCCGGGAGTTCCAATGTCTGGCTGCAATAAATGGGAAGCTGGCCCCACCTGCTTTGGCATGTTTGACTTTGGGCAGCATGAGATGATGGGAGTAGGGTGTTCTGGTGGGTCTGGATAAGCTTGTCTTAGTTACCTTGTTGGTGAGGTAAGGGGGGGCTGTGCTGGCGATGCACTTGTGAGTTATGGCTAGCGTTTTAAAAAGGATGCATACTGATGGGGAGCCAGTGGGCATTATGCCTCGCTGCACTTGTATGGTCCCTTTTGGGAATGCTGGGGGCGGCTCAGAGTGCATTATTCTGGATGATCTGTAGTTTCAATAGGTTTTTTGAGGAGGTGCCAGCGAAGAGGACATACAAGCTATATAAAAACTTGATTACACGGCCTGCATGCAGTAGTGGGTGTGTAGTTATGGTTTAAGCTGCTCAACTCATAGAAAGAGCACTTTTTGGGTGGCACCTAACTTTGCCCCCCCCCAGACGAATCCTCACCAATCTTTGCAAAAAAAAGAATATGGCCCCCTTGTAATGATTTTGTGTAGTTTTATGTGGTTTCATCCGGCGGTCAACGTTATTGGGGTTTCCCAACATTTACCCCAACTAAACCAGCACAGTGAGCTGATTGGTTGCCTACATGACCATCAATCTAGATTTTGAGCATCCAGACGCATGGAAACTGCTCTCCTGAGCACCTGTGAAGAACTGCTTGCATCTCTTGACTCTAACTCACCTGCTGTTCTCATTCTACTTGATTTCCCGTCTACTTTTGATGCGGTCAACCACTCCAGCCTCATAAAATGGCTCCATGATGCCCTTGGTATCTCGGAGTGGGCAAAGGACTAGCTGAACTCTGTTTTCACTGACCGTCCCTCCCAGGTTATCCTGGGTTCTTTCTCCTTTCCCACATCTAGCTCCTCTAGTGGTGTTCCCCAGGGCTCTAACCTTTCACTCTGGTTCTTTAAGATCTATCTTGCACGGAAGGCTCACCTTATCTCCACTTTCTCCCTGCACTTCCATTGTTATGCAACGGCACCCAACTCTTCTTCAAACTTCCCTCTGGAGCTCTTCCTACTTCCTCTTCCATTCATGACTGCCTATCTGCAATCCAGTCCTGGTGTGCCTCTAATGACCTCTGTCTCAATGCCAGCAAGACTGAGATCCTTCCTATTGGGACACCATATTATTCTTTCCCCCCTTTACTCTGGCCACCCTCTTTGTGCTCTCCTTCGTCTCCTTCATTTGAAGCCAGAAACCTTGGAATCATCTTCGACTCGTCTCTCCCTTTCCTTCCTCACATCCTGGACCTTGCCAAGAAAGCCCATTTCCAACTCCACCTCCTCAGAGGTACCCTGCCTTTCCTCACTTTTCCCCAGAAGCTCAATGTTTCTAGAGCTCTGGTACGCTCTAGGCTGGACTACTGCAACTGCCTCTTCCTTAATCTACCCTATTCCTCTCTACGCCCCCTCCAGCTAATCCAGAATAGGGCTGCAAGATTTATCCTTGGCCTCAAGCCCTGTATCTCACCAGCCCTAAAATCTCTCCACTGGCTCCCAGTTGCTGCAAGGATCAAATTCAAATCCCTTTGCATCATCCATAAGGCTGTCTGTGGCCAGGGACCACGCTATCTACAACTTGCTCTCACCAACTACTGTCCCTCCAGATCTCTCAGAATCTTCTGGCTCCAACTCTCTGTGTGTCAAGTGCTTCTCTAAGCAGTGAGTGGGTGGCCAATCTCTTTCATCGGCTGGCTCCCTCCTCTGGAACAGCCATCCCCTTCCTCTCTGTCTTGAGCCGGATCTTTTCAAATTTCGCAAGCACCTCAATACTTTACTCTTCTCCTCCTCCTTCCCCCTCTCCCTCCTATCCTAAACCCCACAGTTGCTGATATTGGTGTCCTAGGCCCTTATGTGTCCTTCTGGGTCCTAGCCTTTCGTCCAATGCATCAGCCTCCGCCCTCCCCCTGCACTTGTTTTTGAGCTCACATTGTTCTGTGCTGTCTCACAGGGCTGCACTTTTTGTATTGGCATACCAATTGGCTCTTTACCAAGTGGTATCTACCAGGCACTTACCTGTTGCCTTCCAACTGGCTCTCTGGCACTTCCCCCTCTGTGGAAGCTCTAGCACTCACCCCCCTTTCCTTGTCCCTTCCTTCTCGCTGCACTTGCACATTCTGAATGTTCACAAGGCCTAGTAGGACCACCTCTGTCTTTGTGCATCATTGTTATTTATTTGCCTTTTACTCCCTTGTTCCCTCGCCTTTGCCCTGTGGGCACCTTGAAACACAATTTTGTGATGTACAAATGCCTTACAAATGCACAATAAAATAAAATAAATACATTTTTGAAATCCTCATAGACCCAATGGAAAATAAATTTTGCTCGTGCCTACAGCCCAAAGCGCTGGATGGATTTTCACCAAACGTGTGCGAGGAGCGATGGTTTGGTCCTGAAATTATGCTTTAGCAAATTTGGTGTAAATCCGTCAGTAGTTTTTTAAAAAATTGCCAAATTGTAGGTACAAAAAAAGTGTGATATCTGCATCCGGTCCGCGGACTCACTTCCTGATTCGCAGTCCGCAAACATCTCTGGACAAATCATTGGGTGGGTTGATGTCCGGAGACATCAAAGACGCACACTGATTGGATGTACAAAAACGTGATCTGCGTCATATTTTTATAAACGGTCACCATATTGGATCTGCGGACCACGGCTTTTGTCCATGGACAACGCAGTGACAAAAATGTCTAGAACATATTTGGGGTCATTTTGTGGTCGAAAGAGGTTCTGGAAAGCGTGGGGGAGTGGAAAAAAGTTGATACGGAGCTGTTTGTGTAGGTGAATAAAAGATTTGGAAGTGGGGCAGTTCAGGGTGAGTCTTGATATTTGAAGGTGTATTTTACGTGTTTGTTATATGGTTTAATTGTATAATGGTGGTTGTGGCCAATCTTGGTAGAAGGGCTTCCCTGTACGACGGTGTCCTTGGACATTGTGGTTGTCCATGGACTTGCACGTGCCACTCCAGGTCTTTTAAAAATGTCTGGCATGGAAAGAGGACATTGGGAGGCTTGCCAATCATGATTTGTGGATATGGAGGTGGAGTTGAAGTGCACTGGAGTACAGGCTAGGAAGTGTTTTCTTTGTTGTGTGTAATGACGATGTCAATGGATATGGCTATGAAGAAGCAGAGTGTGTGGATGGTGGGAGATTCTTGGATCCATTCATTACAGGGTTATACTGAATCTTGTGGAATCTCTGCTACTATTGGATTGGCTGAAGTGGAAGCTTAGTGGTATGCAGATTGTGGCTTAAACTGGGCAACTTTATTACCATTCTGTGAGAGTATGGCTCACTTTAAACGTCAAGATATTATTATTTGTACATTGTGGAGGCAACAGTCGGGCTATGGGACTGCAGGATCTTTGCAGTTTGCCATGAAGGATATGTTCAGAAAAATAATGCAACTATTTCCAGCTGTGACAATTATTTTTTCTTAAATGGAGACTCACAAACTTGTGTTGCCCTCAAATGGAAGAAACTAGACAGCATGTCAATAAAGGATTATGTGCTTTTTTACATGCTTTCAGAATGGCATCTTTTGACAACTAATATATCAAGTTGGATGGGGTAACTATTTTTTGAGTAGAGGGAGTGCATTTGACTGATGTCGGGAATCTGATTTTTCTTATGTATATCCAAAATGCACTGAAAATATTTTTGTGAACTCATGAAATATGTTGTGAAGTCTTTCTTATATGGTTGAATTCTATTGTGTTGGTTGTGGCCATGCCCCCAAGAATCTGGTCATTGACCACATACACTATAGTACTATGTGTATAGTTATTATAAGTACTGTAGGGGGAGTATATCGTATTTGTAATATGGTGAAATGATATAATTGAAGTGTACATGGTATTTATGATCATAGTACAATTGAGGATAGTGCTTCTCAATCTCTCCTCTGCCTTTTACATGGTCAACCATTTTATCCTCATTAAACGGCTACATGATAACTTCGGCATCATGGACCGGGCACTGGACTGGCTGACTTGTTTCCTCACTAACCACCCTTCCCAGCTGCAACTGGCCCATTTCTCCTCCACCACCTCACTCTCTATCATCAAAGTCCCCAGGGTTCTAGCCTATTGTAGTGGCTCTTCAATATTTATCTCATCCCTGTGGCTCATCTGATCTCCTCCTTCTCTCCTCATTTCCAGTGTTATGCCGATGACACACAGCTTTCCTTGAAGCTTCCCTCTACTACTTTCTCCTCCCTGTCGTTCGTACCTGATTGTCTGACTGCCATCAAGACATTGTGTGTGGCTATCAACTCTTTCTCAGTGCCAGTAAAATGGAGATCCTTCTTATTCGGACACCTGTGCCCTGTTTCCCTCCCACTCTCTGGCCGCCCTCCTTGGGCCCTCTAACCTCACCATCCTGTGAAGCCAAATACCTTGGGGTCATCTTTGACTCCTTCCTCACCTTCACTCCTTACATCGTGGACCTTGTCAAGAAAGTACACTTTCAGCTTCACCTCCTTACATTCAATTCTGCCTTTCCTCACCTTCCCCCAGAAGCTCAACGTCTCTAGAGCCCTGGTCCTGTCTACACTGGACTACTGCAGTAGTCTCTTCCTCAACCTCAAAAAAGGTGTAAACAGTTGCAGAAAGTTGATAGAAGTGTTAAAAATATTGCTAGTGGGTGGGGAATGTGATAGTTTTCAATTGAAACTTTCCTGATCGACTGGCAATGCTGCTAAATTGGGGGTGAGTATGATATAAGAAAGTTGGAGCAAACTAGGGTGCACTGGTAAAAACCTATGAAATTCAGGGAAAAAACTTTGTTAAAGGGACGTTATGGGTAAGTTGCACTAATAAAAACCTGTCAAATTCAGGGGAAAAACTTTGTTAAAGGGACGTTATGGTTACATGCCAGTGAACAAAAACAAGTGGCCCACATATGTGGTGTCATCAGTGATGTCATCAATGGCATTTGTGATGTCATCTTTGATGTCCTGGGTGTTAGTCTTAATAGTGCACAGTGGTGGCGCAAGTTATGGTTCCTTAGTTTACCATAACTGGAACATTTCTGGGCTTTTTTGTTTTCACTTGTAAACATAACATCCCATTTTACTAGTGCAACTGAACCATAATGTCCCTTTAACAAAGTTATTTTACTGATATATATATATATATATATATATATATATATAGTTATTGAAAAGCATAAGCACAGGTTAAGCTTGCTGAAATACAAGGTAGAATATGCATATGCTTTACGCAGGCATGCACTGACCCACCTGGGTTTGTACCGATGATCAATATTTGTGAACACCGAAAGGTCTAATTTTTTATTTGACACGCTCTCAAATTGTGTTGAAACACGTGTCGGCTGTGTACTTTTACAGGTTTAACCTGTACTAGTGCTCCTTAACAACTATTCAGTTTGAATGGCACATTCAATCAGGCTGTTCTTGTTTTATATTATTGTATTTCAGGAGGCTTAACCTGTAGTATGCTTTTCAATAACTATCCAGTTTGGATGACACATTAAATTACACTGACCTAATAACAGTGTTCCAGGCACATTGTTGTCTTGGGTAACTGTTTATTTTATGTCGTTTTTTTAGGGCCGGTTGGGCACAGGTCCTTCACCCGGACACATGCTGCAGGAGGTCAGTTTCCAATAGCAGTAATTAGGGACCCAGCCCAGGTTATGTTTCGGGATAAGGAGGTTTTGCAGTGAGAGAATACATTGAATTGTATTTTATCGAATTTATTTCAATTAATTTTGCCCCAAATTTATGTGGGGGTTGAGTTTAAGGTAATGACTAATGTGGGGTCGTTATGGTGGTCTTGCATGCTTATATTTGCGGCAAAATCGTTTTTAAGATAAATGAAAGTCTAACGTCTTTCTAAGGAGCATTTCACCTCACAAATGAATTGAGATAATCCTAACCATGATCTCATAAATGTGAAGCTGCTCTCATCGACTTTTCTGAATTCACATACTTCTTAATATGAATGACCTAACAAATCTGTCCAAACAACAACCTTCAAAGACACATTTCATCTAACACGAATACTCTATGTCCGTGTTCAAGCATGTACCTAGTCCAAGCATTTCATCTATGCCTCAGGAGGGTGACAACTGGAAGAATTTCCGGATCTCCCTTCAAGGCCACCTCCATCAAACTCACATAGCAGGAATAAATGATCTGAATAGTAAATAAGACATTCAAACTAGTGCCCCATAAAATGTTACTGCTCTCCTCAGTAATTAGAAGAACTATTTTATTTAGTCTCATTCCTTGATCATTCCCCCAAGATGAATCATCCAAAAGCTGCTGTACCACTCAATTGACACTCTCAGCTCCCCTTGCAGAGATGGCTGCTGCATTTCACATAGCACCAACTTGGCTGACTCACCAACTAGAAGAAACCTTCAAGCATGTAGGCTGGAGTTATGCCAGGCTGAAGAGCCCATAGAGAGCCTCAGACTGAGGCACTGTTAGTTTTGGCGCTCATTAGTTTTCTATTATATATGTCGATATGTCTCTGAGCTCAGTTCAACCACCAATCCAAGATGATCTCCCTGAGATTAACATACATCTCTGTGTTTAACCCCTCCCCACTTTGCCCAACTCCTACTCCTGCAACACAATCCTGTTTGGCCACCATGTGCATCTTTCATCTGAGCTCCAATAACTGGGTATGCCCATTGGCAGCTCCCAGTAGAGACCAACATCATCCTCTTCATAATGACCTGACAACTTCTTTCGGCCTGTTACCCCTCTGAGTTATCCTCCAGAAGCAGGGCCCAACATGGATGCCAGGAAGGGAACTACTAACAGTCACACTCCATTCCAGCCCACCTTTTAGGCCAGCTTGTTTTATAAAGTCTTTCCTTCATTTAAATAATGTTCACCTTGCTAAGCATCTTAAAGAAGTCCCTTTGAATACACTAGGAGAAATCCACAACCTTTTCCATGCTCTATCCCCTAATTTCAGTGTATTTAAATTAACTTGCAACCTCAGCTTACTCAATGCATTGCTTATGCATTGCTTATGAAATAATAATTTCTGTCTGTGCTATCACATTAGGATTTTTATTAAGCACTTTCAACATACTGGCCTCTCATTAAAGGCCTTTTCAGAGTTACAGAATTGGATTTTGAGGAATGGGCAAACAAACATCTTCAAAGCCCAAGGAACACTGCACCGCACTGGGAACTGAATTTAATGCTGAAGACGTATAGGGTTCCTCAACGACACTGATGGGTGATACAGTTTGAGTCTAGCGTTGTGCAATACTTCTTGTTGTGGCTTGAACTCCTGCTTCTGACTGTGGCTCTTTGACTCCCAACCTGCTTCTGCCAAGCCCTATCATTAGGTTGCCTCTGTCTTTTTGTTACCTCATGTCTGACCGCGACTGCCTTATGTGTTGCCCTGCATCTGTGACTGGCATTGATTTCTAGCCCAACTGCAGACTGACCTATAGCCTGGATTGGTTCTAAATTAAGTCACCTTAATAACTTACTTATCGGCCTGAGCTGCTGATAACCACCACCTGTTAATGCTACCAGACCTCTTTCATCTGTAATTTCCTCAGTTTGGGACCCCTTAGACCCTTGGGCAATGATCAGTATTGACTCGGGCTTTAATTTCATTTCTTTTATTATAGTGTTATACAGTTTATAGAAACTTTTAATACTTCATGAATAAAACACAAAAAGACCATATGTGAAACAAAAACCTTATTGCACATTAAAAATAAAATGGAAAGAGTAACACTTTTCCACTTTTGAATATATTAAGATCCCCGTTTCGCAGTGTCACTAAAATTGAAACAAAATCATTTCATTGAGAAAATCTCCCCACAACTGAATTTCTAAATTACCCAACTTTGCAATGTCAATGTAAAGGTATCATAGGGTTTCTACTTTAAATCAATAGAGTGCCTGCAGTTCCATAGTTCCCGCGGTATGCATCTCCAGCAAACAAAGTCTTCCCTATAGCCAAGTTGATTGGACTTGCCTGAGAGGAAACTATACAGTTTCAGATGACATGGTAACACACTATAAAAAGAGACGGGTTGGATAGATTCCAAACTTGTTTTAACATATTCCTCGATACCTGGTTTCATTTTTAGTTTTGTAAGCATATTTTGCCATTCCCAGCTTTCATGGCCTCTTTCAACTCTCACCTAATCTATAGAGATTAATGTTCCCCAGCATTTATATTTTGGGCCAGTGCACATGAATCATTTTTGAGTCATTGACAGGCTATGTGAATTGGAGATGTCACAGTGTATGATTCTCTTTGAAGGAAACTGAATTAATTTGGGGATCTGTAGCAGTAATCTTGAGCACCAAATCAAGAGGAGCAGTTTCCACCATATATTGCCAAGAAGTTAACCAAGAAGTTAACCCCAGATCGATAGGCATAAACACAACATGGGTAAAAGTCTTGCATAGGTTTTAGATCAAATGTTTGTAACCATGTCTTTACCCGATTATATCAATTGTATTTATCAATTTGACTTTAGCAGGTGTATTAGTGGATGCAGGGAAAACCTCCCTTTTTTTCTCAAATCTAATCATACTATTCAAGAGATGCAAAACTTTCCAATGAGCTCCATTCCTTTGAGGGACTCATTTCATTTTAGGATTTAAACTCATAAACTTTTTATGACTTTTTTTATTGAAATGTAAAATGTTAACAAATACTTGAATAACCCAACAGAACAGAGAGCATACAGACTACAAACAGGTTGTATACAATATGGATACCTAAAAGCTTAATCAGGGGAGTAAAAGGTACAAAGAACTACAAAAGACATAACCAACAATACTCTTTGGTATTGGGTAGCACCGTTAAGTTATCCAGAAGTTCAAATCTCATAATCATGCCTAATTATCCAGCTACATAATACATATATTGATATTTGTTCCTACAGCTTATTAATTCTTTACCCAATACCTTCCCATTCATCCCAATTCTTCCTTAGTGCCCAACAAGTAATATTTTAGCTCAGCTCCATATATAAAGGGGGAAACCCAAAGTCAGCCCACTTATGGTGGACACTCTACCTTATTTTGGGACAATAGAGCTTTAAATATTACAAAAGGTAGTTAGCAAATCTATCAACAGTTAGACCAAATAATACAATTAGTCTCTAGATAATCACAGGAGAACATATTTATCAAAAATTCATTAGTCTAAAAGACAAACATAAAGAAATTCTGTTGTCGATATAAATGTAAAACACAATAAAACACAAACCTATTTGTGACAAAATGTCCTCAGGAAAGGAGGATGGTGTTGAATTAATAAACACAGTTAATTCATGACAACTTTCAAAGCATGTGTGATTTTTCAGTTGTCACACTCTGTAATGGAGTCTATTGCTTATTTCTAGTCAAACAATATACTAGAACTTAGAACTAAACATGTTTCTGTTCTCTTTTGCTTGTTCAACAGGAGGTTAGTCACGTTGGTTGTAGTAACACTAAAACAAGCATTTTTCTTAGAAAAGAAAGTTTCCCTTTTCGCTCTGTGTGGTGTAACTGTTGAGAGAAACACAAAAAGAAGGGAAAGCTGTAATTGCTTGATTCCTTCAACTTCTTTTCATTGTAGTAAAACTCAAATGAGCATATTACTTACCTACTTGAGTGTGAAGTGAGTCTTTAGCAGATTGTATCCTAAAAAAAGTAGGAGTTTTCATCTGAGGTCAGATTTAGCATAATGCCATAATGCAGACTTAAACATTTAAGTGAAAAAGAACTCAACCTTTAAATGTCCAAAAAGCTGGCCCTCCTCCTTTGATTCCCGTTTAGAACCTCTAGTATGTAAACCATTTACAACATACCTTTCTCTATTCGATCTGTAGTGGAGCCAAGATTAATACAGTGACTGGTAATTTGCTGGCTCTCTGTGGAGATGTGCCAATACCTGAATCAAATCTAATGGTAATATTTTCAGATTTCTAAAACTAAACAAACAATATTTTATGAAACCTCTTAAATATTTCCTCTATTTATAGAATCAAACTCAGTATGCTGTAGTTTTAATCTTCCTTTAGTGTCTCTGCTGTTTGGGATACATCTCCATTTTCGATATTAATTTCTTCAGTCTTCACAAGACTCTGATTACTCCAGTGTCGTGTACCTATTAATTAAAAAATAATGCTTAATTCGTTTTCTAGCCAGTCCACCTGTATTCATCTATTTATGCGGCATCTAGAGACAAATACGCGCTTAACGCAAAGCTTGGAACACCGTGTTTATGTAAATCTTACCTTGCTCTGTCTGACCGATGGACAACCCTGCGCGTGTCTGGTATGCAAAAGCTACTTGTATTAGCAGATTGAGTTGATCTTCACTCGCGCTGGCGTTCTCTTAAGTAAACAGCGTGGTCTGCCATCTTGAGCGGTTGAAAAGGCTTCCCTAGGTAAGTCCTTTCTTTATTTTTAGTAGTGCTCTTTCGGCACCCTATGTTTAGCCTTGTACAGGATTCTGGTATTTTGTGGCTTTTATAGGAACATTTATTTAAATCTGAATAATGCAAACTATATCACTATCTCGATATATTATTTAGTAAGATATTATAAACTAATTGTGATATATCTAATATAAGAAGGAAATACGCTGATTTAGGTCAGCGATAATTTTGGGATTGGCTCAAGGCTTCAGGTGGAGTAGCTGTATCTCTGGGTACGGTATGTCAAGTTATTCTATCCTTGGGGGGCAGCTTTACCCCCATGATGACTATATATATACCCTATGTAGGAGAACTCCTGAGTGTTTAGGCCTAAACTGTAGCTATATCCAAAGATGATTAATATGACTTTATTGTAAATATTACATCTTATACCACTCTATCACCTCGTTCAGGCCTTCCCTGTCACTCTGTGTTTGGAAAATGAGTTTTTGTTCCTTTTCCAAAATAAGTTTCTGCTTAAATCCACTGTCATTGCCTTTAATAGCCATTAAAACTGTCCATTGGAATACTTCAAGCCCATGATTTTTCTCTATGAAATATTTTACCATTGGGGAAAGCATTGTCTTGTTTTTTATACTATTTATATGTTCAGTAATCCGAGTCTTGATTTTCCAGATGGTCTTCCCTATATATTTGAGCTTGCAGGGACACATTATCATGTAAATTACATGATCTGTATTGTAATTAGTAAAATGTTTCTCTCTCCATGGTTTATCCAAACCTATGTCAATCTGTTGTAATTGAGATGTCAGCTTTCACACGAAACATTGTCCACAGGGGTAGTGGCCTGTTATTTCTCCCAGGCCCCATGATCTCGTTAAACTTTCTGTTACTGGTTTTGAGCTTTTAAATTTGCTGCTACTTACTTTGTTGCCTATAGTGGTGGGTTTTTGATAGGCAAACAGCGGACATTGGAGCCTAGTAGATGATTTGTCAAAGATTTTCCATTGCTTTTTGACAATATTATTAATCATCAGGCTAAGATTAGTAAAGCTATTTACCAATACAATCCTTTCTTCTGGAGGTTTCTTGATTTTGTCTTCCAGGAGTGCCTCTCGATTATTATTATATACTCGTTTAGCAGCTTTCTTTATAAGTTGTCTGGGATCTTCTCGCTCTATTAGTTTCTTCTTAAGAATTGTGGCTTCTGTTTCATAGGCTTCTTTACTACTGCTGTTTCTTTTCAGCCATAAAAACTGTCTGTATGGTAAGTTATCTTTAAGATGTCTCACATGATGACTATGGTAATGGAGAAGGCCATTTTTATCTGTGCTTTTGTAGTACAGTTTTACCAACAGATGTCCCGCTTAGTGGAAATTAGTGAGGTCAAGAAAATCAATAGCCTTTTTCTTTATTGTCATGGTAAATTACAAGTGCTGATTTCATTGGTTTAGCCATGTTAGTAATTCCTCTGCTTGCTCTTGGGTTCCCTTCCAAACTACAATTATATCATCGATATAACGTGCCCAACACAGAAGGTGTTGTCAAATGGATGCTGGGTATCAATGTGTTTTTTTTCGAAGAATTCTACATAAAGATTGGCTACACCGGGGGCCATAGTAGCCCTCATCGCTGTTACTTCTATTTGCTGATTAAAACAGCCTTGAAATTCAGAAAAATTCAGACTAAGGGAAACCTCTATGCATCATAATATGAATGAAGTAGGTATAGGATCTTGGTCGATACGGGTAAGCAGAATTTCTTCTATGGTTTCAATAGTTTCATGTTGGGGGATGTTGGAATATAGGGAGACTATATATCTAAACCAATCAGATATTGGGTTTCTATATCAAAAGGGAGATGCTCAAATCGCTTAATCACTCTTTTGTCTTTCTGATGCTCTCCTGCACTCTCTGTTTGTACTATGTGTGTACATATATTCAGTGCATTTGGGAAGTCATGACCAGCTTAATTCAGCGTGTTCCTGTTGCAAAGCCCATGAGCACATACATATTATACGAGAAGGGATTCACAATGACATACAAAATGGCATTATGGGGATAACGCATTATGGAGGACATCAATGGGAATGCGCTGAGTTAAGCCGTTCACTTCCCAAATGCACTGAATATATATATATATACACACATAGTACAAAGAGAGAGTGCAGGAGAGCATTAGAAAGACAAAGGAGTACAGAGAGGGGGAGAGAGAGAGAGAAGAGAGGGGTAGAGTTTGTGAGCTGAATTTCAGGGGTCTGTTGTGATACATTTGGGCAACAACTAAACTTAACTAATTTTTTTTTTCCGTGAATTTCAAGGGTTTTGTTATACCATAGTTATTTTTCCGCACCACTGGCCATGGCTTCACCCATGGCCAGTGGCCATGGTCTTCGACTATGCCAACTGTATATTTTACAACACTACCAAGCCATGCCCATTGTATATTTTGCAACATTACCAGACCACTAGCCATGGCCTTTGGCCATGCCCACTGTATATTTTACAACATTACCAAGGCCATTAGCCATAACTTTTGGCCATGTATATTTTAGAATACTACCAGGCCGCTAGCCATGTATATTTTACAAAATTACCAAGCCAGTAGCTATAGCCTTCCGTAGTTATCTCTCGCATTAAACAGACAGAAAATGGCAGATTTTCAGTCCTGAAAGGTCTGTCTACTGCAATGCACTATGGCAGACATAACCATTTTTTTGGGAGAAAGAGGCACCCCCTTCTATGTCAAATATTTTAAAAAGTACTGGACACCATAGTACTGGACACCATAACCCAAGTTTCTCAAGTCAACTCTTTGCGCGCAAGTTGTTTCATACCTGGTCCAATTCCATTCAACGGTTTGGGCTATGCACTGGATCAAAAAAGTGCCTTTTTTGTCTACGGGGAAATGAATGGGGACTAGGCTGAAAGTGTGTTTTCTTAATAACTTGTTTATTTTTTAACAGATCGTTCCCAAAGGTATTAGTCTGGGAAGAGGGGCATGCATACAATTGTGTCTGCACAATTTCCACCAAAACCGTTGCATGTGTCAAAAGTTATTAGCAAATAATTGTTGGGATTTCCTACAGTTCTCAACATGCAACTTAACTATAGTGCAGTGACCGCCGCTCTATCATATACACACACGCACATTTATGTATCTTTCTCCCTCTATTACTCTCACCCTCTCCCACTCTCTATCTCTTATCTCTCTCTCTATCTGGGTGAGAGTTGTGCTGTCATGAGCAAGTTTGACGGAGGCACCCTAGCTTTTGCTGACAGCAGAACAACCACATGAAAGGCTTAGATAGGTTGAAGAAGGAGTGAAGAGGTGCTGATTTTTATGGACACTGACTACTCCCACCCTTAATGCTCTGCACTGCTACCCCACACCGTTACGCACCAGGGTCAGAGCAGGAGCTCCCCCACAGCAACCCGCACTGCAGGAGCAACACAGAGACACCCTGTCCTTTGACCTTTGTCATATAAGGTAAGCCTGCGGGCTTTATCTACCCCTTGCACTATCCCCAGACATGCATGTTACTTTCATATGTGCCGCCCAAAATGCCATAGTCCTACTATTAGCTACGCACTCAATGCATATGTACCTTTGCTAGCCACTCTTTGTTCTGCCCAGTCTATGCCACTAAAAAAGTGTATGCCTACCCCATCTCAAAAAAATCAGCCTTCATTCCATAGTGTGCCCATACAAATTCGAATTTAGCCATTTTGATGTGATACTCTGCCATTCGAATCTAGCCATTTTGATGTGATACTCTGCCATTCGAATCTAGCCATTTTGATGTGATACTCTGCCATTCGAATTTAGCCATTTTGATGTGATACTCTGCCATTCGAATCTAGCCATTTTGATGTGATACTCTGCCATTCGAATCTAGCCATTTTGATGTGATACTCTGCCATTCGAATCTAGCCATTTTGATGTGATACCCTGCCATTCGATTCGAGCCTGCCCCTAGCGGCCCTGACCTACTGTATCTACAAATGCAGCCCCTTGGCACACACCCCAAAGCGCCTACAAACCTCCCTTCCTCTTTATCCATCTTCTTCACATCCCTCTCCCTTCTGGCCATCTGCAGCATGCCGCTTGCGCACCCAGACCTGCATGCCCACCCATGCCTTACCCCACCATCTGACCTCATACACAGCACAGCGTCGTCTGCACTCCATTCTACACTCAACCACCACACCAACCCGATCGGACATCACCCACTCCACCTCAGGCTCCGTAGACTAAGAACACGCACCAAACACCTCCTAACTCTCCGCAGCACTCCTCACTCCACACTCCTTAGGAACAACAGACTCAGCTCTCGCACCCATACATCAGCCGCCCAGACTTACCTCTCTGACCACACTCACTACCCTAGCACCCATCATGCTGCATCTATCACGCCCCAGCCTCACTCACCCAAATACGCATCGCCCACCCCCAACACCACCAACGCCAACACACACACTCTACGACCAGACTTAAGATGCGCTCTCATCAATGCACGCTCTGTCCATGCCCATGCCATTGAAATCAATGACCTTATCACCACCCACAATCTTGACCTACTTGCCATATCCGAAACCTGGCTCCATGAAGCTTCCAGTCCATCCATCCACCTCGCTCTCCCTCAAAACTATACCATTCTCAGACAGGACCGTAAAAACTCCAAAGGTGGTGGCGGCGTCGCCCTCATCTTTAAAGACACCCTCTCCATAAGAATGTGTAATCAACAATGGGACAACAACGCTGATCTCCTCACTGCTAAACTAGCCCTCTCACCTAACTGCACCATAAACTTCTTTATCACCTACAGACCACCAGGATCACCCTTCGACTACCAAAAGCAACTCATCCAAAACATAGGCAACAACCTCAAAAGCACCACCAAAAGCATCCTTCTAGGGGACATTAACCTTGGTTTAACTGACCCAAAGGACAAAGCAGCCGCAAATTTAGCCAAAGAACTATCAAACATGGGGTTCGAACACAAAATTACTGCCCCCACTCATAACAAAGGCAGATCCATTGACTGGCTAGCTGATCACAACTGCTCATCTGCAATTACCTCCATCTCGGCCCTCCCATGGACAGACCATTACCTCATTCAATTCTCCATTCCTACCACGCCCACTCATAAAACCTTAACTCATGCCCCACCCGCTAAAGTAAGAAGCTCCAAAAAACTCACTGCTTCCAACCTCGCCCCTCTCCTCGATATCCCTGAACTCAAGCCTCCTTTCATCCATGACCCTACCTCTCTAGCCAACATCTACTCCAGCACGCTCACTCAAGCCATCGATCTCATTGCCCCTCTAGAAGAAAAAAATGGGAAAAAATCAATGCACTGCAACTCCTGGTTCACTGAAGAACTATCTGACCTTCGCACCAAGAAACGCAAAGCCCTATCCAGATGGCAAGCAGCGCCTAATCAATCCTCGCTTAAAGATTTTAAAGAGATCTCTTTGACCTACAAAAAAGCCATTTTCCACGCCAAATCCGAATCCTACAATCAGAGAATTACAAATGCCAGCTCCAAATCAAGAGAAATATTCTCCATATTCAAAGAACTCACCACACCTGCCCCCGGCCCAGTTGAAATCATCAAGGATGAAGCCTGGTGCACAGGCATCCAGGCTGCCCTCCTCAACAAAGTTAAAACTCTCCAAGACAAAATAGCCTCACAACGCAAAGCTCTCAACACCCCTACTTGCTCGCCCACACCTTCCACCAACAACTCTCTCTCACAAACACCCCTTTTTGCTTTTAGAGAAGTCTCAGAGACGGAAGTCAAGGACCTCCTCAAAAAAATCAAACCTTCCACCTGCAAAGGGGATATCTGCCCACCCTCATTAATCAAAGAGTGCTCAGAATCCCTCAACCCCATCATTACAGCTTTCATCAATGCCTCCTTCGCATCTGGAACTGTACCACAATGCCTAAAAGAAGCCTGGGTCCGCCCGCTCCTAAAAAAACCCTCTCTCGATCCTTCCTCCCCTAACAACTATCGCCCCATCACCACCGTCCCCTTTCTCCTAAAAATCCTAGACAAAGCCGCACACAATCAAATCCAACACTACCTGGAAACCAACACCATCCTAGGCAAAAGACAATCAGGCTTCCGCAAAGGCCATGGGACTGAAACTGCCCTTCTAGATTTAAAAAATCAAATTACCAAAATAATGGACACAGGCAAACCTGCTCTCCTCCTCCTGCTCGACCTCTCTGCAGCATTTGACCTGGTCGACCACAGCATTCTCACATCTCACCTCTTCAATGCTGCACACTTCTCTCACAAGGCTACCACCTGGATCACATCCTTCCTTGAAGGTAGGGCCATGAAAGTGTACTCCGACCAGGACAGCGCCCCCCCCACCACTATAAATTGTGGAGTCCCACAAGGGTCCTGCACTGCACCAACCCTTTACAACCTATTCACCAAACCCCTCTTTGACTTACTGGACTCCCTCAACATAGCGTACACAAACTACGCAGATGACACGCAAGTTCTCCTCCCCCTCTCCGGAGACTACGACCTAGACTCAGAAGCCCTCTTCAAAATCTACTCGACTATCCAAACTTGGATGGCTATCAATGGTCTCTGCCTAAACGGAGACAAAACCGAAATCATCATCCTAGCCCCCAACGAAACACTAACCAAACTCAGCCCCAACTATTCTCACATGATCATCGACAGTATTAGCATACCTGTCTCCTCTGCCGTCAAGACCTTAGGAGTCTACATTGACGCCACACTCTCAATGACTAGACAAACCAGCGCCATCGCCTCAGCGTCTGCTCTGACCACCAAACTCATTTACGCCATCAAACCTTACCTCACCACGCCTAACTGCCTCTCCATAGCTAGAGCTACTATAGGAGCCAGATTGGACTACTGCAACGCCCTCCTGGCAGGCACATCGTCTAAAAACCTAAGCAGGCTCCAAATAGTGCAAAACAATGCCCTCCGCGCTGCACTACACATCCCCAAAACTGACCATATTTCACAGGCCAGAAGACTTGTCCACTGGCTTCAGTCGAGGAAAGAATCAACTTTAAAATCCTCACTCTCACACACAAGTGCATCAATCACACAGCACCCCCCTACCTATCTGAAACTATAACTAAGAACTCTTCCATCCGTCCCAGAAGAAGCCATCACGCCAACCAACTCCGAGTACCCACTGTAAAAAGAGCCAAAGCCGGCGGCATAGGCTTCCCACACATAACTCCTAAGCTCTGGAATGCCCTCCCTAACTCACTCAGAGCAGAACCTTCTCTGTACTCCTTTCGCAAATCTCTCAAAACCACTCTATTCAACTAACTCCATCCTTCCTTCACCCACACCAGCTCGCATACGTCTGTTACGAAATGTGCCTTGTAATGAAAACTGCTTTGTAACCATCTTCCTTCCACGGTAACCAGATTATGTATGTCCTCATGTAACAGCGCCACGATGCCCCCGGGCTGACGTGCGCTTTAAATAAATCTGAATAAATAAATAAATAAAATAAATGGTTAAAAGTAGAATGAGAGGAAAAGTGGCATCACCCAAGGTGGGGCCTCACCTGGTGTTTAGATACATGCATTATTATTATGTGTGTCCTGGAGGACATTGTACAAATCGGATGACCTGAGGAGAACAAGGATAGGCTCTGCAAGTGTCCTGGGGTCCTGACAGCCCTTGTAAGGGATGAGAGGACCAAGATGCAAGATCAACAACTGCATTTGTTATTTTCTATACTACTATCAGTATCTGGGCATACTATGACAAATGTGCAAGTTCTTGAGCCCTACCAGCCAATCAATGGTCAGCACCCCAAATTAAGCATTTGATTGGTGCTCACTTACGAAACAGGGCATTGAATGTAATCTGAGCCTGACCCTTTCCAAGAAGAAAGGATATTTTGTGAGTCAAAATGGTGTGCATTCTCAGCGTAATAAACTATTCAAGAAATAAGAAACTATTTAATTGTTCTAACTTTGTAAACTGTCTCATTTAAATTTTAACAATGTTCATTTCTAATGATTACTTCCACTTTAGATTGCATTTATGATATAAACATCACACTTGTCTTTCTGAGCCAACTACATTTTCAAAATCTAGGATAGTCATATGAAATATTTTCAGCTACACAGTTATTATTCCAATATGGATATTCTAGTAAATTCCTGTTGTACTCTTTTGAAATACCTCAATTAGAAAGTAAGAGAGGGAAAGTAGCATTTATGAGGGTTCCTTTGTGTTAATGCATACAATCAAAGAGCATTTTGGCAACATAAGAATGAACACAAATCTTTACATGTGACTATTATGTCTGTGATAAAAGGGTTATGTGCTTGACACACATAACATACAGTGGGTATGATGCCTATTGAACATTTTGCAAACCACACACAACATTAAAAGGTTTGTAACCATGAACCATACATACTCATTTGAGTAAATGGATGTGAGGATAAAGTGACTTGGTGTTTGTTACTCCACAGTGAAAGCCTTACAGAATTCTTGAACTTTCTAAAAGAGATGTCTGGCCAGTGCCCCCAAAACTGGAACATTTTGTTCACATCTATGTTAGGGTCCAAAAGATATGAAGGGTCAAAAATAGGATGTGCTTTTCACTTTTTGAATTGATTTTCGTATAGGGAACATGTCCAAATTTGCTCACAGGCACAGCCCAAATTGTTGGATGGATTCTTTCCAAATAAGAAATAAGTTGGGCTCATAGCACTTGAAGGAAATCCTTTGATGGTTTGGCATAAATCTGTCCAGTAGGTTATTTTAAATTTGGCAGAGAGCAGGGTGCACCCGGTGCCCAAAATGTTAGTTAGATCTCCCATGATGCATTGCTGCACCCAAGACCTTTCATTTCTGAAAACCTGCCATTATGCAAATCGAGATTCAGATTTAGATTCATTTTCCACCTTGTAGGAAAACTTGAACCTGCTATAATACATCTGAGATTGTGCATTTCTATGTGCGATACCAATGTTCTGTAGTTATCCTATCATTACTTACCTTGCTTAAAAATGTTATTGGAACTTGACGAAAGATATCTTTTAGCATCTGTGCAAAAATGCACACTTTTTCTTCAAATGCAGTCTAAAAGGTCTCATCATGGCTGGCGCTTACGAGAAAGGTCATGGAGGACGTCATAGGTGGTGTCCTAAATGATTTGTCAGTGATAGCATCTGACATGTCCCAAGTGATGATATATTTGATGCCATCAATGATGTCAGTTTTGATGTCCTCAGTTTGCCTAGGGGCTTCATTTTTTATATGTTCTCTGTGAACTCATTCAACACCTATGACATCGAGATCAAAACAAAATATACAGGAAAGGCATGTTTGTAAACCTTTGCCAACAGAATGTCTAGAATGTAGTATCATGAAAAACATAATAAGATGTAAATGTGTTGTATCTCTTCTGAGTGTCTGATTGTAGTAATTCAAATGCTTTCTGACCGTTCACGTGTTGACTGCTTTTTGAATTTTTTTTCAGAAATACAAACTTGAAAATGTATATATGACACCATATCCAGATGTAAAGGACAAGAGGGGGGAGGTCAATCCAGCATTTCAAGAAGATTCTGAAATAAACTCCACAGAAAATGAGAAAAAATCCAGTACGGATAGCAATGTACATGTACATGACAATGTCCTCCCTCACTTCTGTGAAACTTCATTGGATAGATCATCTTGATGTAGGGATTTGTGACATTCGCATTCGCGAAGGGTGTTGAGTCAAACCACTTCCCTATCTGCTGGGCTGGAGCTTTATGCTCTGGTAACAGTGCCTCTTCCTGTCCATGGCTACCTTAGAAATAGGGAAGGGACTCGTCCACTTTTCTATTTACTATGGCCCTGGACATCTTTTTTTATGGGAGATTGGGCTTGCACAATATGCGCGGAGTCCATCTCCTTTCAAAAGGTGACACACCTATTCACCCCGATAAACCCCAGCATGCGAATAGCAATCACCACCGCTTAAACGGGCACACAGGGCACTTAGTGGCACTGAATGTCCCCTTAAGTGGGGCTGATTGCAATATCCCTACATGAACAACTTTACACGCTGCCTAGTTAAATATGTATTTGCTGGATCAGTGAACACTGTGTAGATAGATATTCTGGCATGTAGGCATGTCAATTACTTTATATATATGTCTTGTTTTTGCCTTGTTGTAACTAGAAATGTTAGCCATATTTGTGATATAATAGTTGAAGTGCCAACTCCCAAGAGTTCACAATGTAAACATTAATTCTTACAGCTTAATGATAGTCTTTGACCCATCTGACAAGGGTGCATGAATAACACAATTATTGAGAAGAAATTGGTTGTTGTAAAGTGAGAGATGATGTTTTATTTCCCACCTAGATAAACAGTTGTGGGGCAAGGTCCCGTCACTAGAGGCATCAGAGGGTACACCGGCACTGAACCAATGTATTGATTTGTAAACATTTAACATATTTTGAAAATCACTAAAATACTGGCAATAATATAGCGGAAAATGAAAATGCCAAATTCTATTTGCATAAATAACATTTATGTTTAAAGCCAAATCTGTGTACAAGGTATTATTAGTATTTACTTGTGTATTATGTGTGTATGTGATCTGTGTTTACAGACTGAAGATTGCTAACAAGCATGAAATAAGGCACAATTCTCAGAGTGGTATTGAAACAGCTGATAGACACAAAGATATTGTGGTGAGGGGATGCAAGATGTAGAAGGAGGAATGTGTCTTTCAGTGAGGGAAATCAGGTATGTTTTAGGAAGTTCCTCTCTGTAGCTGAATAGCAAAAACAAGGACTTTGCCAACAAGTCGCTGTCCAAGACTCGAGTCTTTAGAAATCTCTCATGCAGAACCTTTCGGCCGAACCTACCCACACACTTGTCTCTCTTGTAAACACAAGGGGGGTAATTCATAGAATTCAGTGCACAAGTGGCGCATGCGGCTGGCGCACAATAGGTGCGTGCGGCAGTCTGCGGCAGCCGCCTGCGCCAAAACACATTTAGGCGCACAGCGTATTCATGAATTCATGCATCCAAAAACAGCCGTGGCGCAGACTGGCGCAGCGACCCTGCAGCAGTGCCAGTTATGCCCCCAACCCCACCTTGTGTGCCAAAAACATCGTACAAATCCAGTACATGGCGCAAAGGGCAGTGGTCCAGCATACAGCCCCCCAACCACAAAATTGCGTGTAAAACTCCCCGCGCACACCTCGGAATACACGTACCCAGGCCAATCGAGTGTCAAACTCCCCGCGCACGCCCCAGAATACACGTACCCCGCTCGTGCTAGGCCAATCGTGTGTAAAACTCCACGCACACCCCCGAAAAACACGTACCCAGGCCAATCGCGTGTAAAATTCCCTGCGCACCCCCGAAATTCACGTACCCCGCTCGCGCTAGGCCAATCGCGTGTAAAATTCCATGCGCACCCCCGAATTACACGTTCCCAGGCCAATCGCGTGTAAAACGTGGGAAAAGTCCCCCATGTAGAGTGGGCTGCCTGCGGGGCATGCCCAGGATGGATGGGCTGCCTGTGGGGCATGCCCAGGGTGGATGGGCTGCCTGTGGGGCATAGGGAGGGTGGATGGGCAGGCTGCGCGAATTTGTGTGGTGCGCGGGAAGTTTTACACGCGATTGGCCTGGGTATGTGCAATTCCAGGGGTGCGCATGGAGTTTTATACGCGATTTGCCTGGGTACGTGTATTTCGGGGGTGCGCATGGAGTTTTACACGCGATTGGCCTGGCTACGTGCATTTCGGGGGTGCGCATGGAGTTTTACACGCGATTGGGCTGGGTGCGTGTATTTCGGGGGTGCGCATGGAGTTTTACATGCGATTGGCCTGGGTACGTGTATTTCAGGGGTGCGCGTGGAGTTTTACATGCAATTGGACTGGGTACGTATATTTCGGGGGTGCACGTGGAGTTTTACATGCGATTGGCCTGAGTACGTGTATTTCGGGGGTGCGCATGGTGTTTTACACGCGATTGGCCTAGCGCGAGTGGGTTACGTGTATTTCGGGGGTGCGCGTGGAGTTTTACACTCGATTGGCCTGGGTACTTGTATTTCGGGGGTGCGCATGGAGTTTTATACGTGATTGGCCTAGCGCGAGCGGGGTATGTATATTACTGGGGTGCGCGGGGAGTCTCACACGCGTTTTCGCTAGTGGGGGAGGGGAACGTGTATTCCTGGGGTGCCCCAACGCAAATTGGCAGTGTGTGTGTCCACCCTGGTGTGCCCTCTCCCTCCTCCCCAGGCCCTGCAGGCAGTCCACAGCACAGGGGACTACCTTGCACCCCTGGCCATGCCCCCCAGCCAGCCAACATTTCACCATGCACAAGTGAGCACCGACACATTTCCCCCTGCACCCTCACCCACCCAGCAGTGACAGGCACCTGCCAGCAGGCCCCCACTCATGTCCCCCCAACACCTCATGACGATCCACAATCATGGCCCTCATGGCCACCCAAATCACACTCCACGCCACCCCAGTCCAAACACGCAACCAGGTATTTCATCCACCCCACAATGACATCCCCAGCACATGATACATTCCAAATGGCAAGTATGCACATCAACATATTTCAGTCACACCCACACAATGAGTGCATGTGATTGAGAAAACACACATTGGGCCTCATTACGACCCTGGCGCTAAGTGAAAAACGATGGAGGTAAATGGTTACCGCCATCGTTTTCCGCCAGGTCCGATCATGACCCGTGACCGTTAACTA
Organism: Ambystoma mexicanum; assembly: GCF_040938575.1. Lineage (NCBI taxonomy): Eukaryota > Metazoa > Chordata > Amphibia > Caudata > Ambystomatidae > Ambystoma > Ambystoma mexicanum. The sequence goes on from NC_090936.1 coordinate 873,843,461, forward strand.
CGATGCCATTAGCGGCATCGTAGTTAACGCTAAAGCTAACTGCGCTAAGGGTGCGCAAACGCGACCGGCCACACCGTACTTAGCGCCATGGCGGAAAGGTACGCAAATGCCGACCCAAGCGGACATGCACCTAACGCCATCACCCAGCCCGTTAAGTACCTTACCGCCATGGTGCTAATTACGCCATCGCGAACCAACCATAAAGGGCCATGTAAAGTGAATGCAGCTGCCACAGGTGCACAGAAACAGCACAGGTGAAGGCAATACAGACTCAGGAAGTACAAAAAGAGCACCCCCCACCCCTTCCCACACCCAGTCACACTCCACAATGATACCAATACGACTAGCAATGTTGCGGCCGGAGGACCCTCTTGCAATGCATGTGCTACAACAGCAACAACAACAACAGGCAGCACAGAGGAGACGCAGGAGGAGAAGGAGGGCAAGGCAGGCCCAGCAAGCCCCACCAGCACAGCCAGTGCCACCACGCAGGCAGCCCCCAATCCCACGCATCAGAGCCTATCCATTCAACCTCACTGCTGAGCAGATCCACACCCTGTACCGTTTGGACCAGGACACCATCACCGCCATCGTAGACATGATACACAATGACATCGTCAGCATGATAGAAACTCCAACCGCCACCCCCCTACTGAAGGTAGTGTCTGTACTCCACTTCCTGGCCACAGGCACCTACCAGCACACAGTGGGGCACTTGCATGGCATTTCACAACCATTATTCTCACGAAAACTCATCCAAGTGCTCGATGCCCTCCTCAAGCACACAGACGACCACATCTCATTACCACGGACTGCCCAGGACATTGCAAACACCAAAGTGGGTTTCCATGCACTAGCCGGCATATCCGGTTGCATTGGTGCCATCGACTGCACCCATGTGGAATTGGTGGTTCCACGTGCCATGGAGGTACCGTACCGCAATCGGAAACAGTTCCACTCAATCAACGTGCAAATGGTCTGTGACTCCAACAAGATCATAACACATTGTTGTGCCCGATTCCCCGGATCAACCCATGATTCTATGGTCCTGAGGAACTCCACAATACCACGCTACATGGAGCGACATGCAGGCCCAAGATCCTGGCTACTCGGTGAGTCCAATGTCATGGAAGTGGGCAGGTGAATGACGTACCGATGCATACTCCACCTGGCTGAAAAGGGGGGGGAATGATGCATACTCCACCTGGCTGAAAGGGGGGGGGAATGATGCATACTCCACCTGGCTGAAAGGGGGGAGGCGAATGATGCATACTCCACCTGGCTGAAAGGGGGGGGGAAATGATGCATACTCCACCTGGCTGAAAGGGGGGGGGGATGATGCATACTCCACCTGGCTGAAAGGGGCAGGGGAATGATGCATACTCCACCTGGCTGAAAGGGGGGGGGGATGATGCATACTCCACCTGGCTGAAGGGGGGGGGAATGATGCATACTCCACCTGGCTGTGAGCAACACAGAGAATGGAGACAGAGGATGGGCACTCACAATGCACTCAACCCCTCTGCATACATTGGGTGATGGCATGCAAAACAGGCCATGAGAGCCATGAGCATATACTGGTTGCATTGTGTGAATCAATTAGTGCATGTAGAAGTGAGCCGAAGTAACAGTTGGATGCAAGCCATGGTGGCACATCATGTTCTTGATCAGACGACATGACTGACACATACATTCTCGCCTACATACAGGTGATGCAGGCTATCCCCTGAAGAGGTGGCTCCTTACACCTGTCCGGAACCCGCAGAACCAGCACAAGGAGGACTTCAACCGTGCACATACACGTACTCGTGTGGTCATAGAGCAGACATTCGGCCTATTGAAGGCACGGTTCCGAAGCCTCAGCAGGTCTGGTGGGGCACTCCTGTACCACCATGAGAAGGTGGCAAAGATCGTCATGGCATGTGTCATGCTACACAATATGTGCGTCAGACGGAATGTGCCCCTGCCCCCTGACGCAGAACTGCAACCACCTGACGATGAGGATGAGGAGGGTGCAGATGGGGCGGCACCCCATGGAGGAGGCGACGCACAGGAGGGGCGTGCAATTCGCCAAAGTATCATCGACCACTGCTTCTAGCACACACGGCTGGTGTGAATCACATGGAGACTGCACTTGGGGCACTGTGTGTCTCTGGGACATGCACACTGTGGACTGTACACCAATAAAGCACACATATGCAATGAAAATGTCCACACATTTCATTTTGGGAAAGAAAACAGTGTATTTAAACTATGAAACGTCGTGACCCACCCCCTCCCCCCTCCCCCCTGAACACCCCAACACACCCCCTCCCCCCTGAACACCCCAACACACCCCCTCCCCCCTCCCCCCTAAACACCCCAACACATCCCCTCCCCCCTCCACCCTGGAATCCCTACGAAGGTGCGGTAGTGTCTGTGCAGCAGGGTGTGCAGTAGTCCTGCTCGACTGTCAAGCCACTAATGTGAATCCCCTCCCCTGGCCCCCGGGGCACCCCTGCCCGTGCTGCATAGATTGCGCCCTGATCTACGGATGGGGCTGCTCTGTGCCGAGCTGGTTGATGAGGAGGGTCCGGCCTGCACATCTGGACGCATGTCCCTGATGGTCTGAACAAGTTCTGTGAGGACATTGCGCACAGCCGCGAGTTCCGTGCATATGTCCTTTGTGGAGGACTCTATGGCAGCTGTGACTCGGTCTGCCAACCTCTCCACTCCATCCCTTGCCACCCCACACTGTGCAACATGTTGGTTGAGGAGGGCGGATAGCTGCTGCTGCCGGGTAACTATATCTTCAAGTGTCTGCTGGTTCCGCTGGCCCATGCCCAGTGGCATTTGCATGTCCAATGGGCTGCTCACCTCAGGCTGGGGGGATGGGGTGGCTGGCCAATCCTCGGCCTCCAACTGCCCCTGTGTGGCATCCACCTGCAGGGGGCTTAGGGATGTGCAGGGGGAATGTGGCTGGGCAGTGGGCCTTTCCTCATCGATGACCTCGATGCTGCCTGCCTCACTGTCGGAGGTTGCCGCTATGGCAGCGATTTCACCCAGGGTGCTGCTTGCAGCAGAGCCTGTCCCTTCAGTGGGCACGACTAGTTACATGTGCGGTGCTGCTGCTGGGTCTGTGTTTGCTGTTGTGGGGGCTGGCACTTGCCTGTCCTCCTCCCCAGGCAGGGTTTGTGGCTGCTGGTGTGTTTCCTTTAGGATGGCTGAGGTGGATGCCTGTGGCCTGGCCCTCTTGGTGGATCTGGATGCAGTGTTGTCCTCTTCCTGGAGGTCTGTGTCAGATCCTGTGGTGGAGCAAAGGAGGGATAGTGTTATTGATGGGTCCGCGGACATTGGCCGTGCATTGTGAGGGATGACATCTATACAGTGGGTACATGCAGCACATTTCAGGCAGGGGCATACAGGTTTTGTGCCTTTTGTGTGGAGGTAGCATGGTGGTATGTGTGTGCCAGCAGTTAGGGTGTGCATGCTGCATGTGTGTGTACAGGGTGGAGTCTGGATGTGTCTGTGGACATTCACCTGCCGATGTGTTGCATATGCACTATGGGGCTGCATGGTACTTATAGGACTTTGTTGAGTTTAGCATGGCTTGCTCTGGCCACCTACCTGCATCTCCTGAGGTCGGTACTCCTCTTTCCATCCCTCCGACACCGTGGATGCTCTACATCCCGATGGTGGATGCACATATTTCCTCCCATGCTTGCAGCTTTATGGGCGATTCGGATCCACCCCCAGTTGACGTGCCTAGGTTCCGGTTAGCTGAGAGGATGCTTCGGACACAGAGCCTCAAGTCGTCCCAGCGCTTTCTGCACTGCTGGGCAGTGCGGGGTACGGCCCCCACTGCACTCACACGCTGTGCCACTAGGGCCCATATGGCCTTCTTTTTCGCTATTGCCGGCCTTGTCAACTGCGCGGAGAATACAGCTGCAGCATTTTCTTGCAGGGTCTCTGCGAGCATGGTTAGTTCCTCCTTTGAGAAACAGTCTTGGCGCTGCCGGTCACATGCTTTTTTAACTACTTTGGGCATTTTTACTTGGCTAATTGGGTGGGTGATGGGTGTAGATAGGTGTCAGGGTTGGATCAGGTATGGTTGTGGAGGATGGCAATGGATTGTGTTTTTAAAGATGGCCGCCGTGCAGTTTCCCGTTCCGCCGCGATGACGCTATTTCCGGTTCCGCCTATTTACGGTGACCGCTAATTACGATGACCGCTAATTGCGGTCGCCGCTATGGTGTGTGTGGCGGTAGTGCTCCTTGTGCGGCGTGCGATGGCGGTAAGGGCCGTTTTTGGCCCATTTACGCCATGCCGTACTTTACATTAACGCCATGGCGTAATGCACGTGCCCGATGGGTCGGAATATGCCGCACTTTACGCCATCGACCCACGGCGTAAACGTTGATTACGCCATGGCGGTAATGTTCGGTGCTTACCGCCAGGGTCGTAATGAGGCCCATTGTGACATGCATGAAACCAACGAGAGAATACCACACATTGAAGTAGGGAAAAACATGTTTTGAACACAAAAGCAAGGGAATGAAATGGAACACTAAAAAATGGAACTAAATAATGAAAAACTAGATGTCCAAAATATAAACCAAAAATGCATGATACCAAAACCCAAAGCAATCCAAAAGCACATGTCCAAAGTCTCAGTCCGGCAAAACAAATCCAAAGTGTAAAAACAATAAAAAACCATTGATCCATGGGAAAAAAATAGTTCTCAAACTATTTACAAAGTAGAAATCCAGGGTCCATGTGCCCGATCATTGAAATGAAACCTATCAAAAAACCCTACCTAATGAAGAACTATATACAAAAACGTGGGGCATTGTCCAAGCGCCCCAAAATAAATAAAAACAGAAAGGAAACCTACCACTAACTAATTATATACAATGGCGACGGGCAAGTCCTACGGCTCACTCTGTGATGTCCCAGGCCAGGGCATCATCGAACTCCATGTCAATGTCCTGGAGGCGGGCCACTGCCCTGCCCCTGAGGTCTCGCAGTGCTAACGCCATGTCCATCTCCAACTCCCTGCGAGTTGCCACGAGGCACTCAGCCCGCCTCAACGCCCGGCGCATGGAGAACTCCGCCCTGACCATGGTGAGCCGTGCCTCCTCTGCCCGCCACCGCTCTGCATCTATATGCTGGCCCAACCGCAGCCACACGGAAGACACTCCCATTCCAGGGCCTCCTGCCCTCTGGCCGATGCCTGCCCCTCTGATGTTGATGGCCCTGAGCCATCATCGCTCCCACCTTGAGCCTGCTGCTGCTGTCCATGTGCCCTGCCCGATGATGGCGGCACATCCTCCATCTGCTGGTCTCCAGTTGGTGGGGTGTCCACCCCTGCTGGACCTCTGACTCCCGACTGGGGCAGGGATGGGATCTCCACCAAGCTGGCTGTGTTGGTCGGGCCAGGTCCACAGAGGGCCCTGGTGGAATCTGGGCCGGAAGATGGCAAGGAGAACGACTGGCGCATAGTCTCCACAGAGGAGGAGAGGGCCGCCAGAGTGCTCGACACATGTAGAAACCCTCCGACCATGGCCCTCCCAACTGTGCCACGATGCCACACAGCTCTTCGTGATGGCGTGCGTGGTCCCCCCAGGAAGCATGCACGTCATCACGATTGACATGCGTGCGCAACGCGACACCAATCAGGACGGACCCCATACGGTCATGGGACCCTTCGTCCGCAGGTAGTGGAGAGCCAGATGACGTGGGCCTCCCGCCTACCTGCGGACAGGCCTGGGATGGGGCATCCCTGCTGGTGCATGGTGGTGCAGTCACAGGGTCAGGGACAGTGACATGCACAGGCCCCTCTGCTGTGACCTGTGCTGCCTCCTGCCCCTGGCCCTGGACTGCACTACTTGCACCAGTGGTTCTACCCCCACCAGGCCCCATGTGCGGCTCAGTAACAGCCTCCTCCTCCTCTCTGGAGACCACCAACCTGGATGTCTCTGCACAGTCTTCCGTCATTGGAAGCCCATGTGGGGGCTCACCCAGCCCTTCCACTACAGCCGTAGTAGCAGACGCGGCACCAGTCCCCTCGCTCCCGGATGATGGCAAATCATGGGAGGGTGGCTGGGCCTTGCGTCACCGCCCGGTGGAGGCATCCCCGCCGCTTTGCTCCACAGCGCCCTCTCCACCCTCTTCTTCACTCGACGCTGCGTAGGGGGAGACACAGAACACAAGCATTAGGGTACTGTACAATAGTCCCCTAGACAGGAAGCAATAACACAAGAGTGGCACTGTCAAACGTCACTTCCATCCTGTCCCTCCACAACACATGGGTCAATGCAGGCAACACACATGCAGAAACAGGCACGGCACATGCAATAAACATCAGCATCCATGTACAAGGGCCTCTATTGACATAAATGTTGGCTTCAAACTCACATGCATCATGGCTCATACTGATCCCATGCACACACATCACAGGAGGGTCATGCATCAGGGCTCGTACACCACAGACACAGTGGATATAAGGATGACTAGACTGCATAATTGAATCAACATATCATCACGGACATGTGTCATGCATCCATGGCGTTTGAAAGTCACACACACGCTTCTCAGACACACAGACATGTATACCATACATGTACATGAGAGCAGCACACACCTCTCACACCCCATCCATGTGCAAGACCAGAGACAGGCATGCATTCATGTGTGCATTCCGCATGCTGCTCCCCATGATGCATTGGAACACATGCACCATCCATGTGGTTCACTGGTCACATGCATTGTCATGATGTCCCTGCACACACACATCCATACATGTCCAATGTCACACATACAGGCAAGTAGCTGACTACCAGCACACTGCAACATGCCCTGTTTCACACAGCAATGCATGGCCACTTACCGCTCGACTACAGACGGGCCTGCATCCTGAGGATCTGGTGGTGAAGCACTGGGTGAATGCGCTCCAGGACCCTCATCTGCTGGGTGTTAAGCAGGGCCCGGCGCCCCACTGCATCCTCTGCCTCCAAGAGGCGCCGGGCCTTCTTGAGGGTCCTGGACTTGTAGTCCTCCCAGCACTTCTGGACGTGTCTGATGTTTGCGGGGTGCCACCACCTCCATGTTGATGGCACCCACTAGGTCCGTCCAGATCCTCCTCCATCCTTCCTTGTCGGCGTGCGGTGGTGTGAAGAGGGCATCATAATGCCCCAGGACTTGCTCCACCAGGATACCAACTTCATTGGCACTGAAGCTCGTAGCCCTCTCCCTCCCGGCTGGAGGGTTGCCACTGGTGCCAGATGGTGTTGTGTCCGACATGGCAACCCCACAGGCAGGTGTGGGTGGGCAACTGGGTCCTGGGCTGGGCTGTGGAGCGATGGTATCCCAGTCGGGAGTCTTCTGTTCCAGCAGGGGTGGACACAGCATCTGGACCCCTGCAGATGGCTGACGTGCAGGCACCAAATTGCAGGGCACGTGGGCAGCAGGCAGGCAGCAGCAGATGGCAGGTGGGAGCGTGCTCGGGGCTCTGGGGGGCAGGAAAATGGCCTTCTGGGCAGGAGCGTTTTCTTCTGTGTGTTGTCGCGTGGCCAGCTTGATACGGAGTGATTTGGCACGTGAAAAAAGTGCATGTCAGCATGTAATTCGAGCGAAAGGCCCTTAGCGCGTAAGCGTGTCTGTGATGTTACGGACGCGGGCGTTTCCCTGGCACGGGTTGAGGGTCCCACGTGGGTTTCCATCGCTCTGTACGTGCTTTTCGTGGAAAGCGGTGCATGTGTTTTCCAGGCGTTGGGGTTCACACTCGATTACTTCACAGCGGGTGGGTGTTGGCTCCTTGTTATTCTTCTACACGCAAGGCAGACGGTGAGTCGCACACGCTATTTTTCCCACTGCGGGTGTCCCTGTTTGTTGCGTACCCCTTTTCTTCCGGGCATACTAGCCTGCGTGTTGATTGCGTACGTATTTTTGGGGTTCCTGGCTGGCACAGCGTACTGCGTGTATTTTTTTACATGCACGTGGGCTACAGGGGTTGCTTATCTATTTTTATTAAATTTTTTAGGGATGCCTTTGGGGTGCGTGACACGTCACCTCTCCTAGGGGGCCACAGAATGGGACAATCATGTAGCTGTATGTACGTGTTTGTTGTCTGCACACACTTTTGTAATGCACAGGGACGCTACCGCCTGCCTTTGTGTGGCGGACATGTTTAGGCCTGTGCATGTATTTTGCCGTGCGCGGGTTTCCCGTTTTCAATTTCATGAATACGTGTTGTTCGTGTGCGTGTGGGCGTTCCGTGTATTTCCCTGCAGTCCTCCCCAGTTACGCCTTTTTTTTCACGCTTTGTGCCCCATTCCGCGCGTTACGCCCCATGTTCCGCCCACTTTTTGGTGTGTGCGCTAAAGTTGTGCGCATTCGCTGTGCGCGTCACGCACGGCATTCAAGATGTTGTAATTACGTGTGCGCCCGTGTGCGCCACGCACGTGTTTGGCGCACATTCCAGGGAAAACACGCGCAGGGACTTCCATGAATCGCACATGCACATGCGCCTGTTTTTTCACGCTCGCACCAGCTTGCACCATAATTTTCAGCGCACATGTGTTCCATGAATCGGCCCCAAGATCAAATAATCAAAATCGTTAGTTGTAATATTTCAAACTGTCCACCCACTATAAAAGAAACTAATATGGCCATAAAAGGGATTATGTTGTTTCCAACTTCCATAAACTATTCTTTCAAAACTCAAGCCGAATTGCAAGCATTTCAATCTAAAAGTGACTTCATACCGTGAGCCACCAAGGTGGCTTCATCAATTTATATTAATATGGTACATATGAAGTCCTGCAACTGTATATGAGCATATGACTCCAAAAAGCCAATTTTACAAAGGGATAGAAAGAAGCCATACAATCACTAATTCAGGATCAGAATCTAGCGGATAAATATGATGACAAGGGCGAGCCTTGGTAATTATGCACACTACACATTTTAAGACAACTAGCAGATTAACACACATACCGACCTTTGGAACATGATCAAAATGTTTCTAAATAGTTCTCAAATAAACCTATCCTAAAATGGTATTCCATCACAATATCCTCTGGGAACACTATTGTGTAGAAAAAGTGATATTTCTTTCTCCTAATATAAAGCACTTTTCCTACACATTGTAGGACTGGAATTTGCTTATATATTTATACTGGTTTTAAAAGCAATTAGAAGGAGGGAAAAACATTGGTGACCCTAATAATTTCTTTTTGGTTGATTTAATGACATGGGACCTTATAACATGGGTATCAACCTACGATATAGTACAGAAAAAGGTGTCCATCCTGATCAGTATGATTCCACAAACAGCAATCATGTGTAATTTGCCAAAAATGCATAAACACTCTGTAGTGCTGCTTGGTGGAGTACAGTATCACAGTGCTACAGTACCTTTGAATCTACTGTGCATTACATTAATGAATATTTACAAAAGCCATGGACAGATACATTAATTATATACAAGATACCTCAGACTTCAGTTGGAAGATTTAAAGCTTTGCCCAGCGGAGCAAAAGCACCAGCGTAGCCACAATAGACATAATCAAATAGTCCACATTAAGATGTCATTGAAACCACACATCAAGCCACACGTTCCCATGAAGCTATAAATCGTGACTTTTTTATTACCTTTTCAGCTTTATCAATAATAATTATTTCTGTTTGAAACATTGTCTAAGCAAATCAGAGGCATCTCAATTGGTTCAGAAGTTTGCCTAAAACACTACAATATGCTAATAGGATTTTGAGAATACCAAATACTCAACATAAAGGAATAAAAGCGCAGAGTTGATTATGGACTGGTTTTATTGGCATTGTATTTTATAATCTGCATTCTTCAATGGTACACTTACAAAACTGTATGGAACATCTTAACTTGATTCATCGAGCCATCAAGAATACAGCTTCAATTGGCCCAAGAGTATTTGTTATATTGATGCCACAGTTATTTTGAAATTCTCTGTTTCTGTATCCGGGAGGATAGTTCAGAGGCAACGTCAGGGACGTCATTTAGGGGTTGTCAGGGGTCGCCATAGCGACTCCTGAGGTCTCCCTTGCTACCCCTGTGGTCTTCCTTGCTACGTCTAAACATTTTTTTTTAACATATACCTTGTTTATTAATTATACTGAGGCTCCTGGGCTGTGGCCAGCAACATGTGGTTCTTTGTTTCTGGAGTGACTGTTTTTCTGATAGCTATAACTGGTAAGATAGCTCAGTGGGTTGAGTGCTTGCTGCTGCAATGTGTGTGTGATCTGTAGGTTGCAGGATGATCTCCCGGCAAGGTTAACTCAGCCTTTCATCCTGCTGAGGTTGATAAATGAGTAACAGCACAGGTTGGGTGATATTGTATGTATATTTGTTCTATATGAAGCGCTTAAGCGTGAGTGCTACATAATAACACATCACTATCGTTTGGCCCTGGTCGCCTGCTTGCATTCACAGTAATTTGGTAACCTGGGCCTATACGTGCTGATATCAATGATGCATATGGTGATCCATTCTTGTATAAATGTATATCACTTTACAATGATATTGTAACCATATTTTTCGAAATGTACTTAGAAACAATGCTATGTGATGGCACTTCCTATTTGTAAAGGGGTGAAAGGCTGTGTTCCATCGCTTCCCGTGATGTCACATCGGGGTGGGGTCAAATGACATCACTTCCTGTGATGTCATCAGAAGTCAAGGGTTGTGTTATCTCACTTCGTTTACCCCTGGCAGTTTGGTGAAATTACATCTCTGGGCAACGTGTTTGTCTTGGAAACAAGAGAGCACAGAGCAACACAGGTTTGAATCTTGGTGCCGCTCTTATTGACTTGCCTCCAGTAGTATGTGCATTTTAAAAGATTAATTTTATCAAAAAATGAAATTGTCAGGAATTCATTTTTACGTGCAACAAACATACATTGACAAACAACAAGAACATCTCTTCCGTTCTCACAATTGCTGAGACCAACACAAATCATCAGCAAATCACCACAATATAACAAAACAAAAAACAAAATGAACTGGTAAATATTGCCAAGGGAATATGAATCTCAAGAGTTCACAAAATAAATCCTGTATTCTCATACATATTTCCAAACATATGATTGGGTATTGTGTCCACTTTATTAACTAAAAGTGACATATTAAGCATTAGCGAGGCACAGCTCCATCTCAGAATGGGAAAACACATATCTGTACAATTTTTTCTAAAAATGTTAGTCCTTGGAATGATCTTGACATTTTGAGATATGATATACTCTAATTAGTAATTATTGCTCATTTGTCTTGGTTTCAGCAATTGAGAAAAGGGCAATAACTCCAAGACATGTGCATATGAGACCCTTCTTATATATTGAAAGATTTTAAATTGAATTAAAAAAGAAATTATCCCAATGCAATAAAAATAAACTAATCAATTGAGAATTGTTTGGGATTAAATGAATATAGAGCTCCATATAATGTTTGCTATTGTTTTTGCTCCAGAGGAAAGAGTGCATGTGCAAGGTGCAATTTAGTCGCCTACTGTTCATTTTCTTTCTCAAGGTGATGCTTCTGGCCTTTCTCACACTCCCAGTGTCAGTATGTATAAATATATTTAGCGAAAAACTTTAGTTAAGGAGCAGTTAAGGTGAATAAGTTCAGTGCGACAAAACACTTGGAATTCAGTGAAAAAACATTAGTTGAAACGAAGTAAGGGTGAAACAATCCAAGGCAATGAATGCCTTGAAATTCAGTGAAAAAACCATAGTTGAAGTTGCGTTAAGGTGCCATAAGTAATGTCATATGTGATATCATAAGTGCTCCCTTCTGTGAAGTCATCAGGTATGTTACATGCTGCGCAATGGGGGTCTCATAGTTAAGGTGGCATAGCTTCCAGCACCTGCCAAATTTCAGTGGTTTTGTGGTATTAAATCAACACACCTCAGTGCCACACCCTTGTTCCTGAAATCCATTTTCTCAGTTGAGGAATGTGACATCATCAAAAATAGTGCCCCTTTCACAAACGTAATGAAACATAGTGCCCAAACCTTCTAAATTATAAACATAATAAAGTTAACTCAACACCATCATCTCCTAATATACAAATGTACACTCTGTGTCAAGAATCACGCTTCTCGAACTAACACTCATACATCTTTTAATTTATGTAAATAAACATCACCTTTTTAGCATTGTATACTTTTAGTTGGTCAGTTTTATGAATTCAAAAATCATGTGAAAACGTGCAAATGTATCTCTGTGCCCATTGCCTCATTACCAAAACTAACAACACTACTCTACTTCCTTTATTCATTAATTTCTTTATTTTTGCATTTATTGAGCGCACTAAACCCATATGCATCAAGGCGCTGGTTACATAGCTGAAGGTCATGGCTGAAGGATACTTACATACAGTACACATGAATTGGTAGCGAGCGGACAAAGCAGGCGGTATTACAAAGAACATTACATGGTACATAAGTGTACATCGTGCCTGGAGATCAGAATGCTATCATGATGCTTGTTACAGGTGATTATAGCTGATAGGTTTGAAGCCATATTTCAAGAAGCCAAAAGTAGGCTCAGAGTGGCAGGTTTGTGGAGAAGAGTAATGTTTTGAGCTCTTTTCGGAACATCCAGTAAGATTGTTCAGATCTTTGGTACAAGGCTAGAGCGTTTCAGTTCTTGGAGGCAATAACCGGGAAGCTGGTCCCACCAGATCTGGTTTACCAGAATCTAGGGATGGTGAGTAGGTGAGAGTGAAAGGATCGGGTGGGTCTGGAGGAGTGAGCATTGCAGAATTATTGCGAGCAGTGCATAGGGGCCGTTTTAGAGAAACATTTGTGTGTAGCCAGTGTGTGCTTCTTCTGGCAGCTTAGATGTGTTCATGCTTAAAAATGTTAAGTGGCACTCTAAGTGCATTGTTTTGAATAACTTGCAGTTTATTGATGTTGCGCACAGAGGTCCCTGCAAATAGGGTGTTGCAGTAGTCTAATCCTGACCCTATGAGTGCTCTTGCAATGGTGATGCTACTTTCAGAGGTAAGGAAGGCTCTGCATCCATTCAGTTTTGTTTGTTTTATTTATTTCTATTGCGCACCTGACCCTGAGGTATCTGGGCGCATTTGATCAAGGTAAGAACATTACAGACATAGGTACATGGTCAATATTGCAGTTACATAGTCAATATTGCATTTACATTTGAATGAGAAATGGAAGTATTACAATATTTACAGACATAAGCATTAGAAGAGAGATACAGTTAAGGAAATAAATTAATACTTACTGACTAACCAAGAGATGGTGTTTCTCCTGAAATTGGTGCTGGGTATTCTTGATGGACAGTGGGAAAGTGTTCCATAGTTGGGCTGCCAGGACAGGGAAGCTGCTCCCTCCTGTTTTTTTTAAGTTATATCTCGGGACCGCTAGACAGGATGTGTTAGCTGACCTAGTGACCTGTGTGGAAGATCTGACAGTGAATTCTTCCATCAGGTAGGGTGGAGCAATGTAGTTCAATGATTTGAATGTGAGAACCAGAGTTTTCAACTCAATCTTTTCCTTGACAGAGAGCCATTTGTGTTGTTTTCTTATTGCAGATATATGCTCATTCCTGGGTATGTTTAAGGCGACTCTAAGTGCATTATTCTGCATGAAGTACAGTCCGTTACAGTGGTCAGGTTTGGACAGTATGAGTGCTCTAGCTAGGGTGAGACAACCCTTAGTAGAAAGAAGTGGTCTGCAAGCCCTTATTAGTTTGCCCGTGTAGGCGGTGGCTCAAGCGGTCATGTTAATTATGTAGGTTGTATGTGGTGTCAAGGTAAAAACCCAATGTTTTTACTTGTTTGGCTACTGGGATGTTATGTCCATCTATGTTGAGGAAGGCATAGTTTGGGCTGATCTTTTTGATGTTGGCTGATGAGCCTACCAGCAGGAGTTCAGTTTTGTCATCATTCAGGCAGAGGCCATGTGTGGTCATCCGTGCCTGAATGATGACATACATTCCGCTCACATGCCTTGTATCAGTGCCATAAATGCCAGTTGGAGGGAGGAGGATCTGGGTGTCATCTGCGTAGTTCGTGTAGGTGACACCCAGACGGTCCAGCTCATCAAATAATGGCTTTATGAATATGTTATACAGGGTCAGTGATACACACGATCCCTGAGGCACTCCACATGTGAAGGATATAGGGTCTGCTGCTGCTGACGGTGAGAAGACTTGCATAGTCCTGTTGTTAAGGAATGATTCTCTCCAACTGATAGCAGATTGGGAGAAATGGGCTGCCGAGGCCAAGTTATTAAAGAGAACTTTGCGGTCCACCAAGTCAAACGCGGCTGGTAGGTCTAAGAGGAGCAGAATTGCTATTTTACCTTTGTCTTTGAGTTCGTCAATCTGGCTTTTTATATCAATCAGGGCCGTTTCGGTCCCGTGTTGAGGTCTGAAGCCAGATTGTCGAATCCCCAATAACTGTCTAGTCTCTAGGTATTCTTAGATTTCCAGGTATGCAACCCTGTCCAAGATCTTCAACAAAAAAGGGACTGTGGTGATTGTCCTGTAATTTGTAGGAATGGAAGGGTCTAATGACTGTTTTTTAAGTAGTGGGAGGACCCATGATTCCTTCAAATTACTAGGGACAATGCCAGAGGTGAAAGAGACATTTATTAACTTTGTTATGAATGGGGCCAGGTCTCTAGCGGCATCTTTGATGATCTGTGCCAGACAGCTGTCTCCTTGACATCTAGTTGGTTTCAGGGAGGCAATGATTTTTTGGACCTCTACTACCGACACTTTTGAGAACTTGAAACCTTGGGAAGGTTGGCTACGAGGCTCTTGGGGTTGGGGAGTGGAGTCTATGTTGGTTAGGTTGCAGCGTTTGTAAGCTATTTTCATTTGTCGTGTGGCAATTTTGTTAGTGAGGGCATTTTGAATATTCGTGCACCAGAGTTTGTGTTTGCCACACAGATCGGTAGGTGGGTTAGGCGTCTCCATTTCTTTAAGGATGATGAAAAGCTCTTTAGTACTAGATCTGGCTTGGTTAATCCTAATATTATTTTTTTTTATTTAATTGATTTAACAATTTTTACAAAAAATGATAAAGTCCACCAAAGGCCTTTCCCGCCCAGGTAATCCTATTATTATAGGGGTCCCGTTTGGTATTGATCATCTCTGCTTTGTATTTGGCTGAGAAGTCGGTGAGGTCAGATTTGATGATGGGGAATGTTTCCTGATGGTTTCCAATTTTCTTTATTCTATTTGAAGAGTTTTTAACTCAGGGGTGAACCAGCAGTTCAGATGCCCTCTTGGTTTGCTTTACGTAGTTTGAGGGGGGCAACCAAGTCTAAGGCTTTGGTCATTGTTGAGTTGTAGGCATCCACCAATAAGTTAGGGTCGGTAATATTCTGAAGAGAGTTAAGAGTAGGGATCCCCAAAGGCATAATCGCCTCTGCAGCAATGAGTCATTTAGTTCTAGTAGGGCACAGTAGTACTGTGAGGGTAGGTTTATTAGTTATGTTATTGACGGCAAACTCAAATGAGAGACGGTAGTGGCAGTCCAAATTAAAGGTGAGATACTTGTGACAACGATATTGCAATTAAGGTCTGCTACCCAGTCAAGGGTCCTACCTTTTTCATGCGTAGGCTGGGTTTGTAGAGAATCCATGTTCAGCAATAGTGTTAGCTAGAAATAGTACATTATGCAGTAGTTTTGATGTGTGGGCTGCAGAGGAGGCAATTGCATTGACCTGCCTTGAAAGAGACAGGGTGGCATCCAGGTAGACGCCCAAGATTTTAACATTGCTGGACACTTGGATGGTGATGCCATTAATGATGTACTCTTGATTGAGCTTACTCAGGGTCTCATCACGAGTTTGGCATGAGCCCTTAAATGTGGTGGTAATGGTATTACTGCATCATTTACGGGTTAGCCAAATCACGAGTTGGGTGGAAATGGCATTTTTACCTCCAGCTTTTGCTGGAGGTAACAATGACAATTTTCGGGCAATTTTCTGCTGTTCTCAGCACTATTACCGCCAGTGCAATTACCCAGTAATAGCGCTTCCCAATTCCATTGGGTCCCATGAACCCAATGGTGATTTACCGCCCGCCCAACACGCGATCCAGTGCAAATTGCATCAGACTGAGTTGCGGTAACGCATTTAGCGTTGGGCAGTGATGAGGCCCTCAGAGAGGTGTGCGGAAAGACTATTAGAATTTCCATCTTTACATCATTCAGACAGAGAAGGTCGGAGGCCATCCATGCCAGGATCATATTGGGAGTCTGTGGCATGTTTCCAGTAAGAAGGAAAAGAATCTGTGAATTGTCCGCAAAGTTGGTGTAAGATATTCCTTTGTCGTCAAGCAGGTCAAAAAGGGGTTTAGTGAATATGTCATACAGAGTCGGGGAGACACAGAAACCTTGTGCTACCCTGCAAGTGACAGGGGGTGGGTGGCTGCAGTGTTCACGGAGATGACTCTCATGGTTCTCTCAGATAAGAAGGAAGAGATCCAGGCTATTGCATCAGGCAATAAGTGGGCTGTTGCGGCTGGGTGCCTACACAATATTTGGTGGTCCACCAGGTCAAAGGAAGCTGACTGATTCAGCAATGGGAGGAGGGCTGGATAACCGGCGCCTTTAAACTCATCCAGCTAATATTTTGGATCTTGCAGCATGTTTTCGGTCCCAAAGCCAGGACGGAAGCCAGATTGACATAAGCCCAGGAGGTTGTTGGATTCCAGGTAGTGCTGAATCTGTAGGTAGGTGGCACAGTCACAGAGTTTTGGTAGGAAGGGAACAGTAGTGATGTGGTGGTAGTTGGTGGGGATGTTGGGGTCAAGGGTAGTTTTAGTAGTAGGAGTAGGTCACATGCTTCCTTGAGGGCTGTGGGAACTGAGCAAGAGGCCAAAGAAGCATTGATGAAGGTGGCAAAGAAGGATGCCAATGGTTCTGTACTGTCCTTGATGATTACTGCAGGGCAGATGTCACCATGACAACAGGAGAGTTTGAGGCCTTTAACAAGCTGAGTGATCACTGTTTCAGATATAGGCTTGAATCTAAATGGGGGGCAGCTTTGTGAGATGGCTTGGGACTCCATGGGAGAGAGGTCAAGAACAGTGCTGCACAGGGATGATTTTTTTGCAGGATATCTTTTTTGGAACATATCAATTTTCAGTAGAAGGGCATTTTGGATATTAGCACACTAAGTGCTACCCTGAGTGCAGTTAGTGGGTTGGGACACAGGGTATTCTAGTTCACGCGTGATGTTAAATAACCTCTGGTGTTGGATTTTGTATTCTCTATTGTAGTGTCATAGGTAGATTTTTTCACTTGTAGAATGGCTTCTTTATAGGTCATTGCTGCTAAGGAGAAGCAGGCTTTAGTAGGCTCAGTGGGAGTGTGGTTCAATTTGGATTCGGCCTGATGCTTAAGTAGGCGGAGGGCTCTGAGCTCTGGTGAGAACCAAGCATTGAGGTAAAGAGCTGCTTTGGCTTTTCGCGGGAGAGTGGAGCCAGCGCATTGATGGCTTGGGTGAGTGTAAGGTTGTAGCGGTCTACCAGGGAATCTGGGTCACTCAGGATAGTGACAGGAGTGATTAGATCCTCCAGCAAAGGAAAAACTTCAGTTATGGAGATGTTTTTGAAACTCTGTGTAGATTTGGGCAGAAGAGGAGGGGCCACTGGAGAGGGGAGGTTGAGGGCGGGCAAAGTAAATGCAATGAGGTTGTGGTCAGTCCAGGGACAAGGCTGATTAGAGGTGATGGTGACATTGCAGTTCAGGTCAACCGGCCAGTCCAAGATTTACCCCTTGGTGTGCATGTGGTCAAGGATGCATTCAGTGAAGTCTAGGGCTTTAAACAAGCTGGCTAGGGCAATTGCATTTAAGTCTGTCTGGTCATTTGGGTCAAGGTGAAGGTCAAGGATGCTTTGAGTGAAGCCTAGGGCTTTAAACAAGCTGGCTAGGGATATTGCATTTTGGTCTGTCTAGCCATTAAGGCCAAGATTAAGGTCTCCAAGGAGGATAGTTGTTGATGTTATTTTTGAATTGGATAGTACGTCTCGGATATCCTCGTCAAAGGACAGGATAGAGCCTTGCAGACGTTAAACCATGTGTATGGTTATAGTAGAAGTGTGCGAAAGGTTCATTTTGATGGTCATGAGTACTCCGGAGGAGATTGTAGGGTTAGAGATTTCTCTGAGTAGTAAAGAGTCTCTTGCAATGAGGGTGGTCCCTCATTGCTACAAGCCTATCTGTCTTTTCAATAGAAGGTGTAATTTGGAGGAATATCTAGGGACAGCTCTGATCCAGAGGCAGCGTAAAGCCAAGTTTCAAAGATCTCTAGAAAATCCAGGTTTCTGGTTATATAATAAGGTCGGCAATGTCAAGTGTGTGGGCGGTGATGGATCTGGCATCATTCACTAGAGCTCCATTTAGGTGAGAAGTTAGGTGAGAGGGGCTTAGTGGATGTATGGGGAGGCGCTGTGTTGGTGCTCAGTTGCAAAGTGGTGTGTGTACTAGGAGGTGAAGAGGTGCTACAGGGGATGCTTGTAAGAATGCAAGCGGTTGCATGTGCAGGCTGAGAGCTTTATACCCCTTGCATCTTCACCGCAAGCAAAGCAAACATTCAACAATCCTAAAAGAAACATTTCAAACATCTATACTAATCATGACTTTGAGAACAACAACAAAGAGAACACTGAATCGGAAAAAATATTCCTTCAGATCACACGAAAACCTCACCCAAACAAAACAAAACACAACGTTACCACGGCTCTGGCATGAACGGGTCTCAGTGGTGCACTTTTTATTTACTAAACAAAGTTAAATAAAGCAGTTCTCGATCTCAATGCACAAATGTGAGACGTTAAATTGCCTTAATGCAACTACCTTCACTGTTTAATTTAATTTGCAAAGAATTTAAAAATATATATTTTAATCCTAAATTTACTTGAAATATTCATCTTCATCAAATCATACTGATTACCACATCTCGATGTATTAGTATTTACTCTTTCTTTTCCCCATTTGCGTCACTTCTAGATCTCGGCAAAATGCTGGAAAAAAATGATGCTATCCCCAAACATTCACCAATCATCCTTCCTCACCCTGCCCACGTGCTCTAGACTCCCTAATCAAAGCGCTGGACTGCCCCTGGGGAGGACAAAGGCTGATATGCAAGGAAGTTTCTTCTCTGTGAAAGGGACAGTGAGCTAAAGACTTGGTAGAGTCTCTCCCAGGGGTTATTCACCCAAGAACAGGCCATTGGGCTGTGTTCGTGCTGGTAGAGAGATTCCCAGACCTCCCTTTGTTTTGCATAAATTAACTTTGGGTTTCACCCTAAGTTAACAGGGCGATCCAGACGTGGACCCCTTGCTCACTGTTCTTAGAGAGGCAACAGTTTCACCTCACTGATGATGCCCAACAAGGCTGAAACACGTGTATGGGGTTACTGATGGTACTCTTGTTCAGAGGAGAATTGCCTAGCATTTCGGCGCTGGACTGCCCCTGGGCAGGACAAAGGCTGATATGCGGGGAAATTTCTTCTCTGTGAAAGGGACAGTGAGCTAAAGACTTGGTAGAGTGTCTCCCAGGGGTTAGTCACCAAAGAACAGGTCATTGTGTCATGACCTACAGAACGCGCCCCTTTTGGACTTTCTGGTCCTTGTCTCAACGGGGCGTACACTCCCTGGTACTCCCAACATGGCCATCCAACATGAAACACCTTCCTCTCTCTACATGTTGAATGTAGCGTGTTCTATTTATAGACCACGCCCACCGAGGCTCCGTGCGTCTCAATGCTATTGCGAAGTAGAGACCAGACGTGTGCTCCATAGCTCGCGGTATTGTTTCCCTGATTCTGTCCCTACTGACTCCATTCCTAGTCCCTCTCCTTTCTTTCTTACTTCCTGGACTTGTGTGCCGTGTTGTGCACTTTCTTAATTTCCCGGATTCCTGGATCATTGCATCCCGAAACTTGAACACACGCTGGAGTCGGATGAGACTCGTGCAGCCTTATTCAATACCCGATCCATCCGCAAGAAGGCATCGACCAAGAAATCCAGCAAAGATCGGACTCAGGTGAGAAGGGGGGAACTCCTTGACAGTTTCAGACACCACCCGACCGAACTCGATATGGACATGGAAGCGGCCGTTCAGGACCTGATGCGTGGCATGGAAGAACTGTCAACCGAGGTACAGAATCTCAAGGTGGAAAACGCTGCTCTCAAACAATTGGTTCTATCCCGTGATTCTGCCACAAAAGAAAGTGGGCCTCATTACGACCCTGGCGGAACGGGTTAAACGGCGCCGTAAAAGGCTGCGGCGCCGTTCAACCCGTTCCGCCACATTACGAGGTCCCCTCACGGGACACGTTAAGCACGCCTGGGAAAACCAGACGTGCATACTGGGTCCCGCGAGGGGAAGAGGGAGCAAACAACGGGCCATCTCGTAATGGCCCGTTGTTTACTCCCTCTCCCATTCCCATTCAGCCCTATGGGGTCTGAAATGGGAATGGGGATGAACCGTGTCCGTGTCCTCGAGTGAGGAATTACCGGGCCATCCGAACTCAAATGGTCCGGTAAGTCCTCATTCCGAGGACACGGATGCGGTTTTGCCGGCAGCCATGCCGCCAATAGCGGCATGGCTACCGGCATACCTCGTAATGAGGCCCAGTGTGTTGCTGGGTGGCATAGTTGACAAATATGATGGGTCAGCAAAAACCCTTTGTGGATTCATGTTTGGTCCACTTTACTTTTAAGCCCTACTACTTTTCAACTCCCAGGGCTAAAGTGGGTTTCATAATTTCTCACCTTTCAGGAAATGCGTTAACCTGGGCTACGCCCCTCGTTAATTCTGGCGATGCTCTCCTAGATGACTATGATGGGTTCATACAGGCCCTTAAAACCATGTTTGATCGCCCAGAGCAGGTCTATAGTGCCCAGGAACGCCTGTTAGACTTTCAGCAGGGATCCCAGGATATGCTCACCTTTGCAACCCGATTCAAGCAATTAGCCAAGGAAGCTGATTGGTCCCCTGAGGCGGTTTTACCCTTTTCAGGAGAGGACTGAATGAGGAGATTAAGGATGAGTTGGCCAGAGTGGCTCACCCAAACTCATTCCAGGCACTAATGGACCTTGCCATGCAAATAGACTTTCGAATCCAGGAAAGGAAGGCAGAGAAGAAGAAATCCAGAGTAAATCCTCCAAATGTGTCCTTTGAGAGTACCACCAAGACAGACACAAACCCAGGCTCAGTCACTGAACCAGAACCCATGCAGATAGGAGTCTTCCGTGGACCTATATCCCCGCAAGAAAGGATGAGAAGGATTCATACGGGGTTGTGCATGTATTGTGCCTCAGATAAACACTTGGTTAGGGAGTGTCCTCTAGCCCCTCCTCGGCGTTCGGGAAGTGCCAGCTCCCGATCCTAGATGGAGCAGAGCTTCGGGAGAGAGATGTTTGCTCCACATCAATTCCATCCTGGAACTCTCCTGGACAAAACAATTTGGTAATACTGCAGGCCTTCCTATCGCCCTCCAAGAATAAGACCTATTCCATTTTGGCCTTGGTAGACTGCAGAGCTATGGGAATTTTCATTGATCAAGATTGGGTTGTTAGTCATCATATTCCATACGAGACACGAAGCACCATGCAGCCGGTGGAAGCAATCAACGGAAGACCCCTCACTTCAGGGCCCATAAGCTGCAGACTAAAGAGATCCAGCTTTCTATAAACCATCACCAAGAGCGGATTAGATTCGACATCATTAAGTCAGCTCATTACCCCATGGTGTTGGGTATGCCCTGGTTACAGAAGCACAATCCGTACATCAATTGTACAGCAGGATCACTATTCCTAGGCTCAGAGTTTTGTATGTCTCACTGTCTATTCCTGGATCCCTCCTTGACACCCCCTAAAGAACCACCAAGAGACCAGCAAACACCACTCATGGGTTCCAATATCATACACGTCCCTGAGGCCTATCAGGGATATGCTGATGTATTTTCAACTGCCATAGTCCAGGCCTTACCCCCTCACAGACCTGAAGACTGCACCATAGATACAGATCCCTCAGCAGTGATTCCCTTCAGCAGAATGTTCATCCTTTCCGAACCTGGTTAAGTTGCGCTACTAAAAACCTATGAAATTCAGTGAAAACACTTTGTTAAAGAGACGTTATGGTTAAGTTGCGCTACTAAAAACCTATGAAATTCAGTGAAAAAACTTTGTTAAAGGGACGTTATGGTTAAGTTGCGCTACTAAAAACCTATGAAATTCAGTGAAAAAACTTTGTTAAAGGGACTTTATGGTTCCAAGTAAAACCGAAAAACCCTTGAAATTCGCCAGTTATGGTAAGCTAAGCAACCATAACTCGCGCCACCACTAACACCCAGGACATCAAAGATGACATCACAAATGTCATTGATGACATCACTGATGACATCACATGTGTATGTACTTTTCATGAAATATGTGTACAAGGGATTCTTTTTATAATGTTGCGAAAAAAGTGTCAAGGATCATTGCAATAAATATCATACCCTAATTAGTGCATTGAACGATGCATTGATATAAATAGCATTCTATTATGGGGTTCTATCTAGTATACTAAGATACTCATGCAGAAACATAGGTTTTTAGTAGCGCAACTTAACCATACCATCCCTTTAACAAAGTTTTTTCACTGAATTTCATAGGTTTTTAGTAGCGCAACTTAACCATAACAACCCTTTAACAAAGTTTTTTCACTGAATTTCATAGGTTTTTAGTAGCGCAGCGCAACTTAACCATAACGTCCCTTTAACAAAGTCTTTTCATTGAATTTCGTAGGTTTTTAGTTGTGCAACTTAACAATAATGACTTTCACTTTATGTACATATCATATGGAACTGACTGAATCTCTTCTACTGTACTTGATGTCCGCGAACTCATTTAATGTTCGCGGACATGTTCGAAGAACAGGACCACTACCTAAAAAACTCTGGGGGGGTATGTTTGATTGTTATATCATAACATAGGAACATTTAACAAATTTTAAAAAAAGCACACAAACACATTATATGTACTAATACATAAGAAATGTAACCCATATATACAACACACTAACCATTCATTTAAATGCACTATGTTCTAAAATGGAATATACCACAAGAAAATAGATTGGCTTCCAACATAATTACCTCACAAACACAACAGAACTGAGAACAAGAGCAGAATCACTGAGTACATAGGACATATCTTACCTGAAATAGTAAGTGTACTTAATTTTATTCATATATTTATAAACTTTCTGTATTAGATAAAAAAATATATTATTTTTTTTTTTCTCTCACAGAAATGTCTAGTACTCTGGAATGGCTAGAGGAACATTTCCCACATGAAGAAATGTCACAAGATAGTGAAACTAATGGTAAACACTTTATAATATAAACCATTTAATTATTATTATTTTGTATACATTTAACATATATATATTTTTCTTTGTACAGAGCATACCAAAATAGAAAATACTTCAGAAAAACCTGTTATGGATAACACTTTTCACAGTATAGAAAACTTTTGTGGAAGATAATTTTAAACCAAAAACCTCGTACCATTGCCCCACATGTACTTGTCCCTCCTCACCATATCCCAGTCAATTATCCCCAAACCCTCTCCATAAACCAAAACGTTTTGATGAGACTTCCATCCCTTCTTCACCTAATAACAATCATGATGAAACCCCTAATTCTCCTGTTTTTGTTTCTGTTTCTGCCTCACTTTCTCTGTCATAAATTATTAATATATGTTAAATAAAGTTTAATTTTTATATTGTGTTGTAAATAGTTTTGTTTAAAAAAAAAAACAATGTAGGTGTCCGCGGACAGTGCAGGTGTTCTGAAATGTTCGTAAATAAACGAAAATGGAAGTGTCCTGAAGAACACTATACCTGTTCGTACTGTTCGCTAGCAAGATGAAACTATTCTAAGAACACATGCGGTGTCCTGAAATGTTCGTAAAAAAATAAAATTAAAGTGTCCTAAAGAACACTATATCTGTCCGTAGTGTTCGCTAGCAAGTTCAAACTGTTCTAAGAACACACGCGGTGTCCTGAATTGTTCGTAATTAAACGAAAATGGAGGTGTCTTGAAGAACACTATACCTGTCCGTACTGTTCGCTAGCAAGTTGAAAATGTTCTAAGAGCACAATTGGTGTCCTGAAATGTTCGTACATAAACGAAATTGAATGTGTCCTGAAGAACAATATATCTGTCCTTACTGTTCGCTAGCAAATTTAAACTGTTCTAAGAACACACGCAGTGTCCTGAAATGTTCGTTTCACGTGTGACGCAATTTTAATTAGTTCAGGACCCAAACCGTGTCCGTAGAACATCAACGCGCATGCGCTAGCCAATCTCCGTGCATTTGGTGTCCTGCGGACATGTGCTTCCTTCGCGGACTTGTTCGCGAACGGATCATATGACCGCGCCCACACTGATCGCGTGTTCTGAATGCGGACACTGTTCAGGTCCCCGAACAAATTAAAAGTACATTTTCAATTAATACATAATATTGTTCAATAAAATCTCACCATTGCACAAGTCACACATAGTAATCCAGAGTTTGTACATACCTTTTGAAACTTTTCAAACTTTTTTTTGTGTTCGGTCTGTCCGCGGACAGCGTGCATGTCCGCGGACTGCGCACAAGCACCCCTATAAAAGACCACCCCCTAGAGCTTATTCTCATTGTGTTTCTGGCTATTCTTTAGAGCACAGCTATTTCTCCAGCAACTTGCTGATTACACCATCGAGATGGCATCCCTGGCTGCAGAACTGCCACCTGGTGCACCACCTGCTTCAGCACCACCCCCACCCCCTCCACCACCACCACCGCCCCAAGGGCCTGAAGAGGGGAACAGGAGTGAGGATGCGGAGGAGGAAGAAGAGGATGATGAGAATGAGGTAGAGGAAAATCCTACTACCCGCACTAGGCGTGAGTCTTGCGTGTGGCGGTTATTTACCATTCATGGTAATGTTCCTAAGGCTCGTGCGAACCGTGTTACCTGCAATGAGTGCAACATGATACTCAGTCGCGGGAAGCACGGTAAGTACAGCTTTGGGACCACTACTATGAAGCGACACCTGAGGTCATTTCACTCTGGGGGTATTTGCAGGGTTGTACCTTGCGAAGAATGTAGCAGGTTGATTTCCTCTACTTCATCCTCTGTTTCTGATCCTGTCACCACAAGGACCACCTCTGTGGGACAGCGTCTTCCTCAAGCTGCCTCACAGGCCATACAGAATGCTAATGACCCTTACCTTTCGAGGTTCACAGTTGTATGTATGTACTGTGACACAGTACTCTGCAGGGGGGAGCAACTTTGTAGTGCTTTTGAGACTATCGTCTAAGAGCACGAGAAGATCTGCTCACTACCCAAATAAAACCCACTCTACATCTTCCTCTCTCAGCTTGCCCTTTCTTATCAGTGTGGTTGGTGTCCCCCCCTTTACCTTCCTTTCCCCTCCTCCCCTAGTGTATCGTGTATAAAAAAACAAAAAAAAATACAAAATATCAAAAATCAAAAAAAAGGTCGCAATTCATTTTGTACATTTCTCAGAAAAATCTGATTGCCAGCATAAGTAAGATGGACTCCATCTCTGCGAAAAATGTATGTACTACGAAACATAATATTTTCATTGTGAAAAGAGGACATGCCAAAATCTCTTAGAAAGGCACAAACAGCCTTATTAACATTGCGAATTGCTTTTTCCATTTGTGGACCAAATGAAGAAGAACGAAGCCACATTTGTCTCTGCGCAATCCGTGAAAATATCACTTGAGAATTAGGAAACATATCCATAACCTTCCCAAGTCCTTCTTTCATAGCAAATTGCAAAAAAATTCCAGTCACATGTCCTAAACTGTTCCCTCCACAATTATGTCTGGATGTTGTCTCCAAAGTAGCACAGAGAGGTAGCAAGTCCAACCACTTCATTCCACGAACTCCATGCCAGTGTACTTCCAGATGTGGGAATCCAAGATCTACAGCTACTTCACAGCTTTCTGCATGCACCTTCAAACAATGTATCCACGAATCTCCCAAAATCCAAACAATCTGTTTTCTGAAACATACAGCCATAGCTATCTTTTGTTCTCTCAGCAAAAAGAGTATCTGACAAACTCTCTCCTGGCACAACACACCCACTAAACTTTCCTGACCAATCCCTTTCAGTGCTTATTCTCATTTGCATGACTTCTGAACCCAAAAATCCCCGGATGTAACTCCCGATGTCCGCGAACTACCGCCATGTCTGCGGACATATCGTAACATGAACAGCCCTTCTACCATTTCCACTTCACTTTCTCTGCCATTCCCTCATTGGATGTAGCTAAAAAATCACATGACCATGCACCAATCACATTCAAGACCTCTATGTCTAACTGCATCATCATAGATCAGCACTGCAAATGTACTGTGAATCTCTCTGAGTACAAGTGTCATATCATTGGCAAGCACCATCTACCAGAAATACTGTACAAGTCTCCAAGATTTCTACTTGCAGCTCCATGCATATCCATATGCATGAACACAAACTTCAGGTATGCATATTTTCTGTACAGTAGATGAACACATTTTCAAACAGACTTTTAGCTTGTGTAATCTGTAAAATGAATTTACTGTATTTTTTTCAATTTCCTAAAATCAACTATCACTTATAAACCTTTATACTATTTACTTTCTTTATACACACACACACACTCAAATCATGTTAAACTAACATTTTTTAAATGAAATATATAGACTACATATATTCAAACAAAATTGCATGCACGCACAATCTATATTTAAATCTTTAAACAAATACTTATACAATTTCATATTTTTTGTTTTTATTTATTTATTTACTTAATTACTTTAATTTAGACATGACATTGAGGCGCTATTACCTAGAACAGCTTACTTACAGAAATAGTGGTATTCACTGGTATATTATAAATTTCACAAGACATAGTAAAGATATTTTTTTTTTGCTACAGTTAGTCATTCAATACAATTTGTTCATTACGAACATATCATATGTACTGAACTGATGCAATGTATCTTATGTAAATAAATTAGTTTAATGGTTTTAAAGAAGGCACAGAGGATTTCAATTAAAAAAATCAATATCTAAATTAAAAACAGTGCTATATACAAACAAAGCTACTCATTTCAAGCTTTTACAATTGCAGTGAAGACCAGTCTCCTGAAAAGAAGCAGCCGAATTCGAAGAACAAAGAAGAACTAAGAAGTTACCTATCCCTACTAGTTGTAGTTCCCAATGCACAATCACACACCATTACATACATCTTTATCATCTTACTCAAACACTCATGCACACAGCACACATACATTCCAGAACACCCCAACCCATATCTTCTTTATTTTTTTCAACAGACTCTAAAGAATGCCTACCAAAAGTCAAGTCCGTAGAAAGCAACGCAAAAGTAGAGCAAATGAAAATAAAAGTGTCCAACATAAGCATCCATCTCTAGCAGAATTTGTAAAAAAAAGTTGAAACAAAACAGCTAATACAGTCATTTAGTGAAACACAAGAAGTTTCAAGTACAAAAACCTTGCCTCCTCTATCAAAATGTAAAACAAACCAAAAAACAATTAACAGAAAATCAGCTATCACTACAGATAAAACTACTTCTTCAAATTGTAATATAGTGCAAAGTAAGCATACCAAGAAAAGTATTTTAGCCAAAATGTACCTTCACAAAGCCCTTCAAAATCTTATAAAAACAGGAGAGAAATCAGGTTCAATGCTTAAAACCTATCGTAGGAAATTAATCTTAGAAGCGTTGATGGACAGTGCAATTCTTCTCAAAAGAAAGTTATTTATTTTACTGTTAAACAAAATTAAACCACTAACAAAACTAATAACTAAATTACAAAAAAGACTTCTCAATAAGCAAAATGTCAACAGAAAGAACTTCTTAAGTATCTGCAGAGGTGAATGGAATCACACTACGAGCACAGAAACATATTTTAATGAAGAAGCGTACAAACAAAAGCAAACAAATACAATTGCCAACATAGCAGTGGTCGATGTTATGAAAAAGTGAATAATACCATTATGGAACAAGAAGTAGTCCTTACAAAAATATGCCCTGAAAACTTAGAATTACCCCTCCATTCAACTGAATCAGAACGTCTAGTGTACAAATGGCCATGCACGTCAATGTGTAACATTCCCAAACAATGTTTCAAATCTTTACGCCAATTCCTCAATAAATATGTAAAAAGCAAAGACAAAATAACAATTAAATTACTGCAAAATATGGATACCTTTCCAGTGCGCAAGTACACAGGACTACAAGAACATTCATTGGCCTGCATTACAGAACCTACTTGTAAAACCACTTTCCATGATATCAAAAGGATATCAACACATCATTCAACTATAAACTGTACTATGCTAAAAGTCCTGCTTTACCACTAGCAAAGTTAAATAACATCCTTCTACATGGTACATCAAAAGACCTACTTGAAGAAATTCACTATATCCAGAAAAAATATTTTGGAAGTGAAAGCCATTTACAGAATGAAATAGCTTTAAACCAATTAAGCGACAATTCTACACATGGCAACCTTTTGCTAAACACATACAAAAAAGAAATACTAAAATTCAAAAGTACATCAGCTGAAGTACCAAACCATGTATGTGTATGTTGCCGTAGAACTATTTGTAAAAGTAACACAAAAACTGTAGACCTATCATACAAAATAGAAGACAATGAAGATTCTATATGGTTTGAACTAGCTCTCTACCTTGTAGCAGAAAACACATACGAAATAACTGAGCCCTTAATACTTTGCAGTTACTGCACTACAAAACTTGACAACAACTAAACTCCTTCACGTGCTATCACAAATAATTTGGAATTATACCCAGTACCAAAACCCCACAACAACTTAATTTATATGAGAGCATCATAATTCAAACAGTACACCCATTTCAAGCAATAATACGCCTTTAACCAAAAACAGCAAAATTACTCCCTCTGAATTGGTAAAAGGCATTCGTGGAAAAGTAGTTTATTTACCATTAGAGCTAAAAGAAAATGTGCATACTCTAGGAGTGCAACGTCCAATGCAGCAATCTTTAATTTTCTTAGTAAATGGAGTACCTACAAAAGACAAAAAAATATGGCAACAGCTGGTAAGTTTATATAAAGTTAGACAAGCCTTCCAATATCTTAAAGAGAATAATGAATATTACAAAGAAATTAATATTGAAGAAAACTTGAAAGATACAACTGAAATAATTCAAGAAACACAAGAAGCTAGGCAATTTGAGCTACTAGATCCTGCTACAATATCAAATACTTTAGACCATTATACAATTCATCCTTTGCACTGTAATGACACCGTAGAAGATGTACTGGAAACTTACCAAATGTGTCAAACAAAAGGATCGCCAATCAGCATATGGGAAAAAAGTATAGAAGCACGTGCTTTTCCTCTACTCTTTCCTACTGGCAACGGAGGAAGGTATGATGATAGACCTATTCAAATATCAGCTTCAGAATAGCGCTCATTACGGATGTATTCCGAAGATCCCAGATTTAGACAAAATGTGGAATACATATTCCACCTACTCTTTGAAAGTGAACTAGCAACTTTATGTTACGGAGTTAAACACATGTTAAAATCAGGATCACACTTTCAAAATATCACAGCTACACAATTATTAGAAAAAGTGCAACAAAAGGATGAGGTTTTACAATCAAATATTACAAATCTATTAGCAAATATGCGTGGTACTAAAGAGTACTGGTTTCAACGTCATGGAGATGTACGTTGTATGATCAGAAACCTTGGCCCAGCCACTTGGTTTGGTACATTAAGTTGTGCAGAATATGCATGGGAAGATTTACATGATTTCCTACGCATATCAAATAAAAACAAAACAAACATAGATATACTAACACCTGGAGAACATTGTTCTTTGGATCCTGTTAATGTTTCAAGATATTTTCACCATCGCTTCATTGCTATGCTACATTTTATTTGTAATAAAACTGTTCCTCCCCTTGGAGAAGTGCAACACTTCTTTTGGAGAAAAGAATACCAAGCCAGAGGAGCACCACATATCCACATGCTTTTATGGATTAAAGATGCTCCTAAATTTGGTGAAGACAGTGATGCCACTGTTTTACAGTTTATTGAAAAATATGTCACTTGTGAAATTCCATCAGAAGCCACAAATAGTGATCTTCATGCACAAATTTTACATTTCAAAGAAACAAATGTGGAAAATATTGTTGTCGCAAATACAAAAACAAAGGGAAATACTACACCAAATGCCGATTTGGTTTCCCTAGACAAGTTACAAATACAGGTCAAGTGAACAACCTCATGTCTTCAGTTAGACATAGTATTAAAGGTAAGTCACCTAAAAATACATATTACATAAAAAGAAAAGAAGAAGAAAAATATATCAATGATTATAATGCAATCATTTCCCACTTATGGAAAGCAAACATAGATGTGCAGTACATTGCAGACAATTCTACTGCAGTTGCACGATATGTTACAGCATACATAACAAAAGCAGAAAAGACAGAGCTCCAAGACCTCTGGAATGACCTGTCATCAGATAAAACAGTACCTCAGAAATTATACAGCTTGGGCATAAAAATGCTCACCCATAGAGAATGTGGATCATATGAAGCAGATGATCGTTTAACTGGTACTGCATTGTATGGTAAATCTGAAAATATAGTATGGCTAAGTCTTGGTCCAGCTAAATCTAGAAAAAGAGTTCTAAAATCATATGAAGATATAGAAACAATAGCCAAACATGATCCCAACAGCCAAGACATTTTAAAAAACAATTTATTGGACACATACTACCCAAAAAGAAGTAATACTTTGGAAAACATGTGTCTATACCACATAGCCCAAAATTACACATACAAAAATAATATGAAACCTGATGAAAAAAAAGGTAAATATAGAGTGACAATCTGTGAAGGCAGCTTAGTTAAACTCACTAAACCAAATTTAATTAATCATATCAAATTGTCATTAAAGACTCCTCAACATAAAGAAGTATATTACATGTCCCTGCTACAACTCTTCAAACCATGGAGAAAAGAAGAACAATTACTAGATAACTATGACTCATATGAGGATGCTTTCAAAGCAAATGAAAGCACTATAACTGATGTAAACTTTACACAGTACAAAACAATGTTGCACAATGAACAGCAACACGAAGAAGAACTCCAAGGCCAACTAGATAAGGACACTCCTGACAGTAGTCAACCTTCTGTAACAGGAAGCCAAGAACCACTGGGAGAACCACTAATAATAAATGAGGCAGAATTAGCTATGATAGAAGTAGAAAACACCATGGGGCCAATTCATAGAATTCGGCGCACAAGTGGCGCACGCGGCTGGTGCACAGTGTGCGCGTGCGGTAGTCTGCGCCAGCCGCGTGCGCCGAAACACATTCAGGCGCACAGCGTATTCATGGATTCCAACATCCACAACCAGCCGTGGCGCAGCGACCCTGCAGCAGCGTCAGTTACGCCCCCAAGAACGCCCCTCGCGCAGGGAAAAGCCATCAAAATCCCCAATCCAGCGCAAAGGGCAGCAGCAAACGCAGAGCGGGGAGCGTGTATTTCAGGGGTGTGCGGGTGTTCCCACACGCGATAGGCCTGGGTACGTGTATTACAGGGGTGCGCGAGAAATTCTACACGCGATTGGCCTGGGTACGTGGATTTCAGGGGTGCGCGAGAAATTCTACACGCGATTGGCCTGGGTACGTGTATTACAGGGGTGCGCGAGAAAATCTACACGCGATTGGCTTGGGTACGTGGATTTCAGGGGTGCGCGAGAAATTCTACACGCGATTGGCCTGGGTACGTGGATTTCAGGGGTGCGCGAGAAATTCTACACGCGATTGGCCTGGGTACGTGTATTACAGGGGTGCGCGAGAAAATCTACACGCGATTGGCCTGGGTACGTGGATTTCAGGGGTGCGCGAGAAATTCTACACGCGATTGGCCTGGGTACGTGGATTACAGGGGTGCGCGAGAAATTCTACACGCGATTGGCCTGGGTACGTGTATTACAGGGGTGCGCGAGAAAATCTACACGCGATTGGGCTGGGTACGTGGATTTCAGGGGTGCGCGAGAAATTCTACACGCGATTGGCCTGGGTACGTGGATTTCAGGGGTGCGCGAGAAAATCTACACGCGATTGGGCTGGGTACGTGGATTTCAGGGGTGTGCGAGAAATTCTACACGCGATTGGCCTGGGTACGTGGATTTCAGGGGTGCGCGAGAAAATCTACACGCGATTGGCCTGGGTACGTGTATTACAGGGGTGCGCGAGAAAATCTACACGCGATTGGCCTGGGTACGTGTATTCCGGGGGTGCGCGAGAAATTCTACACGCGATTGGCCTGGGTACGTGTATTACAGGGGTGCGCGAGAAAATCTACACGCGATTGGGCCTGTGCGAGTGGGGCAGTGTATTACGTGGGTGTGCGGGAAGTTGAAGAGGTGAATTGCCAGTGTGGGTCCTCCCAGGTCTCCCCTCTACCCCCTCCACGACCTCTGCAGGCAGCCCACCCCACAGGGGACTACCCTGCACCCCTGGTCATGTCCCGCAGGCAGCCCATCCACCGTGGGCATGCCCCCCAGCCAAGCCACATGTCCCCTTGCACCCCCACCCCCCAGCACCGTGGGGCACCTGCCAGCAGGCCCCCAACCATGTCCCACTCATGTCCCCTTGCACCCCCACCCCCCAGCACTGTGGGGCACCTGCCAGCAGGCCCCCAACCATGTCCCCTTGCACCCCCACCCCCAGCAGGCCCCCACTCATGTCCCCCTGCACCCCCACCCCCCAGCACTGTGGGGCACCAGCCAGCAGGCCCCCAACCATGTCCCCTTGCACCCCCACCCCCCATCAGGCCCCCACTCATGTCCCCCTGCACCCCCACCCCCCAGCACTGTGGGGCACCTGCCAGCAGGCCCCCAACCATGTCCCAATCATGTCCCCTTGCACCCCCACCCCCCAGCAGGCCCCCAACCATGTCCCCTTGCACCCCCACCCCCCAGCAGGCCCCACCCATGTCCCCCTGCACCCCCACCCCCCAGCACTGTGGGGCACCTGCCAGCAGGCCCCCAACCATGTCCCACTCATGTCCCCTTGCACCCCCACCCCCCAGCAGGCCCCACTCATGTCCCCTTGCACCCCCACCCCCCAGCACTGTGGGGCACCTGCCAGCAGGCCCCCAACCATGTCCCACTCATGTCCCCTTGCACCCCCACCCCTCCAGTCACCAGGGGCAGCCTCCACCAGGCCCCCACCCATGTCTCCCACCACCCCCACCCCTCCAGTCACCAGGGGCAGCCTCCACAAGGCCCCCACCCATGTCTCCCACCACCCCCACCCCTCCAGTCACCAGGGGCAGCCTCCACCAGGCCCCCAACCATGTCTCCCACCACCTCCACCCCCCAGCAGGCCCCCACTCATGTCCCCTTGCACCCCCACCCCCCAGCACTGTGGGGCACCTGCCAGCAGGCCCCCAACCATGTCCCCTTGCACCCCCACCCCCCAGCAGGCCCCCACTCATGTCCCCCTGCACCCCCACCCCCCAGCACTGTAGGGCACCTGCCAGCAGGCCCCCAACCATGTCTCACTCATGTCCCCTTGCACCCCCACCCCCCAGCAGGCCCCCACTCATGTCCCCTTGCACCCCCACCCCCCAGCACTGTGGGGCACCTGCCAGCAGGCCCCCAACCATGTCGCACTCATGTCCCCTTGCACCCCCACCCCTCCAGTCACCAGGGGCAGCCTCCACCAGGCCCCCACTCATGTCTCCCACCACCCCCACCCCTCCAGTCACCAGGGGCAGCCACCACCAGGCCCCCAACCATGTCTCCCACCACCCCCACCCCCCAGCAGGCCCCCACTCATGTCCCCTTGCACCCCCACCCCCCAGCACTGTGGGGCACCTGCCAGCAGGCCCCCAACCATGTCCCCTTGCACCCCCACCCCCCAGCAGGCCCCCACTCATGTCCCCCTGCACCCCCACCCCCCAGCACTGTGGGGCACCTGCCAGCAGGCCCCCAACCATGTCCCACTCATGTCCCCTTGCACCCCCACCCCCCAGCAGGCCCCCACTCATGTCCCCTTGCACCCCCACCCCCCAGCACTGTGGGGCACCTGCCAGCAGGCCCCCAACCATGTCCCACTCATGTCCCCTTGCACCCCCACCCCTCCAGTCACCAGGGGCAGCCTCCACCAGGCCCCCACCCATGTCTCCCACCACCCCCACCCCTCCAGTCACCAGGGCAGCCTCCACAAGGCGCCCACCCATGTCTCCCACCACCCCCACCCCTCCAGTCACCAGGGGCAGCCTCCACCAGGCCCCCAACCATGTCTCCCACCACCCCCACCCCCCAGCAGGCCCCCACTCATGTCCCCTTGCACCCCCACCCCCCAGCACTGTGGGGCACCTGCCAGCAGGCCCCCAACCATGTCCCCTTGCACCCCCACCCCCCAGCAGGCCCCCACTCATGTCCCCCTGCACCCCCACCCCCCAGCACTGTGGGGCACCTGCCAGCAGGCCCCCAACCATGTCCCACTCATGTCCCCTTGCACCCCCACCCCCCAGCAGGCCCCCACTCATGTCCCCTTGCACCCCCACCCCCCAGCACTGTGGGGCACCTGCCAGCAGGCCCCCAACCATGTCCCACTCATGTCCCCTTGCACCCCCACCCCTCCAGTCACCAGGGGCAGCCTCCACCAGGCCCCCACCCATGTCTCCCACCACCCCCACCCCTCCAGTCACCAGGGGCAGCCTCCAACAGGCCCCCACCCATGTCTCACACCACCCCCACCCCCCAGTCACCAGGGCAGCCTCCACAAGGCCCCCACCCATGTCTCACACCACCCCCACCCCCCAGTCACCAGGGGCAGCCTCCACCAGGCCCCCACCCATGTCTCCCACCACCCCCACCCCTCCAGTCACCAGGGGCAGCCTCCACCAGGCCCCCAACCATGTCTCCCACCACCCCCACCCCCCAGCAGGCCCCCACTCATGTCTCCTTGCACCCCCACCCCCCAGCACTGTGGGGCACCTGCCAGCAGGCCCCCAACCATGTCCCCTTGCACCCCCACCCCCCAGCAGGCCCCCACTCATGTCCCCCTGCACCCCCACCCCCCAGCACTGTGGGGCACCTGCCAGCACGCCCCCAACCATGTCCCCTTGCACCCCCACCCCCCAGCAGGCCCCCACTCATGTCCCCCTGCACCCCCACCCCCCAGCACTGTGGGGCACCTGCCAGCAGGCCCCCAACCATGTCCCACTCATGTCCCCTTGCACCCCCACCACCCAGCAGGCCCCCACTCATGTCCCCTTGCACCCCCACCCCCCAGCACTGTGGGGCACCTGCCAGCAGGCCCCCAACCATGTCCCCTTGCACCCCCACCCCCCAGCAGGCCCCCACTCATGTCCCCCTGCACCCCCAGCCCCCAGCACTGTGGGGCACCTGCCAGCAGGCCCCCAACCATGTCCCACTCATGTCCCCTTGCACCCCCACCCCCCAGCAGGCCCCCACTCATGTCCCCTTGCACCCCCACCCCCCTGCAGGCCCCCACTCATGTCCCCCTGCCCCCAGGTCCTGACGAAACGCAATCATGGCAGTAATGGGCAGCATACCCAGCACAAACACCCAGCCAAGGATTGCATCCACCCACATAGTAGATGCAATTACATGATGCAACCCCAATGGCAAGTATGTAAATGAACACATGTCCGTCACACACACATACACAATGGGTGCAAGTGAATGTCAAAACCCATATCATGACATGCATGAAACCAATGAGAAAATACCACAAATGCAAGTAATAAATATATGTATTAAAGATGAAAATGAAGTAAAGAAATAAAACACACAACAATGGGGATGACAAAACAAATGGTCCATGTCCGAGAACTAATAGAAAAAATCAAAAAACAAAGGAATGCAAAAACTAATGTAGTCCAAAGCAAAATAATGGGGGGAAAAAATAAGGAAAAACCATTGCCTCATGGTGAACACAAATATAAATCCAACAAATGTTTTCCAAACATCAAACTATGTACAAGAATATCCCAGGGTCCATGAGCCCAACACCATAAATGAAACCTTCTACTACTAACTAATAAAAAAAATATATACAGAAAAGTGGCCATTGTCCGAGCGTTCCAAAAATAACTTAAAAAATAAAGGAAACCTAACACTAACTAACTAAAGAACTATATACAATGGCAGCGGGCAAGTCCTGCTGCTCACTCTGTGATGTTGCCGGCCAGGGCATCATCGAACTCCATGTCGATGTCCCGGAGGCGGGACTCTGTCCTGGCCCCGAGGTCTCGCAGGGACAACCCCGTGTCCACCTCAAACTCCCTGCGAGCTTCCTCGAGGCACTCAGCCCACCTCAATGCCCGACGCATGGAGAACTCCGCCCTGACCATGGTGAGCCGCTCCTCTTCCGCCCGCTGCCGCTCCGCACCTATCCGCTGGACCAACTGCTCCCACACGGAAGACACTGCCATCCCAGGGTTCTCCTGCCCTCCGGCCGATGCCTGCCCCTCTGATCTTGATGGCCCCGAGCCATGATGCCTCCCACGTCGAGCCTGCTGCTGCCTCCGACGCCACTGCCTCTGCCAGCACGACGGCATCCAGGCTGATGGAATCCACCGATGCCGTCGTGCACGTGCCCTGCCAGATGATGCCGGCACATCCTCCATCTGCAGGGGGACAGTTGCTGGTGTGTCCACCCCTGCTGGACCTTCGACTCCCGACTGTGGCAGGGATGGGGTCCCCACCGAGCTGGCTGCGTTGGTCGGGGCAGGTCCACAGGGGGCCCTGGTGGCATCTGGGCCGGAAGACGGCATGGAGCACGACTGGCGCATAGCCTCCACAGAGGAGGAGAGGGTCGCCAGAAGGCCACACACATGTAGGAAACCCCGGACCATGGCGGCTCCCAAATGGTTCACGTACGCACGGTGCTCTTCGTGATGATGTGCATGCTCCTCCCGGGAAGCATGCACCTCATCACGAATGCCAGCCGTGCGCAACGCGACACCAATCAGGACCCTCTCCACACGGCCAGGGGTCCCCTCGTCCGCAGGTAGAGGAGTGTCAGATGACATGGACATCTCTCCTACCTGCGGACGGGCCTGGGATGGGGCATCCCTGCTGGTGCATGGTGGTGCAGTCACAGTGTCAGGGACAGTGACATGCACAGGCACCTCCACGGTGACCTGTGCTGCCTCCTGCCCCTGGCCCTGGACTGCACCACTTGCACCAGCGGGGATGCCCCCACCAGGCCCCATGTGTGGCTCAGTAGCGGCCTCCTCCCCCTCTGTGGAAACCACCAACCTGGATGTCTCCACGCCGTCTTCCGCCGGTGCAAGCCCCTGTGGGGGCTCACCCACCCCTTCCGCTGCAGCCGTGGCGGCATCCCTGCCGCTCTGCTCCACAGCGCCTTCTCCGCCCTCTTCTTCACTTGCCACTGTGTAGAGGGAGACATAGAACACAAGCATCAGGGTACTGTACAATGGTCCCCTAGACAGGAAGCAACAGCAGATGAGTGGCACTGTCATACATCACTTCCATCATGTCCCTCCACAACACATGGGTCAGTGCAGGCAAAACACATACAGTAACAGGCATGGCGAATGCCATGGACATTGGCATACATGACCAAGGGACTCATGATTCATACAATGTTGGTTTTAAATTCACATACACATGGGTCTTGCCATCACATGCACACACCTCACCGTAGTTCCATCCATCTGGCCTCGTACACCACAGACGCAGTGGATACAAGGATGACTAGGCTGCATCAGTGAATCTGAACATTGTCACAGACATGTGTCATGCATCCATGGCAGTTACAAGTCACAGACACGCAGGTCAGACAAACACACATGGACACCATACGTGTACATGGGACCAGCACCCATCCCTCACCCCCACCCATGTCCAGGAACAGAGACTGCCATGCTTCCATGTGTCCATTCCGCACAGAGCCCCCCATGTTGCAATAGAACAAATGCACCAACCATGTGGTTCACACATCACTGTACTCACATGCCTGACCATGATGTCCCTGCACACACACATACGTACATGGCCTATGTCACACATACAGGCAGGTATCAGACAACCAGCACACTGCAACATGCCCTGTCTCACACAGTAATGCTTGGCCACTTACCGGCCAACTCCAGATGGGTCTGCCTCCGAAGGATCTGGGCGTGGAGCGCTGGGTCTACGCGTTCCAGGACCCTCATCTGGATGTCACTCAGGCGTGCCCGGCTCCCCTCCGCGAGGCGCCGGGCCTTATTGAGGGTCCTGGACCTCAAGTCCTCCCAGCGCTTCTTGATGTGCTTGATGTCGCGGGTTGCCACCCCCTCCGCGTTGATGGCAACCACTACATCGTCCCATATCCTCTCCCGTCCTTCCTTGTTGGCGCGTGGTCTTCCGAAGAGGGCATCATAATGCCCCAGGACATGCTCCACCAGGACACCAACTTCCTTCTCACTGAAGCTGGTGGCCCTCTGCCTCTCTGGCTGGGGGTCGCCACTGGTCTCAGATGGTGCTTGCCCCGACATGGCGACCCCCGAGGCAGGCGTGGGTGGGCAACTGGGTCCTGGGGCTGGGCTGTGGAGCGATGGTATCCCAGTCGGGATTCTACTGTTCCAGCAGGGGTGGACACAGCAACTGGACCCCTGCAGATGGCTGATGTGCAGGCACCAAATGGCAGGGCACGGTGGCAGCAGGCAGGCAGGCAGGCAGGCAGCAGCAGATGGCACGTGGGAGGCTGCTCGGGGCACTGGGGCGCAGTGATTCGGCCTTCTGGGCAGGAGCGTGGTCTTCCGTGTGTATTCGCGTGGCCAGCTTGATACGGAGTGATTTGGCACGTGAAAAATCTGCACGTCAGCGTGTAATTCGAGGAAAGGCCCTTAGCGCGTAAGCGCGTCTGCACGCATACGCATTTTCATTGGACCAAAGGCCCTCAGCACGTGAGCGCGTCTGTGACGTGTCGTGAGAGGGTGTATCCCTCATTGCACGTGATGACAGAACACACGTGGATTTCAACCAATCGCGTGTGAAAGTTCACGGCACCCCGGAACACACGTACCCAGGCTAATCGCGTGTGGAACTACCCGCGCACCCGGTAACACACGTACCCAGGCTCATCGCGTGTGGAACTACCCGCGCACCCGGAAACACACGTAACCAGGCTAATCGCGTGTGGAACTACCCGCGCACCCGGAAACACACGTACCCAGGCTAATCGCGTGTGGAACTACCCGCGCACCCGGAAACACACGTACCCAGGCCAATCGCGTGTACGCTCGCTCCCCTCCGATCACACGCGATGACACCCGAATACGGGAAACACGTGCACGGCAAAAGACGTGCACAGGCGTCAACGAGTCCACCCACACGGAGGCGTCCCGCGGACAGCATAAAAGTGCGCGCAAACAACAAACGCGTATATACAGCGACGATGAATGCCCCATTTGTTGCTGCACTGATCGTGGGACACCGCAGGAGGAGGAGAATAGCCAGGGCACGCATTTTTGCACCACGGACAAGCCTTTTTGGGATGCCTGATGACCAGGTCTACGGCAGGTATAGGTTTCCACCCCATATCATCCTAGACCTGGTCAGGGAGTGGGAAGATGACCTCACATCCCCCACCCTTTGCTCCCAAGCATTGAGCCCCTTGGAGAAGCTGCTCAATGTCTTGCATTTTTTGGCCACTGGGTCGTTTCAGCGGACCACTGCCATAGTGGGGGGGATCTCACAGGCCACGCAGTCACGCTGCCTACACCAGGTACTGGCAATCATGACAGCGCGCCCCTCAGTCCGCAGGCACATATACATGCCCAGAACACCCGCAGAAAGGCAGGCCGTTGTCCTGGATTTTTTCAGGGTGGCACACTTCCCCAAAGTGCTCGGTGCCATAGATTGCACCCATGTGGCCCTACGTCCACCTAGGGCCACTGAGCACATCTACCGAAACCGCAAGCACTGGCATTCCATCAATGTACAGGTGGTATGCGATGCAAAGGGAATCATCACCTCTGTCTATGCAAACTACCCTGGCTCCACCCATGACAGTTTCATATACAGAATGTCCGCCCTGAGCCGGGCCCTGGAAGCTGGGCAGCATGGCGACACATGGCTCCTAGGTCAGTACAAATGCCCTTGCACATGCATGCAAGTCACACACAGACAAATATCCCAACCCTAATAATCTCAATTATTATCACCTCCCCAGGGGACAGTGCCTAACCTCTGAGCAACCACATGATGACGCCAATCCGGAACCCCACCACACCACCCCAGGTAAGATACAACGCCGCCCATATTGCAACAAGGGGCATAGTGGAGCGCACATTCGGAGTGCTCAAGTCACGTTTCCGCTCCCTTGACCGCTCTGGTGGGCAACTACTCTATGCACCACCAGTAGTGTGCAGGATCATTGTGGCAGCATGTGTCCTGCACAATGTTGCAACACGGCAGGGCGTCCCGGTGGACATGGTGGTGCCCCCACATCCCCAACCACAGGCACAGGCGCTGCCCATGGGAGGGGACAGGGAACGTGGCGAGGAAGCCCGGACCCAGCTTGTGGCCACATTTTTCACCTAAACTACCACCCCTGCGGAGTGCACACA
This sequence comes from Ambystoma mexicanum, assembly GCF_040938575.1. Taxonomy (NCBI): domain Eukaryota; kingdom Metazoa; phylum Chordata; class Amphibia; order Caudata; family Ambystomatidae; genus Ambystoma; species Ambystoma mexicanum. Next base: position 873,884,169 of record NC_090936.1, read on the forward strand.
GGCCTGGCACATACCAGGTGACAATCGATGATGACAAAGTGACAGTCAACTGTCACAACCCTACCACCCTGAGATAGTTGCCATGGAAGTGCCACATCGTCTGCATCCCTAGCTACTTAAACACAAGCTATCCTGTGCAACCAAAATGCACACATATGACATGTGACATGACATGGGCCATACACAAGTATTCCAAGGCGCAATGAGGCAGGGGGGGGGAACAAGGGAACACAGAGAACGGTACTACTAGGCCAGGTGTCATTGAGATTGTGCAAGTGCAGGGGTAGGGGGAAGGGAAAAGTGCAAGGGGAAGGGTGGGGGGGAGTCCAGTACAGGGGAAGTAGGCCAAAAAAATAATACATAGGTCGCCTGGTGGCAACTGCAAAGGTAAGTGCAGACAAGTGCTGGGAAGGGAGGGCTGTAGGGATAGAGAGACAGTACTGCAGTGCAGGGGTTGCCAGGGTGGCAGTGCAAGTGGACAGTGGCTGGGCCAGGGACCGAGGTTGGTGAGAGTGTCCCAGTAGCAGCTCCTGTGCAGTTCCAGTGAAGAATTCTGCAAGGGAGAGGCAGAGAGTAAGCAGAAGCAAAGAGGAAGGTCTTGAGGTGCTTCCAGAACTGGAGATGGTTCCCCTCAAGTTAAAGTCAGGCAGGAAGTCTGTTCCAGGGGGAGGGCCCTGCTGCGGAGAGAAACCTACCCCCAGCTAGTTGCTCTGAGAAGCGGATGACCTGGACATGCAAGGTGTGCATCACACACACCTGCAAAACAGGCCATGGCCATCACTGTCATGTCAGTCAAACCCTCCCAAACATCAACATGACATGGCAAGCAATACCCATACACCGACGCAGTAACGATAAGGTACACATTGCCATGTCCTAAATGTACAGTGGCATCGGACAATGATGCCTGACCCGGAATCAGATTAAATGACAGACCAACAAAATGTCCCACCCAAAATAAGTCGTTTCCAAATGCATTGCAACAGTCGTAGACGTAACATCACAATGAATGCCTGTCTATATGCACATTATGCATTGCAAAATCAACACTGCAGCTCATGTGTGCAGTGTCCCACTCCTGCATCACACTGCTCAGCGCACAGCACAGTGAACAGACATCGCGTGTGATGCACACCCTGAGCATCACATCTAAGTGACAGACTACATCAAACATCAAATTAGGCATGTACTGGAACCATAATCGGTCACAGAACATGTGCTGCCGGGACACAGTGGGCACCAGAAGGCAAACAGTGTACACGTGGATATGCAAGGGTGGGAGTACATGGAGTGCATCCGAGTGCAAGTGTGTGGTTCTGCAGGGACATGCACTCCACATATGCATGTGCACTCAAGTGACCATCAGTGTTCCCTACACATCACATGTGAACATCCACCATGTGTACACCCCAGCATGTCAAACCACAACTATCCCCTCGCACCTGAAAGGAAAACACAACACATGAACAGGCATTGATCAGCAGAACACAACATGTACATAGGACAACACCATTACAATGTCAGAGTTCCCATCACACTGCAGGGCAATGCAACTATCAACAACAACCCCCCCCTCCCGCGCAAATGACCATGACCCACTGAACAACTGCACCTGGGTCATGGAGCCTCCAACCCTCATTTCCACCTGGCCACAGGATCACCTTTACCCTTCGTGTCCATCTCCCACCTTGTGTGTAAAAAGATGCCTGAACCCTCAGAATCCACACTCATTTCCAAAATCACAAAATCCAAGGCATGAAAACGAACCCAAACACCCTCCAGTAGATGACTTGACGTAGCAGTACCTCACAAACGCCAAGTACTACCGCAATGATGCAACAACCAAGGTAGCACAGCAGAACAATGTCACGACAGGATGTGAGACATGTGTGGTACATGACATATGATGATGCACCATGAATGGATGTGTACTGTCACAGGTCCCCTGTACAGGCGCGGGAGTCTCATGAAACAACCACCCACACCATGTCCCGGGTGCCTGCAAGGTCAAACTCACACAGGCCCCTGAGATCATGGTGGGGAATGAGGTTCAGGGATATGCAGTCAGGACAGGTGTAGACACACTGGATGACTGGAATGAGTGGCAGGTGAGGGGAGGAGGAATGACACATGAAACTAGGGAATGCACGAAAATGTACAACCTGCATGAACACATACACAATCCAAACAAACTTGGACATCATTGTCATGGCCTTCTGTAGTCCAGGCTCAGGAGTGGTACGAACCAACACCCCCTCTAGGGTTTTGGCGCCTGAAAGTTCGGGGCTTACACAGGCATCCGCAACCCCAGTGGGGAAAGAGGGTCAGGGAACGTTGCTTGGATAGGCACGGGAAGCAGGAACACCGGGTAGAGGGTACAGGTTTCATAATTGCATAGGATCACGGGTGATTAGGGAAAAAAACATACCAAATAGGACCACACATACATCCATGCATCAGTACACTCCCCAGCAAGCCTATGCAGGGCAGTTTGTAAGGAAAACAACAAGACACTTAGCTCTGGTTTTGAGTGCTGGCCTCCTGCCTGCGCACTCTCAGGGCCGGTTACAGGAGCACTGCAATGCTGCAAAGAGAGACACAGTCAACAACCTGTATGTGCCAATTACACAAAAACACAACACAAAACATGCCCCATAGCAACAAACTACTCTACAAACAGACAATCAGTGCTCGATGCTTCGTACCCATATATAACATCACCCCTGTGACGGGTCATATACAGTCAATGCAGTAAGTCAGGCGCTGGTGGGTGCGTGGCAAATGGAACACCAATGTGTCACAATTCACACAACATGCAATGTTCCCTGGGTAAGCAGACAGACCCATATGGCAAGCCATGACTACAGAGCAAGTATCGTACCACCATGACCAAAACAAAGTTGGCAGTGCATTTATCATGAAGTACGTGGAATAGACATGCACTGCACCCAAGTATGTCCCTTGCTGTATGTCCCTGTGAGCTGCCCCTTTCCATGTCTCGGAAGGCTACATGGTTGATACAAGTGCCTCAATGAACCTTGGTGTACCGCAGGGTATGTGCCACTGCCCCTGCATGTGTCCCAGACAACCCTACTATCAACAGCCATCGGTCCACAAACACATCTGAGCTGCATTGTGTGCTTCAACACCAATATTCGTCTAAGCTCACCCTCAGTGCTGTGACTAAGCCTGCATGTGCAACTCGCCTGGTGCAAGCTTTGCTGTGTCGTGGCCCCCCTGTGATGCTCACCTTGCCTGGAGTTCCTTGGAACATGTCAGCAGTTCTAGGATGTGGGTCTGCAATCACTGTGGCTCTGCTCGTGCACACATGTGCATGTGGGCACCAACAAACGGGTCAGGAATTCCGTCATCCAATGGGCCATGTCTGCTGGCAAAGGTGCTCTGGTGCCTCATCCCCCTGCAGAAAGTGCATGAAACAAATGATTAATGCATCAAAGTGATCTGTGTGTGTCTCATCAGGCATCTCATTACTTGACCATGTCAGAGAGTCACATCACAAATCACACCATCAGTCCGTCTTTGACTTCCAAAGTGTGGAACACTATCTACAGCATGAATTGCAACAGGCACGTGTACAGGAAAGATATGAGACATAATACACAATGCATAGCAATCAATGTCCACATTAATCATGACACACCCCATCTAGCAAAAGCTGAACAGTGGACAATTACACCTAAATCCTCCCCAATAGGGGTGTCAACACAAGTCACAAAGCACCAGACATGCCACAGATATGACAGTCCAAAGCCCTTGTGTAAAATTCTGTAACACCGAACCATCCTTGCGAGCCCATTGATAAGGGAGGCAGGAGTGGCATATGTGAGTCAAGGAACCCAAGCAGCAAACACATACACAAGACAACCATGAAGGGCCCAGCTGGAACAGACAGTGGATGCCTTCAAAAACCACAAGGCACCGCACTGTCACATGAAAGCACAATAGACTACAAATTTTAAACTAACTCAACTATTAACTAATTACACTAACTATGGAAAACCTACATTACCTATTTAAACTAACTATCAAACAGAAACTTAACTAACTAAACTAAAAGAAAAATCAAAAATGGCCACATACGACCCGGGGGGGAGGGGAGGCACCCAGGAGGGGGGAGGTACAGGGTGCTGCTCAACATCCACATGCGATGATGCTGAGCCAAAAAAAAATACCTCCATGGGCTCAACGCCTGCACAGCACGACCTATGTGGGAGATAGATGGTCGTCCGAGTCTGGCTCATCCTGGAAAGGAGGACGTGGCACAGTAGCCTGGCCACGCCTAGCCGCAGCTTGGCCCTCGTCGGCAGCAAGTCTGCCGGACAGGTGAGCCTGGTTCTGTGTGGCGATGTTACATAGGTCTGCATGCAGAACCTCACGTGATACACGTGCTTCCTCTTGCAAGGTAGCACGTGTAACACGGAGTTCCTCCTGCAAGGCCTGGCTGGACAACCGCTGCACCTCCCGGCAAGCCTGTAGCTCAGCCGAGATGGTGCGCTCAAGCTGTGCAAACCTCTCCTCTGCCTGCTGCCTCTGGGACATCATAAGGACACCCAGAGTGGATCTGAGGGAGGCATACTCCTCCCTCAGGGCATCCATGTGCGCCTCTGCGTGAGCAGCAATTGCTTGACGCAGAGACGACATTTCAGCCTGGCGTGCCCTGTCTGAGGCCGCCATGCCCAGCCTGAGCGAGTGGGCCGTGGACCGTGCCGCCTGCTGCTGGAGAAGCACCTGCCTAGCAGGGGGAGCACAGATCGGGCCACACGCTCCATGCTGTCAGCGATGTTCTCCATTGCTGCCCCCTGCCGTTCGGAATTGGCAGTCATGTCTTGCTCCCACTCAGTATACAGCGGTTGCGCGCGGCGACCGCGTTGCCGGGCTTGACCCCTGCGGGACCCAAGGACCAGGGGTCCTCGCTGTGTTGGCACCGCCTGCGGCTGCACGACTACATGCCCCCGTCGACGTGATGTCCCAGGCACATCAGTGACTGGTGTGGAGGGTGACCCTGCGTCCCGATCCACCACGGGCGGAGGAACCAAGACTGTCTGATCCCTCAGTGCAGGTGTCGCAGACAGAGGAGTGTCCACATCAGAATCACTCACCCCTGACACATGGACTTGATGCTCATCCAACTCAACATGGACGTCAGAGTCGTCATCAAGGCTGGACTCATAGGCAGCCAGAGACAGGATGGACTGCAGCACTTGGGGGTTTTCGTGGCCTACCACCCCATGACCCCCACCAGTGCCGGGTTGATGTGGTCTTACCAACCCTGTGTCTGGCATGACAACACCATCCTCTGCATCCATTGCGTCATCACCTGAAAAATAGAGAGGAAAAGGTCACTACACATGTCAGAAGCACACAACACACACACACACACCGACAGCAAAGGCATCCGGCAGACATGTGACACACAACATATGACCTGGCATGCATGCTGGGTCTACTTTGAATAGCTACTGTGATCAGACCTTTTGAAAGGTGGCAGTTTGCATGGAAGTGGGTCTATGTAGTGCTGAAAATGTGTACGCCACTCACTACCTACATGTACAAGCACTCCATGGTGTGTGCCAGGAAATGTGAAGGCAGTGCAATGTCAAATTCAGACATCACGTGCATTGTGTATTCAATGTGTACCATGTCTAGCAGCCAAGCACCCCTCCACCCCAGGGATGCCTAGCATGGTATCAAAAGGCTCCCATACACCTGTGTATTGACAAGCAGTGTTGACTGGCATCAACAGCTTAATGTGATTCAAATTACAACACTGCAAATGATGCTGGGACAGTGGGCAGGACACATGATGGAAGATCCGGAGGCCAGCCACGTGTGAAGAAGACACGACAAGAGTTGGACAGAGTCATTGGCCATTGAACAGGCTGAGGCCTGTGAGCCACACAGATTGTCAGAGCCTAAACATGTGTGCAACGCAGGACTGAGCCACAGTTGACATGGGGAGGCCGATAATATGGCAGGCAATGTATGTAACCAAGGACTCATATTACAGTGATCATCCAGTCAAGGACACATAGGGGCATGCGTGCAATGCACATGGAGCATGAATGGGCACTCATGTCCCTGCGGGACATCTGACCCATGCACAGTACAAGTGGGATACCCTGCATCGAGTACTAAGGCTGTACCACATGGCATATGTCTGGCAGTTTCTAAGCTGGAAGTTAGCATCTACACACGACACATGAACAAGAAACTACACATTGGCAAGAATGTAGCAGACCAGTGCAAAGGTGGAACTGGGGTGCAGAGTGGCGGAGGAGGGGCAAGGGAGCATGCCCACATGGAGTCCCGCATGCAGGCAGAGGAGACATGCATGACGGTAGCATTGCATTACTTACACATCAGAACCATGTACATGTCACATGTAGCAGCAATCATGCACAACACATCCCACAAGTGAAACACACACGCTCAACAACTACGCATCAACACTCACTGGACTGGGCATCAAAGTCCAGCATCTCTCCCACACCTTCGACCAATTCTGGTGGTATGAACTCCGCAACGAGAGCCTCATGCGGAGTGAGTTCTTCCTCCTCTGGTGCAGGCCCACCGCCAGTCACCAGAGTCAAGTTGTAATTTGAGGCACGCTTAGCCTTAGTGCTGCACTTGATGTCATTCCAGCGCTTTTTGCACTCCTGCGCCGTGCGCACCTCATGGCCGAATGAACTGACATGTTACGCAACATGCTTCCAGTGGGTGTCACGTTGGGAAGCCGTAGTCTGACTATTGGCACCCACTAGCATGTCACGGCTGTGTCCCCGCACGTAGTCCATGAGGAAGTCCAGTTCCTGCTTACAGAAAGGCTTCTTCGTCGACGTGCAGGAGGTCGTGGCTGTGTGTGGGGTCCCAGCCTGTGCTGCAGGTGCAACCTTCCTCCTCTTGGACTGTGGCGCAGACCCTGGCTGGCTAATGCCGCCCTGACCAGTATGGCCAGTGGGTTCGGTGGATTGAGCCGAGGGAGTGGCAGGTGGAGGGATGACCAAAGGCCTGACTTGTGTCAGTGGCAGCTGGGTGCCCACTAATGGACCCTGCGCAGCAACATCAGCTGTGGCAGGGTCATTGACCGCAACGGTCCTGGTTGGCAGACTCACAACCGGGGTGCTGTTGGGTGCATCTGCCCCTGCACTTGCCAACACCCGGCTGTTCGGGGCAGCAGATGACATGACTGCCCCAGGGACACGTGTCTTGGTCTGAGCAGCCCGGCGTGCCCCTATGGTTTCCCCCCTGGCCTGTTGGAGATCTACCAAGGGCTCTTCAAGTGCCAACGCAGCCTGCGCTGGCAGACCCTGAGCCTGGGTGGCGGTGTCCACAGCTGCACCTGCAGCTACCGCTACCCTTGGGCCCGTGGCAGTCGATGGAACGGACTGCCGGGTCATACGGGTGCCAGTGCCAGATGCAGGAGCTGCATCCCCCGGAACCACAGGGGGTGGTGGCATGGCGGCACCAACACATGGCACAACATTGTGCTCAAGTGGCGCACCCCTGCCTCTTCCCCCTCTGTGGCTGCCCTGGACACCCTGGAGTCCCCCTACTCCCTGGTCACCACGGCCACGTCCCCGACCATGCCCGCCACGAGGAGTACGCCCAGCTGAGGCGCCCCTCACCTTTGGTGGCCTCCCAACCATGGCACAGATGTAATAGTGCTGGCACAGATGGAGTGGTGCCAATGGGAGGTGTACAGCACAATTGACCTGGGCAATTGGGGTGAAGGGGGTGGGAAGCAAGATGTTAACAGCCCCCCTGCACCTGCAAGGCTGTATGTGACCCCGGTGATGTGGTGACGGGTCACGCAACGCTCAGGCACCCCAAAACTGCAGTAAAACCGTGCACGCAACCCTGCAGCCTACGTGCGTGGATTTAACCTCCCGCAGTACGCAGTGGCACCCAGTAACACGAATAACGCGTACGCGTGGGACACGCAGGCTACGATGACATCGAAAATGGGTGCAATACACAGGGGCACCCGCAGTGGGAAAAGGAGCGTTTGCGACTCACCGTCTGACTAGCGCGATGCAGAAAAACACGCGTAGCCAATACCCCCGCCAAAAGAAGAGATACGTCCTTGAGAGCTGTGAAGTAGATGGCGCGCGAAACAACTGGAAGCAGCAACACACGTCGGTCTCCACGGAAGGCATGTACAGCAAACTGCTGGGCCCGCTCACCTTTAACCCGTGCTGAGGGAAACGCACGCGCGCGTCACGTCACATGCGGACGTGCAGTTTTTCACGCACGATTACGCACATTACACGCAGATGTGCAGTTTTTCACGTGCGATTACGCGCATTACACGCAGACGTGCAGTTTTCCACACGCGATGAGCCTGGGTACATGTGTTTCCGGGTGCGTGGGTAGTTCCACACGATTAGCCTGGGTATGTGTGTTCCGGGGTGCCGTGAACTTTCACACGCGATTGGTTGAAATCCACGTGTGTTCTGTCATCACGTGCAATGAGGGATACACCCTCGCACGACACGTCACAGACGCGCTCACGCGCTGAGGGCCTTTGGTCCAATGAAAATGCGTATGCCTTTCCTCGAATTACACGCTGACGTGCAGATTTTTCACGTGCCAAATCACTCCGTATCAAGCTGGCCACGCGAATACACACGGAAGACCACGCTCCTGCCCAGAAGGCCGAATCACTGCCCCCCAGTGCCCCGAGCAGCCTCCCACGTGCCATCTGCTGCTGCCTGCCTGCCTGCTGCCACCGTGCCCTGCCATTTGGTGCCTGCACATCAGCCATCTGCAGGGGTCCAGTTGCTGTGTCCACCCCTGCTGGAACAGTAGACTCCCGACTGGGATACCATCGCTCCACAGCCCAGCCCCAGGACCCAGTTGCCCACCCACGCCTGCCTCGGGGGTCGCCATGTCGGGGCAAGCACCATCTGAGACCAGTGGCGACCCCCAGCCAGAGAGGCAGAGGGCCACCAGCTTCAGTGAGAAGGAAGTTGGTGTCCTGGTGGAGCATGTCCTGGGGCATTATGATGCCCTCTTCGGAAGACCACGCGCCAACAAGGAAGGACGGGAGAGGATCTGGGACGATGTAGTGGTTGCCATCAACGCGGAGGGGGTGGCAACCCGCGACATCAAGCACATCAAGAAGCGCTGGGAGGACTTGAGGTCCAGGACCCTCAATAAGGCCCGGCGCCTCGCGGAGGGGGGCCGGGCACGCCTGAGTGACATCCAGATGAGGGTCCTGGAACGCGTAGACCCAGCGCTCCACGCCCAGATCCTTCGGAGGCAGACCCATCTGGAGTTGGCCGGTAAGTGGCCAAGCATTACTGTGTGAGACAGGGCATGTTGCAGTGTGCTGGTTGTCTGATACCTGCCTGTATGTGTGACATAGGCCATGTACGTATGTGTGTGTGCAGGGACATCATGGTCAGGCATGTGAGTACAGTGATGTGTGAACCACATGGTTGGTGCATGTGTTCTATTGCAACATGGGGGGCTCTGTGCGGAATGGACACATGGAAGCATGGCAGTCTCTGTTCCTGGACATGGGTGGGGGTGAGGGATGGGTGCTGGTCCCATGTACACGTATGGTGTCCATGTGTGTGTGTCTGACCTGCGTGTCTGTGACTTGTAACTGCCATGGATGCATGACACATGTCTGTGACAATGTTCAGATTCACTGATGCAGCCTAGTCATCCTTGTATCCACTGCGTCTGTGGTGTACGAGGCCAGATGGATGGAACTACGGTGAGGTGTGTGCATGTGATGGCAAGACCCATGTGTATGTGAGTTTAAAACCAACATTGTATGAATCATGAGTCCCTTGGTCATGTATGCCAATGTCCATGGCATGCGCCATGCCTGTTACTGTATGTGTTTTGCCTGCACTGACCCATGTGTTGTGGAGGGACATGATGGAAGTGATGTATGACAGTGCCACTCATCTGCTGTTGATTCCTGTCTAGGGGACCATTGTACAGTACCCTGATGCTTGTGTTCTATGTCTCCCTCTACACAGTGGCAAGTGAAGAAGAGGGCGGAGAAGGCGCTGTGGAGCTGAGCGGCGGGGATGCCGCCACGGCTGCAGTGGAAGGGGTGGGTGAGCCCCCACAGGGGCTTGCACCGGCGGAAGACGGCGTGGAGACATCCAGGTTGGTGGTTTCCACAGAGGGGGATGAGGCCGCTACTGAGCCACACATGGGGCCTGGTGGGGGCATCCCCGCTGGTGCAAGTGGTGCAGTCCAGGGCCAGGGGCAGGAGGCAGCACAGGTCGCCGTGGAGGTGCCTGTGCATGTCACTGTCCCTGACACTGTGACTCCACCACCATGCACCAGCAGGGATGCCCCATCCCAGGCCCGTCCGCAGGTAGGGGAGATGTCCATGTCATCTGACACTCCTCTACCTGCGGACGAGGGGACCCCTGGCCGTGTGGAGAGGGTCCTGATTGGTGTCGCGTTGCGCACGGCTGGCATTCGTGATGAGGTGCATGCTTCCCGGGAGGAGCATGCACATCATCACGAAGAGCACCGTGCGTACGTGAACCATTTGGGAGCCGCCATGGTCGGGGGTTTCCTACATGTGTGTGGCCTTCTGGCGACCCTCTCATCCTCTGTGGAGGCTATGCACCAGTCGTGCTCCATGCCGTCTTCCGGCCCAGATGCCACCAGGGCCCCCTGTGGACCTGCCCCGACCAACGCAGCCAGCTCGGTGGGGACCCCATCCCTGCCACAGTCGGGAGTCGAAGGTCCAGCAGGGGTGGACACACCAGCAACTGTCCCCCTGCAGATGGAGGATGTGCCGGCATCATCTGGCAGGGCACGTGCACGACGGCATCGGTGGATTCCATCAGCCTGGATGCCGTCGTGCTGGCAGAGGCAGTGGCGTCGGAGGCAGCAGCAGGCTCGACGTGGGAGGCATCATGGCTCGGGCCATCAAGATCAGAGGGGCAGGCATCGGCCGGAGGGCAGGAGAACCCTGGGATGGCAGTGTCTTCCGTGTGGGAGCAGTTGGTCCAGCGGATAGGTGCGGAGCGGCAGCGGGCGGAAGAGGAGCGGCTCACCATGGTCAGGGCGGAGTTCTCCATGCGTCGGGAGTTGAGGCGGGCTGAGTGCCTCGAGGAAGCTCGCAGGGAGTTTGAGGTGGACACGGGGTTGTCCCTGCGAGACCTCGGGGCCAGGACAGAGTCCCGCCTCCGGGACATCGACATGGAGTTCGATGATGCCCTGGCCGGCAACATCACAGAGTGAGCCGCAGGACTTGCACGCTGCCATTGTATATAGTTCTTTAGTTAGTTAGTGTTAGGTTTCCTTTATTTTTTAAGTTTTTTTTGGACCGCTCAGACAATGGCCACTTTTCTGTATATATTTTTTTTATTAGTTAGTAGTAGTAGGTTTCATTTATGGTGTTGGGCTCATGGACCCTGGGATAGTCCCCTGGTGACTGGAGGGGTGGGGGTGCAAGGGGACATGAGTGGGACATGGTTGGGGACCTGCTGGCAGGTGCCCCACAGTGCTGGGGGGTGGGGGTGCAAGGGGACATGAGTGGGGGCCTGCTGGGGGGTGGGGGTGGTGGGAGACATGGTTGGGGGCCTGGTGGAGGCTGCCCCTGGTGACTGGAGGGGTGGGGGTGGTTGGAGACATGGGTGGGGGCCTGGTGGAGGCTGCCCCTGGTGACTGGAGGGGTGGGGGTGCAAGGGGACATGAGGGGACATGGTTGGGGGCCTGCTGGCAGGTGCCCCACAGTGCTGGGGGGTGGGGGTGCAGGGGGACATGAGTGGGGGCCTGCTGGGGGGTGGGGGTGCAAGGGGACATGGTTGGGGGCCTGCTGGCAGGTGCCCCACAGAGCTGGGGGGTGGGGGTGCAGGGGGACATGAGTGGGACATGGTTGGGGGCCTGCTGGCAGGTGCCCCACGGTGCTGGGGGGTGGGGGTGCAAGGGGACCTGTGGCTTGGCTGGGGGGCATGCCCATGGTGGATGGGCTGCCTGCGGGACATGACCAGGGGTGCAGGGTAGTCCCCTGTGGTGTGGGCTGCCTGCAGAGGTCGTGGAGGGGGTAGAGGGGAGACCTGGGAGGACCCACACTGGCAATTCACCTCTTCAACTTCCCGCACACCCACGTAATACACTGCCCCACTCGCACAGGCCCAATCGCGTGTAGGATTTCTCGCGCACCCCTGTAATACATGTACCCAGGCCAATCGCGTGTAGAATTTCTCGCGCACCCCCGGAATACACGTACCCAGGCCAATCGCGTGTAGCATTTCTCGCGCACCCCTGAAATCCACGTACCCAGCCAATCGCGTGTAGATTTTCTCGCGCACCCCTGTTATACACGTACCCAGGCCAATCGCGTGTAGAATTTCTCGCGCACCCCTGAAATCCACGTACCCAGGCCAATCGCGTGTAGCATTTCTCGCGCACCCCTGAAATCCACGTACCCAGCCCAATCGCGTGTAGATTTTTTCGCGCACCCCTGTAATACACGTACCCAGGCCAATCGCGTGTAGCATTTCTCGCGCACCCCTGAAATCCACGTACCCAGCCCAATCGCGTGTAGATTTTCTCGCGCACCCCTGTGATACACGTACCCAAGGCCAATCGCGTGTAGAATTTCTCGCGCACCCCTGAAACCCACGTACCCTGCTCAATCGCGTATTTAACTTCCTGTGCGCCACTTTTTTGATGCGCTGGGACTCTACCGCCTGCCTTCGTGTGGCGGCCGTGTTTCAGCTTGTGCGTGTCTTTGGCTGTGCGTGGCTTTGCCCTATTCGATTCCATGAATACGTGTGGTTCGAGTGCGTGTTGGGGTTCCGTCTGCTTCCCTGCAGTACATCCCCAGTTACGCCCTTATTTTCGCGTGTTGTTCCCCATTCCGCGCGTTACGCCCCATGTCCCGCCCACTTTCTGGTGTGTGCGCTGAGGTTGTGCGCTTTCACTGTGCGCGTCGCGCACGCCTTTCGCGATGTTGCAGTGACTTGTGCGCCATGCACGGGTTTGGCGCACATCCCGCGGTGAACACGCGCAGGGACTTCCATGAATCGCACGCGTGCGCGTGCGCCTGTTTTTTTCCGCTTGCGCATGCTTGCGCATGCTTGCGCGAAGATTTTCGGCGCACGTTTGTTCCATGAATCGGCCCCCATGTGTCAGTATGAAGATAAGGAAGACTTAACTATACTACAATCAAAACTAAACAATGAGCAAAGTAGCATTTTTCAAGAAGTAACAAAACAAATTGCACATGGTGTAAAACATGAAAATAAAGAATGTTACTGCCATAATTATAAACCTATACTACTGTACGTCAGTGGTGAAGCTGGTTCTGGCAAAACATTCCTAATCCTTAGTAAGTTCCTTCAACAATTGACAAACAACAAACTGTCAGCTGTTGTCACTGCCCCCACAGGTTTAGCTGCCTACAACATAGGTGGTGTTACATTACACCGATTACTACTATTACCAGTAGAACACCAGAACAAATTAGACTATTACAAACTTTCTGCAGAAGCTGCAATGGAATTACGCAGAGTATTGAAACAAATGAAAATGCTACTAATAGATGAAGTGAGCATGGTCTCCAACCTGATGTTAGCTTTGATTCACCTCAGATTACAAGAAGTACTCAAAACAGACTATGAAGAGCTCTTTGCAGGAAAACACAGTATTGTTTTTGGAGATCTGCTTCAATTAACACCAGTAAAAGGTGAGCCTATTTTTAAAACATTAGGACACAAACTCTGCCGTAAAACTGTTGGCAGCATTGGAAATGTCAACCTTTGGCAACATTTCCAATACAGAGAATTAACAGAAAACATGTGGCAATCTGCAGATCTCACTTATGCCAACATTTTAAAAAGTATCAGAGTTGGTATACTTTCTAAAGAAGCAGAAGCAATATTGAAAACCCAGCACATTAATGCACTTTATGGCGATAATGCATGTGCTACACATGTTATGGAACAATTAGCCCACAAAAATGTCAATTGTATGGCCTTAATGCCAACTCTTGCAAGCTGTTTCAAATTCAATGAAATCATGCTAAGTAAAGAAATGCAACCAATCATGGAAATTAGCGCCACAGACAAACTAGATGTACATGGTATGACACTACCCATGTTTGACCAAGCCACAACAAGACGAAACAGTTTAGAAAAATCAATCTCAAACACAGCAGTTTTAGAAAAGATATTAAAATTATCCGTTAATTGCAGAGTAATGCTTAAACAACCTTGACGTGGACCAAGGACTAGTTAATGAAGCACTGGGTACAGTTGTTGGCTTTCAAACATACCCACGCGACAACAAAATTCAGTTTGTCAATATACTCTTTGACAAACTTTCAGAAGTAAAAAGGATAGGACGCTCAACAGCTAGATTCCTTCTCTTCAAAGATATGTATGTACGCAGAGAACAATTTTCTCTAACTCTTTCATACGCAGTCACGATTCATAAATCACAAGGTCTTACCCTAGACAAAGCAATGATAGATATTAGTAACACAGTCTTTAAAGAAGGCATGAGCTACATAGCACTATCACGCTTACGTACACTTGGCAGTCTATTTCTAATCAACTTTGATGCAAGTAAAATAAACGCTGATATTCCTTGCATTTTAGAATACAATAGACTTCGCTCACTATACACCCCCCACCTAAACACATATTCTGTTCCACAAAAAGTAAAACGTTATAAAAGAAAAATAAATCAAACAACAATGCAACAGGATGTCACTGCAAATCCTCCAAAGAGAGTAAAAGAAACTAATACTTCAACAAGTACCACAAGCAAAAAAGAATCAATTAGGGAAAGTAAACCAGGTACTTCTTTAAAGAAGGAAGACAAACTCCAAAAAAAGCAGTTAGATACAGAACTACCTGGACCATTTAAATTCTCAAATATAGTTGGTGTAAGTTGCTACGCAAATGTAGCAATGAATATTCTATTTCAATTACCACCAATTGTTGACAACATTTACTTACACAGTACAGACCCATTGTGTTTGCAAATGTTAGTACTTCACAGAAATGCAGCAAACAATCCTGACAACACATATAGTCTTTATGGAATAAGACAACAATTGGACTACTGTGCTGGAATGGTGAAATTCACTATAAATTCACAGGAAGATCCACAAGAATTTCTAATGTACTTACTAAAAGTACTGGAAAACAAAAACATACCCATAAATGAAATCTTTCAGATTTGATACATGTGGAAACATACATGCACTCTCTGCAACAATGTGACACAAGAAGAAATTCCCAATGAACGCTTCATATATATATCAATACCAAATTGTGAATCCATTCCATTTCAGCAACTTGTACAAAATGCAAACCATGGTAGATTATGCTCTACCTGCAATTCAGATAATCGCTCCACGTTAGTAATACAAACACATAGTAAATACATAATACTAATGCTTCTACGTTACAATGCAGATGGTACCAAAAACAACTGCAAGCTGACTGGATTCACACATGGTCAAATATCACTTGGTAAGAAAACCTTCACCACAATAGGTATAATCTACCACGCAGGAACCACAACCATTTCAGGGCACTACACTGCATATATAAAAAAGAAATGTGGATGGTTTGAATGTAATGATAGTACCATTACTCTAAAGCAGAGATTACCAGGAAATCTTACAAACGCTTATTTGATGTTCTTAAAACCAAAATTTGATAACTAAACTGTATTTAAACCCTAAGTAAATTTGTGTTAAAAAAATATAAACTGTTAGAATACTCTAAAACCTATCTAACTGCTCAAAGATTCTACAACAACTAATCAGATAAATGAATACCACTAAATTAGACCAAAAAATACACAGTTAGAATACGCCAATTGGTATCTAACTGTCCCATAATTTAACAATATCCAAATAGATAAATCAATACCACTAAAATATATAAAAAAATAGACAGTTAGAATACGCCAATTGGTATCTAACTGCTCCAAAATTTTATAATATCAAAACAAATAAATAATATGTTACTGTTCCAAAAAAATACAACAAGCCAAAGTATAAAGCATTAGCCAGAAACAACAAGTGAACACTGAAAACAAACAAACAAATAAACTGTAGCATAACAGAAAAAGTTTTTTTTTAATCCAACATGGATTTTTTTTTCTCCCACAGACCCAATGATTTTAGCAATAAATACAGAAACTGAGCACATTGCACAGTACTCTGATATGTAATCTACTAAATATGAGGGTCCAAAAAAAATATATTGATTATACAATGTAATAAATCATTACAAAATACTAATACTAACATGATATTTTCTTTTATCACAGAAATTAACAAGAAATACATGTACTCCGGTTACTAGACCAAACAGTAAGTATACAATAATCAGGAGAACCATAGCAGCAGATCACATCCATAGTATCTAATACCTTTGTTCCTTATACATTTGTTTTTCACCCAAAGTTATAAGTCAAACATTTCAACTATGGTCTATGGAAACTTTTAATGTCCGCGGACATTATGAGTTTTCTTAGAACACTTTCAACTTGCCAGCGAACAATACGGACAGCGTTTTCAGGACACCCCCTATGAACATTCCAGGACACCGCAAGTGTTCTTAGAAACGTCTTCAGAACACCCCCATTTTGTTTATTTGCGAAGATTTCAGGACACCGCGAGTGTTCTTAGAACACATTCAACTTGACAGAGAACAATACGGACAGCGTCCTCAGGACACCCCCTATGAACATTCCCCGGACACCGCGAGTGTTCTTAGAAGCATCTTCAGAATACCACCATCTTGTTTATTTGCGAACATTTCAGGACACCGCGAGTGTTCTTAGAACACATTCAACTTGCCAGCGCACAATACGGACTACGCCTTCAGGACACCCCCTACGAACATTCCAGGACACCGCAAGTGTTCTTAGAAACGTGTTCAGAACACCCCCATTTTGTTTATTTGCGAACATTTCAGGACACCGCGAGTGTTCTTAGAACACATTCAACTTGACAGAGAACAATACGGACAGCGTCCTCAGGACACCCCCTACGAACATTCCCCGGACACCGCGAGTGTTCTTAGAAGCGTCTTCAGAATACCACCATCTTGTTTATTTGCAAACATTTCAGGACACCGCAAGTGTTCTTAGAACACATTCAACTTGACAACGAACAATACGGACAGTGTCCTCAGAACACCCCCATTTAGTTTATTTGCGAAAATTTCAGGACACCATGAGTGTTCTAAGAACACATTCAACTTGACAGAGAACAATATGGACAGCGTCCTCAGGACACCCCCATTTTGTTTATTTGCAAACATTTCAGGACACTGCGAGTGTTCTTAGAACACATTCAACTTGCCAACAAACAATACGGATTACGCATTCAGGACACCCCCTACGAACATTCCAGGACACCAGGAGTGTTCTTAGAAACGTCTTCAGAACACCCCCATTTTGTTTATTTGCGAACATTTCAGGACACTGCGAGTGTTCTTAGAACACATTCAACTTGACAGAGAACAATACGGACAGCGTCCTCAGGACACCCCCATTTTGTTTATTTGCGAACATTTCAGGACACCGCAAGTGTTCTTAGAACACATTCAACTTGTCAGCCACAACCCCATTCATATTTGCGAACATTTCAGGACACAGCGAGTGTTCTGAGAACATATTCAATTTGACAAAGAACAATACGGACAGCGTCCTCAGGACACCCCCATTAGCGGGTCCCGCAAGTAGTCCAGGATGCTAACAATGGGCCCATCATTAACAGGCCCTTTGTTAGCATCCTCCCCATTCCCATTGAGCCCTCTGGGGCTCAAATGGGAATGGGGATTAATTTTTACCGGGTCCAAGAAAAGGGCAATTACCGGGTCCGCCAAGGTCGGCATGATCTGGTTATTGACCTTTTCTTGGACCGGGTAAAAAATCATTACCGGCGGCAGCCGAGCCCTTAATAAGGGCACGGCTACCGCCAGAGTCGTAATGAGGCCCTATGAGTACAAGCACCAGTTAACGGTGTACCAACAAAAGACAAAGGAATTTGGCAACAATTTGTTCACTTAAACAAAGTTAGACAAGCCCTACAATAGCTCAAAAACGATGAATACTACAAAGATATAAACATAAAGGAAAACTCAAAAGAAACCACCCAAATAATTCAAGATTCACCACAAACTAGCCAATTTGAATGTGTAGATCCTGTTACTGCAGCCAACATTTTAGACCAGTATACAATTCACACATTATACTCCAATGACACCATAGAAGATACATTAGAAACTTATAAAACGTGTACAGCGAAAGGCTCCACAATGTGCATATGGGAGAAAAGTGTCAAAGCACGTTCTTTTCCTCTACTCTTTCCAACAGGAAAAGGAGGAAGATATGATGAAAGATCCACACAAATTAGTGCATCAGAATATCACACTTTACAAATGTATTCTGAAGAGCCCAGATTCAGACAAAATGTAGAATACATTTTCCACCTCCTGTTCAAAAGTGAACTATCAACTTTATGTTATGGAGTTGCATGCACAATAAAAACAGGCTCTTATTTTTTAAACATGACCACTACCAAACTGCTTAAAAAGATAAAAGACAAAGATGGAGTATTGCAGTCAAGTATTACAAATGTCTTGGCAAACATGCCTGGTATAAAGGAATACTGGTTCCGATGTCACGCCGATGTATGTTGTATGGTAGGGAACCTAGGCCTACCCACATGGTTTGTTATTTTAAGTTGAGCAGAATACACATGGGATGACTTGCATGACTTCTTAAGCACTGCAAACCAAAATAAAGAGGGAATAGATACAAAAACAAAAGGATGACTCTGTTTTTTTGACCCTGTCAATGTATCAAGGTACTTTCACCATCACTTCATTGCCATGCTTCATTTCATCTGCAATAAAACAGCCCCTCTACTTGGAGAAGTGGAACACTTATTTTGGAGAAAATAATATTAATCTAGAGAAGCACCACACATGCTTTTTCGGATTAAAAGATTCTCCCAAATTTGGCCATGACAGTGAAGCCACAGTTTAAAGATGTATTGAAAAATACATTATCTGTGACATCCCTTCAGAAACCACACATGGTGACCTATGTATACAAATCCTCTGCTTCCAAAAACCTATGTGTAGCAAAGACTGCCAACTTCAATATAAAAATAAAGGTAAATAAATATGAAATGTCCCTTCAGCTTCACTAGACCAGTTTGCACAGAAGGACAAGTACATAGCTTGATATCTTCTGCTAGACACAGTGTAAAAGGTAAATCCGTTAAAAACACGTGCAATATTAAAAGGGATGAAGCATCCAAGTACATCAATGATTACAATGCACTCATTGCCTTCTTGTGGAATGGAAATATAGACATACAATACATTACAGACAATTCCACTGCAGTTGCAAGATATGTCACATCCTATCTAACAAAGCTGAGAAAACAGAGCTAAAAGACCTCTGGGATGACATATCATTTCACAAAACACTGTCACAAAAATTGTACAGCTTCAGTATAAAAATGTTCTCCCATAAAGAATGTGGGTGCTATGAAGCTGCAGACCATTTAACATGTACAACCTTATATCGGAATTCTGAAAACATTGTCTGGCAAACCTTGGTCCATCTTCATCACGGAAAAGGGAACTAAAATCCTACCAATGGATAGAAATAATAGCCACAAATGATCCCAAAAGCTAGGCCATTTGAAAAAAAAATGTCATTGACACATATTACCCAAGCAGAAGTCTACAGCATAGTCCAAAGCTAAGACTACAAAAACAATGTCACGCCAGATGAGACACCTGGCAAATATTCAGTCTCAACTTGGAAAGGAAGCCTAGTAAAACTTACCAAACCCACCCTAATTAATCATATAATGTTATAATTCAAATGCCCACAACATAGAGAACTTTATGAAATGGTCCTACTGAAACCTTTCAAACCTCAGAGAAAAGAAGAAGAATTATTAGGTGGCCATGACACATTTGAAGCTCCATTCAATGCAAATGAAAGAAGTATAACAAATGGCAGTTTTAAACAATATAAACAAATGTTGGACGATTACACCAACAAGAGGAAGAAATCAAAGCTGTAATAGATAAAGACAGTCCTGAAGGCAGTCAACCTTCTTTTAGAGGGAAGCCAAGAACCACTTGGAGAACCGCTCATTCGAAGAATTGTCAATGCTCAAATCACAGCTAAATGATGAACAACTAAACATTTAAGTCACTGAAGAAATTGAACATGGTTTTAAACATGAAACTAAATCTTGTAGCTGTAAAAAATATAAACCTCTGCTCCTGTATGTATGAGGTGGAGCTGGTTCTGGCAAAATGTTCTTAATTAAAATAACCAGCACATTTCTACAAGACTTAACAAACAGAAATCTTTCAGCTGCTGTCATAGCCCCCACAGGTCTAGCTGCCTAAAATATAGGAGGTGCAACTTTACACCGACTACAGCTCCTCCCAGTAGAACACCAAGATAAATTAGAAAACTACAAATTATCATCAGAAGCTGCTACTGAAGTATGCAGAATCCCGAAACAAATGAAAGTGCCTGTGATAGATGAAGTGAGCATGGTTTCCAACCCCATGTTGGCTTTACTTCTTCTCAGAATTTAAGAAGTCCTAAAAACACAGTTATGATGAACTGTTTGGATGAAAACACGTTATCGTTTTTGGAGACCTCCCACAGTTAACATGAGTAAATGTCAACCTATTACATCACAACACATCATATATGGTGAGGATTAAACAGGATGGCACTGCCACCGAAGCCATTCACACAGAGATAGGTGTAAAACAGGGCTGTTAATTGGCAGCCATTCTGTTTAATCTGTATATATGTGATGTAGACAACCTGTGGGAAAATCTTGTGGTCTTTCCAGTAAAACTGGGGGATACTCGCATAAACTGGCTCACTTTCGCCAATGATATCATTCTATGTGACCGTACCCCATTTGGCCTGCAAACAAAATTAAATGCGTTTCATGAATATGCAAAAAGCAACAACCTTGCAATCAACCCCACCAAATGTAACATAATTGTATACGCTAGTAGGAAAAAGGTTTGCAGATTCGCATTGGAAAATTAACAATGTGGGGATTCAGCGTGTGACAAATACGAGGTATTTGGGATACGATTTGTGTGACTCGAACTCCTTGGCTATGTGGAAAGATATGCTGAGTCTGAAGGTAATCACTCTTATATCACAGATGAAGGTACTATACTGCAAATACACAAAGTTTTCTCTGAAACTATTGTTTGAATTTTATATCCTAAAAGTAGAACCTGTGTTAATGTATGGTGTAGATTTGTGCTACATAGATTTAACAACAATTCTTAACAAGATCCAAGGAAAAAATATGGAAGAGTGTTCTGAAACTTCCAAAGTCAACCCCTAACTCAATGATAATGCACAAACTTGGGCTGAATACCTTAGCATCAAAATAAAATTTTGGTGGTGCAAGCTAACGAAATACTGTAAAATGCTGTATCCTCCTCCCAACTCACTGTATCAGGACTTTTGTGTAATGGTTAACAAACAATATCCCACTTCTACTCAAAGATTTGTGAGGAAAATGGAAGAGTGTTTGCTTTCAATAGCAATGGAGCACAAGGACCTATACGAACGATTTGCTGTGGTAAAAAGGACATTCTTTCAAATGGACTGGTCTAATATCATCAACCTCAATGCGAAATATAAATCTTACAAAGATCAATATTGCCTCTTTCATAATCAGATACCCAAAATGCAATACTTAATTATATTTCCATGTCCTAAGGTCAGGAATTTGTATTTGAGATTCAAGTTAAATGTCATACATGCAGGAGAAAGAACAAAAAATTGGTCCCATACATTTGACACCATAGAAGGTGTATGTTGCAGATTTTGTGCCATCAAAGACACTGCTGAATCGTTAAAGCATCTTGTGACATACTGCACTTACTTTGAAACCAATCGTAGCACCTTTTTGGGCCAATTCTATAATGGTGATGCAGAATTTTCCAGAGAATTGGTATGGTCTCAATGTATGTGGGGAAAATCGCAAAAAATAATAATAGCACTGACATGATTTATTGCTGTGATAGAGCAAAGTATTGCGGACTATGAAGGATAGGAATCGTTTGTTTCTGAGTTTTTACAAAGACATACGTGTTGATTTTGTGTTGGTCTCATTATGTGAGATACTTTGTTTTTATTTTATTGTTCTTGATGTACATTAGAATGAATTGTTTTTATGTAATGCATTTTATTATTTGTTGATAAAGTATTTGTAAAGGTACAATGTACCAAAAACAAAGAAAAGAATTTAAAAAAAAGGTCAACCTATTTTCAAAACATTAGGACACAAGCAATGCCATAACACGCTCAGCAGATCTCACCCATGCAAACATTTTAGAAAGCATTAGAACTGGTCTGCTATTGGTATTAGTTTTCTTTTTAAAGGTTTTCTTTTTTGAGGTACAGGGTACATATCTAGATAGGGGTGTATAGTGCGCATAGCCTATTGTATTCTCAGATACAAGGAATGTCAGCGTGTATGCAGACGTGAAAGTGGTACATAACTCATGCCTTCTTTAAATACTATGCTGCCAATATCAATAAATGCATGATCTAGGGTTAGACCTTGCAATTTGTGAATAGTTATATGCAAGAGATAGAGAGAATTGTTCTCTGCATACATGTCTCTGAAATGAAGGAAACATGCTATTGTGCGGGCAATTTTTTTAACTTCTGCAAGTTTGTCAAAGTGGATGTTGACAAAATGAATGTTGTTGTCATGTGTATATATTTGGGAGCCAACAAATGTACAAATTGCTCCATTGACTAGACCTTGTTCTACATCAAGGTTACGTTTTAAAATTGCTCTGCAGTTTAGATACAGAGTTAATATTTTTTCTAATCCAGCTGTGTTGGAGGTACATTTTTCTAAGCTATTTTCTTATGCCGTTGCTTGTTGACACATAGGGAGTGTCATGCCGTGCACTTCTAGTTTGTCTGTGCAGCTGATATGCAGTATGGGTTGCATTTCTGTTTTAACATTGTCTCATTGAATTGAATACAGCGTGCAAGAGTTGGCATTTAGGACATGTCTTTTATATTTTGTTGAGTTAATTGTTCCATGACATCAGGAGCAGATGTGTTTTGCCCATATAGCTCATGGATTAGTCTACTATTTAAGATGGATTGTGCATCTTTAGTAAGCAGACCAGTTCTAATGCTTTTTAAGATGTTAGCATAGTTGTGGTCCGCAGACTTCCGCATGTTTTGAGTTAGTTCTCTGTAGTGAAAACGTTGCCAGAGATTTTACATTTCCAATGCTGTCCAGTGTGTTACGGCATTGTTTGTGTCCTAATGTTTTGAAAATAGGTTGACCTTTTACTGGAATTAACTGTTGGAGGTCTCCAAAAATAATAACATATTTTCCTCAAGTTACACCTCTTATGTTTTAGGCAGCTAACCTGGTGGGGCTGTTGCAAAAGCTGAAAGGTTGGTGTTTGTTTGGTTTTGTAGAAATGTGCTGATTATTTTCATCAAGAATGTTTTACCAGACCCAGCTTCACCACTTACATACAGGAACAGGGGTCTATATTTTTTACAGATACAAGTTTTAGTTTCATGTTTTAAACCTTGTTAAATTTTGTGAGTGGCTTCCAGATAAATGGTGAATTGTTAATCATTTAGCTGTGATTTGAGCACTGATTTCTACCTCAGTCATGACTATTATTGCTTCATTTAGAATGAGTGGTTCTCCAACTGGTTCCTGGCTTCGTGTGAGGGAAGGTTGACTGCCCTCAGGAGTGTCTTTAACTAATTTAGCTTTAATGTCTTCCTCTTGTTGGCATTCATTGACCAACATTTCTTTGTATTGTTCGAAATTGACATTTGTTATGCTGCTTTCATTTGCTTTGAATGCAGCTTCAAATGAGTCATAGTTACCTAATAATTCTTCTTCTTTTCTCTAAGGTTTAAAAAGTTGCAGTTGGCCCAATTAACAAAGTTCTCTATGTTGCAGAGATTTAAATGATAACTTTATATGATTAATTAGGCTGGGTTTGGTAAGTTTCACTAGGTGTCCTTCATAAGTTGAGACTAAATATTAGCCAGTTGTCTCATTTGGTGTGACATTGTTTTTGTAGGAGTAGTTTCTGGCTATGTCGTACATGCACATGTTTTCCAAATCAGTACTTCTGTTTGGGTAGTATGTGTCAATTAAATTGTTTTTTTTTTTAAATGTCCTGGCTGTTGGGCATTTGTGGCTATTGTTTGTATCTCTTGGTAGGAATTCAGTACTCTTTTTCATGTTATAGCTGGACCAAGGTTTAGCCAGACAATGTGTTCAGATTTGCCATATAAAGCTGTACCTGTTCAACCGTTTGCATATTCATAGCACCCGCATTCTCTATGGGAGAGCATGTTTATATCGAAGCTCTACAATATTTGTGACAGTGTCTTGCCAGATGATATGTCATGAATGAAAGAATAAAATGTATAACGCTTATATTCGAAGAAACAAGCAAGAAATGCATCTGGGCCAAATTGATAGAAGAAAATGATACTGTCAGCAGCGGGAACATACATTATTGAAACAGATGAGTGTTTTACTTTTTTCTAAAGATCTCAAGATATTCAATTTTTCATAGATCTAGCAGTAGACTATTCCATATTTGCAGAGCCATACATGAAAAGCAACTGTTCCCGTAGGAAACTCATCTGGAGAATGGAACCAACAGAGGACACCCTGCTGATTGCCTCAAGGGTCGACTGAGGTGATAGGGGACAATTATTGCCGAAAGATAGGCTAGTGCCAGGCCATGAGCTTGAAGACCAAGCACTGCGTCTTAAACAAGTCTCGTTGTTGCACCGGTAGCCAGTGAATACTCCTGCAGAAATGGGATAAAAATGCCTACTTATGCAGAGAGAAAATAAGTCTCACTGCAGAACTTTGGCCAATCTGCAGACGCTGCATTTAGTATTTTGGAATGCCCAGCAGAACAGAATTTCAATAGTCTAGTGTAAGGAAGGCATGGTATCAAAGTAAGACAGACACAAGTGATCACAGTTCAAGGGTGTTTATTAAACTTTAAAATGGGTGAGATAAATGCCTAATCGAAACCTAAATCTAAGATGGGAGTAAGCTATGACCATCAAATAATAATAATACAGTCCTAGTGAAGTCTAATCCAATCCTTACCGCCATGCTACAAAATAGTGTGGGATAATGTTCGCAAGAAAAGAGGTTTTCACAAAATGATAAGTCAGCATGTTATGGCCAGGGTCTCCATTCCCCACGTTTTTAGCACCAGACAAGGAAGGACTCTTTGGCATGTGGTTAAAGATCCTTTTCTCAATATCAGGACCTTCTGTGTCCAAATATCTTTCCTGCAAAGTCTCTTGCTTCGCAGGGGCCTGATATGCCAAAACAACAAAACAAATAGTTCCTCCTGATAATCTTCATGTTGGTGATTATTCTTCACCCTAGGAACCCCCTCAGCCAGGCTCTGATCCTTCTTGTCAGCTATTGTCAGTGTTAGCCTTTCAAAGTACTTGCCAATTTAAACAGAGACTTCCTGAGAGCGATAACGTCTGGCTGGGCCACTCTGTTATTCTATGGCAAGTGCATGCTTCCCAATATTACAGTTCGTATGGCGTTCCCCTCAGCTGGGTGAAAATGCCCGTTTCACAATTCCCTCAGTCGGGTTCACACTTAACACAGTTCACAATTTCCATATGTCACAGATTGTACAAGGGGTTAGGCGTGACCTTAGTATGACCCCCTTGACACCTCATGCCGGCCTTCTCTATGGCCTTTTGGTACTTGTAGTTTCACTGTCATACAGTTCAATACTTTCATTGTTCAGGCGAGGGTTACCAGCTAGAGACCTTTGAATGAACGCACATGTGGCACTGGACCACTCTATTTCTGGTACCAAGTTTGTTCACAAAAGACCTCTGTATCTTAATCTACTTAAAGTGGCCACTGCAACCTTGAGCCTAACACAGTTCGGCCCACTATCAGGTTCTTCCAACTCACTGGCTGTGCTGAACTCTGCATTTCTATTGCCACTGGAATCAATGATGGTACTACAGTGGCAACCGCGTCTCCCTGCTCTGCCTATCAGTGTGAGAGGGTTCCATGTACCCCACTTCTGGAATTTTCCAGGTGTCGCCGACTACAGCACTGTCCACGGACTATGCAGGCTTCAAATGGTCCTGTGATTTTTTTAAAGTTACATTATTCAACTGTGAAAGGTGGCTCGTAAAGGAACCATTTTATTGTATTTTGTGATTTTGTATTTTTTGGGCTTTTTTTGTTTAAAATAACGTGGGGGAGGGAAGGGGCACCAACCACAGATACGAAGGGGCAGGTGGACAGGGCAAGATATTGGGCGGCCTTACATTTAAGGTAGGTGGCAGTGTTTCTCATGCTCCATGACCGCGGCCTCGAAATTGAAATTGCTACCCCCTGCACATCGGTGCTTCACACTACAAACATAGTACTGTGCCCGTCAAAAGGTAAGGGTCAACAGTGTTCTGAATGGCCTGCGAGGCAGCTGCTGGGATCCTCTGCCCCAGAAGAGTATTCAGTGTGGTGGTAGGAGCGGTCGAGGAAGATGGGCTGCCAGTGCGCTTTATAAATGCAAAAAAAGAAAGATGGGGAAGAGGCTGTCAACCTGCTTCTCCCTGAGAAAGGAACAGCCTTTCTCAGAGCACTCGAGTGGTTGGATCTGGTGTGGCAGCATATGGAGGTGGTCCCACAGGAGTACAGCCCAGGTTTTCCGCAACTGTGTATGACCCCACACTCAGTGCATCTCACCTTGGCTGCCTGAGCATCTGGTACACCCCCAACAGTGCTAAAAAGCCTCCACACCCTTGACTCGCTCCGGGCGATGGAGGTAGACACTTCCTCTAACTCATCTTGCTCTTACTCTTCATCATCATCTGCATCTCTGTGCCTGTTCCCCTCTCCAGGCCTTCCAGGTTGTTGTGGTGGTGGCCCCTGGGGAGGAGGGATGGCCATGACAGATGCCATTGTACATACATTTCTGCAGCTGCTCCTTCCTGATGTTCTCGCATGGATAGCCAGATTGATAATGACTAAAAGTAATGGGTGGGTCCATTTAGAGGAACTGTCCACGGACCCCGTGACTGTCCACTGACTACCGAGTTAAATATAGGCCTTGGAAAGTTGTCAAAGGTTGACAGCTCAAGTAAGAATGGCTCTATGAGTTCTGGAATGGTAAACGTTCAACTTGAAACACCATAGATTGGCCGAAAATGCAGTTTTAAACTGTGCACGGAGAACAGACACTATTCGCGGGCAGCCAGTCACCCCGCACGGGTGCCTTCACATGATGATGCCCCTTGACATCCGCGGCACTGACGGTGTACGCTAACACCTTCGGGGGGGAGACCACCAGGCGCATGTGCATGGACGTCTGTAAACAGGCACTCTGTTTGTGGACTAATTAAAAGTGCATCATGTGTGAACATGCATGCCCAGGCACAGCGCAATGTCCGCAGACACCCCATATCATGAATGGACACCCCGGACATTCGTATTGTCTGCAGACTATTCATTGGTGTTTTAAAAAAGAATGTTGACAGAACAATATACAACATATCTATAGTCTAAAAAATACATGTATTTATGAAAGGAATGAGGTATCAGAATGGGAAACATAAATAGGAGAATTTGGAATTTCTATACAATGATCATCAGGGGAGGGAGTGAGTGAAGTTCCATCAAAGCATTTTTCATTTATACTTTGGGAATTTGATGGGGGTGATTGCTAGGGGCAACTGGGACAGGTACAAGAAGGACAGTGATAATCAACATTTCTAATAACACGATTTTTAACATAATTTAAAAGTTCCTTAAAGTCATTACTAAATTCATCCAATTTTGCAGACAAGATCATGATTTGATTATGTGCAGGTGGGGATACAGATTTTCTTTCTGATTCTTGGGAATGTGGTAAAAATGCAAGTTCAGGGCGGTAAAAGGCGCAAACTTACCTGCTGCGAGAGTAGAGCTTCACCTGGGAGGGGGTTGTCCAAATAATCTCTTGTCTCTTATGACTAAGGATAAGAGTACCTTAAAATAACAACATCTCAAGTGTAAGAAACTAAACCTATATAATAAAGATAGACCACAGGTAAGTATGATAGAAGTTAACATTAGGCTGAGGTGCGGTATAAAGGCCTCACGGCATGCTTTTTCTAAAATGTGTGTTCAGTTTATTAATCCCTTGGTAGCCGTAGCAGCTGGTAACACACTGTAAGCCTCACAATTCTAGGATGGCATGCTGAGAGGCAAAAACAATGTTGTTACTTTCAAGCCCATAATGTGAGCTCACAGGTTTCATTGAAAGGCAATGAATGCACAATTATTTTGTGATTCAGCAAAGTCAAGGACTTCTTGATGTGATACTTTAAGGCAATAACTTGTTCTTAGTTCAAGGCTCCGGCCAGTGTCATTCTAGAAGGCTTTCTCGTGAGAATAAAGATCAGATGACCGGGACAGATGAATAAAGTTCCGCTGGTCATCTGAAATGTTTCAATGGTTTGGCATACAATGTGGGAATGGGGGGTTGCATTGTGAAATCACAGGGGCCAGTCATTGGTGGTGTGGTATGTTTTGCTGAATCCAATCACAATACAGCAATGTATAGTTCTCCATAAGGGTTGGTATGTGTTTATCAATCAGATGTGCGCAGAAAGACTTATAGTTTACATTATTATAAAAACCTTTGATTTAGGGGAGTTACTTTGACAGCCCCTTTTCATGCAGTTCTGTTCCATGCTCTGTTCGAAATTGCTGTGCCAGCTGTGTCTGGGCCCTGAACAAAACTGTATTACTTCTTGCTCAGAGTACATTCCATTTTTTACTACTTTGATTATTTTTAATACCAAACTTTGTGGTGACCCCGTGCAAATGTTTTGGAGGCCCCAGCGAGATAAGCAAGCTTTCCTGACCAGTGCGTGGGGATTCCAGCCATACGCCTGAATGAGTGTGGGCAGCACTCCCTGACCAGTTGAAAGAGCTCAAAATAACAGGGAGGCCCACGGACGCCGAGTTCCCGAAGGTCCATCTGGTCCGGGTGCTACCTTCTCTCCGATGGTGTATTGGCCTTTAAAGGATGACTCAGAAATCAAAAGAAGTGGAGCATCTCCTAGAAAGGATACTTGAGTGTACTTGTACATGAACACGCTCTGAGCAGGAGGGATTATTTATTTTTAAGGTGTATAGGACGCACCCTCAAGAGGAGGAGGGTGATTGGCCGCAGTAGTCTTAGATTTAAGGTCCATTTAATCCGATAGGGAGAAAAGTGGATGGTGGCACATTACTGATAGAGCAGAGCGTTGCGTAGTAAGTGGCGAACCTTGTTAGACAAGAGTTGCGCTTAGTGCAGGCAATCAGTATATTTGCGTCATTTTGGATAAAACAAGGAAATAGGGAAAGAAATATATGTGATGATGTTTTCTGTGAATAGTAGCAGTTTTGTCATGGCAAAGTGGACATTGCTATAGATTGTTCATGTGTTCATTGTGGCTTTGGAATTTATGGAAGGGCCAGAGCCAAAATAACTTGTAAATAGTATAAGAGCTGTGTCTAGCACGTACAGGGAGTGCAGACGAACGAATGGAAGATCAACCAAACTCTCGGTATACTAACATAGGGCTTTCTTTCTTAAGGTCGTGGGCTTGTGGAGAGGGCCAGTCGTGTACTACTAAAAACTAAAAGGACGGGTCCGTGGAGAAACCAATTGTAAAAAAGAGTGAAAAAGAGAAGCGTGAAAGGGTGGGACCTGAGAAGAAGGCCAGTGTGAATGAGATAGGGCAAACAAGTTAAGTGGTAAGTATAACAGTGAATGCAACTTAGTGAATAAGGGTAAAGGAGTTTGGGATTTAAACAATAAAAGAGAAAGCATAAAAAGTGGAGAAAAAGAAGAGTACTCTAACAATCAGGTCTAAGGAGGGATAACATCAATTTATGGGAAGGATGCACCCCTTGATTTTATGCGCACAAAACAACCCCAATATTGTGATAAAATAGTATAGTATAACTTCCAGTGGGCAAAGGACACATTGGGGAAGTGTTACCAGGAATGGCGTAGTGAGGGAACATTCGACAAAAACATAATAGTATGTATTCATACCTGTCGGCTACATATAAAGGAGCAAAGCTTAAAAAGAGGCAAAGGGCCTCATTAGGCGTTTGGCGGCCATGAAATGAACTGTGTCAGTAAGGGACTGGCAACGTTTATTCTGGGCCGCCACATTCCGAGGTCTGCAGCGGGCCCCGCTCTGGATGCTTGGCCAGACCAGACGTGCAGAGCGGGAACGGCTAGCAGTCCAGGATGCTAACAACGGGCTCGTCATTAACAGGCCCATTGTTAGCAGCCTCCCCATTCCCATTGTGCCCTATGAGGGCTCAAATGGGAATGGGGATGTACCGGGTCCGGGTCCTGCAAAAGGCAATTACCAGGCACTCCAAGGTTGGAATGGCCCAGTAAGTCCCCTTTTGTGGGACCCGGACCCGAGTTTGGAGGTAGCCATGCCCTTAATAAGGGCATGGCTACCACCAAACTCGTAATGAGGCCCAAAATATTCTAGGGCTCTGGAAATTGTATGAAGAAAAGAAAAAAGAGCCAGAGAAGGGAAACAGGGAGGAAGAGCAGGCGAGTGTGCTGCCATCCCTACACACTGTACCCGCTCTTGAAACCAGCTGCAGGATACACAAATCTTAGGTCAGGATCACAAGATAAGGAGGGAGATAGTAATAAAAAAGATGAAGGTGAATTCAACTCTGTTAGTAAAGATGAGAAGGGAAGAAATAAATATTTAGCGGACATTGAAAAGAACACACAACAGCAACTTGACTCCATGTTCAGGGAAGCAGAGAAAGCTGTGGAAAGAGATAGAGAAAAAAGAAAATGAACAAGAAAAGACAGTTGACGAGCAGGGATGGACAGCAGGGTGCATCCAATTTAAAATTGACAAGTGGGGACAGGACTTGGACAATAGGGAGTTAGATGTAACAGAGGGTGAACACACTGCATCAGACTTGGAGGACAGTAACGGCAGTGACCAGGGGGATGACGAACTTGACACATGTAGGGAAATTAACATGGTCCAGGGAAGGAGAAGACTCGACAGGGAGGAAGAGAGAGAAAGAGAGGAGTCCCTGGGGAATGGGGAAATTGGCTTTGGAGTAGGAAAATTAGAGTAGCAGTAGCTAAAATACCACAGCAAAGGAATACGCATAGAGCACAAACACAGATGTCTCTCTTACAGAAAGCAAAATGCATTATGTATATACCTTGGCAGACGACGGACACGGATAATTTGGTTTATAATTTACCTTCACTAATGGTGGGATTGAGTAAGTGGATTTATGTTTTTGAAAAGGAAACAGCAGGGATTCCATTGGCCATAGGAGACATCAAGAGTTTATTAGCAGTGTTGGTGGGGGAACGAAGTGACAAAAATTGGCAACAAGCAGGTTATACTGGGGGGTAAAATTAAGCTCCAATGTACATGATGGAGCACTTTTTAACAATTATGTAACACACGTATGGAAAGCTCTGAGAGAGCTGTATCCAGACACCTCAGATTGGGGTCAATACTAGCGCTGAAAATGAAATCAGATGAGGACCTTGCAGAATATTTATGATCCATAGAGGAGATGTGGACACAGGAAAACAAACAGTCCTGGGATGAGAAAATACCATTGTTTTATCACATACTAGTCAGGGGGCTCCCCGCAGATGTGCAAGTTTCCCTAGAAACAATCGCTGGGATTGAGGCAAAACGGTGGCCTGAGATACTGGCAACCATTGAGCACTATTGTGAAAGAAAGCAGGAGAAAGACAAAGAAACAGCAGATTGCGCAGTAAAAGCAGGAAATAAATGAGTGCAGAGGAAATTGGTGAAAATAAGAATGGAGGGAGCAGTGCTCCCAGGACCAATTGTCATCCCAACTGCCCAACAAGGGGGACTCCCAGTAACATTGATAACACAATAGAGAGGATACATACAAGCACCTAATAATCAGCAATGGGGATGGTGTAGATGCAACAACAACCTGCATTTGCAAACGTACAACAGCCAGCTTTTTCATATGTAGGCAGTTATATGGGACAGTATCAGGTGGGAAGAGGACATAATATGAGGGGAAGAGTATTTGGGTACAGGGGTATGGGGCCATGATTTGGAGGACAGTGTTTCTCATGAAGCAATTTTGGTCATTTTGACAGGACATGCCCTCTAATGGCATCTACAGGGCAGCAACAGCAGGTTTACAAACTAGCACAGGCACCTCCACAAGTGATACCACAGCAGCAGTAGCTATCCCTGGTACCCACTCAGACACAGAGTTTACATCACAGGGACAAGTACAAGTGCAAAGTGGGGCGATGGCGGGAACACAAGGTACAGTCAATATACTTCAGGGACCAGCATAGAAACAAGGACAAGAAAGAGTAATGATATTGGGACAGAATACCGTGCCCTAATACACGGAAGTGACAATGGTGGGTGGTAATCCATTTATGTCTGCCACAAATACACTTTCCTAATGGGGGTGCCCACAAAATATGCGAGTGTGTTTACAGTCCTAGCACAAACTGAAGACCCCAAGAGGAACCCGAGGTAGCAGTTCAAATAGGACAGAGGGTATTTTCTTTTCTCATAGATACTGGGGTGATAATGCACAAAAGAAGAGGGATTTCCATTATCCAACAAGAGTTTGGACACACAAGGATTTTCGAGGACCATTTTGATGGTTCCTTTGACGAAATACTTACTGGTACGCAACATATTGTAGCACCTTTATTATATTCAAAAGACACACCTATCAACATTCTAGGAAGAGACTTGCTCAGCAAACTGCCACAATTTCATTCACAGAAAAAGGGATGGTATGCACCACACATGGGATGTACCCAGCGAGGGTGGCAGAGTTGATACAGACATACTATGCACACAGCACAATGAGAGGGATGCCCACACACACTCAGATGTTTCTGTATGGGGTACATGTGCTGTTGGGATGCATACCAAGAATCAAAGGAAAGGTGTTGAATTCTTATTCAGACCACAGTGCCCTTCCACTGTTACTTCAGGCACACACACACGGCTATACCTGGAGGAGGTAGTGGTAAGAAGTGACATGAATTTATTGGTTGCTACTGATGATGACAACATGGAGTGGCGATCGGTATTATGCATTGATCCAACACTGACATTGACAGGAATAACTGACACAGAATTGTTTGCTACGAAAGATGATGAGGAGGGAGAGGTTGTGTTCGATCTGAGCATACCATGTCCAGTACATATGAATGAACGAGCTGTGTCTCTAATGACAAAATTATCAAAGAAATAAATACAATATTTGCAGGATGATCTGGAGCAAGTTCCCAACACTCTGTGGACACAGCGGCTCCATGATTTAGGAATACTAAAAGGGGCAGGTGCAGTACACATTAAACTAAAAGAAGGAGCACTTTTACCATGAGTAAAGCAATACCCCCTTTGCCGAGAAGCAGATGAGGGCATATATGAGACATTACATGCCCTATGGCAGCAAGGTATAGTACAGGAATCAACATCACCTTGCAGCACGGATATCTATCTGATCAAGAAGTCAAAGGGAGGGGTGTGGTGTTGTATCCAGGATTTACGCCCCCATGACAATATTATTGAGGCAGAATATCCATTGGTTCCAAACCCTGTGACACTATTTTGCAGCATCCCAGCAGAGGCACACTATTTCTCAGTAATAGATTTGAAAAACTCCTTTTTCTCAATTTCCCTATTCCCAGACTCCAGGTATCTCACCGCATTTACCTGTCGTGAGACAAGATTTTGAACACACAAATGTCTCAAGGGTACTGTGAAGGACCCAGAATAATCAACAACGCAATACAAATTGACTTGAGCAATTTGCAAGATGAAAGCATAGTTATACAATATGTTGATGACCTTTTGGTTTGTAGCAGGATGGAATAGGTTGAATTCTGTGACACTACTGACACTGCTAGCTGACAAAGGGTACAAAGTGGACAAAGAAAAATCACAGTATTGTCAACAAGAGGTAGTTTATTTGTGTTAGATCATTCCAGAAGATGGGAGGGAAATAACATCAGAAAGAGTTGTAGCAATACATAAAATCCTGAGCCCAAAGACAGTGAAAGAAATGCAACCATTTCTAGGGCTGTGTAATTATTGCAGAGCCAGGGTTTTTGATTATTCCACTTACATCAGGCCACTGCTGCAGACACTGAAAGAAACACAGAAAATTAAATGTAGCATAACATGGACAGCTGATAGGGGCAAAAATGCTGATGAACTCAAACATGAGTTAGCACACGCACCAGTGTTGGCTAGGCCCAATTACAAGGAGAAATTCCACTCATTCTCCCATACAGATGGTAAGGTAATGACAGCTGTATTGACACAAAAGAAAGGACAGGGACACAAGTCTCTAGCACATTAGAGTGGATCACTAGACCCAGTAATGCAAGGACATTTTCTATGTGAGCAGGCACTTGCTGCTGCTGCTGCTGCATTTGCAAGCTTCCACAATTACAATGGGGTGTTCAACAGTTGTGTTCGTGGAGCATACCCTATTTGCAATATTGGAGAGTCAACAAAAACAACTCAGAGATCTTCAGGGTATGAAATAATACTGACAAATCCTGAAATAGAGGTGGTAAGGTGCAGAACAATAAACCCAGCCAAGATCATTGCAGATAAAATTGAAGAGTGAGATTATGTACATGAGTGCCTAGCATGTATGCATAGACAGGAACAATGGCAAACCCCTGGTGAAAGAGGAACTCATTGATGGAAGAGACATGCTTCTCATTGATGGAAGCTCAAGTATTGACCAAAGTACATAACAAAGGCATTCAGGCTCTGCAGTGGTGGGACATAAACAGGGAATACACGAAGGTGAGGAGTTGATAGTATTCACAGACACAATTGCCAAATCACTATTCGATACAAGCGGCAGAATTGGTCACACTAATTGCGCTAAATATGTCAGAGGGTCAAGCAGTTAATATCTTCTCTGAATCTGCCTATGTTACATACACAGTGCATTCAGGATTGCCAAGATGGGATAGGAGAGGGTTCAAAAGAAGCAATGGTGCACCCATACAGCATGCAGCATTATTGAGCAAGCTATGGGAAGTGTTATCCCGCACAGTAGAACTGGCTTTAATAAAATGTAAGGCTCACACAGAAGCGCAAAACTTTATCTCATTGGGTAATGAAAAGGAAGACAGAGCAGAAAAAGAAGCAGCATATTTGCCAGAAGTGACACATGTGCTGTTCCCTGGTGAACAAGAAAAAATACCTCTTATGGCTCTGATAAAAACAAATAAAGAGAAAAATTTGTGAAGACTGGTTTGTGCCGAACCTATGTGAGCACATTTCCAAGTTCATAAATAAATGTATGATTTGTCAAAAGTTCTTGCCAGGACACACCTTGAGAGTAGTACAGGGAACATTGCCGTGACCAGAGGGTCCCTCGGGGCACTTGCATGTTGATCATATAGACATGCAAGAGAGCTGTGTCTCTTACAGATACATGCTTACAGTTGTATGTCCATTTGCACGTTGGCTAGAAGCTGGTCCCTGTGCCTATAATGACCACCCGCTCAGCTGTGAAATCTTGGTGAAGGAGTTGTTCCCGAGGTGGGGAATCCCAGACCAAATTCGTTCTGTCAATGGTCAACATTTTGCTAATTACTTAATTAAAGAGATAACAACCCTTCTGGGGGATAAGGCATATATTATGCACTATTTATCACCGAAAGGTCAGCAGTTTAATGGAAAAAATGAATGGACTGCTTAAAACGTGCTTAGCAAAGCTTACGCAGACGCTTGGAAAATCCTGGGTGCACTGCTTGCCTCTTGCACTTTTTGAATTGCGCATCTCACCTGGGGGAGACCATTACCTTACTCCCCATGAGATTGTTACAGTGTGGAGGATGCATGCACCTATATCTCAATCACCTACAATCCCTGATGTGCAATCTTTCTCGTCTATTCTGGGGGGGATTTGATATGTATCTCACAGAACTTACAAAATAAATTCGATATGTGTCCTTGCAAATGAGGCCTCGAAAGCACAATGAGCTAACAAGTGAACAAGGACAATTTCCACAAGCAGCACCTCTTTATCCAGGGGACAAAGTACTGGTGAACAACCACATTCGGAAGTGGAAAGAAGCACGCTTTACAGGACTACATACAGTCATCTACTCAACACCAACAGCAGTCAGGATAGAAGGGCAAAGGGGATGGACTCACATCACTGACATACGCAAAGACAAGAGCACTGCTTCCCATTGACGAGAGGAGCAAAGCACAGTACAACGGGAAGTATATATTAAATGTCATTCACTTTTGTTTTGGCGCGTAGACTGTATAAAAAACCAGCAAAGGAAGGAGAAGAGAATAGGTTTATAGACAGTGGCACGATGGATAAAAGGCAAAAACTTTACATTTTATGGAGTATGATAATATTAACATGTTTTAGTATTGGTTTCATATTTTTGTTTTATAATGTTTTAAAAGAAAACATGTACGCAGATAAATGATTGAAAAGAGGAAAGAGGAGTTGACTGGAAGAAGGGAGTTTTCATCATGACACTGACAAAGAGCAAAGTTTATCATCTTGAAACATTTGGTACAACAAGATGTTCTGTGTGGGGAGGGAAAGGGCGAATGGCACATGCTACGTCTGCTGTCTGATCCCACACGTAATTGGAGCGTCTGAAGTTTCCCTACCCCAAAGTGTGTCCTGTGAGGATGCATGCCTTATACACCTGGCCCTCTGTAAAACTAGAGGTTTATTTCAAGGAGCAAATGTCACAGTACAGTGGGTAGAAGAAGGGGAAAATGTGGTCGCAGGTAACTATGTGAAATTAAACAAAATTGCTGAAAATGGGGAAACCCAAAATATGGTAGTAGAATACATAATGGAAGGATCAAACAAAGGGTAACTGAAAATAAGTGAACACAAGAGATTGCAGTGCATAAATAAAGAGAGGCAAAGCATTCCTTTGTGTCATACAAGACCATTGATGAGAATAAAAGGGGCAGTATGATATGAGGGTGAATGGAAGGGGGGGATAATGCAATGTCGTGCTGAAGGGTTGGTGGGATTTGAACAAAGCGTGCTAGCTAAGGTAATTGACAGCTGCAGGACAGCGTGGGGAAAATATGTACATGCATTGACTTGGTTAAATGATAAACATCAACCAGTTGACTTAAAGAGCTTCACACGATGTCCTCTGTGTTTCAGGTCCAGTGGGTGTATTTATTTGAACATTAACACAGGCGGTGCCAAGTTGATGAGGAGATCAGCGCTGTCATTATGAACGTTTGGTGGGCCTGTGGAGCGAAGGCCTATGCTCAGCTGCCTCCCAACTGTAGCGGACTTCGTGCAATTGTCACTCTGCACAGTCCCGCCCTGGCGGTGCCTCGAAACAGCACTGCCATGAAAATTACAATGCACGAAACAACAGTGCAGCAAAATGGGAGGCAAAAGTCGTTGAGCAGAAAAAAGTGCTAAAAATGTGGCTGCTATTCCTGATGAATTCTGACTCTTCTCAAAGGCTGCAAATTGTTTGTGTCTTTGTTGCTTACAGGTGTGCGGCTGAGGCCAACGTGAAATGGATACAACTCACACGCTATGAGTTGCTGCAGCTGGACATTTGTGATATCATCTTTGATGTCCTGGGTGTTAGTCTTAACAGTGCACACTGGGGGCGTGAGTTATGGTTGCTTAGCTTACCATAGCTGGCGAATTTCTGGGGTTTTCCAGTTTTACTTGTAACCAATAACGTCCCTTTAACAATGTTTTTTCACTGAAAGTGAAGTGCATTGGAAAGTGCTGTTTGGCTGTCCCTGGCTGTCCTTTGCTGCTGTGCTGACTACTGAAGCAGAAACTGCATTCCTACAGCATACTTTACATATTTTGCGAAAAAATAACTTGGCCCTGCCCCCTGACCCCGGAAATGCCTTTATCAGAAGAGGTTGCGTGTATTTTCATGCGCGCATTTTCGGAAGTGCTTTGGAAGTGCTGCTTGGCTGTTTAACTGGTTCAGCTGGTGAGCTGGGACGAGCAGTTGAAATTGTGTAGCTGCAACTGCCTATATTCCCAATATAGAATATTCTGTTAAGCAAACTGATGATTACTGTCACAGAGCAGCCTCCTCTCCGACTGTTATCCCTCCTCAGCTGATCATGGCCGACGGCAATGAAAGTCCTCAAAAAGAATTAACAGTAATAGCTGAAGCTGAAGCAGTCTTAAAACAAATCTCCATTTCCTTTATTCAGCCCAGGGCTGGACTGGCCCACCGGGACACCGGGACTTCCCCCAGTAGATCTCGGGGCCTCTTTTCTTGCTTTGGGGTCTTCTTGTGGATGGATACATGATCAATCATCTGAGTGACATCCAGGCCAGCTTGGGAGGTTCACTCTAAACTGGCTGCTGCTGTCTAGACTCTCGGGCTTCTGCAGTTCTGCACAGCCAGGCCCACACCTGCGCATTTGTGGTGGGTATTGCATGGGCCAGGTATTGACAACGGCACGTGCCCAGTGCCCTAGTGTGTGTCTGTGCTTGCATCACATGATATGCAATGCGCAGGTGCAGGCAACAGGGGTCGCCCGTGCCGAGCCGACCGCCGTGCTGACTGCTGTCTGAGAGAGAGTGTTCAGACAGCGAGGGTGAGGCGATTGCTGCTTGCTGGCTGCTGCTACTTCCCTATTCAGTTGAGGTGTGAGTATATGTTTTCTTTATTTGGGACGAAAGTGGAGTACAGGTCACCAGTATGCTTGAAACCGTCATTGTTACACAATTATCTTTTTTGCTTCTTGTATGACATAGAAAACAAACACCAAGCAAAAACTGGCCAAAGATGTATACAACTGTGCCTTCTTGTGTGCTATGCAAATGCGGAAATAATTTGATCAAGTGTAAACTTGTATAAAAACTGGATATGAAACTCTTTGGGTCTGCTATGGCGAGCTGCAGTTTTGTTTCCATGACAGTACTGCATACTTTACATGCATGCAGTAGCCTGCAGTCCCATCGCACCTACACATCGCAGAATTGCAAACGTGAGCTCATGGGAAATCCTGTGTGAAAGCTGTGCATGATTTTAGGAATCCGCAGTGTATTCCTGTGGATGAGGCAAAGAGACTGTTTTACTGTATTTCATGGGCACTCAGCTGCACAGTTGCAGGGGGACACCAGATCTAGGTAAAAGAAACACAATTCATATTCCTGTGTTTTGTGCATGTCAACCGATACGTGCCCCTTCTGTGTGGACGTGCTAATCAATCTTTCACGGGTTGTGGGATGCTGTCAAAGGCCTTCGATCCACTGACCTGTCTTACAGGAAGGATACTTGGTTCTGACTTGCGAGAAGAAACATCATGATCTTTCACACAGGATGAACCTGAGCTAGTGCCATGTTGCAGTCACTGTCTTTTCCGTTTTTTTATCCAGTGCAGACTGCATGTAATATGTGCTTAATTGGTGTATATCTTATGTTGTTGTAAACTAAATGAGCTGTAATGTAATGGGCCTAGTTATGGACTCCCATACTACCAGCAGCCTCAGGCACTGTTTTCTCTCTGTCTTGGAAACTGGATGCGCAGTCTGCTTGTGCTGTGACGTCTTATTTAGCCCCCCCCCCTCACCTTGACTTATTGTCTTGTTCTCTCAGACTATCCTCGTTCTCTAGTCTGGCCCTCTTCCACCCCGCTCTATTTATCTGCTGTGTTTCTTCCATGACTGTGAGCATTCGTCACAGCTCACCGGGATACGCAGGAGAGATAGTGATTGCCATTCGCACTTTCTGAGATTCAAAATGGTGCTATATTCATGATTGTCCAAGGCTTTGGGTCTCAACACTCTTGGTCCCATGCTGCCCATTAACTATATTGTACCCACTGAACATGCACCATCTGGGTTGTTTATTGGGGTGCGTGCTTTCTTCAGAGAATCGCTATTGTACCACAATTTCTGGTAGCAAGCAGGATTTTCGGGGATAAGACAAGGTTAAAGTTAACATATGGGTATAGGATGGTGGAATAACCAGTAAGGGTTGAGGAGACTAGATGAACACCATAGATTAGAGATGTACTGGGGAGCCAGGGAGCCCTGTGTTTACCACCTCTGGCTCTAAACCTCGGAGCGGGTGGCAGTACCCAGGCCCCATGGTTTCGTCTGATCCCTTTTACTAACTTCAAACATGGGACTACATCATGGAGTTTTGTGGTGATCGTTGTTGTGCTCCACAATAGAAGTTGTTGTTGGTAAGCTAAAACAAGGCTACTTTACTTGCAAGCTGCACCTGCACTTGTATGAAACGGCAACTGAATTGCCACTTACCACTTCCACTGGCAGCTACCGGTAACCACTAATGAACCCAACAGCTTTGCCAGTCCCCTTTATACCTTTATAAACTACTCAGGTGGCTGGAGAAGTCTGCAGACACCCTCATTCCCTTTTTTGTTTTGTGTGGCTCTTAACTTCCTGCTTTAATTCTGCATTTCCAGTATGGAACGGCCCCCCTCTTTTGAAAGGCCAGTCCATCTCGGTTCTTAATCTTGCACCACCATCCTCTCCTTCACATTCCCAGGCTCAGTACATCCTCTCACTCGCTACGTTGTCGGTCTCTCACACGCTTTCTAGTGCTCCTTATGCCGCGCCCGCTTTTCCCTGTGCTTTTCACCTCTTTCCCAGGACGTTTGCTGGCTTTCTCCCCATTCCTAGTCTAACTGTCATCTCTCCCTCTCTGCACTCCTAGTGATCTGGTTCTGTGTCTGAATTCCAGTCTCTCATCTTCTTGCATTCTTAATTTATCACTGCCCCTCCCTTTATCTCCATCCATTTTCTCAGTCCCCTGTCTTTCCACCCCCTCTCAATGTCTTGCTCTTCAATTATGTAACTACTCTCTTGTCTATAACCCTTGCCTCTCTTCTGCTGTCTGTGGCACCCATGATCCTTTTTGTTAGGAAGAATTCTTAGAAATTTGATAATTCCCTTCTACCTTAGGCACCCCCAGCTCTTTTTGCTGGACTTTAGGACTTTTAATTTCTAACCTGGAGAGAGTGTGACCTTTTTCACACTCTCTCATGTATTTTTCTGTGATTTGGACTTTGAAGTCTGACAAAATCCATAGGCATCATCTTTACATTGTGACAGGCATCATCTGTACATTGTGAGACACAGCACCTTCAGTGCAGTGGCACATGGAAGTCGATTGGATTTCCCAAAGGTTTAAATACCTTCTCTTGGTGAAACAACTGTTTCCAAGAGCAGTGAATTGAAATTAACTTTACTTACATTGTGTAACTCTCTATACTCAACACACACTATTTTACCATAGGGTACTGGAGGGGTTACTCATGTAAAAATGTTTATGTTACCCTTTCTACAATTAATGGCTTGTGGCAGTGGTTTCCTTTTTCATACCATTGTGTTTTTGTACCGTGGTCTGCAATTGGAGCTGCAGTAAAGAACATTTTGAATGAAGCTAATTCAAATTGAAACAAGTGAACTAATGAAGTAAAAACATAAATTGAGGAGTAAAGCCATTTTTGTCATAAAGGAGAAAATTACATTCATGAACATTTGCAAGGTTGAACATATACAAACCTAAGAATAATTGAAGGACTTTGGGAAGCCAAACAACATTTTGAATGAAGCTAATTCAAATTGAAACAAGTGAACTAATGTAGTCAAAACATAAATTGGGGAGCAACACCATTTTTGTCATAAAGGAGAAAACAAGCAAATCCTGGAACATTTGTAGGGTTGAACATAAACAAACCTAAGAACAATTGAAGGACTTTGGGGAGCCAAAGAACATTTTGAATGAAGTTAATTCAAATTGAAACAAGTGAACTAATTAAGTAAAAACTTAAATTAAATGAAGGGAATTCAATTTGAGGTTTATAACAAAATGAAGCTAATCAAAGTAAGGTTGAACATAAACAAACCTAAGAACAATTAAAGGACTTTGGGAAGCCAAAGAACATATTGAATGAAGCTAAGTCAAATTGGAACAAGTGAACTAA
The DNA here is from genome assembly GCF_040938575.1 of Ambystoma mexicanum. Taxonomy (NCBI): domain Eukaryota; kingdom Metazoa; phylum Chordata; class Amphibia; order Caudata; family Ambystomatidae; genus Ambystoma; species Ambystoma mexicanum. The sequence continues at coordinate 873,926,283 of NC_090936.1, forward strand.
TGAAGTAAAAACATAAATTGAATGCCATTGCTGCAGACGGGTTACCACCAGATTCCTAATAATTGGTTGGCAGCTATCTTCCCAGTGTCACTAGGAAATTTCAGGTCTATTGACCTGGAAAGTCAGGTAGTGGGAAATGTTAGTCTGTCTTCCTGTGGAGTTGCATAGCACTGTATGGTAATTGGGACATGGGGGCACCGGCAGCGTTGGTAATGGGGCCGGTGGCCTCATGATAAGTATGTCCTATGGGGCTGGAGTTTTGAAAGTGTGGGAGTTGTTGTTGCACTATTTGTATTAAAAATAGTGCACTGCAGGTCCCCGTATGCAGAGCAAAATCGAGAAGCAAGAAGCATGTACAGATTAGAAAGGAGAATGTTAGGTAACAAGTATGCATGTGTGAGAAAGTTAATGAAATTGCACACACTGAGTGTTATTGCAATATGTTGGAGAAATTGTTTCAATTTGGTTTTATTTATTAAAAAATTACACACAGCACTGTTGTAAATGTACACATGCATTTATTTGTTTTACTTGAAATTGTGTTGAAATGAATAGTTTTAAACTCATTGAATTTTGCCATTTTTCATTCCATGTACATGCCATGCTTTAGTAACATACATGCAGTTTTCATTTTGAGTATGCATTGTGGGAATTTTAGTGCAGCTTTGTTAGTTTGGAGAAGTAGTTTTAAAGGTCAGAGGATGAAAGAAGAAAATATCAGTTTGTACATTAGAATGAGTGATATGGGCAAGCATGTGTGTTTTGCTAATATATTGATGTTTCACACCGGATCTGGCACTTAAACATGCTGCGGAAGTGTTTCAAATGTGGTTTTCTTTTGTTTCACAAAAAAGACAGAGAGTTCTGCTGAAATTACAAATATGTGTTTTGAAAGTGTTATGAAAATATTAATTAAAAGAAAAGTTTGCAACTACACAGTGAGTAAGTAAGTGAGTGCCATTCGCTGTCAGGAGGTGGGACAAATGACAGTATGATTATTGAGTAGGTTAATGCAGGGTAAGTGGTAGGAACCCTGTTGATATGCATTTGTGAAAGAATTGGAAATGTAATTCGAAAAAGGTATGCATACCTGTACTTTGTGTTGATAGATGCAGATGTGGATGAATCTGCAAGTAGGAATCTTGGATAGTTTTACAGTAGTTTTTGATGCAGATACTTGGGAATAACAGGAGACACATACTCTGAGTGTTGCACAGTACATCCGAAGTGTTGAACTGAGATGACAGAGTTAAATGTAGAGTTCTTGGATGTGATTGATGGATGTGTGTGTGACTGCTTAACAGTAGTCAATGAGAAAGTACTGCAAAGATTAAAGTGGAAAGGGAAGAAGGGCTGTCCTGTGTTACAGGTCTGTGGAGAGTGCAGTAGTCCGCGCACAGGGCGTGCCACATAAGGGTCTCTTCAGGATGCCTAGCATGGACAGGGGACTGTGAGGATTAGCCAATCAGGTCTTCTGATCGTGCTTTAAAGGAAGAAAGGGCAACCGTTTTGTTCATTGCTCTGTGTAGTGAAGATGGGTGTGGCTGCAGAGATGGAGAGACTCAGTGTGTGGCTGGTGGCAGATTGTTTCATTATTAATTTGCAGAAGTACACAGACATATGTGACATTTCTGCCAATCTTGGATTAGAGGGAGTGGAGGCTTTGTGGTGTGGTGTGCTTGGGAGAAACTTTAAGGGTGTATTTGCACTTTGTAAAGATGTGGCTGTTTTGTGAGATATGTTAGGGGAGGAAGGGATTGAGGTTTCATTGTGGTGTCTTTGATTGAAGGAATTTCCTGGGGATGATTGGTTGGGACAAGGGGAAGGGGCACAGGTACAAGTGGGGTAGTGGTATCAAATATTGTCTTTAACATTATTTTTAACAAATGTCATTAACTGTACACAATTATTGTTAAATTCATCAATTTTTGCAGATATGTTTAGTAGTAAATTTTCTGCATTTGGAGTTAGGGGCTGTCTGCGCTCATATTCTTGGTCATTTGATAGTAATTTGGGGCCACTTTCTTTATTTGCACTATGTACTGTTAAAAAGAAAACCATGTTTTAGTGACATGTCAAACAATTTACATCACTTTTTCTATTTTAAAAATTATATTCTGTACCATTAGAGTTGTTTCCTTCACTCATTTCATCATGGGGGAAATGTTCTTATAACCACTGCATTGTGATTGCCATTTCTGTTTAAAGAAAGCAATACTGATATTTCTTACAAGTCATGTACATACAACAAACTCTAATGTTACATGGAAAAATATAGTGTACTTACAACTTTTTGTAAGGGTTTCTTCTGAGTAGCTTGGAGTTGCTTGTGAATGTGTATGCAAGGTTGCACTGCGGTAATACTGTTAGATATACAATTCACTTTTGTGCTTGGTGCATTCCATTATGTTGCGCAACCTATGAAATTGTTTTTCTGGTTTCAAAAGTAAAGAATTTGCATACATATTTAATTTTTGAATGTGCTACATATATCTGGTGTTGTTTAAAGTACATGTCTTTGCTCGTTGCAGGGTATAATAATGTAAGGTAACCCCTGTGCTTTTGGGCAGTGTGAAATGCTGTCCGAAAGTCCGCGGACAGTCGCACAGTCGCACAGTCTGTGGACTCTGTGGCAATCATGTTGGGGGTATTTATTTTTATTTTATTTATTTGCATTTATAAAGCGCACAGAGCTGCCCTGAGGCATCGTGGCGCTGTTACAGAAGGCTTGAGCTTAACATACAAAGGCTTGAGCTTAACATAGGTAGGATGAGACAGTAGGTAGCATTAGTACAGTGACAGGTTGTACGGGACAGAGTGGTCCAAGCGTTCATGCTTGCTGTGGTTACAGTGCAAGCTTAACATGTTGGTTAGAGACAATTAGCAGAATAGAAAGGTTTTTAGGTTTTTGCGAAAGGAGGTGTATGTTTTTTCATTCCTAAGGGGTAGGGGGGCAGTATGATGTAAGGGACATGTAGAAAATTAAGGCTATCTGGGTAAAAACCCATGACATTCAGTGAAAACAATTTGTTAAAGGGACGTTATAATTAAGTTGCACAAATAAACACCTATCAAATTCAGTGAAAAAACTTTGTTAAAGGGACGTTATGGTTAGGTTGCACTAATAAAAACCTAACAAATTCAATGGAAAACTTTCTTAAAGGGATATTATGGTTACAAGTAAAATCGAAAACCCCAAGAAATTCAACAAGTATGGTAAGGTAAGCAACCATAACTCGCACCACCACTGTGCACATCTAAGACTAACACCCACGACATGAAAGATGACATGACAATTTTCCTTGAAGCCATCACTCATCACCTCAGAGATTTGGGCTTCTTCGTTTTGGTTACTCAATGTAGAAATGTGTAAATGAAAAAGTTGCAATATATGTAGAAGACGTTAACCTTCTTGTATATTGTAGAAGTGCTTGGGTTAGGGTTTGGTGTCAGCCAGCTCATGGTGCACAGATATAAGCCTATACCCAGGCCATACACACACAATTTATACGAGTACCTCATAATGAACTGTAATGTTATTGCCATTTTTTATTGATACTCTTTCTGTCTTCTGTACTGTAGTATGCCAGTATAAGCCTCCAATTTCTATGCATTGTGGATCATGGAAGTTAAAGTTATTAGCAATTCAATTTTTGGGTTTCCTATTCATCTCGATACTCAACTAAACTATAGAGCAGAGACTGCCGCCCTATTATATATACATTATAGGACAGCGGTCTCTGCCCTATAGTTAAGGTCAGGCGGAGTTACATCGGAAATCGAAACATTTTCAGGGTAATTCATAGAAATTCGCACAAAAGTGGCGCACGCGACTGGCGCACAGCGTGCCCGTGCGAATGTCTGCGCCAGCCGCGTGCGCTAAAATCGATTTCCGCGCACAGCGTATTCATGGATTTTCGCATCCAAAACCAGCCGTGGCGCAGGGTGGCGCAGCGACCCTGTAGCAGTGCCAGTTACGCCCCCAAGAACGCCCTCGCGCAAGGAAAAGCCTTCAAAATCCCCAAATAATCGCAAAGGGCTGCGCTAACCCTGGACCAGTTCACAGGGCTGGCAAAGAGCAAACGCCAAGCGGGGAACGTGTATTTCAGTGGTTCGCGGGAAGTTCCACACGCGATTGTCCTGTGTACGTGTGCATCAGGGATGCGCGGGAAGTATCACACGCAAAATCAGCAGGGTATGTGTATTTCAGGGGTGCGTGGGAAGTATCACACGCGATTCCAGCAGGGTACATGTATTTCAGGGGTGCGTGGGAAGTATCACACGCAATTCCAGCAGGGTATGTGTATTACAGGGGTGCGCGTGAAGTTCCACACGCGATTTCAGCAGGGTACGTGTATTGCATGGGTGCGCGGGAAGTTCCACACGCGATTGGCCCCGTGCGAGCAAGGTACGTGCATTCCAGGGGTGCGCGGGAATTTCCACACGCGATTTCAGCAGGGTACGTGTATTTCAGGGGTGCGCGGGAAGTTCCACACGCGATTTCAGCAGGGTACATGTATTTCAGGGGTGAGCGGGAAGTTCCACACGCGATTGGCCCTGTGCGAGCAGGGTACGTGTATTTCAGGGGTGCGCGGGAAGTTCCACATGCGATTGGCCCCGTGCGAGAAGGGTACGTGTATTCCAGGGGTGCGCGGGAAGTTCCACACGCGATTTCAGCAGGGTACGTGTATTTCAGGGGTGCGCGGGAAGTTCCACACGCGATTTCAGCAGGGTACGTGTATTTCAGGGGTGCTGGGGAGTACTACACGTGAATTGGCCGGGTGGGTTCTCCCAGGTGTTTGCTCTACAACCTCCACGGCCCCTGCAGGCAGCCCACACCACGGGGGACTACCCTGCACCACTGCTCATGTCCTGCAGGCAACCCATCCACCGTGGGCATGCCCCCCAGCCAACCCACATGTCACCTTGCACTACTGATCAACAATGCATGTCTCCCAGCACCCCCACCCCCCAGCAGTCAGGGGCACCCTCCACCAGGGCCCCACCCATGTCTACCACCACCCCCACCCCCAGCAGTGCAGGGGCAGCCTCCACCAGGCCCCCACTCATGTCTCCCTGCACCCCCTACCCCCCAGCAGTCAGGGGCACCCTCCACCAGGGCCCCACCCATGTCTACCACCACCCCACCCCCAAGCAGTGCAGGGGCAGCCTCCACCAGGCCCCCTCTCCTGTCTCCCTGCACACCCACCCCCCAGCCACCAGGGGCAGCCTCCACCAGGCCCCCACTCATGTCCCCTATTACCCCCACCCCCCAGCAGTGCAGGGGCAGCCTCCACCAGGCCCCCACTCATGTCTACCACCACCCCCACCCACCAGCCACCAGGGGCAGCCTCCATCAGGCCCCCACTCATGTCCCCTATTACCCCCACCCCCCAGCAGTGCAGGGGCAGCCTCCACCAGGGCCCCATCCATGTCTACCACCACCCCCACACCCAGCAGTGCAGGGGCAGTCTCCACCAGGCCCCCACTCATGTCTCCCTGCACCCCTACCCCCCAGCAGTCAGGGGCACCCTCCACCAGGGCCCCACCCATGTCTACCACCACCCCCACCCCCCATCATTGCAGGGGCAGCCTCCACCAGGCCCCCACTCCTGTCTCCCTGCACCCCCACCCCCAGCCACCAGGGGCAGCCTCCACCAGGCCCCCACTCATGTCCCCTATTACCCCCACCCACCAGCAGTGCAGGGGCAGCCTCCACCAGGCCCCCACTCATGTCCAACTCATGTCTCCCACCACCCTCACCCCCCAGCCACCAGGGGCAGCCTCCACCAGGCCCCCACTCATGTCCCCTATTACCCCCACCCCCCAGCAGTGCAGGGGCAGCCTCCACCAGGCCCCCACTCATGTCCAACTCATGTCTCCCACCACCCTCACCCCCCAGCAGTGCAGGGGCAGCCTCCACCAGGCCCCCACCCATGTCTCCCTGCACCCCCTACCCCCCAGAGGTCAGGGGCACCCTCCACCAGGCTCCCACTCCTGTCTCCCAGCACCCCACCCCCCAGCCACCAGGGGCAGCCTCCACCAGGCCCCCACTCATGTCTCCCACCACCCCCACCCCCCAGCAGTCAGGGGCACCCTCCACCAGGCCCCCACTCCTGTCTCCCTGCACCCCCTACCCCCCAGCAGTCAGGGGCATCCTCCACCAGGCTCCCACTCCTGTCTCCCAGCACCCCCACCCCCCAGCCACCAGGGGCAGCCTCCACCAGGCCCCCACTCATGTCTCCCTGCACCCCCACCCCCAGCAGTGCAGGGGCAGCCTCCACCAGGGCCCCACCCATGTCTACCACCACCCCCACCCCCCAGCAGTGCAGGGGCAGCCTCCACCAGGCCCCCACTCATGTCTACCTGCACCCCCTACCCCCCAGCAGTCAGGGGCACCCTCCACCAGGGCCCCACCCATGTCTACCACCACCCCCAGCCCCCAGCAGTGCAGGGGCAGCCTCCACCATGCCCCCACTCCTGTCTCCCGGCACCCCCACCCCCCAGCCACCAGGGCATTCTCCACCAGGCCCCCACTCATGTCCCCTATTACCCCCACCCCCCAGCAGTGCAGGGGCAGCCTCCACCAGGGCCCCACCCATGTCTACCACCACCCCCACCCCCCAGCAGTGCAGGGGCAGCCTCCACCAGGCCCCCACTCATGTCCAACTCATGTCTCTCACCCCCCAGCAGTGCAGGGGCAGCCTCCACCAGGCCCCCACCCATGTCTCCCTGCACCCCCTACCCCCCAGCAGTCAGGGGCACCCTCCACCAGGCTCCCACTCCTGTCTCCCAGCACCCCCACCCCCAGCCACCAGGGGCAGCCTCCACCAGGCCCCCACTTATGTCTCTCACCACCCCCACCCCCCAGCAGTCAGGGGCACCCTCCACCAGGCCCCCACTCCTGTCTCCCTTCACCCCCTACCCCCCAACAGTCAGGGTCACCCTCCACCAGGCTCCCACTCCTGTCTCCCAGCACCCCCACCCTCCAGCCACCAGGGGCAGCCTCCACCAGGCCCCCACTCATGTCCCCTATCACCCCCAGCCCCCAGCAGTGCAGGGGCAGCCTCCAGCAGGCCCCCACTCATGTCTCCCTGCACCCCCACCCCCCAGCAGTGCAGGGGCAGCCTCCACCAGGGCCCCACCCATGTCTACCACCACCCCCACCCCCCAGCAGTGCAGGGGCAGCCTCCACCAGGCCCCCACTCATGTCTCCCTGCACCCCCTACCCCCCAGCAGTCAGGGGCACCCTCCACCAGGGCCCCACCCATGTCTACCACCACCCCACCCCCCAGCAGTGCAGGGGCAGCCTCCACCAGGCCCCCACTCCTGTCTCCCTGCACCCCCACCCCCCAGCCACCAGGGGCAGCCTCCACCAGGCCCCCACTCATGTCCCCTATTACCCCCACCCCCAGCAGTGCAGGGGCAGCCTCCACCAGGCCCCCACTCATGTCCAACTCATGTCTCCCACCACCCTCACCCCCCAGCCACCAGGGGCAGCCTCCACCAGGCCCCCACTCATGTCCCCTATTGCCCCCACCCCCCAGCAGTGCAGGGGCCGCCTCCACCAGGCCCCCACTCATGTCCAACTCATGTCTCCCACCACCCTCACCCCCCAGCAGTGCAGGGGCAGCCTCCACCAGGCCCCCACTCATGTCTCCCTGCACCCCCTACCCCCCAGCAGTCAGGGGCACCCTCCACCAGGCTCCCACTCCTGTCTCCCAGCACCCCCACCCCCCAGCCACCAGGGGCAGCCTCCACCAGGCCCCCACTCATGTCTCCCACCACCCCCACCCCCAGCAGTCAGGGGCACCCTCCACCAGGCCCCCACTCCTGTCTCCCTGCACCCCCTATCCCCCAGCAGTCAGGGGCACCCTCCACCAGGCTCCCACTCCTGTCTCCCAGCACCCCCTATCCCCCAGCAGTCAGGGGCACCCTCCACCAGGCTCCCACTCCTGTCTCCCAGCACCCCCACCCCCCAGCCACCAGGGGCAGCCTCCACCAGGCCCCCACTCATGTCTCCCACCACCCCCACCCCCAGCAGTCAGGGGCACCCTCCACCAGGCCCCCACTCCTGTCTCCCTGCACCCCCTACCCCCCAGCAGTCAGGGGCACCCTCCACCAGGCTCCCACTCCTGTCTCCCAGCACCCCCACCCCCCAGCCACCAGGGGCAGCCTCCACCAGGCCCCCACCCATGTCTCCATGCACCCCCTACCCCCCAGCAGTCAGGGGCACCCTCCACCAGGCTCCCACTCCTGTCTCCCAGCACCCCCACCCCCAGCCACCAGGGGCAGCCTCCACCAGGACCCCACTCATGTCTCCCACCACCCCCACCCCCAGCAGTCAGGGGCACCCTCCACCAGGCCCCCACTCCTGTCTCCCTGCACCCCCTACCCCCACCCCCAGCAGTCAGGGGCACCCTCCACCAGGATCCCACTCCTGTCTCCCAGCACCCCCACCCCCCAGCCACCAGGGGCAGCCTCCACCAGGCCCCCACTCATGTCCCCTATTACCCCCACCCCCCAGCAGTGCAGGGGCAGCCTCCACCAGGCCCCCACTCATGTCTCCCACCACCCCCACCCCCAGCAGTCAGGGGCACCCTCCACCAGGCCCCCACTCCTGTCTCCCTGCACCCCCTACCCCCCAGAGGTCAGGGGCACCCTCCACCAGGCTCCCACTCCTGTCTCCCAGCACCCCACCCCCCAGCCACCAGGGGCAGCCTCCACCAGGCCCCCACTCATGTCTCCCACCACCCCCACCCCCCAGCAGTCAGGGGCATCCTCCACCAGGCTCCCACTCCTGTCTCCCAGCACCCCCACCCCCCAGCCACCTGGGGCAGCCTCCACCAGGCCCCCACTCATGTCTCCCTGCACCCCCACCCCCAGCAGTGCAGGGGCAGCCTCCACCAGGGCCCCACCCATGTCTACCACCACCCCCACCTCCCAGCAGTGCAGGGGCAACCTCCACCAGGCCCCCACTCATGTCTACCTGCACCCCCTACCCCCCAGCAGTCAGGGGCACCCTCCACCAGGGCCCCACCCATGTCTACCACCTTCCCCACCCCCCAGCAGTGCAGGGGCAGCCTCCACCAGGCCCCCGCCCCCACTCCTGTCTCCCGGCACCCCCACCCCCCAGCCACCAGGGCAGCCTCCACCAGGCCCCCACTCATGTCCCCTATTACCCCCACCCCCCAGCAGTGCAGGGGCAGCCTCCACCAGGGCCCCACCCATGTCTACCACCACCCCCCACCCCCCAGCAGTGCAGGGGCAGCCTCCACCAGGCCCCCACTCATGTCCAACTCATGTCTCCCACGACCCTCACCCCCCAGCAGTGCAGGGGCAGCCTCCACCAGGCCCCCACCCATGTCTCCCTGCACCCCCTAACCCCCAGCAGTCAGGGGCACCCTCCACCAGGCTCCCACTCCTGTCTCCCATCACCCCCACCCCCCAGCCACCAGGGGCAGCCTCCACCAGGCCCCCACTTATGTCTCTCACCACCCCCACCCCCCAGCAGTCAGGGGCACCCTCCACAAGGCCCCCACTCATGTCTCCCTTCACCCCCTACCCCCCAGCAGTCAGGGGCACCCTCCACCAGGCTCCCACTCCTGTCTCCCAGCACCCCCACCCCCCAGCCACCAGGGGCAGCCTCCACCAGGCCCCCACTCATGTCCCCTATCACCCCCAGCCCCCAGCAGTGCAGGGGCAGCCTCCAGCAGGCCCCCACTTATGTCTCCCTGCACCCCCACCCCCCAGCAGTGCAGGGGCAGCCTCCACCAGGGCCCCACCCATGTCTACCACCACCCCCACCCCCCAGCAGTGCAGGGGCAGCCTCCACCAGGCCCCCACTCATGTCTCCCTGCACCCCCTACCCCCCAGCAGTCAGGGGCACCCTCCACCAGGGCCCCACCCATGTCTACCACCACCCCACCCCCCAGCAGTGCAGGGGCAGCCTCCACCAGGCCCCCACTCCTGTCTCCCTGCACCCCCACCCCCCAGCCACCAGGGGCAGCCTCCACCAGGCCCCCACTCATGTCCCCTATTACCCCCACCCCCCAGCAGTGCAGGGGCAGCCTCCACCAGGCCCCCACTCATGTCCAACTCATGTCTCCCACCACCCTCACCCCCCAGCCACCAGGGGCAGCCTCCACCAGGCCCCCACTCATGTCCCCTATTACCCCCACCCCCCAGCAGTGCAGGGGCAGCCTCCACCAGGCCCCCACTCATGTCCAACTCATGTCTCCCACCACCCTCACCACCCAGCAGTGCAGGGGCAGCCTCCACCAGGCCCCCACTCATGTCTCCCTGCACCCCCTACCCCCCAGCAGTCAGGGGCACCCTCCACCAGGCTCCCACTCCTGTCTCCCAGCACCCCCACCCCCCAGCCACCAGGGGCAGCCTCCACCAGGCCCCCACTCATGTCTCCCACCACCCCCACCCCCAGCAGTCAGGGGCACCCTCCACCAGGCCCCCACTCCTGTCTCCGTGCACCCCCTACCCCCCAGCAGTCAGGGGCACCCTCCACCAGGCTCCCACTCCTGTCTCCCAGCACCCCCTACCCCCCAGCAGTCAGGGGCACCCTCCACCAGGCTCCCACTCCTGTCTCCCAGCACCCCCACCCCCCAGCCACCAGGGGCAGCCTCCACCAGGCCCCCACTCATGTCTCCCACCCCCCCACCCCCAGCAGTCAGGGGCACCCTCCACCAGGCCCCCACTCCTGTCTCCCTGCACCCCCTACCCCCCAGCAGTCAGGGGCACCCTCCACCAGGCTCCCACTCCTGTCTCCCGGCACCCCCACCCCCCAGCCACCAGGGGCAGCCTCCACCAGGCCCCCACTCATGTCTCCCTGCACCCCCTACCCCCCAGCAGTCAGGGGCACCCTCCACCAGGCTCCCACTCCTGTCTCCCAGCACCCCCACCCCCCAGCCACCAGGGGCAGCCTCCACCAGGCCCCCACTCATGTCTCCCACCACCCCCACCCCCAGCAGTCAGGGGCACCCTCCACCAGGCCCCCACTCCTGTCTCCCTGCACCCCCTACCCCCACCCCCAGCAGTCAGGGGCACCCTCCACCAGGCTCCCACTCCTGTCTCCCAGCACCCCCACCCCCCAGCCACCAGGGGCAGCCTCCACCAGGCCCCCACTCATGTCCCCTATTACCCCCACCCCCCAGCAGTGCAGGGGCAGCCTCCACCAGGCCCCCACTCATGTCTCCCTGCACCCCCTACCCCCCAGCAGTCAGGGGCACCCTCCACCAGGCTCCCATTCCTGTCTCCCAGCACCCCCACCCCCCAGCCACCAGGGGCAGCCTCCACCAGGCCCCCACTCATGTCTCCCACCACCCCCACCCCCAGCAGTCAGGGGCACCCTCCACCAGGCCCCCACTCCTGTCTCCCTGCACCCCTACCCCCCAGCAGTCAGGGGCACCCTCCACCAGGCTCCCACTCCTGTCTCCCTGCACCCCCACCCCCCAGCCACCAGGGGCAGCCTCCACCAGGCCCCCACTCATGTCCCCTATTACCCCCACCCCCCGGCAGTGCAGGGGCAGCCTCCACCAGGCCCCCACTCATGTCTCCCTGCACCCCCACCCCCCAGCAGTGCAGGGGCAGCCTCCACCAGGGCCCCACCCATGTCTACCACCACCCCCACCCCCCAGCAGTGCAGGGGCAGCCTCCACCAGGCACCCACTCATGTCTCCCTGCACCCCATACCCCCCAGCAGTCAGGGGCATCCTCCACCAGGGCCCCACCCATGTCTACCACCATCCCCACCCCCCAGCAGTGCAGGGGCAGCCTCCACCAGGCCCCCACTCCTGTCTCCCTGCACCCCCACCCCCCAGCCACCAGGGGCAGCCTCCACCAGGCCCCCACTCATGTCCCCTATTACCCCCACCCCCCAGCAGTGCAGGGGCAGCCTCCACCAGGCCCCCACTCATGTCTACCACCACCCCCACCTCCCAGCCACCAGGGGCAGCCTCCACCAGGCCCCCACTCATGTCTCCCTGCACCCCCACCCCCCAGCAGTGCAGGGGCAGCCTCCACCAGGTCCCACCCATGTCTACCACCACCTCCACCCCCCAGCAGTGCAGGGGCAGCCTCCACCAGGCCTCCACTCATGTCTCCCTGCACCCCCTACCCCCCAGCAGTCAGGGGCACCCTCCACCAGGCTCCCACTCCTGTCTCCCATCACCCCCACCCCCCAGCAGTGCAGGGGCAGCCTCCACCAGGCCCCCACTCCTGTCTCCCTGCACCCCCACCCCCCAGCAGTGCAGGGGCAGCCTCCACCAGGGCCCCACCCATGTCTACCACCACCCCCACCCCCCAGCAGTGCAGGGGCAGCCTCTACCAGGGCCCCACCCATGTCTACCACCACCCCCACCCCCCAGCAGTGCAGGGGCAGCCTCCACCAGGCCCCCACTCATGTCTCCCTGTACCCCCTACCCCCCAGCAGTCAGGGGCAGCCTCCACCAGGCCCCCACTCCTGTCTCCCTGCACCCCCACCCCCTAGCCACCAGGGGCAGCCTCCACCATGCCCCCACTCATGTCCCCTATTACCCCCACCCCCCAGCAATGCAGGGGCAGCCTCCACCAGGCCCCCACTCATGTCTACCACCACCCCCACCCCCCAGCCACCAGGGGCAGCCTCCACCAGGCCCCCACTCATGTCTCCTACCACCCCCAACCCCCAGCAGTGCAGGGGCAGCCTCCACCAGGGCCCCTCCCATGTCTACCATCCCCCCCACCCCCCAGCAGTGCAGGGGCAGCCTCCACCAGGCCCCCACTCATGTCTCCCTGCACCCCTACCCCCCAGCAGTCAGGGGCACCCTCCACCAGGCTCCCACTCCTGTCTCCCAGCACCCCCACCCCCCAGCCACCAGGGGCAGCCTCCACCAGGCCCCCACTCATGTCCCCTATTATCCCCACCCCCCAGCAGTGCAGGGGCAGTCTCCACCAGGCCCCCACTCATGTATACCACCACCCCCACCCCCCAGCTACCAGGGGCAGCCTCCACCAGGCCCCCACTCCTGTCTCCCTGCACCCCCTACCCCCCAGCAGTCAGGGGCACCCGCTCCCAGGCCTATCTCCCAGCACCCCCGCTCCCCAGCCACCAGGGGCAGCCTCCACCAGGCCCCCACTCATGTCCAACTCATGTCACCCACCACCCCCACCCCCCAGCACTGTGGGGCACCTGGCAGCAGGCCCCCACTCATGTCCAACTCATGTTCCCCTGCACCCCCACCCCCCAGCACTGCGGGGCACCTGGCAGCAGGCCCCCACTCATGTCCAACTCATGTTCCCCTGCACCCCCAGCACTGCGGGGCACCTGGCAGCAGGCCCCCACTCATGTCCAACTCATGTTCTCCTGCACCCCCACCCCCCAGCACTGTGGGGCACCTGGCAGCAGGCCCCCACTCATGTCCAACTCATGTTCCCCTGCACCCCCACCCCCCAGCACTGTGGGGCACCTGCCAGCAGGCCCCCACTCATGTCCAACTCATGTTCCCCTGCACCCCCACCCCCCAGCACTGTGGGGCACCTGCCAGCAGGCCCCCACTCATGTCCAACTCATGTTCCCCAGCCAACATGTCATCACAATCTAGATCCCCGGTCCCTATGGTCAGCCTCCAAATGCAAAACACCCACCCGAGTATTGCATCCACCCACTCAGAAATGGCAATAACATGATAGAACAGCAATTGCAAGTTTGGAAACGAACACATGTCCCTCACATACACCCAATGGGTGTAAGTGAATCTCAAAACCCATATCATGATATGCATGAAACCAAAGAGATGATACTACACATTAAAGTTTGATAAAAAAATATGTATTAAAGAAAACATGAATTGAATCAAAAATAAACTAACAGAAATGGGAATGTAAAAAAAGTAAAAAGAAGCATGTTCATGAAAAAATGCAAAACCAAAAATCTGAATCCAAAGGAATGGTGTCCAAGGTCACAGTCCAGAAAAGAAAATCCAATGGGAAATTATAATTGAAAGCCATTGCTCCATGGTAAATTGTAAAAAGAAAAGAAAATCCAACAGTGAACTATGTACAGGTGAACAAGCCAGGGTCCATGATCCCAACAAAAGAAATGAAACCTATCTAACTACACTACCTAATAAAAAATAACTATATACAAAAATGTGGCCCATTGTCCAAAAGGTCCAAAGAAAATGCAAAAACAAAGGAAACCTAACACTAACTACATAACTATTTACATGGGCAGCGGGCTAGTCCAACGGCTCACTGGATGTTGTCATGGGCCAGGGCATCATCGAACTCCTGTTCAATGGCTTGGAGGCGGGCATGTTCCCTGGCCCTGAGGTCTCGCAGGGATAAAGCAGTGTCCAGCTCCAACTCCCTGCGGAGACCCTCGAGGCACTCAGCCCGCCTCAGCGCCCTCCGCATGGAGTTCTCCGCCCTGACCATTGTGAGCCGTTCCTCCTCTGCCCGCTGCTGCTCCGCACCTATCTGCTGGCCCAACCGCTCCCACACGGAAGCCACTCCCATTCCAGGGTTCTCCTGCCCTCCGGCCGATGCCTGCACCCCTGATGTTGATGGCCCCGAGCCATGATTCCTCCCACGTCGAGCCTGCCGCTGCCTCCGACGCAACTGCCTGTGCCAGCACGACGGCATCCAGGCTGATGGTATCCACCGACGCCGTCGTGCACGTGCCCTGCCCGATGATGCCGTCACATCCTCCATCTGCTGGGGTCCAGTTGCTGGTGTGTCCACCCCTGCTGGACCTCCGACTCCCGACTGTGGCAGGGATGGGATCCCCACCGAGCCGGCTGCATTGGTCGGGGCAGGTCCACAGGGGGCCCTGGTGGCATCTGGGCCGGAAGACGGCATGGAGAACGACTGGTGCATAGTCTCCACAGAGGAGGAGAGGGTCGCCAGATTGGCCGACACATGTAGGAAACCCCCGACCATGGCCGTTCCCAACTGGGCCACGTCGGCACGGTGCTCTCAGTGATGACGTGCAAGCTCCTCCCAGGAAGCACGCACCTCATCACGAATTGCACCTGTGCGCAACGCGACACCAATCAGGACCTTCTCCATACGGCCAGGGGTCCCCTCGTCCGCAGGTGGAGGGGAGTCAGATGACATGGACATCCCCCCTACCTGCGGACGGGCCTGGGATGGGGCATCCCTGCTGGTGCATGGTGGTGCAGTCACAGTGTCAGGGACAGTGACATGCACAGGCCCCTCCACGGTGACCTGTGCTGCCTCCTGCCCCTGCCCCTGGACTGCAACACTTGCACCAGCAGGGATGCCCCCACCAGGCCCCATGTGCACCTCAGTAGCGGCCTCCTCCTCCTCTGTGGAAACCACCAACCTGGATGGCTCCACCCCGTCTTCCGCCATTGCAAGCCCCTGTGGGGGCTCACCCACCCCTTCCGCTGCAGCCGTGGGGGCATCCCCGCCGCTTTGCTCCACAGAGCCGTCTCCGCCCTTTTCTTCACGTGGCGCTGTGTAGAGGGAGACATAGAACACAAGCATCAGGGTACTGTACAATGGTCCCCTAGACAGGAAGCAATAGCAGATGAGTGGCACTGTCAAAGATCACTTCCATCATGTCCCTCCACAACACATGGCTCAGTGCAGGTAAAACACATGCGGTAACAGGCATGGCGCATGCTATGGACATTAGCATACATGTCCAAGTGATTCTTGAAACATACACTGTTGTTTTGGAACTCACATGCATCATGGGCCACGCCTATCACATGCACACACTTCACCCTAGTTTCATCCATCTGGCCTCGTACACCACAGACACAGTGGATACAAGGATGGCTAGGCTGCATCAGTGAACCTGAACATTGCGACAGACATGTGTCATGCATCCCTGGCATTCACAAGTCACAGACACGCAGGTCAGACACACAGACATGGACAGCATACATGTACATGGCATCAGCACCCATCCTTCACGCATGTCCAGGAACAGAGACTGGCATGCTTTCATGTGGCCATTCCGCATAGGGCAACCCATGTTGCATTTGAACACATGCACCAACTGTGTGGTTCACACATTACTGGTCTCACATGCATGACGTCGCTGCACACACACATGCATACATGGCCTATGTCACACATACAGGCAAGTATTAGACAACCAGCACACTGTGACATGCCCTGTCTCACACAGCAATGCTTGGCCACTTACCGCTCAACTCCAGACGGGTCTGCCTCTCAAGGATCTGGGCGTGGAGTGCTGGGCCTACGCGTTCCAGGACCCTCATCTGGATGGTACTCATGCGGCCCCTCCACGAGGCGCCAGGCCTTCAAGAGGGTCCTGGACCTGCAGTCATCCCAGCGCTTCTTGACATGTTGGTAGTCACAGACTGCCACCCCCTCCGCGTTGATGGCAGTCACGATGTCCGTCCAGATCCGAGTCCGTCCTTCCTTGTTGGCGCGCTTACTTCCGAAGAGGGCATCATACTGCCCCAGGACTTGCTCCACCAGGACACCAACTTCGGTGGCAGAGAAGCTGGTGCCCCTCTGCCTCTCTGGCCGGGGGTTTCCAGTGGTGCCAGATGTTGCAGTGCCCGACATGGCAACCCCAGAGACAGGAGTGGGTGGGAAACTGGGTCCTGGGGCTGGGCTATGGAGCGATGGTATCCCAGTCGGGAGTCTTCTGTTCCAGCAGGGGTGGACACAGCAAATGGACCCCTGCAGATGGCTGATGTGCAGGCACCAAATGGCAGGGCACGGTGGCAGCATGCAGGCAGGCAGGCAGCAGCAGATGGCTCGTGGGAGGCTGCTCGGGGCTCTGGGGGGCAGTAATTCGGCTTTTTGGGCAGGAGCGTGGTCTTCCGTGTGCTTACGCGTGGCCAGCTTGATACGGAGTGATTTGGCACGTGAAAATCTTGCACGTCTGCGTGTAATTCGAGGAAAGGCCCTTAGCGCGTAAGCGCGTCAGCACGCATACGCGATTTCATTGAACCAAAGGCCCTTAGCGCGTAAGCGCGTCTGTGACGTTTCGCGCACGGCGTTTCCCTGGCAGGGCTTGTAGATCCCATGTGCCTTTACATTCCTCTGTACGTGCTTTTCGTGGGGTTGCGGTGCGTGTGTTTTCCAGCCGTTGGGGTTCACACGCTATTACTTCACAGCGGGTGTTGGCTACGTGTTCTTCTACACGCAAGGCAGACGGTGAGTGTTAGCCCGCTCCCCCAGGCCCGAGCCCGATCGCGTGAAAAACTTCACGCGAACCCCTGAAATACACATAGCTCGCTCCCCCAGGCCCGATCGTGTGAAAAACTTCACGCGAACCCCTGAAATACACATAGCCCGCTCCCCCCGGCCTGATCGCGTGAAAAACTTCACGCGAACCCCTGAAAAACACGTAGCCCGCTCCCCCAGGCCCGATCGCGTGTAAAACTTCACGCAAACCCCTGAAATACACGTAGCCTGCTCCCCCAGGCCCGATCGCATGTAAAACTTCACGCGAACCCCTGAAATACACGTAGCCCGCTCCCCCAGGCCCGATCGTGTGAAAAACTTCACGCGAACCCCTGAAATACATGTAGCCTGCTCCCCCAGGCCCGATCGCGTGAAAAACTTCACGCGAACCCCTGAAATACACGTAGCCCGCTCGCACAGGCACAATAGCAGAATGGGACATTCATCATTGCTGTTTATTGGCGCTTTTGTGATGCGCAGGGACGCTACCGCCTGCCTTCGTGTGGCGGACGTGTTTAGGCCTGTGCGTGTCTTTGGCCGTGTGCGGCTTTGCCCTATTCGATTCCATGAATACGTGTAGTTCGCGTGCGTGTGGGCGTTCCGTCTGCTTCCCAGCAGTACATCCCAGTTACGCCCTTATTTTCGCGCGTTGTTCCCCATCCCGCGCGTTACGCCCCGTGTTCCACCCCCTTTTTGGTGAGTGCGCCGAGGTTGTGCGCTTTCACTGTGCGCGTTGCGCACGCCGTTCGGGATGTTGCAGTGACGTGTGCGCCATGCACGGGTTTGGCGCACATCCCGAGGAAAGCACGCGCAGGGACTTCCATGAATCACACGCGTACTGCGTTACTTTTTTTGGCGCACGTTGGTTCCATGAATCGACCCCCCTATGTCTGCAGACATTAAAAGTTTCCATAGACCATAGTTGAAATGTTTGACTCTATGGATGTGATATGCTGCGGTGGTTGTGGCCAGGGCATAGAGTCTTGGGTGCATGGCCTTGGCCATGCACCCAAAACTCTATACCCTGGCCACAGCCACCGCAGCATATCACACTCATAGTTGCTTATAACTTTGGGTGAAAAACAAATGTATAAAGAACAAAGGTATTAGATACTATGGATGCGATATGCTGCTATGGTTCTCCTTATTATTGTATACTTACTGTTTGGTCTAGTAACCGGAGTACATGTATTTTTTGTTAATTTCTGTGATAAAAGAAAATAGCATGTTAGTATTAGTATTTTGTAATTACTTATGACATTGTATAATCAATATACTTTTTTTTTTTTGGACCCTCATATTTAGTAGATTACGAATCAGAGTACTGTGCAATTTGCTCAGTTTCTGTATTTGTTTCTAAAATCATTGGGTCTGTGGGAGAAAAATAAATCCATGTTGGATTAAAAAAAAACCTTTTTCTGTTATGCTACAGTTTATTTGTTTGTTTGTTTTCAGTGTTCACTTGTTGTTTCTGGCTAATGCTTTATACTTTGGCTTGTTGTATTTTTTGGAGCAGTAACATATTATTTATTTGTTTTGATATTATAAAATTTTGGAGCAGTTAGATACCAATTGGCGTATTCTAACTGTCTATTGTTTTGATATATTTTAGTGGTATTGATTTATCTATTTGGATATTGTTAAATTTTGGGACAGTTAGATACCAATTGGCGTATTCTAACTGTGTATTTTTTGGTCTAATTTAGTGGTATTCATTTATCTGATTAGTTGTTGTAGAATCTTTGAGCAGTTAGATAGCTTTTGGAGTATTCTAACAGTTTATATTTTTTTAACACAAGTTTACTTAGGGTTTAAATACAGTTTAGTTATCAAATTTTGGTTTTAAGAACATCAAATAAGCGTTTGTAAGATTTCCTGGTAATCTCTGCTTTAGAGTAATGGTACTATCATTACATTCAAACCATCCACATTTCTTTTTTATATATGCAGTGTAGTGCCCTGAATTGGTTGTGGCTCCTGCATGGTAGATTATACCTATTGTTGTGAAGGTTTTCTTACCAAGTGATATTTGACAATGTGTGAATACAGTCAGCTTGCAGTTGTTTTTGGTACCATCTGCATTGTAACGTAGAAGCATTAGTATTATGTATTTACTATGTGTTTGTATTACTAACGTGGAGCGATTATCTGAATTGCAGGTAGAGCATAATCTACCATGGTTTGCATTTTGTACAAGTTGCTGAAATGGAATGGATTCACAATTTGGTATTGATATATATATGAAGCATTCATTGGGGATTTCTTCTTGTGTCACATTGTTGCAGAGAGTGCATGTATGTTTCCACATGTATGAAATTTGAAAGATTTCATTTATAGGTATGTTTTTGTTTTCCAGTACTTGTAGTAAGTACATTAGACATTCTTGTGGATCTTCCTGTGAATTTATAGTGAATTTCACCATTCCAGCACGGTAGTCCAATTGTTGTCTTATTCCATAAACACTATACGTGTTGTCAGGATTGTTTGCTGCATTTCTGTGAAGTACTAACATTTGCAAACACAATGGGTCTGTACTGTGAAAGTAAATGTTGTCAACAATTGGTGGTAATTGAAATAGAATATTCATTGCTACATTTGCGTAGCAACTTACACCAACTATATTTGAGAATTTAAATGGTCCAGGTATTTCTGTATCTAACTGCTTTTTTTGGAGTTTGTCTTCCTTCTTTAAAGAAGTACCTGGTTTACTTTCCCTAATTGATTCTTTTTTGCTTGGTGTACTTGATGAAGTATTAGTTTCTTTTACTCTCTTTGGAGGATTTGCAGTGACATCCTGTTGCATTTCTGTTTGATTTATTGTTCTTTTATAACGTTTTACTTTTTGTGCAACAGCATATGTGTTTAGGTGGGGGTATAGTGAGCCAAGTCTATTGTATTCTAAAATGCAAGGAATATCAGCGTTTATTTTACTTGCATCAAAGTTGATTAGAAATAGACCGTCAAGTGTACGTAAGCGTGATAGTGCTACATAGCTCATGCCTTCTTTAAAGACTGTGTTACCAATATCTATCATTGCTTTGTCTAGGGTAAGACCTTGTGATTTATGAATCGTGACTGCGTATGCAAGAGTTAGGGAAAATTGTTCTCTGCGTACATACATATCTTTGAAGAGAAGGAATCTAGCTGTTGAGCATCCTATCCTTTTTACTTCTGAAAGTTTGTCAAGGAGTATATTGACAAACTGAATTTTGTTGTCGCGTGGGTATGTTTGAAAGCCAACAACTGTACCCAGTGCTTCATTAACTAGTCCTTGGTCCACGTCAAGGTTACATTTAAGCATTACTCTGCAATTTAAGGATAATTTTAATATCTTTTCTAAGCCTGCCGTGTTTGAGATTTATTTTTCTAAACTATTTAGTCTTGTTGTGGCTTGGCCACACATGGGTAGTGTCATACCATGTACATCTAGTTTGTATGTGGCGCTAATTTCCATGATTGGTTGCATTTCTTTACTTAGCATGATTTCATTGAATTTGAAACAGCTTGCAAGAGTTGGCATTAAGGCCATACAATTGACATTTTTGTGGGCTAATTGTTCCATAACATCTGTAGCACATGCATTATCGCCATAAAGTGCATTAACGTGCCGGGTTTTCAATATTGCTTCTGCTTCTTTAGAAAGTATACCAACTCTGATACTTTTTTAAATGTTGGCATAAGTGAGATCTGCAGATTACCGCATGTTTTCTGTTAATTCTCTGTGTTGGAAATGTTGCCAAAGGTTGACATTTCCAATGCTGCCAACAGTTTTACGGCAGAGTTTGTGTCCTAATGTTTTAAAAATAGGCTCACCTTTTACTGGTGTTAATTGAAGCAGATCTCCAAAAACAATAATGTGTTTTCCTGCAAAGAGCTCTTCATAGTCTGTTTTGAGTACTTCTTCTTGGAGACCATGCTCACTTCATCTATTAGTAGCATTTTCATTTGTTTCAATACTCTGAGTAATTCCATTGCAGCTTCTGCAGAAAGTTTGTAATAGTCTAATTTGTTCTGGTGTTCTACTGGTAATAGTAGTAATTGGTGTAATGTAAAACCACCTATGTTGTAGGCAGCTACACCTGTGGGGGCAGTGACAACAGCTGACAGTTTGTTGTTTGTCAATTGTTGAAGGAACTTACTAATGATTTTGATTAGGAATATTTTGCCAGAACCAGCTTCACCACTGACGTACAGTAGTATATGTTTATAATTATAGCAGGAACATTCTTTATTTTCATGTTTTACACCATGTTCAATGTGTTTTGTTACTTCTTGAAAAATGCTACTTTGCTCATTGTTTAGTTTTGATTGTAGTATAGTTAAGTCTTCCTTATCTTCATACTGACACATGGTGTTTTCTACTTCTATCATAGCTAATTCTGCCTCATTTATTATTAGTGGTTCTCCCAGTGGTTCTTGGCTTCCTGTTACAGAAGGTTGCCTACTGTCAGGAGTGTCCTTATCTAGTTGGGCTTGGAGTTCTTCTTCACGTTGCTGTTCATTGTGCAACATTGTTTTGTACTGTGTAAAGTTTACATCAGTTATAGTGCTTTCATTTGCTTTGAAAGCATCCTCATATGAGTCATAGTTATCTAGTAATTGTTCTTCTTTTCTCCATGGTTTGAAGAGTTGTAGCAGGGACATGTAATATACTTCTTTATGTTGAGGAGTCTTTAATGACAATTTGATATGATTAATTAAATTTGGTTTTGTGAGTTTAACTAAGCTGCCTTCACAGTTTGTCACTCTATATTTACCTTTTTTTCCATCAGGTTTCATATTATTTTTGTATGTGTAGTTTTGGGCTATGTGGTATAGACACATGTTTTCCAAAGTATTACTTCTGTTTGGGTAGTATGTGTCCAATACATTGTTTTTTAAAATGTCTTGGCTGTTGGGATCATGTTTGGCTATTGTTTCTATATCTTCATATGATTTTAGAACTCTTTTTCTAGATTTAGCTGGACCAAGACTTAGCCATACTATATTTTCAGATTTACCATACAATGCAGTACCAGTTAAACGCTCAGCTGCTTCATATGATCCACATTCTCTATGGGTGAGCATTTTTATGCCCAAGCTGTATAACTTCTGAGATACTGTTTTATCTGATGACAGGTCATTCCAGAGGTCTTGGAGCTCTGTCTTTTCTGCTTTAGTTAAGTATACTGTGACATATCGTGCAACTGCAGTAGAATTGTCTGCAATGTACTGCACATCTATGTTTGCATTCCATAAGTGGGCAATGATTGCATTATAATCATTGATACATTTTTCTTCTTCTTTTCTTTTTAGGTGACTTACCTTTAACACTATGTCTAACTGAAGACATGAGGTTGTTCACTTGACCTGTATTTGTAACTGGTCTAGGGAAACCAAATCGACATTTGGCGTAGTATTTCCCTTTGTTTTTGTATTTGCGACGACAATATTTTCCACATTTGTGTCTTTGAAATTGTAAAATTTGTGCATGAAGATCACTATTTGTGGCTTCTGATGGAATTTCACAAGTGACATATTTTTCAATAAACTGTAAAATAGTGGCATCACTGTCTTGACCAAATTTAGGAGCATCTTTAATCCATAAAAGCATGTGGATATGTGGTGCTCCTCTGGCTTGGTATTCTTTTCTCCAAAAGAAGTGTTGCACTTCTCCAAGGGGAGGAACAGTTTTATTACAAATAAAATGTAGCATAGCAATGAAGCGATGGTGAAAATATCTTGAAACATTAACAGGATCCAAAGAACAAAGTTCTCCAGGTGTTAGTATATCTATGTTTGTTTTGTTTTTATTTGATATCTGTAGGAAATCATGTAAATCTTCCCAGGCATATTCTGCACAACTTAATGTAACAAACCAAGTGGGTGGGCCAAGGTTTCTGATCATACAACGTAGATATCCATGACGTCGAAACCAGTACTCTTTAGTACCACGCATATTTGCTAATAGATTTGTAATATTTGATTGTAAAACCTCATCCTTTTGTTGCACTTTTCCTAATAATTGTGTAGCTGTCATATTTTGAAAGTGTGATCCTGATTTTAATATGTGTGCAACTCTGTAACATAAAGTTGCTAGTTCACTTTCAAAGAGTAGGTGGAATATGTATTCCACATTTTGTCTAAATCTGGGATCTTCAGAATACATCCGTAATGAGCGGTATTCTGAAGCTGATATTTGAATAGGTCTATCATCGTACCTTCCTCCTTTGCCAGTAGGAAGGAGTAGAGGAAAAGCACGTGCTTCTATACTTTTTTCCCATATGCTGATTGGCGATCCTTTTGTTTGACGCATTTGGTAAGTTTCCAGTACATCTTCTACGGTGTCATTACAGTGCAAAGGATGAATTGTATAATGATCTACAGTATTTGATATTGTAGCAGGATCTAGTAGCTCAAATTGACCAGCTGCTTGTGTTTCTTGAATTATTTCAGTTGTATCTTTCAAGTTTTCTTCAATATTAATTTCTTTGTAATATTCATTATTCTCTTTAAGATATTGGAAGGCTTGTCTAACTTTATATAAATCTACCAGCTGTTGCCATATTTTTTTGTCTTTTGTAGGTACTCCATTTACTAAGATAATTAAAGATTGCTGCATTGGACGTTGCACTCCTAGAGTATGCACATTTTCGTTTAGATCTGATGGTAAATAAACTACTTTTCCACGAATGCCTTTTACCAATTCAGAGAGAGGTAATTTTGCTGTTTTTGGTTGAAGGCGTATTATTGCTTGAAATGGGTGTACTGTTTGAATTATGATGCTCTCATATAAATGAAGTTGTTGTAGGGGTTTTGGTACTGGGTATAATTCCAAATTATTTGTGATAGCACGTGAAGGAGTTTGGTTGTTGTCCAGTTTTGTAGTGCAGTAACTGCAAAGTATTTAGGGCTCAGTTATTTCGTATTTGTTTTCTGCTACAAGGTAGAGAGCTAATTCAAACCATTTAGAATCTTCATTGTCTTCTATTTTGTATGATAGGTCTATAGTTTTTGTGTTACTTTTATAAAAAGTTCTACGGCAACATACACATACATGGTTTGGTACTTCAGCTGATGTACTTTAAAATGTGAGTATTTCTTTTTTGTATGTGTTTAGCAAAAGGTTGCCATGTGTAGAATTGTTGCTTAATTGGTTTAAAGCTATTTCATTCTGTAAATGGCTTTCACTTCCAAAATATTTTTTCTGGATATAGTGAATTTCTTCAAGTAGGTCTTTTGCTGTACCATGTAGAAGGATGTTATTTAACTTTGCTAGTGCTAAAGCAGGACTTTTAGCATAGTACAGTTTATAGACTAGATTTCTTATAGTTGAATGATGTGTTGATATCCTTTTGATATCATGGAAAGTGGTTTTACAAGTAGGTCCTGTAATGCAGGCCAATGAATGTCCGTGTAGTCCTGTGTACTTGCGCACTGGACAGGTATCCATATTTTGCAGTAATTTAATTTTGATTTTGTCTTTGCTTTTTACATATTTATTGAGGAATTGGCGTAAAGATTTGAAACATTGTTTGGGAATGTTACACATTGATGTGCATGGCCATTTGTACACTAGACGTTCTGATTCAGTTGAATGGAGGGGTAATTCTAAGTTTTCAGGGCATATTTTTGTAAGGAGTACTTCTTGTTCCATTATGGTATTATTCACTTTTTCATAACCTCGACCACTGCTATGTATGGCAATTGTATTTGTTTGCTTTTGTTTGTACGCTTCTTCATTAAAATATGGTTCTGTGCTCGTAGTGTGATTCCATTCACCTCCGCAGATACTTAAGAAGTTCTTTCTGTTGACATTTCGCTTATTGAGAAGTCTTTTTTGTAATTTAGTTATTAATTTTGTTAGTGGTTTCATTTTGTTTAACAGGAAAATAAATAACTTTCTTTTCAGAAGAATTGCACTGTCCATCAACGCTTCTAAGATTAATTTCCTCCGATAGGTTTTAAGCATTGAACCTGATTTCTCTCCTGTTTTTATAAGATTTTGAAGGACATTGTGATGGTACATTTTGGCTAAAATACTTTTCTTGGTATGCTTACTTTGCACTATATTAAAATTTGAAGAAGTAGTTTTATCTGTAGTGATAGCTGATTTTCTGTTAATTGTTTTTTGGTTTGTTTTACATTTTGATAGAGGAGGCAACGTTTTTGTACTTGAAACTTCTTGTGTTTCACTAAATGACTGTATTAGCTGTTTTGTTTCAACTTTTTTACAAATTCTGCTAGAGATGGATGCTTATGTTGGACACTTTTATTTTCATTTGCTCTACTTTTGCGTTGCTTTCTACAGACTTGACTTTTGGTAGGCATTCTTTAGGGTCTGTTGAAAAAAATAAAGAAGATATGGGTTGGGGTGTTCTGGAATGTATGTGTGCTGTGTGCATGAGTGTTTGAGTAAGATGATAAAGATGTATGTAATGGTGTGTGATTGTGCATTGGGAACTACAACTACTAGGGATAGGTATTCTTGAATTTATGTGTTACTAAACTGGGGTTCAGATGACAAAAAAAAGTAAGCTAGTGGTGTGGAAAAGTAAAAATAGTAAATCTAATGTATGCAATTTAAACAGTTGTTTGTTCTATAATATGAAAATTGTAGCGGTTCAGTTGGGTAATTTGTGTGTCCAAAAATAGGAATTTGTGGGCCATTCTGGCTGTAAATAGCTGTTTAAGACATGGAGATTTTTGGACAAAATGGTACACAATCTCTATTTTTAGGCACCGAAATAGCTTGTATTAACGTTATAGTATGTTTGATTAATAATACAAATATTATGGTGATATTCTACTTACTTTTTTTCTTAAATTAACAGGTAACTTCTTAGTTCTTCTTTGTTCTTCGAATTCGACTGCTTCTTTTCAGGAGATTGGTCTTCACTGCAATTGTAAAAGCTTCAAATTAGTAACTTTGTTTGTATATAGCGCTGTTTTTAATTTACATATTGATTTTTTTAATTGAAATCCTCAGTGCCTTCTTTAAAACCATTAAACTAATTTATTTACATAAGATACATTGCATCAGTTCAGTACATATGATATGTTCTTAATGAACAAATTGTATTGAATGACTAACTGTAGCAAAAAAAATATCTTTACTATGACTTGTGAAATTTATAATATACCAGTGAATACCACTATTTCTGTAAGTAAACTGTTCTACTTAATAGCGCCTCAATGTCATGTCTAAATTAAAGTAATTAAGTAAATAAATAAATAAAAACAAACAAATATGAACTTGTATAAGTATTTTTTTAAAGATTTAAACATAGATTGTGCTTGCATGCAATTTTGTTTGAATATATGTAGTCTATATATTTCATTTAAAAAATGTTAGTTTAACATGATTTGAGTGTGTGTGTATAAAGAAAGTAAATAGTATAAAGGTTTATAAGTGATAGTTGATTTTAGGAAATTGAAAAAAATACAGTAAATTCATTTTACAGATTACACAAGCTAAAAGTCTGTTTGAAAATGTGTTCATCTACTGTACAGAAAATATGCATACCTAAAGTTTGTGTTCATGCATATGGATATGCATGGAGCTGCAAGTAGAAATCTTGGAGACTTGTACAGTATTTCTGGTAGATGGTGCTTGCCAATGATATGACACTTGTACTCAGAGAGATTCACAGTACATTTGCAGTGCTGATCTATGATGATGCAGTTAGATGTAGAGGTCTTGAATGTGATTGGTGCATGGTCATATGATTTCTTAGCTACATCCAATGAGGGAATGGCAGAGAGAGTGAAGTGGAAATGGTAGAAGGGCTGTTCATGTTACGATATGTCCACGGACATGGCGGTAGTTCGCGGACATCGGGAGTTACATCCGGGGATTTTTGGGTTCAGAAGTCATGCAAATGAGAATAAGCACTGAAAGGGATTGGTCAGGAAAGTTTAGTGGGTGTGTTGTGCCAGGAGAGAGTTTCTCAGATACTCTTTTTGCTGAGAGAACAAAAGATAGCTATGGCTGTGTGTTTCAGAAAACAGATTGTTTGGATTTTGGGAGAATTGTGGATACATTGGTTGAAGGTGCATGCAGGAAGCTGTGGTGTAGCTGTAGATCTTGGATTCCCACATGTGGAAGTACACTGGCATGGAGTACGTGGAATGAAGTGGTTGGACTTGCTACGTCTCTGTGCTACATCGGAGACAGAGCAACATCCAGACATAATTGTAATTCATTGTGGAGGGAACAGTTTAGGACATGTGACTGGAATGTTTTTGCAATTTGCTATGAAAGAAGGACTTGGGAAGGTTATGGACATGTTTCCTAATTCTCAAGTGATATTTTCACGGATTGCGCAGAGACAAATGTGGCTTCGTTCTTCTTCATTTGGTCCACAAATGGAAAAAGCAAGGCGCAATGTTAATAAGGCTGTTTGTGCCTTTCTAAGAGATTTTGGCATGTCCTCTTTTCACAATGAAAATATTATGTTTCGTAGTACATACATTTTTCGCAGAGATGGAGTCCATCTTACTTATGCTGGCAATCAGATTTTTCTGAGAAATGTACAAAATGCATTGCGACCTTTTTTGGAATTACAACAACCATTTTGAAGTAGGTGTTAAGCATTTATAATTTTTGACTTACAAACACCACCCAAAGGCTCTTTTCAGAGCCACCACTTCCTCCCAGAGAAAATTGCAATGTTTGTGATGGGATAGCAACCCAATTTTTTAAATGTTCGCGAACTGTCCGCGGACTTCTAAAAAATAGAAAGGGCATTGCTTCATTTATTTTCACTTCTATTTTTTAACTGTGAAAGGCGGCTCTGAAAAGATCCTTATTTTTTTTTATTTTTGATATTTTGTATTGTTTTTGGTTTTTTATACATGACACACTAGGAGAGGAGGGGAAAGGAAGGTAAAGGGGGGGACACCAACCACAGGGATAAGAAAGGGCGAGCTGAGAGAGGAAGATGTAGAGTGGGTTTTATTTGGGTAGTGAGCAGATCTTCTCGTGCTCTGAGACGATAGTCTCAAAAGCACTACGAAGTCGCTCCCCCTGCAGAGTACTGTGTCACAGTACATACATACAACTGTAACCCTCGAAAGGTAAGGGTCATCAGCATTCTGTATGGCCTGTGAGGCAGCTTGAGGAAGATGCTGTCCCACAGAGGTGGTCCTTGTGGTGACAGGATCAGAAACAGAGGATGAAGTAGAGGAAATCAACCTGCTACGTTCTTCGCAAAGTACAACCCTGGGAATAGCCCCAGAGTGAAATGACCTCAGGGGTCGCTTCATAGTAGTGGTCCCAAAGCTGTACTTAAGGTGCTGCCCGCGACTGAGCATCATTTTGCACTCATTGCAGGTAACATGGTTCGCACGAGCCTTAGGAACATTCCCATGAATGTTAAATAACCGCCACACCCAAGACTCACGCCTAGTGCGGGTAGTAGGGTTTTCCTCTACCTCATTTTCATCATCCTCTTCTTCCTCCTCCGCATCCTCACTCCTGTTCCCCTCTTCAGGCTCTTGGGGAGGTGGTGGTGGTGGAGGGGGTGGGGGTGGTGCTGAAGCAGGTGCAGCACCAGGTGGCAGTTCTGCAGCCAGGGATGCCATCTCGATGGTGTAATCAGCAAGTTGCTGGAGAAATAGCTGTGCTCTGAAGAATAGCCAGAAACACAATGAGAATAAACTCTAGGGCATGGTCCTTTATAGGGGTGCTTGTGCGCAGTCCGCGGACATGCGCGCTGTCCGCGGACAGATCGAACACAAGAAAAAGTTTGAAAAGTTTCAAAACGTATGTAGAAACTCAGGATTACTATGTGGGACTTGTGCCATGGTGAGATTTTATTGAAGAATATTATGGATTAATTGAAAATGTACTTCTAATTTGTTCGGGGACCCGAACAGTGTCCGCATTCAGAACACGCGATCATATGATCTGTTCGCGAACAAGTCCGCGAAGAAAGCGCATGTCCGCGGGACACCAAATGCACGGAGATTGGCTAGCGCATGTGCGTTGATGTTCTACGGACACTGTTCGGGTCCTGAACTAATTAAAATTGCGTCACACGTGAAACGAACATTTCAGGACACTGCGTGTGTTCTTAGAACAGTTTACATTTGCTAGCGAACAGTAAGGACAGATATAGAGTTCTTCAGGACACGTTCAATTTCGTTTATGTATGAACATTTCAGGACACCAATTGTGTTCTTAGAACATTTTCAACTTGCTAGCGAACAGTACGGACAGGTATAGTGTTCTTTAAGACACCTCCATTTTCGTTTAATTAGGAACAATTCAGGACACCGTGTGTGTTCTTAGAACAGGTTCAACTTGCTAGCGAACACTACGGACAGATATAGTGTTCTTTAGGACACTTTAATTTTTTTTTTACGAACATTTCAGGACACCGCGTGTGTTCTTAGAATAGTTTCATCTTGCTAGCGAACAGTACGAACAGGTATAGTGTTCTTCAGGACACCTCCATTTTCGTTTATTTACGAACATTTCAGAACACCTGCACTGTCCGCGGACACCTACATTGTTTTTTTTAAAAAAAAACGAAACTATTTACAACACAATATAAAAATTAAATTTTATTTAACATATATTAATAATTTATGACAGAGAAGGTGAGGCAGAAACAGAAACAAAAAAAGGAGAATTAGGGGTTTCATCATGATTGTTATTAGGTGAAGAAGGGATGGAAGTCTCATCAAAACGTTTTGGGTTATGGAGAGGGTTTGGGGATAATTGACTGGGATATGGTGAGGAGGGACAAGTACATGTGGGGCAATGGTACAAGGTTTTTGGTTTAAAATGATCTTCCACAAAAGTTTTCAAATTATTAAAATTAGTCAACAATAAATCAATTTTTTCTTCTATACTGAGAAAAGTGTTATCCATAACAGGTTTTTCTGAAGTATTTTCTATTTTGGTATTCTCTGTACAAAAAAATATATATATATGTTAAATGTATACAAAATAATAATAATTAAATGGTTTATATTATAAAGTGTTTACCATTAGTTTCACTATCTTGTGACATTTCTTCACGTGGGAAATGTTCCTCTATCCATTCCAGGGTACTAGACATTTCTGTGAGAGAAAAAAAAAAAGATAATATTTTTTTTATCTAATACAGAAAGTTTATAAATATATGAATAAAATTAAGTACACTTACTATTTCAGGTAAGATATGTCCTATGTACTCAGTGGGTCTGCTCTTGTTCTCAGTTCTGTCGTTTTTGTGAGGTAATTATGTTGGAAGCCAATTTATTTTCTTGTGGTATATTCCATTTTAGAACATAGTGCATTTAAATGAATGGTTAGTGTGTTGTATATATGGGTTACATTTCTTATGTATTAGTACATATAATGTGTTTGTGTGCTTTTTTTTGAATTTGTTAAATGTTCCTATGTTATGATATAACAATCAAACATACCCCCCAGAGTTTTTAGGTAGTGGTACTGTTCTTCGAACATGTCCGCGAACATTAAATGAGTTCGCGGACATCAAGTACAGTAGAAGAGATTCAGTCAGTTCCATATGATATGTATATAAAGTGAAAGTCATTATTGTTAAGTTGCACTACTAAAAACCTACGAAATTCAATGAACAAAACTTTGTTAAAGGGACGTTATGGTTAAGTTGCGCTACTAAAAACCTATGAAATTCAGTGAAAAAACTTTGTTAAAGGGACGTTATGGTTTAGTTGCGCTACTAAAAACCTATGAAATTCAGTGAAAAAACTTTGTCAAAGGGACGTTATGGTTCCAAGTAAAACCGAAAAACCCTTGAAATTTGCCAGTTATGGTAAGCTAAGCAACCATAACTCGCGCCACCACCGTGGAAATGTGTCAGTAATCGAGAGACAGGTACATATTCTGTCACTGGGTAGTCACACTCCTTATATTCTATTTAAAGAATTGCTTTCTCGTAGCCACCGTTTAAATTCCCATCAAACAGCACAATGCAATAGCCATCAGACCCTGGACTAGATCCTTTCAAATGTACAGGCATTTGTGTCGGATTTCGGGGATAAAGGATACTGCTAGATAGGTTTCCGAAAATGGGCACTCAAACACAAGAATAAGCTATCTAACAATTGTTGCAGAGTTTTGGGAGCATTGCGTTTTGACCGCGACATTTTGTTTACCTTCCTTCAAACGTCAGTAAATACCAGCGAAAAAACACTGGCCCCATTAGCAGAGGCTGCTGGTGAAGAGCCTCTTACTTTTTGTTCAGCTCAAGGACCGACAACCGTCACTGGCACTGGCAACAATTTAGAATCTCCAAGTACAGAATAACCCGTTTTCACCTCGGTGAGTGGAGATTTTATGCATCAGCAGGAAATGTAATCGCAATAGTTAAGGGAATGCGGCTTCCTCTCTACCACCAGCTAAGCCATTTATTTCGGAAATATGTGTCCACATTTTCAAGTACCATACTGTAGTACTCCTTATGACACACAAAAAAGAAATCAGTTAAAACTGCGATCCCACTTCATTATGGTTAGCTAGATGTCATGTATTTCAACTAAGGAAAGATCACTCACCTCTTTTAAGAATAAGAAGTAGTGAGAATTGACCAAATGAACTCTGTGGCGGCGAGGCGGTGGGAATGGTTAGAGTGATGTGGGCATGGCCCAGGTTGAGCATCACACTTTCTCCTCAAGGAACCGAATCAAGTGCAGCCTGGGGAACCTACAGGCGAATGGAGACTTGCCAATTTGCATTGAAGCAAACAGCATTTTGGGAACACAAGAATGACCACAGAATGTTATATTTGGAATAAGTCTGTTACAGTGATTCAAGCATGAAGCCCCACTCAGTAATGTAAACTGGGTTCTCTCCTCATTTCATTTGTCACAATGCTCACCCGAACAGAAACACGCCTGTTAAACGCAACCAATATATACTCATTTTGGGCAATGCTTGTTTATGGATGTGAATCTTGTGCATGTTTGTTCAAAGCAATCTTCTGACAATTAGTAACTTCATTGGATTTCTAAACACGGTACTGGGGTAATAACATTGCCCAAAGCAGGTCTCGCTTTAGCCACTCGATTTAGAAGCACTCTGTGTGTCCTTCACTGTAATCCTGTTGAAAACAAGCATAAACAAAGTCACTGAAGTGTGCAAAATAAGCATTGGCAAGGCCAACATTTTTGCCTTGTGCATAAAAGCCCAAACTCAATGCTTGTTTTAATAATGGGTACAAATGCTGCATTTTACAGCACACTTTCTGTGAAAAATTGGTAAAAAGAACACTCATGTTGGCTTTGCCCAAAATGTTGGTTGTGTTGGTAAAAATGTCATGCCACAGTCAGACAACATGGCCATACTGGCTGCACCAATGTACCCACCTTTCCCCACATAATAACACCCATCGTGTTGGATTCACCCATAATGCAGTAAAGGCGCTATGCTCATTGCAAGAAAATATGGCCATGATTCCTGCAGCAAAGCAGGCAGGACCACTCTCCCCGAAACTCCTATGTAAGAAAACTCATCCTATTTGCTTAGCCTATAATTCCAGCAAAAACTATATGCCACAATAAGAAAACATGTTGAGGCTTACTGCAGCAATGTAGCCCACACAAACCCTCATATATAAGCATATCATCATGTTGGCTTTGATTACAATGCCAGTAAAAATGTATGCCACTGTAAGAGAACATGTCCTTGCTTGCTATCACTGCATCAGTGGGGGCCCCCACTACCACAGCTTCACTCCCAACATGGATACACACACACACACACACACATTCATATATCGGTGAGACAAGGTGGAGAGGAACCACACTCCAAGCATGAGGTCTGAGAGTCCCAGAAAAAAGGTGACAAACTCGAAGCAAATAAGCAAAAACGAGTTTAATAAATGGTAAAAAAAAAAAGTAGGCAAAACACACAGCAAAACAACACAGGACGCCAGGGCAGTGTCCTGAACGACGCTTTTCGCGCTTCCCTGAGCGCTTGTTCACGTCACATTCATATATGTACACATGCACAATATCTCATTCACAAGCATACCCATAAAACATACACTCTGTTCAACCAGGCACCCAGGCAACATGCATTCTATCTCATGAATATACCACTCTCATTCACATGAGTATCAATAAAACATACATACTACTATTTGCACTCTGAATCACAGAGGCACTTTCAAAAGACACAAGCCTTGCATGCGTGCATACATACATTAACACATACCTACCTACTACATACATACCTACACATGCAGCCATCATGCACAGCTGGAAAACCACTGCTAGATCAGTAATTCAGCTATTTGTTAAATGAATAATAAACCCTGAAAGGGGCAGCTAGAGCGAGTTAAAGAAACCACATAGTGAGCGGTTCACTTCACTGAATGATCATTTCTAGTTGCTGGTCGGAGGGGGCTTCTATGAGGAACTGTTCAAATCAAAATGGATTTCCTAATCAGTCTTTAGCACGTACTTGACAAACAATTAACTGCAGTCAGGCCATGGTGGGTGATATTATTTAAAAATAACGAATACAGGGAAACATGATTGTTTTATTGTAAATTAGGTAATCACTTACAAATAATATTGCATGGGAACACATTCATTTTATCAGTTACAAATGAGAATGTTGAATAAACCAAGTCATATTGTGTTCCCTAAATAATGTACGAATATGAACAACTAAACTGAAATACAGTACCTATAGTGTCATCAACTGACCTTTCAACAAATAGGGCCCTAAATAAGAATACAACTCCGTTTTATTGACCAAACTAGCAATTCACTCCTGATAGTTGTCTCTATTTTGAAAATTGCCATTTTCGTAACTATGAGGCCCCTCTTCCTCCAAGTCCATGGTTACTCCCTTTTGCCGCCTCCAGCCTTTCTTGCTCTTCTCATTGTAGTGAGCTGTGGCACCATAGGATGGCTTCTTGCCTGGATTCACATAGGTCTCGCTGTTCAGCTCAGTCTCCTCGGCTAGTTCATCTTCCTCGATGATTCCACATGTGTCTTCGCTCAGGCTCTCTGGGTCTGCCCAGTCTTGCTTCTCACCAGAAGCAAATATGCCGTAGAAAAGGACGCCGCTGTAGTGTACTACGGCCGCTATCACAAACACGTTCTGCCACTCCTGGCGAGTCTGAAAGGCAACAAGAAGGGTAGAATTAGTCTTCCTGCATTTAGAATATGTGATGAATAAATGAACCTGCGCCCACTTCACAAGCACAACCACAAAACGGTTGCAGACAACCATTCTATGACTGTCAATCATAGTGGCAAATTAATAAGTGCTGGATATACTCCTAAGTTCTTGCTTAACTTTATTGATGGGAAAAATACCATAAGACTGCATAACAGGAAACACACATTAACGAACGCAATACATATGGCAGTGGCTTACATTTTCTCTTACTTTCATTTACGTCATTAAAAGACAAATAGAAAAAAGCAGGAGCAAAACACTTGCATTTAAGAGATTCTAAAACAAATAAGGTACAAAATATGATTTACCCATATTTTATTGGAACCGGAATGCTGCAGGCATAATAATCCATGCAAATTATTACATTGTAGTAAAAGAAGTCGATCTCTGATGCAACTCAAACTTTTAACTAGCTAACATAAATTGGTAAATGGGTACCTCGTTTACTTCATGCCCCATTTTTTATAAAGTAGAAAAATAAATACAGATAGAAATTCTCTCAGGAGTTGGCTGGTGCGGAATTAACGTGCTGGTATTACCATATACCGGCATGTTTCCGCACCGGCCAACTACAAGTTAGCCGGTGAGGTGTATGAATTACCTCCAGCTAAAAGCTGGAGGTAATGTATGCACCTTACCGGCAAAAAAATAGCCGGTCCAATGCGACTCCGTGAAATGAGGATTTACCACCGTCACTCATAATGCAGCGGTAACAGTATTACCATTTGCCGGTATCCTAGTGGAATTACTGCCAGGATACCAGCAAAGTTGTAATGAGGGCCAAAGACACAAGAAGCATGGATAATCAGTGGAAGACCAATAATAGTACTTCACTTGAGCACCATATACAATGTGATAACATTTCGATATCAATGAACTATCACATTTAGCATCGTTTTGGGGAAGGCGTTTGAAGAGGTAGTGGGTTGTGGTTAGGGCTCAGGACTATTATAGGGAATGCCATCATTTTAGAATAGGAACGATTGCTAGGGTTAGAATTAGAATACAGTAGATTAGAATTCAGATTAGATTAGGGCTCTAGAGGGGCATTGTGATCTGCACAAGATGGCAGATACTTGAACACTGGCCTCCACTACACATGGAACTGAATCCTGACAAAAGATGGCAGCATAGATAGAGGAAAACAAGTAAGGTTCCAAACCCCTGTAGACACAAACACACTTACACCACATATGCCTAACCCTAACCCTAACCCTAACCCTAACCCTAACCCTAAAAAATCCATCTTCGTTCTGTCCCCCGATATATACTCATTCATCAGAATCTGTCATCTTTGAAAAAAGAGTATTGACAGAAGTGAAAAACTTGATAAGAAGATAACCCTATGTTTCACAATCTCAGTAAAAGCGAAATGGAAGTCCTCAATTCTCTTTATAAAAACAACATCATTATAAAAATAGCAGATAAAGGGGGAGGCATCGTAATACTAGATAAAAGTAGTTACATCAACAAATGCCTAACACAGCTAAATAACACCAAGTACTATAAAAAAAACTAGCTGGAGACCCCACAAAATAACTGCTTGCTATGTTCGAACTGAAAGCAAATAAAGCTAGGGACAGAGGCTGGCTGTGTAAACAGGAATGCCAGTTCCTGATCAATATTGACCCTACAACTCTGAAGTTTTATTGTCTTCCTAAGATTCATAAAACGCTGAATAACCTGCCAGGAAGACCGATCGTAGCGGGGATTAATTCTATACTAGAGCCGCTCTCAAAATGTGTGGATCACTACCTGAAGAGCTATGTTGTAAACATGAAATCATATCTGAAGGATACCAAAGAAGTTATCAAACGATTTGAACATTTACCGTATGATGTGGAAACAGAATACCTAATTGGTCTAGATATTATATCCCTCTACACCAATATTCCTCAGTGTGAAAACCTGGAAACAACAAAGGAAATTCTCCTAACAAGCACAGACCAGGATCCAGTCCCCACGACTTTTATACTCTGGTGTATAGAGGTCTCCCTAACCAGGAACTATTTGTAATTCAAAGGGAGTTTCTAGCAGCAAACAGAAGGGACAGCAATGGGGGCCACTATGGCCCATAGCCTAGCAAACCTATATGTGGAATTTTTTTCAAGAAATACATCTACACCAACCACCCTTTCGAGCAATACCTCTCCTCTTGGGCTCCTCATATAGATGATATAATAATAATATGGAAAGGAACCAAGGAAAAGGCATTTGAATTCCTTACATGGCCGAACCAACAAAACCGCCATCTTCAATTTACCATGACAATTAAAAAGGAGGAGATTGACTTCCTAGACCTTACCATTTAACACAAACAAGATCAATTGCTAGTAAAACCTTATCAGAAAATTACAGACAAGAACTCTCTTCTGCACTATCAGAGCCATCATGTCAAACATCTTAAAGACAACCTGCCCTACAGGCAATTGTTACGGCTCAAAAGAAACAGTAGCAATAAAGAATCATACGAGGAAGAAGCTAGGATCTTAAAAAATGAACTAAAACAAAGAGAATGCCGAACAAAACTAATAAAAAAAGCTTCAAAAAGGGCCTTTAATAATAACCGGAAGGCACTACTGGAGGACAAGATCATGAAACCACCAGACAAGAGGATAGTATGCATCAACACATTGACCAACCTTAGTTTGACTATAACGAAAATTGCCTGTAAACAATGGAAACATTTTGAGAAATCGTCTGCAAAACTCCAATGCCCACTGTTTGCTTATAAAAAATCCACTACTATAGGAAACTGAGTAAGAAGTAGGAAATTGAAAATTCATAGACCTGAACCAGAAAGTCTAACAAGAACCTGGGGGATGGACCAAGTCACTAGTCATTACCCATGCGGACAATGTACTGTTTGCAAATTGACCTCGAAATCCAAACAGATAGACATTGGACTAGAAAAACTGTGGAGACAACACATTTTTCGAATTGCAACTCTGAATATGTCATTTACATGATCACATGTCCATGTAAGCTCAAATGTATAGGCAAAACTATCATCATCGTATTATTGAGCATAGAAGTTGCATAAAAATCAAAACTGTACTGGCACCAATGGTGAAACATTTTGTTGACAAAAATCACGGATGTGATGAATTTAAGTGGACAATCCTCATGACTATAAAAGTCAAGGACAACACTTTTGCTAGAAAAAGAACAAAAACGTATATTCCTGACTAGAAGGGACAAGGAAGGTCTCAATGAGGCCATCGAGTGGCATAAAATTTGATTGACAAAAATCTGAAAGAGAAATCTGAACTAGAATCAAAGGAAAAAACACCTGAACCATGTTTTAAACACAAAGGTAGAGAATCTCAGTTTAAACCTAGAGCCCATTAACATTTCAACGTAGGGTTAGATATAGCGTTATATCAATATTGCCACCTAAAAACAAATTCATCTTAGATTTATATCTACATCAGTAAATATAGGCCCAATTTTGTCATTAACATTTTATAAAATGAGAAAATCAGCAATATGAGTCGATAGAGACCGAAAAATTATTAAAGGACTACCAGCTGGGGATTTAACCATCCAAGATGGCGCACCAGGTTTCTGTAATTCACCTCGGCGTCCACAGAGGAGCTTTCCCAGTCCAAAGACGGCTAGTTCTTCAATCCTAACACGGTCCTGCAGCCTAGCTGAAGCAGAAATTACTGATTAATTCTACTCTGCAGTATTAAAACCAGGTAAGAAAATCACACAAGCGTTTTACCGCTTACGCCTTATGGCATACTCATGCTTGTATATAGTGCATAACATAAGTCAGACGGAAGATCTAACTAAACCTTGTTTGAATTTATTTTTCAGACTTTTGAGACATAGAAAAAAGCATTATGCATACTGAGCCACATCGGGCACACTTACCGTAAAGACTCTAGTAAGCCAAAGGTGCCGCATTAACAAAGTAGAAACACCTACCACTCACGATACCGGACAAAATCTAGGTAAGCCTATGTCTAACTATAAATATACATGAGAAAGGAAATATGGCTCTATCTACTAATGATAGTTTTCTGTATAATCTAGAGATCCATATCGAAACAGTAGCAGAATGTATCACTATACTAGTGAACTCCAAGGAAAGACTGCCGCGATATAGCCGCATAATTGACTTTGTTTTCAATTAAAGCATAACCTTAAGAAGGTATGATTTTTTTAAAACTTTAAGAGGTTTACTAAGTGCAAACAAGGGATAGTCTTTTGGTCTCGAGATACTTGAGTCCTTTTTATTTAAATTATAGGTCAAGAACCAATTATCAAGGTTGTCTTGACTACAGATGATACTTCCTGCTACAATCAGGACACCATCTAATAAGGTCCTTCTCCACAGACTAGAACAGGTAATTAATATACCTTTTCTAGTTATGATACTACTTGAGTATTCCCAAGAATCTGAGCAACTATATCTTATTCTTCTTTCATTCAGTGTTTTATCAAGAGGTACATCATACAGAGTGAATAGAACACTCTCTATTGTGGAAATGTATCAAAATCTGTTTCAACAAATGTTTGTTTTATTGTAATCACAACTAATGTGATGTACCTCCTGATGAATCTTCCAAAAATTGTATAGAGAACAGAAACATGTCGAGTTCTAATTTCTAGTTAAGATTTCTACTGGAAAAAAGTTTGGAACCCAATTATAGGGTGTTGACATCAAAAAAGATTGCAATAGCTTCTTTAGCTCTCCATAATCAATAGTGTTTATTTATTATACACCATCCTATTTCTGAAAGGATAATTTGTCACTATTAGTTTTGTGTCTCTTATTGTGTGTTTTATATTACATGCACAGTGGCACAACAAAAACCTTTTGAAGCTATTTTATAGTTTATATATTTTATTAAATAAAATTGATATTATATATTTGATAAATTTGAGAATCACTGTTTCATTGGCGTAAATGTTGAGATAATCTAACTACCTTCTATATAAATCCATACACATTAAAATTGGGCATGCCCTTTCACAGACATTCTGATTGGAGAGGGGTACTAAGCAGGAGTGCCTACTCTCCCCTCTCGTATTTTCCCTCTTAATCGAACCGCTCACATATAGGTTGAGATCCTGACATAGTCTACGATGAATCTGATTGAGGTCTGCCCCAGAACTCATTTCGCTATAAACAGATGGTATATTATTGTAAATTAGGGAGCCGGAAGTCAATTTAGCTCCAATAATGTCTGGCTTTATGGAGTTTGGGAAGTTCTCTGGCCTAATTATTAACTTTTCTAAATCACAGATTCTCCCTTTAACAGAGAAAACTAAACCCCCAACGAATATGCTAAACTTATGTTGGTCTCTCTGTTCCATTATTTATTTGGTGATTGTTGTTTCTAGGGATTCAAGCATTCTGTCTGCAGACAACATTGGGTCATATTTCACCCTACTTCACTATAAAGTAATCGGATGGGCTAGACTTCCCTTATCAATTATGCGCATGACAGCACTTTCAAGGATGTTTGCTCTGCCAAACTGCTAAACCGCTTC
Source organism: Ambystoma mexicanum (assembly GCF_040938575.1). Classification (NCBI taxonomy): domain Eukaryota; kingdom Metazoa; phylum Chordata; class Amphibia; order Caudata; family Ambystomatidae; genus Ambystoma; species Ambystoma mexicanum. Next base: position 873,966,127 of record NC_090936.1, read on the forward strand.
ATGAATATACCTATTAAACTGGGCAAAGAGTGTTGCAAATTTATAAATAGTGTGGTTTCAAATTACATATGGCAACTTGGGGTGGCCCGCATGAGAATTTTACCAATGACAAAAACATATGAGTTAGGTGGGATTCAAATTCCAGACTTTGAGCTGTAATATTTAGTGGCTCAAACCAGCTTCATGGCATATTGGGCCAACAATTAATTATAATTCCCACATGCAACTACGAGACAAGAGCAGCTGGTGCCATTGACTTGAGGGTGGCTGTGCTATCGGAAGGATACCACAATCCTTTCGTTTTGACTCTTTAAATGTCAGCATAAAATCATGGCAAAGGATACTGAAGTGAAAAAAGATACATCCCATATTGCCACAGTAGTTGTCCCCCATGCTGGATCCAAGAATTTGGAGGAAATGGTCCAGTGCTGCATTTTTAGCACTGGGAAATGTATTCCCGTCAGGTAAGCTTGTGGAGGCTGCAGACTTTCAGGTGCGAGTAAATAACAAACTGCTTGCGATGTTACAATACATGCCAGTTAGGGCTGCCTTTTCGGGCCAAATGTCTGGCACGCCTTGTTGTGCCTTGTCATGTCATCATTTTGTGCCAGTATTTAACACTATGATTCAGAAGAATGGAAATAATTGTATGTACAAATCCAGTGTTAAAAGGGAAGCCATCTAGGTATTCAGTTTTATGATGATGAATGGCGCAGAGCTTCTCCCTCACAAGTCATTGCATTCATAATTTAGATTGCCTCTATTTAGAGTGCTGCATATGTTCCTTTATACCCCATAACTCAACAGAAATGTGACACTGATGCCGATGCATGCTGCCCTAGATGCAAGCGTAAGCAAGCAGATTACCTACACATGTTGTGGGCATGCCCTGCGCTACTTGAAAACTGGTCAGATATTTGTTCAGAATTTTCTTTGATGTTGGACATAGTTGTCCCTATAGACCCTATATGATGCTTTTAGGTTGCCAAGACAAAATGCATCCACTGAAATGTAGGTTCCTGCATATTATTTTTCTGATTGCCAAAAGAGTGAGATTTCTATGCTAGAAACGGCATGATCCTCCTATGCTCTACAATTGGCTTGGGGACTTGACGGGGGGTTAGTTACAATGATGATGTCTATATCACTTTGCTTCATTCCTATAGCTGCCCAAAAGACATCTGTGCAGAGTTGCTGAACAGAAGTGGCAGGCCTCGAGCACATCTTCTGAAAGACTGGCCTGCCACCTGCTCCAAAGGCAATACAGACACTCCATCTGCTCAAAGAAGAAGGCCTATATCCAAGCCTGCATCTCTGGGGCCACTAACATCATAGCTGAACTGTTCAAAATCTGCAAGGAACTCGCCAACCCTACTGCAGTATCCACCTCTCCTCTTCCATGCCTGACCCTCTGCACTGTTTTGGCCTCTCATTTCATAACCAAAACTCAGGACATCCTGTTCTCACTCTTCTCTTCACCCCTCTCTTCTCTGTCAACCGCTCTCAGGCCTCCCTTGTCCCCCCTCTTCCTTCCTACTCCCCTCTTTCTCGCCCATACCACAGGAACGGATCGCTAGACAAGTCATCTCTATGAAAGTCTCCTCCAAACAGGTGCTCCCCTGCTCTTCCAGAACCATCAAGGACAACATTGCATCCCTTGCTCCAGCCGTGGCTGATTTCTGTAATCTCTTCTTTGCTACTGGCCCCTTTCTTCTACCCATCAAGCACTCCCTTGTGCACCCCCCTCAAAAAGCCTTTTTCTGCACCCTCCTGCCCAGCTAACTACCCCCCTTTCTCCATTACCCCCTTCCTGGGAAACCTCTTGGAGAAGTTGGTAAATCTCCCAGTTGATCCACCAAGCTGAATCTGTTGGTTGTCTCCACGAACACCAGTCCGACTCCAGAGAAGCCAGAGGCACAGAAACTCCACTCTTGAACACAATTGAAGACTTGCTCTCAAATCTCGATTTCAACTCTCCTTCCGTTCTCATCCTTCTTAACCTTTCCTCTGCCTTTGGTACAGTCAATCATGCCACCCTTAATAATCAGCTATGTGATACCCTTGGCATCCTAGACCTGGAACTAGACTGGTTGACCCACTTCCTCTCTGACCGACCTTCCCGGGTTCAACTGGACCCTTTTCTCTCCCCCATCACACTCTCCACCTGCGGCATCCCTCAGGGCTCTATCCTTTTGCCGTGGCTCTTCAACATCTACCTTGCCCTTCTAGCCCATTTGATCTCACCCTTCTCTCCTCACTTCCAGCGTTATGCAGATGACACACAGCTTTCTTTCAAGCTTCCCTCTACTTCCTCCTCTCTCATTCCTGACTGTTGGACTGCCATTCAGGCATGGTGAGCTGCTAACGATCTCTGCCTTAATGCCAGTAAGACGGAGATCCTTCTCATTGGAACTCTTGCTCCCTCCTTCCTGCCTTCTCTCTGGCTGCCCTCCATGGGCCCCCTCTCCTCTCCCTCCTGTCAGGCAAAAAACCTTGGTGTCATCTTCAACTCCTCTCTCTCCTTCTCTCCCCATATCGCAGGCCTTTCCAAGAAGGCGCATTTTCAGCTGCACCTCCTCAGAGGCCTTCTCCCTTTTCTCACTTTCCCCCTCAAACTCATTGTCTCCAGAGCGCAGGTCCTCTTTAGACTGGACTACTGCGACAACCTCTTCCTCAACTTTATTTATTTATAGAGCGCCAAAGGCCGAAGACAGTAGGGCACTACATCAACACAGCAAGACTTTACAAAAGACAGGACAACGAGGAGACAAGAGCAGGTGATCATACCAGGGTTTTAGGAGAATAGGTGGGTTTTCAGAATGTTTCTAAAGTACAACCAGTTTGGTTCTTGCCTCAGCAGCAGATGAAGTGTATTTGTGTCACTGTTACAGTAAAAGATCTCCCCAGGCCTCTGCTTTTCTTTACTCTAGGAACTGTGAGCTGACCAATGGCACTAGAACAAAACAGTCTTGGTGGATTGTATGGCATCATATGTTTCTTCAAGTATTTAGGTGTATTACCATAAGTGCATTTATGAGCCAGGCTGAGGGCATTGAAGTGGATCCTAGCCGCCACAGGAAGCCAGCGTAACTCCTTCCTGGCACCCGTGATGTGGTCTATTTTGGGAATGTCATAAATGACTCATACTGCGTCATTTTGTACGATCTGCAGTGCTTCTAGGCAGCGAGAATTTGCCCCAAGAAGTAAGGCGTTACAGTAATCTAACTGGATAGTCTAACTGGAATAGAATAATGGCTCTCACCAGGGTAGCACAGTTTTTTTTGTGACAGAAAAGGTTTAGTGTGTTTTAGTACTTTTAAATGGTGTTGAGTACTATAAGCTACCCCTTGTACATGGGCAACAGAATTTACAGATGCATTAATGTAAATTCCAAGGGTTTTAACTTTGTCCCTAGTGGGAATTGCAATGTTATTGATGACCAGGCTGGAATAGTCAGCACACAGCATGGTTCTGGCCTGAGTAGATCCAAAAATCAAAAATGCAGTCTTAGGAGGATTAAAACAAATGGAGTTCAGGCTAATCCGGACTGAGTCAAGGTCATAATTGCCACTGAGTTTCAATATGAGCTGAGTGTCATCTGCATAATTTGAGTAATGGGTGTTCTGGGATGTTAACAGGTCACATAAGGGCATGATATATAGATTAAACAGGGAGGAGGACAAACAGGCCCCCTGCGGACGACCCTCTTTTATACACTCAGCTACAGAGGTTTCTTTACCCCAGCATACTCGTGATTGCCTATTACTCAGAGAGGATGAGATCCAATCAATAGCATTGATTGAACACTGGCCAGGGAGCGAAGATGATCCACAAGACATGAGTGTTTGAGTAAGTCGAATGCATCCGACAAGTCCAATAATACCAGCAAGCCAGCTCTGCCCCTATCCACAATGGTAAGCATTTCTGTCTGTAGGTCCACTAACATGGTCTCCATTCCATGGGAAGTTCTGAAGCCTGATTGTGTTTGATGTAATATATTGTTAAACTCTAAACGATGCTGAAACTGAATTGTGGCAACTTTGTCAATGATTTTTTAGCAAGAAAAGAGAATTGGTTATAGGAGGTACATTGTATGGGTTGTTAGGATTTGAACCTGGTTTCTTCGGTAGAGAAGAAACTACGACTCGTGTAAGACTATCAGGTACATTGCTATAGTGCCTAAATATACCTAAATCCTCCCTTCGCCCCTTCCACTAATCCAGAAAAGCACTGCAAGACTTATCCTTGGTCTCATGCCCAGGAACTGCATCTCTCCAGGCCTAAAATCTCTCCACTGGCTCCCAGTTATTGTGAAGATCAAGTTCAAGACCCTCTGCATCACCCACAAGGCTTTCTGGGGCCTGGGGCCCGTTACCTCCAACTCTCTCTCCCTAAATACCTCCCTGCTAGAGCCCTTGGGTCCTATAGCTCCAACTTTCTATTGATCAGAAACTTTTGCAAGCAGACAGTAGGGGGTAGATCTCTCTCTTCCACAGTAACCTCCTTCTGGAATGGCCTCCCTGCCCCTCACAGGCTTGCACCAGTTCTCCTTAAGTTCCGGAAGCTTTGCAAGACCCTCCTTTTCTCTTCTTCCTTCTCTCTCCCCCTCGCCAGCTAATGTCCCCCTCTGCCGCATTTTGACTGGCTGCCTGGTTCTATGAGTCCCTCACCGCCCAGTCTACCCAAGGACTTTGTTCTCCCCACGCCCCCAAAACCTGCACTTGCTCCACCAGGCTCCCTCCCCCTGTACTAGCCTGGCGGGCCTAGCCCCCTACTGAGCCCGATCCAGCCCCTGTCCTTGTACTCGCCTAGCTCAGGGGCACTCTCCCCTCTACTCCCCCCCAGTACTTGGGTGCTCTCCATTCTACCCTTACCACCTCCCCACTCCCCTGCACTTCTTGTTATTTCACTTGCACGATCCGAATGACACAAGGCCTAGTAGGACCGTTTCTATGAGTCTTCTTCCCTGCGCCCACCCTATTTTGTCTTGTGGCACCTTGAAACACCCTTTGCTTTATAGATGTATTATAAATATCCAATACATAAATATGGATGTACTTCAGAGCATACTTGCTGCAATGCTCGAATTCTCCAGGAGAGAACCCTATATCCTAATCTTACTATTGTGCAATGTTTCGTCACCTGCTCAGGCCAATAGTACATTTTGTGTAAAGAATGATATGTTATTTATAATGAGCTTAATACCCAGAGGTTTCTACGCACGAACCCGGGGATCAAACCTGTGTAGCTCTGTGTCGTCTTGCTTCCAAGGCAAGCATGTTACCGCTGAGCTATCCTCCCGAGACATGTAGGTTCATGTGCTTTATGCTTCCATCCAATATTATTGTATGGTGTAGCTGTTCAGTCACTGCAAGATATTATCAGGATTATACATCAATGATATCATCTGCGCCCAAATGCACTTAAGCCTGCAAGGTTAGAGTGCTTAACAACTGCATCAAATAAAATGGCATATTTTACATTGAATTTGCCAAGTGCTTAAATAAAGTAAAACATATAGATGAGGGGTATAGGATTAGGGATTCCTAGAGGATTTGGGCTCTATTTTTCTACTGCATGATTTTTTTGTGGGGGAGAACAAAATCACTCATGACAGTGACATCAAATTTGATAGATATAACACAATCACAGAGAGTGTGAGAGAGATGTGATTGTTGATGGTTAGAACAGAAAATCACAGCGAGTGATGTGATTTTTGTGGAAGAGAATACAAAAAATGAGGGAGTGATACAAGATTTTCTGTGAGATGAGAGAAAATCATTGAAAGTGGATGTGATTTTTGCAGGTGACAATACAAAGTGAGAGGGAAAAAGTGGTCGAGTGCAGGAGGTGATAGAAATACAGAGAGAATGACATGTGATTTTTGTATTTTTGTTCCTGTCACAAAATGTATGTGCGAAAAACAGCAAATTCAGTTCATCTTCGAATGAAGGAACATTGCTCAAAAATGTGCACTCAATCTCTCTTTTCTGCAAAGAGCAAGTATGGATTTACAATTTAAAGACGGTAGACTGTGGGCTAAAACAGCTGGAAGAATGGCAATCTGTTAGGCAGAATCATATGCAGTACCCTTTGGGAACACCACACACAATTAAGACTACAAGTGACAGTACAAATTCACCTTTGGTACAAGCCTGTACTACACTAAATTGGTAGCCATGGCTGAGTAGCCAGACTTATCTCAATAGTAAATTGAGCAGTATCAGAAGTTACACAAAGGACAGCAATTGCTATGGTTCAAACAAACACTGACTCAAGATTTCTGAGTAAAAGAATATACATTTATTTACACATTCATTTGTAAAACAGTTCATCAAGTAAAGCAGCAGAAGAATCACAATCTTAATGTACTACACAACACCCAATCAATTCTGGACAAATTAAGCTAAAAATGAAGTGTGAGCAAAATGGCACTTCAGCAATTTAAAAAGGGAGGGAAAGACAAGGTTATACAAAACCAAACAGCACCAACAAGTAAGTAGGCAGGGCAATCTAGAAAGGGCTTGCTACAATGAGGATTCAAATCAATAGGCCTGGGCCAATGTTAATGGTTCAGAGTCTTTGCAGAGGATCACACAGTTCAGAGTAGTTCGCGGTTAAGTCTTTGCCAAGAGTTCGAAACGAAGTTGGTCGAGGGAAAAGTTATTTAAAAGAGCAGAGAAGGACAAGCCCTCGGATTGGCGAAAGATTTAAACACTTTCACAGTGGTCTAACGGAAGAACAACCGGGTTTGAACAGTACCTTAGAAGAAGAAGAATGCTGTAGCTGAGGCAGAAGTTCCTGGCAGATCCTGCAGGCTCACGGTTCCTGAAGCGACTGTCGGACTGACACGTAGGAGGAAGACTGGACGGTACTGCGCTGCCCAGGGAAGAAACCAGCAGCAGAGCAAAGCAACAAATAAAAGGTGCGCTCCTTAAAACCCATACAGGGTCCGGTCCTCCTGGCTATCCAGTTCACTGCAGCGATGCACAGCAAATTCGACCAGGGGAGGGAGGCCTTGCTTGGTGTTTGGCAAACTGGTTGGTCCCACCAGCTCAAGGGAAGAAGATTCCTCACAGATCTTCTCTGTCGTCGAAGTGTAGGAGATTCGGACCCGCAGCAGGGCTTCACCGGGAGGTTCAGTAGTTGCAGCAGTTCTCTTCCTTCAACTTCTCTTTGGTTCTCTCGATCCAGTGGCGACTCTGCCTTCCAAGTCCCAGAGACCTGCTTTCTCTGCAGTTTTCCCCCGTTTACACAGCCTGGCTGTCAATCACACAGCACGGTGGCTGTCCTGGCAGGATAGTGACCTTGCCAATCAAACAAGAGTGCGACTTGGGTCTCCAAGGAGACCGTGTGCAGGGGTCCTAAAACTCCTCCCTCACATCCTGTCTACCCAGACTCTTAGGCGCCTAAGGAGGGCTTCTGTGCAGAAGCCCACCAAAGGACGGCGAGCAAAGGAACCAAACCTGGTTTGGCATGCAGAGTAAAACACGAGAAAGACCCTTACAAAAGGAAATGGCGAATAAACCCAGCCGGAACCAAAAAAAAGTAAATGGGGTCCAGCGGCTACTAACATAGCCTAAAACAGTACCAAGGCTATTTTCATAGACCGCGGTAGTAAAAATATGGTAGATACCACTGCCACAAGCCAAATCTTAAATAAAGGGGAACTAAATAATGTTCCATGAGAGACAGACAAAAAGGGATAACTATTAACCCTTTTCAGTACTCTATGAAAGATAGTTTTTACTGGGTCTGTGAAGTTAAAAAGACTAATAACGTCAATGGCAACTTTACATGTTCTGGGAGACAGTAGTCAGTCCCAGAAAATGGAGTTTAAAGTGGGAAGTCTGAAAAAGCCAACCCTGTGTCACTGCACTAAAGGTGCTGTGTGACACACAGTAAAAAGATGATGCCTATGGAGTAGGTGAGGCTCCACAGTCTATGAACAAAGTCTATGAACACAAAAATGTAAAACACACAGCAAAACTTATGTAAGAGTAGGAAAAAAGTCTCACACTCTTACCAGGTGAAAAAATAAATCCTACAAATCCAGCAAAGCTGCTGAGGGACTCAGTAGGTAAGGGAAATTAGCCATTCTGGAGAATTCTCCCTAACACAATCCTTTATTCAAACAATGGGTTGAATCCTTTAGAAAAATGTACTCTAAATGTTCATTTCAACACATGGGTTTTTTAAGTGTTTACTTCTTTTTAAAATGGCCGTTGTGGTTTAAACCATCCTTTGATACTTCAAATAGTCCTCTTTATATGTTCATTTTTCATCGATATGAATGAATAATTCCACGCTCACGCCAGGGCCAGCTTGTTCTCAACAAGGTATTGCCACGCAAAAGATTACACAAATAGCTGTGTTTATATTTCTTTTACAGCGCACCTTGTGGGGCAAAATGGGAGAATATTGCTCCCTATGGACTGCCGTAATTCATGTGAGCGATTATTAACTGCACTGTAACTAAGTGGCAGGAGTTGCTTTATAATATGAAATAATTTTTCACTTTCATTATTGTTCATAAAGTAAGGTTTGTGCTTACTTTTGCCTTTTTAGCCATTAATTCTGCTTTAGCTTCTCTGACACGAAGTTGTGAGTATTCTGTTGAGGTGTTGTAGTATGCAAGTTGCTGGTGAAAGTGGGGACGGGATGACGTAATGAAGTTGTGTTATCCCACATCATTTTACAGGTTGAATCTAAATATAACCCGGTAGTATAATTAACTGTTTTATTAAATGATGGCTAAATACTCAAAATGTTAGCTGGGCATAATTCTTTAAAAATTCTCTTGGAAAAAATATTTTATAGATTTTTCATGTTGATGAAGACATTGCAAACAATTGGCTTTATATGTTAAAACTGGTCAGTGTTGGTGATGATGACTTGGTCCCCTATTTGGATAAATTTGAGTGATCTAAAGATTTGTGAAGCTCTTTAGCCCTAAATTGCAGGCTTATGATGAATTTAATAACTGAGTCATTAAATGGTTGTGTCTTTAATTGAAGAGTCTTATTAGACTCAGGACACATGTTTTTGAAATCACTTTAATGAATTTGTGTATCTGTTCTATGTCTGTTTCATACGTTTATGTAATTGTCTTTTTTCATATAAGATCGGCCTGGTTAGTTTTATGCCTCAGAAGGCTCTTCATGATGTATGTGTAGTTTCACAAACTTGAATTCTGCCTGTCTATGAAGAGGAATTGGCAAACATTTGTTATTTTTGTTAAATAAATATGTAAAACATATCATTTGACTATTTCACATGGAAACAAAAGTTCTGCTCACGCCTACAAACACTTGTGTACAGGTGGATTATAAATGCCACATCATATCATGTAATTTAACCCTATAACTGGCATATCCACTATCTCTGAATTTATAAACTCTGCCCTGTTCCTCTCTCATGCTGCCACTGCTAAGCTCAAACATGTGAATTTGATGGGAGGGGATGTGCTTGGTAAGTTGTTAGAATGCTTCATTTCTTGAGATAGTGCATGCACTTTAGTAAAGTGCAATGTTCTATCTTTGGTAAGGAAATTAATTCCCCAGAAACAATGCTGTTGTAACTTACTTTCCTACAAGATACCATGTGCAGTCGAAAAAACGCAAACATTGCATCAACAGGACTGCAGGGTTCACTGTGTATCATCTCAAAACTCTGAAATGACTTCTCTGATATTGTAGGCTTCTTGTAACAGTATCTTAACACAGAAATCTGACTCGGCTCAAAAGATAATTTGTCTTTTGCAATGCAGGGACTTTGGGTTTTGCTAGAGGGTGCATTAGACACAGGGTCTCTCAGGGGGTGCAAAAAAGTTGTTGCTATGACATCAACTTGCACATGCTACGTTCCAAAGGCGTTTGATCTGGGAATTCCCTGCATGCCACTCTGAGTAGTAGAAGAAGCCCCCTTTTGTCTCATGCTACATTTTGACAGGTGGACATGCCCCCTGTTTCTAGTCTTAGTCCCGCCCCTTTGGATGTGCTTTGGTATAAACTTAATATACATTTGATATAACAAATGATACAAAAAATGTTTGCTATTGATTTTATATCAAATGCATATTTTTATAGGAAGTATTTCTAATTTATATTAGTTTTGATATAACTGAATATACACTTTATATTAAATCTATATAAATAAGAGAGCAGCACTTGCTCAGTGAAAAGCCGAGTGCAAAGTGAGGTCTGAAGATGGGAACTGTGAATCTAGGGTTTTGCAGAGTGACATGTTGCTGATGTCACATAGGGGTTCCACCCCAGAGTGATAGGAAGCAGGTAAACATTTTATATCAAATTGATAAGCCCCCCCAACATATTTGATAGCAATTTTATTGAACCCCAATCATATTTATATAAAGTTTATATGAAGCAGAAAATGATATCAAAACACTGTGATATTGTTTTGATATAAAAATGCATACATATTTTTGATATATATATTTCTATAAAAATCCCGTTTAAAAATCATATTTTGGATATAAATATTATGTTTAAAAATATAAAAAATCATATTTTTATATAGAAATGTGTATGAAACGTCATATTATACATCATATTTTTATATAGTAATGTATATAAAACATATATTTTTATACAGAATACTCAATTACATTTTTTATATAAACTTCCCAGAAAATGTTCATATAAAAAAATGTTTGCTATCAATTTTGATATAAAACATATACCAATCTTATATGAACTGGCTTTTATACAGAGTGTAAATAATGAAAAACAGTTATAAGTAAAGTGTGCTTCCGAGGGTCTGTACAAAAGTGAAACTTGTTTCTAAAGGGTCTACAGCATCTCATGTGAGGTATACATGTGTCCCTCTGCAACCCACCAAAGAGCTGTTAATCAACACTGCAAGTTTATATGTCAAGGCCTGGGGAATCCTATGAATGTGCTGACACACAGAGTGGCATTTTATACACATAAGCAGAAAGCACAGATGGATTTATATGTAGCTCGCTGGAATACAGGGTGTTTGTGCCAGCTGTGTAAACAAAACCACCAGGGAAATACATGTTTATCAACTAAATCCAATGGTGGCTAGCAAGGCTCTTTTTAACTTATGGCTGAAGGCAAGCACAGGAAGCAGCTGCAAGCTAAACTTAATTTTAGATGTTGCTGTAAGGATACAAGAAGCTAACGATTTACAAGCTACGTTGACACCCGCTAATCCTTGCAGAGTATGCAGGAAATAGAATGCTGTGCTTCTGTTGATAAGAAAAATGGCATTGATCCCAGGAAGCATCTACAGGGGTGAGGGTATTTTTAGATGTTGCTATACCACATATGAAGCAGTATGGAAGAAATAGAATGCTGCATTTTGTTGATAAGAAACCTATTTCTGCAAACTAAACAGAAATACATAAATCTATTAATTTTTGAAAATAAAACAACATTGAGCTTTCACTCCTTAAAAGGGGTCCCTGACTCCAGCATGGGGTACTATTGACCACAGTGTCAACGCCCGGGATTGATGCAACCCTACGGACACCAGCTAATTGACCTGAGACACTTGATTGCAACTCTGCTGGGTGCCTTGCTTCTCAGCTGGATTTGATTTTGGGTCTGTGGACCCCTGCAGAGCCTTTTAATTGGAAGGTGTGCCTGCTGTTTATTCAGAGTTTTATTTCAACAACAGCAAAAGGTTAGTTTGAGACAGGCCCTCTATGAGACAGGTTGTGCATTTTTAACTAAACAGCTGCATGCTTTTAATGAGGTGTTTGAGCACTTACAATGCTCTGTGGTTATACATATTGGCTAGGATAGCGCATAGATGTCTGTAATGCCGGATTCTAGTTCTGTGTATGTGTGTTGTTTTTGAGATTTTGACTACAATGCTTTGGAAGAGGTTGAAAATGTGTAAAGTTTTTGTAAGTGTTTAGTGTATATTGCACCACTTCACAATCAATCAGACACTCATACAATCAAGCAGACACTCATACAATCAATCAAATAGTCACACAATCAATCATACACTTACACAATCAATCAGATACTTTAATATTAAAGCGTGGTCCCCACCCTTATAGCCATTCCAAACATTAAATTAAACATTAAATAAACCCTGACTGCACTTTTGGGGCACTTGTCTTTTTGGGGTGCAGCATATTTGAACACACACAATGCAGTGTTTTAGTTTAACAGTGCTGATGAAGTTGATTAAATATTCTTAGCTTGCAATGTGATGCTAGTATTTGAGTATTTGAGTCTTCACAAAAAGATCACACATGTTTCGCAAACGGTATACCCATGATTTATTGGGACAAAGTACTAGAGTTGATGAAATGTTTAAGGGTAGCAAGTGCCAGGGTGTTATACCAGGACAATGCAGGACAATACAGGACAATGTTTCACACTTAAAAACGGTTGTGGCATCCGACACACCCCATAACATCTTTATATAGATTTTATATAAAACTTATATTCACTTATATATAAACTAATAAAGCACTTGCTATAAAAATATAAATTTCATATACAATTGATATCAACATTTTTTATATCATTTTTATACCAAATGTATATTAAGTTTATATCAAAGCACATCAAAAGTGGGCAGAACTAAGACTGGAAACAAGGGCAGTGTCCACCTGTCAAAATGTAACATGATACAAAAGGGGGCTCCTTCTATGACTTCCCTGGGGCAATGTTGTCTGCTAGTGGGTGTGGCCCCATGCCCAGAGAGTTATTTGTAAATTGGTTACATGATGATTTTGGTCACAAGAGAAACGCCTTGATTGCGAGGTCTTCCCAGAGATATTTGGCTTGAACCCATACCTTGCACAGCTGCCAGGAAAACTTTTCATTAGACTGTTTTTAGGCACCCAAATGTTTTTGGGGGGATGTGATGCATAAAGGAAGCAAGAGGTCATAGTGCAGATTCTGTGGATGAAGATTTTCTCATGCATGCTGAGAATCACTCACCATATCCAATGTGGTGCATATAAGAAAGCGACTCTCCTGGCAATAGCCCGAGCAGAGGACAAAGAAGTGGAGGATTCTCTTACATGAGATGACTGAGAGGCTTAGAAGGTGTTTTAAGGCATTTTTAGATTTCCAGTAAGTTTGTAAGATCTTCACTTGGCCTCATTAAGCTGGTGAGTTGCCTTCAATATATAATTCAATATTTAGAATAGTTTTTAGGACAGCTATCTACACATTTATTTTTCAAACAATGTTACTTTTATCTGATCCCCTTGTTTTTTCACATTTTTGATGATTTTTCTAGACATAGATCTGAAAAAGGGTTCCTTGGTATTTTACCATATTTGTAATCATTGTGTAAAAGTGATCTCAGTTTGATAGCTTAACTTAAGAATATTAATTGGTTCAGATCTTACATGTATTTATTTTGTATGACTCCATTTCAGAATTTGCAAAAAAAAACACTCCCCTACCTCTCGGGCTAATCCTGAGCATTGCCACATGTAATGACACAATATCTGCAACCTTCTTCTGTAGTTCAGAATCTATATTTAAGTGTGAAGGAAGCAGCCCCAGGAATTTTGGAAGTGGCAAATATCCCAGATATGAAATTGAGTCACCCCATCATAATAAGAAAGAAACACTGTGCAAACACATGTTAATACAGTAATCCTTTCCTTACTTTGAATCTGAGGCTCCTGCCCATGCAGGCTCCGCATAAAGGAATCACACTTTAGATATGATTCCCCCACTGCAACTTTTATCTTTTGGACATTAGGGTAATTCCTCTCCCTTGGGTCGAAAACCATTGAATACTCTCAGAGCAATCCAGACACACTGTGCAAATGATTGGTGCAGTCCCAAGACATCAGTTGCATATATCATAGCCTGACCAATGAAAGAAGTCTAAACATAAAGGTTCAATGAGTTGTACTGTGCTAGAACACTGGACAATCATGAGCCAGACAATGGGCCTCATTACAACTCTGGAGGTAGCCGTGTCCTTATTAAGGGCACAGCTGCCGCCGGAGTTGCATTTTTTCTGGCACCCGCAAATGGGCAAGAACCGGGTCATGCCCAGCTCGGCGGACCCAGTAATTGCCCATTTGCGGGTGCCGAAATCAAGGGCCTCCCGATCACCATTCTGCCCCATAGGGCTGAATGGGGGAGGGGAGATCGGATGCACCGGCACATACAGAATTGTGCCGGTGTATCCGATGTGCTCTGCTCGCGGGTGCCGGAACACCCGCCAGGAAAAACCTGGCGGGTGGAACGGCACCCGCGAGCAGAGCACGTAGTATGGCGGTCCAGGAACTACGGTACCGGCATGCTTACTGGTACCGTAGTTCCCAGACCGCCATGCTTGTAATGAGGCCCAATATCCTCTTCAGCCTAGAAGATAACATCACAAAGGTTCTGGATACCTTGCCCACCACCATTGAAAAATATTACATCACCCGTTAAAAAGTAACAACGGGTATGGCGGAGAAGTGGTGCTCCTGAAGAGAGGAAACAAGTATTCTGAATGCAAATGGCATAAAACCAGAGATTAACATGAGCAGAGTGATACACACCAGATACCAAAAAGGATATCGCTACACCATAATCAGGAAAAAGTGTTTCACCGTAACCACAAAAGCCTGAAATAAATTCCTTGAGATCTTCTAGACATGAAAAGAACTAAGAACCCCATCCAATGTTGCTCGATAACTACTACCTCACAGAAACCATAGTCACATTCTTCCAAAAGGTCAAATAAATCTCACACGTAATTTCTTCCTGCCCCATCACAGCTTCTTTAAATGCATCAATCATATCTACCCAGAACGCTGTGTAAAGACAGTCTCCAAAATGAATGCTTCCTTTGAGCAAATAGACTTGTGTTCAGTAATCACCATCGAAGAAAACATGAACACATTATTACCAGCACTAACAGCTTTCATAAATAGCTGCTTCTGCAATGGAGAAGATCAGAAAAGGGCTTCAGACGGACACCACCATACCCCTTTTGAAAATAATATCAGTGAACCCTAATGATCTCACCATTTCCCATCCTATTTGAAACAACCCTTTCATTGGAAAGATACTGAAGAAAAAGCTGCTAAACAATGTATTGAATACAGGAAAATAGAACTTACTTCATGGCTATCAAACAGGGCTCCAGCACCCACATAGCATTGAGGAAGCACTGTTCAATATGTAAGAACTGCTACTGACAATAATGGATGAAAACAGAGCAGCGTCATCTTCTTATTCAAGTTATCAGCATTTGATAGGGTCAAGTAGCGCATTTCTTTACAAAGGTTTCAACACTCACTGGGGATTCAAGGAATGGCTTTGAAATTGATTACTTCATTAATCCAGGATTAAATATTACTGGTAAGATCAGGCATTTGTGCTGAAACTTCCACTACTACAGAGAAAGTCCCCCAAGGCTCGGTCTAGCACTTCAACTGCTACACATACCCGCAAGCAGATATATCAAAGCCATTCTCTTTCCCACCCCAAATGTATACAGATGAGACACACATATCCTTCAAGATGCAAAACCCTGTCATAAATTTTCAAAACATCTCTTCATACCTAGTTTCAATACAAGACCAAATGATCAATAACAACATTTGTTTGATTGCATCCAAAACTGAGATTATCTTTATGGCTATGAGTATTGCCACACTTTTTCTTTTGTCTGGTCATCCGCAATGAATGCCCAGCCTCGTTTTGGGGAGAAAAAAATTTATTAATGTTTTTTTTACAACACAATCACTATTACAGATAAAGGAACTTTACAACAACCTACCAATTTCATCTGCAGCTGCTAAAACAGTACCTTCCACTCTTTAACATGCAGCGCAAGGTTTGAGTGATCAGAGAAATTGGGCTGCCAAGGATTAAATAGTGTAACCTTTTTGTATCTGGGCTTCTCGAAACACCTAAAACACTCCTTTCAATTTATATAGAAGGAGGATAAGCTAATCGTGAAGTTTAACATTTGAGACCGTAGCATACCCGTATTGAAGGCATTGGACTCATTCCCTTGGAGAAAAGAATTTAATTTAAATCACTGAGAATCAGCCAGAGGGTTCACAATTATGAGGCCTCTGCCTACATCAATTTATTTATCATGAGGCATGCCCCTACTCAAGCATTTGGGTCTTTGGCAGCCAGAAGTTAGTCTGTAACTAGTTTCAGGAAGAAGAGACTTGGTGAGTGTTAGGCAGAATTATATGCAGTACCCTTTGGGAACATCACACATAATTAGGACTACAAGTGACAGTACAAATTCACCTTTGGTACAAGCCTGTACTACACAGTAAAGTGGTAGCGATGGCTGAGCAGCCAGACTTATCTCAAGAGTAAGTGAGCAGTATCAATAGTTACACAAAGGACAGCAATTACTATGATTCAAACAAACACTGACTCAAGTTTTCTGAGTAAAAGAATATACATTTATTTACACATCAATTGTATAACATTTCACTAAGTAAAGCAGTTGCAAAATCACACTCTTAATACACTACACCACACCCAATAGATTCTGGACAAGTTAGGCTCAAAATGAAGTGTGAGCAAAATGGCACTCCATTAATTTAAAAGGGAGGGAAAGACAAAGTTAGACTAAACTTGAATAACACCAACAGGTAAGTAAGCAGGGCAATCTAGAAAGAGGAACTACAGTGATGGAATCAAATCAAAAAGGCTTAGGGCCAAAGTCAATAGGAGAAAAGTCTTTTGCTCAAGATCACATGGTTCAGGGTAGTTCACGGTTAAGTCCTTGCCAAGTGTTCCGGACGAAGTTGGTCAACAGAAAAGTTAATTTAAAGAGTAGAGAAGGACAAGACCTCAGATTGGCTAAAAGTTTCACACACCTTTACCGCGGCTGGACTAAACGAACAACCGGATTTGCACAGTACCTTTAAATGGAGAAGAAGCTGTAGCTGAGGCGGACGTTCCTGGCAGGTCCTGCAGGTGCACGGTTCCTGAAGTGACTGTCGGACTGACATGAAGTAGGAAGACTGGAGGGTCCTGCACTGCCCAGGGAAGAAACCAGCAGCAGAGCAAAGCAACAAAAAGAAGGTGGGCTCCTTAAAACCCAAGCAGGGTCCGACCGTCCTGGCTATCCGGTTCACTGTAGCTCTGTACAGCAAATTCGACCAGAGGAGGGTGGTCCTGGCTTGCAGTTTGGGCGAACTGGTTGGTCCCGCCAGCTATGGGGAAGAAGATTCCTGGTAGATCTTCTCTGTCGTTGGAGTCTGAAGATTCAAACATGCAGCAGGGCTTCACCAGGCGGTTCAGTCGTTGTAGGGGTCCTCTTCTGTCTGCTCCTCATCAGTTCTTTCGTTCCAGTGGCGACTCTGCCTTTCCAGACCCAGAGACCTGCTTTTTATGCAGTTTGCCCCCATACACACAGCCTGACTGTCAATCACACAGCAGGGTGGCTGTCCCGCCGGAACAGTTACCACAGCTGTTAGGCAGAATCCTGTGCAGTGCCCTTAGGGACCACTACACACAATTAAGACCACAAGGGGTAGTACAAGTTCACCTTTGGTACAAGCCTGTACTACTATGTTAAAGTGGTAGCAGTAGCGGAGCAGCCAGGCTTATCTCAAGATATATGAGCAGTAGCAGAGATTACACAAAGGGACCACAATTACTGTGACTCAAGCAAACACTGACTCAAGGATTCAGGTAAAAAATATAAGTGCATTTATATTTAAACCCTCTGTAAAACACAACACTTCTATAAATTCAAAACCACATGTAAAATACACTACAAACAACCAATTCTCTTGGCACAGAATAACAGATGGTAAGTAGCTTATGTTTTTGCGGACCGGTGTTGTGAAACAAAAGACGTTACCGGGAATACATATGCGATTACTTTTTGGCAGCTCGGTCGTATTAAAGAAATGCGTGACCGCGGTAAGAAATGTTACCGGGGCAAAAACACACTTGGCATCTGGGCTAACCAGAGAGAGTTGGGTGCAAAAATCATAGCCAATACTTTTGTCTCGGCAGACAGAATCAGAGAACACTCGCTGACAGAAATACAAAAGTCAATAGGCCGGAGCCAGTGTCAAGTGGAACCGGGTTCCTGTTGTCGAGGATCACACAGTCAGACAGTTGGTTATGTGACTATGTAAAGTTAATGGCAACTTGGCCTGTTTCTGGGGGACAGTAGTCAGCCCCAGAAAAAGGAGTAATTGGGAAGTCTTAGAGACAACCCTGTGTTACTGCACTGAAAGGTGCTGTGTAACACACACAACAAGTTGGGCTCATGGAGTGGTGTGCTCCAGAGCCCAAGATCACACAATAAGTAGAAATGCACTTGGCAAAACACAGGTAAGAGTGGGAAAAAGAGGCACACTCTTACCAAGTGGAAAAAATAAACTCCAGAAATCCAGAAAAGCTGCAGGGGGACTCACTAGGTGAGGGAAATTAGCCATAGAATGAGAATTCTCCCTAACAACAGCCAATCAGATCAGAGTGTGACATGGGCCTCCAAGGAGACCCTGTGCAGGGAGTCCTAAACCCCTCCCTCACGTCCTGTCCCCCCCAGACATCCAGGCGCCTAAGGAGGGCTTCTGTGTACAAGCCTGCGAAAAGACAGCGAACAAAGGAACCAAACCTGGTTTGGCCTGCGGAGTAAACACAGGAAAGACATTTTCAAAAAGAAATGGCGAATAAACCCAGCCAGAACCGTATAAAAACATAAATGGTCTAGCGGGTTTAATATCGAGGCTACCAAGATAGCCTAAAACAATACCAGGGTTATTTAAGATAACCGTGGTAGGAAAAATAGGGTAGTTACCACTGCTACCAGCCAAGTCTTAATGAAAAGGGAGCGAAACAATGCTCCAAGAGAAACAGACAAAAAGGGATACATAATAACCCTTTCCAGAACTCTATGTAAGATAGTTTGTACTGGGTCTGTGGATTTTTAAAGAGTCTAATAAAGTCAGTGGCAACTTTACATGTTCTGGGAGACAGTAGCCAGTCCCAGAAAATGGAGTCTCAGTTGGGAAGTCTAAAAGACAACCCTGTGTCACTGCACTCAAGGTGCTGTGTAACACACAGTAAAAAGATGATGCCTATGGAGTAGGTGAGGCTCCACAGTCTATGAACACAAGAAAATGTTAAACACACACAGCAAAACACATGTAAGAGTGGGGAAAAAGGCTCACATTCTTACCAGGTGAAAAAATTAATTCTAGAAATCCAGAAAAGCTGCTGACGAACTCCGTAGGTAAGGGAAATTAGCCATTTTGGAGAACTCTCAGTGAGCAGTGGAACATTTTGCTGGTAAACATCAAAATTGAAGAAAAACATGTGACATTTGGGAACAGGTTTAAGGTATTACTTCAAGCAATTGTTTCCATCTGAATGTCCATACCCAAAGGTTGCTGGCCACTAACATTCCAATGCACTCTCACCATGAGGGCGCGACAGGCTTCCCAACTCCTGGTGGATGTGAGATTAAAGAGGAAGAGGCTTGCTCCTGGGCTGACTCTCTCGTAACTCTCACTGTCCGTCTGACTCCTTTTGCATTTAGAAAGCTTTAATATTATGATCATGTTGCACTTAGCAGCCTTACCTGCTGGAATCCTGCAGCTGCACCCTCCCTCATCACATGAGGACTTAGATAATGTTAAGATTTTTGGAGCCTAAGCTCCTGAGCTCATTTTATTTTTTTAAGTTATAGCACCTTTTTTTAGTGCTGCTTGTTGGGGTCTTTTACCTTCACTCACGTTTATACCAATCTGAATAGTCCAAGAAATGTGAATGATCAAATTGTTGCACTCGTTCTTTGTCTTGTTTTACCCTCTTGTCTCTTGGGGCCCCATGATGAAATCTTGTCCAGTTGTTGTGGCCATATAATTAATCTATAAATAGAAATTTTTAAAAATGCCATGTATATTTCCCCTCTACACACACACACAAACCCACAGACATTTCTCTAATGCATTATATAGCAAAAGAATACATTCTGTAATCCTTGCACAGAGAAATGAGAAATTTTACAGGAGAATTATTGGAGACACCCACTATTTGTCAACTACATGTGTCCCCACATTCCACACTTTTCAATAACTTCTTTACATTCATCGTGTTTTTATTTAGTTCAGACAAGGATGAACATTGTATTTCTCACATTCTAGTTCATCCCACTCTCACATGTTCCTCTACTTTCACCTTAAATTCAGACACTGAATTTTGTGAGTCAAGCACGCGCTTGGCTTGATTTATCTGTCTCCCTCTTCTACTTCTACCTCTATTTCATTATCACACCTAACTCTTGTCTTGCTCTTCATCCAGTGGGAAAAAACCTAGTGCTGGATTTGTGACTACTCATTCCTTCAAATGGAATTAAACCAGTTGCACGGTCTCTGGAAAATAATAATGCTACAATCTTCAATTCACTCCATAGAACATTTCATGCTCTTGCAAATATCACTCCTTCCATTATTGCTCTACTGCACTTTCCACCCCTACATTTGGTTTTGGGTTATAGAAACATCTTTCTTTGCGTTATCAAACATGCCATTACAAATTCTAAAAGAAACCTGTCATTTATTTGGACCGCCTAAAGCAGAAGTATTCTAATAGAATGGCCAAATGAGTGTGTTCAACCTCAGACCCAGCTTCCATCATGCCATCATTCTAGACAGCGTAGCCAAAGTCTCATGAAATAATTGGAATAAATGGTTCAACCTGAGGGCACAAGTTTGGTGGGAGAGCCACTGACCAACAAACTAAGAGCATCTACCCTAAGAATAATGTCCTCTTTATGGGAAGCCTCACATCCTCAGCATCTCACCCTGGGAACTAAAGGTGGTTGGCTTGGTGCTCATAGGTGCTCAGATGGATAACCTTTCATTCTATCATGTCCCAACTAGTTACATTCTAAAAAATATGCTGGCCTAAGAGATGTGAAAGCTATACTTTTTGCAGCAAGCCACAAGATCCTTTTCATCTCTGTGCCAGAACTACACTCCATTATCTCTTAAAATAGAGGCAGGGTAATATTGTCACTTAAGAACATTCAGAGCTAACAAACTTAACTTTCACTCAGAGTGAAAAAAATCCAACAATCCAAGTACATACTGTTAACGACTGACTAATGTAATCTCCCCTCCATGGTCACCGTGAAAATTCTAATGGCTCAGATGGATGGCCCTTGTCTTGAAACCCAGCATTGTCAATTTCCAGCATTTTCCCAACTGTTCTCCACTATTGTATGTACATCTGGGTACCAATGAATGTCTGCAAAATGTTGCTTTCTCTTGGATGTGCATACAAAGCCATCATCTGCCACTTTATCAGTCCTGTGCAATCAGCCTCCTTCTACAATTACATCTTTACATTCCAAAACTCAATTGTTATCTCACTCAACATCTGCTTACATATCCACAATTTTCCATTTACTGTACCACTTTGTCACCAGTACATTCATCATTGGTAGTTAAAAACACTTCCTCATTCCACAATTTCTTTAGCTCCCTCACTTGGAAGACCAGAAAGACAATTGTATCCCTTATTCTTCTTCTTCAGCAAAATGTCATTTTAAAATGATGCCCTTAAAGACGAGTTACCAAAATGCCTATTCTCCTGGCTAAGCTCTCCAATTTGTTACGCTAAAGTATATACTTCAGCGGCATATGACCAGGACACAGCACACAAGGTGTTTCCGACAAGAAGGACTTAAACCTTTCAAACACCATGTGCATGTGAGGGCCCTCTTTTCTATTATTGTGTGTGTCAGCTCAGGACCCTGCAAACTTTTTGTGACATACACAATTACCTTTCCGTCTCCCTCTTAAAACCAGGACCATTGTGCTCCCAACCCATAAACCCTGGTGAAATTGCAACATAAAGTGTGCTTTATTCTTTAATCCTTATGTCTGGAAACTCTCTCTCACATTTTTCTATGCACTCAAAATGATCTCTCTTTACTATGTACAATTGTGTCTGAACAAATTCTCACAAATATTGAAATTACATTAACTCTTCTTCATATCCAGGCATAGATGCATCACATACTGGGCCTCATTACGACCCTGGCGGAGAACCATGGTGCAATTTGCACCATGGTCCATGGCGCAAAGCTGCCAACTCCGCCATGGGGGTTGGCGGACTTACCGCCCCATTCTGACCTTGGCGGGGCAGTAAGTCCCCAATCCCCATTTACCCTTCCCCATTCCCATTTTTGCCCCATAGGGTATAATGGGAGTGGGGAAGGCGTTAATTACGCCACCGTAAATTACGGTGGCGTAATTAACGACAAGTCCCGTAGCGCCATGGATTTTTCCGCCTGCAAAAAGCAGGCGTAAAAATCACCATGGCGCTACGGGAACTCGTAGTCGGGCGGAAAGGTACGCCATGGTTTACGCCGGCGTAAACCCCTTTCCGCCAGGGTCGTAATGAGGGCCACTGTCTTCACAAAATTAAACTTGGGCTTCACCCCATCAAAACATGATTCATAATATAGATTATGTATACTGTTTTACTGAATTTACACTACCCTTTCCTAATAGCGAGTCCATGACTACATAAAATTGTGATCAATTCATTTAGTTTGTCATCGTGTTCCTTGGCATCAATTCTTTTAAGTAGAATATGATCTTGAATGCATTGTACATTTCCTAGGTAACTGAAATGTGTGTCCACTACCTTCTGGAAAATATCAGCCAAAAAGACATGCCATAAAAACATTATTTAAAAAAATAATAATTGTGATTTGGTTTAATTAAACTGTACACATTTAGCAAAACAGCAAAAGTAACATAGAATCATATGCAAAACATAACCAAGCATGATTTATTCCAATTATTATTCCAATTATTCTATAACTAATTTGTTTGAGTAATGAATCTTGAAAATCAATAATTCTATTCAATTAAGTTAATTCGGAATACAATTCTATAAACATAATAAACATAACATACAGCATACATTGAAAAATGAAGTTAATATTCTGGTTGTAAACAGCAGCAATAAAAGATAAAACAATAAACTACAACCAGCAATAACATAAAATGTGACCGCACATATAATTCATTAGACAGCGTTAAGTATAACTATACAATATCCCAATTTCATATTTAAGACACTACCTTGAGAAAGTCCATTCTTACGGTCCATCCCCTATATAGATATTTGGCTACAGCTTATGTTGCTTCATCTAATATATAAAGCTGAATGTATGTATGTATGTATGTCTATGTTTGGATGCAAAAATCTTATATGCATAATGTTTTTGGATGTGTGGATGTTTGTCCGACTATACAAATCCACACCGTTGAACCCACTGTTACCAAATTTTGCATGGATTCCTCACATTTGTCTGGGGCGAAATTGTAGTCTATGTTGGGATGCAAAATATTCACTCCGTAGACATCCTCATTTACTGATGCTCACCCTGATTCACTACAGTAGGTACTAGAAGGAGGCAACATTTGGAAAAGTGTCTGAAGCAAAATGTTCAATGTGTTGGTTATTCCTTTGAAATGTATTACTACTGTATACAGTTCGAAAGTGTTTACTGAAGCATTTTTAAAAAGAAATTAAAAATCACGCCACTTGAAATATGGGAAATGGCAAGGTTACAGTTTACTTAAGTTCATTCACGAGAAGAGAGCACAATCAATCAATCTTTCTTGGACATGTTCTCAAATGTGCTGAAGCCATTGAGTGACTGAAACATACCACACAAAAAACAAACATCACTTGGAAAAGCTCCATCTGATGAAAAGCGAAAATCAACATCATGAGCTTCTGAAACACAACAACAAACAGCAGCACGACTTGCTGACCAGAGGACAAGAGCAACTTTCTCCAGGGCAAATGAGATGCCAGAGCAACCTGAAGCAAGACTTGCTGACATGAGGGCAAGAGCAACATCCTCCAGGGCGCATGAGACACTGGAGCAAACTTAAGCAAGACATGTCGACAAGAGGACAAGAGCAACATCCTTCAGGGCACATGAGACACCACTTGATCAGGACACGGGCAATGCCGGGTGCCCCAGCTAGTAGCACATATATACATAACAAATAAGCTTCACAAATGATGTATGTCCTGAATCTGGCCTTTAGGTATACTCTGTCCAAGTTCAAAGGTTGGGGGCGGAGCAGGAGAAAGTGCTGCGCCGTTTCCTGATCAATCTTGCAGTAGGCACACTTATGACAGCACTTTTTGTCCCATTTGTTCAAGTTATATGCCATGGGTAAAAAAACAAAGCGTAACTTTATAAGGAATGTATGCAGTATTTTAGGTCTCTATATCGAGGTATGGCTCACAACCTGATTGTAATTTACCTTTCCAATATGATATGATATGATATGGCATTTGTAACGCGCCTATACACAAGTGTTTTAAGGCGCGATAATATGCCAGTACGAGAGAAGAGTGTACAATTTTTAGTGTCATTTTCTCCTGGCATTTAATATCTAATTGATGCAAAAAATTATAAATGCTAAATTATTATAATGCATTCATCTTGGTGTTACTAGTGATTAACCCTGGGTTTAGCCAAGTGTCTTATACTCTATAACAACTCTTTGACATGGACACACCATGGCAGAGAGAACCTCCTGTTAATGATGTAACATCTTGTATGGCTCTTCCTGTATTTGAGAATACCAGGAGTGCTCCACAGCCTCACCCAGTAGAGCACTGGCCTGCTGGTAATCAAATTCCGTATGTACAGTAGGTTCAGTTCATCATGTAGAGGAATCATTGGAGTACTTTTAGGGAGACTCAGTATAGATTTCAAAAATCAATTTTCTTGGCTAACTAATCTGGATATATTACTGTATGCCCAAATCTCAGCATCATACAGAGTAGCCTGCCTCGCCTGCATTTTATACACTTCTAGGGTCGGATGAATAGCCCATTTGATCGAAACGTTCTCTATCTGGTGGTCACATTTCCCTGTGGATTGAAATCTTATTCCCAGGTAATCAGAGCCATTGGTTTGCTCCATAGGTGCCTCTTCATCGCTAGCCTGAGGATGGGGACTTTCTTCCTTTTTCTAGTAAAGATCAAAGATTTCATTTTTTTGAGATTAATCATTAACCTCATATCTTTACAAAACCTTTAGAGAATTTCAAATAAATTATTTAGGCCTATGGGGTCAATGATATTAGAACCGCATCATCTACGAATAATAAAATGGGATATATATCTGCACTTAATGAGGGTGAGTGCATGGGTGCTGAAAGCATGTGATGAATGACACAGTTTATGAAAAGACAAAAGATAGTGCCAAGACACATCCTTGGTGCACGCCCTTCTACACCCCAGATGTGTTTGGAATGTCACCATTTAAGCTCCACCTTACAACTAGGTGCTCTCAGCACCCATGGACGCCCCCTCATTAGGTGCAGCAAAATATCCCATTTTATTATTAGCAGATGATGTGGTTCTAATATCTTTCCATCTCTTCCAAGAAAAGAGCTCATGTCCAAGCTCACATCTCTGGAGCCACCAATAACACTGCTGAACTATTTAAAATCTGCAAGGAACTCACCAATCCTACTGCAGTCTCCTCTTCTCCTTCCTCCCAGGCCTTATGCTCAGAACTGGCCTTCCACTTATCCTCCAAAACACTTGACATCCTGTCCTCCCTGTCATATGCTCCCCACACCTCCCACCATCTCTCTCCTCTTTTGGCCCTCCTCCCCCCATACTCTCCTCCCTCTCTCCCAATGCACCAGATGAGATCTCTAGAGTTGTCCACTATATGAAATTCTCCTCTAAACAGGTGCTACCCTGCTACTCCAGAACCATCAAGGACAACATCAACACTCCATGGCTGACCTCTGCAACAACTCTTTTGCCACAGCCACTTCCTTTCAATCATTCAAACACTCTCCTGTTCACCCTCTCCTAGAAAATGCCATCTGCTGACCTCTCTTGCTTGGCTAACTATCAGCCTGTCTCTATAATATGAAGATATGATATGATATGATACGATGTGGCATTTATAACACGCCTCTACACAAGTGTTATCACCACTTTCTTGGGCAAACTCATGGAGAAGCTGGGCATCCCCCAAATGACCCCCCACACTGAATCGGCTGGCTGCCTCCATGACCACCAGTCTGGTTTCAGAGTAGCCGGAGGCACTGAAACTGCTCTCCTGAATACACGAGAAGACCTACTCTCTAATCCAGACTCTAACACTCATTCTGTTCTGATTCTCCTCAATCTTTCCTCTGATTTTGACACTGTCAACCACTCCATCCTCAAAAACCGTCTCCATGATACCCTAGTCATCATAGATATGGCACTGGCATGGCTTACCTCTTTCCTCTCTAACAAACCCTACCAAGTGCAAATGGATCCTTTTCTCTCCTCCACCTCACTCGTTACATGTGGCTTCCCCCAAGGCTCTATCCTATCACCATGGCTGTTCAACATCTAACTGTCCCCTCTGGCCCACCTAATCTCTACCTACTCCCCTCATTTCCAGTGCTTCACAGACGACACACAGCTCTCTTTCCGGCTGCCTTACCCTGCCTCCTCCACCTCCTCTTACTCCCTCATACCTGACCGCCTGACTGCTATTCAGGCATGGTGCTCTGCCAATAATCCCTGCCTCAATGCCAGCAAGACAGAGATCCTCCTCATTGTGACCCCTGCTCCTAGTTTCCCCCTCACTGTCTGGCCAGACTCCCTGGGTCCCCTCTCCTTACCCACTTGTGAGGTAAAAAACCTTGGGATTATCTTTGACTATTCCCTCTCCTTCTCTCCACACATCACATACTTTGCTAAGAAGTCCATTGTTCAGCTTCATCTCCTCAGGGGCATTCTACCTTTCCTCACCTTCCCCCAGAAGCTCTATGTCTCCAGAGCCCTGGTTCTGTCTAGGCTTGACTATTGCAATAGCTTCTTCCTCAACCTTCCTCCCTTCGCCCCTTCCAACTAATCCAGAATAGGACTGCAAGACTTATCCTTGGCATCAGGCCCAGGGACTGCATCTTCCCAGACCTAAATTCTCTCCACTGGCTCCCGGTGACTGCAAGGATCAAATTCAAGACCCTCTCCATCATCCACAAGACTGTCTGGAGCATGTGACCTCTCTACACCCTGCTTTATCTCCCGAAATACCTCCCAGCAAGAACCCTGTGGTCTTCTGGTGCCATCTTTCTGCAGGTGAAACGTATTCTCCAAGCAGAGAGTGGGAGGCAAATCCCTCTCCTCGGCTATTGCCTCCCTCTGGAACAGCCTCCCCCCCTAAAACTTGAACGGGATCTTCTTAAGTTCCAGAAACCTCTTAAAACCTTCCTTTTCTCCTCTTCCTTCCCAATCGCTCTCCCGTGCTGAACTCTCCATCTGCCACTGCACTGGGGCCTGTTCCCTTTAGAATCATACAAGGGACAGACCACCCCCCACCAGTCCTCCCAGCATCCTCTGCCAGCACTTGCCCTTGGGGCTCCCTTTCCCAGACTATCCCAGATTAGTCCTCCTGTCCACTGCACTCCTCCTCCCCTCCCCCTCTTTCCCCTGGCATTTGCCGCAATGGCCCAACCAGCACTTGCCCGCCCGACCCATGGGGGCACCCCACTTCTGCACTTCTCCCTCTAACCTCCCCCCTTGCACTTATCACCTCGTTCATGCACTTGCATGGTAGGATTGTCACAAGAACAATATAATGGTTTCTTTGTTGTATTGTTATGATTTCCCATGCTCCCCCTCCCCCCTTTTGTCTTATTTGTGCCTGGAAACAACTGTGTATTGGTGCCATACAAATGTTCAATAAATAAATAAATTAAATAAACTGCATTGATGCCCCTATATAAGAGTAGTAATGAAGCTACAATGGGCTGCAGGACTTCTAGCTCACAAAGGGTCTTCCATAGCTTTTCACAAGGAACACAATAAAACACAGTTTGCAAATTGATATATAATACATAAAGGTCCATCTTCCACAAGGAAACATATTTTTCTATCAACAGAAAGAACCTAAAGCTTTGGTCTACAGTACTAATGCCACTTTGGAAAACCGCTTGAAGATGGTTTATTACATTTCTGTCAGTAGCCTGTGCCTGCAGATGGCCCAAGATTACCCTAGGAAAGATTTTCCTTATTGAGTCCAAAAGGGAGATGAGTCTGTAATTTGATGGCATCTCTCTCCCATCTTTTTGACAAATAGGGAACATTTCTGCACTAACCCAAGATTTGGGAATTGTATTCAGGGTAAGGGCACAATTGAATAGGGCAAAATCAATAATATAAATGAATGGCAGCCAGCGCAAGCGAGGTTGGTACACCTGATAAAATGCTAGACTGTAGTGTCCATCATCACAAGATACTGGTAAGTGGCAGGAGCCACACTGGAGCCATCAGGTAGGAAGTGGAACGAGCCTTATTGTTGTTAAAGGGTAATAGAAAGGAAATAGGGAGAGAGGTAAGGTGGATACACCCTTAGGCTATCATCTCCCATCCTGAAGTCCCTAACTGACATATGTGGTACACTGAGGCCCCACTGTCTTCCAGTACAGCAACATTATCTTAGCGTGCATTGTATTGGCAATACAAGCACACACTACACATCCCCTTCCTTTTAAAACAGTAGAAAGGTGAAACACACACACCACACCAGACAGGATCCCATACACCAAAACAACTCAACCAAACACGTCAGAAACGTGACCACAATCGCAGCCACCAAGCGCACTCAACACACTGCGCAACTAACATCAAAAACCATCCAAGCGTACAGACCACCACGTATCCGTGACTGCCACTCCAGGATCTCGTAGCTGCCACCTTCAAGCACAAACCCTTCACAACTACATTTGCAACCATCACAGAGTACTGACCTTCCACCCCACTTGCCACGTGGGGTCTCGGCCTGCACACCCAAAGCGCTATCCCAACCATCCAAATAATACTCAACTAACTATATATAACCGTACTACAATATAACGATAACCTGACACATTCACCACCAATTCCCAGATCCTGTCACCAGCAAAATCAAACTGCACACCTTCACCAAACAGAACAACTCACACCAGATGCACCACAGATGACAGTACCACAACTCCCAGAGACACAAATAAAAGTAGGAAAAAGAAAGGAAAGCCACAAACAAAACAAAGGACACAAGAAATAAAACGTAACTGCTGAAGGAATAGCACATCAAAGTGACACCAAAATAAATATCTGATCAGACCTATATCAAAGTGTTGAAGATCTCAAGTGAATGCATTCAATTCAATGTGCACAAAATGTAGGCCTAATACATGCATATAGATATCATCAAAATGCACTCGGGTGCACCCTAACCTTCCTCCAATCATAAGGAGTCGCCAATCATAAGCAGAAAAATAATTTTCTTTAACCTATACCAATAAAATATACGTCCATGCCATCATAAATACACCACTAAAATGGCTCAAAGAACATCATATGCCCACTCCGGGTACGCAATACAATATTGATGGCTCTCAGTCCAACATTTCACAGACTTAAGCTATACACTTTTGAAAATTCTCCATGCCCTACTAAATGCATCCAAATATTCAATATTAAAATATTCAAATCATCTCCCATAGAGACAGTGTGCCTCATTACGACCCTGGCGGTAAGGGGTTTACGCCAGCGTTAGCTGCGCCGACCCCTTACCGCCAATTACGAGGTCCCTTAGCGCCATGGAGCTTTTAACACCCGCTTTTAGCGGGTGTTAAAATCCATGGCGCTAAGGGACCAAGGAGTTAATTACGCCACCGTAATTTACGGTGGCGTAATTAACGCCTTCCCCACTCCCATTATGCCCTATGGGGCAAAAATGGGAATGGGGAAGGGTAAATGGGGATTGGGGACTTACCGCCCCGCCAAGGTCGGAATGGGGCGGTAAGTCCGCCAACCACCATGGCGTAAACGTAGTTTACGCCATGGTGGTAAAGTGACGGCCCAGGCGGTAACTTACCGCCTGGGTCGTAATTATAACTCTAACCTAGCATGCAATTAATTAGGCATTCCATCATAGCTTACTATGGGCCTCATTACGACCCAGGCGGTAAGTTACCGCCTGGGCCGTCACTTTACCACCATGGCGTAAACTACGTTTACGCCATGGTGGTTGGCGGACTTACCGCCCCATTCCGACCTTGGCGGGGCGGTAAGTCCCCAATCCCCATTTATCCTTCCCCATTTTTGCCCCATAGGGCATAATGGGAGTGGGGAAGGCGTTAATTACGCCACCGTAAATTACGGTGGCGTAATTAACTCCTTGGTCCCTTAGCGCCATGGATTTTAACACCCGCTAAAAGCGGGTGTTAAAAGCTCCATGGCGCTAAGGGACCTCGTAATTGGCGGTAAGGGGTCGGCGCAGCTAACGCTGGCGTAAACCCCTTACCGCCAGGGTCGTAATGAGGCACTATAGTAATAATAGCATCACCATTCAACTTGACACGATGCAAGAAGATTGTACTGGATTTCTGAAAAACAATACCATTTTCTTTAAATGTCCCAACTGCAAAAGCAATACAAGCACACACTACATAGACCAAAAGGCGTGGACAGCGTTCCACTACAATTATACACAAAAGAGCTCAAATGCAATTCTCTTAAATATACCAAATCAGCAAACGGCAAAAATAAATGCATCAAAGTATAATTCTCTCTACTCTTGTAGAGCCTACAGGGTCTGTCTGACCTTGGGATCTTGGATCTGGCTCCCTGCACTTTAAGTGTGGGGAAAAAAGGAAAGCAAAGCCTCATAAAATGTCTTCTCGAAGTTGCATTTAGGAATTTTACAAATACAGCAGTAGTTTCCCCAAGAGTTTTTCTTCTATATGGGAGTGATTAATCCTCTTTAATTTGTCGATTTAATTTCTTGTATGACTCAAGTCCATTTGCTGGTATTTTTTCTTTGCGCAAAGAGGATGTTCAATGCATAACTTCAAGGGGACATCAGCAGAAGCCAACGGCTATACATTCCCCATTCCAGGACAGAACAGTTTTGAGGAGCATGGTCCATATGTGCAGAGATTTAATTGATAAACAAAGATTTCTCAGGAGGGTTGTAGCTCTTTAGACATAAAACACTTGTGTATAGGCGCGTTATAAATGCCATATCATGTCATATCATTTTATAGCATCAGCTTTTTACAACATACAATTGATGCACGTGAGGGCATCCCCAATTCATATCTTTTAAGAGTGATAGGGAGGGAGGATGGCAGACCCACAAATCTTCTCCACAGAAGACCTTCTAGTCTTCTCTGTATTTTGAGATCTCTGATATTAATAATTTCAGCACCATAGAGCAGTATAGGAATAACCTATGATTTTGTGTTGATTTTCAACATTTGTGACAAGAGCGTAACTGTCTTCTCCTTTGATCTTTGTATCAATAGAGACATTAGTGGTCTTCCCAATGCTGGGAATCCAAAAGATAAAAACTGATCAACAAACGTTAAGTTCTTGCTAATAAATTCCCACCGACGTTTCCCAATTTGTTATTTTTCCTCTTAGAAATAAAAGAATGATCTTCGAGTTTTCTTCATTAATTTCCAAATCATTGGCTTTCATATGATTATTTACCACCTCCAATGTTCGTGTGAAGCCAATTGGGGATAAATCAAAGAGGACCACATCATCTGCCTACAGTAACCATTTGATCTAGTCCTTTCCCATTTTTGGTGGAAATGCCCTCATGGATGCCCTCATGGATGCAGAGAATCACCCACATCAGATATGTACAAACTGAACAACGTAGGGGCCAAAACACAATCCTATCAAAAAATTAAATGCAGATATTCTTGCTGACAAAGATTGCTCTGTATTTAGGCATATTTGGAGCACTGTGTCCATATGAAGATTTATAATCGGGCCCAATCTAGAGAACAGTAATCCCCAGCCCTCCAGTTTTTCCCACAGCTTATACCTGTTGACCTTATCAAATGCTGCTCTAAGATCTACTAATATGAGATCAAATCATTAAAAAACACATTTTATGAGAGAGGTTGTACTATGTTTGAATACTGTTCTAATTCCCATTGATAATATGCAAATGGCTGGTCCATTGTGCAAAAGAATTCAGTTTACCCCGGCAAACTAATTAAACAAATTTAAGCAAAGGATACCTATCTGTCACCACATTCCTACATGCATTGCTCAGTTCCACACACATCCTTATTCCTCTACTTAAATTCTTTGTTACCACCAAAGAACCACTGTCTTCCACACGCTCCACAGATTCAATAACCTCATAATCACAAACACTTTCATGCAGAGAACATCTTTCAAAGCCACCTATGTAAACTCCCTGCATTCATTCTCCATACGCATCAGTTATGTGGTAAACATAACCAGGTATTGAACATTGGGATCAATCCTATTCTAAGTCCCTTCTGTTCTCCCAATTCTAGCAATGAATTACCATCTTTCATTTTCTGATTTTCTTTTGATTTGCATTTTAAGATTAACAGGAGCCAATATTTATAGTACCTGTCATCATAAGAATTAATGAATCCAAGAAACACTTCCTCTTGACATCCTTCCAGCATCCTGTATTTTATAATGGTAATGTCCCAATTGTCAGCTGTATGCACATACATGTTCCAGCGCTGAGTCCTGCTGGTCTCTCCACCCCCCAGGCTTCCATGACCTAGAGGAGCAATCAGTCACACTTTACGTCAGATCATCCCATTTCCCCTCGGAAGTTCCCTGCTTGGTAATATTTTGCCTTTACACCTACACTTTCTTTACCCACTCTGTCGTAATGATGCATTATTTGCCAAGAGTTTAACCCTGCCACAAGTCTCATAGTGGGATTCAAGACCTAGAGGCCTATTGAAAGGACATAGACTCAAGTGGGGAGTTCAACTAGTCAATCAGATTCCCTTAGACATTATAAAATAAGTTTATGGGCCTCTAAAAGGTTCAGCTTTCTTCATGCTTGTTCGTTTCGTTTGTATGGCATTTGAGTTTGGAGTGGACAGGTCAAACTCACAGACTGGTAGTTTTGGAGGAGGTGCTTTGAGCGTTGTTATGCTTAGTAAATGCCTGTGGGGTTCTCAGTGCTTTGGTCTTCTACTTTGCCTATTGAATGCACATGGGTTCTCAGTGTGTTTGTCTTCTCCTATGCCTAGCAGAGGCCATGGGGTTATCTGTGATTTAGCATTTTGCTACAGAATAAATGTGGGTTGACTGCCCATCCACCCACAATTTATACCTCCCAACCACCCTCAAATCAGGTCCGCAATACCTCTCAAAACATTCCAACCTAATAACCAAATTCTGCCTAGGCTTTACGATCAATTTAAGTCTACTCTACCCTAACTATCTACAAATCCCTTCTCTAACAAGCCTGAGCTGCTTCTGGCTTTTCAAATGCCAATCATCAGAATACCCTGAGCTTTTACTCACCTTACATAGACAAGGGGTTGAACCTCTTTTCTTGAATCTCGGGAAACCCTGTTAGGTTCAACTATGTCGAACGCCCTGGAAACTCTAGAGGTTCAAGTTTTGCTCAAACTGCCCCGCCTATGCTTATTTTCTACATTACTACCAAGTGTATTAAGTTCTCCTGTACATTCTTAGGATCCAAGGTTTACTCAGGCTGTGATTCCGGTACCGTTCTCACCACCATTGACATTAATTATTGTGCAGCTACTGCAGCAGTCTGTATCAACTGTTAATGCTGCCTCTTCACTTTCACTCATGCTTTTAAAATGTGTTAAAGCATTCAATTTACAAATTGTACTTCCATTCTTTTTGCAACTCACGGCATGATGTCCCTTTCTTTTGTATTTATGGCACGCAATCCTCACTCCATGGCAAACCCTAATTCAAATGTTTCTCCTTGCATTTTTTTTTAATTTAGCATACAGTGTATAAAACATACAAACTTTTGCTATAAAAACAAAAAGTGCCCTTCATTAACAGCCAGGCCAACATCCTCTGATGGTTATTTCCTTTTTTGTGGCGCTTTAGCCTGGCTGTTATAGCAGCTTCGATTATATCATAGTTCACCTTTCGTTTAATGTATTCCTAGGAAGCTTCCGATTTTGTTTACATTTGTTGCAGAAAGGAGCCCAATCTTCAGGATATCTTTTGATTTGGGTTATTGTGAAGTGCTTCCCACCATGATTTGGCATCTAAGCCACAGCGTCGTTCTAACACCTCATTAAGTAACTGCATTCTTTCCACTAATAGTTCTTTACAGAATAAAGTTAAGTGACACAGGGTTTCAGCTTGTTCCTGGCATAGGCGACAGTTGTTATCTTTAATCATCCCGTATTTTACCAGGACTTTCTTTGTGCGCACAATGTTCAATTTAAAGCGCAAGATCAGGTCTCTGTGATGCGGGTTAGCATTCTTATTCAAATACGTTGGCAGAATTCCAAGACAGTTTGTTAGTTTCTTTGCCAGGTTGTGACTATAAAATGATGCGCGGGCCGCTTCCGACTGCAACCAATCCACTGAGAATAACAGATTTTTTACTCTCTTCGGGTTTTCACATAGGCTACTACTGGTGTACCTTATGTTAAGCAGGATTTCCTGACATTTGGTTCTTCATTCTTCTAAAGGCCAACAGGGTATTTTCCCCATTTCGATCTTCAAGATTTTGTATTGCGGTGGGCAATCAGGACATTCTATTTTCCTGAACGTTAATAGGGCTTTCCATACAATCTGGACCTGTAGCGAGTGAAGACCAAGCTCATGTCTAATTGCGCTTGTTTGGCAACGCATTTGGTAAATTTAAGGTTCTCCGCCAGAATCTTGCCTCAAGCCTATCCCAGGTAACCCATAGAATTCTTAGTCCAGTGTCACCCACATGTTATTGATGGCGTTACTTTGGCCATGTAAAATTCCATGAATGGTTTTACCGAAAATCTGCAGTATTTCTTCTTCATTAGAAGGGCTTTCGCAATCAATTGGTCCATTTTGACTTGGAGATGCTCTATCCAAAGTTTATCACCCCAATCCGCACTGATAATTGCTCCCAGGTATTTGGTGCTTTCTGTTTTTTGGATTGCATTATTTCCCAGGCACCATTTAAAAGGTTTTTTTACCTTTACTTGTGTTTTTTTCATGACTAGAATTTCAGATTTTTCTGCGTTGATTTTTTGTTAATGGATGTTAATATATTTATCTAGTTCATCAAGTTTCCTGCTAATCGTGGTGAACATGATCTTGCTGGCTCCAAGTTGTCTCTCATATCTAAGATGTAAAAGTTGTATAGTATGGCTGCTAAGGGGCACGCTTGTTACAGACCTTTAAGCGTATTCAATGGTTCGCTAAGAGTGCCGCTTTGATCTAAACACACCTGCATTCTCACTCCAGTGTACAGTGCTTTTATGGCTGCTATGAAATCTGGTGGACATCCCTTGTCCTGCATTTTAAACCATAAAATATTTCGATCAACTCAGTCGAATGCTGCTGCCATATCTATGCACGCTAGGTAGAGCTTGATGTTTCCCCACACTGCCTTCAGTTTGAGTAGATTTATTATTAACAAGTTCAATCCACAATCTACTCTCGACAAAACCTGCTTGTCTACTCTCAATATTTCCAGTCTCTCTCAACCACTCTTCAAGTCTCTTCAATAGTATGCCTGCATAAGTTTTACCCAGGACATCCACCAATGATATGGAGCGATTATTTTCTGGATTCTTTCTGTCGCCTCGCTTAAAAATCAGTATTGTTATCGCCCTTTTCCAAAAGTCTGGAACCTGCATGGTATTATTTATTCTTGTGAATAGTAAGAAGCACATGTCGACCCACAACTCAGGTGTTTGTTTTAACATTGAGTTCATCAGGCCATCAGGGCCCGGAGCTCTAGATGTACTAGCCTTGGTAATTAGGCCCAAAAGTCTTGTTTTTCAAAGATTATATTCCAAGATAATCTTTTCTTTTCTCTTTCGTCCTCTTGTGTATCATTTTTTGTCTGTCCATATATCGTGGCGAAATGCTCGAGCCACTGTGCCTTGTGTATTGGGTTTATTTATTCTGCTCCGTGTGAATTTGTGTTTTTGTTTATTAATGACCAAAAGTACATTGAGTATTTATTATTCAGTGCCATAAGCATATATAAGGAATCCTTTTGGTAAAGTATTGCCCGATGTGATTTTACCCAATGTTGATAATTTCTTTTTAGTTCTGTTCTCCGATTTACTGCATCTAGTGATTTCAGTCGCCTGATTGTCCTTAGATCTTTCACTAGTTTTTGTTTTCGTTTAGCCAGCTCTTCATTATAGCTGTGCAGTCTTGTACTTTTGTTTGAGTCTGTCTTTGGCCTGATACTCTAAAAGTTGACAGACAACTTTCATAATCAACTTGATTGTCCGGAGTCAGCTGCCACTCAGCTATCTCACTCTCCAGTTTGGCTGCTTTTTGCACAGTCAGTTTGAGACGATTCAATCCGTTATTGATGGTGACCTGGTGGACCCATTTTGTTGCATTTTTGGATCTTTGTTTTTTCCTATTCAGTTCTCTGCATTTAAGGAGTAGTATGCTATGGTTGCTCTTTACTGATGGCACTATCTTTAGCGACACAATTGTCCTAAATGTTTCCAGATCCACAAAATAGTAATCCAGCGTTGCTGTGGCATTGTGTGAGGACCATGCTTTGGCTCCATCCAGATCACCTGTAACAGCTCCATTTACCATATGTAGATCTCTAGATCTCATCACTGTCAGACCACTGTTTGCTCTGTTCAATTGTTGTTTCTTACGTTGTGGCATATCATCTCTTTTTTTTTTTATTGAAACACCAGTTCGACATACTTCAATGCAAGCATTGAGACATCAGACTTTTGCTGCAATGTAACCATCTGTATCAAAAAGGTTCTCTGGAGTAAGGTTCTGTGAAACTATAAACATCGCTTCAAGCACCTTTGAAAGTCCTGGATGCAACGTTTGTTTCAGTTGAAGTTTGTGTCGAGTCTTAATGAGTCCATGTAATCAACTATGCCACAGCTTAATTTTATACAATGTCCAGCTGCCGCATATGACCACCAGTCTCTACTATTACAGTCCACTGGAATATAGCCTCCCAGATGTGTCATCCGTTTAGCAGTGGTTTCTTTGCATCTAGTGAGTAGATGTTCAGAAGTTTCGATTTCACAGTGACAGAATCGGCATATGTTATCTCTCACTTCTTTAAAGTGACGGCTCCACATCATGTCTTTTGTTCGTACAGCATTTAGACAAAACTTTAAAAATTGCTCACGGTGATGTCGAGACAGGCAGTTTTTTAAGTAGTTGCTTGTAACGTTTAGCTTGTGTTCCCCAATTCCAGCATCTAAGGTGGTCGGCTTCAAATGACGTAAATCGTTATTCGAAATCCAACACCATTGTTCAAACTTTTTATTTGCCGATTGTGGTCTCGTCAGTAAATCATTCAAGGTGAGATCACAGTGGCTAAAATTGACAGCATAATTTGTTTCCATTCATCTAGAAGTTTCGAGTGCCCTGTTTTGTTTATTATGGAGAAGATTTGAAAAGCAGGAACTGTTGGAGACAGGTTCATCTTTCACATTACTGTTAAAGATTTCCACATTACATGAGAGTGAAGAGAATTTAATGAAAGTTCATATCTGATTTGAGTCATTGATATGTAGGTGGGAAGCTTCAAAACATGCCGCCAAAAGATTCCTTCCAACTTCTGCCAGAACGAAACGTCTATGTTCCAACCGGATTCTGATCCGAAAGTGATTGCAGGGACTACTTTTTGGGCATAGAAATTCAAGACCGGTGCTAGAGTGAACTTCATAATTTCTTTTCAACAAATGTCCCTGAATGCCAAATTGAGTCATTCGATTGACCATGTCGACCTTCCACTGATGTTCGTGGATTGAATTATTAAAAATGATTCCCAAGTATCTAATTGAATTTACTGTGTCAAGACAGTTATTGTCAATTTTCCATATGAAGGCTTTTTGTCTTTTTGGACGATTTTGGCCTATGATAATGATCTTGGTTTTTTCAGTGTTTAGCTCCAGGTCGTTTTTAAGCAGATAGTCGTGAAGGTTTGTTAATTGGCGTTGCAGGCCTATCTGAGTCCTGTCTAGTAGAACCACGTCGTCGGCGTATATTGTGCATCCTATTTCGATGTTATTCAATTTTGGTGGAAAACATCGCACATCTTTACGATGAGCTGGGATGTCGGAGATAAACAATTTGAAGAGTTCAGTAGCTAAAGGGCATCCCTGTTTCACACCTATGTTTGCTGGTATCCGGTTGGATAGGGTGCCTTGGTTGTTTAGTCTTATGCTGACGGTGGTTTGCGTATGTAGTGCTCTAATTGGCTCGACGAGGTTTCTAGGGCAATTCCAGTTTTCAAATTTTTTCCACAGTTTGCTACGATTAACACTGTCAAAAACTTCTCTCAGATCTATGAAAGCGAGAAATAATCTCGTCTTTGCCTTTTTGGCTTTCTAATTTGAGAATATATAGGAGCATCAGGTTCACCTCCACACCCACGCCTTTTGAAAAACCTGTTTGCTGGATGTCAAAGATTTTCTCTGACATAGAGCACGTAGCTAGCCTTTGACGTAAGAAAGAGGCAAAGATTTTACCTATGGTATCCAGCAGGGCAATCGGGCGGTAGTTAGTCGGATCCGCCCGATTGCCCATTTTGTAAATCGGCACAATGATCGTGTCTCGCCAGGAATCGGGTATCGTTGCTGATGTGAGCACGCAGGCGAACAGGAGTTCGATGAAAATAGCCCATTCCCCCACGGTCTTTTTCAACATCATATTTGATATTAAATCTGGGCCTGCTGCGTGAGAGTTTTTCAAGGATTGTATGGCAGCTCTTATGTCTTCCCCTGTTATTTCGAGTTTCCAAGATGTCAAGTCTTGTACAGAATTACTAGCGTCCTCATTAGGTGCTTTGCAAAAGATGTTACCATGATGCTGTTCCCAAGAATCTGCATCGATCTCATTTGATGGGGATGACTGGTGCTTTGAATTTCCTGCATTTAAAATTGCCCAGATTTCTCGGGAGTTTTCGGGAGTTCTTTTGGACTAGATGCTTCATCAGGTACTCTGCTTTATCTTGTTAAATAATCGATATTTTTACCTTAGTGCAACAATCTATATTCAAGCCCCCGCATAATATCATCTGCGGCATACAGAATTTTGCTCTTAATTCATCAATGTTCGTTGTAACTTGATCTAAGAATTTTCCCCATCTTTTGCTTTAATGTTCCAATACAAATTAAAAATTATTCGGGTTTTGTTAGTTTCAGTTTCCTGTTAGTCATCTCAGAGTATAATTATCTGTATTAGTGGTGAAGGAGTGATTACACTCTCAATTTTGCCCCTCCAATCATTTTTGATTAGGGTCAATAGTCCCGCCAACGGTCTCCCTTTTTGTCCTTTGTGGGCTTTATTTAAATAACTTGTGAAACCATCTAAAACCGGCTCCTCCATTAACCAGCATTCCTGTAGACATATAATGTCGGCGTTGGTCACGTCAGAGTTGATCTTTTGAAACAGGTGGTTAAATCCTCGAGTGTTCCATGAGGACATTTGGAGGCAATACGTTTCTTCCTGGCTTCCGGTCTAGGACTGTTTCCTTACTCCTAGTGTTTCTGCTAACCATGTCCATGATTTTTCCAGGTCAATCTTGGTCACCAGTTGCTCTTTATTTATTTCACTTCAACTGTTAGATTTGGACATTTGGCCCTCTAGCTTCATGCGTAGCGCATTGGGGCCTTTTAAGACTGTCGGCGAGAAACTAATGGGCTTGCTGTTAATATCATCTTGCCCGTTGTCTCTCTGCTGGCCTTTTTGTTAGATTTCTCTATATTTGGTCCCTTGACTCTTTTAGGTCAAATCCCAGGCGCCTCAGTTCATCCGTCGCAGCTAATATTAGCTGCATTGCTGACTTAGAGGTTAAATGGATGCAGATGTTATCTGTTTCCTCTTCTTTTGGAAAAGCTACAATCTTTATGTCTCTTGGATCAATTACCAGTAATTGTGGTACACTGTGTAAGAGTCTCATGAGATTTGCCCGGCCTAGAATTAGTCCATCTCTGGGCTTAATAACTCTTTCCAGCATTCGTTTATGACCTGTTGCACCTGCTCTTGTGGTTTCAGGACGTTTTGTTGTTTTTTGTCCTTTTTTAGCTCCTTCTGGTTGCCTTTGTCGAGATTCCTCTTGGTTTTTGTTTTGATTTTTTTTCTTTATATAACTTTCTTTTTTTCGATTGGTCAATCATTGTTTTAAATAATTATTTTTTTGAGTTTAAATGTTTATTGTTTTTTTCAATTGCTGATCTTTTTTCTTCCAATGTTACAAAACCGAAATATTTTGTTTTTTGAGTTAGTTTCTTTATTGATGCTTGCTGCTCCAAATCATTCTCTTCACTCACATGATCAGTTTCCAGTTCTTGTTCACTTTCATCGTTATAGACTCATAATAGCAGGAGTGCAGCTTCCTCTCCTTGTTCTGCATCTGTCTGTTCAGTCTCTAGCTCTGGTTGGATACCTATGAAGGTCCGTTTCCCTTTCTGTGGAATTTGTACCAGATCTTCCTTTGGCTTTTTCGCTTCTAAACCTGTTTTTTGTACCTTATTCATGACTAGATCTTCAAATGGCTTTAGATTTCTTATGAAATTTCTTGTTCCACCATTGGTTGTCACTTTCTGTTTTACCTGTTTTTTTGTCTTTTTGTTTTGCCCTTCCATGGTTTTCCTTTTTTCCTCTTTCCCATTCTCCTTTTTTTCATTTTCCTGATCAAATATTGCAAACAGCTCCTTGGTTTGGGTGCAGGTAACCCTTTCTACTATATGTCCTGTTTGAGAGTCAATATTTATACTTTGAATTTCTTTTGTAGATTCTCTGTTCTCTACTTGAGTGGTTTCTTTTGTTTGGTCGTTGGTTCTTTTTAACGGCTCGTCTACAAATGTCATGTTTCTGCCCTTATTGCACTCATCTATTTTGGGTTCAATTTCTATTATTTCCACACTTTTGTTTGGTTGTGGGCTGCTCTCTTTTTCGATCTTTCTTTCTTTGTCATTTTCATCTTTTTTTGATGAGTCCATTTTTGTAGATCTCGCATTCTCTCTTAGGCAGTTTAAAAAAGCTCTTTTATCCTCACGAGCATCCTCCAGTAAGTCTATCAAGATTTTGAAGATCACATTTTCTGAGTCCTTTTCTCTTAACCTCCTTTCCTTTGAAGCTTCTATGTATGATTCCACGTATATTAGTTTTGATTGCATAAGAGCCATCAACGTGGTTTGATCTCTGTAATTATCATACAATGCTTCATATAATTTGAGAAAGGGAGAGAGCATGATGGTAACCATGGATCCAATTGTTGCTTGTAAATTAGCACATTGTTCTGTAAAGGCTTCAAGATGCTCCTGTGTAGTAGCACTGCTACTTTCAATCGTGCTTTGTTTATTTCCGCAATCCTTTTTTTGTCCTGCTTTGTGATTGGAAAGGTCCGGTTCATGCTCCTTGTCATTTTCGAGTAGACTTGTTTCATGTGTTTGCATTTCTTTGTCTTGTTTTTGTGTCTCTTTTTGTGACTCTTTGTCTAGCCCTCCTTTATGGGCATCTAACTGGGACATTTGGCATGCTTTTCCTTTCACATATCCACTTTAGCTTTCTTTTCAGGAGCCATTTCTAACGTAGATTTATTGGTATCTACTTCTGCTATTGCACGCTTTGTATTTCTGATATGGTGAGTCGAGGTTTTGATGAATGTATAATCCTGATATCTATATATCTCATCCAGAATGCATTCTTCCTGGTTTATTAGACCTTCAGTGTATCCTGTTGTTAGGGTGTTTTTTGTTTTCCCATTACACTTTGATTTGTTGTAAGCATTGTGACGTATCGTCCTTGCTTTGCTCAATTTTTTCCTTGTGATTTCCTCAGATCATTCTCATCATTTTCATCTGGTTTTATACCAAGATCTTTTTTCTGGGCAGCTTGGATTGAAGTGCATTGGGTTGATATTAACAGTAGTTCTTGATCAGTTATTTCCTGTGTATTTTGTGTTTTATCATGATCCTGCTTGTCTATGTTTTGCATAGTTTGCTCCTTCCTATGTTGTAATCTCGATGACTCTTTTACCTTAAAGTGCCATTTTATTGATCTGTTTTCTATCATAGATTTTGAACTTATTTTCACATTCTGATCTTTTTTTTGTGATTCCCAAGGTTTTCTTTTTTGTACAGTTTGCTTAATCTCAGGCACTTTACATGCATTGCAATCCTTCTTTTGTTTTGTTCTGCCTAAAGCATTAGGCGCAATGACTTCATTTTCCACATATTGCACTTGTCTATATTCATTTTGCCAGTATTGGGCAAGAACACATCTTGCGTGGAGTCATTTCTTTCTCCGCTCATTGGAAATTCTTCCAACGCGTCCAGATATAGAGGAGAGTCAAGAGGAAGGTATGTAACTCCTGCTGGCGTTATTCCTATTGCAGCTTCCACAACTTTTTGGGGCTTCTTTTTATTGAGTTAACTTCATCATGATCCTCTGCACTGGCTTCCATGACCAGTGCAGGGACCTCGCTGACTCCCCACCCCCCCTCCTTCTCGCCTTCACTCTGTGAGGCCTCCGCTCCCCCACCTTCGCCTCCAGGCCTCGTCACACAATGCATATGCACCGTGCCTCTCCCCACCTCCCCGTCCGATCGCGCCTCACTCGCCTCGGGATCGACAGCTCCACACACCACCCCAGTCCATGAGGAAGCCGGCAAGGTAAGGGGCCATGGGTTTGGAGGGTGGAGAGAGGGAAGTGTCATACGCGGGCAGCGAACATCAACTTCATTCAGTATTGAAAAAGGTCGCACAGGACACAGCGGCATCAACTTACTTCTTAGTTTTGTTGCATCTGCAGCACTGTTGTTGTTTGCCAGCTCGTTGTCCTGTGCTGCGTCCAGTGTTGTTTATGGTTGTTTGCCGTATGTGCGGCACGAATTGTGCCAGTGATGAATCATTCGTAGTTGGATAATGGTGTTTAACACCAGCTGCCGCATCTTCTATATTTGTGTTTGGTTACAGAGACTCCATGTTATTTACTAATGTTTTTACACAACTCCTCGTGCGTGGGGCAGTCGTAGATATATTTGCTTCCATACCCACTCCTCCCCGCTCCTCGGCGAACACTCGGCTAACACTCAGCAGACGCTCCGTGTCAGGAGTGAGTCTTTATAGCCAAGGCACAAGAACAGCACAGCAGAGGTCCGCCTCCAATAGTAAAGGTAGTAGAGTTACTCCAGTCACACTGCCAGCACAGCTAACACTCGGCTAACACTCCACGGACGCTCCGCGTCAGGAGTGAGTCTTTATGGCCAAGGCACAAGCACAGCAGAGGTCTGCCTCCAATAGTAAAGGTAGTAGAGTTACTCCAGTCACTCCACCAGCACAGCTAACACTCGGCTAACACTCCGTGGACGCTCCACATCAGGAGTGAGTCTTTATGGCCAAGGCACAAGCACACCACAGCAGAGGTCCGCCTCCAATAGTAAAGTAGTAGAGTTACTCCAGTCACTCCACCAGCACAGCTAACACTCAGCTAACACTCCGCGGATGCTGCGCGTCAAGAGTGAGTCTTTATGGCCAAGGCACAAGCACAGCACAGCAGAGGTCTGCCTCCAATAGTAAAGGTAGTAGAGTTACTCCAGTCACTCCACCAGCACAGCTAACACTCGGCTAACACTCTCCACCCTGCTTCCCCCACCATTTGCATTTGAACTTGTTTCTCCTTCATAGCACTACTTTCTAATTCCTTCACACTGAGTGTGTTTTCAACCCCCTTAGAAATTAGGATGCCTCATGCAAACTAGAATGCCTTCTATAGCCTTAGTTCCTTTCATATTTTGCTACTGGAAAATATGAGCTTGAATTGGTTGTGAGCGTGCTAGTCCAAGATGTCTGCAAAATGTCTTGACCATGCCTAATGTCATAAGGCAGTAACCAATTCTTCCACACACTCACTTGCTTGTTCACTCCTAACTCCAAAAAGGTACTTCCTAAGTACCACACTTACTTTAGGATAGTAATGTACAATTAATGCTCTTAGGTAGATCTCAAACTCATTAATGACCTCCTCTTTCTTACCATCTCTCAAATCTGAAGACTCCTGAACAATCACTGTCGGTGAAGACTTAGACAATACAAAAAAGAGAGATGTCTTCCATTCCACAGTTTAGTTCAACCCACACATGTATGTCTAATATATAAGGAAATCACTTTTTCATGTCCCTATTTTATGTTAGGCAACCTAGTGTTAGAGTTCACAAATATTCAGACA
Source organism: Ambystoma mexicanum (assembly GCF_040938575.1). Classification (NCBI taxonomy): domain Eukaryota; kingdom Metazoa; phylum Chordata; class Amphibia; order Caudata; family Ambystomatidae; genus Ambystoma; species Ambystoma mexicanum. The sequence continues at coordinate 874,010,325 of NC_090936.1, forward strand.
GTCCAGGAATATTTCGCAAAATGGTCACTCACATGTCACCTCTACTGAAAAACACACAGTAGGGATGAGGAAACACAATGACACCCGTTACATTCCTTCTCACACAAACGAAACAATAATACACTGTCACTGCTGCTGGCACCTGAAGTGTTAGCCAGTTGCCTGCTGCTCCTTTGAAAGCCAATGCAGTGCCCAACACTACTCTACAATCCTCCTTTGACAGCTAACTGTGTCTGACATTTCTCTCCATCCCCTCCTATGTCACCCAAAACTGCGCCTGACACTTCTTGATCTCTGCAGAAAACAAGCCACCTACTATGCTAAACCAAAGTTGCAAGACGTAGACACATGTAATAACCACTTGAAACAGGAACCAAACCTCTAGGCAAGGTTCCCAGAGGGACAGAATTGCATGCACATCATCTGATCAAAGTTGATTTCTCACTAAGATTTCACTGATGGTAAATTTTAAACATCTATTTTCTACTCTAAAAAAATGCTCTTCTCTACCACGGCAAACATTTGGTCTGGAAGGTAAAATAGATGCAGAACAACCATGCACTCACTACATGATCTTTGAAACACATGTTGTCAGTGCCCTTGCACTCGACTTGCACTTTCCCACACAGCAATGGCCTACAATAACAGGCAGGTAGGGCCATCTCTCTCCCGATTCCTGCTCAAAATGATAGGAAAACAAACTGTGGGTGCATAGCATAGTATCGAGGTCAGGCATTCCCCAGCTCATAAGGCAGACATTTTGCTCCTTAGAATCACTGGACACTGGAGTCCCATGTACACTGTAGTCTTAACAAATAATGCTATAAAAAAATATGAATCCACTCCCTTGGAAAAAGCCGGAAACGGAACTATGCCTGGACCCTGTCCTCAAAAGTAAAGGGAGGACCATTTGCCCACCCACAAGCCTTCTGGGTCTTAACTGAAGTTCAGAGCATTCCCATCATTAACAATGTAGTGCCCAACATCTTCATTTCTGATTTTGTATTTAGCATTTGTTTAAGTTCAAAGGAAACAACCCCAAAACTGCTAGCTCCAAATGACTATGTATCTGTAGTCTACCAGGAATTATTAAAATCAGACCCATTACAACTGTGAGGAAGACTCATCCCATAAAGGAAACAAGCAACATACAATACCTGTAAGTAGACTAAACAGAACATAACACACACACACATCCAATCATCTTATATAAAACCATCTGTCTGTACAGTAAACCTTGATCACAATAAAGCATACAGGCACTACCTTATTTGCACTCAAAATCTTAGCAGTTTGTTTACTGTGTTTTTGAGTTGCTTTGCTCCCTGAATGCTTTTGCTGACTTTTTTTCTAGGCCAAATGAAGAACCCATCCAACCACCCAAACCATGATCATTAATTTAGCCCAGATGCTGAGGTATAAAATGTTTTGCCAAAACGTATTGTCGAAGAAAATCCTGGTTTAGGCAGCATTCCTGCAAGGCTAATTAAAAAAAAAGGCTTCAACTATTTCACAAAACCACAAAAGTTCCTCAGCTCACAAATTCATGAATTGGGGTCTGAAGACAGGGAGCAAAAGATCGACTTTGCAGAATCCATCAGTGAAGGCCAGCCCCACAAGATCTGTCTTTAGTTCCCGCCCCCTTCTCCCTGTCCTTTTTGGGGGGTCCTCCCCACACATCTCCCTCCACTATTAGCTCTGCTGCCCGACTCCTGCCTGTCCCCCCCCCCACTCACTTGCTGCAGGCCTTCCTGTCTTCTCTGGCGGTCTCTAGGTTGGAACCCAACATACTGTCTGACACGTTTCGTTACGCAAACTTTTGAGTGTTGGTCCTCTGGCTACACAGCCTGCAGACCGTAAACTTAATTCACAGATGCAGTTTACACATAATTTGAGAGCTTCAGGGACTTCATGAGAAATTCCTAAAGAAGGGAAGTAGGTTGTCCTGAAAGCTAGAAAAACACAATTTCAACATAGCTTACTAGCTGCATGCTTTTTCTGAAAAACAAAATACATTTCTACATTTGTCTTCTGGCCAACATGGTACGAGACAACATACTTGTAATGAAAAGTTTGCAAAACTGCACTTACCTTGTGTTTTGTTAAAGCACCAACAATTAGTGGGCACACCATTCCTGATAACGTTCCAACACCATTTGATATTCCCATAAGAATACTTGCATATCGTGGTGCAATGTCTAAATGATTAACATTAAATCCTGAAAAAGTAGGAGAAGAATATAACATTATTTAAGAAATGGTTTTCGTTATTTTTGCATTCTTTTTTTCGTGGGGCACTGCCATTTTAGAGGGGCCCTAATTGAAAAAGACATCTTTACTTTTCTTCAACACATCTAACTTAACCACTAGGTGCACTTTGTAGACAAGCAGGAGACTTGCAACATGTTCTTAATTAAGACTGAAAGTGAGCACTCAATTGGTTGGTGTCAGGAGACACTCTTTCCCACTCCCTTTGTTTCCAATATAAATATCACGCTCCAGGGGCTTCTACAACAGGGTATCTATAATAGGCTTGATTACTGACTGACGGGTGGTTACATCTTATTTTTTTTTAAACAAGCAATGACAAAGCCAATAGTATTGGCTTTTGGGTAGACATCGAATAGGCATTTGCCAGGCACTGTCAAAATGATACTACCTGGCCAAAAGAAGGCACCATCTGGAAAGGGTTGTGATTTCATGGGCATATGATAGGCCTTTGTCTTGCACTTCGGTCTAATGCCTATATACAAGCCAAAACTACTGGTTTTGTTAATGCGTGTTTGCAACAGGATTTCAACACAAGGTACATATATCAATAAAGTGGCTGAAAACACACATGGCTAAGATATTTGTATTACATCAGTAGAACCTTTACAACTGCAATTAAGCCATCAACTCTCATCAGCCTGCTTACACCTAGGACAAGCAGGCCAAAGTGCAATGTTATGGATTGATAAAGCTAGCTTAAAGGGGTGGGAATGGCCATAGGGGTTAGCATGGCATTAGGCAGTCAGTCGGTGGGTTAATAAACAACCAACATCCATAAGCTGTGTGTCCCTCCTCACATGTCATCTTTCTTCTACCTGCACCCTAACGCAATAGTCTGGCTAATAGCCAAAACTAATTGCACCGGGATAGCACCCAACCCAGTTAGCGTTACCGCAACTCAGTCCGATTCAATGTGCAACGGATCCCGATTTGGGCCGTGGGGGCGTTAAGTTCCCATTCCCATTGGGTCCATTGGTAAAAGTGCCAAAAATGGCCTTAAAGCTGGTGCATTCACCTCCAGCCGAGATCTGGAGGTGAATGCCCCGGAACACAGGATTGGGCAGAGCAGTAAAGGGCAATCATAGCGTTCCCACCGCATTTTCCTGCTCTGCCCAACTCGTGATGACCCACTCAATGTGGTAATGTGTGTATTCATTTGACCTTGATTCTTTACTCTGCACTTAGAAGTAACATGTGTCAGTTATGTTATGGTAGTGCTCATTTGCAGAACCATTAACTTACCCTAACCAGAACATAACTATTTCTACAACCAACAGACAGATCTACAAAACCTGCCCCGATGGTCCCACACTGGTCCACAATTTTGCTAATTGATTTAAAGGTGTATTGCCTAGTTTACAGAGTCTTACCCTACCTTGCAATCAACCTCCCAGACAGTGAATGGCAAGATCACCTAGCAGACCTTTTCTACACTGCATACTGTGCAAGTGTCCAAAGTGATACCTTATGGACCCTTCCCTCTGCCTGGGAAATTACTGTGTTAAGTTCTGATGTGGGTATGGTCTATTGTGTCTTTCCATACTATTCACTACTTGTTACTGGCCCCCGCTGTGCTTCCCTTTGCAGGCATCCCCCGTCCCATGAAGGAAAATTGCACTGAAGCAGCTTAATGGTTTTCTGAGTGCTATACAAAAGAATTAATAAAATGCACCTATGTTCTACCATATCTTTCCATATCTCTCCAATGTATTTTTTTTTTATTTGTTTAGCTGATAAATCAACTTTCCAATTTATTAGATTTTACAATATACCAATCCTACAATACATACTTCTTTATACTGTGCAATTTAAAATCTATAATTGCACACATTATAATCAGTAATACAATGGATCATGTGTATACGCATAATAGATTCTACTCACATTCTAATAAAACCATCTTTGCAGCACTAGTCAGTCAATTTCAACGCATATAAAAAGTTAAGAACAGCAATTCGATGTGTGGTCTGCTGACCCGTAAAAAGAATTTGCCACAATTGCTCATAGGTGACGGTTCGATACTCCCATTTCATTTTTCGAAAGTGCAGTGTGTGTAATTCATGTAACATTATCCAATCTATGACCAAATGATGCAAAGTTTCTCTCCCATATAATTTAGTAAAAAGCCTGGTCTTGAATACTAACTGGAGGACAGAAATGTTTATATGTAAAAAAGAAAATAGCAACCTATTCATAAATCATTGCCCCACTAGCTATAATGTAGCAGCAGAGACCAGAATACCTAAAGCACTTCACGCAATCATTCACAGAGCTAGATATCTATGAGGCTAGCTGACTGAGGTGCATTTCAGGCAGCACAAGGCACTGCATAAAGGGTCAGCTTATGTTCCTAGGGCCCTTGAATGGCATGGAGCAGTCATCACCCAGCCCCAAACGAGACCCTACAAATCTGGTGTCCCTGCAACCAGAGTGTGATGAGTGCGATGCTAAAGGGGGCAGGTTTATAGGAAGCCTTAGGGGCATGTAATGTGAATTAAGCGGGCATGGGACTAATATGAGACATCAATAGGGGCAACAAGAATGGCATGGGAAAAATTCTGGGGCAATGATGAAGTTTCGAGGGCAATGAGAGTGAAATGGGGCAAAACTGTGGCAATGGAGCCATATAGGGGTAACAAAAGTAGCATTGCTGTGAAACTTACAATGATGGGACAAACTTGGAGCAATGAGTCAAGTCACAGGACAATGTTACAGTTCTGGGCAATGGAATTGACATTGGACAAAGCTGATCGCAATTCCATTGACTTTGGGATAAATCCAAGGACAATGGGACAGCTATGGGGCAATGAGAATGACATGGGGCAAACTTATGGTGAATTGGACGTCTCTGGGGCAATGGTGCAAATAGGCGGAGAATACGAGTGGCACTGGAGGCAGTGAGAGTGACATGTTTTTGGTACTGGGGGCAATGAGAGTGACGATGTGCATGCAGAGAGAAATGGGACATGGCATTTGAAGTATCGAAATATTTCATGTGTCCTTACAAAACGGCTTGTAAATACTATGGTTTTTTTTCAAATCTTATTTTTATCGAAAAACAGATCGGGAAGTGCGTGATTAACTCCTCTTCAAGTAATGGCTCCTCTCTTATACCTATGTCCACACACACTGCACTCCCCACGCTACCTGTGACTCAGTGATCTGCTCCCCACTGTCTCCTCCCATGGTTTATTTTAGATCCTTTGCTGCCCGTTGCCCACCCCCCTCCCCTTTTGTTAGCTCCTTATCCCTTTTTCTCTGCTTCCTTCACTGTATTCTTCCCTTATGATTGTAAAGTGCTCCGTTGCTTCCCAAAGCTAGGTCTGTGCTCAATAAATACCCTAATAATAATATTAACATTAATAATGATAATAATACGAATAATAATACGTTTTATTATTAAAAACACATTCTTTGTAGGAGACCCTTCCCTGAATCCCACTTAGCGGGTTCAGGACCACTATCTACACTTGCTTGCACCACCCTGAGTGCAATATGGAAAATTCCCCAGCCACCACCACCACTTATAAATAATATCTACTGCAAAGGTTGGTAGTAATTCTAGGTAGGGAGGGATTTAAGTAGACACTTATTGCCTCTACCACCTGATCTTTAATACCAAACATGGTCCACAGTCAGGGTAGAGGGGTACATGTATTTAGCTAGCCCAGTATTCCTCCATGTAAATGCTGGATGCTTTTTCTGCAGATGGAAGGGCTGAGCTCAAGTAGGAGAGCCTGACACTCAGCTCTGCCAGGTGCTATAAAATGGGTGGATTTCAGCACAGTTGCCACCCCAGTAATGTAGATCTTCCCAACGTGCAAAAGGGCACATAGGGCTAGAGTAGCTCATCAGCTTTTATTGGCGATCTCTGCCTTTGTTTAGAAGGCACTCTGTAAAAGTGCTGGGCAATAGCCTAGGCTAAGTGTATGGATTGCTTAGGTAATTAGCCACAAATTGTATTGTGGAGGATTCTCCATGCAGACCCTTACACAAAAGAGCATTGAGGCATGCATAGGACTGAAATATAATGGAAGACAGCGAAAGATAGGCATATAAGTTATACATTTTATACCTTATGCCCAGTGCTAAATTGATTACAAAGGCAATGGAATGATCTGTGGAGCACACCGTTTTCAGCTGCTCGCAATGCGTGATTAAGTGACTTATTTTAAGTCATTGATGTACAAGGAGATGGATTGAATTTCCAATGGTAGGTACATTTTGTCAAGCATACCGCAGTATGCAAAAGTGCTGGAATGTGACTGCCATTTATTTATGTTATAAGGCCTGTGTACAGGTTGGTGTAGTGTGGGTCAGTCAGTCCAGAAAACCACCAAACCGTCCTCTTCACAAACCTGTGTGGTTCCAAAGGATTTGTGGATTATGAATGGGCCACACTAGGGAAGCTTTGCCCCAGTTGAGGGCGCAGAGGCAGTAGGCAGTAGGTTATGAGTGAGACATTGGTAGGGTAAACAAAGAATGAGGTATTTGAGGCGCATAGGGTCCAAACTAGAGCCAGCTCATTCAAGTCAACTACTTGGATAGCTGTCTTAAGCCTGACAATTATATACATGAATTAAAGGACGTGGTGGGTATCATCTTATATTGTCAAAATAAATTCATCATTAGTTTATAAGTTCACTTGCGAAGCATCTACACACCACTGGTGGGCATTTTCTAGGCCCTAAACACCAGCCCTTAAATAAAGATTAACATTTAATAAATGAATACAGTTAAGAAATGGGCATGTAGAGAACTAATACAGAGAGTTCATTAGAATGATCAATTGTGTAATTATACTCATGTTATATGTGTCATTTATTTTGCTTCTATTTCGCTTCTAAAGCTGTTAAGGATTTCAGTGAGCATGAATCACACAACGGGTAGTGTGGGTGTTACACTTGTGTACAGGCGCAATATAAATAAAATATCATATCATATCAAAGCTGCATGGGTCATTTGAATCAGTATTAGGTATGGTTTGACTGCGTTTTGGAGTTATGGACTGAAGGACCTTACATCCCATTATAATTGCTAAGCATGTGCGTGGATGTGTCAGAATCAGTGAGTCGGTGAGACAAAACTGCCTCTCGCAGCACAAAGGTGCACAACAATCTAAGAGAAGTTATCGTTAACAGTGATGAATTAATGCACTTTGGTGTAAAGTTAGATGATTGAGAAAAGATGCAATTTGAAATAGCATATACATGTACAAAGTAATGCAACAAAGATATTTATTTTTGGAGCAAGAAGACAGAACAAGACAGACAAAAGACAGACACCACAGACAAAAACCAGAAATGGGAGGGGTAATGGAGCAGGATAGAGTAATAGTAACAATTAAAATTATGAAATGGAAACATTAGCACATACGTTATCAATAAACATGTTCCATTTTAGTTCAATTTTACGAGTTACACATGGTGATTTCCACCAAAATGTGTAATTAATACGATCTACATTTTTCAAATTAACTGTAATAGTTTGAATAGCAATAAGAATGAATAGGTTAAACAAATGACTTGCATTGAACTCTTACATAGCCTGAAGTAGTGAGCTTCCAAGAAAAACACATTTAAAATCAAAAGCAAATTTTAGTTTTTGTTTTAAAGTCACACAAACACTTTTCCAAAATGTTTGAACAAATGTCCAATCAATAAACATATGTTTGAATGTACCTTCTGCATCAAGACAACTCCAGCATTTATCATTGTGTCTAATCTTACCCTTGAAAAGTTTAGAGGGAGTAATGCAAACTCTATGATGTAAGAAACATAAAGTCTGGGTTAAACTGGCAGAAGGAGTGATCCATGAAATATTTCTCCAGATCACAGGCCAGCAGATGTCTTCATTAATTAAAGCACACTCATGTATCCAAGCAACGAGTGACCGCAATTGTGGATCAAAAGTATGTTCCGCCATCATATTTTCATAAAACATTGAAGCAGTAAACGTGTGTAAGGCCTGAAACCTATCTTGCCAATAAACATGCATATTGGACATTAAAAGGTCTGAATTATCTACTAATGCATCAATTAAACTAACGTATTGGTGCCATTCTGACAGAGGGATAGAAAACATTTCTCTAAAGTCCTTAAATGTAAGTGGCACCCCTTGTTTCAATAATTGGTGAACATATTTAATAACTTTATCATGCCACTTTCTCCAGAAAACATATCTACTTCTTACACAATTATCTCATTATTAAACCACAGATATTGTGAGATACATTGAGATGAATATGCATTGAATATATACAATCTAATATAATTAGCAGAAACGAAACTTTAATTAATTAATCTGTTATTCCTCTAAAGTATATATCAATCTGCAAGTGTCAAAGGGAAGACCATGGGCCTCATTACACGGTAGGGGGCCGCGGAATGAACGGTGCCGGTAAGGTACCGCCACCGTTCATTACGGATTGCCACATTACGGGTTTCCTTGCGGGTGGCGAAATGCATGCTGGTCCAGACCAGACGTGCATACCGCCACCCGTGAGCAAACCAGGATGCTAACAAACGGACCGGTCATTAACCGGCCCGTTGTTAGCATCCTCCCCATTTCCATTGAGCCCTATGGGGGCTCAAATGGGAATGGGGATGCTCCGGGTCTCGAGAATGGGAATTACTGGGCCCGCTAAAGTCGGCATGGCCCGGTAATTCCCTATTTTTGGGACCCAGACCCGGTACCCAGTTTGTGGATAGCCATGCTGGTAAGAACGGCATGGCTACCTCCAAATTCCTAATGAGGCCCATGTCTTTTTCTAAAGAAAAGTTGGAACAGTGTTATCATTTATAGGTGCAAACCACATCTGAGCTTTTTTTAATACAAATGCTGAATGGTAATTCATAAAATTAGGAAACTCTACACCTCCATGCTGAAAGGATCTTTTAAGTTTACTAAGCGAGATCCTACGTATCCCCTGTTTCCATAAAAATGTGGCCAGGCATGAATCAATCGATTTATAGAAATTGGGGGAAAAAGATACCGGTAGCATATTTAGGGAATAGAAAAAAATGGGAGAAATCATAATTTTAATGGTCTTAAAATGATCCCACCAAGCTAAGAACAAAGGGGACCATGCATTCATGAATATATTTACTTTGATAATATCTCTTATAGAAGAAGAAATATGGACGTCTAAATATGTAATGCCATTGGGGCACCATCTGATACCATATACCTGAAAGTGTTGTCTAGAACAATGGACAGTAATGGGTAATATTTCAGATTTATCTGCATTTAATTTGCAACCCGGAAGCTAGTGAAAAGTGTGTTATAATAGATAGAAGGATATGTAAGCTGGTATCAGGGTTTTTAAGAAGCAAGAGTACATCATCTGCATAGGCCGCTAATTTTATTTGTGCATCACTAAAATTGATACCTTCTTTTGTTTTGTCAGTTGTAATAATTTCTAGGAAGGGCTCCAAGGCCAATATGAATAATAGGGGCGATAGGGGACAACCTTGCCCAGTTCCCCTAAACAAAGGGAACACAATATGGCATCTGTCCATTAACAAAAAGAGCAGTTTTAGGAGGTGAAAATAATACTTTGATCATGGATAAAAAGGGGTTACCAAGACCACGCCATTGAAGTGCATCAAACTTAAAAGTCCATTCTACCAAATGTTTTTTTTCAGCATCAAGAGCTGTAGCTGCATAACTCTCTTTGGATTTATCAACAATTTCTAAAATATACAAACATAATATGATGTTACAAGAGGACAGCCTATCCTTGACCTATCCAACCTGATCATTTTTAATCAAACTGGGCAAAAAGGGAAGAAGACGGTTGGCTAAAATGGTTGCAAATATTTTGCAATCAGCATTTATGAGGGAAATGGGCCTATTGCTTTGAGGAAGCTCGGGATCTTTATTAGGCTTAGGGAAAACAACAAACATGGCTTCTGCAAAGGTTCCTTTAGATGTATAATGTGTGACAAAATGAGCAAACAGCTAATCTAATTTGGGACTAGTCAATTGTTAAAACATGCATAGAAATCAATGGGAAAGCTATATGGGCCAGGGGCTTTACATTTTTAAGATCATCAATTGCCTTATGGATTTCATTAAGAGTTATGGGATTATTTAAGAAACTGAGATCTGGTTTATGGTAAGTAGAGCGAGAAAGATGGTTAGGAAAGTCTCGAGACTGTATACTATTCAGGGAAGTTTCTTCCGTGCATAGCTTCTGATCAAATTTGGAGAAGATATCAATGATTTCTTTATCCAAAAACTTCCTATTGCCTAGTGTATCCTTGAGAACAGCTACCATTGCTCTCTCTTTTTTAATCTTGAGGTAAGAAGCAAGTGATATACATGTTTTATTAGAAAATTGGTATATGTTAGCCTTATAGTTAAGTAGTGAGGCACATGAGTATTCAGAAGTAATTTTGTTACATTGCAATTCTTAATTGTATAATATTATTAAAATTGTATGGAATAGCATTGTGTGCATATTGCTTTTCTAGAACATTTAATTGTTTCTGAATAGTCTCTGATTTCTGTTTTAATGTCTTCTTTTTATTAGCAACATATTAAATAATTTGCCAACTAAGTACAGCTTTATTACAGTCCTAGTTATTCGGAATAGAAGCATCCTTACTTCAATATGTGACTCAATAAACAATGGAGTAAACAAATCATCCTTTAACAAGGCTGTATTAACTCTACATCTATTTGATTTACAATTGCTCAGGGTAATTTTAAGCTTAATGTAGTCTGGAGAATGATTTCATAAGGAAATACAATCAATGCTGGTATGTAGTATGAAGCTGGACTTGGATTTAGAGAGATGAATATGATCAATTCTGGAAAAAGAATTATGCACATTGGAATAGAACGTATACTTTAAGTCAGTAGGATGAGTTTTGCACCAAGCATCAATGAGACTCAATTGAGAAATAAAATTCCAAAATTGCTAATGTGTTTTGGATTTTCTAAAATGGATAGTTGACTTTCTATCAAGGAAGGGTTGAATAATTTCATTATAGTCTCTGCATACAATTAGGTTATGTAAATTTGCCTGAAACAGGTGATTTTTCAGATCAGACCAAAAGATGGGATTTGGAAAAGTAGGACCATATGCATTGAGAAATGCATATTCAACTGAGTCAATTCACATTTTTACAAGAAGCCATCTACCTAAATCATTGTATTCAGATCGAATCACTTTACATTTAAGACTTTTATTATAAGAGTAATAACTCAATTGTTCTTACCCTGAGCAGCACTAGCCAAGACCTGACCTACCCATAACCTATCATATTTAGCTGCCTCAGATTCCGGAAGATGTTACTCTTAAATACAGGCAATAGACGGTTTAGTTCTATTTAGATAAGAGAGAATCTTTTGCCTCTTAATTAGGTTATGTAAACCTTTAACAGTAATATTTAGTGGCATAATATCAAAGCTGAGGGTACATATAAATCATATTGACTAGTACAGAAAGCATATATATTAGGGGTTTAGATGTAAATTTAAGCCGTAAAAAAGAGTTTCCACATCATACCTTAAATTATCCTGGGAGAACAACATGAAACTGGGGTGAAGATAAAAGGACTGTGGGAACACAAACAAAGTAAGCACAGAATTAAGATGAAGTAAATAGCAACTTGCAGAAAAATGTTTTAACCTTACTAACAGGAAACAGCCACACCAAATCATACTGACTAGGCTAAACGTGGAGGTGGAGGGCTGGACGAGAGGAGACCAACCCCATCCCCATTCCAATAAATCAAATATTACTGTACAATGGAGACTAACTTCAAAACGGAATCAATCAGATTGTTGTGGGGGAGGAGAGGAGGTATCCATTTCTTCCATTTTATGCCTTTGAATAAACTGTCTGTGGCCTCCCGGGTTGTCAAAAGTATCTGTGTGACCTTTTAAAGTTACTTTCATAATTCCTGGGTGAGAAATTTCATATCTTGCATTTAGTTCGTTAGAGGAGGTCTGACTGCAAGGAGTTCCTTCCTTCTTGCAGCAGTGGCATTGGAAACATCTTGAGAAATATATATTCTTCGGGCATCCCACATTAATTGCTTGATTTGCTTCACTTCATTTAGTATGACCTGAATATGTGTATAGTCTAGCAAGACCAAAATCAAAGTTATGGAAGAGAAGCTTGGATTGCGTATAGAGCTGAAAGGGCCCACACGATGATCTCTTGGATGTTAAGATGCACTGATGTTGGGAGGTCCAGTAGTTTAGGAAGCAAGCAGTTTAGACATGAAATAGGATTATCTTTTTCTATTCCTTCAGGAAGTCCAACAATATGAATGTTGTTCCTTTTGTTCCTGTTTTCTAAATGTTCAGATTGCTTCTGAAGGGTTTTAACCACCATCCCCAATGCTTCCACTCTATTTGCATCATCTTCTGCATGGCCAACTCTTCTCTCCATTTCAGACATTCTGCACTCGAACAATGACCATTTGTCATCCAGTTACTGTAGCTTGGTATTAATAGCTTCCATAAAGGGCTTAAGAACACGCAGTTCTGATAAAATGATTTGCATCATAGGCACCAAAATGTCCTCCTTTGGCGGCGGGGAATCACGTCTGGGCTGCTTAAAAGTATTAGATAATGAAGGCGATGCCTCTTTATTTTTGCCTTTTTTTAAGATTCCATAATGTAAGCTGAAGGTGCTTCGGGCAATATTGTAGCCCTACACTAAAGGCAATATAGACAAACAGACAAAAGATAATGCTGAAAAATGAATATGCAAAGAAAGGCTCAATGTTCTTGCTCTTTAATAACTGAATTGCCTGCAGGTACCAAGCAGCGCCAATTGGGGGAGTAAAGTGAAAATTAAAATGAAAAGAAGACTGCTGCTTCATAAATAGAAAATAGAAGGTACCAATATATGCCACTTGAAGGTGATATACGGCTTAGCAGCACACAGAAGGAAATAAAGTCACCTCTTTACTGCAGGAAACGTTTGTGGATATTGCGAAGTAGCTGCGGCACAGCCACTACTGGCACAGTACAATTTGGATTCTTGTCTTGAAAAAGCACAGACAGGCAAAACACATAGCCATGCAGTTCCCTTACATTGACAATATTGGAAATTATGGCAACCAGCTTAATTTTATAAGGAATCCTGAAACAAAATACATTGCTATTATTGTTTTGAGAGAGTATGATTTGGACTCTTGCCTTGAAAAAGCCCAAATTGGCAGAACTGATGCCCATGCAGTTAGTTTATGATGATAATAAACCTGGTGGATTATAATTAAACTTAAACATTTTTGTGAATGGAGCGCCTCCATTGGGGTGTTTGTCTTGACACTTTCACTTAAATACAGAAAATAGATAAAGCAGCAAAAAGACTGGAACAGTATTATCATTACCACAAATTCACTTAAACCTTTCACCTATTTTGGCAAACCCTTATAGGATTCCAACAGCATTTGTAGAATCAATGATCTAAATGTTTTAAGATGGTTTTATCCCCAAGACATCTTTTTACAAAAATGGGGGGTGAACCGGATCAGTGTATTTTACAACACATGTTGTCCAATTTCATTCTCCAGTTCTTAAGGTGCGTTTTGAATCAGTTCCATAACGTATGAGTTTCCTTTTCTAGTAAGTGTTGGACAGTTTATATACACCTTTTATTCAGTAAATATTACAATACACCAATGAAGATATAAATACCACAACATTTTCCATTGTGCTATTTTTATCTTCATAACTCCCAAGCTACACATAATTAATATATAATTACCTATATAATCCCATAAATGCAAACCAGGCAAAATTAAGGTAATATTGTTCCCACTCATGAGGTTTTCCCACAGAAAATTTGCTGACAGGCCTCTACGCTTTTCACAATGAAAAGGAAATCTAAAATGACCTAAACTGGTGGCCTCACAATCTATGAAAAGATGTTTGCAAGATATCAATCTTTGACCAATTCCTCCAGCGTCTGCAAATGCATGCCACAAGCGAAATGAATGCCTTTGCCCCGCTAAACTCTTTGGTTACATTGTAAGGGCATCTAGATTGTAAGCTATCTGGAAAAGGGAAATGTATTTAAATACATTTGTCTCATTCTTTCCACAGGAGATATTTAATGATATTCCCTATCGCTATATTAGGATGGCATGTCCACAAGATGGGAAGCATGATATCTGGCACCTATGTTTGTTTTATTCTGCATGTGTATACCTAGAGCTGCCTGGAGTAATCAAGCTCAATATCTAGGTGGGTCAAGTAATTGAAACAACTCTTTCAGGAGCAGTCTGCTTTTATATTGTTTCATATTTCCTGTTTATTAGCTTTAGAAAGACAAACTTGAAAAGGGCTATAAATGTGATCTGAGCCAACATAGAGATCAGTCTGAGATCTAGTCACAAATATTTCATAAAGGTAATCCTGAGTAGCCATAATGCCAATTTTCAAGATTTTCATTAACTTTTCTTAAACTAATTTGCTTTGTCACATGCCCACACTCTGCTACCATGTCGTATCAATGGTTAACGCATTTTAAATGATAAGCAGTGATTAGCAATTTTAGGCTACAACTTCAGATCAGAAGGTCAAAACACCTATGTCCTGACATAATTTATCCTGCCTTTGTTGTTACACCAGTACAATGCTTGTATTTGTCCTTTCCCGACCAGAGTGTGATCCAACTTAATTAGGTCATCAACCGAACCAAGCTACTGCATATCAGAAGATCCAAGTTTAGGAGGGAACGTTCTGTTTTTTTGGCAATTCGTCAAAGACATTCGCCATATTAAGAATAAATAATAGGGGTACAACAAAAAAGCTTTGCATGAGACCTCTCGATGTCTGCTTTTCCTAGTGACCTGATATAGGGCAATAATCATTTTTAATAGTCAAGGCGGATTATTTATATGTATGGTTTAATGATAGATCAAAAATAAGGGCAGGATGTTTGCTGACATGGAGACACTGGCCAGGAAACCTGTCTGAAAGGGGGATAAGTGATTGTGCTCCACTTATTGTGTTAGTTCTAGCAAGACCTTGGTGAAAGGATGTGCAGGTATGTGCAATAGGATTATCAATTTGTAATTATGGATATTCTGTTTCCCACACTTTCAGACCCAAGAGTTGCAAGAAACAGAGCAGTTTATTAGATGGCAAGGTAACACAAATAAATGCGGCATGTCCCGTTCAAAATGTTTAGCAGCAGCCCAACAAATGCATCCCCAAACTACACCCCTGTCATGACTGTTCCACTGTGGCACCAATTGACACCCATTGTGGACTATTTAAGACTTTGCTACTTCTTGATTTAATTTCACAAACTACATATCCTATGATGCACCTTGTGGCTGTTCTCATTCCCTGGCTATTCCTTTGTAGCAGTCTTAGAACTACAACCGCCACAAGCCATAGAAATCAGTACTGCTTTCACTTTCCCATGACCAGAGAGAGAGTGGGCAGATTACCTTCAGGTGTGGTGCTCCAGGGGCTCAGTATTTAAGCAGCTGCCTGCAGGAGCACAGGGCTCTTGCATTGAGTTCACTCCCAGCCCTGGTGCTTTGATCCTTGGATTTCTACTGTATCCTGTTGCTTCCAGAACCTGCTCCTGTTCCAGTGCCTTTTGCTCCCTGCCTAGGAGCCCTGCTACTCTGCCTGCATTCCCCCGCCTTCTGCCTTGCACCTCTGTACTCCCTGCATTGCAGCCATCCTACTCTGCCTTCACTCGGCCTCCTCCTCTCCTTCACTCATCTCTGTCTTTCTGCTATCCAGGAATGGTGTGCCACCAAAGACCCCTGCCTTAATGCCAGTAAGACTGAGATTCTCGTCATCGGCACACCCGCTCCCTCCTTTCCTGTAGCTCTCTGGCCGGCCTCTCTTGGTCCTCTTCCTGCTCCCACCTGCAAGGCACACTACCAGCTGCACCTCCTCAGAGGGATTCTCCCTTTCCTCTCCTTCCCCCAGATGCTCACTGTCTCCAGAGAGCTGGTTCTCTCTAGGCTGAACTATTGCAACAGCCTCTTTCTAAATCTGCCTGCTTCTACTCTCCGCCCTCTGCAACTCATCTAGAACAGGACTGCGAGACTTGTCCTTGGCCTCAAGCCCAGGCATCATATCTCTCCAGGACTGAAATCTCTGCACTGGCTCCCAGTGGCTGGGAGGATTAAGTTTAAAACCCTCTGCATCGTCCACAAGGCCTTCTAGGGACTAGGGCCTCAATACCTTCAACTCTCTCTACCTAAATATCTCCCTTCTCGAGCTCTTTGCTCATCCGCCTCCAACTCCCTCAGGGTCAGATGCTTCGCCAAGCAACAAGTTGGTGGTAGATCTCTTTCTTCGGCTGGTGCCTCCCTCTGGAACAGCCTCCCTACTTCCCTTAAACTTGAGGAGAACCATCTCTGGTTCCGGAAGCAACTCAAAACCTTTCTATTTGCGTCTGCTTTTTCTCCTCCCCTCCTTTGCTGACCTCCTGGCTGTAAACGGAACTGCACTGGCTACCTAGACAACCTCTGATCTTGGGCGGACGTCCCTGCCCCGCCAGCATCACACCTGCACTGCCCACCTTACAACCCCCGCACTTGGGGACTGTTTCTGTATCCCTACAGTCCCCATTCCAGCCCTCAACACCTGATGTCTGCACTTACCTCTGCACTTACCCTTGCACTTGCAACTTGCTGGCCATTACTTACTTATTGTTATTACCTATTCCCATGTTCTGCACGGTCCCTGCTCCCATTCCCTCGCACTTGCGCGATCTGAATGACACCTGGTCTAGTAGGATCGTTGTCTGTCCTCCCAGTGTTCCCCTCCCTTGATTCGTCTCACCTTGAAACACTTGTGTATAGGCGTGTTAGAAATGCCATATCATATAATTTCACTCCCCTGCCTTCTGCTTTGCACCTCTGTGCTTCCTGCACTGCAGCCCTGCACCCCTGCTTGCAGTCCTCTGTTACCTGTATGCAGCTGTGAGAAACCTGATGGTGTCTACCTGACTAGTCGCCGGGGGTCTGTCATCCAGGTGGCCAGGACAAGGCCATTGTTATTGGATCCAGTTCCTGGGGGTGGACCAGTGAGGGAGGATTAGCTGGATGGGGGGTCCTCGGGGAGTGGAAGTGGGACACTGACGAGTGAGATGTGGCATTCCTCTTCTTCTGACAACTTTTCCCCAGCTTAACATGCAGGATATACAAGCACTCCCCCATCCCCCCATTTCAAGATGCAAACACTTTCGCAGATTACGAAGGTCGACAGACTAACATTCAAGCTATTTACCTAAAATGTTCCAACCCAAGTTTAGGCAAAGTTAGGCAATTGAACAAAACTACACACACCTGACAGCCTTCTCCCCTCCCCACAGGGATAAAAGGTGGAGCACAAGAGCACAATATGAGCAAGGCAGACCGCACGCCACGGAGCTAACACAGCACGGCAGTTCAAGAGGAAAAGAAATACGGCGCATACCGAGAGGGTGACAAGGAGAAAAGTGACCTTTCCCTTTCCGACCAAGGCCCGGAAAAGCTCCTCAGAAGGAATCATAAGACCGTGAACAATAGCCAACATATGTTGCAGCAGATGTCAACGGTACACTAGACCCTCCTCTGCTGATAACCAAGCAGGGAGAGACACTTGTCTTCCTGGTACCAACCTTGACTCCAAAGAGAAAGAAAGCCAAGCAGTTCATCACAGCTGGTGAGTCGAGGGGAAAGTCGATAAGAAACCAAACCGTGTTGAACGGAAAGTATAAAACGGCCAATTGAACATTCAAAGCATAAAATGGATGCAAAAGTGTAAAAACCAGCAACAGAGGAGTCCAGCACCACTTGGGTGCTCACTCAGAAAAACTGTGGTCGATTACCCAAGTATTGAATCTACCATAACTAGAAGGCCTTGGGGAAGGCGAGAAGAGGGGTCAAAGAGGTCATAATAGATTAATCCACTGAATCTCGCCCAAGGAGTCACCTTTCTAGCCATCAAAGAGGGACTGCTAAAAAGCCTGGGGCAAACCTGCAATTTTTATCGGCAGAAGTTAAGGGCTATTAAATTAAATCCAGAAGAAACCCCTTTACAAATGGATGAACGAATTAAAAACACTGTGGCACTATGGCTCAATGGTCAAACCTTGGACGAGCTAACAGAAATGATCACCCTTGAACACTGAACTAATTCCTTACCCCCTTTTATACAAAAAGCTGTTCTTCAGTTAAATCATAACCAAACAATGGGGCAAATTCTACAAATTGACAGGGTATTGCCCTTAGTAGATAATGTTCACACAAAAGGATTAGGCAACACACAACTGTGTTAAGGCTACTAGCAGCTAACAGAGAACCCAAGACAGGGTCCAGTTAATAAAACCAAACCCAAAAAGTTTTTACTGTGGGGTGGACTCAAGTCTATTCATAGAAAATAATAAGGAATAGAACAAGGCTGTGGCTGAAGACAGAAGGATACAGCGAAACAAAGGTACTATCCCTGCCTACTGTGCACTCTCAACTAGGTTGCGGTGTTACAACGCCTGTCTAATAGTGACAGAATAAGAATGAAATTACCAACTTCTATGGTGTGTAATACATTCAACCTTCCAACTCACTCTCCTCCAGGTTGATTTGGATCGGAGGAGACTACCAGTAAAAAAAGGGGAAGGAAAAAGAGAACACACCCAGGAAAATAAAGAGGATCGATATTTCTCTTTCGGAACTCATGTGGCATCTAATGGGATAGACAATTCTTTAACCCATTGATTGTCACACTGACCCTAGGTTGCTCAGGTTAAAATGAAACAGACAAAGGAAATAGGATGAATTCCCATTCCAAAAAAACAGACAAAGACAATACAATCATCACTTCCCATGTGGGATCGATTTTATGCTCATGGAAAGTGGGACAATGTAAAATGGTTTGCTCAAACTAAAATCTTCTTGAAATGTCCAACCTCAGCAGTAACATTGGGGCTATCTGCTGCTTTCCTCCCATGATGAGCAAGTTGTACTTTCCCATTCACAATCCATCAGTGTTACACTTCTGCACTGCTCCACAGCACCAAGGGCCTAACGTGAGGTCAACATATTATTGTGCAAGCAGCTCTAATGGCGGCTGCGGTCTTATAATACTGTTTGTTAGTATTCAATGGGCCTCATTACACAGACGGCGGTAACCATGGCCCTATTAGCGCCATGGTTGCAGCCGGTATTTTACCGAGTCCGCCATGGTGAATGGCGTAATTACCGTCCTATTCCAAGGTGTGTGGGGGCGGTAATTCCCCATTCACCATGGCACTTCCCCATTCCCATTTTTGCCCCCATAGGGCTGAATGGAAATGGGGAAGGCGGTAATTACGGTACTGCAAATTGCTGTACCGTAATTACCTCCAGGGTCCCTTTGCGGGTCCCGTCCTTAACGGCTGGTAAAACCAGCCGTTAAGGTAGGGTCCAACAAAGGGACCTCGTAGTAAGGCAGTAAGGGTTTACCGGCACTGCTACCTTTACCGGTACCGGTAAACCCTTACCGCCATCCGTGTAATGAGGCCCAATGCACGTTAATAAAGAGACCAATCGAACACTTTACTGAGAAGAAAGATAAAAAGGAGGAATAGATTTTGCTTGCTCACACCATTGCCGTCACTTTTCCTTCCTATTATTTCCAACTTGGGATTTAGAAAATGGCCCCTGTGTGTTTTATAAAATAACCCTCGGTATATTTATATTTGTCTACAAAACGGTTCTCCTGAATAATTGCTTTAGTTTGTTAAAATAAATGGCTTGTCCAAGATAATCTTAGCACAGATAATATTTGTAACAGCAGTTTAAAGATTTTATCATCAATTTGCTCTATTTTAGCTCTCAGTGCATCACGAACAGGGAAGGGGGCTACAAACTCTGCTATAGGTATTATGTTACCCCAGCTCAGCTAAACAAGGCTAATCCGGGCATCCCCGAGACTTGTTGGTGCGGATGTCCCACCCTTGGCACACTATTCCACATGGTCTGGACCTGTCCAAAAGCAGACGCATATTAGAAAGAGGTAACAAGCCACATCAAGGAAATCACCGGTCTCTCCATCCCCTGGGACACCGGGATAATCCTTTTGGGTGAAATAGGAGGAGGGGCGTTCCCGATCACAGGCCACATCCCTCGCCTGTGCACGCACCTACTCCTGGCAGCAAAAATTGCAGTGGCCCGGCTGTGGAAAAACAAAGATGGACCCTCAGTAGCATTATGCTGGGGCATAGCTGTCGCGGAAAAGGTCACGGCAATTTGAGCAGGCTTTCTGAACAGAGCGCTAAATATCTGTGATCCATTTATGGACTACGCAGCTAAGTTTCCAGCTCTCACTAGAAGACCTCCACTGACCAGATGGCTCCAAGGCAGCCCGCTTTACTAAGCTAAAGAAACCGGAGGGGAGGACCCAGAGCATGGGGGCCCGCCTCGGCACCATGAAAAGGCATGGTCAAGGACAAATATGGACAGAGCACTAACCATCGCATCGCTTATCCCCTGGCGTGAACTGCATTATTGTATTGGCACGATTACCAAATTATTGCAATGTTGATGATGTTGTGTATAACCATAAAACCCAATACAATGTTATGAAAAAAAAGTACATGTTATTTACCATTGATCCTATATGCAATTGTGAATATTATTCATAATTCAGCAACTATAAGGTTTAGGAAGGTGGGAAGTTGTGTGCTTCAAAGATCAAAAAGTCCTCTTGAATTTACTACCAAATGTGCATGTTGTAGTACATTGTTGGCATGAATAATGGAATCAAAAATTAATTTGGTGTCAAAAGTATTGGAAGTTGCTTTAGCTGCCACCTTTTTTCTAATGACAAATATAGATATATGAATATGAACAGCCAATAAAGATGGGGGGAGGTGTATTCAGTATGTGTCTCTAACTATGAGGCAGGCCAAACACATAGTGTGACATAATTATGACATAAGCTTGGACATTTTGGGCACCTTAAAAAGCTGCTCATCCATGGGGGATAGGAGACTGACATTTGAAAAGCTACAAGGAAGATTAACACTTTTCCCCATTAGATGTGTGCTGAATCTGGATAACATCTGAAAAAATGGGCCTTGTTCATTAGGGATTGGAACCAACTTAACCAGAGGCAGTCCTAACAAAATGGAAGCAGATCCTAAAGCCCTTCTTGACTGGGAGATTTCCAATCTGAGCGTGTCTCTGCTGGCTCCATGCTAAAAAAAAAAGAAAAATCAAATCTGAGTATAAAAACTCCCTGAATATAATTTGATAAGTCCCCCAGAATGATTGCCCTGATTAGTACCTGGGGTGCAAGGGAATTTGGGGTGATGGTTGGGACTGGGAGGCAGTCTTTCCAAATAGAATACATTAGTATAAAAGTGGTAAAAATGCACTGTGTCTTTCACTATACGAAGGCCCAATGAGACGTGATTGTAAATAGAAAACATAGCGCTACTGCACGTAGAGTGAGGGGTTGAAAAATTATTATTAATTAAAAGACAATAGTATATTGTAGTTTGCTAGTGTGAGTTACATCCTGATTTCATTGTATTTGGAATCAAAGGGAGATTACATTTAAATAAATGGAAAATGCTTTCTCTAAATTGTGTAACACAGGGAACACTTCTGAGCACTGACAAGGCGGCATTTCATAAGTGATATTTTTTCAGGTTACTATAGAACACTGGCAGGGTGCATCACTGGGTGTTTGGGGAGGTTAAGGGGGGAGGGTGTTTGGGTAGGGGGGTGTTTGGAGAAGATGGGGAGGGGATTCTGGGAAGGGGGAGGTCAGGGGTAGTATTTTTGGAGGTTTATTTGAGGGAGGGCAGGAGGAAGGGGGTGTTTGGGAAGGGCAGAGGGGATTTTGATGTTTGGAAAGGAGGGTGTTTGGGGAGGGGGGTGTTTGGGGCTGCCACTGTACATGTTTCAATACTAAACATGTCACTTGAAGCACTGACTGGACATTCCATTTTTCAAAACAAGTGCTTAATATGATGGTGCATGATGACTACAAAGGTGCAAGGGGTGTACAGAGTGGTGTGAAAATTCAGAAAAAGTCCTCAAACAGTTCTTGGCAGTCATGCGCCCATCCCTGTGCTCCTTGCGCACATGCATGGGCCCAACTGGCGCTGCATCATCATCATCATCCTCTGGTGGAGGAATGTCCAGATATTGGGGCAGGAGTATGTGCAACATTGCACAGGCCAGACTATCTGCCCCACCTTCTCTGGTATGTACATGAGCAAACTCCCAGACCTGTGTAGGCATCTGAAATGTCCATTCAAGAGCCTGAAGGCCGGGTGATAATCACCCTGGCCCTCACATGGGCCTGGTCACTTCCAGGCAGCATCTGGGGAGTCTTCTGGGAGGGCATCCGCCATAAAAGCAGAGGATATCCAGAGTCACCTACAAGGGGTAAGGACACAGGTGTGAGTAATGAAGCTCAGCAGTGGTGTTGCCTGTGACATCAGAATAGCAGTGGTCAGTCTGTGCATGCAAGTTGCATGTCTCAATGTGCCGCACTGTTTCACATTAGTCTTTGTATGCGTATTGCACTGCTCAGAGGGGTGTTGCACTCGGGTCCCTGTAGTGCATTGCGTGTTGATGTCCTGTTGGGTTTGAAATGACCTAGTCAGTGACTGCTACATCTCCAGTGATAGATATTCAAATGGAACAGTTTTGATCAATGTAAGCAATATACGCAATATTTTAGCCTATGGTTTTAATAGTTCTTTGCTGTGGTTTGCACCCCATCCTTCAAACCCATAGAGCATGCATGTGACAATCTTAGCTGTAGATAGCAACACTATGGCTTTGATAGAACAACCTCCTTGATTGCCGATGAAATGACTAACTGCATGACACATCTTCATCCATTTAGTTTTCATTTCAACCCATTGAATATCCTGCTTCAGCGTATCATCAAAATAAATGCCCAAATATGTATAGCATTTGACTACTTCCACTATGTTCTGGTCTAGACACCAAGTCATCCGATTAGATCTTTCCTGGCTGACTACGACCTAATTTCGATCCAGGAGTCGTGGCTGCGTGAAGCACCTATGTGTGAAGGCTATGAAGTCTACTTTAATCCGGCTAAGAGAGGCCCTAGAGGTAGACTTTATGCAGGCCTCATGGTATTAAAGAAATTGGACTTGTCTCTACAAGTTTTGGAACATGTGATCCCAAATCCCTATGTGCAGATATTAACAATCAACCTTAAAGAAAACACTAAGGAGAAATCTGAGAACATGACAAATAATCAACAAAAAAAAAAATGATGACGATGACTCTAATCAATACCTATTGGAGTGAAAATATGCTGAACCAGAAAAATTATCTAAAAACCATCACAAATGCAATAGATAAATCTATGATTGAAGACAAAGAACGGCTAATTTTACTAAATGGGGATCTGAATATCAAACTCCTTGACAAGAAAGGTAAAATAAGAGATATAGAAAATCTACGAGGTAAAGAAAGTCTTTGGACAAAGGAAATGTGTACTCGTGACATGAGGATGTTAAATAGTCAGACCCAAGGTGATCTAATGGGTGCGAATACATGGCATAGCGGTAAACAGGGGCCTGTTTAGATTACTGCTTTGTCGGAAACAACACGCTACCCTGGATCAAAACATTTACAATAATCAAACAAGCAAATAGCGATCACAGCCTCTTGAGAACTGAACTAGCATGGGATAGCACATTACCATCATCGATGAAAAAATGGAAGGAAACAGAAGTATCCTGGGGAAGAAACCGACTGAGACTTAAAAATCAAGTTATACCGAAGCTGGTTAAAGACTTTAAAGAAGCGGGTAACAAAGGCGATGAGACAGTAGAATATAAATGGCTCCTGGAAGCTTTTGTAGTTAAGTATGAACCAGCAAAAGTGAATAAAATTGAAAGAAAGCATGCGTACGATGATTCTGTGGTCACTAAAAGGAAGCAATATAGAGCAGAACTTAAACGTATTAAAAAAGAAAATTCCCCGGTGAAAGAGATTCTCCTGCGGAAATGCCGGCAAACCTATAAAAACTGGCTGCGCTCGACCCGCTTCTTAAGAACTCAAAGAGACGCGGAAAAAATGTTGGCGGCACTATCTACCAACAACTCAAGAAGTACCTGGGACTTAATTAATAATAGAGATCTGAATCAGTCGGCAATTGGTGTAAATCAAGTCTCAGAGGAGGACTGGTATCGGCACTATAATGCATTGTTTAAGGGGAAAACCATGGGTACACCCCCAGAAAAAAGAAATACGACCTCAGCATGGGATTTTGAATTCGACAGAGAAGATATACGGATGCTTATTAAAAAGCTTAGCAGTTCCAGGGCAACAGGTCCGGATGGCATTTCCAACAAAAAGCTAAAAGAGAACTGCGGAGATTGGACTGATTTGATCTATGCCCTTTTCAAAAAAATAGTAAAAAAAAGGCAAATTCCAACAACATGGACGGAGGCGTATATAGTTCCGATCTTCAAAAAGGGGGATCGATCGAACCCCAAAAATTATAGGCCAATAGCCTTGTTAGACTCTATTGGGAAACTCTTTGCGGCCATTCTACTAATGAACTTAAAAAAATGGGCCATAAGAATCAACATCCTAGATGAAAGACAAACCGCTTTTATAAGCGGGGTGGGGACATCTCTAAACCTGTTCTTGTTAAACCTTTTGAAAGCTAAGGCTTTGAAAGACAATGCAACAACTTATCTGGCTTTTATTGATCTTCAACAGGCATTTGATAGTATCAACAGAGAGCGATTATGGTCGAAATTGAGAAGCTGGGGATGCCCGAACGCCCTGTTGGCAGCAATCCAAGCGCTGTATACTAATACCTCAATCCAGGTCCAAATTACTGCTAATGGAGGGTTATCTAGAAAAATCTATACCACTCGGGGAATCAAACAAGGATGTGCTCTGGCTCCCTTTCTATTTGTCCTCTATATGGCGGATATGAAGACATCCCAAGAAAGGATCCGTGCGTTCCCTCCAAAAGTGAACAGTATGGAAGTCCCGTGGATGTTATACGCAGATGATGCGGTATTTGCTGATCAGACCCCTATTGGTCTGCAACGTAGAATTGAAGCTTTCAACAAATATCTGAAAGAAAATGACATGCAAATCAATGTAAAGAAATCAATGATACTGTGCATGAAATCGAGTCGTGGAAAAAAACCTGCAGGGAAACGACAGATATGGATGCTGGATCAAGAGAAACTTGAAGAAGTGGATACTTCCATCTACCTGGGTATTAGGATAAATAAAAATTGCAATGAACAAGCACAATACACCCTTATTCGAGAGAAACTCGCAGCGCTAACTAATCAAGGAATCCTACTGCACTATAGATATGGAAAATTTTCATTGCAGCCAATCATCACATTTTATAAGCAAAAGGTGGTGGCAGTGTTAACATATGGAGCAGAGGCACTTTTGTCTTTGGGATGGGAAAGCTGGAATCTGTGCGAGGCCTACTTTTGGCGAAGGATCTTACATCTTCCGAATTCACTGCCCTTAGTTCTGATAAGATCGGAACTTAGACTTCAATCTATGGTTTCAATCACGGTGTGGAAATCTCTTTCATTATTTCGGAAGTGTATTTTGGACAAACCGGCGCAGCCATTTAATGTATTAGCAAGACCTGGTATGCCCAATGAAGATATAATTTTTCATGAATGGAAGAAGAGATGTTAGAACATCTAGGTATCTCACTGGAAATTCTAAAGTGTAATCCTGATAAGGCTAAAAGAATCCTGCGGGAAAAAGACTGGGAGGAAACCCAGGTCACTAAACTGGCAGGAAACTGGGCTCACAACATCGTCTGGGAACGCAAAGCATTAAATATTCTCCCACCATATCTTCAGAAATTTCCATCTAAACATTATAGAGATCTGCTATTACGATGTAGATTAAATATCTGGTATTCCCGAGAGGTTAAGCTGAGAAGACGGCTCATTGAAAAAGCATCAGCGATCTGCAGGTTCTGCAAAATGAAGGACCAACTTGAATCAGTGCGACACGTGATGCTAACATGCCCGGTTCTGGTCCCAAAGCGATTAGCGTTTTTGGGCAATTATATAAGCAACATCACGATGGAAACAGAAGAAGAATACTGGGAACGCCTTCTAACAGCGGAAAAGGTGGGTCGAACTATTGACACACTAAAGTTTGTCGAATCCCTAAATCTGGACCAGGAAGAAACGGAAATGGAGGAGAGATAGGAGCCCTAAAGACTACTGGGTGCATCTGTTGCGGTAAAGACTTCCATTGGAGGGATAACTAAACCGATTGGAACTCAAATAATACTTTAGTAGAGGAACTTTGGATTCTTGTTTCTCGGACTCTTATTTGAGGTTTGTTAAAGGTTTACCTATGATTAACCAATAAAACAAAAAAAAAAAAAAAGATTAGATTTTTTGGACTTAACTTTGCCCAAGAAGGTAACATTTTTCGTTTTTGTGAAATGTATCTTAAGGCCATTTTCTTTAGCAAACACATTCAAACAATCCAACTTCGATTGTAGTCCTGATGGGGTGTAGTCTAGCAGTAACAGATCGTCAGCATAGCCAAGCCAGTCTAGTTGAAGAGCTCCTTTTTTTTAGCGTGCAGGCTCTTATAGCGTTAAAGGACACTGCTAGGTCTGTTAAATATAAATTGAAAAGGGTAGCTGCCCGTATGCATCCTTGTTTCACTCTGCATGTCGTCGGAAGATGCCTGCTTACACACCCTTCCCCTTCCAATCGTACATGAACCGGGGTGTCAGAATAGATCAATTTTATCATAGACAGCAGCCGTGAGGGAATCTCCCATGCTATCAATTTGTTCTAAAACAGATTCCTTGGTATTGTGTCGAAAGATGCGCTAGAATAATTAATGCCCCACATACGTGGAGCTTACGGTGAACCCAAGCATATTCTATAGCACTAACTAATGTTTGTAAATTGTGCATCATGCTGGCTTTGACTCAACAGCCAGTTTGATGAGGCAGAAGGATCTTCTTGGCATTTATCTGCAAATTCAATTCTTTAAGAAGCACCTTTGTAAAGATTTTTGCGGGGATATTCAGCATGGCTAGCATTTGATAATTCAACGAATCTCTCCAGCACACCTTTTTGTGAATAGGAAGTATAATGCTTTCTTGCTAGCTTGTAGGTATCTTACCGCACTGACCAATATGAGAAACCAGGGTATGCAAAGCATCGGCCCAAATTCCAGGGGAGCCGCACTGAGCCATTGCAAGTACCATCAGAGCCAACTGCCCTTGACGTGAGTAGGTGCCCAAATAGCTTTGTTATTTCAGCAACTGTAGATTTACATGACCATACTGGAATGTTCTTTTCATTTATTGCCTCGGCAGGTATAGTGTTTCCCAACGTGTTTTGTGTGTGGATCTCCCAGCTTGCTTCGCTTACGCTCTTGAAGGGTAAGATGCATTTGGCGGAACCCTTCATAACAGACCAAATGCCTCTGCTGTTAGTAGCTCTGGCATGATCCGCTAGGCACAGCCACAAATCATGATTCCTGTTTGCCTTATGATTAGGTAGCCAGGTATGATCCAGTCTTTTAAGCTTTTTAATAAGAGTGGAAAGCTCTTCAGATCCACCATAACCTCTGTTTGATTTTAGTAAGTTGGCTATCTCTTGTTTGAGTTTCCTTTTCCTGGCCTGGATTAAACGGTCATATTTAGTGCCATTACTAATATCTCTGTTCCAGCGTTCATCAGAGCTCTTGTAGCATCTTTTCTTTGCTACCACCACTTTCATTGACATTACATCCTTAGAAAAGTCTGTTAACATATCATAATCAGCGCACGCATCTAGAGTTTGCCATTTTTCAACTGAGGTAAAAACGTTTCAGCAATTGTTTTGGCTTTTTCTAATTTAGAGGGATTCCACATGATGCGATTAGCGCCTGAGTTGATGTAAATTTCTCCATTTAAATCATACTGATTATGAATATTTTTGGTCTTAATTAATGCACATAATGGTAGATGGTCACTCTCATCTCGAGGTACTACGGCCGTATTAATTACTATCTCAAGAGCTTTCGTGTTGGCAAGTCTATAGTGGAACAGGGCGTACCAATAATACAGGTAAAGGCTTTGTTTGCATCGCCTGAACAAAATCAATTAAGCATTGCCATATTATGTCTACTTAATAAAGAGGGCACCCTTTCCCTTATGTGTTAGACTCAGTTTGCATGTAAGGCTTTGATTTTTTGGCCACAGTTTTCCATGCACAAGAGAGTCTAATTCGCGCATTGAAGTTGCGAACTATCACTATCAGCGTTAAATTACCACATTGCTCTAGAATTTTTTCTACAGTCTTAATGTTGGCATTATTTGCTACTAAATTAGGAGGATCATAAATATTTATAAAAAGAAGTTTGTTGGTAAGTGGGCTGTCACAATTTACAATTACAGCCTGTGCCATCGATGTCAACCACTTTGTTTCGGTGAGAGTCCATGGATGGCAGGCAGTAACCAACAACCCAGTAGTAGTCATTGATTTTGCTCTCTAAACCTATTTGAATGTGCCAAAACTAAAATGCATAGCACTATTTTGATTCACTTTTAATCATGAATCATCATCCAATTTTAGGATACATGTGTGTGGGTATGCATATATCTAAAATGTGTGTGTCACATAGGTTGGATATGGGTCGCAATCTTGTTGGCTGAGGGTATTACATTGGGTGTCATGTATGGTGGGAGTGATTGTATGCTGTTTCATATGGTACAGGATGCTAGTTAATGGGTGTTGCATACGGTTTTGTGGTTGTGTGTTGCCCTTATTGGTATGTTTCGTGTGTCGGTATGGTGGTATTTATTCTGTGATTTTCAGTGTGGTGTTGGTTGCACAGGAGACAATAAACAGCCTGTAATGCTGACGTGGATGGAAAAAGTGGTACGCACAGAAAAGCCCTTGAGGTAATCCTCTTTCAATCATCGTGCAGTTGCATAACCCCATTCAGTAGGTATCCTAGATTTACCCTGAAGTAATGGCTCTCTATCTTGAAGTTGTCAGGAGTGATCTGAACCCATCCTGAAATGTTCTGCAATAATCCTGGGATCATCACAATCCATCATGAAGTTGTCATGGACTCATCACAAACCATCCTGATGTTTTCGTGGACTTTCCTGGAGTCATCGTAGTCCACCCTGAAGTGGTTGTGGACTCATCCTGGAGTCATCACAACCCATCCTTAAGTTGTTGGGGACTTCTCCTGGAATCGTCACAACCCATCCTGAAGTTGTCATGGACTCATCTTGGAGTCTTCCAAATTCATCCTGAAGTTGTCATGGAGTCGTCCTGGAGTAGTAAAAAATCATCACCGTTTCCAGTTAAGTAATTACAAACTCATCCTGGAGTCGTTTTTGTGTTTATTTTACTGTCATTCTCATTTAAATAATTCGGCCTATACATATACTTCTGGAAGGCTTCGGATGATCTCCCAGAACCTGTTGTGGATGACTCTGGGAGGGAGTCATCGGATGACTTTGGCATGATTCTAGAAAGATCTTCCTTTTTGACTTGAGATATGCTGTTCGAGTCAGCCACCCACGCCACATGCAACTCACATTCTAAAAGAAACCAGCAAAATCTGCAAAACTCAGGGCTCCACTGTATCTCTGAGCCTCCAGCTAAACCAGTCCCTTCCCCATGAATCTAGCAGGCCCAGACAGGGGGTGTGCATGTCAGTAAGCAGGCATCTGCAAACGCCCGGATTTCCATCAGAATACCAAAAGCCCACAGTGCCTGAGACAAGTGCCCTCTGGTGCAGCCTTGCATTGCCACCATCCTACACCATTCCCTCATCGCTGAAATGTGGGCACTGCTGCCTCCCCCAGGTGAACTACTGAACAATTCTGGACTTCATCGCTTCACACAGTTGCGATAAGAGCCCTCAAACCCCCCACCTAAGCCCAGGAAGGCAAATCCATCCACCACACAAACAGGAGCAAAGGTGCACCGGCACAGCAAGGCCAAACACAGAAGCCCAAGAGAACCAGGTGCATTTTGTCCCTATCCGCAGTTGGCAATTGATGGGGGTTGAAAGACAAAGAGGGTGCTCACTGGCTGTAATCGTGGATGTGGTTCTTTGGCCATCCACAAATAAATGGTCAAAGCAGCACTGTATGCCAGCAGACCCTCAATTGAAATTCCTCATTGGTAGGGAGGAAAACCATCCTAGTCAGCAGTGAACACACCGAACAACAACAACCAAAAACAACAGAGACTGCTGTGACATTACTCGCTCCAACTTAGATTGTGCCCAATAAATTATTTAGTGAATGCAGACCAACCCATAAAGTAGGAGTCCAGAAACTAAGGGATCTCCATCACCATGGCCATTCTGGAGCACATAATCTTGCTCATGCACCAAAGCGCAGAGTCATTCATAACTCCAAGATGGCCCCCACAATAACAGGAGCTCCTCTGCCTTGCCCGCTGCTGAAGCCCCAACCACTTGCTCACTCAGCTGCCCAAAAGGCCCACTTGCCGAACATATCTAGGAAGGCACTGGCAAGCTAGCCCCCTCGCTCGCTCACTCACTTATTCCTGCCTGCCACCGGACTATGCATCCCCTTTAATGCTGGCAGCCTTAGCAAAGACATGAAAAGGGACACAACAGTGGCACAAGGCAGACACAGGCACCACGCTTTCGAGCCTAGAAAAGAGAGGCACAAAACCAAATGCAAACCAGACAGATGCATGCAGAAAGACTTATATAGGCTGCAAGAAAACAAAATTCAGTACAATAGAAAGGATTGTAGGTGTGGATGGAGGCCGATAATGGACAATAAAATAGGGATACTCGCCAGTACCTGAGAGCACAGAACAGGAGCAACATGTCTGGTGGCCATTTTCCATTATATTGAATAATAAACCTAGAAGTGGGGAGATTTACCAGCCAGTCACAGACCAGGGAACAAGTTAAAAGCCTGTGCAATACAGCAACATCTCAATGGAGTGCAGTGGGGGAGAAAGGCAGGAGAAGGCAGCATAAAAGGGCCTGGGGGAGTGGGAAGGGGCCAAACCACATGAACAGAATGCACATAAGAGGCTTTAACATCAGGTAATGATGAAAATCCAGCCAATCAGATTGGCAAAGCAGTGAAATGCAGGTACTAACACTGAATACTAACAGCATCATAATCATAATTGTTGCACGTAAATGAATGGCATTATGCATCATATTGTATTTACAACAAGGACGTTAACCTCACCTGGACAATGTCAGTCTTCCAGCCATCAATGTATATTTGTTACTGTGGAAGAGTGATAAAGGTTCATTCTAAGATGGCTCCCCAAAGAGGTATATTTGAGGGTTAAATTTGGGGGCTAATTTACATATTTAAATGTGGGCTAATGATATTCTTAAAGGTGACACCCTTGATTACTTCAGTGATTTAAATAAAATTAAAATACATTTGATGCAATATACTAATCTTTTTAGAATGTACATTTACTCCACAGAGAACATTGACGTAGGTGTCAGAACCAGGATTGGCATTTCCAACTGCATTTGGGGACCTGAAGCTGAGGCAGCTTGTCATACTCCAATCCAAGCATCAGGTTTCTCAAACTCTGTTGCACAAAATGGTCAATGAGCATTCAATCATCAACACTGAGTGCCTGAAATGTTCATTATATCTATCAAACGGCAATAAGTTGAACACTCTTTCTCTGATAGATCGAATGCCACTTTAAAGCACTGACCCAAATATTGATGGTGATTGCTGATTGAAGCTTAAGTCAATGTTCATACTAAATTATCCAAATATAAATTGGACTTTTATCAGGATCGTCTGATTAATGATTAGATGGAACTATTGCATTGCATCGTGTAGCTGAATATGTAATGCAACAAGAACTGCATAACTAAACACTAGTTATAATCTCTTTCAGAGATATGAATTACTAAAAAACCATGGGTGTCAGGGAACAATTTCAGTGGCCAAGCTATTTAGGCTCATGAGTCGTTAACCTTGCACACAATGATTTGCAACTTAAGGATGGAGCTGGTCTTGAAAGCTCACAAGCCCACTCAGAGATCCATAGTTTAGGTTAATTGCACCTTATCAGAAAAAAAGATACAGGCAATGTCTCTGCCAGCCAACTAGATAGCCCAACTCCTAAAATAGATACAAAACAGGAGGAGCAAATCAAAAAAGAGAGGGTTGTATTAATCCGTAGAGAAAAAAGAACAATTGCCAGAGCTCAGAAAAGAAACGCGTGCAACAAAAAAATGATTACTGCACTAAAAAAAAAGAAAAATATGACGGTTGGAAATGGTGCTCAGTTGAACAAAGCCCTTAGTAGCCAAGATGATGGAAATGGTTTCGATCTTCATCAACTCAATGATGAATCAAAAAAACATCTGGCCATGTTACACAATGAGGTTGCAAGCACCTCTAAGACGCCAAAAAAGTGTCTAAGGAAATTGAAACATGTGATGACATCAGACACTCAAGACGTGAAAATTGAGCCGGAGGAAAGCAAGTGTCAACCCAAGGAAAAGAGGAGCATAGCTTTCACTAGTATGGGCCCTCCAGGGGCACAAACGGCACTTTCACAATTCTATAAAATGACGAATAAAAGGACCAACGCCCGCAAAAATACCAAGTCGACAAAGGTGCAGGGCTATGGGCCAGTTAGCGTACAGCCGCATGAAGAAAAGCTTGCCGCACATATGGCAGGTGACAAAACAACTAAGGAGACACATCATGCAAATAGTGAGAAAGAGGATGAAGCTCCCCAGATAGTTGATCCCCAATCCACATGTCCTAAGCAAAAAACTCCCTTTGTTGGTATCCACAATGAAAAGATGTCTACAGAGCCACAAATCGCAACTACATCAAACAGAAAGAGTAACAACGGACATAAAAAAGAAACATATACAGAGAAACAAATGGCCTTAGAAAATATGGCACCAGGGATGCCAATTATAATGGGGTGGGAGAGTGATGTGGCGATTAATGGAAGAACCAGTCTGAATAGAATGTTTATTCAAAAAGCCTTTCAGGCAATTCCATCTTTAAGAACGTTACGCTCTGACGACATAGAGTGGATACGGTTAGCCACTAATTACAACCACCGTATGATTTGTGGCTTCCAATCAACAATCATTGCTAGGATGGTTTGGGAACAAAGATAGAACGTTGCAGTGATCGGTCTAGAACCATTCTTACTTCAGTGTGAAAGAGATGCTGAGACCTTCCTTGCAACACCACGCAAAAAGGAAGGGGAGAACAGTACGCTTATACAATCCGGCCCGCTATCCAATCTTAATGAAGAAACTATAAAACAAATCCTTACCTTAGCAGCATCACTTAACAGGATTACAACTGCTGCTCAAAGTAACGATACCCGGCCATTCAGGAGTAAAAGGGAATGCTAGCATACAGATAATCCTTTGCAAATTATGTCATGGAATAGCCGTGGCTTGGCTAATTTTTTTGAGATGGGTCAACAAGAATTAGTCTAATGATTTGCCTGAAATCATTATGCTTCAGGAAACTTTGCACACTGAAGCATTTGATGTGGCAGGCTGTGAATGCTTTGCACACCCAGCATCTAAAGGTCCAAAGGGACGACCCTCGGGGGGCATAGCGGTACTGGTGAAGAATATATGTAGATTCGAAGTGGAAATTATTCACCGGGATACTGCCGTGCTGGCTCTACAATTAAATCCTTATCTCCCTACTGATACCAAAATTGCAATTGTATGTATTTACTAGAACAGAGCAACAAAAGGTTGGAAAGTTATTGAAAATATTCTTGACATAATCCTTGAAGGAATTTTTGTGAGAAGCAACAATGTGGGTGTGTTACTAGGGGGGGACCTCAATTCATCCTGTTTTATTGCGAATCCGGAATATGTTGACATAAGTAACAGTAAACATCTGCCCTCCATAAAATATGGACTAACATGGGTAACATTTTTATTAGGTTTGTATATGCAATTGGTGCCCCCCTTGGACGAGAGAAATCCTGTCACTTGGAAACGTGGTAAATTGAAGTCCTATATTGACCATTTCTTTATCTCTTCTTCATTGGTATCTTGGTGTGGGAAAGTTAATATCCTCGACATGGGATGTAGTGATCATGCTTCAATCTGCATGGGAATGGGATTTTCTTACTGGTGCTATCACTCTGATACCGTGCTTAAACCTGTTGAGATGGATAGACCAGGTAGAACTGTAAGAATGAATCCTCTGATTTGTAAGAAACTCATTACTATGATTAGAGAAGATCCAGTCTTCAGGAGATACACCCATTGCCATATTGGGGCGGACATGGAGATGGAACAAGAATTGCACACTTGCATTAGTAACCACGTCAAAACCATCTACGTATGTGTCAGCTCGGTCCGTACTCCGACCCAGCACAAGCACGCTTTTAATTTGCACATTCACCAACTTAAAATAATGAAAAACTTAAAAATATGACAGTTGGCAAAAAAAGATCTAAATGTGGAAATGTATAAATATGAAAAAAAATGTATTATTTTAAAACATAAAAACCTTATGAAGGATCTAAAATATGCCATTGCACTAAAGGATAATCAGCACATGATGCACAACATTCTTAAAAATAATACACGCAATATTTGGACATCGTTAACAACTATTACTAGTCCAAATCAGATTATGCAGGATCCACCCGTTTTGGCTGCTACTTGGGAAAAATTCCTTACAGCCAAATTTGAACTACCTCCGGCATTTAAAATAGATGGTTTGAAAGATTACTCTAAATATATTCTTGAGTGCTGTCCTTGGTCGATTGATGACATAGTTTTGGCTATTTCGAGATTAAAAGATTCAAAAGCAGCAGGGCCGGATGGGATCCCTCCATGTTTGATAAAGATGGATCCACACTTATGGTCCATAATAATGAAAAACAAATTTGACAATATCTTTTTAACCAAACAGATTCCCACCTCTTGGGGATCAGCAATCTTTGTGCCAATTTATAAAAAAGGTAGCACTATGGAACCTAATAATTATAGGCCAACTGCGCTTACTGATGCCTCATTTAAGGTATTTACACAGCTAATCCTCATTGACCTACAGGAATTTCTAGCTGAAAACCACATACTGCCTCAATTCCAAATTGGTTTTAGAAAATTCATGGGGTGTTCACTCAATGCTACGATTGTTTCTCTTTTACAGCGCAGACCAAGGATGAACACACAGGGGCAATCCATATGGCAGCATTAGACTTATGTGCAGCATCTGATACAGTTATCAGAGCAAAATGACCCTTCTGGGTATTCCAATCCATCTAACTGCCCTTATAGCACTCCTCCATAGTCAGACCAATAATAGGGTCCAAGTTAATAGCAGGGGTACCCTCTATCATCCGATCAATACTGCAATTGGGCTTAAGCAGGGCTGTTCACTTGCAGCCGTTTTGTTTAACCTATATCTCATAGATCTGGAGTGGAATTGGAGAGATATAATTAGATATCCGGCAAGAATCAATCATTTAAAAATGAATGCAATAAGTTTCGCTGATGACATACTCCTGATAGATAGAACTCCCTTCGGCCTACAGAACAAACTTACCAGTACCTTTGAATATGCCCAATCTAATAACTTGAAGATAAATGAATCAAAATCACAGATCATTATCTTTGCAGATGGGAAATTGAGGACCAAAATATTCTATTGGTCAATTGGTTTAGTAAATTTACAAGAGGTGACGGAAACAAGGTATTTAGGGTATTACCTAACAGACCAATACTCCATTAAATGGTGGAAGGATATGCTAGAAGAAAAGTGTAAACCACTAATGTCGCAGATGGGTCTTATTCGTAAAAAATATTGCAACTTTTCCCTAATTCCGTTGGTTCAATTTTACTTACTAAAAATTGAACCAATCATTCTTTGTTGCCTTGATATCTGTACAACTGAGATCGATGATTTTCTCAACATAATGCAAGGTAAACTTTGGAAAAAGACATTGGGGCTAGCTTGGTCTATCTCCAATGATATCATTCGGCACAAATTTGGTTTATTACCATTATCAGCGAAGAGAAACTGGAGATTGCTCAATAATTACAAAAAAATGCTATCTCCTCCGAGAAATTCTTTGTACGAGGATTTATCAATTATGATAGCTGCAAGATCTTCCAAGGCTCTTAACGAATATGTCGAGAAAATGGAAACGATCCTAGATCT
Source organism: Ambystoma mexicanum (assembly GCF_040938575.1). NCBI lineage: Eukaryota > Metazoa > Chordata > Amphibia > Caudata > Ambystomatidae > Ambystoma > Ambystoma mexicanum. The sequence continues at coordinate 874,046,739 of NC_090936.1, forward strand.
AATCAATGTACCAAACTTGAGCTCATAGCATGCCTTCCATCTAACAAGAGGAAATTTCAACATTTTTTCTGGTGCATACAATCTGATAGGATAGGAAATTATAAATCGGGTTACGAATATGCTTTGTTCAGAATGAAATTGGGTGATCTACCGAGTTATATTCTAAACTTCCCGGGTCTCAAAGAAAGAAATCTGTACATACGATTCAGGCTCAATCAATTTCCCATATTTGAACGTGTTCAGCATTGGCCAACTTATAAATCAAAATTCTTGACAAAAGTTGTCAAGTGTCGGTTTTGCGGTATGACAAACACTGAAGAGTCTTTAAAACACCTAGTAATCTTTTGCTCAAAATTTGAAGTACTTAGAATGCATGAATTTTGAAAGTATTGGTATTCTGGAACACATAATGCCAGAATGTTATTATGGAATAGATGTATGTGGGGAAAGAGAATTGGTTTGATTTTAAGGTTAACTAAAGTTCTTGAGGTACTAAATGAGCACTTATTGGAAATTGGATTACAAAGGATGTACGATACGACTGTATGATATTCGAATTCTAAAACACACCTGCAGCTGGGATGTGCTCTGTCTTGGTATTTACGAAAGAAGATATCCTTAAGCGTTCATATTCTACTCTGTGTATTAGTTCAAAGATGACTAAGCAATCTTGTTTTATATATTTATATGTTTTGTACCTGTGAGAAGTTTTAGAGATATGAATTGTAAACTTTGATGAAAATGTTTAAATAATTGTAACTGTGATTTTATTCATTATGAACTAAATGTAATATGTGTTTCGATTCATTTGTAAAGGTTATTTGATTAACCAAAAACAATAAAAAAAGAAGATGCAAATCTCAGAATATTTTGAGGGAGATTAAAAGGGTGAACTAGCTCAATGACCGACAGCTGTGCATAGCTAACTTTATGTGGACAATGGGAGACTGGGGCTATCACAACAGTGAACACAACAAGCCTTTGATCACCTGCAACACATGAACCATTCCATCCTTCTCCACCTCCCTTACCAAGTGTAAATGTCAAATTTGCTTAGTGCTGCCACTCATATTGAGGTTGGTCTTCCAGGCAGATATGTGAGATCTTAGGTCATGATGGTAATGTGGTGCAAAAAGAAAGTACATTTAGCACACACAAAAACTCAAGTTCAGATTGCCATGGGATTGATATACATTGTTTCAAATGTCCTTTCTGGATCTCTTTCAGTACAGACAAACCCCAAACAATTGGGAAATCGGTTCCAGAAAGCCAAAGACTTGCATAGATTTTATGGTGTTTACAAAATGACTTCCAGTAGTTTATTAAACAATGTATTAATAAACTGAAGATATGTGTATATTCCATAATCATCTTCTAGAGACCATCCCTCCAGCCCTTGTCACCAGATTGGAACTTTTACAAAATCTACTTTCTTGATGATACTCAACTGTTTTCTCATGGGACAGAGCAGCGGGAGCAGAGAGACAGCAGGCAGAAAAGAACAGTAGGTGTTGTGAAGGCATCATGAAGTAAGCAAAGATTTAGAATTCAAAACAAAACATTTTATTAACTTAAATCTCAGGATGGAAAAATACCTAACTTGCCCTGTGATAAGGTGTGATTTCCCTATCTAAATGAAACTAAGGAAAGTCTGTGTCAAAGATTTCAATTTAAGAATATGTCTGTGTTCAAAACCTATACTTACCCTCACAAACAATATATACAAATATATCCAGGATGTGGGTGCAGCTTAAAGGTGTTTGATAAATATTCACAAATGGGTGGATGGTTACTTTCTCAATCTCAAAACCTCTTTATCAGTCTCAAACCCTCAAAGAAGGAATTTGTGGTGATCTCTGGGCTTAAAATGTTATGTCCAGTTGTCAATCATTAGAGGATAAAGTGATTGATATTGGATGCAAGCTGGCATTCAGGCCTATTTTCATATCTGTGTGTTTTCTCCTGGACTCTCATATAACATTGAAAAAACACATGGCCAATCCTTGTCAACTTTATTTACTGAGAAAGAAATCATGAACAGAATTTAGGATAGTTGTCAAGGTACTAGTGATATCCGGACTTGACTATCATATTTTCGTCTAGTTAGGAATATCAGACTTTCTTCTCATGCGCCTTTGCTATATCCAAAACACGGCATCACAGTCAATTGATGGGGAGGAAATATTTTGTAGTAATTCCTGGCAAACCGTAACATCCCTAGATTGGGGACTACAGTCAGGTTTGATGCCTCTTTCCTGAATACTATCTGAATAATTCAGATCTCCAGCATTTGTTTCATGGGTCGTATCCCAAAGATTTCACAGAAACGACTTAAAAATGTCATAGTAACGTCTTCTCTTAAATTTAGGGAAGGATTCAAATGTTTTTTGCGTAGGAAGGCATTCTTTATTTCAATTTAGTTCTGTTTCACGACAGTAGTTAGTCTATTTCTGTTTATTATGGGATAGGCTTCAATGACTTTGGTTTGTTTTCAGTGGATAGGTTGTTTGTTGTTACTAGGAGCTTGATATATTATGTGTTAAGGTACTGCTTGCATTTTTAACTATGTATTCTTCCTTTCTATTTTGTACAATGATCATATCACGCTTACCTCTGGTGCCCTGCAGGATTGTCTGGTCCGGTCTGTACTGATGAGTAGCCCCCTCGCTGGCTGCCTTCACCCTGGTGCTTGCCCCAGCCACTCCTTCCCCACTGGCCGACTGGGGATTAACTCCCAGGGGACCATGAGGTTGGGAGGGACCTGGGTGGTTTCGGGACTTTTGGGATGTATTGTTCTGGGGGTCAGGATGACCTAAAGCTAAGTACAGGGTAAGTATAAGCGCTGGGCTTTCCCTTCTGCCCCTCCCCCTCTCTGACCCCTTCTCCCCTTCAGAGCCTAGGCTGGCTGGCTGGCACGAAACGAGAGCTGCTCACCGTGATCTTTGCAACTACGGTCGCGGTCCTCAGGTACGTATTGGCCTCCAGTTACTTCACTAAAGGTGCGTGGTCCAGGCCGACTGTTGCACACATGATATGATGGTGAACAGCTAAGTCTTGATTAAACACAGGTGTCAAACTTGCTGTGCTTGCAAACTTGTTCTGTACAGTGACTGAGCTTACTTTCACAATGTCTTTGTCTTGCTTCTTCACAGGAGCTGAACACCGCAATGAGATGCAGAAGGAATAGAGCAGGACTCATTGCGCAGGTGAGCGCCATAGGCACTGGGACGGGTGGCGGTCAAAGCCTGGAATGGGATCCCTCACACTGTTGCTTTGCTTTTCAGATCCTCGGGTACTGTGGGAAAGACAACAGGCGGAGAAGCGCGGACGAAACAAGATGAGCAGGCGATGAGGAACCAATGTCCAAGATGAGCAGGTGATGAAGAACCAAGGTCCAAGATGAGCAGCTTCACCGGTAGACTCCGGGTGCTGCTTGGGAAAAAATTAAAACAAAAGCAGAGGCAAAGTCTTTACGCAGGGGCGTGGATCCTCATTACAGGTAAGTTTCTTCAGATAAGTTTCCACTGCTTCCCATCCTGGTAAGGCTGTTTGCAGATACACTGAAAGCATGAGCAGTAGGCGAAACACTGCTCTTACAAGGAGCAGAAGAAACGCCAAGCACAGGGTGCGGTCCGGGGCATGGTTTTATAGCCTTGGACCATGCCCCGTCAGCGTTATACTGCCAGAGGCGTTGGTTCCCCGCACGTGCTCGGTGCTCCTTTGCACGTGCCGGGTGTTCCCATTCCCTTGGCAGGCGCGCTGGTGCAAAATGCTGCCTTGCTCCATCCTACCCGCTTACGCCAGCCAGCCACCAGACCTGTCCACCACCTCCCTACTCTTTCATGGGGGAAAACAACTCTCCCCTGGGGCTGACCGTGCTGTGCCTGTAATGAGATTGTGACAGATCCAGGACTTGATAGGATGGGATTTGTGCTATATTGAAAAAAATTTGAACTAAATAAATATCTGTTATTGAACCTTTATTATGACTGCTTATGTGTCACAGGGTAATGTACCATCTTCTCGAGCTTCCAGAACTGGTTGTTCACTTGTCAAAGCCTGAGAAATAGGTTCTTCAGACAGTACCAATATTTTTTATGTCTAGCCCTTAAACACCTAATTTCACATGTGAACCACATTCCCCATGTACCCCTGACTTAAAAAGCTATTTTTCCTCTGTATCACTAATACAATGATGTCTTGAGACCACTTTTTCCACCAATCCCTTCATCATGGGCTAGAAAATCACGCTGGCATTGAATGACCACTCCCAACTTCCAATTCCCCTTTTACACAAATGCTTTCCCCAATGTTTCCTGTTGCTTACATTTCCTTACAAACAGATATAAGACTCATAGCTTGAGTAGGCATATAAAGCCAGTTCGGCCACAAGGCACACCAAACGTTCAGTTAAATGTCCAGCATATCAAAACTTGAAAGAATTTAAATTTGAATGAATTTCAATCTGTGTACTTGAAGACATGTTTTGTTTAATTGATAATAGTAGCTTTTCAAAGATTGAAGACTTTTGCAAATGTCAGGATGATTTTTCTGATACCTTCTCCCTTCATAAGTTAAATCGGTTTAAATGTCATATGTTGAGAAGCACTGTCAAGTGGCTGAGGCTCATCACCTGTTTTTGCCAGACTACCATTTTAAATAGTAGCCACAAATCTAAGCGACGTACACTGACAGGTTTAATAATGTATGATTCAGGTCATTTGTGAAGGCAATTGTGTACCAGACATCAGATTTACCAATGACAGTGTACATATTATTTGGCCACACACTCCAGGACTCCCTGTTATTCTATAAATGTCAGCCATCCCATTGGGGCAAATTGTTGAATCCGAGAATGAGTGAGTCCCTAAAATTCAGCTTTGGTGAAATTGACACCCAACAGTTTTAATCACGTTGATCCACTAATGATTTCAAACTCTCCTGTGGCGTAATGAAGATGTGTTATTGTTAGTGTGTTATCATCTGAGGTTCAATCTAATTTTGGCTCAAAAGACTAAGATAAAAGGAAGGATGGACAGATCGGGGCATTACATTTTTCAAATCAATCGACTAACAAACAGCCTTAAGTTACATGAAAGGATATCTTGGTAGAAAACAGCAGCGATCATGACCTAATCCATCTCTAGAGTCCAAGTGGACCGAGGGGACAGTTCGGAGTGAACAGTACCTGGATTCAGTTCTTGGTGGGCTGATGCAGTAAGACCTGGGGTCGAATGTTGATTCAAGCTGATCAGGCTCAGTTTAGGCACAAAGAATCGTGGTGACCCGGCAGCAAGCGGGCATTGAGTAGACGTGAATGCAGGTGCTCTGTGCGCTAGAATGGCGGCTCTTCAAAGATGTCGGGCGGTTCCAAGAACACTTCACAGTTGGCTGGGCCGAGTTGGGCTTTAGTCACTGGGAGGGATCTCCAGTGGTTCCAGTCAGGGGGTAACAGTCACATGGAGATCTTGAGTGCATCTAAGCCCTGAGGACCAAAGGGCTGAGGATATCGCTGTTTGCTGTGGCGAGTGTTATTTTCAACCAGGTGGAGAGGAGAGGAAAACTGAGATGCGTGTGCCTGTACCTTTAATTCACCAACTGACCTGGTCACCTGACCTGGTCACCTGACCTTGGTCAAACAGGTACTTAAGGCCGCCTCTTCCGCCCTTGTGGCGCTAAGCCCTGAGGACCAAAGGGCTGAGGATATCGCTGTTTGCTGTGGCGAGTGTTATTTTCAACCAGGTGGAGAGGAGAGGAAAACTGAGGTGCGTGTGCCTGTACCTTTAATTCACCAACTGACCTGGTCACCTGACCTGGTCACCTGACCTTGGTCAAACAGGTACTTAAGGCCGCCTCTTCCGCCCTTGTGGCGCTAAGCCTTGAGGACCAAAGGGCTGAGGATATTGCTGTTTGGCGAGTGGCGCAAAGCACAAGGCAAATAATCGGATGATAATAGTCTGTAAGAAATGGATCCATCTAATCTCAGTACATCTAATGTGCTGCTAAGAACTAGAGCTCAAGTAAGACAAACAGCAAACTTAGAAGTTCTGCAGGCGAAAAAATCGAAAACCAACAAACTTAAGTCAATACTTTTCCTGTGGGTCAGCAACTGACAGTATTGACTTAGCTGAAGATGCATCTGTAACGCCGCTGGAAGATGTGTTTGAACCCCTGAAAACACTGGATGTTGGCCTATCACCTATTTGTGGCACGTTCATGCCCCTTAGCTTACATGCGCAGGCTATTTCAAGCCCTCCGTCCCCACTGCCCCCTCCCCTTCCGTTGCAAGTAAAACAAGTAGAAGGGGACGGCGGCTTGGTCTCAACATTCTCAAACCAAGTGAAGAGGACCAACAAAAAAAACAATATGAATAATATGAAGAACATAAAGTCAAGTGGTTTCGAGATAGAAGAGAACAGTAATATCGACCTTGATTCGCGGATTGGCTGGGCCGATGTGCCGCTGTTGCCGAGTGGAGCAGAGACCGCCGCCTCGACGGGTGTTGTGCCGGTATGCGAAGATGCTACCGAGGAGTGGAGAATGGAGGATGCCACAAAATCCCCTGCCGTGGCGGCCGTTGATGATTTTGGTGGGCTGGGCCAGGGGGCGTGGCCGGTGGTCGCGGGCGAGCCCGGCGCCGCTGTGGGGATTGTGAGTGAGGCGGGGAACGTGCCGCGCCTGGTGGATTTGGCAGATGCTGCAGTGGGCTCTGCTTCGCTTCCTCCCCCTGAGTGTAATATGAGGCTAACCGCTTCGCCCAGCGGGACAGGTGGCGCGGGCGATGGACACGGAAACACTGTAAGTACAACTACCGATTCTCTCATGTCGCTGAGCAATCCTGTAAATCCTATAAATCGCTGTGTGATTCTTTTGCCGCCCCTCAAAATGCTAGGAGCCCCATTTATGCTTCACAGCCCACAGAGACCCCCCTTAAGGATTCTAGCCTGAAGACAACATCGCATAGTGAAAATACACAGATTATTCAAAATGCTACAGGAAATGGTTTACTAATCAATGACAAAAGAAACTTGTTAGAGGTAGTCTCTGCAGTCCTACAGAACCTAATAAGTTTAAACAGATCCAGATCTTGTAATCGGTCGGATGTATCTAATCTACCTCATGAGTTATTATCCAAAGCCCCACAGAAAAGGACTACTATCTGGCTACTATCTATCGGCCACCTGGCCAAATTTCCTCCTTCCTCTCGGAGTGGGCTGACCTCTCCTCCTCACTCCTGTCCTCAACCACCCAACTCCTCTTTCTCGGTGACTTCAACATCCATCTCGACGCCTCCTGTCCCCCCTCAGGTCTCTTCCGCGAACTCTGCAACTCTCTCTCACTCTCTATTCTCCCGTCTGGGCCTACTCACTCTGCAGGGCACACTCTTGATGCTCTGATCTCTTCTGACCTTCCCCTCTCCCTCCCTCTCTCCACTCCTCTCTCTTGGAGCGATCACTTTCTCCTATCCTCCCACCTCTCCCTCCCTACCCCACAGGCAAAGCCACCCTCCTCACTGCCACCCACCTTCTCGGTCATCCGACCCATGAAGCGCGTGTCAGCTGAGGCCTTCGCTGCTACCTTCTCAGCCCCTTCTCCCCCCTCGGCTGACTCCCACCCTGACGCAGCCCTCTCCATGCTCTACTCCTCTATATCTGATACTCTCGATATCCTTGCCCCCGTCATGAGAATCCGCCTGAAGCCCAAAGCCAAATGCAACTCCTGGTATGACTCGGATCTCGTCACCCTAAAACGCAAGTGCAGGGTGGCAGAGAGGAAATGGCGTGCTTCATGTTTATCCTCTGACAAACTGGCCTGCCGCCTGCTCCAAAGGCAATACCGGCTCTCCGTTCTCACCAAGAAGAGAGCCCTTATCCAAGCCCGCATCTCTGAGGCATCTAACAACTCGGCCGAACTCTTTAAAATCTGCAAGGAGCTGGCCAACCCTGCTGCAGTCTCTACCTCTCCTGTCCCCTCCCAGGCCCTCTGCACTGCACTGGCCTCGCACTTCATCTCAAAAACTCAGGACATCCTGTCCTCGCTCTCCTCCTCTCTCCTCCCTCCCTCTCTTCCCTGCTCTTCCTCTTGCTCTCCTGCAGCCGCCCCTCCGCCCTCCTTCTCTGCTTTTCCACCTTTTTCTGCTGATGAGGTTTCCAGACAAGTCCGATCTATGAAAACCTCGTCTAAACAGGTTCACCCCTGTTCCTCCAAAACCATCAAGGACCACATCGACTCCCTGGCTCCTGCCCTGGCTGACTTTTGCAACCACTCATTCGCCTCTGGAGTCTTCCCATCCCCCCTCAAGCACTCCCTTGTGCACCCCCTCCTCAAGAAACCCTCTTCTGACCCCTCCTGCCCGGCCAACTATCGCCCAATCTCCATTACTCCCTTCCCGGGCAAGCTCCTGGAGAAATTGGCCATCTCCCAGCTTAACCTCCATGCTGAATATGTTGGTAATCTTCATGACCATCAATCCGGCTTCAGAGCGGCCAGAAGCACGGAAACTGCTCTCCTGAACATCCGTGAGGACCTGCTCCTGAACCTCGATTCCAACACTCCCTGTGTTCTCATTCTGCTCGATCTCTCCTCTGCCTTTGACACTGTCAACCATGCCATCCTGCTCAACCGTCTCCGTGATAACCTGGGTATCACTGGTCAGGCTCTGGCATGGCTGACCTCTTTCCTTTCTGGTCGACCCTCCCAGGTCCAAATGGGCTCCTTCCTCTCTGACATCTTTTTCTCCACCTGTGGTGTCCCTATCCAACCTCTCTCCCTGGCTTTTCAATCAGTATCTGGCACTCCTTGCCCACCGCATCGCCGCTCTCTGCCCCCACTTTCAGTGCTATGCGGACGATACCCAGCTCATTTTCAGGCTACCCTCGGCCTCCTCCTCTCCTTCCCTCATCTCCGACTGTCTGTCTGCTATCCAGGAATGGTGTGCCGCCAATGACCTCTGCCTTAACGCCAGTAAGACTGAGATTCTACTCATCGGCACACCCACTCCCTCCTTTCCTGCAGCTCTCTGGCCGGCCTCCCTTGGCCCCCTTCCTGCCACTACCTGCAAAGCTAAAAACCTCGGGGTCATCTTCGACTCCACACTCTCCTTCTCTCCTCATATTTCCGACGTCTCTAAGAAGTCACATTACCAGCTGCACCTCCTCAGAGGTATTCTTCCCTTCCTCTCCTTCCCCCAGAAGCTCACTGTCTCCCGAGCCCTGGTTCTCTCAAGGCTGGACTACTGTAATAGCCTCTATCTTAATCTGCCTGCCTCCACTCTCCGCCCTCTGCAACTTATCCAGAACAGAACTGCGAGACTTGTCCTTGGCCTCAAGCCCAGGGACCGTATCTCTCCAGGACTGAAATCTCTTCACTGGCTCCCAGTGGCTGCGAGGATTAAGTTCAAAACCCTCTGCATTGTCCACAAGGCCTTCTGGGGCCTGGGGCCACAATACCTTCAACTCTCTCTTCCTAAATATCTGCCTTCACAAGCCCTTCGCTCATCCGTCTCCAACTCCCTCATGGTCAGCCGCTTCTCGAAGCAACGAGCTGGGGGCAGATCTCTCTCCGCAGCAGGGGCCTCCCTCTGGAACAGCCTTCCTGCTTCCCTGAAACTTGAGGAGAACCATCTCCGGTTCCGGAAGCACCTCAAAACCTTCCTCTTCGCTTCTGCCTTCTCTCTCCCTCTCCCCTGCTAAACCTGCTTAACTCCCCTCCGAAGTCTGCACTTAACCTGCATCTGGGCCACTCTGTGACCTCGGCCCAGGGCCCAGCCACTCTCCACTTGCACGGCCTCCCTGGCTCCCCCTGCACTGCGGGACTGTCACTGCATCCCTACAGCCCCCTTCCCAGCACTTACTCTGCACTTACCTCGCACTTGCCACCAGCTGGCCCTTTTATTTATTATTTATTATTTTATTACGCTACTTACCTTGTATTGCACTTTCCCCCCCACCTCCTCCCCATGCACTTCTCCTTTTCCCCTTACCTCTGCACTTGCGCGATCTGAATGACACCTGGCCTAGTAGGATCGTTTGTCTGTCTTCCCCTTGTTTCCCCCCCTCCCTGCCTCGTCGCGCCTTGAAACACTCGTGTATAGGCGCGTTACAAATACCATATCATATCATATCATATCATATCATATCATATGAGTGTCACTAACTCAAATCCAGATATATGGGGAATTGGTAATTATAAAAGAAGTAAAGCATGCGTGACAGAGTCTTCTGATAGTTTTAAACCGTCACAAGAGGGAAATGTGGCCGATTCGCAGAAAAGATTGCCTATTCCACCCAAGACTGGTCAGTCCAGCAACAAGAGACGTTACATCATTGGAAGTGAAAGCTCAATTTGTGAAGAGATATCTGACGATTCTGATACGTCGGACTCTTCGATTGGTGACCGTCCGTTTCCTAAGATTAGGAGGGAAGAGACATGCTCTAGACGCATTCCACTTAAGTTAGAGGGGAGAGTGGAATGTGATCGTCCAGCTCCTTGTATTCATGTGCCCTCTAATGATCTTTTAATAGCTCTTACATCGGCAATGTCAATTTCTCTCACACCCTTCACGAAGTTATATGAAGCCTTAAATGATAACGTGAAGGATGTCACAACTCTACTAGCTCTGATGAATTCAAAATTGGTTCACCTAGAATCAATGCAGGGTAGAGATAGACACAAACAAGAAGAGATGACTCATCAAATTATGGCGGGCATCCTAGCAACAAATGAGGCTAAAAAGAATGATATGATTGACAAAAAGCTGTTTGCAGAGGTTGCAAAAGAAGCCTTGTCCTTATTTCATAAATCACACACAGCATTAGTAAAAAAAAAAGATGAACTACGGGACGACAGTAACCTGAAAGACTTGGGAAGTAAAGCTTTAGCTGCCAATTCGAATGTTTGCGTAAACTCTTCAAAACTGGCCAAGATGCCTGATCCACATTTACAGCCCGTCCAACCAGATACGGAATTTCTCCTGCATAGTAAGTCACCAGGAAGTTCAATAATAGAAGTGATTGACATCGCGAATGAGGAGCCTAAAGAAAGCGCTGCTCTGTTGGAAATTGAGGTGCGCAAGCAAAAGCTTGTTGATGAATCACATTCCAAAAACGATTGCTTAGGAAAAGCTCTTGATATTTCGTTTAATACAGTTTTTATGCAAGCTAAAAATGCATCTAATCCAGCCTTAGTGGACCCTCAAATGGCCTCCGGTTCATCTCCACTTCAGAAAATTATAGAAGGGGTTTCTGACCCGCAGAATGTGTCGGTGACAACAGCGAAGTCTGCAGGTCTGTTTCCTATTTTTCAAAGTTTAGATCTAGAAGTGCAACCGACTTCAACTGTGGGTTCAAAGAAAAATCATCCTCTAATGAAAAAGCAAAAGAACATGCCTGCTTGAAAAAAAATCGCAACAAAAAGGAGCCCGAAAATTCTTACGGAATTTAAATATGTTTCAAATAGTTGACAAGGCTATTTCGACCAGTTTGAAATTAGCGGACACAATAAAGGAGACTCAGATTGTGCACCTGGAAATAGACTATCCAAAATCTAATGCGATGGAGAGTTTGCCCAACGAAGAGGACTTGGCAATACAAGCGGAATTAATGGATCTATCAGTTTATGAAGACAAGATTGAACTCGATGTTGAACCGGTTAAAACTGTTGCGGAAGTACGCGTCATTCAAGAAGCTGTAGTATCTGCATTGGAAACAAAATCGAACAGCGATAATAAGATTACATCATTCGAGAAACAAAATTGCACCCCAAATGAGTCACAGAAGGGCGAAGCTCCATTAACCTGTCCAAGACGTGTAGTGAGAGAAAGACTGTGCGAGATCATTCCGCCAGTTGTAGAGGAGAAGGAAGAGGGTAGAGTGCTAAGGAGTCCGGAATTCATGACACTACAAGCTAAAAGAGAAAGACAAAGGATACAAGGCCAGTTGAAAGCACAAAATACTGTCGACTCAAGTCAGTGCAACTTATATGAGGGGTACCTTGAGAAAGAATTGGGATCAGACGCGAAAACACCTCTTGATGCCAAAGTAGAAATGTTTCAGAAATCGGACTTATTTAAGCCCAAAATGTTAGCGCAAAACTTGAAAAACAAGAACAGGATGCCTGCCGGACAAACGGCAGAGCCATCGTTGCTGATTAAATGAATGTTAGAGCGACTGGAGGGCTCGGATAAACTTATTCTGAACAGAACTAATGTGCTACGACTACTTCATCATCTACCCCATCTTCGCTCTTTGGAGAATAAAGATCTGAAAATTATTGAATTCCCAGAGGAAAGGTGCACCGATAAGGTGATTTTACATCTAAACTCTAATCTAATCGCAAATGTAATTTTGGATGCAAATGAAGAGCTGTTATCAATGGGCTTCGACACTTATAAAGTGAGCGACCCGGAACGACGCGAAAAAGAAGAGATGTTAAATCAGCCACGAGAAGCTTGGCCCTCTAATAAGTGTACCTCTAAACCTTTTGAAGTGGTGAGAAAGTTGGATCAAAGTGAGAAAACCTGGCGATCCTCATCCAACCTGAATGGTCTAACTAGCAGTGCGCATTCAGCCGCTTCGCCTCCCCAAAGTTTTGTGGCGGTTGAAGAGGTCTTGAGCTTCAGAAGAGGTTCAATGGAAAGAATTAAGATTACTATAGATAATGAGAGACAAACTGAAAAATCCTCCTTGATAAAAACAAGCACTCAAAGAGAACATGTCCCCGTAGAAGACTGGAACTGGATGGCCTTGTCACTAAATGCAAATTTGAACAGCTAATGCCCGAAGCTTAATGTGGATCAAGAATGCTCTTTTGCCTCATGGAATATGCGTGGTTTTTCACATCTCTTAAATAATAACTGGGCACACGAGTTACAACTAATCTGTTTACAAGAAACCTGGATCTGTGAATTACCAACAATCACAGACTATGAATGTGCAATCAATCCAGCCATAAAGGCAGAAAAGGGCCGCCCAGTAGCAGGTCTCCTGACATTGATTAAAAGGTCATCGGGATACCGGTTGCAGAACTCGACGAACTATACGCCCTACATCCAAGTCTGTGAGTTACGCAAAACTGATGCTCCCTTCAAACTTTCCGACATGATCTATATTATCAACTTATATTGGAATCACCAACGGACTGGGTCACTTCCATTTATTGATCAGGTTACCGCAATTCTCGATAATTTGTTGGAATCAAACAGTGGAAGTGCTTTGATAGTTTGTGGCGACTTAAACATTGATTATTTTAATCCCCAGTGTCCCGCCAAAGGTCATTTGTCAAAATTATGGTTAGAAGAAATGGAAGTAAGAGGACTCTCAATGCTAAATGGTCGAATGCAAGGTGACATACCGGCTAAGCCCACGTGGCAGCGGGAAGGTCAAAGTTCCATCATTGATTATATTTTTGTTTCTGACACGCTGCATGGAAAAATTAAGACCATGAAAGTTCGTTCCATGAAGAATAGCGATCATGAAATGCTAGAATTATGATTTCAAGACTCACAAAGTCCGCAAATCAAAAAGTGGAAAAATAAATTCACAGTGGAAACAAATCGTCTTCGTCTAAAATTGGAAGAACACGATGTGGCTAAGATATGTAAACAACTCATGTCGAAGCCAGACGAGATTGAATATATGCCAATTTTATCTCAATTTAAAACCAAAAATATTGGTCTGAAAAACTGGTCTTTCGTGAACAAACATAGTTTTGATCTTTTGGTAAAACAACGAAAAAGAACAATGCAAGCTGAAATTCGAAAGAATAATAAAGGCCCAAAGAGTGAAATAGCAGTAAAAAACAAAGTAGTCAAACAAGCCTATAAAAATTGGATCAAAAGCCATCGATTTATATTACATCAAAACGATGCTGAAGCAATGATGAAGATCCTTACGAATAAAAACAGTGGCGAGTTTTGGCGAACTATCAACTGCATGGAAACCTCGCAAGTGGCCCTACAAGCTTGCCCTATTTCTGAAATAGAGTGGGTAAACAACTTCACAGCCCTATACTTCAAAGATCTTGCTCCAAATATGTCAACTACCAATCTAACATCATGGAATTTACATTTCACAAAGGACGATATCCGAGATATAATCATGAGAGCAAAAAACTTGCAGGCCCCCGGCCCCGATGGGTTGTCTAACTATATGATCAAACAGTTTCCTGATCTATGGACAGACTTGTGTTTTGATCTATTTAAGAAAATCAACTTGCAAAAGCAAGTGCCAGCCTCATGGAAGACTGGGATAATCGTGCCAATATTTAAGAAAGGAAACAGAGCATCACCGGAAAACTATCGTCCGGTGGCCCTGCTCGACGTTCTGGGCAAGATTTTCTCATCCCTGTTGCAAGTAAAACTGATCACTTGGGCTAAATCAGCGAAAAGAGTAGATGAAAGACAGGCAGGTTTTGTAAAATTTGTGGGGTGTTAACTAAACCTGCTCGTTCTAAATCTGCTGAAAATGGAAGCTTTGAGAACTAACACGAGAGTGTATCTTGCTTTCGTTGACTTCTCCATGGCCTTTGACATGATTGATCATGAACTATTGTGGCAAAAGTTGGAACTGTGGGGCTGTCCGGTTGGCTTACTTGCAGCAATTCAAGAGCTTCACTCTAATACTTCAATTGCCGTTCGGCTGGACACATCGGGACGTTGTCAGCTCAAATCAAGACATGTAAAGGAGTCAAGCAAGGTTGCCCGTTAGCAGCTGCAATCTTTGGCCTGTTTATCTCTGATATTGGGGACGCAATTCAATCGATGCGATCTTTTCCACCAAAACTCAATTCATCGAAGGTAAGCTGGCTGTTGTATGCTGACGACTTGGTAATTCTAGATTTAACACCGATTGGTCTTCAACGCAAACTCAAAGCTGTTCAAAAATATGTTTGCCAGAATAAATTGAAGATCAATATAACCAAGACAGAAATACTGGTGTTTGAAAATTTAAAAACAAGTCGTAACTCAAGAGACTTAAAATATGTATGGTCTCTAAATCAAATGAAATTGCAGCTCTCAAAAAGCGTAAAATACCTCGGCATGAATCTAAATTCCAGCATATGTGACGACCCTTGGGTGGTCGATTCAAAGCGAAAATGTGGTCAGCTGGCCTGCCAGGGCTCGGTGATACATAGAAAATATGGGCGATTTTCATTGCTACCGCTGCGGAATTTTTATGAACAAAAAGTTGTGCCGATTCTGGCTTACGGCGCGGAAAATGCATTTGGTTGCCTGGCGACACACTGGAACTCATTAGAACATATGTTCTGGACCAAAACCTTAAACTTACCACCTGGAATTGCATCAGCCTGCATACGATATGAATTAGCTTTAATTTCACTGCACGCTAGGATATGCTGGAACCAACTAGCACTGTTTCGAAAAACTAGAGCAGAGGAAGGAATATTCCAATTCCAGATATTCCACAATGCTCCATCGGGAGGCTCAGATATTTTCTCTCAATGGATAAAAAGATGTGAAGATTTTTTAGCATTTAACAACATTAGCTTGAACACTCTTCACACAAATCCTACGGCTGCTAAAGTGACCCTATGGCGTGCTGACTGGATAAATACTTGTAAAGAGCATTTAGCCGCCAATGCGATGAAAAATTCCCCTGCTGAATCAAGGGGTTACAACATCCTTCAAAAATATCTGACTCGATTCCCGAATTCGAAAGCCAGAAGACTATACATGCTATTTCGGCTGAATGCAATGAAAACGAAAGAGAGAACCGGCCACTGGGCGTGTAATGTGGGACTAAATTCTATCTGTCGCTTTTGTAATAAGGAGTTGGAGTCCCTTAAACACTTAGTCCTCTTTTGCTCAGCGTTGAAAGATGCAAGATCAATTCATCTGGGCCGGTGGTATAACGAAAATCAGTCTGCATGTGCAGACGAGTGGTGGAGGAGAATGTGGAATGGATTAGATATGAAATTAATCTTGTTCTTGACCTCCTCCCTGGCCGTCATTGATGACAAACTAAAAGATCAAACCGGACAATTGTGAGAATGCCTGAATGAGTTTAAGTGCTTTCAAGGTTGATCATGGAAAATAAGATCTGTCAATGTGAATTTTCTGTTTGGGCAGCGAGAAGGGAGGAGGTCAAATTGGGGGGGAAAATATAAAGGTCACTGGACTTTTGTGGTTTTTACTTCTGTTGATTTTGGTTGTGTAATATTTTAAAGGTTTGATTTTAAACCAATAAAAAAAAAAAAAAAGTGCATCGATGTGCGATCAATGCAGCGGATGTTCAAGGGCTAGCTGGGCTGAGCCATGGTAATAATCCCCCATTAGAGTTGGCAAGTGACTCTCCAGTGATTCGGTCTGGTTCCTGGCATTATGCAGTCACTTCAGGCCTACCAGGTGATGAGCTTTTGCTGAGACACAATGCTGTGTTGAGCTGGTTGATCGTGCAAGCAAATGTTTGATTGGTGGAGGAACACAGCAAACAGCTCCGGCAACTTCCTTCTTGTCCCAGGTGCAGTGAACACAGACCGACTGATTCAGTACGGTGAACAGGGAGCTTCTGCTGGTCTGGTCCTCTGGTTTCTTTGAGGACCTATCAGGGGGACTCGAGGATAGGATGATTGCGTTCAGGGTCTGCTCTTCCAGTTTAGGAGATTCTAGTGCAGAGTGGTAGGTCCTGATCCACAGCAGAGGTTACTCCCGATGTGACATGTGAGTGGTAGGGGACAGATCTTCCTTCTGTTTTGGATGATTCCTTCTTCATTACAGGCTGAGGGCTTTGGAGAGTACAACTCTCCCAAAGGAAATCCAGTAAGATCTTCAGAACAAATCTGCGGCCTTAAAGAATCTGAGAGGCACTGAGTGAGCCTGCTGAAGGAGTGAAAGACCCCATCTTTTAAGGGCAAACGTCCTCAGGTGATTGGAATAAAGCTAGCCTGCCTGAGTGGTCCAATCAATGCTCCAGAAGAATTGGAGGGGATATGAAAGAGAGAGGGGGAATTGAGAATCAAAATGATGGGAACCTTCTTCCATTGACCAGACCCCTCCTGCCTATCACAATTCTGGGCCCTTCCATTCTTACTGAGAACAAAGACGTTTAGAGCTGCAGCACCCTGTGTGAGGCTACTCCTTTTGAATGGGTGTGATCCCTTGACACACAGGCCTAGGGCAGCTGCCTGCTGTGTGGCTGTTTAGGGTGGAGGGTGTTACCATCCCTCAGAAAGAGATAAAAGAGGATGCCCATCCTTCCAGGTTCTTATACTGCCATTTGACGGGCTACACCGACTGACCAGAATACACATCACCTTCCATAGTGGAGCTGGCTCACAGGAGCTGACACATGTGCAATATCAATTGTAATGTGGTGGTTGTGATCATAATTAGCACCATGCACTATGCCTAAAAGTAGGCATAGCTTTTATTTAGAGTTTAACCTGCCACCAGTATGGTAGGCTCATGATCATCATAGTTTTTGGTAAAGTGGGGCATATTGTAAATGCTGCCTCTGCACTGCAGGGACTTGGCTGTCTGTGGCTATCAAGTGGGCACCTCATGACCTTCAAACTCACTCTGTGTCACGAGTAGAGTGGGTGCCACAGGTCAGGCTACTGATGCGACGGGGCACGAGTGCACTATGTCTTTAGCATGGAGTCGACAAGAAAGGGGGAATCTGGTTGTCAGATTACCCCTTTTTGAGAAGAAATTACCCTCATCGTTCTATTTGTTAATAAAATTTTTAAAAAAGCAGGGCTTTGCACCCGTGTCAGATGGCGATTCCCCACAGTAACTGAGTCAACCATGCTCTTTCATTAGCTGGGTGGGATGCATTGATTTGAAGTCAAACATAGTCCCACATTCATTATTCACTAGAACTAAACATCTTTAAACCAGTGTAAATGGTGTCATATTTACCTGAGATGGCAAAGCCGCTAAATCCAACTGCCAGCACTAGAAAAGAGATTGCCATAGCTTTTGTATGAGAATATCCAACCACCAGGAGCAAGGTTGCTTCCATGCCAAAACCTATGATTTAAGAACAAAATGCATTACCTTTTGTATTATGATTCACATTGAAAAAAATATGAAAAAAACATTATTTCAATTACCATAATTATGAGATCAAAGGCACCCCACATCAACATTTATTTTGGATTTGCTGTTGTGTCCCTTGCTCAGAAGTCCCATTCCCTTATTGACATGATGACTAGCAACATATGTCAACCCTGGGACTAGCACATGTGAGTTTTGAAGTCACCTGTCAATATGATTATTTGTCCCTTTGGTGACTGGAGTTTTTTTTAGGTATTTTTTTGAAAAAATGAATCAAGTTTTTTTAATATGTGGGGGGTTCCCACAAATTCCCACTTCCCTGTATTTGTATCCCTACCCCAACATCCTCCCTTCTCCTTGTATCCCCTTACCCCATATATATTTTGATGAGTTTAATCAAAGTATGTTTTTCATTAACCGAAACCCTCTAATACTGACCCAGACTAGAAGTCCTGAACTATCGTAGTGAGACTCCAAGAATCCAAGAAACAATATAAAACCTGACGAGAAAATTACTAACCAGCAAGTGATGCTGCTGCCATTTTCGATGTGGGTGAAGTATCTCACCTTTCAAATGAATGTCCTCAATATCACTGGTTGTGTCATCTCACTAGTGGAGGTGCAAAACATCGTCCACGTCTCAGTCTCCAATCAAGTTTGGGATGCTGAAACCTAACCATGCCACTAATAATGGCATACTGGTAGTGAGTGAGGTCAGGCAGTGAGGTTGAGTTGCATAATATGGGTTATGCATGCTCTGACATGTGTTTTCGCTACAACCTACCCTTCATCAGCATCCTTGCTGTGCGATGAAAAATGGCAAAGTTGTTGGGACCACTAGGGGAAATTAATATCAGGTGTTTTTTAAGTAAACTTGATTTAGGTTTTCTTAAATATTCTTTCATCATTATTTATGCAATTGCATTCTGGTTTTAGTAGGCAGATGTATACAAAGAAAGACCTGATGTGGACTTTGACTAGGGGTATTGTAAGGAACGCATGGTGGCAATAGTAAGACAGACGCAAGTGACCACAGTTCAAGTGTGTTAATTGAACTTTTGCAAGGGTATGATAGACACCTATCTAAACGTAAATCTAAGATGGGAGCAAGCTATGACCATCAAATAATAATAATGCAGTCCTAGTGGAGTCTTGTCAAATCAAAAAGGGCCTTTACTAAAAAACCTATTGCCAATCCTTATGACTAATTTACAGATAGTGTGGGGTAAAGTTAATGAAAAAGAAAAAAGTGTTCACAAAATGATGATTCAGTATGATTGGGCCATTGGCCTCCCTTCCCCATGTTTTCAGCACAGGGCAAGGTGCTTTACTCAAGCAAAGTGCACACTCTAGCTTTGGTGGCACGAGGATACAGTTCTATTTTCACAGTTCAGGACCTCTTATGTCCAAGTGTCTTTGCTTCTTGCAAGTCTCTTGACTCAGAGGGCCTGGTGTATACAAAAACAACACACAAACGTTCTTTTCCTTTTACCACTATTCAATTTGGGCGTTCGTCCTGGGTCACCCTCTACTGGGCTCAGATCCCGTTCTCTTTGTCAATTAGTCTCCCTCAGCCGGGTTCGGACCAATTGCGATGTACTTTAATCTATCATAGTCTTTCGAATGTGCACAGGATTTAGCAAGACCCATTGCATGAACACTTTGATCTCAGTATTCCTTTTTCAGACACTCATCATCCGTAGGATACGTAACAGAGACCTTTGAATGGGTGCCCACGTGGCACCGGACCACTCTGTGTATGTTATCTTGAGTTGCCTCCCAAAGTTCAATCACAAAGTTCAATTACTTCTTTGGTTCCAATTATACTTGTGTCACTCCTTGCACATGCCTCACACACTGTTATATTTGCACAATGTTGCTGCTTGCAAACTTGGTTCAAAACACAAGCTGGTTTGGTATCTGTCTCTCCAACTCACTTGCTGTGCTGCCTTCGGCTTACGCCGCTTTGTTGTAGGAGCCAAGGACAGTACCACAGTGGCCATCGCTCCTCCCCACCTTGGTTAACAATGCGGGAAACCCCGGGTACCTCCAAAACACTGTGCAGATTAGATCAGCCTTAGTTCCTGGTCTTCGGTTTCTTACTTTCCAAGGCTCATGAAAGTAACGGTCTTTAGTTGTCATGGGTACTTCACTCCTTGCAATTTTCTCTGGTTTCGCCGTCTTTATCCTTGAATTAAACTGCCATTTTGGAACTGCTGTTTCCTGTGTGCTTTGCCTCACTCAGGTGTGCTTTCATGCTCCGCCTTTTATACATCTGAGGAAGTGTGATGGACGTCGGGTGTTTGTAATAATCCATAATTGCCTGACCTTGCCTGTCCATGGTGTTGGGACATGTCAGGTATTAGTCTCTTTCGGCTCATGGTGAACTGTCAGTGAGAAAGAGTTTGTGTTTGAAAAGGAGGGGGGTTGAATTGCTAGGTATCTTACCTGGTAGGATGGGGAAAGGGTGTTATTGGAAAGGGGATACTGCATCTCACCCTCCAGTGTCCCACTTCCACTGCCCGAGGACCCCTCATCCAAGTGATCCTCCCGCACTATTCCACCCCCAGGAACTGTATCCAAAAGCGATGACTGTGTCCTGGCCACCTGGATGACAGATCTGTGGGGAGCAGCGGGTGAGACACCTTCAGGTTTCTCACAGTATCAACCAACCGTATCAGCCAAATTGGCTCACATTGCAAGGACACTGAGAAAGCACTGGGCAGTGCAAAAGGCATGCACATGAAACTTGATGCAGTCATTCACAGTCTGGCATAGACAGTATGCACTGAGATGAAAAAATACATCATTATTGCATTGATAATGTGATAACCATAACATGGCTTACATGAACAAGCAGGAATTAGATGAAATTGAATGTTGACTTCGATGAATGCCAGAAGACTTTTTTGTTGGATCTCTTGTAACTTGCTGATTACAAGATATTAACAAGTGAATGGCCATGCACATAATGTGCCTTAGCAATTACTTGTATTTTATGTACACACATTGGAAAGAGATTTAAATAGATCAACTGTATACACATTTGTTTAACTGTGCTGCACTAAGTTGCATGGATATATTGGGCCTCATTACGAGGGTGGCGTTAACCTCGTGACACTGATTCCGCTGCATGATATCCTGGTGCCACCGGTATAACACACGTTGTGTTGGAACGGGATGTCAGGCGGCAGAAACGGTAAATCCCCATTTCCATGGAGTCCCATAGGACCCCACGGGAATGGGGACACGGAAGCACCGGCACCGTTGTTAACAGTGTCGGTGCTTCAGTGAAAACCATGCTGGCATTCTCGTAGTCTGGCGGTCCATAAAGGGTGCCAGTATGTTGCTACCGGCACCCTTATTTGGAGACCACCAGACTCAGAATGAGGCCCATTGTTTAAAATTGATTTAAACAAATCCACAAACATAAATTCTTTAAATAACATAAACTCATATATTCAATCAACAACCATTAAGATCTTCATCCGTTAAAATCCACTGCCATTAAAATCTTCATCCATATAATGAGTTAGTTAAAAACCATCCTCACATATCTTACAACAATTCAAATGTTTCAAATGTTTTTGAAATGCAACCAAATTCGATATAACACAATATTTATGTGTTTATTTATTGCATTCGTTGTGCGCCGAAACCCGTGGGTATCACAGCGTAGTTGCGGACATCTTCACATACATGGATACAGTGTCAAATAATTTTTTCAGGGAGGGTACGGTGGTTACAGTTATAAACAATACTTGACACAGTGCCTTACAGTCAGATAGAAGGAAAGTGCATAGGGCCTAGAATTTGTTGAAAAGCCATGTTTTTAGGGATTTCTTAAAGCAGTTGTGAGAGGGCTCATTTCTAGTGAGTAATGGGAGAGAGTTCCAGATTTTTTGGGCGACCACTGGAAAGCTGCTACCCCCAGCTCTGGAGCATTTGTATCGTGGGACAGATAGATGTGCATTTTTGTTTGACCTGAGTACTCTTACTGTTTTATTGAAAGACATAGGGCCTCATTACAAGTTTGGCGGTAGGCTTGCTGGTAAAACCAGCAGGCTGCCGCCAAAAGTGCAATTTTTTCTGGCACCTGCAAATGGACAATTACCGGGTCATTACGGCCCTGCCGGACCCAGTAATTGTCCATTTGCGGGCACCGGAAAAAAAGATGCTCTCCATTCCCATTCGGCCCCATAGGGCTGAAAAGCAATGGGGAGGTTGGATGCACCAGCACTGTTTATAACGGTGCCGTTGCATTGGACATGTTGTTGTTGTGCCGGTCTGGGATCTATGGTACTGGCATGCTTACCGGTACCATAGTTCCTGGACCGGCAACCTTTATAATGAGGCCCACTGTCTTATTGAGGTACGTGGGAGCCTTTTAAGCAACGCATTCATGGGTGTTGCAGAGTGCTTTAAATATGATTCTAGCTTCCCTCCTGGTAGTGGTAATGTGATCTGGATCCTCTGATATGATGAGGATCTCTGTTTTTTTGTCGTTAAGACGGCCTGATTCCGAGTATGGCGGTAGGGGGTTAACGGCACCGGTAAGGCTTCCGAGGTCCCTTTGTGGGAGCTGCTAAGGGACCAAGGAGCTAATAATGGGCCCGCTATTTGCGGGCCTGTTATTAGCTCCTTCCTATGGGGGCTCGAATGGGAATGGGGAATGGTATTCAGAAATGGGATTTACCGTGTCCACCAAAGTCAGAATGTCCCGGTAAGTCCCAATTCCGACACCACAGACCCGGACACGGGTTTGGAGGCAGCCATGGTGCTACTAGCACCATGGCTACCACCAAACTCGTAATGACCCAGACTGTTTGTGGCCATCCAAATTTGGATTATAGCATAGATCTTATTAATGGTGATTGAGTCTTGTTCATGGTTTGCAGAAATAGGGATGAGGATCTGGATGTCATCTGTGAAATTCGTGTACATGACACCCATTACGTACAGGGCTGCAAATAAGAGTTTTACATAAGCATTGAGCAGGGTGGGAGAGAGGCCATATCCTCCCCTGCCTCCTCAACATGCACCCATCTGCACAACTGTACCAATAGACAACCGGCTATCTAACCCTTTAACTCCTTCAACACAACTGCATCACCAGCCTACGTACACCCTATGCGTGAAAATACCAAGGTCCGGAGCTCACTGTAAATCACCACCCTACATACCAAGAACAAATGAATCCCTTCACAAGACCACCAAACCCATGAAGCCTAGCTCACCTAGCTTTGTCTGGTGTGTCACCACCCACATTAAACTACCTACAGAGCGCCCCAAAAACCACAGCCTCACTCCCTACCAGACCACAAGCTGCATCAGGTCCCTAAACTCACCACATAGCACCTCATCTCTCAACCACCAGTGACTAGCTTCCATAATGTGAACCTCCAACGTCGCACCCTCCCGTGCTATATACCCATACCTCACTCCTCTACCCTACAACTGAGGATGCCATCTTATGCACTTAATGTTAGCACAAATGCAACCTCGCTCCCCACAGTGATTCCCTCTACCCTAAACAAGCCCAATGACTCTCACACACCCACAGGGCATCCTGCCTCACCAACTCTCCAGTGTGCCCTCCTCAACACCAGGTCACTCATGGCCCACCCACATGAAATATCCAACCTCCTCACTGCAGACAACCAAGACAACCTTGCCTTGACAGAAACTTGGCTTACCCCCACGGCCGGCTCAACCCTATCCATTTCCGTCCCAACAGGCTATGCCATGCTTAGATGTGATAGACCTGAAAAAAGGGGGGTGGAGAAGTCCTTGTCTATAAGGACTCCCTCACATTTTAGACCACCAATTCTACCCCACTACCTAACTAAAATGCTCACCTAAAGCCACCCACTTTATCCACCTCATCTACCGCCCTCCCAGCCCCATCGCCTCCTTACAGAACGGCCTCACACAGCTTATCTCCTCCAACCGCAAACCATCTACGTAACTTCGTGTACTGGATGACCTCAACTTAGGATTCAATGACCCGACCGACTCAAGCGCCACTGCCTTATCCACCTCCCTGGCAGCCCTAGGCTGTAACCAACTTATCTCAGAGCCAACCCACTCCCAGTGCCGCACCCTTGACTGGCTGCTGGAGTATAAAAGTAACATCTCCATATTTTACAATCGACCATGTCCATGGTCAGACCAAAACATCATCACCTTCACCCTGCCTACCAGTAACAAATGTTCTAAAATACAGCCTGCCTCACCTAGCATCATGGCCCGCAGCTCACGAAATTTGAGTAGCAGCAACATCATCCCCCTCATCAACCTTCCGCTCCCTTCCACCCAGGATCCCATAGCCCTGGTTGGTCATTAGAATTACTTGCTCCACAAGGCTATCGACCACCTGGCACTCCTCAAAGCTAGGAAATTACTGCTCCACTACAAACAACTTTTACTGAGTTCTAAAGCAACTACCTACAACGAATGAATCTCCAACGCCTGCTCCAACTTGTGTGAGCTCTTAGCCATTTGCCAAACTCCGAGATCCCCTCCATACACCGTACTGAAAGAGACAACATAATCCAATTCACCTTCACTGGCAAATTTACACAGTTACAATCCAAAATAAAAGGCCCACAAGCCTCAATAGCAGCTGCTTGTCCATCACCGCGCCTTGCCCTAAAGGACTTCCCTCCCTTCAAGTTCCAGCTTGTTAGCATTTCCTCCCTTGCCACTATCATCGCCGGGCTCAATCCTTCCAGCTACATCGGGGATATATGCCCAGTCTCCCTGCTCAAAGAATGCGCTGACCCGCTACTCCCACTCATTGCCTCCATCGTCAACTTGTGCTTCTCAACCTGCACCATCCCTCCTGCCCTGAAAGAATCCTGGATCTCCACACTGCTGAAAAAACCCCTCGCTCGACCCGGCCATCCCTACCAAATATCGCCCTATCACAACGGTCCCATTCCTTCTGAAAATCATGGACATAGTGGCTTATGTTCAAATCCAGTCCTTCCTAGATCTCCATCACATTCTGTCACACTGTCAATCAGGCTTTCGTCCCAAGCACGGGACAGAAACAGCCCTCTTCGACCTAAAAAATCAGCTTGATCACGCAAACAACCAGGGCACCCTCTCTTTGCTGCTACTACTTGACCTCTCACCAGCATAAGGCCTTGTTGACCCCCAGATCCTCTGTCGTGCCCTCACATCATCAGCTCACTTCCCCATGGAAGTGGCCAACTGGGACCCCTCATTCTTGGCTGAGAGATCCACAGGAGTATTCTCCAGAGAGTCTGCGGTCACACCAACACCCACATCGTGCAGGGTACCCCAAGGCTCCTGTGTCTTGCCCACCATCTACAACATGCACACTAAGCCCCTGTTTGACAACCTCGACACCCTGGGGATCTCATACACAAACTACGTGGCCACCCAAATTCTCATCCCCCTTACTAGGGACCATCCAAAAGACACCCTCAAAATGTATTCTGTCTTCAAAACTATCCAATACCGGATGGCCACACACAGCCTCTACCTCAATGATGACAAAACAGAGCATCACCTCATCGGGCCCCCCACCCATCTGGCAAAACTACCTTGTGACTTCAATTCTTTCATCATTGACAGCCACACCATTGCTGTCGCCTCCTCTGTTAAAACCATTGGCCTCTACCTCGACTTGTCCATGACCATGTCCGCCAGGTCAACCACATTGCATCATCATCTGCTTATGCCACCAAGCATTTCAACACCAGCAAACCTTTATTCCCCTCCGCCAACCGTCTGGAAGTTGCTATGGCCCCCTTAGGATCAACACTGGACTACAACTCCCTACTCTCTGGCACCACAGAAAAGAACCTACACAAACTTCAAACAATACATAACAGTGCACAAATGGCTGCACTTGACATGGGTAAAATGGACCACATCTCTGAGGCCAGAAAAACGGACCACTGACTACCAGTCAAGGACATAATCAACTTCAAAATTCTGTCCCTTGGAGCAACCAGGGGGCGCTGAGATGTGCTGACGCATCTCTGTCAGTCTCCTCCACAGGGGTTGAAGAAGGGAATTGAGCACCCCCTAACCTCCCAGGAGTGAATACCCGACCTTCCAAAGAGCATCCTAAGTCTTCAGGCACCTAACAGAAAGAATCCTGGCGTTTCTACCCTACATATAACCAGAGACTTGAGCCTGCATAGAGGGGGCGGAGTTCATGCATCTCGTCGCCCGCTCTGCGGCTCCACGACTAACAGCCAGGCACCGTGGTTTGGGTGAGGCCTGACTGCCGTGAACCGTGAACAGCTTTCCATATCCTTTGGTCTCCTCCCCTCATGCCAGGCGAGCCTCTGGGGGAAAGCACACAACCGACACACCTATCGAAGTTGAGAACATTTGGACACCCACTGCCCGACCTGCCTCACTGCTGATCCGTGGATCCTTCATCACCTCAGGCCTAACCTCCAGGGAGCCTGCATTGGAACTTGGATGAAGAGGATCTTCCCGCTGGGGAGAGCGGTGGGCTGCTGCCCCCGCTTTATCCTTCACTGCCCCCTGCCAGCGTCCGCACCTCTCCTCCCTGCTGAGGAGCTGGGAGAGGGAGCAGCGAATGTGGTGGAGCCTGCAGTAGCCACGGACCAGGTCCGCTGACCCACGACCCTCACCATTGCACAGATAAGTCATCATAATGAGGGGGCTGAGGAGGCCGCCCGGGGCGAGAGCTCTTATTGACTTGGGGCCTCCACTGGCAAGTGGCTATACAATAGTTTAATTAGTCCTTCTGGCTCCCCAGAGAGCCCATTTGGTGTTGTGGGCAATGCCCTGGGTTTGTCTGCTATATTTATGATTGAGTGGATATGTTGCAGAGTCTATGAGTTTCAATGGGGACATTTACTTGAAAACATTCTTTTCTAGATAATGGTCTGCTGCCTGGTGACACAAGAGGTTGCAGGACAAATGGTGGCTCTAGTTCTTTTGCATTTATTCTTCTTGTTTTTCTAGTCTAACCAGTCTGTAGTGTACTCTCATCTGGTTATGCAGGGCCTTTAAAGTACTGAATCATAGAGTAGTACAATCTGGTCAAAACTGTGCACTGATTGTGGATTGGTGGTGAAACATCTAAAAAAGACTGAGCTTTGGTAGCTTATTGCCTAAATCACTCTAGTAAAGGCTGGTGGGCATTTGCATTGATAGCATTTGAACACCCACTGCATTCAGTGGATTCATGAACCCTATTTTTGTCTGTAGAGTGGTCCCAGATTTTGTACACATTCTGCACCAGTCAGGCAAAGCATCTGAAATATATTCTAGTACGTCTTACTTCTTTTTCCCATATCTCTTTGATTCTCTTCTTCCTGATGTCCTTGAAGCTGGGGTAGGCAGGTAGGGCCACTTGGACAGTTCATACTATGTTTATCTGTGTCAAACCGGCACCTTAGGTGGACTAGAATTTTACTGCACCCACTGACTTACTTAAGCAAAGGATCCTTGTGGTCTTGGACTTTGTGCGCACCCTGGTATCGTTGGATGCTATAAAGTTTTCTTTATATGAATGTTTTATTTGGTTCATGCAGCACAGCACGTAATTCAGGAGGTTATATCATTTCAATTCAAAAGGACTAAATTATCTATTCAGTGTGGCTCCACCTATAGGAAACTAGTGAGAGAAAACCATCATTGACAAATATATCTATCAATGTGCAGTTATATTATAAATATGCTTGGATTTTGGTAAAATCTGATTGTATCTGATTTCTGCCCCTCTGAAAATAATGTTCCCTTTTAGGGGTTTATCTGAAAATGTCCACTAGGCAGCAGTGTTTACCTTGCTACAAATGGATTCCTGTATTTAAGTATAAATTTAAGGCAAGGTCAGTGCTGCCATCAAGTGGACATTTTCAGATGTTTTCGCACTGAATATGATCTAAACTGAAATAAGACATATGACAGGTTCCCCTTAAAAATTGTTCATCGGACCATATGTTATTTTTAAAGTAGCAATTTGGATTAAAATATTGAATTCCTGAAGCTACAAGACTGAAAAGGGCAGTTAGCAACTTGCCAGAGAAGATCTGAATGGATTACTTGTTCAAACAGTGGCTTGTGTTCCAAAGATCCTCCATCAAACAGTAGCCTATTCAGGTTCTTTTGGAGAAATGGGCATGGGAAACCTCACTTCTATTCCTAAATTGCAATGTTTTCTGACAAATGTGATGATACATTTCAGTTAAAGAATGGCAGGCTTATGTCTGTGATTTGGAATCCCTAATTCCCATCATACTGAATATCCAGCTCTTTTTCATTGTTCCAGAATCTATTTAGCCATCCACTTAGTAGATATAAAAACGTTTTTTTTTTGTTTTAGCTCTGTTGTAATCTGTGTAATCAGGAATGTAGTTTCCCACAAGTATTTTTTAAAAGGGTTGCTCAGGCATTTGTCCTTCTGCAGCTTTTGAAAATTGATATACAGATAAACCTGCCTCAGTGCTCCATGCACATTCCCATTTTTCTCTTGAACACCATGATTTATATTATCTTTTGGAAGTTCAAGTCTTGGCGTTCAGTGCAAAATCTATTCAGGTTCTTATTTTGCCCCATATCAAGCAAATGGAGCACATCAAGACCAATTAGTGTCCTTGCATTTTTGTATGTGTCTTTTTCCTTTTTAATTATATATGCAGGACTACAAGCCCAAGAATGAAAAGAGATAGCTAGGACTGCAATCTGAGATGTTCTTGTTTGCTTCAAAAGAATTATGCAGAATATAAACTCAGCAATGAAAGATACATTTTAGCTTGCACTGGAAAAATATTTTGAAAGATTTTGAAAACCTTGAAAAAACACCACCAGAATTTGAAAAAGATAAACATTGAACACAGGAAACCATTATCATAACATACATTAGATCAGGGACTAGAGTTGTAGAACTATAAAGGGTAATATAATAGATGTTGTGAATACACCCGGAGTACTTTTGAATTAAGGAATCATTTGTTGGCACATGTTGGTGTTTATACAGTGTCCACTTCATCACCTATTCTCCCAAACAACTTGAGTTTCCCCTTTCACGTAATTAACTTTGTTAGGGCATCAATACTCTAAAGTCTATCACCTGATCGGCTAACAACTTGTGCAATATATATATATATGTATACATGGCACAAAAGTACCCATACGCATTGGTTCTGTAGACATACATGGTAACACTCTCATCAATTTTTGAAAATCAGTGATCCTGTAGTTTGCTGTTCCGAGTCGCTTATTGCTTAATGTGCTTTGCACTCTGAAGTAAACTGCACCGAGAATTGGCTGGCTAACATACCCCGGAGCAGATATGGAGGGGAGATGAGAGTTGGCATGCTGCAGCATACTGGGACCTTTTGCGCACTCTCCCCACCTGTCGCCTCACCCTGGCATGGTGCAGTGCATTGCAGTGCAAATATCTCAGAAATGGTACATCTTAGGGCCTTGAAATGTAGTTTTCAAGGTGGGACCTTTGAGTGTTGTTCCTCACAATGCCACGCTTAAAATTAGCTTTGGCTGGTCCTTCTACAACCACATTGATGTTTCGCCGATTTCAGGCAACCATGTGTAAAGGGGCTGAAATCTGGGGAAAGGGGTGTGGTGTCCAAATGTCATGTAGCCAGTAATGTCTAGAGGGTCCTAACAGGTAACTATGCAAAATGTGGTGCAGACTGGTGGAACGGTGTGTGGAATTATATAAGGAACAAACTATAACACATATGTATAGAGATTATAGGGTTCATGGGTACCAGAAACATCTACAGAAAAACAAGAATGTGGGCTGTAAAACATGTATCTGTCAATTAAAGAGACTAATAAAAAGGGTTCTTGTGTTGAAGAAAGTAGATGCCTTTGTTGATACTTGAACTCCAGAAATACATCTAATTTTGAGTTAAATTGGGCCGTAAAATGTGCTCCAAAGAAAGGCATTTAAATTAACAAATACTTAAAAAAGATAACTCCATGTGAGAAGTGAATGCAGATTAGAAGAGCAATACTGGCGTGTGATTGCAGGGAAACCTTCAAATGCATTAGTGGTGTGAAGGGATTAAAGCAAAGAATAGCAGTTAGTCATTTTGGGGAGCTTGGGAAGAAGAGGAACCCGTAGGGGTTCTAACCTGAACATGTGGCTTTATTTCTCCCCGTGTTTTGTATCAATATTATTATTTTTGTGTTGTATCACTGTTTACAATTTTTATATTATGTTTTATTATGATTGAACATTATCATTAGTATGTCCAAATTCTGTATTTGTAAATGTAGTGTACAGTACTTCACTACCTTCGGGTCAGGATCCTCATTATGTATTTTATAAATAAATAAATATGGGCCAGCTAACAGTGTGTAAGCGCAGGTGAAAGGAAACAGTGTTTTGTGTGCTGCCAATACATGAATAACATTGGACAAGTAAGACGAATCCCTCTAATTTAACAATAAGTGAGAGGCAGTTGTCTGATTTTGTAGAAGACTTGCGCTGAACTCAGTTTTTCTAACTGAGAAAGGTGCTCCGCAATAATATACTCAAATCTCTTCCAGGCTTCCCAGCCTGTATTTTGTCTGTTACTGCAGGGTTTTACTGTGCTGAAACATGCATTGTTTAATAGACCATTTCCAACTACTATATCACTCTCCCACATTAGGCTGCACTGGACTACATATCATTAAATCGAGAGTACAACCCTAAAGACACCTTACACTAACTGTCAGTTCTTATACATTGGGCCCCAAAATTACTTCTGGCAACATCAACTGAGCACTTCACTCATGGTGTGCATGTACACACGAGGACAGTGTAGCTCATATGACAGAGCCTCTTGCATTGAAGCTCAGGACATGTGTTACTTCCAAGTGTACTACAAAAATCATGGATACATATTGTCTTCAATTTAAGACACTGAATTGGGCATCGAGGCCCTTGTCATCTCTGGAACAGAGACTGGAGAGCTAATTAATTAATTAGGCCAAAACAGAGGAACATGCTGAGAAAACTGTTCAGTGATAGAGGTAGCATGGTGGATCTCCTCATGCCAGATTTAGACAGGCCGTTAGATCTAATAGTACTGATTAGAAAGTATAAATGCCAAGTGACATGGGTTGCCTTATATTTATATTACAAAGAGATTACCTTATCCTTGGTCCAGGGGTGTAAGACATGTGCAATGCGTGCCAGATCCAGCCCATGGAGCCCGTTTGTATGACTATTTTAGTACTATTTATATTATTTTCACTCACAATATGGAGATGAATTGAACTTAAAAGCATTCAACTAAAGCATGAGACACTGAAAAGCTACACTGCTTCTTTGAAGTGTGGAGTATGTTATCCACTTGTAAGGAAAAATATTGTGCAGATAAATTAAGCACATAAGTGTCGCCCCTTCTAATGGATAGCCCATATGACACAGAGTTTGCCATAAATCAGGAACATTACTTAATTGTGAAGCAACAATGTACTCAAAGCCCACAAACATGCCTCTGCAAGATTGTAAATATCATAACAAAGTATGCTGAAAATTCCTTAAATATAAATATAACCTTCGACATTCATCAGGAGGATGTGGTTGAGTGTTTTTAATGGTCCACTTCCCTGTTATACATGAAGAAAAGGACTTATATATTTAAACTTGAAAAAGTTGCAAAAATCAACACGTAGAAAAGGTTTTTAAATACAGAAGAAAACTATATTTGCATTGTTGTAATGTATATGAAAGGTAGTTCAACCAGGAAACTAAATGATGTTTAATTTTATAAGCACACATCTGAGGTGCTCCAAATGGAGAACACAATTAATTAATCATGAAAAAATGAAAAGATTACTCTTTTGTTTCAAATCACAATGTGTCTTTTAGGTGGGATATGTTGAACAAAAAGGGGTGCAGTAATTGTGAAGTAGTTGATAAGAATGGCTTACACCCATCAATACAATAGAACTGAATAAGACTTTCGTGCAAAATAATATGCTCTGTTGGGATGGCTTATGCTTGTTCTGCTGTTTCTGCAGTGGACTTGAACAGAGTAAACTGCATTTCAACCCTAGACATATTAGTAATGGGGGGAGGTTTAAGCACCTCAGGAGATTTACCCTGGCCATTTGGAGTGAATAGGTTTGTCTTTTAGGATGAAAACATATTAGGTTCACTGAACAAAGAGCCACCCGGACTGAATTAATGAGATACCACACCCATATGGGTGTATTTCAGGAGAATATAATCTAAAATAAATGCATCTTTAAATTCCATTCTAAAGATTTATGGGGCATAAGACTGTAACCCAAAGCGCTTGTCAGTTCAATTACCTTATTATGAAAAAATGTTATAATTATTGGATTACATCTGAGTTATGCACTGGGTGTGACTGCAGCAGGTAGTTTTGTCAAGCTGGATCATACGCCCAAGAAATCCAATAGACTAACAATTAAACAATTACCCAACCAAACTGCACATGTACAATTGATAAGAAATAAATCAATATTTAATAGGATTGACACAACTGACATGTGTTCCGACCACAGATCTTCTTCCAGGCTGTACTGCAGTCCTATATTTGAACTCCACTTTTGGGAAAAAACTAGCTGAATAATATGGATGAATTACAACACCAGTGTGGAACGAAACCCTCTTGTCTCACGCCGATTTTCGTTTTTGGCTATCGGTGTGAGAAAAGAGAGTTTTGTTTTTATAAATTAAAGTTATAAAAGTAGAAACACACAGTGACTAAGAAGGACTCTGGAACCAAAAGCTGCATAAAAGAATGACATCTGTTCAAATGGATGAAAGCTGAGTTACAATTTTATCTGGAGGATTGGGTCTCATCCAGGAGGAAACATGTGTCTGGTGTAGACCTGCTTTCCCAGAGGAAGGAGAAGCTGACTGGGATTTACTTTGAAAACTCTTGAGAGTCCGTCCTGGCTCAATAACTCAAAGATACCTTAAAGTGAGTATGAACGTTTCCACAATGTTAATGATATGGCAGGATTATCCTGATACTACACCTCCTAGCAATCACCCTCCCCCGCTTTAGGCCCCAGATCCTTCACCATGTCTTAGCCTTGTCTTAGCCTGAGGCCTCTTGCTACACCCGGTTGTCCTGTGATGCCCACACCTCGCCTTGGCTCGGCAGGCCACGACCTCATGCTGCCCTCGGGGTCCCATGAGACTCCAGCTCCCAATACCTTTACACAGCTGTGTACAAATACCACCTTATAAGGAGTATTCAGTTGTTGACGCCAAAGTTGCTTACTGATCTTGCTACACAATGTACACTGCATATAACCGCAAGGCTTCTTCACAAACCAGCTGCTTTCTAGTATTACCGAATTTCTGCTTCCTAGTATTACCAAATGTCTACAAACGTCATGAAAACTTGCCATGCTATATAAGATAAGCTTTGACCCAACACCGGCAGAGCGCACCGTCTGACAACTGATTACACCTGTCACTTGTCATTCTGTATTAATGTATTTTGCTGTTTTGTCTTTCTCAATAATACAAATGAAGATATAAGAAATACAATGTACCTCAGTAATGTCATTGCTGCTTATGAGCCAGTGTATTAAAGCTCACTGTGATAAATAGCAGTTTAAAATCAGGGAAAAATTGCATAGAAATTGACATTTATGTATTTCACCCCTCCTTCTTGTGAATGTGGAGGTATGGGCGTCCAGCATACACATGGAAATACAATAGAAACCATGGTTACTTGAGGATCTACAGGCATGGATTAGAGAAACTGGACTAATTAATGGTTGGATGCACAATGATCTCTTAACCCTGCAGTACTATATGTTGAGGTGGGATACAAAGTGTGAGCTATTGTCGAGACCAGAAAGGTAACAGGCTGCATTCTCTGTCTCATGGCAGTCGTTCTGTCTCATGGATTAGTCAGAGGACAGGATTTAGGATCTCACCTCACCAGTAGATGCCTCATTATGGGCCTGTCATCATTGATTACCCTTCAAACAAAGGGATGGTGATTTGGATGTAGGACCCAGACACCACAGGTTCCTCATCACGCTCCTTACCTTGTGAGGAGGAGGCTTTGTCAGTTTCAGTGGAGACAGTAGTGTCATGGCCATGGAATTGGTGTTGGGTCATGTGCTGCGAGGGGTTAGGTAAAGAGGTTGTATTGTGGATGGCGTGGTGAGGTTAGCATGTCTGTGACACATTTCGTGAAGCTTAAGATGCAAAGAGTGCAGGTCAGAAGGTGCTGCTGTCGCCCAGCAGCACACTGCCTATTAGTGAGAAGACAAATGGCAGTGGTGTGCCTAGACTACTGTAATGTGAACAGGGGATCAATTTCAGATGAACAGAACTTGCCCAGAGTAAATGAGACTGTGGAGGGACTAGCTGGGGCTCAGTCGTTATGGGTGTCAGACTTCACAAGTGGGTATTTTTTAACACTGATAGTGCTTGATGAATTTGAAAAGCCTGCATTCTGCTTACCTTAGGATTCTATTACTTTCTACGGATGCAACAATGCCTACCAGAAAGCCCAAAATGTTCCATTGATCAATGGCATCATCTAGTAGAGACATGAGTGCTCTGGAAAACCTGGCCTAGCTATATGACATCATGGTTTGTGGAAATGCCCTGCAATATCACAAATGCATACTCTCTGAAGTAAGGCCTGATGCAATGAGTGGACCAATCTCAGATTTGCACCACAAGTCTGAAGTATGCTGGACATGTTTAAGAATAAGTCAATGTAGTGGAATCAGCAAAGATGATTGCCTTATCCTGATTCCCTCAAGCAATTGTGAAGCTTCCAGTGCCTATGCAACTATAAAGACATGTGAGTAGTTTCACTCTAATCAGTCCGCCCCCCAAAGAGCTGATGAAAGGATATCCCGCCACAAGGAATAATCACTGGAACAGTACACGCCAACCACACCCTACCTAGAAGTTAAAATAGACGTTTGGATCAAGCTACGTCACTCGGTCGCCATGTTTGGACTGCGCCCCTCACCTGAGGAGGACGGACCGAAAGTCAACACGAAGGCTTCTCTAAAACAGAACTACTATGTCATGTGATGGCCAACAGATGCTGTAAACAGAAGCATGTAACCTTTTATTTTTGTGAAGCAAGAATTGATGGACGCTGAAATGGGGGGAATCACGGGTTGGTTGGGTGTGTGGGTCTAGGAGGAAATTCTGTCTGGTTTCTTCCAAGACAATGGAAAAATATAACCTGGCCTCCTCAGCCGCAGAACTCTGAGATAATTGCTGACTGCCAAAAGAAAGCGGTGGGGAGTGGGCCGATGGAATCTCCTTTAAACCCACTTTAACCCCAGTGGTCCAGGGCGGCCCGTAATTTCCAGTGTCCTGTGGCATGTTCAGTGGATTCAGGGGCTAATAGACTGGCCCTACAGATAGATACTTTTCTGGATGGTCCTGTATCCAGATTTACTATGAAAGCTATGGGCATTGTGAACACTCCTATTGTGCACCTCTCCACAGAGATTCTCACCATCACACTGGGACCCACCACTGGGTAAAGCATTCCTCTAAAACTCAACTGCGCCTATGAAGCTGTTAGGAAGGGACCTTCTAGGCAAGCTCGGGTGCACCACTTATTTTACACCAGGTAGGGTATTTTTGAGTATTCCTTCTGTGAATGCCAATATAGCCCTTGCGACTATCCAGAAGGAAAAGGGGGGACAGAGAAAGTGGAGAAAGGATGGGTGAACAGTTTGAACACATAGATTGATGCTATACCTGCCTCTCTATGCTCCACGTATGATAATGAGGTTGGGTACATACACACTGTGGAACCTGTTAAGATTAAAGTAAATCCTTTTAAGAGATGACACCATATTCCTCAATACTCTCTAAAGCTGAGACTGGTTTACTCTTGTTATCAAATCCCTCTTGAGTCAAGGACTTATTCATCCCACTAACAGTCAATATAACACCTCGATTCTGCCTGTGAAAAAGCTCGGGAAGTTTGCTTAATCTTTTATTCAAGATTTGAGGGCTGTTAATGCAGGGGTAACATTTTCCTTCCGTGTGGTGCCAAACCCTGCAACCATCCTTTCATGTATTCCCAATGACGCGACTCATTTTACAGTAGATGACTTGCGTTCAGAATTGTATCTCTGCTCCCATACATAAAGATAGATGGTGTCTGTTCCCATTTTTCCATAAAAGGGTCCAGTACACTTGGAAAAGGTTAGCCTAGGGGTACACAGAGTCTCCTACCTTCTTCTCATGGCAGCTGACAAAAGATTTAGATGACATAACATTACCTAGGAAGTCAGTACTTGTCAAGTACATGGACGGCTTACTAATAGCGTCACCCTCTCATGAAGCCTGTAAACAAGACACTCAGGTAAACAGAGTTGCA
Source organism: Ambystoma mexicanum (assembly GCF_040938575.1). Taxonomy (NCBI): domain Eukaryota; kingdom Metazoa; phylum Chordata; class Amphibia; order Caudata; family Ambystomatidae; genus Ambystoma; species Ambystoma mexicanum. The sequence continues at coordinate 874,083,096 of NC_090936.1, forward strand.
ACTGTGCTCACGGAAAGTTAATTATTTAGGGCATAGCATTATGCAAGGTTATCGACTAATATCTCAGGGCACTGTGTATAAGATTCTTAATCTTGAGACTGTCACTCAAATGAGAGCATTCTTATGGGTAGTTGGTTCATGTCAAGAGTGGATTTTAGATTATGCCGAGATAGTGAAGCCTCTTCAAGTTTTTACTCAAATGAATGCATTGGAGCCCTTGTAATAGACTGCTGGAGCAGAGCAAGCATTCACAAAAATAAAATCATGCTTACCGAAAGCACCTGTGTTATGGGGGTTTGCCTTGGCCATACTCATAAACAACCACAATAGACAATTTGCTTATTACAGTACAGAATGGATCCTGTAGCTGCTGGAATTCTGCCTCTTGTTTAAGATCTTCAGCTTCAAGAGCAATGAGTGGAACAAAACGAGAACTTTGTGTTGCAATCACCCTTAGAAGGAGCTGTACCCCATGCAGTTATCTCCCTTGTGATGAATCCTGCAGAGTAATCAAGAAATCCCAGCCTAAAGTCTCCTCCCATGTGACCAGGGGAAGACAGCTGCTACCATATCCTAACCTTGGGGGTGGTAATATGAGGGAGGACCACATGAAAGGAGACAGCTGGCGGGGGAAAGTGGTGACGCTGCTAGGAGGGACATAGAATGCATCCTCCTCTGAGATGAGATTTCCCTATTGCCTAAATATCCACTGGCATGTTGTCACTGTAAGGCTCTCTCTCCCATGATTACCCAAAGTGCCAAGTATGAAGACCTTTTTCTTACACATGAAAATAGTACACAGGGGGATTGGGAAGTTAAGATTTCAACTTCTCATAGTTATGATGCTACCTTGTGTCTAGATCTAAGACCCTAGGGAAAACATCAACTCCTTTAAAGCCCTCCCTCAGGCATAAATCCTCTCAATTACCCAATCATATTGGATTAAATAATTGTGGGATGTCTTGACCCACTTTTGCTCTGCCATGTGGCATCCCTGTGTTCTGATGGTGCCAGAAATATCAAAATGGCCGCAAAACCGTTGTGCGCGCCAAAACCACTGAAAGTCACTCTGTGCAAAACACAAAAAGATGGCGGTCCAATCTGCCATGCATGTTGTCAGTGGTGGAACAGAGATCTCACTCCTGAAACATGTCACTGGGCTTCACAGCAAGTAAAAATGGAGCACAGAGGGGAAATCAGTGCTTGCTGAAAGAAATTCAAAATCTTACTTTTAAATCCCTTTTTTCTTGGTTGCTGAAACTGCAGAATGCCGGTAAAAAACACCCTCAAACATCCAATATTCTTGCTGGGTGCTACAATTCACTTAATTCAAGAAATCATTGTGAATTTACAATGTCCTGAAAAGCTGAATTTGTCATAAAAACATCCACAGCAAAAGTTGCCTGCCTGTGGAATCTGTAAAAATCTGGGCGCAGTACCCTTGGCCGCCTGAATGACAGCTGTCAGAAGCCTGCATGAGAAGCTTTAAACTTGTACAAACTGAAATCAAATGGTTGAAAACTAAGTGGCCTGTTACTGAGAGTAACCTATGTTGTAATTGTTTAATTCCATGGTTTAGAATCTGGAATAAGTGTTCTAGCTGCTCGCTTGAAATTACAAGTTGTTTTAAACAAAGGAAAAATGCAACCGAATAACATTTGAATTTAAGCCTGACTAAAAGCAACCAAACCAGTATAACAGCTTCCCACACAGAGGAAGGGCCTCTCCCTTCTGCTTCCCTTCACCAGGAAATCACACCTAAGTGATGATTATAGGGTGGGAGGAGAATTTGGGCTGCAGTGGGAAGGAGACAATGGACATCCTCCAGCTACAGGAACTGCCAAGTGTGAAGGGTCGTGAAATGGCCTGGCCAAGAAAGAAATGGGAGGAGACTGCTACTGGACTGCAGAGAGACAGAAGGAGGCGGAGACAAACAGCCATTTGTTGCTTAACAAGGACCAAAGACACATTTTAAAAAGACTGATAACTTACTGTGTAAAATTGTTGAAAACACAAAAATAACAACATGTTTAATGTAAATATTGGCTGCACATTTTAAAAGGTGCCAGAACTCTGTGACACGTTCTAGGAAGAAACGGCTGAAAATGTGATATTACACAAAATGTATTTTTGATAGAAGCATGACACATCATACACTTATGACCATGTTCAATGTGCACATTTGTAGACATTTGCTCCGAAATTGGACATTGTGTTCTGGATGAAAAGGGCAAAATACTGTAAAAAGCAGACACAAGCTCTCACAGCGACGGGGTTAGGCGGAGTATCTGCTACCCAAAATATGTAATCTTTATATATGATTGTATAGAGGTTGCACACATAGAAATATGTATTGTACCAAAAGTAGATTTTGTGTTCAAGAGGCTAGGGGTGGACTCTAGGCCTCATAAACCCACATCATAAAGATGACACACTGTTTTTCCCCTCCTATCAAGGAAGAGAGGAAGTTCTGACCAATCCCTGGCAAAGGGGCGCGCTTAGGATAAATCAGCACACACACCCCTTTATCATAAGCATAAATAGAGACAGCTCAGCACTGAAAAAAGGACAGACAGATTCACCTACTAACCGATTGCTGGCGGAGCACCCTTCAGTGGAACCATCCATCATACTTGCTCCAGACTCCAGAAACTTGCCAAAGCAGAAAGGCCCATTTTCAGCTAGGACTTTAATTCCAGAACCAGAATCCCACCACCAAAGGGGAGCATCAAAATATATACAGCCAGGCTGTGCTGTACTGCTTGCCTGCTAAAAGAATGATCATCAGAACCAAATATCCAATCAAGTTGTGCCGTGCTGTGACCAGAGCCATTGCAGGCCTAATCCAGTCCTGTGCCGTGCTGTGAACAGACCCAGTCCAGTTTGCCCAGCAGTCTGTCCTGACCAGAATCCCTGACCAGAATCCTGACGGTTCAGTTTAAAAACCTATCTAGTGAGTATCTATAGAAAGAACGGTGTCACATAGCATATGTATTTTGCATAGTCCCATCCCAATCTCAATTCATCCTATCTGCAAATTCAGAATCATGGTATTGTCAGAACTTTTCTTGCTCTGAGTTTCTCGCATTTGTTTTCTAAAATCATAAGCCATTAGTGTTGTGAGTAACTAAAGTGAATCCCAGAATGAAATTAAGTATCCACCACCTGAAGGGTTCCCTGGCCAGGAACTGATGGAGATTCATGTGTGGCATTCTCTTTTTCTATAGTCATAAATTAGTGTAATAAATCCCATTTGTCTTTTAAAAGGGCATTCCTGTTTCCCATTCTTGCGCCTATCTCGAAAAAACGACCTCCACTAAAACGTCCATAACTTCTTCAGTTTTTATGCTAGAAACAAAATGTATATAGTTCTCCCGTAATCGCGATTGCCGCGCACTGAAAAGTTTGCTGCGAATTTCATTTTAGGGAAATTCTGACACGTGTAAAACGGCTTTTGATTGCTTCCGACCTCAATTTTAAGATTTCCCTTTGTTCCTTAGTATCAAATCATTGCTAGTATTTGTGTGTAACTATCCAAAGCGGCTCCCATAAGAATTTAAACAATTTCAGCAATTTAGACCATATTTAGTGTATTGCACATTCCATTCTCAAGATAACTTTAAAAACCAGTTTGACAGCTTGCCAACCAATTCTGTTTTTTTCTTGTGTTGCTGGGGGGAAGGGTGGGATTGTTAGTTTGTTTGAATTCTGCCATTCGTGAATATCTGCTCTCTCCTCCTATTTCTTTACATTGCTTATTGGGGCGTTGAGGAGTGTGCAGGGAGAAATAGTAATCACACTGTTATCTGTTCTGAACACACACACAAAAGTATTATTTATGTGCTGAATTATTTTGCTCACTATTGCTCCTTGTGCATTAAAGAGATTGATTAGTGTTACATAACCCCATTGGTGATTATTGTATACTCATTAAACATAGTGTGATTAATTTGAAACTACATAAATAAATATTTTAACTTTGCAAACCAGCCTGATTCCTGGTTCATTGTGACCGGGAGGGGGGGTTCCAACAGAGGGGCGTGATATGAGTGGTACATTGTTCAGAATCAAACAACTTTTAGACACAAATAAATAAGGATTTCAGTTGTCATTACACGCTAGGCGTTGACTTAGGTGAAGTGCCGCATTGAAATCACTCACATAATGGAAGAAGAAACAAGAACACTATGGACTTCAAGTCCCATAATGCTCCAAGTACTGAGACAAGGAAGACGGGTCAAGAGTTAGTAAACTGTTGTGAGAGGTCTACTTGTTGTAATGACCCTCGCCTCAGCTGGACCTGAATTGCCAAATAGAAAAGAAAAAGTGATAAGAAGGCAAACTGGGTCAACTCTTCTATTAAAGGATTCCAAATAGGGGAACATTGTAACCCACATTGCCAAAGCCAGAGGAAGGTGATAATTAAGCAAAGTGGACACAACTCTCCAAAGGAGAGGTTTCAAATAGGTGGAACATTGAAACTCACATTGTTAAAGCCCCAAAAAAGAGAATGCAGGCAAACTGGCTGCAACTATCCAATGAAAAGATGTCTAAGGGGAGAGAATTATAACCTGCATTGTCAAAGCAAAAAGGTTGCAAAGCTAAAAATCAAAGGTCGCAGGATGAAAGCCCTCCTTGTAGAAGGGATTAAGGGGAGAGAATTGTAACCTGCATTGCCTGAGGCAAACATACCAACAAGAGAATCATTGTCCTTTTAGTGAAATATCCATTTGGAAGAAGACATAAGCTAATTGTGTTCAAAGTCAAGAGAATAACCAGAGAAGCAGTTGTTGGTTCAAATCTCTTCATTGATGAAGTTGGTGTGGAGAGTTCGGAACAAACCTTACCACAGAGTACCATTTGTAGTAGGAGGAGTTTTATCCTGGCAGGTGATGAAACCAGGAATGGGAACAATAGCAGTTAGTCCTGGCAGGCGAGCGGACCAGGAAGAAGAAGTCATTCAAAGTAATGTGATTGTGGTAAAAGGTTGTGCTGGAAAACGAAGGGTTGATTCCATCATTGTGTTTTGATGAACTGCTGCATTTTGGAAAGTGGTGTTAGGACACCTACATGTTTGCGGCGCAGTAAGTTCTTAAAAGTTCTTATCCTGCTATGTAATTTTTCGCAGTAAGTGCTGATTAAATCATGATTTAAGTCATATTAAAAGATGTAACAGGTTCAATAAATTCCCTTGATACCCATTTTTCAAATTGTATCCTTTGGATGTACTTTTCCGTAATCAACTATTAGCTTAAAACCCTAATCCAGAGTGTGGGGTTCCCTGTGTCTTTCAGAGAAACAATAATTTAAAAAGAGTATCAGACTGTAATTTAAAACAATATAGTAAGATAACCTTGATATTAAAGACCAATACAGACTTGGCTTCTCCCCTTTCGAACATTAAACCCAGTCTCAAGAAACTCTGTCTGGTCCCTGCCAAACAGGCAGATTCCCCCAAACCAATAGAGGTAGACCCCACCAGTGAAGCAGAAGACAGGTTGTTTCCATTAGATCCACAAGAGAGGGAAGGCTGTTTTGGGCAAGTAGAACAAGACCCAGATCTCACAAAAAGAGAAGAAGCTTATTCAGAAGATACGAAATGGCTACCTTAGAAACTCTTACACCAGTTAACTGACCATCAAATTAGGACAGAGACAATAGTTCATGAAAAGGTTAGATACAATTGCTGCTATCTCACAGAGACACATAAAAATGCAAGGCATGTTACAACCCTATAAAGAGGGGGAAGACTTGGGAAAATGTTTTCTCAAGTTTGAGCGTCAGGCTCATCAGTTACATTGGAGCCCAGAGCTGAACACATTTTATTTAATCACACTGCTGAAAGGATAAAGGAGAAATTTGTATCACTTATTGACCGCAGAAGGCATAACACCATTTGCTGAAATTAAAGAAGAATTGTTAAAAAAGGTGGGCCAACCTGAACGTTTCTATAAAAAGAAAATGAGAAACATCAAATTAAATCCTGATAAAACTCCTGCAGAATTATCCGCTAGAATACAAAATACTTTATCCTTGTGGATAGGGAAGAAATTATTCCAGGAAGTTTGGTAAATCTTAACTATAGAACAATATATAAATTCAGTACTCCCTGATTTAAAAAAAGACCCTTCTGGGTCTTTGTGAGCACCTCTACCCACTCCTAGCAAGGCCCTAACAGGTCCACGCACCGCGCTTCCTCCCTGACATCAGTTTTTCCCTCTCCTTCCCTCCACCCACCTCCCAGCCCTCCCACCTCTCCTTTGTCTGGTGATGCGGGTGTGAGCAGTTCTGTGCCTGGGGCCTGCAGTAACTAATTGCTGGTAAGAAATCAGCCTGGTCCTCGGGGCCTCCATTCAATGTATTTTGTGTGCTTTTTCAACTGTTGGCGCCTCGAGCGCATTGTTTCCCTCTTCCCCCCCCTGCAGCCAATTCCTGGTCCCCACTACCACCCGCCTCCCAGCACACCCACCCCCCACGATTTGGTGCCCATCTGGTCTTAACTGACCCTCCTGGGCAGCCTCTGCACGGCAGCCCCACGGCTAAGGGAGGCTCCCTTTAGGCGGCTCCTGGTTATGTCTGCAGGTGTCCACAGGGGATGCCAGTTGTTAGTCATCACCCTGGTCAAAGATACAGGTCTCCCTGCCTACCTCCCTCCACGTAGCAGACTCACTAACATAATTATGTTTCTTCTCTTTCTCCTGTCTATTTAAAATTGCATCACTTCAATATTTAAAATGTGCACTGTCTTCGCATTTAAAATTGCATTGTGAAACCTAGGCCTTTCGCCCTCTATTCAGGATTCTCAAATTTAGGTGTGTTTTCTCCTGTTTAATATGCACTGCCTCAGTATTTCAAATTGCACTGTGAAACCTAGGCCTTTCTCCCTCTATTCAGGATTCTCAAATTTAGGTGTGTTTTTTCTCCTGTCTTAGAGTGTGCATTTTGTACGCTCTTAATCCTGAGTGTAGTCATCTTGTCCTATTGTTCAACCTGCTTGCCTCTAGCTGTCTTCTGCCTACTCAAGTGTCCTTCTGCTGTTTTCCCTTCCACCTCACTCCTCTCCCACCTTCTCTATGGTGCTCACCGTCTCTCCTATCTTTTCTAACTGCTTCTCTATTGACTATCCTGCTCTCCTCACTAAGTCTGCTAGGAAAAAGTTTAAAAAGGACATCCTGGTCTCCAACCCAGGCCTCCCCATCGCTGACACCTACACCAGTGCCTCCTCCAAGGAAACTCTCACCGACATCCTCTTTGTCGTTCCTTCGCCAGAACAATGGACCCTTCATATGGTCTCGGTGCTCTCTACTTTCTCCTCTTCTCCCATTAATGGTGGCACCCGTTGGGACGCCCTCCTGGCCTCCTTCCATTCCTCTAAGGTCATCATTAATGTTTACTTGAATGGGACCGTCTTGGTCCAAGGCCATCAGGCCAACCTTCACCTCTTTGATAGATGCTTCCCGTGCCTGATCAATTTCTTTTCTTCTCCTGCTGTCCCCTCCCCCCTTTCCTTGGCTACCTCGCCTCCCTCTTATGCCTCCTCCTTGGCTACCTTGCCTTCACCTTCCCTCTCTACCCCCTCTCGGGATCCCTCTACACCTCCGAAGGGTGCACCTCTGATCCGTACCCCTCCCCGGAAGTCCTTCAAGGATGGCAACCTTCTCCATATTGCCACTCTAAACTCTCACTCTGCTGTCAAACACTCCTCTGATATCTGCCGCCCCCTGGAAGAACTTGACCTCGATGTCCTCGGTCTCACCGAGACATGGTTCACGGCCAGCTCTGTCACCAGCTTTGACACGCTCCTACCTGACGGCTACAAGATCCTCTCCGCGCCCATGCCCAACCGCTCTGGAGGTGTTGTAGCCCTGATCTTCCCCGAGTGGATTCCTGCCTCTGAAACTCCTACGCAGTCCTACTCCTCCTTTGAATGTCGCATCTGCAGGCTCTCTCTCTCTCCCCTAGCAATTCCCTTACTGTGGCTGCAATGTATCGGCCAACTGGTCAAATCTCCTCCTTCCTCTTGAGTGGGTGGACCTCTCTGCCCCACTCCTGGCCTCAACCACTCAACTCCTTCTTGGAGACTTCAACATCCACCTGGATGCCTTCTGTCCTCCCTCTGGACTTTTTTGCGACTTCTGCGACTCTCTCTTACTTACTATTCTCCCCTCTGGCCCAACTCACTCTGCAGGGCACACTTTGCATATCCTGATCTCCTCAGACCTTCCCCTCTCTGTCTCTCTCTCCACTCCTCTCTCCTGGAGTGATCACTTTCTCCTCTCCTCCCACCTCACCCTCCCTACGTCTGAGGCCAAGCCACTTCCAGCACTGCCACAGACCTTCTCGGTCATCCGACCCATGAAGTGCGTGTCAGTTGAGGCTTTCAACGCCACCTTCTCACCCTCTACTCCCCCTTTGGCTGACTCTCACACTGACACAGCCCTCTCCACACTCCACTCTGCTATATCTGATACTCTTGATAATCTTGCCCCTGTCATGAGAATCCGCCTGATGCTCAAGGCCAAGTGAACCTCATGGTACGACTCAGACCTCGTCACCCTAAAACGAAAGTGCAGGGTGGCCGAGAGGAAATGGCGTGCTTCATGTACATCCTCTGACAAACTGGCCTGCCGCCTGCTCCAAAGGTAATACCGGGTCTCTGTCCTAACCAAGAAGAGAGCTCATATCCAAGCCCGCGTCTCTGCGGCATCTAACAACTCAGATGAACTCTTTAAAATCTGCAAGGAAATGGCCCATCCTGCTGCAGTCTCAATTCTCCTGTGCCTTCCCAGGCCCTCTGCATGGCACTGGCTTCTCACTTCATCTGTAAAACTCAGGACATTCTGTCCTCACTCTCCTCCTATCCCCTCCCTCCCCCTACTCCCTACTCTTCCTCTAGCCCCTCTGCAGCCACCTCTCCTCCCTGCTTCTCTGCCTTTCCCCAGTTCTCTGCAGACAAGGTTTGTAGACAAGTCCAATCTATGAAAGTCTTGTCTAAACAGGTTCAGCCCTGTTCCTCCAAAACTATCAAGGACCACATTGACTCCCTGGCTCCTGCCATGGCTGATTTCTACAATCACTCCTTCCCCACTGGAGTCTTCCCATCCCCTCTGAAACACTCCCTTGTGCACCCTCTTCTTAAGAAACGCTCTGCCGACCCCTCCTGCCCGGCTAACTATCGCCCAATCTCCATCACTCCATTCCTGGGCAAGCTCCTGGAAAAACTGCCCAATCCGCAGCTTAATCTCCACACTGAATCTGTTGGTTGTCTTCATGATCCTCAGTTTGGCTTCAGAGCTGCCAGAAGCACAGAAACTGCTCTCCTGAACATCTGTGAAGACCTGCTCTCCAACCTTGACGCTAACACCCCCTGCGCCCTAATCCTGCTTGATCTCTCTTCTGCCTTTGACACTGTAAACCATGCCATCCTGCTCAACCGTCTCTGTGATAACCTGGGTATCACTGGTCATGCTCTGGCATGGCTGACTTCTTTCCTCTCTGACCGACCCTCTCAGGTCCAACTTGGGTCCTTCCTCTCTGTGGTGTCCTCCAGGGGTCTAACCTCTCTCCCTGGCTGTTCAACCAATACCAGGCATGCCTTGGCCATCACATCACCGCTCTCTGCCCCAACTTTCAGTGCTATGCGGATGACACCCAGCTCATTTTCAGGCTACCCTCGGCCTCCTCCTCTCCTTCCCTTATCTCTCACTATCTGTCTGCTATCCAGGAATGGTGTGCCACCAATGACCTCTGCCTTAATGCCAGTAAAACTGAGATTCTCCTCATTGGCACACCCGCTCCCTCCTTTCCTGCAGCTCTCTGGCCGGCCTCTCTTGGCCCTCTTCCTGCTCCCACCTGCAAGGCAAAAAACCTTGGTGTCATCTTCGACTCCACACTCTGCTTCTCCCCTCACATCTCTGACATCACTAAGAAGTCACACTAGCAGCTGCACCTCCTCAGAGGCATTCTTCCTTTCCTCTCCTTCCCCCAGAAGCTCACTGTCTCCAGAGCTCTGGTTCTCTCTAGGCTGGACTATTACAACAGCCTCTTTCTAAATCTGCCTGCTTTTACTCTCCGCCCTCTGCAACTTATCCAGAACAGGACTGCAAAACTTGTCCTTGGCCTCAAGCCCAGGGATCATATCTCTCCAGGACTGAAATCTCTGCACTGGCTCCCAGTGGCTGCGAGGATTATGTTCCAAACCCCCTGCATTGTCCACAAGGTCTTCTGGGGCCTCAATACCTTCAACTATCTCTCCCTAAATATCTTCCTTCTTGTGCTCTCCACTCATCCTCCTCAAACTCCCTCAGGGTCAGTCGCATCTCCAAGCAACTAGTTGGTGGTAGATCTCTTTCTTTGGCTGGTGCCTCCCTCTGGAACAGCCTCACTGCCTCCCTTAAACTTGAGGAGAACCATCTCCAGTTCCGGAAGCACCTCAAAACATTTCTATTTGCTTCTTCTTTTTCTCCTCCTCTCCTCTGCTGACCTCCTGGCTGTAACCGGAACTGTACTGGCCACCTGGACACCCTCTGATCACGGGCCCAGGTCCGACCCATGTTAGTAGCCAGCGTCACACACCTGCACTGCCCACCTGGCAACCCCGGCACTTGGGGACTGTTTCTGTATCCCTACAGTCCCCCCTACCATCCCTAGACACCTGATGTCTGCACTTACCCATGCACTTGCCACAACCTGGCCGTTACTTACTTATTGTTATCTTTTCCCATGTACTGCACTGTCCCTGCCTCCCTCTCACGTACTTGTGCAATCTGAATGACACCTGGCCTAGTAGGATCGTTGTCTGTCCTCCCTTTGTTCCCCTCCCTTGCCTCATCGCGCCTTGAAACACTTGTGTATGAGCGCGTTATAAATGCCATATCACATCATATCATGTCACCACCCTGGTTGGCTAGTTAGGCCACAGCCGGCTCAGTGTAATCACCGCCTGCACGCAGCTCGCAGTCCCACTCTCCTGAGCGGCAGGTGAGTGTTCATTTAAAAAAAGACCCTTCCAGTCCTTTGTGACCACCTCTGCCCACTCCTAGCAATCCCCTACAAGGTCCACGCACCGCGCTTCCTCCCCGGCATCAGTGTTTCCCTCTACTTCACTCCTCCCACCTCCCAGCCCACCCACCAACCTTGATTGGCTAGTTAGGCCACAGCCGGCTCGGTGTAATCACCAGCTGCACGCAGCTCGCAGGCCCACTCTCCCGAGCTGCAGGTGAGTGTTCATTTTAAAAAAAGATCCTTCCGGGCCTTTGTGAACATCTCTGCCGACTCTTAGCAAGGCCCTACCAGGTCCATGCACCCCGCTTCCTCCCCGGCATCAGTGTTTCCCTCTCCTTCCCTCCTCCCGCCTCCCAGCCCTCCCACCAACCCTGATTGTTTAGTTAGTTCCTCTTAGCTGACCTTCCCAGGGCAGCCCTCTGCCCGTTGCAGCCCCTGTGGCTAAGGGCCCAAAGGCAAAGGGCGGCTCCAACAGAGGCAGCTCCAGAAAGTGTCTGCAGGTGTCAGCAGGGGAAGCCAGCAGGGGAAGCCAGTGGCCAGCTGTCAACCAGCAGCTATGAACAAGGTTGAAGTGGCCAGGGTGGGGAGTAGAGCAATTACTCTGAAAGCCCTGCCACATAACAAACCTACTTACATTCTGATAGTACAGTGAATATTAGCACTGTGATTATTAGCTTGTACACACTAGGAGAGTACAGTACTCTGATTATTAGCTTCTGCCTTCTAGGATAGTACTGTGATTATTAGCTTGCACCACACCCTTAGATTTTACCACTTACCGAATTGAATCACATCTAGAAAGCACCGCAATAGAATAGTACTGTGATTATTAGTTTGTGCCCTCTAGGATAGTACTGTGATTATTAGCTTGTACCCACTAGGATAGTACTGTGATTATTAGTGTGTTCCCTATAGGATAGTACTGTGATTATTAGCTTCTGCCCTCTAGGACATTACTGTGATTATTAGCCCGTGCCTTCTAGGATAGTACTGTGATTATTAGCTTGCACCAAACCCTTAGAGTTTATCACTTACTGACTTGAATCACATCTAGAAAGCACCACAACAGAATAGTACTGCGATTATTAGCTTTTACCCTCTAGGATATAGTACTGTGATTATTGGCTTGTGCATTCTAAAATAGTACTGTGATTATGAGCTTGTGCCCTCTAGGATAGTACTGTGATTATTTACCCCTGCTTTCTAGGATAGTACTGTGACTATTAGCTTGTGCCCTCTAGGATAGTAGAATAGTACCCTGCTTCACACCATAAATTATTTCGCTGTTGCTGTAAGTCTCTCCCAAGGAGAGCAACATTACGGACAGCCACTGAAATACCCTAGCGATATAACCCTAGTAGACCTCCCCAACCGGACAGCCCAAACTCGAGACAGCGACTGCACTACCCTAGCGATATCACCTGATGAGTCCACCTCAACAGACAAATCCCAAGCTTATATCTTACAATTCCCCACAGCCAGTCCAACAACACAAGACAGACGGACCAAAGCACAAAGACCAACTCTACAACAACAAATCGAACAATAAACATACAATAAAAAAAGCTAAAAACTCAAAATACAGCGAAAACAAATTGGACCAAAGGAAAGACAAAGAGCAGAAAGAACAAACCCGATGGAACACCACCAAAGACTCCCAACAGCAGAATAACAGAATAACAGAAAAAGCGCTGAGAGAAGAGAGAAATCCCTAAACCTAACTGCATACCTCGCAAATAACCACTCACCAGAACAAACCGACCCAACTTACAAATCAAGAATGACCAACAACCAAAGAGAACCACGCAAAAGAAGAACGGACAAAAATAGAGATAGCAGGAACATAGTAAACGCCCTAACGCCTTACATCACCAAAACGGGAGGACCCTTCGCTCGACAGCTACAAAATTTAGTAGAGGAGACTGATGAAAACAAAAACCCAAGACTAAACCTTGAAGAGCTTTTCAATGACACAGACAGAACTGTACCAACACCTCAACTAGAGATCAACTTGGAAGGAAACCTGAACACTAGGCAGAAGACAATGCAGACGATAAAGCACAAACCAAACTATACCTGCAAAATCCACTGCAACCTAATAAATGCAAGATCCATGTAAAAACACTCAACAGAGATCTTCGACCTTCTCTGCGACAATGGCATCGACATCTTATTCATCACAGAAACATGGCTGGATATGACAACTACAAAATCACACTCCAAAGCTGACTCCCCACCAACTTCAAATACCTTCAGCTAAGCAGGAAAAAATAAAAAAGGAGGAGGCCTCGCAATAGCATTTAAAGAACACCTCAAAGTAAAAACAGACAAACCTCTTAACATCAAGAACTGTGAATCCATGGTCATACAACTATCGACGAATCCAAAAACCAACATTAAATTCATACTGGTTTATAGACCGCCGACATACGATTGTAACGCTCACCTGATTCCCGTAGAGGCGCCGGTCTTGACTGGGCGTATACCGTATCTTCAAAGGTGATGTGTAACACACGGCTGGCTCTTTGGGCTGGACCTCTGTGCACTGTATGTCTGACTCGAAGGGTAAGATGTCTTAGGTAAGTGAACGCTGTGCTCTCCATCTGCCTCGGGGCAGGGTGCTGTAACCAGTTTCTTCACTGGATAAGGGGAGCAGGCCTCTTGACTTCAGAGGACTGCTGTCCGTCGTTTACTGCACGAACGGTAAGTTTTGAGTAATTCTAATGTCTTTAAAGTCTTTAGTAATGATGTCTCTTGTTTTGCAGGGTTCCGGCGATGGCGGATGACGGGCTGAAGTGAGTTGAAGATGGAGCCCGTGTGATGAATAGAAGCGCCTGGAAGCACGTAAGTAAGCGCTTGTTGCCTGCTTCACGATGCGCTCTAACTGTCTTTTTATTTTGCAGGTACAAGTTCGGAGCGGCTGCAGGGTGCCGGAATACCCACTGGGTTAGATGTGGAAAGGAGTAATGGCACGTGAGTATTAAAGTTCCCCAATGTCTTTAAACGCACCTTGTTTTGTCTTTCAGATGCGGGATGCAGCGCCGAAGGCCTCCGGAGCGTGCAAAGAGTTGGTAAGCTTTTGTCTTTCAGATGCCGGAATGCAGTGTGAAGACCTCCGGAGCGCACGAAGAGTAGGTAAGCCTTTGTCTTTCAGATGCCGGAATGCAGCGCGAGGCGTTGGTGACAGCCGATGGACCAGGTAAGTGAAGAGCTGTCACTGAAGACCGTAATGCTAACCTGTTCTTTCTTGTCTTTATAGGTGTTGCTGAAGACTGGATTCAGGATGGTAAGCCTTTTTCCTTAGGCCCAGGATCAGATGCAGAAGACACGATGAGCGTTCTGCTGCAGAGGATGCAGAATAACGCAAAGCAAGATTCATCCATCGGGTGTGGTTTAAATAGCCTCCTGTAGTGCTTAGGTGTCTCCTTCCACAGCCACGCCTAGGTAAGAAAAGAGTTCCTGCTTTCCAGAAGAGTTCCAGTGTTCTGAATCTAGGGAGTGGCTCCTGCCCCACCCAACAGGAAAAGTAGTTCCAAACAGAAGAGGATCAGAGGCTCAACTGGCAGGCAAGTAAGCAGCATGGTCTGCTGCAGGTAAGTCCACCCAAGCATTATGAGCCCGGCGCTTCCAGCGCTGGGACTGGGCATATTTATGAGCCTGGTGCCACTGGCGCCAGGACTGGGTCCAAAAGGTCCCAATTGGGACTGGTTGGCACTCGGAACCTGGGTTATGGATCTGCTTCCAAGGGAGTTGGGAAAACCCTGACCTTTTGGAAGCAGAGATCATGACAGTACCCCCCCTCAAGGCCCCTCCCAAACCGGGCTTCTCCGGGGGTTTTGGCTTGTCAGGAAATGTTCGGTGAAATCTTTTGATTAGGCAAGGAGCGTGGACATATTCAGCAGGTTCCCAGGATCTCTCTTGGGGGCCGTAGCCTTTCCAGTCAATTAGGTAAAATAGTTTAGATTTGGAGATCTTGGAGTCCAGAATGCTTTTGACTTCAAACTCGAGTTCTCCATCAACTAGGATAGGTTTTGGAGATTTAGTTAGTCGGGTTTGAGGTTGCACGGGTTTTAATTGAGAGACGTGGAAGACCGGATGTATCTTCATGTGCGGGGGCAAGTCCAACTTGACCGCTACTGGGTTTACTATGGTAGTGATGGAATAGGGACCAAGGTATCTTGGGTTGAATGTGCGTGGCCCTTTTAGAGGTAGATATTTGGTGGATAACCAGACTTGATCCCCTACTTGATATTGAGGGGCTTCCTTCCGATGTTGATCTGCTCCTTTCTTGTATTGTTCTTTAGCCCTTTGAAGGTGAGAAACAGCTTCCTTAAAGGCTTGTGAGGTAGTCTACTGCTGGTGTTTCAAGATCTTGGAGGGGATCCAACTCCGAGGTTCGAGGGTGACTGCCGTACAAAAGAAAAAACGGGGTTTTCCCAGTTCCCGAATGGACAGAGTTATTGTAGGCATATTCGGCTATCCAAAGGATATCTTTCCAAGTTTTTTCAGTTTGTTGCAGCATGCAGCGTAAATACTGTTCCAGAGTTTGATTGGTCCTCTCGGTTTGTCCGTGGGTCTGAGGGTGGTGACTGGTCGATAGTCTCACATCAATTTGAGCCGACCGACAGCAACTTCGCCAAAAATGAGAAATAAATTGACTACCTCGATCCGAAATTAGAACCGAAGGAAAACCGTGCAGTCGGACGATGTTTTCGAGAAATTCTCGGGCCAGAGTTGCTGCTGTTGGCAAGCCTTTGAGCGGAATGAAATGCGCCATCTTGGAGAATAAGTCCACGATTACTAGAATCGTATTGTATCCGGAGCATGGAGGTAGATCGGTGATGAAGTCCATAGAAAGCGTATGCCAAGGGCGAGGTGGGATGTCAATAGGGCGTAAGAGGCCTGCTGGTCTTTCCTTTTGACTCTTGTTTTGGGCGCATACTCCACAGGACATTATAAAGTCTCTGATATCTTTTTTCCAAGACGGCCACCAGAAGTAGCGCTTGATCTTTTCTGAGGTCTTGGCCATACCGGGATGTCCTTCCATTAAAGAATCGTGATAACAAGAGATTACTTTTTTCTGTAAATCTATGCTGGGTAGGTATAATCGTTCTTGGAAATACAATAAGTTGTCCTTTACTGCAAAGTCCTTTCCCTGCAGATGCCAATTCTGTATGTCTGCTGGAGTTACAAGTTGCCTGGCTTTATCCTTAACTTCCTCTATGGATTCTGTGGCGATTACACCCAGAATTCTTTGTTCGGGAATGATTGGTACAGGTTTAGGGTTGATCAAGTGTTCTTCCACTCCCATCCGAGAAAGGGCATCAGCTTTACCGTTCTTTGTACCAGGTCGATAGGTAATTATGAAGTCAAACTCGGCAAAGAATAATGCCCAACGGAGTTGTCTAGAGGATTGGGCTTTTGCGGTTTTCAAATATTGCAGGTTTCGGTGATCCGTAATCACAGTAACGGTGTGTCGGGCCCCCAGCAGATAATGCCGCCAAGCCTTAAAGGCAGACTTGATAGCCAGAAGTTCCTTGTCAGTAATCGTGTAATTGATTTCAGGAGGCGAGAATTTGCGGGACCAAAATGCCACGGGATGCAACTGATTGGTTACCGGGTCCTTTTGTGATAGAACTGCCCCCATGGCAAGGCTTGAAGCATCAGTTTCCACGATGTAGGGGAGTTCGGGGCGAGGGTGTTTTAAGATTGGTGCAGAGATAAATTTAGTCTTCAAATCCTGGAAAGCTTGTTCCGCCTCGGTAGACCATTCAAAACGTTTGTTTTTCTTTAACAAGGCAGTGACGGGCTGGACTATTCGAGAGAATTCGGGGATAAACCTGCGGTAAAAGTTAGCGAAGCCTAACATGCTTTGCACACCTTTTACGGAGGATGGTGATGGCCATTTGAGAACTGCATCGACCTTCTTTGAATCCATACGCACTCCGCCAGGTGATAATATGAATCCCAAGAATTCAACTTCAGTCACGTTGAAAACACATTTTTCCAACTTAGCGAAAAGTTTGTGTTGACGCAATCTTTCGAGGACCATTTTCACGTGTTTCCGATGTTCAGATTCCGATGAAGAATAAACGAGGATGTCGTCAATGTAAACAACAACACACACATCTATGAGCTCTCTGAGGACATCGTTCATAAAATATTGAAAGGCGGCCGGGGCATTGCAAAGTCCGAAGGGCATGACCTGATATTCAAATAGCCCATACTTGGTGCGGAAGGCCGTCTTCCATTAATCGCCCTCTTTTACTCGTACCGAGTGGTGAGCTCCTCTTAGATCCAGCTTTGTATATATGCATGCTTTTCTGACTTGGTCCAGGAGTTCAGGGATCAAAGGTAACGGATATCTATTCTTAACGGTGATCTGGTTCAGGGAGCGATAATCTATACAAGTTCTAAAGTCTCCTTCCTTTTTTGGAACAAAGAACAAAGCTGAAGAAGCAGGGGACTTGGAAGGACGAATAAACCCATTTGCCAGGTATTGATCTAGGTATTGTCGAAGGTGAAGGTTCTCAGGCTAGGTGAGGGCATAAATTCTACTACAAGGAGGAGTAGATCCAGGTATCAGGTCTATCTGGCAGTCATAAGACCTATGAGGAGGTAGAGAGTTAGCCTGATCCTTCCGGAAAACATCTTGGTATTCTAGGTATTCGGGAGGTAACTGGGGAGTCTCTGAAGAAATTGCTGCCAGTGCAACACCAGGTGGAGGGTGACAAGTAGAGACACATTCTGGAAACTGGACCGTTCTTGCTCGCCAATCGATCAGAGGATTGTGTTTCTCTAACCAAGGTATTCCTAGAATAATCTGAAACTGAGGGGCCTTGATCACATCGAACACGATCTTCTCATGGTGTCCATCTTGACTTACTAGCGTCACCTCTTGAGTGGTATGCGTTACTGGCCCGGAGGCTATCTCCGTACCATCCACCGTAGTAATGACGTCCTTTACAGCCTTGGGACAAAGAGTTAGATTCATCCTCAAAACCATTTCATGATCCACATAATTGCCGATGGCACCGCTGTCGACGTAAGCTTCAATTGCATGTAATCGATCCGGATTATCAGGGCTAATGAGGACCATAGGTATCACGGAATGCGAGGTCACGGAACTGGTTTTCACGCTCGGCAGGAGGACCTCTATTCTTGTCGGGCGAGGTCGTTTCCCTGCTCAGAGTTTGTAACTTTGGTAACTGCAGCTCCTACTGCCTTCTTGGCAGGTTTCACCGGACAGTCTCGAAGAAAGTGCCCTGAGTTTCCGCAATAGAGGCATAATTGCAACTGTTTTCTCCTTTCCCGCTCCTTTTGTGTTAGAGGACCTTTCAGACCCCCTATTTGCATGGGTTCCCCGGAGTCTACTCCTTTGGAAGGAGTTGGCGGTTTGGAAAATACTCGAGCATCAAACTTGGAACGATCGGCCTTCCTGTTCTGCAGTCTGTGATCTATTTGAACGACTAAGTCTATATAGTCCGAACAATCTTGTGGGGGATTCACTACTTGGGCTAACACATCTTTGAGCTCTCCACGTAGACCTCTATAAAACAGCGTAATCCTTTTGTCCTCAGGCCATTGAGTTTCCACTATCAGTCTGTTGAAAGACGCAATATAAGCCAAAAGGTCTTGATTACCTTGTCGCAACGAAAGAAGCTCATTGTCCAAGGCCTGCCCCTGTGAATGTCTTGCGAACAGTTTTTCCATACTGAGCTGAAAAGCTTGAAAATCATGGAGGACCGGATCATCTTGATTTACTAGAGGGATCGACCAGTCTGCCGCATTGCCACTAAGGTACGAAAGCACGAAAGCTACTTTAGCTTGATCAGTTGGAAAGGCTGCTGGCCGGCATAAGAAATGCAACCGGCACTGATTGATAAATACTGCAAACCTCTTTGGGTCACCAGAAAATCGTTCGGGCGGAGCCAGAGGTACATTCCCAGGTAGGTTGATCTGCACTGGATTCATAGAGGATGTAGAAGGAAGATTTCCCCCAGATGCGGGTAACAGGGTCTGTCCGGCTTGTGACTGTAGCAATTGTCTAGCGAGATCATCTGTTCGCTCCTTGGAAATAATCAGTTCCCTTCTTAGAGCGTTCGTTTCCTGACGGGCTGCATGCACTTCTGCCCTTAGTTCCCCAAGTAACTGGGCTAGCTGGTCGGTATCCGAGGTTTCCATAGCGCCTGGACGGGAGTTTTGTGGTGGGCTTTGCGTTCTGTAACGCTCACCTGATTCCCGTAGAGGCGCCGGTCTTGACTGGGCGTATACCGTATCTTCAAAGGTGATGTGTAACACACGGCTGGCTCTTTGGGCTGGACCTCTGTGCACTGTATGTCTGACTCGAAGGGTAAGATGTCTTAGGTAAGTGAACGATGTGCTCTCCATCTGCCTCGGGACAGGGTGCTGTAACCAGTTTCTTCACTGGATAAGGGGAGCAGGCCTCTTGACTTCAGAGGACTGCTGTCTGTCGTTTACTGCACGAACGGTAAGTTTCGAGTAATTCTAATGTCTTTAAAGTCTTTAGTAATGATGTCTCTTGTTTTGCAGGGTTCCGGCGATGGCGGATGACGGGCTGAAGTGAGTTGAAGATGGAGCCTGTGTGATGAATAGAAGCGCCTGGAAGCACGTAAGTAAGCGCTTGTTGCCTGCTTCACGATGCGCTCTAACTGTCTTTTTATTTTGCAGGTACAAGTTCGGAGCGGCTGCAGGGTGCCGGAATACCCACTGGGTTAGATGTGGAAAGGAGTAATGGCACGTGAGTATTAAAGTTCCCCAATGTCTTTAAACGCACCTTGTTTTGTCTTTCAGATGCGGGATGCAGCGCCGAAGGCCTCCGGAGCGTGCGAAGAGTTGGTAAGCTTTTGTCTTTCAGATGCCGGAATGCAGTGTGAAGACCTCCGGAGCGCACGAAGAGTAGGTAAGCCTTTGTCTTTCAGATGCCGGAATGCAGCGCGAGGCGTTGGTGACAGCCGATGGACCAGGTAAGTGAAGAGCTGTCACTGAAGACCGTAATGCTAACCTGTTCTTTCTTGTCTTTATAGGTGTTGCTGAAGACTGGATTCAGGATGGTAAGCCTTTTTCCCTAGGCCCAGGATCAGATGCAGAAGACACGATGAGCGTTCTGCTGCAGAGGATGCAGAATAACGCAAAGCAAGATTCATCCATCGGGTGTGGTTTAAATAGCCTCCTGTAGTGCTTAGGTGTCTCCTTCCACAGCCACGCCTAGGTAAGAAAAGAGTTCCTGCTTTCCAGAAGAGTTCCAGTGTTCTGAATCTAGGGAGTGGCTCCTGCCCCACCCAACAGGAAAAGTAGTTCCAAACAGAAGAGGATCAGAGGCTCAACTGGCAGGCAAGTAAGCAGCATGGTCTGCTGCAGGTAAGTCCACCCAAGCATTATGAGCCCGGCGCTTCCAGCGCTGGGACTGGGCAAATTTATGAGCCTGGTGCCACTGGCGCCAGGACTGGGTCCAAAAGGTCCCAATTGGGACTGGTTGGCACTCGGAACCTGGGTTATGGATCTGCTTCCAAGGGAGTTGGGAAAACCCTGACCTTTTGGAAGCAGAGATCATGACAACGATGCAACCTTTGTCGATAACTTCATAGAAGCCATCACCAACATAGCCATTGAACATGAACATCTAATAATCCTGGGAGACTTCAACATTTGGTTAGAAGAAAAACATGCCAACTCTCAAAACTCACTAATTGGGCAGATAACCATGAAACTACAACAGCTGGTCAAAGGGGCACCACACTCTGCAGGACACACCCTTGACGCAATCCTCACCAAGAAAAAACGTATCACCACAGCATCACCAATACAAATACTTTGGAGCAACCATCTCATCATCCCATTCGTGATCACACTACCAATTCAAGCCAGCACCCAACCCCCCAAGATCCCAACCACCACAAAAAGAAATTGAAATACCATGAAAGCAAGCAACCTAATTGAACAACTGGAGGTGACCAAACCTTCAACAGCAAAACTGGAGAAGGTAGACCTAGACGGGAAAGCAGAGCTACTCCACAAATGGATTGCTGATACAAAACATTACCCCAGAAAAACCATTTACCACATCAAGAAAAAGAGCAATGGCAAAATGGTTCACCCCACTTCTAAGCACCATGAAAAAGAACAACAAGAAGCTGGAATTGGAATGGAGGAAAAAATATGACCAAGATAAGAAAACCCAATTCCAAAAACAAATCTGATCATATAAGAAGGAAATTCAAAAGGCAAAGAGAAGGCATTATGATGACAGAATCACTAATGCCACCAACACACAAAAAGAAATGTTCAACATCATAAACAAAATGAGAAACCCACCAGGTTGCGACAACACTCCAATACCCTCATAGAAACTATGCAAAGACCATTTAAAAAACAAAATCAACGACATCCGACAAATCATACAAAGCAGACCAACCAACCCTAACACTCAACCAACCGGACCTCACAAGGAGCCACAGCACAAACCCCAGAACTTCCCGGAAATATAAGTAGAGACATTCGTCAAGCTGGTAAAACATAGCAAGAAAGCAGGATCACCCATCTACAAATCAGTCTGCCCCCTGACATCTATCAATCAATCCTTGCACAAGGAAATCGATCAGAATGTTACAGAAACCTCTTAAATCTTTTGCTCACAACAGGGACCGTACCCTGATCCTTCAAATCAGCATATATTAAGCCACTTCTAAAAAACACAAGTGGCACTACTCTGGATCAAATCATTCCTAGCAGACAGAACAGAAACCATATGGATAAAACCCTTCAAATCTACTCCACGAGTTAACGACTGTGGAGTACCACAAGGATCGTCACTATCACCATTACACTTCAACATCTACCAGACTCCAGTAATCAGGATCCTCAAAAAATACATGCTACAACTATGCAGACGATATTCAAATAATCTACACAACTGAAGATACTCAAGCCGATCACTCAACCCTAGTAGAATGTCTAAAATAAATATTTGACTGGATGAACGCCAACAACTTGAAAATCAACCCAGGAAAGACAGAAATCATGACTATTTCCAAAAACAAACAACACAACACCTACATCCCCTGGCCAATGGAAATGGAAATGGGAAACCATGCCCACATCATCTGAGGTATTAAAAAACCTGGGAGTCCTAATGGACAACGCCCTAACCTTAGAACCACAAGTAAACACTATAATTAAGAAATGCTACTTCCTCCTTCACACAAGAAGAATCCTACCTTTCCTCTCCTTCACCCACAAAACACTGACAATCGTCGCCCTCATCATGTCAAGAATCGACTACGCTAACAGCCTCTACCTCCGGATTCCGGAATACCTCCTGAAGAAATTACGCTTCCAAAATGCAGCAGCCAGACTCTTCCTCAAACTATCCAGAAGAGACCATATCACCCCTACACTAAAAACACTACATTCGCTCCCAATCAAACATTGGATCATGTTCAAAACAATGTGCATAACATACAGGGAAATCAGTGGACAGGGAGCAGAATTTCTACAAAAGAAAAAAAACAATCTACAAGCCAGCAAGGCTCTTCAGATCAAGCAATGAAATTCGCCTGGAACTGGAACCAAAACCATACGTCAAGAAAAAAATAGGGAGCTCCTCTTTCTCCCACCTAGCTGCAAAAACCTGGAACCACCTCCTGAAAGAAATAAGAAACACCAAAGACCACCTAAAACTTAGGAAACTTCTAAAAACCTGGCTCTTAAACACCTCGGAACCAAACTGAAACAACTAAACAATCAAACAAGAAACACAAAGAACAGATTGACGGAATATAGGATGGCACAGACAACACGCAGGACCAACTAAAGGAAACTTCTGCAAGAACAAGAGAGACGACGCCAGGTGGAATAGAACACAAGTGACAAACCCATGAGGACATACATTTAACATACATGCCCAGCACCACAAACAACCTTGCCCAATCAGAAAGGGCTTAGGGCACGGCGTAGCTCGCAAGTAAATCAATCCAAACCTTGGTTACAGCAAAGACAAACTGGGATAAAGGGCTAGCCGAATACAACGATGAAAACATGAAAGTAGTTAACTTAGCATAATGACAAAGAGATGAAACAGCCCTATCATGCTGAAACCTGACCACTGAAAGGAAGCAACCTTCTTGAAATCACAAAGGAGATGCAATAGGAATATGCATCTCTTCTAACAAGGATACTAACCAACCCCAAAAACTTCTAAAACCCTCTCCGCTCCTCACACACCTCTCACACTCTAACCAAACACAACCACACCTCTTAAAGCTGCAGCAACCCGCACGCACTTCACCACATCGCAACAACAACCACACCACACAGACCCCCAAATAACAGCACACGACGGACTCAGGACCAAATAACACACCAATATGCTTGCCGAAGGGTGTTAACCAAACTGAAGCTGCCAACAGTACTTCAGAGCTCCCTTGCACTTTTCCAAACGTTGTCCCACTAACACGCCTAACCTACCCCCCTTTGTTACAGATCTAGCAGAGCGCCAGGGTTCCACTCCGGTGGTGATAGTGCGCGGTACAAATATCCTTTAACATTAACATTGACTTATATACAAAAAGACATATTACAATTAAATAAACCTAATTTATCTTTAGTTGTCGAGACAACCCGACAATTTATAGAAGCTAACTGCCAAGAAAAAAGTCTCCAAAAGGAAGAAGAAGCAAAAAGAGAATCAAAAGGGATGTGTCATCCTCCACCTATAGCAATTGAAACTAGGAATCAGGGAAATTTCCCCAAATTAGTTACTAGAGAAATTAATGGGGGAGATAGAAGGTCTATTGTACCTAAAGAAAAGGGTGACTACAAACCTGAAGAGTTTCGAAGTCAGAAATCTATAAGAGCATTATGCTTTTCATGTGGACAATCTGGCCATTTAGCCTGACACTGTCTCTCTAACAAAATAGAGGAACCAATGGAGATTGGCTATCTTATGGGACATGAGTGGGAAGAAGATGAGGTAGAGGGAAAGGAAGTGGAAAATATTAGCAATCTGTTTCTGAACAGTAAAACATTTAAAATGCATGCTTTGGCAATAGTTAATGGGGTTGCAGTTAAAGCTGATTGATTAAGATGTAACTTAATAACTCTCAAAGATCAGAAAAAAAGCCACCCAATTAAAGTAACATGTTTACATGGGGATGAAGAGATCTATCAAAGAACCCTGGTTACTAGTGGAATTCTAGGGAAAGCTACAAGAATAAATGATGTCATTATACCAGGTCTGCCTGAAAGAAATACTTATTGGAACTGATTTCCATAACTTTGAGAAGTTACAAAAGAATGCTAGTAAAACCTCTTCTTCTTCTTATTCCCCCATAAATTCTTGGGATTAAGAGGAAAATGTTTCAGGAGATCCAGTTTGGAACTGGGGAGTTCAAAAGTCTCCTTTGAGTAAGGGGAAAGCTAGTGAATCAGGTGCAGAAAATGAACCTGAAACTGGAGGCTAGGTCTCTAGGGGAAGGGTATATGATGAATCCTGCAAATCCATTGTGAAATCCTAGCCCTAAATCTCCTCCAATCTGGCCAGAGGAAGGCAACCACTACCTGATCCTATACGCATATGCACAATTTAGTTCACTTCATAGCCTGCAGTGGATCGCGTCCTTGACAACAGAGTGGATTTTGCGAGATTCATGCAGCCAAGCTATTTCCCGCAACTTGCTTCAACTTCCGTAAGGTGGCCCTCCATGAGATGACACAAGGTACAATACTTAGTAATGTGCTTCATAATCTTTTTCTCTTAATTGTAGTTATAGCGCAACTATACGTCCTATCACGCTTCTTTCTATGTACTCTATACGATTGTTTCTTCATTAGGTACATTGATCGTGAAAAGTGTGGTTATTTCTGTTCGAGCCACTTGCTCTATTCACGCCACATACTCGGATATCAGAAGACACATCATGCTATTCCTGCACTTAATCTAGGGTGTGTATCATCCAAGTACGTTGTATTCTGATTATGCCTCTTATAACCGCATGAAGTCTTGGACTGTCCAGTTCTTTTTGAAATACTGGCACTTCATTTAGGCCTCTTTGGCTACCAACGCGCACTTTACGAGCACTCACGGGTGAGTGTGTTGTCACGTATGTGTTTGCTTGAAACTGGTCACTATTCTCAAAACAGCATAAACCATGTATTGGGGCATCATACACTTATTACCACGTGGATAAGCTATATATTACACAAAAAAAGCAGGTATACTAACAGATGTCTAAACCCAAAATATACAATGACAGTGGGTATATCTAATACCCAGAATTCACACATGAACGTTAAAACGTTTTTTATTAAACATGTAAATGCTAATACTCATAAAAGGATCACATTACATACAACTCCATAAAAACATATAAACCATATATTCCACAGTACACAAGAAGTACAAACAATGTGGGTAGATTCTTCCAATAAATAGGTCAACACCATGTGATACTTCACATGGGGTTGTTTTCCTTTTTTACAAAAATACTGCTATTGTATAACAGTGTTTTTGTCACAATGGCTTATGTAATACTTAATTGATTAGCAGCGAGAGTCCAAAGTGCTAGATTAGCAAATGTCCTTTTTTAATAAATTAGGATGTCAGCCAAAAGACATTTGCTAATCTAGCACTTTGGACTCTTACTGCTATTGAAATAATGTTTTAGGTTTTGATACATACCGGCAGAGAGCGTCATCTATTTTTCATGTTCTAACTTCTGTTCTAATCTCTCCCGAGCTTTCACATCTCCTATTTGCATTGCTCCATCAGATCTATGCGAATTCCCCACAGGACACTATAGCTGATGCTTGGTTTCAGGTTTCTGGTCTCCAAACCTTGAATGCAGAACCTCAAATCTCAGCAGGGACTTTTGCATCTCATACTAGTGCTAAAACTTAACCAGTGGTTGTTTGATCTACCCAAACACCTGAAACGCCTGAACTATATCCAGAGCCCTCTCATGTTTCTGATCTTATTAATTACTGCTACTACTTTCTTTTCACCAGGAGAAGAAACCAAATGATCTCCAAAACTATTTGTTGGTATTCGCAGGAACTCTGTACTACGGTAATGACTACAAGGAAAACACAAGGTGGTAATTGAAGTGAGACTGCAGACACAGTGGACCTGCCTCTTGGCATGCTCCAAGTTGTGGTGCCAGGGTATTGCAAGTTTGTAAATTAGAGTACAGTGTTAGTCAGGAATTCTGGGCATTCCTTTCAGTTCGAATGTTATTTGATAACTACACTAGATTCTACCACTGATACCCAGATGGCAGAGGATTGCTCTAATTCCTTCAATTCATTTTGCCATTTTGTTAGGGATTTAGATAATATGACTTGTACAATGATTCAGAATCTGACGTCTGCCCTATTAGGAACTATCAATCTGGTTTATGAGGTTGTTAAAGGTCCACGGTCCTGTGATACAAGTGTGGCATCATTACCTGAAGCTGGGAGAGATGAAGTACAGCTTAAGGGTAATTGCTGGAACCAGGAAGTTGTGAACAAAGCTGGGGAAAGGAGCTGTGTGTTTGTAAAGAGAAGCAGCTGTACCTAAGTGCCAGTAATGCAGACAGAAGAGGAAAAGAGGCTGCCCTTTTTCTTGAAGTATAGGAATGAAGAGTGCCTTGCCTACCTGTAGAGATCAAAGAGTCTCGTCTTTATATGCTTAATGATTCTGAAGTCCAAAATTGAGCAAGGAGAAGCAGAAGTACCGGAATCGTGGTGGTGTATAAACTGTCAGTGGATATCATATTGAAGGTGGTTGAAGTAGCAGTGCACTGTGGAACAAAGGAGACTGTAACAGTAGTAGAAGGGTGGTTGTCAAGAGGAAGGCAGCAACCCAAGAAGAGGCATTCTGACAATGATACCAAATGTACTGCAGAGGTCTTAATCAATTATAAAATTGTCAAAAAATAAGTTGTTAACCTAATATTTGAACTGTGTCTATTAATCTTGGAAAGAGAATGCCCACGATTACCATTGGTGCTATTTTCTTGGCAGAACTTGGAAAGGCATCTTATCAAATGAAAGCTGAAGAATTGTGACCAGTGGATTTTTGTTTGATAAACTTTTATATTGACATAGAATTCATAAGAACTGGTTCAAGACTTTTCTTTTCCTTTGAACATTTGGAAAACTGACTGAAAAATCCCGGGGAAGGGATCTACCCAGGACAGGTGAAGTTCATCCAAAATACCAGTTAAATGTTGTTAATTCTTTTATGTTGTTTATGATTTTCTTTGAATTTTTTGTTGTTTAGTTTGAGGCCCAGTTTGTTTACATTAGGAGTTATTACCTTAGCCTTTAGAACAGGAAGGGAATTCCCTGATAGAGTAGGATTATCGAGGATTTATTTGCCAATTTGTTTCTTAATAAAATGTCTATTCTTAAGAAAAACGCAAACAGTTGTCCACCTCGCATAACTGACCCCTCACATCTTTTATTAGCTGTCAAGATTACTTTAGCAAGAGGCTGGAAACGCCAGAATGGCCCGATAACAGCTTTGTGGTGGGGAAACATATGGCACATCCTGGTGGTAGAAAAGATTAGCACTTGCCTAAATGATCAACTAACTAAATATCTGTACATTTGGTCATCTTTCATTGAGCATTCACAGATGTTCGCCTCACACTTACTTTCAAGCCAATCTTCTATGGGATTTCCCAACGGTGGGAATTGCTACATGATTAACTGGCCGATGTGTCACCCCAGGTGGGGGGAATTGCTACATCTCCTATAAATTCCTGATGTATAATTGTCCTGTGGAAGAGGGGTGAATGGGACTCAGTAAAGGGAATCTGATTAAATACAAATATGCATAGGTGCATGATTTCAAAGTTGGTCATGCTTGGCCTCTGTGTTGCTGTTTAACATTCTTCTGTTTTGCAACCACAAAAGTTAAATACAAGTTATTTAAAAAAGTGAAAAATAGAAAACACTGAATTAATAGTCTCCAGGCTTTCAGATGAGATTTCCAGGAAAAGCGAGAAATAAAGTTTACACTTTGGTGGGTTAAGTTATTCAGAAAGTAAATATATTATAATCTTAGCAGTTGCTTGGGTCTTGCAGGGACTGAAAAGCCAAAAAGGAATTCTCCTGGAGTTTATTGTTTTATCCATTCCTCTATCCCTCTCTCTGAAATGTATGCGCTCCGAAAATGATTAAGGTAAAGGAGAGCACCTAGATTCCAAGGTACCTGTCTGGTCAGCAGTTCCTGTTGAAGTTTTAGAGTCAAGAGGCCTGGCACATTAATAGGGTAAGTGGTGGCAAGTTCTCCTATTAGCTCCAAATGAGCTTTCAAAGGGGCACCAAGAGCAGAAGCTGCTACACCCTTTAAGCATATACATATTTCTTCTCCTGTGCTTATTTTAATGTAGGCAGTTTTGTGGCCTAACTGCTGTCAGAATGCCAATTTATTTATGTATTTATTTATATATTTATTGATGTATTTATTTATTTATTTGTTCATTTACTTATTTGAATTTGTGTCCTGCAGTGGACCTACCAAGAGGATATCAGAGTGCCTTACAAAGTTCAAAATGGAAGAGGGAAGTAGCATCAAGAATAATGTTCCTTGAAATATTCACATTTTGGGGGCCTGCTTTAGTATTAACAACCAACAAGTTTGAAACACTGAATACAGTTGATAGGGACAGTCCCACCATTGACTTACATTTCAGGCCAATCCTTCTATATAGAAACCTGCGGACTCAACATCCAAAGTAACAAGACCACCACTGTTACGATCGATTCTACTTTGCTCAGCCTTTGGTGCAAAAGTTTTATATCCACTCAGATTAAATTAATCCGCATCCTGGTTTCCTGTAGACACACTATGTTAGCGGATCTTAAATAATGCAGCCAGTCCTCATCACAGTTTATTTCTGATTCCTGACACATTCAAGAAAACTAAGTTTACAGGGGTTATAACAGTTTGTGACTTTACCTCCTCCTGGACCTCTATCCCCTACCATACTAAATATCAGCTGGTTTGTGCAACAGAAGGCAGTCATATACTCTTTCTCCAGCTTGTTTTAAAAGAAATATTTTAATGTGACCTTTATTTGGAGCACAGACCCTCCCTAATTCTGCTTTCAAAAGATCCATAATGGGTGAGGTTTGGTTTGTGGGTGTAATAACACAATCAGCCTGTACAGCACCAGAAATCCCTGCGGACAGAGCTGGGTTAACACATTCCTGCCAGGAATCATGTAAATTACAACATTTGGATCTGAAAAGATGTATTTCCCTTTTCTTGATTTCCCTTTTCTTGCTAAAATCTCTCTATACTGGATTAGGCAAGCATGGAAATGAGTATTGCTAAAACAAAAGCATACATTTCAGTCTCCACAATGCATACAATCTGCTAATATCCTAATTGCACTAAATTATTTGTAAAGAGACCTCCATAAATCCTAAAGTTTCTTGAATGGCAGCTATTAAAGTACGTTTACAGGTGTTCTTATTGCCATGGGTTCTCCCTTTGAAGGTGTATATTAGGTTCTGATTTCTCCATTCTTTCAAGGGGTCCTTTTCCTCATCCCTCGTCTCGGAACTTCATTCATTTCCTGTTGTAGTATTGTCTGAGGTCATTGCCCCAAATGTAGAGGCTGTGCTTATACAAGCATCTGAATGCCTAGACTTATTAACCAAGGTCAATTTACTATCCACTTCTACCAAGCCTATTTACAGCTGTTCATACAATTTTTTTTCTTGCATAGCTCTGTGCTTGTGGCTTCCATTTATGAATACGATTCTATGAGGATTGTTTCCCCAAGATATCCGTTTGTCCTCGTTATGGATAATTCAGGGTCTCACAGTGCTCCCTCTATAGGTGGAGGTACCTGGCCCAGGTCTTGGCTGTCTCTCCTGGTCATGTTGTTCTCCTTAACCACTCCCTGGTTTCCATGAGGTGTCTCACAAGTGTTGACTTTGTGCTTACACCCCACCATACGAGTTAGATTGTCAATTATCCTCAAGGATTTGTATAGGCATGGCCCTCATTACAAGTCTGCCGGTCTGGAATTAAGGATGCTGGTAGCAACGTACCAGCACCCATTCCGGACCAGCAGACTAGAACTGTGCCTGCCGGGGACTCTGCACCTGGCAATTCTGATCTGCCGGCTGCATCAGCCCCAGTTGGCACAGTTTTTACAGAAGCACCAACACCATTAGAAATGGTGCCAGTGCTTCCATCCCCCCACTCTGAAAGAGTTGTGTGGGACTCCATGATGACAGGGTGTATAGCTGGAATGGGATAAAACATTCTCCTTGCACCCCTAAAAGCCATATGCAGTGTTGGCAAGGGGACCACTCGAGACATTGCGTACTCAAGCTCAGGCTCAGATTCTCGGGCCCCCACCAAATCATCCTCTTACACTGATACAGAATAGGGTTTGGTGTCTCTAACTTTCTGGCTGAGACAATTTTCTTCATATAGCCTATTGATGGAATGTTGCAGGGCCTCCAGTATAAACCTGCCAGACGCTGGCTCTAGAGGGCCTTAATTAACCTCCACTATGTCTTCAGGGCATCTGGCACAAGAGACATTAGGCACAAAGTGTGCCGGGTGGGGGCTTGGAATGCCCCCAATATCCGTCTGGGTTGTGAGGGTATTGGGCAGAATCTGTTCTATTTCACCTGATGTATGCATAGCAGGGACCATCAAGAGCAGTTGAAAGTTGGATGGTGAGCTCGTAGGAGCAGGATACTCAGGCAAATGTCATGCAGAATCATCTGTACTGACTGTAAATTTCTCAGGGCTTTTCACAGTGGTTGTGGGTAAGCCCACCTGATAGTAGTTTGGCCCAGGTCACTCCGGGTGACGTGGGATTCTAGTCATCCTGAGTCTCATGGCAGGCTCGGGGCAAGCAGTTTTGGCTTTGCCCTTAGACCTGTTCATAGATCTATGCTTCATCAAGTCAGAAACATAGCCCCACTGATCTACGGGAACCATTATATTTGAGAGCTAAGAGCACAAGCAGGGGCCAACAGCAGCAGCAGACAATGCGCCCCTTTGTTTTTCTTTTTTTGCGGGGGTTCCTCCCTGTTACTCAGTTGTGGGTTTCGGGTAGCTTAATATCAGCAAACTGGCCCCTATGCCACAAGCCCGCTACTTGGTGCAGCCAATTATGCCAGAGAGGCTAAGAGGCTACGAGACCAATCTGATCCCCCCACCAAGAGGTACAGCAATATGGTACAATGCACTTTAATTATTATCAAATAATCAGAGAATCAGTAAATAGACATAGGTAAGAGTCACAGAGATGTTAACTCAAAAGGCCAGGGGAACGTAGAGGAGTGCTAACTCCCCCACTCACTTACCACATCTCTTCTCTCCACCTTTTCCCCTCTACTTTCTCCCACATTCTTTCGGTCCCTGGGAGACTTCAATCGGCCAACCTGATGAAGCCAACACACTGTCACCCCTCCAACATGCCAAAGGGGAGCGAGGGGGAGAGCGGAGCAGCAAACATAAGGCCTTGTTCCCAAGTGAGGCCAGGACCAAAAATCTGTGTAGCTATGCCGTGACAGGGCCGGTGTAGGCATAAGTCAGAAAGCAGGAAAGAAGAATGCTCACGAAGAAGGAACCTTGTAATGTAGAGCCATCAAACCGCACTAGTTCAACCAGCCCCTTCCGATAGTTCTAAGGCAGCTTAACCCGACTTCATGATCTAATGTAGGGATGTAGGCAGGCTTATCTGGGCATCGAAGGGTGACTTCTTTCCTACTTGCAGAGCCTTATGGGCACCTGTGCACTTGCCAACTAATCAGCATTTAGTCAAGGCCACCACGCCTTACCATGGCTGTGGTTTCTGCCTCACTGCCACAACGATGGCTGCTATGTCCTGCACCATCCGAGGCTCAGGTACATCATTGGACCTAAAGTAAAATGCCATCAGCTTCCACAGAAGCAACCACAACTTGCCTTCATAGCATTTTCTGGGGATCTGTCAATGCCCCTACACAGGGAACAAAGATAGATCCTATTATTCTTGCCTTCCCCTGGAGCACCTCTACAGTGACTCTAAAACTAGCTCCTTTCCCTGAGGGAAAGACTTGGCAGGATCTTTCCCTCTTTTTATGGCATACTTCCTGTAAACCCAGCACCTTTTGGCTTTCTGAACAGGGATGCCCATCTCTTACTGAATGTCCATTGAGGTGAACTGAACTTCCCACATTTTTGACTCTGGAATTTGTATATGGTTCCCTCAAAAGAGGATAATAATGATGCTAAGGAGAAAGGGGGCTGAGACTTTCTCTGGTAGTCATCATAACTAGGGTCTGAAGACTTTTTTGAGCATTCTCCTTTAATTGTTGGGACATTTTAACCTCCACAGGGTATGACATGGTATTCCCAGTCCTTCTAAGTTCTATATGGCTTTCTATTCCCGTGGAAAAGGGACTTTCCTGAGATGTTAAGTAACTGGGAAGGTGGTCCTTTTCCCCTGCGGACTCGTTGTGAGCCAGATCACAACAAAAGTTGGAATATAGCTTAGCTTCCGCTTTTGAGTGGGAAATTTTTTTTCATTGGAGTCTACTCTCCCCCGGTTGATTATCAGGGGGTCCTTCTTCTCCCCCCACCCCCGGATTGTACTGGGTGAAAACTCCCGTAGGTTATCATATATCAAGTGGCACATCAACTCACCTTTTCCAACCTTAACTGGGATTGACGAAAAGTTCAAGAGGGCAAACGTAATTTCCTCCCTACAACAGGACAGGAGGGGTAGTATTCTGCCCTCTTTCTTTCGGTCAGTTCACTCAGGAGGCATAATATAGATGACCAAATTAGTGGGAAGGTTTACCTGTAAATCCAAAGAGATGATAATCTTGTTTCTGGCAGGAATGATACTCGGTGGGACAAAAAAGATGATACCTGTTCCCCTCTATAGTTTCCCTTACAGGATTAATAGATGGAAGGTGACCCCACCCTAGAGTTTAGATGGTTGTGGGATTGATGGGTCTCTGTTTCTTGGATAGATGACCTACTAGTGGAAAAGATTACGTTAATCAATTATTTTCCAGGCGTAGTAATGGAGGGGCCAGAGATTATGTGATCCATCTTGCTGATCATGTGGATTCCCCTGTTTTTGTCAATTAGGTAGCAGCCCACTGCTGACACCATATGTGAGGTTTAGGAGTATGACTCGGACACAAAGCTGATATGGTGTTTGTCAAAGACTTTTATCGAACAACAAAAACGGGGGTTGGAAAAAGGTGCTAACCTGCCCTAACTCTAAGAGGGGTTTCCCTGCCTCAACAAAACCAACTATTGGCTGTGTCAGAATGTCCAAAGTAAAGT
The DNA here is from genome assembly GCF_040938575.1 of Ambystoma mexicanum. NCBI lineage: Eukaryota > Metazoa > Chordata > Amphibia > Caudata > Ambystomatidae > Ambystoma > Ambystoma mexicanum. Next base: position 874,116,424 of record NC_090936.1, read on the forward strand.
TGTCTGTCCTGTGTCCAAATCCTAATCTGGCCCTCACAGCTAAACACAATATAAAGTAAAAAAGGGAATTGTCTCTCATCTGATCACTTACAGTTTGCTCCAAAGTCCCAGAATAAAGGAACAAAAGGATGGTTTAAAAAAAAAAACAAAGTTCCATAAGATTAAGACCAAGAAAATGGTTTCCTTTGCCTAGTCATTCTCAAGCCTCTGCGTATGTTAATAGAATTTCCTCCTTCACTTAGCAGATAGTTCAGCTCTCTGCAGCATGGGTCTGAGACCCTGGTTTTCACTTCTTATCTTTGCCTTCTTTTCTTTCATAGTTTAGTGAAGCGAATCCAGCTTCCAATTGTTGCATTCATAGTATACTTGGTTTATTCACCTGCCAAGTATCCTTGTTTCACCCCGCCCCTTTCACTGAAATTAATAAGAAGGGTTTTGCTGACAACTCTCTAAGTTGCTGGGGTGTCGCTTCAATCTTTTATCACCCTTTGGTAGTTTGGGTTCACTCTCCTGCTCGAGTCTACCAGTCAGTTTTCACATAGCCAGATATGTGTTTTATAATAAAAAGTCGCTTTCATTGCCGCCGGCAGATACCCACCGTTCCCTCCGGTCCCCGAGCCCTCCTCTGCGGGCAAATATATGTTTAGCACTTTACCTGCATTGCATGTGGTATTCATTTCTGGCTCTGTGTTAATGGGACCCGGAATGCCTAGCTGCGCTTCTTCACTCCGGCATCAGCACTGCTTGGAAAAACTTCCCTTGCGAACACCGTCTGTGTTCAGGTACCGATCTTCTGCCCTTCTCCGAGGTCGTGATCTGTTCTGACTGTGAATGCTTTCTGTGTTCAGATACTGGTCTCCCAACTTCGTTAGAGGTTGCAGATCAATTAAATTCTTCTTGCTTTTTCTTCTTGCGCTCTTTATCTCATGTTGTCTTTGGCTCCCCTTTGCAGTCTACTGTACTGTCACTGCTTCTCCAGCTCTGGCTACTGCTTCTCCACGTCTGTCTACTTCTGCGGCTGCTACTACTGCGTAGCCATTTGCGTTGTTCCTCTTCTAATATATATTCCCTATAACCAATAGAGGGCTTCTGAAAACTAGACTGTGCAACATAGCCTGAAGAGGTATTCTTCACCTCTCCACCTCTCTTCTTTGTCTCAGTTTTTGGCCATACAGATTTTCTTAAACAGGTCTGCTTCTTCCTCATCCCAGTCTGGCTTAGAGGGACAACTCTTTCAACCCTACAGAGGTCTACTGTGGAGTATTGCCTATGGGAGGCTGAGAAGGGGTGTGTATAGAACTAGATGGAACTATCTGAACACACTGGGTTCTCTGGAGAAAGTAATCCCCTCTGCCATTTGGAGGGACTTCCCCTAGGGAAAAAGTGACATCACATTGCTTTTCGTCACACTACACTCAGAAGTGATTCATGAGAGTATTTCTCTTGTAAGTATATATGTGGTAGGGCTCTGGTGGGGCAATCAAATCTATGAATGCTTCAGAATCCTCTGAGGAAAATGTCTTCGTAAGGATTATCCCCCAGTGGTGTTCACGTGTTATGCCCTGAATGCATCCTTCGGAACGTGAACCTACTCAACAATATCCATCACCACATTAGTGGTACCAAAGGAAATGAGGGGGAGCAAATTAAGGGGGTTATGTTTGTGACCACCTATTACCACTTTGATTTGTTTTCTCAGGGATTAATACTACTGTTCTTTGGTGATGTTTATCCTCACTATCCCCTGGGTCTCCCCAACCTCTTTTATTTATTTAATAGTTTTTATCTTTATTGTTTAAAGGGTGGACCTAGCTCGAGTGCTGTACAGAGTGTGGGTAGCCCACATTTGTGCTGCCATCTTAGTAGCACAGAACTATGAGGTATTTGTGTTGGTAAGTGCATCCATTGAAATTACTCCTTGGTCAGGTGCTGTTGAAAGAGCCATGTTTTGAGAGTTTTGCAAAATTGGAAAATTGTGGGAGCATCCCGAGCCGAAACTGGGATCGAATTCCAGAGGGTGGGTGCATTACAAGAGAAGAGTTGTTTGAGCGTCCTCTCTTTGCAGATAAGTTGTGATTCAAGCTGTTTGGTCAATTTGCTGCGCGAGGAGTGTGTGCCACCAGATATGTGGAGCTTAGCTGCCAGGTACACTGGTGTGCGACTCGTGATTGTTTTGTAGATAATACATGCAGTCTTGAACAGTATCCTGGCTTGGGGTGGAAACCAAGTTAGCTCACGTAGGATGGGAAAAATTTGGTCAAATTTCCGTGCTCCTGTAATAAGACGTGCTGCAGCTAACTAGCTTAGTAGCTGTAATAAGATGTGCTGCAGCTAGCTAGCAAAATCACCTCTTAGCTACCAGACTTGTACCTAGCTCAGGCCTTATAGCCCTCTAGGGCCTCAGGCCTTTAGCTCTCTTGCCATGGGGAACCATTATCTGCTTGCCTAACTTTCTCAATGATGGCAAAGATCCCATTTTAGTCATTAAAAGAAATTACTAAATTCGTGTTCTTAATGGTGTCTTCACAGTTACTTTATTTGCTGAACTAAGCTGTAGGTTGGCACCAGTGCCAACAGAGTGACAAAATCTGATATTGGCCAGAAGAAGTGCAATGGGGAGTAAATGCTTCTATGTGCTATGCTGGCCCTTGTACTACAACTCGTCTCAATGCTTTTTTTATTCATAAAAGTAAACAGGTAGAAAGTGCATTGTATACCTCTTCTTTTGCTTCTATTTTGGTAAGGTGGACTGAGGGCAGACTATAATCTTCAGATATGTGAAGCAGAAACTTGAAAACAACAACAGTACCGCAAGTACCAAAATAAAAGGACATCCCAAGCAAGGTTCTATAAAAATGTGTACTTTACTTAAATACAGATAACTAATGAAAACCCGCCCTTTTAGGGTAAACACACAGAAATGTAGAATATAGATATTTAGGGGGCTCACCTTACATTTCCCTATACATTGCACAGATGGGACTTGTTACATCTGCACTTACATTCAAATGGAGCCCTTTCATGCAGTTGTGGCCAATTGCGGTTCTAACTGCAAAACAAAGGTGTAAATGCATGCGTAATTGCCTATACCTTTTTGCGCTTCATAGATTGGGTAATGCAGCCAGCAATTTAAGCATGGCATTCTTTACAAAGGATTCCTTTTGAAACCGCCTGCTTTTTAGCTAGTTTAAAAAGCGGGAAGATTCCCTAGGAATCCAAAGCATTTCTGTAGCATGAAGAGTGGACATTGCTGGAGGAAAAGGTAATACCATTCCAAGCCCCGCTCTGCCATACAAATGATTGAAAATGTGAAGTAGGGTAAGAAGCATGAATAACATGTTTATCCATGCATTTTACACATGCTTTGCACCAGGGCTCTGCAACCTTTGGCTCGCCATGTGTTTTGGACTATAACTGCCATCTATTCCTAAACCAGCTTAGTCAATAGCCAGATATCATGGGAATTGTAGTTCTAAACATCTGGAGAGCCAAAGGTTGCAGAACCCTGTTTTACACTCTGCACCACGATGATCATGACCCGTATAGACTGTATACTCTGGGTATTATAGTGTACCAGGTTCAAATGAGGGGACGAATGAATAAAACAGTGAAAACACAAAACGGAAATGATTACAGCACTACGACACAGGAACACCATTGTCCTGTGCCCAAAGTAATGAGAGAAAAAGTAGAGTAGCTGTGCAGTATGAGTTGCACATGGCCCACCTCATGAAAAGCTGGGTTTGAACTGTTTGTATCTTTGTGCACGGTAGGAAAAGCAGGGATTGTGTCCTGCAAGGAAACAAAAGCATGCGTTGTTTAAGGTTTCGTAATGGGCTGGCATTGCGACCCCTGACCATGAAAGGGATCACAATGATTGTCTTGTTATGAAGCAGGCATTTTGGTGCTAAAAAACAGTCCCTCACTGACGGAGCTTGATGCCTGGGTGTCAATTGCTGCTCCACGCAGCGTGGAAGAGCTCCAGAATGGACAGCTTCCATTTTCAAAACGAATACTGGGTAGTAACCATTTAATCCTTTGCCATCTCATGAGCAATCGCTAAACTTTAAAACGTGTCCTTCACCAAATTTCCACGACTTTCAAGTGTTTGTAATGTGGCCATCTAAATTCCTAATATAACCTTATGGACTGAGGGAGGGGTCATTATCGTGGGATAATAACCTGCCACCAAGTTATGGTTCGAGGCTCTACCTCAGGACGTAAATTGGGGAAGGAATATTATCCCAAGCGAAATTGACCACTCATTATGTCTACATGGCTATAAGCACATGGTGCTAATAGCAATACATGTTTTGGAGGTAAAGTAAAGCTATTACTTCCATTAAGCAAGAGACGCAGGGGAATAACTGAGTCAGGTAATGCCCCGGGCCCCATAGTTATAGGCCTGAGCAATGCAAAAGCATCCCGCCGGGGGATTCCAGGTCAGGTAAAGCCCTGGCAAGGGCCAATCAGAATGTTTGTTAAATTCGGATTGTCCCTCGCCAGGTACTAATAGTGAGTAAAGTAAACAGACAAACTGAGTTAGTAAATGACATTTGTTTTTATTTTTTAATATGAAAAGAACAAGGTTGTTGTCATAAGTTAACCATTTTAATTGCAAACTTCATTAAACTAGAGCAGGTTTAACATCAGCGTGCATTAGTTGTCATGCTTGGAGACTGCCCTTGGATGATAGCGGTGCGCGGTATAAATCAACATAACATAACATGTAAATGTAAAAAGTAAATTACTTCTCTATAAGAAAGTGAAAGCATTTTCCCATGTTGTAGCTTTCGTTTCGGTTTGCTAAAGAGGATGTTGCAACGAAAAAATTGTCATACCGTACGTAGAAGAGGTGTCTTGTTAAAAAAGTAGTTATTGACTGCACTCTAAACATTCTGATTGGCTTAGAGGAGGTCAGTAACGATCTCCATGTGGTAATTAAGCATTAATCACATGTTCGGCCGGCTACACCGACTGGTAAGGGCCCAGTGCCCAAGTTAGAGGCCCGAACCAAGCGAAGGCTGTAACCATGGGTGCCAGTGCCGTTACCAGGCCCTTCTTCCATTTCCATCATCAGGAAGCGAAGCTGCCTGTGCGGCCCAGGACGGAGGAGCCTCTTTCATGTAAGGAGAGAGGGTTTGGGGAGTGTACAGGTGATGGATTTCGAGGTTGGGAGGCAGGGGGAGCAGAGCCCTCGGGTAGATCCAGCCCAGGTTTGGAGCAACCTGATTGGCTTTTGCACCCGCTGAGGGTGCTAATAGCAATTACAAATCACAATGTTGCGTTTGCCCAGCGCAACCATTCTTTACAGCAAGCACCTTTTCAGGATTAGCTCTGGCCTTGCGTTCTCGCACATTTAGACTTTAGGGTACATCTAGATAAAATAAAACAAAACAAACAGCTTTATCTGGTCCAGATGATTTCTGTATGTTATGTCTTGATTCTCTCTTACGTTCACCAAACTTTCCTTGGGATTCTGTGGCATATCTTCTTTACAGGGATAGACAGTTGTTGCATGCAAGGTTAAGACTGAAACAAAATATTCCCATCATCGGTTGCAAGAAGGTGTGAGTGCAGCAAACTACATTGAACATTCTTTTTAAGATAATTAATTATACTCTACCTCCACAATTCATTATTTTTCTGACTGTGGTTGTAGACAATATCTTTCTGCTTCGTAAAAAATCTGCCAGCTGCCCACCAATGGGTACAATTATGGTCATTACCATATGCGGAACTGCGGATAGCAGGCCAACCTACAAAATGGGCAATAATAGTTAGAATACTAAATTCACTATTAACATCATTTTCTCTTTCAAACATCAAAATATGATAATTGGTGCATTCGCAGGTTAATCATTGAAAGCAAATATTGAAAGAAAAAGAACCATAGAGCAGAACATGTAAAAATCCACTTAGTAAAAGGGCCTTAGAATTTTCTTTTGCGGGCATTCCAGTAGAAGAAGTATGATGAGACGGTAAACATACCGCAAATCATTTTTCAAATAGTTTCGTTTTTTATCACTGAAACCGGGCTTACTTTGACAGTTCAAGCCAGCCCAGGAATGCTCCCTCAGCTGCTTGTTACAGGTGAGGTAGTGCTTAGTGTATTCGCTGGGCTAGCTCAGCAGCTTGTCCAAAATGGGTAGGACACCCATTTTTGGGCGAGCCGCCCCTAAGCAAAGGTTCCTGCTGGAAAAGGGAAACATGCAATCAAGGTTGGAAACAGGGACCTTGAAACAAGTCTTCAAGGTGGAAACACACATCTTACAAGCCAGTCTTCAGAATGGAAGGGAATTTCCAAATCAGGTTTCATTCTGGAAAGAAGTGCGCCTGGTTATCCCTTTCAAGAGCAAAGTGCAACAAGCAAGCTAAAGGGTCAGGATATGGTTTAGAGTGATCAGGGCCCCAGGAGAAAACCAGATGTTGGAACTCTGAGCTCAAATATCAGAGGGCTTATAACGGGAAGCTGACAATGATAACCAACTGTCAATTAACCCAGCTGCAAGCACCGAGGACTTGATCTCCTGAGCATGGTCGGGCATGGTTTGGGGGAAAGCAAGGCTGCAAAGACTGAAATGGATTATGTACTGACTTTTTGCTTTTTAATTAATCAGAGGGCATGCTCAAAAGTTCCAGGAGTCCTGCATGGAGCAGGATCAGGACAGGCTTAAGCCAGGACCAATAAGTCCGTAGACATGCAGATTTCCCAAAATGTAATCAAGGAAAGGACCACAATGCACCATTCTGGCTCCAAAACTGTTTTCTAGAATGGGGTCACTTATAGAATTCATATTATAGGTTTTGGTTTGCTAGTGGGTTACCTCTTAAGCATAATCAGCGAATGACTGAACCTCACAGGCCATTCAGAAGCTCCCCATGCTGGTAAGAGGACCAGAACCTGAGAGCACCCCTGGAAAGGGGCACCTATGAGGGCCCTTAACATGCAGAGGTCCAACAATAAAGTGCAGTCCAAGATACATTGCAAACTGTAAGAACCCAGTAGTAGGGTGCAGGGTTGCTCTATCAAGTTTATGAACTAAGACCTCTTACTTTTTCTGTGAGCAAGAAACTGGAGGATTTTAAGTTACTTGAAGTACCTTCTTAGCACACATACCGGCACCTGCAGAATTGGCTCACATTTGATCAAGCATCTTCTGAGTACTTGTTCTGGCATCTGATAGATTCCTGGTGGTGTCATTGAACACCTTCTTGGTACCCTCAACAGCATCTGGAGACCTTTCTGAGATGCTGGTAAGGAGGGTCTTTTGGCAGACAAAGACAAGCTTTTTATTCTGAGTGCTGACAGGAGAATCGTTTTTGAAGACGTACAAATTGCTCAACCCCTTAATTAGTGGCTCTGGAAATGTTAATACATTGATGAAAGGAATTGAGTACTCTTTTTGTGTCTACAGATTCTTTAACCACTATGGATGGTTTAAGCATCTCTTCTTTGAGTAAATGATCCACGGGTGATTGAGTACAATGAACATGCATGGTGGGCATCCTGTTCCGTACAGTGCAAGCAATTGCAACATCTCAGCACTTTGTGCATTGCTGCCAACTATAACATTATGTGAGTATGTCAATATCTCTTCACTCCTCATGGTTTCCTGAGTATCAGCTCTGGAGGGGGAGGGTTTGGTTTGGGTTCAGAAGTCTTTACAAACCAAACCTTGGGAGACAGATAATTGTGATATTTCCATAGTAAAAATATACTTCTTTGTAACTGAATGCTCTTGTGCAAAGATTGAGCACTTCAATAAAGCAGTATTAGAGACTAATGTTTTTGACACAGCTGTAGAAGGTGCAAGCAAATGTTTAGTTGCCAAATCGCATATGCCTTTCCATTGCACTGCAATTTAAATTAATATGACAGTTATGACAGTACTTATCAGAACGTGTTGAACAAAAACGTTAGAACAGATTTTATCCTCAACTACAAGCCCAATATTTTGCACAAAATCTACAGGTTGGTTTTCAGAAAGGAGTTTGCAGTCGGTTTTCAACATGCGAGGGAACATTTGCTCACCCTCAAATGCAGTTAATTTGGGATTAGCAGTAAACTCAATACTTAAACCAGAAGCAGATTCAGGGCCCGATTCATGGAAATTTGCTCAGAAATCCTGCAAGAGCCACGCGCCGAGAAGGACACTGCGCGAGCCTGCGTGCAAATTAAAAAATGCAAGCTCTGCGTACTCATGAAATTGCTCTTTCAAAGTAACTGTATTCGCAAGTTGCATCCTGAACTCCCCTGAGACGCCCACACACAAAGCATAAACAGCCAGATCAGCCACCGTTGCCTGCTCCCCCGGGCACAAATACACGCACCCTCCAAACAGTTGGTGGGGTGCCCCGCAAGCAGGCCTGCATCTCTGGGACCCTGCACAGGATCCCCCGTAACTGTTCCCGGCCCCCCGACAGCCTGCATATGAAAAATCGTAACTTGGTCTAACCTCAGAAAAGCTGCGCGCGAACCCCCGTAAACTGTTCCTGCACCTGGCTACACTGCTTACGCGCACCCCTAAGTAAGTTAAGAACCCTGGTTGCGTACACTGACCCCGAAATCTGACATGCAACCCACCTGCGCGCTGCAATTCCTACACACAAGTGTACTCACGCCTGCCTTTGGGTGGTGGATCTTATGAAGAACTTGCGTGGCCATTTCCGGTGAGAAAGGTTGCGCGATCGAATCCATGAATACGTCTTGTGCTGCCAAATTGTGGGCATGGGAGGGATTGCCTGCAGGCCGTCCCTCGGAACGCCCATTTTGAGCAACTTCTTCTCCATTTTTGATGCTTACTGCCCCCTTTCCAGCCCTCTGTGCAACCCACGGTTATGCTCAGCGTGGAGTCTCGTGCAAGGCCCTCAATGGCTCGTAGAGACATGTCGAGCATGCGCAAACTCCATGCAAGTCCAGGAAAAGTACTGCACATTCAATTCCATGAATCGACGAACGGAAATTTGCACACAAAATGGCGCGCAAGTACCGATTTTACGTCCATTCTGGCTCCAAAACTGTTTTCTAGAATGGGGTCACTTAAAGAATTCATATTATAGGTTTTGGTTTGCTAGTGGGTTACTTCTTAAGCATATTCAGCTAATGACTGAACCTCACAGGCCATTCAGAAGCTCCCCATGCTGGTAAGAGGACCAGAACCTGAGAGCACCCCTGGAAAGGGGCACCTACGAGGGCCCTTAACATGCAGAGGTCCAACAATAAAGTGCAGTCCAAGATACATTGCAAACTGTAAGAACCCAGTAGTAGGGTGCAGGGTTGCTCTATCAAGTTCATGAACTAAGACCTCTTACTTTTTCTGTGAGCAAGAAACTGGAGGATTTTAAGTTACTTGAAGTACCTTCTTAGCACACATACCGGCACCTGCAGAATTGGCTCACATTTGATCAAGCATCTTCTGAGTACTTGTTCTGGCATCCGATAGATTCCTGGTGGTGTCATTGAACACCTTCTTGGTACCCACTACAGCATCTGGAGACCTTTCTGAGATGCTGGTAAGGAGGGTCTTTTGGCAGACAAAGACAAGCTTTTTATTCTGAGTGCTGACAGGAGAATCGTTTTTGAAGACGACATTGCTCAACCCCTTAATTAGTGGCTCTGGAAATGTTAATACATTGATGAAAGGAATTGAGTACTCTTTTTGTGTCTACTGATTCTTTAACCACTATGGATGGTCTAAGCATCTCTTCTTTGAGTAAATGATCCATGGGTGATTGAGTACAATGAACATGCATGGTGGGCATCCTGTTCCGTAGAGTGCAAGCAAGTGCAACATCTCAGCACTTTGTGCATTGCTGCCAACTATAACATTATGTGAGTATGTCAATATCTCTTCACTCCTCATGGTTTCCTGAGTATCAGCTCTGGAGGGGGAGGGTTTGGTTTGGGTTCAGAAGTCTTTACAAACCAAACCTTGGGAGACAGATAATTGTGATATTTCCATAGTAAAAATATACTTCTTTGTAACTGAATGCTCTTGTGCAAAGATTGAGCACTTCAATAAAGCAGTATTAGAGACTAATGTTTTTGACACAGCTGTAGAAGGTGCAAGCAAATGTTTAGTTGCCAAATCGCATATGCCTTTCCATTGCACTGCAATTTAAATTAATATGACAGTTATGACAGTACTTATCAGAACGTGTTGAACAAAAACATTAGAACAGATTTTATCCTCAACTACAAGCCCAATATTTTGCACAAAATCTACAGGTTGGTTTTCAGAAAGGAGTTTGCAGTCGGTTTTCAACATGCGAGGGAACATTTGCTCACCCTCAAATGCAGTTAATTTGGGATTAGCAGTAAACTCAATACTTAAACCAGAAGCAGATTCAGGGCCCGATTCATGGAAATTTGCTCAGAAATCCTGCAAGAGCCACGCGCCGAGAAGGACACTGCGCGAGCCTGCGTGCAAATTAAAAAATGCAAGCTCTGCGTATTCATGAAATTGCTCGCGCAAAGTAACTGTATTCGCAAGTTGCATCCTGAACTCCCCTGAGACGCCCACACACAAAGCATAAACAGCCAGATCAGCCACCGTTGCCTGCTCCCCCGGGCACAAATACACGCACCCTCCAAACAGTTGGTGGGGTGCCCCGCAAGCAGGCCTGCATCTCTGGGACCCTGCACAGGATCCCCCGTAACTGTTCCCGGCCCCCCGACAGCCTGCATATGAAAAATCGTAACTTAGTCTAACCTCAGAAAAGCTGCGCGCGAACCCCCGTAAACTGTTCCTGCACCTGGCTACACTGCTTACGCGCACCCCTAAGTAAGTTAAGAACCCTGGTTGCGTACACTGACCCCGAAATCTGACATGCAACCCACCTGCGCGCTGCAATTCCTACACACAAGTGTACTCACGCCTGCCTTTGGGTGGTGGATCTTATGAAGAACTTGCGTGGCCATTTCCGGTGAGAAAGGTTGCGCGATCGAATCCATGAATACGTCTTGTGCTGCCAAATTGTGGGCATGGGAGGGATTGCCTGCAGGCCGTCCCTCGGAACGCCCATTTTGAGCAACTTCTTCTCCATTTTTGATGCTTACTGCCCCCTTTCCAGCCCTCTGTGCAACCCACGGTTATGCTCAGCGTGGAGTCTCGTGCAAGGCCCTCAATGACTCGTAGAGACATGTCGAGCATGCGCAAACTCCATGCAAGTCCAGGAAAAGTACTGCACATTCAATTCCATGAATCGACGAACGGAAATTTGCACACAAAATGGCGCGCAAGTACCGATTTTACGTGCAAATAATTCCATGAATCGGGCCCTCAATATACAATTTAGTGCCCGGATAAGAAAAAGTCAAAGACACATAGACAGCAGCTGGGTCTGAAATAGAGGTTTACTTAGGCTCTGAAGCCAAGATTACATCTTCAGAATAATACACTGGTCCACTGTCGCTCTCGTTTTCCATGTACTTGAATAAACATAAGAATTCACTGTTTAGAGAACAGCTTTTAAAGTGACAGGCTGAACTCGATTTCCCATTATTAGGGGCGACATCAGTGTTTAAAGTAGGCAAAGTAGGCCAGAGCTCATGTCAGAATGAGACCTTTCAAACACAGCAGAGCTGGATTCAGGTTCTGCATCTATATGTAAAGCTGCACTCTGCAGAAAAGCATCAGTAGTCCTACACTGTGACTATTCTGCAATGCAGGTGAAGTAACAGTACTGGCACATCCTAATACTGAAACGTCATGGCTAGGACTCTGTTCTGGAGGGATTACACGACACAGCTAAAACTGTGGACTCATTTAACTTTTCCAGATATGACCAAGTAGGCCTACCAGTGGCATTAAAGACAAATGGGATGGATGGATTCACTTCCTGAACTTAATAGACGAATTGAAATACGTTCTGTACAAAAAGACTAGAGTGTCCCTGATGGCACTCTCTTTAGCAATGGAAAATGCCACAAGACTATGTTTATGAGTACGAGTTTAAGGGCGAGGTGGGCAAGACTGGCATGCCTCAGTGTAGGTAACTCGGCTCCATGTGGACTTTGGTCATGCAACTGCCCAGGTGTATCATTAGACTTTTCTGAATGCTCTTTGGGAGTAGAGGTAGCCTGAAGGGTACTGTGAGACTAAATAGTCTGACAATGTGGAATTCCAACAGGGTTTGTTTTGGAACATTCTTTGGAAAGAATACTCCCATGCAACTTGTCTTTAGAGCTGCTAGCTTTTAATAATGGGGTGTATTAGCATTTTCTCTTTCTCCTTCTAATAACATATCCAGAAATTCATCTTCATCTTGCAATTCATTAGCTGATATCAAAAACAGAACCATAATCCATCAAGGATAGGTCTGTTATCTAAATTGAGTAGCAGCTATCTCGCAAACATTCAAGTACTCTTGTATGTCTCTCTCCTGGTCCTTTTACATGTCATCAATGAATGAATGAACTTTGGTGATGAATTCTGCCTACGCAGATAGGCTTTTTTGACTTATTAAACATGTCAGCAGGAATTTAATTGAAGGTTCCAGGAATCAGTCAGTACCCACGAGCTGCAATTGGGTCAGAAAGGTGTCCACACTGAGTTTTAAAAAGAATTCTGGAGGAACAATAGTTTAGGATATACCAGAACAAGGTCAATAGTGGCAAAGCAATAAGGCAGGGTGCTGGATGGTGAAACAATACTGCACAATTCCTGTGCAATGCACTAAGATTAAAAGTGGACCGGGGGCCATGCCACCAGGGGGCATACTCATGGAAGATGCCTGAATGTTTCACTCACGGTGCAGCGGGCCAATAAGTGACTTGAGCCCCCACTTGGGACACCCATGGGCACTTGACTCCTGACCACAAATACTCTGGGCGCACCCGCTCCAAAAATCACGAGGATTGGTGCAGCATGTCCCGAGATCCATTGTCCCGAAGACAGATCGGGAAAGTGAAAGTACTTTCTCCCGACACAGTTCTCCGCAGCTGGACTGCTGGTGAGCCACGGATTCAAGGCCAGGGTGAGCCCAGGACTGCAGAATGTGGGGGGGGTGAAAAGGGATCCTTGCTGTGGTCCTTGGAGGCGGAGGGCCCCTACCTTGCTGCCCCCCTGCCGACCAGACAATGTTGAAGTGAGAGCACCCAGGGGCACGGCAGAACAGTGCCCGGGGACCCTAAACACTCGGAGCAGATGCACAGTGAGTGGAGGTGAGGGGAACCAACATTGAAGCCCTGCGGACTGCGGCAGGGTGCAAATCCTCCTCCCACCAGGGACTGGGGGAGTGAGGCGGTCAGGTGGGATTGCCCCACCCTGTCAGTAGTTGGAGCTGGTAGAGGGCAACCCCCCCCCTTGGAGACCCTTAGCAGAGCACACCTAAAAAGACCAGCAGGAGGTGGGCTAACTGAGCCCAGGAGTAGTGTGCCGAGGTGTGGGCCCCCTGGCTGGGACTAGGGGCATGTGCCCGTCTCGCCAGCAATACATTCAGAGGAAGGCCTAAAAGATGGTGGTGGGGGACCAAGAGATCAGGGACATCCCATCAGAGCACAGTGCGTCCGCGGGTGCTAGGTGGGGCCATTGGTTTTTACCTCCTTTGTGAGACAAGTGTGGACTTCTGGTACAGGACGGGCCAAAGGCCACGAGGAGAGAGCCTGCAAACCCAGCCCTGTGAGAGGCTCCTATCTTGACATACTTTTACAGGACATCACTGTTGGAGGAGATTCAGGGGATGAGGGCAGACATTGGAGGCAAGGTTGAAAAAATAAACCTACGGATTGACAAAATGGATGAGAGATTATAGGCTGTAGAAAATATCCAATCCTCCCTCGATACGCTGGAAACTCAGATGGACAGGCGAATGGCAGAGCTGGAGAGGAGAAAAGGGGAGATCACCCTCAAGATGGATGATTTTAAGAATCAAGATAGACGGAACAACCTGAGATTCTTTGGGGTGCTGGAGAGAGAGGGTGAGACGGACAGAGATCTGCAGCGGGTCATACACGAGACTGCAAACATTTTGTTTGGAGGCAATACCATTGACGAGCCTGAGGGTGCATAGGGCAGGCAGAGTGGGTGGAGGCCTGAGGTCAGTCTTGGGATGTTTTCACAATTTCCCGGACAGACAGAAGATTTTGGAAAAAGCAAACAGGGGTGGGACCGGTGACTCTGGGAAACGCGAAGGTTACGATTTTTCAGGACCTGTCCTCCCTCACGCTGGAAAAGAGGCACCCATGCATGCCCCTCACAAAATGGCTGAATGAAAAGGGGGTCAGATACAGGTGGGGATTCCATTCCCCCTTCTCCTTTGAGGTGGACGGCTCTGACTACAAACTGGTTACAGAGGATGATATACAGAGGGTTTCAGGGGAACTCATGGGAGGTGCGGGAGCCACGACAGAGGAAAGAACGAAGGACCCTGAAGACAGACAGTGGCGTATTAAAGGGCCGAACAGGCGCAGAATGCCCAGCTCGAGGAAATTCAGGAAATTGAACACTCCCTCAGATGGGCCTACTTGACTTACAAGACCCAGCGCCTCTGCAGGGGTCCATAGGCCCATGTTGCAAGTACCGGAGGCTCTCAGGCTCTCTGTTGAGGTTTGGGCACAGTTTCAAAGGTTTCTTTGGGAGAGACGTTGATGTTTTGTTAGAGGGGCATGGAGGGGAAAGTATTATTATGATTTCGGCCCACTTCCAGGGACCGCGTTGGAGGAGGGAAAAGGTATGAGAAAAGGGGCATGGGAGGGGAGCAGAGGGGAGGGGAGTTTTGGGGGTAGCAGGCATTTGAAAAGCTGGTGGCTCATGTTTTCAGAGATCCTTGAGGAGGCGACCCATTGTACCAGGTCCCAATGCTGTTCCTGCATACATCCAGTGATGTTAACTAGAGAGAATCGTGCGCCACAGGGGGGCACCGAGGAGGGGAGGGATCATTATGGGGATGGGGGCTATGATTGGGGTATAGTTGGGGAAGGGGGTTGTTTCGCTCAAGTTTTTATGACCCAAAGAGAAAGTGTTTTATACTGGGGGTGGTCTCTCCTGGTGGAGATTTTTAAGGAGAGACGATTGACGGTTAAATGTGAAACGTCTAAACTCGCTGACTAAATAGTCCTTAGTGGCCAGGGACTAATGAGAATGGAGATTGATGTTCTTTTCCTTCTGGAAACTAGGTTCCCAAGGGGTGAGGAAAGAAAGATCCCATGTCGGCTCATGGGCCAGATGTACTGGGGGTCAGGCATGGCGAGTAAATGGGCATTGGCATTCTGTTACACAAGAGATTGAAAATGGAAGGTGTGAAGAGGGAAGGGCAATTCTTCTGTCAGGTCTCCTGAAGGGGGTCAGTTTCACTTGTATAGCTCTCCATGGCCCCCAACCAGTGCCAGTTGCGATTTCTTGAAGCCATGCTGGCAAAGGTATTGAATGAAGGTGCAGGTCACCTGATAGTGGGCAGAGATTTTAATGTGTTGGCGAACGGGCAGCTGGACAGGAGGGCCAGGGGGAAAACTGGGACAGACTCCTCCTTGGTGAGTGGGGAGGGGTTTCAGGCTTGTTTGGAACAGTATGGCCTGCATGATGAGTGGCGCTTCTTCCACCCCCAGGAAAGGAGGTACACTTTTTACTCCCAACCCAAGAGACCTACACCTGTATTTACTACCTCTGCATCTCGAGAGAGCTCATCGAGGGGGCTCTAGGATCAGCGATTCCCTCAATTTCATGGTCCTAGCAAGATATGGTATCCGTAGGCCTGTCTTTGTCAGGTTTAGCCCCCAATAATTCAAAATGGAGATGCAACGAGTCCCTGTGGAAGGACCTTGTCTTTTGTGAGGAACTTCAGGGGGCAATACGGTAGTACTTTGCTTTAAATGATACAGTGAGGTGGATCAGCGCATGCAGTGGGATGCGGGGAAGGCGACATGGAGGGGCCTGCTGATTAGAGAGGGGGCGCACAGGAAGAGAGAGAGGAATCTGTTGGAGGACAAATTGCGTAAGTATATAGGAGTTTTGGAAAGATGGTTACAGGAAACGGAGGAGGGAACGGGGGACTGGATCGAGGAAGCCAGCGGTAAGAGGAAGGAACTCAGATTGTTGGAGGAAGGCAGGATAGTTTGGAAGCTCGAGTTCCTGAAGCAACAATATTACAAAAAAGGGGCCAAGGCAGATGCCCTGTTGGCAGCATGGCTGCAAGGCCAGCGCGCTGACAGATGGATAGCAGGGGTTGAGGGCTCTGGGAGCACATTTGAAACATCAATAAGGGAAGTGGTTGAAACATTTGCTGATTTTTATGAGGTTCTATACAAGGGCAACGACCAACCAGATGGAGACGCGATAGGGGCCTACTTGGGAGGTATGTCGCTACCAATGCTTTCTTTTTAGGAGGCCGAGGCAATGGACGCCCCTATCACAGGAGAGGAGATCTTATCGGCAATCCGCAAGTTGCTGTTGGGAAAGGCACCTGGGGAGGATGGATATACAGCCGCTTTCTACAAGACTTTTGCGTCCATTTTGGCCCCTCATTTGGTCAAATTATTTAATGCTATCTTAGAAACTGCCAAGGCCCTGAAGACCTTTGTGAGGGCTCATATCTCAGTGATACACAAAGAGGGCAGAGACCCTCGGGCCTGTGGCTCGTACCGCCCAATTTCACTGCTCAACATAGATGCAAAGTTATTTGCTAAGGTCTTGGCGTCGAGACTTGAACCACATATGCTGCGACTGGGGCATTCCGATCAGGTGGGCTTCATAAGGAGCAGACAAAGGGCAGAAATGATGCGTAAGACGCTACACTTAATTGAGGGGGTCCAACGGGGGGACAACCCACTCTTCTGTCTGTTGACGCCGAAAAAGGCCTCCGACAGGGTTGACTGGGGATTCTGGAAGGCAATGCTTGTCAACTGTGGTTTTGGGCCCAAGATTCTGCAGGGCTTCCTGGCATTGTATTCAGACCCAGCGGCTTGTGTGTCTGCCAATGGGAACTTTTAAAGCTGGTTCGGGCTGGGTTGGGGAACGAGGCAGGTATGTCCCCTCTCTCTGATCTTCTTTGCTCTCTCCCTGGAGCTCCTTGCCCAGAGGCTACAGGACTACCCTTTGGTGGAAGGGATCCCTGTGGGAGGAGTAGAATATGAGCTGGGTTTGTATGCTGATGACATACTGCCACACCTTCGGAACCCAACTGCTTCGGGCCCGGTGGTGGTTGAGATAGTACAGCGATACAGGGCCCTCTCAGGTTTTAAAATTAACCTGGGAAATCCATACTTTTCCAATTGGCTCAATTGAGGGTTGAGGATAGACAGAATCTGGAAAGGTTGGGGATGAGAATCGAAGAAAACCAACTGCGGTACTTGGGTAAAAATATAACAAGGGGCATAGGCGACTTGTATGGGGCAAATTTCCCACCCCTCCTGGAGAGGCTATTTGAAGATCCAGAGAAATGAGGAAAATTGACAAAGTCATGGCTGGGGTGCTTAAGTCAATTAAGATGAACTTCCTCCCCTAGCTCCTGTACTTATTTCTGATGCTCCCGATTTCTATCCCAGACTCCATGTTTTGTGAGGTTAAGGGCCGCCTCTTGAGGTTTTTGTGGCAGGGTAGGAAAGCGAGGTTGGCATATGAGGTCCTGGTGCTTCCAAGGGAGAGAGGTGGAGTGGGCTTTCCGGACATCCACTTGTATTACAAAGCATCACCGCTCAGAGTCCTCATCCCGCATCTGAGGGAACATGAAGACTGCCAATGGGTGGGGCTGCATAACTTTTATCTCAGAACGGCGACAGGAGAATGGATAGGGGTGCCAAGAGACCGGCTCCTGATGAGGGTCAGAGAGCACCCAATATTGGGTGCCATTTGGAATACATGAAGGAAAGGCTCAGAATGAGGGGCGTCACGACATGGCCATCCCCGCTTAGTCATCTGTGGGCCCCAGGTGTTAGGGACCGGATCCTGAATTTTGACAAATTCCAGACCTGGTTTGAGGTGGGCCTGTCACAGTGTTACGCTCACCTGGTCTCTGCGTAGGCATTGGGGCATGGTTGCAGCCCTCCGAGGAATGTGATCACCCCCATCAGATCTCTCCCCCTGCGGATAGGCTGTGGACTGCGACAATTGGTGATTCTGCTCCTGGTATTTAGTGATGGTGAGCTCTCCGTCCTTCTGCTTCTGGCAGGGGTCCTTGTTGATGGGATCTAGTTGCTTCACTGATCCCTGGTGAGTAACAGTCCAGTACAGCTGCGATTATTCTTCTCTTGATTGGTAGTAAGTGTTTTTCAATGTCTCTTGTCTTATCCTCTTTCTGTTTTTCCCCTTTCCGCTTTCTGTCTTGTATTATTGCTCTCGATTTTGTTGTTATTTCCTGAATAACGTTTTCTCTTCTGCTTTCTTCCCAATAGATGGAATTGCGGCTCAACAGCAGCTGTGGAGGTGCAGAACACGGCCGGGAGGAAGATAGTTGAAATCGCAATGTCTGACAACAGGTGAGTGATGGTTTAAAGGAAAGCGGGAGAGGGAATGGGAGCGCAACCTTAAACTCAATGGGGGTCATTACGAGGTAGGGGGTAACCAGGCCGCTATTTGCGGCATGGCTACCCCCTTACCGGGTACCGTTAATAACGGCCCATTTTTAGCACCCTGATCTGCTTGTGGGACCCTGCCACTCCTAGTGAGTCAGCACGTGCAAGGCAACTCAGTGAATAGCAGCCCCACCCCAGAGTACACGTCGGCTGCTTTAAGTGATGAAATTGTCCATGTTAAATGGACTTTGTACCCAGAATGAGGGGCTATGCTTACAATAAAAGCATTTTATCCCCAATAAATGTTTCTTGTTGTCTGTTATTTATGAGCCTGGTGCCAAAGGCGCCAGGACTGTTTCCAACCGGGCCCTGTCTGTGTTCTTGGGTTCTTGGCCCGATGACCATGACACAAGGGTTGGTCAGTTGTGGAAGGATGGCCAGTGTATCTCATTGGTCGACTTGCAGAGGGCACTGGGAATAGGGAAACCGTCAGTGTTCTCATACTTGCAACTGAAAAGGTGGTCACAGCTGGAGGGACATGGTGCAAAGAAAGCTTACCTCCCTGGTGAAGGTATTGGACTCGAGTACAGAAATGACCAGCCTGATCTCTTCCCTATATGGGGCTCTGGTGAAGCCGGGTGAGGGAAGCACGGGTAAGCTCCGCAGCAGGTGGCAAGGGGAACTGTGCCTTGAAGTGAATGACGCGCTGTGGCATAGAATGTGTCACGGGGCATATAGCGACTCTATAGCATGCCAGTATAAACTTCATGCGATCAAACTACTTCAGATATGGTAGTAGGACCCAGTCTGTCTCTCTAAGATGTTCCCGGAGGTGAGTCCACTGTGCAGGCATGAATGTGGGGAGTGGGCCATCTAATGGCACATGTCGTGGGGGTGTGAGAGGGTCCAAATTCACTGGGTCGAGGTTCTGGGGTGAATTAAAGACTTGGAAGGGGTTCCCAGGAAAAAGAACCTGTTGTTGGTACTGTTCGGTCTGGAAGGTACTGAGGGGGAGTACACCAGCTTGCCGCACCTGCCCCACTTCTTATTGTAGGCCGGAAGGGGTTGTTTAGCAATTCACTGAAAAGGTTGCTGCTTCCATGTAAAACGGAATGGATAAATGTGAGTAAGAATGACAGAGAGGATCACAGTGGCAATACATGAGAGAGGTCTAAACCTTGAAACGGAATGGGTTGAATTTTGGCCCAGGTACATGCCCATGTGACTGAAAATGGGGCACTTGGGGTGGTGTCGGGGGACTCAGGGGTGGCAGTGGAAGGGAGTGGGGGGAACAGTATTCCAAGGTGTGCAAAGGGGGGAATGGTCCATTGTGTCAGAGAAAATCAGTTGTTTATGTGGGAGGACGTGACAAACCTTAATACGTTTGGTTTAACCCAGGTCAAGTGGAACCGTTAGCATACATTGGGGGGATGGGCAGGGTGGGTGCTGGGGGACAAACATGGGGTATGTTATGGGGGTCATTGTTCATTGGTGGTTTTGTAATCGGATTACATTTCTTATTTGGTTGTATAGTGTTTGTTTATATTTGAAAATGTCAATGAAGTCGAAATCTTTACGACACAAGTGGACTGGGGGATGCGGCATGAGCTAGGTAGAAACTGTGGTGTTTAGAGAACACAGGAAGAGGACACACACATACAGGCAGGGGCCAGGAGGATAGCTCCGGGGCAACCTGCCTGTCTTTAGAATAAGGCACTCACATGCAGCATGGGTTTGATACCCGGTCCCATGCGTAGAAGATGAACGAGTGCACATGAAGCATGATATGAACGCATGATAACAATAATAGTAACCCTCAATAGAGACAGGAGATAAGCATGAAGGTTAAAGAAATAAAAAGTAGCCAGTGTGAAAGGAAGCCGGTAAGAGGATAGGCAAAAGACAATAGAAAAATTCAAAGGTGAAATTATGAAGATCTCTTAAAACAAATCACCATAGAAGAAATTATAGTTTCTTGGGGGGCGCTGTTGAGCAGCCGAAAAGATGGCCGCCTAGCTACGGAGCTCCCAGACCCACAGACCTACATCGGCGGACAACAGCGGAATCCATACATCTCCAACCCAGATACGGTACCGGATAACTCCCCTAGCTGCGGGGCACATACTGTGAAAAATCTGCTGCCTGGGACTTAGCTGCTGCCGAGATACGACCGACTGCGCCGGCCGACCCCGTGCGGCCGGTGGGCCTGCCTCCTGGACCTCGGAGAGCGGGGCGCTGTGGCATCCGTGTGCGCCGCCGCCGGGCCGGAGACCGCCCACCCAGCCTGGGCCAGCAACGGGTGCTTCTTCTGGTCTACCGCCGCGAGGCCCGCTGATCATGGGGGGAGGAGATGAGTGCCTGGGGGTGGGTTGCGCGCTGCCAACTATCCGCTGCCTCGCCAGAGCTCCCGCGGGCCCGGCTTTATCGCTGAGGCGGCGGCGGCTCGCTCCCGTCTCCCCCCTCCACCTCGACATTACCTGCTGTTCCCCATCTGGGCGTGGCAGTGGTTTGCCGTACTCTGGGCCTGCTCACTGCAGCGGTAGCTGCTCCCTGACCCTAACGCTATCAGAGGCGGCGATGACCGCTGCCGCATGAAAGTCTCCCCAGCCCTTCCTCACTCGCGGGCTGGGAGCACCACTTGAACAATCGCGCGGCTGCTCCTCACGGCGGGCAATTCCTTTAATCCACCTACGGGACATATGCAATCAGGGAGCTGAAATAGCACTATAAATTACGAGGGGAGAGGGCACCCTTCACTATTGGTGGCTACAACTGGTAGCAAGAACAACACTATGCCCAAGAGGGCCCCACATCCATTGAACTTATCCAAGTGAGCCTCAACACCACCAAACACATTTCTGGCTACTCTGGAGCCCATCGAACCTCTCTCCAGCTATCTCCGCCGACTGTACCTGCGGCGGTCACGGTGATCCTGCTAACCCCACTCTACATGCCCAAACTACTGTTCAGCTGCCGCCCCCACTACTGCACTCCTGTACTGAGTTCACTACTAATCTGCCCATCTGAGACAGCAATGTCGAACAGAGCAACAGGAGCGAACAAGGTAGGCGCCATGGACAAGTTCACCAAGGCAGCGCCCAGGTCAGACCAGGCATCCTCCTCCATGGTGCAAGAAGACTGTGAGGCCCTGCCGGATCCACCTCCGCCTGATTTAACTGTAATGATGGAGCCTATGGGCAAAAACTTTGCCGCCTTCCATGAAAAACTGGACAATATAAACGCTAACGTAGCCGCCCTCAGAGCCAAACTGGACCAACATGGTGCAAAAATCACGGTGGCAGAGCAAAGAATAGGAGCCAACGAGGATAATGTTCACACCTTACAGGGCATCATCGCAGAGCTCATCCAAGATATGAAACAGGTCAAAGCCAAGTGTGATGACCTCGAATCGAGGTCACGGAGAAACAATATACGCATAGTGGGGGTTCCCGAAACGGCTCTAAAGGGTTGCATGGAACAGGTGGTCGAACAACTCCTCAAGGACCTACTTGGCAACCCAGAGCTATCTCCATTCTTCACCATGGAAAGAGCACATCGCTCCCTGGCACCCCGACCCAAACCTGGAGACTTTCCCAGACCAATAATTGCAAAACTGCTAAGCTACAAAGACAGAGACCATATACTACGCTTAGCCAGAGAGAAAGGGGAACTAAGGCTGGACTCACAAACAATTAGAATCTTCCCTGACTTTTCTGTGGGAGTGCAGATGGAACGTCGTCAATTTGGAGGAGTCAAAAAGATGCTGAGAGAGAGGAAAATAGAGTATGCAATGCTCTTCCCGGCTCGCCTAAAGTTTACCCATCGTAACAAGATATACTTCTTTACTGTTCCAGACAAGGCAGTTAAATTCATCGAGGCGCAAATCCCGTTAGCTGACCAAATGGAGGAACCAATGAATGATAACTGACACCCAAGGCTGTATGACCTTACTATGGACTTTATCAGCTATGCCTCTTCCAACTGGTCTCGAACCTCGTCACCTCAGCATATAAGTTGGGGACCAGACCACTCCAACAATGGCTTGGTTCTCATGACCTAAGTACTTACTTAACCACAAAACAAAAAAGTGTCCTGACAGGTTCACTAAATATATATATAAATTTAATTTATAATAAACTTCTCAATACCAGAAATATGGCACAAGCTATCTAAAGTATTTCCTAGGTATGTGTTTTACAGTTTTCTGTGTCCACCTAAGTTTTCATAGGGATACATTTTACAAAAATCACCATTTCGTACTTCTGTTTAAGCATTATACAGAAGTAACTTTTTATTACTTCAATTATTACTCATAAGCAAGGTCTGTCAATTACCAAGCACTATTAGCTCAACATAAATTCCAAATCAAGCAGAATATGTACAAAAAAGAACCAATAAATATCCATGTTCATGTACACAGTATTTCATACAATGCAAAAGACAGTTATATACACACATTAGAAAAAAACATTTGAAAAAACTTTTTCTCAGAATAGTCAACACTATATAAATTTTGAAGTTGATAGGCCCCCACTCAGAGGTTGAAACCATATGTCTCTGGATTATAAATTTTCAGTTCCATTGGGGGCATTTTCAATTGGTTAGCTAAACTCAAGGTCTACTAGCTAAACTCGGGGTCAAGATAGATGACCCATATTGGCAGTAATTTGTAGGTCCAGAAAATGGATTGTATGGTGGTCATACTCCATGGTGAAAGTAATAGTATCGTGTAGTCCGTTGAGATATGTTAAGAATTGCCCAAGTAGTTCTTTGTTCCCTTCCCAGATGAAAATAATATCATCTATATATCTGTACCATTTGGAAATGTGTGAAATAAAGGGATTGTTGTCATTTAGTACAAATCTGTCTTCAAAGTTAGCCATAAACAATATCGCCAAACTCGGGGCAAATGCTGCACCCATCGCCGAACCTCCAATTTGGAGGTAGAACTGGTCTGCATACTTGAAGAAATTTTTCTGTAAGGCAATGGCCATAAGTTCTACAATGAATGCTGCTGGTACTCTTTGTTGGGTGGCGTTATGGATAAGTTGCTGATGTATAATATCTATTGCTTCTTCCTGTGGTATATTAGTATAAAGTGCCTGGATGTCCATTGTCACTAATAGCTGCTGCTCGTTGTCAAAACTGGTTCCTTCAAAGATGTTAATGGTTGCAGTAGTGTCTTTAAGATATGTTCTAGTCTGCTGACTGATCGGTTGTAAAAATAGATCAACAAATTTGCATAGTGGTTCCAACAGGGAGCCACAACCTGACACAATTGGTCTCCCTGGTGGTCTAGAGGAGTGCTTGTGTATTTTGGGGAGGGCATAGAAAGAGGGGGTCCTTTTTTTCCGAATGATTAAGATATTCTAATTCTTCTTGGGATATCCGCCCTCTTTCTGCTCCAAGTTGTGTAGCCTCTCGGATGAGCTCCTGAATGTTTGTTGATGGATCCTTACGTAGTGGTTGATAACACTGTCTATCTTCAAGGAGGTCCAAAACCATCCTATTGTATGTTGTCTGGGAGAAGACTACTATTCCCCCTCCCTTGTCCGCTGGTTTTATCACCAGCCTTTGGTCTGCCATTAGTTCTGTCAATGCTTTTCTTTCTTCATTGGAAAGGTTATTCCTGTTGTTTGTTGCTTTACCTTTGAGTCTTTGAAGATCACCCAGAACGCATTTTTCAAATAATACAATTTCATTCGCCACTTGGTTGTCCGTCGGCGTAAAGGTCGAAGGGATCCGAAGACCCGTGTCTTGTATATTTTGTCCTTCATCTTTATCTTGGAAATAGTGTCTCAAACGGAGTTTTCTAAAAAAAGTTTTTATCTCCATTTCTGTAGTAAACCAATCCGTATGGTTCGTCGGGACAAATGAGAGCCCCATGCCCAATATTTTCATCTGGATCGAAGATAACTCAATCCCAGAGAGATTGAAAATGGGGATATTTGATGGTTGCCTTATGTCAACTCCGGGGCAAGTCGATGGCCTGTCTGTAGGGTCTATTGCGAGAAGCCCCTCCTCCACTGGCGTTGCCGTCTCCTGCCTGGCCAAGGTTCCCATCCTTGGTTGTAAAGTGTTCCTTGGGATCCGTAAAATTGACCTCTCCCTAAAAAAGGCCTTTGTCCTCTTAGTCTATATATTTGCTGTTGCTGTCCTGTTTGATACGGAATGTCACCAGAGGAGTCACTGCTTGTATCGGAGAAGGTTACCCATCTTCGGCGTCCCCTTCTATTATTTGTTGGTTGCTGTTGTCTCGGCTGATTCTTTTGTTGTAAATACTCAGCAGTTAAATATGGGTAAATAGTTTCAACTCTAAACTCTTGTATATCTTTGCTTAATTTCTTTGTTTTTTTAGTTAAAGTTGCAGTCTTAAATTCCTCAAAGATTTTTTCTATTTCCCGAATTTTCTCGTTGGCATTAATATTAAGCTGGTTCGTAGAGAATTTGAGTTCTTCTGCTTCCACTTCCCTCTGTGCCGTAATTGCTAATCTTTGTGCAGTAGAGATTGTTAAAACCATAAGATCTCTACTGCACTTAGTTGCAATTTGGCTAAAGCCTGTTTTATACAACTCGTCTTCTAGAAACAACCCTGGTTCATTCCGTACTACAAGGCCGGCTGGGATGATACTTGCTCTGAGGTATTCCCTCAAAAAATGACTGTGGAGTTCGGTCCTAAAGCCCTTTTTCTTAAGTTTTAATAATTCATCAGCATTGTTACTCACAAACACGGGGCCAGTACCATTGTTGGAATCAAAGAGGGATGGGCCTTGAATAATGTTAGTGATTTCTTCTTCACTGTAACTCAAAGTGGCGCTCTCTGCCATACTCTAGTATCATATGTAAACAAAACAGAACTGAAAAGTAAAAATAAAAAATGTAAAAAAATTTTTTTGGGAAACCGGGGGACAAACAAAGCAGCACTAACACGCTACTGAAGCCAGAAAGTGCAAAACATGTGTGTGTTCCAAAGATGAAACTAGTAGAATGTATACTAGGGAAGAAAAAAGAGAAAGAAAAGGGAACAAAAAATGAACAATGGAAGAAAACCCTAAAGACAGCCCTGGCTGTCAGAAAGATAATGCACTAGAGGGTATATCCCTACTCTGTCAAGGACCGGGAAATCACTAAACCACAAAACAAAAAAGTGTCCTGACAGGTTCACTAAATATATATATAAATTTAATTTATAATAAACTTCTCAATACCAGAAATATGGCACAAGCTATCTAAAGTATTTCCTAGGTATGTGTTTTACAGTTTTCTGTGTCCACCTAAGTTTTCATAGGGATACATTTTACAAAAATCACCATTTCGTACTTCTGTTTAAGCATTATACAGAAGTAACTTTTTATTATTTCAATTATTACTCATAAGCAAGGTCTGTCAATTACCAAGCACTATTAGCTCAACATAAATTCCAAATCAAGCACAATATGTACAAAAAAGAACCAATAAATATCCATGTTCATGTACACAGTATTTCATACAATGCAAAAGACAGTTATATACACACATTAGAAAAAAACATTTGAAAAAACTTTTTCTCAGAATAGTCAACACTATATAAATTTTGAAGTTGATAGGCCCCCACTCAGAGGTTGAAACCATATGTCTCTGGATTATAAATTTTCAGTTCCATTGGGGGCATTTTCAATTGGTTAGCTAAACTCAAGGTCTACTAGCTTAACTCGGGGTCAAGATAGATGACCCATATTGGCAGTAATTTGTAGGTCCAGAAAATGGATTGTATGGTGGTCATACTCCATGGTGAAAGTAATAGTATCGTGTAGTCCGTTGAGATATGTTAAGAATTGCCCAAGTAGTTCTTTGTTCCCTTCCCAGATGAAAATAATATAATCTATATATCTGTACCATTTGGAAATGTGTGAAATAAAGGGATTGTTGTCATTTAGTACAAATCTGTCTTCAAAGTTAGCCATAAACAATATCGCCAAACTCGGGGCAAATGCTGCACCCATCGCCGTACCTCCAATTTGGAGGTAGAACTGGTCTGCATACTTGAAGAAATTTTTCTGTAAGGCAATGGCCATAAGTTCTACAATGAATGCTGCTGGTACTCTTTGTTGGGTGGCGTTATGGATAAGCTGCTGATGTATAATATCTATTGCTTCTTCCTGTGGTATATTAGTATAAAGTGCCTGGATGTCCATTGTCACTAATAGCTGCTGCTCGTTGTCAAAACTGGTTCCTTCAAAGATGTTAATGGTTGCAGTAGTGTCTTTAAGATATGTTCTAGTCTGCTGACTGATCGGTTGTAAAAATAGATCAACAAATTTGCATAGTGGTTCCAACAGGGAGCCACAACCTGACACAATTGGTCTCCCTGGTGGTCTAGAGGAGTGCTTGTGTATTTTGGGGAGGGCATAGAAAGAGGGGGTCCTTTTTTTCCGAATGATTAAGATATTCTAATTCTTCTTGGGATATCCACCCTCTTTCTGCTCCAAGTTGTGTAGCCTCTCGGATGAGCTCCTGAATGTTTGTTGATGGATCCTTACGTAGTGGTTGATAACACTGTCTATCTTCAAGGAGGTCCAAAACCATCCTATTGTATGTTGTCTGGGAGAAGACTACTATTCCCCCTCCCTTGTCCGCTGGTTTTATCACCAGCCTTTGGTCTGCCATTAGTTCTGTCAATGCTTTTCTTTCTTCATTGGAAAGGTTATTCCTGTTGTTTGTTGCTTTACCTTTGAGTCTTTGAAGATCACCCAGAACGCATTTTTCAAATAATACAATTTCATTCGCCACTTGGTTGTCCGTCGGCGTAAAGGTCGAAGGGATCCGAAGACCCGTGTCTTGTATATTTTGTCCTTCATCTTTATCTTGGAAATAGTGTCTCAAACGGAGTTTTCTAAAAAAAGTTTTTATCTCCATTTCTGTAGTAAACCAATCCGTATGGTTCGTCGGGACAAATGAGAGCCCCATGCCCAATATTTTCATCTGGATCGAAGATAACTCAATCCCAGAGAGATTGAAAATGGGGATATTTGATGGTTGCCTTATGTCAACTACGGGGCAAGTCGATGGCCTATCTGTAGGGTCTATTGCGAGAAGCCCCTCCTCCACTGGCGTTGCCGTCTCCTGCCTGGCCAAGGTTCCCATCCTTGGTTGTAAAGTGTTCCTTGGGATCCGTAAAATTGACCTCTCCCTAAAAAAGGCCTTTGTCCTCTTAGTCTATATATTTGCTGTTGCTGTCCTGTTTGATACGGAATGTCACCAGAGGAGTCACTGCTTGTATCGGAGAAGGTTACCCATCTTCGGCGTCCCCTTCTATTATTTGTTGGTTGCTGTTGTCTCGGCTGATTCTTTTGTTGTAAATACTCAGCAGTTAAATATGGGTAAATAGTTTCAACTCTAAACTCTTGTATATCTTTGCTTAATTTCTTTGTTTTTTTAGTTAAAGTTGCAGTCTTAAATTCCTCAAAGATTTTTTCTATTTCCCGAATTTTCTCGTTGGCATTAATATTAAGCTGGTTCGTAGAGAATTTGAGTTCTTCTGCTTCCACTTCCCTCTGTGCCGTAATTGCTAATCTTTGTGCAGTAGAGATTGTTAAAACCATAAGATCTCTACTGCACTTAGTTGCAATTTGGCTAAAGCCTGTTTTATACAACTCGTCTTCTAGAAACAACCCTGGTTCATTCCGTACTACAAGGCCGGCTGGGATGATACTTGCTCTGAGGTATTCCCTCAAAAAATGACCGTGGAGTTCGGTCCTAAAGCCCTTTTTCTTAAGTTTTAATAATTCATCAGCATTGTTACTGACAAACACGGGGCCAGTACCATTGTTGGAATCAAAGAGGGATGGGCCTTGAATAATGTTAGTGATTTCTTCTTCACTGTAACTCAAAGTGGCGCTCTCTGCCATACTCTAGTATCATATGTAAACAAAACAGAACTGAAAAGTAAAAATAAAAAATGTAAAAAAAATTTTTTTGGAAACCGGGGGACAAACAAAGCAGCACTAACACGCTACTGAAGCCAGAAAGTGCAAAACATGTGTGTGTTCCAAAGATGAAACTAGTAGAATGTATACTAGGGAAGAAAAAAGAGAAAGAAAAGGGAACAAAAAATGAACAATGGAAGAAAACCCTAAAGACAGCCCTGGCTGTCAGAAAGATAATGCACTAGAGGGTATATCCCTACTCTGTCAAGGACCGGGAAATCACTAAACCACAAAACAAAAAAGTGTCCTGACAGGTTCACTAAATATATATATAAATTTAATTTATAATAAACTTCTCAATACCAGAAATATGGCACAAGCTATCTAAAGTATTTCCTAGGTATGTGTTTTACAGTTTTCTGTGTCCACCTAAGTTTTCATAGGGATACATTTTACAAAAATCACCATTTCGTACTTCTGTTTAAGCATTATACAGAAGTAACTTTTTATTATTTCAATTATTACTCATAAGCAAGGTCTGTCAATTACCAAGCACTATTAGCTCAACATAAATTCCAAATCAAGCACAATATGTACAAAAAAGAACCAATAAATATCCATGTTCATGTACACAGTATTTCATACAATGCAAAAGACAGTTATATACACACATTAGAAAAAAACATTTGAAAAAACTTTTTCTCAGAATAGTCAACACTATATAAATTTTGAAGTTGATAGGCCCCCACTCAGAGGTTGAAACCATATGTCTCTGGATTATAAATTTTCAGTTCCATTGGGGGCATTTTCAATTGGTTAGCTAAACTCAAGGTCTACTAGCTAAACTCGGGGTCAAGATAGATGACCCATATTGGCAGTAATTTGTAGGTCCAGAAAATGGATTGTATGGTGGTCATACTCCATGGTGAAAGTAATAGTATCGTGTAGTCCGTTGAGATATGTTAAGAATTGCCCAAGTAGTTCTTTGTTCCCTTCCCAGATGAAAATAATATCATCTATATATCTGTACCATTTGGAAATGTGTGAAATAAAGGGATTGTTGTCATTTAGTACAAATCTGTCTTCAAAGTTAGCCATAAACAATATCGCCAAACTCAGGGCAAATGCTGCACCCATCGCCGTACCTCCAATTTGGAGGTAGAACTGGTCTGCATACTTGAACAAATTTTTCTGTAAGGCAATGGCCATAAGTTCTACAATGAATGCTGCTGGTACTCTTTGTTGGGTGGCGTTATGGATAAGTTGCTGATGTATAATATCTATTGCTTCTTCCTGTGGTATATTAGTATAAAGTGCCTGGATGTCCATTGTCACTAATAGCTGCTGCTCGTTGTCAAAACTGGTTCCTTCAAAGATGTTAATGGTTGCAGTAGTGTCTTTAAGATATGTTCTAGTCTGCTGACTGATCGGTTGTAAAAATAGATCAACAAATGTGCATAGTGGTTCCAACAGGGAGCCACAACCTGACACAATTGGTCTCCCTGGTGGTCTAGAGGAGTGCTTGTGTATTTTGGGGAGGGCATAGAAAGAGGGGGTCCTTTTTTCCGAATGATTAAGATATTCTAATTCTTCTTGGGATATCCACCCTCTTTCTGCTCCAAGTTGTGTAGCCTCTCTGATGAGCTCCTGAATGTTTGTTGATGGATCCTTACGTAGTGGTTGATAACACTGTCTATCTTCAAGGAGGTCCAAAACCATCCTATTGTATGTTATCTGGGAGAAGACTACTATTCCCCCTCCCTTGTCCGCTGGTTTTATCACCAGCCTTTGGTCTGCCATTAGTTCTGTCAATGCTTTTCTTTCTTCATTGGAAAGGTTATTCCTGTTGTTTGTTGCTTTACCTTTGAGTCTTTGAAGATCACCCAGAACGCATTTTTCAAATAATACAATTTCATTCGCCACTTGGTTGTCCGTCGGCGTAAAGGTCAAAGGGATCCGAAGACCCGTGTCTTGTATATTTTGTCCTTCATCTTTATCTTGGAAATAGTGTCTCAAACGGAGTTTTCTAAAAAAAGTTTTTATCTCCATTTCTGTAGTAAACCAATCCGTATGGTTCGTCGGGACAAATGAGAGCCCCATGCCCAATATTTTCATCTGGATCGAAGATAACTCAATCCCAGAGAGATTGAAAATGGGGATATTTGATGGTTGCCTTATGTCAACTCCGGGGCAAGTCGATGGCCTATCTGTAGGGTCTATTGCGAGAAGCCCCTCCTCCACTGGCGTTGCCGTCTCCTGCCTGGCCAAGGTTCCCATCCTTGGTTGTAAAGTGTTCCTTGGGATCCGTAAAATTGACCTCTCCCTAAAAAAGGCCTTTGTCCTCTTAGTCTATATATTTGCTGTTGCTGTCCTGTTTGATACGGAATGTCACCAGAGGAGTCACTGCTTGCATCGGAGAAGGTTACCCATCTTCGGCGTCCCCTTCTATTATTTGTTGGTTGCTGTTGTCTCGGCTGATTCTTTTGTTGTAAATACTCAGCAGTTAAATATGGGTAAATAGTTTCAACTCTAAACTCTTGTATATCTTTGCTTAATTTCTTTGTTTTTTTAGTTAAAGTTGCAGTCTTAAATTCCTCAAAGATTTTTTCTATTTCCCGAATTTTCTCGTTGGCATTAATATTAAGCTGGTTCGTAGTGAATTTGAGTTCTTCTGCTTCCACTTCCCTCTGTGCCGTAATTGCTAATCTTTGTGCAGTAGAGATCGTTAAAACCATAAGATCTCTACTGCACTTAGTTGCAATTTGGCTAAAGCCTGTTTTATACAACTCGTCTTCTAGAAACAACCCTGGTTCATTCCGTACTACAAGGCCGGCTGGGATGATACTTGCTCTGAGGTATTCCCTCAAAAAATGACCGTGGAGTTTGGTCCTAAAGCCCTTTTTCTTAAGTTTTAATAATTCATCAGCATTGTTACTCACAAACACGGGGCCAGTACCATTGTTGGAATCAAAGAGGGATGGGCCTTGAATAATGTTAGTGATTTCTTCTTCACTGTAACTCAAAATGGCGCTCTCTGCCATACTCTAGTATCATATGTAAACAAAACAGAACTGAAAAGTAAAAATAAAAAATTAAAAACATTTTTTTTGGGAAACCGGGGGACAAACAAAGCAGCACTAACACGCTACTGAAGCCAGAAAGTGTGTGTTCCAAAGATGAAACTAGTAGAATGTATACTAGGGAAGAAAAAAGAGAAAGAAAAGGGAACAAAAATGAACAATGGAAGAAAACCCTAAAGACAGCCCTGGCTGTCAGAAAGATAATGCACTAGAGGGTATATCCCTACTCTGTCAAGGACCGGGAAATCACTAAACCACAAAAGTACTTACTTGCCTTCCTTGTAACCCTATGTTTCATTAGCCGTGTAAAATATTTATGGTGTATCATCATAACATGTGTTAACAAATGTGGGTCTTCGGCAGCGGTAGCCCCCACTACAGCTGCAATGCCTCCTGAGGTGAAGTGTTTATGGTTGAGCCCCCATTGGGCTGTTAGTCAAGCGTTGCCAAATTGGGAACGGCATGCGGTTGGTTGTATTGGGGTAGGGTATTTTCACACTTCTGGTTCCTTCTGGGCGGTGAGGGTGGGTGGCGGGAAAGTTGTGGGAAGTTATAAGAAAATTGGCAAGAAAGTGAAGACTATGCTCGAAGTGAGGTGCAACAGCCCCACAGCTGCACGTCTTTTGGTAAACAGACACAGTTTCTTAAGCTCTCACGATTGGAATGTCCCATAACAAGTCAACATGGCTATTAAAATGTTAACATGGAATATCCGCGGTCTGACAAATTTTACAAAGTCCCGTAGGATCACAGCATATGCACAAAGACACAGGATTAAGGTACTCCTGCTGCAGGAGACACACCCTCAGAAACTCCTAGCATCCAATCTTGCACTATCCTGGGGCCCCAATAGATTTTATACCCAATTCTCCTCTCAATCCAGAGGAGTCCTAACACTCATTCATAAATCGGTGAAGTTTAAACTCCATGCATCCCACATTGACACAAAGGGTAGGTATGTGATCCTTCATTGCACCCTGGCTAACAATGAATGCCTACTCGTGAATTCTTATGCCCCTATCACCGACTCTCCCGGATACATAGATGCTGTGACCGCCATTATCATGAAATATGTGGAAGTTCCCATTATATGGGTGGAGATATGAATCTTATATTTGACAATGACATGGGCAGGACAACCTCGACCCGTAGGAGCGTGTCCCGAGCCGCCAAACGGCTCCTCACACATATGAATTCCCTGAACTTACATGATGTGTGGAGAACGCTTCATTTCCAAGACAGAGATTACACCTTCTATTCCTCAGTGCACGATAGCTCTTCACGAATAGACTTGTTCTTATTGTGGGGGAGCCAAGTGGGTAGGGTGTCAGATGTTAAGATTCTCCCCCGCACGCTCTCTGATCACTCCACCGTGCTGCTGCAGATCCAACTGGGTAACACTCCAGCCGCCCAATCAGCCTGGCGCTTTAAGTCGGAGGCCTTGTCTGACATCGTCTTCAAAGCTGAGATATTATCGGACATAAACACCTTTTTCGAAAACAATAACGCGCAAGACACACCTGAGGGGACCCGCTGGGAAACATTTGAAGTTTACATCAGAGGGATGTGTATCTCGAGGGAGGCTGGGGTTCTTAGAGCCATAGGGCAAGCCCTACACTGCTCCGAAACGAAGCTCAAAATCCTTGAACAACAACATGCTTCCACCCCAAACCCGGCCACCCTTGCAAAAATTAGAACAGAACTAGAAAGGTTTGAATCCCACGCCTTGAGCGAGGTGCGTTATTTTGCTCGCCCCGTGGCCGCCCGACGGTACGGCGAAGGTGACAGACCTGGTAGAACCCTGGCCAAACTGGTATGTGCGGAGGGTGGCAGATCCCGGATAGATAGCATTCTAGATGAACAAGGCAAACGACATTGGTCCGACCAGGCCATAATTGACATCTTTGCTGGCTTCTATGTCAGGCTGTATGGCCCCCAACCAGAACACAATGCTCAAGATCTAGACAACATGTTAGAACGCATCCCTATGGCCCTCATCTCCCAGAGTACCAGGGAACAACTTGACATCCCGTTCACCCTGGAGGAGATAGTCCAGGTGATTTCTGACCTTCCGAAAAATAAGGCTCCGGGTCCCGACGGGCTCACATCTGAGTTCTACCGTGAACACGTCGCTATCCTAGCCCCATATTGCAAGGGGTCTGGACCGAATCCCTTTGATTGGCCACTCTCCTCCCCTCTTTAAGGGAAGGCGTAATCACCGTTCTCCTCAAACCTGGGAAACCCCCAGATGTATATCCATCCTATAGGCCCCTATCACTTATCAACACGGACATGAACATTTTTGCCAAAATAATTGCAAATAGATTCCTCCCATTTATGCCCCATCTGATCCATGCAGACCAAAGCGGATTTGTTCCAGGCCGATCCACTGCTCTCAACATCCGCCGATTATTCAATATAATGTCCAGAATTGACCCAAAGGCGGACGCAGTGGCGGTGACACTAGACGCCCAGAAGGCATTTGACATGGTTTCCTGGAAATACCTATGGGCCGTATTGGAAAAAATGGGAATAGGTCCGAACATGCTTTCCTACATAAATTGTTATACACTAACCCATGGGCCAGGGTGCTTGTTAATTCCATCGTCTCCTCCCCCGTTGTGTTTCACAGGGGCACCCGTTCTTCCCCATCCTTTTTGCGCTCGCCATCGAACCCATAGCAGATCACGTCAGGAACAGACATACTCGCAAGGGTATTCGCCTACAGGGCATGCCGGAAATTATCTCATTGTATGCCGATGACGTACTTCTGTATATCAGAGACCCCTCCACACATCTTGACCCGATTATCTGAGACATAATCAAAATAGGAACGTACTCTGGCTTTACCATCAATTACTCTAAATCCAAGATATTCACCCTTACTGCGGCAACCCAGCAGCCAACATGTGAATTTCCCCTACGATAGTCCCCGGGAGGCATTAGGTACTTAGGGGTACAAATTTCATTGACCAAAGTCTCCTTACTGGCTGATAATTATGAGGCAACGGCACAGCACATTGAATCTAAGCTGCTCAAATGGCACCCTCCCTCTGTCTCTGGCGGGCAGACTGTCACTAGTCAAAATGATTGCGGTCCCTTTACATCTTTGCTAATGTTCCAGTCTGGCACGGGAAGCAATATTTTAAGACTTCACGCTGCCCAATTCCTCTGGCATTCTGGGGCAGCCCGCAAAAAATGGTTACACATGACCCCTCCCTATGATAAAGGGGGTTTCTCAGCCCCGGATCTAACCTCATATTGGATTGCGGCACAGGCCCATCACGCCACACATTGGTATACACACCTGAACCCACCTCCACACGTCAAATTGGAGGAACTGGCGGGGGATGGGACTAACATTTACGTTCCAGACCGAAGCACCTGCAGACCCGTGGCCACTGCGATTAGAGCATGGAATATGATTTTAAACCCAGCACAAGGGCACCGCCCATACTATAAAAGCTACCAAATGGCTACCCTTACGTCAATCCCCACGTCTCTCCCCCACGCACGATCATCATTTCATCCAACACTGGGAAGCCCTGGGATACCGAGCACTCGCAGACCTATATCCAGATGGTAAATTCATTACCCCTCAAACATGGAGACCCGGGCACTCTAACTCAGTGCTTGAGCTACTACAATACTCTAAGCTAAGGGCGGCGGTCCGTGCAATATAGCTGTCATACCCAGACGAGCCCCGAGATTCGCCCGATCTCCAATACATAGCAAATTCCACAGGTAGTAGGGGTATAGTGTCCTCCCTGTATAAAATGCAGCTAACAAAGCGAGAGAACACGTCCCTCAAACCACAGGAAGCCTGGGCCAGAGAGCTGGGAATGGAAATCACTGATGGCATGTGGTACAACATGTTTGCGTAAATGCGCAGATTCTCCCTAAGTGCTAGATTCCGCTGCATACCATATAAATTACTCAAAAGACTTTATTTCACACGCTCCCCTACCCACAAGTGCCCGAAATGCAACTCTGAAGAGGCAGATCATATGCACATGTTTTGGTCCTGTACTGCGCTGAGGGCGTTCTGGCTGGAAGTAATGAGAGCGCTCACATAGATAATTGGGTCCCCAGTAGACCTCGACCCGCTGGCCCTGTTGTTTGGAATATGGTCTGGAGAAAATGCTAAAAAAAGTCTAAATTCTTAAATGTGTGTGCTATTGTTGCTAAAAGATGTATCTTGAAAGGTTTGAAACGCTGCTCTCCCCCACCTTTGGAATGTGGTTGAAGGCCCTCACCTGGGTACAAACCTGTGGGGAGGAGTATATCGGATCCTTGCCCATGCCATCTCGTCCAAAGAATGTGTGGACGGAATTCTGCACCTATCTGAACAATAAAGATGAGGTTGAGTGGGGCCCCGCTCCCCCGCCGGATCAGCCTGTCACACTACCATAAATACTAAACATCTTGCCTCCCCTGGAGTTGTCAATCCCCCCCCCCTCCACTCTGGAGCCGTCTCAAAATGTATGATATAATTCCCAACTGTGCTGTTGTTGTGATTTTTGTATATCTCTGTGCAAATGTGCTATTCCTGTCTTAACTTTCTGCCAATAAACAAAAGGTAAATAAAAAAAAAAGAAATGATAGTTTGGTGGCTGCGTGTACATGACTAAACCATAAACTTGCAGAGAAATAAGGAAACCCTATTGCAGCCATTGTTCTTGCACCGTGGCCTCATGTGCCTTTGGGGAAAATGAGCGAAGGCTACTATCTGGGTGTGTGTGAAAGACACTATAATACAGGTACTCGCTGGCATCCCTGCTAACAAATGTGAAGTGCGTTGAAAAAAATATAAATCACAAGAGAACACGGATTGGAACTGTCTTGTAAATAAGAGGAAAGCTCGTATGGAATCGCTGACAGAGTTCTTCGGAAATGCTGCCCAGAAGAATTCAAAAGTACGGAGGAAAGAACCGAGCAAGCAAGAAACGAGTTTAGAAGCAGAGCTCTCGCTCAATCTGGAACATATACTAATTAAGTTCGAGCCGTATAGAAGACTCTGACACTAATAGGTATACATAAAGTGACACTAGAAACTGATGGCGATCTTACATGGAGCAAGGGTAGTAGGGGAAACAGAATGCTATCACGACGCCTGGACAGTGAAGTTTCAGTAGTCACAATAGAAACGGGAACAATTCTGTCACAATACCTAGAAATGGGAACCATGAAAGTAGCGATGCATGGAAGGATGGGTAACACACAGGGATCAGCACCACACATAAAATCTGCATGCAGGGGCTTGAAGCTGTAAACAGGAAGCACGGAAGCCAGGCTTCAGGCTGGGAAACAGGGATTTCCCAATGAGCTTGCAAGCCAGAATGGAGTGCAGCTTGGTTTTCTAATCAGGACCAAATGCAATAGGCAAACGAAAGGGTCAGGATCTGCTTTAGGAAAATACATGTATTAAAGAAGTACTATTACATCTTTTCTTGAGGCTCTTTCCATAACCATTGTCATCATATCTTTCTCTTTTCTTTTCCGTTGCCTCATAGCCTGAATATATCATGGTCTCAAAACTGCAAAAGCCTGTGACCAAAGTTTAATTTGATTAGCATACGCTTGAATATATAGAATGTGGGGCCCTGGTCACATGAATCAGGTTGTTAATGGACTAAGTAATGGCCGTTCCTTGTGCACTTGTCTTAAATGTACATGGTCCCTGGTTCTTGGTAGACACATGATAAGAACCTTCCATTGTAAGAGAGAGATAAGATGAGAACTGCATTCAAATAAAAGAAGGATTTGAAAACATTCACATAAGTGAAGAAATACTCAATGACGGATTGTGTATTATTTTCACAACCAGTGTAATTTCCTGGGACATCACCCAATAGTTTCCCGTTTAAAATCGCCATTTGCCAATCTGTGAAAAAACCAAACCCCAATTGTTTCCTTTTCTCATAATTGGATCAGTTATTTGGCAACATCATGCATTATCATCATCACTCCTTGCATTCTTTCCTGACCATCTGGCACTGAAATTCCCACCACAGAGTCTAAATGTTCCAGGAGCTGATGTTACCTATATTTCCAGAATGAAGCTAAGGTTTTTAATCAGATCAGATTATTCCGAAGTATTCGAGGGGCATTTGGGTTAAGTAGCAACCCTTCCTCTTCACCCTTCAGCCAAGTTTGGCTACATAATTGATATGGCTAAAACATTCTCACCCGTCTTCCCTTTCATAAATAATTCTTGAATAAACTGTGAATACAGCGAAGTTCAATATGTACCGATTAATTTGTTTTATATGATGCTAATTGTTTATCTGTGATTTTTCCATGTATTTTTAAGGCTCTTTTGCCGAAATAAAGCTGTTATGATTGACTGATAAATAATTCTGAAGGAATTAGTTTTTTATTCCAGTGATGAGGCCCTCCTTGGATCTCCCAAGAGATCCCTTCCTTGAGAGCTGCATTGCTCTTGGTTGT
The DNA here is from genome assembly GCF_040938575.1 of Ambystoma mexicanum. Taxonomy (NCBI): domain Eukaryota; kingdom Metazoa; phylum Chordata; class Amphibia; order Caudata; family Ambystomatidae; genus Ambystoma; species Ambystoma mexicanum. The sequence goes on from NC_090936.1 coordinate 874,154,310, forward strand.
AAAGCCATCCAAAAAAAAGAGGTCCCATCAACCGTGTTTCTTGCATTAAAAATAGATGGTGTAGAAATAACCAGTTTTTAATTTCAGCATTATTTAGAACTTGGTAGTTCCATGAAAGTATATGGTATCAGTTGGCATTTCGATCAGGAAGATTGCTTTACCTGTTTCAATAGCATTTGTGGTAACCATTTCCAGTGAACTTCTTTAACCAGTTCCTTGAGGGTGTATGAGGTCATAGTGACCATCTTCTTACTTGTGTTATTCCTTGTGTAAGTTATGTGCAGACTGTCCTGCAAAGCTGTGGGGATATTCTTTACTTTATTGCCAAAACCTGTTACCCTGTGTGGTGAGTCAGAAGGAGGACACAGACTCTCAGAGGACATGCTGAACTGATATTTATTTAAAGAAAAGATGTAGGCCTCACTTTCCCTAAACTATGGGTGATCCCTGTCTAACTTACCATGGTGCATGTTTGTCATTCATGAATGTGCCACCAGAGAGCAACGGATTACAAAAAATATTGAGTAGGGTCTTGGAAGGTACCACTGAACAAGCAATGAGAAATTAACTGAATGTATCTAAGGCATTAAGTGATCTATTGAGGAGCGTAGGATCAGCACCTTATGTCATAACTGGTGTATTCCCATTTCAACTCACGGAGGGGCACAGGTTAAAGTCGATGTTGAGTCCTTTATGGGTGAATGAAAGTGCATGAGGAAGGTTGCAAAGATTCAGCTGGTTAAGGAGAATATATTGAGGGAACAGGGACACATTAAAGTTCAACATGATAAAGGAGGGAGCTGAAAAAGAGGATGACCTTAGAGAGGGAGACCAATATAAAGGTAAAAGGGGATTCAGGTTGAGAGGCAAGGTTTCAATTCTCCAACCACATAGAGGTTGACAAAATCTACTCTAATGGGTGTGTGTGCGGGGTGGTAGTTGTTATGGGCCCATGTCCTCCTCGATGGTCCCTCTGGCACAGATGGAAGTATGGCCGATCCTGGTGAAAGACTCATAGCAACCTGAGTTCCTCCAGCATGCCTCTAGCATATCCAAGTTCCTCCAGCTTGCCTCTGGTATTACCATCATTCCAACGGCAGCAAACCTTGCCATTTCAAGGGTTTTTCCTCCTGGGTCTTTCCCCTCTGGCAGCTGCCATTGGTATCACAAGGCCTTTTCTGTTCCCTTGGTAGGCTCTGTGGGGATCGCTGGAGGCTATCCACATTCTGCATATCTGTAGCATCTGAAGGCAAATACGTAAGGTACTTCCTTACTGACAGTTGGTAATAGTAGTGTCTAGAAACTCAAAGTCCTAAAACAGAAGTCGATGTACAATGGGTATTGCGGTACATATGGGAGGAAAATGTAGGATGGGGTGTTTGGAAAGGGTGTGGGGGAACAACCAAGGAACGGGCAGTATTGCATAAGGTGGGGAGCAGAATGAAGCTAGTAGTGACCACGCAGTGTGCATCTGGAAGCTTCTGGGGAGGCTATATGATTATGAGATGTTCACTAGCAAGTTAACAGGGGAAGACACAGTCATTACGGCATTACCGCCATTAATTCTGCATTTCTCAGATTTTGTTTTTCGTCTTTTGTTTTTGCTCCTCTCTGTCCCTTTTCCCTTCTTCACAGGGAAGGATGATGTGTATTGTCCTGTGTAGCACAACCTTTTAGTATGTAGTATAATGTTTATAAGAAAAGTGGACCCTCTTGTTAACCCCTTCTCCAAAAGCCGACTTGTCCTGTTTTATACAGATATTGACATCACCCAAAGACAACCCAAGAGTGTGACATCACAAGTGCTGTCCGAACATGAAACAAATGAGTCAACATCTATTCCTAACATCTCTCATCTTGCTTATGCAAACCTCCTCAGTACCCCTTCTTGTGGGCCTACACAAGAAGTCTTGCCCAAAGGAAGTGGTGTAACCATTGTATTCTCAAAGCATTTGGCTAAAACACAAATCCTGTATAAAGGCTTAATACGAACCAACTGTACTCTGGAATCACAACAGGCATTAGGAGGCTCCATGCTTGAGGACAAAAGGCATGGAGCCGCCAAGGCACCCCTTTCCGGTTACATCAGTATCCAGGCGACTAGAAATGAGGAATCACTGTCTAATATCTAAAAACATCAATATGGTGTCTGATCTTGCATCAAGGTTCACCATCAATCTAGTAAATTGGAACATGACAGGCTTATAGTAGGAAACTGGGTGACCTGGATTTTAAGGCCTTTATCAATAGGTTTGATCTTTATATATTGCAGGAAAACTGGTCTTTGGAATCATGGTCACTGAGAGGTTATCTAAACTTTTCTAAAAATGCAGAAAGAGGATTGGTATCAAGACATATGGGGGGACTACAGATATCATGCAGAACCAAAATATGCAGATATGCTCTGCAACGCAAATTGGCCTCTAAATCTGTAATGTCGGTCAAAATAGCCTTAGTGGATGGAAAAATGCCCAGAATCAGTAATGTTTACTCATCTTGCAGAAACACTACGTAATGTGCATCTCTTATCCGGAATCAAGGCTGAAGCCAATATCTCCACAATGGACCAACACAAATTCATTATCTGTGGGGTTTGGAATGCCAAAATGGGCCTTGGGGAGGGATTAATGAAGCCCAAGCTGAAAGACTTGCGGGTCAAGGAATTTCAATCCTAAATTACGGTCAACCTAAAAATTATGTTAGAGGGACACGTTCTTTAATTGATAACATGCTCTTCCACGTGGATTCTTGGGCAGTCTATAGGGATTTCAAAATGTCTCCCATGGTGGAAAGCGACCATAACACTCTCTGTACACTCACTCCACGTCCACCAATGACATATAAGAACCTATGGAGGTAGCAGCAGAGGTGGACGTGACAAAGCAAAGTAAGAGCCAGATTATAAGAATCCCTACTAGAATGGTTTGAGCAGATGACTGAAATCGGGGGTCTATCTGAATATCTATAATCTTGCGGGGAAGGGTCTGTACCCGGATTACTTCCAGAGACAAGAGAGTAAAAAATAACAAGATCTCCCGTGAACCTGTTATTCAAAATAAAAAGGGGTTGTTAAATGCCTATTCTAAGAGGTATTTTCCTCGGTCAGCCAAAATAAATGAAGAATCTGTCCAATGTCAAGATGTCCAAAGCAGAACTATCATGTGTCCAAAATCCTAAACCTGCCCTCACATTCTAAAAAGGTTTCTGGTCAGCAACCAAATACTATACATTCAAAAACAACTTAAATGATAATTCCAGCCATCCAAGACACCTGGTGTACTCTCCTGCCAGGCTCCTCTTCAGTTTAGTTTAACTTTATTCACAGTCTTGTTTTGACCTGGCACATTCCTCTGCCAGGACTTCTTTATCTGATCTGCTTCATACACTTGCAAACTTTGACTTTGCCTGGTATACTCTCCTGCCAGGACTTTTATTATGATTCTTTTCACACACTGGTACACTTGGGTTGGCCCAGTATACTCTCCTGCCAGGGCTTTTAGTGTGTGTCTTTTTTTTTTATTTTATTTTTTTTATCCACTTGCAACTGTTATTGTTTTACAAAGTTCACAAGGTGAGGGGTTATCCTTCTCTCCCCTTGACCACTCTCGGGCTTTGCTTCCCTTGCGTATGAATCCCAGACTCGTAACTATTATGGTTTTACAAAAGTTCACAAGGTGAGGAGTAATCCTTCTCTCCCCTTGTCCTCTCTCTGGCTTTGCTCCCCTTCACACACTTGCAAAACATGTATACTTCTTATACTTGTTTCCATTCATTCCTTTTCAGCAACATTGTGTCTCATATTCTTTTACATTCCAGTCACTGTCTTTCAACGTTCTTCCGTGATGTTGCCGAAGCACCCCAGTGTCCTAATCTCTATCCTTAGGGCTCAGCGGTTTTCTGTAGTGTTCTTCGAATCTCTCTCACGTGTTAGATGGAGAGCAGCATTTTAGTGCTCTGCCTCCAGTTTGCAGGCTCGCCGGCTTCACGCATCACATCTTAAGGCATTTCTGCTAGGTTTTCCTTACACAGTCAGCATGTTTCTGGCCCCAGACCTCCACACCATATAAAAGAACCAGAGCAATTTTAGATTTGTATGCTTGTAAAACAGTGCCCAAGGAATAACCTCTGTGCTTCTCCGCAAAGGTGCGTATGGCCCCCAGATGTTGTAAATCTTTATTATTTATCAACCTTATCCATCTGAGGTTTCCAGGATAGTTTATTGTCAATGGTCAACCCAGATAGTCATAGGCATCGGCACCTTCACTTTTATTAGTCCCAAGCCATCATGCCTTTACGTGTTTACCATAACCTTGGTCTTGGAGACATTGATGGTTAGACTGTTATTCCTGGAATACTGTTCCAAGCAATTGAGCTGATATTGGAGGCTCCTTCGCGTGCAATTGAACAGTACCAGGTCATCAGCGTAACCTAGCCACTGCAGATGAGAGAATCCCAGTCTAGGTGAGCGAGCCGCTGGGGTGATTAGGTGATCATTGAGGTCCGCATGGAATAAATTAAAAAAGGACAGAGTAAAAATGCACCCTTGTTTAAGACCAACATAGGTGGGTATAGATTTAGTGACCTCACCACTCATAGTGACCCTGACTTGGACCTTGGTGTTGGTATGAAGTAATATAATATTTTAAGTAGGCCACATGAAATGCACATCTCATCAACTTCTGCCACAATAAATCCCACCTTACGGATGAAATGCTGAGCTGAAATCTACATTGACTGCATAGACATTTTGATGTAGGATATGCCATTAGAACTCTAAGGAAACCAACGCCAGCAGGTTAGCATACATCCCCGTGCCCTTTCGGAGTCCAATTTAATTATATGGTATGATGTTAGCGGTCAAGGCACAACAGCTCAGTTGCTTCAAGAGAACACGCACAAACCTTTTAAAGGGACGTTCAACATCGCCAATATGCGATCATTTGTGGGATTAGAGCTAAATTGATCCACTTCTGTTTACAATTGTAATCCAATAGGTAAGCTTTCAGGATGTGTTTGTATTTGGATCGTGGAAGTTCGGAGGCGTTTAAGCCTATGTTCGCTTCCCACCAGGCTCCTGTCTTCCAAAGGGTCATGCAGGTAACCTTTTTGTTCAAATCCAAAGGTTTTGCTGTTGATGCTGTTAAGGCCATGTGCCAGGAGCAATACTGTGGGAAGTACATTGCTTGTAATACATAGCCTGTTGCATTATGAATGCCATGTTGACAGTGTGGATATTGCATTCACAGAGTGGAAATTCAACTGTCGTGCCGGCTGGAAGATGCAGCAGTGACCTAATGCAAAGGCCCTCCAATCTTTTTAGATGTTTGCCTTTTTTCCATCTCCAGACCAAGCCCCCATACATGAGCTTAGATTGAAGCTTCATTTTGTAATCTGTGCTTAGGGCTGCTAAGGAGTTTGCAGAATGCTTCATAGCTAATCTTTTTATTGTACTCAGCTGTTTCCGTAGATCTTGCTCCATATTCTTACCCTCACCAACATGTCCATGTGTAATGAACTGATGATATTGAGTAGGCTGCGTGGAATACCCCAGGCATCCAACTTTGAGCAGAGTGGGCCAGATTCACGGTGTCCAATGCAGCCCCAAGGTGCACAAAGGCAGTAGATACAGATTGGTTCTGAAGGCTCCCAGTGCTCTGCACTATGGTGATGAGTAACGTCAAATTCTCTGTGGTGGTGCTTTGCTTATGAAAACCCATTCGGTTGAAGGGGAGTATGTGTTTCTGTACTGTCCATTCCTCTAGCTCAGCCAATAAAATCCTAGACATGTTTTTAGCAGGGGCATCCAACATGGGCAAGATGCAGTAGCTGATAGGGCCGAGATGTGGGCCACATTTGTGTACAGTGACCACGGTATCAGTCCAGGTGACAGGGAGACAGCCAGAATCACTGATGGCTGAGAATAGCTGGTAACGCACTTCACTCCATCTACTGGGGTTAAGCTTCATTAGTGCACAGCAGAGACCCTCAGGTCTTGTGGCCCTTGAGCCTTTACTGTTTGTTATGTTGTAGCAATGTCCAATTTGTTGCATATGAGTGTCCATTTTGGGGATTGCCCATGGCTGCTCTTCTCTCAAAACCACAATTGTACCTAAGGTGTTTGTATTATGATTCCCAGGTCCAACTTGGGTCCTTTCTCTCTAACACCTCTCTCTCCACTTGTGGTGTTCCCCAGGGCTCTAACCTCTCACCCTGGCACTTTAATCTCTATGTGGCCCCTCTGGCCCACCTAATCTCCACCTTCTGCTCTAACTTTCTGTGTTATGCGGATGACACGCAGCTCTGTTTTCAGCTCCCTACAGCCCCCTCTCTCGCAATATCCGCGATTCAGGATTGGTGCGCCTCCAACATTCTCTGCCTTAATGCCAGCAAGACAGAGATCCTTCTCATCAGGACCCCTGCTTTCACTTTTCCTCTCTCACTCTGGCCTCCCTCTATGGGCCCCCTTCCTTCCACTTCCTGTCAGACAATAAACCTTGGTGTCATCTTCGACCCCACTCTCTCCTTCTCTCCTCACATCATGTACCTTTCTTAGAATGGCTGCTACCAGCTGCACCTCCTTTTCTCACTTTCTCCCAGAAGCTCATTATCTCCAGAGCAATGGTTCCCTCTAGGTTGATCTACTGCAACAACTTCTTTCTCAATATGCCTTCCTCTGCTCTCTGCCCTCTGCAACGAATCCAGAACAGGACTGCAAGACTTATCCTTGGCCTCAGGTTCATGGACCATAACTCTCTGGCCCTAAAATCTCTCCACCAGCTCCAAGTGGCTGCAAGGATCAAGTTCAAGACCCTCTGCATGGTCCACAAGGCTTTCTGAGTCCACGGCCCACACTACATTCAACACTCTCTTCCTAAACACCTTCCTTCTAGAGATCTTTGGTCTGCTGCCTCCAATTCTGAGGGTCAGATGCTTCTCCAGGCAGAGAGTGGAGGACAGATAACTTTCCTCTGCAGGTGCCTCCCTCTCCCTGCCCCTCTCAAACTTGAGCCGGACCACCTGAAGTTCTGGAAGACGCTCAAAACATTATTTTTCTCCTGTGCTTTCTCTCACTCCCTCCCCTGCTGATCTACCTGTCTGCTGCGCTGACTGGTTGCTTGTTTACCCTCAGAGTCTTGCTGGGTACCTGGCTCCCTTGTCCGGTCTTTCCTGCACTGCCTCTAAACCTGTCATGAACTAGGCGCTGTAACTGTAACCTCTACAGTCCCCCGCCTCCTTGCAATACCCATAGCCACGCTGGCCTGGTTGCACTTACTCAGAGCAATTCTGCCTAATTGCACTTTCCCCTTGCCCCCCTTGAATTTACCCATTCCTCGTCCCTGCACTTTGCATTACCGCACTTGCATGATCTGATTGACACAAGGACTAGGAAGATTGTTTGTCTTGTCCTCACTCCGTACCCTACCTAGTCTTGTTGCACCTTGAAACACGTGTGCAGGCACGTTATAAATGACTTATCAGATCATATCATACCTAGGAGTCACTTGAGGTTCCGACTATTAGGTTGTTGTTGACCGCCTGCTGATTAACGATTTTCCAGAATGTTCTTGCGTCGTTTCTCAGCATGACTAATCATTTTCTCGAAGTCGCTGAGAAGAATAATAGATTTATGATGATCAAATTGGGACATGGTTGAAACATACTCAGATAAGCAGGGGGCAACATTCACCCTCATGTTTTGCTGTGTTCTGTGGTTTAGATCATTCATAAGACAGATACATTTCTTTTACAGTGTTTAAATGAAAATGTTAAAGAGATCAAGGTCAATACTGTAGAGTACTATTCATTCACTCATTTATTTTTGTTAAAACGTTTCAAATGAGGCATTTATTCTAAAAATATGTTGGCATTCTTTAACACATCTAGGAAGACAGAATCTTAGCCCCTGAAGAAGGATTCAATGTTAATCTGAAACATGTTGGAACATAAGAAGATCTGTGTTAAAATTGATTCTGCCAATGAGTAGTACTCACTGTTATTATACTTCCTCATGGCAGAATTTTTCTAAATTATTCTAGGATTTTTAGAAGTGATTGTATTTATAAACTTGTGTACATTTCCTTTTTGGAAAGGTGGATGCTCTTATATTATTACAATCAGTTTTATTGAAAATTAAGGATCTATGATGGAACATTGGTAACTTGATTGAAATATTGGGGGCGTGGCCAACCGCCATGTAGAGCGGACGTGATTTCGGTATGCTCCGCACGATGAGCTATTGATAAGCTGTTTTTCCCTGCATTCAAGCCGGCCTTAGCGTCTTTAAATCACCCCGAGAGCTGCCAGCTGTGACGAGAACCTCCTGGACCCCTCGCATGCGAAGGTGAAAGCCCGGGAGCCGAGGAGAGAAGACCGCGCATCCCACGGCGCGGACAGCCAAGATGGCGGCTTCCATCTGCTGAGCCCGGAGAGCCCAGCGCCAGCTCGCCCTCCGAGAGAAGGCCGTCCTACGTCGCCAAGTGGAATGGTGGGGGGGCGCCCCTGCTGACCCCCCCGGCGGCCACCCCAACGGTAGGCTCGGGAGCCCTGGGCCCGAGGACGAGAGAGCGACTGGGGCGGACGAGGGCGCCCGCCGGCCCTGCTGCAGGAACCACGGGGATCGAGGCCCGGCCGGAGCTAGAGACCGCGCACTACATCGAGTGCGAGCGCCGGCCACCTCGCGCTGCCCCCGGTCGGCGCTGCCACCGGAGCTGCACTCACCATCCATCCTCGCCTTGGTGTCCACAAACCACCCCGAGAGCTGCTACCAGCGACGAGAACCTCCTGGACCCCTCGTACGCGTAGGTGGAAGCCCGGGAGCCGAGCGGAGTGGTCCGCGCACCCCATGACGCGGACAGCCAAGATGGCGGCTTCCATCTGCTGAGCCCGGCGCCAGCTCGCCCTCCGAGAGAAGGCCGTCCTACGCACACCATCCATCCCCGCCCGAGTTGCGCTTCGGCCCGGGCCCCCCTGCGTCCCGGGGGCGGGTTGCTTGAACCGCGATACTCGGAGCGGGCAGCCACAGAGAGGAGCCTCCCCCCCCCACCGAGCACCGAGAGAAGCAGCTTAGGTCGGAACAAGAGGTCTCCCACGAACCACCATATAAGGCCCGGCTCGGACTTATCGCACCCGGCGGAGCTTGGAGGCCCTCGGACCGGCGCCGGAGCGCCAGACACCCCGCAGGAGGGCCCAAAGTGCGGACCATAACCTTACGAGTGCCGGAGGACAGTAAGTGGGCGACCTCTACAGTGGGCACTAAAAACTCGCCGTGGTGAGAGGATGTCCTACTTGGACAAGCCTACGGGGAGGGGAGCCAGGTCTAAACAGCGGCAGACCACCCTGGACGCTTACACAGCCCCCGAACCCCCCAGTCCTGAGTGCCCAACCATGGCGACTGCCGCTGGGGACGCGAGCCCTACTCCAGCGACGCCTGAACCCACCAACTCGCAACTCTTGGAGGCCATCAAACTAATCCAAACGACCATGGTGAACAAAATTGACGCAGTGGCCATAGATCTGGGACTCCTCCGCCATGACGTCCGCTCCCTGGCTGATAGAACTGATGCGCTCGAGACCCAAGTACGTGAGAACTCCGAAGCGAACACCCTGCTTCTGCACGACATGGAAGGCCTCCAGCAAACGGTCAAGAATCTCGAGGACAAGGTGGAGGAGGCCGAAGGGAGGGCCCGCCGGAATAACATCCGGCTGCTCGGACTGCCTGAGGGCATCGAAGGCTCGGACCCCACCAACTACGTGGAAAACCTCCTGCTACAGGAGATTGGCGCAGAGAAACTATCGCAGGGGTTCTCCATCGAAAGGGCTCATAGGTCGCTTGCCAAGAGGCCCCCGCCTGGAGGCCCACCCAGGCCTATGATAGCAAAAGTATTAAATTACAGAGATCGCGAGGTCGTCCTGGCGTACTCTCGGTCAGGGGGCCAGATATTGAGAAATTCGGCCAAGATCGCTATTTACCCAGACTATACCTTTCAAGTGCAGATGAACAGGGCTCAGTTCACCTACACCAAAGCCAGGTTGAAGGCCGCTGGTTTGAAATACATGCTCCTATACCCTGCAAGGCTGAAAGTAATACATAAAAACAGAGCCCACCTATTCGACACGCCGGAACTGGCCCGGGACTGGATGGATGAGCAGCAACTTCCAGACATAGAAGGCAAGAGGCGCAAGCCGCACTGATACACCCACCTAGACTGCCGTATCGCATCGCACCATAAGATCATTGCAACACAACCCCGAAGCAGCTGAAAGGATCCTATCACGCGGAACACCGAAGTTTTAGCTCCCGCAACCCCCCAGGAGCTTGTTCTCTTTTCTTCTGTTTTTTCAGGGTACGTTTACCCACCTGTAGGGCACCCGAAGACCATGCCAGGTCCTAGGGAGCGGAAACGGGACAGTCACGACAAGGAATACCTCGTCAGACCAGTTATCGGTTGGGAAAGTTTTTTCTTAGGGAAAGGGGAGCCAGAAATCCGCACCCTAGTTGGGAACCCTAAAGTTGAAATACCGAGACCGCAGGACTCCTTCAATACCACAGCATCTCTAACGAGACCGAGCCAAGGACCAGAACAAGTGAGAGAACACCACCACGACTATGGCTGAGAAAGTAAAAGTTATGACATGGAACGTCAGAGGCATGAATAGCCACGTGAAACAACGAAGAATCCAAACATACCTGCGACGATGCAAGGTAGGGATCGCCATGCTTCAGGAGACACACCTAACAGAGGCTAAACTGACAGCGCTAGCCAAAACCTGGCGGGGGACCTTGGTGGGATCCTCCTACTCCTCATATGCTAGGGGGGTCCTGGTGTGGATTAACCCGTCAGTCCCTTTCAAAGTCACGGACACCAAAACGGATAACGAAGGTAGGATGGCACTGGTGCAGGGTACCTTGGAGGGAAGAGACCTATGCCTGATTAGCACCTATGCGCCTAACCATGACGCCACGGCTTTCTTCCACTCCCTGAGCTCTAGACTATGCCCCCACGTAAATTGCACCATGATCTGGGGTGGGGACCACAACTGCACTTTAGACCCCCTCAAAGATAGGTCAGACAACAAACACTCCCGCCCGTCCCCCCCTGCCAAGATACTATCCAAACTGATTTCCCACCTGTCACTTAGCGACCTGTGGAGGGAATTGAACCCGGAGAGACGGGAATATTCCTTCTTCTCCCCGCCACATAACGTCCACACCAGGTTGGACTACATACTGGTCAGCCAGGAGCAGCAGGCCACTTTCAGCGAGGCACAATACTTACCCAGAGTACTATCAGACCACTCACCCCTGTCGGTCACCTGGGAGATACACCCGCCCAGACCCCCGATCCCTACATGGAGACTGCGAGCAGAAGCATTGCTTGACGCGGCCTTCAGGGACCACGTACAAGACAGCACAGACGAATACTGGCTACACAATCTAGGCAGCGTAGAATGCATTAGCACCGCTTGGGAGGCGTATAAGGTGGTTATGAGAGGGGACATGCTGGCAGCAGTAGGGGGGACTCAAAAGGTCATTACGAATGCCCTGGCTAAAGCAGAAAGTAGGCTGGGGGAGCTGGAGAACAAGGCAAATCCGACTCCCGAGCAGGTACGGGAAATAATAATACAGAGACAGGCCTGTCTGTCGCACTGGGAGTCCCTGGGGAAATTAAGCTACGCCAAACACACTGAAAGGACACACGCCCTAGGAGACAAGCCCGGCAAACTCCTGGCCTGGCTGTACAAAAGGGAAACCCCTAGGACCCCCATCTGCCACATCCTCAGACCAGATGGCACTCCGGTGCACACCCAGGCTGAAATTAACATGGTCTTCGCAGAATACTACCAGGACCTGTACTCCAAAACCCCGCCCTCGCTAGATACCGGGATCGAGGACGCCCTAGATTGCATAGAGTTACCCAAACTAGACCCACAGTTGGCCGTAGCCCTAGAAGACCCAATCACCCCAGACGAGGTCAAGGCAACCATTAGATCTTTACCCTCTGGGAAAGCCCCAGGTATGGATGGTCTCCCGGGGGAATTCTATAAGACATATGAGGAGACCCTGGCCCCTCTGCTGGCACAAGTGTACAATGAGGCCTTTGACTGCGGCATACTCCCTGACTCCATGAGGGAAGCAATAATCATCCCCTTGCTGAAGCCCGGCAAAGACGGCACGGATTGCGGTTCATATAGACCTCTCTCTATGCTAAATGTCGACTGCAAAATACTGTCGGCACTCCTCGCTAATAGACTACGCAAGGTGATCCCCCTGCTGATTCACCACGACCAAACTGGCTATGTACCCGGGCGCTCTATCACTGAAAATTTACGCAGGTTGCACCACATCATATACCGCACCGAGCAAGACACCCAGAAATACGCGGTGGCATCTCTAGACGCCACCAAGGCCTTTGATTCGGTTAAGTGGGAATGGTTATACGCCACCATGGCTAAGATGGGCATTGGACCCGCCTTCCTCAAATGGACCCAGTTGCTTTACACACACCCCGAGGCCAGAGTGCGTACCAACAAGACGTACTCCGACAAATGGCCCCTCCACAGAGGCACACGACAGGGATGTCCCTTATCCCCCATGCTCTACATCATTGCTGCGGAGCCTGTGGCCGCGTACATCCGGCAGGAATACGGTGGAGGAGGCATTATACTAGATGGAGTGACACACCTCATCTCCATGTACGCGGACGACACTCTCCTCTACCTTAACGACCCTGAGCACCTCCTGCCCTACATCTTGGAGACACTTGACTGCTTCCAAAAACACACAGGCATCCAGATAAACAAAGACAAGTCGTGTCTCTACCCCCTCGCAGCGCTATATAGCAATGAGGGCGGATCCCTGCCCCCACTGGCTCTACAGTGGCAGGTAACGTCCTTCAAATACTTGGGCATTGCCATACACCGTAGCCCGAACACTGAACACATCCTCAACACAGTCAGAACAAAGGATGCACTCACCAACTCCATGGCTTTCTGGGGAAAACTTCCTCTCTCCGTGGCAGGAAGGGCAGGCCTCCTCAAAATGGTAGCGCTCCCACGCCTGCTACATTGCTTCACCAATGTCCCCTACAACATCCCCTCAGCCTTTTTCAGAGACTTGAACAAACTCTGCAGAGAATTCCTGTGGCAGGGAGGAAGGCACAGGGTGGGGCTTGACATCCTCCAGAGACCCTACGAGAGGGGCGGACTGAAAGTCCCTAATTTCGAACTATATTTCCTGGCCAGCCAATTGAAACACGTAATGCACTGGATGGCGGATGAAACCACCACTGACACCAGACTTCTCCAGCCGGCTCTGCCACTACTGCTACTTCGAGACTTGTTGTGGGTCGAGAAAGGGGCCCCACAGCGTCACCCATACCTGGCCAAGTTGGGAACTCAGCTCTGGAAGAGGGCCTGTAAGGCTGTGGGGCTGCGAGACCCTTACTCCCCACAGATCCCCATCGCTGCAGTAATGGCGACACCCTCTTGGGGGCACACCGAGGCTCGATCAGTATGGGAGCCTTACGGGGTGGCGACACTGGGCGACCTCGTGCACGAACACGAACTTTCTTCATTCCCCGACCTCTGCGAGCTGACGGGCCTGCCCACCGGGCAGTTCTTGCTCCACGGGGCAGTAACTCGGGCCTTAAGGAAGAGATGGCCTGAGGCAGACAATCAATTTACTGAGAACGAAACCATCGAAACATTGCTGGACACTGCCGAAGGAGGCCACGAAACCTCCAGAATATACGAGGCCCTATTACAGGCAACGACAACGAATGAACTAAAATGCAAAAAGAGATGGGAGAGCGAAATGGGCCTCGTGTTCGAGGACAACACATGGGAAAAGATCACCCACTACCATAAAAAGACCTCCAGGAACGCTCGCCTCCAATTAATACAGCTATACATCACGAACCGAGCCTACCTTACGCCTGATGCCATATCTAAGTTCAAGGGGGCCACGCCACAAACATGCCCCAAATGCCATGCGCCACAAGCAGGAATGACTCATATGTTCTGGAGCTGCCCCGCGGTCCTGAGGTTTTGGACCCGGGTGCGAGATAGGGTGGCGCTGGCCGGGATTGAAGTTGAAATTCACGAACCTGCAGCTTGCATACTGGGGACATACAGGCGAAGCACTAAGAACAAGCCCCTAAATAGACTTCTGGACTTGATTTACATAACAGCAAAAAGGCGCATAGCCATGGGTTGGAAGAGCACAAGGGGACCTAGTGAGGCCCTTTGGTGGTACGACCTCAAGAGATGGGCCGCCGCGGAGACGGCGGCTTGGGAAATGGCCATCCAGGTACAAAAACTTGACTCCAGTGCAGATCTTCTCCGCTGGGTAGAGCTAACAGAACCGCTACTCCGCTCAGCAACAACGGACAGCACACCAAACAGTCCTGGCGGTCCCTGCTCGGCACACGAGCCTATTGAAAACTGAGGCCTAACCTGCGGTCTCGAGGGGAGGGGGGTGGGATGGGTGGGGAGGGATTGTTAAGGTTGTTGTTGTTTTTTCCTCTTCTTTTGTTATTACATATATTACACCGCCAAGCCGAAGCGCTGTTTGTTATATGTCTTGAAAAACCAATAAAGATTTTTCAAAAAAAAAAAAAAAACTTGATTGAAATATTTTCATAGATGAATTTATGATTTCAAAAAGTGCATTGATAATATTGAATACGTTGGGAGGTCTTCCCTTGGAGTCCATTCGGGTAACCAATCAGCTAGATTGGTCTGTGTATTTTCAAAGTTATGATTTGTACCTTACTCTTACTCAGTTTGATTCGCCTACCACTCCACCTCCTACTACTACTCCTCTTCCTACTACTACTCTTGACACCCTGACTCCTCCTACTCCCACTGCTAATCCTCCCACAAGTCCACTCCTCCTTCCACTAATACACACCTCCTCCCACTATTAGCGTCCTCCTTTCACTACTACACTCCTCTTCCCACCACTACAGCCGGTCAAGTGGCACAGCGAGTAGAGCGCTCGCTTTGACATCGGTGCAGAGCCTGCTAACGCAGGTTCGAATCCCGGCGGGGTCAAACTCAGCCTTTCATCCTTCCGAGGTCGATAAATGAGCACCACACACCGTGAGTAATAATAAGCAGCGCTCAGATACCTGAGGGTTTGCAGCGCTATATAAATGCCAAATTATTATTATTATTATTATTACTCAACAGTCACCCTCCTTCCACTCAGTTCCAGTCTTCTCACATTCACACTTTATCTAAACACATGTCTCACAAACACGCACACTCACACTACAGAACCTCTAACACTCCTAAACCAATGCCTCAACTGCTCCATATCTCTTCTCCAAAGTCTGACACTCCCTCCTTCCTCTTGCTGGTCTCTTTGTCGCTGTCCTCCTCCTCGTCCGACCTTGCCCGGTTCACCCAAACTTCCTGTTTCCTGTCCCCTACTTATATGTCCCTCCCTTGCTGAGGGTTGGGTACTTGTCCTTGGCCGATCGCTGGACTTCCAGGGTGTGTATGTGCAAAGGTAGACTTGAAAGGGCACCCAATTTTCCTGTGCTGGCTCGCTGCTTGGGATAGAGATCGGAGGGTGATCAACTATGAAATTCAAAGTTCAGTTCCTGGCCTGCTTCTGATGGGGCCATGTGGGTAAGAATGGGGATTTTTCACCTTTTGAATGTCCGGTGGTTTAATGGTTTTGTTGGTGGACCGCCGGCAAGCCTGGCTGATTCCGTTAATGAGAACACTGCTTGAGGCTGCTGGGTAGCTGCGCTTGGTGTGGCTGTTCTGAGCCTCTGTGCAGATGGGTCCCAGGGTGCTGCACTTGGAAAGACCTTTGATTCTATTGAGAAACCAAGGGGCGGTATTAGTGTAGCCAGTAAGACATCTGTACAGGTGGGGAAATATTCTGACATCTTGGTTCTCTCTGCCTCCCCCTCTCTTTCCTGTCCCATCCACTTCCTGTAGCACAAAGAGCTTTGGGTGTGATGTCAGAAGGGCAAAGTACACTTCTTTTAAGAACGGGGATTGGACTACTAAGGCAGGCAAGCTGTAGTCCAATCAGCTGCAGAGATTTGCCTTTAAAAGAAGAGGTCTCCCACCACTTATTTGAATCACCTCTTGAACCCAACCTTTTGTAACAGAGACATAGACAGGGTGCTTGAAACCAGACTGCATATTCACAAAATGACCACAATAAAACACTTAATAATACAAACCACACTTATGGTATCATTATTTTTGTGCGCCGAGGTCACATCAATTATATTTTATTTACTCCTTGTTAGTTCCCTTTGGCACTGCAACCGATGCTACATACCATAATCTCATCATGAATTCTTCTGGAAGAAGATTTTGCTGGACCCTGCTGAGAGAGCAATTGTTTCTAAAGTCCTCGAGTTGTGAGGTGAAGGCAGGTGTTCCAAGTCAGGTGAGAGCTCTGTCCCCCCTAACCATCCCCAGGAACCATTGGGAGTGAACTCTTCTGCTGGACCAAAACCTGCCTCTCTGCCTGCCACTCTGATTCCTAGGACCTCACTGTGTTGCAGGATACCTGAAGATGTGTGCCAGCCTGCTGCATGTTTGGGAGCCTGAGAAAATGACTAACCTTTGGCCTTTATACCCCTGAGACAGATTCACAGCACCTAGAAGCAAGGACATCCAAGATCCCTGTTTTTGATGTTGAACCACTGTGAGCCATGATTCGAGCAGGTTTGATTCCGAGCAAACTATAAGAACCCTTCCATACTGCCTTTGGCGTTCATTGCATTGCCTGTTCGACTCCGTTTTTCCCTGCACCATGCCAGTTGAAGCACATTATTGCCTCGGCTCGATCCAACAAATTACTGCTGTTTGCATTGCTCAAATCTCTGCCCAAAGCACCAGCTTCCACCAACTTGTCAGTCCTGTAAGTAGATCAACCCGACCCTGGTGTCTCCCTAGCAGCGACCTCTGAACCTTCCCCTTAAATTGACTCACATGTGCATCTCAGTACCAGGTCGACTGCCATCAATCCTCAACCGCCGAATCAAACCTGGTGACTGCCCGATCTGCGCAGCCTGAGCAGATGCTTTAAGACCGTAGCTATCTTCAGTTCGGCCTCAACTCAACACCAGCCTGCCGCTGGACTATCGCGACTGTCACATCCTCAAACTGAAAATAACCTGCAAACAACGCATAGGAGACTCATTTGATGCTGTTGAATCAACAGTAAGACAAAAGAAAAAAACAAAACAGAAATAAAAAAAGAAGCTGACGCAAGGACTGTAGGTCCCAGATATACGAAATATACACACCTCCCAGAAAATACATTAATTAGGGATAAGTGGGGGTCTTTTAAAGAAAGAACCTAGCCAATCCATCCATCCTAGGTACAGAACCAATTCCAGAGATTGGAACCTCGAATGATGACTGGAATGAACTAGAAGTCCTTTAAAAAAAACAACTTATACGAACTGAGCTACATGGTGCAATCATGACTGAGTATCTCCGAGCACATGCAGCCCCAATGGGCTTAATTGTAAGAATAGAACCCAGAATCTTTCTTGAGCAGATACAATTTCAAAAAGACTGGTCATATATAGCAAACAAGTGTACTAGAGACTGGCTTATCCTTATAATTAGTACTGCAAAAACTGTATCAGAAAAGATGATGAAAGAAATTGAGGAGAAACAGGAAGGTCTAAAAACAGCACATACCCTGGCATCATACATAAAAAGCATTGAAGAATTGGATATAGCCATGAAAGACATCTGTACAGGTGGGGAAATACTTTGAAAGACTTTAAAGAATTCAATCTAAATAAAAAAGTCACAAAACTGAGGAAGGACCTAACGAGTTTCACACAAGAAAAGATCTACCCATACATCACTGATGCATAGTATGAGGACCAAAGCCAAGCTCAAACACCAGCTGGTCAGTTTTTCAATCAATACAACAAAAAGTGCATACAGCGCCCACGGGCAAGACCACAAAATTGGACCTTCTCGAGTGGGAGCTCAGGTGGAAGCAATCAAAGCTTTGCCAGTACAAGCAGTGCTCTACCAACAACATCAAACATGAATGCCCAAACTGCACCACAGTTTTTTTCACAGAGGACAAGGAAAGTCCAAAAACAAAAACAGAGGCCAATGGAATCAGCCATGGCAGAACCAGTCCTCCAGGGTCACAAGGAGCAAAGGACAAGGAGCAACATTAAATATGCCCTTATGAATAAGAAAAGAACAGTCACTTGGGGAAATGTGGAAACAACATTGAGACCAGAAGCCACAACCAACATCATCCCGAACACTCTGATTGGTGAACCTACTCAATTGCATAATTCTGAGCAAGAAATGCTAGATGAACCGGCAATCTCTCTAGTAATGAATCTCTCTCAATATACACTCAGTAAGGACCAATATACAGTACTTGAAAAAGGCTTGAGTTTTGTACCGACCACACGGCACGATCCTTTCAAAACCCGCATAGAGGTGGCCCAGCTGGTCAGGAAGATATGTCTCAAACAGTATTTCAATACAAAAACACAAAGGGACAATGAAAAATCTGCGACCAATTTGAAGAATAGATCTATCTTCTATCCACCACCTAATGAAATTTCACCTGAATCTATTACCTTTGAAAAGGCTCTCATAAGAAAAATCGAGACCATGGAGAAAGAGGAACAACATACATTCAATTATTTCACTAAAAAAGATCGCCTAACCCTAAAAAGCTTGACAGAAAACGACAAAATCACAATAAAATCGGCCGATAAGGGAGGTGCAACAGTGATTCAAAGTACAGTAGACTATAACAAAATGGTGCAGACACTTCTAGATGACCACACTAGTTACAGACAACTTGGCAAAGATCCCACAGAGGATATACGGAAACTAATTCTACCTATTATAGAGGAAGCCATGATTGAAGGTCACATCAGCTTGAAAGAATATGAATATCTGAATCCAAAGACACAGAGGAAACCAGCTTTTTATGCACTTCCAAAAGTGCACAAAGGCATAACACTGGTACCAGGAAGACCTATTGTATCTGGTACAGGATCCATTTTAGAGCCCTTATCTGAATTTGTCGATTTCCTCCTCAGACCTGTGATAAGCAAAATGAAATCACACCTAAAGGATACAACATCTGTTTTGAAGTTACTAAAAGACCTTCCTTTCGATCCAGGACAACAGATACTAGTGACTATGGATATTGAGGCCTTATATACCAAAATACCACAAATGGCCACTCTACAAGTTGTAGAAAAGATATTGAGAAATGCACAACCACCTGTCGAAACACCTGTTACTCTGATTATGCAACTAGCGGAACTAGCACTCACCAAAAATGTCTTCCTGTTTAAGAAAACATTCTATGAACAGACCTCCGGAACTGCAATGGGGGCAACATTTGCCCCTGGCCTAGCAAACCTATATGTAGCAGACTTTGAGGACCAAAAGATCTATCCATCAACGAACTCATGGCTGGACAAAATAGACCTGTGGAAAAGGTACATAGATGACATCATCATGATCTTTAAAGGAACAGATGAGGAACTTGCAGCATTCCTGACATGGCTAAACCAACAAAATCCTTACTTATCCTTCACGGAGACACATAGCCATACATCTCTACATCTTCTGGATCTGCGACTCGAAATATGCAACAACGCCATATCCACTGTGGTATTTAACAAACCTACTGATAGGAATTCCTTGCTACAATTCAATAGTTACCATCCAGCAAGCCTGAGAAAAAACCTACCATTTGGACAATTCTTGAGATTCCGTAGGAACTGCTCACACGTAGCAGACTATGAAAAGCAGGCAGACCAACTAAGCCAGAAATTGAAAAATAGGGGATATCCAAAGAGGATTATAAAACAAGCAAGAAAAAGAGCAAGGAACATCCCAAGGGACGTGACTCTAGAACAACACACCAAAGAGACAAGCTCCTTGAATGATAATATCACAGCCATCTTCACTTACTCCCCTTTAACCAATAAAATAAAAAAAAGAAGTGTTAAAACTCTGGCCGATGCTAAATGTGGGTGAATCCCAACTCCAATCCCAAAGGTTTGCAATCAAAAGAGGGAAAAACCTCAAAGATTCACTGATGCACATCTACAAGGAACCTGTTACTCCATTGCATATAACACTATGGAACCAAGAAAAACCAAGAGGCCATGGTCCCTGTGGCACATGTAGTTCCTGTGCAAGCACTATTAGAACAAAGGAAATCGACATCGGTTTGAGATACCGCTGGACACAAAAGGACTTCGCCAATTGCAATACGAAGAATATCATCTATATCATAACCTGCCATTGCAACCTGCACTATATAGGGATGACTACACGCCCCATCAGGACCAGGCTGGCTGAACATCGTTCATGTATTCGGACAAAAAAACTAACAGCACCGATGGTAGAACACTTTGCCAGTAAAAACCATGCTCCTGATAAATTTCACCTGGTCTATCATTGAGAGAGTTAACACTCCATCAAGAGGAGGAAACCTTCACGATCTACTGTATCGCCATGAGAAGCAATGGAGCAAACCGCCAAAGGTTTAAACGAACCTACATCCTGGCTAACTCTTGCAGTGTTATAAAGAGTAACAATGTGTGGGCATTCAACTGACTATGCCATCAAGATGGCAACGGACAAGGCAGGTGTGATTCAGTCGATATGCTATCACCTGTATGTGTTCACACAATAGGGCAATCATGTTGTCAACCCCCAGTACTATCTAGTATCATTTACTGAAGTATGATGTGTCAAACTTGAATTTTGAATTTCAAACCCTGGATTCTGGAGTTTGCAATTTAAGATTTAAGCTTTAAGATTTAAGTACTTATGTCTATCTAGATATCTCTGAGTCTTTCTGTAGGCACTGTTGAAATGTATTGACTGAGTCTCCTGGTTCAACTCTGTCATCTGTCCACCACCCCATGGGGACTTATAAGGCCATACTCCCCCCAGTTTTTGACCCAACAGTACACTTTATCTCACGCTGGCGAGACCGACATCCACCTATATGGACCGGTTCATAACAACATGTATTACTTCACTGGCCACGGCACCCGAACGAGGTAGTCTGCAGCATCTCAGCCATGTGAACACACAAATAGGTCGGTCCTCTTTCGAAACTTCCGAATACTTAAAAACACTGAGGCGCATTCACTCATACACACTACAATTCCCCAATTCCATTATAGCCTGTGATACGCGCATCAGCTCCTCCCCTTGCAGGGCCGCACGTAGCCATGCACGCACAGAATGCGGCGCACGCGATCAGTAAACATCACGTGATCTAGATCACGAGCTATTTTTCGGCTGCCGGCTCACCGAGGTTCCTGTCTCGGCGCCGCGACCTGCACTGCAAACGAGTCGCTCACCCAGCGGAGGCACACTGCACCCGAACAAGCACTAAATAACCAGGTAAAAACCCTGAATTTAATCACAAGGCTCACGCTCGATTTCGTTTGTGCTTAAATGCGGCTAGGAAGAGCCCGCTTACCCATAACGCATTGTTGACCTGTGCATACTTATTGCAGTTTTCTATTGTATTCCATCTAGTGTGGTGCCCCTTTTGGTTGAATTTCTTCACCTGAACTAAGCCGCGAAAACATTTTCAAATGACTCGCAAGCACAACTAAGGGGCCAACAGGTTAGTTCAGCCCCACATCTTAAAAGCATTTGTTAAGCTGTCACTAATTTTAAATTTTTAGTGTTATCAACAGTTACTCACCAGTTTAGCAGGATGTGTTCATTGCATAGACTTGCATTAGGGTAAAATACCCCTGTGTCTGCCACTTACCGGGTATGGTATATCTGTACCTTATAAACACACATAACTAGAGATGTGTTGGTACTTCCTGGTGCCTGGGAACTCTGCCTGAAGCAATTGAAGAGGCTGCTTAAGTTATGTCATAAAAATGGATACCTTGACCTAGTTAATGACCCTAATCATATTTCGGTCCACATCTAGGTACCCTGTGCAGAAGTCTGATTCACAGTGGCATCTGCAGTAGGACTGAAGCCTACATCCATACATCTAGGACCCTCCCAATAAGAGAAGACACCAAATAATTGGGGGGTAAGACACTCACCACACCAGGTGAAAAACAGACAAATGATGTAGCCACAATATCACTCATCATCGTGTCGTGTCTTCTCTCTCCTTCCCCTCCACATTTCCCCCCTCCGTCCCCTCCCCGTTCTGTATCCATAGAGACTGGTCCGCATGCATGTAAGGAAGCTATTTCTAGCCCTAAAAACACCAACAGCAACATAAATGG
The DNA here is from genome assembly GCF_040938575.1 of Ambystoma mexicanum. Lineage (NCBI taxonomy): Eukaryota > Metazoa > Chordata > Amphibia > Caudata > Ambystomatidae > Ambystoma > Ambystoma mexicanum. Next base: position 874,176,581 of record NC_090936.1, read on the forward strand.
TTAAGCTGTTTTCAGCCCTGATGAAAGTGGTCTCCTACCACTGAAACCGGTCGGCTCATCACAACACTGTACCTGCATACTTGAATGCAATATGTCAGAATACAGTACGATCAACCCTAATGAAGTTAAGGACTGATCAAGGATCATTACTGTGTATAAAACACACAGAAATATAGGAAAAACTTTCTATATTAACAACAGCAAGACAAAAGAAAAAAACAAAACAGAAAGAAAAAAAGAAGCTGGCGTGAGGACTGCAGGTCCCCGATATACGAAATATACCCACCTCCCAGAAAATACATTAATCAGGGATAAGTGGGGGTCTTTTAAAGAAAGAACCTGCCCTCAGGGATAAACCTAATAAAGTCAATTTTGCTTCATCTTGAGGACAGCCTTTTATGACAAAACAACAGAAGTGTTTCTAAAACCTTTTTGTTTTTTAAGGAACTATTATAAATAAAATTGCCCAAATCCTAACGTGAAGACACAATATCCAAGGGAAGATTTGGGTATTTGACCACCCTTATGGTCCAGTACGTGGATACACTCCTGTAAGTAGATCAACCCGACCCTGGTGTCTCCCTAGCAGCGACCTCCGAGCCTTCCCCTTAAATTGACTCACATGTGCATCTCAGTACCAGCTCGACTGCCATCAATCCTCGACCGCCGAATCAAACCTGGTGACTGCCCAATCTGCACAGCCTGAGCAGATGCTTTGAGACTGCAGCTACCTTCAGTTTGGCCCCAACTGAACGCCAGCCTGCCGCTGGACTATCGCGACTGCCACATCCTCAAACTGAAAATGACCTGCAAATGACACATATGAGACTCATTTGATGCTCGGCAAGACATTTGCAAAGGTATTACTGACTGAAATCTTCCCCCCCTGGTCTATCATTGGGCCCCAGACACTGGATAAGTAACTTTAATCCCTTTTTGCAACCTCAAGAATATATCTTTTGGACATTGTGGTCTTTTATTCCCTTTTCTCCCCCTCTCTCATTACCCAGAGTGCTGCATACATACTATCTCTGCACATTATGTGTTCCTTGTACAGGGGTGGGTTTTACAGTGTTTTCTAGCTAGTTATTGTGTACATGGTGTGTTTGGCTGAAGTATATATTTTTTATAGAACCTTGATTGAACATTCCTTTATTTTCATCTGTTATATTTCACTGTTTGGGTTGCTACTGGACCACATTCACTCCCTTCTTAAGAGCACAAAAGGCGAAGGAGGTGTATCTCTTAACTGTGCCTGTTTTACCTTTATGATTGTGTTGGTTCTTGGTTTATGGTGGTGTGAGGGTTGAGTGAGCACTTTAGCCACTACCCATCCCTGTACGCTTGGAGGACAGAAGTAAATTCATCACAATAAGGTATTTTTTTCTCATCCATTTCCTCCTGCCCTGTTTGGTCTTGTCCTTTATAGCATGTATTAATTGAAAGATAGGCTTTTTTACTGAATAGATTAAAGGTAACCTAGCGGATGAATTTCCGGCAGATCTTGACAGGGATGATGTACCACATGATGATCCTACTATCCGTAGTGCATAGTGATGATGGATTTATGCCATCGTTTTGTACGTTTTGTACATTTAGCTACACAAACCCAGAGAGAGTGATTGATTAGATGAATAGCACATATAACAACTGTGAAATAGCATAAGTGACAGGAAACAGTTTTATAATATATGTTCATACACATTTTAGCATTATTGAAAGAAAAATAGACTTTAAATGTACCTTGCTGATAGGAAAACCGAACACTTCTTCAAAGTAAGCTGGTTGGCTAATAAGCAGCAAATAGAAGGTCCAACTTCTACAAAAGTTTGCAACAATGATTGCGTAAACTGGCATTGAGGTAAAAAACTTCCTCCAAGGGGTTTTATTTTTCTAGGAAATAAAAACATGGTTTACAATATAGAAAATATGAGGTGATTGAGTGAGTTGCTGAGTCACTGTTAGTGTATGATGATGTGTGACAGAATATGTCCTAGGGTATGTGACAGAGTGACTCTCAACAGGGTTGAAAAGAAAGCATGTTTTGTAGCAGAGACATAGACAGGGTGATTGAAACCAGACTGCATATTCACAAAATAACCACAATAAAACACTTAATAATACAAACCACACTTATGGTATCATTATTTTTGTGCGCCGAGGTCACATCAATTATATTTTATTTACTCCTTGTTAGTTCCCTTTGGCACTGCAACCGATGCTACATGCCATAATCTCATCATGAATTCTTCGGAACTACTAAAGAGTGCTGGTGAGCCTGGAAAATAAGGGCACGATCTTAAGCTACTGGGATGCAGGTGGTTTACCTGAAAATTATTGAATGCCAGCACATAAATTACAACGATAATGTTCACCAGTGATGAGTAAAGCTGCAGATTTGTCGTGTTATGTAACCACGTCCAGGCATCTTCTATGCCAGGCGTCCTTGGCTAAAGGCCAAGGACATGACCTGTCTGGGCTTGTTCACGCATCATAGGACCAAGGTCTAGTCTTTCTGTCCCAGCCACCCCTTATAGACATCACCACATGCTTCCTGCCACTGCAGAATATTCTCATCCTCTCTAGGGCTCTCCTTCTCAAGTGCTCAAAATCACTCTGGACTGCAACTCAGTTTAATCTAATCAACATCCTTTTCGCACCATCCCAGCACACCATGGTTACCTGCACCCACCAACACCCATCAACTGATGCTAATTAATGCCCTCTCCACTGTTGCTCAGACAATTGACTTTGCTGATCGCATTTTAGACAATCATCTTAATATCCTTTTCATCACCGAAACCTGGTTCAAACCAACCTCCACCTACATCTTCGATGTCCTCTTGCCCCCCTCACCAGTTACATCAACCAACACACTGTCTGCACATGCAAGGCACAAGATCGGCTGCCCCTGTGTGATAATACCCCTACCAACCCCTACCTCTATAGTCTCATGCTGGTTCCTTGTGTCCCGCAACAACTTGGTCACCTTCCATCTACAGGCCGCTCCAAGTTTGTGGGACCTTCCTCAAAGATTCCACCAACCTATTCTCCTCAGCCACAGTGGCATGCTCCAATAACGTCTTTCTTGGGGACTTGAGAGCTCCTGAGAAATGGGCAGCAAAACATACTGGGGTGTTCTACCCTCACTGACTGAATCCATTGATCTAAAACAAATCATCCACTCCCCAGAACACATGAAATGTACCACCCTCGACATACCCTTCTCTGCACTGCTCATCTCCTGCTCGAAGCTTCTTCCACTCGACTAGTCTGGCCACCCCTTTACCGCTATTACACTCTATGGCCCACCCAAAAAGTCCAAGCTAAACACCCCCTGATAGAACAATACTTATTAAAAACCTTCACTAGTGACACACTGGAGGCAAGCTTTTCCACCTTCCTTGCTGCCTTGCTTAGAGAATGGAGTTCTCCAGAACTATCCAAAAGTGGTTCGCCTCATACCTTCTGGCAGGCACCAAGTCATCCAGATAGGGACAATGAGGTCCAACGGAAATTAGTTACATGTGGTGTCCCCTGTGGCTCCATTCCCTCTCCAATCATATTTAATCCTTACATGAAACCAGTAGGCAACCTCCTCCATGACCCCAGCACAGCCAATTCTCAATATGCTTATGACACTCAGATGTATCTTAGGGTCTGTGGCTCAGAGGACATTGCTCACCTCTGCAACTGCTTGGCAACCATTCAAACATGGATATCGAACTCCTACCTCAATCTCAGCCCCACCAAGACAGAATTCATCCTCATCAGTCTCACCATCAAACAACCAGTCCACCAAAGGCTACATGAAATGCACCTACATGGGATAGATCCTCTACTCTCAGACTAGGCTAAATCCCTGAGCTACATCATCAATGACATCCTGTCCTCTAAAAGACATATCCCTCTGTAAAAGTTGATTATAGAAGTGTATCCAATAGACGCTCTGTAAAGTTGAATTTAGAAGTGTTCCCAATAGTCGCTCTGTGAAGTTGAATTTAGAAGTGTCCCCAATAGCATCTGTGAAAGTTGACTATAGAACTGTATCCTATAGACACTCTGGAAAGTTTCATTTATAAGTGTGCCCAATAGCCTCTAGTAAACTGAATCTAGAAGTGTGCCCAATAGCCTCTCTGTGGAAAACTGTATTTAGAAGTGCGCCCAGTACCCTCTCTGGGAAAGTTGCAATTAGAAGTGTGCTCAGTGAAAGAGCATATAACCGATCATACCACACCACCATGCTTACTCTCTCCTTACATCACCACTCAACTAGAACACAGAGATACTATGACACCATTCGGTATAACTGTTCTCATACCAACATTCCGCCGCTTACTCCACATCATTCTATGTAATCACTGCTGGTTCCACACCCCCAGCCAGGCGTTTTCCTCAGGCCTAACGCAGCCACATCCGTTCCGGATAAATCCTGCCAGAACGAACACATTCTCCTGATCTCTCAACCACCACACCTACCGCTAAGAAGCAGCTATTACACGAGTACCGCACGAGCTGCACACATACCCGGTGCTCACACGCACCTTTTGACTCTCCCTACTCTCTCTACTGATCTGAACTTCGGTTCCCAAGGGCGTTCAACCTACAAGCGCCTTCAGACCATACCAATGGTATATAAGGCGCTATATAAGTGCAAAATAACAATAACAATAACAATAACAATATAGCCATGAAATTGAAATGGGCTGGATCAAGATCCCTATGCTAAACAAAATCAAATCATTGATCCCAACTTGCGACGTCCAGCTGGTAGTATAAGCTCTCGTTATCTTCTTCATCGGTGGGGGGACGACCTTCTAACACCGTTCCACACCTGCACCCATCCACCACAGTGCAGTGCACCATATAAAAGGCCCCCAGAAATGTTATCACTTCACCCCTGCCTGCGCAAACTTAACTTGCTCCATCACCCCACAAGGATCATATAAAAAAATACTTCAATCACATACAGAGCAGTAATGAATGGCTCTCTGGCCTATTGTGTGGCCAAAATCAACACCTCAATAGGCATCAACACATCCCACAGCAAAACCATCAATCGCCTAGAGTCCAAATTTGCTGACAAAAAGGAAACGTGCAAGCAGTCATTATCTTTCTACGCCCTAGCAGGGGACATAATCCAAGTGATGGCTTGCAATGCCCCCATCATCCTTCAGTTCCGAAAAGCACTGAAAACCTGTCTCTTCCAACAGTGCCTGACTAACAATTAGGCTCCAACCCTTGCTTTACGCAGTATTACAATGCTGTTTCTTCAATGTGGCACACTGCTGTGTTCGAGGAACGTTTGTTTGAGTGGTGATTGCGCACTGATGGCGACTTGATATTCGTCTATAAGATTATAAAGATCGAAACAGGATTTGGCATGAATTTTTGGATCTGGTCCATTGGGCCCCGCCCACATTAAAGTGCCTCATTTCCATATTGGAGGAGGCTGCTATACCTAGGCCTACTGTGATGCCCTGCAGAATTAGCGTTGTCCCATTGATGGGAGATAGGCACTGTGTCACCAGAAGACGCCAGTTGGGATTTTCCTACTTTGGAGGCACCATTGTTGTGCCATCACAGGTGCCAGAAACAACTCAGACAGCACGGTGTTGAAGAGATCCACGGTTTTTACCAATAATCCCCTGAAGAATGTTCTCCCGAGATTGGGCTTGATGAACAGAAACATGTTGGGATTGATATTTTAATGACACATTGAGAATTTGTATTTTTGTTATTAACATCTTTTGTGTCTTGTTGATTTGTATGATTGTTTTGTGTTATTGTTTGAGATTCAATTGCCTATACTGTATGTATCACCTTGTTGTGTTAGGCTTGTTTATTTATGTTTAGGCGATATTTAATTGAATTAAAAAAATATATCATTTTTGTAACTAATCAATGCACCTAGTCCATTTTTTCAGTATATGAAGTGCTGGGAGATCACGCAGAAATGCTAAGTTGGGAGGTATGCATTGAGTGAGTGGAGATAGGAATCATCTGACTCCTTTATTTTATCATATCATGGCAAATAATTTGGTTCTGCCGAATACAGTTTTGCCAATCCTCATCTAACATATTTTTGGCGAGGCTTGCTATGTTCGATGAGAGAAAGCATACGCCGTGCACCACGGGAATGCCACCCATGCCAAACATATGGGCACTTCCACTGGGCACAAAGAGAACAATGGGTCATCGTACTCCATCCAGATTGGTTTCTTTGATCTCTTCTGTCCTCGCTTGTTTCTTCCAAGTGTCAGTCGAGGGGGAGCCCTTACTTTAATGTTCCCCCCTGTTGGGGGTAGGGTTCTAAGTTCAAGTTTGAAAAGCCCCTCTACTAGGTAGCAATTTGTGAGCATGAGTCGGAGGAGAGGGAAGATGAATGAACTCTGTAATGTCTTCCCGAATTATTGAGCAACAGCCCCTTTGGGATCTAATTCAATGTATTACCTTATTCCATATGGCTTCTTTTGGGGTCCCTTTTGTCCTGATTAAGTTTTGGTACATTTGTCAAGTAGACAGTATTCATTCCAGACTTCATTGGCCCTTTCACTGGAGCTAGGTTAAATTGGTGTGCTATACTAATGCTGGCTGAATGCCTACTAGATAGGAATTGCTCCCTACCCTGACCACCCATCGAATGTCTACCATTCCTGTGCATACATCTTTTATCCGTATTCTGAGTGATTCTCTTCACTTTATGCTCCTCAATGACATTATTAACTATATATTCCACTGACAATCTCTCAAAAGTGGGTGGCTTTCTGGGTCCCCCCGCCCATGTCCCTTGTGTGAGATGGTGTTTCTTTAATAGTGTCTGCCCTAACATTATCGGAAATACTTATTGGGATACTGTCACAGATAACTGGTATTTTGCCTATTTAGGTCGAGAGTTTTTCCTTAATTAGAGCCAGGTCCCTGTGTATGTTCCTTAATTATATCACCAGTTTGTTTAATAGTGACCAGAGAGTATTACGGCAGCTACAGTTGCAAACACCACTGTTTTGCAATGGGCTAGAATTGCCCATGAGCCTGCCTAGCAACTTGCTAAGCATGCCATCCGATCTAGTTCCTTCTGTTGCTGAAGTAGAACAGCGTTCTTCCTCCCCTCTGATTTCTCCAGGTGTTGGGCTAATCTGTGTTACATTGGTACTGTCCCCAACAGATAATACTTCAAATCTGTTTGATATGACAACGTTAATCTGAATATTAGGTACCTCATTATTAATGGGGGCTGTCTAACTTTAAAATCTCTCATAAGTTTCGACTGGAATAATGTAGTTTTTTTCTCCCATCTGGGCATCAGTTTTAGGTACTTTGAAGGGTTAGAGTTCATCATCTACGCTTGACAGGGGGATTAAGGGGATAACTTTCCCTTGAGCAGAGTCTGTTATTTTATCACTAGAAGTGGGCATACTCTCTCATTCAATAGGTTTACTGTTAATTTTGCGGTATGAATTAGTATGTTTATTTGTATTTCCCAATTCTGGGGCAGAGTATTAAGATCAATTAGTAATAGTTATTAGCTTCAGAGTTGGGTGCATCTGAAATGACCATTGGAGGGGGTGGTAACAATAAAATTGGTGACAGGGCCGGTGGCGGAAGTGTGCTAAGGCTAAATTCCATTTAACCAATTAGTACCTTGGCCTCCTCTATTGGTTTGCTGATTAAAGCGGAGCTCTTTTTATCCTTTCCGCAGGTAAAGATGAGGTTATGGTTCTTTTTAGGGTACTTTTTCACATATGAAGAAATGACTTCTACATACACATTTAGTTCTGCATAGAATTATATAGCCTGCAGATTGAACCAACAAGGAGTACTAGCAACTTCGTTTTAGTTCCCAATAAAAAGGTTTAGAACAGCAATCCTCTATGAATGCACTGTGCAAAGGGCCTTGCACTTTGTACATACAAGCATTCGGCTGTGCTATGATAACAGGATGACAGCACTAGTCGCCAGGGTCACAGAAGTAGGGACTGATATAGCAAAGAGATCGTTGCTTTGGAGCATCTTGCCCCAGAAAGATTATACTGGGCACAGATAATGATGCCTCAAACACAGTGGGCACTTTTTTCTGCATATTGAGAACAAGACAGACAATGCGAGCATTTTGCGTGTGACAGCTATCTCGCCGGGCATTGAAATGAAGGGGACGTACTAATTAGATTGTTGATACACATCACACCTTAGGGCACGACTTTGAACGTGCAAACTGAGGGATATTATATTTTGTAAAATAAAAAGCATTATTTTTTACAATAGTCATTTTTGACACAATCAGCAAATCTTGTGCTGATGTATTATACCATTTGTTTTGTTCTTCTCTATCACTTTATAAAGTGCACTTTATTTACTAAGGTGTAAGGGTTGCATAAAATGTGCTTATGTGAGAGGGTTGAAGAAGGCTAGCTGCCTTGAGTTCCTACGAGGTGAACGTACCCAATTAATCCATAATACCAAAGCAGCAGAGCATAAAATGGTGTTGTACTCAGTCGAAGGAGAGACGCCTTCTGGGGTCTGAGCCAATGTCATGTGAAAAGGTGCTAGTCCTTTAATGTCAGCTGGGCTACAGGTGGGGGGTTTTCCACCGCTTTGAAGGCCAGCATTCTTAAGTCTAGCCCGGAAGTTCTAAGGAACTTGCGAAAGACTGATTGTATAAAGTGTAAGTAGTGCTAAGCGAACAATACAAAATGATGACACACTGATGTAAAACGTTAGAATGATAGGAATACAAATACTGGATTGTCAATGAATTACTTAGTCGGGAAATGTAAAAAAACTGGAAAGATGGAACTAAGGGGCATATTATGGACGACCATCCAAATGCCAGTGCACGGGACACTCAACTGCTAAGGGGGCACCCTAAACCCGACTCCCCATCCCTATCTTTACACATTTTGATTACAGTGGAGACATCCTAAACAACAGTCTATCCTATGCCTCTATTTAAAAGGCATATTTCAAGTTAAATTGTGTTTTCCGCCTTCTAAAACATCTAAACACAGCAAATATCTAACTGCTGATAAAATCACTGTCTGCCTTTGACCAGCAGAAATCATTTGCCATAAAAACTATTGAGTCATGCTCTATAATCCTTAATTTTCATTTTTTTTACAGTGTAAGTAGTTTATTACAAACGTTTCACTATTTTATTTCACATGTTAAAATAAAACTTCATTTTGCATTTTAAAATAAAACTTATTTCCTATTCTTTCCAGATTCATTTTCTTTCACATTGTCGTTATCCAACTAGATCACTGTTAACTTTGTCCCTTAGTTTCTTTAGTGCTGCTTCTAAAGAACTTAACTGTTGCAAAATTCAAACTTTTGTTTTTCGAAATTCATAAATAGGTTCCCACCATTTCTTGGCATCTAGCCCATTTGATCATGCAAGTAGAGTGTCCTCAAATCTTTCAACTTTGAGCAAAATAAGATCAAATGTTTCAGAGTTTTTCTTTCGTGATTGCATAGATGACACACTGCACCTTCTTGATTTTTTCCATATCTTTGCAACGTGGTGTTATTGTACAAAACATTAAATCTGAATCTTAGTAAAAAGTCTCGTTGTTTGTGATGAGGAAATCATTTTAAATAAACGGCACTCTATTCATCATTCCCCAGTTGGATTTCAGAAGAGTATGTATCTTGGATTTCGATCTTACTTCTTCAGATTTTCACTAATCGTCCGCCCAGAGGATCTTCTTTACCAGCATAGGATTTCTGGTTAAAGTGTCTCGGGTAGTTCCAAGAATGGTCATAATTTTTTTGCAATCACATTTCCATTCATTTAGAACCTGTGCTTTGTTTCCAGGTTTATTCATACCAAGCACCTAGAATTGTGGCAGGCAATTATCAAGTGTTGCCTTTTTATACAACATTAACTTATTTCATAAAATGTGTGCATTAAGGGGGATCAACCCCAATTCATAAGTACCGCCATTGGAATGGATTTTGGTAATTGTAAGAGTGTTTTACAAAAGTTACCATCTAGACTATTCCAGAAGTCAGATTTAATTTCAAAACAGGTTTCACCCCCAAATATAAGTGCTGAAGACACTTTCTGTTTGTAAAAGACAACAATTGGTTGCAATGAAAATTTGCCATATCTTCTGTCTATGGCTTTCCCTTGTGCAGTGAATCTTTTCACTTTCATTCTCAGTGAATCCATCCATGCATTTCCATTTTTTGCTGTACTTAGTTGAACACCTAGATGTTTTATTTCTTCTACTGATTCTAATTTGTTTCCATTCAAATGCCAAGTTTATTTTTTATTTTTCTGCAATCTATTGTCACCCACTACCATGATGTCAGATTTTGCAGCATTGATTTTAGACGTTTTCCGGGTATATATTTTTCCAGCTTGTTTAAAGACCTTTGGAAGCCTATCTTTGTCTGATCTAACCAAATCAGATCATCGGCATAACGTAGTCTGCCAACCTCATTACCATACATTTTCGGATGGAAAAATAGCTTGTTTTCGGGGTATCTTCTTTAGATCTTCTATGTAGAGACTGAATAAAGTGGCCGCTAAAGGGTAACCCTGCTTTAAGCCTTTTTTGTTAGAATATTGCTTGAAAGATTCCCACGCTGGCCAAGTTTCACTTGCATTGATATACAAGTATACAACTCTTTTAAAGCTTTTAATAAATCAGTTGGACATCCTTTGGACTCCATTTTTCTCTATAGCAGGCTACGATCGATACTATCAAAAGCCTGCTTCAGGGCGATGCTTGACGGATGTCATACGACCTGGTTTCTTTAATCCAATTCTTTAATATATTCAACAAAAGCGTGGCAAATACTTTTCCAATGCAGTCAAGTAACGCGATGGGCCGATAATTTAAGGGTTGAGATTGATCCCCTTTTTAAAAAAATGGGCACTATAATCGCTTTTATTCCATGATTTTGGTATTCTACCATGTTTCTTTATTCTCTGAAATAGCGTTGTACAATATTCTGCCCACTTTTCAGGATTTGCTTTTATAACTGCATTAGAAAGGCCATCCGGCCCTGCTTCTCGTGATGCTCTTGCTTTGTTAATAAGAGTTCTGATGTCTTCTTGTTTGAACTCCAAGTTCCAGGGCTCTGTTACATTTTGCTCTTCTTTGCTTTGTTCTTGACTAACTGTCCCATCGTCAAATAGATCCTTAAAGTATTCTATCCACATGCTTTCTGCAATAGGATTTATTAGTAACGTGTTTTTATTACCGTGTCTATCATTTATTAATTGCAATAAATTCCTACTATTTGTAGTTCCCAAAGCTCTCATCATGTGTTCAGCATCTCTTTGCAGTAGTAGTATTTTATGTGACTTTTGCCAGTTCTTATATTGTTGTTTTCTCTTGCGTGTTAGCTCTTTTATATTCTGTTTTTATATTCTGTTGTTTTGCAGTTTTTATCACACAAAGATCTTTTCTTAGTTGCTTCTTTTGTTTGGCTATCTCCGGGTCGTATACGTGAGTTGGTTTGAATTCTGGCTTTGACGACTGACTGTGAATTTCTCTGAAGCCCATTAGCATATGATAATACTCCACAGAGTTGTGATCATTAGATTGCCACTTTTTTAAAGCTGTTACAAGGGTTGGAATGTCTTTGGTTTTATCCTTTGACGGTTTAAGCCGTTTTCTACTTTAAGGTCTCCAGAGTACTTTCAGGTCTCCAGAGTAACAGGTTTCATTGCTTTTTTCCCTTTTCAATCTCGTGGCTGTGACCGGATCATGATCACTGTGGACATCAGATATCAAGTTTAGCTGTAGAATTCTTGGCAGCAGGTTTTGTGACAAAAATATATAGTCAAGTGTTGCTTTGGAATTCCTGTTTGGCCATGTAGGAGGTGGGGGCATATCACCGAAAACATTGCCGGTTAATGAATGAATAGCCTGCTGATCCATTTCTTCCATCCAGAGCTTTCCTCTAAAGGTTTTTCCGATGTTGTGAAGTTGCTTGGTCTTTGGATTTGCACAATCTGCTTTGAAACATGTCACATTAAGATCACCACAAAATATTATTTCAATATCTGGATGCTTCTCTACTGTCTTGTCTGTCCAGTCAGTTACTACATTGTGAAAACGGATTCCTTCTTTGGTTGTAGGATTCCAGTATAAGTTCATTAGAAGCAAAAGATCATGGTTTTTTGGTGAAAGACTTGTCAGTTTTATTAAATTTATTTGGTTGTATGGGTTTGGATTTATGCTCTCAATTACTGTCATGTCTGTCCCATCTTTTATCATTGTTAACAGTCCAGATGAAGGACGACCACACTGTTCACCCTTAGCTGGATTTAACAACTCTATGTATCCGTTTAACATTTAGGAAAAAATGTTTTTGCTGCCAGAGTAACTGCAGACACATTACCAGTAAATGCTTCAAAGACAACATTTCTCTTGGTGGGTCCATTTCAATCTAGTACCTTGGACTTCTCGTGATGGCCATAAATTAAAGTGCAACCTTAAAAACAACATCCTTAACTTTAGGGCTGGAAATTTCATCAAATATCGTTGGGGCTTATTCGTTGATTTTATATAAAAGTGTCCCCTTTAAAACAAGTCATACTTATTGCACTCATCCCAGGTTAACCTCCAATCGTACTGCCACAATTTAAGTTTTGATCTGTCCAAGTTTTCAAATAATACCTTGAGCTCAATATCAGATGCGCTCATTACTCCGATGCAGGTTTGCTTCCAACCCTTAACTGAGCAACCTTTCTGTGGCTTACAGCAGGGCAGCTATCTTTGGGAGCATAAATCTATGATTTGGGTCACACACAATGCATTTTCTGTATAAGCTAATGAGCCGCCATTTATACATAATATCAAGGGGCAGAAGACCCAGCTCCAACTGTACTATCTGCACAGGGACACAGTTGGGGAGAGTCAACACTTTCCTCCAAAATAATCCCTCTAGTTTCTTCCAGTTCGGCACACAGTCTGTCATCTTTGTCTCTGCCCCGTAAATTATCGATTGCGTTACCTTTTGCTTATAAAAAATTACTAGGGGTTAACAAGAGAATTTACCAAACCTTCTGTGTATAATGGAAGCTTGTGCAGCTGCTACTACCATATTTCTCCTAATGTCCACAAGATATGGTAATCTTTGTTATTATTATTAGTCATTCCCAAGTAATGATAATCGTTTACCACCATTAGGGGTTTCTTAAACACATTCCATTTCAAGAGACACCTCTTTGCATTCTTGATCTTAGAACCAAGATGCTAGTTTTATCAACTTTTATAGATAAGTAATTAGCAGTCCCATACTGCTCCTGTGCCCTCAGTTATCATTGGAGTCTGACTGGTGTTTTGCCAATTATGACCAAGTCGTCTGCATAGAGCAACCACTGCAGATGGCTATTACCCAATTTAGGTGGATTGGCAACCGTTCTTTCCCGAAATCTCCCAATATCCAAGATAAAATAGTTTAAAAGCACCAGGCCCAATATACAACCTTGTTTCAGCCCCCTTGTCATTGGTATTGACCATGTCAAGAGTCCCGCATTGTTTAACCTAATTTGCAAAGAGGTTTCTGTATATAGTTGTTTGATAAAGAGCCATTATATACGATTGATATTTTGCTTTTTCCAATTTTAAGAACAATAGCTCTCTAGATACTGAGTCGAACGCTTTTAAGTCCATGAAGGCCAGATATATGGTCTAGCCCGATTGAATGACTCTCTTCTTGATCTGGCTCAAAGTCAACAGGTCCACTGAGGTTTCTAGGCCCGGGACAAATCTGGACTGCCTCCAGTCCCCCATTGAACTCTGGTCCATCCAATCATTAAACTCGCTTTGCAGCAACCTAGTGAAAATCCTGCCCGGGATGTCCAGAAGGGCTATTGGTCTGTAATTCTGAGGCACTGTTCTATCTCCCTTCTTAAATACTGGGACAATGATTGATTTCCTCCAAGACTGCAGGATCTGCCTTCGCTTTACCACCCTTTTGAAAATAGAAATGATGACCCCTGACCACTCCTTTGGATGATCCTACAACATAAGGTTAGTGAGGCCGTCTGGGCCCGGCGCTCTTGTCAAGTTCAATCCCTTTATCTGTAGCAAAATATCACCCTGGTCAAACTGTAGATTAGAACATCCCCTCCAATTCCCATCACTGCTAGGGCTCAAGTTTGGACATTTGGCGTACAATTTCTTATAATACTCCACCCAGACACTCTCTTGGATCGGGTTATCGTGCAATGCCAATTGATCATCATTAATACCCTCGTTCAAGGTGGACCAGAGCTGTGCATTGTTCTGAGACTCAATTGTACGCAGCATTCTTTCTCCGTCTATCTGGCACATTCTGGCTTTCCGAGAATGAGTGAGGTGAAGCTGATGCCTCTCTAAGCACAGTGAGAGGGAGACCATGTCTGGTTGGTGGTTCAGTGGTTATTAACAACTTGAGAGTCCACCTAAACTTGTTTTGGCCCCCAGTGATCTGCAAATCATATTTATATGAATTTTTTCCTTTGTCTGCTTTAATAGGGGCCACCCAGGACAATAGAAGTAGGCTGTGATCACTTTGAGTCTGTGATAATAACTGCAGTTTCTTGGCCCTCAAAAAGCTCCCACTATTGACATCGATACAATCTATTGTCAACGACTGCTCCTTACAGGACCATGTAGGATTCATTGGCATGTCACCCTTTAGGGAGCCGTTGAGCATAATAAAACTACGCTCTTCCATAGATCCTCAACTCGTAAATCTTCCCCTGTGGCAGTTACGTTCGTAGCCTCTTTTGTTGAATCCACAACCTCATCACATGTTATCCACCTTTCCTCCTTGTAATTACAGGCCCTTCTGTCCTAGACCCTACCCTCCCGCATAGTCCCACAAACATTCTCTTTTGGCGGGGTAGACAATTTGCGCAGAAAAGCCCTTGAGCCAAAAGCCACAGATTTCTTAAGTGGACTTTGGTTTTTGGGTTTCTTAGCAAGCTGTAGCGGTATAACCCCAACTTTCTTTATGTTAAATATTTGGAAAGTAGGTTCCTGTACGGTTCGGCTTATAGGTACTTGAGGATTAGATGAAGGGGGAATGGAGGGGAGGTGTTGTAAGGGAAAGCAAGAGAGAAGGAGGAGGAGGAAGAGGAAGATAAGAGGCATTACACACCAGATGCAGTAGATATAATCTGAGGTGAAGGTGCTGATGGGCCACTTAAACCCTACCGCTCCCATGGGAGAGACAAACAAGCAAGGGTCGCAGTTGAGCGGGCATTAGCACCGCATCTGGTGCCTCCTCCATAGGGTCTTGCCCTCAACTACGATGTTTCTCTCATCCCATCCCCTGGGGAGATTATTTAAACATTTTTGTCATTCATCCGTAAATGGTGGTGCTGTTGGTAGTCACTTTCTCCCATCTACGCTTGTGATTGCACACAACCTCCCCCTTTTTTTACCACAGTTACTTTCTTTAGTAAGTACTCCAGAGTTTGGGTATGATTTTCCCAAGCTGATACTTTAGTCAGTGTCTCATTTGCAATTCCTAGCTGTTGTTGCATATTTGCATCCATCCCTTCATGTAATTTAGTCAATGCCAGCTGAGCCGTATTCATAGCTGCTAACGTTAAGTCAGTTGCCAGTGTATTGCCTTGTTATTGACCCACTGGGTGTAGGATTAGCAAATGATACAGACAATTCAGAAGGGGAGGATCCTGATGACTCTGGGTACAGAATTTGAGATTGCAAAAGGTTCAGTCAGGAAGGAGCAAGAGGGCCTAGAGTCTCCAATTCCCCCACCCCACCCACTGCACCCATCTCACTAAGGGAGTTGATTTCTACTGGGGCAGGGGGCATATTCTATTTCGCCAAGTCCATTCCCACAGGTCAGTTTGTCTCCACACCCTGTTCCCTATCTATTGGTAATTCATTTTGCAATTCTACTGCTATTTTGGGTGTCGGTTCCAACAACTGCAGGGGAGTAATCAATCCCTCCCTCCTCGTCTCCCGCACAATGAATATGGGCTTTGGTTGATTGGGGTACACCAATTTATGTTACAGGGTACCCGGTGGGGGTTTCTATAATAGTTGGAGTCACCCAGGGGGGTCAAATCCCCTGTTATCTCTGAATGAACTTTCTCATCCATTCGCGAAAATACAGCTACGATACACGTACCCGGTATAGCCATACAATCCAATAGCGAATTCCCACCTTTATCAGTAGGCATTACTGGAGTGTTCCCGCCGTAATTGGGCCCCTCGGGGTAGCCCAGAGGCCTCGTATATCCTGCGTTGGAAACTTAGTTTCCTGCCTCTGGTCTTTCTTTCCCACCAAAACAGGCAGCAATCCCTTGCTTACTTCTTTCGGAAATTGCGGTTTGCCCATCAGATCTTTCAAACGGTGCAGATCCTCTCTCCCGGGAATTGCTGTTTTTAGAGTATAAACGTGTGTCACAGGTTCCCCGGAGAGGTTAGGCGCAAATTTCAATAGTCCACAGTTCAAAATGAACAAAAATGTAAGATAAAATAAAGTGAGACAAAGTAATTTAAAACAAACCCCACCCCCCCACCTTCACCACCCTGCCGCCTAAGAGCCAACAGCACTCAGCAGTGCACTCCATTGGTGCGTGTGAGCTGCCTAATTTATGGCGGTTTGGTAGAAAGGAGGTGGGGCTAAAAGCGGCAACCAAAATAAGCAATTTCCAGTGTTCTAAAGTAAAAAATGAAACAATACTGATGTTAGGTTGTTAGTCCCTCTGCCTCCAGGCTGTACCCCGTCCCTTTAGAAAATCCCTCGCAGTGTACCTCTTTGCCGTGGGATCACAATCACAGTCTTCTGCAGGTATCAGGTAGCCAACAGCACTCATCAGTGCACTCCTTTGGTGCTTGCAACCTGCCTATTTTATGATGGTTTGGCGGGAAACGGCGAGGCTAAAAGCGGCAACCAATAATGAACCAAAAAAAGCAATTTCCAGTGTTCTCTTTGCCGCTGGATCACAATCACAGTGCTCTGTAGGTATCAGGTAGCCTACATATATTGGATATCTCCTTCTGCCTTGATAGTTCTTGTGTATGGTCCAGTCAAACCAAACTTCTTTGCCCATGCACATCAAACTAAAACAGGGCAGTTCTGGCACAAAAAAGGGAAGACTTAAACCAATGAAGTTGGAGAGCTTTGGCCCATAGAAATGATGAGAGCAGGTCAAATTGGGTCCAAATGGAACCGTTTTACCAACATTGTGTTCTCTGCTGTAAGAACTCTGTTGTATAGCACTGTCCTCTCTGCCTCTCCAACCTTCCACAGCTCTAAACAGAAGCGCCCTTTCCCTCAGCGGTCTTCGCTGCAAAGGTTTACCTACAGGGTTTTATCCTTCTCCATGCTTTCTCGTAACTACTTCTTTTCCGTCCTGTCTGGTGTGGCGTGCGGTGCAACGAGTATCAGTGGCTTTGGAGCTTCCCAGCGGTCCCAGTTGACGTGGTCACAAAGAGCATGTTGAAAGAAAATATCACACAAAGGACGCGCAGCCCTAAACAGCAGCGCCCTTACCCTCAGCGGGATTTATAAATCCCATTTATAAATTCAGTGATACATGATGTTAACGAAATTCTAAAATAAGTAATTGCCAGATGTCCAAACACTGCTGTGGCATCTGCTTTATTACCGCCTGGGTGTAGGAAATCATTGACTACTGAAAACAGAATCCCCCTTACTTTGCTCCGAAAGCTTCACCTACACTTCCCTCAGCTACATTACCTCGCCAGACATTTACTTTGTCATGTATTTCCTTCTTCCTTCCTTTACTTCGCCTGAACCTTCACATTGTGAAGCTAGCAAGGGGTGTGATATGGGGCAGAAAAGAAGGGAGGTAAAGGCCAGTTTCCCCCTATAATGACGAAGTGAATCCTAGAAGTGAAAGATAGAAGAAGTAAAGGTATGGAGAAGTAAATGTGTCAAAGTGAATGCATGCAAGGTGAATGCTGGCCAAGTAAAGACATGCATCCTTGAAAAAAATTCAAGTGAAAAAAGGAGATTGGCATTTTCAGAAATGTACATATTCTTGCCAAAAAAGTAAAATGCACAGGGGGCACCATTAAATACCCTGCAAGAGGAGGATGTTTGACTTCGGCCACACGTGAAGACAGAAGACATTGAGACCCAGGAATGGCAAACAACCTTTGAAACACAAAGAAAAGGGCGGGAAGTAAGCAGGGCATGCTGGACTGTCAGGGAAGCAAAGCATCCTGAAAGCCATCTGTATGCTTCAATGATAGGCAGTATCAATGTGTTGCATGCAGTCTCTTGACAGATACATTTTCCCGTTTAGACAATGCCATTATGTTACCATGTAGACATATTACCAGTGGAATACGTTCATACCCTGCACAGTGTGATGATGGCTTTAGACACATGCAGGCACAGGAATGGCTTCATACAATTCGGGATTGTACCTTTTTACCAACAATAAAGGTACGCAAGGACCACAAGTTCGAACCTTTGGTGGTAGCATTGCAGTTAAATAACATTTTTAAAAAATACTGCGGGGGTTGTGGGGGTGTGTTATAGTGAGCGGGGTGTTGCAGGGGACAACCCCGCAGCACACCCGCAAAAAAAAATGAAAAAAAACAGGGGCTGCGGTATTGTCCCCCGCAACACCCCGCTCACTATACTTCACAGTATAGTGAGCGGGGGTTGCGGGGGAAACCCCTGCAGACCCCGTAGTATGTACGTGTGTTCACATGAGAAAGGTGCAAACTTTTGGTAGTTTGCACCTTTCTCATGCGAACGTTCCGACAGCGGCAAAATCAGCCGCGGTCAGATCACGTAGATCCCACAATTCTGGCATTCCACGGTTCATTCCTGGCATGGGAGCCAATCAATTTCCAGGTTTCCAGATGGGTGTCCAATTCGTGAGGTGCAGCCCTTGTGCCAGTCATTGGCACACAAGACATGATGTCACAGCGAATGGCATATTAGGAAAGAGGCCTCCAGACCCAAAAAAAAGTGGGTGGGAGGCTTTGAGCATCGATGGAATCAGAGAAAGCGTGGGGCAAGCATCCTAACGAGAAATCAATGGCAATGTTAGGACAGTAAAAGGGACACAAGGGCACATTTGAACGTATCATTTGTCTGATTTTATTAGCTTTGCAACCATTTATTATGTAGAGTTGAAAAGCTAAATATGAATACACAATGAATAATTGGTTTGAAAATATGACTCGTGTCCTATATGGAAGGATGTATCCTGCTCAGAATCATATCTAGGTCAGGCTCTCTTGAAAATGGGATTATATCAACAATGTTTAAAAATATATTAAATATCATGTTAGTAAATGCAGGGTGGCTAGCTGAGTATTTATATGCAGAATTTAAAAAATAATCTGCACTGGACAACAGAAACACCCTGCTCACCGGTCCACCCACCACCACCTTAGCACCTATGAGAAGCATCATCCTTACTGCTGTCCGCATCCTCACAGGACCTCTCTCTGCTTCACACCCCCACTCATTAAACTACACTGGCTGCACCTGCGAGGGCGCATCACCCATAAAGCCATCTGTATCATATACAAAGCTGTCGCTTTGCATGCTCCCACCCTGGCAGACAAAGCCACCATCTCTGGTGGTCTGCTCAACACCAGAAGTGAAGACCTGGGCAAACTAGAGCAGCAGAAATTGAATAAAAGCATTCACAGAACTATGGAACTTTATAACCGTCAACATCAGATTCTCCTCCATCCTCAAGTAATTTGGAAATCAAGACAACCTCTTCAAGTCGCTCCTTCTTTGCACATCGTAAGATTCACCCCCGAATCTAACACATTCAGTATGCATCTTGATAGACACCCTCCTCTACAGCCCATCCCCTGTTCTTCCAGTCATCTTTCAGTTCCCAATGTCTACTATTCCCTGTTACCAGTGTAAACCCACATTTTCTGTGGGTTTTCCGTGAGCATGGATTATGTGTCACATTACTATGGCTGTCATGTTTGTTTACACTCTCGTATTCATTTGTTCATGCATACAGGGTTTTTTCTTTTTAGCGCACATGAAAGGGTTTAAGAACGTGGATGGTAGGCTCCACCAGCAGGGGGAGTGGGGTTGTCTGTGAGGTGATTTCACCTCAGGACTGTCGCAGGCCCCCCTGCTGGTGGAGAGAGTTGGAGAGTCCCTGCGAAGAATATATTGTCCGGAGGGGATCGGTAGGGCGTGTGCAATGGAGAGGCGAATGAAGTGAGGAGCTTGAGCCTGCCACTGAGGGCATCAAGGCTCTGGAGTCCAGTGACGGTCCCGTTTCGCTAAGCCGTCCACCTGATGTGAGCCAGTCTCTCTCCCCGACATGGGGTCGAGGGAGTGTGCGTGGTCCGTTGGTTAAGGGCACACTTGATAGGTGTTTTCTGCCGGCACGTCACTGCTACGTAGAGAGAGAGAGCTGGAAAGCATTGCGCAAAGAATATTGAGTCAGGTAAGAATGGGCCCTCGAGCCCTGGGTGAGCTGCCTGCCAGTGTACATGTGGGCTGTGGAATGCTCTGACGTATGGTAAATGTCTCCCCTCGGGTTCCATGTGGGACGCTGAGAGGGATGTAGGGTAAGCTACGCTCTGTGTACAAGGGGTTTTGGATGACTTTGAGTGCGCTGTGAAGAAAGCGCTGTGGTGCCCTCAGGGGGTTGGGCCACCCTGATGCTGGAGGGATCTCTCATATTTCTCAGGGGGTCAGTCCCTGGTCCATGCTGGTATAGTCTTGGATTGACCCGGGTTTCAGGTGACATATTAGCCTGAGGGGGACAATGATTTACACACCCTGTTAGTGGTACGCTTCACCCACCCTGGGGGGGGGGGCACAACGTATACTTCTGGTTTATCCAAGTGGCCCTGTCCTAACGTTGTACTGAGGAAGGGATTAAGCCTGTTATCTTGACTGGGGATTGTGACGAAATTCTGTGGGAGTGTGGTACCTCCCAGTGGTAGTCGTTAACTATCTGTGTGAAGGGGGAGTGGAGCCAATCAAGTTCAATATTTATTTACCAAAGGTGAAGGTGCACTATTTCATGTGAGCTACATGATATTTGTGAATATTCATTTACCAAAGATGGAGGCGCACTCTCTCCAGTGAGGCACGGGATATATGTCAATATTTATTTACCAGAGGGGAATGCGCATGTGGTCTACTGGATATATGTGAATATGTATTTACCAAAGGTGAAAGCACACTTCATCATGTGCCCTACCTGATATGTTTGAATATTGATTTAACACAAGTGAGTCCACACTTCCTCATGTGACCTTCCTGCTATAATTGAATATGTATTTACCAAAGGTGAATGCGCACTTCCACATGTGGCATACCTGAAATATTTGAATATTTATTTACCAAAGTTGAATGTGCACTTTTTCATGTGATCGACATGCTATATTTGAATATGTATTTACCAAAGGTGAAAGCACCCTTCCTCATGTGCCCTACCTGATATGTTTGAATATTGATTTACCACAAGTGACTTCGCACTTCCTCATGTGACATACCTGATAAATGTGAATATTTATTTACCAAAGATGAATGCACACTTCCACATGTGACATACCTGATATATGTGAATATTTATTTACCAAAGGTGAATGCACACTTCCACATGTGACATACCTGATATATGTGAATATGTATTTACCAAAGGTGAATGCACACTTCCACATGTGACATACCTGATATATGTGAATATTTATTTACCAAAGAGGAAGGCACATTTTCTCATGTGACCTACATGGTTTATTTGAATATTTATTTACCAAAGGTGAATGTGCCTGCTGAGATAAAAAAGGAGTGTATTTAGTTCACCACGGCGAATGCACACGGTCTCAGGGGATCTCTCTATGTTATATGGAGATTAATTGAACCAAGGTGTATGCCGAACTTCCCAGATGCTAACGTTTAAATATATGAATAGTTATTCAGCAAATGAGAATGAATCAGGTCCCAAGGGCCCCACAGGACCCGCTGAGAAAAACCTAAGACAGAAAATGTGTAATTTATGATACCAAAAGTGATGAATTGAAAACTGTTGAACATTGTTACTTTCCTGCATTATTGAGCCTCTGTTAGGATTGGTTGACTGAAACATATATATATTTTTCCTTCAGCCCTTTGTGTTGAGCTTGAGCTCCTATGTACGAGATACAGCAGATTTGCTTGCAAAGGTAGAAAATATCAACTGGGAGCCCAGCTATCTTCTTGTATCAATTGATGTAGTTTCCCTGTATACTTCGATTCAACATGCAGCAGGCATGAAGGCTTGCCAATCATTTCTGGAAAGTAGATTGATTAGTTATCGACAGCATAATCGACAACATAATCAGATGCTATTAAACATGCTACTTTTTTGTCTAGAACATAACTATTTCCTTCATGAAGATCAACTGTACCAACAAATAAGGGGAACGGCAATGAGGTCATGCATATGGGTTGGTGGGAGATACACAAGGCGTGGGCAGAGGAATTGGAACATTGGACCCAACATGTCATAGTCTGGTATCGTTTTATAGACGACCTGTTTATTATATGGGATGGGACAGAATTGAAACTTTCTGAATATGTTGATATACTAAATACCAACACGTTAAATTTAGAATTAATGATAGTCATCAGCCAACAGAATCTTGTATTTCTGGATGTAGAATTCCAGGTAGTTAATGACAAGCTGATGTCTAAATTGTATAGAAAACCCACAAGTTCTAATTCCACTCTCCACGCCAAGAGTCATCACCTTAAAGTTTAAATTGACTCTATCCCCTATGGAGAATTTTTGCGAGCCAAAACAGCTTGTAGCAATAACAACGACTATATGAGTGAAGCTAGAAACATTAGTCATAGATTTGTTAGACGTGGCTATGCCAAGAATGCCATCTCTAGGAGCTTTACGAAAGCAGCCTCACTCACGAGAGAATCCTTGTTGATTAGAAAGACTAAAGTCAAAGACAGAAAAATCAGACTTATTACAGGGTTCAACCATCATGCTAAAGAAATCAAATTGATTATGAAAAAACACTGGAAGGTGTGTCTCACTGATCCTCATCTTAGGTCAGTGTTGGATGATTTTCCACAGGTTGCTTATCGAAAGGCTCCCACTCTTAAAACTATGTTATCTCCGAGTATGGTCAAGACCAGGCCAGCAGTAAATATACGGATGATTCAAAGGAATAGTTTTGGTTTTTTCAAATGTGACCATTGTAACTTGTGCAAGCATGTATCTATGGTTTCTTTTAGGAGTGCAAATGGCCATTGTTGGAAATATAAACATAGAATTTCTTGTATCACCAAATATGTTGTATATGCCATCACCTGTGCCTGTGGTCTCCACTATATAGGCTCGACAATTGGTCCCCTAAAGATGCGGATCCTTCAACATTATAGAGCCATAAAAAATGGGGATCTAACATACCCTCTGACGAGTCATTTTCAGGACAAGCATAATGGTGATGTCCAATTCCTATCCTTCACGGGGTTGGCCCATGTACCACCTAACAAAAGACTGGGTAACCGTGAACTGAAATTGAGACAGTTGGAAGCTACACTCATATGTAAATTTGACACCTTGAAACCTAAAGGCTTGAATATAGACGCTGAATTGTATGTGTTTTTGCAATCGTGAGCCGGCTAGGAATGAGATGATATTTTATACCTTTATACATTCTTATATCTTTGAGTCCTGTTACATTTATTGCGGAAGTATTGAGATATTAACATAGGATTTGCTATCTTCACATTGTGAAGAGTAATGGTTACACATTTTTGCACTGCATTTTATCTAACAGATGTAGAATAGAGGTATTGTCATTTACATGTTGGAATGGACAAAAATAGGAACATCTACATTTTGCACTTTATGATAATCTATCTAAATTGAGCCGCTACTGATTTGCACTGAGGTACTAACATAGGAAATGCTATTTGCTATTTGCACATTGTAAGAAGTTATTATATGATTCATCAACTCGTAGCTGTTCTCCTTTTATACTCTGTTTATACATTGATTTGAGTAAGGGCACTTGCCTGGAATATTATGATTATTTTCCACATACACATATAAGTGGACATCCACTTCTTTTATGTATTCAAGTTGGAACAATAGGGCACTTGCCCTCCTATTATCAGGTTGCTGTTGCTCAGCTCGTAGTCTCTTGGCTTAGGAGCACTTACCCCAAATGGGGGGGCGGATGCCTAGTAGTGGCCATTTGAGCCATTGTTAGTCATTTTGATGATATATGAGCACACTTGTGCGCAGAGGTTACACATTAAATAATAATGACATTTCTTTTAAAAATAAGCAGTTTCGAGCTTTTTCTCTGTGCAGTTTTCATTGCGGTGGCCTATAAATAGTCCTAGTGTGTCTAGCAAGATATGTTTCTGCGATTATGCTTTCATGTATATCTATTCTATAGACACTTGACCATTCCAACATGGAGGACAATGTGTTGGTGAGACTTTATCTCTTGTATTAGTAGCAGTCACATGACCGCAACACGCACGTGATGTGAAACGCACGGAGGCGCTCTGTAATTGCTTTTTGGTTTTATACTCCATGATGTGTTAGCCGCATTTGGATTTTAAAAGGTCTGAGGAAGCCTGAGCATTCAGGCGGAACGCGTGACTTTTCATCCACCCGTGGGGTGAGTGCTTTGTGATACCTTGCGTCTGTCACTGGGATGTATTATTTAACCCCTGTTTTTGGTAATGAGCTGTATTATGCCTAAATAAAATGACATTTTAGAATAGCTAAAGTCTTGTGTGCTGGAATATTTTTTGCATATGCCTGCTGGGCGGTTTTTTGGAGTGTTACAACCGTGCAGGGGCTTGTGCGTTTTCTTTATATATACGGATTTGGCTAAATTGGTTTTCCTAGCACCAGCCACT
This sequence comes from Ambystoma mexicanum, assembly GCF_040938575.1. NCBI lineage: Eukaryota > Metazoa > Chordata > Amphibia > Caudata > Ambystomatidae > Ambystoma > Ambystoma mexicanum. The sequence goes on from NC_090936.1 coordinate 874,201,421, forward strand.
GAATGAGGGAGAGCACCATATCTTTTAGCCATCTTTTAGCCAATATATATATATATATATATATATATATATATATATATATATATATATATATATATATATATATATATACAATATAAAGCCAGACTGTGTCTGTTTGTTTAATCAGGGGCCCTGGTGTAGCTGTCTCACATATGGGTGAACCTCCCCTTGGCCCTTACTAAGGTCCATCCACCTTTCCCCCTGGGTACTCTTGGTATGCACATGTGTGCAGTAAGGTGTCCGACTCCTTTGCTCAGGTCTCCCACAGGTTGCAGTCCACTCATACATATACAGTAATCAAATAAACAAGGAAGAGGCAGCTTACACTTTTGGAGGCACTGCTGAGATCCCAGGGGGTACCACACCATTAGGCACCTGGTTTAACATATTAAGTGACATATAAACATAGTCAAAATGGCGCATGAGTATGTGTTACACTGGATACAAGCTGAAGGACTCAGCCCAGAGGTTTGTTTTATCCTAGGTGTGGTCCCGGTACAACTTACAACAAATGAGGCATTATCTATGACTGGTCCTTTAGCATCCATCACTGGTAGAGTATAGGCCGCATACCTGGGCAAGATGCCAAATGTTATATGCTATGTTATGGTGGAGTTTCTATTACAGGCAAGACTTTGCCCACGGAAATTCAAGGCAGGGATTCTGTGATTACTGCCCTGTATTGGAGTTAGACACCTGGCCTGGTGTACCCCACTGTGCAGAAGCTACTACACACACCAAGGATGCCATTGTTATTGCTGCGGCGGTGGCTGAAGCCGTTAGAGCAACTATGGAGCGACAAGCACAGTCTCCCTTGATTGGTGAACATGGAGCATACACCCGGCTGCGGCCCTTTTCAGGTGAAAGGCCTGTGCCCAAAGGGGAAGATGGGTACGAAGTATGGGCCGACCTCGCTCAATTTATGCTGCATGACTGGAAAGTGTCAGATCAGGACAAGAGGAGGCGAGTGATAGAGGCATTGCGAGGACCAGCCCTGCAGACGGTACAGTCCCTGTGCACACTGAACCCAGATCCAACGTCCCTACAAGTGATGAGCGCACTGGAAGGAGTCTTTGGCACTACTGAACCTGGGGAATATTTAATGATGAGGTTTCAGGCCACCTCTCTGAAGCTCGGGGAGAAATGATCTGAGTTCCTGGTGAGGATTGAACAAATGTTGTGACTAGCACACCATAGAGGAGCAGTAGAGACTTCTCAATTGAACAGGTGTCGTTTGAAGCAGATATTTAGAGGGGCTAAGGATGCTGCCAAACCCATCCTCCAACTGATACTGCATGATAAACAAGACACCCCTCCATTTTATGAAGATCTACTTAGGTCAATACGAGCTCTGGAAGAAGAAAACAGCAATGTTAATGCCCAGAGACATCCTGTGCAAAGCAAAATCCCAGCTCCCAACTGAGCCATTGTTCAACAGAAAAAGATCGAAGAGTTGAAACAACTGGTAAGAAAACTGCAGACACAGCTGCTACCCAGGGAAACCCTGCATGCACATCAGCAGCGAGGCAGAGACGTCTTTCCTTCAGCACGTGAAAGAGAGCACCAGGCAGTTAGGTGAGCTCAACAGCCCCAAGACTATCTTATCCCATCCCATGCACCCCTTCCCCCAAATACATTTTGCCATCGATGTGGGGACAACAGCCATTCAACTCGTCTGCGTGACCAAGACCAAGACTATGCCAGGGTGGCTGCCCGATTTTCTAAAGCCCACTTCAGCCCAAGCCTTGTCGGGAAACACACAGGAGGTTGTAGCAGAGGAGCAGCTAGAACCTCGAATCCAGGAGTAAACTCCACTGTCCATAACTCCAGCATATCCATGAGGACTCGAAATCCTGATTTACTAACTACCAAGCACCAATTTAAGGCTCAGGAGTGTCTCACAGCTGACCACCTCCATCTCGTCCATGAGATCTGCAACTCAAAACCAATGTCACCAGCGGTTTGCAATAGACTACGAAATCATGCTCATTCTCCAAACAGCATTTCTGCAGGCCTAATTGGACCCCCATTACAATCCCAGTTGAACTTGAAGGGCAAAGGATTACTGCACTACTGGACAGTGGCTCACAGGTCACCATTGTCTATGAACCATACTATTGCCAACATATGGCACATCTGCCCTTACAACCTTTGGAGGGGCTGAATCTGATGGGGATTGGAGATGCAGCCTGCTGATATCTGGGTTACATCTGCGTGAAGATCCACTTAGATCAAGATGTGGCTGGAGTAAACACCACGTTGACTGTCCTGGCACCAGTGTGTACCACCAAGAACCAATATCTGGATGTACCCCTGGTCATGGGCACCAACTCTTCCCTGTTTGGTACACTAGCCAGGATGTGTAGGGAGATGGCAGGTCCGCAGTTCGCACATTCTTTGACGATGCATCCAGAATGCCAACAGGTTTATGTTAAGAAAAGCATGGAGAAGGCGGAGCAACCCGATGGGCCCGTGGGAGGCGTGACCATCACTAACCACAGTCAACTTGATACACTATCTGGTCAGACAATCATGGTGCCTGGTTATGTACATACCCAGAATTGGAGCCGTGGTCAGAGATTGGTGATGGAGGCTCCTGAAAGTGAAGAACTGCCTGGAGGCCTGATGGTCCAAAGCATGCTTATCAGTGATACCGGGTGCGGCGTGACCCACATTAGAGTCCCTATCACTAACGTCACTGATAAAACTGTGCATTTACCCGGAGGCCTGACCATCACCCAATCAGTGGCCCAGACGATTGGAACCCAAAGCTTACATACTCCCTTGGATATGGGTAAGATAAACTTTGGGGAAGCCCCGCTATCGGAACTTGAGAAGAATTGCCTATGGGACAAACTGGTACTGAAGGCAGATGTATTATCAACCAGTGACTGCGATTTGGGCGAAGCCAAGGGGGTGCAGCACTGAATCCGCCTGAACGATGCCACCCCTTTTTAGATAAAGATCACAAAGGTTTGTACTTGCGGATGTGGAGGATGTCCGGCATCATCTTGAACAATTGCTGCAGGCAGGTATAATCCAGGAATCCCCTATAGTACTGGCATGAAAAAAGAATCAGGATGTGGGGCTGTGCATCGTCTACACGTGGCTGAACAGCAGAACTGTGCCAGACCAATATACCACTCCCCCAGTGGATGAGGCCCTCGACTGCCTGGCTTGGAGTCAGTGGTTTTCTGTATTAGACCTCCGAAGTGGGTACTACAAGATCCCCATGTTACCTGAGGATAAGGAGAAGACTGCTTTCATCTGCCCCTTAGGATTCTACCAGTTTACTTGAATACCTAGGGGATCTCGGGCGCACCGGCTACCTTTCAATGTTTGATGGAAGAAACAGTGGGAGATATGAACCTACTCAAGGTACTGGTATACCTAGACAATGTTATCGTGTTTGGGCAGACCCTGGAAGAACATCACCAGAGGTTACTGGAGGTTCTAGATTGTCTCCAGCAGCAGGGGCTGAAAGTATCCCTAGAAAAATGCCAGTTTTGCTGCATCAGTGTGAAATATATTGGCCATGTAGTGTCGGCAGAAGGAGTGAGAGTGGATCCTGGCAAGATGGAAGTCCTTGAGACTTGACCGCGGCCACAGAACTTGCGAGAGATGAGAGTTTTCCCGGGGTTCTACAATTATTACCGACGGTTTGTGCCAGGGTTTGCCAGAATAGCGTGACCGCTCACTGACTTGACCAAGAGTTATCAAGCACCACAGCACACAGCGACTGGCAAGGGAAAGCACTCCACGGCCCAAAAAAAAACTTTGGTCTGTGATGGAGTGAGAAGTGTGAACAAGCCTTTATCCAGTTAAAAAAAATGCTTACTGAAGCTCCCACACTGGCCTATGCTAATCCCCACCTGCCCTATATCCTACATGTGGATGCCAGCTCTGCTGGGTTGGGCGCTGTACACCATCCAGAGCAACAGAGAGCTGTTCGACCTGTGGCGTTTGACAGCCGGTGGCTGAACCCCTCTGAATTAAACTAACCCACCCACAAACTGGAGTTTTTGGCCCTGAAATGGGCAGTGTCAGAAAAACTACACAACTGTCTACACGGAGCTACCTTCACCGTCAGGACAGATAACAATCCACTTACTTACATCCTCAAGTCAGCCAAATTGGACGCTACAGGCCATCGATGGTTGGCAGCATTGTCCATGTACAATTTCCAGTTGGAATATCGTCCTTGAGCCAACAACACGTTGGCCTGAGTCGATGCAGGAGGCCACTGGAGGAGCAGGAGCTCCATAAGGCTACCGGAGCAGCAACACACAGTATTTCCAATTATCAGATGCCCGAGGTAAGCCACCTGGCTACACCATTTAATGATGGACTAAGATTATTCTTAGCGCATCACGCGTGGTAATCTACTGCATAATTCTACTATTTATGCGTTTAAATATGCAGTGATGCAATCGACTTTGCAATCCAGCTGCATGATTTTCGTGGAACTCGTGTTTCACATTGCCACCATTGTGCTACACGAGGTAATATCAATTTAAAGATGGCCGTACCTGCTTTTTGCCATTTTCGAAAGAGCCCAGCCATTTGTTGTTCTTGCTAGTGATTGGCTGCAGCACTCCATTTGCAAGCCAATCTCTGACCAGAGGCGCAAGCCGGCCCACCTCCTGGAAGGCCCTCGACTGCAAGGCTATCACCTGTCCTAGCGTGTCTGGAGCCGTTCGGACCTCGGCCAGAAAATATGGCTCTACACAGATCTATTAAATGAGTGCAAACCATAATTCGCCCTACCTCCTACTGCTTTTCACCCGAACCTCAGTCGCCCAACATTTGCGATCCGCGATCGCTGCTACCCGTGCTGACTGACGCATGTGATCCTAATGCTTACCTTCTGACCCTGGGGTAACCCTTGCTGCATAGACTACGACCATAGCCACTAGCTGACTATTTCGGCTTGATCGATCCCTCATCCTTCAACCGGCTTGCCTCATTCACTGGACTAGTGCCCTGTACCACTGCTTGTTCCATCTGCTGCATCCGCATTGTTCGCACGATCGTACGTGATCAGACTCATATTTGAACTCATATTGCTGCCTCATTATTTGCATATTCTGCCTGCCCGTATTATTTGTGAAATTATATATGTGCTCAGATTCACATTGCCGCTTAATACCTGCTTTGTTGCTTTGCCCGCATTGTCTGCGAAATTGTATGTGCTCAGTTACATATGGCCTGTCTCAATATTTACAATGTCGGCCTTGCCCGCATTGTTTGCAAATCGATATTTTCTTGGAGCTACTTGCATTTTTCGCCAGCGTTATCATTTGTGCCACCTGTAATGCCCGCACTGTGCCTGAATCTGTAGTTGACTTGACCTACTAGTTTGCACCTCCATAGGCGCCACTCGTGTTTGTTCGCGCTGTCTCAAAATTTTGGTATCAGATCTAGCCTGCCTACCCCGCTACAGCTCTGCGCCACCTGCACTAGTAAATACTCTACCACTACCCGCCTCAGTGTGCCATGTGCCAGTGTGCTGTCCTGTAGGCTCGCCCACTACTCATATGCATCAAATTCCTTGGCACCCATGCACTAGCTTCCAGGCCAACTCACTGCTGATTGTACATGATTGTATCATGGACTGTAATGTTGGAATAGCCTAATCTGTAAATAAATAGCGCTTGCATCTCTCAATGATTGTACCCCTGACTACTGAATATAGTGGCTCTAGCCTATTACAGGGACTATGTAAAGTGTATGTGCATGGCATAAGCATTGTAATAGATACTGACCCTGCCTAAATCAGACTAGCGTATTGTGATCTAATGACCGCTGAGATGTGCACCTGTATGTGTACTGTATGTGCATAGCATAAGCATTGTAACAGATACTGGCCCTGCCTAAGTCATACTAGCCTATCGTTTTGTAGAGACTACTGTGATGTGTACCTGCCCTGCCGATGTCAGACTAGCCTACTCTGATTTATGAACTAGCCTATGGTGAGGTATACTCGTCCTGCCGATATCAGACCAGCCTATTCTGATCTGTAAACTACACTATTCTGATTGCACCTGCCCTGCCTTATTTCAGACTAGCCCATCTTGTTTCCTCTAAAATCAAACTAGCCTACTTGGATTTGTACATGACCGGAGTATGCTTAACTAGCCTACTTCAATTAATAGATAGAGTAGGCCCACCACTTGCACATTTACTGTTGCCGAATACTACTGTACACAATGCATGCCACTACCCTCTACCTAACTGTCCTGCTGATTGCATTGTTTTCTACTGCCGGCTCGTTACTCCAAAATATGTCTTTAAACACCATGACTAACAACACTTGTATCTCGGATAAACCTTCCTACCTTAGCTCCATACCGAACCCTCCCAGAACTAACATCCCATGCGACCTTACGCATAGGAATATAAAACTACATTCGAGACTATCTAAATTATTCGAAGTCAGCCAGTCCATCACAGGCAGAGTAATGAACATGACACTACCTTCAAAAAGACGAATCGCACTAAGCCTAGTGCCAGTCACAATCTGAATCCAGGAATATCTAAACTTAACAAACATCCAATTATAACGTATCACTGTCATAATAAGGCCCGCTTACTATATCAACAGCGCCCCCTGCTCCTCCGCTCAAAGGAGCACTCATTAATGCTAGGTCACTAGTAGCGCATGCCTTAGAAATTGCTGACCTGATAGAAACAGGAAATTACAACTTCTTAGCCATCACCGAATCATGGCTACACCAAGCAGCAGGCCCCGCCCTCATGCTGGCTGTTCCAGCTAATTACACCATCCTTAGAGAAGATAGAACTGACACCCGTGGAGGAGGTATAGCAATCATAGCTAAATCCAACCTAGAAATGAGATTAGCAGTACCGCTGCGCGTCAACTCTTGTGAATCCCTCTCAGTGAAGCTGCCTATCTCAGATTCCCAAACTATCAGTATATATCTTATATACAGACTGGCTGGCCCCATGGGTTCCTTTGAGGAGGACCTCTCCATGATCCTCTCAGACAACCTAAAAAATGCATCACAACCACTCCTACTAGAAGATATGAACTTGGGCTACAATGATCCTAAAGATGCACACGCAATGGCCATTGCCAACTTCCTAACAGAGCTTAGTTTCTCTAAAAAAATAACAAAACCAACCCATGTCAAAGGCAGAACACTTGACTGGGTGGCTGGCTATAACTTTAACACTACCATTACCATTATCAGCCCTCTAGTTTGGGTGGACCACTTGCTCATAGCTTTTACCTTAGATGCCAAAATGAACCTGCCCCAAAAAAAACATAGCACCTCCCATGCTAACCAGGAATAAAAAAACACAACGGCTGACAGACTCCTACCGCTAATACTCCCCACTTTAAACTCACTACCAGAATCACTTGATCCAGCCACCTTAGTGAACGAATTCAACAAAGTTATGACAGAAGTACTTGACACCATTACCCCCTTAGAAATGAGGAATAGCAAGCCAAGGGGACACTTAAATGCCTGGTTCACACCTTATCTAAAATGACTAAGGAAAGAAAAACTTAATAGTGGATCCATCTGGAGGCTAACACCATCTGAGGTGAACAAAGCCAACTTCATTAACATTTCCACAAAAAAAAGAAAGTTTTGATAATAGGATATTACAAGCTAATTCAGGCACCAAGGAACTTTTTGCAATACTAAAGAAATTAGAGAACCCTATCCCTGTTCCGGATAACTGTGTCAAAGATAAGACCTGGTGCTCTGACATACGAAAAGCACTCACTGACAAAGTTGCAACTCTCCAAGTTAAAATTGGCACGCAAAGATTAAACGTACCAATATCAACCCATCAAGCTGGTAATCCACCTACATTACCCAAACCATCACTTTGCTTCAACTTCACTAAAGTCTCCATACTAGATGTCGATAAAATAATACTTTCGCTCAAACCTTCCAACTGCCGAGGTGATAAATGCCTGGCCCAAATCATAAAAGACGCAGCGAGAGACCTATCGCCTTTCATCTCTAAACTCATTAAAGCGTCATTCACGTCAGGTACCATCCCAAGTAACCTCAAGGAATCATGGGTCCTCCCCCTCCTGAAGAAACAAACTCTGGACCCTGCTATACCTACGAACTATAGGCCAATTACAACAGTGCCATTCCTCCTAAAGATACTAGACAGGGTGGCATACCTTCAGATTCAGAACTTCCTGGAGCAAAACCAACTCCTCAGCACCCGGCAATCTGGTTTTAGACCACAGCATGGGACTGAAATAGCTCTCATAGACTTTAAGGCCCAAGTTGATGAGCTGAGAGATCAGGGAAAATGTGCCCTGCTACTTCTTCTGGATCTTACAGCAGCATTTGACTTGGTGGACCATAATATCCTTTGCAACCACCTAGAATCAGCAGCGCATTTCTCGCATCAAGCTATAGCTTGGATTCAAACTTTCTTAAGTGAAAGATCCATGAGAGTCTTCTCCACATCAGAAGCAGCTGATCCCATTCCTATCACGTGCAGTGTTCCCCAGGGGTCTTGCGCCTCCCCTACCATGAATAATATATTTACCAAGCCCCTCTTTGATGATCCGGACTGTCTCTGTGTCACCTACACTAACTATGCAGTTGACACCCATATTCTCATCCCACTTACAGGGGATTACAATCAGGATTTGGCCTTGGTGAATAGGATATACCTCATCATCGAGGCATGGATGGCACTCCATGGTCTATGCCTGAACGATGATAAAATGGAGCTCATCATCCTGTGAACCACACCTAACATCAACAAACTCTGCCATTAGTATGCCTCTTTTGATATAGATGGCAATACGATCAAGGTTGCTAAGGAGGTAAAAACCTTAGGTTTTTACCTTGACGCTAGCCTTACTCTAACAAAACAAGTGAATGCAATGGCATCATCGACAGCCTACACATGTAAACTGATTAGGTCTGTTGAACCCTTCCTCTCAACAAGCAGTCGTACCACATTGGCACTTGGGTTGTTTAAAATGGACTACTGTAACGCCCTATATATCAGATCCAACAAACAAATCGCTAAGAAAATTAAAATACTCCAAGTCAACGCCCTGAGAGCAAATTTAGGAATTACCAAAAGAGACCATATATCAACAGCAAGGAGACAATGTAACTGGCTCTCTACCAGAGATAAAATCAGACAAAAAACTGCCTCACTAACCTTCAAGTGCCTTAATAACGCAGCACCTCGTTACTTGACAGAGAGGTTCAATAGAAGACTTACACTCCGACCCACCAGAGAAGCCTATACTGTCTGACAGTCGCCTCCTTCAAACGGGTGACTATCAGTGGTAATAGCTTCCCTGTCAAAGCTGCCCAACTCTGGAACTCCCTCCCACCTATAATTAGGGTGGACCAATTGTACCCACAATTCAGACAAAACATTATCAACTGGTTTAAAACCTATGATATCTAAGCCCAAACCAGCCACCTCTGCTCTAGCTCTTCTCCCAATGAAACGTCCTCAGAGATTAAATGTTGTACTAACAGTTACAACAATACACCTCTGCAACCCACCATATGCACTCCCCCTCACTTCGTACTTGGTTTCCTACAACCTACACCACACGCTTGTGGCGACCCACACTGTAATAACCCTGGTACTTTGTAATGTGTCTCATACATGTATATTTGTGCAATTTTATGTATGTATATCTGTGTATTATATCTGTAAGCCTGTAAGTTATGTTATATTTTGGTTCGTATCTTGTAACTATATAAGCTGAAAATGTCCTTGTCCTCGCGCCCTGATACCCCTGGGTCTGGTGCGTGTTACAAATAAAGAAACAAACAAACACAGATGCTGCCACCTTGTCCCGAAACCCCACACTGACGACCGCTCCGAGACCCTCCCCAATCAGATAGTTTTGGTGGCCACAATGAAAGCCATTTTCCAGACAGGAACTTGTCAGGCAATGAAACCAGCACGTTTTATCGCCTGCCCAGGAGGGACCGAGAAAGGGGTCCAGTGAGCAATGTGACGTGACCAGTCTAATGGCTCCTGAACTGCGGCACCTGAATCGGGCAGATTTGAGAAAAATACAGCTGCTAGTCCTGGAGCTACGGGAAGTACTACAATGCAAAGAAAATGCCACCAGAGGGCCACCGGGAAACATAAATCTGCCCAATCTCCAGCTATATCGTAAAGAATGGATATCATTAGGGACGAAAGGAGGAGTAGTGTACAAGGAGAGTCAGATCCAAGGGCGTACGATACACCGACTGGTGTTGCCCCGCTCCCTACGCCCGCTGTCCCTTCGTGCTCTGCATGACCAGCATGGGCACCTAGGGAGTGATAGAACATTGGAGTTGGTATGAAATCGGTTCTACTGGCCTTGCCTAAGCCCAGAAGTGGAAGAGTATCGCCACACCTGTGTTCAATGCATTGCCCAAAAAACCCTCAGTCATCCAACAGCAGCACTCCAGAATCTTAGTGGGTGTGGACTTCCTGAGCCTTGAAACTGACAACGGAGGAATTCAGAACATCTTGGTAGTGACAGATAATTTCACTCGATATACCCAAGCATACCACCAGAGATCAGAAGGCAATTACCATAGCGAAAGTACTCTGGGACAAATTCTTTGTGCATTATGGCTGGCCTGCTTGCCTGCATACCAATCAGGGAAGAGACTTTGAATCCAAACTCATCAAAGAATTCATGCAGTTAATTGGGGTAAAGAAACCCAGAACCTCTCCTTACCACCCACAAGGCGGATACCCAAGCTGAACGCTTCAATCGTACACTGTTGGGTATGCTGCAAACACTGAGTGCAAAAGAAAAGCTGAAGTGGAGCCAACATGTGTCCACCTTGGTCCACGCTTACAACTGCACCAGGAATGACAGCACAGGATTCACCCTGTACCATCTAATGTTCGGAAGGGATGCCCGGCTACCCATAGACTTGAGCTTCGGTGTCTCCTCTGATTAGACAGGGAAAGAAAACTACCGCAAGTATGTGAGGGACCTTCAAGATCAATTGTCCAAAGCTTTTCAATTAGCGCCAGCCACTGCAGAACTTAATGCACAACAGAACAAGAAGAGGTATGATGAGAAGGTCCGGTTCCACAACCTGCAACCTGGGGATCAGGTACTCATTAGAAGTCTAGGAAAAAGAGGGCAAAACAAGCTGGGAGACCGCTGGGAATCACAGCCATATTGTATTGAGCGACAGATGACAGGGTTGCCTGTGTTCAGACTGAGAAGGGAGGGCACCCTGAGGGATGTGAAGACCCTTCACAGAAATCATCTCCTGCCCATAGGAAATGATGTGGAAATGGATCTGATGGTTGCTGAAGTTCCCTTTTCCCCCAGTAAGAGGAGCACCAGAAGTTCTCCACTGGAGTCCCCACAAAGGGAAATCTCACCACCTGCAGGCCCATGTACTGTACTGCCTGTAGCCTCAGAGTCAAAAGAGCCGAGAAATAAAGAGGACCAAGAGTCTCCAACTACTGACGTAGCCCAAAGGCCCTCAGACATTTTGGTCAATCCAGAAGAAGAGGTAGGGGATAAAAGTACTGAAGGTCTAGCCATAGGCTACTGGTATGGCAGCAAAAACTCCACTCCTGGTCCCGCAGAACAGTCTGAGACCCAAAGTCAAGATTCTGGGCATAGGAACTCTGGCACGCGCTGCCCAACACAAGAGGAAAACATGCCAAGGTCAGATGCTGTGACTAGGGATAGACCGTCTGCATTAATAGACTTTCAAGGAACAGCGCCTGAGAATCCTTCGGAGGTCATTAATGAGCTCCGGCGATCTCAGCGAGAGATCAGTCGGTGAGACTATTGAGCTACGATGCACCTAGAGACAAAATCGAAACTATCAGAAGGGGACTGCCTGGGCACATTATGGCATTCACAAATGTGTATAATAATGAACCATTGTGTTGCTCTGAACAATGGTGGACTGTGCCATTGTTATGGAGTGAAAAATGTTATATTGTATTGTATGCACTTTGGGAGCAAAGAAACCCTTAGGGACAAGGGTTTCGTAGGAGGTGGCGGAGAGAGTTGGAGAGTCCCCGCAGAGAATATATTGGCTGGAGGGGATCGGTAGGGGGTGTGCAATGGAGAGGCGAATGAAGAGAGGAGCTCAAGCCTGCCACTGAGGGCATCAAGGCCCTCTGGAGTCCAGTGACGGTCCCCTTTCGCTAGGCTGTCCACCTGGCGTGAGCCAGTGTCTCTCCCCCACCCGGGGTAAAGGGAGTGTGTGGGGTCAGTTGGTTAAAGGTGCACTTGGCGGGTGTTTTCCGCCGGCATGCCACCACTACGAAGAGAGAGAGAGAGAGGGAGCAGGGCAGCATTGCGTGAAGAATATTGAGTCAGGTAGGAGAGGGAAACACTAAGAATGGACCCACGAGCCCTGCGTAAGCCGCTTGCTGCCGTACATGTGGGCCGTGGAATACCCTGACGTATGGTACATTTCTCATCTCAGGTTCCCTGTGGGACACTGAGAGGGATGTAAAGCAATCTACGCTCCATGTTCAAGGGGTTTTGGATGACTTTGAGTGTGCTGTGAAGAAGGCGCTGTGGTGCTCTGAGGGGTTTGGGCCACCCTGATGCTGGAAAGATCCCGCGTATTTCTCAGGTGGTCAGTCCCTGGTCCATGCTGATATAGTCTTCCATTGACCCGGGTTTCAGGTGACATATTAGCCTGAGGGGGACGTTGATTTACATGCCCCATTAGTGGTACTCTTCACCTGCCCTGTGGGGCACAACGTATACTTCCCTCTGAGATGGTTTATCCAAGGAGCCCTGTCCTAACGTTGTACTGAGTTACTGAGAAAGGGATACAGCCTGTTATCTTGACTGGGGAGTGTGACGAAATGCAGTGGGAGTGTGGTACCTCCCAGTGGTAGTCGTTAACTACCTGTGTGAAGGGGGAGTGGAGCCAATCAAGTTGAATATTTATTTACCAAAGGTGAAGGCGCACTCCCTCCTGTTAGCTACAGGATATATGTGAATATCTATTTACCAAAGGTGGAGGCACACTCTCTCCTGTGAGCTACAGGATATATGTGAATATTTATTTACCAAAGGTGAATTGCGCACTCTCTCATGTGAACTATGGGATATATGTGAAGATGTAGTTACAAAAGGTGAATGCGCACTTCCTCATGTGACATACCTGATATATTTGAATATTTATTTACCAAAGTTAAATGCGCACTTCTTCATGTGATCGACATGCTATATTTGAATATGTATTTACCAAAGGTGAAAGCACCCTTCCTCATGTGCACTACCTGATATGTTTGAATATTGATTTACCACAAGTAACTTCGCACTTCCTCATGTGACCTTCCTGCTACATTTGAATATTTATTTACCAAAGTGGAAGGCGCACTTTCTCATGTGACCTACATGTTTTTTTTTAAAATATTTATTTACCAAAGTTGAATGCGCACTTTCCTCAAGTCACTGCTGAGATAAAAAGGAGTTTATTTAGTCAACCACGGTGAATGCACACAGTCTCAGGGGATCACTCTGAGTTATATGGAGATTGATTGAACCAACGTGTATGTCAAACTTCCCAGGTGCTAACGTTTAAATATATGAATAGTTATTCAGCAAATGAGAATGAATCGGGTCCCAAGGGACCCACAGGATCCACTGAGAAAAATCTAAGGCAGAAAATGTGTAATTTATGATACCAAAAGTGATGAATTGAAAACTGTTGAACATTGTTACTTTCCTGCATTATTCGAGAGAGCCTCTGTTCGGAGCTCAGTATTGTAATATGGCTAAGTGTGACAAGGATTTGTTTGACTAAAATATATATATATATTTATATAGGAAAGTGTTTCCTGCTTGTTAAAAGAAGCCAGACTGTGTCTGTTTATTTAATCAGGGGCCTTCGTGTAGGTGTCTCACATATGGGTGACACACAAGTCTGGAAAAAATGTCCAGAGAGCAAAACTGTGTTGCTTACAAAAAATGTATCAAATTTTATTTGCCATGATACAGAAAATATACAAAAGAATCAATTAATGACACATTACTTTAGAAAACATCATTATATCACATAACACGACAATATGGGTAAACATAACACATGGCTAAAATTAGTCCATCATCACAACCATTCATAGTGCAGCATTCAGACCATACATCATTCATAGTGCCATTCAACCGAACAACAATAGCTAAAAATGACACAATTTATTAACAATCGGGAGTGGGATACAAATTCCCCACATCCCGTCTGGTTATTTTAATGTTTATAAATTAATTAACATACAACAATAGAAATAGTTAAAACAATCTATCGCAAGCGTGGATCTGAGAAGAAAGGTGTTGTATAGATCACATCCCTGGAGAGTAAACTCAACCGGTTTTGACGTAGAATGTATATTGAACAACGTCTTCACCAGGAGATGCAAAGCAAAAGGCTCATATGATTAGCCAATCACGTACACAGTGAGAAAGGAGGGTTAATGGGCTGGAATCTAAACCCCAAAAAAAGGGACTGCAGCTGTAAATGGAGGAGTGCTGCTCTTACTAGCCCCCTACAGTGGTAAATATGATGGGGTTGCCTCTTGGATGCTAGATGCAGCAGAGAAGGTTGTGTCAACGGAGAATGGCCTGGTAAGTTGAAAGTCGATTCGTGGACGATAGGGCTGCTGTAATGGATTTGGGCAGCCCGCTCACAAAGCGAAGCGCAGTCATGGATTTGAGCAGCCCGCTCGCGAAGCGAAGCGCAGTCACCGTGCTGCGTTATTGATGGGACGGCGATCCACTGAATGGGTCTCTGCCCGTAACAGAAGTCACGTGACCATCCAAGAGGCAACCCCATCATATTTACCACTGTAGGGGGCTAGTAAGAGCAGCACTCCTCCATTTGCAGCTCCAGTCCCTTTTTTTGGGGTCAGATTCCAGCCCATTGACCCTCCTTTCTCATCGTGTACATGATTGGCTAATCATATGAGCCTTTTGCTTTGTATCTCTTGATGTAGATGTTGTTCAATATACATTCTACGTCGAAACCGGTTGAGTTTACTCCCCAGGGATGTGATCTATACAACACCTTTCTTCTCAGATCCACCCTTGCGATAGATTGTTTTAATTATTTCTATTGTTGTATGTTAATTAATTTCTAAACATTAAAATAATCAGACGGGATGTGGGGAATGTGTATCCCACTCCCGATTGTTAATCAATTGTGTCATTTTTAGCTATTGTTGTTCGGTTGAATGTCACTATGAATGATGTATGGTCTGAATGCTGCACTATGAATGGTTGTCATGGTGGACTAATTTTAGCCATGTGTTATGTTTACCCATGTTGTCGTGTTATGTGATATAATTATGTTTTCTAAAGTAATGTGTCATTAATTGATTCTTTTATATATTTTCTGTATCATGGCAAATAAAATTTGGTACATTTTTTGTAAGCAACACAGTTTTGCCCTCTGGACATTTTTTCCGGACTTGTGTGTTACAATAATACTCTGGTCCAGGGTACAGAGTCTTCCTGCTTCTTTCTGCTTTTGTTGTCACATATGGGTGAACCTCCCCTTGGCCCTTACTAAGGTCCATCCACCTTTCCCCCTGGGTACTCCTGGTATGCACATGTGTGCAGTGAGGTGTCCGACTCCTTTGCTCAGGTCTCCCACAGTTTGCAGTCCACTCATATATATACAGAAATCAAACAAACAAGGAAGAGGCACCTTACACCCTAAATGGCAAGAGGCGTTGCTAGGGGGGGCTCAGAGGGCTATAGCCATGGGTATTTTGGTTGTAGCCCCAGATAGAAGCCCAGGAGCTACAACCGAAAGGCCAGCTAGCCCCAAGTCCCGACAGTCTCAACATTAGTGTAGCCCCAGACCAATTCCTGACCTAGCAACACCCCTGCAAGTCGGCAATACATTCTCTGTCATAAGGCTGGTCCTCTACTGTTACCATCCAATGTATGCCTGTAACAGCCCTCTGCTGCTTCCGGAAACAAGGGTTGTGCTTAAGATACACAGAAAATCAATCAATGACAATCACTGCAATAAAAGAGTGCACTGAAAATTGTAGATGGAAAGATACACTTCACGACCCTAAAGTCACACTTACTCCACCAGTAACTAATGTAGCTCCTTCCCCAACGCTTGTTTCGATGTAGGTTCTCTCTTCAGCAGTTATCGAGGGATGTACAGCAGGACTTTCATAGGCGTGCAACAGCCAGAAGATATACCAGATCATTCCAAACACTCCTAGTGACAAAGAAAGAGAACTGTACAACCTTTGCTTTACAAAAAACAAAAATAGCCGCTCTACCTAGAAATGAGAGTACAATAAAATGCATGCAATGTGATTGATTCAGTTCATTGTGTATTTGTGGTGTAGCCTGTTTATCAATGTATTCAATTCAATGGGCCTCATTACGAGGTTTGCCGCTAAGGCAAAAACGATGCCGGTATGGTAATACCGGCATCGTTTACTGTCCCATCGCATTCCGACCCGCAAACCCGGAATTAGCGGCACCCTAAATAACGGTGCCGCTAATAGCGGCATAGGCGCGTACAGGCACCCCTTCAGGGAGCAAATACCGGCATGCCGGTAATAGGGGGTAATTCCAACCCATGCATACATGCAAATACCGGCATTGCGAAGCCGGTAATCACGGGCTGCACGATGCCGGCCATACAGGCATCGCAGACCACCCGCATAGAGCAAGCAGGATACAAGGCAGCTGCCACAGGTGCACACAATCCCCACAGGTGGAGTCAATGGAGGATGTGCCAGTATAAACTGAGCACACCCACACTCCACAACCCCCCCACCCCACCCCCCACAGGTGTAGGCAATGTTGAGTGGCCCAGTACAAAAGGTGCACACCTACACACCACCCCCCTTCCTACACCAAAATGCTACCACTAGCAGTTGCAATCATGGCGCTGGAGGACATGCCTATACTGCTACAACTACAGCAAAAACAGCAACAACAGCAACAACAACTACAGCAGCAACAACAGGCAGCACAGATGAGACGCAGGAGTTGAAGGAGGGTGAGACAGGCCCAGCAATTACCACCAGCGCAGCCACCAGTGCCTCGTAGGCAGCCAACAATCCCTTGCACCAGACCCAGCCCATTCAACCTAACCCCTGAGCAGATACACACCCTGTACCGGTTAGACCGTGACACCATCACCAACATAGTGGACATGATACAGAACGACATTGCCAGCCACATAGAAATACGCACCGCCACCCCCCCACTACTAAAGGTGCTGTCTGTGCTACACTTCCTGGCCACAGGCACCTACCAACACACAGTGGGCCAGCTGCATGGCATTTCATAACCATTATTCTCACGCATGCTGGACCACGTGCCTGGCTGCTCGGTGAGTTGCACAACAGACCCATGGCCATGCTATGGGGTACTGATGTGTGCGGATGCAGAAGGGGGGGCTACTGTACCCGGGTGGGAAGGGGGGGGATAGTGCACCTGGGTGGCAATAGGCAGTGATTGGAGAATGCATGCAGATCTAAACACACCTCACCTGAACCAGCCAAATGGAACATAACACATTACTGGTCCACATATCACAAATAATGCATATGGATGACAACAAGTAAGTGGCACAACCAGAGCACCATGGTGATGGCAAGCAATGCATGACTGAATAGGATGGCAACTGTGGCAATGCGGCTAGTGTGACCATGCATTCTATTGAACCCCATCCAGTGTACCGCACCTCTTTACAGTATACATTGCATATAGGTGACTATTTTGTACACGTACTGGGACATGTGCATGCCCACACCAAATAGCTGCTGCCATGACTGTGCTCCCTGAAGGTTCAGAGTGACACACACCTATTTGTATCTGCTTGCAGGTGATGGAGGATATCCCTTGAGGCCGTGGCTGCTTACCCCTGTGCGGAACCCGCAGAACAGCCATGAAGAGGAGTACAATCGTGTGCACACTCATACCCGTGTTGTGAATGAGCAGACCTTTGGCCTGTTGAAGGCGCGGTTCCGCTGCCTAAGCAGGTCTGGTGGGGCACTCCTATATAGGCCTGAGAAGGTGGCGAAAATCACCATGCCCTGTGTCACACTGCACAACATGTGCATCATCCAAAGGAATGTACCACTGCCACCTGACATTGACATGCATGGGCCGGGTGAGGATGAAGGGGATGGAGACAGAGGCGAAGGAGCCCCCCTGCCAGTACGTGATGCATGGGATGGCCATGCTGTACACCAAGCACTAATTGACAAATACTTTTGAAACGCAGGGACCATTAAAGTAATGTGCCAGTGACACACTGGCTGCATGTGGACATGCACAGTTGTTTTGTCAGAAGTGCCCCACTGTACACCATCACACATCAAATGTACATGCACAAAAAGAAGTATATCCAGCCAATGATTTTCTTGCACACAACGGGCGTATTTTCCAGACACGTGATAATGTGAACATAATCCCCTGACAACCCCCAGTGAACTCCCTCAACCACCCTACAAACCCCAAAAATACCCAAGTAAACTTCCTCACCCACCCTACAAACCCCAGAAATACCCAAGTAAACTCCCTCACCAACCCTACAAACCCCAAAAATACTCAAGTAAACTCCCTCACCCACCCTACAAACCCCAAATGTCCCCACATGTACAACAAACACTGGTCCCTTGACCAACGTATATTTTCCAAATGTCATTGTCTGCCCACTCTGTTTCTTTGCTATTTTGGGGTCTGGGGGTGCCATGGTCAAGCGCCGTGCACTCCTCCGTGTCAACCGCACGGGGCTTGATTGGGCCGTGGTAGAAGGGGTTGGGGCAGTGGAGGTGTTGATGGTCAGTCCCATGCCTGCCCCAAGGTGTGGGTGCTGCATATGAGGTAGGATTGCAAGCAGGGCCTGCGTAAGTGCCCCCAGACACTCCCTCATGGCACTTGTGGATGCCTCAACAGCAGCAGTGTTGGCTGCGATGGCTGTGGCAATGGCCCTCATGGAGTCATTTCCATCTGATATTTGTTGCCGCATCAGTTGGAGCATCGACTCCTGTCGTGCCTCAACCCTTGACAGGCGAGCCTCGAAGGAGTCGTTGGCTGCAGGAGTGCTGGTGACCGGGGTGGTGGTAGGCAGGGTGGTGGTCGGCAGGGTGGTGGTCGGCAGGGTGGTGGTCGGCAGAGTGGTGGATGGCACCTGCGTGGGGCCCACGTCCAGGGCACAGTCCTCCTCAAAGAGGCCTATGTCTGAGTCTCCAAGGTCCGAGTCGTGGAGGCAGGGATCGGCGATGCTCTCGGCCTCTGTAGGGGGGGTATGCTGGTAATGGGGTTTGGGGTGGGTATGCTGGTAATGGGGTTTGGGGTGGGTGTGCCGGACATGATGTCACCCTCATTCTCCACCTCTGTATCCACAACGTCCGCGGTGGCTGGTGGAGCGGGAATGGAAACGCCTCCCACTGTTGTGGGTGGCTGCTGCTGGACTGTGGCTGTAGTTGTTTCCTCCAGGGTTACTACCCGGTGTGGCACACTGCCGGTTGCTCTGGGCGGTTTCTTGGGCTGGGGGGTGGCGGTGGCCCTGGTCCCTTGCTGTGCAATGGATGAACTTGCACCCCTGTCCTGCATTCCATCTTCCTCCTCGGTGCCTGGGGGATAGAAGAGATGCAGGTCATCAGTGATGGTGTCACATGGCAGCTATAACGTATTGTGCTGTGATATGTTCATACATTCATGCATCAATTTATTTCAGGGGTGTGGCATTTGGTGTTCTGAGGTGGCATGTGGGCAATCAATGCATGGCTGGTGGCATGCCATTGGTATGGTGTCTGTGTGGTGAGTTCCATGGGCAGGGTTGGGTCATGTTGCACTTGTGTTGGTATTGGGATTGGCACTCAGCATGCGCTGTGTTGAAGGGTGTGGCACACATTCTTGACTGGATATGTTGATGTGGGCCTGGGACATGCATTGTCTTGCCTAGTCTCACTTCCACATCACTTGTGCCACATCATGGTTTGGCCTACATGGATGTGATGGGTCACTCACCTTCTTCTGTGGATGATGCGGTGCCCACCTCCTGGTCTCCGATTCCCTCTATGGATTCCGGATCTATAAAGGTACTGGCGGTCTCCTCCCATGCCGTCAACTTCACTGGGGAGTGTGGGCCCCCGCCTGTCGCCATTGAGGCCCTTCTGTTCTCCGCCAGGATCTTCCTCACCCTGAGGCGGAGGTCATCCCACCGCTTCCGACAGTCGCGCACACTCCTTGGGGTGGTTCCCACTGCCGACACCCTCTGTGCGACCTCCTGCCAGACTTCTTTTTTCTTGGTTTGGACCACATGCTTCATGTCGGTGTTCCTGATCGTGCCCGCATGCTGGGCCAGGGTGTCTGCGAGCATACTTAGCTCAGCGTCTGAAAAACACTGTTTTCGCTTCCTGGGGTCGCCTTCCTGGTAGCCTTAGACATCCTGCTTCTAATCTGCCACAGAACAACCCAAAAGAACTGGTGGTTGTGGAGGATGGCAATGGATTGTGTTTTTAAAGATGGCTGCTGGCCCATTTCCCGTTCCTGCGTGATGACGTAATTTCCGGGTCTGTTTTTTGCGAACACGGTAATACCGTGCCGGTATTTAGGGGTTGATATGAGGCGGTAACGCTATGGGCGGGCCCCGCAATGCTGGTATAGGGGGGTTGGTGGCCCTTTACCGGCATGGCGGTATTGCCACTACAGGCATGGGGGAACGCGCGTGCTCGCGCACTCGTAATCACCCGCTGTTAGTGGGTTCATATGAGCACGGACTCTCTCATTCCGGCATGCCGGTAATGAACCCGCTTTTACCGGGCAACTCGTAATGAGGGCCAATGTGTTTGTTGAAGAGCCTTTACTGAATACCATACGCATATTAAAACATTGTATGTACTGTAAAAGTCATAACAGGTCATAAAACCTCAATCACCCACTTGAAACATATGCTCCTTAAAAGTGTTAAAGAGCTTTCAAAGTTCATAACACATCATATTTACCGGCCATATCTGCAATCAGAAAAGAGAATCATTAACTACGAGAATATGATTGGACGAACCTCTGCGCCTCTCGATCATACAGTTCTATTGGATACCACATGTTTAGCAACTATGCTCCACTTGCTTATGATGTCATTTTATATCATTTAATTTTATATAACACATATAACACATTTCTCAAAGGACTATTATATTATTTTAATGCCTTCTGGTGGTAGGAAAGTTGTTGTCAACGTTTTGGTTTAGAATTAAAGGTTTTAGTACCATATGTTTGTTATTCTATATAGATTACAATTCCCTTCCGGGCAAGTGCAATGCGAATGTGTTTCTAGTATACACAAACAAACAAGCAATGCATAGTGCATTTCTCCTGCTTATTAGTTTTCAGTATCATCGTAAGATAAAGTCAAACCCATTGGCTTGCAAGGTAAAAGAGAACCAAAAGACAATCATGTATGCACAAAAGCATCAACTGGCACACATGTATATGCACATGTATGTGCACGCTCTGCAGAAAATTATTTAAATAGGGCGGTAGAGTACTACTGTAAACATCAGGATGCGTGAACTAATCATTATTTTTAACACATATTACATCTTTGTCTGGTGGTAACGTAACATAGAAATTAGTTGTGACTTAATACGTCGGGCTCTGTGTAAACTACACCTGAAACACAAAGAGGGTCACTCATGCCCAAAATTGTGGGGTTCACAATAAGTAAGATTAATCCATGTCAGACACAAATAATTAAAAGATACAGAGAATTGCATACCCTTTTTTCTTACTCCAGACTTTATTCCACCACATTAATCCATGAATAGCACGCTTTTACTGTGGCTTCACTTTAATTCACTTTGACACCTGCTACCCAACACTTACACTTAGATTGCCCATGTGTAACATAAACGCCTTAAAAAATATTTTGGAGACACGCGTTTGTGAATTACGCTATTGTGTGCATACATCTCTTCTACATTTACACACTACCCCATCCCTCAGATTCACTACAATTGTTGCTTTGTGATGTAATCCTTTTGGTCTTGACCAGCCTCCATATTAATGATTAGGAAATAACAGGTTAGTATATTAATTATTTGGTCTTGGCCAGTCTGAGTATTCATGTTTGTTGGTTGCTACGGGCCGATGAGTTAAGTATTTGGGCAGAACAGGCCTATGCATCACATTTCTGGTCTGAACCATCCTGTGTATTAATCATGTGGTTGTAGCCAGCCTATCTATTCATTATTTGGCCGTAACCAGCCTCTGATTTAACTTTTTGTTAGCCATTTTTCACATTTCTATTGAATGCTGCTGGCTTATAGTACTACCTTGCAGGCTACCACTAGCCCAATCCATGTTGTACCACAAAACGTTCCCTATAACACTCATTCAGATCCTCACTCTCCAACTCACTGTACTCTCCCTACACTTGCATTTGCATTCCTTGCACTTCCCCAAATTATCAACTACTTCTGCCTACCCAGCCCAAACCATTTCTAATCTTCCAATGTATTAAAAAGAGGCACTATGCCCACGGTCCCCAATCCAATCCAGCCTGATCTACCCCTACTGTCTCCCCTTAGGGCTCCACATAACCTATCCCACATTCCCTAATTCCCTCTCTACTAATCTTACCCTTGGGTTATGGCACACCCAATTACTCTCTAACAAAGTCTTTCCTCACTGACACCTTTGGCTCCCACCACCCACATCTCTCCATTATGGATATCTTTGAGATATGGTTTGCCCCACAGGATACTGTGTCACCGGATGATCTACACACTTTCTCTTACTCTCCCTGACTGACCAGGAAAGGCACCTGAATAGGCCTTATGGTAAAAAGGGCCTGCACCTCTTCCACTCAGACTTCCTCTGCTCTTTGCTCAAACACATTGTTGTTCAACTGCATTTTCCCATTATCATTCTCCCCATCTGTTGATCTCCTGGTGCCCTTAGTATTTTTTCCTGACCTTGAAGTCACCCTTGTGTCTGAACTGAAATGCACAATCTTTGCAACTCTCTTGAATTTCTGTTTCTCAACTCAGTCCTCGGCTCTGATAGCCCCAATGACCCCTCTACCTCTGACAGGTCCTACCTCTAGTCTCCTATACCTCTTACCTCCCCTATAACTATGTGATTGACCATGCTTCCCCATTTGTTACACTAGAGTAAGTTCTGCCATCTTACAAGGAATCCCTTCTTGCTCTCTTAACTGTTATAGACTCATCAAAATCGTTTTACTATTTTAACCTCACATTCTAGCTTCACTGTCATCCCTAAAAACTCTCCCCTAGCCTCACGGCCATACTTGCCCTACAGAACCCCATTCCATCTCCTTCTCTCCCACTGTTAATAGCGTTTCTTCTTACTATAAATTCACCAAAGTGAGAAACGCTTTATGGACCTTGCCATCTTCCCCCATGCTTACCACCCCACTGCCCTTGCATCTGTTCCATCCACTCCTGCAATCACTCTTTCCCATTGAACCTACTTAGCTGGCACCCATAATGTTGAACACCAAATCATCATGTGCCTTAATGGGCCTCTTTGCCCCACAGATTATCAATAACCCAGAACCCCTAACCTCCTATCTCTCCCGACGTTTCAACCTATGTCTTGCACCAGGTGCCTTCTGTGCTTGCTACAAAGCAGCGGCTGTCCTGTGCATCCTCAAAAAACCCTCTGCTTACCCTAATAACTCTTCTGACTTTCTGCATGCCTCTCTCCCTCGACACTACTCCAACATCTACTGTCCAATCATATTATGTCATACCTGGAGTCCAGACTTTGTCATCTTCCAGTTTGGGTTCCACATCAAGAACACTGAAGAAATGGCACTCAGCCATGTCTCCAATTTCCTCCCTACTGATGACCGCTTTAAACTATCCTCAATTTTCATCCTCATTGATCTCCATTCTGCCTTCAATACTATCAATCACCCTTTATTCTATTTATGCTCTCTAACATTAGCATATGTGTGTCTGCCCTGGCTTTATCACCACCTATCACCAGACCAGTACTTGGCCATCTCGAGAAACACTGGCACACCACTCCCACCCTTCATCTTTTGGGGGCTCCAAAGAGTTCTATTCTTGACCCACAAATATAATTCTTGATCCCCTCTCTCTGCAAACAAATTATTTTTTTGGCTTCTCCTACCACCTACTTTACAAAGACACACAATTTATTTTCTCCTTACATTCCTTCACCCCCAAAACTATCCTCACAGATTTCTAACTGTCTCTATCGCTGCCATCCGCCACTGGAAGGCACGTAGGTGCCTAATGCTCAACTCTTCCAAGACAGAAGGCATCTACCTTCCAGTCTTGAACACCCCACACTTTCTCCCCTCCCAGCTTTCACCTTCCCCTGATTTCATCACCCCATCCCACAAGGCTTTCAATTTTGTGGTCCTTTTTGACAGCAAACTAAAGCTCTAATTAACTCAGCATCTTGGATAAACCCATTACTTCTCACATACTGTTCTACTTAACCCTCGATCTCCACTCCTGTTTTCTTGCAACTTTAATAAATGCTGCTCTAGTTTCCACTATGGCCTTCCTTGCTACTCTTTTCTTCCCTTAACAGAATACTTAATTTTGCAACTCTCACACTTTAAAATCTCCCATTCTGTTCTCCTAACTCTGCCCACCACCTTCACGTTTGATTTATCTGCGTGCAACACCAGACCCTCTTCAAATTCTTTTTTCAAATATTTAAATCCATTCATGGACCGCCCCCCAAATATACTGTCTCATGCTTCTGCTACTTTCTCCTTGTTCCCGACTGTTAGGCAGAATCCTCTGCAGTACCCTCAAGGAAAACTACAGGTGATTAAGTCAACAAGTGGCAGTACAATTTCACCTTTGGTACAAGCCTGTACTACACAGTTATAGCATAGCTCTCAACTCACCCGCTTTTGGCGGGTGTCACCCGCCTTGCAAAGGGCTGCCTCACCCGCCAAGCCTCCTGCACGCCCATTCATTTCAATGGGCGTCTCACCCGCCAAAAACAAAATCGGGTGATTTCACCCGCCTTTGCGAGACAAATGGTTGAGAGCTATGGTTATAGTGGTAGTGGTAGTGCTAGTGGTAGCAGTAGCGGATCAGCCAGACTTATCTCAAGAGCAAATGAGCAGTAATAGGAATTACACAAAGGACCACAATTACTGTGACTCAAGCATACACTGACTCAAGGTTTCTGGTTAAAAAAGATTAGTACATTTATTTTTAAACCATCTGTTCACAAAACACTTCACTTCTATTAAACAAAGCCACACTCTTAAATATACTACACATAACTAATTCCCTTTGTTTAGGACAATTCAAGGTAAGTAGGTTAGGATTTGGCAGACCGGTGTTGTGAAACAAAAGACGTTAATGGGGGTTAAGAAACGCTCACTTTTTGGGGGGCGCTGTTGCGCACGACGAAGATGGCCACCTGAATCCTGAGCTCCTGCTCCAGTGCAAGATCCGTCCAGAAAACATCCGTTTTGGAGCCACCTAAGCACCCACAAATGGCTGTGTAGACGAGCCGAGGTCTGGTCCCCAACGTCTCCAAATCCTGGTGAAAATCGGTCTATGGCGCCAAAGTTACGCCGCTCTGAATTTGGCCGACTGGTGTTGGGAGCGTGATCCGGCTCGGAGTTCCAGGCAGAGGCAACGCGGGGCCGTGGACTCTGGCGAGGAGGAGGCCGAGTGGGGGCGGGGACATTGGCAATGGCCCACGCCTGACTCACGCCCACGCTGAGCAGCTGCGGACTGAGAGCTGTTCGGCTGTGAAAACGAGGAGACATTGAGCCCCCCTCAGGTACGATACCCACTACTCTTCTGTGGCCCCCACACCCTGGATTTTGCGGCGGAGACGCCACTAGACACGGCAGTGACATCCTGCTACGCGGCTGCCCGTTGCAGCCGGAGACACTCTCCGAGCTGCGCTCGGCAGGGAGCCGGCACGAAAAGCCCACGGCTTCATGAAGCAGCGGGAGGTGAGGGGTCCCTGTGCCAGTGAGGGGGGATTGACGGAAAGCCCTACTAGCGGGCAACATTGCTCCTGATATTACATTGCACGCCCTACATCCGTGAAGTCCTTGCCTCCCGGTTTCCATCCAGAACTATCTGTTTGTCGTGGGCGCACATACGCAGGAGATTGCACTACCTTTGGCGACTTCAGGCACGGTCGCCCTGACGCATGAAGCCCTGTGCCGGTGGCCTGGCCGACCCCACGCACTGGTGGACACCCAGACATCTATAAAAGCCCTCTTTGGCGTAAACTGTGGCGCGCCCTGAGTTTTGACACCTAACTACGTGGGAGAAAATATCCATCGCTGGTGCCTAACATTGGGCCTCGGTGCCCTGGGGCTGGGGGCTCTGCTGGAAAATCTACAGACGTCTTGGGAGTAGGGGGGGTGAGGCAGAGGACCCCTGTTGCCCCAGCGGCAAACTCTGTCGTCCTGATCCAGGTGGCTTCGCCGAATATCCATAAACAACGGGCGGGGGCTTGGGCACCCGCCAGTAAGGGTAACTGAACCAGGTACTTGGGGCCGGCACCATGGGCGAGCCACACAAGGCTGGGAAGGGAGGCAAGACGCCCAGTAAAAAGAGGAAGGGTGCTATGGATGCATTTACCGGCAGCCAGGCGCCGAACGCCATGACTGAGGTGCACGCTGACGCTAATGAAACCCCACCTGCAGACATTGAAGGACGGGAGGACAAGCTGACCATGCTTGTGGAAAATGGATTCCGAGCAGTGAACATGAAACTGGACGACATAGTGTCTACCATTGGCTCCCTGAAGTCTAGAGTTGAAAAAGAGAGCATACGTGTCACTGATGCAGAAAATAGAATTGGCAGTAACGAAGACGCTATCTCACAACATGGTCGTGACATCACTCAGCTTAAGGAAGCCATGACTAAAATGCAACATAAATGCGAGGATCTTGAATCTAGATCGAGACGCAATAACATCCGTGTGGTCGGCGTGGCAGAGTCATTTGGGAAAGGCCAAATGGAGAAACAACTTGAACAACTGTTTAAAACACTATTTGGACCTGAGTCCTTCTCCGAACATTTCTTGGTGGAGAGAGCCCACCGTACTCTTGCCCCGACCCCCAAACCAGGTGCTCCCCCTCGCACAATAATTGCATGGCTGCTTAACTATAGAGACAGGGACACAATCCTGCGGCTGGCCAGGGAGGCTGGAACGCTTCAACACGAGGAGTGCCAAATACATATATACCCAGACTTTTCTGCCGGGGTCCAGGCGAGCAGGCGATCATATGAACCAGTCAAGAGACTCCTTAGAGACCGCCAGATTCCATATGCTCTGATGTTCCCGGCAAAGATGAGGATCCAACATGCGCGTAGGGCGCATTTTTTCGAATCCCCGACTGAGGCCACACAGTATATAGAGACTTCCATACCCCTCCCCACGAGTGGGGGCAGGCCGGCACAGAACAATAGACCAAGACCCGAGGACTAGGGAGCTCCGGCGGCCGGATTGTTCTGTATCCTTATGTAGTATCCACTGCAGCCCCATTAATCCTACAAGCAGGGCGGCTCCATTCCATGTGACTATTGGAGATTGGAGCCAATCAGGCGGCCATGTGAGGCAACATGGCTACCACGGGAATGTTCCATGATTGTTTTTGGGATTCATCATCAAGTTGGGGGTGATGATGAGGGTGGGGGGGGGTAAGAGGGGTTGGAAATGGGTGTTCTTGGTGTGGAAATTTGGACCACCTGAAGGGGTTTCATTCGAATACAAGGTTGGCTTCGGCCAGAAGTTTGGTCAATGCCAAAACAAGCTCCATCACGGTCATTGAGTGGGTCAATATTCCGCAGTTGAGGTGGGCGGTGGGTGGGACAAAGTTGGGGCAGATGTTGTGGGTTCCTGGTGTCAGATCGGGATGGTTTGGGGAGTTTCTGTTTAAAGGAGTTCGATTGTTAAAATCAGAGAGCAGTTACATGGCAGAATGGCCGTATCACTTGCGACAGGGGAGAGGCTACGGACAGATGATCTTTACAACATGCGGGTATGGCACAGGCTGATAGGGGCTTAGAAGTCAAGCTACTCTCTTGGAATATTCGCGGGTTTAACAACCCGGTGAAGGCGAGGAAGGTGGCAGCATATGTTACACGTCACGATCCTCATATTCTTTTCATTCAAGAGACGCACGCACTGGGTAATGTCAATTCTGCATTCCTGCCAAGATGGGGCCCCCAGAGATACTACACGGAATACTCAACATAGTCTAGGGGAGTGTTAACCCTCATACACCCCAAGCTGTGCTTTAAATACCACTCCAGTAAAATAGATCCACTTGGCAGATATGCACTAGTCTGGGGGGAGTTGGCGGGATACCAATTAATACTTGTTAATACATATGGGCCAAATGTGGACGATCCACAGTTCTATTGTACGATACTTGATATGCTGACTACGTCAGGGGAGGCACTGATAATTTGGGGCGGTGATCTCAATACTATTTTGGACCAGTCCCTTGATCGGTCCTCTACTGCCCCCAGGGCCCCCTCCAGAGCCGCATTGGTTGTGCAGCAGTTGATGGAACAGATGGATGTGGTAGACGCTTGGCGCACACTGCACCCTACTGAGAGGAAATTCACCTTTTACTCTTCTGTCCATGATTGTGAAATACACCCCCGCACCCTCTCTGACCACTCACCAGTAACACTTGGCATTCAGCTGGGTGATGCCCCTCCTCCAGTTAGATGGTGGAGAATGCCCCCCGCCATATTCAGGGGCACTAATATTTGCGAAGCCCTCCATACTGGGATCACAGAATTTATTGAAATAAATGAGGGATCGGTAACCACTTATGCTACCCTCTGGGAGGCATTCAAGGTCTGGATCCGGGGTACTATCCTGGGCAAGTCCACGGGTATGCTTTAAGCTGTAAGACGGGAGCTGGGCGTAGTCGAAACTAAAATAGGCCTGTTACAAACTGAATATAGCGCCACACAGGACAAGGCAACACTATCGCAAATGCATGTCGCGTTGAAGGAATTCAACGCGTTAGCCAGCAGGGAAGTCTTATACATGGCTGCGCCTGCCAAGGCCCGTAGATATGGGGAGAGTAATAAGGCCGGGAAATTCTTAGTCACCATGCTTAAAACAGATAGACATCGGAGTCCAATCCCTGGTATTCTGACACCCACTGGGGCTTTAGTTAATAAGGAGCAAGACATTAATTCCACCTTCGCTGAGTTTTATTCCTCCCTTTATTCCAATCAAAGTAAAGAAGACACGTTCCGGTATTTGGATAGCCTAGATCTCCCTACACTGACCACTGAGACCTGTAACATACTGGATCAGCCCATCACTATTGAAGAAATTGTAGAGGCCATTAAATCTCTGTCAGGGAGCCGTGCCCCCGGCTCGATGGACTTAGCACGGAACTATATAAGGAATTTAGGACTGAACTAGCCCCACTACTGTTAAAAGTGTGGGAGGAGGCGATGGATCAAGGGAACCTTCCAGAATCGATGCGCGAAGCTATTATTACTGTCCTCCTGAAACCCCGTAGACCTGCACATGACACAGGTTCGTATAGTCCGCTCTCCTTGATTAATACTGATGCGAACATTTTCGCCAAGGTGTTAGCCACCAGGCTCCTGCCATACATGTCGATCCTTGTTCACCCAGACCAGGCAGGCTTTATACCAACTAGATCTACAGCTCTCAACCTGAGGCGCTTGTTTACCGTTATGGCACACATTGATCCCGCAGCAAAGGCTGCCGTGGTGGCCCTTAATGCCGAGAAGGCCTTCGATTTTGTGTCATGGTCTTATCTCTTCCTGGTGCTTGAACGGTTTGGCTTTGGCCGATACTTCATCAAATGCATACAGCTACTATATACTCACCCGACTGCTAAGGTTCTGACCAATGCCACTTTGTCCCCTCGTTTAGGCTATACAGAGGTACCAGGCAGGGCTGTCCCTTTTCACATATACTTTTTGCACTTACTATCGAGCTGATGGTGGAATATATACGCCAGAACCACTCACATAGAGGGCTTAGGATGTCCGCCCCCCCCAGATCATTTCACTATATGCAGACGACACCCTGCTATATGTCCGCGACCCAGAAGAGAATGTACAGCACATAATGTCGGACATACATGAGTTCTCGGAATATTCAGGGTACAGAATCAATGTTCCCAAGTCCAAAATATTTCCCCTTACAGATTGTACGGGTAACATTGCTGCAATTGCTGGGCTTAGGCCCACCCCGACTCAAGTACGTTACTTGGGTATTATGGTGGCCAGGGACAAACAATTGTTATATACACAGAACCATGGTGAACTGTTACTGAGTTTGACGACCAAGTTCCAAACGTGGGCTAGCCTTCCCTTGTCCTTGGATGGTAGAGTGGCTATTCTCAAAATGGTAGTTTTACCCAAACTCTTATATTATTTTAACAACATTCCGATATGGCCCGGCAAGTCCTTTTTCATGAAACTCAAGTCGCTCGCCTCTAATTTCATTTGGAATGGGAAGACGGCCAGATTGGGGTGGGATAAGATGGTGGAACCATTCTCACCGGGTGGCATTGCTGCGCCAGATTTTGAACTATATTATCTGGCTGCACAGGCTCAATTTGTTAAACACTGGTTTGACCCTGAGGACACATCTCCCCACATCCCCATGGAGAAACATGCTGATCGCCCCAATGACATCAGATCACTTCTTCTTAACCCTGTCTATGGAGACACATGCCCGTTTGACCCGGTATATACAACCATATGCGCCTGGGCCAAGATATATAACAGATTAGGCCTTGAGACCCCCTATGACCCGGAGGTCCCCCTGTGGAACTTCTCGAGTATATCCCCAACATTTGATAAAGCCATTCAACAATCCTGGGATCCTAACAAGCTATTCACACTAAGGGACATGTTCCCAAATGGCACATTCTGTGAACTCACTGACTTCATCGGGATGGTGGGAGGAGGCCCACTTAAACGCTTTCAATATCATTCTATGAAAACTGCTTTTGCGGCTAGATGGCCATCTTTCCCGTTGGAACCCCAGGTACATGAATGTATTAGGGCAATAGTATCCCCTAATAGTCACAATAAAGGGGTCTTGTTGATATACTCATTAGTACAAACCCACTCCCCGTCACGTAATACGATGAGAGAAACCTGGGAGCGGGATACGGGCACTCAGATTGATGAAATACGGTGGTCATGCTTCTGTCAACTCACCAGATCCGTCTCTATGAACGCGGGGCTACGGCTGATCCAGTTTAAAGTTCTGAATCAGCTCCACTATGCCCCCGCCAGACTAGCCAAATTTGTTGAGAGTTGCACGGGAGCCTGCCCCAAGTGCAATGCACGAAACGCTAGCCCCTACCACATGTACTTGTCATGCCCTTTGATTATGGAATTCTGGCGGGAGGTGTCCCCCTTGAAGTACTTGATTGGTGACATTGGTAAGGTGAAAGAAACTACGAGGCGCTTATTTAATATTTCATGTGTTGTCGCCAAGCGCTGTATCCTTAAATCATGGAAGTCTACAACTGCACCATCCAGAGTCAATTTCTTAAAAGACTTATGTTTGGTAAACGACGATGAAGAACTTTTTCTTTTATCGGTCCCGACACAGTGTCGGCCCAAAGACATTTGGTCGCTGTTGCGTATTTATTTGTGTTCCCAGATACCGAACGAGGATGCTGCGCCTCTCTCTTCACCATGATGCGGGATGTTTGTTGTGTTTTTCTTGCTACTCTGTATATATGTGCCAATACTGTACATGCCTCAATACCATGTCAAATTCTTTCTTTTGTGGACAGTCTGAATGCTAACCTGCTCTCTTAATAAAATAAATGTTTAGAAAAAAAAGAAACGCTCACTTTTTGACAATAATGACAGTTCGGTCTTACGAAACAAAAGTGTACCCGCGGGAAGAAATGTAACCGTAGGCAAACACACTTAGCACATTGAATAAAAACTACGGCAAAGGGGATAAAAATCATAGGCAATACTTTTGTCAAGGCAATAGATACAGAGAACGAGTTCAACAATGCAGATAAAGTCAATAGGCCTGCGCCAGTGTCAAATGGAGCAGGGCTCTGTTGTCGAGGATCACAGGTTTAGAACAGTTCGAGATTAACGATGCCAGGAGTACTTAGATGTTGTCAAAGGGAGGCAAAAGTTATAAGAGGGAAGGAAGAAAGGACAAACCTTCGGTAAGAAAAAGGGCTCACCCCGGTTTCTCAAGGTCAGACGTAGAGAATTCCCAAATGTGCACAGTACCTTATTCGTATGAAGAAAGCTGGTGCCACGGCAGTTGTTCCTGGTAGTTCCTGCAGACTCACGGTTCCTGAAGCTTCAGTCGTGGGGACAAGAAGCAGGACGTCTGGAGCGATTTGCACTACCCAGGGATGAGGCCAGCAGCAGCAAAAGCAACGGTGAATAAAAGGCACGTCCTTTAAAACAGGAGAGGGCTCTTCTGATGGCTATCCGGACCACTACAACTTTGTGCAGCGATTTCGACCCAGGAGAGGATTCTCTGGCTGTAGAAAGGCGAGCTGGTTGATCTCACCAGGCTCAAGGGAAGAAGACTCCGGACTGGATCTCTCTGTCGTTGAAGGGTAGATAGCTCAGGACTGCAGCAGGGCTTCACTGGACTCGGGGGTTGCAGCAGCCGTCTTCTTCTCCGCCTCTCTTCAGTTCTTGTAGTTCCAGTGGCGATTCTGACTTCCAGCCCAAGAGTCCTGCCTTTTATGTGAAAATCCCCCATTCACATAGCCTGGCTGTCAATCACACAGCAGGGGGGTTGTCCAGCCCGGACAACCCCTCCAGCCAATGGACACAAAGTGCGACTTTGGTCTCCAAGGAGACCCTGTGCAGGGGGTTACTAAACCCCTCCCTCACATTCAGCCCACCTAGACACCCAGACTCCAAAGGAGGGCTTCTTCGTAAAAGCCCTCCAAAGGTCGGCGAACAAAGAAGGCAAACCTTGTTTACAAGACTTGAGCAAGGAGAAAGGGAACCGACACCCTTTGGTTTTGGCAAGTATGTTTCTGTCCTGATAGAAATGCCAGGGGATGTGATAGCAGGGATAGGAGATGAGGATGAGTGTGAATCGAGTGATGAGCTGGGAGAACAGGGGGAAACGGCCCCACCTGCCACTATTGCAGCAGTGAGAGAAATTACACCATGGGAACGTAATAAATGCCGGGGTACTCACCTGGCCATAGTGAGTAGCAAGGGAAAGATGGGGAAATCCCCAGCAAAGGCAGGTGTGACTCAATTTCCGTTGCTTCACAAGGGTCAAGGAAGGCCTTACTTTGTCCAGTGGTCACACATTGACCAGATTAACTTGATGAAGATACTCCCTTCGCTCACTGTAGGGGCGGGAAGTAGATTTATGCATTAGAGAAGCACACTGCCGGCCTCATGTTGGCTATAGGGGATATGAAAAGCGTATTCACGGCTCTAATGGGGGAACGGTCAGATGAGTTTTTGAGGTGAACAGGTTATCCAGGAGTTCATTTGGATATGAAGATACATGATGGAGCATCATGTTATAATTACAGAGCACAGGTATGGGGGCCCTGCGGGTAATATACGCTGATACTGAATATACATTCTAATCTGGCCAAGACAAATTGGATGACCATCCTGCCGCACATATCCAGTTAATTCAGGGGATGTGGAGGGCAGAGACGGTAGGAGTGTGGGATAAGAATGTGGCTATTTTATATCAGACTCTAAAAATGGGCCTTCCCAAAGAAGTCCAGCAAGATCTGTAGTAAGGTAGTGGGAATGGAGGCTGGGAATTCAGGCACATATTGTCAATTTTTGTAAGAGGAGGCAAGAAAAGAAAAAGAGAGTACAGAGCAGGCTCAAGAGCTTGTTCATAAAAAGCTAACAAAGATTTGTTTAGAAGAAGCAGTGATAACCAGCTCCACAAAGGGACTGCAGGGACAATCGGGACAATGTTCCTCGTCAAAGGCAAATGAGAGGGTTTGCGAGGGGTAGGGGAGGATTTCCACAAGGAGTTGGGTCATTTGGCAGGTTCGGAGGCATGGGAGCCCGGTTTAACAGGCTGATGGGAGGTAATTATGGAGGATTGTATGGGAAACAGGGTTGGTCATGTGGAAGGATGGAACCCGTGGCACAAGATTGTCAGAGTAGGCCACAGTATTCCAATGTAGGTGCCCAGCAAATGCAACCCCCGACCCTCTGTATCCTACCCCCACTGTATATCAGTTCTGTGGTTACCACTAACAAGTGCTCTGTTATGCATCTGTAATGTTGTACACCTCTGTAAAGTGCTCCATTATGTATGCATATTGGTTTACACCTCTGTAAAGCACTCCGTTGCCTCTCAAAGCTAGGTCTGCACTCAATCATATTATATGATTTGATATGAAGGGAAAACTGAGATGAGGTGTGTCATATGGAGGAGGCACTGGGCTGTCGAAAAGATTGCGACGGGAACACAATTCGTAATCTATTGATGACATAGTCAAAGAAGACCCCAGGCTGCTGCACGTTTGAGGGACTAGTAGTTACCCCGGAACTACTCAATTTAGAAATAGCAACAAAAGAATGTCATCTCTATTATATTGTGCAACCTAAAACATAAAGCTGAAGCAAATACAAATCTACCAAACTAGTGTCAGTGCTGAGAGACAATGGTCCAAGTGAAGCAGCACAGTAAAGTCATTAGCCTAAATATTTCATCAAAAAGTTTTTTTATATAATGTAATTCAAACACAGAACTGCCGACACGTGTTTCGACCCTGAACAACGGGTCTTTTTCAAGGCAAAACGTAAAGTTGCAACAAGGCAAGTTAGAGCGGAACCAAAATAGGCAGCCGGTAGGCAATGTAGTAATGAATAAATACATTGCCTGTTCAACGGTGGTGTTACCAAAAACACGATCCTGTGTTACCAATACATGATCTGAACAAGTTGGTAGTAGATAAATAAAGAAAATATGGTTAAGTAGAATGGGTCAATCCCAGATGGGTTTTCACGCTGGGATCTACGTGTACTGGGGTTAAATATACACACAAGTGTTTCAAGGCGCGACAAGGCAAGGAAGGGGGAACAGAGGGAGGACAGAGACAACAATCTTACTAGGCCAAGTGACATTGAGATTACACAAGTGCAGGAGAGGGGGAAGGGAAAAGTGCCAGGGGAAAGAGGAGGGGGTACTGCTGTACGTGGATTCAAAACAATAACAAGAAGTGCGGCCAGCAGGTGGCAGGTTCAAGGGTAAGGCAGACAGCAGGTGTCCAAAAGTGCAGGTATCAGGACTGTAGGATTACGGGAGGCAGTGCGAGTGTGCAACCTAGGGACCAGTGCCTGAAATCAGAGGGTAGCCAGGTGACCAGTGCAGTATCAGACAGGAACTCATCAGGGGAGAGGAAGAAAGAAGGCAGAAGCAAAGAGGAAGGTGTTGAGGTGCTTCCGGAACCAGAGATGGTTCTCCTCAAGTTCTACAGAGGCAGGGAGGCTGTTCCAGAGGGAGACCCCAGTTGAAGAAAGAGATCCACCATCAACTCGTTGCTTGGAGATGCGACTGACCCTGAGGGAGTTGGAGGTGGAGGAGCGAAGAGCTAGAGTAGGAAGGTATTTATGAAGAGAGAGTTGGAGGTATTGAGGACCCAGGCCCCAGAAGGCCTTGTGGACAACGCAGAGGGTCTTGAACTTAATCCTTGCAGCCACTGGGAGCCAATGCAGAGATTTCAGTGCTGGAGAGATACGATCCCTGGGCTTGAGGCCAAGGACAAGTCTTGCAGTCCTGCTCTGGATAAGTTGCAGAGGGCGGAGAGTATAAGCAGGCAGATTTAGAAAGAGGCTGTTGCAGTAGTACAGCCTAGAGAGAACCAGAGCTCTAGAGACAGTGAGATTCTGGGGGAAGGAGAGGAAAGGAAGAATACCTCTGAGGAGGTGCAGTTGGTAGTTTGACTTCTTAGAGTTGTTAGAGATGTGAGGAGAAAAGGAGATGTGGAGTTGGAGATGGCCCCAAGGTTCTTAGCCACACAGTTGGGAGCAGGAAGAGGGCCAAGGGAAGCTGGCCAGAGAGTGACAGGAAAGGAAGGTGCAGGTGTGCCGATGAGGAGAATCTCCGTCCTACTGGCATTAAGGCAGAGATCGGTGGCGGCACACCACTCCTGGATAGCAGACAGACAGTCAGAGATGAGAGTTGGAGAAGAGGTGGCAGAGGGGTGCCTGAGAATGAGCTGAGTGTTATCCGCATAGCACTGAAAGTTGGAGCAGAGAGTGGCAATGCGATGGGCAAGAGGTGCCAGGTATTGGCTGAACAGCCAGGGAGAGAGGTTAGACCCCTGGGGAACACCACAGGGAGACAGCTGATCAAGATTTGAGAGTGGCAATATGGAGAAGGTTGCCAACCTTGAAAGACTTCTGGGGAGGTGTACAAATCAAAGTTACGCCCTGCAGAGGTGTAGAAGGACCCCGACGGGGGGCAGAAGAGGTAGAAGCAGAGGGCAAGGTAGCCAAGGAGAAAGCAGAGGGGGGAGAGCAGGGACAGCAGGAGAAGAAAGGAAATTGATGAGGTGCGGGAAGCGTCTGTCAAAGAGGAGAAGGTTGGCTTGAGGGCCTTGGACCAAGACGGTACCATTCAGGTAAACATTAATGATGACCTTAGAGGAATGGAAGGGGGCCAGGAGGGCTTCCCATTGGGTGCCACAATCAATGGGAGGAGAAGAGAAAGGAGAGACCACAGAGACCATATGAAGAGTCCATAGGTCTGGCGAGGGAACGACAAAGAGGATGTCGGTGAGGGTCTATCTGGAGCAAGCACTGGTATAGGTGTCAGCGATAGGGAGGCCTGGGTTGGAGACTAGGATATCCTTTTTGAACTTCTTCCTACCAGACATAGTGAGGAGAGCAGGATAGTCGATAGAGAAGCAGTTTGAAAAGATAGGTGAAACAGAAAGGTGGGGGAAGAGGAGAGAGGAAGAGGGGTGGACGGGAAAGGTGTGGGGGGAGACACTAAAGGAGGACACAAAGAGGGGTGCATGCAGATGAGACAGAAAGGGACAAGACAATAGTGGATGATCGACTAAGTAGACAAGAGCTCAGGTGGAAGAGCAAGCGGAAAACAAGGAAGTCCAGCAAGCAAATCAGGTTACCAGGGCATCAGTACCAGAGCAGTCATTAAAAAGAGAACCTAGAGGAGGGTGGAGCACAGCAGAACACAGAGAAATATACAAAAGAACAAAGCAGTCGATAAATGTAAACCTAGAAGAAGGAAGAATCCAGCAGAACACAAAGCAATACAATGCAAAACAGGACAGTCAATGAGGAAGAGCAAAGGGGGCACAGGAGACTGGAGAAGGAGGCGTGAGGCACACGCCGTAGAGAGTTGTGAGGACCACGCAGTCGGGGAGGTGCTGCTGTGAGTGAACCGCACACACGCTGCGGCACGATAATAAAACTTTTACAAATGCACAACTTACTGTGCCAGAGAGCAGCTGTCCTCACCCCAGCACCGGAGAAGTTGACGTTGGCGTTACCTGATGATGATGAGGATGGCCTGTGGGGACAGAGTGAGTAATGTATGCTTAC
The DNA here is from genome assembly GCF_040938575.1 of Ambystoma mexicanum. NCBI lineage: Eukaryota > Metazoa > Chordata > Amphibia > Caudata > Ambystomatidae > Ambystoma > Ambystoma mexicanum. The sequence goes on from NC_090936.1 coordinate 874,238,990, forward strand.
CTGCTGTCTGGACAGGGGTTCGGGTCCTGGGTCCTCCTGGTCCCATCAGGTCCGATCAGGTCCAAACAGGAATTTGCCAATAAATACAATGATAATAATAATAATACATGGACCCAGGTTCTGTGCAATCACAGCGAGTATGGGTTGAACACAATACAGCGCCTGGGGCTGCACAGACCCATGCATTTCGATTGACCGTGCCAGTGCAGCACAGGCACCGATATAGGCATGGGAGAAAAATCCTTTACCCCAGGGAACAGTCAGTCACTACACAGGAGCAAGTGTTTTTTGGACGGAATCCTTTCACGCTCCCCAGTGCTAATATGTACCTAGATTAGGACGGCCCGCAGGGATCTCTGATGTGTCTAGTCCTGTCATTGAGAATGGAGTCATTGCCAAAAGACTCTACGGCAGACTCAGGGACTGTTCCGCGGCTCCTGACAGTTTTTATATGAGGCGATAAAAAGAGGACTGTGCTCCTGCACACTTCCTCGCAGATGCTGGGTCCAAATCTGGGGCTATTGGGAATGGAGTCACTGCCAAAAAACTCTACAGCAATCATGTCTGTTACTACTGATCCAGAAGAGGAACAGGTGTACAGTAGGTGACCAAACGTTTTCATTTATGGTGGATACAGTGGCTACAAAATCTTGCATCAAGGAAGGTGAGTTTCCCTTGTCAGGCCATACGATGGACACACAAGGATTCTCTGGGGCTATCCTGTCGGTTCCTTACACAGAGGATAAACGTATTAAGGTAGGTACACAAAATGTATCTGCTCCCTTGTTGTATTGTACAGACACCCCAGTGAATCTCTTGGGCACAGATATCCTTAGCAGACTCCATATGTCGATCGCCTTCATGAAGGATGATATAGTATGTTCGACTCTGGGTTTGTATCCGGTGAGAGAGGCAGTCCTTTTGCATGTACACTATAATGACAGCGTGACAAGGGGGTGCCTGTACATTCAGCTTTGTTCCTTTATGAAATAATGCTTGCGTTGAGTTGGGTCCCAGGAATAAGAGATCAGACATGGCAGGTACTGACTGAATTTTTGTTTTCGGTCTACTGAGTGGCAAGCGGTAACACCAGGCCCTTTTGTAACAATTCTGTTAGAAGCAGTGGTTATTAGGGACAGGGTGGTACTTTCAGGAACTGAGGAGGAAGGCGGAGAGTGGGGCACAGTCTTGTGCATCGATCCAACCTTCTCGCTAAGGGACGTTTCAGACGAACAATTGTTCGAGGATGCCAAAGACACAGGCAAGAAGGTTTTTGAGATTGGGGTGCATTGCCAGATAGTGATAGATCAAAGGGAAGTACCACAGACCATGCTTATCATTAAAAATATATCGCCATATTGAAAGGAGGATTTGAAGAAGGTGCCGGGCCATCTATGGACCAGCAACCCTCATGATGTGGGGCTGCTAAAGAGTGTTGGAGCAGTACAGATAAAACTTTAACCTGGTGCAATTTTATCACTTGTCAGGCAGAGGCTAACAAAGGTATTTATGAGACCATTGTGGTGTTATTGAAGCAAGGCATAATGCAACCTTCTCTGTCCTCATGCAACAGAGCCTTCTGCCCTGTGAAGAAAGCAAAGGCAACCAGTTGGAGGATGGCACAGGATTTGCACCCTCTGAATAACATTCTTGAGGCAAAGTTTGTGTTGGTACTGAATCCTGCTACCATTCTCTGTACTGTCCCTACTGGGTCGACCCATTTCACAGTGACTGATTTAAAAAATGAATTTTTCTTGGTCGCCTTACACCCTGATTCTCAGTACCTTACAGCGTTTACATATTTGGTCAGAGATTCCAGCACACAAGGTTGCCCAAGGGGTAGTTTGAATCTCTGAGTGTTTTCAACAGGGTGGTTCAGATGGATTTGGGGAATTTACATTTGTTCAGTACAGTGCTTATTAGTCTGTAGCGCTTCAGAGGAGCAGTGTTGAGGAGATTCAATAACACTCCTCACCCTGCTTGCGGAGAAGAGGTACAAAGTATACAAAGAAAAATTGCAATGTTGTCAGACACAGGTAGTATATTTGGGGCAAGTGATATCACCCGCAAGAAGAAAGGTAATGCCTGAGATAGCCTCTGCAGTTCAGAATATGCCCCAGCCAGTCACAGTGAAACAAATGCAGCAGTTTTTGCGACTCTGTAACTATTGTAGATCATGGATTTTTGACTACTCTAGTTATACGAGGCTCTTACTGCAAGGACTGAAGGAAGTGCAGAAGTTGAAGAGTCTTACAGAATGGTTCGAGATGGTGACCTGCTTTCAGGAACTCAAGGCTGCGATCAGCAATTCTCCAGTCTTGGTGACCCCGAATTACAAGAAGCCATTTTATCTGTTTGCACATTCAGACAAGCAGGTGATGACAATGGTCCTGACCCAGAAAACAGCATTAGGCCATAATCCCTTAGCTTATTACATTGAACCCCTAAACCCAATTCCTGTGTGAACAAGCTCTAGAGGCAGCGACTTTTGCAATACAAAATTCTTCGGCCATTACCATAGGTAGCCCTGTGACATTGTACGTAGGGCATGCAGTCTTTGCGATCTTGGAATAGTCCAAATCAACTTCGACGACCAAGAGAATTTTGAGGTATGAAGTTATCCTATCAAATGCTTCCATACATCCAGTAAGATGTCACCTAGTCAATCCGAGACATGTAGCCGAACTAGTGAAACATTGTCCACGACTGGGTGACTTATGAGGGAGAAGAGGAAGAGAGAACGAATGTTACGGAGGATGCCTTGGAGGGAGATGAGGTACTCTTTCTTGATGGGTCCGGGACCATTAATCAGGACACTGATCAAAGGCATATGATGCCTTGTGGGCCTTGTGGATGGAGAATACCATGTCAGGATGAAGAAATGGTTGCCTTTAAATCACTCCGCAAAAGCAGCAGCACTACTGGCACTCATAGAGGTGTTGGAAATGTGTAAGTTGAAGGCAGTCACTATGTATTCTGACTCTGTTTATGTAACCTCCACTGTACATTCAGGCTTGTCAAGGTGACAGAGAAGGGGGTTTAGGAGTTCTGACGGGACCCCTGTCCAGCATGCTGCACTGTTATCCAGATCAATCAAAGCACTAACACGGTCCACAGTGGTAGGAATAGTTCAGTGTGCTGTGCATACTAACCATACTGATCCAATAGTGCTTGGAAATGACGCAGCGGAAAAAGCGGTGAAAGAAGCCGCATTTGTGCCATACACAGAATCCCAGAAAATGGAAACCATGTCCAGCAGGCACAGTTGCCAGCCCCGTACACTGTGGGGCCTTTTTTTATACAGATTTTGGAAATGCACTAAAGAGTCCTCAAAGAGGAGAAGGACTTTCGTGCAAAGAGGGGGTGTGGCCTCTCGCCCATGGGTTTGCTGTAGAGACAGCAGCTTACTGGGAAGGTAGTAATGCCTATAGAGCTGCTTCTTGTGGCTCTAGAGCAACTACACTACCCATTGCACACTTCTTGGTGACAAATCGCAACAGAGCTCCCGGAGGAGAGGTTCATACCAAACCTCCAAGAACAGGTTTGCAGATTAGTAGGGAATTGTATAGTCTGTAGACAATTTAATCCTAGAAACACCATGAGGATGGTAACAGTTCTGGGCCTTTTCAGGCGCTCCATATTAATTTTATAGATATGGTACAAATATGTATGAATTTTCGATACCTCATTGTGGTAGTTTGCCCATTTTTCCGATGACTTGAGGTGCATACACTCTGATGCTAAGTCTGCAGCAACATTTTTGGTGAGGGAAGTATTTCCATGGTGGGGGATTTGTGGGGTCCTGAAGTATGACAATGGGACCCACTTCTTTAATGCCTGTTTTTGGTGGAAATGACTTTGCTCTCTGGGATTAAATACAGGCTGTGTTCAGTGTACCACCCTCAGGCCAATGGAACTGTAGAGCAGTTGAATGGAGTGCTTATGGTTTGTCTAAAACATGCAGTGATTTACACAAGAATTGGTTTCATTGTCTGCTGCTTGTCCTGTTTTATTTGTGAAATCAGCTAGGCGAGGACCACCACCTCCGTTCACATGAGATTGTGACTAGGCATAGGTTACACATACCACTCTCACCTGCATGCACAGCATTAGATGTGCACACATCAGCAGAGATTCTTGGTGAGGGGTTTGGGGAGTACTTTAGGGCACCAACCAGGAGTGTCAGCCTTGTATCTTCACATGTTGTGTTCTCTCATCAACAGTCTACAGAAGAAAATATCAAGAAATCCGAAGATCTACATCAGCCAAAGTTGCACCCCACAGACCTTGTTTTCATCCGAACCTTTGTTCGACCCTGGAACGGGCAGCGTTTCCATGCGCCACACCGAGTGACTTCTGCGACTCCAACTGCTGTGAAGGTGGAGGGCAACAAGAGCTGGATTTATATCAGTAAATTACGAAGTAATACTGGCACCCCTCCACTGGCAAAGGAGAAAGAGCAGGCTCAAAGTTAAGTATGCCCTAAGGATTTGCAGTTTGTTCCAGTAGAAAAGGGGGGAACAATGGAAACCAGAGACTGTTCTTATAAATGCAGAAATGAAACCTTGGATTTAAAATGTATATTAGAATGTTTGATTTTATATTTTTATAATTTCTCTTGTAATTTGGTTCAGGAGTGACGGACAATATGAATGGGAACGGTTTTAACTTGTATAGTATCATAGGATTTGAAGAAGGGTTATTGAGGCCACACACAAGTGTTGATTCCAACCTCATGGGAAATGATGAAGATGTAAATTCATATCCAATGATAGATGCACCTGACTTCGCAGCAGATAATGTTTGGTATTAGCATATGAGGAGGGAGGGTAGAGAGAGATTTGTAGGATTTTGCTATATCTACTCTCTTATCCCATATGTTTTTTATGTCCCTAGATTATTTATTCTTAATGAGATAGAATTAGCAGATGCACTGTGTTTGGTGCAACTATGATGAGGAATGTTTGATCACAGATCGTAAAGAGCAGAAGAATATATGGTGCACACAAAGAGTCCAGTTGAATCTAAAAGAGGCCATTATTGTGAATAATCGATGGGAGAAAGGAGTGAAGAGTTGCAAAGCTGGAGGAATGAGGTGTAAGGAACTCATGGCTGCAACAGTAAAGAAAGACACAAGTAATCAAAGTTCAAGGATAGTTATTAAACTGTATAAATGGGTGAGATAAATGCCTAATCTAAATCTAAATCTAAGAAGGGAGCAAGTTACGCCCATCAAATAGTAAGGCAGTCCCAGTGGCGTCTTGTCATTAAAAAGGGCCTATACTAAAAAAAAAACGATTGCCAATCCTTATTGCTAAGTTACAAAATAGGGTGGGATAATGTTCATCAGAAAAAAAGAAGGGTTCTCAAAATGATAAGTCAGGATGGTATGGCTGGGATCTCCCTTCCCCACATTTTTAGCACAGGACAAGGCGGGATTCATGAGCACAGCGCACACCTGGGCCTCGTTAGCACGAGTTTAAAGTTTGTTTCCAAAATATCAGGGCCTTCTGTGGCCAAGTCTCTTTCACACAAAGTTTCTTGCCTCAGAGGACTTGATGGGTTACAATCCAATAAAACAAAAGTGCCTTCAATAAATCTTCATGGAGCGATTACTCTTCGCCTTAGGATCCCCCTCTGCCAGACTCCGATCCCTCGTATAACGTGGGCCTCCCTCCGTCGGGGTCACTACGGCCTTTCATTTACAATGTAACATATCAGATTCTCTATGACTTTTCAAACAACCATTCACTGTGGACAATATTCAGCCGTGTTCACTCTTGTCAAATACACAGTTCAATTTGCTTTCTTACAATGAAGAATTCACTCCTGTTAGCTTTCTCCTTGGCATCCCTCCATTGAGTTCACATAGCCATTCTAACACAGTTCATGATTTTCAAATACAGTTCATGATTTGCTCATCTCATCAGAAAGCAGGGTTCCATTCCCCTAGTTTTCTCCTTCTTGTCAATATGTCAGAGACTTTCCATTGTACAAGGGGTTTGACCTAACACTTGTATGACCCCTCTGACTCCTCATGCCGGCCTCTCCTAGGGCCTGCTGGTACTTGTAGTTTGAAAGGGGACCAGCCAGAGTCCTTCGAATGAGCGCCCACGTGGCGCCTGACCGCTCTGCAGCTAGTCCTTCACTGGACTTTCTTTCAAGCTTTCACACAAAAGTTTTTTGTTCAAAAGTTCATACAATGTTCCCGTTCGCAACGTTGGGCTCAACACAGTCCAGTTTCCTATCAAATCTCTCTCTGACTCATTGACTGTGCTGATCCCGTTGGCATTTCTTGCCTCTGGAGTCAAGGACGGTACCACGGTAACAAGCGCGTCTCCCCGCCTTGGCTATCAGTGTGGAAGGGCTTCGGGCACCGTTGATATCTGATACACCACACGCCAGCAGAACTCCCCCGTCTTGTGATTTCTCTTTCACAGGCTTTGCGGGTCTGAGTTGAAAAGGGCAAGGGCAGTTCCCTCCTCATTATCCTTTCAGGTCTCACTGCCATTCTCCTCAGTTTGAACTGCCGGTCCGGAATAGCTGCTTCCTCGTGCGTTCGGCCTTGCTTATAGTGTGCTCTCGTGCTGTGCCTTTTATCCCTGTGGGGAAGAGAAAGGGCCATCAGGTGTGTGTAATTATTGTCAATTGCCTGACTTTGCCTAACCTTTGTGTTGGGACATGTCAGGTAAATGGCTATGGTGATTGTCTGTTGTCTTTCATGGTGTAAGAAAGTGTTCATGTCGGAAAAGTGGGGGTAGAGCTTCTACATATCCTACAGGGTAGGATGAGGAACAGGCATTAATGGGACGAGGGTACTGCATCTCAACCTTTGGTGTCTCACTTCCACTCCCCAAAGACCCCCCATCCAGGTGATCCTCCCCACTGGTCCACCCCCAGGAACTGGATCCAATAGCGATGGCCGTGTCCTGGCCACCTGGACGACAGATCTCTGGGATCTAGTGGGTGAGACACCTTCAGGATTCTGACAGAGGGGATTCTCTGAAGAAGGGGTGCCACAAATTGACCAAGAGTGTGGAAATGTCTGGAATAATTATCTAAAATATGTGACATGGCTCAAGGAGCCAGAGAAACCTGTTAAGATCCAGTTACTCACACATTTTTCTCTGTGTTTTAAGGGCAATGGCATGGTGCCTGTTGGCACAAATGTAAACTGCGATCACACGATTCACATATCTGATCTGGCTGGATGAACATCTGCACTTCTTGATGTGTTTTGGTTATGTGGAGAATTTGCGTACATACAATTATCTCCAGCCTGTCGAGGTGTGTGCAGTCTCACTATGCTGAATGTGCCTGTCCTTATCATCCCTCAGGAACATTTGGTACGTGCCCACCAGATGTCCAAAGCCACATCTATGCCCCCTTTATCCCATGTGCCCCTTGGATCCCCTGTGTCATTGTATATGGACAAATCAATTACATGAAGAAGGGGAACCATTGAGATGGAGCAGACGCTCTAACTGCATATCCTCAACATCTACAAAAGCTCTGATGTATATTCTTGAGCATTACCGGTTGTTCAGTTGAACTGAGATGTTCTTTTCGTCTCTCTTTGCCCCTGGTGTTCAAGTTATCATGAACATGATGTGGCTCCAGCTCACCCGCTACAAACTCTTATTGTTTGTGAATTCCACTGAGTTAGCTTTTAGTGAAAACAAAGAAGAACTACTGGCCTTGAGGCTCATAGCCCTGCAAAATAGGTACATCCTCGACTTCCTGACAGCTATGGAGGGAGGGGTGTGTCAGGAAATTGGGAGATTGTGTCGCACATTTGTACCTCTTAATGATTCAGAGAATGGAATTTTTACTCAGACAATTGTTGCATTGCACAAGCTTAGGGTGGTCGACGAAGCAGGTCGACGAAGCAGGAATTACAAATGGCCCTTGGTTGGATGCTCTTTTTTCTTGTGTACCGTCTTGGATGAGTTTAGCAGTCAAGATCTTAATGCCAATGTTTGTCTTTATCCTCATTATCTTTTCTTCTTGCCAGATGCTCTTGCGATGCAGTTCTACTAAGATGCCAAAATGCCAAAAGCAGCTGCCTTGATGACTGTGACCCTGTACAAAGCTAAACCCACTACCATTTCATATAGCATGGGTACTCAGACTGAAGCTGTTTTGGATCCTACACCAAATTGGGATGATTGAGTGGAGCAGTGGGTAGATTGTGTAAATGGAGGGGGGGCAAGATGGATTTGTTTAACAGTGGAGTATGTCCATAGTGGGACCAGAATGAGAGATGGCTTTAGGCCCTTGTGTACCCAAGAAGATGGTTAAAAAGAACAAGAAATTGGTTTCAAAAGGAAAGAGGGGTTTGCGTTGCATGCGCCATATTGGTGACTGGGGTGATGGCGATGTTGCCGCGATGTTGCGATTTAGCATGTATCTATTGTAGTTAATAAGAATGGGATAAGTGTTACTATTAGTGTTACTTTGTGTTTAGTTGATACATTATAGATTCACACGCACGCAGCAACATAATGTCAAATCTGCTGATGCAGTAGGAAACTACTGTGAGGGGATGCAGTAGTCTTGAACATACATGCACAGATATCAAATATATGAATTTGTATGCTGCGAGTCTCCTCATAGCTAGGGACTGTGCAGGTCCCGAAACCTTGGGTGGCGAGATAAACTCTGTGTGACTGTGAAAGCTGTTTGAAAGAGGTGGCAGGCTGAAGGAAGGCAGCAAGCAGCTGCAATAATATCAAATGGTCAGCTATGGCCAGGCACAGGGTGTTACGACTTGGTACTATTGTGGAGAGGAGATGTAATTTTTTTAAGTACATAGGAGCCTGTTATTCATTGTCCAGAGAAGTCCGCCCACCTGGTAGGGTCAGTTTGGGACAGGTACTAAACCGGGTTCAAGGAATGCTTAAGGGCAGAGTGAGCATATGGTTTATGGGTTTCGATCAGGTTCTCAGGAATTACCAGGATGTGGCAGGCTGAATTGGTAGTTGTTTAGAATAGTGTGAAATTAGGACGCCAGCAAGTTTGGGTGGAAAAGATACTTATCACCAGTTCAAAGGGAAATTGTTTGTTTCTTCTGCTCATGTTGTTGAAGTGTCTTTGCAAACATCATGTGCATCATGATTGGGGTTAGAGGTCCATGACCAGAAGGAATCAGTAATGAATTATGTTTGTTGTGTGAATATGTAACCATGTAACGGCATCATGACCAAACTGTTGAAAGATCCTGAGAAGGAGCGTGCTGTCAATATGAGATGATGCAAATGTATGTTGCAAGGGGATGGTAGTTAAATAAACATGTCCAATGAGAGTGTGGGAACTGCAGGTTTCTTTGTATAGGTTTGACCAATCATGTATGGGGGGATGACTTTTTAATGAAATTTGTGAGAGTGATTTAACTGTTGAAAAATGCATATAATGTGTAACCGTGTGTGGTTCGAGTAGCCTCTGGTTAGTTTGGCTCCATGGCGTCACCTAGCCCCTCCCAGCCATTTGTCAATAAACTTGCTTTACTGACAAATGTGCACTCACTTCTTAAGAGGTGGGCCTACTTTGGGTTAAGGTGATTGGAGGTCCGTCCACACAAACACTGCTTCAGAATGGCACTTGGAGTTACACATTTCACATCCCATCCTAGCTCTTCTGCTACTCCTGTGCACTGTAACTGCCTAGGTGTGATCGTTGCTTCCCAGCCATTTTCTTGCTCTATAAATCCCATATATACTTACATAAATACATATAAATGTAGCCACCCCAACAATATCCTTGACTCACAGTCGCAAAAATCTCTTTAAAGGTGTGGATTCTGCAGTCATGCAAACACTGTGGTGTAAAATCCTTTATTCACCACGCTTGGCATAGGATACTAGCCACATAGCTATGAATCCCCCGGATACTTCTCTGTCCGGCTCATTTTCAACATAACTATGATAAGCAGGCATGTATAGATTGTCTTGTGGTTGGTTTTATGAATACAAGACTTAAGTACGCATATGACATCTGTATTTTGCGTGCTTGTCTCTGCAGTTGAAGAGTGGGTCTTGAAAAAAAGATGGGAACTAGAAACAATTCTGAATTCAAATTCAAATCTGAACTATTTGCATGGAAAAACAGTAGGATTACATATTTAACCCCAATCTGAAATGGTGTGAAGCACACTGATCTTTCTAGTGCCTACACGAGTCAGTACCATTCCAGGCAAGAGGATTAATGTCATGTCACAAATGCTTGTCTTTGTGGCCTGTCAGAAAGAGCCCATTTTAGATCAGGGGTAAGAATATGCATAAAACTGCAAAAATGATTTCACCACTCTCTGGATAAAGATAAAAAAAAATAGGCACAATTGAGTATACCTAAATTATATGTGGATAGAAAAGGCATCACAGACTAAAAGGATTTGCAGGAGTTACTTCTAACTGTACAGGTGGAGCTAAATGGTAAATTAGTAATTAATACACATTTTGGATAAGATGTAACTAAGTGGGACATTTCAACACAATAATAGCAGTTACATCAACATTCTGCAATTCAATCTAAAAGTTGTTGGGGTTCTCCTGTGTGCATAGGGGACACATGAACCCAAAGGATTGTGAGGGTGGCCAGGAAGCATGTAAGGGGCATCTTGGACACTTTGAGGGAACCTGCCCAGTGTTGGTAGAGCAAGGGTGACAGCGCATCTAGGAGTGCTAAACAGGGTACGGATTGTAACATTAGTACCTTTCCAAGCAGTGCACACAAGTAGTTTGAGGTCAAGAAGAACATGTTGTATTAATCCAGCTTGTTTTGTGCTTTCAATGGTAACGCAACACATCAAAGACATGACAGTGTCTATCCAGCATACAATGGAATTGATTTCATGATTCACTGTTTGAGCTGTGAGGTGGAACAATACCTTGCGTTCATGAGAATAGCTTCCCTCTTACCTTTCAGTGTTTGAAGGTTTTTAGAACTTAGATCGAACTTAAACCCAAAATCCACCAAACCAACAGTAAGAAACTTACCATAAATATAAAAGACAGATGGCCATCCAATGTACTGCACCAGTACTCCAGCCAATGGCATGGCAATCACTGCTCCAGCATATGATCCTAGAAATCAGAAAGAGATTTACCATCACACAAACTGCAAAAAGGTTGTGTGCCAATTGGAGACATAATTCACCATTAAGGATCATCTTGTTTTTGGCGATGCCACCTCCTCCCCCACAGTCCACTCAACATTCAAACAGAATATCAGGTGCCCAGCTGAAATCCTTTGAACAGCAAGGCTATCATTTAAAATGACAAGCACCATAATCTATGGGAGATCTACTTTTTTCCTTTTTTGGTCAATGCCATGTGTTGCTCACATTAAGTCAGAAGTTGTTCTAGTTAACTAACTTTTGGTTTGCGGTGCTTGGTCCTTCAAATACTCTAAACACTGTCTTTGGACAATTAATGAGTGGCATATTAACAGGGATATTGCGGTGTCCATCCATTTTCTGAAAGAAGGTGAGGTCTGATGACTTGTTTGGTGGAACAAAGATATTGAGTTACAACTCTGTGTAGTGGTTAGAAATTTGCAGAAAACAGGTAAAATGCTTATTGGTCACACACCCAATGAACAGAGATGTATAACATTCGAGTGAGATCAATTTTGACGGTATGTGAGGGGAAAAAGTATTATAATATCTTGGTCCGGTGCAGAGCTGGACCTCATCGATGACACCTAATGAGGCCAAACATGTCTGTGAATGCGTATGGTCTTGTGCAGAAGCGATGTAACCGATCAGTTCAGATGAGTGCCCGTTTGGGGCTGGGACCAAATATGTTTTGCATGTGGCTTTCCCCTTCTGTGATGGCGTAGCAGGCTGAATTATGATGGAATGGAAGGATGACCAGAGCTGTTCAATGATCATAATGAATTCAAAGATTTTACAATCATGTATCTTCAGTGTTATATTATTATACGATGCTTGTTTAAAAAAAGAATAAGCAAATCTCAATAGAAAATGCATTTAAAAGGTTACCAGTCATTTGGTCGAAAAAAAAAAAGGTTGAATTCTTTTAAATTTTTCTTATTTTATTGGGGGGTCCCCCCTCTAGCCCCCCTTTTTCTTTATTAAAAAATATTTTTTAAGCAACCAAACTAAAAAAAATATATATAAATAAATACCATTTATTTTCGACCAAATGACCGGACACCCATTTAAAAGAAATCTGGGTTTAAAAATGTTTTCATTTTTGCAAAAAAACACTAAATGTGCTAATACCCAGAGGTTTCTAAGCACGGACCCGGGGATCGAACCTTTGTTGCTCTGTGTCGTCTTGCTTCCAAGGTGAGCAAGTCACCCCTGAGCTATCCTCCCGAAACTTAACACCTACCTTCTCAAACCCTGCAGTGGCTGTAGGAGAACAGTGGAGCAGCGGCAGCAGAGATGGAACCAGCAGGAGGCTGCCCATCACTAGGGGAGACCAGGGAACACTCCCCAAACCTTTGGGGACAATAACTTACTTGAACCAGGAGGGGAACTGAGAAGAAACAACCAGTGACTGCATGGCTGGGTCGAGGAAAATAGAGACTGAAAAGGGGGCAGAAGACTTCCGGGCAAGTCCCAGCCCAGAAGGGAAGAGAGATGGGCGGAGTTGGTGGTAGAGCAGAAAGAGATTGGTGAAGGGAAGCAGCTGACTCAAGTACCCAATAGGATCTGAGAGAGCCTACTTGGTAGGAAAAGAAGCACTATAAAAAGCCACTACAGTCAGTCTGCAGTGAAAGGTATTTGTAAAGTTGGAGGAGGTGAAGGAGGACCACAGGATCAGAAAGGAGTGCACAACAGGTTGAGGAGGATTTTGAGGAGAGTTTTGGTCTTCTTGGAGAGTGTGAAGGAAAGGTATTGAGATTGAGAGTGTGCTATCAATTGTGCTGCACTTTTGAACTGTGAGTGAAGGAGTCAGAGAGAGAAATAGAGAGAGAAAGAGTGTGAGAGGAAGAAGTAAGATCGGGAAAGTTAGGAGCAAAGGAAGCTAATGTTGCAGAGTGCAAGGTGAAGCAAGAGGCAGCAAAGAAGAGTGTCAGGAGAGAGTGATGCTAGGGAGTGGAGGACTGTCACCAGAGAAGTCCTATGACAAGACCTTCATACTAACCCTTTTCATGTCACCTAGGAAGCGCTTAAGGGAGAGATCTAGACAAATGCTACGGACGTTAGGCCGCCCAAGATCAGGGACAGTATACACAGTAGGAGTGCCCTGGGTATATTGAACCTATCGGGGAGAAAGGGAACATGGGCTAAGGAAGGAAGAGCCCCCTCCAAGGACATTGGAAAGGGTACAGCAATCACATTAGATTTGGAGACCCATAGAAAATAAACATTGAAAATGTTTTTCTGTCATCACGTGGCTTATTGACAACTTTGTCACACAGGGTAGCTCTCACGACTGCTGGCAGCTGGCGAGTCTGGCGGAGCTGGAAACTCCGACGCCATTAGACTGTTCCGCCACGTTTCCTCGAAACGTTACCCCGTGGTCTAGTCTTTTTCCAACATGGCCGCCCGTCAAGTATTTCACCATTCGTTACTCGGCGGCTCAGAGCGTTGCAACTGTGCTTTCCCGTGTTGCTTGCGCTCATTTTTCTGTGTTTCCTTCTGCGGTCTTAGTCCACCTTATTTCCCTCTCCCCCGCTTCCAATATTTTCCTTCCTTGCTACCAGTCTACCCATTTGACCTTGCCTCTTTCTTCCTGGTTCCCTGCCTCTCCTCCTTCTGCTACATTCTGCTGCGTTCGTGGCAGTTGTGTTTTGCATCTCACACCCGTCTTTGGTGTGCTCCTCTGGAGATTTCTGTTTCAGTTACGGCAAGTTACCTCTCATCGGATCAGCCTATCGACAGTCCTCTTCGGTGCATTGCGTTTTTTTTTATGCCCTAGTGGCTTTTTCCCCTGAAACATATCTGGCTGTCGCGGAGAGGAGTCATTGTGAATTTCTCTATATAGAGTCACTGTGGCTTCCTTTCGAGGCAGACCGTATCTGCTCACAAAGAAGAAATCTCCAGCGCGACATCTCTGAAGAAAGAGCTGAACTATTCTACCTCATCAGGTGAGGAGGAGGAAGGAACGCTGGGGGTGCGCAGTAATTCTAGCAGTGAGGAGGACATATCAAAATCCGTGGTCAATCCAGTAAGACAGTCTGATAGTCTTGACAGATTGCAACGCCCAAGTGAAGACATGGCCATGCCACAGCAATTACAGGAGCTAGTGGCAGCAGTCCAGAACCTCCAGGTTGAGGTCCAGACACTCAAGACCGACAACGCGGCTCTCCAGCTGAGAGTAGCCGCTAGAGAACAACAGTCTACAGATCTACCCACTTTACCCTTGGTGTCAGGGAAGTTTTTATGGCTCCCAGAGGAAAGTAAAGGAATTCCTAGAAGCCTGCAATATACATTTCACATTCAGACAAAATGCCTTTTCCCCGGACCTTGCTAAGGTGGATTTTATGATAACGCATTTAACTGGGAATGCCTTGGCATGGGCAACCCCTTTGGTTTCCCAGTCCGATCCAGTCCTACAAGATTACGCTGCTTTTAAAGACTTCCTGAAACAGACCTTTCTTCGGACGGAATGTGCCCACATCGAGGACTTACTGGATGTTCGCCATGGGAACTCCGACCTACTCTCCTACATTTCCACCTTCAAGAAATTGGCTACTGAGGCTGTTGGGAAGAACATGCCCAATACACGATTTCCGCAGAGGATTGCGGGAAGAGCTTAAAGACGAACTTGATTCCTCGTCCTGACTCCTTCTCGGATCTACTAGCGGCGGTTCTACGGATTGATTTTCGTTTAACCGAATGGAAGAATGAAAGGAAGAAGAGTCGTAGCTCTACCTCATTCCCGGACACTCACACTCCTGCTTCCTCAACTGCTACCCGGAATGCCCGAGATGAACCCATGCAAATCAGTACCACCAGACCTCCATTGACCGCCGAAGAGAAGAAAAGGAGACGAGATGAGAATCTCTGTTTGTATTGCGGTTCGGCAAATCATCTATTGAGGGATTACCCAGATGTGCCCCCCAGAAGGTCGGGAAACGAACGCCCTCGGTAGTTGGTGGGACAGACTACCGAGGGACTCTCCCTTGTTCCTACACCACACTCTCGGTAACCTCTGCAAAGACATCCGAAGACCTGGGACTGATGGTAATAGGAATCAAACTTTGTTTCAGAGATAAAGAGGTCGACACTCAGGCGTTATTGGATTGCGGGGACGCAGGTAATTGTCTGGACACCCTGTGGGCAGATAAGGTGGGTCTACTCAGAATTGCCAAGAAAGAAGATCAGAAAGTTGAAGGGGTGGACGGTACTCCCTTATGTTCTGGACTCATAACCCACACCACCGAGATAGTACAAGTCTCTGTACAGCAACACAAGGAGCAGATACTGTTTGACATAATCCGTGCTGCTTATTTCCCCGTCATCTTGGGAATCGGTTGGCTCCGGAAGCACAACCCCACGGTGGATTGGACTAACAACCTAATGAGCTTTCACTCCAAGTACTGTCAAAGGGAGTATTTACCGGAACCATTACATGAAACCGTTAAGACGGTATGCGCTACGGAGAAGAGTTCCATTCATTGTATTCCAGGTTGTTTTTCTGAATACTCTGAAGTATTTCAGGAACAGGTACCCATTGCACTTCCTCCGCATAGACCTGAGGACTATAGTATTGACCTGGTCCTTCAGGCCTTGGTTCCTTTCGGACAGATGTATCCCCTCTCTTTGTCAGAAAAGGCTGTACTCAGGCGTTACCTTGAGGACAATCTAGCTAACGGACTGATCCGCTCTTCTAAATCACCAGCAGGTGCCTCGTTGTTTTTTATCCCCAAGTGAGACAGCAAGGAGTTGAGGCCGTGCATCGTCTACAGGGGACTTAACAAAGTGACCATCAAGGATCGCTACCCGATGCCCATCATCTCCGAAATTTTGGAAGCTGTCCAAGGCTCAGTAGTATTCACCAAGCTCGATCTAAGGAATGCCCATCATCTACTTCGGATCAGAGCGGGGACGAATGGAAGACGGCTTTTCGCACACCCTACGGCCTGTATGAATATCAGGTGATGCCGTTTGGCCTGGTTAATGCACCCTCAATCTTCCAAAGGTTCATGGATCATTTGTTTTCGGATCTATTGGGACAAAACACAGTGGTCTACTTGGATGATATCCTAGTGTATTCCCACAATCAGGAAGACCATATCCCTCAAGTTAAAGAGGTTTTACACAGATTACAACACCACATTCTGGTAAAGCCGGAGAAATGTACCTTTGCCCAGTCCTCCTTGTCCTACCTGGGATTTATTCTATCTGAACAAGGAATCACCATGGATCCCAAAAAGGTCAAAGCCATACTAGACTGGCCGTCACCCACCTCCATCAAAGAAATCCAACGTTTCTTGGGACTTGCAAATTTCTATAGGAAGTTTATTTCAGAGTTCTCCCGACTTACTCTTCCCATTACTTCCTTGTTAAAGAAATCTTCCAGACCCTTTATTTGGTCAGTAGAATCTGAGAACAGCTTTCTCAGCTTGAAGCAGAGTTTCTGTTCAGCACCCATTCTTAAGCAGCCAAATCAACTAAGACCCTTTATCCTGGAGACCGATGCTTCAGCAGCGGCCGTAGGTGCCGTTCTCCTTCAATCTGACCAAGGCCGGGAACATCCTGTGGCTTACTATTCAAAGACTTTGATCTCAAGTCAACGGAACTATTCTGTCATTGAACAGGAACTCCTTGCCATGAAACTGGCTTGCCTTGAGTGGAGACATCTACTCCAAGTGAGTCTTCATCCCTTCCAAATACTTACAGACCATAAGAATCTACAAATCCTCAAACAACAAGAAGGTTACAACACCATAACCTACATACCTGGTATCCAGAACCAGATTGCGGATTCATTGTCCTGCCGAGACGACACTAACTCGACCTACAGGATGGAGATGATGTTCCCACACACCCAAATTATCACCTTGGTGTCCTCCTTTATGCAGGAAGTGAGAGAAGCCTCTCTGAATGGGTCAACACTGGATACTAGAAGACTGCCAGTCAGCTGTAAAGATGGTCTATGCTGTGTCCAAGGAAGACTCTTCTTGCCCACACAAAGACTCCGCCAACAGGTTCTTCGATGGTGTCATGACTCTAAAACCGCCGGACATCGAGGGATACGAGGAACGCTGGAATTGCTTAAACGTTCTTTCCATTGGCCAAACATGAAGACTGATACACAGACCTATGTACAGTCGTGTTTAGTGTGTCAGCAGAACAAGCATTCCACCCAAAGACCTTTGGGATTATTACACCAAGATCCGATCCCTTTGGGTCCCTGGAAGTCCATTTCTACCGACTTCATTGTTGAACTGCCTAGTTCCCAGGGTTGTACATGCATTATGGTCACTGTGGACTCTTATTCCAAACTAGCTCATTTCTCTCCGCTGTCCAAGTTACCGGCAGCCTCCGTCATGGCTGAAGTCTTTCTCAAAGATATTTTTCGGTTACACGGCTTGCCCCAGAAGATTGTGTCGGATCGAGGTACCCAATACACCTCCCGATTCTGGGAGGCCTTCTGTAAACTTTTGGGCATGGAGAGAGCCCTTTCATCAGGATTTCATCCCCAAACAAATGGCCAGACCGAAAGGCTCAACGGAACATTGGAACAGTATCTGAGATGATTTGTCAATCAACAACAAGACAACTGGGTAGCCCTGCTTCCTACCTCTGAGTTCGCGTACAATAATGCGGTACATTCCGCTATGGGTCTCAGCCCCTTTTATTGTACGTATGGTTTCCATCCTCAATCCATCATACCTACCATCTGGAAAGAGACCAACATCCCATCTTTGGAGACTACGCTCAATCAGTTTAAGGAAGCTCATGACACGGCTAAACAAAGCCTACAGGAGGCCAGCAGATGGTATAAGAAGCAATCCGATAAACATCGGAGTCAAGTGCCTACTTTGGGTACAGGCACAAAGGTTATACTGTCCACAAGGTTCCTGCCCCATTGGGTTCGCCCTTCCAAACTATCTCCCAGGTACATCGGACCTTTTGAAATAGAGTCCAGAGTCAATCCAGTTGTCTACCGATTAAAGTTGCCAAAGACCCTCAGACGGATCCATCCGGTATTTCATTCCTCTCTCTTACGCTCCTTTGTACCTGATACTAGGAAGCAAATTTCGCCCAAGTTAATGATCCAGCCCACTTCTGCCTCGGATGAATACGAAGTCTCCCAAATCTGTGACTCTTGATACCATTGAGGGCGCCTTGAGTATCTCATATACTGGAAAGGCTATCCCTCCTCAGAGGATACTTGGGAACCAGAGACTCAGGTTCATGCCCCCAACTTCTACTCCAGTTTCACAGACTTTATCCAGGTAAACCAGGAGGAAGGGGTCTTCGAAGGGGGCATACTGTCACGACTGCTGGCAGCTGGCGAGTCTGGCGGAGGTGGAAACTCCGACGCCATTAGACTGTTCCGCCACGTTTCCTCGAAATGTTACTCTGCGGTCTAGTCTTTTTCCAACATGGCCGCCCGTCGAGTATTTCACCATTCGTTACTCGGCGGCTCAGCGCGTTGCAACTGTGCTTTCCTGTGTTTCGTGCACTCATTTTTCTGTGTTTCCTTCTGCGGTCTTAGTCCGCCTTATTTCCCTCTCCCCCACTTCCAATATTTTCCTTCCTTGCTACCAGTCTACCCATTTGACCTTGCCTCTTTCTTCCGGGTTCCCTGCCTCTCCTCCTTCTGCTACGTTCTGCTGCGTTCGTGGCAGTTGTGTTTTGCATCTCACACCCGTCTTTGGTGTGCTCCTCCGCTGATTTCTGCTTCAGTTACGACAAGTTACCTCTCATCGGATCAGCCTATCGACAGTCCTCTTCGGTGCATCGTGGGGGTTTTTTATGCCCTAATGGCTTTTTCCCCTGAAACATATCTGGCTGTCGCGGAGAGGAGTCATTGTGAATTTCTCTATATAGAGTCACTGTGGCTTCCTTTCAAGGCAGACCATATCTGCTCACAAAGAAGAAGTCTCCAGCGCAACATCTCCGAAGAAAGAAGCTGAACTATTCTATCTCATCAGGTGAGGAGGACGAAGGAACTCTGGGGGCGCGCAGTAATTCTAGCAGTGAGGAGGACATATCAAAATCCGTGGTCAATCCAGTAAAACAGTCTGATAGTCTTGACAGTAGCGCAGTGCATGGAGCAGGAGCGTCAATGGGAAACATTATGCGGTCACGTCATACCCCACTATAGATGCATGCCCTCAGGTGTGTATGATGTGACCTTTTGTGATATTTTCTGAATCAAATGTCATGTGGTATCACGGTCTGTGGTGTCATCAAGGATCAAAATGCGTGTGATGTAGCTTCCACTACCCCTAAGCTTTTGATTCATCAACAACACCACTGACACTTTTTAAAGGAAATGAACAAATGCAAGTAAATTAATAATGTAGAGGAGAACACTTACCACAAAAGGATGTTGTTACTAGCCTACTTCTTTCCAATGGAGGGGCCCATTTACTCCACATCCCATGACATGCTGGATAGGTAACACCCTGAAAAAGTTGCATATTCAAATTTAGATGTCATCTAATGAAATGTAATTACAAACAAGTATAACACACTGATCTCCTAATCCAAAAGTATTTTCTTTGTATTTAATCCCTTTGATAAAACGCACTATGCACATGTGGCCAGAACTGATACTAAATCGGCATAAAACAGGGTCAAAAGGAGGTATCAGTGCAGTTGCATAATCCATTCATAGTTATTTCATTTAAATAAACGAGCACACAGTTCTCAATTTTTCCAAAATGCAGGCTCTTTCCTGGAGGTGACTTACAGAACCTCCCGTCCACCCCCACCCACCCCAAATTAACATCTCGGAAACCACATCTAATAAACTCCAGATGAAAGAAAATAATAATGCAGAGAGTGTTTTTTCAAAAGCTCTGTTTATAGAACATTGTGTATACAGTTATTACCTAAATGATGTGGATAATCATTTAACGACCTTGAATGGATGAAAGGCTGAATTTGTTAAACGGGATATCATATTGTGCCTCCTTTATTGTATATATTGGCCTACACCCAGTCGCTCTGCGAAGAAATCGGCGTTACAAAGTTCTGACTTTAGATTGACTTAGCCGCCATTTTAGGTCTAGCCGCCATTTGATTTCCACCTCAAAGTCACTCTGTATTCTAAAATGGTGGACAGTATTCTCCTGCTCGTAACCTTAGCGGTCCTGACCTTTACACAGGTTAATGCCTAAACTGCCTGTAGGCTAAATGTTTGGGTCGTGTAATAAGACTATGTCCTATGTTTGACCTGAAAATCAAAGGATTACTCACGCCAACAAGTCCGATCCGTGGGCATACATTGAATACAATGTTGTTTCAATACTAAATGTGAGCACTTGTTGAACTACATTGTATAAAACATGTACTAAGGCTTAATGTTAAATTCTAAGATACACTGTTGCCATTGTGACTTGTAGTTTTATACACTAGACGTAATCCACATGCATATAGTTGGACTAACTAGAGGTGAACTCAGCACGAACCCTAGACCGAGAATAATTAACTTGCAGAGGGGCTGGACATTGCGATTGAGAATTGTATAAAAGATGTGAACATGTAGACTTCCAGTACCTCTCACTTCTCACACCGAAAGGGCTGGTATTCGTTGTGATGTACTGAGGGCCAGATAGCTATCTGATACTTTGTTCTTTGTAAACTGTACAGTTTTAGAATAAAGATCTGTGAATCTTTATAAACCCGTGTTTGGTGTATTTCCTTTTGGTGGTACTCAGCCTCGATATTTCTCTTTTTGATTTTACAGATGGCTCCCGAATAGGGACCCTCAAGATTGATGCCAGCTCATTGAAGGTTGACGCGGCTATCGGACCGGGATCAGACGGTGTAAAAGGGGGCCCCTTTCTTGGATGAGACGCGACAGCTCAGCAGCGCTGCCCGACCCGATCCCTGGATGGTGAGCCAGCGGTCCGAGTTGGCATCTTGACGAGGGTCCATATATCGAGGCGGGCGGATTTGCCGAAATCACCAACCAAGAGGCACCTTAGTTAGAAAAATGTGTATTCCGATCAGACCTCCTTAGGATTTGATCAGGTGAGTCGTGACCCGATTCTTAAGTATCCTGATAATTTGTTTTGGCGCATTACACTTGCAAGTGCAATTATTGACCAGGTAACACCAGTATTCTGATATGCCTGGGAAATTGTCTGCCTGCTTCAGGGCGTTATTCCGCAGCGACAGACAATCTTTGGAATTTGGCCGACCGGCACCAATGGAGGGGTCACCGGTGTGTACTATGTACTGTAAGCACGGCATTGGTAGTATAGTACTTAATGATATTTGGCACAGACAAACTAGACATGCTTCCGAACTTCAGTGGCCAATTAATGGTAGTTTTGAAATCCCTCGTATTGAATACTTAGAATCTATATTATTGAAGAAAAAGGTTAGACCTGCAGCATTCGATGTATTACAAAATTGGAAGAAAGAAGCTATGCAGCAGCTTAAGAGTAGAGAAAAGCATGCGCGCCGTCTTATGACGAACACCGAAAAAGCGTTGTTATATGACCAGAGTAAACAGTCTGAGTCAGTTAGGAATATGGATAGGGCTTTCTCACTTGGTATCCAGAAAATGTATCCTTCTAAAGACTTTCATGTATCTGATGAACATATCGATAAACTGTTAAATGAACAAAGGCCTTGTGCCACTGCGCCACCTCCGTATGTTCCTCTTCCTGCTGTCATTCCTCCTCCCGTTGCTCCTCCTGCTCCTCCTATTGCTCCTCTTAATGTTCCTCTTCCTCCAGCTATTGTTCCTCCTTTTGATGCTGCTCTTCCACCTGTTCCTCCACCTATTCCTGCTGTTACAGGTCCGGTGGGCTTGCCTGCCATGCCAGCAATAGTACCTCTGTATCCGGATGTTCAAAATGTGCCTACTCTCCCTCTTCCAAGTGGTCCTACACCAATCAAGGAGCAGGGTTGTAACTCGTAATACTGTATCTTCAGAGAAAAAGCATAAGTTAACTGTGTGGGCTAAGCATTGCATGGAAAAGGGTGAATGCGCTGATGTTTTTGCCACACTTTGTAATCTAGACAATTTTCCTGAGAAAAACGTTTTTATTGAAGGAATAGGAATTCATTTATGTGTAATGTGGAACAGACTAAGTGATATAGATCTCCCACAAGGGTTGAGGGATCTGAATACTTAAGCGTTTTCTAGAGACATAGCGGAGAAAGTACAAGGGCATGTTGAGAGGATTCTTGAGTATACAAGGGAGTTGGAAAGGTTAAGGAATGAAGATATGGATGGTGATAGTTTGGATGTTATGTTCGTACAGAAACGGTTTTACCCTTGTCGTAAACCGATAAATGAGGAAACACGAATTTGTATGACAGACGCGATTAGGTGGATCTCAGAAACATCGATAACTCCCGTTGAAGTATATGACACGTATAGTCAGGAATGCAGAGGAAAGTGATACAGGTAATGGTAGAGAACCTACAGGATGAATGCATAAAAAGAAAGATTTGCTTTCCCGCAGAGTTATTGAGTATTTATAAGAGGGCTTTCTCCTTTGACACTTCTTCAGCTGCTTTAGCGCTCGATTTAGCTCTGTTGCTTAGTAAGCGTTCAGAGTTGCCTATTTCTCAGTTACCTATGAGAGAGGTTCCTCTGACATTTGTCCCAAATGTCGAGGTTCCAGCTGATGCCAGAACAGATGCAGCTGCCTACGACATTCCTGCACATTATGTGTCGCAGTTCGTTCACGTCCCGTTCTCGAGACAGGAAGTGAACACCATTAAACAGTCTATTCCCAATATTAGGAAGAATCCAACGGGGTTCTACAAAGAAATAGAGTCTGTTTTACAGTCTTCAGTGTTCAACTTAAGCGATATTGATCTGTTGTTTCCAGTACTTCTGCCCGTTGATTTGTGGAAACAGATTAGGACTATAGATGATGTACCAGGGTTAGGAGATTCATGGGATACTATGACTAGACTTGATAGAGAAAGACCAGCTGGCGAGAGACCACCACATGTAATACTAACTTTGCCTGATAGAATAGTTACGAAATTGAAGACTATAATTCCTGAAAGAAGGATTATTTGGGACAAGTTTACGGCCTGTGTCCAAGGGAAATCTGAGGGTTCTACCGAGTTCTTCAACCGGTTCGAACAAGTATTTTCAGATTACAGTGGAGAAGACTTAAGCACGGAGTCTGGGAAACGACTATTCGTGGATAAATTTGTGCGTGGATTGCTGCCTGACATCCAGTCACAAATGATGTCTTTCGAGAGCACTTGGCATGCAAAGTCTCAGTCAGAAGTACTACACATGGCTCAGTACTACGTGAATCGTGTCAATAATGAAAAGGAAAGAGTTGAAAAGAGAAAAGGTGACTTAAAGACAAAAGTACTATTGCAGCAAATTGTTAGAGGCCCTAGAGGGGGTAATTTGCAATTTAGAGGTCAGTACGTTCCACAAGGAAATGCGCCATTGGGTCCTGTAAACATTAACCAGTGTGCTTATTGCAGACTTGAGGGTCATTGGCGTGCACAATGCCCGATCCTCCAGCAAAGGTCAAATAACACATTTAGGAATATGGGTAGATGACCCAGAGGCCACCCAGGGGTAGGGGGTCCTGGTAGAGGTCAGTTTTCACAGGATTCACAGCAACCTTTTCGAAGGACAATCAGGCATCAAGCATGGATAATAGAAAAAATGTTGACCATCCTTCTGCTGCTTACCTCTCTGAAGAACTTCCTTTCGATGACATTCTGTTCCGCTAGGATTGCCCGAAGCAGGGTTTGGAACCAACGCCTATTCCCGTTAATCAGAAAGGTCCCTACGTTGAAATGTTAGTGGGTAATAGGAAACATCTATTCTTGGTAGATACGGGGCACAGAAGTGTTCCATTGACCATTTATGGGTTCCAAACATTCTACTGTCAGGGCAAACCAATGTTTCTGTAGGGTTTTCTGGCACACCAGTCGTCTGTCCAGTTTCTTCGCCAGTACCCATTTCTTTGGGTCCATTTACAGACCACTGTCCATTCCTTTTGACCACGAATTGTGGAGAGAATTTGTTGGGGTTGAATCTGTTGAAGGAACTAACTGCTGTAATTAATTTTTCTTCTGACGGAGTGCGTTTGACGTTTTCACCACAGCAACTTTCTGTCTCTCAATTCTTAACCACACCATTGCCGCCAGAATTTAGAGATGTTCCGGAGTGTTTGTGGGCAATTGACGACAATGATGTTGGTGTTTCGCAAACTGAGCCTGTTAAGATTATTTTGAAACATGGAGTAAAGTTGCCACGTATTCTCCAGTATAAGATTTCGGTCGATGGTGAGCAAGCTTTGAAATGCATTGTCTCCGATTTTGTGCACCGAGGGGTGATTCAGGAAATTGCAGGTAGTTTGTGCAATAGTCCGATTTTGCCAGTGTACAAAAAAGGCGATAATGCAATTCCCTTCCGTTTCATTATTGATCTACGTGCCATTAATAAGATTGTTGCTCCACAATTCCCTATTGTGCCTGATGTGACAATAATATTGACTATGATTCCGGCTTCAGCTACTTACTTTGGTGTTGTGGATCTAAAGAACACTTTCTTTAGTATCCCTATACATAAGGACAGTAGGTACTTGTTCGCGTTCACCTTAGAGGGACGCTTATTTACTTTTACCCGTGCACCGCAAGGTTGCATGGAAAGTTCTAGCATCTATAGTAGGGCTTTGAAAGAGCAGCTCGATACCCTTGAGTTGCCCTCTACTTGTACACTGCTTCAATATGTTGACAGCCTGTTTTTAGCTGCTGACTCAGAAAGCGCTTGTAAGGAGGGCACTGTGTTGCTGCTTATTCATCTAGCTCAACATGGACACAAAGCTTTGCTTAAAAAATGTCTATTTTGTCAACAGAAGGTCGCCTATTTAGGCTATCTCCTGTCAAAAGAGGGAAGAGGTTGACACCTGAATAGATAAAAATAATTTCTAGCATGTCTGTCCCAAATACTCAGAAGGAAGTTAGAGCCTTTATAGGAATGGCTTCTTACTGTAGGCAGTGTATCCCGAATTTCTCCTTAGTGATTAAACCAATGTTGGCTTTGACGAAGAAGGGCATTTCTTCACCATTGCCGTGGAACTTGGAACACCAGCGAGCATTTGATCTGCTCAAGACTGCATTGTGCTTGGCACCAGTTTTGGGCACACCAAACTATGAAAAGGCCTTCGTGTTGTATGTGCATGAATGTGATGGATGTGCTTTGGCTGTATTAATGCGGCAACATGGAGGGAAGAATAGGCCATGTGGCTACTTTTCTTCCGCCCTTCATCCTGTTGCATGCGCTTTGCCAAAATGTTTGAGAGCTGTCGCTGCTGCTGCTGCTGCGTCCGTTAAACAGAGTGAGGGAATGGTCCTAGGCCATGCTCTAACCCTGATTGTACCTCACTCTGTAGATGCTCTATTAAACAGAACACAAACGCAACACCTCACCTCTGCACGATTAACGAGATACGAATTGATCTTGTTTGCACCGCGTATCCAAATTAAGAGGTGTTGTGTTCTTAATCCGGCTGAACTTCTACCTTTCCCGCAAGGTACTGCTTGCAGTGACTAAGAGTCACATGACTGCCTTTACACCACAGAACAAGAGACTAAAGGCAGAATTGACCTAAAGGACACTCCTTTGAACAATCCGCTAGGGAAGCTGTTTTGTGACGGCTCCTGTTTCAAACTTCCGGATGGTACATCCACAGCTGCCTACGCAATTACTACATTGAGCACGGTCGTGGAGACCAAAAGAATCATGCATAACTCCGCAGAGATTATAGCATTGACCCGAGCTTATGAACTTTCCGAAGGGCTTACAGTAAATATATATACTGACAGTCAGTATGCCTTTGGGGTGGTTCACAACTTTGGCAGACTTTGGGCAGAAAGAGGTTTCTTGACATCACATGGTACTAAAATCCAACACGGCTCCTTGATAGTACGGTTACTCTCAGCGCTTGCACTCCCTACTCGGCTAGCTATCATGAAATGCGCTTCGCATCAGAAGGTCATAGACAATGTAGGAAAAGGTAATGCTTTCGCTGACCAGATAGCCAAACAGACAGCCACTGATCTCTCTTCAGAAATATATACTTCAAGGGAAGCCACAAATGCCTGTTCTTTGGATGAGGGTATTGACTCCATAAAGAATATGCAAGCCGATGCCACGTTAGAAGAATCTAAGAAATGGGCTTGGGAATACTGGATGATGATGGGTGCTGGGTGCACAAGGTTGAAGGGAAATGGTTACTGCCTGACGCACATGTTATGATGATGGTTGTTATGGCTCATAGTCCCTCCCAGTAAGTAGCTGAACGATTTGTTCAAGGGTGTATGATTTGTTTACAGCATAATGTGGGAAAGGGCACATCAACTACTAGGGGTAGTTTTGGTCCACCTTCTGTCCCCTTTGAAGTAATTAATTTTGACTTCATAGAAATGGAGCGTTGTCATAATTTCAAGTACGTATTAGTTGTCATTTGTGCTTTTAGCAAATGGGTTGAAGCTTTTCCCATCAAAGATGCCACCGCTATGACCACTGCAAAGACCATGCTGAAGGAATATTTTCCAAGATTTGGTCTGCCAAGAGTCATCTGGTCGGACAATGGTCCACACTTTATCGCTGCTGTAATACTGCAGATATGCGCAGGACTACAGATCGATAAACGGTTCCATTCGGCCAGACACGCACAGAGTGCTGGACTAGTAGAAGGACACAACGGCATCATCAAGTACATGCTCGCTAAGACGTGTGCCGGCACCAAACTAAAATGGCCGGATGCCTTACCAATCGTATTATTGTCCATAAGGATGACCCCTCAAACTAAGACTGGGCTCGCTCCCTTTGAGGTGGTCATGGGTAGGCCAGCTAACATTTGCAATGTACCCAGGCCTCGTTCTTTGCGCAAGGTCGAAAATGTACTTCTTTCTGACTATTGTGGCCAGTTAACTAAAAATCTGTATTTCATTTATCACCAGGTGCGAGAGGCTTTACCTGTGAAATACAAGGGCCCCGGCCACAGCATATGGCCGGGTGACTGGGTCCTTATGAAAGCATTCGAGTGATCCTCTTGCCTCGCACTTTGCCCCTGGTCACACAAAAGGCAGAGCAGGTAACAGGAAAGAAGAATTGGATCCAAGCGTCGCATATGAAGAGGATTCCACACCCTGTGCCAAACACTACAGAAGATACAGAACCCCTCACCAGTACTGTAACCAATGATCACAAAGCAGTAAACAGCATCAAGAGTGCATTAGAGACTCTCCCTGAGCCCATGGGGCCTGGGGAAACATCCATTTCACCTCCACACTCTCCAACGGTTCCATCTTTTGAATCTGTTCCGGATCTTGCATCAGATCTCGCTCTTGATTCGTCGCTTCCATCGGGAAGTGACGACACGTTGTTCACAGATCACTCAGTACCAGGAGTCACAAGGTACGATCTGCGTCTGAGGAAATAGACCTACTGCACAGTTCGGCTGTGCCTTCAAAGAAGAAAGAGTCATCAAGGGCTTGCCTTTTTGGCCCAATCATTTGTGTAGAAGGGGATTCTGTTGGCTAGGGTTTGTGAAAGGACTAAGAAGACGCTCGGCCTGGAGGTCGCCAGCAAAAAAACATTGGTGTAAATCGTTTGAAGAACAATGCCTGCAACCGCTCCCGCTTGTACGGAAAAGAAAAGAGAGTGTGTGACCAGCTACGGAAATGAACATTCAAACGCGTGGGCCCCGAAAACGTATTGTTGCTTAATGATAATGTTGATTGGTTTTACAATAGTCATTGCCTTAGGATTTTGTTATTTGGAAGAAGTACATCTGCTCGAAAATGTGTTACCCAATGAAAATGTACCCACTGTTCCTACTCTTTCTGTACATCTGCATACTTTATCTCTGAGAGACTTTCAGCACAGACAAAGTTATCATAACAACTCTCTATTACTCATTATGAACGCTACACATACCATTCTTAATAGGTCTAACTGTTGGGTTTGTTCGCATTTACCGCAACACGGGGATAAGGGGCTGGGTTGGTATATTCATCCTTTACCTTTGACAACTGCTTGCTGTGCTTCTCTTAGAGCACTATTCTTTGGCCGATGGAACAATAGCATCTCAGGGAACTTTGATGAGATGAACTTGAACGATTTTGAAAAACGTGTTCTGACGCCCCTGGGATGCTCACTCTTCGCGAATAGGAGCAAGCCAAATGTTGCTTCTATCAGGCCTTCTGACAGACTGTCCCGTCCTTTCCAATCTTTGATCTCTTTTAAGATGGCTCCTATAGGCAATAGGGATGCCACGCCACCTTCTTACACTGTTAACCACAACCCCGATTCAGTTTCTTTCTGCATACAGAGGAATGGTACTCAATCAATTGGTAGTTTTAAAGGTTGTGCCAACGTTTCAAATTTGACTAGTGAGGACAGACCTTTGTATGTAGGCAAATCTGTCTACTTTGTTTGCGTTAATGTAGCATTTCCATGGTTACCCAGGGATTGGCAGGGAACTTGTTATCTAGGGATTCTGTTACCCGGGGTATTCATTGCTAGCCCTGTGGAAATTTCAAAAGCTCATCCACGATGGGACGAGAATGGCGATACTTCAGCACAAGTTCTGGGCGATGTAGCTAAATCCTTTGTGCCATTTTGGGGGCAAATACTGAACTGAGAAGATATCAGGAGACTAGCGAGAGTACTGGAGAGGACCATCAACCGAACCACGGACATACTCTATAATATGACGTTAGAACAGAAAGCAATTAGATTAGTGGCACTTCAGAACCGGATGGCATTAGATGTCATCCTGGCTGAAAGTGGTGGGGTATGTAAATTAGTGGGGTCCACTTGCTGTGTTTTCGTGCCAGATTACTCCCCAACAATCTTTAGGGCGATCCAAAATCTGCATGTTCTCAGTTCAGAAGTACATGTTCCTGAGGGAAACTGGGATCTTAGTGCTTGGTTCTGGGACCTCCTACGATCTTGGGGATGGAAGTTACTTTCGGTCGTGCTGATTATTTTAGGTATTCTGTTGCTTCTTTGCTGCTGTATATAATGTCTTCCCGGTATATGTTCAATGTTGGGAGGATGTTGTACACAAGCGATGGGTGCATTAGGGCATAAAATACACGCCCCCGAGAAGATCTGCAATTAATTTGTGCTGAGAGAAATCTTAGTATCTGACCTCATGGCAATTGATATCTCTGTTAGTGATTCAGGATGCATGGACATTGAGACGTGGAGTTACTTGTAAAGTGACTAGAAGTAGTTTAGCGCTTGGCTTAGGCCAAAAGGACGGTTTGTTAAACGGGATATCATATTGTGCCTCCTTTATTGTATATATTGTCCTAAGCCCAGTCGCTCTGCGAAGAAATCCGTGTTACAAAGTTCTGACCTTAGATTGACTTAGCCGCCATTTTAGGTCTATCCGCCATTTTGATTTCCACCTCAAAGTCACTCTGTATTCTAAAATGGTGGACAATGTTCTCCTGCTCGTAACCTTAGCCGTCCTGACCTTTACACAGGTTAATGCCTAAACTGCCTGTAGGCTAAATGTTTGGGTCATGTAATAAGACTATGTCCTATCTTTGACTTGAAGATCAAAGGATTACTCGCGCCAACAAGTCCGATCCGCGGGCATACATTGAGTACAGTGTTGTTTAAATACTAAATGTGAGCACTTGTTGAACTACATTGTATAAAACATGTACTAAGGCTTAATGTCAAATTCTAAGATACACTGTTGCCATTGTGACTTGTAGTTTTATAAACTAGACGTAATCCACATGCATATAGTTGGACTAACTAGAGGTGAACTCGGCACGAACCCTAGACCGAGAATAATTAACTTGCAGAGGGGCTGGACATTGCGATTGAGAATTGTATAAAAGATGTGAATATGTAGACGTCCAGTACCTCTCACTTCTCACACCGAAAGGGCTGGTATTCGTTGTGATGTACTGAGGGCCAGATAGCGCTATCTGATACTTTGTTTCTTTGTAAACTGTACAATTTTAGAATAAAGATCTGTGAATCTTTATAAGCCCGTGTTTGGTATATTTCCTTTTGGTGGTACTCAGCCTCGATATTTCTCTTTTTGCTTTTACAAATTGGCCTAGGTAAGATTAGAATCTACAATATGTAGATCGTGCACAGCTATCTGCATAGTGCTTAACCTGCTGATCTATCTTATTGACTTAAAATATAAATGCTTCCAGGAGGTCATCAAATTCCTTCATCTTTCTGAGGTTGATAAAATGAGTACCATTGGAAATAAAACTTGTTATCAGGGCTTCGAGTGGAGGCAAATTGTAAAGTGCACTATATAAGTGTGGTAATTGCTATTTTGGTTTCCCCTCCTTTTGGAACGTTATTTGCATAGGGCTTCTGTATCAATGGAGTATTGGTTTGTCGTGCTGGGAAATCTGAAATATGTACACGGATTACTGTGGTGCAGTCCTTTGTTATAAGGAAGAAAGACCGGAGTTGGAACAGCAGTGGAGCATTTCAATTGAACCAGTTATGGTCTCTTTAGTTAATATTCCGCAAATCGCTTATAGCTACCAAGATATTATCAGAATGCTTGTGTTGGTGCATTACAGTCATTTTTGTGACCAATATCAAAGAATGAGGCACTATGTGAATAGACTCTAGAAGGTTTGCCAAAATAAGAGGTTTTCATGGTCTTTCGTAGACTACATCTTAAATGACAAAGGGCCAAACATGTATAATGCTCAATGGGATATTGCAATGTGTAATGCCACCTAGAGTGGAATAATTAGGTGGCCGGTTAGACATAGGGCCTCATCACGAGTTGGGCGGTAACGCCGGTGCTAATAGCGCTGGTGCTATCTGCCCTACCGCCAAACCCCCCGGTGCTATTAGCGCCGGATCACGGGTTTGGCAGTATTGGAAGTCCCCATTCCCCACTGAGCCCATTCGGGAATGCCCTATTGGGCTCAATGGGGAATTTTCGCTCTCATACTGCCGGCGGATTTCCTGACGGCGGTATGAGCGTGAATTTTCTGCGGATTTCCCTCCAGCTCAGAGCTGGGGAGAAATCCGCTGAAGCCCTGATTTGGCAGACCCTTAAATCCGGCGGTAATAGCGCTACTGCCGGATTTAAGGGTTACCGCCAAACTCGTGATGAGGCCCATACTGTGGACCTTGTGCAGGAACAGGTTTGGAAGAGTTTATTCCCCAGATGGAGAGTTGGTTTAAAAAGTATAGTATGCAATAGTCTCCTATTTTTTGGATTAGTAGCAGGTCCATGGATTGTCCAATGAAGTCAAAATGTTTTTTCTAGCTTCATCCGTAAAAGGGAAACTATGATCAAACTTCTATTGACATCCATCCTGGAGGATTTTAAACATATTTGTCCATAATTAAAAAAACGGTTATCATTGTTTCACCGTCATTGGTTGGGCAGGTGTAGACGCATATTGTGGGTGACAACCAGTACCATTACGTGATAACAGTTCTCTTCCTATTGGCTTGCACATTATGGACTCCATTCTCCTGTTTCCCAAAGCATTTAAGACTCATGTGTGTAAAGCACTAAAGATTCATTTGTTTAACTAACTCACTCCTCCATGTCTCTTGGTTCCCATGTACCCGAATGAAGAAGGCCTTCCAGAAGTGGTGGTGGAAGATGGCGAGAAACGCAGCATGAGTAGTGTTTCTCACCAATCCACCAATCATCCCTCAGTGGAGCAAGTGTGGTTTCTCAACACTCTAGAGGGCCAGTGAGTTCAGGGGCTAGTGCGGCATCCTGCAGGTCCCAGGTCCCAGGCCTCAGCACAGTCTCTAAGTGGGCCAGTGTTAAGACTGATTTCCTATACTCTGGCCTGGTGGACAGATGTATAGAAGGCCAACCTATATTGTGACAGGGGCAACTCTGGGAGGCTGTAGCCAAACCAGTTTAAGGTAGCAGTGACAGGCGGTCTAGGCTAAGATCTTCAGAGGGGTGAGATTGTAAAGGGTCCACAATGAGGTCGCACAATGGGAGTCACAAATTACCCTTAGACAGGATGTATAAAAATACAGTTATTTAATTATGGCCAAATACACTATAAGAAAAATGAACACAGGAATGTAGACTTACCAACCAATACCATCAAACTAAAATACATATATACAATCACAGGTTCAAGTGCATAATACAAATCAGAATACCAGTGATGGATTCTTAGAGCCAGGGTTCAAGATAGACAGTGTCCAAAATTCCCCCCAACAGTTAGAAGTCTTGCCAGGGCAAGTATTGGCAAAGCCAATAGGTTTAAGATAAAGAATATTGTAAGTCCATTGACTTACAATGGGAGTGTAGGGGTATGTTAAAAACTCAATAACTTACCGCCCTCACTCCGAATCTTCCCAGGACTTTCCAGAACAAAGGCAGGGTGTCCTGGCTTGCTTTCCCCGCCCAATTTCGCAGTCCACGATTTTCAGGGGTTTCAGGTTCGAATGATTCTCCGGTAAGGATCTTTTGCTGGTGCAAGGACTCTTGATGAAGAAATGCAGAAACAAACGATGCAGCGCTCTTCTCGGGACTGGGGGCGGGTCAGAAAAGCAGGTTTCGGACTGTTCACGCCGCGCACAACGATGCAGCAGGACTCAGTAGCCGCGCTCGGACTTTCCGGTCTTTCTCGGGTCCCCTTGGTGCTAGGACGCCGAAGTTCGCAGAGGGTGTCTTTGCAGTGGCAGCTGAGGGTGTACCAAGTTTCAGGCAGAAACTCGGCACGGCAACGAAGATAACCCAGTAGCCCAAAAACTAAGCTGGTCAGCCACAGGACAATTCCCAGGCACTTCCGAAGGCGGTTTTTGCATTGGGCACCGAGTAGGCTTCGGGAATGGAAGGTCCCTCCAATCCCGGGGTCATAGCACCTTTGCAGGCCTACTGGAGATCAAGAGACAGACAGGGCTCCACCAGGACTGCAGCAGAAGTTGGTTGCCAGGCCTCCTTCAGACAGGTCATAGGTTTCTTTGCGGGTCTTCTCAGCTGGACGGATTCTTGGCTCCTTCAGGTTCTTCCAGGATCTCTGAGAATTGCATACAGGGGCCCTCTTCTTATCCTAAAAGCCAGGTAGGATTCGAAACTCCCACTAGCTAATGGCAGAACTAGCCAACACACCCACCCCACAGTGGTCCAATCAGGATCACTGGTGGGAACACTCATGCATACCACTCAGACACACAGAAACCAGGATGTGGATTGGGGTCAGACTGACTCAGCCCACATCCCGCCTGCAAACAGACAAAGCCCTCCAGGAGCCCGCCAAATGCTCATGCTTTCCCGGGCACTGAAAGTCCTTATAAGGATCTTTCTGACCTCTGAGGCCAGGAAGAAGGCTAAACAACAAGTTGCAAAAAGAATGGATGAAAAACCTCGTGGCACGGCCATGTTTGGCCAGTAGCCACAGTAAGTAGCCAACCGTGGGAAACGCGGTTAAGCTAACATGAAATTCCCCAAAACGTGGGGAAAAGTCACTGCTGCCACCAGCCCATCTTTTAAGCACCTCTGAATAACCAAACAATCCTTTGAGTGTTAGTCTAGGGCAAAACAAAAATGAAACCCATTGCACTGCAGTGTAAGCTGCTGTGTGCAATGATAAAAAGTTACCACATGTGATACAAAAGTAACCACAAGTAGCAACAAGACTAAGAGAAACACTGTTTCCCAGTACTGATAGCCTTAAGGACATATCAGTTTCCCCATAACATGTGAGCAAAGGCCAGTGCAGTGAAGCTTAAGGCCTCACTGTACTGCAAAAAGTACAGGTCAGATTGAAAAATAAAAGCAAAAAGTTTAGGGGTTCCATAGAGATGGAAGGAAAGGTGCAGTAAAGAGAATCTTTCCTAACACACGCCCCCCCACCTGACTAAGGGACAGGGGGAACTAATCCTCCCCTGGATGGGTCCTCTGTTCCAGTCGGTTAACCCTGTTGGACAGCCCATCAACCTTGCTACATTTGGGATCTGGCCTATGCCCAATAGTGGAGTTCAAGGCCTGAAGACGCATGAACCACCAGAGCCACTTTGGATTCTCTCCCTTAACATCTACCAACCACTTCAAGGTTTGAGGGGGAGCATACACAGTGAAGTGAGTCCCATAGAGGTAGGACCTCAACTTCCTAAGGCACCATACAATGGAAAAGCAACTCTTATCCACCTGGATCCAACTGAGTTCTCCACTCCTAAACTGGTAGCTGACTAGACATATAGGGTGTTCCTCACCTTTGTCATTTAGCTGTGAAAGTCCTCCAACTATCCCAGTGTCATAGGCATCTGTCTGCACTATGAAAGGTCTCTTTAAATCAGGTGCCCTTGGACCAGGGGCCTGACTAGGGATTCTTTCAGGCCAGTGAAGGCCTTCTCACATTCAGGAGTCCATAAGAACTCTTTAGGTCCCCTATGAGTAGTGAGGGCAGTCAGAGGGACAGCTATATTTCTATAGGCTGCCACTTTACTCCTGTATTTCCCAGTGAGGCCCAGGAAAGTCCTCACTTGGGATTGGGTAGTGGGGGTTGCCCAGTTCTGTACATGAAGTACTTGCCTGACAAGAGGTTGCATCTTGTACCCACATACACCAACTTCATGCATGAGGAAGGCCAATGGCTCCTGATCATTTTGACACTTGGCTGTCTTTCTGAAAAAGTTGGCCTGATGAAGGTCCTGACATACAGTCTCTTGAGTCAGACCCAGTTCCTCCCAAGTGGGGGTTGAATCTGCCATGTCACCCAGACATGTATTGCTGAGACCCATTTTCCCATTCAGAACAGGGGCTAAGCTCAGTTGACAGGTGTCAGTTGCAGCCACCAATCCAGAAGACCTTACACTGAAGTAGGGCTCTGAAAAGGCTGAAACTGCTGTCTCCTCCTCAGCACGGACTGACAGGGATATGTTGCCATACCCTGCATAGAGATCATAATAGCCTCTATACTTTTCAATACAGAGCTGACCCACTAAGTTGTTACCCTTTAGTGAGGAGTGTGCTTCTGTCTTGGGGACAGAACCCAGAGCTCTAGTGTCCATACATAATCCAAAACTGGCTTTACATGTATATCCCTCCAGTTCCTCAGAACTGAACTCTTGACAGCTATAATCCTCCGACACTCTTTGTCCCAACACAGGGTGAATCTCACACCAACTGTCAGAACTTTGTCTTTGTTCTGAACCACCACAACACCCAATCTTGGTGGGTTCACTTTTTCCCGGTATACAGTCTGGTTCCCACCATCCTGTTATAAAGGGGGTCAGTGACAACAAGGGGGAATAAACTCTCCTGCTCACCTTGCTGATATGGGGTCAGGTGAGGAGACACTAGGCAATCCTCACTGAATCCATTTGAAAGGCTGTTTTGACACAGGGTAGGGAGACACACCGATTTCTCTGGCTCCCACTCTATAGCCATAAGCAGGGCTCCAATTTTATCTCTCAAGACAGAATCCACCATACTATTCACAGGAAACTGTATGGCAACCTGTCCAGGTTCACCAAATCCTTGAGAATAGTTTACCTTGCCAAGCTGTGAAACATGGCAAGATCCAGACCACTGACAGGTAGTCAGGGATTTGTAGAACAGATTTGACAGGAGAAGGTCCCACCTCCTTCTCTGGGGCTCATAGAGAGCTCCAATCAAACTCCTGAGAGATCTGACAGATCTCTCTCTCTCAGACCATCCTGTGGATGACAGCTCAGTGACACTTGACAGGTCGCTTCACCATCCCTCCACTGGGTCTGACCACTACTGATGACAGCAGAGGAGCTACCTCGGTAGCTGTCATTCAGCATGGTGTCAATGACTGACTTGGCAGTCATTCCCTGTGGGTTGGCATAAGGGCATATGGGACTATGATCAGTAATCCCTGATTGCAACTTATCGCCTGAGGTTTCCAGAGTCAAGGGGCTAATAAAATTAGGCCTTGTTTCTGGTAACAATGAGTTTACTCCTAAAAGTGAACTCTGGAGTAACTGAATTCCTGCCTCACTTCTGTCAACCTGGTGATAGAGTGAGACCCCTATATTGGTTTTCCTCTGGGACCCCCATCATGGGCCAGCAGGAATGTGTGTTAGACCACACAGGTGATATCCTGACACTAGGATGCATCACAAGGGGAATGTCACACACCAACCTTAGGAGGAAGGGCCTCACAACCTGAGTAATCTCCAACCTCTCAAGGTTTCCTCTGGTGGGCTCTGTGGGCTTACTTTACAGTAACCCACCTTCCTGGTGAATTCTTTGCTTCATTGGAGGAGAATCCTCTAATTGGAAGCAGGCCTTTCTCCATAGGCCTAACCATGATGGTTTCCTTTTCTGTTGGCCCCTTCTTCTTGTTCTCCTAGGACTCTCCTCTACCTGTATACTAGGCAGTTGAGGAGGCCCATAGAATTCAAGGTTTTCTGGGGGTCCCTTTTCCAAACTAGGAGTGGGGACACTTCCAACTACCTCAACATCAGTTGTAGGTAAGGCAGGAGCAATATTCTCCTTTCGTCTGCCTGGTTTTCTGACTCCACTGGCCATGGGTTTCCCCTTAGGCCTAGGCTTTCTCTTAGGCCTGATTTTGAGACATAGTGCTTGAAGGGTCTGGTGAGGGCCTGTCAGGACCTAAGTCTTGAAGGCTCAACTCACCCAGCACTCTTCTAGGAACCACTCTCCTGACATTGACAGATGCCCTGACCATTTCTCTATTCACAGCTTGAATGACAGGTGCTACTAGAACATTAAGAGAGGGCCTTCCAGCCAACTGAGTATCCCCCACAGGAACTCTGGCAAGAACCTGTGGGTTTACCATGAAGGAAGCTACTTCAGTAGGACTGGGCCCAGTGTCCCTAACAGTAGAGGTACCTACACCTACTACCTGAACATTATCCTCAACATAATTATTACTATGCAATAGGACAGGAATGGGAGCCAAGGCTCCAGCACTGCTAGTTTCCAAGGAATCTAGACAAACTTCAGACTCTTCCTCTGAGGGAATGGAGTCTAAAGGGAAGGACACCCCTGCTATCCCTTCTTCCTCGTACTGAGAGAAGGCCAGACTAGCAGAGTGGACCCCCAAGGTCTTACCTTTACATTTGGGGTCCCCCTTCCTGTGGTCACTTGCTCCACAAGTGTAACAAGCCCCACTGGCACTTGACACATAGGGAGGCTTAGAGTAGCCACTTACTTGCTTGGGAGGGTTAGTCCCACTACCCTTACCTGATTCTGATGACTTCCCCTTATTAAACTTTTTGTGGGCCTTCTTGGACATAGTTGTATCCGTTTCCCCACCCTCTTTCTGCTTCTTTGCCTCCTCCTGCTTACCTAAAGCAGGCTTGTCCTTATGGGACACGCTATGTGAAACCCATAAGTCAGCAGCAATGGCTAGCCTCTTTGGATTTAACTCCTTTGAGTCAGCCGAATGCTGCTTAAGCTCTGGGGAACAAGAGGCAAAAATATGTTCAAGCATGACCAAATTGACCATGCCCTCAAAGGTGGTTACCCGATAGCCTTCTATCCAGCCACTCAAGTTTTTCAGAGAATCTGCAACAAAACTTACATAGGTCATACATTCTTTCTTTCTATATTCTCTAAACCTCCTCAAGTATTGGGCAGGAGTCTTCCCAAACTTGAGGATAAGAGATTGCTTAAGTTTTACAAAGTCTAACCTATCAGCCTTTGACATTTCCATAAGGGACTACAGCCAGAATGGGGCAGTCTGCTGATCAACCATGCAATTCTGTCAGCATCACTCACTACTTGTACCTCACAAGCATATTCAAAAGTTACCAGCCAGTCAATTGTATCATTCTTTTCTTCATACATACTCAGGAGATCTTTAGGAAACTTAGGATGTGAAGAGAACCCAGAGCCATTTCCAAATCCTCTGGAAGAACATTGTGAGGCCTGAATCTTGGCAAGCTCCAGCTGGTGATCCCCATCTTTCTGCTTCTCAACCCTCTACAGTTCCAATTTGGCCATGGCAAACTCAAGTTCTTTTTCCTTGAACCTGAGGGTGTCTTTCTTCAAATTGAACAATGCCTCAGCATTAGAGTAGGCCTCAACCAGAAGTTCAGAGGATGCACTTTCTCCCTCCTCATCTACAACACCAGTCACTGAAGTGACAGTAATGACATTACTGGTGCTGGGTCTAGCCCCAGCTCCAATATCAGGACCATTAGTTAAGATAGGCACAACATTGCTTCTTTCACAATCTAGAATGTTTACAATTAACTCAGCTTTGAAACCAGAGACTGTCAAGCCTCTGTCAACACATAACTTTCTCAATTGCTCCACTTTCAAGGCTCTCAAAGTGGTGAAAGTGATTGTTTCCATGATACTTAGTTTTAAAAGGTGACTTATATCCACAAGACAATCAAATATTACAGTGTCTTGTGTAAGTATAATCTGGACACACCACCAGTGATCTACACTGTGGCACCCAATACTGATCCTGTTCACAAAACACACAGATGTTATGTGGAGAGGGTCATCCCACCGCTGTACACCAATTTGTTAAGACTGATTTCCTATACTCTGGCCTGGTGGACAGATGTATAGAAGGCCAACCCATATTGTGACTGGGGCAACTCTGGGAAGCTGTAGCCAAACCAGTTTAAGGTAGCAGTGACAGGCGGTCTAGGCTAAGATCTTCAGAGGGGTGAGATGGTAAAGGGTCCACAATGAGGTTGCACAATGGGAGTCACAAATTACCCTTAGACAGGATGTACAAAAATACAGTTATTTAATTATGGCCAAATACACTATAAGAAAAATGAACACAGGCATGTAGACTTACCAACCAATACCATCAAACTAAAATACATATATACAATCACAGGTTCAAGTGCATTATACAAATCAGAATACTCCTGCAAGGGAATGAATAGGCAAGTATTACACACGAAAAGGTCCACAGAGAATTAACCCCTAACTAATATTGTCCAACCCTAACTTGCCTGGGGCCTTGTGCCCTATTGTTCAGGATACAAAGGGACAGCACTCAGGAGGCAGGAGAAAATGTAGGTAGGGTCTCTGCGGTCCAGTGATGGATTCTTAGAACCAGGGTTCAAGATAGACAGTGTCCAAAATTCCCCCCAACAGTTAGAAGTATTGCCAAGGCAAGTATTGGCAAAGCCAATAGGTTTAAGATAAAGAATATTGTAAGTCCATTGACTTACAATGGGAGTGTAGGGGTATGTTAAAAACTCAATAACTTACCGCCCTCACTCCGAATCTTCCCAAGAATTTCTAGAACAAAGGAAGGGTGTCCTGGCTTGCTTTTCCCGCCCAATTCCGCAGTCCACGATTTTCACGGGTTTCAGGTTCGAATGATTCTCTGGTAAGGATCTTTTGCTGGTGCAAGGACTCTTGATGAAGAAATGCAGAAACAAACAATGCAGCACCCTTCTCGGGACTGGAGGCAGGTCAGAAAAGCAGGTTTCGGACCGTGCCCGCTGCACACAGCGATGCAGCAGGACTCAGTAGCCGCGCTCGGACTTTCCGGTCTTTTTCGGGTCCCCTTGGTGCTAGGACGCCGAAATTCCGCAAAGGGTGTCTTTGTAGTGGCAGCTGAGGGTGTACCAAGTTTCAGGCAGAAACTCAGCAGGCAACGAAGATAACCCGGTAGCCCAAAAACTGAGCTGGTCAGCCTCAGGACAATTCCCAGGCACTTCCGAAGGTGGTTTTTCCATTGGGCACCGAGTAGGCTTCGGGATTGGGTGGTCCCTCCAATCCTGAGGTCATAGCACCTTTGCAGGCCTACTGGAGATCAAGAGACAGATAGGGCTCCACCAGGACTGCAGTAGAAGTTGGTTGCCAGGCCTCCTTCAGAGAGGTTACAGGTTTCTTTGCGGGTCTTCTCAGCTGGACGGATTCTTTGCTCTTTCAGGTTCTTCCAGGATCTCTGAAAAATGCATGCAGGGGCCCTCTTCTTATCCTAAAAGCCAGGTAGGAGTAGAAACTCCCACTAGCCAATGGCAGAACTAGCCCACACACACACCCCACAGTGGTCCAATCAGGATCACTGGTGGGAACACTCATGCATACCACTCAGACATACAGAAACCGGGATGTGTATTAGGGTCAGACTGACCCAGCCCACATCCTGCCTACAAACACACAAAGCCCTCAAGGAGCCCACCAAAAGCTCCTGCTTTCCCGGGCACTGGAAGTCCTTATAAGGATCTTTCTGACCTCTCAGGCCAGGAAGAAGGCTAAACAACAAGATACAAAAAGAATGGACGAAAAACCTTGTGGCACGGCCACGTTTGGCCTGTAGCCACAGTAAGTAGCCAAACGCGGTAAACGCGGTTAAGCTAACACGAAATTCTCCAAAAAGTGTGGAAAAGTCACTGCTGCCACCAGCCCATCTTTTAAGCACCTCAGAATAACCAAACAATCCTTTGAGTGTTAGTCTAGGGCAAAACAAAAATGAACCCCATTGCACTGCAGTGTAAGCTGCTGTGTGCAATGATAAAAAGTTACCACATGTGATACAAAAGTAACCACAAGTAGCAACATAGTCACAATACTAAGGGAAACATTGTTTCCCAGTACTTAAGGACATATCAGTTTCCCCATAACATGTGAGCAAAGGCCAATACAGTGAAAGTTAAGGCTTCACTGTACTGCAAAAAGTACAGGTCAGATTGAAAAATAAAAGCAAAAAGTTTAGGGGTTCCATAAAGATGGAAGGAAAGGTGCAGTAAAGAGAATCTTTCCTAACAGCCAGTAATTGTTCCAGTGGTAAATGAAGTAGCGGCTAGAAAGCACCTGCTGGAAGAGCTGAGATTAGCACTTGTCCCGGGAGGATAGCTCAGGGTCAACGTGCTCGCCTTGGAAGCAAAACGACACAGAGCACCACAGGTTCGAACCCCGGGTCCGCGCTTAGGACCCTCTGGGTATTAAGCGCGTTATAAATAACCTATCATATTCTATCATATTACTGAAGGAACAAAAAGAGCAGAACAGGTCACCATAGAGCTGTGCTAGCTGTCACTCGAAGAGAAGAAGGAGGCCAACAGATCCACCTCTAACAAGTGCAGAAGTAGTGGCTCAAACCAGGGTGCTCATATAAGCCCTGGTGCCACATCCCCAAGTATTTAGTGCAGGTTTATGAAGTGGGGAAGGATATTTTTGACTGGTTTGAAGTGCTTGAGCTTACTTTTCAGCTACAGGAGGTGGGTGAGGTACGGTGGGTTGCAGCCCTGATGAGTCGCTTACTGACACCAGAGACTGATGCAATTCTTCAGTTAACTCCTGAGAAAAGGCCAGTTTATGAGAGCATGAAGGTGGCCCTTCTCATAAAGTTCTGTAAATCCCCCAGACAGAGAGGTGTGCAGACATTTGAAGCATTCACACACTTATTGTTGAAATATCTGAGTGGGAGGTGTACAATTTGATTGTGTGTGAGCATGTCTTGAAGAATTGTGAGTTTGATCTACACCAGCATCTAGTAAACGAGAGTATTACAGACCCTACAGAGTTTACGAAGGCTGAAGACAGGTTTGTCAGCACTTGAGTCCAGAAAAGGGCTCAGGCGAGCACACCCAAACAAGAAGAAAAATATTCAGACAAGAAAAGTAACAAGGATGGGAAGGACAAATATCCAACCCACTCCACCTCGAAGTCAGGTCCCCAAGAGCATTACAGTAAATACAACAACTCTAGTTCATCCCTGCACTCCGAAAAGAAGAGCGCAGGCACCCCTAACACTGGGACACCTACGTTCTCACAACCCAAAGGCTGTTACCTGTGTAAGGGGGTGGGCCATAGGAAAGGGGATCCTGCTTGCAAGGGCTTACACAAGCAAGCCATAGTGAATGTTGGACTCATGGAGGAGGCCATCATTAGTGTCGGCCTCCTAGAGGAGGTCTTTCCACTAGGGAAGGAGTGGCTGAATGTGAACTGCTTACACTGAGTGAGAATAGTACCAGATCTCCAGAAGAGATCCCAGTTCCCGACAATACTCAACTGTTCTTAGAACATGCGTATAGCAATGGACACAAAACGCCTGCAGTCGGAGACACAGCGACTAGCATCAATGCAGTCACCCGGCAGTGGGTAGAGCCATGCCAGTATATTGATGGGCCTTATTGTAGCCTCACTGGGTTTGATGGAAAGAGTAAGTGCCACTTGGTGATAGTACAGTTCCGCTGGCGAGGTGAAACTACCCACTGCTGTGTAGCGGTGAAAGACTCAATCCCTGTTCCATGTCTGTTTGGGTA
Source organism: Ambystoma mexicanum (assembly GCF_040938575.1). NCBI lineage: Eukaryota > Metazoa > Chordata > Amphibia > Caudata > Ambystomatidae > Ambystoma > Ambystoma mexicanum. The sequence goes on from NC_090936.1 coordinate 874,281,280, forward strand.
ATGTTCATCCTGGCTCCAACATAGTCATGGCGGCTACCAGATCGAAGGCCAAAGAGGCTGCCAGATTAAAGACTTTCAGAGCCTTAGTGCCTGGAGTACTTCCATGGGGCCTGTGCGAGGGACCGGCGTGGCCAGGTAGCCCCTGGTCCAGTTGCACAGACTGCTGAGTCACCTACTCCTGTGGAAGAGGGACCAGTAGCCACTGAGGACACTACTTTGGTAGCTGGGGACTCAGTGACATCAGAGTTGCCTGGCGCAGCAAAGGAACCTGAGGTGGAAGACCAGGTAAACACAGATCTGAAGGGCCTGCCCAAGATGGATGAGTTTTCATCAGCTGGGGGTAAAATCAGACTGCCTTCTTTAAAGTCCAGAAAGAGTGTCCCACTCTGGCAGGCTGGAGGAAACAAGCAGAAGAGCAGGCTAAGGACGAGGCCCCTGGACTATTCAAAGTGTACTGGGGGATGGAATCCTGTACAGTGAGCCAAAAGACTCTGAGGTTGAGGGCACCAGAAAGTTGGTAACTGTGATGGAGTCCCCTGCCTGCCTCTTGAAGTAGAAAGTTGTGTGGCATTGGTGGATGAGTGCCACCGCCTAGTAGGTGATGCCAGGCTCGGGGGCTGTGCAGGCAGGATCCCTTAGGCTGCCACACCATGCCCTGGCCATTTGGTAGGGGCTTGTCAGTAATACACCTTTGCCCCTTTGAAAGAGGAGCCTTGCATGGGTAAAGCATGTACCCTACAAACCACCGTCTTGTACAACCATTCAGAAAATACATCCTAAATAGTAGGACACCCAATTTCCCAGGAGGTATTCGGGCATAGCCTTATTAAGGTAATCCTGGCACTACCGAAGAAGGATTGTTAGTCAAGTCTTACTTGCAAGACAAATTTGATGAAGAAATCCTGAAACCTAGAAAACACATCGCCCTCTCCAGAAATAATGTTTCCCACATTCACACAGCATATGCTGACAACTGTGTCCAAGAAACCTGTATTCGACTGACATGGATCTGTAGCTGAGTAATACCTTGGGGGAACACAGGTCACATATCCCCGAGCAAGCAGCAGCTCACCCGGCATTATCAGACTGTAAACCCAAGATGGCGGCAGGTCTTCATTGAGGCTCGGGCCGTGCAGCAACAAAATGAGGGGTCAAGCCATGATGGTGACGGGAGAACCACAAACACATGCAGGGTTATCAATCAGATTCAAAACCTAATCAATAGCAACATCCGAGTACAGTTAAGCAGAAGTGACCACTGAAGGTGGGGCCATCTCAATATATAATCCAAACACTGTGTGGCAATAAAGTAGGTGTTTTGAGGTGGAGAAGGTATTTTGGAGGGAGTTTGAAAATCATAAGGAGGAGCAGATGGAGCCAGAGGAAGGGGGCTGAAGAGAGGTGGTCAGAAAGAGAGAGAGCAAGCACTTTAAGGAGGGTGTGAAGAGGAACATAAGAAAGGGATAGGTGGTCAGGTAGAGGGAAAGAGGAAAGGTGTGGCGTGCCGAGGAGGTGGTTGGAAGAAACATCAGGTGGGAGGTGGTGGAGTGTGTTTCAAGTGTTAGTTGGAGAAGACATCGGCCGGAACGAGGTGGAGAGTATTGAGGACCTGGGAGGAGGTAGCAGGAACTAGGAAATGGAGAGTATTGTGGAGGTGATCGGCGAAGATATTAAGGAGGAGGTTAGGGAAGAGAGAGGTGGCGAGAATGGAGGGATAGGAAAAAGAGACGAGAAGCGGTTGCACAATTTGAGAAGAAATAGACATGCTAAAAGGGTGAAAGGAGAGGGTTATGGAAGGGTGGAGGTACAAGCATGTGGCGTGGCATTAAGGAAGTACAGGAGGAGTCCAAGTAGAGAGATAGTGGGGAGAAGAGGACAGGAGGTGCAGTAATGTTCCCTTTAAGCACAAAACTGTTGCAACTCATCAGGAAAGTTGACAAGGATAGAGTGTTGGGGAAAGATGCTGGTCTCCTAGAAAGGGAAGTGGAGAAGGGAAGGAAACCTGACCCAACTTTTACAGAAGCCCAGCTGGAAAACCACCTGGTGGAAATTTTTTTCGGGATTGTCCTGCTATCACTCAGCCCTAAAGTCTGCATTTATTCAGGCCTTGTGTGCAAGTGTGTGGGGTCCTAAGAACAGCCAAGCGTGAAGACGAGAAGCAGAGGACCTTGATCTATAGAAGGAGAAGCCAAGAAACACTTAAACCACCAGGAGTAAGAGGGACAGTGAAGTGAGTATAGGCCAGTAAGGGATCCCTGGAATCTGGAATTACGAAACTCAGAAACTTTAATGTACTGTGCCTGCCCATGCATGGCCACTGAAGAGTGAGCCAGAGGAGATTTGAGCCATCAGCCAACAGATGTAATTCTACATTCTCAGTGAATAATGTGAAAAAAGTCAGGCCAAATGTGCTGTGTTTCTGTGTGTGGCTTTATATGTGAATTTGTGTGTGGGAAAGAGGGAAGGCATTACAGTTAGTCTTTTTCACAGCTGTGTACTACCTGTGTGCGTCTCTGAGTGACTCTGTGAGTAACTATGCTTCAATATATCTGTGAAGGTGACTGCCTACTTTCACTAAAAGGCCAATGTGGAGTTCTGACGGGTTGTTACTAATACCGATAATGGACCCTAATGCTATTGAGGAAGTTAGGATTATGCAGGTAGTAGACACGACTACAAATTTTACTGATAACAAACAGATTACCACTTGGCTACCATGCTCTAAATCCCCTCCATTGAAAATGTGAACTCAGTCTGAATGTCTGCGGCAAATGTAGTCAAAATGTGCTTTTACATTTTTAATGCAGCACTCATTTTCCAAAGAATGTGTCAGTTGGCAGAGGGGCAGGGGAGATAAGTCTCCATACCGGTATATTGGAATCACATGCCGTTTTGGTCAATACTACTGCCCCAACATGCATTAAAATGCATCAATCACCATACCATTGCAACATTATTTACTGGTGTTTTGTAAGGTACTAGCCTTAAGCTCAGTTGCTTCGTATCGCGCCAAATGGTATGGAGAGAAGGAGAAGAAAGATGGGTTGGGTGATGGAACAAGGCAGGAAAGCACGACCATTCACAGCCTTGGAATATTCCAGGTCAGTTAAGTATGCAAAGGAGGAGGGACCAGGGAGAAGTGCAACAAGAACACAATAAAAACGAAATACATAGTGCAAAAATTGCTAACACGAGGGGCGACAGTATGGAGGATAAATGAGGACTTTGGAAAAGACAACAGTGGAAAGCAGGTCATGCCTGGTATGGTTCTCGGGAAATACAGAGGGTGCATAGTTTGGGGCCATTTTGGTCTCGCACCCTCACAGAGTGCCATGTTTAGCAAGCCATGTCAGCTAGAATGTAAATGTCCTTTGAAACAAATGATGATGCAGGTTTTTATGACAAACCAGTAGTTTTCTTCAGATCTGAACATGGTTGGCGGGTGTTCCAGAGGGCAAATGCTGCAGAGTCTAGCAGCCGCCTAGCTTCATTTTTCTGAAGCGTCCAATGGGGAGTGTCCAGAACGGGATGACCAGAGGATTCTGGTAGGTTTGAATTTTTTGAGTTTGTCTTTGAGGTATCCTGGGCATGTGCCCCACAATGCTTGGTGGGTAATGTTAAGGGACTTAGAACCTATAGGAGCATCAACTGGGAGTCAATGGAGGGTTTTCGGGGATGGGTACATGTGGACCCCAGGCTTCAGCCCCAAGATCAGCTGTAGTTAAAAACAGCAGTATTTATCATACCTTTTCAAATGGTTATTTTCAGCAGGAACCTCAAACCGAACTGCAAAATTGTTTTAAATACCAATGTTATTGGCTCTTTTGGCACATTTCCTCTACCATCGGTAGAGATGACCCTGTAAAGTTTGCTTAATATCATCCAATTCTCTACAGTATGATTGCAGTCGAGACTAATGTTACTGGCCCATTGGGCTTTATACAGTGGGGGAGGAAGGATAGCTCAGGGGTGGAAGGAAGGCATAGCATCAAAGTAAGACAGACACAAGTGTTCACAGTTCAAGGATGTTTCTTAAACTGTCAAATGGGTGAGATAAACTCCTAATCTAAACCTAAATCTAAGATGGGAGCAAGCTTCGACCATCAAATAATAATAATACAGTCCTAGTGGAGTCTACACACATAAAAAGGGCCTATACTAAAAGAAAACTATTGCCAATCCTTACTGCTATGCTACAAAAGAGTGTGGGATAATGTTGACCAAAAAAAAGTAGTGTTCACAAAATGATAAGTCAGGATGTTATGGCCGGGGTCTCCCTTCCCCACGTTTTTAGAACGGCACAAGGCGGTACTCTCGATTAACAGTACACTCCTGGGTTTCTCCAGCACGAGCTTACAGTACCTTTTCTCAGTATCAGGGCCTTCTGTGCCCAAGTCTCTTCTCATACAAAGTCCCTTGCTTCAGAGGGCCTGATACACCAAAACAACAAAACAAAAGTTCCTTCTATTAACCGTTATGTCGGGTAATTACCATTCACCCATGGATCCCCCTCAGCCTGGCTTTTATCCTTCACTCAGTCATTAGCCTCCCTCAGTTTGGCTCAGACCAACCAGAGCACTTGCCAATTTAAACAGAGAGTTTTCCGAAGGGCGAGCTCGTCTCGCTGGGTCACTCTGTTAGCCTACAGCAAGTGCGGGCTTCATACCATCACATTTCGCACGGTGTTCCCCTCAGTCGGGCGCAAACGCCAGTTTCACAATAACAAAACATCTGCAATGTGTCAAGGACTTTCGATTGTGCAAGGGATTTGGCTTGACCCTTGTATGACCACCTTAACACCTTATACCGTCCTTCGCTATGGCCTCTTGGTACTTGTAGTTTCTTTACTTACAATGTTCAACACAGTCTCTTTGTTCAGGGGAGGGGTACCAGTCAGAGGCGTTCAACTGAGCGCCCACAGGGTGCCGGGCCATCCCATCTCTGGTACCAAGTTTTTTCATAAAAGACCTCTTGTCTATTTATCTTCTTAATGTTGCCACTGCAACCTTGAGCCTAACACAGTCCGGTCGACTATCAGGTTCTTCCAAATCACCGGCTGTGCTGAACACGTTAGTGGTTTCTTTGCCACTGGAGTCAAGGACAATACCACGATGACAACCACGTCTCCCCGCCCTGGCTATAATTGCAGGAGGGTGCCATGTACCGCTGACATCAGTCACACCATTTGCTAGCTGTGATTCTCAGTCTTTTGTTCCTTTCATCAGAGGCTTCGCGGGTCTGGGTCGAAAAGAGCAAGGGCAACTCTCTCCTTGACGTCCTTTCAGGTCTCGCTGCCTTTCTCCTCCATTTGAACTGCCATCCTGGAATGACTGCTTCCTCGGACGTTCGGCCTTGATCAGAGTGTGCTCTTGTGCTCCGCCTGTCATCCCTATGGGGAAGGGTAGTCAGGTGTGTGTAGTTGTCGGCAATTGCTGGATTCTGCCTGACCCTTGTGTTGGTACATGTCAGGTAAACAGCTCTGGTATTCGTTCGTTGTTGCTCTCAGTGTGAGAAAGTGTTTGTGTTGGAAAAAGGGGGGGTAGAGTTTCTAAGTATCCTACTTGGCAGAATGGGGAAAGGTCTGATAAGGAAGGGGATACCGCGTCTCACCCTTCAGTGTCCCACTTCCACTCCCCGAAGACCCCCCATCCAGGTGATCCTCCCCCACTGGTCTACCCCCAGGAAATGGATTCAAGAGCGATGGCCGTGTCCTGGCCACCTGGATGACAGATCCCCGGGGACTCTCGTTTTCTGGGTGAGACATCTTCAGTTTTCTCACAGGGGCAAGGCATCTGTCTTGGAAACGAGGCAACGCAGCACCACATAGGTTCAGATCTTAATCCTGTGCTTAGAAACCACTTGCTGGTATTAAGCATGTTATAAAAGAAATATTATTAAAACTTGTTTTAAAAAAATTATAAAAGAATACCCATGTATGTGCACATATCGCAAAATGAGAGAGTAGACGTAGAATTGAGGTTTCTCAATCAACAGTCCCACACGTGATCCACTGATAGCAAATACAGAGGAATATGAGTGAACTCTACTTCATGCACAAGAAGTGAAACTAATACCACAGCAGATAATTAGAATGTAGCAATATCTTCCTTGCTTATTAGCAGTGAGATGTAATCGCCATGCAACAAGAGTTTGGATTTCAACCAGTTAAAGGGCAAAACTGGCGTACTTGAATTAACATTTAAAAAGGTCACATAGCTGATAATATTGTGAAATGGTAGAACATATGGTGTTAGGATGAAGAAAGAAAGAAAAAACACTGTGAAACAAACAGAAGTAAAGCTTTCACAATATGGAAATTGCTAACTGTTTTTAGAGGTACAGTGTTTGAAAAAATAGTACCCCAGTCAGATGTAATAGCTTCAAACATTTGTGCACAGAGAGGGCTATTTAGAATCACAATATGAACATCAAATGAATCTTTTTTTCCCTTGAAATATCTTGGAATATACATATTCCAGAAGAGAATGCCTCCCTTAAGCACAACAAGACTTAACTGCATTTGAATAACTAAGTTCCAATTAGTCAAATGTTCAATGATTAAAAGAAAAATGTTTAAAAAGAAAAAGGTATTTAAATGGTGAAAGTTCAAAGAGCATATGTTCGTTTAATCCTTAGATATGGAGAAAATGCATTGAATATCATTCATATACCTCATATGGGAATATTCCATTGGCAAACTAATGAACATAAAGAACAGACTTTGCAATACATTGAGATGAAGGTTCAAAACAAAAAGTAAGAGAAAAACCCATGATTTTACAAGTAACATATGTACAATCAGGAGAAAGGGTCTCCAACCAGTAGATCGTGTGCCACTGGTAGCTCACCTGAGGAATCCAGTAGCTCCTTGAAGCAGGCACCAAAATGAGCACTGTGGGCCTCATTACAATGTTGCCAGTCTGGAAACAAGGGTGCCGGTAAGCTCACCAGCACCCTTGTTTCCGGCCTGGCAAACTACAGGTTTGCCTGCCATGGCCAATGTGCCCCCCAGGTCTGACCCTGCCAGGCGCAGCGGTCACGATAGGCAAACCCTTCACGGAAGCACTGGTACCATTAGCAACAGTGCTGGTTCTTCCATGTCCCCACTCCCATAGATTCCAATAGGACTCTATGGGAATGGGGACTTACAATTTACCAGCGCCTGACTTCCAGGGCCGCCGGACTCGTAATGAGCAGGTGGCACCGGGAAGTCAGGTGCCGGTAAATTATTATAGCTTTGGCGGCAACCCGTCGGCAGCACCAGCAGGGTTAAATCAGACCCGTAATGAGGCCTAAGACGTGAGGCCTCTTCCCCTGCCCCCTGCAAAGTAAACAGCCAAAAGCTGTGTGCACAGTGAGAGGAGGGGCTGCATCTGGGCATGGAGGGCTCGGGGACGTGTCTACACAAGTGGTTAACTATCAATAACAACAATAGATGGGAAATGTGTGTTGTGGCCACTGTTGCCAAGAAGTGCAAATGATGACTGATTAGAAAGGGAAGGGGTGCATGAATGTGCATGTCATGCATGTCATGTGTAACAAAAATGGGCCTGTGATTGTTTCAGTCTCACTGTGTTTCTTTAGATTTACTTCGGTTAGCATTGCTTTGTATGCTTGTAGTTGTAGGCTTTCAAGCAAAATGGGGGAAATAAAACTACAGCTGTAATCGTTTTTGCTCAGTGTATGTGTGTGTGAGACAATCCGTGTGTGAGTCCCAGCTTGCAAGAAAAAAGGTATATCCAGCGGTACTTGTTGCTGTTTATGGTAAAACTGTTAATTCATTTTTTTCTTTGAAGATACTAGGGCTCATTACAATGTTGCCGGTCCGGAAACAACGGTGCCTGTAAGCTTACCAGCGCCGTTGTTTCCGGACCGGCAAAGTACAAGTCTACGGGGCGGGAGCCCTCGTGCGCGGCAGGCCTGGCTTGACTGGCAGAACGGCACACGCCTGCAGACTTTCACAGAAGCACCGTCATCGTTATTAACATGCCAGTGCTTCTGTGGTCCCCACTTCCATAGAGTCCTATCGGACTCTCTTGGAATGGGGATCAACATTTTACCAGCGCCTGACTTACCGGACCACCAGGGTTGTAATTTCCTGGTGTTTCCGGCAAGTCAGGTGCCGGTAAATCATTACAGGTCCGGCAGCTACCTGCCTGTTTTACCGGCACGGTTACCGCCAGACCTGTAATGAAGGCCACTGAGTTCTTTGTTTTAAGCCCGTAGTACACCAATTGTATTAAAGGTTAAGATGGAATTTGTCATGATATGGAGAAGCCCATCTCTATGCGTGTCCCAATACAGGAATTCAAGCGCTAACAGTAATTTTACATTTAAGTAAATATGGAAAACTGCTAGCTGCAATGCATTCTGGTGCTTGTCCGCTTACATGAAAATAAAGAGTAATGTAAAATGATATACACTTTCAATACCAGGACTTACAAAACATGATTTGAGAGTTATCGTTCAGCCTATGTTTTACAAAACAAGAGTATGAATTAAGTAAGTAAGTGAGAAAAGTGAGCAGTGGTTTGTATGTATATATTCCGATATGTATAGGATTAATATAGCTTTAATCTAGTTAATACGTAACAGACCACTGTACAAAGCAGGATAGTGAATACAGGGAAAAACATTGAGAAGAGCCATGAGATGGGAGAACAATTAATTGGGGTTATCCCCTTTGGCTATGTACACAAACCAGGAGATATACAGAGATCTGTGGGGAACCTGTATGTATATGTTTAAATTCTGGTGTGGGACTTTCAGCCTTTCAATACTGGGTTAAAATGGTGCATTTTATGAGCAATCTTTTTACAATAAATTGGGCAAAACACCATGCAATTTACAAGTACTTCTCTAACACATGGAAAATTCCAATATATGCCTAGTCACCAACAGTACGCAGGATACACCGGCACTTTAACTGTAAACAGATGTTGATGCCATTGCAAACAATATGTCATAATTGTCATTATAACCCATTTATGTGATGCTGGAGCTCCCAATAATGTCAGTGATCCTAAAAAGTAGGTAAACTAAACACTCCAATGCAAATGCTGTTACAGAGGCATCCTTCAAATTTGCTAATTATTTGATGAAAAACAAATATGCATTTGTCAAGTGCGCAGTAACTCCTGTTGTCGGTCTGTTATGAGAGATTTTAAAAACTTTCGTGAATTTATGTCTGCTGTGTCAGGTGTGCAGTCAACTGCAAACACTATGGCAATGAAGGTATCTGCACTATCAGCCAACGTGATGGCCTATCTCTGCGAATCTGCCTTTTTCAGACATGAACTTCCTGAAATCAAAACTTTGATCCCATTTGACAGCATCTGAGTGTTGTGCTGTTTCGAGCTACACACCCAATTACTGAGCACTGGTAGATAGCATTCAGTGCCAGCATTCACATTGAATGTCTCAATTGGTTTCCTACATTCTGATATGCTGGACAGTTTTTAGGAGACAGCTATTAATAATAATGAAATAAAGATGTTTTGAAGTCTTTGATATCACAGTAAATGCATAAGTTGTTCCTATCTAAAGAGCAAATAAACTGCCCAAATAAATCTTGGTACAAATACTTATAGTCATGGGCATCACAACCCCAGTAGCTCTCATCAGTAACTCCTACCTATTGGCCATTAATTACAAGTAGCTCTTGCTAATGCAAAGGTTGGAGACCCCCACATTCCTTTGTAATTTTGTAAAACTTGGGGTTTCACCCCAAGTAACCCAGGGTAATCCGGACGTGGACACCTTGCTCACTGTGCCTTAGAGAGGCACAGTTTCACCTCACGGAGGAAGCTCAACAAGGCCTAAACATGTGTCTGGGGTTTTTGATGGTACTCTTGTTCACAGGAGAATTGGCTAGCATTTCGGTACTGGACTGCCCTTGTGGGTGGGACAAAGACTGATATGCAAATAGTTATTTTTCCTCTGTGAAGTGTGCACTGAGCTAAAACGTGGTTTTAGACCCTCCTGAGTGATAGAGATTCAATAGAACAGGATATTTGACCCAGGTTCATTCTCACAGAGGGGCTGTCACACTCCATTGAAATTTTGTAAAACCTTGGGTTTCACCCTAAGTAACCCATGGTAATCCAGACGTGGACCCCTTGCTCACTGTGCCTTAGAGAGGCTCAGCTTCACCTCACTGAGGAGGTCCAACAAGATTGAAACAAGTGTCTGGGGTTGCTGATGGTACTCTTGTTCAGAGGAGTATTGCCTAGCATTTTGACGTTGGACTGCCCTTATGGGTAGGACAAAGACTGATATGCAAATGGTATTTCTCAGGGTGCAGGGAGCAAAAATGTGGTAGTAGACCCTCTCGAGTGGAAAAACTTCATATAACTGTACTTGTCCCATCTTCGTTCTCAGTAGACGGTCTCCCACACTCTTTTGTAATTATATGAACAAATATTGAATCCCCCTCCTCATTCACTTTTTGTCACACTGAGTAATCTGTTGGTCAGTCGTTCATGTCCACCTTCAAATGATTGGGTTACTCTCAGCAAAAGTCTCTTAGATGTGCTGAACAAGTGCTCTAATGATTCAGTTCAGTTTCTAATCCAAGATTGGTACCAAAAAAAGAAACTTTGGCTGGCTGCTTGGATAGTACCAGGGGCTGCTAAAATAACTGGAAACTGTTTACCTACTCCACCTGGGTCGAAATACACTTAAATCAATTTCGAAATATTTATTTGCATTTCCTCACAGACAATGGCGATTTGGCTTCTTGAGACTAAGATTCAATCTTTTTTCGACCAATGAAGGGCTGGGTGCAAGACAAAACATGCCCAAAGAGAACCGGATGCGTAGATTCTATCTTCAGCCAAACACAGTGGAAACCCTATAGCATTGTTTTGTTGAATCTCCAATACTACAGCTGCAGAGACAGTTTTTTTTGCGCGTGATTTGTACACAACAAATCTATTTTATCAACTTCAAACTTTTGGCAGCACATTTTAAGTGGAAACCATATCTCACTAATATTTGCTGCTTTAAATTTTGTATCTAATATTTTAGAATCAACTAGATGAATAAAGTGATTGTATCCACTTGGCAACTTCTTAATTATTCCTTTTAAGTGTTTGTGATGATCTATGTGATGACTGCGCATCCATTACTGCGCCATCGAAAATGCCAAATGTTGACCTTTTAGAAAGTTGAATCTTATTTTTTGTGTAATTTCTTTTCCTTTAATTGAGGGTACCCCCCACAGCTTAATTCCCATAACCACACTGCCCCTTCACCTTACCTACCTGCCTTCTTTCCGAATATGGGTATGGTATGAAATGTATAGTTCGCCCTTGACACTGACTGAAAGACTCAACAAAGAGGGGGGGAAATGAAGGTATACAAAGTGAGGCGCAGGAGGAGGAGTTTGTATAATGATAGCAAGAAATCCTTTAACGTTACTGTCACTACGTCCCTTGTGCTTACCACAGGACTATGAGTGAAGGTAGAGCGGTGTAAATCTTCATTTTCAGGGTCCATACTCCATTTTCTTTTACTAGATTTACCACGATTGGTAAATCCACTGATTTTTAACCTTAAACTGGAGATTTTACATTGAACACATTGCTGGTGGAAAATCCTCTAGTTCAAGATCACAGTCAGAATTTGACAGTGGGGTAAAAGCAATGACAATTTCATTACTGCCAGGAAACTGCCAGGAAACTGCCAGAAATGGACTAACTGCCATATTTTTATCACACTTTTAAACTCGTAATGAGACCCATAGAGTTTTGAATATGATTCCCTGACAAAGTGGGAGACAGTGCAATTTGGCAAGTATAGAGAAGTATTGGTATGGTAAGAAGCACCTATGGGAAGATGAGAAAAAGCATTTTGAATAAGTTCAGTGCAAATGAGAAGGAACGCATGCAGACCCAAAAAGAGGGAGCCACAAAGACACCAGAGTGGACATGGCAACAGCTCTCAAATTGTGGGGTAGAAAGGCGCAATTTAAGTACCTGGATGGGCCCTTTGGAAAATGTCTTCCCAAAGCAGGAGTCTTCGGCGCAACCCACGGGATGGAAAAGCGTGAGAATAATTACAGTCCACCCACCTGTGTTTGGGACATGGGCACTCCACACACAGGCTGTGTGAATCCCTGCACAAGGCTCATGATGAAAAACCAGTTACACCCGACAAAAAAGAATTAACAGGTGCCGCTGTGAACTGAGATTAAATAGAAAAATATGTGAGAATAATATCACTGCGTGCTGTGCATGGTGTCCAGTCCCATCAAAGTGGAAAAAAGGACTGAAGGATGGTGCCAGTGGGCGGGGTCGGCGTTGTCTAGACACGTCCACGCTGCCACACATCACTACGCAATCAAAATATAAAGCGGAATATTATTTCTTTTGCTGTGCAAAAAAGGCCCCGTTCTCATCCCGTCGGACGGACTCTCCATAAGTATAGAAGAAAGGGGATAGGACGTTAAAGTAAAACCCTCCACATTATTTCCAGGATAGAACTATCCCTGTAATTACAAAATGTGGAGAGTTGACAGAACTCTGCATTGTAATATGTGAGCGAGGCATGCCCCAAAAGACAGGGTTTATCCGGCCACTACCTGATGTGCCGCCGAGAGGGTGGAAGGTGTGGGATCCCAAAGGAGAGTCAACCAAACAAAGTTGTGGTAACATTCCATACAGGAAGTCCAAAACCGCAGCAGGAATGTTTAAAGCGCAAATCGCCAACAAAGAGTACAATACCAAGAATCATTTGGGCATTGTTCGAATAGTGCAGACGTCAAACCTGAAAAGTGTCGAGAGGTGCTCCGCATTCGCTGATGAACATACAGGGTTCAAGGATTCTGCAGATGATCCCTGAGTTTACCCGATGTGTGGAGAGAGAGAGGAGGCGGAGCTACCACGAGCCATGTGGTTGAGGCAAAATGGCACTGGAGAGCGTGGGTCTCTATATGGAGGACGTGGAATGTTGTGCATTGAAAAGCTGCTGTGAAAGAGAATCCAAGATGGCGCAGACATCGCATTTGCACCTTTAAAGCAGCAGAAACAATAGATAAGACAAATTCAGTAATTAACAAATGCGGAGTGACTCATTAAGATCTGAACAAAGAGCCCAATCCAAAACACAGAGAAAAAATCGTAGCTGCCCGAGCCAACCACAAAGGTAGATACACCCAGTAGGCATTAAGAAAGAGCCAGGCCCAGTCCAGAACATGGGGTAGCAAACCGGGAGCAGGAGCACAGTTTCCTTGCCATTTCCTACCAAAGAAGGGAGGCTGTCACTATGTACAAATTAACTAAATTACAGTACAAGCTACTAGCTACCTGGAATCTGACACAAGTTTGTGTAGACTGCCAGAGAACTTGGAGAGACCTAGACTAGGAATACTAAGAAACCAGGTCATGGAAAAACTGACCAATTGAATGCTGAGGAACCAGATCCTTCAGAGCCCTAATCAACTGCATTCTGACCAAATCCAGTAGATGCTGACAACAAGGTTGTGGAGAAAAACAATCAAGTGGATACTGAGAATCGAAGTCTGTGGAGAGACCAGATCAATTGAATGCTGAAAAACAGGTGAGAAACAGATGAAACAGGTGAAAAATAGAGAGACCTAACAAAGTGAATGCTCGAATAAAGTGGAGCACCAGGAGTTGGGGATAAATCCCAACAGTGCAACGAGGAACACTGACCACAAGCTCAGTGCAAGCTGTAGGATAGAGGCTAAGGTGAAGCTTAGAGAGAAGTCTGAGTACCCAGAGACATGTGTGTGGTCTAGAGGGAGAGATGTAATGCAGTAAGACTAAAGGAGGGTCAAGATTGTGAGTAAACCAGAAATTATGAGCCTTCCCATGAAATAGCCCTTTCTTTTGTGATATAGAATAGGATAGGACAATATAGTACAAATTGTCTAACTGCGTTCTTCTGTTTGCCAAAGCTTGGGACATTCATGTTGTAGTGCAGCCATTAGCCTGGAGGCTAGGTTTAGAACGATTTGCTGGCCTCATCATTGGAAATTGGTTTGTAGATGAGGGAGTCCCCAATGGGCATGGACTTGTAAGATTATAATTGAATTGCATGCTTTGGGGGAACCTATTGAAGGTGTTGGACACCAACCGAATATCCCATGATGTGTTCACCCAGTCCCTCGCTATTGATATTAGGAACTTCCTTTCCATTTGTAGATATTTCCCCAGTTCTTAGCCCCTCCCTTGACTTACAACTTCATGGAACCACTTATCTGAGCTACATTTGCTTTGCATTATGTGTGTCACTTCGCGAACTCCCTGCAAAGGACAGAACACGATGGATGGCTTTTTAAAATGAGTCAGGTATTCTGACAGATATATTTCAGAGAATTCCTGTGGTCTGCCTACCTCCCCATATATACAATTCTCAATCATGAAAGATATTTTTTATTTTTGGAATCAAATCAATACTAGAACTCTATTACAATTTGTTCGCAAATAATTCACACCAAGTAGCCAATTCTTTGTTAAATATATTACAAACATCAGCTGTAGAAATTCTAGAGTGCATTGTTCCAGCTGATTCAGTGTAGAAATCAAATCTCTAAGCATGAAAATACCATCACAGGTATATGTATCAGTCATAAAGAAAAAAATGGTGTCCTATGGAGCATACCTAGAAGTCTCAAACTGAGTTCATCTTGTGTGTACAGAGCTATCCCCTTTACAACTAATTAGGTACAATTGTAGGGCCAACCATATAAATAAATCAGTGGCATTGCAACAGGGATGACAGTCTGCCAAAGGTAGCTGATGTTAATGCTGGGGCTTTTGAAAAAACTACACTTTTACCCAGCCATAAACTCACTAAAAATATACAATGATTCACATCTTCCAAGGTTTTAGACAAGCCATTCACCATTCCAAGGTTTTAATGGTGGTACTTCCCAAAATTATCCATACTGACCAAGCAGGATTTATGTTGAGGCAACACACACACAATAATATTACGAGGGTGGTCAGCGTTATTGACTGGGGTAGGAAAATGGGTCAGAAATTCTCAATTGCAGTTTTGGATGCCACAAAGGCATTCAATAGAATGCATTGGGGTGACCTTAGAATGACATTGGAGGGATTAGGTTGTGGGCCAATCTTCACACATGGTGAACTTTCAAATTCCATTCATGAAATTATTCAATGGGTGATTCTCGGACGGGATTGAGATCAGAAGGGGTACTCACCAGGGTTCCCAGGTGTGTCCTATTGCAGTCTACCTTGACGGAGATATGGGATTCCCTGACATAGAAAGGTACATTATGGTGGCACAGAGAGCTCCCATGCTGGAATGGCCAGCTGTGGGCATCACAAAGGATGGTGCCAACTCGAACAGGGGGTTACGACTGTGCTGTTTGAGTCCATTCCTTTTTTAGGAAGTGCAACACTGATAGCAGGGTGTGCCTTAATGGAAGCCACAAAATGCTTTACTGGAACCGGGTGCTGAGATGGAAGAGTCTAACACCGAGTTTGGGACCCCTAACCCCCATGATGCATAATTCGGATTTTGGTCTGGGTTGCTCCAACAGCTTTTAGGAGAGGTGGAAGGGACTGCCAGTATTGACGCTCGCTGGCCTCTATCTCTAGGTTCTATTGGTTAATGGATAAAGCGGACCCTGAACATAGGATGCCTTATGTGATAAAACAGGAAAGAGACCTTGGGGTCATGATTTCAGACAAGGAATGGGGTCAAATTTGATGGCAGGACTATCAGGCCTCCTGGTGTGCAACGATTAAGGAATCGGCCTACAAATTATGTTTTCACAGGTGTCTCACACTTCATAGGCTCGACAAAATCCACAAGCACTCATTGCTGTTGTGCTGTAGAAATTGCAGGTAGGTTGGTGATCTGCAACATATGTGGTGGTCCTGCACAAAAGCACAAATCGTTTGGAAAGAAATACTGAGACACATCAAGGACATCACCGGGGGCAGCTGCCTCTTTCCTTAGTAAGAGTACTTCTGGGGGCAGTGGTGGAGGGGTTGTACGCAGATAGTGGGGCATAGGCAACGTTGATAATGCATATGCTGAGTGCGGCAAGAATGGCCTTTGCACACCCATGGAAAACTACTGATGGGCTGATGGTGGCTTTGTGGTGGGTGAAATTGTGGGGAGTGCTCGCCATGCAATGCGCTCTAGCATATGTCATGTATCAAAGGTTTTTGAAGGTGTATTATCCATTTTATGAGCAAGTTAAAGAAAGGGAACATCACTTCCATATGCCGGCACTGCTGAGAATCCGCTGTATACTGTAAAAGGTTCCATCGTACCATGGGAAGATTTGATTGATGTCATAACATTTGAGACAAAGTCATGCCACGCACATTGGCTTTTGGGTGGTTGGTTAATCTTACTGTTATAAAAATATTGTTAATGATTCGGAAACACGTGTTTATGCTGGACACTAAGTGAACACTGCACTAGTTATGGAATAAGCAAGTGTAAAGTACTGTAGGATAACATATCACTTGCTAATAAATAAAGCTTGTAAATAAAGTATATAATGGTTCAAGGCATTCCAAGATTATATGTTTATTATTGAGAGTGACACAAGTGAAACAGCAGATCATTGTATTTGCAGAAGATAAATTAACATAAACCTGCACTTATAATTGACAACACAGTCAGTTATAGAGATGTCACTTGTCTTGCTTTGACCATGGTGCATTATTGTGATAAACTTCAAACAAAAGTACAACAACAACTTGCACAGAGAGCCGACTCCTCAGATTTGATAGACATCACCCACATCTTCAGGTGATCTCAATCCTTCTAATCCAAATTAAGAAATACATCAACATTGCTAGTTAAAAAGAAGATATTGAGAAGAAGGCTGAAAGCTTTGTGCAATTGCAAAGACTATTCAAAGAGAATAGCCAGAAATGTTAAAAAGTAGCAAACATCAACAAT
This sequence comes from Ambystoma mexicanum, assembly GCF_040938575.1. Taxonomy (NCBI): domain Eukaryota; kingdom Metazoa; phylum Chordata; class Amphibia; order Caudata; family Ambystomatidae; genus Ambystoma; species Ambystoma mexicanum. The sequence goes on from NC_090936.1 coordinate 874,298,197, forward strand.
AGAAAGTGCATTTTAGGAAGGAAGTAACGAGAAAAGCAGTAGATAACGTGTCTGTCTGGAAACCTGCTCAAAATACTCATACAACATAAAGAGAGTCCTTAAAATATTAGTGATATATACTAAGAATTAATAATATGTGTGTGTAAGAACCCATATTTACTACCAAAAACTGTTAACAAAAACAAATGTAGGTGAGGTATTTATAAGAAAAGATTATTCAAGAGGAAAATTGCAAGGTAACAGGCATTTTGATTGCCATCAGTTACAAGGCACTATCCTGGAGCGACTCTGTGGTGTGTCCAAAGATGGCAAACACTAAAATATGGATATAGGAGAAGAAAACAAATTACAAATAAAACATGGAGCAACATCTAACAGCATAGACATGTGGCAAACATATTTTGGAAAGACAAGGGGAGACAAGAAGAACCAGAGAAAAAAAGTTGTTTTGGAAATATTAAACAAAATAAGTTATGTAATGTTATGTTATCGGTTTTTATAAAGCGCGCATTCGCTGGAGGGATCATGGCACTAGAGGAACACAACAGGGTCAGAAACAGCATAGAATAAGTGGGTTTTCAGAAGTCGACAGAACATACGATTATCTTCCATGGCTCAAAGATGAAAAGGGAGAGCGTTCCATAGCTTAGTCGCTGAGATGGAAAAGGAGCGACCACCCATCTGGACAAGTCGGAATCAAACAACGAGAAGAAGAGACGGGTGTCTAATGAGCAGAGAGAACGACTCGACACATAAGGTTGAAACTTCTCCTGCAAATATTCCACCCCAAGGCAATAATAGGCCTGATGGAGGATACAAAGGGATTTTAATATGACCCGTTTTAAACTGGCACCCAGTGGAGTAGGCGAAATATAGGAGAAATGTGAGAGACATAAGGAGTTTCCGTAGCAATGTGGGCCGCTAGATTTTGCAATAACTGTAAACAATGAAGAAAGTGCAGTGGCTGGGCAAGGAGCAGAGGATTGCAGTAATCCAAGCCGCTCAAAATAAGAGAGGAAACCACAAGGACGCAAAGGTGAGTAGGATGAAAGGCCAAAACCTTTTGAAGGACCCATAATTGGAAATAGCCGGTCTTACAGATAGAGCTAATCTGGGCTGTGACCGAAAAATATGCGGAAAATAAAAAGCCAAGATTTTTCACCTGCGAAACAGGTGATGGACAAGGGTCAAATTCCTAAGGCCAACAGGCAGAGAGGACCAGAGTGGGGCAGGAACCTGGTAGGTAGAACAGAGACTAGAGGAGGGACCCATCACCAATACCTCTATCTTGTCTTCATTCAGTTTAAGTCAATTACTACCCATCCAATTACCCACCCCTGCCAGGCACCCCCTAAACTGAGATGCTGTGTCCAGCTGAGCCAAGTCAAACCAGGCGATGATTTGTGTGCCATCAGCATAGGAGTAGCAATAGAAGACATGGGAGCGGATGAGAAGTAAAAGAGGCTGGATGTAAATGTTGAATAAGGCAGGAGACAAGGCAGAGCCCTGGGGTACACCACAAGAAAGCGTGTTTGATTTAAAAAAAAAATGAAGAAAGAACTAGAGTCTGGCTCCTGTCTGTCAGGAAGGATGCAAACCAGGAGAAAACGTGCCCAAAGAGGCCGTTCAGGGAGATGTGGTGCAGCAACATAGGGTGGTCAACTGTATCAAAAGCTGCTGATAGATCTAAAAGGATCAAAGCCCCTATGCCCCCCTGGTCCACCAATCGAGTGAGGTTGTCCAGTAAAGAGACAGGTGTATGCTCCGTACCTCAGCCAGGCCGAAATCCCAACTGGAAAGGACCCAAGTATTTACAGTGTTCAAGAAAAGAGGTGAGCAGAAGCGACATCAAAGATTCTAACAGTTTCATAAAGAAGGGTAGAAAAGAAATGGGGCAGAAATCAGCAATAATAGCGGGATCAAGAGAAGATTTCTTTAGGAGAGGAATAACAAGGGATTGTTTTAACTCTGCTGGAATAAGGCCAGAGGAACAAGACAGGTTAACTGCCTGCAAAACCCAGAAGGCAATTTGTCGCATAATATCCTGGAGAATCCCCAAAGGAATAGAGTCCAAGAGAGAGGCCGATTTGAGACTCTTGGTTGCGTTTATAATATTGTCAGGGGGAAAAAGCAAGGGAAGATAGACCATGTTTCCACACAGACCACAAGCGAAACCGATGGACCATGAGTAGCCATACATAGCCCGGTTGATAGAATCTAGTCCCATATGTCACTGACCTTTTTGATAAAGAAGTCAAATAGGGAGTTATATAATGATTGCGTGGGGATTATGCCTGTGAGTGTGTCAGTTCTAGAGGGGAGTGACCACACAAGGGAGAAGAGCTCCTTAGTCTTGTTCTGCACACCTTCTACCTTGTGCATATAAAAGGCAGATTTTGCAAGATGAATCACCTGAAGGTAGCTCTTAGAGCTTTATCTGAATGCAATCCTGCCTTACAACGAGTAGGAGGAATGACACTTGCGTTCAGCTTGACGCTTTTCCAGGCGCATGGATTTTAAATTGTTGTTGAACTATGGTTCGGAGGGCCAACGTGTGTCCCTCTAAAGCTTCAACAGAGCCAAGGTATTGGCAACCAAGGCAAAAACCTGAATTAGGAAAGAAAAGTGAACTCTGTGGGCAACATTACATTCAGTTTGAATATTTGCTATAACGTTCTCCTTGACTAATGTAAGGAAGGCATGGTATCAACAGTAAGACAGACACAAGTGACCGCGGTTCCAAGTGATGGAAGTCTGGTGTGCGTAATAACCCGTAATTGCCTGACCTTGCCTTGCCTGTCCATGGTGTTGGGATATGTCAGGCATACGGCTCTGCTGTTAGTCCATTGTTGCTCACAGTGAACGGTCTGTGAGAAAGCGTTTGTGTTGGAAAAGGGGGGGGTTGAATTCCTAGGTACCTTACCTGGTAGTATGGGGAAAAGGTATTATTGGGAAGGGAATACCGCGTCTCACCCTCCGGTGTCCCACTTCCACTCCACGAGGATCCCTGATCCAGGTGATCCTCCTGCAGTGGTCCACCCCCAGGAACTCAATCCAATAGTGATGGCCGTGTCCTGGCCACCTGGATGACAGATCCCTGGGGACTAGCGGGTGAGACACCTTCAGGTTTCTCACACTGCCTAGTGTCAACTACGCTTCAAAAATTCTCTAGGGCCAGAAACCACCCGCGGAGTCTGTGTCTGAACTAAAAACGGGGCCACAGAGTGATCAGACCATGAAATCAAGAAGGGAGGAAACACTGTGACCATCGTTCTGGCTGCAAAGACCAGATCAAACGTATTGCCCAATGAGTGGGTAGGGCCGCTGACCAGCTGCTCAAGACATAAAGCACACATGGCGTCAAATAATTGCATCGCTGCTGAGGTGACTGGAGGATTAAATATGAAGTTAAAATCATCCACAATCCAAAAAATGTGAGAACTTCAGGTTCAAATTAGGTGTTAATTCAATAAATTAGTTACAGAAGAGAGAATCTGCACCAGGGGGGCGATAAACAATTCAAATATGGAGGGTGAGGGAAGCAGAGATGGCCACGCCTGCTAAAAGAGCTTCCAATTTCATACCATGAGCTAGAGGCACAGAGTTAATTATCATATGCCTCTCATTAAACAATTCTGAGTATGTGGATATCTAGTTACAGATTTGAAATACACAGAGCACCATAAAATAGTATGCTATTCAGCGAAAACTGTTTCAAAACATTTGCAGAAAAGTGATACAAGAGCAATATTACAGCAACAATGTGGCAGTCTGGAAGAGCCTTGGGCCTGATCTTAGTGCTGCCTTAAGGACCCTGTAGCTTAAGAAAGAACTGCCTTTGAAATCAATGGTACCACACACACGTCTGGGCTGTATGGGTGGCATTGGGCTGTTCCGCCCAGTTTGGAGCACAGTGTTTGGAGCCTGGAACCACCACCACAACCTTTGATGCTTGTGAGTATTGTATGAATATTAACAATGGATTTTTATCACACAATAAGGCTACTCATGCTACCAGGGTTTTAATACCTGGAATGTGTACTGGAACTTTGTAACTGGAATACCTTTGGAGCTGGAAATAGGCATTTTCTCCTCACTATGATTCATGATGTAGGGGGTCATGGTGGCTCAGAGGCTCAGATGTAAATGCTGTGTAATTGCTGCTCTGCTTTTCCCAGAAGGAAGTAGGTAGTTGGATTTTACCTTGTAAACCTGGATATTTTACGAGCCCGCATTATGAGACTCTTATGAGATTGTTTGTACCTAGCACATGTTATTTATATATGGTATTTATGTACACTGGGTTTATCTTTGTCGTCACAACTGGGAGCCAGGAGACTTGGCCAAAGGAGCAACTACTGTCCACTTCTTGATTTTATCTTGAAGAACAAAAGGTCTACATATATTTGCACACAGCATTTTATTTTATTCTATTTACTGTTGAAATTACCAGAGCCTCAGAGGCTGGCAGGCACACACAAATGTTGTCTCATACTAATTTAGTTTTTAAGATTATGATATCTGCTGCAGTATCATTGCATTTTTGCACACGACATATAGTACTTTCTTTGTTGACACGTGGGGTGGCCAGGAGGTCAACTGGGTAACTAGCACCCTATCATCTTGCTCAGATCATTTAAAAATAAGAGCTTCAAGGTTGTTAGAGTGTGTTGCGATGGCTTGTTGTAGAAGTGACAAGAAGCTGATGGTTCATGTTGGCTCTAAGAATTGGACTTGATTTCTTGCCTTTCGAAACAACAAATCAGCAAAAATGTCTGTCCCTATTACTAAGAAAAATATGTTTGTAAAGAGTTTGAGGTCCTTTGGTATGACTTGGGAGAAGGGTGACAGCTCCCCAGAAAGCATAATCGGCCCATTGCTTAGTCTGTCTGATGCATTCATTATGGTAACCCCAAAAGAGCCTTGGTTTATAAAGAAAGGGGAGAGGTAAACAATCAAGTAATAAAACCATCTAAGCAAGCTCCATCCGTAATTATTCCTCCTACAATTTCTGTGGTAAGCCCCTCAACCCTTTTGATTGAAGCACCCTGAGACAATATCAAGATGGGGGATAGAATTATCTTGTTGCATCTCAAGAAATGCTGTTTCACTAGTTTTTCTTTTGTTATTGAACCATTCATTTTTTGTAATGCTCATCTTAGCATTCATGTGACTAGACTTGCTAACATGCGTGGCAGACTTAACTGTGATATCCTCATATGCCTTAATTACCTCCCCCTTCTAAAGGTTACAGTTTCAAAACACTTTCTCCAATGATGGTAAAATGTCCCAATATATGCTTGAAATCAATTTCGCCTAATAAGATCCCCATGTTTATCGTTACTGTCCAGCCAAAGTAAGGATAGAATTGTGAAGTTTCTGTTAAAGTATATGATCACCAATATAGGAAATATTGCATAACTGACGTTTTGATTTCCAATTTAAGTAGAATATCTTGTTGGATTGTAAAGGTGACAAAGTTGGGGAGCGAGGCAGTGGTGCAAGGGTAGGGTCCGCAGGATGTGCTCTCAATGAGCAAGTTATAATTGCACCAGGGGTGGTACTGTCTAACAGATTCTCTCCCTTATTGATACTGAAGGGAGTTAAAAGTGATGCTCTAATAACCCTCAGTTAACAAAGCTTGGATGCTTGTATCTGCCACAATCTAGATTGTTGCCCTGCACTCTTGCGTTAGTGGCAGGGAACACTTGCCCCAAGGTATTGGGTAGCACATTGTATTGTAGTAATAGTGGATCCAGGGGAAATTGCTGTGATCTTCAGACACAGACGAGATGTACAAAAGGTGACAAGGCTTTGAATAATAAACAAGTACGTGTTTTGAGTGAAGACATTTCTCTGATAGGATATGTACATAAAAGATCTGTTTGCCCCAAAACACTGACCCTAAGCACCTAAGGTTATCTATCACCCAGGGAGAACTTTATGTTCCACCTGCTACTACAACCTGTGGCTGCAGCCACTGATGTGCCACATACTGAGGAATCTTCCCATGGATTCTACTTCTTATATGTTTTTTTAGCCATAGCCAAACACATTGCGAACAATCCTCCTCATATGTCTATGACTAAAGAATATGAAAACTTTAAATGAAAGACACTGGTAGTCCGGAAATGCATCTTACAATTAAATGAGCATTGATGGAGAGAGAACTGGATCTATGAAATAGAGATTCTCTGATAAATTAAAGTCTACACTGGTTGAAGTACACGAAAGAGTGCCTCTCAGCAATATGGGAGGATACAGTTGAAAATGCAAGGATACCATCTCCTGGTAATCAAGAGCTATTGCGTTTTAAAACTTGTGGCCGAGTGCTTGCTTTCCCTTGAGTTCATGACTTTGCCTCCTGTGTAGAATCCTACGGGTCCCTCACTGAAGCCCTGCCTAAATTCTCCTCCCTGGTGGCCAGGGGAAGGCAGACGCTTCCTGATCCCAAACCTGGGGATGGTGAACTGTGCGAGAATCCCCTGGGAGGAGACAGGGCCCAGGGTAGTGAGGATATTCCATGGGATGAGACACAGTATTTTTCCTCTAACAGGAAGATTCTTACCACTGTACCAAAATAGGTTATTAGCCTATTGTCATTTTAATGTCCCTCAACCTCATATTTGATCTAAGGTTGTAATCCTTAAGGTTGTAACATATGAACAAGCTATATCAAAAGAAAGACCCTTATTGGTATCTAGAGCTAAATACCCTCCTCAATCCCAGGGGTACAATACAAAGGATTGTGGAAATGTTGTCTTTTCTAAACCATCTTCCTCTGTAAAAGCTAAATCTCACAGCCTCCCAACTAAAATAATTAAGTGAACCAAATCTACCTTTATAAATTAATAGAAGTAGAAAAATCTCATTTTGTTAGAACAAACTACAAGTCTCAGAATCCTAGAGGGACTGAGACGAGGAAGAGGACTGAAGAGGCATGCAGATGGAGCAGTCAGGCCATTAAGCCTAGTAGCCATTACAGTGTTCAGGAAATTGAGGCTAATAGCCCACACATGAACCTCATTACACAACCTGTGAGGCATAAAAGGCCCCCACAGGAAAGCAGAAGGAGCTGCAACGGGAGTTGGAAGGCTGGCAGTAGATGTAATAGCAGAGGAGAAGAACAAGGTTGGCAAATCACAAGGAAATGGGAGAAAAGAAGGGATGCTGGAATGTGGAGACAGCAGATTTCACCTGCAAGTTCTGAGAGAGTCCTGTTCTCCCAAAACCTGTGTGGCAGTGTATGCACAGAGGCAGACATGCCAGAGGCTGAGTTTTCTCCTTGTGAGCCATATTGCTGTGATTGCAGAGCTGTGAGCGTACAGGAGACCAAGGCCAGAAGCAGAAGGCAAGTCGAGGGTCTTGGGAGAAAAAGGAACTCCCAATTGAAGTGGCCGGACTGGTCACTCCCGTGCTGGAGAAGGGTGTGGGTCCCCAGCGAGCCAGAAGTAGTAGCAGATGTCGAGGGAGTCAGGCAAGCAATGCAAACCACAAAAACAGTGTCCTTGAATCTGGTGAGTGAAGCACAGTGTTCAAACACACTATGCAAACCTTGCCGGTAACTGTAGTCAGCTCTTAAGTGACTTGCGTATGGTATAACGCAAGGGAAAGCTATTTGTTTATCTGAAGTCGTATTTCACGGTGGAAATGTTGCACTCGCGTGTTTTATAAAATACCTGATGCTCGCGTGAAAGCTCATTGAAACTCCATTGTTGAATTCTTTAGACTGTTGTTGAATAACGAAGTGGTTGCATGTCCTCAATTAAGAAGGAGTAACGCTTGGTAACCATTCCTGATTACTTAATACCACCAATATACGAGTAACAAGTAACAAAGACTGATAAATACATCAAGGGAAGGTAGCATGCACCCAATTGTGTTTCCCAAAGGAAATCAGAATTCATCCTTTCCCGTTATATGGAAATTCTAAACTTGAAAATCTATTATAAAGAAAGGCTGAGTGTGCCCAATTGTGTTTTCACTTGAAAGGCTGAATGTTATACTATAACTGAAAGTGGCAGTCTTACCATTTATAAAGAAGTAAAGAGTCTAAACCATTCAAGGGAAGAACAAGCATTGCCCAAGTCAAGAGGCACCCCTTTTGTACAGTGAAAGTCGCATTGCCAAGAATTAAAGAGCCCTCTAACTCGACTGCAAAGTTGTCAACCATCAAGTGGCCTAAGCTACAAGTGTTTCATTATTACCTGAAGCTGGAAGAGTGGCACTATGGCTTCTGGGCAATTGCTTGTGAAGAATATTCAAAAGAAAAGTTGCAGAAGACAGGAGAGGCAAAGAGGCGGCCCCTTTTGAGAAAGTCATCAAAAGGAAGAGTGCCTTGCCTACCTGCTGAGGTTAATGTTAATGTTAATGTTAATGTTTAAGGACTTTTGTACCATGCACTATCACCACCGGAGTGGTCCCCTCACGCTCTGGCGGCTCTGAAAGAGCAAGGGAGACGGTTAGTGGGAGAAAGCTGGAAAAGTGCAAGAGAGCATTGATGTGCTGTTGGCAGCCTCAGCCCAGTGGGTCTGTTGGCTGGGCCCGGGGTGTTTGGGGCCGGTAGTAGTCGTGTACTGTTGTGCGAGTCTATGGGCCTGATCACGACTTGGGCGTTACCGCCGGCGGTACTACCGCCGACGGTAATAGCTCTACCGCCGAACTCCCCGGCGCTAATAGCGCCGGATCACGAGTTCGGTGGTAAAGTAATTCCCCATTCCCCATTGAGCCCATTCGGGAATGCCCCATTCCCCATTGGGCTCAATGGGGAATTTTCGCGCTCTTACCGCCGGCGGATTTCCCGCCGGCGGTAATAGCGCGAATTTTCAGTGGATTTCCCCCCAGCTCAGAGCTGGGGCGAAATCCGCCGAAGCCCTGATTCCGCGGACCCTTAAATCCAGCGGTATTAGCGCTACCGCCGGATTTAAGGGTTACCGCCGAAGTCGTGATCAGGCCCTATGTGTGTTTTTGTGTTGTTGCAATGTAGTGAAGTTTGTGCAGTTTGTTGTGCTGTAGGTTTGTGGTTGTGTTTGGTTTGGAGTTTGAGAGATGTATGCGAAGAGGGGGAAATTGTTAGTGCAAATTGGTTAGCTGGCATCTCTATCCTCACTTGAGGCGGTGGGCTTCGGCTTCTGTAATCTCCCCATATGGGTTTCTGGAGCACCCCTGCACCTCTTTCCTGATCTGGGTCCGTCGGGCCTTCAAGGTCCCTTTCACATCTTTCCCCCTCCTCCCTCGCAGCCCTATCTGTCTTCCCTTCCCACTCATACGGCCAGTGTACCTGCCAATGTCCATAGCTCAGTTATTGTGGTGTTTGATAATATCCCAACAATTTCATAACACTGTGGTACCTGGTGGGAACTAAGGGGCGAGTGCGGGTGTTGGGTGGGGTTAGGGTGGGTGTCGCCTAAATTCCACTCTATACTCAGCGTCACTCGCCCGGGTGCCTTGGGAGCTACCCACTCGGTTCTGGAAGTTGTCTGTGTCCATCTAGTTTAGTCATCCCTTTTCCTTTCTGTTTTGGTTTTCAGTTTGAGACTGTGGTGTTGAAGAGCCAGGTTTTTAGTAATTTCCTTAATTTTAGGTGATCTTTGGTGTTTCTTATTTCTTTTGGGATGTTGTTCCAGGTTTTTGCGACTAAGTGTTAGAAGGAGGTGCCTCCAAGTTTGAAGATATCTTGTTGAAGTCTGCCTAGCAGTTGAAGGTACTGAATTTTGGGAGTCAGAAAGACGGCAGAGGTAAAGAGGCTGCCCCTTTTGAGAAGTCATCAAAAGGAAGATTGCCTTGTCTACCTGAAGAGGTAGAAGTGTATCCTGTTGAAGTCTGTCCAGTAATTCAAGTACTGAGCTGTAGTAGTAACATTTAAGCTGTGGTGGTATAAAATCTTGTCAGTAGATGTCACCTTGCAGTGGTATGAAGTAGAAATGTACTGTGGGACAAAGGCAATTATTCTCATGGTACCAACAATAGAAGTGTGGTTGTTGAAAAGGAAGCAGTAGCCCAGACAAAAGCATCCTGACAAATATACCAATGGACAGTTGTAACTAAAACTGAATTGAATAAGTCTTAAAGAATTGTGTTCTATTGACTTTGGAGAAATATAACACCTTCTTTTGAACTATTGTAAGTTGCTTGGAAGGAGAGACAATATATTATAGCCAGGATTACCATTGGTGCTGTTTCTTTGCTGGAAGCTGAAAAGGGATCTTTTCACCAGTGATGTAATTTCACCAAAATGCCTGGGGTAGCTGAAGTGACATCACATGCCTTGACCTCTGATGACATCACAGGAAGTGATGTCATTTGACCCCACACCAAAGTGATATCACGGGAAGCGATGGAACACCAACTTTCACCCCTTGACAAAACAGGAAGTAGCAGTACATAGCATTGTTCCTAAGCACACTACGAAGAATATGGTTACGATATCACTATAATGTGGCATACATTTCATACATGAATGGATCGCCATATGTATCGTTAAGATCAGTGTGCATAGGCCCATATTACCAAATTACTGTGAATGCAAGCAGACGTCCATGGCCAAATGATAATGATGTGCTATTATATAGCACTTATGCTTCAGCGCTTTATATAGAACAAATATACATACAATATCCTCCAACCTGATTTGGTACTCATTTATCGACCTCAGAAGGATGAAAGGCTGAGTTGAGGTGTTTATGAACAGACTAAATCAGTAACTCACCCACTGAAGTGTGCCTGAAATAAACCTTTAATGAGTCTAGCAATTATTGTAAAGAATTCTAGAAAGACAAATTATCTGGTATTTCCATTCCTTCTTACTTACAGTCACAGTGTTAGACTTGTGGAAGCCCTGCTCTTTTTCTAAAAAAATGTAAGAGGCCTGAACAAGAAAGCCAGCCACTCCAGAAGCAAATAGCCACATGGCGCTGACCACAGCCTAGGACCTTGCATTAAAAAATATATATATAATAGTTTATTATGATTTTTTTAGGGGTAGCAAGGAAGACCACAGGGGTAGAAAGGGAGACCCCAGGGGTCAGAGCTGCAACCTCTAAATGACATCTCTGCTTTTCACCCAAGGACAAAAGACATGCTAGCAGTGGATTTTTGTTTGATGTACATTTTTCTTTAATTTGGAACTATTAAGAACTGGTTCAAGACTTTTCTTTTCCTTGGGAGAAAACTTTGAGTCAATGTGGAATCCTGGGGAAGAGATCTTACCCAGGATGAGAAAGGATCGTTTAGATATTGAGTTAATGCTGTTTATTTATGTTGTTGATATATCATTTCTTTGTATGTTTGTTGTTTAATGTGAGGGCCAATTTACCCATGCTAGAGATTGTTCCCTTAGCTTCTAGACTAGGCAAGGACTTCCTCGGTAGAGAAGGACAAGCAAGGCTTTATTTTCAATTACTTACTTTAATAAAATGGCATATTTTGAAAAATCTACAAGCTGTTGTCTGCCTCGCATTACTGACCCCTCACATATGGTGTCATGAGTGGTATCTGAATCAGCTGAGACAAACTGGGGTTCCACTATGTATATGGCAGAATCTGATCAAACAGAAGCTAAGTCAGAAAAGGGTTGGTCTGAGCCGATTCCCCCTACTCGTTGCCACTTGTACTTAGCCTTTGAAACCTGGTTCTGATAACTCCCGTTCAGGGGGAGGAAAGAAGCTTTGATTCCTTCCCCATCAAAGGAACCAGGGGATTAAGAGAAGTACCTTGTAATCAGTGGCCCCTTAGGATGAATGTTGGTATATCTGGGAGGAAGGAGAATAACATCACCTCTCCCAGTATAGAGTCCCGACCTATACCTTCTATAGCTGAAGACAGATGTGAAACAGTAAAGCTTTCTACAAGTGGGTTGAAACCTGCAGAAATAAAGTGTAAACCACTTCTCTATCCCCATTCTCAGATGGGTTTGTTTTTCAACCCCTAACCAGCCAAGCCATTCTTCCCACTAGAAAACATGTGGAAGGTAACACTTATTACCTCTTCTTTCCCTGGTCTTATCAAGTACCCAGAAGAGACAAAATCATCCTTCCCTTAGAACTCATGGTGGATGTTCCATCAGGCTCAGCTGTATATTTTATGGCCATAAGTGGAGAGAAACAAAAGGGAATGTTAAGGGTGCTACCTCTGATGTTTGGTGAGAAATAAATAGAAATCGTCCTTTTGAAATTTGTCACATCAACTAATACCAGTTAGGAGAGGTGAGCTGGTTGTACTTTTGGTGCATAAAAGCCCAAGGGAATCTCTGCCCAGTCTAACAATAAGAAGGGAGATGGAGAGAATCCCGAAAAACAACTTGAGGTGAGGAGGGGGGCCTCAGAAATATTTTCTCCTGGCTCACAGTGGGAAACAGAGAAAATCTCTGAATCCAGTTACCCACAAGTCAGTCAAGCTTAATACGGGAAGAAAGCAAAACTCTAGAGATCCCCATATTATTAGAAATGTCTCTCCCTGAGAAAACAGGATATTGTAAAACACTTGAAACTATGGTTGTTCCATTTGATACCTTAGAAAGTGATGGAACATGTGAACAGCTAATAGAGGTCTTTTTAAAAAAAACTGCAGGTGAAGAAAATCACGACTTTCATGCCTTCCCATTATCTAGAGCAACTTCTGATACTTTAGAAGCAGAAAATTGTGATGTCTCCCAATCTAAACATTTTCAGACCTCCTCAATGGAGGATGTTTCCATCCCGTCTGAGGAAGATATCCTATCAAGGTCAGAAACTTCCTTGACAGATGAGAATGAAGAGGAATTTGTTTTCTCATGGCAGGATGTTGGGTTTCCAGTAGGTTATCAACCCCAAAACAGGGAATATCTGAGGAAGATATACCATCTATTCTCCCCCTATCTCCAACCTTGGATCATAAAACCTTGGCCCTGGGCAAACTCTTGGAGAAGCTGTTCATCTCCCAGCTGATGCACCACAGTAAATCTGTTGGTTGTCTCCACAACCCCATGACCTCCTTTCTCTCTGACTGACCATACCAGGTTTAACTGGGCCCTTTTCTCTCCTCCATCTCACTCTCCACCTGCAGCATTGCTCAGGGCTCTTGCCTCTCGCTGTGGCTCTTCACCATCTACCTTGCCCCTCTAGCCCATTTGATCTCCTCTCCTCGCATCCACTGTAATGCGGACAACATGCAGCTCTCCTTCAAGCTTCCTTCCACTGCCCCCTCTTCGTCCTCTCTCATTCCTGACTTTCAGACTGCCATTCAGGCCTGGTGTGCTGCTAACAATCTCTGCCTTAATGCCAGTAAGACTGTGATCCTTCTCATTGGGACCCCAGCTCCCTCCTTCCCTCCTACACTCTGGCCGCCCCGCATGAGCCTCCTTCCCCTCACCCTTTTGTGAGGCAATAAAACTTGGTGCCACCTTCGACTCCTCTCTCTCCTTCTCTCCTCACATTGCAGATCTTGTCAAGAAGGCCCCTTTTCAGTTGCAATTCCTCAGAGGCATTCTCCCTTTCCTCACCTTCCCCCAGAAACTCAATGTCTCCAGAGCTCTTGTCCTCTCTATGCTGTATAACTGCAACAGCTTCAATATGCCTAAATCCTCCCTTCGCCCCCTTCAACTAATCCAAAATATGACTGCAAGACATATCCTAGGCCTCAAGCTCAGGGACTGCATCTCTCTAGCCCTAAAATCTCTCCACTGGCTCCCGGTTGCTGCGAGGATCAAGTTTAAGACCTTCTGAATCATCCACAAGGGTTTCTGGGGCCTGGCACACCACTACATCCAACTCTCTCTCTCCCTAAATACCTCCCTGCCGGAGCCCTTCAGTCTTCTAGCTCCAACTCTCTGCAGATCAGATGCTTTTACAAGCAGAGAGTGGGGGTAGATCTCTCTCCTCCACAGAAGCCTCCCTTTGGAATGGCCTTTCTGCCCCGCTCAGACTTGAGCCGGATCTCCTTAAGTTCTGGAAGATTCTCAAGACCCTCCTTTTCTCTTCTTCCTTCCATCTCCCCCTCCCTTGCTAGTGTCTGCCCCATTTGGCTGGCTGCCTGGTTCTGTTTGATTCTTACAGAGTCCAGGCCCCCCTTGCCCAGTCTCCCCCAGCACTTTGGTCTCTCCTGACCCCCACCAACCTGCACTTGCCCTACTGCGCTCCCTCTCCCTGTACTAGCCTGGCTGGGCCTGCACCCGTTGAGCCCATCCAGCCCTGTCCTGCACTTAGCATGTGGACCCTCTTTCCCCTGCACTCTTTGCATTCCCCTGGCACTTGCCCACCTGGCCTCCCCTTATCACTCACATAGCCCAGGTGCCATTTTCCCCTCCTTCTCCCCTCCCAGCACTTGTGCGCTCTCCACTCCGACCTGCACTTCGTTTCCCTCCTTCGTTTCCCTCATTTACCTTATACCCTCACATCTCACAGTTATAGCAGGAGTGTGTGTTTTTTATTTCATGCTCCTGTGTCACTTTTTATGTTTGTTAAGAGCTTTGGCAAACTGGAGAATGCATTTAACAAAATATTAATTGAACCGTAGCCGGACTACACACAATTTATTACCCACAGTTTCTTAGTCCAGAAAATAGGATACTGAGAAAGAAGCATAGGTGGTGTGATGAATCTGATGATTTCATTACTCCTTTCCCAGGGATAACCTGTCCTCAAGTGGCCGGGGGACGGCAGCCGCTACCTGATCGTGACCTTGGGGGTGGTTATTTGAGGGAGGATCACATGAGGGATGGTGACTCTCAGAGGGATGAAATGACATCATCAGGTGAACAGTATCCCCGCCATTCAAGGGACCTTAGACCCCCTTCCTACAACCCTAAGAACAATGCCTTCCCTAATGGACTCATGGGTTGTACTTATCCTACCATTCACCTAAAAAGGACTGGGGCGAGGAAGAATAGGAGTATCCTAATGAAGATCCCTTTCCCAGTATTGTGACTAGAAAGATCCTCAATGACTCACAAGAGAGTTATAAATTCAATACTGTGACAAGGGAGCAGAATGGAGGAATTAGGATTACAAGTAAGAATCAGATACAGCAGTCTAGTCTTTACCCAAATCCTATTGGCCAGAGCCAGTATAAAAGCACGGAAAGACTCAGGAAGTATGAGAGAGGCCGCAGAGCCATTTCCCTGGGAGTGGATTGCAGTATCTAAAGCAGATAGTTCTCCTTTTAAACTTTAAGAAAACGTGATCAGTCTTAGTTTGAACACTTTGGTATTGGCAAAAGGAACCTGGGTAAGGGAGCCATCCCATGGAACTGTGAATATTGGCCAGTTGGAACTTTTTGATTTGGATTTATAACTTTTGTGTTGGATTTGAACATTTGCACACTTTTGAAAACAAGAGACAATGGGCCTCATTACGACTTTGGAGGTAGCCATGGCGCTATTAGTGCCATGGCTGTCTCCAAAATCGTGTCCGGGTCCGGTCTGGTGGAGGGGGGACTTACCGGGACATTCCGCCCTAGGCAGACCCGGTAAATCCCCATTCCAAATGCCATTCCCCATTCCCATTTGAGCCCCATAGGGCTCAATGGGAAGGCACTAATAACGGGCACGCTAATTGTGGGCCCGTTATTAGCTCCAAGGTCCCTTAACAGGTCTTGTAAAGAACCTCTGGTCAGACCACACGTCCTTTACGGTTCCTGCTAAGGGACCTCGGAATTGGGCGGTAAGGGATTATTGGCACCGGTCTCCTTAACGGTGCCCGGTATCCCTTACCGCCCACCTCGTAATGTGGCCCACTATCCTTTGCACCATAGAGTTATTTTTATAGTGTGAGTGCCAGAATATGATTTCGGACACAAAACGTATTCTTACTTTGGGGCGTCTTGACAAAGGACAGGCAGGGAAACTCCTCCTTGACTAGAGCTAGTGAGGCATTTTTCAGACCTCTTTTCATTTAACAAATGTTTGTAACCAAAACAATTCGTCCTCTGTATCTGCGTTTCATTCCTGGCTCCTCACAGTGGGCAGATGCAATGCCAGTATATGATAGATGAAATAGGCAAAAGCACACAGGACTTGAATTGCTACAGAGCTACTCAATCAGAAATGCAACGTTTGTTATAATCTACTGCATTCTTCCATAGACTGCAGAACAGCAAGCTGAACATAATGAATTAAAACTAATCAGTGACAGACACTGTCTAGGTTTTGCACTCTAGCTGCATCTACTACTATAATATTAATGGGAGAGAAAATATCTGGTCACTGCTGAGCTCTACAGAATGGGTTTATGCTTTGCTCCAGCTCTTCATGACTCCTACAATCGCTTGTACTCTGCAGCAAAGCCTTGGCATATGCCTTCTAGGCAGGGTTCCAGTTTCATCAGCTCGCCCCCCCTGACCCCTTCTGACAAACTGTTGTTTGAACCAATTCTACGTCTTGATTGGGTGATCATTAGAAACTATTAAACTTCTGTTAATTGAATGCATTGTTCGATAAGCATTTTAGGAACTTCTCGTTTTGTGAAACTCCCATCTGCAGATATTTTCTCTGGAATAGACTTTTAAGTATCGACCAACAATCACTGAATTTGACCCTGTGCAATGTTCTTCTACAAAATCAACAATTGTTGCTAGAGCAGAACAGTAAATATATTGAATTTTTGATGTAATTATATTGGGATTTTAATGGATTATGTACATATACGAAATCATCAGATAATAGTGTAGTTTTCTTTGTATCTTTCTTTATTTTGAGACTTAAATGGATCAGGCATTTGCAAGAAATCTTGTTGTGTGCAATTGTTTTTAATGTAATTTTGTATGTGTAATTTGCAATGGAAAAATAAATGGTGAAAGGTTTATTTAAACCATAATGCCAATAATAATAGAAATGTGATGTCTCCAAATCATCAAAACCACCCCTTCAGATCCTGCAAAGAATCTGAACGTCCTTTCAAGGTTCCCGTCCTTAATTTGCACGGAGTCTGCTCCCCCTATTCTTTGACATGCCATCAAGCCGTATACAACAGTTCCAGTTGACTTCATTTACCCCATAGCTTGTATGTCAGAGGGAACATTTGTTCCATTGGAGGTTGTGTTTCCCATAGGCAATCCTCTTAGCTGCATTACATGTATCCTCACTTGTGCCGACATCCAGGGGTACCTCTTCTCCGGAGATATGTATGCTGCACAGTTATGAGTAACCCCACAGACAAAGAAAGAGGAAACCAGTGGCAGGGTGTTGTAAGGTGGGCTATGATAAAGACCATGGACCTGGTGGTGGTAGTTCTGAGCATGCCGTGTCAGTTGAGAATTTTCTTGGTTCACACCATTGGGGATTTACACCAAAAGCCAGGGCAAATATTGTGATGGACAAGCCTGAACAGCCATCAAAGCCATGCAGTGCTAGGATCTGCACACTAAGACATCGCTATATTCAGATGAAGTTAACTCCCTTAAATTACCACCTTATGACAACAATATCTTCTTTCACTGATGATGGGCTTGGGTGTCTCATCCCTTTTGGAGATTTACCGCCCAACGAAATGATTAAAGATGGTCCTGGTTTCAGGCCCCTGGAAGTCAGGGAACGTAACAAACTATATAACTGTCTGGTTATCTGCAGGAGAAAACTCCAACACATTTTCGCTTAAAATGGATTGCTGTGTTTAGCCCACGACTATGGTTGCAAGAATCAAATTGCTGCCAAACTCTTATGGTGAAAGGACCTCAATAAAATGTATCAAGATGTGTACTATTAGTATACTCTAAACGGACCTACCTCCACAAGCCCTTGTAGAATTCTCACGCACATTACACACCCATAATGAACTCGAGCCGCAGATGGAATTAACATATTGAGTGTTGACGTCAAGAAAATGGCTGCTCCGAACACTCTGTGAAAAGTAAAACAATGTCAAAGACTTATGCAGGTAGTACAAGGACTGCATGATGCATCAGGTCACACAAATAAGAGACCATTTTCTTAATGCAGAGGTTCAGTTAACATTTTTCGCTTAGAAAGCCATACAATTCAGTGTCCAAAAAGCAATTCTGAATCCTTTCATGCTTAGGTCTTAGAACAATATAGAACGCAAAGGGCCTCATTATGAGATAGACTTTAATAGTAACAATATGCAGCATGTGCACATATGAGCTGTTTGTATCAGTCACTTGATTATGTGTGACAGGGTGAAGGTCATGACCCTGTCAGGGGGGAACAGGAACCCCTCCCTATCAGTGGTCCAAGTGTACACAAAGGAGTGGTGGAACTATCTTCCCTGCTGGCCTGCCCCGCTCCTCACGAACCCCATTGCCACGCCCCATCCACGCACAATCGAAACGCCCAAACAAACACACCTGCTGTTTAAGGGAATGTTCAGTGCAGTGCACTGAAGTACGAGTTTAAACTTCTTCCTACACTTTCATTTAAAAACTAAACCATTCCGGAACGGGTTCTTTTCAAAATAAAAGTATAGGAACAGTAACACCTTTTATATTTAAAGTAGAGGAGAACCGACCCCGCCCACTTCGACCCCTGAAGCACCTTTATGCACTTTGAATGTCCATTTGGGGGATACCACTCTTTATCGCCTAATGCCACCAAGTACATTTTCTGGCGAGTGCTATCACTTTTCCATTTCAGGTCTCCAACTCCCACAATGCACCTGGGAGAAACCAAGAAAACGTGGCCTGGGGCCATGAGAACGGGATAAAGAACAGACAAAGAATGAACTGGGAATGTCCTTGCCAAACAAATGAGGCACACAACACCCGACCCACCAACCACAGACTTACCCCAGGTGCATGGTGGGGCAATGGATAATGGCCTGGGGGTGAGGATAGACTGCAAGGGAACAGGAGAGAAATAGAAGGTCTGCCCAAACCGAATTGGCAACAAAATGCACCACAATATGAAGGAAGCCAGAGGGACAACGAGCGTTCAAAATCGTGCTGGAAAAGGAGGGGGGGCTTAAAGTGGTTTTGAACACTTTTTAAATGTGTTACCCAGCCCCTCGGAAAAACACTGGCACAGATTGGACCACAGAATCAGGGGAGCACTGCAGCTCATTGAAGGGGAGGGGAGACATAACCAGAAAAAACACAGTATAAAAGGGGAGTGAAGGAGAGAAAGAGCAATGGTTACATGAGTGAGGCCAGGGGGTGTGCAGGTCGACCGAGAGACCAGGAGAACGGACAGAGCAGCAGAATGCTGAAGCGTTGGTAGCAGAGTTTGAACAAAGTGCAGGAAAGGTATTGCACGTGTGAGTGAGTCTAGTTGTATGCCATGTAATGTGGCGAAGGGAGGATGGATTGTAAAAAGTGAATAGGATAGGGAGAGAGGATGAGGCAGTAATGGGAATAGAGGGGTGGGCAGAGCGAAGCAGAAAAGGTGTTGAAGATAGTGTTAAGAGATAGGCACAGAGAGAGTGGTAAGGCGTAGGCAGGTGAGAAAAGGGTATAGAGAGATGAGGGGAGGGGTTCAGTGAGAGGTCAGAATAGGGGTGTAGTGAAAGGTGATTAGAGGGGTATAGTGAGAGGGGAGGAGAGTTGGAGGAGAAAGGTGAGAGAGAAAGAGAGAGCGAAAAAGAGAGTTCATGGGGACTGGAGGGGGACAGATGAGGAAGAGAGGGATAGACAAGAGGACGGGAGAAGGAGGGATAAAGAGAGGGAGCGAGTAGAGGAGGAAGCATAAGCAACAATGTATCTGAGTCTGGGCCATCTTAACAAAATCATGTAATATCTGTTGAAGGTTATGATACCCTTAGGAAGTCCCAGAGGGAGCCAGTAAGATAAGGCTTCTGTCTTTAGGCCCTTACAGCTAGCAAGAGAAGATAGTAGACAGCAGGGGTTACAGACCTCTAATGCTCATCATCGTGGGAAATAGGGACCCTGGGCTGGCGTGGAGGAAGCCCATGGGAAGACAAGAGAGAGAGGGATGGCCAATAGTTGGACTATCATAGACATTCTAATGAAACCCTGAGGATATATCCTATCAGTGTCCCAAAATACCTCCATGTCAAGTTCCACAGGATAGCCAGTAACAGAAAAGGTTTACAGGCGAGGAACCCCTACCAACCTGGTGCAGGGGGGTTACCGGGACAGAATCCACACCTGTCCTAATGCAGGGAGTGGAAGTTGGGGTAGTCCCTGAAACACCCATTGGTTCCTTGAATCTCACTGTGGGTGCCACTCTTAAGCATCCCAGTAAATATTCTGGCCAGTGTTCTCCCTTTTCCATTTCAGGGCTAAGACGTGCACAGTGCACCTGAGAGCAACCAAGAAAACCCAGACAGAAGCCACAAGAATGGAATCAAGAACAGGCTGAGAACGAAGTGGGAATTTCTTTGCCAAACAGAAATGAGACACCCAACAGCTGACCCACCAACCTCAGACGTACCCCAGGTGAATGGCGGGGCAATGGAAAATGAAATTGGAGGCTACTACCACACCATCAGATCTGCAAACAAAACCATGCTGTAAAAGGAGGTGTGGCTTAAAGTGGCTTTGAAAGCATGTCAACTGTGTAACTCAGCCCCTGGGAAAAAGACAGACACAGATTGGCCCGTAGAGTCAAGTGAGCATAGCAACCAGTGAAAGCGTAAGGTGGAGACATGAACACAGTATAAAAGGGGAGTGAAGGCGAAATAGAGTGAGGGTTGCAGGAGTGAGGTCAGGAGGCATGAAGGTGGACCAAGAGACGAGGCAGAGGACGAGTGGGGGAGCAAAGTGCTGAAGAGTTGGTAGCTAAATTGGAGCAGTGTGCGGTGAGATATTTTACCAGTTGTATGAATATAGTGTGGTGAGGGTGTGTGTGTAAAGGGTCTGTGAGAAAGAGAGAAATAAAGATAGGGAGAGATGTGTAGGGGGAATTAGAGAAAGAGTAAAAATGAGAGATAGAGTGTATCAGGGGAGTTGCTAGGTCTGGAAAAGACCTGGGGCTAAGCTGATGTCAGAACTGTTGGGACTGGGGGCTAGCTAGTCTTTTGGCTGTAGCTCCTGAAGCTATAGCCCCCTTAACCGCCCCCCCCCCCCAGCAATGCCCCTGGAGTGTATGAGGTAGGGTGTGGTGAGAGTGCAAGGTGGTAGTGGGAGTAGAGGTGTGGGTAGGATGAAACAGAAAGGGGGTGAAGCTAGTGATAAGAAATAGGTGGAGAGAGTATGGTAAGGCATAGTTTGAAAAGACAGGTATAGTAACTGGTGTTGAGAGGGGTGTAGTGAGAGATGAGAATAGGTGCTAGCGAGAGGTGGGAAGAGATGTGTATTGAAAGAGAAGAGGGGTGTAGTGAGAGATGAGAATAGGGGTGTAGTGAGAGGTAAGTAGATGGGTGTAGTGAGAGGTGAGAAGAGGGGGAGGAGAAAGGTGATGGGAGAAGGTCAGAGAGAGTATGTGATGACCAGAGGGACAGGCAAGAGGGTGGGGGAGGAGGGAGAAAGAGAGGGAGCAAATGGAGAGAAGGTGAGAGTGTAAGGAGCAGGGTTTCTGAGTCTGACACAATCTCAACAACATCATTGCATATCTGGGTACACTTAGGAGGACCATGAAAGAGACAGCCATGTGTTGGACCCCCTTAAAAATTATAATGAAAACCCATGGACTGGCTTTTAGACTTTGTGTGTTCATGAGGCCATCTGTCACATATGGGCTAGGTAGCATTTACTACATGGGGAATGGGTAGGACTACTGCAAGCAGTACAAAAGGCCTGATTTTGCAGTCAAACAACTCATAGAAATAATCTATATAGTTTCACATACAATTGGGTTTTTCAAAAATGCCAAACCTGCTAAAGGGCAACTGGGGTATAGCCTGCAAGATGTCCAAGGGAAAGAAAGTAGCAACATCATATCTAGTAATACATCTGTAACTCCAAAAATGGAAGCCATATTTTAAACTCTGCACAAACTATGCAAGACTTTGGCTTCTTGGATTTGAATATTGGATGGGGTTTTTTCGAGATTGGGGGTCTGTATTAAAAATGTCTAAAAAGCACTACTTCAGTAACCAAGTACATCCTGTCTCATGGAACTGGGAACAATGGCCTTTCGTAACAAACAGACACTGCAGATCTGGTTCAGAAGAAAAGAAGCACTGTATGTGTCAATAACATTTGAAATATCAACTGACACACGATATGAGACCCATTGTTTAGATGAGTAACCTCTGTCGCTCTACTTACCTATTGTTGTTACTTCATATCCACTGGTAATTCGGGTAAACATGAGGTAAGTACAATAGGTAAGGTACAGGAACACAGACCACTGGCCACTCAACACCCAAACCGCCCTTGTTCTAACTGCCACTCCCAGAACATTCACTTTGCTACAGACTTAACATTCCACTATGACATCACAGACCCTGCATGCTACTCCATGGAAGCCAGAAACATAAAAGTACAACACCACTCCTTTTGCTATAACATCAACCAACAAACTACTTCACCATGAAAGTCCAGTGAAGATAAAAAGAAGCAACACCACAGACACACCATGCAGCACATCACTAAACAAACACTCACTGCACACCTATCATCCTACAACATGAACCCAGCATCAGGAAAAGCACCCTCATACACCACTACAGACTACAAGTGACCACCAAGTAAGCTGGTGAAAGAGGACCTAGATACATCAGGGAACACAGAAGGCAACCAAAACTGTGTGCAGTCAGAACCCTGAAAACGAAAGGGCAACAAATAAAAAACAACTGCCAAACACACAGGGCAAACAGTCCAGAATTACCATGCAACATGTGAACCTATATCTACTGCACACAGTGGTGTGCCAGCAGCTTGATTGAACAACTTACACCCAGTCCCCCTGCAATTAAAAGAACATTTAACCAAGCCTGTATCTATAGCCACAAGCCTTTGCAGCTCCTCACAGCAACAGTGACCACCCGAAGAAAACACCAGCCAGGCCATGTAGCGCTCTGCTAGAAGCCTTTCACAGCCTCCCACTGCAGCCTGAGGTCACACACCAAACACAAATACCAAAACCACTGGATCCAAAATCTACGCAATACCCCTGCTGCATTGCTCCATGTGGCACACAACTAACCACAAGCCCAAATAAGCCAATGCATCTCCCTTCAGCTAGAAATGCTAATGGCATAAACCATGCCCAAACAGACCAGGCTAACCCTAGTAGCTCCTCATGGCATAGCACTGCGAGTGAGGCAGGTGGCGTAAACCACATCCTAAAATAAAGAATATTGAAATCAAGTACATCCATGGAATCCAACTGGCTAGACCAGAAATTCTTCACACCGCTAAAAACACCAAGAAGATAACAACCTAGACACGTCTTCAAAAAACACACGAAACTGGTGATACCACAAACCTGGGAAATATGACAGAGTGACAATGTATATACACCATCCCAAACCCAGAAAATAAACATGCTGGACATTCCTTAGCACAAACAGACAATCCCTAACACAAACAGACAAGACAGCAACTCCCACTCGTCCAATGACTAACCCATGCAGACCACCCTGCACCCAAGAGTGCCAAAACTAAACATTGCGACCACCCTGCACCTACCAGTCCAATTACCAATCCATGCCGCTCACCCCACATCCACAACTTCAATCCAATCCATGAGGACCACCCATCACCCACAAATCAAAATGACCCAGACAACCGAATAGGAAGTAATACAATAAGAAAGGATGGGAAAAACACTGACTCCACTTAACCTACACATGAGTCCATGCCATAAATACAACACAATCCTAAGTAAGTGGCCTCCCAAACCTAGACTTCAAACCTCTCCTCCAAAATAGAGGGACCTGTAGCCCCTTCCCAACAGGTAAGGCCACTACAAATAAAAAAATATTGTAAACGATATCAGCCTCAATACAATAACCATTGCTCTTCATCTTATTTTGTTTTTTTACCACTTTACTCCTCCTTCATGGTCAGGTGCCAAAAAAGTCACCACTGTTTAGGATCCCAGAGAAGTAGGTATCACATTTAAGACACAAAGCCTTTTTGCCCGGTAACCCTTACCGCCCACCTTGTAATGAGGCCCATAGTCTATCCTTGTGTCCAAAACTTTCTAATCTGGCCCTCACATTAAAAACAAACAACTAAGGGTGCAAGGAAATGTCTCTGACTTATAGTAGGCAAAAAGTGTTCATGATCAAAAGTAAATGAGCAAATCCAACATAAAAGTATTTTCCAAGGAGAAACCCTTGGATCCAGAGGGGGATTCCTTTCCCCTGGGTTTTTAAGTAGAATAGAAACAGTGTCTCTTTCAAATAATAGTTTCTTGATGTTCAGATAGGATGGCAAAGGTGTCTCTTTCAAACAACAGTTTCTTTTGTTCTTTAAATTAGATTCAGAACATTCTTGTACAAACAATATATTCCATAATATTGAGCTCTTCCTTGGTTTCTTAGTACTGGATTTACTAAAAGGGTCTTATAACATTAAGCTGCTCCTTAGTTTCTTTGTACAACAATTCTCATTCAAATTCCACACAGGGTTTTATTTAACTTTCTTTTACTTTGGCGGATTACCTGATGTGCTTCTTCATCAGGCATCCTCTTGTGAGCTCTTCAGATTTCCTGGTGTACTCCCCTGCTGGTATCCTATCCAAAAAAGTATGTATGCAACTTCACAACTTCAAATGCTGGATGCCTCTACTCACCAAGACCTCATTCATGTGCTTCCTAGATTCCCTGGTTTACTTCTCTGCCAGCTATTTTGCACATGAGTATATTTCCTTTTTACAACTTGATTGGCCCTTCTGGTGTACTCCTCTGCCAGGAATCCTTTGGCTTGGCTCTTTGGCTCTCCTGATCCCCCGGTGTGCTGCCCTGCCAGGTATCTTCCCACAATTTTGAAAGTTCTTATTTTAGTTTCAAAGTGTCTGGTCTATTTGGCTGCCTGGGCTTTCATTTTGCATCTTTGGTGGATCTCCTGGTATACTCCCCTGCCAGGTATCCTTTTATTTGTTCTTCAGATCCACTGGTGTACCCTCCTGCCAGAATTCTTCCCACAATTGTAAATGTTTTATTCAAGTCCCAAATGCCTGGTATATTTGGTTGCCAGGACTTTTTTATGGACTTCTTAGATCCCCTGGTATACGCCCCTGCCAGGTATCTTGCCACAATGTCTTATAACTTTCTGTGCTTTCGGTTAGATTGCCTTGTATACTCCTGTACCAGGAATTCTTCTCTGGGGTCCTGCAGATCACCTGGTGTACTTCTCTGCCAGGTACCGCCCCCCCAACCCCAAATGTCTACTGCCTGGTGTATTTCTTTTACCATGACTTCTTATCAGGTTCACTGTCCTTTAAATATAGCACAGTTGTATCACTTCACTGTGTTTCTATTTGCTTGCTTAACATAATACTTGTTCCAACTTTCCTCACTTTGACATCTCTGACCTTCCTCCAGCCTTCCTTTCATCTCCACGCTCACCTGCCATCTTCTCACTGTGACCTATACTGGAGAATGCTGCTTCTGGGCACGGCCATATCTCTAGGAGCTCCTCTTCCGCTCCCGATACTCCGACAGTCCTCCAAAGGTACCTGTTTCACCTCTCCTTCCGTCTCGCCACGTCGGTATGTGATTCTCATGTTTGCGAGCTGCCACATGGATGTGCCTGTTCTCGGAACTTCTTACGGCACAGTCCTCTCCCGTTCTGCTTTCACTTTGCGTGCGGATGCCATTTTTAAATGTCCCGCACACTTGTGATTTAACCAAACAACAAGTTCGCACATTCAACTTTGGGTTTCTTTCAATCGGCATCAACTCCTTCCTCCTCTTCCTCGTCTCTGTACTTGAGGTTTATAGGAGTTGAAGTCACTAGAGTTTATGGGATTTCTAAAATAATGTTGTTTAGGAGTTGTACTTAGAAAAACATCAGAAACAGGAGATGTTATGTGCGGGTTGTGTATGAGGGAGGTATGAATGGGATGTTGACTAAAACGGCACTATGCCATCAAGGTTTAGGTGTCATAGGGTTTTCTTAAGGAGAAAGGGGGGAATACTGCATCTCTTCCAGTGGGCTCACCTCCTCCCACATGATCCTCCCTCATATTGCCACCCCCTGGGAAAGGAGCAGGTAGCGGCTGCCGTCCCCTGACCACATGGGAGGAGGTCTGTACCGGGGAATTAGTGATGACTCCATAGGATTCATCACACTGGCCTCCTGACTAGGATTATGCTCCTGGGACGCTCCAATATCACAATCAGCTCTTCCCACAATGGCTGCAGCTGGACCTTCCCTCCCACCTGGAACCAGAACTGGCATCCTCCTCCTTCCAATAACTCCCTTTTGGGCTCGGCCCTGTTTCTTACTTGATGGCTGTAGATGGAGCCTTGGGGGGACAGTGACTGTAAAGGTCGTGGCTGCCCCCCTCCGCCACAGCCCCTCACCTCTTTTCCTCTCCTCTCCAATGAAGACCGCATTGTCACCAATGAAATGATGTAGCTCAGTTATACGCTAGAGAGGACACAGAACACATGCACACCCAGCCTGCACCAGATCTAACGGTCACTCCCTAGATTTACATTCTGCCACACACATGACATTCCACTCTGGTATCACAGATTCACTGACATCACAAATCCTGCATGCTACAACATGGCAGACAGAACCATAAAACTACAGAACTCTGTTTGGTTTATTTGTTTTTTTCCAATGCCGATAGTCCTAAAGAGACACTAAAATCACCCCTTCTCGCACTCTAGACATAAACAGCCCTGCCCATTTACTCCTCTGTCTTATGTGAAAACCTTGTTTTATGCTTGCAGGGCATTTTCATGCAAGGGTAAAACAAATGGATTCCTGTGGAATCCACTCCAAAGAGCAGACAGATTCTATAAGAATCCATTGGTAAATGCTGCCGGCAAAGCATATTTTGCAGGCAGTCTTTACTTTTTACAAGAGTAAAGGTGATTTTGCCTGGTTTTACTGTTCATTTTTCCACTCTGCCTTGTAGATGTTTACATTTATATGTAGTGTACCCAACAACATGTAAGTGCAAACGTTGGTGATTCCAAGCATGCACATTTTATTTCTTAGAAAATGACCTCCTTTGTGTCTTACTGCAAAGATATGGATTTGCATCTTTTCAGTGAGTAATTTCTGTCTACCCAGTATGCGCAGTGTGTTTGTGAGCCCTGAAGCCCTCCACCAGCAATAATGGGCAGGTACACAAAGCAGTCTAAAGTCTTTTATTAGGGCACACAGTCATTGTGTCAGGCAGCTCCAGGGGTGGACTGGGAACCACAAGAGGCCCTGGAAATAATGGCGGTATATCACACATTTTCAACAAGCCCAGCCCTTTCCCTGAGAGAACATTTTGGTATAAATGTGGTTAACACATAAAAGAGGCCCAGGGTGCAGAGGCCTACCGGGAAATCTCCAGAGTCCCCTTTAGGCCAGTCCACCCCTGCCCACGGTGCAGAGGCCTACCGGGAAATGTCCAGAGTCCCCTATATGCCAGTCCACCCCTGGACAGCTCAAACAACCAGCTTTCATCCAAGGTGTGGTTCCACCTCTGCTGGCAGCCAAAGGTCACTTCAAAATTATAGTATTGTGCTGCAAGGGCAGATGCATATTAAAAATCTATCATCTATGGCATGGAAGCTTCACTGAACATGCCAAGTGCGATATGGCAGCAGTTGGAAGGCCATGTATGCAAATCGGTTCTGGGCCTACCGAAGTCGACATCCATGCCCGCTATCAGACGAGAATTGGGCCTGGTGTCCTTGGCTTCTTCGGTAGAGCAAAGCAAGATGAGACTATACAGAAAAATACTGATGGCGGATTCCCTGCCAATTTATAACATCATTGCAGAAGAACTTAAGAGCGGTACGTGCAAGGCACTCAATAACTGGGCGTATAGACAGCAAGAAACTCTTACGGAAATAGCATGCTCGGAAGAAAATCTGAAAACCAACCCTGACCGGGTAAAACGACAAATGGAACTAATGGATTGGATCACGAATATCGACACAGCTACCGCAAACAAACTATTGACTCATCTCCCACCGACATTCAACAAAGTCAAAACGCCCCAGAACTACTGTATGAAATTTCCAAACAAATGTATGCGAGGTACGTTTCTGAAAGCAAGACTCAATTTGCTGATGATGCATGAAATCCTGGCAATTCGCTCCCCGTCGATGGAGAACGGTTGCCGCCTGTGCAAAAACAAAGATCAAGTGGAAATTCTGAAACATTTAGTGTTGAGATGCCCAAAGACACATCAAAAGAGAGACACATATTTGCAATCCTGTTTGCAAGGGGCGGTAATGCTAGACGAAGATGCAGTGTGGAACAGGTTAATTTCAGGAGAGACAACGAGATGGACACTAACAATGGTGAAGTTAATAGAATCAGCCTTCAAAATGATTACCCATTTAATGACAGAGGTGACAGCATTACCAGATACCCCGGAGTGGGGAGGCTTCCAGATTTAGAAGACCATCCTAGATCGGACAAAACTCTGACAATTACATGCCAGTTGAAGAGCGAGACGAGAGAAAACAAAGTATCTTGAAGAAGAAAAGACAAGACAAGAGAAGATACATTAAGTCACACCTTGATCGACGGATCCTCAGAGTGGAAGATCCTTGTAAAAATCAAAAACATCTTTTTGATTAAAATTCAAGTAATAAAAAAATTTAAATTAAAAAATAACAAATCAAATAGGTGTTTCACAGATACCGTAATACTTTATAGAATGTCACAGTTTTTTCAGGGCTAAATCTCAATTCTGATGCTCTGTCCCTGTCTCTGTTATCAGGTACATGCAAAAACCTATTAATTATGACTCAAATGTACAATACACAGCGCATGGGTGCCATTTTTCTACTTTCGAACACTGATGTCAGCCTTCCTCCAGCCATACTGCAAGCCATACAGTATAAGACTTTTCGTTTACGATGCATTATGGTACAGCATAATGCATAGCACTAATGCAGGTTTCCCCCTTGTTCCACAAACATGTGTTGCCAATGCGCCCATGTTGTGGAACTGAAATGATCATCAATGGCATGTACCCAACCCTTTTACTCTTCCATCTTCCAATGGGAGTCGTGTTAATCCTCTTTGACTTTGGAGATCCAGTGTCCTGATTTCAACCAGATAGAACTCATTCTGCTAAACGACGCCCTGATTCTGCAGCATTAACAAAACAGTGTGTATGAAATGTGCGGCCTTTCTCTTACAGTACAATAGCTCAGTGGGCTACGCACTCACTGCTGCAATCTGTGTGTGATCTGCAGGTCAGAGGTTTGAATCCCGGCGAGGCCAACTCAGCCTTTCATTCTTCCGAGGATGATAAATGAGTACCAACTTCCGTTGGGTGATAAATTGTATGTAAATATGCTCTATGCACAGCACTCTGGCGGAAGCTCTTTATAAATCATTATCATATAAAAGTTTTGGGGTGAGGTAAGGGTACTGTGCACTCCAGCAGAATGCATGCATCCTCAGCCTTGGAATAGATTTCAGCATTCTGTAGTAATTTCATGTGTTTAGTAAAGGCTCTACGGGTAGTACAGAAACGTCTGCAGTATGCCATTAACCCACTAATCTGTCCTTTCAAAGAAAATGAAGGAAGATCATATGGATTTAAACTATGTCTGCTAATGTGGCAACCAAAGTTGTGTTCATTCACAGGGTTCAGTATCAACTACAAAAGAATGAATTCATCTTTTATTATGTGCTTAATACCAGAGACCACTCTCTAGGCGCACGACCAGGACTCAAACCTGTGTTGTTCTGTGTTGCCTTGTTTCCAAGACAAATGTGTTGCCCCTGAGCTACCCTCCCGACACCAGTATGGTGAGCCTTAGAATAGGAGGCAAGGATGCCTTGTTGTCTAAGCCATGAAAGGTGAATTTCTGACACAATTCTTTATACTGTTCAAATGTTCAGTTGTTTGAAGAGTATGTGTGTACCATCTCATCAGGGGAATACCTGTAGAAGCTAGCAATGACCTGATCATCCAACAAGGTAATCACTCACACTAGGTAACCAGTCAAGGGGGCACCACTGCTCTTCTTTCTTGGAACCATGGGGCTGGGATTTGTGTTACCATGGGGAACAACTTTGCCAAGGGGTTGTAAGGAGGAATGAGAGTTACTGGGTTGCCGCTGTCCAGTAAAAAGGTTTGCGGTGCTATGGGGGAAGCTGCCATGGATGAGGCTGATAGTGGGATAGATGTAATGCTGGTGATGAGTATGAATAGAGACAACAGTCAGGCCAGTTGGTCAGGGTGTCAGTCAGAGAATGGGGTACTGGGTTGACTTGTAAAGAAGTGGAAGGGATGGTACTCCTAAGTTAGGCAACAGTGCCATTCAAAGCTGCTGGGTCTCATTTCATGCAATGTTGGAATAATTTTTATTGGCTCTTCATGCTTGGCTGTAAAATAATATAGTGTAAATCTATAATTGCCACATGCTACTATTACACCATTCTAAATAGCAGGCACACATCTTTACTTAGGACATGCAAATGCTGCTTCTGGGTGCACAACTCAGAGTAACTGGTCTGCATCCAGGTACTGCTGTAACGGGGCCCCCGCACCCCTTGGAGTGCGGGGGGCCTGCCAGCACATGTCCTGTGAGGGGGACCCCTTGGACAAAAAAAAAATGTCTTTTCGTTTTTTTTTCTTGACTCTGCCTTCATAAAGAAATTATTTATGTTACAGCATAATAGAAATGATTTCTTTATGAAGGCAAAGTGACTACACAAAGAAACTATTTGTTTTTGAAGTCCGAGATCTGCTCGCACCCCATGACATGGAAGCCTTTAGGCTGGAGGACTCCATGTCATGGGGTGGGGGAGCTCTATGACTTCAAAAAGAAATAGTTTCTCGATACAGAGAACATTAGCATGGCCCCTGCGCCATGATGACACGCAAATTCGTGAAGCGTTCCAAAAAAAAAAAAACTCATTGTTTCTTTTTGAAGTCACTCTGCCTTCATAAAGAAATTATTTCCATTATAGTTCGGTGCTTAACAGAAATAATTTAATTATGAAGTCGGAGTGATTTAAAAAATTTCCATTTCTCTTTTAAGTAATAGGGCTCCCCTCAACCCTGTGACATGTGCAAGTGTATGGTGAAAGGGTGCACACTTAAATATATAGGTGACTGCCTGTGTGAGTGTATGGTGAAAGGGTGCACAATTAAAGGTATGGGCGGCTGGGTGGGCGTGTTGAGTGTGTGGTGAAAGGGCGCACACTGAAATGTATGGCTGGCTGCCTGGCTGTGCCTGTATTGTGAAAGGGTGCACACTTAAATGTATAGGTGGCTGCATGTGTGAGTTTATTGTGAAATTGTGCACACTTAAATGTATGGGTGGATGCCTGGGTGCCTGTATGGTAAAAGCGTGCACACTTAAATGTACAGTTGGCTGCCTGTGTGAGTGTATGGTGATATTGTGCACACTTAAATGAATAGGTGACGGCCTGTGTGAGTGTATGGTGAAAGCATGCACAATTAAATGTTGGGTGGCTGCATGGGTGTGCTTGAATGCTGAAGGGTGCACCCTTACATGTATAGGTGGCTACCTGTGTGAGTATATAGTTAAAGGGTGCACACTTAAATGTATAGGTGGCTTCCTGGGTGAGCCTATATGGTGAACGGGTTCACACTTAAATGTATGGGTGGCTGCCTGGGTGTGCCTGTATGGTGAACAGGTGCACACTTAAATGTATGGGTGGCTGCCTGGGTGTGCCTGCATGGTGAAAGGGTACACACTTAAATATATGGGTGGCTGGATGTAAATGTGTGTGTACGGTGAATGGTGTGTGTGCTTGTGTTCAGGGGCACTACGAAACCTAACATTTCTGGGGGGGTGCCAATTGTTCAAATGTTGGAAGAGGTGCTAACTTCATGGGCGGTGAGGTAGGGGCAAACTTATTTGTGTGGGGCATCTAACTTCGGTATCCAGTTATAATATCGAGAAAAAAAAGTTGAATGCAAAAATGTCGAAAATAAGAATGTTGAAAAAAAATTCAGAATGTGTTTTTTTATTTTTATGCTTTTTTGGGTTTAGGTAGTAAAAATAAATGGGGGGCTTGGAGGAAACCCCCCCATACATTTTTTTTTTAAAAAAACACGTTCGAAAAAAAAAAGTTCTACATTCTTTTTTTTGACATTTTTGCAGTCGACATTTTCACTATAAACCTCTAACTTCTTTATGCATTCTAATGAGACTATTCCACTGCAGCTTCAATGTTACAAGCAGTTAACTCTCTCCTGTAAGCCTGAAAGCACCACTTATGAGCTGCTGTGAGAATAGGCAGTCTCCTGTCTCCTCTCTACCCTTCCAATCACTTCTCTGGCATGCAAGTACTAAACCCACGTCAAGATTTCAACTGCCTAAAGAATTATGCATTTTAATGCAAGTACTAACAGTAAAATGCTTTACGTTAGTAATTGCTGGGCCTTTGTTAACAACGAAACCCATATGCCGTTTCACACATGTGTCCTGTTCTGTCTGGCAACGGCTCTGTAGGTCAGCCAGGTCGAGTCAACATAGACCAAAATTTCAAGGGGGATGTGGTGGAAGGCTGATGCCCAGTCAGCAAAATGGTGTTGCGCCACTACTTATGTTTAACCCCTTGGTTACTTATTGGTTATCTTCATTACTCATAGCCCTATTCTTCCTCGCCCCAGTACTTGTGCATGAGGCACTTTGACTCATACACAAGTACTGGGATGAGGTAGATGGATATGGAGGTAATGCCTGGCTTAGTTACCTGTGATCTTCATTACTTCTAGTCCCACTCTTCCTCATCCCAGTACTTACCTATGAGGCAAGGAGCCTCATACCCAAGCACTGGGACAAGGAAAAGGGATGTGGAGGTAATTCTGGGCAGAGAAGCTGATTTTGGGCATTGGGGCGGCGGAGGGGTTCAGAGATTGTGTGATAAATCATAATGCTCATCCATGTCCACGCTACGCAAGCATGATATGTTGCATTAGTGGCTAGAGAGGCATTTTGGTGCAGCCCGTCTAGTTATTTCTTAGTTTGACATGACTTTTTTTTAACTGGGCACCTCTGATAAAGCAGTCCTGCTAAGTGTGATTACCAAGCTAGACTTGCATTTGGGTGCTGCTAGTCTAGCCATTTCTTACTGCAGCATTGTATATTTTTCTGGGCATCTGTGATAAAATAACCATGATAAGTGTTATGTCTTCGACTGGCATTTTGGTGCAACCAGTCTAGGTATGGCATGCTTTATTGTACAGTTAGACATGTTTTCATTGTGGCATGGAATTTTTAATAGCAAAGCATTATATTTATTAGTGTTAATGTTGCCGTGCACTGTTGGTGACTTACATGTATTGGATTTTTGGATTGGTGTTACCTACAAAACAATTGCAAAAACTCTGTCCTTTTATCCATTTCTGTCAGAAAGTGTGCTGTATAATGCATTAAAACACATATTTAAATCTTTCTCGTGGCGCAGTGTGCGATGTACCCCTGCTGCAGCACGTTTGTGCATATTATGTAAGCCTGGTAATCTAGGCCGGCCCAGAGTGTGGCACAACACGTGATTTGTTGCTGAGTTGGGGGGCCCTCAGTATGGTTCGCAAGGGGGCCCCCCAAATATTGTGCTACGCCGCTGCATCCAGGGGAACAGAGTGAACGAGAAGCTCTTCCACCAGCCTTTTTAGCGAGTACCCCAAAGTCCATAAGTTTCATCATCACAATCCACTCCTTGCCCTCCACCCGACCCTCTTCAACATGAAAGTGTCATCCTCCAGCTCACGTGAGCTCTTTACACCTCCACCCCACCCTAGAGATCATGTTCTGAATCCAGCCCCCCGAAATCAGGTTCTGAACCCTGCTCCTTTTCCTGCTATATTTCGTCATCATACGTAGGTTGGTTGGGTTCTATGTGTTTTTTTTCTGCACATTTTTTCATTGTGGCTCTTTTTACCACTGATATTTACTGCTTGTGCCACAAAATACAGAGAGAGACCTCCTCACTCTCTCTCCCCATCCCTGCCCCACACAGTCGCTCACACTTAAAACCCCATATTCCCTTACCCAAACACCCCTCTGTATTTTGCTGTAAAAAGTGGTAAAATAAAATTGGTTAAAAAGTCAGCTGCAAAGAAATTAATGTAGTGAAAATTGGACGACAGAAAGTTTGGTTACTGGTTGGTTGGGCCTCTGCCCTTTTTTCTGTGGCAATGGCTCATCCTAGATGACTTCTGGCACTGGCAGAGGTGTTAGCACTAAAGAAAAGAAGCATAAAACCCTGTTAACATCATGGGCCCTCACAAATGGGGAGAATACAACATTACAGTATCAAATCTGTTCAATGCCTAGTGAGAATACTTTTAATGGAATGGGTTTTAACGGTGAGAGCGAAATAGACACTATTGTAACCCCATACCGTTTCAAACCATTTCAGTGGCAAAAATATGGTATTTACAAAACTTACTCAGGCCAGTGCATGGGACCTTGTTCTTTGCTTTAGACACTCAGATTTTCTGGTGGCATATCAAATAAGGGTCAACAGGCAAACTGTTGTAAGTATACCTATATTTTACCAAGCTGGTTAAAAGCAATTGTGGCATTAAACATGTTCAGAGTTGGTGTAAGACAATATAAGTTTTGCATCAAGTTAATATACATTCTTAAAAGTTAACTCATGTTCAAGAGTTACAAAAATGCCCTATGCACTCAGCAAGAGACTGCATTCTGTGATGAATCTGATGATGTCATCACTCCTTACCCATAAGTAGCCTCTTCCATGTGGCCAGGGGACGGCAGCCGCTACCTGATCCTGACACTGCGGGCAGCTATAGGAGTGAGAACCACATGGGGGAGGCGACCCTCAGGGGTTAGCAACACATCATTGGAGGAAGTCACATACACCCCATTTCCTTTTAGAGATGTTCCCTCCATTCCACATGCCCTGATGGCATATTGTAACACTCTCCCTCAACTATTTGTCAAGAGAACTTTAAGTATTCCCCAATATCGCAAAAGGAAGTTATGTCAATAACTGAGAGGAGGAAGAGGCAGGAAGCATTAATGATTACTCCCAATGGAGTCCAACATCAGCCTCTTCAACATCATACAATGAACAGCGCGCAAACACCTCAGACAAGGGGGGACGGAAAAATGAAGATGACTAAGATCGAAAAACCAACACAACGGTCTAGTCTACAGAAGTTGTTCAATCATGGCGGGAACTTTAAATCTGCCACAACTGGCAGACACAAGAGAGAGCTGCAGAGCCAGAGCAGTGCTGACACCAAAAATGCTGAGGAAAAGCACGCCAGGGAAAGCGACGAGAGGCCAAATGCGGACGGCGAGAAGAGGAACCTGAATGCACAACAAGCGCCGCCAGAGAGGGAGTGGCAGCCGGAAGCATACATGGCAGAGAAGGGAATAGCGAAAGCCCAGTGGCTAACGGGACACACGCCGAGCCAACAGATTGAGCAAAACAGACACCGAGAGACTCAGGGGCACTTAAAGTACCTGGTAAGCCCAGGGAAGACGGACGATATACCGGGTTACTTATGATATGATATGGCATTTGTAACGCGCCTATACACAAGTGTTTCAAGGCGCGACGAGGCAGGGGGGGGGAACAAGGGAAGACAGACAACGATCTTACTAGGCCAGGTGTCATTCAGATCGCGCAAGTGCAAGGGTAGAGGGGAAGGGAAAAGTGCATGGGGGAAAGGGAGAGGGGAAAGTGCAGTACAGGGTTATAAGCATACATAACAAGGGCCAGCTGGTGGCAAGTGCGAGGTAAGTGCAGACAAGTGCTGGGAAGGGGGGCTGTATGGATACAGACACAGTCCCATAGTGCAGGGGTTGCCGTGGAGGCAGTGCAGGGGAGAGTGGCTGGGCCGAGAACGGTGAATGGCCCAGTTGCAGATTCAGTACAGTTTCAGTAGTATTAGCAGGGGAGAGGGGGAGAGAAAGCGGAGGCAAAGAGGAAGGTTTTGAGGTGCTTCCGGAACCGGAGGTGGTTCTCCTCAAGTTTCAGGGAGGTAGGAAGGCTGTTCCAGAGAGAGGCCCCTGCAGTGGAAAGAGATCTGCCCCCAACTCGTTGTTTGGAGAAGCGGCTGACCTTGAGGGAGTTGGAGGCGGATGAGCAAAGAGCTCGAGAAGGAAGATATTTAGGAAGAGAGAGTTGAAGGTATTTTGGCCCAAGGCCCCAGACGGCCTTGTGGACAATGCAGAGGGTTTTGAACTTGATCCTCGCAGTCACTGGGAGCCAGTGTAGTGATTTCAGTCCTGGAGAGATACGGTCCCTGGGCTTGAGGCCAAGGACAAGTCTTGCAGTCCTGTTCTGGATGAGTTGCAAAGGGCGGAGAGTAGAGGCGGGCAGATTAAGATAGAGGCTGTTACAGTAGTCCAGCTTAGAGAGAACCAGGGCTCTAGAGACAGTGAGCTTCTGGGGGAAGGAGAGGAAAGGAAGGATACCTCTGAGGAGGTGTAGCTGGTAGTGTGACTTCTTAGATACGTCGGATATGTGAGGAGAGAAGGAGAGTGTGGAGTCGAAGATGACCCCAAGGTTTTTTGCCTTGCAGGTAGGAG
Organism: Ambystoma mexicanum; assembly: GCF_040938575.1. Taxonomy (NCBI): domain Eukaryota; kingdom Metazoa; phylum Chordata; class Amphibia; order Caudata; family Ambystomatidae; genus Ambystoma; species Ambystoma mexicanum. The sequence continues at coordinate 874,334,661 of NC_090936.1, forward strand.
TAGGAAGAGGGCCCAGAGAGGCCGGCCAGAGAGCAGCAGGGAAGGAGGGAGTGGGAGTGCCGATGAGTAGAATCTCAGTCTTACTGGCATTAAGGCAGAGGTCGTTGGCGGCACACCATTCATGGATAGCAGAAAGACAGTCAGAGATGAGGGAAGGAGAAGAGGAGGCCGAGGGTAGCCTGAAAATGAGTTGGGTATCATCCGCATAGTACTGAAAGTAGGGGCAGAGAGCGGCGATGTGGTGGGCGAGAAGTGCCAGATACTGGTTGAACACCCAGGGAGAGAGGTTAGATCCCTGGGGGACACCACAGGTAGAGAAGAAGATGTCAGAGAGGAAAGACCCAAGTTGGACCTGGGAGGGTCGATTTGAGAGGAAAGAGGTCAGCCACGCCAGAGCCTGACCAGTGATACCGAGGTTATCACGGAGACGGTTGAGCAGGATGGTATGGTTGACAGTATCAAAGGCAGAAGAGAGATCAAGCAAAATGAGAACACATGGAATGTTAGAGTCAAGGTTCGAGAGCAGGTCCTCACGGATGTTCAGGAGAGCAGTTTCCGTGCTTCTGGCAGCTCTGAAGCCAGACTGATGGTCATGAAGACTACCAACACATTCAGCATGGAGATTAAGCTGGGAGATGGCCAGTTTCTCCAGGAGCTTTCCCAGGAAGGGAGTGATAGAGATTGGGTGATAGTTAGCTGGGCAGGAAGGGTCGGAAGAGGGTTTCTTAAGAATGGGGTGCACAAGGGAGTGCTTGAGAGAGGATGGGAAGACTCCAGAGGCGAAGGAGTGATTGCAGAAGTCAGCAAGGGCAGGAGCCAAGGAGTCAATGTGGTCCTTGATAGTTTTGGAGGAACAGGGGTGGACCTGTTTTGATGAGACTTTCATAGATCGGACTTGTCTTGAAACCTCGTCAGCAGAAAAAAGGGGAAAGGAAGAGAAGGAGAGAGGAGGGGTGGCTGCAGAAGAGCCAGAGGAAGGGCAGGGAATAGAGGGGGGGAGGTTATAGGAGGAGAGTGAGGACAGGATGTCCTGAGTTTTTGAAATGAAGTGAGAGGCCAGTGCCGTGCAGAGGGCCTGGAAGGGGACAGGAGAGGTAGAGACTGCAGCAGGGTTGGCCAGCTCCTTGCAGATTTTAAAGAGTTCGGCCGAATTGTTAGATGCCGCAGAGATGCGGGCTTGGATAAGGGCTCTCTTCTTGGTGAGAACGGAGAGCCGGTATTGCCTTTGGAGCAGGCGACAGGCCAGTTTGTCAGAGGATGAACATGAAGCACGCCATTTCCTCTCTGCCACCCTGCACTTGCGCTTAAGGGTGACGAGATCCGAGTCATACCAGGAGTTACATTTGGCTTTGGGCTTCAGGTGGATTCTCATGACAGGGGCAAGGATATCAAGAGTATCAGATATAGCGGAGTGGAGAGGGCTGTGTCAGGGTGGGAGTCAGCCGAAGGGGGAGGAGGGGGCAAGAAGGTGGCAGCGAAAGCCTCAACTGACACGCGCTTCATGGGTCGGATGACCGAGAAGGAAGGTGGCAGTGATGGGGGTGGCTTTGCCTGTGGGGTAGGGAGGGTGAGGTGGGAGGAGAGGAGAAAGTGATCACTCCAGGAGAGAGGAGTGGAGAGAGGGACAGAGAGGGGAAGGTCAGAGGAGATCAGGGCATCAAGAGTGTGCCCTGCAGAATGAGTCGGCCCAGACGGGAGAATAGAGAGTGAGAGAGAGTCGCAGAGGTTGCGAAAGAGTCCAGAGGGGGGACAGGAGGCATCCAGGTGGATGTTGAAGTCTCCAAGAAAGAGGAGTTGAGTGGTTGAGGACAGGAGTGAGGAGGAGAGGTCCGCCCACTCGGAGAGGAAGGAGGAAATTTGACCAGGTGGCCGATAGATAGTAGCCACGGTAAGGGAATGTCTAGGAGAGAGAGAGAGTCGGCAGACAAGACATTAAAAAGAGGAGTAGGTCTGCATGGGAGTAACAGTGGCAGGAATCCACTCAGGGAAGATAAGGGCCACACCTCCCCCCGCACGGTTGGGCCTGGGCACAGAGAGGATCTTGTAACCGTCGGGTAGGAGTGTGTCAAAGCTGGTGACAGAGCTGGCCGTGAACCATGTCTCAGTGAGACCGAGTACGTCAAGGTCAAGTTCCTCAAGAAGGCGGCAGATATCAGAGGAATGTTTGACGGCAGAGCGAGAGTTAAGAGTGGCAATGTGGAGAAGTTTGCCATCTTTGAAGGACTTCCGGGGAGGGGTACAGATCAGAGGTACGCCCTGCAGAGGTGAAGAAGGAGCATGAGAGGGGGTGGGGAGGGAGGGAAGAGGCAAATTAGTCGAGGACAGAGGAGGGGGCACAGCAGGAGAGGAGAGGAAGTTGATGAGGCGTGGGAAGCGTCTATCGAAGAGGTGAAGGTTGGCCTGAGGGCCTTGGACCAAGACGGTCCCATTAGCATAGACATTAATGATGGCCTTAGAGGAGTGGAAGGAAGCCAAGAGGACATCCCACCGGGTGCCACCATTAATTAGAAATGTCTGCTGCTCTGTAGAATTAACGAGAGAGATAAAAGATAAAGTAACTGCTTGCAAGCCCTGGCCAGAAAGTATACCAGGCAAAGTCAAGTGCATTGAATGAAATTGCAAACCAAGTGTTTGAAAGACTGCATAGAGGACCTGACAGGAGAGTATACTAGGCAAAGTCAAATGTGTGTAATATAAAACAGTCCAGGTGTGTGCAAGGAAGGGAAAAAAAATGGCGTCCTATAACTGGCAGGTGATTATACCAGGCAAGGTCATGTATGTGTAAGAAAATGCAATAATAAGAGAATCTCAAGGAAGACCCATGTCCTTAAGATTGTAAATGGTTGCAAGGAAGGAAAAGAGCTTGGCAGGAGAGTATACCAGGTGTTCTGCAAGTCTGGGACCTGCACTCGGACTACAGTACAGTAAGAAGAGAATCTCAAAAGATCCATGCCCTTGAGAGTGTGAAGGGTTATAAAGGTGGAAAGACAGCCTGGCAGGAGAGTATACCAGGTGATCTGCAAGCCTGGGACCTGCACCCAAATTGTAACACATTGAAAAGAGTATCCTCAAGAAAGACACATGCCCTTAGAATTTTGAACTGTCTTTAATGTAAAGAGAAAGGAGCCATTTCCCTGGGAACTGTGAACATCCCAAGAGAAGGGAGTTATCCTCTTGGGTTACAAGGAACTTGCTTATCGTTTGTTGGAACGTTTTGTTTTGGTAAAAGGAATCTGGGGAAGGGTGCCACTGCCTGGAATATTGAACATTGTCCACTTTTAACTTTTGTTTGGATTCATCTTTTTATGTTGGAGTCAAACATGTGTGCACTTTTGAGAACCACAGACAATATCCTTTGCACCTTAGAGTTAGTTTTAGAGTTTGAGGGCCAGAATAGGATTTAGGACAGAGGAACTATTTTTTTGTTGGACAAGGAACAGACCCATTCGTTTTGTTTGAGGTAGGGAAGTACCCCGTAGATTAGGGATACTGAGGCATTTTCCAACCCCTTTTTTTCATTTAAATAAATGTGTATGACCACAATCATAAGCTCCCTGTGTCCGTATCTCATTCCTGGCTCCTCACAATTCTTTATACTCAAGCAGACATAATTCCCAGCTCTTCAAATTAAGTGTAGTTAGAGTTGGTATTTAGAAGACGAGACATCACTTCCAGCACAGCTTTAAATAATAGCCAGTAAAAAAGAGGCAGTTTTACAGAAGCCATATCACTCATACCTCATTTTCAGATGATAGTCAAAGACAGTCTGTTTAAAGTTGAAATGTCACCTACAGATGTAGAGTCCAGGGGGAAAGGTGGCAACTAACTGCTCCTGTGGTTCTTTAGCAATGGTTGCAGGAATCTCACTTTGCCCCTATTGAATTGTTTACAGTTTTCAGTTTCTGGCTATACATAAGAGTGGAGGCTGCTGAATTTGTTAATTGGGGGGGGGGGGGGTGAATATGTCCCCTGAATATGCAAGCATGACCAATCCTAGCGAGAGAGCCCAAACCAATCAAGAGGAGTTGTGAGGGATTCCCCCAAGAAAAGGTTTAGAATAATGGCTTAAAATGGTGCATTTTACAGCACAATTTTTAAAAACAATTTGGTAAAAAGCCAAACAGTTTGCCATTGGTTTTGTAGGGTAACCCATGTAAAAATCCAACAGTGCACAGGACCATTTCCCCAACACATTTTCATGATGCCTTTGTCCACAATATGTGCCAGTAAATTAACATTTTCAAGCTGGCTGTACCCATACATTTTCATGCTGGCTGCACCAACATATGCCAGTATTCCCAAATAAGAACATACTGATGTTTGCTTTGCACATAATGCCAGTAAGGATACTATAAAAAAAAACATGCCCACGCTTGTTCTGCAAATATATTGCAGTGCCCCCACGTAAGAACATGCTTCAATTGGCTTTATCATTAAAAATGCCATCACACGGTATGAATGCATGTCCAAACTGGCTGCATCAAAATGCCAGTTTAGCCAATCAATAACACTTATCATGCTTTATCAAAGATGCCAATACAAAAGGTCGTGCCACAGTAAAAAAATGGCAAGACTAGCTGCACCAAAATGCCAGTCTAGCTATATAATAACACGCATTATTTATTTATTTATTAATAATGTGTTACAGTTTATATTTAAACTTTTCACATATTTATAAATTATATGAGATCCAATATAAATGCATTATTAAATATAAAACTAATGAAAGAAAACCGCATAAGAAGAAGAAGAAGAAAAAAAAAAAAAAAAGAGAAATCTATTACTTGTTACATATTATTACTAACAACAAACGAAAATTTAAGTTACCATTAAGCTCATCATAATTTAACATTTATAGTTCTTGCTATTCTTCTAATCTTTAAACACTAATAGCGATTACCCATGCTGACGTATATGGAGCAAAGGTTCATAAGTCTCTGCAGAACTCAATGCCATGGTATTAAACAGGTTAATACAGAGATGTTCAGAGTTCTTTCAATTTCCAACCATACTCTAAAGGTGGCAATCTGCAGCTGCTTACTTTGAGTGTTTGTGAGGCGGTGCCAAAAATCAACTTCCCCTACAAACTCCATATCATGGACAAAGTTGCCGTAATTTGCTAAGTAAGTGTCCATCATATTTACACAACTAGTTAGGACATGATTAGCTGTTTCTTTACATCTCTTGTCCTTGCAGAGTCTACAGTATCTCTCTGTAGAAGGTAAGCTGTTATACTTGCTTTTGTTGGTCAGCAGCGGCAGATTATCAACCCTCAATAGGAGTAGAAATCGTCTGAGTCTACTAGAAGGACTAAGGGTTAAATATGGCTGCATTTGCTTGAATGAGTAGAGCATGTAATGTATGAATTTATATTTTGGAAGCTTGTCGAGATGTGCATAGTTTTCTAGCCAATCCCAAAGATCAATTTTTTTGGATAGAGCTTTTTTTTGAGGATCATTGAGCTTCTCTCCACTCATGGTCCAACATATTGTCCTCAGGAGGGCTTCAGTCTCTTTTTTCAAATGGCATTTGGTGGTTTCTTTTGTAATTTCCATGCCATATTCTTTTAATAGCCGAGATTCTGGTTGTTTAGATATCTTTAAATACAGTTCTGCTCTCCTTTTCAGGACAATGGACCTTAGGGAGGAGACCCCAACTTCCAATCTTAACAATGCCATTGGGATAGATTGAGGGAGGCCTAGGATTCTTTTCCAGAACTTCCCCTCTATCACTTGCAGCCAACTTAGGTCCATTTGCAGTAGGGCTTCCAGCCCGTAAACGATCATAGGCGTTAGAACCTGTGTATAGATTTGACGGATTCCACATAGAGACATTCCACAGTTCTGTCGTGCAAATTGGCTGATCAACGACGTTACTTGAGCTGCCCGATTTTTCCTCATTTGGATGCAGGTGTTATAGCCCAGTTTAGCATCAATTTCAACCCCAAGGTATTTGTATTGCTGGGTATATTTAATTTCTGTTCCATGCAGTATTAATCTGGGTCGTGCAATCTTCTTATTTGAAAAGACCATCACCTGAGTTTTCTCCTGATTGATATTTAGGTCGTTATTTGCAGCGTATTCCCATAACTTCAAAGCGGACCTCCGTAGACCGCTGAAAGTATGATCCATAATTATCAAATCATCTGCATACGCTAACACTGCGCAATGGATAGTGCCGACTACGGGAGAGCAGTTATTTTCGCTTAAGATTGCACCTGGAAGGTCATATGTAAACAGATTGTACAGAAATGGGGCCGTCACGCATCCCTGCTTGACGCCACAGTTCTGTGGAATCCTAGCTGTCAAATCACCCTGAGCACTAAGTCTGCAGGCCACTGTGTTGTCCTCATGCAGTAATTTTAGGTAATACAGAAGGGTCTCAGGGCAGCCTAATAGCTCGAGTTTTGCCCACAGTTTTTCTCGGCGGACTGAGTCAAAGGCTGCTTTAAAGTCTACAAACAACGCATATAATGGAGGCTTGCCTTTTCTCAAGGCTTTTGAACGCAGAGTGTCTAAAATGATGATATTGTGGATTGTGGAATAGCCTCTTCGGAAGCCACTCTGAAAAGTATTAAGTATTTCAGTTTTGGTTGCCCATTCTTCCAATTTCTCCAGTAAGAGCGATGCAAAAAGCTTCCCTGTGCAGTCAAGCATTGAAAGTAGTTTAAAATTACAGGGATCCTTCCTGTCACCCCTCTTGAAGATAGGTATTAAATAGGCATGTTGCCATGATTTAGGAATTCTCCCATCCGCCAATACTTTGCCAAACAATATGCTTGCGAATTTAGCCCAGAATTCCGGCTGGCTCCTCAGCACAGCGTTTGAGAGGCCGTTAGGCCCTGGAGCCCTGGACGACTTAAGCTTTTTAATTTTTAACACGCATTATGCTTTCTTTATCAAAGATGCCCAATACAAAATGGCATACCAAATTAAGGAATGACTAGATTGGCTGCACCAAAATGCCAGTCTAGCTATGCAATAACACTTATCATGCTTACTTTATCAAAGGTGCCCAATACAAAATGGCATACCACAATATGAAATGGCTAGACTGGCTGTGTTGAAATATCAGTATAGCTACATAATAACACTTATCATTCTTGCCTTATCAATGATGCCCAATACAAAATGACATTCCACAGTAAGAAATGGTTAGCCTGGCTGTACCAAAATGCCATACTAGCTACGTAATAACACATATCATGTTTGCTTTATCAAAGATGCCCAATACAAAATACCATGCCACATAAGTAATGAAATGGCTATACTGGCTGCACCAAAATAAATGCTAGTCAATGTACATAATAACTTATCATGCTTGCTTTATCAAAGACACCCAATAGAAAATGCCATGCCACAGTAATAAATGGCTAGACTGGCTGCATTAAAGTGCTAGTCTAGCTACATAATTACACTTAACATGCCTGCTTTATCATAGTTGCCCTGTAAAAAATGCCATGCCTGCCCCTGAGCCCACAGCTCCTTGCACACACACAATGTGATTATGTGGCATGCAAGGCGCTGGAGGATCCAAGGGGCACGCATGGTCTTTTTTTAACAGGGCATCTATTACAGATGCCTTGTAAAAAGTGCCATGCCTGCTCCCTAGGTGCTCCAGCGCCTTGCAAAGGGAGCTGATTTTGTCTGGTGTGGAGGGGGGGGGTCATGCAACAACCCCCTCCGACCCGAATCACCTCCACAGCCCATAACAAACACAGGCACACACACATTGACACATAGCATGCCCTCGCTCATTCACACACGCACCAATCATCAAACACTCACTCATAACACACAACAGAAGTATACACTGATACATACACATGCATAAATTACCTTGCCTTCTGACGTTGTCCTGAAGTGTTCTCCCAGCACTCCAGCTTCCACGTAGCACCTACAGGAACCAGACAGAGCACATCATGGTTCCTGCACATGCACGCAAGAACTGGGGCGCTGATGACAAAGAACCCCGCTCAGTTTGTATGTGCAGGGATATACAAACAAGCAGAACTTTGACATTTCAAGCCACTCTAGGAGCATTCACTCAGCAACAAAAAGCAGATGAGGCCAGGAGTGCTCAGTGTTTACATTAAGCTGGCTCCTCTATAATGGACAAGGGTGCCCATGGATAGGTGCTGCCTCGCCCATTATGGAAGAGCCACCACTAGTACACCCTCAATTAATCTATGCACAGGGTTAGTGTGTCTGGAGATTACATAATGTTGACTTAGAAGCCATGTACATGAACTGGACTTTTGGTAATGCAGGGATTCTGAGCACATTAAGGGATCCATAGACACACCCCAGAGTGGAAGGCTATCAGGGTAGCTCAGCAGGTTGAGGGACTGCTGCTGAGATGTTGTATATTTAGAAATGGCTGTAAATCATAGGACTTTTTACAATTCCTTATTAAAAAAAAAACAAGTGCTAGAAAATGTGTTTGGTCAGGGTATGGGTTGGGCTGGTAGCTTGCTTATTTTCAGGGCAGGGATGGGGGAATTGTTTCCCCCAGTAGTGAAAATCAAAAGTTGGCACCCACGACCCCATAGTTTAATTTCCTATTAACTGCTTTCAGCACAATAGAAGCATTTATTTGTGATTAAACAGTTTGATAAGCATATAATATCTTCAGAAATATACCATGTGATAAAACACAAAGCAAGGGACACAAAAATCACAGGGTATTTCTGTGATAGTCCTACAAAAAAAGAAACACATTTGAAAGAAAACTAGTGAATGTAAGTTTAAAGGGGAAGTTTTCAGAAATTGTATTTGCCCAAAGGATAGGGCATGTATTTTTTAGCATATTTGATCGATCCGTAAAAGATGTCCTATGCGTCTTACCTTCGATTCAGTTTTTTTCTATACAACTGTAAGCTGCAGATTTGGAAAAGAATAGTGTGCACAACAAGTAGGTAGCCTGATTTTAACAGAGATGGTGTAGTAAACTCTTGCACAGATGACAGGAGGCGTGATTACTGGCTGGATGTCTTTTATTGCATAAGGGACATCTGCCGGGAACATGTAAGTAATAAAGAGCCAGGCGGCTAGGCAAACGTGCCTAATAACTGCTGCAGGGCTGTGGGACTGGAATGTCTCTTGATGCAAGCCCCCAGGCCCCGATCTCGGAGGAGCCGGCAGGACGCGTCTTGCCGCGTCCTCTGATGCTCCCGTAATGCGCGCGAAGCGCGCAGGGGTGGTCCTCGCTGCCGTGGCGAGATCTCGCGAGAGTTGGTGACTCTCGCGATATCTCTACACACCTCCCTTTGTTGAGAAAAAGGAAGTTCATTGCAAAACATAGTCACTCTATCTCACCGGTCTTCTGTGCTCTCTTCTCGGTCGGTCACCCTTTCCAGTGCGATCTTCCTGTTGCTCCTGTTCTGGTTCTGGCATGGGTGATTCCGGTTCCATCTCTGTTTCTTCCCTTTCTTCGTTGTTTCTCTCAGGCTCCCGTTCTTCCCTTCGCTCATTGACTATTCCTTCTTCAGCATGTAGTCTCTCCGAGGTTCTTGCTCTTTCTTGTCTCTTCTGATATAGGGCTACTCCTTCCAGATTCCATGTGCGCCCGTCCTCGGTGCGGACATGGTTTGTTCCCCTGTGAATCACTTTGGTGGGTCTGCTGAACCGAGAGCCCGTGATTTGGTCTTTTTACGGTAGTCTTATTTTGACCCAATCTCCCCGCCCAATGTCTGACGCTTGCTTGGTTCTTCTTCTTTGGTCACTGCACGTTTTCATGCGTGCCTTGCTGTTTTCAATTCTCCACACCACTTCTGACATGTCCACTGCTTCATCTTCTCCCACTTTGGATAACCATGGTGGTAGGAGCGTGGAGGCTGCACTCCTCCCTCTCAACATTCGAAACAGTGATATTTGTGTGATTCCATTTGGAGTGAGTCTGTGGGCCGCTATGGCCTCCTTAGTGGTTTTTAGGGGGTCCATTCCAGAAGCCGTGGATAGTTGGATTGCTCCCTTAATGAACCTGTTGGCCCTTTCAACAAGCCCATTGGCTTGGGGATGATACAAGGCCGCCTTCTTTTGGCCTATATTGTGCTTTCTCAGGAATTGTTCCATGTCCCGTGAGATCAGTTGTACCCCATTGTCCGTTACTACTTCCTTGGGGAGGCCTTCTCTTTGAAAAATTTCAGTGAGAACTTGAATTACCGTCGCTGTGGTAATGTTTGGGACAAACTCAGCCTCGACCTACTTGGATAGGTAATCGACCAGCACTATGCCATACCGATGTTCTGGTGCCATCGCTTCCAGGGGTCCTATAAAGTCTATGCCCACTTTTGACCACACCACTTCTGGTACTTCTGTGGGAATTAGGGGTGCCTGTCTGAGTTTCAATCTTTTGTCGCTATTGAGGCACTCATGACACCGCTCTATCATGGTGCGAATCTCTTGGTCCATGGACGGCCACCAGTAGGCCTCCCGGACTCTGCGCCGGGTCATCGTGTTTCCCAGGTGACCAGCGTGGGCTCTGCATAGAATGGTGCTCCTCATGCCTACGGGTGGGATTATCTGGTCCGTCTTCATTATTATTCCTTCCGTTTCAGATATCTCTTCGGCCACCTTCCAATAGGCTCTCATACCTTCTGGCATCGTTTTTTCACCTGGCCACCCTTCCTTGATCCACTCATGGATTTTCGCCATGGCCGGGTCTTTTCCGTCTTCTTCCAGCCAATGTTTCTCGCTGAGTTCCATATAATCAGGTGCTTTTATATCGGTGATGGATGCCAAGATGCATTCTCCTTGTAGAAACGTGGTGGCCTTGTCTTTATCTTCTGGCAATCTTGACATGCAGTCTGCCTGCGAATTCTTCCATCCTGAGATGTGCTGCACTTCAAACATGTACTCCTGCAGTTTTGCTGCAATGCGTGCCAATCTGGGTGTGGACACTTTAGTACCTCCCGGGCTGAGCATGTGGATGAGGGGTTTGTGGTCTGTCACCAATTTGAATTTCGTGCCCCACACATATGTTCTAAAATGTTCCACCACCCATGCACATGCCAACATTTCCTTTTCTATGGTAGAGTAGTTCTGTTCTGCCGAGGACAAGGCCTTCGAGGCAAAGGCTACCACATGCTCTGTGTCCCCCTTCTTCTGCGTAAGAACTGCTCCTAGTCGGTATGCACTGGCATCCGTGGTGATGACTGTATCCCACTCTGGGTTAAATGGCTGTAAACACGGCGCTTCCATGATGTGTCGTTTTATACTTTCAACCGCCTTCTTCTGGGGTTCTTGCCACAAAAATACCGAACCTTTTTTGAGTAGGTCACGGAGTGGTGCTGAGGTTTCGGAGAACTTGGGGATAAATTTTGCGTAATGCTCCGCCAGTCCAAGAAATGATCTTACTTTGTCTTTGCTGGTGGGTTCCGGTGCTTTTATGATTGCATGCATCAAATTTTGTTTGGGACTGATCCCTTTTTCTGAGATTTTGTACCCCAAGTATTTGACTTCTTTCGCTTTGAATATGCATTTTTCATGGCGTAGCCTCACCCCTGCTTCTTGCAGCTTGGTCAGGACAGTTTTCAATGTGGCATCATGCGTTTGTTCATCCCCTGCGTACACAAGGATGTCGTCCTGGAAATACGCAACATTTTTGACCTTTCGTAGCAAGACATCCATCATGCGTTGAAACGCTGATGCTGCCGACGATAAGCCGAATGGCATCTTGCTGATAGGTGCCAAATGGTGTGATGAATGCTGTGAGGGGTTTCGACTCTTCATGCAATTGTATTTGGTGATATGCGTTTCTCATATCCAGTTTTGAGAAAATTTTGGCTTCCTTCATCAACAGAATGAGTTCATTTATGCTTGGTAGTGGGTAGTTGTCGGTGATGACCTCTAAGTTTAAACTGCGAAGGTCGATACACACCCTTAGCTCTTGTGAGTTCGGTTTCTTTATAAGCACTACTGGGCTCAGCCATTCTGAAGCTTCAACTTCTTCAATGACACCCTCCGCTCTCATTTTGTCCAATTGATTCCTGAGCGTCTCTTGCGGTTGCTGGCATGGGCCTCACTCGATGTTTGACTGGGACAGTATTCTTTTTGAGCATTATTTTATGGACAAAGCCCTTGATGTGACCCGGCTCCTCCGAGAAAAGTTTTGGGTAGTCACTCTTGACAATGGGCCCATTCCTCGCGCAGACAGACAGTACCTGGTCTTCTGTGCTGGGGTCCAGTTTGATTTTTAGCTTGTCTTGGTCGTCCCATCCCAGTACTGCTGGGCCTTCGTGGCTGAAATAAACTCTGGTGGTGGTTTCTCTTCCTTTAAACTCCACCTTCCCTTTGATATATCCCAGTAGTTCAACTGACGCACCAACAAAAACTGTGGGTTTGTGTCGTGTGGTGAGAACTTGGACCTGTTCTTTTCCCACCATTTCCTTGTATGTCCGTAGGGGTATTATGGTGAGGTCCGAACCAGAGTCCGCCATAACTCTTGTTTCTCGACCGTCAATTTTGATTGTGCAATGGGGCTTTTCTCTTCTTGCCCTTGTGCTGTTTACCATAATGACTGTGGGTCTCCCCTCATCTTCTGAGGACGATTCTCGCTCCCTGTTGTGATCCGTATTTACACTGGTAACTTTCTTGTTTCTCCACCGACACACCAACGAGAAATGGCCAATGCATTTGCAGATGGAGCACTCTTTGTCTCTGGCTGGGCACTCCCTATCGAACGCCAGGTGTTTCGTGCTGGTGCACCTGTGGCATTTCAGAGGTTCTTTCTTACCTCCTCTCCCCTCTCTCGTGTCTGGTGTCTGTCTTTCTTTCTTTGAGTGATATGTGACTGCTTGGATTTCAGCAGAACTCTGGGTTCCCATGAGTTCTTTTCGTCTTCCCGCTGTTTCTTCAACCTCTCTGGCAATTTCGATCGCCTTCTCTAGTTGTAATTCTTTCTCCACAATGAATTTATCCTGTACTTTTCTGCTGTTGGTGTGGACTGTCAACATATCGCAGATGAGGCTCTCAGCATTGTTGCCGAAACTGCACAGCGCCGCCAGTTCCCGCAACTTGGTGACGTAGTCGTGGACTGGTTCAGATATTTCTTGTCTGCGGGTGTAAAAGCGTATTCTATGCAACACTGTGTTTTCTTTACTGGCAAATCTCTTCACTATTCTCCTAACTGCCTCCTTAAAGACGTCATCGTTGTCCCCTGCCACCGGGATCGGGGTGAGACTCTCAAACACCCTCTGCCCTTCCACTCCTAGGGCATTAAGTAACATAGCCCTACGCCGTGCCGCTGAAAATCCTGCCCCTCCTAGCACCTCTACGTACGTCGTGAAAAGGGGTTGCCATTGCGGCCATGGGATGGCAGGTCTACCTGGAGTTTGCAGGAAGGGGGGTGGCGGCGTCGCTCCTTGCATGTTCCCACGTGGGTTGCAGTGGTGATCCTCGTTGCCAATTTATGTAGTAAACTCTTGCACAGATGACAGGAGGCGTGATTACTGGCTGGATGTCTTTTATTGCATAAGGCACATCTGCCGGGAACATGTAAGTAATAAAGAGCCAGGCGGCTAAGCAAACGTGCCTAATAACTGCTGCAGGGCTGTGGGACTGGAATGTCTCGTGATGCAAGCCCCCAGGCCCCGATCTCGGAGGAGCCGGCAGGACGCGTCTTGCCGCGTCCTCTGATGCTCCCGTAATGTGCGCGAAGTGCGCGGGGGCGGTCCTCGCTGCCGTGGCGAGATCTCGCGAGAGTTGGTGACTGTCGCGATATCTCTACAGATGGCCCCCACCCCAGTGATATTCATGATTCCCGTGGTGTCACTTTTAGGCCAGAAGAAAGAACACTGGCTCTGCAAATACAACCTGCAAACGCGGGAATGACGGCCGAGCAGAAGAAGCACATTTAAGACTCCTGGAAAGTGTTCTTTGACAGAGCAGGGGCAAAGCAGGAAATAGGGGGGTTAATTGCCCCATTCTTTCACCCCTTAGGGACGCCTATGGTCCTGTGACCTCTTTCACAATGGTTATGTGAAACATGAATAATTAGCAATTTTATTTCCTACTCTGAATGAAGCGCTTTTTACTCCCATATACACTACCCTTCTACGAGCATATTCACGACGATAGCTAAATGTGTGTGAACATTCCAAAGGGTGTAAGTTACACATAAATGGGGTTTCAACTTACAACCGGACATGGCATTCACATAGAACCATGTGCAAAACAGGAGTAATTTAGGCCTGCATGAAATTACAAACTCCTTTCGAAGTATTCGCGAACAAAACACACGTGACCAGGGACATGTGGCATATGAGTGCTTAATAAATGCAATGCACGAATTGTGCATCTTAATGTTTTTGTTCCACATTGTAAATAGGGGATTTGAAAGTTCTTACTTTTAAACAACTTTTTCGCTTGACCGCAAATAACATTCCCACATGGTACTAATTTAATTGGAGCACTTTCCCACGCTTATTACACACATACACCCAGATCCCATTACTTGTGAAGTGCGCAGATCCCTCAGGAACCTTAATGTGCATGTGTTTGTAAGTGCCCATGTAAGTTACGACTCTGGTAGCAAGCTCCTACATTTGCATTGCCCGGCCATTCTATGTCAAGACCGGAGGTTAGAATTTTGCTTCATTTATTCCTGTCTCCAGCAGTTTCAAAAAATCAAAACATTTTAACTTTCCAGAGGAAACATCTTTTATTTTATTGTTACAAAAGTACATTTCCTTTAAATCCAGTCCTTCTGTAGTCCATCTTGCCTTGCACACGTGATCACAGTCCTTCTTGTTTCCTCCATCTTCCTCTTCTTTCCTGCTCTCTAAGCAGATAAGTCAACTTTAATTTAGCTGCATAGAGCGGCACTTATTGAATGTGTTTTTCTAATACTTAGAGCATGCGCACAGTGTAACAAGCTGGAGCGTAGTGCGTGCCCAATATTAAAAGGTGTATAGACATTTTAGAAGTGTTTTCTTCTAGGACATAACAATACGGATTTTGGGCCCGCACTCACGGCATAATTGGGATCCGCCAAACTCTGCAATGATTTGAAAGGCTCCAGCACCCTCCAGCGGAAAGGAGGAGCCGATCGGGAGCAGCAGCCCCTACCCTTGGGGAGGTGGGGCCACGCGTCCCGAGCTTAGACCAATGTACATCATGAAGCACAGACGTCAGCCACAGGAGCAAGAGCCACCGACCCTTGGCAGGAAGGAGCTATCCCCATTAGAGCTTGAGAAGCAGTAAGCACAGCTGGTCGATCGATCAGCAAGACCGAACGCAATACCTTAACAGTTTGAAAGATCAAACAATCAATCCGTGCACGCCGGGGCGTGCCTTTCATCTCCCCTGAGGCAGGGAGGGGTCGTATATCAATACCTGAGTAAATACGACCAGAAATATACGTGTCCAGACCCGCAATGGACTAGCTTCAAGATTAGTGCTGCAACACAGAAAGCTCACGGAGCAAACACTGAAGCCCTTACAACAGCCCAAGACAGGTGCAGCCACACTGCAGTACACAGCGAGGAAGTGGATGTGCCACAAGACCTAACTACAGGTATCAAGGCACAAGCACCAGCATGCATAATGGCAGAATTCAAATGGAGTGAGGAGGAGCAGGCTGAGGACCTGGCCTATAGCTTTAGAGAGGTGCTGGGCAACTTGCTGGTGGAAGCGGTGGCGCAGGGAGTGAAACCCCTGCAGGAAAGACTGGCGACTATCAAAACTTTCTTAAGCCAGAAAGACAAAAGCACCACAATGAAGAAAGCACATCCACAAGGGCCACGGCAGAGGTCCCCCATGTGTGTAACAAGACCCAGAAGAGGAAGACCTCTTCTGACCCCCAGGGTTGACCAGACGGGGCAGATGAAGAGGACCCAGAGGCCACCAACACTTTCATGAAGCTAAGGGACGCATTCATGCGCAAGTCAGGATTGCTGAGCCTCACGACACCCAACCCAGGGGAAGAAAATGTGGCAAGCAGGGGGCAAGACTCAGAAGAAGAGCCCCCAAAGACCCCACAATCCTCACAGGAAGAGGACAATAGAACGGAAGAGGGCAAGCCACAACCTGCCCCAAAGAAAAGACTAAGGAAAGAGAACAATATAGAGGAGAATGATGAAATATCAGACATGTTCGAATCTGAAAATAGCAGAAACCAAAGTCATCAGACTGGCTGCCTTTGCCACGAGTCACGAAATATAGGACACAGAGGCTGCACAAAGCACTCGAGTGGGAAGTGAGGCAGCGCATGCAAGCCAAATGCCTGAGGCAGGAACTGCTGGGAACTGCTGGGAAAAGTAGCGGAGGCACCAGAACTAGACCCACAAATGCTGGCATTCATATCAAAGAGCTCCAGAGACCCCTGGAAGGGGATAGACAGGTCTTGGAGGAGGTGCCAGGAGAAAGGGCCTCAACATCGCAGGGCCCCTTGCCAAGATTATGGACCTGGCTGAGTCATATACTAGCTAACTGGGCGCAGAGAGCTGTTTGCCTCTTAGGCAAAGCAAGCAGCGCCATATCTTCGAAGCGCAGAAGAGGGCTTCTCCTGAAGATCGACCCCAAGCAAGGGGACCTTGCCTCACAGGAGGTGGGCGAGGCACCACTGGGGCTCCTGTTCGGGGAGACTTTCGGGTAAGAGATGGGGAGTTTTATCGGCACTTACACCTCCCTGGAGAAGGCACAAGCTTCCATTAAGAAAATATTCCCAGCCAGAGTTTTCTCCATGACTGGTCGGTATCGAGGCAGAGCGACCGGTCATTACCAAGGTGCGCGAAGGCCTCAAAATAACAAGGGCCACTACTGGGACAATAAGCAGCAAGATGCCTTCTTTCCTGTGAGAGGGTGTTTCCAGAGAGGAAGATGAGGAAGGGGCGAGGGAAGAGGACAAAGCTTCCCCCCGGGTGAGATATGCAATGTACCCCACAGTTGGGGGAGAACGCAGCGGTTCTGGAACAACTAGTGTGCACTTTCCAGTGACGCCAGGGTGTTGCAGACAGTCAGTTACACATTTATTGAAAAAAGAATTAAGATTACAAGAAATGTTCCTCCTAGAAAGTGTTTTGTGTTCTTAAATATCAACAGGAAATATTATTGTCAGTCTCTTTCTTCAGTTTACCCCCAAAAT
This sequence comes from Ambystoma mexicanum, assembly GCF_040938575.1. Taxonomy (NCBI): domain Eukaryota; kingdom Metazoa; phylum Chordata; class Amphibia; order Caudata; family Ambystomatidae; genus Ambystoma; species Ambystoma mexicanum. The sequence goes on from NC_090936.1 coordinate 874,351,746, forward strand.
ATGCTTAAATCTTAGAGAAATGTCCCAAAAGCATTCTTTCAAAATTTGCAGGAAAAATATAAAATAATGCTTTACGGTTCGGCAGTGTATGACAGAGGATGAAAGCAAAATAGACAAAGTGAAGAAAATTTGTAGAGGATCATGGAGAGAAGTTTCGGAGTTGAAACCCAATATTAAGACTAAAGAAACATGAACAAGCTAGTGCCCAATGGGCGGGAGAAGCAGAGAACCCCACGGTATTCTGGAACGTTGTAGGTGAAGGTTTGGATGCTTCGAGCTACTCCCCAAAAATGTATACTTATCTGGATTTAAGGGTCCAAAGAATCTCTAATTTGAACCAATTTAGCACCATACGCTAAAACAGCAGTCTGCAGCTTGTGGTTCTCCAGATGTTTTGAACTATGGTTCCCATGATCCTCACCATAGACTATGCTGGTTGAGGTTGATGGGAGTTGTAGTCCAAAATATCTGGCGCACCAAAGGTTGCAGTCCCTGCCTTATATCCTCTGTGGGCCAGGAACTCGCTTAGGTCAAAGACTGAAGCACTTCAGCAGGTTACTCACTCTCATTAGCTGATTCATATCAGCCAACGAGCAATTATAGCACGGTACCTACGCAGTGAATTTCTCAGGTTCCTCTATAATATTTGGAAACTCTTTACACAAATTCCTCAAATCCCTGGAGTCCATGGACATGTCCCTTTACCAGTCTACCTACCAGTTCCATCATCACCCACTCCAGCTGTCTCAGTATGGCTTGGATGTGTGCCTTCTCTACCATGAAGCCTACAAGCAAGAGCCTGGGAGGGGCTGATAGTGGCCATGCTCTATGTCTTGTCAGCCAGATCATGGGACAGGAGTTGTGTGCTCATTGTGCTTTGGTAGAGGGTTTGCTGGGGTTGCGCTTGCCCCGCTTGCACTGGTCGTGCTGCCTCATCTGTTTCCTGCCTCATTTTAATATATGTTAATTATACAGTGTAGCCGTCGGGGCAGACGGGTTGCCCCATTCCCCTTGTATTGTTCCTTTATTATGTTGTTGCAGCTTTTCTAGTTTAAGGCATAGTTTCATGTTTGTTTCTGTTAAATTTCATAATATGGAATCCCTACTCATTTTGAACCCTCTCCAAACCAATTCAGAAAGACGTTGCATTCTTCTGGTGTTTTGATGAACCCTTAGCTTCCAGAACGCTTCATAAGGGAAAAAGCTTCACTATGTCGAATGTCCCATGTATTGGAAATTATCGACATCTATCCCCTTTTCTCAGTATGGTCTATTTTTCTAGGTATCTGCATGTTTCTGATTGGTAGCTCATAAATAAGAAGATTCTAGCTCTTTTCATTGGATCCGCCCATTATTTATTATATTTTATAACATCCCGTTCCTACTGGAATGCCATTTGTTCTCACATGGATGTGTTTTGGCTTCCACCTTCTGCATATTTTCTCCCAATCCCCTCCATTGTATTTTACATTTGCAGCTATTATTTATTTTTAACTTTTATTTGTTTTCTCTTATTTTAACAACTCCCTTTTTAACAATTACTTTTATATCCCGTATCTATCCATGCTGATTTATAGTTTAATAACTGCAGCTTTGGTACATCCCAAGGAGCAACACAAATCTTCATGGGAGGCTCTCCTCTGAAACTCCTTAAAAGCTTTCAATTGGGTCTCTTACCTATCCTTTTTGTGTGCAGATGGGTTTCAAAATCATCCAGCCCAGTTAGTCTGGACCGGGGTTGGATTGGCCCCTCAGCCTTTCGACACGTGGCCGGGCCGAAATCGTCCCTGGTGAGTGGGGGCCTGTTTCTGGCCATGCCTGGGCCGGTTTGGAGAAGAAAAAAATAGAACATTTTAAATTTTTTTTTTTTTCAAAAAGCCTTTCATCCTTCTAAGGTCTATAAATGAGTACCAATACAGGTTGGGTGATATTGTATGCATATTTGTTCTATTAAAAAAAAGCGCTTAAGCGTAAGTGTTATACAATAACATATTATCATTTGGCCTTGAACGTCTGCTTGGATTCACAGTAATTTAGTGTACTTAGGAACAATGCTATTTGATGCCACTTCCTGTTTTGTCAAGGGGTGAAAAGTCGTGTTTCATCGCTTCCTGGGACATCACTTGCGGTGATGTCATTAGAGGGCAAGGTTCTGAGGCATGGGCCACTTTTTTGAGGCGAGGGGTGGGCCACTTTTTTTTGGGTGACCGGGCCTATTTCTTGTCCCAGTCCGACCCTGGTCTGGACAATGCCCTGGAAGAGCTGGTAGGAGTAGGATAGCAGACCCTGGGAGTTCCTATTCCTGGAGAACCTCATTGAGGGAAGTATGATGGTAGAGACCTAGAAGGAGGAGGCCAAGGTGTGTGGTCAGAAAGGAGAAGCATGCAGTAGAAAGGAGGCAATCATCTTGTTAGAGAGGGATGCTTTTGTGGGTATGGGGAGAGGGGCAGTACTGTGGAGAGAAAGATGGACCTGACTATTTGGAGCCAGGAGGAGAGAGTGTTTGGTAGCACAAAGGGAGGTGTATCACTTTAGAGAGGAAAGTGAGAGGTACCATCCGGAAAATAGAAGAGGGAGATAGGCGACAGCGGAGGATAGCGGGGTGTTGAAGGAGAAGAAGGGGGACATTGCTAGCGAGCTACACTGGAAAGAGGATATACCATCCAGAAAGAGAAATGTGTTGGGAAGAGAAGGAAAAGAGATACCAGCAGTCGGGAGGAATGTTGTGGCACTACCAAGAGAGAAAGGAAGAGGCTGATCCACTAGAGAGAGGGATAGAGCATGCACATCATTTGAGGGTAGCCGGAGGTAGCAGCTGCTACCCTTGGCCCTCCCCTTCATGCTCCTGGCACAGCCCTAGTGACCACTGGCCTATTGCCCTTCACAACGTTATGCCTATAAAGTGTTAAGACACTAAGTGAAAATGCATTATATGCCTGAAGAAAAGGTTTTGCAATCTCATTCATCTTTTCAAAATTACAACTGCTTCTTAAGGAGAAGCTGGCACCAGACAAGATTCCTGTAGGCTTATGAGGTGTACCCGTTGGCACAAGGAAACCAAACATTTTCCATTATAGTACTTGCAATCGCATCTTAAGAATTATTGTTGTGTAGGGAGCTTTATATGTCTGTTTACTTTCAATGTGTGTGTTCCATCTGTTTTTGAGTTTGTTTAAGTGTGAGTTTTGTATGTCTTATTTGTGACAGTGTTATTTGTATGTACTTAAAATGACCCCCTTTTATACAGAATGTAGAAAGGGATGTTGATAGCTCAGTTAGTTAACTGTGTGTTGCTTGTGAACAAGTTCATATTGCAACACATCATAGGTTCCAATTCCAAGAGCAGACTCAGATGCAAATCATTACAATGTTGATAAAGGGTACACTATTATTTAGACAGCATTAATATACTTTAAGATTAGGTTAGAAAGCACTGTACAGAAAGAGAATACATCATATTTTGTTTACGCAACACATTTTCGTTAAGCAATAAACACCTCTTGGCAGGGGCATTGCCAGGTGAGGTAATGCCCCGCTAAAGCCTTAACATTAGCCTCGGGGCATTACAGACCAGGGAAAGCCCCCACCCGGAGAGGTTTATTTCAATTAGCATCCCAGTATATTTTTCCGGGATGCTAATATTTTTAATCTTTAAGTTGAGAAACGTTTCTTAACTTTAAAAAAACTACAAAACAAGATGGCAATGAACAAGGTAGAGGAGAACTATACACATTCCCTTCTCCCTTTCCATGGTGGCCTTTACTGCAACGTAGAAGCGCTGGGACCTCTGAGTGTTTTCGGCACAGGCAAGGGATAATGAAGCTCCAGGTAAGTGTGGAGGGGTGTGGGTAGGCGATGGATGCGGAAAGTGTGGGTAGGGATGAGGGCAAGGGAGCAAGGCAGATCGTGAGGGAGCACTTACCTGGTGTACCAGCGGTTAAAGGAGAGTTCCGGGACTTTTTTTTTATTGTCCCTACGGTTCGGCCATGTGTTTTTAAGCATAACTCGGTAGATCGTAGAAAACTTTCCTATGGACCTTACCCGACTTTTCGTCCATTAACGCACTCGAAATCAGCCGCCATTTTATGATAATCCTATCATTTCCCCCCATCGCCCTGGCTCACCTGCTTTTGCGGCACTAAATCAAATCCCCCGCCCCTGAGCCTGACATCAGCGGACGCGTACCGCCCATTTCCCAACGCCAAAGCACGTTTCGTGTCAACAATCGCTGCGCCTCAGCTAATGAAGTGTCGCCATGGAAATGGCAGGACGCCTCTTTCCTCAATAAGTATAAACACACCGTTTCACAACACACAGCAGCAGATTTTCGATTCCATTCCTCTCTCTGTGTTACTTTGAGTATTCTGTGACTCGTTTCTGTGCTCTGGTCAGCTACCTTCGCCGCTTCTAGGCCTTGTGAACACCTGTACCATCTCTGTAAATTATTTTACTTTCTTTACCACACAATGGCTACAATAATGCCGTATATGTACGAGCCCGAGTACACCGAGGAAGAACTACTGGAAAGGCAAGCACGCGAAAACGATGGGGAATCGGACGGCAGTTGGGAGGACCAGTCAACGGATGAAGAGCCTGGACCATGCCGCATGGACGGCGTCTCCACCTGGTGCACGTGCAATCGGTGCGAGCTAATGCCAACTGAGGAGGAGAACTGCTGCTGCCGTGAAAATTCCGGGTGCTTGGCCTACATTTCGGAAGGCGAGCCAAGTCCGCAATGCATCACCGAGCTGCCAGAGTTCAGGGAAGCCTGCCTCTCACGGACCGTGTTGAGGATGATGATGGTGCTAATGCACGAACTTCGCGGCACTGTACGTCCGCGTAATCCGAGTAACGAGTAAGTATACTCTGGTTTTGATGTCAGTGATGCCACTACTATGTCATGGTCGTCTCCCACATATAAAATTACATCTACATATCATTCGAATGCATGTAAACTGGTTCCATATTGAGCATTTTCTAGATAGAATTTTTTTCAAAGCAGAATGACATTTTTTACCTGAATCGACATTGATAAGAAAGTTTTGTCATTTTAATACAGTTTGCATCTTTCATTTTCACAGGTGGTACAGGCTGGTGGCCTATCGTTGCTTCACTTGGTGGCTTCACGGGAGGCTCGGACACCGCGTTCGGAGAGTAATACCTGCCTGTGCGGTACTTGCCATTAGACAACATTTCCCCAGCGACAGTGGACAATACCGCAGATTTTCCCTGGATGTGCTGCAACCGGAACTTTACAATGTGTAATGTTTATTATTTATGTTCAATTGAAATTAAGATCTAAAATAAAACCCAACATATATTTTAACAATGCTTGTTTGGATTTTTTAAATGAATCTAGTGTGTCTCCATTGAATAGTCTTCCTGTGCCTTGTATTGTCACACCACATGTCTCCGGCCAGCATCCTGCAGCCTGCCTCTTACATGCAGTTAGATGGCCTCTCCTTGGTGAGGCCCTGCGGCAAACGAGTCTTGTCTGCACGACCACCGCCCCAATCCACACCCCCGCCCTATCAAAGGCAGTTCGCACCGGGGTACTTGCGCTGGCAAGTGGAGCTGTCAGGGAGCGATAAAGGCCAAGAGGTGCCGAAGACCATGTACACTTCAAAGTGGTCAATAGAGCATGGGTTGTTGTTCCCATGTCTACCTCCAGACCCCGTGTCTCCTGCCAAGCATCCCCCCTCACGCTGGACGGCCCCCTGCAATCCACATAAGTGTGTCTCCATTCACGAGTCTTCCTGTGTCTTGTCTGCACGACCACCGCCCCAATCCACCCCCCCGCCCTATCAAAGGCAGTTCGCACCGGGGTACTTGCGCTGGCAAGTGGAGCTGTCAGGGAGCGATAAAGGCCAAGAGGTGCCGAAGACCATGTGCACTTCAAAGTGGTCTATAGAGAATGGGTTGTTGTTCCCATGTCTACCTCCAGACCCCGTGTCTCCTGCCAAGCATCCCCCCTCACGCTGGACGGCCCCCTGCAATCCACATAAGTGTGTCTCCATTCACGAGTCTTCCTGTGTCTTGTCTGCACGACCACCGCCCCAATCCACCCCCCCGCCCTATCAAAGGCAGTTCGCACCGGGGTACTTGCGCTGGCAAGTGGAGCTGTCAGGGAGCGATAAAGGCCAAGAGGTGCCGAAGACCATGTGCACTTCAAAGTGGTCTATAGAGCATGGGTTGTTGTTCCCATGTCTACCTCCAGACCCCGTGTCTCCTGCCAAGCATCCCCCCTCACGCTGGACGGCCCCCTGCAATCCACATAAGTGTGTCTCCATTCACGAGTCTTCCTGTGTCTTGTCTGCACGACCACCGCCCTAATCCACCCCCCGTCCTATCAAAGGCAGTTCGCACCGGGGTACTTGTGCTGCCAAGTGGAGCTGTCAGGGAGCGATAAAGGCCAAGAGGTGCCAAAGACCATGTACACTTCAAAGTGGTCTATAGAGCATGGGTTGTTGTTCCCATGTCTACCTCCAGACCCCGTGTCTCCTGCCAAGCATCCCCCCCTCACGCTGGACGGCCCCCTGCAAACCGCATAATGCCACGACATATACACGTCATTCATTCACAAACACACCCCTGTTTCGAATTCTTTATAACCCACTTCATATTTCTAATGAGAACTTCTTTGCGCTTTGCTAGTCAACCCGTGAAGGTGCTGGTTATCTGCTCTTCGTCTCTGTGAACTTCCGTGACCACTTCGAGGAAACTCGTCAGTTTGCAACCTGTGAACTGCTCCCTGTTCTACGACAAGAAACTACTCTGATCCCTGCATCTAACTGTTTGTTCGTCAAGGTAAGGCCATGTACCATAATCATTTTGCGTCCAATTTCTTTTCGTTCAAGACAGTACATGCAAGTAACTAGTCACATGTTCTGAATTTAGTCAAATTATTTTTCTATTTTTTTAAAGTTATTCAAATACTTATCCGCATGTGAATAACGTGTATAGTTCCAAGAACCAAAACGAACCTTGCATTGAACCTTTTATGTGTCATTTAATTTTTTAACACATTGGTATTCATAGAGAATTGTTGATCTTTACTTTTCAGAACTTTCCACAATGCCTGCCTGTTCCATTGGCGGTTGCCCTTCGAAGACCCATAATAAATCTGAAGGTATTATAATGCATGTTTTCCCTAAGACAATAGATCAGATAAGAGAATGGGTCCGATATTGCGGATATCCACCGTCTGAGCTTGAAAGTAGAGTCCTAGAAGTCTTTGCGGACAAGAGGGGTGATCGATACCGCATCTGCAGCAGGCACTTTAGCTCAGACATGTACTCCACATCATTGCTAATAAAGAAGAACACACCGCGAGCGAGGCGAAAATTGCTCTCAACTGCTATTCCCACTCTATTCGTCCACATCCCTCCACTGGTGAGTCAAGTTTATGTATTTATCTCTTGGCCTTGCGCTAGTGTGTAGCATTAGCTAACAATAATTTCCCCATTTATGTATCCACTCAATATGAAGGAGGAAGATTCTCCATCCGTGTCGTTATTGCAGTCATCAGCCACTTCAAGCGCCTATCGGGTAATCTTACTTGGCTATTCTGCCACTGACTTGTTTTAGGCATGTAAATCAATAGTTTTAATTTATCGTGTAATTATTTTACCTAATGGTACACCCTTGTACTCGTCCTCTAGTATTTGTTTTCAGTTATAATTATTGTTATCCAAAATAATGCAAGTACTGTCTTTCAGGGAGACGCTGAGGAGTCCAACGTATTGACGACTACCGTTGATGTCACTCAGATGCTCGAGGTACGTTTCAGGACAGTTCCATCGATGGAGATCATCAGATCTTGCATTCTTGTAGCGTGATTGTTACACACAATGTTTCTTTCGTTTTTAGCCATTGATATGTCCTTCTGTCGTCGCCCTCCTATGTGTCTTCTTTTTTCAATATTGTGTTCATTACTAATGAAAGTCCTATGTTTCAGGGAGTCGATGGAGCATTAGTCCAAGAAGAATATGGGGGAGCGTGCAGTTACGGGTCGGCGCAACAGCTTGCAGAAGTGTGCACCGCAGTTACATCATCCCTTGATGTTCTTATGCATTTCGAGGTATGGATACTGACAGTTCGATCAAGCGAAATCATATGACGTCATTACATCCGCTATACTTCCTTCTTTATTAACGCAAGTACTATGTTTCAGGGAGATGACGGAGCTTCTTCTACAAGAACATCACCCCTAGTAGTTGATGCAGATCTCTGGGTGGTGACACTTCCAACGATCGAGCAAATCGAATCATATTTACATATCCATTATTTATTTTAGACAACTGATCGTTTGTGCAGGTCTATTTAGATGAGCCGTTCACGCCTGCACAGTTTCTGTTCTTTTTATCAAAATAGAAAACCATACTAATGCAATTACTGTGTTTCAGGGAGTCACTGAAGCGTCATCTTCAATAATATCATCAATGGAAGTTTATGAGGAGCCCGAGGTATGGATCTTGACAGTTCCATCTAACTAGATCAACAATGCGTGAATAATTGTCGTTTGAATGTTCTACACAAAGCGTTCATTCGTGTTTTGCTATTGACATGTACGTGGGTATTGGTCCCCAAGTACATTTTGTGTTTTCGATATTATTATACATACTAATGAAAGTTCTATGTTTCAGGGAGTCGATGGAGCGTCAGTGCGTGATGGATGTGCATATCATGAAAATATAGTCGTTGCAGCGCGAGAGGAAGTGGAGACATGCACACACGAGTCGGAGCAACAGCGTCCTGATGTTGAAGTTTGAGGCAAGAAAGTTTCAAAGAAAAGAAAGCAAAAGAAGGTTAGTGTCCTGGTCACTATATTATGTTGTTTTTCACTGTTAATAGTTCAATACTGTAAGTTGTGTTTAAACTGAACATCCCTTTTCCAATCTGTCCTCTAGTTGCGAGTGGTTGTACGAACTAGATCTACACAGACAGTGAAGCGAACGAGAGATGTTGCTTGTCAAACCTTTTGGCAGGGACTTGAGACTGGAGATGCATCGTGCCAATGGGAAGAATATGAAGTGATTGACAACGGAGCTATACCACCACCAGCCATTGATAGTGAATGTCCTCCTGGTAGTTCGGATGCAGTCGGAGATCAATTCACAGAATCCACACCCGCGAAAACTAAGACCGCGAGAAAGTTGAAGAAATTGTTTTATTCACCCATCGCCGGAGAAGGAACGGATGTTGCAATGGAAGAGAATGAAGTGGACGACAATGAAACACCATCAATATCACTGAACATAGCGGAAGACGATATCAGAGATTCTACCTTCCATGTGAGTGACATGTCCTCAACGTTACAGGCCGAACCAGCTGGGATGCAGAGTGACAGTATAAGGAAAGAGGCCAAATTCATTGTATTCGATAGTTGTTTGATTGATATTATTATTCGGATGAAATGTGGACATTCGGTTGGTGGGGAAGTATGTGGGGAGTCATTGATTAATGTGACTCGTGCAATTCGAGGCACTAACCTTAAAATACATGCCACCTGTACAAAATATCATCCTTTCTCATGGTCTGCACAACCTATGCTGGGACAACTGCCAGCAGGCAATCTACTTTGTGCAGCGGCTGCACTTTTTAGTGGTTCAAGTTTTAAAAAATGAGAGTCTTTGTTTCAGTTTGTGGGAATCCATTTCATTGCGAAAACTCAGTTCTACAAATACCAAACCGATTATCTATTTCCAGCCATTAGCGAAGCTTGGAGAATGGAAAAAATGTCTATTGATAGTACATTCGCGGGCAAACGGTTCAGGCTAGCCGGTGATGGACAGTGCGACAGCCCAGGATTTTCAGCCAAGTACTGCACCTACCACTTTCAGGACATGGAAAGTAAGAAAATTGTGAGTTCGGTGGTCGTGCAGGTGTCACAAAGTACATCCTCAGTGGCCATGGAGAAAGTTGGCTTTGTAGCATCATTGCAAGAACTACAATCGCGGGGAATGGTGATCGACCTGATAGCCACGGACAGACACGTTTCAATTGCCAAGACAATGAGAGAACAGTACAAAAATATAAATCACCAATTTGACGTTTGGCATCTTGCAAAAACAATCAATAAAAAATTGTCGGCTGCAGGTAAAAAAAAAGAAACGCAAGGTATTTCACAGTGGTCCAAGTCAATCAGCAACCATCTTTGGTGGAGCTCAAAAACATGTGGAGGGTCGTTGGAAATCCTACTGGAAAAATGGCGGTCAGTAATGCCACACTGTACAAACGTTCACCGATGGAACACGAACCAACATTTCCACAATTGTGAACATGGCCATTTGTCCACAGAGGAGGCACGGAAGAAGAAGTGGTTGATTCCTTCATCACCCACTCACAAAGCCATTGAAAAGATTGTATTTGATAAAACTATAACAAAAGCTTTGAGGGGACTCACGGAATTCTGCCACACAGGAGATTTGGAGGTGTTCCACAATATGTGCCTAAAGTACAGGCCAAAACGATTGCATTTTGGCATGGAGGGCATGATAAAATCGGACTCTTCTAGCGGTCTTGACACATAACCATAATGTTGGCCGTCAACAAAGTAGGACGACCGGAACTTTAGGGACGCTTCGCTACAATAAGGCCTTCACTAAAAGAAGTAAACAATGGGTGATCAAACCAGTGTTTGAGGATATGCAATATGAGTTTATTGAAAGACTTATTGTTGACGTCCTAGATAGGCACATAAATGGAGTTGTGAACGAACCTGTGCAGGGGACAACTGCATTGCCACCCAACATTGCCTGTGTTCCATGTCCACCTAAAGAAGAGCTCATTGAGAAATACACATCACGGTTTAAATGATTGTAATTTGATTGTCTGTTCTCTCGAGTCTCCTCATGTCGCAGGCCCATTGAATATGTGTAGCTATGTATTGTGTAAATAAAAGTGATTGCTCAGTGTACATGCAATGTGTCTCTCCACCGTTGCCCCTCCCTTCACTGTGCAGTTGTGCGAACCACCCGGGTGTCACCTGTGACTTTGCTCTGGAGTCTCCTCATGTCGCAGGCCCATTGAATATGTGTAGCTATGTATTGTGTAAATAAAAGTGATTGCTCAGTGTACATGCAATGTGTCTCTCCACCGTTGCCCCTCCCTTCACTGTGCAGTTGTGCGAACCACCCGGGTGTCACCTGTGACTTTGCTCTGGAGTCTCCTCATGTCGCAGGCCCATTGAATATGTGTAGCTATGTATTGTGTAAATAAAAGTGATTGCTCAGTGTACCTGCAATGTGTCTCTCCACCGTTGCCCCTCCCTTCACTGTGCAGTTGTGCGAACCACCCGGGTGTCACCTGTGACTTTGCTCTGGAGTCTCCTCATGTCGCAGGCCCATTGAATATGTGTAGCTATGTATTGTGTAAATAAAAGTGATTGCTCAGTGTACATGCAATGTGTCTCTCCACTGTTGCCCCTCCCTTCACTGTGCAGTTGTGCGAACCACCCGGGTGTCACCTGTGACTTTGCTCTGGAGTCTCCTCATGTTGCAGGCCCATTGAATATGTGTAGCTATGTATTGTGTAAATAAAAGTGATTGCTCAGTGTACATGCAATGTGTCTCTCCAACCTTGTTCATTTGCGCATTAAATTAAACCAAACAGTAATATAAATCATTTTTCAAAAAATATAGAATGTCTCCGTATTTATGGTTCTGTTGGGCTGCAAAGCACGCAGACAAAATGCAAAGATGGAGTGTAAATTTCAAGTCCTGTGAGATGGCCTTAAACTGAATGTAGCTAACTAGGAATGTGTGCTCGTTCAAAGTGAAGGTCAGCTGCTTTGATTTTTTCTCGGGTGCCAGAATGGCCCACGACCCAGTATAAGGTTCTATTGTTATTTGACCTTGACAGGCCGGGACCACGTAAGAAACGATAATGAATATAATTTCAGAAACGAAAGCCATTTCATGTTCGTTCATTAGAAGAAATAACGTCGGCATAGAAGCAGTGGTATTTCGGGGCTGCCCTACGCACAGACACAATGGAAAATGCAAATATAATGTAAGTAACTCTTTAGATGAGTTTATACCGCAATTTAATTACTATACAGTAGCTTACCGCGCACTAGAACCGTCTCCTTTTACGGAAGCACCTCAAAACCTACCTCTTTGCTTCTGCTTTCTCTCCCCCTCTCCCCTGCTACAACTGGTCCACTGTCTGCGATCTCGGTCCTGGGCCCTTCCACTCTCCACCTGCACTCCCTGTCAACCCCTGCACTGGGGGACTGTCTCAGTATCCTACAGCCCCCCCTTGAAGTATAAAACCCAGTTGCACTGTCCTAGCTATGAAATAATTTCCCGACCTAATATATAAAATGAATAATTTTAATAAAGATCTGATGGTGAGACTAATTTCATTTTTTATGTTTTTCAAACAGGTACTTCATCCATTACTGTCTGTGTCACGAGTACCAGACACCGGCGGATGGGTTCTATAATCGCCAATTGCTTATCCGCGTGAACAACGTTAGCACCCTGACCATTTTGTGGGACGATCGCCAAGTACAAGTATGCCCTTACGCGGTACTAACGGCTAGATGCAACATACAGACCGTTGTGGTGGCCTAGTGCCTCGTTGTTGGAACAGCCATGCGATTATCAGTGCGACCGAAGAGCTTATTTTATCGTAAACCAACACCCTGTGTACTGGACACGAACATCGCTTGCCTCAAGACGAACTATTTTGGATCGAGAGCAAAGAAAAATGCAAATCGCTAAATATTCTCTAAACATTGGATGTCAAATAAATGTACTTTGCCAAATGTACAATCTTGCAGTTTGCTTTTAAACCACAGTTTCATATTCCGAATTGTGGCGCTGTATTGTGAGATGATCTAAGACCCTGTGTACAGCAAAGGAGCATTGCGTGCCTCAAAACGAACTTTTTGGAACGTGAGCAAATAAAAATGAAAATCGCTGAATATTCTCTAAACATTTGATGTCAAATAAATGTACTTTACCAAATTTACAATCTTGCGGTTTGATTTAAAAGTACAGTTTCATATTCCGAATTGTGGCGCGCTGTGTTGTGAGCTAATCTGTGTTGATTTCCGGGTTCTGTGTAGAGTCGCGTAGAAGACGCCTGGGCGCGTTTGCCTACGCAGCACAGTCACGTCACGGATAGAGGCGGGGAATATGAATGTTTTGATAAAGTCTGTTTCAGGGGCGGGGGATTTGATTTAGTGCCGCAAAAGCAGGTGAGCCAGGTCGATGGAGGGAAATGATAGGATTATCATAAAATGGCGGCTGATTTCGAGTGCGTTAATGGACGAAAAGTCGGGTAAGGTCCATAGGAAAGTTTTCTACGATCTACCGATTTATGCTTAAAAACACATGGCCGAACCGTAGGGACAATAAAAAAATAGTCCCGGAACTATCCTTTAAAATGGTGGCCTCCCGCTTCTGAGGAGTCTTGGAATGTAGGCTTTACAATGAGGTAAAGCCCCTGTTCCGAGCTTCAATTGGCTGGGAGGCCACCTAACACCCCGCCCCCCCACCCCCACCCCAGCCAGGCTGCTAATAACTATTTCATTTTATTTTTCTTTTAGATTTAGAATGTGTGCAAACAAGACAATATTTTGGGATAGGTATGACTGTGCCTCATCATATTAGTACATTACCTTGGTTTACCCTAGCGTCCATTGCATTTATTTTTACTTTTCTGAGCATTAGTAATGAGCGAAAGCTCTTCATCCGGGCATAATCAAAAAGTGTTAGTAAAAGGTGAATATTATGTCAGCAACTGACAGATACAAATGAATTTGATTCTGAAAAATAACATTATATTGAGTTATTAGGCACCCCAAAAATGTAATATTCATTGTATAGTAGATAAACAACAAGATTAAGACAAATATAAAACAACACTGTGAACAAAAATAAAAGCAATATTTGTTAGTACTAGATCATAGATATATATTTATGTATTAGGCTTCCAGACCAGCTGTATTTAAAGTTCTGTTTTTGCCATTATTACTACTTTCCAATTATCCTTCACAACCATCATGGTTTTTAAGTGTAGTATAATTTGGTTATATTAAAAGCAGCCTAGACTCTATTTTAGCTAAAATGATGCTATGTGCTAGAAATCGGATAACGGAAATATCTTTTGCTAATTTGCCTAAACCTATTTCAGTCTTGTGGCTAGTTATATTGTTGTTAGTTGTAATTCTACATTGCATGACTATAAGGACAGAATACTGTTCGGGTAATATTCTTTACTATCATTGTAACATGATACATAATTCATTAATGCAATAAATGATTGCATTCTCCGTAATAGAATCCTGCGCAGTAATGGCTTGCTTAGTTCAAGTATGTATTTAGCATTCTGATCTATCATTGCAATCAGCTTATTCATCCAAATTGTGTTATTGTTGTAAAAACACTCATATTGGACTCACAGTTTAGTCTAAATAATAACTTAAAGTTCAGTGTTCACGCACAACAAGGGATTTGCCCTACTCGCTTCTGAAGGTCTTTTTAAGTGAAACCTGCAACCCATGTCCAGGATTCTGGAACGCTGTGTAACAGTGTCTACGCAGCAGCTCAGCGCCATCTTGCTTATTAGAAGAGAGACAATGCTCAAATTAAGTGTCATAGCTCCTTGCTTGTTTTTCAGCCAACTTCAAATGCTGTTGTATATACTAAATGTGCAATGCTTAACTTAAACGTCAGTGTGAGCATTCACGCACCATTTCCCCTACTCGTTTCTATAATTCCTACCTTTTTCAAGGAAGCGTCCAGCCTGTGTTCTCTTTGCTGTATAACCACGTGTAATCAGCTATTCAGTGCCATCTTGATATCAATTTTGATTAGACTTATTAGAAGAAACATATTTCCCCAATTGTTCTCAAAACTACATGCTCGCTTGTCAGGCATATTTAAATAGTGCTGTGCTTGTGGTAACAAACTACTTGTCAGCGCTCAATTATAGTGGACACATGATTTGTATATATTTATATTATAAATGAACGGTGTACTGATGTACCATGTTGTTCTTCATGTTCTTCTTTCATTTCATGACTATGGGCCTCATTACACGGAAGGCGGTAATGGTTAACGGCCACCGTTAATGGTAACGGTGACCGTTAACCATTACCGCCTTACTACGAGGTCCCTTAGCGGGTTGGTGCTTTAACGCCTGCTTTTTGCAGGCGTTAAAAACCAACCCGCTAAGGGACCTCGGAGCTAATTACGGCACCGCTAAATTGCGGTGCCGTAATTAGCGCCTTCCCCATTCCCATAGAGCCCTATGGGGCAGAAATGGGAATGGGGAAGGGCAATGGCGGAAGGGGGATTTACCGCCCCACCAACCTTGGAATGGGGCGGTAAATCCCCTTTCCGCCAAGGCGGTGCCGGTAATTTACCGGCATGGTCAGGGTGCTAATAGCACCCTGGATCACCGCCTTCCGTGTAATGAGGCCCTATATGTCAGTAAATATCAATTATATTGTGACTTCTATTTTTACTGATTCTATGTCAATACAGGAGACTCATATTATGCTTCTCTCACTTTAATGCCGGTGAATAGCATCTTCAAAGGAGTAATGTAAAACACACAACAACAAACAACTGAACTACATTTCCCAAGACAGTAGGGAATAGGGGTAGATGAGTCCAAAAACATGTAACTGTCCATAAGCAATCACGGCATACTGAGGGTATAATTGTCACTTCCTCCTCGATCAACGTCCTCTTTCTTTGATGCCCAGAGGACAGTTAAGTACCTCACTAGCTTTATGTCCATTTTGCATTTTTGATGTGAATTAATGTGAGTCAATTTTGCACACTGATGTGATTCTGAGTGAGTGGAAGCTTGTTAGGGTAGCCACTTTATATCAGAACGGGAGGCATTGTGACCGTTCCATATTCCACAGAGCTCGGGTAAAGAGCGCTAGATAGATACGCAGCTCACAGGGTGGTCACTGCAGCGGGGGTCTTTCACCCCTCACTTCTCACTGTACTACGGAAGGTAGCCACCCATGAGTGCTACAGTTTCACAGTTCGGAGACACCGTTCGTGCATCGCCACGTGCCGAGACACCCGCTGAGCATGGAACTCCGCATGAGATTCCCTTAGTTAATGTCGATTGCAGGAGATCAAATGCTACCGTGCCTCCACCCTCATACATTGCCTTCCATGCACGGAAAGCAGAGCATCCCAGCAGTGCGTTAAGAGCCCACAATAGGGCACCAGGAAACTTTGAAAACGTATCGAAAAAAAATAACTACATCAATATCAAATCGCACAGTAAATACCTACTGTCCCCTCTAGCAGCCAGCACAGGCCCGTTTAGGGGCCCAAGAACAAACCCTATATCCAGACACATGCAAAACTAAGCTAATTTGTTTGGCATCAAGCAATCACTACATAACAAGCTGCCAGAATCTGACATGTCAGACACAGAGGATACATCAATGAGCAGCCAAGTGGGTCTTACCATTTAGAGGGCTCTATCAGACAGCCTTAAACCCATGCAGAACCACTTAGCACAGGTGGAGGCAGAACGGGCGGGGGGGGGCAAAAGTAGTTCTGCTAAGGGCACCTCATGTGCGGCTGTGTCAGGAACAAAACGAAAGGGCGATGAGGGCTTGTTGCAAGCCTCCAAGTCTAAAAGGCATAGAGCAGAGCATGCTTATGCCCATAGACATGAGCAGGAAGAGGTAGCAGACACCTTGTCAGACTCAGACTCTGAACCAGAAGACTGTTATTCCAATGGGACAGAGCCGGAGATCGAAAGGGAGGAGGAGGGAGATTTTCATCCCAGGTCTTCCAACTAGGAGCCAAAGCCAAATGTGGTGAAAAGTACTTCTGCAGGAAGATCTGTAAGCCTTTAGACAGAATCCAGAATGAAGCTCAGGGCAAAGAGTCCCAGACCCTTCCTGTGAAATAAGCTTGCAGCAACGCCATCCCTTGACTCGAAAATAGTTACATTTTTAGGTAAATTCAGGAAGGTCCCCAAGCAAGGGAAAGACATATCTTGGCAAAACGGCCAAGATAGACTGTTGGATGTAGCGGGCCGATAGTGAAAATAATTGAGAGGGCCCTCACAGCGAGGGATAAAGACGAGAGCATAGATCCGGATATCCTACTAGGATGGGCACAGAGAGCCATGTGTATGCTGAGGAACGCCAACTGTGCTCTGTCCATTGAAAGACGCAGAAGCATACTTATTAAAATAGACCCTAGACTAGCGGACCTCACGAATAATGAAGCTAGTGATAAGGCAGACCGCCTGCTACATTTATGGCCCGGAGAAGTTGCACATGTCCATGAAGTGTTTATTCAATACTAGGGTTTTCGACAGGGCTGGGCAAGGCAGAGGCCGCTCGTCCATTTTGTTTGTTTGTTTTGTTTTAATATTTACATAGTGCCAGGCTAGCTGGTAGGCATCAGGGCACTAACAAAGCAAAATAGACAATAAATAATAACAGCGGTAAAGCAATAGAAAACAAACACATAAAGCAAAACAGGCAATTATTAGACTAAACATATTAAGGAAGGCATCTATGTGTTTGCGAAGTCACAAGAGTTCAAGAGTACAGAAATGGAATGCTAGGATTAGGCGGAAAGGGGAAAAAAAGTTGAAGGATCTAGAGTTGGATTTGGGTATACTTCAGTCTAGGTTTGCCCATACTAAGGCTAGTGAGGAACGTATTAACATGGTTAAGGTAAGAGAGTTGTTGAAATGTAAAGTAGAGGCTCAAGCTGATCGTGGGGTCTATTCGAAGCAGTGTTTTTGGGAGAATGGAGACTGTAGTGGTAGGCTATTGGCGAGAATATTAAGGGTCTTACGGAACACTCTTTTATTCGCAAGCTAGATGATGGTTCAGGTAATATGATGTTTAGGAGGGAAGAAATTGGTGAGTGTTTTCGTTCCTTTTACTCTTCTCTTTATGCTGAAGGATATAGTCCGTCAGTGGATGATCTTGAGGAGTTTTTTGATAAAAATTGAAATGCCCGGTCTGTCTAATGATGCTAAAGACTTTATTGATTCTCCGGTAATGGTTGATGTGGTACTACGGGCTATCCATGATTTAAAAATTGGAAAGTCTCCAGGGCCGGATGGCTTGTCGACAGAATTTTATCAATCTTTTAGTGAATTGCTTGCTCCTCAACTTTGTGGCCTTTATAATAGATTTTTGGTGGAAGGTACGCTATGTCCTTCAATGAGGGAAGTTAGTGTTTCTGTAGTCCCAAAAGTGGGGAAGGATACATCGAAGTGTGGAATTATCGTCCTATTTCCCTTTTAAATGTAGACATGAATATTTTTACTAAGATTCTAATTTATAGGCTCGATAAACATATAGGTGCATTGATAGATAGCACTCAGGTGGGTTTTATGAAACAGCGCTTTGGGTATGATAACATTAGAACACTTTTAGATGTTTTAAGTCTCTCGGGGGCAGAAGCTGAAAATTTACTCTTAATTTTTTTTGATGCCGAAAAGGCTTTTGACAGTGTAAATTGGACCTTTTTGAATGTTACGCTGATGAAGATGGGTTTTGGTCCATTGTTCATTAATGCTGTTGGGGCGTTGCAACTAGATATTAGCGCTAGAGTGTGGGTAAATGGCTTACTGTCTGCTCCTTTCAAGCTATTCAAAGGTACTCATCAAGGATGTCCTCTATCGCCTTACCTCTTTAACTTAGCTTTGGAGCCGTTTTTGCTTTATATTCGACAATCTCAGTGTCTTTCAGGTTTCAGGATGGGTGACATTGAAGTTAAAGTGTTGGCTTATGCTGATGATGTCACGATACTCCTTGGTGATTCTGAAATTGGTGGTAATATACTTCGAGATATGGTTGAGGAGCTGGGTAGACTCTCAGGATACAGAATCAATTGGGAAAAAACTGTAGTTTTCCCTTTCCGTGATACACCTGTACGGGATCAATTATTAAACTGGAATTGTAAATGGGAAACTAGTGCTGTGAAATTCCTGGGCGTATATCTCACTAGAGATATGAAGAGGTTGGTTGGGTTTAATGTTGATAAAATCACTGAAACTCTTAGGACGGACATTTGTAAATGGGAAAGGTTACCATTGTCAGTTTGGGCTAAAGTAAATGCCATCAGGATGGTGCTCTTACCCAAGGTTTTATACATTATTCAGTCTCTTCCTTTGAGGTTTTTGAAAAAACTATTGGTCGGGTGGATAAGGTATTTCAGGAATTTTTATGGGGGTGCTAAGAAAAGGCCCAGAATACCGAGATATGTAATGATTCAAGGGACTTCGGAAGGTGGTTTTGGTTATCCTGTTCTTGAGAATCATTTCGATGGCTTTTTATTAAAGAAAACATCTTTTTACTTCCCTACAAAAAGATTTGTAGTTCTGATCTGGGCTAGAATTGAGGAAAATGGGTTGAGTCCTTTCCAGGTAAAAAGTTTATACCCCTTTGGTAAATTACCCCGACAAATGGCTAAATTGAACCTGTGATGTTTACTAAAGATGTTATTGTCTCTTTGGTTTCTGGTGGTGGACAAGGATTATATTTATATGAGGAAGCTTCCATCTGGCATAATCCGGGTTTGCAGATTAATAACAGGCTGTTGCATTGGAGGAGCTGGATTAATAGAGGCATATTATTATTAGGAGACATTTGGCGTGATGGGGGTATGAAGTCTTTTAAGGATTTGGTCTACATCAGAGGGAGCTGCGAAGATATATTTTGTTGGCTGCTTTGATGTTGGAGAGAAGTCTGATGATCGACCTGCCTTTGTTGCAAAGACCTGAGAGGTGTGATCTTCTTTCTACTGCTCCTCATAAGGTGTCTAGTTTGTTAAAACTCTTTCCAACTGATGATCGATCCTTAGTGTTGTGGGATAAATTGAGATGTGCATGGTCTGAAGAACTTGGAGAGGTCATTCCTTTGAAAGATTGGGAAAATATGTGGAAGGTTCCAATTAGGGCTACGGCTGATTTGAATTTGCGCTTTATTCATCAGAGGATTTTAGGATGTCTTTTTTGGACTCCGGATAGGATGTTTAAAATGGGTCTTGGTGATACTGATAGATGCTGGGGTTGTTTGAAAGAGAAGGGAACTTTGCTACACATGTTATGGGACTGTGAAAAGATAATGGTGTTTTGGAATTAAGTTTTGGATAGAGTTGATATGGTGTGTGGGATCGCTATTCCTAGAAATCCGTTAGCAGTGATTGTGAAATCTTCGAGTGGTGTGCGACATCTTGTATATCTGATGTTGTGTTGGGTTGCTAAGGTCTTCTTTGTTGCTGTCCAACTGATATTGAGAGTCTGGAAGACTAGGAAAAAAACGTGTGTGGAACATTGGGTAGTTCAATTGCAAATACTTTCTTGTTTCGAGAAATTGAAATTGAGCAGACTACACAAAGAGGGTATTTATGATGAACAGTGGAGTAAATTCAATGGGCCTCATTACGCGGTAGGTGGTAAGGGATTATCGGCACCGGTAAGGTCACCGGTGCCGGTAATCCTTTACCACCCTATTCCGAGGTCCCTTAGCGGGTCCCTTCCCCAACGCCTGGTTTTACCAGGCGTTATGGATGGGACCCTTTAAGGGACTTCAGAGCTAATAATGGTACCACAAATTGCGGTACCGTTATTAGCTCCATCCCCATTCCCATTGAGCCCTATGGGGGCTCGAATGGGAATGGGGAATGGTTCCCGGAATGGGGAATTACCGGGTCCTCCAAGGTTGGAATGACCCGGTAAGTCCCTATTTCGGGAACCCGGACCCGGAATGCAGTAAGGGGGTACCCATGGTGCTAATAGCACCATGACTACCTCCTACTGCGTAATGAGGCCAATTAGTTTATGCCTGATGCTCTGTCAGAAATGTTTTGTTTCTTAGCTTATTTCCCTTGGGTGGTAGAGGGTGGGAGGGGAGGGTTGATGTTTGTGATGTCTTCGATGTTGTATTCTTGTTGGTTAGGTGTATGAGTAGTATTTGAGATAATTAATGATTGGTGAATGGTCACTTATTGATTGTTATGTTTTATATGCAATATATTTGACTTGCTCTGTTTTTTTCATTTTATAGTTTGTTATACTTTGACCGTTTCACTTATGACTGTCTGTTCACAATTGTAATTATTTTTGAATAATCTAAATAAAGAGTTTAAAAAAAAAGAGTACAGAATAGATCAAAACTACTCATCCACAGAACCAGATTTTACACTCCAGGGCCTGAGTAAATTATAAAAAAGAAAATAATAGAGGAGACCCAGATACAACAGAAAAAACAATGATCAGCATAAGGCCACCCAAATAATAAAAAACAATCATAAAAACAGTAGAAACAGTAAACAACAACTAATAGACAGCACAAGCAGAGCATCTATGCATTCTCAAACATCACCCAGTACAATGTGCAGTATGCAGATGTGAGAAATCTGGGCAAGTTGCTTCTCCCACAACCTACAACAATATAGTCATTGTTTTTATTGGGGCACAATTCTACAATCTGAGTTCTGACAACAGGTTTCAAATCTTGTGGTCTAAGATAGCGAGGGCCTATGAAGCCACGCTAGCACTTTTTTCTCAAAGCGTCTTCAGGCTCTATCCTCTCGGGTTTATCAACATTGCAGATGATGAAGTTCCTCTGGTCTTGAATAAGATTGTTAATTCTACTATTTACAATTGTTGGCATTTGGTTTTGCAGTTTTCTGGGGTCCTGCGATGACGTAACAAAACTTTGCTTAGCCCTGTTTTTATTAGTTAAGCTTTCTAAGGGCTGTGGGCCACTGCCTGGAGGAAACCTGGGATTACCCATCCCTTTCTTCGCTCCCATTGAGTTAGTCTGGAAATATGTGTCCACAGTAGCTAGGTCGGACTTGTCCATATTCTCATTTGATAATTGGGTAGTGACATCAGTTCCAATCAATTTCAAAGATATGCCACTCGTAGGATCTGCTGATGCTAAAGACGACATAGGGCCAGCAATAAAACCTGCCAGCTCAGTCTGGAGATTTTCATTATTGAAACCCACCAGAGTATTTGTTTCATTCGGATCTGTTTGGCAAGATTGTTCTACATGCTGAACATTCCAGGAAGTTCGGGGAGTTGAAAAATGAGAAGTATGACGAAGTTTGTCTGCCTTATTTGGGTGAAACTCCAGTGCACATTTATCTAAACATTCCACCCATAAGCAGAAGTCAGCAAAATTATTTGTTCAGGACTGATTCACTCGAATACCTTCTCTTCCAACCCCAAATGTTGTAGGGGAGATTTTAAATGAGTCTCACGTATAACTTGCTCCATTATATTAATTGGAGGTTTTACAGGCATAGGTAATATTGGATCTAATCTATCCATCTCTTCATTTAGCCCTAGATTCGGGATGCTCTGACCAAGCTCGTCATCATCATCAGAGAAACCGTCTGCACAGGGAACTGTCCTACGACCAAGAAGTGCTGATTTCCAGCAAGGCACGGAAGGAGATGCAGTGATTGTTGGGCCAAATGGCAGCTTGGAACAGGAGAGCGATCTTCTGGTGTGCGCCAGACGTGATAATAGAATCGGATGTCAACAGGCAAGGATGAGGAGCCTGCTACAGATCAGTGACCACAGGAGGGAATTGGTCCTTACTGGAGCTGAAATACCACATCAACTGTCTGGAGTTATAGAGGGATCATTTGCAATCAAAGTACTGACAACCTGCTTGGTAAAATGCTGCATCCTCCTGAGAATGGACAACTTTTCATCAGTAAGGTATATCAACCATGTCGGAGTCACCCGTTCCCAGCTACTAGTAGAGCTCCACAGGGATTTTTGGCACTACTGTCTGGAATGGAACATCTTAGTGCACACAGAGTACTTACCAGAGTTCGGGAACACTGTGACAGACTGGAACTCAAGGCATATGAAGGACGCCAGTGACTGGAGGGAGGTTTAACACATTTGGGGTCCATGAACGACAGATCTATTTGAGCCAAGGCTCAACCGCCAGTTGGAGAAGTTCTATAGCTAAAGGACGGACACAGCGGCATTAGCAACGGACGTCTTTCTCCAACGATGCGAACCAGACAGAGAATATGCCTTTCCCCTGTTTGCCATGATCACACATACGCTAGCAGCCGTCAGTAGGCAAGCAGTTAGGCTAGTGCTTGTAACGCTTCTATGGCCAAAGCAGCCGTGGTTCCTGATTCTCCTAGAGCTCTCCACAGAGTCCACAATCGTACTCCCCAGGAAATGTTTGCGGGATGACTTGACTTACATTTTCTTACAGGTGGGATGTGGGCGGAGGGGGCGAATATGTTCCGTATTGGGGGAATGGTGAACTCATGTGACTGAGTTGGAACGTTAGAGGCCTTGGGAATCCTGTCAAGAGGAGGAAGCTTCTGCTCCACATCAAACGTCACAAAGATAAGCTTTGTTCATAAAGCAAACTCACGCTCTTGCTGCGGAATGTAAGGGGTTTGCCAACTGCTCGGTCAAAACCAGGTTTTACACTACTTACTCCACGCAATCCAGGGGAGTGATGATTGTACTTCATAGCTCTCTCCCACTCAGGCATAACAAAGTTCACACGGATCCGCTGCAGCGATATATTATGGTTTATGGGGTGCTGGCGAAAAGGGAGATGATTTTGCTGAATGCATATGGTCCTAATGTAGATGACCCCATGTTTTATGCTGAAATTACAAAAATGCTAGCTCTTTATCTGTTGATACCTGTACCATGGGGTGAGACTTTAACACCATTCTGAATGTAGACCTAGATAGAGCTGGGCGAAGTTCGAGGATACTCACGAAGGCCACTCAGATGATACGGAATAGAATAACCGAGCTGGGTATGGTGGATGCATGGTGAGTCTTTAATCCATGCACCCGCCCATATTCAATCAACTCCTCAGTGCACAACTCCTTTTCCCATGTTGATTTGTGACTCATTTCCAGTGTCTTCTCGGCGGGGTTGAGGGGGGAGTCACACATGTGAGTATATTGCGCAGTTAATTGTTTTACCACTCCCCTATCTTAGTTACTCTCCAGCTAGATGGCCCCCCTAGACCCTTTCCCTATTGGAGCTTTAAGTCTCAAGCGTTGTTAGATGTTGCCTTTGAAACCAATCTCCGGGACCATGCCCTGCTATACTTTCAGACAAATGAGGAGCCAGTATCCTTGGTAGGTACACTGTGGGAGGCTTTCAAAGGCTATATTCGTGGGATTGCAATGGCCACTGAGTTTGGGGTTCCCAAGAATATCCGGCAAGATATCATGGACAGCGAGAACTCCCTTTGCCACCTAGAACAGGAAAATTAGACTCAGCCCCCCTCTGCCACGCGCTCACAGGTCAATAAAGCGCTAGACACATTTAGGGACCACACAGAGAGGGAATTGAGGTTCCTGGATGCCCCCGCAACAGCAAGGCACTATGGGGAGGGTGAGCAACCGGGTAGACTGCTGGCTCAAGCAGTCGGCCAGATGAATGGGAGCTGCTGCATTCCTCTCATTAAAGACGCCCCAGGCGACATAGTGCACATACTATCTGATGTAAATAAAGTCTTTGAGACCTTCTATACCAATCTATATGTGAATAAAGATACATGCTCGCTGGCTGACATCGCTGGATATCTCAACAATCTCCCACTCACACAATTGTCCCCTGAGGCGGTGGCTCAGTTAGACGGTCCAATTTCCCTATAGGAGATTGCTCAAGCAATCAATGCTTTACCTACTGGTAAAGCCCCCGGCCCCGATGGCCTTACAGCTGAATTCTATAAATATTTTAGGGCTTCCCTAGTTTGCTATCTCCATAAGGTGTGGGTTGAGGCCCTCGAGTTGCAAACGCTCTTCACCACTATGAGGGAGATGTTCATCTCTGTCCTCCTGAAGCCCAACAAGCCAGCAGAGGACTGCAATTCTTACCGCCTCCTTTTGTTAATAAAACCTGATGTGAAAATGTTTGCTACGATATTAGCTATGCACCTGATGCCATTCATGCCTCATATAATTCATCCTGACCAGTCAAGTTTCAAACCTGGACATTGGCAGCACTCAATTTGCAAAGGCTCTTCAATATACTTGCACAGATAAATACGGAAGCTCAAACAGTGGTGGCCACACTCAACATACAAAAGGCCTTCGATTCTTTTTTGTGGCTATTCATCTATGCTACCGTAGAAAAATTTAAATGTAGCCCTAATTTCACAGTAGGGGTGCGCCTACTGTACACATCACCATTTGAAGGAGTCTGCTCAAATGGGATGCTCTCAACCATGCTGCACATGACCTTGGGCACACGTCCGGGCTGCCCTTTCTCACCTCTGTTATTTGCCACAACCATAGAGCCACTGACAGATTTCATTAGGTATAAGCATAAACACAGAGGCATTCAGGTGATTGGTGAACCTGAAATCATATCCCGTTATGCAGATGATGCAATAGTTTATGTTAGAGACACACAGATCCACCTTAGCCCGATAATGCATAAGGAGTTGGAAATCAGTATCCACACATTTGTTTGGCACTCAGGGGTGGTGATATTCCTGTAATCGTGCAGCATAGGTCCTCATAGTGGCTTAAATACATTGGTCTGCATTCAGCATTTAGGGGACTGTGGGCCGAATTCCCTGTGGAGCCCGTCAACGATCCCATACTGGGGTATATTATGACTGCATGGCGGTCGCAACATCGTTTCTACTTTATACAGCTTCGTTCAGAGCAGGGTCCTGGCACCCCTCACTACGCTCTGGTCCAAATGGGCACAGGACACAAATTTGGATATAACTGATGAGACTTGGGGGGACATGTGCACACAAACCCATGAGCTTTCTTACAATTCCCGAATTTGATCTATACAGCTCAAGGTATTGGGCAGGTATCATTAAACTCTGGCTCGATTCCACCTTTTCTCTCAGACAAACATGTGCCTCTGCCCCACATGCAGAGATAATAATGATGGCAATTTCCACATGGGTTGGAGCTGCCCTGGGCTTGGTGGGTACCTGGAGGAGGTATGTGCTATACTTTCTGATATAATCGACCCCCAGGCAGTGCATGGGGGTGGCAGTGCATGGCCACCCCCATGCACTACCTCCTTCTTCTTCTTCTAAATTACTGAATGCGTGGGCGGACCCACGCAGGCGCTTCCCCATCCAATAGGATGATGTGCACCTACCCCCACCATTCATACACATAGCCCTCACAATCTCATAACTCCTCCCACCGCCTTGTCTGCCTCACAAAATCCAACAACACACTGCTCCTCCTCCTGCCACTCACCCCGTCACTTCCCAGCAAAACCTTCCCACTCAGCTCAGCCACACCCAGCGCAGACATCCAAACTCTCATCAATTCTCTCTCCTCAACATGTCTCTCACACTTAATGTTTCATGTATTTGATGACCTAGCGGGACCCAGGCGTAAACTTGTTGGTATATGTCTGCTGCTGGAGGTGAGATGCTTGCTACTGCACTAGCTCTATCCCACTATTCCGTTATCCAAGCAATGGCTCTGGGCCGTCACCTGGGCCAACGAGACTGAGGATCAATGGGCTTCCTTGCAACCAGCGGGCCATCGCCTTAGGGATATATGGCAGTCCTGTAGATCCTTTCTTCTGAGCACAAATGAAGACCCTTAAGCAAACCGCTATATGTTTATTATTTGTTCCTCTGGCACATCCATTGTACTCCATGACTGCCTACCTCTGCCTGCGCAACCACCTTGTTTCTTCTTTCTTTTAATGTTGGACAATGTTGTCTCCTCATTTTCCCATTTCCTGTTGTCAACTATGCTTCTGTTGTTACTGACTGCACCTATGTCATTTACACATTATTTATGTGGCATTTGATACCAAGTGCTTTAATAAAGAAGGTTTTAAAAAAGAATGTTCCCTGATCCCACCTGAACTCCATTCCCCTCACCTGTTCCACCTCCATACTTGATCTATTCTGGCCCGCTTTGACATTCTTGAATACAATGCTATTTGTCTTGAATCTGCCAGTAGGGGCATGAAGGCCCCATTCGCCCAGCTTGTGCCTGGGTGAATGGGCCTGCACTTGATATGTGATGGAAACACATGAACATGTGAGGCTGACTATTACAAATGATAATTATACCTGACACATGAGGTTTTAATTGGCACAAAAAGGCATTATTTAGCAATTGTGGCTGAACTTTGCTTTTGCTAACTGCACTTGGACTTCAGAAGCTTCACTTTGCAAATGTTAGCTAGAAATGGCATATGAGTATTTGCCTGGCATAACATGGCATTACTTCGTAATATGAATCTGCAATTATCAGATACCAATATAATGTCATATTATGACTCTGTCTGGAATGTGAGGTTTCAAATGATCTGAGATTGCAGAACGTGGCCATATGAGGCTGTTTTGGAATGTATAAGAACTGCTACTGTCCAATGATAGTTCTAATGGGTGGGCCCTGGGCATATCATGCAGCACTCATGGCATACTGTGTCAGTAAAATAGTTATTATATTGTTGGAAAATAAAATAGACTTTGAATACTATTTATTACATTAATCTTACACTAGTTACACTAGTTATGGGTATGTTTTATTGCGTGTGATTTCACTGGTGTCTAAGGTCATATGGTATAACTTCCTGTGATGTTATCGAGGTCAAGGGTCATATGACGACACTTCCTGTGATGTAATCATATATCTATTGTCACTTCGCAACACCTGGCATTTTGGTGAATTGACATCCCTGTGATAGAGACAGGTCATCTTAGGCCTAGAATAGAAGAAAAGATAGCCCCATTTGATAGCAAGGAGAGGGAGGTTCCGGAGGACCATGTTGAAGTGGGAGGGGTATAAGGCCGAGCCTCGATGTCTGGAACCAGAGAGGTCAGCTTAGGACTAGGTAGGTTAGAGGGGCCCATAGACATACCATTGAGTAGAGAAGTAGGTGTGTAAGAGTAAAGCCAGTCTTCTCAAGTGAACGCCACGAAAGAGCATGAAACCATCTTGCAAGTGCCAATCTAGTGTCTAGCCTAACGGAAAATTCCTGCCACTCCAGGAAGGGAGAAGCTCAAGTAAAAGTATTAGGAAGCAGTAGTCAGGAAAAACCCAGAAACACCTATGTTCCCAAGATCCATGGATCTGCTGCTGGCAAAGCCCTGCTGCCCAAGCAGGGGGGCAGATGATCAGACAACCATTTCCCCAGAAACTTCTAAAGTGGAATAGATGCCCTTCTTGAGGGGGGAAAACTTTGCAGATACCTTTGTTTGGGATTCTGGAAGAACCCTTTGAATATTTTTTGACGTGTCCTGACAGCTGACTTTGGGATTTGTTGGACATTGGAACAGAGAACACTGCATTGGAGAACCAATTTTGAGCCAGAAGGAAAGTCCCTGTTCTATGGAATCCACTTTGTGGAAACCCCATTTTCCCTCCACTCACCTTAGAAATTGACACATGTGCCCTTATCTGAACACGTTGTTTTATGATATCCTTCCCATCCTGACACCTTATCGTATTGAGGTTTGCAAGCAATCTGGCATCTACCATTATCTTTTGAGTACTTGGTTACGTAAAACCCTTAAAATATATTCCTTGGGGCATGGCTTGGAGCCATGGCGGACGGACCGGCTCTGTGAGAGCTTCCGGCCGCAGCCACGCATCCAACGGCAATGCCCCAGTGATAGCGCGCTTCGTGTGTATCTAAGCAGAGGATTTGAATGGGGAAGCGTGTAGGCAAAATCTGACCAAGTTTCGTGGTCCAAAGTGAAGCGGACCCTGAAGTCCAAAGAAGTCTCCCATGAAGCGGGAAACGGAGCGAGTCCCGCCACCAAAATGGCGATCGGCTCTACCCTAAAACCCGAATAAGCCCGGGAAACTTCTGAGATCCAAGACAGCAGGCACCCAGCAGCCATAAGCTCCCATCAGCAACCTGAGCCAGTAGGCGTGAACTGCAGCCCCCGACCCACTGGAAATTCAGCAACTAATAGCCCAGCGTGGGCTTCATCTATCCGAGCCCCTGGAATGAAACCGATTCACCCAATGAGGCGAGGCAGGCAGGCGGCGGCGGTGACCCGAGCCCCCTAGAGAGGCACCGGGGCTGAACACAGCATAAAGCTCAATGACCCACAACCATGACCCAGCTTTGCTCGAATAAGCACCTCGGCGATCCCAGCTCGGGGGGGACCCCCACCCTACCATTCCTGGCAGTGGGGGCAGGTGAGCCGACCGCCCCCCCTCCTTGGACTACCAGCATCCACCCTGGAGGACTAAACGCCCCAGAGAGAGCCCAGCAGAGCCCCCTCCCCATACCGTAGCCGCCACTCTCGAGCGGACCGCAGCGGGGGTCGCGGCGGGAAGCTCACCCATCACACCAGCGGAGATGGGCCTTCTCGTCATGGCAAGGAACTGGACGCTGAGGAGGCCTAGTGGCTCTGCAATGCACCAGAAGCAAGGCATCCCCCAACTTGAACCTGCCCTCCCCCACTCATCGAAGCAGGCTCTGAAGTCGGCAGCCCCCAGCCCCTGGCCCCCAGCTAACTGAACCCGCCCAAGCAGCCAAGACTGCTGGGGCTGGGCTGCCTGCGGTGGTGGAGGCCCGGCTTATCTCTGCGAGCGGAGCCCTCCCTCCGCCCCGAGTACCATCGGTCCCGAAAGGAAGTCTGCAGGAGAGCCGGGGGTCTGGGGCATCCTCCATTCAGCCGCCTCTACAACAGCTGAATTTTGGGGCCAGCGACTTGGAGGAAGGTAAGGCGGCACCTGCCACACTAGGGGAAGGAAGCAGCCACCAACTAGCCATGGCAATCCCAGCAGTCTACTCTGCCGTGGGGGTCCCACAGGCAGGCTACATAAGACTGGTGTGGACCCAGCCAAGCGTCCTCTGAGACACCATAAAGCGAGCCCAGCTGAGCTCCCTCAAGTTACCCATAGGAAAGATGGGGGAGCAACTGGGTGAAAAGCCTATAGTACACAAGACTCAATACAGGGCAAAGTATCCCTCCCCACCCGGGACGAGATCCAAGGGGAGCCCTGAACGAAGCACTCCCACCGAAACATAGTACGGAGCGATCTGGCCAATCAATCAAGTTGTGCCACTCCGCTGAGGCTGTGGCCTATAATTCGCATCCATCCTCCCCAAAGTTAAGCCAGGGCGCACATCGGCCCTGCAGCACATTAGCAAGCAAGGAACCCCGAGGCACGCCCTGCATCCACGAGCTGTCGCTATCTACCCATCCAGAAACCAGCTCTCAAGGGGTGCACAGAGCAAACGGAAAAGCAAAACAAACCTCCCTGGACCTGCACTGTGAAAAACAGAGCTGGGTCAGCAAAATGTCCAGGAGCCCCAAACCATCGAAACAGACTGACATTGCAGCCCTACTGACAACTCCAATGGCTGAGAAGCCCAAAAAGGGAGAGTGCAACAAAAGCACAACATCAGGTCCCCACCCAGAAATGGCCCCAGATCCGATTACCCAAACAGTCACGAAAGCTGACCTGTAGGATCTTCTGACAGCCATCACCAAGAAATACCAAAGGGGGACAAACCAAGTGAAAAGTAAAATCTCATCCCTGGACAAAAGAGTGGGGGAAGTCGAAGCCAGAAGAGAAGAAATTGAGACCACAATCTGCAAACAAAACTTTGAAATCGGGGCAGAGATTGACAGGATCGCAGCACTTGAGGCCAGGTGCGAGACCCTCGGAGCCAAGTAGGAGGACGCAGAAAACAGATCCAGGCGCAATAACATCCGCCTAAAGGGTATCCCGTCATCAATCTCCGATGAAGACCTGGGGCCCTACGTGAACGACCTGTTCCGCTTCATCATAACCCTCCCGGACAATGCCCCCCTGGAACTCAACAGGGTGCACAGAACAGAGCAAGGCTAAACACCTCATCTCCTCCGGACGTCCTGGCTAGAGTGCACTTCTACCGAGTCGAAGAGGAAATAATGCGGGAAGCCAGGAGCTCAGCCCGAATACACTTCAGAGACGCCGCTATATCCCTGTACCAGGACCTGGCAACAATAACTTTAGCAAAAAGGAAATCCCTGAAACCAATGACAGAATGGCTCTGTGAAAAGAAAATCACATACCGCTGGAGCTTCCCCACAGCCCTGGCCTTCACCTGGGAAGGAAAGCCCCGGCATATCCTCTCCCCAAGAGAGGCAGAAAACTTTATGAACCCGAAGACCGGTGGGGAAGAA
The DNA here is from genome assembly GCF_040938575.1 of Ambystoma mexicanum. NCBI lineage: Eukaryota > Metazoa > Chordata > Amphibia > Caudata > Ambystomatidae > Ambystoma > Ambystoma mexicanum. Next base: position 874,382,860 of record NC_090936.1, read on the forward strand.
TCCGATGGAGAGGCGCCTAACTCCTATGGGGCCAGTGGGATCCCCTGAAATCATGGTCCCGAGTGGAGAGCCGCCGCAGAGTGTGCGGACCGTCCTCCAAAAGCAAGAATGTCAATACTCGATGAGGGGACCCATTGATCAGGTCAAAACCCAGCAGAACCCCAAAAACCTCCCCTGTGCACGACAAGTGGTACGGCAACATAGGAAGGATCCTTGGACAGAGCCGAAGGTACCCCAGAGCCCTCTACCTAACTGAGAAAGAAGCCCCTCCCTTCAAGGCCAATCCTAAAGAGCCACAGAGACAATACACTTGACCCAACCTGTGCAGTTGATGGGATCCTAATCTCAGCCCGGTGGGGGGGGTGAAATCTATTGCTTCGCTGGATAAGCAAGAGGCACTATAGCCTCCATGCTAGTTGGTTGCGTTGGCACGCCAGCTGTAGGCCCTGTTGGTCGAAGGCTGGGCCGGAAAACCAGTTTGTTACTGGGGTGCAGGGGTCTGGGGTTGGGCAATGGGAAACGGGAGAATACCTTATGGGAATCGGGAACTAAGCAGAAACAACCCAAGTCACATGACAGAGACAAAATCAAGAGGAACAACACAAAGAGCAACCATACAGAACATAAATGGCCTCCCAGGATAGGGAACTCATCATGATGACTTGGAACGTGCAAGGCCTGAACGCTCCCGGCAAATAAAATTCAGTGGAGCGGAAGCGTTCTCAATTATCAGAAGGCATTGTCTGCTTACAAGAGACACACTTGTTAGCGGCTGATGAAAAACGGATCTCATTCCTGCGCTACACAAAACGCTTCTTTGCCACCTCTGGCCAAGAAAAGAGAGGGGTAGCCATGCTCCTCAGCCGCAATCTACCACTTACCCAGATCACAACTAAAAGAGACGATACCTACTATTGAAAGGCCTCCTAGTCGACCTCCCCATCACTCTAGCAGATATTTACTGCCCGAACAGCGTCCAAGACTGCTTTCTCTGAAATCTTCTACCAGTAGTGGCTGCATTTGCCAAGGGTCACCTATTAATCGGCAGAGACTTAATCTAACCCCTGATCCGGACCTGGGCAAAACACTCCCCCCACCAGGGAGGACTATACCAAAGCTCTGGCCATAGCAGAATATCAGATCATGCCCCAGTCACCATGCACCTGCGGACCCTGGGCATGCCAGAGCGGCCGATCTGGCCTTGGAAATTGCAGGACCAAACCCTGTCTGAAGTGGCCTCCAGAATGGAAATGGCCGAAGCTCTCACAAACTACTTTGAGGAGAACACGACCAACGACACCTCAAAGGCAATCATCTGGGATGCTATGAAGTCAGTTATCCGGGGTGTAGCGATTAATTGCACCCCTTAAGCGACTAAACCAGCTGCGACAAGACAAGATAGAGAAAAGGGTCTCGGAGCTGGAAAACATTTATAAAACGCACCAAACCAAAACAACAGGCTGTGATCTCAAGATAGCAAAAGCCGAACTGGAAATGCACCTGGCAGATCGTTCGGCCAGAGCCCTGGCCTACAATAAACAATATTACTACTTGAATAGCAACAAGGCAAACCGCCTCCTGGTGCACAAGCTGAAGAAGCTGTACTCTCAGAACAACATTCAATTCCTTGCAGACCGGAACAGCAATCTTCGATTCACAAAGGCGGACATTCTCGAACTAATGACACAACATCATTAAGAAATCATGTCCGGACCCCCAACAACCAAGCCGGCGTAGCTGAGATACCTGGGATAAGCCCAAAGAGCCCCACCACACCCCCACCTAGAAGCACTGGAAAGCCTAACCACAGCAGAGGAAGTTGGAGAAGCTATCTGCACCCTGAAAAACACGGCACCGGGCCCAGATGGATTTACAGCCCAATTCTATAAGCAGTGCGCCCACATCCTGTTGCCGCAGCTAGCAATCTTGTTCAACTCATTCCTTGAGACGGGCTCCACAACCTCCTCGATGGAAGAATCACTCACGGTTCTTATCCCAAAACCAGGGAAGGATCGGAACCAATGCTCTTCATACAGACCCATCAAACTACTAAACAATGACGCCAAGCTGTTCGCAAAAATCCTGGCTAAGAGACTAGCGCCAATTCTCCCAGACATAATTCACCCAGATCAAACAGGCTTTATACCTGGCCGCAGCACGCAAGACAACATCAGATGCACCATAAACACAATCGAATCAGCAAACAGAATGGGGCTGGAATTGGTAGTCATGTTGCTTGACGCGCACAAAGCATTTGATATGCTGGACTGGGGCTACATCAAGGAAACATTAAGGCACTATGTGTTCGGCCCGAACTTTGCAAAATGGATACTATCCAACTATCAACACCCCTCCACGCAACTCAGGGTGAATGGGGCCAAATCGGAGAGAATCAACATCACAAGAGGCACTAGGCAGGGTTACCCCCTGTCCCCCCTCATATTCACGCTCTCGATGGAACCTTTTGCATGCAGAATCTGACTAAACCCGGCAATTCACGGCCTCATGGTTAAAGGAGGATCCTATAAAGTGGCTCTATAAGCTGACAATGTGCTGCAAACAACTACCCAGCCGGAAGAATCCATGCAAGCAGTCTGGCAAGAACTAGAAGCATTTAGAGAGGATTCAGGCTTTAAGGTAAACTTCACGAAATCAGCAGCGATGGGCATCAATGTGCAGGGGAGACGCAGGGCGGCCCTGGAAGCCAACTACCCGACCCCATGGGGAAAGCGATGCCTCAGTTATTTAGGGGTACAGATGCCAAGCAGAACGGAACAAATCTACAAAACAAATTTCCGCCCGCTATTCTTGGAGTTCCGGAAGGACCTGCCCAGATGACAAAAGCAAGAAATCTCTTGGTTCGGAAGGATCACAGCAGTAAAAATGAACCTAATTCCAAGACTGCTTTACCAATGCTTGGCGCTCCCAGTAACAATCCAAAAAAAGCCATTCAAAAGCTACAGGTAGACATTTTAAGATACGTCTGGGAAGGAAAGAAATTGTGAATACTGAGGCGTATTATGCTTTGGAGCACAGCGATGGGCGGCCTAGGGGTCCCTGACGTCACCAGACACTGCCTGGCTCAGGCCTTAGCATGGAAACTAAGCGACACTCGACCCTGCTGGCTGACACTGGAGGACAAATGGTGCCAGACGCCAATAGAATTCTTACCGCATTTGAAAAGCCCCGGGAACCCTACCAATGTGGGGCCTCTGACAGCTACAAGAAGCACGGCAACGAGTTGGAAGAAGGCAGCCCGCTACTGGATCTGCAGAACCGCGGTAGGCCCGCTCACCCCCATCTGGGACAACCCTGACTTCACCCCCGGCATCTCCCCAAACAGCTTCGGCAAATGGAAAGAAGGAGGGCTGAGGGTCATCACAGACTTCCTTGAAAACGGGAACCCGCTGAACTTCGAGGCCTGTAAAGCCAAATTCCAGGTCCCAGAGATAGAAAGGTTCCGGTACTCACAACTCAGACACTGGCTGTCAAACGAAGCTGTAAGGCATAACGGAGGAAGAGAGCTTTCAGCCCTAGAGAGAATGCTCACTGACACCCTCCCAAAGGGGAAAATATCCACCCTGTACAAGCTACTCGACAGGATGGACCCAAACAAGAAAGAGGCCTACATGGCAAAATGGGAAAGGGACATAGGCAGAGAAATCGATCCGGTGGAATGGAGCTGAATCTGTTCTGGGCCCGAATACACAAAAGCTCCAAATGCATAACCAACAAGGAAGGCACCTTCAAGGTATGCTACAGATGGTATCGAACCCCAGAGATACTCAACAAATGTAACCCTGCCATCCTGGAGCATTGCTGCAGGGGATGCCCAGACAAGGGCACATTATTGCATCTGCTGTGGGCCTGCCCCAAGGCCGCACAGTTCTGGCGGAGCGTCCTCGAACAAATTAAACTAATGACAGGTATCACCAATCCGTGGGATCCAGGAATTGTCTTGCTGGGGGCGACAGGAGAGGACCTATTCGCATTAACCGGACGCCTGGCCGACCTATGCAGCTAAAATATAAATCGCCAGACTATGGAAAAACTTAGAGGGCCCAGCAATCCCAATGTGGTGGGCCAAGTGTTGGGATATAGTTTCCGCAGAGAAAATCACAGCCATTCGATTCGGCAACAGAAGCAAATTCTACCAAATCTGGGCCCCCTTCCTGGACTAGACACAGCAATTCCCACGGGTGGCAAGACAACCCCCAACCCTAAAATGGATGGCGAAATTAGACTAAAAGTGCCCCGAAGGTGACATAACAGAAATAGGCACTCCCAGGGCCAAGCCCGGGCTCAATGGCTGTAAGAATCCCCCAGCCCTATGCCACCGGATGAACTCAAGCCAAAGAAAAGGCCCCATCCAATAAATCGCATTAAAAAACAGGACTCCCGACTTGGCTTAATGTGAACACTGTTGTTCCCCTGTGTCTCCCCTCTCTCCCCCCTCCGTTTCTCCTTCCCCTCCCTCCCATAGTTTGCGATAATGTTTGGTTCTATTATTATTGTTTTCTTTCATTTTACTAAACTGAAGCTTTTAAGAAGCCCAAGCCTTGATGTTATCTGGAAAGCTGTATGTACAAAACCAATAAAAAGACATTTTGAAAAAAATATATATATATTCATTGTGCCTCCTTCTGAGTATGGGCACAGAGTGACAGGCAGATGTTCTAGCAGCCTGTCAGATAGTGCATTCACTTAAAGCTTCCAATTCATATTCTTTAAAAGGTGGTAACAGTGCAGGTTAACTGTTTTTTCAGTTCTTTACTAGCTGCTCTCTGCTCAGCTCAACATCTTTTGACTTGTCTTCCTGTCACAGGTACAGCTATAGAGACAGTTAGGATTCGGGCATATGTACTGTTCACTGTAAAATAATCGCCATCTCCTGGTGCCTTGCAGGTCCCAGTATACTGCTGTTGGTGTGTGAGGACAGTCCCTCGTGAACTCTCTGTAAAGAAGTTGTCCCATCAACCTGAGGCATTTCCCCTAGATTGTAGCCTTTCATCTGGTCCAAAGCCACCAATATTATCATTGCTCATGTTGGGCATGTATATGCTGGCTGTTGGTGTGTTGACTGCTGCTCCCCTCTGGTTTATTGGAGTGCTCTAAGCAGATGGGATAGAAATAGGCATCTCTGCCTTCTTTGAATACATCATTGTGCATTCATGTTACAGGGCTCTTCCTCAGGCTCATTTGCAGGATCTGTCTGCCCCCCCACCAGTCACTCCCACCACCACCACAACCTCCCACTCAGTTACACCAGCCAGGGATCCCTGAGTTTGAGTCTCCTGTGAATTCAAATTTAACTCTGTTGCATGGCAATCTGATGAGGTGTCCACTACAGCGTGACTAACCAATGTATATATGGATTTTTCAAGGTTTTCTTTCATATGAGGGGTTCTCTAGTACTTGATGTCACATTGGGCCACATCCTTGTGCCCCTATCTCATTGTTCTTTACTGGAGGTTGAGGGCTAGGACTCAGCAATCCTTCCAGGTGCTCTCTCTTCTGTCTGTTATTTTCCTCTCACCCTCAGCAGAACATATCTGCCAAGAGGAGTGATGGGTGGTTTACTTTCTGATAGGCCATAGTATCAGGTTTTTTGCTCACCTCAGTGGCAGATCAGAATGAAGATGAAGAGACTTGTTTCTGGTAATGTTTCTGGTGTAAATTGGAGTACTGAAGAAAGGGGCATCCCTCTCCGGTCACCACGCAGCCTAGGAAGTAGTTGTCAGATCGTGTAACACCCGGAGTAAGACTCTGTGGAATGTGGGGAAAACCCCTTGGCAGGGACAAATACACAATAAGTTGTTGTTCGCCAAATCTCAGAGAGAGTTCTCAGAAGATGTAGTTTCCAAACATAAGGCACCAGCCGGAGTAGAGGCGGAGGAATGAAGAAGTTCAGAACGAGCAAGGTCCTCGGAGGAAGGTAGGAACCAAGACAGATAAGTAGAAGGCAGCAGGTGGGGATCCAAGTGCTGGAAGGAGGCAGACAATAAGAAGAGGCTAGGAGGGACCAACCAAGGGAAGAGGCACAGGAAGGAGACATGGACGCATGGAAGGTAGAAAACTAGAAGCGCTGAGCTAAGGATCAAACATACCTTAGCACTGAGACGTGCTGTGCTTTCCACGGCCATATGTTTTGAAGCCGGCACTGAGCAGGTTGTTACAGCTACACAATATCTCGAGAAAGCAATGCAACCAGGAAGGAAAAGAGAAGCCCTTGTTGCTCAACATCATGGCAGCCATCTTAACAGGGAGCAGGCGAGACAATCCAGTGAAGGGAAACGGCATCTGTTCCAATGTGACCAGGAAGGTCGAGTCATGACAGATAGGAAGCCCAGGTCATGTTCAATGTGCTGCGACTTTCTTTGAATTGAATGCCTTGCGTCGTAAATGCAGTATTTTCAGTAAAAAAATATACAATCTAAAGCTATATCCATGCTGTCTTTGGTGGATTTTTGCTTATATCCAGGATGTCTTTACGGAGGCTATTCATAAACAGGTGATTGTTGACCTGGGGAATTGATTAAAGAATTTGTAGCAGAATCACACTGCGATATTACCTGATGCAGAGCCAGTTCGATTTATTCCATTAGAAGCAACCAGACTGATCCCACATACAGATACTGTTTGTTTTGAAAGACATTAATTGGCCTTTCAGGACCTGAGGAAGACATATTATTGTACTCATTCATTGACACTATGTCGAAACTAGCTTAATGGAAGGTCTTGAAATCTGCCATATGATCCAATTGTATGTTGAAATGCAATTCAATGGTGTAATGCAACCTCTGCTAGTTGAATGTATCAAGCTATGAATAGTCTGATTCCAGACCGTGTCTAGCTGTGAATGGTTTATTAGATTATTTTTATATTTCATTTTGTGTTAGCTTTGATATTTGTTGTTAATAGATGCACACACATTGGAGATCTATGATTTTCATCAGTTTGACAATTGTCTGTTAATTATTGTTTGTGTTGTTCATGATTTTCTTTGACTACATGTACTTTTACACATGGATTCTACAAAGTGTTTGTATGTATATTAAATATATATATTTTTCCTATTAATGTGCATGTCATCCATCCATTTTAGTGACTTAGAACAATATTCTTATATTAGGTTGTAATAAATGTTCAATTTATTCTAATGTGACACCACTCTATGTTTCATGTTCAATGTGCCCCAGTATTGGTGATGCATAATTTGCTTCAAGATTGCTCAGACCACTGAAGGCTGAGGGTAAATGGTTGCAGTTCATGCCACATGTTGTCTGACCAAGTCCACATCTACCTTCAGCGTGGGGATGATGACCTATAATTCTTAGCCAGTTTCTCTTCAGCCAATCATGCCTATTTAAAGAAAGCCACAGTTCTCCACGTCACCTATTGTTTTCTCTTACTAGTGTCACAAGATGCTAAATTGGATTTGGGAGTGTGGTCAAATGTGCATTCATAACTACACCTTGAGAACGACCAGCTTGGTTGAAACACGTGTTAGCTTTACAATCAGTGATTAAAAACACAACTAACTTATACTTGCAATTATCTATTGGAGAAGAATATTTTTGGATTGAAGTGTTATATATATTGTCTTTGGCATTGCGCGTTTGACCACACTCCCGATTCCAATTTATCTCATTATACCTAATCCGAGCCTTGTTAGGGGAGGCTCTGTAGGACTGTACACGCTGCAGGCCTATCTGTTGCACTTACTTCTAAGGTGGATACTAGCGCAAAGGCTCAGCCAGTCGAACCCCTTACTTGTTATTCAGTTTAGTGTCACACGATGGCAAGAGGCTGGCAAGCATATCGATTGTTTTGGTTTAAATTGAGCACCAAAGTGATAAATAACTGTTTTTTGCTCATATTTAGATTTGGTTTAAGTTCTTCTTTCATGCACTGTTCTTTATTTTTATTATTTGAAGGACTCTATATTCAATTTTTGTATATGTTAATTATATTATTGATTATATATGTTCCAACATGTTGGATTTTACCATATGTACCACCTTTTTGATATAAGGTTTGATTTTCAATTTCAACAATCTTTATGTTTTCTTTGAAGGAGTGTCTTAATATACATAATTGCATGTAACATTTATAACCCGTGGTTATATGGGTTTGGACCGGGTGAATGATTCTAATTCATTTATATTTCACATGGGCCAACACTTGATGTACGAGTACCCTTGTTTTGTTGTGAATACAAGCATATCGATTGTTGACATGACAATGGTTTATTTGAAAAACACAAAAAGGTGATATTGCTCTAATAATTTATGATCAAAAGAAAAACATTCCTACAGAGTTCCGGGCATGTCCTATCCCTGCTTTACTGTAATTTGCCCTTGTCTTTGACTTTGAATTTTGGGGTTATGGGCTTCCTCTGTATCTTCGGTGTTGACCATCCAGGGCCCACATGTCTCAGCTTGGGAGCTGTCTGAAAGGTCATCTTGATCAGTTTAAGGCATGGTTGGGTCTTCCACTAAATGGCATTGCTCTACCTGCATCTATGCAGCAGCTGCAGGGGCTCAGCTCTTGCCTGATCACCTCCCCTCTCTAAGGTCCTGGCTCCCAGTACACTCCTGTCCTGTTGGTCCCTGGCATAAGCTCTTTCCCTCCATGGGGTTGTTCCATCCCATAACTCCTCTTGCCTCACTTGTCTGCCCTTGACTGACCTGGTCCGCCAGAACCTTCCTGCTCCTTCTATTCTAGAGGTCACCTTTTCCCCTCCTCCAACCTCTCCAGGTTAAGTGGGTTCTTCTTCACTTCTAGACCTTTCCCCAGAGGGTTACGTGTTAATATTCTTCCAACTGCTGCACCTCTCTCTTGCCAGGTGACTCTCCTCCTTAAACCTCCTAAATGTCTCTCTTCTCAAATGTTACTAGCTTCTTCACCCACCTATTCAGTACTCTACGTCCAACCTCCAGCTCTATCTCCCAGATGGTTGATTTCCACAGCTCCCTCTCCCTCCAACCTCCAGCTCTCTCCTTCTTCTCTTTTCTCATAACTCCCAATGGTTTGCCAACCTCTTCCAGACACATTCACACAGCTCCTTCTCAAACACCCTACACACTGCCAGGCTGAACTGGCTGCTTTTTATAAAAATGGACTCCCCTCCCTATGGGTGGTGCTTAGGAACATTAACTGCACCTAACGTATGTGGGCTAAGCTGTTCTGTGAATGTGTAATGTTCACAATGTCAGATGGGCAGCAAGGAGGTTGGCCTAAACTTACATTAGTGCCTTTCACCTTCTTGAATTTTAGAATTGCTCTGGACAAGGTTGAGGTCCCCTTACCTCCCCCTTGGACAGGCTGTCATTGCCTTTTTCACCCTGTGTATCTCTGGCCACATATCATGTGAATTCCAAGTCCATAACAACCCTGATGCGCATGTGATGTTGTCTGGTATATTTGGATGGGGTTTGTTGTGGCAAAGCTCTCATTGTGTAACTCCTGTGGTGCTTCGTGGATTGTGAGAATGGGATTTCTTTACATTCCCTCTCTGCAGTTACGGCGCAAGTCTTTTTCATGTTGTCTGCATGTGACATTGTAATCGCTGGGCTTCACCAAACTGCACAAGTATGTTTCACAATAGAAAATACTTTCCAATCCTCACAGCCAGAGAGAAATGTATTTCTTACCTCACAACTGACTTTAACATGTGTCAACTTGGTTTCCCACCTTAAGTGCCAAGGGCATCTATGTTTGTCGTGAATTTCCATCAGGAACCATTGTGTGATCTGCCCATCAAGCACTTAAGGGAAAGGCTTCATTTCTAGCACTGGGTGAGCGAGACTGGCTAGGAAGTGGGAATGTCTCGATTGGAGTCACCATTATGCAAAGGTTATCATTAAGGGTCTGTGACTCCTACTTTCCCCCCCTGATGGCCCTGGGTGTCTGCAAGGGTGGTGGGAATCTAAGTGCTCCTGTGAATGCCCTCTGCATTGGTGCTGGGAACCAGTTGGGGTGGTCCAGGGATTCAAGGTACACCGAATTATGGTTAATCATCCATTAGCTCAGGCGGCACCAAATCCAGCCCCTTTTACCACAGCAATGTTGGTCCCTAGTTTATGCAGGGGACTTTGTCATACTAGGTTTATTGCTTCCTTTCACTATTGTTAGGTAATTTAATATGTATGTTTATGGAGGGTGCATGGACTTGAATGGGCTCATAATCACTTCTTTTGGCTTCTTTTGGCTACTGGCTAGACATTCTTTAGAGCAACAGTTCTGACCTGTTCTTCTATTTGATTAGCAGTAAAATAGGCATCACCATCACAGTGCATGTTTACTTCATTCAAATAGTACTGATTTGGTTGAGTCTCTCTTTAGAAAGACCATTTGTATAACTCCTCTTGAAACCCTGGGCTCAGTAGGGTGACAACCACCCAGAAACCTGATGGCTACCACTAGCCTCACCAGGCTTAAAACTGTCCTAAGGATTGTCGTAGGCTTAGCAGTGGGTGTCAGACCTCCTCCAGCTGTGTGATGTGATAACGATGTCATCAGAGGTTGGGGTATGATATATTTGTAAAGGTCACACCCACATGCAATTAGTTATTTGGCCAAGTTGACTACAAATAGGCCTCATACTTCAGTGGTATGAGAATGCCAAATGGCAGTACTGCAGCCTTTCCACCCACTCTTCTGAAATCGAGCCTCCAGGAAAAGCTCTAAGCTAGCATTGATGACACTTTACCACCTTTTTGCAATGGGCCGTTATGTTGTCATGGCCCTAATAATATCAGGCTACATTAGGGAGGACTCCCTGAAGGTCATCATTTTAGTGAAGTAAAGCATAGAAAGGGGATTTACGATATGTGTGAAAACCTGTTCCAGCGTGTCAATTATTTTTGGCCCCACCTATAAGGCTGAATAAGCGTAGTGTTATATTGGTGGCCTTATCACTTAGTTCAGTGTGTATTGTATTTCATCTTTCAAGTCAAGAGGTTCTCTTAAATGCAGGAGTGTGCCACATTAAGCATGCAGCAGCTACGTGTTTATGGCATGAGATTATGGGCTTTGCCAGAGTCCTTACCTGTTAGCAGCTAGCTTGTTTGAGATAAACCCTCCTGGGATCTGTGTCACGATATATCCCCAGAAAAATGAGCCATGAATAAGCCCTACTGTTTCTGGATCCCAGTTGAACTGTGCTTTCTGTGGATTTAAAATGGTTTCATGTTATTGAAATGTAGCATTCTAAATTGCTTGAAATTATTGTAGAACATTGTCATACTTAATCAAGAAACCTACATTTCCAGACTTTTGTTTTCAACCAGAAGACAGTAAACAGTCCATCTCACATTTGAAGATTGTCTATTTACAATTTTCAGAAACATTAACATTGAACCATCTAATGTCTGCAAATTAAAGTAAATTCAAAGAGTCAAAACTTGTAAAGACAGGAAGGAAGAACACATTCCTGAACATTTAGCGATGCCTTGTTCAACTAGTTTTCATTACTTTATAACATAAATGTATGTGGGCTTGAAACTCAGAATACAAATCCTATTCAAACTTTATTTAAGTTATTTCTGTCAATGGGAACAAAGGAGGGACTAGCACTTCTTACCTGTAATGAAAGGTATTTTGTGTATGTGATCATCAATAAGCTATCAGACAATCGTTTTAGCCTTCTCATGGCAATTCCAGGCCATCTATTTGTAAGCATGTACTTTACACTGATCCCATCCAGAACAAGAACCATCCAGAGCTGATCTCTGGGGTGAGTGTGTGAACCCTGACCCCAAAACCGCCATCTTTGAAGTGCCTTGCCATCCTCACAAGGGGTTTCAACTTTGCTGAGAGGACCACCAAGCTCAGCACAACATCGCCAGAGGCACTCATTCCTGCTGCCACGGTTGATCTACGGGCTGATCACGTGACCCCTGACATGCTTTTTCAAGATGCTCACTTGGAGGATTCAAGCCCCTGGGGTGTCCAGTTAACGGTGGAATGTAGGGTACATCCCTCCCGTGCCCATTAAGGGGTGCCATTTTACTGCCTGAGCACCCCTTGCAGTCATCCGTCCAGCTCCTTACCAGCATCCTGGGATCCTGCGATGCTGCAGGTGCTGCTTTCACTTAAAAAAAAGAGGACTGTAATCTTCTGCCCTGTTAATATCTCTTTCCTGCTGAAGTACTTCGGGTTACTTTGGGAATTTAAGCGATTTCATTAGGGCATCCCCTCGCCCGGGCGTCCAGACCAAAGACCCGATCAATCTAACGGTTCTTGGTATTATCATTTTATTTTTACTTCCCTGTTGGTCCCAGTTTGCCTCTGCTTGCCACAAAACATGCCCCACACAAAGCACACAAACAGCATTGAAATTAAACTCCAACACAATACTCCCCCAAAACAACTTATTGCATGCACCTGCATTCTTCTCAACTGCCACTCTGCTGCTGCTCACACACATAAATTAAATTAACTCATTAGCACACACTCCCAAGATATACTAGAAACATGGCTCAAACCCCACCACACACTTATTATCGCTTACATGCTTACCCACACTATTTCATCCACCACAGCGACTGCCCACACAAACACAGTGGTGGCATTGCCATTATATATAAAGAGTCACTCACACTTAGCAAACCCACATACCCCATTCACATCCTTTGATGTACTCTTTCACACTTGCTCCCCATTATCACACCCACACCCGACATTTTTCTTACCTCATTTACCTCCAAACACAAAATCCCAACTTCCACACTGACTGGACTGACTTCATGACTAGCAACTAAAACTACCCCTGTATCAATACCCACACTGGCGACTTCAACCCTCGTAGTTCCAATTCAGACAGCAGCCACTTACTAAAGAGTATCCTCACTCCACTCACCCCCTATGACCTCACACAACTCATCACCTAATCCACACACATAGCTTGCAATACCCTGGACCTTTTCATTTCAAGCAGAAAATAATTTCTCAGTGGAAAAATGAATCTGGGTGTCGTGTTCAGACCATCATCCCGTCACGCTCAATCTACCACACAATATCCTTCACCGGCCACACATCCCCATCACCTCCATAGCCAGACAAACCAAACACATTACAGACACAGCCTTAGCACCACTCATACCAACCCTTCTTTCCCACACGCACCTCCCTCAACTCTCCTCAACAATGACACCATCATTATACAGGCACTCAACAAACACCCCCTCAAATAACAAATACCCTGCTGCTACCAACATCAACCAAGGTTCAACAGCTCCCTCCTCTCTATTAAGCAGCAAGCCAGACACCTAGAAAGAGCCTAATAAAAGAACCCATGCCCCGTCACCATAGCACCACTCAAACTCTGCTGCAACAAATACAAAACAGCCATACGCAATGACAAAGCCACCCATTACATCCAAGAACCTTAATCTGCCACCAGTCATACACACACACGATTCAAAAATGTCAAGTCCTTCTTCAAACCACCATCCACACCTTTCACATCCCCATCCACTGCAGTACGCAACTCCCTCACAAACTTTCTCAACTCCAAAATGCAGAACATTAGGCAAGCCTTTCCCCATACTCTCCCACTTCCACCTTTCACTCCCAAAGATTCAAACACATGGGGCACCTTAGACGCCATTGACACAGACACCCTCATCACCCTTACTATAAAAACAAAAGCTGCACACTTACTGGATGATGCAAGCCCACCTCAAGACACATCCAATTGCATCACCACCCGCACTACCCACTGGCTCAATATCATCAACTCCCGTCTCATCTCTCACATTGTATTATCCCCTCTGCTCTTAAAACTGGACAATTCTCACCCCTGATAAAAAAAGTCATCTCTCAATCCTGCACTCCCCCAAAATTACCACTGCATCACTATCCTGCCATACAACACCAGAATCATGGAACGCTTAGTCGCTACCCAACTGTTACAATACATCAACACAAACAGCCTATTCAACCCTTTACAAACTGGCTTTTTGACCTGGACACAGCACTGAGACTGCTACACTTCACATCCACGATGATGGCCTCCACAACATCACTGACTAAGGACATACAGCATTACTCATCCTCTTTGACCTGTCTGCAGTCTTCAACACCATCAACCACACCCTTCTACTCAACATCCTATCCTACAGGTTGAGACTGAATAGCACCATCCTCGACTGGTTCACCTCCTTCTTTACTGACATAATACACTTTGTCTCCATGCCCCATCCTCGATGTGATTCTACCCCGGTCAAGTATGGGGTCCCGTATGGCTCCTTCCTGGCTGTACTTCTCTTCAACCTATATGTTGTATCCCTTGGACAGGCCCTTATCAAACACAACATCCATTTCCATCAATACGGGCAAATATACTTCTAAATCTCATCCCCCTCACAACTCCACATCCTCAAAAGCTATCTCTCCATAATCACCACCTGTATGGTCATCCACTTCCGCAAGCTCAACCTTTGCAAAATGGAATAGCTCCTCACCTGCCCCCTGCCCCAGACGCAAACCCAAACTCTTTCCATGGATCAAAGAACTCACCACGGACAACCCACATACATCCCACTCCATACCTGTCAAATCCCTTGACTTCACCATCGAGCCTCAATTTTCCTTCACACGCTACATAGCTGCTGCCACCAAAACATGCAATCTACAACTACACCTCCTGCGAAAGATCAGAAACATCCTTCTTCCTGGTGCCTTCTGCATTGCAGTCCAAGAACTGGATCTGTTAAAGTTGAACTACAGCAATGCTCTTCTTAATAGACTCAGCAGCAATGCCATTGCCCCCCTCACAGGAGAGGTAATCCCTCAGCTACTCTAGGTCTGTTACTGCACCGGCCGAGACTGGGTAGTCCTGCTATCTCAGGCTGAGTTCATTAGAGTTGGCAAATGCTCAGTTTTGATATGATATAAGTCATGTATAACGCGCCTGTACTGTACACAAGTGTTTGGAGTTTGCTTCACTGGGCTTCTTATAGGTATACTGTTATGTACAATCCTCTAATTCCCTCACTGGAGGTTAATCCTCTTGTTATCTTTTCTGGTTACAGATGTCCATTGCACCAATACTGTGGTGAAGAGGGCGCAGCAAGGAGAGCAGAACGAAGATGACTGTTCAGTGGTCTAAGTGTACGAATAGAAGTAGTGGAACTATGTTCCCTACTGGCCTGCCACCGCCCCCACAACCCCATCGCCATCCCCACTCCTACATACAATACAAACCTCAAACACATGCGACTGATGTTTAAGAGAACGTTCAGTGCAGTCCACTGAAAATGCATGTTTCAACTTCTTCCTACAATTTTATTTTAAAATGAAACCATTCTGGAATGGTTTCTTTTTAAAATTAAAGTATAGGAACAGTAAAACTGAATTAAAAAAAAGTAGAGGGGCACCGTTCCCAATTGCTCCAGCCCACTTCAACTACTGTGCCTGTTGCACCAACACTGAAGAAGAGAAGAGAGTGCGGCGAAGAGTGCAGAACTAAGAGCAAGCGGCGGATGAAAGCGAAGCCAGGTCAAGCATGCAGAAAATTATCGCATCCAGTGTTGGACGCATTACAGAGTTGCCAGGCATGTAAATTCAGGAGTAGTCCTGTGGGTCCATGAAGTGGAGGATGTTCGGGCGCTGGTAAGTATGGGAGTTGGAGCTGTCCAGTGTGGATCAGAGCGCAAAGAGAATGGGTGTGCAAATGCCACACCAGTCACAAAGGGTTGTGATTTGGGTAAGTACTAACCAGGTGCTCTTTTATTCTTTCTTTCTATACAGGTCTGAAACTGAAGTTGCGGTGGACCGCCAGCACCAAGAAACAGCAGGTTGCAGAGGTGAGATGGACGAGCCAAGAGGTAAGCTCACATGAGAACAGCAATGCTAAGCACCAGGCGTGGTTTGGAGAATGGGTTATGTTACCCCAGGTGTCATGGCCGGCAGGCTTTCAATTTCTTGCGGGAATATGTCTTCTACGAATTGAAGTCTTACTTTCCCCTGTCTTCGTATTTGAACCAATGTGGTCCATGTTTGCTTATGGTCACTGTTACTGCTTTCATAATGCTTGTAATGGCCATTGATCTGGAGTGACCTGGGAGTTATGACCTGACGCCCCATTTTACCTTCATGACAAACTCCAGATAAGCAAGCCAGCATCTCCTACAGATTCCACTCTGCAATCTAACATGCACACAAAAGCAAGCATTCAACTACTGGTCACCCAAGACATGGAACACTCTACCTCTTCACATTCCACTGCTCCCTCCATCGCCACTTTCAGAAAGAGCCTCAAAGCGAACCTGCTTCCCCACACATACATCTGCCCTTCCATCTCCCCTGCTACCACTTGTCTACCTTAATCTTTGAATCCCAATCTGAAAACATTATGTAATTTCGGTTACACCCCTCCCCACCCTTTTAACCTTTGAGCCTGTAAGCGCTCCGAGACCCTCTGGATAGCGCAACTGCTTTATAAAAATTGAAATTTAAAATAAATGATTAAAATAAGGCATGGGAGCATCCCTGCCTTTGAAGATGACCCCCTCAATTCTAACAGATCTATAAATATTTGCTCCTCATTGTTAATGACTCCAGTCAAGCATTCCCACTAAGTCAGTGCCTTGTCTGGGATTGCTCAAGGGAAGCCCTTATTTATATATTTTTATGACAAGTTATAATCTGGATGATGAACCCTTGTATAACGCCTCTCTCTTTGAATCCCCCTGACCTCACTGAGCCAAGAAGTAGGTTTGTTTTGCAATTTAAAAGGTTTATTTGAAACATTAAACAATAGAAATATATCACACTTTTATAATAAATTAATATTTGATATCTTACTTAGACATATGACAGTGAGTGATCAACAATGGATGATGTTATACTAGCACACTGGTTTAATTACTTAGGAGTAGTATAGAGGATAAGGTAGCTGAGAATGCTTTATATGGTACAAGGAAATGCAAGGTGGAAAAGAAGCAACACAGGAATAAACTTGATATGATTTCAGCAAAACATAATATAATCACTTTTCCCCTTTTGGCAATTCACCCCCCTCTATGGAATGTAAGGAGGTGGAAGTAACACACACAGTCTTCAGGAATACAATCACAGTACAATCCAAATTCAGTTCCCCCCTAGCAAGCTTAGATCACAAGGATGATTTTAAACACAGGCAAAGTACTTTAAATGTGGTATGCAAAGAAGGGAAAAATAGGCTAAAAATGATTTTAATTCCCTCTAGAGGTTCAGGGTGAGTGAGAGATACTTTAAATCAGTTCAGGCCAGCCCTATCAATGATTCAGGGATGGTTACCAGGTTGAAAACGGAATTCTGTAATGGAAGCAAAAGACAAATGTTTTTACACGTGGCTGGAATGAAGCAAAATGTCAAATCGCGGCAATTTAGTCGTGTGCGTCGAGCGCAATTACGGAGGAAGTATAAGGAGTAGCAAGTCGGTTTAGAGCTTGTTGGAAAGCTTAGAATCTCAGCTTTAAAATAAATCACAAATGGTTTAAGAGATACGGACGATTTTGTGAAGGTAGATTCTCAAAATAAAAGTAAAGCTCAAAATGACAGATGACAATTTTGCAGCTTTGAATCAACAGGAGGGACACAATTTCTATGAGGCAGTTCTCAATAGGTTAAAATAGTTTGAATTAGGTTATTTTAAACTAAGAGATTGGTTTTGCACAGTTCTGGCTGAGTACTCGCACTATATTTTGTACAGGAATGCGACTTCGTCACGGATCGGGTCAGGATTGGCTACGGTTCTCTCGCCACTGGGTACTGGTTCAGCGATCTGGGTCAGCTCTCAGCACTGCACAGCGATCTGGTCTATCTGGATCTCTGGTCTCTCTGGAGATTGATGGATTTGACGTCTGGAGTCTCCCTGCAAAGCGTCCCGCAATAAAGTGGAAAGTGAATGTCCCTGCCTGGGTTCCAGTGGCTCTTTTTATGTCTTTTGAAAATGGGTGTGGATGCTAACTTTCTTTGCCCAACCCACTCACGATTTGATAGGTCAAGGATTTCTCTTTGACCTGATTTGAGAAGGGAACAGTGAGTCAGAGTGATGAGGTAGGTTTATGGTCAGAGGATCCTCCCCTTGTTAAATTGCACACAAATCTATTTCTGATCCAAATACCCATTTACCTATGTACAATTTTTCTAATATTATATGTCCAGTTAACATATTTTCTGTAGCACCAAACCATCCGATCCCTGTCTTTGTAAGATGTTGTGTCCACTTTTGACAGAATTCTGCCCTTTTCATCCAGATAACGACCTCTAAACTTTTCCAGATTTTACACAAATGTGCACAAGGGATATGGGTTTCAGATGATAAAGTGTCAGATTTTTAACATGCATACATTTGGAGTAACAACCTTATTTTCCGCTACTACTCCCCAGAACATACCACAGAGTCCTGACACCTCTTAAAATGTGCATAGAAAAATCACAAGAATGATGATATTATTTATAATAATTTTTACAAGCCCGCACTATGAATTATCCATCTTTTTAAAATGATGCTCTGGCCCCAAAGGGGTGTGGTTTTCCAAAGCACATGGTGGAATTTCTGGTTTGTCCACTTCCCCCAAGCTCAGCTTGCTCACAGAGGCACTTCTCCTCCCACTTCTCCCAAGAGGAAGCTATTTTATGACCTCCCCCAATATAACATTTGCCTGAGCCCAAGACAGTGCTTTGTTCAGTTTCCTGCAGTCCCCAGGTGCCACTCCCCTAATTCAATGAGAGAGGTGTCACCTCCTTTTGGCAGGGGCAGCAGAATGCAACCAGGCCTGGGAACACAGCTGCTGATCAAGTTTCAACTCCAGTCGGGGGTAGTTGTCAGGCAGAATACAATCTCTTTAAGCCAGGCTTCAGCTAAATGTCACTTTGGTTCCCAGTTTTCTACATTCAAACCAAACTTGCATTTTTTACACATGAAGCTAGAACACTGATTCTAAGTTCAAAACTATGACAAAGTCATTTCAGAATATAGTTTTGCATTGTATCCACCTCTTAGTAAGTCTTTATTTGGCCTGGTTTGGTTCATTTGTTCAGTTTTACACAAGTGTCTGGTGGTTTTAAAATGCTGGCTTTCTGGTAGTAGTGAGCACCAGTATTTCACCCATTTTTGACATTAATAGTAACAGCTTTTGAACAGCACCATATTCCCTAGCACTGATTTCGCTCATGGCGCTTCTGGCCCCTCACGCTCACACTGGTGGGTGGCAGGTCAGGCGACCATTTTATTGTGCGCAAAGACTGCGCGGTTCTCTAGGATTCTGGCGCAAATGTGGGCTTTTCCGCCCTCTTGGATATCCTAAGCCCACAGCACCAAGTGTTGCAGCATAATAGTCAAAACGTGGGTCAGGACACCCAACAAGCCCCCCCGCCCGACTGCGCTTTGATTTCGAGTCGAGGGGGAGTCGGGTGCAAAGGATGTTTTGAACCACGCGCTGGTATGTCCACATCATCTTCTTCCAATTACGCAGATGGCACAGTTCAGCATCTTTTCCTCCATCCGGTTGGATCGATCGGTTTTCCTCGCCTGTCCTGATGGGAATATTGGCCGGTACTCCGGGCCCCTCGGATCTTTGCTCCCGGTCTCCGGGTCGTTCTCCTTGGTCAGTCTCCATGGTTTCATCTCTCCTAGGATGATAAAGCAAAGCGGCAATACACATTCCTAGACATTTTTCCACCACTATTAATGGTGTGGCGAACATATACATTTTATACATCCGGATACATTTTGCAGTCTTATTTTAAAAACAAGATATAACAGGAAACATTTTCATACCAGAATCATGATATTTTAGAGACTATGGGCCTCATTACACGGAAGGCGGTGAACCATGGCGCCATTAGCGCCATGGTTCATGCCGGTAAAATACCAGCACTGCCTTGGTGGAAAGGGGAAATACCACCCCATTCCAAGGTTGGTGGGGCGGTAATTCCCCCTTTCACCATTGCCCTTCCCCATTCCCATTTTTGCCCCATAGGGCTCTATGGGAATGGGGAAGGCGGTAATTACGGTACCGCAAATGGCGGTACCGTAATTGGCTCCACTGGTCCCTTTGCGGGTTGGTTTTTAACGCCTGCAAAAAGCAGGTGTTAAATTCCCCAACCCGCAAAGGGACCTCGTAGTAAGGCGGTAAGGATTTACTGGTACCGGTAAAATACCGGTACCGGTAAACCCTTACCGCCTACCATGTAATGAGGCCCTATATGTGGGATATTTTAGGGTTGGAACTGAATTACTCTGGAGCGGCCCCCTCTGGGATTCCAGAGGATTCCTCCAGTTGCTGCAGAGTGTGCCTGGGATGGCAACACTTTAGCTGATTTATATGTACCCACTTGTCTTCCCCTTCCGCCAGACTACCTTTGGGGATGCGGATCTTATAAGCTACTGGGGAGATCTTGTCTATAATTTCAAACGGTCCCTTCCATGTAGGCAAACATTTTCGCTGTTTGGCCTGGTTTCTTTGGAAATTGTATAGATAGACCTGGTCTCCCACATTATATACTTTCCTGGAAGTTTTCAAATCGTAATGGGTCTTCATGCTATCAGCTGATCTTTCTAGATTCCGCTGAGCATAGGCAAAAGCATGTTGGAGGTGTTTCCTCAAATTCTCCACATACTCATGAGTTGTGGAGGCATTGATCAACGTCTGCTCTTGGGTCCTGTAGAGCAAATGCTGGGGAAGCACCATCTTGTGTCCAGTCATCCGCTCAAATGGTGACATTTTAGTTGCAGATGACGGGGTAGATCTGATGGCCATTAGGACCAGAGGTAATCGGATATCCCAACTTGGCCCAGAATCTGCCACAAACTTTTTTAATATTCTCACAATGGTTCTGTTGTATCTCTCTACTGCACCAGAAGAGGCTGGTCGGTAAGCAATATGTAGCTTCCTTTTGACCCCCAGTATCTCCCACATCTTTGTCATCACTTCACTAGTAAAGTGGCTACCTCTGTCTGACTCAATCCTTTGAGGTAGGCCAAAATGGGAAAAGATGTGGTTAATCATCAGGGCAGCTGCTGTTTCTGCCTTGCAGTTTGGGGCCGGGAGACATTCCACCCACTTGGTAAAAAAGCATGTGACTGTCAACATGTACTTGTTTCCTCTAGACGAGCTAATCACAGGGCCTACGAAGTCGATTTTCAAATCTGACCATGGCAGTGTCATCCCCCTCTTTTGGAGAGGCGCACGGTGTGTGAGGGATGATGGCTGAAATTGTGCACACACCAGACACCCGTTCAAGTATTGGTTGAGGTCCTGCCCAATGTGTGGCCAGTATGCAACCTCTCTTAAGATCTCAAGTGTTGTACGAAACCCCCTTTTACCGGCGGTGGCTGCATCATGGGTGTGACTTAACATCAGGCTTCGGAATGAGGTAGGGACCACCCACTGATCATGGCCAGCTTGGGATTTCCTTACCAACAAACCGTCTTGGATTCGGAACATCTTTGGACATTTCATCAACACTCTAAGGTCCTCCTTACAAATGTAATCGGTCTCTGTCAGGGGAAAGTTCTCAGGGTCCTCAATGTGTTGGTAAAACTTATCAATTATTGGATCCCCTTTTTGAGCCGTAATCAAATCGGCATCTGGGGTCTCCTTACTCCATTGTGCAGTTGAAAGATCATTGTGAGCATTTGTCTGGGACCTAGTGATAGCCGTGACCTGGATTTCCACCAACAGGGGATCTATTTCTACTAGATCCCCTTGGATGGCCCCAGTTTTGGCCAGCTGATCAGCTAAGTCATTTCCAGTTTTGTCTGGTCCCTCTACTTTGGAATGACCCTTGATCTTTTTCCAGTAGATGGTCATCCCATTCGAGGTAACCAGATCCTCAATGATTTTGATTAACTTCCCATGTTTCAAGGGTTTGTTATTAGCACATAACATGCCTCTGGTTTTCCAATTAACCAGGTGCTCCACAAACCCGTTCCATACATAATCTGAATTTGTGATTATGACCAGTTCGTGGAGTTGATGTTGGACAGCAGTGAGGATGGCCTGATGCACAGCCATCAATTCTGCCACCTGACTACTTCGTGGACCGATTTTGTACCCAGCGGAGGGTTCTGGGGACTCCTTCACCCATGCATTCCCTACGCCGGCCACTAGTTCTCTTTCCCCGTTGTTGTCAACATGGTAAGAGCATCCGTCCACATAGACAGTGGGCATCCCCTCACACTTGTCTTCTTCAAAGACTTTGTGTGGGGAATTAAGGTATGCCTCCATCTTGTCCTTGATTTTTAGACTTTCATCCTCGAGACAGTTTTCTCTGGCACAATCATGCAAGTCAGCCAGACCTTGCGCTAGGGGACTCTTCTTGTTTTGGCCATATCTGACCTCCACAGGAAAGCCTTGCATTGACAGAATCCAGGAAGTAATTCGAGAATTACTCACATTTCCGGCCCGGATTCTGTCACTTTGGAGGTATTGCAGAGGCTGGTGTGGAGTCTCCACTATGATGTTTTCCCCCTGGATGAACGGGCGGTAATTCTTCAATGCCCACACTGTTGCCAGGAGTGCCTTCTCACAATCGTTGAATTTTTCCTCCACAGAGGATAAAGTTTTGCTCACATAGGAGATTACTTTATTGACCTTGTCATGCTTTTGGTATAATACTGCCGTCAAGCACGTATTAGAGAACCCTGTCTCCAGGAAGAACTCCTTGTTTCTGACAGGGTAAGCTAGGCAAGGCGCTTGTGAGAGGCTTCTTTTGAGTTGTCTTACTGCCTCGGATTGTTCTGGACCCCATTCCCACTTGACCCCCCCCTTAAAAAGATGAATCAGGGGACTAGTGATCTCTGCGTAGCCCTCAATGAACTTTCTGCTGTAATTAGTCAGTCCAAGGAGGCTCCTTAGTTCCCGCAGAGTTGTGGGATCCTTCAGTTTCTGAAGTGCTTCCACTTTCTTTTCTTGGGTACAGAGACCCTGAGGAGTAATCTCATGCCCCAAGAAATTAACACGGGTTCTACACCACTGTGCTTTCTGAAAGGAAAGTTTTGCTCCGGCGGCCCTCAACTGTGTCAGAACATAACGGATCTCCGCTATGAGTTCTTCCACAGATGAACTTTTGATGAGGACATCATCTACATAAGCCAGGTTACCCCTCGCACCCAGGTCGGGCATGGCCTTATGTAGGAAAATGTTGAACTCATTGCCGGAGTTGAGGTATCCGAAGGGAGTCCGGGTCCATGTGTACTGCTGGCCCCCAAAGGTAAAAGCCAGTTTTTATTTGTCCTCCCTACTGACAGGCACGGTCCAGTATCCATTGGTCAGGTCTATTGCTGTGAATACCTGTGACCCCTGAATCTGGGCCAGCCCTTGGTCAATGTAGGGCAGAGGCCATCGGGAAGTATGGACCCATTTGTTGAGCTCCCTAAGGTCGGCACAGAGTCTCCACTGGCCGTTTGGCTTCAATATTCCCAGCACCGGATTATTGAAGGTGCTGTGTACTGGACGGATTATTCCCCGGGACTCAAGGTTCTTAATTATTTCAGTAAAGGACTCCATTGATGCGAGAGGCAAGCGATATTGCTTCACAAACACTGGAGTCATGCCACGGTCTGTGGGAATTGTTGTTGTGTGGATGTCGGCGCGACCACAGTCATATGAGTCTACCGCACAGAGATCCTGGAAATCCAAGAAAACTTGTTTCAACTTTTGCTTCTGTTCCAGAGTCACACAGGCATCAGCTAGGTTGACTCTCTCTTCCACCATCTGCCTGAAGCCTGGAAAGACTTCTGGTTTTGCTATCTCAGCGGCCTCTTCCAGCTGGGTGGAGAAGTCCCTGGTCAGAGTGCTGATTTGGACCGGAGGCTTCAGGTGGGAAAGGCAGCCCTCATGGACCTGGAAAATCATCTCATCCCCTCTGAAGTCACAAGTCACATCTTCTTTACCATAAGGGCAGGAAGTGTACACCAGGAAGTTCCCCCCATGCAGGGTAAAGATCCTGTCAGGTGTTGTATTGTCATCACTGTCACTGTCAAAACAGTCCTTGGGGATTGGTCCTAACAGTTAATTTCCTAAATCAATGGAGAATTGTCGGTCATCAACCTCCATTCCAATAATGGTGCCTGCGGCTAGAGTATTACTCTTTAAGTCGCTGTTATCCACCTCTATTGGAATGGTGTCATGTTCTATGTTGACTAATGGTGTTGGGTTTACCCCTAACCCTTGCTGTTGGAGAGAAGCATTTAGATGAATATAAGCATCAGGGTTTTTCAATTTTTGTCCTCTTTTAACTTTCACTCCCAGGGAGAATTGTCGGGTTCTTTCTGGGATGGTGACTTCCTCTTTAATCTGAATTTCAACTGCATAAGGTAGCAATTGAGCTGACCTAAATACTTTTTCTGGATCATCAAAGCCCATGGGATTATCTGCTAATCCGGACCAAGCTTTGAAGTTTATTAGGTCCAAACTAATGGCAAAGCGATTGAGAATGTCACTGCCTAAGTAAAAGGCGGCAGTGACGTCTCGCACGACCCAAAAATAATGGACTATGCTCTTGTTGCCAATGGAGATTTTGAGCATACACCTGCTTGGCAGGAGATGTTTCGAATTGGGTGTTTCCAGATCCATTTCCCATTTGTCTATCAGTTTGAATGTGGGAATAGCTGGATCTTTTGAGAGTTGGCGGAACATGGCTTCGCTGATGAAGCTCTTACCGTTGTTCACACACACTCGGGCGAGAACAGAGTCCTTCCCATCATTTAACTGAACAGGGATGAACAACTGCTCTCCAATTTGCTAACTGCTCTCCAATTTGCTGAATATCAGCCAGGCTCTGAGCTGATTTCACATCTTTCTGGACTATCGGAGTGGAGATGTCTGATTGTGGATTAATAAAGAATTTCAGAGTGTTTCCTTCCAGTGTGGAATACCACCTTAAACTGGAAGGAAGGTTGATTTTCAGAAATAGAGAGGACCCCCCCATCACCAGTCTGTTGTCCTACTGCCATTATTGTCACATCTGGAATTTGGTTGTTCTGGAAGTGAAATTCTACTTGGTCAGATTTTTGTTCAACCATATGGCAGGTGCCGTTTAAACTAACATGGTTGACCCTCTGTTTTAATTCTTTTTTAATCCTTCTTTACTCAATCTATTAGGGGTGACAACCTTCTCAGGAGGTCATTCCCTAGTAAACAAGGGGTGCCCTCTGGAGTCACTACTATGACCGGGTGTTTCACCTTGTGTCGCCCAATTTTGATGTCCAAATCTGCAGTCCCCTCAATGGGAATTTCCTTCCCGTCAAAGTTCTGGAGTTGTCCAGGAAGAGAGGTGAGAGGAATACGGTAATTCTCCCCCCTTCCTGCATTTAGTTTATCAAAGGCCCTTTTGGTAGCTTGGGATCCAGTGTCCACTAGTGCCAAAATTGTACCCTGCCCCTGTACTTGTACCGGGGCATAGTATCTTCCCTCCTTCTCCTCAAGGGGGCACAGATAATGCACATTTTTGGACAACTGGTGGGCTAATTTTCTGGTTTTGGACATTGCGAGAGAAGAGATTTGGGCAGAATTCTGTGTAGAGTCATGGGAATCTGCAAGAAAAAGTTGGCAACTTGAAAGAGGATATCGAGTTCCCCTGGTGCGGGTCCTGGGCCGCCCCCCCTTTTTGGAGGCAGTCATAAGGATGGGTTTGACCCATCGGATTTTGGTATTGTTGGTTCTGGGATAGAATGATGGGCGGCGACAGCTCAATCCCCACATCTACCCAGTCTATTGACTCGGTTTTTGGTTCCCCTGGTTCCGGTTCTGGGCCGCCCCCCCCTTTTTGGAAGCAGTCACCAGGACGCGTTCAAACCAGAGGTTTTCAGTCTTGTTGGTTCTGGGATAGAATGATGGGCGGCGATAGCTCAATCCCCACATCTACCCAGTATGGGTTGGAATCCCTTGGGATCCATTTTTCCTTGGGAGGAGTTCCCCCATCTCTGAAGGAGAAGATCCTTTTCCCAGGATCCTCTGAGGATCCTTCTCCCTCAAATTGGAAGACCTGTACCTCCTCCACAAAATGGGTCTGTTTGGGTCCTCTGTTTCTCCTACCTCCTCTTTACTCCTTGGGTGGCAGACTTTCAGGGGTAGGAGATTTTGTTTCCGGTTCCTGGTTTTCCAGGGGCTGTTTACAAGTTGGGAAGGAAGCTTCTTCCAAGGCTTTACGCCCCCCTTCCCCTTGTGCCTCCTCCCTGGGAACCGGTGGGTTATCGGGGTGCTGCCTCCGTCATTGTTCTGGAGCATCAGGCCCAGAGTTTGGGGCATTCTGCGGTGGCATGCTCATCTGAGGGTTCTGTTGAGCCCTCTGTATGTGACCCAGATCCTGTGCCATATTTCGGACCTGGCGCTCAAGTTGGGAAACCCGCTCAGGCTGATACGGGGTTCTGTTTTCTCCCTTGGGCTGATCCCGGGAAGGGTAGCTATCCCTTCTCTGGTAGTGCCCCGGGTTGGGAAGATTTGGGTACCCCTCCACCCTTGGCCTCCCCTCTGCCGGATTAGGTTGTCCGGGCTCAGGGAAGTGGGGAAAGAAGGATGGATGATTTTGGGGCTGGAAATTGGGTGGATACCTGGGAAAAATGTTCTGCCCAGTGTTTGGGGAATTTCTGTCCTCCTGTGGGAAGTTAGGAGGGAAGTTCCCTGGGTCAGGTGCTTGGCTGGATCCCCCCCTTGGGCTGGAGGAGTCCACACATAACCCAGGATTGGTCTGTTTCCCTTGTAGCGGGGACTTACATAGTCAGGGGAGCGAGGGACCCCATTTGTGGGATTACCTCCTTGACTCCCTGTCTGTGACTGGCCCGAGGGCCTTCTGGGCTGTGAATTGTTCGGTGCAGACAGGTTTTTAGGCCCCCCCATCTCCAAATCTAAAACGGGAGCAACCTTTACCTCTGCCACCTTGGCAGCAGCAGGGGTGCTGTTGGTTTTGGGGTTTTTGGACTGATTCTTATTTTTCACCGGTTTCTGCACCTCATAGATACGGGTGGCTTGCTCAATGACCCAGTCTAAAGATCTTTTCTCGTGAAAATCTCTCACGAGCTGGGTCATTATGTATTTGGGGAGAGCATGGAAAAATGTTTTGATGAATTCTCTGATCTCCGTGCGCACCCTTTTGGTAGTCTGCGCAAAAGCACGCTTTAACTCCTGCACAAATTCTTGTGGGGCCTGATCCTCCCCACATTGCAAATTGTAGGCTGCCTTGCGAGCCTCTTGAGGATTTCTATGAACAGAATTTTTTTTCAAGATGGCCGCACTATAGGTGGACCCTCTTGAATGATTTTGGTCCTCCAACCCCGCAAAGAAACTGGAGTATTCTGGGGAGAATGTCCATTTGACGTACTGGATGCAGCTACTGCTGTCCTTCAAATGGAAAGTCTCCATCATTTGCTCAAAGAGCTCCAAGTGTCCCCAAACATAATACTTGGAGTTCTGTTGATAAGGGGTGATGACACTCCTTATTGCCTTGATCTGCTTTAAGGGATCCTTAAGCAAGGCCCTTTTTGCCTTATTGGCCCATACCCGGATGCCCACCTATCCATTCCTGGGAGGTACTGGCCTATGAACCCCATACTTTTGGCTGGATAGTAATTTGCCCTCCCTGTGGCCCTGTGCTCATGTGCGCCAGGGGACATGGTGGTGGCAGAGTCCAAGGACTGGGAGAGATGAAGGCCTATGGTACTAGGGCTCCTGAGGTTATGCTCAGGTGTTTCCCTTTCCCAGCGACTTCATCTCTATCAGCCCCTGCTCCCTGTTGCAATGCAAGAGCCTGCGCTTTCAGTTCCTCAGTTAAGGCCTTACTAGACTCTATCAGTCTCTCCTGCATGGCTACCTGTTGCTGGAGCCTATCATTGTGCTGACAGAGGGCCTCATTCTCTCTCTGTGCCTCCTGATTGGTCCTGGAATACTGGGCCAGTCTTTGCTGCAGGAGGGTTACCTCCTGAGTCCCATCCCTACTGGCCTGCTCCTTTCTTTCCAGAGCATCTTCCACCCTCCTGGTGTGCTCTAACAAGTTCTGATGCTCTTTTTGGAGGTCACCCAGCCCCTGGAGGGCCAGGTGATTTCCTTCATTTCTTTCTTTTAATTGGCAGACTTCCTGGCCTATGGTGTCCCTTTCCTGACTAAGAGCCTGGATCTGTGCCGCCAGGTCGTCCCTCTGCCTTTGAAAAGCACCAGCTTTCTGGCGTTCTTGATCAAACTCTGCCTGGGTATCCAGGTCTTTCAAAATCAATTTATTGCTTTCCTCTTTCTCTCTGTCTAGTCGGATTTGCAGCATGGCTACCTGCTCTGTGCATGCCCTGTTAAAGTCTAGTTGTTGCTCCAGCTTTTTCTGGCTCTGCAGTAGGGAGTCCAAACCTTCTTGGTACTCCTTCTGCAAGGCCAGAAATCTGGTATCCTGGTCAGCCTTTTCCTGTTGCAGGATATCCATATCCTCCTTTATTATAATAATATACTGCCTACTATCATTTCCTGACTCCTGGCTCCTCTGCAGCCTCTGCTCAGAAGAGACCAGGTCAGATTGGGCCTTCTCTAATGCCATCAGTTGCCTATTTGCCAGTTCTTGGCCTTCAGCACATTTGTCCTGTATGGCTCCCATATGTAAATATAAATATGCCGCTACCCTGGCAATCTTGTTGTGCTCATCCTTGGCCTTAGGGGCCATATATAGTTCACTCAGGGCCACATGTAAGGGGCCCTGATCTCTCCATGTATCTGACCCTGTTTCAGTGATCTGGGGTGCGATTGCCTGCAACCAGACCGCCTGGTCCTGATGAGCCCACTCACCTCTCACAAATAGCTTATGTAAGAGGTGTTCTCTGGCTATTTTGATATCTACCAAGGTCGTCATTCTAGAACTTGATTAGTTTCCTGACTTACAGAGTTTGTATTTTATTTTGCAAAACAGACTGTTTCCTTAGAGCGTTCCTTTGAGGGATGTTTTTACAGTGTAACACGGAGTGGTGATCCAACAGAATTTATATATTCTGTCAGTTAGCACACTGTATTAATCTGCACAAGTGATAGATCTAATCCAGAATCCCCGGCTACGAGCCCCCACTCTGTTAATGACTCCAGTCAAGCATTCCCGCTAAATCAGTGCCTTGTCTAGGATTGCTCAATGGAAGCCCTTATTTATATATTTTTATGACAAGTTATAATCTGGATGATGAACCCTTGTATAACGCCCTTCTCTTTGAATCCCCCTGACCTCACTGAGCCAAGAAGTAGGTTTGTTTGCAATTTAAAAGGTTTATTTGAAAAATTAAACCATAGATATATATCACACTTTTAGAATAAATTAATATTTGATATCACACTTAGAGATATGACAGTGAGTGATCAACAATGGATGATGTTATAGTAGCACACTGGTTTAATTACTTAGGAGTAGTATAGAGGATAAGGTAGCTGAGAATGCTTTATATGGTACAAGGAAATGCAAGGTGGAAAAGAAGCAACACAGGAATAAACTTGATATGATTTCAGCAAAACATAATATAATCACTTTTCCCCTTTTGGCAATTCACCCCCTCTATGCAATGTAAGGAGGTGGAAGTAACACACACAGTCTTCAGGAATACAATCACAGTACAATCCAAATTCAGTTCCCCCCTAGCAAAATTCGATCACAAGGATGATTTTAAACACAGGCAAAGTACTTTAAATGTGGTATGCAAAGAAGGGAAAAATAGGCTAAAAATTATTTTAATTCCCTCTAGAGGTTCAGGGTGAGTGAGAGATACTTTAAATCAGTTCAGGCCAGCCCTATCAATGATTCAGGGATGGTTACCAGGTTGAAAACGGAATTCCGTAATGGAAGCAAAAGACAAATGTTTTTACACGTGGCTGGAATGAAGCAAAATGTCAAATCGCGGCAATTTAGTCGCGTGCGCCGAGCACAATTACGGAGGAAGTATAAGGAGTAGCAAGTTAAATCTTGCTTCTATCACAAATGGTTCAAGAGATACGGGCAATTTTGTGAAGGTAGATTCTCAAAATAAAAGTAAAGCTCAGAATGACAGATGACAATTTTGCAGCTTTGAATCAACAGGAGGGACACAATTTCTATGTTGCAGTTCTCAATAGGTTAAAATAGTTTGAATTAGATTATTTTAAACTAAGAGATTTGTTTTACACAGTTCTGGCTGAGTACTCACACTATATTTTGGACAGGAATGCGGCTTCGTCACGGATCGGGTCAGGATTGGCTGCGGTTCTCTCGCCACTGGGTACTGGTTCTGCGCACAGCAATCTCGGTCAGCTCTCAGCACTGCACAGCGATCTGGTCTCTCTGGATCTCTGGTCTCTCTAGAGATTGATGGATTTGAAGTCTGGAGTCTCCCGGCAAAGCGTCCCGCAAGAAAGTGGAAAGTGAATGTCCCTGCCTGGGTTCCAGTGGCTCTTTTTATGTCTTTTGAAAATGGGTGTGGATGCTAACTTTCTTTGCCCAACCCACTCACGATTTGATAGGTCAAGGATTTCTCTTTGACCTGAGGGAACAGTGAGTCAGAGTGATGAGGTAGGTTTATGGTCAGAGGATCCTCCCCTTGTTAAATTGCACACAAATCTATTTCTGATCCAAATACCCTTTTATCTATGTATAATTTTTCTAATATTATATGTCCAGTTAACATATTTTCTGTAGCACCAAACCATCCGATCCCTGTCTTTGTAAGATGGCGTGTCCACTTTTGACAGAATTCTGCCCTTTTCATCCAGATAACGACCTCTAAATTTTTCCAGATTTTACACAAATGTGCACAAGGGATATGGGTTTCAGATGATAAAGTGTCCGATTTTTAACATACATACATTTGGAGGAACAACCTTATTTTCCGCTACTACTCCCCAGAACATACCACAGAGTCCTGACACCTCTTAAAATGTGCACAGAAAAATCACAAGAATGATGATATTATTTATAATAATTTTTACAAGTCCGCACTATGAATTATCCATCTTTTTAAAATTATGCTCTGGCCCCAAAGGGGTGTGGTTTTCCAAAGCACATGGTGGAATTTCTGGTTTGTCCACTTCCCCCAAGCTCAGCTTGCTCACAGAGGCACTTCTCCTCCCACTTCTCCCAAGAGGAAGCTATTTTACGACCTCCCCCAATATAACATTTGCCTGAGCTCAACACAGTGCGTTGTTCAGTTTCCTGCAGTCCCCAGGTGCCACTCCCCTAATTCAATCAGAGAGGTGTCATCTCCTTTTGGCAGGGGCAGCAGAATGCAACCAGGCCTGGGAACACAGCTGCTGATCAAGTTTCAACTCCAGTCGGGGTTAGTTGTCAGGCAGAATTCAATCTCTTTAAGCCAGGCTTCAGCTAAATGTCACTTTGGTTCCCAGTTTTCTACATTCAAACCAAACTTGCAATTTTTACACATGCAGCTAGAACACTGATTCTAAGTTCAAAACTATGACATTTAAACAATTGCAACCCATGTGACACTCAAAAGTAGGTCACTCATTTATTCTAAACATTTCGATTTTAGTGGCTTTAAACCCAAATTCACTTAAGCTGCTGACATCCCCAGCTATTTTCAATACATACATTAGACAATTACTTCCTTCAAGTCATTTCAGAATATAGTTTTACATTGTATCCACCTCTTAGTAAGTCTTTATTTGGCCTGGTTTGGTTCATTTGTTCAGTTTTACACACGTGTCTGGTGGTTTTAAAACACCGGCTTTCTGGTAGTGGTGAGCACCAGTATTTCACCCATTTTTTACATTAATAATAACAGCTTTTGAACAGCACCATATTCCCTAGCACTGATTTCGCTCATGGCGCTTCTGGCCCCTCACGCTCACACTGGTGGGTGGCAGGTCAGGCGACCATTTTGTTGTGCACAAAGACTGCGCGGTTCTCCAGGATTCTGGCGCAAATGTGGGCTTTTCCACCCTCTTGGATTTCCTAAGCCCACAGCACCAAGTGTTGCAGAATAATAGTCCAAACGTGGGTCAGGACACCCAACATCATGCAGAAAAGCATGGGGCACTGTTCAGGCACATTTGAATGAAAGGACAGCAACCCACCTACAACTCCCGTGGAAAATAGGTCATCAGGTTGAAATAGCAATATTGTGCACAATGCCAATACTTGCCACTATCTTAACTATTTCAATGGATGCACTACAATTCTGGTTTTGAATAAGCGTGAATATAGGCTCCAGAATAAAAGAAGGGACTCCCTGAAGGGGAAATCAGCAATGAATGGCTGGGTACATTGCCCAAACACAAAGATATGTGATCAGGGTTGCTTCTATTATAGCTCAAACTGTCTCACTCTAATCATGGTTGCAGCATAATTGTAATCATTCTCCATCCATATACTGTGTTCTTAGACAGATGTGGTAATTGACCTTTGAATTGTAAATGTAGAAAATAATTATTTTATCATGAGTTCTGTCCCCGGATTCTGAAGCATGCTCAAAAGTTTTACTGATGTCTCACATATGGAGAAATGCTTGCAGTTGGTTTTCAGTGTCTCGCACTGTGAAGCATTCTGCCTGCTTTGTGCCAGGCAGAATGACTAGAACAATTCTGGAGCCACAATTAGAGCGAGACTATAAATAATGCATCACACCAATTAATGGGATAAATATTTCATGCCACAAAAAATGGTAAATTCTTGACAAAGCTTGGGATGAGTGAAACATGTGCCGACACCATTTCCAACCTGATGATACAAATCCAAATACATAAAGGATACTTATGCAAGGATGATATAAGCACTAGTGGAATATGTATTTTACTTTGATGGGAGGGTGGGACACATCAAAGAAAAGAAGAACATTTTGGAATAATGACCATAACAAAACAACTGTAAATGCATCTCAATAAGTTAGAGATTGTTACCTGGATATAATCATTCAAATACCAGATATATTTTTGGAACAATTATCTCGATTATAACTTTAAAGGTCACCCCAGTATTGGATGTTCGATATAAAATATCTGTGTTGGAATAAGAGTGGGATATTCTCATCATTTAATGTTAACTGAGATATTCTGATAATTTGAGTTATGATAACAGTGACCCTAACTGCATATACCTGTGATTGAGCAATTTATCTGAAATTGTTCCCCGACAGCAACATAGGAAACACAGGTATTTGTTTATGTGTTTATGTTTTTTTGTTGAATTTGTCTTGAGCATATTTATTTTATTCAATTTGTCTGAGATGTAAATTACAACTTTTTCAAATATGTAAACTTTAAGAGTACAGAATGATAAAACACTAATAAAATTATACAGTATCAACAAATGGCATGGGAATTAACAAGAGCACCCTCTCCAATACTAGCCCCAGGAAACTCTAGCAAGAACAACATGGCCAACCAATCCCCATTGCAAATAAAAGTCAAAACTCCAGGTCTCCCAAGTAGTTCTACACTAAAATCGGGTGCTATTTGCATATGGCGAATGTGGGAGGAGAGTGAATTTGTATTCCTAGCTAGCAGCTTGCAAATGTAAATGTGCACCCCAGCTTTGAGGACACAAAAAACAGGATCAACTGTGTGTGTAGAGGCCAAGGTGTTGGTTCCTTGCACCCTCTCTCTATATTCTCTTTTTCTCTCTCTCTCTCCCTCTCTCTCTGATTCCCTCTGCCTCTCTCTTTTTGTATCCCCTTGCACTCTCATCTCACTTCTTGTATTTTCAATCTCTCACTCCTTGCACTATCTGACCCTCTGTTTGCTTCCACTGTCTCCCTCTCACTGCTTACACCTTATATCTCTCCCCTTGCACTGTCTCTCTCTCCTTGTACTCTCTTTCTCTCTTTCTCTATCTCTCTCCTAAGACTATCATTCTACTTGCACTGTCTCTCGCTTCCTCCTTGCCATGTCGCTCTCTCTTGCACTCTCTCGTTGCACTGTCACACTCTACCACTCGCTCTCCATGCACTGCCTCAGAGGCTTATTGTGGCCAATCCCTGGTTCTCTCTAGGGGTAACTACTGCAACAGCCTCCTCTTGAATCTACCATCTTCCACTCTGCGACCCCTCCAGCTAATCCAGAATAGAGCAGCAAGACTTATCCTTGGTCTTAAGCTCAGGGACCGCATCTGTCCTGCACTAAAAAGTCTTCACTGGCTCCCGGTTGCTGCACGGATTAAATACAAATCCCTCTGAATCATCCACAAGGCTGCCTGGGCCCGGCGACCACACTATCTTTAACTTTATTTCACTAAATACTCTCCCTCTACACCACTATGTTCTTCTGGCACCAACCCTTTGTGTGTAAAGTGTTTTGCTAAACAGAGTGCAGGGGGTCATTCACTTTCTCAGCGGGCTCCCTCTTATGGAATAGCCTCACCCCCCTGTGCCTTGGGAAGGATCTTCTCAAATTCCAGAAGCTTCTTAATACTTTCCTCTATTCCTCCTCCTTCCCTTCTTCTCTCCTCTACTAATCCCACAGTTGCTGAACCAGTGTCCTGGGCCCTTATGCATCCTCGGGGCCCTGACCTCCCACATCAATTCTGCCCAGCTCATCTATCCACAGCACTTGCCTCTGCAAACCCTCCGCTCAGGAGGTTTGCAGTTACACCTCCTGTGGCCCCAGTCCGTGCAGCACTGAACATTCCTAGCACTTCATCTGTGGCTCACCCATGAGCTCGGACTCCCCAGCACTTACCCCTCTTCCCTCTTCTTTGCTGCACTGGCACGTTCTGAATACTCACAAGGTATAGTAGTCGTCCCTCTCCCTTTTCCCCCCACTGCTCTTAAATATTGTGTTTTTAATGTATTTCCCACCCTTGCTCCCTCCCTGCACTGTGGGTGCTTTGAAACAGTATTTTCTTATTGTATAAGCGCCTAACAAGCAAACAGTAAATACATTTAAGAATCCTATCATTGCTTCCAAGCGGTGCAGAGCGCCTGTGCGGAAAGTCCAGTGCCAAGTACAGTCACTCACCACCAAACTCTCTAAGCGTGATAACGCAGAATGGAGAGCTCAGGAGGAGCGGATAAGAAGCATGAGAAGCTCCTGCATACCTATGGAAGCAGAACCTGAACAGGCAGAGCTGGGAGCGACCTCTCTGTGTCGAGGGACATTGGGTAAGAACCCGGCAATGCCAATGATGACTCTTTATTTGCATGAGCTGGCCCCGCTCGGACAACTTCTTCCCCATCCCACCACTTCCGTTGTCTCCCTCATGCCCTTTTACCCTCGCTCCGCCTACCTCTGTAGTCCTTACTGCCGGCCCTTTAACTGTGAACACTTCTACAAAATACCTGCCGGTTACAGGCACAGAGAGGAATCCTAAAGAAAACAGGGATCATGTAAGAGGGTGTCTAACTGTGACCACATTGCCAAACAAAAACATGAAAACAACTGCAGAATCTCTGCAAAAACTGATTTACAACTCAGACACTTTAAAAGCCTCATCGCCCATGATTGAGCGAAGGAGGGCACTGAACACTGAAGAGGAGCCAGGGAAACAGCCTTTTCCAACTGTACGATCATGGGGAACTAGGAACCCCTTTGCTAAAGGTATTCCCTGCGCAACCATTTATTTTCAAAGAACGTTATTACTCTCCCAGGCAAGATATATATGCGTTAACGGCACACCGTGAAATGGAGAGCAGGCACGACCTGCAGACATCCTTTGTCATTTGTGAGACCCCGAAGGAAAGGATTTTGATGAACACACCGTGCTACAACCTGAAAGGGGCGAGGTATCACCCAAACGGTGCCAACCACTTGAAATTGAAACCTTTACTGACTCTAAAATGAGAAACGACTCTTGGTTGTTCACGGCCAATATTGAGTACTATGACAAACAAGCCCCTGAGCTAAAGTGGAGTTAGAGGGGAGATTGCCCACTGAAGAAGGAAAGAAATCAGTCACCCGCAACTCACATTGGTGGGGGAGTAAACAAATCACTTTAGACTGGAGGAAAAGCACACGAGGAGAATGGGACTGTGCACTTGCCTTCTCAAATGAGCTGACTGATGTAGAAATACTGGAGGGAACACTGAGAGAAGTTTTCACAATAGATGTAACCTACACGGAAACCAATGACACACTAAACAATGCCCTTGAGGGTCGCCTGCCAGCTCTAAATAGACCTAGAACTACCTCTCTTGCACCAGAGGTCCCCTTGGACTGGATGCATCATCTCCATGCAGTCTCTAAGAGAAAGGCAGAGACCAGAATTGTCCTTGGAGACAAAGAATTGCTTAGAACAACTGAGCTATTATACAAGAGCAAAACTGTTTAATCTCTCCAAAATTATATTAACAGATTGAGGAAAATGACTGATCGAGTTGACTTGAGAGTCTTCAACTCGCGGGACATAAATGATGACATGCCAAGCAAAGAGTGTGACGAGAATGCCCCAAGGCTATATGGTAATGATAACGGGGTGGGCTTGACCCAGGTTGAGTCTGAGACTGAGTCCCCAAAATCTTTACTGCCTGAATTAGAAAAAAAGCGTAAGGGTATAAACTGAAAGGCGGGGGCACAGGATGTCTTCCTCTAACTCAGCTTCTCAACTCAACGTACCATATTCCAGAACTGATCAAACAAAAAACAAAAATGGAAAAAGGGAATCCATTTCCCAAAAGGAAAAGGGCCAATTCGACCCCTTTAGCCATATTTCAGTAGTTACCATCGCGATCGCTCCTTTTATAAAATTATACGAAAGCATCAATGACACTGTAAAGGACCAAACTACTTTAATAGCAATGCTACATTCAAAGATGATTTACATTGAAGGTTTTATCACGGCTGGGAATACGGCTTGTGACGGCCGCTGTATAGGAGTAGCTTGTGGTGGGCAAAGAGCAAATAAGACCTTCACTAACCCCTACTTGGAGGCAATGGTAGAACATTCCTCATCACAACAAGACTCCACAGAGAGCAGGAGTCCAGCTACTTCACCGTACCCAGAGAGTATGGACATGTTAAATCAACTGTGTCCGGAGGCCGCCCTGAGAGCAGCCTCCCCTCTCGCGGAGGACCAAACTACTGCAGCTCTAAATATAACAGTACCTCCCCCTTTGACAGAGAATTCACTGGAACTGGGATTGAATAAGGAGGTAGTCACAACAATCTCCTACCTGCTCTTTGATCAAAAGAAGCTTAGGAAACCACAAACGATGGCACAACTTAAACCCAAGATACATACGCCAATGGTCAAATGAAATTACTCCAGGAGTTTCCTGAGAAAACTATCACTTCTGACGAGCGAGAAAACTCAGGTTAAGAAGCCTTAAAAAGGCAAACAAGAAGAAATTCAACCAGAAGGTCTTAGAAGTGAACAAGCAAAACCCCGCCGAAGAACAACAGTCCCTCGATTTTTCATACACAATCTTAAACCTATCAACCTACTCGTTGGACGAGGCTTTAGAACCCATAGAGGTCCCTCAAAATAACACTCTCTGCTCAATAATAAATACTTCTCAACAGCCTTTAGGCATTTGACCTACGGGCGGAGAACCTGCGCAACCTTTTCTAACTTTGGCAGGAAAAAGAGAGATAGCAATAGCCAAATTTAGAGTCTTTAAAACCGCAGATGACAAAGGCCTGTATTCATATGGGTGAACCTCGAGGAAGGAGGACGATTACTCGGTAGGAACAATAAACCCACCAACAGGACAGAAGCAGGTGAAAAAACAGTGTGAGTTCACCGTGAAATCGCCCCCAAAGAATGTGATTCTTTTGGGCCCTACAACGCAAAGCAATATGAAAAGAGTACACTGTAGCAATAATTATGAGAACAATCGAGTAATGGAACCTGGATCCGGCAGAGTAGACTTAGAAAATACCCCCAAGCTGTCAACGCAAACAAGGGACCATATGCGTTGTCTCCAGCTGGAAAGATGAGTTGACAGCGAAGATGACTTTATATTGAACAGACCTAACATCTTAACACTCTTCCCGTGCATTCTGAGCTTATGCCAAATAACTACTGGTATGCAGTAATACAATCACGACAAAAAAGTCATCTGTACAAAAAATTGCGGAAAAAATGCTGTGGTTTGACCGGGTAAAGGTGCACCCCATTATACCATTTAAGGGGACTGGGGGTACCGAGGGTGTCCCCCGCTCTCCTTAAATGGTATAAAGGGTCCAGGGGTTGCAGGGGCGTCCCCTGCATCCATTATATGGATTGCGGCGGCAAAATCACTGCCTTTTTGCCGCGTTTTTTGTGTAAACAGCTATTTTTGCCACAATTTTAACACATTGAACCTTACTACTGAAACAGAACCTTGGCTACAAAGCCAGCGGTGAGGGCTGCACTCCCAAAAACCACATAGTGGTATGTGATAATATGTTAGGTAGATTCAAAGAAAAAATACATATACATTCAAAAAATGTTTTTCTTATTCAGTCTTCGCAATTAATCTTAAAAGATAGTGTCATTAGTAATCTGCAGATGCATATCAGTGCTAGGGCCTATGCATTTGGACAGTGGCATCCTTTGTCAGGGCCAGTGCTGTCTACTCATTAGGTCAATTAATTAGAATTAATAGTCCATTACCCAACATCATTAGATTGTGTGAGCCGCATTGTCAAAACCCAAATTTAAATGAATTTGGTACAAAGTGCATTTCAGCATCAGTGATATACCATTAATATCATACCGGATGTCAACATGTATTAGTAACACATACTCAAATAACAATATTGCCAAAATTCATACGTACATAAAGTCGAATAGCGTGGGAAGAAAGAAGGAAAATAAAGAACTGTTGTGTCAGTTAAAGCTAAAGGTTATATAGCATGATTGATTCAATGTAGGAGCTAATGTGCTGGTGAACTAACCTAATACTGATTACAACATCAATGTATCTGTTGAATAATAACAAAGTGTCACTTAGATATGTTTAGCATGACTAATAATGTGAATTAGAGTGTCTACCTAATGTAATGATTGCTTACCTATTCAACTCGCAATTGAAGAAAATTGTATAGAAAAAGTGGCGTTCTGTGGCTCTGAAAAGGGCTCCCACTGAGCATAAATCCCTGTTTAAAT
The DNA here is from genome assembly GCF_040938575.1 of Ambystoma mexicanum. Taxonomy (NCBI): domain Eukaryota; kingdom Metazoa; phylum Chordata; class Amphibia; order Caudata; family Ambystomatidae; genus Ambystoma; species Ambystoma mexicanum. Next base: position 874,421,824 of record NC_090936.1, read on the forward strand.
ATGCAAATGGAATGGTAAGAATCAGGTGTAACATCTACTCAATTGATGGTATGACGTGCTTGTATGATCAGATAGTGGTTTGCCGTCTATCTTACATGCAATAACAATCGATGTGTGCAGCTCCAACGCCGCGTGGACGCGTTGTTCATGGTGTTAGTTATTCCAATGTATTGCCATAGTAACTATGTTAGATGTCAGTCCTTCACACGGTCGTTGATTGTAAATGCTGCATACGGTGGGCCATCTAGGAATTGTTTATATTCCTCTGATCACTTCGGTGCTTCATAATACCGGTAATAAAATTGCCCTTATAAGACCCCTAACACATAGGTGATAATTAAGATAAGGAATCGTTAAATGCTCGAACTGCTGTGATATTTGGAATTGATATCGGCAGTTAGGGGACATAGATATGTGGGTTGTGTCTTGTTTCTCATATCTGCTTGGTTCTCAGTGTAAAGAGAACGGTCTGCTATTAAAACTAATGTTAACTATGTTCTGGGATGCATTCACCATGTTGATGACAGTGTGTGGTGTTGCGTGAAAAAACAATGTAATTCACTGATGGTATGGGCATCTTATACAAAAGCTATTGGTATGGTAATCACAGAGAATGAGTAAACAAAAGGTCTTGGTGTCACTTGTCCAATACGGCTGTGGTCGCCAGGTTTCCATGGTAGGAGATGTCGCCAGGCAGGAAACAACGAACTTCACTTTAATGATAAAAGGCGCAGGAACAGACCTGAGTCAAAGGAAAACCGAACAACAAAAATCAAAGGCCCTCAGAGCTACTGGAAGAGGACTCAAGGTCCTGGCTGCTTGCGGCACTAGCGAATGCAGGAGCTACTAATCAAGCTCACCAGTAAAAAGGAGATCGATTCTCTCACTGATTTCACTCGAGGCTTTTTGCACTTATTTAAAAAGGGGTAAATAAAGTGGAACACACCAGATTGTATATGTTTCCAAGAAATGTGGCTTACATCGAAGCCCACAATAGACGACTACGTCACTTTCTTGAACTCAGCTGTGAAAGCCGGAAAAGGTCGTCCTTGTGCTGGACTCTTGACCCTAATTAAAAGTGGAAGTGATTTTGAAGTAGTTGGATCAAAAAACATTGGCCCTTACATCTAACAAACACTCCTTCTAAAGAAAGGTCCTCTATAGAACACGAGGAAGGAGAGCTGGAAACATTTGGCTATCATTAACTTATATTGGAACCTGACTGCAATATCTGTGAGTGACATGTTGGATAAGATCTCAGACATGATTGACAATGCTTACAGCCTTGACGACTCATCCATTATTGTATGCAGAGACCTGAATTTAATATGTATGAACAAGCAGAGCAAATTAATTAGAGTGGACATAAGTAGGTCGAACCCTCAAAAACAGAGAGGCTTACTGTGGATCAAACTAATGGACAGTAGGGATCTCCACATATTAAACGGCCACTTTTAAGAAGAAAAACTTGGCCACCCAACTGAGGTCTGCAATTAGCTACGCCAAACGGGATCCAACCCCAAATAAAGAAAGGACCATTAAGAGACTAAGGGCCTCATTACACGGTAGGCGGTAAACCATGGCGCTATTAGCGCCATGGTTCATGCCGGTAATTTACCAGTACCGCCTTGGAGGAAAGGGGAATTACCGCCCTATTCCAAGGTTGGGAAGGCAGTAATTCCTCCTTCCTCCATTGCCCTTCCCCATTCCCATTTTTGCCCCATAGGGCATAATGGGAATGAGGAAGGCGCTAATTACGGTACCGCAAATTGCGGTACCGTAATTAGCACCCCGGTCCCTTTGCGGGTTCGTTTTTTAACGCCTGCTAAAAGCAGGCGTTAATGTACCAACCCGCAAAGGGACCTCGTAGTAAGGCGGTAAGGGTTTACCGGTACCAGTAAAATACCGGTACCGGTAAACCCTTACCGCCTACCGTGTAATGAGGCCCTAAGAAATCAATATAAGAACTGGATTATCTGATACAAGAGTACTTTAATCCAGCAGGATGCAATAAAAATGATGAGAGCCATCACTAAAAAGTACTCATCTGAAATTTGGAACTGCATTAAATTATCTGGACAATCCCAAAAGCTTACACGGATAAATGGGGTCTCAGAGTCAGACTGGATAGACCACTTTAAGAAATTATAATCAGTCTCACCCTTAAACGAACTTCCATCAATCAAGTCACAGACATCCTGGGTTTTGTCATATCACTATGAGGAGATAGTGAACCTCATAAAGCGAGCAAACCCTTCTCGTGCGCCGGAACCAGACAGTGTTGAATTTTATGCGAAAAGAAAATCAGGAACAATGGGTCACACTGATAAACCGGATAACAGAAAGCACAAGGGCAATTCAAAATGTACCTTGCGTCATTGAAGTCAGCAAATGTCATCCCACTTTTCAAGAGTCTTAATGGGGACAACCCAAATAACTACCGTCCTATTGCCCTCCTGGACGTCATGGGTAAGAAATCACTTACTGAAAAGACTGAATAAATGGGCACACAGAGACGGGAGACAGAACCCGTTCCAGTGTGGCTCTGTAAGTGGACTGGCACTACTCCACCATTCTTCTTGCTGTCAATACTGAAAGACCAAGTCAGCAGAACAAACTGTAAAATCGTCCTAGCTTTTGTCGATTTAGCCAACAAGGCGATTGATAGTATAAACAGACAATGCCATTGGAATAAACTGACAAACTGGAATTGCCCTGAAGACACCACCATGAGAGTGCGTTTAAACATCAGTGGGCTACAAACGGAAGAATTACAGACTGTTAGAGGAGTCAAACAGGTCTGCCCCTTAGCCCGAGCACCCTTTAACCTCTGCCTTTCTGACTTGGGTCCCTTTATGATGAAACCTAGATGCTTTCCACTAAAAATTGGAGGGGCCCATGGGTGCCGCCTTCTATACGCTGACAATATAGTTCTACTGGATCATACTGCAATAAGGTTGCAAAGGCAACCGAAAATATTATCTGAATACGCGTCTGAGAACAACCTGCAAATTAATTCCAGTAAAATGAAGATCCTAATCTTGGAAAGAAGTAAAGGTAAGAAAAACAGTCCTTCAACTGGCTGCTCATAGACTTAACACTGGAAAAGGTGGATTTGTTTAAATATTAGGGGATGAAAATCAGCAAAAGTGCAGTGGAAGTACACAACCTTTCAGCCCTGAGAAGCAAAGTAAACCTTCTGGCTAACCAAGACCTTGGTCCTGAAACAGAGGTTTTGTCGATATTCCATGCTCCCATTGCAAGAGATTCATTGGGGAAAGGTTGTGGCCATTCTGTCTTACTGTGCTGACTCTCTGTTACAGTTCCCAAAGAGCCACAGTGGCAAGCCTGGGGGGCAAGCTCTGGAAAAAGGTCCTGGGCTTCACAAATACGGTGCCAATTTAAATAATCAGAAGAGAGCTAGGTCTCACATCACTAAAAGCAGTAAAAGATTGGAAGGCTTTGACATTCTTTGGTAAGTGCATGAACGAGGATGCAGCCCAATCCTGGCACTAATCAAGGCACAGTTAGACAGAGCAAAAAATACAGAGCGGTACGATCCTTGGAGGGAAGGTGCTAAAAAGCCCCTGAAATACATTTTTGGTAGGCCGAGAATTCCAGTATACCCATAAACGGCCAACCGTAAGGGCCTAAGTAAGTGAAAACAACAAGAAGGAGGTGCTGGGTTTCGGGAATATCAGCGCTCTACCCTGCTAAGTTAGTAGCAGAACTGATTACTCTAAATGGTCAGAAATTAACATCTTAATGAAAGTGTATAACAGTAGAGCATAGGCTTTCAGAAGTATTTCAATCCTTCCATTCGTATAGTCCGTACAGCCAGTACAGCCGACACGTGTTTCGACTCCCTCTGGGTCGTCCTCAAGGCTGTTATTCAATATACATTATAGTATCCAGAAAACAAAAATAAAATTTAACATGTTTTGTGTTTACATAATAGACAGACATTACAGTATAAATCATAATCACACAGAGAATGTCTATTACAGTATTGATATTATAAAAAGAAAGTAAAGAGAAATCAAAACATGTTAGATACCCCATGGTATTTTGTCAGAAGAGAGAGGTGTTGAGGAAGCGGGTAAAAAACAAAGCATAAGCATTGGTCATATTATTATAAATTCTTTGATACTTTTCTGAAATCAATCAGTAATTCACCCCAAATGATTGAAGTGTAGTTCAATGTGTTTTGCAATGAAGTAGGTCATATGCTACAGTAAGTGAAATAAGGGTAAGGGGTGTGTACCCATATTAGCCAAGCACACGTGACCACCTCCAATATTAATGTGTGGAGCCCTGATGAAGAGTTTTGATGTACCAATTATAAGAACAGGTATTGCCATATGATTAATCCATGGTGGGACAACCCAAACATGTTGCATATTCCCTACACCAAAGAAAAGTGTATAAAGACAAGAATCCAATATGGTAAAATTATGAGTCTGCTCACCCAGTCGGATAATAGTCACAGTCCCTAAAGAAAATAACAAATGTATATTTTTCAATCTTTTTTAGAAAATTTATGTATAGCAACATTTTGATTCAAATTTAAATAACCAAAAATGGTTAGATAACGTACCAAGTCTAGATTTCCATAGCAACACTTGAAGTTAAATAACATGGGTAATGCTTTCCAAGTTTACCCCGTTCATTACTCAGTAGTATGTGTTCACAGCAGTAATCATATGCCAAGCTGTATGGGGAGATAGATAAAGTTTTGGTGCGCATTAGTGGGATCTCGCACAAAAGATATTAACTTGAAGATACCTAGAGATAAGAGAAACAATGGGACAGGATGCTAATAATTTCTTACCATTTTCCGTATAGTAGATCATGAAAGGATTCTTAGACAGTGAGGTACGTTCATGAAAGTTCTCGGGTTAAATCCCTGAACAAAGAATAGAAAAGAAGCCTGATTTTGTAAGCCCCTTTCGCATAAGATGCCATCCTTTTCATATTATATTAACACGAGAAAAAATTACCTGATGTGGGTCAAATGGAATGCTAAATCCAGCAGCGTTCCGCGAATGTGAGCTTTCACCAGAACGCTAGATATTTAGGCTTGCGTAATAGTACGTGTGACGTCATGCGTTTGATACGTAATAATACATGCAACGTCACACGTAAGTGTTGTGACACGCAATAAAAAAAATGTAGAATGTAGACACCTGTTGTGCGTCTCCCAGTTCCCTCTGCCACTCAGAATGTCCGCAATCCCTCACTGAAATAACTAGTCCTGGAGTATGGAAGCTGAAACACTCTGCAGGTTTTGGACCACAGCTCTCATGATCCCGCACCATTGACTATGCCGGCTAGGGCTGATGGCAGTTGTAGTCTGAAATATCTGGAGAGCCACAGGTTGGAGACCCATGAACTAGAAGCAGGAAGTCTCCCTACCCTTGGGTCTTTCAAGCTCCTCCAAGCATTGCTGAGGGAATCTCTTGAGTGGTGATCAAGCTTAATTCTGTCTTTCAGTCATATGCACTTCAGTTTATCACAATGAGGTGCTTACTTGTATGTATAGGCCTGTATAACTTGTCTCATCGCATTTTGTATGCATGCGTAGGGCCCGGCATAACCTGCTTGTTTGCATTTGGTTAGTCATGACCCAGCATAACTTGTTTGATTTCAAAATAGTTGGCTATGGAAACTCGCACAAAATAAGGCATTTAGGACAATCAGAGTGTATAGATCCGCAATGCCAGCGGGTCACAACAACATTGAAAGAGAGCCAGCAGGCGGGCATCTGACTGTGTATTGCTTTATGAAAGGAATGTGATTCCTGTGACCGCCAATGGCATGATATTCCACATTGTGCAATGTTAATTTAGTAGTGAGGCTTTTCAGAAACTGCCTCCATAACAGCAGCATTTGGGAAGCTGGGCATGCTGGCAAGTCTGATTTGCTATAGTAGAATCTCTAGCATCTGTCTGAGCCCTGAGGCTCAATCACTGCATTGGCTCACCTCCTTCATAAGTGACCTTCCATCCCAGGTTATTCTGGGCACCTTCTCCTCCCCTACCTCTTTCTCCACTTGTGGTGTCCCCCAGGGCTCCAACCTCCCCCCCTGGCTCTTTAACAATTACATTGCTCCACAGGCACTCCTCATTTCCACCTTCTCCTCTAACTTCCAGTGCTACACAGATGACACACACCTCTTCTTCAAACTTCCCGCTAACCCTCTTAATTCTTCCTTCATCCCGGACTGCCTATCTGCCATCGAGTCCTGGTGCACTGCCAAGGATCTCTGCCCCAATGCCAGTAAAACAGAGATTCTTTTTATTGGGACCCCTGCTCCCACTTTCTTCCCCTCACTCTGGCCATCCTCTATGGGATCACCACATTCTCCTTCATCTGAAGCCAGAAACCTTGGATTCATCTTCGACTCCTTTCTCTCCTTGCTCCCTCACATTCAGGACATTGCCAAGAAGTCCCACTTTCAACTCTTCCTTCTGAAAGGAATTCTCCCTTTTCTCACTTTCCCCCAGAAGCTCAATGTTATCAGAGCCCTGGTTCTCTCTAGGTTAGACTACTGAAATAGCCTTTTCTTGAATCTATCCTCTCCCTCCCTACAACCCCTTCAGCTAATCCAGAATAGGGTAGCAAGACTTATCCTTGGCCTCAATCAGACCACATCTCTCAGGGACCACATCTCTCCTGCCCTAAACACTCTTCACGGGCTCCCAGTTGCTGCAAGGATCAAGTTCAAATCCCTCTGCATCATCCATAAGGCTGTCTGGGGCCAGGGACCACGCTATCTGCAACTTGCCCTCGCTATCTGCAACTTGCCCTCATTATGGAAAATCCTCCCCCTTCCTTTTCCTCTTGAGCTGCATCTCCTCAATGGCCTTATGTGTCCTTTAGGGACCTGGCCCCCCACACCCAATCGCCTCCAGCCACCACCCGTCCACAGAACTTGCCTTGGCACTCATTGGCCTATGCCACTGTAGGCCTGCACTTACTTATTGTTGATGAATGCTACCTAGCACTTCCTACACTGGGCACTTACATCTACTGCTCACCCACGCGCACGGGCACTCCAGCACTTACCTCCCACTCACTCTTCCCCTCTACTCTCTCTGCACTTGCATGCTCTGAATGCTCACAAGCGTAGTAGATTCGTCTTTATCCTCCAGTGTACTACATTTTCAATCCCATGTTCCCACCCTGTTGCCCTGTGGGCGCTTTGAAACGCACTTTACGTGTTGTACAAGCGCCTAACAAATGCACAATAAACAAATCCAAATGTTTCCTTTGCAGAAGGAAAACATTCTAAATTATGAAATGCAGTGATTGAGTTCTAACATTATTTATTTTCGATTTTATTCCAGGTAATCTGCGTTTGTGTGTGGCTCATTGTCTGAAAGAACGTGAAGGAGAACACATTTAATCAGACTATGAGATGTTTACAGCAATTAGGTGGCCTTATGTCTCGTTACAGTGACTTCAGTAGACTGATGGGTTCGATGGTTCATGGTGCAAACAGGGACTGAGGTATCTGTGTTAAGTGTCTATCCAAGTACGGGCACAATGGCATCTAAAGCATTCACGGTAGGAACTAAATTAGACGACGTTCTGAATTTAGAAGATTGGGTTCATGATTTTATAATGATAATTGTTTACTTTAAACTCATTGCAGAAGAGGCTCCGTTTATGGCATATAAACTTTGAATCAGCATAATGCTTGCCTATGGTTTTACCACAGAATGAGATTACACAGAATAGGGCAGGGAGACGTCATTCTATTAAAGACACATGTGGCCCTCATTACCAGTTTGCCATTATTCCAGCAGTAAATCCAACCCAAATACTGGCCAAGTCAATTACTGTTTCTGGCACTTGCTCAACTGGATTTTCCACGGGATTACAAATTGGTAATTCCCCATTTTGTATTCCATAGGACTCCATAGGGATGTTTGGCAGATTTACCACCAGCGGAATTACTGTGCAGTCAATCTGCCGATTTTTTGTGGTAAAGTGGAGGATTTACCTCCAGCAGCAAGTAATATCGCTGGCGATACATCTGCCAAAATAATAATTTGGCAGTGCAGGAAAAGTGGCAGTAAAGGAAATACAGCCACTTTTTTCACACACCGCCAACCTTGTAATGAGACCCACAAAGCTGAGCATTTGGATAAAAGCGCTATGTATAAAAATACATTAATATTATCACCCCACTAACGTGCTGATTTATATAAATACAATGTATAGGTTTGGAGGATAGTCTGCTTGACTTCGTATTAGAGTTGGGCTTTTCTTCTTTGTATGTGTTGAATTACGCCCTCTCAGAAATTACATGTTTTCTTTGTAGGGGCGGAACAAAATAATTGATGAGAAAAACGGGTTGAATGACCGTGAGTAAGGCCCAAGTTTGAAGGCTGGGAGGTTTGTTGCAAGTGATATAGTTCAGAGAGGTTTTCAGTTTAGGTTCTAAGGAAGTAAGGCAATTGTTAAGACTCATTACATCAATGAAAGAGGACAGGGTATGGGCAGGATATGAGGTGTGGATTTGTAGGAAATTGGGCAATACCAAAGTATTTAAATGGTGCAAAAAAAACATCAAAACGACATAACAGTCCTATTTGTAAAGTGCACGTTCATCACCGAATGGCCATCTTGGCGCTAATAACAAATGTTTATTGTTACCCAATATAATGGTACTCATTTCATCGACCTCAGAAGGATGAAGGGTTGAGTGGACCTGCCAGGATTTGAACCGGTGACCATGAGATCAAACATAGACCCCCTGTAATGGATGCATTAGTCCACGTAGCCACAGACCCGGCGTAGAAACACAAAGCCTGATGGGAGCTGTACTATTTTGAGATATTGCATAAATTCGATTGGCTTTTTTCTTTTAGCTGCTGAAAAGTAAATTAGGAAGTTAAACATATTGGTCACCTCTGTTTCTGTGATAGATAGGTAGGTAAATTCTTTATTTCGGATTGACAAGAATCATTAAAAGATACGGAACATTCAATACTATTAGTAGAAACACCTGATTATATTTCACTGTTAATTTCCTTTCAAGTCTTTTCAAGTCAGTTTAAAGCAAGTTATTACAAAGATACATATAATATCACACACATGTGAAAAACCTAATACAGAGACATATGTGCTCTACCTACAATTAGTCTAAAAACCTCATAAAACCGGTTATAAAAAAAAGCCCTTGTTTTAAAATACACTCAGCTATTTCGGTCATTATTTCTAATTGCACTTTCTCGCTTTTAAGCCCCTTTCTCATATACGCCAGGTAACTCTTATATACAACGACCGGTTCTAGGCTATTGCGGGCATAAGTACATTGATCAAGTAGTACAGGGCTTGCCTATGTTGAGAAAAACCTCTGCCTATGAACAGTGGTAGTAAATATGTTTTCCTTTGCATGCTATATGCTGGACAGAAAAATAAAAAGTGAGCTTGATCCTCTAATCCAGCATCACACATTGGGCATTTTGCTTCAAATTCAGGGCAGGATCTCCGGATACGGAGGTCACCTAAGTCCAAGCAACCAAAACGTGCCCTTGTAATCAGAGCCCTTTGGTGTTTAGAGCTCGTCCAGGTGAAGTAGTCTTCTGTAATGATTGATGATAGTCTCATTAATTCTCTATTTGATGGTTTCAATATTTCATCAGTCTCTCTCCTATCATATACCCACTCAGTTAGGCTCTTTATCAGGGTGCAACATCTGCTTTTTTCTATAAATTGTGCGGATTCAATAAAAGTGCCACTAATACCCACTTTCCCCAACATATTCCTTACATTTTCTAGCCAGTCAATATTGTTGGCACCCTTCTTGCACATTAGGTGCTCTAATAGTTTTTTTGCGTTAGCCCCGCCTTCGGATTGGACGCTATGCATAGCCACAATCTACAGGGCTCCAACACCAGTCGGTGCTCTAGGAAGGCCCACCTAATTTCTTTGTGGGAGGCAAAGTTTGGCGCTGAGGTTGGTAAGCCCAACAGGGATTTTATAAACCTGTTTTCTTCATTTTGTAGCGGGCCAACATCACCATGTCCCCAAATTGCGGCACCATATTTAATGGCCCCAATAATACGAGCATTATATACTTTTCCCACAATACATAGTGGCTGTTGCTTTCAGGTTTTCATAAATCTGTAGATGCCACCTATCAGTTGTCGGATTACGGGGGCCTGTTTTTGTACGTGGCCCTGCCCGATAAACCTTTCATTAAAACGAACCCCTGAGATAATCATAGGGAGACACCGTAGGTATCACCATGCTATTACACACCATATATTTGGGAATGTTCACGTTCTTTTATTCCCAAGGCACACCATTACAGCAGGATTGGTAGTGTTTACCTTGAGGTCCAGGCTACTCATAGACGTCTCAACATTATTTACCAATGTCTGTAGTGCTCTCGAGGTCCCTGCAATAAGAACAGTATCACCCGCATAGATTAGTGCGGCAATGGTGTATTATCGATTTGTGGTACATCAGCATTACAGTGTGGAAGGAATTGAAGTAGTTTGTTAATATACAATGAAAATAACAAGGGTGCCAGAAAGCACCCCTGTCTAACCCCCGATTTAATTGGGAACCAGGCTGTGCAATGGCCCTCACTACCCGAACGGATGCATGCCTCATTTACCTCGTGGAGGAGCTTCCAATGCATCCAAAATGTCTGACGGACATTCATAGGACGAGCGCCTCCCACAATTCATCCCCGTTTACTTTATCAAAGGCAGTGCTGAGTTCCATGAATGCCAGGTAAATTGGTTCCTGTTTTATGTATATTGAGTGGGCAATTACCAAATATAAATTCAAACATTGTTCCATTGTTCCCAGTTTGGGCCTTAAGCCCAAGTGAATTGGTGACAAAATGTCCTCTGCTATAACCCATTCTTCTAATTTGGGGAACAAGCATTTCCCAAACATTTTAAAGCTTGAGTTCAGAAGGGATATGGGCCGATATGATTGCAGTGAACTCCTGCAGCCTTTTTTGTATATTGGCACAAATATTGCTATTTGCCATTCACGTGGTACCAGTTTCCTACTTATGATTGCATTGAGCATAATTGATAACACAGGACCCCATATTTCATCCCTATCCTGGTAAAATGTATTAGGGATAGCATCGCTGCCCGGGGCACGCCTTTATTTTTGGCGGTTTGAACAGCTTTTATCACATCGCCAATAGAGAAAAAGGCTTGACTTGATTCTCTTTCCACAGTGCTCTGCTTGTCCCTCAGAGCGGACGTCTCGCATATTGTCTGCTCCTCTGATCTGTAAACCTTGCTAAAATGGTCTACCCATTGCTGGTCTTGGATCCCCCACTCCAGGCCTGTTGTATTCCCATTATATATGGGTTGACCATTTATTTCCTTCCAGAATTCACGGGAGTCATTATTTTTACTCGCCATTTCCAGTCTTTCCCATCGTGTTTCTGTGATCGAATCAAGACTCACTGCACTTTGCTAGTCTGGGTAATCGTTATTCTCTTGTGAGATATAATTCTGGGTCCACAGGTAGTATGAGTACTTTCCCCCCAATCAAAAGCGCCCACACAAATAGACCTTTGCTATAATTCAATCTAGCCCTGCCTCTCAATCATTTCACACCACTTTCAGGCCTCGCCCTAGTGCCCTAGATAAACCAAGAATCAGACCAGTCTATAGAAATAATATATTTTTATTAATTAATATAGAGAAATGTATCATTACACAACATCACACAACACGCCATTTTCGTTGTGGCACCAAAACCAGTTTTACCGATAATTAATCTTTTTAGGGATAGACATTAACCAATCCAAAATTACACCACAGGTACGTTTTTGCTTTTGAGTCTCCAGTAAATAGAATAAATGCCAAACTTTTATCACACACAAAAATCCCTTAATGCCAAAATGATACACCACAGTACCCCCTATGCTTCGCATGAGCATCAATTTTAACAACATGTAGCACCTTGAAACAAGACTGGATCATCAGCTTGGCACTATACTTTATATAAAGTTTAATTTAAATAAAATGCAACACTTTAATTTGCAAAAACAATTTCACACATGCAGCAATCTGTATTGTTATTGCCATGTGCACTTAGCGAGTCATTACAGTATTCTTTATCTAAAACACATGTAAAAGGAATTTTAACTGGTGCTGTGCCCTTAGCAATGCTGACAGTCTTATAGCGCAATAAACCTTTCAGAACAAACATTTTTAATTTATTTTCTTTACCTTTCTCATCACCCCTCTGCCATGCAAAAGCTCCTTCTCTCATGAGTCACTCTCTCACTTTCTGTAGAAAGTGTGCTTTTCAAATCAGGGACTTTACTCTGTTTAACTTTGGGAAGACACTGTTCTGCCCCAGCACACAAGAAAACAGGTATGCAGTTGATCATTTGGCACCCATCTGCTTTAAGGCAGGGTTCAGTGGAATTAGAAGGAGTAGGGAATTTCATTTTTTTTATACATCCCTCCCTTTAGGGACTTTTGGGGTTGGCAAAAAGAAATCTGAGCACAATTACTTTACAGACTATATTTTTATCCACACTGGAGCAATGTTATTGATTTCGAATTTCCAAAGATTGCCCCATGTAATTTGGCTATATGGGAATTAATTACATTATTATTTGGTAAGAAAATGTTAGGAGTCTACTTTGTCTTCCCCACCCAATCCATAAAGGGACAAATTACATCAAACAAATCCCCATAAGACTTGGTAGGTTACACAAGTTACTTACTTAGAATTTCTACGGTGTTTTTCAGGGACAAGACATAAAGTATCAGGTCTTCCTTCAGGTACAGGATAGGAACCTCGGTCAAACTCCACCTCAGTCATGGATAGTCTCCAGTCTCGATCCCTATATTTTTGTTATAGACTTGATGGTCGTGCAGAGTAAGGATACCTCCGTCCCCAAGTAACGCACAGGCAACACCAGTAATACTGCCTGTGCGGTCCTTGAGGCCACAGGTGAAGTAGTTCGTAGACCTGGATTCAGGAACCGCCGGAAATGGACCCCCCGATCGCTGCAAGGCAATGGGTTAAAGGTAAGCAAGGCAATGGGTTACAGGTAAGCACAGACAACCTGACAGGAATATAACAGCAGGGTATGATCCTACTTGGCTTACCTATGTGTCAAAGGTGTAACAACAGCGGGCGTTGGGGACCCCAAAAGGCGGAGGGTAGATGGCAGGTAAGCAGGCAAACAACCGCCCAGCGTGAGGTCAGAGGCCAGGAGTCCAGGAGCAAAGACGAAATCCGTAAGACAAAACCAGGGACAGTCCAAAGGTCAGACAGCAGTTTCAACAGTTCCAAGGCGTGGTATCAAGAGGCAGAGGACACGGGGAAATCCAAAAGTAGAAGGGTGGTCCGGCAACTGGTAATCCAAAGATAAACACAAGGGCAAGGCAGAGGCAGTCCGTGGTACAAAAACGTGGTCGAGTGTATCCGTAGAGTAAGGCAAAAATGAGCGTCGCAGAATCCCGTTGGAAAACAGCTGTGAAGCGACGCTCATTGATTTCAGGACGCTTTTATCCAGCAGGACGTATCACGTGATGAGGGGCTAAACACGTGATACGGAGGCAGTGGAGAGTCACGTGACACGTGACGGGCGGATCTTCCTAAGTCCATTCAGGGCACCTCGGTAACCTGGGAGCCTCCAACGCAACTGCCAGGAGCGGGAAGGAAGGTAAGTGCCAGGTGTATGAGAAAACCCCTGGGACTGATGCCCGAATGGGCGCCTGATCGTGCGTGCACTTGTGTATATGGGTGAGCGAGTGGGATGGCAGGAGGACGAGGGTGGGGGCGTGGCCAACTCGGAAGTGCTGGTAGGTGCAGGAGTCGTAACAGAGTCCCCCCTCAAAGGCCCACGACCCCGTGGGCAAGCAGGGCAGTCCCTATGAAACTGGGCAACCAGGAGAGGGGCATGGACGTCAGAGGAGGGAACCCAGGAGCGATCTTCAGGGCCATAACCCACCCAGTCAACGAGGTACTGAAGGCGACCCCTGTGAAAACGAGAACCCAAAATGGCACTGACCTCGAACTCATCAGGGGCGGACAGTGACACGGGAGCAGGAGGCGCAGCGATACGAGTAGGGGCAAGATAAGGCTTGAGAAGGGAAGTGTGAAAAACAGGGTGGAGACGCCAGGCAGAAGGGACCCCAAGACGAAAAGCAACAGGGTTCAGGACGTGAGTGACCCTATAGGGACCAACAAAGCGTGGTAACAGCTTGCGACAACCAGGGATGCGTAGATGTCGGGTCGATAGCCATACCCGATCACCCACATGATATACAGGGGCCGCAGCCCGCTTCCTGTCAGCCTTCGATTTCATGACTACTTGCGCCTCATGAAGATGGACCAGGGTCTGGGCATGGACATCGGTCAGATCGCGGACACAGGCATTAGCCGCAGGAGTGGCAGAAGTGAGGTCAGGTAACGGGAGAGTGCGGGGATGCTGGCCGTACATAGAATAAAAGGGAGAAAAACCTGTGGCAGAATGTCTGGCATTATTGTATGCGAACTCAGCGAGATGAAGTAAGTTAACCCAGGAATCTTGATACTGGAGGGTCAAACAACGCAGGTATTGTTCCAGTGCTTGGTTTACTCTCTCCGTCTGCCCGTCGCTTTCTGGGTGATAGGCAGAAGAAAAGTGAGCAGCAATACCTAAGAGCCTGGTAAGGGCCCGCCAGAAGCAGGAAGTGAACTGTGACCCACGGTCTGATACCATAACCTGCGGAAGACCGAAAAGACAGAAAACGGTCTTAAAGAACAGGCGGGCAAGGGTCGGGGCTGAGGGAATGCCTGTACAGGGGATGAAGCGGGCCATTTTTGTGTAGGAATCGACTATGACCCATATTGTATCATAGCCCTGCCTGCGTGGTAAGTCAGTGATCAGATCCATGGAGATGGTATGCCAAGGCCTGGGTGGAACAGGTAGTGGTTGGAGTAACCCCAAAGGACGCCCTCTACGAGCCTTACATTGAGCACATACTGAGCAGGTGTTAACATAGTTAATCACGTCTCGTCTCATGGATGGCCACCAACACCAACGGTGCAGTAACTCAAGAGTGCGTTGCTGCCCGGGATGGCCATTGATAGCTGCGTCGTGGGACCAAGCAAGCGCCTGATTACGGGCGTCGATCGTGGGAAGGTACAATCTACCCTGAACAAATGGTAGCCCCTCTTGAATAATGATATCCCATTCATTAAGTGCGTGTGGATGTTGGGAAACCCATTGCCTGATGGTCGTAAGCATGGATGGGGATGGCGTGCATAGACATATGACATGGCCCTTTCCTAAAATCGTCTCTGAGAACAGAGGCAATGTTTCCCCACCAGGGGAACGAGAGAGGGCGTCAGCTTTGCCATGGATCGAACCTGGCCTGTACTTAACCACAAAGTCAAATGCAGCAAAGAACAGGTGCCAGCGCACCTGTCGGCTATTAGCACACTTGAGCGAGGCCAGGTCCTGGAGGTTCTTATGGTCTGTGTACACGATCGTCTGGTGCCTGGCTCCCATGAGGTGGTGCCGCCATGCCTGAAGGGCATCTTTTATGGCCAGGAGTTCCTTCTCAGTCACCGTGTAGTGGGATTCGGCTGTGGTGAATTTCCGCGAATGAAAGGCAACCGGATGTAAACAGCCCGTGGCAGGGCATGGTTGGGACAGCACGGCGCCTAGGGCAAACGACGAGGCATCTGCTTCTAGTATATACGGTAATTCTGGGTCGGGATGCTGTAATACGGGAGCTGATATAAATCTAGATTTGAGCGCGTCAAACGCCTCCTGGTGTATGGAGGTCCAGATGAAAGGGACAAGGGGGCTCGTCAATGCAGTCAAGGGAGATACAATGGAGGAAAAGCCTACTATGAACCGCCTATAGAAATTAGCAAAGCCGATAAATGACTGCAACTGTTTGGTGTTGCCGGGGATCGGCCATTCCATGACAGCGCGGACCTTGGATTGGTTCATCGATAGCCCCCCAGGAGAAATATGAAAACCCAGGAAGTCCACCTCTCTGACATGGAACGAGCACTTTTCGGGTTTTGCAAACAATGCGTTCTTCTTCAGTCGTGATAGGACTTCCCTGACATGAGTAACGTGGTCCTTCGACGAGGAAGAGAAAATCAGGATGTCGTCTAAATAAGCCACCACATACGCGTCCAAGACATCGGAAAAAATATCATCGATGAAACGTTGGAACGTAGCAGGTGCATTACAAAGCCCAAAGGGCATAACAGTGTATTCGAACAACCCTTGTCGGGAACAAAACGCGGTTTTCCATTCGTCACCGCGCCGTATTCGGATTAGGTTATAAGCCCCTCTTAGGTCTAGTTTGGTATAGATTGTTGCCCTAGTCAGTCTATCCAGGAGCGTGGAGATAAGAGGGATGGGATATCGGTTCTTTATTGTGATGGAATTCAAGCGCCTGTAATCCACGCAAGGGCGCAAATCACCCTCCTTCTTTGGTACAAAGAATATCGGACTGGCAGCCGGAGAGCAGGAAGGCCGGATATGACCCAAACGCAAGGCCTGTTGTATATAGTCTTTTAGGGTTTGTTCCTCGGATGGTGATAACGAGTAAACCCTTCCCTTGGGTATAGGGGCTTCTGGGAGTAAATCGATAGGGCAATCATAGGGCCTATGCGGAGGCAGGCCTTCCGCTATGACTTTATCAAAAACCATGTGGTAATCTTGGTATTCCCTAGGAATGCCTGCCATAACGGCTCCCACGGTGTGTGCTGACATATCGTCGGGTGCCGTATTGCTGATATGAGAAGAAGCCATGGCGCCGAGAATGGAAGCAGGAGATAAGTGTGACTCCGGTTCCAATAGACAGAAATGTTGGCATTCCTCTGACTCAAACTGCACTTGCCCCGTACCCCAGTTGATTAACGGGTTATGGTGCTTTAACCAGGGTATACCTAGTATGACCCCGAACTGGGGCGTGGAAATGAGGTCAAACGACAAGTTTTCCTTGTGTACACCATGAATGACCACTTCCAAGGGCGCGGTTTGGTGTTTAATCGGGCCGGATGCTAGGGATGTGCCGTCAACAGCCTGTACCTGTTCGGGACGTGTCTTTTGGATCAGGGGTAGATTCAGTCGATGTGCTAGTGCAATGTCCATAAAACAACCCGTGGCTCCGGAGTCTATTACTATTTGAACAGCGTGTATGATGTCTCTGGTGGGCTTCAATAGTGCTTGCACTGTAACGGGTCTGATAGGACCAAACGTAGGGCCCGCGGGGGTCGTGAATGGGCTCGCCGGTGCCCCCGACATCATGGGCGAGCCTTCTGAAAACCCGGCGCCTTGTTTCTCGGTCGACGGGGGCATTCATTCACATAGTGTCCGTTTAGACCACAATAGAAACAAGCGTTGTTGGCTCTTCGACGTTCACGTTCTGACTGTGTTATAGGACTGCGGATCCCGCCTATTTGCATGGGCTCAGAACCAACGGAAGAGGGAGCTGGATGGGGCTGCCCAAACGAGGATTCTACCCTTCGTTCGGATTTGCGGGCGTCCACTTGTAGAGCAAGGTCTACAAGATCTGTGAAAACAGAAGGAAGGGCAGGAACCACTGAAAGGGCGTCCTTCATAGCACTACTGAGTCCTCGGTAAAACACGATCGCCTTCTTTTCCTCAGGCCAAGAGGTTTCAGCGGCAAGTTGGTTATACCGGGTGATATACTCGATCAATGATTGTTTGCCCTGCGTAAGGTCCAGTAGTTCCAGGTCTCTTGCCTGGGCCTTGTAGCGGGTATCGAATACTTTAGCCATCTCCGTGATCAGAAGCTCGAAATCGTATAATAGGGGATGGTTGCCCTCTAAGAATGGATTAGCCCAAGTGGCCGCTATGCCTGATAAGTGTGATAAGAGAAAGGCGGCTTTCGTAACTGAATCGGGGAAGGCTTGGGGTCTACATAGGAAGTGGAGCCTGCATTGGTTTATAAAGGTGCGGTAGGACCGTGGGTCTCCCTGGAAACGCTCTGGGGCAGCAAGAGGAGAGGTGGTTGGGATTAGAACAGGGGCAGGAGCGGGAACAGGTGCGGCCTGGACTGGAGGGGTGGGATCCCTAAACTCGATGTCTGCAGGCAGGGGCTGTTGTGCGTTCTGTAGGAGGTCTAAACGGTGGTGTATGGCGGCTGTGGCTGTGGCCATGTCAGTCCTGAGGGCTGCTACGGCCTGCATTAAAGCGATCACGGGGTCCCCGGCGGAGGGATCCATACTCCGACGGCCAGAGGCTTCACAGTCTGTTATAGACTTGATGGTCGTGCAGAGTAAGGATACCTCCGTCCCCAAGTAACGCACAGGCAACACCAGTAATACTGCCTGTGCGGTCCTTGAGGCCACAGGTGAAGTAGTTCGTAGACCTGGATTCAGGAACCGCCGGAAATGGACCCCCCGATCGCTGCAAGGCAATGGGTTAAAGGTAAGCAAGGCAATGGGTTACAGGTAAGCACAGACAACCTGACAGGAATATAACAGCAGGGTATGATCCTACTTGGCTTACCTATGTGTCAAAGGTGTAACAACAGCGGGCGTTGGGGACCCCAAAAGGCGGAGGGTAGATGGCAGGTAAGCAGGCAAACAACCGCCCAGCGTGAGGTCAGAGGCCAGGAGTCCAGGAGCAAAGACGAAATCCGTAAGACAAAACCAGGGACAGTCCAAAGGTCAGACAGCAGTTTCAACAGTTCCAAGGCGTGGTATCAAGAGGCAGAGGACACGGGGAAATCCAAAAGTAGAAGGGTGGTCCGGCAACTGGTAATCCAAAGATAAACACAAGGGCAAGGCAGAGGCAGTCCGTGGTACAAAAACGTGGTCGAGTGTATCCGTAGAGTAAGGCAAAAATGAGCGTCGCAGAATCCCGTTGGAAAACAGCTGTGAAGCGACGCTCATTGATTTCAGGACGCTTTTATCCAGCAGGACGTATCACGTGATGAGGGGCTAAACACGTGATACGGAGGCAGTGGAGAGTCACGTGACACGTGACGGGCGGATCTTCCTAAGTCCATTCAGGGCACCTCGGTAACCTGGGAGCCTCCAACGCAACTGCCAGGAGCGGGAAGGAAGGTAAGTGCCAGGTGTATGAGAAAACCCCTGGGACTGATGCCCGAATGGGCGCCTGATCGTGCGTGCACTTGTGTATATGGGTGAGCGAGTGGGATGGCAGGAGGACGAGGGTGGGGGCGTGGCCAACTCGGAAGTGCTGGTAGGTGCAGGAGTCGTAACAATTTTACCTCTGCTTGATCATAGGTTCCAGCCTCTGTCCCTCCAGCAATCTGGTCAGCAATTCCACCCAGATGATTTCAGTCAGTCCCTCTCATTCCTTTTCCAGGCAGATCCCTGATTTCCACTGTGCGCCCACTAATGTATCTTTCACCACTTCCACAAGAATGTCTAAATTATCATATGCCAGGTTATTGGCTTTTTCCCTGGATAGGACAACTATTTTGCATCCCCTTACCCAAGGTTGGACCGCTTTTCTTTGATTGGCCCCTTCAGTTTACCAAGCTCAAATTCGGGAGGGCCAAATCCTCCCACTTGAAATTACATTTTTCCACATTTCAATTTTGCACTTAAGAAACTCTAACATGGCAAATATTTTTAATTCACAGTTAAGCATACCAATATATATGCCTGAAACGGTCTGCCCATGCTGGACCTATTGAAATTAGTCCCGTGATTGCACGAGGTTGCAGGCTCGAACATGGGGTTTTCTTGATTTGTTCAAAAATGATAAAAGTCAAATTCACAAAACTTTACACACAGTTCTTTACTTCCATAAACTAACATATTCCGAAATGTCGGCTTTGTGACATGTTCTGCGTAGCTACTTTCACATTTCAGATTAAAGCTTTCGTTCTCAAGGTCAATTTTTAGGGGGGTGGTGTCAATAGAGCGGTCTTCACATAACCTTTCCAATGATATCTGGGTTAACTTTCTATGACTTACCGGTAATGAGATAATCAACAAAATATGATTCTTAATGAAAATCTATGGCAAAATAATAAGACCATTTTTTAACTTCAATGTTCATTACATCCCTTCAAGATTATTTGGTGGTCTGGCTCTCAGCTCATTTGTTGACTCTGGCTGCAATAAAGTCCATTAGCATTCCTGCTAAGTCAAGAGGTCGGCAGAAGGGATCTTATCTCTCTGGCCAGAAGGGTCTCTAGCATCATGTGACATTCTTTATTGCAGGCCATCTTGCAGCGAGGCCAGGGATGGACCACTCATTTCTTGAATTATGGGGAATTATTCAAAGTTCAACTCATTAAGTGAATTTTCTGTTGTCACAGTGGTCAGCGGTTGACCTCATCTTCTTAGTCCAGCACAAGTTGGCTCTGTCAAAGCTTCAAATAGATCTTTAGGGAGATAGATGAGCAGAGCTTGCTGCTTCGATCTGTTGGGGGAAGTGAACAGTTCTGTGCCTGTGGATCCCATGAGAAAAGGTCTGTTTGGGCTAAGCACATCTTTTCCATGCACAGAAAACTAATGTTTTCAAATGTTGCTATTCCTTTTACAAATGAGGCCTTTTAATATCTCGCATCATGACATCAATGACCACTTCACATTATAATATACATTTTAATGGTTCAGGCCAGGGAGTTTCACTGAGTTGAACAATTAATTCCCTTGCACGCTGCAGAATGACCTTTTTCTACATGGCATCTTTCTTTTGGGAAAAGTGCACTTTGGCCTCAATCACTTGTATTGAAAGGTAGGCCTCTGGTTTTGGGGGCTTTGACAATCGCATGCAAGGGCCATTTTGCACTCTTTATTTTTCATGTAAAAAGCATTCCGATGTGTGTCCATTGGGAATGAACTGCAGCCCTTTAAAGGATAGTTCTGGGACTTTTTTTTTATTGTCCCTACGTTTCGGCCATGTGTTTTTAAGCATAACTCGGTAGATCGTAGAAAACTTTCCTATGGACCTTACCCGACTTTTCGTCCATTAACGCACTCGAAATCAGCAGCCATTTTCTGATAATCCTATCATTTCCCCCCATCGCCCTGGCTCACCTGCTTTTGCGGCACTAAATCAAATCCCCCGCCCCTGAGCCTGACATCAGCAGACGCGTACCGCCCATTTCCCAACGCCAAAGCACGTTTCGTGTCAACAATCGCTGCGCCTCAGCTAATGAAGTGTCGCCATGGAAATGGCAGGACGCCTCTTTCCTCAATAAGTATAAACACACCGTTTCACAACACACAGCAGCAGATTTTCGATTCCATTACTCTCTCTGTGTTACTTTGAGTATTCTGTGACTCGTTTCTGTGCTCTGGTCAGCTACCTTCGCCGCTTCTAGGCCATGTGAACACCTGTACCATCTCTGTAAATTATTTTACTTTCTTTACCACACAATGGCTACAATAATGCCGTATATATACGAGCCCGAGTACACCGAGGAAGAACTACTGGAAAGGCAAGCACGCGAAAACGATGGGGATTCGGACGGCAGTTGGGAGTACCAGTCAACGGATGAAGAGCCTGGACCATGTCGCATGGACGGCGTCTCCACCTGGTGCACGTGCAATCGGTGCGAGCTAATGCCAACTGAGGAGGAGAACTGCTGCTGCCGTGAAAATTCCGGGTGCTTGGCCTACATTTCGGAAGGCGAGCCAAGTCCGCAATGCATCACCGAGCTGCCAGAGTTCAGGGAAGCCTGCCTCTCACGGACCGTGTTGAGGATGATGATGGTGCTTATGCACGAACTTCGCGGCACTGTTCGTCCGCGTAATCCGAGTAACGAGTAAGTATACTCTGGTTTTGATGTCAGTGAGTGATGCCACTACTATGTCATATTCTAGATAGAATTTTTTTCAAAGCAGAATGACATTTTTTACCTGAATCGACAGTGATAAGAAAGTTTTGTCATTTTAATACAGTTTGCATCTTTCATTTTCACAGGTGGTACAGGCTGGTGGCCTATCGTTGCTTCACTTGGTGGCTTCACGGGAGGCTCGGACACCGCGTTCGGAGAGTAATACCAGCCTGTGCGGTACTTGCCATTAGACAACATTTCCCCAGCGACAGTGGACAATACCCTGGATGTGCTGCAACCGGAACTTTACAATGTGTAATGTTTATTATTTATGTTCAATTGAAATTAAGATCTAAAATAAAACCCAACATATATTTTAACAATGGTTGTTTTGATTTTTTAAATGAATCTAGTGTGTCTCCATTGAATAGTCTTCCTGTGCCTTGTCTTGTCACACCACATGTCTCCGGCCAGCATCCTCCCTCACGCTGGCCACCCACCTTCAATCCACATAACCGTTGAACCCATATGCAGCAGACATACATATGTTATTTTGCGGGTTGGCATCAAGCCTCCCGGCCTTGCCTCCTCCCCCAAAAATACTTACCACACCACTTTGTTCAAGCGTTGGCAATAAAAGGAAGGCTGTTGGATTTTATTGATACAAAACATGGTTATAGGTAAATAATCAATATGGTTGATCATAATAAATCATCCTTTTGGTCACCGGGTACAGAGATGACCCCCTCTGGCCCGTGCCGCCTTGCCACCACAGGCCAGCCTGCTGCTGACTAACTGCCTAGGCATCCAGGGTCTCCAGGGTGAACTGCACCCATATATTCTCCTGGGAGGCTGAGGTATTTATAAACTCACCCCCCTGCCTTCCATGTACTAGATCCTTCAGCCTCCCTCCTACATGCAGTGAGATGGCCTCTCCTTGGTGAGGCCCTGCGGCAAACGAGTCTTGTTTGCACGACCAGCGCCCTAATCCACACCCTCCCCCCCCGCCCTATCAAAGGCAGTTCGCACCGCGGTACTTGTGCTGGCAAGTGGAGCTGTCAGGGAGCGATAAAGGCCAAGAGGTGGCAAAGACCATGTACACTTCAAAGTGGTCTATAGAGCATGGGTTGTTGTTCCCATGTCTACCTCCAGACCCCGTGTCTCCTGCCAAGCATCCCCCCTCACGCTGGATGGCCCTCGCAATCCACATAAGTGTGTCTCCATTCACGAGTCTTCCTGTGTCTTGTCTGCACGACCACCGCCCCAATCCACCCCCGCCCTATCAAAGGCAGTTCGCACCGGGGTACTTGTGCTGGCAAGTGGAGCTGTCAGGGAGCGATAAAGGCCAAGAGGTGCCAAAGACCATGTACACTTCAAAGTGGTCTATAGAGCATGGGTTGTTGTTCCCATGTCTACCTCCAGACCCCGTGTCTCCTGCCAAGCATCCCCCCTCACGCTGGACGGCCCCCTGCAAACCGCATAATGCCACGACATATACACGTCATTCATTCACAAACACACCCCTGTTTCAAATTCTTTATAACCCACTTCATATTTCTAATGAGCACTTCTTTGCGCTTTGCTAGTCAACCCGTGAAGGTGCTGGTTATCTGCTCTTCGTCTCTGTGAACTTCCGTGAACACTTCGAGGAAACTCCTCAGTTTGCAACCTGTGAACTGCTCCCTGTTCTACGACAAGAAACTACTCTGATCCCTGCATCTAACTGTTTGTTCGTCAAGGTAAGGCCATGTACCATAATCATTTTGCGTCCAATTTCTTTTCGTTCAAGACAGTACATGCAAGGAACTAGTCACATGTTCTGAGTTTACATTGGTATTCATAGAGAATTGTTGATCTTTACTTTTCAGAACTTTCCACAATGCCTGCCTGTTCCATTGGCGGTTGCCCTTCGAAGACCCATAATAAATCTGAAGGTACTATAATGCATGTTTTCCCTAAGACAATAGATCAGATAAGAGAATGGGTCCGATATTGCGGATATCCACCGTCTGAGCTTGAAAGTAGAGTCCTAGAAGTCTTTGCAGACAAGAGGGGTGATCGATACCGCATCTGCAGCAGGCACTTTAGCTCAGACATGTACTCCACATCATTGCTAATAAAGAAGAACACACCGCGAGCGAGGCGAAAATTGCTCTCAACCGCTATTCCCACTCTATTCGTCCACATCCCTCCACTGGTGAGTCAAGTTTACGTATTTATCTCTCGGCCTTGCGGTAGTGTGTAGCATTAGCTAACAATAATTTCCCCATTTATGTATCCACTCAATATGAAGGCGGAAGATTCTCCATCCGTGTCGTTATTGCAGTCATCAGCCACTTCAAGCGCCTATCAGGTAATCTTACTTGGCTATTCTGCCACTGACTTGTTTTAGGCATGTAAATCAATAGTTTTAATTTATCGTGTAATTATTTTACCTAATGGTACACCCTTGTACTCGTCCTCTAGTCTTTGTTTTCAGTTATAATTATTGTTATCCAAAATAATGCAAGTACTGTCTTTCAGGGAGATGCTGAGGAGTCCAACGTATTGACGACTACCGTTGATGTCACTCAGATGCTCGAGGTACGTTTCCGGACAGTTCCATCGATGGAGATCATCAGATCTTGCATTCTTGTAGCGTGATTGTTACACACAATGTTTCTTTCGTTTTTAGCCAGTGATATGTCCTTCTGTCGTCGCCCTCCTATGTGTCTTCTTTTTTCAATATTGTGTTCATTACTAATGAAAGTCCTATGTTTCAGGGAGTCGATGGAGCATTAGTCCAAGAAGAAGGGGGAGCATGCAGTTACGGGTCTGCGCAACAGCTTGCAGAAGTGTGCACCGCAGTTACATCGTCCCTTGATGTTCTTATGCATTTCGAGGTATGGATACTGACAGTTCGATCAAGCAAAATCATATGACGTGATTACATCCGCTATACTTCCTTCTTTATTAACGCAAGTACTATGTTTCAGGGAGATGACGGAGCTTCTTCTACAAGAACATCACCCCTAGTAGTTGATGCAGATCTCTGGGTGGTGACACTTCCAACGATCGAGCAAATCGAATCATATTTACATATCCATTATTTATTTTAGACAACTGATCATTTGTGCAGGTCTATTTAGATGAGCCGTTGACGCCTGCACAAAGTTTATGTTCTTTTTAACAAAATAGAAAACCATACTAATGCAATTACTGTGTTTCAGGGAGTTACTGAAGCATCATCTTCAATAATATCATCAATGGAAGTCTATGAGGAGCCCGAGGTATGGATCTTGACAGTTCCATCTAACTAGATCAACAATGCGTGAATAATTGTCGTTTGAATGTTCTACACAAAGCGTTCATTCGTGTTTTGCTATTGAGATGTACATGGGTATTGGTCCCCAAGTACATTTTGTGTTTTTGATATTATTATACATACTAATGAAAGTTCTATGTTTCAGGGAGTCGATGGAGCGTCAGTGCGTGATGGATGTGCTTATCATGAAAATATAGTCATTGCAGCGCAAGAGGAAGTGGAGACATGCACACACGAGTCGGAGCAACAGCGTCCTGATGTTGAAGTTCGAGGCAAGAAAGTTTCAAAGAAAAGAAAGCAAAAGAAGGTTAGTGTCCTGGTCACTATATTATGTTGTTTTTCACTGTTATTAGTTCAATACTGTAAGTTGTGTTTAAACTGAACATCCCTTTTCCAATCTGTCCTCTAGTTGCGAGTGGGTGTACGAACTAGATCTACACAGACAGTGAAGCGAACGAGAGATGTTGCTTGTCAAACCGTTTGGCAGGGACTTGAGACTGGAGATGCATCGTGCCAATGGGAAGAATATCAAGTGATTGACAACGGAGCTATACCACCACCAGCCATTGATAGTGAATGTCCTCCTGGTAGTTCGGATGCAGTCGGAGATCAATTCACAGAATCCACACCCGCAAAAACTAAGACCGCGAGAAAGTTGAAGAAATTGTTTTATTCACCCATCGCCGGAGAAGGAACAGATGTTGCAATGGAAGAGAATGAAGTGGACGACAATGAAACACCATCAATATCACTGAACATAGCGGAAGACGATATCAGAGATTCTACCTTTCATGTGAGTGACATGTCCTCAACGTTATAGGCCGAACCAGCTGGGATGCAGAGTGACAGTATAAGGAAAGAGGCCAAATTCATTGTATTCGATAGTTGTTTGATTGATATTATTATTCGGATGAAATGTGGGCATTCGGTTGGTGGGGAAGTATGTGGGGAGCCATTGATTAATGTGACTCGTGCAATTCGAGGCACTAACCTTAAAATACATGCCACCTGTACAAAATATCATCCTTTCTCATGGTCTGCACAACCCATGCTGGGGCAACAGCCAGCAGGCAATCTACTTTGTGCAGCGGCTGCACTTTTTAGTGGTTCAAGTTTTAAAAAGTTAGAGTCTTTCTTTCAGTTTGTGGGAATCCATTTCATTGCGAAAACTCAGTTCTACAAATACCAAACCGATTATCTATTTCCAGCCATTAGCGAAGCTTGGAGAATGGAAAAAATGTCTATTGATAGTACATTTGCGGGCAAACGGTTCAGGCTAGCCGGTGATGGACAGTGCGACAGCCCAGGATTTTCAGCCAAGTACTGCACCTACCACTTTCAGGACATGGAAAGTAAGAAAATTGTGAGTTCGGTGGTCGTGCAGGTGTCACAAAGTACATCCTCAGTGGCCATGGAGAAAGTTGGCTTTGTAGCATCATTGCAAGAACTACAATCGCGGGGAATGGTGATCGACCTGATAGCCACGGACAGACACGTTTCAATTGCCAAGACAATGAGAGAAGAGTACAAAAATATAAATCACCAATTTGACGTTTGGCATCTTGCAAAAACAATCAATAAAAAAATGTCGGCTGCAGGTAAAAAAAAAGATATGCAAGGTATTTCACAGTGGTCCAAGTCAATCAGCAACCATCTTTGGTGGAGCTCAAAAACATGTGGCGGGTCGTTGGAAATTCTACTGGAAAAATGGCGGTCAGTAATGCTACACTGTACCAAAGTTCACCGTTGGAACACAAACCAACATTTCCACAATTGTGAACATGGCCATTTGTCCACAGAGGAGGCACGGAAGAAGAAGTGGTTGATTCCTTCATCACCCACTCACAAAGCCATTGAAAAGATTGTATTTGATAAAACTATAACAAGAGATTTGAGGGGACTCACGGAATTCTGCCACACAGGAGATTTGGAGGTGTTCCACAATATGTGCCTAAAGTACAGGCCAGAACGATTGCATTTTGGCATGGAGGGCATGATAAATCGGACTCTTCTAGCGGTCTTGGCACATAACCATAATGTTGGCCGTCAACAAAGTAGGACGACCGGAACTTTAGGGACGCTTCGCTACAATAAGGCCTTCACTAAAAGAAGTAAACAATGGGTGATCAAACCAGTGTTTGAGGATATGCAATATGAGTTTATTGAGAGACTTATTGTTGATGTCCTAGATAGGCACATACATGGAGTTGTGAACGAACCTGTGCAGGGGACAACTGCTTTGCCACCCAACATTGCCTCTGTTCCATGTCCACCTAAAGAAGAGCTCATTGAGAAATACACATCACGGTTTAAATGACTGTAATTTGATTGTCTGTTCTCTCGAGTCTCCTCATGTCGCAGGCCCATTAAATATGTGTATCTATGTAATGTGTAAATAAAAGTGATTGCTCAGTGTACATGCAATGTGTCTCTCCACCCTTGCCCCTCCCTTCACCGTGCAGTAGTGCGAACCACCCGGGTGTCACCTGTGACTTTGCTCTCGAGTCTCCTCATGTCGCAGGCCCATTGAATATGTGTAGCTATGTATTGTGTAAATAAAAGTGATTGCTCAGTGTACATGCAATGTGTCTATCCAACCTTGTTCATTTGCGCATTAAATTAAACCAAACAGTAATATAAATCATTTTTCAAAAAATATAGAATGTCTCCGTATTTATGGTTCTCTGGGGCTGCAAAGCACGCAGACAAAATGCAAAGATGGAGTGTAAATTTCAAGTCCTGTGAGATGGCCTTACACTGAATGTAGCTAACTAGGAATGTGTGCTCGTTCAAAGTGAAGGTCAGCTGCTTTGATTTTTTGCTCGGGTGCCGGAATGGCCCACGACTCAGTATAAGGTTCTATTGTTATTTGACCTTGACAGGCCGGGACCATCCCGAAAGACTTCTTTTTGGGGGTGTGGTGCAATAACGTAAGAAACGATAATGAATAAAATTTCAGAAACGATAGCCATTTAATGTTCGTTCATTAGAAGAAATAACGTCGGCATGGAAGGAGTGGTATTTCCGGGCTGCCCTACGCACAGACACAATGGAAAATGCAAATATAATGTAAGTAACTCTTTAGATGAGTTTATACCGCAATTTAATTACTATACAGTAGCTTTAAAGACGGGTTAAGTTGTACTTGTTCGTTCAATGTGTCATATTGTTTTGTACCGCGCACTATCTTGAGGAGAACAATCTCCTTTTACGGAAGCACCTCAAAACCTTACTCTTTGCTTCTGCTTTCTCTCTCCCTCTCCCCTGCTACAACTGGTCCACTGTCTGCGACCTCAGTCCTGGGCCCTTCCACTCTCCACCTGCACTGCCTCCCTGTCAACCCCTGCACTGGGGGACTGTCTCAGTATCCTACAGCCCCCCCTTCCCAGCACTTGTTCTGCACTTACCTTGCACTCGCCACCAGCTGGCCCTATGTATTTATTATTTTATGCTACTTACCTTGTACTCCACTTCCCCCCTCCCCTTCCCCTTGCACTTTTACCTTCCCCCTACCCCTGCACTTGCGCGATCTGAATGACACCTGGCCTTGTAGGATCGTTGTCTGTCTTCTCCTTGTCCCCCCCGCCTCGCCACGCCTTGAAACACTTGTGTATAGGCGCGTTGCAAATGCCATATTATATCATATCAGTGACGAAGTGGTCCACTGGCGCTCAGGCGGCTGTGAAAAAGGCGGAGGAGAGGGGGTGGGTTACTGGAAATGACGTATAATACCCAGTTGCACTGTCCTAGCTATGAAATAATTTCCCGACCTAATATATAAAATGAATAATTTTAATAAAGATCTGATGGTGAGACTAATTTCATTTTTTATGTTTTTAAAACAGGTACATCACTCATTATTGTATGTGTCACGAGTACCAGACACCGGCGGATGGGTTTTTCAACCGCCAGTTGCTTCTCCGCGTGAACAACGTTACCACCCTGACCATTTTATGGGACGATCGCCAAGTACAGGTATGCCCTTACGCGGTACTAACGGCTAGATGCAACATACAGACCGTTGTGGTGGCCTAGTGCCTCGTTGTTGGAACAGCCATGCGATTATCAGTGCGACTGAAGAGCTTATTTTATCGTAAACCAACACCCTGTGTACTGCACACGAACATCGCTTGCCTCAAGACGAACTATTTTGGATCGAGAGCAAAGAAAAATGCAAATCGCTGAATATTCTCTAAACATTTGATGTCCAATAAATGTACTTTGCCAAATGTACAATCTTGCCGTTTGCTTTTAAACCACAGTTTCATATTCCGAATTGTGGCGCTGTATTGTGAGATGATCTAAGACCCTGTGTACAGCAAAGGAACATCGCGTGCCTCAAAACGAACTTTTTGGAACGTGAGCAAATAAAAATGAAAATCGCTGAATATTCTCTAAACATTTGATGTCAAATAAATGTACTTTACCAAATTTACAATCTTGCGGTTTGATTTAAAAGTACAGTTTCATATTCCGAATTGTGGCGCGCTGTGTTGTGAGCTGATCTGTGTTGATTTCCGGGTTCTGTGTGGAGTCGCGTAGAAGACGCCTGGGCGCGTTTGCCTACGCAGCACAGTCACGTCACGGATAGAGGCGGGGAATATGAATGTTTTGATAAAGTCTGTTTCAGGAGCGGGGGATTTGATTTAGTGCCGCAAAAGCAGGTGAGCCAGGGCGATGGGGGGAAATGATAGGATTATCAGAAAATGGCGGCTGATTTCGAGTGCGTTAATGGACGAAAAGTCGGGTAAGGTCCATAGGAAAGTTTTCTACGAGCTACCGATTTATGCTTAAAAACACATGGCCGAACCGTAGGGACAATAAAAAAAAAGTCCCGGAACTATCCTTTAAATTTGCAGTCATCTGTGTGTGTTTTCAATGCTCTGCATTTTAGGCCCAACATAGGGGGTGTATTTGAACCCCACACTCTTTTACTTTGACTTTATGCCATACGCTTTAAAGGCTCAAAATACATGAGCATAATGGAAGATGCAAGTCAACAACTGTTTGATGACATCTTTGTATAGGAGTATAAATAATGAATGGAAATGAAAAGCATTGAGAGTCTCTTGCCAACATCTTTTGGTCTAGAGTTGAATTTAACCAGTTCCTGAAAGAAGCCCTTCATCAATAATTTGCTTTATTATTTTACCCAATTGCCACGAATTGCACTGGCTACATTCACTTGGTCGAACAATAGTATTCTTCAGCAAGTTCTGACAATCTTACTGTACTAAAAACCTTTTTTATTAACTACAAAACATTAAACCCATTGATTCAGGTTATGGGACAATCGATAGGACTTAGCTGACATTCATAGTTGAGCCAATGCTAGTCTTTGATAGAGAATGGGGCATATAAAGTCTTCTAAAAAATGTCTTCACTTTTCCCACTTGATATTATTCATTGGATCTATGTGAAACTTATGATTTTTTATGCCGATGACAAAAACGCCAGCTACAGCATTCCTGATTTTTTAAATGTATGTTTTTCGGGGTGGCACTCCCCGCCTCTTCCCCCAATCACTTACAACCCTTCCCATGACCCAACTCCATTATGGGTGAGTAAAAGGAAAAGCTGAAGCTGTAGCCAGGTTTTTTTTACAGTGGTAGAAAAAAACCCATCTGATTTATCTCAATTAAGACATGATACTCCTGCCAAAAGTGCCCTTAATAAAAACCCATACTTTAAAAACAACTTTCTCTTATCATTTACAGTGAAAAAATCTGCCTGCTCCCACTAACACAAAACAAAATGAAGGTACTTTGAGTCAAGGTAAAGTGATTTTCACTGCGCAAAGGCAGTTTGTAGAAACTGGAAAACATTAGTTTCATGGAGGATCTGCACTCCACAAAGCAGGAGTTCGCTCTGGTGCTCAAGGGATAGAAAATGCACAAAACGTTGCTTTACTTAGATGCTCAATTACAAGGTTCAGCATTTGCACATGTGCCAAATTGCACTCATGGCGCAGTACAAAATATAAGGCAGGATGTTGAGTATTATTCTGTGAAGCCCAATGTAAAGCTACCTTTCACAAGCCACTGCTGCTTGTGCCCAGCTGTTCTAGCCAAGTGACAGAGGAAAAGTTAGGAGGCAGGCAAGATGGCTCCAGAAGAAAGAACTAGAGAAGGGAAATGAATGTCATGGTAAAAAAGGTGCAAGCTTTGACTGATGAATCAATGAAGCATTGGCCTGAACTTCCAAACTCAAACAAGGAAAACGCGCTGACTTGCGAAATGAGAAATGATTGGCTGGGACAGGGCCTATTTTGGGTTTCCCTAAAAGCAATATAATGATTTGTAAGTGCTAGTTAAAATCACACATAACCTTCCACATTTGCCAGAGGACAAGAGGGTCACAAGCACAGAGTAGAAAGTGAGCACGATGCTGCGACAGGTAGCTATTAATGGAACTGACACCTAACAGGGATAAATAGGCCAACCCAACACTTGACAAATAAACAGATGTTTTAAACAGACTTTATTTCAGTGTGGTGCTGCAGATGTGTATGTCTCCAAGTGAGGCAAATACTGAAATTGCATTAAGTCAATCGTTCATGCATAGCACATTCCACGTACCACACTGCACACTTATTGGAAAGTGAAAAGCAACAGGATGCAGGTGGGCGATTGTTTTCAACATGTACACCACCCAATTTAGGATGACACTTTGGAGTGCAAGACTGGATATAAGGCTTTGGAACATGGAGCAGCATCAAGGTCCCAATGTCTAATGTGTACTTCATGGGAAATGCTATGTTGTTGGGGTTTATTCAGCTCGCCATTGCACTTGTGTTGATGCGTGCAGACCGTAAGCACTATGAGCCTTGGGTGCGGTTGTGCTTTTAGGTATTCAATGCCAAAAGCATTGAGGAGTTTGTGCCAAGAAATGAAGATCTTGTGTGCCCATGGCACTAGGATGCACTGGCCTGGGCTGTGGTATGTAAGTTGGTAGTAGACGTGTAGTGTTCTGCTGTTTGCTATCTGGTGGAAGAAGTATTAAAGAAGCTGCATGTGAGTGGCTTGGTTGGTTTGTGTGTAGTGTGTTCGAGCATGGAACTTGTGTATTAGCTGCCTAGGGTTGGCAGAGGCTGCAGTGAGATCATTAGAGAGCTGATAGGATGCTATGAGTGAAGGTGATGAATGCAGTATGCATCTTTCGTCTGATAAGAACATATTGTAGAAAATAGGCACGAGTTAAGTAAGCAGTGTTAAGAAGTGAGGGCCGATTGTGTACATAGGTGAGTGTGGGGAATCAGTAGACACATCTCACCTCATACATGCATGCACCCATATGAGACCACTCAGTGCAGGGCATCCTTAATGAGGCTGAGGAACTACACATCAATGTCTCAGAGTGTGCCCCCTATAGTGCATTCTGATGAAAGTGGCTAGATAGATTGTATTTGAAGTCCATTCAAAATGAATGGATGTAAGAGCTGGCATTGACACCACCAATGAAGGGTTATCCCCCAGACAGGCAGGTGGTCGATAATGGACAAGGTAATCTAAAGTGTAGGTAATTATTAGTCCCCACAATAAACCTAAGAATGCAATCATGTCAAGGTCTGAATTAAGCTGCGCTGGCCAGTTAACCCTTAGTTCTGTAGGGCTATTACAAGCACACCGGGCCCTTGGACATTACACTCAAAGATGAATTCTTCTGGTAGCCAGAAGAAGATGATGCAGTGGCAGATGCACTACGTTGTAATGTGTCTACGTGCTGGAGTGTTGTGCGTGTGAGTGTGAAGCTGGGCTCGTGAAGATGATAGCCTTCAGTGCGGAATTGGTGGATACGTTCTAAATTTGACGGTTGAAGTTAACTGGATTGCCGGGTGGGGTGTTGCCGGTGTCGCACATATCAATTTACGGAATTACCGCATTGTAACAAGGAATAAAGTTAAAGCCAAATTAACTTACCTGATTGGCGGCGTCTCTTTCTCCACGAAGTTACTTCACTGGCGACGAGGATATTTGCCGTCGCGGAGGGGACGGATCGAGGAGTGATGACACTGCCCTCCATTTGTTTCATCCACCCCACCCGGCAGAGCAGGCTTTGGGATCTGTGGGTTGTGATCCCAGGAGTAGGTAATCCGTCCAGTTTTTCTTTCGGTCCTGTGGTGCTGTGTCAGCCGGGACAAGGCAGCAGAAAGAGGATTGGCATTGGGGGTGATGTGCCCCGAGGAGAGTGCGCTGGAGAGAAGTTAACTGCAGCCGGGGTCCAGTGGTCTGCTGTACTGTAGCCGGGGTCCAGTGACCCGGATGTGTTACAAAGTTTTGGCTGTGTCAGATGACAGCACGCAGCGCAGAGCTTGACACAGCCACGCTGGGGAACTGTTCTCTGAGTGGTCCGGCAGAGCTGTAAACTGGAGTGGACTGTGTTTACCAAGGGTTTTGGAACGATTGGCATCGCAGTATGCTTTTTGGGACTGATGGCCATAATGAGGAGTGCGATGCATCAGCGGAGGATGAGTACATCACCAGTCTTCTGGATTTTTTGTGTTTTTGCAGCATTTGGAACAGACGGAGGAAAAGAGACGGCTCCGGTGTTTACATGTGGTCTGACATTCATACAACAGGTACTGAGGAGCAACTTCAGGTGCGGCGGTGTCGCCGATCAGAGTCTACTTTCCTGTGGTATTCCCGTTTTTGTTGCTTCTGGAAAGGGTGGCTGCGTAAGGAGGGTGATCAGGAGGTTGCTCTCAGGAGGTGACGGTGATGTCAGCAGCACTGGAAAGAAGCATTGGCGTTGGGGTTTAGCGGGCCAGGTGACTTTCTTTTTGGTTCTGGGTGGGTTTGATCCAGGGGGAGCCACTCTTGTACAGTGGTAATAACTTATGGTCGGGTTAATACAAATTTATTCAGGTAGGTTGAGGCCTGTATGAATGTGGTTTGCGTAATGTCGTGGTCTCAGGTTTGTAAGTTGTGTTGGGCCTGTGTTGCTGCATGTGTGTAGGCGTGATTGTAAATGTTGTGGCCCGTGTGTTTTTAGGATGTAGTTGAGGATGATGATTTAGGTTAGGAAATGCACGTTCGCTTGATGCAGTAGAGGTTTCGTACTGCACGGGTTCAGGATGGTTTTATGTATCTCTGTTTTCCCTTCAAGGGGAGGGAGACGTGGGTTAAGGTGACTTTGGGGTAAGGACAATTGACAAGAGATATTTTTTCTGAATGTAATTGCAATGTAATATTTTCTTTTACAGGAAGGACTTTGGTGAAGATGATAGCCTTCAGTGCGGAATTGCGTGGATATGTTCTAAGTTTGACGGTTGAAATTAACTGAATTGCCGGGTGGGGTGTTGCCAGTGTCGCACATATCAATTTACAGAATTACCGCATTGTAACAAGGAATAAAGTTAAAGCCAAATTAACTTACCTGATTGGCGGCGTCTCTTTCTCCACAAGGTTACTTCACTACTTTTCTTTTGGAATCACGATACCCCAGGAAGCCCATTTGATGAGCGTGGGCAAGAGTATGGATTTTTATCTTTAAGGGTAAACCAAAGGCAGAGCAGACAAATAAGCAGCTGGTTTGCAACACAACATTTACTCCTTTGAGCAATGCCATTTTGAAATGAGTGATACAGAAATGACATCTGATCAATGCAGGTAATAAACCCCATCCAAACAAATGTTTTCATTCTTGAAGAGGACGGAGAAGACATCAGGCACAATGCCAAATGTGTCCATTTACAGATACAGCTAAGGTATTTAAAAACATTGCTCATGTTAAGATCTGGCTGTTTTAGGGTTGGGCTATCCTACTGTAATTGTTGAGATACACTCACTTAACAGCAGTGA
Source organism: Ambystoma mexicanum (assembly GCF_040938575.1). Classification (NCBI taxonomy): domain Eukaryota; kingdom Metazoa; phylum Chordata; class Amphibia; order Caudata; family Ambystomatidae; genus Ambystoma; species Ambystoma mexicanum. Next base: position 874,456,686 of record NC_090936.1, read on the forward strand.
TTGTTACCCCCAAAAAAGCAGGATAGTTTGATTGTGTCTCATATCAGTTATTTAAAATATATCCTTCCACCCTTATTCTCCTCGATCTGTCCTCTACCTTTGACATCGTCAATCATTCCATCCTCATAAATCGGCTCTGTGTTACCCTGGGCATCACGGATCAGGCACTGGATTGCTTAACCTCCTTCCACTCGAATCGGCACTCCCAAGTTCAACTGGGCCCCTTTGTCTCCTCTACCTTACTCTCGACTTGCGGTGTCCCACAGCACCTCTTGCCCACTTGATCTCCACCTTCTCTTCTAATTTTTAGTGTTACGCTGATGACACAGAGCTCTCCTTTAAGCGTCCCTCCTCGTCCTCTTCTCCTTCCTCCTTCCTTCCCTCCTACACTCTGGCCGCCCTCCTTGGGCCCTCTCCCCTCACCCTCCTCTGAGGGTAAAAACTTGGGTATCATCTTCGACTCCTCTCTCTCCTTTTCACCGCATATCGCTGACCTTGCAAAGAAGGCCCACTCTCTTTTTTTTTTATTTTTTATTATTAAGTTTATTGAATTTTATAGAAAACATACAAGCAACAAACTTATCAGCATTGTAATCGTAGAACTCATTGCATAGAATCCACACCCCATAACCACCCCCAACCTTCACTGAATCTAAAAAGCAAAACACATCACATGTCATCCAAAAACCCACCCCACATATCATCAAACAATTTCAACTTTTTGTTCCTGCGAAGGATAACCTTCTCAATTCTGGCCACTTGCCTCAAGTCCTCCACCCATTCTGAACAGGTCGGCCTCTCATCACATTTCCATTTTCTCGAAACAATTTTTTTCGCAGAATTTGTAGCCCTAAAAAAACAGCATTTCTGTGGATAAGTGAGATCTTCCACTTTATCATCCTCACCCAAGATGATCGTGTTATAATCAAAATCCTCTTGCAGTAATAGAACCTCATTAATCTTCTCAGTGACACTCCTCCAAAATGTCCTCAATTCATAACAGTCCCGGATCAAGTGTTCAAAGGAGCCGACATCATGCTTACACCTCCAACAGGCCTCTGAGTCAATATCCCTCTCGCATAAAGTCTCTGGGGAGTCCAAAACACTCTATTAAGAATTTTGATTTGGCGGTATTGTTCTCCAAGATTAATGGATGTCAGAGTTACGTTTTTACAAAGAAACCTCCACCTCTCCACAGCCAAGGACCTCAGCCCACTCTCAGCTTCTTAGAGGCATTCTTGCTTTCCTCACCTTGCCCCAGAAACTCAATGTCTCCAGAGCTCTGGTTCTCTCGAGGATTGATTACTGCAACAGCCTCTTCCTTAATCTGCCTCTTTCCTCCCTCCGCCTTCTTCAACTAATCCAAAAATGGGCTGTGAGACTTACCCTTGGCCTCAAGCCCACGGACTGCATTTCTCCATCCCTAAAATCTCTCCACTGGCTCCCGGTGGTTGCAAGGATCAAATTCATCCACAAGGCTTTCTGGCACCTTGGATCTCTCTACATTAAACTCTCTCTCCCTAAATACTTCCCTGCTAGAGTGCTTTGGTACTCTAGCTCCAAATCTCTGCAGATGAGATGTTTCTGCAAGGAGAGAGTGGGGGGTAGATCTCTCTTCGGCAGGAGCCTCCCCCTGGAACTGCCTCCCTGCCCCTCCCTGACTTGAGCCAGATTTCCTTAAGTTCCAGAAGCTTCTCAAGACCTTCCCTTTCTTCTCCTCCTTCCCTCTCCCCCTCCACTGCTAGTGTCCTCCTGCCCCTATGACTGGATGCCTGTGTCCCATTTGAGTCTTTCTGGCTAGCTGGTCCGCCTTTCCCCCTAGCACTTCTACCCTCCTACCTTGGTCCCCCTGGCACTTGCCATCCTGTGCACCACTCAGCACTTGCCCAGCCCCTTGCGCCCTCTCCCTCTAGCACTTCTCCCTCTTTCACCCTATCCCATCCCTTTTCCCTGACCTGCCCCCTCCCCCTGCACTTCTTGATATTGCACTTGCACGATCCGACAGTCACAAGGTCTAGTGTGACCGTTATTGTTGTTTACTCCTGTGTCCCCCTCACCCCTCTTTTGTCTTGTGGTGCCTGGAAACACTTCCTGCTGTATAGGAGCCATACAAATGGTAAATAAATAAATAAGACTGATCTGTTACATTTTCTCATTTAAGCACTGATTGGGTAAATATGCAGGTCTGTTGAAGGCACTTGAGCTTGATCAATTGTACTGGCAAAATGTCCTTTTTTATAATAACAGGTCATATAACCTTTTTATAATAATTCTGCATTAATCGATATGTGTACTCACTTGGGGCCTTCTAAACAGATTCTCCAATGCATTGTGTTATTGTACATACAAGTGGAAGCAGAGGAATGTTGTAAAATGGGATAATTGAGGGACACATAAGTACATGGTGTTGCTTCATAGTATTCCTTAAGTCAGATTTATTTTGAAATGACAACTATGCAATGTGAAGAGCGTCACAAAAAGGCTCTCCATAAAAACCAGATTTAGAAAGCGTGGAGTAACTTGGGATGTAGTGGAAGACGCCTTGACGTTCACTCCTCTACAAGTCCACAAAATGATGATTGGCATCATCACTAACCAAAGATTGGACTATGCAAACACCCTTTATGCAGAATTTTGGACACACGTAAGTGACCTAACAAAATGCCAGTCAATAGCCCCCACCTAAGACAACTAGGCTAGCTGCTAGTGTCCTCTACTGTAAGATGCCCTTCAAGGTACTTTGTCCCATATACAACCATCTGAGCTGTGATACTCCAACCAATCTCCAGAAGATGCTCTACCAATATTTCTGAAACTTCACACTGTGCTGTCTCAACCACCTGGCAGTTTCAAGAAATTGTAAAAGTTGTAGCATTCCAGCAGGGTTAAGAGAGCCTTTCATCCTTCCGAAGGACAATAAAGTGAGTGCCACTAAACTGACTAACAATGACAGCTATTAATTCAGGGCTTGGAAATCGGAGAAATCTTGCATGAAGTGTTACATAAAAAACTGTTATCAAAAATAAAATGCAGTGGTGATACTCTCTTGACATATAAAGGATGTGTCGAGGCCAATATAACTCTAGTGATATAGAAAATATCGTTCAGCTTCTATAAGTAAAAGGTTGAGATAGATGAAGGCCTGTAAACGGATATGGGATGGTATAGGGGATTGTTTAGTTCCATCCAATTCACTCTTTGCTTTGGCCTATCTGGCTTGGCCAGATAGGCCAGGAGGGTTGAAGTATTAATCATGGTTTCCCCCTTCACTCCAGGACAAAGTTGCAAGCTCCTGAGTCAGTCCTAATATGTGATGTGCTGCCAGGTTTTTATGTGTATAGGAGGACGTGAATGCCTGCAGGTAATATGGATTTTTCCAATATAACTCAGAAAGCGACAGCTATATTTAAAATGCAAGTATGTACACAGTCTCATGGGTATAGTGACAAACCTTCTTTCCTTCTTTGGGGTTATTACACCAAGCATTCTCCCTGGTTCAATTGTTGTCTGAGTTATTTGTATCCTGCCCACAAAGGTTCTTCATTTTAATTCCTGGTTTATGTACCAAGCAGACTTCTCTGTTGTCTCTCTCCTTGTTCTGGTCTCTACCAGTGTCTGGAATCTGGCCATGAGCAGGCTCTAAGGTATCTCTTTCCTTGTTCTGGACACCGCCAGTGTCTGGAATCTGGCCATGAGGAGGCTCTCAGGTGTCTCTCTCCTTGTTCTGGGCTCTGCCAGTGTCTGGAATCTGGACATGAGGAGGCTCTCAGGTTTCTTTTTCTTTGGTCCGGTCTCTGCCAGTGTCTGGGATTTATGACAAATCAGACTCTTGGTCTCTGGATCCTGTCCAGGTATACGATACAGCCCTAAGTATTCTGTAGACTTTAACTCTGCCTTTAGATCTAGCATGTGCTTCTGTCTAAAAAGTAGCTCAGAGCAGGCTCTTTGGGTCTTTTCCCCTCTCCCAGGGTCTTATCTCAGCCCTTGTGTGGGATTTAGCACCCAGAAGGATCTTAGTTCTCTCCCTCATTGGTCTGCCACCAATGAGCTGGAATATAGCCCCCAACAAGCTTTCAGGTTTCTCTCTGGGACTGTGAGTCTCCACATGTGTCACTTTCCCAGGATCTGGCTTTTTCCCAGGGCAGCACTATTCCCCAGGGTCTTCTTCTCCCCATGGTCAGGTGGTCTGTTGGAGTGAAGGTCCTCCTCATCGGCACACCTTCACCATCCTTTCTCCTCACTATCTGGCCGGCCTCCCTTGGCCCTCCTCCTAACCTCACCTGGGAGGCTAAGAACCTCGGGTCATCTTTGACTCCACCCTTGCCTTCTCCGCCCACATCTCTGAGGTCTCTAAAAAGTCTAATTTCTGACTGCACCTCCTCAGAGGTACTCTGCCTTTCCTCTCCTTCCCCCAGAAGCTCATGGTATCTCAAGCTCTGGTTCTCTCTAGCTTGGACTATTGTAACAGCCTCTTTCTAAATCTACCTGCCTCTACTCCCCGCCCTCTGCAACTAATCCAGAACAGGACTGCGAGACTTGTCCTTGGCCTCAAGCCCTGGGATCGTATCTCTCCAGCTCTGAAATCTCTCCACTGGCTGCCAGTGGATGCAAGGATTAAATTCAAAACCCTCTGCATTGTTCACAAGGCTTTCTGGGGCCTGGGTCCAAAATACCTTCAACTATCCCTCCGCAAATACCTCCCCTCTCGAGCTCTTCGCTCCTCTACCTCCAACTCACTCAGGGTCAGTCGTTTTTCTAAGAAACGAGCTGGGGGGTAGATCTCTGTCTTCGGCTGGGGCCTCCCTCTGGAACAGCCTCCCTGCCACTCTAAAACTTGAGGGAACCATCTCCCGTTCCGGAAGCACCTCAAGACCTTCCTCTTTTCTTCTGCCTTCGCTCCCCCTCTCCTCTGCTGATCTGTTCTCTCTTGGCACCGTGCACCTTGCCACCCTCTGTCTTTTGGGCCCAGGTACCTGCTCATCCTGCCACCCTCCCGCACTGCCTCCGGGCCACCCCTTCAACTGGGGTCTGTATCTGTACCCATACAGCCCCCCATTTTCTTCTAGCACTTGCAAATTGCTGGCTGCATTACCACTGTTTGTTGCCTTTATTATTTATTTATTGTTATTTATCTGTTTCTCCTCTGCTTTGCACTTTCCACCTCTCCCCTCTTCCATGCACTTTTCCCCTCTCCCATGCACTTGCGCGTTCTCAATGTCACTGGGCCTAGTAAAATCGCTGTTTTGTTCTCCCCTGTTCCCCTCCCTTGCCTTGTCGCCCTCTGAACACTTGTGTATGAGCGCGATAGAAATAAAATATCAATAAAAAAAGGTTTGTAGTTCAGAGTATTATTATTATGATTATTATTATTATTATTATTTTATTTTTATTGTTAGTAGTTTGTAGTTGAGTTCATACCATGTGCTTTTGAAGCTCCTTTGATGAACATCCTGTTTCTCAGTCTCCCTCGTTTGCTTTCAGAATTTCGAATTGCTCTTTCCAGTGTGGTGTAAAGGCTAGATCAGTGTTTTGTAAGAGGTAGCCCTGCTGGTGAATAGGGTAGGGGTGATTCCAGTAGTTCACGAGGGATGGGCCATGATGTGTTTTCCTTCTCCTCTGTTTGGTGTTTCCATGCCTCCGCTTTGGACTACAGGTAGTGGAGCGAGTGGTTCCATTTAAAGCAAGGCTCCTGGTGGATATTGGAGTTGTGGTGAGAATGTTTTTCCTTCAGCCTGACAGGGTATTGGGAAGTCCTATCTTTGGTCTGCTCCTGACACACTGACCATAATCTATTCAACCGGTTCACATGCTGATCAACTTCAACATTTTTCTGTCATATCCAAGCTCATCTCGCAAAAAACCTCAATGATTGATATGTGTCTAGAACCAATTATGTTCTGAGGGCTCTCACAGGTGAGAGAGTTTTGTGAAGGGAACTGCCTTTTATATCTCATAGTGGAGTTCTGCCGTATTACCTAGCTTTTTTATGTCTGGCTACTGATGAGAAGGGACGACGGAATGGGCTGTTAAAGCAGATCAGAGGAATGCCACCCAGCCCCACACATTAGAAAAAGTGTGGGAGTATAACCTTAGATGGGTTACGTATATCTACAAGAATTAAAATGGCGCTAATGCGCTACATATGGACTCCGCGAACGGGATCGATCCCTTGAACGAAATAAGCCTAACAAGGTAAAATAGCCATTTTGGGGTATTCCATAATCCCACTCTTCAGGCCATGGACATTATGGACTAAACAATTATGGAACCTTAAATACACGGGCGAACTAGGGGGAGGTAATATCATAGGTACTGTACCAATGAGGCTTTTAACATTTTTCATGTATTGGAACAAGATAGTATTGAAACAAACCGGAGCATAGCACACACAGACCAAGACATTATTAGGTAAGCGCGGACCACAAGGACTAAACTATTAAACTACCTAGATCTGAAGCCGTTGTGAGAACAAGAGCGATTAATCAAAAGACTGAAAAATCACATGTGCATTTTGAAGTACCGGCATTTAGGGGTAAGTAACCCTGTATATTCACCTGATAGGACGCTAGTTGGATCCAAGGAAAGATCTAATCTGATTTCTCATTACGACAATAGATACCATAAAGGAAGGAGTTGGTAAGTCATATGTTCACCATTGGACACATGGTATTATGGCACTATAGGGAGTGGTGTAACCATATCATTATGATGACACCATAGATAATGTCAACCTTACTATAGGCATGCAATCACTCCACGCACACATTGGTGCTGATACACTATTATTTATAAATCTCAAACATACTCATTAATATGGACTGCTGGATCTGATGTGAGGTGCTAATGCGGATATTCAAATGGTATGATCATTTTTTGGTTTTAAGGTAAATCACTGAGATTAATTGACAAGGAATAATATGCGTATTTTTCCCAGTATGTTTAACTATATGATACACACTCAATTTTGTGTAATCGATCTAATGAAACTGTATCTTGTCTGTTTTGTCTTTTCTCCATCCACCTGCACAATTTGGGTATGTAACAATTATTTCTCTGTACACAATGTATCATCCAATCTGCATTGTAACCCTTTTTTTCCAATAATGTTATACCTTATGAATGTGAATTCCTACTTTTTTATTTTTTTACATTGGAACTTATGCAAACAGCCTTGAGGATGACCGAGGGTCGAAACATGTGTCGGATGTGATCGATAGCACTATTAAATAGCTTCAGAAACCAAAGACCTTTGTCATCATTATTGGTTTACACACAAGTGTAATTAATGTAGAGTGGTGAAGCTCAAGCCGTCAACATGAGCATATTTTCTCCACCCCCCACACATACCAGTTGCAGGGTTTCGTCACTTAAGTGCTACATTACTCTGTCCTCCAGAGCCCCTCTAGGTCCTAATGTTGGGGTGTTTCTCAATGTGACTTCGATACACTGCCCATGATCTGTTCAACCAGTTAACATACTGTTTCAGTCATAGCCAAGCTAACTTCGCTAAAAACCTCAATGATGTATATTTGCCTAGACCCAATTGAGCTCAGTGTTGAGCACAAAATAAATACATAAACATAAATACAAACAGAATAAAGTGTCACTGTTTTATGCAGATCTTAATTGCATCGAGCATGGATCTTTGTCAAACTTGATAACCCTCTCTCCATTACTATCCATTTAAAGAAATGTTTTAGTCAAATTCCCAAACTATTTGCAATAGCTAGACTATGCTCTACTGGCTCTGAGACCATAGGGAAGCAGAGGTAATCCATCCGTCAGTTGGAGATACATGGGTCTTGCCACTATTTCAGAGACAAATTGAAATTGGTTTACCTGGACAAAAAAATCACTACTGAATATGTGGATGGCATTGCTATGCAAATCTTATTTTAAAAATCCAACAGATAAGGAAGAGAGTTTCTTTGAACCCTAATGTATTCACACATTCACAATGTTGCACCGTCATGCAGTGTCTGCTGGACTCCCACGCTGCCCTTTGAATTTATTGGCTGTACCCTTGGCTCGCAGACTGGTGCACCTATTTATGTTCTCTTGTTTCTGTGTCATGGCTGCTCTTCACTGTTCAGTGATTCCTTAACTGTGGTACAGCCTTGGTTGCTACTTCGTCTTGGTCTCATCTGGCAGCAATATATGAGAAGGACTGTCTGTTCCCATCAGGAAGCACATATAGGGTAGTCCTGCTGCACTTCCTAATCGTAAGAGGGTATCAGCATTGAAAAGCACTTGCTTCTCAAAGTGCCTATTTCTAAAGTCGAATGTAATCAACCTAGTGACAGACGTCCTTTCCAACAACAGAAAGAGTGTTTGCATCATCTGTTCCACCCCCCCCCGTTCCTCTATGGAAGTCGAATCAGTGTAGAGGCTTTCCACCTACATTCACTGAAATACCCTTCTTCACTCAAGGATCTGTGGTGAACCAGAAGAAGCACTTGGACGATTGTTATGGTATGTGGCATTTATATAGTGCCTACTGCCATTGGTATGGCCTCGAATAGCTGTGAGGATGAACGCCCTTTGGAAGACCAAAGTCAGAGGAATGAGAAGTGATAAGAGGAGTTGTGAAATTAGTGTGTGCATTTATAGCCATATCAAGGTAGGTAGGAAGTGGCTAGGTCCCTAACAGCAGCCCAAGATTATCAGTAGAGGGGACAGTACTGTGATAAATGAGTGAGAGAAGTCATAAGAGTAAAGGGTCATGAATTGGAGAGTTTTATTAAAAATAAAAAGATCAACGTGCCTATCTCGCCCTATTTCTCTAAGGTATGTTCCCTAGCTAGCAAAACAAACACTAAGGATGTAGGTTAGAGTCCAAAATAAAGTCCTTTAACCCAAATCCTATCCAACTAACTGGCCCTACCACTTTAGAAAACACCTAACTATAAGGGAAAAGGGGAGGCTTTGGACACTAGTCTTCATATGACCTCTTGCCCAGCAGGATATTCTTCCCAGCCTTTATACTAGATAAAGGATTTCAGTCTCTCCATGTTATTACTGGTTCTTGAAGCAAACAATCCCATTCCTCAAGGTTTGCTGAAAAAATAAAACGTGTCTGTCTTTATCTCCTTCGAAGCACTGGGATTCACCAAAGTCCAACAATCCTTTTGCTTTCTTTTACACAAAGGATGTATATATATATGTATTTATACATATATATATATATATATATATATATATATATATATATATATATATATATATATATATATATATAATAATATATATATATATCAGTAAAAAGAACTTTGTTAAAGGGACATTATGGTTAAGTTGCGCTACTAAAAACCTATCCAATTGAGTAAAAAAACTTTGTTACAGGGACGTTATGGTTCCAATTAAAACCGAAAAACCCTTGAAATTCGCCAGTTATGGTACGCTAAGCAACCATAACTCGCGCCACCACCGTGCACTGCTAAAACTAACACCCAGGACATCAAAGATGACATCACAATTTTTTTTTTATCAGTATCAGTTTCTGCTTCCCCCTCTGTTTCATAATTTGTATATATGTAAATAATTCTAAAAATGTTATGTTTCTTGTAAAGAAATTCTTTGTGTCTTGTTTTTTTTAAAAAAGCAGTTAAAATGTCCGCGGACAGTGTGCCTGTCCGGTCTGTCCGTAATTAACAAAATGTAGATGTCCTGAGGACACTACACCTCTCCGTACCATTCACAACCAAGATGGAACTGTTCTTAGAACACACCAGCTGTCTGGGATTCCGTAAATCAACAAAATTGAAGTGTCGAAGGACACTATACCTCTCTGCACAGTTCGCAACCAAGATGGAACTGTCTGTAGAACAGGCGCGGTGTGCGGGATGTCCGTAGTCAAACAAAATGGAGGTGTCCTAAGGACAGCATACCTGGCCGTACAGACTGCAGAACATATACGCACATGCGCACCATACGCGTAAATCCTGCGAACATCGTTCCTGTCCGTAACTGTCCGTCTCACTTGTGTCACACTTTTAATTCGTTTCAGGACCCGAACACTGTCCGTAGAACACCCACGCGCATGCGCATGACCGCTCCTGCGCCTTTGCTGTCCTACAGACCTACGTTCCCTTCACTGACGTGTTCCCGACGTCATCATATGTCCGCACCCACGCTGAGCGTGTGTCCTAAATTGGGACTCTGTCGCGATGCCCAACATTTTAAAATAACTTATTCAGACAATTCAAAATATTTTACTGTAATAAATCACCATTTCACATGTCCCAGACAATGGCCCTGGCTTTCCACATATTTTTTGTAATTTTTTGAATGCTTATGAGTGTTCGACATGGTCACGAGGCGCACCCCTTCTCCCCTATTAAAGGCCACACCCCCGAGCTGATCTTCATTGTACTTCTGGCTATTGCAGATTGACTTTTGCTACCTTTAGTGCTCTAGCTGAGATTACCTCATCAAACCTAAAGGCATCCATGGCCGCTGTTGCTACATCAGCCTCAGTACCACCCCCAAACCCTCCACCACCTCCCCAAGGGCCTGCAGAGGGGAGCACACGTGAGGATGTAGAGAACGAGAATGAAGAGGATGAAGAGAATGAGGTGGAGAAACTCCCTACTACCAGCACTCGCCAGGAGTTTTGGGTGTGGCGGTTGTTTACCATTTATGGTAACGTACCAAAAGCATGTGCGGACGGGGTCATCTGTAACAAGTGCAAATTGGTGCTGAGTCGTGGGAAAAGTGGTTCGTACAGCTTTGGTACAACATCCATGAAGCGACACCTAACTTCGTTCCACGGTGCGGACATTCGCAAGGTCGTACCTTGTGAAGAACGTAGTAGGTTGAGTTCCTCCACAGCATCCTCCGTTTCCAATCCTCTCACCACAAGAGACACTCCTGTGGGAGAGCGCATCGCTCCAGCTGCTTCACAGGCCATTTGCGATGCTGTTGACCCTTACCTTTCGAGGGTCACAATATTGTATATGTACTGCGACGCAGTACTCTGCAGGGGGGAGAGTCGTCAAAGTTCTTTCGAGACTACGGTCACGGACCACCAGAAGACCTGCTACCTACCTAAATAAGGCCTACCCTACATCTTCCTCTCTCCACCTGCCCTTTCCTATCCCCGTGGTTGGTGTCCCTTCCTTACCCTCCTTTCCCCTCCACTCCTATTGTGTCGGGTGTAGAAAAAGCCAAAAAAATACATTAAAAAAAAAGTTTTAAAAAAAGACTCTTTTCAGAGCCGCCTTCCTCAGTTTAAAAATAGAACTATCAAGTAAACGGTGCAGGCCCCTGCGCATTTCTTTTTAAAAGTCCGCGGACAGTCCTAGGACAGATAACATTGTGGGGTGCAACCCTAGCAAAACCAATGCACTTTTCTCTGGGAGTAAGTGGTGGCTCTGAAAAATGCTTTTGGTGGTGTTTTGTGTGTTTGAAAAACTTGGATTTGTCAACATGTAATGCAAAATAGATGACTATACTTCCAAAAAAGGTTGCAATGCATTTTGTACATTTTGAATATAAATCTGATTGCCAGCATATGTAAGATGGACTCCATCTCTGCGAAAAATAAATGTGCTACGAAACATAATATTTTCATTGTGGAAAGAGGACATGCCAACATCTCTTAGAAAGGCACAAACAGCCTTATTGACATTGCGCCTCGCTTTCTCAATTTGTGCACCAAATGAAGAAGAACGCAGCCACATTTGTCTTTGCGCAATAGAGAAAAAATTACTTGGCAATTTGGAAACATGTCCATGACCTTCTCAAGTCCTTCTTTCATTAAAAATTGCAAAGAAATTCCAGACACATGTCCTAAACTGTTCCCTCCACAATGAATTATAATTATGTCAGGATGATGCTGTGTATGTAAAGTAGCACAGAGAGGTACCAAGTCCAGCCACTTCATTCCACGCACTCGAAAGCAGTACACTTTCACATGAGGGAATCCAAGATCTGCAGATACACCACAACGTTCTGCATGCACCTCCAACCAATGTATCCATGAGTCTCCCAAAATCCAGATAATCTGTTTTCGAGAACACACAGCCATAGCTATCTGTTCTTCACTCAGAAAAAGATGTCCTCACCAAATCTCTCCATACACAAAACACCCACTAAACTTTACTGACCAATCCCTAGCGCTGCTCATTCTCATTTGCATGCCTCTCCACCCCAGAATCCCTGTATGTAATAGGCGCTGTCCGCAGACTACCGCCATGGCCGCGGACATGTAGAAGATCTGAGCGTGGCGAATGTACATTTAAATAGTGTTCCCCGTTTCCCCTTTAAGGTGGGCTCTGAAAAGCGCCGTATTTTTTGTTTTTTTTGCAGATGGCTGACAGACACCTGTTATTTTGTATTTTTTGCTGTTTTTTTCTTCTTATTTTACAACTAAAATCTTCACATAACCTGTTCCAAAGCAACCCTTACATTCCAAAAGAACATGGCATTTCCCAAAAAAGATAAAGAAACACCATCTGCTTCAAAATAAGCCGCATTACTCAAAACAATATTCTCGTTGTTACATAAAAACATACCAGCTCTTAGCATGAAAGCACGCATGCCTCGATTGATTGCACACCGAGCAATGTTTTGCTGAGGACAAAAGACAGAACTGTTGTCCCATATTGCTCTAGGTAGTAATCCAGAAAAAATTACTTTCGTATTTGGAAGAATGTTGATTACTGCTTGAACCAACTGTTCCAAATCTGCCAACAAAGTAGGGGAACTCACGTAGCCCAAATGGAAAGCACCATAGTGCAAAACTACCACATGGGGACTATTCATCCTACACATATCTCTATAAACTTGGAGAATTGCCTCTACATTGCAGTCAGTCACAGCGCTCCACACCACCTCCACTCCTCTAACATCAAAATTGTTTGCCACATGCCTACATTGAGAATAATGCTGTAAACCATGGACAAACATATCGCCGAGCACCAACACCCTGACTTTCTCCACCTCTGCCATCTTCACTACACACACTCTCTTTCTACACAAATCAGCAACGTCAACATCTGATTGGCTGATCCCTACAGTCCCCTTTCCATGCAGGATTTGCTAGAAAACCCTGTATGTGGCACTCCCTACCCGCGGTGTCCACGATGGCACGTAATTCTTAGCCAGCCCTTCTACACTTTCCACATCACTCTCGATTCCATTCCCTCATTGGCTACAGCTAAGCAGTCACACAACCATCCACCAATCACATCCAAGACCTCTACATCTTACTCCATCATCAGAGTTCCGCACTTCAAATGTACTGTTGATCACTCTGAATACAAGTCTCATATCATTGGAAACCACCTACTACAAAAACTACTGTACAAGTCTCGAGGATTTCTACTTACAGCTCCATGCATATCCACATGCATGATTACAAAGTACAGGTATGCATATTTTATTCAAAGTACATGTACAACTCTTATGATTCAATATAAACAGAGTAATGCCACTAAATCTGCAGAGCCAATACATAGATGTCAATGCTCCTGATTTAAGTGTGAGACTCCTGATTTTTTACTGTCTCCCGCATAACCTATACATACATGCCAACCCTCCTTATTTACGCGCGAGACTCACTTTTTCATTGAAAAATGTCACCATTTTTTACTGTCTCCCACCTAAATTAATGCGAATCCCAATGCAATCATATGCGAAAAATAAATGTTCCCGATTGCTGTGGTGAAATCTCCCTCTCAGGTACTCCCGATTGTTTGCATGTCTAGTTACAATATGAAATTATTAAAATTTTTCCCATCTACTATAATGAACTATCACTTCCAAACCTCTCTGCTATCTACAACACAGCTGTAAAAAAACAAGTGAATTTCATGACCTTAAAATTCTACTCATTTGCGAAGCATGTTGACCTAACATACTGTAAATAACATATAAAGGCTGCACATAGTCAAATGAAATGCATGCATACACTATGTTCAGTTATCAAACAAGAATACTACCACAAAAACATAAAAATCATCGTGTACATTAACATCAGTGCTACAAACACACACAATTACTAACTTCTTCCTTTTACAATTGCAGTGAAGACCACTCTCCTGAAAATCATCAGCATCGAAACAACAAACATATCCGAAGAAACCTACTCAATCCACAAAAAAAGTAAGTATAATACTACCTTTATATTCTTAATGTTCCTCAAAGACACTGTGTCGTTGATTCATGTAATTTGCACACCAAAAAAAACATCGATTTCTGAACCATTCTGCCCACAAATCCCCAATTATTAAAGAGAGATCAGCTGGCAGAATGGCACACAAATCCCCGTTTTTTTGGAACTTGGAACACAAATAACATACTGAACCCTAAGAATGTTAGTACTACAAAACAAAGAACTGTTTTAATTTTATACCATTACGTTTACTATTAATGCTTCCCCTCCCCACTAGCTCACTTTCTACTCTCATCTGAACCGCAGTGTAGTAACATACAAACAGAAAAATAGCCTTCCCAACTCATTGTAACTGCCCAATGCACATTCACACACCACCACATACATCTTCCCCATCTAACTCATACACGCATGCACACAGCACACATACATTGCAAAACAGACCAACCCATACCTTCTTTCTTTTTCAGCAGACCCCAAAGAATGCCTACCAAAAAGCAAGTCCATAGAAAGCAACGCAGAAATAGAGTAAATGAAAACAAAAGTGTCCAAAATAAGCATCCATCTCTACCAGAGTTTGTACAAAACATTCCAACAAAACAGCTAATGCAGTCATTTAGCGAAACAAAAGAAGCTTCTAGTACAGAAACTTTGCCTCGTCTATCAAAATGTAAAACGAAACAGAAAATGCTTGACAAGAATACCACTACTGCTAAAACTGCTCCTATAAATCTTCATATACTAGCAAGTAACCATACTAAAAAAGTATTTTAGCAAATATGTTCCGCCACAGAGTCCTTCAGAATCTTATAAAAAAAGAAGTGAAATCATGCACAACCCTTAAAACCTACCGTAGAAAATTAATCCTAGAAGCTCTCGTAGACAGTGCAATCCTTCTCAAAAGGAAGTTATTTATTTTAGTTTTAAACAGGATGAAACCACTAACAAAATTAGTTACTAAACTACAAAAAACTTCTCAATAAACAGATTGTCAACAAAAATAACTTCTTAAATATCTGTGGAGGTGAATGAAGTCACACCACGACCACAGAACCATATTTTAATGAAGAAGCATACAAACAAAACCAAACAAACACAATTGCCATCCATAGCAGTGGAAGACGGTATGAAAAAATTAATAATACCATCATGGAACAAGAAACACTACTTACAAAAATATCCCCAGAAAACTCAGAATTACCTCTCCATTCGACTGAACCAGAACGTCCAGTATACAAATGGCCGTGCACGTCAATGTGTAACATTCCCAACAAATCTTTCAAATCTTTACGCCAGTTCCTCAATCGGTATTTGAAAGGTTAAGACAAAATCAAAATGAAAGTGCTGCAAAATATGGATACTGTCCAGTGCGCACATACACAGGACTACAAGGACATTCATTAGCCTGCATTTCAGGACCTATTTGCAAAAGCACCTTCCATGATATCAAAATGATATCAACACATCATTCAAATGTAAGAAATGTAGTGTATAAACTGTACTATGCTAAAAGTCCAGCTTTAGAACTGGCCAATTTAAATAACACTATTCTGCATGGTACACCCAAATACCTACAAGAGGAAATCGACCTTATCCAGAGAAAATATTTTGGAAGTGAAAGCCACTTACAAAATGCAATAGATTTAGAACAGACTAGCAACAATTCTGCACATGGCAACCTTCTACTACACACATACAAAAAAGAAATACTAAAATGTATAAGTACATCCACTGAAGTACCAAACCACGTGTGTGTGTGTTGCTGCAGAACTTTTTACAAAAGTAACACAAAAACTATAGACGTAACATACAAAATAGAAGACAATCATGATTCCAAATGGTTTGAATTAGCTCTACCTTTTAGCAGAAAACAAATACGAAATAGGTGAACCCTTAATAGTTTGCAGTTACTGCACTACAAAACTAGATAACAACCAAACTCCTTCACGTGATATCACAAATAACTTGGAATTATTCCCACTACCAAAACCCTTGCAACAACTCAATTTGCATGAGAGCATCATAATTCAAACAGTACACCCATTTCAAGCAATAATACACCTTCAACCAAAAACAGCAAAATTACCTCCCTCTGAATTGGTGAAAGGCATTTGTGGCAAAGTAGTTTATTTACCATTAGATCTGGTAGAAAATGTGCACACTCTAGGAGTGCAACGTCCAATAGAGCAATCTTTAATTGTCTTAGTAAATGGTGTACCAACAAAAGACAAAAGAAATTGGCAAAAACCTGTGGACTTAATAAAGTTAGACAAGCCTTGCAATATCTGAAAGACAATAATGAATACTACAAAGAAATAAATATTGAAGAAAGCTTAAGGGAAACAACTGAAATAATTCAGGAGTCACCAGAAACTGGTCAATTTGAACTTCTGGATCCTGCTGCAGTATCCAATATTTTAGACCATTATACAATTCATCCATTGCACTCTAATGGCAGCATAGATGATGCACTAGAAACTTACCAAATGCGACAAACCAAAGGTTCACCAATGAGCATATGAAGAAGCACGTGCTTTTCCTCGTCTATTTCCTACTGGCAAAGGAGGAAGGTACGATGATAGACCCACTCAGATAACAGCATCAGAATACCACCGATTACGAATGTATTCTGAAGATCCCAGATTTATCCAAAATGTGAAAAACATATTCCACCTACTCTTTGAAAGTGAACTAGCAACCCTATGTTACGGAGTTGCACACATATTGAAATCGGGAAACCACTTATGTCAGCTACGCAATTAATACAAGAAGTGCAAGAAAAAGATGAGGATTTACAGTCAAGCATAACAAATCTGCTTGCAAACATGCGTGGTACGAAAGAATACTGGTTCCGAAGTCAGAGAGATGTACGTTGTATGATCAGAAACCTTGGACGACCCACTTGGTTTGTTACATTAAGTTGTGCAGAATATGCATGGGAAGATTTACATGATTTCCTACGCATATCAAACAAAACCAACATAGATATACGAACACCTGGAGAATTTTGCTCTCTAGATCCTGTTAATGTTTCAAGATATTTCCACCATCGTTTCATTGCTATGCTACACTTTATTTGAAATAAAATTGTTACTCCCCTCGGAGAAGTGCAACACTTCTTTTGGAGAAAAGAATACCAAGCCAGAGGAGCACCACATATCCACATGCTTTTATGGATTAAAGGTGAAGGCAAGCGTCCCCAACCAGCACCATCCTCCCCGCAATGAGAGACAATGAAGGACTCTCCCAGAATGGGAATAAAGCCAAGACAGAGTGCGGGTGAGCGTAAATGGGAGTTTATCAATCAGAATAGGGCATGCAAAGAACTCTGCCAACTCCGAGAGCGCTCTGTCTGACAATAGCAAAGACAGGCATATATATTTACAAAACACGTCATCAGAACCTACATACTATAAGGGGCACAAGTTCAATGGGATTGGGTGGCGATGACTAGCTATAGGCGCTGCTGCGATGTGGTTGGCCTTGGCTGGAGGACGTCACTAGTCAGCCTCGTGGGTTGGGCTGGGCCTGGCAGGTCAGCTGAGTTCATCCTGGCGGTGTTGTTGTGCCATTGTGGCCAGTGTCAGAGATGAATGTCTTTTCCTGACTTATTTGCCCTAGGCCATGCACACCACAGTCATTCAGTTATTGCAATATTATCTTCTTTAGTAAATCTTTCAATAGGTTATTCTACAGGTTAATGCAACACAGGAGGAATGCACCTTGAGAGGGGTTTGATGGTGATTCATCAGTGCATGGTTACCAGTGTCCTGTTGACCGGTACCATAGGTCGAGGGGCTAAGTCTCAGGGCATGGGACAGGCGGTACCTGTCTTTCTGTCTTGTAAGAAGTCGTTATGAATGTGCTGCTGTATGTTGCCACAGTATTGGGTGTCCTAATTGTGCAGGGGCCATAAGTCTAAGGTGATCCGGTGGGTTGTGGGGTTTAAGAGGGGGCGCCTTTGGATTTGTGTATTCAGGCGGAGGTTTACTGCTGGGCTTTAAATAATGCAGGTGGCGGGGCCATGGCCTTGGGTGCTGCAGAGGGGACTACAAATCTTTGAAGCGGCTCCAGCCTAGTTGGGGGAGGTGGAGCAGCGCGGCGCATGCCTCTGCTCTCTTGTTTGGCAGTCTTCGCAGGGTGGGAGGGGGAATGGCCTTGCACATATTCACAAAGGTATCTTCCTCGTGTGTTGCCAATTTTAGGTGAAAACATCATAAACATTCGAACACTATACAATACTCATTTGGATCGTTCGAAAACATAGATTTTAACTTTGCTAAATGTCTCTCAAATATAGCCAGTCTGAGCACATTATTTGTACACTATGTTTTAACAACTACAACATTTAGTTATATGCATATACATTTGCAGTAAGTGAGGTAGTAGTGAGGTTGGTGGAGCACATAGAAAATGACTCGCCACCGTACGTGACGGTAGTGGCACATAAGGGGCTTAGACATACACACATGACAGGTGCATTCTCACGCGTCCTTCACATGAGCCCTCTGTATGGTTACATTTGTCTTTCCTTGCACTCTAGCAGCATTAGTTCGGTTATGGCGCGGGACCGTGGGGTGTAAGCTTTTCAATGATACACATAACGAATAGTCCCCCGGAAAGCTTTTTATTATTTGCACACAACTGCAGTGGTGTGGGTTCTTCATTGCTAATGTCATGAACCCAGGAGAAGATATTGTCGAACCACGTGCTTTCTTCTGCTCCGCCTTCCATTTTCATTCTTTCTCCTAGGTTATGTACTGCTTCGATCACATGGGACAGGGAGCCGTTATCTGCGTCTTCAGAAGGTACGAAAGTGCAGCAGGCACTTCCGATTTTTCGGCAAACACCTCCATCCATCGCCGTCAGCAGGTCCAAGACATACCTGTTTTGCATGGTCATCAGCCGTAAAGCTCTTAGTTCCACTTTTATTAAGTTGAACCCTTCTTCAGTGTCATTTGCCAGCTGGATCAGCTCCCAACGTGTTATCTGGAGCCATTTTGCATTTGCTCTGGCCTGGATACTTGGGATGAGTGAGGCAAAGAATGTTTCTGCCGAGCTGAATAATCGGTATCTGTCTGGGATCTGTGCCAGCAACTCTGACGATGCTTTTGGTATGTAGTTTGATGCTTGTCTGTTTCGGGTCAGCACCTCTTCCTTGCTCCCGGAAGACAGGACATACATTTGTGACTCTGCAGTGGGCTGGACTGCGCTCTGTTGGATGTTTTCTCGCGTCCTCTTGCTCCCGTCAATGTGGCTGTCTGGAATTACCATTAGTGCTGAGTGCAGAGTGGCCATTGAGCAGCTGCCACTCCATGATTGGGGGAGGTGCAGTTATGCCTGGTTGCCACATACCCAATACGTGTCCATCAGGGCCGCTGTCCCCTTTCTTAAGTTTGGGATGGTGAGAGTCTTGTTACAGTTCTTGTTTGTCCCCATGGAGGCTTTTCCCTCCCTTTAAAACACAGTTCATAGTCTATTTCCTTCTGCAGCTTGAAGGGTTTTTCAATGGCTGTTACCCAAGTTAGTTTTGAAATGTGTTCCTTCCATACTGGTGTGCACGTTTCTTCTATCCATTGCAATTTCTCTGGTGCCACACCCCTCAGCGCTTCAGCCTTACACATTACTTCTTCGTCCTTCCACTTGTTGTCTGAAAAAAGTGTCCCTTGTATTATAAAAAATGGTTCTTCTAGACATATCACTCCTACTGTCTTTGGATAGCAAGTTTTCTCGTTCTGCATCATTCTAAAAGTAACTTCTGGTGCCTGGAAGGTGTTCTTAATCCTGCACAACGTGAGATGAAGGAGACATTGGGCATCCACAATAGGCAATTCTTTGGGTAACAATACTTTGGGTGTGCCTGAAGCATGGGGAATGAGGGAGCAGACATAACAGCTCTCATTTGTTGTTTGTTTAGCTGTTGCACTCATATCCGCGTACCATTTATTTGTCTGGTGGGGGTGTCGTGGGTCTTCCATTTTATCTAGTCCTAACCCATAGTACTCATCATACTTCCTCCTCTCCGCTTCCCTTTTTTGTCTGTTATTTCTTTTCCTAATGTACTTCCCGGCTTCATGGACGATAGACGAAGTGGGCCCCCCTTTCTCCTTCCTGCCCCCCTTTATCCAATCATCATATAATATTTCCTGTGTTGCTGTCATTCTTTCATTTTCTTCCATTCTGTTATCTGACAATGTGTCTATGGCTACGGGGGCAGGCTGGCTGGTGGGGGTGTTATACAACCAGGATATGGCGGAGGGGTTTCGGTCATTTAAACTACGGGCATTGTAATTAGATATTTTCGGCGGAGACACTGTGTTATTTTGCATTTCACCCTGTAGCCCTTCATTTTTTGAGATGACATCATTGGATGGTGTGGTATAATAACCCCATACAAGTTTAGTTCCGTCCCATACCAAAAAATCACCTTCCTTGGTATTTACACTTGCAGTTGCATTAGTCACAGTAGTGCTGTTAATCCCTCCCCCCTCGTTCATCTCGATAGAGATGAACGCTATGAACCAATATGTAACCAGGCCAAACATTATTGTAAAAAACAATGTAACGCACACAGATAATCCACACTCATACGAATATCTGCATCTCTCAGTTAACAACTCTCTAAATCTAATAAATCTATCCGTTGCAGGCTGCCCGTTAGATGCCATAGTAGCCCTGTTTGGGATATAAAAGTGCATTAAGTGCATGAATGTAAACATTTTGTTGGCACTACCAGTGCCGGTATATATTGAAAGGGAATGGGAACGGGTAGGGCTGTAGGGTTGGGGATGCACAGACAAGGGAGTAGACACTGCATATTTATATCACATTGTTAATTATATATATATATATATAAGTTCCACAAAATAATTTTTTTTTTTTTTTTTTTTTATACCCTTAAATGCAAGTATACTTGTCAGCCACTTTTTCATTCAGGTGCATTACTGTCACACACACAAGTTCATATTCAGACATTCTGTTCATTTGCATTGTTTGCTGTTGTCTGTGCCTCCTCATCCACCTCTTCCTGCACATTATTATATGCCCTTCGTACATCTGTCAAATGTACCCAATACTTCAGGCCCTTTACTTTTACTGCCGTGGGTGTGCAAAACACTACCTCGTATGGGCCATGGAACCGTGGTGCATTCCACCGACGCACAAAACTCCTGACATAAATGAATTCACCCGGCATCAGCTGTAGCTGTATTTCAGGCTCTGTAACAGACCCTGTTGTGTTTACCTCCTCTCTTGTGAAAGGTGGAGAGAGCTGCTTTGATATTGCGCGCGCTGCCCTCATTAATTTCTTCAAATAGTCTGTGAACTCATCTCCCAATATCGCAGCGCTTCTGTGTGCATCTGTGTGTTCGCGCAGTGGGGAGTGTGCTGTGTGCATTCGTCTCCCAGTCACGATCTCGTGCGGGGATAAATGGTGGTCCTTGCTTGGCTAATTTCTCAGCTCAAACAGTGCAAGGGGCAAACAGTAAATCCAGTTCTTTTTTAATGAAAAGCATAGTTTCGACAACCTTCCTTTTAACAGTCCATTCATCTTTTCCACTACGCCATTACTTTGAGGATGATAAATCGAGCACAATTTATGCTTTATTCCCAACAATGTTGTTACTTCCTTGAAGAGCTTGTTTACAAAGTGAGTGCCGTTGTCTGAGCCAATCACGTCACAAATTCCCCAGCGCGGAAACACTTCCCTCACTAGGAACTTTGCAGCGCTTTTAGCATCAGGTCATGCACATGGGCCTGCTTCTACCCACCTTGAAAAGGGGCATACGACCACAATCATGTAACGTGCCCCATTACACCTTTCTCCAATCTCCGCGTAATCGATATGTAGCTCTCTGAATGGCCCAATTGGTTTTGGAATTGTTCCCCGGAGCGTACGTAATGTCATTCCTGAATTGTATATCTGACATGTTGTGCATTCCAGCGTTAATCGAGATATGTGCTCCTGGAGACAGGGCACGAACCACTCCTCCTGTATCTCTGCTGCAATGTGTTGTTTCGTATTGTGTGCTGGGAAGTGTAGTTGTTGGAACGCAATTTCCAATAACTTTTCTGGCATTACCACTTTTCCTGAGTTATTTTGTCGCCACAGTAAGTCTGTCGCCGATTGGCTGCACCCTCTTTTTACCCACATCAATTTTTCATCTGCACTTGCTCCTTCCTGTAATTCTAGTATTTTTGATATAGGCATCATATTGTACCCTTCTGGGAGCTCCTCGTTTATCTTGTGCTGCAGCATGTACTCACTGCTTCATATTTCTGAAAGTAGGAAGCTTCCTTGGCGGCAGCATCCGCTGCCGCGTTTCCCAAAGACACAACATCTGTGTTGGATGTATGTGCTTGGCACTTCACTATTGCTACCGCTGTGGGATCTTGTAGGGCCTCAATCAACTCCTTCAGCAATTCTGCATGCTGCACTGGAGTTCCATCTGCTCGTCGAAACCCCCTCCGCCCCATCTTGCTAGACCCCCATGTACTGTTGTCCTCATGTAAGCTGAGTCTTCACTGTCCTGCATCGCACCACATGGATGTTGGCGCTGGACAATATTATTTCATAGGCGGTTGCCCGCTGTGTTGTCAGTGTGCTTTTTGACCTCTCAAGTATCGCAAATAATGAATGTTCCACAAACAATGTCACAGGGCATCCCATTACTATTGTGGCACTTTTCTCGATTGCGAACGCGGCTGCAGCGAGCGATTGCTCGCACGCGAAATGTCCTTGCATCACAGCATCCAAAGTGCCGCTATAGTAAGCCAAAGGTTTGTGCCCTAGTGACGTCTTCTGTGTCAGTACAGCTGTCATGAGTGTTCCCTTGCAGTGTGAGAACAGGTAAAACTCGCGCCCATAATCAGGATTTGCGAGCACTGGAGCGCTTGAGATCAACTCTTTTAATGATTTGAAGGAGGCGCTCATTTCTTCCGACCATTCTATATTCTTGTTTTCCTGTTGGGCCTCCTTCAGTGCTTGCAATAAGGGTCTGGTGTATGCTGCATAATCTAATATCCATGCTCGGCAATAGTTGCACATTCCCAGGAATTTCTGCATGTCTTTCACTGTTGTGGGTTCTCCTACTGATCTTATTGCTTCTACCCTGTCGGGGATTATTCTTTTTCCATCTTTTGATATTAACTGTCCCAGGTATAGAACTTCTGTCAGGCAGTACTGTAGCTTTCCCTTGTCTACTTTGTACCCCTTATTGGCCAACAGGGTCAGGAGTGTTATTGAATCCTTTCTGCATGCTTCTTCGTCCTGTGCACAGACGAGTAAATCATCTACGTACTGAATGATTGTACTCTCAACTGATAGGTTTCCTAAGTCTTCATGTAGTATGCGGTTGAATATGCTCGGGCTCTCACAGTATCCCTGCGGTAATCTGCAATGTTCATATCTCTTCCCCCCTAGTGTAAATGCTGTCAGGTATCTGCTCTCTTCAGCCAGGGGGATGGAGAAAAATGCGTTTTTCAAGTCGACCACCGTGAAATGTGATGCCGTTTTTGGGATGCTGCATAATATTGATGCAGGGTTCAGGACCAAAGGGAACTCTTTCTGAATTACATCATTTAGGAGGCGTAAATCCTGTATCATCCTCCAAGACACTCCCTTCACTTTTTTTATTGGGTAAATACATGTGTTACATGGGGAGTTTGAAGGCACTATTATCCCTTGTGCTAGTAGTGCATTTATTGTCTCTTTTATCCCTTCTTCAGCTTCACGGGACAATGGATACTGTTTCACTCGGGGTAGAATTGCTCCTTGTTTTAGTTTTATTATCACAGGTTGTACTCCATGCAACAATCCTACATCATGGGGGCCTGTTGTCCACAAATTATTTGGTACGAGCCTCATGTCATCATCGAAGAATGACGGTGGTGCTCCCACCACTGCCATCAGCTGAACAGGGATTTCCCTAGCTTGAATCAAAATGTCACAGGGCATTGCTATTTCCATTACTATTTCACCATCCCCCTCTGAATCTGAGAAGAGATCCTCATCAGTTAAGTCTCTTAGGGCAATATTGGCATTCGTACACAGTACTGTACGCCACTCACATCCTTCTATATCTATTCCAATCACAGAAATCCTTTTCGCAGATACCTGTACAGCGTGCAAATCTAATGATACCACTGACCCTGGTGCTGTGTCAGGGCACACTATTGGGCGGAAGAGGAACTCCACTGGAATCCTCCAATCCATTCTTCTTAGCTCAGGAATTATGAGGGCCAGTGTCTTTAGTCCTTCAATAAACATTTCCTCGTTTACTGGCAAACCTCATATTTCTGGTGTGGTTGTGTGAGCCTGTACTTCCAGCATTACACATAATGGGCATATTCCGGGTGTTGAACACACTATACCTTTCTCAGTGAATGATATCGTCATGTTGAGTTTGCTAAGAAGGTCCCTCCCTAGTAAATTTATTGGCGAATGTTCATAATACAGTAAGGGTGTTTTCACAGTTTTACCTCCTACCGTCACATCCAATGCTTCTGTGTAAGGAACTTCAATTACAGCCCCAGAGAACCCCTGTGTCTCTAACTTCCGGTTAGATAATGGGAACCGGCCCTCCCTAATACATGATTTCTCCGCTCCCGAATCCACCATGAATATGAACTGCTTGTCTCCTATCTGCGCCCCTACCAATGGTTCCTCTGATGCATCGTAGGTGGTAGATAGAACTGGACACGCAAGTGTTCTCTGTGGGCTGTCCTATGCGGGGTGTTTCATTGCCCCCCCTTGGTTGAACACACTCCCTGAGACCACCGACACGCCACTATAGGGGGCTGGTGCTGGTGCTCCATTTGACGTTGTTGCAAAAGAGTTACCTGGCATGTAATGCATAGTGTCATTGTTTTGTGGGTGATTCTGTGTTCTGTATTGATGCCCCTGTTGTTGTTCATTGTACCCCTGGCCTGGGTTTCTTTGTTGTTGTCCCATTGGGAGACCATATGGGCTCCCCGGATGGGGATGGCCATAATGTTCTGCCTCTTGAAATCCGTTGTTGGGTCTGCTTCTGCACTCCCTAGAATAATGTCCCCATCTCCCGCAGTTCCAACAGCTCCCTTGCGCTCCTCTGGGACCCTGCCATCCATTTCCTCCCATTCCCCCTTACCCCGGTCCACCTCCTCTTCGGCCCCTGTACCCACCTCGTCCCCCTCGAGGGGCCCACTCTTGCCACTGCGGACCTCTGCCTTGCTCCTGCTCGTTCCACTGCCGTTGTCCTGCTCCTGCCCAATTAGTTGCCATCCTTCCTTGTATTGTTACCAGCCCCTCCTCCTCCTCATCTCCCTCCCTGCTGTGTGGGAGCGCGGCTACTGCTGCTGCGACCTTCACCAACTTTGTCTGCACTAGTTTCGCTTCGTCTGCCAATCTTTTCTGCGCCACCTCCTTCTCCCTTTCTTTTATTCGCTTACAGTGGTGCACTATTATGCTCTGAATCTCAGGCCATCCTTTCGCTTCAATACCTGCTACCTTGTCGAGCGCCTTTTGCACCTCCTTTGGCAACCCCCTCTTTATAATGAAGTAAAATAAAGATGTCGATTGATACCAGGGCGTACCCGTTTCTGCTCTCCACATCTCTTGGACCCGAAAAATGTAATCCATAGCATCTTCCCCATCATTCATTGTACACTGCATTACTGACTGTAGGTCTGGGGTGTCTGGAAACGTTTCCCGCAAAGCATCCCACACCCTTGCACGCACTGTGTTAAAGGAGGCCCCATCATGGCGGTCGCAGTCTAATGTTACTCCTTGGAAACCGGCCTTGACCCATACTCTATCAGCCTGATCCCCCACTGCTGATACAAGCAAGCTCTTCACATCCCCGATTGCTAGGGGTACCCCGGCAGTGTGTTTCTCAAAGGCCTATATCCACTTGCTCGCCCCTCCCGATAACGGGGGCAATAACTTTAGTAAGTTGGCCTTGTCCATCTGAGCCCAGGGTATATAATTCGGCCTCCCTCCTCCCCTATGTATTAGCGGGAGCTGCAACTTCCCTTTCATTGTGGTATCTGCACCCGTCTTTGCTCCTGATGTTCCCAATGATGCCCATTTCCCCACCCTGTTTCTTAATCGCCCCGTCCACTCATCATCCAGTGTTCTCATTGAACATGCACCATCCAACCCTTCGATTCCCCCTCCCATTGCCATGCTCAACCTGTCGCTTTCCTCCAAATCGTCCCTTATATCACATAGTAGCTCCTCCCTGTCCCCTATAGGCCTTTCTTCATTGTCAGTACATCCCTCTCTTGTCTCTAGTTCAATTATTCGGGTTGGTTCTTCTTGGAGTCTGAACAGTATCTCACCTTTTTTCCACCCTTCTTCAAGTGTTCTACCCTCGCTCTGCGCTCTAGACGCGTGCTCTGATCTCGCTGCATTAAGTGCTGTTCGCTCACATATGCTTTTTATCCTCGAGAGCTCATCTTTGGCTATCGAGCGTCTTGACTCTAGATCGTCTGTTAGCTTTTCTATGTCCACCCTTGGTGTGCTCACCTGGGCTCGCTCCCTACTACTCTCGTATGGCGGGGGTGCCGTTGGCCTTTGGGTTGTGGTAGTTGTCGTGGGAGGCACATAAGTGGGGTCACTGTACCCCTCTGCGGGCACTGGCTTGTTTAGGACTGGGTATAAACTTATTACCTCTATTGGTGGCTCTGCATCTGGCAATGCTTTAGCATCTTTCTGTATCATTAGTGGATTGTCAGTGGTAGATGGTAGATCAGGATTTAATTCTTGTGCCTTAGGCGGCGGTATCTCTTCAAACAACCTCCAGAGATCTAATATTTCTCTCCTATTATGCAACTGCTTCCCCTTGTATTTCAAGCAAATGCATGTAGCTACCATATCTAGGACACTTTTGTCAAATGAACCCCCTTCGGGCCATATCTGGGGCAACCCCTCTCCCTTCAACTCTGTGATCCATTGGTCATGATATTTCTTAATCCGCTCCGCGTACCCCGGTAGGTTCTTACAAATATGTGATAAG
Source organism: Ambystoma mexicanum (assembly GCF_040938575.1). Lineage (NCBI taxonomy): Eukaryota > Metazoa > Chordata > Amphibia > Caudata > Ambystomatidae > Ambystoma > Ambystoma mexicanum. Next base: position 874,483,797 of record NC_090936.1, read on the forward strand.
GGTGTTTCTGCCCCCATACTTTGTGCCCTCCTGGTACTTATGTGTCTCTATGTATCTCAATATCACAATGTAAACGTATCACCATGTGAATCCTCGTATTTTATGTCTTACTCAATAGTGGGGGCCTTCGTGTTCTTTCCCCTGCCTGCACACCATAAGAATGGCTGTACACAGCCTCTGTTCTATCTTCTTTGGGGGGCACGTACAAGAGCAAACCATCAGCAATCTCGACAATGTTAACCCAGAAATCAAAAAGATACATACTCACTTCACCTTATTGCTCCTGTCTTTATAAAGCTTTGTCTGGCCACACTTACCATGACCACTCAATGGCCATACATTTATGACCATTCTTACACGCCCATCACACCAAATTATCTCCTGACGCAGACGATGTGCACACACCTCCCTGTAACACTCTATTCACAGTTCAATTTACCCTCCCTTTCCTCCCTGGCCGGCTGTCCCTGTCCGTCTTATTCAGATATATGTATATATATATGTATAGGTTTGATCTTCACTCTTACAGTAAAACGCTCTATTTTTCACGTTATCTCTATCGTTTTGTACTAATCTCACTTTTATTTCTCCCACAACCCTAAAGAAAAGAATAGAAAGAATAGCAGTCACTAATATATTCTCCGTGTCTCCCTTTGCCAGACACTTTTATCTTATTTTCCACTTCTTCATATATTCCCAGTACTAGTCAAGATAGCACTATGCGGCGCTGCCTTCCACACCCTCTCGGAGTTAGGTTCCCGTCACTTTTATCTCTTATTCACCTCTTAATCCTAATGGCCATATGCAAAGAAAAAGTAAAGAAAGTTTAAGATGGTCCTTAGCAGACCTACGTGCCCCCTTTTTTACCCCGCCTCGTTCCCTGTCCTAAATCCCCTCCTCTCCTCCCTTTATGATCGTTCACACTCAATACTCACGTGCCCGTCTTGAACCGATAGTCTCCGAAACTGGGTCCGTCCAGGCAGTGCTGCCGTCCGCTCAACAGTCAGCCCCGGCTCCGGCGAGCGGTACTCAAAGGGGATTTTTCAACCGGGATCCCGTACCCTCTCTCTGTTGAGTGCGCACTTCTGAGCGTACCGGTCGCCATTGGCGGGCAGCCTCCCGGAGCCGGCGCACCGTGCGTATCCCTTTTCGACTGGAGATTTTCGTGCCAAAAGGGGACGGTAGTCATAGGTTGGGAAAAATAATAATCACGCTTTCGGGGTCACCACTGAAGGCAAGCGTCCCCAACCAGCACGATCCTCCCCGCAATGAGAGACAATGAAGGACTGTCCCAGAATGGGAATAAGGCCAAGAAAGAGTGCAGGTGAGCGTAAATGGGAGTTTATCAATCAGAATAGGGCATGCAAAGAACTCTGCAAACTCCGAGAGCGCTCTGTCTGACAATAGCAAAGACAGGCGTATATATTTACAAAACACGTCATCAGAACCTACATACTATAAGGGGCACAAGTTCAATGGGATTGGGTGGCGATGACTAGCTATAGGCGCTGCTGTGATGTGGTTGGCCTTGGCTGGAGGGCGTCACTGGTCAGCCTCGTGGGTTGGGCTGGGCCTGGCAGGTCAGCTGAGTTCATCCGGGCGGTGTTGTTGTGCCATTGTGGCCAGTGTCAGAGATGAATGTCTTTTCCTGACTTATTTGCCCTAGGCCATGCACACCACAGTCATTCAGTTATTGCAATATTATCTTCTTTAGTAAATCTTTCAATAGGTTATTCTACAGGTTAATGCAACACAGGAGGAATGCACCTTGAGAGGGGTTTTATGGTGATTCATCAGTGCATGGTTACCAGTGTCCTGTTGACCGGTACCATAGGTTGAGGGGCTAAGTCTCAGGGCATGGGACAGGCGGTACCTGTCTTTCTGTCTTGTTAGAAGTCGTTATGAATGTGCTGCTGTATGTTGCCACAGTATTGGGTGTCCTAATTGTACAGGGGCCATAAGTCTAAGGTGATCCGGTGGGTTGTGGGGTTTAAGAGGGGGCGCCTTTGGATTTGTGTATTCAGGCGGAGGTTTACTGCTGGGCTGTAAATAATGCAGGTGGCGGGCCATGGCCTTGGGTGCTGTAGAGGGGACTACAAATCTTTGAAGCGGCTCCAGCCTAGTTGGGGGAGGTGGAGCAGCGCGGCGCATGCCTCTGCTCTCTTGTTTGGCAGTCTTCGCAGGGTGGGAGGGGGAATGGCCTTGCACATATTCACAAAGGTATCTTCCTCGTGTGTTGCCGATTTTAGGTGAAAACATCATAAACATTCGAACACTATACAATACTCATTTGGATCATTCGAAAACATACATTTTAACTTTGCTAAATGTCTCTCAAATATAGCCAGTCTGAGCACATTATTTGTACACTATGTTTAAACAACTACAACATTTAGTTATATGCATATACATTTGCAGTAAGTGAGGTAGTAGTGAGGTTGGTGGAGCACATAGAAAATGACTCGCCACCGTACGTGACGGTAGTGGCACATAAGGGACTTAGACATACACACATGACAGGTGCATTATCATGCGTCCTTCACATGAGCCCTCTGTATGGTTACATTTGTCTTTCCTTGCACTCTAGCAGCATTAGTTTGGTTATGGCGCGGGACCGTGGGGTGTAAACTTTTCAATGATACACATAACGAGTAGTCCCCCGGAACGCTTTTTATTATTTGCACACAACTGCAGTGGTGTGGGTTCTTCATTGCTAATGTCATGTAAACATGCATTCTACCATGTTTATACATTTTACAGGTTTCCTTAATAGTAGAAGTTTTGTGGAGAAAATGCACGCATTGCAAGTAGTTTTGGTATTAATATTTGGGAACTTTTGCTTTTATCTGAGGACCATTTTACAGTTCTCTTTTTCACCCAGGCTTCGCTGGCTGGGTCATGCTGGGAGCAGTGATACACTGCGGAAGGTGAAATGTTACAGTGTTGGTATTTTACACTAGCTCATGTCCATCTTGTTCGTGGGAACGGGCTCACAGCGGATCTGCCAGGGAGCTGCGGCCACAGGGATAATTGAAACTCTCTGAAGGTGGGGGCCGCGCTACAGTGCGCCGAGCTCGCACCAACTTTATTAGAAAAAATGATTTCTGAGGCCTAGCTAAATTCAATACGTTTGGGCAATGTCTTCAGCAGGTGAGCCATCCACCACCTGGGCCCTGGTGGTAGGGAGGGGACGCCCGATGAGCCATGGCCCTCACCTGGGGAAGGGATGTAGACAAGGGGGGTCTTTTGGACCAATCCTCCCCTACAAAGGTGCTCCTAAATTTGGTCAGGACAATGATGACACTGTTTTGCAGTTCATCCAAAAATATGTCACTTGTGAAATTCCTTCACAAACGAGACATAGTGACCTTCATGCACAAATTGTAAAATTTCAAAGACACAAATGTGGAAAATATTGTCGTCGCAAATGCAAAAACAAAGGGAAATACTACACCAAATGCCGCTTTGGTTTCCCTAGACCAGTTACAGAAACAGGTGAAGTGAACAAATTCATATCTTCAGTTAGACATAGTGTTAAAGGTAAATCACCTAAGAACACGTATTACATAAAAAGAACAGAAGAATATATCAATGATTACAATGCAATAATTGCCCTCTTATCGAATGCAAACATAGATGTGCAGTACATTGCAGACAATTCCACTGCAGTTGCACGATATGTTACAGCCTACTTAACAAAAGCAGAAAAAACAGAGCTTCAAGACCTCTGAAATGACCTATCATCAGACAAAACACTATCTCAAAAAATGTACAGCTAAAACATAAAAATGCTCTCTCATAGAGAATGTGGCCCCTATGGAGCTGCAGATCGTTTAACCGGTACTCCTTTGTATGGAAAATCTGAAAATATAGTATGGCTAAGTCTTGGTCCTGCTAAATCTAGACAAAGAGTTCTCAAATCATATGAGGACATAGAAACAATAGCCAAAAAGGATCCCAACAGCCAAGACATTTTAAAAAACAATTTACTAGACACATATTACTCGAACAGGAGTACCACTTTGGAAACCATGTGTCTATACCACATAGCCCAAAACTTTGCATACAAAAATAATATAAAACCCGATGAAAACAAAGGTGGATATAGAGTGACAGATTGTGAAGGCAGCTTAGTGAAACTTACCAAATGAAGTCATGCACCCAAGACGCTAGGTTGTGAACGCAACCACCACACCAGATCACACCCATGCTGACTTATAACTTCAGTGCTTATAACTTCGGTCTTGGGTGCATGGCCTTTGGCCATGCACCCAAGACTCTAGGTCCTGGTCATAACCACCACAGCATATCACACCCATTGTGGCTTATAACTTCAGTACTTATAACTTTGGTCTTGGGTGCATGGCCTACGGCCATGTACCCAAGAGTCTAGGCCCTCCCCACAACCACATGATAGATATTCGATACTATGGATGTATCTATGGCTGTGATATGCTGCAGTGGTTGTGGCCAGGGCCTTGAGTCTTGGGTATATGGCCTACGGCCTACAGGCTGCGGCCATGCACCCAAGACTCTAGGGCTTGGCCACAACCACCGCAGCATATCACACCCATGGTGGCTTATAACTCATTATCACACCAATAGAATCAAACATTTTAACTGCGGCATATACTCAATTTGCACCCAAGACTCTAGGCCCTTCCCACAACCACCTGATAGATATGCAATTCTATGGGTGTGATCTATGGTAGTGATATGCTGCAGTGGTTGTAGCCAGGGCGTAGAATCTTGCTTGTATGGCCTACGGCCTATGGCCTGCGGCCATGCACCCAAAACTCTACATCCTGCCCACAACCAATGCAGTATATGAAACACATGGTGGCTTATAACTTCACTCCTTATAGCATATCACACCCATAGTGGCTTATAACTTCATTACTTAAAACTTTGGTTTTGGATTTGGCCACAACCACCGCAACATATCACACCCATGGTGGCTTATAACTCATTATCACACCCATAGAATCAAACATTTTAACGGCAGCATATACTGAATTTGCACCCAGGACTCTAGGCCCTTCCCACAATCACCTGATAGATATTCGATTCTATGGGTGTGATCGATGGTTGTGATATGCTGCGGTGGTTGTGGCCAGTGTGTAGAATCTTGGGTTCATGGCCAAAGGCCATGCACCCAAGACCAAAGTTATAAGCAGTGAAGTTATAAGCCACAATGGGTGTCATATGCTGCAGTGGTTGTGGCTAGGACCTAGAGTCTTGGGTGCATGACCGTAGGCCATACACCCAAGACTCTAGGCCCTGGCCACAACCACCGCAGCATATCACACCCATACATCACACCCACAGAATCGAATATCTATGAGGTGGTTGTGGGCAGGGCCTAGAGTCTTGAGTGCAAATTGAGTATATGCCGCAGTTAAAATGTTTCATTCTATGGGTGTGACAATGAGTTATAAGCCACCATGGCTGTGATATGCTGCGGTGGTTGTGGCCAGGTCCTGGAGTCTTGGGTGCATGGCCGCAGGCCGAAGGCCATGCACACAAGATCAAAATTCTAAATACAAAAATTATAAGGCACAATGGGTGTGATACGTTGCAGTGGTTTTGGTCAGGACGTACAGTCTTGGGTGTATGGCCAAAGGCCATTCACCCAAGACCAAAGTTATAAGCAGTGAAGTGATAAGCACTGAAGTTATAAGCCACCATGGAGTTCATATACTGTGGTGGTTGTGTCGAGGACCTAGAGTCTTGGGTGCATGGCCGAAGACCATGCACCCAAGACCAAAGTTCTAAGTACTGAAGTTATAAGGCACAATGGGTGTGATATGCTGCAGTGGCTGTGGCCAGGACCTAGAGTCATATCTGCATGGCCGAATTCCATGCACCCAAGACCAAAGTTATATGCAGTGAAGTTATAAGCCACCATGGGTTTTATATACTGTGGTGTTGTGGGCAGGATGTAGAGTCTTGGGTGCATGGCCGAAGTTTATGTAAGCATGATAGTGCTACGTAGCTCATGCCTTCTTTAAAGACTGTGTTCCCAATATCTATCAATGCTTTGTCTAGGGTAAGACCCAGGAATCGAACTGTTGAGCGGCCTATCCTTTTTACTTCTGAAAGTTTGCCAAAGAGAATATTGACAAACTGAATGTTGTTGTCTCGTGGGTATGTTTGAAAGCCAACAACTGTACCCAGTGCTCCATTAGCTAGTCCTTGCTCCACGTCAAGGTTACTTTTAAGCATTACTCTACAATTTAAGGATATTTTAAATATTTTTTCCAACTCAGCTGTGTTGGAGATTGAATTTTCTAAGGTATTTAGTCTTGTTGTGGCTTGCTGACACTTGGGTAGTGCCATACCATGTACGTCCAGTTTGTCTGTGGAGAAAATTTCAATTATTGGTTGCATTTCTTTTTTTAACATTGTTTAATTGAATTTGGAACAGCTTGCAAGAGTTGGCATTAAGGCCATACAATTGACATTTTTGTGCGCTAATTGTTCCATAACATCAGTAGCACATGTGTTATCGCCATAAACTGCATGGATGTGCCTGGTTTTCAATATTGCTTGTGCTTCTTGAGATAGTACACCAACTCTAATACTTTTTAAAATGTTGGCGTAAGTGAGGTCTGCAGATTGACACATGTTTTCTGTTAATTCTCTGTATTGGAAATGTTGCCAAAGGTTGAAATTTCCTATGCTGCCAATAGTTTTACGGCAGAGTTTGTGTCCTAAGGTTTTAAAAATAGGTTCACCTTTCACTGGAATCAATTGCAGAAGATCTCTGAAAACAATAATGTGTTTTCCTCCAACGAGTTCTTCGTAGTTTGTTTTAAGTACTTCTTGCAATCTGAGGTGAATCAAAGCCAACATTAGGTTGGAGACCATGCTCACTTCATCTATTAGTAGCGTTTTCATTTGTTTTAATACTCTGCGTAGTTCCATTGCAGCTTCTGTAGAAAGTGTGTAATAGTCTAATTTGTTTTGGTGTTCTACTGGAAGGAGCCTTAATCGGTGTAAAGTGAGACCGCCTATGTTGTAGGCAGCTAAACCTGTGGGGGAAGTTACAACAGCTGACAGTTTGTTGTTTGTCAATTGTTGAAGGAACTTGCTAATGATTTTGATTAAGAATGTTTTGCCTGAACCAGCTTCACCACTGATGTATAGCAGTATAGGTTTGTAATTTTGGCAGTTACATTCTTTATTTCCATGTTGTAGACCATGTGCAATTTCTTTTGTTACTTCTTCAAAAATGTCACGCTGGTCTTTGTTAAGTTTTGATTGTAGTACAGTTAAGCCTTCTGTATCTTCTTCATAGTGACACATGGTGTTTTCTACTTCTGTCATAGCTAATTCTGCCCAATTTGCTATTAGTGGCTGTCCCAGTGGTTCTTGGCTTCCTGTTACAGAAGGTTGACTACTGTCGGAAGTGTCCTTATCTTGTTGGGCCTGGAGTTCTTCTTCGTGTTGCTGTTCATTGTGCAACATTGTTTTGTACTGCGTAAAGTTTACATCAGTGATAGTGCTTTCATTTGCTTTGAAAGCGTCTTCATAGCAGTCATAGTTATCCAGTATCTCTTCTTCTTTTCTCCATGGTTTAAAAAGTTGTAGCAGGGACATTTAATATAGTTCTTTCTGTTGAGGAGTTTTTAATGACAATTTGACATGATTAATTAAGCTCTATTTGGTAAGTTTCACTAAGCTGCCTTCACAATCTGTCACTCTATATCTACCTTTGTTTTCATCAGGTTTTATATTATTTTTGTATGCAAAGTTTTGGGCTATGTGGTATAGACACATGGTTTCCAAAGTGGTACTCCTGTTCGGGTAATATGTGTCTAGTAAATTGTTTTTCAAAATGTCTTGGCTGTTGGGATCATTTTTGGCTATTGTTTCTATGTCCTCATATGATTTGAGAACTCTTTTTCTAGATTTAGCAGGACCAAGACTTAGCCATGCTATATTTTCAGATTTTCAATACAATGCAGTACCGGTTAAACGATCTGCAGCTTCATAGGCGCCACATTCTCTATGAGAGAGCATTTTTATGCCTAAGATGTACAATTTCTGAGATAGTATTTTGTCTGATGATAGGTCATTCCAGAGGTCTTGAAGCTCTGTTTTTTCTGCTTTTGTTAAGTAGGCTGTAACATATCGTGCAACTGAAGTGGAATTGTCTGCAATGTACTGCACATCTATGTTTGCATTCCATAAGAGGGCAATGATTGCATTGTAATCATTGATATATTTTGATTCTTCTGTTCTTTTTATGTAATACGTGTTCTTTGGTGATTTACCTTTAATGCTAGGTCTAACTGAAGAAATGAAGTTGTTCACTTCACCTGTTTCTGTAACTGGTCTAGGGAAACCAAAGCGACATTTGGTGTAGTATTTCCCTTAGATTTTTGTATTTGCAACGACAATATTTGCCACATTTGTGTCTTTGAAATTATACAATTTGTGCATGAAGGTCACTATGTCTCGTTTGTGAAGGAATTTCACAAGTGACATATTTTTGGATGAACTGCAAAACAGTGGCATCACTGTCCTGACCAAATTTAGGAGCACCATTAATCCATAAAAGCATGTGGATATGTGGTGCTCCTTTGGCTTGGTATTCTTTTATCCAAAAGAAGTGTTGCATTTCTCTGAGGGGAGGAACAGTTTTATTACAAATAAAGTGTAGCATAGCAATGACACAATGGTGGAAATATCTTGAAACATTAACAGGATCTAGAGAGAAAAGTTCTCCAGGTGTTAGTATATCTATGTTGGTTTCGTTTTTGTTTGATATGCGTAGGAAATCATGTAAATCTTCCCATGCATATTCTGCACAACTTAATGTAACAAACCAACTGGGAGGTCCAAGGTTTCTGATCATACAATGTACATCTCCGTGACGTCGGAACCAGTATTCTTTCGTACCACGCATGTTTGCAAACAGATTTGTTATGCTTGATTGTAAAACCTCATCTTTTTCTTGCACTTTTTGTATTAATTGCGTAGCTGACATATTTTGAAAGTGGGATCCCGATTTCAATATGTGTGCAACTCCATAACATAGGGTTGCTAGTTCACTTTCAAAAAGTAGGTGGTATATGTTTTCCACATTTTGTATAGATCTGGGATCTTCAGAATACATTCGTAATCAGTGGTATTCTGATGCTGTTATCTGAGTGGGTCTATCATCATACGTTCCTCCTTTGCCAGTAGGAAATAGAAGAGAAAAAGCACATGCTTCTATACTTTTTTCCCATATGCTCATTGGTGAACCTTTGGTTTGTCGCATTTGGTAAGTTTCTAGTGCATCATCTATGCTGTCATTAGAGTGCAATGGATGAATTGTATAATGGTCTAAAATATTGGATTCTGCAGCAGGATCCAGAAGTTCAAATTGACCAGTTTCTAGGGACTCTTGAATGATTTCAGTTGTTTCCCTTAAGCTTTCTTCAATATTTATTTCTTTGTAGTATTCATTATTGCCTTTCAGATATTGCAAGGCTTGTCTAACTTTATGTAAGTCCACGAGTTGTTGCCAAATTCTTTTGTCTTGTGTTGGTATACCATTTACTAAGACAATTAAAGATTGCTCTATTGGACGATGCACTCCTAGAGTGTGCACATTTTCTGTCAGATCTAATGGTAAATAAACTACTTTGCCACAAATGCCTTTCACCAATTCAGAGGGAGGTACTTTTGCTGTTTTTGGTTGAAAGCGTATTATTGCTTGAAATGGGTGTACTGTTTGAATTATGATGCTCTCATACAAATTGAGTTGTTGCAGGGGTTTTGGTAGTGGGAATAACTCCAAGTTATTTGTGATAGCACGTGAAGGAGTTTGGTTGTTGTCAAGTTTTGTAGTGCAGTAATTGCAAACTATTAAGGGTTAACTTATTTCGTATTTGTTTTCTGCTACAAGGTAGAGAGGTAATTCAAACCATTTGGAATCTTCATTGTCTTCTATTTTGTATGTTAGGTCTATAGTTTTTGTCTTACTTTTGTAAAAAGGTCTGCGGCAACACACACACGCATGGTTTGATACTTGAGCAGATGTACTTTTACATTTGAGTATTTCTTTTTTATATGTTTGTAGTAGAAGGTTGCCATGTGCAGAATTGTTGGTAGACTGTTTTAAAGCTATTGCATTTTGTAAGTGGCTTTCACTTCCAAAATGTTTCCTCTGGATACGGTCGATTTCTTCTTGTAGGTATTTGGGTGTACCATGCAAAAGAGTGTTCTTAAATTGGCTAGTACTAAAGCAGGACTTTTAGCATAGTACAGTTTATACACTAGATTTCTTACATTTGAATAATGTGTTGATATCATTTTGATATCATGGAAGGTGCTTTTGCAAATAGGTCCTGAAATGCAGGCTAATGAATGTCCTTGTAGTCCTGTGTATTTGCGCACTGGACAGGTATCCATATTTTGCAGCACTTTCATTTTGATTTTGTCTTTACCTTTCACATACTGATTGAGGAACTGGCGTAAAGATTTGAAAGATTTGTTGGGAATGTTACACATTGACGTGCACAGCCATTTGTATACTGGACGTTCTGGTTCAGTCGAATGGAGAGGTAATTCTGAGTTTTCTGGGGATATTTTTGTAAGCAGTGTTTCTTGTTCCATGATGGTATTATTAATTTTTTCATAGCCTCGTCCACTGCTATGGATGGCAATTGCGTTTGTTTGGTTTTGTTTGTATGCTTCTTCATTAAAATATGGTTCTGTGGTCGTGGTGTGACTCCATTCACCTCCACAGATATTTAAGAAGTTATTTTTGTTGACATTCCGTTTATTGAGAAGTTTCTTTTGTAGTTTACTACTTAGTTTTGTTAGTGGTTTCATCCTGTTTAAAACTAAAATAAATAACTTCCTTTGAGAAGGATTGCACTGTCTACGAGAGATTCTAGGATTAATTTTCTACGGTAGGTTTTAAGGGTTGTGCATGATTTCGCTCCTGTTTTTATAAGATTCTGAAGGACTCTGTGGCGGAACATTTTTGCTAAAATACTTTTCTTAGTATGGTTACTTACTAGTATGTGAAGATTTATAGGAGCAGTTTTAGCAGTAGTGGTAGCCGAATTCTTGTTAAGCATTTTCTGTTTTGTTTTACATTTTGCTAGAGGGGGCAAAGTTTCTGTACTAGAAGCTTCTTTTGTTTCGCTAAATGTCTGCATTAGCTGTTTTGTTTGAACGTTTTGTACAAACTCTGGAAGAGATGCATTCTTATTTTGGACACTTTTATTTTCATTTGGTCTATTTCTGCGTTGCTTTCTACAGACTTGCTTTTTGGTAGGCATTCTTTGGGGTCTGTTGAAAGAAAGGAAGGTATGGGTTGGACTGTTTTGCAATGTATGTGTGCTGTGTGCATGCCTGTATGACTTCGATGGGGATGATGTATGTGGTGGTGTGTGAATGTGCATTGGGCAGTTACAATGAGTTGGGAAGGCTATTCTTCTGTTTGTATGTTACTACAGTGCGGTTCAGATGAGAGTAGAAAGTGAGCTAGTGGGGAGGGGAAGAATTAATAGAAAGCGTAATGGTATAAAATGAAAACAGTTATTTGTTTTGCAATACTAACATTCTAAGGGTTGAGTATGTTGTTTGTGTTCCAAAAAAACAGGGATTTGTTTGCCATTCTGCCTGCTAATCTCTGTTTAATAAATAGGGATTTGTGGGCAGAATGGTTCAGAAATCAATGTTTTTTTTGGTGTGCAAATTACATGAATCAACGACACAGTGTATTTGAGGAACATTAAGAATATAAAGGTAGTATTGTACTTCCTTTTTTCTGTGGATCGAGCAGGCTTCTTCAGATATGTTGTTTGTAGTTTCGATGCTGCTGATTTCAGGAAAGTGGTCTTCATTGCAATTGTAAAAGGAAGAAGTTAGTAATTTTGTGTGTTTGTAGCACTGATGTTAATGTACATGTTGTTTTTTATGTTTTTGTGGTAGTATTCTTGTTTGATATCTGAACATAGTGTATGCATGCATTTCATTTGACTATGTGCAGCCTTTATATGTTATTTACAGTATGTTAGTTCAACATGCTTCACAAATTAGTAGAAGTTTAAGGTCATGAAATTCACTTGTTTTTTTACAGCTGTGTTGTAGATAGCAGAGAGGTTTGGAAGTGATAGTTCATTATAGTAGATGGGAAAAATTGGAATAATTTCATATTGTAACTAGACATGCGAACAATTGGGAGTACATGAGAGGGAGATTTCACCACAGCAATCGGGAACATTTATTTTTCGCATACGATCCCATTGGGATTAGCATTAATTTAGGCGGGAGACAGTAAAAAATTGTGACACTCTTCAATGAAAAAGCGAGTCTCACGCGTAAATTGGGAGGTTTGGCATGTATGTATAGGTTATGTGGAGACAGTGAAAAATAGTGCATTTTTTTCGATGAAAAATCGGGAGTCTCACGCTTAAATCGAAACTTTGACATGTATGTATTGGCTATGCCGATTTAGTGCCATTACTCTGTTTATATGGAATCATAAGAGTTGTACATGTACTTTGAATAAAATATGCATACCTGTACTTTGTAATCCACAAGAATATAAAGGTAGTATTGTACTTCCTTTTTTTTGTGGATTGAGCAGGCTTCTTCAGATATGTTGTTTGTAGTTTCGATGCTGCTGATTTGGATATGCCTGTGGATATGCCTAGAGTTGTAAGTAGAAATCCTCGAGATGTGTACAGTAGTTTTTGTAGTAGGTGGTTTCCGATGATATGAGACTTGTATTCAGAGTGATCAATAGTACCTTTGAAGTGTGGAACTCTGAAGATGGGGTTAGATGTAGAGGTCTTGGATGTGGATGGTGGATGGTTGTGTGACTGCTTTGCTGTATCCAATGACTGAATGGAATCGAGAGTGATGTGGAAAGTGTAGAAGGGCTAGCTAAGAGTTACGTGCCGCGCAGACACCGCGCCTGTCCACGGGTAGGGCGTGCCACATTCAGGGTTTTCGAGCAAATCCAGCATGGAACGGGGACTGTAGGGTTCAGCCAATAAGATGTTGACGTTGTTGATTTGTGTAGAAAGAGAGTGTGTGTAGTGAAGATGGCAGAGGTGGAGAAAGTCAGGGTGTTGGTGCTCAGCGATATGTTTGTCCATGGTTTACAGCATTATTCTCAATGTAGGCATGTGGCAAACAATGTCGATGTTAGAGGAGTGGAGCTGGTGTGGAGCGCTGTGACTGACTGCAATGTAGAGGCAATTTTCCAAGTTTCTAGAGATATGCGTAGGATGAACAGTCCCCATGTGGTAGTTTTGCACTATGGTGCTTTCCATTTGGGCTACATGAGTTCCCCAACTTTGTTGGCAGATTTGGAACAGTTGGTTCAAGCAGTAATCAACATCCTTCCAAATACGAAAGTAATTTTTTCTGGATTACTACCTAGAGCAATATGGGACAACAGCTCTGTTTTTTGTCCTCAGCAAAATATTGCTAGGTGTGCAATCAATAGAGGCATGCATGCTTTCATGCTAAGAGCTGGTATGTTTTTCTGTAACAATGAGAACATTGTTGCGAGTAATGCGGCTTATTTTGAAGCAGATGGTGTTTCTTTATCTTTTTTGGGAAATGCCATGTTCTTTTGGAATGTAAGGGTTGCTTTGGAACAGGTTATGTGAACATTTTAGTTGTAAAATAAGAAGAAAACAACCCTAAGAAAATACAAAATAACAGGTGTCTATCAGACATCTGCAAAAAAAACAAAATAAACTGCTCTTTTCAGAGCCCACCTTAAAGGGGAAATGGGGAACACTATTTAAATGTACATTTGCCACGCTCAGATCTTTTACATGTCCGCGGACATGGCGGTAGTCTGCGGAGAGCACGTATTACATACAGGGATTCTGGGGTGGAGAGGCATGCAAATGAGAATGAGCCGAGCTAGGGATTGGTCAGTAAAGTTTAGTGGGTGTGTTGTGTATGGAGAGATTTAGTGAGGACGTCTTTTTCCTGAGAGCAGAACAGATAGCTATGGCTGTGTGTGCTCAAAAACAGATTATCTTGATTTTGGGAAGCGCATCGATACATTGGTTGGAGGTGCATGCAAAACGTTGTGGTATATCTGCAGATCTTGGATTCCCTCATGTGGAAGTGTACTGGCATGGAGTGCGTGGAATGAAGTGGCTGGACTTGGTACCTCTCTGTGCTACTTTACATACACAGCGTCATCCTGACATAATTATAATTCATTGTGGAGGGAACAGTTTAGGACATGTGTCTGGAATTTCTTTGCAATTTTTAATGAAAGAAGGACTTGAGAATGTCATGGACATGTTTCCAAATTGCCAAGTAATTTTTTCTCTATTGCGCAAAGACGAATGTGGCTGCGTTCTTCTTCATTTGGTCCACAAATTGAGAAAGCGAGGCGCAATGTCAATAAGGCTGTTTGTGCCTTTCTAAGAGATGTTGGCATGTCCTCTTTCCACAATGAAAATATTATGTTTCGTAGCACATTTATTTTTCGCAGAGATGGAGTCCATCTTACATATGCTGGCAATCAGATTTATATTCAAAATGTACAAAATGCATTGCAACCTTTTTTGGAAATATAGTCATCTATTTTGCATTACATGTTGCCAAATCCAAGTTTTTCAAACACACAAAACACCACCAAAAGCATTTTTCAAGGCCACCACTTACTCCCAGAGAAAAGTGCATTGGTTTTGCTAGGGTTGCACCCCACAATGTAATCTGTCCTAGGACTGTCCGCGGACTTTTAAAAAGAAATGCGCAGGGGCCTGCACCGTTTACTTGATAGTTCTATTTTTAAACTGAGGAAAGCGGCTCTGAAAAGAGCCTTTTTTTAAACTTTTTGTTTTATGTATTTTTTTGGCTTTTTCTACACCCGACACACTAGGAGTGGAGGGGAAAGGAGGGTAAGGAAGGGACACCAACCATGGGGATAAGAAAGGGCAGGTGGAGAGAGGAAGATGTAGGGTGGGCCTTATTTAGGTAGGTAGCAGCTCTTCTGGTGCCCCGTGACCGTAGTCTCGAAAGCACTTCGAAGACTCTCCCCCCTGCAGAGTACTGTGTCACAGTACATACACAATAGTGTGACCCTCGAAAAGTAAGGGTCAACAGCATTGCGAATGGCCTGTGAAGCAGCTGGAGGGATGCGCTCTCCCACAGGAGTGTCTCTTGTGGTGAGAGGATCGGAAACAGAGGATGCTGCGGAGGAACTCAACCTACTATGTTCTTTACATGGTACAACCGTGCGAATGTCGCTTCATGGATGTCGTACCAAAGCTGTATGAGCCACGTCTCCCACAACTCAGCACCAAATTGCACTGGTTACAGGTGACCTTGTTCGCACGTGCTTTCGGTATGTTACCATGAACGGCAAACAACCGCCACACCCACGGCTCCCGGCGAGGGCTGGTAGTAGGGAGTTCCTCTACCTCATTCTCTTCATCCTCTTCATCCTCGTTCTCCACATCCTCACGTGTATTCCCCTCTGCAGGCCCTTGGGGAGGTTGTGGTGGTGGAGGGTTTGGGGGTGGTGCTGAGGCTGATGTAGCAACAGCAGCCATGGATGACATTAGGGTTGGTGAGGTAATCTCCGCTAGAGCACTAAAGGCAGCAAAAGTCAATCTGCAATAGCCAGAAGTGCAATGAAGATGAGCTCTGGGGTGTGGCCTGTCATAGGGGTGAAGGAGTGCGCCTCGTGACCATATCAATCACTCAAAAGCATTGAAAAAATTATACAAAATATGTGGAAAGCCAGGGCCATTGTCTGGGACATGTGAAATGGTGATTTTTTACTGTAAAATACTTTGTATTGTCTGCATAAGTTCTTTTAAAATGTTGGGGAAGCAGACAAAGTGCACAAATTAGGACACACGCTCAGCGTGGGTGCGGTCACATGATGACGTCGTGAACACGTCTGCGAAGGGAATGGGTGTCCGCAGGACACCAAATGCACAGGAACGGTCGTGCACATGCGCGTGGGTGTTCTACGGACAGTGTTCGGGTCCTCAAACTAATTAAAAGTGCGACACAAATGAGACAGACAGTTACGGACAGGCGCGATGTTCGCAGGACTTACGGGTGTAGTGTGCATGTGCGTAGGTGGTGTGCAGAGTGTACGGCCAGGTACAGTGTTCTTTGGAAACCTCCAATTTGTTTCACTACGGACATCCCGGACACGGCACATGTTCTACAAACAGTTGCATCTTGGTTGCGAACTGTACGGACAGGTACAATGTCCTTAGGACACCCCCATTTTGTCCATTTTTGGACATCCAGGACAGCTGCTGGGTTCTAAGAACAGTTCCATCTTGGTTGCGGACGGTACAGAGAGGTACAGTGTCCTAGGACACCCCCTTTTTGTATATTTACGGACATCCTGGACAGCTGGTGTGTTCTAAGAACAATTACATCTTGGTTGTGAATGTTATCGAGAGGTGTACTGTCCTTAGGACATCCATATTTTGTTAATTACGGACAGGCCGAACAGGCGCGCTGTCCGCGGCCATTTTAACTGTTTTAAAAAAAAAAATATTAGACACAAACAATTTCATTAAAACCAACATAACTTTTTTTATTATACACATATACAGAAATTAAGAAAGAGAGGGGGAAGCAGAAACTGAAACAAATATAGAAGAATTAGGGGTTTGCAAAGGATGGTTGTGAGATGAAGGGATGGAAATTTCGTCGAAACGTTTATGTTGCCGGTGAGGGTTTGGGGATAGTTCACTGGGACATGGAGAGGGGGGACAGGTACAGGTAGTACAGTGGTATCTAATTTTTCCTTTGACGTGGTCCTCCACAAATCGCTTTAAACTACTGAAATTATCTTTCAGCATGTACATTTTTGCATGGTCTGTTAAAAATAAATATATATATATGTTAAGAACACATAAAGTACTGACTATTAATTTGTTTATGCAGAGAAGTGTGTACCATTATTGTCGCTATCTTCCGATATATCGTCACGCAGAAAATTCTCCTCGAGCCACTCCAAAGTACTGCACATTTCTGTGTGAAAAACACAAAAACATTAATTGTTCTGTAACTCATACAAAAAGTATAAAAATATATAAGAAAAATTAAGTTTACTTACTAGTTTCGGGTAATTTGTATTCGTTGTGTTGTGTTGTGTTTGACTACTGTAGTTCCTTGCTCTGCAGTTTCTGTGAGGTAATTATGTTGAAGGCATATCTTTTTTGTTATGGTATAATCCATTTCATTAGATATGGTATTTAAATGGGTGGTTGATGTACTAGACATGTAGGTCCCACTGCTTATTTATTATTACTTATATTCTGTTTATGTGCTGCTTTTTAAACTTGTGCACTTTTTTATATGGTATGATAGAACAATTTCAGATACCCCCTGAGTGTTTGGGTAGTGTTGATGTCGTCCGCGCCGTCCGCGAACATACGCACAGTCCATGGCCTTCACAAATCATTAGCAGGGGGGTTCAGTATGTTCTATGTTACATGTATATAAAGTAAGGGAATCCTAGTAAACATCTCCCAAATTCTCACGATGAAAGTGTATATTCAGTAAAAAAAACTTTGTTAAAGGGATGTTATGGTTAAGTAGTGCTACTAAAAACCTATACAATTCAGTAAAAAAATGTTGTTAAAGGGACGTTATGGTTAAGTTGCGCTACTAAAAACCTGAGATTTGAAAAACCCATAATCTTGATTTGTTTTCCAATCATTATTTACAAAGCTTGTATTTCTCTTAATTCCTTTTACATGTGATTGTTCCACTCTCTGGTTTCTCAGGCTCTTGCAACCTTGATATGTTTTCCAATCGTTATTTACAATGTTCTTACCTTGTAGCAGTCAGTTTTTCATCGGGTTTCTCAGGCTCTGAAACCTTGTCGGCTTTTCTTTGGCTAGGCATCTCTGCAATCACGGTCTGATGTGCACAGAACTCAGGGATCTGAGCGCCCTCATAGAGTCTGGTCTCAGCGTCCGTTGGCAGCCTTCCTGGCCCAAAGAAGCTCCTTTGTGGTCGCACCACCAGATTGGATGGAGATCTCCCTGTCTCCGCTGCTATTTCGACCTGGGCTCCTCTGTCAGATAGAACGCCAACCCGTAGGTGTTGGGTTAGCGTCTTGTTACTCTGCTTTGCTAACACTGGCTACGCGGACAAATGTGGCTCTGCCCCTCCCGGAGGTCAATACTGCAGCGGCTCGCCTCTTTGTTACAGTTCACCTGCTTCTGTAGGAGTTCACCCCCCTTTACAATCCATCCTCTTTTTATACACATAACAGGGACAGCTGAAACAGTGTCCTTCTTCGTTGCCCACGACTGTCGGGCTGTGTTCAGCATTGCCTGCAGCCAAGAGAGGTAAAGAAGAATTCTTGTGAAACACAATTGTTGTAGGAGAAATAAAAGTCTTTTCCATATCCATTTATGCAGACAAGGTGGTTTGGACTGGGAATTCCATTCTGGAATGGATGTCCTTGTCCCCAAGAGGGGATTCCATCCCAGTGAGGTCCCTGTTGCCCAGACGCCTATGGAGGGTCTTGCATAGCAGAAACCGTGCTGCACATGGGTAAAGTTTTGGCAAATCACATTTCTGTGTTGGAGCTTATGTTCATTTCCACATGCTTTTAATTGTCAGTGTTGGCTGTGAAGTGTTTCCAACACCCTCCTTCCAAAAGGGAGCAGCATGGGAACTGAGTTCAAATTTCACCACTTCAAAACCTTTTTTAATTGACTTTTTAAATTTCCTGTTGTTGATTTTGTTTACCAGTTGTCAATATGGGGGTCGAAGCTTATGCATGCTTGGGTCAGCAATCAACAACACAGTATCATGGCCAAGGGGATATGGCACAGTCTTTGCAATGACGCTGGACAGGTTTAGATAGTCATCCCGCAATCAAAAACCCTGGACCGCCAACACCGTGACTCAACATACGGTCACACATTTTAACAACTGCAAGAATTGAAAAAAAGCACTGCTTTATTAAAATGAACGCTGAATACTTTTAATGTACGATAATACAATTTACAGAAATAAAAAGAGGGCTGGGGCCAGCTACTACTGGGCACACCAACAGAATATAATGGCTACTATTAACCATCTGGCCTGTCCTCCCCTCAGCTGGCCCAGTGCAAGGCACACCATGCCATGCTTAATGTGCCAGCGTCTGTGTTGTCTCAGGGTATAAACTGTAGCCATCCTGATTTAGGGCACCAGCAGATACACTATAAAATCATATTTTAACCTCCTACAAAGTTCCCGGCACTAGAGGTCTGGTGCCCTCAGTCTATGGTTGTTACAAAAGTATGTATTTGCACCTTTTCAATGGGTGATTTTTGTCCACCCAATATGCAAGGCAAGTATGATACTGATTGTTTCAGTGTGTCACTTAGCTAATGGCTATTTGGGCATGGTACCCTGTGAAGACAGACCTTTATTGTTTGGGGGCAGCTCCAACATCCCAATATTTGCATCTATGATGTAGTTCCCCCTTGGCCCTGCAGTCGTGATTGTGGTACAGGCAAGGGTAGGTGAACATTTGAAAAGTAAGTAAGTCCCTTTTTGAATACCAGTATGAACCACACAATTGTTCCAGGCTCACCAATATCACTCAAGTACAACCCTGTACAACATCCCCTGCAAATGGTGCTGTCATCCCTTTAACGACCAGTGTAAGGGAAGCATGGTATCAAAAGCAAAACAAACACAAAATATACATTTTATTGTTCTCGAAAAAGAGGTTGGAAGAATGCTTATCTTGCCCGACATCTAGGATGGGAGCACGCTTGACCATCAAATAAATAACACAGTCTGTCAAAACAAGATGGCCTATACTAACAAAACCTAATGCTAGCCCTTACTCTAATGTAACAAAATGTGTGTGGGGAAAATGTGTATGCAAAAGGAATAATGTGTAAAACTGTAAAGAATTAATATAGCTGAGTCAGCTCCCCTCCCCACGTTGAACAGCACAGGGAAAGGCGGCCCCGGTAGACAGGACGACACACTCTGGCTCAGGTTCTTCCAAATTAAACACAGTTCAAAATGTAGATTGAGGCACGCCTGGCCTTCCATGCTAAAGTCTTTCTTTCAGGCTTCAATATATAGTTCAACAAAAGGTTCACACCAGTCTCCCTCAGTCGGGCTTGGACAGTCTCAAAACACAAAGTTCACGCCGGGCTCCCTTAGTTGGGCTCGGACCCTTTCAAAACACAAAGTTCAGGTAGGTCTCCCTCTGTCGGGCTAGCACAAAAGTTCACGTTAGTCCCCCTCTGTCAGGCTCAGACCTCAAAATGAAATTCACCTAGGTCCCCCTCTGTCGGCCTAATACCTCTTAAACAAAGTACAACAAGACTTGCAAGGGGGCCCCCTTCCCCAAGCTTTTTACACTTTGATTCTCCCTCAGTCGGACTCAGACTGCTTTTGGATGTCGAAGACCTTTGAATGTGCGTGGCTTGCTTTACAGACCTCCGCAGGACCACTTCGACTAACAGTTCATTTGTTTTCTCGTTACAAACAATGCACCTTTCACAGAGACTTTCGAGTGGGCTACTTCCTTTCACCGGACCACTCTGTTACTCAGTACCGCTGCTTTCACAGCTATAATTTTACTTCAAAGTTCATTCACAGGTCTGCCACTCCAATCTTTAACACACACCGGTCTCTCAGGTCACTTGCCAACTAACCGGCTGTGTGCGTTTCTTTCTTTGTTTTCTACAGGGGTCTCCCTCGTTCGGGCTTGGATGCCCTCCAAAGGTCACAGATGGATCTCCCTAGGTTGGGTTCGGACCCCCTCCAAAGTTCATAGATGGGTCTCCCTCAGTCGAGATCAGGCCCCTCTCAAATGTTCACAGATGGGTCTCCCTTAGTCAGGCTCGGACCCCTTCCAAAGTTTGCAGATGGGTCTCCCTCAGTTGGGCTCAGACCCACTCCAAAGGTCAGTCGGGCTCGGACCCCTCTCAAAGTAAAAAAAATAAATATCTTTGGACTTCGATTCCCAGAATCCTTCATTCTGATTTTGCTCCCACTTCGCTAGCACCCCCTTTTGGCACTCTGGTGGTTTTAGGAGCTGCAGGAGTTCATGGGGATTCTTGTTGAGGTCAGGGTCATGCCACCTGCCCCTCAAAGACCTGGGTTTGCCTGTTTTGCCCAAGAGAGGAGCTCTGGTGTGGGTACCGCCAGGTAACCACAGCTGCCCCTGGTTTGGCTTCCTGGAGGTGCAGTTCCCTTTCCACACTGCAGCCTCCCCTGTACTCACAGGCCCAGCAATCAGGTAAACCTCCTTCCTCCAGGCCTTCAGGGTCTCTCCAGGTCCAGCTATCTCCCTTGGGCTTCCGTGCACCATCCAGCATCCCCAGCTTGCTCAAAGTGTGCCTGTGTGCTCTGCCTTTTATAGTGAGGGGGAGGCTTAATAGGTCTCAGGTGAGACTGATTGTCAAGGGAGGCCTGACCTTGCCTGTCCTTGTTAAGGGGACAGTCTGTTGTTAAAAGGGAAGAGTCTGTCCTCTGTGTGTTTCTTCTCAGTGATCTTCATCCTCTCAATCCCTCTTTTCTTTGTCTCAGTGTTTGTATAAAAAGGGCAGGGAGTTCGGAAGTCATAGTGTTTTCTGTTAATCATGGGAGAATTGGATAGGGTATTGTCGGATTGGGGAAGGTGGATGTAGGTTTGCAGGTACAGGGGTTCTGGTTTCCCATGAGGCACTCCCTTTCTTTCCTTTAGGGAAAGGTGCTAGGATAGCATGGGGCTTGTTTTAACATATCCCATGTAGACTGAGGGGTGTCGGAAAGGGGGGAATTCTGCATCTCTTCCGAGGGCATTCCTCCCACAGTCCCCAAGGACCCACTGTCCAGGTGATCCTCCTGCACTGGTCCACCCCTAGGGTGTGGTTTCAAAGGCGATGGCCATGCCCTGGCCAACTGAACAAATGATCTTCGGGTCTATCCATGAGAACACCCTCAGGTTTCTCACACCAGGTACATGCAAAGGTGCATGCAATTGTATTAAACCTCGATTAGTCAGTTGGTAAGGTGCATACAGCTGTATGGTGCTTGTGATTCTTTTTCTGCAGTTCTTTGAAGACTGACAGACATCATGCCTTCCACAGCCAACCAGCCAACCCATTTTGGTAAGTCAGACATAGGAGGACAAGAGGACTTGGTTTCCAATAAAGTGGTTTTATTAAAGGAATGAATGCCTCATTAGTCTCTACCTCTAAGATGATGAATTCCCTACTCTTAAGAAAATAATAAACTAGTGCTCGTCAAGATGTCTCACAAAAAAGATGTCCTCCATCCAAACCTATTATGGCATTTAGTTTGTCCCTACCACTGAAGAGAAAACAACATAAACTTCACCTAGGTAAAAATAATCACCCTTTTGTTGGCTTGTGGTGGCTGGTTTATGACCTGCAGCCAACAGTGTGCCTGGTTCTGTTTTCTATCAGGCCTCAGCCTGCTGCTACAGTTCAAAATAGATCCTTGAGTCTATTCGCTTTCTAGAGCCAATTGCTCCAATCCCCCAAGCAAATGTTCTGATTAGTTGCACTAGTTCTGCGCTAAATTGGAATAACTGGTCTTGAGAGTCTGTTCCCTGTCTGTCACAACAGGCTTTGTGAGTCAGTCTTTGTTTCCCTTGGTTCACTTGGGAATGATGTTTACCCCCATCTTGGGGTCTCTGGTATTCTACTACATCTGGAATCTGTCTCTTGTTGACCCCTGCTGGGTATCTCACCGCCTTGTGGGTTATCGTATGTTTTAGCCGCACCTGGGTTTCCTGGCTTTTCAGCCTGGTTCAGCTTGTTAACTTTGTTACCCCTTCGTGGGATGCCTAGATTCTCACCCTTGCAAAGGCTAGAAGGCTTCTCGGCCCTTTGTGGCTTTTCGTTAGTTTCACCCCCTTGCAGGGTATCTCATTGCTTGGCCTGTCATGAGCTATTTGGACTCTTGGGCCGTATGGGTTTTGTAGTGTGTTCACTCCCTCATGGGGTATCTCATCCCTCAGACCGCCATTGGCTATCTGACCTCTCAAGCAATCTGGGTTTTGTAATGTGTTCACCCCTCCTGGGATATCTCATTGCTCAGCCCATCGTAGGATATCTGGCCCCTCAGGCCATCTGGGTTTCGTAATGCATTCACTCCCTTGTGGGGTATCCTGCTGCTCAGCCCATCACAGGCTATCTGTCCTCTCAGGCCATCTGGGTTTCATAACGCGCTCCCCACCTTGTGGTTTATTTCAGTGCTTCACCGGCCTTCTCAAGCTCCTCTCACTCAGCCGTGTAGCTGGTTCTCGGCAGCGTTGCTCGTCAGGGAGTTGGCTTCTCCATTCGGTGTGGAACTGTGACTGTGACTTCTTAACAGTTAGGTCTTCTTTGTCAGTTCCTCCTGCCTGCAACCACCAGGACTTCGCCGTTGCTCCTGTTGGACACTGGTGTACCACGTCTATGGTGGCTCGGACTCTTGATCTCTCAGCAATGCAGCACTCCTCGAGCTCTCTGCCTTCATGGACTTGGCAACGTTCCACAGGTCTCAGGTTTCCTCTGCCCACCATGTCGCCTGTGTGGCCCTGCCGCCAGGCTCCGCCTAAAAGGGAGGCGTACCTTCCTCTGCGCGCCGGTGCAGGATTCTGTCTCTTTCCCTCAGGCCCTTGTTTTCCCCTACTGCAGGTGTCACTGGTCCTTTATGTTCCTGCCCAAAATGGGTCCTCTCCTCGTGCAGAGAAGTTATCAAGAACGGGACAGAAACCAAAGCATCCACCTTTAAAGGGCCCTGTACCCTATTGCACTACTCAATTCCCATAAAGCAAACAAACACTTGTGAATCTGTGCTGCAAGGATGTGTAGTAAAACCCTTACTTGGGGCTTCCTTGTCCACAAGGCGAGCTCACCCCCAGTGAGAAATCTGCTTGTCCTGTCCCCTAGGGGGTACTGAGCATAGTGGGCTCAACTCCCTAGTCCCAAAAGGAGACAATTTCCCTGAATTCCTTACACCCTGAAATATAAGACTTTGTTAATGCATGACCATATAGTATAAAGCACAGTTTTACAACTTAGTACACAACATTAATGCAGGTTTTGCCCATTTATATGATAGCTATGCCCTGACTTTACATCTACTTTGAGGAATGTTTAGGCCTGCTGATGGAGAGTACCAAACGGTTTTACTTGTGCAGCTGGCTACGGGACATTCATAACATTAAAAGCACTTGAATCTAGATGTCAGAGTTCTATCCCTCTCAGGTAGAGAAACCTTCTCACCTGTTTCTGTGAACCCATCCAGACGTTCAGTCTGGGGCCAATTCAGAATATCTGGGCTTTCAGTGGTTCTTTAAGTTAGGGGTTCACACACACTCTCATGTACGAGATTTCCCAGTATCTCACCCCTATGTATATTTGAAGGAGCAGAAGAAAGGGTGAGCAACACAAACCTCAGCTCATCTGCACAAGAAAGAAGGGGTAGTATTTTTAGGTCTCTTTTCCCGGGGGCACTATATAGATGGCTGAGCTAGTGGCAAAGTTTATGTGTAAACCCAGAGAGATCAAGATTTTATCTCTCCCTTGTATATGATAATCTTGAGGAGATAGAAGATGGTATATATGACCCTCTACCACCTTTCTTTCAGGAGGAATTGTCTGAGGGGTTAGTGGATGAAAAGTACTCCCTATTTTATAAAGGGAGTCTCTTGAGTAGTTGGAAAATGTGGTTTCCATAGATTTTACCCCATTGATGGAAAGAGGGGCGAAGTGGATGGTTTTTCCTCCAGGTAAAGAGAGTTAGAATTACCCTGGAGAAAACAACAGTTGTTTGATTTTTGTCCTGATCCTGGCTGTAAGGCAGTGTATCTCAATGTATTCTGGTCTCTAGTCTTGTGGGATCCCCAATTTGTTTCAATTGAGTCTAATCCCACCCTGACACCACATGTAAGGGAAGCATGGTATCAAAAGCAAGACAGACAAAAAGATATGTTTGGAAAACCTTTATTGTTCTCGGAAAAGGGTTTGGACGAATGCCTATCTTGCCCTACATCTAGGATGGGAGCATGCTCGACCATCAAATAATATATAGCACAGTCCTAGTGGAGTCTGTCAAAACAAGATGGCCTATACTAACAAAACCTAATGCCAGCCCTTAATCTAATGTAACAAAATGTGTGGGGGAAAAATATGTATGCAAAAGGAATAATGTATAAAATTATAAAGAATCAATGTGGCTGAGTCAGCTCTCCTCCCCACGTTGAACTGCACAGGGAAAGGTGGCCCCCATAGATAGGATGACAAACGCTGGCTCAGGTTCTTAGAAAATAAAAGGCAGTTCAAGATGTGGATGGAGGCCCGCCTGGCCTGCCACACTAAAGTCTTTCTTCTAGGTTTCAATGTGTAGGTCAACAAAAGGATCACACCGGTATCCCTCAGTCGGTCTCGGACCGTCTCAAAACATAAAGTTCAGGTAGGTCACCCTCAATTGGCCTCTGAGCGTTTAAAGCACAAAGGTTCATGGGGCTCAGACCTCTTCAAACCATGTTCAACAAGACTTGCAAGGGAACTATCTTCCCAAAGCTTTTTAGACTTCAGGTCTTCCTCAGTCGGGCTCAAACCGCTTTTGGATGTTGAATACTTTCAAATGTGCATGGCTTGTTTTACAGACTTCAGCAGGAACACTTCAGCTAACAGTTAATTTGTTTTCTCGTTACAATGCACCTTTCACAGAGATTTTCAAGTGGGCTACTTCCTTTCACCAGACCACTCCGTTACTCAGTACTGCTGATTTCACAGCTATATTTTTACTTCAAAGTTCATTCACAGGTCTGCCACTTCAATATTTAACACATACCAGTCTCTCAGGTCGCTTGTCAACTCACCGGCTGTGTGTGTTTCTTTCTTGGTTTTCTCCAGGGGTCTCCCTCTGTCAGGCGCAGACCACCTCCCAAGGTCACATATGGGTCTCCCTCAGTCAGGCTTGGACCCCCTCCAAAGTTTGCAGATGGGTCTCCCTCAGTCGGGCTTGGGCCCCTATCAAATGTTTGCAGATGGGTCTCCCTCAGTCAGATTCGGCGCCCTCTCAAAGTTACAAAAATAAATGTCTTTGGACTTCCAGTGCCAAAATCCTTCTGATTTTGCTCCCACTTTGCTCGCTCCCCCATTTGGCACTCTGGCAGTTTTGGGAGCTGCAGGAGTTTATGGGTTTTCTAGTTGAGTTCAGGTTCTCGCCACCTGCCCCTCAAAGACCTGTGCTTGCCTGTTTTTCCCAGGGAGGAGCTCTGGTGTGGGCACCGCCAGGTAACCCCAGCTGCCCCTGGTTTGGCATCCTGCAGGTGCAGTTCCCTTTCCACACTGCAGCCTCCCCTGTACTCACAGGCCCAGCAATCAAGTAGTCCTTCTTTCTCCAGGCCTTCCAGGGTCTTTCCAGCTCGAGCTTTCTCCCTCTGGCTTCTGTGCACCATGCAGCATCCCCAGCTCGCTGACAGTGTGCCTTTGTGCTCTGCCATTTATAGTGAGGAGGAGGCTTACTAGGTCTCAGGTGAGACTGATTGTCAAGGGAGGCCTGACCTTGCCTGTCCTTGTTAAGGGGACAGTCTGTTGTTAAAAGGGAAGAGTCTGTCCTCTGTGTGTTTCTTCTCAGTGATCTTCATCCTCTCAATCCCTCTCTTCTTTGTCTCAGTGTTTGTATAAAAGGGCAGGGAGTTCGGAAGTCGTAGTGTTTTCTGTTAATCATGGGAGAATTGGATAGGGTATTGTCGGATTGGGGAAGGTGGATGTAGGTTTGCAGGTACAGGGGTTCTGGTTTCCCATGAGGCACTCCCTTTCTTTCCTTTAGGGAAAGGTGCTAGGATAGCATGGGGCTTGTTTTAACATATCCCATGTAGACTGAGGGGTGTCGGAAAGGGGGAATACTGCATCTCTTCCGAGGGCATTCCTCCCGCAGTCCCCAAGGACCCCCTGTCCAGGTGATCCTCCTGCACTGGTCCACCCCCAGGGTGTGGTTTCAAAGGCGATGGCCATGCCCTGGCCAACTGAACAAATGATCTTCGGGTCTATCCATGAGAACACCCTCAGGTTTCTCACACCAGGTACATGCAAAGGTGCATGCAATTGTATTAAACCTCGATTAGTCAGTTGGTAAGGTGCATACAGCTGTATGGTGCTTGTGATTCTTTTTCTGCAGTTCTTTGAAGACTGACAGACATCATGCCTTCCACAGCCAACCAGCCAACCCATTTTGGTAAGTCAGACATAGGAGGACAAGAGGACTTGTTTTCCAATAAAGTGGTTTTATTAAAGGAATGAATGCCTCATTAGTCTCTACCTCTAAGATGATGAATTCCCTACTCTTAAGAAAATAATAAACTAGTGCTCGTCAAGATGTCTCACAAAAATTATGTCCTCCATCCAAACCAATTATGGCATTTAGTTTGTCCCTACCACTGAAGAGAAAACAACATAAACTTCACCTAGGTAAAAATAATCACCATTTTGTTGGCTTGTGGTGGCTGGTTTATGACCTGCAGCCAACAGTGTGCCTGGTTCTGTTTTCTATCAGGCCTCAGCCTGCTGCTACAGTTCAAAATAGATCCTTGAGTCTATTCGCTTTCTAAAGCCAATTGCTCCAACCCCCCAAGCAAATCTTCTGAATATTTCCACTAGTTCTGCGCTAAAATGGAATAACTGGTCTTGAGAGTCTGTTCCCTGTCTGTCACAACAGGCTTTGTGAGTCAGTCTTTGTTTCCCTGGGTTCACTTGGGAATGATGTTTACCCCCATCTTGGGGTCTCTGGTATTCTACTACATCTGGAATCTGTCTCTTGTTGACCCCTGCTGGGTATCTCACCGCCTTGTGGGTTATTGTATGTTTTAGCTGCTCCTGGGCTTCCTGGCTTTTCAGCCTGGTTCAGCTTGTTAACTTTGTCACCCCTTCGTGGGATGCCTAGATTCTCACCCTTGCAAAGGCTAGAATTCTTCTCGGCCCTTTGTGGCTTTTCTTTAGTTTCACCCCCTTGCAGGGTATCTCATTGCTTGGCCTGTCATGAGCTATTTGGACTCTTGGGCAGTATGGGTTTTGTAGTGTGTTCACTCCCTCATGGGGTATCTCATCGCTCAGACCGCCATTGGCTATCTGACCTCTCAAGCCGTCTGGGTTTTGTAATGTGTTCACCCCTCCTGGGATATCTCATTGCTCAGCCCATCGTAGGATATCTGGCCCCTCAGGCCATCTGGGTTTCGTAATGCATTCACTCCCTTGTGGGGTATCCTGCTGCTCAGCCCATCACAGGCTATCTGTCCTCTCAGGCCATCTGGGTTTCATAACGCGCTCCCCACCTTGTGGTTTATTTCAGTGCTTCACCGGCCTTCTCAAGCTCCTCTCACTCAGCCGTGTAGCTGGTTCTCGACAGCGTTGCTCGTCAGGGAGTTGGCTTCTCCATTCAGTGTGGAACTGTGACTCTGACTTCTTAACAGTTAGGTCTTCTTTGTCAGTTCCTCCTGCCTGCAACCACCAGGACTTCGCCGTTGCACCTGTTGGACACTGGTGGACCACGTCTGTGGTGGCTCGGACTCTTGATCTCTCGGCAATGCAGCACTCATCGAGCTCTCTGCCTTCATGGACTTGCCAACGTTCCACAGGTCTCAGGTTTCCTCTGCCCACCATGTCGCCTGTGTGGCCCTGCCGCCAGGCTCCTCCTGGAAGGGAGGCGTACCTTCCTCTGCGCGCCGGCGCAGGATTCTGTCTCTTTCCCTCAGGCCCTTGCTTTCCCCTACTGTAGGTGTCACTGGTCCTTTATGTTCCTGCGCAAAATGGGTCCTCTCCTCATGCAGAGAAGTTATCAAGAACGGGTCAGAAACCAAAGCATCCACCTTTAAAGGGCCCTGTATCCTATTGCACTTCTCAATTCCCATAAAGCAAACAAACACTTGTGAATCTGTGCTGCAAGGATGTGTCCAAAACCCTTACTTGGGGCTTCCTTGTCGACAAGGGGAGCTCACCCCCAGTGAGAAATCCGCTTGCCCTGTCCCCTAGGGGGTACTGAGCATAGTGGGCTCAACTCCCTAGTCCCAAAAGGAGACAATTTCCCTGAATTCCTCACACCCTAAAATATAAGACTTTGTTAATGCATGACCATATAGTATAAAGCACAGTTTTACAACTTAGTACACAACATTAATGCAGGTTTTGCCCATTTATATGATAGCTATGCCCTGACTTTACATCTACTTTGAGGAATGTTTAGGCCTGCTGATGGAGAGTACCAAACGGTTTTACTTGTGCAGCTGGCTACGGGACATTCATAACATTCAAAGCACTTGAATCGATGTGCCCACAAACCAAACCCATTCTGAAAAGCAATGCTCTCATTCTGCAATTGTGACTAGACAATACCTACTGCGGCTAAACAATACTGTATCTGTGTTGCCTGTTGCTGTACCATACAGTTGTGTCAGGGTGGAGTAGACGTTGTGCACTCATTCTAATATGCAATGCCCCTATTATGCAACCTTTCACCATATGTCTTTGACTACAGCTACAATCAGCCCTATACAGCACAGTCAATGGGAAGGGATGATGGGAGTTGTAAGTTCTAAACATCTCAAATCCCTCAGGTTGCCGACCCTGCCCTAACTTCTCTTGGTATGTGCATGCCAGTATATCAGGCGCCATAGGCTCTCCAAACATTTTGGCTACAACGCACGTTAGCAAAGAAATACATGAAGAAATCAGCCTTCATTTGAGGGGTATTGTTTTTGTGGGGGGCTGGGTATGTGTCAGGGAGAGTCATTGTGTGTCTGACTAAAGAGGGTTAAAAGATGGAAAAGTGGCAAATGTGGAAGCAAAAGTGGCTTCGCATCTCAGTAAAGCATCTGCAAAGATTTGTTTATCGTGTCCTTAATGTGGTTTATGTGATCCCACAATTGTACATGAACAAAGCAAAATATAGCGATTAAGAGGCAGGGAGGCCTTGTGGTCCAACCCATCAAAGTAGACTTTTTTTATACAGTTCTTGATACTGTATAAATGTGACTAGGTGTTTCAACATAATGCAAAACATCTCCTCTGTGGCATTTTTGCAGATGCTAAAAAAGACCTTTTTATACTCTAGGGAATGGACTTGCAATGGGTTGAAAGGCGATTGGGCAAAGGTGCTCTTCTCCCTTGAAACAATGGGTGAGAGCAAGGGATCGATGCTATTATGGGAAGCAACTGAGGCAAGAGGTTACCACGAGGGATCAGCAAACAGAGTTGTGGTGTTACTGAAATGCTGTCTATGGGCTAGGTGTTACGTGGGGTGTAATAAGGGCCATCGGCAGGGGAGAATATTTAGGTTGGGTGGGCATGGTGTCGAGGAGAGGCTGGGTACACTTGGAAGATTGATAGAGGTGTGGAGTGCTGACAGTGCCATTTCAGGCTGCTAGGGTGCAAGTCATGGAATGTTGAGGTACAGCTGGAAACTTACAATTGTAGTGGTCCATGGTGAGAGGCCATGTGGTGATAAACCTGGGTGCAGGAGATCAAATGAAATAGTGTTTGCAGGGGACTGGCACTGATCAACATTTTTCCAGTAAGACACATCCTTTTTCATGCATTGGGAGCAGGTGTGGGAGTAAAGGCAAGATAAAATTGCACCAAATTTGCAAGACAAAGCCTCATCACAAGTATCCCGGTCTGGAATAAACGTGCCAAAAATTCCATTTACTGGCACATTTCCGGACCCGCATACTCCAAGTTTGCCGGTGGGGAGCCCAATCTACCTCCGGCCAAGAGCTGGAGGTAGATCAGGCACTCCACTGGCAAAAAACTGCCAATACTACCGGCACCGATATTAGCGGTGCAGGTAATACCAGCAATCCCCCCATGGAATCCTACAGACTCCATGGAATGGGATTAACGTACCCTTACTGGCACTTGGAATCTGCCAGCAATTCCGACAGACCGAGTGCCAGTAAAGGTAATTCCGTTTTGTGGTATCCCACTGGATTTAATGGTTGGATGCCACCAAACTCATAATGACCCCCAAAGAGAAAGTGTCTACCCAACATAGCATGAGAGAGCGTTATATGATGCAAATATAGAATCTTGGTCCACAAGCCTTTTACACCGTAGTCTGTGTACAATTAAGGATTGAGTTAAACATAGACAAAAGATCTGCAAATATTAGTGAAAGCTGTTTGTCTCCTGTATGTAACTATGACTGATATTGTTGAATCTTCTCAACATTTACTGCATTCACTGTATATGAATTGACAATCTGCCAACACACTATTGAGCACACCTTTTCCAAGAGCAGAGGGATTTCAATCCCTATTCACTGAACACTGGACTGTGCTTCAGCATCTTACTAATGAGTACCACCACAATGGGCCCTGGGATGCTCACCCCACTACAGAAGGGCCACAGGGTACTTATGAAACACTTTATTACTCAATAGTCATCCCCATGCGGCAAACACCAATACATGTCAAGAAGTGAGCCACAAGTATTAAAAAGATCCTGTCTGCATGTTTAAGAAAGGACCCTACAGTACTGGACGTGCAGACACTTCGTCTTCTCCACTCGTCTGACATTATTTCAATTTTCACATTAAGCCTGCACCACTGACGCAAAGCTGGGGGCAACCCAATACCAGTTCACATTGGGGATCATGGCATTTTTACCAGAGTGGGCAACGTTGCGGGTCACTCAGGCCAGGTATGGAAGGAGTACCTTGGGTGCCACCAAGCGGTTGTCTGGGGAACACCAAAGTGAGTTCTTCTCCAACTTAAAAAAATGCTGAGTCCAGTTCACCTTTTTCTATTCTGGAGCTTCGTCTTGTAACACTGCCAGGCTGGAAAGGGAGGCAATCAGTGACTGTTGTAATGCAACACAAACAAGAGTCTCATTAGAAGCAGTAGGTCCGTTTAAGGCTGCTGAATGAGCTGCATTGTCCACTAGGGTATCGCATTGGGCAGTAAAGGAAGGTCATGTCCACTGCGCTTGACTATAGGCAAGGCGGCTGGGAACAGTAGAGCATGCAGGAGGGCAAACACATATTTTCCATTCAAAATAGGGGTTCCTGGAGATGTTAAATAACTTGCAGTTTCCAGAGGACACCAAATTCGAACACTACTCCTTGAGCATACCGGGAGTCAGTATAAATCATAGCCGACTTATCTTTTGCTAGGATACATGCTTGTGTGAGGGCTACAAGTTCAGCTACCTGGGCTGACTTGGCACAAGGCAATCAATAGGTTTCGAGGATGGCATGGGGTTATACAGTGATTTCAACAAATCCAAAATAACGAATGAATTCATAACGAATCCAAATCAATGAAAAATAAATGTTTTGGTAAAAATATATATGGGGTGGGGTTTAAGTGGTTAAAACGGGTGGGGATGTGGTTGGGGTGGGCTTTCAAACTGGGAAATGGGGGCTTGGGAAGGGGAGCCCCAGAATTAAGAAAATAAATTATATTTTTTGTTGTTATAGGTTTGTTATTAATTCATTCTCTGTTATTTGATTCATTTAAATCACATGGAATCAGCATGGGGAGTACATACGGAGTAACCAGAGACAGGCTGTCCTGTCCCCGGGTCACATAGACATGAGCCGTATACGAAGAGCATCATGTCGGGGTTCGGCAGTGGGATATGTAGTCTTATCACCATGTAACTGTATTAACACTCCTTGGGCAAACACATCACGTTCATCAGAGAATAACACAAAGGGCTTGTTATAATCAGACAAACCCAGAGCTGGGGTTTATGGTGACAAATGTGTCTTCAGCGTCCTGGGACCATGGCAGGGATTCTGGGATCAAATTATGTGTGAGGCTCTGAAGGGGCTTAACTATGGTGATATATGACAGGGCCCACTGTCTGCAGTAGCTAACTATCCTGAGGAACGCTGTCATCTCATCTGTTTTCTGGTTTGGGGCTTAGGGACATTCTGAATTGTGTCAATATGATCCTGGGACAGGTGTCTTTTTCCTGCCAAAATCTCATGGCCCAAGCATCGCACATGGGGTAAGCACAACTGTAGCTTGTCTTTGGGCACCTTGTGACTCTATTCTGCAAGTACTGTCAACAGTGTGAGGGAGTCCTGCTTGCAGGCTTCAAAGGAGGGTGAGGATAGTAGCAAATCGTCTACATTCTGCAGCAAGATGGACCCTCCTGTAAATTTCAGCGAGTCAAGGACCTTCTTCAAGATTTGGGTGAACAAGGTAGGGCTTCCTACATAACACATAGGAAGACATATGAATTTGTACTGTGCAGATTTATAGGTAAAGGCAAACAAATACTGACTGTCGGGTGGATGGGTGTGGAGCAAAATGCGGAACACAAATCTACAACAGTGAAATAAGCGTCTCATGCAGGGATACAAGACAGGATGGTAGCAGAGTTGGGTACCACAGGAAAAGCTGGAAGAATGGCAGCATGAACTGCATGCATATCTTGGATAAAACAATAGACCTCTTTGCCTGGCTTCATGATGGGCAGGATTGGGGTGTTTCAGGGGCTACGCATGGGCACATTAACACCTTGATCAAGCAGGTATTCTATAACTGGGTGGATACCTTCATCCACCCAACCTCTGCCTGTCTAAAGATGGAATACTGCTCACAAATAGCAAAGGTGTGGCTGGATTCATGGTGATTTTTAATGGCTCAGCATAGAGCATATATCCGACTTCATTTGCATGTGAGGACCATAGTTTGTCAGCAACTTAATCCAACAATCCCTGCTGCAGCAAGGGAGAGATGGTTCAGTCTCCTGGGTTTGAATGGGGATTGTCCTGTAACGCAGCCAAAACCTCATGTTCCCTAATGTCAAGAAATATGCCATCAGGGGAATAGTAATTGGAACAGCTTAGTTTATACATCAAGTCCAGACCAAAGAGACTAACAGGAGAATGGTTGTCAGAAATGGGACCCCAAGTAAACCTGAGTGGTGGAGATGCAGTGTGAGATAAGGGTGTGCCTCCAATGCTGACAGCATTGATATGATAGGTTATTTATAACACGCTTAATACACATAGGTTTCTAAGCACGGACCCGGGAATCGGACCTGTGTTGCTCCGTGTCGT
This sequence comes from Ambystoma mexicanum, assembly GCF_040938575.1. NCBI lineage: Eukaryota > Metazoa > Chordata > Amphibia > Caudata > Ambystomatidae > Ambystoma > Ambystoma mexicanum. The sequence continues at coordinate 874,517,799 of NC_090936.1, forward strand.
CTTGCTTCCAGGGCGAGCGTATTACTGCTGAGCTATCCTCCCGAGACCATTGACTATTTGATCTGAATACACAACCTGTGGAATTTCAGAAGCTTTCAGAGTGCAGTGCGACGCTCTGGTGTCAACCAAACATGAATCCTTTTGACCAGCAATAGTACAATCCACATAGGGTACAGCATGATTAAGTGCTATAACCAGTGCAACAAGTTTAGGAACCCCATAGCAATTCTAATGAGCATTCTGTGGAGATGGTGGTGGAGACGGGGGCACAGCCAACCCAATTGGTGCCTTCTAGTGCCCAAATTCCTGACAATAGTTACACTGGTCACTATATTCATTTGTAGGATATCTTCCATTAACATTTTCCTGTGAATTCTGCTGAAAAGTACCTCTTCATCTTCCCCGCCCCGCCCCTGTCCTCTCGGCATGAAGCAAAACCCTACCCTTCCATGAGGAGGCTGCAATTGTGCAATTGTTGTATTTTCAATGCCATAAGCTTAGCTTTAGTACTTTGTTTTTGCCTCTCAATCTTTTCATGGAAATGTTGTGCAGCTAGCAAGAATTCAGTCTAGTTCTTTCCCTCGCATCCTATTATGACTGATTTCATACCTTCTGCCACCTTAGGCTTTAGCCCCATAGCAAATTGTGACTCCACAGCCTGGGGAATTACCGCAGCTGCATCAATGATCCCAGACCAGCCGTTCAACTGTTCAAGCTATTCTGCCAGGTGTTCACCCTTAGCCTGTTTTCAGGTGTTAATCTTAGCCCTATCAGTCTTTCGGGGGCACATTTCAAAAATCGTCTGTACCAATCTGTTTGTGACATTGGCTGTACAGTAGGTATAATAGGTAACATTCATGTAAAGCACAATCCAGGAAAGCCACGCCTCATGTACAGGGGGCTACATTGGGTATACAGTGGGCATAATAGGTAACATTCATGTAAAAGCGCATTTCAGGGAAGCCACGCCTCATGGTAGGGGGGCTAAATTAGGTGTACAGTGGACATAATAGATAACATTCATGTAAAAGCACCTTCCAGAAAAGCCACGCCTGATGGTATGGGGGCTACAGTGGGTGTACAGTGGGCATAATAGGTAACATTCATGTAAAAGCACATTCCAAGAAAGCCACACCTCATGGTATGGGGGGTACATTGGGTGCACAGTGGGTATAATAGGTAACATTCATGTAAAAGCACATTCCAGGAAAGCCACACCTCATGGTATAGGGGGCTACATTGGGTGTACAGTGGGCATAGTAGCTAACATACATGTGGCAGCATTTTCCATTAAAGCTTCATGCCAGGCTATGTTAGACCTGGTGGATAGTGGAGTATAAAGGCAGTGGTGCTAAGGGTCTTGATAGCACACACAGGATAACAGCATAGCTAGGTGTGAGTTGTTAGGTCAAGGACACGTACTGGGGAAGCCACACCAGGAGGCTGAGGCCCATGTCAGACGCAGTGGGTTGCAGCATATAAGTAGCATTGGGCAGTGGGTTCTGAATACATTGTAATACGTTGTGGTTCATAAGTGACATCATTGCAGCAACATAGGTCTTATATTCTTGCATGTGTTAGACAAGTTATGACTTATTGCGGGACCAGGTCCGTAACTCACTCCATTGATGTCGAGCACTGTTGTGCTCAGAGGCTGACAGGTTGGTTGGGTTCATAGCTCAAGACTCTGTAGCGTCTATTCAGAGGTTCAGGTGGAGTCACCTGAACACTGTTCCTTCACATTTCAGAAATGTTAGAAACACACTCATGTGTTGGCCAAATCTATATCCAGATAACTGTTACCTCACAGTTTACATCCCCTGTTATGTTACCCAAACACAGACAGGGTTGGGGGACTGCTGCAGACAAGATGCATTAACGGAGGAAACAAAGCCTATTACACCTCCTGTACTAAGATACGTGAGAGTGCGAAAACATAAGCTGGGGTTGCAGCTGAGTTGCACATACAGGGTTTCAGGTACATGGGAAGGATTGCACAGGACACGGGTCTCTCATCCAACAGTATTTTCTTCACACTTGCTCAAGATACCTTTATTCAAGATCCTATGCTATACTGCTCTACTGGGGCGGCATTGCAGCCGCTTGTCATCTGAAGTCAGTAGGGTGCATGGTTGCACTGCTTTACAGTTACTATCATCATGGTGCCCAACCACTTTTCTTTTTCTGATCAGATCAATGCATTTGTAGGCAGAGTACTTTCCCTCTTATGTCCTAGGACAACCAGATCATTTCCAGGTTGCAGATTCCAGATCTTCCTTACCATCATTACCCAGACCCGTTCCGACAACAATTAACAAGACATGACAAGTAGCAATGCAATTAGCTGCGCTCACCAAGCCACACATTTCAGTGGGCCCTTCTTCCACGTCTGCTCTGTCTACTCCCCCGAATCTCGGGACGCCCCTGCCAGCGGTCCCCACTGATGAAATCGTCTTAACTGGGCCCACAGGGATAACTCGGGTCACATCTGGAGACCCCACACTGCAGCGAGAATCTGATGTGGCAGTCACCAATATTGTTGTGGAAAATCAACCACAGACTCTCCAGGTGGATTGGTGAACCTCTTAAATAGCATTCAGGGAATCCAGCACACACAGCACAATAGCAACCCAACAGCAAGAACGACACTCAGCGCAGCAACCCCGCCTCCCCCTCCAGGCACAGAGCTTTTATACAGAAGAGCACGCATGCATTTGAATGGAAAGGGAGGTTCACACATGGCATGGGATCGTTAATCAACAATGTTTCAGGTGACTTCTCGCTGTCCCAGCATACAAATCATAGGCCGAGGCTTCTTTTTCACACTGGGGAAAGGCACAATAGGGTTGTCCGCGAAAGATATATTATGATACAACACAACTCTTGCAGTGCAAGTTACTTCTTCACTTCTGACACGGTTCAGGGTATACTAGCTCACTTGCTAAGTACTACTTCCATCTGCTAAAGCCGTTTTGCCTAGAAAGGCATCTCGCGAAAACACTCTTAGGTATGCCAAAAGGGAAACATATCTGAAGCGAGAACTGTGGATACGAGCATTGTCGGGCAATAAACTGCAAAGCCTTTGTGCTTAAGAAATGTGCATTAGAACATAGGGCCTACACGGAAAAGGCAATAAGGCACTGTTAAACATAGCAGTTAGCTTAGGCTAATTATCATTATATAGACAGCAAAGTATCTGAGTAGCTCATTAAAAATTGTAATTCTCAATTTCCCCCCACATTCGTATGGATGGTTTTTGCATGGCTGGGGTTGATCATGTTTGAGAGTGAGGGCAAAAGGGGTTATTGAGCGAGAGGGATAGTGATAGTGAAAGGGCTCGAAAGAATAACGCTGAATTCTATGAAGGTAAGTGCAATGGAGTCAGCTAGTTGTTGGGAGAGGGATTGGAAGGAGGATTTTCCATGTTCCAGTAAAGAAGCCATGGAGAAAAGTCTGAACCTTCGTTTAGTGATGGGGAGGAAGCTGGTACTGAGATGGTGAAGCGAATTAGTGAAGTGAGCAATCAGAGAAGCTGGATAAATAGGGAAGGCAAAGGAGTGGAGGGTGGAGGATAGGTAAATAGGCTAAAGATAATTCCCCCAGTGTAAGTCAAGACATTAGGGAGACTCATAAGCGAGTGGTCAGCGAGAGTGAAGCCAAGTTGCAATTGATGAGCCTTAGATATAGTGGTGATGTAGACGTCACCCAACATGACTAGAGGAACGATGGCTGGGAATGACTTGATGGGTAAGTCTAAATCAGGAAAGAAGAGACTGTCGGTGCAATGTGGTTGATAGATGAGGAGAATGATGATGGGTCAGAGCAAGGAGTTGGGCTGCTGTGTTTTCAAAAGAGGGGTTACTGCTAAAGGGATGAGTGGGACAGGTGGAAGGAGCTTGCTGATCATGGGACAGACTGGAACCTTTTTGAGAGTCAAGGGAAGTGGGAAAAGGTAGCAACGTCAGTGTGTAGTGCTGCAGGGGTTGCTGTGTCGTAGTGAAAGAACCCGGGCTTATTAATAGCCAATGCAGATAGTTTAGCCTGGCTGTGGTGGAAGTGGTAAGTGATGAACCAAGACTTTTTTCAGGCACATAGGGCATTCCTAGAAACCAAGTCTGAGGTTGATATGGGGTGAATCGAGTGAGGGGCAGGAAACAGTAATGGCTGAAGAATGGGGGACAGGTTAGATCAGGTTAGACTGGGTAGTACAAGTGGAATAACAGTCCAGGATGCCAAACGCAGGGGAATAAAGGAAATGATAACAAGGTACTATGAGTTCTCTGAGGAGAGGAATTACCCTTAATTGTTAACTTTGCAAGATATCCCACATACACTCAGGCTATAGTGTCCCAGGCGAAATTGTATGAAATCATTTCTCAGGCCTTAGCATATATGCAGGACATCCCTTCCTGTTCTTACCCCAACTCTTGCAACATAGCCTTAAGCCACTTAGCCCTCACCTGTAGGTTATATTCATTATGTATGTATTTAATACTTACTACAAGTATTTATTACCTGGTAGAGCGCAGCTACTCTGGACTGTGAACTGAGATGGCCTTTAGAATGCTCTCCAATATGGTTGTGGACACATCTGACATAAAAAAGAGCTTTCAGCAAGAGCACTGTCACTATAGCTAGAGCAGTGGGATATATCTCAACTTTATTGTCAGAACATTCCATGGAGAAAAAAATGGGATCACTGAAAGAGAGACAAATACTGTATTTTATTTATTTTTCCAGAAATAATATTCACAATTTTCTCGAAAGGATTCAGATGTACTATGAGCAGAGAAGCCATTATCACTAACACACAGCACACATATGGTACCCAATAAATTGCTGTGGATTCAATTATTGTTGATTAGGTAAAAGATATGAGTTTCATCAGCCATCAGACTCTAAATTCCAGCGAAATTCCCATTTAGTCCACATTTCTCAGCAATCATATCCTAGCGGCTTCTATTTACATGCTCATTAACTTTGCAGGAAAATTTTGGCAAAACAAGGACATTATATAGTGTAACTTGCAAGTCCTCATACGTCAAATAGTGTTGGAACTCATAAATGGTGTGTGCCTAATCCAAGAGGTATTGGACTGACAGTTAATATCTAAGCTTTACCTAAGCAAGAAGAAATTAATTTACAGCAACTTGTTGAGTAGCATTTTGATGGTGAATTTAATTAAGCTCTAAATATATCCTGCGTCCTTGTGACTTCAAGAAGTGAACGGTCACCATCTTCTTGGGGAATATGTCTATCAAGCAATTTGAATAGCCCTCAGATTTTCTAATGTGAAATCTCCAGCTTATAAACACTTTGAGGTAGGAGATTAAATGTAGATAAGTCTCCCAAACACTGTATAGAGCAGACACATGTATATTACTTTAATGTTCCCTCATTCATTGTTCTCTTTGTTTAGTTTGAGTTGCACAGTGTTTCCAGGTAGGATCAGGGCTCAAGTCGAGGGTACACGCGGGGGGACGGAGTCCACCCACTTTATTCAGAGGGTGGACTCAGTCCCGCCACCTAAAACGAGAAACATTGAATGACCTCGCTGAATTTATGAATTAAAGATGACCGCGGAGATCAGACCACAGTCGTTAGGTTTGTAGGCCAAACACTTCACCACTGTACTATATAACCGGAGGGAAAATAACAGACAACTAAAGGTGAAATGTCCCATTTCAGTACTGCAAGTCCCCAGGAAAATAGTTCTATTGGTTCTTGGAGTTTAAAACATGCACACCTTTTAACATTTTCAAAAACACTATTGGAGGAAAATATCCTCTCTTGGTTGTGTGTGTGTGTGTGTGTTCATTTTATAAAAGGCAAATTCCATTCGTCCTGTGCAATTTGGGTGATTATGCAAAGCCAATTTAATGAAATGTGTACATTTCACCTTCATATGCTAATTTCTGGCGACGTCGCATCCCGTTTCGTTTGTTGATGAGTCCCCCCACTTCAATTTTTAGGACTTGACTCCTGGAACGTCTCACTGTGCTGTTTTAGGCATACTTTGTACATATTATTAGTCTTTCGACTCATGGTTGTTGGTACACTGTGGCCTGTTAGATAGGGGTGTGCATACATCTGTCTTTCTAGGAATCAAAGGTTTAAAAGGGAAAGTTTAGTTCTTAAATCTGGGGCCTTTTTGAATGTTTATTAACTACCTACCATTGTTGCGTTACTAACTGTTGTTTCGCTTTGTGCTTTTGAAGTCAAGACTTTCAATACCAGCATGTATATGGTACACTCTGAACATTCTGATTGGCTGAGAGGATGTCAATAATTATCTCCATATGTTTAAACTAGATATTGCGAGAGAGCACAAGAGGTGGGGGGGGGGATATCTCCAATTAAAGTAATCATTAAAACATTAAGATCAAGTTTTATAAAAATGTTTTACTAAGTTTCAATACATCCATATAAACATAATATACAAAATGTATTAATTTAAAAAAATCTATACGCATCCAATCAGATATAATATTTAAAATAAACATTCTTTGAAAACACAGATATTCACACCCAATTTTTCCTAACTTATTACAAAAAAGTTCTTATTTCTGTTTTTTATTTTTTGCATTTATAGAAGGCACTTTCACCCTAGGCTCACCCACTGCTAGCAGAGTCCCATTGGAAAACAGAGGCAACAGAAATGCAGGCAAGATTAGTAGCTGAATAGTTTGGTCTTCTGTTTTTTCCTAAATGCAAAATGGTTTACTGAGTAACATATAGAGACTGACAAGCGCCAAGGGATGGCATTATCGTTAGGGAATCACCATGCCGCCCTGTGCGTGCACTACACCGTTGAGAGGCTGCAGGTGCTGTGCACGGGAAGAAGAACCAGGGACACGGCGTGAGCTTGATACAAAGATCAGTGCACGTTTGAAATGTCATTTTGTGCCTACAACATGGCCCGTGAGGACCATGGCTGTGAGGATGCTGCAGTGTATAAAATCCAGGCAGTGTCCCTGGGCGCAGTGCGGTTGAGCTGAGGGTGAGATTACATGGTGATCACTGTGTTGTTTCCCGTGCGTTCCACTGCGATGGTTCCTGAAACGAACGGCTCTGGCATCATGCGTGGTTTCGCTGAATATTTGCGGAAAGAAAATAATTGGAGCATGAGGTCCTAAGCTAGCATGCAGCGTTCCCTGCTGCGTAGCATGGAGTTGATGCTAGTACACTGACATCAATTGTAGAACCCATTGAGGTGTGTAGCGTGTCTCTACTGGCGCTCAAATGGCAGAGGTTCTCCTGAGAGAGTTCTAGGAATGGGCATTTCATGCCGCGAAAGTCGTCACGGGAAAGTATTGCAAAGTATTTCAAGCGTTTGACATCGAGGTACTGTAACGCCTCGAGAACTGTTTCAGTCAAGTTGCTCCATCAGCAGTGTAGGATCAGTCTACTGGTGCGGGAGTTCTTTGCTTCGTTTTCTCTTTACTGAAAGATTATGAACTAGAAATGCGGAACCTTTTTACTATACGGCACCGTCGCTTGTGAGAAGTCACGTTGCAGTGCATTCCTTTTGTCGCGCAGAGTACTTTCAGCTGTTGCAATGCTGAGGCTTTGAATTTACAAGGCTATCGCCTTTAGCAACATTAATATTGCTATTTAGGAACATAAATGCTGCGTAGTTGGCAGCCTGCTGCAAAGATTTAATAGCAATTACATGTGAAAGGGGATGTATTTACAAGCATAAACTGATTTAGGTTGCAAATATTTTCAACATTTTAGCTTACAAATATGTTCTAAAAGAGAAAGTAAAGTGATGATGACGTGTATGTACAGTCACATTTCGCTTGATAGAATGTGTGGATGTTGCCATGTCACGCTGTATATATTCTAAAGTGAATAGAGGGATGTGCAAAAAAGGGAAAATAAGTTGTGGACCAGTGTCATTTAAACATGTGCAATGTGAGAGGGCTTCGCCATCCAAGTTGGCTGTAGGGAGTGCCTGATCACCACTGTTTTCAAGGAATGTTAAACACTAAAGGTAGTGCTTGATCACCATTACCCTTGGTCAATGCCGGAATGTGGGAACATTTTCACCAGAGGTGCAATGTTTCTGATGGTTTGGGTCTGATGTTTTGCATTGTGAACTGGTGTATGTGATGAAGCAGTCATGCCGCACAGAAGTGATTTGAAGTAGAGGCTGTGTGAGTTGTTACCTGTGTTAAAGGTTAGTGATTGCCGCCACCTGGGCAGCAGTCAAGTGTTTGCAGATGAAGTTTAATGGTGGTGAGTTTCCGAGCCAGTGCAGATGAAGATGAATGGAATTGAGCAATAAGTTAGAATGATTCAAGATCAGTGAGATGATTTGGACTTGCTGGCTTCTGATAGCACCTTTTAGCTAGCAGGTGTCTTATAGTCGGTATAGTCGTGAGCTAGGTTTTATGCCACGAAGAGTAATTCAATAGTTGTGAGCACTTATCTGCAGCATAGCGCAAGTAATGAGTTAATGCCACTGAGCATTTAACACGTTGAGTATATGAGACTGGTACATGTAGGAGTGCGCATTCTAGCGGTCAAGCACTAAATGGTGTAAGAGCACAAGTTATATGTACCAGAAAATAGTGCATTTCGATGTATTCGGCAACGTAAGTGCAGTTATGCACAATAGACTGTGAAATACTATATATACTATAGCTGTGTAAGTGCTTTGGTGGTGTACACAATTAATATGAGTATATAAATGCTATAAGTGTGGGAGTTGTGCATAACAAGTGAACTGTTTGTTCTCTAACTTACACGCGAACGTGGGAGTGTTTTAATCGCCCATTGTGTGTGTTGTATGCCAAGTGTTGCTTCGCCACAGCCAAGTCTGTTTCATGTGATCTTTGTCTTCTGAGCTGCCTTTTCTATCGTTTTAATTCCTTTTATCTGTTCTTTATGGAGATGCCACAGTGGTTCAAGCTGCAAGGTTTAGATTCTGTGTGCAAGGCTGTTTGTATATTTTCGTAAGGTTCGTTAGGTTTTGGCTATCTGCAGTATCACAGGCTTTGAAACTGGGGAATGTGATAGGTTCTTTAGATGTTCAGTCTAGTGTTATGGTTGTGCGGCAGGCAGAAGGTCAAGGTTCAACAGACCAAACGTGCAGGTTTGTGCTTGAGTGTGGCAGATTCGAGATCTGGGGGTGACCAACCAGCGAACAAGGAGATAAAGTATATGCAGATGGTTGCGGGCATAGATTGGTTTGCTCCACGTAGGACGGGTGTGTGCTTGGGCATGGCAGGCCTGAGATCTGAGTGTGGCAGGCTTGGATAGGAGGTGACTATGTTCTGTGCTATTGGTTGAGAGTGTGGTTATGTTGTCTCGGATGTGCTGGCATATGTTGAGATGGATTGTAATTTAGGATGTGAAGTCCGTGTCAGTGCATGAGAATGCTAACTTTGTCCTCTTGCATATATTAAGGAAGGGAGCTGTGTAGCATATTAAGTGCATTCGTTAAACTGGTGGAATGTACTGTGGAACATGGAACCTGAGAACTCTAGATTCCAGGTCTGACTGTTGTGCAGGACTTCAGGATGGGAGCTGAGATTGAGTCTCTCCTACTTAAACACTATACCTGTGACCTGTAACTAATAAAGAAGTTTCCTTTTGCACCTATGGAGTCCAGCATCGTTCCTGCTCCTTGTGTGACTTACCTGATGCCCAGGATCCTACTTATTTTCAATGTTCAAAGGGTGTATAATGCACAGTGGAGGGACTACTATTTCCTTCCATATGGTAACATTTCCAGAAGACAGAGAGAGACTAAAAATACAGCATACGTCAGGCGCATAGGATGGAAGAATACTTTTCACTATTGTTGGTGGCAGAAGGTCATTTAGAGAGCCTGAGCATTTAGCGTTAGACAGGTTACCAAGTTGTTTGTTCAAATGTAAAGGTGTAAATGAATCAAAGGATTTCCCAGGAGAGGGGGAATAAGATATGTGACTACTACCTGACTCAGGCAGATACTATAGACCACTCTGTCTCGGATCAATATATAATCTAACTCAGCTTTCTCCAAACTCCAGGCAGGTGAGTAATGTGCCCTTAAGCTCCATTTTGGCCCTAATTGCATTTAAAAAAATGTTTCTCCAGCCCCCTCGCGCCTGCATCTCCCCTCGAGTGCCTTCCTGCATCCCCCCACCTCCCACCTCACAGCCCGCACACCTCCCGTGATTGGGTGAACCTCCTTCCCTGTTTGGGTCTAGTGACCCGTGATTTGCCTGCTCACCACCTTTTCCAAACTCCAGGCAGGTGAGTGGTGTGCCCTTAAGCTCCATTTTGGCATAAATTGCATTAAAAAAAGTTTCTCCAGCCCCCTCGTGCCCGCATCTCCCCTCGAGTGCCTTCCTGATTTCCCCCACCTCCCGCCTCCCAGCCAACCCACAGCCCGTGATTGGTTCTCCACCAAGGTCATAAGTGACTTCTCCAGGGCAGCCCTCTGCCTGTGCAGCTCCTGCAGCGAAGGGCCCAAGGCAAAGGGTGGCTCCCACAGAGGAGGCTCCAGATCGTGTCTGCAGGTGTCAGCAGGGGAAGCCAGTGCCATCCGTCAACCAGCAACAACCAGTAAGGCAAGGTGGCTCCCACCTTACAAAAATCCAATCTCGTTAAACGTTAGTCTACGTCACACCTTAATAAGCAATTCAGACTGACCTGTGTTAAAATAGTATATGTCATTGACTCCTTGAACTTGCCCCTCTTAGCCTGTCACTCATCTAGATAGTTCAATCAAAGATTACTGTGTTGGTTCTGCCTGTCTCACTCACTTAAGATTGTTACGCCTTTGTTACTAAAGTGTTCTATTCTGCCAATCTAAAATGCTTAGAAATTGTTCCTGTTAGCATTTCTCGCATCTAGATAGTGTGCCTAAGAGATTACAATGTTGTATTCTACCCTCTTAGCCTGTCTCGCATCTAGAGAGTGCACTCATAAGATTACTGTGTTCTATTCTGCCAGTCTAAAACGCATAGAAATTGTGCCTGTTTGAATTTCTTGCATCTAGATAGTGCGCCCAAGAGATTACAGTGTTGTATTCTACCCTCTTAACCTGTATCACATCTAGATAGTGCGCTCAAAAGTTTACTGTGTTGAACTCTGCCGACTTAAGACTGTCTCGCATCTAGATAGTGCGCTCAAAAGTTTACTGTGTTGCATTCTGCCTTCTTAAAACTGCTTCGCATCTAGATAGTGGCCCTCATTACGGGTCAGGCGGTGGACCATGGTGCCATTAGCACCATGGTCCATGCCGGACTCCGGCATGGTGGATGGCGGAATTACCGCCCCATTCCAAGGTGAGTGGGGCGGTAATTCCCCATTCACCATTTGCCCTTCCCCATTCCCATTTTTGCCCCATAGGGCATAATGGGAATGGGGAAAGGCACTAAGTACGGTGCCGCAAATTGCGGCACCGTACTTAGCACCAAAGTCACTTTGCGGCATGGGTTTTAATGCCTGCAAAAAGCAGGCATTAAAACCGGGACCTCTTAATCAGGGGTTAAGGGTTAACAGCGCCGACGGCGCCGTTAAACCCTTAACGCCTGACTTGTAATGAGGGCCAGTGTGCTCAAAAGATTAAAGTGTTGCACTCTGCCCTCTTAAGACTGTCTCGCACCTAGATAGTGCACTCAAAAGTTTACTGTGTTGTGCTCTGCCCTCTTAAGACTGTCTCGCATCTAGATAGTGCGCTCAAAGGTTTACTGTGTTGTACTCGGCTCTCTTAAGACTGTCTCGCATCTAGATAGTGCACTCAAAAGATTACTGTGTTGTATTCTGTCCTCTTAAGACTCTCTTGCAGCCAGATAGTGCGCTCAAAAGATAACTTTGTGTATTCTGCCCTCTTAAGACTGTCTCGCATCTAGATAGTGCGCTCAAAAGTTTACTGTGTTGTGCTCTGCCCTCTTGAGACTGTTTTGCATCTAGATAGTGCGCTCAAAAGTTAGTTTACTGTGTTGCATTCTGCCCTCTTAAGACTGCCTCGCATCTAGATAGTGCGCTCAAAATTTACTGTGTTGTACTCTGCCCTCTTAAGACTGTCTCGCATATAGATACTGTATTCTGCGAGTCTGCCCCCTTAATCTGTTCCACATCTAAATAGGGAGTCCAAGAGATTACTGTGTTGTTTTCCGCCTAGCACACACACTTAGAACGGTTGAACCTTAGCAACTACTGTGTTGTATTCTGTCAGTCTAAAACGCTTCAGAAATTGTTCCTATTAGCCAATCCCACATCTTGATAGTGCGCCCAAGAGATTACTGTGTTGGTCCTGCCTGTCTCACTCACTTAAGATTGTTGCACCTAAATGCTTAGACATTGTTCCTGTTAGCATATCTTGCATCTAGATAGTGTGCCCAAGAGGTTACTGTGTTATATCCTGCCAGTCTAAACACTTAGAAACTGATCCTGTTAGCCTATATCACATCTAGATAGTGTACCCAAGAGATTACTGTGTTGTATTCCGACAGTCTATAACGCTTTGAAACTGTCCTTCTTAGGCTATCTTACATCCAGATAGTGCGCCAAGTAATTACTGTGTTACTTCTGCCTGGCTCACATTACCCATATTAGCATATCCTGCATCTACTTAGTACGCCCTATAGATTATTGCGCTGTCTCCCCTACAACTACAAGTGCCGCCTGAGATAGTACTGTAACTCACTTGCTTACGTTTCTAAGTGCCCCTTCATCATCTTGACCTCCACCCTATCCCAACCTCCTAATCATCTCCCACACCCACGGCGTCCAAATCCTAGGCACAAAGTGTACATCCAGGGCCCATCTACCACCACTAGCACATCAATCCCTAGCCTCCCTTCACTAGGTGGAGACCCCGACTCAAAGGAATCCCCCTCTCACACCCGCCCCAATCCCTAGAATCCCCTGCCCCCTACCCCCCACGGCATGCCGCCCCGCTCTAGCACCCACCTTGTCCAGCCCCCTCACCATTCCTCCCCTGAGCACAACCCTAGAAACCCTCATGTCCACTTCACTGTAGCCTAACGCCACTCACCCACTCTCCTACCACCACCCTGCATCCAGCTCTAAAATCAGAGGTGCACTCTGGTGCCCCAACAACCGCCCTCCGCAGAAGCCTATTCCCCTCCCCCTCCCCACCCAAACTCATCACCCCAACCCTCCTTCTGAGAACTCCCTAATACCCCACGCCAAGACACCTCACCCCCTATCAAACTCCCAAGCCAGAGGAGCCTGCTGGAGCTCCAAACAGCTCAAACCCTCATCTTCTTCCACTCCTTCCTTTCACCCTCCAACGAACATCTCTCATCCCTTTCACTCCCCCATACCTCTGAGTCCCTATCCCATAACCCGCCACAGAACTGCCCACCCTCTTGCCCATGCCCCCCTACCTTCCCCTTCACCCACCTTACCCCCCTCAACCCCTGCCAACAAACCCCCCATCATATCCCATCCCCTCTCTAAAAGCAGCACAACTCGCCCTCGCAAGAACGGTTGCTTCATCTCCATCACCCTACGACCACCCTACTCTCTCTAACCACCCCTACTGCACCGAAACCCTTGAAAAGTAGAAAACGGGCCTGGTACCCCTCCACGACTGTCTACTCCTCACCACTTCTACCTCAACTCGGCTTCCCAATCTCTACCTCCCCTACCCCATCACACTCCCCCCTGCGCTCGCCCTGCTTCCACCCCTTCTCTCTCGACTTCTCACCCTGCACACCGGACCCCCCGAATCCTTCGAGACTCATTCCAATGTCCATCCCCCTAAACCCCCCTTCACCCACTGACCATCTATTCACTCGCCCGCCCCTCCTCGACTCTACCCACACCCCTCACATATCCTCCTTTGCCTGCCTACTCTTCCCAGCCTCCACCTATTTAACCCCATCCCCCGTCACTGAGAACCCACTGGTACCCTACCCCGTCACTACCCCTCCTCTCCCCGTCTCAATGACCCGGAAGGCCCCACTCCCCTTACAATCCCTCATGCTCCTCCTGCTCACACCCCGATGACCTCCTCCATGACCACACCCCACTCCAAAGTCAACTGCATCCTTTTTAATGCCTGCTTTGTAGCGAAAAGCAGACACAGCATCTTCAACCTCCTCTGCTCTGACAAAACAGACCTAGTCTTTGTCACTGAAACCTGTTTCTCCAATGACTTTGCCCCTGTTGCACACAAAGCATTCCCCCGGCTACTCGTTCATCCCACTCAGCAGACCTTCCAGAGGAGGCAGTGTGGCAGTCCTCTTCAAATCTAATTTCTCCGTCTCACTTGTTCAATCATGTGAATCCCTTCTAGTTAAACTCTCGCTACCTCTGACTTTCTCCCACAGCTTCTAACTCATCTAAATTTCTCCTGGTTACGACAGACATTTCTCAAACAACGTCTGTGATTCTGTAGCCATCATTCAAGTAAATCACCCCTCTCTAACTCTCCTAGGTGACTTCAATATCTGGTTGGACATTCCCACCAACCCCATGAACCATCCACTGGTCGACAGTCTTGATGCTCTCAACCTCTCCCTTCATATGAATGGTCCAACCCACTCTAGAGGGCACACCCTTGATGCTATCTTCTGCTCCCATGACCTGATTCATCAATCCCCTCCATACCACTCTTCTGGTCCGACCACTTTGCCATCACTTTCTCCATCCTCTCCCCTGCCCCTCCCCCTACTCCCCCTTTTGACTCTCCCTATGACCTCAAATGCTGGAACAAAGTAAAGATCCTTCCCGACCTTTGTCGAAGCCCTACTTCTTAGATCCCCTACAACGCCCCCCTCAGACAGATCCTTAACCATCGACTCCTTCGACTCTTGGCTCAATGAATCACTAATTCCTCTCACCCCCTCGCCCCCCCCTTCCTCACGCAATGGACCATTCCCCAAATGGTTCACCCCCAAACTGAGGAACGCCAAGAAACAAAATAAATCTCTGGAACGCAAATGGCGAGCATCAAAAACCGATCTCAGCAGATCCACTTTCGCCTTGCACCATCACAACTACAAAGCTGAAATCCAGAAAGCCAAAAAAGGCTATTGCAACAATCGGATTCTCAACTGAGGAAACCGCAACAAAGAAGTCCATAGAATCATATCCAAATTTGTCAAACTCACTTGCACCTCTACCCAATTTGCCCCATCGCACTCGCTCTGTGACTCCCTCTCCTTACATTTCTACACCACTGCTCTTGACAGGACGACCACCCTTAACAACAAACTGTCCCTCCTCCCCCCACCTAACAACTGACCAGTCCAACAACCCCCCAAACCTCCTCTGCCCCAACCCCCAATTTACTCACCTTCCACTCCTTAAGACACATCTCCAGAGACAAGTTTCTTGACCTACTATCTGCTAGCAAACCGTCTGGCTCCCCCCTTGACCTCTGCCCCATCTCAGTCCTAAAAGAAATATTCTTGTCCACCTGCGCAGGAGAACACGCAAGAACCATGCTAAATGACTCCCTCAGTTTTGGCATCTTCCCCAATGCCTTCAAAATTGCGCATTTCAAGCCTCTTCTTAAAAAGCCATCCCTCGACCCCCTTGACCCCAAAAACTAGAGACCCATCTTAAACACCAGATTCCTTACAAAACTCATCGACTGAACAGCATACTCCCAACTAAACGCCTTCGTTGAATCCAACAACCTCCTCGATCCTGCACAATCAGGCTTCAGACCATGACATGGAACCGAAACCACTCTGACCTCAATTTGGGACGATCTTAAGATCACTGCAGACTCTGAAGGATGCGCTACACTAATTCTCCTCGACCTCGCTGCAGCCTTTGACACGATTAACCACCCAATCCTCCTTGACCGTGTCCACTCCCTCGGAATCTGTGACACCGCTCTCAAGTGGATCGCCTCCTTCCTCAGCAACAGGAAGCAAATAACTCTCCTCTCCCCTTTTATCTCAGCTGCTCGCTAGGTTAATACTGGAGTACCGCAAGGCGCATGTCACCCACCAGACTGCACACATTCAACTGATATCTCCACCACCACACCTAACGCTAGGATGCAGCTACCATCAGGCAATTACATCAGCTGCACACATAACTGGTGCACCCATGCATCCTACAACACTTTCTCGCTCTACTGACCTGAACTGCGGTCCCAGAGGCCGTTCAACCTACCAGCGCTTTGAGATCATACCAATGATATATAGAGCGCTATATAAGGGCCAAATAACATAACATAACAACATTGGACAATGAGATCACTACATTCTGAGTATTTAAAAAACAACTATCAATTCATTATAAACAATGTCAAACATTACAACTATTATAATATATGCAATATAATTATAAAATTTATTTAGTCTATGACAGTAATAGCACTTATGCTATTTTGCCCTTGAAAATAAGGCTAAGAATAATGCTTACACTAAACAAGTAAACGTTTTTATACTTCTGTAAATCACTGCACCTGTGAAAAGGCCGAGATCACAAAGACCAGAACTGATCAGTTTGTATCTGTGATGAATTACAGACAAACTTCATATATCCTGCAATATAGAGTGTTTTTCAATTTAACCCAAAGGGATAATATGTGGCGCGGCATAACACTTTTTGATAGCTAGTCTTTCCATATTATAATGTGGTCCGAGGTCAGTGCTTTAATTTTCATTTTCTTCAAAAATACTCTATAACTACAGAACTACAGACAGAGACCAACCAATGTCTGTATGAAAATACTCACATGTTTCAACACCTTCAGAGTCTCAGATGATATGTGTTCTTTATTTATCATGTTTACAAAAAGACTAAACAAGGAATTAATGATAATTGGGTAATGAAGTAAGGCGGCGCTGGGGGGCGTGGCTAATTGCCATGGCTAACTGCCATGCGGTGAAGTTGCACTCTTCGTCGCACCTGCTCGATCCTTACTGATCTGTGCCCAGAAAGCAGATAATTGGCTTACTGAGAGCTCATAGCCACGATAACAGTTGAGGGAATGTTGGCGGTGCAAGAAAACACAAGGATTCCAGATATAGGAGGCGCCAGAACACCCCACGAGTGTCGGCGTGAGGGGGCCCCACAGAATCAAGATGACACTGGAAGCAAAGCACAAGCTTTCTACGAGAAGGTGAACCCACTACAGCACCGCAGTCAGCCAACGTGATCCTTGCTGGAAGCAACCCATGGCGTTCTCCCTCACAAGAGAGTTATAGAACATGTAGCAGCATGGTAACTTTGTGTATCTCACAACAAGAGAAGCAGGCACAACCCAGTATGGCTGGACGAACCCTGGGAAGAAACCCCAGTCGGCACGCAGGAGAAGTGAAGGTATGCTATGCACAGCTGGTGCGAGCATGCACTTTGTGTCCCGTCCCTCCTGTAGAGGGATACCAGCTGCCATGCACCGGCCAAAGGATTAGCACCCAGCAGTGTAAATAAAACTCGCACAGGGCCCTCGTCAACGCCACTGCGCTGCTGCACATATATAAGATCCGGCGCCCCCGGTGTGTCCAGCATGGGGCGGCAGAGTGTCCGACTTAACTGGTATTGGGCCCAGGGTTTTAATATCAAGCCCTACCGGACCGCATGCTGCGGAGGCCGAGACTGGAAATCAAAAGGGAGTCGGGGAGCTGGAAAGCCAAATGCACTAGACAAACCACCAGCAGATACCCCTTACAGGGGTACATTATGTGTGGGAACCTCATTTCATGGTTCAAGAGTGGGTGTATATAGGTGAACCTGGAGTCACAGACAGACATTCGGAACTAATAGTCTGTCACATGTTTCCCCCTTTCTCACCTGTTTTCGTTGTCTGATGACTTCTTTAGGAGGAGTCTTCTTTCGTATGGTTCGGTCTTATACAAGCCCGCTCGCCCGTCCTCGGCTTCCAGTGTTCGTTCAGCTTCGATGTCCGGGATCAAGGGAAAACTCCAGGAAATTCAGAAAAAGGATATGGAGCACGTGGAGGCGGTGCAGGGATTCCGGGAAGGTCTGGATAAGAAGTAGGAAAGGTAGATTGGAAGAAGGGGTTCCAGGGACCAGGAAACAACAGAATAATATAAGGGAGAGTACAGAGCACACGTCCGGTCACAGCTAACAGCAGCGTTGAGACACGCGGGCCGCAGGTTGTGGCCTCTTTATAGAGTACGCTGCGTAGAACGTGAAGACTGGTGAGCAGCCTTCTGAGCTTGCAGCCATGTTGGTAGTATTATGGAGTGTAATCCCCGACGTGTCAGGGACCGGGAGGCCCAGAAAGGGCGAGTTTGATGGTTCATGACATAGTCAGTTGAGTGACGGAGGCCCACCACAATCTCAACTTGATAAGACCGGATTCATAAGCAGGCCATTCCCAGCAATACACACAGCGTGATACAAGATACAACATCTTGCAGCGACACATAGAAGTTGGAGACATCAGTGACCAAATTGCACAGTACATCAGTGCGCAGTTACCAAACCCAGCAAAACTATTTCCCACATGCCTTCAAAGGCAACTAAAAACAAGTCCAAACATCCTACAATAGAGACATACGTGAACATGTCAATAGCAGTGCTGGACACAGGCAAGCACACAGAGGCGCAAGCATCAACAAAAGAATAAAATGTCGCAGAACAACAAATACTAGGTGCTATCGCAGCCCTATAATCCTTAATTGGAAGCCAAGATGGATGCTGTCATCATTGATGTTGGGCTTTTGCGACAAGATGTATGCTCACTGGTAGAAAGAACTGTGTCACTTGAACAACAAGTAGCAGATAACACAATGTGCATAAAGACAACGGCGGCAGACACCAGAACTCTGCAACAGTGAAGAATCTTGAAGATAGAGTTGATGACGCAGAGGGGAGGGCTCGGAGGAACACTGTAAAAATGATAGGCCTTCCAGAAGGAGAAGAAGGGTCAGATCCTACAACATATATAGAGAATATGCTACTACAAGAAATTAGGCCCGGCAACCTTACCCAAAGATTCACAGTAGAACGAGCGCACAGGTCACTAATCAAGAAACCTCCACGAGAGCATTCCCCCAACCCATAATAGCCAGGATATTGAATTATAAGGACAGAGAAAAGATATTGGCACACTTTCGAACGAGAAGAACCATGCAAAGAGCATCAGTGAAAATATCCAGACTACACCCTATACGGCGCAGAATGCAATTAACTGCAGTAAAACAGAGACTACGCAAGGCCAACCTCAAATACATGCTGTTATACCCGGCACGTTTGAAAGTCATATACAAGAGCAGAGCCCTCTTTTTCGACACCCCGGAAGATTCACAAGATTGGATCGATACTGAGAGACTAGCACCACTGCCGGAATGATGCCCACAAGGCCAGAAGATACTATACAGGCCTGGAATAAGCAATCAGTCCAACAATGCCACAGTAAGCCAGAACAAGTTTGAATAGACTAGGTACGTCAAACAATGTACAAGCACACTGAGAGACTTCCAACCCTGTGCATTCACACCTTTGGCATATTAGTTTTAAAGTATCCACCTGCCATACACCAGACACTGCCGAACTGGTCCAATCGGTGAATGAGTAGTAAGCGGGAAAGCCTATAGCTGGGCGACAGTTAGAAGTTGGTAATAAGCTGGGGGGGTGTTGCATCGGTTTCTTTGCACAACCTCGGACCGCATTTATGTTAGAGATTAGAATCGGTCAGCAGATTCTCACTAATCACCTACAATATCGGGTATGCAGTGCAACCCTCTCGTCCTCACAATGGTATCAGGGAGGAAAAAAGATAAAGGGGTGTAGATAGAGAGGAAGACACAGGTGTATCACCCAAACACTTATAGATCGTGAATGCCCTTAGACTAATCACTGGGAATGTCTGGGTCTAAACAACTACATAAAAGAAACAGGGTGTTGTCATATTTACACAGACAAGGTAGGCGTAGCCTTACTGCAAGAAACGCATCTGACCAAGGATAGACAAAATACACTAGCTAAGAAATATAGCGGTAACACGGTGGGCTCAACCTATTCTGCATATGTTAATTTGGATAGCACCAACGGTGCCTCTTAGAATTCTGCAGACGATCGCAGACAATGAAGGCAGAATTATCTTAGTACACAGGTTCCTAGAAAATAAGGAGATATGTATCGTCAACACATACGCCCCAAACCACTTTCTTCAAGTCCATGTACTCCAGAGTTGGCCCATATAGGAACAGCGCAGTAATATGGGGTTGGCCATTTTAATTGTGTACACAACCCACTGCTAGACAGATCAGATAGCAAACTAGCCCGTCCTACTCCCCCAGCCAAGACCTTAAATGTATTCCTAAAATCCTTTGACCTGACCGACATCTGGCAGGGGCTTCATCCAAATTCGAGAAGTTACTCACATTACACCACCCCACATGACATACACACCAGAATAGACTATTTCTTCGCAGGCGCAGAAATATTAGGAGAATTCACAGAAGCAGAATACAAGGCCCAAGTCTTATCAGATCACGCCCCACTTTTGCTATCGTGGCAAACGGCACCTCTTAGGGCTTATATCCCAACTTAGAAACTGAGAGAAGACCTACAGGATAGGATATTTAGGGACCACCTGAAAGAGAGTATTGATAGTTATTTTCAACACAATACTGGTAGTGTCGCATCAGCAGGCACACTGTGGGAAGCATTCAAGGTAGTGATTAGGGGCGAGGCCATAACCAAATCAGGGGGGGGATACAGGCGGACATCACTAAAAAATTATGGAAAGCAGAGAAAGAATTATAAAGAAAAGAAAAGAAAGCAGGAAACACGAATTCCTGCCACCCCGATATGCTTAACTTAAAACAAGAATGCTTAACGCACTTTGACAGACTGGGCCAATTTAGCTACCCAAAACACACAGAGACAACCTGCAGAAGGAGACAAGCCTGGACGGCTGCTGGCCTCACTTTATAAAAGCGATGTCAAGCACGAAAGGATTCAGGCTATTACAGACATTCAGGGCACATTATGCACCACACAGCCAGATATAAACAGAACCTTCTTCCAATATTATAACTCTGTTCAAAGAGTCTTCTGATGTACAACACTCAGAGCTAGAAGAGGCTCTGGCACAGATTAAACTTCCCTCTCTAAACAACACAGCGGCTGAAGCACTAGAGGCCCCCATTACAAAAGAGGAACTAACCACCACAATTAAAAGCCTGGCGTCCAGTAAAACCCTCGGTGCAGATGGATTTTGAAGCAAATTTTATAAGGAATTGGCAGGGCAAGTAGCACCTCCATTGTTAGACATGCTAAATGAGGCGTTTGAACTGGGTTTTCGCCCTACCTCTCTGAGAGAGTCCATAATTATACCCCTCCCCAAGCCGAACAAACCTACCACAGAGTGCAGCACTTATAGACCACTGTCCTTACTAAATCAAGAAAGCAAAATACTCACTGCACTTCTGGCTAGCAGACTCAAAAACGTAATAACAGATCTCCCCACCTGGACCAAACAGGTTATGTACCAGGGAGGATTATGGCGTAGAACCTACGTAGACTCCATCACATCATAAATTGTACTAATACCTGGGAGAGCCATTTTGTGCTTGCTTCCCTGGATGCTGTTAAAGCATTTGACTCAATTAAATGGCCATGGCTATTAATCACTTTACGATGATATGGTTTAGGGCCGAAATACATCAAGTGGATACAGATGCTATATAGCGAGCCACTAGCAAGGGTAAAAACAGGTCACCAATTTTCAGAACAATGATGCCTGGAGAAGGGCACCAGACAGGGGTGCCCTCTCTCTCCTATGCTTTTCATTTTAGCCCTTGAACCAATAGCAGCATTCCTCACACAAGAATATAATGGAGTGGGCATAATGGTACATGGAGCGTGTCCTCTGATATCAATGTATGCAGACGACATGCTGTTATAAATACTATGACCAGAAGAGAATTTACAATACATATAGGAGGTTCGAGACAAATTCGCAGAGCTCTCGGGCATATGAGTAGGGAAAAATCATGTTTGTTCCCACTGGCAGGGCTGAGAGGTAATGATATAGGGCCTCATTACACATAGTGCGGTAAGGGTTTACCGGTACCGGTAAGGGCACCGGTACCGGTAAACCCTTACCGCCTTACTACGAGGTCCCTTTGCGGGTAGGTACTTTAACGCCTGCTTTTTAGCAGGCGTTAAAAACCAACCCGCAAAGGGACCAGGGTGCTAATTACGGTACCGCAATTTGCAGCACCGTAATTAGCGCCTTCCCCATTCCCATAGAGCCCTATGGGGCAAAAATGGGAATGGGGAAGGGCAATGGAGGAAGGCAGAATTACTGCCTTCCCAACCTTGGAATAGGGCGGTAATTCCCCTTTCCTCCAAGGCGGTACCGGTAAATTACCGGCATGAACCATGGTGCTAGTAGCACCATGGTTTACCGCACTATGTGTAATGAGGCCCATAGACACCTTACCCAGAACAAAGAAACATTCAAATATCTAGGTATAGACATATATCACGACCCGCTTGTGGAACACACGCACAACACACAGTGGGCGCTGGATGGGGTGGTGAGGTCTATGTTAATGGATAGATCAGCATTACTAAAGATGGCAGTTCTCCCAAGACCCGCATCACATACCTAAAAAATTCTTTCAGATATTGGATATGAAATGCAGAGGATTTTTATGGCAAAATAAAAGATGTAGACTTGCCCTATCTACACTCCAAAGACCACATGCAGAAGGTGGGATCAGAGTGCCCAATTTTGAACTTCCTAGCTAGCCAATTGCAATTCGTTACGGGATGGCTGTCCGATGAACCAACACAGGACACCCTACTTTTTCAGCCCGCCAGCAAACCCTTTTGCTTAAAAGAGATACTGTGGGTACACAATACTCACCTACAACACTTCCTGCAACTAGTATTATTAGGCAAACAATTATGGCATAGGGCCTGCAAAACCCTCGATATAAAGGCCCAGTTTTCCACGCAGATCCCCTTGGTGGCACTAACAGCAGACAACCAACAAGGACGGTTGAACATACGCAGATACTGGGAACCCAACAGAGTAGCGACTGTCAGCGACTTGTCCCAAGAAGGTACACTGATGGACTTCATGATCTTGACAGGACAGGACTACACCGAGGCCAGAGGGAGGTCCTAAAGTGTCACGCATATACGAAATGCTTCTCGCCCAACACTCGGCCCCAGTGGGAAATGTGAGGCAAACGTGGGAACAGGACCTGTGGGAACCATTTACAGACACAGAATGGTCCCAGGTGCTCTCGTACCAAAAAAACATATCTAGGAACGCTAAACTGCAACTCTTACAACTGTTTATTACACACAGAGCATATTTAACACCCCCAAAAGGTCTCAAATTTCAGGAACTGAGAGACGCAGCGCTGTCCAAAATGCAGGCTAGAGAAGGCTGGTATGTTGCATATGTTTTGGTCCTGCCCTAAACTACAACAGTATTGGGAAGCAATACCGAATAAACTAGCTAGGGCAGATGTGATGTTAGATGTCTGCTGCCCCTCAGCCTGTCTGCTGGAAGTGTTCTCACAGCCAAAAAGAGTGAAACATGTTAATAAACTGAAAGACTTAGCTTATTTACTAGCAAAGCGCAGAATAGCGATGGGTTGGAAGTCTCAAAACCGGCTGAAAGTGGAACTATGGTGGAAAGATCTGCAGAAATGGCTATTGGCAGAAACCTTGTTCTGGAAGAGGACTACCCATTGGGGCCAGGAGGAAGAAGGATCCACCATTGCAGACTGGAGATTACTCATACAAGATATGTTCCCAACTACTGTTGGTTCATCAGAAAGTGTATCCCCAACAATTGAAACAGACATGTCGACCAAAGTGTAAAACAGATGAAGTCTGTATACCAATAGTAGGAACTTTATAGCTGTATAAAGGCTGGAAGAGGCAGTGCAGTTGTTAATGGTTCACAGTTGGGATAGGGAGGGGGGTTGTTGGGGCATAAAGTCAAGTTCCCATATGTAGCCTTACACCAAGTGTGCAGAATAAGCTCAAAATGTTGTTTTACTGTGTATACTATTGTATTACAAGTAAAATTTAAATGGTTTAAAAAAATAAATGAAGTAAGGCCAAGCACACAGCGTATGGCTTCCATAGGAACCGACCAAGTGCAGGCGGGGTGCCAATGCTTGCTCCCAATTTGATTAAGCAAAGCAGCGTGCTTCTCGGGGAAACTATCCAATCCATAAAGAATACCTGATATAACACTAGTCTTATATATTTTCAGAAGTCTTTCAATGGAAAAGCCTCCTTTAGACATGATATAATCTTTAAAGGCTCCGGACATCTTCAGGGTCTTGTGAACCAAGTTGTTTTCAAGAGACTCCTTATTGGGATTCCTACTGAGGGGCACTCCAAGATAAACATAGGATCTTACCACCTCAATCGTAGTGCCCTCAATCTTTCATGTGAAGTTCATAGTATTCTTCTTCCTATGATCTATAATTAGTATTCTATTTTTTTAGGTTAAGTTGTAGATTGTTATCTTTAAAATAATTGTATAGTGCTTGTAAGGTTCTCTGAATGCCCAAGGGTGTTCTGTCCAAGATGACAATATCATCCATGCATGAAAGCCACGTGATGTGATGTGTGTCACTACGCAGGGGAAAGTTATTACAATTCAGTAAAGCATCATGCATCTGTAGAGGAGGTCCCAAATATGGCCTGCACTCCAGTCGCCCATTTTTAAGTACTAGGAACGTTCACGCCAAGATGTGTGACGTATGATGAGCAAATAAACCAGCAGAGAGCCGCATTAGGGCTCTGCCCAGTGCCCATCAGAAGAGCAATACTTATTGAAGTGCCAATAACCAGACAACCATGGGCAGTAAGGTATCCATTGAGAAAACCCTACGAGCAAATGACACGAAATGAAGATTGCTTAAACACTGTCCCAGAAGAAACTCAACAGGCCTTAATTGAAGACGAATGGTGAAGTCACGAATACCCAGACAGACTCACAAATGAAAGAAACGACAATCAAAAGATGACACACAGAGATGAAACGTCATGAATATGGACATCAGGAACTTAGAAGGAGAGACGATGTTGAAATATAAAGAAACTTAAACTGTTAAGCAGGATGAAGCTATTCAACCAGCTAACGCCTGTACATATGCTTGTAACCGCAAGAAGCTAA
This sequence comes from Ambystoma mexicanum, assembly GCF_040938575.1. Taxonomy (NCBI): domain Eukaryota; kingdom Metazoa; phylum Chordata; class Amphibia; order Caudata; family Ambystomatidae; genus Ambystoma; species Ambystoma mexicanum. The sequence continues at coordinate 874,542,871 of NC_090936.1, forward strand.
AAAAACAGTGTGGCTTGCTATGCTTAGCAGAAGAATAGAGCGGCAAGAGCCACCTATATATCTACCTGAACAAAGCGCACTATATAAGTGTGGGTCCACTTTTATACAAAAAGCAGAATTATCTCAAGTTACTAGAGGTCAAACAGGACAGGATTCATATTCCATCTAAAACATGAAGAGACGGCTGAATCGAAACTCAACAAGAGCAGCCCGTGTTGGGAAGTCGAGGTCAGACCCAGAAAGGGAGGCGGACAGTAGCTCCGGAGAATCGAAACTTAAGAACAGAGCAGCCTGCCCCGTGAAGGTCGAGATAAGGAAGCCCAGGTAGGTGGCAAGGCAAATAAGAATTAAATGCACAAATAGAAGGAAAACTAAGCAGATTCACGGTGTGCTAGCACGTGACCAGCCGAGCGAGAAGAGGCACCTACGCCTGGCTGTCTCCCAAACAGAAGATACCATAACTTTTCCTGACAAGAAGCTACAGTTTCGAGGCCGACCACAGCCAACTAATTGACACATAGCACTAAAGTACTGATTGATGGAAGGGAGGCTGGGTGAATCTTGGGGCATCCTGCACCTGGTTGACCATTCTGCGTGCTGATAATTAAAGTGGAGATTTATGCAAGGGTTTCAAGCCAACCCAATCATAGTGGACCAAATAATGTAGGGTCCTATAGATAGTAGAATCAATGGGACGTCATACTTTTAGTGACATCCACTGTAGTCATTTTTGAAGGAAGGGCTTAGACGCCCACCTAATGATGTTTTTCCAATCCTCACACTACGTTACCATATACAGATATAGCACCTATATTTAGATTACCTTTTCCAACCAATAGAATTGCATGACAAACTTTTGAGTGTTACACGTCAATGATGATGAATTTTGGGTATAACTGTTACTGTTTGCATGAAGTTGTTGGGAGTTGAAGCGAGACAGGCTATCACATCACTGTTGATTTCCATGTTTCCCCGTTTTTTCTACTTGTCATTAAACAGACCCCCCTTTGCCAAACTATTGAGTTGTCCTTATTGATTAGTGTTGGAGTAAGAAATCCTACACCCCATCCACCTCAAGGTGCAGCTATCTCGTCTTAAAAAGTACCACAGAGCAAGCTCTGACTCTATGGGCCGGTCATGGGTATCTCGCTCTCCCAGTACACATGTCAGACACATAAATATGATATAACAGGGGCACCAAGACACACCCCTGCTTAAGACCATGATTAGTTTTAATGGTGGAGGAAAGTAGTCTGATAGAAACAGTTGTATCTTGGTATATTTGTTTGATACGATTGAGTAGAGGGAAATAAAGCCCCCCCCCACAAGTCCAAATTGCACCAAAAGCTCCTGCATAGTCAATGAAGCAAACGTATGGCCGCGATCCAGGGGTGGCTAAAGTGGATCGGATGATGTATTGAAGGGACCATATCTTGTGGAGCATGCCCATGCCTTTGCGAAATCCTGTCTGTTGCCCTTTTAATAAATGTCTTGAAGGGGCCAAGCATTCAGACCAAATGTTGCAAGAAATCTTGCAGGAGGAGTCAACCATGGCCAACAATCGATATTTCGCTTTATCCTCACACATGCTCTTCTTATGAACCAGGATGAGGATCAATTCTTTCCAACCTTCCAGTATGTGGCCTTTTTGAGCAATGTCAATAAAGATTTTATGCAATAAATTAGCCCATTTAAGAGGAGCTTTTATATCAGAATATTGGCAATGCCATCCGGCCACGGTGCCCTGGATGGGTTGAGTCCATGTATGACATCCAGAATGTCCTCCACATCTTTAGTATAGAAATACAGTATACAAGATATCCCGTCATTTGCACACATGGTGTTAAGAAAACGTGAATCTAAGTACAACGTTCTAATATGATTCATCCACATAAGCTCTGGAATGGGATTGATTTCACTAAGCCCCATCCCAGACATATGTTTTTGGTACAAACACCAGAACTCTTTATTATCCCTACCCTAGAGAGCATTGAAGACCATCTGCCATTGGGTATTGGGTGTGGAATACTTATGAGAGGTGATCCAGTTTTTGTATCGGGTATGGCAATTAGCTATCATAGTTGTCATTTTAGATGTTAAGTGTGAATATTTATGCTTAATCCAGCTAATAAAAGACGTTTGCTCCCTTTTCTTAGCTGCAATAGCAGCATCATAAAAGTTATTAGGATCAGTCTCGGATCGAATAATCCATTTCTTCAAGGTAAATCCTGAAAGTAATAGCTTATCAAAGTCATCACAAATATTATCCACATTCAGTCTATTCAGGTGACCAGATAATATGAGGGTTCTTACTAATTTCACATTGCATTTCTCTATATTTATTTCAATGCAGAGGATCCTATTACCCTGTGGATATTTTCACCAGGCACATACAGAGATTTTTATAGAATTATCACTGAGATCATTAATCAAAGTCTCTAATATGGTGATATGTTCCTTCAGGTAAGGTGCTACAAAGATGTAATCTATCCTAGCAAAGACTTTACCATTAGACCAAGAATAATTAACAGAGGGACAACACATGTCAATAGGGTTCAGAAATTCTAGGCTGTAGCCCTCAAAAAAGGAAAGCCATCGGGCACCTGTAATAACTTGAGGGATGGAATTGCATGTATAGGAAGAAGGATCCTTATTCATGTCAGCCTTGGAGAGGAGATTAACACCAGAAAGGGTGCTATCCCCATTGGTGAATGTACCATCTGTCTCTGCTTTAGCCGCATCACAATAGGAGTTGAAGTCACCCACGACAAGAAATTGCATACTGGGATGATGCCAATTGCATTCAGTGAGGATGAGTACAGTACACTTCATAATGGAAGTAGTCTTAAGCCCACCTGGAGGGTCAAACACATTAATTACAAGTAACAGGGGATTACAAAGATGCGAAAATGTATATAATACAGCACATGAATCACTAGACGGGGTAAACTTAGGCAAATATTGAGATAAACACAAACTGATTTTAGCCCCAATACTGAGACCACCAGAAGGTCTGCCAACAGAAGTTTACACCTCATGTCTACAGATTGTGTTTTATCCATCCAACTGTAATTTATGACATAACCATGTTTCTTATAATGCAAACACATTGCTATTAATAAGGATACTATATCCTAAGAGGTTATTCATTGTAACGCTCACCTGATTCTCGCAGAGGCGGCGGTCTTGACTGGGCGACTACCGTATCTTCAAAGGTGATGTGCAGCACCCGATTGGCTCTTTGGGCTGGACCTCTGTGCCCTGTATGCCTGACGTGCAGAGTAAGATGTCTGCAGATAGAAAATACGGGGTTAATGAACTGGGGTTATTGGGGTGTCCCTATCTCTTTCCTCTTCTCCTCTCCTGTAGACCCCCACAGGTTAACGCTCTCACCTTAGGTAAGTGAATGCCGAGCTCTCCATCTGCCTCGGGGCAGGGTGCTGTAGCCAGTTTCTTCACTGGATAGGTAGCGCAGGCCTCTTGACTTCAGAGGACTGCTGTCCGTCGTTTACTGCACGAACTGTAAGTTTCGAGTAACTCAAATGTCTTTAAAGTCTTTAATAATGATGTCTCTTGTTTTGCAGGGTTCCGGCGATGGCGGATGACGGGCTGAAGTGAGTTGAAGATGGAGCCCGTGTGATGAATAGAAGCGCCTGGAAGCACGTAAGTTTTGCAGGTATAAGTTTCGGAGCGGCTGCAGGGTGCCGGGATACCCACTGGGTTAGATGTGGAAAGGAGTAATGGCACGTGAGTATTAAAGTTCCCCAATGTCTTTAAACGCACCTTGTTTTGTCTTTCAGATGCGAGATGCAGCGCCGACGGCCTCCGGAGCGTGCGAAGAGTTGGTAAGCTTTTGTCTTTCAGATGCCGGAATGCAGTGTGAAGACCTCCGGAGCGCACGAAGAGTAGGTAAGCCTTTGCCTTTCAGATGCCGGAATGCTAACCTGTTCTTTCTTGTCTTTATAGGTGTTGCTGAAGACTGGATTCAGGATGGTAAGCCTTTTTCCTTAGGCCCAGGACCGGATGCAGAAGACACGATGAGCGTTCTGCTGCAGAGGGTGCAGAATAACGCAAAGCAAGATTCATCCACCGGGTGTGGTTTAAATAGCCTCCTGTAGTGCTTAGGTGTCTCCTTCCACAGCCACGCCTAAGTAAGAAAAGAGTTCCTGGTAAAAAAAGAGTTCCTGCCTTCCAGAAGAGTTCCAGTGTTCTGAATCTAGGGAGTGGCTCCAGCCCCACCCAACAGGAAAAGTAGTTCCAAACAGAAGAGGATCAGAGGCTCAACTGGCAGGCAAGTAAGCAGCATGGTCTGCTGCAGGTAAGTCCACCCAAGCATTATGAGCCCGGCGCTTCCAGCGCTGGGACTGGGCATATTTATGAGCCTGGTGCCACTGGCGCCAGGACTGGGTCCAAAAGGTCCCAATTGGGACTGGTTGGCACTCGGAACCTGGGTTATGGATCTGCTTCCAAGGGAGTTGGGAAAACCCTGACCTTTTGGAAGCAGAGATCATGACAGTACCCCCCCTCAAGGCCCCTCCCAAACCGGGCTTCTCCGGGGGTTTTGGCTTGTCAGGAAATGTTTGGTGAAATCTTTTGATTAGGCGAGGAGCGTGGACATATTCAGCAGGTTCCCAGGATCTCTCTTGGGGGCCGTAGCCTTTCCAGTCAATTAGGTAGAATAGTTTAGATTTGGAGATCTTGGAGTCCAGAATGCTTTTGACTTCAAACTCGAGTTCTCCATCAACTAGGATAGGTTTTGGAGATTTGGTTAGTCGGGTTTGAGGTTGCACGGGTTTTAATAGAGAGACGTGGAAGACCGGATGTATCTTCATGTGCGGGGGCAAGTCCAACTTGACCGCTACTGGGTTTACTATGGTAGTGATGGAATAGGGACCAAGGTATCTTGGGTTGAATGTGCGTGGCCCTTTTAGAGATAGATATCTGGTGGATAACCAGACTTGATCCCCTACTTGATAGTGAGGGGCTTCCTTCCGATGTTGATCTGCTCCTTTCTTGTATTGTTCTTTAGCCCTTTGAAGGTGAGAAACAGCTTCCTTAAAGGCTTGGGTGATTGTAGAATGCAGGTAGTCTACTGCTGGTGTTTCAAGATCTTGGAGGGGATCCAACTCCGAGGTTCGAGGGTGACTGCCGTACAAAAGAAAAAACGGGGTTTTCCCAGTTCCCGAATGGACAGAGTTATTGTAGGCATACTCGGCTATCCAAAGGATATCTTTCCAAGTTTTTTCAGTTTGTTCCAGCATGCAGCGTAAATACTGTTCCAGAGTTTGATTGGTCCTCTCGGTTTGTCCGTCGGTCTGAGGGTGGTGACTGGTCGATAGTCTCACATCAATTTGAGCCGACCGACAGCAACTTCGCCAAAAATGAGAAATAAATTGACTACCTCGATCCGAAATTAGAACCGAAGGAAAACCGTGCAGTCGGACGATGTTTTCGAGAAATTCTTGGGCCAGAGTTGCTGCTGTTGGCAAGCCTTTGAGCGGAATGAAATGCGCCATCTTGGAGAATAAGTCCACGATTACTAGAATCGTATTGTATCCGGAGCATGGAGGTAGATCGGTAATGAAGTCCATAGAAAGCGTATGCCAAGGGCGAGGTGGGATGTCAATAGGGCGTAAGAGGCCTGCTGGTCTTTCCTTTTGACTCTTGTTTTGGGCGCATACTCCACAGGACATTATAAAGTCTCTGATATCTTTTTTCCAAGACGGCCACCAGAAGTAGCGCTTGATCTTTTCTGAGGTCTTGGCTATACCGGGATGACCTTCCATTAAAGAGTCGTGATAACAAGAGATTACTTTTTTCTGTAAATCTGTGCTGGGTAGGTATAATCGTTCTTGGAAATACAATAAGTTGTCCTTTACTGCAAAGTCCTTTCCCTGCAGATGCCAATTCTGTATGTCTGCTGGAGTTACAAGTTGCCTGGCTTTATCCTTAACTTCCTCTATGGATTCTGTGGTGATTACACCCAGAATTCTTTGTTCGGGAATGATTGGTACAGGTTTAGGGTTGATCAAGTGTTCTTCCACTCCCATCCGAGAAAGGGCATCGGCTTTACCGTTCTTGGTACCAGGTCGATAGGTAATTATGAAGTCAAACTCGGCAAAGAATAATGCCCAACGGAGTTGTCTAGAGGATTGGGCTTTTGCGGTTTTCAAATATTGCAGGTTTCGGTGATCCGTAATCACAGTAACGGTGTGTCGGGCCCCCAGCAGATAATGCCGCCAAGCCTTAAAGGCAGACTTGATAGCCAGAAGTTCCTTGTCAGTAATCGTGTAATTGACTTCAGGAGGCGAGAATTTGCGGGACCAAAATGCCACGGGATGCAACTGATTGGTTACCGGGTCCTTTTGTGATAGAACTGCCCCCATGGCAAGGCTTGAAGCATCAGTTTCCACGATATAGGGGAGTTCTGGGCGAGGGTGTTTTAAGATTGGTGCAGAGATAAATTTAGTCTTCAAATCCTGGAAAGCTTGTTCCGCCTCGGTAGACCATTCAAAATGTTTGTTTTTCTTTAACAAGGCAGTGATGGGCTGGACTATTCGAGAGAACTCGGGGATAAACCTGCGGTAAAAGTTAGCGAAGCCTAACATGCTTTGCACACCTTTTACGGAGGATGGTGATGGCCATTTGAGAACTGCATCGACCTTCTTTGAATCCATACACACTCCGCCAGGTGATAATATGAATCCCAAGAATTCAACTTCAGTCACGTTGGAAACACATTTTTCCAAGTTAGCGAAAAGTTTGTGTTGACGCAATCTTTCGAGGACCATTTTCACGTGTTTCCGATGTTCAGATTCCGATGAAGAATAAACGAGAATGTCGTCGATGTAAACAACAACACACACATCTATGAGCTCTCTGAGGACATCGTTCATAAAATATTGAAAGGCGGCCGGGGCATTGCAAAGTCCGAAGGGCATGACCTGATATTCAAATAGCCCATACTTGGTGCGGAAGGCCGTCTTCCATTCATCGCCCTCTTTTACTCGTACCAAGTGGTAAGCTCCTCTAAGATCCAGCTTTGTATATATGCATGCTTTTCTGACTTGGTCCAGGAGTTCAGGGATCAAAGGTAATGGATATCTATTCTTAACGGTGATCTGGTTCAGGGAGCGATAATCGATACAAGTTCTAAGGTCTCCTTCCTTTTTTGGAACGAAGAACAAAGCTGAAGAGGCAGGGGACTTGGAGGGACGAATAAACCCATTTGCCAGGTATTGATCCAGGTATTGTCGAAGGTGAAGGTTCTCAGGCTCGGTGAGGGCATAAATTCTACTACAAGGAGGAGTAGATCCAGGTATCAGGTCTATCTGGCAGTCATAAGACCTATGAGGAGGTAGAGAGTTAGCCTGCTCCTTCCGGAAAACATCTTGGTATTCTAGGTATTCGGGAGGTAACTGGGGAGTCTCTGAAGAAATTGCTGCCAGTGCAACACCAGGTGGAGGGTGACACGTAGAGACACATTCTGGAAACTGGACCGTTCTTGCTCGCCAATCGATCAGAGGATTGTGTTTCTCTAACCAAGGTATTCCTAGAATAATCTGGAACTGAGGGGCCTTGATCACATCGAACACGATCTTCTCATGGTGTCCATCTTGACTTACTAGCGTCACCTCTTGAGTGGTGTGCGTTACTGGCCCGGAGGCTATCTCCGTACCATCCACCGTAGTAATGACGTCCTTTACAGCCTTGGGACAAAGAGTTAGATTCATCCTCAAAACCATTTCATGATCCACATAATTGCCGATGGCACCGCTGTCGACGTAAGCTTCAATTGCATGTAATCGACCCGGATTATCAGGGCTAATGAGGACCATAGGTATCACGAAATGCGAGGTCACGGAACTGGTTTTCACGCTCGGCAAGAGGACCTCTATTCTTGTCGGGCGAGGTCGTTTCCCTGCTCAGAGTTTGTAACTGTGGTAACTGCAGCTCCTACTGCCTTCTTGGCAGGTTTCACCGGACAGTCTCGAAGAAAGTGCCCTGAGTTTCCGCAATATAGGCATAATTGCAACTGTTTTCTCCTTTCCCGCTCCCTTTGTGTTAGAGGACCTTTCAGACCCCCTATTTGCATGGGTTCCCCGGAGTCTACTCCTTTGGAAGGAGTTGGCGGTTTGGAAAATACTCGAGCATCAAACTTGGAACGATCGGCCTTCCTGTTCTGCAGTCTGTGATCTATTTGAACGACCAAGTCTATATAATCCGAACAGTCTTGTGGGGGATTCACTACTTGGGCTAAAACGTCTTTGAGCTCTCCACGTAGACCTCTATAAAACAGCGTAATCCTTTTGTCCTCAGGCCATTGAGATTCCACTATTAGTCTATTGAAAGATGCAATATAAGCCAAAAGGTCTTGATTACCCTGTCGCAACGAAAGAAGCTCATTGTCCAAGGCCTGCCCCTGTGCATGTTTTGCGAACAGTTTTTCCATACTAAGCTGAAAGGCTTGAAAATCATGGAGAACCGGATCATCTTGATTAACTAGAGGGATCGACCAGTCTGCCGCATTGCCACTAAGGTACGAAAGTACAAAAGCTACTTTAGCTTGATCAGTTGGAAAGGCTGCTGGCCGGCATAAGAAGTGCAACCGGCACTGATTGATAAATACCGCAAACCTCTTTGGGTCACCAGAAAATCGTTCGGGCGGAGCCAGAGGTACATTCCCAGGTGGGTTGATCTGCACTGGATTCATAGAGTATGTTGAAGGAAGATTTGCCCCTGATGCGGGTAGCGGGGTCTGTCCGGCTTGTGACTGTAGCAATTGTCTAGCAAGATCATCTGTTCTCTCCTTGGAAATAATTAGTTCCCTTCTTAGAGCGTTCGTTTCCTGACGAGCTGCATGCACTTCTGCCCTTAGTTCCCCAAATAACCGGGCTAGGTGGTCAGTATCCGAGGTTTCCATAGCGCCTGGGCGAGAGTTTTGCGGTAGGCTTTGCGTTCTGTAACGCTCACCTGATTCTCGCAGAGGCGCCGGTCTTGACTGGGCGACTACCGTATCTTCAAAGGTGATGTGCAGCACCCGATTGGCTCTTTGGGCTGGACCTCTGTGCCCTGTATGCCTGACGTGCAGAGTAAGATGTCTGCACATAGAAAATACGGGGTTAATGAACTGGGGTTATTGGGGTGTCCCTATCTCTTTCCTCTTCTCCTCTCCTGTAGACCCCCACAGGTTAACGCTCTCACCTTAGGTAAGTGAATGCCGAGCTCTCCATCTGCCTCGGGGCAGGGTGCTGTAGCCAGTTTCTTCACTGGATAGGTAGCGCAGGCCTCTTGACTTCAGAGGACTGCTGTCCGTCGTTTACTGCACGAACGGTAAGTTTCGAGTAACTCAAATGTCTTTAAAGTCTTTAATAATGATGTCTCTTGTTTTGCAGGGTTCCGGCGATGGCGGATGACGGGCTGAAGTGAGTTGAAGATGGAGCCCGTGTGATGAATAGAAGCGCCTGGAAGCACGTAAGTTTTGCAGGTATAAGTTCGGAGCGGCTGCAGGGTGCCGGGATACCCACTGGGTTAGATGTGGAAAGGAGTAATGGCACGTGAGTATTAAAGTTCCCCAATGTCTTTAAACGCACCTTGTTTTGTCTTTCAGATGCGAGATGCAGCGCCGACGGCCTCCGGAGTGTGCGAAGAGTTGGTAAGCTTTTGTCTTTCAGATGCCGGAATGCAGTGTGAAGACCTCCGGAGCGCACGAAGAGTAGGTAAGCCTTTGCCTTTCAGATGCCGGAATGCTAACCTGTTCTTTCTTGTCTTTATAGGTGTTGCTGAAGACTGGATTCAGGATGGTAAGCCTTTTTCCTTAGGCCCAGGACCGGATGCAGAAGACACGATGAGCGTTCTGCTGCAGAGGGTGCAGAATAACGCAAAGCAAGATTCATCCACCGGGTGTGGTTTAAATAGCCTCCTGTAGTGCTTAGGTGTCTCCTTCCACAGCCACGCCTAAGTAAGAAAAGAGTTCCTGGTAAAAAAAGAGTTCCTGCCTTCCAGAAGAGTTCCAGTGTTCTGAATCTAGGGAGTGGCTCCAGCCCCACCCAACAGGAAAAGTAGTTCCAAACAGAAGAGGATCAGAGGCTCAACTGGCAGGCAAGTAAGCAGCATGGTCTGCTGCAGGTAAGTCCACCCAAGCATTATGAGCCCGGCGCTTCCAGCGCTGGGACTGGGCATATTTATGAGCCTGGTGCCACTGGCGCCAGGACTGGGTCCAAAAGGTCCCAATTGGGACTGGTTGGCACTCGGAACCTGGGTTATGGATCTGCTTCCAAGGGAGTTGGGAAAACCCTGACCTTTTGGAAGCAGAGATCATGACATTCATAAAAGAGCGAAAGCCTCTGGTGTTCCAAGAAACAAAATTTAAATAAGTGGGTACATCACCATTCCATATGCAATCTTGGTAATTTTGATATTACTTAATACTTGTCTTGTCGAGAATTTCGATTTGATTGCTATAATGAGATAAAAAAGAAATTTCAAACCCCATCTTTAGAAAGAGTTGGGAAAACAGTAAGAGATAAGAGATAGTCAACAATAGCAGGTGAGATCAATTTAACCAGTGTCCAATTTCTTGTGCTGTTAAGGGTTGGAAGTAACACTAAATCAATGTCTTTCATGCTAATAGTAGAAAGTTGTGGAATGCAGTGAATAGGTTGCAGCACCTGCTCTCTGTTTAGAAATGGGCTGTTAACTGTTTTGAATAATTCAGTGATTTTACTCGATCTTGCTCCATTACCATATCTTTCTGGGCACAAATCTACACCAACATGTTTCCAGCAGTCTCAAGAGTGATGTAAAGATTCCATGTTGGCTTTGGATTTAGCACCCATGAGATTCCCAACAATGTTGCCTGCCTCTTCGCTTTGGTTAACAGTGTGAGCATTATGGTCCAATAGATGGAAAGGGGCCGATCTCCAGCAGAGTCAAGGGAAACTATAGAGGCTGCCCTGGCAATAGGTGTTTTGGGTTGATGTAACCAAGTATCCAACGTGCCTGGAGGGTGCTTTTTCCCAGGACAATTGGGCTTTCTCTTAAGATGCTTTTGGGTAATGTCTATAAGGTCATAGGTATTAACTGTGGAGATGCATGAAAGTTTAGGTGGGGATGTGATTTCTAGTGAGCCTATGCTTTTTTTACAAGGGCCCTGTTTGCCATTTGCCTTGGGTTCTGTTTTAGCAGGTTCTTTCATTTTTTCTTCTAATTGTTCTTTCGTCTATATCTTTTCCTGATGCCACAGGATGTCATGAGGGGGGAACCATTCTGGTCATCATTAGCTTCTACAACAGTACAAGGCTGAGAAGAAGGTGTCGCGACATGCAACTCCACAGCATCAACTGCAATGGGCTCAGCCTGTATGGATTCTAAGTGTGGCACACCTTACATCAATAACTAGCCGTTGTTGCTGGAAAAAGAGTTGTGCTCATTAGAGTGATCTTCATACTTTCTGTCAGGATCACTGTTGTTTAAAATGGTGTTCATAATTTTACCAATGGTACTACCTTTTGCTCCTTTGAGATGGTAGTACAAAGGGTAAACAACCCTTTGAGTGGTCTGAGCAAAGAGCACATCTCTTTAGATATGTCGGAAGAGTGGGTCCTGCCATTAATGTCAGGATCATTAAAAAAATCATAGAGTTCCTCTGCAATTTTTCCCAAATCTGGGAATTTAGAAAGATCGAGGCCAATAATGTTACAAGGAGCTTCCATGCATAGAATGGGAGAACTCGGCAGTGGAAATACAATTGATTCACGTCGCAAGCTATAGCACATGTTCAACAGAGAATTATCAGTAGGTGGTAAAATAGAGCTATTTGTGTGCGACAATACGAATATGGTACACCCTCGTGTAGCTCCATATTATTTGTTTTATTTATTTATTTATTGTGCATTTGCAAGGCACGTATACATCAAGTAAATTGTGTGTCAAAGTGCCCACAAGGCAACAGGGAGGAAATGAAAAACAAATATAACAATGAAAGATAGAGGCAGACCTTGTGAGCATTCAGAACGTGCAAGTGCAGAGAGAGAGGGGATGATGGAGTGTGGGTTAAGTGCTAGGTATCAAATTCAGTGATTTTATCCCATTCCTTTGAAATATTGTCTTCCAAATCCTTTGGATGAGCATAGACAGGAGCAATGTTAAGTTGTGTTTTTTTCACATGCAGAGCTACAAAGCTGATAAGCTTTATTCTTAGATGCATACTCAGAAAAACATGCAAATCCTTAAGTGGGCGATGAGAGTGAGCTCTTGGCACAAGATAAACAGAAGGAAAAATGTACTTACCCTCACTTAAAAGAGCAGCAACAGTGAGCAGCCAGAATGCTCGACTGCCATTCGCAAAGTAATGAGCAACAGGCAACGCCCACTACATCAGTTCTTAAAGACACAGCAGTTAGAGGAGGGGCCACCAATCCCATGCAAGTCATTTTCAATGTCCAGAAAAACACAGAAGAATGACACAGTGCTCAGGACTGCTTGACTGCACTTCCCAAAGACACACATTGTCAACAGTTTTTTAAAAATATTAGCTGTGTCTTCTAGACTTTGTGAAAAAATGAGATCATTGACATAAAAAATTATTGCTTTGTACATCTGGGATTGTTTCTCAGTCCATCTTCTGGATCATAATTGGTATGGCATTTTCTTACCACATTAGGTAGATGTATGACAGTCTTCGTTAGAGTCAGCTGTGAACCATTATTTAGTTTTGATGATTTTTTTTGGCACTTGCGCGACAAAATTGCCAAAACCATAGTTACTGAAGAGAGAGAGGGATTATGGGTTCTGAACTGAAAATATCTGGTTGGCATAGCAACAGCACTTCCTTGGCATGAAATAACCAAATCACTAAAATGGAATGAGAAGTTCCCTAACAATATTTGCTCCAATGATATATGATATGATATGGCATTTATAACGTTCCTGTACACAAGTGTTTCTGGGCGCCAACACAAGTGTTTCTAGGCGCCAGTCAGCAGCAGCTTTGTAAGAAGCAAGTCTGGTGCCAAACCTTCCTTTTCCCAGCTGCGCAGTGATCTCCTAGTGGGCTTTTTTGGGCTTTTTTGCATGGACAATTGGGCTATTGTTGGGATACTTTTGACAGAAGATCTGTTATTTTGTCCTCTTGAGGCTGCCTTTCTAAAGAAACACACTCATCCAATGCCTACTCTCTCTTCCCCCCAGCCCCACTCTCTATAACCCCACCCACCCAATCCCAATCTCTCTACCCCCACTCACCTACCTCACCCCCATTATGTGTGCTGGTTGGGTTTTGTTTGGGCTAGTTTGGGCTACTTTTGTCAAGTCCTCCTGAGGCTGCTTTGTTCTTCATGTTTTTGCCCCAACCAACTACCATCACCCACCCACCCCCACTCTACTCTCTATACCCCCAACTGTCCACACTACCACCACTCTCTTTACCCCAACCCACCCATTCTACACTCGCTTTCTCCACCACCACCTGCCCTAACCCCACTCTCTAACCCATCCACCCACCCTAACCTAATCTCTCCACCCCCAAACACCCACTCAACCCCGCTCTCTCTAGCCCCACCTATTCAACTCCCGCTTTCTCTACCCCACCCACCCTAACCTCACTCGCTAACCCACCCACCCTACCCCACACTCTCTACCCCCACCCACCCTAGCCCCACCATCTACCACCACCCACCATCCTTCTCCCACTCTCTCTGCTCCCACCCATCCTACCCCCACTCTCTCTATTAACAACCCACCCTCCCTACCACTGCTATCACTACCCCACCCACCCTACAACCACTCTCTCTACCCCACCCACCCTACCGCCACTCTCTCTACCCCACCCACTCACCTACCCTCGCTCTCTAACCCACCCACCTTACCCCCACTCTCTCTACACCCTCCAACCCACTTTCTCTACCCCCACACTCCCTACCCTACCTCCACTCTCTCTACTCTGAACACTCCCCCTAACCCTACTCGCGCCTTGAAAAACTTGTGTACAGGCGCGTTACAAATGCCATATCATATCATATCATACTCTCTCTACTCCCACCCACCCTACCCCCACTCTCTCTCTACGCCACCCTCCCTACCTCCACTCTTTCTACCAGCACTCACCCACCCTGCCTCCATTCTCTCTACCCCCACCCAACCGCCCCCAACCGCCCCTCTCTAAAACCCACCCACCCCCACTCTCTACCCCTTTCATCCTTCCTCTTTCTACTCCCACTGTCTCTACCGATACCCACCCACCCTACCCCACTCTCTCTACGCCCACTACCCCAACTCTCTCTGACCCAGCCACCCACCCCACCCTATCCCCATTCTCTCTACCCCCACCCAACCGCCCCTCTCTAAAACCCACCCACCCCCACTCTCTACCCCTTTCATCCTTCCTCTTTATTTCTTACCCTTTCTCGCTCATATCTCCTCTTGCTCATCATCAATGGCGCCCTCTCGATCGATTCCTCCCTAGCACTATTCTCCTTCCTTCTCATTCTCTTGCACACCCGGGCCTCTTATCGCATCCTCCTTTGAAACTCTGCACTCTCCCCCTACATGTCCCCACTACAGCAATGTGGGACCGTGCCTCAGGAAGCTGCCCATGTCACCCCCTGAGAAATGGTGACACATTACTCTAGGGCACAGGGACCCTTCCCAGGAGGTCTCTTTGGAACCAGTGCTTCAAAGCCTATCATGATTTAACAAAGATACTCTCACACAAGGGTTTTGATTACTTGAGTCCTTTTGAAGTAGGCAAACATGTGAAGAGTGTGGAGCTAGCCCAGATGAGAGGTTTAGGCCCAGAGATTGAATTCTGCTAGGGCTCCCTAAGCTTTCTGCTCCTACCCACTTCCTGCATACAAAGCACTCTAGGTATATTAATGATATTGAATTATATAGCTCTTATGCCTAAGTGCTTTACATAGAACATATATACATACAATATCACCCAACCGAAGTACTCATTTATTGACCTCAGAAGGATGAAAGGCTGAGTTGGCCTTGCCAGGATTCAAACCTGTGACCTGCAGATCACAAATAGATCACAGCAGCGAGCGCTCAACCCGCTGAGCTATCTTACCAGCTGATACCAGAAGACAAATGACACTGTTTACAGTTCCTGGGATTGGACCCCTGACTACAGGTTTTGGACCGATCCTCTGTGGCAATTTACCTTTATAAGGGGAGAAAATCCTACCTTTTCTTGATTATATCTTTGGACTTCAAAGCTAGAAGGATTCTCCTGGAACTCTGTTGGGAATACAGTCTATTCCAAAGTCCTCTGCCATAGGATGAAGATGAGTTTCCTTGGAAACGACTTCTCCCTACCCACCTCAGGGGCACATTTGGCATGGCACTACTGTGGACCGAGGCCTCTCTGCTGTCTGTGCACTGGATCCAGGATCCTGCTCTATAGCGGTGACGGACTTCCGGTAGGTGCCAGACAATTTTCATGGAGTGGAAATGTGGAACAAAGAAGTCACCTTGTCCCTGCAGACCCTGTAGTGGATATCATGACAGTAATCACTGCTGCTTTAGTAGTAGTGTGGGGCTTAGTAGGCATTTTAGGCATCACTCATCCCTGTACTTCTGCAGTGCAGTAGTGATTACATCACAACTTGTCCCTCCAAATGGCTAAATCCATGAAGGCAAGCCTACATTCATATAAGAGTTTGATGATTGAACCACCAGAGGCCACTGAGTCATATCTGCCCAGTTCCTTCCTAGGCATAGGCATTTGTTCTCAGCCATTGAGCATATGTTCTGTCATTGCATAGGCTCAATTGGCATTTTGTATTGTTCACAATTTATTTTGAATCACAATAGCGACAAATAAGAATTGTACAAATTATTTTATGCCTTTAAAGCCTCTGATCCCTTATGCAAAATGCAACAAAAACAAATTGAGTATTACCAGTCATGTGACTTCTGGCAACCTAAACAGTCGCAGCTTTCAGCATTTAACAGAAGAGAGAAAAGAATGACATCAATCTAGACACCATCATTATGGATTTGATAGATGTTAGGTCCAGTTTATCATTAATTGATGCAATTGATGGCTATGCTTTCCACACACTCCCCACCAGCTGTTTACTGATTACTCTGAACCTCACCCCATGCAATTTGATAGGTTCAATCTTACTTTTTATACTAAATAATGATAATGATATGATAGGTTATTGATAACGCACTTAATACCCAGAGGTTTCTAAGCACAGACCTGGGGATCGAACCTGTGGTGGTCCGTGTCATCTTGCTTCCAAGGCCAGCACGTTGCCCCTGAGCTATCCTCCCGAGACTAGGCGCAACAGTAAGATCTCCTACACTTCCCAAGAATTGTTACAAGGCACAAGACTACGCTCTGGCTTTACCCCAAACCATAATCTGCTGTTAGCATCAATTTATCTTTCAAATAATCTATAACTCAGAGTAGCATTATATTTTTTATGTGTCGTTCACTGTCTGCCAATTATATCAAATAGTGCGATTGTTCATTACTGTGACTATCGTTTTTTGATGGATAATTACCAAATTATTATCCAAATAATTGTGGAAGAAGGTATCAGTGGCACGTCGAAAACCTACCGGTAATCTTTCAAGGGCTAAATTTCAGCCGCAAAGACCTGGACTTGTCCAGAAAAAAAGTGCAAATCAGAAAAATACAAATTGACGTCTAAGGGGCTTGGAATACAGCATTTTTTAAGACCCTTTCCATTTCCGATTTCCTCCCATACAGATCTTTACCTAAGTGTTAGAGTAGACAGTGATGATAACTATGTGTAATACATGGATTACCCCACTGAGCAAGTTTTCTCCAAAATAGATCACAATTCACAATGTCAAAGGCTGTGGAAAAATGTTTACAAAGTAGCAATAAAGGTTTTTGGGCGGATTTAGGGATGCTTGTTATAAAATGTTAAATGAAAAAACGAATTATAAATTCACTTACATTACAGCCAATCAGCAAGCAGCAGTATTTAATTCGACAGTTTACAATTTTGTATAGTAAAGCATGGCAATGAATACATACACCACAAGGGCAGTATTGTAGAAAGCATACCTGCATTTCTGGCTGTCCATTTACATATACTGTGTTGTTATTCACCATTTCTACGATTGCAACACCGAGATTACAGCGGATTCCGAAAGAAATGCAAAAGCCCAGGCCACTCATGATGGCGATGATGTAACGCTTCGGCACCCCACAGCAGTAGCAGTCGAAGAGCGGCGGCTTCGGTGTGGAGGCCTGCACGGGCCTTCCTTCTTCCGTTAATTCAATGTGATCCTCTTCCACATTGACGCCGTCAATTTTCCTGTAGAAACATATACAGAGCATTTACAATGAAAAACATAGCAAATAACCCCATTATACAGAACAGCTTTTGAACAAAAATATTAAATGCAATTTTCGCAGGTAAGGAGCTGCACAGTTATACAAACATCATATTTCATGGGGAAATCATCTGATGCGTAACCGAGTCCCCTTTACTCAAACTTATAATGTTTTAGTAAAATTAATAACTACATGTTAAACTTGAAGTAGTTTCAATTTAAAGAATTACAATCAGTGGGTTAGGCATAATGGAGAAAAGTATTTTCATTTGCATTCGATTTGTGTATGACACTAGCTTACCTGGGTGGAAAATCCCCAGTGCTACAATCCAGCATAATGCAAGACGTGCATAGGTAATTTAGTGATCAAAGAGAAAGCTGACATGTTTTTAAGGTCCCTTTAAATTGTAATTATATTGGAAGAGGTTTCGGCATCCACGTAGCAAAGCGCAGGTGTCATGTATGTTGTGAGTAGTACAGAAACATAGCATCTAGAACAGGACATTTGGCTTCTCTCTGTATGTTTTACACAGCAACAGACCTAGCTTTCATAGTCAATGGTGAGAGATCATGGGAGACATTTGTGTAGAACATCTGGAGAGACCCATCTTGTAGATCCCTATCCTAGAATACCGATGACCAGACCTCAGGCACTGCTTCATGTAATGGATGTAGACTTTCTAGTGGGTTTATTTTGCAGAGTCCCTGGGTGCTTCCAAATCGATGTCACGGTGTAACAGTGTAAGCGTATTTACATTTGCGTTAGAATACCTTTGCATATGTATTTTGTGCTTGTACGTAGCATGATTGGGTTGCGTTCTAAGGTGCCTACGTATCGGCAAGATGTTACAATGAAGGCTGTGTTGTGTGGAAGTGTTACCATTTTACGTTTGATCAGTTGACGACCAAGAGCCTAAAATGGTGCAGAACAGCAGCCATCATTGTGGCAATGAAGTTGGAGCCACAGCCACGCTAAAGGATTGTGGTGCAGAATGAATACCAATTGGTTGGCAAGCACATGAGTGCCCATATGGCTGTGCGCAGATTAAGTAAGCGACAGTCCCAGGCACAGATGCGCCTACCTACACGCCCCGCTTGAGATCAAGTAGGCGGGTTTAGCCGCATGAGAACCAGAATCACGACCACGTGCCGCTTTGGTACCAAAGGAAGTGGTCTATGTCATATGGGTGGTCGAGCAGTATTGAATCGAGATCGGATGGTCCTGCAAAGCCATGACACCAGGATGTAGCCGTTGGAACGTCCACTATTTATGTAGCAGATTAAATGTATGTTACGGATTTTTCTGTTTGCTATTCATTTTGTAAAACTGTATAAAAGCACTGAGGTTCCTGTGCTCTGGGACGAGGATGCTATGCTGGTTGTCACAACCCATTTCTGTACAGTTGAGTGGAAATACACCTTGCCTCTACCTTTGCTGCCTGTTTCCCTGTTGGTTTAATTGGATTATGTTTGGTGATGAATTGTGGCTTTCTGCTTTTGGTACTGTCACGCCTCGGATTCACCATGCCCATTTGGGTTGGAAATGGAAGTTATGGACTACTTTCTTTTGAACCCCTTTGTGCACAAAATGGATAAGCAGCCCAATTGAAACCTCTAAAGTGGTTTCAGAAGAGAGCTGCCTGTGAAGGTTGGTGTTTCCCCTCTGGCTGCGCAAGTGTGAGCCAATACATAAAAGTAATTGTTAAAAGGGGAACAGTTCGAATAAAAAGGACACATTAGACTGAAAACCTAGATAGATAATGCAAAGCACAATGGAGGGGGATCAGAGAATAATGGAGGAAATGAAAAATGCCAGCCAGTAGGTGGGAACTGCGGGGAGAAAAGGCACGCAGGGTGGAAGTCAAAATACTTTCATAAGAACACAAAGGCAGGCCAGTAGATGCACGATATATTCGAATATAAAAAGTAAATATGGGAAGAAACCAATCAAAGGAGCCAGTACCACTGGATAGAGGTATGGCCGCATATTGCATGTTTATAAGATACTGACCAGCAAACATTTAGATATCTAAACAAAAATGGAATGTTCTAAATAATGATGCTTTTTCACACGGGTACTGTTCTGTTCTGTAGTATGGGCTCAACATTTATACTAGCAGATTGGGATGTCTTTCTGAATTGGTTTGCACAGGGTTGAAAAGATGAGGGCACTCAATATTAAGAAACTTAGAATATTAAGAAACTTAGAAGAGACAAATATGAAATTATGCCATTAATTAGGAGGTGAGTAACAGCATAAGAAGTGAATAACGGAAGGGCAAGGATGCAACTCGACTGCCCCCATGGCTGTGTTACACTTACAACTGACAGACATTAAGATGGGGAGGATTCAGGTGAGATAGCAGGAGAGTATATCATAAAGACTCTCAGGATGCATTGTACAACGCAAGCAGCTCAAGCACAAGTGGTGTGACCAATACAGGAGATGTAAGTGCAACTCCCAAAGTGCATTCCAGCCCCAAGATCTGGCTGGTCAACAGGAAGCGAATCCATCATCACTCCCTCCCATAATCACACTGGTGGCAGCTGGGGAGCAGGTGTAAGTGGATCTAGGTCACCTGGCCTAAGCCCCGCCCACCTGGTGCCTTCCTGGTTGGTGCTCTTTTTCACCACTTAGCAAGCCCACCCACCTGGTGCCTTCCTGCTTGCTGCTCTTTTCCCTACTTAAAGAGGCCTCCAGCCTCTTTTCCTTTGCAGCTGGGGAGCAGGTGTAAGTGGATCTAGGTCGCCTGGCCTAAACCCCGCCCATCTGGTGCCTTCCTGGTTGCTGCTCTTTTTCACCACTTAGCAAGCCCCACCTACGTGGTGCCTTCCTGCTTGCCGCTCTTTTCCCTACTTAAGAAGCCCTCCAGCCTCTTTTCCTTTGCAGCTGGGGAGCAGGTGTAAGTGGATCTAGGTCACCTGGTCTAAGCCCCGCCCACCTGGTGCCTTGCTGCTTGCCGCTCTTTTCCCTACTTAAGGAGCCCTTCAGCCTCTTTTCCTTTGCAGCTGGAGAGCAGGTGTAAGTGGATCTAGGTCACCTGGCCTAAGCCCCGCCCAGCTGGTGCCTTCCTGCTTGTCGCTCTTTTTCCTACTTAGGGACCCCTCCAGCCTCTTTTCCTTTGCAGCTGGGGAGCAGGTACAAGTGGATCTAGGTCACCTGGCCTATCCCTGCCCACCTGGTGCCTTCCTGCTTACCGCTCTTTTCCCTACTTAAGGAGCCCTCCAGCCTATTTTCCTTTGCAGCTGGGGAGCAGGTGTGAGTAGCTCTAGGTCACCTGGCCTAAGCCCCGCCCACCTGGTGCCTTCCTGCTTGCCGCTCTTTTCCCTACTTAAAGAGCCCTCCAGACTCTTTTCCTTTGCAGCTGGGGAGCAGGTGTAAGTGGATCTATGTCACCTGGCCTAAGCACCATCCACCTTCTTAGCCCTGCCTCTTCCTTCCTGCTCTTAACTCTTAGATCAAGGGCGTCTCTCGCCCGGGCGTCCAAAGTGAAGGGCAGTCAAAGAAAAGGGCAATTCCTGTTTAGACCTGTTCGGACGAGGAGGATCCAGGACCCGAACCCCTGCTCAGGCAGCAGGTAAGTATGCAACGACATGTGTTTACACCCTCTGTCCCCACAGGTCATCCTCACCCTCTCTGCTCCCCCTATGTTGTTCCCTTGTGCCCCCCCCCTTCCCGCACACAGGAGTCTGTCCTGATACATTCTGGTTTCACCATCACTATCTTGTGACCTATGCTGGATTTTACTTTTATGGACTTCATTGATTCATGGTGCGTTACCCTTTCTCAACTCTCATGCTGGACTTCCTTTGCATCTTGTACTCATGGTGACCCTGAATCATGCTGTTCCCATCTTCATCTTGTATCCTGGCTTGCAACATTAGGTGTTGCTACTGACTTCTGCAGTTGTATTGGCTCTCCCCTCTTGCTTCTCCATTCTCTCCTCCCCTCTCCCTTTTCCTATCTCCTCCCCTCCTCCCCTTGCTTTCTTCTATGCACTTACTCTATCAGAATTGTCCCTGCACCTAGTATGATAACAACCTCATCTGTCTCTCCCCCATCCCCTTACTGTCCCCACCCCCCTCCAGCACTATCTGAAACGTTGGCAGGCCTAGTACGATAGTCGCTTGTTTTGTTCCTCCCCTTCCTTTCTGCACCCCTCTCCTTCACCTTTTGTTTTTCTCCGGCTCTACCAAAAATGTCGTCAGGCCTAGTATGGTAGTCGCCTGTCTGTTTCCATTTCCTTCCCACTCTCCCTCTCCCTTATCTATGTCGTAGCTCTTGCACTATCTGAAATGTCGTCAGTCCGAGTTCGATAGTTAATTTGACATCCTTACTGTTCATGGCCTGTAAGAATGTCATTGTATTTTCCCTTGTTCCCTCCCTTGCCTTGAAGAGCTTTGAAACACATTGTGTATAGGCGCTATATAAATAAACTATCATATCATATCATATAGCGCAGAAATAACACACCTCCAAGTCCCACTGAGACAGTTAACAGGAAAGGGTGCTGATGAAGCTGATAGCTTGGTAACATTACATCATGGACTCATGGAACTTGAGTTCACAGAGGAGTTACATACAGTGATACAGTGCTCTAATACCTTATGATATATAATTGGTTATTTATAACGTGCTTAATACCCAGAGGTTTCTAAGCACCGTGTTGCCTTGTTTTCAAGGCGAGCACGTTGCCCCTGATCTATCCTCCCGAGCCTGAACTAACATGATCAGCTCATGAGAGTGTTTATGCATGTTGAAGTGCACCAACATTTGATTCAAGAGAGTAGCGGGACATAGAGCATGTGATTACTGCAGTGTGCAGTTGTTAGACTGATTGGGGAAACATTTCTAATTGCCAGCAGAAGACAGATGAATCGCCAACTGATTTTCCTGGATCACTGAATGGTTGTTTTTTACATTATCATTCAGGAATAAATAAGTCAGGTGAGATGGCAGAGGAAGAAATAGCAGAGGCCTGTGTACAGGGGCTGCTGCCTAAGGTGTAGCCAGAAAAACAAGCTGGTGTTAATTGGATGGCAAACGAAGCGCCTTTCTGAGTTAATTCTGCTTGCAAATCAAATGAAAGAGTCTAATGAGGGCACATTAATGGCCTTCCAGATACAGATTTGACAACAACAGAAAACAAAGCTGGGACAGGGAGGGCAGGGTTCATGAATATGCGTGTTGGTGGGCTGGTACTAAGAAGAGGCAAAGTAGGTAACCTGGAAAGAGACAGTGGGTGTGTAGGTGGTACTCATGACCAGCAAAGACATTTAAATGGTTTTATGATCAGTAACACGGCCTGTCACTGTTGTAAACAGGAGGGTCATTGCTATGAATGGTACTAATCAGCCTCAGCTCCAACCTACTTGAGGAGGCCTGTGGCTCTTTCCACCACTCGTTTTCCAAACATGACTGCCAGAGCAGTTTCAAAGGCGCAACAGAATAATGATTAGGATTGACAAGGGGTAGCTGACATCAAATTTCAAGCCAGTAGACCAGGAAGGACTGCATCTTAATTGTAAAATCAATGGTAAATAAATTGAATGTTTAAACGACATTGGAGGGAATCCCTCTGCAAGAAAAGCAAAGGAGTTTAAGGAAATTGTCCCTGAAACTGAGCGAGTGGTCAGAATTTCGAAGACAGTAATTCATCCTGTCACTGAACCACTTACTGATTGTGACTGTTCCATTGTTGAGCCCCCTAAACCCAGTGAATCGGTTAGGGAGAGACCTACTATGAAAACTGGGATGATATATTTATTGTACCCCAAGTAGAGCTTCTTCAGATATTCCCATTGAAGATGAAAATGAAGTAATTCCTATACTGTGAGATGAGCTAGAAAATAATTATTATCAATCATGTAGTGAAGGCAATGATTTAGATGAACTGATTGCTTAAGAACCCCAAGAGTTGTGGTCTCAGCACGCCAGTGATGTAGATTGTATTCATAACTGTAGACAAGTATGCATCCACATAGACCAACATAAACTCTTTACTGAGGAATCCTCAATATCCAATCAAACCACAGGCTGAAGCAGGGAGATCTATAGTATTACATTAATTACTAGATCAGTGAATACTGATACGAACAACTAGGCCTTGTAACATCCAATTTATTACCTTTAAAAATCCTGAATGGATTTTACAAAGGCTTGTGCACTATGTATGAGCAGTAAACCCACAAGCATTTCCATCATCCCAGGTTGCTCCAAACCCTGTAACTATATTGTCATGTATGCTGCATACTGCCACATGGTTAAAAGTGGTTTTGTCTGTGTGCAAACTTCTTTTCAGTTTCAATACATTCGCACAGCCAGTATTTCTTTGCATTCTTATACCTATGCAGGCACATGACATGGACCTGCTTCCCACAGGGGAAAACAGAGGCACGGCCCTTTTTAACCAAGCTTTAAAGAAGGAGTGGAATGATATTAAATTCCTAGCAGGAGCTTACACTAGTACAATATGTTGACAATGTGTTAGTCGCATCCCCTATGTATGAAGCATGTAAACGAGACACACTGGTGTTATTAACAGCCTTGGACAAAATAGGGCATAATGTATCTAAACAAGAAGGGCAGTTGTGTAAAGAAAAAGTGCATTAATTGGGTCATGACATATCGGTAGATGAGTGGAGCATAACACAATCAAGAGTAGAAGGCATAATGCAATTGCCAAAGCCATCAATAATTAGCAAAATAGGATCCTTTTTAGGTGCCACTGGATATTGTCATTAGTTGGTGATGGACTATGCAAATATAGTAAAGCCACTACAAGAAATGACCCATTTGAACACACAGGTATCCATCCAATGGGCAGATGATGCTGATATGGCTTTACCAACCCCCAGGGCCATTTGCTACCAGACTATAAGTAGCCATTCACCCTATATTGCCTGGGAAAAGTACTGTGATAAACATTGCCCAATCGCATATTATAGTAAACCACCTGACCCAGTAGAGGCTATATTACTGCCCTGCATTCAGTCAGTTGCAGCAGCTGCACTGACTATGCAAAGTTCGGGTAATACAATGTTAGCGATTGCCCCTCATTCTCGCAGCCCCACACATCCTGACCTCCCAGTGATTAAAAACCCAAACACAACACTTGTCAACATCATAATTAGCTCAATAGGAAGAAATATCATAAAATGTTGAAAGCATTACCATTGTACGTTTTCTAGTATTAAATCTCATGTCCCAAAAATGGTGAGGAGCACAACTGTATTGTAACCATGAGTTCTCTCACCAAGGCAAGAGCAGATTAGCAGGCAACAGCCTTACAAAAAACAGATGAGGAGCTTTGTGTGGATGGATGCTGTATGAGAAATGAAAAGGGGAACTAAAGCCAGTCTACACTGTTTTTATAGCCCACAAAGTGTTATGGAGTTCACAATCAGAATGGGTAAATTGGTTACAAATAGCTGAATTGCTCGCACTTTTTCGTGCATGTATCATATCGGTGGGAAAGCAAGTCAATATGTACACCGATTCTCGCTATGCCTCGGAATTAGTATATGATTATGGCAGTTTGTTGAAGGCGCATGGCTATTTACCTGTAGTATGGACCTTTATTAAAAATGCAAAGAAGAAACCCACAGCTGATCCTTCTTGCCCAGCTAACTATCGCCCAATTTCCATAACTCCCTTTCTGGGCAAAGTCCTGGAAAAGTTGGCCATCTCTCAGCTTAACCTTCATTTCAATTATGTTGGCTGCCTCCGTGACCAACAGTCTGGCTTCAAAGCTGATGGAGCACGGAAAATACTCTACTGAACATCCATGAAGACCTGCTCTCCAACCTTGACTCTAACATTCCCTCTGTCCTCATCCTCCTCGATCTCTCTTCTGCCTTCGACACGGTCAACCATACCATCCTGCTCAACCGTCTCCGTGAAAACCTGGGTATTACTGATCAGGCCCGGACCTGGCTGACCTCTTTCCTCTCATATCGACCCTCCCAGGTCCAACTTGGATCCTTCCTTTCATCTATCATCCTCTCTACCTGTGGTGTTCCCTAGAGGTCTAACCTCTCGACTTGGCTTTTCAACCAATACCTGGCAACTCTCGCCCACTGCTTTGCCACTTTTTGTTTAAATTTCCATTGCTACGCTGACGACACTCAACTCTTTTCAGCTACCCTCTGCCACCTCCTCTCCCTCTCTCATCTCTGATTGCCTAACTGCCATTCAAGGTTGGTGTGCCACCAATGATCTTTGTCTGAATGCCAGCAAGACAGAGATCCTCCTCATCGGCACACCTTCACCATCCTTTCCCCTCACTCTCTGGCCGGCCTCCTTTGGCCCTCCTCCTACCCACACCTGCGAGGTAAGAGTCTTGTGGGCATCTTTGACTCCACCCTTTCCTTCTCCGCCCGCATCTCTGAGGTCTTTAAAATGTCAAACTTCCTACTGAACCTCCTCAGAGGTACTCTGCCTTTCCTCTCCTTCCCCCAGAAGATCATGGTATCCCAAGCTCTGGTTCTCTCTAGGTTGGACTATTGTAACAGCCTCTTTCTAAATCTACCTGCCTCTACTCTCCGCCCTCTGCAACTAATCCAGAACAGGACTGCAAGACTTGTCCTTGGCCTCAAGCCCTGGGATAGTATCTCTCCAGCTCTGAAATCTCTCCATTGGCTCCCAGTGGATGCAAGGATTAAATTCAAAACCCTCTGCATTGTCCACAAGGCTTTCTGGGGCCTAGGTCCAAAATACCTTCAGTTATCCATCCGCAAATACCTCCCCTCTCAAGCTCTTCGCTCCTCTACCTCCAACTCCCTCAGGGTCAGTCGTTTTTCAAAGAAACAAGCTAGGGGTAGATCTCTGTCTTCGGCTGGGGCCTCCCTCTGGAACAGCTGCCCTGCCACTCTAAAACTTGAGAGCCATCTTCGGTTCCGGAAGCACCTCAAGACCTTCCTCTTTTCTTCTTCCTTCGCTCCCCTTCTCCCCTGCTGATCTGTTCTCTCTTGGCACCGTGTACCTGGCCACCCTCTGTCCTCCGGGCCCAGGTACCTGCTCACCCGCCACCCTTCCGCAGTGCCTCCGGGCCACCCCTTGCACTGGGGTCTGTATCTGTACTGTGGGATGTTTTTACCCATACATCCGAGCCCTACCTCAAAAACTATGCAGTACTGGCATTGAAAACATCATGACGGCCAGAGCTTCCCAGAAAATGTACAGGGAAATGCCTGAAGAATAGGCTGCCACTCTTTTTGCCGATGTTATGGGCACAGAAGAGCACTGCCTAAAACCACCATTGGACTACCCACACAGTAGCCTGAAACCATTGGGAATGGCAATGCTGATTGCCAAAAGCAACCTAGAATTGTGGGGAATTCATTGTCTTAAATCCCAAAAATGGGTGCATTACCAGTACTCACCACTATCAGAAAGCTGGCGTTTTAAAACAACACCAGACTTTTTTTTCTTTTTTGGTGTAAAACTGAATAAATGAACCCCTAAGCAGGCCAAAGAAAGACTTACTGAGAGGTGGATCCAATGTAAAGTTATATTCTGAAGTGACTTGAAGGTTTATAACAAGACTGGCTGAGCTGTGGATTTCAGCAGTTTAAGTAAATTTGGACTGAAAGACACTAAAAATCTAAATGTTTAAAAGAAATGAGTGACCTACTTTTGAGTGTCACATAGGTTGCAATTGTTTAAATGTCATAGTTTTAAACTTAGAATCAGCATTCTAGCTGCATATGTAAAAATTGGTAGTTTATTTGAATGCAGAAAACTGGGTAACTAAAAGTGACATTAGCTGGGGCCTGACTTAAGGAACTGAATTCTGCCCACCAGCTACCCCCGACAGGAGTTGAGACTTGCACAACTGCTGTGTTCCCAGGCCTAGCTGCCTTTTTGCTGCTCCCACCAAAAGGGATCTGACACTTCTCTGATTGAATTACCTGGGCTCTGCAGGAAATTGAACAAAGCCCTGTCCTGACTCAGGCAAATGTTTTATTATGGGGGCCGTAAAAATGGCTTCCTCATGAACAATGGGCCTTCCAGGGCCCAGGCAGATGGTTTATTGCAGGGGTAATAAAAATGGCTTCCTCTTGGCAGAAACTGGGAGGGGGAGAAACTGGAGACAGAGGCTGAGCTTGAAGAAAGTGGAAAGACTGGTTTCTGTACCATGTGACCTGAAAAGACACACCCCTGTAGTCAGAATATGGTTTTAGAAAAAGATGAATAACTCATAGTACGGACTTGTCATAATTATTTAAATTGTACCAAAATTCTTGTGATTTTTCTGCCCACATTTTAAGAGGTTTTTAGAACCAGTGGCATGATCTGGGGGCAAGCTAGCAGTTAAGAGGGTATTACTTAAAATGTCTGCATGTGAAAAGTCTGATACTTCATCAATTAATGCCTGCATGCCTTGCACACATTTGGGTAAATTTGAGTAAGAATCTGATGTTGGTAACCTGACCAAAAAGTGAAATATGTTGCCATTTCTCAATGCAAGCTCTCAGGAAGAGCAGATTTGGACAGGGTATACCTCCTGTGATATGTGATGGGTGCATGTAATTTTAAACAAATGTGTACCTGTGCAAATATGTCTTTTGGGTCAAAATATAGATTGTGTGTAATTTGACAGGGGTGGGTTCTCTGTATCATAAACAGACCTCATCATGATGACACTTCATTTCATTCCCCCAATCAAGGGGAAGAGGAGGAAGTGGCCAATGACAAGTGGAGAGGGGTAGAGCCTAGTGATGCTGCACACACACCCATTTTCAAAACACATAAAAGCAGACAGTCAGGACAGATAGGGACATTCAATTCCATTTGCTGCAACGCGCTCTGCCGGACCATACCACATCCAGAGATCCAGACTTCAAATCCATCAATCTCCAGAGAAAGCTGTGCAGAAAGACCCAGAGAAAGCAGAGCAGTATCCAAAACCAGAGAGAGAGCAGAGCTGACCCAGATCACTGTGAAGTGCAGAGACCAGACCAGAGTCCAGTCTAAAACCTGACCAGATCCGTGGCGAGGCCCATTTATTTCAAAAATATATTGTGAGTAGCTAGCAGACTGTGCAGAACCAATCTCTTAGTTAAAATAATCTAATGCAAGCTATTTTAACTTGAGTAGAACTGTCACCTGTCATTTTCTAGTTGCTAGCTGTCACTTGTCTTTTTGAACTTTAAAAATTTCAAATCTGAAAAACGACCTTCACAAAATCGTTCATAACTCCGTAACCGTTGGTCTTAGAGACGTGCAGTAACTTTCCTCTGAAAGCTTAGAATCTTAGCTTGATCTTAACTTGATACCACTCACCCTGAACTTCTATAGGGAATTAAAAGCATTTTAGCATATTTTTCACTTCATTGCCAGCACATATAAAATCATTTTGGGCCTGTGATTCCAACTTCTGTAGTCTAAGCTTGCTGGGGTGAACTGAATTACATTTGATTGCATTTCTGAGAACTGTGTGCTTTCCTTCCATTTCCTTGCATTGCATAAAGGGGGGGAGTGGATTGCCAGAGAAAAGTGATTACATTGTTTTGGTGAAATCATATTGAGTATTTTCTGTACTGCATTTTCATTCAACATTGCATCCATCTGAACTTATATAAAGCATTCTCTACCACCTTATTCTTCTGTTCCTATTCACAAGTGTGCCAGTGCCAGACTATCCATTATTGATTACTGCTCATATTAAGTGTCATATTCAATTATTAAATTATTATAAAGTGTGATATATATATCTATTGTTTAAATTATCAAATAAACCTTTTACCTTGCAAAACAGAACTACTTCTTGGCTCAGTGGGGTCAGGGGGATTCCAAGAGAGGGGTGTTATATAGGGGTAGTCATCCAGAACGCATGAACTGGACATAAGATATATTAATAAGGGTTTCCATTCAGTATCCCAGACTAGGCATTGACTTAGCTGTAGTTTTGAATTGAATCCTCTTACAAATTGGGGGCTCATGCCGGACGTTTGGATTAGATCTATCACTTGTGCAGATTAATACAGCGTGCCAGCTGACCAGATACACATATCCGGTCGGAGCACACGCTGTGTTACGCTGTAAAGCACTCCTCAAAGGAACGCTCTAAGGAAAAGGTCTGTTTTGCAAAAATAAAATACTAATTTCTGTAAGTCAGGAAGGAACTCAAATTCCAGAATGACGACCTTAGTAGACATGAAAATAGCCAGAGAGCAATTCTTACATAAGTTATTTGTGAGAGGTGAGTGGACTCAACAGGACCGCATAGTCTGGTTGCAGGCCATCACGCAACAGGTCACGGAAACAGGGTCAGATATATGGAGAGATCCGGGTCCCTTACATGTGGCCCTGAGTGAACTATACATGGCTCATAAAGCTAAGGATGAACAAGACAAGATGGTTAGGATAGCGGCATACCTGTACCTATATATGGGAGACATGCAGGATAAATGTACGGAAAGCCAAGATCTGGCGAACAAGCGACAGATGGCGTTATAGAAGGTCCAATCTGACCTGGTCTCTTCTGAGCGGAGGCTGCAGGGGAGCCAGGAGTCAGAAAATGATAGTAGGCAGTATATCATTCAAATAAAAGAGGACATGGATATACTGCAACAGGAAAAGACAGACCAGGATACCAGAATTCTGGCTTTGCAGAAGGAACGCCAAGACAGTTTGGACTCCCTACTGCAGAGCCAGAAAAAGCTGGAGCAACAGATCAATTTCAACAGGGCATGCACAGAGCAGGTAGCCACCCTGCAAATCCAACTAGACAGAGAGAAAGAGGAGAGCAATAAACTGATCCTGAAAGACCTGGATACCCAGGCAGAGTTTGATCAGGAGCGCCAGAAAGCTGGTGCCTTCCAAAGGCAAAGGGACGACCTGGCGTCACAAATTCAAGCTCTTGGTCAGGAAAGGGACACCTTAGGCCAGGAAGTCTGCCACTTAAGGAGAAAAATGGAAGAAAATCACCTGGCCCACCAGGGACTGGGTGACCTCCAAAAAGAACACCAGGACTTGCTAGTGCACACCAGGAGGGTGGAGGAGGCTCTGGCAAGACAGGAGCAGGCCAATAGGGACACAGCTCAGGAGGTAACCCTCCTGCAGCAAAGACTGGCCTAGTGCTCCAGGACCAATCAGGAAATGCAGTGAGAGAATGAGGCTCTCTGCCAGCACAATGATAGACTCCAACAACAGGTAGCGATGCAGGAGAGACTGATAGAGTCTAGTAAGGCCTTAACTGAGGAACTGAAGGCGCAGGCTCTTGCATTGCAACAGGGAGCAGGGGCGGATAGAGATGAGGTTCGCTGGGAAAGAGAAACTCCTGAGCATAACCCCAGGAGCCCTAGTACCAGAGGCCTTTATTTCTCTCAGTCCCTGGACTCTGCCACCCCCATGTCCCCTGGCGCACATGAGCACAGGGCCACAGGGATGGCAGATTACTATCCAGCCAGAAGCATGGGGCTCATAGGCCAGTACCACCCAGGAATGGAGGGGCGGGCATCCGGGTATGGGCACCCAAGCACAGTGCAATTTAATGGGGAACCCCAGGAGAGTAGGCCCATTAAGGGCATCCTGAAAACCTCTGCCCAGTTAGGTCAGTGGGGGGGTACCCATCAAATCGTGGCAGCAAGGAGGGATCTGAAGACTCCTCTGAGCGGTACAGGACACAGGAGACCAGGTCCCCACATTCTGCCAGCCATTCCCAGGCTCGCAGAATCCGGGAAAACCTAGAAGAACAGACGGGAACCTCTGGGAGTAGTGCCTCTGAGTCAGAAGATGAATGGACCAGGGTTACCCGGACCAAAAGGGCCAATAAGACAAAAAGGGCCTTGCTTAAGGACCCCTTAAAGCAGATTAAGGCAATCAGGAGCGTCATCACGCCTTATCATAAGAACGCTGTTCTTGGAAGTGTTTGGGAACACTTGGAGCTCTATGAGCAAATTATGGAGACTTTCCATTTGAAGGACAGCAGTAGCTGCATCCAGTACGTCAAATGGACATTCTCCCCAGAATACTCCAGTTTCTTTGCGGGGCTGGAGGACCAAAATCATTTAAGATGGTCCACCTATAAGGCGGCCATCTTGAAACATTTCTCTGTGCACCGAAATCCTCAAGAGGCTCGCGAGGCAGCCTACAATTTGCAATGTGGGGAGGATCAGGCCCCACAAGAATTTGTGCAAGAACTGAAACGGGCCTTTGCGCAGACCACCAGAAGGGTGCGCACAGACAGCAGAGAATTTGTCAATACATTTTTCCATGCCTTGCCCAAATATATAATGACCCAGCTCGTGAGGGATTTTCACGAGAAATGATCTTTAGACTGGGTCATTGAACAGGCGACCCGGATCTATGAGGTGCAGAAACCGGTGGAAAACAAAAACCAGCAAAAAAATCCCAAAACCAACAGCACCCCTGCTGCTGCCAAGGTGGCAGAGGTAAAGGTCACCCCCGTTTTGGATTTGGAGATGGGGGGGCCTAAAAACCTACCTGCACCTAATAATGCTAGGCCCAGAAGGTCCTCGGGCCAGTCACAAACAGGGAGTCAAGGAGGTAGTCCCACAAATGGGGTCCCTCGCTCTCCTGATTATGTAAGTCCCCGTTACAAGGGTAATCGACCCATCCTGGGTTATGTGTGGAACTTCCCTCCTAACTTCCCACCGGAGGGCAGAAATTCTCCAAATCCTGGGCAGAACTGCTTCACCAGGTATCCACCCAATTTCCAGCCCCAAAATCATCCATCCTTCTTTCCCCAATTCCCTGAGCCCAGACAACCGAATCCGGGAGAGGGGAGGCCAAGGGTGGAGGGGTATCCAAATCTTCCCAACCAGGGGTACTACCAAAGAAGGGATAGCTACCCTTCCCGGGATCAGCCTAGGGGAGAAAACAGGGCCCAGTATCAGCCTGAGCGGGTTTCCCAGTTAGAGCGCCAGGTTCAAAACATGGCGCGGGATCTGGGTCACATACTGAGGGCTCAGCAGAACCCTCAGATCGGCATGCCGGCGCAGAACGCACCCAACTCTGGACCTGGTGCCCCAGAACAATGACGGGGGCAGCACCCCGATAACTCACCGGTTCCCAGGAAGGAGGCACAAAGGGAAGGGGGGGTGTAAAGCCTTGGAGGAAGCTTCCTGTCTCACTTGTAAACAGCCCCTGGAAACCCAGGAACCGGAAACAAAATCTCTTGCACCTGAAAGCCTGCCTCCTAAGGAGCAGAGGGGGGGTAGGAGAAACAAAAGACCCAAACAGACTCAGTTTGAGGAGGAGGTACAGATCTTCCAATTTGAAGGAGAAGGATCCCCAGAAGATCCTGGGAAAGGATCTTCTCCTTCAGAGATGGGGGAACTCCTCCCAAGGAAAAATGGGCCCCAAGGGATTCCAATCCAGACTGGGGAGATATGGAGACTGAGCTACCGCCGCCCATCATACCAAAATCCCCTGGTTCAAACCCATCCTGATGACTGCCTCCACAAAGGGGGGGCGGCCCAGAACCGGAGCCAGGGGAACCCACAATGGCTCTGATCTCCAGTTGCCAACTTTTTCTTTCAGATTCCCAAGGCTCTCCACAGAATTCTGCCCAAATCTCTTCGCTAGCGATGTCCAAAACCAGAAAGTTAGCCCACCAGTTGTCCAAAAATGTGCCCCCTTGAGGAGAAGGAGGGAAGATACTATGCCCCGGTACAAGTACAGGGGCAGGGTACAATTTTGGCACTGTTGGACACTGGATCTCAAGCTACCCTTCTGTCCAGAAGGGCCTTTGACGAACTGAATGCAGGAAGGGGAGAGAATTACCAAATTCCTCTCACCTCTCTTCCTGGACAACTGCAGAACTTTGACGGGAAGGAAATTCCCGTTGAGGGGACTGCAGACTTGGACATTAAGATCGGGCGACACAAGGTGAAACACCCGGTCATAGTAGTGACTCCAGAGGGCACCCCTTGTTTACTGGGGAATGACCTCCTGAGGAGGTTGTCACCCTTAATAGATTGCGTAAACAAGGTCCTCTGGACCCAGACTAGCCGACCAATAAAATTAAAACAAGTGTCAACCATGTTAGTTTAAACGGCACCTGCCACATGGTTGATCAAAAATTTGACCAAGTAGAATTTCACTTCCAGAACAACCAAACTCCAGACGTGACAGTAATAGCAGTAGGACAACAGACTGGTGATGGAGGGTCCTCTCTATTTCTGAAAATCAACCTTCCTTCCAGTCTAAAGTGGTACTCCACGCTGGAAGGAAACACTCTGAGATTCTATACTAATCCACAATCAGAAACTCCCACTCCTATAGTCCAGAAAGATGTGAAATCAGCTCAGAGCCTGGCTGATATTCAGCAAATTGGAGAGCAGTTGTTCATCCCTGTCCAATTAAATGATGGGAAGGACTCTGTTCTCGCTCGAGTGTGTGTGAACAACGGTAAGAGCTTCATCAGCGAAGCCATGTTCCGCCAACTCCCAAAAGATCCAGCCATTCCCACATTCAAACTGATAGACAAATGGGAAATGGACCTGGAAGCACCCAATTCCAAGCATCTCCTGCCAAGCAGGTGTATGCTCAAAATCTCCATTGGCAACAAGAGCATAGTCCATAATTGTTGGGTCGTGCGAGACATCACTGCCGCCTTTTACTTAGGCAGTGACATTCTCAGTCGCTTTGCCATTAGTTTGGACCTAATAAACTTCAAAGCTTGGCCCCGAATAGAGGATAATCCCATGGGCTTTGATGATCCAGAAAAAGCATTTAGGTCAGCTCAATTGCTACCTTATGCAGTTGAAATTCAGATCAAAGAGGAAGTCACCATCCCAGAAAGGACCCGACAATTCTCCCTGGAAGTGAAAGTTAAAAGAGGACAATATCTGCAAAACCCTGATGCTTACATACATCTAAATGCTTCTCTCCAACAGCAAGGGTTAGGGGTAAACCCAACACCATTAGTCAACATAGAACATGACACCGTTCTAATAGAGGTGGATAACAGCGACTTAAAGAGTATTACTCTAGCCGCAGGCACCATTATTGGAATGGCGGTTGATGACCGACATTTTTCCATCGATTTAGGTAATGAACTGTTAGGGCCAATCCCCAAGGACTGATTTGACAGTGACAGTGATGACAATACAACACCAGACAGGATTTTTACCCGGCATGGGGGGAACTTCCTGGTGTACACTTCTTGCCCTTATGGCAAGGAAGATGTGACTTGTGACTTCAGGAGGGATGAGGTGATTTTCCAGGTCCATGAGGGCTGCCTTTCCCACCTGAAGCCTCCAGTCCAAATCAGCACTCTGACCAGGGACTTCTCCACCCAGCTGGAGGAGGCCGCTGAGATAGCCAAACCAGAAGTCTTCCCAGGCTTCAGGCAGATGGTGGAAGAGAGAGTCGACCTAGCTGATGCCTGTGTGACTCTGGAACAAAAGCAAAAGTTGAAACAAGTTTTCTTGGATTTCCAAGATCTCTTTGCGGTAGACTCGTATGACTGTGGTTGCACTTAGCCACACAACAACAATCCCCATGGACCCTGGCATGACTCCAGTGTTTGTGAAGCAATATCGCTTGCCTCTAGCATCAATGGAGTCCCTTACTGAAATAATTAAGAACCTTGAGTCCCGGGGAATAATCCGTCCAGTCCACAGCACCTTCAATAATCCGGTGCTGGGAATATTGAAGCCAAACGGCCAGTGGAGACTCTGCGCTGACCTCAGGGAGCTCAACAAACGGGTCCATACTTCGCGATGGCCTCTGCCCTACATTGACCCAGAGCTGGCCCAGATCCAGGGGTCAAAGGTATTCACTGCAATAGACCTGACCAATGGATACTGGACCGTGCCGGTCAGTAGGGAGGACCAATACAAGCTGGCTTTTACCTTTGGGGGCCAGCAGTATACATGGACCCGGACTCCCTTTGGATACCTTAACTCTGGTAATGAGTTCAATATTTTCCTACATAAGGCCATGCCCGACCTGGGTGCGAGGGGTAACCTGGCTTATGTAGATGATGTCCGTAGGGAATGCATGGGTGAAGGAGTTTCCAGAACCCTCCGCTGGATACAAAATTGGTCCCCGAAGTAGTCAGGTGGCAGAATTGATGGCTGTGCATCAGGCCATCCTCACTGCTGTCCAGCATCAACTCCACAAACTGGTCATAATCACAGATTCGGATTATGTACGGAACGGGTTCGTGGAGCACCTGGTTAATTGGAAAACCAGAGGCATATTATGTGCTAACAACAAACCCTTGAAACATGGGAAGTTGATCCAAAACATTGATGATCTGGTCACCTCGAATGAGATGACCATCTATTGGAAAAAGATCAAGGGTCATTCCAAAATAGAGGGACCAGACAAAACTGGAAATGACTTAGCTGATCAGCTGGCCAAAACCGGGGCCATCCAAGGGGATCTAATTGAGATTGAGTCCCTGTTGGGGGAAATCCAGGTCACTGCTATCACTAGGTCCCAGACAAATGCTCACAACGACCTTTCAATTGCACAATGGAGTAAGGAGACCCTTGATGCTAATTTGATTACAGCTCAGAAGGGGGATCCAATTATTGGTAAGTTTTACCAACACCTTGAGGACCCTGAGAACTTTCCCCTGACGGATACCGATTATATTGGGAAAGAGGACCTAAGAGTGTTGATGAAATGTCCAAAAATGTTCCGAATCCAAGACGGTTTACTTGTAAGGAAATCCAAAGCTGGCCACGATCAGTGGGTGGTTCCTACCTCATTCCGAAGCCTGATGTTAAGTCACGCCCATGATGCGGCCACCGCCGGTCATAGGGGGTTTCACACAACATTGGAAATCTTAAGAGAGGTTGCATACTGGCCACACATGGGCCAGGACCTCAACCAATACTTGAAGGGGTGTCTTGTGTGTGCGCAATTTCAGCCGATGTCCCTCACACACCGCGCGCCTCTCCAAAAGAGGGGGATGACACTGCCATGGTCAGATTTACAAATCGACTTTGTAGGCCCCGTGATTCGCTCTGCTAGGGGGAATAAGTACATGTTGACTGTGACATGCTTGTTTACCAAGTGGGTGGAATGTCTCCCAGCCCCAAATTGCAAGGCAGAAACTGCAGCTGCCCTGATGATTAACCACATCTTTTCCCGTTTCGGTCTACCTCAAAGGATTGAGTCAGACAGGTGTAGCCACTTCACCAGTGAAGTAATGACAAAGATGTGGGAGATACTGGGGGTCAAAAGGAAGTTGCATATTGCTTACCGGCCAGCTTCTTCTGGGGCAGTAGAGAGATATAACCGAACCATTGTGAGCATATTAAAGAAGTTTGTGGCAGATTCTGGGCCAAGTTGGGATATCCAATTACCTCTGGTCCTAATGGCCATCAGATCTACCCCTTCATCTGCAACCAAAATGTCACCATTTGAGTTGATGATTGGGCACAAGATGTTGCTTCCTCAGCATTTGCTCTACAGGACCCAAGAGCAGACACTGATAAATGCCTCCACAACTCATGAGTATGTGGAGAATTTAAGGAAACACCTTCAACATGCTTTTGCTTATGCTCAGCGGAATCTAGAAAGATCAGCTGATAGCATGAAGACCCACTATGACCTGAAGACTTCCAGGAAGGAATATCAGGTGGGGGACCGGGTCTATCTATACAATTTCCAAAGGAACCAGGCCAAACAGCGAAAATGTTTGCCTACATGGAAGGGACCCTTTGAGATTATAGACAAAATCTCCCCTGTGGCCTACAAGATCCGCATCCCCAAAGGCGGTTTGGCAGAGGGGGAAGACAAGTGGGTCCACATAAACCAGTTGAAGTGTTGCCATCCCAGGCACACTCTGCAACAACTGGAGGAATCCTCTGGAATCCTAGAGGGTACTGTCTCAGATTAATTCAGTTCTAACTTAAAATATCCTACATATCGCCTATCAAATTCTGAGTTTCTCAATGTGGGTGTTTTCGTTTTTGAATGCAAAAAGAAATGTGCATGTTCATATGTTTTGACTATAAATTTATATGCCACCCCACTATATCAATGGTGGGGAGAAATGTCCATGAATAGGTATTGCCGCTCTTCCTTTGTCGTCCTAGGAGAAAGAAAACCTCGAGACTGGCCAAGGAGGACGATCCGGAGACCGGGAGCTGAGACGCAAGGGGCCCGGGGTACCGCCCAATCTTCCCATCAGGACCGGCGAGGAGAACCGATCGATCCGACCGGATGGAGAAAAAGATGCTGAACAGTGCCATCTATTGGAAGAAGATGAGGAATATCCCAGGTCTTGCGAGTTCCATCAGTGAAACAGAATGGCCATCGCAAGAGGGGGGCTTGTGGGATGTTTTTACCCATACATCCGAGCCCTACCTCAAAAACTGTGCAGTACTGGCATTGAAAACATCATGACGGCCAGAGCTTCCCAGAAAATGTACAGGGAAATGCCTGAAGAATAGGCTGCCACTCTTTTTGCCGATGTTATGGGCACAGAAGGGCACTGCCTAAAACCACCATTGGACTACCCACACAGTAGCCTGAAACCATTGGGAATGGCAATGCTGATTGCCAAAAGCAACCTAGAATTGTGGGGAATTCATTGTCTTAAATCCCAAAAATGGGTGCATTACCAGTACTCACCACTATCAGAAAGCCGGCGTTTTAAAACAACACAAGACTTTTTTTCTTTTTTGGTGTAAAACTGAATAAATGAACCACTAAGCAGGCCAAAGAAAGACTTACTGAGAGGTGGATCCAATGTAAAGTTACATTCTGAAGTGACTTGAAGGTTTATAACAAGACTGGCTGAGCTGTGGATTTCAGCAGTTTAAGTAAATTTGGACTGAAAGACACTAAAAATCTAAATGTTTAAAAGAAATGAGTGACATACTTTTGAGTGTCACATAGGTTGCAATTGTTTAAATGTCATAGTTTTAAACTTAGAATCAGCATTCTAGCTGCATATGTAAAAATTGGTAGTTTTATTTGAATGCAGAAAACTGGGTAACTAAAAGTGACATTAGCTGGGGCCTGACTTAAGGAACTGAATTCTGCCCACCAGCTACCCCCGACAGGAGTTGAGACTTGCACAACTGCTGTGTTCCCAGGCCTAGCTGCCTTTTTGCTGCTCCCACCAAAAGGGATCTGACACTTCTCTGATTGAATTACCTGGGCTCTGCAGGAAATTGAACAAAGCCCTGTCCTGACTCAGGCAAATGTTTTATTATGGGGGCCGTAAAAATGGCTTCCTCTTGAACAATGGGCCTTCCAGGGCCCAGGCAGATGGTTTATTGCAGGGGTAATAAAAATGGCTTCCTCTTGGCAGAAACTGGGAGGGGGAGAAACTGGAGACAGAGGCTGAGCTTGAAGAAAGTGGAAAGACTGGTTTCTGTACCATGTGACCTGAAAAGACACACCCCTGTAGCCAGAATATGGTTTTAGAAAAAGATGAATAACTCATAGTACGGACTTGTCATAATTATTTAAATGATACCATAATTCTTGTGATTTTTCTGCCCACATTTTAAGAGGTTTTTAGAACCAGTGGCATGATCTGGGGGCAAGCTAGCAGTTAAGAGGGTATTACTTAAAATGTCTGCATGTGAAAAGTCTGATACTTCATCAATTAATGCCTGCATGCCTTGCACACATTTGGGTAAATTTGAGTAAGAATCTGATATTGGTAACCTGACCAAAAAGTGAAATATGTTGCCATTTCTCAATGCAAGCTCTCAGGAAGAGCAGATTTGGACAGGTATACCGCCTGTGATATGTGATGGGAGCATGTAATTTTAAACAAATGTGTACCTGTGCAAATATGTCTTTTGGGTCAAAATATAGATTGTGTGTAATTTGACAGGGGTGGGTTCTCTGTATCATAAACAGACCTCATCATGATGACACTTCATTTCATTCCCCCAATCAAGGGGAAGAGGAGGAAGTGTCCAATGACAAGTGGAGAGGGGTAGAGCCTAGTGATGCTGCACACACACCCATTTTCAAAACACATAAAAGCAGACAGTCAGGACAGATAGGGACATTCAATTCCATTTGCTGCAACGCGCTCTGCCGGACCATACCACATCCAGAGATCCAGACTTCAAATCCATCAATCTCCAGAGAAAGCTGTGCAGAAAGACCCAGAGAAAGCAGAGCAGTATCCAAAACCAGAGAGAGAGCAGAGCTGACCCAGATCACTGTGAAGTGCAGAGACCAGACCAGAGTCCAGTCTAAAACCTGACCAGATCCGTGGCAAGGCCCATTTATTTCAAAAATATATTGTGAGTACCTAGAAGACTGTGCAGAACCAATCTCTTAGTTAAAATAATCTAATGCAAGCTATTTAACTTGAGTAGAACTGTCACCTGTCATTTTCTAGTTGCTAGCTGTCACTTGTCTTTTTGAACTTTAAAAACTTCAAATCTGAAAAACGACCTTCACAAAATCGTTCATAACTCCGTAACCGTTGGTCTTAGAGACATGCAGTAACTTTCCTGAAAGCTTAGAATCTTAGCTGTTCAACGAACCTAGAACCGCATTCCTATTCCATACACTTTTGCCGCAATCGTGAAAAACGCACTCTCCACGTGTGAAAACAGCAGTTCTTGCTTTCCTTGCTAAAATTTCGTTTGCCTCTTAAGAACCATCCCTGAATCATTGCTAGAGTGAGCCTGGACTAATATTAACTTGATACCACTCACCCTGAACTTCTGGAGGGAATTAAAAGCATTTTAGCATATTTTTCACTTCATTGCCAGCACATATAAAATCATTTTGGGCCTGTGTTTCCAACTTCTGTAGTCTAAGCTTGCTGGGGTGAACTGAATTACATTTGATTGCATTTCTGAGAACTGTGTGCTTTCCTTCCGTTTCCTTGCATTGCATAAAGGGGGGGAGTGGATTGCCAGAGAAAAGTGATTACATTGTTTTGGTGAAATCATATTGAGTATTTTCTGTACTGCATTTTCATTCAACATTGCATCCATCTGAACTTATATAAAGCATTCTCTACCACCTTATTCTTCTGTTCCTATTCACAAGTGTGCCAGTGCCAGACTATCCATTATTGATTACTGCTCATATTAAGTGTCATATTCAATTATTAAATTATTATAAAGTGTGATATATATATCTATTGTTTAAATTATCAAATAAACCTTTTAACTTGCAAAACAGAACTACTTCTTGGCTCAGTGGGGTCAGGGGGATTCCAAGAGAGGGGTGTTATATAGGGGTAGTCATCCAGAATGCATGAACTGGACATAAGATATATTAATAAGGGTTTCCATTCAGTATCCCAGACTAGGCATTGACTTAGCTGTAGTGTTGAATTGAATCCTCTTACAGTACCCATACAGCCCCCGTTTTTTCTTCCTGCACTTATCAGACCTACCCTGTCTGCTGCCTTAAACCTAGCACTTGCAAATTGCTGGCTGCACTGCCACTGTCTGTTGCCTTTATTATTTATTTATTGTTATTTATCTGTTTCTCATGTGCTTCGCACTTTCCACTTCTCCCCCTTCCATGCACTTTTCCCCTCCCCCTCTCCCATGCACTTGCGCGTTCTCAATGTCACTGGGCCTAGTAAGATCGCTGTTTTGTTCTCCCCTGTTCCCCTCCTTTGCCTTGTCGCTCTCTGAAACACTTGTGTATGAGCATGATAGAAATAAAATATCAATAGCAATATCAATGTGAATACACTCCTAAAATTGATTAGGCTTCCCAAAAAAACTTGTGAATGTAAAGTGTGACATATACCAAGCCCAACGGGAGGATGCCAGCAGAGGGTATTCACAAGCTGACCAAACAAGTGGGCCTGCCCTTTCCCTTGAAACCTTGGCAGAGAAAAAGATTACTCAAAGGCAAGTGCAATCATAAAAACACCACATGAAACACTGAAAGATTCACCAGAGTTGCAAGTGCCAGCTACTGAAAAGAATGCATTAGGAAAGGCAGGAATTGCTCTCAATAGTGGTATGTTTTGGTGTTCTTTAGAGAAATGCAAGTGCACCTCACACAAATGCTACTTGGTGTAGCATATGTGTCAAGAGGGAAAGGTAACAGGAGGAAAATTGAATAATTTAGCCCAGGATTTTCGGAAATTGCAGAATAGCTAATTTGGAGATGCTTGATAGGTCAGGAATATGGGGAAATCAACTCATGCACAGTAAGGGGCACACCCTGCCCCATGGACCTCCTTTTCACAACTACAGTGCGATTTTATTTAAATACCGAAAGTGGCATGCCTGGATGTGTCTTGATTATAGTTAATGTAGTCTGCAAATGGGTGGAGGTGTATCTACTCATTAGGCAAATACACACCCAGTTTTAAAGGATTGACACAAGATTATATTTTGTTGGCTTGGAGTGCCAGTGAGTATCAACAGTGATAGAGGGACCATGTCACAGGAATTCTGATCTAGGAACAATGCAAAATACAACAGAAGCTCCACTGTCCATGCCAACCAATAACCAGTGGTTTTAGTGAAACCTCAAAATGGGTTCAGAAGGGAAAATAGCCAAGATATGCGTGGAAACCAGCTAAACCAAACACATTCAAGGTTTTATCTTTTAATCTTAGAGGTTAAGATACACTGCACAAGAGGATTCACCTACTGAAACTCTTAAGAGAATGAATAGTGGATAGAGCATGTATACAAGAGACACACCTGTTTAAGCAAGTCACTAACTGCATCATGTTCAAGCATTTTCCTACACAATTTTTTCCACTGCTGGGAAGAGATGAGTGGCTGCCCCTGTTTCCCACAGACTTCCTGTCTGTACTGGAAAATACATAACAAATGAAGGGCAAAATGTTTATCTCAGAGGATTCCTTGCCAAATTACAGAAATTGTCAACTACTGATTTTAATTTAGTTATGGAAAAATATCTTGGCTAGGTCTAGTAATGATAAGCGGGGATTCAACCACACCTCTATAGAAGTTCTCTGAGCAATCAAGAATGTGGTACTTCAGGATACTTCTCATTTTACTCCTGCATTCATAGAAGGTATTTACGTATTGACTACATTATGGGGGACAAGGAGATGCTCTGTGAATGCATAGGAAGGATCCCCCATTTCTGGCCAGGCCTCAGTCCAGTACTGTGCAGATTGTGGGCTAGGAAAGAAATGGCCCAGGTCATGGAAGTTGACTCCTTGGCTCCATTAGGACCCAGACATATTTTGGGATTTTGAGGAATGCACAGACTTTCTTTTTACATTAGAACTGGGCACACAGATTATGGAGAACGCTGGGATACCTTAAAATATGTCCTGAGGGGTAATTTCATCAAATATGCAGGTAGAGG
Organism: Ambystoma mexicanum; assembly: GCF_040938575.1. NCBI lineage: Eukaryota > Metazoa > Chordata > Amphibia > Caudata > Ambystomatidae > Ambystoma > Ambystoma mexicanum. The sequence continues at coordinate 874,585,433 of NC_090936.1, forward strand.
AAGGAAATTAAGGATACAAGTGGCGGAATCTCTCCTTAAGAGCATAGCTGAATTAGAAAATCCAGCATAACCTAAAGGGCATCACAAGAGAATGAGGCAAATACAGGAACCAAATGAATGCCTTACAGGTTACCAAAATGGAGTTTCTCATAAAGCAAATGAACAAGAGGTTTTACGAATTGGAGAACAAACCTAATAGGATGCTCGATTATAAACTAAAGAGTTAGAGAAAATTGCATTTCACATATAAAGGGTGATAGTGGCAGAAATGAAGTCAGTAACAAAGCTAATCTGAAACTATTATAGTTGTCCAAGCATTGTCTCTCCAATTCACAGAAATCATCAGTTCTCTTACGCATATAATGGGAAATATTAAACAAATTGGCTGCCTGGCGAAGCAAGTTTGCCACATGCATGCTTTCTGACTCAGTGTTTGAATCTTTTTTGCTTTTACAGAGACATTTGGGTTTACTGAAAGGGAAAGGCATTCATATTTTCAGTTATTACACTGGCCTTTGCTCCCGGGATGTAACCAAAGCAATGACCAGTCTTCTTCCAGTTTTTAAGAAACTTGTTTTTGTAGTGTCAGGTATCTAGAAACTCATTTTGAAGTGTGCTCTCTGTGAAATACCCATGTGGCTGACTCACACTTGGCTACATGAAGATGTGGCATAAGGATCTGGGTGAGGAATTAATTGCAGAATTGTAGAAACAGATGTTGACTAAGGAGCATTGCTCTTCCACCTGTAGGCAACCAAAGGAGCAATATTATAAAAGTATATTTATTTGGTACCACACTACCGAAGTTCAGAAACATGATGTACAAGGTGAAACATGATTAGCAGAATATGGTGGTGTGATACCATTTCTCTACATATGGTGGCTGTGTCACAAGTTGGAGGGGTTCCGTGATGTCAGTCAACAGTCATGTACTTTCCAAAGATCTGAAAATATGTTTCTTGAGCTTGCCAGAGAAAGGTGTTTTTCCGCTAAAGAAGAATGCCAGTGATGTTATAGCCAAAGGGCCATTGGAAGTAAGATTGCTGATTGCTCGTCTCTAGAATGTGGAAAGGGTCACTGTACTGTCTGAATTTTATTTCAATAATTTAGGCATATGGGCAACCTTTCTTGAACATGAGAAGCATCACAACAGAGACTTTACCAGTCTGATCCATTTATGCACTATCTGTCTGTGAAACTATTGGAGAACACAGGCTAAAGGTTTGGACGCTAAATTCTTGAATGGGTGACTTTGATGTTTATTTGTCTTTCCTTATGTCCAAAGCATTTTGTTTGTTTTTTATGTGCCATATTGCATAATTTGGCCTTTATGTAACCTTGACATTGTCAATGGAAGGTGGAGAGTGTTCGGGCTCCGATTAGGGTGTTAACTAATTTGAATATGTGATTGCAGGAATCTTGACATATTTGTATTTTGACAAGTTATCCAATTTTTACAAATTCAATAAAAAGATGTAAAACAAAAAAATGGATAACATTGTTGAAAGACAAATTAAGGTTCACTGAAGTATGACCCACAAAATAATGGTTTTAAGTATGGAACATTTATAAAGGCTGTCTTATAATGTGGCAATAAACCCCCGTTCCAAGGGCTGGAACAGGTAGTAAAGACCTGACAGCTCAAGTCAGGGCCCCGGGACATTATCACTCGTTCCAGCCCTTGGAACGGGTGCTTAACACCATTAGTGCCTGTCCCAATGGCTTGGACGGGGCTAATTAAAAGTATTTTAGTTCTGTGATTGAAAAGAAAATACTATTGAAAGATGGCCACCATGAAAGGGAAGTTGGGTCTCCGTACAGAACCCTCTTCCCTTTCCATTGCGGCCTTTGAGAGCCGAGAGGAAGGACCAGCTATGGCAGCAGCAAGTGCTACTGCCGAAATGAGGTAAGTGGAAGAGTGGGAATTATAAAAAATGTTTTTAAAAGGTGGCGGATGGTGGGGGCAATATAGCAGCAGGGGGAACCGGCCATCAAGTGTCTAGGAACATGGGATAAGTTGACGGTTTCAGCCCGAGTTCCTAGCCTGGCTCCCCCATCAGGGTGCATCTTGTTTCTAAATATAATTGTAAAAACACAGGCAAGCTGTGCTTTTCATTTTCTAACAGCATAATATGTCTAACAAATGTTATCATAACTTGGAAAAAAATGTAAGAGATGCTTATGCTTATAACACTCTGTGTATAAAAGATGCATTCCTAGATACGACAAATAAGCTTGACACACAATCTTATTTCTAACTTACCTATATTTGGCTATTCCGAAGGCTTTGAATGTGTGATTATTAAAATAAAATCTATCTTCTGAGGTTTGTAGTGTCAGATAAGAGTTTAACTCTCCCTCTTCTGGACTGATCATTTCACTCTAGGGTTTTTCTTCACCAGGGGGCTGGACTGAAGTTGTGGCTTAGAATTGATTTCACAGAAATCGTGTCAGATTGCACTCTCTGTGAGCTCAACTATATAGTCTACCAACTTTTCAAAATCTTTGTCAATCAGAGAGGCCTGAATAGAGTTGTGTAAGACCTTTCAATAAAAAGTATCTATCTGGTAAATGAAAAATACTAGAAGAAAAATGGGTTTATGACAAAAAATCATGTCTTTGTACAGGTGAAATATTTAGTTGATATAAATATATGATTGTTTCTAGGTGGTATCAATCACACAATATAACTTTTATAGGGATTATCAAGCAACAATGCAGAGAATCCAATGAAAAATGATATACATATCTAACAACACCTGCAAAACCCTTGAATGGCAAAAGACATAACCACCATTTTACTTGTGCTGGTCACTAAATTGTTATCTTTCACATAAAGGGTCAGTAGGTCTACTGTATGTTGTAGACGCACATGTGTCTGATCGAAAATAATGATATCATCAGCAAAATCTATGCTTTAAAATGTGCATTTCCTAACTTCGGTGGGAAGGCACGTGCAGGGACAACTCAGTCGAATAGGTCTGAGATTAACAGATTAAACAACCACGCGGCCAAGACGCATCCTTGTTTTAGACCTATTTTGGTAGTGATCAACCCTGTGTGAGCGACACTAGAATTGAGGCGTATGACTACTTCTGTCTCTATCTTCAACAAAATGATCATTTTAAGTATCCGTAATGGGATATCCATTCATAAAGCTTGTTCCATAGCCTGTTTCTATCTATTAGGTCAAAAGCAGTACTTAGGTCAACAAAGGCCGCAAATAGGGGTGGATCAACTTTTTTACTGTGTTGGTCCTTAAGTAGTTGTAACATTAGACCGTTCATGGTGGACCCCACTTCTTTGCGAAAACATGCCTAAAACATAGATAATTTGTTAGTAGAATTTGACCAGTCAACCAAATCATCTAGCAACAAAGACGCAACGATTTTGCTAATCGAATCCATCAGTGCGATCAGCCTATAGTTCATCAGTTTAGTTTGCACTCCCATTTTGTAAATTGGTACCAACCGGCTCCTCTGCCAGGAATCAGGAATCCTCCTTTCAACACAGATCTGTGAGAATAGGGGATGTAAACTCTGCCCAAATGGTCGGGTTATTTTTGAAGACCATGTTAGATAAATTATCCGTGCCCATTGCAAGCGATTTTTTCATCTTCAATATTTGATTCAATATATCATACTTAGCATAGATACAAGCCCCAGTTAGATAGAGCACAGTCTCAAAAATGAGTTTTGTTTCTCATACCTGTCCAAACTTTATCTGATAATAATCTACCCAACTGAGTTCATCTATAGGATTCTTCTGATCCTTAACCTGATGTTCCCCCACTTGATTGATTACATCACGAAAATGACGACTATTATTTGTAGTAAGTATATGCCACATTTTTTAATTTTTCTATGATCATTTTGACAATATGGACATTTTTTTCTAGGGAGTCTAGGGAGCTGGACCTCTTGGCGCGCCTAATCTCACTCTTGTAAGGTCTTTTGGCTTCAACTACCAAAGGGTCATAAATCTGAGTTCTTAGGAACGTCTCTGTCCTCTCCATTTTGACACATTCTACAAGAGAAGGGTTAAAATGATCGATTTAATTGTTATAATCGTATATGAGAGGTTCTCTGGGAGTTGCTGCAAAGCAGCCCTAATCAATCCATTTCATTAGTTTCATAGAAACCACTTATTTTGGTAGAAACACCTTTCTCAGCCTAGTTCCCTGGGTATTGACAAAGATGTTAATTAGTGAATAGCTCTGCGCCCTGTTGACAAGTGTTATGTGTATGTTTAAGATCAGGTACAGGTGGTCATTGTTAGTAGTGTCTTGTACCATAAACCTAGCAACAACATTTGCAATACTAGGTGATACATAACAATAAAGGTGGAGTAGCTATCTCCTCAGTGTCAAGTTGGTTGTCCACGGATATCCCTAGTAATATTGCCATTCATTTTGGTGAAGTGACAATCATTCATAAGGGTAGACCACATGACTCCCTAAAAGAAAGCACTACAGTGGAAAGGTAATCTGTTTTATTGGTTATATCCTGGGCAGTATTCAGAGTAGGACACACACAATTTAAATCCCTGCTACCATTACAAAATCCAATTGGGTTGTATTGTATCACTCAGATAAAAGGGTGCCCATCTCTTGGATTAGTTCCTCTGAAATGTGCACACGGAATTCCAATATATATCCACAAGCACACCCTGCGTGGCTCCTCAACTAAGGCTAGATCTGAGGATGGAGTCTGAGTTTACTTGCCATCCCTTAAGTGAACCATCCAGGCTGTTGTATATGCCTATAATCAACCCCTCATTGGGCGACCTTTGGGTGCATTCTTGGCCTTTTCAACAATATAGTGTATCCGTCCAGGTGGACCTCTTGTAACATAAAACTGGGATGGCCATGACTTTTGAGTAACCATCTGGAAAACTGTTGAAAACCCTAGTATTCCAAGAGATGATAGCCTGATATTTTAATTGAAGGGCCTTCCCCTGTACTGCACCACATTTGTTAAAAAGAGAGCATGCAAACATAACTAATCATTATTCATTTCAGTTGATGTTTTTCCTTCAGGATCGATTTCACCTGTCTAGTAAACAAAGATTAAACATAAAATTGCTTACTTGGAGATAAAAAGAGAGCTAATCTTCACTCAGAAATATAAAAGAAGACAACACGCCAGAGCTATGGCATTAACCCACTACAGAGACCAACTGGCTGACAGAAACCAAGAAGCAGGAGAAAGTATAACAGATAGAAGTGGTGTGTGGAAAATCTGACAGAAAACATACCACCCTTTTATTATCTAGCAAAAGAGTGAGCCAGGAAACATCAGGTTAAAAAGATATGTCGAGCAAAGAAAAAAATAGCAGTGAGGGGCAACTCAAAATTAAAAGAAACACAGGAAGATCACATTTGCAACTGTTAAAATGTTTAGATATAAAACAAAATGAAGTCAATTCGATTCCGAACTCAGAACATGTTCAGCTGCATATATCACGAATACAGAGAAAAAGGTGGATGAACATGAGGCATACCAGGAAAGAAAATAAACAGTGAATTATTTTCATCATTTAAATAACAGTCAGATCAGTCACAACTCCTTCGATATTTCAAATGCTTACAAGTTACTGGCACGTACATATTAATATAACGCCACAATGACACCTGCAAATGCACAGTCTATTTCAGAAGCATTTTTTTTTATAATCCTGGCCAAGCATGAATAATTTGGTTTGAAATAACTGATAAAGAGATGTTTTATTGTTCACTATATTTGTGTGAGAAAGGCTGAACTGAGAGATGTGGGAGCCATTTCTTATTTGAAAAGAGAAGGGGTGACAGCGAGAAATAGAAGAAGTTCTAATTCAAGTCTAATTATATTAAATGTAACTGCCAATTCATCGATTCGATTAAGAGGCATACATACATTGACAAATAACTGATTATAAAGCCATCATTAAAAAGGGAAAAGAGGTAGAAATTGAAAGTAAATGGGAAAGTCTAAAGAAAGCTTTGTAGAAACATCATCAAAAGAACATCTGGAAGATAGAGATTATTTCACATGGTGACCTAAACATAGATCTTACCCCATTATGACCATTCCTGCCTCTGTGTGGTACAACCATTTCAAGCAAGTATGAGTCACAACTGGCAAATAACTCCATACCAGCAGCTTTTAGAGGGCTTGCATATTGCCAGTGATACTCCTCTGCTGTTTGAGAGAAGAGGTGCACTCTGCACTTAATGCACAAAAGAATAACAAAGCGCCAGTGCCGGATGGTGTTCCCATTGATTTTTTTAAAGCAGAGCCTTCTATAAAAAGGGGGACAATAATGTACAATCAAATTATAGGCCCATTTCACTTTTAGACTGTTTGGGGAAAGTTTATGCCAAGATCCTTACCAATCGTTTACTCTTTATACGGATGATTTAAAACTTCTTCATCACACACAACCAGGCTTTTGTAGGGTCATAGGTACGGTTGAACAAGTCTTCCAATTAACCTCGATCGTACAAAAATATGTTGGTCAAATGGCTATGCCCCTACATATGTCATTTATCGACCTAAGAGCTGCCTTCAATAATGTCAAACATGAACCTTTATGTAATACGATATGATATGATATTTTATTTGTATCGCGCTCGTACACAAGTGTTTCAGAGCGCGACAAGGCAGGGGAGGGGAACAGGGGAGAACAAAACAACGATCTTACTAGTCCCAGTGACATTGAGAACGTGCAAGTGCGTGGAAAGGGAAAAGGTGAAAAGTGCATGGAAGGGGGAGAGTGGAAAGTGCGGAGGAGAGGATAGACAGATAAATAATAATAAATACAAAAATAAAATAGATAATGGAGCAATAAGCAAGGGTAGGGCAGCCATTAAGTGGCAAGTGCTGTGTTTACGGCAGCAGACTGGGTAAGTCTGATAAGTGCATAAAAAGAAGAAAGAAAAGGGCGGGTGGAGGACTGTATGGGTACAGATACAGTCCCCAGTGCAAGGGGTGGCCGGGAGGCAGTGCAGAAGGGTGGCAGGGTGAGCAGGTACCTAGGCCAAGGGGATAGAGGGTGGCCAGGTGTACAGTGCCAAGAGAGAGCATATCAGCAAGGGAGAAGGGGAGCAAAGGCAGATGCAAAGAGGAAGGTCTTGAGGTGCTTCCGGAACCGGAGATGGTTCTCCTCAAGTTTTAGAGTGGAAGGGAGGCTGTTCCAGAGGGAGGCCCCAGCCGAAGACAGAGATCTTCCCCCGGCTTCTTTCTTTGAGAAACAGCTGACCCTGAGGGAGTTCGAGGTAGAGGAGCGAAGAGCTCGAGAGGGGAGGTATTTGCGGAGGGATAGCTGAAGGTATTTTGGACCCAGGCCCCAGAAAGCCTTGTGTTCAATGCAGAGGGTTTTAAATTTAATCCTTGCATCCACTGGGAGCCAATGGAGAGATTTCAGAGTATCTTATACAATTCTGGACTTCCATATCAGTTAGTTACTTGCATCAAGGTACTTTACACTTTCAACATAGCCACAGTTAGATGGGGACAACAGGGTGAACAAACAGAGGCATTCCCTGTCGCAAAAGGGGTAAGACATGGATGCATAATGACCCCTTATATATTCACACTTTTTACTGTTCGCATTTGCAAGATATTTATTGGGGACTCAAAATGATGCCCCTTTGATAGGAAACGAACATATTAATATGTTCTTATTTGTAGATGATGTTGTTTTCTTGTCCTCATTGCCCGATGGTTTAAACAAATTCTTTGATGAATACGTATTACTGTGCAGCACTAAAATGTTGGTCATAAACGCCTAAAAAAACTAATCTTATGTTTTTAAGGTCCCCTTCCCCCTTTAGATATTGAAATGGATGGTGTCAGAATTTAAAATGTCGAATTTTATGATTATCTAGGGGTTTGATTCGATAAGACTGGATTTTGGAATTTGCATCTTCAAAAGGGCAAATTGCTTATACACAGACAAGCTGGTGCTCGTTTAGGCTTCTCTATAAATTATGGAGGTTTACAGGGCTCAAGTCCTTTCACTATCCTTGTATCCTGTTGAACTCTGGGGATTCAATGGAACTTCTAAACTGAAACCTAGTGAAAATAAATTCTTTAAAAAATGGCACTTCGAGTATGGCAGTTAATCTGGGTGTGGGACAGGTCTGTATTGATTATCATGCCCAGTTAAAACTGGAACTGTAGCTTTAAAAAAGGGCAAAGAAGGATGTTCTACCTAAGAATCCCACTAAACCATGGGCTTGGTTTAAGCATGTGAAGGCAGTACTATTAAAGACTTATTGGCCTAAGTTCTTTTGGGTTCACTCCAGAGACTTTGGCCTGAGCTGATTCCTGTACTCTAAAGACCTTTTATTGGCACTGGGCACTGTCAGACTCCTTACGCAATAATGAAGCAAAGAGATTGTTTCACAAATATCTGCTTAATAGACCTGCCTTAGGCTTAGAACAGCATCTTTTTTGGATGACTAAGCCAATGGGGAGATGCTTGTACATATAACTGTGGTTGGGAATCCTTCAATTCAATTATTTGACAAAGAAGTGGTTGGCTGAGGCCACACATCCTCTGTCCCTTGTGCAGAAATGGAACAGAGGATGACATTTATTTTATGTTTCTCTGTCCGGTTTTGAGGAATCTCAGACAAAGATGGCTTCTCCCACAATTTAAATCAAATAGCATTGATACTGTGCATGCAGCACTTCATTTTTTCAAAAACCCCAAATGTACCTCTAGACTATTTCCTGTTTCAAGTTATTGCTTGAAGGCCTGGAAATGCTGCCAAAAATCTGGTAATTAGTGTTCTTTTGATATTTTTTACTTACACACTGCCAGTTTAACAAAGCTTGTATTGTATGCATGTTTAAGAATTTGTATTCTGAAGCTTGGCTTTTGTGGTTTTGGATGGTTGTTTTCTGTTGCTAAAACCGAAAAATGCTGATACTGCATTTGTAGCGCTTGATTTTCGAAAAACCCCAAAAGAAAACAACTTTAGGGAATTTCTTGTCATAAATGCACTCGTTGCGGTTTCAAAATGTTGCCAATCTTCTGTAATCAATGCTGCTTTATATCTGTACTCATGCACTTCTTCTTTTTATGAAGAGTGTACTCTTTTGCATATTCTAGTATTTTACTCTGAATTTGCTTTTATAGTTCAATGTAACCAAAATGAAGGATATTTACTACTACTAGGAGCTACATTTGGATCACAATGTTCGTCTAGTCGTACATATCCATAAAGACGCTACAATAACAGAGCATAATTTCATTATAGAGCATATAACACATATAAAACCAGGGTGCCAAGTCATGTTAAAATAAACTAAAACACTGCCACTTCATACATGGGGTAGTGAGGAAAGGTGAATTCAAATTGAGGCCATTATGGAAATCCATTAATAAATAATTGTTTAAACCTTAAGAGGATACATACAATGTTGATGCATCATAACCTGACAATAACAACTTGAAGAAATTACATTTTTTCTTTTATTAACAGACTAAGCATTCCAGAAAATATAATGGAAGCAGGGCTTTTTAAAGAACTATTTTAAAAACATGCAAAAAGGAAAAAGAGACAATTTAACATTTGCTCCTGTCCTGCCCAAAAAACCAGGTGATTATATCGGCCTACCTAAAACAATTCCAAGCCAGGGACCAATGGATGGAAGAAGAACAGTGGTGGCATAGAATGATAATCGAAGACAGATTTTGTGGCAAATAGCTCTGGTCAAAATTCTTCAAAACACACTCTTGCAGCTACGCCATGACCACCAAAAAGCAAAGCCAGCAAAAACGAAATTAAAGAAATAAACTTGAAGTCAGAAGCCGACTGTCTACCCCTGTACGACTACAAGAAGGAACAGTCCCCTTTTCATTTCTTCACTTCACTCGTTTTGTAAAAATCCAACTTGGATTATACACAAATACATTTTTTTTTTAAAAAAAGACATGCTTTACAGCATTTACATGCACATTTAAATCACTGGCCTTTCAAAATATACAAACGATGCCCAGATGAGGACCCAAATGTATAATACCAGATCAAACTTTGTATCATCTAAAAATAATGGGGGTAAATCATTCTATGACACCAACACTAAGAAATCAACGAGAAACTTAAAGTGAGTCATACTCACTTGAAACACAGAACAAGCTTTTAATTATAATACCAATTAGTACCCAGCGAGGGTCAATCAGAATGTAACAAACATTCTGATTGGCCATCGCCGGGCCTTTACCCGACCGGAAATCCCTCAGCCAGGATTCCTTGCCATTGTTCCCGGCAGGGGGTTGGCAACCCCTCAGCCAATGAGGAGGCGCGAAGTGGGGCCATCCCTGCTCGAGCCTCCACACGGCTGAATGCCATCCTCCCCCGCTGGGGATTCAGGTAAGTGTTTTTTTTCCTCCCCTCTCCCCTGCAAACAATCCCCTTCCCACCCTCCCAACCCCACTTCCCTTCTTATTTCTCCTTTTGCGGGAGTGAACGCGCTGGGAACACTTCTGTTACCAGCGCATCCGCTCCCGATGGCCGCCATGGAAAGGGAAAACGGACTCCGCTGCAGCGTTTCAGAAAAGAAAAAATGCTATTAGTACCCTGGTCTTGCAGGCCGGGGTACTAATTAAACAATAATTAGCCGAGCCGCAGGGGCCTTAGAGTCAGGTAATGCTGTGTTGTACATTAAACATTGAACATTTCGTCAGTTAGTTTTTAAATAATTGCCTATGTCAGAACAGGCAAAACAAATGTCTACACTCTCTACCCATACCATACATAAGCATCTATGCAAGCCTATAACAGTCAATATTAAAATGTACAGTTCTGGAACTTCTACAAACGTTTCAATGGCCTCATTATAAGTTTGCTGGTCCGGGGACTACGGTAGCGGTAAGCTTGACGGTACCGCAGTTCCCAGACCGGCAAACTACGAGTTGTGCTCGCAGGTACTTTTCTGCCCACCGAGAGGCACCCGCGAGCACAGCATGTCGGATGCACCAGCAACGTTAGAAATTGTGCCGGTGCATCTGACCTCCACATTCCCATTCAGCCCTATGGGGCCGAATGGGGAAAATCTTTTTTCCGGCGCCCGCAAATGGGCCATTATCGGGTCCGGCAGGGCTGTAATGACCCGGGAATTGCCCATTCACGGGCGCCGGAAAAAAATGACACCGGCGGCAGCCATGCCTGTATTACAGGCACAGATGCAGTCGATGTCATAATGAGGCCCATGTACAGATATGTCATTTCTAATGTCATACAAAACCGAGTGAGAGTGACTAAATAGTTTACAAGCTGATAGCTTATTTCCTGACGATAATAGGAATAGGAGGTAAGCAATTCTTCTAAATGTATCCAAAGGAATGCTTAGAGGCAAATTAGAAAGAAACACAGGCCAAATAAATAGTTTTATAATGGTTGCAAAATTTTTAAAAAAAGCATTTTGATTTTGGGCATGTCAGTCACGGTGACATTATGAAGTAATGAAGTATACATGATGATGTGTGTTTTCAAGGAAAGATCACAGTCGATAGTAAAGCTGACAGATTTTTCACTGGGTCGGATTGGAGGCGTGAATCCATCAGCCAATTCAGGTCTTGGGCCCGCTTCATTGCATTTTCTAGGAGAATTAATACATTCTTTGCAAGGTTGATTTTTAGGTAGGTGCTTGACATCCAGGCTTTAATGAGGGCGAGACAGGTTTGGGAGTTTATGGATGTTGTTGATGGAATTGATCTTTATCTTAAGCTTTGTGTCGTCTGTATGTTTGTGTATCTTGAAGTGCTGGAAAGGAGTTCCCACAGACGTTTCATGGAGAGGATAAAGATGATAAGGGACAGGATAGTACCCCTCATGGACCTTTGCAGGCTACTGAGCAGTGCTGGGATTTTTTTCGGTCGATCTGAACAAATTGGTCTCTGGCTTCATAGTCAATGGTGTAGAAGGCAGCAGAGAGGTTGAGGAGGAGAAGCAGTCAGGGCCCCGTTTTGCCCAGGGTATGTAGTGTATCATCTATAAATTGGATGGTGGTGATCTGTGTACTGCAGCGTGGTCGGCAACCAGATTGGTCGTCCTGTAGGAGACATACATAAACGTGACCATTACAAAACAATTGAATGTTCTCTTCTTAAACAATGTTACTCAAGGATAATTCCAATTGAACCTCTGAAGTTTTAGATTCTGATATAATGTTATTCTTACCTCCCCTGATCTTCTCATCCCATGCCAGAGATATTCTTCCTCTGTCGGCCGGTACGAACTGGTGGGCTAGCTTTGATTTGACAAAATCATGTCACAAGTATGGTATTGAGAGCACCTACATGGAAAATAGTAAATACAGGGAGGGATCCAGATTGTTATTATTATTATTATTATTATTATTATTATTATTATTATTTATTACTTGTACCGACCCACACGTCCAAATGCCTCAGAGTGCACAAAAAACATAAACAGATGAGACAAAACGAACAATGACAAGTAAAGGGAAGAAGTCAAGAAGCAGAGAGCAGTCTTTCACGTTTAACAGGTGTGTTTTAAGGGATTTTTTAAATGAAGTCAAAAAAGAGATCACGCGCAAGGAAGGAGGGAGATCATTCCAGGTACTAGGGGCCCATACACCAAACCTTGTTCCCCCAAACCTCTACAATTTGAAACGAGGCTGGAACATTTTATTGTCATCAGTTGAGCAGGGAAATCTCCTGCTCAGAAAGGTCTTGAACCGGTTGGCAAGATACTGGGGTGCATTGCTGGCCGCCATTTGTGTTTCAGAGTGAGAACTTTGTGAGCAATTCTTTGCTTCACTGGCAGCCAATGCAGGGATAGCCTGGTTGAAGATACAGATGGCCTTCACTGCCCTGTTTTGAATAATCTGAAATTTATGCAGATTGGAGAGAGAGGTGCCTGGCAGCAAGATGTTGCAGTAATCAAATTTCAAATTAACAAGGGAACACACCCCAAGGGATCTATTCTCCTCCAAAAGATAGAGTTTGTTACGCTCACCTGGTCTCTGCGGGGGCGTTGGGGCACGGTTGGAGCCCTCCCTCAGCTTGACTCCCCTGTCTCGGCTGTCTTCCCCAGCTGCTGCAGAGTGTGCTGTTCTGGATGCTGGTATTGCCGCCTGGGAGGAGATGAGAGGCAATGAGAATGGCGTGGGGGTGTTAAGAATTCCCTCAACGCTTCCGTGCCAATACGTAGTGCGCAAGAGTTTTCCCATGCAAGCTCACCTGTTATTTTGTAATGCTGAGCTCTCCGTCCTGCTTCCTTCAGCAGGGGCGTATAGAGTGGGCCTAGTTGCTTCACTGGCCCACGAGAGTGGCGATCCAGACCAGCTGCGACCAATCCACTTGAGAGGTAAATCTTTGATTATGGTTATTGTTCGTTTATAATAATGTCTTTGGCAACAAGTCTTTTGACTTGATGGTAAATAATAATAATACTTGCAATGTCTCTGCTCTTCCATATAGGTGTGAAGATGGTAGATCGGAAGCATGAGCAGATCCGGGATTCCCTTGAGGATGATGGGGCTCTCCAAGTCAACATGTAAGCTGGCCGTAATAATGGAATTCAAGACTCAGGTATGGCGCGGCCCAGAGTTCATTATTTATACGATTTCTAACTTGTTGTGTGTCTTTCCCCATGTAGGAGCGGTCTTGTGGCGTGGAGCAGAGCCTGGATGCTTGAAGGCAGTTCCACGGTGCCGGATGAAGATGCCACAATGAAGAGGAGAAGAAGCGAAGCTCCCGCATCGCTGGAAGTCCGGATCGGGTAAGGAAAGACCCTGACTCCGATGGCACTGGAATGCAGGTAGGATGTGTGTACAGTGATGGGTGGCTGAAATCAGGTAAGGCGCGTCTCAGCGATGAATTGGCTGGAATCAGATAAGGTGCGCCTTCAGCGATGGAGCGGCTGAAGCCAGGTAAGGTACGCCTTCAGCGATGGAGCGGCTGGAATCAGGTAAGGTGAACCTTCAGCGATGGAGTGGCTCGAATCAGGTAAAATGATCTTCAGCGATGGAGTAATAGGAACCAAGGTGAGGAACAGCGATAAGCGTCACGCTGCAAAGCAGACTAACGCAAAGCGAGGGCATGTGGTTGGGCTGGCCTTATACAGGCTGGCTCTGGCCCGTCCCTTTGGCCCCGCCTTGTGGCTCCACCTTGAGCCTCCCAAGGACTCTGGCACATGCCTACCAATGATGTTCTATGACCATGTGTCATGATGCCTACCCCCGGGAATCCAGATCAAGTCCAGCAACCCCAGAAGCAGGCATCAAGTTATTCCAAGCAAGCCCAACAACCCCTGCTAGGGGCTATTTAGGTGCAGTCCTGGTGTCTATGGTGCCAGGCTCATATGGAGAGTCAGTCCTGGCACCATAGGCGCCAGGCTCATAGATTAAAACTTACCTGATGCAGACCATGCTGCAAACTTACCTGATGCAGACCATGCTGCAAGAGCTCCAAGCCAAAAGAGGCTTGGAAGGGACTACTTTACGTAGGGACTATTTTTTACTCGGGTGAGGTCGAGGAGGAATACTTACCTGGGACTACTTTGGAGGCTATTTAAACCACGCCCGAAGAGCAGCACATGCTTCGCGTTATTCTGCATCCAGCAGTGTAATGCTCACCATGCCTGCAAGTCTGCATCCAGTCTTCTGCCACGCCCGCCTCGAGTCTGGAGCTCCTAGAAAGAGGGAGAAAGAAGGAGAAAAGGTTAGAACAAGAGCAATACCTTTAATTCTTACCTGAATTCCCGATCCACCGCGCCTTCGAGCTGGATGAAAGAAGTTATTTTATGCGCGTCGCCTCGCCTGCTGCAGCGCCGCGCTGAACTCACCAGCCTTCGCAGCATCTTCACTATCCACTGCGTCTTTCTGCATGTTCCCGCCACACTCCGGCACCTAAGGGGAACACAAGAACAGCAAGGTGAGCCAAAGGAATAAACAGAGGCAATATTAGTTACCCCCACAGACTTACCTGATTTTACCACCGGGGGTACTATTCCTCTTCACGGGTAGGCGCAGCCTCCACCACATCTTCGCCGCACCCCGGCCCCTAAGGGGAACAAAAGGACAGCAAGGTGAAACAAAAGGACAAACAAGGGGAATCCTTCTCACCACAATAGATTTGCCTAGTTTTACCGCCGGAGGCATTATTCCCAGAGACTTCATAATTTCTCTCAGCACCTGAATAAAGGAGAAAGCAACAGGTTACATACTGACATTATTTTATCGAACTGTGTTGGATAATACAAATCATTACCTGAATGTTACCGGTTGCCACAAGGAACTGTTCGCTAGGGTCAAGCTGCAACCTGCAAGGAATCAGACAAGAGTGAAAGTCAGACATTTGAACTCTTACGAACTATATACTTACGGCGTCTCGCCGGAAATCTCAGAGTCAATATTGTTCTGAACCTCACCAGTTCCTTCTAACCAGTGAAGCAACTGGTATCTATGCGCCCCTGCACTCAATGCAGGATGGAGAGCTCATCTTTCCAAACCATCAGGTGAGACTATAAGAGGGGACATTAAAGGCAGTGATCGAAGTGAGGGGGAGCGGATGGGAGCGGTGCTCCTGTACTTTTTTTTTTTCTCCATTACCATTCCTATACTTTTATTTTAAAAAGAAACCGCTCCGGAGCGCTCCTTTTTAAAGTGAAAGTATAGGAACGGTTGCAGCACTGCACTGTCTGATGCAGGCTGCAGACATTAGTCAGATGGCAGAGCCTTGGCCCACACCTGCGCATTGAGGTGCAGTGCCGTTAATTTCTGCACATGCCCCTCACTATGCGCAAGCTTGGCCCAGTGACTAGCAGCCTCTGTCAGAGTTGGACTGCACCAGGCCTAGAATTTACCTCCTGCAGGCTGCGCTGTCAGACAGGTAGGTAAAGGGGGGACACAGACGGAGGCGAGTGTAGTGGTGGGTCGGGAGAGAGGGACGGTTCAGTGCTGTGCCTCTCTCCCGACCCGAGCAGCATATTGTACTGCACTGCAGTAGTGCAGTGAAGTGTGCGGCGGGAGGTCAGGGGCCAGCCAGGCCAGATGACTAGTGGGTCGGGAGAGAGGAACGTTCAGTGCCGTCCCTCTCTCCCGACCTGAGCATTTTTTATTTCATTTTGGTGCGGGAGAGCGGTCACAAGGCCAGGCCAGGTGCTGGATCGGGAGAGAAGGATGGTTCAGTACTGTCCCTCTCTACCGACCCAAGCATATTGTACTGCACTGCAGTAGTCTGCAGTGCAGTACAATATGTCTGCAGTGCAGTGTGCGGGCAGGATTGCAGGGGCCAGCCAGGCCAGATGACTAGTGGGCCGGGAGAGAGGGATGGTTCAGTGCCGTCCCTCTCTCCCGACCTGAGCATTTTTTATTTCGTTTTGGTGCGGGCGGGAGGTTACAGGGCCAGGCCAGGTGCTGGGTCGGGAGAGAAGGACGGGTCAGTGCTGTCCCTCTCTCCCCACCCGAACATATTGTACTGCACTGCAGTAGTCTCAGTTCAGAGGATAGCACCCAGAAGCTGCGTGTTTCCACGTCTGCGGCAGTGAGAGACTTTGGGCCAATATGGGCCAGTTTTATGAGTTACTTAACTATGCGGATAGTAGTTTTGACCAGTGTTGCTGAATAAATATTAATTAAAATGCACAATTTTTGTCCCATTTAAAATAAATACCTCCCCCTTGGGTAAACAGTGTCACAAAAAGAATGAATTGCCATTTGCAACTGTGGGCCACTTTTTCATTGGTGCCCAAGACAATTTTATGGCCCAGTCCGACCGTGGGGGAAAATGAATACAATTGAGAGCGGATGGGTAAAGCTGGAGACCACATGAACCCAGAGCATACGCAGACTGAGGGCATCCATTGCTTTTCTTACCTATGCGAGCATAGCCAGGCGCCTAGAAGCTATCCAGCAACCTGGTATTATAAAAATGCTTCAAAAATAGAACAAACACACAGGCGAATAATTAAACTGCATTGCACTGGGTAACACAAGCAACCCCCGCACCACTTTTTTACAATATAATGGGAAATACAGTACAGCTCTAAGTGAATGTTTATTAAACATGTTCAAAGTACGCTGTAAATGGAAAGTGATTCTTACCTTAATCTGGTCCCATACAGGTGGTAGAATGAGAATCATTTTTAGGGGGGGGGTTGCTGAGATAGTTTGCTTGTGTTGCCCTCGAGGACACTAATCCAAGGCCTCCCAAGTCAGAGCGCCAACGCCGTCTCCTGGGATGAACAGCCTCTTCCTGGCAGGGTGCGGGCAGGAGGTCAGGGGCCAGCCAGGCCACCCATAATGTCTATTAGTTTGATGCTAAAAACTAAAGCTTGCTTTGATATCCTTAGTTGAATATTCTTAAAATCATACATAACAACACGTCATGCTGGAGGTTTGTGACAAATCTCCAAACCTAAGTGAGTTTATGACACAACTTATTTTATTGTGAGTGTTTCTTAAATAGCTGAAAATAAAGACGGTAAATAGATATTTTGCCTTTTGCATCTTATTGTTTTCCATTTAGGATGTGGAAAATAAAAGGTACACTGATATTATTTTGGCCCAACATGCTGCTATACGAATGTACATGTTGTCATGATGCTTTACTGTGCAATTTGTGTATTTTGCAAGTAAACTCTATAGGACAGTATTATTGTAGGTCTTGATTGACACCCAAAACTTACATATTTGTTCCAAGTAAAACATGGAAGAAGATGGCCGTGCCCTAATAGAACAGTGGGTTAAAATCCCTGTTTACTGTTTAGCTTAAGTGTGTGATCCTGGGCATATAATGTAATCTCACCCTGGCTTCAACTGCAAAAATGTGTGTATAAGTGATTACATTTACACCCTTAGAATAGGACTTGATTTGACAGGCAGACATAGTCTCACCAGCCAATCAGCGCACCAGAGATTCTAGTATAGCGGACTAACTGTGGTTGAACCAACATTACATTTTCTCCCCTGTTGCTCCCAGCCACTGAAGTTGCTTGGTTCGTCCAGAGTACTGCCCCACACTCTGCTATGCTATGATATTGAGTCTTTCATTGCACACCATCTGCCATTCTCACACTTTCTAGGACCTTCAGGATCTGCAAGAAGTGGGTGTTTTCAGACATAGAGGAGAGAGCTGTTTGTAACATTGAAGCTGCACTAGAATAGTCTCATTACAATGAGTCATGAAGTTAGAGGCCCCTACACAAGTAAGTTTGCCACCCCTCCACCCTCTCTGAAGTTAGCGCCTCCTCCAATATTTGAAGAGTTCACCCCACCCTGAAATTTTAGTCTAGGTGCACCCCTATAGCATTCTCACACAACCCGTTCTAAAAGGACAGCAGCTTACAAAACGGAGTACTTGTGTAAATAATGAAAGAACACATAATTGAAAATGGATGCATGTCGTGATGTGCTGATGGGAGTCTGATCAACGTGCATGCGGAATACACTGCATGATCCCCATTGCTGCAGGGCAGCCCATTACTTAAGAGCTACCCCCAACTGGAAGCTATTGGCCACCCTCTTTTATCTCAAACTTCTTGTTACTTTATTGGGGACGTGCGTAGTCGAAAGTAATTTACGTGTAAAATTTAGATATGGGATTTCAGCCGTCACTGGAAACAACACCAATTTTTCTACAAAATCCATAGCTCCACTACTATTTTTCCCCCACTTCGACCACTGATTAAAGGTGATCAGTGGGGAGAACAGCGGGGGTAGGGGTTAACACACATCGCCACGGGTGGTTAATTCCCTTTCTCCATTTGCAGAAGAATACTCATACGGGCCAAGCAAACGAAGCTAGGTGGGCCAGTCCAGTCTGTCATCTCGGCACTACGCGTCACATTGGTGGAGACCGCAGCTGTCCAGTTCAGATCGACGTCCCTGTGGGAGCCAGGTGAGCGTAACACCACGCCCGGCCCTGATGCACATGCCTTAGGCACAGAGTGTGCAAAGAACACCTTTCTATGAGCCTGGGGCCAGAGGTGCCAGGACTGGGTCCATTTGGACCCTGGAGGTGATGAAGGCCTGGGCCCTTGACCAATGGCCATGACAGTTTGCTCTGTACGATTAATTTTAGGAGGACCATAAATGAGATGTATGTTTCTTCATAGACAGCTAGTCGAGAGACTCCTATGGTTTTTACAAATGGAGTCACAAGGATAACACGGACTGCAATTGTAAAATTACTGTAGTGGGACCCAACATTTTTAACCGCATGACCGATCCCACAATCATGAGCTTGGTTTTGCTATTGTTTAAGGCTAGGAAATTGATAGCCATCCAAGACTGAATGGATGTATAAATCAGATTGATGATGTCAGATTCCCGGGCATAATCACCTGATAGTTCTAAAATGATTCTGGGTATCATCGGCATAGTTTGTGTAACTAACGCTGAGCATGTCTAGCAGGTCGAAGAGAGGGTGTGTATAGATATTATACAGGGTAGGCGAGAGGTAGAATCCCTGTGGTACCCCACACATCAGTGAAGCTGGATGAGCTTGAAAATCCCCCACAGCGATCATTACAGTACATGGGCCCAGAAATGAATTGATTCATGCTGCAGCACTACCAGAGCATCTCTCAACTCCAACAAGCCTATTGATAGCACAGTGTGATCAACTAAGTCAGAGGCTGCTGAGAGGTTTATTAACATAAGGAGGGCTGTATGACCGTTATCAACAATTCCAGCAATATTGGCCTTGAGATAAAGGAGAGCTGTCTCGTGCCATGCTTTGCACGGAAGCCGGATTGGCAAACACTGAGTAAGTTGTTTGACGAAAAAAAACAGGGAACTGGAGGCATGCTATAAACGATCTTTAACAAAAATGGCACGTTTGTAATGGCCAGTTAGGTACTGGCCACAGCCGGGTCTAGGTTTTTCTTTTTTAGTAAAGGAGTGATCCATGCCTCCTTCAGAGAGCCCGGTACACAGGGGGCTACAAAGGAGGAGTGTATCTAGAGAGTCCTTAATGATCATTGCTAGGCGGTTATCCCACTTTAAAAGAGGTTGGTTTCATGCCCTTAACAATTTTGAGGACTTCACTTTCAGATACTTGTTTTAAGGCAAATTGAGGCAGGTCAATGTTAGCTAACGTACGTGGAGAGCTAAAATCTGTCTCAAGGGGAAGAGATATAGCCTCCAGAGAATCCTATCGTTTTCTAATAGCCTGATGATGCATAGCTGATTTCTTCATTAATTCATCCTGAATTTCCTGACACCAACGTTCAGTTTTTTTCTATCGTTATATTGGTAACTTTTTTCCCTTCAAGTTCCCTCAGAATCAGGAACACATCCCGAGAGCTAGACCTAGCGTTGGCACTTCTGGATTTAAATTCCACCTGATCAGCTATAATAATAGCTTGTTTGATGAGTGGCAGGTGGTGGATTCATTTGGGCAAAAATCAGGAGTGCGGCAGGAGGACCTGAATACTTACTGACATGCCATCAGACACAAAGAGACACTTTTCCTTATCATTAGAAACTGTGGGTGATCCTATGATCTGCAATGTTGAGTCTGTGGAGGACATCAGCCATGGAACCTCACCTCTATAGCCTGGAGGATGAAAATTAGTTGCTAGCTGAACTTCAAAAAAATACAGTGGGTGTCCATAGGAGAGCAAATACCTACTCCATGTTGTGACTTCAAGGCACATAAGAGAAACATAGGAAAGTTATGTTGGCACCAACAGTTTTAGCACCAGGATAAATGTTGTTTTGAAATTAGTGTAATTTGGAAGTATAATCTGAGGAAACACTGAGACAGAATAAACTGTGTTATCCATTGCACCGGCCAACATGGAGTGCTTCACTGATGTACGCATTTTCATATTTTCTTACTTTGTTTTTATTGAAAGTTTAATATGCAAATACAAGGGAGAAGGAAACCCTCCTCATGGGTGGCCATGCCACAATGAAAACAACATGAAACCCCAAACCATTGTAATAGTGAGACACCCTGCAAGTCCTCTTTTCATTGTGGGGGGGGCGGGGAATCCAATAGTGTGCAACAGAGGTCCATGTTCACTGCTCTGTCTGTTCACTCAATTCTAACCTCCACCCTCGCCAAAATCCAAGGCCTCTAGCAGGAGTGGACCATAACAGCAAGTGTGCAAATATCCATGCAAGGCACAACCTGTACAATTAACAGAACCCCTATCATATGTAAAGTATCATGCACCAAATCAGGACCCAATTGCTTCTTCAAAGGCACCTACTACTGTGGCAAGAATGGAAAATCATGCACCGTGGAACCAGGAGATACCAGAACCGAGGGAAGGACCCCCGGCACCAAAACGTCTCATCCCTTGTCCTGACTGGATGTTGATTTCACAGGTACGGTTTCCAACAGTTTCTTAGCACTCTTGACATCCCAAAAAATATATTCTTTCTCATTCCATGAAACACTCCGTTTAGCTGGTAAAAGCAGTCCTGCGTTAGCCCCTTGCACCAGAAAAGATTTCTTTATGATGATTAACCTCTTCCTTTTCTTTTCAGTCACTTGCACCAAGTCAGGAAAGACAAGGACCTCATGCTCTTAGAATGCCAAAAACATCTTGGCTACCAAAGCCTTCAGAACCCTCTCCACACCCATGATCAAATCCAGCTGAGAAGCACAGTACCCCGCAGAGTTGCAATCAAGTGTCCCAGGGAAATAAGCCAGTGTCCGCAGGGGGGAATCAGGCTGGTGCTCTGACACTGTGATCAACAGTAGCCCTGCTGGAGTCAGAAGGGTTATTTAAAGGGGTGAAAGCTCAATATTGTTTCATTACCAACAATGCACACATGTATGTATTTCTGTTTAGTTTACAGAAATGGGTTTCTTATAAACAAAACACAGCATTCTGTTTCATGCATACTGCTTCCTATGTGTTATAGCAACATCTAAAAACAACCTTGCCCCTGCAGATGCTTCCTGGGGCCAGTGCCATTTTTCTTATCAACAGAAGCACAGCATTCTATTTCCTGCATAATCTGCAAGAATTAGCAAGTGTCACTATATCTTGTAAATAGTTAGCTTCCTGCATCCTTATAACAACATCTAAAATTAAGTTCATCCTGCAGCTGCTTCCTGTGCTGGCCTTCATTCATAAGTTTAAAATAGCCAAGCTAACTACCATTGGTCCTCGTTGGTAAACATTGTTCATGTGTATTTACATGGGTGGTTTGTTTATACAGCTGGCACAAACACCCTGTATTCCGGTGAGCTAAATATAAAGCCCATCTGTACTTTCTGCTGATGTGGATAGAATGCTGCTCTGTGTGTACGCACATTCTCGGGAGGATAGCTCAGGGGCAACATGCTCGCCTTGGAAGCAAGACGACACGGAGCAACACAGGTTATGATATGATATGATATGATATGATATGATATGATATGATATGATATGGCATTTATAACGCACCTATACACAATTGTTTCAAGGCGCGACGAGGCAAGGGAGGGGGAACAGAGGGAAGACAGACAATGATCCTACTAGGTTTGTTCCCCGGGTCCATGCTTAGAAACCTCTGGGTATTAAGCGCATTATAAATAACGTATCATATCATATCATATCATTCAAGGATTCCCCAGGCCTTGTCGTACATATAAAACCCTTGCAGTGTTGATTCACATCTCTTTGGTAGGTCGTAGAGGGACGCATGTATGCCGCACATGAGATGCTGTAGACACCTTAGAAACAATAGTTTGACTTTTGTACGGGCTCTGCGAAGCACACTTTACTTATAAAGTAAACTGCTTTTCATTATTTACACTCTGTATCAAAGCCAGTTCATATAAGATTGGTATACATTTTTATTTCAAAATTGGTATAAAAAATGTTTCATATCAACATTTTCAAGTAAGTTTATATAAAAAATGTAAATTAATATTTTATATCAGAAAAATATTAATTTGTATATACATTTCTATATAAAAAATATGATTCTTAATATCACTTTGTATATACATTTCTATATCAAAACATATGATTTTTAATATTCATGTTTATGTAAATTTCTTTATCCAAAAATATGATTTTTATATTGATTTCTTCTGAATGTATATATCAAAAAAATCTGTTTTATATTTCTATATACATGTTTATATCAAAAATTTATCAAAATTGTTTGATATCATTTTCCGCTTCCTATAATGTTTATATAAAAATTATTGGGGTTCAATAAAATTGCTATCAAAAACTTTGAGGGACTTATCAATCTGTTATAAAATGTACATCAGCTTCCAATCACCCCGGGCAGAACTCCTTTGTGACGTCAGCAACCCGTCACTCTGCAAAACCCTTGATTCACAGTCCCCGTCTTCAGAGCTCACTTTGCTATCAGTGCTCAACCGAGCAACATCATTGAGCGCTGATCCCATCTTTATATAGATTGTATATAAAATGTATATTCACCTATATCAAAACTGATATAAATTAGAAAGCATGGTATCAAAATGTTTAAATCCTTTTTATATCAAATGTATATTAAGTTTATATCAAAGCCCATCAAAGGGGTGTAGAACTAAGACTGGAAACAGTGAGTGTGTCCACCTATCAAAATATAACATGAGACAAAAGGGGGTACCCTCTACTACTTGTGTACCCAGTGCAGGCTGCTGATTGGTCTCATGACATGCCCCAGCCAAGATTCACTACAAACAACTGATTGATTTTAAGGACATGCCATGACAGCTGTTTAGACAAGCAGGGTCTGCTCAGGTATGACTGTTGGCACGGCAACTGCTCATACCAGCATGGGCCACTTGATCACCTTTCGCCAACATACCACATGCAGAGGTGTGGGGCATGGTGAACATGGTGTTTGTCTTAGGGTGATAAGAGGACCTTGATAGAAAACAATTATAAATCAAATACAAAATAAATTAAAACATGTAATATAAACATGAAATACTATAATTAAATATAATATAAAAAATGTAATATAAAAAATATATAAAACAACTTTTTTTAAAAATGACATTACAAAAATTATCAAAAAAATCACTAAAAATGGCCGGTCCTCATGACCTGGGATCGAGCTGCTGGAGAGCACCTGTCACTTTCACAAACGGTATCCCTATATACTACTGAAACAAGGAAATCAAGAACTGTCATTAATAAAACAGTGAGAACTAGTTCTGGGTCTAGAGCAGGGGTATCTAACCTTTGGCTATCTAGATGCATTGGTCTATGACTCCCATGATCCATCACCTGGCTAAGGCTGATGAAATTTGTACTCTAAAACAACTAGTGGGCGAAAGATGGCTGACCTCTGTCCTTGAGTAACTGTAACTGACAGGAGAAGACAACTCCTGAAGCCACTGTAAGAGGGAAGAAATTAACGCGGTGATTCTAGCAGGTAGGGTGTCTGATCTTGGTGCCATTTTATCAGTGGAGAGTAAAGGAGTGATTACCCTCTGCAGACAGCGCAACTTCATCTCACTGGAGTCTCAAGCATATCGAGATTGTTGACTTATCTCAAGCAAGCACCACAGAACCTCAAGCAAAAAGATGATTTCCATTTGTTGAACCAGCTCTTCTAATGCATCCCATTGGCTTCAAATGTGTTTCTACTGTTAGGTTTACAAGTGAAGCATGTCTTTAACTGTACAATCCCTGCAGGATATGCATGATGGTCAGCATTATATAGTTCTGTGTATGATGACAGATTTAAGTGTATAGCGCTATGTTTTGCTGGCTATGATTTAATTTAAATCGCCAGTAAATTCCTTCAGTGCCTTGACACTTAGCTAAAAATGTTACATTTAAAATAATGACCTTAAAAAAATATATGTAAATAACCATTTTGTGCTGAGTTATAGCTTTAAAACTAAACACGGAAAAGATCAAGCAAAGTTACATTACATGTTTAGTAGCCCTGGGAACAAGGGCTGTATGGTAGAAACCGGATCTTGGGCCACTGGAATGGGCAGAAAAAATCCAGGCCTTACAGTGAGTTCAGTGTCATTTCCCCAATCATTTTCTATGTGTGAAATTTTACTGAGTACAGTTTGTGAAGATTCTTTTCTCAGCGCTGAACAAGATTTCAGACAAGGTGGTTTCTTGCATAACAAAGTTCATTGAGACCCCTTATCTTGTAACCCTGGGCTTTTAATCAATAGGAGCCCTGGAAAGTTTGGTCAAACCAGCACTATTTTACTCAGATCAAGCAAGACCCACCACTTTTAAGTAGGTGTGAGGCCTTCCATCCAAGAAGTTTGTTTGAAAGAAAACTTAGCAAAATGGTCAATTTTGTAACAGAATTTTTACAAATGTCACGACTCGAAAACGCACTCTTCACTAGCAACTGACGTACCCAAACATGCACCGTAATTCAACCGTAGCATTACCATTTTGGCAGGTACCAGTAAGTGACAGCCCACTATTTTCTCGCGCTTCAATATGCTCGTCTGCAAGCAATGCCATGTTAATGCCAATATGCAAATAGTATATCTATGCATTGAATGTCTATGATTCTGGAATTACTTTCTCAACGCCACATATTGTGCGACAAAGTAGTGCCATAGGCTATCCAGCGACTCACATCCTTGCCGTCTCACCCACCTCCCAGTGCACTGGCATATACCACCAAGCTCCTGTGTGGAACTGGGACTCCCTAAAGGCACATTCCAGTTAAACATGAGGGTTTAATCACAAAAGGATTCACAGGGGTTCCATTTACTGGGGGGTGAATCATTCGATCAGTGAAGTCTATAAATGTGCATTGAAGTCCCTAACTTCAGCCTTATGAAGAGTTCTTTATCTCAGTAACACTTTCCTTACTTGTCAGTTCACTTAGTCCACGCCTTGCTGCATCACTTAGACGGACCTTCTGACTATTGCTTCACTATATATGTTTGCTGCCTGTCCTTTTCATACTTATTGCTCCCTGACTGTTGCATCCGGTACTCTGCGCCATGGACACTGTGCCTGACACTATTCCTCTAGTGTTGCTTCGCATGTATGTACGGGCGTTTCATTGTTGCTACACACATAGTTCTCCAGGTCAACTACTGCTTTCAATGCAGTGCTCCTCGATTAATTGCTCATTTGTATATGTGGTGCCTTGATTGTTTGTGACTCTCACTAACTTACCATTCTACTCTCCACCTTACATTACATACCACATAGCCATTCACACTCAGCGGTTTAACCACTGGCAGTAACCCCCTCCTTGCACACAACTGTACACCTCTCCAGCTTCTTGTTTCACACACACTTCAGCAACTCTGAACTTATCCTCACTCTCAGGGCATACCTCATCATTAGCAAACTAAACAGGACACATACATCTGGGACTCCCACATGGACACACATTATGCAGGTGCACATACAACAACTCACGTGGAAAAATTACAGCACAAAGAGAAAAGGATTGTATGAACTGCCCTCATCAAGACTTCAGGTTTCGCATCTTACCTCTCCCTCCCTCTCTCCACTTACCTCCCTTTGCCCCTCTCTTACAGGGCCTCGCGCCAAGAGAGGCCCACAATGGCAGTAAGGGCACCATATATGACCTCTTTACTCTCCATTAAATATATAATGGGCAAAAAATTATGATTTGGAACACCGTTCATGATATTAGAATGCAGCATCATCTCCACCAATAGTCGAAACAACAAAGTTTGCTTAGCATAGCATCATTTTTTTATTTTTTTATTTTATTGTAAAACTTAATTTCAATAAACAATATCAAACTTTTGTTACATTTGATCAACATCTTGATCAGCAGGAAAATCCAAATGAACTTAATTCTCTCAAGTGTCTTTCCACTATTAGTTTGTTCTTGCTTCTTTAAATAAAGTTTCAATGTAGAATTCAGCGGATTTGCAATCAGCTGGTTCAAGTCAGGATGGATCGACCCACAGGATCATGTCAAGGAAATTAATCAGATTACATGTTAATTTAATGTTTCTTCCAGCAACGACAAGGTCCCACCAGTCTTCTGCGTCATAGAGTAGCGGCTTGAACTTGCTCAGATGCAGTTCGCATTGCGCCGACAACACAGGACACACAGTTATGAGATGCTTTAGAACTCGACCTCCGATTCATCGCAAAACCGACATTTGTTGTTTCCAAGTTCTTTAATTTGTCGACTCCATAACATTTCTTTAGTGTGAAGAGCGTTTAAGCGAAATCTTAAGAACTGACTACTATGATGGCGTGATGTGCAGTTCAAGAGATAGTTCGGTTGTTGATGTAATTTCAGGATGCCTCGAGAAATGGGCAAGGAGGTCTTAAGAGACAACCGAAGGTTGTAAATTGCAATCCAGTCCCATGCTTCCAGCTTTTTTTTAGCATGTTGTGGACGATAAAGGAGCCCTGGCTCACTAATGTTCACGTCAGCCATTATTACTTTTAGTTTGTTCTTCCATAAAGATAAGATAGATGAATCTGAACATTCATTTTCATCAGTAAAGATTTTATAAGCTGGAATTTCTGAACCAAGAGACTTTTTTCTCAAGGTAGAAAGTGATTTCCAAACGATTGTCATGTATAATGAATTTATGGCCAGTTCGTATCGGAGGGCATTGATTGAGATGTAATTCGGTAAGCCCAGTACATGCCTCCAAAACTTTCCTTCAAGTCTGTACATAAATTGTGGTCAGGATTCCAACCTGATTTGCCGCCGAATGTAAGTGTGGGGTTTACTTTCTGGAGATAGAACATTATGACTGGCGCCAGGGTGAATTTTGCATAGTTTTTATTAATTTTGGCTCCCTGGAAACTAAGCATGTTGGGTCTGTCTATAAGGACATTAGACCAAGCGGCTTTGCAGATGGAGTTGTTAACCAATATACCCAGGTAACGTATTGACTTCACGATGGTTAAACATTTATTTTCAATGACCCATCTGAATTGTTTGTCTTTCCTCGAAAAACTTTTCCCAATAGACATGATCTTGGTTTTTTCTGTGTTTAGGGAAAGGTCATTAGCAATTAGATAATCGTTTAACCGGTGTACCAGATGTTGTAGCCCAATTTGTGTTTGGTCGATCAAAACTATATCGTCGGCATAAACCAGGCATCTCAATGGAGTTGCATTAATCTTAGGCTGGAAACAATAGGTGGCATCCAACCACTCTGGCAAGTCGGCAAGGAACAACTTAAAAAGGTCTGCTGCAAGTGGGCAGCCCTGCTTCACTCCTTTGTAAGTTTTTATTGGTGGAGTAAAATCGCCTTGTGAATTTACTCTTATTTAAATAGACGTGTTGGTGTGTAGGGCGATGATTGGATCAAGGAGCTGGGCAGGACAATTCCAAGAGTGTAGTTTGGCCCATAATTTCTCATGATTTATTGCATTATTTTGCAACTTAGTTTAGCACCGATACCACCGTTTCCCAACTCCAGAGGTCAATGTGATAAGGTGTGTTTCAGTGCTTTACATTTGGGATATTAGCACACGAGGACTATGCCAACAGTGTTTATCTCATCCTTCTCAAAAACCTAGTCTATCAGCGCCAACAAGTTCTGAACTGTTGAGTGTGTTTCCCGAAACACGTTTCCCACTGCATTTTGGATGTCAAGGATATATTTCCCACTTGCATGTCCTGATAAACCGAAGTATTGATTTCAAGTCACTTTTTATAGTCAACAGAGATTTCAATGAATTGGGCCTCCTGTCTCAATCAGAAAGGTTTGTTCAATGCATCTACAGTGGATCTTCAAGGTCCTCTAACATTTTGAACTGTAAGTCCTGATATTTAGTAAGGTTTAAGTAGGGGATTGAGTATATCCCTGGGTGCCATATTGTGAATCCCACTTCCAAACCGTAAAAAAGCCAATAGGAACCACTGGCTGTTCAAAAAGCACTGAAAATGTACCTGTATCTGCATTAATCTGTTGATAGCTAATCTGCCATGCTAGTGTTTCCAGCACAGGAAGTATCATTAATGGCAAACATGACCTTTATAAGGCATCCAACATAACGTTACCTAGCAGGCATCTTAACTCGGTGTCACATCTTTCCCGTTGCAAAACCCATGAGCACATACATGATATCACAGAAGGGATTGAAAATTACATACAAAATGACATAATCGGGGACATCTTTGGGAGGGATGCCGAGTTATGATGCTCATAACTTCCCATACATGCTGACATTAAAGGGTTTTGTTGTGATAAATCAGATCACCATAATTGTCTCTTGACTAAAGTTTTTCACTGAATATATAAACATATTCAAATATATATTTTGCTTTGCCTTCAAGTTTGTGAACTCTTTCTCCGCTGCAGCTATGGGCACTATGAAAAATACCAGGGAGCATAAAACAGAACGTGTGAAGTGACGGACTGAACTCTCCTGGGTAAGTAAACCGGTTCCAGGCACTGGAGGGTGGGGCAGACCTGGCACATAACGATGAATTGTCCTTTCCTTCAGCATCACACTGGGTCTGTGGCTGCTGTGTGCATATTTTAATAATCTGGTAAATTAGCACAACACTGTTATACAGGGGACAGCGCACTGCTTTTTACTCTGCAAGTTTCTGCTTGTTTTTTGATTATTATCACTTTATACCCACCGTGGCTCGGGACAGTATCAACATGGAATTGTCCACGTTTGGATTGTTTGCAGAAAACACGTCTTTCACTTTATTAGTAAAATGAACACACAGGCAGCTAAAGAAGGCATCCGGAAGGGAACAAACTCAAACTTTGTTTAGTGAGCAACAAGAAGTTGGGAAGAAACCATCCAAATTGGTTCATATTTTGAATAATAGTGACATTTCTTTGTTGAAAGAACTGGAAAAATGTCAGAAGAGGAAGCTATGCAAATGTATGGGAGGAAAGGTCTGTAGGACCCCCTCTTCCCCACATCGCACCCCTACGTGAGGCTCATGACTTGTCAGCAGCCCCCATGCACCTGTGCCCGGGAGGCAGGGTGGCTGCGGATCGACACGTGGGGCTCCACGGCTCACCTTGTAGCATAACATAGACTCCATTTTGTAATATACTTAGACTCCATTTTGAGCATACTGAACTCAGGCCTCTGTGAACAGGCTGCCTGCAGAAGCTGCAGCTCACCCCCCACTTGTCCGCGCACAGCGAGCCCTGCACTTCCCCCCAGCATCCTCCCCATGGTGGATCCGTTGAAGGCCCGTTCTCACGAGCAACTAGATGTGAACAAGTAACAGAACAAACACTGTATCATTTACCTCCCGCAGTCCATCATTGCCCTGGCGGCCTGACCTGACTTTTAGTTGGGGTCTGGGAAAGAACTAAGTCGGCCCTATCAAGTATAACTCGACCCTGCGCAGACCCCCCCCCCACACCCATGATATATGGTGCTCAGCTCATGACCCCCCAACCCTGCTCTCCCAGCTGAAGTGTTAAACACAAATGTTAAACCCCTGGGTCTCTCAGCCTTATCCAATGCTGCTAAGTCTTTTGCTAAAAGGCTCAAAACCCATAATTCCAGTTGCTCTCGTACTACCCCCGCCTACCCCAGGACATTTCCGTGTAAGGGTGTCAAGCGTATGGACACTCGAATGCTCCCTTTTCTGACCAATGTTTGCTGCTAGTGTAAAATAATTAAAAGAGCAATATATAAAATGCTTGTGTATAGTATGATAAAGAGTGTTATGATATTTGTGAGTTATTTGAAGTTCTGAGCGACATCCGTTGCGGTTGAAATGATAAGATGAACTCGATGTATCCCCGATCCTCGAGTCACAAATCCTAATCACATGTTTAAAGTTGTGTTATGTCACTGAGACCCAGAGGCGTTGCTAGGGGGGGGCTAAGGGGGCTATAGCCCCGGGTCTTTTGGTTGTAGCCCCGGATAGAATCCCAGCAGCTACAACCAAAAGGCTAGCTAGCCCCGAGTCCCAACAGTCCCGATATTAGCTTAGCCCCGGGTCTTTTCCAGACCTAGCAACACCCCTGCTGAGACCCATGCATCCACCAACCAGGTTCTACCTCACGTTTTGTGTACATTTTTTCCCCTGTGGGATCAAAGCAACAGAGTAATGCATGTTATATGATGTGATGTTAATGAAAACTTTTCACAGTATTGATTCAGTAAACACGAGTATATGTGAATTATAAAAATGCGCCCATTACATAATGCCCCCAAACCTCCCAGCCACTCTGCCCTGTAAGAGCATTCATGCTGTTCCGTGAACAGGGACCCATGAAAAGTTACAAGGCCATCTCCCCCTCCTTCTCGAGAGCTGCACATCTAACCCCCCTCTTCCCCTCAAGGCTCACCGTGGCTTGAAGGTCCCCAGTATTCTGTTGTTGAAACTGTACAGCTACACCTCCCCGCATTTCTGCTGGACCTGCACCAAGTGTTTACCTTCCCCCATGCCTCCGATGCCAGAAGCCACCATAAAATCACTATGTGCCGCCCTGGCCAGGCCAAGAAGAATTACGACACACACAACCCCAACTCCCACCACCTTTTGAGGTATTTTGTATTTGTATTTTGTTTATTTATAGTGCACACCTTGCCCCGGGGCATCTGGGCGCCTGTTTAAAGAGGCAGTTACAAGTTACAGAAATAGATACACTATACATTTTTACACATATTTACATAAAGTTCAGCGCATCAAAAGAGAGGAGAGGAGCGAATCTAAGAATACAGTATAAACAGGCTATGTACAATGAGCAGACTGTAATGAAATTGACAGATGTAGGGCTTATAAAGAGGAGGCTAGGGCATCCCGTTCATGTAACCACAGTTTAGTTTTAGCTTTGAAGGCATAGATGTGAGGAACGTTTCTGAGAGCATTGGGAAGAGTGTTCCAGAGCTTAGCCGCAAGGACAGGGAAGCTCGAGCCTCCGGCTGTCTGTAGCTTGAAACTATGAATAGTCAGCGTATGAGCCTGAGAAGATCTTAGTGGTCTAGTTGCTGTGTGTTGTATGAAGCGCGTGGAAAGGTAAGCCGGGGCTGCGTTGTTCTGGGCCTTGTGTGTTAGAACAAGTGCTTTGAGGGATATGCGGTGAGTGATGGGTAGCCAGTGCAAGTTGCGTCTCGTGTTAGATATGTGGAAACGCCTAGGAACGTTGAGAGCTGCCCTTATGGCGTTGTTCTGCGTGCCCTGGAGTTTATCAATGTTTCTTTGACTAGTGCCTAGGTAGAGGGCGTTGCAGTAATCGATTCTGGACATGATGAGGGTTCTGGCGAGAATCAGACAGTTCTCCGTTGTTAAGAAGGGGCAACATGCTGTGATCAATTTACAAGTATAGGATGATGCTGAGACAACTGCGTTGGTTTGTCGATTGAGGGATAGAGTTGAGTCAAGATATATTCCAAGTTTTTTAGTGACGTTGGAGACTTTAATATCGTTCCCGTCAATAATGAATGAATTGAACTTGGGGTCAAGTTTAGAGAGTTTGTATTGAGATCCAAGAATTATTAATTCCATCTTTCCATCATTAAGGCAAAGCCCATGATGAGTCATCCAGGCTTGAATGACAGTGTAGACTGTATTGAGAGCTTTGGCATCTGTTACATAATCGCCAGTGATAGGGATGAGTATCTGGGTGTCATCGCATAATTAGTGTAGGAGACACCCACATAGTCAAGTATATCAAAGAGCGGTTTAGTAAACACGTTGTAAAGTGTGGGAGATACACAGGATCCTTGTGGAACTCCGCACGGGACGTGGGCTGGATCAGCTGCGGCTATGGGAGAGAAGACCCTCATGGTTCTGTTTGCCAGAAAAGAGCTAATCCAAGATGTGGCTGCGTCAGAGAAGTGGGCCGCAATTTTGAGGTGGTGGCAGAGGATTTGGTGATCGACCAAATCAGAGGCAGCTGAAACATCAAGGAGGAGCAGGAGCGCCAGTTTTCTTTCAGCTCCTCAATTTGGGTTTTCAAGTCAATTAAGGCTGTCTCAGTACCATGTCTGGGACGGAAGCCAGACTGTCTAAACCCTTGAAGATTGTTGGTTTCAAGATAGTCCTGGATTTGGAGAGGCATTAATGAAAGAGGTAATGAAAGGGGCGAGATCATGTGCAGCTTCCTTTATGACCGATGCAGGGCAGGCGTCACCTTGGTAATTGGAAGGCTTAAGCTTTGTTATGATATTTTCGACTTCCTTAATGGTGAGGGGTGAGAAGCTGAAAGGTTTGACGGAGTGTTTAGGAGAAAGGGTTTTGTCAGACGGGGGGTTACCCGTTGAGACGGGGAGGTAGCTTTTTTTAGTGTTAATTTTGTCTTGGAGCATGGCAATTTTGTCAAGCAGTGTCTTTTGAATATTGGAGCACCATTCAGTGTCCGGGGTGCATGTTTCAAGCGTGGCAACAGGGGACTCCAATTCCTTAAGGATGTTGAAGAGTTCCTTGGTGTTTGATTGGGCTTGAGTGATCCTTTTGTTATATACTTCCTTTTTAGCAGCTAGGATGGTTTCTTTGTAGGTAAGGGAGGTATTAGCCATGTGCCCCCTCCGACCCAACACTCACTACATCTAACAGAATAGAATGATGAAGATAGCCTAAACTCGTGCCCCCTGACAAGACACCTGGGCCCATGCGATTGAACCCTTTGTTAATGCCAACTTTATGATGATGTATAAAGGAAGCCTCGTACTGCATACTGTTTTCGTGTGTCCCCTCCCTGGTACTAGATTGATGTGTTGAAGGTTCTACATACCAACTTGACATAGACGGGTTTGATGAATGTGTATGAGTGGCCAGAAGGGCAAGTTTAGTATTGAAGTAGTGAATCTCCTTGGAAAGCCTGCGCCCTGGCACCTCACCCCGATGAGCCCGGCTGACTCAAGCACTCCGTGATGCCACCACGTGGATCCCCGCCAATCATGGAGCTCCGTGCCTGCAGCCGAAATAGTAGCTAGTCGTCGCCATCCAATCCCAAAGACTATGTGGCCCCTAGAGCTTAGCTCATGCATGACGTGTATTTGTAATATAAATGACTGTCTTTGCTATTGTCAGACAGAGCACTCTCGGAGTTTGCAGAGTCCTTTGCATGCCCTTTATCGATTTTAGATAAAAGACTTTTAATCTCAACCGCACATGGTCTTGGTCTCATTCTCTCCAGGGGTGTGTTCATCATTGACTCTCATTGGGGAGTGTTGTATGCCTTTTGGGGGACGCTTACCTTCAAGCGGTGACCCCTTAGACGTGATTCGTCTTTTTGTCCCCTTTTTGGCACGAGACATCCCCGGCCACAGCGGAGACGCACAGCACGCCCCCCCCAGAGAGCTGCCTGCCTACGGTAACTGGTACGCTTAGACGATGTGCACACAGTAGGACGAGAGGGTACGGGTCCCACTTCAAAAAACCCTTAGTACCACTCGCCGGAGCCAGGGGCGGCCAGTGAGTGTGAGGCAGCACCGTCTGGACGGACTGAGTCCAGAGGGTCTCGGATCAAGACAGGCACGTGAGTATTAAGTGCGAGTGACATTAAAAGGAGTCGGATGTTGATAGAAGTGTACGAGGTTAGGATAAGCTAAAGGGGGTTCTCTTAGGGGTAAATTAACTGTTAATTTCATACTCTTTTCTTTCTGTTGCATATGGCCATTAGGATAAGTTAAAAGGATTACGAGGTAAAGTAACACAGGAACCTAGCTCTGCAAGGGGGTAGAAGGCGGCGCTGCATAGTGCTATCTTGACTAGTACTGGGAATAAGTGAAATAAGGGAAAATATAAGTAAGAGTCTTACAAGAGTGAGACTCGGTGTAAAAATTAGAAAAACCTAAAGAAAAAAAAAAAAAAGGTCAGACATTTCAATGGGAAGAGGGTGTAACGGGTCAGCGGGAAAGGGATCCTTAGAATAAGAAACGGTGGGGGAAGAAAAAAGGGGTGTATGTTGTGTGTTGTAAGTAAACGTTTGTCAAAGTGACGTCATGCGTTGAATATGTTATGCTCTCTTTTCACTACAAATTTGGTTACAAAGTGATAAGTGATTGTATCAGGATTTGATGAAAAAGTGGTCATGGTAAGTGTGACCTTCTGACATAAAGTACCCAGGGTGTGACAGAGATATATAAGTATCTAAGTGCTGCTATCATTGTAAGTGTACGTACAAGGTACCCTGATTAGCGTAAGGTGACACAAGTGGGTGGAAGACAGGGGAACAACATGGGGGCCGAAACACCCCTGGCCCATATTTGTACAAATCTACCAGGGTACGCAGAACGCATAACCAAGTACCATGACCAATGGGTCACAGAACTAAAGGCGGACGGGCTACCCCAGGTGTGGCCCCAAGGAGGGTCATTCGATAAAAGTGTACTTGACATTGTAAGGCAGAAACCTGTGCAGTTCCCTTAGGGACCACTGCAAAAAGTTTAAGACTACAGGAGTAAGCAGTAAACCCAATTGGTAGCAGTCTGCACCACCCAGATTTACCTGGTAGCTGTGGCTGAGCAGTCAGACTTCTCTCAAGAAGAGTTTGGCAGTATATAGAGTATACACAATAGGGCTAAAAAATACAGTAGCACAAGCAAACACTGACCAGAGCTTTGGTATAAAAGTATATAATTATTTGTTTAAAAACACACTTGTAAAAATACACTGGCACTAACATGTCAAGCAAGTTCAAACACAGTCACTATAAGTATATACACCTCCCTAGTTAATTATTCGACAAGTCTAGGTTAAGACACCACTTATTTAGCAAAACAGAGGTGAGCGCGTAACAGTAGATGGCACTCCAATAATTTGTTTAAAAAGGGAGAGAAAAGGCAGAATAGGAAAATAACACAGTACCAACACTTTTAAGAAACCAAAGCAAGTCAAGAAAGGCAGGGTCTACTGTATAGCAAAAAGTTCATAGGCCAGGCCCACTCTTGGAGATGTAAGCGGATTCAATTCAACACTACAGCTAAGTCAATGCCTAGTCTGGGATGCTGAGGGAAACCCTTATTGATATATTTTTATGTCCAGTTCGTTTACACACACTAGATCTTGGACAGGAATGCGACTTCATCACCGATCGGGTCAGGATTGGCTGGACTTCTGCTAGCGGTTCTTCACAGTGATCTGGTCTCTGGGTCTCTGGTTCTGTTATCGGTTCTGCTGGTGGTTCCGGATACAGCGGTCTCTGGTTCTGCGGGTCTGGATCAAGTGGATTCTTAGCAAGCAGCAAACCGCACAGCCTGGCGGTTGAATAGTTTGCGAATGATTTTTGAGGCCTGCTGAAGAGAACTCAGCTTGTGGGTTAGCCTCTCTGCTACAAGTTCTGAAGTAAAGTTCTGGATCCCTGGAGTTCTGGATTTGAAGTCTGGAGTCTCCCGGAAAAGTGTCCCGCAAGAAAGTGGAAAGTGAATCTCTCTACCTGGGTTTCAATGTTCTTTTTATGTGTTTGAAAATGGGTGTGTGCCTGGGCCTAGCTAAGCCTGCCCCTCTCACTTATCATTGGCCAAGCTTTCCTCCCTCCCTTGATTGGGGGAAGGAAATGGAGTGTCAGAGTGATGCTGTAGGTTTTATGGTCAGAGGAACCTCCCCTTGTCAAATTGCACACAAATCTATTTCTGACCCAAATACATATTTATCTATGTACCATTTTTGTAATATTATAGGTCCAGTTAACATATTTTCTGTAGCACCAAACCATCCGAACCCTGTCTTTGTACGATGTCGTGTCCACTTATGACAGAATTCTCCCCTTTTCATCCAGATGACGACCTCTAAACCTTTCCAGATTTTACACAAATGTGACCAGGGATATGGGTTTCAGATGATAAAGTGTCAGATTTTTAACATACATACATTTGGAGTAACAACCTTTTTTTTCGCTACTATCCCCAAGAACATACCACAGGGTCCTAACACCTCTTAAAATGTGCACAGAAAAATCACAAGAATGATGATGTTATTTATATAATTTTTACAAGTCCGCACTATGAATTATCCATCTTTTTAAAATCATGCTCTGGCCCCAAAGGGGTGTGGTTTTCCAAAGCACATGGTGGAATTTCTGGTTTATCCACTTCCCCCAAGCTCAGCTTGCTCTCACAGGCACTGCCCCTCCCAGGTTCTCCCAAGAGGAAGCCATTTTATGACCCCCCCCAATATAACATTTGCCTGAGCCAGGGACAGTGCTTTGTTTAGTTTCCTGTAGTCCCCAGGTGCCACTCCCCTAATACAATCAGAGAGGTGTCATACCCTTTTGGCAGGGGCAGCAGGATGCAGCCAGGCCTGGGAACACAGCTGCTGAATTCCCTCTCCTGTCGGGGGTAGTTGTCAGGCAGAATCCAGTTTCATTAAGCCAGGCTTCAGCTAAATGTCACTTTTGTTCCCAGTTTTTCTTCATTCAAATCAAACTCACAATTTTTGCACATGCAGCTAGAATGCTGATTCTAAATTCAAAACTATGACATTTAACAGTTGCAACCTATGTTACACTCAAAAGTAGGTCACTCATTTATTTTAAACCTTTCGATTTTAGTGGCTACTCTCTCCATTTAACTTAAGCTGCTGACATCCGCAGCTCAGCCAGTTTTGTTATAAACATTGTTTTGGGCTCTTCATATTTCCAGATTTTGTATGCACACAAGAATACATTCTGCCAAATGCCTGCTGGTGTTCATTGAGACTTTTGAATATCTTGTGATGTTTAAAATAGGCATTTTGAGCTTGCATTCAGGGAAACAAAGGTGATTTTAAAACGCTTTTTTTAGCCAACCGGCACTGCTGTTTTTCCTTTGGCACACATTTCACTCATGGCCCTCCTGGCCCATCATGCTTGCACTGGTGGGTGGCAGGTCAGGGGACCACTTTGCTGTGCACAAAACTGCACGGTTCTCTAGGATTCTGGCGCAAATGTGGGCTTTTCCGCCCTCTTGGATTTCCTAAGCCCACAGCACCAAATGTTGCAGCATAATAGTCCAAACGTGGGTCAGGACACCCAACAGAGAGAGCAAGTCGGAATGTGCCCAAGATCACACAGTGGAAATTCACTCAAAGTCTTTGCAGAAAAGTCAAAAGAGGTTGAATCAAGTCAGAAAGGTAATGTTAGCAGGTCCAAGGTCACCCCAGGATAGAGAGTCAAGGATTTACGGGACACCTTGGACGATCTGTTGCAAGGGAGACCAGGCGGGACACAGTACCTGAAATGGTGCAAAAGCTCCAGCGGGGGCAGTTGTTCCTGGCAGCGGTTGCAAGTCGGGGCTTCGTCCAGGGGAAGCGATGATCTCGACGTGGAGGAAAGCTGGAGGTCGTTGCACTGCCAGGGAAGAAACCAACCGCGGAGTTTCCCGGTTAAAAGGTACGACCCTTTTATTTGCAGTAGTGGTGAAGCATGGCTATCTGGCCGCCGGGGTGCTTGGCACAGGCGATTCGACCACGAGACAATCCAGGAAGGTGAAAAAGGCGAACTGGTTGGTCCCACCAGCTCAAAGGGAAGAAGACTCTCCTGGAAGAAGATCTCCTCTGTCGTCGGGGAAGTGGTGAGTTCGTACAGCAGGGCTCCACCGGTGGTGTCGTCGTTGTAGATGGCTCAGCTTCTCCCCTCTTCGGATTCTTTAGGTCCTGTGGCGACTTCTGAAGTTCCAGTCCCCAAAGCCCTGCTTTTATGCAGCAAAACCCCCATTCATCAGGCTAGCTGTCACTCAAACATGCTACGTGGTGAGCCGGGCGGCTCACCACTGGGCCAATCACACAAGAGTGCGACTTGAGTTGCCATGGCAACTCAGTCCAGGGTGCCTTATCCCCCTCCCACACCTCCTGTTGACTCCAGACAGAGTGGCACCATTTGGAGGGCTTCTGTGGAGAATCCTGCCAAAAAGTGGAACAAAGGGCTCGACTTGGGTTAGAGTTTCAGAGGCGAACACAAACGCCATTTTAAAACTGAGTCTTGGCAAAAAGACCCAACCAGGGAATAAATATTAAATAAATAACCCGGCGGTATCTTTAACATTGCACCAAAAAGTGGTGCATTTAAAATGAATGGGAAAATCCCATAGGAAATATTCCGGAGGAATATTTCGCGTGGTATCCACTGCCACCAGCCAGAAACTCAACAAGGGGGGACTGGACAGTGCCCCCTTGGGAAACAGACCCAGGGGTAATTGAATTACCCCTACCAGTACTTCCACAATATGATGGTTTGTACTGGTTCTGTTCACAATTTGAGACTAGTAAAGCCAATGGTGACTTTACATGCCCTGGGAGACAGTAGTCAGTCCCAGGGTATGGAGTCTATGTTTGGGGGTCACTATGACACCCCTGTGTTACTGCACTGAGCGTGCTGTGTAATACACATACCAAAAACACATGAAGACCTATGGAGTAAAAGACCCCATAGCCCATAAAACACATTACATAGTCAAAGGACATTCTCAAATCATGCCTAAGAGTGGGAGAAAAAGAGTCTCACTCTTAGCAGGAGAAAAAAATAAACCCCAAAAATCCAGCAAAGCTGCTGGGGGACTCACCAGGTTTGGGAAATTAGCCTTAACAGAGAATTCTCCCTAACAGACATGGTGGCCACATGTTTGTTTATAAAATACAAAGGAAAATAGTTCCACAACAGGAGAGAGCTATTAGATCTTTGGAGACTGTTTGAAGAAGTGCCCCCAATTAAAAGGACGGAATTAGCACAGGAGCAGGTCACCTCTCCCCTGGCAATAGAAGAAAATGAGAAGGAAGGCAGAGGGAAGGAAGGCTCAATAGAGGTAACACAGTTGTATCCCCTCCTGAATGAGCCAGTGCCCGCTGAGGGGTACAGTAACCCTGTGTATGTATCCGCACCTATTCCCACAGTTGTCCCATGACCTAATGGACCGCCACCATATTATTGTCCCAGAACTAG
This sequence comes from Ambystoma mexicanum, assembly GCF_040938575.1. NCBI lineage: Eukaryota > Metazoa > Chordata > Amphibia > Caudata > Ambystomatidae > Ambystoma > Ambystoma mexicanum. The sequence goes on from NC_090936.1 coordinate 874,625,102, forward strand.
TGGGCAGGTAAGTACTCCTACAGTAGATATTGAAAAATTAACAGAAGACCTAGACTCCCGACTCTCAATGGCCTGGAGTGAGCTATCCAGAATACGAAATATTTGCGAGCAAAGTGGGTCAAGCATGCCAAGAACAGAGCAAACACCAAGGGCACAAACACTTGACAGGTCCTCCGAGGAAGGGTGGAAAAAGGGGGAAATACTATTCCGAATACAGGAAGAGCCAACTAGGATAATAGAATTGGAACCGCACACGCCCGGAGGAACCACAGGGGAGGGGGAAATGGCCCCTGGAGGAGTGGAGGAGTTATGGTGTGACATAGAAGAGGATGAGTTGGAAGCGGGAATACTGGGGGTAGCAACAGGGGGATTGACAGAAAGGCTGAATGAAACACCTCTGGGGAGGGCCATGGAAGAAGAGTGGACGGGGAGATTGAGGAATAGAATTGGAAGAATGGCAACGTTGGGGAGAAAAGGGCAAAAAGTGAGCAGTGGGAAAGGAACAAAAAGTAGGTTACAGCTACCCCTGATACATAGAGGAGGTGGGAGGGCAAACTACATTCCCTGGGCTCAGATGGATAAAGCCAATTTATTGAAATCATTGCCCCTGCTGTCGGGGGGAGCAAGTAAATGGATATATGCATTCGAGAAGCACACGCAGGAGTCCCATTAGCTGTTGGTGATGTTAAAAGCTTGTTAGTGTCTGCAGTGGGTGACCAAGCCGACAGGGTTTGGGCAAAGACTGGATTCCCGGGAACAACATTAGATTGTGACCGTCATGATGGTGCCTCTTTTAATACAGTATGCGCCAGGATTTGGGACGCATTGAGGGAGACCTTCCCAGATACACCAGATTTGCAATCAGTCATGCAATGTACAATGAATGACGGGGAGGATGCTATGGAATTCATCTTAAGGATGCAGGAGATGTGGAGAGCGGAAACGGGTACGGGCTGGGATCAGTCAACATCTTTGTTTTACTTCATAAAAAAGAGAGGGCTCCCGAAAGAAGTTCAGAAGGCACTCGACAAAATAGCAGGGATTGAAGCAAAAGGCTGGCCTGGAATTCAAAGCATAATAGTACACCACTGCAAGAGAATAAAAGAAAGGGAGAAGGAGATAGCACAGAGGAGGCTGGCAGACGAGGCAAAATTAATACAAACGAAACTGGTAAAGGTCGCAGCAGCTGTAGCCACACTCCCTCTAGATAGGGACGCGGAGGAGGAGGAGGGGTCGGTAGCGATACAGGGGAGAATGGCAGCAAACTGGGCAGGGAATGGGCAGCCACAGTGGAATGGACAGGAACAGTACGGAGGACAGCAGTGGCAAGTGCGGAGCACCCGGGGAGGAAGAGGTGGGTACCGAGGGAACAGAAAGAGTGGCCAGGGATACGGAGGGAATGGCGGGTACGGGGGACCACAAGGGCCCCTGGGAGAACAAGGAAATTGTTGGAATTGTGGGAGGTGGGGGCATTTCTCACGCGAATGTAGAAGCAGGCCAATGTACAATTACCAAAACGATCAGCAGCATTGCTACTCCCACCCGGGAAGCCCATACGGCCTACCAATGGGCAATGGAGGGGGACAAGAACAGCAAGATCAAAGGTACCCAGAAGAACATAGGGAGCAAATACACAGTGTCCAGCAACACACTCAAAGCCGCGAGCACATGCCATACACCAAGGGTAACCCCTTTGCCACAGCCGCAAATGGTGCACCCGTACCCTTTGGCGGGGTGGCCGTGGTATCGGGAAATGTTTTCAGCCAAGTGGGTACCACGAGACACCCAGCATAGGACAGCCCACAGAGAGCACTTGCGTGTCCAGTACTATTGACGACCCTTGATGCAGCCGAGGAACCATTGATAGGGGTGGAGATAGGGAACAAACAATTCATTTTTATGGTCGATTCGGGAGCTGAAAAATCATGCCTACGTGAAGGCAGGTTTCCGTTATCTAATCGTAAATTGGAGACGCAGGGGTTCTCTGGGGCGGTGGTCGAAGTTCCTTACACAGAAGTTTTGTGTTTAACAGTGGGGGGCAAAACAGTAAGAGCACCGCTGTTGTATTACGAACAACCCCCAATCAACTTGCTGGGGAGGGACCTCCTCAGCAAGCTCAACATGACTATTTCTTTTACGAAAAGGGGGATAGTTTGCTCGACCCCCGGGATCTGCCCATTACAAGTGATGTTGGTAGTACACACACGAGCAACAGTGCCAGAAGTACGTGGTATACCAGTAGACCCAGATATGTTCATCCATGGCATGGATATTAGATTATGCAGAATACACAATGCCATTACTGCAGGGACTCAAAGAAGCTCAAAGAGAAAACACAGAAATACAATGGTCAGCAGAACTAGACGATGCCTTCACATCACTTAAAGACCTAATTTCAAGCAAGCCCGTACTCGCGAACCCCGACTATGAGCGCAAGTTTTATCTGTTCTCAAATTGCAAAGGGGTACTCATGACAGCAGTACTGACACAAAAAACATCTATGGGACACAAGCCACTGGCATATTACAGTGGAACACTGGATGAAGTAATGCAAGGACACTTCGCTTACGAGTAATCTCTCGCAGCCACAGCGTTCGCAATTGAGAAAAGTGCAACAATAGTGATGGGATGTTCCGTGACACTGTTCGTGGAACATTCCTTATTCACCATATTGGAAAGGTCAAAAAGCACATTCACAACGCAGAGAGCCGCAGCGTATGAAATAATTATGTCCAGTGCAAACATACACATAGTGAGATGCAAAACAGTGAACCCTGCAAGATTCATCACAGAACCATGCACAAAGGAAGACATGCAAGTGCACGACTGTGCAACTTACAGAGGTAAAGAGGGAGACACACCCACAGTAAGTGAAAACGCACTAGCTGAAGGAGAAATATATTTCATAGATGGATCAGCATCAATAAACTCAGAGACAGGAGAAAAACACATGGGAATAGCTGTTGTGAGACTGGAGGAAGAGGAATATGAAGTGCTAGTACAGCAGCGATTACCAGCCCATTACTCAGCACAGGCTGCCGAACTGGTAGCACTTATCGCAGCCTTACATGCCACCAAAGGGTGTGCTGTCACAATTTACACAGACTCAGCATACATGACTACCACAGTACACGGGGGGTTGGCCCGATGGGGGAGAAGGGGATTTCACAGGGCAGATGGGTCCCCAGTGCAACACGCGGAATTGCTCAAGGAATTGATAGAAGCTTTGAAAGAGTATTAAGTGAAGAATTCAATGACTATCTGACAAAGCTCACAAAAGCAGCCCGTATGATAGCAAGACAGCTCGCGCCCCTGTTCACAAGTGAAGAAAGAAATGAGACAACAACCCCTACCACTGAAAATTCAACAGGCCAGCTACTGCCAGGGGAGATGGTCTATGTAAGAGGTTTTGTGCATAGGTGGAATGCTCCAAGGTTTCATGGCCCATACGAAGTAGTGTATTGCACACCGACAGCGGTTAAAGTGAAGGGCCTGAGATATTGGATACATTTGACAGACGTTCGAAAAGCCTATGATAACATTACACAGGGACAAGATGAGGGAGTGGAGACGAATGAAAAACAGACATAATGAGTACAGAAAAGAGAGACATACCGCCCTCCTAATGGTAATGATTGAAGTAATATAAAAAGGATTCAATGAGTGATTCTTATAACGTACATACTGTTAATAATGCATTACAATATCTCTCTCTCTCTCACTCTCTCTCTCTCTCTCTCTCTCTCTATCTCTCACTCTTTGCTTACCATCAGACAGTGGTGTAACGTAAACCAAATAACTGAGTAAAATAACTGAGTAATTTTTTTAAAAAAGTGTACATATTTTGATTATGCAATACAGAGCTCTCTCTCTTAAACGAAAATGTGGAAGTACAAATAATACATATTTTTTGGAGATGCTTAATGCACTTTTATGTTTCAATATATAGGAGAAACCATGGCAACCTATGGGCCGCCCGCAACGAATAATATTAGGGCAGACGGGAATGTAAATTTTGATTTGCGGAGATATTCGTATGAGTGTGGTCTGTTTGCATGCACTATCATATTTTTTACACTAATGTTCGGACTAGTTCTATACTGGGCAGTCACATTCATATCCATCAATATGAATGAAGGGGGAGGGAATGGAACCAACATGGGGAATGGAACCAAGATGGGCAAAGAAAGAGCCTATCTAATATGGGACGGCTTTCAGCTCATATGGGGATATGACACTCACCCTGATCATGAACATCACCCAAATCACACCACTTAGAAGCTGACCCCACGTCCCACTTCCCCGTATAATGCCTCTGAATATAGTGTCTATGGTTCAAATGATCCTAATCCCTCTGTTTTATCATTGTTATACAACACCACCGCCACCCCTGTCACACCAACAGCTTATCTGTCCATAGAATATCAATCACCCACAAGTATACAGGAAGAAAATGCAGAAATGACTGGAAGGTTTTTTGCCCTATATCATGAGTGGGAAAAGGGGGGAGGGGGTTGAACAGAGCACAACACTACAAGCAACAAGGAATGCGAGAGGGCACCTCAAGAACAACAGAAGGAGGAGGGAGGTTGGGAGGAGGCAATATGACCAGTATTCCGGCCTGGGGCTGGACACAATAGAGGACCCTAGACACCCACATCAGTCAAATAAGTGGTATGCGGATATGAGCTCCACCGCCAAACAAACAACCAACGAGAGCTGTTACGTGTGATCTCTGATACCCCACGCCTCAGGCACACGTAAGGTACTACTGCCCGAAGAGTTGCCCCTTGCAGAAGCCCAGTGTCTCTTTCACCTCATCCTATGTAGAATCAAGAACACCTTCCAGGTACACAAAGTACCTTTTGAAATGCTGCAAAACGAGAAGACATGCTATTCGAGACCCAAAGGAGTGATATGTTTAAAGGAACCGTTCCTAGTGATTAAAGAAACATTATTTTCGGAGAACAAGTGGAAAGAGGAAGTAATAACATGCAAAGCAGAACAGCTTTGAGGATTGCCAGCAGAGATACTGCAATGGGTCGAGAAAACATGCACACCTGTATGGACCGAGCATATCACAAAGTTATCCTGGGTGCCAGCCATAGAAAAACCCTTCAAATTGCAAAAAGAAATCACATATGAACTATGCTTCCTTGGCGAGGGAAAAAACAACATGGGCACAAATAAGAACTGTAACAACACGCTCATCATCCGCGACATGAAGAAAGGGACAGCTGCCCTCATGGACACCTACTGGGTCTGCGGTAAACGGGCATACCTGCACCTCCCACAATCCTGGAAGGGCACATGTTCTTTGGAGATGCTGCATTCCGCCCTGATGGTGGTTCCGGAGAGTCATATCAAAGGGGGAAATGGACTGCAAGCCATCCAAGTCCCAGAGCACATGCAACCAACGCAAGAAACTCCAATGTATGCCCTATCCGTGGACAACATGCAAAGCCTGATGTCGAGAAAGCGGAGATCTTCCAACTACATATCCAAAGCTTCCACAGAACTGTTGGCACACATTTCTGACAGGTTCCGACTATTTAACTCCACTGAAACATTCTTTGCCTCCCTCGACCCTAGTATCCAAGCGCGAACCAATGCAAAATGCCTGCAAATAACACGCGGGGAGCTGATCCAACTGGCCAACGACATTGAAGAAGGATTCAACGTAATCAAGGTGGAGCTAAGGGCCCTACGGCTAATGACTATGCAGAACAGGTATGTCCTAGACCTGTTGACGGCGATGGATAGAGGTGTTTGCATTAAAATCAGGAGTGCGTGCTGCACATTCATACCTTCTGTGGACGCAGACAAAGGAACCTTGTCACACGTTATCGCGGCAGTGCACAATCTGGGGGAGCGGATGAAGAAGGAAGGTGGAGTTGACCCGAGCTCTTGGTTCGATAAAATTTTTTCATGGGTACCATCCTGGCTTGGAGTGACTGTCAAAATGCTGATACCCATTATCGTGTTTCTGCTCCTGATTTTTTTTGTGTGTCAGCTAGGTCTTCGGTGCTGCGCAACCGCAGTTCCTAATGGTACAATGATGATGGTGACAATGGGCAACACTAGGAGAGTAGCACAAATTATGCAGGAGGCACAAGTACAAACAGGTGGGGACCCCGAACCCAAATATAGAATGGTGGCTTTATATTATGACGGGGGCATAGTGGATAGGTTATACCACGCAACGATAAAAGAACCCCTGGAAGGAGAATGGTACAAGGAAGTATGGGTAGACTTGGAAGGGGATGGGGGATGTATATATATGACCTGCACTCCGGATGAGTATGCTAAGGCAGGAGAGAGCCTCCGAGGGGTGTGTAGGGCATGGATGCCCATTAAAGGGACACCAGCATGGGATGAAGCAGTAGCTAATGAGAAAGAACGCGAAAGGTTGGGTGAGTTACAATATTCGTTACTTAAGTAACGAAAGGGGGGAAATTTATGGGAGGAAAGGTCTGTAGGACCCCGCTCCCCCACATCGCACCCCTACGTAAGGCTCATGACTCATCAGCAGCCCCCATGCACCTGGGCCCGGGAGGCAGAGTAGCTGCGGATCAACACGTGGGGCTGCATGGCTCACCTTGTAGCATAACATAGACTCCATTTTGTAATACACTTAGACTCCATTTTGAGCATACTGAACCCAGGCCTCTGTGAAACAGGCTGCCTGCAGAAGCTGAAGCTCACCCCCACTTGTCCGCGCACAGCGAGCCCCGCACTTCCTCCCCAGCCTCCTCCCCATGGTGGATCCGTTGAAGGCCCGTTCTCACGAGCAACTAGATGCCAACAAGTAACAGAACAAACACTGTATCATTTACCTTCCACAGTACATCATTGCCCTGGCGGTGACCTTACTTTTAGTTGGGGTCTGGGAAAGAACAAAGTCGTCCCTATCAAGTATACCTTGACCCTGCGCAGACCCCCCCACACCCATGATATATGGTGCTCATGACCCCCCAATCCTGCTCCCCCAGCTGAAGTGTTAAACACAAATGTTAAACCCCTGGGTCTCCCAGCCTTATCCAATGCTGCTAAGTCTTTCGCTAAAAGGCTCAAAACCCATAGTGCCAGTTGCTCGCGTTAACATGGTACGACCCCCGCCTACCCCAGGACATTTCCATGCAAGCATGTCAAGCAAATGAACACTCAAATGCTCCTTTTTCTGACCAATGTTTGCTGCTAGTGTAAAATAATTAAAAGAGCAATATATAAAATGCTTGTGTATAGTATGATATAGAGTGTTATGATATTTGTGAGTTATTTGAAGTTCTGAGCCACATCCGCTGCGGTTGAAATGATGAGATGAACTCGATGTATCCCCGATCCTCGAGTCAAAAATCCTAATCACATGTTTAAAGTTGTGATATGTCACTGAGACCCATGCATCCACCAACCAGGTTCTACCTCACGTTTTTGTGTACATTTTCTCCCCGTGGGATCAAAGCAACAAAGTAATGCATGTTATATGATGTGATGTTAATGAAAACCTTTCACAGTATTGATTCAGTAAACACGAGTATATGTGAATTATAAAAATGTGCCCATTACATAATGCCCCCAAACCCCCAGCCACTCTGCCTTGTAAGGGCATTCATGCTGTTCCGTGAACAGCGACCCGCGAAATGTTACAAGGCCATCTCCCCCTCCTTCTTGAGAGCTGCACATCTAACCCCCCTCCTCCCCTCAAGGCTCGCCATGGCTTGAAGGACCCCCAGTATTCTGTTGTTGAAACAGTACAGCTACACCTCCCCGCATTCCTGCTGGACCTGCACCAAGCGTTTACCTTCCCCCATGCCTCTGACGCCAGAGGCCACCATAAAATCACTATTTGCCGCCCTGGCCAGGCCAAGAAGAATTACGACCCACACGACTCCAACTCCCACCACCATTTGAGGTATTAGTCATGTGCCCCCTCCGATCCAACGGTATTTCAGTTCACCCTAAGTTTAATGGGCCATAGAAACAGTTATTCGCCTTTGTAGTAACATATCGTAAAACTTTCACTCACTACATCTAACAGAATAGAATGATGAAGATAAAAGCCTAAACTCGTGCCCCCTGACAAGACACCTGGGCCCATGAGAATGAACCTTTTGTTAATGCCAACTTTATGATGATGTATAAAGGAAGCCTCGTATTGCATACTGTTTTCCTGTGTCCCCTCCCTGGTACTAGATTGATGTGTTGAAGGCTCTACATACCAACTTGACATATACGGGTGTGATGAATGTGTATGAGTGGCCACAAGGGCAAGTTTTAGTATTGAAGTAGTGAATCTCCTTGGAAAGCCTGCGCCCTGGCACCTCACCCCGATGAGCCCGGCTGACCCAAGCACTCTGTGATGCCTCCACATGGATCCCCGCCAATCATGGAGCTCCGTGCCTGCAGCCGACATAGTAGCTAGTCATCGCCATCCAATCCCAAAGACTATGTGGCCCCTATAGCCTAGCTAATGCATGATGTGTATTTGTAATATAAATTACTGTCTTTGCTATTGTCAGACAGAGCGCTCTCGGAGTTTGCAGAGTCCTTTGCATGCCCTATACTGATTTTAGATAAAAGACTTTTAATCTCAACCGCACTTGGTCTTGGTCTCATTCCCTGCAGGGGTGTGTCCATCATTGACTCCTATTGGGGAGTGTTGTATTCCTTTTGGGGGACGCTTACCTTCACTAAGGAAAATAACAGCCAAAAATACTGGAGAAATTGGAAATTGATAAATACACTTAGGTCCTCACAGCAGTCAATCCAATTAAATGCTGCCTCAGAGAAGGCATGGATGGATCATTTTTTAGATTTGATTAATATAGTTGGGGAGTTAACAACACAACAAAGAACTGAGAGAAGATGGGGTGGTCCATTGATTTTAACAAAACTGACATCAAGATGCTCTTAAAAAAGGCGAGCAACTCGAGGGCTCCTGGGCCTGATGGGATAACTAACATCATGCTAAAAAAAGATATGATGGCATGGGCACAGTTTATAACCATCTTGTTTAATCACATATTGGCAGTAGGCCAGGTCCCAGACACTTGGAAACAATCGATCACCATACCGATCTCCATGAAAAGAGATCGAGAGGACCCTGAAAACTATAGACCTATCTCTCTTTTGGATGTAATAGGGAAAATCTTTGCAGGCCTACTCAGGCAGAGGTTAGAAGAATGTGTCATAGAGAATGGGTGTTTTGATCCTCTGCTGTCATGTTTTGCGAAGGGGACGGGAACTGGCTTTAACTTTCTACTGCTTAGTGTTCTGAAACCCCAAGCATTGTCGGAAAGGAAAACGGTCTACCTGTCCTTTATAGATTTGGCTCAGGCCTTTGATTCGATCAACAGACGAACACTATGGCAGAAATTGGATAGATCGGACTGTCCAAATTACTTGGTCTCTGCCACAAGGCACCTGCATGAGGGAACAACTTTAAGGGTTGGTTGAACGGTGCAGGCTTACTGTCCAGAACCATAAATACATTGAGTGGACTCAAACAAGGGTGCCCACTGGCACCAATCTTGTTTATTCACTTCATCTCTGACATGGGGGAAGCGTTGGGTAAGGTATGGGATTCTCCCCAAGAATAGGTGGAGAGCCAATAGGACACATTGTATATGCAGATGACCAGGTTCTTGTGGACCAAACACTGATAGGCTTGCAAAGAAAATGGGATGCACTCTCTACATACGTTAAAAGAAATGGGTTGGGAAGTACAGGATCCTAATCACAAAGTCTTTATATGGGAAAAGGGTGACAATGAGAAATCGGTTCCTTGAGGGAGAAAGGCTCACAAGTGTGGACACATTCACATACTTGGGAATGAGCATAAACAGCAGTAGAAATGATGCCCCAGGGGTAGAGCTATTGATGGCAAACATGAGAAGCCTGGTGGGACAGGGGCTGATGCTTTCAAAGAAATCCTGTAAGTTCACAAACATCCCACTGGTAAACTTTTATTGTCCAAAAGTCGTTCCAGCTGTGACCTATGGAGAAGAAGGCGCTCTGCTTACACCAATGAGTATGTGGGGGAAAGTTAGAGGGGCTCTTTTGGAGGAAGGTTTTGAGGCCCCCGGGAGGCATGAACTGGCTCTATTATCTTTGGAAGCAATGGTAACTTGGAAAACTCTTTCCCTCTGGCAGAAATGCATAAGGGAAAAAGCAGATAGAGGTTTCACAATTTTGGGGGAGGCAATCGTTAAGGCAAATGACCAAACGTTGATAAAATGGAATGAGGCCTGTAAAGCCATCTTAAGTGAGTTGGAAGTGAATAAAGAAACTCTAGAGCAAAATCCCATGTTGGTGAAAAAAATGCTATGGAAAATGGACTGGGTTAAAAGCTGCCATCAAAGAGGGGGCTTCTAACTCTTCCAATAACAGCTTGGGAATGAAGAGGGAGGGACGCACTGCCAGAGTACTTGGTGGAAATTCCCAGTAGCCTGTTGCGCCAGAATTTCCTCAGATTCCGATTAAAACCTTTTCCCCACAAAGGAAGTACTGTTGGCTAGGAACAAATGGAATAGCAATGACCCGGATTGCAGATTTTGCAAAAGAAGGCAAGTAGGAGAAACACTAGCGCATGTATTTTTGGGTTTTTCAGGATTGAATGAAATGATACTTGGGGAAATTTCTGAACGAGGTCTCTACATTGAGGGAGGAAGAGTTATGGGCATAGGTCCGTGCGGGGGAAAAAATCTCCCTGTTCATTGGGATTTTAGGATTTTTGGGTGAAGTGTATGACAAGCCAAGTCAATAGATTAAAGTTAGATACACACATATCTCGGAAGAGGAATTTTTGGACAAAACTTTTAAAGGGGTTTCGACAGAAAGTAATGTTATTCCCTAAGAGTAAACAAAGTTTAATATTGAGGAGTGTTGCAAACAATGGTACTTGCTTGATTGTTTTTGTCTGTTTTTTCCTTATTTTAAGGAATGTTTTTAATAAGGTTGTTGTATCAAATGTGAGAGCAAGGATTGCCAAAAAATCTTTTGTATGAATGTTTCCTTTTTTTCTATTGGGTAAAAGGTTTGAATTTGTAGGCCAAACACCGAAATAAATTCTATTATTCTATTAAAAAAAAATCAAAAATAGCAGCAATCCATAACAATCAATGTACAAAATACAGCCCCACTGGCCGAAATACATTTTCTATGGTATCAAAAAATCAACTCCAACACCAAGACATTAATAATCCAGAAAACCATATAACTCTTCCAAACTATTATATTTGAGTTTTTAGGTTATTAGTTGTCATTATTATGATACATTACTTTACATTATATTATTAATATTTTATTATTATGTTTGATTGCCGTTTTACTGATATGATATATATGATGACTGAATTATGAAACATGGACTGTTAATTGCTTGTTTGTGTAAAGTTCTTAATTGAACTAATCACAATAAAGATGTATTATTATTATTATTATTATTATTATTATTATTATTATTATTATTATTATTACTAATAACTATTATGTTCATTGGGTTTCAATGTCCCCATCTGTATAATAAGTCTTGACTCAAGTTGGCGTAATTTGCGTTCTCTATTTCCTTTGCATTTATGTTGTTGAATATGTGCCATGGTTCCAAAAGACATCAATGAAACATCATCATTGTGTACATCCTTAAAGTGCAAAGCAAGAGGCTAATTTGTATGAACATTTTATTCACCTCGTAGTGTTGCAATTTCCCTAATTTGAACTGTCCTATAGTTGAACCGATGTATTTCAAATTGCAGGGCCATTCTATATAATATACTACAAACTTGATGATGCATGTAATCACCTGCCTAATTTTCCAAATCTTATGAGGATTATATTCAACCTTACAACCAATCTTTGCAAAATCACACATTTTACATTTGTAGCACTTGTAGAAACCATTTGGTTTTGCAGCATTGCACACACAATTGCCAAGAGCCAGACTTTGTTCCCTAAGCATGCTGGGAGAAAGCTTATCCTTTAAAAACGGGGCTTTCGAGAACGTTATCAGTGGGGTCTCAGTCAGTACTTTTTTCAGATCCTTATAACTAAACAGAATAGGCCAATACTTGAGTAACATTTCCCTCACAGACCCCAATTGAACATTACATTTGGTGATAAACCTAGTAGCACCAGTCTCCTCCACTCTTGGTTTCAGTCTCAATAAATCAGGACTTTTCCTAAAACTAGATTTCAGATAAGTTTATCAACCATATTGTGAGAGTAATCACTTGCCAAAAAGCGATCCCCAATTTGCCTAGCTGAATTTTTAAAGTCCTCCTCTTTAGATCAATTCCTTCTAGCTCGTAGTAATTCCCTATAAAGAATAACACATTTCAATGACTGCGAATGATAACCCTGAGCATGCAAAAAGGAATTAAAAGTGGTTGGCTTCCTATACAATTTGGACACAAAATGATTTCCATAAATAGTAAATTCAACATCCAGAAAAACATTTTCAGTAGGACTAGAAATGGTTGTAAATCTCAAATTGAGAGCATTATCATTTAAACAATCCACATATTCATATCTAAGAGAAATAGGTCCATCCCAGATAATAAATAAATCATCAATGAAATGGAACCAATATACTACATGGTTAACATACATATCATATAATTCTGACTACACTATGGTTTCTTCCAACCAGCCCATACATACATTGGCATGTGGGGGAGCCATGCAAGAACCCATAGCCATACCAATTAGTTGATGAAAATAGTTACCTTCAAAGAGAACATTTCTGTATTTGAGACAGAACTCTAACATTTGTAACAATATCTCATTTTGCTGCTTATAACTAATGGACCTAGTGTCCAGATAGTATTTACAAGGTTAAAGACCAGAATTGTGTTGAATGCTCGTTGAGAGCGACACTACATCAAGGGAGACTAGAATAAAAGAATGTTCACAGATGATGTCCACTTTGAGTAAAAAATCAGAGGTATCCCTGAAATAGGAATTTAAACCCCTAACAAATGGTTGAAAAAATATATCTAGAAGTATTTTCAAGCAGAAAACCAAGTGAAGAGCCACTAGGTCTACCTGGTGCTTGTAAAAGATGTGTATGTACCATGGGTAGAAAATACATAATAGGGGTAACAGGATAATCATTTCTCAAAAACAACAACTTATCCCAATCCAGAAGACCTCTTTTCTACCAGTCTTGAAATCAAACAGACTTTTGGTCTCCAACAGAATTTCCGCATTAATCATTTCATAGCAATCTTTATCATTGAGTTGCCTGTATGCTGCTATTTGCTTGTGAGGGTGAATGGTAATTCTGCTTTCGCTCCTGCCCGGATTCACCCACTGCACATATAGAGGCTGAGCGCTCGATGTTTGGAAGCTCAAAATATACATATATACACACAAAGATACTGTTTTCATCCACAATTGAACACACAAATCAAGTCATGACGGTGATAGACACTGCCACTCACAAAATTCTCCAACAATAATGTACATTTATGGACTCCAAAATGTTTTTGAATGAGGAGATTGAGCTTATCACAATATATTTATTTAATGGAATCTGTGGTTGGATGTCATGTATCGGCAGTGGAGAAATTTCGAGTGACACAGGACACTCACCAGGGCCATCCTGTGTTCCCATCGCTTTGGACAATTAATTCTTTTATGAAGAACCTCCAGCACATCCATTCAGCCTGTGAAGGATATTATTCCTTTTGAGATGAAGGAAGGGATATGAGTGAGTTTGGCATTTAATGCCATTAATATACTTATGTCCTCATCAGACTCGTAAGGTTCTATTCCCAAACCACATGCTTGGCCTCGTATGTTTCAGACAGTACCGGGAATGATCCTATTAAGGTCAAACAAGCAGTCCAGTTATGAATGCATGAATGCGTCAGCATATAAAGATGTTGGGATGGCAAAGGTGAGCTATCTAGTTGTAGACATATGTGACAATCCTGCAAAACTACTCAGATAAGCTTTTATAGGGAATTTCAAGATATAAATCTGATTCAACAATGGCAACCCTAACCCATTTCTCTTAAAAGATATATAGGTTTGGTCAAGAGTACCATACAGCCTATATGTATGGGTGTTTCATTCCATTTCTTACTAGAACACAGTCAGCTCTGCTCTAAGAATACAAGTTTATACATTTGGAACTTGGAGAAAGGCAATGACTGGTGGTTTGGGAAAAGGCCGTCTTAATATTTCTGAATTTGCAAAGAGAGAACATATCCATAAATCCACTGAGAATGCTTGCTCTGAGAAGTCATGTCTATTTTTTATGTCATTGGCCAGGTGGTTTAGATGTACTTGTTATAAACAGTTTAATCAAAGGATTGTCATTAAACCAGATCCCTCTCTTGCAAAAGAAGGGAGGGTGTTACTTGAAGAAGATGTGGTGGACTCCATTGGGGGTAGTTTAAGGCTTTGCTGCAAAGCTACAGATATTTCTAAACAAATGTGTCATCAACGCAAATTGTTCTTCATTCAAAGATTCATTGGATAGTATCCAAATTATGTTTTTTAATCACCCCTCTTTGGAGTCCCAATGCTTTTCATATGGGCATATGGATGTTGGTTATTTCCATTTCATATGTTATATAAAACTAAGTGAGGTCTGAATTGTTTAGTGTTATTTTTCGAAAGCACCCAAAAGCACAGTGTGATATTTGAGATTTACCCTTATGTATTGTTTCAAAATGATTATCATCTTGTGAGGGAAAGTTTGAAATTGAATATGTTGTGTACTCTGCTTGCATACTACTGCATTATAATATTGAGTAGATACTGCAAACTGCCATGTTTAAATAAGTGTTTCTTGCTTGTGGGAGGTGAGGCTTTAGGCTTTACTGCACATGACTTTGCAATGAAGGCTGTTCGCCTAGTATGTATCTATGCTCACCTTCACATCTCTCGATTCTGAAGTGTTTCCCTTTTGACATATGAAGAGTGCTTTAGGCTCCTGATTTCTTAGGATAAGCAGCTTTAGCAGACGAATGTCATCACACTGTAAGAGTTCTCACCTGACTCAGACTGTACATGAATCTTTAAGTAGTATATTCACCCTTCACTAAATGTATCACAGTATGCTGTCCTCCCTGATAATACTGCCTAACTTGTAAGAACGCAGCTAGTATCAAAGACTTGTAAAGTCGGGCTTTGTTTCCTGCTTGCAACATTGTTTCAGTATTGTGAGACAGGCATGGTATCAAGAGATGACACAGACAAATAGGTAGATTTGTAAAACCTTTACTTTCAGTGGTCAGGATGGGAAAATACTGAATTTGCCCTAACTCTAAGGTGGGAATGTTCCCTAATCAAAAAAAAACAAAGGAAAGTCTAAGTCTGTCAGTCGAAAATAAACTACTGACTGTGTCATAACCTATGCCTGCACTTACTTCTACAAAGTATTTATTTATTTTCTATTTTATTGTTCATTTATAACACGCTTAATACCAGTGTGTGGTTTCTAAGTACGGGATTGAAATTCGAACCTGTGTTGCACTGCATTGTCTTGCTTCAGAGACAAGCGCGTTGCCCCCGAGCTCTTCTTCCTCCCCTACAGGGTGTGTGGGATTTTGCCAATTTTATAGCGTTCAAAACAAAGTCAATGTGAATGCTGAGCTTTTCCACAGCTCCCTTCCCCAGGTTCAAGACACTCAAGTTAAGAAAGTTCCATAATTTCTCAGGATTTACTTGGCAAAAGTTCACAGTACCTTTTCCTTGTCTGGATTCACTTCTTCACAGGGTCTCTCAGGCTTCTCTTGCCTCTCTTCTGGTTATCTTTCAAAATGCCAATGTTCAATGTTACCTCTGTTCCAAACACAAAAATATAACTCACAAAAGTTCTGTCAGAAAATATCACTCTTCACTTGTTACTTGTCAGACTCCCTTCCCCATGTAAAAACCAAGTCATTCTGACTTTCAAATTCAGTATTTCAAATAATTCCTCCTCACACCTAGGCACCCCCAGGTCATGGTGCAGTTTGCAGACCACACGGTCCACCCATTCCAGGTTGCACAACAAGGTGCTTTGTTTTTTCCTAAGGATGAGATCTCTTCGGCACTCTTGGATCTGCCTACTGACTGGAGGCCACTGCAATGCTTCTCAACTCTCTTAGTTCACTCAGAATTCTTAGGGTGGTGTCTCTTCAGCCCTCCTCCATCTGCCACATGCATAGGGGCAAGCCAATGTTTTTCAACACTTCTGGTTCACTCACAGCTTCTCATCATCAGTCTTTGCATCTTTACTCTTATTTCGGTTTTTATGTAGCTCCCCTGCTGTCATGGAGCTTCTCAAAAAGGATTCCTATTTTGCTCAGAACTCACTTGTGCGCAGATCCCCTGCTGCCGCAGTGCTTCTCTTCCTTCACAAGACTTTCGAATGCATACTATACTGTACAGGAGCACTCTCCTACTTTATATCCTTTTATACTGTCTCTATAGTTATTCACTTTTCAACAGCATCCCGGCGGCTTTTGGGAACAAGTGCTCTTTCATTCACGGACATACCATTACAAAGTATAGTCTTTCTCAATCAATGCAAGGTTTCTTGCTCATTCAGAAACTCAATGGTCAGGGTCTTTGCCACTCCTTCAGCGGCTTTCCCGCCTGAGGTCAGGGTCTCCCCACCTGCACCTCGGACCCTCCTGGGCTTCCATCTTTACCCAGGGGAACAAGCACTTCTCTGGCCTCAAGAAGTACGGGAATGACACGCCTCACTGCTCCCGTCTGACAACTCTTCCGGCTTGCTGGAGACACAACCTTATCACTGGGCTTTCTCCTGCGACACCTGGCAGCCTTACAGTGTCCCGGCGTCTCACTCTCCATTGCCTAGGTTTGGGCAGCTCTAGATCTGCTTTTTCTCATTTTCGTCATCCAGCTCGTTCCAATTGCCAAACCTGTGTGTTCCTTTTATATGCAGCTAAGTATCTAACAGGCTGCAGGTGGGCATAATTGAAATCTATTGCCTGCCCTTGCCTGGCCTCTTTAGTGTAAAAGGTCCATTGGGGAAGCTGATGTACCTTGATCTGCATATTTGTCGTCCCAGTACCAACGTGGTGTTTCTCATAGGAAATCTGTACTTCTCTTGATCTCCTCTTCTTTGTCTCAGTACTGGGGTAATATTTGGAGAGGAATATGTATTTGAGTGTACCCTATAAAGGCTGAAGGGGGATTGGAAAGGTCAAGGAAGGGGAATGTCATGTCCCACCCTCAGTTCTTCCCTCCCCAATCCCTGAGGACTCTCTACCCAGGTGATCCTCCCTCGCTTGTCCAGCCCTCGGGGAGTGGTTTGGGAAAGACCTTAGGGTTTTTTACCGTATGATTCCTTGCCTTGTCTGGATGACCACTTGCATTGAAATGCATGTGTTCCTTTGGGTATAAGAGAATGGTGCATGGTAAGGGTTATTATTTGCGCCAATGTCGCGTACTGTCGTTGGTTTGTTTTGTCCTGTTGTTCGCTTTCTACTAATAAATTGTTCACCAATCCACCAGAATAGTCAGTGGTTATTTTTGCACAAGTTTGGTGCCTGCAACGTAGGATTCCAGCTGCCCTCCGGTTAAGTGAAAGAGTCGCTAGGCGCACCTTCCAGTGATCCTTGTGGCCCAGGAAAGACAATTTAGTTGAAGGGGAGAGCTGGCTGGTGCACCCAGTGACTCGGGGAGGGCGGAGAGAGCAGATGCGGAAAAAAGAGCAAACTGAATCGCAGGATGGTCAACACAGGTCATTGTGGCCGTGTATTGTTATGTCTTGTAAAGTATTGTTTGAAATGGGCTGGGGTAAATGTTTGTCTCTGAAATCTGAAGTCTGGAATCTGTTGTGATTATCCAATGATGCAGGAGGGAAAGTGCCCTGCCTATAGAACTATTTACCTAAATAAGGAAAAGTAAAATTGTTTAGCTACCGCAGATTAGAATATAAAATGTAAAAGCAGCTCATCCATGCTCGCTACTGAGTTAAGAGAATATGAGACCACTGCGCCGCTCAGGTTAGTATAGTATGGTTTATGGTATAGGCCGAACGAGTTTTGTATGAGCCTGAAGAAACTATATGGATGGGAGCCCTATTGTTGTCTTGTCTAAAACCTGTACCTTACAACTTGAAGCCCTAAATATGCAACCCAATAGCGGCCCTGCTCTATATTTCACACTCTTCTCCATCCTAGTGCAGGAGCTGTAACAGGCTTTGTTTCCCCCGATTATGTGTCTTGTCTTTGACCTTACCTACCCAAGTCTCTGAAACAAGCTGATATACAGCTCCGCATTGTGGGAAGTGTGATGGGGATATAGGCTGTCAAGCAGCAGTCATCTGAAATTTGACCAACATCTCTGAGTGTCACTGAAATGTCTGTACTGACAGAGGAACTGAGGCCAAGTGGTAATACCTGAGCCTCTGATTAGATATGTCAGAGTGATCACTTCAGAGCCATACAAACTCTCCCAGTCAAGGGATGCAATAGCACCCTGAGGGAGACGGAATTTGGAATGGGCCTGGATTTGTAATAAGTCATACCTTTTCTTGCTTCTGTGAGAATTGGTTCAGTGCAGTCTAGACAAGTGCCACTTCCTCCTAAATGAAGTCCAACACAATTCATGTTCACTCACTAATCGCCCAATACATGTAAGTACCTGGAAAAATGGCCCGGATATATTCAGAGGGAGTGACCTAGACACTCCCCACAGGGATGCACATTCAGCTTTGACAGTATAATGAATGTACGCAAGGCGTTAGGAAAGAAAGGCGCACCCATACACCAACGGCAATGGGACAGTTATCTAGATTGGTATACCAAAGCAGATCTGTGTGATCAGTGCGCATTTTTTACTGCGCATATAAAAATGTTGAATTTTCTTCATTTGAAAACTTTTACTGATATACTGGTACAAACTATCTCTGAAGTGTGTCCTTGAATGACTGATTGGTTTAAAATGAATCCATACAAGCAATCCAAGAGAGAAAATCCTGTAAAAATATCCCAAGTGTTTGAAATGATGCTTTGAACAATACTCTGGGATTGTTGATGCAGCCCTTATAGCGCCTCGATCCTGGGTGGCTCAGTTTGTTATGGGTTTGCAACCAAAGGTATCTGAAGGAATTAAGGTAGTACTAATAGGATAGGAAGGAAAGGGTTTGGTAGACATTTTATTAGCTCACAGCACTTTTATGAAAAAGTTGAAAGACAGAAAGAAACTACTGAAGTCAAACGTATGGTGTTCCAGATACAGAGATTACAACCTCCCGAGGTAGAGGGAGGGTTTCGCCCCGTGGCAGCTGGGTTAGGGCGAGCACAGGGAAGGGGTAGAGTAGCACCCTGAGCCAGGGCAAACTGCTGAGAGTTATTACACAAACACATACAGTGATCAGTATGACAGTCGAGGCGGACAGTCAACCACTCCAAGCGGAATGACAAGGTCCCAGCCAGACTCTATTGCCACCACTTCAGACTGATGGTTAGGATTACCAAGGGGTCTCTGAACTTCTTGCACCTCTTATATCTATTGATCATAATGGTCTGTATGTTGATTGCATTATTGATGGTTAAATGTTTTAATGTTTGACACTGGAGCATCACGCTCCACACTAAAAGCTTCTGAGTTTTCATGAATGATACATTCTGATGAAGTTGTTAATGCTGTAAGTATAGGGGGTAATCCTATACCTCATCCTGTGTCCACTCCGCTTATCAAATTTCTGATGAGCCAGCATTCTTGCTGAGTCCCTATTTTTTTGTGAATTTGGTTGGATTATATTTATTGTGTAAACTAAGTTGCTCTATTTACTGTTCTTCTCATGGTGTACACCTTGATATTCCTGCTCACAGGGGGCACAAGGTGCTGGAAGTATTACAAGAAATTACCCATTCTAACTCTGTAGAGTGGGCCAACACTCCCTGTCCACGACAGGAAGTGTTGCACCAAGCTCTATTAAAATTATGGTCAAGCCATGCAAATGACCCTGGTTATATGGTTAATTCTGAGCCAGTCAAAATAACTCTAAATCTTGCCAAGTCCCTTTGATATATACCTCAGTATCCTCATTCCTGACGGACTGAAAAAGGTATTCATCCTGTAACAGAATCCCTTCTCCAACAAGGTATTATTGTACCAAAACACAGTTCCTGCAATACTCCGATTTTGCACACTAAGAAGCCAGGTAAAGAGGTTTGTCCTTTCAATCAGGATTTGGGTGCAGTTAATGCAGCAGTGTTACCGGCTTTTCCTGTTGTACCTAACCCGGCTACCATTTTGTCATGTATTCCCTACTCAGGTAAGTGCTTCAATTCACTGTTGTAGATTTGTGTTCAGCATTTTCCTCCATACCCATATATTCTGACGGGCCAATACCTGTTCGCATATACCCATAAAGTCACTCAATATATGTTCAGTAGGCTTCCAATGGCATATATAGGTAGAACAACCCTGTTCTCCCAAAGAAAGATCTTGATTCAGTTCATTTTCTGGGAGGGTTGACACTGGTCCAGTACGTAGATGATCTGCTCCGAGCCTCCCCCTTCTTGAAAGCCTGTGAGGAAGACTCTCTTATTGTGTTGAAAGTGCTTTCTGAAAAGGGTCAGGGTGCATCAAACAGCAAGTTACAGTTGTATCTGACCCGTGTGTGATACCTGGGCCAAGAGATTTCTGGTGGAAAATGGTATTTGTCCCAGGATTGGATTGCCACGATCCAGAAAGTCCCTGAGCCCCAGAACAGGAAGCAAATGAGTGGGTTCCTCAGGATGGTCAGTTACTGTAGACAATGGCTCTCAGGATATGTATCCATGGTTAATCCCCTTAAGAACTTCATGCATGATTCGATCCCTGAGCCCTGCCATGGTATCAGGAAGTAGAAGATGCCTTTGTCACCATTAAACAAGCACTCACCAAGGTCTCTGGCTTTAGATTTGCCAGATTACAATAAGCACTTTGTGCTGTTCAGCGATGAATGCAACAGGTTTGCTCAAGGTGTGTTGTCTCAATTACCCAGTGATAAGCAACGGCCTGAATCCTACCACAGTGTAGCTTTAACTGTCAATAATGCATGTGTTCCTTTGGGTATAAGAGAATGGTGCATGGGGGAGGGTTCTTATTTGCGCCAAAGTCGCGTACTGTCGTTGGTTTGTTTTGTCCTGTTGTTCGCTTTCTACTAATAAATTGTTCACCAATCAACCGGAATAGTCAGTGGTTTTTTTGCACAGGTTTGGTGCCTGCAACGTAGGATTCCAGCTGCCCTCCGGTTAAGTGCAAGAGTCGCTAGGCGCACCTTCCAGTGATACTTGTGGCCCAGGAAAGACAATTTTGTTGAAGGGGTGAGCTGGCTGGAGAACTTAGAGACTTGGGGAGGGCAGAGAGTGCAGATCACCAAGGTCTCTGGCTTTAGATTTGCCAGATTACAATAAGCACTTTGTGCTGTTCAGCGATGAATGCAACAGGTTCGCTCAAGGTGTGTCGTCTCAATTACTCAGTGATAAGCAACGGCCTGAATCCTACCACAGTGTAGCTTTAACTGTCAATAATGCATGTGTTCCTTTGGGTCAGTAGTTATTTTTGCACAAGTTTGGTGCCTGCAACGTAGGATTCCAGCTGCCCTCCGGTTAAGTGCAAGAGTTGCTAGGCGCACCTTACAGTGATTCTTGTGGCCCAGGAAAGACAATTTTGTTGAAGGGAAGAGCTGGCTGGAGCACCCAGAGATTCGGGGATCTAAAGAATTGAACAGAATGCATAAACCAGTAAGGTATGCTAGCAAAATCACAAATAATATGTATGTATACATTTATCTTTTTGTTTACAACCCAGATTGAAATTATGTTCCCCTCCTGATGAACCACTGTAAAGAGGTGGAGAAACATGTATCGAGGGAAACATTTTGAAATTGGCAAAGAATTTCAATAATGCAATCACAACATATTAAATTGTGGCGCAAAACCAAGGATACTCATGTTTTCTTTTTTCTATATACAGTGTAGCTTTAGATCCAGTAGCCGCGGGACTCCCCGCTTGTCTGCGAGCCATCGCCACTGCTGCCATGTTCATATAAAAGACTGACTTCCTAGTGCAGGGGCATCCTGTCACCATTGCAGTTCCCCATGCTGTGTCGTCATTTTTGCTTCGGGAAGACACAGTATGTGTTAAATTCCCCTACCACCCGATGTGAAAAGTTGCTTATTTCTGCCAACAATGTATCTTTGAATCGATGTTCAGTCCTGAATCCTGCTTCATTGCTACCAACCCCCCATAGACTTGTATCTATGTCCCAGAAACTGGGGAATTGGTTTTGGTTATTCTGTATGTACCCCCCCATTCTGTTCTAGAAGCATATTGATTACCTATGGCAAAATCAGCGCAGGTCGCCAAACTCATGGGTCTCACCCATGCTTGTGCTCTTGTCCAAGATAGATCGGCTATGATCTATACTGACTACAGGTACGCCCACGGGGTGGTCCACGACTTTGGAGTTCTTTGGAAGAAATGTGGATATTTAACTGAGGCAGCCAATGGACACTTCCCCAGCCTCTGCAGCATTCTGTCCCTCACCATTCATCCCTCTGGTCCGATGCACTGTGACGGACATACCTTAGATACTCTCATCTCCTCAGACATTCTTATCTCCAAACTTCTCACTATGCCTCTCTCCTGGTCTCACCATTCCTTCCTGTCCTCCCATCTGGATCTCTTTGGTCCCCCTGATAAGCCTATGCCTGCATTGCCTGTCTACTTCTCTGTCATTCGACCAATGAAGTGAGTGTCAGTTGCTGCCTTTACTGCCACCATCATTCCCCCTCCCACTCCTGCCCCAGACCCCCACACTGACTCTGCCCTTGATAATCTTCACCTTTCTATGACCAATAACCTGGGGATATCCATATGCCACTGTCATGAGGATCCGAATGAAGCATACCTCCAAGCGCAACACCTGGTATGACTCTGACTTAGCCTCCCTGAAACGCAAGTGCAGAGTGGCTGAGCAGAAGTGGTCGGGCATCAGACACATCTTCTGACAAACTGGTCTGTCGCCTGCCCCAAAGGCAATACAGACTCTTCATTATCGAAGAAGAGGGCTCACATCGAAGATCGCATCTCCGGGGCCACTAACAACTATGGTAAAATGTTTAAAATCTGCAAGGAACTTGCCAATTCTTCTGCAGTTTCCACTTCTCCCCTGGCATCCCTGACCCTCTGTACCTCTTTGGCCGACTGCTTCCTTTTCAAAACTCAGGACATTCTGTCCTCACTCTCCTCTTAACTCTCCCTCCTCCCTCCCCATATGGTATTCCAACCTTGACTCCCCTATCCCCTTCCCTCCTTCTCTCCTCATTCTTTCCCATAGTGCCAGATGAGGTCTCTAGACTAGTCCTCTCTATGAAAGTCTCCTCCAAACAGGTGCTCTCCTGCTCCTTGAGAACTATCAAGGACAACATTGCCTCCCTTGCACATTCCCTGGCTGATTTCTGTAACCACTCCTTTGCCACTGGCTCCTTCCCTCTTCCCCTCAAACCCTCACTGTGCATCCCCTCCTTAAAAAGCCCTCTTTTGACCCATACTTCCCTTCTAACTATTGTCCTATTGCCTCACCCCTTTCCCGGGAAAACTCGTTGAGAAGCTGGACATCTCCCAACTGACCCAACACACCAAATCTGTCGGCTGTCTCCTCGACCACCAGTCTGGCTTCAGAGTGGCCAGAAGCATGGAAACTGCTCTACTGAACACCCGTGATGACTTGCTCTCTAAACTTGACTTTAACTCTCCATCCATTCTTATCCTGCTGAATCTTTCCTCTACCTTTGACACAGTCAATTCTGCCATCCTGACAAATCGGCTCTGTGACACTCTGGTCATTACAGGCTTGGCACTCGACTGGTTGACCTCCTTCCTCGCCAACTGAACTTCCTAGGTTCAACATTTCTCGCCCCTATCACTCTCTCCACATGTGGTGTCCCTCAAGGCACTATCCTCTCGCCGTGGCTCTTCAACATCTACCTTGCCCCTTTGGCCCACATGATCTCTTCCTTCTATCCTCACTTCCAGTGTTATGCAAGTGACACGCAGCTCTCCTTCAAGCTTCCCTCCTCTTCCTCCTCTTCCTCCTCTCTCATCCTTGGCTGTCTGACTGCGATTCAGTCATGGTGTGCTACCAATGATCTCTGCCTTAATACTAGTAAGACTAAGATCCTTCTCACTGGGACAACAGATCCCTCCCTCCCTCTGGCCGCTCTCCATAGGTCTCCTGCCCTCACCCGCTTGTGAGGCAAAAAACCATGGTGTCATCTTTGATTCCTCTCTTTCCTTCTCTCCTCACATATCGCAGACTTTGCCAAAAAGGCCCACTATCAGCTGCACCTCTTCAGAGGTATTCTCCCTTTCCTGACCTTCCCGATGTACTCAATGTCTCCAGAGCTCTGGTTCTCTCTAGGCTGGACTACTGTAACAGCCTCTTCCGCAATCTGCCTAAATCCTCCCTTCGCCCCCTTCAACTAATCCAGAATAGGACTGCAAGACTTATTCTTGGCCTCAAGCCTAGGGACCACATCTCTCTAGCCCTAATTTCTCTCCACTGACTCCCGGTTGCTGCTAGGCTCAAATTCAAGACCCTCTGCATCATCCACAAGGCTTCAACATCCAACTCTCTCCCCAAATACCTCACTGCTAGAGCCCATTTCGTCTGCTAGTTTCAACTCTCTGCGAGTCAGACGCTTTTGTAAGCAAAATGTGGGTGGTAGATGTCTCTACTCTGCAGGAGCCTCCATATGGTATGGTGTCCTTGCTCCTCTCAGGCTTGAGCCAGATCTCTTTAAGTTCCAGAAGCTCCTCAAGACCCAACTTTTCATCTCCTCCTTCACTCTCCCCCTCCCCTGCTAACACTGTCTTCTGGCTAATTGACTGGTGCCTGGTTCCCTCTGAGTACTACAGGGCTCCAAAAGACCTTTGGGTTTTTTTACCGTATGATTCCTTGCCTTGTCTGGATGACCACTTGCATTGAACTGCATGTGTTCCTTTGGGCATAAGAGAATGGGTATAAGAGAATGGTGCATGGGGAGGGTTCTTATTTGCGCCAAAGTCACGTACTGTCGTTGATTTGTTTTGTCCTGTTGTTCGCTTTCTACTAATAAATTGTTCACCAATCTGCACATTTGCACATTCTGAATGTCACAAGGCTTAGTAGGACCAATTATTGTATCTTTCTCCCTTGTTCCCCCACTTACTTTGTCTTGTGGCGCCTTGATATACCATTTGTTGTATAGGCGCCTTACAAATATCCAACAAAATAAAAAATAAAAAACATCCACGGGTACCCCAATTTTAAATGGAAAATATGTTGAATTTTATTGAAATTTATTGTTAAATGCCAGGAACATGATCCTTCACAGTCATTCACAGCCCAAGGAAATACATTAGCAGATGGTGCAGCTCGCTCAGCTGGCTTAAATGGGCCCCTGGCTGCTAATGAATTTCTGGTTTGTGTTGCAGTTCCACAGTCACCAATCACTTCCCATTCCAGTCTGGCAATCTCCAAAATCAAGCCCCAGAAACGGTTTTGTAAACTAGGAGTAGAGTCCCCACGGTTCTCTTCAGATGGCCACCAGGTGGTACCTCAGGTAGACCTCCCCTACCTGTTGATATGTGATGCTCAGGCTTTACCCATTCAGCTAAAAATGCTATGTTTGCTTTATTGCCTCGAGATTGGATGGCTCCTGGTTTAGCCTCTATGGCTCAGGGTTATTGTGAAAATTGGGTCATATGTTTAGTAAATAATGTTGGTACAGACAGACTTTATACAGCTCCCCTCCTGCATGACTTTTGTCTATTGCTTGGTCCTGGTTGATGTATTTTCTGGGTGGGTAGAGGCATACCCATGTAGAAAAGCAGACAATGGGCCTCATTACGGTCTGCCGGTAATGCTGCCAGTGCTACCGGCAGGTTGCAGCCAGACCCGTAATAATTTACCGGCACCTGACCCCCCCGGTGCCACCGTCTCATTACGAGTCCGGAGGCTGCGAAGTCAGCCACCTGTATATTTGTTAATCCCCATTCCCATAGAGTCCTAATGGACTCTATGGTAGTGGGGACACGGGCGCACCAGCACCGTTAGCAAGGGTGCCAGTGCTCCTGTGAAGAGTCTGCCTACCGTGGCTGCTGTGGTCCGGAAATAAGTGTCCCGGTGAGTTTACCGGCACACTTGTTTCAGACAGGCAAACTTATAATGAGGCTCCATGTCATTGTGGCTAGAAAGTTGTTAACAGAATTTGTACCTCGATTTGGAGGGTCCCCCAGTATAGACAGCGACCAAGGTACCCATTTTACGGGTCAAGTTATTAGAGAAGTGTGCAAAGCTTTGGGAAAAGCTCAATAGTTCCATTGGGCTTATCACTTGCGATCTAGTGCACATGAAGAATGTCGGATTTGGGACCGTAAGTTAAGGCTGTCAATAGTGTGTAAAGAGACAGGGTTGAAATGGCCCTAAATCTTGCCCCTGGTTCTGTTTTCTATGCACAGTAATCTCCAGCATAAACACAAACTGCCCATAAAATCCTCACTGGTCACCCCATGAGAATGATAACTGCACAACAGCAGTTTCCCACATTCAAGGTCTGCCATTAAAGGATGATATATTACTCCAAAATTGTCACATGTTGATTAAAACTGTCTGATCGCTCCATGCTCAAGTCAGTGAAGCCCTGCCTGAACCGACTACTGTACCCTGCCACACCCTACAGCCAGGACACTGGGTCCTGGTGAAGGTCCACTGGTGTGAAATCTGCACTCCAGGCCAGTTGGTGCGGTGTGGCGTGGCCCACTCCAGGTCCTCTTGACCACAAACTCTGTGGTAAAGCGCTCTGGAATCCTGGCTCACATGCTGAACCAGGATCCACAACTTCTGAACCTCTTCCACACAGGGAGGACCCTGCAGGAGCTATTGCTAAGGCTCTGTCATCAGGCGGTCGATGTTCCGGAAGAAACAACCCTGATTCAGACCTCACTTTTGTGTACCATCTTCAGTGTCTGACTCTCTGGACTTCACAACGCAAACTTCAAAAGGTACGCTTTACGATACCATGGAAGAGCTCCTAAGAGTCAATAGCTCTGAACAAAGTGGGACCTGGTGAAGTCGCTCATCCCTGGATTTGTCACCTCAACGACGATGAATCCCAGTGTAGTAGCAGAGAGTAGAAGCCAGCACTGTTGATTCACCCATACCTGCAAGATATCACTCCTGCTGGTATCATCTGTTGGTCATTTATTTTGTTACAATTGCCCTTATATGCATGTGGTTCTGGTACCTGGGATACTTGTAGCTTGGATTTTTAGCTAGAAAGTTCAATCATAAGCTGTGGACTAAGGAATTCTTTGCTCAGTTCTTCACTCCTGGTGGAACTTTTTTTTAATTGTTTTTATTGGCATTTTGAAGATTATAATAACAAACAATTCCCCCCACTCAGTCCCCCTACTACTACCACACCCCCCACCCTGCCCACCCCTACCTGCTGTGCAACTGGACCGTCCCTATTATGTTAAGTGCATCACAAACCACATGTTATCATACTGGGACATTTCAGGCAATACCCAATATGTGCTATTTCTGAGGGCAATGCATAACATTGAAGTCTTCATGTAGACAATTCAGCACCACATTGCAGTCTTGAGTAAACACAGAGTGGTCTCCCTGCAAGGAGTATGTCATCCATTCTAAAGCTAAAAAGTTCCATACTCTGGAAAACCAGCCTGAGATATGAGGTTTGTCCCTTTTCTTCCATTTCTGAGCAATCACAAGCAGTGCAGCTAGTTGCAATATTGCATACATTTTCTGAATTGATTTCGGACATTGTCCGAAGTCTTCTTCTATCATGACCAGCAGACAAGATCGCAAAGAGCGAGGTGTTTGAATAGAGAACATTTCACGCATGTGCTTGTTCACCTCTCCCCAATACCATGCCAATCCCGGACAGTTTAGCCATACATGTTCCCAATTCCACACTGATCCGTATTCACTCCAACATTTGTCAGAAATGTTAGGTTTCATTTGACCAAGACGAACTGTAGTATAGTGCCATTGCACCACGAATTTGTACCAGAATACTCTGATTTGGATTGAACTAGTGAGTGTAGGTATTGTTTTCCACAGAGTTTCCAATTTCTGGTCCAGAACTTCCACCCCCAATGTTACCTGCCAGTGTTTTTTATAACTATTTGCCTCTTTTGGTGTCCCATCCCCCACAATCTTGTGTAAGCTAGAAGTGAAAGCCTGATTCCCTGGATTGGATGACACAAAATTCCCAAATGGAGTGAGCTCCCTTACAGCCGCTGCCTTAACTGGGAGTGCCAGATTCTAGTGCCTCAACTGAAAATATTGAAACCTACAATGCTTGTGTAGACCCAGCTCCTGCATGTATTGTGTAAATGATTTAAGCTCTGTCCCCTGAAACATATCTCTCAGCTTTTCCCACGTTGCCTCTTTCCATACCTTAAATGCGTTTGGTTCTAGGCCATGAGTGAACTGGGGATTAAGCAACAAAGGCTTAAAGGGTGAGGGGAAAGTCATTAGACCATGCCTTTTAACTGCTGTTCCCAGGTGTCCTCCACTGCTTTCATGATTTCGCTCGCATGTATGTTGGCTGGGCGGTCCTATTTTGGTAACCACAATACATCCCTAATTCTGGGTCCTCCTACCGATTGTTCCATCTATACCCATCTTTTTCCAGGTGCCCCCAGGGACCATTCCCTTATCACCCTTAATTGAGCTGCGCAGAAGTATGTCAAAGAATTGGGAAGACCCAACCCTCCTTTTGCTGTTGAAAGCATTAACGTGGTTAAAGCTATCCGCTGAGTTTTATTACGCCACACGAAAGCCGAGACTGCCCTGTGTATCTTGCAAAAAAATGATAGAGTGACCCTAATAGGTAACACTTGGAATACATAAAGGGCCTTGTGGAGGGTAACCATTTTCTACCTAGCCATGAAATCATGAGTGGATCCCATTTTTGTAATTGTAGTTTGATTTCACTCAATAGGGGAGAATAGCTATGCTGTGCATAAGCCTTTCAGTGCTGGGGTAATTAATCCCCCCAATAATTTAATCACCTCTTTCGCCCACCCAAGTGGAGTCCATGCCCGCAAGTCTTGAATTTCCACAGGCGAGAGCGATAAGTTTAGAATCTCTGATTTCCTCACGTTTATTTTCAGACCATCTACTCTCCAAATTTCTCAAATGCCTGTGTGACCACCTGTAGCGGACTTGTGCCATAAGCAACATATTATCTACGTAGGCCACAATTTTGTAATAGGTACCTCCAAACATGATGATCTTTATATCCTCTGTTTGCCTAATCTTAGCTAATAGAGGTTCCAGACGTAATGCATGCAGTGTAGATGAGAGGGGGCACCCTTGCTTGGTACCGTGCTGAAGAGGGATGAGAGAAGATAGATGGCCCTTTATCAAAAGCCTTGTAGTAGGATCCTTATAGTTTGCCTTAACCCAACAAATATGGTTTGGTCCGAATCCCATCTTATCTAATGTCATAAAAAGAAACTACGATTCCACACGATCGAATGCCTTTTCCGCATCAAAAGAGCCAAGGTTGCCGGAATATGTTTCTTCTCCACTTTCTCTAGGATGTGACACACTCTGCCTATATTATCATGCGTTTGGCTAGACTTAATGAAACCGGTCTTATCTTTGTGTATTAAGAGAGATGGAAGGTCTGCTATCCGGTTACTCAACACCCTGGTGAATATTTTGGTGTCTGTATTGATTAACGCAATTGGGCGATAGGACCCACAGATGGTTGGGTCTTTGCCCGGTTTGGGAAATAAGATTATTTTTGCCTCTTCCATATTTGGGGGAATTTGATCTGTGTACGTACAGGAATTACACAGTTTAGGGGCCAAAATAGTTCAATATTTCTTATAAAACCTATCTGGATATCTATTCGGACCAGGCAACCTATTGAACGGGAGCTCCCAAAAAAACACTGAGCACCTCGTTCGGAGTTATAAGTTCTTCAAGGGCCTGGCTCTCTGCTAACATAAGCCGAGGGAGAATGACTGACTCTAAATATTCTGTTTGAAGGTGGGAATCCGGGGTGTCGGAGTTGTATAAATTGGATTAAAATTATTGAAATTGCTTAAGGATACCAATAGTTTCTGATGTCACATCCCCTGAAGGCAACCTAACCTGTTGTATGATCCTAGATGCCGCCCTTTGACGGAGCTTAGATGCAAGGATGCTATCCATTTTGTTAACCTTTATGTAGTACCTCTGTTTCAGAAATAGAAGAGATTTCTCTGCTTTCTTGGCCAGATGAAGATTTAATCTGCTGGCCAGTGCTCTATACACCTTCTGCATCTTTGGGCCCATGTTTGTTTCCATCTCTTTCAGCATTTGGGATAATTCCCCCTCTAATTCCACTTCCAATGCTATATGCTGTTTTCGCCTGTTGGCTTCTGCAGCTATGAGAAAACCCCTCATAGTAGCTTTGAATACGTGCCAAGTTATATTCAGCAAGATCTCCCCCCCTAGGTTTAGATCAAAATATTCTCTAATATGTTCATCAATCTCCTCCCTCATGACTGGTCTTGCAATAGTGATAAAGGAAATCTCCATGACCAGAGCCTTGGTTTATCATTTGCAATCTCTAGCGCTATTATTATTGGGGCGTTGTCAGATAAAGTGATTTTGTGTGTCGTGACTTGCGTAATTGCTCCCAGGAGTGGGGTGGAAGTCCATGCATAATCTACACGAGAAAAGGACCAGTGCACATGTGAATAGAAGGTATATCCCTTTTCGTCCCCCTTGAGGGTAAGCCAAACATCTACTAGGGACAGATTGGCAAATTACTGTTGCTGCCCTTTCGAGGGGGAAGGTGGCACTCATCGAGTCACCCTGCTCTGGTCCCACACAGGATCCCATGCTAAATTGAAGTCCCCTAATATCAATAGTTCCCCATCCCTAACGGATTCCAGCAAACCCATTACATGTCTCAGAAAACCTTCCTGGCCTGTGTTCGGGGCGTATATTGAAGCCACTGTCAGTTTTATAGAAATCACTTTTAAAACTGCGAACATGTATCTGCCTTCCTTACGGATTTTAGTGCGAATAATTTGGGCACCGCACCCCACCCTGGTCACAATCAATACTCCTGTGGCTTTACCCTCTGCACATGCCTGTATTATTTTCGGATATTGACGCAGGCAGAGTTTACCCCTGTCTGCTTTATGGATATGGGTTTCTTGAAGCGCCACCAAATCCGGTTGGTGCTGCCTCAAGAAGGACTCCACCTTCCTTCGCTTCTGCAGCGTATTAAGCCCCCTTACATTCCATTTCCATGACAAACACTTGAATTTGCTTAATTGTTCCCTATACGCCGTGGGATTGATAAATGCTGGCACAGTTCTAACATCATACACAAATATTCTGCTGCACAAAAGGCGTACCCCCCTCAGCTATATTATCCCCGCATCCCCAGTAAGCCCTTAACAT
Source organism: Ambystoma mexicanum (assembly GCF_040938575.1). Taxonomy (NCBI): domain Eukaryota; kingdom Metazoa; phylum Chordata; class Amphibia; order Caudata; family Ambystomatidae; genus Ambystoma; species Ambystoma mexicanum. The sequence continues at coordinate 874,656,549 of NC_090936.1, forward strand.
AGCCACTAACCTGTTTGGCTTTCCCCCTAAATAACCCCACCCCCCAAAAAAAGTTCCCTGGTGTGAATCGCTGTTTCTAAAATATTAGGGGAGAAACATACCCGGCTGTTGTTCATCTAGGGTAGAGTGCCGGAAAACCTAGCTTCCCATCCATTACTTAAAACAGATAGATCCGGGGGGGCGCTGTTGCGCCGAACGAAGATGGCCGCCTGATGTCAGTGCTCTGAGCCGGGAGAGTTGAAGATCTCGTCCGGCACCCTTTCAGTGCAATTGTGCAGTCCCACGCTCGAGGAGCGGACGTGTGGAACCTTCCACTATCCCCTGGCTTAGTCTGGTGCCCCAGCGTTGCTGGTTGTCCCTGGTGCGGCGCCCGGCATCGAGAGCCCACGGCTCCGGCGCCTTCAACTCGCTCACGTAACTTTTGAGCGCGGCGCGGCGGGCCTCTGCGGGGGGAGGGGCGCTGTGCCTTCATCTGTCCTCCTCCGGAATCGGGCCCTGCGCGGCCACAGACGGTCTCTCTGGACCCCTCCGGCGCTCCATCCGGCTGCTGCCGCCGCGCCTTCCACCTCCGGAACTTCGTGATACCGAGCGGCGACGGGACCTCCGATTCCAGCTCCAGTGGAATTCCAGCCTTCACTGCGTTCCCGGTGCCGCCGCCGCATTAATACCCTTCCTCTGCTGCCCCCCTCCTGACGCCATGGTGGCCGCTTCGAGGACCAGGTAGGGGGGTGCGGGGGAGGCTCTACGCTGTGACCGGCTGGCGGGCGCCTGGTTCTCCAGGCCGGCTCTCCTCTCCGGTTGGAGGCGCGGTGCTGCGGCGGCCGGCCCTGCTGGTCCACCCGTCGCCTTGCCCTGGGGGGCCTGCTGTTCCGTGCCCTGGTGTTGCGGCGGCCGCCACGGCCGATCCCTGAAAACCTCCTTTGTCCCGTTTCTGCCCCCGCGGGCCCACCCGGCTGGCTCGCCCACCTCCCCCTGATTTGCTCTCCTGACTCTAGGTGGACCGGCGGCGTGGCTGTGGGGCATGGCTCGGCGCTGCCCTCCCGGCTTCTCGTGACAGCGGCCCAGGTGGCCTTGAACTCTCTAGTACCTCACCAATGGGAGCAACTTACCATTGTCCAGCCAGGGCGCCAAGAAAACCCATGAACTTGCAGTGATCAATTTGTCAACGTACTCATCTCCCCGCGGTATGAGTTAAACATCTGCTTTACCCAGAGACATTGGGGCTGGGCCTTTGGTGGCCGGATTGCATCGGCCCAGACTTGCACTATACCCTGGTACTTGGGAATCTCCTCACATGCTGCGCCTCCTTCTCCTCGGGGCTTGGTGTGTTCGTACTTGGCATTCCCCCCCCCCCCGCTTGGCCCCGCGGCGCCCGCCCGGGGGATGGTGGTCCCTTGCCCCTGAGCTCCCCCATATTTGCATCAACTCATCTGTCCCTGGGATTGGCGCTAATCCTGGAGGCCCGGACCCCGGTTCGGGTGCCTGCGGTGTCAGTGTGTGGGCGGGTGTCTACGGGTGTCAGCCTTATCATACTAGCTGATGTTCTCCGCCTGTGACTAAGGTCTTAATACAACAGCCGGGGGCTTGGGACCCCCTGATCCTCCCTACAGTAACACTCACCCGGTGGGCTCGCCCATGTAAACTACTGTACTGCTATCGGGCTGTGCCTCCCTTCTGGATAGGGACGCGGCCCCGACCCACGGTTGCCGGCCCTGCTGGGGTGGTCCCAGCTCCAGTTTTACAGCTCCCGTTGTTACTCCCTCCCACGCAGGGGCCCCCCCATATCTTTGCGGGTACGGACACGCGCTCCCCCGGTGGCGCTTCTCGTGGTTCCGTCATCACCATGACCAAGGGGGCCGGAGCTGGTAAGAAACAAAGTTCGCTCAACATGTTTGCAAAAACTCCGTCCAAGGTACCCCCCGATCCACCTGAGGAGACGCCCATGGTCCCGACGCCCTCAACCTCGGATGACTCACAGAGGATGCTTGAGTACATGAAGGAGGGATTTACCGCACTGCACACCAAGTTGGACGACATGAGTGGTACCATCTCGTCTATTAAAGCCCATATGGAAAGAACGGACGGCCGGGTCGCCGAGGTCGAGACCAGGGTGGGTGTCGCGGAGGATGACCTGTTGTCACTGCGAGCTGCGGTATCTACACTTACTAATCGTGTCTCAGCGGTGGAGAGGAAGAATGATGACCTAGAATCTCGCTCTAGGCGTAACAACCTGCGTATCATTGGCGTTCCGGAGGATAATGTCAAAGAGCCCATGGAGGACTATGTTGAGCGTATCCTTTTAACCGTACTTGACGCCCCGCAGCTCTCCTCACACTTTGCGGTCGAAAGGGCGCATCGCTCTCTCTCTGCTAAGCCTAAACCGGGCGCGCCTCCCCGACCCATCATCGCCAGGATCCTAAACTTTCGGGACCGAGACGCATTGCTTCGTGCAGCCAGAGCCAAGGGTGAGCTGCACTTTGGCCCGGCAAGAATCCATCTGTACCCCGACTTCTCGGTTTCTGTTCAACAGGAGCGTAGAACCTTTCTTGCTGTAAAAAAGAGGCTTCGCGACCTGGGGTCAAATACTCCATGCTCTTCCCGGCGAAATTAAGGATTGAACACATGAATCAGACCTTCTTCTTCACCATCCCTGAGGAGGCATCGAAATTCATTGATGAACACTTTCCCGGTTGATAACTGTCTCCGCTCCTATAGTATGGGGCACCCCGTGGTGGCCCCCCAGCACATGACGTTGGCAGGGAGGGGTTCACCACCGCCAGGTCCCCTATGATATTCATGATCTCAGCTAACTCTTGATCACCGGTTCTGCTCTCGCTGTCTCCAGTGCCCCCCCCCCCTGAGGGTCCATCATTTGCTTATAAAAGACTCTGTTGTGCTCGGGCGTTTTGGCCCCTGCGGGGCCCCCCGGCACGTAGACTGTGGCGCTGTTGACCGAGGGCAGCTGGACCCGTCTGCCTGGGCCCTGGTCCCACTTTGATCACGAGGGATTTTTCGGCTCGCCTCAATCTGGTTTCCGAGGACCCTTGACTGTTGCATTCACCCTGATTTGTTGTTTGATCTGTTCGCTTATACGGCACTTTAGACCTTAAGCCGTTCCGATCCTGATATTTTGTAGCCATACGGCTCCCTTATACTACCACTATGTTTTGTTACATACTACTATTGCACTGTATATTATCCTTATGCTCTCCCCGGTTTCAGCTTGACATCGCTAGGCTGACTTGCAGCCCCCCAGGCGCAGATGCCTAGTATTTTGTTGGTGTTGTTGTCAATGGGTTTGGGTTTCTTCCCTCGAGTTTTGGGAGGGATGTGGGTGGGAGGAATGGGGGGAGGGGTAGTTACTGTTGAAAATGACTTGGCAACCACTAGGGGCACCACATGCGGTACGTCACTACATCACACACTCACGACTGGAGATCCTCCACGTCTGGATCTGTAGAGTTTCTCCTTCCTGATGACGCACTACTGGTACTGTATCAATATTCCCAATTAAATGGCAAGTGAAGCCTTGACGTTCATGAGCTGGAACGTTCGTGGCTTAGGTAATCATAAAAAAATGCGCCAGATACAATTATACGCAGAACGCCACGGGGTCAAAATTCTCTGCTTACAAGAAACCCATGCCCGCTCTGAACAATGTGACCGATTCGCAAAACAGTGGGGTTCCCAAAGATATTATACTAACTATTCTACCCAGAGCCGTGGCACACTCACTCTAATACACAGAAGTTTGAAATTTGTGTGCAATCACTCACGTATAGACCCCCTTGGCAGATATGTCCTGCTCGTTGGCACACTACAGTGCCAAGAGGTGGCCATCCTAAACATCTACGGTCCCAACGTTGACGATCCAGACTTCTATTCGCACCTAGCCTCGCTCCTGGAGGGATTTCCCCTGATCCCGATCATATGGGGAGGAGACTTTAATACTATATTGGATGTCACCCTAGACAGATCGGGCACGCGGCCTCGCCAACTCTCCAGAGCGGCCTACACTATACTCACTATTCTCCCACATCTGACACTGGTTGATTCCTGGCGGTTAATAAACCCTGATGCCCGTGAATACTCATACTATTCCACAGTCCACGACTCCCACTCCAGAATAGATAGATGGCTCATCACTGACAGGTTAGTCAGGTCTCTGTCTCACCAGGGTATCCTCCCCAGAACTCTATCTGATCACTCGCCTGTCGTCATCTCGCTGGAATGGGGTCCTGACGCCAATAGACCCAGGCAGTGGAGGTTAGGCTCACGCACGCTCCTAGACCAGACCTTTGTTGCTGAACTCAAATCGTCCATTGAAGAGTTCTTTGAACTCAACACTGGATCGGTGACAACTTACTCCATGCTCTGGGAATCATTCAAGGCATACACGAGGGGTGTGGCTATCTCCAAGGGAAGCGGCATCCTTAAAAGGATCCGCGCGGACATCTCCGTTAGTGAATCAACCCTTGCCGGTCTTGAGGCTCAATACGCTCTTAACCACTCTTCAAGCACTCTTTCGGCCCTGGGATCGGAACTAGATAACTTTCGTGCCCTTGCGGAGCGAGAGGTCAAATTCCTAGAGTCCCCATGTTTGGCGAGGTAATATGGCGAAGGTGAACGCCCCGGCCGTATGCTAGCCAGGCTGCTCCGACGCGAACTCGGTGCCCCCAATATTCCGCCCATAGCAAGATCGGACGGCTCCATGGCTCTGCCCCCACAAGACATCAACTCCGAATTTCTTGCATTCTACACATCTCTATACTCCGAGACCAATGACCCCCCCATTTCGGAAATAGACTCCTTCCTAGACTCTCTCCCTCTCTCCGTTTTGTCTTCTGAGGCTGGTGCCTCCTTGGAGAGACCTATCACGTCTGAGGAGATCACGGAGGCTATTGAATCACTGGCGTCTGGCAAGGCCCCTGGCCCTGATGGATTGCCCATTGAATTTTATAAGCAATACAAGTCATTGCTGGTCCCGCACATGTTGGGCCTCTGGGAGGAATCCTGCGAAAAGGGTATACTCCCCCCCTCTCTCCGGGAGGCGGTGATAACGGTTCTCCCCAAACCGGGCAAGCCCCCCTCCCAGTGCAGCTCATACCGCCCCCTCTCGTTGATTAACAGCTACGTTAAAATTTACGCTAAACTGTTAGCCAACCGTCTAGCCCCTATTCTGCCCCACATTATTCATTCTGACCAGGCAGGGTTTGTCCCAGGAAGGTCCACATCCTTAAATTTAAGAAGACTCTTCAATGTGATGAGCAGGGTCAGCCCCACCACGCAGGCGGTGGCAGCCACGCTGGATATGCAGAAGGCCTTTGACTCGGTCTCTTGGAAATACTTGTGGCGGGTCCTTGTGAAATGTAAGTTTGGTCACAATTTCCAAACTTGGGTTAAGCTACTTTACACCTCCCCTTCAGCTAGAGTCCGTACTGAGGACAGATGCTCCGCCCCTTTCCAGATAGCTAGAGGCACGCGCCAGGGATGTCCTTTCTCTCCACTAATTTTTGCCGTCGCCATCGAACCATTTGCTGACATGATTCGCCAGGCACATGCCCACAGGGGATTACGCACAGCCGGTCAGGCTGACATAGTTTCTCTGTACGCAGATGATGCTCTGCTGTATATTCGTTCACCAGACATTAACCTTGCTCCTATCCTGGCTGACGTCGCCAGATTTGGTGACATATCGGGATTAAAAGTGAACTGTTCCAAATCTACACTGTTCCCGCTTACTGATTGTACGTATCCTCCCCCGGATCTGTTGGGTTTCTCCTGGTCTCAATCTAGTTTCACATACTTGGGGGTTGAGGTGTCCCGATCCATAATAAGTCTGCGCATGGACAACTACTCGAACTATCTAACGGCCCTGTCCAGTAAGACGTCTAGTTGGAACAAGCTCCCCATTTCATTAGCAGGTAGGATCGGCATCCTCAAAATGGTAGTATTACCCCAACTCTTATACCGATTCACCAATCTACCTGTATGGCCAGGCGATATATTCTTTAAGTCACTACGTCACATTACGAATTCCTTCCTTTGGCACTCAGGTGCGGTTAGGCTTAAACTTTCTACGCTTACCACCCCGAAAGAATTTGGGGGGTTTGGCGCACCGGATTTCTTGAGGTATTGGGTGGTGGCTCAATCACAATTCGCCTCCCATTGGTTTAATACCACCAATCCCCCCCCCGCATGTCCGACTCGAGAGGCTATCTGCTGCAGACCGAGTGCTGGGTTCCCTCATTCTTAAACCTATACCAGCTGGCTCCGACTCGACAGATCCAGTGACATGCATCTCCCTTGAGCTCACTAAACTCTGGGCCCTGGTTATCACACCACGGCCATTCCATGGAGACCTACCGCTCTGGAACTTTCTCCCGGATGTCTCACCTATCCCGCCATCCACCGTGACCCGTTGGGCTGAAGCCGGCTTCCTGTCGCTCCGCAATATATACGAACAAGGCAACTTCGTCGAGTGGGCGGACCTTCCCCCATCCCTCAAGCGCCGGCCCACTGCCTGGCTACAATTTTCCTCCCTTCGCAGGAATCTCAAATTCAGATACCCTGATTTTCCCACAATACCGCCTGATGACTCCATAGTTGCGGAACTCTGCTCATACCTATCCTTTAGGGGCAAAGTGTCGAGACTATATGCACTGGTGCAATCTAGAGCAGTCCCGGCCTTCACTAAGCTGAAGCACAGCTGGGAGGTCGACCTCGAGGTGGAGATCAGTGATGAGAGGTGGTCTCGAATGTGTGCTCGCACTCAAGATGTCTCCTATAACTCAAAATTTAAGCTTATATAGTTTAAGATTCTCCACAGATACCATCACACACCTAAGAGACTGCACAGCATGTTCCCAGATTCCCCCTCCAGTTGCCCCAGATGCGGCTTGGAACAAGCAACCTACATCCATATGCTCTGGCACTGTCCTCTCCTATCGCAATTCTGGATCGAGGTTTGCTCCACGCTATCAGACATGCTGGAACACCCCATTGCCCCTACCCCACTACATTGTCTCTTTCATGAATTCCCCCAGCTGAGCAGGAGGGCCAGGAGGCTTGCGGGTCTCTGTATGCTGCTGGCGGTCCGCTGCATTCTGTTATGCTGGCTCCGTGCCAGACCACCTATATATTCACAATGGCTTAGATCAGTTACATGGGCTCATGACACTGAGGAAACCTGGAGCGCAATGCAACATCCGCACTGTCGCCCAATAGATGTCTGGCAAAGCTTCCGTGATTACATGGCCTCCTTGCCTTCTCCTTCATGCACAGCTGGTGTCTCTCCTAAAAATGTATAATGAAGTGTATAACATGGTCATCTGTACGTCTGATTGTCTCATATGCTGATATCTAGTTGTATCTATGAGTCCCTGCTCCACTGCCCCACAGTTGAACAGCCGTGTGTTGTTGTTGATGTATATTTATGTATACTTACTTTTGGTGTCTTAGCTGCCATGTGGCCGCCCCTTGCCCTGTCTTCTCAAGTGTGTTGTCAAGTCAAACAATAAAAACAAGTTTAAAAAAAAAAAAACAGATAGATCCCAGGATGTCACGCTCCGTCTTGCCACCTGTCGGAGGTTCTCCAGTCAATGCTTGCTCTGTCCAGAAAATGAAAAATTCTCGGCAGCCACTGTTCGTTTGTTACCATTATGCTGATGGTTTAGGGGTTGGGCCTCTTAGTCAGGATCGCCAGTCTTCTGTTTGCGAACCCCTGCGATTCCTATTGTGCCAGTTGTCAGTAGAGTTAGCCATTCCCCAGCCTTGGGTTTCATGTTGTGCATCGCTGCATTGGATTGAGCATCTTCTGTCGGACACCCCTGTGGTATCTTCTTCAATATGTAGCATAGCCATTCCTGACTCCCTAGACGTTATTCTTTGTTGCCTGCCGTCCAGAGTGAAGAACAGCCCAAAAGGAAATGTCCATCTGTATTTTATACCCCGAGCCTGGAGGGTTCTCACAACTTCACACAAGTCACAGCGTTTTTGAAGAGTTATCCTGGAGAGGTCTTGGTATATCTGAATTTCTGCCCCATTATACATGATTGTCAAATGTTAGTGAGAATTCTCATAAATGTGCTAATTCCCTTCACCTTAGAGACCCCCAGCAACTTTGCTGGATTTTGAGGACTTAATTTTTTTTACCTGGAAAGAGTGTGCGCCTTTTTTCCCACGCTTTCATATGTTTTGATGTGTGTTTTACACTTGTGATCTTTGAATATGGGATTTTAGATAACTCCATAGGCATCATCTGTTCATGTGTGTTACACAGCACCTTCAGTGCAGTGACACAGGGATGTCTTTTAGACTTCCAAAAGGTTTAAATACCTTCTCTGGGATGAACTTCTGTTTCCCAGAGAATGTAAAGTGAAATTTACTTTACTAGTCTTTCCAAATTCCTAGGCCCATCACACACCATCTTACAATGGAGTGCTGGAGGGGTTACATAGTATCCCCTGTGTCTAAATACTCATTTAGCAGTCAAATGCTACCTTTTCCTATTGAAAAGGCTGGTGGCAGTGGTTTTACAACAACTACTATGATTTTTCCTGACCGCCGACACGGTAGCTAAAAATCACGGGAGCCATTATTTTCAAGATGGCGCCTTAAGCCCCTTTGTTTAAACAGGTCCCGGGCTTCTTTTTTAGCTGTTTCTTTTTGGAAAGGTCCTTCTAGTGTTTGTCTCTGCGCGCCAAACCAGGTTTGGTCCCTTTGTTCATGTGCCTTTGGCGGGCTTCAGGAGTGAAGACCGCCTCTGGCGTCTGAGTGTCTGGGGTGGCCAGGAAGTGAGGGAGGTGCCCAAAACTCCCTGTGCTTAGTCTCCTAGGAGACCCAAATGCACTCTGGCGTGATTGGCTGGATGACAGTCCGGAAAGGACAGCCACCCTGCTGGGTGAGTGACAGCTAGGCTGGAATGAAAGGGAGAGAACTGTTTAAAAGGCGAATCTCTTGGACTGGAAAGCAGAGTCGACCACTGGAATAAAAGAACCGAAGACGAGCTGGAAGAGGACGGCTGCTGCAACTCCTGGAACGTTGGTTTACCCGGTGAAGCCCTGCTGCAGGTCCGAATTGCCAAACTCCATTCAACAGAGAAGCTCCTTCAAGGACGGCTTCTTCCTTTGAGTTGGTGGGAACAATCAACTCATAAGACACCTGGATACCATTCTCAAGGATGGTTAGGATTAACCAGGGAGAGGGACACCAGCTTGTGTTCTTGAATCTACAGCTACTGGAACTGAAGTGACTTTATCTTGTTTACTTTTTTCAATGATCCAGTGCAGGAGTCCCCCAACATCCTCCCTCTTGTCCCCACAACTGAGGCTCACGAACAGTGAGATCTGCAGGAACTGCCAGGAACCAACAACTTCAGCAGCATTTGTTTCTTCATTATAAGGTACTGTGCCAACCTGATTGAGACGACACTCTCGCAGTGAAAGTTTGTGAGACTTTCCCAACTTGCAGGTCTAATCAGCTTGTGACCCCACACATGATTCTTTTTTTGCCTAAACTACTTCTGAGAACTTTTGCAAAGACTTTAGCGTTTGATACCAGAACTGCTCTTTCCTATCCAGAACACTAGCCTATTGACTTTGGCCTAGGCCTATTGATTTGAATTGAACTCGTCTGGTGAACTGAAACTATTTGCACTAGCTAAACAAATATATGGGATCTATTCTACATACCTTGTCCCTTTTGCTCACTTCTAAGTAACTGAACTGCTATTTTGCTCCTACTTGAGGGGAGCTCAAACTGTCTCAAAATCTTAGAGTTTTGTATTGAAGTGTATTTGCCTATAATATTAAGATGTCTTCTGTTAGTGAAATGTTTTCCAAATGATTGTGAAATAAATTAATAAGTGTTTTACAATGAAACCTAGAGTATAAGTGTCTACTTGAACCACTGTGATTGAAAGACCGCTTTGTAACTTCTTGTACTGCTCACATTCACTTTTGAGATAAGCCTGGCTGCTCAGCTCGCTACCAAAATCTGTGTGGTACAGACTTATACCAAAGGTTGGTTTGTGCTTACACCTGTAGTCCTAACTGTATGTGGCGGTCCCAGAGGGTACTGCATGCAATTCTGCCTAACATCGGTATAGCTCTAACCTCCTTCAGAAGTAGTTCTTTTTGTGGGTACAGCGCACATGCTGCTAAAACGTCTCAGGGGTGGGTGCCAGGTTCCAATCTCTTTGGTCCAACTCTATGGACTCTATCCAGCAGAATATCTATGTGTTCCGCACCAGCAATAAGATCTGAAAATATCCTGACAATCGCTTCCTTGATCTCTGAATCGAGGATAATTTACGGAAGGTTTCTGATCCGGACCTTGAATCATCGAGATCGGTTTTCAAATCCTCATATTGCAGTTCTAGATTGTGTGTTATCCTGGACAGTTTTTCCAAGGCAACATCCGATTGCTTACTTTCTTATGCTAGAGCTCGAATTGCTTGTTCATTCGAGTCCACCCTTTCCGGTAAAGAAGCGATTTCTTTGCTAACTTCAGCAAGTGACCCTCTGATGTCGGCTGTAAGCGCTGAAAACTGCAGCTGAAAATTAGAGGTGAACCGCTCCTGGAACTCCTGGAAGCTTTTAGTACAGTCTTCCTAAGAAGTCGCCATGTTGGGTGCTTTGCGTTGCAGTACTGGCGATGGTTGCAGTTTTGGCGTAGTCATGGGCTCTGAGGGGCTTTTGTTTTTTGGACAAAACTTTTCGAAAGACTTATGTTTTTTCTGCTGAGGCTGAGGTTGCCCAGCTTGACTTCGCTTCTCCCTGCTACCTGGTATGTGTGCAGCAATGAGCTTCTTAAGGGTTCCCTAATTAAGCCAGGGCCTCCCTCTTGAAGCCTGTCCCGCCTGGGACCTTATACTCGGAATCTTATACTGGGAATGTATGTATCAGTGGAGTCGCGCTGCCTGGAATCTTCCTTTAGTGCACTAAGATGACTTTGTTTCCCTGTTCCTGTAGGTTATGCGAGCCCTTGTTTGTATGAACACCACCGTTTGATTTTCTTTATTGGAAGTTGCGCAGCGTCCAGCTAATCAGTGCTTGATGCCTTGCGTGAAAGGTACAGACTGGTAAGGGGTGTCCCATTGGCAGTATTTACAGTCACCTGAGCACTGGCGGAAGCACTAAATGATCGCAACTGCAGATTGCCGTTAAAAAGTATATGCACATGCTGCAACTTTATCAGTACATGGTTCGGTGTAGGGCCTATCCCAGCAAACTCTCGGCTACCAATGCCAGTGTTTAAATGTCACCAAGCGGCCCTCTGGCCCATTCCTTTTTGTAATTTCTTCTCCCTGGATAGCTTTAGATGAGCTTGCCTCCCTTATTGAATATTGTTGCCTGTGTTCCCTCGTGCTCTCCAAATGTGTCTTCACCCCGTTTCCACGGGGGGGGTCCACTTCCTCCAGGTCAACGAGGAATGGCGCACGTGCCAGGTCTACTGAATTCCACTGGGACGCCCGCTCTTAATTGCGGCCAAAGGTCTTTGCCGAGCGGTCCCCCTTCCTCGGGTGTGATCTGTCGCTTTCTCCTTTAGGTATGCACGCAATCCATTGCCATCTTCGACACTGCACTGTTGGGGGGCTGCAGATACCTTCCACCATTGTACCCTGAGGCAGAGGGAGTCTTGCTGCTATTAATTTCTGGTCAAGCTAAGAATAGAAAAAAGCCAGAGCACGCGCTCACACGTCCTATCTATGCGGCCGCCATCTTGGAATGCTGGTGGAATATATTTTTTTTTTACTGTTGTTATGTACTTTGCTGCAACTGCACTGAGCCTTTAAACTTTGAACTGGATGGTTTGGTCTGGAGAACTTTACTTTAACTAAATCAAGCTTTGTCTTTTAGCCACAAACTTGTGTGCTAGTGTCATGACCCGATTGCTGAATTTGGGCATTTGAGGATTGGACTTAGTGTGCACTGTGTCTGGTTATATTTCTGTTATCATCATTATTGTCAGAATATTGATAAATTATTGCTTCACCATGACTGATGCTTTTCGCAGCACCTGTCATGAAAATAATTGGTACCTCTGCACATTCCTGGGTTCACAGTGAAAATACTTACTTGCATAGCTCCTGTCTTACCGACTGCTGGGTCTGAGCCCATTTGCCATGTGACTTATCCTCCAGGTTCCCTATTGTGCCCATTCCCTTTCATTGGGGGGGGAGTATGTTTGGATCTCAAGTTGGTTACCCAGTCGCAAGGTCCAGGACCCTGTAAGGATAATCATTCCTACTATGGCTTTACTGGTCCTCCAAATTTTCCCAGCCCAAACTAAGTACACATTAAGCCATCAGAACTCCACATTTTCTCCCCAGCAATTGGTCTTGCATGCTACACCAACCCAGGTCCTCTGTTCATAGGAACTAGCAAACGTCATTGTCTGACCACCAATTCCAGTCCTTTGACCATACTTTTTCATTTTCCCAGTCTGGGTATGCTACGTATTCCGAAACCTATTTCATCTGTGGGACAAAGCTTATCCCTTTCTACCCATTCATTTATTTATCTATAGGATATTTGTAAGTCACCTATACAACAAATGGTATTTCAGGGAGGGAGTTGTTGCATGCAGTATATCTGGGCTCAAGAGAAGCACTCATTTATTCTAAAGAGCCAATTTGACCTCGAAAGTATCGGCTGAGCTCATGTTAAGGACCAGGTGCACGCCATGTGACTAGGTCCTTGTGGAGGGTAACACATCGCGTAACCTACCAATCAGGTAGCAGGGAACCAAGGTGATGAAGTAGAAGACCATATGTTGGAGTGCAGGAGTAGATGAAGATTTAGCCAATCAGGCAAGGGCTATAGGGGACTGGTAGTATGTATATAGGTGGTAGCCAATGAAGGTGGTGGAATAACACTGTATTCTGTTTGCGTCATGAGTGATGATGATTTGCCATATATAGCAAACGTTTTCGTTGAACTAACACCATGTGAGCTGTGTGGCAGTTGGGTTCTATGGCACCCTCTATCATCTTTTTCCTTTTTCCATACAAAATAAATTAGTTTTCCTTGCAAAGAGGGGCACTGAGCTTTTTACCTTAGATGAATGTTTTTTCTATGGTTGTTTGTCTGGAGGTTTGCCTCACACGCCCCCTATTCTTACCACCACTGCTCTCGCTGGAGGCTTTCATTTGGGGAGAACCTTGTGGACATGTCTGTGTGTCCTAACTCTTAAATACCCTACAAAGCCAAATTCACTATTCTGTACTGCAGTCCTGTGGCCATAACACGCTTTGTACTTGGTCTACCTTACTTTCACCCACTGTAGTAGCTCATCCACGTTCACTCTGATGCTCCCATGTTTACATAAATGTGCAGGATTTAGTGTACTGGTTGGTTCCTCCTTCACATTGTTACAAATGGTTTTCACCCCATGATGGCATATGATATAAAGCTATACACAGTTAGGGCCTCCATTCCCCCAACATAGGGCATTGGTAACAGCAAGCTGCACACAGCATTTTAAAAATCTGTCAATCCTATTCACCACACGATTGGTGGAGGGATCCTCTAGCCAGGTGGACACATAGGAATTGTTTTATTCTCTGAGGAAATCTTGCACTTCAGTGGAAACAAACTGGAAACTATTATCCATGAGCAGCTGCTCTGGAATCACTTTTCTTAAAAAGTTCATCCTCAAGAAGGTTTTTGCCATGTCAACTGTAATGCCCCACATTCTACACATTATGAGGTGTAAACTATTAAAACCAAAATGAACACCTTTTTCACACACAGCCAAGCTTTACCATTGCTACCTTGGACTATACTTTGTTAGGAATGGCTATGGGCTTTAAGGGTTGGCATGTACGTGTTTGATTTTGCTAATCCATTCACACAGCTTCAATTCACATGGATTGCAGTTGTGGAGAGCTTTGTCTACCTTACCTACCCGCCCATACCGGGCCACAAAATACTTCTCTCTTCGTCTTAATTGCGTCATTCTACGTCCTAAATGGTCCTTGAGGACTATCACAATCACTATTGTACTTGTGTGCTATTCCCCAGTCTGTTTTTGGAAAACATGTTTGTACCATGCTGAGCAGTTAGAATAATGACTTCACAAACCAAATAACTGAAATAAATAACTTTCTTGTATATACTATTATATGGTATTGTTTCACACAGCCTTCTGCTTTTAGTTTTTTCATTTCTCTTATGAACTTACTCTTCTCTAGACTTCTCTTAGGCCTTGCATGTCCTGTGAGTCGAGGGGTTTTAATCCACTAATCCCAATCATGCAGTGTATCATCAAACTATGTATTATTGATACACTTGTGCACTTGTGTGACTTTTGCACTCTCTCTGGAGTTTCTAGAACCGCAATAGCTGTCACACGATGTACAGGCATTGTCAACACACCACACGTGGTTCTCTTTTGGGTCTTGGGGAACCACCTCTCACATCAATCAGTGCGCTTAAGGCTCTTATCACTCCACATACTGTTCCCTTGGTTGTCTTTTGGGCCTTCAAGACCATTTGGTCATCAGAGTGTAAAAGAGACAGAACTCCTTTCAGATAATTCCCTTGGTTTGCCAGTACATGACATTGCTTCACTGTGTGTTCTCTTTCACCATTGACATCCATTTTGCTTGTGGGGGAATGATAGAATCACAAATCTCATCAGGAAGTGCGCTTTGGCTATTATGGCACCATAATATGTGTTCTCTTTCACCATTGACATCGATTTGGCTTGTGGGGGGATGATAGAATCACAAATCTCATCAAGAAGTGCGCTTTGGCTATTATGGCACCATAATATGTGTTCTCTTTCACCATTGACATCGATTTTGCTTGTGGGGGGATGATAGAATCACAAATCTCATCAGGAAGTGCGCTTTGGCTATTATGGCACCATAATAATAATTTAGCATTTATATAGCGCTACGAACACTCAGGTATCTGAGCGCTGCTTATTATTACCCACGGTCTGTGGTGCTCATTTATCAACCTCGGAAGGATGAAAGGCTGAGATTGGCGCTGCCAGGATTCGAACCTGAGTCAACAGGCTCTGCACAGATGTCAAAGCTAGCGCCCTACTCGCTGTGCTATCGGACCCGTGTTCATTTTGCTCATCACAGAGTGATAGAGCCACAACAGCCATCTAAATGTTCCCTTGTGTTGCCAGCGCACAAACTAATGCGGTAATGTTTCTCTTTCACGTTTGGCACCCCTTTTGCCCACTGGGAAGTGGTAGAACCACACATGTTATCAGGCTGTGCCATTAGGCTGCCAGTGCACCACAGACTGACTACCAGTTCTCTTTGTGAAACAGTGCTCTTTTCACTCATTGGGCACTGACAGAACCACAACTCCAATAAGGTAGTGCACTTAGGCTGTAAGCACAAACTACACTCTTGCTTTTCTTTGAGCTCAGCTGCTTTATGCTTATCGAGGAGTGATAGAACCAGATCTCCCATCAGGCAGTGCACTTTTACTGTCAGCGCACAACATGTTGGAGTCTTGTTTCTCTTTTGGACTCAGTATCCTGTGAGACATGCATGGAATCAAGAGATGACACAGACAGTAAAGTAGATTTTCAAAAACCTTTTTTCAGGGTTGAGGATGAGAAAATACCTAACTTGCCCTAACTCTAAAGTGGGAATGTTCCCTAATGAAAGGAAAAGTAAGGGGAGTCTAAGTCTGTTAGTCGAATGTAAAAATCTGTCTGCATCAAAACCTATTCCTGCCCTCACTTCTACAGAATAACAGGATGAATGGGATTTAGTGGTCAAAGTAAAATTAGGGAGATAGTGGAAATCTTCTGTGGCTGCCTTCCCCAAGTTCAAGGCACTCAGGTAGTGTTCAAGAATAAAGTTAGTGTAGCGATGGAGCTCCTCTGCAGCTCCCTTCCCCAAGTTCAAAGCACTCAGATTTAGAAATGTCCACATAGTCTTAGTATTCTCTTGGCAATTCAGATTGGCTTGACAAAAGTTCACAATACCTTCTCTTGTCAGGATATTTTTTTGTAGCAGGTCCCCCGGGCTTCCCTCGCCCTGAGCCAGACCCTCTTGACTGGCTTACACTCCATAACATATTTAACTGGCTCACTGTTGCCTCTTGTAAAATATCACAGTTCAATTCAATATACTTCATGCAGCTTAGGGCTCCCCTGGTCATGGCCCAGTTGTCAGACCGCATTGTCTACCCACTACAGATCACGCAACTAGGTGCCAATGTTTCTTCTGTTTAGCTTGTGGGGTCTCTACGACCCTCCTGGATCAACCTCCTCCCTGAGGGCCACCCCAATGCTTCTTTACACTCTTGATCTATATGGAAAGTCTCATTCCCTTTACTTTGAGATTTTGCTCCCACTTTGGTTTTAACACAGCTCCCCTTATTCTCAGAGGAGCTTCTCGCTTGCTTTGGGATTTTGCTCCCACTTCAGTTTTCGCACAGCTCCAACTTTTCTCACAGGGGCTCCTCATTCAACTGCAGTCGTGTGATAACGTGCACTCTTGTACGCGACCACTCAGTTACTTTGTTTCCTGTTTCAACAGATTGTTTCTGCATACATTCACTTCGCTACCATTAAGAGCATTCATTAGCGTGCTGCCTGCATGCATTTGCTTTGTCACACTGTATCGATAGCCGCACTGACTTGCGTACCGGGTGTCTTTCATTTAGAGAAACTCACTGGTCACGCATCTACTTTGGCTGGCTCCGGCTTCAAACGCTGAGGTCAGGGACTCTCCCCCTGCCCCACAGACACTCCTGGGCTCCTTCGCACTGCCCAGGGGAACAAGCAATCTCTCGGGTCTTGTATGAATCACGTCACCTCCCACTTTCAGACTTTGGCTCCTTGGAGACATGGCTCCCTCGCTACGCTTCCACCTCCCTGCCTTTCTCTGGAGGGGCAAGCATCTCTGCGTTCCGCTCTCTGCCTTCTGGTCATCGGATACTCTGGCTCAGCTGCGATGCCATCTGCCCTCTTACTCATTTCAACCATTGAGTGCTTGGGTGCTTTTTATACTGTCTTTGTTGTTAACTTTCTCACTACCTTCTCAATGTCAGGGTATGAGGTGCCAATTCTTCTCCTCCTTATCTTATCAGGATAATGATTACCAGAGATTGGTGGATTCAGTTCTTTCACCCTGGTACTCTCAGTTGATGGGGTTAGAATGGAACGAAAAGACTGGGTCTCACAGTAGGGCTTACAATGAGAGGGACTGGAGAGTAAGTTAGTAGAAGGGATTTGCTGTTTGAGATTTCACCTCCTCGTACTTCCCTCCGAAAGTGAGTATTTGCCAGAAGGTCTTCAGTAGAGGGGGGATAGGATAGGTCAGGACTAGAAAGGGAGGATCCCATGTCTCACTCTTGGGCCCTCCTTTCCCAATCCCTGAGGACCCTCTACCCAGGTCATCCTCCCTTGCTTGTCCACCCCCAGGATTGGGATCCAAAAGCAAAGGCCTGCCCATGGCCACCTGCAAAAGAAGATCCCTGGGGAGTTGGTAGGGAAAGACCCTTGGGTTTTTCACAATCCTTTCTGCTCATTGGGTAGTGATAGAACTAATACTCCCACCAGGAATCCCTAAAGCTGTCAGTGCACCACAAGCTGGACTTGTTATTCTCTTTGGACCTCTATGTTCTTTTCACTCATTGGGGAGCCATGGGTCCACAACTACCAGGAGACAGTTCACTTGGAGTATTGGCACATCAAACGCTGTTCTTGAGACACTTCACTCTTATGGTCAGTGCATCACACACTATTCTCTTGCTTCTCTTTTAGGCCAATCACACTGTGAGAAACCAGAAGGTGTCTCACCTGCTAGTTCCCGAGGGTCTCTCTTTCAGGTGGCCAGGGCACGGCCATCGCCTTGGGATCCGGACCCTGAGGATGCACCAGTGCAGGAGGATCACCTGGGTGAGGGGCCTTGAGGGAGTGGGAGACCTGATGGCGAGACACGTTATCCCCTTCCCTGTAACACCTTTACCCCATCCTACCTGGTAGGATATGTATGGAATTTTTCCCATCACTTCATGAACACGTTCACACAGGAGAAAACAGACTCACACCCGAGCATTGTACCTGGCATGTCCCACTACTATGGTCAGGCAAGGTCAGGCAATTACTGGTAATCACTCACACCTGACTTCCATTAAGCTTCCCATATGGATAAAAGGCAAAGCACGAGAGCACACTCTGAGCGAGGCAAAGCACACGAAGGAAGAGCAATTTCCAGACGGCAGCTGAACGAGTGGAGAAAGAAGGCAAACCAAGAAGGGTGCGCAAGGAGAGAAATACCCTTGACCTTTCCGGCGAGAAACTGTTACTTTCCAGAGTCCTTCAGATTAAAAAGCATAAGCCAGGAAACGAAGCTAAAGAATCCTGCATTGGATGTCGGAGATACCCAGGCCCTCCTGCATCGCTGACAGAGTTGGGGAGGAGCAGCAGCCACCGTGGTAACATCCTTGGCTCCAAGATCAAAGCAGCACAAGAACGAGATCAACTCTGCCGGTAATTTCGAGAGACTGATGCAAGACCGGTCTGTGTTGAAATCAATGTTGCAAGCAGCAACATTATATAAAGAGTGCAAGAATGAAGATTGGTAACGTGTGTGATGAAAGACGTGAGGGAAGCTTAATTGCTGATTGTTGTTTGAACTGTAACTAAGATAGAAACAATACCAGTGACAGAGTGGTCCGTCATCATGAGGGTGCTCAATCGGAGGTCTCTGTAAGGTATCCAGCCAAGAAGTAGCAGAAGAGAAAGTAAAAGACAAGAACGAGAATAGTGAAGTGAATTGAAGAGGTCCTGTGATGGCAAAAACCATCACACAATCAAAAGTCTTCAATTTCGATACAAAGAGGAAAGCTTAGAAAGTCAAATTGCATGTTCCGAGCCTGAATGAGGGAGACCATTTAGGAACATTGGGGGTCATTCCGAGGTTGGAGGTAAGGAATTACCGGCACCGGTAAGGGTGCCGATGCCGGTAATCCCTTACCTCCGTATTCCGAGGTCCCTTTGCGGGCCCTTCCTTACCTCCTGCTTTTAGCAGGAGTAAAGTACCGGACCCACAAAGGTACTTCGGAGGTAATTACGGTACCGTAATTTACGGTGCCGTAATTACCTCCTTCCCCATTCCCATTGAGCCCTATGGGGCAGAAATGGGAATGGGGAAGGGCAAAAGATGAATGGGGAATTACCGGTCCCTCCAACCCTGGAATGGACCAATAATTACTCCATTCACCATGCCGGATTTGGGACGGTTTCGGAGGCAACCATGGAGCTAATTACTCCATGGTTAGCTCCAAACCCGGAATGAGGCCCATTGTGTTTAAGTGGTCAGAGTCCGAACGAGGGAGACGAAGTGTGAAAATTGTGCTTACGGGATCCAAGCCCAAACAAGGGATATCAATTGTGAATGATGTGTTAAAAGGGGGGTCCAAACCTGAAGGAGGGAGACCCATGGAGAACAGTAGACCCGAGAACTTGTAAATGTGACAATACTTATAAGAAAGTAACTTTGGTGCTTGTTTGTTAAGTCAGGCTCTCTGCAGAAAGAGGCTTTGTTTTGGGAAAGAGACTTTGGCACAGAAGGCCCTGATACCTATGATTTGAACTGTATCCTCACTGCAGAGAAGACAGAGTGTGTGCGTCCTTGAGTGTGCCGCCTGTCCTATGCTGAAAATGTGGGGAAGGGAAACCAGCTGCTCAGCTATCCTGATATATCACACTTTTCTTTTTGTATACATTGTTGTCCCACACTATTTGTATTTAGAAATAAGGATTGGCTATAGGTTTATTAGTATAGGCCCTTTTATTTTGACAGAGACTTCACTAGGATGGCTTGCTCCCATATTTAGATTTTGGGTTAGATAGGCATTTAACCAACCCACTGAAGTTCAATAAACACGCTTGAACTGTTATCACATGTTTCTGTCTTCACTGTTTGTATATCATGCCTTCCTTACATGTGGTGTCAGCAGTGGGATGCGACTCAATTGAGACATATTGGGGGACCCTAAAATTCCAGAGAGTAGTCACAGAGCCTCAGATCTCTCTATCACCATGAAAGAATCCATAGGCTTTGATATTTGTAGCAGCAGAGAAGCTACCATCCCTCCAGGGAAAAGAGTGATGGTTCCCATGGATTAAGTCATAATACGCACTGAGGGTTGTTATATAAGACTGGCCCCAAAATCTGTCTTAGCCTGGAAGTTTGGACTGGATGTCCTAGCAGGCATCATATATCCCGACTTCTGGGGAGACATAAAGGTTCTCCTACAGAACCATGGCGAAACTCCATTTGAAATACATTGTGGGGACAAAATGGCACAGGGAATTCTTGAGAAGGTTCCATTTCCCCATTTTAAGGAAGAAAGTGAACCAGAAGAAGCTTAGAGAGGTAGCTTAGGCTTTGAAGAGGCTGAGGAACAACCCATCACTGAGGCAAAGAGGGAAGAAGAACCTACCATCCTTCCCAATCTAGCCTTCACCCAGCGAAATGATCCAGCACTAGCAGAGGCTGTCTTACAAGTAATTCCTGAAGGAGAAGGACTAGAAAAGGGGAGCCCCTTTTTCTCCTGAAACAGGGATTACTATGTAGAAAGGAAACCTCCAGAGAAGGCTTAAGTAAAACTCAATTAGTAATACATATAATCCATTGTAAGATTGTGCTAGGGATTGCACATTCTCATTTGGCAGGGGGACATTTAGGACAGTGTAAAATCCAAGCTCACATCAGTGGGAAATCCTACTGGCCAGGTACCCATGCTGACATAAAAAACTTCATCGAGACATGTGAAATATGCCAGAAAACCAGGGCACGTATTCCCTTACCTGGCCCTCTGAGCCCCTTACCAATCATAGAAGTCCCTTTCTCCCGAATTGGGATGGATATCACTGGACCATTGGAAACCTCTAGATTGGGTACTAAATATGTTCTCGTAATCGTTGATTACGCTACCCAACACCCTGAGGCGTTCCCCATGTGGAACAATACAACCCAGCAAATCTTAAAACACCTATTACCATTCTTTTCTGGGTTGGATTACCCAAGGTAATTCTAGCAGATCAGGGATTCAATTTCATGAGTAAACTCATGGGTGAAGTCAAGCAATTACTACATATTTCCACCTTAAGAACCTCGGCTTACCATCCCCAAATGGACAGATTGGTAGCGAGAGTTAACAAAGCCCATAAAATGATTTTGAGAAAATTGGTTGATAAGGATGGAAAGGACAGGGATAGAATCATCCCCTCGGCCCTATTGTCTTAGACATGCTCTGAGAGATCTGGGAAGTGAGGGAAGAGGCTCCTATTCCCCTTTCACTAACAGCAACTCAATTTCAAGAGCATATGAAACTCATTCGAAATCTAGTCTACACTCACATGGAAAAAGCTCAAGCCCAACAGAAGTCCACCTATGACAAGAAGGTCAATTTAAGATCCTTTGCAGTAGGACAAAAGGTATTAGTCCTCTTACCTACCTCTGAAAATAAATGTGCCTCAAAGTCGCATGGGCTAGAGGAGGTACTAGAGCAAACAAGGACCTGTACCTATAAAATATCCCAACCTGACAAGAAGCAAAAGACCTACCTTTACCACATAAATCTCTTAAAGGAGTAGAAAGAAAATCCTACCACTGACTCCGCTTCGATATTGTCTTGTCTGGTACCGGAGGAAATAGACAATTCTGTGCTTATTCCCCAAGAACTATCTAGACAGAAGCAAGAAGATTTAAACAACGTGGTTATGGCATTCCCTGATGTATTCTGTGAGAAACCAGGGAGAGTGCACGGTACTTATCATTACATCAGAACTCCAAAGGGAAAAGTGGTCAATTTAAAACCCTATAGACTACCAGAAGCCCGAAAACAAATAGGGGTTGAGGAAGTGGATGAAATGCTGAAAGCAAACATTATTGAGCCCTCTTCAAGCCCATGGCTCTCCCCTATTTTGTTGGTAACTAAGCCTGATAATTCTTGGAGGCTTTGCATAGACTTCAGGCAGGTCAACGCCATCTCTGCCCTCAATACCTATGCTATGCTGCGCATCGATGAGTTAATAGATAAACTAGAAAATGCCGCATTTCTATCAACCCTAGACTTAACCAAGAGATATTGGCAGGTCCCCGTACAAGGACCTGATAAGGAAAAAACAGCTTTCTCAATGCCCCAGGGACTATTCCAGTTCAATGTCCTCCCTTTTGGCCCGCATGGGGCCCCAGCAACTTTCCAATGGTTTATATATAGGATAATACATCACTACTCTGATTTCTGTGTGGTCTATATTGACGACATAGTAATGTATAGTAAGACTTGGGAAGACCATCTTTTTCAACTTTCTACCATTATGAGAACCCTCAGAGAGGCCGGCTTAACTGCCAATCCATCCAAATGTAAACTGGCTCAATCAGCCGTGAAATACCTTGGCTTCTTTGTAGGGAATGGCAGTCTCCAGCCCCAACGAGAAAAAGTTAAAGCCTCCTAGATACCCCCACGCCTAAGACCAAGAGAGACCTTAGGGCATTCCTAGGTTTGATTGGTTATTACCGTAGGTTTATCCCAAATTTCTCCGATAGAATCACTAGGTTGAGAGACAAATTAAAGAACGCTGAACCCCAAAAGATTCATTGGACTGAAGAGGACGATGCATGTTACAACAACTTAAAACAAACCCGTTGTCAGAACCCAAACCTAAAAGTAGTAGACTTTTTTCAAAATAATTTGTATTGCTAACAATACCGCTCTCACAGGGTTAGGAGCAGTTTTATCGCAAATTAGTGATGGTTTAGAACATCCTATCCTCTTCACTAGTCAAAAACTCTTTCCATGTGAGAAGAGCTACTCTGTGTTGGAATTAGAGGCTCTTGCCATCATATGGGCAGTCACTCATCTAAGATACTATCTTCTAGGAAAGGAAGTTCACACTTGTCACCGATCACTCACCTTTAGTATGGATAAGTCAATGAAAGGACTCTAACCCTCAAGTCATGCAATGGTTCTTAGACCTGCAGCCCTACTGTTTCACTGTGGAACACCAAAAGGGTAAAGATTAGGGGAATGTCGATTTCCTTTCTCGGTTTCCCTGTGAAACAGATGTAACTACATTGCAAAGGGAAAGGGTATGTGAGAAACCAGAAGGTGTCTCACCCGCTACTCCCTGGGGGTCTTTCTCTCAGGTGGCCAGGGTATGGCCATTGCCTTTGGATCCAGACCCTGGGGGTGGACAAGTGCGGGAGGATCACCTGGGTCAGGGGTCTTTGGGGAGTGGGAGTTGGAGTGGGACATCTGATGGCGAGACGCGGTATCCCCTTCCTGGTAACATCTTGTAGAGGAGAAGCCAAGTGCCTATACCGGAAGTCCCACCCTCATATTGCCTATATGTTGGAAACCGGAAAATGCGACATGCATGATGCCCATAATGGTCCCTATACTGCGAAGAATCCTTGAAACAAGGTATCCATTGAGAAAGCCCTATATGATGTACTTACAGAGAAATTACAGTCTTTTTAAAGGAGGTTCCGGAAGAAATGTGAAAATGAGTGAAAGAGAAGACTTGTGATGTCACATAAAGCAGAAATGACACACCCAGAATAGATGCCAATTAAGAGCATATATAGACAGTACAGAATCTGATGGCGAGTTAAAGAATTGAGTAACATTTCATATGCGGAATGAAGATTGCTTGTGCGAAGAGCACAGAAGAAAATGCAAGCTGTTTTATAATTGTACCGATGCTGAAACGCAAGTAAAATAAGTAATCATGAAGGCTGGATATACCTAGTGAATAGACTGCAGGCAGTGCCACCATTATATTTATGTGTATAGAATCTGGATGTTCCACAACATATTTTAGCAAACTAGGACAAACTAGGAGAAACTAGGTAGCAGAGGGAGGATGGTTCAATAAGACCCATCGATTAGTAGGTCTCAGGATTTTCGGATAATCGAATACCCTCTGCCATTTAGCCGGAAGATCACGAAGTTTCCTGTGGAGAGCAGCCAATACAGAATTTTTGCAAGAAAATCGAGATTGTAAAACGTGTCCCTCTTTGACGAAATCCCTCCTGGTTTCCACAGGCGCGGAGCAGACTGAAGGTGACGGTGGTCGATTGGAGGAGGGGAGACGCTACCAAAGGCCTAGAGCTGAAGAGCGAATGGTGAGTAGACTAAGGGGAATGGCACAATGTGGGGACGGGATTGGGGTAACATAGAAAAGTAACAGGGGTTGTTTAATATTTAACAAGGGGGTTATTTAATATTTAACAAGGAGCATTAGAGCGCCCAGTTTCCAAGCTCAAGGAACTTTAGAAGGAGTCATTTCAAAACACAAGTGGGTAAACAGGTTTATGATAGGGAAAGACTCAAACTCCAATCGGGGTATTTTAGGGGCTAAGAGAAAAGAAGTACCATGGTGTAAACGTGAAATATCGACTAGTCCGTCTGTGTATTTTGTCATTAAAAGCAGGTGTCGTAGAGGGACGAGAATAAACTGTAAAGTTAAAGAAGAGATCAAAGGTTTTCTACTTTAAGTCAGTGTCGGCACCGACTGAACAGATAGATTGAGATAAATTGAGAAATAGAGTCTTTGAGCAGCGAAGGTTGGAGCGCGCTCTTATTTGTTTTTTTTCTGAAACGTGTCTGTGTAACTAACAGTAAGTATTGACAGTCAACTGAGACTTGTCACAATGGGGGATGTTACTCCACTGATGCATCTCTGCAAGACGCTGCCAAGGCATGCACCTAAGCTCAGACAGCATAGTGCAGAGAGGCTAAAGGGCACAGCAGACAAAATGTTCATGCCATGGCCACAAGAGGGATCGCTGTCAAAGGCGGTTTCGCAACACATGACCACATACTTCCACGCTGCGTACACAGGGAAGAAATTGGAGAAGAGGTTGGCTATTTTATAACTCTGGAAAATGTACCAGGAGGAGCGGGAGGATCTGGCTCCTGAGGATTGGATGCTTAATCAGTGTAGTGAGGAAGGTGTTGAGCCTTCTGCTCCCCTTACCTCACCCGAAGTAAATGGAGATAGTACAGAATATGTAGGATTGTATCCATTAAAGGAACTGAAAGCAGCAACGGGCTGTAGTAATCCGATATATGAACTGTCTGCCTATAGCAGTGATGATAGCTCAGAAGAGACTAAAAGAAAGGTGGAGATCTTTAAAATCTTGCAGGTCAAGGAGGAGAAAAGCGAACGATTGAATGTGACCACAGAAATAGAACGAGAGATTAAAAGATGGAAAGGAGAAAAGGATTAAGCTGACGATGTAATGCTTGTGCAGAACGAATGGATGGGTGGACAGATATTGTTCAAGCTCGCTGGGAAAATTATCGAGGAAGTAAGGCAAATGGAAGATCAATATGAACAGGATAGAAAAGACAAGGAACGAGAAAAGTGACTGAAAGAGGATGAACATAAGAGAAAGAATAGACAAAAGTGAAAACAGATGTATCAAGGGGACCAGCAAAAGAAAGAAGAAAGGGCAGAGGAGCAAAGGAAGTATGACAACAGGCAGTGAGCAATTGAAGAACGAGATAGGCAAAATAAGAAGAGGGAAAAGGAGGAAGCACAGAAATTAAGGGATAAAAAAATACAATGACAAAGGGAAGAAGAAGGGCATAGAGCGAATGAAAGAAGGGAACAGAGAAGACAAGAAGAGGAAAGGGTTAGACGAGAAAGCAAAGAGAATTAGATGAAGAAATGGAGTGAAAAAGAATACAAAGGTAATGCAACATTGATCGCATTCAGAAAGAGTTAATGGAACCGAGTCCAGTAATATCATGGGGCAATATAGAGGAGTTCCTTCCATCACATGGAGCAGCGTCAGGACCATTTAGGATAACCCTAGAGGAGAATTCTGACATAGGAGCATCGGAGAGAGGATTGATAAGGCTTATCAAAACTTAAGAGAAAGCAGCAAATTGGGAAGCCGAGGGAAAGGAGAACAATCCCTGGCCATCCAATCACAAAGCAAATAAAGGGACCCGTTCAGTCTCGAGCACAGAGCCTTGTTCTTAGACAGGCTGACTTTAAATAAGGGTGATTGGGATGAAAGCCATAGCATTTGGGAACTAGATATGTCGGGCGAAGAGAGAGAAACCTTCCGTGGGGAGGAGGGAGCAAGTGGAGCAAGTGCATGCAGTCCCGAGGGATGTCTGCAGACAGACAAGAAAGTGAGATGGTCTGATCTAGAGCTACCTAAGGCTAGGACGCCAGATCCAATAGCATATCCAGAGCGACCTAATGGACGATTGCATAGCGAGAAGGGATAGTCGCCACCATATGTGAGCAGGCTGAGGTCATTGCCAGGAAGAAGGTGGTCAGGAACCATTGTTCCCACTATGGATAGGCAAACGATGGGAGCCGATTGTGGATTTGGGTTCATGCAGTTTCCCTTATTGGAGAAAGGAGGGGCCATCCCGCAGTATATTCCATGGCCACGAATGGATAAGGATAATTTAAGATGCAAACTTCCGAGTTTAACGGTGGGTGTGGGGAAATGAATTTATGAGCAATGACAGGGGGAAATATCTGGCAATAGGGGACATTAAGGGTCTCCTAGAAGCCATTCTTGGGGAAAGGGCTGATGACATTTGGGCGAGAGCAGGATATTCGAGTGTCACAGCACAGAACACAGTGCACAATGAAGCGCCATTTAATAATTGTAAAGCAGATGTCTGGAAAGCGCTCAGGGTACAGTACACTGATACGTCAGATATGGGTGCTTTTATGGCATGTAAAATGAAAGATGACAAGGATGCGCTTGCTTACATTCAAAGTATCAGGAACGGTGGACTCTTGAAACGCGGGGAAAATCAGTGGCAGTGTTCTACCACATTTTATGTCAGGGATTGGCAGAACAGGTGCAGAGACAATTCAAGAAATTAGTGGGAATGGAAGCGAGGCCATGGGCAGAGATACAGTTGACTATAGAACATCACTGCCAGCTGTTACAAGAGAAAAACAAGAAGGAAGGTGCTAGAAAACTTGAGGAAGCCAAGTTAGTTGAGAAGAAATGTTCAAAGTACGCCATAGAAGGGGCGGTATTGACAAGCGGAGAGGGACTGGGAATGCAGCAAGCAGTGGCGGTTTTCAAAATATGCAGAATGCTAATCAGAATGTTCAAGGGGGATAGTCAGAAGAGCTATATTTTGGAGATGTGAAATGACAGGACACATTGCGCGTACATGTGGAAGCCAAGGGTATATACAGAATGGGCAATTCACAAGAGGGGTGACAGCTTATCCTCCAGCATATAGCTCACAAGCTAGAGATAGGTTTTTCCAAGATCACACAGTGTATCAAGCGCAAGCTCCGCAATTGCAACAAGCATTGCAGCCACAGCAAGCACCTTTGAATTCGCTGCAAGGGCAGTCACAGAACGCCCCCATGCAGATACAGCAGAACGCAAACCGGGGACAGCTATTGACACCTAGAGTAGGGGGTGTCACGGTGGTGGGAATAGGTCCTTTTACAGGTAGAGGGATAAGTATGTACCCACAATAGGACAGCTCACAGGGCGACATGATGTGTTCAGTACTATCGATGACACCAGTTCCTCAAGAGGAACCAAGGGTTGATGTGACTATAGGAGGCAAATCTTTTCTTTTTTAGTAGCCACTGGGGCTCATGTATACGAGAGGGAAAATATCCAATGTCGGGAAATGCCATGAATGTGCAAGTTTTCTCTAGAGCTGCAAGTAGATTTCCTTTAACTGATGAATTACCAGTCTCCGTAGGAGAGTGTGACATGTCTATTCGATTATTGTATTCAAGGCAGACACCAGTTAATATTGTGGGCCGAGGTTCAATAACGAAGCATAATATGACGATTTCTTTTACTGATAAAAGCATAGTGTGTTCTACTCCAGGGATACATTATATGAATGTGGGTGAATTTATATTGGCATTTACAGGGCAAATGGCTCTACAGGGAATGCCATTACAGCCAGAAGTCTTTCTTTATGGGGTACACATTTTGTTGACATGGCTACCCGGCCTAGTGGGAAAGATTATGAGAATACCTGATGAGTTTTTGTTCAGGCCACAAATACCTGTGGATGAAGAGGGGAGACAGACTATTCCCCTAGAGTTAAATGTAGCCGTAGTGCGAGGGGAATTGGCCATGCTCAAAGGAACCGATGACGAGGGCAGGCCATGGAGAATAGTGATTGCCACTGGGGAAGGGTATAGATTGACTGACATCACTGACGAGGATATGTTTAGAGATGATCCAGCAGATGAGGAACTAATATTCGGGATGGGCATTACATATCGGATCAGAATAGAGAAAAGGGAAATCCCACAGCAAATGGTGATAGTGCGGCAGCGGCCAGGATTTTTTGATAAAGATTTGGAAAAAGTGCCAAACTCTTTATGGACTACATGCCCCTATGACGTAGGCCTATTGAATGGGGTAGGGGAGGTTAGGATTAAGTTGAAGCCAGGAGCAATTTTACCTTCGAGCAAGAAAATACCTCATGTCTCGAGAGGCAGATGAGGGTATTTTTAAGACTATTTCAGCAATGATGGAACAGGCTATTTAAGTGACATCAGAGTCACTGTGTAAAACCGTGATGTAACCTGTGAAAAAATCGAAAGGAGGGTCATGGAGACTAATTCAGTACATGAGACCAATTAACCAGATTGTAGAGGCAAAGTTTACTTTAGTTCTGAATTTGGCGGCGATACTATATAGTATCCCGACAGAGGAACGATATTTCACAGTGATTGACCTGAAAAATGTGTTTTGCTCAATCCCGTTGTATAAGGACTCTCAAGACCTTACGTCATTTACGTTTTGTCAAACTAAGCTGAAGAGCAATCATTTGCCCCAAGGGTACTGTGATTCTCCTTCGATCTTTAATAGGGTCCTGCAGATGAACTTAGGCAATATTGATTTGAAAAGTGTTGTGCTGTAGTACACAGATGGCTTTTTGGTTTGTAGCACGACAGAAGATGAGTGCAGGAAAGATTTTATTCAGTTAATTACTATTCTAGCAGACAAGGGATATTAAGTGGACAAGGAGAAATTGCAATATGGTCAGGAAGAGGTATTGTACATAGGTCAGTTAATCTGAAATGAGGGGAAGAGAGTTACACCTGAAAGAGCTGAGGCGATTATGAAAACAGCAAAACCACACACGATAAAACAAAATAAACTGTTTTTGGGATAATGCAACTTTGATGGAGTGTGGGTATTTGATTATAGTTCCTACACAAGACCCCTTTTGCAGGCTCTGAAGACAGCACAAGTGAAAATGGAAAGAATAGAATGGACTGAGGAAACGGAGGAAGGGTTTGAAGAATTGAAGAAAGCAATTTGTGCAGCTCCAGTTTTAAAAATTCACAACTATGATGAGGAATTCTTTTTTTTCACATATGAACGGGGCAGTCATGACAGCAGTGCTTACACAGAGAACTACACTGGGGTACAAATCCCTGGCATATTATACTGGGATTTTACATCCAGTATTGAGAGGGCACTTTCCTTGTGAACAGCCGCTGGCAGCATCCGCATTCGCAATACAGAAGTCTACTAGTATTGTGATGGGTGTTCTATGACATTGTTTGTTGAGCATGCTTTGTTTGTCATTTTGAAGAAACCTAATGGTAAATTGACATTTCAGAGAGCTTCCGCACATGAAGTAGTTATATCAATTCCAGCAATCAAAATAGACAGGTGTAAAATAGTGAACCCTGCCACATTTGTAGCTGAGCCTGTGGCATAGGGTAAGCATTTGCATAATTGCGCTAACTATGAGGAATTATATTATGCCATCCTGTGAGTAAAGGAGAATGCGCTAGCGGGGGGGGGATTATCTTCATTGAGAGGTCTTCAAAAATGTATCAAACTGAAGGGCAAAGGCATTTAGGTTCAGCGGTGGTAAGACACAGAGCCAACAGTGAATTTGAAGTAGTAGCAAGTGCAAGACTACCGTCGCACTTTTTGGCACATGCAGCAGAATTAATGGCACTTATTGTCACGCTCGAGAAACATGCAGGGCAGGAAGTGACGGTGTACAATGACGCCACCTATATGACGTCAACTGTGCATACAGGGCTAGCACATTGAAAAAGGAGGGGCTACCTCCGAGCGGATGGCACTCCAGTGCAAAACGCAGAATTATTGGAGAAGCTTATCAAGGCACAACAACTCCCAGAAGGCATCGCAATAGTTAAATGAGCAGCACATACTAAGCAAACTAACTTTATCTCTCGTAGGAACAAAGTCGCAGGCGAAGAGGCCAAAAGGGTTACATATTCATCAGATATTTCAAGTTTTGAGACTCCTGATGTAAAGGAGCAAGAAGTCACAATTATGATTGTAAATGAAGGGTTTAATCATTTGTCAAGAACACAGTTGATGGAGGTTCAAGGCGGTGTGCCACAGGAAGAGCATAAATTGTGGAAACGAAGGGGGTGTTCTTTATCCCCCTCTGAAACATTGTGGTAACAGGGCAGCACTGGAAAGCCGGTGATGCCTGTAGCCTTGTTAAGGGTAGCGCATGAACAGCTGCACTACCTTGCACATGTAACTAGGGAAAGCCTTGCACCAGCTATTGCAGAGGACTGGTTTTTACCGAACCTGTCATAACACGTTGCATTTTATGTAGTAAACTGCATAGTATGTCAAAGGTTTGCTGCTGGGCACACACTACGAATGATCAGAGGAGTGTTTCCTTGACTGAGCTGCACTTTTCAGCATTTACATATTAACTATGTTGATATGCTGCAAGTATCTAGTGGATACAGGTATAAGATAGTGGCGGTATGTCCCTTTTCTAGGTAGATCAAAGCAGGTCCTTGTGCACACCCTGATGCCACTTGCGCAGTGAAGTATTTAGTCCGGGAAGTATTTTCCAGATGGGGAGTATCTAAGGTGCTGAGATCCAACAATGGGCCCCATTTTGTTAATGAAGTATTTGAACAGATTAGATTATTATTGAACATAAAGCATACGTTTTCTTCTGCTTATCATCCGCAAGCGAACGGAATATCTGAGATATGTGAGAGACTCAATGGTTTTCTCAAAGAGAGAATTTCTAAACTCAAATTGTCACTGGAGAAGGGATGGTTCTATTGCCTGCCCCTAGCATTATATGTATTAAGGAATCAGGCTGGGTCGGAGCACCACCTCACACCCCACGAGTTAGTGACAGGGAGGTGAATGAGAACGCCTTTGTCTCCTCCCTCGAGGAGCAGAAGTGATGCCTAGAAGACTGAAGAATTGCTAGGAAATGAGTTATGTGTTTATTTGACATGTATGACTGCTTGTATCTCTGTCATTTCAGATCAACTCAAGCGCAAGGGGAGTGGGTCTGAAGACACAGATGAAGACCATTCAGCAACAAGACTTCAAGAACTATTTCCTGAACCTAGATTGTTTGTGGGACATTCAGTCCTAGTGCATAATTTAACAAGGAAGTTGCACAAGCCCTGTTTTAGTGGTCTCTACATTCTTGAAAATGTTACTCCCTCAGCAGTAAAATTCCAAGAAAGACATGCATGGATACACGTATGTGACATAAAATCTTAAACTGGTGAGACCGACGCACTCCCAACTGTTAATTTGAAAACAAGACAAGAAGAAGAAGTTCAGCACGTGCAGACTCGATCGATGACGAGGAAGAAGTACGCTAAGATTGCTGATGCAAGTGTTCATGTGAACTGTGGCTTACCCTGAACACTCTTAAATGATATTATAGCAGGAGTGTAAAGCAGAGTTCTCGAGTCACAGGAATCTTTGAATTGACTTTAGAAAGTGTTGAAGTACTAAATATGCCAAATCTAGAATTCCAGTTTGATGACTGGAAAAGGAAACAGTTTCCAGAGTCAATCCTCACTGAGTTTCTCTTTGGTTACTCCCATGGTCCTATCTGATGCCAATGTCGCTGTTTTTGTTTTTATTTTTGCGAACTTATCCTGCTCTTGTTGGGTGCAGTACTAATATATGTGTCTTTCTGCACAATCCTAAAAATGGCACAGCAAACAGGATGCTGCTTATGGCAATAGATGTACAGAACAGATCCTGCAGTTACCTGACCATCTAACAGAGTTGCCTTATTAAAAAGGTTTTTTCCTTCCTTAAACCAGTACACAGGCACAATGAGAAATGTTGGAAGTGGTACAGTTTCGGAAAGTGAGCAAACTCAATGATGTGTGGAGAATTGCAAATGGTGGGGATTAATGTACTGGTGCATAATATATGTGTGCTCAGCATTTATTATTGATTTTCTGATTTTGCTGTAAGGTCACCCATTTCTCTGACAAGTGCTCCTATGATGCCCCCTGTAGGAATGGCCCTTATTGATGTACTTCATGAGCATTATACACGCACTCTGATTGCAAAAGGGAGACATGGGAGAAGCTCAAGTGACGATGATTATGAGTTAATTATCTAGACAGTACAGCACATTTGGGGAATAACATGTGATATCAGCACATGAAAGAGGTGGGAAAAAGGACATCTAAAGAGATTTGCTATGTTTGTGCTCCCCTACCTTATGCAATGGGGAATTCTAAAATATTCATAGCTATAGAAGTAGTAGAAATCTAGAATGCTCACTGCCTGATGCATCTTGCACTCTGCCATAGGAGAGGTCAGTTCCACGGTCGAACAGCATCCTTGGTATGGGTAACCAAGTGGACAGCTTCAGAAGAAGATGATTATGTGCAAGATTTGAAGACAAGAGCAAGAGCACACACCAGAGATTACGTGATAAGATATGAACAGCCTGGGATGAAGGGGGCAGGAATCAGATGGGAAATAAACAGAAAGCTCAATTTTCAAGGAAGAAATTATGAAAGACAAAGATGCAAGGAGAGAGGGCAGCTGCAAATAAAGGGAACAGTGTTTTCTCCAGATGTATGGGAGAAAGTCTTTATTGTATGTAGAGCATTAGAACTTACAGGATACTATGAGCCAGTTATAAAGACTGCAGAGAAAGAATGCAAATATCAGTGGCCGAAGATTGAAAAATTGCTGACATGGGTTGATGATAAAGGAGGCCCACTGCAGATAGTGCCTCTAGCCACTGCAGAACTATGTTTCAGAAACAATGGCACAAGAAAGGTTGGAATTAATCAGCAGTGCAGTCGAATTTTCGATTTACCAGGAATGAAGGACCGAACAGTAGTGATAATGGACCACTAATGGGCCTGTGGATCCACAGCTTACATGAAGTTGCACAAGGACTGGGGAGGGCTGTGTTCTATAGTGATTGTCCATGTTCCAGCATTGGTGATTCCAAAGAGTGACCTGAACATTGGGGAGTTTCCAAAAGCGGATGCTCACATGAGAAAGAGGAGATCAGTTGAATTTCTCAATTGAACAAAGAGGGAGAACTACTTTTTGGCTAAAACAATAGAAGCCTTTGTTACTCTCACCTGGCACCCACAGAGGTGTCGATCTGGACTGGACTGCTGCGGTCTCCACCAATGTGACGCGTAGGGCCGAGATGACGGACTCGACTGGCCCACCTATCTTCGTTAGCTTGGCCCGTAGGAATATTCTTGTGCAAGTGGAGAAAGGGAATTAACCACCCGTGGAGTTGAGCGTAAATCCCCCCACCCCGCTGTTCTCCCCACTAATCACCTTGGATGTTCCCTCTTATAGTCTCACCTATCTTCGTTAGCTTGGCCCGTAGGAATATTCTTGTGCAAGTGGAGAAAGGGAATTAACCACCCGTGGAGTTGAGCGTAAATCCCCCCACCCCGCTGTTCTCCCCACTGATCACCTTGGATGTTCTCTCTTATAGTCTCACCTGATGATTTGAAAAGATGAGCTCTCCATCCTGCATTGAGCGCAGGGGCGCGTAGATAACCAGTTGCTTCAATGGCTCGAAGGAATTGGTGAGTTCCAGGACAGTATTGACTCCGATATTCCCGGCAAGACGCCGTAAGTATGTAGTTCGTAAGAGTTCAAAAGCCTGACTTTCACTCTTGTCCGATTCCTTACAGGTTGCAGCTTGACCCTACTGAAGAGTTCCTCGTGGCAACCGGTAATGTTCTGGTAAGGATTTGTATTATCCAACACAGTTCGATAAAATAATGTCCATATGTAACCTGTTGCTTTCTCCCTTATTCAGGCGCTGAGAAAAAGTATGAAGTCTCGGAGAATAATGCCTCCGGCGGTAAAATCAGGTAAGTCTTTTGTGGTGAGGAAGGTTCCCCTTGTTAGTCCCTTGTTTCACCTTGCTGTCCTTTTGTTTCCCCTTAGGGGCCGGGGTTCGGCTAGGATGCAGTGGAAGCTGCGCCGACCCGTGAAGAAGAATAGTACGCCCGGTGGTAAAATCAGGTAAGTCTATGGGGGGTAATCCTCTGTGTATTCCCTTGGGTCACCTTGCTGTTCTTGTCTTCTCCTTAGGTGCCGGAGTGCGGCGGTAACATGCAGGAGGATGCAGTGAAATGTGAAGATGCTGCGAAGGCCGGTGAGTTCAGCGCGGCGCTGCAGCAGGCGAGGCGACGCGCATAAAACAACTTCTTTCTTCCAGCTTGAAGGCACGATGGATCAGGAATTCAGGTAAAGATCAAAGGTATTGCTCTTGTTCTAACCTTTTCTCCTTCTTTCTCCATTTTTCTAGGAGCTCCAAACTCGAGGCGGGCGTGGCAGAAGACTGGATGCAGACTTGCAGGCACGGTGAGCGGTACGCTTCTGGATGCAGAACAACGCGAAGCGTGTGCTGCTCTTCGGGCGTGGCTTAAATAGCCTCCAAAGTAGTCCCAGGTAAGTATTCCTCCCCAGCCCCACCCGAGTAAAAAATAGTCCCTAGGTAAATTAGTCCCTTCCAAGCCTTGTTTGGCTTGGAGCTGGTCTGCATCAGGTAAGTTTTAATCTATGAGCCTGGCGCCTATGGCGCCAGGACTGACTCTCCATATGAGCCTGGCGCCATAGGCGCCAGGACTGCACCCAAATAGCCCCTAGCGGGGGTTGTTGGGCTTGCTTGGGGTAACTTGATGCCTGCTTCCGGGGTTGCTGGACTTGGTCTGGGTCCCCGGGGGTAAGCATCATGACAGCACTCCCCCCCAAGGCCCCTCCTAAAGTCATTCTTCCCTGTGGTTTCGGTTTGTCTGGGAAATTTCGGTGGAATTTTTTCACCAATCGGGGTGCATGACCATGGTTACTAGGTTCCCATGATCTTTCCTGTGGTCCGTAACCTTTCCAGCCGATTAAATAAAAAAGTTTTGACTTTATCAGCTTGGAGTCCAGGATGTTCTTAACTTCAAATTCGGGTTCTCCGTCTACAAGGATGGGTTCTGGTGGCTTGGTTAGTCTTGTCCCTGGTTGTACTGGCTTTAAAAGTGACATATGAAAGACGGGATGAATTAGCATATTAGCAGGTAAGTCCAACTTGACAGCCACCGGGTTGATAATGGCCTTAATAGAGTAAGGTCCCAAATATCTGGGGTTAAAGGTCCGTGTTCCCTTTAGAGGTATATGTTTTGTGGCTAACCATACTTGGTCCCCTATTTGGTATTGTGGAGAATCACTTCGATGTCGATCAGCATCTTTCTTGTATTTTTCTTTTGCCTGTTTTAAATGTGTAGTTGCTTCCTTAAAGGCTTGTGTAATCATAGCGTGCAGATGGTCCACTGCGGGCATTTCTAAGTCTTGGGGTGAGTCAAGGTCTGAGGTTCGAGGATGGTGCCCATATAAGGTATAAAAGGGGCTTTGTCCAGTTCCAGAGTGTACTGAATTATTGTATGCATATTCGGCGATCCAAAGAATGTCTTTCCAATTATTCTCATTCTGATGTAACATACAACGCAGGTATTGTTCGAGAGTCTGGTTGGTCCCCTCCGTTTGACCATCGGTCTGGGGGTGGTGACTGGTCGATAACCTCACATCGATTTGCACCAATTGACAGCATTTTTTCCAAAAATGTGAAATGAATTGACTGCCCCGGTCAGAGACCAACACGGATAGAAATCCATGTATGCAAACAATGTTTTCGAGGAATTCTTTGGCCAGGATTGAGGCTGAAGGTAGTCCTTTTAAAGGAATAAAGTGGGCCATCTTGGAAAAAAGATCCACAATAACTAGAATGGTGTTAAACCCATTACAAGGAGGTAGATTGGTAATAAAGTCTAACGATAAGGTGTGCCATGGTGTAGGCTGAATGTCTAAAGGTTGTAAGAGTCCAGCTGGTTTTTTCTTTTGACTTTTGTTTTGGGCGCAAATGCCACAAGACATCACAAATGATTTAATATCCTTTCGCCAGGTGGGCCACCAGAATTGTCTTTTAATTTTAGCTTCAGTTTTTGCAATACCTGGGTGCCCCTCCATTAGGGTATCATAACGGGAAATGACTAGCTCTTGTAGTTCCTTGTGTGGCAGAAATAGCCGCCCTTGGTAATAAGGCAGATCATTGGTGACAGAGTAGTCCGGGCCTTTCTTTACTCAGTCCTGCAGGGCTGTAGGATCAAAGAATTGCTGGATCTTTACCTGAATGTCCTCTAGTGTCTGTAGAGTAGTCATGCCAAGAATACTTTGTTCGGAAATTATAGGTACTGGTTCTGGGTTCACTTCTGCCTCTCCCATCCCTATTCGGGATAAGCCGTCCGCTTTACCATTCTTACAACCTGGTTGATAGGTTATCACGAAATCGAACTCGGCAAAGAACAATGCCCATCGGAGTTGACGTGACGATTGGGCTTTGGCTGTTTTTAAATACTGTAAGTTCCGGTGATCGGTGATCACAGTAATGGTATGCCTGGCACCGAGAAGATAGTGCCGCCAACCCTTGAAGGCGGATTTAATGGCTAATAACTCCTTGTCGGTAACCGCATAGTTTAACTCGGGTGCCGAGAACTTTCTGGACCAAAATGCTACTGGGTGAAGCTGGCCAGTTTCAGGGTCCTTTTGAGACAGGACAGCTCCCATGGCTAGACTGGATGCATCAGTTTCCACTATGTATGGAAGTTCAGGGTGCAGGTGCTTTAACACAGGTGCAGACGTGAATTTCGCTTTCAGCTCTTGGAAGGCATTTTCAGCTTCTTCAGTCCACATAAAGCGTTTATTTTT
Organism: Ambystoma mexicanum; assembly: GCF_040938575.1. Taxonomy (NCBI): domain Eukaryota; kingdom Metazoa; phylum Chordata; class Amphibia; order Caudata; family Ambystomatidae; genus Ambystoma; species Ambystoma mexicanum. Next base: position 874,693,552 of record NC_090936.1, read on the forward strand.
TCGCAAGAGTGCTGTGATGGGATGTACGACATGTGAAAAATCTGGGATGAATCTGCGGTAGAAATTGGCAAAGCCGAGCATGCTTTGTACTCCTTTAACTGAACTTGGTGATGGCCACTTAAGGATTGCGTCCACCTTCTGTGAGTCCATTCAGACTCCCTTTGGGGTCAGGATAAACCCAAGGAATTCAACTTCTGTGGCATGAAAAACACATTTTTCTAGTTTTGCATATAGTTTGTGCTGGCGCAATTTCTCAAGGACTGCTCGGACGTGCTTCACATGGTCAGATACTGAAGAGGAGTATACTAGAATATCATCGATATACACAACAACACAAACATCAATGAGTTCACGAAGGACATCGTTCATGAAGTATTGGAAGGCTGCTGGTGCATTGCACAACCCGAAAGGCATCACCTGGTATTCGAATAACCAATACTTAGTGCGGAAAGCAGTCTTCCATTCGTCGCCCTCTTTTACACGTACCAGATGGTATGCCCCCCGGAGATCTAATTTAGTGTATATACAAGCGTCCTTCACTTGGTCTAGTAGTTCAGGGATCAGAGGCAACTGGTATCGGTTCTTAAGAGTTATCTGGTTCAATGCGCAGTAGTCTATGCACGTTCTGAGGTCACCTTCCTTTTTGGGTACGAAGAACAAAGCTGAAGATGCAGGGGACTTGGATGGGCGAATAAAGCCATTGGCAAGGTACTGGTCTAAGTATTGTCGTAGGTGAAGGTTCTCAGGTTCCGTAATGCATAGATCCTGCTACAAGGGGGTTGTGCACCGGGTATGAGATTGATTTGACAATCGTACGATCTGTGAGGAGGTAAGGTGTTTGCCTGTTCCTTTTGGAAGACATCCTGGAATTCTTGGTATTCTGGAGGTAGTTGCATGACTGCTGTGGTTACTGTGGCCAGGCCTGCGTTCTGATTTTTTTTTGGGTAACAGGTTTGTGCACAATCCGGGAAGGTTATTCTCTTCTCTCTCCAATCAATACAAGGATTATGTGTTTCCAACCAAGCTATCCCCAGTATTATTTGGAACTGTGGGGCTTTGATTAGATTAAACACAATAGTCTCTCGATGCCCATCCTGACCCAATAGTGTCATCTCTGCGGTGGAATGAGTTACAGGCCCAGAGGCAATTTCAGTTCCATCGACAGTGGTGATGACTTCTGAGGTGGTTTTTCGTCAGAGAGGTAGATTCATCCTGGAAGCCAATTCATAGTCCTCATAGTTTCCTATGGCCCCGCTATCAATGTATGCCCTTACTGCGTGCATACGCAATGGCTTCCCTGGATCTACGAGGACCATTGGTATGATGAAATGCAAGGTTTGAGTATCCTTCTTCAAGCTCGGCAAGCGGACCTCTACGCTTTTCGGGCGTGGTCGTTTCCCGAGTCTGACTCCATATGGCTTTTATCAGCAGCTCCTACCACCTTCTTGGGTGGTTTTACAGGGCAATCCCATAGAAAATGTCCAGAAGTTCCACAATATAGACACAATTGCATTTGCCGTCTCCTTTCTCTTTCCTTCTGGGTTAAGGGTCCTTTAACCCCTCCGATTTGCATGGGTTCTGAAGCATCTGCTCCTTTGGGGTTAGCGTGGGTTTTGACCAACACCCGATTCTCAAATTTGGCTCGATCAGCCTTTCTGTTCTGAAGTCTGTGATCTAACTGGACCACTAAGTCTATATATTCAGCGCAGTCTTGAGGTGGGTTCACGACTTGAGCCAAGACATCCTTGAGTTCTCCTCAAAGCCCTCGATTAAATAACATGATTCGTTTTACCTCAGGCCATCCAGTTTCCACTATTAACCTATTAAAGGTTGTGATGTAGGATAAAAGGTCCCGGTTTCCCTGTCGTAGGGACAAAAGTTTGTTATCCAGGGCCTGTCCTTGGGAGTGCCGGGCAAATAGTCTTTCCATGCTAGTTTGAAAGCTCTGAAAATCCCGAAGAATTGGATCATCCTAAGTAACTAGTGGAATTGACCAATCAGCTGCACTGCCGCTGAGATATGCCAATACAAAGGCTACCTTGGCTTGATCGTTTGGGAAGGCTCCAGGTCTGCATAAAAAGTGCAAGCGGCACTGGTTTGTAAACACGGCGAACCTTTTGGGATCTCAGGCAAAGCGTTCGGGTGGGCCTAATGGAATATGTCCTGGTAGGTTTATTTGCACAGGGTTACTCGATAACACAGGAGCTGGATTTCTCCCAGAACCAGGTAGGGGTGCTTGTCCAGCCTGGCTTTGCAATAGTTGCCTAGCAAGATCATCAGTTCGCTCCTTTGACAAAATCAGTTCTCTCCTAAGAGCATTGGTTTCTTGACGGGCGGAATGCACTTCAGCCCTCAATTCCCCTAGTAATTGGGCCAATTGGTCAGTCTCTGAGGTATCCATAACGCCCGGGTGGGAATTTGTGGGTAGGCTTCGCGTTCTGTTACGCTCAACTGGCTCCCACAGAGGCGTCAATCTGGACTGGACTGCTGCGGTCTCCACCAATGTGACGCGTAGGGCCGAGATGACAGACTGGACTGGCCCACCTAGCTTTGTTTGCTTGGCCCATAGGAATATTCTTCTGCAAGTGGAGAAAGGGAATTAACCACCCGTGGAGTTTAGCGTAAATCCCCCCACCCCGCTGTTCTCCCCACTGATCACCTTGGATGTTCCCTCTTATAGTCTCACCTGATGATTTGAAAAGATGAGCTCTCCATCCTGCTTTGAGCGCAGGGGCGCGTAGATAACCAGTTGCTTCACTGGCTCGAAGGAATTGGTGTGTTCCAGGACAATATTGACTCCGATATTCCCGGCAAGACGCCGTAAGTATGTAGTTCGTAAGAGTTCAAATGCCTGACTTTCACTCTTCCGATTCCTTGCAGGTTGCAGCTTGACCCTACTGAAGAGTTCCACGTGGCAACCGGTAATGTTCTGGTAAGGATTTGTATTATCCAACACAGTTCGATAAAATAATGTCCATATGTAACCTGTTGTTTTCTCCCTTCATCAGGTGCTGAGAGAAAGTTTGAAGTCTCGGGGAATAATGCCTCTGGCGGTAAAATCAGGTAAGTCTTTTGTGGTGAGGAGGGTTCCCCTTGTTAGTCCCTTGTTTCACCTTGCTGTCCTTTTGTTTCCCCTTAGGGGCCGGGGTTTCAGCTAGGATGCAGTGGAAGCTGCGCCGACCCATGAAGAAGAATAGTACCCCCGGTGGTCAAATCAGGTAAGTCTATGTGGGGTATTCCTCTGTGTATTCCCTTGGCTCACCTTGCTGTTCTTGTCTTGAAGATGCTGCGAAGGCCGGTGAGTTCAGCGTGGCGCTGCAGCAGTTGAGGCGATGCGCATAAAACAACTTCTTTCTTCCAGCTCGAAGGCGCGATGGATCGGGAATTCAGGTAAGGATCAAAGGTATTGCTCTTGTTCTAACCTTTTTTCCTTCTTTCTCCCTTTTTCTAGGAGCTCCAAACTCGAGGCGGGCGTGGCATAAGACTGGATGTAGACTTGCAGGCACGGTGAGCGTTACGCTGCTGGATGCAGAATAACACGAAGCGTGTGCTGCTCTTCGGGCGTGGTTTAAATAGCCACCAAAGTAGTACCAGGTAAGTATTCCTCCCCAGCCCCACCCGAGTAAAAAATAGTCCTTAGGTAAAATAGTCCCTTCCAAGCCTCGTTTGGCTTGGAGCTCTTGCAGCATGGTCTGCATCAGGTAAGTTTGCAGCATGGTCTGCATCAGGTAGGTTTTAATCTACGAACCTGGCGCCTATGGCGCCAGGACTGACTCTCCATATGAGCCTGGTGCCATAGGTGCCAGGACTGCACCCAAATAACCCCTAGCGGGGGTTGTTGGGCTTGCTTGGGGTAACTTGAAGCCTGCTTCCGGGGTTGCTGGACTTAGTCTGGGTCCCCGGGGGTAGGCATCATGACAGCCTTTTACTCTATTCCAGATGAACACACTTCGTTCAGTCAGACTTCAGCAGTATTCACAACAATCTTCATGGCAGGGATCCAGACGATGGCAAATGCCAAGTGGTTACAGATTACCAGATGGGAGCTCCTGCAGACGATCAACACTACCATAAAGGGATTCAATGCTATCAAAGAAGAGTTGAGAGCCATATGACTGATGACTCTTCAGAATAGATATGTCCTGGACATGATTACAGCTATGGATGGAGGAGTTTGTGCCAAAATCGGAGAATCATGTTGCACATTCACACCTTCTCACAATGAAAAGAATGGGACCTTGACAGAGGCCATAACGATGCTGATGAACTTGCACATAAGGATGGAGGGTGAAGTAGAGGATATTGCAGATGACAGCTGGTTTGTGTCGATCTTCTCATGGGTTCCACAATGGATGGCCAATATCTTCAGGTTCCTTGGAGCATTGTTGGTGATGATCATGTTTGTATTCTGTGTGATCAGAATAATAATCACACAGTGCAAGAAGACAGCAAAAAAAGCAGTAGGAATGAAGATCATGATCGATGTCGAGTCAGGGTTTGGACCCAAAGAGTTGACAGATGAAGAAATTAGAAAATATATAGACGCAAGTATTCTAGCACCTGAGGGAACAAAGTTCCTGTATCCAAGACACCACAAGAGGTATGTGGGAAGATGGATCTACTGCAGCCCGAATGGACAATGTAGTCTCATGACCGGGAGTGTTGATGAACATGTAAAATCAGCAGGCTCTCTGAAAGGAGTAATGAAGATATGGACTACTTAGAAGCACTTTTTCAGGAGATGTCTGGACGTGAAGACTGATGAGAGAATGGTCGATGAATCAACTAGAGGGGGAAGTGTAGAGGAGGAGCCAAGTGCCTCTCCCGCAAGTCCCGCCCCATATTGTCTATATTTTGGAAACAGGAAGAAATACGACATGCACAATGCCAATAATGGTCCCTATACCGTGAAGAATCCATGAAACAAGGTGTCCATTGAGAAAGCCCTATATGATGTACCCGCCAAGAAATGACAGTCTTTTAAAAGAGTTTCCGGAAGAAGTGTGAAGATGAGTGAAAGAGAAGACTGACAAAGTCACATAAAGCAGAAATGACGCACCCAGAAGAGATGGCAATGAACAGAATATATAGACCGTATAGAATCTGATGGCGAAATAAAGAATTGAGTAACATTTAATGTGTGGAATGAAGATTCCACGTACGAAGAGCACAGAAGTAAAATGCAAGCCGTTTTATAATTGTACAGATGCTGAAACGCAAGTAGACTAAGTAATCATGAAGGCTGGCTTTGCATAGTGAATAGACTGCAGGTGGTTCCGCCATTATATATATGTGTATAGAATCTGGATGTTCCACAATGTATTTTAGCAAACTGGGACCCCATAAACAGACGAGCTGAAAGTGTGGTGCTGTAGAAGAAACCAGCTGACAACGAGGGAAGATTCAAAAATGGTTGTCTGGCCCAGTGTCAAGCGTTGGGGCAGCCAAGAAACTGGTTATCTATTCGAGAAGATACAATGAACGTGAGAAGGGAGGTAAGCTCCTGTTGAGGTGTAATGGAAAAACACTAGAATCGCCACGTTTTATTCATTTAATAGTATTAAAGGCAAAGAAGGAGCTCAAAACAAGGTCCCCTGTCACATGGTCAAGATGAAAATAGACTCTGGGCAAGCTACACCGAGACTAGAAGATAAGATCATGCTCACACTCCCTTCTATTCTCAGGCACAGTGATACTTTGCAAGGCTGAGTTCAAAGACTAATTTTAATGGCAGACAGCAGGAGTGATGATGGATGATGGGCTAATTGGGTGGGGAGGTATGGTCAAGTCCAACCCTCCAGCATCTGAGGTACCAGCTTGCATGTTGCTAGCGAGTGGAATATTCCCAAAGAGAAGAAACGTGCACACTAATTGTAGAGGGCCACGTAGCAAAGAGCCCTATAGTTTCAAAGCCAATTAAACGTCATGCATTTTACGACAGCAAAGATGACTTGCACTAGGGGTGGGAATAGCTGCCCACCTTACCTTAGAGACCCAACTACAATCCTATCCCGATAGAAAGTATACCTGGATGTTCCCTCTAGACCAACCACAATCTCACATAGGTTTTCTTATTTTGCCATGTAGTATGACATCACGTTTGATGGATTTTTGCTATAAAAGAATGTTTTTTCATATGTTGCTTCAAGAGATATGCTGTGAGACATCCGTCGATGTGCGTTGTACTCTGTGTTTTAGATAATTGTTAATAAAACAGCTAAAGATTTGCCAACTTCCTGAGTCGGTCTTATCATTGATGTATGAGTAACTTCTGCATCCCCATCCATCCCATAAAGCGCTACCTCGCTTAAAGGGCCTGCGGGTTCAACATTTACCCCATCCTACCCGGTAGGATATGTCCGCACTTTACCCTACCCTTTCCTTTCATGAACACTTTGACACGGACAGCCCACTCTGGGAGAAAACAGAATCACACCCGAGCATTGTACCTGACATGTGCCACTACTATGTGTGAGAAACCTGAAGGTATCTCCCTGTCTAGTCCCCACAGATCTGTCACCCAGTTGGCCAGGACACGGCTATAGCTTTTGGATCCAGTTTCTGGGGGTAGACCAATGCGGGAGGATCACCTGGATGGGGGGCCTTGGGAGGTGAGAGTGGGACACCGACGGTATTCTGCTTCCTTCAACACCTTGTCTCCATCCTACCACAGAGGATATTCCAAAACACTGTCCCCCCCTTTTCAGACACAAACACTTTCGCACAACACGAAAGACAACGGACTAACACCAGAGCCGTTTATCTGACATGTCCCAATACGAGGGTCAGGCAAAGTCAGGCAATTGATCAGCATCACTCACACCTGACAGCCCTTTCCCTTCCCCACAGGGTTAAAATGTGGAGCACGAGAGCACAGGAAGAGCAAGGCAGACTGCATGACGTAAGAGCTAACTCAGCATGGCAGTTCAAGAGGAGGCGAAAGACGGCGAATACTGAAAGGGTGACAAGGAGAGAAGTGACCTTACTCTTTCCTATCAAGGCACGTGAAACCTCCGCAGGCAGAAAGATAGGACCACAACAAATGCCAGCGTGTGTTGCAGCAGATGTCGATGGTACACAAGACCCTCCTCGGCTGATTACCAAGCCGGGGAGAGGCGCTTGTCTGTGTGGTACCAACCTTGACTCCAAGAACAAAGAAAGCAAAGCAGTTCATCACAGCCGATGAGTCGAGGGGAGCTTCGATAAGAAACTGAACTGTGTTAAACAAAAAGTAGCCAACCAATTATACTTTGAAAAGCTAAAGAGGTAGAAAACCAGAAACAGAGGAGGCCGGCACCACGTGGGTGCTCAAGCAGGATTACTTTGGGCAATTACCCGATAGTAGAAGGACTACCGTAATCAGAAGCCCTTGGGAAGAGGTGAGAAAAGGGCCAAATTGGTCATACAGGGGTCTTGTAAAATCCTCTGTACTGTCGAAAGTCTTTGACCGACATATGATTGAGAAGCTAAGAGAAATGAATCCTGCATGGTGAAATTAGTATATGAACAGTGTTGCAAAGGGGGGGGGGAGTGAACTCAATCGAAGGATGTCCACACTGGATTCTTTGAAAAGACATTAAGATTTGTGAATACAAGAAGTATTAGAAGACATGGGGAAGTTAACGGTCCTCCTTGTCATTTGGGTCCGAGCCTGGCAATGGGAGATCCAGGGGTGGAAAGTTACCACCCAAAGTTCATTGAAAAGGAACTGTTGAATCAGATTGTTGAATAAGATTTTGTAAAGGGATTGTGCCCGGAAGAGGGGCCCCAAGGGTGAAACCATCACCCAAGGCATACATTAAGCAGAACTTTCTGTTTGTTTGTTTGCTGGATACATCAGTCCTCAGAGGGAAGAGACTTTTTATTGAAAAGAGACTTGGCCCTCGTAGAACCCGACAGCTGATGCAGAACTGTCAACTTGTGCTGGGAAAGCTTGAGTGTGCGCTGTGCTCAGGAAACCCACCTTGTCCCGTGCTAAAAACATTGGGAAGGGAGAAACCTGGCAATGACATCCTGAATTATTATTTGTGAACACTTCTTTCTTTATTGAAATACTATCCCACACTCTTTCTGTAGTTAGCTTTAGGGAATTGGCAATAGTTTTCTGTTAGTATAGGCCTTTTTATTTTGACACAACTGTCTTATTTTTTATTTGATGGTCGACGCTTGCTCCCATCTTAAATTTAGGTTTAGCCACCCCGCATTTACAGTTCAATAAAAACCCTTGAACTGTGATCACTTGTGTCTGTCTTTAATGTTGCCACCATGAGTTCCTTACATATGGTCAAGCAAGGTCAGGCAATTACTGGTAATCACTCACACCTGACTTCCATTAAGTTTCCACACATGGATAAAAGGTGGAGCACGAGAGCGCACGCTGAGCGAGGCAAAGCAAACGAAGGAACAGCGTTTTCCAGACAGCAGCTGAACAAGGGGAGAAAGACGATAATCCAAGAAGGGTGCACGAGGAGGGAGATACCCTTGATCTTTCCGGCGAGAAACCATTACTTTCCAGAGTCCATCAGATTAGAAAGCGTGAGGCCAGCAAACCAGGGTGAAGAATCTTGCATTGTGTGTCGGAGATACCCGGGGCCCTTCTGCAGGGCTCAACAAGTAGGGAAGGAGCAGCAGCTGCTGTGGTACCATACTTAGCTCCAAGATCAAAGCAGCGCAAGAAAGAGATCAACAGAGCCAGTGAGTTGGAGAGACTGATGCAAGACCGGTCTGTGTTGAAGTCAAGGTTGCAAGAGGCAACATTGTATAAAGAGCACAAGAACGAAGATTGGTAACGCGTGTGATGAAAGACGCAAGGAAAGCTTAATTGCTTATGGTTGTTTGAACTGTAACAAAGATAGATACAATACCAGTGACAGAGTGGTCTTGCACCGTGAGGGTGCTCATTCGAAGGTCTCTGTAAGGTATCATCCAAGAAGTGGAAGAAGTGAAAGTAAAAGAAAATAAAGAGAATAGTGAAGTGAATCGAAGTGGTCCTGCTACGGTTTAAGCAAAAGCCATCGCACAATCGAAAGTCTTCAATTTTAATACAAAGAGGAAAGCTTGTAAAGTGAGATTGCATGGTCGGCGCCCGATCGAGGGAGGCTATTTGGGAACATTCTGTTTAAGTGGTCCGAGCCCGAACGAGGGAGACCAAGTATGAATATTATGCTTATGGGATCTGAGCCCGAAGGAGGGGATCCCTGGTCCGAGCCCGAACGTGGGAGAACAATTGTGAATGATGTGTTAAAAGGGGGTCCGAACCTGAAAGAGGGAGACCCATGGAGAAATGTGGACCCGAGAACTTGTTAACGTGAGAATCCTTATAAGAAAGGAACTTTGGTGCTTGTTTGTAAGTCGGGCCCTCTGCAGAAAGAGTCTTTGTTTTGGGAAAGAGACTTTGGCGCAGAAAGCCCTGATACCTATGCTTTGAACTGTATCCTCAAGGCAGAGAAGCCAGAGTGTGTGTGAACATCGAGTGTGCAGCTTTGTCCTGTGCTGAAAACATAGGGAAGGGAAGCGAGCTGCTCAGCTATCCTAACATATCATTTCTTGAGCACTTTTCTTTTTGCTTACATTGTTGTCCCACACCATTTGTAATTAGAAGTAAGGATTGGCAATAGGTTTAGAAGTACAGGCCCTTTTATTTTGACTAGGATTGTGTTATTATTATTTGATGGTTTTAACTTCCTCCCATCTTTTGATTTAGGTTTAGATAGGCATTCAACCAACCCATTGAAGTTCAATAAACACTCTTGAACTGTGATCACTTGTATCTGTCTACAATGTTTGATACCATGCCTTCCTTACAACACCCCTTGCTCATTGGGGAGTGACAGAACCAAAACCCCCATCATGCACTTCACGTACCTTGTCAGAGAACCATATACTGCTCTTCAGTCACATCACATTTGTTATCAGCTCACCACTTTAAGGGGTCAGAAATGGGATACGGACACAGCGGTATCATTTTGTCAATATTTGGCATTTATTAAAATAAAAAGGGTTTAAACGCCGATCTTTCCCTATCCTAATGAGAATATCCCTACCTAGCAAACTAAAACTAAAAAAAGATGACCTGGTGTCCAAAAGTCTCTAACACTCACAATAATACACACAATAAAAGCGTACAAGGTATATTTGGCTATCTTAATTTCAACAAAACAGAACAAAAGTTCAGACTTATAGTTTTTAGAAGGTACTCCTTGTGACCAGGTTCGGGCTCCCTTCCCCTGGATCAATTCAGGAATATCCTCGAACAAGTTCTGATTCAACAAAGTTCTGTTCAGTTCAACACAAAACAACTTTTCCATCCACTGCATCCTTCCACTTGGTAAAGTAATATTTCTCTTTCACAAACATTTGTTTAAAAAACCAAGGCAATTGTTTTCCTCCACACAATGGGCTTCATTACACGGTAGGCGGTAACCATGGCGCTAATAGCGCCATGGTTGCCGCCGGTATTTTACCGTGTCCGCCTTGGTGGATGGCGGAATTACCGCCCTACTCCAAGGTGAGCGGGGGCGGTAATTCCCCATTCACCAAGGCTCTTCCCCATTCCCATTTTTTCCCCCATGGGGCATAATGGGAATGGGGAAGGTGCCAATTACGGTACCGCAAATTGCGGTACCGTAATTAGCTCCGAGGTACCTTTGCGGCACCCTACTTTAATGGCTGATAAAACCAGCCATTAAAGTCGGGTCCCGCAAAGGGAACTCGTAGTAAGGCAGTAGGGGTTTACCGGTACCGGTGCCCTTACCGGTACCGGTAAACCCCTACCGCCAACCATGTAATGAGGCCAAATGTCTTTCCCAGGATTCAAAGCAAATATTAGCATATCACAAATATTTATCCAATGGAATGTTTATGTCAGGATAGCACAGCAACTACCTTTGGAGATATAACAGTTTGTCAAAATGCTAAATTTACCAATGTCTTTCCACAACACCTTTTGACCACAACCACATTTCTTCAAATCAACTGTTTCTTTCCTGGTCTACTCGCCTGCCAGGACTAACTACAAGTGGTCCCTTTCCTGGTTCACTCTCCTTTCTGGAAGAAAATCTTCTACTACAACAGTTGTTCTCTTCTGTTAGTGGCAATATGGGTTACAAATGTCCCCAAACTGGTGTCTCAGGAAAGGAGAATTATGCCCTTGAGGCCCTTTTATCTCTTTGTTATAGTCTCTGCACTGTTGACAGTGTGGGTTACAGGTTTCCCCAAGTTGGCATCTCATAAATGGAGAATTATGCCATTTTGTGCACTCCTGCTTCTTCTGGATAGCCTCTTGGCTGTTTGCAATGTGGGTTACAGTTTTCCCCAAGTTGACGTTTCATAAATGAAGAATTGCACCCGTTTTACATTCTTCTTCTAATTGCTCAGTTTTCAAAATAGTCTGATTTTACCAAACCGTCCACTCAGAGCGCCTCAGGGTTACCTTTTCTTGTAGGCCAACTCACTGGCTTCATTTGGCATCTCTGTGTTGCTCCCTGCTGCTGCGGCAGACCCTTGGCGGATCGGTACTCTGTTTGACAGCTCTTCCGTACCTGCCACCACCTGCACAGTCTCTCTCTTGAGCCCCACCACCCCTCCTGGGTCTCCACATCCTCCAGCACCTCCAGGGAACTCACATCTGGTCGGGTGAACGTCTCCCACACAGCTGGGCTTCTCTCCCTGCTGCTAACCATGACTCTGCTCCTTGCTGTGTATACTCTGCAAAACCACACATCTTCTCTTCCTGCATTGGCTTCTGCTGCCGTTCGCACTCCTGCTGCAGCTCCAACTGCTTTAGTGTAATTTCTGACTGCTTCCGCTTCTGCTGCTCCTTTCCTTCTACACAGCTGTCATCGATTTTCAGGTTTAAATGTTGCGCTCATGTGCCTTGTCTTCAAACAATAGACTGCATATTCCCTTCAGTGGCATCTTTGATCCTCATTGACTCTTAGTCCTTCTTCCTCATCCCACTACCACAGACATTATGGATCTCGACGTCCATAGTGGGTTTCAGTCTTGCTAGCTTGAGAAACGACCTTCAAGCAGTAGCAGTTGATTACATAGGGCATGATATGGAAGCCCCCCAAATACCTGCTGTTTTATTGGGGACAATCAATATAAAGGGCAGATTGCAATTGCCCCGCTGCATGATTTCACTCTATCATCCACCTCAATTGAACAGAAGATAACAGAATTCTTCCACAGGAGGCTCAGCGCTAGTTTGGAAGACCGACGGCTGGCATCTTCACAAATGCCCCATAATGATTGGGAAGTAGCTATTGGTGCAAATGAGGTGAGTGGCAATTCTGGTGAGGGGGAATATTGCCTCCAAGTCAGCATGTGCGTGACTCTATGGCTAGTGCTCTATCGGCTACTCCAGCAATATTCACTTCTAATGAATCAGATTTATTAGAAGTATCTTTGGGATCCTCCCACTCATCACACACCGGGGAGCATTCACAAAACTTAACTCCCAGAGACAACGCAAGCCCTGGCACTTTGTCAGCTCTTAAGTTTGTGTTCAACTCCCTCATCAAATTGTTTGAGATGTTGAAAGAGTAAGTAAGAGCACTTTCTGTAATCTTAACAGATGTCAAAAATGAGATGGACAAGGGCCCGCAAAATATGTGTGAATTTAAGGAACTTTACACCAAACATTACCTAAAAACAGCCTAAAATACAACTAAGGAACTCCAAGCACAAACTATTTTACTAGCATTCATTAGAGTGGAAGAACCGCCCCCTCCTGCCAAGTATGGCAGTCCAACAGCCTCAGTGTTGTTTGTGGAGGATCAAGAGGAGGCTGATGAAGTTGATACTCTTCTCTCACATTAAACCATGGAGGAGTTATGTAGGCTCACCGCTCTACTATGTGAAAATTTGAATATTGACGAACGAATGCCCGTGCCCATTACATCATCGAACCAGTGCTTCCAAATGAGGACAAAACTATTATGAATCGGAGCACTATCTATACGATATACCTGTATTGCGAATTATTTCAACAAAGGCTATTTCTTTAGTAGAATTGATACAAGAGGACAGGTTGGACATTGGAGTGATGGAGATACCGTCACTGCTTGGGCAGAGACATCTTCTTTCCTCTGCGCTCTGATTATATCTGTCCCACACCACTCTTCATAGACTCTGGATAAGACCTTTCGCACACACCTCTTCCCCCATTCGGCCTCACACTCTCCTCCCTCCCCGGAAGTTCACTCCCCGCCAACCGGCTGATGCTGCTGCCTGGCACGGGGCGTGGCGAGAGAGGACCTGCTGGTGTATTGTATGCAAGCCTACTAAATGCTTGATGAGATGCATCAGACTGCTTATTACGTGTTTAGCAGGCTGCCATCTTCTGCTACACCCAGCTCACTGATCATGTAGCCACAGCCTAGTATGGGAAAAGGAAAATGGCTGGCTGAATAATATTTGCCCTATATTGTCAAGTGGCCCCTCGTCAAGAATTCAATGACCCGATTCTCCTGGTCGCTTACCTCTCTAGCACTACATACGTTGTTGCAGAATGTCATATGACATGAGTAATGGAGCATATAGTATACTGGTTATACCTGCCATGAAGTGGAGGTACCTAAACATATGCCAACAATACCCGTGGTTATTATGAAAAAGTTGAATTGGCACTTGCAACGGCAAGGCTTCAACCTAAGCTGCAAATGAAAACGGTGGGGAAAAATCCCAAGGGAAATTATACAGAATATTTAAAAGAGAGTGGGTATATTTGAAATAAATCAAAATACCACACCTCTCTGTTGTTCTAAGGCACTTACCAACCTGCTGGCTCTGTGCAACTGAGAGTCTGTGGGTGGCTTTGTGACTTGGCGTGGCGAAATATTCCACCCCATCCTCACCAGCTACCCAGGGGTTATTTGATGTGTAAAACCAGTTTAATGTTGATTTTTTATATATTTTCTTCACTCATTCCACTTTCATGTAAAAATATCCCCGACAGGCCGCGTTCACTAAACAGCGGGCTATCGGGAAACAAAGCATGTATTTACAGCACGCAAGTTGACCAGAAAGTGGCAATCAAAGTGCAATGAACGCAGACAGTCCTGCCGTATAGGGGGAGGACAGGCTAGGAGGCACTCGGAGCACATGACGTTTCCCTGCAGCGCCGAAACCAGCCTCGGGCAAAAGGGCTTCTGTGAAAATGCCCTGCGGTGAAACATCACATATCGTTTCATGGGCCTCATTAAGTATGGCATTAGTGGTAGAACAGACAGTGGCCCTCATTACAAGCATGCCAGTAATATGCTAGAAATTTCGTTGTGCCAATAATTCAGTTGTGCCACTAGTACCGTTTCTGGCAACTGACTGCCGGAATCACTGGCATATTCCTGCTCTGTGGGCGCACACATCCCCCTTGCCGAAGTTACGGGCATGAACCGCAAGTTGACAGTAATTCCGTCAAATATATGCCAGTAACAACAATAGCAGCACATGTACTGCCGGAATCACCGGCACCTGTGATTCCGATGCCAGAAACATTGGCTCCGGATTTACCGGCACTGGAAACAGAGTCAGCGCTGGAACTGGAAGCTCGCAAGCAGTCATTTTGGAAAACTCAACAAAGGAAGCAGGCGCCCCTCTCTCGGAAGAACAAGGCATGATAACCTGTTCAGTGGTTGTTAACCACATTGAGAGTTTGCAGGCATCTGCTTTTTGCTCACTGTACCTTTCACAGATGGGAAATATCCATTTGCATATCAGTCTTTGTCCCATCCACGTGGGCAGTCCAGCACCGATATGCTATGGCAATTCCTCTCTAAACAAGAGTACCAACAGCAACCCCATACACGTGTTTCAGCCTTGTTGGGCATCATCAGTGAGGTGAAGCTGAGCCTCTCTAAGCACAGTGAGCAGGGAGTGCACGTCTGGTTGCCCCCAGGTAACCTAGGGTGACTAACCCCAGGTTCCTTCAAAGAATTCAACAAAGGTAGCAGGCGCCCCTCTCTCAGAAGAACAAGGCACGATAACCTGTTCAGTGGTTGTTAACCAGATTGAGAGTTTGCAGCCATCTGCTTTTTGCTCACTGTACCTTTCACAGATGAGAAATATCCATTTGCATATCAGTCTTTGTCCCACCCACATGGGCAGTCCAGCACCAAAATGCTATGGCAATTCCTCTCTGAACAAGAGTACCATCAGCAACCCCATACACGTGTTTCAGCCTTGTTGGGCATCATCAGTGAGGTGAAGCTGAGCCTCTCTAAGCACAGGGAGCAGGGAGTCCACGTCTGGTTGCCCCCAGGTAACCTAGGGTAACCAACCCCAAGTTCCTTCAAAGAATTCAACAACGGTAGCAGGCACCCCTCTCTCGGAAGAACAAGGCATGATAACCTGTTCAGTGGTTGTTAACCACATTGAGGTGGTGGAGAAGGTCTCTGCAATGGGTCCAGTCCCCCCATGCCCGTGACTGCCACAAGAGGTGAGATGACCTGTGTTTGGTGTGCATAACATCCTGGCTGCCCATTGCAGGGAATCCCTGGCCACAGGAGGAGGGATGGCCTCATCCCCGCCCCTGATGCTCTGAGAGGAAACATGCAGTTTGATATTGCATATGCAGGGCATTGAGGGAGTTGGTGCAGCAGAGGCCGAAGCCGGGACATAAGGAGATGGTGTTAAGTACAAAAAGTCCCATGTAAATGTCAACCAGGTGTCCAAAGAAATAAATCCCCAGGTAAGGCAAGGTTAATGGGTACAACACATGATGACCACAGCAAAATGGTACAATCACACACATAAATGCCTGGGGTCCTAGGCAGAGGAAGTCATGCACAAGCACCATAGACAATATGCAGTGCCCCACACATGGACAATATTTACTGGCCTTGTGCACCAAGGGAGTACAGGACTATAAGAATAGCCCCAACGCACACACAACTACAAGCCACTGTGGCAGACCAACAATCAATGTGCACTCCCAACCCCACAAGTACATGCACGCATCAGAGCGAACCGAACAACCAAACAGCATAACAGGTGCAGTGAACAAACAATGTAGCATCTGTGTAATGCAAGCCTGCAGACGTGACTCAAAGAAGACTAACTGCATGCTCATCTCACCCTAACAGGGATATCCTCAGACAGCGACACAGCTGGACTCTCAGCAGGTCGGCCTAGTGCAGGCAGAACAGCTGCACCACCGCCCACAGCCCAGCCACCACCATCGACACTGGCCACACAAGCTGCAGCCCAGCTACTACCAGCGGCACAGGACACACAATTTGCAGCCCAGCCCATCCTACCTGTGGTGACGCCAAAGCCACACCAGGAACCAGCTTATCCCGGCAGGTACGCCGTTGAGGAGGATATGGTGGAGGGAGGGAACGATGATGATGAATCAGAGGAGCACACCTCCTACCCAATGCCAACATTTAGCTCTTCTACCGTGCAGGGCCCCCCTCCTCCACGTATGCCCAACATCCGGGACATGGATGCTAGAATACATGGGATGGAGGAAAGGCACATGGAGATGGCTGACATGGTGCAGCAACAGCTAAATGAATTGCGACTTATAGGGGAGTGTGTGCAGGCAAGCAGCCACAGGTGCGCAGGGGCCCTGGGATGCACCACCTCAGCCCTCGTCCTACTGGCACAAAGGGCCCAGGAGGGCAATGAGAGGTTGACTGCACTGAGTCCCTCACTCACACCCTGCAGGCCACCCTGGAGCGCTTGGGGGTCCAGGGATCTGACCCACCCTCAAGTGCAACCACCCTACAAGCTCTCTGTGTCTAGACTGAGGCGCAGCTCCCAGCAGCTAATGAGCACACCTGGGTCTGGAAAGGGCCCTGTGGCCAAGAAGCCAAAGAAATAACTATGATGTAGTGACAATGGGAAATCTGGTTGTTTGATGTGTGTGAGGAAAGGGTGTGTGGGAAAGGAGAGGTGAGTGTGTGGGAAGGGGGAGGGGTGTGTGTGTGAGACAGGGTGTGTGGGGAGAGGGAGGTGGGTGGGTGGGGCTGGGTGTGTGGGGAGGGGGAGATAGGCACAGACTATTGGTAGTAGCTAGGTCATTTATTTCAATACATCTTGGTTTGTACTTGCAGCAATGAGTGGACATTCCTTCTTTTTGTACCAGTATTTATTGTGTGTTCACATCATATGGAGTAAGGCGCATGGTTAGTGCATTGTGCAAGGGGTACTCAGAAGAAGTTGTCAATGAGTTCTTGATGAGCCATGTACCCACCCTTGGAATCCATGTGCACGTGCCTGCGCTGTGGCTGGAGCTGGAGCTGGATCGCCATCATCATCATCTTGATCCTCTGGCGGTGGTATGTCCAGATCTGGGGGCAGGGGTATGTTGTGTCTGATGCAGATGTTATGCAACATTGCACAGACAAGGTCTATCTGCTCCACCTTTTCTGGCCTGTACATGAGTGCACCTCCAGACCGGTGTAGGCCTCTGAAACGTTACTTTACGGGCCCAAAGTACCGCTCTATAGTTGCCCTGGTCCACACATGTGCCCTGTTATATGCCATCCTCTCCTGTGCCTGGGGATCCTCAGAGGGGTCATCAGCCATGGAAGCAGGTGGGTATCCAGAATCACCTGCAAGGGGTGAGGACACAAGTTTAGCCTTATCTTGCATGTGGCAGGACAGTGTCCATTAGCCATGTCTTTCACTTAGTCCATCTGTGTGGGTTAGCAACATCATGCACCAGGTACTATGGTATGGCTGTGCCTTTTGCTCCCTGACGCGCACTGAGACAGCCACTGTGTCACATCCATACCGTGCTGAGTTCAGCTCGCTGGGATGGATTGCTTGGAGTGCGACATGTATTGCCACTGACTGACTGACCATAGTGAGGACTCACTAGTCTGCATACGCACCCTCGCTGTCTGATTTGGACATGACCGTACCTCTACCGCACCACTGACTGCATGCAGTTCACGACACCCACAATGTGGACAAACCATACTAGTGCATGCATCAACGCCACATGACAGCTTACAAGTACAGAAGGTGTCAGAGTCTGTGGCACCTCCCCGTTACCTCTCCTCACCTGAGTCTTCTAGAGAGTTGTCAGATACCTTCTTCTTTCGGTTCCTTTTAGTTTCCTTTGGTTTCCTTTCCTTTTTCTCATGCAAATAAGGGCGAGCTCCCTCGGAGGCTACCGTGACCTGCTGGGGAACAGGATCAGGGTGAACCCCAAGGAGCAAGCTCCCACATATGTCCAGGGAAAAAGACTGATGTGGCAGAAAAAACCCTGTGTGTGATGACAGTTCCGGTTTGTAGGAGGAGAACATGTCTTGAAGTATTATCCTTTTGTAACTGCAATGGTATGGTAAACTTCCTTCCAAAATAAACAGTGGCTGTGATTCAACCAAAAGGTACCGCCACCGGTATTCGGTAGCAAGGGTATTGTCCTCAGGCTTCCTATAAGAAGCTGGCTCGACGGAGCCAGAACTTCCCTTACTGGATACTGACGTATAGATAGGAAGTACGGCAAGACAATAGTGACAAGAGGTTCAGACGCGGAATGAACAATCAGCGGTCACCAGAAAAAGGTTACCGGGAGCACAAAGGTGAGCCTGTGTAGAATATAACTGATAAAAGAAGACACAAAGTATAGAACAGTCAGGTCAGAAGCGGGAACCTGAACGTAGGTGATCCATAACCAAAGTAGAAGGAGTGACAGAAAAAAGAGAAAACGTGAAGAAAGACTAAACCAGGTAAGAGTAAAATCGAAATGCTAAGAGCCAAGTAAGGCTGGGATAAAATATAAAGATACAAAAAGAAACAAGAAGGATACGAGAGGACTGCCTAGTAGTCAGACCAAGCTTAAGACAGAATGAGAAGAGTACTGCAGAGCCGATAAGCAATACGAACCAACAGCGTTTGGAACGAAAGATGGCAACAAAGAGGAAATAGACCAGAAAGGAAGCAATAAGAATGTAAACGGAAAGTGGAACTATGAGAGAGAACCAAAAGGCAGGTTAGGAAAAACCGGAGCAGAGCGCTAGTACGCAGCAGACCCACAAGCAGCGAGAGTCCTAGACGGATACAACGCGAAGCGTATCCGGAAGTAACCGCCTATATCCTTGCGGAAGCCATTTTAGGGGTAGACTAGACCGCTGCAGCCGGTTAGAGCGAACAATACCCCCCAGTTTCCATTGATGCCAACGCTTCCAGGGACGAAGTTTGACAGTATGCCCCCTTCTCAAGCCCACCCCACCCGGTTTAGCTGGGTACAGGGCATGGAAACGCTGAATGAGATGAGGGGCATGAATGTTGCGGGTCGGCTCCCAGGTCCTCTCAGCCGATGAATAGCCCTTCCAATGCACAAGGTATTGTACTTCACCCCTCCTATACCTCAAATCCACAAGTCTATCCACCTCATATTCATCAGGATCTTGAGCAACGGCTTGCCTGACCAGAGGAATACTTCTTCCATAGGGATCCTTGACATAGGACTTAAGAAGGGATGTGTGAAAAACGGGGTGAACCTTCTTAAGTAAAGAAGGCAGTTTCAATCTGAACACCACTGGGTTGATCTTGGAGGTAATGGAGTACGGGCCTATGTACCGGGGAGAAAACCTTCCCCTGCGAACCCATCGAGGCAGATATTTTGTGGATAACCAAACCAAAGTACCAACTGTCCAGTCAGGATTCGGTCTGTGGATCCGATCTGCTATTATTTTGTAAGACCGGCAACTGTCCTTTAGGGATTCCAGAGCATCCTTGTGAACTTGTCTGAAAGTGGATAACAGGCTGCCCACAGAGGGAGAGTTAGTGGAAGAGAAACCACTCCAGGGCAGATGTTGGGGATTAAAACCATAGGTACAGAAAAACGGGCTCATGTTAATGGCAGAATGTTTAGCATTGTTATACGAAAATACCGCCATAGGAAGGTATTCCGTCCAGTTGTCCTGCTCGACATTACAAAAACAACAGAGGCATTGTTCTAGGGTTGCATTTAAACGTTCCGTTTGTCCATTGGTCTGTGGATGGTATCCCGATGAGAGTGTCCTATGGATGCCCATTTGTTCACTTAGAGAAGCCCAAAAGCTGGAGGTGAACTGTACCCCTCAATCTGAAGTGATGGTTTGAGGAATACCATTCACTCGAACCACAACCCTGAGAAAAATCCTGGCAGTTTCTGGTGCCGATGGAATATCGGGAAGTACAGAAAAATATGCCAATTTACTGTACGTCCCAAAGTAACCATGATTGCAGTATGGTGATTAGAAACAGGTAAGTCAGCAATAAAATCCATCAGTATCTGTTCCCAGGGTCTTGACGGTAGACCTCCCTGCTGAAGAAGACCGATTGGCTTTTGTCGGTTCACCTTACTCGAGGCACAGATGGGACAGGTTTTGACATATAGCTTGGCATCCTTATGCATTGTAGGCCACCAGAATTGTCTAGAGAGCAATACCACCGTCATGTTTTGTCCCTTGTGTCCGGACATGGGGGTGTCGTGACACCATTGAAGTGCTTGCGATTTTAATGAAGGGGATGGCAGAAAGAGAGCTCCTTGACGGAACAGCAATCCGTTCTTAAGTGGCGTTAAGTCACTGGGGAGACCATTCTTCCCAATCCTTTTGGTGGCCTCACGTAGTTCCCTTAGGAATGGAAACAAGGCATCCAAAAATACTGGATTAGGTAATAGAGGTTTGTTGTAACTGTAAGTGCCAGACCATTCCCCTAGACTCCTAGATAACGAATCTACCACCATGTTTTTGGAACCTGGAACATAGATTATGTTGAAGTCAAAGTGTGAAAAGTAGTATGCCCATCGTGCATGGCGGGAATTCTTGCAGTCCATTTGTTGTAGCACCTTTAAATTGTGGTGGTCTGTTCTGACCAGAAATGGATGAGTGGCACCTTGGAGAAGATGACGCCATTCTTTGCATGCTTGGTGAATGGCTAAAAGTTCCCTTTCCAGAACAGAGTAATTCCTTTCGCTGGTGGTTAAAGTGCAGGAATAGTAGGCAACAGGATGTTCTATTCCATGCTTCTCTTGGATCAGCACAGCCCCAATGGCACCACCTGAAGCATCTGCTTCCAGTATGAAGGGTTGGGTCTGATCAGGCTGTATCAATACAGGGACAGTGGTGAATAAAGTCTTCAGAATCCGTAAGGCTTCTTGTGCTGCGGTAGAAAACATAAACAGAGCACCCTTCTTGAGTAAGGAGGTTATAGGCAAGATGATGTCAGAGAAATTAGGGATAAATCGCCTATAAAAATTGGCCAGTCCCAAGAATGTCTGAACTTCTTTCACCGTCGTAGGTTGTTTCCAGTCCAGAATGGCCTTTACTTTGTCCTGATCCATCTGGACACCTTCTGGGGTAAGGATAAACCCTAAGTAAGAAACTTTAGAAGCCTCAAAAGTACACTTCTCTGGTTTGGAATACAATTGGTTGGCTTGGAGTCTGCATAACACCTTTGTCACATGTTTGCAGTGTTCTTCCAAGGAAGAGGAGAAAACCAGGATATCGTCCAAGTATACCACCATGGACAAGTACAATAGATCCGCGAATGTCTTGTCCATGAATCTTTGGAATACAGAAGGGACGTTTACCGGCCAGAACAGGATAACTCTATATTCATAGAGTCCCAATGGTGTTCTAAAGGCAGTCTTCCATTCATCGCCATCTTTAATCCACAGCAGGTGGTAGGCTCTGCGGAGGTCCAGCTTGGTGAAGTATCGAGCCCCACGTACAACCTCGAGTATGTCCCGTATGAGAGGCATCGGATAGCGGTCTCGAATGGTCAGATGGTTAAGGCCCCTGTAATCAATACATGGTCTTAATTCAGAGGACCCCTTTTTAGAGATGAAGAACAAAGATGCTCCTCCCGGGCACTTGGACTCTTGAATTAAACTATTGTGTAGGTTGGCATCTAGATACTCCCTGAGTGCCTGTTTCTCCGGAATGGAGAGAGGAAACATTCGTCCAAACAGAATTTTAGCCCCTTCCTGGAGTTCGATACCGCAGTCTTCTGGTCTGTGTGGAGGCAGCAACCGAAGGAGTCTGCCTTCAAATCAAAGACTTCCTGGTATTCCTGATATTGTTTTGGTATCAAGGACACTGATACCTTTGTCTGTGAGATCCGTTTACTGATCTGGGAGCAAGTACCTGGAGCTGAGAGACAGAACTGGGAGCAATACGTAGATGCAAAATGAAGGGTATTAGCCTTCCAATCAATCTTGGGATTATGACGTCTCACCCAAGGTATTCCCAGTATGACTGGGAAATGAGCTGCTCTGATTGTGTCAAGCGTTAATTGCTCCATATGACTGCCCAGCATTACCTGGATAGGGGAAGGTTCCAAATCAATGGGACTGGAGGACAAAGGAGTTCCATGTACTCCTTCCAGTGGAATAGGCTTCTTCATCTCTCTGAACGAGATCATATTGTTCTTGGCCCAAGTAATGTCTATAAAGTTCCCAGCCACCCCACAGAGCAACATGGCAAGTGTCTTGAGAGTCTGCATAAGGGAAACCCTTAATTGTACACAAAACACCATAAAACGATAGTCTTCTTCATCCTCTACTGATCTGTTGTTGTCACAGGGGATTGTGCAAAGCTCCCTGCAATCTCCCCTGCATAGGTACGGGGTTGGGTGTTTCCCTGGCGCTTGAGTAGAACTTCCGGGCAGGAACCTAGGTGATGCCTAGCAGATCCACAGTAGGCACAAAGTCCTTTCTCTCTTCTTCCTCTTCTTTCATCGGATGACAAAGGTCTCCTAGTGGCACCTATCTGCATAGGCTCATCAGATGATGCACGGTGTTAGGGAGAATTCTCTTCTAGGGCTAATTTCGCTTACCTATAGAGTCCCCCAGCAGCTTTGCTGGATTTGAAGGGTTTATTTTTTTCTCCTGCTAAGATTGAGACCCTTTTCTTCCCACTCTTAGACAAATTGCTAGTGTGTGTTTTAGGCTATCTGGTGTGCTTATGGTCTATGGGGTTTTTCTCACCCTCATAGGAATCATCTTTTTAACATGTGTGTTACACAGCACCCTCAGTGCAGTACTACAGGGGTGTCGTAGCAACCTCCAAACATAGACTGCATACCCTGGGACTGACTACTGTCTCCCAGGGAATGTAAAGTCCCCATTGACTTTACTAGTCAATAATTATGAACTAAACCAGTACAACCCATCTTACTATGGAAGTGCTGGAAAGGGTTAATAGTTTTTCCCTAGTGTTCATTTTCGAGGGGGTACCGTACAGTCCCTCTCTCAAACGTTTCTGGCTGGTGGCTGTGGTTACTACCGTAAATATTCTACCACAAATATTTCCCTATGGGATTTTCCCATTGTTCGAGGCTACCACTTTTACTGACAGCCTCTAACATACCGCCGGTTTATTTTAATATTAACTTTACTCCGGTAGGTTTTTATTGCCAGAACTTTAATAATATTTCTTTCTTATGTCTTTCTCTGAAATCCTAACCTAGGTCGGGATCCTTTGTTCGTCCTTTTGGCGCGCTTCTGCACAGAAGCCCTCCTTTTGGCGCCACTGGGTCTGGGGTAGACAGGATGTGTGGGAGGGGGAATAGGCACCCTGGACAGGGTTACCTAGGCAACCCAAGTCGCACTCTGCCCTGATAGGTTGGGGTTTATCCCGCCAGGATAGCCACCCCACTGCGTGAGTGACAGCTAGGCTGTATGAATGGGGGTCTTGCTGCATAAAAGCAGGGTCCTGAGGACTGGAGGACAAGACGTTGCCACTGGAACTAAGAAGCCGAAGAGGAGATAAGCCAAAGACATCTGCAACGACTTAAGCACCAGTGAAGCCCTGCTGCAGATCCTCACCACTTTTCTCCAACGACTCGAGAAGATCTTCACATGCAAGAGTCTTCTTCGCTTGAGCTGGTGGGGTCAAGCATTTCACCAATCACCTTCCAGGACCTGCTGTGGTCGAATCGCCAGTGCCAAGCACTAGGAGACCGGATAGCCAGGCACCCGTCCACCACGACCGCGATTTAAAGGAGCGTACCTTTTATTCCGTTTTGGCAGCACCGCGGCTGGTTTCATCCATGGTCAGTGCAGTAACTCGAACCTTCCTGCACGACGAGAGCCTCTCTTCCTCTGCTGGATCTCCCGAACTGTAGAAACTGCCAGGAACTACCGCCACCGCAGGAGCCTCTTCCACTTTTAAGGTACATTGTTCCGCCAGGCCTCCCGTTTCGTTGGGTGTTGCTAAAGGTGTTTTAAATCCTTTACTTACCTTCTGGGCTGGCCGCCTTTTCGTCTAACATTATCTTTCTACATCCTGCAACCGCCTTTTCAATCGTTTAACAAAGACTTGACTGCAGCTACTAGAACATTTTGAACCTAGGCACTTTGCCTTGTACCACTGACTCTGGCACAAGCCAATTGACTCTGGCTAAATCTGTCACAACTGCCTTCTCTAGATTGTTTATCTTCAAGAAATGTGTTGGTGCACCTAAACCTCTTATAACCACCTTTCCTTCCCCTTTATATATTGCTGAAGTGCCATTTTGCTCGGTTTTCACCTCAGTATTGTTGATGCTCAAGTGCTGCCTTGCTTAACCTGTTCACAATCCAATTGGGAAGTGTTGCTGGTGTGTTTTAGGAGTCTATACCTGTATAACTTGTTCTTTCACTCCCTCTGAAGAAATTGTTAGAGTGCCATTTCTGCTTAGTTAACACTGTGCCGTTTTGCTCAGTTTTCACTCTTGCTCAAACTTGTCTACACTTTAAATAGGGAGTTGTGTATACTTTTCCTGACTGTTTTAACTTACTTTAATGATAGTGATCGGTGTGTGAACATCAGAGGTTGTAAAATAAATATGTATTCTTTTTGATACAAAGCTTTGGTCAGTGTTTGCTTGTTCCATAGTATTGTAGTCGTATTGTGTAAACCCTGAATACTGCTCATCTCCCTCTTGAGATAAGTCTGACTGCTTAGCCACAGCTACCAACTAAATCTGTGTGGTAAAGACTGATACCAAAGGGGATTTATTGCATATACCTTTAGTCTTAATCTTCTGTAGTGCTCCCTAAGGGAACTGCACAGGATTCTGCCTAACAACGGTCTCTTGAGTTGGGTGAAAAGGTAGGTAACGGGGAGTAGTACCATCCTCTTCTTCTTTCCTTCTTCCTCTCATTGCACCTGTATTCAATCTGAAGCAGCAGTGGCCAATTCTTGAAAAGAGTTGGGTCTGGGCATTCGTGCCAACTCATCCTTCATCTCCTCATTCAATCCTCTGCGAAATAGTGTTTGTTGTGCTGAATCGGGCCATCCCGACTGTGAAGAATAATGTTGGAATTGTGAGACATATGTTTGTACGTCCGGTGTTCCTTGTTGGATATCCACCATTGCTTCAAACGAGGAGAACTGCACCTCAGGCCAGTCAAAACGGCTTTTAAAGTTCTGCACGAATTGTAGATAGTTAGTCATAGATGGGTCTGCGTTAGTGACTAAAAAGGTAGCCCAGGCAAGAGCATTACCTATCAAATTGGCTACCATAAAGCCCACTTTGGACCTATCAGTTTCGTAAGTCTTTGGACGAAAAGAAAAGTACACTTGGCAGGCATACAGAAATTCTTTGAGTTGCTTTTGGTAGCCATCATATTTCCTGAATGGGAATAGAAGAGGAAGAAGATCGCCTCTGGTGTCTTCGCAAAGGGCTACTTGTTGACTCAAAACAGCGTTCTGATCCTTAAGTGTCTGTACCTCCAAACAAAGCCCTTGAATAGCATTTGCTAACTCCTGATACTGTGCCAGGGACGCCATTGGGATAGTTGAGCGTTGTATACTGTCAGAGTCCGTGGCACCTCCCCTTTCCCTCTCCTCACCTGAGTCTTCTAGTGAGTTGTCAGATACCTTCTTCTTTAGGTTCCTTTTAGTTTCCTTTGGTTTTCCTTCCTTTTTCTTGTGCAAATAAGGGCGAGCTCCCTCGGAGGCCACCGTGACCTTCTGGGGAACAGGATCAAGGTGAACCCCAAGGAGCAAGCTCCCAAATATGTCCAGGGAAAAAGACTGATGTGGCAGAAAAAACCCTGTGTGTAATGTTTGTAGGAGAAGAATATGCCTTGAAGTATTATCCTTTTTGTAACTGCAGTGGTATGGTAAACTTCCTTCCAAAATCAACAGCGGCTGTGATTCAACCAAAAGGTACCGCCAATGGTACTCGGTAGCAAGGGTATCGTCCTCCAGCCAGAAGCTGACTCGACTGATCCAGAACTTCGCTTACTGTATACTGCCGTAGATAGGAAGTACGGCAAGAGACTAGTGACAAGAGGTTCAGACGCGGAATGAACAATCAGCGGTCACCAGAAAAAGAGAAAAAGGTGACCGGGAGCACAAAGGTGAGCGTGCGGAGAGTATAACTGAGAAAAGAAGAGACAAAGGATAGACGAGTCAGGTCAGAAACGGGAACCCGAACGTAGGTGATCCATAACCAAAGTAGAAGGAGTGACGGAAAAAAGAGAAACCGTGAAGAAAGACTAAACCAGGTAAGAGTAAAATCGAAATGCTAAGAGCCAAGTAAGGCACAGTGACGAGAGACTAGGATAAGATATAAAGATACAAAAAGAAACAAGAAGGATACAAGAGGAGTGCCTAATAGTCAGACCAAGCGTAAGACAGAATCAGAAGGGTACCGCAGAGCCGGGAAGCAATACGAACCGACAGTGTTCGGAACGAAAGATAGCAACAAAGAGGAAATAGACTGAAATAGACCAGAAAGTAAGCAATAAGAATGTAAATGGAAAGTGGAACTAAGAGAGAGAAGCAAAAAGGAGGTGAGGAAAAACCAGAGCAGAGCGCTAGTATGCAGCAGACGCACAAGCAGCGAGAGTCCTAGACGGATACAACGCAAAGCGTATCCGGAAGTAACCGCCTATATCCTTGCAGCAGCCATTTTAGGGGTAGACTATACCGCTGCAGCCGGTTAGAGCGAACAATACCCCCCAATCTCCATTGATGCCAACGCTTCCAGGGACAAAGCGTGACAGAAGGCCTTGACACCCAGTGACCGGTTCAGCGACACTGAAGCTGCCAATGGCACATCATGGCTGTCTTGCTCCTCTCCATCTTAATCCCATTGACTGTCAATCCCACTGACTGTCAACCCCTACAGTACTCACATTGAAGACTCACCTGAGCGCCAAGAAACAATGCAAGTGGCAACAGTGCCCGGTACAAGACCCGTTGACGTTCACATTGACATGTGTGAATGATGTTGTCCGGCTGTGGTGTTGGGAATCACCAATCAGCAAATTCTCAACAGTCAGTGTGTGCATGCATGCACCATGTCTCACCAGGACACACGTCTCATGGCCCTAAATGGCACAGTCTACTACACTTGCTTTGGAGGAGTGGTGGTGCTGCATTTTGGTACCTGTACTGCATTGCATGTAGTTGTCATTTTGGGTTAGAAATGGTTTGGTCACTCACTGACTGATACTTCTCCAGTCTTGTGCTACTCCTGTGTGTTGTGGCCTGTCAATTGGGAATGCGCTGGTTGGTCCTGCATTTGCAGGGTGATTGACGGACATGCATTTGTGGCATTAACCCTCCCCTGTGCCTTGGACCTATGCTGCTATGTAGTTGTTAGTGTACATGTACTCACCCAACATCCAGGTTCTTTGTCTTCCGTGACGTGCCATATGTCCCGGCGGGGTGCTGTTCTGCAGGACCATGAAATCGTGGGTTGATCCTGGGAAGCAGGCATAGTGGACATTGAGGGAATGGTACTGCTTCCAGTTCCTATAGACCTTCTACAAGGCATGGGGGGGCGCTGGAGGACATGCCTATACTGCGACAACTACAGCAACAACAACAACACTAACTACAACAACAAGTGCAGCAGCAACAACAGGCAGCACAGAGGAGACGCAGGAGGAGAAGGAGGGCGAGACAGGGCCAGCAATTACCACCAGCGCAGCCAGCAGTGCCTTGTAGGCAGCCACCAATCCCTTGCATCAGACCCAGGCCATTCAACCTAACCCCTGAGCAGATCCACACCCTTTACCGGTTGGACCGGGACACCATCACCACCATAGTGGACATGACACACAACGACATTGCCAGCCTCATAGAAATACGCACTGCCATCCCCCCACTACTAAAGGTGGTGTCTGTGCTCCACTTCCTGCCAACAGGCACCTATCAACACACAGGGGGGCAGCTGCATGGCATTTCGCAACCACTATTTTCACGAATGCTGAACCAAGTGCTGATGCCCTGCTGAAGCACGCAAGCACCCACATATCCCTACTACGGACTGCCCAGGAGATAGCCGACACCAAAGTAGCCTTCCATGCACTGGCAGGCATGCCCAATTGTGTTGGTGCCAGGGACTGCACCCATGTGGAATTGGTAGTCCCCCATGCCATAGAGGCGGAGTACCGCAATCGCAAGCAATACCATTCCATCAATGTGCAAATGGCATGTGACTCCGGCAAGATCATCACACAATGCTGCGCCCGGTTTCCCGGATCAACACATAATGTCATGGTGCTGTGTAACTCCACGCTACCCTGTCACATGGAACGACATGCTGGACCACGTGCCTGGCTGCTTGGTGAGTTGCCTGAGTGGGCCATGGCAGTGCAATGGGCTACTGATATGTAGGGATGCACACTCCACCTGGGTGGGAAAGGGGGGGATGCATACTCCACCTGGGTGGGAAACGGGGGGGGGGGTGCATATTCCACCTGGGTGGGAAAGGGGGGGTGCATACTCCACCTGGGTGGGAAAGGGGGGGGAGATGCATACTCCACCTGGGTGGCAATTGACAGTGATTGGAGAATGCATGCAGAACTAGACACTCCTGACCTGAATCTCCCAAACCCAAAATGACACATCACTGGCAAACATTTTACCAATTATGCATATCGATGACAACAAGTAAGAGGCACAAACACGCCACCATGGTTATGTCAAGCAATGCATGACAGAACAGGATTGCAACTGTGGCAATATGGCTGGTGTGACCATGCACAGTGTATAATACACAGCATAAATGGGAGGCTAAACATTGTTGTACAACCACAGTACATCCACCTCAGCATGCATTATTTCACCCTGCATCATCTATTGAACGACATCCAGACTACCACACCTCATAGCAGTATAGTATGCATCTAGTTAACATTCTTGCATACGTACAGGTACATGTGCATGTCCACACCAAATAGCTGCGCCCATGACTGTGCCTCCTGAAGGTGGCAGCTCAGAGTGACACACACCTATTTGTATTCACTTTCAGGTGATGGTGGATATCCCTTGAGGCCGTGGCTACTTACCCCTGTGCGGAACCTGCAGAACAGTTATGAAGAGGAGTAGTACAATGGTGTTCACACCCGTACCGTGTTGTGATTGAGCAGATCTTTGGCCTGTGGAAGGCGCGCTTCCGCTGCCTAAGCAGGTCTGGTGGGGCACTCCTTTATAGGCCTGAGAAGGTGGCAAAGATCACCATGGCCTGTGTCATGCTGCACAACATGTGCGTCTGGAGAAATGTACCACTATCACCTGACATTGACATGCATGCACCAGTTGAGGATGATGAGGATGGAGGCGGAGGTGAAGTAGCCCCCCTGCCAGTATGTGATGCACGGGATGGCCATGCAGTACGCCAAGCACTGATTCACAAATACTTCTGAACCACAGGGACTATGATAGACATGTGTCAGTGACACACTGGGTCCATATGGACATGCACACAGGGATTGTTGGGAGTCGGCCACTGAACACCATCACAATTAAATGGATACACACAAAATGATCAATGTCCAGCCATTGAATGTTTTTTTCACACAACGGGTGCATTAGTTCAAACAGCAAAAAAGTGACCACTCCCCCCAACCACCAGTAAACTCCCAAACCCACCCAACAAACTCCAAAAAACCCCATTGAACTCCCATACCCACCCAACAAACTCCAAAAACCCCAGTGAACTCCCATACCCACCCAACAAACTCCAAAACCCCAGTGAACTCCCATACCCACCCAACAAAATAAAAAAAAAAAACAATATACTCCACAAAATGCTCCCTTTCACCCCCAACCATGTGTCCCACTCCCATTGTCCGCCCACACTACTTGCGAGACTTTTTGCTGTCCGGAGGCGGCATTTCGGAGTGCTGTGCACTCCTTTGGGTCTGGCGCACAGGGCTGGTGGGGACTGAGGAAGCAGGTGTGGTGGCTGATGATGAGTCGGTGGCAGGTTCCACGCCTGCTCCAAGGCGTGGCCACTGAATGTGGAGCACGATTGAAGTAAGGACTTGTGTTACTGCCCCCAGACAGTCCCTCATCAGCAGAGCCGACGCATTCACAGCCGCTGTGTTTGCTGTAATGGCTGCTGTGGTCCCCTCAATGGCAGTGGCGATTCCCCGCCTGGTGTCCTCTCCATCGGCAATGTACTGCCGCAGGAGATCTGACATGGCCTCCTGTCGGGCCTCCACCCTCGACAGACGTGACTCGAGGGTGTTGGTGGAAGCTGGAGTGGTGGGTGGTGCACTCACGGGGCCTGCATTTTGGGTGTTGTCCTCCTCGATGGTGCTCAGGTCTGAGCCATGGAGGCAGGGATCAGCACTGCTGTAGGTGGGTGAGGGCTCGGTATGGGGTGGGGTGGACATGGGGCTTGGGCTGGGTGGACATGTCACTTCTGTGACTCCCTCCTGGTCCACATTGCCATCCAAGTCTTCCTCAGTGGTGGCCGGTGCAAGTAGGGACTCCCCTTTAACTGGTGCGGGTGTGGGCTGCTGGGTCTGTAGTGTGTCCGGCACACTAGCAGCAGGTGTTGTTGGCTGTGTGTTGGCTCGGTCCGGCACACTGGCTGTGGGTGTGACCTGCTTGGCTGCCACGGAAGTGGTGGTGGCAGTAGCCCTTTTCTTGGGGTGGGGCGTGGATGCCCTTGCGGTGTTGTCTTGCCTGGCATCTTCCTCATCGGTGCCTGGGGGGTGGAAGAGATGCAGGGCATCAGTGATGGTATTAGATGCCAGAAGCATACAATTGTGCTGTTCTATACTAATTCAAACATCCATTAATGTCTCACAGGTGTGTCACACAGGGTGTTCTGTGGGGGCATTTTGGCATTCACTGCATGGCAGGTGGCATGCCGTTAATTTGGGGTTTGTGTGATGTGTTGCATGGGCACGGTCCAGGTGTGTTGGCCTTGTGTTGGTTATGGGATTGGACCCCCACCTGTGGCCATGGCCGCCCTCTTGTTGCTTGCCATGATGTTGCGGACCCTCAAGCGGAGATTGTCCCACCTCTTCCGGCAGTCCCTGACAGTACGTGGGGTGGTCTCCACAGCTGACACCTTGTGGGCTACCTCCTGCCAGATGTCCTTTTTCTTCTGCTGGACCTCACGCTTCATGTCATGGGATTTAATGAGGTCTGCATGTGCAGCAAGAATGTCCGCTAACATATTCAATTCAGCGTCGGAGAAACGCTGTTTCCGCAGCCGGGGGGGTGGTCTTCCGGGTAGCCTTGGACATCCTCAGAGTATTGCCACAGAGCTCAACAGGAATCAACTGGTGGTTTGGGAGGATTTCAATGGATTGTGTTTTTAAATATGGTCGCCAGACCATTTCCTGTTCCGACGCGATGACGTTATTTCTGGGTCCGGTTTTACGAGCCCGGTATTAGCATGTTGGTATTACCGGGTCGGTATTTAGGGGTTACTCCTAGAAGGTGCCGGTATCGGCGGGTCCCGTGATGGCACTATTGGGAGATTGGAGGGCCTTTTGCGGCATGCCGGTATGGCCATTACCGGCATGGGGGTTCACGCGTGCTCGCACACTCGTAATCACCCGCTATCAGCGGCGTCATACGAGCACGGACCCGCTCGTTCCGTCATGCCGGTAATGACCCCGTTTTTACCGCGCTACTCGTAATGAGGCCCAGTGTGTATCTGGCTGTCTGTCAGGGCCCAGGGTTTGGCCCTTGCGCAGGGAATCACAGCAGGCCTCTGCCTTGCTACT
Source organism: Ambystoma mexicanum (assembly GCF_040938575.1). Classification (NCBI taxonomy): domain Eukaryota; kingdom Metazoa; phylum Chordata; class Amphibia; order Caudata; family Ambystomatidae; genus Ambystoma; species Ambystoma mexicanum. Next base: position 874,725,476 of record NC_090936.1, read on the forward strand.
TGCATCCCAATCATCATCCTCCTCCTCCTGTCGCTACTGCTGATGCTCCAGCTCAATCAGCTGCACTCCAGTATGCAGTGCCTCCATGTCCATGGCAGCAACAGTGAGTGGCAGCATGGTTGTGTTGGGAAGTGTTCTTGGGGTAAGTGCGGCCCTTTAGCACTGTTCCTGTGTGTAATGGGTGTACCTGTGGCTTTATTTCCCCTGCCTGGCACCATTTACCAGCTGCTCTGAGGTGGTCATGTCACCAGCATGGATTTGCCGGCATGTTTCTGCCTGTATTACGGGCAAGTCCATCCTCATAATGTGACTGTTTTACTGTTATGCCGGCGTTACCGGCAGGTGTTTATGCAATTGCTGCTGTTACCGTTGCCTGTGTTACCGGTGCCGGTAGTACCATGTGAGGTGTTACCGGTGCAAGTGTTTCCAGTGTTAAGGGTCTGTGTTACTTATGAAATGCTGGTCCGGTAATAGTGCCGGTATACAATGTTACTGGCACTTTATTACTGGACCGGCATACTTGTAAGGAGCCCCAGTATGTGCCAATGGGACTCCGGAAATGTGGAATAACCCTAACGCTACATCAAGCAGCAATCACTATTTACCACCTGTGAGAGTGGTAACAGTATTTAAGTTTGCTGGTCGTCCGGCAGGTAATACTGTGAAATTCATAAGGAGACGCCTTGTCTGATTTTTTCTTAATTCTGCCTTGATGGAAGATTTACCATTTGGAAAAGAGTAGCATAGCCATTGCCAACAGAAATCTAACTAACATTCAAAATCCGGTGTACGCGTAAAGATCAGATACAAAATAATTAAACAAATATACCTGCGTTTTGCTTGAAAGGGCAAATGTTTACATCATCACAAATACCGTTTTTGGCTGTCATCAAATTACCAACACCAATACAATCAATGATGCACTTCAATCTGTACTTTGTCATCAATCCACTGTGTGATCGCAGATCATCGCTTCCTGCCAGCCATTGTGCGTCTGCTTAGCAGACACTGAGGCTGTGTGAGAGGCTTAGGAAGCACTGAAGCTGTGCGAGAGGCTTAGCAAGCACTGAGGCTGAATGAGAGGCATAGCAAGCACAGAGGCTGTGTGAGAGGCTTAGCACGCACTGAGGCTGTGTGAGAGGCTTAGCCAGCACTGAGACTGTGTGAGAGGCTTAGCAAGCACTGAGGCTCTGTGAGAGGCTTAGAAAGCACTTAGGCTGTCTGAGAGGCTTAGAAGGCACTGAGGCAGTGTGAGAGATTTAGCAAGCACTGAGGCTGTGTGGGAGGCAAAGCAGTCACTGAGGCTGAGGCTGTGTGAGAGGCTTAGCAAGCACTGAGGCTGTGTGAGAGGCTTAGCAGGCAGTGAGGCTGTGTGAGAGGCTTAGCAAGCACTGAGGTTGTGTGAGAGGCTTCGCAAGCACCAAGGCTGTGTGAGAGGCTTAGCAGTCAGTGAGGCTGGGTGAGAGGCTTAGCCTGCACTGAGGCTGTCTGAGAGGCTTAGCAGGCACTGAGGCTGTGTGAGAGGCATAGCGGGCACTGTGGCTGTGTGAGAGGCTTACCAAGCACTGAGGCTGTGTGAGAGGCTTAGCAAGCGCTGAGGCTGTGTGAGAGGCCAGTACTGAGGCTGTGTGAGAGGCATATAAAGCCCTGAGGGTGTGTGAGAGGCTTAGCCAGCACTGAGGCTGCATAAGAGGTTTATCAGGCACTGAGGCTGGGTGAGAGGCTTAGCAGGAACTGAGGCTGTGTGAGAGGCTTAGCAAGCACTGAGACTGTGTGAGAGGCTTAGCCAGCACTGAGGCTGAGTGAGAGGCCAGCACTGAGGCTGTGTGAGAGGCTTAGCAAGCGCTGGGGCTGTGTGAGAGGCTTAGCAAGCACTGAGGGTGTGTGAGAGGCTTAGCAAGCACTGAGGCTGTGTGAGAGGCTTAGCAAGCGCTGGGACTGTGTGAGAGGCCAGCACTGAGGCTGTGTGATAGGCATATCAAGCACCACGGCCGTCTGAGAGGCTTAGCAGGCACTGACGCTGTGTAAGAGGCTTAGCAAGCACTGAGGCTGTATGAGAGGCTTAGCAGGCACTGAGGCTCTGTGAGAGGCTTAGCAAGCACTAAGGCTGTGTGAGAAGCTTAGCAGGCGCTGAGGCTCTGTGATAGGCTTAGCAAGCACTGAGGCTGTGTGAGAAGCTTAGCAGGCACTGAGGCTGTGTGAGAGGCTTAGCAAGCACTGCGGCTGTATGAGAGACTTGGCAAGCACAAGCACTTGGGGTGTGTGAGAGGTTTAGCAGGCACTGAGGTTGTGTGAGAGGCTTAGCAGGCACTGAGGCTGTGTGGGAGGCTTAGCCAGCACTGAGGCTGTGTGAGAGGCTTAGCGAGCACTGGGGCTGCGTAAGAGGTTTAGCAGACACTGAGGCTGTGTGAGAGGCTTAGCGAGCACTGAGGCTGTTTGAGAGGCTTAGCAGGCACTGAGGTTGTGTGAGAGGGTTAGCAGGCACTGAGGCTGTGTGGGAGGATTAGCAAGCACTGAGGCTGTGTGAGAGGCTTAGCAAACACTGAGGCTGTGTGAGAGGCTTGGCAAGCACTGAGGCTGTGTGAGAGACTTAGCAAGCACTGAGGCTGTGTGAGAGGCCAGCACTGAGGCTGTGTGAGAGGCATATCAAGCACTGAGGGGGAGAGGCTTAGCAGGCACTGAGGTTGTCTGAGAGGCTTAGCAAGCACTGGGGCTGTGTGAGAGGCTTAGCAGGCACTGCGGCTGTGTGGGAGGCTTAGCAGACACTGGGGTTGTGTGGGAGGCTTAGCAGGCTGTGTGGGAGGCTTAGCTCGCACTGAGGCTGTGTAAGGGGTTTAGCGGGCACTGGGGCTGTGTGAGAGGTTTAACAGGCACCACTGAGGCTGTGTGAGAGGCTTAGCCAGCACTGAGGCTGTGCAAGAGACTTAGCAAGCACTGAGGCTGTGTGAGAGGCGTTCGTGTGGTGTGGGCGTCTGATGCTTTCCGGCGAACGCATCGCATTGCTCATTTTCCATATACCCAGGCGCAGCAATATCACTGTCACGTATGTTTAGAATTCAAACCAAATCCTGATTCATTCGCTTTTTCCTCGAGTGCCATTGAATTACTGAAGTCATGCACACACGTCCCCACAGGAGACACCGGTCAGCATCGCGGACCAAGATCACACAGAGCGCTGGTTCTCCAGGGGCAACACTGACTATATAACTGCTAAGTGCATCAAACATGCACAAGCAACACGAACACACAAAACGAACTCCTTCGCCTATCACGGGAGACTTTCGAATATACAGTTCCGTGCCAAAAAAAACGTGATTAATTGAACAACCAAACTATACCCGGCTCAAGCCAACAATTAACGATAAGCAGATGCGAAGGAAGGTTGCACTTTATACAATATCTTGGTATTAATCACCGCTTTTTGTCTCCCAAATCAATTAATCTGTTATCGTTCTCGTCTACATTTGAATTAAAAATAAAAAATAAAACACGAGGGCGTTAGTGGACTCCCCGTAAGTCATTTAGCTACAATAACAAGTTCGCGTCTCTAGCATACATCCTCTCTCGTGCTCATCCTTTACAAATACTTGACTCAGATAAAAATGTATACACAAAGTGGCCGGGTGCTGGAACTGTGCACTTTGCCTTACCTTTGAACGGCCCCCAGGGAATCGCCAGTGCTCTTCTGGAACCTCTCCTTGAATTGGCTGAACGACATTTCGCGCCTCTTTGCCCTCCTCCGTTAATATCCGGCAAGCCTCTGTGTTTAATTAATCACTCTGTCCTGAAACATGCTAATCTTCTCCATTCAGTGCCTTCGCGGATCCTGCATGGCTGGGGTCGCGAGCACTAAGGTTTGTGGCCGGAACATGCACGTAGACCTCTTCTTCCTAAGGGCTGGACACCTGCGCCTGCAGAGGCCGCGGGACAGGCCACCGGCCGTGTGAGGGCAGGAGTGTGGCGGCGCTGGTGGGGACGTTGAGGTGAGAGTGCACCAAGCCAGGGGCTGAAGTTAGGACTTGAGACTTTTCTCCAGACTGCTCCTGCTGCTTACACCGCTCCTGCATTCCCTGGGTCGCCCCCCATGGAAGAAAGCCAGGCTTCATTTGCTAATTATCCTCCCTGCAAGCTTCGGTGCGTGCCCGGCTCTGGGGTGGACTGTGTGTAAGGCGACACTGGTAAGGGGACACTGCGAAGCCACCCAGCACTCAGCTTTATTACCAGGATCCCATTTAAGACAGGACAGCAGCGCGCGATTAAACATGCATGAGCGCTGTCTCACCTTTACTTGTCTGCGTGACGTCAACTGGAGATGCCAGGATGGAGTTCCCTTTCAGTGCTGCCGCGCCTTTCCACACTTCAGAACACAGCACGGCACGCGCAGCCATCGCCCATGATACCCCCGCTTTACAAAACAGCCCCACCGAAAGCCGCGTTCCTCTGATGACGCGTGGAGACATATTACACTCTTAACCGAAATCTCCCAAAAACACGGATATCCTGTGGCACTTGCTTGGAAATAGGCCATTCATTTTACATATGATGTTCATATTAGAAACGGAGTAAACCGTCTTCATTTTAGAAAGGTGGGCAACCGACCTACAAAGGATCCATGTCGGCGTATCCGCCACAAAGCAAATAACCTTAAAAAAACGTGCAAGCATCAATGAAGACCCACTCTCCCCTCACAGGCCGGTAATCAGAAGCGCTCTATATAAAATGCATGAGTGTGCGTGTAAGGTAGGAGTATTGCCTGACAACAGTAAAATATATCAGATGGCTGTACTCATGCACACGCTTGCCCGATAGGTCCTGCCTGTAGGAGATGTATTTTCCACCTGATGACGGGTTTCATTAGGTGCCCTATTCATTGTGTCAATCTTAAATGCATTTAGACATACTGGTGAGCGTATACGGCCGGCTCCAGCGGCAGGTGTCATGAGTTCAAATCCTGTTTGCTTCATACAAACTGTGTGATCCTGGGAACATTGCTGCCTCCCGGGGTCTGTGCTGCTTGCTCTGTGAATTGGCGTCCGTGTCAAAGGGGTTTCCCGTGTGAGGGACTAGCAATCGATATTGTAATCCAAGGCATGTGGCAGATGGCCCGTGGGGAACACGTACTTTGCGGCCTAGGATTACGTCGTGAAGCTGCTCGGTGTGTTAACTGCTTCTTCGTCTGTCCGTTCGTCTGTGCATTCTTCTGCGGGTTCTTTCGCTCATTCGTTCATTGTATGTATAGGGACTTGCATAGCACGAGGGAAGCCAGCAGAGCTGTACAAAGGAGGCACGGTTTACAATAGCGAGTGTCCAGCCGTGGCCACAATCAGCCACTGGCTGACACTGTGCCCTTGGTACAGCAGCAGGGTGTGCATGTCCTTCCTTGGGTGGTGGTGGGGCGGAGGGGGAGGGAGCCCACCGGGATGCTGTTCCAGGCTCTTCTGAGTGTGAAACAGGGGAAGGCTCGTTTCCTTGATTTTCCGGTTCTGCATTTCGTGCCTTCCAGCCTAAGGGGAGATGGTGAGTGTATTAGGCAGAGGGAGGCCTTGGTGGTCCTTGACGCATGGAGGCTCCATTGGAGGTGATTCCAGCCTGTAGCGGCAGGCAGTGCAGCGCCTTGAGGCGTGAAGTGCTCCTCTGAGTAGCCTGGCCGATGCATGCTGGGCGGCTTCCAACCTGTCACGGAGGTCTCCGGGACAGCAGCCAGGAGGGCATTAATGGCAGTGAGATGGCAAATGGCACTGGCTTGACAGCCATCCTGAAGCGTGAGGTTGGGATGCAGGGCTCGGCTTTGCACGGCCAGCAGGCTCGTGCCAGGCAGAGCGAGTTTCTCGTAGGTGTGCGCCTGGAAGGAGTGCTCCCCTGCAGCTCAGCGACTTGCGCTGCCGTTTATTCTATTTTTTTTTTTTGGTTGGTGCGTGCATCGGTCTGTTTTCCGTCCCTTCGTTTCCCCCATCACTAGTTTACTCCTTTGTCCATTCACGCATTCATTCAGTGCTCCTGTGTGCCAGCCCAGGTAAAGCTCAGAGCCATGCAATAATGCCCTATGAAGAACATAATGGACATGGCAGTGCCCTTTGGTGGATGTCAGCCTTCGGTGTGGTAATCCCTGCTGGGGCTGGCGATAAGGGGGGGTTCTCCATTGAAAGAGAGCTGGGGTGAACACAGACCAAACGGGAGAGGCAGACACTCATTCAGGTGGCAGGCTGGGTAAGACTGCTAGTGATGGCTGCTTAAACACTGTTCCAGCCCTCGTTTGCATGATGTTTGTTTTCATTTATTTAAATAACATGCACTTATATTCTGTGGCTATTAAACAATGAGTAATTATTTTAAATTGAATGTGATCGCTATCAGGGTGTATGTTTCTAGGTCCTGCTGCCGTTGCCGTTCCTTTAACAAAGGAAGCTATGATTGACACACGTGTAGTCTGAAGTGCCTTATAATAGTGTGGGGGTACTGATGCTTGGGCGTGTATGAAGAGGCGCATGCACCCCCACTGCTCATTAATAACACATAGAAAATACTGACGCTCCTGAGGGGTCAAGCCTTCTATTATGATCACAGACACCTGGAGTACTTTACATATTTTTCAAAGCTTTGCTGAATGACAAATAGCATAAAATACAATGGCAAAACCAACCGTTTTTGGCGGTCATTTGCCAGATGCAGCATCGTAAGCCCCAATAATTACACCTCTTGCATGGCATAGTCACCATAAGGTAAGGTGGAACTCCACTTGTGCAGCCACTGTTCTTCTATGCCATGGGAGTCCTTACATTCCCATGTAATGCCATCATGTTGCATGTGTGGGGGTAAAAAGACAGCCTCAGAGTGACAGAGATGGAGAGGCCATGCTAGGCCCCATTGTGAGAGTGAAGCTGGCTAAGTGTGGAGTTCCACTGAAATATAAAAGCCAGTACAAAACAGTGATTTCAACATGAGGCCTAGTGAATGAGCGAGAATGGGCCTCCCTCCATTTTGTTAGAATGTACAGGCACTCAGCTGAAGAAAAGTGCGACTCAGAACTGAAATATTACTAACATTGTCCAATGGATTCCAAAAAGACATGTGGCATTGCAGATGCTGACTTTGTGTAAAGGCACAAGTGACAGATTTAAGGCTGCAGAAGTGCACGAGGAGGGAAATAAATACATTTGAAATACTGTGCATTTGGAAGCTAAAAAGGAGGAATGATGCCTTACATTTATGAGTTGATTGACAGACTGTGTTTTCAGGAATAAAGAAAATTACTTTCAGCACATAAAATGACAACATTTATAGGGAAAGGCCCATTTCGTTTGGTGTACATTTGAACACTGTTTTCTTATGTAACTATGGCTTATGTGTGTGAAGAATACCAAGACTGAACCTATTTCTATTTATACAGTATTTATTCATCAGGTCTCTAGGTGTGGAACATGGAGCGACACAAAAAGCAGTCAAGGAAGTCCCACAGCTTACCGCAAGAAAGTGATTTCCTGATGTTACTTCCCAAAGATCCCTGGACAGATGGATAGAAAGTCCAGGCAATGCAATGCACAGAGTGTGCAGAGTGCAGAGACTGCAACTCGCAAGCCACTCTGCTCTGTGGCCTGTAGGAGTTTTTGAAGGCACTTCTCCACTGTGTAGAAAACACGATAGACAGACTTCACTGACACATTGTGGCCACAGACTGCCACTCGCACTCCACTCTGCTCAGCAGACTGCAGGCTTTTTTGAAGGCACTTCCTTGCTGTGTAGCAAACACTGTAGACAGACTTCACCGACACGTTGTGGCCACAGACTGCCACTTGCACGCCACTCCGCTCCGCGGACTCTAGGCGTTTTTAAAAGGCACTTCCTCGCTGTGTAGCAAACACTGTAGACAGACTTCACTGACATATTGTGGCCACAGACTGCCACTCGCACGCCACTTGCTTCTGCGTATTCCCTTAGTGTTTTGAATTGCCCTTCTAAACTTCCCAGACTCACCTGCCTAAGGGCATTTGAAAATGGCAGCAGTGCGCGGCATAAATCACAATAACATAGTATCTTTGAGCATTTGGGGCTGCACTTGGCTTTGAAGAGAAGCACCTGCAGATGTTGGGGAATAGCTTCCATGTGTTGATTACACCTGCCATACAATGCTATTATTGTGGCATATGAAGTTGCAGATGGCAGCAGTTGCACATACTTTACATTTGGTGATGCACCAGGCACAGGTGGCATAAATAGGGCATTTAAGGCTGCAAATGGCATATGATGGCAGCACCTGTGAGGCTCAGCCATACCCTACCTTAAGCAGGGCCCTGTCCTACAGCTCAGTTTGGTTAATCGGGGTAACTAAGAAACTGAAAGTGATGTCTGCCCAACTGTAACGATGCTCAGCCAGCTTACAAAAAATGAATGAACACACTGGCCCAATCTTTAAAAGATCTATTTAATGCCTCCTTGGGGGGAGGAATTATATCTGTGACACTTACATCATCAATAATCTTGGGGCCTTACTGGACAAACTTTACCTACCTACCGAAAAACACTCCCCTACTCCCAACAACGAGAACAAATCTATCTATGAGTGCACTAAATTGTCATCTAATCGCTACATGGACATGTATGCAGTTTCGACAGTGGGGTATCGGGTTATTTAACAAATAAGATGCCTGGCGAAAATAACATACCCGTTCCAATTGTCGCCTTACCTAGACAGGGGGATCAAGCTAAATTTGAGTCTGACACACAAAATACCATGGCTGAAATCCCTAGATTAACAAATCGTAGGTGTCAACCTCCCAATTCCCAACACATTATATTAAAGAACACATTATAATACCGTAAATCCAGTACACCATGCTATACATGTAAAACATTTCTCCAACCACACACATTTCAAGATGTCAACCTAATTACAGAGGGGCTAGGGTTGATTGAGTCCCAACGAGAGAGGCGCAAAGGTTTTGATGGCAGACTCCATCCAAGACCAATCTCGGCCTTCCCATTTTTTAGACATGATGGGTAGTTCAGACTGTACAGAATCCAAAACCTGTGTAGTAATCCCATCCACATTGACTGGTAGTATGGGTACAATAATGGGTGGATCCAAAAACAATTTGGCAGTCACCAAACTCAAAATGAAACAGATCATATCCCAAATATTGAAATATCTCTCTCTTTCCCCAGACCAACTTTGCTACAATGTCCGAGTAGAAGTGTGACACCATACGGTTGTTACTGTGCAATGAAAAAGCAATGGATTCAATGTCCCCCCCCCCGAATGCAGCAATCTCAAGGTGGGAATTAAAGAAAACAAATCCAATACCTTCCACCTATTCAGGTGTACAAGACAATGCTTTGATTTATTCACCTTCTAACCTGGAATGGTCCATGAATCGAATCTATGTGGTTACTGCACCGATGAAAATGTCCACGCCAATAACGGTGCAGTGCAGTGATTAGATAGATCACTTTTGATTGATTGATTGATTGATTTATTTATAGAGCGCTTTACACCAAGGCGCTGTACAATGGAACAACAAGATACAAAATAACAACAACAAAACTTAACAATCGGAGCAAAAGTTGCATCTTGAATCATTCAACAAAACAGTGCAAAGAGCAATTGACTGTGACTTTTGCCCACATGCCTGGCAATACTCCGACCCTCAACACCCACCCCACTTACCTGTACTCCGGCGCACTTCTGTGTGCACCGCTGACTGCCCTGTACCCGTGCAGTGTCAGTTCTTCCCACTTACGATGGGCTGTGCTGACGCTGCTGTGTCCTTTTTTAAAAAGGAAATGATTAGCCATCCCCTGCTCATCATAATAGTAAGACACCCCCGCAATCCCCGACTCCTGTTACTGCGACCAAGGAGAGCGGGGGACACTCCTGCAACCCCCGCTCCACTTGGGCATAGTAATGGGAGTCGGCATTTTCTAAAATGCTGACAGCGCAGTAAAAGCGCAATCAGCATTTTAGAGTGTCAGTGATGGCCCGGTTTTCGATTAATCTCCATTAGCCAAATTAATGGCCTGCCCGTCACAGCGGGATGCCCCTTGGACTGTACACTCAAAGTGGAAACAATGGGTTTATCCTTAGTTGACAAAGGAACCCAATATGAGGCAAGTTTAGATTGTTGACCTCTCGCCAAGATCTCAATTTGCTTCTGAAGGAGAGAAGATAGATCCTTCAGCAAAATAGCATTGGTCTGAGGCAAGGAATTCCCCTCGTCAGAATCAATAACGATTGGATCAGTATCCATCTCCCTGCACTTAATCACTGGTTTATAGACTTGGTCCCCCTGTTTGGGAAGTAAATCTTCCTTCCCCTGCTTTGCCCTTCATTTTCTCTTGGATGACCCACCCTCCTGTATATTAGGTATCATAGAAGTTGCACTCCTATTACCCAAGAAGTCGCATGTTTGCACATTTAAATCAATGACAGTGTCAAATGTTGACAGTCGGTTAACATGTTTTTTAGAAATAGTCACAGACCACTGTCATGAGACTGGCTGATTTGTTTGTCTTCTTTCCCTTGGTTAGCTTCCTTTTCTTGTTCATATTCATCTGCTGTGAACATAGTGAAGAGGAATAATCCTCCACAACGGCGTGAGATAATAATTCAACATTTCAACATTCATTGGCCATTCCTATGCTATCTGCAGGAGCATCGCCAGTCCCTTTTGAGCCTTCAGTATGGTTTATGGTCCCAGGAGAGCAGTAGTTTGCAGCATGAGCCTCCACAATACCCTCCGCCAGGATCCCACTCTGAACCAGTGCCCCATCCTCTGAGGGGAGATCCCTAATGGCCAATAACATAGATGAAGTTACAATACACTTCGCTAAAGGTGATGGTGAGTCCGTGGCTTCAGAAATATCTATATTAGGGGGATCAGTAGCCCCTAGTGGTTCCCCAGGGACCCATGAAGGAGCCGATAGCCTTTCAGAGACACCATACACCCCATGTTTTTGGGCATTGAAAACTGACTCTAGATTTGTCAACTCTCTAGACGAGAATCCCTGCAAGAATCCTTTTGCACCTTAAAACACTTGTGTATAGGCGCGTTACAAATGCCATATCATATCATATATCACAAAGGGCAATTTCTCATTTAACACATTCAGTATAGCAATATTCGTCCTTACAGCACTAGAAACCAATTATTGCTGCTCATACAAAGCTGTTAGTTCTTTATTTACATTTAAAGAGAATTGACCCCAAGTGTTCCCTTGAGTTTGGCCTTGGCTCAAGGCTGGTGGTGATTTATTCCAAAGGTCCCCTGTAGGAGATTTTAAAGTCAGAGATTGTACACTCTCGGCTCGTTGGCTTGGTAGAGGGCAGGCCAATGGTTGTGAGGCAATATTTTTGTTCTTGATTGTAGTTTATTTGATTAACTGGCAATTTCTGCCTCAGCAACACATCGTCTATTGCTGATGGTGGCTGATGGTCAATAGTCAACTTGGCAATTGGCTTGCCCAAAGTATTCACCTTAGGTGGTATGGACCCTCCACTCCCTGTTATCCGAGCTGTCGTGCATGAGACTGGTGACTTGGCCAAATTGCATCCAGAAAGGAGTTCCAGATTAGTAATCTCCTTCACTACACCCCTATTTTCTGTAGGCCTATTCAATGACAAGTCAGGCTGTGAATTATACAGAGGAACAGCACCTGTATCATTCTCCAGCAACTCATGACCCACATTGGCGTTGACACTGGGGGCAACGCCAATGGAAATGTGGATGGGATTACTACACAGGCTTTGGATTCTGTACAGTCTGAACTACCCATCATGTCTAAAATAAGGGAAGGCCGAGATTGGTTTTGGATGGAGTCTGCCATCAAAACCTTTGCGTCCCTCTCGTTGGGCCTCAATCAACCCTAGCCTCTCTGTAATTAGGTTGGCATCTTGAAATGTGTGTGGTTGGAGACATTTTTTACATGTATGGCATGGTGTACTGGATTTACAATATTATAATGTGTTCTTTGTTCAGGAAACTATGCTGGTGGGAAATTTTACTTTGCAAGGTTACTGTACTATTTTTGCTCCTGCTTCGTTGGGGATAGAGGGCAGACCTAGTGGAGGCATGGCAATAGCGATATATTACATGTTAAACGTTATATCTAAGCTGTGGTTTGCTGCAGAGGATATTTTGATGGTGCAGGTGGTACTCCCCGATGCAGATATCGAGGTCCTCTTGGTAAATATGTATTGGAACCCTTCTAAGTTTTCTGTTGAGGGGTTTCACTCACATTTGTCTGATCTGTTTGATTCTTGGCTGATAGAGGGTCATCACTATGCTCTGATCACTGGGGGAGATTTCAAGGCCAATTGTGCTGATGGTCATGATTATAATTTACTCTCTTGCTCTGCCCTTTCTTCTTCTAAAAATCTGATGTGGGGGATGGTCTGCGACACCTTCATGGCCAATTGGGACCTTCACCAGCTGGAGGTTAAGCCAACGGATGGTCAATCAATTTACATTGGGCACAGGGGCGATCTGGATTCATGGATAGATAACTTTTTTGTTTCCACAGTCTCAGGAGGATAGGTCAGGGACAACATGCTCGCCTTGGAATCAAGATGATGCAGAACAACACAGGCTTGATCCCCAGGTCCGCGCTTAGTCACCTCTGGGTATTAAGCGTGTTATAAATAACCAATTATAATTATTGAACCCCATTGCAGTGTGATGGGTTTCCATGATCCCAGTGCCGTGATCACTTGATAATCAATTTTAAGTAGAATTCTTTTGTCCAAACTCACAGTGTCTGTCCCATGCTGGTTCCAGTGAAATCGGATAGGCATGGCCCAACTTGCCGTTGGGACACTAAGTTGTATGTCAAACTTACAAAGTACTTATTCCAGGAACATTGGTTTCTCAAGGAAGAAGATTCATTGGTGGGTAATAGTACCGCCTGACTAGATGATACTCCTTTGTACACACGTATTATTGAGTGTATTCAACAGATTTCTTTTGGTTCTAAATCTTGCACAAAATAAATATATCCTCACTACTTCAATTTTAAAATAAAAATCTCCAAGAACCTTAAACATCGTGCCATTAGGTAGCTGAAAAAAAGGGAGCTAAACATCGACGAGTTTCTTAAACTCAAGAAGCAGGAATGTCAACGACATAAAAACTTGGTTAAATCTCTGAGGTACGATCTTGCGCTGGGAGACAACCAAGCAATGCTGAGGACTTCTGGTCTCTTATTAATAAGAAGTCTGAGGCAGGAGCTTGTAATATGGTGAATGATATCCCAGAAGATACTAGGGTGTCCTTCTATTCTAAGAAATTGTATATCTTGGTGGATTCTTACAACACTTCGAACTGATTCGATAATTTCAGCCCCAGATGTTTTGTGTCCTTGGGAAGTGGAGGATATCATTTGGGCCATCAACAAACTCAAACCTTCTAGGGCCCCCGGCCCTGATGGGCTTCCACCTGTCTTACTAAAAAAGGACCCTATAGCTTGGGCTCCCTTTTATAAACCGCATGCTGTTGCTATTTATGCATCTCATATATTTCCTGCTTCTTCGACTGAGTCGATTATTATCTCTATTTTTTTAAAAGGGTGATCGTAGTGATCTGGGTAATTATAGACCCGTGCCCTGATCGATTTTCGATCTTATTATTAAGAGACCTCGACACCTTCTTGAGTTAAAAATGATATTCTGTCTTCTTTCCAGGTGGGATTTCATAAACAGATGGGCATGTACTGAAACATCTGTTACACACTGTAAAGGGATGCCAGGGAGGGAACATGTATATGACCTCCCTGGATGTGTCCTCCGCTTTCGATTGTGTTATCCGGCAGCGGTTATGGGATAAACTGCTGGAACTAAGGGTACCCAGAAAATTGGTGCTGTTGATTGCTTTGTTGCATACAAATTCCATGCTGAGGATTTGTCTCAATAAAGAAGGTGTATCTAGGCCCATTTCTACCAACCTGGGGCTTAGACAAGGATGCACTCTTGCACCAAAACTTTTCAATCTCTATTTAAGGGATATCGAGGATTAATGGGTGAATATAGAGGTGATACAGGTAAAACTGGGCCATTTGAAACTTCACTGGTTGGCCTTCGTGGACAACATCCGGAGCTCCAATTGAAATTGAATCTCTTTCACCAGTATACTCTAATAAATCATCTTACAGCAAATGGATCAAAATATAAGGTGGTGGTTTCTCAACCAATGGGAAGCCTAAAACTATGTGGTTGTCATGCCACCGACTCGTAGAAGCCACTGGTGGCTTTGGAACGCTTGGCGCTGGCAGCGCCATTAGGTTGTTCCATCTTGGTTTTTCACTTTGTGGGTTTGCGGTCTAGTCTTTTAGTTCTGTCTATTTCGTTTCCATATATAGCTCCGCCTCTTTTCCGGCTCAGCGCGTTGCAACTTTGTTTACCGCTCTGTTGCTGTGCTCTTCCCACTCGTAAGCTTTGCCCCTTTTTCAAGTGTCCCGCTGTTTCCCTCTTCCTGCCTGCCTTTTCCTGTGGATTTTTAGTATCTCGCTACTCGTCCTTTCCAGCCCCGTCTTTCCCCTTCCCCTTCCTTCTTACTTTTCCCCTTTGCTTGTTTTCCTTTTTTTAGCCCCGCTGCCTTTTGCTTTCGCTCTCTCTCTTCCTGTGTTTATTCCTTTTCTTCCGCAACCCCTTTTCCTCGGGTTGCTGCTTCCACTACTCCGGAGATTCTCCTTTTGCTACGAAGCATCTGCTACGTTCCACTTACCTGTATCCTGTCTTCTGCCACGTTACATCTACGACGTGCAATTTACCTGAGAACTGCCCTCCGCTACAACGCCACTGTGTGCTTACCATTCAGGACTTCCGTTCCAACACGGATCTGGGGCATCTTCCATCCGGTCCTGGACTATTCAAGTCAAATCATCAATCCGCTGCAACAACTTACACAGAGAGGTTTTTTTTAAGCGACTGCTTTTTTTCCTCTCCAATTGGTCTCTGCGGAAGGGGGGTCCCCTGCTTCCCTGTTTAGCAGTGAATCAGGGTGGCTTCTTACCGCGGAATACCGTTCCTCTTCTCTAAAAAGAAGAAATCTAAGAAGAAGCTCCACAGGCGCGAGATCTCATCGGAAGAAACAGGTGAGGAGGAAGGGGAGGTGGACACCGATATTGCTGATATACAACCTTTCACTGCAGCTCCTGACAGTTTGCAACGCCTAGAGGATAGATCAATGGCTTCCCCTGAACAGGTGCAGGAGCTTCTTTC
Organism: Ambystoma mexicanum; assembly: GCF_040938575.1. NCBI lineage: Eukaryota > Metazoa > Chordata > Amphibia > Caudata > Ambystomatidae > Ambystoma > Ambystoma mexicanum. The sequence goes on from NC_090936.1 coordinate 874,740,681, forward strand.
CACGGTGCATAATTTGACCCAGGAACTACAGGCAGTCAAAGCTGAGAATACGACCCTTAGGCAGAGGGTCGGCTGCTATGAACAGTCCCGAAGTGAGCTTCCTCCTATGTCCTTATCCTGTGGCAAATTTGATGGATCTCCACACAAATTTAAGGAGTACATGGAGGCATGTATCATTCATTATACGTTCAGACCCCGGACCTATGCTTCTGATCAAGCCCGCATAGGTTTTCTGGTTTCCAACTTAACAGGTAATGCCTTATCTTGGGCTACACCACTGGTGACAAGTGCCAGTCTTTTACTGCAAGACTATTCCGGGTTCACGGCCCAGTTCAAGTTGGCCTTCGAGAGGCAGGAGACCGCAGTGGTTGCCAGTGAACAGTTGCTGGACATTCGACAGGGCAACTCTGACCTGTTGTCATACATTTCCCGCTTTAAGCGGGTTGCAGCAGATGCAGGTTGGCAGGAAAACACCCAATATGCCATTTTTCATCGGGACCTGAGAGAAGACCTTAAGGACGAGTTAGCACGGGTGCCTAGACCCGCTACCCTTTCGGTGCTTTGGTCTACAGTTCTCCAGCTGGATTTCCATCTATCAGAAAGGCGTTCAGAGCATCGAAAGAATCGTGGGTTTCCTGTCCTGTCTGAACCTAGCCCGTCCACCTCCACTCCCACCTGTTTGAGTAAGGAAGAACCCATGCAGATTGGGACTACTCGAGGACCACTTACGTCGGAAGAACGTAAACGACACAGGGACAACAACCTGTGCATGTACTGTGGATCAAACCAACACATCTTGAGGGATTGTCCTGATGTGCCAGCACGACGATCGGGAAACGCCATACCTCGGAACTAGTAGGGACAAGTTACCGAGGGGGATTTCCTGCTCCCTTTGTGTCTTTATCTGTTACTTCCACTTACTCTACCGAAGACAACCGTCTCATGGTGGTAGGAGTCCAATTGTGTCTTCACCAACAGACCTTTGAAGTTCTGGCTTTGCTGGATTGCAGGGCCGCAGGATGCTTTATGGACGTCGTCTGGGCCGACAAGACCGGCATTGGCCGTTTGGAGAAAGAGGAAGACCAAAAAGTGGAGGGTGTCGACGGCAAACCCCTAAGTTCTGGCCTCATCACTCATACCACATCCTCAATGGTCATAAAAGTACTCCATCACACCGAAACTATTCAATTTGATCTGATCAGAGCTGCACACTTTCCGGTGATCCTGGGGGTTTCTTGGCTGCGGAAGCACAACCCCACCATCGATTGGAAGAATAATCAACTGTCCTTCACTTCCGAGTACTGTCGACAGTCCTGTTCTTCACAGACCCAGCATGCCACAGTCCACACTCTTCCCGAACCATCACTTAGAACGGATGTCTTGAAGATTAACAGTATTCCCAAGGAGTTCGATCAGTACCAGGAGGTGTTTCAGAACAATAATCCTCAAGAGCTACCTCCTCACCGGCCAGAGGACTGCGCCATCAATCTATTTCCCAATGCCATAGTTCCTTTTGGGCGCATGTTTTCTTTAACCCTTAAGGAGGTGCTAAAAGAGTATCTTGACTCGAACTTACACCAAGGTCTCATTCAACACTCTCACTTCCCAGCTGGAGCCTCGCTGTTTTTTGTCCCAAAGAAGGGATCATGTGAACTAAGACCTTGCATTGACTATAGGGGCCTAACCAAGTAACCATAAGGGATTGATATCCCATGCCCCTTATCAAGGATATCCTGGAGGCAGTTCAAGGAGCCAAGGTGTTTTCGAAGATCGATCTCAGAAGAGCCTACCACCTTCTACGGATATGCTCCAGAGACGAGTGGAAAACAGCTTTCCAAACACCGTTTGGGCACTATGAGTATCGCGTCATGCCTTTTGGCCTGGTCAACACCCCTTCGGTGTTCCAGCGTTTCATGGACCACACGTTCTCTGACCTCCTGTTCCACTGCACCATAGTCTACCTTGATGACATTCGGGTATTTTCCAAAGACACCCAGCTCCACACCACTCATCTCCACCAGGTTCTGCAGAGATTACAAGAAAATCATCTGAAGGCTAATTCAGAAAAGTGTGTCTTCCAGGCTTCTGAAGTTCCTTACCTTGGGTTTATGCTTTCTTCCGAGGGCATTCGGATGGATCCCATCAAGATTGAAGCCATACTGCATTGGCCCACGCCCGGTTCCGTCAAGGAGGTTCAAAGGTTCCTAGGGCTTGCGAATTTTCATAGCAAATTAATTTCAGGCTTTTCCGACAGAGTACTACCCATCACAAGATTGCTTAAGAAGTCTTCTACGCCCTTTGTTTGGACCCCTGAGGCGAACCAGGCCTTTCAGCAATTGAAAGAGGATTTTTGCTCTGCTCCTGTCCTTCGCCAACCAGACCAAAGTCTAAGGTTTATCATAGAGACAGATGCCTCCGCAGCAGCCTTAGGTGCCGCTCTCCTTCAGGAACATGATGGCTTGGAATATCCCTTTGCTTACATGTTAAAAACCTTGAATGACAGCCAGACACACTATTCTGTCATAGAAAAAGAACTTTTGGCCATGAAATCTGCCTGCGAGGAGTGGCGTCACCTTCTGCAGGGAGCTAACCATCCTTTCGAATTAACAACTGATCATAAAAATCTCAAAGTCACCCAGAACATGGAATGTGTTAATTCACGCCAGGCCCGGTGGGCCCACTTCTTTGCTCAATTTGATTTCTTGTTGACCTACTTACCAGGTTCTAAGAACATTCTGGTGGATGCCCTCTCAAGAGGACCCTACCCAGGGGTTACCCAGAGACAACACCTTAGTCTCATGCTTCCAGATGTAAAGGTCATCTGTTCCGTAGATTCTTTTTTGGAAGATGTCCGCAGCGCCACACAGTCTTCTGGGATTCCTTCTTCAACTCCTCGCTCTGAGGAATTACTTATACAGGATGGGCTTTGCTTCCACAAACAACACCTATTCTTGCCCAACATCCAAACCCGTCATACTGCGCTGAAATGGTGCCATGATGATCCAGTGGCAGGACACAGGAGGGTGAAGAACACTCTGGATCTGCTGCGACGTCGATTCTGGTGGCCCGGTATGACCAAGGAAGTTACTACTTATGTGCATTCCTGTCCAGTGTGCTGTCGGTCGAAGTACAACACTCAGAAATCTATCGGATTTCTTCAGCAGGAAGGAGTGCCCAAGAGACCTTGGAGCATCATTTCAACCGATTTTATTGTGGAACTACCGCCTTCAGAAGGATGTTCTTGTATAATGGTTACTGTTGACTGTTTCACTAAAATGGCCCACTTCTCACCTCTGGTTGGTTTACCTTCTGCAGCAGAGATGGCTTCGGTGTTTGTTAAAGAGATCTTTCGCTTACATGGCACTCCAGATAACATAATCTCTGACAGAGGCACTCAATATACTTCCCGTTTTTGGAAAGAACTGTGCAATAGGTTGGGCATAGATCGTGCTTTGTCGTCAGGTTTCCATCCGCAGACCAATGGGCATACAGAAAGGACCAACGCCTCCCTGGAACAATACCTCTGGTGCTTCATTAATAGTCAACAGGGCAATTGGGTGAGCCTGCTGCCCACCGCAGAGTTTGCCTAGAACAACTCTATTCATAGTGCCACTGGCCTCAGTCCTTTTTTTTTGTTCCTATGGTTTCCATCCCAGCTTTATTCCTTCTTTGTCCTTTCCTCCATCTGTTACTCCTTCTGTGGATTGTTTGTTAACCAGCATTTCAGAAGCTCATAAGATTGCTGTTGAGAGTATACAGGCTAGTAGTCTTCGCTACCGCTCCCAGAGCAATCTCAAGCACCTACCCTCTCCTAATTGGCAGAGAGGTACCAAGGTATGGTTGTCGACCAAGTACCTACCCCGCTGGCTTCATTCGTCCAAGCTATCCCCCCGATATCTGGGTCCCTTTCCTATACTTCGCAGGATTAACCCTGTGGCCTTCGCCTTCTGTTGCCTAAGCACATGCACCGCCTTCACCCCATGTTTCATTCATCTCTTTTGAAAGAATTCAAGGTGGATCCTTATCATCGCCCTCTACCCCGTGATCCTGTTCCCACAGATATTCCTCCAGACGAGTATGAGGTGGCCTCCGTCCATGACTCCCGTTATCGACGGGGCCGGTTGGAATATCTGATCCATTGGAAAGGCTATCCCCATTCTGAGGATTCATGGGAGCCGGTTTCCCATGTGCATGCTCCAGTGTTGGTTCAGAAGTTCCATCGCTTGTTCCCTGGCAAGCCGGGGGGGGTTCCCCTTGGGAGGGGGCATACTGTCATACCGCCGACTCGTAGAAGCCACTGGCGGCTTTGGAACGCTTGGCGCTGGCGGCACCATTAGGTTCTTCCATCTTGGTTTTTCACTTCCTGGGTTTGCGGTCTAGTCTTTTAGTTCTGTCTCTTTCGTTTCTGTAATTAGCTCCACCTCTTTTCCTGCTCAGCGCGTTACAACTTTGTTTACCGCTCTGTTGCTGTGCTCTTCACGCTCGTACACTTTGCCCCTTTTTCAAGTGTACCGCTGTTTCCCTCTTCCTGCCTGCCTTTTCCTGTGGATTTTGAGTATCTCGCTACTCGTCTTTTCCAGCCCTGTCTTTCCCCTTTCACTTCCTTCTTACTTTTCCCCTTCGCTTGTTTTCCTTTTTTTAGCCCCGCTGCCTTTTGCTTTCGCTCTCTCTCTTACTGTTTTTATTCCTTTTCTCCTGCAACCCCTTTTCCACAGGTTGCTGCTTCCAGTACTCCGGAGATTCTCCTTTTGCTACGAAGCATCTGCTACGTTCCACTTACCTGTATCCTGTCTTCTGCCACATTACATCTACGACGTGCAACTTACCTGAGAACTGCGCTCCGCTACAACACCATTCAGGACTTCCGTTACAACACAGATCTGGGGCATCTTCCATCCGGTCCTGGACTAGTCAAGTCAAATCATCAATCCGCTGCAACAACCTACACAGAGAGGTTTTTTTTAGGCGGCTGCTTTTTTTTCCTCTCCAATTGGTCTCTGCGGAAAGAGGGTCACCTGCTTCCCTGTTTAGCAGGGAATCAGGGTGGCTTCTTACCGCGGAAGACCGTTCCTCTTCTCTAAAAAGAAGAAATCTAAGAAGAAGCTCCACATGTGCGAGATCTCATCGGAAGAAACAGGTGAGGAGGAAGGGGAGGTTGACACCGATATTGCTGATATACAACCTTTCACTGCAGATCGTGACAGTGGTGGATTTTGGGGACAGAAAGGATTGAGCAAGTGGCTTCACTCCGTTAATTGGGCTATAATTTAACGAATTCTTTGTCCATTAAGGAATGGGGTATCATGCTGAAAAACCAAAATGGTGCCCTTACAGTCCCACATGAAGAGGATCTTTAGGAAATGATGTCGTTTTTCTTGTCTTCCGATAATAAATTACTACTTGGGAAAGATCGAGCTAGTGATGCTGTTTGGTTTACATATTGCATCTCTGACTCTCGTCCCATGCCTGGATTCCATGCAGGGCACGCTTTGGAAACATTTTCTGCGGCTCAGAAGTTCTATCTCCAATGTAATTATTCACCACGAGTTGAATTTGATTTCACTTAATGCAAGATTCCAGTGGAAACAGCTGTCAATCTTCTATAAGTTTTTGTCTCCGTCACACAATTCCTTATTTGCAGATTTTCATCGGAACTTGGTAAAATGTTCTGTGTGATCTGTTACTTCATTCAGGGGTACTATGGCTAATCTGCTAGATAGAATTGGGTCATCAGAGTTGGAATTGTTGGGTAATCCCGGAGCGATAAAATCTAAATTGTTGAGGGACGATTGGAGACTGACCTTGGAAGCTTTGGGTTCTTATTCATCCTATTTTGAATACGCTATGTTCCCTCGAAGGTTTGGTGATCTTTCTGTATAACTTTTTTTTAAATGTGTTTATTTATAACCAGCACACAGGAGAACATATACAATAACAAATGCTTATCACCTCTCAGCATGCATATGATATGATGTCCCACCATCCCAGCCCCAGAAATCCCAAGCGGTTTTGTTCTTGGCCCTCATTTGGTCGGGCCCGGCGGTGAGTGTTCGATGGTAGCTTGGAGGGCTCTCGCGATCATGTGTGGTTTGTAGGTCAGGGCCGGGTAGTTCAGGTCATATTCTAGTACTGGTGCCCAAATGTTTGTAAATCGTGAGCAGGCCTGCTTTTGCTGCCGTGACCTTTTCGGCTATTAGAATGTCCCAAAGTTTAACCCACCAGAGGGTCATTAGGGGTCCCTCCATAGACTTCCAGGTGCGGCCACCATGATTTTGGCCGCCAACAAAAATTGAGATACTAGTGCTGCCCTCCTTCCTGTTCTTGGGTAGGAGTCTGGGAGTGGGATCCCCAGAAGGATTTGTTCAGGCGCTAGCGATAATGCAACTTGGGTGATGCCCTTTATTGTGGTGAGGCATTGGGTCCAGAACTCCCTTACTTTGGGGCATGTCCACCACATGTGGAAATAGGATCCTGTGTGACCGCAGAGTCGCCAGCAGTGGGGGTCTAAGGCCTGCTGAAAGTGGTGAAGGCGGGGGGGGGTAGTACCAGCGCAGAAGCAATTTGTGGGTGCATTCCCGATTAGTGATGCATCGGGATGTGGTACGCGTTCTTGTCCAGATGTCCACCCAAGTCTGGTCCTCTAGCACGTGGCCCAGATCCGACTCCCATTGGGGCATATAGGAAGGCTTAGTGTGGAGGGGATCCTCTTGCAGTAGTTTATAGAGGGCCAAGATCTTACCTCGGGCTGGCAGGTCATTTACTGTAAGCTCTGGTGGGGTAGGGGCTCGGGTTGCAGCCGCTCAGGTCTGGGGGTGGGAGCACCAGTGCCTCAGTTGGGCGTAGGTGAATCTGTCTCCACGAGATGGAATGTCGTTTTACATTGATCAAAGGTGAGGGGGGAGTCCCCTTCGAAGAGTTGTCCCAGCTACCCAGTTCCTGAAGTTCGTTTTGTCGGCTCCCAGGGAGAAGGCTGGGTTGAGGAAGACTGGGGAGAATGCGCTCAAGTCTCCTGGGATGCCTCCATGTCTGCAGGCCCACTTCCAGGCCTTTATTGATTATTTCGTAGAGGTCAATACATCTGGCCAACTCCGGCGTAGTGCGACAGGGATAAACAGCAGGAAGTGAAGGGGGAGCAGGAGACAGGATTGTTCGATCTCAACCCACTTTGGGCATCCTCATGCTTGAAAGTGGGCCAGCTGTGCTGCTATTTGGTATTTGCGGAGGTCCGGCACCCCGAGTCCTCCCAGTTTCGTACTGGCCATCATGGTTCTCTGGGGGATCTGCGCCTTCTTGCCCCTCCAGATAAAGTCAATCATTTTCCTCTGGAGTCGCTGTAGGGGGGGAAGGGGAATTAATGTTGGGAGGGAGGAGCAGGCGTAGAGGAATCTAGGGAGGACGTTCATTTTGCATGTAGTGATTCGGCCCAACAGAGAGATCTCCTGTGTCTGCCAACGGGTAAGGTCCTTTTCCAATTCCCCAAAGAGAGGGGGGAAGTTTGCCTGCTAGACTTTTGTAGGGTGGGCGTGGATCTGAACCCCCAAGTATGAGATATATTGAGTGCTCCATTGGAAGGCCATTGATTTTTTTAAAATTAATAGTGAATCCTGCTACATCCCCGAAACCGTGGATTTCGGTCAGAGCCGCACTCATGTCGTCTGCGTAGAGAGCAATTTTATGTTGAGTAGTGCCAATCTGCGGGCCGCTGATCCAAGGGTGTCTGCGAATTCGTTGAGCCAATGGTTCCATGGCCAAGGCAAAGAGCAGAGGGGATAGTGGGCATCCCTGTCTTGTTCCGCATGTGAGAGGAATTGGGTCTGATAGGCGGCCGTTGACTCTCAGCCGGGTCTAAGGGGCTTGGTAGTTTTCTAGGACTATTTTCTTGAAGGTCGGGCCAAAGCTGCAAGCCTTGAGGGTAATGCGCAGATAAGCCCAGTCCACTTTGTCAAAAGCTTTGGTAGCGCCCAGCGCCAATAGGGCAAATTGTTGAGAGTCCTGGTTGGCGACCTCTATTAGGTCTAGTGCTCTGCGAATGTTGTCTTTTGTCGACCTATGGTTTATAAACCTTGTTTGGTCCGGGTCTATAATGCTCTGCAGGATAGGTGCCAAGCGATTGGCCAGAATCTTGAAGTAGATATTGGCATCCAGGTTCACTAGAGAGATAGGTCTGTATGAGCTATTGTCTTGGGGATCCTTTCCCAGTTTGAGAATGAGGACTGTGGTGGACTCCTCCATAGTTGGAGTGACCGTACCCGAGGCCGCGAACGAGTTGAAGAGATGAGTTAGGGGGGCCACCAATTGGGGCCAGAAGAGTTTATAGAATCGGGTGGAGAACCCATGTGGGCCTGGGGCTCTAGGTTTCAAGCTTTTTATGGCTCCCTCCACTTCCTCATGTGTGATGGGCATTTCAAGTTCTTCTCTCGCCGTGGGAGTCAGGCGTGGGAGAGCCGCCTCTTGGATGTATGTCCGCTGCTCAATTAGGTCCCTCGAGACTGCCGTCACTATTCGTGACTGGTGGGCTGCCGCTAGGCTTAACTTCTCATGATACGCATAATGAATCACCCCCTGTGGGTCGTGGAGGCCTAGGATGGTGTTCCTTTTCTTTTCTTTGGCCAGCTTGCTTACCAGCAGCTTGTTGGCTTTGTTATTATGAACATAGTACCATTGTTTGGTTTGGGTAAGTAAGTTTTCTGTGGCGTCAGCATAATGAGCCTCGAGCCTTTTCCTTGCCATCTGTAGGACCCTATAAGACTTTGGGGACCAGCCCTTCCATTTATGAGTGGCCTTGGCGTCACGGACTTCCACTTCCAACATAGCGCGGGTCGCCTGCTTTTGTTTGTGGAAAGCTGCGCCGTGGGCAATCAATTCCCCTCTAAGGACCGCTTTCATGGCATCCCAGGTGTTGGCTGGGGAGGTGTCCTCGTTGCGGTTTTCAGCGAAGACGTTTTTAATAGTTCTAACGACCGAGTCTCTTACTGCCATGTCACTCAAGATAAGGTTGTATAAGTTCCACTGGCGGCGAGGGTGAGGGTCTGAGTTGTGGGATCGGATGATAAGTGAGACCGAAGCGTGGTCCGAGAGGATCCGGGGGCCAATAGTAACATCGTCTGTGAAGGCCAAAATCTGGAGGAGGCCAGCAGCAAATCAATTCTAGAGAAGGTGCGGTGCACATACGAGTAGAAGGGGAAGTCTTTCTCTTCCGGAGATAGCACTCTCCAAGTGTCGACAACATTCAGCGTACGGAACAGATGGAGCAGGGCTTTTGCCAACTTCAGGTCCCTGGCTGTTGGAGGGTGGGATCTATCTTAGAAGGGGTCCAGAGCCCCGTTAAAGTCTCCTCTGATGACGACTTGCCCCTCAATGAATGAGAGGTGGGACTCTCCTAGGTCTTGATAGAACCTTTCCTGGTGTTCATTCGGGGCGTAGGCCGAGATAAGGGTATAGAGTTGGCCAAGGATGATACATTTGATTGCGATAAAGCGACCTTGCCGGCAACGTAGGGAGTCTAGGATCTGGGGATTCAGCTCTTTAGCGAAATGAATGGCACTGCCTCCTTCTTGGTGCCGTTAGATGCCAGAGGTTGTAGGGGAAAAGATCTGCTCCGTAGGTGGGAGAAATCCGCCGGGATTAGGTGAGTTTTTTGCAGGAAAGGGATTGAGGTCCCGTCATCTTGCAGCCTTTGCAGGATGGATTTCCTCTTCGGAGGGGAGTTTAGGCCCCTGACATTCAGCATGGTAAACTTCAATATTAAATGCGGTGGCTGGCTCATCGGGCTCATTGACCGTGGCAGAGGGGTTGGGGGGGGTTAAAAGCAGCCATAGCTATGAGGGGTTGCCTGCTTTAGGCTCTCCTGTGGCTGAGGGTTTTTAGATAATCTCCAATGAGAGATACGAACTTCCAACAACGGCCTCCAACGGGAGGTCCAAACTGGGGCCAGGGGGACCAAATTTGAACTGTCGGTACTGCCCCTAGCTAACCAGGCTGTCATCAGCCAACATTGTCGAGATTCACTCCAAGGGTAAAGTGGTGGCATCCGCCCTGGAGAAGGGTATGGACCGCAAGGGGCCCGCAGCAGGCGTTAGTAAGCATGGTTCCAATGCTATGTGTTCTTTGGGTACTTCCCTGGTCTTCATGAAGCGGTGACAACCCCCTTAGGGTTGGGTGCGGACCCCATTGGGCCCGCAGCAGGGTAGGGTAGGCAAGTTTCCGATGCCATGAGTTCCCTGCACTTTACTTTGGCCATCATTTGTGTTTGCGGGTTTTCTGCACTCTTGTCCAGGGAGTACGCCTTGGCTTGTGGGAGGCGGTGCTCGGGTCAGGAGATCTCCGGCCAGGGGGGAGGACCCCGCCATCCCCGGGGAACCCGGGCGCAGGATTGATGCTGCATCGTCGAAATGACTGATGGTCCGCGTGGTGCCATTATGAGAGAACTGGAGAGCCGTCGGGAACAACCATCGATAGCGGATCTGCTGTTCTCGGAGGAAGAAAGTGAGAGGGCGTAAAGCTCTGCGCTTCAGTAGGGTCAGGGGGGAGAGATCTTGAAATATTTGGAGAGGAGAGCCCTGGAATGATAATTCTTCGCGTGAGTGACCAATTGCCGAGATGGCTTCTTTGGTGGTGAAAAAGTGGACTCTCGTGATAACATCCGGGAGGGAGTCCGCATCCGTGCCTCAGCGTCGGCGCAACCTACGCGTGCGATCAAGCAGGAGCTGGTTGTCGTCCAGATCTGGTAGCAATGATCGGAAAACGTTGCTCACATATTCAGGCAGAGCTTTGTCAGGGTTAGAGGAGGGAACACCTAGGATACGCAGGTTATTGTGGCCGGCGCGGTTTTCTAAGTCCTCCTGCTTAAATTCGAGGATCTCAGTTCTGTCTATGAGGGTCTGGATTGTGGGTTGCACCTCCACCAATGTGTTGGATTGTTCTTGGGCTAGGTCTTCAGATTCCCCCATCCTGTGTTCGATGTCACTGACTCTTTGCTCTGTTTGTTCCATTTTTGTGGTGAGTTCTAACATGCAGGATCTAAACTCCGCTTTGATGTCAGACATAAAAGCTTGGAGGTCCTCTTTGGTTGCTAGAGGCCCTTTATCCTCAGGTGCTTTATGAAGCGTGAGTTTAGGAGGGTATGCTTTCTTCCCCTTCTCTGTTGACAGTAGCAAGGTGGAAATAGCTGCGGATTTGGGGGGTTTCAGGGATTTAGCCATGGTTTCTGCCGAGAATGTGCCAGGTTACAGTTGCCGGGCTGTGGGTGGGATGCTGATTGACCAGCAGATAGTCCTAGGATGCTAACCCAGGGGCCCTGTAGACTTACTCAGGTGGTCACAGGTGAATGAAGTGGGCAGGGAGGCACCAGGAGGTGGCCAGGCCAATTTACGCTTGTAAACCCTTTGCTGCGGTAGGGTGGTGGGTAGCACACGAGGAAAGGGGCTCAAAGGGGTCCAAGGTTATGATGGTAGTAGGCACTCAACTCACCGCTTGTTGGGAGCTCCTGAAATGAAGGCAGGTGGGGGGAACAATCCTCTCCATTCTAGTTATGGTAGGAAGTGGGCAGGGGCGCCCCAGGAAGCTGTGTTAGGAGATGCTGTCAGCCAGGACTGCCCAGGAGGTTCCTAGAGAGTCCAAGAATCCATGGAGGATGTAGGTTAGGCCCTGGGGGGAGCGAGAGGTCTGTCTTGGGGGCCTCAAAGTTCCCTTTCGCATCCCTCAGTGGAGGGGTGCTCTTATGATGGGCTGTGGCCCAGCCGAGCTCGGCTGCAACTGGAGGTCTCCGGGCTGGAGGGGGCCAATGAAGCTCCTCGTGGTTCACTCCCAATCACCGGCCACTGGGTCAAGGCCGCCATCCAGAGGCATGTGGGGGCAAGGCACTTCAGAGCCTTTGTGAGGTGAAGGCCGTAGTTGTGGAATGCCACCCCAAGATGTTGCACTGGCATGGGAGCAGGAGCGGGTGCTATTCCCAGCACCCAGATGAGGGAATCAGGGAAGAAGGCCTCCGATAGTTCCTACCCCGCAGAGAGAGGGTCCTAGCTCCAGGGCCTTAATTCGGGGCACAAACAGTAGGTTGCTGTGGAGGTTGTGGAGAGCCTTCCTCCGCTCCCCACGCCAGCAGAGGGAGGATCAGCGTATTGGAGCGCAGCCACCTGCCGCCGTCCGTCGAGGCCTCCCAATGCGGCCAAGGGGTAGCCAGTGGCTTGGGGCCCCCCAGGAGCGGCCTCGCGGTTATTGCCCACACTACTCTGCATCCAGGGAGGGGCCAGCCACCCCGCCAGCAAGACCGCCGGCCTCAGGAAGGCAGGTGTCTGATGTGGAAGCCCACCAAGGGAAGCAGCTCTGCTCTTGGGGGGGGACCCACTCCTCGCGGGGGTGGCTAGTGGAGAAGCTGAATACCTGGGGAGCAGGAGCAGGCCGAAGGCGCTGGGGAAAAGGCATTGCCTCCGACAGATGCAGGCCGCATAAAGCAGGTTCCGGCTGGGCTCCATGCCAGGTTACGATCAGCATTGCATCCGCGACTCCGGTCCAGCAGTATGGGTCGGCGCCGATGAGCCCTGCTGGAGGGCAAAGGAGGATATCAGGGGTCAGCGGCTCCCCAGCGTGGTCCCAGAGTCAGCGAGGGCTGATGCTTCGTTGCAGGGGCTGAGCTGACTAGGCGGAACCGCCATCTTGGAATTGCCCGGCGGGCATCGCCAGCCGAACCCTCCCTGCATTTACAGGGTCCTCGGTTGCATTTCAGGAAAGGATCACTGCCAGTAGAACCCCCAACCCTACGCCACCCGAATTGAGTCTTTAGAGGGTTGGGTCATAGCGGGAACAGGGAGTTTTTAGTGTTCGCTGCGGTCCCCATGCAGAGTCCATTAGAGGAGCTGCCTCATCGCTGGCGCTCCAGGCCACGCCCCCATGATCTCTCCTTACTATATATCTTAAATCTTTTCCATGTCAGAGGGCTTGTATGACATATCTGCATTTCAGGTTAAACCAAATGAAGTCTAAAGAAGGTATCAAAAACTGGAAAAGTTCTTCTCCTGTAGATGATCTGTCACTGGCCTGACGCTTCTGTAATTTTGACAATACTACGGAATCTTTAAAACATTGGATCATGGACTGCTATTCATTAACTGCAATTAGATTGATTTTATTTGTTAAAGAAGAGGAGAGTTTTTGCTCCAACAATTCAAAGGAGATCTTGTGGTTGAGACTTATGTGGGGAGAAAACGTGTCTCTCCTTGCACTTGTTCATTTTTTAAATTCAATTGATTGTATGCAAATTGTATGAAATTGTTATATGAGATGTATGAATTTTAAAAACAAAGTTATTTTCTTTGATGGACGTGATATTCTTTTATGTTGAATGTTGTGTAACGTTTTCTATAAACTAAATGACAACAATAAAAATACAAAATGAATAAATAAAAAGGGGTGGTCTACATGGCTCGAGGCCACGCTGTCACAGCTCCAGTGGGTGAGAGCAGGGATGATTAGGATGGGACTCAGGAGAGCCCACAAACACCAAACCCACCATCAGGGCACAGGTGGCCCACAGCTGCCTCACAATGGCCCTTCGCCTTTGTTTCGCATTTTGCTTCACACATACTCTAATTTGCAATTTGTACAAGGCACTGGAGGCATGTTTGAAACAAGCATTGGCAATGTCAACAATATGGGCATTTGTGTAGGCATGGGAAAGGCCTTTGCCAAGCATTGCCGTAGTGGTACTAACTGGTAACTGATGATAGCAGGTGCGAGTACCTGGGCATCTAATAGCAGTGCCTGGTAAATGCCTAATACGAATACACAAGCCAAACCTGTTGGCTTTGCCAATGCTTGTTTTTAACAGGACTTCCGTCAAGGACATGCAGAGTGCTTATAAATCGAGTGACTAAAGGCAACTTTGCTAAGACATTTTATTACACCAGTAGTGGGTTTACAACTCCAATTAAGTAACGAACTCAGCTTTGAAAAAACACTGCAAGGCACTTCGAATACAACGTTTGATGGTAAGGCTTGATTAAAGCGAGCTCAAAGAGTTCTCATGAGGAGGTGTTTTTGGCAGGAACTGGGTGGGAATTGAGATTAGCATGGCCACGGCCAGTAAATGGGTAGGCAAATAACCAAACAGCACCTACAAGCTGTGTGTCCCTCCTTGTATGCCATTCCTCCCTATCTGTACTCCAATGCAATAGTTTAGGCTTATAGGTATCACAAGCGACACCTAATATCCCAAACTAGAACAAGCATTAGTAATGCCAACAGTTTGGGCTTTTGTGTAGGCATAGGAAAGACGCTTCCAAGGCACAGCTGCAGTGGTATTTACTGGCCATGGAGGGTAGCAAGTGCAAAATTGTGTGAGATACTGGGCATCTAATAGCAGTGCCTGGCAAATGCCTAATACGTATACACAAGCCAAAACTGTTGGTTTTGCCAATTGTTCTTTTTAAATGGACTTCAGTGAAGGACATGCAAAGTTCTTATAAATCGAGTGGGTGAAGGCAGACCTGGTAAGAGATTTTTATTACACCAGTAGCAGGTTTACAACTCCAATTAAGTTATTACATTTCACAAGACTGCTTTGAAAAAACACTTCCAGGCATTTTGAGTGCAAACTTTGATAGTAAGGCTTGATTAAAGGAAGGTCAAAGAGTTCCCATGAGGAGGTGTTTCGGGATGGGAAGGGCAAGAACTGGATGGGAATGGCCATAGGGATTAGCATGGGCATTCAATGGGTGGGCACAAAACCAAACAACACCTACAGGCTGTGTGTACCTCCTCATGTCCCATTCCTCCACATCTGTACTCTAATGCAATAGTTTCGACTTATAGGTCTCACAAGCAACACCTAATATCTCACACTAAAAAGACATAAATAAAAATCAGAGAGACCATCATTGGTTTGCAATGTGTGCACCTCTCGGGTACTCTTAAAAGAAAAACCTGGGCTGACTGTGGATTCCCTGCCAGAGAAGGGAATGTGTGATGAAAAAATGATAGTAATGAAATGAGCGATCTATGTTTCTCTGCATGCCGTCAGCTGCATGCTTGATGTGGAAAACAAAAATGTATTTGTTCACTGGAGAAACCTTACAAGCCACTTGCGGCTTCAGGTCTGTATTAAAAAAAAATAACCAGCGGGCATGATCTGGAGTGGCTCAGAGATGGCTGCATAGATCCAGGGCTCTAACCAGCAGCCAATCAGACAGATATTCCTTGATGTCACATGAAACTGAATGCCCTGAACCTCATTGGATGCAGCACCTGGAAGTTGGGAGAGTTGCAGTGATCTGGGGATAGTGACAAAAGAGGAGCAGAGTGCAAGGAGACCGATTTTGCCTTCCCTGCAGAAGAAACTAAGATGGTGGGCACACCTTTGCAGTCTTAATCCCTGGCACCCCTGTCTCACAGGAGAGTATGAAGATGCCTAGATGCTTCACTCCCTGGTTCTTTCTCCCCCACTTCCGGCAGCAGTCCCCTGGGGCACCTCTTGAATAATGCCTCGGCGGGTGCCACTCCCGTGGCGGCATGTGGGGTGGTGCGGTACACCCGCAGAAACTGATAGAGGGCGCGTTGTAAGGATTGCCCCTGCCCCTGAGCAATTCGGAACGTTTTATTCAGGGTCCTCATCAGTCTCTCGGCGTCCCCGTTTGCACGGGGCCACAGGGGGGAGATCTTCCTGTGTTGTATTCCGCAGCTCTCCATCAACTCGGAGAACCGCTCACTTTGGAAGGGCGATCCATTATCAGAGCATAGAGTGTGGGGGAAACCATGGGCCGCAAATATCTTCTCCATGGCCACCACCACATGCTCAAAAGCCACCGACTCGACGAACTCAACCTCCGGGTATCTCGAGTGTTCATCTACTATCACCAGGAAGTGAGTGCCCACTGATGTTGAACCAAAGTCAGCGTGGACGATCTCCCAGGGCCTCGTGCCACGGGGCATTGCCTCAATTGCAGGTTCTCGTTGCAGCGGAGAGGCCGCCTGACACCATACACAGGCTGCCACGAAATCGTCCACCCTTTTTTCCAACTCCGGAAACCAGACTTTCGAGCGGATCCGCGCCTTGGTCTTAGCGGCGCCCTGATGTCCATGATGGGCGAGATGGATCACGTCGCTCACCTTCGACCGTGGGATGACGATCCGGTCACCCCGGAGTAACAGCCCTGAGTCGGAGAACGACAACTCCTCCTTCACCTTCCACAACTGCTCCAGCGCTGTTCTGGCTTCCTGGGTGCGCCCGGACACGGCTCCGAGGACGGACTTCCAGGACCCACTGTGCATTGTGTCCTTCAAGATCCGAAAACACTCGTCCTCAGCCGCAGCAGCCTCCAACTCCTCTAGGGACATCGCATTTGGCGTTGCCGCCTCCACCACCATTCGTACATAACTGTCCGCCTCTTCTCCGCAAGTGTCATGTCCATCTCCCCCACCTACTCCCGGATGACGAGACAGGTAGTCCGCGGCATTGTTGGCCCCCGGCCGATATACCAGGGTGACTGAATACTCGAGGAGGGCGAGCATCCACCTCTCAATTCTAGCTGGTGGCTTTGACGATGATCCCACTAGAATCGGAAGCAGCGGTTTGTGATCAGTCACCACCGTCACTGGACGTCCCAAGACATAGAGCCGGAAATGCTTGCAGCCCCACAGCACTGCCAGGGCCTCCCGCTCGATCTGGGAGTACCTCTGTTCCGTTTCGGTGAGCGCTTTGCTTGCATATGCCACAGGTCGAATAGCCCCGCTACGGTCCACTTGAGTCAACACTGCCCCCAGCCCGAAAGGACTCGCATCCACCACAATCTCCGATTCCAAGGCGGGGTCGAAAAACGCCATAGTATCTCCCGCTGTGAGGGCACCCTTAATGTCCTCAAAGGCGGCCTGTTCGAGAGGGCCCCAATGCCATGGTGACTCCTTCTTGGTCAACGCCCGGAGTGTTTCGGATCTTGAGGCTAAGTTCGGGATGAACCGCCCGCAATACGTTACCATCCCCAGGAAGCTCCTCACGTCCGTCACAGACTCGGGGGCCTTCGCCGCTTTGATGTCCTGCACCTTCTTCGGGTCTGGCGACACCCCCCACTCCTTGAATATGAAGCCAAAAAATTCAATCGAGGGGCGCATGAACTCACACTTCTCCCTGTGCAGGGTGAGGCCCAACGATTGAAGTCGTCTTAGAGTGTCCTCGAGCCTCTTCATGTGATCCACTTCGGTTTTGGCAAACACCAGAATATCATCGCTGATGTTGAGGACGCCCTCTAGATCTGCTAGGGCGCCCCTGATGATGTTTTGGAACACTTCAGCGGCAGACGACACTCCAAAACTCAGCTGGGCGAGGGAAACCTGCCTACCTCAGCGAATATGTTGTGGGACGATTGATTCGCGAACTGGGGTGATAAGATCTGGGTGGATGACATTAAAGGGGTTTTTGTTTTGGGTGTGCAGTAGTGTTTATGTTAGATGTGTGGTTTTCCTGGTTAATAAAGTTACTGTTAATCCATGTTCGTGTTCCTCCCGGAAAAGGAGGAGTGTGGCGCTGCCCGATGACGGGCCTACGCGGCGGCGTGACGTTTCACGCCGCCGCGCTAAGTATAAATAAAGGGGGCGTTCCCGGCCGCATCAGAGCGACCGGGAAGCCCGAACACGAAGGACTGGTGTCTGGTGGTTCCTTCATGTGTCGGGGGCTTGCGGCATCGCGTGGGGGCTCTGACCCGCCACCAACAGCTACTATCTACACCCTCTTGAAGCTCGGCCAAGGGACTATGGGAGAGGCCCTGGAGAACCCGTAGTACTGACAGTCTCAGGCGGAGAACGGGGAGATCTCTGTGGCTTTACCCATTGCACAAACTGAAGCAGGAAGCGTGCTGGCGTGTGCTATAAGGACACTCAAGGGATAGTTACTGAGGAAGGGGGGAGGAAGAGGAGGTGCCTCTTCGAGGAAGAGGCGTTTGGTTTAGAGTGGAATTATAACTACATCCTTGACAGTCAAAGACGTGCCCTGTCGTCCTCACATGCATGAGAAACATGTGCGAGTGAAACCAACAACTGGCGATGAGGATAAACACTTGTGTTGGTGGTGCCAGCGGCGTGCACTGCAGCCGTCCTTTCCACCGGCCGTACCAGAGCCCACCCGCCGTCATCCAGGCGTCCTTGTTGGGCCCAGCGTCCATCCGTTCATCTGTGCTGCAAAATTGGACCTCGTAGGACCCGCCCGCAACTGCGCAGAAGTCTGCGCCGACTCCTTTACTCCAGGTGAATACATCGGGGGAGACTGCCCACAGGACTGGGGAGGTTCTCCCTGTATACCGCGCATTCCAGGAAGGAGTGCACGTGTGCTCGGGAAGGACTAAGAGGGGAGAAACATGTACACAGGCCCGCCCAGCCACGGTCATATCCAACGGCCCACACCACACAGCAAAAGGGCCACCCAGAGAGGGACGCCAAGGAAAAAATATATATAAGCCAGTGCGAAACAGAGCAAAGGTGGCCACAAATAAGGAAAGGGCCGCACCGTTATGCACAGGACTAGCCACAAATGTCCACGCCCTGCGCAGGACATGTGCACACTCGTGCACCACAGCAGCGTCGCAGCCCCATACCGCACAGGAATGATTGTACTACATAGGGTGCCTACGGCAAGGTACGGCCCATAACAATCTAGCTACACCACAACCCTGCACACCTACCGTCATGGCAGACCAAGTGGCACAGCTGTCCACCAGCAGCATTGCTTTCCTGAGAAAGCCTAGCCCATTCAACCTACAGCCACAGCCTCACAGAGGTTGCAGATGGACTTCCTGGGTCGAAGACTTTGTCGGATGCATTACAGTGGCAAGGGAGGAGAAGTCACCAGTGTTGGAGGACAGACATCTTCATCAATCTGGCGGGGACAGAAGTCAATGGGATCATCAACACCATCCCGGCTGAAGAGAAAAACACCTATGACGATGTAGTAGCAGCGTTGAACAAGAAACTTGTGATACAAACTAACAGGGACGATGAACAATATGAATTTAACCAGTGACAACAGATGTCCCACGAGGCTGTGGAAGAGTTCACTACGTGACTACGCCACAAGCTAGTACACTGCCAATTTTTAGTATTCTCAAATGACGAGGCAATCCGACTCCGGATCATCAAAGGCTGCACATAATCCATGTTGCGAAAACAGCTCCTAAAGAAACCCCTGACGAAGTAATAGAGATGGCAAGAGTACACGAGAGAGTGGCGATCCAAGCATCCGCCATTGAGGCACCGAAGAAGAAACCAGAGAGGGATGAAACAGTGGCAAACATCACCAGCACAAACCACCAAGCCTTTTCAAGAGGACCACAGAGGGAAAGATACCCGCAATGAAACAAGGACCACATCAGCAGAAACTGTGTTATCAGTGTGGTCAGATCTTTCCTCATGCAGGCCCCTGCCTGCGATGAACCAGCGATGCACCAGCTGCGGCAGGGAAGGGCATTACCAGGCCGTCTGTCAGGAAGGGAGACCGTTTCCACCAACCCGCCAGGCCCAATCAACGTCAAACAACTGGAGACAACCTTCTAGACTGGGCCCGCCGATAGGGCAGTGGAGACAGCCGCAGTTCTACCTACAACAGCAGAGGAGGATGGTAAGTGTGATGGAACAAGGCATTGACTACAGGGACATACCCGCACATGACCAGCTGTCAAAGGCTGAGTACTACACCGACTGGACTGGTTACACAGATTACCCATACGCCAACTGGGATGAATTCTTGTACGGCCAGGACCTGGAATTTCTCAATGAGTTCATCAATCTCATGCAAAGGGAACAAGACTGCAGCAAAGTGTCCAAAGTGCTTGTGACAATGGAGAGGGTCACCCACCAGTTCCTCATAGACAGGGGAGCCACTGTTGATATTATGGGAGAGCAGGAATTGCTTTTGTCAGGAACACCCCACGAGTTGACTTCGTCAAAGGCAAGAATATTTCAATGGGGAGCCAGTGTCCCTCTCCGATCTTTGGGGCAAGTGCGAAAGGAATTCCTGTTCAGAGGGAAGGAAGTAGACGCTATCACCCACTTATTATCGAGCCCGGTGCAGGGAAAATGCCTACTCAGCTACCATACAGAAACAGGGCTCCTCCTGATAGATATAAAATTCCAGGGCAATGATGTAGTAGTATGCAGCGGGGTTCAATACAGCAACAAAGCCATCTGCCACCTAAAGAGCTCACAGGTCAACAAGGAAATGATCAAGGAAGCATTCTCTGAGCTCTTCCAGGGGCTAGGAAAGCTGGAATGTAGTGTCATATGTCTACACATCGACGAGCGAGTCAAGCCAGTCCCACAACATCCAAGGTGAGTGAGGTTCCGCCTGCAGGAAGCCGTATCAAGGGAGCTGCAGCAGCTATTGAACAATGACATTATAGAACATGCAGTGGGGCGCACACCATGGAACTCGCCCCTGGTCATGGTGCCCAAGGATGGAAACTGCCTTCGACTCTGCATGGACATGAGGTTAGCAAACACTGCGATTGAAAGAGAACTGCACCCAGGCCTGAAAAAAGAGGAAATGATAGTGAGCTTGAACTGCGCCACAAAATGTTCAAAACTAGACCTCAACCAGGGGTACCACCAACTGGATCTGCACCCTGACTCCAGGGGGATAACAGCATTTGCGACGCACAATGGCTTTTTTTCGATACAAGCGGCTGAATTTCGGTATTTCGGCAGCCACTGAGATCTTCCAGGAGACTATAAGACACCTATTTCTCTCAGTCAGGCGAGCTTTCTACTACTCAGACGACATCCTGGATATTTCCCATCTGTGAAAGGTACAGTGAGCAAAAATCAGATGGCTGAGAACTCTCAATGTGGTTAACAACCACTGAACAGGTTATCATGCCTTGTTCCTCCGAGAGAGGGGCGCCTTCTACCTTTGTTGGACATCCTGGTGTATGGCACCACCCAAGAGGAGCACGACCAGGCACTCCTGGATGTGTGTTCCATCCTGAAGGAAGCAGGGCTCACCCTAAACTATGATAAATGCAATATTAGCAAGGACAAATTAAGCTCTGATGGCCACATCTTCTCGGGAAAAGGGATACAACCTGACCCAGACAAAGTACGTGCCATCAACGATCTGCATGCACTCACCCACATGGGAGAAGTTAGATCCTTTCTGGGTATGGCCATATACTGTGCAAGATGCCTATAGAGATACACCGTCACCACCGAACCACTGCAGCAGTTCATAAGGAAGGGCAAGCCTTTCCGGGGGTCCCGTGAATTCTAATCAGCGTTTGACACGATCAAGTCGGAACTCGCAAGCGCCACACACCTGTCATACTTCAACCCCCTGTAGCACACAGAACTGCTGGTGGATGCCAGCCCAGTTGGCCTACGGGCCATTCTGCCACAACGGGAAAGGCAGAGGCCCTGGTGAACTGCGTAGTGGCATTTGCGAGCAGATCCATATCTCCAATAGAGAGCTTGTACTCCCAGGTGGAAAAAAAGAGCTTGGTCGCAGTCTGGGCATGCAAATACTTCCACCACTTTGTGATAGGGAAGAGATTCACCCTTGTGACACACCACAAGGCCCTGTTATCACTGTTCAGGAATCCAAGGACCAAAATGCTGCCCAGGTTCCAGAGATGGGGCATCCGCCTCCAGGAATACGACTATACCATCGTGCACAGACCCGGGGCAGACAGCAACCCGGCTTACTACATGTCACGACACCCAACAATGGACATATCCCCGCCAAGGGAAGGGGACACGGAGTATCTGTGCTACGTGACGTAACAAGCCCTACCACCTGCCATCACCACCGAAGACCTGGCAAGGGCAAGGCAGGCTGACCCGTCCACCAGATGGGCCATGGAACCTCACAGCCTCAAACAAATGGAGAGACTACAAAAGGCTGTCATGTTACATGGCGAAGGTTAGTTCAGAACTAGCTGTGTCGGAACAGGGGATACTGCTGAGAGGCTGCTGCATTGTTATCCCATCGTCCCTCAGGAGGGGGGTGGTGAAACTAGCACACAAAGGCCACACAGGGGTAGATGCAACCAAGTGCCTGCTCTGACAGTCAGCATGGTTTTCACTAATAGACAAAATGGTAGCGGAAGTAGTATGGAGTTGCCTACCGTGTCAGTGTGCGATAATAAGTGACCCGCCACCCCCCATGCAATGGACACAGATACCTGAAGATGTGTGGAAAGAGGTTGCGATGGATATTTACGGGCCACTCAAGACTGGAAACTACCTGTTAGTAATAGTGGACGAGTTCTCAAGATTCTCCATTGCCAAACACATGTTATCCACGTCTTTTGCCCAGATCGTTGGGGTCATAGATGAAGTGTTCAGCGAGTGGGGCATCCTTGATACGGTCAAGACAAACAATGGACCACCGTTCAGTGCACAGGACCTTTACGGATATGCAAAACACATGGGGGTCACACACAGGAGGATAACATTGCTTTGGCCACAAGCAAATGCGATGGCCGAAAGGTTCATTTCTTCAATCAAGAGGGCCATCCAAAAGGCCACCATCGAAGGCATGTCAATCCAGCAAGCTGTATGCCGCATGCTATGTAATTACAGGAATGCACTGCATTTGGTGACAGGAGTGCCACCTGGAGACCTCATGAGAGCATATCAGGCAAGACATGCCCACCCCCAGGGACCAATGGGCCCTCAAGGCGCCAGGAGGAATGGGACTTTCTAGAGGAAGAGGTGGTAGACAGAGACGCAAAGGTGAAAGAAGCCACGAAGGAAAGAACAGACCAAGCTTGAGGAGCATGGGCAAAAGAGTTCAAGGAAGGACAAGAAGTGCTTGTGAAACAACGGACACAAAGGAAGACGGATGCAAATTAAGATAGCATACCCTTTTGGGTCACCGAAGTGAAAGGGACGATAGTGACGGCTGCCAACCCTCAGAGGGAAGTCACGAGGAATGCATCGTTCTTCAAGCACTTTAGGCCAGATGCTGATACAGGACAAGAGTGATGACAGTGGAGAATGAAGGAAGAGATATTGAGAGCCATGGCCTGCTACCAGCGGGAAGTGGCGAAGAGACAGACCTGAAAGGACGGCCAAAACGAATCATCAGAAGGCTGTGCCAACTCATCGAGGAGGTGTAACGGAGATGGAAGGAGATATGTGAGGGGGAGGTGTTACAAAAACACTCAAGGGTTAAGTGACTGAGGCAGGGAGGAGGAAGAGGAGGAGCCTCAGAGAGGAAGAGGCGTTTAGTTCAGAATCAAATTATTAGTAAATCTTTGAAAGTGATAGACGTGGCCTGTCGTCCTTGCGTGCATTAGAACCATGTGCGAGGGAAACCAACCGCGTGGATATTGACTTTGTCGATCTCATTTCAACACTTTGTTTATCCCCGGTGATCACCTGTGAAGTGTGAGTAGTATATTCTGACTGTAGATGGGATGGATTACCACATGCAGGCCCAAGTAGGCACAGTCTCTGGCTCCCCCTCACCCAGGCTTAATGGTCATGGTAGTGGAGTGAGTGGACTATGAGAAGGATGGGAGCAGAGATAACATCATGAGGCGAGTGAGTATACAGCACTGAGGGTCTTCCCAAAAAGCCTCGCTGAGAGACTTCCTGGGGAGGAGGAGAGGCTGCCTGCATTAACTGTGGGAATCGCCTATACCCTCGCCAGCTGAATGTTACTGTTGGTCTTTTGGAGTGCCCTGTCCAGAGTCGGTGGGTGTGTGTGTGTGTGTGTGTGTGTGTGTGTGTGTTTTACTTGTGTAGAATAATGCTCCGAGTGTGTTACTTGTGTAGAATAATGCTCCCATGCTGCATGCAGTAAGAGAATGAATGATGTGCCTCATGTGATGAAATGACAGCAACATTATCTCTACTGACTCATGGGTGCAGTGTTATGCGCCTCCCCCTTGGAAGCAGATATGTCTTCAATTGAAATCTGGAGCTGTGGGTGGTTTCCATGGACAGCATAACTTGTGACTGCTGCAGCAGGTCGAGAAGTAAAGTGCCCTGATCCTCATCTCTGAGCCTGTTACATGCCGACTGATGAAGGGTCTGCATGCCCCCCAAAAAAATTACACAAAACAAAACTAAAAAACACAAACTACTTCTCACCAGAATCTATACACCACTCTTCCTCAGAAGTCTCAGGTAGAGAAAGAAATGGTGGTTGCTCCGTCAAACATTGCTGGTCTAATGAAAGCTGCTGGATGCTAGCCTGGCAATGCCCCAGATAAACTACAAGTAGACGTTAAAAAATAAATAAATCAAATTCACCAGGATCTCTACTCCTTCATTTTAGCCGTAAGTGCGGAGGTTACCGTTGTGGGAGAAAGAGTGGATTCTGATGAAATGTCAGTGACATAAATTTCCTATTTGACAGAAGTGAAGATGCTGAAAGTCATGCCTCCACAGAGAAAAGGATTGGCTTGATTGAAGTGGTCTAGGGGAAAGCATACACAAATTCTTCATGGGGATGCATGCTGTGATTATAACCTAATCCTGACAAAATTCAACTCGACTACGTACATAGTGTTAACCCTAAAAGTCGGATGTTCTCTTAAAGTTCCACTCCTTTACAATCAGAGGAAATTAACTCCATAAAACAATAGAGATGCAAACAGTGTTGTATCAAGATCAAGTTTGCTATTACTTCCAGGACCTCTCTGCTGTAACATGTCAATGGAGTTAGATCATGAAGCCAATTACAGTTTTTTTACTAGGAAGACATTCCCTTACGAAGGGATGTTCCCATTTGCTGTGGCTTTTAAAATGATGGAAAGAAATGCAACGCAGTGTGAGTGACGTTTGTGAGGATGCCAGGATATTGGAGATTTCCATTCCAGATCAGTTCAAGAAAAAGCATATGCAAGTTCCGCAATGGTGGTCAAGGCGGAAGCAGCTTAAGCCCTCAGCTCCTGAACTCCTCCCTGAAGTCATTTTATTGCTGATATGAATTCCAAGAAAAAGATCCTGGAACCTGAAAATCCTACTTCTAAAAAACAGAAACAGATTGCAGAAATGAATGAGGAGAATCCAAGTATTCAGGATTTGTACAAATTCATGCGCGAGGTGGCCATGGACATGGTTGAAGTTAAGACTACTATGGCTGAATTAAATGTGAAAGTCACCCATTTGGATACAAGGGTAACGGATTTGGAAAAGAAGTGCTCTGATATGGGATCTGAAATGGCTGGGAGCTATAGAACCTACAAGATATTGAGGGCTGATGTCCAGAAGGAGAAGGATCATCGCCTGGAGATGGACTTGAGATTGCGAGAGAGAAATCTTAGGCTAGTTGGAGTTGCAGAGCATTCAGACCCTAAAAGTGAAAAGCTGCTGCCATTGATTTTACAGATTTTTAAAGAATGCTATGGTGTGATTTCTCTTCTAGAAAGTGACATTGACCATGTTTATCGGGTTGGTAAGCTTCCTGGCCTAAAACCTAGGCACATCCTGGTGTCTTTCGCCCTGGCAAGGATGAAGGAGTCTTTAGAAGTTGCCTCTAGGGGCAAGGACTATGTCATCTTTAAAGGCAAGCCTGTTTATGTGTTCCCTGATTACCCTAAGGAGGTGATGGAGGCAAGGAATATTTTTAAGGCAGTAAAGGAGCGTGCCAAATCTCTACAGATAAAGGCTTTTTTGAACAGGTTTAATAATCTAACTTTGGTTTTGCCTGATGGCAATAGATCCACTTCAGATCCTCAGGAAGCCCTTACTTGGCTGGATAAGATTCGTGCTTCTGACAACAATAACATTGCTGACTGAACGTGAGGCAGAGTTGATTTTTTTTCACTTATCGAATCTTTTATCATAATTGGTTTTGTATATCCTTTGTATTGGTTAAAATGGCACACAGGAAAGATTTCAGTTACCGTTTTTTCATTTGTGCTTGGAACCTTCATATTGTTTGGGCTTCGTAAGATGCGTACAGCTTTATCCGCAGAGTAAAGCACCTTACTATTGTTCCGATCAGCTGACATGCTTTGGATGCGGCTCTGCAGAGCTGGTTGGCTGTGTCGATACCCGGAAATGGCCAACGCTGTGAGAGCCTGCGTCTCCCTCTGCCCTCTGCAGCTACCGGCGGCTGAACGACCCTCACTGTTGACAAACTAAAACGGCAACCTTGAGTAAGTGTATCATAATATACAATATATGGTGGCTGCGTGACAGGACGTCTTCCTGTAGCTAGCTCTGTGCGGGGCGTAGCAGCAAACGTAATTAGCCAGCAGATCACAGCTGATCAATGGACCACGTGCATTGTTGCCCTGCTCGCAACACACTGAGTCACGTGGCCTCCAACAAATCCACATGGGCAACAAACATCACAAGACCGTTGAGTTGTGCGCATTATTGCTCTGCACGTACTGCTATGCTGCTGTGTCTGGCTCCGTTAAGGTGAACTGGAGAGCTTGTATTTAATGATGCAGAACATTCGTGATTTCTAAAGAGTGGGGGGAGCTGGCACCTTGTCTCAACCACCCGGGTGTCTCCTCGACACTGACAGCTTAGTTGATGAGGATGGGGTGTTTGTAGGCTCCATGTTGAGTCCGCACCGCTGCCTTTTTGATTGGGCCGACATTCACAACAGGAAGCTTGTCATTAATATGGAATGCACATTTTCATTGTACTGTGACAAGATTGAACGGAAACTTTATTTATGTGAAGACTACGTCGCTGATTTCATACACGGCTGGAATTTTTAGACATTTTTTCATTTGTTCCAGCTGTACAATCTGGTTTCATGCTCGTGCTATGCTATTTGAAATTTGTTTCTACATCTGCTTACATGTTGCAAATGTCGTGTCATTGCTTTTTGACAGCTGTTGCTTATTCATCCTACTAATGCTGTTGTTACTTGGGTTGTTTGAGATGCTGCCTTTCGAGGTGTGCACACCTTTAGTGTCCACCTTGATGTTGGGATCTTGGATGTTTGTGAGGCAAGAGACCTGCTGATCTTTTTGGTTCTTCTGGGTGGGATGAGATAGAGGCTGTTAAAGTGTGATTGTTACTCTGTGCTTGGCTTGGGACTTATCATAGGATTCAATACATGGTGCTTCCCTTGGGTTTGGGAGGAGTGCCGGGGGTGTTAGGTTGGTCTTTCTTTGCTTATTCAACGTTGGCGTCCTTTTTCTGTTTCAGGGGGTGTGGGATTGTTTCTTTTTTGTTGTTTTTAATGTTTTTAGAATTTGATTTTTTTTTTTGTTGATCCTCAGATGGACTGTACTGATTGTTATCGCAAACCGAGAAAGGAGTTACATTTTTGCTCATTTCGGACTTTGATTGAGGATTTGGATCTAACGGATTGTTGGAGGATACAACATCTGGACTCTAAAGAGTTTACGTTTTTTTCTGGCTCTCATAATTATTACTCGAGAATTGATATGTTTTTTACGGCAGGTGGGGCGACTGACAATTCTTTGAGCAGTCGGATTGGTTGCATTGCGGTCACGGACCACGCACCCATTTTCCTGAATTTGTCTTTGGTTTTTGAATGCTGTAGAACCTTTCAATGGAGGATGAACACCTCCATTCTTCAAGATGAGGCTATTTTTGATAAAATCAGAATGGAGGCTGAATACTTTGTGAAAGAGAATTGCTCTGAAGAAGTTAGTTGTAGTGTTACTTGGGAGGTGTTCAAGTGCACGATGGGGGGTATTGCTTTGGGCTTATCTTGTGGAAGGAGGAAAAAAATGGCGAAGGAGCGGTTGGAGACTGAATCACACATTGCCGAGGTTATGAATAGTTTGGTGCGTGATGATGCTGACAAGAGAAGGGAATTGAAAAGGCTGAAAAAAGATTTGAATGATGTCCTGGGTGCTAGAGCTGAAAGGGATTTGTTTAGGATCAAATGCGCCTACTTTGAGAAGGGAGAAAAATGTGATAGGTGGCTTGCCTACAGATTACAACAACAGGCTTCGGACAGGGCTATTACGTCAATTAAGGATGTGAATGGAGTGGTCACTTTTGATCCGCGTGCAAGTAATACTGTTTTCAGGGATTTCTACAAGACTTTGTATGAGAAAGAATCTGGTGCCTTAAATCGTTATTGCTTCTTTGATGGTTTGAATGTTCCAAAATTTTCTGATGAGGAGATGACTAGTTTGAGTTGGCCAGTGACTTTGGATGAGATTAGAGTGGCTGTTTCCTCTCTCAATTCTGGGAAAACGCCAGGACCTGATGGCTTACCGGCCGAATTTTACAAGATTCTTCCGGAAGCAGCGCTGGGGCTTTTGAGGGATATGTATGTTAAGTCTAAGGTTGGTTTTCTTCCGGAATCAACCAATCATGCCACTATTTCTGTATTTCTGAAAAAAGGGAAGACGGTTTCTTACCTTCCAGATATCAACCGATAAGTTTGGTAAACACAGACAACAAAATCCTGGCTAAAATTCTTGCTCTACGCATTGGGGATGTAATTCAATGACTTATTCACACGGATCAGTCTGGCTTTATCGTAGCTAAATCGTAGAGCTTCTAGCAATATTCGAAATCTTCTGCTGACTATATCACAGGCCCAGAATTTGGATGAGGGTGTGGCTGTGGATTCTCTTGATGCTGAGAAAGCATTTGATAATGTTGATTGGCATTACGGTGCTGAGAGCAATGAATTTGGGAGATGAGTACATTTCCTGGGTTTCCCTTCTGTATGTTCGTCCCACGCAAATGTTAGAACGAATGGTTTGATATCTGATGCTTTCAGTCTTTGGAAAGGCACCAGGCAGGGGTGACCAATTTCACCCTTACTTTTTGTTCTAGCCATTGAACCGCTTGCTATATCCTTACGGGGTGAGTTGTGCTTGAAAGGTATGTCCTACCATGGGGTTGAGCAGAAATTGTGGTTTTATGCAGATGACCTTTTATTAGTCCTTCGGGATCTGGTGATTTCTTTGCCAGCATTGATGAACATCCTGGATCGTTTTCATGCGGTGGCTGGCTATAATATAAACTGGTCGAAGACTGAGGTTTTACCGATCACAGGGAGATGTGACAAGTCTATGGTGACTGGATAAGGGTTTCAGTGGTGTCCTCGTAAAATGAAATACCTGGGAGTTTGGTTGACTCTGGTTATAAATGATATGCCGGAGGTGAACTTGAGTGAGGTTTGTCTTGAACTGAGATCTTCTACGCAAAGGCGGTCAGCTTTGCGCCTATCGTTATGGGGCAAAGTGAACGCCTTGAAGATGGTTGCAGCACCCAAAATCAATTATATTTTAAGTATGCTCCCTTTGAAGATCAATTAATGCTACTGGAAATTGATTGATGTGACTCTTCAATCCTTCCTCTGGGACGGGAAACCTCCTAAATTGAAATTGTGGAAATTACAGTTACCCGTGGAGTGGGGGTCTGGCGGTCCCCAATTTTAGGGCGTATCATCTTGCCTTCTCTTGCCAATTTTTGCTTCCGTTTCTGGCTGATTCTAAGACAGCTTAGGCGGTGGTGGAGTTGAGCACTTTGGGTTCTCTTGCCCCGCGTGCTTTGTTTATGGCAGCTGGTGGACGTGGTGGGAGATCTTGTTTGACTGGTTTTTCTGAGGGATTTGTGAAAAGACCTTCATAATATGTGTGGCGCGGTTGCGTTGAAATCTCCTTTGGCTTTGATTTGGCTCAATAAGGCGGTAACGGAGGGCGGCAGACCTATACTGTGGCCGGAATGGCTTGTTGGGGGAGTTCATTGGCTTGGCGATGTCTACAGAGATGGGAAATGGATTGATTTTGATGTGTTGTGTTCAACTTTCACTATTGATAACCCTTCAGTTGCAGACTATAGGAAATTGAAGAGATACATTGGTGAGGTGGATGGGAATCAGTCTTTGGGATTGGAGTTTTTTACAGAGGGTTGTCAGTCTATTGCAAGCAAGATCTATCACCGGATGGTTGCTAATTTCAGAGACAACACTCGCCTACTAGATGAATGGGGTAGAAGGATGGGTTATGAACTCACTGCAGATTCGTGGTTTGAGATCTGTGCAAATGTGAGGTTATGTTTGATTAATTTGAGTGAGCGCTCCAGACAAATTAAAATTCTTAACCGGGATTACTGGTTCCCGGAGAGGCTCAAGACAGGCACTCTTGAACATTTTGTCACAGGTTTCCCCCCTTCTCACCTGTCTGTGTTGTTTGTTCGAGTTCTTTGATGAAATCTTCTTTCGCACAGTTCGGGTCTTGTATAACCCTGTGCGTGGGTCCTCGGGTTCCAGCGTGCGATTCGTGTCCCGTCTCCAGGGAGCGTTCAGATGTTTGGGAAAAAGTACAGGAAATGGCGAGGAGCGCACTCAGAAGGCGAGTGCGAAGGAGATCCAGGAATGCAAGGTGAGGACAAAAAGTGGAGGATGAAGGAGGAGGAAAATTAGGGGACCGGGAACCAGAAATCAGTGGAAATCGCTGTACGAACTACGGCAGCACACGTCTGACTAC
Organism: Ambystoma mexicanum; assembly: GCF_040938575.1. Classification (NCBI taxonomy): domain Eukaryota; kingdom Metazoa; phylum Chordata; class Amphibia; order Caudata; family Ambystomatidae; genus Ambystoma; species Ambystoma mexicanum. Next base: position 874,771,052 of record NC_090936.1, read on the forward strand.
TGCAAGCGGTAGCGTTGAGACGCACAGGACCGCGGGGGCGTGTCTGCTTTGTAGAACACAGAGCGTACAACGCGGAGACTGGCAAACAGCGTTTCACATTCAGCTGCCATGTTGGGAGTACTGCTGAGTTCAGTCCCCTATGGGTCAGGGACCACGAAGTCCAGAAGGGACGCGTTGTCACGCTCACCTGATTCCCACGGAGGCGCAGGTCTGGCTTCGAGTGCTGATGCTTCTTCTATGGTGAAGCGCAGGACTCTGAAGATGGACTCACTGGCTCGCAGGAATATTCCCCTGTGCGTGAAAAGGGAGTATTACCTACTGACGGAATAATGCTCAAGCCTCCCACTCCCTTCCAGCCCTCCACGATACCCTTCCTCGATTCCCCGTGAAGTCTCACCTTAGGATCTGGAAGGATGAGTTCTCCATCCTGCTTCTGATGCAGGGGCGGGTTGAAACCCAGTTACTTCACTGGATTGAGGTTTGATGGGAGTTCAAATAAGCTTGACTATTCAGGTAAGGCGCTGTAAGAGTTCTGTAGCAAGTTCAAAAGTTCAAGCCTTATAATAATGTTCATTGTCTTATTGCAGCAAGCGCTAATCGCTTATGTCTTTTTTCCCCTTAGGGGCTGGGGTTCGGAATGCCGGAGATATGGCGCCGACCCGAAGTGAAACGTGCAGTTCCAGTAAATGACAGGTAAGTTCTGGATGAGCGTTCGGGTAATGTCTTTGCATTCGCTCATTTAATGTCTTTGTCTTTTTTCCCCATAGGGGCTGGGGTCCGGAATGCCAGGAAGCGGCAGGACCCGAAATGAAATGGGAATGACCCAACAGGTAAGTCTTAGAAGGAAACTGAGCTTTTCCTATTCCCTTCCTTCTCTCACCTTGTGTTCTTGTCTTTTTCTCTCTAGGCTCTGGGAAGTGGCTGCGGATCCGGATGATCGCTGCTGAAGATGGAGGTGCCCAGGAAAGGTGAGTGAAATGCAGCACTGCAGCGATCGAAGCAAAATGCTTTTAAAATGATGTCTTCCCTTTCAGGATCGTCGGTGTGAAGTCTCCGTGATGCAGCTTTAGCAGGTAAGGTCTTCTTTCTCTCCAATTCTCTCTTAGCAGGTGACCCAGGATGCTGACAGGCATGGCTGAAGTCCAGATGCAGGAGCTGACACGGTGAGCGTCCAGCTGCGAGGAGCAGAACAACGCGAAGCGTGAGTTGCTGATCGGGCGTGGTTTAAATAGCTTTGGAAGAAGTTCCAGGTATGTATCCTTGCACCGATCAGGTATGTATCCTTCCCCGACCACACCCAGGGGAAAGTAGGTCCACAGGTAAAGTAGTTCCATTCAGACCTCAAGAGGGCCTGGATGTAGCAGCATGGTCTGCATCAGGTAAGTACACCTTAAAACACTTGAACACATGTCTAGATTTTTGAGCCTGGCGCCTAAGGCGCCAGGACAGGGGTCCAACATGAGCCTGGCGCCTAAGGCGCCAGGACTGTGTCCAAAGGGCCCCAGCTTGGGCCCGCTGGCACTTCCCTGGGGGAAATGATGACTGCCTCTGGGGTTGCTGGGTCGGACCTGGCTCCTTGGAGGTAGGCATCATGACAGTACCCCCCTCAGGGCCCCTCCCAAGGTTGTTCCCTCCGGGGGTTTTGGCTTGTTCGGAAATCTCCGGTGGAACCTTTGTATTAATCGAGGTGCGTGAACATGGTTACTAGGCTCCCACGATCTCTCCTGAGGTCCATATCCCTTCCAGTCAACAAGATAGAAGAGTTTGGACTTTAACACCTTGGAGTCTAAAATGTCTTTAACTTCGAATTCTAATTCCCCTTCAATTTGAACTGGGTCTGGAGGCTTGGACAGTCGGGTCCCTGGTTGTACTGGCTTCAAAAGTGATGCATGAAAAACTGGATGAATACGCATGTTAGACGGTAAATCCAGTTTAAAGGCCACGGGATTGATTATAGCCTTGATGGGATAAGGTCCTATGAATCTGGGATTGAATGTTCGTGGGCCCTTGAGGGGTAAATGTTTCGTTGCTAGCCATACCTGATCTCCTACTTGGTAAGGAGGAGTTTTACTTCGGTGCAAATCAGCGTTTTCTTTATACTTTTTCTTGGCTTGCTGTAAATGAGTTGCAGCTTCTTTGAAGGCTTGGGTTATTGTGGAATGCAGATGATTTACTGTGGGCATTTCCAGGGTCAGAGGTGGATCTAGATCAGAGGTCCGAGGATGGTGACCATACAAAGTATAAAAAGGAGTTTGTCCGGTTCCAGAACGCACTGAATTGTTGTATGCATATTCTGCGATCCAAAGGATGTCTTTCCAATTTAACTCGGATTGGTGTAACATGCACCGAAGATATTGCTCGAGAGTCTGATTGGTTCTCTCGGTTTGTCCGTCGGTCTGGGGGTGGTGGCTGGTGGATAGCCGCACATTTATTTGTGCTAGTTGGCAACACTTCTTCCAAAAATGGGAGATAAATTGACTTCCACGATCCGAGACTAATATGGAAGGGAAACCATGTATGCAAACTATATTCTCCAGAAATTCCTTGGCCAAGGTGGAAGCTGAAGGCAAACCTTTTAAAGGGATAAAGTGGGCCATTTTGGAGAATAGATCCACAATTACAAGGATAGTGTTGTAACCAGCACAAGGAGGCAGGTCAGTTATAAAGTCCATTGACAAGGTGTGCCATGGTGCCGGTGGAATATCCAAGGGTTGAAGTAGGCCGGCTGGCCTTTTCTTTTGACCCTTGTTTTGGGCGCAAATTCCGCAAGACAAAACAAAAGACTTTATGTCTTTTCTCCAGCTGAGCGTGGAGAGCGGTCGCCGGTGGCCTGAGGGGATCAGCAGGCCTGGAAAGCCCTGCCTGGGCCTCCGTGAGTTCTGTGCTTTGTGTTTTTTGAACAGGAAGAAAAAGAAAGTAGAATTGTTTGTTCGCGCTCCTAGCGCGGTGTTTTTGGCCTCCTCCTGCTCCCCCCTCCCACTTCCTGGTCTTCCTCTCCCTCCCCGCCTCCCTGCCCGCCCACCCCCCCCTCTGATTGGGTGTGTGCCTGCCTCCCCTCTGGCCTACTCGACGGCCGTTCCCCACGCTCGCTTCTTTTCTCCAGCTGAGCGTGGAGAGCGGTCGCCGGTGGCCTGAGGGGATCAGCAGGCCTGGAAAGCCCTGCCTGGGCCTCCGTGAGTTCTGTGCTTTGTGTTTTTTGAACAGGAAGAAAAAGAAAGTAGAATTGTTTGTTCGCGCTCCTAGCGCGGTGTTTTTGGCCTCCTCCTGCTCCCCCCTCCCACTTCCTGGTCTTCCTCTCCCTCCCCGCCTCCCTGCCCGCCCACCCCCCCCTCTGATTGGGTGTGTGCCTGCCTCCCCTCTGGCCTACTCGACGGCCGTTCCCCACGCTCGCTTCTTTTCTCCAGCTGAGCGTGGAGAGCGGTCGCCGGTGGCCTGAGGGGATCAGCAGGCCTGGAAAGCCCTGCCTGGGCCTCCGTGAGTTCTGTGCTTTGTGTTTTTTGAACAGGAAGAAAAAGAAAGTAGAATTGTTTGTTCGCGCTCCTAGCGCGGTGTTTTTGGCCTCCTCCTGCTCCCCCCTCCCACTTCCTGGTCTTCCTCTCCCTCCCCGCCTCCCTGCCCGCCCACACCCCCCCCCCTCCTCTCCCTCTGCCTATAACCTCCCCCCTTCTGGGCAGCCCTCTGCCCGGCAGCCCCTGCGGCTAAGGGCCCCAGGCCAAGGGCGACTGTGTGTCTGCAGGTGTCCGCAGGGGACGCCAGGCGCCAGTTCCACCTGTTCTCCGGCCCACCCCTCCTCACCTTGCTCACCTCATCCGCATGATGCCTCGCCCCCCTATTCCATTTTATTGTTAAACTAGGGTGCTTTTCTCCCCTCGCAGGATTCTCAAACTTAGGTGGCCTTGACCTACTACGCATTACTGTTTGCTCTGCATTGTGGTAAACTAGTGCCCTCCACTCACTTCCTGTCTGCATACTCGTGTCATCCGCCTCCCCTCCTTCTCCATGGTGCTCTCTATCTCGCCTATCTACTCTAACTGCTTCTCTATTGACTATCCTGCTCTCCTCACTAAATCTGGTAGGAAAAAGTTTAAAAAGGACATCCTGGTCTCCAACCCAGGCCTCCCTATCGCTGACACCTACACGAGCGCCTGCTCCAGGGAAACTCTTACTGACATTCTCTTTTTCGTGCCTTCACCTGACCTATGGACCCCTCACATGGTCGCTGTGCTCTCTCCTTTCTCCTCCTCTCCCATTAATGGTGGCACCCGTTGGGATGTCCTCTTGGCCCCTTTCCACTCCTCTAAGGCCATCATTAATGTCTATGCTAACGGGACCGTCTTGGTCCAAGGCCCGCAGGCCAACCTTCACCTCTTTGATAGACGCTTCCCACGCCTCATCAACTTCCTCTCCGCTCCCGCTGTCCCCCCTCCTCTGTCCTCGGCTACCTTGCCTCTCCCCTCCCTCCCTGCCCCTTCTCTTGCTCCCTCTTCAACTCCTTCTCTAACACCTCCGCAGGGCGTACCTCTGATCTGTACCCCTCCCCGGAAGTTTTTCAAGGGTGGCAACCTTCTCCACATTGCCACTCTAAATTCTCGCTCTGCCATCAAGCACTCCTCTGATATCTGTCGCCTTCTTGAGGAACTGGACCTCGACGTCCTCGGTCTCACTGAGACATGGTTCACTGCCAGCTCTGCCACCAGCTTCGACACACTCCTACCTGACGGCTACAAGATCCTCTCCATGCCTAGGCCAAACCGCTCTGGGGGTGGTGTTGCCCTTATCTTCCCTGAGTGGATTCCTGCCACTGTCACTCCTACGCAGACCTACTCCTCTTTTGAATGTCTTGTCTGCCGACTCTCTCTCTCTCCTAGCCATTCCCTTACCGTGGCTACTATCTATCGGCCACCTGGTCAAATTTCATCCTTCCTCTCTGAGTGGGCTGACCTCTCCTCCTCACTCCTGTCCTCAACCACCCAACTCCTCTTTCTCGGTGACTTCAACATCCACCTCGATGCCTCCTGTCCCCCCACTGGTCTCTTTCGCGAACTCTGCAACTCTCTCTCACTCTCTATCCTCCCCTCTGGGCCTACTCACTCTGCAGGGCACACTCTGGATGCTCTGATCTCTTCTGACCTTCCCCTCTCCCTCCCTCTCTCCACTCCTCTCTCCTGGAGTGATCACTTTCTCCTATCCTCCCACCTCTCCCTCCCTACCCCACAGGCAAAGCCACCCTCGTCATTGCCACCCACCTTCTCGGTCATCCGACCCATGAAGCGCGTGTCAGTTGAGGCTTTCGCTGCTACCTTCTCGCCCCCTCCTCCCCCCTCGGCTGACTCCCACCCTGACACAGCCCTCTCCATCCTCTATTCCTCTATATCTGATACTCTCGATATCCTTGCCCCCGTCATGAGAATCCGCCTGAAGCCCAAAGCCAAATGTAACTCCTGGTATGACTCGGATCTCGTCACCCTAAAACGCAAGTGCAGGGTGGCAGAGAGGAAATGGCGTGCTTCATGCTCATCCTCTGACAAACTGGCCTGCCGCCTGCTCCAAAGGCAATACCGGCTCTCCGTTCTCACCAAGAAGAGAGCCCTTATCCAAGCCCGCATCTCTGAGGCATCTAACAACTCGGCCGAACTCTTTAAAATCTGCAAGGAGCTGGCCAACCCTGCTGCAGTCTCTACCTCTCCTGTCCCCTCCCAGGCCCTCTGCACCGCACTGGCCTCGCACTTCATCTCAAAAACTCAGGACATCCTGTCCTCGCTCTCCTCCTCTCTCCTCCCTCCCTCTCTTCCCGGCCCTTCCTCTTGCTCTCTTGCAGCCTCCCCTCCGCCCTCCTTCTCTGCTTTTCCACCTTTTTCTGCTGATGAGGTTTCCAGACAAGTCCGATCTATGAAAGCCTCGTCTAAACAGGTTCACCCCTGTTCCTCCAAAACCATCAAGGACCACATCGACTCCCTGGCTCCTGCCTTGGCTGCCTTTTGCAACCACTCATTCGCCTCTGGAGTCTTCCCATCCCCCCTCAAGCACTCCCTTGTGCACCCCCTCCTCAAGAAACCCTCCTCCGACCCCTCCTGCCCGGCCAACTATCGCCCAATCTCCATCACTCCCTTCCTGGGCAAGCTCCTGGAGAAACTGGCCATCTCCCAGCTTAACCTCCATGCTGAATCTGTTGGTAATCTTCATGACCATCAATCCGGCTTCAGAGCGGCCCGAAGCACGGAAACTGCTCTCCTGAACATCCGTGAGGACCTGCTCCTGAACCTCGATTCCAACACTCCCTGTGTTCTCATTCTGCTCGATCTCTCCTCTGCCTTTGACACTGTCAACCATGCCATCCTGCTCAACCGTCTCCGTGATAACCTGGGTATCACTGGTCAGGCTCTGGCATGGCTGACCTCTTTCCTTTCCGGTCGACCCTCCCAGGTCCAAATGGGCTCCTTCCTCTCTGACATCTTTTTCTCCACCTGTGGTGTCCCCCAGGGATCCAACCTCTCTCCCTGGCTTTTCAACCAGTATCTGGCACTCCTTGCCCACCGCATCGCCGCTCTCTGCCCCTACTTCCAGTGCTATGCGGACGATACCCAGCTCATTTTCAGGCTACCCTCGGCCTCCTCCTCTCCTTCCCTCATCTCCGACTGTCTGTCTGCTATCCAGGAATGGTGTGCCGCCAATGACCTCTGCCTTAACGCCAGTAAGACTGAGATTCTACTCATCGGCACACCCACTCCCTCCTTCCCTGCAGCTCTCTGGCCGGCCTCCCTTGGCCCCCTTCCTGCCCCTACCTGCAAGGCTAAAAACCTTGGGGTCATCTTCGACTCCACACTCTCCTTCTCTCCTCATATATCTGACGTCTCTAAGAAGTCACACTACCAGCTGCACCTCCTCAGAGGTATTCTTCCCTTCCTCTCCTTCCCCCAGAAGCTCACTGTCTCCCGAGCCCTGGTTCTCTCAAGGCTGGACTACTGTAACAGCCTCTATCTTAATCTGCCTGCCTCCACTCTCCGCCCTCTGCAACTTATCCAGAACAGAACTGCGAGACTTGTCCTTGGCCTCAAGCCCAGGGACCGTATCTCTCCAGGACTGAAATCTCTTCACTGGCTCCCAGTGGCTGCGAGGATTAAGTTCAAAACCCTCTGCATTGTCCACAAGGCCTTCTGGGGCCTGGGGCCTAAATACCTTCAACTCTCTCTTCCTAAATATCTTCCTTCACGAGCCCTTCGCTCATCCTTCTCCAACTCCCTCATGGTCAGCCGCTTCTCGAAGCAACGAGCTGGGGGTAGATCTCTCTCCGCAGCAGGGGCCTCCCTCTGGAACAGCCTTCCTGCCTCCCTGAAACTTGAGGAGAACCATCTCCGGTTCCGGAAGCACCTCAAAACCTTCCTCTTCGCTTCTGCCTTCTCTCTCCCTCTCCCCTGCTAAACCTGCTTAACTCCCCACTGAATTCTGCACTAAACCTGCATCTGAGCCACTCTCAGCGACCTCGGTCCAGGTCCCAGCCACTCTCCACTTGCACTGCCTCCCTGGCTCCCCCTGCACTGTGGGACTGTCACTGCATCCCTACAGCCCCCTTCCCAGCACTTGCTCTGCACTTACCTCGCACTTTGCCACCAGCTGGCCCTTTTATTTATTATTTATTATTTATTTATTTTTACGCTACTTACCTTGTACCGCACTTCCCCCCCACCTCCTCCCCCTGCACTTTCTCCTTTTCCCCTTACCTCTGCACTTGCGCGATCTGAATGACACCTGGCCTAGTAGGATCGTTTGTCTGTCTTCCCCTTGTTTCCCTCCCTCCCTGCCTCGTCGCGCCTTGAAACACTTGTGTATAGGCGCGTTACAAATATCATATCATATCATATCATATCAAGAAGGCCACCAGAAGTGGCGTTTGATTTTTTCCTCCGTTTTAGCGATACCTGGGTTTCCTTCCATTAATGATTCATGATGATGGGCAATAACAAGTTCTTGCAATTCTTTACTAGGCAGAAACAACCGCTCCTGGAAGTAGGGTAAGTCATCCTTAACGGTGTAATGAGGACCCTTTTGACTCCATTCCAGTAAGGCTGAAGAGTCTAGAAGTTGTTTTACTTGCATTTGGATGTCCTCAATAGTTTGCAATGAAGTTAGGCCTAAGATTCTTTGTTCTGGTATGATTGGCACAGGTTCTAAACTCGAATTGGGTTCTTCCATGCCAATCCGGGATAAGGCGTCCGCTTTACCATTCTTGCAGCCAGGGCGATAGGTAATTACAAAATCAAATCTCGCAAAGAATAGAGCCCATCGGAGTTGTCGTGAAGATTGAGCCTTGGCCGTCTTTAAATACTGTAAATTTCTGTGGTCCGTAATTACGGTGATGGTGTGTCTTACCCCGAGAAGGTAGTGACGCCAAGCCTTGAAAGCAGATTTAATAGCCAGTAACTCTTTGTCGGTAAATGCGTAGTTGATTTCAAGAGGAGAAAATTTCCTGGACCAAAAGGCCACAGGGTGTAGTTGGTTAGTTTCTGGGTCTCTTTGCGACAGGACAGCTCCCATGGCCGAACTGGATGCGTCGGATTCCACAATGTAAGGGAGATCTGGGTGCGGGTGCTTCAATACAGGTGCAGAGGTGAATTTGGTTTTCAGGTCCTGAAAGGCTTGTTCGGCCTCAAGAGTCCATTCAAAGCGTTTGTTTTTCTTTAGGAGAGCTGTGATGGGTTGGACTGTTTGGGAAAATTCTGGGATGAATCTTCGATAGAAATTGGCATAGCCGAGCATGCTCTGAACTCCCTTCACCGAGCTAGGAGATGGCCATTTGAGGATGGCGTCCACCTTTCGCGAGTCCATTCGGACTCCTTGAGGTGTCAGGATAAATCTGAGAAACTCCACTTCTGTGGTATGAAAAACGCATTTTTCGAGCTTTGCAAATAGTCTGTGCTGGCGCAATTTCTCAAGAACTGCCCTAACATGTTTTCTGTGATCGGATTCTGAAGAGGAGTACACCAGGATGTCGTCAATATAAACAATGACACAGACGTTGATAAGTTCCCGAAGAACATCATTCATAAAGTACTGAAAGGTGGCAGGTGCATTGCACAAACCGAAGGGCATCACCTGATATTCGAAGAGCCCACATTTGGTGCGGAATGCAGTCTTCCACTCGTCGCCTTCTTTTATACGCACCAGGTGATAAGCTCCTCGGAGATCTAACTTGGTGTACACACAAGCGTCTTTCACCTGGTCGATAAGCTCAGGGATCAGGGGCAGAGGATAACGATTCTTAATCGTTATTTGATTTAGGGCGCGATAGTCTATACATGTTCTAAGGTCGCCCTCTTTTTTCGGCACGAAGAACAGAACTGAGGAGACAGGAGACTTGGACGGGCGAATAAAACCATTGGCTAGGTACTGATCTAAATACTGACGCAAATGTAGGTTCTCAGGTTCCGTAAGAGCATAAATCCTACTACAAGGTAGTTGAGCATTGGGTACCAGATTGATTTGGCAATCGTAAGACCGATGGGGAGGTAACGTGTTAGCCTGTTCCTTCTGAAAAACATCTTGGAATTCTTGGTATTCAGACGGTAGCTGTACAGGGGTGGAAGTTGCTGAGGCTAGACCCATAACTGGATTTCTTGAGTAACAAGTTGGTTCACAATCAGGAAAACTTATCTTCTTTGCTCGCCAGTCGATTCTGGGATTATGTGTTTCTAACCAAGGAATTCCGAGAATTACTTGAAATTGTGGGGCCTTGATCACATCAAACACGATTGCTTCCCGATGTCCATCCTGACCCACCGGTGTCATTTCAACAGTGGAATGCGTTACAGGCCCTGAGGCAATTTGGGTTCCATCTACGGTAGTAATGACTTCTTGGGTTACTTTCGGGCGGAGAGGGAGCTTAATCCTGGAAGCCAATTCATGGTCTATGTAATTTCCAATAGCTCCACTGTCGATGTATGCTTTTATAGCATGCAACAGCTGAGGCTGTTTTGGGTCCACTAGCACCATTGGCATGACAAAATGCGAGTTCAAAGAGTTTGTTTTCAAGCTCAGCAAGCGGACCCCTACGCTTGTCGGGCTAGGTCGTTTCCCGAATCAGGTGTCAATAAATCGTTATCAGTGGCTCCAACCACCTTTCTTCGGTGGTTTAACCGGACAATTTCGAAGAAAGTGACCAGAAGTCCCGCAATACAGGCAAAGTTGCATTTGCCGCCTTCTCTCTCGTTCCTTCTGTGTTAATGGTCCTTTAACACCACCGATTTGCATAGGTTCGGATACGTCGGTACTCTTGAAGTTAGAACGGGTTTTGATCGGGACTCGGGTTTCGTACTTGAACCGATCTGCTTTTCTATTTTGAAGTCTGGGATCAAGTTGAACCACCAAGTCTATGTAGTCTGCACAGACCTGGGGTGGATCTACTATCTGAGCTAGAACATCCTTAAGCTCTCCGCGCAGGCCTCGATGAAACAATGTGATCCTTTTGTTTTCTGGCCATCCAGTTTCCACAACCAGTCTATTAAAGGTGGCAACGTAGGACAGAAGATCCTGATTACCTTGTCGTAAGGACAGCAGTTCGTTATCAAGGGCCTGTCCTTGAGAGTGTCGAGCAAACAATCTTTCCATGCTGGCCTGGAAACCCTGAACATTCTGAAGAATGGAATCATCCTGATTTACCAATGGAATAGACCAATCGGCAGCACTGCCACTGAGGTAAGATAGTATAAAGGCTACCTTGGTCTGGTCGTTAGAGAAGGCCCCGGGTCTGCATAGAAAGTGTGAACGACATTGGTTCATAAAGACGGCATATTTCTTGGGATCCCCCGCAAAACGTTCAGGCGGGGCCAAAGGCAAGTGTCCAGGTAGATTGATTTGTACCGGGTTATTCAAACCCATTGATGTGGAAGTATCTCCGGAATTAGGTAAAGGAGTGTGCATTGCCTGGGCCTGCAATAACCTTTTGGCCAGGTCATCTGTTCTTTCCTTAGATAGGATCAGTTCTCTTTTGAGAGCGTTAGTCTCCTGGCGGGCTGAGTGCACTTCTGCCCGTAATTCCCCCAAAAGCTGGGCCAGCTGATCTGTCTCAGAAGTCTCCATAGCGCCCGGGTGGGAAATTATGGGTAGGCTTTGCGTTCTGTCACGCTCACCTAATTCCCACGGAGGCGCAGGTCTGGCTTCGAGTGCTGATGCTTCTTCTATGGTGAAGCGCAGGACTCTGAAGATGGACTCACTGGCTCGCAGGAATATTCCCCTGTGCGTGAAAAGGGAGTATTACCTACTGACGGAATAATGCTCAAGCCTCCCACTCCCTTCCAGCCCTCCACGATACCCTTCCTCGATTCCCTGCGAAGTCTCACCTTAGGGTCTGGAAGGATGAGTTCTCCATCCTGCTTCTGATGCAGGGGCGCGTTGAAACCCAGTTACTTCACTGGATTGAGGTTTGATGGGAGTTCAAATAAGCTTGACTATTCAGGTAAGGCGCTGTAAGAGTTCTGTATCAAGTTCAAAAGTTCAAGCCTTATAATAATGTTCATTGTCTTATTGCAGCAAGCGCTAATCGCTTATGTCTTTTTTCCCCTTAGGGGCCGGGGTTCGGAATGCCGGAGATATGGCGCCGACCCGAAGTGAAATGTGCAGTTCCAGTAAATTACAGGTAAGTTCTGGATGAGTGTTCGGGTAATGTCTTTGCATTCGCTCATTCAATGTCTTTGTCTTTTTTCCCCATAGGGGCCGGGGTCCGGAATGCCAGGAAGCGGCAGGACCCGAAATGAAATGGGAATGACCCAACAGGTAAGTCTTAGAAGGAAACTGAGCTTTTCCTAATCCCTTCCTTCTCTCACCTTGTGTTCTTGTCTTTTTCTCTCTAGGCTCTGGGAAGTGGCTGCGGATCCGGATGATCGCTGCTGAAGATGGAGGTGCCCAGGAAAGGTGAGTGAAATGCAGCGCTGCAGCGAAATGCTTTTAAAATGATGTCTTCCCTTTCAGGATCGTCGGTGTGAAGTCTCCGTGATGCAGCTTTAGCAGGTAAGGTCTTCTTTCTCTCCAATTCTCTCTTAGCAGGTGACCCAGGATGCTGACAGGCGTGGCTGAAGTCCAGATGCAGGAGCTGACACGGTGAGCGTCCAGCTCCGAGGAGCAGAACAACGCGAAGCGTGAGTTGCTGATCGGGCGTGGTTTAAATAGCTTTGGAAGAAGTTCCAGGTATGTATCCTTCCACCGATCAGGTATGTATCCTTCCCCGACCACACCCAGGGGAAAGTAGGTCCACAGGTAAAGTAGTTCCATTCAGGCCTCAAGAGGGCCTGGATGTAGCAGCATGGTCTGCATCAGGTAAGTGCACCTTAAAACACTTGAACACATGTCTAGCTTTATGAGCCTGGCGCCTAAGGCGCCAGGACAGGGGTCCAACATGAGCCTGGCGCCTAAGGCGCCAGGACTGTGTCCAAAGGGCCCCAGCTTGGGCTCGCTGGCACTTCCCTGGTGGAAATGATGCCTGCCTCTGGGGTTGCTGGGTCGGACCTGGCTCCTTGGAGGTAGGCATCATGACACGCGTCCAGTGGTTCATGATAGCATGCCTCTTCCGAAACCCAGTTTCTCCGGGTTTGCCTGGGTGTATAAGGTGGTACCTTCGGAGTAGTCTGGGGGCATTTATGTTTGAGACTGGTTCCCAGGTGCGTTCACTGGGAGGGTACCCCTTCCACTCGACCATATACTATAGCTGACCACGTCTGTACCTGGAGTCACATATTCTGGACACTTCGTATTCTAACTGATCATTGACAACCACAGGGGTAGATCTTGGAGCAGTCCGAGAGGACTGGACGTATGGTTTCAACAGAGAAGTGTGAAAAACTGGGTGGATCCTCTTGCAGGATTCTGGTAGTTTGAGTCGGAAGGCCACTGGGTTAATGATTTCCTTTATGGAAAAAGGGCCATAGTACCAGGGAGCCAACTTATTTGGCCGTAAATGTCAAGGCAGTAGTTTTGAGGATAGCCAGACCTTATCACCCACTGCGTATGAAGGCCCTGGTCTTCTTTTGGAATCCGCATAATGCTTGGTGTTTGTTCGGGCCTTTTAGAGGTGTTCTTTGGCTTCTCTGTGTACGTTAATGAGGGTTTCAATCCAGGAGTGAACTGTAGGAACTGGGGTAGGATGTGGGAGTATGGATGGTAGAACCGAAGGGTGGAATCCTTGGCTACAGAAAAAGGGCTGGTTTCGACAGCCGAGTGGTCCGAATTATTGTATGCAAATTCAGCCACGGGTATTAGAAGTGACCAATCATCCTGGACCTTGGTGGCAAAACAGCGAAGATATTGCTCCAGGGTTTGGTTCACGCGTTCAGTAGCTCCATTGGTCTGTGGATGATAACCTGAGGAGAGGGCACATTGAATTCCTAGTATACGACATGTGTTTCCAGAACTGAGATATGTATTGAGGTCCTCTGTCAGATATGATCTTGGAGGGTAGTCCATGAAGTCGGAATATGTGTTCCAGGAAGATTCCAGCGAGTTCAGAGGAAGAAGGTAGTTTATGTAAGGGTGTAAAATGAGCCATGTGAGTGAATAAATCAATGGTAACCATGATAGTTGTAAATCCCCTGGAAGGTGGCAGTTCCACAATAAAGTCTGTAGCGATGAATTCCCAAGGTCTTGTTGGCAGCGCTGGTTGGAGCAGGAGACCTGCCGGTTTCTTGTTATCATGCTTATTTTGAGTGCAGACTGCACAGGTTTGGATGTAATGCTGGACGTCATCTTTCATTTTCGGCAACCAAAACTGTCTTTGTATTAAACAGAGAGTGTTGGTGATGCCACAGTGTCCTGAATGAAGGGTGTCATGACATAGGCTTGCGATCATTTGTCGCAGTCTCTGCGTGTGGATGACCAGACCATTATCCTTGAACAAATATCCGTCCTTTGTTTTGAGATTCCTTCGATTCTTCCCAGTAAACTCCTTCCAGATCCCAGAGGACTGGGTTTAAATCCGAATGTCTTCCAGGAGACTGATTGCTTGGGCAACAAATATTGTGTGGGGAAATATCTTTGGGAAGGATCGGTCTTCAAGAATTTCGTAGTCAGGACGTTGGGACAAGGCGTCAGCAATTATATTGTGTGTTCCAGGCACATGATGGATTTGAAACTGGTACTGGGCAAATAAGAAGGCACAACGGGCTTGACGACTGTTCCTACATTCCAGGGATTGCAGAACTTGAAGATTCCGATGGTCCGTGCGGACCTGAACAGGATGTTTCGCTCCCAGGAGTAGATGACGCCAATCTGTGAAGGCTTGACGGATGGCTAATAGTTCCTTTTCCAGAACAGAATAGTGGGTTTTGCTAGGAGTCAGGGTGCGTGAAAGATAGGCGATGGGGTGTTCTAATTTGTCATCAAATTCCTGTTTTAGGACTGCCCCGATGGTGTAGTTAGAGGCATCTGTTTCCACTAGGAAGGGTCGATCAATGTCAGGTTGAGCCAAGATGGGGGCTTGTGTAAACTCCGACTTCAATCGTTGAAACGCCTCATCTTGGACTGCTGCCAGTGAAAGGGAATATCCTTCTTCAACAATGTAATGATCGGTTGTACTATCTCCGAAAAGGAAGGTATGAATTTTTGGTAGAAGTTGGCAAGCCCCAGGAAGGATTGAATCTGTTTCACAGTAGTTGGAACAGGCCAGGATAGAATGGAGTCTACTTTAGAGCGGTCCATTCCAATTCATTCTGGGCTAAGGACAAATCCAAGATAGTGAACAGTAGACACATGGAAAAGGCATTTCTCTGGTTTAGCCAGGAGCTTATGTTCATGTAGAAGCTGTAAGACTGCTTTAATATGTTCTTCATGCTTCAGATGGTCCTTGGAGTATATCAGTATATCGTCCAGGTAAACTATGACGAAGAGGAACAGCATATCAGAGAACACCCGGTCCATAAAACGTTGGAAGACCGCTGGGGCATTGGCGAGTCCGAAGGGCATAACCAAATATTCAAAATAACCAAATAGTGTCCTAAAGGCTGTTTTCCATTCGTCACCCTCCTTTATACGGATCAGATGGTAGGCGCCTCTGAGATCTAATTTCGTGAACACTACAGCTCCTCTCACCGCTTCCAGGATATCCAAGATCAAGGGCAATGGGTAACGGTCCTTGAGGGTGCATTGATTAAGACCATGGTAATCAAGGCAAGGCCTAAGCTCCTTGGTATCTTTCTTGGGAACAAAAAACAACGTAGTTCCCGCCGCGGATTTGGATGGTCGTGTAGTGCCATTTTCCAGGTTGGTATCCAAGTATTCTTGGAGGGCTCTTTTCTCTGGTTCTGATAGAATGAACATCCTTCCAAAGAGAATCACTGCTGAGGGTTCAGTATCAATAGCGCAGTCTTCAGGTCCGTGAGTAAGTAGGGCCTGAACTATGGCAGTCGAGAGCACATCAGTGTAATCCTGATAGGCCCTGGGAACCTGGATGATATTTGAGACCGTGAATGAACCTTACTGGTCTGTTCGCGTATCTTCAGAGGATCTTGACGAGGAATCCAGGGATAGACAGTGGGACATACAGTATTCTGAACGAAGAAACAAGGATCCTGCTTTCCAGTTGATGTAGGGGTTGTGCTTCTGTAACCAGGATATACCCAGTACCATTGGATAATGGGCAGATCTTATGATGTCAAATTTGATCCTCTCTTGATGGTGGTTATAGAAAGCAAGATCTCGTTAGTTTGCAGGGTTATGGGTCCTGAAGAAAGAGGTCTTCCATCGATAGCCTCTACAGGTTGCATGATGTCTCGTGTTTCATATGAAATGTGGTGGGTAGTGATCCAATCATGATCTATGAATATCCCCATGGCCCCACAATCCACTAATGCCAGAATGGGATAAGCTTCTTTCTTGGAAGGCAATAGAAAGGCCTGTAGAATCACAAGATTGTTTTGTCCAGGAGACTTCAAGGATGGAATAGATGTGGAGCAAACATCTCTCTCCCGAAGCTGTGCTCCATCTAGGATCGGGAGCTAGCGTTTCCCGAACGCCGTGGAGGGGCTAAAGGACATTCTCTCACAAGATGTTTATCGGAGGCACAGTACATGCAGAGCCCGGTGTGAATCCGTCGCATCCTTTCTTGCAGAGATATGGGTCCGCAGAAGGCACCTAGTTGCATGGGTTCTGGGTCTGTGGTCGGGGAAGGAACGGGCTCAGGTCTAGAGGAAGGTTCTGTAGAGGTCTTTTGGTAGGGCATTTTAGTCTTCTTCTTTTCCGCCTTCCTTTCCTGGATACGAAAGTCTATTTGTAAAGAGAGGTCCATGAGAGCCTGGAAGGAACCTGGGTGAGCTACCCTGGCTAGCTTGTCTTTTATCTCTTCATTCAGCCCTAAAACAGGCCTCAGAGGACCAGTCTGCTTCCTTGGCCATTTGCTTAAAGCGTGTTACATAGGTAAGCATATCCTGGGATCCTTGTTGGAAGTCCATTTAGCGTTCTTGGGCTCTGTAAACCTGTTCTGGGCGGTCAAACATGGTCTTTAGCGTCCGTACGAAACCATCATAGTCATCCAGGAGGGCATCACCTGAATTAACTAAGGGTGTTGCCCAAGTTAATGCATTCCCGGAAAGATGAAGATGAAGTCTTCTTTCGCACAGTTCGGGTCTTGTATAACCCTGTGTGTGGGTCCTTGGGTTCCAGCATGCGGTACGTGTCCCATCTCCAGGGAGCGTTCAGATGTCCGGGAAAAAAGTCCAGGAAATGGAGAGGAGCGCACTCGGAAGGTGAGTGCGAAGGAGATCCAGGAATGCAAGGTGAGGATAAAAAGGGGAGGATGAAGGAGGAGGAAAATTAGGGGACCGGGAACCAGAAATCAGTGGAAATCGCTGTACGAACTATGGCAGCACACGTCTGACTACTGCAAGCGGTAGCGTTGAGACGCGCAGGGCCGCGGGGGCGTGTCTGCTTTGTAGAACGCAGAGCGTACAACACAGAGCCTGGCAAACAGCGTTTCACGTTCAGCGGCTATGTTGGGAGTACTGCTGAGTTCAGTGCCCTATGGGTCAGGGACCACGAAGTCCAAAAGGGACGCGTCCGGTGGTTCATGGCACATTTACTGTGGGATTGTGCCCGGGTGAGAGGTTTTTGGCAGGAGGTATGTGATATGTGTTTGCAGATCTTGAATCGTAGTATTGACTTGGACTTCAAGACGATGGTTTTAGGCAGTGGTGTCTTACTTGATGAGTTATCCATTTCTGAAAAAAAATTCTTGTTTAGGGGTGCGTCGGTTGCCAAGAAGCTGATCCTGAGGGGATGGAAGTCCCGGGTCCCGTCTGATTCGGATGTTTGGATTGATGAGATGGTCTCTTTGGCGGCTGTTGAGAAGTTGATTTATAGAAAGCAGGGGAAACAACAGTTGCATGCTAAGATTTGGGAGATGTTCTTGAACTTTTACTAATGGGTTAATTATTTATTTATTTTTTATTTTCTTTTATTTTTCTAGTTAGTAGGTTTCAGTTTCTGTAGATGCTTTGTTAGTTGTTTGATGTATTTTAATTGATTTGTTTGTCAATATGTATTTCTTCTGTGACAAAATGTAAATAAAGAATAAAAAAAAAAAGAAAAAGCATATGCCAACTGGTTCTCACAAATAGGACTAGTGCGTGGTGGGCAGCTGTCTCTGAAGATCAGGACTGCATGCCGCTTGTGCCGGGGTTTCTCACCTGTTAGGTGATTGTTGAAGTTGAAAAGTTGTTTTTTCGAAGTTTTCTTACTGTATGCATGCTTCTGTTGGTTGCTTTTTCTAACTCACGGTGCCATTTTGATGCAATTCGCAGAGCTGGGATGTCTGTTGTTAATGATTACATTGTTCTTTTGTTTCTGTCGGTGGGCGGTTGCGGGTTTCAGCTTCAGCTTGGGGTAACTCACTTTATCAATCAATTAATCAATCAATATGTTTATTCGGATGAGCACATCCATCAAACAAGTGCAAAATACAAATTCATGACAGTTAAAAATGTTATACAAAGACATATAGCGAAAATAGCATTTTTAAAGCATTTTTAAAGTGCATTACTAAAAGTCCATTCCAGTGCAAATATGCACGGTACTAAATCGGAGACATTCAATTAACAGAACAGCCAACACACCCTTTCTGAGATGCATAGCTCTTTTTTAGAAAGGACAGCAGAGCCCAGGCAACATATGCGGAGTCTGCAGATAAAAGAAAGAATAAAGCATAGCTCAGTTTGAAATGTCTAGAAACAGGAAGAATAGTGGCCTTTCTAATGTCCTTATAGGCAGGACAAAACAAAATAAAGTGCTTTAGGTCTTTCATAGCATCACTGCACATAGAACAACTTGACAAATCAGAAAAGTCGTTGCAGCTGGCGGTATTTTCCCTCAACAGCAGACTGTTGAACCAGGCACGAGTAATCAGCCAGCGATCTGCCTTTTCCGGGCTCAAAATGAGATAAGGCTGAAAAGGACCCACCGACTAATAATAACAGCATGGGCTCTATTCGATAGGATGGATATCACCTTGTATTCCCTCTTCTCAATACCTGCTGATATAAGCATGCGCTTGTAATGTTGTAGATGTGCAGATGGCAACAACATGCTTGGGGGTTGGAGGGGAGTGCAGAAGCATTGGTTTGGTTAAACAATCGCTTATAAATGAAAGCCAAGGAATCTTATTTTTTCTTTTATCTGCAGATTCCCCATATGTGGTCTCGGGAGGATAGCTCAGCAGCAACATGCTCGCCTTGGAAGCAAGACGACGGAGCAACACAGGTTCGGTTCCCGGGTCCACACTTAGAAACCCCTGGGTATTAAGCGCGTAATAAATAACCTATCATGTCATATATGCCAATTTCCCCTGGCCAATAGAGACTTAATGATAAAATGTGTTCAGCTTGCGTTCTCTTTTGACCAGAGATGTAGCCAAAAGAGGATCAGTGCTAACATTCATTGGTCCTTTAAAAAGCCCACTCCCAATTCCTTGTGCACAGCGTAATTGGGAGCGGACCCCAGAAGTCCCAATAGGCGTTTGAGAAATGTGTTTTACTGTATCTGTAAATCAGACATTTTCGTGCAGCGCCAAAGGGGGGCTCCCTACAGGACGGCAGCCTTTGTCTGAATACCATAGACTTTGAATATCAGGTCCAGTGGTTAACCATGGCACCGAACCATAAAACGGGAACGCCCACCCAAGTATTGAGTCATCTTCAATTGATGCTTACTAAGATGAGCTTGGCCCGTTACTGCAGCTGAAAAGCAGATGCCTAAATAGTCAAAGTCATTGGTTCTTGGGACGACCGCCCCATTACAAAATATAGGGTTCATTTACATGGGCCTCTTCCCCACAGCACACACCATAACAGCAGATTTCACAGCATTAATCTTCAATTCCAGGTTGTTCATAAAAGCGGAGTATGTATTGATCCATTTTTGAGGGGCCATTGGCGTTCTGTCTATCAAAACCATGTCGTCGCGTAGGCTAATGTGGGTAAAGACCTGCCAACCAACCTCAGAAAATCTGCTGGTTATACTGGATCATGGTTAAGTTTCTGGCATTTAATATAATGGTCTAAACTACTCATCTAATAGAACAAAGATGCAACGTTTGGAAAATATGAGTGGTGAGATTGTTTACAGGAGACTCACCTACTTAGGGATGATCACAAATGCCTGAGAACGACATCAGTCTCCATACAATTTCACACTTCTGGTCCTTTGAAGAAAGCAGGTGTAGTGATTCTGATTAGGGATACAGCACCATTCTGGGTTATAGACCATAAAGTGAGAAAAACGGTAATAATAAGCAGATAAAGTTTACTCGATTGGTTACACATTAGGGGGTAGAACCTCATTGAAAATGCCGCATTGTCCAGTACTCCACAATACGCAACTTAGATGCTGTTGATTAAAAACCAAACAAAACTGTATAGATTCTACAAAAGTCAACAAACCAGAAACAAATGATTGGTATTACTTTAATAGATACATTTCTATCAATTATTCCCTTAATGTTAAGGCTGTAAAAATATCCGACTCTAATCTGTCATAGTTCTAGCCTGTCACTTTCTGGTTTATTGACTTTTGTAGACTCTAGATAGATGCTGTTGATTTGAAACCCAACAAATCTAGTTTCAGTACAGTGGAGTATAATTTCATATGCTGGATGATGCTGTGTGTAAGTGAGGTTAGCCCGCAAATGTGTGACCAATCAAGTACATTTTATTTGCCTATTATTACCGGGTTTCTAGCGTTGGATCGTGTTAAGAAACTAAGATGGTGGGCGCACCATGTCAGTCTTAATCCCTGGCACCTCTGTCTCACAGGAGAGTTTGAAGATGCCTTGATGCTTCACTTGGTGACACCTTGTGCAGTGTGGACAGTGAATGTCCGCTTTCAGGCTACGGTCTACACCCTCTTGAAGCTCGGCCCAGCGAGTATGGGAGAGGCCCCGGAGAACCCTTAGTACTTACAGTCTCAGGCAGGGAACGGGGAGATCTCTGTGGCCTTACCCATCGCACAAACTGAACCAGGAAGCGTGCTGGCGTGTGTTACAAGGACACTCAAGGGATAGTTACTAAGGAAGGGAGGAGGAAGAGGAGGAGCCTCTTCGACAAAGAGGCATTCGGTTTAGAGTGGGATTATCAGTCAATCCTTGACAGTGAAAGACGTGTCCTGTCGTCCTTGCGAGTGAAACCAACAACTGGCGATGAGGATAAACACTTGTGTTGGTGGTGCCAGCAGCGTGCACTGCAGCCGTCCTTTTCCACCGGCCGTACCGGAGCATCTGTGCTGCAGAATTGGACATCGTAGGACCTGCCCGCAACAGCTCAGTATTCTGCGCCGACTCCTTTACTCCAGGTGAATACATCGGGGGAGACCGCCCACAGGACTGGGGAGGCTCTCCCCACATGCCACGCATCCCCAGAAGTAGCGCACGTGAGCCTGGGAAGGTCTGCTGGGAGGCCCAGATAGGACCCGCCCATCCATTAAAAAAAATACCTCTGAGGTGGCCACCAGGGGGCGCGCGGATGAGACCCTCTCCTGCGTGAGCTCCCA
Organism: Ambystoma mexicanum; assembly: GCF_040938575.1. NCBI lineage: Eukaryota > Metazoa > Chordata > Amphibia > Caudata > Ambystomatidae > Ambystoma > Ambystoma mexicanum. The sequence goes on from NC_090936.1 coordinate 874,792,064, forward strand.
TCCCGAGGTCTTGAAAAATGGAATGAGCCCCCGTTTTTAGACCCCCCCTGGAGTTTAAACTCAAGACGGAGGTGTGGGAACATTGCTACCATGTATAAGAGAAAATTCGAGTGAAAACGTCCCCGGCTTCCCGTTAATATCGTCGCAAAAGTGCGGGGGCGAAATCGAAAGTAAACTTGGCCCTGACTTTGGCCGAGGCTCCTGGCCTGACGGAAGCGACCGCTGCACCATCACCCAGCGGTACGCGCGCTTGATCCTGTGCCCTTGCGTTCGCGCAGCGCCATCCGCGGATGTGGAGCTCCGGCGGACGGCTCGGAGGACCGAAACAGCTGAGGAAGGACCGGTGGGAGCTTTGGAACCGGTGCGACGCAGCGCGCCCCGGGAAGATGGTGGGGACACGCGTCCCGTGCTTCCTTTCCCACTGAGGTGAGGCTTTGCGGCGGGCCCAAGCCGCTTCCCCTTGGAGGCACCACACGAGACGGGCTCCCTGCTGGATGGGAGTACGGCCCCGTTCCCACGCGGCATGGCGCTCGTGCTCCCCGCAGTCTGCAGAGAGCAGGTGACCGTCTTTGACCCCCCCCCCTACGTGCCCCCGCAGCTTTACGGTGGTCTCAGCCCGAAACCACAGAAGGGCTGGTCGCGGCCTTGCCCGTGCCTCACAGCCCACAACGAGCCCTTACAAATCGAACGGCCTGAACCACAGCAACACGCCATCACGTGTACTACCTGGAGGGCTTCTCCCGCAGGAGGGACAATTTCATAGCACGCATGAATGGTAGGCCCATGAATGGTAGGCCCGTGAGGCAATTTTTCTGCATATCCCTGTCTGCAGCCTGTCGACGCATCCTACAGGGGAATAAATAAGGCACCCTAAACACAATTCCTGCACCACCCCCACTTGGAAAGTCGTGGGACTCCCAAAAGGGAAAGAAAAACAACGGTGAAACTGTGACACGGGGAGGATAATATTTCCTTAACTGCGCATACCCTCAGGCATCAACCCCACGTAATACAGAGCCATCTTGTCTCATTGATGGCGGCAGAGGTAGGAGCAGGGTTCACACACCACCCGACTGTCGTGCTCCCCCGAGACACTTGTAGGACCGGATCCTCTTGAAGATAAAGGCATGGGGCCAGGGATATAATGGATAAACCCTCCACCTGAATCGCGGTCCATCACGGGAAGGTGATCACAAGCCATTGGGAAATTACCAGCATTTCCGTCCACGGCCTCTTCCGCGGGTCAAGGTCCTTACCCAGGCTGCAAAAACAGACGCATCCACCCCACAGAGAGAAAGGCCCCCTAACACGGTCTGTCTTAGATGGAAAGTAAAAGGAGTGAACAAGGAAGGTAGGGGCGTGTGCCTCCTCTGTGGTCACAGACATCCCGGCAGCTGCACTGGCCGACACGTCGAGAACAAGATATCAGGTGCATGAACGCCCGACAGAAACTTGCTATCTATGCATACGGTTCGTCACCCCGACCCGACGTCGGCCCCAAAATGGCTACTTCACCGATCACAGATACAGAAACCGCCGCAACAAAAGGAGATAAAGCAGATTTACTGGCGGAAATAAGGAATATGGGAGCCAACATTGGAGGGAAAATAGATAAACTCACACAGCGCCTTGATAACATAGAAGATCGGGTTGAGGGTGTCGAGAACAACCAGGCCTCCATCGACGTCTTAGAAACACAGCTGGCCCACAGAATAACTGAACTAGAACAAAGAGAGCAAGAGTTTAAACTTAAAATGGATGATTTGGAAAACCGGGAAAGGAGAAACAATCTACGCTTTTTTGGGATTCCCGAGAAGGAAGGGGAAACTGAAGAAGACCTGAAAACGACTCTGCATAACATCATCAAGCTCCTGGTTGCGGACGACAATATTGACGAACCCAAGACAGAGCGCATTCACAGAGCGGGAGGCCCACCTGGAGGCCCAAGATCAGTTCTGGCAAGATTTCATCGTTATCAGGATAGAATGAGAGTCTTGGAGAAAGCGAGGAGTGGAGGCACCATCACCGTAGGTGGATCCCAAATAACGATACATCAGGACCTCTCCTCCCTGACTTTAGCCCTGAGGAAAATGTGCAAACCACTTACAAATTGGCTTAAAACTCAGGACACGCGCTACAGATGGGGATACCCCTTTTCTCTTTCCTTCGAACACAAAGGCACACGAGTCAGGTTGAGCTCTGAACAACAAATCAAAGCATGCATATCCGATTTACTGGGCCAGCAGGATCAGAAGGAGCCTCGTGACCATGCCTCCAAGGACGGGAGGGAATGGCAGACACAGGGCCCGAATAGGAGGAAGGTGAAAGGCTCGAGAAAATATCGCAGGGGAAACGGCTCCCCGGAAGGCGCCAGTTGACCTTTGACGAGTGTGGTACATTTTGCTTCAATTGATCTTTGATGATGGGAAGATACGGGTGTTTATTGAGGGAATGTGACTGAGACCTCCACTTATTTTGGTAGAAACGTATTCGTTCCGGGGGGAGGTTACCGGGGGCTCATTAGTTATGTTGATGTTTATTTTTCAAGGGGACCATGAGGTAACGGTCTCCACTGATGGTTCGGTTTCGAGCTAGTGTCTTCAACTAGGCTCGATCGAACACCACCAAACTCAGGGAGGGAGTAAGGAGGTAGGGTGGGAGAGGGGACAGGGGTACGCGTTAAGTCAAAGGTACATTTAGGAACTTTGCAAAGTGAAATGGTTCCGTGGTTAAATAAACACCGAAGAAACGGGTTGAAATGGTCCGTGAGTATGTATGGACTTGGACTTCGTTGTCATGATGACCGCTGAAGCTCGTACCAGGGGGGCATGAGGGTGGGAACGCTAAATGTCAAAGGCCTCAATTCACCAACCAAAAGATCACTTGTCTTTAGAGAATTCCGGAGATCGAAAATTGATATCCTCTTATTGCAGGAGACTAAGTATATGAAAGGTGATGAGAGAGTGATCCTGGGAAAGAGATCCGGGATAGAGTTCTGGGGTTCGTCACCACTAAGGAAGGGAGGGGTGGGAATACTCATTAGAAAATGGATAGACTTCAAGATCACAAAGGTTTGGTCAGATGAAGAAGGTCGAGCTTTGCTTGTTTCGGGGACTATTGGGAATGTGTGCACTACAATTGGCACGGTTTATTCCCTCAACCCAAGGCAAGTCAGATTTCTCTCCAAAACAATCCCCAAAATCATGCTGGAGTCAACGGGTCATGTCATCCTAAGAGGAGATTTTAATACATGGGCTGATCCCACGTTAGACTGGAAACCTGGCAACCCAGAAACATGTGACAAACTTGGGGGAGACCACGCCCAATTCAGGGTAATGATGGAAATGTATGGCCTGACTGATATGTGGCGACAAATGCATCCTATAGAGAGAGCTTACACCTTTTTCTCAGCTCTACACAATACACTCCCTCGCATTGACCTCCTCTATTTCTCAAGAGACCTATGTGATACGACCTCACATTCAGAAATCACACCGATCTCATGGTCCGTCCATGACATGGTGACCGCCGACATAATATGGAATCCCTACCAGTTAGACGTGGAAAATGGAGGTTTAATGAGACCTTATGGAAAGATCCAGTCTTTAAGTCAGAGATGGAAACTGAAATTACAGAGTAATTCCGATTGAATGATACTGGGGAGGTCTGGGAGGCGGGTAAAGCAACCTGGAGGGGAATTCTTATGAGGGAAGGAGACAATAAAAAGAGAGAGAGAACCCTGATTGAAAACAGACTGCACAGAGAAATCACCCAATTAGACAACGAAGCAAAGGTAGGGGATATCATAGATCATGAAACAGTCACAGAAGCCAGGAAAAAAAGGGAAGAACTCCACCACCTAGAACACGACCAAATAGCCCGCAAACTCCTCCTCCTGAAACAAAAATTTTATGAGAAAGGAGATACAGCGGATGCGTTGCTGGCGGCAAGGTTACGAGCACAACAGGCAGAACGCAGGGTGCAGGAAATAGTTGATGGAGGGCCCAACACAGAAATAAGTCAAACCACCATCCCCCGAAGCCTTTGCAGACTTTTATGAAGCTCTATACACCCCAGAGACTGACCCGGTCACGTCTAATATTCGGTCCTACCTAGCCGATATTGACATGCCCAAACTGACATCCATTGAGTCAGAGACCCTGGACGCCCCAATAACTGAAGAGGAGATTCAGGAGGCTATAAAACGACTTACACTAGGCAAATCCGCAGGAGAAGATGGGTATACGGCAGGTTTCTACAAAACATTCACCTTACAGCTCACGCCCTTCCTCGCTGAACTATTTAATGAAATACTAGAGACAAGGAAACCTCCGGACTCCTTCGTCAGGGCACTCATAACGGTCATCCCAAAAGAAGGGAGAGATCCCAAGAAATGTGGATCGTATCGTCCCATCTCCCTGCTCAATATTGATGCAAAGATATACACAAGGGTCCTCGCAGCTAGGATTGAATAATTTATGCCCCGCCTCATTCACCCCGACCAGGTGGGCTTCATATTGGGCCGCCAAGGTGCAGACACCATGCGCAAAACCCTGCATTTGGTACATGCCTCCCAGAATCTGAACACTGACCCCTCACTATTTTCCATCGATGCAGAAAAAGCATTCGATAGGGTAGATTGGGACTTCCTAATGGAAGTTCTTCGAAAAATTGGAATGGGCCCCAACCTTAGAAAGGGAATTCAGGCAATTTACACGACCCCTACAGCCTCGGTATTCATAAACAGGGAATATTCTAGGTGGTTTCAGCTGAAGCGAGGTACCAGACAAGGATGCCCCCTGTTGGCCATCTTGTTTACTTTATCGCTCGAACCGTTAGCACACAATATAAGGAAGGACACCGGAATAGAAGGGATGCACCTGGGATGCACATAGTACAAGTTAGCACTGTACGCTGATGACATACTTTTGCATGTGGTCAATCCTGAAAGATCCATTCCCCGAGCTATATCCCTCCTTGAAGAGTATGGTCAGCTATCGGAATTTAAGGTCAATCGCTCCAAATCCATACTGTTCCCCCTTCAGGAAGCAGTGGAGGTAAATGTAACAAAATATTCCTTCCTTGGACTAACGATTGAACACGACACCATGCAATACTTAGGGATACGAATTACGAAACAAATAGATACCCTATATGAGGCGAATTTCCCAAATTCCATGCAGCCCTAGCCAGGTGGGACAAATTGACAATCTCGTGGCTCGGTCGGCTCAACGACATTAAAATGACCTGTCTCCCGAGGTTCCTCTATCCTTTCCAGATGCTCCCCATTAAAATACCGGAACAATATTTCGCAAAGGTTAAGAAAGCGACCCTAAAATTCCTATCGCAGGGGAAAAAAGCCAGGATTGCTTAAAGCACATTGACGTTGCCCAAGGATAAAGGGGAAGTAGGCCTTCCAGACCTCAAGAAGTATTATGCTGCTGCCCAATTACGAGTTCTCATCCCCCACTTACGCAACCACAAAGAACCACAGTGGAAAGCGATGGATAATCATTACCTAGACCCAGCGACACTCTCGGAGGAGTGGCTATGGGCTCCACGAAAGAGGATATTGAGGAAGACAAAGGACCACCCGCTCTTCGCCGCCATATGGGAAATATGGAGGGAGGGCCCAGAAATGAGAGAAATCACAACATGGCCGTCTCCACTGAGTCACTTATGGTCCCCGGGCATAAATAACCACATCCCCAATGTCGAAAGGTTTCAGGCGTGGTATGAAGCAGGGCTAGAAAGAGTAGGCCAGCTCCTCCGAAATGATTCCTTTATCACTCTCCCAGAACTAACAGAAGCCCTGAACATAGGTGTGGTGTCCACTTTCCACTATTTGCAGATCAAGGGTGTCTTGACGAAGGCAGCATGGAAGGAAAAACTGAATAGAGAGCTTACCCCCTTTGAAAGATTATTAGATTCCAAGACTGATAGGAAAGGCCTGATCTCCACCATGTACAAAATACTAGTAGAAGCGGGTAGGGGGACACACAAAACCTCAGAACGCGATGGGGTTACGACATCGGGATGGAAATTGAAGATGACTTGTGGGATAAAATGTGTCGCATGGCAACACGTACTTCCATATCGTGCCAATACAAACTCCATTCCATCAAGCTCTTGCACCGCTGGCAATACGATCCCCATAAATTATCCAAGATGTACCAGTCATCCTCCCCCTCTGTTGGCGTGATTGTGGACAGGTCGCAGACTATTGGCACATGTGGTGGGGATGTCCTAAGATTAAGGTTTTCTGGGATGAAGTCTTGGGGTGGATCAGGCACCTTGACAGGATTCATAGAACCGCAGACCCTCACCTTGTCCTGTTCAGTCTTGATAAGATAGAGGATGAATGGAAGAGAGTCCAAGGCTTGGTCCCCCATCTGTTGCTCGCTGCTCGGGCTACTGGCCACTAAATGGAAATCCATTACGACCCCGACCGAGAAGGAGTGGATCAATGTTGCAATGACCATATGTACCATGCAGAAAATTACTGCATCACTCCACGGCCGGGCAACACAGTGTGAGCTCTTGTGGTCAGATTTCCTAAGCATACACACATCAACCGAACACCCAACCTCAAATGGTAAGGGGGCCCACTGTTTATAGAACCTGATAGGGTCCTTCTTTACTGACATATTGCTCCTCCCCTGCCAGTTCGAGGCCCCTTCCTCACTACGGGACACTACTATGGACAACATTACTGTTTTAGGAGATTTTGTTTCTCTCCTCCTCCGCTGTTTAAACATGCATGAGCAATTAATCAAATTCTAGTAACTTAGCAGTGACAGTGGTTTGATTGTTTATTATTACCTGACTGACAGAGTTTACTCAACTTGGAATATTAAGTAATTGTAATTTGGATCTTGTCTACTTCATTCTATCCATTAGAGCTCATACAATAAGGATAACGCACTACAACTCCCAACACCATAAGTGTGCATGTTGACGTTGATTACGTCATTTCCACTTTCTCAAGCGGCAATATCCATATATGGAAAAAGGAAATGTGTGTGGTTCCTTAATAGCCAGAAGCAATGCAGGAAGAGACGTGACAATAGAAGCCTAAGTTAAATCACGAAATTCCAGGGTTTTAATTGCTTTGCCCTGTTGTTTTTCCTCGCTATTTAATCCATTATTCAGATTAACAATAATAGGCTATTTACAATCTGTTTTCATTGAATTTCAGCGATACCAGTTAAAAAGATATTATAATAATGGTGAGATGAGTACTCCATTAATAATGTTTTTACAAGCTTGCCTGCAGTATTGATTCCGGCTGCTTTGTGGTAAGACATATGACGATACAATGCTTAGTAATACTGATGTCCCTCAATGCCTTTAGGTTTGAAGTCTGTCACTGTTTCTTTGCAAAGTATGGCGCATGTAAGACGTGATTTCCAGAAGTATAATGATTAGAAGGAATAAGAAATCAAAGAGTTTGGAAATTAATGAAAAGTATTGTTGAGGTATATAGGTATTAATTTACCCAACTCTATTAATAGATAGAGATACTTTGTAAGCAATAATCATTTTGTTAAATAATTCTTAAACAATTGTTATACATCATTCTCCGGCCCTCACAGGATATAGTGTACTTCCATAAGGAGGTTGATCTGTATGAATGATAGGCCACTATCATATGATATTACCCCTGATAAATGTCCAAGCAATTGAAGCATTGACAAGACAGAAACATGTACATGCCGGGTTATCATCTACCTGGTATATCAAATTAACAGAACTGAATTATTGTGGTCTAAATTAGTTTGACAATTATTTGGCACATTTAATGTGAATTTTAGTGATTTGTGAATAAGGATATATTTTTGTTTTAAAATGATTTACAAGTTTTTTTAAGAGGTCAATTTTTGTTATTTTTTTTACACATATATGGATGCATTAGGAACGTTGTGCACTTAGGCGGGAATGGTAAGGGGGTTTTGTTTAATGTATTTATATATCTAATATTAAATTGGTCATATTTTAATGTTAGCAGTCTGTTTTAAATTGTTAAAATGTAATAAATCATGGTCATTTTAATTTATTCAGTGGGAAGATTTATATGAAGAGGCGATATTATTCAACTGCCCAGCAGCCCAGACACGACCAGACCTGTCGCACCGAACGAACACATGCACCCAACTGTGATCTACACCTCATATTACGCCAAGCACAGACTAAGTACTTACCAACAAAATGGATAAACTTGCCAGACGTCTTGGGGAGGGAGGGGGGGAAGGGAGAACACCTAACGTAATACAGAAATTATATATGTTAACAACATGACCTTTGTTCAATTCCAACAATATATCGATGTACCTATGTGAAATTAACATGACTGTACTCGTATATACTACCTTTGTTTCAAAACCAATAAAAATTAAATTAAAAAAATAATAATATGTAGATGAATTGGTTATAGGCTGTGGGCACAATGGACTGATGTTTGATTTTCCACAGTTAGCTAGGTGTCTGTTTTGTGCCTATCCGTCCTTAACTGTAGTTTTTGGCTGGAGTCCTTTCTCTATTTCCTGTGGTTGGAAAAGAAGGTCAGAACCACAAGGAAAGGGAATAATACGAAAATGTCACCCTGAACATTGCGACCTCTTCATTACTGCGTCTTTGCACGGTAATAAAATGCTGACCCCCAACTACACCAACTAATGGGACCAATGAATGGGAGCAGGAGTTGCAGGGGTGTCCCTCGCTCCCTTTTGTCAGTGTAGTAGGGGTCGGGGATTGCGGGGGTTCCCCCGCTTCCATTAGATGGTAGCGGTGGACAATAAAGAAAATAAAGTTACAAAAAAGAAAAAAGAACCCTGCAGCGCCAGTTCAGACCCACTTTAGTGAGCGAGAACTGATGCCGCAGGGTCGGAGGAGAGACAGCGTAAGTGGGTAGGGGGGAGGCAGTTATGAAGATGCAGGGCACAGTGATCTATGTGATCACTGTGCTGCTCCATAATGGGAGTTAACTATTTAAATTGTCGACATTATGGGCGGCGCAGTGATCACATACATTCAAGGAAAGTACTGTCTAAGGTTTTGAGGAAGAGAGGTTTGCATATTCAAGAGTGGGAAAATGTCACAGGGCAGCTAGTGAAGGGTTATGCTGGAGTGGCAGAAAACTACATCTCTCAAATGGTGGTGGCGCATGGAGACAGAGATTGCAGATTCCCACTCAGATTCGTCCTGTGGCTACACCAACACCATAAACCTCTCTGGTTATATCATACTTCCATCAGGAAGTCCCTCCTGGACATATGGGATATCATTTGATTTTAGCCATGCTAATGCAGGACCATTAGCCATGCTAATGCGGGATCAGCCCCTTTCACTTGATTTTAACCATGCTAATGCAGGACCAGCCCATTTGATTTCATTTGATTTTAGCCATGCTAATGTGGGACCAGCCCATTTCACTTGATTTTAACCATGCTAATGCAGGACCAGCCCATTTCATTTGATTTTAACCATGCTAATGCAGGACCAGCCCATTTGATTTCATTTGATTTAAACCATGCTGATGTGGGACTAGCCTAATTTTGATCTACAACTACCCTATTGTTGAGGAATCAGACTATCCTGCCTTTATCTGCCACACCCATGAGGGACTAGCCTACTTGATTTCATATGTGAGACCAACCTACCTGATTGCTACTACCTTACCAATACAGGCTAGCCACTTGCCTAGTCGTACTAGCCACTCATAATTTGCTCCAGTCCCTGCTTATTCTAAAAATCACAGCCAAACTGAACTATGCTCACCAGTAAGTCCCAGTTGACCAACACACGACTGTCACTCCTTTGCACCCTCACAATAATGGCCTCCCTCAATTTCATGCCATGCTCCTTGCAGGACAGAAACTATAGACTACGAGCTAGACTATCCTGTCTTCACGAGCCCAAGACAAATAGAATCAGGCTACACAACCATCACCTTAGTTATAACACCACCGCCTCAGATCTAGAATCTTCCACATCAGATCCAGAAGCACTGCAAAAAACACAGACCTGCACCATCCCCCTTTCACCTCACACCCATACGAGAACCAATTACCCTAAACGTAGACCCTCCCATCCCCAAGCGCAGAACACGTTGACAATTATCTCAGGTGTGCTTATTAACACAAGATCCCTTACAGCACACACCACTGAAATTGCAGATTTATTATCCACCAATGATTTAGACATCATGGCAGTTACTGAATCCTGGCTTCATGATGCATCAGGCCCTGCCCTTATGCTAGCTATTCTAGATAACTACCAAATACTGAGGGTGGACAGTCCCAACACCAGAGGAGGTGGCCTAGCTATCATAGCAAAAACACATTTGGAAGTAAGACTAATCACACCGCCCCAAATAAAATCCTGTGAAATACTCTGAGACAAATTCTCCAACAACCGTACGCTAACTATCTTACTGCAATATAGACCTCCAGGACCAATAGGTACCTTTGAGGAGGACTTATCAAGTCTCCTCACCAACAACACTAAGAACACTACACAGCTTCTACTCTTAGGAGACTTCAACCTGGGCTTCAATGACCCTGAGGACAAACACGCCCAATCAGTTGAAGCCATCCTGACTGTACATGGCCTTATGCTTCCACCCACACCAAAGGGAGAACATTAGACTGGGTCGCCCACTTAAACTGTGCTATTACTATCACTGAAATAACACCACAACCATGGACCAACCACTACCTAATTAGCTTTGCCTCCACAATAGACCTCCAAATGATGAAAAATATAGATATGCACCCCCTCCCGACCAGAAGTAAAAAAAAGATATTACAGCAGATAAATGACTTCCTCACCTCCTCCCTACCCTCATACCTCTCACTAACAACACTGACCCTAACATGCTAGTTGAGACCTTCAACAAAACTATGGCTAAGGCCCTTGACATCATTGCACCAGTCAAACTACGCAAAAGCAAACAGATGACTCACCTCAACACCTGGTTCACCCCCCAGCTGAAAGAACTACGACTTCAAAAAAGAAAGCTCCAAGCTATATGGCGACACTCCCCCCACAGACGAGAACAAAGCCCAATTAACCAACTTCGCCAATATGTATAAAAAAGAAATAATCCTCACTAAAAGGAACATGTTCTATGACAGAATTTCCAAGGCCAACTCCAACACCAAGGACTTATTCACCATCCTCCGTGAAATGGAAACCCCCACTCCACCTACAGACAATGGGCCTCATCACGACTTTGGCGGTAACCCTTAAATCCAACGGTAGCGCTATTACCGCCGGATTTAAGGGTCCGCCAAAGCACGACTTCGGCGGATTTCTCCCCAGCTCTGAGCTGGGGGGAAATCCGCCGAAAATTTGCGCTATTACCGCCGGTGGGATATCCGCCAGCGGTATTAGCGCGAAATGTCCCCATTGAGGCCAATGGGGAATGGGGCCTTCCCGAATGGGCTCAATGGGGAATGGGGATTGGCATTACCGCCGAACTCGTGATCCGGCGCTATTAGCGCCGGGGAGTTCGGCGGTAGGGCTAATACCGCCCGCGCTAATAGCGTTACCGTTACCGCCCAAGTCGTGATGAGGCCCAATGTCCCTAAAGATAAGAAATGGTGCACTAGCATCCAGAATGCTCTAAACAACAGAATAGCCACTCTTCAAACTAAAACAGCCAACAAAAAAACATCCCTGCTCTCCACTGAGATACAACCCACCCTACCTTCGGTAACACCTAGCACTGACACAACCTTTAAAATCACTAGAATCTCTGTTTTTTACCCCCCTACCCTTTGTACTCCCAACCTTATTATTGTACCTATTTACATGTTGTAGCTAAGCTTCAAGTATACTTGTATCTGCTGCGCCCAGCTACCTAAGGGTTTGGTGCGCATTACCAAATAAACAAACAAACAAACAAGGCAATTAAAATGGGCCTCACCTCCTTCCCTACTCCATGCATGCCAATGTTTGCTAATCCTAAATTCTCTCCTGCTAACGGAAACAAAGCTTTTGTGAAATAGGAGCAGAGAAGTTGTGAGATGATCAGTTATTTTATTTTAGGGACCATTGAATCCTTCATAGAATGTAAGCAAGAGTTTGGTTATTGTGAAGAGGAGTGTGAGGGAGGCATGGTATCACAAGTAGACACTGACACAAGAGTTGCACATTTCAAAACCTTTATTGATGATTTAAAAGGGGTTGGAAAACTCCTATCTTGCCCTATAACTAAGACGGGAGTATTCTCGACCATCAAACATAAAGAAAATACAGTCCTAGTCGGTCCTTAGTCAAAATAAAATGGCCTATGCTAATAAACCTAATGCCTGCCATCTTTCTAATACAATAAATGTGTAAAGGGAATATGTAATGCAAAAAGGAAAATCAGTGTTCAAAAGAAATGCCAGTTTGGCTGAGTAAACTCCCTTCCCCACATTTTGTAGCATGGGGTAAGGTGGCACACTTGGAACTTGCAACACACTCTGGCTTTGGACATAAGGATGCAGTTTGTTTCATGGACCAGGGCCCGCTTGGCCTGCCACGAAAAGTCACTAGTCATTCAGTCAGGCTGCGGCGTGCGATGTTTCTTCTTTAATCACAAGTACTCACAAGCTTCTCTAAGTCGGGCCCAAGCCTGCCAGTTCACATAGGCTCCCCTCAGTCGGGCTCAAGACTGCAACAGTTCACCTAGGCTCCCCTCAGTCGGGCTCAAGCCTTTCAATCAAACTTTGTGGGGTTCCCTTACCCAAGCTACAATCACACCTTCATAGGCTTCCCTCTGTCTGGCTCAAGCCTCCTTTCACCTTCCAATCGCTGTCGAAGACAACTGTGAAGCTTTTGTTCTTACCTAGCATGACCACTTCAACCTTCATCTTCATAACGTCACTTTTTCTCTCCTACACCAAGGCCTCTTGGTAAATGTAGTTTCGAGAACAGTACTTATTTCAAAGTTCAAAGATATCTCTCACCTCCAGGTTTCCCTCTGACAGGATCAACCCTAACAGTTCAAAGACATTTTTCAGATCCAGGTTTCCCTCTGCAGGGATCAAACCTAACAGTTCAAATACATTTTTCACATCCAGGTTTCCCTCTGCCGGGATCAAACCTACAGTTTTCCCTCTACCGGGATCAATCCTAATAGTTCAATGACCTTTTTCACATCCAGGTTTCCCTCTGCCGGTAGCAACCCTAACAGTTCAAATCTTGCATCTCAATTTCTTTCTCTTCCTGCCGCTTCTACTGCATCAAACATTTCACATAGACTTTCGATTGGACAATCTTCTTTCGCTGGACCCTCTGTTTCTTTGTATCTTTAATTTACAGTTCTTTACAATGCTTTGCTTTCTCTCGTGTCTTATCGGCACATGCACAACCTTCATTCATCGGATACTGTTGCAGTCAAGTTTCATTTAACACACACCGGACTTTCATTGCTTTCATCAACTCACTGGCTTTGTTAATTCATTTCCGTCTTTCGCGGCATTGATCCTGAAGTCAAGGCTGTTACCACAAGTGCATCTGCATCTCCCCAACTCTGCCGTTCACCCAGGAGGGTGGCTGGTATCCTTGAAACACAAACAAGGTTTGTCTCTTCTCCCTGGCTGGGTTTCTTTGCGCAACCTTCAAGGACCTTTAGAGGTAAAGATCTCTCGCCGGGATGTTCAAGGTTTCTCCGTACCTCAGTTCCGTCCCTCAGCCTGTCGCTCTGCTCCGCTGCCCCGGGAGAACTGCTCCTTCTCATGCATCGCCTTGATCAGAGTGTGTCTCAGTGTCCCACCTTTTAACCATGTGGGGAGAGCTAATAGGTACCAGGTGTATGTAATTAAGAACAAGTGCCTGACCTTCCCTGACCTTATTAGTGGGACGTGTCCCAAGCATTGCATGTGTGGTACTCCTTTTAGCCTCATACCTCCTCTTCCTTGGCTCTGTGTTTGTGTAGGAAATGGGGGGATCTGGGAATTTGGTATATTATATAAAATAGGATGCAACAGAGGTATTGGGAAAAGGGGTATACCATGTCTCGCCATCGGGTGTTCCTCCCCCACTGCCCAAGGACCCCTCACCCAGGTGATCCTTCCGCATTTGTCCACACCCAGGGTCTGGATCCAAAGGTGATGGCCGTGCCCTGGCCACCTGAGTAAGGGATCCCCGGGGTCTAGGTGGTGAAACACCCTTTGGTTTTTCACAGGAGAGAGTTCGCTATCTGCAACTTTTCAGTGGGTCTTGAGCACAGGGATGAAAGAGGGGGTCTCTGGCACTCTTACTAAAATGGAAGTGTGGTTGTTTAGAGAAGCTGCTAAGAAAAGATTAAAGAGAGACTTCTATAAGAAGCTTCAGGACTTTGATGACAATCATAGGAATTGGTCCATTAGAAGGGTGTGGGAGGAAGATCTCAGGAAACAATTAGAGGGCAATGAATGGGAATTGATATGGGCTCGGGCTGCCTCTTGTAGCAGGAGTGCACAGGTGAACAAACTGGGGTATACAATAATTAAAGGTGGTACAACACTCTTGCATGTCTACCTAACTTTGATCCCATTGCCTCCCCTAACTGCTGGGGAGATTGTGTCATGAGAGTGTAGCTGTGACACTTGCTCTGCGAATGCCCCAAATTCAAATCTTTCTGGAGTCATGTTCTCCAAATAATCAGGGAATCCGAAGGAGTGCATTTGTCGGCATTAACTGAACTTGTAATACTGGGGCTCGCAGTTTGGAAAGTACATCCCTTGTGCGCTGGCACCTTCCAAGTCAATATGTTGATTCTGATGGCAAGTAAGCGTTGGCTTCTTTCTGAAGCTGTTAGATCCACCAAGCGATCTGGTGTGGTGGACAAATGTTAGACTCTTTCTTTGAATTCCACCTGCATGGTCGGCTGAATCAGTTCAATGAAATTTGAAATTCTTTCATTTCATATGTAGGAAGAAATCATTAACCCTTATTTTACCATCCAGAATGTGTACATTGGGCCTGTTCCTGTAATAATTGATATACAATTTGTCATGTATTTCTGGCTTGCACTTACATTGTTTCTGTTTCACTTTCCATTTCATGTGGTTTGCTGATCAATGGGGCATGTGGTGGGGGATAAGAGGGATACTTTACCAAACTCAAAACTGATTGCATGATGTTCTTTTATGATTGTATCACTAACGGTTTTCTCTGTGAAAAGATGTATCCCCAAAAAAATAACAAAATACAAGGAAAAGACCTGCCATCAACCAGCCGGGGCTGAGCGGATGCACAGGAACAGAGTAAAGAAAAGAATAACTTAAATGAACGAAGAGGCCTTCTCCCAACTACTACTATTAGGAATCAAGTAAGCTAGCTTAAGTGTGTTTCATTTTATTGGGTCCCGATTAGTTTGGCTGCCACAGCAGACTGCAGCTGCTGTTGGTTGTCTTTGAAAGTGCTATTTGTTTGGATAATGAGCTAAAGGTGAGTGTGTTTGCTACTAAAACACTATGGGTGTGCTTTCCCTCCTCTGCTTAGCTAGATGTCTCAAACATGTGTTAAGCCATGAGTGTCTGTATGTTATGTTTGTTTACAGTTTGCAAAAATCAAGTAATGATGGTATATTGTCCTTTGGGGTTCCCAGACCTTGTGGCTTTCAAATATACATAATCTGTCCAGAAGAGTTGACACACGCTTCATTTTATATTGGAAGAAATACTGTTGCCCCGCTGGGTTTTGGAAGCAATCCTGTATGGTTTTTTTTCATAATGCCATACACTCTTTCTGTTACTTTGATCAACTTATTTTTTCAGACAAATTACTTAAGGTTTGGGTACATTAGGTTATAGTTTTCAGGTTTCTCCTTAGGTGTCACAATATTGCCCAGGATCTATCCCCATCATCTAGATCTCCACCTCCTGTTGGTACTTTTTCTCTATAGATTGCTTTCAGGTTTATCTCACAGGTGTAGCAGATGTGTATCAGTTCACCATATGTCCTCTAGACTCAAGTAACGCCTCTTGTCATTGTCATGGTAGCACATTAATTTCTGACACTACATTACCTCCCATAGGAAAGAATAACTCATTACATACAGTTTCCTACACTATGTTCAGTGCTCAGTTGTTGTCATAACTCATAAAACTCTGTGGACTTGACAAGACCAACTTGACACTCGCTAATAGTTAAAATTAGTTTTGCGCATCAAAACTATCCTAACTGCAATGTCTGATTTCCAGATTTTCAATTATTGCCAGGATACAGGAGGAGAACATCATAAAACAACTTCAGAGGTACAGTGAGGCGTTTCCTCCATTTCACAAACACCAATGGGGATTCTGTCCAAAAAGAAGTACAGAATCAACTGTACTTTAATTGAGCACAGAGATCTTCAAGACACTAGAGAAAAAACACAACTTCATCTTGAAACTTCTTGCCTGATCAGTGGTCTACAACAGAGTAGAACACAATCACCTCACAAGAGACTCAAACACACCTTGGGCATAACAGGACTCTGCATGGACTGACATATGCAATCGTCCAAGGCGGGAAGACACAAAATAGAGTAGGTGATATTGTACCCCCCACTTACTCTGGGAAGTGATTAAGTTATGGGTGTGTCTGCCAGGGCTGAGCCCTGGGGATATTTCCAAGCACTTATTGTCTGAGACTCAATATGGTTATGATGCAGTGTTTTGCAACTGTGGTAGGTCAGAAGAAGAACACAGACTCTGATTAGACCTTCTACTCATGATTTTGTTAAGGAAAATATATTAGGACTCTCTTTCCCTATTCTACAAGGCTTCCATATCTAACAAAACTAAGGTGCTTGTCAGTCATCAGTGATTGTCTGTAAATGAAGAACCGTCCGCTGTCCAACTCTAACCTATCTGACCCTACCACTAACTTACAGATGGGAGAAGGCCTCCCTTCTCCTGGGGTTTCTTGTCTTGTCTTTTGGCCACCCTTTAATAGATTATCTTTAGGTTCTAGTAATCACCTTTACCAGTTCATAGAGTTCATGTAATGGGGTCTTGACGTGGGTGTCCTCTGCTGACTTTCCATATAAAGATTGATCATTCTCTCTTTCCCTGGGTTGTTTTTCTAACAATGATTATTTTCTTCTGGGATATTTCATATATTCCTGAACAGTTCACTTCCCTTGAATCTTTCATTCCCAGGTTTCTGGGGTATTCTCACAAAGTTTGATTTAGTGTTAAATTCCTCTTTTATGAGCCACTCTTGGGCCTTCATGATATGCTTTATAATCAGTTGGATAATCTCCAATACCTTTGTCTTGTAGGTTTCTTTTACTACTCTTCTTGTGTTTTCTCTCTTCTGACTGTGATGAGTAGGAGCTTTATAATAATGATTCACAGTTTCTCTTATTGCATCTTGGTTAACGTTCCTATGACGAGTACGAGCATTCCAGTAATAATTCCCATTTACTCATATTATATTTGTACTCTTGTAACTGTGACAAGTAGGAGCAGTCCAGTAATGATTTTCAAACCCTTATTAGATCTTTAGTCTTGTGACTGTGACGAGTAAGAGCCGTCCAGTCATGATTTTCATTCACTCTTACTATATTTTGAATCTTGCGGCTGTGACGAGTAGGAGCAGTCCAGTAATGATTCCCACTCCCTTCCCCAGAGATCCTGTTATCCCCTTTACCTTCTTTGTTGAGGGTTAACATCACTGGGTTCTTCACAGGTTCAGGACTGGTTTCCTTTTCTCCCTTCCTGGTGTCTCGTCTCTCTCCACCAGTTTCTCCTTCCTCGCTTCTTCCTGGTTGGCACTCTGCCATCTCGGTTTTCACTCGTCCCAAGGTTGCTGTGTGCGAATGGTCACGGCATAGTTATCTGGACCTCTGGTCCACCACGAACATCCCGTGGTCACACCACTACTCTGTGTGTATTTCTTCTCCTCGAGACGACATGCATATGCTTTCTCTCCTGCTAGGTTTCTTTCTACTGATATTAGCACGTCTGACAGCTCAGGACTCTGCATGACTGCAAAACATTGCACGTCTCGCCTCAGCTGCTCATAAACAGCGTGTGTCTCCTTTTGAATCTCACGGGCTGTGTCACATTCCCAAACTCCTCCCCTCTCTGGGATAACGTAGCTTGAGGGTTACCCCTGTGTAAGAAGCCATTCCTTCTTCTCTTTCTCTACTTGGTTCTCTTTTCCTCCATAGGGTCTATTCTTCGTCGCAGTAGAATGTGATTTTTAAAGGATATTTTCAATTTGAGGTTGGCAGTAACACATTTTAAGTTGTTCGTCAGAGGTTTTGTCATCAGGAATATAAATTGGTGTTATCTTGATGGGTCCTCTAAGGAGTTCCTCCTGTGAACAGTAGTCCTTGTCCCCAAAGGGGGAGTCTCTCCCGGTGAGGTCCTGCTTGCCTCTACCCTGAAGGGAGAGTATTGCAGAGCAGGCTCACTTCCCTAGCCTAACAGGGGCTCCAGAGTGCCTGTCTGACATTGGTGCTGTTCCACTATTGTAATGGCTGACAGGACATGAGGCTGTTAACTAAGTCAGTAGGCAGGTGGGCATGCACATGCATATGTGCCAGTGTCAGTGGTATGGCTGGCACATGAAATGCATAACTTTGGCTCTGTTGCACCTTTGCATGGGAGGCACTCGCCCGGCACATGCAGGGTCTTGTTAAACTGGGAACTGGCCCTTCCTCTTCTGGTACGCAGCCATCATGCAGCATGCTGATACCCAGGTACATTCAAGGCCGCCAAGTGAGTCTTAAACACACACCTACACTCAACTGCCAAAGAGGAGTGCCTGTGCTGGGTGCCCACCTATAGAACATCTTTTTGCAATGTTTGGGGCATGTTCATAGGTTCAGTAATGATTTAGTCTGTGTTTGTTCAACACTTTACTGTATGAAAGAAGCCCTTTTGCTCTATTTTCTGTATGGAATATTAGTTCAAAATATTCCACTCGCCACCTATGAAATTGGAGGAAAATGATAATAAGTATGATTTGTTTAAAGAAACAATTAAGCATGTGGTCTATCATTTCACACAACTAATATGTTAAGATAGCTCATGTTATGTTGATTGGTATTTGCAAAAATCACACATCTGCCATTGGACACGGCACCTATCACTCCAAAAGGTAAAGGGGAGCTGCAACAGCAAATGTGCTGACACTGTGGGGAGCAGCAGTGGGGGCCGAGCTGCCACCTTGATGTGCAACAAACGTACTAGAAAATGTGTGGGGCCAGCTACTTATTTTCTTGTACAAATTAAGCACTGGCCTTGGGCTCCTCCAGGGTTGCACATTATTTGCTTGGTGGTTAAATGCATATGTGAAACCCCTAGCAAATACTATTTGAATACTTCTCAACTCTAAGCAGACAGCATCTAGGGGACGGATTAGCTAATATTTCCACCTTTGATAAAAATTGAGCAATTGCATTTTGCATCATTGTTTATCCTTAGCTAATACAGAGTAGAGCAAATAGGTTTTGTTCCAATGCCCATTATGTAAAAACATTTGCACTAGGGCAAGCGTGAACGGACTGATTTTTTAAAATACGATTGGAGTGTAAAATAAAAATAAATAAGTTTACACAGAAAACATAGTAAAAAAAAACAGTGTGCTTCATTTTACCCTTGTGCAATTCTTTTTCAGACAATGCAGGTTTGGGAAGCACCTGTCTGTTCCATTTTCTCTTATGGAAGCAGCAAAACTGGTGCTAAATTCATTTTATCCATTTTCTTACACGAGGGTAAAGTCTATATAATCTGGTCCCAGATTGTTTTTAGTTTGGAAAAAAATGTCAATGACAATCAATATATCATGCATTCACTCCACGTCATCCACGGTTGGATTTCAGATAACCTATGTTTAAAAGCCTCCTTATCCAAAATCCTTTTCTTAAGGACACAATCATCTCGGATACTCCAATATACATACCCTTCCAACCTAAACTGGTGTATAAAGTAAGAAACCTGGAAGCAATCTTTGGTTCTACCCTAACTTTCAGCCCCCAAATCAACGACGTATCATGGAAGCCACACTTTCAGCTCCAATACTTAAAACATTCCTGCCAGTTAGAAATTACCCAATAATTCGAGGAAACTAGAGCATTAGACCTATCTTATATATATCATTGAAATAGTATACATGTAGGCATTCCAGAGGACATGATCCTTTCGACTGCAACTGATCCCAAATAAAATGTCAAGATTTATAATAGCCTTAAACCAAAATACTCTATTACACCTGGGCTCAAGTCTCCCCACTGGTTGCCAGAAACACACAGAATTGTGCACAGAAGTTTTAGGTACAGGGAATCAAACTACCTAAACCAGAGACTTCCCAGATACAGATTGTGGGGAAAGGTTTGGAATTGAAAATTCGATGTACGTCCCTAGTATACTGCTAGATTGTAATATCAAGTAGGCACTGCAAACTACCATGTTTAAACAACTGGTTCTTGCTTGATTGAGGGGAGGCTTTCGGCTTTACTGTGCATGTCTTTGCAATGAAGGCTCTTCGCTTAGTGTGTAGCTATATTGGCCTCCACATCTCTCGCTATTGATGCGTTTCCCTTTTGGCATATGCAAGCGTGTGTCTGGCTCCTGCTTTCCTATGAAAAGTGGCTTTAGTAGACAGAAGTCTTCATACCGTAAGCGTACTCATATGCCTCAGACCGTGGGTGAACCTTTGAGGAGTATATTTATCTTACTAAATGTATCACTTTATGCTGTCCTTCCTGATAACACTGTCCTACATGTAAGAACACAGCTGGATAGAGCGGCTTTGTTCCTTGTCTATTACATTGTTTCAGTATGATTCCTTGCCCTGTATGGACTTCCCCTTTCATTGAAATGCATGTGTTCTTTTGGGTATAAGAGAACGTTGTTTGGAGGGAGGGGAGTTCTCACTTGCATCGAGGTCTTGTACTAGTATTGTTTTGTTTTGGTCTGCTATCTGATTTTTACTAATACATTGTTCACCAATTCACCAGATTAGTCAGTTGTAATTTTTCCACTACAGGTTTGGTACTGTGACTCGGATTCCCGCTGCTCTGCGGCCAGGTCCACGGGCCGCTGGGTGCACCTCACTGTGATCCCTGTGGGCTCAGGAGAGACAATTTTGACAGAGGGGATAGCTGACTGGAGCGCCCAGAGAATTGTGGAAGGTGAACAGAGCAGGTGCAGAAGAAGAGCTGACAAAAATCGTGGGTTTGTGAGCACAGGTAATCGCATCAGTGTATTGTCATGTTTTGTATAGTATTGTTTGAAACAGGTTGGGGTAAATGTGTGTCTGGATATAGATAACCACAATCTGAAATCTGAAAATCTGTTGTGCTAATCCATGGATACAGGAGGGAAGGTACCCTGCCTACAGACGTTTTACCTAAACAATAAAAAGTAAGAGCGGTTGGCTACAGCTGTTTAGAATAAAACGTAAAAGCAGCGCATCGATTCTCCCTACAGACTTTAGAGGACATGAGACCACTTCGTTGGTCAGAGTAGTGTAGTATTGATCAGGGATTAGAATGGATCTGCCATGTACAAGTGTGAAGAAAATATTTTGTATGGAAGCCCCATGAATTGTCTTGTTTTAACCTGTGCCTTGATATTTGAAACCTAAAAGGTGCAACTCAGTTGCGACCCTGCTTTATATTTCACACTCTCTATCCTAGTATGGGAGCTGTAACAGGCTTCGTTTCTACCGATAATAGATCTTGTTTTTGACTCTCACCTGACCATGTCTCTGAAACAAGCTGAAATACTCCTCTGAACTTTGGGTGGCATAATGAGGGATATAGGTTGTGAATCAGCAGTCATCTGAATCTAACCAACACCTGCAGGTGTCACTGAAAATTCTGTACAAGGGAGGAACAGAGATCAGGTGGAGATACCTGAACTTCTGGATAGACGTGGAAGAAAAGTCAGCTATGAGCCATACCCACTTCATCACCCACGAGGGCACAATAGCATCCCGAGGTAGACAGAGTTAGGAACGGACCTGGATCCGTAATAAGCCATGCCTTGCCTTACCCCTGTGAGAATGGTTCAGGGCAGTCCAGACAAGTGCTACTTCCTGCTAAAGGAAGTCCAACACACTTCATGTTTACTCACTACTCGCTCAAAGCATGTAAGAACCTGGATAAATGGCACAAATACACAGAAAGAGTCACCTACCTAGATACTTTCCTGAGGAGTGCACATTTGACTTGGATAAAAAAACAAACCTACCTAAGACATTAGAGAAGAAAGGTGCACATGTACACCAATGGGACAGCTTTCTAGATTGGTATACCGAAGCTACTAAGAGACAGAGTGCAAGACCCGGGCACTGAAAGACATGCAAAAAAAGTTCCAGGAGCAAGTTAAGTCCCTGAATACAGCGTACTACAACCTGCAAGTACTGATTCATAAAGCTTGGTACAAACAATTACATCCTGTAATCCAAAGGGAGCCCCAGTTAAAGGAAAGTCCTTAAGATATCCTGGAAACGGATATCCCTGCTATTGTAAATGTTGTATTTGATCATTATCCGGCTAGCCCAGGCTCTACCCAGCCGCCAACCTATCACCAGTCGGATCTATGGGATATTTTCAAGAAAATAAGTCCTGCGGCCAAAAATATAGATTTGTTCTTTCAGCACATTTCAATGCAATTATATGTGGGGGAGACCCCCGCAGCCCGACCCCATGATTCCCTTACAATATTAATTACCCTAACCACCCCCTCATATAAGTGTGTTGAAATGCACATTTTGAAATTCAGGTATTTTGGGCTGTAGGATTTTCAGCCGCAATATTTTTGGGTGATACCTCATCAGTCCACCCCAATAAACCATAAGGTTGGTCCGCTTACCCCTGAAATACGAGCTCAGATCTCTAAACTTTTTTTGCCTTCCTCAGCCACATTTGAAGTGTTCTCGAATTTCATCGCCCACTACTAGCACTGGTGGATTTACGCTCAGACAGTTACCTGGAGGAGGCGATGTTGTATATGCCTTCTCGAGTGCAATTGTGTTTACTATCATTCATAGATTCCTAAAGATACGAGAAGATCCTGTTAAATACCAAAAAGAGTGGGGGGGGCGCTCGAGAGCTGGAACCAAGGTGGTGGATCCTCTGTGAGATTTGCTCGTCAGCCCGAAAATCCTGTATAAATAGTGCAGACCCCGGCATCTGTTTCCCTCTGCGATGCAACAAAATGATGATAGATAGCCCTGTTCCCCGATCCTGAATTCTGCAACTTGCAGAGTGCCATGGATCGCTGGTGAACCGCTCTGGACTGACGCTCCAGGGTGCCGGAGGGAGGGCCCCATGCTTGCCGTGGCGAGTTCCTTGATGTTGAATTGTGGCAGGAAAGCCATTCAGAGACCTCCCACAGGCAGGCCTGTGCTCTGAACTGTGGAGGGGCAGTGGGCTCCAAAGTGTGACAGGCCTCTGCACCTTGGGTTCCAGTATCCCTGTCTCTGCTACAAGCCGCGATTAAAGTGGTGCACTGTAAGCCAACGTGGGGAGACAGCGACGTGAGGGAGCCCCACTGAAACCATAAGCACGTTTGCACAAGAGTCTGGAGGCGGCTGCGGGAAATAGTGACAAGGACCAGCATACTACTGACCAGAAGGTACACAGTGAGACAGAACTGGCAGAGTAAAAGGGGGGCTCTCTGCAGGCTGGGACCCGCGTGAAACGGATGCCAATAAGTGGAAGGTGAGGCTGTGACAGGGAACTGGCTGGACACTCCATGGTGCAGCAGACTGCGGGGGCACCTGCTAATAGATTAGGTGCTTGGATCAGCTCCCATATGTCAAAGAGGGGTAATGCCTGGCAATATAGTTACCTGTGTGGATCAATCACTCCAGTCCAAAGGTTCAGTGTACTGGGTACGGCAACCTTGGCATCCTTTGCACCATGGGCAAAGGAGACAAAACTAATTTAGGCTCTCTTTTGACGTGTGGCGTGGTAATGAAGAGGCCTAAGGCTCTGGTTGTGACCGTCCTGATGTCAGAAAGAGTGGAGGTAGTGGAAGAGCAGACCATTAATTCCGCTGCTGATGTCAATGAGCTCCTTTTTCATCTAAAAGCTGGCATAAGTAAGCTGGATACTAAAATGGACACTCTTTAGAGTAAAGTAGACCTACTTCAAATGTGATTGGACAAACATGGCCCAGACTCGATGCGGTTTGGAACCGGATATTTGGTCTGGAAAACTCATCTGCAACCATTTCCTCCAGGATTAGCGCAATGGAGGAGCCTCTGGAGGCTGTGCAGCAAAATAAAATACATCTGGTTGGGGCAAGAGAATTGCAGATGCCTGGACGGATGGAGAACTATGTAGCAAAACTATCTAAGACAGTGTTTGACCAGAATTAGCTCTCATCCATGTTTTTAGTGGAACGTGTGCACAGGATCTGTGCCTTCAGACCTATACTGGGCGCTCCACCAAGGCCTAACATTGCACAGATCCTTAATTACTGGGAATGAGATGCGATCTTGAGGATGTCACAGTTGAAAGGTGAAGTGAACTCTTACAGCAACGAGATAAAAACTTTTCCAAACTTTTCCAGACTTCTCGGTGGTGGTCCAGGACATTTGCAGAAGTGAAGCATACGCTCTGGGACAAAAATATCAGGTACTCCATGTTGTTCCCTGATAAGATTCAGATACAGCACAATGGCAAAGTCCAGTTTATCGCTTTGCCCGAGGCCACTAACTCTTTCGTAGATAAACTTAAAATTGTACCTGTCATGATCATGATCACCAGGGGTCCCACACCTCGCCCACATGCTCACACTCCACCTGGGGCCAGGAAGGCCAGGAGAAGGGAACGCTTGACATCATTGTTGCACACCTGGTGCTCATTAGGGCCATAAATCTGGCCTTTAGCATTATGTAGGCTGTCCCTCCAAGATCTACAACCCATCCGGATTACTGCCAAGATGGCCGCAGCAAGGCCATTTCGTTTCACATAGATTGGGGGCCTAGTGCGCATGGGTTGGTGTCTATTTAAACCACACCCATGCTTGCCTCCTCGCTTCGCGTTACCCTGCCTGCAGCAGCGTGATGCTTACTGCAGAAGCTTCAGCAACCCGATCCTAGGAATAAAGAAACCACACATTAAAGAATGGCCGCCCTGGAAAGAACAAGAGCACTTACAGAGTACTCACCGTGTTGAGCATCTCTTCTTTTCAGCGGATCGGTCCCCGGTCCCTCCGGCTCCACTCTGCTCTGGCTCCGGTGCATCTCTTGTCCCTCAGCAGCTCCCTGCTCGTCAGCTCCAGTCATTTTGGGCTCCGGCCCGGCACTTGTAAAACAAAGACAAAGAGGTTAACGCACAGACTACAAAGGCAGAGAAAGAAAGGAAGAGAAAGACAATGCACAGCAGCATTAGGCAGTTGCAAAGATATGCGCACAGTGCGCATGGCTGCAGCAACGCATGCAGATTAAACCACCCACAGCACACACCAGGAAAGCAGTGCAAGGACACAGAGAACAAGGACAGAGCTGTGCCGAGATACTCATAACAAAGACAAAAACGAATGGGAAGGACAGACATTGCTTCATCTAAGCCACAGCCGGTCTGGGCAGAGCCAGTGAAGTAACTGTCCCAGATGAGAGCAGGAACCAAGCACGCCTGTGACAGTGAGCAGGAAGGAGAGCGCCCTTGTGCTAGTCAACAGGTGGGTCCAGCCTTCCACGGGAGGGGGAGCGAGCCAAGGGGGTGCATTACACAGGCACGACACAAGCATAATATGATATGATATGATATGCCATTTATAACGCGCCTATGCACAAGTGTTTCAAGGCGCAACGATGCAAGGAAGAGGGAACATAGGGAAGACAAAGACAACGATCTTACTAGGCCAGCTGAAATTGAGATCGCGCAAGTGCAGAGGAGGGGGAAAAGGGGAAGTGCAGGGAGGAAGGGGGCAGTGTAATACATAGGATCAACAGTAAAAAAAAAAATAGAAATAAAAAACAATAGGTAAAAGGTCAGCCAGCTAGTGGCAAGTGCAATGGTAAGTGCAGACATCAAGTGTGAAGAACTGGAGGGCCTGTAGGGATACAGAGACAGCCCCCAAGTGCAGGGTTTGCCCGGGAGGCAGTGCAGGAGTGCAGCTGGCGTGGAAGGGGACCTGGGCCCAACATCAGAGGGTAGCCGGAAGACCAGTGCAGTTTTCGTCAGGAGTTCAGCAGGGGAGAGGAGGAGAGGAAGCAGAAGCAAAGAGGAAGGCCTTGAGGTGCTTCCGGAACCGGAGATGGTTTCAGGGAGGCAGGGAGGCTGTTGCAGAGGGAGGCCCCACCCTAAAGAAGAGATCTACCACCAACTTGTTGCTTGGAGGAGCGACTGACCCTAAGGGAGTTGGAGGCAGATGAGCAAAGAGCTCGAGAAGGAAGATATTTAGGAAGAGAGAGTTGAAGGTATTGAGGCCCCAAGTCCCAGAAGACCTTGTGGACAATGAAGAGGGTTTTGAACGTAATCCTTGCAGCCACTGGGAGCCAGTGCAGAGATTTCAGTACTGGAGAGATACTATCCCTGGGCTTGAGGCCAAGGACGCGTCTTGCAGTCCTGTTCTGAATGAGTTGCAAAGGGCAGAGAGTAGACGCTTCTAGGGGTCACTGCATCCTGCAGCTGCACACCATGCTCCTGTTCCTTCCACCCTACACTTGGATGGTGTCCACATTTAGCACGCCACGGATGTGGGCTGACAAGAGATGAGGAATCTTCAGCAGAGGGTCCAGGCGCTCCCGCAGAGTTCAAGGTAAGCGTTGCAGAACGCAAAGCCCACGTTACTACTCTGCCTGAGAGCCATGGACTCCTCTGAATTGGACCAGTTATCACAGCTCCTAGGTGAGCTCAGGGCTGAAGAACACATGGCCCAGTCAGAGACAAATGCAATACAGCTGATTTGTTGGTGAATAAGGACCGAACCGAGGAGTTATCTAGACAGTTGCTGCAGACACAAGCTGGGCAATTCCCACTACCTGGTACAGTTCCCCCTGTCAACCTCATTTCCCCAGTTGAAGTGGTTGTTCCAGGAGCAGTCCCTTTAGCCCCCCAGAGCGCTTTATAGGGGACCGCCACAAATGTGCAGTTTTCATGAATCAATGCAGGCTCCCTTTCCTTTGCAGACCTGGAGATTTTCCCACCTATCAGTTAAGGTGGCCTTTGTTCTATCTTACTTGGGAGGGCATGCTGCTAACTGGTCTATCCAGCTGGTAAACCAAGATGACCCCGTCCTGCGTAACTATCAGGGGTTCCAGCAAGAGTTAGAAAGGCTGTTCAACCATCAAACTCAGGGGCAGGCTTTCGATAACAAACTGCTGTTTCTACGCCAGGGCAATCAGGATTTTCTGGCTTATGTGGCCACCATCAACTGGATGGTAGCGGAATCCAACTGGCCAGAAGAAAAGTGAACCACGTTATTTTATCGAGGGCTCTGGGGCGAGCTGAAGAATGTCTTGGCCCAGGTAGTCAACCCACCGGAGGGATGTGCTGAATACATATACCTGGTTCTACAGCTGGATCAATGGTTACAAGACCGAAGAGCTGATTGCAACTGTTCAGAGGGGCGATCGTTATATATCCGTCCAAAGGAAAGCCCTGTACGTCATTCAGAGAATCACCGCGAGCCCATGTAGTTGGGAGGTGTCCTTGGCCCACTCACCAGGGACGAAAGGGAGAAGAGACGGCAACAACAATTGTGTTTGTATTGTGGCAAGGCAGGCCATTTACTGCAAGACTGTCTGGTGAAACCTCCAAGGAAAACTGTGGGAGCCATGGACAAGAGCAATAGTGAACACCTTCCGGAAAACTCCACTGCTCGACAAGAATAGAGGCCTGCTTGTCGAGCAAGGAAAAGGCATCTATGGCCTCACATCTGGTTTTACCCGTGGTGCTCATTTACCACCAACAGCCTACATCAATGCACGCTTTGGAAACCTATGTGGATAGCGGGGCAGTGGGCAATTATATGGACCACAATATGGGCCACAGAATTGGGATCCCTTCTCGGCCCAAGCCTACAGTGGATAACATCACTGATGTGGATGGCACCCAATTATCGTCGGGTCCAGTGACAAATTACACAGAGGACATTGTGCTACTTTGTCAGGACAGACATTGTGAAAGCATCTCCTTTGATCTGATTGGTGCTCCGAAGTTCCAGATCATTTTAGGAATGCCCTGGCTGAAGTCCCACAACCCCAGCATAGACTGGTGCGTCAGGACATTGACCTTTTCCAATAAATGCGGGAATGTGTGTTACCATGATGGTTCAATTTCCAGTGATCCCAGTCATCTGTTTGTGTCTGCAAGAAGCAAGACAAGCTCTACTCTAGGCATCGTGGGGATGTTACCACCTGAGTACTCAGAGTATCAGGACATGTTCCATAAAGAACAGGCAAACACGCTTCCTCCACATCAACCTTACGACTGTCAGATAGATCTCATACCCGGCTTCCAAGTGCCCTGGAGTCGTATTTATGCACTGACAGAACAATAAAACGCCCATTTTAAGACATACATAGACCAGTACATAGCCAACGGGTTCATTCATCCGTTAAAGTCTCCGGCAGCATCTACCCTCTTCTTTGTACCAAAGAAGGAGTGGGACCTAAGGACCTGTATTGAGTATCGATCCCTAAACCAGATCACGGTAAAGAACCGGTATCCACTGTTGCACATACCCGTGCTTCTGGACCAAGTGAAGGACGCCTGCATTTAAACCAAACTGGACCTTATAGGGGCATAACATCTGGTGCGTCTCAAAAGCGGGATGAAAGGAAGACCGCTTTCTGCACCAAATTTGGGCTCTACGAATACCAGGTGATGCCATTCAGGCTATGCAACGCTCCAGCGGCATTCCAGTACTTCATGAATGACGTCCTGCGTGAGCTCTTGGACGTGTGCGCGATTGTCTACATCGATGACATCCTGATTTACTCTGCCACACCTTAGGACCATGTACTTCACGTGCAAGCAGTACTAGAGAAATTGTGCCAGCATAAACTCTATTCCAAATTGGAATGTCTCTGAAGTTGAATGTTGGGTTTTGTATTGACTCTGCAAGGAAAGTGTATGGATAATCATAAAGTCGACACAATCCTCAATTGGACCTCACCTACTTGAGTAAAGGGCGTCCAGAGTTTTTGGGATTAGTTAATTTTTATTGTTGCTTTATTCCTGGTTTTTCTCATCTAGTACACCCCATCAGCACATTGCTCCGTAAGAACAAGAAATTTGATTGGTCCTTGGAAGCAGAACAGGCCTTCCTTGCATTGAAACAAAGCTTCACTGCAGCACTCATCCTGCAACATCCAAAGCTAGACCTTCCGTACAGAAGAACCCAACGACAGGCCAATTCCATCCAGTAGCCTTCTGGTAAAAAATGTTCTTGCCTGCAGAATTGAACTATGCTATCACGGACAAAGAACTTCTGGCAATCAAAGTGGCCTTCAAAGAATCGAGGCGTTACCTGTTGGGCGCAAGGCATCCCAAAACAGTAATCACAGACCACTGGAACCTACAGTACTTGCG
Organism: Ambystoma mexicanum; assembly: GCF_040938575.1. Classification (NCBI taxonomy): domain Eukaryota; kingdom Metazoa; phylum Chordata; class Amphibia; order Caudata; family Ambystomatidae; genus Ambystoma; species Ambystoma mexicanum. The sequence goes on from NC_090936.1 coordinate 874,821,537, forward strand.
GACATCTAAAGCACAGTCATCGCGTCAATTAAGGTGGGCCCTATTCTTTGCAGAGTATGATTTTGTGATAACTCATCGACCTGGAGTACGTAACAGCAAGTCCGACGCTCTATTACGTCTGGGAGAAGGAGATTGCACATATGCTTCCCCTGCTCCAGTGGTCATCATTCCTGCAGACAAGCTGTTAGGCGCCATCAATGCCACATCCACCACAGAACAAGAAACAGAACCCTCCAGGCCTTCTTCAACCTCTGGCCGTGCCTCCGTGGCATAATGTGTCATTAGACTTCATCACTGACCTGCCCCTGTGTGATGTGTTCAATACCATATTAGTGGTAGTAGATCTTTTATCTAAAATGGCCCACTTTATAGCTCTCAAAGGACTTCCGAAAGTGAACACATTGGCCAAAACTTTTTTGGAACAAATCGGTGAGCTTCATGGTTTCCCTTCTGTGGTAATTTCTGATGGGGGCAGTCAGTTTGTGTCCCAATTATGGAGAAGATGTTGTAGCCTGGTACAGATCGAAGTACGTGTGTCCACTAGCCACCATCCTCAAACCGACGGACAAACTGAAAGAACTAACCAAACGTTGGAGCAGTATCTCTGTTACATGCTTGCCCAGGCAGATCAGAAATGGGTCGATCTTTTATAGATAGCTGAATATGCATACAATAACTCAGTACATGCTTTCACTGGGTACAGCCTGTTCTATGTACTACATGGCCGACATCCTCATACCTCTGATCCATCTAAGAAATTGGAAATGCTGGCAGTCACTGCATTACATGACACCATTCACCACACCTTGAAACAAGCCACGGTGCATCTGTTAGCGGCTAAAGAAGCCCGTTGTCACGGCCCGCTCCCTTCGCTCCCGTTCTCGCTCCCTTCGTTCCCGTTCCCGCCACTTGGGGGCATGTTTTGGGGTTTATTCCCTACTGGACATTTCCTTCGAACCTTATGCTACAGTGTTCTGATGAATTGGGACCGTTACAAACTTATTTTCCAAGTTTCTTCCCTTCCGGATCCATTCCAGGGTTTTGGCAGCCAGCATGCTACTTAAATCAAATGACTATGCTTCCCAGAATGCCTTGGCTCACTGCTTCACCTCCTGCTTCCCAGAATGCCTGGCTCACTGCTTCATCTCCTCCCTTGCAGGACAAGGCTGGGTGGAGGATAGGCAACACCTGTGGCTGCAGGTGCAGCAGGCGGCACGCCTGAGGGGTGTGTTCGTTTAGCAGCTTTAAAAGCCTCAGTTTGCTTCAGTCCGGCGCTGGTCATTGTAGCAGTGTTCCTGTTGTGACTAGTCTCCTGTTCCTTGTTCCTTGTTCCTGGTTTCCGTGCCTTGTACCTAGTTCCAGTTCCTAGCTTTTGTGCCCAGTTCTTAGCTCCTGTATCTTATTCCTCTGTCCTGGATTTCGGATTAATGTGCTTAATTGATTCATGCTTTCTGCATTTCCCTTTCTTTCTTCCTCTGTCTGCAGACAGCCTTTCTCTGTGCTTTACTATTTGATGCAGACCAGGTTGCCGGAGCGTTCTGTCTCTTTATGCTGTTCTGGTTACTGGAGACTTGATGCATTAACCTTACTTTTGTAGTATTAGTTTACTGCCTTTTTCCCTTGGTTGGGTGGGAAAGGTTTTCTTTGTAATAGCGTTTCCCCAGCTCCTGATCCATTCAGATTCCATTCCATATTTTCCATTGCACTTCAGCATTTACTTTCCATCGCATATTAGGTGTGGGTGTTGTTGCAACATATTCCAGTGTGTATCCCCTTTTGTTTGCCTCACAAGTTACTATCACAAATCTTACTTGCCCCTGACTAGGGTTAACGTATTTTGTTATCTTTAACACTTTGCTTTTACAGCCTTCTGGGTTCCTGTTTGATCTACAGGGTTCGTGACATTACTGACATTCTAGTGGTCTTTCCGGTCCTCGTGAGTACTGTTTGAATGTTACTTATTCAGTATTTTACAGAGTGTCAGTTCACAGAATCTGTACTTGCTTGCCCGCTATGTGGGTTTAGCGCCGTCAGTATCTGTAAGAGCATAGTGGGTAAAGAGTTTGCTGACTTTCCTTTCAGTTATAAGGAGGTCTTAAGTGCTTACCCTACATTCCTTTTTCGTATATTGGTAAATACTTTATTTGCACTCCTGGGTTTATACATACACAAGCCTTGGGTATTTTATGCACGTTGTTAGATCCAAAGTTGTTCCCTGTGCAATTCTGTGCACTTTACCCCTTGCCGTAGTCAAGGCCTTCTGCCTTTCCTGACAGAATGACCAGCCGATCTTCCCGTTTGAATATGGCCAGAAAGAAAGGCAGCAAGGTTACTAAAAAATGTGTACTGAAAGCTTTGATTCCGTTTATCTGTAATAATCAAATCACTGATCCTGACTTAAACGAACTCCTTGACACAAATGGGTATTTACGTGCAAAATATTTTTCCCACAGCCTGACCCATCATACATTGCCTGATCCTAATTCTGTCTTTAATTTTGATCCAGATATGTCCGCACAAGCCTTAGCAGCGGAGAATAAAACACTGTTAGGTTTACTAAATACGAGTACATCTGTTGTTGAATCTCATGATTCCGGTTGTGCTTTACCTCAGATTGAACAGTTTCATGATTCAAACATAAAGAATGAAGGGGTTCAGTACATAACTTCTGTTTTCAGCCCTCAGTCAACTGCTTACTCCTCTGCACAAGTACTTACTGTAGTTACTGACGTCAAGAGGTCTGATGACAGTAGTTTACTTAGGGGTAACACAGATCAAGTCGGTATGAGAGAGTATAGAACACAAGACTTGCAAGCAGTAAATGACAATGTACCATCAGTAAACGTCCGGATGACTAGGGTAGGATCCAGTCCTGATGCCACCATGCCTTCCCTTGTGCCTACTGATAGGGATGTACAGGTAAGCCTGGGCATGTTAAGAGCTGAATTTGAGGAGTTAAAACGAGAATACATCAGTTTACTAGAGGAGAACAAAACTTTACGATTTTCTCTGACTACGCTTCAAACTTTATCCGTTGATGAAGTGAAGACTGTTCAATCTCTGAGTGAGGAGGTTTTAGTAGGCCATGATACTTGTCAATATGAAACATCTATTGGGAGTGAAAGTCCTCTTTCTTGCACAGCACTTATTCAGAGCACTGATTCTGACAATTGTTCTACTGTCTGTCAGGAATTGCTGTTAGTTGAGGATTTACAAGCCACTCCTTTACCTAAGGTTTCCTCTGTAGCAGTCAGTCATAATTCAGAGTTTAAACACATACATGCTTCTGATTCCCAAACATTATCCACAATGGTGGCATACACAGAATCAGTCACTACCGTAGGCTTAGGTTCTGCCCTTGATCTAGCTGCTGAGACTGAAGTAAACATTCAAGCTGATGTGGAGAACGATGCTACCTCTGTGTTCACTCCTTCTTCTGCCACTTTTTGTCACAATGAACAATCAAAGACAGTACTTAACTCTTGTTTTGATGGACTCATTCCACAGTGTACTAAAACAAAGACCCGGCAGGCGATTCCTGAACTATTGATTGATAATCAGCCGCCTTCAGAAGTTAAGACAAAGGAATGGACACTTGACGAAATCCGAAATGACTCTGTGTCATCCACTAAGGAGAGGTACGGCATGGGTCCTGCTCAGTCTTTGGTTAATGGTGTCATGGAGTCAACCGCCCAAAAGATGCTTTCCATTCCTGAGCCACAATTATGTCTGTCAAATTCTTGAACTCCGGTCTGTCCTCCTACAACCTTGGACTCCTCAATGTCCCAGTCCACGGCTCAACACTCATCGTTGACACACGTATTTTCAATCAATGAACAATTGCTATGCCAGCCAGTTACTCAAGAGCCTTCACCATGTACGTGGTCAGAGCCAAAGACTTCGACAAGTTTGTCTTCAGCAAACGAGACGGCTTCAGTTCATGAAAGACCTGTATCCTGCTCAGCCTCGCTGTCAATATCGGAGGAGCACTTGTCTGCTTTTTTTGATCATGTTGCAGATTCATCTACTTCAGAGCCACCTCCTAAATCTCCACCAATTATTACGGATGAACGTCCCATCTGCCCATCTTATGCTTCAGGAGGATCACCAGAAGGCCTGTCTTTTACACAAGCTAATTCTTCCAACAGCTTGACTGTAGAAGTAGCACCTCTCGCATATGCTACATCTGAGTCTGAGACTTTTGCCAAAAACATCAAACTGGTTCACAACTCGGGAGGGCCTTCCGTGCAAGGCCGTTGGTCTTGCCTGAAGTTTTGCAAAAGGGAGACGGATACCATCCGCCATGGCCTAGACATCGATCAAGTAGCCAACCAGGATAACGGGCTGGACGGTTCACATTTGGGGGCCGGTTTGGATCAGCCGCTTGACAGCTCTTTTGTTGCCGGATCCCACATGAGCCTGAAGGAAGGGACAGGCACGGCCCTCCAACTGCTGCACCATTCGGGTGCTAGTAGTCAAAGGGAGGACTTGACTGCTGCGGTTCATGATGTGCCTGTTATTGCTCCTGCTGCGAGTGTGCTTGATGTACCAAGTACTGCGTCTATCACTCTTATCGGTATGCCAAACGTCCCTGCGGCTGTATCCCACGTGCAACAAGGTGGCTATATGACTAACACCAGGAATGCCAGCCTTGTACAACCCATTGGACTTCCAGGCCCCCAAGGTGTTGAACAGATGCAATCTGATCTTGGTCACCCTCAACCTCAGGTCTTGAATCAGATAGATGATGAGAGAAGATCCGAACCTCTATCTCGGCCACCACCTTCTTTGTCTGAACATGAACATTACCTGAAACCTGCTGTTTTCTCGCCTCTTGTGTGTAAGCCTTCAGCAAGGGGGCTACCAGAGCATCAATCCTCAGCCAAAGCATGTTGCACCAGCCAGCCTTCCTCCTCAATGATGTATGAGTGTTCGCTCCCAGAGACAGTGTTTCATGGACCTTCCAACTCTGCTTCGGGTCCTGCAAATCCTTCATGCTTTTCTTCAACCCATGAGTCTAATCCTCGCCAAAAACCTGCCTATGGCTCTTATAGACTGCAGCCTGATTCTTTTCATTCCAGACCTTCTGCTTCTACCCGTGGATCATCGTTCTCGTCAGTGCCGCCTCCAAAATCAAGGCGCTTCCATCATGGTAGGAAGATGTTTTGTGCGAGTAACGGCCGCCTGGAGTCAGCCGTGGAAGGGGGTATACTGTCACGGCCCGCTCCCTTCGCTCCCGTTCTCGCTCCCTTCGTTCCCGTTCCCGCCACTTGGGGGCATGTTTTGGGGTTTATTCCCTACTGGACATTTCCTTCGAACCTTATGCTACAGTGTTCTGATGAATTGGGACCGTTACAAACTTATTTTCCAAGTTTTTTCCCTTCCGGATCCATTCCAGGGTTTTGGCAGCCAGCATGCTACTTAAATCAAATGACTATGCTTCCCAGAATGCCTTGGCTCACTGCTTCCCCTCCTGCTTCCCAGAATGCCTGGCTCACTGCTTCATCTCCTCCCTTGCAGGACAAGGCTGGGTGGAGGATAGGCAACACCTGTGGCTGCAGGTGCAGCAGGCGGCACGCCTGAGGGGTGTGTTCGTTTAGCAGCTTTAAAAGCCTCAGTTTGCTTCAGTCCGGCGCTGGTCATTGTAGCAGTGTTCCTGTTGTGACTAGTCTCCTGTTCCTTGTTCCTTGTTCCTGGTTTCCGTGCCTTGTACCTAGTTCCAGTTCCTAGCTTTTGTGCCCAGTTCTTAGCTCCTGTATCTTATTCCTCTGTCCTGGATTTCGGATTAATGTGCTTAATTGATTCATGCTTTCTGCATTTCCCTTTCTTTCTTCCTCTGTCTGCAGACAGCCTTTCTCTGTGCTTTACTATTTGATGCAGACCAGGTTGCCGGAGCGTTCTGTCTCTTTATGCTGTTCTGGTTACTGAAGACTTGATGCATTAACCTTACTTTTGTAGTATTAGTTTACTGCCTTTTTCCCTTGGTTGGGTGGGAAAGGTTTTCTTTGTAATAGCGTTTCCCCAGCTCCTGATCCATTCAGATTCCATTCCATATTTTCCATTGCACTTCAGCATTTACTTTCCATCGCATATTAGGTGTGGGTGTTGTTGCAAAATATTCCAGTGTGTATCCCCTTTTGTTTGCCTCACAAGTTAATATCACAAATCTTACTTGCCCCTGACTAGGGTTAACGTATTTTGTTATCTTTAACACTTTGCTTTTACAGCCTTCTGGGTTCCTGTTTGATCTACAGGGTTCGTGACATTACTGACATTCTAGTGGTCTTTCCGGTCCTCGTGAGTACTGTTTGAATGTTACTTATTCAGTATTTTACAGAGTGTCAGTTCACAGAATCTGTACTTGCTTGCCCGCTATGTGGGTTTAGCGCCGTCAGTATCTGTAAGAGCATAGTGGGTAAAGAGTTTGCTGACTTTCCTTTCAGTTATAAGGAGGTCTTAAGTGCTTACCCTACATTCCTTTTTCGTATATTGGTAAATACTTTATTTGCACTCCTGGGTTTATACATACACAAGCCTTGGGTATTTTATGCACGTTGTTAGATCCAAAGTTGTTCCCTGTGCAATTCTGTGCACTTTACCCCTTGCCGTAGTCAAGGCCTTCTGCCTTTCCTGACACCCGTAAAAGGTTTGCAGACCCTAGTCGAAGAAATTCCCCCAGTGATCAAGTGGGTGATAAAGTATGGTTGACCACTAGACACATCCAACTGAAGGGATTTAGGAGGTTCCACCCTAAGTTTCTTGCTATGAAACTGGCGTTACCCCCACCATGTGCATACATCCTGTGTTCCATGTCTCATAGCTCAAACCCGTCCAACCAAGCACACGTGTCAGTATGACCCCTCCCGCCCGGTATTGGTTGACAGCGAGACAGAATATGAGGTTAAAGACATCCTTGACTCTAAATTGGTAAGACGCACCCTGTATTATCTAATAGATTAGAAGGGGTATGGGGCGCAGCACCGCACATGGCAACCCGCTACTAATGTACATGCACCACGTTTGGTGACTAGATTTCATCAGAATCACCTGACCAAACCAGATCCCGGCAGTCACTCCTTAGGAGGGGCCTTGGCGGGGAGTACTACTAGTCAACAGGTGAGTCCAGCCTTCCATGGGAAGGGGAGAGAGCCAAGGGGGTGCATTACACAGTCACTGCATCCTGTAGCTGCACACCATACTCATGTTCCTTCAACCCTACATTCGGATGGTGTCCACATTTAGGGCCAGATGGGTGTGGGGCGACAAGAGACGCAGAATCTTTAGCAGGGGGTCCAGGTGCTCCCACAGGGTTCAAGGTAAGCATTACAGTACCACCCAGGGGAGGTCCAAAGCAACCAGAGAGAGCCACTGTTGGAGAGTGATGTACAAGATGGAACTTGATTATTTGGGTGCTCTTGATGTTTGCCGTCCTCAAGTGGGGATAGTGTGCTGGTTATTTGTATTTGGCATGGTAAGGGATAAGTACAGATGTGGGAAACCAGTCTGGGAGCTATTGAGATCTATGAATTCTATAACAGGGGAACGCATACGTAAGGGCTGGAGTCTTGGCCGGTGAGAACGCCGCTGTGCGTAGCCCGCCTTCAGTTGTCACAATTGGGTGGGAGGACAGATGCAAGTCAGGCGAGTTGGGGTCGCCCAGATGTGTGGTGTAGGGAGTTGGGGGAAATTGCATTATTGTTTTTGTGATGAGTGGCCGGCGAGGGGCTTGGATTTGCATTGCAGAGTGCAGACAATAATTATCTGTGTGGATGCCGGGTCATGCAAACAGTATGATATGTGAGGAGGAAAGGTGCAATGGCATGGACCAATGGGCAGACATACCCTTACTTAATCCCAGATGGCAATTAAAATAGCCACTTGAAATATAAGAGGAGGCAACCATCCAGGTAAAACCAAGAAAATTCTCTTTTATATGGAACTTCACAGAATAATTGCAGCATTTATTCAGGAGACACATCTTGCGGAAGCATCCGAAAGTAGACTGGCTTCACAATGGTGGTGCCATAGGTACTATTCGCGTGACTCTTACCTATGCCAGATGGGGTTGCAATACTCATTCATGGCTCCCTTAGGTTTTGTATGCAAGAAGCATTGAGAGACAATGAAGGTAGGGCCCTGATAGTGAAGGAACATACAGAAGGCATTCTGGTGACATTGATTAATGGCTATGCCCCCAACTCTGACGATACTGAATTTTACAACTGGGTGCAAGAAAGTTTGGCCTCTGCTGGGGAGTCTGTGGTGATTTGGGGTGGGCATTCCAACACCGCCCTTTACCATGAAATGGACCAATCTAATGCAGGGACAAAGAGGTGCTCTCGGTCAAGCCAAAAGGTAAATTACATCTGCAAAATGTACGATTTGGTGGATATATGGAGATTGAAACATTATGAAAAGAGGGGTTATACTTTTCATTAATGGGTCCATAACATGGCCACGTGAATAGATTGTACACTGGCCTCGAAGCTGAACTCTTTGCGTTTTTGGGGACTGTAAAATCCTTCCATGCATCTTCTCCGTCCATTCACCAGTGACGCTGGAGTGTCCTATCCCATAAATGTACCACAGGAGGGTAGGCTGGTTTCAAGGCAGAAGCCCTTAAGGATGGAATTTTCCATCGAGAGTTGCAGGGCGAGATCAGTTCTTGTTTTGCCATCAATGAGGGCTCATTTGACTCATTCGGAGCGCTCTGGGAGACATTAAAGTGTTATATAAGAGGGGCATGTATCACCAAGGAAGCTGGGGTCCTCAAGCCTATTAGGAAGGAGCTAGAATCTAATAAAACCAGGCTCAGGGGACTTTCAATTGGCTGGCAGATATTTGACAGTAATTGGATAACTTTAGGGAGAAGGCCTTGAGAGAAGGTAAATATTTGGGCAGGGCCCACCAAATACGGCAATATGATGAAGGTCAAAAACCCAGAGCACTTTTGGCAAAAATGCTCACCATGGATAGGAAATCACATCATACAGACATGGTTAAAGACAAACACAATGCACATAAATATAAGACATCTGACATGGCTGAGGTATTTCGGGAGTTTTACAGTGCTTAGATGCCCTGAAAGGGACTCAATCTGCTTCACATAGCCAACAATACTTAGAGGAGGTCGAGCTATGTTGGTTGACCTATGAGCAGCAGGAAATACTAAACCGAGAAATAACTGTTGGGGAAATACTGGGAGTTATTAAAGACTTACCAGGTTCGAAAGCCCCTGTATCGGATCGAATTGCAGTTGAATTTTATAAGGCCTATGCCAACATTCTAGCCCCCCATCTACAACTGATGTACCTAGAAGCTGCTGATCTTGCAGTTCTCCCCTGACATTGAGGGAGGAGACTATCACTTTATTGTACAAGGCCGGGAAAGCAACTGATGTCTGTGCGTCGTATCGGCCAATCTCACTCATAAATGTAGATGATAAAATATATGCTAAACGGTTGGCAAATAGATTTCTTCCCTTTATGCAGGGTTTGGTAGTTGCAGACCAATTGCGGTTCATTCCAGGAAAGAACACTAGGTATGGCCTGCATAGGTTCTTAGGGCTCCTCGATATAATAGATCGGAAAGTGCCTGCTGACACAGTGCTGCTGGATGTTGAAAAGGCATTCAATTCAGTCGAGTGGTCTTATTTGTTAACGATATTGGGAAGAATTGGCTGGGAAATAGGTTCACTTCGCTGGTGACTCTTCTGTATAATTCCGCAATGGCCAAGATTGCCCTAAATGGGATATTATCGCAATCTCTGGTAATGGGAAGATGGACAAGACAGGGTTGTCCCATTTCTCCATTGCTGTTCACCCTCACCATGGAGCCCTTAGCGGCCATGCTGAGGGAACAACATATACATACAGGGATTCAATTATACTCTCATAAAATGATCATCTCCCTTTATGCTGATGCTATAATGCTGTTCATTAAAGGGCGATGTGAGAACTTGACCCCAGTAATGAGACAAGTGACCCGGTTCGGTGAATACTCCAGTCTGCGATGATAAGTCTGGGATTTTTCCCCTGACCAGGAAAGTGTTTGTTTTCACGGATGACTTTCGGTTCAAGGATGAATGAACAACACAACGTATCCGGGAACAAAGATATCAAGGGACCCGGACATGGAGACTACGGTAGGGCAGTGGATAAACTTAAAGGACAGGTGCCGAGATGGTGATGCCTTCCACTTTCGCTACTGGGGTGAATTTCAGTGATCAAAATGGTAACCTTACTGAGATTTTTTAACCTTTTCTTGAATATTCCCCATGACCTCTCAGCGCTCTTTTTCACCCGTCTCGATTGTTTTGGAGATGCTCTGGGCTGGTATGCATCAGAGAATTAAATGGCATAAACAGTCACAACCTCTTGCTAACTCTCATATTTGGAGAGCTATTACCTGGCAGCGCAGGCCCATTTCCTATCTTTCAGGTACTCTGCATGACTGTATATAGATAGAGAGGGCAGTAGCTTCACCAGATTTACTCTGTACAGTGATAATAGGTGGGGCAAAACATGAGGCCAAGGTGATGAATGTAGTCTCATGCACTTGTGCAGTCTGGTATAGGATAGCGGTTAAATTAGGAGTGGGTGTCCTGTACTCCCTGCTGATTCCGGCTATATACGTGACTGGGATGGGAATAACTTTTTTTTTTTATTTTTTTTATTGGTTATATTACAAACCTTTAAAAAGAAAGAAGCAAGAAGAAAGGAAAGAAGACAAAACCAAGCTATGCATTCTACATTCATCACAAATCGATACCAGTCCTCCTCCCATCATCTGGTTCCCATAACTTGTGCTAGATGCGGATCTCAGGATCTCACAACGAGCGGGACCACCGGGCTATCGTGTAAACGTTCCTTTATAGCACGAAGGAAGGAAATCAAAGCATATAACAACGCTCTGTTTGCTCCATCAAACATAGCTTTCCACCAGTCATCACGAGTGAGGCACTGAGAGTTCATTATTAGTGGGTTGAAAATGTTAATTCTCTCAGACTCAAACTCGGAGCACGTTATGATAAGGTGTTTAAGTGATTCCTTTGTGTTAGAACAGAATCGACACACAAGGTCCGAGTCCGAAGATTGGGACCAGTAGCAAAGACGTTCTTTAGTTGGCATAGCGTTCAGCCTAAACTGAAGGTAGGCGGCCCGGGCCCACTGGTCCGGGAAGCAAGCTAGATATGGAGCTACGTTTCCGTAAGCTCTTGCTTCGGCCGGTACTTCACGCATCGATTTAGATTTAGCTCTTTTGTCGCAAGTCTGGATCCAGTCATTTCGCCAAAGTTTCAGTTTTGCGGCATCTGGATTTTCGAGCAGCAATTGCATCGAAATGTCATAGAAACTGAGTACATCATAACATGTCTTATTCCATTGGAATGCAATTGTGGGTGCTTTGGCGAACTGTAGGCTGTGAAGAATCTTCATTTGAGGCAAAACGGTGTTAAGGTTTACTTTCCTGAAGATGCTTAGAAGATTCCAAGCGACCCTCGCTTGCATCGATATATAGCCAAGTTCATATCTAATGCAAACAGTGGAGGTGCCTTTGGGTAGGTGGAGAACCCTGGTCCAGAAGATGTTTTCTAGGGAATTCCACATTTCAAACCCACATCCAAAGGCATTTTCGCCAGCATAAATTAGAGAAGGTACCACCTTCTGCTGAAAGAAGGTTAACGTCGGTCTTAAGGTAAATTTCCCAAATTTTTTGTTGATTATGGCTGCTTGGCACGCCAATTGACGGCATTTGTTCTTCACGGAGTCCACCCAGGGAGCGTCATTTCTGCTGGCACTTAGTTGCATTCCTAAGTATCTGGTGTTAAGAACGCGTCCGATGGGTTCTTTGTTCACGTACCAGTTGAATTTTTGCCGGTTTAAATTGGAACCTTGCATTCTTTCAAGGACCATTATTTCGCATTTCCCTCTATTGATAACTAACCCGTTATCTGTTAGGTATTTTTCCACGGCATTTAATTTGCGCTGTAAACCTATGGGGGTTGAGTCTATCAAAATGATATCATCTGCATAGACTAAATAGTCCACATGGGAGCCATGGAGTTTTGGCGGGAACGTGCGTAGGCCACTAAATACGTCCTTGATGTCGGATATGAACAAATTAAATATGGTTGCTGCAAGCGGGCAGCCTTGTTTGACACCTCGGGAGGTGTTGATGGGTACAGATAGATTGCCTTTTTGATCTAGGCGGACTCTGATGGTCGTGTTCGTATGGAGTTCATGAATAGCGGCCAGCAGACTTGCAGGGCAATTCCATTTGGTCAGTTTAGTCCAGAGTAGATCTCTGTTAATACTGTCGAACGCCTGAGACAAGTCTACCAAGGCGAGATAGATCTTGGCATTGGAGCGCAAGGCTTCCATTTTCAGTAGGTTTAGTATTAATAGGTTAATGCCGCAGCCCAAGCCTTTGACAAATCCCGTTTGTCTAGGGTCCATCTGATTGCATTTTGTTGACCACTCAGTCAGTTTTTGTTGAAGGAGAGTGGCATACACCTTGCCCAGTACGTCAAGAAGTGCAATGGGTCTGTAGTTCTTAGGATTCCAACGATCGCCTTTTTTAAAGATAGGTATGATCACTGCTGATTTCCAAGACAGAGGGGTCTTGCGGTTGTTGACGATTCTTTTGAACAGTAGCTCACAAAAGGTAGTCCATAGTTCAGGTTGGAGCTTGAGCGTAAAGTTTGTTAAACCATCAGGACCGGGGGCTCTAGAGTTGTGTAAATTCCTAATGACTCTCAATATTTCCTCATAATCAAAGGTCAAGTCCCAAAGTGGCAGCGCTGGTGGGCTCCAATCAGCGACCTCATTATTGTTGCAAAAGAGGTTGGTATAAAAAGATACCCACTCAGACTCAGAGACCAGGTTTGCCTGGAGAGCATGTTGAGGAGCAAAGTTGTCCTTTATCAGTCTCCAATAATCAGCAGCGTTAGAGCTCTTCATTTTTGATAGCATCAACTCCGCATCATTCTGTAGCATAATAGATTTATGGGACTTAAGCCAGTTCTTATAGCTTTGTTTGAAATTTTTTATAAGTCCATTTGCAGCACTAGATGTTTGTTTGTGGGTCGATCTTATCTGCCAACGTAGGAGACGTTTCCGTTGTTGCACTTCAACATCAAATTTATGTTTTGGAAAAAAAAGACTATTGGCCATGTGATTTTTGCGTTCTTGATATTGTGTTAGGAGGTGGCTGTATTCCGTGAGTTCGGAAATCTGGAGACCTTTCAAGATATTACCTGTCTCAGTGTGGTCTAGTTTTAGGCGAATCCTACCGACTCCTGTTCGAGTTGGAAAGGCCCAGCGATCTTGAGGTCTTATGTCAGTTGCCGCAAATGACAGTACCACCATCTCGTGATCGCTGTGTTGCATTGATCGGACGGACAGTCTGGATGTTTTCGTATGAATCCCACTGGAGACAATGATATAATCCAAGGTTGAATTTAGGTCGCCTCTTCTCCACGTGGGGGCAGCAGGAATATCGCCTACCGTTTGACCATTCAATATCATCAAGTCGCGTAGTTCCATTTCCAGAGACCATTGAGTTGCCAATTGAGATTCTAAATTGTTGACAGTCTTCTTGTGACCTGGTGTGTCCTGATGGTCAAGACAATCGATATTAAGGTCTCCACAGACTATTAAGTTAATTAGGGGGCAGGCTTCAATCTGCTCGTCCAACGCCTTGGTGACTTCATCTATGAAGTTTGTAGTTCCACTGGCCGCGTGGTTCCAGTACAGATTAAAGATGCAGATGTTAGTTGTCGCATCAGCAGCCATGCTGCCCACCCCGACCGTGGTCACTTGAATAAATGGAGAAATAACAATTGAGTTTAGGATCCGAAGACCTGAATTAATCCTAACGGCTACCAGAAGGCCTGACATTGGTCTTCCTCTAGTCTGTTTGAAGGCTGGAATATAGGCAATTTCAAATCCTTCCAGAATGGGTTTTTCACGTAGCCATGTCTCCTGTAGGCAAATAAGGTCCAAGTCATCGGCCCAGGTGGTATTAAACAGATGAGTGAAGCCCCTTGTGTTCCATGATCCCAGAGTAAGGGTTTTGTTGCTGGAAGGGTGTTTGAGGACCTGGCGTTAGCGAGGCGTGATATTATTTAAAGATTCAGCAATCCACGCCCATTCCTTCTCTTGACCCCTCGGCAGCATATCAGACCCTTGCAAAACTTCAGTATGATGTGTTTGACTGGCACCTGAGATTGTAATCTTGATGTTTTTTAAGCTAGATGTCTCGTTCACGGACTTGCTGGTATTCTGTGCCGGAGGGAAGGATGTTAAGTGCGGAACTTCAGTGACCCTCTCACAAGAGCGATCAGATGGGTTATTGTGGTCTCTTCCGACCTCCAGCAAGATCGCAGCTTTATTCAGAGCTTCTTCTGGAATCCGTGTAGGGGCTAGGGAAATGTCAAAGCCCAGCGACATTAAAACTGGTCCGGCTTGGAGCAGTGTATCAGCTATCAATTTGGACTGGACATGTAGAATAACTGCATCATTTTTGCTTTCTTCAAGAAATTCTACAATTTTTAGATCACCAGATTCTATTGCTCGCAGGCTCGGTACTAGATGACAAAGCCATAACACATTATGGCGATTCATTATCAAGTCATCAGCAGAGTCGATACGTTCTAGAAGTACTTGGTGGTAAGTAGGCTCATTCTTCCAATATTTGTTCTTGAGGGATTCGTTTGTTGTTTGCTTACTCAATGATAAGTTTCTTTGCGACCCCCCAGTAGCCTTGGGTTGCAGCAGCTTAGGCAGGATACCCCTAGAATTAGAGCCAGATGAGTCATTTTTAGCAGCTACCGAGGATGACAGGTTGACACAAGGAGCAGAGGGAACTAGTGACTCAGGATCTTCCATCTTGGATTGGCCAGTGTTGCGTGGGTCACACGTTTTACGGCGTTTCTCCTCTAAAGTCATGAAGGGTTGCGACCAGGTGTCCGTGTCGTCTATGGGAGTTGTGGATTGACCAATTTTTTCACCTAGGGATACAATTCTGGAGGACTTCGAGGCTGGCGCTTGTGGATGAGTGAGATTATGTCCAGATGGATTTACTCCAGTGTCAGGCTGGTTAGTCATGTGAGGACAAGCAGCACTCAAAAGACCGGTTGAATTGCCAGGCTGCTTGTGTACATTGAGGGGGCTCGCCGGTAGAGTGTCAAACTCAGCAGCCTTCTCCACGTCCTCAGCAAAATCCTCTTCGTATACAGACATGTTTAGCAGGTCCTCAGATGTGCCACATAAATTGATTGTAGGATCTGCGATCAGGTCCAGATTGTTAGATGCAGCATTTAACGGAGGGTCTGATGCACCCTTTGTTTCTTTTGAGATTGTTTTATTAACAATTACATTCACCGTTTTTATGTTACGCAAAAATTTCCTGGAATGATTTCCTCGGTTCCTTTTTTTTGTTAGTATGTTTTTTGATTTTTTGGCTTCGTTGCCTCCACAGTTTCCAGTTTTTGGACCTGTAATGGGGCCGTTCGTGGGGTGCTTAAAGATGTCATAGACTTCAACAGCGGCGTCATTTCCGTGATTTTGTGCAATATTGGACCCCTCTTTAGTAGAATCAGGAGCAAGATTTTGATTGGAGGAGGCAGCCAATTGAAAGTCCAGAGGAGGCAAGGTCGCTGCGGCTTGAATTTCCACAATAATGGCCTGAGCATTGGTCAATTGAGGAGGAATTGGATCAATGGCAGAGGGAGCAAACTCGTCCGTTTGCGAATCTACAAAGCATGGAGCCGGCAGCGACAAATATAGATCCTGACCGGCTTCTTGCGGCGCTTTTTCATAACAGGCCAGCTTATTTAAACTTCGCTTTGATTCAATAGCAGTGGCCTCTGCTATTTGGGCACATGTGGCTAGTGGGATCCGAGCAGATGAACAGGCTACAGGTTTGTCTGGAGTCTGGGAGCACGGTAATCGTTTATCTTCAGGAATTCCAATATGGCCATGCTTATCGATTTTTTGTTGAAAAAGATGTAGAGCCTGTTTTGCCACTTCAGCCAATAATTTTCTATCCAAAAAAGCGTTTTTGTTACTGTCTATTAGTGCACCTAACGCCAATTCAGCCTGTTTGTCAGTGTGCAGAGAAGTATTTTTTAAGGTCGTCTGAGAGATCTCCAGTTCAGCGATCTTTGTATTCATGCCAGAGATTAAGGCTGTTAGGTCTTTCAAGTTGTCATTAATGTGTTCGTACATTTTCAAATATGGAGCCAAAGCAAGAGTAGTAGATGACATAATAATCGTCTGAATTTCTTGTATGGTTGGTAAGGGGCGATCGTTTCCAGAGCTGACCGTTGGGAGGCCTGTGGATCGCCTTTTATTCAACGGAAGGCGTCTGATTTTTGGAAAAGGACGCTCCATAAATGATGAGTCCGATAAAGATGAATCTGACGTAGCGTCGGAATGGGAACCCATGATTGAAGAGCAATTTTGCGAAATAGGGGAGTCAGCTCTTTTTGCTGAAACAAGTTTCTTCTGTGAGCACTTGATGTTCGGAGAGAGGCTCGAGCGTCTGTGTTTTCTTTGATTCACCTTGGTCATAGATACGCTCTGCGGAGGACTTTTATCCCACAGTACAGGAGGGGGCGCCTCGACTACAGAGATCGTGGATGTCCTGACATGGGCTGTAGCACCCGGCGTAAAGTTTTTTAATGCCGAGTTGTTCAATCTGTTTTTATTCAAATGTTTGAGGTCCATTAACAGCTTATTCACAACTTCCAAGGAATTTCTTCGATTGGTAGAGTCTTTTCCATGCTGGGCCGGCAACCTCTCCCGCTCAGCGGTTGTAAAAGAGCCACGGGAGAATGATTCCGGCTCCAGATTTTGCTCTGGTTTGTCCGCTTCGTTGAATGTAAAAGCTGTGTCAGGGAGATAAACATCAGGCATTGTGTTCTGTGGCGTCATAGGTGACGGTAACAGCTTTTCATGTGCACTGTAAAATCTTGTACGCGGAGAACTGCTGCTTATTTCTTTTGGCATTAGAGCGCAAACTGCATCGCATGCACCTGGGCTCTTTGGAAGAGCCTGGTCGTCCGACGTTACGCCAGTAGACTTGCAAGGAGGCATTAGCACAGTGCCACAGACCTGTTGCGTTGTACTACTGTTATGAGGAGCAGCAAAGGATGGAAGTACAGCAGAGCCACATGTTGGGGCCGAGGTGATCATCACTTTCGGAGAAGTCTGAACTTCATATTGTTTATCACATTTATCAGATGGCTCATCATATTTACATTGACACGGGGAGTGGGATGGGGCGTCATGGAGGGTGTCCATTTGAAATGGACTAGGCTGCACAATAGTAGTGTCAGTAATATGCTGTCTTGTCGAAGACTCGACTACTGACTCAGGACACACACTCTCACTGGGCCCTCTCGAGTGGCCAGCATAAACCGGAGAGTCTGAATTTAGTTGCAAGATAGAAGACACACATGCACTTACTGTGGTTTCCTTGTTGTAATGTCGCTCCGCTTCATTCGTCAACTGTATGCCTTCAGCAGCATCAGGCGGTGGGACAGGTATGCGAGACGGTTCCGAGGAGTCCGCCGAGAGCCATGAGCGTTCGGAGTCGTTACAGGCAGACTCACGCGCACGCTTCCTTTGAGCTCGAGTCTTTATGGCAGCACTCGTAGATTTACCTATCGCCGAGGGCATTGTAGCGTTGGTGCGCATTGTATCCTCGGCTGCAAGATGGTATGTGCGGGGAGCAGGGGAGGCCACAGGGAGAAAGAAGAGGGATTCAACCGGATTCCGTTGACTTTCGTGAGGCGGCCCCGGCGCGCCAAACAGCCGCACAACAGCCAGTAGACTTTACTCCACCGGGCTTAACGCCGCAAGGGTAGACTGGCCCGATTTTGTGGGCAGGGAATGTCACGTGAGCAGTCACGTGACTTGCACTGAGCTCCGCCCCCTCCTGGGAGCGAGTGTTTGCTGTGCGCGAGTTCAAGGGAACTCCCAGCGCTAATTTCCGAGGCACAAAGTAAAGCGTTCGTTTTCCAACTGGAGATACTTCTCTATGCTGGAATAACACATGAGAAGGTCTACATAAATCTTGTGAATAAACTTTGCCTAGAAACATTTGGGGACTATTTTGTGGAAGGATACTTTCTGGCCCTTGGGGCCTTTAAAGATAAGGGAGGCAACACACCACTGGCCATATTTACGCACTTCTGAATTAGGAATAAATGGAATTCAAGGCTCGCTTTCCCTCTGTCCCAGCACAGATGCCCACATTCACATTACTATAGGGTGGTATCATGGCCCAGAGAGGGACGCATGGTTTCGGGGATATACAAACGGCTCATGTCTGAGATTTCCCATGAGGGTGATTCCTCTAGGAAGAGGTGGGAGGACAGTCTAGACGTGGTAATTCCTGAGGAAGATTGGTCTTATATAATGGGTCAAAATAGGAAAGTGCCACTGAATACCAGATATAAATCGATCCATTTCAACTTTATGCACCCAACCTACTTCACCCCAGTCAGGTTGCATAAATATCACCCAGAGACACCACATGAATATGTGTGTTGCAAAGGAAGTAATGTGGATGTTGTCCACCTGGCATGGGCCTGTCCCCGATATTAGAATTCGGGGGCAGGTTTTTGAGGTTTTCTCCCTCATTGTGAAAGAGCAGGTGGTGATGGACCTGGTAATGGCATTGCTGGGACTCACTTGACTCATCCTGAACAATGCTCGCAGCTTAACAGATCTTCTCTTGGTTCTAGATCGTAGAAGGATAGCTCTATCATGGTGGAAGGGATCAAGGCCATTGGTAGCAACCTGGCTGGAAGATATTGCAGATTGTCATGATGTGGACACTGCATAAATCTGTACTTTACCTTGACACAAACACCTCCCTCCCTCTGATATGTGGGGCCCTTATTTGCAATATTTGTTGTCAATGACTGGTGAATAGTCCACTGATTAATGAGGCACTGCCTCGGGACATGTTCTGTATCTCCCACTGGGAACCATTTATTGTACTCATGATGCGTTCTAGTTGTTTAGCTTACCCTTCGGACATTCAGGTGTTATTGTTGAATGTTTTATGTAAAAAATCAATAAATACAATTTAAACAAATAAAAACATAACAGCTTGATTTAAAAATAAAAAAGGGAAAATGTAAATCTAAAAATCCTGCAATACGTGGCATGTAAATACTGTGTATTAACTGTGATGGGATTAAAATAAATATTTAAAATCTTGGGGTGTTTTTCAGTAAAAGAAAAGTGAATGCTCATTATTAGAAAAAAATAAAAGTCATGTTTCACCACAAAAAAAAGAAAAATCCAAGAATTGCTCCAGGTTATAATAGATTGTTATCACCTGCATGTGTTGACTTGAATCAGTTGCTGCGAGCAGTGCTGTCCACAGATACATTTACCCTGCTGAAAGTGCATGCCAACTGGCTAGCTGTAGAACCTGCCACTGCAAGGGATCTGAAAACTTGTACTTATAGGCTTGCACAAACTGTTACTGAAATGTATCCTAGAAAGACTGATTGGTCTAAAATGAATTCATATAAGCATCTTACTTGATGTCTCTTCTGCCTTTGACACGGTCAGCCATGCCATCCTGCTCAACCGTCTCCGTGATAAGCTGGGGATCACCGGTCAGGCCTGGGCGTGTCTGACTTCTTTTCTCTCTGATCGACCCTCGCAGGTTCAACTAGGGTCCTTCCTCTCCTCTATCTCTATCTCTACCTGTGGTGTTCCTTAGGGGTCTAACCCCTCTCCCTGGCTGTTCAATCAATACCTGGCACTTCTTGCCCACCACATTGCCACACTCTGCCCCAACTTCCAATGCTATGCGGATGATACTCAGCTCATTTTCAGGCTACCCTTAGCCACCTCTTCTCCCTCTCACATCTCTGACTGTCTGTCCGCCATCCAGGAGTGGTGTGCCCGCAATGATCTCTGCCTTAATGCCAGTAAAACCGAGATTCTCCTCATTGGCACACCCACTCCCTCCTTTCCTGTCACTCTCTGGCCAACCTCTCTTGGCCCTCTTCCTGCTCCCACCTGTGAGGCTAAAAACCTCTGGGTCATCTTCGACTCCACACTCTCCTTCTCTCCTCACATCTCTGACGTGTCTAAGAAGTTACACTACCAGCTGCACCTCCTCAGAGGTATTCTTCCTTTCCTCTCCTTCCCCCAGAAACTCACTGTCTCCAGAGCTCTGGTTCTCTCTAGGCTGGACTACTGCAACAACCTCTTTCTGAATCTGCCTGCTTCTACTCTCCGCCCTCTGCAACTCATCCAGAACAGGACTGCAAGACTTGTCCTTGGCCTCAAGCCCAGGGATCGTATCTCTCCAGGACTGAAATATCTGAACTGGCTCCCAGTGGCTGGGAGGATTAAGTTCACACTCCTCTGCATTGTCCACAAGGCCTTCAGCTCTCTCTTTGTAAATATCTTCCTTCTCAAGCTCTTTGCTCATCTGCCTCCAACTCCGTCAGGGTCAGTCGCTTCTCCAAGCAACAAGTTGGTGATAGATCTCTTTCTTCGGCTGGGCGCTCCCTCTGGAACAGCCTTCCTGCCTCCCTGAAACATGAGGAGAATCATCTCTGGTTCCGGCAGCACCTCAAAACCTTTCTCTTTTCTTCTGCTTTTTCTCCTCCTCTCTCCTGCTGACTTCCTGACTGAACCCGAAACTGCACTGGTTACCTGGCTGCCCTCTCTTCTCGGGCCCTGGGCCCAGGTCCCCTCCCCCGCCAGTCGCACCCCTGCACCGCCTTCCTGGCAACCCCCGTACTGGGGACTGTTTCTCTATCCCCATAGTCCCACTACCTGGCCCCACTTTTACTTATTGTTATTTATTATCCCATGTACTGCACTGTCCCCTCCCCTTTCCCCCCGCACTCTCCCTCATCCCCTTTCCCATGCACTTGCACAATCTGAATGTCACCTGGCCCAGTAGGATCGCTGTCTGTCTTCCCTCTGTTCCCCCTCCCTTACCTTGTCACGCCTTGAAACACTTGTGTATAGGCGCGTTATAAATGCCATATCATATCATATCAATCCATGGGTGAAAATCCTGCGGAAGATCTCGGGCATTTGAAACAGTGTTTTGAACAATATTCTGGGATCAGATCTGATAGTGCCTCAAGACATGTTGGCTCAGTTTGTAATGGGTTTGCAACCTAAGGTATCTGAGGGAATTAAAGCAGTACTAATAGGATGGGAAGGAAAGGGTTTGGTGGAGGTTTTATTAGCTGCACAACACTTTCATCAAAAAATTGTAAGACAGAAAGAAATTACTGAAGCCAAACTTATGGCGTTACAGATACTGAGTTTGCAACCAGGTAAAGAGGCTTATCATTTTATTCAGGATCTGGGTGCAGCAGTTTTACTGGCTTTCCCCATTGTACCTAATCCAGTGGCCATCCTGTCATGCATTCTCTACTCAGCCATTTTACTGTTGTAGATTTGTGTTCACCATTTTTCTCCATACCCATACACCCTGACAGCCATTATCTGTTTGCATTTACGCATAAATCCACACAACATACTGTAAGGAACTCATGGTGGCAACAGTAAAGACAGACAAAAGTGATCACAGTTCAAGGGTGTTTAATAAACTGTATAGGAAGGTTGGAAAAACGCCTGATCTAAACCTAAATCTAAGATGGGAGCAAGCTACAACTATCAAATAATAATAAGGCAGTTCTATTGGCGTCCTGTCAAATAAAAAGGGCCTGTACTAAGAAAAACCTATTGCCAATCCTTACGCTAAATACAAAAAAAGAGTGTGGGATAATGTTCACAAGAAAGAAAGAAGTGTACAAAAATAATAAGCCAGGATGTGGTAGCAGGGGGTCTCCCTTCCCCATGTATTGAGCACAAGGTGGGATTCCGGAGCACAGCACACGCTTGAGCTTTCCCAGCACGAGACAACAGTTCCGCTCTCAGCTATCAGGTCTCTTTTCTACAAAAAGTCTCTTGCCTCCGAGGACCTGATGTATGCAAAATAATAAACAAAAAGTTCCTTTTCACATGTATGTTGGGTGATGACTTTTCATCCTGGGTCCCCCTCTTCTGGGCTCAGACCCTTCTCAAATATTAGCCTCCCTCTGTCGGGTTCACTACAGCTTCTCACAACAGAGGAATGTCCACAGTGTACTGTTTAAAAGGACATTGAGGTTTGTGAATGTCACAGATGAGATTGTTATCTCATCTTTGACATTCACGAACCTTAATGTCTTTTTAAACAGTACACTGTGGACATTCCTCTGCCGGGTTCACTCTTATCAACACACTGTTCATCGTGACTTTTAGGATTTTCCCCCTTTTCTTCGGCATCCCTCTGTCGGGTTCACTCTTGCCAAATTTTGACAATCACACAATTTTTTCTACTTTTTTACGATGCAGGATATACTTCCTTTAGCTCTACAATCATCTGCCGGTCAAAGACTTTCGACTGTATAGAGGATTTTACTATACCCCATGTATGACCACTTTGAGCCTTTCCTTGCCTTTCCCAAGGCCTTCTGGTAATGGTAGTTCCAACAATAGGGTAATCGCCCAGAGTTTCCCGAGTGAGTACCCACATGATGCCTGACTCCTCTGTAGCTGGTTTTCCCTTCTCGTATTAACAGTTATTTGTACTTTCTTCAATTAGCCGTTTGCTACTTTTTTGTTCCACACAGTTTGGTTCTTATAGGCTCTCCTCTTGACTCACTGGGTGTGATGAATGACTGGGCTTTTCTTGTCTCTGGAGTTAAGGCCGGTACCATGGTGGCAAGCGTCTCTCCCCGGCTTGGTTATCAGCGGAGGAGGGCCCTGTGTACCGTTAATATCTGCTGCCACGCACGCTGGCTATTGTTTGCGGTCTTGCAATTCCTTCTGCAGAGGTTTCACAGGCCTGCCTCGTAAAGGGCAAGGTCGTTTCTCTCCTTGTCACCCTCTCGGTTTGCGCTGTCTTTCTCCTCCTCTTGAACTGATGTGCTGTGTTAGCTCTCTCGTTGTGCGGTCTGCCTTGCTCGTATTATGCTTTTGTGCTCCACCTTTTATACCTGCGGGGAAGGGAAAGGCTGTCAGGTGTGTGTGTGATTCTGGTCAATTGCCTGACTTTTCCTGACCCTTGTGTTGGGACATGTCAGGTAAATGGCTTTGGTGTTTGTCCGTCATCTTTCGTGGTGTGCGAAAGTGTTTGTGTCGGAAAAGGGGGGGGGGGAGAGTGTTTGAGTATCCTACATGGTAGGATGGGGAAAAGGTGTTATAAGAAGGGGGATACCGCGTTTCACAAGTCAGTGCCCCACTTCCACTCCAAGAGGACCCCCCATCCAGGTGATCCTCGCACACTGGTCCACCCCCAGGAACTAGATCCAATAGCGATGGCCTTGTCCTGGCCACCTGGATGACAGATCCCCGGGGACTAGTCAGGGAGACACCTTCAGGTTTCTCACAATACGTTCACTATGCTTCCAATGGGATAGATAGAAAGCCCTACTTTCTTTTCCCAAATTCTGAAGAAAGATCTTGACTCAGTTCAGTTCATTTCCCAGAAGGGTTGATGCTGGTGCAGCATGTAGACATCTGCTCCTAGCCTAGTCCTCCCTGGAAGCATGTGAAGAAGATTCTCTCATTCTGTTGAAGGAGGTTGCTGAAAAGGGTCACAAGGCCTCTAAAGATAAGTTACAGTTGTGTTTGCCACGTGTGCAATACTTTCAGTTGTGGAATTACATTTGTCCAAGATCAGATTACAGCGAACCAGACAATCCCCAAGCCCCAGAAAATAAAGCAGATGAATGGGTTCCTCGGGATGGTCAGTTACTACATACAGTGGGTCCCAGGATATGTATCCATAGTAAAGCCCCTTTATATCCTCACACATGAATCGATCCCTGAGCCTACCATAGTGTAGCTTTAGATCCAGTAGCTGCGGGACTTACAGCTTGTCTGTAAGCCATTGCTACTTCTGCATTATTGATAGAAAAGACTGACTCACTAGTGCAGGGGCATCCTGTCACGATTGCGGATCCCCATGCTATGACATAATTACTGCTAAAAGGCAAGACAGAGCATGTGTATGATTTGCGTCTTACCCAACATGAAAAGTTGCCTATGTCTGCTGCCAATGTAACTTTGGACCAAGATTCAGTCCTGAATCCTGCTTCCTTGCTGCCACCCCACAGGATGGGGAACTGCATAGCAGTCAGGTTGTAGTACAGGCGTGCATGTCCCCATGTGTTGATTTGTCAGATGTGCCCCTGTTGGATCCGTATTTGATCCGCTTTGTGGACGGCTCTTGCATTCATGTCTCAGAAGCTGCAGAATTGGTCTTTGCTTATTCTGTATGTACCCCTTCTGCCGTTCTAGAAGCAAACAGATTACCCATAGTGAAGTCAGCACAGGTCACCAAACTAATGGCTCTCACCCGTGCCTGTGCCTGTGCCTTGGCCCGGTATAGATTGGCTACGATCTGTGCTGACTCCAGGTACACCCACAGGGTGGTCCACTACTTCGAAGTTCTTTGGAAGCAGCGTGAGTACTTAACATCCACCAGCACCTCAATATTGTATGGAAATATGTGTCAGCTTCATTGAATGCAGTTACTTTCTGCAGCTGTAGCTATAGTTAAATGTCAGGGACATGATCCCTCTAAGTCATTCACAGCCCAAGGAAATACAGTAGCAGATGGTGCAGCTCTTTCAGCAGCCTTAAATAGGTCCCTGTCTCTTAATGAATTTCCTGTTTGTATTGCAGTCCAACTGTCACCAATTGCTTCCCTGTCCAGTCTGGCAACCCTTCAAGACCAAGCCCCTGAAGCCGAAAAGGTCACCTGGATCCAACAATATTGTAGATTGGGTGTAGATTCCCTGTGGCATTCCCCAGATGGCCGCCTGGTGGCCCCAAAGGTCCCCTCCCCTATCCCCATCAAGCTCATGGCTCAGCCCAATCAAGGAAAAACGCTACGATTACTCTATTGCAGCGAGATTAGATGGGCTGTGGTTTAGCCTCTATGGCTCAAAGTTATTGTGCTCTGAAGTCTCTGAGACTGCTGAAGTGCTCTACTGTCAATGTAAAGAAGAAATAATATGTTATGACATGCCTGAGTGTGAAATTTGTTCCCCCCAATGATGTATGTAATGAGACTGGAGTAAAGGCCTCCTAGGAGGGGATTGTGGGGGAAAAGTCTGGAATTGAAAATGGTATGCACTCCCCTAGTATACTGCTGCATTGTAATATCAAGTAGATCCTGCAAACTGCCATGCTTAAACAACTGTTACTTGCTTGTGCGATGCAAGGCTTAGCTTTACTGCGCATTTCTTTGCAATGAAGTCTCTTCGATTAGTGTGTAGTTATGCTTGCCTCCACATCGCTCGCTTCTGGCGTGTTTCCATTTTGGCACATGCAAGCATGTTTTAGGCTCCCGCTTTCCAGGAAAAGTGGCTTTAGTAGATGTAAAATGAATTATCTAAAAAAAAGTAACTAACAAAATTGTACTAGAAAATGAACATGGTTAATGCTAACAAGTGGGACATGTTAGCCACGAAATACAAAAATAATGTTTAGAAAAAAAGAGACTAGTAACCAATAAGCGATTTAGCCAAATAAAGCTGCAGTCCAGGGACCTTTTTAGCTGTTGCCAGAAAATGTGCATGCACCAACTTTTCTCCCTATAATCTCAGCTTTCAGATGAGCCAGCCAGGGATTACATTTTTGGTTTTGTTGAATTTTTGTGGCACATTGTTACAGATGACAGAGAGGGTGAATTGGGGTTCTGAACGGAGAATATCTTGTTGGCATAGCAACAGGTAATGCCACAGCAAACTCCTCCACCGTTCTACCCAATGAGAAGTTCCCTAACAATATTTACTCCAATCAGCAGCTTTGTAAAAAGCAAGTAAGGTGCAGTGCTTCCCATTTCCCAGCTGCGCAGTGATTTCATATTGGGCTATTTTGATGATTTTTCCACAGACATTTGATCTACTTCTGTTCTATTTTTGACAGCAGATCTGTTGTTTTTTTTTGTGTGCTCCCGAGGCTGTCTTTCTACATCCATCCACCCACCCCATGCCCACTATCCCTCCCCCACCCCAGTTCGCCCACTGGTTGGGTTTCGTTTGGGCTATTTTTGGCAACTTTTGACAAGTCCTCCAGAGGCTTTGTTCTTCATGTTTTTGCCCCTAACCAACTACCATCACCCACTGCATCCCCACTCTCCTTAACCCCACCCACTCAACCACCCCTAACCCCACACTCTCACCCTAACCCCTTGCTATCAAACCCTCACCCACACAATCCCCACCCTATCTACCCTCACCCATTCTATCCCCACTCTCTCTACCCCACCACCCTACTGCCACTCCCTCCACACCCACCCAGCCTACCCAACCCACACTCACTTTACCCCACCAACCCTACCCCCACCCTCTCTACCCTACCTCCGCCCTCTCTACCTGCACCCAACCTACCCCCACCATTTCTACACCCCAACCTCTCTAATCCCACCCACCCAACCTCCATTCTCTCTACCCCCACCCGCTCAAGCACCACTCTCTCTACCCGCACCCAGCCTACCCCCACTTTCTCTAACCCCACCCAACCAACCCCACTCTCTCTACTCACCTTACCCCCTCCCAATCTATACTCTCTCTATCCCCACCCATCTACCCAATCTCCACTCCCTCTACCCCCACCCACCCAATCCCCATCCTCTCTACCCACGCAAACCCTACCCAACTCCCTCTACCACCACCCATCATACCTACACTTGCTCTTCTGCTACCCACCGACTCTACCCCCACTTTCTCTACCAAGCCCCTCTCGCTCTATGCCCACCCACCCTAGCCCCACTGTCTATACCCCTACCCACCCTACCCCCACTCTACCTCCACCCAACCTCCCCAGGCTCTCTATCCCTACCCACACTCTCTCTACACCCAACCACCCACCTCTCTCTAACCCTACATTACCCCCACTCAACCCTCAGCCACCCACCCTACCCCCACTCTTTCCACCCTCAGCCACTCATGCAATCCCCACTCTCTCTACCAACACACCTTACTCCCCACTCTCTCCACCCCTCCACCTTACCCCCACCGTCGCTACCCAACCCATACACCCTACCCCAAGCTCTCTACCCAATTCACCCACCCTAACCCAACCTCGCTACCCATTCACCCACCCAACCCCTTCTCTCTACCCCCACCACCCCAACCCCCACTTTCTCTTCCCCCAGCCAATCACCCTACCCCACTAACTCACCCAACCCTATCCCACTCTCTCTACCCCCACCCACCGTATACCCACTCTCTCTACCCCAATCCACCCACCATACCCAGACTCCCTCAATCCCCACCTACCCTACCTCCAATCTCTCTCTACCCCACCCACCTTACCACCACTCTCTCTAATACATCCACCGATCCTACCTCCACTCTTTCTAGACAACCTTCCCACCCTACCTCCACTCTCTCTACCTCCACCTGCCCTGCCTCCAATCTCTACCTCACACACCCACCCTATCTCCTCTCTCTCTACCCCACCCACACTATTCTGTACCCCTACCCACCCACCCTACCGTTGCCCTCTCCACCCCCACCACCCTAACTCCACTCTCTCTACCCCAACTCTCTGCAACCTCACCTACCTACCCTACCGCCACTCTCTCTTCCCCCACCCAACCACCCTACCTCCACTCTCTCTACCCCACTCGCCCACACTACATCCACTCTCTCTCTACAACCTCCCACCCACCTTACCTCCACATTCTCTATAAGAACCCACCCACCCTACATCAACTCTCTCTACCCCCGTATCACCCACTCTACCTGTCGCTTTATTTCTTACCATCTCACTCAACCTTTCTCGCTCATATTTCCTCTTGCTCATCTTCAATGCCACCTTCTCACAATTGTTTCCTCCCTTGCTCTAGTCTCATTCCTTCTCATTCTCTTGCACACCTGCACCCCATATTGCATCCTCCTTTGAAACGCTACACTCTCATCCATGCACCCTGATGCCTATAAATGCAAAATGCAAAGAACAGCAGTAAATGCCAAAACTATTGGCTTTGCCAATGTTTGTTATGTCTGTAGTTGTTTAATCTCCACAATTGTTAGGAATACCGGTCTGGTTGTGGCAATTTGATTGCCACAACATAATAGATATGGGTATAGATGGGGAGCGGAGGGGTGCAGGGGAGAGACAAGAGGGGTGAAAGTGGGCAGGGAAGGGATTGTGGGTTGGACCCCATAATAAGAAAGGAGAAAACGATTATATGGCAACTGTGAAATTGGCACAACCAAACAGTCCACTGTAGAAATGTGTGGAGTGGAAGGAACAAGTTACTTACCTGTAACTGTTGTTCTCCAGCTTCCACTTGATGGAAGACACAGCTGCTCTGTCCAGCATGACCTCATCTGGGGACCAGCAAGACACGGATGAGCAGGATGTCCACGAAGGCAGGGGTGTCATGTATATGTTGCCAGAGGGTGCAGGCCCCCAAAAAACCTTCCACTTGCAAATGCTACACCTTTCTTATGTCTGCATCTGAAAGTTCCTGAAGGTATATATTATCTTAAGCATTGTTATAAGGTTGGTATTCATTGCCTGAACTTTCATCGGGGTCCTTGTCCACGTGCTATAACCTATGTGAAGCACTTGGGTCTGCTGATGCCAATTCGTGCGATGATATCAGTGGTCAAAGGGTACGTGATGTGACTCCTGCTCCTCTGTGACTTCGTGGAAATTATGTCAGTGCTCGAGTAGAATTCTTTTCCACTGACTGCCGCTCTTTGTTTCTAGTACACTTTTATCAGTTTAATATTATGTTTGTGTTGCAGAAATTATGAAAAAGGCAAGCCTTGTTTCTAGAAACAAAACAGTCATTTGATAACAAGAAGTCTTCCCAGAAGGCTGCCATTCAAGCCCACGTGACGTGAGCAAATCAACCCACCGCGAGACTGGGCTTCCAGCAGCAAAACAGAGGGAGGCCTTTGCAAAATGCGATACTTCCTTGGTGATATCTGTGTTTGGCATGAGATCAAAGCGCTACTGTAATGCGGTGAAATTACCCACACACCATACAGTACACTGTCAGAAGGCCCTTGGGGACGAGTGCATTGGGATTGTAAAATCCAAAGTAATGACGTCTTTCGGAGCTCCTCGCCATCTGTGCTGGATATTTTAATCAGCTACATATAATTATGCTGATAGCAACTGGACGTCGAAATGTTGTTCATAGATAATGAAAATCTAATTAGACTAATTAGATTTACACATTCACACATTACTGGATGAATGCCCCGCACTGTCTATTATTGAAAAATCAGATACGGTATAAAACATTACTTATGCAGTCAGTGATAGTATCAGTATTTGGATTAATCAATCATATGAAAAAATAGGTTCATTTTAGTTTTTTAAGTTCTGATAGTGACATGATAACAACAACCTCAAGGGAATACAGCATATTAATACTTGTTCTCATTACTTTAACACACTTTTGAAATATTATATATGGCCTGTACTTTGTACACCGAACACAGTTCCAACTTTCAAAGTAGCACTGTCTATAGGGCAGAAGTGTGATCACTGCTTGACACCTTGGGTAGCGATGTAATAACTTTAGTATTCCATGCTGTACCAAATAATTCTGTGAGTTTATCATGGAAAAGAAAGTCAGTTTTAAGGAGCATTCTGTATGTTTTTCTGCTCTTTTTGATCGGCAACTGAACATTCTTCATCGATAGGTATGATTGATGGCGTAACTGATTGCCCTTTAAACTGCCCTCGACCCTGCACAATGCTAGGTGCACTAGGCATAGTGCATCTGCTAACTCTATTTAATTCAGGATAAACACTGTAGGGACACAAGAAGCATGGGGGATGGGGGATGAGAGAGCAGATGTAGCAATATCCTACTGATCTCTCTCTCCCAACCTTCCTCATATGACTATTCCAGAAATGATCCCCTGCAAAACATGTGCATTTATTGTGGGATCTAGTTCAACATCCCTATTATTCATAATCAATAAGAACATTTCTTTTTTCTCTTAACAATACATTTCAGAGTTCCATAAAATGAGATAAATCTGAACCTTCTATATTTACACGTGTTGCCATCTTCAGACATGATAACAAAAGTACCACAAGGACCATAAAAACACATATTTGAACACACATTATACATCTAAATATTTTCTCTTTTCCTCAACAAAGGAATTCAAGTCCCAGACATTCGTTCACACCCCCCTCTTCACTGGAATGAACAGCTGAACCCTAGGACGTTCTTAACTTTGTGCCTGCGCCTGCTCCTGTGCTCCTGTGCTAGTGGAGGGGTGCCGGTATCCTTTCGGCTATCATTGAGGTGAATCCAATTCCTGTTGCCCTTCACAGCAGTCGGAGTTGACTAGATAATGCAGTGAGGACCATAGTAATGCTGCTCATTCCAACGACGCACGAAGGTACAAATAAAGATCCGGTCTCCCGGGAGTTGCTGTGGCCCGTGTTGATCGTCGGTTTCCTTGCCATTTTCTCCTGTAGTCTGTTGATGAGAAGACACAACCTCTGAAGATATAATCTTAACAGTTTTTGTAAAAGCCCTAAGACACTCCCTAAACTCCTCTCCTATTACCTTGTCAGCCTTGTGTGCATCTGATGCCATGCGTGCAGGTGAGAGAGGTCTGTATAGCCAACTCCCCATCATGACTTCATGGGGTCTTTTCCTGGCAGGTTTCTCAAATAAAGCAGGGCCAGGGGAAGGCAATGGTACCAAGACTTTTTGAACTTATTACACTGTTTCGATAACTGGGCCTTATGGACCCCATTGAGCCTCTCCATGGATCTGTTGGCCTGCGGGTGGTACACCAAGCACAATCAGTGTTTAATTCCCAAAAGTGAAGTCATTTCTGCGAATAAGGCGTTACAAAAATAGGTTCCATTGTCAGATCTTTAGACCTCACAAATTCCCCACCATGGAAATACCTCTCTCACCAGAAATCTTGCTGCTGACTTTGCATCAGGATATACGGAGGGACCAACCTACAGCCACCGGGAGAATGGACAGACAATCACAAGTAAGTAATGATAATTATTACACCTGGCAATCATATTCACAAAAATCTATGTGGCGCTCCCTGAATGGCCCAGATGGCCTATGCAAGACTCCCCTTACTGACCTCATGGTGTTTCCAGGATTGAATTCTTTACACACTACACAGTTCCCTACGAATCTACTTAACTGTTCCTGTAGGTTTGGGATAAACCATTCTTCCTAGATCTCCCGTGAAATTTGTCACCGAGAAGTGTGCGACAGGTAATGTAGTTGCTCTAGGGCCAAAAGAAGCAGCTCTTCAGGCATTACTACTTTCACTGACAAATCCTGCCTCCACAGCAAATCTGTGGGTGAGCGAATACATCTTCTCTTTTTCCAGAGCTTCTGTTCTTCTCTAGAGGCTTTCCCTTGCATCTCTATGATTTGAAACACCAGGCCTGCGGTTTATGAGGCTGGCAACTCTACCTGCTGGGACACGGTTTCCATTTTCTAGTAATATGTAAATGGTAAGTATGCTGCTTCCTTCGCTACCTTGTCTGCAGCATAATATCCAAGAGCTATTGGATTAGTATGGTTAGTGTGCACAGCACATTTAACTATACCTATTTCTGCAGACAAAGGTATGCTTCAATTAGTTGGGAGAGCAGCGCAGCATGTTGGACATACGTTCTGTCAGACCTCCTAAACCCTCTTCTTTGCCACCTGCATAACCCCAAATGCACAGTGGAGGTGAGATAAGCAGAGTCAGAATAAATAGTGACTGTCTTCCCATTACTAATTTCTAGTGCCTCTGCAAGTGCCATTAGTTCCGCTGCTTGCGCAGAATAATGCAAAGGCAACCGTCTCTTCAGTCTAACCCAGTATTTCCCATCCACAAGGTCTACAATAGCTGCACCCGTATGTCTCTCACCAATGTCATGA
Organism: Ambystoma mexicanum; assembly: GCF_040938575.1. Lineage (NCBI taxonomy): Eukaryota > Metazoa > Chordata > Amphibia > Caudata > Ambystomatidae > Ambystoma > Ambystoma mexicanum. Next base: position 874,853,493 of record NC_090936.1, read on the forward strand.
TTGATGGTTGAAGACACATCAAGAAAAAGTACATCACCTCTCTCCAAGGCATCCTCTTTAACATTCATCCTCTCTTCCTCTTCCCGGTCATAAGTGGCACAATTGTGAACAATGTCCTCAGGTCTCACTGACTCGGCTACAAATGTCACAGGATTAACTAGGTGACATCGAATATGATGTATCGATGGATTATATAAAATAACCTGGTATCCTGAAACTCTTTGAGTCGTCAAAGTCAACTTGGACTTTTCTAAGATTGCAAAGACTGCATGTTCCATGTACAGCGTCACCGGGCAACTCATAGTAATGGTCAAAACCTTTTGAATTACAGAAGCTGCTGCCGCTAAAGCTTGCTCACAAGGGAACTGCCCCTGCATCACTGGGTCTAGGAGCCTGCTGTAATATGCTAAAGGTTTGTGGCCTTTGCGGGATCAGGATCGCTGTCATCACCTGCCCATATGAATGTGCAAACAAATAAAAATGTTTTTTGTAGTTCAGGGTCGCCAATACCATAGCATTGCTGATCGCATCCTTGAGTTCCTGAAAGAAAGTCCACATTTCCTCAGACCACTTTATTGAGCCTGTCCCCTTCTGTGCTTCCTTAAGTCCCTGCAGTAAGGGCCTCACATAACTAGAGTAGTCAAAGATCCTTGATCTACAATAGTTACAGAGTCCCCACGAACTGCTGAATTTGTTTCACTATGACTGGATGAGGTGTATTCTGAACTGCAGTGACTCTCTCTGGCGTTACCTTCCTTCCTGCGGGCGATATTACTTGCCCCAAATATACTACCTCTGTCTGGCAGTACTGCAATTTTTCATTGTCCACTTTGTACCCCCTGTTCCGTGAACAGGGTGAGGAGCGTTATTGAATCTCCTTGACACTGCTCCTCTGAAGTGCTACAGACTAATAGATCATCCGTGTACTGAATTACGGTACTACAGTACTGGACACATGTACATTTCCCAAATCCATTTGAAACACCCTGTTAAAGACACTCAGAGATTCACAGTGCCACTGGGGCAACCTTGTGTGCTCAAATCTCTGACCACGATACGTAAACAGAAGGGATGTTACAGAGAATGGTGGCAGGATTCGGTACCACTGGAAATTCCACATCAACAATATTATTGAGAGAGCGCAAATCCTGGACCATCCTCCAACTGGCCCCTTTCATTTTCTTCACAGGGAAGATGTCCGTGTTGCATGGGGACACAGAAGGATGTATTATGATTTGCTTCAACAATGCCATAATGGTCTCATAAATCCCTTTATCAGCCTCTCTAGATATGGGGTACTGCTTAACCCGTGGTAATATCGCACCAGGTTTCAATTTTAGCCATACTGCTCCAGCACTCTTTAGCAGCCCCACAGCATGAGGATTGCTGGTCCATAAATGGTCTGGCAACTTTCCCAAAACCTCCTCCAAATGTGACCATGTATTTCTAATGATGAACATAGTCTATGGTACTTCCCTTTGCTCTTTCACTATCTGGCAAGGCATCCAAATCTCAAAGACCATCTCTCCTGTATCTTCTGTGTCTTCAAACAATTGCTCATTGGACAACCCCCTTAGTGATAAGGTTGGATCAATGCACAGCACTGTGCGCCACTCTCTGCCTTCCTCATCCGTGCCTAAGAGAACCACCCTATTTTTCTTGATCACTACTGCTTCTAAGAGAAACGTAACTATGATGCCTAGTGTTACTTCCTGCAGCACAACAGGGAGAAACAAAAATGTAATTGGTGCCCGCCATCTCTGATTTCTGATTCTCTGGACCCAACTCAACAAAACCATCACACCATAAAGAAATGAAGTTGAGTGTACAGGCATCCCCCTGATCGGGCTGTCACTACAGTATGCATTCGAATGTGCCGTTTCCCTTACCAGATACAACACTGGAGTCGAGCACACTATACCTTCCTTCATGAAATCAAGCGACATCTGCAACTTGCTCAGAAGGTCTATTCCAAAAAGATTTGCTGGGTGTCTGTACAATACAATAAAGGGGCTGATACATTTTGAGTACCTACCTTAAAGATCTTCAGTATAAGGAACTGACAGGATAGCCCCAGAGAATCCCTGTGTGTCCATCATTTTGCCTGACAATGGCAATTCACCTTCCTTAATGCAAGATTTCATAACCCCTGTGTCAACCATGAATGAGAACGTTCGGTCACCTACCTGCACACCTATCCGGGGTTCCTCTTTCAGATTGGTTGTAATGGACAGGATTGGATACATCAGAGACCCCTGTTGGCTGTCCTACTCCTGCTACATATTAGTACTGGGAAGCAAAAAAGGACTCCCTAAAAAAAATACTTGCTCCAGTGTAGTCCATAACCGTTCCTTAGGGTAAAGGATTCTTCTCCCATGTCTTCACCGATGCTTGTGCTGACATGGTTAGTGGGATCCCAAAGGTCTGTGCAGCCCCAGTCGTTGGGTTCTCTTCAACCCGTGTCTGCTGCGATTGCACAGAGCCCAGGGAAAATGGCTTGGTCGGGGATTGCATTTGCTGAGCTCCCATGTTAAAATACTGTGGCCTATCACAACAATCCCGTGACATGTGTCCCAACCTTCTACATGACCAACAATGAATCCCATAAAACCCCTCCATAATTATTTCCCATTGGCCCATTGAACCGAGAACCCATTCCTCCGAACCTGCCAAATGACCCACTTCCCTGTGGAAATCCCCCCCAGCCTCTCGGAAACCCTCTTATTGGCATTGGACCAGGAGCATACCTGTCCATCCAACCCTGTGCCATACCCGATTCACCCTTTCCCTGTTGTCCCAATTGCCCCTGTTGTCCTTCCAAAGAGTTTGTAATTACTGCCCCTTCCAAAAAATCTTTGCCAATTTCTTCTGATCAAGCTTAGCCTCTGCTTTTTGTGCCTGTTCTATATTCCCCTTCTCAGCCTACAGAAATGCACAATATGTACTTGAATTTATGGCCAGCTCTTGGCCTCCATCCCTACCAAACTACATTCCCCAGCAGTTTTGTAGGCTGGGTGAATATTCAGACGCATACCAGGCAAGTGAGTGACACGCCGGTCTGTGTCGGTCCGTGTCGACCACGTCACTGCTGCTTTTCTTTACCTTTCCTCTCCACGCACACTTGCCTGCTATGCACCCCTTAGAGGCAACTGAATGCTCCTAAATAATATAAGTAAGAGTTAACATGACATCACCTCTCTGCTCATACACCAGCGCTTTACTGATAGTATGAGACAACATTTAGTGCAAAATGAGGGTTTGTCTACCAAAAAAACTACAAGCTTGCTGATGCCAGTTGGCAATAACATAGTGAGCCTAGCACTAACAGACAATGTTGACTCTGCTGTGCTGACTCGTAGTGAAAACACTAATATATCCAATTATCTATCACAAGTTAATCATGATGACTTTTACCATTCAGAGATTAATGATACTGTCCCATTCAGGACGTAAATACTAACAATTGTATACATACTCAGCATATTATAAAAATTGTGCTGTTAAATACTTGCTCCCTGGTTAAACATGCATCTGAAGTAGCTGATTGGATAGCAAGACAATGCTTAGATAGCACCTGCCTGAAGAGAAATGGCTCAATGATAGCACTAATCACTCTGCACAATCAGCTACACCTCCTGGGTATACTATATTTAGGACAAACCGTGCTGAGGGTAGAGGTGGAGGGACTGCACTTATAATAAACGATTCCTTGAGTACATATACCCATTACCCTAATAGGTATTGATGATTGCCAGTTTACATTCATTAAAATACATATTAATCAAAATAGTACCTTATGTATCTTTGTTTTATATCGTCCTCCCTCATCCACACCTCAGCTTGAGGAACAGTTGTTAACTGTACTGGGAGATATCATGAAAGCTTCCTTGTGCTTGTTGATTCTGGGCGACTTTTACCTTTGGACTCATCATAAGGATGACCAAGATGCATACTCCTTAATCACAGCCTTACACTTTATTGGACTAACTCACCTAGTCACCACTCCCACTCATCTCATATAACCTTACTGTTTCACCATTGATAATCTCTCCATGTCCATGGTCAGATCACTCATCTGTCATTTTTTCTATCTCTTTGCCTATAAACTTTGTTAAAATAAATAGCAATTTAAGAGTCGAAATCAAGGTATGGAATTTTCGCAGTATCTCGCCATCTTTAGTCACAGATTTGTTATGTACACAGATGGCCACCTTTCCATCATCAGACGATACGTCTATCCTTGTAGACCAATGCCATGAAACTCTTATTTGTATTGCAGATACCTTTGCACCTTTAGTCACTAAAAAGATTAAGGTGGAGACAGTAGGGAAAATGTGGTTTTCAGATTTAATAATAGAATGCTGGAAGACGAAGCGGAAATCTGAAAGAGCATGGTGAAAAGCTCCCAAACAGGAGAATCTTACCTCCTACCGCGAAGCAGCAACGAACTATAAGAATGCGATCATTACTGCCAAATGTGAACATTATGATATTAGAGTCGTGGCAGCTAAATCTCCTGAGAGGGAACTCTTTTCAGTCTTTAAAGAGTTCAAGGGTAGGACAAAATCCTTTCCTGAAACGACTAAGAGTGATACCTGGTGCTCTATAATTCAGGCTGTTTTCCTAGTAATATAGACACACATCGGATAAAAATTGAAGCATATCACCAGTCCTACAGGCAGCAGTAGGTGACGCTGCCACTAAAAAGACTATCAGTACTCCTACTCTATTACCTGTTTTTGACTTTAAATCAATCACTGAGAACGGTTTGACAGTGATTGTTATTGCCAAGGTGATGTTTGTCCAGCCAGTTTTGTGAAAGATATTTTTCCAGCCTTATCTCCTTTGAGTACAGGAATTGTTCATTGTTCTTTTGCCTCTGCTATTGTGCCCGTAACACTCAAAAATGGCTGGATCACCCAATCCTAACGTTTCTGGTAGTTATTGCCCAATTACTAATGTGTTGTTTTTACTTAAAGTATTGGATAGGATCACTTATTTACAGCTCCAGGACAACATTGAAAATCATCGCCTTCTAGGAACCTTCCGATCAGGATTCCGTGCCAAGCATGGCACGGAGACTGCCATTATTGATCTTAAGGCTAACCTTTCCAGGATTGTTGACTCCGGACATGTTGCCCTACTCATGTTACTCGACCTCTCTGCAGCTTTTGAGCTTGTTGATCATGATCTACTGCTTGAGAGGTTGGAGGGGGTGGCTCATTGTTTTGGTTTGGCTCTGGCCTGGCTGGGTTCATTTCTGGGACCAAGGACAGCAATAGTCACCCTCAGGGTTTCCAGTCTGACTCTGAAATACTGTCATGTGAAGTTCCGCAGTGGGCCTGTCTTTCCTCCATGTTATTTAATCTATGTATCCACCCTTTGTTTGATCTCCTGGACGATGTTGGTGTTAGTTACATTAACTATGCCGGCGACACACGTGGTCTTTGATCTCTCAGATAATTACAACAAGGACTCAGCTGAGATTGATCGTATTTGTGAGCTCATTCAGAGATGGATGAACACTAACTCACTTGCATTAAAGGGGTCCCCACCCTTTTGTGCTCAATGAGCAAAATGTGTATATCAAATGAAATGGTGAGCAACATCAATTTTTCGACAGAACATATCTGTGCTCAGTTGGTGGAAAAATTATTGCAACACAAATTAGAAATTTAATAAACTAAAGACTGCTAATAGAATATTTTAATTTGCAGTACTTGAAGCCAGCCTGATGATCATGGAGACAACCAACAGATTCATTGGGGGTCATTCCGAGGTTGGAGGTAAGGGAAAAACAATGCCGGTAAAGGATTACCAGCATCGCCTACCACTATGGGCTATTCTGACCAACCAGACCGCTATTTACGGCATCGTACTTTACGATGTCGTAAATAGCGGTCTATGCGCGCGCACGACACACCATGCCGGCATTAGCGGCATGCCGTAAACCGGAGCTGATCCCAAGTAATGCGGACATGCAAATAACGGCCTCCTGAAGGCCGAAAAAGAGCTTACCGGCATGGTGTAAATACCAGCATCTCCGAGAAGGTGTAAAGAACCTTGAGCAGTGTTTAGAAGTGCCACAGGTACACACAATCAACACAGGTGGAGGCAATGGAGTGAGGGCCAGTACAACAGGAGCACACCCACACACCACACCCCCTCCCACACCAAGATAATACCAATAGTAGTAGCATTACTGGAGCTTGAGGCCCTGCTTGCAAGGCCTCAACAACAACAACAACAACAGCCCCCACCACAGAGGAGACACAGGAGGAGAAGGAGGGTGAGACAGGCACAGCATGCCCCACCAGTGCAGCCACCGTTACCATGCCGGCAGCCCCCAATCCCTCGCATCAGAGCCACCCCCTTCAACCTAACACCTGAGCAGATCCACACCCTGTACTGGCTTGACCGTGACACCATCACCACCGTAGTAGACCTGATACACAACGACATAGTGAGCCTCATAGAAATACGCACCACCATCCCACCTCTACTGAAGGTAGTGTCTGTGCTGCACTTCCTTGCCACAGGCACCTACCAGCACACAGTGGGGCACATGCATGGCATATCACAACCCTTATTTTCCCGGATACTGAACCAAGTGCTGGATGCCCTCCTCAAGCACATGAGGGAATACATATCCCTACCACAGACTCCCCAGGAGATATTCAATACAAAAGTTGCCTTCCATGCACTGGCAGGCACACCAAATTGTGTAGGTGCCCTTGACTGCACCCACGTGGAGTTGGTAGTCCCGCATGCCATGTAGGTGGGGTATCGCAACCGCAAGCAATACCACTCCATCAATGTGCAGATGGTATGCAACGCCAGCAAAATCATCACACATTGCTGTGCCCGATATCCAGGATCAACTCATGACTCTTTGGTCCTGCGGAACTCCACGCTACCACGCTTCATGGAGCAACATGGTGGACGACGTGCCTGCCTGCTTGGTGAGTTGCCTGAATTGCCCATGGCAGTGCATCGGGGTTATGAGGCGGGTGGCTGCGTACTCCACCTGGGTGGGAAGGGGGGGATGCATACTCCATCTGGGTGGGAACGGGGGGTATGCATACTCCACCTGGGTGGTAATGTTGACGTCAGTGCACAATGTGCACATCACCGAACGCTGTGCCCCAAAGCAACTGAAACGGCACATGATAACAAAATTCCATAGTGATGAAGTAAGTCCAACACCTATCACTACATGACTAACAGTTAACCAGCCCACATTCCACAACACATGCACCACTCATCGGCGGCCCTCACACACCGTAAGGCCATCCTGCACTATGCACTACATATGCACTATGTTGCTGTATCCAGCAAATCACCACACGACAGTCATCCCTGGGAGTGCATTGAATTGAGCCAACCAGGGATACCACAGTGTGTCCCTGGTTCTGCACACCCATAGGAGCGCTGCAAGTCACCATGGAACTGATCAGTGCAGAATGACGAATATGGTGCTGACTACAGCCAACACTCCCTAACACAGAATCTCACAGGACACAACAGATGAATGATTTTACTCCAACACTGCTGCATGTATATACGATGCGCGTGCAACAAGATGTCAGTGCACACCATGACCCATCTCGAAGATGCATCTCACTCCATCAGTCCATTGCACAGGACACATAGCATGGCCAGAAATGGGGTAAATGCATCCAGGGACATGTGCGTGTGGGCGGAAATAACCTGCTGCCATGTGAGACTAATACAGTTGTCCACCATGAATGTACAAACACTTACCTTGATTCCCCTCTCATGCAGGTGATGGTGGCTATCCCTTGAAGCCGTGGCTCATGACCCCTGTCGGAAACCCACAGAACAGGCACGAGGAGGACTACAGTCGTTCCCATACCCGTACACGTGTGGTGATTGAGCAGACCTTTGGCCTGTTGAAGACATGATTTTGCTGCCTCAGCCGGTCGGGTGGGGCACTCCTCTACAGCCATGAGAAGGTGTCCAAGATCACCATGGCATGTGTAATGCTGCACAATATGTGCATCCGTCGGAATGTGCCCCTGCCCCCTGACATGGAACTGCTACCACCAGATGATGATGATGGGGAGGAGGAAGATGTGGCAGGACATCATCAGGGTGCCGATGCACAGGAGGGACGTGCCGTGCGCCAGTCATTGATTGGACAATATTTCTGACACACAAGTCAGCAGAGGGTGTCATAATTTGAGGACATAGGGCACTGGGTGAGGGGATACATGTACACTATGCACTGTTATATATTAATTGACACATGCGCAATGATGAATGTCCACTCTGGTTTTTCTTTGCAACACAACCGGTGTATTAAAAGTGAAAATGTCTAAGTGAAAAACAAACCCTCCACCGCCCTCACCCCTCTCCCCCTTTCCCCCAACTCCCCCACACACCCTCACCCCCATCCCCCTCACCCCCCAACTCCCCCACACACTCTCACCCTCCTCCCCCTCACCCCCAACTCCCCCACACACCCTCCCCCTCCTCCCCCTCACCCCCCAACTCCCCCACACACCCTCACCCCCTCCCCTTCCCCCCACAACTCCCCAACACTAGTCCCATAGGGTCCACGTAGCCCACATGTGGCTGACAGTAAAATCACTCTGCAGTCCCGGAGCCAGGGGGAGGCATGTCCCGGCGGCGCTGGCCACGGAGCGATCGACAGAGTGGGCTGGTCTGGGTGGAGCTGCTCGTTGAAGGGGTGTCCTCATGCTGAGGCTGTTGGCCAGGATGAGCAGCCTCCAGAGCATCGGCTATGCGGCCGAGCACCTCACAGAGCCAGTTGGTGCTGTCCGTTATTACCTGGCCCAGTGCCCTCAATTCATCAAGCCACTCCTCCCTGGCCTGCCGATGGTCCTGCACAAAATCTGTGATCAGGGCTGTGAGCTGGTCAGCCCGCTGTGCATCGGCGGATGAGGTAGTGGCCCTTCTGGGGATCGGGCTGACATGTCCTGCCGGTGCTTCCTCAAGGGAACTGGGCACAGGACTGGCATGTCCCAGTGTTGGTCCTTGGCCAGATTGCTCAAGTGTGTCGGTCTCACCCGAGTCACTAAAGGATACCTGGGGGTTAGAGTAGGCTTCAGGGGTGTGCACGACTTCAACTGTGTCGTCCTCAGTCGCTCGCCAGATGGAATTGGGGCTGTCCGCAACTTCGAGGGGGCCATGGCTGCCACCTCCCCAGCCACACTCGACTCCTCAGACCGTGGTGTTGGGCATGTGTCTGCAGCCAGTGCAGGGAGAGGTAAGGGTGGGGGTGGTGCACCCTCCAAGGACCTTGCTGGAGCTGGTGGTGTACGTCCAGGTGTTGTCTACCTCGCTGGGAGACGACGGCCCCTGCCTTGGCCCCTGGAAGTGCTGGGATGGTTGCTCTCCTGCTCCTCACTGTCATGCTCACTGCCTGTGGGGGTGGAAGAGAGGGACAGCATGAGTGATGATTTGAGAGGCAGCATTTATACATGGCTACAATAGCACATTCAGATATTTATGGGTTATCAGCATTTGGGTAGGGAACGGCACATCATTCAATACTTGGGTGGTAAATGCATGCATATGTCGGTGTCAATCATGTTGCCCGGGTACTGTGCTGTCTAACATGCACACTGTTTACATCAACTGCCCTGTGTGCCTCATGGAATGGGCCACTTTGTGTGGTATGTGTCATATACGTTACGGCCTTGCACCTGCCACTAGCTTGGGTCTCACTTGCTTTGGCATGATTTACAGGGGGTGGGTGTGTGGCCGACCATGCCGTGACTTCTTGGCCAGACCTTAGCAGTGACTTTCATTACATAAGCGTTGGAAGTATTGACTTTGGACACTCACCTCCATCAACGGATGATGTTGCACCACACTCCATTTCTCCGATCCCTTCAATGGATTCGGAGCCTATCATGGCCGCACATGTCTCCTCCCACGGCATGAGTTTCATAGGCAAACTTGGGCCTCCTCCAGTCTCCAAGGCCTGGTTTCTATTCGCAGAGAGGATGCTCCGCACCCTCAGCCGCAGGTCGTCCCACCTTTTGCGGCAATTCTTTGTGGTGCGGGGGGTGTTGCCCACAGCTCTCACCTTCTGGGCCACTAGTGCCCATATTTCTTTTTTCTTCACAACCGCCGCTCCGCATGTTGCTGCTGAAAACAGTCCCAGCATGCTCGTGGAGGGTATCCACAAGCATTTGCAGCTCATCTGGGCTGAACCGCTCCTTTCGGAGGCGGGAGCTCCCTTCTTTGGCGCTTTGGGCATTCCTCGGTAGTGGTATTTACTTTCCGGTAGGTCAACAGTGTGCCAGGGGTCCTGTCTGGTGAGGATGGCAATGGATTGTGTTTTTAAAGATGGGCGCCCTGCTCCTGTGCGATGACGCTATTTTCGGTTCCGCAATTTACCGGTGACCATAAATAACGGTGACTGCTATTTACAGTGACCGCTAATGCCGCGTTGCTCTATGGCGGTAGTGTTCGCTATGGTGCGTTTCATGCCGGTAGGGGGTTTTTCGGGCCCTTTTGCGGCATGCCGCAACGTTCATTACCGGCATGGCGCAAAGCTCGTGCCCGCGAACTCGTAATGGTGCGCTTTTAGCGGTCTATTGCCAGCTCGGGCACGCTATTTGCGCCACGCCATGGACGGAACTTACCTCCAAACTCGGAATGAGGGCCATTGTGAAGATTAAGCTGGGAGATGGCCAGCTTTTCCAGGAGTTTGCCCACGAAAGGTGTGATGGAGATTGGACGATAGTTAGCCGGGCAGGAAGGTCGGCAGAGGGTTTCTTAAGAAGAGGGTGCACAATGAAGTGCTTCAAGGGGCAGGGGAAGACTCCAGTAGCGAAGGAGTGGTTGCAGAATTCAGCCAGAGCAGGAGCCAGGGTGTCAGTGTGGTCCTTGATGGTTTTGGTGGAACAGGGGTGAATCTGTTTTGATGAGACTTTCATAGATCGGACTTGCCTCAAAACCTTGTCTGGGGAGAACAGGGGAACAGCAGAGAAGGAGGGAGGTGAGGTGGCTGAAGAAGGGCCAGAGGAAGAGCAGGGAGTAGTGGGAGGAGGGGAGAGGAAAAGAGAGAGAGGACAGGATGTCCTAAGTTTTAGAGATGAAATGAGAAGACAGGGCCGTGCAGAGGGCCTACAGAGGGCCGTGCAGAGGGCCGTATAGAGGGCCTTTGTGGTGCCTACACCCCACACCATTGGAAAATTAACTCAAGAGGAGAGGGAGCACTCTGTTCAATTAGAAATACAAACTTTCATAACATTCTTGAAGAAAAAACAGTCTATAATACAGCAATCAATGACTGAGGAACAGTAATATAGGTCTTGTCTGCTTAGGAATACACCATTTGCCACTAAAGATCCCAGAAAATCCCTGGGCAGAATCACAAAGTACACATGAAAACCAGTGCTCCATTTGTGAGTGACATGTTTTACTGTCCAAACATTAGCATTACATTTCTGAAAAATATTTTGCTCGAGAACCTGAAGCCCTGGTAATGTTTATTTAGTTCTACTATATTTTTGAACAACTTGACTGGTCGCATCTGTCTACAAATGTCCTGCTGGCCACTCAATTTCCTCAACATTTCCTGTAAACAACCACTTAATGTCAAAATAAGTTAAAGGCCTTGTAAATATATTTTACTAAAATTGCACATGCTCTAGATAACTGTTAAGTACTGCAAATTAAGATGTTCTATTAGCAGTCTTTAGTTTATTACATTTCTAAAATGTGTTGCAATCATTTTTCTGCCAACTGAGCACAGATATGTTCAGTCAAAAAATTGATGTTGCTCATCATTTCATTTGATATACACATTTTGCTCATAGCACACAAAAGGTTGGGGACCCCTGATATAGATGAACAAACTAGAGAGGAGGTTGTGAAAAACCTGAAGGTGTCTCACCCGCTAGTCCAAGTAAGTGCAGTAGAAAGACAGCGGCTGGGATGAGCGATGTGGGGGTTCAAGGTCCAGAGAACGCATAAGGGCCCTGTACATCATTTGATATAGAGAAAAGGAACTGTAAGCTCGTGCCAGAGAAGCCCAGGAGTGTGCTGTACTCAAGAGTCCTGTGCTAAAAATGTGGGGAACTGAGACCCTGGCCATAACATCCTGACTTATCATTTTGTGAACACTTCTTTCCTTTCTTGTGAACATTATCCCACACTATTTTGTAGCATAACGGTAAGGATTGGCAATAGTTATTTTGTAGCATAGGCCCTTTTCATTTGACTAGACTCTACTAGGACTCTATTATTATTATTGGATGGTTGTAGCCTGCTCACATTTTAGATTTAGGTTTAGATTAGGCATTTATCTCACCCATTTTTCAGTTTAATAAACACCCTTGAACTGTGATCACTTGTGTCTGTCTTAATTGGTTACCATGCCTTCCTTACAAGGTTTACCCATGAGTCTAAAGAAATTACAATCTTATCTCTGACAGGAACCAGGTCCTCTCGGGGACAAAAAGATTATAACCATTCCCCTCAAAGTTTTTCTGCACTGGAAGACTGGCCTGAAGGTCAGTAAATGGAAGGTGACCCCCCTTCTAGGGCTTGGATGGCTGTGGGGTTCATGGCTTTTCAGCCGATCCTGACTGTCTGGTCTTGACCCAATGAAGTGGGGAAGATCAGTCTCTGTTTCTAGGGTAGATGATATGCAGGTGGAAAAATTATGTTGGTCAATTATTTTCCGAGTGTAGAAATGGTGGGGCTAGAGATGCCATTACCCAGTTTACTGCTCATGAGGGTTCCCCAGTTTGCATCAACCAGGTCAGATCCCACTTCTAACACTATATGTAAGGGAGCAGAAGGAGGTGACTGGCACACAGGTGGCATGCATGTTGGCATAAACTTTTATTTAGTAAAAATAAAGAGGAAACCTAGCCCTCCCTAACTCTAAGAGGGGCTGCCCTGCCTAAACTAAGGAACTAAGGACTCTGTCAGGATGTCCGTCTAAAGCAAATATTCCAATGTCCTGTGTCAAAACCTATTTCTGTCCCTTACACTCTTAACTAAACTAGGAAAAATTGGGATCTTCTTGGTCCAGAAGAATGTCTCCCTTATACTAGACGGTAGATCAATGTTCACCTACAGGTGACAAAAAAAAGATTTCTTTATAAAGATCAAAACCAAATGTTCCAAAAGCTTTCCTGGATTGTTACTCCCCAAGTGCACTGTGAGAGACCAGAAGGTGTCTCACCCGCTAGTCCCCGGGGATCTGTCATCCAGGTGGCCAGGACATGGCCATCTCTTAGGTCCAGTTCCCGGGGGTGGACCAGTGTGATAGAATCACATGGGTGAGGGGTCTTCGGGGAGTGGGAGTAGGACAACTGATGGCGAGACACAGTATCGCCTTCCCTGTAACACCTTTACCCCATCCTACCCGGTAGGATATTTAGGAACCCTACCCACCCCCCTTCCCTACACGTAACCCGCCCGCTATGGATACTCTGCTTCTTCAGATGAGAAAAGAAATCAGCGCAAAAATTGTTCTAGCAAGTTGATGGTTCTGAATTAGAAATGGGATAGGTTTAAAATAGGGATCATATAATGCAAATATATTATGGGTCACTGTTCTTCCTATTAATACTCACTGAATAACTTATTAATTGGACCGTCAGTTCTGGTCATGGATTGGGTAGGTCCACCGGCAAACAGGCACCTCTGGAGGGATTTGGATCAGCGGCGCGGTTCTGGTCAAGTTTGGACTGCACCTCAGACTGGATTTGGAAGGCTCCTTCTGGTGACTGGACGCGGTGGATAGCCGGATACCAGTTTTCAGTGGGCATGTCTAGTGGTAGCCAGCCAAGCTGAATTAAAATTAAATCCCTTCAGGTTTGGGATTTTTGCAATTAGGTCAGACTAGCAATAATTCTGCAATGCTAGAGTCTGGGTTCTGCAATGAAATCTGGATCTCTCAAAGAATTCTGGAGTCAGCTACAAAGTGAAAAGTTCTGGAATACGGTGCTGCGTGGACATCTTGATGGGTTCTGGAAGCAGTGTGTAGAGTAGAGTTGAGGCATCCCTCTGTGTGGTGCATTTCCTATATTTATTCATTATAAATTTGATGGCATGGACAGAACTTCAGAACACACCTCCATATCTGTGAGTGGCTACTGGCGTGCACTTCGTTTTGGTTGGCAGCTTGAACAGGGCTGTCATTTTATGACAGGATTTGGGAACTCCCACCTGGATTTTTACTCAAAACATACTTTTGCACAAATATACATTTGTTCCATTATGTACCCTCACAAAATTAGACACATATGTTTCACATTTGATTGTCTACATTTACATCCAATTTCCATCTTTGTGAGAGCTATATTGGTCATTTTATGGATTTTCATCAATTTTACCCAGAACACTTTGGATTCATTATTTCTAATTCGATACACCTCTGGGCACTGATCAGTGGATCGTGTACATACAATGTTTACGCTTGCAACATTAATATTTTTGCCACAATCAGTGTTTTAGTGTATCTTTGGTTCCTTATGTAGTAAAAACTCCCACCACCTCTTCAATGGTCTCGCATGAATTCATACTTATAAGTTTGTACTTTTCACTTGTCTACTTATTTTGGCTGTCATGTTAAATGTCATAAAGTTCTGAGGCAAACACAAGTAATTTCCCTTCAAAATCCAGTAAAGGTTTTTTTTCTTCTATTGCTTCCCAAAGTGAACAGATGAGCAGTCCTTTGAAGTTCACTGAGGACCTCCCCCACTTCCTGCTTCCCCTGGCAGAGGCCAATTCTCAGCATGTCCTTTGTTCTTTGATTAGTCAGCAGACAAATGTCTAATGCAAATCCTTTGAGTGGCTTGCTGGGATTATGCATGACTCATTAACAGCCATTAGTCTTCCTGTTCTCAAGGAAGTGTCAACAGGAGATGTAATTTTTCCCAGGGCAGGCCCTGTCAGATCAGAGTTCACATGTGGATTGCCTTCAGACTGGGCTCTGTGACATTACAGTCTTTTCAGTTCACATATAAAATATGTACAGAGTATAAATAATTTAACAATTTTAAAGGAATTAGCCCTTCACCAACATACTTGACATAGTGGATTGTGCAACTTTTCAGGACAAAGAAATGCATTTAAGATGAGTTCTAAAGCCAATTTCTTTTGGCAGCTGTCAGGCTGTGATGCCTGGACTCCTCTGACTGCCTTGAGGATCCATGATTCCAGCACACTCTCCCTTCAATAATTCACTGTGGGAAATAACTGAATTTAGCGCCAAAACAGCACTTTGAAGGTTGCTCTTGATTAGGAAACTGTATGTAAGGGCATTTTTGGATTTTAGCCATTGTGTGGGCTTGTTTCCAGTGACAGATGACAGATGGCAGATGACAAATGACACCAGTACTGCCTGCTTTTACACCACTTTGCTGGTGTATTTAGCAGGGCGTGCAGCTCTTTTTGGTGGGTTATGAACTCTGCGCAATTTTGCAAACTTCCTGGCAATTTCCTTTCCCTATTGAAAAAGGGGTACAGTGGCGTGGATAAAATTACTCCACACCATACAAACAGGGACAGTTGTATCTACCTGATGATGGCACATGACGTACAGCTATGCAATGGTGCCATGATTCTTATATTGCTGCGCATCCCGGCAAGCGAAAAACTCTAGACCTCCTACAACGGTGGTGTTGGTGGCCATCCATCTCTAAGGACATTGCTAGCTATCTAATATCCTGTGCTGTTTGTGATCAGTGTAAGAGTACTCATTCTAGACCTGTTGGTCTCTTGCAACCCATGCCAGTACCGGATCGCCCCTGGGTAATGATCTCCATGCATTTTGTTGTAGAATTGCCTATGGTGAACGGTTTCGACACAATCTGGGTCATCATTGAATATTTTTCCAAAATGGCCTTGTTCATACCCTGCAGGGGTACACCCAGCGCTCCCGCTCGTGCAAAGCTGTTCTTAAAGAACGTCTTTAGGTTCTTTGGGCTTCCTTCGGTTGTCATCACCGATCGTGGATCTTAGTTCATGTCGCGTTTTTGGAAGGCACTGACAGCGGCGTTGGGAATCGACGAAAGCTACTCAAGTGCCTACCACCCCCAGACCGAAGGACAGACTGAGCGTCTCAATGCTACTATGGAGCAATATTTGCGCTGTCTAATCATACAACGCCAGGACACCTGGATCTCGGTGTTGGCAATGGCTAAATTTGCCTACAACAATTCTCTGCATACTGCTACCCATATGTCGCTGTTCTATGCTCTAAATGGCCGACCTCCACACTCTCTGTCTCTCCATCCTGACCTACCATTGAAGAATCCTGCTGCCCTGGCCTGTGTCAAGGACCTATCAGAAACACATAAGGATGTGAAGCGACACTTGCTTGTAGCCCAGGATCAGTCTAAGGCTCTAGTTAACACTGCAGGTATGCGTGTTTAGTTGTCCACACGCAACCTCAGAATACCGGGACGCAATTCTCTGCTACCTAGGTTTGTAGGTGCTTACAACATGTTGGAAACCATCAACCCTGTTGCGATACGACTTGACCTCCCAACTAAATGGAAAGTTCAATCCGTCTTCCATGTGTCTCTGGTGAAACCATGTAAAAAACACAAACTACCCCAGTCTCCTGTTTTTCAACTCAGTACACACCACCTTTGATACACATTTTTGTTATATTAAACAAACTATGTGACCATACATCGCCCAGATTTAGAAAAATAATACATTTATTTGTCTTTCACAATTAATTCAATAAATAAGAAATAAACAGAACACTTTTTTCTTTTTTTTCTCTTTTCTCGAGTTATCTCATTGCTGGCTTTCTTAATTTGCCATCAAATTGAAAAACTATTATACCATTTTCAAAACTGACAATAATTCTCCACTTTTTATACCAAATAGTCTTTGCTCAGAAAAATAATAACATTTCATCAGGATGATATGTCGACGCGTTTCGGCCTATATATTTACAGAATGAACTCCATCCTGAGGTGGGTTCTTCAATGTTGTTTTAAAGGCCTTCTTCAGGACAAGTGATGAGTTGGATTGTATGTAACTAGTTGGTCTTCTAACCCTTATTTCATTGTGTATCTATAAAATATAAAAACAATAAAACTAAATAAGTGGACTCAATAAACTGATATGTCAGATGACATAGTTCAAAGGAGGTGTTGGTCTACTAACCTTGTTTGAGTAGACTTGAATAGGGACTGAAGATCATCAACATTCATTAGCTGAATAGAAATGTGTCACTATCAAATAAACATATAGGGTGTTTGTTATAACCCATACATCATTTTTATGATTTTTATGATGTATATAATTTCATATTTCTTTATTCATGGGTAAGACTCCCTACCTTACTCGAGTAATGGAGGTACACCCATCACATGGGTCATTGTTAATCAGGAAGTTTCCCTTCGAATGGAATACCTGTGGAGCAAGCCACACCTGCATTTACTTTCCGATCAACCGATGTATACAGTTTTCATATGTGTTCTCAAATCCATTTAACATTTATTTCAAAAGCAGGGGTTTCTCTGCTGCCCAAGGTACTATTATTTCCTATGGGATTATTTGTTTATCATTTAAAATATATATCCGCCATTCGCATGTTACCATGGCTGGGGCACAACCTTTTTTTACTCTTCTTGTTTTGTCTTCATTCGCATGCTAACACAGTCGAATGAGACACTGCCGGTACTAGGGTACTGGGGTAACCAACCCTTTCCCTCTTTCCCCCCTTCAGGATTGTTTGTATATCATTCTAGGGCAATTGGGCACCGTGGGCGTGTTACCGCGACTGGAGCACCAACCTTTATTAAATCTCTACCCTGTATATTTTGACGTGCTAGTGTAATGCACTGCCGGTTCTTGGGTAAACAACCCTTTCCCTCACAGGCCTTGCGTACCTCATTCACTTACCCGTTTATTTCTTCCTTTGGATCTCGCACTGATTTGATATGCGACACTTTCATTAACAGCTCCCAACTGTTCCCAGGTTTGCTAACTCGTGTTTTCCGGTAGTCTCTCTTAAAGGGACCGTCACCTTTCGGTGGTATGCAGCATGGACATAGACAGAGGACTGATTCAGATACTTGTCCCTCAATGGGAGTCTGATGTAAATTCTGGTACATGGCTAACACAAAAGAAGTTATTTTCTATTTATTTCATTCATATTTATTCATCATTAGTCACCATAAAGCGCACCTCCCCCTCATTTGAGCGTGGTCCTTCACCTCGGTTTACTATACATTTCTTTTTGTTGATAAGATATGAGTGAGGCAGAATACCTTCATTATATGCAATCTCCTAGTTAAAGATCCTTAATCAGGGTGATGCAGTTCTTTTCATGTTATAGGGCTGGTTTTTCCCTGTATATTCGAGGCCATGAAAGCGGGGCTATGAGTGTAGGACTCTCCCTACATGTGTAGTCCATCTTGGGACTATCAGATGTCTATTTGTTTTCACTCGCATGACATAGCACATGCCACCGACAAAATGTTAATCTTTCTTTACACATTTGGATTGCTCAATACGCACAATTGAGACAGGATGTAATAATATTGTGCTTGTGACTTGCTTAGTTCTTTTTGTTTGTCATTTTCATTGATCTCATCTTTTAAACAACACCCAATCTTATTAAAAGCCACATTCCTGCAAACATTCATCTTTGATGTTTCAGCATGATCAAGCACCCATCAACAATACACATGGCAATTTTTCACTTACCAAAAAACATTATATGGCACAATTATTTCTTATACAGATAAATGTTTCTACAGATGACTCTTGTTATACAAAACATGATGGTTCTTGTTTCGTTGCTATCTCAATTACATTTCGCATCAACCACAGTATTACTATTATGTGTAAACAAATACAACTGTTCCTTTTCTCATACATCCAAATAGAGAAAACTGGAGAAACACATGCCCTGATTGTTTTAAACATTATTAACTTTGTAAATTAATTTAAAAGAACAGGCTCCACTCTATTGCTGAATTCAGA
This sequence comes from Ambystoma mexicanum, assembly GCF_040938575.1. NCBI lineage: Eukaryota > Metazoa > Chordata > Amphibia > Caudata > Ambystomatidae > Ambystoma > Ambystoma mexicanum. Next base: position 874,872,462 of record NC_090936.1, read on the forward strand.
CCATTGTTTACACTATCCGTTCTCTGGATCCATTTCTGTTCTAATCTTTTTAATTCAAGGTCCCTGTCACCACCTCGGGTTTTCGCTTTTATAGTTTGAATCACATACCATTTGAAGTCAGTATATGTGTGTTTTTTTTGCGATAATGGTCAACAAGTGGTTTATCAGGTACATTGTTTTTCAGGCACGAGCAATGTTCACATATGCGTTGCCGCACTGGTCTCTTCGTCTTCCCTATGCACCAGAGATTGCACGGGCATCTAATACCGTAAATCGACCACACAGTCTTGCAATTCGTGAACTCATTCAATTTCCACATGATCGTTTTTAGTTCTATACTTTTCGCGTTAGTTGACAAATCACAAACAGAACACTGCCACATTTATGATGTCCTATCACAGGTGGAAAAGTACACAATGTGGTGTGGTTTGGTTTTATTTTCTCTTCCTCTTTATATGTATGCACTAACATCTGTTTAAGATTGTTGGTCTTCTTAAATGCAAATCCTGGTTTGGGAGGGTGAATCTCAGGTGTATTCACCAGAGGCCAATGTTTGAGTATTTTCATTTTTTCGATTGCAGAGCTTATTGGGCTATATGTGGTGACACATGTTATTTTTTCTGCCTCTGTGTCTTTGGTGTTTTTGGTTAGGCAGAGTTCCCGTCTGACGTTTCTTGCTCTTTTTTCTGGCATTTCTGATACATTTATTAGGGTAGCCTTGTTGTTTCAGCCGATTGGTTAGATCATGTGCATGTTCATCGAATTGTTGTATGTTTGAACAATTCCTTCGGATTCGGAGATATTGACCGTAAGGTAAATTGAGTTTCAAAGGGTTTGGATGGTAACTCTCAAAATGTAAAAGTGTATTCTTGTCGGTCGGTTGCCGGAAGAGTACAGTTTCTAATTTACCTAAACTGGCTTTCTTAATCATCAGATCGGGGAATGGTAGTGTCTGGTCATCTACTTCCATCGTGAATTTCAAAAACGGATCTTGACTATTCAACCATTCTTTAAATTCATCTAGAGCTTGTCTTGTTCCAATCCAGATAGTGAAAATATTATCAATGTAACGATTCCAGGTCTTCATGTGGTGTTTATATGGATTGTTGTCGTCAAAAATGAAGATTGCCTCAAAATTGTCCATATAGTGGTGCGCAATGTCAGGTGCGAAGATCGCACCCATACTTGTTCCATGTATCTGGCGATAGAGTTTTGTTTCAAACAGGAAAAAAAATTTGGTGAGTGACAGTCTTGCGCATTCAAGTATAAATGCAGATGGAACACAACCTGTTGGATCTGGTCTTTGGTCCAAGTATTTCTTCAACACTTCCAGATTTGCAGTTTGGGGTATACTGGTGTAGAGAGCTTCTACTTCAAAACTGACCAGGAAATCAGTTGCTCCTACCTCCAAGTTGTTAAGGATGTTAATCATGCCCTTACTATCCCTTACGTACGACTCCTTTTATTTTACAAAAGGGTACAAGAAGAAGTCTGTGTATTGTGATAATGGTTCTAAAATAGAGCCAATCGCTGAGACGATGGGCTTGCCAGGTGGACATTTTTTGTTCTTATGCATCTTGGGCAGGATGTAAAACGCAGCCAAAGTGGGATGGGGTTTATTTAGAAACCGTCGTTCATCCTCGTCCAGCCAGCCTACTCTTGTTGCATGTGCCGTGAGACTATCAATCTCTTCTTGAAGTCTTTTAGTTGGATTGATGTCAAGTAATCTGTAGTGATTTCTATTGTCTAGCAGTTTCATTGCTTCTCTTCGATACTCATCTATGCCCCAAATCACAATGCCCCTGACTTTATTGAAGGGTTTAATCAAGAAGTTGGTAGCTACATCTAGATGTTTGATGGCTTATCGTTCCGCTTTCGTCATGTTGTCCCTGGTATAGTTTTTTGTTCTGATGATGTTCTTTACCTCATTGAGTACTTTATTTTTAAAGGCATTTATCTCGGGCTGATCATCGCTGCTGGAGGCATGAATGTTGATGGGAGTTTAAAGCCTGTGGTGCTTTCTGTTCTTTCTTTCCCATTGTTAAAAACATTTGGTTCCCTGAAGAAGTATAATCTTACTGTTCTAAAGAACCTTTTTAGTTCGGCTTCTGTTTGCAAGGTGTCAGCTTTTTTCATAGGAACGAAGCTAAGCCCTTTGGAGAGTACTTGTTTTTCAATAGATGTAATTTCATGATTGGTTAGATTGAAAATGGGAGCTACCAAGTCTCCTCCTAGCGTTCTCTCCACTGCCATGTCTGTACCCCGTCTTCTTGGGGTGGTCTGGTTCTTCTGGGTCTGCCTCGTGGCCCCACGGGCCCGAAAAGACTGTTGTGGAAAAGCTCCAGATGTAGATGGCTCTTCATCTCTTCCAATTCCTGAGTCACTTCCGTTGGTTGTGTTCAAAGTGTTTGAGAAAGTTACATATTTTTTCCTTTGATTTTGTGGGAACTTTTGCGTATATCCCTTATTCTGGTTTTGGTAATAATCTTCCTTCAGATATGCATACGTGTGCTCCTCCTTGTAAGATTCGATGTCCTTCTTCAATTTCCAAACCTTTTTCTGTAAATTGAACTCACAAAACTTCTGTGTCTCTTCGTTAATTTTCTCTAAAAGAAGTTTTACATCTTTGGTAACCAGATCTTCTGCTAGTTTCTTTTCCATGGCTTCCAGTTCTTTACCTTGTTTCTTCCCCTCCTCTTCTGCTGTCTCTATTACTAGAATAATCCATTCCCTACTGCAACTATTTCCCACCCCACTGAAATGTAGCATGAACTTGGGGTTATCTATGAAAACCCTTGGGATGTTTCAGACTTGAAGCCTCTCTGGGATCACCCCTGCCTGTAAGTATTCAAGCATTAGTTTTCCGTGGAGTTCAGTGCGGACTAATTTCTTCTTTTTTTGTATTATTACTTCAGCTTCATCCTCTCCCGTTTTTTCAGAGGGGGCATTCAAAGTAGATTGTAGCATTGACGGCTTTCCAATTAGCCGTTCAAGATGTTCAAGATGTTCATCTGTTATCCATCACTTTGTTTACCTCAATTGAGTAGAAACTCAAGAGGTATATTGAAATATGGTAGACAAAAAAAGAAGAGTAAAAAAAGGTTGTGCTCCAGCAGCGGTAACACGCGAATGGCGGATATATATTTTAAATGATAAACAAATAATCCCTAAGGAAATAATAGTACCTTGGGCAGCAGAGAAACCCCTGATTTTGAATGGGATGTAAACGTTCTACGCTATACACATCCTTATTAACAGCGTTTTAGGACTCTCTCTGGTGCGCATGCCCCTGGGAAACAAAGATTCCTGAGGTCCCCGAGGGTTTGTTTACATGGTGCCTGGAAGTTGGCATGGCAACCTTGGCGTCCTCTAAATCGTCGCCAGTACCCGCCTCCTACGTGGAAGGACGTGGGACGTAGTGACCTTTCATCGTCTTCTTAAGCACCTTCCTGCGGATTCACCGGTGCTTCTGAACTTGCATCGGTGGCTTTCGTTTTGTTTCCTGAGAGATGTTCGCTTTGTGTACTGAACTTTGTTTGCTGCTTTCATGGACCTTGTAATTGCTAAGCCCTTTGTTCTGCTGATTCACCGGTAACGATCCTGCATTTCTCCTCGACTTCTCTTGCCTTCTCCTTGACTGCACTCACTGTGAATCGAACTCAGACTGTTTACGGATTTCCTTTGCCTACGTTCTGCACCTCGCTGCCCAAACTGGAATTGACCCGGATTGTTTAAAGGAATTGCTTTGTGAACTTACTTGGAACTGTTCTTTTGGAACTTGTAATTCCCAGACTTCTGTTTCTGAATCATTCATAGACTAGAGACTGCCTTGGTTGTTTTTTTCTTTTTCTTTTTCTTTTTCTTTTTCTTAGTAGCGTCCTCCTGCCGTCGGATACAATTTTACTTTTTCTGGACCTCGGGAATCTCTGCTTCAGGATCTCCAGAACCCTCGCACACTTTCTCGACAGACTCTCAAGCTGATGCTGACTGGATACATGGTAAGACCTTTTGCCTGTAGAGATACATACAAAATATCCTGTACTTGCACTAAACCTATTTGGGTATCTCATTTCAGAGCACCTTCAGTAGCCAGCTCCTGTACCTACTGTCACCTAGCTCCACTGTTTTATGCTGTTAGCTGTGCTTGTCACAGGTCAGTTAATCTTAAGTCAAGAGACTATAATATACAGTGTGATTACCATAAACAGTGTATTGTTTCCTTGCAGCCACCAGTGTCTCGTGCCACATCCAGTCTTCCAATTAATTGACTCCTCTGTTTGTAATACCAACCAGAGAGGTACATTGGTAGGAAGACCTCATCTTCTAAACTACGGGTCAAAACATTGACGCCCTCCTACAAAGAGGAGAGCTCTGACAACTACACCCGCACCCTTCCCGGCACAAACTCCTTCTCACGACACAAAAGACAACGGGCTAACACCAGAGCCATTTACCTGACATATACCAACACATGGGTCAGACAAAGTCAGGCAATTCACCAGAACCACACACACCTGACGGCCCTTTCCCTTCCCCACAGGTATAAAAGGTGGAGCACGAGAGCACACTACAAGCACGGCAGACTGCATGATGAGATGGCTATCCCAGGGCGGCAGTTCAAGAGGAGGAGAAAGGCAGCGAGAACAGAAGGGGCGACAAGGAGGGAAGCGACCTTGCCCTTTTCGATCCAGACCCACGACGCCTCTGTGAAAGGAATCATAAGACTGCAAACAATAGCCAGCGTGTGTTACAGCAGATGTCAACGGTACATGGAGGTCTCCTACACTGACACTGATAACCATGACAGGGAGAGACACTTGCTACTGTGGTACCTTCCTCGACTCCAAAGACAAGAAAAGCCAAGCGGTTCATCACAGCCAGTGAGTCGAAAAAAGAACTGATAAGAAAAATGAACTGTGTTGAACGAAAGTTCTGAATGGCAAATTAAGGGAAAATAAAAGAATGGTTAACACCTCAGGGGAAAACAGGCTGCAGAGGGGTCCGGCACCACCTGGGTGCTCACTCGAGAGAGACTCTGATTGATTCCCCTATTGTTGAAACTACTGATACCAGAAAGCCGCCAAGAAAGGGTCAAAGTGGTCATACAGAGGTCTAACAAAACCCCCGGTACAGTCGAAATTCTTTGACAGACAAGTAATTTGAAAACGAAGGGAAATTAATCCTGCATAGTGAGAAAGTAGAAGGAACTGTGGGGCTGGCAAACGTGAACCCGGCGGAGGGAGGCCAGCAGAACAGGGGCGAAGTATGATGCCCCAATGAACATTGTGCTGACAAGAGTGAACCCGACAGAGGGATGTCCACAATGGATTGTCTAAAAGGACATTAGGACTTGTGAATAAAAGCCCTAGTGAACCCAACAGAGGGAGGCTAACATTCGACAAGGGTCTGAGCCCAGAAGAGGGGGAACCAAGGGTGAAAAGCCATCACCCAAAGACCTGTGAATACAATAAGTGAAATCTTTAAGAATAAGAGCAGTAGTGAACCTGACGGAGGGAGGCTAACATTCGAGAAGGGTCTGATCCCGGAAGAGGGAGGTCCCGGGGTGAAAAGTCATCACCCAAAGACTTGTGAATGAAATACATGAACTATTTTGGAACAAAAGCCGTAGTGAACCCCGCGGAGGGAGGCTAACATTCAAGAAGGGTCTGAACCCGGAAGAGATGAATCCAGGGGTGAAAAGTCATCACCCAATGTACATATGGAAAGGAACTTTTTTGTTTGGTTATTTTGAAAACATCAGGTCCTCGAAGGCAAGAGACTTTTTTGTATAAAAGAGACTTAACCACTGAAGATCCTGATACTTGAGAACAGAACTGTAATGTCGGGCTGGGAAAGCTGTGCTGTGCTCAGGAGTCCCGCCTTGTCCCGTGCTCAAAATGTGGGTAAGGGAGATCCACATCCTGACTCATCATTTTGTGAAAAAAATGTTTTTAATGAACCCTATCCCACACTATTTTTGTATTTAGTTGTAAGGATTGGCAATAGTTCTTTTTTAGTATAGGCCCTTTTATTTGACAAGATGCCACTAGGACTGCCTTATCATTTTTTGATGGTTGTAGCTTGCTCCCATCTTAGATTTAGGTTTAGATTAGGCATTTTTCCAACCTACCTATACAGTTTAATAAACACCCTTGAACTGTGATCATTTGTGTCTATCTTTACTGTTGCCACCATGAATTCCTTACATTCCCCACAAGGATAAAAGGCGGAGCACAAGAGCACACTCTTAGCGAGGCAAAGCACACGAGGGAACAGTGTTTTCCAGACGGCAGCTGAACGAGGGGAGAAAGACGGCAACCCAAGAAGGGTGCACCAGTAGAGAAAGTACCCTTGAACTATCCGGCGGAAAACCATTGCTTTCCAAGGCCAGGAAACAAGACTGAAGAATCCTGCATTGTGTGCCAGGTACCCAGGGCCCTCCTGCATGGCTAATCGGGGCGGAACAGCAGCTACTGTGGTACCGTGCTTGGCTCCAAGATTAAAGCAGTGCCAGTAAGATTAACACAGCCGGTGAGTTGGGGAGACTGATGCAAAGCCGGTCTGTGTTGAAATTAAGGTTGCAAGCGGCAACATTGTATAAAGAGCTAAAGAAGGAAGATTTGTAACGCATATGATGAAAGACGCAAGGAAAGTGTGCTCAATCGAAGGTCTCTGTAAAGTGTCCAGTTAAAAGTGATAAAAAGTTAAAGTAAAAGATGAGAGTGAGAAATGGAGTGAATCAATGTGGTCCTGCGACAGTTTGAGCAAAATCCGTTGCACACTCGAAAGCCTTCGATTTTGACACAGTCCGAGCCCGAATGAGGGAGACCAATTGAGAACATTGTGTTAAGGGGTCCTAGCCCGAATGAGGGAGATCGTGGTCCGAGCCCGATTGAGGGAGACCAATTGTGAATATTGTGCTAACGAGGGTTCGAACCTGAAGGAGAGAGACCCATGGTGGATAGTGAACCTGAGAACTTGTGAATGTGGAAAACCCAAGGGAGAAAGAAACTTTGTTGCTGTTTGTTACGTCAAGCCCTCTGTAATAAAGAGACTTTGAATGGTAAAGAGACTTTGGCACAGAAGGTCCTGATACCTATGCTTTGAACTGTATCCTCATGGCAGAGAAGCCAGAGTGTGTGCAAAGCTTGAAAGTGCTGCCTTGTCCCGTGCTGAAAACATGGGGAAGGGAAGCAAGCTGCTCAACTATCCCGACATATTCTTTCTTGAACACTTTTCTTTTGCATACATTGTTATCCCACAACATTTGTATTTAGAAGTAAGGATTGGCTAAAGATTTATTATTATAGGCCCGAGCTGACGTGCTGTGTGTCCTGGAGCCTGGTGGACCCCATCCGCTGGCGGGTAAGGAGCGACTGGCATACGAGTGCCGCTAACATAGGAGTGCCGTGTCTGCTGGCGCTGCCTGTACGAGGCCAGGCGCCGGCTGCTGCAGACCAACAGTGGAAGCGTGGGGACCCAATGGGATTGGAGGCACCAGTGCAATGTTCATCGGCCATCCATTGTGAACTGGGGGTGAGTGTGCAGAGGTGCGCCGGGGCTGCCAAAAACAATTCAAATACGCCCCGGGGGAAACAACATCTGTGCTGCCAGTGGTGCGGGGGCGAGCAGTGGAAAAAATGGACTTTACGCTTGTCTGGGTGCAAAAACGAGACAAGGAACACATAGGAGCAACGGCTCTGGAGGGATCCTATTTTAACAAACACTTTCCACTTTTCATAAAGGATGTGCAAACACCAACAGTTGCAGTCAGGCCTCCAGATAAGGCGGGTTCTAGGCCTTTTTACGCATGAAAATCTTGTAAATACGACAGCTTTATTTTATTATTTTCCTGTGTACACTTACACACAAGTTTAGAGCAGAGGGCAGTACTTTCCATTTGGTTCATCCAACATCTAGGCACTGTGATTATTATACCTCAGTCGAAACTCAGTTTACCGACCTCTGAAGGATGTTAGCCAATAAGATAGCCAATAAGATAGCCAATAAGAGCGCTCATTGCTGTGATCTGTGCGTGATCTGCAGGTTGCAGGTTTGAATCCCTGCAAGGCAAACTCAGCCTTTCATCCTTTCGAGGTCGATAAAAGAGTACCGACTTCGGTTCGGTGATAATTATGATAAATATGTCTTTTTGTCAAAAGCGCTATTTAAATAACCATTTGACCATAAAATTAGTTAGCTATAGAAGTTAGCATGGAGTCCTTGCCGCTGCACTGTAATGAAAAAATTAAAATGTATAGACGCCCACCAACCAGCCGCTCAGGATTTTACTAAATGTATTGCATCATGTCTGACGATGTTTTACTGTATAAGGTTCTGCTTGTACTCCTCTTTGGCAGAACGTTCTTAGCAGCAGAGTTCTTTGCTGTTGCTCTCATTTGCGTGTGAGATTAAACTTGTTATCCTTACAAGATCGACTTGGGCCTTTCTTCCCTAGCGGGTTGTATTCTCTCTGGTGTGAGCGTTTAGGGACTTGCCTTCAGTGCTCTGCTCCAAAGCTGCGGTCGCCTCCTGCATGGGGCCTGCCTTCTCCCTGGCTGCTCTGGCACCAGATGCAGCTAACAGCGCAAGAGGAGAACGCATACCATCCAGTGCGCAGCTTGCCAGTGCAACGCTGTTCCGGGCCCTGGCAGTTTCCGGACCCAGCCCAGTCCTCATCATCGGTGTCCATGCACAACGCCTTCCGCAGGCTGCTCTGCTTCAGCTCCAGGTGCCATTTTGTTGACGTGGGGGTGTTCGCTTCAACTGCAATTTATCTCGGTTCTCTGCATCAGCAGGAGCCACTGCTTCATTACAGGGTGCCCCCACGTTCTGGCACCAGTGAGGGCATACAAAACCACTGGTAATCACATTGGTGAGGTTGGGAAGATAACAGCGGGTGGTGAAGAACAGAGTTCACTGAAGACATGTGCACATGCTTCTTCGGACAGCCACGGCCCCTCCCTTGAGCCTCTTGCAGTATCCAGCAAGCTTCTTATCACCTTGTTACATTTTTACTCCGGTTTCCTCCGTATCTGTATAAATGATTGAATAAAAAAAACGAAGAATAAATTACCACATTTTTTAACCTATTTTTTTTCTCGAAATGTTGGGTTGTTTTTAATCAAATATAGGTGTGGGGTGGGGCAAGGGTATTAGTTATGGTAGGGGATTGAGAGGTGTGCGGGGCGGCTCACCCTGCATTAATAGAAGGATAAATATGCCTTTTCGATTTTTTTTATTCAATCCTTTCATGGTAAACCGGTTTCCTCTAAATAAGCACCCTGCTGTCAAAGAGCGATTAATAGTTTTTCAGTGGACATTTACTGTTTCAACTCCCCGCTGGCTGCCTGTCCATGATAATCTGCATTTATTAACCCCTGTGCTGCATTCTTTTGACTCCATTATACATATATGCCCCCACAGGTACTTTGGGCTGTTTTTGCCAGCTGGAGGTGAGGGAAATCCAAAACATCATTTTCAAGTTGGCCCCAGCAGTCCTGACACATTTTCAGCCGGCTTTGCAGTTGCCTACTGCTTTGCAGTAATTTCTTCTAATCCTCTAGCCCTTGGTCGCTGGCATTATTATGGTGTCCTTTGAGCGCAGATATGGCTTCAAGAAGCAACAGAACGCTTTACAGAGGTTTACAGAGGTATACAACAATACAGATACATAAAGGAGCACTTTGCAGAGGTATACAACAGTACAGATGCATAGTAGAGCGTTTTTCAGAGGTAACAACAGAACAAATATACTGCAGGGGTGGGATACAGAGGATCACAGAGGAGGGGTACAGCTGTACCGGGTGGCGGGGAGGAGAGGGGCTGAGGAAATGTTAAGGGAAGGAAAAAGGTTAAACAGGTTCTCAGAGCATGTGAGCACTTAAATCTTCCAATAAGTCTAGATAAAAACCTTTCCCAGCAATAATAGTTAAAAACAAAGTTATCACCTATGAGGGACCGTAGGTATCAAAGTCAAATGGACTAGAAGAGTCTGCAGGGAGCCAGGACATTCAAAGTCAATTGGAGCACAGTCTATGGAGCTGAGGCACTTCTTAGAGAGTAAAGTCTTGCACAATGTTAGAGAGTTTGTTGAAGAAAAATCGCTGTAGGGTCACAAGATGTTACACATGTGAAGGGTAGAGCTGAAATCAACTCTAGCAAAGTAGCTATTGCAAGTCTCAAGTGAGAAGAGCAGAGCTAATGACACAGAGGGAAGTGTCTCCAGTCGGAACAGTACCTTTGTTTAGAAGAAAAGTGGTCCAGCAGTCTTCTTTCGGGTTGCAGCGATGCAGATCCTGGGTTCCTGGGCCTCAGTCATGGGGACAAGAGGGAGGACGCCTAGAGGACTCCTGCAGCAGCAATTCGGAGGTCGGCGCCAGCTGTGTGCTCTTTTCAAGTCAGCGGCACTTTGCGGTTTCAGCGCGCGGTAAACAGCACCACCGCGGTTCTTGGATACTGGTTGGGCTTCCTTCACTCCTTGAGTCCTGCATTTTGGTGAGGGGACTCGAGCTCTGGTCATCCTGCTTCTGGAGGGTCATGGGGAGACTCCTGGAGTTTATGGCCATATCCCAGAAATTGCACTTGACTATGGATTTCTAGGCCCCTGGCACTCGGTTCCTGCAGCAGCGAAGAAGTACAGCCAGTCAGGGAAGGTGGTCCAGTCGAGTTTGTCTCGGGGTTAGTTGGTACCACTAACCCAAGGGAAGAAGTAGTCCCTTCCGGAGCTTCTCTTGTGGATCGGAAAAAGGAATTTCAGCATAGCAGCAGGGCTTCGCCTGGCAATTCAAAGGTCCATGAGGATGCAGCAAGCTTCGTTCACGGTTTCTTCGTCGGGTTGTCCTTCCCAGTGGTCGACTCTGTCTTTAGTCCCAAAACCCTCGCCTTTTAAGCAGGTTTCTCCCATTCATGCACATCCTAGCTGTCACTCAAACAGCAGGGTGGCTTTCCAGCCAGCCAATCAGGACTGGGTGAATTCAGGCATTCCTAAAGACAAAGGACAGGGGAGTTTCGGGAACCTCCCTCACTTCCTGCCCTCCAGACACACTGGAGCCAGAGGTAGGTTTCAGTACTGAAGCCCGGCAAAGGCAAAATGACCAAAGGGCTCAAACCTGGCTTGGCACGCAGGGTAAAACCCAAGAAAGACCTCACAAACAGAAAACGGTGAAAAAAGAAGACCACAGCCATTTTGACAAAATGGTCACCCATGGGTGCTATACTGCAGCTGAGGATTCAGCCTGCGATAGAAAAGCACAATGGTAGGAAGACTAAACCACTGCCACCAGCCATTTAAAGTAGGGAGGGTAACATACAAAATGATACATGAGTAGGTAGGATAAGGGGCTACTAAGTAACCTCCCAGCACTCCACATAAAATAGTGTGTGCTGGACCTACAAAGAGAAATGGTAAGTAAAGTCAATTTCACTTTACTATCTTGGGAACAGTAGTTCACACAAGAAAAGGTATTTAAACCTTATGATAAATCTAAAGGATTTCTCTGTGACATTGCACTAAAGGTGCTGTGTGTCACCATACAAAAGGTAGATGTCGATCAAGTTTGTCAGACTCCAAAAACAAAAGAAACACATAATCCAAATCAGGTCAAAACATATGAGAGAGTGAGAAATAAGGGCTGACTCACTCCAGGGTTCAAATTAAAAAGTCCTAAAGTCCAGAAAAAGAGCTGGGGGTCTCTAAGGTTGAAGGGAATTAGAAAAGAAATGAGAATTCTCCCTAACACTCGTCCCCCTCAATCCCCCCAAGGCTAAGGGGCAGGAGGATTTAATCCACTCCTGGATGAATTTCCTAATCCAGTCAGTCATACTTTCTGGAGAGACCATCAAAATGTTGGTGATTACACCCTGACCTGTGTTCTATGGTGAAATCAAACCCTTGGAGGCTGATTGACCACCTTAATAATTTTGGATTTTCCCTCTTCATCTGCATTCACCATCTCAAGGGTTGGTGGTCTGTCTGAATAATAAAAGTAGAACCATACAAGTATGGCCTAAACTTCTTCAGAGAACACACAATGGCAAAACATTCACGTTCAATAGTTGCCCACCTTGTCTCACGGTCCTTCAGTTTCCTACTGATGAAGCAGTTAGGGTGTTCCTTGCCTTTCTCATCCAGTTCACTCAAACCTGCACCTATCCCTGTGTTAGAAGCATCTCTTTGTACAATGAAGGATTGGTTGTAGTCAGGAGCTCTCAGGACTGGAGCTTGACAAAGGGTTTTCTTCAGTCCTTCAAAAGCCCTAGTGCACTCCTCATTCCACCTGACCTTTTTAGGGATATTGGGTCAGGAGATCACATTCAAGGGAGAAGCTATGGTCCCATAGTTCTCTATGAAGTTCCTGTAACACCCAGTGAGACCTAGGAAGGCTCTCGCTTGGGTCTGAGTAGTAGTGGTGGCCCAGTCTTGCACAACTTGTACTTTGCTAGGCAATGGCCTTATTTCACCTCCTCCTACCTCATGTCCAAGGTAGACCACTTTACTCTGACCAATTTGATATTTACTAGCATATATGGTCAGATGAGCCTGTTCCAGGGCCTGCAAAAATATCCTAGATGGTGAAGATGCTCGTCCCAAGTGGGCTGAACACTGCAATGTCATACAAGTATGCCATGCAGACGTCCTTTAACCCGTTCAGAACTTGATTCACCATCCTCTGAAATGTAGCAGGTGCATTCTTGAGTCCAGAAAGCATAACCTTAAACTGTTAGAGGCTGCCTGGGGTTGACAATGCAGTTTTCCCCTTGGCATGGTCTGTCCGAGCTATTTGCCAAGTTTGTCCACCAGCTCATCTGTCCTGGGTAAAGGATGGGCATCAGTCGTGTGGGATGCATTGACCCACTAGGCTCTGCCCTGCAACATCACTGTGTGCTGGTGGCACCAGAACCAGCGAAATGGCTGCAAAAAGCCCTATGCGCGCTAAACCTCTGAAAATTGCAGTTTGAAACCAGAAAGTTGGCTGCCAATCTACTTTGCCTGTGTCAGTGGTGGAACAGGAGACCACACTGCTAAAATATGTCATTGGGCTGCCCACAGAGTGCAAATGGAAACTTCATGGAAGGCAATGCTTTGCTTTATTGCAAGGAAACCCCAAAGGTGCTCTGAAATCCTTTTTTTCCTTGGCTGCTGAAATTACAAAATAATAATTCCAAGCATCAGAAAATATCTAACATCCTTGCTGGGTGTTACCCATCACCTTATTTAAGGAATCCCCATAACCACACCATGTCAGGCAAAGCAGAATTCATCATAAGAAGAGCCACATTAAAAAGCGTCGTTGTCTGTAAAAATCTGTCAGAATATAGGCGCAGTACGGTCGGCCGCCTGTATGAAAGCTGTAATTTAATTACAGTGGAAGCTTAAACTTGTGCAGTAAAATCATATGGTTGAAATTAAGTGACTTGCCATCAAAAGCAATATAGGTTGCAACCATTCAATGTCTATGTTTTAAAAAGACTGGAATTAGAGATTGGTTTGCCTGTGTGAAATTGTATGTTTATTTTTCAACTAAGGAAAATGTAACATTTGACTTTTAAGTAAATCTGATGCCAGCCAAAGAACTTCAATGCAAATTCCACAGTTGCCCCCAACAAAAGGCAGCTCTCCTGCTTCTCAGCAAAGCCAGGAACTCTCAGTCAGGTGTTAATGAAGAGGGTAGGGGATTTTGCTCTGCTGCCCCTGAGAGCGACAAAGGATTTTCTGGACTGAAAAGAATATGCAGATGCAAGCGTCAACAGAAACTCCTGCCAGAGGAAAGGGGCGAGGATTGCCCTTGACCCACCAAAACTTTGGGGGCGGGACAGACAGTTATGTGTATTCTTAAAGCACAAGAAAGTATATTTTTGAAAAGGACTGACAGAGGACTGTGCAAAATTGTAAAAATGTGTAAAATATAGTGTTGTTAATATGAAAATTCTGGTCACGGTTTAAAACTGCTCAGAACTCTCTGCTTTGTTCAGGGACATGACTACAGAATTTGTGGTTTTGTAGCAATTGTGGTGATGCCAGAAACCTAAACTTCACATGATTATGCCCAGATGTCATGCGTACATATGTGTAAAAATGTGGACAAATCTGACATTGGGTACCAGACCAAAAGTGCGAAAAATTGCCAAATCTGAACCCAAGCCCTCACCGAGACGGGGTTCGGATTAATAGTTGCTCCACCAAATATGGGATATAAATATGCTATTGCTAGAAAGTTTGTAAAATTGTAAATATGTCTTGTATGAAAAATAGATTTTCTGTGCAGAAACAAAGGGGAGGTTCTCCCTGGATCCTAAAATACAGCGTCTTCATGACACTCTGTTTCCTTCTCAAATCAGGGGAAAGGAAATAACCTAACCAATAGAATACCTAGGGGTGTGCCTAGTAGAATTCAGCATACCCACCCTTTTAGAAAATACATAAATAGAGACAGCTTAGGACCTAGAAGGACACACACATTCACCCACCATCCGATTGCTGGTGGAGCACTTTGCAAGAGAAATCCATATTCCAGACTCCAGAACTTTGAAAGCAGAAAGGCCCATTTCCAAAGCTGAACCCTTCTCAGCTTGGCCTTTAACAAATCCTGAAACCAGATTTTGCCCCAGACCTCCAAGGGGAACACAAAAAAAGAACAGCCTGGCTGAGCTGTGCTGCTTTCTTGCTAAGAATTCTTGCCAGAATCCAGAGATCCAACCCAGTAGAGCAGAGCTGTGACCAGATAGCAGCGAACCAGAACCAACCCTTCAGATCCAGTCCAATCTCGCTGTGCAGTGTCCAGAGTGCCGTGCTGAGTGCAGAACCAGAGCGCCTTGAGTCCAGTCCGGTGTGCTAGCAGAATTCCAGTCCAGAACGTATCCCTGACCAGATCTCTGACGGGTCCATTCCAAACAGTGGTAGTGAGTATCCATAGCATAGGATTGTCGCTAGCATATATATTATCCATAAGTAATACTATCCTAACCCATTCTATTATATCCAGAACTGCATTGTAGAAAATCTTATGTCTTACCTGAATCTTTCTCTCATCCCTATAGTCCTTTGGTAATAGTAGTGTTAAAAATCATATTTGCGCTAATATTTTTTCTGAAGAAAGGCAAGCGTCTCGGCAGGCAAACACCATCCAGAGGCATTGCTGGGTTGGTGGCTGTGCTGTTGTGTAGCTTGTGGCTTCATAGTCTCCTTAGTGTAAAGAAATCTGGTTTATTTTAAAAAGCGCATCTTTCTTTTGCAAATTTTGACTCTTTCTGAAAAAAACTGACCTCTACAAAAATCTTCATAACTTCGTTACCGTGTATGCTAGAAATGAAATTTAAGTGTCTAATTGAAGCTAACATCCTCAGCGTTCCTTCTATTTCCTTATAGTTTTTCCGCAATCGCTCTTCCGGCACGCGGAAAAGTTTGCCGCAAATTTTTCATTTGGCTCAAATCTTTCATGTGTGAAACAGCTGTTCTTTGCATCCGACCTCAGAATTCAGTTTTCAAAGTGCTAGTTACTACATAATCATTGCTAGTGGTTGTCTGATACCATACAAAGCGGCTCCCACTAGTATTGAAACCATTTTAGTGAATTAAATCAATTTTCAGTGTTTTTTCCCATCCATTCAAAGCCACATTCAAAACCATTTTGACAAGTTGCAATCATTCCTGTTTTTCTCTGAGTTTGCTGGGGGAAATTGGGATTGATACTGTGTTGTTGAAATCTGTATTCCTGAAACCTGTTTTCTCTTCTTCCATCTCTTTATACTGCATATTGGGGGGATTGAGTAGTGTGCAGGGGGAAAGAGTGATCACATTGCATTTTGATTGAAAACACAAGGTATTATTCTATGCTGCATTAGTTTTCCTATCATTACTCCTTCTGATTAAAGAGGTTTATTGTGACATCACCCCATTGCTGATCATTGTATAACTATTAAAGTAGTGTGACATATATATTGTGAAATCCATAAAATAAATCTTTTAACTTTGCAAAACAGCCTGCTTCCTGGTTCAGTGTGACAGGGGGGGATTCAAAGAGAGGGGTGTGATATAAGGGTATATCATTCAGAAATAAAAGAAATTATAGACATAAATAAATAATTAAGGGTTACAGCTGTGCATCACATGCTAGGCATTGACTTAGGTTGAGTGCCGGGTTGAAATCACTTACAGTCATGGTGACACCGAATCTCAACTCTTTGGTTCCTGCTTTTGGTACTAGTACAACTGGACTATCCCATGGACTTGTAGATGGCTCAATAAGCCCAAGATCAAGCATCTTTGTGACCTCTTCCTTTATGTGGGATGTTACATGATCCGACATTCTGTAACCCCTGCTTTTGACAGGGAGACTTCACCAGTGAAAATATCATGCCGGCCCCAAGGGGTCAAGCCTGGTGTCAGTGAGAACAGGGAGGCAAACTGATTCATCAGAGCTTTGCACTCCTCCTGTTGTTGCAGAGTCAAATCTGAAGAGAGTTTTACACCTTCAATTGTCTCATATGAGGGTTGTCCCCTTAAGAGATCAGGGAGAGGCTCGCTCTCCTCCTCTTCTTGATCAGAGGCTAGAAGCAAAGCTCCTAGTTCTGGTCTGGAAACATAAGCCTTTAGACAGTTAGTGTGATAGACCCTAGGGGTTTCCTTGGGATTGCCCAAGTCCACTAAATAATTGACCTCTCCAAGTTTACCCACAATCTTGAAAGGTCCAATCTATTTGACCTGTAAGGCCCTCTGCCTTGTAGGTACCAAAAACAAAACAAGCTGGTCTGCAGTAAACACCACCATGTTGGCCTTCGGGTCATGCGAATGTTTGCCCAGAGCCTGACCTGCTTTCAGGTTATCTGAAGCTTCTGTCATCATGAGTGCCATCCTCTTCCTGAGGCCTAGCACATAGTCAGTGACTCTCACTGGCTATAGGGAAGGAGCACTCTCCAACCCTTCCTTTATCAGGGCCAAAGGATCCTCTGACTGGATGACTATAGAGAAGTTTGAAGGGGCTGTACCCAACCCCTGCTTGAGGGACTTCTCTATAACCAAAGAGAAGGCATGGCAGTAGAAGGTCCCACTTTCTTCTAAGGGGTTTCTCTAAAGCACCTATCATGCTCTTCATAGTTCAGTAAAACCTTTCCACCAACCCATTGGTTTGGTGATGGTAGGCTGTTGGGACCTCGTAAGTCACTTCACAGTTCTTTCACATTGTCTGCATGAAGTGGGACATAAAATGTAATCCCCTGTCAGAGATGACTTCCTTAGGAAAATCTACCCTGATAAAGATACCATGGAGGGCCTTAGCCACTGCCTGAGCAGTAACAGTTATCATAGGTATGGCTTCAGGATACCTGGTAGCATGGTCTACCACAACCAATATAAATCGGTTGCCTGAAGAAGTTGGAGGGTTTAGGGGCCCAACAATGTCAATCCCCACCATCTCAGCTCAAGATGGTCTCTAGGATCCAGATCTCCAACGCAGGGAAGGTTTTCTTCCAGCTCTGTGTCACCAGTAGCTGTCTCTATAGAGTTTGGTTGGTCCTCCCAGTCAGCCTCAGCTGGGGGAGGGGTCACTGGGGTGACCTGGGACAGTCATCTTGGGGATGTCCTTGTCCTGTGAACAGGTTTAGGTTTGAGACCTTTCTTTCTCCCAGAGACCTTGGATTTCTCCTTTGTCTCTTTCTTTTTCCTGGAAATAGAAGGATGGCCTTGCTGTGGACTGGAGGTATTGAAAATCTCCTCAACCTCAAACTGAGAGTCTCTCAAGTTTGCCTCTCTGGCCAATCTTGTTTGCTCCTGCTTCTTCTTGCTGGGAGGCCTGGGGGTACTAGATACAACTTCAGGAATTGTCAAATCATTTCCCAACAGGACTCTCCCTGGCACTTCATTCTATACACTAACAGGAATCCTAACAGTCATATTATTGCACTGGATGAGAGCTGGCAGAATAGGAACCATTTGGATATGGCCTCTTGCATGTTTAGTGGAATATGTGGGTGCCGTGTCAGGGTTCCATTGAATGCCTCATTGGATAAACATAGATGGAGCTTGCGCAATAACAAACTACCTTGTAGCCCCAGGGGAGCAAATGTTTTTGGTTCCAAATTGAAGTGGTCTGCTAAGCCTCAGAATCGTGCTGCATCGTTTCTGGTGCGTCCTTTTACAGAATGCTATGGGTTGCCATGGAAACGCTGGCGGCCATGGTATTCGCGTAGGTACTTAAGCCTACGGCGCTGTCCTGTGCGTACCGTCAGGTGACCAGTACTTAAGCCGCGACCCCGCGCACGGCGTCGCTTCTGATTTTGTCTGTTTTCAAAGCTACGTACCTTGTACCTTGTCTTCTTGGCTCCTTGAATCCCTGGCCCGCCTTGTGACCTTCCTTGCTTCCTTCTTGTCATTGC
Source organism: Ambystoma mexicanum (assembly GCF_040938575.1). Taxonomy (NCBI): domain Eukaryota; kingdom Metazoa; phylum Chordata; class Amphibia; order Caudata; family Ambystomatidae; genus Ambystoma; species Ambystoma mexicanum. The sequence continues at coordinate 874,890,834 of NC_090936.1, forward strand.
TCTCAAGTCTTACCTGCTTAAACCCGACCCGGAACGTCCATGGACTGCATTCGCCTAAACCGTCACGTCTTGCCTGCTCATACCAGACCCGGAACGTTCACGGACTGCATTCATCTAAATCCCTCAGGTCTTACCTGCTCATACCAGACCTGGAACCTCCACGGACTGCATTTGTCTAATCCCTCAAATCTTACCTGTTCATACCAGACCCGGAACAGCCACGGACTGCATTTGTCTAATCTTTCAAATCTTACCTGCTCATGCCAGACCCGGAACGGCCACGGACTGCATTTGTCTAATCCCTCAAGTCTTACCTGCTCGTACCAGACCCGGAACGTCCACGAACTGCAGTTATGTCATTTCACAAGTCTTACCTGCTCGCCGTTACAATCGGAAAACCCACGGACTGCAGACATCTCATCTCTTGAGTCTTACCTGTGTCATATCTTCTTTCTGGAACTGTCAAAGACACTTTTTGAACATTCAGGACTGTCGCGCATCGGCGCAAGGACCAAAGGACATTGGCGCATCAGCGCAAGGATCAAAAGACACCTGCGCAACGGCGCCCGGATCAATTAACTCTTTAGGTGTCCTCGTGCCGGCGGTGTCAGTAATAAGTGCCTGTGGTGCAGGAGGAAGCAGGTATCTAAAAACTACAATTCCCAGCAGGCATGGGGAAATGTGTAGTTCCTTGGGCCTGTCGGTACTCAGCTGCCGGCACTTTGCAATTAGGGATTGGGCTCTTAACGGCCGCCCGCCCGTGCTCATGTGCTGTTGATTAATGTTGGAGAGCATGGGCAGCGGCGACGACGGCGGCAGGAACGAAGCAGGAACACTGAAGGTGTAAGCGGGTGGCGGGAAGGAATCACGCCGGTTATGTTGCAAGGCATCTTTATATCCCGGGGTGCGGCGGCACACGCTCCTTAATCTGCTCCAGAGCTACAGGTCCGGGTCAGCCGCAGTAGGCTCCCGGACCATCAGTTAAGTGTTTCTATGTTTGTTTACTTGGCCGGTTTACGGCATTAACATGGAGTAAATCAAAAGCTTCAAGTATTTATGTCCGGACGTCTCAGGAAAACGTCCAGACCAAAAGTTACGTGCAGGCACATAAATCCTTGGTTTTTGGGCAAGATAAATGCCAGTCTGGTAGCCGGCACATTGCTTATCTCACGTTCTAAGCACCAGGAAAAATTCAACTCTTCTAATCTGCATTTCTAGTATTACGTTTTTTCTATGTGCAGTTTATTATGTTAATCCATGTTTTGTGAGGCATGTGAACGTCTCAATGTTCTCTATTCATTATCAGTGTATTATGGTTTTAAGTCATTTCTAGTTATTCGCTTTTCCCAATATGGAGAAAAGCGCCTTTCTATGTGCATTATGTTGTGCTAATCCATGTTTGCTCACGATGTGTGTAGGGTGGCGTGTTATGTGTTAATTAATTACTGAAGATAGAGTCAGGTCAGGTTGCAGGAGTATTAAGCTATCTAGTCAGGAATTGTAGGGGTCTTTTGTCGTTTTATGTCTTGTTGTCTTCCCTTCCTTCCCTTTATTGGTCCATCCCCTTTCCCTAACTCCTTCTTCCCCCCATTGGCTGCCACGTGGCTACCTGTAATTCGAACATCCAGGCGCCCGTGCCAACCACGGTGGGAGGGGTCGATCCATTCGGCTTCTGTGGTTCGGGAGAGGGGATTGAAATCCTCCTCCCTTAAGTTCAGTTGTGACAGGCGGGTATAGGAAAACATGGTGTTTCCTGGACTGCCACTTCATGTTCAACTCTCCTGCAACATCTATCCAGGTCACTCATTTGGTGAGCACAAGACTATTTGTTTCTTACTTTCTTGCTATTTCTGAACTCCTGGTAACAGTTACTTTCCTTGTTTTCAGGGTACTCACCAATCTAACTTGGAACTATTCAGTCCCAGTCTGATTTTCTTGTTTGTGAGTATCAGTTCAGTATCTTGCTTTGGAGAGTCCATTGCCTTAACCCACATGTTAATATCTGGTTAATTATTCTTGCAGCCAGCTGTTGGAGTACCAGGGTGTACCATATTTTCGAGCAATACTCACCTCAATCTGTCCTTTTGTACTCTTGATGGGTATATTGTCAGAAAGCCTAAATTGCACCATGACGTGTCAAGCCACCACTACTATATTGAGCCCTTGTGTCCTAACAGAGCCGTGGCTACATCCTCGGGTTTGAAAAAACTTTCATCTACCACTGTAATGCTTGCCCCAGTGTCTCTGATGGCAGGCGTGTCCTGACCATTTACAAGAATACTGTCCTTACAATATTCTTTGGTGTTATCGGGTATGGAATTGTACACATCCTCATTCTGTTGTTCCCACAGACCTAGGGACACTAAAGACACATTGGCTTGAATTCCAATGGGGTCTTCAGACAGTAATTGAAAGTGTGCACTTGCCATGTGTGCTTCTCCCTCCGGGATGAAGGCTAAGGAGGCAGTATGGACCCCTCAAGGTTTACCCTTACATCTAGGATCCCCTTTCACAAGATCTACAGAACCACATACAAAATATTTCCCAAATGTTCTCTGGAATGGGGGTTTCTGTTCACCTCCTTCTGGTTTGGCACCAAAGGATTCACTAGACCTACCAGGTGTCCTCAGAATTTACCCTTGCCATGTTTGTAGCCCTCCTTTGGATGGTTGGAATTAAAATTCTCGTTTTCCTCTTTCTTGTGCTCCTTCCCCTCTTCTTTTTTGTGAGTTGCCCCATGGTCTTTGTGATTGGCCCTGTTGACTACCCAGAAGTCAGCAGCTTGTGCTAGCTTCTTGGGATCAATCTCTTTTGAGTCAGCCAAGTGCTGTCTCAGCTCAGGAGAGCAGGCATCAAAAATAGATTCTAACAAAAAATATTCCTCATTCCTTCAAAGGAGTTCACTCTGTGCCCCTTAACCCAACCATCTAATTTCTTCAAACATTCACATACCCAGGTAGCCCAAGGGGTACCATCAGTCTTTTTGAAGGTCCTAAACTTCTTATGCTACTGGGAAGGAGTTTTACAAAATCTGGCTATTAATGCCAGATTTACTGATTCATAATCCTTTCTCTCAATGGCACCCAACTCCATTACAGCATCACAACCATTCAGGGGGAGCCTAGACATGAGCCATGGAATTACATCATTCCCACTGATTCCTTGAAGACCATAGGTGTATTCAAACGTACCCAGCCAATCCAACACATCAAGTTTAGGGTAAGGTAGGAAACCACTTGCACTTCACACTTGGCCAATACGGTTATATAATGTCTTTACAAAAATTGTCCATTGAAATAGTGTCCCAAAGTCTTAAAAAGGTTGCTAGTCCAGTTTATTGTCTGCTAGTGAATTAAGCAAAAACATCCAACACGTGTTTTGACTAAAAGTCTTTCTCAAGGCTGTACATTCATATTTCATAAACATATAGAACAATAATAGATGCCACAGTAATGTTTGTTTCATATTGGATTATTACCACAGTCGGTTACAAGATACAAATGACCATAAAATAAAATAACACATGATGTGTGACATTTTGAAATACAGTCAATTATGTTTGAGTTATTGGTACATACCCCCAGGAAACACGATTCCAGAAAGAGGAAAGAAAAATATGCACGCAAGATTGGATTATTAGCCATATATTGTAATACCATATTAGGTGTGTTCGGTGTGTAAATAGTGGAGTGAGAGTAGTGGCTACACTCAAACCATTGGAAACCCCATGCACCTTGAGTACCTATTTGATGTCCCTACATTGCTAACCATTGTTGTTGTCATATATGCGTGATATCACTATTATTTTTGCTAAAGTGAGTTGTGCTTCCACCACTTGCACTTTAAGTACTACTTGGATAGCAGGTAAAATCACCCTTGCTGAGTCATTAGTTTAAAGAAAAAGTGCCATTTTACTGCAAACTGATTTAGGTATAATAAGTACACCCAAAAAGCAACTCACCCAATAGATACTTTTATGGATTGGCCTGTAGGTCAAAGGAACAGAAATGGTCTTCGTATCATCATACCTGATGTAAATTAAACATTCCAGGAAGAAATGATCAATATATCTATATTGAAAATGAGTTCTCCTGTGTACTTACAGATTAATTCATTGTAGCGTCCTGCAAGAAATCAGTTCTGGTGATGTAAATGTTGGTAAGCCAATCCGTCCCCCTCGTTGGAAAACTGTAAATATGCATAACATTTACTAAGCGCCCATTAAATCCCTAAAACATGGCAATCCTTAAAATACATAACCTAGCCCAGTGTACCTACTAGAATTTGAGGAGAGGTGTCCTGTGAGGAATCACCTCAGGTGTACTCCACGTGTCTTCCGCACGCGGGAGCCATCAGTATGTTATTATTTTATTTAGCAGCCACTGCGCACGGGCATGATGACGTAATCCCGTCTTGCCATGCGCGGCTGCCTGGGAGATGTGATCCCAATTCTATGACAAGACAGGAGGCTCATATTATGCATTACAATCTTTACTCTGAAACCACAGAAGCAAAGAAAAAAACTTTTACAAACAAAAAAGTTGTAACAAACAAAACTAAATATAGCTCAATGTCAATGTAAGGGAGCTTCCCAATCCATTATGGAGGACAGGTCCTGCCCTGCAGGGGACCAATGAGCAGGGACCCTTCCTTATATAAGTCCATTACTCTAATCCCAATTCCTCTGTCTTTGCTGCTGAAATCCACAGCTAAGTCACTCCTCCTAGTTCTTGCCTTAGTGTTGAATTTATGGAGTTTAGAGTGTTATTTTATGTATATGGAAAGAGTTTGGTGATTTATTGCACTGTGCCAGTAAAAAGGTCATGTATTTTCATGTAATATTGGTAATTGGCTGAGTGCCGTGTTTGCGTTCAAACGCTGACTGCCAGGTCATGTTGAAACATGGTGGCGCTCCGCTGGGGAGGTTCCACTTCTACAGTGTTTGTTTGTTTAGTCTTCCTTGGGTGGCGTTTTCGCCGCGTTCACTGTAATTCAATTGCTTCACCTGCCTTCATTGAACTCAGGCTGCGTCGCGGGGAAGTTTGTTTATCTTTGCGCGCGGCTGCCTCCAGTCCCTGGAGTCAGCGCGCGCGTTGCCCACATGTTATTTGAATTCTTTTTCCCCCGGGGGAAGTTGGTTTCTCTTGTGCGGCTGCCTCCAGTCCCCGGAGCCAGCGCGCATTGCCCACATGTCTGTTGGTGACGCGCGCGGTCTGTTTAAGAGACTCAGCTTCTTACCGATGTGCATCACGGCTGCAAAGCAGTTCCGAGTAGTTTCATTTTTCTTCACACGTGCCGCGTGTGTGTTTTTTCTATTTATACGCTGCTCGCGTATGAAATCATGTGCACACAGGCTATGTCTGTTCTTAGGACCCGGCTGGGAGCCAGTTTTGATAGACCCTCATTTTGTTGGTGAAGCTCTTTATTGAGCATTCCTACAATGTGCAGCTGTGCCCTCTCCCTTTTAAGTTGAACACCTCCATGTTTTCTTTGTTATATTCATTAATATATATATATGTATATGGTTCCAGGAAGGCTTCTGTTTCAGCAAACAAGCGACATAGCTCAAAGGGAAGGTTTCAGGTTTATCATGCAGAGGGACCTGGGTTCGCAGTGTACACATATGGATGTGTATTTATATATATGTTTATTTACATGTATGTATATATATATATATACGTATTTATATATATTTAAAAATTGATATTTTATTTTGTGTTTAAATTGATATTTTCAGTATATATTAACACCAGTTCGCCTACTGAAGAGCCTCATATGCTGCCAATATGCTGTTTTTAATTTATTTTCGTATTTATTTAAGTGCTGTACAGGGCATAGGTGATTTGCCTTCATGGTAGGTGCCATAACCTGTTCGGCTTCAGGTTCAGCCTGAATTCTATGGTGAGGTTAACCCCTCGTATACTGCTGGTTTCCCCACCCAGCTGGGGTGAGCAGTTTCAGGTACACTGGCTCAGTATATTCCTCCCTTAAACTTGGCAGTTTTTTGTTTAGGTGCTGCTGGTGGCAGATGGCAATATCTTCCCTGGAAAGGTACCGTCACCTGCTCGGTGGCAGGATTGGCCTGTGTTTTTCTGCGAGGTGATCCCTCGTATACTGATGGTTCCACACCCTGCTAGGGTGAGCAGTTTGAGGTACACTTGCTCAGTGTATTCCTCACTTAAAGTTGGCAACTTTGTTGGTGTGCTGCATATGGCGTTGGTGATTACCTTAACAGTTTGTGTGCCATAACCTGTTCGGTTTCAGGGTTCTACCTGAGTTCTAATGCAAGGTTACCCCTCGTGTACTGCTGGTTATCACGCCCTGCTCGGGCGAGCAGTTGGAGGCACAATTGCTCAGGGTATTCCTCCCTTAAGGTTAGCAGTCTGTTTAGGTGCTGCATATGGCAGATGTGATTATTTCTGTAAGCATGCCATAACCTGCTCGGTTTCAGGCTTTGCCTGGATTCTACTGCGAGGGACCCCCTCGTGTACTGCTGGTTTGCCACACTCTGCTAGGGTGAGCAGTTAAGGTGCACTTGCTCAGTGTACTCTTTTGCTAAACAATATGTTTAAGTGATGAATGGAACACATTTGCGTTTTCATAATTGTCAGTAGCCCGGATAGCTCAGTAAGTAGCAGCTTATAGAAGGGCAGGGGGTTCGGACCCCTGTAAGGGCGTAACCCCTCTTCTTTAGATGTTTTATATGTCTATTTTATATAATTTTTTAAGTACTTTAAAGAAAAGAGTGTGTGGAGGTTGTTGTAAAACAGACCCATGTGGAGGGTTGTACCTTCCTCTCTAGACACTGGTGTTAACCTTCGTCTTTTAGTTAAACTTCTGTCGCCCTTTACCTTAGTTAGTTTCAGGACAACTCAGTCCTTTTCCCGATATCAATTCTCCACCCAATACCTGAGCTGCTTAAGCCGCAGTATTTTCTCTCAACATGAGGAAGGAAAAGATTATGCGTTTCCTCTATTGAGGTCTGCAGGGGTTGAGGCTCTTTGGTGAGGACGTGTTTTCCCTTTCGATTTGTCCCATTGGACATTCATTATTCTATTGGACTATTGGTGGAGACAGGGTCAGCTCGAGGGTAACTGTTCAGTTTTGTTCCATGGTAAGTTGAGCAACCATTTTCTACTTGGAGGAGGTGTTTGGAAACACTTGATGGTATCAGATAGATGTGTTGCCAAATAATAACTTTATGACGCCTGCCCATGGTTTTCCTCCCAAAGCTTGGCCTGTGGTTCAGCTAACCGTCTAACAGTGTGTTCCAATTCTCCTCTGCTCGGGGAGTTCAAGCAGGTTTCTGTACCCTCAAGAGCGTCGTTTAGCCTCTTTCGTTTTATATATATATATATTTTGTCTACATTGCGGCGAATAGAGTGCTGGTTTTCACATACGGGCTGACCCTACTGATACAGGTTCCTAATTTCGAAAGGTCTAAATCAGTCTATTATCCTGCTGAGATTGATAAGTGAACACCTCACACCACACCCCATTCATAGCAGTGATAAGCACCACTCGTATACTTGAGGTTCGTAGTATTATATTAATGCTGTTTGCTATGGACCATGTGCTTCATTTCCTTCCCCTGATTCCCTTATGGCCAGTCAGCCTCACACGAATACAGAGACTGAGACCTCAGGGGTTGAGGGGACAGTGGTCCCAGGTTTCTTTCACAACCTTTCATTTGCGGGGCACTGATAGTTATCCCAGAGTCCTTTTCCCCCTCGTTCCCTTTCCCGCCATCCCTGGGGGAGATTGCATCATGATATACACCTCTTGGAATGTCTCCCGATGGTTTCGGGTACAGGAGTTCCGGCTCGTGACCAGTGCAGACTCGCGCTGAACATTTCCCTCCCGTCGGTTACTTTCCTTTGCCTTATTCCTGGTATTTCAATAAGTTAAGCACAGCCCGTCCACGGTCAGGGGATTGGGAAGAAGTGCAAGAGTGTATTTATTTCTCTTAAGGGTGTAAAGCGGGGCTTTAATGTGGTCCTCAGGGTAGCCTTCTTCTGGGTTGCAAGGTTTTCACCTGGATAAGTGAGGGAGGGTTCTCCTCCTTTGGGAAGGCCCAATATCCTTTGGGGGGATAGAGGGGTCTGGGAGTTATACTAATCTCCCATCCAAGTTATTACGACCCTCTATCACGATGCGTTCCAGCGTCTCTACATTAACTATCAGAAGGTGTCTGCCAGTGTGATTCCCAGCGGGCTTGGACATACATTTAGTTGATGGCTTGATTCTCCTAGTCTCCTATATGACAGGTGGACCTTTGGGTTTTCACAAGAGTTTGTTTTGCAATAAGGTGCCAGCTCAGGGTGTTGTGAGCTTCAAGGATCTTCAAATTAGCTGAAATAGAGGTTAGACCTCTTCTGGTGTGCAACTTCAGTTTAACTGTTTGGTGTTCAGTTCTTTGCAGTTTGGAGTCATGTTAAGACTTTGGAATTTAGGAGTCCTCCTTCGATTCGTTTTTTGATCCTCTAGGGGTTTTATCAACCGGGGAGGAGGGAACAAGGTTCAAGCACCGGGCATATCTACAAAGGGGTTTACATATCACTATAATGGTAAAGATTGGTTGTAAGATACATTTTTCTCCTTGCCGGGTTTGGCCTCTTAAGGGTCAGGTTTGTAAATATCTGCCTTTGTCATGGTAGCAGAGTTCTTTAAGAGCTCAGGAGGTCTGAAGGTCTCTGTGTTGGCAGTTTGACAGGTTTAGCTTCTCAGGTGGGGCTCCTCTCTTCCATTTTGCTTCTGCCTCCAGAAGACATCCTTCCTTAGTATATACATATGTCTGAAGACAATTGTGGGTTAAGTCTATTGCTTTTCTGCTCAGCTCAGGATAGGTTGTCCTATTACAAATTAATAAAATGGCTTTTTACTCCCGTTTTACCTTTTATAAAGGTTTGTCTTTCCCACTTGTTCCCCAGTGTAGTTATGTGACATGCCCTGTTTCCAATGCGATATCTTCCTTTAACGCATGGGATGGAGCCTACAAAACTTTCACCCCTATGGGGTTCTTTCTTTATCTCTAGGAGAGCTAGGTGCTTATTTTTTCTTTGGTTTGCTATCTAGGTTCCCAAAGAGGGTATGAATTTAAGTGTTTTAATGTTTGATTGGACAACGTAGGCGTTTATTTCAGATGGGGTGTTTCCTAACCTATTGATATACGAGAACTTTGTTCAATGTTTTTCCCCTCTTTTAACCAGTTGGTTTTGGCCTGTAGGGAACGCTGGAATTGGCACATCTTCCTGTTTTTCTTGCAGTGGATTTGTCTATGCCTTATAAGTCACTTATTTGGACAGTCTAGTCTTAGGCAATTCTCTTGCGGTCTGCTGACTGACTTAATGAAAGCATTTAAAACATTTTCTTTCCTATTAATTTATTATATTATTCTATTATATTGTTCTATTGTATTGATCATGTTGTACTAATGGGATGCAAGGACTTTGAACTTGCATAATATGAGCCTCCTGTCTTGTCATAGAATGACTAATCCCCCACACTAACGTGAGATGGGGGTTTAGATTCTATTTAAGACAAGGAGGTGATTATTAAATGGTTATGTTATGATATGACAGTTATGACACGTATGTACAAGTGGTTCAAGAGAGAACATTCTTTGGTTTGTTGTTCTTCCCATCCACCCACCCTTCTTGCTTGTTGTTCTTTCAGCTACGAGTTGAGGTTCTGATCAGGAGAGTGGCTCGCAGTTACAAGTTATGGAGTGCGTGGTACGAGAGCTTCGCTGGATTTACCTTCATCGTTTATCATCTGATCTGTGCAGTGGACGTCTGGTTCAAGACAGCTACAGAAAGAGGAATTGGGATTAGAGTAATGGATTTATATAAGGAAGGGTCCATGCTCATTGGTCCCCTGCAGGGCATGACCTGTCCTCCATGATGGATTGGGAAGCTCCCTTGCATTGACAATGAGCTCTATTTAGTTCTGTTTGTTACAACTTTTTTGTTTGTTAAAGATTTTTTCTTTGCTGCTGTGGTTCCAGAGTAAAGATTGTAATGCATAATAATCGCCTCCTTGTCTTTAATAGAATCTAAACCCCCATCTCACAATAGTGTGGGGGATTAGTCATTGTCTGCTGCTTCTTGTAGTGCCATGGACCATAACTGGAGTAAAATAAATATATTCAGGCTATAGCCATGCTGTTAGCACTAGCTTGAGCCATAGGTTATTCACAGGAGCATGCAGGTTTCAGTGCACCACCATCTTGGCAAAAATAAGTTTATTAACTAGTGTGTTATGCAAAAAGGAGAAGTAACACAAAAATAGGGGGGTGTCCAGTTAGGTGTCACATTACCCTGTAAGGGTATATGCTGCTACTGATAATAAAACACTCCATTGTAAATAACTGCACAATGCTCATTAGCAAGTGTAAGATAAAAGGAATTCTCCACGCAGTTGGTGTCATTTGTCAAGCTTGGATGACAGACATGTGCCCTGTGTCCAAGATTAGTAATTAAATAATGCATGTACCAAGCCATATATATATAAAGCCCATGTAACCACATGTAACCACATATATGTGTGAAGTTGATGTCCATTAGAGAGCCTGTCCAGGGTGTAGTCTCAATGCATGTACATGTAAAACCCTTGTCTCAGTATATGCCATGATAGCAGACTCCTACTATGCTATTGTAATCATGAAAAGATATGCATCTCATGTTCTTTATTGAGGCCTTATCATGTGCACATAAAGAAACATATACATTTTGTTTCCATTCTACGTAGTTTCAATGTGAGGTCACCTCTCTGTTTATTACATCTGGCTTTCATCAACCCAACAAATCTAATGTTCTGTCTGTTTTCCATTTGGTGCTTGGTTTGCCAGTGTAGTGCTAAGGGTAGCTTAGGGTCCTGACTACCAAAGTTGGCCAAGTGTTCCCGAATGCGGGTACGGAGTTGCCTAATAGTACTTCCAATGTATATCTTGTGGCACACACATGGGTTGTCTTACAGTTAATGAAATCGTTAATTTGGATTTCTATTCCGTCCTTGTATTTGAAGTTTTGACAATTAGCATGAGCACATTTGCACATATTACAAGTCCCGCATTTTTGGAACCTTTTAGTTTTCCTAAGCAAGTCTGCGCCAGACACTCCATGATGTGTGTCCAAAAAATTAGGACAGTTGGTTTCTTAATGTTGGTGCTCCAGTATATGTAAATTGTGGGCCCTAATCAATAAAGGGTGAAATGTACTTGTTTTCTCATGATGCAATGCAGTATCTTACAGTCCTTGGAATATTGTGTGATAATGCTAATGCAACTACTATAGTCCTCAGTTTTATTGCCACAGGTCTTTGGTGCACAAGCTATCATTTTAGACCTCTCCATCCCAGCAATTTTATTTTTAGCATCATTGATTGTTTTCCTAGAGTACCCCTCCTCAGAAATCTCTGTGTCAGAAGCTCACACTCCTTATCATAGTCATCAATGGTACTGCAATTGCTGTGTGCTCTTTAGGATTCCCTTTTAGGGATATTGGTGATTGCGGATGTCCTGTGACAGCTACTAGCATATAGTGTCAAGTTCACCTCTGTACTTTTCCGGAATGTAGATGTCTATTTGATTCTCTTTGAGGAAAATATGCAAATCTAAAAGTCAATACATTCCGGATCACAGTGCACAGTAAACCTAAGTCCAAATGCATTGTTATTCAAAAAACAGATATCAAAAGTGTCTTTAGTACACTGGCATACAATAATGGCATCGTCAACGTATCTCTTCCACATTACATTACCTCTCAAGGTACTGGGACGGAGTTTTCCCAAATGTGGCTATTAATGCCAGCTTTACTGATTCATAATCCTTCACTCAATGGCACGCAACTCCATTACAGCATCACAGCCATTCAGGGGGAGCCTAGACGTGGGCCATGGAATTAAATCATTCCCAAATATTCCTTGAAGACCATAGGTGTATTCAAACGTGCCCAGCCAATCCAACACATCAAGTTTAGGTTCATACATACTCACTGCTTCTTTGGGCAGGCAAGGCCTCTTGGGACTAGCAGACCTAGAGGACCATGAAAGGGAAGCAGACTCAAGGGACATCCTTCTCATATCCATTTCATGTTGCATCTCTCTTAGTTTCACTTCTTGATGTTTGGTTTCAGCTTCGGCAGTTAGTTTCTTGAATTCCAACTCTAATCTCAGTCTTTCAAGAGAAACATATTCTGAGCTTAAATGTGGACCTTGTGGGGGTCTCTCTTCCTGAGACTCTTCTACCTCCTCTGACTCCTCTTGCAGATTGGAGCTTGACTCTAAACTAGCATCCTCATTGTTATCTTCCACATTACTTGGGTGAGTAGGGATTACAGGCCTACTACCCAAACTTTGGTGATTCAACAACCTTGTAATCAATTCAATTTGTTTTCCTTTCAGATCAGACCCCTGGTTTTGCACATGTCTTTTAGTTGATCTACTGTCATAACAATCAGGGCTGCCTCATTAAAGTTATCCATATTTGGCATGTTACAATTCCTTAACTTTTTGATGGAGCTTAGCCTTGTGGCTGGTTTAGTTGGGCACAAGTACAGCAACAAATCAATGTAACCACTCTACGTCTATCCCACCGCCTGCCACCAGTGTTAGGCAAGAATTGATGTAGTAACCCTTGGGGAGACTACACAACCCTTGTCCTCTTGGTATTAGGTAACCCATCAGTTGGTATATGCCTGTACTACACAAGTTGGTATTGTGACTGAGCAGCCAGGCTGTAGCAATGAAATTCGCAAATACGAATAGTCAAGTGACACTTACGCTCAAGGTTTAGTTATAAATAATGTATTTATTTATTTAACAGTAGTATTTAAATAAGCATTCTTTAAAAAAGAGCAATATGTGTAACAATCAAATATACTTTAAAATACTTTTCCAGAATCAACACAAAGCTAGTAGACACTCTTTAGAGATGCTTCTTACACACTTCCTACACCCGGAGGTGACTTCACTAACTAGGACAGTAATGGCATTTATATATCACTAGTACACTTTGTAGATTCTGGGGTTTCGCAGAAAGGAAAGGTTAAGGGAAGGAAAAAGGTAAAACAGGTTCTCAGAGCGTGTGAGCACTTAAATCTTCCAATGAAGTCTAGAAAAAAAACCTTTCCCAGCAATAATAGTTAAAAACCAAGTTATCACCTATGAGGGACAATATGTATCAAAGTCAAATTGACTAGAAGAGTCTGCAGGGAGCCAGGACAGCCAAAGTCAATTGGAGCACAGTCTATGGAGCTGAGGCACTTCTTAGATAGTAAAGTCTTGCACAATGTTAGAGAGTTTGTTGATGAAAAATCACTGCAGGGTCACAAGCTGTTAAACTTGTGAAGGATAGAGCTGAAATCAACTCTAGCAAAGTAGCTATTCGCTAGTCTCAACTGAGAAGAGAAGAGCTAACGACACAGAGATAAGTACCCCCAGTCGGAACAGTACCTTTGGTTAGAAGAACAGTGGTCCAGCTGGCTTCTGTCAGGCTGCAGCAATGCAGATCCTGGGCTTTAGTCATGGGGACAAGAGGGAGGACATCTGGAGGACTCCTGCAGCAGCAGTTCAGAGGTCGGCGGCAGCTACGGGCTCTTTTCAGGTCAGCAGCACTTTGCGGTTTCAGCAAGCGGTAAACAGCACTACCGCAGATCTTGCATAACGGTTGGGCTTCCTTCACTCCTTGAGTCCTGCACTTTGGTGAGGGGACTCAAGCTCTGGTCAACCTGCTTCTGGAGGGTCCTGGGGAGACTCCTGGAGCTTCTGGCCGGATCCCAAACGTTGCACTCGACTATGGATTTCTCGATCCCGGGCACTCGGTTCCTGCAGCAGCGAAGAAGTACAGCCAGTCGGGGAAGGTGGTCCAGTGGAGTTCGTCTCGGGGTTAGTTGGTCCCACTAACCCAAGGGAAGAAGTCGTCCCTTCCGGAGTGTCTCTTGTCAATCAGAAAAAGGAGTTTCAGCACAGCAGCAGGGCTTCACCAGGCAATTCAAAGGTCCAGGAGGATGCAGCAAGCTTTGTTCACAGTTTGTTCGTCGGGTTGTTTTTCCCAGTGATAGACTCTGTCTTTAGTCCCAAAACCCTCGCCTTGTAGGCAGGTTTCTCCCATTTGCACAGCCTATCTGTCACTCGTACAGCAGGGCGGCTGTCCAGCCAGCCAATCAGGACTGGGTGCATTCAGGCATTCCTAAAGACAAAGGACAGGGGAGTTTTGGAAACCTCCCTCACTTCCTGCCCTTCCAGACACACTGGAGCCAGAGGGGGGTTTCAGTACTGAAGCCTGCCAAAGGCAAAACGAACAAAGGGCTCAAACCTGGCTTGGCATGCAGAGTAAAACCCAAGAAAGAACCCACAAACAGAAAATGGAGAAAAAAGAAGACCGGGGCCATTTTGACAAAATGGTCACCCATGGGTGCTATACTGCAGCTGAGGATTCAGCCTGCGGTAGAAAAGCACAATGTAGGAAAATTAAACCACTGCCACCTGCCATTTAAAGGAGGGAGGGTAACAAAAAATGATACACTAATAGGTAGGATAAGGGGCTACTAAGTAACCCCCCACCACTCCACATAAGATGGTGTGTGCTGGACCTTCAAAGAGAAATGGTAAGTAAAGTCAATTTCACTTTACTATTCTTGGGAACAGTAGTTCACACAAAAAAGGTATTTAAACCTTATGAGAAATCTAAAGGATTTATCTGTGACACTGCATGGAAGGTGCTGTGTGTCACCATACAAAAAGTAGATGCCGATGGAGTTTGTCAGACTCCAAAAACAAAAGAAACACATAATCCAAATCAGGTCAAAACACATGAGAGAGTGAGAAAAAGGGCTCACTGTAAAGACTGGAGGGGAGTATCTGTACTCCTGCCCTCTATATGGCAGAGTAGAAGCACAGAGCACCCCAGCCAAGATTCTCTTTAGGGTAGCTATGGAAGAGCAATCAAGGCTTAAGCTCTCAGGAGGTGATGCAGGCTGGTTCCTAAGTACAGTGTAGTCCCCAAGCCCCCACAAAGGAATGTCCACACTCTATGTTAGTGAAAACACAGTTATTTATATAAATAAGGTTTACGTTACGTACACAATCACAATAACACACTTTGTGCTCAGACAATTCTAAAATGATAAATATATACAGTCTCAATGCGGGACCACAATTACTCTAGATTCCATTAAAATGCACCAACTGCTGACAGTTTCAAATGGCATAAAAATCAAAATAGCAAAAGGTATCAACCATAGACTTAGGAGGAAAACAAGTTGGTTAAACAATTGGCAGAATACTTTGTCCCGTTACCTAGACACAGTTCTGTGTGAGGATCCCCCACCTGGGCAACCTGTAGATGATATATTAAACAAGCCCTGTCCATATATTGTTCAGCAGAGTCTTATTTCCTTCTTCCAACTTTTAGCCCCCAAACACTGGAACTCTCTTCCGCTCTCCATCAAAAATGAGGAATCTCTCATGGGGTTCAAAAAACAGCTGAAAACCTGGCTATTTAATCAATATTAATAAACATCACAACATCATGTAAATATGTCCTCCTATATATATATATAATTCTGTGCTGTGAATACTTGTCCTCTGATTTTAATCATGTACTGTTTGCCAATATAACTGTGCCATACCGGCCTTTAATATATGTATGCTTAAACTGTCTGTAACCTTGCCGTGATACCCAAGGGTCTGGGCGAGTAACAAATGTAATAAATAAATAAATAAATAAATGTTCTACTACCCCGATGTACCTGGTTTAGTAGAGTTTGAGGATGGGTTGTCGACGGATTCTTCTTGATTGAACTCCCTTTAAGGCAGGAGCCACGGATCGTCAAGATCCCATGAAAAAAAGGGTCAACAAAGGCGTCGAGGCAGCAGCTTTGGTCCTGGCGGTGCTCGTCGACAATCGGTCGTGGACGTCCGGCAAAGATGAGCCATGTGGTGCACCTTGATGATGATAGTGTGTTGCCGCAAAGTGTCATGTCCTGGCTTCCGATTCCCCTGTATAGCCGTAGGACCAGGAATAACTGGGGATTGCTGTGGCGCTTGTTAAGGGGAAAATATCAGGGAAACTACATTGCCCAGCATTCCCTGACTAAACACGCTCACGTGATGAAGAAGCGACATGCCTCCCGGCTTCCTGATGGTAACACTACTAGTATCGGTAATAAACACTCCTCCGATGCTCCTTAACTGTGTTGTGGACTCACGATAAGTCGCACCTGTAATTACGTCTTTTTGGTATCCCAATCCTTGGATTGCTTCGAATGACTGCCTTTCGCCTGTTCCTTGCATGTTTCCTGATGCATGTTCCTCACTCCTCTAATTGACTGTTTACTCGGTTGTTGAACTCCTGGACTCCATCCTGACGCTGTGTTTTTCTCAGCCCCTGAATCTGCTTGACGCATTGGAAACTTCTGTTGCTGGCTCAGCTTTATGTCCCTGCACAAACTTCTTTTTTTTTTTTTAAATATATTTTATTAGTTTCATAACATAACATAACAAAAACTGGCATCAGTGGTAATAGGTCAAGCATATCAAAAGGTAAAGTCCCCAACTCCCCTCCACCCATCCCTCCCCTCCCCTTCCAAGACCACGGTTAGTTCTATGTCCATCATGAGTCCATGCCCAGGCCTGGGTCGCCTTCTCCGATTATCTCACCCTCCTGCGACTCTGGGTGGAGCAGGGGTACTGTTAAGGCCACCCAGCGGTGTAGCTCCTCGCTAGAATCAAGTATCTGCACTTGGATCGCCGTCTCCCATGCTGCGGTTTTGGCTGTGATCCACTTCGCAAGATCTACCCACCATAGGGGCATAAGCAGGCTTCTGGGGCTTTTCCACCCCATGGCTATACGCCTTTTGGCGGTTATATATATAAGGTCTCTGAGCTTATTGAGGGGTTTGTTCTCCCTGCTGCACCTATACCAGCCCAGGATACATGTCGAGGGTTCGTCCACTTCAATGTCAATGTCTGCCCCAGCCACTCTTTCCTTCACTTGAGTCCAGAATTCTCTGATCACTGGGCACCCCCAGGACATGTGAGTCATACCAACCTTGGGCTCATTGCATTTGGGACATGATTGGGTGCCCGCACCAGTAAATCTTGAAATAGCTTCCGGGGTGAGGTACGCTCTGTTCATGACATTCAGTTGGATGAGCTGTAAGTGGGCGTTTCGGGAGATTTTCTGTGGTGGTGGGTTACATCGCTCCAGGCTTTGTCTTCAAAAACCAGGTCTCCCATTTATCCCGGCATTTGAGGTCATCTTTGGTGGAGCCCCATAGTAGGGCCTCGTAGATATGTGAGGTTTCGTGGCCCCCCTCAGCAGCGTTCACTATCATTTCGATACATTCGTTTTCATCAATCTGGTCGATAGCGACAGGCCATCTGCTGATCAAGGCCTGTATGACCGCTCTGTGCAACAGAAATTGCCCGGCCGGGAGGCCTGTGGCATCGCAGAGGTCCGGGAAGGCCAAAACCGCCTGTTCTTGGATTAGGTCCCCCAGTGTGGCCACCCCGAAGGGCTCCCATTGTGTACGGGTCTCAAGTTGCCCCCAGGAATGATTGGACATGAGTGCTGCAATGGGGATCTGTGGGGAATACGGATCCTCGGACCCGACCAGTTTGCAGGCCCTTTAACAGAGTCGGATCCCCAGCTTAATGAGGTAAGGGCAATGTTCGAGGGCACTCTTCCTGGTCCACAGCAAATCCCTAAGTAATAGCTGGGGCAGGGCCGGCTGGAGGAGGCGAGTGTCTGTTGTGCTTTTGTCGGCCATCCATCGCACAATGTGTCTTAACTGCTAGCCAGGAAATAGAGTTCGAACTTGGGGCTCTTCAGCCCACCCCTCTCGTATGGTCTCTGGAGAGTCTCCAATGCCACCCTGTGCCTGCCTCCCTGCCAGAGGAAGCTCCTACAGAGTTTGTTGAGGTCTTTAAAGAACGCGGGGGGGATGTAGAAGGGAATGTTAGTGAAGTTATGCAATAGGCGGGGCAGGGCGACCATCTTAAGGAGGCCCGCCCCCCCGGCCACCGAAAGCGGGAGCCGCCCCCAAAACTTCATGGATTTTACGAGAGAGTCTTTGGCCCTTACGGTGTAAAGAATATGTTCCGTGCCGGGGTTTCGATGTATAGTTATCCCCAAATATTTGAACAATGTCGCCTGCCATTCGAGATCTAGGGGAGGGAGAGATCCGTAATATTCACTGTGTAGTGCAGCTAGGGGGTAGAGGCAAGATTTACTCTTTTTAATCTGGATCCCGGTGTGCTTGTGAAAGCATTCCAGGGTTTCAAGAATGTAGGGTAGGAGGTGTTCAGGGTCCTGTAAATACAAGAGGGTGTCATCCGCATACATAGAGACGAGGTGAGTCGTCCCATCTATATTAATGCCCCCATCTCCATATTCCTGTCTCAGGTAGGCTGCTACAGGCTCAGCGGCAATGATGTACAACATGGGGGATAGGGGGCAGCCCTGACGGGTGCCTCTGTGTAGGGGCCATTTCGCAGAAAAGGTTCTATTGGTTCGTACCCTTGCAGTGGGGTTGGCATAAACCAGCTGGGTCCATTTCAGAAATACGGGGCCTATTCACATCTTTGCCATGGTAGCATATAGCCATTCCCACCTCACGGAATCAAAAGCTTTGGTGGCATCCAGTGACGCCACCGCAAGTTTCTGTGGTCTTCCCTCGGTATTATAAATGACGTGATGTAACCTACGCAGGTTCTCAGTGATGGATCGTCTGGGGACATATCCGGTTTGGTCTTGGTGAATCAACAGTGGGATCACTCTGCGTAGTCTGTTAGCGAGCAGTGCTGTGAGGATCTTGCAGTCTACGTTTAGCATAGAGAGGGGCCTGTATGAGGCACAATCTGGTTACCCCCCGCCCCGCTTACCTTTGTGGCACCGGCCAGCCGCTGGTCTTGTCAGGGCTCCGCTGGGCTCTGCGGCCAGGACGCTGCTGGATGAAGGCCCAGGGGCCGGCCCGCTCCGTCTGCGAGCACATTGCTCTGCTCCTCTCTCTCGACCCCGGTGCAGGCTGGCTGGCTGCTCCGGCTCCCCTGTGCGCTCCGGTGGGCGACGTCCACTGCGGTGCAGGCGCGCTCCGGTCCCTCGAGGCTCAGGACGCGGGAGCCGCCATTTTAGTTCTCAGCTCCGGCACTGTTCACTCGGTGTATGACGGCGTTAGTTGTCTCCAGCCGTCTGAAAGACGGATCAAACGATTGCGGATGGGATCCGGCGACGAATGGTGCAAGTTGCAACGTTTAAAAGTTAGCAGAAATACATGAAAAACAGCTTATGATGGCACATCAGCATGGAGCTTACAGGAGACAGGTCCGCTCTACATGGCAGTTAGCCACGCCACTCCCCGTGCACAAACTTCTTGCTATACTATTCGCACAGAATATAGTTTGTGAACTCGCCTTGTCCGCTACTCTATTTCACCTCCCTTTTTTTTCAACCTGCACCTCAGCATCTATTTCAGTGAACACTGTTCGTTCTGTTGCATTTTTCCCCCGGTCACTTACCTTCTGCACAGCTACACTCCTGTGACCTCTGGACGCTCTGCTGCATTTTTCCCCCGGTCACTTACCTTCTGCACAACTACACTCCTGTGACCTCTGGACGCTCTGCTGTTTTCTCTTTCCTGGTCACCTACCTGCAGCTCATCTGAATCTCTTGGCTCCCCTTAAACTTGGATTTGTTTGAACTTTCTTAGACGCGCCCTCCTGCTGTTCGGGTTAGGTTTGGTGGAACTTTTGCACGTGGATTGAGACTTGTTCTTGGGACCTGGTTCTTCATCTCTGCAACGTCTTCTCAGAGGATTAACGTCTTCATATTATCACTTGACTCAGCAGGTAAGAGTAGGGTGTACTGAAGGGGGTGTTCCACAGTTCGTGGACCAGAGATTTGTTGCTCACATTGTGTTATTGTTTTTTCCCTCTAGCTCTGTTGGTGCTCCTGACTTTTCGCTCAAGCCCCTGGCCTGGCAGGTATAATTGCTACCACATGCAGGCCGCGCTCTTGGGAGAAAGGTTTTTCTGTCTTCGGTCTATGGTTTTTGGTGGTTTTGAGCCGGCTCACCCTCATTGCCCTAGAGATCACGACACAAAGAGTCAATGAAGAACTTTGGCCCATCAAGGGCTTCGGGCCTGCGAACAGGACGGGACCATGGCTGGCTTTCAGAGCTTCGACTGGGTCTCTGAGGTCTTCGGGTGGCGGGAAACCCACCAGCGGACTCTCCTCGGTTCGTCAGCGACCTTGACTGTCACCGGCGTGACAAAGCGGTTGACGGTAATGAGCAAGGGAGTCCTTGTTTCAAATGTTCTTAGGCAGTGGAGCGTTGCGGCTCCAGTCCACGATGTTGGTCGTCGATAGTGATGGGCTTCAATGTCCGAGCGCTTCGCTTCAGGATTCCTCAGCGTCCCCATCTCCGGTCGGCAGCCCTTCGAGGACTGACTTCCAAGGAGCCTTGATGTAGGTTAGCTGGTGCATGATGATCCCTAGTAGCTCTTGAAGATGTCTCCTAGCCAGGTCCTCTCTTGGATCAGTTTCTTGAAGGCACCGCAGCTTTCAGATTGCGTTTAGGGAACAGTGGTTCACCTTCCTCTTCTGGCTCAACTTCGAGAGTAAGGATCAAGTTTTGACTTCAGCTTCTGAACGATTTCCATTAGTGAGAGGTCCCCAGATATACTGTTTAGTCTCTGATTCACTCTGCTGGGTCACACTCAGGCAACCAATCATTCAGAAGGGCATTCATGCAGGCAGGCAGCAAATCAGGCTCACAGTGCATTCAGGTAATTCTTCTCCATCCAGACACTCACAACACGGAATGTGGATTTGGACAAGCACTGCACCATTCAGCACTCCACACTGCATTCATACCAGTTTCGGGCAGGACTGTCTCAGTCATTGTGTCACACACTGGAAACTAGACACCCATAACATGAAATGTATATTGGTCATACACTCCATTCACCCAGGTCCCACCCCAAGGGCGTTACCCACAACATACAGTCCTTGGGAAGGCGCCAGCAAGTCTGGCATGGACTTCCCCACATCACCATATATGGAACCTCCACCCAACAGCCAGTCAGGGGGGAAGGGACAGAGTCAGTGCTTCCCAGGACTTTGGGAAAACAAGGTAACAGGCAATA
This sequence comes from Ambystoma mexicanum, assembly GCF_040938575.1. Classification (NCBI taxonomy): domain Eukaryota; kingdom Metazoa; phylum Chordata; class Amphibia; order Caudata; family Ambystomatidae; genus Ambystoma; species Ambystoma mexicanum. The sequence continues at coordinate 874,911,981 of NC_090936.1, forward strand.
GAAAGCAAGAAGCCACAGGGGCCATTTTGTTTCCTATCAGGAATCAACTGATTCCAATGGCAGGGCCTGGGTATCCCAAAATGGAGGATACTGAGGGCACCTGTCAAATTCAGCTTGGAGCTGCCATCAGCCCATACCCTGCTCTGTAGGCCATACACAGGTGCCCAAAAACATACACTAAGGGTACAGGGTTGTACCTCCACCCATGGGTGCCATAAGGGTATCCCAATGGTCTGTTCACCATAACCAAAAAGAGGAAGAGCTGCGCTGCTAGGAATCCCACATGGACTCCTGGGCAGAAAACAATACAGAATGCACATGAAAAAGGAGTACAGGAAAAGGACAGGGAGGCCCTGTCCATCCAATGCATTTCCAGCATCACACTCACTCACTCCAGGGCTAAAATAAATGTTAAAAGTCCTAAAGTCCAGCAAAAGCAAAAGACCTGGAGGTCTCTAAGGTTCAAGGGAATTAGCACCGAAATGAGAATTTTACCTAACAGGCGGGTTGCTCGGAGTTCCATGAGGAGTACCAGGTCTGATGCGGTCCTGGAGCGGCGCCAGGTTTTCTCTTGTTTCCTGATTGCTCTTTTGGTGAGGTTGAGTTCTTGCATGTACCAGGGTGCTGTTTCGGTTTGCAGGTGTGTTGTTTCAGAGGCGTGTGTCAGTCGATGGAGGCTGCAACGGTGGTGTTGAGTGCTTTCCGTAGAGTCGCAGTTCGGTAGGGGGTGTTCGGTCCATGTAAGGTGGGGTTGGTGAGATCTTCTGTGAGGGCTTCCACCGGGAAGTTCTTGAAGGACCTGAAGGTTTGTCTGATGGGTTTCTGCTGGGAGTGCTTGGCTGGGGTTGTGTGCAGGATGATTAAAGGAACGACTAAGTGGTCAGACCAGTCAAGCAGGAGAGGAGAGCAGTAGTGGAAGGAAGACAGTGCAGTGATGATAAGGTTGAGGACGTTACCTTACTCGTGTTGTTGGGTCTTTCGTGTGCTGTATGAGGCTGAGTGTGTCGAGAAGACCGTCTATGATTTATGGATCGGATTTATGCAGGTATAGATCAAAACTCAGGAATGGTTTCATGTGTGTCACAAGTTTCCATTCTCAGCGGGCATGCCTATGCTTTATATGAAATTCCAAAACATTGGTACCAGCCCGAACCTCATTGTTTGCTGTCTAAGCTGCCATGCCTTGAATTGGCATGCATTATGGCACCCCTCTTTTTGGGCAGATTTTGGGGCATCAGCATTGTTTGATTTAAAATGGTCAGTTTTGATATACTGCAACATTTGGACAGACAGCATTATGGATGAATTTATCAGATGGCAACTGTACGCAAAAATACATTTGCATGGAACGATTGCCTGTAGTAGTTGTAATTTCAATAACCTATGTTTTACATTCAGAATGCTTTGCACTAGTCTCCTGAATGAAATGCAAAGCATTATGCTATGCTTGTTTTGACACCTTACAACAGAATCCCACGTTTTGACCAGCGATTTTAAGGCGTTTACAACTTCTTAATACAAATCGGGCTAACCTTTGCAACATTAGGGTTAAGGATTTTCTAAGTGCAAAGTAAAAATAAAAAACATTCCCCGTAATGAAAATTAAAAGTCAGCACCCATGCCCAAGACACTCTGCGCCCAATCTCGCTTTCGCTCTTTTTTGCTATTGTCCCCAAAACACTGGAAGTCTCTGCCACTCCACATCAGATCTTTCCCCACTTATTGTTTCACTTGCATCTGAAAAACCATCTGTCGCTAACAGATGTCTAACCTTCCTTCCTTATGGTTTTATGTTGACGATGCATTATTTTGTACTGTTCCTTTTTGCATGGCGCTTTTGAGAAAGCGGGTAGTAAATGAATAAATACAAATTTACAATGTTTTTAGTGATGTATTTACTTTTACCTTCATTACGTATTTATATGGCCTAATGTTGTTCTTGTTTTATTATTTCTTCAGCAATTTATAAAATATCGGAATACAAAAATCACGCCTACTTTTCCTTCTCAGTGAGCTCCAAAAAAAGGCAACAGCTGAATGCAGCGTCTATATGTGAAAACAGCTATAAGGAAAGTTGTGGTCATAGGAAATGAGTAATGGAACTAATTTCCGTGCATTGCTTGTTGAAGAAAAACAGTTTCCCCAAAACGTTTCCTTTCGTATGTTTGTGAAAATAAAATGACAGCATTATTTGAAATTGTAATAGTTCAAAAGAATTGTAATAAGCAACGAAAACATGAATCGCATCCTTCATGGTGCTTGCCTCGGACAGTAAACATTCATGCCAACATTTTGGAGTAGCTGGGAGGGAGTTTCTCTCCAAGCAATCGGGAGAGCTGAATTTCCCCATTAGAACGCATTGGCGTTAGAATTGTTTTAGGAGAGAGGCGGTAAAAAAAATTACAACATGTTTGCTACCATGGCATGTATGAGTAAAGTCCAGCACAAGGGATCCCCCAGTGCCCACGATTTTTGAGTGTCCCGATTAAAATGACTGGCAGCAGGAACACATTTGACTGCGATATCCGACGGTAGAGACCTGCAAACCAAGTCGCCATCTTCAAAAATAAGCTTGCAGTGTTTCACATAATAAAAAGTCGAGCACAAACATGAACAAACATCGTATATTCCTGATCTCCAATTAGTACTAGTACTAGAAATACAATGAATCGATGTTTCAATGGGAAGTGCATATCGATGTATATATATGTATATTAATTACATTATCTTTACTTATTTATAAAACATTTCTAAACTTTAAATAATCAATATGAAAATGCATTTCCTTTTTCAAAAAATGCACGTTTTGCTGGGATTAAACTGCTTCCAGCGCTTTGAGCTGGAGGAATTCAGATTGTATGATGGCCGCCGCATCTACCAACGATCGAGTCGGTTGATACGAGTCTGGTCGTGTCAGTGTTGATCCTCCAGGCGAAGGATGGGCAGCTCCACCCACAGCGCCCTCCTGATTGGCTTTTTCGAACTGCGCTAAAGTGTCTAGCAAATGAGTGAATCCCAGGGCTGAAAAGCGGGTGATCTGAAGAGGATCCTGATAACAAGTGAGGTGTGTTCTACCACAGCAAGCACAGCTGGGCTTAAAGAAAATAGAGAGGCGAAGAATACGAGCTTTCAAAAGTAAGTGCCCGCTTCACTGTGCACCGCCGCAAAGCACCCACAGCCATGCGGGCTGTATTTGACACTTGTCAGGGAGCAGGAGACTCGTGATTATCATGCGCAATCTGGGCTGAAACTCACAGGAAATGAACAATCACGGCTCTGGTGTTCCTTCCATGGCGGATCCTAGCTTTATTTTTAAACATCACGTTGGAGTCGTACAATTAATGTCTTCTGCAGATTTTGGGACTGATGACACCCATGACCACACTCATATTGTCAAAGCGAACATTGCTTTCGTTTAATGCATACAGTGGGACGGGACATATACTCATCTGGTGCCTGTATAAGGAACGCGGAGATGATTGCAGAAATATGCACGTGGAAACGTATAAGGTGGTGCACTTTACGGCATACGGATCAACAATGCTTCTTTACTGAGAGAATGAGCACGCGTTCTGGCGTGTGAATGAAGTACAGAGTCTTAGGGAGGAGGGGGGAGTGGGTGTAACTAGAATTAAGGCTGTAAAATGGCATATACGAGTTCAACCCGATATCTGCTTTCGGCGGGTAGATGATGGCAGCACCTGGGCAGGTGAGGCAGCCTCTAGCATGTGAGGAAACGTACTTGCACTCGAGGCTCTCCGTGGATATGGAATGGTTTTAATTGGGTAATGTATGGAGTGAAAGTGGCAATCAAGTGTGCATGCTCAGTATACTCAAGTGCTTTCTTTGCTTGTTCTGCCAACGTGATCGTATGGGTACGTTGATTTGAGTAATAACTGGATAGTTTATTTAATCATAAAAGGAGAATTCATTTTGTTTTATGCACTGGGTACTTATTGTTTTTCGGTCTTCTCGTGACATTAAAATCATTTTGATCAGTTCGCATTTCTTGGTGGACTAAGTCCTAAGGGACTTTACCATTAGTGAACTAAGAACAAATTCACTTTGTGGTGTGTTTTGATAAGCTAATGCGGTCCATGCTATTGTGATGAATTAACAATAAAAGTATACATGGATCAACCCTGGATTGTGTGTGGTGGAGGGAGCTGCAGGGGTTCTACAGCCAAACTGAAATGAATCATTGGAGCGTCATCCCAATTTTGTCTGTTAAGCAAAACAAGGCAGGTGCAATGCAGTTTTGTGTAGAGGATCCCAATATTTGGTCAAGTGAGGAAAGTTTTGCCACTTTCCTTCATAGCATTCTTATGGGTGGTGCCGGTATAGAGAACTTAAATACATATTTATGGGTAGAGGAAGGCGTGAGGGGACTTTTTATGGGTGGTATACCCCCCATAAAAAGTCAGGGAGACTGCATTGGTGAGTTGGCCCCACTATGGATGTCTAAGATACCCTTTTTATGGCTCCATAGCTTGCAATTTAGCCAGTGGACCCGATTTCCTCCCAAACAATATTTTGTGTGCACCAATAAAGATTACCCCTGCTATCTGCGCAGGGAGTATTAATTCTTTTAAAGACTAGGAGGCGAGCATTATGCTTCAACTTCTTTTATTACCACTCTTTAGCAGTTTCAACAAACTATAACAAAACTAACAACTTTTGAAATGTCCAAAGTGACTTTCCCCTCTTTGAACTACGAATCCCATAGTCTCTGTAGTCCATCACTCTCCAGCTCAGCTATTACCAAATCCTGTCCCTGAGCTCCTCCTTTCTTTTACGTGCTCTGACTGGCCCTTATACGCTAGAACTTTTGTCCCGCCAACATTGCGAAGACTTAATCCACTCCAACTATCTGCCGAGATTGTCCGCCTGCTCGGTCAATTTCGATTACTAGCCATCTCACTCAACTATTCGTCTGCTCTTCTCCTAAGAAGGAAACAAAACAGAATATAAGGGTGGTGTCTAGCTTTATCATATCATTACACATTATACTCAACAGTACATATGATCAACAAATACCAGCGGGTGGGAAACTAATGCTCGCCTCCTAGTCTTTAATAGAATTAATACTCCCTGTGCAGATAGCAGGGGTAATCTTTATTCTATGGCAAGACTGGAGGCGAGAAAAAGCTTCCCCAATACTGTAACGGCTATATTCTCAGATGACCTAAAGTAAAACTCTCTGAAGCTACGATCATTAGCCCAGTCTGCTGCTAGCATGATCTCTTGCAAGGGTGCTCCCAGTGCTCCAGATAATATTTTGAGGTGGGAGTATTTTACGCATGATTTTTCAAATTGGAGAGTAAATGAAATTTCAAGAGAGTAAAAATGAGTTTTCTCCTCTGCAAGAGAGTAAAACTTATCCAACACATGCACCCAGTGCATACGTAAAATCAGACCCAAAGACCAAAAGCGTTGTAGATCAAAGTTGTCTGGCTTGTGCAGAGTCTTTCACTCCACATGCAAACGGCACATCCCGTCTGGGCACATAGTAACAGCACATCACTCCACTTGATAATGGCATATATCCTCCCTGAACATGCTAGCTATGCATCTCCTCTTGACACATACTAGCAAGTACGCCAAGTACTCTGTGCACATGGTAAAGGCACATCTACTTTCAGCATTTTCAGAAATGTGCTATTAGCATTTGAAGAGCAAATGTGTGTCATTTGCATGTGTAAATTGCACCTTTACACTGTGGGCATGCTAACAGCACATCTCTATGCATATGCTAATAGCAGACATTGTTTTCACATATTGATAGAACATGTTCTTTTTAGCAAGCTTGATATTTGTACATGTTAACAGGACCTATCTTTGCCCATAGTGACCTCCAATCTCTTCTCTGCGCATGCTATTGGCACATCTCTTCTCGTCTGCTAATGGTGCATCTTCTCTGCGCACATACTAATGGGACAACTCTCTGTACTTGTGCGATAACTGCACCCATGTGCACAGAGGAGATGTGCATGGTAACGACATGCCTTCTACGCACATGCTAATGGTACGTATCCTCTCTGCACTTGCTGACTGCACATCCCATGCGTGCACATACTAACTGCATATCCTGTGCAGCAACGGGATGTGCAGTTAGCATGTGCAAACTCCACATCCTGTCTATGCAGATGCTAACGCTGCATGCTAACAGCACATCTCGGCTCTGCATGCTAATTGCCCTTCTGTTCCTTGGCACATGCAAATGACACATCTTTACTAAGTACGTACTATGGGGACATTTCTTCTCTGTGAGTGCTAACGTAGCATCTCCTCTGCCCATGATATAACAGCACATCTCCTCTCTGCCAGTCATAACGGCAGGGCTCCCTTCTGCACAGGCTAAAATGTTGCATCCAAAGAAAGGGTGGAAAGCTACTGGGCAGGAGGGCACTACCCAAGTTCCAATTACGGGAAACTGCCATGATGGGTGTGGCGCAGAGGGAAGACTGCAGATGAGTCGCTTCTTTCTTACAAGAAATGCAAGAATGAAGAATGACCGTTCACACAAGTTACTATCAGTGCTGGAAATTGACAAAATGAACTGGGGCCAAATGTACCTGATTTTCCCCCTCCCCTTTCCTTATTCAGCCTGACTCGAACATGTCCTCACCAGCCCCCACCACAATGCCCAACAGTGCTCTCCTGGCATTCTGCTGTGTTTTGCTCTAATAAATTACCATTCGAAATGGGATAATAACCTTTACCACAGTGCTTAACAGCAGAAGGAATTTGGCTAAAAGCGCTATGTAAGCACACATACTCCCTTTCGACCTGTTATTGGCATAGCTTCCTTACACATGCAGCAGCACATCTCTCTCTGCACATGCTAACTGAGCATCTCTTTTCTGCATGCGCTATAGGCAAATATATTCAGTTCAGGCTAATGGGACCGTTCATCCCAGCATGGGGTAATGGCACATCCCTCGTGATATAGCCCAACAGCAAGCACACGTCTTACTACAGCCAGCATAACTTTATAAATTATACTTTACAAAGCAGGTTTACAACAGGCAGCAAGTAAAGGAATAATTGTAGATGTGTTGGCTCCCGCCCCTTTATTTCAGCACTTTGAGGGGGGTGGTGGGGGTAGCTGGTGGCTTGTGAGATTAAGCCGACCTACCTGACCTCTTTCGCATGCAGGGGCACAACAAAACCTATATTTCGTGGGGCGGGGGGGAATTAAGTCATGATAGGAGGGGTCACTTCAGAAAATAGGCAGGGCAAACTTGGAGGCTCTGCCCCCACTGTTCTACCCAACTCCTCCCATGGTCTGGTGTGGGGAAGAACTATTGAATAGTAAGTTTTAAAGCTCAATATGCAGAGGTGATTGAAGACTTTCTTGAAAGTAACAGCTTTAAAGTTTTACTGTGTTTGTTCAAGTACATTTTTCTGAGCACACACAGTAAAACATTAACACAGCCAGTTTGGGGAAAAGACTTCCCTCACCTCCCTGCCTATCAAAATGCAAGTACACACATCCAGGGGTGCACCTATGCTAAAATGTAGGCTGGGGCTAACCCTTCAAATGTTGACAAAGGCACTAACTTCAGAGACTGTGGAGGAATGGCAAATTTACTTGTGTAGGGGCATCTAACTTCATTACTCATTGTAATAAGAATATTCTAGTGCAGCTTCAATGTTACAATCAGTTAACTGCTCCCTCCTTTGAGTTTGAAACACCCTCTTCTTGCAGAACCTGAAGGTCCTAGAAAGTGTGAAAATGGCAGATGGTGTGCAATGAAAGACTCAATACCTAGCATAACGGGGCATTGCAGAGTGTAGGGCAGTACTCTGGACGGGCCAAGCACCTTCAGTGGCTGGGAGCAACAGGGGAGAAAATGTAATGTTGGTTCTACCATAGTCCGCTATACATACTAGAATCTCTGGTGCACTGACTGGCTGGTGACACTATGTCTGCCTGTAAAATCCAGTGTTACAAGAATGGGGGAGGGCCAGTGCAGCAATAATGCAATTCTATGCAGATGTATTGAAGCCACTAGCAGCGGAGCACCAGTATACACCAATGTGTCCCTACACTTATTAAAACTGTCCTTTTGTAAGGGTGTAAATGTAAATGCACTCCAATTTTTGCAATTGAAGTCAGGGTGAGATTACATTATTTGCCCAGCATCACACACTTGCGCTAAATAGCGAAGCTGGGATTATAACCCGCTCTTTCAATTTGGGCATAGCCACCTTCTTCCGCGCTCTACTTGGAACAAAATGTTTAGTTTTGGGTGTCAAAACCTACAATAATAATAATGCCCTATAGAGTTTACTTGCATAGTAAAGCATCATAACATGTAAATCCTTATAGCAGCATTTTGTGCCAAAATAATATCACTGTACCTCCTGCATGGGAAACTAGAAGATGCAAAAGGTAAAACATCCTGGATTTACCCACTTCATTTTCAGTGCTTTAAAAACGCCCCCAAAAGTAAGTTTTGCCATAAACTCACTTAGGTTTCGAGATTCGTCACAAACTTCCAGCGTGTTATGTGTGGTTATTAAAGAATATTCAATTTAGGACATCAAAGCAACCTTTACTTTTTAGCATATCAAGCTATTAGATGTTATGGGTATGAACACATTTCAAAAGGGTGCATGCTTTATTGTGTTGCTCGCTTAGCTGTCACAGATTTGGTCTTTCAGTTAGAAATTTACCATCATGTGTAAGAAAGGCTATGCTGCTGGCAAAAGAAACGCTATAGTGCCATCTAGTGGTGGAAAGTATTTTTTTAATGAATAAATCAAAGCTTACACGGTACGCAGTAGAAAATGAATTCATGTGTATTTGTCATAATTTCATGCGTAAAAAGGCTAGATACGCACGTTATCTGCAGGGTTGGGTTCTCCTGTTGTATACGCTTTGGATGCCATATCTCCTCTTACGGAGTGAACTCCATAATTTTGCAAGGCAGCCCTTGCTGCCTGCATTACTTCTCTGACCCGTCTCGCAATGGTAGCTGTCTTTACTGCATGAAAAGGTTTTCTACGCGTTATTAGCAATTGAGTAGTACTCACTGCTCTATTCTCTGCTGTCCTAGGATCATACTCCTTTGAAGCAGCTTGCAACGCACCATTTGATATTATTCGGGAAATACGGGTAGTGAACTGTCGAAGTACCTGTATTAGTGTTCTTCGCACTATCGCGTAGGTCACTCCTTCTGGTCCAAATGTGCTCCTATTAATGTCTAAAGCTCTGATATCCGACACTCGTTTACAGGACATCGTCAGTTTCTCTGACAGCTGCTTGAGAGATAGATCTGTCTGCTGGCCAGCTCTCTATCAACCGCAGAACCACTGTCACATCCCATAGGGCATTGTATTTAGGTTCAGGCGGTACTTTAAACTTAGCTCCTCTGATGAGCCTAACTACTGCTGGATGTTCTCCTACCGGGGCTCCCTTGATCGGTAAGTGCCCCGCTGAGATCGCTGATCTGTACACTCCTATGGTGCGGAATGCTTTCCCGTCTTGTAGGAGCTGTGCCAGAAAATTCAGTATAGCCACTACAGGTGCTGAAATGGGATGAAGATTTCTCCCTCTACACCAGCCAGTCCACTTGGCCCAAGCCGCGTCGTAGCGCCTCCTAGTAGATGGAGCCCGTGATTCTGCAATGAGCTCTGCAGCCTGCATCGAAATGCCTGGCAGCTCCCATCGTTTCCTGATATCATGCATGCGATGAGCGGGAGTGTCCCTCACACTGTCCAGCTGGGTCCGTGAATAGTCGCTCTCCTTCGGGGAGGACTCTCTGGAGATCTATCGAGAGTTCCATTAGTGTCGGGAACCACACTTGTGATTTCCACAACGGTGCTACTACAACCAGCTTCGCCTTCTCCCTCCGACATTTCGCCAGCACTCTGCTCAACATCTTGAAGGGAGGAAATGCGTAATGGAGGTCGCCTGACCAGTCTTGCAGGAATGAGTCTGTCCCTTGCGCGTCTGGGTCTAACCTCCAGCTGAAGTAATTGGCTGTCTGAGTGTTGAGGCGAGACGCAAACAGATCCGTGTGCACTGGACCCCACCTCCGATCCAGTATCTGAAATACTGAGGGATCCAGCTTGCAGTCGCTGGAGTCTGTGAGGTATCGGGAATTCCAGTCTGCTACTACGTTCAGTGCTCTGGGTAGGTATTCTGCTGTCACTGAAGTCCTTGTCTGCAGGCAAAAGTGCCAAAAATCCTTTGCTAGCTTCGCTAGCATCTTGGATCTTGTTCCGCCTAAGTGATTTATGTAACAAACTGCTGATATGTTGTCCATCTTCAACAGTACGAATGACTTCACTTTGTCCCTCGTGAATGTCTTGATTGCGAAGGAGCCCGCTGGGAGCTTGAGGCAGTTTATGTGTAGGTGCAGCTCATCTTTGCTCCACTTGCCTCCTGTCTGCAACTCTCCGCATCGTGCTCCCCATCCTAGGTGGCTGGTGTCTGATTCTATGATCAGGTCTGGCCGATCTCCGAAAATGGCACGTCCATTCCAGGCGTCCATATTCTGCAACCACCATTCCAGTTCCGTGATGGATTCCTGATCCAATGGTATCAATTGGTGATACTTCAATCCCTGTTGAAGGTGTCTTATTTTCAATCTTTGTAAGGCTCGATAATGTAAGGGTCCTGGAAATATGGCTTGAATGGAAGCTGCTAACAGGCCCACAATTCTCGCGAGGGCTCTTGGCGAAATCACTCTCTTCTTCAGACATGGGCTGATCTCTTTTGATATCTCGAATTTTCCTTGCTGGAAGTTCCAGCATAGCTTTTCTTGTGTCTAATACGAACCTTAGAAAATCTAGCCTCTGTGCTGGCTTGGTATCTGACTTCTCTGTGTTCACTAGAAATCCTAAAGACTGGAGTAGGTCTAGAACCCAATTCGTCTGATATTCTAGCGCTTCTCGATCCTCTGCAAGAAGTAAAAGGTTGTCTAGATATATTATTAACCATATACCTTTCTCTCGGATTGCTGCTGCTACTGGTTTCATCAGCTTGGTGAAAGCCCATGGCGCTGACGCAAGGCCAAAGGGCATCGTCTTGAATTGCCAGAGCTGCTTCTTCCAGTGGAAAGCCAGGAATGTCCTGAAATGCTACTGTACTGGAATCGTCAGGTAAGCATCCTTTAAGTCTAGTCTCGTCAACCAGTCCCCCTTTCTCAGGCAATCTCTGAGCTGATGGATCCCTTCCACCTTGAAATGGTGGTAAACAATCCATCCATTCAGCCCTTTCAGATTTATTACTGGTCGCACTTTCTCCTTCCTGTAAACGAGAAACATGTTGCTTATGAAACTGGGGGCTTCTGAGAACCTCTCTATGGCTCTCTTCTGCGCTAGGAGCGATAACTCGTGATCTAGAGATTCCTGCTCTGCTACTGCTAGGCGCTGCTGAAGGGGGGGCACGGGTCTGCGCTGGTGGATGTACAAATTCTATCTGCAGACCTCTGACGGTTTGCAAAATCCAGGCATCGCTGGAAAGCGCGCACCAGTTTTCCCCAGAACATACTGGTTCTTCCTCCTACTGGCAATCGTTCTTACCTGGTATAAATCCTTGCCCTCGGCTGAAGCCTCTGCTTCTCCGACCCATGGTGTTACGGCCTCTGGCTGGAAAGAACGCATCCTGCTGTCTGTTCTCCCAGTATTGAGCTCTATGATTGGAGGGTCTTCTCCCTCCTTGTTGGCGACAGGTTGCACGACCCCTGAAACAACCGGTCCTGACAAAAACTCTATGCGGGAATATCTTCCGGATGGATACCTGGGCTTTCTCCAACGATGTGTACGTGCCCATGAAACGGCCTATCTCCTTCCCGAAAGTTTCTCCGAAGAGGATCCCCTGAGCTGCTTCTCCAGCCTTATAGGACGTTAGGTCGCTGAGCTTCGGGTCGATCTTTAGCAATAGACCTCTCCTTCTCTCTGATGCGATGGCGCAGTTAGCGTTCCCTAGAAGGCAAACGGCTCTTTGCGCCCAACCTGCTAAGGCCTCCGGATCTACTTCCTCTCGCTCTTTCTGCCAGATCCATGGTCTTAGCGAGAGGGCCTTCCAGGTCTAGCACTTTCTCCTGGCAACTCTTCCATTATCTGTCTATACCCTTACGGGGGTTCTTGCTGGTCTTGGATACAAAGGTAAGCATTTTAGGGTCCAGCTCAGGGGTCTCTGCCACTTTTCCGGGAAGGCCCGGACATGGGCATTCCGCTTGGAGGCGCTGTCTACCCTCCTTGTCTAAGGCCTTTTTCAGCCTCGCCGTCATGTATTGTGGGAGGGAGGTGGCGGGGGGGTGTGTATCTGGTCTTCCAAATACACCATAAAAACACATACTCAACAAAGGAGCACACACCGGGCAAAAAGCAATGCTGCTTATTACAGCTGGGCAAGCACAAATCAAACGGAACAGTGGAATTAATCTTATTGATGAGCTGACATCTGAATGCACTGGGTACATTTGTTTTATACCATAGAACACAATGGTCGGAAATCATTGAAAACACTTGCAATTTGGTATGTTCACATTTTTTATGTTTCCCAGACATTTCATTGGCTACTCTACGTCATATCCTTGATGCTAAACGTATGTCAGTGAAGTATGATTGGAGCAAAATGTTAAACAATATCCCAACACATCACCTCCCTATGTGGCTGCACATTGATTCTCAGTTCACCCGGAAGAATTACCAATTAGTAAAATAACATTTGGGCTGACCGCCGGAACTTTAATACACTGCCATTAGCCTGCACCATTGAGAACGGTACACGAGACACCCTGCTTTGGTGGCAAAGGAACCATTCACACAACACCTGCTAGATGATGACCTTCGCAAGCCCTGTGGTAGATCCTCTGAGCACAGTGACTTACCACCTGATTGGTTCTCCCAGGAATGCCACTTTGTCTAGTGACCCTTTCCCATAGCCACCTGCTGATGTTCGAACCCCACCAGCCCTTCTGCACGGCACTGTACCATCCCTCTTTCCCATTTGCCATTGTACAGCACTGAACCCTGGATTTGCATCAAAGGCCTGGTGCGGCACCATGGTATATCGTATCCAGTGGAAGTCTTACAGAATATATCTTTATGGGCCGTGAGCACCTGTTTTCCTTTTTGTGCCCTTTCGGTTTTATACTCTAGAATCATATGCTTGTTTTTTTTCTCCCCTGGGACATGCTTTCCAGCTGTTTATAGTTATCTTCATACACCTCCCCCACCAACCCCCATCTATCCATTTGAATTCTACTGTGTGCCCCTGGAATATCTTCCTGGTTTTGCACAAGGACATATGCATCAGATATCCTCCTTTCTCTACTGTCGCTTCATGTGGCAGGAATAGTTTTTTCGGTGGTCCTGCAATGTGTGGGATGAGTGAGCACACACAGTATGTGCCATTGGTGCTTCCCCACCCCACCTTCATCATCTCTCTGTACCATGCATTTTCAGATTTCCAGGCAGGTCACCATCCTCCCGACAGCAATGTAGTATTCTGTAATACTCGATATACTTCACCTAGTACGTGTCTGCCCTCCACCATCAGCAGGTGTGCTCGTATTACCCCTATGTCTTAAGAACTGAAAAAGGAGAAGAGAGAATACAGAAACACAAAGCAATCCAATCCCTATCATATTTACATCATTTTTGTTCTATCCCCATTCCCCCTAGTGTGTTCCTGCCCCTCTTCTCTTTTAATTGCGTTCCTTTTATAAAACCTCCCCATCAGGTGATGCTTTCTCTTTCCAATCTGCTGCTGATGTCTCTGCGCACGTCTGAAAGGTGAATCCTTGTTAGTCGTTCTTTGATCTTCACCACTGTTGGTATTGAGTAGACAGCCTCAAAGGGGGCCGCAGGACCTCGGCTTCTTCCACCTTCTTACTGTATTACGGATCAGAATTTGATCACCAGGATAGAGGGACTATGCTTGTGCGTAGTCCTCCCCTTGATTGGTATGTATGCCATCTTCAATGTTGGTCTGCCGACTTGTTGGTCGTTGAACCTGGCGGGAGATGTAGAGAAGCACATTTGTCATCTCTATCAAATATTTCGAATATTTGAACAACAATGAATACAATCTACAATTAAACTTTACAGAAAGTACATCTTCAATTCATTTTTTGGACTTGGAATTATATATAAAAAATGACACAATACACACAACTTTATTTGTCAAACCAACTGCAGGCAATACAATTCTACATGCAAGAAGTAACCATCCAGACCATGTAATTCTAAATATTCCATATGGGGAATTGCTGCGAATAAAGGGGAACTGCACAGAAAATGAGCAATAAGAGAAATGTGCCAAAGACTCAATAAAACAAATTCTAAGCAAGAGGCTACAATCATCAAAATCTTCAGAAGACTTATCAAAAAACGCAAACTAGGACAAGAGCAGAACTGCTGATCAATATAGATAAATTAACATCTACAACCAATATGAACAAATTAAGATTTACAACTATGTACAGCTCAAACACCAAGGTTATTGGATCAATTCTATCAAAAAATTGGCATATTTTAAAATTGGATGAAAAAATTTCAGATTTTCTGGTAGATATAGAATGCTTTTCGAATAGCAAAAAAATCTAAAGGATATACTAAGTCGCTGACATTTTATAAACCAAATGAAAGAATAAGGTCTACCACAAACGTGGAATAAGAAACCACTTAAATACAATTTCAAGTGTGGCAAAAGTAAAATCTGTTCCAATTCAGACAATGGAAAACAAGATATTGTACTGCCAAATGGAATAAGTAGAAAAACAGGCAATTTATAAATTGCAACACAAAATATGCGGCATAAGGCATTCAATGCACATGCCTCAAACTATACGTAGGCAGTACTATCGGACCAGTAAAATGAGAATTCTTGAAGATTTGAGAACAATCAAAAATGAAGACATAGGATTTCCATTAGGATATCATCACTAACAGGAACACCAGAGTGAACCAAAGGATGATATTACATTCTTTGGGATTGAAAGAATCTGTATGCTGCCACGAGGAGGCAATATCGAGAAGATTTTAAGATCCAGAGAGGCACTATGGATATGCCTACTGCACACATGCCAGAGCGGTCTAAATGAAGATGCAGAGGTGAACAATTTACTTTAAAAAAAATGTATTTACGGACACTGAAATTTAAAAAGCTAGTTCAGCCCATGCCTCAAACTATTTGAAAGTTGAGTTAATTTAACAATGCTAGTTGGTGTGCTTATCTGGTAGTTTTTAGACTCTAGATTGACCATAATGAAAAGCTTATGTAGTGTTGGCTAAAACAATATATTACACAATTGGAACGAAATTTGAAAATAAATTGAGAAGTTTGTGCAATAAACAACAATTGGCGACAAACAAAGGAAGAAACTAAACCCAAACCAAAATAGCGGCGACGTTATGACACGATCGCGTACAACAAGTGTAATCGCGTCATCACGCAACTACAAATAAGCAGCCATTTTGAATCGAATCGTTGGTTATCGTGCCACGCTTTCTTTGAAGCTACGGGAAACCCACAAGCATAATTAGCTGTATTCTTAAGGCTTTTTGGAATTGATGTAACCTGACTAGTTCAGTCTAGATGCATAAGCATGCAGACCTTGTTGAAGGAGGAAAATTTGGGAAACTGAAAACGTTTTACCTGCTTTTATCTGCAGAATCGCCTAAATTCAAGACACACAAAAAACAAACAAAAACAAAAAAGCTTTGAATCGATTTGAACAATATAATGATCTTTGGATGTTAGAGATGCATCATATTGTAAGTCCTTTTTCATTATGATTTGTACAAACACAAAATCTAGAGCTATACTACTGAAAATTATATCTTTGTAATGGAAACAAAAAATAGATTATACCTGAAAATAAGTGCTGTTTACATTATTAAAGTCGGAGTCATGACAGAAACCCTGCTGATGAACCACCACCTTTTTTTAGGTGGGGAAACCCATGCATCAAGGGCTATTGTGTGCTAAAAGTGAATTAAATAAAAGTTTGGTGCAAATTACCGGATCTCCATTCTCATTTTAACACTATACTTCTAGGAAACTGGTCAGCCTCAGCATCAGGAATCGGATTGCGGCCAATCTTAAATACTATACCTAATGAATAACAAAACAAATAATAAGGAATCGCCATAAATTGTTGTAAGGCTGAATAATTCTCAACTGGTATCTATCAAATATTGCGTGCTGAGGATTTCTGAGCTAGGGTTAGCATCCGAAATTGAACGTGAAGGAGGGAAATACGCGTGCATCCTCCTACCCATTACAATTTCGTGCAGAGTCAAGTCCTGATCCGCAACGAGTTTCAGATAGAGCAGAAAGGGCAGGAAGGAGGCAAGAAAGACTATTTTGGCACAGAGTAGGTGTTCGCTAGGCCAAGTGCTCTTTTAGTAAGCTGTCGAGCCTTTCGGCAATCCTGTTTGCTTGCGGCCGGTACACTGTGCAAAGCTTGTGTCTTTATCCCTACGAGACACGTTTATCTCATCGAAAAGGTTGTTGCCTAAGTGCTGGCCATTGTCCGACCTTATCTTCTCACACACCACCCATCTTGGAAATACCTCCCTCACCAAAAATGTTGCTGCAGATCTTGCGTCATTCTTTGCACAGGGTCCCGTCTCAAGCCAACGTGAGAATGGACAAACCACCACAATTAGATACATATAAGAGGCACATTTTTCTTGATTGTCAACATAGTCGAGTGCTAGAAGGACCCTTCCAGTGTCTTCAAAGTATGACCAGAAAACAATTGTTAACGAATCATGCAGTCTTCCATAAAATCTGCCACTCTCTCATGCAAATTTGATACGTACCACCCTTCATCCAGTTTTGCCACTATACTTTCTTTTTACTGAAAGACCCTGTTTACATCTATAAAGGAAATGAGACCATCAGGCACGGAGTAAAGCAAATACAAAGTTTTATTTTCACTCGAGTGGGCTCAGGTTCAACCACGACCCGTATCTCGGGGAGAGTAGTGAAGTGAGCAATTTACAGAAGAGAAATCTCCTGTTTTGTACACATCGGCTCACTGAAGCTGTCAGTGGCTCAGACATTTTATGGTTGCCTGCTATGTATAGAGATTCTGAGAAAATACATTTATCAGCAGTTCTTTGCTTGAACACCCGGACTTTACAAGATAACACCCAGACGAGGAGACGTTCCCACTCATCCTATCTTTGTTTGTGCGACCGAAGGTTACTCTGCAGCTGGAGCTATAGTTTGTTTAAGATGAGCCTTTTCTGTTATTGCATGTTTGACTATCCTTCGCGCGTACACCATGATTAGAGTTCAGTTTCATGCATCGTTTTGACAAAATGGTTTCTTTGGAGATACAAAATGGAGTAGCTTAAGGTAACCTAAATATGTGCAGTTTCACAAACTCTCCTTTCAGCCTAAGATAATACATTTCTTGTTGTATAGGTCACCTTATTCCTGTATGTTAATTGCCCTTAACATTTTTGTATCGTCTGCATAATGAGGGCATTAGTTACATTTACCAGGGGCAAGCCCTGGAACAACCATGACATAGCACCGACTCTAAAGCAGCTAAGCACTGTATACAGAAGCAGCAGCATAGAATAACTCCTGCAAACATTGCAAGAACAGCACATATTTTCTACCTCCAAGCTTTAAGCAAATTCTATGCCCAGGTCCCAGTGTGCCAACTGCCTTCATCTGTATGAATTTTGGCCCCCAATTTGTGCAATCTTTTGGTGGCCTGAAATACTGTGGGGGAGGAGTCGGGTATGTAAACGCTACCTGAAGATCCCACCATTTTGCAAACTCCTCCCCTTTCAGCCAGCATTGTCTAGCACTGTTCTATTTTGAAGTGCAACTAATCGAATTGCTCTCAGTTCTAAAGTCGTATTGGACAATGTGTCGGTCGTTTCATTAACAGTTCTTTCTAATACTTGCGCTAATCGCCTGTCACGTGAGTTTATAGCTGTGCCCCAAGAAGGCACTATTGCCTTTACTATATCTCCTACTATTTGATCAGCAGCATCATCGTCCAAATCTAGTTTATGGCAATGTTTGAAAAGTTTTGAGGACACTGCCAAATATACCCCTGCTAATAGTATCCCTAAATAGCATGTCCCTCTCCAATCTTTAGGTAACCATGGGCATGCCTTCCTTCCATAAAATTAAAATAAACGGACCCCCAATATAATGGCGCCCTGTTTGGTTCACTAAAACAGTAATATTTATGCATGCATCATATGTACCCATGTACCATGACCCTTCCTTACTTAAATATAAAGGGGCCGCAGCAGGATTATTATTAATGGTATATGCTGGAGGAATTGCTTCTTTGGTCCCCACTGAGGCCATTCAGAAAGATATTGGTGATTGCTATGGCCTGGAATCCATTTTGGTTTGCTTGGTAGAGGCAGTGTTCTTTACAGTTCTATTATCGAACACTGCGCACCCCAAGGGCAACAATACCTGTTGATCAAAAACATTATTTGTCCCATCAAAGTTCCCTGTGGCACTGTCATTCCATTTGCCAAAGAGCATTGCCCTAAAGATCATGTAGCAAGCCGTGGACAAAGAGAGGGGATGTACATACCATCCTTGCCCCTTCTCTCCATGTTGTGGGAGAGGGGAACACACCCGACAATTTCTTTTATTGAGCTCCAAATGAGTATTGTTCAAAATCCTTAGAAATGTGTTAAGATCCCGCTCTCGATGCTCAAGATCAAGGGGGTGAAGGGTGTATGTCTGTACCTGGAAAGGAGACATGGTAGGTGAACTAGACATGGACAACATCTGTCTGAGTGGGTATGGGCTCTAGAGGACCCACAAAACGGTCATCAATATTATTTTGATGCTTACAACAAGACCAATTATTAAATATTTTTCTCGGGTTGACTTCCATTTCCTCACACCTGTGTAGTCCAAAATGGGGCATAGTATCTGTGTCCGTTAAGAAGCCTCATTGATACAGGCTTAAAAAGTGAATCTGTGGGTGGCACCAGACCACGTGGCCTCCCTTGATTGAAGTCATCTTTTCCCTGCCCTCCTCTACCTCAGGCGTCTTTGGGGAGTATGGAGGGAACATTGTTGCTTTCTTGTAGGTGGAACCCAGAGA
The DNA here is from genome assembly GCF_040938575.1 of Ambystoma mexicanum. NCBI lineage: Eukaryota > Metazoa > Chordata > Amphibia > Caudata > Ambystomatidae > Ambystoma > Ambystoma mexicanum. The sequence continues at coordinate 874,931,054 of NC_090936.1, forward strand.
ATCCCACTTTCCTGCTTTTTAGGAAGTCCTTCCCTATCTATTTCCTTGACCGCAAATTGTACCGAGACACTCTAGGCACAGAAGGACCAGCAAACAGTGTGTCCGAGTCTGGAGGAAGTGAGAAGTCTGGCTGTTCAAATCAGTGTTGGTATATTTTCCACCACTAAAGGGTACGTACTGAGGTACGTATTCTGTCTCACAATCTCCTACCCACTCCTCTACCCACTTGTCATTTGGCAAAGGCAAGGGTACTAACGCAGCACTTCGTGTATCCAGTGCTTCTTCCCCTCCACTCGCACAGCTGTTTGAGTGGCAGCAACACCTGGTATGGTCCCTTCCAATGAGGTCAAAGCTGGATTTTCACTGGAAGTCTTTCACCAAGGCCTAATCTTTAAGTCGAATGGTGTGACCAGGACCCACGTATTTATCGGGCAGTGTTTCACAAACCAGTTGGTGAATCAAACACAAGTTTTGAGTCGACTGATTACAATATTGAACCAGTAATGGATATTCAGTCTCTGACAACATCTTTGGCCGGGGTACATTCCACACATTGGCAGGTCTCCCCATCACAATCTCATATGGGGAGAGGCCTGTTCTTGCCTAAGCTGTTGTTCTCTTGGACATTAAGGCCAATGGGAGAGTGTCTGGCCATCTTAGTTTACTATGTGCACATATTTTCGCTAATTTTGTTTTTCAAGGTACAGTTGGGTCTCTCCACCAAACCAGCCGATTGTGAGTGGTTTGCTGCACAGAATTTCTTCCTTATCTGCAACCCTTCATACACGTGCTGTATAACTGAAGCTGTGAAATGGGTCCGATTATCGGACCAGATCACCCTCAGTAATCCAAAATGGAGAAAGTAGTCTTTTAGCATAACCTTTGCAGTGGAGATGGCTGCATTGTCTTTAAAAGGAAAAGCTTCAACCCATTTGCTAAACGCACAAACCACCACTAAGACCTATTTAAGATTTGGACATCGCTCCATCTCAATTAAATCAAAATGTATTACCTCAAAGGGCATGGAAGGTGGACCAACACTGCCCCTAGATACTGATGTCCCTTTCCCATTGTTAGGTTACAAATAAACCAAGCAATTTGGCACTAACCATTCAGCTACTTTCAAAATGTTGTTGTTTCTCCATACTGGATCTAGGTGTTTACAAATACTCGTAGCGCTTATGTGAGCTTGGCCATGAGCCATACTATAAGCGTTTGGTAACCTCCATCTCTGTTTGGCATGGTCAACCCAACATCTTTCCTCATTCAGTCGAGCCGGTCCCTCTTCCCATGTTTTAATTTCTTCTGCTGTGGCCTCGTCATGGATCTCTTAACACTGCTAATCCCTACCTCCATCATCCGTGTTTCGGGTACCCATATGGCGGGGACCTAGCACATACATCTCTGATTGTAAATTTGTGGCTGTTTGTTTGGCTATCCTGTCTGCCAGCGCATTACCCTTTCCAATTTTTGTCAGCAGTTTTCTGGTGGGCTGTGCATTTCTTTATCGCTAACTGTACGGGTAATGCTAATGCTGACAACACTGTACTATCAAGGGGCTATGCTGAATTTGGGTACCGTGAGGTGTTAAATCCTCTTTCGGCCCATAGTTTGTGAGCTACACCAAAGGCGTATTGGCTGTCCATATAAATATTAACCTTGAGCCCTTGGGATATCTCACAAGCTTCAATTGGGGCAATTTTCTCTGCTGTTTGGGCAGAATTGTAGGGAATTCTTCTAGTTTCGACCAGAGGATCTAGTGTGATTGCATAGGCAGCAGTAGAAGTGCCGTCTGGAAGTTTAAAACAAGAACCGTCACAATATATTTCTCCAATTGGAGATGGCAAGATTGTATCAATTAAATCCATTTCGCTTTTCTTTGTTGCTCAGTGACAGAGATGCAATCATGTTTGGTATCCTAAAGGCTATTCTCCTTTAGAGGAGCTAATAGTTCAGCTGGGTTTAGGGAATTGCCACTCTTAATTTTGATGGGGGGGTGCAAACAAAATGAGCTTGTATCTAGTGAGACGAGCGGATGTGAGATGTTTTGTTCACTAGTACATCTACTGAGTGAGGCACCATCGTGTTAAGGAGTGACCCAAAACCATGCCTTTGCTCTCTTTTACTGAGGCAGCATCCACAGCCTTCTAACATTTTGGCAAAGCGCATGCAACAGGATCTAACGTGGAGGAAAAATATATGCCCAGTTTATTCTTGCCTCCATTTTCCTGAGCTAATACTGCCAAAGCACAGCCATCTTTCTCATGCACAAATAACTTCTAGTATAATTCGGTGTGCCCAACACTGGAGCTGAACAAGGAGTCTTAACCATAACAAAGGCATCTTGGCAAGCTCCATCCCAAGGTAACAGAAAAACCACATATTTTTTTTGTTAGTGCTAGCAAAGGCTTAATAAAAAGGGATAGATTCAGAATCCATTGCCTGCAATATGATGCCATGCCAAGTCCTGATTTCAGTTTGAGGGCTTGGGACCACTGTCAGAGATGGGCTGTATTCTTTCAGGGGCGAGACATCTACCCTCCTTCGACAGGAGGTATCCTAAGTAGGCAACCTCCTGCTGACAATACTGGAATTTCTTTAACAAAGTCTTGTGACCGTTGTGCGCCAAATGCGCGAACAACAATGCAGTGCCTTCCTGACAACACTTTTCAGAGTCCGCTACAATAAGTAGGTCCTCAATGTACTATATCAATGTGCAAGTTGAAGGTAATTCTAATGTATCCAGTTGTTCCTTGAGGGCTCTACTATAAATGCTCGGACTTTCAGTATAACCTTGTGGTATCCTAGTGAAGGTGAAGGACAATCCTCCAAGAGTAAATGAGAACGGGTCCTGCTTTCAGGGTGTATAGGTATGCTAAGGAATGTGTTCTTCAAATCAACAACTGAAAAATGAGTTGCCTGGGCAGGGATCATCGATAAAATGGGGGTGATGTCAGGAACAATGGGAAATTGGGGAGAAACTATTTTATTAATGTCCCGTAAATCAATCGCAAAATGGTAAGGCAAGGTGTTGTCACTTTTCTTGTATACACGGAGAATGGGACTGTTATAAGGGCTACCCGAAATTTGTTTTATGACACCTAGATGAACGAGATCTGATCTGATTGTTTTCAGTGCAGCTTCTCCATCCACTAAAACCTTGTATTGGGGTATGCAAGGAAATGTCACATTTGTCTTTAACTGAATGTATACTGGTTCAACATTGAGCGTTCCTACGTCATTATCACTAAGGGCCCATAAATGAGTAGGCACGTTTTGTAATTCACTGGGTAGTGGCAATGCTAACAGTTGAGAGGTAGAAGTGCGTTTGTCAAATATACAGCATTAGCAGAGCAATAAATAACAGCATGTAATTGTTTCAACAAATTCAGTCCTAACAAGTTCTCACCACAATTAGTTGTTAACAGAAAAGGACATGCATCAGTAAATGGTCCCAGTGAATAGGTACTGGTTGCGAGACCAGACTTATTACAGGTGTGCCAGCAAACCCTACAGAAACGTTCTGTTGCCCTGACAGGGGGATGTCTGGAACCGATGAGTGATCAATTGATCATTTTCTGTGCACCAGTGTCCTCTAGAAAGGTGTGCAGCATATCCCCTACTTTGATTGTTACATAGGGCCCTTTCTAATTAACGCAGTTAGGAGTGGGTTCCAGCCCCTGCTTTGGGCTGTCTTGGTGAGACAATATGTCATCTGATGTGTAGTCTTCTGAAAAATAATTTTGAGATGGGTTGTTGTTGGCATTTCTAGTAGTCTGCTGTGCATTCGTATTCCCTGAATTATTTTGAAACTGCTGAAGTTGGGAAAATTCATTTCTATTTGGTCCCTGCATGCCATTACTACGTCCTCCTTCCCCCTTCTTGTGTACATACTGTTCCCCTTTTGCTTGAGTATTGGTCCATGCACCCTCCAATGACCTTCCTCTTTACATTAGGCGCACTGGTTTTCATTCAGCAACCCAGAGGGTTGCATAACCTGTCTCCTATTCTGGGCATTTCCTCCTCTGCCCCCTAGCTACCTGCTCTAACAGCACCCTTTTTTCTTTTCCTTCTCATTACTAACTCTGTTCTCATAATACTGAGCCATATGTAAGATTTCGGTTGGTGTCTTGGTGTGCCAAGCACTTTCCAAAGCCGTGATTTGAGACTGAATGTCAAGGCAAAAGGGCACGTACAAATTTATCAACAAACAACCCTTTTCCTGGTTAAGTACCCAAGTCCTGTCTGCTGTAATCAGAAAATATCTGCTAAAATCTCTTAAAGTATTCCGTCTCTCCCTCCGTTTTCCTTTGCATACAGGCAGCCAATTTGTCCCAGTTAATCTTTTACCCGGGGACCAATGCTTTAAGTTTAGTCAAAATGGCACTTGGCAAGTTTTGTATTGTGTGTGGCGGTCTCTCACCGGACTGTCGTTTTGCGTCCAGAGCAACAAATTCTGCCCATGTATTCCCAAATGCTTGGTAATCCTGTTCTCTAATCTGTTTCCATAGGTCGGAAGGCAGAATAATGGGGAATAATAATTCTCTATCACTAAGGGTGAATACGGAGGAGGCAAGGATCGAATTTACCTCCTTATAGAATCCAGTAGGGTTCTTCCTAATGTCTGGGATGGATTGTCTAAGAGTGTTCACCTCTTGTCTGTAAAAGGGGACATAAACAAATAGTTCGAGGTAGTGTGCTGCTGTGATAATCCCAGGCTGTCAGTCCACGCCTGGTTCCTGTTTGTGGTACGAGTGTAGAGGGTATTTCTCTCATGGGCAATTGTGAGGTGGGGTGCTCAAATCTATAGTTTAGGAGTAGTGTTAGGTCTACAGATAGCGAGGTGGGCAGAACGTCATCTGAAAAAGTTTGTCTATATATTTTCATAATGTCTCCTGAGCATCACAACTTTCTTCTAAGGCGTTTATCCTGTAGGTATTAAGCCATTACTTGCAATACCTTTTTCTGAATTGAGGGCGGGTATTGCGTGAAGGTTTGTGAATTTCTATAGGGGGGAGAGAGACATCTGAAATCCATCTAAGAGTGTCTCTAGTGATGATGCGCATTTCATTGGTATCTGCACAGTGCTTGGGGAGGGTACTCTTTTGAATGTACAATGTTTATTATGGGGCAAAATATTCCTAGACCTGCTAACCTGGTCAGAGGCACCTAGTCTGGTTCCTCTTTATGAGAGAACAGGCTGACGTAGCTCCTCTAGTGTATTGAGGGTGCATGCTGAATGGTTTAATTGCTGTAAGTCTTTGGGTGCAGCGGTATTAGTGAGTTCACTTCATTCTTAGGCAAGGGTTTTTTCCATATGTTCTAACACATATTTCTGTTCCGGAACAATATAGTCGTTCATAGAACAGAAGACAGCCGATTAGATCCCTCCCATTATATAGTTCTCCGCTGTTGATTCTAATATTGCTCTCTGACTCTTTGTCAGTGCGCTATGTAGCACTGGCCTCTGAGCACTAAGGTGGGAATTCGTATAATTCTCTGCAGGAGTGCCAGGCATAACGGAGGACATAAGCGGTGATGTGGGCAGTGACAGTCTGGGCGAAGTGGTGCGGAAGGTGGGTCAGGCCAAGAGTTGGTGTCTGGGGCCAGTGGCTGTGGTTGGGTTTGCAGTGGTGGTGGTGGTGGTGGTGGTGGTAGTGGTTGTGGTGGTAGTGGTGGGGTATAAGGAGGGGGTGGCAGTGCTGTTGGTAGTGGTGCTGTTGGTGAGTCTTGTCTTTCACTTAACAATTTCTCCATGAATTCATTGAACGCATGCAATTCTTTTGATGGATATATTTTGCATATGTCCAACTGAAAAGTTCTGTCTTATCACCCTAATACCCTCTTCCTGTTTCATTTGGTGACGTATCAAAGCCTTCTCTGGCCGATTATGTCTCTAAGTGTGCTTCTCTCCCTTTTTGATGCGTTGGGTAGCTTCCTTGCCCCAATCCCGAAGCCCATCAAAAGCGGCAGGTCTAGCCAGTGCTCCAGATAAGATTTTGAGGTGGGAGTATTTTACTCCCTGTTTTTTAAACGTTGAGAGTAAATGTGATTTTAAGAGAGTAAAAATGACTTTTCTCCTTTGCAAGAGAGTAAAATGTATGCGACATCCAGCCGACGCATGCACAAACTGTATGGAAATCATTAGAGTACGGCAGCTTTCTGCATTGTGACAGAGTACACCTTTCATTATTTCTCTAAGGTCTGGCCATTTGATCTCATCACAAAAACCTAGCCAATTAATAGTAAATCAAACATGAATTTTATTGTGTGTTATGCGGTTCGATAGCAGAATTGTCATTTGAGGAGTCCTCATGTTCTGTAGCTATTACTACCTAATGGTATCCTAATGTTATGATACACCAGTGCAGACAGGCAATGACTTCATGCTAAATTGTACATCTAATCTAATGGTCAAATGGTTATTTATATAGCGGTTTTGGCCAAGCGCTGTACATAGACCATATTTATCAAAATTATCACCAAACCAAAGTCGGTACTCCTTTATCGACCCCGAAAGGATGAAAGGCTGAGTTGGACTTGCTGGGATTCGAGCCTGCAACCTACATATCACGCACAGATTGCAGCAATGAGTGCTCCACAGGCTGAGCTATCTTATTGGCTAACATCCTTTAGAGTTCGGTTAACTGAGTATCGACTGAGGTATAATAATCACAGTACCTAGATATTGGACGAACCATTTATGAAGCACTACATGAAGTTAAATACCTATCTGGATTATCACAGGCACAGTTTTTGCTGAGTTTCTATTTCAATTACAAATGTAACTTTCATTTATTTTGTTTGTTTTTGGACAGCGCTTGCACTTCCTGGAGATTCAGGTTTTGGATGTTTTAATTGTAGTCTTGATGATTTGAGAGGCTAGAACACCTGTGATTGGTGTAATGATAATCACGCACCCTTTAGAAAAGACTTTGTTGCCACAGACCATTTATAGTAATGTACCCCATTGACTGCAAGCTTGAATGGATGTAATCTAGACTGTGCATAGTCCTCATTTTACACACTTATAATTATAGTGTAAATTAAATTATCAGTGTAAAAATGATCTGCCTCCGCCTGATTATGCACCAGAACTCTGAAAAATACAATTGTGCAATAATGGTTTGCTTTCACTGGAAAAAAAGCATAATTTGTTACAAAACATTAATTCTCAATTGTAACTTAGTTTTCCATCTTATTAATTATATAATCCTAAAATTCTAGGAAACTATGCACAGTGCTTCTAAAGCTGAATGGAAAGAAACCATTCCTTTTATCACAGTGTGCAGTTTCCTTTTTTGAAAGGCTTCAGAGAAATGCATTCTGTTTCAGAGGTGGCTTGCAATTACATCCATGTAGATAGAAACTATGAGGCTTCTTTTGATTTTTATCAAGTAACCTGACCTTTGCACTGCCCTTTAAACCTGCGTGTAAATGTACCCAGGAAAATAATAAAGCTGTCGTATTTGCAAGATTTTCATGCGTAAAGAGGCCTGGTACCCAGCTTATCTGGAGCCCTGGGTCTAGCCTTGTTCTGTAATAATACTGACTCCAAGTGCTGGATTTTCGATAATTCAAAGGAGCCATTCTCGGGCCACTGTAAATCAGGTACATGTCTGGTCTGGCGGTGCCAAAGACTCAATTGCCCCTAACCTGTATTTTACGTACATTTCATACGTGGGGCAGGCTGACCATATTCTAACCCATTCGGCCGTTTCCTACAACAACAAAGTCCTGCCTAACAAGTGCGCATTTTACTAAAACCAGGCATTTCTAACACAAAAGTGGTATCTCACCTGGCCAAATATTTGCAAATATGTTTAACCACCAACTCGAAACTAGCTCACCTGTCAAATATCCGATCCAACGAAAACCAAAGTCTGTGGCTGGTTGTCTCCAATGGCGAAATGAAGTCGCGGCTACAACGGTTCAGGACCCTCGTCGGGATGATCACTGGGCGAGGAGGCCGACGTGGATTACGAGTAGCAGCTGCAAGAAACTTTGTCTCCTTTTGGCAGGGATCCCCAGTACTCGGTGATCCCAACGCTCGGCCACTCAACCCTCGAAATCCAATGGATCATCCTCGAAATGGTCCCTGTTTGGGCGCCATTTTGAAAGACCGGATTTACATCTGTAAAGCAAATGAGACCATCAGGCACGGAGTAAAGCAAATGCAAAGTTTTTTATTTTCACTCGAGTGGGCTTAGGTTCAACCACGACCCGTATCTCGGGGAGAGTAGTGAAGTGAGCAATTTACAGAAGAGAAATCTTTTATACAAATCGGCTGAGGCTCTCAGTGGCCCAGACATTTTTATGGTTTCCTGCTATGTACAGAGATTGAGAAACCTACATTTGTCAGCAGTTCTTTGCTTGAATGACCTGACCTTCGAAGATTCCCAGACGAGGAGACGTAGCCACTCATCCTATCTTTGTTTGTGCGACCGAAGGTTACTCTGCAGCTAGAGCTATAGTTTGTTTAACATAAGCCTTTCCTGTTATTGCATGTTTGACTATTCTTCGCATGAACACCATGCTCAGAGTTCAGTTGCATTCATAGTTTCGACAAAATGGGTTCTTTGGAGAGACAAAATGGAGTAGCTTAAGGCTAACCTAAATATGTGTAGTTTCACATGATGCGTAGATGGGGAAGTTCAGCTGTGCTAGTGCTACATATTTTGGGCATGACAGGCTTCCCTGTGCTATTTTGTCGCCAAATCAGGTCAGTCGGCAAAGGTTGACCCCCCCTCCTTATCCATAAGTCTTTTTCCTCTTTTGGTACCTCTCTTTGTAATTCTATTATTTAGACAATGGGGATGGTGCTGAAACTCTCCTCTCTTTCCTCCTCCCCACCCACCTTCCTCTCTGCTGCAGTAAGTGGTACTCTTTCCTCTTCCCCCCCAGGGTACCAATTGATACTTCCTTCAGGTAAATATGCTGCTTATTTTGTCGCTCTGTCGGCCATTTCATTCCCTAGTGAGGGTTGGCTTGTTTACCTGTGTGGTCGGCACATTTTATTTTTGCCACTTCTAAGGGTACTTTTAGGGCCTCACTCGATTGCTTGAGCAGTTCTGCATGGGGGACCCATCGTTTCTTCTGAACCCCCTCCTTTGCCATCGTGCTAATCATGAATGTATTGTTGATGTAACATGGGCAGAGTCAGAAAAGAGGTTTGCTGCGTGTCGTTCCATCATGTTTAGTGCTCTTATTGCCACTAGCTCTGCTGCCTGTGCTGAATAGTTGATGCTATTACACATTCCCCCATCTATGTAACACACCACTGTCGTACCAGTATGTCTCCTTCCTGTCTCTGGGTCAAAACTTGATGAGCCATCAATATAGACCATGTCAGCCCCTGCTATTTCATCTTCTTTTACCTGTATATTCCCTTCCATCCTGTCCACGTGTGCTGCACAATCGTGTATGTAGTCCACTTCCTGTAGAGTTTCTGCTAGGTAGGTAGCTGCACCTTAGCACCTCTATGGCTAGGTTGGTTAGTATCACCCCATACCCTGATGTCCTTTGTGTTGTCATGGTGCTTTTTGATTTCTCTAGGATGGCGAATAGCGAGTGCTCTGCATACAATAATATGGGGCATCCCATCGCCACCTTTTCTATTGCAAACGCTGCAGCTCTGAGCGCTTCGCAGGGGAAGCGTCCCTGCATCACTGGGTCAAGAATACCACTGTAGTAAGCCAGTGGCTGGTGTCCCTGTGGCTTCTTTTGCGTGAGGACAGCAGTCAACACTGTGCCATCTGAGTGTGAGAACAGATAGATTTTTCAATGTAATTTGGGGTAGCCAGCACTGGTGCGTGGGCCAGTACGTCTTGTTGCTCTGTGAAACTCTCCATTTCAGATGTCTGTTTTAGTTCCTTCATCTCTTTTTGTGCTTCTTTAAGGCCCTGCAATAGGGGTTTTGTAAATGTGTGGAGTAATCAAACGCCCATTCCCTGCAGTAATTGCATAGTCCCAGAAATGTCTGCATTTCCTTCACTGTACGTGGGCGGGCTATTGACTGAATGGCCTATACCCTTTCTGGTGTTATCCTGCGCTCATCTATGAATATTATTTGCCCCAGGTACACAACCTCTTCCTGGCAATACTGCAATTTCACTTTGTCCACTTTGTATCCTTTTTCTGCTAGTAGTGTCAAAATGTGTACTGAATCTGTTCTACACTCTTCTGTCTCACTGCATATCAACAAATCGTCGACATACTGAATTGCTTTGCTTGACATACATTGCACAGGCCCATCTGTATTGAAAATGCTTGGTGACTCGCAGTACCCTTTGGGGCAAATGAGTGTGCTCCTTCTGCTTCTGTGATACGTGAACATGGTCAAGTATCTTTAATCTGGGTGCAAGGGTATGGAAAAGAAGGCTCCACCTTTGTCGGAATATTGCACAATATTGTGGCAGGGTTCGGACTACAGGAAATCTTCAACCACATCAATTAGTGGGCACAAATCCTGGATGAAACACAATGATCCACCTTTTGGATTTCTTTATCGGGTATATCTTGGTGTTACATGGTGACGTGGATGTCTGGATAATGCCCTGCTGCCATAATGCATGTAAAGTGGAATATATCCCTTCATCTGCTTCTCTGGACAAGGGGTATTGCTTTTCTTGGGGCAATAGTGCCCTTTCCTTCAATTTTATTTTCACTGGCCCAACCCCTTTTAGTACACCTTTTAGAGTCCCTTAGTCTGTAACGTCTCTGGTGCCGTTTTGAGATCTCGCCCCCCCACCCCCCCCTGTATGTCTGTTCTCTTTTTTTCACTACCCGTTAGAATTGGTACCAGCTTCTCCATTATGTGAACCGCAAGGTATCTGTATCTGGAATACCATTTCTACTTCCTTCCTCATCGGTGAACAACTGTTCATCCGAAAATCCTGTAATTGTCAGTGTAGGGTCGATACATAGCATCGTATGCCATTCCATGTTGTCCTTGTCCTCCCCACACAGAATCACCATGTCTTTGCTTATTACTACTTCTTCTAGGTGTAACACTACTGTTGTCCCCTTCAGGTCATCCTTCTGGCACTGTGGTCTGAACAAGAATTCTGAAGCCAATTGGAACACCTTCCCCGGTATTATTGGGACGCACCCTAGCAGGATCTCAACCCCGTACAGGAACATGCTTGGATACAATGGCTTTGCTCGCAGGGTGCTTTGAGCGTGTGCTGCCAAGAGGAAGGCGGCCACGTAGTGCACACCAGCCCTTTCTCTGTGAATGATATTGTGGCATTTAGTTTAATGAGCGAATCTCTCCCGAGGATATTGATAGGAGTGTCTTCTGAATATAGTAATGCTGCTATGAGGTGTTGTGTTCATATTCCTAAAAGAACATTATAATGCCAGTGGTAAATCTTTTGCAACTGGAACCGTGACCACCGCTCCAGGGAAGCCCTGCGTATCCATCACCTTGTTGAATTATGCGAATTCCCCCTCTCCCTGATGCAGGATGTAGTTGCTCCTGTGTCTATGAGAAAGGAGAATTCTGTTGGTCCTATTTTCACTGCCACCTCGGGTTCCTCTTCGGGGTCGTCAGTTATTGCTAGGACTGGACACACTTGGCTTTCTGTGGGCCCCCCTATTATTGTGTGCTGTTTGGTTGGAAAGGGTTTCCTCCTACAACACTGACCCAATTACAATGGGGCACCATGTTTTGTCCCAATACCCCTTTCCTGCTGCCACGACTGGAGGTTATGACACAACAGGGACTGCTATCCCACTATAGGTTGTCTCCCCCCCCCCGCGCAACCCCCTACCTCCTTGTATCAGCGTCCCTCCCTGCTGCGGGAATGTCTGTGTGCTTGTGTTGACTGCCCTGGGAAAAGCTGCATCTGTTGCCACTGGGGTTGTACTGTACTGATCCCTTGTTGCTGTGCCGCTTGGTTCACCTGAGCCCGCTTCTCGAATGGGCAAGAGCGCGCCATGTGTCCCATATTTTGACATACGTAACACGGTCCGAAGACCCTATACCCGGGTCCTCTATACCTGCCTCTTCCTCCCTATGGTTACCCTCTTCCCACAGAAAAGAATCCCCCATGGGTGTAACTCCCCTGTGGTGGCGTCCCCCATTGAATGTAACATCTCTGTTGTGGTATATTCTCAGCGGGGAAATCCACCCTTTGGTGCCGGTGCTACTGCAGCAGCATCTGGCATGAGCATCGCCCCTTCCATTCTTTTGCACCAGCTTATTTTCTGCCTTGGCAGCATTTTCCACTGCCAGTCTCTCGCTTTCCTGTTTTCGCTTACAATGGTGTACTATTGTTGCCTGTATTTCGGGACAGCCTTTAGCTTCAATGCCCACTATTTTATCCAGAGATGCCTGTACTCCTGGTGGCAACCCTTTTATCAGAATGTAATGGAACAGAGGTATGCATTAATCCCAAGGCCTTCGCGTCTCTTGTGTCCATAGGTCTTTTACTCGCTTTACATAGTCTACTGGGTCATGATCGCCTTTCATTTTATGGGCCATTACTGTCCCCAGGTCATAACTTTCTGGATACATACTCCTCAAGACCTCCCAAATGGGAGCTCGGCAGTTATTGAGTGCAGCCCCGTCATGAGCATTTGTGCTTAATTTTACTGATTTGTAACCTGCCTGGTTCCATATTTTGTCTGCCCGTTTTCCTTTGATTGCAGCGAATAAACTTTTCATATCCCCGATTGCTAATGTCACCCTGTCGTCTTTTTCTCGTGCACCTAAATCCATTCACTAGCCCCAGCCACGAGGCAGGGCATGCTGCATATTGGGTTGTAATGGTACATAATGTGCACCCCCTCTCCCTTTCTGCTGTAATGGCATTACTCGTATCTTGGGACCTATCCCTCCCCCTTAAGTACCCTGTGTTGATCCCATTTACACCTTTCCCACCCTGCTGCGGAGGGCGGTGGACCAGTCCCTGTAACTCCTGTCACTGTCTTGTTGCTTTCGCTCTTTCCTCCCTCTCCTTCTTGTTCTGTTAGGTGCCCACTTGTCACTATGCCCAACACTCCACTCTTCCCCCAGCATTCCTTCATCTGAAGCTGCATCATCCTTGTCCCCTACCTCTGCTTCTTTCTTCTTTTTCTCTTCATCCTCGTCTAGATTAAATTGTATTCTCCCTGATAGCCAGTTCCCTAGTCTCCCTTGATTTCCCCCCGCCCCACTTCCTTCTCTATTACCCATTTGGCCTCACTTCATAATACATCCACCTTTGCGTATTTCTTCACTTTTTGTGTCCCTTTCTTTTTCCCCTGTCATTTTCCAATGGTCGCCCCCTGAGGTTTCTCGCTGGGGATTGGTGTACTCCGCTGCGGGTCGTAATGTGGGATATAACCCATGGGGTGAGGGCGCAGAGCTCAGTCCGCTCCCTCCCTTGGTCTCCTCTTCTTCCTTTTTCATTTTTCCCCTTGTTTTTTCATGTAGTTTCCAGAGCCCTAATATGTTCTGCCTGCTCTTCAACTTGGAGCCCCTGTATTTTGATAATGGATATGAGAATGTATTTTCTATTATTTTGCTGTCAAATGTACCTTCCTCTGGCCATTCATGGAAACACTGACCTGCACTCTCCTGGAGCCACTGCAAATTGTACTCTTATTAATTTCTTGCAGTACTGGGGTAGTTTTCGACACATGTCACCCATGGGGCTGTCAATATAAGCCTTTATTTCCCAATCTTCCCTTGCTCTTGATCCTGTCTATTCTTGTGTTCCCAATATGCCCACGCTTACTCCCACTCAACACAAATTCAACGTTCACTCTGGCCCTCTCCACAGGCCCGGCCACTTCACTCAGTGCTAGTAGCCAATAGCCCTCTCCACAGGCTCACTGTTCCCTATGTTAAGGTAAATGTGCACCGTGCCTCGTCTGCACACACCCGCCACTACAAATGCCAAGCGCCCTATTTACACGAGGTACCTCCTGGTGCTTACTCTTCCACCATGAGTCTACATCATGAGACGACACTAACTACTGCATGCATGTCCCTCTCTTTACCCCAATAAACAGAAAAACAAAATGACACACCTCTTCCCCCTATGATACAACTATACCATTGCTGTTACTAAGCCCAACTCCTGTCTGAGGGGGTCCGCCAGACACTATGCACCAGTCCTGTTCTAGGTGTGCTCCCACCTGCGCCCGCTCCCTATTGCGTGGCACTGTAAGGAACTCATGGTGGCAACAGAAAAGACAGACACAAGTGATGATAGTACAAGGGTGTTTACTAAACTGTATAGGTAGTTGGAAAAATGTCTAATCTAAATCTAAGATGGGAGCAAGCTACAACCATCAAATTATAATAAGGCAGTCCGAGTGGCGTCTAGTCAAATGAAAGGGCATATGCCAAGAAAAACCTTTTTCTAATCCTTAAAACTAAATACAAAAAGAGTGTGGGATAGGGTTCATAAGAAAGGAAAAGTGTTCAGTCAGGATGCGGTAGTCCGGGGGGGGGCGTCGGGGTCTCCCTTCCCCATGTTTTGAGTACCGGACAGGGCGGGGACTCCTGTGCACAGCACACGCCCAACCTTCGTGAACTCGGCCTCTGCAGGGCCTCCTCTGTGATATGCGTTGGTTAGCAAGGCATAAAATAGGCAGTATCGCATTGCAATTTGCAATATAATACTGCTGTTTTGCTGTATACTTAATCAATCATGTCGCACCAACTGCAATATGATTTCTACACTACAAATCAGCACATAAAAAATAAATAAAACGATGGTGCCTAAACTCTGTCTCTCAATCTGTGCACAGCGTGCACTGCAGGCGAGGCAGAAGCACCCGGGCTGGGCTAAAAACATTGTATCAATGTTATGAGCCCAGCCCGGATGTGGCGTCATCACGTGAGGGGAGGATCTCAGCCTCCCTCTCACTCTGCTCTGGCTTTTTCGAAGTAAGGTGGAGGGAGTGCTTAGGGGAGATTTGGGTGGGGGAGCCAGGCCCTTTTGCAGCAAATGTGTTTCATGGGGCACTGGGTGTTTAGCAAGTGGCCATCCTGGGAAGAAATATTAATTCCAGCCATACTTGCTATTACCCAGCCCCTCAGTAACACAGCATGTTTGTAGAAGGCTTTCAAATATTCTTTCATTCTCGTGACAAGCACAGATTTTATCACAAGAATGAAAGAATATTTAAAGCCTTCTGCAAGCAGGTTGCATTATTACTGCGGGTGATGGGTGTTAGCAAGTGTCTGACAATAATATTTATCCCGCCCGTTCGGGCGGGAGAAATATTATTAGCAGCCACTCTCTGACACGCAGCACCCGCAGTATAACGCAGCCTGCTCGTAGAAGGCCTTTGAAAAAGGCTTCTATGAGCAGCAACAGGCCCAGCTGAAAATGTGTGCCACCCGGCCCCTCGCTGCTGAGGGTGGAAACAGTGGTGCAGGGTCAGACTGGGCCTACAATTGTCTCGGGCACCAACGAAAAAGTGCCCCACAGTTGCAAATGGGAATTAATTACTTTTGTGATGCTGTTTGAGTAACCCAAGGGGGAGGTTTCTGATAAAATGTGTGGCACATTGTACATTTTTAGAGAATATTTATCCTTTTTTTTATTTTTATTTGTTTTGGCTACACAGTAACCTTTACAAAAGTAGACATCTCAACATTAAAATTCATAAAATTACAATAGATAAAAACAAATACACACGATATAGGACAAATGACAAGCAAAAGGAACGTTGCCTATGTGTTAACTTTTTTCTTTCCTCCATGACTTTAAAAGTTACATTTCTAAGAAAACTTAACATCTTTATCTTTGGGGAAATGAGATATTGCACTATTGTGGTTTATTCCCCAACTTTTCATTCGAACTCAGGCAAATTACTCCACCAGATTAGCTTCCTAGATCATTGGCCGGCATATCTCCTTGCAATTCACATTTAGATTTTAAAAAGTGTAGCACAGCCAATTGCAGTTTAACCCTGGAGCCATGTAACATATCTATCGAGAGTGCTTCAATATTAACACACTCCGGATTAGGCACGTATTTGAGAAAATATTCAATGCGTGCTTGTCTAAGTCCCACACATTGAGTCAGCAAATGTTGCAGAGTTACGTCCCTTATGCCAAGATTACAAAATCGGCATTTAGCCGTTGCAGTAGAAAGAACTCACCTTATGCTCATAATTTGGCCAAAACATTGAAGCGAAAACTCATGAATTCATGTCTAAGCCCTTTGCAGGGGAATTTCATGAGATAAGGTTCTGTTGTGCCCATTTTTTTTATTATTATGGACCAGATGCGCATACAAATTTTTGCTGTTAAGTTTCAGTCTGCATGTTGCAAACGTGTCTTGACCTTCATGGGGTTCTTAATAAGGAGATCTTTGGAAACCCCTACTTCAGCAAGAGATTCCTGAACCTCCCTTTCCAATTCCCGCAATACCGCTGACGAATCGGCTCCAGCAACCAAGCCCCGTCCCAAGATTCCATACAGATTGGAATCCTTGCCAACGAGCAGTTTCCTATACAGCGTTACTCTGCGCCAGAGAATTATACTTGACAGAGAATATAACCCTAGTTCATAGCGTATTGCCGCAAGTGGAACACACTTCGGAAGGCACCAGACCAAAGACCTTGGCAAGCGGGTCTCATATTTTGTAAATTCGCTTCTGAACCAAGAGGGGGCCAGTTCCATCCCATAGCAAAATTGTGCAATAGATTTGCTGCGGAACACTTTTAAGCAGGGTAGTATCGAAAATGTCCCATATTTGCTATTGATTTTATGCAGTTGGGAAATCAATGAAGTGATTATTTTCTTTTTTTTATCCAAATATGTATGCAAATTTGCCCTAGTTACAAACTCATATATGAGGTAACCAAGATAACGGAAAGCATGACATACTGAGAGTCTGGCCTGATCTACGAACCAAGCAAATCTAATTGCACTCTTCCTGTAGCTTAATCGCATAATGAAAGTTTGTGTTCGGTTAATGGCTAATGCATTTTCAGCAGTGGTTTTCTTTAAAGCAGACCGTACATGTTGCAGACCTAGGGGGGGTCAGGTCAAACGGGAGTACATCATCCGCATAGGTGGTCCAGACAATCTTGGTACCCTCCACTTTGGGAGCGGCAAAGGATGCATCTTCCAGAGACTGGCCTACATCCGAAAGATACAAATTAAAAATAGTTGGAGCAAAAATACATCCCTGTCTGAGACCCTTTCCTCCAAAAGGGTTCCCGCGGTGTTAAGACGAACCCTAATTTTAGTTTCTGCATGTAAGTTATATAGGATAGCTAACAACTGTGCGGGCATATTTAAAGCATACAGTTTGCGCAGTGTATTTCTATCAACTAAATCAAAGGCGGAACACAGATCAATTGACGCCAAGTATATTGGTTGGCTACCTCTTGACCTGGTCTGATGCTGCATGATAGACAATAAAAGCCCCCACCGGGTCAGTACCCACTGCTTTCCTAAAACCGAATTGCTTAGGTGACAGTACTGCCTCTCCGTCCATCCAGGCTTGGATGTGTTCCAGGACTAAGGGCGCTAAGATTTTTTAATCTGCATCAAGCAGGGCGATAGGTCTATAGCTAGGTGGTTGTAGACATGTGCCAGCTAGATGGAAAAACCCTGGATATAACAATGTCCTTAAACAGAAGAAACAGGATTTTAGCCCACAGATTTGTATTCCCTTTGAAAACAACATTAGCAAGCATGTTTGGCCCAGGAGCACGTGAAGACGAGCATCTAGATATATGTCTTTGTACATCCAGCAATGTAAAGGGGATGTCCCATTGACATGTTAGAATCTCGGCCGGTACCAGCCAATTAGAGGCAGGTGGACAATATAGGACAGAAGAGGAGATGCACACTCCTTGATCTCTGGCTTGAGCATCTCCCCCTCTGTTGACCAAGGTCAGACATTTCTCAGATTCGTTTTGGATAGTGCCTCCAATATACTTTCAGCGTCCTTCTGCAAGATTTTTGCTTTTAGTGTGGGCGCTTTGATTTTCCATTTATTTCTTACTTTTTTGATAATATCCCCCAATTGAGGAGTGAACGGAAGTCTTGCTAAGCTACGAATCTCACGATTCCTCTCTTTTTTGATTAGGTACATCGTGGGATCAAAAACATGTGTGTGGGTGGGACCTGCTTTCTTGGGTCTCTTAATCCCTTGGGGCCCAAGGATAACACCCTTGATATAGCAATTAAATTCCCCATGGTTATACAGTATCATTTTTTTATCACATGCATTTTTGTCGTAGTCCTGAAAAAATACCTTATTCACTTTCTCAACATTGTCCACATGCCAATTAATTCTGTTCCCAGCAGTGTTATGCTCCATCATCAGTGGGTATACATCATTAGGCGCGGCTACACTTTGCACCTGGAGGGTCATCTTAAGGACACTATGATCACTAACCATGGAGGGAATAATTTTAAAATCAGATCTAAAATTAAGTAAGTGAGTGGTAACAAAGATGAAATCTATGGTGGAAAACTCAGAACCATTTGTCAAAGTGTAGCAAAACGCATCCTTACTCAGATAATCATTTACACAATTTAAGACCCAGCTCATCAGAAAATCATTCCACTGCCGGCCCTGCACTAATTTCCTTGATGAGCCGGAATGTTTGAGGCCAACAATAGACTCCCCAAGTGCCCCATTTGAGCACATAGCTGCTTCGGAATTAAAATCACCCATGGCAATGACATTCAACATTTTACACAATATTTGGCACTCCTGAATTAAACCATCAATGAGGTTCATGAATTCCTTTAAATCGAGCTCAGGGCTCCAATAAACATTTACTATCAGTAAATGGCGAAGGGGAACAGGGGGTGGGAAGGGGAAAATGTAGCAGCAAAGCAATACAACCCTTGTGAGGTGAAAAGAATTTAAGACACTTAAAGGGCAGGGATTTGCTCACTGCAATAAGCATACCCCCCCCCCGAAGGTCTTTCTCTTGATTTTTTACTGCTGGCAATTGATGCAGACAATACCCATCCAGCACCAAACGAAAAAGTGCACAAGTTTCCTGGAGACAAAAGATACTTGCTTCTATGAGATGGCTAATGCTGTCAGACGCCATCCTTAGAACTTTATTTCCCTTAGAATTCCAGGATACAACTACACATGTCGCTGGAGTCTATAGTTTCACATTTAAAGCTTGTATCTTGTCCAATGAATCACTAAGCGTTTGCGCCAGCCATTTAAGATCGATTTCTGGGGTTTGACTTTGCGTATTTGCCTCCTCAGCCCCCTCTGAGTGTGAATGTAAAGTAGCATCAAAAAAATAACTTCCCTCGGCTAATCAGTCCATTGATAAATGGTTCTAGATCGAAGCAGAAGCAGTGTAAGGAGTCGATTTCCGAAGCCACTAGTTCCATAATCGCCTGGGGAAAAAAAAATACCAATCTTACACAGTCGAACCTCAAGGGTTGAATGAAATCAACCAATTTAATGTCACCGGATGAAATCATGGAAAGCCTAGGGATTTCACTGAATAGAGTTATAATTCTTTGGCGATTAAGTGAGCCAGGACCGCCTTGCGAGAACATGTAGTATAGCATAATGCTAGGACAGTCAGTAAAAGTGGGGGCTCTCCAGTCAATTCTATTGGGCATCATATTATTTACAACTTGTTTGTTGGACATGTGTGGACTGTGCTTCTCCCCCCTATAGGATATTCTGGACATGTTCTGTTCTCCCCTTCTTTCTGCAGTTCTTCTGCACCAGCCATATGGGCCTTACTACTTTCCCCCTCAGACGAATGCGCATCTCGTACCAGATTCACCCATTCTTTGGGCTGCTGGAGGTGCATATTTCTTTCAGATATGCATCTCTTTTCATGCTGATCACCCAACTGATTTTGCTGTAATTTGGAGGATTCCAAGCAAGATTGAGTTGTCTGTATTGCAGATCCCTCACTTATGTGTGTTGCATGATCATGCAATGGGGGCTGAACACTGTGACTAAAACAGATACCGGAGCTATAATTCGGATTATTTAGGTCACGGCCCAGCCCAATCATGGATGATGGCTCGAGCAAATGTTTTCCTGTCACATCATAATCTTGAGGAGGTCCAAGTGCTCAAATGTTTTCCTGTCACATCATAATCTTGAGGAGGTCCAAGTGCTTTAATATCAGTAAGGGGTCCTTCTATGTTGTCCTTTATTCCAGTTAAATTATGCCTTGCTTCCATCCAATTATAGGTGGCTGGGAGTCTTGCGCCCTGCCTACTAGAATCTTCTAACAAATTCTTTAGGGCCTGTTTTACCAAGATTTTAATGACCTCACTAGGATCCAGGGAGGGTGCCGATGATTACGGGAGGTCCCACCCCCTCATTCCTTCCCATCGTACTTCCAGAGGTATAGGATGCCCCTGAATTTTTCATCTCCCCAGCGTTTATGGAGGGACCCACTCTCCCCAGCCCTCCCGTTGGCACTTCCCCAACCTTAACCTTCTCTTGCGTTACCGGGGGGGGGGTGGGTGGGGATGGTAGATTTCTAAGTACCTGTGTTGAAGATATAGACTGTGGCGAGGGAAGGATGCTCTTGTTCTCCTCACAGCTGCCAAGGCTATTTTTAGTTTTAGGTGTAAAAAAGAGCTTGATGTCTGTCATTCGGGGCTGTTATTTTTTTATTACTTTTTATTTTGTTTGTGGTCTTTTTTTAGAGAGGACATCACATAATTACAGTTTTTAGGGCCCAGAAGTGTCTTTCTCCCTGCTTGTTTCTCTTCCAATATTTGTACATTTTTATTTGATATTTTCTTTTTTATTTGTTTGTGAGTCTGCGGGTTTCCCTTGTGGCTCATAGCCTCAATCAGGGTATTGGATGCTTCTCCGTAGTCACCCTCCTCGGGTTCAAATGTTCAAATGAGTCCACTGAGCGCTGGACATGGTCGGAGTGTGCCGCCTGGATGGTTTTTTTTTTTTGGGGTCCCTAATTCTTTCAGTTCTAACACTTTTTTGCTTTCCTCCTCAAGTTGGGACAAATCAATGCCACCTTCGACAGAGAGACCGCATATATCTTTTAGATTGGCGTTAAAGTTGGATATTTTTAAGGCAGGTAGGTTTTGTTTTTGTTTTTTGTTTTTTTTCGGATTTGTGACATAACTATGTGCCCTAGCTGCCCTACGTCTGATGGCCCTGGCCCTCATTTTTGTCTCCCTGCGAGAGAGATAGTGATTGTTGACAGTTGGGCATTCTGTGGAAGAATCCCTTTCCCTGGACCCACCCATCATCACCATCCGGGTCTCCTCCTTCCTCCAATACCTTTAGGAGTACCGAGGGACTGTCTGTGTGAGTAGCTGTCTCCCCGGCCTCAGAGAAGCTTTCTCTAGATGCCAGCTTCTCTTCTAATCTTGCCAGATTTGTGTAAACTCCACCAATGTTGTCCTTTAGACTTATAATCTTTGTACCGTTTGAGGTCACCAGAGCTTTAAGTTCAGCCAGGCTGCTCAAGAGAGCAGGCAGTATGTCATTGTTCCCTTTAGTAAGAACCTCTGCATAAGATTTAGGGATGGTCAAAGACTCACATTCCGTTTGCACAGTCTGATCATGGCAGAAAATTTGATTTTGAGGTTTGCCGTGCCCCCCCCCCCATCAATACACATCTCAACGGCCAAAAGATAACCCTCCAGTTTACAAGTCATCTCTGTATTCAACAGTATCCATGATCTAAGTTCCTGGATGTCCAGGTGGGTCCGTTCATGGCCCTTATCCAGAAGATTAAGACTGGAGAGGTGGCATATGTCGAGGCCGTGTCCTCCGAATTGATGCCTTCAAAAAACTGTCCTATAAGCGGATCGGTTATTCCAAATGACTGATTTGGTATAGGGGAAGTGGGGGAAGCGGGGCTTATAAAATTGGCAGCTCGGCTACCCTGCCCTATGTTATCCTTGCGGTTTGTCCCTTTTTCCTTAACCCCAAAATAGGTACCAAAAGAGTTTATTCCCGTCATGGGCATAGGCGGGGGGGAGAAAGGAGCCTCCTCAGAAGCTTCATGCAAATGTACATTGTCAAAACCCCCAGCTCTCGGCCTGGCAGGTTTGACGGCTCTTTCGACAGCGGACACTTCTGTCAGGTTCTGCCAGAACCACCAGCGCCAACAGGGACGTATCGGCCCCAATCTTCGGTTTTGCTCCCTCCTCTATTTGTCCCATTGAGTATCTACCCAGATTTTCATGAACACTTAGCAAGCTCTTCTGGGGAGGTACGGCGGAATGGCCTGTGTTTGGAATTCCATCCCCCATGATCTCTTCCGCCTGTGGTGGGAGAGCAACACCCATGCAATTCGCCAGAGAGTTCACCGGAGACAGGTGTTCCCTTGGCCCAGTAAAGCCATTCGGGACGTCTTTTAGCGAGAGATCAGACTGCTGATCTCCTGTAGGAAGATTATCCATATTAAACGCAAAAACTGGTTTAGCCAAAGAATACGTTTTTTTCACTACCTGTATGGGTCAAACAGGCTTCCCGTTGCGAAGCGTGCCGACCATGCTCCCGCAAGCAGTCGATGGAACTGTTCTTGCTCACTCGGGAGCAGTGCAGGCACGACCCACTGAGAAAGAAAGACCTTACCACACAGCGAGGGACAAATTATGGGTACTGAGGAGGACAGAACCCTCTTGCACTTCATCCAGTACAAATAAAAATAAAACAACTTTCACCCCTCGAATGCGGAATCAGTATGTCCCCTCCAGGTTAAGGTTATTAAACATGCGCAGCTCACATCAAATCCTTCCACTATTACATAAGGATGGCAGGTTAGAGCCACCGTATATGCACAGTTAACATCAATTCCCTCCACTCTTAAAATAAGGAGTGACCGATAAGACACACCCCATAGAATACAGAAAGCCACTGGTTACACTAACATCAGTACAGTTCAGTACTCACCCATGAATAAACACTCGATTGTGAATGAGTCCAACGCTCAGAAATTTCCAAGGCTTGGAAAGTAGTAATTACACTCTAGCGGTAATACTCTAATAATTTCTCTCCAGCATATAAGGGTCAAATCTGAGTAAGTTCATGCAAGAGAAAATACATAAGGCACAAAAAAGTATTTTTAAATCAAAGACCCCAGCGTCCCGCACCGTGAACAGTAAACCGTACTTAAGTGTACTCATGGGTGCGCGCGGCTCTCTATGGTTAAATCGCGTAGAGAAGGGGAGTTGACGCCCAGGAGGCGGAGTCAGCACGTCAAGCCAAGACCTGACAAAAAACTAAAAATAGGAAGCATCAGCACATGTACACTCAGAGGACTAGTATATGCCGACTAATGTGGGCACAAACGTGCACAACGTGCTCAGACAATCACCTTCTTTGTTTCTATAGTCCAGGCAAAGAGGGTGCAACCCGCGAAGACGTCCTCCAGGCGGACGCTCACCCAGTCAGTAATGCAAAAGTTCCACAGTACAGCAAAGTTCCCGGGTCCCTGCAGGTGACTAGAGATTCCAATATAGCCGCTGCATCACACAGTCCGCCGCACCAGTAAACAGTACTTAAGTGTACTTAAGGGTGCGCGCACGGGTGCGCTAGGCTCTATGGTTAAATCACGTAGTGAAGGGGAGTTGACGCCCAGGGGGCGGAGTCAGCACGTCAAGCCAAGACCTTGCTCTATTTGCCTTC
Organism: Ambystoma mexicanum; assembly: GCF_040938575.1. Lineage (NCBI taxonomy): Eukaryota > Metazoa > Chordata > Amphibia > Caudata > Ambystomatidae > Ambystoma > Ambystoma mexicanum. The sequence continues at coordinate 874,954,633 of NC_090936.1, forward strand.
CTTCACAGTCTCTTGCACGTCCATGTTATCACGTCCTCGTTTGAAACTTTGCACTCTCATCCTTGCACCCGAGTCCTCTCTTCTCCTTCATTTCCCTCCGGGTCCTCCCCTGGCTGCGCTGCCTGTTTATTCAGCAACACTGGTAAAAATTATTAGCCACATTAGTCCAGTAACTCATCAAACTGGCCCACATTGGCAAAAAAGGTGGCCCACTTTGACCCAAAAAACGGGCCCACACAAGCATTTTGCGTTTTTGGTTAAGCCATGGGCCTTTTGCCCTATAGGCCAGTCCGAGCCTGCAGTGGTGCATGGAGGTTAGCTGCTGAATTTATCAAGAAGCAGGCAGCCAGAGCCAGTAGGAAGCTTTACACTGGCAACAACTTTAATATGAGCACTGCAAAGCACATATTCAAAGCCCCAGAACGCAAATTGTGACTTTTTTGCTGTGCTTTGCCGACTGGAAACATGGGGCCAGTTGCTGGGTCCCCTCCCCCTAGAGTCTCGAGGCCTCTTTTGTTTGTAAAGACGAAAGGCCCCAACCCTGTCCCCGATTGCTGGGCTGGGTGTTGGCAAGTGGCTGCGCTGGCATTTATTTCTCCTGCCCAGTCGGGTGGGAGAAATATTATTTTCACTGCATAGCGGGTGCCGAGCGGCCCTGTCGATTCTCGAGCCCCCCCTCCACCCTTAGAGTCAGTGTGCATTTTTTGTGGGTAATGAGTTGATTTCTGGCCATTTTGTAAGTATTGGTCTGCAGTGTAGAGGAAGATTAAGCAGAGAGGACCTTCCCACTGTGACTTGATAACAACGGGCCTGAGAGGTAAGCAAAGCCCAGCATAACTTTTTATTTCAAAAATATCTTTTTAATTGTAGACTATTCAAAGGCCTTTTGCAAGCAGGATGTGTTATTGGTGCAGGTGGCCACGCTGGAAATTAATGAACTCCTGCCCGTTTGGGTGGGAGAAATATCAATACCCGCCACTTGCTTGCACTCAGCCCACCCTAAAAGCACTGCCGGTGCTGGCAGAAAGCCTTCTAAATATTCTTTCAATCACAATTTAAAGAATATTAGAATGCTTTCTCCCAGCAAGCTGTGTTCAAATTGCAGAGCTATGTGCATTGGGTGGGCAAAATATTAGTCCCAGCACGCAGCTTTGCACTGATAACAAAGCCTGCAGAAGGCTAAATCATTTGTTCTTTCCTGTTGCTGCTGCACAGATAACGAAGGCCCAGCGATTACTGCAGTGAACTTGTCAGCAGCATCTATGACTTGCAATAATTGATTTGTGATCATGGGATGTTAGCACTTGAATCAAAATAGTGCTTGGAAGCAAGAGGAAACTGGAGACCTGAGGGTTCAAGCCAATTTAGCATTAAAGCTAACTGTCAAGAGTACCACAATGTGTAAAAATGTTAGATGCTTTAAACACCACATTTGTACAGAAGGTTTATCATTTATTTGTTTGGCCATTCATGCAGCAAACCTTTACATTTTACAGACATTGCACTGATGTTATACTTCAGAGGTACATAGAAATCATTTCTACATTCTTGCTAATTCAATGTCTTAGGGTACAACTAATTTCTGGTGACATGCAATATTAGTACACAATTGCTAATCAAATAAGTTAATTTGCTAATCAAAACAATTTTCATTAGCAAATTCTGCTAATCAATTTTTGAAAACTAATGTATGCCTTGGGTTAGGTCTGCGCACGGCGGAACGGCTCCCCCAGGGAGGGCCGCCTGGATATCCTTGGCTGACCGAGAGGGTTGACTATCTCGCTGGGGCCCCCAAAAATGTACTCTGGGGTCCTCCAAATATGCCGTAAAAACACGTACTTGAAAAAAGAGCACACACTGGGCAAGAAGCAATGCTGGGCAAGCACAAATCAAACAGAACAGTGGAATGGATCTGATTGATGAGAGCTGACATCTGAATGCACTGCAGGTTATTAGTTGTATACCATAAAACACAATGGTTGGAACTCATTGAAACACTTGCAAATTTGGTATGTTCAAATTTTCAATGTTTACCAGACATTTCATTGGCTAGTCTACGTCATAACCTTGGTGTTAAACTTATGTTGGTGAAGTACAATTGGAGCAAACAGTTCAACAATATCCCAACACATCACCTCCCCATGTGGCGCCGCAGCCAACAAACAGATACATATTTGAAAGATACTACAGTAACCATAAAAATCTTTGAGGGAGAACCATTTGATGAGGACCAGGACGTTTTAGTCACGATGGACATTACAGCACTTTATACTAACATCCCTCAAGAAGAGGCAATAGAGAGAGTCCACCTTTTCCTTACCCATCAGGCGACCCAACATAGGGTTCCAGCGGCTTTCCTAGTCGAACTGATGACTATTGCACTACAAAGGAACTTCCTCATCTATTCAGGTCAGTTCTATCTACAAACAAGGGGCACAGCTATGGGAGCAGCATTTGCTCCCAGTCTTGCGATCTTGTTTATGGCTGCTTTTGAGGGGAGATATATCTTCTCAGAAAACAACATCTATAAACCATACATTAGAAAATGGTATAGGTATATTGATGATGTGATTTTCCTTTGGAGGGGCAATATTGAGTCTCTACAGGAATGTTTTGTCTATTTAAATGGCCAACATAATACCATCAAATTTACGATGTCACATTTAAATCGACAATCAATTTTCTGGATTTATGCATTAATGTTAAAGTGGGACATCTAGCTTGTTCTTTGCATTAAAAAAATCCACTGACAAACACCTTTTTACACTTTAAGAGCTTCCATCCCAGATCTCTTAAAGAGAATTTGCCGTTTAGTCAATTTCTCAGACTTCGCAGAAATTGCACATAGACTGCCGACTATTATACACATGCTAACAAACTTGCCAGTGACCTTAAAGAACAAGGCTACCCGCAAAAACTGGTATCTCACTCCCTTAAAAGAGCGCGATTTACCCCCCGGGAAAATTTGCTGGAGCCTAGCCTGAGGGAACAAAACCAGAATCGCATAACATGTGTTACAACCTATAGCACACAATCCTTTGCGATCAAGAAGGCACTTCTGAAGTATTGGCCAATGGTGAGTAACTGTCTACAAGATAAAGGCAAACCGTTGTTTGTGTTTAAAAGATCGAGAAATTTGAGAGACAAACTGGTGCACTCAACGAGCCACGGCAAGCCTAACACAAGTCATAGAACTCTCAGACCATTGTTGGGGCATTATCCCTGTGGAAATTGCCATGCTTGCAAATTCACAATGAAAATGTTCAATTTCAAAATCCAGGAAAGAACATGGAACATACGTTTCTTATCTAATTGCAAAACATTGAATGTAATATACTGTATCCAGTGTCCATGTGGACTGAGGTATGTGGGCTAAACCACAAGACCAGTGCACACAAGGATCAATGAACATCGATCTAGGATTAGATGTAAGAACCACCAAGCACCAATGGTGTCCCATTTTGTTGCCTTTGCCCATACTCCTGATGACATCCAATGGTGGGTGTTAGATGTTGTGAAAAACAGCTCCAACCCGAAGAGAGCTTTGTATAACAAAGAATCTAGATGGATCCATCGTTTGCAAACTCTTGACAAACTGAGAGGACTCAATGAAGAATCTCCCGCTTATGAATTCCCACAATGATCTTGGGTATATTTAATTTAGCTTATTCTTTATGCTGCCAGTTATTCCTGAACGCAATGCTACATTTCATCTGATGTTAGCATTACCTAGTATAACTGGCTTCCTTTAATACAGAGAAACTACCTATGGCAGGGTGCATTTCCCTAGTTGGCCACTATCAAAACAATGGCACACTTCCTCTGACACGGTTTGTGCAACCAGCTTTCAAACACTATGGTTACGTGGACCTTCTGCTGCACGTTTTGCAGCTTTATGATCTAATACAAACCATTCTCATGTTTTGGCACACTCTACTTATTGACAGGCTGCAACATTTACGCTGTATCACGGCAATGGTTTGGTCCTTGTGCAGTACACTACAAAACGGGTTGACTTGTTTGGACAATCGGAGCGATCGCATGTGCCATACCCTTTGAAGACTCGCGTGCTTAATTCCTGCAGAGATAGCAACCCCGCCTTTCGCCAACGGCTTGGTGAGTATGTGTCTGTTGCTTTAGAAGACATCTAAGCTTTTCCTACAATTGCGGTCAGCGCTTCTGACATGCCACTCGTTTTGCCTTTTCTAGAGCCAACATGAAAACATGGGGCCCCCTATGGCCACTATAGCCAGGTACTTGTCTTTATTTACATACTGTACCTCTTACATTAATATGCATATATACCCCTTAGACTCGTTGGAGACCAGAGAAAATATACATACATTGTGGATGTGTTTCTGTTTGTTTTCTCTCAGGCACGTTGGAGTAGACAGACTACACCTGGTGTAGTGTTCTTTGGTGTCGTTCAGTGAGCCGACACCAAAGCATTTGTACTTGGGGTTGCTGAACTTGAGCCCACAGTGCTTTACCCAAAACCCCATTTGCGGTAAAGTATTGCCCTTGTACCTTGGGTACCCTTCAGAGAACTGCTGCCCTTTTACCACTGAGGTGCCCATGCCTTCCATGTTTTACTCCATCTAGGCGATTTAGTTCTCATATGCTTTCCTACTGAAACCACAATGTGGCTTTTCCTTTAAATTATTCACGCTCTTATTTATTTTCATTTCTTCACTTTGGCACTTCAGATAAGGAGTAATTATCCTTCTCATTCTTTCTGAGCACGATTTTTTAGTGCATGTTGAACTATTATACACTGGGTTTGGGTGTGTATTCTTGCTCCTCCTCCCTAACCTCAGCAGCTGTATTAACTACCTGCTCTGATTCTTGGTCGCTCTTGAATCATCTCTTTTCAATAACCCTCGGATAGGAATTGGAATGCTTTTAAATCTTGTTTAGCCATCGGAGGGTGGCTTTTTATTTTTAAATACCTCTCCCATTTTTTGTCTCTCTCCCTAGGGGCTTATGTCTTACACATCTGACCTTTTGGTCCTGAGGAAGGCGTTTTCTGTTTAGATCTTCACGCCGAAACATATTTGATTCCACCTGGCTGACCTCCTTTAGCCCATAAAGGTGGTATCTGTGCCTACATTAGCAAGGCCAGACCCTATACGTAGACCTGAGCAGTACTGTAAGAAGCGATTGGCAAGTGCGAATACATGAATTAAAGTGACACTAGCCACTTGTTTTCAAACCCTACAAGGAACAACAATTGGACATTTTCCTTTTTTGGCACTCTTGAAAAATACAGATTTGTGGATTTCCACTACTGAAATAGGGTGGTAACGGAGTAATTTTAGAATACTTCTTTAACATAGGAGAAGAATTTAATTCCTGTGACACTTAGCGTCTTTACTGTAAAGAAAGTTTCTTCTTCTTATTTCCAACTGTTTTTTCTAAATTCTCAGCTTTTTGCTATTGATACATTTATTGTTGATTATTATTGTCCCGTATGGTGCATGATCTATTCAGATACTATTGATTTTATTGTCGTATGTTTTGAGCCCGATTCAAGAAAATAGCGTTTAACAGTTTGTAAAATAGCATTGACACTGAGGCTCATGTGTAAAAGACTGCTTTATGTTCTTTATTAAATAATGAAAAATATTCTTGATGTATATGGTGAGATTCCATATCTAGTCAAGTAACAAAATCAAAGTGAATGATTTTTGACATCACATATATGTATTAATGCAATTGATGTTGTCAGTGTGCACAAATAGAGATTATTAGGACACTACCTGGAGCTAAGGAGTAATAAACCCAGATAGCAGTGCTCTGGTTTCAAAATAGTTCTGTGCAACAATTTCAAATCTTTGTCTTTTTTTCTTCTTTGGTCAGAGAAAATAAGGTGTGTATAGGTAATACATATACCGTATCACCAGTTTATAACCTGTGGGGACATATTTTGTTGGTTTTTGCCACATCGACGCTCAGCACTGCCCGGAACAATTGGCAATACACTGCCGTAACTTTTTAATACACTGCCATTGGCCAGCACCATTGAGAACGGGGACACAAGACACCCTGGTTCTGTTGGGAAAGGAGACACTCGCACAACACCTGCAGGATGATGACCTTTGCGAGCCCTGTAGTGGATACTCTGAAGGCTGGCCACCTTCCCGGAGCACTGTGACTTACCATCTGATTGGTTCTCCCAGGACTGCCACTTTGTCAAGTGTCCCTTTCCCATAGCGACATGCCGATGGGCATGGGTCGCCATGGGACTGGTACACTGACTCAGGCCCATTTCCCCCCTACCCCGGATGACTGCTGTATTGGCTAACCGGCCTGTAATTACATCACCCAGTGTTGTTCTAGCTGCTTCGATTTGGCTGCGACAACTAGCTTGTGCTCTGTCTCCCTCCTCCCTGGCCCCCAGAGTGTTGGTCATGTGTTTCAGATCAGGTTTTCCCAGGTTGGGCCCGCCCTCTGGGTTTCCCTATCGAATGCGTTTACCTGAGATATTGTTTTTACCCATCTTGTGCTATTTATAAAAAATCCCTTAGGCTGACTGTACACCTGATGCATCTCTCCCCTTGCCATTCCCAAGGAGGTCTTCATTTACAGGGTGACTGTGGCTTTCTGTGTACCCTTGTTGTCTGCCCACCCCACCCCTAGCAGGTACCCTGTTGTCCCCCTTCTTTACTCTCGAAGGTGGTAGGTGTGTCCCCCTATCTCGTGGTGAATTGGCACCTTTAGTACACTGCCCTGTAGTCCATACAAAACTAAGCAGCCAGACTCGCCCTTCATCTTCCCAAATATTCACACATCACCCTCTCTTGCCCAGCTCCACTGACTCCGCATAGCCCAGAGAATTTCCTTTAAAGGACTCTGCATTATTGTCAGAGCCATCCACCTCAAAACGCAATCTTACCTTCATGACAAACTCATACCCATCACCCTCACCCACACAAACAGCAGACAAGCCAGCTAACACCTTTTAAACATTCCACTCGGCAAACTCACATGCTCACAAAAACTCAAACAAGCATTTACACACTGAGCACGCAGCACATGGAACATGGGGAGGAAGGATAGCTCAGGTGCAACACATTTGTCTTGGAAGCAAGACAATGCAGCGCAACGTAGGTTTGAATCCCGATCCCGCGCTTAAGAGTGCTTATAAATGAACAATTATAATTATAGAAACACCCTTCCTCTCCACATAAACACTGCATCCTCCATCACTTTCAGAAAGAGCCTCAATACATACCGGTTTCCCCACACATAATCCTGGCCTCCTCCACTTTTATCACTTGTCTATCCTAATCTTCCTATCCTTTCCTGCAAACGTTTTGTAACTTTTTTTCAACTCATCTTTTCAATATTTGAACCATGTAAGGCGCCCGAGAAACTCTGGGTAGGGCCAGCGCTGAACGAAAATTCAAATAAGTCTGGCAAGGTGGCCTGGCGTGCCACAAAGAAGAGTAGTCAAAAGGGCACCACAAGCCTGGCTAAGCAGATGAGCCTGCTTGCAGTTCACAGGCAGACCACCGCTCCCTTGTTAGTTTGGGCTATTGGGTGTTGCTAGCCGAAACTATTGCATTAGAGTACAGATCGGGAGAAATGGCATACAAGGAGGGACGCAGCTTGTAGGTGTTTGGTTATTTGCCCACCCATTGACTTCCCATGGCCATGCTAATCTATTCAGCCAGTCCCACCCAGTTTATGCCCTTCCTCGCCCAAAACACCCCTGCATGGGAACTCCTTTGAGCTCACTTTAATCAAGCATTGGCATCAAAATGTGTCTGCCAGTTTTTTTTTTTAAAGCAGTCTTCTGAGTTAATTACTTAATTGGACCTTTAAACCAGCTACTGGTGTAATAAAAAAGTTGTAACCAGGTCTGCCTTAAGCCATTCCATTTTATAAGCACTATGCATGTCCTTCACTGAAGTCCTGTTAAACAAGCATTGGCAAAGCTAACAGTTTTGGCTTGAGTATAAGTATTGGGCATTTGCCAGGCACTCCTATTATATGCGCTGCCATCAATAGCCAGTCAATGCCACTATGGCAGTGTCTGGCAAGTGGCGTTTTTCCATGCCACAAAAGCCCAAACTGTTTGCGTTGCCAATGCTTGTTTTATCTTGAGTTGGTAACCTGGCATCTGTAATGACTTTTTTTATGTCTTACATGGGGTATTCATAGTGTGGCCCACGTGTCTTGGTCTGCTCTCAATTGGAAAGCCTTAGCGCTGTACCTGTGTGGCTGAAGTACCAAGGACTCGTTAAAATGAGGGTCTAGGGAATCCAGAGTTAAAGAACGGTTGTCAGTCAGTACTACAAATACATTTCCCAACTCTTTTGGTATCCACAATCTTTCATTTGATGTCCTTTTCTGAGAACTCGGTGCAATGGAACCAGCACCATTTAGTAAAAGGCATTTTATTCTAAGCATAACGTATATATAAAATGTTTCTACACAAAAACACTTAACGATATATATATCGATGTATGCCTGCATTCCATTAATACACTTGTCTTCTTACTGTTGGAACCACAATTCCAGCCTTTCTATTAATTTATTTCAGTAAGCAAATGTGATTTGGAGTATACTTAATCATCATCACATTTTATACAGTACCCCAAAAACTATTATTCGTCCATTGCAAATTTAAACCGAGTAATAAATAAACCGCCCTCCGCAAACAAAAAGGGAATGCCGCCAGTGGGGTTCACTTCTGACATTCACACATACGACATTATCACGTAGGAACCCATGGTGTGCTTTTACTCACTTGGAGCAGATGACGCCCCCTGAACACACGTCTCGCGAGATCTCGGCTGCGAGAAGCGGATCCCCGAGGCTGCCCGCGCGGCATACGAAGGGAGCAGAGTCACAGAGCAAGACCAGCTACTGTGTGCTCCTCCCCTGGACTGGCGATTGGGCCCTCACAACGACTAAATAGTCATTTCTCCACCTGGACACCATCAGGGCCAGTTGCCCTATGTTGCCACATAGTTACTTATGAATATTTACCAGTGATGTATTAACCCAATAAAGAAACCTTCACTGCAGCCGCGGCCTCTGGATTATTCATTTCAGTGATTATACAACATAATTGGTGACGAGGATCACCACTGAATCCAATGCAGCAACATGCAAGGAGCCACTCCACCACCGCCCTTCCTGCAAACTCCAGGTAGGCCAACCATTCTGTGGGCGCAGTGGAAACCCTTATTCACTACATACATGGAGGCTATGGGCGGTGCAGGCTACTCTGCGGCAAGAAGGAGGGCAATGTTACTAAATGCCCTCGGCGTCGAAGGACAAAAGGTGTTCGAGAGTCTCACCCCGGATCCAGTGGTCGATGACAACCATGATGTATTCAAGGAAGCCGTAAGAAGAATTGTCAAGAGGTTCGCCAGCAAAGAAAATACCGTCCTAATCATGATATGGTTTTATAGCAGGAAGCGTCAACCTGTGGATGACTACGTTACCAAATTGCGTGAGTTAGCGGCGCTATGCAACTTTGGAAACGATGCGGGGGGCCTCATATTTGACATGCTGGTGGTCCATACCAACAGCAGGAAGGTGCAGGACAAATTAATTCTTGAAAAAGAACTACTGCTGAAAAAAGCAATTGAAATAGCAAGAGCGGTTCAAGAGACGGCAGGTAGAAGAAAAGAATTCACAAACCACCACAGCCCAGCCGAAGTGCAAGCAGTGGCCTTCCACCCAAAGGAGAGGCCAGTCCCTGATGCCAGAGAAGGTAAAAGGGGGAGGAAAGATTTGTTAAAGTGCCACAGGTGCGCCAGTACGAAGTATTTAGCGTTCGATGAAGAGTGCCCGGCGAGAGACAAAGAGTGCCCAGTATGTAAGAAGATTGGACACTTCTCAATTGTATGCCGGTGGCGCAACAGAAAAGTCTTCTATGTCAACAGTAATGCGGAGAGGGAATCGTCCTCCGAAGACGAAGGGAGACCTACCGTCATAATGGTGAACAGTCCACGGGCCAGAAGAGAAGCCTCATTGCGCAATCAAAATCATTGGCCGAGAAACAAAAGCCATGGCCGACTCCGGCTCTAATCTCACCATAATACCCCTGCGCACATACAAAGAGATGATGGGAACAGAGACAGTCCAAGTGCTCAGCATGCGACACACGCCTACAGTGTTCGGCGGTGCGTCAGTAGATTTGCTGGGTTACATCAAAGGGAGAGTGGAGTTTAAAGGAAGGGAAACGACCACAAAAGTATACTTCAGTCAGGAAGGCCCAGCAGTACTAGGGTGGGACGACCAGGCAAAGCTGAAGATCAAGTGTTCGACTCCAGCGCAGATGACCAAGTACTGTCTGTCAGTTTGAAAGGGGCGCCAGTGGCAAAAAGAGGCTATCCCAAATAATTTTCTGAAGAACCGGGACACATTAAGGGCTTTGTCCATAAGATTCTACTCAATACCAATGCTGTTCCAGTCAAACACAGAGTAAGACCAGTACCGGCAACTGCAAGAGACACGCTGAGAAACCAATTGGACAGAATGAAGATAGATGGCACCATTGAAGAAATAGAAGCATCCGAATGGCTGAGCCCGGTAGTACTCATAAACAAACAAAATTCACAAGAACTAAGAGTGTGTATTGATCTCCGCAGCCTAAACTTGGAAGTCATCGCGGACCGCTACCCTCTGCCGAGTACCAACAAACTAATCCTCATGATGAAGGAGGCCAGAGTGTTCTCGAAATTAGACATGAGAAATGCATATCATCAAATACAATTACACAAAGAGTCCAAGCCACTCACCGCGTTCATCACTCCGTTTGGTACTTTTCAATTCACAAAAATGCCTTTTGGCCTATCATCCGCAGCCTCGGCGTTTCAACGCATGATGGACGCCCTGTTACGAAACGTCAGAAACGTGTCCTATTTTCAGGACGACATCCTAGTATACGCAAAGGACGAGCAGACCCATGATGCCATGTTGAAAATAGTCAAGAAGCGGGAGTAAGATTGAGGTATGAGAAATGCGTATTCAGGGCAAAACAAGTTGATTATTTGGGGTACAAGATATCGGAGCAAGGCATAAGTCCCAAGCAAAACCTGCTACAGGCCATAATCAAAGCTCCCGAGCCCACCAACAAAGATGAAGTGAGGTCATTCCTTGGGCTGGCAGAATATTATGCAAAATTCATCCCCAAATTCTCTGAAACCTCTGCGCCGCTCCGCTAGCTTCTCAAAAAGGGGTCAGAGTACATGTGGCAAGAAGCCCAAAAGAAAGCCATAGAAAGCATCACACGCCACATAGTGGAAGCGCTGTGCTTACAACCGTTTAACCCAGAGTAGAACACCCTCATCACCACAGACGCCAGTGCATATGGTTTAGGAGCTGTCCTCACCCAGAAAAAGGGTGACACGGAACATGTAGTGGCATTTGCCTCCAAACCCCTATTGTCAGCTGAACAAAACTACTCCACCATCGAGAAGGAGATGCTGACGTGTGTGTGGAACATTTCAGGACATGTGTGGGGCACCAGGTTCAAGTTAGTCACTGACCACAAGCCCCTCATCCACATGCTAAGTCCAGGAGGCACCAAAGTGTCAACACCCAGATTGGCGCGCATAGCAGCCAAACTGCAAGAATACACCTTCGAAGTACAACACATCTCGGGGTGGAAGAATTTGCAGGCGGACTGTATGTCAAGATTACCAGAAGGCAAGGAAAGTGCCACCACCTTCTTGAAGGAAGAATGCATAGTGGCATCCATCACAGATCTCAAAGCCCCCGACTAGAACTAAGTGAGAGACACTGGATGGAAGAAGACGGAAAGGACCCCACCATGGCAAGAATTAGAGAGTGGGTCAAGAACGGATGGCCTGATGAGAGGGCAGTGCCAGAAGGAATGAGACCATATTGGAAAGTAGCAGACAATCTCGGAAACCGACGGCATAATTATGAAAACCTACGAAGTGATTCCGCCCACAGGCATGAGGAAAACCATCCTCTGCAGAGCCCATGCAGGCCACTTGGGGAACACAATGACTCGCCGCAGAGTGAGAGAAACCTAATGGTGGCCGTCCATGGATCGGGAGATCCGCACCATGATCGAGAGATGCCACGAATGTCTCAACAGTGACAAGCGACTGAAGATCAGACAGGCGTCCATGATTCCCACAGAAACACCGGAAGCAGTATGGTCAAAGGTGGGACTACACTTTATAGGACCATTGGAGGCCATGGCGCCCAAGCATCGCTATGGCATAGTGCTGGTAGACTACTTATCAAAGTGGGTTGAGGCTGAGTTCGCCCCCAACATCACGACCGCCACCGTAATTGAAGTACTCACTGCCAACTTTCAGAGGGAAGGACTCCCCAATGAGTTAGTGACTGACAATGGGGTGCAACTTATATCCAGAGACATGGAACTGTTCTTGAAGAAGCACAATGTACATCAGAAGAAAGCGGCATTGTATCATCCCCAAGTCAATGGCTTGTGGAGAGGGCCAACAGGTTCATAAAGGGAGCCATTCAACTAGCGACCACATCAGGAATGAATCCCCTCAAAACGACCAAAGAGGCCATCGCAGCCCACAGACTGACTCCAAATGGGATCACCCAAATCTCTCCGTTCCACATGTTGAGAGGGAGGAGAGCAGCCTCCACCCTAGTGCCACCTTGGTTGGCCAGAGTAAGAGAAGACGAGGAGGTAGACATGTCAGAGGTGGTGTGGAGAATAGAGAACAGCAAAGCACGCATGAAAAGTTGGAGTGGCAGAAGAAGGACAAAACAAAGGTCCGATGTAAATGAAGGAGACTGGATTAAAATACACTTGCCGACCAAGGATCACGTCACGGGTTCAAAGTTCAGCAGACCTGTGAAAGTAATCCACAGAGGAACGAACCACGTCCGCACCGAAGACGGACGCACATGGAACATAGAGAGTAGCCATGTTTGGGAAAAAAAGCAAGACAGAGACCAGCCCCATAGAAGACCCGAGACCGAGGAAACAAAGGATAAAAAGAGAGAAGAAGAACGAGAGCTGGAGACAGGCAGAAGTGAAGCTGAAGGGAACAAGAGTGAAGCAGATGCACATGCAGGAGAACAAGAAGATGACCAGAAGCAGGATGCCCACGGAGAAAGAGGTGATCGACCGCGAAGGGAACCCAGAAGACCGGTGAGATACAGTGACTATGTTCTGCAGTAATATGTTTTGCATTATCAGAGGGAGGCGTGTAGAGCTATCGCGAGACCCTGGCCGCGAGAAGTGGAAGCGGATCCCCAAGGCTGCCCGCGCGGCCTACGAAGGGAACAGAGTCACGGAGCAAGACCAGCTCCCGTGTGCTCCTCCCCTTGACTGGCGATTGGTCCCTCACAAAGACTAAATGGACATTTCTCCACCTGGACACCATCAGGGCCAGTTGCCTTATGTTGCCACAGAGTTACTTATGAATATTTACAGTGATGTATTAGCCCAATAAAGAAACCTTCACTGCAGCCACGCGGCCTCTGGATTATTCATTTCAGTGATTATACAACAACACGACTACCTTTCAAAGAATGTAGAGTGCAGAGGCCCTTGCCTCACGTGGACTGCATGTCCCAAAATCCACCTTTTCTTAGTACAGTGGGCATTACTGGACAACCTGTCCTGAATGTATTCTGCTACATTTAGGACACACGGGATTAATTACAACAAAATGTGACCTTTTATGTGGGATCCCACCCACTAGCGCACATGCCCCACAATGCGCATTGCTTTATTCAGCTTGAAAGACGCCTACATCTTTGAGCTGCAAGAAACTGGGTCTGTTCAGTACAGGTGCTTCACGTGACTCGGTGTCCTAAAATGCACACTGCTAAACTCAATACAAACAGGGCCGTCACGAGGCGGGGGGGGGGGCAAACTGCCCTGGGCCTCGCACTTGTGGGGGTCTCGCGGCCCCCTCTCCTAAGTGGAAGGCAACACAGTCTCCCGTGTCCTTTATTCACACGGGGGACTGTGCCGTCTCCTCTCTGCCCCCGCAATGATTTTGCGGTTTGTTGGAAAGCCTTTTGGCTCCGCAACAAACAGCAAAATAATGGGAGACAGCAGGGCTCAGAAGTGATCTCTGCTGCCTCCCTTCATTCAGCTGAAAACGTGGACATTCTGATTGACAAGCAAGGACTCCTCTCCTGTCAGTCAGTGTGTTCATGTTGTCAGCGTGATCACGCTGACTGATGGGAGAGGAGTTCTCTTGTCAGTCAGTATGTTCACGTTGCTCAGTGTGACCATGCTGACTGATGGGAGAGGACTCCTCTCCTGTCAGTGTGTTCACGTTGCTCAGTGTGACCACGCTGACGGATGGGAGAGGAGTTCTCTCTTGTCAGGCAGCATGTCTACGTGTCGGCTGCTTGGATGCTTTTTAAGGGTGCATGGAGTTAAGGTAAGTGTTTTTATTTTAAATTAAGTGTATGTGTATTTAAATTAAATGAGTATGTATATGTGTATGTATGTATGAATGCATGCATGCATGTTGGTGTTTGTGTCAATGCTGTGTTTGGTTTTATGCATACATGCATGTATGGAGTTGTGTAACCGGTGGATGAATGCATCGGTGAAAGTGTTTTTTGTGAGTGTGTATTCAGCACCACCCCTATATGTAGCCGCCCTGGGTGCCACTTCATTAAAGAGTGGGTTCATTACAACAGAGGTGCACCTAGGCTAAAATGTCAGGTGGGAAAGGGGACTAACACTTCAAATGTTGGGAGAGGCGCTAACATCAGAGGCTGTGAGGAAGGGGCAAACTTCCTTGTGTGGGGGCACCTAACATATTTCCACATTTCGAATGAGACTATTCTGGTGAAGCTTCAATGTTACAAGCAGCTACCTCTTGCCTTCATTTCTGAAACGTCACACTGACGGACCGCTTTGAGAATGAGAGGTCTCATTTCACCACTTCCCTTCTAATTACTCCCCTAGCATGCAAGTGCTAACCCCACATCACGATTTCAATTACATAAAAATGTATGGATATGAATGCAGGAGCTAACGGTGAAATGACTTCTCATGGCCATGCTAATCCCTATGGCAATTCTCGCCCAGTTCCTGCCCTCACCACCCAAAACGCCTCCTCACTGGAACTCTTTGAGCTAGCTTTAAACATGCCTGGCCATCAAACTTTGCCCTCAATGTGCCAGCAAGTGTTTCCTCAAAGGAGTCTTCTGAGAGTTCATGACTTCATTGGAGTTGTAAACACGGAACTGGTGTAATAAAAATGTCTTAATCAGGTCTGCCTTTGGCCACTCAATTTAAAAACACACTTCTTGTCTTCCGCTGAAGTTCTTTTAAAAATTAGCATTGGCAAAGCCAACAGTTTTGGCTTGTGTATAAGTATTAGGCATTTACCAGGCGCTGCTATTAGCTGCTCAGGTACTCAAACCATGTTGCACTGGCACTATCAATGGCCAGCTAACACCAATACAGAAGTGCCTTTCCCATGCCTACATGAATGCCCAAACTGTTAGCATTGCCAATGCTCCTTTTGCTTTACCCTTGATGCACAGGACTATGCATCTAGGTTAAAGCAAACATACTACTTGGCTAAATTGGCCCACATTGAATGTAGGCCAATCTAGCCATTAATAACACTTATGGTACACAGTCACTTTCTATGGCATGGCATTTTTACTGGCTGGGAGTCCGTACATGGTAATAATGGCATATATTGATGCATCCTGCATCGACATAATTAGAACAACCAGCATGAATATATTTTTATACTGGTATATCTCATGTGGAAAGGCCGCATGAAATGTATTGGAAAATGTTCCTATGCACAATTTGTTATTTGCAACTATTGGGAATTTCCATGTTCTTCCATACAAAACCAATTGCAAACTGTATGGATTTCTGCCAAATTTTGCAAAGAAAGTGCTCTAAAATGCATACTTAACCCAGTGTTTCAAACATTTTCTTTGGAGTGAGAACCCCACCCCCCCCCCCAAGCAACCCTTGTTTGGTTTGGGCTCTCTCACTGTGCTCTGTTGATCCTGCCTAATTGGCACAAACATTTAAATCTCTTAAATTCAGAAATGTACCAGCCTCCACTGTACATCATTTTTCACTGTGTATGATGTGTGTTTTAATGCGCACACGGGCAGGGTGCTCCTTAATGATATGATATGGCATTTATAACATGCCTGTACACAGGTGTTTCTAGGCGCGACAAGGCAAGGAGGGAGAAACAAAAGAGTAGGACAAAACAGATCTTACTAGGTCTTGTGTCATTCACATCGCGCAAGAGCAGGGAAGGGGGGAGGGGAGAAGTGCCGAGGGTGGGATAGGATGCAGAGTGCAGGAA
Organism: Ambystoma mexicanum; assembly: GCF_040938575.1. Classification (NCBI taxonomy): domain Eukaryota; kingdom Metazoa; phylum Chordata; class Amphibia; order Caudata; family Ambystomatidae; genus Ambystoma; species Ambystoma mexicanum. The sequence continues at coordinate 874,970,928 of NC_090936.1, forward strand.
CAAAGGAGAAACAAGAGTGCAGCCAATGGGTGCCAAGTGTGGGTACTCATAAGTGCAGCCAACAGGCGGAGAATAAGAGCAAGAGCGGGGACTGTAGGGTTAGAGATACAGACCACAAGTGCAGGGGAGCCAAGAGGCAGTGCGGGATTGCAATGGGACAGGGAGGAACCTGTGCCAGAATTTAGAGCTTGACCAGGTGACCAGTGCATGGATCAGGCAGGTGATCAGCAAGGGAGAGGAAGAGAGAAGGCAGAAGCAAAGAGACACATCTTGAGGTGCTTCCGAACCGGAGATGGTTGTCCTCCAGTTTCAGCGAGGCAGGAGGCTGTTTCCAGAGGGAGGCCCCACCCCAAGAAAGAGATCTCCCTCAGCCCTTTGCTTGAAAAAGTGACTGACCCTCAGAGAATTGGAGGTGGCGCAGTGGAGAGCTCAAGCCATCTTATATATATTTATTCATATCATAAAAAAGTTAGTCTGGCATGAACCTTTCTTCAGTAGAGAAATCTAACTTTGCTGTAGTTGATTTGGAGTTGTATTAATAAACCATATTTGAGATCCTGCACACAAACTCAAGGTGAGATTTCTCCTGTTTGCGGATGTGCTGCTGCCGAGTGCAAAAAATTGTAAGGGGGCCTCACCAAATGATTTGCCTTGGGCCTCACCACATCTTCTGACAGCCCTGAATACAAATGCCTTCACTGGAGTCAACAGTCCACAATGCACTCTCTCAAGTTGGCAAAGATGCCCCATTCTGATGGCCACTAGGCCCAGAATGCACTTTGCCCACTCCATGCACAGCAGCCCCTAGAACTATGTTGCTCAGTTTGAACTTGTTTCACTAGTTATTCCAGTCCTTGCTTCTGAGGGCGAAATCTCGTAAAATGTATTCTGCCTTATTTACTAAAGATGTCCCTTCGTACGGTAGTTAACTAAATGCACTAAGCCTACAAAAATGCATTCACGCTTACAGGAAAGACTGCCCCGAATTTCACACGGCTTCCATGCGTTTTCTAGAATGCATTCTGCCTCACTTAGCTCAGAAGGCCTGAGGCTCCAGCCACCAGAGCAATGCTCCCGAGTCCGCCCACATCACTTGGCCCCCTACAGGGTAAGTAAGGGCAAGGCCTGGGATGAATTTCGCATTAGGCGGAAAAGGACGGGTAAGGAGCTGACAAGCTCATTAAAGGCAGGAGCAGATGGCCCGCCACTGCCTACAGGAGAGTATTGATACATGGAATCGCCTCACTGTGGACGCAAGGGGTGGGGGTGGGGGGGGGGGAGGGTGAATGGATGGCCAGCGCAAGGTGGGGATGGAGCGACAGCGCAAGGGGTGGTGAGGAGGGACAGCCTAAGGAGAGAGGAGCGACAACACACAGGAAGGAGCAGCAGCGCAAGTGCGGAGTGACATCTATTGGCAGTTTGTATAATTGCAGCCTTTGGCTGCAGTGGTCCTACATTGTAGTTGTTATGAAGGTGACGAACGGAGACCCGAAGGGAAATGGAGGAGGCACCCCGATAACCGGGGCAGGGGCCTTCCTCCTTCCGCTCTCTCGTCCCTCCCCCCGCGGGGGCAGGGGAGAGGGCGGCAAGAGGCAGAAAAAGAGCGCCAAGCGCTGCAAAAGCCCGCGAAGGGCCACAAAAGAAAGGGGAGGAGCTTGGGATTCATAAGCGGCAGGCGCCCGGCACAGGAGCACTTGCAGCTCTTCCAGCAGCCGGGCGCCCGCCAAGCATGAGAGGATTTTCGTCCTTCCATTTTTGTTTCCAGTGGGACGCCCGCCTTCAGAGGACTTCGTTTTGGTTCGAGTTGATCCTGCTGCCGTTCCGGGATGGAAGAGCTCCGGGTGCAGCGTTCGTGGAAGGAGGGTCCGTTCATTCTTGAGCGGAGCGAAGGAAGAAGGAGAGGATACGATGGAGCGTTGTGGCGAGGGGCGAAACCCCAATGAGCCAGATCAGGGTAAGGAGTTGTCGGCCATACAAGAGTGCAGCCGTGGCAAAGAGTAGGATCGGGGAACAGGTAGTAAGCATATTCCTCGGTGCTACCATTAAGTACGGCCTTGGTTGGGTAATAATGATAATATAATATGGGGGCGGGGATGGTGTGGAAGGATGAGTCAAGTTTTGATATTACACATCCACCCCCGGGACTACATACACCGAAATGCAGTGGGCAAAAGCGCCAAGGCACAGGTATAATGTGGGTAAGGTAAGCGAATGAAGTGGCAATAAGGTGCCCAGCTGGCGAGTCTGTTTTGGTGGCCGTAACGGGCGGATGGGTGACGGGAAGTATGTGCTCAACGGGTCCAGCGGGGCTGGTCGGTGTTGTTGCAGCGGTCGCACTACCGAAATTCTGGAGACCCCTGTGCGGCTATAGGTTAGGGGGCGAGTGAGGTGAAGCCACGCGGCCAATGGCGGCGAGGCAGTAGGCTGTACGGCAGGTAAAAGTTCATCACACGTGTGGCATTGTACTATGAATTAGGTTTTTCCCAGGAACGTGAACGTGTCGATTCGTTAAAGATATATATATATAAATAATAACGACGTTGAATATATATGTAACGTGTAGAGTATACTGCCATCAAGGACACGAGTAGGTAGTAACAAGGGGCTCTTGGATCAGAAGCCACGGGGAGTAGGAGATGTGCAACGGGACATCAAGGAGATATTTAAACAGTTAGTGCGCGATTTCGGCCTTCACTGGACACGGATTTGGGGTTTACTTGGAATCGCCGGCATCGAAGCAATTCGGGTGCTGGCGCCAGAGATAGGAAGGGGGAGGCGGGGAATACCGCATCCTGGCAGATGGGTGGGGCAAATGGTGGGACACCCCACCGATCGCGTTTGGGGACCTCTGGGCGAACGACGTTGGGCGCAGCATTCAAAACTAGGGCGCGCTTAGGTCGACAAACGGGAACAGGAAAATGCGCGCGATGGGAGTGGGAATTGCTGTTACAGGCAATATTGAGGGTTAGGAGGAAGCGTTCCAGGGAAGGAGATGGCCAGTTGCAGTGAGGAGGGAGCGGAACTCACCAGAGTGTTGCAAAGAGAAAGGTAAATACCACTGCTAGGGAGTTATGGTGCTAGACGCGGGTGCAGTCACTGTAATCAGGCAAGGGGCGTCTTAAAACGAGGTGAATATCTGAAGAAGTGGATGTTTTGTCTGAAATGTATAGCGTATTGGGCTCTCTCTAGTTTGTTCAGGAATCAGCACTGGGGGCACGCGTGACGGGGGCTTAAGTATAGCAACGTTACTTATTACCTAAGGTTTCACAAATTCCACGGTGTGGGGCAAACCGTTCTTGCAGGGGTTTTCATGAATAGCAAGGGGTTTAATAGAGAGGCGCGAGGCGACCCCAGAGCCCTGTCTACATGCACAGATTGCGGTTCCCGCGGGCTCCCCAAGGGAATGCAAGTCTGCAGGCGAACGCAATGCGGTCGTGCGAGTTGTATTGTCTAATTGCCTGCAAGTTACATATTGAAGGTATTTGCCGTTTATTACTAATGGGGAGCGGTCGGCATGATGGGTGAATTGGAATTATGTGGTTCAACGTTGGCAGTGCAAAGTAAAGGGTGGCCTAGAGATATTCGGCGCTCTGGTGTGAGCTTCAGTGTCACGGCTTATGCGCTGTATTAGTGTCCCGCATGGGGAACGCAGGCTAGGTCGACCTAGTGAGTGTCCCCACTTTCAAACGGGACATTTTGGGATGCATTACGATTAGATTGCAATCTCTTTCTCTCAACTGGAATGACAAAGTCACAATGCCCCACCCCAGCCACCCGCCCAGGAACTCCAGTTCCTTTATCTTTTCAGTTCTAGACGAAAGTGATTACTTGGGAGTGAGCATTCCCTCGTGACCGGAATGGTGTGATCTTGGACAAATCCCGTTGGGGTCATTTGAAACGGGCTGCGGGGAATGGGTGGAGGAAATACAAGGGGCAATGCTTTATCGCCTCGATTTGAAGCACGCTTCAGTTCATTTTCCAGGACAGAAAAAGCTGAGAATATTCGAGGGGCAGGGTTGACATGTTTCTTTGAGCACTACATCTGCGTTTTACGTAGCACGGAAGGGTAGACAGGGTGCTGTGGCTGTGCACTGCTTTCTTGGCGGCGTATCAAGAGGACAGGCACAGCAGAAAGGATAAGGTAATTAATGCGGTGCTGAGTACCCATAGTCTATGTCCCAATGGGCTTCGGGCGCTGCACATTTGAATTGATTTAATGGTGGGCAGAGTTCTCCCCATTGCCTCGCTTTATAGGTCTGAATCCCCGAATGCATCAACAAGCATTGAAAAAGCCTGCAGGTTGGGCTTCGGTGTAGCTAAGGGGTGGACCTTTTCCATGCAATGCCGCACCATTATGAAGGATAAAGAGTTTTTAAAGTGGATTCATTTATTTGGCGTAGGTTATTGCGGTCAACACTTGCACGCTTCCCGGCCGCCGTGCCAGTTTAATGTGACAATTAAGGGTAATTACACTCAGAATGACTCAGAGCTGCCGCCATAAGCATAAGTTTAAGGTCTAAGATTAGGAACCTTTTTGTGGGATAATACGGTTTCAGGCTTCAAGGCTGAAAGACAATGGAGCCCGGCAGAGGCAAACTCAGCCTTTTTATCCTTCCGAGGTTGATAAATGAGCACCACACACTGGTCAATAATGAGCAGCGCTCAGACACCGGAGGGTTTGTAGCGCTGTAGAAATGCTAAATTAATTAAATTTTTATTTTTAGGTTCAGCGTCCTCTTGGTCTTTGGAAATTCAATGGGTTTGATGCGGGGAAAACGAGAGCCAGGCATTATCTTTACATCAAGTGATAATTTTTCAGGTGAGGTCAGCTCGGGGGGAGCAGGCTGGACTTGGAAGCAAGATGACACAGAGCAACAAAAGTTTGATCCCATGTTAGCGCTTGGGAACCTCTGGGTATTAAGCGCATTAGAAAAAACCTATCCTCCCACCAACGTTCCAAATGATATAAAGCAGGTTAGGAGAGGATGGGAGAATAGGCCGGGGAGGCAATAAGGGCACGGAGGTAGATGGATACCCTTGTAGGCAACCATATCTGGGCAGATTCTAGTGGGCATGGGATGGGACATATCTGAATTGGCCAGGGGGTGAAGGTTGCCGGGGCACTCAGGTCAGTGGCCGATCCACCGAGGTCAATGCACAGGAGGGCATACCCTATAAAACAGGTTGTCCAGGCTGGGCCATGGTGGGGTACCTTATCACCGCAGGGCATGGTAGTTGCAAGGGCATTGATGCGGGGGTGAGGGCTCAGGCTAGCCATTGGGCTGCAGAAGTGGTCAGGAAAGTTACTAATACACAACGCAATATATTGGGCTTGCGCACATGGGTCAGTTCGGTGGAATCAATATAACACCACTAGTATGTGGCAAAAGGTGGGATAAGTTGAACCTAAAGACAAGTCAGTATGTACAGTAGCTTCGTGTATAGACTCCACTACTCGGGAGTCGGACCAGCGCCTCTTGGGAGCCTAACACGGCAGGGGCGTCTGGTGGTGGCAGCGAGGGCTCCGCTTCCTCGAACAAATGGCTTTCTCTCATCCCGAAAACACCTGCAAGGGCAGGGAGGTATCAGGCACGGAGGGTTGAGAGAGTTGTGCCTACGAAGGAGATGGTTGGATAATGCAAGGAACGGAGTCGGACCAGCGCCTCTTGGGAGCCTAAAAACGGCAGGGGCGTCTGGGGTTGGCAACGAGGGCTCAGCCTCCTCGAACAAATGGCGCTCTCTCACCCCTAAAAAACACCTGCAGGGGCAGGGTGTTACCAGGCACGGAGTGTTGGGAGAGTTGTGCCTAGTAAGGAGATGGTTGGAAGAGAAGGAGGCAGTTGGCTTCAAAGCAGTGGCAGAACCAGGAGCCGGTGGTGCGAGAGCAGGTCAAGGAGGATGGAAAGGTGGGGGGGGGGGGCTGAGGTACCCCAGGATCAGGCACAACTGGCAAAGGTGACATCCCTGGTCAAAGAAGGATAGAAGGACTGGCACCGGGCAGCAAGGTGTACACAGAACTTTCTAGAGTTACAAATTAGGAAAAGGGGGAGCCACGGTGGGCGGTAACCCACCTTTGGCGTGGCGGTGTTGTGGCGACCAATGAGAACAGAAAGACTCCGAATGAGCCATTGCTAAACCGGAAGGGGCTTCACCCATTCTGGACCGCGCCTCCTGGGAGCCTAAACGGCGGGGGTGCCTGGCGGTAGCAATTGGGGCTCAGCTTCCCCCCAACAAACAGCGCTCCCCCAGTCCGCAAATACCTGCAGGGGCAGGCGGTTCTCAGACTCGAAGGTCTTGGGGGAGTTGGGCCTGCAATGGACATGGATAAAAAGGGGGAAGCAGGACGAGGAGCAGTCGCCGCATCTTTGGAGCTATTTTCAATATCTGTTTGCTGTAGTTATAGATATGTGTGAAAATAAATCTGCGGCCTTGTTATGCCAAACCAAAGGAAAACGTCTCATTCAGCACCTTACTGGAGGGGAAAGGAAAGGGGCTGGCAAGAATGAGTAATGGGTGATGCATATGGTATAGCTGATGGACAAATGCCCAGGTTATGTTATGGGTGCTTAAATAGCGCTGGCAGCACGCAGGCATCAGGGCGCTGATGACATACAACATGTACTGGTCGCACCTGGGACTCGCAAAATAATCTCAAAGGGCTCTTTGTTTCCTAACAGTTAAACATTACTTAAAGAGGCACGTCTTCAGGCATTTCCTGAACGTTTGGTAGTTCTTTTCCAGCCGCAAGATGGGTGGTAATTTGTTCCACTGTTGTCCAGCATGAACTGAAAAGGATCATACCTGCCTTAAGATTATATCTTGGCACGTTAAGCAATCCTTTGTCCGCTGAGCGTAATTGTCTCCAGGGATTGTATCTTACAAATTGCTTCTTGAAGTAGAGGGGGGCATCTAGTATGGATCTCAATAGGACTTCTTGCAAGGACACCTATATGTTGTCCGTGGTACTGCACGTATCCAGTGACCAACAACCTGCAGGTGTCCTTGCAACTCATATTATTGGAGCGGTGCAGTACCACTGATAAGATACAGATCTCCTGAGGACATCCGTATCTTGTCAGTGGTACTGCACTGTAATGCACTGTTCCAAATAATTATTGCTTGTATGGTAACCGTATCCAGAAAGGGAAACCTACATGTAGCCCAAAATAAAGCCCAATTCCCTGGCAGTGAAAAGATCGATCATTGCGCCATTCCAGCTTCGGAAGTGACACCATGGCATGGTACAGAACCCCTGATTGGGAGAAAATGTAAACAAGCCACTATTGAATTACATCAGCGTAATAAAACAAGAAATAGCATTTTGTTTGTCGGCCAATTATGCCACAGCATTTCAAAGTTAGCTTTCTGGTACCCCTTTACTCTCTCTCGTCTCTCTTCTCTAGCAATGATGTTGCTGATAAAATGCAACACCAATAAATGAATGCTCCTTGCCTTCCCAACCAGAAATCAACAAAGTTGCTGCCTTCCCAGAGAGAAATCAATGAAGTTGCAAACACTTCCATGATTTCCCCCTAATCCCTAAGGTCGAATGTAAAGCCCAGCATCTCCTTGTCCTCTGCCTGTGTTTTTACTTTCACCAGATTAGGAGGCAGAAGAACCCAGGCGGGAGAGCTGTAAGGAATGTGACGAGAAGGGTGAACTCGAGTAATGAGGATTACCGTACGTAATCGGCCATTACCTCTGCGTCCACTCTTGTCTCATCAGAGTCCTTACTAAATGAAGATATTGCAAGCAGTATACGTCTGCCGAGTAAACAAGGATTACAGTACTTACAAGTGCGCGAGGAAACAATATGTGAAAAGCACATTATTAAGGCTCTGCACGATGAATGAGTGACCCAATCGTTTGAGAGGAAAACTGTAATTATATGCCACTGCTATATGTATATACGTGAAACTACCCACTCATACTGGTGGATGGTTTGAAGTTTGCAAAGAACATTTCCCTGGATGTAGCCCCGTCTGTGGCTTGCGTGTCTGGAGAGGAATGGTTGCGGACCAAACCCTCTTAGAATGCCAAAGAGATATTAATTCAATAAAGCATTGATCAGCTGCCTTGGGTAGAATGTTGTATTGATGGACACATATACTTACCACTGACAGGCCATTGTTGAAAATGTACTCGCCCATCAGCTATTTCATCTGTGGTGAATCAGGTCCTGGGATCGAACTGAAGATTAGATGAGCAAGAGCGAAAAGCAGCTCCTTGGAATCTGGCATTAACAGGTGAGCAGGAGCTACCAATGGGGAACCAGGAGCTAGTACATAACATTCCACAATATAACTTCAACATGCTTATTTTTTATGAACCCTTCTGCTTTAAATGTCATATGGATGTGTCCTAATGATTATTTATAGATTGTCCCAAATGCACAGAGTAAATTCACCTAGATGTGTTTGTCATCAGTTGGCCTGGGATGCCCGAAGTAGCTCATGGTAGCTGTTGGTGCCAAGCTAACCAGACTCTTATAGGCTACAAGCAGGAGCTAAATAGCTTCCAGCTACCCTCATTTTCGAACCCCAAACCATTCAATGACATCCATTGCCTGCTGAAGTCTGGGGTGCCCTGGCTTGGTCACCCCTTGACACTGGTACCCGACATTCTGAGATCAAACCTGAAGTCTGTATGTATCTTAGACAGTTGACAAGGAGTTAACACATGCATATGCATTGGAAGAGTAGCCATGGGTTCCCAAGTAACACATTAATTAACAAGGCAATCGGATAATGAATAAATAATTGACAACAGATATAATACATTAGCCACTCTGGGGCGAACCACAATCTTTCTGTATAATTAGTGGTAAAAGCCATTTAACGTAAGAAGAGAGAACATTTCACCATGGTCAAAAGGATGAAGTTGATATTTGACAGGAATACACATTTATATGCATGGAGATAATCCAACTGGCTCAAAAGTTAGCCTAGATCAACATGGACAGTACACTCTGGACATTTTTGGAGCATCACAGTTCATTGACCCCTAGGCCGGAATGGAAATTCCTTCTCCCTAAATTGGTACTCCTATTCAAGTAGAATTGAAAGAGAGAATCAAAACACTGACAAATCCTGCATAGTCCACACATTAACCCTACCTAAAGTCTCCTCCCAGGTTGCCAGGGAAAGGTAGAAGCTTCCTGATCCTGACCATGGGGGCGGTATTACTCAGGAGAATCGCCTGGGAAGCGTAGGGCCCCAGGGGAACGGGAGGACTTCATGGGATGAGGCGTGGTATTTATCTTTCTCAAAGAAGGGAATATAATTGATAACAGAATATGTAATGGGTTGTTGTCAAAGAGAGCTTTTATTCCCTCAAACTGTCAGAATGTGAGTGAAGACAATTATAACCAGTCTTGTATTGGGAGTAAGAAAAACCCCTTTAAAGTAACTGACATTGATGAAAATAATGTTTAAATTTTGCCAATTTAGACCCTGAAAAAAACCATTCTTCTGTAAAGCCAATACTTCATTGAATCATTATGATACTCCTTTAGGTAATGTTAAGGATTTCAATCGGGTGACGCACACCTTGGTCTCGGCCTAGTATGCAGCGCACGACTGAAATGCTTATCTCTTTATATTATATAGATTCAATATTGAGATGGAACACCACTCATATCACACCCCCTTTTCAAACACCCCGGGTCACAATGGACCATGAACCAGGCTGGTTGGTAAAATACAATTTTTATTTATATTAAAATTCAAAAGAAATCATACACTTTTTAATATGGGGCAGCAATCACCAATGGGGTGATAATTACAATGAGAATGTGAGCAATGCATGGGTTTGAACCTTCTAGTGGAACATATACACAGCACAGCGGAATAGGAGCACTTTTTGATTTAGGAAAGATGGCACCCAAGTTGGGATTTCCCCATGCAATGTTCCCTCAACCCACAAATAATCAATTCTGAGTGGATAAACTGAAGCAGCAGGTAATTAGGAATAAGAAACAGGATTTTAAACCCCTTGCAATGTTATGAAATGACACTCGGAAATGGAAAAATAATGAATGTGTGTTTAAAAACCTTAAAGCAAATATAATTCCTCACTAAAGCAACAATGCAAAGACACTAATAACAAAGAAAGGATTACCAAGAGCATACAGTTCAAAAATTTGTGGAACGTTTAAAACCGATTGCAGCAAAATGACATGTGTAAAAGTTGCACTTTTTCAATTCCCTCCTTAAATTACCCAAACGGTTTTTAATAAAAACGGGTGAAATACACTGATTTGGAGTGCGGTTGGGGGATAGAGGTATATCCCCGGGATATTCTAGACGTGAAACTAGGTTTCTAGCTGGTAAATTGGAGGAGTTATACAAGATATAAAAAGGTGCGCTTTGAGTAAAGTGAAGCCGTGAAATAGAAAAGGAAATCAGTTGTGATGAGAACAGTTTTACTTTAAACTAGAGTAATCAGCCTAGCCCACCAAAGGGGGACACAATAAGGTCCAGGGTTGATTCGCGATTTCAACCCTTTCATCCCAGCGCCCAACCCTGGCGGAAACCAGTCCGATCACTCGAAATAGGACTAATGGCTTAGGATTACACAAGACAAAATTACTGAAGAGATGGCGCTAGCACTAAAAATCAAGGGCAGGGTTGCAAGAACGAGTCTGACAGTTTCAACAAGTTATCAGGATAAGGATAGGATGACTTAGAGAGTGCAGCGAAGGACCAAGGCAAGACAAGGTATACTATGGATTTCTATGGGGTGGTGATTTATACTCCCAGTCCACCTTTTTAGTTTTGGGATTTTTGGACCATCAATAGGTTCTGGTCACCACACGGCGGCGCGCCTGGCAAACAGCTGGGCAGTTCTGGTTACCGGATGGCACTTCTGGACTGGCAATTCTGGTCACTGGATACTAAAGAGCCACTGGATGTTAAAGATCAACTGGATTGAAGGATTGCTGCAGGCATGCAGGTTTCTAATGGGAGATTAGTGGGTTTTCAGATTTGAGGCCTTGCTGGGAATAGGATCAGCACTGCTTGGGTTTTGCAGTGGGCCCTGGAGTAGGGTCAGCAATGCTTTGGCCTTGTAGTTCAGGATCAGTCGGGTATGAGGCCTTCTTCCATCAGAGAGCGGTGCGTCACACTCCTCTGGCTGTCTCTGGTTGGAACGTGGACCGACATCCCCAGCTATCCCTGAGGTCTTCCTTTATGGTGTGGAGCAAAACCCCGGATTTCCTTTGGTTTCTGCTTTCCCGGTCCCCGGGGAGGTCCTCCTTGGTTGTGACGTTGCAACCAGTACAAGTCTATGAAAGAAACACAAACCGGTTACTACAATTTCCCACTAACTGCCCTCCAATAGGGTGGACAGCAATGGGATACGCATATGTTCAATACTGACAGTTGACAATGGAGAAAAAGACTCCCTGTTACATAATTATATCCATAAATCCTATCGGTTCCCTTCTGGTTCTTCTTTTTCTTATTCTCATGTTTCAGATGTCTCATCTATTTGATTCTCTCTAGGCTTCTCAATTTGTTGCAAAGTGTGCCTGGGGTGATAACTCTTTAGCTGATTAATATGGACCCATTTCACTTCTGTCAATTTGCCTTCGGAATGCGGATTCTGTAGGCGACAGGTGACATTTTATCTACAATTTCTAAAGGACCTCACCAGCTTGGTAAAAATGTATGCTCTCTGGTCTGGTTCCTTTGAAAATTGTACAAGTAGACCCTGTCTCCTACTTGGTATTCCTTTTTGGTTGTTTTTAGATCATATTGAGTCTTCATCCCCTCTGCAGATCTTTCTAGATTCCGCTAAGCGTAAGCAAAAGCATGTTGAAGGTGTTTTCTTAGATTCTCAACATACTCATGAGTTGTGGAGGCGTTAATCAGTGTCTACTCCTGTGTTCTATAGAGCAGATGCTGAGGTAGCACCATCCTTCATCCAGTCATCAGCTCAAAGGGAGACATATTAGTTGCAGAAGAAGGTGTAGATCTGATGGCCATCAGGACAAGCAGTAATCTGATGTCCCAACTTGGCCCAGAGTCTGCCACAAATGTTTACAATGCTCAACAATGGTTTTATTGTACCTCTCAACTCCACCACTAGAGGACGGCGGTATGCAATATGATGTTTCCTTTTTACCCCAAGTATCTCCCACATCTTGGTCATCACTTCGCTGGTGAATTAACTACCTCGGTCTGACTCAATCCTTTGGGGTAGGCCAAAAAACGCAAGATGATGTGATTGATCATCAGGGCAGCTGCTGTTTCTGCCCTGCGATTTGGGGCCGGGAGACATTCCACCCATTTGGTAAACAAGCATGTTACGGTTAACATGTACTTGTTCCCCCTATAGGAGCGAATTACGGGCCTGATGAAATCTACTTGTAAATCTGACCAAGGCAGTGTCACCCCCCTCTTCTGGAGAGGAGCCTGGTGAGTGAGTGATGTTGGCTGAAATTGTGCACACACAAGACACCCCTTCAAGTATTGGTCGAGGTCCTGCCCCAATGTGTGGTAAGTATGCAACCTCTCGCAAGATTTCTAAAGTAGTGTGAAACCCACGATGACCGGCTGTGGACGCATCATGGGCGTGACTTATCATCAGGCTTTGGAATGAGGTAGGGACCATACACTGGTCACAGCCAGATATGGATCTCCTTACCAACAAACCGTCTTGGATTCGGAACATTTTTGGACATTTCATCAACACTCCGAGTTCCTCTTTCCCAATGTAAGATTGGCATCCATCCGGGGAAAGTTCTCAGGGTCCTCAATGTGTTGATAAAATGTACCAATAATCGGATCCCCTTTTTGTGCCGTGATTAAATCAGCATCTGGGGTCTCCTTACTCCTATGGGCAGTTGAGAGTTCATTGTGAGCATTTGTCTGGGACCTAGTGATAGCAGTGACCTGGATTTCCCCCAACTGGGACTCCATCTCAAGGAGATCCCCCCCCATGGATTGCTCTGGTTTTGGCCAACTGATCAGCAAGGTCGTTTTCCAGTTTTGTCTGTCCTCTCTATTATGGAATGACCCTTGATCTTTGTCCAATAGATGGTCATCCCACTAGAGGTGACCAAATCATCAATATTTTGGATAAGCTTGCCATGTTTCAGCGGTTTATTGTTAGCACATAGCATGCCTCTGGTTTTCCAATTTACCAGGTGCTCCACGAACCCGTTCTGGACATAATCTGAATCAGTGATTATGACCAGTTCGTGGAGTTGGTGTTGGACGGCAGTGAAGATGGCTTGATGAACTGCCATCAACTCTGCCACCTGACTACGGCAGGGACCGATTTTGTACCCAGCGGAGGGTTGTGGGACATCATTCACCCAGACATTCCCAACGCCAGCCACCAGTTCCTTTTCCCCGTTGTTGTCAACATGGTAGGAGCACCCGTCCACATAAACGGTGGGCATTCCCTCGCAATTGTCTTCGTAGACTTTGTGCAGGGAATTCAGGTACGCCTCCAGGTTGTCCTGGGTTTTAAGACTTTTGGCCTCGAGACCGTTTTCTCCGGCAAAATCATTCAAATCAGCCAGAACTTGCGTGAGGGGACTCTTCTTGTTTTGGCCATATCTGACCTCCACAGGAAAACCTTGCATTGACAGAATCCAGGAAGTAATTCTGGAATTACTCACATTTTCGGATCGGATTCTGTCACTTTGGAGGTATTGCAAAGGCTGGTGTGGAGTCTCCACTATGATGTGTTCCCCCTGGATAAACGGGCGGCAATTCTTCAATGCCCACACCGTTGCCAGGAGTGCCTTCTCACAATCGTTGAATTTTTCCTGCACAGAGGATAACGTCTTGCTTGCATAGGAGATGACCTTATTGACCTTGTCATGCTTTTGATAGAATACTGCTGTCAAGCATGTATTCGAGAACCCTGTCTCCAAGAAGAACTCCATGTTTTTGACTGGGTAAGCTAGACAAGGCGCTTGTGAGAGGCTTCTTTGAGTTGCTTTACTGCCTCGGCTTGTTCTGGACGCCCCCACCCCCTTCAACAGATGGATCAGGTTTCTTGTGATCTCTGCGTAATCCTCGATGAACTTCCGACTGTAATTAGTCAGTCCAAGGAGGCTTCTTAGCTCACGCAGAGTTGTGGGGTCTTTCAATTTTAGGAGTGCTTCCACTTTCTTCTCCTGAGGACAGAGACCCTCGGGAGTTATCTCATGCCCCAAGAAGTTGACACATGTTCTGCACCACTGTGCCTTTGGAAGGATAGATTTGCTCCGGCAACCCTCAACTGTGTCAGAACATAACAGATTTCCGCTATGTGTTCCTCCACAGATGAGCTTTTTATCAGGACATCATCCACATAGGCCAGACTACCCCTTTCACCCAAGTCAGGCATGGCCTTATATAGGAAGATGTTGAATTTGTTGCCGGAGTTGATGTATCCAAAGGGAGTCCCGGTCCACGTGTACTGCTGCCCCCCCCCGAAGGTAAAGGCCAGCTTGTATTGGTCCTCCCTACTGACGGGCATGGTCCAGTACCCATTGGTCAGGTCAATGGCAGTGTATACCTTTTGACCCCTGGATCTGGGCAAGCCCCTGGTCAATGTAGGGGAGAGGCCATTGGTTAATATGGACCCGTTTATTCAGCTCCCTAAGGTCAACGCAGAGTCTCCACTGGCCGTTCGGTTTTAAAATCCCAAGCACCGGATTATTAAATGTGTTCTGGAATAATTATCCCACAGGACTCAAGGTTTTTGAGGATTTCCGTCAGGGACTCCATGGATGCGAGAGGCAAGCGGTATTGCTTCACAAACACTGGAGTCATTCCAGGGTCTGTGGGAATTGTTGTATGGATTTTGGTGCAACCACAGTCCTACAAGTCCACCGCAAAGAGATCTTGAAAATCTAAGAAAACCTGTTTCAACTTTTGCTTTTGCTCCGGAGTCTCGCAGGCATCAGCTAGGTTGACCCGCTTTTCAACCATCTGCCTGAAGCCTGGAAAGACTTCCGGTTTTGCCATCTCAGCGGCCTCCTCCAGCTGAGTGGAGAGGTCCCTGTATTCAGCTGGATAGAGGGTTTCAAGTTGGAGAGATAGTCCTTGTGGACCTGGAAGATCACCTCATCCTGCCTGATGTCACAGGTCACCTTTTCCTCACCATAAAGGCAGGAAGAGCACACTAGGAAATCCCGCCCTTGCCAGGTGTAGATCATGTCTGGCGGTAAGTCATTGTCACTGTCAAAACAGTCATTGGGGATTGGTCCTATCAGTTCATTACCTAAATCCATGGAAAAATGTCAGTCATCAACCACCATTCCAATAATGGTGCCTGTGCCCAGAGTGATACTCCTAAGGTCGCTGTTATCCATCAATATTGGAATGGTGTTGTGTTCTACATTGACTAATGGTGTTGGGTTTAACCCCAGCCCCTGCTGTTGGAGATGGACATTGAGGTGTACGTGTGCGTCAGAATTCTGCAGTTTGTCCTCTTTACATTTTTAATTCAAGTGGGAATTGTCCGGTCCGGGTCCGTCCTGGGATGGTGACCTCCTTTCCAATTTGAACTTCAACTGCATACGGCAGCAATTGGGCTGACCGAAATGACTTTTCTGAATCATCAAAATCTGTGGGATTAACCCCTAGTCGGGACCAGGCTTTTTAATTTATCGGGTGTAAATTAATGGCAAAACGATTGAGAATGTCACTGCCTAAATAAAATGCAGCAGGGACATCTTGTACAACCCAACAATTATTTACTATGCTTTTGTTTCCTATCGAAATTTTGAGCATACACCTGCTAGGCAGGAGATGTTTGTTTGGAATTGGGAGTTTCCAGACCCATTTCCCACTTATCGATCACTTTAAATGTGGGAATGGCTGGATCTTTTGGTAGCTTTCGGAACATGGCTTCACTGATGAAGCTCTTACCGGCTATCCGTGCGTGCCCTCCTAGTGGTTTGTGCAAAGGCGCGTTTGATCTCCTGCACAAATTCTCGTGGGGCCTGATCTTCCCCGCACTGCAGATTTGAGGCCGCTTTGCGAGCCTCTTGGGGGTTTCTGTGGGCGGAAAAGTGTTTCAAGATGGCCGCCCTATAGGTGGACCATCTTGAATGGTTCTGATCCTCCAGTCCAGCAAAGAAGCTGGAGTACCCGGGGAGAATGTCCATTTTACATACTCTATGCAGTTCTGGTTGTCTTTCAGATGAAAAGTGTCCATCATCTGCTCATTGAGCTCCAAGTGTTACCAAACAGAATATTTTGCATTTTTATGGTATGGGGTTATGAAACTCCTAATGGCCTTAATCTGCCTAATGGGGTCTTTTGTCATAACTCTTTGCCTTCTTTGGCCTAGTCACCCGAGTCCACTCGCCCTCAGACTCGGAGGCGCTACTACTTGAGGTCCCCTCATGATCATCTAGGCACTCCCCGATTCTGTGAGCTTGAGAGGGGCTCGCAGAATGGAGGAGCCTAGTTTCTCTACTCCTGTGGTGCTCAGGAGAGTAGTCTTCTGACTTTTCCCTGCTCCCAGGGTTGGCAGAGTATCCCTGCTGCCCTAATTGGGTAGAGGTCTTCAGGATGCTCTTATTGGGCCTCATTTCATTCGGTATTTCCTCAGATTGAACCAACTGGTCCCTTGGAAGCTAGTTTTTCCTGTGTATCTACTTCCCTGACTCTTCCCCTCATAAGAGTCGTCCTTGTCAGAGACATCAACCTTAATGTTTGGGTATCTTTACAGGGACGTCCGTCCATCACTTTCTGGAGGGTGCTGACCTGTCAGTTCCATCATTCTAGGTCTATTAAATTCTGATGGCCTCATGGTCTCCGGCTCATGTGAACCGGCAGCCATGAAGTCAGCAGTGCACCAAGTGTTAAATGGGTTTGAGTCCCTTAGTACAGAGGTCCTTATGCTATGATCAGGGGCTGCCCTGTCCCTCTCTACCTGTTCAGGGTCCCTTCAGTTAGGATTAAATCTAGCACCCTCTTTCTCCAGCCTTGCTAGTTTCTCCTTCTCAGCCTCTACCTCTTGATAGTAAGCAAAGATCTTAACCTTTTGCTCAGCTGTCGAGGCTTTACTGGCCTCTATGACCCGCTCTTGCGCTGCTACTTGTTTGTGGAGCCCATCATTCTTTTCACAGAGGGCCTCATTGTCTCTCTGCGCTTCCTGTATGGTTTGGAAATAGTGAGACAATTTCTGTTGCAGGAGACTCACCTCCTGAGTTTGCATCTTTGGTTTGAGTGCTCTCTTCTAGAGCACCTTCTACCCGTCTGGCGCGCTCCAGTAGATTCCCATACTCTGTTTTGAGTTCATTCAGTTTCTGGAGGGCTAACTCACTTCCCTGTAACTCTGTTAGTAATTTGCTTACTTCCTGGCATAGGGTGTATTTCTCCTGATTTAGGGTGCCTCTCTGTTCAGCCAGGTCATCCATTTGTTCTTGATGGTATTAAATTTCTGGCGCTTTTGATCGAATTCTGCTTGAGAGTGGAGGTCTCTCATAATTATTTTATTATTTTTCTCTTTCAAGCTTTCGACCTGATCTTTCAACATGGTTATTTGTCCTGAGCAGACCCTGTTATAGGTTAATTGTTGAGTCCTCTTCTGTTGACTCTCTTCCAGGGAGTCAACCTTTTCCTGACACTCTAGTCTTACTGTGTCTAATTGGGCCTCTTGGTCTGCATTATTCTGTTGTTTGGAAGACCAAGTCCTCTTTTAATTTTTTTGTGTAATTTCCGGATTCTACCTCCAACTCTTGGCTCTTTTGAAATTCTTGTTCTGCTACTTTTAGTTCAGCCTGGATTTGATTTAATAGTTCAGATTGATTCTGCGCTAGAGTTTCATTTTCCTCATGCCTTTCCCACATCACTCCCATGTGGAGATACATGTAGGCCGTGATTCTGTCAATTTTAATTTTTGGGGTCCTATATAATTCACTCAAAGCTTGGTGTAATAGGCCCCCGTCCTGCCATGTATCCAGGTTCATGGCGGTGACCTGTTGTGTTATTTCTTGTAGCCAGACTTTCATCCTGTTCTGGCCATTCACCTCTGACAAATAGCTTGTGCAAAAAAGGTGCTCCCTAGCCATATTGATTTCTACTACGGTCATTTTGGACATGTTCTTTCTTTATTAATTTATTTATGTAAGGGTAACCTGTATTTGATTGCTTTCTGTCTATTTTGGGTTTGATTTAGCTTTAATATTTAGACACAGGCCTGGTACTTTGTTTTTGAGGGGGTGCTTGTACAGTGTAACCCAGTATTCCAACCACACAAAGTAGCACTACCTTGGAGGTTAGTCTGCCGTGTTAGACTGCCACGGATGGTAACCAAACTCAATCCCGGAAGAGCCCCCAAATGTGTTAAGGAATTCAATCAGGCGACACACCTTGGTCTCGGCCTAGTACGCAGCGCACGACTGAAATGCTTATCTCTTTATATTACATAGGCTCAATATTGAGATGCTACATCGCTCCTATGACACCCCCTTTTCAAATACCCCGGATCACAATGGACCATGAACCAGGCTGGTTGGTAAAATACAATATTTATTTTATTTTAAAATTCAAAAGAAATCATACACTTTTTAAAATGGGGCAGCAATCACCAATGGGGTGATAATTACAATGAGAATGTGAGCAATGCACAGGGTTTAGCCTTCTAGTGGAACATATACACAGCACAGAGGAATAGGAACACTTTTTGATTTAGGAAAGATAGCACCCAAGTTAGGATTTCCCCCTGCAATGTTCCCTGAACCCACAAATAATCAATTCTGACTGGATAAACGGAAGCAGCAGGTAATCGGGAATAAGAAACAGGAAACGGAATCCAAATCTTTAAAACCCCTTGCAATTTTATGAAATGACACTCGGAAATTGACAAATAATGAATGTGTGTTTAAAAACGTTGAAGCAAATATAATTCCTCACTAAAGCAACAATGCAGAGACACTAATAATCACAAAGAATGGATTACCAAGAGCGACACGTGTAAAAGTTGGACTTTTTCAATTCCCGTCTTAAATTACCCAAACGGTTTTTTATAGAAACTGGTGAAACTAGGTCTGTAGCTGGTAAATTGGAGGAGTTATACAAGATATAAAAAGGTGCGCTTTGAGTAAAATGAAGCCGTGAAATAGAAAAGGAAATGAGTTGTGACAAGAACAGTTTAACTTTAAACTAGAGTATTCAGCCTAGCCCACCAAAGAGGGACACAGTAAGATCCAGGGTTGATTAGTGATTTCAACCCTGTCACCCCACCGCCCAACCCTGGGGGAAATCAGTCTGATCACTTGAAATAGGACTAATGGTTTAGGATTACACAAGACAAAATTACTAAAGAGATGGCGCTAGCACTAGAAATCAAGGGCAGGGATGCAAGAACGAGTCTGACAGTTAAGTTATCAGGATACTGATGGGATGACTTAGAGTGCAATAAGGACCAAGGCAAGATAAGGTATACTATGGATTTCTATAGGGTGGTGATTTATACTCCCAGTCCACCTTTTAGTTTTGGGATTTTTGGACCGTCGATATGTTCTGGTCACCACACGGCGGCGCACGTGGCAAACAGCTGGGCAGTTCTGGTCACCGGATGGCACTTCTGGACTGTCAATTCTTGTCACTGGATACTAAAGATCAACTGGATGGCAGGATTGCAGCAGGCATGCAGTTAGTGGGCAGCAAGCCAGGCTGGTTTAGGATTCAAAAAGGATCATAGCTCTCCCCTTTTTAATGGGCGATTAGTGGGTTTTCAGATTTGAGGCCTTGCTAGGAATAGTATCAGCACTGCTTGGGTTTTGCAGTGGGCCCTGGAGTAGGGCAGCAATGCTTTGGCCTTGTAGTTGGAATCTGCATTCTTGATGATGAATGGAACATGACGCCGGCGCAGGAAAATCGGGAAGAGTGTGTGTCTAGAGACTTGTCAGGGACTCTTTATAATGCACAGTGACATCATCAAAGTATATGGCTGGGGCTGGCTTAACTAAACACGCCTCTAACAACTGGATTGGACAAGGGCCCCGCTCTCAGCTGGTTGGATTTCCAGAAAATTATGTCAGATTTATGATGTGAGTTTTACAATGTCCAAAACCTCCCACAATTACTTTACTTAAAATCCATTTTAGACCTAAATGGCACCTTCATACAGTGGAAACATCTCAACACTTACACAAGTAGGTTACATATTTTATGCAGCACATAGCAGTCCAATTCTCCAGTTTGTTTGACCTTGTTTCGCCCTTCTATCAGTTTTTCACGCTTTTCTAGGGGATTTATATTACTCAAAATTCTATAACTTTACACATAGGTGTGGATGATCATAAGGGATAATAATAATAATTATTTAGCATTTATATAGCGCTACGAACCCTCAGGTATCTGAGCGCTGCTTATTATTACCCACCGTGTGTGGTGCTTATTAATCGACCTCGGAAGGATGAAAGGCTGAGTTTCGCCCTGTCGGGATTCAAACCTACGTTAGCAAGCTCTGCACAGATATCAAAGCAAGCACTCTACTCGCTGTGCCACTTGACCGGGCTGTATGTACAAAACTTCGCATTTGCAACATGGATGCTTTTCTTGTAATCCGCAATACTTTGCCATTTCTGTCCCCAAAGTGTCAGTGAATTCTACCATGTCTTCAATGAAAGCCTATAAAATCATATTTAAACTATAACATTTTCGCATTTTTACAAAGTCTTGCTGTAGAGATAAGTCTTTAAAGTTTATTTATGAAATTGTCTCTGGAAGCAAATGGCAATCCTTTGTCTGCTATATTTGGTCATAGCTTGCAAGCTACCCCTGTAAAGGGCAGGGCCGTCATGGAGATCTCCTCTGATTTCTCCTGTAGAAATCACAATGACATGTGACTTTCTTCTCACATGTCCTTGTCCTGGAAATGTAATTGTCGGTGGGCTCAGCCTAGACTAGATTCTTTCCCACACTGTAATTATCAGTGGGTTGTTAGTCTCTGCTGAGGGTTTATAGTGTGGCTCCCTTCCTAGGGGGAAGCTTTAACTCTGCCACCAGAATAACCTGTTTTTGACAGCTTGCAAATCCAGCGAAGGTGGTTTAAAACCTTTATTTTCTGATTTTTGGTCCTGAATTAGAACAAGCCTGTGGAACAAAATAGCCAATGTGTGTATTATCACCAGCAACAAAACCCCTTCACATTGCTAGATAAGGCAGGCTTTCATTCAACAGTTTACTTTTTAAACTGGCATTTTTCTCCTTTAGTTTTGCAAAACCCATTATTTTACATGTGGTGCAGAGCTGGCATTTCCTTCAGATTCCCACTCTGTCCTACAGCCATAGTTATTTTCCTGAGTGCAGGGGTTTTGTCTGAAGCACAGATGCATTGACACTGACATGGCTCAGATAGCGTCTCTTGAACTACTGACCTTTGATACATTTGTAAAGAAATTAACGTGTTTTCCCGTGCGGGAAAAGTGAAGCTCCTTGTTGATTTCTCTCAAAGTTGGTTTGACAGGGCCTGTCATCCAGAATATCATGCCTGGTTTTGCTGAAGCACAATGAGATATCCTGGGCATGGCAGGGCCTTATTGATCACAGTGGTTTAAGAAAGAACAGATGGAATTGGCGTCAAATCAGCATTTATTTTAAAGGTGAAAAGGTTTCTTTTTCAATGGGGATTTTGGGGTTTTCAGCAAAGCAGTGCTGCCTTTTCACTTTCTTCCTTTTTTATGTGTCAGAACATACTGGCACGCTCTTTGAGTGTGTCCCCTTGTTCCATCCTGCCCAATGTATGCTTGGCAAGAAAGTGCAGCCATCTTTTTGTTGCTGTAAAATGCAGTTTTGAGGCCATGGCGCTCGCAGGAGCCAGCACAGCCATTTTGCTGTTTCTGCGCAAATGCAGCTTGGTGATGTGGGGAAATACTGTATGAGTGGGTCAATACATCCCACAGGAATATGTATGTTTCATTAGAAAGCTGAATTCTGTTATGGACTTCAAAGCACAATTCCTAAAATACTGGCACGAAGAGGACTGCAGAGGCAACAGACTGCAAGTTGCAGCCTATTAGGAATAATGACCCACACCTGAGTGAGACTGGGAGGCATAAAAGGCCCGCTCAGGTGCAGGCCATTAAGAAGAAGAGTAGTAGCATAAGGTGGAAGAGCTTTGACCCCTCCAATTGGCAATAGAAGCAGAAGAGCCAGGACCATTGTGGTGACTGAAACCTATGTCGGTCCTGAGAGGGTCTCATGTGCTCAAGATTGCAGCTGCAGAGGTCGCGTAGCAGAAAGCGCACCATTTAACAGTTATCCACACTGTTCGATGAGCACCGGTGGAAGGTGTGCAACGGATAGCTGAGGGAGCCAGGAGTGCTCTGAAGTTGACAGACGTGGCCCGTGGGAAGCCGTGAAGGAGAGGTTGCCGGGCAGCGCAGGGAAACCAAAGCTGAAGACCTGGTGGCAGCGAGGCGAATGGACATGCACGCCAGAAGCTGTGAGTTCATTGGTGCATTGTGACCCTGGAGTGCTCCGTAAACGCCCGCTGGCCAAGTCCAGGGATCTGAGTCTCAAAAATGAGATAAACAGATTAATGTTAAAGAAGAAAACGTTTTGAATACCGAACTTAAAAAAAAAAAAAAAGCAGGCAAATTATTCTGTTGCAGACCAAGCTGATTGAAAAGGGAGCAGACAGCAGAACGAGAACTTAATAATCAAAGTAGGGTGCCACATAGTGGGTTATATTCAAAGCCAACAACAAGAAAGGGCAATAACCTGAGAAGAAATTACAAACCAGTATTGCCAAAGCCTAAATAGAATCCTACCAAGGCAATTAATAAAAAAACCATATTGCCTAAGCCAAAAGAAGGCAATTGAGAATTTCTATCGCCCCTCTGTAATGGCAATCGGAAGAGTGGATGGCTTAAACCTACATTGCCAAAACCAAAGAAGTGTGAAGTGAAACAGAATAATTATCAGCATTTTGTTAGCCCAGAAGGGGAGAAACAAGAGTGTCAGTAAGGCTGCCCTTTTGATAAAAGGTATTCAATAAGAGTGGAGCATATCCTGCATTATGCATGGTGATCACAAATGTGTAAAAAATAGCACCAGTGCAAGGCATAAAATAAGCAGTGTCGTATAGCAATTTGACCGGTTTGCTAATTAAATTGACACCTATGTAGCACAACTAGCTAATTTAAATTAAATTACCATATTCAATGAAAGCACAGCTCACCCTGAATTCCTCTGTTGCCTGCAGGACTCACTCTGCCCTCTTTCTCTGTTCACTGCATGTTCAGGGGATAATGGAGAGAGAGTGCAGCAGTAATCATCTCCTCCACTCCTAAAAGTGCCAAAGGGCTTTGTGGGAGTGCTAGGTATGAACAGTTTTTTTCAAATAATTTCAAACCAGAAGTAATCGAACTGATACTTCTATTAAGCTCTCTTGTTTGGCAAAGACCAGTATGTGTTAGCTTTACTTTATTTTAAAAGACAGTCCAATTCCATTTGTAAAAATGTAAGTTGTTACATAATGCATAATTAAAACTGCATGGTCTTTGTCAGTAAAGTTTAGGTTAGTGTATCTAAATTTCATAGTGTCAACTATATTCTTTTTTGTTGGGGTGGGAGGGAGGGGAAGGTGCACCCTATTGACGAGTGAACACTTTTGAAAACCTACATGATCAGATAGCCATATGCTGTTGATGGCAAACCTAGTTCTGTGACCCGCTGGTTGCATACATCTATGCAACAGGTTCTCAACCCATGAGCTGATCCCAAACTCCTTGACATTCAATGTCGATTTATACCAGCAACTCTAAAAGTGAGATGCCACAAAATACAATACTTAATCTAGTTTGCCCAGTGCTCTACATGTTGTCCCATCCACTCTGCTTAATCTCTTACTTTCTTTCCTCTTACAAAATGAGTACACAAAGCTAGCTAGATGTTTTTTCAAAGTAGTGATCAATAGTTCAATCCAGTCTATACGTCTACAGGGTTTATAGTGATATTTTCTAACGTAATATTTTCGAATGCCATTTTCTCGACACAATTTTGCCGAAAAAATGTTTTCCAATGGTTCTTTTTAAAAAAATAATTTTTAAATGGGGGGTCCCGTCCCCCCAACCCCTGTTTTTTTTTTTAACACTTTTTTAAACGTACGAAACACACAAAAACATATAAAATATTAAAAAAGAATACATTCGGGAAAAGAAATGTGGGCAAAATGTTTTGAGAAAATGGTATTTCGAAAATATGACCAGATACCATTTACAGATATACTCCAATACCATACATTGTAGTTAGCCATCAGAGCTCGCTTTGCTGTACAATTATGATTGCATTATATATTACCACCTCCAAGAGAGACACAGCTGGCCAATCCGGATGCCTGGAACACAAGCAGAATTTGCAAGTAGCCACCCTAATTTCATGCTTCGCTTCTGCTCAGCCTTCACCCTGTCCTTGGAGGCAATGGCCCAGGTGAATCTCCACTGGTGTGCCACACCTATATTTTCCCCCTCCCACCATCCACTCGCCTGGGCACCTACCAGGTCCTGGAAATATTTTTTTCCAGTTGCAGACTTGTGTTATTTCTTAGCAAGGGAAGCATGAATTGCGCAAAGCCTAGCTCCCTTAAAAACAAAAAAAGAACAAAGGGTATCTGCACCACATAGGTTGGGTCTGAATGCTAATAGAGATAAATACTGCTTTCATGGGTGCGTAGAGCTAAAATACTGTGCCTCGGCTTATCTGGCTTGGGCTGGAGGGCCTTTTGGGGTACTGCCCTCCTTCGAAAGTTGTATTTAACACTACATAGAAGTTGATCTCAATGACTGGCAAGGGCCACCTTGGCCACCTGAAGTTGACAACTACCGGCCTGGCCGCAACACCATTCTACATACTTAGCCTCAGGCTTTAACATTGGGCACTTTTTGATTTATGTAACGTCTGAACGTCTCCTTAGACAGCAAATGATGGGTCAAGCATATAATATATGGGACACTGCCCTGTGAAACACAAACTGCATCCATGTGCACAGCCATGCAGTGAACACTGTTTTAAGAGCTTTTTTTAATCGTCTTTATGTCCATGCAGTTAACCTTTACATTTAAAGAAACTGCTCTTAACAATGCCTTACTTCAGAGGTACACAAACATGCTGAATTGTTTATTTTATGTCTTCGGTACTCCTACCTTCTGGTGACTAACAATACTGGTACACAATTGCTAATCAAATACGTTTGCTAATCAAGAAATGTATAATAGTCAAACTCTGCTAATTAATTTTTCAAAACAAATTTACACCTTGCCTGTGTGGTTCTTATTTCCTCTGAAGAAATTAAAAAACTTGATGTTGTGAAGCAAGAGACACTATTTATTTATTTATTAATTATATCTATATAACAATTCAGTTTTACATATTTTTATCAATTCATCACATAAAGTTATCTTTCTAAAATAAACATCACTTAGATGTTTCTTTCTAAAACACATACCACAAAATCATCACACATTTAATAGTATAAAATATCTTTTGACAGATCTTTTAAAATTGCTAAAATCATCACATAAAATTTCATCAAATAGAAAATTAAGTTTGCGCGTTTCCTTCTACTAGCTTTACCCACACACTGTGTACATCACACGTATACATAGTTATCATATGTCATCAGAAATTGCCTTCGTATTGCTCTTAGACTTTCACACTCACATATGATATGCTGATTCAAGAACAATAATACTGCAGAGGCGACAGAATCTGATTTTGCGGGAGATTCCCACTCTCGCCCCTAGTATTTCTAATACATCGCATGAATTAAATTTGAATAAGATACCATCGAATGGTAGAGCAATTAGGGTATGACATCTGGTATTTTGGTTTCTTCGCACTTATTCTGATATGTTCTATGAACATTCCACTGTTCGATTTGATTGCCAGATTTACTATTCTTTGTTCTCTATCTGTTTCGCAAATCAGTTTTTTCAATTTACATTTTATCTGGGCCACAGAATATAGCAGCCCACAGTGACTCATTTTTTATCAATTTAAGGTAGGTTAATCTCCATCTGTCTATTGTTTTAAAATTGGTTTTGGAGTCTATTCCCTCATATTGCTCCATCATTCGCATCATAAATGTATCGTTAGCAAGTCGTGTTAATTTCGCATAAAGTATGGCTGAAGACAGCTGCACTTTACATCTTATACTAAGGATTTCACATTCTAGCATCATGTATTCTTAGGGCAATGTTTTAGGCATTTGCAGCAGTATCCTTAGCATTTTAGCTTCAAATTTTTCAAGGTCATGCCAAATTTGCTGCTCCAGATTTCTGCACCATAGATCAGGCATGAAACAATTTTAGCTGAGTATAGTTTAACAACTGTTGCTACTGAGTAAGTGCCCCGATTACTTATAAACTTACTCAGTGCTATGGTGCAATCATACAACTATGTGCAATCATACAGTTCCTTTTAGTTTCAAACCAGTGTTTCTTCCATGTAAGCTTGTCATCTATGATAACTCCTAAGTGTATATTCATGGACCACTTCAATCTGTTGTTGATGTAGTGTCCACCCACCATTGTATCTCTTCTTATTAGACGACTGTAGTTCAAACTTCATAATTTTAGTTTTACCAATGTTAACAACAAGGTTATTAGCATTAGCAAACTTTTCAAGCTCATTAAGTTTTGCCTGTAGCCCTTTGGGCATATAATCAAGCAGAATGAGATAATCTGCGTATCCCAACCATTTTAGCATGAGATTACCTAATTTAATGTTGTTCATGTTTGTATTATTGACATTTTTGAGGAAATCTGCGAGATAGAAGTTAAACAGGGTAGCCGCTAAAGTGCACCCTGTTTTACACCTCGTAAGGTCTGAATGTTTTCTGATAATTGCCCTCGGCATCTAGCCGTATTCCAACCGAGGTGTCTTTGTACAGTAACTGGATCATATAGAGTAGCCCGCTAGGTATCGTCCAGTATTCTAATTTGGCCCATAGTTTACTACGTGCTATTGTATCAAAGGCTGCTGAGAAGTCTGTCTAGGCTACATACACTGGCAGCCTTCAATTTTTCCAGGAATATTCGACTGCGTTAACTAGAATGGCTATGTTATGGGCCGTTGATGACCCGCATCTAAAACCAGATTTATACTCTTCTTCCACGTATTAGGAATAATCCCATGTACTCCTATCCATTGGAAGACAATGCATAGGACCTTAGCCCATTTTTCAGGGGATTTATGTAGTAGCGCATTACAGGTGCTATCAGGGCCAGCTGCTCTGGACTTAGGTAGTTTTCTTATTAATTTAGTTAGCGAGTATACTGTATAATTACCTTTCCATTCAGTTCTTACAGGTTTGAAGTCCATTTCATCTTCTGCTAGGGTACCAATTGTATTAGTAACATGGGTAATCCATCTGCTTTCAGATACATAATTAATCGGGATATTCCTGTCTTTTTTCTCATTGATGATATCCCACATAATTTTGTTGTTCTTAATATTGGATGCTTGTGCTAACAGGCACCACGTCTCTTCCTTTTTTCCTTTTAAGCGGTATTTTAGCCATCTTCTATATTCAGTCTTAAGGCTACGTATCTTATTTGTTGCTTGTTCATCTTTCTCTTTAATACAGTTACGGATGTCTTTCCGTAAGATTTTCCTTTTTAGTTGTATTATTTTATCAAATTTCTTGTTCTGATCTAAGTTCCATCTTTCATTAGTTGTCTTATATTTTCGTTTGTCACTAATGGATTCTCTTACCTGTTCTGTTAGTTGTTCGAACATATTTAGTATGCTATTGGTGTCGTGCCTTTCAATTGTGCCAGCTAATTCGGCGAACTGTTCCAGCAGGGGTTGCACTATGGCATTACCTTTCTCGATATTTTTTGGATTCCATTTATTCTATTTCCTGCTATATTTACTCCGATCTGTCCATTATTTTGGTATTTATCACTCTGAGAGGATTTACTGGTTAGTAGGAGGTATAATAGAAGATGATCACTCTCATCTCTACATCCTACAGCCATATCCTTTACCCATGGCCATGCCCTTTTGTTCACTATCGTATAGTCTATTGTGCTCATGCTAGTCCCGATATCCGTGTCACATTCATCTCCCAGTCTCCTGGGGTGTTTCCATTCAGAACTGTCAGTTCAAATTTATTTAACAGCTTTACCCAGTCTTTTGCATTTTTATCAAAGATTTGAGATATAGGTTCAGACAAAGTTTCCTCTACGACCACCTCAGATTTATGGTTTATTCTTACATTAAGATCGCCTACAATAATCAGCAGTAAAGTATTACCAACTTCAGCAAGAATTTTGGTTAGTGTGGCAATATTTTCTTTGCTATATTTGGCTTCTGGAGGGTTATATATATTGATCAGGACAAAAGTATCAATTGCTGGTGTCTTACATGAAACCAATATAGCTAACACCATCTTTGTAGATTCAGGGTGTCGGACTCCTTCCCAAGGCTGTTTAATGGAGATAAGGAGCCCGACCTTTAGGTCTACCTCGCAGACCTTGTGTAGCGGTGCTTACATGGTTGCTGCGTCCATCTATTTCACAGTCAGCGGTTAGCCATGTTTCTTGCAGGGCTATAATTCTAAATGTTTTTATATTCTCTAAAAGCCCCTCATCACTATTATAATGAGTTTCCTCGGGTATTCCAGGACAATATAATATCAGGGGCATCAGGAACTTATTTCAAAATGAGCTTTGAAGGCTGTGGGAAGCCACTGGCAGTACCCATGAGCAAACTCTTGATGAATAGGTTTCAGATTTTTTTTATTCCTCAATTTAAGTTGATTTTTTGATTTGCATTGGTCTTTCTTATTCATGTCTGCTTCTTCCCCATTTTTTGTTAATATTTTTCTTTCGGCATGTATATTTCTTTACATGTACATCCTATAAATTCAGCCTGGTGTCTATGGCTAAATAGGTATTCATGTATTGTCTCATCTTGGCACCATAAATTAGTTATAATGTTAGTGGCACTAACTACTTGATCGACAATTTTGAAGTCTTCTGTAACTATCATCCTTAATGGGACTATTGACCACATATTTGTAGCACGTGGCTTCGATTGAGGACTAGCATCTTATTTGTGTCTATTTTTTCAATTTGCAGGGCCTTAATTGAGTCTCTTGTTAGGTGTTATTGCATTAGTATTGTTACAGGAATTGGCACTTTTAGCTACTTTTTTTGTGCTTATTTTTACACTACATACCTTGTTTTTCTCTTCATTTGTTGTACTTTCATATAGCATGCGCACATCTTCTAAAATCTCATCTGTGTTATGCGCCCTTTTTTTGTTTACCTTAACTTGTTTTTTTCTTGGTCTCTTAGGTTGAATCAGAAAATCTTATATCAGTGTCTGGGAGCTTAACTTGTTTTTTTGTTTTTTGTCTATTACCTTTTTTACTAAGTGGTTCATGTATAGCTACTCCATGTGTGCCAACATAGTTAGCTTCTTTATACATGGATATACTTTTGGGATCTCTACTTACCACTTGCTTATTATTTTCTATCTCTGTAAGTACACTTTTTTCAATTCTGTCAGTATATTGATGTCTACTATACACCCATTCTTTGTTTTTTTTTTCTTTATTTGTGGTATACATTACTGCTTGGCAATATTTCTTTTTCTTGTTGGTCATTTTCTGCTTCACCTTTCGTTTTGGTTTGCAGTTCACACTTGCTTCTGCATTTTTCTCTTTGATATTATTTTCTGTTATGTTATATTCAATGTTATTAGCTAAGTTACTTGCTATATATTCTATTTCATTTTTGCATTGATCATTTTTTGGATTAGATTTTTCTTGCTCTAGATTCTTTCTAGTTTCTGTATTCGTACTGCTATCACATAGTTTGTTATTTCTTTTGCTAAGATTGTATAGCAACAGTGAGTGAATAGCTAGTTTGTTATCCATTGCTTCACATTTTTCTACCAAAGAGACTAACACATTGTGTAGGGCCTGGAATAGTTCTTCTGTATTCATGCTTACAAAACTAGTATCTTGTGAGATGTCATGTATATAAGCACTAGCGTTATTCGCAGTTGGTTGAGTGGTCAGATCTTCTTTTACGCTGTTATCAATAGCCAGGTGTACTTTCCCTATAACAATCAGACCTGATGTTGGGTCTATTTCAAACGTTTCACCAGGGTTGAGTGGCTCATATTTATCTTTAGCCTCTTCATGTAGCGCAATGGTAGCCAGCGCATTAGCAGTGACATTCGTTATGCCACCGTAGCTAAATAGCGGGTCACTATCTCCGATTTGCTTCATTTTATTGTCATTTTCGTGACTATTTCCAATTGGGGCAATGGTTGATGTCTTTGCTATGTGGGAGTCATATTTCTCGACATCAATTATGCAACCTGATTCAGGTATTGTGGGCATCAAAATTTGTGTAATTAATTTTCTACTGAGACAAGGAAATGCCACTGCTAAATCCTCCATAATTTCAGTAACACAGTTGCCAACATCATTGGCAGACATACTAGGCTTGGTATCTATAAGGGATGACATCTGCACATTTTGAAATTGTTCAAAAAAAGAAGTAATTTTTGTTAGCTTACCTTCAGTTAGTAGACCGGGCTGTGTAATAGTCTTCCTTTTGCATGCCCGGCTAGTTTTAGCTGGATCAATTTGCTTAGCTAACTTAGACTTATCCACGTGTGAATCATAAGCTGTGTTACCCTCTATCTGAGGGGTTTTAAATGATCTTAATTCCATCGTGGGCAACAGGGTAAGTTTAAACGCTGGTTAGGCTAAGTAATCCAAGGGGGGAAAGGGAATGGATCCCAGGAATCACAGGGAGGCAAGAGATCTGATGCCGGGCAGTGCACAGAGCGCCGCGACTGGTGAACAGTCAACAGTCACTTTCTGTTCACTTCCTGGTGCGTGCGCTGGTGTGCTGTGGTCCGGGTATTTCAAAGCACTTCCTGGTGGGCGGGGGGGGGGCGGCTTCACGCGTCAGGGCCAGTAAGCAGGCTACACTAGAAAAAGCACCCAAAAAGACCTGTATTAGAAACGCCTCACGGAGTGGGCGGGAGTTAACACTAACGTGGCACTAGCTTCCTGGAAGGGGCACGGGACAGGGAGGGGGGAGTGCACGGGAATGGAGGGGAGTGAACGGGGGGGGGGGGTGTCCAGGGTCCAGGGGAAGGAGGCTCCAGGGGAAGGAGGCTCCAGGGGAAGGAGGCTCCAGGGGAAGGAGGCTCCAGGGGAAGGAGGTGAGATAGTTACATCAGGGGGAGGTCCAAGACGCAGAGTGTGTTGCAGTGAAATCCTTCCTCCTGCTGGAAAACAAAACTAACTCCAAACAAACAGTCACTTTCTGTTCACTTCCTGGTGCGCTGTGGTCTGGGTATTTCAAAGCACTTCCTGGTGGGCGGTGGGCAGGCTTCACGCGTCTGAGCCTGTAAGTAGGCTACAATCGGGGGGAGGTCCAAGACAGACTGTGTCGCAGTGAAATCCTTCCTCCTGCTGGAAAACGAAACAAACTCCACACGAACAGAGTGACACAGTCAATAGTCACTTTCTGTTCAATTCCTAGTGACATTGTTAAATTGTTGGAAGCTGACCGTTGCCAGAGAAGCACTTGTAGTTGGTTGTTTGTTCTTGCCTTGCAGGAGAATACACCAGGTCAGAGGACTTTGTAACAATTTGTTCTGTTCTGACAGGAGAGTACACCAGAACAGAGAACTTGGTAATCGTAGACCTGGCAGGTGAGTCGACCAGGTGAGTCGTTAAAGTGCTTTGGTGTAGTTAAAATACTTGAAGCAGTTGAATAACCATTAAAGTGTTTTGTGGATTAATACAGATATCCTCACAAGATATCAAGCGGTTTTGTGAAGTGCTGCAGAAATATCCTGACAGACATTTTTGTTGAAACTAATGAAGCATGGAAATATTCCTTGTTGATGAAAAGTTGTTTTAAGATCATTGGAAAAGTGAAAAGAGGAAAACCTTATGGAACACTTCTGAACTGTTGGTTGTATTCAAGTTGAAACTTTGTGCTAACAAGTTGGAACAAAAAGAGAACTGAAGTCGAGGATTTCCTTTAATCTTTTGGAACAGCTAATCAAAATCCTGCTTGAAGCTGGGAAAGGGGAATTCACCCAGATTATAAGGAGAAACCGTTATCATGCTGTGAACATAACTGTTATAATTGTTGCTTTTGAACTGCCATATGTTACCTTGTTGAGTTGGTGTATGTACAAGTGTGAGGGACAGAAACCATTTGTGAGTACTAGTTAAGTTTATTTTAGGCAGTGAAGTCCTTGTCAGGGTAGGGATAGTGAGGCGTTTATCCAACCTTTTGAGTTAATAAAAGGGCATCTTTTGAAAAACCTTCACAAAGTTGTCCGCATCACATTTCTGACCCCTCACAACTGAAAGGGGGCAGTATGTTCCTTGCAGATCTCCTATGTTTCGACCAGGCATTTAATGTGGCTTGCAACTCCTACACAATCACCATGAAAGTGTCCTAATCTAGTGGATACTCGTGTCCCCTGCACACTTCATGTACTGACGGTAAAGTCATGCAAATATTTTTGGAATTAAGAACTGTTGTTTAATGTTCAACTTATGTCAACTTGAATAATTCATCACATTTCTTTAACAAAAAATTTTAGCAAACAATTTTTATGAGATAAATCCTAATGGAATTAAAAGTGGAGCTCGACATGTTTCGTAACATGCAATCCCTTCATCAGGAGTAAGTGATTCATGAAGATCATAGTTTCAAAATTAGCCAAAATAAGCCAAATATTCTTGTAAGTGGGCTGTTTATGCATGAGAGTAGATTATTCATTGAAGAAAAGTGTCGTTCAATTCAATAAAGTGAATAAGAGTCACCTTGTTAGAAGTCACAAGATGGTCCTCTGGTGAGCAAAGATTTTCTTTTATACATATGACACGTCTGGAGAGGGAGATGGTAGTCTTAAGAAACATTGGTATATGTAATTTGGGATAGTCCTATCTGGTGTATCTAACAATTTATCTGCAGAGGGGACATACCTCTAATGGTTAGGATTTAAGGCTCGATCCTACTGGAAAAGGAACTTCTCCAGAGGGAGGCCATCAGCCAATGCCTAGTAAAAGAATATCTGACATACAGCAGATGTCAATTTGTGACGACGTACTCCCTATCTATTCCCTATGCTTAGATACTTTTTTGATATTCTTTATTGTACCTTTATTTGTTTCATTACTGTACCTTTTGCCTTTGCATAAATTCCTTACTTCTAAGTTCATCACTTTACTGTGCCTGGTGGGTTGGGATTCCACTTTGTACTTTGACACTGTTGTTTTCTTTCCTATTATATTGACTTTGTAGTGTTCTCTGTTTTATTTTGCATTGCCTGCATTCCTTACTTGGTTCCTTGTTTCCTTGTTGTGGTTTTGCTCTCTGGCAATTGTTTTTGACCCTGGTTGTGCTCTTGATTTTGGCATTACTTTGCATTGCCTGCACTCTTCTTTGCTGTGTTTTGTGCTTTGTTGATGGTCCTTGCGTAAATCTGATTTCATAGGTCTGTTTCTTGTTCTGTGCCGTTGCTCCTCCCTGTTGTTCCTCCCCTTGTGCCTCCCTACTGTCTACCCCATGCGCTAAACCGCCCCCACCTGCTTGGGCCCCCCACTCCTTCCTCTTTCCCCTGTACCCTCTATGGTGCTCTCTGTCTCACCGATCTTCTCTAACTGCTAGTCTATCGACTATCCTATCCCTCTAACTAAGTCTGGCAGGAAGAAGCTCAAAGGGACATCCTGGTCTCCAACCCAGACCTCCCTATCGCTGATGCCTACACCAGTGCTTCCTCCAGACTGACCCTCAGTGACGTCCTCTTTGTCGTTCCCTCTCCAGGCCTATAGACCCCCCATATGGTCTCTGTTCACTCTCCTTTTTCCTCTTCTCCCATTAATGGTGGCATCCGTTGGGAGACCCTCCTGGCCCCCTTTCATTCCTCTAAGACCTTCATTAATGTCTACCTAAATGGCACCGTCTTGGTCCAAGGCCCTCAGGCCAATCTCCTCCTTTTTGATAGATGCTTCCTGCGCCTTAGCAACTTCGTTTCTTCTCCTGCTATCCCTACTTACCCCTCTCTGGGTGTTGCCATGACTTTCCCAGAGTGGATCCCTACTTCTGTCATTCCTGCGCAGGACTACTCCTCCTTTGAATACCTGGTCTGCAGGCTATCTCTCCTGGCCTCTCTCTCACTGTGGCCACTATCTACAGGCCCTCATCCTCTCTGGGTTGGCTGACCTTTCCTCCTCCCTCCTTGCCTCTACTTCTCAACTTCTCCTACTCGGAGACCTGACCATCCACCTGGATGCCACCAAGCCCTCTTTGGGGCTCTTTCGCAACCTCTGCGACTCTTTCTTCTCTCTCTTTCTCTCTATCTCTCTTTCTCTCTTTCTCTTTCTCTCTCTTTCTCTCTCTTTCTCTCTCTTTCTCTCTCTTTCTCTCTTTCTCTCTTTCTCTCTCTTTCTCTCTCTTTCTCTCTCTCTCTCCCTGATCTCATCAGACCTCCACCTCTCTAACCATCTCACTTCTCCCTTCTCTCTCCCCCCCCCCCCACGCCCCCTCAGGTCAAGCCAGCAC
Organism: Ambystoma mexicanum; assembly: GCF_040938575.1. Classification (NCBI taxonomy): domain Eukaryota; kingdom Metazoa; phylum Chordata; class Amphibia; order Caudata; family Ambystomatidae; genus Ambystoma; species Ambystoma mexicanum. The sequence goes on from NC_090936.1 coordinate 875,005,459, forward strand.
TGCCACCTACCTTCTCGGTCATCCGGCCCATGAAGCGTGTGTTGGTGGAGGCTTTTGCTGCTACTTTCTCTCTTCCTCCTACACCTTTGGCTGACTCGCACTCTGACACAGCCTTCTCTAACCTTCATCTCTCTCTATCTTAAAACTTTTGACATGCTTGTCCCTGTCATGAGGATCTGCTTAAAGTCCACTTCCAAGTGCAACTCTTGGTACAATTTCAACCTCGCCACTCTTAAATGTAAGTGTAGAGTGGCTGCGAGGGCCTCAGGCACACCCTCCGACAAATTAGCCTGCTGACAGCTCCAAAGGCAGTACAGACTCTGTCCTCTCCAAGAAGAGAGTCTACATCCAAGCCTGCGTCTCTGCGGCATCGAACAACTCGGCCGAACTTTCTATAGCAGTCTATACCTCTCCTGTTCCCTCCCATGCCTTCTGCACGAGCCTAGCTTCTCATTTCAACACTAAAACTCAGGACATCCTGGCCACTCTCTCTTCCTCCTCTGCCACCCCTGGCACGTCCTTGGCCGCTTCTTCTCCTCCTTTCCCCTGTTCACCCCTGACAATGTTTCTAGACCAGTCCGATCTATGAAAGTCTTGTCAAAGCAGGTTCTCCCCTGCTTATCCAGAACCATCAAGGACCACATCGACACCCTGGCTCCATCCCTGGCCGATTTCTGCAATCACTCCTTTGCCACTGGAACCTTTCCCTCCTCCCTTAAGTACTCCTTTGTGCACCCCTTTCTTAAGAAGCTCTCTGCCAATCCTTCCTCTCTGGCTAAATATCTCTCCATCACTCCTTTCCTGGGCAAACTCCTGGAAAAGCTGGCCATCTCTCAGCTTAATCTGCACACTGAATCTGTTGGTTGTATCCACGACCACCAGTCTGGCTTCAGAGCTACCAGAGGCACGGAAACGGCTCTCTTGAACACCCGTGAAGACTTGCTCGCTAATCTTGACGCTAATCTTCCTTCTGTCCTCATTCTCCTCGATCTATGCTCTGCTTTTGACACTGTCAGCCACGCCGTCCTGCTCAATTGGGTATCACTGGTCGGGCTCTGTCCTGGTTGACCTCCTTTCCCACTGACCGACCGACTGACCCACCCTCCCAGGTCCAACTGGGGTCTTTCCTCTATTTTTCTCTCTACTTGTGGTGTTCCCCAGGGGTCTAACCTTTCTCCCTGGCTATTCAACCACTACCTGGCACCTCTGGCCCACCGCATTGCTACATTCCGTTCTAACTTTCAGTGTTATGCAGATGACACCGAGCTCTCCTTCAGGCTCACCTTAGCCACCTCTGCTCCTTCTCTCATAGCAGACTGGCCGCAATTTAGGAATGGTATGCTGCCAATGATCTCTGCCTTAATGCCAGTAAGACCGATATCCTCCTCATCGGGACACCTGCTTCCTCTTTTACTCTCTCTCTCTGGCCTCCACCCTGGGCCCTCTTCCTGCTCCTTGCTGTGAGGCTAAGAACCTTGGTGTCATCTTCAACTCCACCCTCTCCTTCTCTCCTCATATCTCCGACAAGTCACACTTTCAGCTGCACCTCCTCAGAGGTATTCTGGCTTTTTGTCACTTTCCCCTAGAAGCTCACTGTCTCTAGAGGCCCAGTGACTGCTCTGTACCATTCTACTTGTTCAACGCTTACCCACTGCCCCCCCCTCTCTCTACTCACCCATGGCGCTTTCTGTTTCTCCTATCTTCTCCAACAGCTTCTCCATCGACTATCCTTCCCTTCTCACTAAGTCTGGTAGGAAGAAGTTCAAAAAGGAGATCCTGGCCTCCAACCCTGGTCTCCCTATCGCTGACACCTACTCCAGCGCTTCTTCCAGACCGACCCTCACCGACTTGCTCTTTGTTGTTCCTTCGCCAGATCTATGTGCTCTTCTTATGAACTCTGTGCTCTGTTCTCTCTCCTCCTCTCCCATTAATGGTGGCACCCGCTGGGAAGCTCTTATGGCCCCCTTCAACTCCTCTAAGGTCATCATTAATGTCTACCTAAATGGCACCGTAAAGGCCCAAGGCCCTCAGGCCAATCTCCTCCCCTTTGATAGGCGCTTCCCTCGCCTCATCAATTACCTTCCATCGCCTGCTGTCCCCTCCTCTCTTTCCCCTCTTCTGCCCCCTTCTTCACCTCTGCAGGGCGTACCGCTGATTTGTACCCCTCCCCTGAAGGCCTTGATGTTTTTTAATTTTATGATTTTTTATCAGTTGTTACAAACTTTAAAAAAACAATATTCTGCAGTTTCACATTTTTCATTATTATTTTCATTAGAACTCGTTTATCACTTAAAACAGTATTACCACTAGGTCATTTTTCATCTCTGTGACATTTTTTGTCAACAAAATATTCACTTGATCCAAATAAAATGTCGATGCATATGTCGTTTTTTTTGTTATTTTCAGTGGCGAGAACAGACCACATAATAATGTGAACTCAGTTTGCCTTGGGTCATATGCACAGGAAGATTTCATCCTGGCTATCAGGTGATGATGGAGTTGGGTAGCAAAGATTTTACCAACTACGTTGGGCGGTAGTTCTTTGGCTCCGATCTTTGTCCTTTTTTAAATTTGGGCACCAAGACTGCACTCCTCCATGAATCTGGGATAGTACACTTATTCAGGATCAGCTTGAACAGCAAGCTCCAAAAGTTGGTCCACTTCTCCAGGGTTTTCTTTGAGCATGTGGTTTGTAAGCCATTCGGGACCTGGTGCTCGCAAGGAGCTTATTTGATTGGTTCGTCAAAATGTCTTCTCTCTCTATTTGGATCTCCCATCGCGATAGTACTGGAAGTTCTGGATCTTCTGTCACGCCATCCTTTTCAAACAATGGGCCTTGTTACAAGTTTGCTGGTCCAGTAACTACAGTACTGGTAAGATTGCCGGTACCGTAGTTACCGGACCGGCAAACTGCGAGTTCTGCTCGTGGGTGCCTTTTCGCCCGCCAGGTCTGACCTGCTGGGCGGACCGGCACTCGCGAGCAGACCATGTTGGATGCACCGGAACCATTCAGAATCATCTCGTGGCCGCCTTGCCTGTGCCAAGCACCCCAGCAACCGGGATACCACGTTTTACCACTACCGCGAATAAAAGGGTAGTATCTTTTAACCAGAGAACTCCGCGGCTGGTTTCTTCCCTGGCAGTACAACAACCTTCAGCTTTCCTCCACGTCGAGATCTTCTCTTCCTCTGGACGACGCCGCGACTTGCACCCGCTGCCAGGAACAACTGCCCCCGCTGGAGGTACTGTGTCCGCCTGGCCTCCCTGGCAACAGTCTGTGTGGGGTGTCTCTTAAATCCTCAACTCACCACTTGGGTTGGCACTAGGCTGGCTAACTGAACTTTTCTGAGCTGAACTAATTCTTTTCTGAACTCCCTGCAAGACTTTTCAAGCCTCATAAACTGTGTGATCTTGGGCGCATTGGTGTTCTACTCTCTCCAAGAGGGAGCCTGGTCTCTGAACCTTTTGCTCACAAGCAGACTTTGACTTTCCTGCCTTGCTGGGTGCTTCTAAAGTATTAGTGCTGTGTGCTTTTCTAATTTCTGCCTTTTCCCTCCCTTTTTCTTAACTTATTGGAGTGCCATCTTTAGTTAAGCGCTCACCTCTGTCTGAAAATAAGTGCTGTTAACTAAGACTTGTCTAATAAGGAATAAGGGATGTATATATATTAATAGTGACTGTGTTTTTGAACTTGCTTACAATAATAGTGCTGGAGTGTTTCTAAGTGTGTCTTTAAATAAATAATTATATACTTTGTTACCAAAGCTCTGGTCAGTGTTTGCTTGTGCTACTGTATTTTGGTACCTATCTTGTATACTCTATATACTGTCTAACTCTTCTTGAGAGAAGTCTGGCTGCTCAGCCAAGCTACCAGGTAAATCTGGGTGGTACAGACTGCTACCAATTGGGTTTACTGCCAACACCTCTAGTCTTAAGCCTTTTGCAGTGGTCCCTAAGGGAACTGCACAGGTTTCTGCCTAACAGATGCCAACAGGTAATGCTGCCAATAAACATTTATGATGTGGATTTTGTTCCCAATGCATTTCAATTGGGCCAGTAATTTGATCGTGGTCAATTGTACGCACGGAGAGTAATTTTTTGTACTGAGTACCCGGCATCCATCTTCCTTTTTGGCCAACGTCAATATGCTGGCCATAGGAGGCCTTTTGGTCTTTTTATTGCAGGATTTGTGGTGATCTCATAACCTTCCACTGTTGGGGCATCCACAAGCCAAGTTTCCTGCAGGTGCAAAATATCCATTGACTACAGTTCAAATTTTTATTGAATAAGTGTGCATGACCCCTTGTATTCCATGTGCCAATGTAGTATGTATTCGCTTTGGACGTTGTCTGACATTAGCTGGAATTACTTCCTCCCTGCGCACCGGCAATTCGGTTTTCATGTTTTTCTTCTCCGGTCTTTTCCTCAATTTATTTTGTATTTTGCTTCACCTTCTTTATTAGTATGTGCAATCGTGGTCATTTTTCGATCCCCCATGGGCATAGATTTCATTGACGCCTCAGTTATAATGCCAAGAGTGTACTCCTTGTGCAGTTTTTCCACTCTGGCAGATCTATTCGAGTTCAGATGAGTCTTCAATGATGGGGTCTTCTTGGTTTCTTCATAAGGATCTGGTTCCTCGCAGCACAGCGTGTTGCGTCGCTCTTCATCATCAACTCTGATTTCTTGGATGTCAAGCTCAAGGGGATGGGTGAGATGGACTGCGTTCAGTGTCATGTTGCAGATCATAGTAGACTTCATGTCGAGAACCAAACGATCATGCATTTCTTCTTGCAAGAATTCCACAGTTTTGAAGTCGTCTGACACTATTGTCCTTAAATGTGGGACATAATGTAATAAGCCTAATACATTCTTTCTGTTCAAAATGAGGCTGTCTTTAGCTAGTAACATACGTTCAATTAGGAGGGAATAGTTATAGCGCACTTTTTGTTTTCCCCTGTTGTTTGCATTGGAAGTATGTTGCAGAGTTTTTTTTTTCAGCTCGTTGTGGGTTTTTGGAGCTATGGAGGCCAGATCTTGAAAGCTCATTACTTTCTTGTTGCTGCCTGCTAAAATATGGCCTATTTTGAGTTTTGTTTTCAGTGGCCTCTTTTTCCACCCAAAGAAGAAGGGTTCTGTTTGGGTAACAGTTCCTTTAATAGAGTTTGTGCCTCTAATTTCGCTCTCTTTTCATCCAAAGTATAGAAGTTTAGATATTTCGTATCACTGCAATTCATCTCTGCATCTCTTCCAGCTCGCAGTTCTGGTTTTGAAATAATTTCACATACTCTTTGTGGCTGCACGTCATTGATCGCCAATGTTTCTTCATGTCGTGATTCTAATTGGTCCTCCACAGATTCAATGCAGAGGACCTTTCTGCTGCTGCTTCTTTGATTATCTACCATATCTTCCTCCTCTGTTTCGTATTTTATGAGCTCAGCCATGCTGTCCTCATCTGTGGGTTCTTGTTCATTCCTTGATCTCACATGTGTTGGTTTTGCAGTACTGAGTGTAGTTTGCACTTCCAATGATTTCATAGAACTTTTTACAGTCTTGGGGGCGATTAACTGTAATGCTGAAAGACTTGATGTTCCGTAGACATTTTCTAGAGTTGTTGGCATTGGAGCTCTTCCCTTTTGGATTAGTTTTTAGTTTTAGTTCCTTGTGGGATTTTACTTGCATGAGTCTTGCTCACTCCTGACTTCATAGAATTGAAAATTGAGTAGTTTCCCTCATCTTTATTGGTGGCTCACGGTCCTTCGTTTTGATGGCTCACAGAATTGCCAATTAGGCCATCCGTGGTCGCTGCCACCAAAGGTTGACAGATTAGAACTTCATCGACAACTGTCAATCCGTCGTTCATGGGGCTAGGAGGGTTACCAACCAATCCCTCTGCATTCACTGACTTGGGGGACAAGGGGGTTTGGCCACCATCAGCCCGTCCAAAGCAAGATGAAGTTTCTCCGGGCCCCTGTTTCATATCGCGTTTTGTATTGGTCTTTGTCAGCTCTTCAATTTTTTGCTCTGGGTGACAAAGAGGTTTTGTCACCAGAGCCGAAGTGAGTCTGCCAACCAGTGAAGAACACGAGTTGCAATTATTTGGCTGCCACAGTGAGTTGCCATGTGGAGGTGCCCAAGCGGATGGGTATCAGCAGTCGCTTTTTGCGGTATACCAGAGTCGCTTGCGAGGCCGACATCCTGCCTTCGTTTTAGTATGGCAAGCACTTCTCGTGCCACTTCTGCCAGAAGCCGTTTGTCTTCTGCATTGTTTTTTGATTGTTCCATCAGCAATATTAGTGCTAGTTCAGCTTTTCCATTTTCATTGGACATCTTTTTTTTATTTGTGAGTCATTCCATTTCCATATTTACAAGTTTAGAGTTCATCATTGTGATTAAGGTTTTCTGGTCTTTCAAATTATTAAGTTGTTCATACATCTTTCGGGAGGGAGCAACGCTAATTGTCAGTGCTAACATTATGTTATTTAATAGTGCTGTTGGTTATTGTTGATCCATTACTTTCAGTTGGAATGCTTCGTCTAATTTTCGGGCATTCACGGGCTACACAAGACGAGTCGGGAGACGAGTCATCAGAAGTCTCAGTCGAGGGTCCCATACAGGGCTTGCTCTACGTCTCGTACGCCTTGATTTATTTGTTATGCCTCGGATATTTTCACCTTTTGGGCACATAATTGGGACTCTGTTGGGAGCAGGCAACTGAGGGCGGACTGCTAGATTGCACCCTTCTCCGTTTTTTTGAGCGGATATAGATACTGGCATTCAGATCTGGACCTTTAGGTTGTTTTGAGCCCTTTTCAGTGAAGTTTACGCTCCAGTATGGGGAGGATTCTCTTGAGTTTCCTTCACGCAGTTTGCTGCTTACGTTATGAGTCATCTGCACCCGGTCTCAAAGCAGTTTGTCAGCTACTGCTAAGGAGTTACGTCTATGAGGAGTAGCAACTCTTTTGTCAGTTTCTTCCATTGTAATGTAGATGGGGGCATCGGCTTGTCCGGTCTCCAATACATCATCCATAAAGTTGTGCTGTGTGCATGGAGACGTCAAGCCCCTCTGCATGATTCAGAGCAGCCTCAGGGTTATTGATGGGCACACTTTCGTCTTTTTTTGCGCTCTTTTGAAAGGAACTTGGCGTAGTTGTCTCCTTATATTTTTGAGCTCACTCCCCACTCTTGAGACACTCGCAATATCCATGTTGTCCTGATTTGAAGAGATTTTGAAGTTTGAGGAGATTTCAACGAGCATTTCATCGCATGCACTTTCATGGTTCGCACAGGTGTCCTAAACATAAGCTAAAGCCTCTGCTTCGCTATTTATGTTTAGTGCTTTTTCAAAGAGTTTAAAGACATATGCGCAATTGCTGTGCTTTTTTGAGAATCGTGTGCTGACATTGGTTTAAGGGATCATTATGCTCATAATGGCCCCGGCCACACCACCTGGAGCCTCGGACGCACACCAAGCAAGGACGCGCGCAGTCGAGGAATGCCAGGGGAGGCTAAGGGACCACTTGTGAGCGCTGTACAGTCGACATTTAGATAAAGCACCCAGGTATGATCTCGGGGTCTCAGTAGTGGGAGAGGACTTACGGACACGTTCAGAGCTCTTAGCGGGATTTCCAACATCCTTCAAACTTGGCTCAGTTTATTTAAATCAATTAAGTCCGTGGAAGCAGGCACATTTATTTCACTCACTTTCAAGGTCTGATGTCCTTGATCAGAAGCGCAATCACTGGCCAAACTCTCAGTCAGTGTAGATTTACAGTGTTGCTGTTGCAATCTTGTTTGAGGATAAGCCAGAGGCTGCTTGCAAAAGTGGCTCGAATGCCACCAGCATTTTTCAAATGATGCACCGCAGTGGGCATACCGCCACCCACGCAAACCCAACCAAACGCTCTGCGTGGGAGGATGGGTATTTATGCCTTCGGCTCCTTCTCAATGTCGAAAGTGAAAAGATACTCACTCTGCAGACAAAAAGTTCAGTACGTTTTTCCCAAGCAGAGGATCAGAGTATCAAACACAACAAACACTCCCCGCACTTCTTCATCTTGCCACTCAACTCTCGCTCTGCTGTCAAACACTCCTCTGACATCTGGCACCTCCTGGAAGAACTTGACCTCGATGTCCTCTGTCTCACCGAGATATGGTTCACTGCCAGCTCTGTCACAAGCTTAGACACTCTCCTCCCTGACGGCTACAAGATCCTCTCTGCACCCAGATCCACCCGTACGTGCAGGGTGGCTGAGAGGAAACGGAGGGCTTCTTGTTCATCCTCTGACAAACTGGCCTGCTGCCTGCTCCAAAGGCAATACCCACTCTCTGTCCATACAAAAAAGAGAGCACACATCCAAATCTGTGTCTCAGCGGCATGTAACAACTCAGCCAAACTCTTAATCTGCAAGGAGCTGGCCAACCCTGCTGTAGTCTCTACCTCTCCTGTGGCCTCCCAGGCCCTTTGCCTGGTCCTTGCCTCTCACTTCATCTAAAAAACCCAGGACATCCTGTCCACCCTCTCTTACCCTCCCACTCCTCTCCTAGCCCCTCCCACTCCTCTCCCTTCCCCTTCTGCGAATGCTGGCCCTCCTGCAGCCACCCCCCCACCCTCCTTCTCTTGCTTCCCCTTTTCTCCCATGATGAGATCACTAGACGATCTCTAGACGAGACCTATCTATGAAAGTCTCGTCAAAACAGGCTCTTCCCTGTTCCTCCAAAACCATCAAGGACCATATTGACACCCTTGCTCCTGCCCTGGCCGTTTTCTGCAACCTCTCCTTCACCTTGGGAGCCATCCTCTCTCCTCTGAAGCACTCTCTTGTGTACCCTCTTCTCAAAAAACCCACAGACGGCCCATCTTGCCCGGCAAAACGTATCTCCCGATCTCTATCACTCCCTTACTGGAAAAGCTGGCCATCTCTCAGCTTAAACAGTAAACTACAGAACATGGGTTTGGATACTGTATTACTGTGCCCTATTCTCCATTATCCAAGATTCTAGAGACTGACAGTGAGAAATCTCTGAACAATGAACCCGCCCAAAGGGTTCATATACCATGAATTAAACAATATTCCCTTTGAGAGATAATAATCGTGCTCATAATTCTACTGTCCAATGTACATGTTCTTTTAAGTTCAAATTCACATTGCTTATGACACAGATATGTGAGATATATAGTTTCTGAATCTTCACAAATCAAAATCTTGTTTATTCTATGTTATTTAATCAAATGAGAAACAGCCGACACGTGTTTCGACCCCTTGGTTCGTTCTCAAAGCCCGAAAACTTGAGATGACTTGGTTAATCAGAGTCAGTGATTTTTGAGAGGGATTCAACCCAGTGACGGTAGACTTTTTTTCAAGGAGTTATCTCAAGTATTTTCGAAGCAAGTGATTCCAATGAAGACATAATTAACAAATAATACATTAAGACATTTAACCAAGTAATCTCAAGTTTTCGGGCCTTGAACGACCCAAGGGTTGAAACACGTGTCGGCTGTTTTTCATTTGAGGAAATAACACAGAATAAACAAGATTTTGATTTGTGAAGATTCAGAAACTATATATCTCAAATATCTGTGTCATAAGCAATGTGAATTTGAACTTAAATGAATACGTACATTGGACAGCAGAATTCTGAGCGTGATTATTATCTCTCAACAGGAATATTGTTTGATCTCTCAGCTTGATCTTCACTCTGATTCTGTTGGTTGTCTCCACAACCATCAGTCTGGCTTTAGAGCTGCCAGAAGCACGGAAACTGCTCTCCTGAACAATCCGTGAAGATCTGCTCTCCAACCTTGACTCTAACATCCCCCTCTGTCCTCATCCTACTCTCTCTCTTCTGCCTTCGACGCAGTCAACCATACCAATCCGGCTCAGCCATCTGTGACAACCTGGGTATCACTGATCAGGCTCTGGCCTGGCTGAACTCTTTCCTCTCTGACCCTCCCAGTTCCAACTTGGGTCCTTCCTTTCCTCTGTATTCCTCTCTACCTGTGGTGTTCCCCAGGGGTCTAACCTTTCACCCTAGCTTTTCAACCAATACCTGGCAACTCGCACCCATCGCATTGCAGCTTTCTGCTCCAATTTTCATTGCTATGTGGATGACACAACTCATTTTCAGGCTTCCCTTAGCTACCTCTTCTCCTTCTCTCATCTCTGATTGCCTGTCTGCTATTCAGGAGTGCTGTACCGATAATGATCTCTGCCTGAATGCCAACAAGACTGAGATCCTCCTCATCGGCACACCCTCACCCTCCTTTCCGGTCACCCCCCTGGCTGGCCTCCCTTGTCCTTGCCGCAAACCCACCTGCGAGGCTAAGAGCCTCGGGGTCATCTTCGACTCCACTCTTTCCTTTTCTGCCCACATCTCTGATGTCTCTAAAAGTCAAATTTCCAACTGCACCTCCTTAGCGGTATTCTGCCTTTCCTCTCCTTCCCCCAGAAGCTCACTGTGTCTCGAGCCCTGGTTCTCTCTAGGTTGGATAACTGCAGCAGCCTCTTTCTAAATCTACCTGCTTCTACTCTCCACCCTTTGCAACTCGTCTAGAGCAAGACTGCGAGACTTGTCCTTGGCCTCAAGCCTGGGATCATATTTCTCTAGCCCTGAAATCTCTTCATTGGCTCCCAGTGGCTGCAAGGATTAAATTCAAGACCCTTTGGATTGTCCACAAGGCTTTCTGGGGCCTAGGTCCAAAATACCTTCAACTTTCCCTCTGTAATCAACTTCCATCTCGAGCTCTTTGCTCCTCCAACTCCCTCAGGGTCAGTCATTTCTCAAAGAAACAAGCTGGGGGTAGAACTGTCAGGGAGGCTGTTCCAGGGGGAGACCCCAGCCGAAGACACTGTCAAACTTGAGGAGAACCATCTCTGGTCCCGGAAGCACCTCAAGACCTTCCTCTTTGCTTCTCTTCTCCCCTGTTGATCTGGTCTGCTTTGGCATCGTGTACCTGGTTACGCTCTGATTTCGGGCCCAAGTACTTGCTCACCCTGCCACGCACTCCCTCCTGGCAACCCTTGCACTTGGGTCTGTATCTGTCCCCCTACAGTCCCTCCGACCCTGTTTTCTGCAGTTATCAGATACCCCCTGTCTGCACCTTAAACCTAGCACTTACCACTTGCTGTCTGCACTACCACTTTGTTATTATGTTCCCTGCTTAGCACTTTCCATTTTTCCCCCTCCTTCCCGAGCTTTCCCACGTCCCTCTCCCCTGCACTTGCACGTTCTCAATGTCACAGGGCCTAGTAAGATCGTTGTTTGTGTTCTCCCTTATTCCCCTCCTCTGCCTCATCGCGCTCTGAAACACTAGTGTATGAGCGTGATCCAAATAAAATACCAATATCAATAGAGCCCTGGTCCTCTCAAGGCTGGACTATTGCAACAGCCTCTTTCTAAATCTGCCTGTCCCTACTCTTCGACCTTTACAACTCATCCAGAATAGGACTATGAGACTTGTTCTTAGCCTCCAGCCCAGGGATTGTATCTTTCCAGCTCTGAAATTTCTGCACTGGCTCCATCTGGCTGCAAGGATCAAATTCAAGACCCTTTGCATCGTCCACAGGGCTTTCTGGGGCCTGGGACCGTACTACCTCCAACTTTCTCTTCCTAAACATCTTCCTTCTGAAGCTCTCCCCTCATCCACCTCCAATTCTCTGAGGGTCAGATGCTTTTACAAGCAGAGAATTGGGGCAGATATCTTTCCTCGGCTGGGGCCTCCATTTGGAACAGCCTCCCTGCCTCTCTCAAACTGCAGCAGAACCACCTCCGGTTCCGGAAGCAACTCGAGACCTTCCTTTTAGCTTCTGCTTTCTCTCTTCCTTGTCCCTGAGCTCCGCACACTGATCACCTAGCCACCCATGAACTCTGGCCCAGTCATCTGCGTGTCCAGTTGCCCTTGCACTGCCTACAGGCTCCCTCAGCACTTAAGGGTCTGTATCTGTAACCCTACAGTCCCTTCTCTTTCCACTTAAGAGACACCCTCTGGCAGCACTTATTGAATCACCTGCACTTCTCCCCTCCCCTCTTCCCCACACTTGTGCGATCTGAATGACACAAGGCCTAGTAAGATCGTTGTTTGTCCTCCTGTTTCCCCCTCCCCCTCCTTGTCACGACTGGAAACACTTGTGTACAGGCGCGTTATAATTGACTTATCATATATCATGAATCACTTGCTCCTGATGAAGGTATTGCATGTCTCGAAACACGTTGAGCTCCACTTTTAATTCCATAAGGATTTATCTCATGGAAATTGTTTGCTCTAAACATTGTCTGAAAATGTTCTGTAGAAGAAATGTGATGAATTCTTACCATAAAGTTGACAACTTTATGGTAAGAATTCATCACATTCTTCTACAGAACATTTATGACTGCTTTCATAAATTTGAACATACCACTTGCCGGAAAACCATAGAAAACAACCATTTTCTATTCCAAAAAAGATTTGACTGACTTTACTGTCAGTACATGAAGTGTGCAGGGGATGCGAGTGTCCACTAGGTTAGGACACTTTCTTTTTCGTGATTGTGTATGAGTTGCAAGCCACGTTTCGACCAGGCATTAAACATATGTGCTATGTTGAAGCAAAATGTGACAACCTTGAATCCCGCTCCCGAAGAAATAGTGTCGGAATAATTGGGGATCCGGAGGACGCCCTCACGGGGGGCATTGAGCAAGAAGTGTAGCAACTGCTCAGAGATCTCCTAGGGGAGATGCTTCTCTTCCTTTATTTCCACATAAATGTAAAAGCTCAGCAGCAAGATAAATATATTTTTTTTTTGTGCACCTCATATAGCAACATGCTCATAATGAAGGTGCGAGTAAAAAATATAATAAACAAATGAACATTAAAACAATCCAAGTCCATAGTATTTCCTCAGTTGAAATAGGAACTACATTTCCCGTGATGCTCTCCAAAAGGTCAGGTAGCATCCATAACCATGTGACCTTCTCCAATGAACATGGGTATATGTCCATAAACAGTCCTGAACAAGAAGTAACTTTCTCATTCTTTGCTGCTCACAGCAAGAGATAAATTACCTCTTATTCAGTACTGTTTACGTGATTGTTGCATGAAAATTATTGCCATATGATATTGATTTCTTTATTTGTAATGATTGTTATTTCAGTGCGCCCGTAGTAACTGCCGTTAATTATTTCCTTGAAAATGGTGTTTTACTTTACCTTACCAACGCCAGCTGCTTCCTGCTGGCGTCGGAGGCTCAAGCGCGAACATTTTTCGCTCTCGTGTATCCGCTTGCAGCGTCTTCCAAATGCTGCAGTGGGTGCCGCAGGCCGTACGAGCACTGAAGCCACGCTGCTTTCCCGATATATACAACGTGAGCTCCAGGGAAAGCAGCATGGCCCCTTCACTGAGCGCGGCGCCGTCCGCGAAGCACCAGGGGGAGCTCCAGCTCTCCCTGGTCCTTTTCTCGTGACTCCGGCACTCGCGTTAGCACTTCCGTTCGGCATAACGGTTGCTGCGCGAGCACCAGAGTCTTCTCAATCCTTTCAGTCACAGAAATTGACCATAATGTAACAAAAAAAAAAGAGAAGCTAAGCAATGTCAAGCAGAAAGTGACTTCCTGACACTACTTGGGAGTATTGCTTGGGAGTACAGATTGAGACAGGAGTGCATGGGGGCACTCCTGTATAAAAAAAACTAAAAAAATAAATCTCTCTGAGGTATTTGCAAAAGATAAGAACTGGGCTTTGAGAGGAGGCATCAGTGAGCCCAGAACAAAAAAAAGGGGAAACAAAGGGTGTAAGGTGCTTTTACTGATTATGGCAGCACAGTATTCCCCCAGTCAGACCAAGCTTGGTCAGAAGGTGAGGAGGATTCATGTTTCATTGATGAGGTGGCTATGGAAAGAAGCCTGCAAAAGGCATTGGGATCTACTGTTCAACACAGTATTAAGAAAGCTGTATCTGGCATTCTCCTGCCAATGCAACAGCGATTAGATGACATGGAAGAGCGCTTGCGAAGCACATCTCCCCTTGGAGGAAAGAAATCTCGCAAGAGGAAGCACCTTGCAGAAGGGGGATGTAGTCTGGCTCGCAAGAGCCGAAGCTCTCCGAACCCCCCCGCCAAGCCAATTGATTCCTGCCACCGCTGCAGTATCTGATGTCTTCTCCAGGCTGAAAAAGGTCTTTGTGAATCGGAAAGTAACCCCTTCCTTTGAAGGACCCTCTAACCCTGAGGAGGAAAACAGGGGTACAAGACCCTCAAGCCCAGAGGGATATGAACCGGGCACAGAAGACAACCAAAAGACAGCAGTATATGAAGAGATAATGCTCTCTTCCTCAGATGAGGACGCCCAAACATGGGGTTCCAAGCCCTCAACCTCTGGGATTGCGGCAGCCCCCATCCCCAGAGGCTCCGGAGAGCATCCTCCTGAGAAGGAGATGTTTGATCCCGAAGACTTGGTACATCCTAGATCCTCGGACTGGGAACCATCAGCCAGGACAACGGATTACATCTTTCACATACTGCGCAAGCCTCTGGACAAAGAGGTCAGGGCAAAGCTACGGGCAGAATGCCCACGCCCGGAGATTCCAAATAAAATAGCTCTGACTCCAGAACTCAATCAGAAAATGATCACCTTCTTGGGCAAGCAAGTGAAGGATCCCAGAAAAGGCATCGACCGAGCCTTGAAGTCTTGCCAAGATAAACCTTTAGACATCACAGGTCCGTTGGCGAAAATTCTAGACCTAGCGTAAGAGGCTTTTAACTCATCCAAGCCTATCGATACAGTGATAATTTCTGGTTGGGTCCAGAGAGCGATCTGCTTGTTAGGAAACGCAAACTGCGCTATCTCCACAGAACGTCGGAAGGGCATCCTTTACAAGATGGATTCAAAGCTCACTGAACTGGCAAATAGTCTGGTGCAGCTGCTCAGGGATTACTCTTTGGAGACCTTTTTGTCAAAGAGATGGCTAAATTTGTCGGTACCTTTACCGCTTTTGACAAAGCCCAAGCCTCCATCAAGAGGGTCTTTGCCTCAAAAAGATTTTCCAGGGCCGGTCGAGGCCGCTCTTCCGGTCGTTATGCCTTTTGGCAGAAGACCTCAACATCAAAGGGGGCAACACGGCGCTTGGTAAGAGCCCACTGACACTTTCTTCCCGTCTAGAGGACGAGGCAGAGGGCGATCCTGGAGGAGACCCTATAAGAATACAGCCCAACAGCAACCAGCAGGTCAGTCTGCGCTTGCCAGCGCCGCATACGCCCATTGGGGGGAGGCTAAGGTTCTTTACGCATACCTGGGATGGCTTATCAGGGGACGCCTTGGTCAGGGACGCAGTGCGCGGTTTCCGTCTAGAATTTTTCGCACAGCCCTTTCAGAACAGTCGACCCATCTCCATAGCTATGTCCGACACAGATCGGAGAGCGCTAGACAGCGAGATTCACGGCCTGTATCAGAAGAACGCAATTCGCCCCTGCTCGACTCCGGGCGGTTTCATCAGCCCAATTTTTCTAGTGCGCAGAAAAGAAAAAGTAAGGCCCGTAATAAACCTGAGAGCGCTGAACAAGTTTATAGTCTACCGGCATTTCAAGATGGAGAGCATTCACCTGCTCAGAGACATCCTGAGGCCATGCGCCTAGACTGGCTCATGCGCCTAGACTTGAAAGACACCTATCTCGCGGTGCCCATTCACCAAGCGTACGTGAGTTACCTGAGATTCTCTTGGGATCTGCAAGACTGGGAGTTCACAACAATTGTTGCTGTTCTTTCCAGTAGAGCGGGCGCATAGAGTACTGACCCAAAAACTTAAACCTGGTGACTTCCCAAGCCCTATAATACCCAAAATCCTGAGCTACTGTGAGAGAGACCTACTCCTGAAGCTGGCAAGAGACAAGAAGGAGAAGCTGGCAAGAAAGAGCTCTGGCTGGACTCCAAACCATCTGGATTTTTCCTGATCTTTCTGCGGCGGTGCAGCATGAGCGCCAGCAGTTTCTGGGGGTCAGGAAGATGCTACGGGAGCGCAATATCTCCTATGCGATGCTATTTCTAGCACTACTATTTTCCCATTTCAGGGTAAATTGTACTTCTTCTTAGTCCCAGGTGAGGCCGTGAAATTCATCGAGGCCAAAATACCTATTCAGCAACCTTCTTGTGGGCCTCCGGAGGACTCGTCCACAACATGAGCGTCTTATTTATTTATAATATCTTGAGATGCTGGTCCATTTGTATTTTGAGTTGATGGCGTTGGATTCATTCAACACTGCTACTGTGAAACATAAACATGTATCATATTAGTGACCTGAAGGAAGTGCCAAGAGTGGTGACGGTACACCCCCATTGAAGTAGCTTTGAGTTTGTTGCAGTTCGGAATCCGCCTGGATGATGAGGCGGTACAGTTGTGAGTTAGGGCTGGGCTGGGTGGGCATGGTTTACACTGCTGGTTGGGGAGAGGAAGTGAGGGTTTAGGGAGGGACTGGGGACAGTCTCTAAGGGATTGGTTATACTGGGGAGGGAAGGTGGTTGGGGATCCAAAAATAGTTTTAAAATGTCTTGGGAGACGGAGTTGCACAATGTAATGAAATGGATTGTGGGGTCGCAGTGGTATGGACTCACGGGGTGGTTGCGCCTGGTGGGGATATGATTACATGGTAGAGTAATGTCGATTAATGTGATGAGCTGGAATATCCGGGGAGTGTGAGACTACTCCAAGATGAGAGGAATCAAGGCATATGCTAATAGGCATAAGATCAATGTCATGTTCCTCCAGGAAAAGCATGCTACAGCTGCGGTTAGTGGGGGAGTTTGGCTATATCATGGGGGAGGAACAGGTACTTTACCGCCTATTTGTCCCAGTCCCGGGCGGAAGAGGCGGGGGAGGGGAGGGATGCAGGTTTTATGACTCATTCATAAGTCACTTACATTTACTGGGCAACATTTGCATGTTGATCCTGAAGGGCGGTATGTGATCATACATGGTATCCTTGAAGCCATGGAGATACTCCTAGTAAACACGTACGGGCCGAATGTGACCTCCCCTGAGTTTTACACTAAAATTGCAGGGATTGTGTCTGCATATTCCAGTGTACCTATCCTTTGGGGGTGGGGCGACATGAACCTCATCCTAGATCATTGTATGGATAGGACAGGCACAGCACCTAGACCACAGTCTAGAGCTGCACGTTGTCTGCTGGGCCAAAAGGATGTGTTGGCTGTCCGTGGATGTGTGGCGCCTTCTACACCTGCAGAACCGGGGCTATACATTTTACTCCTCAGTTCATGATATGGCATTGTGTATCAATGTCTTCCTGCTATCACATTTGCTCATAGGGAGGCTTGTAACTGCGAATATCCTCTCGCGTTCACTGTCGGACCCTTCTTCCATCGTGGTGGATTGGGTAAAAGGGCTGACCAGTGCAGGGTATGGAGATTCAAATCTGAAGTGTTACAAGACCATAGGGTTTAAGGCTGATGTAGAAACAGATATAAAAACCTTCTTCCAGTGTAACACTCCGGAAGCCACATCCCTTGGTACAAGGTGGCAGGCATTTAAGGTGTTCATTAGAATGATGGCTACTTCTAGAGAATTTGGTATCTTTTAAGACTATTCGGCGAGAATTGCAGACATGTGGAGATAAGCTCAAGGTGTTGGAGGGTACATACGCTGCAGCGCCTACCCCAGAACTGTTGGCTCGCATACGTACCACCCATGAACAGTTCCGAGATCATTCCCAGAGGGAAACCATGTATTTTCTCGGCTGTTGGGCTCTAGGAAATATGGGGGCTGGGGGGAACCGACCGGGGAGGACACTGGCCAGAGTAGTGCGCATCGAAAAGGGGCCTACACAAGTTGACTGTGTCCTGGACATGCAGGGAGATAATAGATGGACGGATCAAGATCTCCTTGGGGTGTTTCCGAAGTTTTTATGAGGCACTGTATAGGGCTTGTCCGCAACATAGGGAAAGGGCCATATATGCCCTTCTCAAAGATATCCCTCTGTCCTGACTATCCGAAGAGTCCAGAAACCAAATAAACACGCTGCTCATGGTCGAGGAATTATTGACCCGAAACGCAAAGCCCCAGGCCTGGACGGATTAGCAGCTGAGTTCTACAGAGAGTATGGTACAATACTGGCCCCTCACCTCTTAGGAGTCTGTGGGGAATATTTGGGGCACTCCCTTCTCCCAGAATCACTGCACGAAGCCACAATAATGGTGTTACCCCAACCAAATAAACTTAGCTATGACTGTGGGTCATATAGACCCCTGTCACTCATGGATGTTGATACGGAGATGTATGCCAAGGCACTGGAAAATCGCCTGCTCCCATTGATGCCACACCTGATCAATGGGGATCAGGCCGGCTTTATTCCGGGCAGATCAACAACCCTTAATATCTGCCGATTGTTTAACGGAGTGTTAGTGAACTCTCAAGTCTCTGATCATTTCGCCCTTGGTAGAGGCACCCGTCAGGATTGCCACCATCTCCAAAATTGTTTGCCCTAGCCATTGAGCCAATGGCGGATTTAGAGAACACCATGGGAAGCGACCCGCAAGTGAATTTGGACCTGATAATGCATGATATTATGGGCGTGGGCAAGTTTTTGTGGTAAACGGTAAACTATACTAAGTCAGAGATGTTTCCATTGACAGCCGCCACAAGGGAGCCGCTTGGGGACTTTCTCCTGAGGTGGACGCCTGACTGTATTAAATACCTAGGGGTTATTATATCTAGGGGGCAAAAAGCACGCTCTACCGGGATAACTACACTGCGCAAGAGCGATCTGAGGACGAGAGAATAACTAGGTGGATGATGGACCCCATCTCACTAGCGGGAAGATTGCCCCTTGTAAAAATGGTGTTATTGCCTTGACTGCTGTATATCTTGGTCTATGTTCCCCTCTGGCCAGGCAAATCCTATTTTTCAAGGATCCATGGGTCCCTCTCACAATTCCTGTGGCATTCGGGGGCTGTCTGGAAGAAATGATCAGAAATGACACTGTCGTATTTTGAAGTGTACTGGCTGGCTGATCGGGCACAGTTTGCCACGTATTTGTATGGGAACGGGCAGGCCCCGCCACATGTTCAGTTGGAGACCCCAGCCACTACCTGATCCTGACCCTTGGGGTGATGATGTGATGGAGGATCACATGGGAGAAGATAACTACCAGGGGGATAGCATGGCTCCTTTGAAGGAGGCATGGTAGTCCCCATTTACCCATGCAAAAGACCTTCTTGCATCCAGTACCCTAACAGCCTACTGCCATTTATCTGTACCCTCCTTTGTGAAAAGAAGAGCAACCTATTACCAGCACCATTCAGACCAATCTCCCATTTCTCTTATAAGAAGTAAACATTCTTAAAAATAATTTTTCCGGAAGTTCCAAGACTACCTTTTCTAAAAGCTCAACAATACTATTTCTAAAAGCTCCAAGAAAACCTTTTTCCAACACTCTTTTTGCCAAGCTTCCATCCATGACCCAAGGGATCAAAACTCCAAGAGCTTTTTTGGTTCTAACTTCCCTTGAAGATGAACTGATTTGTCATGTGAAATCATCAAGAGAAACTTCCCAAAACCGTACATCAAGTAACATCTATGGACTTTGATACCCTTAACCACCTAAGTACTGAGATGAAGAGGATGAGAGAATCTATGTAAACCCCTGAGAGCCTCAAGCTCATTGAACTTACTAGTTTTTTGGGAAAAGCACAGGTACGCGGGACCCTTTAAAAATGGTAAACAGATTGTGAGCGACTGCACAGGGGGAGAGGCAGGAGAACGCTGGAGCCACGAGCTGGTGTGGCGAGGCAGAGCAGCTCCACCACAGAGAAGGGACGCCATGCAGTGTGAGTGGAAATTAGTGCTGTGGAGATGCCAGGAGTTGAAAGCGGATTCCTGGACGCTCGCCAGCTCACAGAGTCCCTACTGGAGCCTGGCCAGAAACAGGCATGCAGAAGCGAATCCTCACGGAAAGCTGTCGAAGGAACTTGAGTGTGCAGCAAGCGGTGGAGGAACACTGTAAATGTGAAAGGGACCGAAGATACTGTGAAGAACCAGTTCAGTTAGTTGGCCCAGAGCAAGTGGGAGGACCCCCAGGGTATTGCAGTGACCACACCAGCGAGAAACTGAATACTGTAAAGCCACAGAGGCAGAAAGAAGCAGAACTGTGTTTACAAGTAAAAAGAGCAGAGAGCCAAACAAGACCCCGATAACATATGAGCATATGAAATGAGCATATGGATTGCAGATGTGGGTGGAAGCCCAAAAAAGATGTACCAAGCCAAAGAGGGTACATGCATTTGTGAAAGTAAAGAGAAACTTTGAAGCATGAGAGAGAAGTCCTGGCAAGAGAATCGCACTAGGCTTTTGAAGTATACAAGTGAAGTCCTGGCAATATGCATACCAGTCACGTGGAAGTACACAAGTGAAATCTTGGCAGGAGAGTGCACCAGGCAGTTGGAAGAGACAGTATTTTGAATCAAGAGGAGACTTGTGTTAAAGAAAGACTGTTCAAGTCAAAGAACCTTTTACCTAACATGAGTACTGTGCCATAAGAAAAGACACAAGGAACTGTTAGATGGAAAAGGCATTATTCAAGCTTTGAAGAATTCAAGGGAAGGAGTCTCCAACCGGAGCCAAGGTTTTTAGAAGAACATTTAAGTTGGAGCTATTCTAGTTTATTTATGAACACATTTATTTTTGCCAACATCAGGTTGAAGACATTTCCCTTATCACTTTGTTGCTTTGTTTTGTATATGATGGTCAGGATAGAACGTTTGAACACAGGAACAGATTTTGTTTTCTGAGTCCTGACGCACAGTTCCTTCGTTTTGGTTGTTTTTAGGTAGGGAATTCCTCTTAGAGCAGGGCTACAGAGGCATTTTCCCAACCCATATGATTTAATAAGTATTTATCCAAATAAATGACAACTTTGTGTCTGGCTTTATTTTCTGACTCCTCACAGTACCCATGTGCCCTTTCTTCTGACAGTCTCCGGGCAACCCCCAGCAACTGCCTTGAGGGCAGGTCAAAGGTTACGTGTACATTCCTGATGGAGGCCAAAGGTCAACCAGATGGGAGGGGTTGCCTTTGTAATCACAGGCATCCCTTTCCAAATGTAGTAACTGGGTGACCTGTGACCAGGTGGTAGTTTAATATCTAAAGATAAGCCATGTTCGGTTTGAGATTATGGCTCCCTAGAGTACACAAGTCTCAAGCATTTCATGTCAATTAATTGCCTGCTGGACAGAGACCCTTGAATGACTGGTTTGGGTGTTAGTTGTCTGGGCTGAGTTTCGCCGAGATGCAATCTGGGTGCTGGCCAGGAATCCTGCCCCTTTGATGCTCCTGTGCAGCAAGTCCCTCTCCCCTGCCCCACCCTGGTTCGTCGTATATGGGAACTTGAGCTTCAGTCTGCCTTCTCAGTACAATGGATTCTTCTCACCTGGGTGTTGATTACTTATAACGTTTGATTTGAGCATACTGCGTAAGGGGTGGACTGTTAGTTGCCCAGAAGAGGGGTTCCGGTCAAAAAGGGGTCTTGCCTTCTTGGATTTTGCTAGAGCTCCCCAAACTTCCACTCCACTTCCTTTAGACTAGGCACTCTGGGTGGGACATCAGTAGGCAAAGGATACTTGTTACAGCAGCCAGGGCTGGACCGCTAACAGGCTTGCTGTGGACCAACCCTTTGTAGCATTGTGCCTATACAAGAGGGGGAGGCACTCTTCCCCCTTAGCTGATCCTTCTTTGGACTTACAGATTCACTTAGAAATCTGTTGCATCTGGCCTATTTCAGAGTCCTCAGCAATAGAGGGGAGGACAGAAGGCTCCAAGAAAGAGGCAATCTCTTTCCCCTAACGCATCCTTTAATGCATCCCAAGGGCATATAACTGCTGTGTGAACAAGGCCTATTGCAACTGAGGCACTGGTACGCAGGACCCTGCCATTTCAGGTGATGGCACCCCTGCAAGTTCACTCTACACACTTTACTGACTGGGAAAGGAAGAAGAAAGGATGCCCCTTGCACCACAGACTGGACTGTATCTCATTGACTGCAACACCCAGAAAGTAGGCCAAATCGTGTCTACCGCCTCCCAAAGCTTTTCAAGCTGGGTCAACTGCTTGACTCACTTTGAGCTTCTACAGGTCCTGCTGTACTGCCTTTGGGGCTCCAGTACTGACTTGACCCAGTGAAACAGACCGCCTCAACCTGATCAGCGGTTCCACTCTGTGGAAGCAACTGACTCTCCTCTTCTCGAATCGATCCAACTGAAGCATCGTCTGGACCCAGATGCTGTCGCAATCCGCTGGAAGATATCGACTCAACCAGTCTTAAATGCTGACTAGATCGACACAAGCTGCATTCCGACTATATCGACTCCAGTAAAGCACCTAGTATCCTGGCTTGACACTGTTGAGCCACAAATGCATTTTAAGTAGTCCTGTCCTCATGGTCTACCTTCAATCATGTCTCCCTTCTGTCTTTTTCAAAAAGACTCCTTCACTAAATTTGACATTTTGTGCTGAAGTCTTTGCCTGAACACCCTGGTCTAAAAACCCAGAGTGCCCCTTTATTAAATTTTGCTTTTCCTCTTTTGTTCCTTTCAGGGGTATGCCAGCTTTGTTTTAATTTAGGTGTGCATTTTTTTTTTTTTGTTTAAAGCTAACCCTCCCTCCACCTGGTTTCGGGCATTTCACTGCATTTGGTGAAATGGCTGTTTCGCAGTGTTTTTACGGTATGTTTTAGCGAATGGACCTGGTGGTGTTCAAGATATAATTTTTTTTTTTTTGGTGGTGGGTTGTGTCAGAATTAATGGGTGGCAAAAAATTGCAGGGAACGAGTCTCTATGACAAGATGGGCTAGTTCAGTTTAGAGATCCCATTTCTATAGAGCCTAGGTAGGAACATTATTTTTGTTTTGGTATCACCATGCCTTGTGTTGCTTCTGCCACATTTCACTCCGCCTGAAGATATAGCTTGCTTGCCCTTGTCCACATTACCAAAATAGACAGACAAAAAGAGGGAAACGGGTGCCTGTTTCACCTTTGATTGTGGTCACTGCTGGTTAGTATTAGTGTGGAGCTGAGTAGGCACTTAAGCCACTACATTAGCCACTACTCCTCCCTGTAATTCCTGCAAAACAGTAGTCCTGTTGTCACATTGTCACTCCTATGGGAACAATCTCTGTAGAGGCTTGCCTCTTGTCAGTTAATGATGTAATTTGCCAAACCGTTCATATCATTTGAGGTTTGTAAATTGAAACCTACAAATAAAACAGCTTTTGTGTATCGTTGATGCTCTTTAACCAAGGTTGTCATAATTTGTAAATAGATTGGCAAAAAGGTTATCAACTGACCTCCTTTACGGTTTCAAATCTTTTTTTGACCATCTATCTTCAGGACTACTGAGTTAAACTATTTGGGGTGGCATGCATGCTAAATAGTAATTTATAATGGTGTAGCCAACATGAATTGTGAAGTAAAGACAATCTGAGATCTGCCAGAGAAGATCTTCACTGTCGTCCTAATATCTTCTTGTGCGACACATCCCGGGCGTTCGCAGGCAGCTTAAGACTTGGTGGATAGAGTCTCGTAATGGTTTCCCTACCGCAAAATTCTTGGTGGCCAGTCTGTCTAACTCAATGCACGGATGGCAACCACTGTGGAAGTCAATCCTCTGGTCTGATTTCAGGAATTTAAAGGTAAGTTTGAAAGGTAAACCGTATCGATTGATATAAATGTTCCCAGGGTCACAGGACCTTATTCAACCCAGAGCCAGAAAGGGCGCTAGAGCGCGACCAAGATGGCGGCTCTGATGTCAGCTCTGCGGCGCACCCAAGTTAATCCTCTAAAGAACATACTGCCAGGGGTCATCCAACCCATCTGAGACTCCGCCGACTATTCTGGGAGTTCCACACCAGCCCCCTACCTCTTGCCTGTGGATCCGGAGACTTGCCGCGGTCCGGGCAGAGCTAGGCCTGCACAGGAGAAAGGCCGCCAAACTGCTACGCCACTGCAGCCGGCCCGCGACAACCTCAGCGCCAGGGGTGGTGGTCTGCGCGCCAGCCCAGCCAGTGCCGGGTGAACGGCAGAACGTGACCACCGAGACCCGCAACGCTCCGGCGACATCCTGGGGGTTCTGCCAGACGCATTGTGAAGAGTTCTCCGAGGGATAGCGCCCGCCGAGGACCAGCCGTGGAAACAAGATTCCCCCCCCGCTCGGCGGCCAGCAAGGTGGGCCCGGTGATCTCACTGCAGCGGGCGCTGGCAGCTCCCCCCCACCACCCCCTGACACTGTCCCGCCATTGCTTGCCGCCAGGCAAATGACCAGCTCGAGAGACAAGGCGGTACCAAAAGAGTACACCTGTGCGCCGTCCCAGCCAGCACCTGGAGAGCGGCGGAGGATGGCGCTCCAGCAGCCACCCCCCCCCCCTGCCGGGGTGGCGATCCTGCGGGGACTCTGTGAGCCAGGCCAGACAGGAGAGGCTGGGCCATCCCTCTTCGTGGCCCATGAGGCAGACCCGGGGGGCGCGCTGCAGAGGACGTTGCGAGTGAGAGCCCACTGCGGCTGTGCACCGGGTGGTTGGCCCCTGAACACAACGGAGAAGAGCCGTGACAGCAGAGGAGCTGAAGGTGAGCCGCCACCGCCCCAGGCACCCCTTTAACCCCTCCCCCTCCCCGACCACGGAGACGGCATATCTTGGTCACCGTGCCCTGTGAGAGCCTCCTTTAAGCCCATAAAAGGCCGCAATACAGCGTCTTCAACCCAAGGCCTGTAGTGGCCATAAGGCCCCCTCCAATAGAAGGATATACGCATAAATTTAAGGGCACAACCTCTGACCTGTCCAGGCGTAAGCCCAGGTGTAGGCTTAAGCGGGTGGCTCAACATTTAGGCCTCAAACCGCCACAACACCCCCACCCCCTCAGGACAAGGGCAACGAGCACCCCCCTGCAATAAGCGGTCCAGCACGAAAGCCAACAACCCTCCAATTACTGGATACTATAACCTGGGCAGGCCTCCCCCCTGATACGTCCACTGTGGCCGGCAGATCCTTTTTCCGTGGGTACCTTTGCACAGGGCGATAAGTCCCACAGAGGGCACATCCCGCCTCGCCGTAGCACACACCCTGGTCGGTGGACAAATGGTGGAGAAGACATCCAAACAGCAGATCACATCTGTCTGGAGAGAAGCGGTGCCTCTATGATGGGGAAGTCTGATAAGTCACAAAGGAAGCTGACTTTTGAGGCCAGTACCATAGTCCAAACCCCCAAACCATTCGACCATAGGGAGGGCCCTGAAACGACCACATCACACGATGACGATCCCGCCAGAGACATGGACATTAGAGGGATCCTCCTTGAATTGAAAACGGGCGTACACAATATTGAGAGCAAACTGGACTCCATGTCCACTAAAGTAGACTTGCTACAACATCGCTTGGACAAGCATGGAGACAGACTCGACACTGCCGAGCAGCGGATCTCTGACCTCGAAGATAACTCTTCCTCGTTGTCCACTAGAGTGGCGTCTCTTGAAAGCCAAATGAAAGCTGTTATTGCCAAAAATGAGGATCTCGAAGGACGCTCTCGACGGAGCAATATCAGGATCCTGGGGGTGGGAGAGCAGCAATCCAGGTGGAAAATTAAGGACTTTGTGGAAAATCTGTGCAAAGAGCTATTTGGCAGTCCCGCGTTATCCAGCATGTTCGTTGTCGAGCGAGCCCACAGAGTATCAAATAGTCGACCCATCCCGGGGACGGCTTTACACCCGATTTTAGCCAAACTACTTAACTTTAAAGACTGTGATACAATCTTACGCCTGGCAAGGGAGAAAGGACGGCTACAATACGACGGAGATGATGTCCAGTTCTTCACGAACTTCGCCCCATCGGTCCAAGCACAACGTAAGACGTTTGCCAGGGTAAAATGCCGACTTCAGGACAACCAAATGCTTTACTCCATGCTTTTCCCTGCCAAACGGCGCATTCAGCACAAAGGCAAATCCCAGTTCTTTAACATACCTGAGGAGGCGAACACATTCCTTGACAAGATTGGGTGTAGGCAACCCATCAACAATCTGAGACCTCCCAGGAGAGACCGTGCGGGCAGAGATCCACTGTGATACCCAACAGTGCCCACCTTCAGTCCGCTATGTGCTAAGAGAAAGGCTCCTGGCGTCGGAAAACGCGATGAACTCTAGGGTGCGCTAGTTCTTGGAAGCTCCCTAGCACCTCAAGCGGAGACACGTTTATGTTTGGGATTAATGGGAGGGGATACTTGATGGGCACGTTGGGGGTTGCCTGTGATGGGGTGGGTTTCTTTTCATGTTTGTTCTGGAGAAGTGCTCACCGGGGGCCCACGCCCCGCCACATACACCCATACACTCCTGAGGGGCGTAACAATAACGTCCGCTGTTATGGGAAGAAGCCCACACTATACACTCAAGGATGGCTTGGAACAGCTGGCTACATTCCCGCCCAAGAGCTAGACAAACTGTCCGACTATCACAGACATTCAAAGTAGCCACTTAGAATATTAGAGGGGGCAATAACCTGACCAAAATGAGGAAGATGTCACAGTATTTGCAGAGACACAAAGCTGACGTAGCTCTGATTCAGGAGACCCATCTTCTCCCGGGGTCGGAGAATCGCTGGGCCCGAGACTGGGGTTGTCCTAGATACTTCGCCTTGTATTCCTCATACTCCAGGGGAGTGGCAATCCTAATAAATAGATCCCTAAAATTCAAACTGGTATCGACTGACAAAGATACGGAGGGGAGAACACTCCTGGTCCGAGGGATCCTGGAAAACAGAGGTTGTCATCGTTCAACCCAGAGCCCCACTATTTGGTCAGGGAAAATAATCAGTAACGCTTCATTATTCCATATCATGAATCCTACTTGAGCAGAACCTTTATTTTATTTTTTGCTGCTCCTTGTTCTGGAGAGGGATGCTTGGGGCTTGTGCCACCATGCCTTGTGAACAGGCGTGAAATGTTCAGCCCCCTACCTCATTCCCAGGGCATTCCCATTGACAGCTGTTGAAGTTCTATTTTCAAATGAATGGGCTTGTATGCAGCTGCTGTGCCTGGCGAAGCTTCCGATGATAACAGTAAGGCATTATGTAAACTGTACATAGGTTTTTGCTCACAGTAGTTCATTTCTTAATTGAAGGGGAAATATTTTGAGCATCTTCCATCAAGGCTGAAATAAAACCGTCGCACAAAAGCTGCATTGTGAGCATGTTGCATTCATGTTGTGCGAATTCCTCGCAAAGAAGTCTTTCTTTTGTTGTAGTGCTGAAGGCCGCTTCTATTAGAACTGGTGCGTCCATGTATGAATTGTAATTTTAATGAGAGCAGCTTGTTTACTGGCTGGTCTGTTGCCCTTTTTTTCTCTCTCTCCAATAGGTCACGGAATCCTCTACAAACAAGATGACTTTGTTCTATTTGGCACAAAGGACTTTTTGAAGAGTTCCACAAGTTTAAACGCGACGCACATTAATACTTCCATGCCCAGATGCAGAGTACTGGCCGAATAGGTGGTTCTAACTCGCGGAGAACCAATTGAAGCAGCGCTGGATTCACTTCTAGTTTTGTGTACAGAATACAGTCCCGTCATGGTGGCAACGGATGTGGAAGGTAAGTCTGCTATAGTGTTAGATTGCTGTGAACTGCAGGGATAACGAAGTTGTGCACTCTCTTAATGTTTTAAAATCTTGAGTTGCAACAATGTATTCAACTAGACATTGGTCACTTTTACAAATGTGAATTCCAGCAGGTTGAAGTCGCATGAATTTCTCTGCTGTGTCGAGCCAAATGTTCTGAGGAATCTGGTTAAAAAAAGTCTTTAACTGTCCAGGATCCCAATTCACATATCCCAAAACATTATCAAGGACTCAATAGAACCAACACTTCGTGCAATCTGAGCTCGGAGATAACTGGTTTTATAATGTTGTTTCTAACACTTTGTAGAGTGTTAGATTAAGCAAATGAGTATTTCGATTAAAAATGAATACACAAAGCATAATGGTCATTTTGGTATAGCATGATTTTCATCTTTGTGTGCACTTTTGAGTAATGGGATCATTCAGAGTTTGATTTCAACCATTGGAAAATACCAGAATCGGCAGTTTGAAATCCATGTCCAATAAACGATGTGCACCTGATTGCACCGAGTGCTGGTTCTATTCAGTCCCTGACATTTTGTGTGATCTGTGTCTCTTCTGTGTGCAAGGAACGCAAGGCAAGGCAAGGCGTTCTTTTGTTGGTGCCAATACACTGTTGGGCGTCTGTCGTGGCTTTTTCGCGTAGCAGCTTTGGATTGGTGGATATATTCGACAGTAATGTGTCCGTGACCAGTGTGTGCATGCATAGTTTACTTTAGGGTATATTTGAAGGCGTTCGTTCTTTTGGCATATTTTAATGATAATTTCTTCGTATCAAGGTTATTCCCAGAACCTCGGATTAATGTAAACTATACATAGAGGGGCAATTGGAGATTGCCTCCTAATTTAAATTGTGGCGTTTGGTTGAATAACCTCGCAGACTTCTGCTCATTTCCACAGGAAAATCTACTTTTGGGTCCGAAATGAATGCAACTATATTTATTTATTTATTTTGTAAGTATCATGATGGGATGGACGATGGCCTATCGGGCCCAAAGTATCTAGCTAAAATGCAAGAAGCAGGACTACTAAGTGTCAGGAATGGGAACAAAGGCATACCTAACGGACTAAAGGTGCTTTATTGTTTTCTAATCCATGAGTACAAATTCCAAGTTACAGGGTAATGGCTTCTGCGCCCTTCATGCACTTCTTAACCATTCAGTTGACTGAATTCATGCACACCCATTTTAAGGCAGTGGCCTGGCTCACTTGGGCAGGGGGCCCAGAATATCACAATTGTTGTAGTGCTTTTAATTGCCATCCGTATATGTTTATTACTTTAGCAAGCTGTCGAAATGATGTCTGTTTTGCTCCCTTTTTTTCCCATTCTGTATTGTCAGGTGCTATGATCTTTTTAAATAAAGTGTTAAAAAAAAGTAGTAGCCTGCTATAAAGTCGCTCTCCACCTCATTTCTACACATATACACAGGACACCATTTCTTACCCGCCAGGAGTCAATTTTCACTAGCTAGTGACAAGTACACATTTTGCCCCCCCCCCCCCGCTCTAATCTAACACCAATCCTAGGACGTCCGCACCCCATTCACCTCTCGACTTCATATACCAACGAGTACCCCAACCCCTTGCATTATAGGCTACAGGACTGGCTCATTGTTAACCTCTGTGGGCTGTTCTCCTGGATCATTAGCAGTATCTTGTAACAGACTCCTAGCAGCATGTAGCTCTCCCTTCACTTTGCTTCGATTAATTATTGTCAGCAAAATAGTGTAGACATAGATATTATCCTCAAGTTCCGGGTCCCCCTCCCGTGCAAATGACCATACGTGTTACACAATCCTACCTGCAAGTCTTTTTTTTCCTCCCTAGCGTAAGGTTTTTGTCAGGCTGTGATATTGTTACCCACCAGCCACTGACTGCCCTCCTGGGTTAAGGTCTCCTTCACTAGTTCCCTCCAGGCTCTGAGACATACCCACCAGCATCTGCTTGTTGCTCTCACCTCTTTAGATCTGGTTGCTGCCAAGGTCTGAGTTCTAGACCTCAGCAAGCTTTCAGGTTTTGCTCTTCCATTGGATCTGGTCTACACCAGTGTCGGAGATATAGCACTCAGCACGGTTTCAGCTGTCTGGCTAGAACTCTGGCTTTCTTTCTCCTTCCCCAGGCCAGTAACTAATCGGTTAAACTTTCCGCAGGGCTTTAAGCATTTTTATAGGTGCCTGATAAGTCTGATCAACTAATAGTGTTGTTATTCTGCATCCCCTCAAGTTTGGTTGAGTCAGTCCCGCTCCTAATTATGCATCGTTGGCTCCCTTTTCCCTCACTGAGGTTTATCAGATGGTAATCATTTCCTCCCTCCCTTGCGGTAATTGGACCACATTCTTGATGGCGTCTGTGGGTATAACATCCTAATCCTCCATTTTGAAGTGATGTGGAAACGATTGGTCGGCTGCGTGACTATTTGTGTGGTCTCAGTGCTGGTGTCCTAATGTACTGCACAGAGGCTCTATTCAAGCAGGCTTTCTTTTGCCACTTTTAGTTGGCTTGGCAGCTTTGGCTTTGCTGGATGCTTGCATACTGAATTTTGACCGTCTGCAAGTACGCTTATGGTTGGTGCACCTGTCCTCTGCTCCATGGTGATGAATGGGTGCCTTAGTGGGGGAAAACTCTTATCTGCTGCTGAGACATTTGGTCCTCCTTTGTGTAGCAGAACGCGGGACTTCTGTAGAAATTACTCTGGAGATATTTGGTGTTGGGTGTTGCCGGGTTAAGAGGTGTAGGCCAAGGTATTAGCTGAGGGCTTTGCCTTGTCTACTGCCTTACTTGTGCTCAACAACTAAAGGCTCGCAGAATTTTTCCCCAATGCTTGGAGAAAGGATGGGTTAGGACATGTGGCAGGGCTCTGGGGAATCTGCTGTATTCCACCTCCGGGTAGTCATTTGGTGGGCAACTCTTGTCCCCTGACCGCTGAGTCCAAAAGGTGGTCCATCAAATTTGGTATATCCTTCTGTGAGTCCGAACAGGTCAACATTTAATTGTGTAGACCGGACGCAAAATGTGCACTCTCCACTAGCCATATGCAATTGATATTTGACTTGGCGAGTAAGAAATGGTGTGCTGTGTCTATGTATAGGATTGAGGTGGCAAGTGATTTTTTTATTTTACTTTATTTAATGGCTGGATAATAGCTTCCAACTGAATTTTTTTCCCTGTGGTGTAGTCCATCCATATCATTGTAGTTCATTTTGTTTAGTGAAATATTAATCCTTCTACAGCCATAGTGCTGTAAACCATATACTCACTTTGCTTTTTTTTTCCTTTATGATCTGTATGGTCATCCGCCTTAATCCAGTTAATTCCGGTGTTCCATTTGGGGCATATTTCAAAGTTTTATGGTGAACTGTCCTCTGTTTCTTTCCTGTGATTTTTGGTCAGTCTCTGTGTTTGCAACTGCACCATGAATGAAGATTATTCTTTTATTATTTTAACACATCTTGACCAACTCCTTTTTGTCGTTTTTCTGTAGCCTTTTTTGTGCCAGGAGTTCCACCACTGATGACATGGTATTTTTCAAGCACTTTGTTTACATGAGTTCTCAAAGTACTGTTTTTCCTGCTCTTGCC
The DNA here is from genome assembly GCF_040938575.1 of Ambystoma mexicanum. Taxonomy (NCBI): domain Eukaryota; kingdom Metazoa; phylum Chordata; class Amphibia; order Caudata; family Ambystomatidae; genus Ambystoma; species Ambystoma mexicanum. Next base: position 875,036,662 of record NC_090936.1, read on the forward strand.
AAGTATTTGTATTTCATCCACTGGAGACAGTGATGCGCATGGGGTGCGGGGGGCAGCTCCCTTCAGTCGCGGTTTTAACAATCCAGATGTAGGCAGGCTTTGGGTGCTTGCTGCGTGGTTGCAGAAGTCTGGTTTTGCTCCGGATGTGCAAGCCCGTCTTTGAACATGCCCTTTGATGGTGCGCAGGTTGCAGACCTCAAAAGCTGCTGCTAAATCTTTTAGCGCAACTGTGCGTCAACCTCTACCTTTTCATGGAATACGTTGGAGGACACAATCCATTTGAAGAACAAGTTACTTACCAACTGGTAAGGTTCTTTCAATTGGGTGTGCCTCCAACGTATTCCACATACGTAAACACCAAGGATGCCTGATCCAATGTCTCCCTTAATCAGGCTGAATCTTACCTCTTGAAAGCACTATTTCCTACAATTTCTACTTCAACGCTGCATTTTTTCGCTTCCTAATTACCTTGTGCTTCATTGGACTGCCTTTCCTCGCAAAAACTCAACTCTTTTCGACCCGTTCGCCTCCCTCAACTCTTCTCCCGCCTCGTGGGTGAAAATATGGCGACCTCGACTTGCTCCCCAGCGATTGCTCCCTCTGTCAGCTAGCTTCACGGCTGCTCCTGTGACTCCTTCCAGCTACTCAGACACTCGGAACACAGCGCAGACTACGCCCAGCCCCTCTGCGAAGCACAGCGTGCAGCCTGGCAGCAGTTCCACCACCAGCAAACTGAACCGGAGAAAGGTGCGGGGCGAAATCCCAGGCGGGTAAGCAAACAGCGCTCGCCGGCATCGATGCAGCCCGGTCATGGGCCACGTCCACCTGCCGCCACCTTAATCGGCTCCTCCGCCACTAGCTGCCACTGCCCTACAGCTCCTGTGGCCCGTTCCACCTACTACTGCCTGCTTCGTCCTCCGCCTCTGCAACCTCGGCCCTTGCAGCCCCAGTGGCCCGCTCCATCAGACTGCTGCTAAATACAGCCTGTTGCTGTCACCACCTCTGGTTACCCAGGCCCCTGCAGCTCCTTTTGGCCTGCTCCTACAGCCACAGACTGCTGCTTTCACTGCCTCAGGCTGCCGCGGCTCCAGCACCTCTTTTGGCCCCTTCTTCAGACGGACTGCTACTTTCATTGCCTCCGGCTGCCGCGGCCCTTGCAGCTCCTGTGGCCCACTCCATCAGCCACCGACTGCTGCTTTAACCGACTCTGGCTGCCGCAGCCTCAGTGTCCCGCTCCATCCTCCACTGTATGCTGCTTGCACCGCCTCTGGCAGCCACGGCCCCTGCAGCTCCCGAGGCCCGCTCCATCTGCCACAGGCCGCAGTGCCCCACCGACTGACATTCACGGCCCTTGCCGGCTCCCTACAAGTGAGTAATCTAGATTCTGCCTTCTGGCGTGGCTCTCTCTGGCTTGACAGGGTGTCTCTGCGTGGCTCCTCTCAACCATCTCCACTGCCGCCCCCTGATTTACCGCTCCAACGACTCTCCGCGCCTGCTGCATCTGGCGGTCCATTCTACGCCCTGCAGCCGCAGCCCTTGCTGGCTCCCTTCAACTAAGCCAGCAACATTCTGCAGCCCTCCTCCCTTCGACTCCTACTGGGGTGCAGCCTCCCTCTTGGGTGCGCCTTTCTACGCCTCCCCTGCTGCTCCCATAGCCCCCATCTACTACGGACCTCTACGTCTTCTAGGCACTTCAGCTGCAGCCCATACTGGCTCTCACCAACTAAGCGCACAGGATCCCGCAGCACCCCTCCCCTCCCCTCCCCTCTGCTCCTGCTGGTGGTCCAGCTTCCTTCTTGGGAGCCCCTGACCACTCAGCCTAGCACTCCTGTCTACCTCATCTGGACTTCCAGTGCCTGCTCCTACTACTCGCCAACCACGAACCCACTTATCTTACCACCAATTCTATCTGAGTGACTCCCACTGGCTCTACAGCGCTCCTCTCTCCGGCTCCTACTAGGGGTACTCCCGACTACGTGACCTAACCCTCCGGTCCACCTTTCCATGTTACGTCACTGACTTTCCAGTCTACGTCACTGGCTCGACAGCGCTCCTCTCTCCTGCTCCTCCTTGGTGTGCAGCATCTGGACGTGTAACTACCACTATCCTCGACCTGCCTCTCCAGCCTGCCTGTGTCAGGGCCCTCCCTCCACCAGCACACTCTGGAGTGTCTCTACTGCCTTCCACTACCGCTGCCTCCATCTTGCGTGCTCCTAAGGTGAATCTGATCCACTCAACCTACAGCATCCTCTCCAGTTTCAAGCAACAACCCCTTGGAACTATTACCCCCCTCTGAGTATCCTGGACTTCTAGTGCCTAATCTACCCTTCATTTTGGCATCCTCTCCAGCATCGCATTTTCACCCTATTGACCTCTCTCCCCTTTGTACCCCACATTTTACCAACTGGTATCCTAGTGTACCATACCTACCACACCTGCCCTCTTATCTAATGTGTGCTCCTTGTTATGTGCTGCTTCTCCTTCCTGTCACGCCCCATCCTCTCCCCCCCCCCTTCACTCTCCCCCCTCAATTCTCTCTTATCATGGCCATTTCCTCTCTCAACCTCCCCTCCCCTCACCACATCCACTCCTCCCTACCTCCAAACGCCTCATTCCGACGCCGCAGCCTCCTCTACCCACAAATCTCCAATACTCCCAATTTCTTCGAAGTCGCCCTCTGGAATACCAGATCCATCTGCAACAAAACCACTGCTGTCCTTGCGCCTGTTCTTACACCTCAATCTCCAATTTCTCTGCATCACGGAAACATGGATCCCTCCCCCATAACTCCTCTGTTCTCACATCCCTCACCTTGTCTTCATCTTCTTTCGAGCACGGCCCTCGCCCCTCTGGCCGTGGAGGCGGCTCAGGCCTTCTCTACCAACCCCCCTCCTCTCCTCTACTGTCCATCCTTGATTCCTACCTTCTCACTCCTCTCGCTTCCCCTCCTACTCACCAATCCGGCTCTACCATTGACATCATCTTTACCTCTTCCTTCTCCGCTTCTCCTATTTCTTCTCTACCTATCTTTGACCACTCCTTACTCTCCTTCTCCCTCATTCTCTCCTTCCCCTCGTCCCCCCTCCTCTCCCTCTTCCACCCCTTTCTTCCGACGTGGCCTGTGTAACTTCAACCCTTCCCTCTTCCTCACTTCCTGCTGTTCTTCCCCATCCCCCCACTTCTCTCTTTCGGCCACTGAAGCATCCTCCATCTTAACTTCCTCCCTCACCTCTACTCTAGATCTTTATCCTCTCTCCTTGTTCCACCCTTCTCGCCGACCTGCTCAACCATGGCTCTCAGCCCATCTTTCCTCCATGCGCCGCCTTAGGCGCCGTGAACGCTCCTGGCTCAAACACCCCTCCAACCAATCTGCATATTTTTACTATCACTCCCTGTCATGATCTCTGCTTCCAAAGGGTCAGGACTTACCCAACTCCCTTGGAAGCAGACCCATAACCCCGGTTCCGGGTGCCGGCCAGTCCCAATTGGGACCTTTTGGACCCTGTCCTGGCGCCAGTGGCACCAGGCTCATAAATATGCCCAGTCCCAGCGCTGGAAGCGCCGGGCTCATAATGCTTGGGTGGACTTACCTGCAGCAGACATTGCTGCTTACTTACCTGCCAGTTGAGCCCCTGATCCTCTTCTGTTTGGGACTACTTTTCCTGTTGGGTGGGGCAGGAGCCACTCCCTAGGTTCAGAACACTGGAACTCTTCTGGAAAGCAGGAACTCTTTTCTTACCTAGGCGAGGCCGTGGAAGGAGACACCTAAGCACTACAGGAGGCTATTTAAACCACACCCGATGGATGAATCTTGCTTTGCGTTATTCTGCATTCTCTGCAGCAGAACGCTCACCGTGTCTTCTGATCCTGTGCCTAAGGGAACAAAGGCTTACCATCCTGGAATCCAGTCTTCAGCAGCACCTATAAAGACAAAGAAAGAACAGGCTAGCACTACGGTCTTCAGTGGCAGCGCATCTCTACCCTGGTCCAGCGGCTGTCACCAACGCCTCGCGCTGCATACCTGCATCTGAAAGACAAAGGCTTACCAACTCTTCGCACGCTCCGGAGGTCTTCGCGCTGCATTCCGGCATCTGAAAGACAAAAGCTTACCGGCTCTTTGCACGCTCCGGAGGCCTTCAACGCTGCATCCCGCATCTGAAAGGCAAAAGAAGGTGCGTTTAGAGACATTGGGCAACTTTACTACTCACGCCGAAATCAGCGGGTATCCCAGCACCCTTCAGCTTCTCTAAAGCTCCGAACTTGTACCTGCAAGGTAAAAGAGACAGTTAGTGCGCATCGTGAAGCAGGCAACAAGCGCTCACTTACGTGCTTCCAAGCGCTTCTATTCCTCACGCGGGTTCGATCCTCAACTCTCTTCAGCCCGCCATCCGCCATCGCCGGAACCCTGCAAAACAAGAGGTATCATTACAAAAGAACTTTACATAAGTCAAAAGCCATACTCACGTGCTCCTCGGCACCGCTCCACAGCAGCTACGCCTTACGCACTTAAAGACTTTTAAGACATTTGAAGTGCCCAGAACTTACCGTTCGTGCAGTAAACGACGGACAGCAGTCCTCTGAGGTCAAGAGGCCTGCACCCTTATCCAGTGAAGAAACTGGTTACGGCACCCTGCCCCCGAGGCAGATGGAGAGCTCGGCGTTCACCTACCTAAGGTGAGATCGTTAACCTTTGGGGTCCTACAGGAGAAGAGAAAGGGAAGAGGAGAGAGGCACCCAATAACCCCAGTTCATTAATCCCATATTTTCTATCTGCAGACATCTTACTCTCCGAGTCAGACACACAGTGCACAGAGGTCCAGCCCGAGGAACCAACCGTGTGTTGCACATCACCTTTGAAGACACGGCATTCACCCAGTCAAGACCGGCGCCTCTGCGGGAATCAGGTGAGCGTTACACTCGCTCTATGACTTTTGTCTCAACACCGCTAAGCACACTTATTTCTCCGACCTTCTTCACTCTCAGTCCTCTCATCCTCGCTGTATCTTTTAAACCTTAACTCGACTTCTCTCTCCTCCTAACCCCGATCATTCTATTGCCTTTCCTCTCTTTGCCTCTGATTTTGTCACCTTCTTTTCCAACAAAGTCCTCAATCTCCGACAAACTATCCTCTCCTCCCCTTCATATTCCCCTCCTCCTCCTCCCTTCTACATGTCCTCTTTTACCCCTATCACTTGGTCTGAAGTTACCCTCCTCCTGTCTAAAACCCATCCCACTGCATCTCCTACTGACCCCATTCCTACCTCCCTCATCCCTAAAATCTACCCCCCTCTTAATATCCTATATCACCTCCTTTTTCAACATGTCTCTCCACATCCACCTTCCCCACTCCTTTTAAGCATGCCACTATCATCCCCATTCTCAAAAAAACCTTCTGCTAATCCCCATATTGCTTCCGATTAGTGCCCCATCTCCCTTCTCCCCTTCCTATCTAACTTCTAAAACGCATTGTCTATTCTCAACTCTCTACCTTCACCTCCAACCATTCTCTCCCCCTAAAACCCCAATTTGGATTCCGCCCTCTCCACTCCACGGAAACTGCTCTAACTTCTGTTCTCAACTTTCTCCTTTCTGCTCGCTACTCTAAGCATTCCTCTATTCTTATCCTACTAGACCTCTCTGCTGCCTTTGATACTGTTGACCACCCTCTACTCCTTAGCTCTCTATCTTAATTTGGCCTTAAAGACTCTGTTCTCAATTGGTTCTCCTCCTAGCTTTCTAACCGCACCTTTAAAGTCTCCCGGGGTGGCTGCTTCTCCCCCATCTTTCCTCTCAACCATGGCGTTCCCCAAGGTTCTGTCCTCTGCCCCCTTCACTTCTCACTCTATACTTCCTTCCTAGCTCCCATTATCTCCTCCTTTGGCGTCTCACACCGTTTCTATGCTGATGATACCCAGCTCTTCCTTTCTTTCTCCTCCTTCTCTCCTGACATCCACCATAAGCTTACTTCTTGCCTCTCTGCTATTAAGTCTTGGATGTCCTCTCACTTCCTTACTCTTAACACAGATAAAACTGAGCTCCTGTTCTTCCCTGCTAACTCTCTCCCTCCTCGCTCGCCTCCTCCTTTCATTATCTTTCCCCCCTCCCAACTCCCCTTCTCTCCTCACGCCCACGACCTTGGTCTCCACATTGACCCCCATCTCTCTCTTTCTAACCACATGTCTCTCACTGCCAGATCTTGCCGCTTCCACCTCTACAACATCTGTAAAATTCATCCTTTCATGCCACCAAACTACTAATCTCCTCCCTCACCTTCTCCAGACTGTTCTATTGCTCCACACTTTTCTTCGGACTCCCCTCTTCTCACCCCCCCCCCTCAAATCCATCTACCACTCTGCCACCCGCTCCCTCTGCCTTCTCTTACCTCACGACTCCATCTCCTCTTCTCTTAACTCATTAGGATGGCTCCCATTTCACTCCCAGCTCAAATGTAACTTCCTCTACCTAGTTTTCAAAGCCCTCTATTGTCCTCCCCCTCCCTACCTATCCTCCCTTCTCACTTTCTATACTCCTTCTCGATCTCTCCATTCTGCAGATCACTTCCTTCTCTCTCATCCTCCTTCACCCTGTGCCCCTTCCCGCTCCTTCTAACTTCTCGCTCCTTTCCATTGGAACCTCCTTCCCCTCCCTGTCCGCTCTATTACCTACTACCCTTCATTTCACACTTCTCTAAAATCCTATCTCTTCCACTCACCCCCTTAGCCTCTTTTGCTTCCTTTTTCTCCACTGAAGCCACCTCCACCTCCTCCACCCCCCCCCCTCTCACTCTGGTCCCTCTCCACTTGTACTTAACCTCATAAATAATGTAAATTGTTCCTTGTACTGTTTTCTGGTTTAGATTTAATGTCATGTATTGCTTGTTGTATTTTCTTGTTCCTCGTGTAAAGCGCCTTGGATGAAAGCGCTATATAAATTGAAATAAATACAAATACATTGCCCTCCCAGCCTGCCTCTCTGGAGAATTTCCTATGCAATTGCAGCTTACGTTTCCGCAAGGCTGTGTGCATTCAAGCAGGCATTGGATATGTGCATGTCACGTGTTCTGAAGGAAGAATCATAAACTGAGTCTACAGGCGCCGTGCGTCCTATTTATAACATCGGGTGACGTCGCCCGCGACGGAGGCCTTCGAGGGACATTGACCCGACGCCAGTGATGCGGGACACCCTCTGCCGAAAAAAGTTTGCGAAGTACACAGCTGTGGACATTACAAGTCAAAGATGTCGAATACATTGGTGGTTGGGGGGGGACATCCAATCGAAAGAACGTTACCAGTTTGTAAGTAACTTGTTCATCCCGTTGGAGAATTTTAACTAAAGAAAGTTGGACCCTGGTGCATGAAGGAAGTCTTAAAGTTGAAAGACTGAAATTTATGGTCATTTGAAGTGTTTCAAATAGTTCATGGTGAAGGGTCATGTATAGGGCTTTGTGGATGGGGCCCTGAAAGTCTGGTGCTCTATTTAACTGGGAAGCCCCCTCATCATGATAAATCATGACTCGTCTCTCCATTTAATAGGGGTTTTGTTACTTGTTTTTGGAGTGTGTGTGTGTGTGTTTGTGTGTGTGGAAGGTCTGAAATATTTTTTCCTCATATGCTCCCTTATCTGTAATCACACTTTCACCTGTGACCTGAAGCAGTGTCTAGCTGCATGCAGCACTATAGCAAAACATACCAGAATATAATGTTGTGCATAGTTAAGTTATTCCCTCCACGTCCTCTCTTCCTCGTCTTGATACTTACTCTATGAAGGCCATTCACCTTCCGACACAATTCTTTACCAAATATCTTCTCCCTCATAGTCCTGGTTATAAAGCACCTGACCTGTATCGTAATCCTCCTGTTTTCCTTTCTGTCCTTCCAGAATAAATCTGGAGCTGAGCTGTGTGGGGCTAGGCATGCTGTTTTGTGCTTTTCCTCAGTCTGCGGATCACCGGGCATTATTGGTATATGCAAGTGCCCATCTGGACAAGCCAGTTTCTATTGGTGAGGTAGGAGTCAAACTATCAAGGGACTGTGCTTTGAATCCTATGTGGGAGGACAAGGTGTTGAGTAGCGCTTTGTTGTCGAATCTGGCAGAGGGCTCGGGCAGGGCCAGGAGACACAGGTTTCCTTTGTCTAGGAATTGAGTTCGTCAGTGGCCTTTATGGTGTCAGTCTCAGAGTTGCATCTTGGTAGAAAGGCGGATTGGGATTATTGAAGTATGTTGTGTTGAGCAGTCTCTTTGTGTAGTTGGAGTGTGACATTTTTCTCGATAATCTTGTCAGTGAAGTATATATGTGTGATGGGGCAGTAGTTTGCTATTGAGTGCAGGTTTCTGCAGTATGAGTAGGATATGATTCTGGCCAGTTGTTACTGCATTGGTGAAGGCTTCAACGAGTGAGGCATTGATCATGTGGGAGGAGAGGCGTGAGAGCCTTTTCCGTGATGTCCTTCAGAATGTAGGCTCAAATGAAGTCCTGTCCGTAGTAGGTGGCCTTGAGTGATTCTAGGGTGTTTGTGTTCTTCCATTGTTAGGATCTTGAATTCTGACCATCTTGGAACATGGCATGGTGGTATGGCAGAGGTGTCTGGTGCGGTAGGGTGTCAATATTGTCATGGATCTTGTCAATTTTATCTGTGAAGAACATGCTGATTGCATTGCATCTTTCCATGGATTCGAGTGCTGCGGTGGGCAGGTAGTGGGTTGTTGCAGTGTTCAGCCTTGACGGGGGATCTGCTCTTGTTGCAGGGGTCTGCTATGGATGCAGTTTAGTAATGTGCTTTGGCTGAGGAGATGAATCCTGCAGGCTGAGCCAAGACTTTGCAAGGTGATGATTTTAGTTGTTAGTCTTCAGATCTTTTCTGCATTGTTGATGACACATTTACTGTCAGTGATTTCTTGTGTATGTCACAATGTGGGTGGCTTGGTTTTGTTGGTTCACACTTTCAATGGTGCATTAGTGTTGGCGGAGTCTGAATACCGTTGAGCTGGTTGAGTGTTTATATGAGATGGAGTGAGTGTGGAAGCCAAGTTGGTGAGGCTTTTTTCTGAGGTGTCCAAGGGGACGTTTTTGAATGAGCTTCAAGGTCTTTATGGTTTGTCAATCTCGATGGGAGGGCTTTGAGTGTTGGAGCATTAGTATAGCTGTGTGGCCAGTCCAGTCGAGTTGTACTGGTGGGGGGCAGTTGATGTCTGGGGGCTGAGGTGAATTCAAGGTCGAGAGTGTTGTCTTTGGTGTGGGTTGGATCATTGATGAGGTGTATGGTGGGGGGGGGGTCCAGAGCAGCGTGATGCAGAGCAACCTATTGGATGACAAAAAGAAGGGTGCTTTTGCACATACACAACACCACTTCTTGAGGGGGTCCTCCCTCATGAAAGTAGAATCGCCTAAACTCTGCGTGTTGGTTTGCTCTTTGGACCCAGTGTTGTGAAGTTTCCATCCCTTACCAAACCTCTTTCATCCTATAATAATGTGTATTCATGTAAATTACATGATCCCCCACCACTGTCCTGTTTTAGGTAGGAAGACCGATGGCAGTCTTTTCAAACCGTGCTCGAAGGTTTGAGGGTGGGCAGCTATGTGTGTACCTGGTAACAGCAAAAATGGTCTTTTATTACTCCCGCAAGTGGTGGGAAGACTGCCGTTTGCTATATGCTGGGTAACGGAAGCGATGGTCCCTATTTTGAGCACAATTGCTGATGGGGATTCTCTCCTTTTTGAGAACTCCGGCACCCCCGCACCCTGTCCCCCTCCTTGCAGTGAAAAGAGTGGGGTGTATTCTCCTTGCAGGATCAGACATGGCCCACTGTGACGTTCCAGGGCTGGACTACCAGTTTCTTCATGCAAGTACCTAATCCTACCCAAAGCCGATCAAAAGTGTGTGTGTGGGGGCTCAGAGTCCCCCTGTTTCTCCATGACTCATCAGACACCCCATCAGGATACTGGCTACCTTAGTGATCCGTACCCCTAGTGTGGAAGTCCCTTTCCCCACCCGTACATGAGGTCAGTGGCAGGTCTCCTTGTCATAAAAGGGAGAGGAGAACACTGGTGTTCATGAAATACGGGGCCCTTTTGGGGTTACAACAAATCACAACCAGTGTTCTGTTATGCCGCAGACACCATGTGTGCCAGCAGGAACCTGAGAGCATTAAACTGCCCCCAAAAGAAGAATGTTTCCCTGCCGATGCCACCGGGTAGAATATGGCAGGTGGGACTTTTGTGCAGCGTTACTTGGAGCGTCAGTGAGGTGCTGCTGAAGTCTTCAGTAGCTTACTGGATTTAGCCCAAGATCCTATAGGTCAGAGGGGATTCTCAAGAAAATGGTAGTTAAAGGAGCGAGCCAGAGATGCAAAAGTAGCAGAGGAGAGCCACAGAAGACTGCTGTGGACCCAGGGTTGAAGGTGGGACTTCTGCTTCACTCAGACTGTTCTTTGTTTTTTTTTTTGTTTTTTATGGTTCTTTTTTTTAAATAATTTATTTACAATTTACAAACAAAATCCACAACATCTACAAATATAAGAATACAATCTGTACAAAAAAAATCACTAAAACGCAGAAAAAATAAAAATATATTTTTAAAAAAACTGTTATGGCCTTGGAGAACCACTGCAGCCCCTCAGATGAGAACGGTGCAGCAATTTAGGGGCAAAGTCCATCAGCAAGCTTGATACAGCTATTCCTGGGACAACATCAACACAAAGGTAGGCCAAATAAGAGGGAGGGCTATACAGAAAGCCTGGGAGACTTGGGCACAGGACAGCAGTTAACTGGTGCAGATGGAAGGAACAGGACCAGGTGCATGGGAGCCAAACAATCTAACCAGAGTTGCTATTTTTGGGGGGTGCGGCGGGGGACAGAAATGGGGCCATGAAGCGACTGGCCTATGTGAATTATCAAAGGGTCTTTAGAAGAACCTCACGACTTGGGAAAATGCACATGCCTGACGTCTTTAAACTGCTCTTCAGTGATCTGGCCACTCTAATTTCATAGTAGTAAACTGGTGCTATATACATTAGTCTGCAAGTGAGGGCCAAGGAAGTGAGCTAGTCATTAGATCCTTGGAAGGATTAGAAATGGCGTGCTGGGCATTTTATTTCTGTCAATGTTTGGGGATCATTAGTCCAGAGGTAGACCAGTATCCCTATTGGGAGAAACTATTGTGCATTAGGCTTTCCTTTCATTTGGCTTAAAGTTGTTCCAGTCCAGGAACATTATTTTTCTTTTTAGAGTAAATCCTTTGACCCATAGGCGTTTATCAGTATCCCATCCTGGCAGTTCTGATAAACATCCTTGACGTCTATTCGCTGTTTTACTCATTCCGTCAATATACCACACTATATAACTCAATGTAGACTTGCGGAAGCATCCCTGTGATAGAGACTGGAGCCCATTGGGGTCTGTAGAGCCTCTGGAAGAGACCAGGGCCCTGGGCTCCTTAGGCAGACACTGACTGATCAAGCTGAAGTGGGTGACCAGCTGTGAGACACCTGAAGGTGTCTCACCCGCTAATCCCCCGGGAATCTGTCATACAGGTGGCCAGGACACAGCCATCACGTTTTGGATGTAGTTCCTGGGGGTGGTCCAGTGCGAGAGGATCACCTGGGTGAGGGGTCTTCGGGAGTGGCACACCAGATGGCGAGACGCAGTATCCCCTTCCCTGAAACCCCTTTACCCCATCCTAACAGATAGGATAGTTAGGAACTCAGTTCCAAGATGACAGTTTAAAACGAGGAGAAAGATGGCAAAATAGAAGGGGATCGCAAGGAGGGAAGTGCCCGTGACCTTTTTGACGAGGAACCACTACTTTCATGAACTCTTGAATAGAAAGTGACCAGGAAACCAAGTTGAAGAATCCTGTATTGTGTGTCGGAGCTACCCAGGGGTTCTCCTGCATTGATAATCAAGGCAGGGAGAATAGTCTACTACTGTGGTACTGTCCTTGGCTCCTACCTACAACAAAGCAGTGCCAGGGAATTCAACACAGCCAGTGAGTTAGGGAGCCTAATAGCAGACCGGTCTATGCCGAAGCCAAGGTTGCAAGCTGCAACATTGTATGGTGAGCGCTGAAGCAAACAGTGTGTTAAAACGCATCTGATAACCAACGCGAGTGAAGTTGAACGACAGATGAGTGATTGAACTTTGAAACCAAAATGGGATACCTTTGACAGTGGCCCGGCACTGCGTGTGTGCTCATTCGAAGGTCTCTGTAAGGTATCCAACTAAGAGTGGAGTAAGGTGAAAGGTGAAAGAGTTGCAAAGAACTGTGCATCGAAGTTGTCCTGCGACTGGTCAAGCTAAATCCTGTGCACAATCGAAAGTAGTTGATGTTGACACTACCAAACAAGTTGATGACAAAATAGGGAAAGTTGGTCTGAGCCCAAACGAGGGGGATCAATTGAAAGTTTTGGGATAAAATAAGTTTTGTGTTTTAGAGTTAAATTGTTCCGAGCCCGGTGCAGGGAGACTGATTGAACATTGTGTTTAAACCGGATCTGAGCCCCTGAGCCTGACTGAGGGGTATCCAAGGTGAATAGTGAATCCCCTGAGAAATTGAGTATGTGCGAAATTCCGAGAGGAAAATAACTTATTGTATGTTGCATCAGGCCCCCTGAAGGAAGAAACTTTGAAGGGCAAAGAGACTTGGGCACAGAAGGCCCTGATGCTAAAGTTTGAACTGCACCCTTGTGCCAGAGAAGCCAGAGATTGTGCTAAACTCCCGTGTACAGCCTTGTCCCACCTACAGATTTGGTAGATACAATTTGGTAGGTGACACACCGATGCACTGTTCCACAGTGTGCAAACTTCTTCAGAGAAATGATGTACAGAACTGTCCACTTTTTGCACACGCAGTAGAAGGCAAAGCCTGGCACTTGCTACCCAAACAGATACAAACCTCCCTCCGGCATCAGTCATCACACGTCTTACTGATCATAACCAGATGCAGCCACACGGATATAAGTGAGTAGTGTTGGCGTTTGTATTGTAAAAATAACACATGCTAGCTAACATCATGGCAAAGTACTCTTGCTAGACATGTACATGAATATGTCTACCTAATGACATAATTTGCCAGGTTGGATTGCCCTTCTAGAGAATGACCAGATATTTGCCAATATCACCGACTTTATTGGGTCTGCATATCATACGCCCAGGCAGTTTTGCCATCAAATGTGGACGAGGTGCCGTTATAATGTCCTTGTCTGGCTATCACTCACTGACCCAGGCACTACCTCACATGCCTGGTATTGCCATAATATATCCAGGTGCTTGCGCCATTTTATGCACATGTACCCCATATGCCAGTTGCCCACACCAGGTATTGGTATGAAATGATAGGTTATTTATAACACGCTTAATACCCAGAGATTGCTAAGCGCAGACCCGGGGATCAAACCTGTGTTGCTTGGTGTCGTCTTGCTTCCATGGCGAGCACATTGCCCCTGAGCTTTCCTCCCACTAAAATATAGACGGGTACTTGCACCATTTGCAAGGTATTGTCATGTATTCCTAGATGCTCACTATTTAGTAGTTATCTTTTTCCAGGAACTTGGACCTCTAACAAGTCCAATGCTTACATACTCTTACCATATGCTATTTTGCTAACGTATGACGAGACGCATTAATTATTTTGTTGCAAGCACTGGAGAGGATTTAATTCACCTCCATGAGCAAGCCCACCCTCTCTACATCCCTCTACATTTGCAGAGGAGTGGGCGGGGAGGCCTTTGGCATCAACTGAGCAACCACTCTGCTATCCCCTCCCACCACGCGTAACCTAATTGCTAGAAAGGTGGTGAGCAGTCAGACAAGGAGCATGGATGCCAGACTCCATGGGCAGAGGTGCAGCAATGCCCCACTGCTCTCCCGAGACCCACCCAGCTGTGTTGGCACAGGCACTTTCCTGGAGGTATTGCATAGATCGTCAGACAAGAGTCCAGGCCTAGTCAATCCTTGGAATGAGGTACCTTGTGCAGAAGTACAGGATGGTCCTCCTGTCATCATTGTCCTGGGAGGATAGCTCAGCGGCAACGTGCTCGCCTTGGAAACGAGACGACACGGAGCAACACAGGTTCAATCCCTGGGTCCGCGCTTAGGTGGGTATTAAGCGCGTTATAAATACGCAACTAAGAGACATATTCCTGTAACAGCGCCTCGATGCGCCTGGGCTGTGTGAGCGCTTTAAAAATGCAAATATATGGTGAGCTCACAAACGGCATTACTTGACCATCTGCTTTAAGATCCATGACTAAATATATTCCACAGATCACTTTTGCTAGCAACTTTCGGAATGCCTCCGATACGTTAGAGTATTGGATTTTGCTAAATAAATCTGTACTAAGGATGTGAACAGACCTTTTACTAACTCGTTCACGTTCAGTGGTGTGTGCTCTCCTTGTCGTTATGTGAACATACACATGTTGTAATCGAAGATGTGATGCATACTGTGCAAACACAACCGGTTACAGTTTCTCTCTTGAAACCGGTCTAAAAAAAAAACCTGTCAACACCAAGTTTGGCCCTGAGAGTATTACAATGTGTTCCTTCAGGGCTATAGTGTTTACAATGATAACACAATAGGGCGTTTGCAAACAATTTCAATAATGTGCAAATGGAGCTGTTCAGTGAACAATGTTGTATATTCGGCCTGGCAAGCCCAGTGCCTTGAACTGTCCTCAGTTTGCACCCTGTAAGGGATGGGGCCGCGGAGGGGGTTCGGTTGTCCTTGTAGGAGCGTTGGGTACATTCGAGGCCTTATGAAGGGGCGCCTACTCTGAAGTGGGACACTTCAACTTGTCTGCTGTGTCCAATGGACAACAGGATTTGGATAAGGAAAGGTCAGGGTTACCCTGCCAGCATCATTCGGCACCAGTACGTATAAACCACAGGAACAGGGTTCTCTAAATGATTTTTATTTTTCAAACCAGAATAAAACAGCATAGAACCGAAGATTTGTTTTTATATTCTAATTCATTAGAATGTATAGTACTGAGTTCTTTTATAAACTTGTAAAAACATATTTATCAACAAATATTAACAAAGGCCTGAGGGAAGGGGACACTCCCAGACGGAAATGGTGGACAGTGTGGCGATTCCATCTTTAGAGTGCTGGGTCAGCTAATACTTGTTGGATGCATGGGATGATCGTTTGGGATTCCTTAAGGCTTCGGCTATGCAGAAACAAAAAAAAAGAAAGAACGCTTTGTTCCGGGGTTAAAATGTCAAGTTGCAAGCCAGGCATAAAGTCCATTGCCTCCTCAATTCTACATATACCGATTGCACACCATTTCCTACTCGCCGTGTGTCAATTATAACTAGCCAGTGGCTAGTGGCAAGTGCACATTTTCCGGCCTGGTTTGTTATTACACACATTTACATTAGTTCTTTTTTAGGACATTCATATAGGCTCATACTGCTTCGCAATACAAATCGTAAACCAGATCTTTTATAGATCTGGTCACAGAAAGCAAGATCACCTGCAATGCCTTTTTATACAGCAATACTTTCCTGTATGCCACCTGGAACATTAATAATTTTCCAAAATGCATTATGCTCTAGTTCCGCTCACTTAACTAATGCCCATGGTGTTCCAGGAGTTCAAAAGCAGGCTTGCATGCTAGAAGATCCTCTGCCAAGTGATTTTTAAGTTCCTAGATATGGAGCAGATAACTTTTGCTTTTCAGTTCGTTTGTCCTATGACAAAGTGCCGAATCCAGCACCTACACCAGAGTAAACTCTGGGACGGCGCATACAGTTTCCCCATCAAAGTCTGAACTGCAGAGCCTAAATTCTGTAACCAGATTATTACCACCTTGTGACTAATGATTGTAGGGGCTATAGTGTGTGATGGGTCACAGTACTAAACAAAGGGACTAAGTATTGCTGTTGGGCAGATGAGATGAGCCAGCTCTTGTGTTGTGTTTTTTTCTCCATTCAACCATTCCCTGGTGTTGCGGCACACAGCCAGGATTCTAATTCTGGGATTCTAATTCTGGGAGCTGTTTAGCTTATGCTGTAGCTTAGATGGGCTTGGGTATCTTGACATAATGAGCTACCTTTTACTCCCAATACTAACTGGTAGCATGCACACATATCCATGTAACTTCAGCTCTGTGTATTTGGGACTATCTATAAAAATGTATTGGGACGTCTAGAAGACTTTTGAAGTATGCTATAGGTCAAATAATGGACAACCCTTTATAGTTTGTATTTTAGGTGGGAATTTGTTTGTGGCAGGCTACACATTAGTGCTTCGTACTCCAGAGTGCCTTCCTGCTTACTGGGTGGTGCCGGACAAAAGCAACAGCTTATTTTAGCTCCAGCTCATCAAATATGTGTTTCCTATTTCTGCACTAGAGCAGCAGTATCCCACTTGACTGC
Organism: Ambystoma mexicanum; assembly: GCF_040938575.1. NCBI lineage: Eukaryota > Metazoa > Chordata > Amphibia > Caudata > Ambystomatidae > Ambystoma > Ambystoma mexicanum. The sequence continues at coordinate 875,053,037 of NC_090936.1, forward strand.
CATGCAGATCTTAGACACTGCATTTACACAGAAATTGTAGAAGAATGAGAATTCTGCCTGCACCAGTCAGTAATGTAGTGGATTGAGCAGATTGGACTGCATTTGACAATACACGGGGCGTGGATTGAGGTAGGATCAGACCAGTAGTTGTTGGATGAAAAGGACTAGGAGATGCAGAGGAGAGAGGAAGAGGAGATGCATACGCCAATGTCAGTGGAGCGTGTTGGGAATGGGGCTTTGTGTGGGCTTGTACATACACTGAATTGGAAAAAGGCAGTTGGTTTGTCAAGGTACCGACAAAGAGGATGTATAAGGCACATTAACATACAATGAATTTCCATTGAGATACTGCTGCAGTTTGGAAAGTTGAACAAATAAGTAATGAATAGAGACGGAATAGGCAAGTTACATTGACTATATGGTAATTCCTTTACCATGTCCTTATAAAAAAAAAAGTCTGAAGAGAGAACAAAAGTCAAATTGCGTAGTGGTGCTCTCACAGTTGCGCTGTGTCTGTTATGTTAGACTAACAACTAAATTGCGGAAGACGCCTATTTCTTCTGCTTTATAAATTAAATGTGGCAGAAATTCATGCTGCTGGTGAGTGGTTAAAGTTTTCTGTTGCCACAAGTGACATTTGGATGTGCACATTGCAGTACTTTTTCAGCATAGAGATTGGGAAGACCTTTCTTGCTGAAACTGTTTTCAAGTGCTTCTGAATCTCCGATTATCTATCCTGGTGAGAAGACTTAAGGGATTGGAACAAATCTTCTTTGCACTAGGCTCAAACTTGTACCACATGCTGGATTCGGGTAGTTTCACTCCTAAAGGTTAAGCACACAAACGTAGATGGTATACCTTTTTCATTTTACTTGGGTGCCGTGAGCCAAGGCCAGGCTTTACTCTGCAGAGCTATGGCTCCGCAGTGGAAGCTTCGAAACAACAATACTTCTGCGTGAATGTTCTTGGGGAGGTTTGCATCATAATGGCATTTGGCAAATTGGAGGTACTGCCTGCTATACTCTAATGAAATGGAACCAGAGAGGAACTTTATTTTGCTCTGCACATTATAGAAAGGTAGCAGAGCAGGGTGGATGTAAAAAGGCGGCTGAAGCAATGACGCACTAACAAAAAGGTTATTCTATGCTGAGCATGGCATTCAAAGCCATTAATGCATCATGTGATCTGGCAAAATACTCCTATACTTTGTGGAATGTAATTTCCTAAGCCGCAGAAAACATCCCTGAAGGTAAAATGAGATGGGTTCAATAACCTCATTAATGATGGTAAAGGGGCCTCTTGTCAATCGCTTCAGTCAGGCATAGATGTGTCAAACTGCATCGGCCGATGTATGGGCTCTAGCGCAGTAATGTGGATATTTGCTTGGCTGCGTGAGTCTGGGTTTGCTCCCAATGTGCCCTCAAGGCTCCTGGATATGTCCTTTGATGGGACCAACCAATTGGGTTAAAGGCTACATGTCTAGAAAAGCTACACACCTCAAAGGCTGCAGCAAAATCTTTGTTGGTAGCCATTCATCAGCCGCAACAACACCCGCCTTCGCAGGCATGGAGAAGGCGTTCCCTTCGATATTACTCCTCCTTTGGCCAAAGAGGAATAGGTCAAGCTACGCAGAAGGACAAAGGAAGTTCACACGTGCCCTCAGGGGCTATGGAAGAAAAACTGCTCAGTCCACAACCTCCTCAGTGCCCTCTGCTACAGCCCCAAAATCTCTGTGAGCACTTTGCTCACAGAAACCCAGTGGGCGGCAGGTTGACCCAGCATCTGCAACAATGGCATCTTATTACTTCTGATGCATGTGCCATACAGACAGTGGCCCAAAGGTACTGTCTCCCATTTCTGCAAAGACCCCCAGATTGTCCCTCGAGTGTACAATCTCTTCAGGAACCAGATCCACTCCTTCTGTAGGAGATTCTTTCCCTGTTGGAGAAAGGTGCCATGAAGAAGGTACCTGTAGCGGAACAATAACAGGGTTGGTAATCCACCTATTTCCTGGTTGCCAAGAAAGACAGCGGACTGCAATTCATCCTGGACCTGAGGCACTTCAAAAGATGGTCACTCCTTTGCAGATCCTCCAGGCCCTTAAGTTCCTGGACTTCATTGTGTCACTGGATCTTCAGGATGCTTACTTTCATGTGCTTATACATCCCAAGCACAGAAAGTACCAGAGGTTCACAATTAGCAGTTCTTGCTATCAATTTTGATTACTACCTTTTGGGCTCATCTACGCCTGAGGGTATTCAAGAAGTTGATGTAAGTAGTGGTAGCAAATCTTAAGGAGGGGAGGGATTCACATCTTTCCCGATCTAGATGATTGGCTAATCAGGGCTTGCACTCTCAAAGGCTCTGGATGATCTCTACAGCACCTGCCACCTCCTCCACAAACTTCTCCCTCAATGTCAAGAAGTTCCAGATTACACATTCTCAAAAGCTGCAATTCGTCCTGGACTCTTCCTCTGGGAAGTCTTCGCCTCCCGAGTGGAGGGCTCAACACATCTTGATGGTAACGAGATTTCAGAACACCCAATAACTACCGGTTTTTGACTTTGAGGTTGCTGGGCCTCATGGCATCTTGCATTTTCCTGGTGCCAGAAGCCCTCCTAAGGATGAGGTCCTTCCAGTGCACCCTCGGATCCCAATGGTCACACTTCTCAGACAGGGTGACAGACCTTCTTCAGGGCCCGAGCAAGGTCGCAGTGGACCTCCTGTGGTGCGCCTGCGTGGAGAATGTGATGATAGGGGAACCCTTTTGGCAACCCGAGCCAGAGACCACTGTAGTCAGATGCTTCCCTCACGGGATGGGACGCTCACATGAGCGATCGGACGAGGAGCAGACTTTGGTCCCCATCAGAATCAAGACTACACATAAAGCTGTTAGAGCGGAGGGTGATCAGACTGGTGCTGGTGGCCTTTTTTGCCTTCCATACAGGGGAAGAACATCCTGACAATAACGGACAACACAGTGGCCATGCATTACCTCAACAAAAGTGGTGTAGGATGGTCACTACTGCTGTGCGGGGAGGCAATGAAGCTTTGGTTTTGGGCTCTACAAACAGGATTTCTCAGTGGTCTATTCACCTAGTGGAAATTAATATGACAGCAGACTCTCTGAGCAGGCATAGCATGATCTCCCACGTGTGGGAGTTGGCTCAAGAAGTCCTTGTAGAGATCTTTGCACTTTGGGGAACACTTCAAGTAGATCTGTTTGCGTCCAGTATCAACAGAAAGCAATATTTGTTCTGCTCCAGGTAATTTCCTCACATCATTAGGAGGTTGAGAACGTTCAGGAAATCCATAATCCTGATTGCTGCGGATTGGGCCAGGAGGAAGTGGTACCCGGACCTTCCAGAAATGTCCACCTGCCCTCCATTCCGTCTTCCACAGAGAGTGGATCTACTCTCACAAGAGGGAGACTATCTTCTTCACTGAGGAATCAGAACACTGAACCTTTACGCCTGGTTTGTGAGAGGCTAAGATACAAAGATTGGGACCTCCCAGAAGACATTATGGAGGTGTTGCTTTCGGCTAGAAGACCAGCAACCAAAGCACTCTACCGTTGCTGTGGTAACACATTTTGCAGCTGGTGTAGAGCTAATAATATCGATCCTTCTCTTGCAATACACTGTTAGTGCTTTCTTTTTTACTGCACCCAACCCACCAATGGCTGCAGGCGGCTGCCGCTAAGGTCTGCAGAGTCATCTATTTTTAAACGCTCCCCAGAACAAGGCTCTAACTTTAAGGTGCCAATTGTCATAGAATTCCTGAAAGGTCTGACAAATATATTTCCACTGGTCGCTTTTCTGATTCCATCCTGGGATTTGGATCTGGTTTTAACTTTTTTAAACGGAGCTCCATTTGAACTGCTCTTCTTGTTCTCTCTGGTTATTTACTTTGAAAATCATCTTTTAGTTGCCATCTGTTCAGAGGCAACTACATGCCTTGCCATGCAAATCACTGTTTACTATATTCTCCAAGGAGAAGGTAGTTCTGAAGGTTTGTCCCTCCCTCCTTCCTTCCCAAGGTGGTGTCTGAACTGCATCTGAGGCAGAAGAAAACCCTGTGAGGAATTGCCATTTGGCAAGGATGCAAATTCCTGTTTTTTTTTATTTTTAGTACTTAAAACGATGCAGGTGATTCCTTCTTCAAAGGGGTAATCTACTAACCAGATCCTTCTTTGTTTCTACTCCATATCAGTCATGGTGCACTTGTTCCCTGCTGCATCAGTAGCCTGATCCGCAGCGTCCGCTCTGCTTGTGGTGCATAGCAGGTTCAAAGGTTGCAAGATGCCCACTCGGCTGCTGCGGTGACAGCAATGTCACTGCAGCACAGGGTTGACATTTAAGATGTGGCCACTGTCTCCAAACCTGCCGCACAGCAGGCAGTAGCCCTGGGCCCAGGTATTAAAGAAGCACACCCATTCAGGAGGAGTAGCCTCACTCCAGAGTGCTGCATGCCTGAAGGTCTTTTGTTGTAAGTAGGAGGTAACGGGGCGGGAGTAAGATAGACAAGGGTGCTCTGGACAATGGAAGAAGACTTGCACCAACTTGTTTCGCGCTGTTCTTTTCCGGTCTCCTCTGCTTCCCCTGGACCAAATCACTTTGGGAGCAAGATCAAGAGGGCAAGGTCCACACCCGCAAGGAGCGGGGATTGATCCCCTAAAGCAGGCTAGCTTTAGACCAATCACCTGAGAGCTCAGGACTGCCCTGACTAGCAGCACTTTGAACCGCTGCTGTTTTACTGCACCGAGCACCCGCATTTGCCCCTGCTCGACTCCAGCTTGCTGCCAGGGCCTTCGTGATACTACGTGCCAGACTGTGCCTGATCAGCTTGCATCAACATTCAATGCGTCAGCCGACCAAGAACTGAATTCAGATACTTACACACTAAACTGCTCCCTGACTCCCTGGTCCACTTGGACCCTAGAGACCGGTTTGGTCATGATAGTCCCTGTCTTGACCAAGATATCCTTTTTTTGTAGTACCTTACATACCACACCTGGAACAAAGATCGAAGTGCTACTTTCCTCAGTCTGTTGCATCTTCTCGGTGTTTCCTCTGGGATGGGTTTTTCTACAGTAATCTCTTTTCATTCTACTTGCAGATGGTGTGCAAAGTGTTCCTATTTTTATAGAACATTGATTGGACATTCCCTTTGTTTTGGGCTGTGATACTGTGTTGTTCTGGTCGATACTGGGTCACCTTTAAACCCCCATGAGGATTGGGGAATGTGTTTTGGTTTGTAGAAGTGTTATGGCTGAGCGAGCCATTTTGTCCTTACTCATCCTTCTACTCCTGCGAGGCAGAATCCAATTCGTCACAAACACTGCTAACTTTTTTTCCACCTCCTCACACTTCTAAGGATGAAAAGAGCTGGGTTGACCTGAAAAGGGCTCTTAGTTTTTACATTTCAAGAATGGCAAATGTCAGACGGGATGAACAACTACTTATTGGCTACACTGGCCACAAGTTGGGCCAGGCCGTGGCCAAACAAACCAAAGACTGGCTGGGGGTATCTGAACTTCTGCCCTCTATATGGTAGGGTAAAGGCACATAACACCTAAGCCAAGGCTCTCAATTTAGTAGCAATGGACGAGCAGCCAGGCTTAAGCTTTCAGGAGGTGATGCAGGCTGGTTCTTAAGTACATTGTTTCCCCAAAGCCTCCACAAAGGAATGTCCACACACTGTTTAGTGATACCACAGCTTTCTTTTATATAAGTTAAGGTTGCTACCAAGCATATACATATAAATAATAACACTTTGTATTTGGAAATACTTATTCAAAGAATAGAAAATATATACACTCTGTGGTACCACACAATACTTAAATTCAGTATTAGATGCACTAACTGCATGCAGATAGTTTTAAATAGCCATGTGAATTCTTATGTGAGGTGTATCGGCATAGAATAGGGAAGAAAGGCAGGTTAGTTGTGAACAGTGGCAGAATGCTCTCTTTAGACACAGCTGGCCAACCTGTAATGGAAAAGTTAGGCAGTAAATTATTTTGTCTTTTGCAGCACAGTCCAATAATGATCAATAACCTTTGCTTTCTTTAAAAGGTTCTGCAAGCACAAAGTACCTGAGAGGCCCCAGGAGAACAGGATTCAAATCTAAGCTGAGACCCCTGAGGCTAGAAAATGCTCTTCCTCGACACAGTACCTTTTGGTACCTTGGCAGGTGAAGTGGCAGAGTTTCTCTGTTTCACTCGACGATTCCCTCCAAGGATGGACCCCCCCCCTTGGAAGAAGGAGCCACTGGGATGCTGAGTCCAAGAAGAAAAATGGAACCAAAGGCTTTCTGAAGTGCAGCAGTTTGCTCTTCATGTTGCTCTCCTTTTGGTCAACAATTTCTCTGACTGTAGAAGTCAGGTGAAGATGAAACTTGCTGTACGCTCCATAAAGGCTTGGCAGATGAGTAAGGCCCCTGGGACCCTTCGATGACTTCTGGCGGCAACGGGTGCATAAGTCACGTTTGATATCGGGTTTCGGAATATTGCAGTTTTCTGACTTTCAGTTCTTCTGTGCTGCAGCATGGACCTCTGGATAGCTTCTGGCGACCTGGACGCAACCAATGGAGTGGACCTCAGGCCCTCACCAAGTCTGGACCCTCAGGATGTCTTCGTTAGCTTCTGGTGGCAGGAAACCCACCGGCAGACCTTCCTCTGCAATCGGCGATGCTGAACTCTCTCCGGTGTGAAAGAGATGTCAGTAATGATGGCAAGGATGTCCTGTGAATGCTTCTTAGGCAGTTTGGAACTTTCGCAGCTCCGGGTGTCGAGCACCACTATGAAGGGTTACCCCCTCTTCTGGGCGGTAGACTGCAACCGCTTCCAGCGGTCACAAAATGCACGTCCGGACAATGGTGGCACCAATGGACTTTGACTCGATGTCCGGACACTCCTCTTCAGGACTTCAAATACCCCTTCTCCGGACGACAGGCACACAGGACTGGCTTCCAGGATACTTTGATGAAGAGTAGCAGGTTGCACGATGGTCCCTCGTAGCTCGGGGAGAGGTCTCCTTCGCAAGTCCTCTCTGGATCAGTCCTTGGAAGAACACAGCAGCTTTTGGATTACACAAAGAAAATTCAGCAGCAGACTTCTCCTCCAGCTGAGCTTTCAAGGAACTTCTTTCTTCAGCTATGACTTCAGCTTGCTAACAAATTGGTAAGTGAGAGGTCCCCAGATATACACATCTGTTCCCCATTCACTCTGGCTGAGCCAGGCTCAGTCAGCCAATCGCACAAAAGGGCATTCAGGCAAGCAGCCAATCGGGCTCACAGGCATTCGGGCCATTTACCCCACCCAGACACTCGTAACCAAGAATGTTAAGTACCCAGCATTTCAGCACACTGCACTGCATTCATGTCTGTTTCAGTCAGGGCTGTCTCATTCATTTTGTCTCACTCACAGGAACCAGACACCCATAACACAGAATGTGAGTTCATTTCAGACTCCATTCACACAGGTCCAACTCCTAGGGTGTACCCACAACACACAGCCTTAGGAAGGCTCCAATCAGTCTGATAGGAGGCATCCCAAGAGCCATATATGGTATTTCCACCCAACAGCCACTCGGGAGGAAGGGAACAAAGGTGGGGCTTGCCAGGTCTTTGGGGAAACAAGGTAAAGGGCAATAGAATTATTGAACTGTTAGGGAGAATTCTCTGATAAGGCTAATTTCCCAAACCTAGTGAGTCCCCCAGCAGCTTTGCTGGATTTTTGGGGTTTGTTCTTTTCTCCTGCTAAGAGTGAGACTTTTACTCCCACTCCCACTCCTGCTGCACTGTGATTGGCCTTTGTGTTCTACTTAAGGGCCAATCCCGACGTCGGGTGAATGCCGGCCCGCCTGCCCAAGGCCCGTCTTCTAAGGCCCTGTTTGTTTCCCTGGACCTCCATTCCACCCACTTCCCATGGAGACTTCACCTCCAGCATGAGGCTGCGCCTGACTTGGAAGAGAAATGCTGCCTAATGGACCCTGGCATGCTCCACATGGAGTCCCATGCACACGAGACTCACAAACTTTTTAAATATGATGCGCGCCACATTATTTGCTTTGTTTGTAGTGCTCCGCTTCATTGGAGCCATGTGCTTGAATCGACCTTCGAAGATGGTGGCTACTTTCTTCTTTGTCTGCTGTCCCTACCGACCACAGCTCCTGCTGTACTGTGATTGGCCTTTGTGTTCCACTTAAGGGCCAATCCCGACGCCAGCAGGTGGACGCCGGCTCGCCTCCCCAAGGCCCGCCTTCTAAGGCCCTGTTTGTTTCCCTGTTAGTTTCGCCGGTGAGTCCCTCCCTTTTCATTTTTCCTGCTCCGTATTTCCTCCCCTTGTCCCCCCTTTTTGCTCCTTCGTTTCTCTGTTGAGCCCCTGTTCCCCCCACCCCCCTCCATGCTCCGTTGTTTCCCCTTTGTGTCTCCGATGGTCCCCTGTCCCCCCACCCCCACTTCCATGCTCCTGTGTTGCTCCCCTGTACCACCCCCCCTCCATTCTCCTGTGTTGCTCCCCTGGCCCCCCCCCATCCCCCCTTCTACGCTCCGTTGTTTCCCCGTTGTGTCTCCGATGTTCCCCTGCCCCACTCCATGCTCCTGTGTTGCTCCCCTGTCCTCCCACCCCCCATGCTCTGTGTTGCTCCCCTCATTCCCCCTCCCCACCTGAATTGTCCCCTTGCCCCCCCTCCTCCTCTCTCCCTTTTCTTCTCCTACCCCTCCATATCCCATGCCCCTCCCCGGTTTTGTCTTTACGACCCTCTTGCCCTCTCTCCCCTGTTTCTCCTTTGGTGTGGTCTCTCTCCCTCTCTGCAAACTGCTACCTCATATCCTTGCTTAGACATGCTTGATAGCTTCATGTCTTGTCCCCCCCTCTGTCACCCCTCTCCCCTCCTCCCCCCTCTTTCTGTCCCTCATGCCATTGGCACTTACTCCTATCATGTGTCCCTTTACCTTTGATAGCAGCCTGTCTGTCCATCCCCCCCTTCCTCTTGTTTTTCACTTTAACACTTGCACTACATCAATTGTCATCATGCATTAATGTTACTGCTTGTTTGTTCTCATGTTCTTTCCCTCCTCCTCTCCTCCATAAATGTTTCAGCACTTGCACTATCAGAAATGTCGCCAGGCCTAGTACAACAGTTATTTTCACATTCTGAATTGTTTCAAGGACTTGTAAGAATGTAATTTTTCTCCCATGTTCCCTCCCTCCTTGAAGCGCTTTGAAACACATTGTGTATAGGCGCTATACAAATAATCAATCAAACTCTTAGACATGGTTTGAGGTATGTCCTTGACTTGATATATGCTTATGGGCTGTGGGGTTCCTTTTTACTCCATAGGGTATCATCTGTTTTTCTGTATGTGTTGTACACAGCACCCTCAGTGCAGTTCCACGGGGGTGTCACAGTGACCCCCAAAAATAGACTCCATACCCTGGGACTGACTACTGTCTCCCAGGGCATGTACAGTCCCCATTGGCTTTACTAGTCCAAAATTGTGAACAGAACCAATACAAACCATCATATTGTGGAAGTACTGGTAAGGGGTAATGCCCCTGGGTCTGTTTTCGAGGGGGCACTGTCCCGTCCCCCCTCGTCGAGTTTCTGGCTGGTGGCAGTGGTTACCACGCGAAATATTCCTCTGGAATATTCTCTATGGGATTTTCCCATTGATTTTAAACGCACCACTTTTTGGTGCAATGTTAAAGATACCGCTGGTTTATTTATTTAATATTAAATCACCGGTTGTTTTTTTTTTGCCAGAACTCGATTCTAAAATGGCGTTTGTGTCCATCTCTGTAACTCTGACCAAGGTCGAGCCCTTTTTTCCACTATTTTGGCGGGCTTCTCCACAGAAGCCCTCCAAATGGTGCCACTCTGTCTGGGTTCCTTAGCAACCCAAGTCGCACTCTACTCTGATTGGCCCAGTGGTGGGCCGCCCGGCTCACCACTTAGCATGTGTGATTGACAGCTAGGCTGATGAATGGGGGGTTTTCTGCATAAAAGCAGGGCCTTTGGGACTGGAACTTCAGAAGTCGCCACAGGACCTAAGAATACGAAGAGGGAAGAAGCTGAGCCACCTGCAACCGACTCACCACTTTTCCAACGACAAGAGAAGATCTTCTGCTGGAGAGTCTTCTCCCTTTGAGCTGGTAGGACCAACCAGTTCGCCCTTTTCCGCTTCCAAAGACGTCACTTGGTCGAATCGCCCGTGCCAAGCACCCTGGCGGCCGGATAGCCAAGCTCACCACTTTTGACCGCTAATAAAAGGACCGCATCTTTTAATCGGGAATTCTGCGGCTGGTTTCATCCCTGTGCAGTGCAACGACTCCACGTTTCCTCCTCGACGAGATCTTCTCTTTCCCTGGTCGGAACCCCGGACCTCAACCACTGCCAGGAACAACTACCCCCGCTGGAGCTTCCTTTCTCTTTAAGGTACTGTGTCCTGCCTGGCCTCCCTTTCTACAGATTGCTAAAGGTGACCCTTAAATCCTTGGCTTCTAAACTGGGTTGGCTCCTGGCCTTCTAACTATATCTTTTGACTCACCCCAACCTCTTTTGAACACTCTGCAAAGACTTTCAGTGCACTTTAAACCGTGTGTTCCTGGGCACATTTCGCTTCGCTCCATTTAAAGTGGGCCTGGCCTATGAACTTTGGCTCTACAGTATAACCTGCCTTTCTCCCTTTGCTCTGTACTCTTAAAAGTGTTGGGAACTGTTCTATTTTATGCTCTGCCTTTTCTCTCCCTTTTTAACCTAAACTATTGGAATGCCATCTAGGTTAAGCGCTCACTTCTGTCTTAACAAATAGTTGTACTTTAACCCTGACTTGTCTGATAGTTATTAAGGGAGGTGTGTATACTTATCTGACTGTGTTTTAGATTACCTTTCATTGAGAGTGCTAGTGTATTGCCTAAAGTGTGTTTTAAATAACTATATACTTTTTATACAAAGCTCTGGTCAGTGTTTGTTTGCTCTACTGTGTTTTGACCCTATTGTGTATACTCTGCATACTGCCCTACTCTTCTTGAGAGAAGTCGGACTGCTCAGCCACAGCTACCAGGTAAATCTGGGTGGTGCAGACTGCTACCAATTGGGTTTACTGCTGCTCTTGTAGTCTTAATCTTTTTGCAGTGTTCCCCAAGGGAACTGCACAGGATTCTGCCTAACAGTAACAAAGGATGTCCTAATAAACATATTTCAAACACCTCAATTTCTGTCTCATTCATTAACGCATGTGTGGTAATTAATACACACTTTCCTTTAGGTAGTCTTTACAATATTTCTAGTGATACTCATCACTCTTTTTTTCACTGTAAACCTTACTCATTATTTCATTTGTATATTTTTTAGAATGTATATTCAACTGGATGGCGTTAATGCATTCTTATTCAAAAACCAGGATTGCCATTTTTCATTATCATGCTTCTTTTAAATAAAGATAGCTCACATACATACCAAACATGAAGATACATTTGTGACACCAAACAATCAGTGCTTTTCATACTTTCCATTTGTTAAAATAACATATATGTGGGTGTACAGACCAAACTTGGAACACAGCGAGGTTGTTATGAATCTCGTACCCCCAAGACGTTGTCACGGAGCACAACACAATGTAAGCCTCTTCAGCAGGATGAAATCTTTCATCCTACAAGCAAGTTCTACTGAGCGGTTGAAAGCATTGTCCTCTCCCCATATTGACATGGACAGTAGCCTACTTTCTGGCCTTCTTGGCGCCACCCTCATCCACTTTAATGCATTTTTCCACACAGCACAAAACCCATCTCCGGTCAGCAGAAACGATGAACGTTCTTCACTGGTTTTCTACCGCTTACTGCCTGCACCCAGTTCCAGTTGCTGAGCATTGGGTACAAATTCCCCCCCTTTAATCTGTCAAAGCAAAGAAACTGCACCTCAACCAATACTCGGCAAAACCCACAGCGTTCACACAATCCATCTGGTGATGATATATATGCACTGCAAATGGGTATGCTAGGAGATTGGCTCCATTCTTCTATGCACTTTTTTTGAAACAATCAGCAGCCCTCCATCAGATTTTGTTTTTTGAAAGCTAACCACTTTCATAAAGAAACTAGAAATGTTCCAGTTCACTCCCCACTTAAGATCCCCCATCCAAACCGTCCAACTACCACACCTTCTTTACGGAAAGTGCCCACACATTCGAAACAGGTTTGTTCAGCTCTCTAAACATGTGCCTGTTATTTTACATGCCTCGCAACATAATTTCCGCTCTGCCATCTAAAATGCTTCTCTGCTTCTTGGAGCCAGGTGTGCTTTTATCTAATGAGATCATTAATTTAGGATGGATTTCCTGAATTTGAGAGTGCTCAATGAGGTTATAATAAAAAAAGAAACTTTTGATTCACAAATAAAAATAGGCTAAAATAGTCTTCAAAAAGCACATTTTTAAAGTCTGAGTGTGTGAAATTCAAAGTTAAAGGACATTTCATTTATATGGCCCATCCTTCACCCACTCTGGAATAGAGGATGTTAATTTTGTGGATTTGACAGTATCTTTTGAGTTGTGGGAATCGGCAGTTACAGGAGATGGGTCTATTTTTTGCCCGATGGTCCTGCTATTTGACTCTTGTGCTCTAAATGTGAGCAATACAGCTATTGCTCCCCAGACGTTCTGTAATGCGATGGGTGATCTTGGAGATGCTGTTTTTGTTGGTGTGATTTCAATTTAGTTTTACAAATCTTGTATTCATCTCAAAATACTAGTGTATGCATCCACACCGCTGCCCTTCAACCCCTATAAGTCATGATTCCATTTGCCTTTGGTACTGGCGGAGATTAGGAAGAAGTGACCTTTTGTCAGAGAAAAGATCTTCATACCTAAGCAAGATTGACTCTTCCAACTCCATCAATTCCAGCCGGGGTGATCAAACTCGCTGGCCAGGCTTGTGACCCTCTACACAATCCGCCCGTAGAAATTAATGACGCCTTATTCCCATTTCCCCTTTTCCAAAGCTGTGGATACTCGGTCCTTACATCAAGTAAATGTCCCAGCAAAGCCTTATTGTATTTATTTTTCAGTGTAATGTAGTGCAAGCTTGGTCACAAAAGGCATGATGGAGCTGCACAGAGATGATTGACCAAGTATCAAATCTGCATAATTTAGCCAGAGTGTAGGCTTGACAATCTGTGAGAGCGGGGAGTGTGTGGTGGATTGAGAAAAGGTGGACTTTGTATGGGGAAACTATGATCGTTCATGAGTAGGCATCAATCACAAGGCTTGCTCACCCTCCGATTAATAAATTACCCTCCTTCCTCTCCTCTCATGGATGGCAGTCACAGACAAGTTACCTGCTTGCTCGTCTCCTATTTCTTCTCTGATTCCCCTTTTCATATCCAGTTTCTGGTTTCAGGAAAGTCTGCCTCTTCAAGCAGTTCACCCTGTCCTCCCTGTCCATTATCGATCTACAGCCAATTTTATCATTTGACTTGGTCTTTAGGTTTACCTTAGTATATCAAAATCAGGGCACTCGCAATTAGCTAGTTATAAATATAATTGACTCTTGATGAGAAAGAAATGGTGTGCATTTGTATGTATAGAATTGAGGAGGCGAGTTATTTAAAAAAAGAATTTAATGGCTGGCTAGTAGCTTGCAACTTGAAATTTTGCACCCTGCTACATATTCTTTTCAGTATTTCAACATGTAATATTGAAACGTATGAGCATATGTTAATGAAGCCATGCATGATTTTAGGGTTTTTATATTTTTATATTGACGAGTGATGCGCTATAATGACACTTAGACCGTCATCCCGACAACAGAGTAGTTTCTAAGCGCTTTATGGAATTGGGGCTCTTTTACAATGTACTACCAGAAACGCAGTCGGAACAATATGCATTTATGCGTGCTTATTATTTTGCTATAGATCCAACAATGGTAACCACCAACTATACAACATAGTAGGGTGCAGCTATTGCCCCATAATTCTCATATGGAGTTCACCGATATCTGAATCCCCTTTACATTTTCATGTCATTGTTTTGTAAAGAGGACAAGCTGTTGTCAACAAGAATTATCGGACAATAAATTAAGTGTCTCTGTAAAATTGAAAGCTGCAGAGTAATCTCCCCGCCTAAAAGGACTGGTGTAGACCACATTAGATTAAATGATGTAGCAGAAAAGACAATGTTGTAACCATGATAGTTTCAGCTGAAAAGGTCTCCGATGTGAGTTGGATAGAAAAGGATATTTGGGCGAGTCCATGAAACCTTGAGTAACAAACTTATTGGTACAGGGATAGTTTCTATGTCACATTCGGAAGAGACGTGCGCATCAATGGTGCCCTTAGTGCATTAGTAAAACTATGGTTTTTGCAACGCTGCTGGAGGGGTACACACTGATGCAGGGAAGTTATTTACAGCTCTAGTAAACAAGATTTAGGGACAACAGTAAACAAAATTCTTTTCACCATGAGTATAGTCATGAAGCGGAGCTGGATGGATGTCACACAGACACCAATTGGAAATGTTTGTTCAGGGTGATCGTCCGATACAATTCAAATTGTGAACGGAAACTATCTACAACCCCCTAAAGCTTCCCTTCAAATGGAGTGTTCCCCCCCCACATATTCCTCATCTTATATCTCCATATCAAGTTTCAGCTGCTCTGGAGAAAAGAAATTCCAGCAGGGGGCACTGCGCGTCGATGCTTGTCGACTTGAAGTCCCTCTGGGGCCTCTGTCTCGGTGTCGACGTCATTAATGGCATATAGCGCGCGCAGCGACAGTTTTCTTCAGTTCTATTTTTCCACGTGAGCTATCACTTTGGAATATCAGCACGCTTCGGTTCCTTTCTTATTTAGTGAGATGACATTGTTGTCGGCATCTTCGACCCAGGCATCGAAGTTCAAAACATTTCATGACTGTGGGGCGAAAATGTCTCTTACGGACCCCCATCGGGTGTGTCTGTGGTGCTTAGGATCCACTTATTTAACATCAGAGCGTGGGTCCTGCCTATCGATGACAGCAAAAGCCCTGAAAGAGTGTAGAGGGAAGTTAGCTGCAGGTAGGTCTCAGAAATCCCAGGCTCTCCTCGTCGGAAGAAAGCTAGAATGTCCCGATCACGAAATGGCTCACACTCCTAATCATCATCATCATCCTCACGGTTGCCCCAGATCGCCGTCTTCGTTATAGAGTTCCTCCCCAGAACGGGTCTTGTGCCCAACCAAATCGGCCTCACTGGCTAAGTGGGAGAAGTTCAGACTAAAGATGCTCAAAGTATTCGAAAATGCGGCCTTGACCATGTCAACAAACCCGACATAAAGGCAACGGATAAAACCTGTGTGCCTTCGGGCCTGAGTGTCCAGCAGAAAACACCTGAGGAGCCCTCGAAGGTTCTCTCAAGTAGAGAAAAGACTCCTTCCAAGCCAAAATCATCAATGTCATTGGCACTGAAAGACTCCAAGTCGATGTCTAAAATTGACCCAACAGCTGTCAGAGCCCTCTGCATTGCAGAAGACTTCGACGCCATTGTCGATGCAGTTGGCTAAACCCTCAAAGGAAGTCGAGAAAACGTTCCCGCCAATGTCTAAGAGACTTTAAGTCTCTTTCCTTAACTTAGGAGGATGATGTGCCATCTTCGCATGACTCGCGTCCCTTTGGGTTACAGTATGGGACACCAAATGTTCCAGAGGCCTTAATCTCAGAGGGCTCAAGAATAAAAGACCTTCATGAAACCCTGCAATCTGCAAGTGGGTTAGACACTTCCCCAGAGATAGTTTGGCAGACCAGATCCTTCAGACCATGCCGATGGATCTTACAGACAGCTGATGTCTAGGATCATAGAATATTTGGGGTGGAAAAGACCTGCACCACTTTTTGAGCAGGACAACCTCACTGATATTTTAGATAAGGACCCTATTCTTCCTTTCCATGTAGCTTTACAAAGGAGAGTTGATGCCAATTGGGAGATGCAAGAATTATTCCAGCAGTGAACAAAAAGCTGACAAGAAGTACAGACTGTCGAGCAGTGACCCTTACTATCTAACTAGCATTCAACTCCCGAAAGTTTGATGGTTCAGGCTGCCACTTCTACATCCAAACAAGATGCATACCTCACTACTTCCTCCCCACCCCCTCCTGGACAGAGATGACAAGCAATATGATGCTTTGGCTGGAAAGATTTTTTCTGTGGGGAGTATGGCCCTTAAATCGGCAAAAGCCACATGTGCACTTGCCAAGTTCACTTTCACCTTTTGGGATTACGTAACGATGGCGGCTGAACATATTCCCGAAGGGGAAGAATGAGACGGCTTCTTAAACATAGTCTAGGATGGGAAAGATGCAATGTGCGAATCCCTCCAGACTTGTCTCGACTGACAGTATCAGCAGGGCTGTGGCGGCTAGCACTGTAATGCGCAGATTTGCCTGGTTGAGAAAGTCTTGTTTTGCTCCAGATGTGCAGTCTAGACTTCTTAACATGCCCTTTGATGGCACACATTTATATGGCAGCAAGGCTGACTAGAGCCTGGGGAAGCTGTAGACCTCCAAAGCAGCGTACATATCCCTTGGCGCTGCAATCAGACAGCCACAACCATCTCACCCTACTGGTACAGCTTGGAGGGGCAGGTCCTCAGTTGGAAAAGGGAGGACTGTCGAATCAAAGAGGTCCGAGAAGATTCCCCTGTGGTGGACGAGGAAGAGGTGCTCAAACCGCCCTGGCAACGCTGCTTTACCCTTAGCCGCTGCATCAGCCACCTCAAAACCTCTGAGGCCTTACTCCACAAGACCCTCGTGGGAGGCAGACTCCCACAGCATCTGAAAGAATGGCAGTTTATTACTTCAGATGCATGGGCATTGGATACAGTTGGCCAGGGTTACTGCCTTCCCTTTCTAAAAAGGCCTCAGGATCATCCACCGGGGACCAGCTCTTTCAGAGTTCCAGATCCGGTCCTTATGTGGATAATTTTGACCCTCCTAGTGAAAGGTGCTATAGAACCTTTACCTGTAGTGGAGAGGAACAAGGGTTGGTACTCCCCTTACTTTCTAATACCCAAGAAGGACAGAGGATTGAGACCCATCTTGGACTTAAGAGACTTGAACAAGCTCCTCAGGAAAGACAAGTTCAAGATGGTTACCCTTTCTCAGATCTTTCAGGCCCTCCAGCTTCAGGATTGCTTACTTTCATGTGCAAATCCATCACAAGCACAGAAGGTACCTGAGGTTCGCTGTTGGCAGTTCTCATTATCAGTTTCGAGTTCTGCCATTTGGGCTGTCCTCTGCCCGAGGGTTTTCACCAAATTGATTGCGTGGTGGCAGCAAGTCTTGGGAGAGGGGGGGATTCACATCTACTCCTACCTGGACGATTAGGTGATCAGGGCACGTTCCCCCGATCAGGCCTTGGAACATCTCAGCTTCTCCCTCAACTTCAAGACGTCCCACATGATACCATCACAAAGACTCCAATTCATCGGCTTGTCTTGGATGCTTCCTTGGGGAAAGCCTTGCCACCCGATGTGAGGACTCAAGACATTCTGCAGATGGTTACCAAATTCCAGAGTGCCCAGCGTCCTCCGGCCTTTGCTTTTTTTTGTTCGCTCAGCCTTATGACATGCTGCATTTTCTTGGTAACGGAGGCACGCCTGAGAATGAGATCCCTTCAATGGCCGTCAGGACTCAATGGTCCCAATTTTCAGGCAGGATGTGAGACGACCTTCAGATTCCTGAGCAGAGTCGCACAGGACCTTCTGTAGTGGGCTTGCGAGAACAATATTTTAAAAGGAGAACCTTTTTGGCAACCATGGCCGGAGATAACTGTAGTGACGATGCCTCACTCTCGGGGTGGGGAGCCCACACCAACGATCGGACTATCAGTGATCGTTGGTCAGAGTCCAAACTACACATCAACCTGTTGTAGCGGAGGGCAATCAGATTAGCGTTGAAGCCCTTTCTGCCATCTGTACGGGGAAAGAATGTCCTGATAATGACAGACAACACAGTGGCTATGTACTACCTCAACAAGAGTGGTGGTGCAGGGTCACTACCACTGTGCAGAGAAGCAATGCAGCTCTGGTTCTGGGCAATTTACTAAGGAATCTCTCGATCAGCGGCTCACCTAGCCGGAGAGGAGAATACGGCAGTGGACGCTCTCAGCAGGCAGAGCACTATCTCCCATGAGTGGGAACTAGCTCAGGAAGTCTTCACCCTTTGGGGAACCCTTCGAGTGGATCTGTTTGCGACCAGTGTCAACGGAAGGGCAAACTGTACTGCTCCAGGAAATTTGCTCCAAGGGGAGCTCTAGGGGACGCGTTCGTAGTGAACTGGGAGTTTCCACTCCTGTACGCCTTTCCTCCGGGCCCCATCATTCATCACGTGGTCATGAGGTTGAGAAAGTTTGGGGAAATACATGATCCTAATTGCCCCGGATTGGGCCAGGAGAACCTGGCACCCGGACATTCTGGACATGTCCATCTGTCCTCCAAAATGTCTTCCACAAAGAGAGGACCTTCTGTCCGGAAAGGAGGCTCAGGTTCCACATCCAGAGGTCAAGCCACTCGACCTTCACGCATGGTTTCTGAGAGGTTGAGATATAAGGATTGGGACCTCCCGGATGACGAAATCCTTATGCCGCTGTTTTTGGAACAAATCCTGCAGCTGGCGCAGGGATAAGAATGTGGTCCCTTTTACATGCACTACACATCTGTGGATCCAGGTTGGTACAATTAAAGGGTATCTAGCAGCGCTATCTATTTTCAAGCGCTCCTCTGAATAGGTAGCTTTCTTCAAGATTCCACTGGTTAAACAGTTTTTGAAAGGATTGACAAATGTTTTTCATCTGGTCCCTTTTCAAGTCCTAGATTTGGATCTCAACCTAGTTCTGAAATTCCTAATGTGTGCGCCATTCGAGCCCATCCAATCCTGTCCTTTAAGATTGTTAAACTTACAGACCATCCTTTTAGTGGCTCTTACATCAGCCCGTAGAGTGAGCAAACTTAAAGCCTTGTGCTGCAAGCCTCCTTACACAGTCTTATTTAGGCATAGTGGTCCTTAAGGTTGAATTTACCTTTCGCCACAAATTGTGTCCGATTTATCATTTAACTCAAAAAATCATTCTACCTTCTTTCTATCCCCCACCTCATCCTGGAAAGGAAGAGGAGAGGCTACACAGGCTTGACCCATGTTAGGGAGAATTCTCTGTAAAGGCTAATTTCCCAAACCTAGTGAGTCCCCCAGCAGCTTTGCTGGATTTCTGGGGTTTATTTTTTTCTCCTGCTAAGAGTGAGACTCTTTTCCTCCCACTCTTAGACATGATTTGAGGTGTTCCTTTGACTTTGTATGCGTTTTATGGGCTATGGGGTCCTTTACCCCATAGGGCTTCATGTATTTTTGGTATGTAGGTTACACAGCACCCTCCGTGCCGTAACCCAGGGGTGTCCTAGCGACCCCCAAGCATAGACTCCATACCCAGGGACTGACTACTGTCTCCCAGGGCATGTAAAGTCACCATTGTCTTTACTAGTCTCAAATTGTGAACAGAACCAGTACAAACCATCATATTGTGGACGTACTGGTCGGGGCAATTCGATTGCCCCGGGGTCTGTTGTTCGCGGGGACACTGTCCAGTCCCCCCCGACAGAGTTTTGGCTGGTGGCAGTGGATACTACTTTTTATATTCGACCGCAAATATATTCCTATGGGATTTTCCCATTGTTCGAGGCTACCACTTTTTAATATAGCCTCAAACATACCGCCGGTTTATTAAATTAATATTAATTCACTGGTTGGTAATTTTTGCCGAAACTTGGTTCCAAAATGGCGTTTGTGTTCGCTTCTGTGACTCCAACCCAAGTCGAGCCCTTTGTTCCACTTTTTGGCGGGCTTCTCCACAGAAGCCTCCAAAAGTGGTGCCACTCTGTCTGGGTACCACAGGGGGTGTGGGAGGGGTTTTAGGCACCCTGGACTGAGTTGCCTCAGCAACTCAAGTCGCACTCTTGTGTGATTGGCCCAAGCATGTTTGATTGACAGCTAGGCTGAATGAATGGGGGTTTTCTGCATAAAAGCAGGGCTTTGGGGACTGGAACGTCAGAAGTCGCCACAGGACCTAAAGAATCCGAGGAGGGAGAAAGCCGAACCGACCTGCAACGACGACACCACCGGTGGAGCCCTGCGGAACCGTCTCACGACTTTTCCCGACGACCGAGGAGATCTCCAGCCCGGAGAGTCTTCTTCCTTTGACTGGCGGGGATAACCAGTTTGCCCGTCTTTTCGGCTTCCTGGACCATCTCGTGGCCGCCTTGCCCGTGCCAAGCACCCCAGCAACCGGAGTACCACAGATCACCACTACCGCGAAGAACAGGGTGGTACGTTGTAACCAGGAAACTCTGCGGCTGGTTTCTTCCCTGGCAGCGCATCGACCTTCAGCTTTCCTCCACGTCGAGACCTCCTCTTCCTCTGGACGAAATACTGACTTGCACTCGCTGCCAGGAACAACTGCCCCCGCTGGAGCATTCTTCCCACTTTCAGGTACTGTGTCCCGCCTGGCTTCCCTTGCTACAGATCGTTCGGGGTGACAGTAAATCCTCGACTTTCTAACCTGGGCTAGCCTGGGGCCTGTTAACTAACTTTTCCTCACTTTATCTCAATCTTTTGTGAACTTTCTACAAAGACTCTTTGGGCATACCCCCCCCCCCCCCTGTGTGATCCTGGACACATTTTGCTTGCTCTCTCTAAGAGTGAGCCTGGCATTTGAACTTCCTTGCTCCCCAGTAGACTTTGCCTAACCTGCCTCACTGTGGTTCTTTGAAAAGTATTGAATATTGTGTGCTTTCATAACTCTGCCTTTTTCCCTCCCTTTTTTAATAACTTATTAGAGTGCCATCTTATGTCAAGTGCTCACCTCTGTCTGAAAATAAGTGGGTAATAGGTAAATCTGGTTGGTATAGACTGCTACCAATTTGTAACGCCCACCTGATTCTCGCAGAGGCGCCGGTCTTGACTGGGCGACTACCGTATCTTCAAAGGTGATGTGTAGCACCCGGTTGGCTCTTTGGGCTGGACCTCTGTGCACTGTATGCCTGACGTGTAGAGTAAGATGTCTGCAGATAGAAAATATGGGGTTATTGGGGTGTCCCTATCTCTTTCCTCTTCTCCTCTCCTGTAGACCCCCAAAGGTTAACGCTCTCACCTTAGGTAAGTGAATGCCGAGCTCTCCATCTGCCTCGGGGCAGGGTGCTGTAACCAGTTTCTTCACTGGATAGGTAGCGCAGGCCTCTTGACTTCAGAGGACTGCTGTCCGTCGTTTACTGCACGAACGGTAAGTTTCGAGTCATTCAAATGTCTTTAAAGTCTTTAGTAATGATGTCTCTTGTTTTGCAGGGTTCCGGCGATGGCGGATGACGGGCTGAGGTGAGTTGAAGATGGAGCCCGTGTGATGAATAGAAGCGCCTGGAAGCACGTAAGTAAACGCTTGTTGCCTGCTTCACTATGCGCTCTAACTGTCTTTTTATTTTGCAGGTACGAGTTCGGAGCGGCTGCAGGGTGCCGGAATACCCACTGGATTAGATGTGGAAAGGAGTAATGGCACGCGAGTATTAAAGTTCCCCAATGTCTTTAAACGCACCTTGTTTTGTCTTTCAGATGCGGGATGCAGCGCCGAAGGCCTCCGGAGCTTGCGAAGAGTAGGTAAGCCTTTGCCTTTCAGATGCCGGAATGCTAACCTGTTCTTTCTTGTCTTTATAGGTGTTGCTGAAGACTGGATTCAGGATGGTAAGCCTTTGCCTTTCAGATGCCGGAATGCTAACCTGTTCTTTCTTGTCTTTATAGGTGTTGCTGAAGACTGGATTCAGGATGGTAAGCCTTTTTCCTTAGGCCCAGGACCGGATGCAGAAGACACGATGAGCGTTCTGCTGCAGAGGTTGCAGAATAACGCAAAGCAAGATTCATCCACCGGGTGTGGTTTAAATAGCCTCCTGTAGTGCTTAGGTGTCTCCTTCCACAGCCACGCCTAAGTAAGAAAAGAGTTCCTGGTAAGAAAAGAGTTCCTGCCTTCCAGAAGAGTTCCAGTGTTCTGAATCTAGGGAGTGGCTCCAGCCCCACCCAACAGGAAAAGTAGTTCCAAACAGAAGAGGATGAGAGGCTCAACTGGCAGGCAAGTAAGCAGCATGGTCTGCTGAAGGTAAGTCCACCCAAACATTATGAGCCCGGCGCTTCCAGCGCTGGGACTGGGCATATTTATGAGCCTGGTGCCACTGGCGCCAGGACTGGGTCCAAAAGGTCCCGATTGGGACTGGTTGGCACTCGGAACCTGGGTTATGGATCTGCTTCCAAGGGAGTTGGGAAAACCCTGACCTTTTGGAAGCAGAGATCATGACACAATTGGGTTTCTTGCCAACCACCTGTAGTCCTAAATCTTTTGCAGTGGTCCCTAAGGGAACTGCACAGGTTTCTGCCTAACAACCCAAAACTTGCACTTAGTTTCTAAGAATTCACTTAGCCTGTCTAAATTAAGACAAGACGATCAACTTTTTGTTGGTTACACGGGCCATAAGTTTGGTATGGCGGTCTCAAAGCAAACTTTATCTAGGTGGATCATCCTAGGAATCTCAGAATGCTACTGATTAGCTGGAAAAGATCCTCCTGAGGGTCTCGGAGCCCATTCGACCAGGGGCACGGCTACTTCCTCAGCTTTTACAGAGGGGACCCCCAATTAAGGATGTGTGCGGCTGCAACATGGTCCTCATTCCACACTTTCACCAAGCATTATAGTCTGGACTCTTCCTCAGGCCGGGAAGTTGTTTTTTGGAAGGCAGTGTTACATTCTGTACATACAGACCAATAAGTAACTCATACATTCTAATTTGGAACTGTACATTCTGACTTTCTCCTCCAAAGATGCAAATACTGCTTTGGGAGTCTATCGTAAGATGAGGAATACATGGGAGCTTACAATTCATTCAAAGAACAAGTTACTTGCCCATGGTAACGTTCTTTCGACTGGATGTTCCTCCCACGTATTCCTCATCGCCCCTCCCAGCCTACCCTACAGTAGAAATTCCATGTCATTGCAGCTTACGTTCTTTCAGGGTGAGTAGCTGCCGCACGTAGGATAAACCAATACACCAATACACGTAAAAACGAAACTGAAGCCAACGGTCATCGCGCACACTATATGCCATCGATGACGTCGACACCGAAACTGAGGTCCCCGATGAACATCGAGTCGATTGGCATCGACACACAGCACCCCCGGCTGGACATATTTATTTCCCCCCCCCCACCAAGACCAGCTAAAACTGGATATGGAGATGGCATAAGATGAGGAATATGTGGGCGGAACATCCAGTTGAAAGAAAGTTACCATTGATAAGTAACTTGTTCTTCTGTCTTGCAGGGGATTCTTAGTGGGTGTTTGGGTCTCAGCAAGGTCTTAGGTTGTCCGACTTAGGATGCTTCTCCTGACTGAAGCCCCCACCCCACACCCTTTATCAGTTTGCAGGTATCTTCTTTCTCTACCAGGACACAACTCCTGAAAATGCCACTAAGCATTTCAGTATTGGCCCGCTGGATTGACACCTGGAGTTTATGGGTTTATTGATTGAGTCCATTAAAGTCTGAGTTTCATGCAAAATGTACACCAACGAAAGTTCCTAGGCTCCACAAAAAGACAGTTCCAGGTTCAATGAAGTCTCTAAATCCTTGCTCCTTTCCTGGAGGGATTTCTCATTTCGTAGTCGCTCAGTCTGCGGGTTTAAGTGGCTTCTCACTTTTTTCTTGATTCCTAGTTTCTTTGGGTTGGGTCTTCTCATACTGGTTTTACCAGTTTTCAGGACCATCTGCCTCCTTTCTTGGGACCTCAGTGCGGTCACATGTTAAGCTTGGGCTGAAGCAGGATGGATGAATGTGTGTTGCAAGGCCAAGTTTCCACCAGAGCTCTCGTCACTTAGGCTGGTTTGTAGGCTTTGTTTGATATTTTATCCCTTCTCACTATCTGGGTTAGCTGGCTGTGTTCCGAAACGCCCACCTTACTCTCCTTTAATCTCCACTGTACTCCACTCTTGTCTACTCTACATTTCCCGCGAACCTACACCATGTGCTTGTTGTTCCTGTCCACCTCAATTATCTTCTTTCAGGTTTGCAGCATGCCTGCTTCTGCTCCCCATCAGATTTAGCCCCTCTGGGGCAATGTCTCTCCACCTCTCCTTTGGGGTCTCTCCCAATCTCATCCACGCCTGCCTACCTTTTTGTTTCGCCACTGCCTCCTGGTCTTTCGCCTCATTACCATCCTCCTTCTTCGTTGTCACCTGGTATTTAACTGCCCTCTACCTCCCCCTCCTTCTTATTGGCCTCCTTATCCTGGATGTTCCTTAATTTCTTACTCCCCACCTCCACCTTGGTTATCTCTCCTCCCTACATTCCCCTCCTCAACCTGCTCATCTCTGATGACCTCTCTTCAGCCTCCTCTTTCCTTTACAGCTTCACTTACCTCAACATGTTCCTGAACCGCACTTCCACCCCCTCCAAATGCCCACATTTGCTTGACTCTTGTGACTTCTATTGGGGCTTGGCCTCACCTCTAGAACTGACCGGATTTAAATAATCTCAAGTCTGTGGGATTTTGTATTCAGGAAGATGATTGGTTACATTTTACTTTACCTCTGCTTATCTGCCGATCTATTAGACCTGCCTTCTATCGTGCAGAGCTGTGGACTAAGGCTTTAAATCGTCTCGTCGTCATCTTGGACGTTCACTTTGTACATGGTCAGAAAGGAGCCAGCTCAGCCGACCTGTGCACTCACCTTGCCTTAACTTTTCATGGACTGGGAAGATTTTTGCTACAGCAGCAAGTTTGCTTCTTGGGTAGGTTTATTGGATCTCTGCACCACACAAACTAAAACCTCAGAGCTAGCGGGGCTGCCAGCCACTCTTATTCCTGCAATTTCACACAGGAATACCAGGTTCTTGTGGTGGGGTTGGTCACTTCACAACTAAGGGAAAAGGCATGGTTTGGCGTTCACTATACCCAGGCACGTTTGTATGTTTAGTGGGCAGCTTCACATCAGCAGTGTCCTTTAAAAGGACAATACCATGGATTTGCTCTTTGTTAAAAACTCATGCCATATGCTTGGGGTGTGGTGATGCAAGTAAGGGAATCCTCCCTGCACTGACCCGGACCCTGAACCGCGTAGCGGGCAGCAGCATCCGTCCTTCAATGCTACCCTACCCTTGATACCAAGAGATGGGCAGAGGACTTTGTCACAGTATGTATGGCCCAACCGAGCATTTACTGCATTCATGCCTATAAATGTAAAATGCAATAAACTGCAAACGCCATGTCTATTAAATTTGCCAATGCTTGTATTTACCAGGTATAGTTTTCTAGATGCCTCAATCTTGACTGGTGCAACCACAACACATGCACTCACCTCGCACAACTGCTGGACATTGTCGGTCCAAGCAAAAGCCATCAAGTGTCCAAATCCGTATTCATTGAATATTCAACTAGTAACTCGGTCACCCAATGCAATAGTATGGGGCCAAAGTGTTGTACTTAACAAAACCAATTAGAGTTCATGAAATTAAAACATTTGCATTTTCTTTCCAGAAAAGAAGTTATTTTGAATGACTCACTAAAATGAACAAAGCTGTTAAGGTAGGCTTTTATTTCCGGCACACTTGTGAATCATTTCAGTTGTTAAAATTAATTCAATGTGTGTTTTCTATGAGTTAGAATATTTATAATATGCATGTTTTTGTTTTTGTTTTTCAATATAATGTCTGCATAATGAGGTTCTGTGTAATAACTGTTAACCTAGATGTTACTTATCACCTTATTCCTGCCAACTGGTATTCATTTTAAGAACATAATTTTCAATCCGAATATATGGTATCGTAATATATGTTAAACCTGTTTTTTTATTGTGGGGAGAAAAACATTTAACATACATTATTTTAAATTTGAAAGCAGAAAGAAACTTGGTTTCTGTCATGGCTAACAATCACCTTTATTGAAATAAACTGAATCGATAAATACAGTAAAAGGAAGAGAAATCAACCTTCTTCTATAAGGCCAAATAAAGAGCCATCAGCTGATTTAAGAGGTGATCTTGATTTCTCTGTTAATGGTCACTAACATCTGCAGTGCTTCACACTACGTGTCTGCTTCTTGTACTGTTTGAACCTATTATGACTCTGCGCCAACTGTCCTTTCTATATGTTGTCATTAGAGAAAATGACTGTTGAGTAATCCAGGGTCTAGGTATCAATTTGGTAAACCTCACTCTAATGAATAAAAAGATTCATTATGGTCTAGAAACTTCTCGGTGACCGCAATCATTCTGAAGGGCCCAAATAGGCGAGATCTGAGGCCCTGTTTTCGAAATGCAGGTCTGAATTCTAGAAATCTGTCACGTTTAGATCATAGAGTCTAAAAGAAAATCTGGTGCTTGATTCTTTGCTGCCAAAAGCATGTGTCTAGCATGTTGTCTTTCAAGAGGCATTTTAAGAGGGTTTATTCACTGAAGTTCTGGGCCTAATCCTGTGTGCGCCTCCTGAATTTCAAATGAGACACTTCAAGACGCATTGGTGTCCTCATTTTCATAGACGGGAGTTGATTATCACGTTCAGTCTCCTGTGGGATGCCAAAAAGCGTAGATTATCACTTCTATTTCTGTCTTGTAAACCTAAATATTCTGTTTGGTAAGTGTTATTCCCCTCCCCTCCCCACCTGGCCGGAGCACAAAAGGCTGGATGCGTGTGTCATTGTGAGATTTTCCTTAAGCCCTGTAGTCGGGGTTCTTGGATATATCTTCCCCATTTGCGTATAAGGGCTTCCCTCCAGCTTCACCAGGCTCTTGAAATGTTAGGCGCGCATTACGGAGTGCTTTGCTGTAAGGCATGGTGGTAACGGTAGAGACAGACACACGTGATAACAGTTGAAGGGTATTTATTAAACTGTATGAAATGGGTGAGAAAAACACCTAATCTAAACCTAAAGCTAAAATGGGAGCAAGCTAGGACCAACAAAGAATAATAAGGCAGTCCTAGTGGTGTTTTGTCTAATAAAAAGGGCCTATACTAGAAACAAATATTGCCAATCCTAACCACTAAGTTACAAAAAGAGTGTGGGATAATGTTCACCAGAAAAGAAAGAGAGTGTTCACAAAATAAGTCTGAATGGTATGGCTCGGGTCTCCTTTCCCCGTGTTTTAAGGACAGGGCAAGGCAGGACTTATGAGCACAGCACACTCACGGTTCACTATTCCATTCAACAATAGCAGGACCTTCAGGGGCCAAATCTCTTGTGCCAAAGTCTCTTGCCTTAGAAGGCCTGCTGGTCCAAAATAAAAGTTCCTTCGGTGATCGTGCACAGTGGGCGATTGCCCCTCGCCCCTTGGATCTCCCTCCGCCGGGCTCGGATCCTTCTTGTAACTTGGGCCTCCCTCAGTCGGGTTCACGATGGCCTTTCACTCTTAACACAATCTTCTTGGGGGTATCAGATCTCACCTCGATTCACAGACAAATTTCACAGTTCACTTTGTTTTATCACATTCAGTATTTACTTTCTTTGCTTTTTCCTAGGCTTCCCTCTGTCTGGTTCACTTAGCCATTGTTAACACAGTTCATGAGTTTCTAAACACCGTTCCTGTTTTACTTCATATTTTCAGAAAGCATGGTTCCTTTTCCCTAGCTTTCTTTCAGCAATGGGTCAGACTTTCAAGTGCACAGAGGATTTTATGTGACCTCTGTCGGACCACTCTGACCCTCACACCGCCCCTCTCCTAGGTCCTTCTCAGACTTGAAGTTTCACCAGAAAACAAAGGGGCCAGCCAGAGTCCTTCGAAAGAGCACTCCTGCGGCGCCTGACCACTCTGCAACTTGCCCTTTTCTCTGTTGTCTCAAAAGTTCAAAACACTAGTTCTTTGTTCAGATATAATGTTAATGTTGCCACTTGCAACCTTGGGCTCAACACAGTTCGGTTTGCTATCAGTGTTCTCTGACTCACCGGCGGTGTTGAGCCCGCTGGTCTGGTTCGCCTCTGGAATCGAATGATGCTACCACGGTAGCCAGTGTGCCTCCCTGCTTGTGTTATCCATGCGGAGGCCCCCGCGCACCGTTGACACCTATTCCACCACACGCCAGCTGTATTCCCCGATCTTATAAGTTCTTTATCAGAGGCTTTGCGGTTCTGAGTTGAAAAGGGCAGTGGCAACTCTCTCCTCGTCATCCTTTCAGGTCTAGCTGCTTTTCTCCTCCTTTTGAACTGCAGGTCTGGAATAGCTGTGTGCTCTTGTGCTGCACTTTTATCCCCGTGGGGAAGGTAAAGGGCCGTCGGGAGTGTGTTGTTCTGGTCAGTTGCCTGACTCTGCCTGACCCTTGTGTTGGGACATGTCAGGTAAACGGCTCTGGGATTAGACCGTTGTCTTTCTCTGTGTAAGAAAGTGTTCATGTCGGAAAAGGGCGGTAGAGCTTCTCGATGTCCTACGGGGTAGGATGGGGAAAAAGGTGTTAGGAATGAGATACTGCCTCTCGCCAGTCGGAGTCCAACTTCCACTCCCCGAAGACCCCCAGCCAGCTCCTCGATGCCTGCGTGCTGTAATGCGTTTTACAAATCTAAAATAAATCCAGGTGATCCTCCCCCACTGGTCCACCCCCAAGAACTGGATCCAATAGCGATGGCCCGTGTCCTGGCCACCTGGATGACAGATCTCCGGGGACTAGAGTGCGCAACACCTTCAGGTTTCTCACATTGCAGAGTGCTGTTTTGCTGGTGGGCGCTCTCCATTTCTGCTGGATGATAACAACACTTTACGTATTTCTAAGGGGATCGATAGCGCTACTGCAAACTAGAGTCTAGCTCCTCCCCCTGCATCTGCTTCCGCTATAAAATCAAGGAAGCACGTGCGTTCGCGCATTGCAGAGTGCTTTTCAGAGTGCGGTTTCGCTGGTGAACTCTCCATTTCTGCTGGATGGTATGCTCTCCCACTGGACATCACCTTTATCATTATACTTTAGACTCTAAGAACCATCATCTAACGTGAACGTCTCCCTTTGCATTAAAGAGAAAAACTCTATTACATATTTGTAAAGGGATCGAAAACACGACTGCAAACAGCATCTAGCTCCTCCCCCTGCATCAGCTTCTGCTATAAAATCAAGGAAGTGCATGCATTGCTGAGTGCTTTGCAGAGTGCTGTTTCGCTGTTTGGCTGGTGAGTGGTGATACACTCACGTTCCATCTGCACTTCATTTTTTGTTAACTAACACTCATTGTTGCACTGTATCAATTCTAATTACTTACAGTGCGTTCTCATGTCTAGCGCATATTCTCTAAAAACAGCTATGCCCCCACAAAGGAGATAAGCAAACCTCTTAATCTAAACGCACCCCAATGAGGGCTGTACATGTTGATTGTGTGCATGTTTCTGTCTGCCAGCATACTTGTTTAAAGAATAGGAATTAAGAATAGGAACAAACATGCATTTGGAGTGATTCTTTTACTTACAGCTACCTACTGCGTAGTGTGTTTAGATCAGTATACTACTCTGTTGTCTCGTGCTCATAAAACGCTAGCTAATTCCTTAGCCATCTAGATTTGAAGTTTCTACAAGTAAATCATTTTGATTGAGCTCATAAGCTCCATGGAAACAGCTCTATTGATTTGTAGTTTGCAAGTACTACATTACCCAGCACCCCCTTGTCCTGAAAAACACGTCATCAGTGCGTTTGACAGGCCGGTTTGTGTCCGTAAAGTGGCAGGAGCCGCCGCTGACACAGCTTACAGGTAACCCTTCATATTCAGTTCTCCTGTGTCTTTGTCAGCCACTATGGATGCTCTTTTGACCAGGCAAGCCAAACGAAGACCCCTGATAGTACATGAGCATCTAGATGCACCATTTGCATCAACCGAACGGTCGGCGCAAATTCGCTCTGCTGACTCTGTACACGTATAACCCTGCCCAGTGGGCCTCCACATGCAGAATCGGGTGCAACTTCATCTATGGGTGATGCATGTGGGGGTAAGCCCCGGGGACCGCCGATGCCTGGCGAATGAAATGCATTCTACAAACACCCACTCCATGGTAATACCATCATCACCCCCAGGACTTTTCCCACAAGAAACTGCTGTAGCCCCATGTAAAGGACATAGCGCGGCGCCAAGTACTCAGCTGATGCATAAGCCCTTAGAATGTTTGTTGCTTAACACCCGGTCCCTGGCCAAACGTGCTACCAAAGTAGCCGATTACATCACAGGCACAAATATTGATATCTGTGCCATTACCGAGACCTGGCTTCACTCCGCGGCTGGCCCTATAACTACTTTGGCCAAACCTCCTGGCTAAAAGATCATGCAGGCCTATCGACAAGAAGGTATAGGGAGAGGGGGAGTACTCATGATTTACAGCTCATCACTTCAGCTTTATGAGATTGCTAATATAGCCATAGTGGATTGTGAAATTCTACTTGCCAAGCTCTCCAGGGACCCTATGTCAAGGTCCGGTCTTAAAGCTTCCCGCAGGAGTGATGCTGGCCCACCAGATCCCCACCAAGGTGTGCCAACTCAACAATCTCTCAAAAGATATAATTACTAAACTGGCAAACCCAAGGGGAAAGGGGAATGGATAACAAAACGGCAGATTTTCACTGGTTTTCTATGTACATCTATCGACTACTGGTTTTCCATCCGGAACTGGATTACTGGATAGATGATTCATCAGTGTAGTGTCTGTGAAAATCTAAACACAAATATTACCCTTTTAATATTACTATTCACAGCCTTAAACTACTGATTCTTTATAAATTCTTAATTGAAAAAAGGTATATACCTGCAGCCTATGCTTGATAGCTTATAGGCCTAATAATTATAGCTAAGTATTTTTTCTTTCTGAATCTTTAATAAACTTCTCTGAATTCTTCTTTTTCTTTAACAAGTTCAATTAGTTGATGAACCCATGTTGATTTGAAACACGCTACTTATAGTCATCAGGAAATAGCGTAATCATACCTTCAACTCCAATGAAGATACGAAAAATCTTTGAATGATGTGCTCTCAAAAATAGCAACAAAATAAACACAAGGCCAACAGAACCGCGCACTAGAAGGAAACCGCGCTCTCTGATGAACCGCGCTTTCAGATGAACCGCGCACTAATTACTGCAGACTCGACAACACTGAAACCTAAACTCTCAGAAGCTCGGTAAGGCTCCATGAAACCACACACGAAAAAGACGTGGATACGATACGTCACAATCAGGAAGTAAAGCAACACACTGAAGGACGTACGATGCACGCCAACAGGTCCTTTACTCTAAAGTTAACTATAACGAAACTCACGCGCACGCGAGGTATTCAAATAAAGATTTCGTTAGTATTGTTAAAGAAATACTATAACACTGTTAGCACAAAATAAACCTTACTCTAAATTTCAATTTCTATTAAAGAAACAAAAATGCAAGTGCAGCCGCAATTACAGAAAAAAGAACGTTACTATTACCAGCCGGTAAATAACACGAGAAAATGAGCACATGAAAGTTCTTAACTTGTAAAAGAAACAGTTTCAAAATTCTTTTCAAATAACTTCTTGACTCAATCTGTAGATATATTTTCTTGACAACAGAATAAAAATGATTTCTCAATTTGATTTAGCTTGCTTCATCTGTAAAGATATTGTCCTTTGAACACTGAATGAGTCCTTCTTGAAGTATCTTATCTTCTCTGAAGTATATTTCTTATAATAAAGTTTCTATAGATCATTAAAGTTACATTTTCTACAGAACTAAATTACTGCAACCTTCCTCTAAGGAAACTGGAATGAAAGGCAGTTTAGAATCGTGGTGAATGTTCCAAACTACCTCACAGCATTTCTCCTCCAATCACTGTTGTGGAACTGACCCTCCATCTTGGTTTGGGACAATAGGCACTTCCTGAATTGTTTAACATTAAGGAAATGTATGTGAATAGTAAGATGTTACATTCAGATCAAACACTCAAACATCATTCAACCATACTCCTACATATATTTGTGATGATGAAATCTCCTAATTGAAAGTTTTCTAGTGAAAGGTCTCTTGGAAAATGTGGAAAAGTGTCATGGGATCCTGACACCCTAATACTACCATCAATATTGTTCTTATTTATCGCTCCCCCGATAAAAATGCCCGATTTTCTGTTGCATCTGAGCGATGCGATTCTTACTCTTCTTAAACCATTGGCAAAACTGATTCTGCTGGGTGATATGAATCTGGGCCTTTGGGACCTCGCTGATAAAACGGCCCACCACATCAGCTCAAGACTGCACTGACGGTGCTGGGTTTCTCTCAATGGGTGCAGTCTGCAACCCACTATAAAAGGACACTTGACTGGGTGGCTGCACACAATTTAGATTTTGAGAGTCTTGACATAGCCCCGTCCCCCAGGTCTGATCACTTTTTTGTGCACCATGGACTATGCCAAAGATTCCATCTCGGTCAACCGTGTATTTAGCCGCATTGAATCCTGGATGAGGGACAGTGGGTAAGCACTGAATGCCAAAAATGCAAAAAAAACCAGAGCTTGCAAATGAATACCATATTTTTAACATCTCAGGCTGTGAAGTCAAGACGCTCAACAAGGTAAAGACCTTGGGGGTGGTACTGGATCAGGAACTCTCCATGACGGCACATATTAGTAGCCTGGTGTCTCTTGAAACTATTGACTTAAAACAGGCCCTTTCTCAACAGATCCAACTGTGCCACGATGGCAAGAGCGATTATTGGGGCCCATATAGACTAGGGCATCTGTAAAGGGTAGCTGACCAGATTGCAGGTCATCCAAAATAATGCGGTGAGGGTGGTGGAAGGTCTAAAGAGATCTGACCAGGTCTCCATCGCAAGACAAAATCTCCACTGGCCTCAAGTGGAGAAGAGAGTAATATTTCGGACACTCTGCATTACACATCAGTACCTGCATAGAGATGTCCCCAGATATCTTGCAGAGGAATTGGTCTGGTTGCCGGAGAGGAGAGTCCTTCGATCTAACAACTCCAATCTTTTACTTATACCCAAGGCAAGACGGTTGTTGTCACACTGAACTCTATTGCCCACACAGGACCAATGCTCTGGAATGATCTACCACCGGATTTGAGAGCCTGCACTAGCTTTAAGAAATTTAAATCTCAAGACCATTCTTTTCAGGTAAAGCTCTCACTTTCTCTGATCTTGCCCTGCCCTCTGATCCTGTTTTTATTGTCCTCGCGCCATCATGCCCACAGACCTTTTCTATGCGTGTTAGAAATGAAATAAATAAATATTGAGGGTCGTTCTTCCTTGTGACCTCGCCCTTAGTCACTAACTGCCGGCATTCGAGGGTTCTGCACCACTGATTGCGGCTAGCAATTCCACTTTTATTCCAGCAGCACAACATCCTACTGAGTACACCTGTGCTAGCTCATCATTAATTGATTTATCCACTCTGCCAAACTCCATAATAGCTGCTGGCTTTACCTTGTCTGCTGCTATCTTGACTCAAGCAAAAACGGGGAGGTTGGGGTGCCCTATTAGGACATGCGGCACCCGCGAGCAGAGCATGTCTGATCCACAGGCACCATTCACGAATGATGCTGGTGCATCTGACCTCCCCATTCCCATTTGAGCCCTATGGGGTTCAAATGTGAATGGGAAGCATTTCTTTCCGACGCCCGCGAATGGGCATTTACCGGGTCCGGCAAGGCCGTAATGACCCGGTAATTGCACATTTGCGGGCGCCGGGAAAAAAAGATACCGGTGGCAGCCGTGACGGTTTTACCGGCATGGCTACCGCCGTCAGTGTCGTAATGAGGCCCAGTGTATGTAAGTGAACAGACAAAGCCCAGTGCAAAGAATTGCCTGTGACCCAAAAGCTGGTCTCAGAAGAGTTAAAAAAAAATACAGAAAGTATGTAAAGCATGAACACAGAGAGCCAAGCATCAAATTATCCATATTATTTAGAGATAGCTCAATAACATAAACTTTGCTTACTAGCTATCTGGAGGCCTATACACTTCCTTGTATTATGTACTCCAATGTCAATTCCTGGAAGTGGGCCCCCATTGGGTCTGCTTGCTTGACTCGGGCTTCAGCTTTATCTTGCCAGCAAGCGATGCCGCTTCAACCATCGTCTGATCCAAATGTTATGAGCGACGATGCTCTTTCTGAAACTGTAACCTTAGCTCAGGTACATAATAGTCCCCTGCAACTTTCCATTTCCGCACAGCGAGAAATTGATGCAAGCAATCAGGCGGTGTCAGTCAAGGCTCAGACATTGCTTCCACTGCCCGCCCCATAGCTGTTGATCTGATGATGCCTCTTCACTCCCCGTCTCCCCACACACAGCTGCTACCTCTCAGGCCCTTCTCACTTACCTTTCAAATCCCCCTCCAACCAACTTGTCCCAGTCTCCCATTATGTTCGCCAATTCCACCCATAATTCATCTGCCCTTTTAATTTCTTTTGTCAATCCCACACCTCGAAGGCCAATTTTTCTGCCATCTCTTCGACCCATTTCCCCTCAAGTGACCACTCCGCCACTCATAGAACTGACGATGAGCGCCATGAATACAGCTCTTCTATCTTTAACCAAGCTGATCGAAAATGTAGATGCCAAAATTAATGCGCAGACCTCTTTGATTTTACAGTTCTTGGGACGCGACTCATATATACCATCAACCATCTTTCCTCGGGGACAAATCGCTAGGGAGTTGTTATCTGATTGCAACTCTAATGCGATGCCTATAGAAAGAGGAGCTACGCCTCTTGAAGAAACTCCCTTTTCTTCGCCAGTTTCATCCGACTCGGTCATCGTAGTCCCCGATTCTCATCCTCCTGTTGAGCTCCCGGTCCCCCTACTCCAGGTTAAACCAGCATTTGCTATCTTTGCCAAATCGAAAAAATCTGTGAAACCTTGCAAAAACACGAAACCTTCTTTGGGCTCAGCTCGATCAGGCTTGCAGCACTTCATTCAGTCTCTAATCTTGCCAAGCAAACAATCCCAAATAGCCAAGACTGCCATTACAAAGAAAATATGCAACATTAGCACAGGCTAAAAGAGACTCGCAGTAACAATCTTGCCAACTATGCGCCCGTGCCGGCTAGCACTGACAACCTACAATATGAGCCACTAGATGATCTACTGCAAGAAGTAGAACATTTTGGTAAAAAGGTACTCAAGCCCACCCTGTACACACATTTAGCACTGCCTACTGTGCCATTAGATGCTATCCATAAACCTTTGCACTCTCGGAATAATGACTTCCTGACGTTGGAGCAAAGGCGCCACAAAATTACTAAATCAGTTGCCCTATTTGTAGCTTTGCCAAAAATGCACACCATGCGTGATAAGTCGGTACTGAGAACCTGGAGCTCACAAAACCAATCCAGCAATTCTACTTGCCAGCTAATCCAAGAGCACTTATGCAGTCTACTGAGCTTATATTAGGGCCTTGGTCTTATTTAACAGGCAATGCCATTGCCACTTGGCCCGAGAGGACATCGCAGGAACCAGCATGCAAACATAAGTAAGCCCCGCATGCCTCTCTATCCTATCATCACTTAATTCTTCAGTGCCGAGGTGGTGCATACCCCACTTATGATTTAAACAGGACAAGTATATTGAACATCTTTAGCGATATTCAAATCCTAGAATATCTTTGCTCTTCGGATATAGCGCAAGTAGAGTTCTTGCATGACCTTGATTTGTCAATAGCAAGACTCTGGATTCAATCAGGCATAGATGGTGCTTAACACCATATGGCAAGCTAGAGCTCAACTATTCTAACTAAGCTTCATTCTGATTAACGAACAATCTTTGAATAAATTCAAGACTCCCGACCGACAGCGTCGTCACGAACGACGACTTACTTTCTTTGCCTTTAAAAGTAACTTGCATTCAAGGAGCTTTCAAGACTCTTCGGCAGGTAGAAACTGCACCCAAACCAAATTGATCTTTTCAATCACGTCACTTAAGCCATAATTAACAACTCAAGATTCGTGACTCTCGCGCTTGTAAATTTGCCAGTTGGAACACCAGGGGCTTCAAACATCTTATATCTACCACCTGAAATCTGCTGACTGCCTATGATATTATTGCCCTCCAGGAAGAAATCTGCTGACTGCCTATGATGATATTGCCCTCCAGGAAATCTGATTAACTGAGCCCTCTGTTTGGGACAACTATAATGTCACGTTACTGCCAGCCAAGGGTTCAGCCAGAGGAAGACCAATGACTGGCCTATTGGTTGCGCTGAAAAATGGTCAAGGTCTTTAGCTAGACCCGTGAGCTTCTCTGAACATGTTTATTAAATTAGTAAAAATCAAGACTCCATCTGAAGCACTAGCCATCATTAACATATATTGGAACCATTCTAGCACATTCTAGCATAGAGGCAGATTAATTTCTATAAGACTTGAGTATGTATTGGATCTGACTACCCACGATTGTTTAACAAGATATGTAATTCTGACTGGCGATCTCAGCATACACTGACTAAGAGCACTGCTCAAAATGCAGCTTGTGTACAGCGGTGGTCCTCGTTAATGGAGGCGAGAAAATTATTCTCAATGGAGCGGTGCAGGGTGACATCCCTCCTCTGAGCACGTGGAAAAGAGATCATCAGATAGCGATCATTGATTACATCTAAACAGATTGAGATGTGTTTGCAATTACTGAACGCTTCCTAGTCCAGCCCCAACAGCTCAGTGATCATGATTGTTTGACACTAACCTGGACCTGGTCCCTTCCTCTTGTATCGCAATTTTATAGACCAGCCCTTATACTTTCCGGTGGTCGAAACTGGTTCAGGTGGACGCCAGATTCAGAGGCATTTTAATACACTTATACAGAATCAAAAAGATATGTTAAATCCAGAATTAATACACTCTCATGGTCTTTATGTAGCTGCTTGCAAATATTCAAACTACAACCGTCCTCATTCTCTAAATTGATTCATAGACATAAACATGTATGATCAAGAGCTACATGAAAGAAAAATCGCACTCCGACTTTGCAAAATAAATCGTAGCAGCCTACCCCTTTTAACTAGAATTTCAAGGCTCAGACAAGTGAAGACACAATACAAAAACTGGATCAAGTTGCATAAAGCCCAAACCATGCAGAAGGACGCCCAACAGATGTTACAAGCATTAGCCTCCAAAAACCCTCCTTTAATTTAGGGCCTATTAAATTGGGCGAATATATCACCTAAGTTCCAATGCAAATGAATGCAGTGCCAGAAGAAGTCTGGGTGCATTACTATCGTACCTTGTATGCCCCAGCCCCTCGTTGTCATCAAACTGTGATCAAACAGCTCCCGCTCCCCCACCCACCCAAATGTTGGTGTGGCATAGCAGCCCATGTTTGACTCTTGGGCGATAAAAAGGTGGTTCATAAGTATGTTACATACTTTTCACAAATACCCCCCAAAAATACAAATATCTTTATATAAGAAAAGGCAAGAGATGATAAAACACCACGCATACAGAAACATCATAAAATAAATGCAACACTGTAACGGGTCAGTAGAAATAGTTTCAAAATAGATTTGATCTTAATAGTTCAAGAAAGTGTATTTCCTTGAAGGAAAAAAGCAATCACGGCCCTTAAACACTTTTCATATCTAGGCCAGAAAGAGTTTGGGAAGAGACCGGTTTTGTGGATTTTGTCAGTCTTTTACAGAAATAGCTGGCTTCTGCGACAGTGTCTAAAGGGGCAGTCTCTAGAGTTTACACCACTGAAGACCATTGGTGATGAAGAGTGGTCACAGAGATGAAGATTCAAGTAAAGAAATGGCGTCCTAGCAGTGCTAGAAAGTATTGAGAAAAATATTCTTTGCACAAAAAACAGTTCCACAGCAGTTGGTTTTGTGGTTTCCAGAGGCTGTCACTGTGCACGTTCTTTGGTGACTACTGTAGGTCCCGGTGCAGGAGAAGCCCTACAACAATTATTGACTAAAGGGTCCACGCCAGGAAAGCTGAAAGTCAAAGCAGCTGTGGCCGTTGCCAATGCCTGCGTTAGGGAGGTGGGAAAGACCGGGGAACTTGAGAGAGAGGGACGGCCCTAAAGCCAAGCACCCAACTCCCTAAGAAAACAGTAAATCCTAATGATCCCTTTTTAGGAACCTACAGCCACTCCAACTACTGTATCAAGTTCAATAAAAACACCCTTGGATATTGCAGAGAGTGAGCGTGGTTATTTGTGGCGGACACCCCGTCTCAGTGAGCACAACACGCAATTGCATGCAGAGCTTTGCTGTCCAATTTGGCCAAGAGTCGAAGGCTGCTGGTGCAGACGCGGCTTGCAAAATCTCAGTGCTCACTTACATAGTCGAGATTTTATGAAGGGCAGGGACCATTTGCATGCTCCTCGATCTTCATGGCGATTATAGGGTTGCTTGAAACATATTTGCTATTTACTGCAAATAAACGTTCGTTGCAGCAAATAACAAATTTCACTGTGCATGCCTGGCCTCTGGCTGGCAGCATTGCACCAACTATGAAATTCTTATGGGCAGCCCTACAGATAAAGGGGTGTATCGGCCACTTTTACTCTCTAAAAACAGGCAAATACTCCCCAAAAATAAAAACGGGGATTAAAAATATTCCCAACAAAAAATGCGAAAAACTGACTATGGTTGGACTAGTACTGCACATAGTACCACAAGAAGAAACGGCTATTATTACTGGCTAATTGTAAGAAGTACACCTGTTTCTTTTAATGTGCATGAATAATTGGGTGAAAAACAATTGTTTACAAAAACATATTTTCGTTTTTCCAATTAAATTTGTTTTATTTGCTTTCTAAAATACTCCCACTGGGAATTGGACGAACGTTTTATAATCAGTAAAAAATCATTTTACTCCCAACTTTAAAAAAATAGGGAGTAGAATACTCCCACTTTGGAATTTTAAGCACTTGGAAAAAAAAATATTTAACTGAAAATGTGGCAAATACATTTTATTTATGTTGGGTAGGTAAACTTAAATAACTAGAACTGTAGGTCTAGTAATATTTGTAAGAATCTGCAAGGCCTGGCAGAGCGTTGAACCTTCTTCGAGCAACAGGCCTTCCAGGAGTGCAGGTTCAAAGTTCCAGCAGTAGGTGAGCGAGTAAGTGGGAGGGTGCAGTCTTTTTTATCCTCCATCTGAAGTCGGTGAGTGAGCACTGCACCCAATCATGCACACCGAGCATTGAAACATAGTTAGCCAACTAATGGAAGACCATCCCTCCAAGTACATTCAGGCCCTACGGAAGGGCTCTCATACACAAAAGATTACCTCAGTCTCTCTGCGTGTGTCTCTCTCTCACTCTTTCTGTGACTCTCCCTCTGTCCCAAGAAAGATAACTATCATTTTGTTAAATGAAGGAGGGATCAGAAAGAACCCAGCCATGTAAAATGTTGCTAAATACTGAAGCCATTTTACACAAAGCAGAATCTACCCTGAGCCTAGACGAGGGCACACTGTCTCTGGTATGCTATGGGGTACTGCCTCCTTGGGAGTAATACAGACTCTTAAGCGTAGCTGGGATGAAACTCAAAGCAAGCAACATGTTCAGGGCGGTATCTAATAAGGTAACATGTGGACTTCTCCCTAAGACTAAGGGCAGGAGAAGCACTCTCCCACAGGATGTGTCTGAGCTTCTGGTTGGTTATATATTCTGGAAATACTATCTGAATTGTCCTAGTCATGACCAGGCCTGTGCGCAATTGTGGTGCATCCCATGTAGGCAGATGGGGCACCTGAGTGACTTTGGGTTTTCACCCCTTTATTTACATTAACCACCAGATGGGTTTATGGCCTGTTTGGATCCTGAGGGTTGATCCTGTGAGGTAGGGTCGGAACCTGCTAAGAGCCTAAAACGCTTCTTCTCAACTGTGGCTCACCTATGCACGCTACTTTTGAGCCTTTTATTGATGAAGATGATGGGGTTGTCCCTACTGTATTCATCAAGTTGGCAGTATATTTCTCCTGTTCCATGTTCAGAAGCATCATTTTGGACAATGAAGGGCAGACTGTAGTCTGGAGCATTCAGAACAGGTGCCTTATACAAGGCTTTCCCCAAGCCATCAAATCACCTCTGACATTGCTATGCCCAATGAACCTTTCATGGGTGTTTATTAGAAGTCTGAGCAACCAGAGTGGCTGCTCTGGTGCAATAGGTCAGCCAAGTAACAAGTGAGGCCCAATAAGGCTCCCAATCCTGAACAACTACTGGAAAGAGGCAAAACTTTGCCCCACCAAATTTGAGACTGAGGCAGACCACTGTACTCCGACATATCTGCCACTTTGAAGCCTGGATAGTCAGTTGGGCCTCTGTCAAAGCCTGCAACAATGGTATGAAACCGCTCCGGTTTAGATGGTGCGAAGAGTCTTCAGGGTTCTGGCAGGGAAATTGCACACACTTCTGGATCCAGCAATGCTTGCATGGTCCGTAGCTTCAGGGAGACCGGTCTTTGAGCAGGAGCGGTTATCCAGTTGTCCCAGCTGGATCAAGGGGATGGAGCAACAGTCTTTCTTTCAGTCTTTCTGGAGAGGCAGAGCCTTTCCGTCTGATTTGGTTTAGAATCGAAGGATCCTAGTGCAGAGCTTCAAACCTTCGGGCAGCAGGCCTTCGAGGAGTGCAGGTTGAGGGGTCCAACAGTAGGAGGGTGGGTCTATTTTATCCCCGCACCCCTCAGGAGGCAGTGAACACCAAACCCAACCATGCACACAAAACATTCAAACAGAAGGGTAGCCATCCAATGGCAGACCATCCCTCCATGCACATCCAAGCGATCAGGAAGGTCTCTCATCCACACAGGAAGTAAATCCACACTATCCCAGACTGGTATCTGGATATGCCAGTCGGAACAGGGTTCAGGCTAGCTACAGCCTCTACCTCTGGGATACAGGCATCTAGAAGCCAATGATGGCTACCACACCCCACTGACACACACAGAGGGACCAGGGATAGTCATGTGGCCCCTCAGCTCTTCATGGCAAACAATAACTACCATTTTGTGAGATGGCACAGAGAACAGAAAGGACACAGCACATCAAATGCTTTTCACCAAGGGAGTCATTTTACATGAGGCAAAAAGTTCCCACCAGCCTAAAAACTTGGATAACTGAGAGGGGTATCTTCTCTGGGACCCTGTGAGGTACCTTTGGGCTACCCGGGCCTTAGAAATCATGAGGACACTTAAGGCAGAGCACACAGAAACAGATGCATTCTGTCAGGCTTGGGATTAATCCTGGCCCAGGAGGATAAATAGTCCACCTCATAGCCAGCAAAATGCACATAGGGCTTCCGCATCAGGTAACAAATGGGCTGTCTACCCAACAGTGTACATCTAGACTGGCACTAAAGGAGTCCCAGAGTACTCCGGGCGCCAGAGGGGCCTCCTTGTGGGATTGCTATAACGGACTCCAAGCCTCTATAATTGCCCCTACAATTCCCCACATCGTCCTGACCCCATCCTCATGGTGAATTAGAATCCCCATTCTAGTTCAGCAGTGCCATGGAGCTGACTGATTGTAGCATCGGTGGCTGCACTGTCCGAATGGGTGCTGACTAAGTGCTGTCCATGTAAAGATTGTGCCCTAATGTCCTGCTGCTAACCAGACTCGGCTATGCTATCTCCCGCAGCTTGCACTACATCAGAGATGTTACCACAAGGACAATGGGGCACTCAGATTGCATTGGGATCACAGGCAGTGGGCCAGGCAGCTGGATGCTGAGTGCTAAGATGGATTTTCAGAAATCAGCCCTGTAGTCTGATTCTGAGAGGCCGCCCTGTTCTGGTGAACGGAGAAAGACACTGATGTCTAGTCAAACTCTGTCTGGGTAGTGGGACTAAACGGCAAGACTTAAACTTAGGAAGGGCGAGTGGTGAAAGGTTCAGTTAAGCACACACACAGCACTTTTAATAATACAAATTAGAATGTATAGAAGTGGTATTTTATAGGCCTTTAGACAAACTCTTACCAATGAAGAAACACAAGTACACACACACACACTAAAACATTCACTACTACTATATACACATTCACTTTGATGTGCTCTGCTAAGAGCACCAGCGCTTCACTTTTACGTTGGTTCAAGCAGTTCAGATTACTGTAGAGTAGTAGTAAAGCAAGTAAATAAAAAGAACCAGGTAAGTCACCATCAGTTAGAGAACTAATATGTTATAAATAAATGTGTTAGAAATAGGATACCAAGCCTTATACAATAGGGCTGTTAGGGAGAAATCTAATTTCTGTGCTAATTCCCTTCTACCTTAGAGACCCCCTGCTCTTTTGCTGGACTTTAGGGCTTTTAAATTTTTATCCTGGAGTGTGAGAGATCTTTTCTCACTCTCTGGTTAGGACTCTGTTTCTTTTGGTTTTGGAGTTGTGACAAACTCCATAAACATCATCTCTTTGTATTGTGACACACAGCACCTTCAGTGCAGTGGCACAGAGAAGTCTTTTGGATTTCTGTTAAGTTTTAAATACCTTCTCTTGGATAAACTACTGTTTCCAAGAGTAGTAAAGTGAAATTGACTTTACTTCCCTTTGTAGACCCAGCACACACCAACTTATGTGGAGTGCTGGGGGGGTTACTTAGTATCCCCTTTGTCTACCTTCTCATGTAACATTTATTATTTTACCCTTGCTACATTTAATGGCTGGTGGCAGTGGTTTAACTTTCCTACCATTGTGTCTCTTTTTTACCGCAGGCTGAATCCTCAGCTGCACCCATGGGTGCCCATTTGGTCTAAATGGCCCTGTCTTCTTTTTTACGCCATTTCTTGTTTGTAAGGTCCTTCTTGAGATTTACTCTGCGCGCCAAACCAGGTTTGATACCTTTGTTTGATTTGTCTTTGGCAGGATTCACGGGTGAAACCTGCCTCTGGCTCCAGCGTGACTGGCAGGGCAGGAAGCGAGGGAGGTTCCCGAAACTCCCTGTGCTTAGTCTCCTTGGTTACATGAATGCACCCAA
This sequence comes from Ambystoma mexicanum, assembly GCF_040938575.1. Classification (NCBI taxonomy): domain Eukaryota; kingdom Metazoa; phylum Chordata; class Amphibia; order Caudata; family Ambystomatidae; genus Ambystoma; species Ambystoma mexicanum. Next base: position 875,095,990 of record NC_090936.1, read on the forward strand.
TGGTGATTGGCCAGCTGGCTGTCCTTGGAGGACAGCTACCCTGCTGTGAGAGTGACGGCTAGGCTGCAAATGAATTGGAGAAACTTGTATGAAAGGCAAGGAAGGCAGTCGACCACTGGACGAAGGAACCGATGAAGAAACTGGAAGAGAAGCTTGCTGCACCCTCCTGGACCGTTGGTTTGTCTAGTGAAGCCCTGCTGCAGTGCTGAAGCTCCATATTTCGAATAGACTACAGAAGCCCAGAACAGATGACTTCTTCCCTTGGGTTGGTGGGACCAGCTGACCCCAAGATGAACTTGACTGGAACCTCTGTCCCTGCTGGCTGTACTTCCTCGCTGCTGCAAGAATCGAGTGCCAGGGGACAGGAATACCAGAATCGAGTGCATCGTTTTTTAGCCGAACCCGAGCTCCAGGAAGATCCTCCGACTCCCTCGAAGCAGGACTCCCCAATCCTGAGCCACCTCAACAGAGCGCGGAACCCCAGAAGCAAGAGGGGCCCATAAGATGTCCAATTGTGCCCATTGCTGCCACCGACCATATTACCCAGACGTCCTCCCTCTTGTCCCCACGACTGAGGCTCGGGAACAACAGGATCTGCAGGACTACAACTGGAACAGAAGCCAGCTGGATCCCTTTCTTCAGACTCAAGGTGCTGTGTGACGGAATATAACTGGAGTGTAACTCATGATATGAGGCAGCGTCAAGATTAATTAACTCTCCTACAATATCTCTTACTGCAGGACCTACTGCCATGGACTGAGTATTTTTGAGTCTGGTGTCATCTTTAAGTATTTAAATATTTCACACCACTGACTAACGTAGATTATGAAAGACCTTTTTTTCATACTACACGTCAAGAGAAGGGAGAATCCATAGACCACTTTGCAATGTGACTGCGCATCAAGTTGAAGCACTGCAAATTCCATTGATACCAAGTAATAGCTGGGTGTGATTCTAAAGGATTTCGTTAGAAGCTACTACAAAAGCAACGGTCGATTGATAAATTTCTTGCCCTGGCACGCATGGAGGCGGCAGTAGAGTCCCAATTGGATAATCTCTGCAAAATCACTATGCAGAAAAAATCGTCTGATCAAGAAGTGGTCAACAAATTATTTTCTTCAGCCAACTCGCTACCAAGACGCAACAAAGCCACATGTTACAGATGTGGTTATGAATACCCACATGCCGGAGAATGCCCTGCCATGGGACATAAATGTGCTGCTGTGGGGGCTATGACCATTACAGTCATGTGCAAGAATCCCCTAATTCAGCCCAACTTCCGGAGGAGTTTCAAGGAGCCAAGAAAATCAGGACCAACAAGCCCATGTGAAGGAGGCCCAGATGCAGACCATAGGTGGCAAAGACGAGATGAGAGGGACCATAGGAAAACATATCCGAGAGAGGAACACAAGCCATCTGACACCTTGCGACGCAGCAGGCGCTATGTCTGCTATATTGAAATGAAGTCACCTTCCAGCAGTGAATCATCTTCCTCAGGAGACGACCAGCGTAAAGGGGTACGTTTGGACTTTAAATAACGCTGCAACCCAACATAGCCCTGTTCTTGGCATCCAAGTAGATGACACACCCATGGATTTTCTCATCTACACTGGCGCCACTGTCAACATAATTAGTGAGGAAGCCTATGATACTTTACCCAATGCACCAAAACTCAAGAAAGCTATGGTAGAGATCTACTCCTACGGCTCCACCACGCCTCTGCCCTTCAAAGGAGTCATCTCAGTCACGTGTGCACACAAATCCCTCGTTGCCAAGGTTCAAGTACATGTCCTCAAAAATGAAGCAAAAAGCGGTTGCATACAGTTTTAAGACTACAGCGGACATGGGACTAGTCCACATCATGTACCGATTCATGGCTCACAAGTATCTTTCTCGGCTACAAGATATTGAGCCAACCTTTCCGAAATTGTTTAAAGGATTAGGGAAGCTAAAGAACCGGAAAGTCCAGCTTCACATCAATCCAGAAGTAAAACCTGTTGTCCAACATTATCGGGGCATACCTATTAATATACAACACCAAGTTGAGGATGAAATCAACAAACTATTAAAACATGTCATCGAGCTGGCGACAGGACCTACTCCGTGGGTGTCACCTATAATACCTGTGCCGAAGAATTCGCCAGACGGGTCCATCAGGTTATGTGTGGATATGAGAAGAGCAAATGAGGCCATAGAAAGAGAAAGACACCAAGCACACAGAATAACGGATATGATTCACCTCTTATATGGAGCCAAATACTTCTCGAAACTGGATCTTATAAAAGGATATAATCGGATTGAAATTGCCCCAGAGTCCAGGTACATCACCACCGTTGAAACTCACCTGTGGTTATTCCAATACAAGAGACTCAGTTCTGGCATCTCGTCTGCTGCAGAGATTTTCCAGGAGGAAATTCACAAGATGATCCGCCATTTCCCAAGATGTCTGAATTACTCAGATGATGTACTGGTTTACGGAAAATCCAAGGAAGAACACGATGCAGCTCTCCATAAAGTCTGTGCAGCGCTTGAAACAGCAGGTCTTACGCTCAATCGGGCAAAGTGTGAGTTCCGAAAAGACTCTCTCAGGTTCTCTAGACACCTATTCTCAGAAAAAGGAATGTGAGCGGTCCCCGAAAAAGTGGCGGCCCTCAACTCTGCCCAACCGCTGCAAAACAAATCCGAGCTACAATCTTTTCTTGGGCTGGCTAGCTATTGCTCCCGATATTTACAAGATTATGCAACAGTAAGTAATCCACTACGTCTGCTCAAACAGAAAAAACAATTATGCGAGTGGTCTCCAGATTGTCAAACTGCTTTTGAAACCATCCACAACATCATCAACAAAGCAGATAACATGGCATACTTTGATGCGGATAAGAAAATTGAAGTAATAATTGATGGCAGCCCAGTTGGACTCTGCGCCATATTGACACAATGCAACCCTGCGGAACCCAGTGAAAAATGTGTAGTGGCATATGTGTGTAGGAGTCTTACAACAACAGAAGAAGCCTATTCACATGCAGAAAAAGAAAGCTTAGTGGTGGTGTGGGCCTGCAAATATTTTCACCTCTTTATATGGCAAAGCATTCAACAGCATCACTGATCACCAGGCACTTCTTACAATTTTCAGTGACCCCAAGGCAAGAATGCCTCCAAGAATAGCAAGGTGGGGACTATACATTTAAATTGTACACTGCCCATGAAAGGAAAACAACCCAGCGGACTACCTTTCAAGACACCCTGCAGGCCCAGCCCGAGCCGGTATATCCATCGCAGACAACTACATAATATATCATCTTCAACCTCTGCCAGTGGATTGGGCCACCATGCGTAAAGAATCAGAAAATGAAGCCCTTGCTATAATAACACACTGCATACGGACCGACAGGATGTCGCACGCTAAACAACAAGCCAGACAAGAAGAAGAGACTGTGAAAGATATTAGGGCATTGGAACTTGTAAAGGAAGAGCTGACCGTAGTTGAGAATCACATTATGATGAAAGGATCAGAATTGGTAATTCCACCTTCTTTACGTGAACGTGTTGTCGAGCTAGCACATGAGGGTCACCGGGGATTAGCCTCCACGAAACGTCTTCAGCGCGAGAAGTTCTGATTTCCCAGGTTGGACACTCTAGTGGAAGAAGTTGTTAGCAGATGCAATCTGTGCGCACTAGTGGCTCCCTAGCCACACCCAAATCCCTTACAAATGTCTACACTTCCCGGAGGTGTTTGGGAAGAGGTGGCAGTCGATTATTTTTGGACCACTGCAAAATGGAAAATATGTAATAGTACTCAATGATGAACATTCTCGGTTTCCAGATGCGCAGATCATTGAGTCCACATCAGCAACATGCGTCATTCCAGCGCTAGACCGAATGCTATCCGCTTATGGAATAACAAAGGTCCTGAAATCAGACAATGGACCCCCATTCACAAGTCATGATTTTGAGAACTTTGCCAAATACATGGGGTTCCTACACCGCAAGATAACACTGCGGTGACCTCGTGCTAATGGGATCGTTGAACAATTCATAGCCAATGTCAAGAAGTCCTTACAGATAGCCAATCTGATCAAGAAACCCTTTCAGCAAGCACTATATCAGTTACTACGTGATTATCGTCACACCCCTCATAGCACTACCGGAGTGAGCCCGTATGACCTCATGTTTAGACGAGTTATCAGAACACGACTACCAGAGAGTCAAAGCTGACAGCCCATCACACCCCTTGGATAACAAGTCAAGGATCGTGATCTAGATCAAAAGGAGAAGATGGAGTGTGGGGTAGATCTGGGAGACAAGGTAGTGTTGTGCCAGCCAAGGGCCCGGAAGGAAGACTCTACATTTGCCCCAGAAATGCTGATTGTGACGGCCAAAAAGGGCAACCTGGTGACAGCCAGTGGCGATCGCCAACAAGAGGTCCCAATAAACTAATCTGTGGCATACCTGAAAAATGGGAGCTGTCAAGTGACTGTTGATGGATCATTTTCAGATGACTCCTACCAAGGAGATGGTGAACCCTCTGAAGATGAAGAACAGCTTGGAGGAAAACAAAGACCCTCTGTGCCCCAGAAGGCCTCAACGCAGCCGCATAAAGCCCCTCAGACTGATCGAGGAAATGGGGTAAAGACCTGGGTTAAGCTGTACTATAAAAAGGGGGGAGATGTCACGTCGTAACTTGACTCTTTTGGCCCTCCCACATCGTTATATGGTTGGCTCGCAGTTCAGGCCACATGACAAGAAGAGGGACGTTGGGCTAGGGAAGGGGCGAGGACAGAGGGGGTCACGTGGGTCAGGGTTTTGGCAGTTTACACATCTTTAGTTCAAGGAGGCAATCGACCCCACTATGTCCGCATACTTTATGGCCCTGTCGGGGCTCAGATGACTTCGTTTGAGAGAGCCTTTCGCACTGCCTGCGTGAGGGCTCCGACAACCCCAGCATATGGTGTCCACACTTGTAGTCTGTACGGTTTACCTTTGTAACTTAAACTACAATATTGAGTGCACATACTCGCTTTCGGAACTGTGCTTATTTCATGATATCTTTTGTCATACATTCTTGACACACCATTAGCATTTCAGCATCAGTCGAAATGCAGAACTACTGTGTTTACAAATAATGGATTCCTTTTTTTCCATATGTAGGTGCTGTTTGAAGATAGTCCACGGAATCCTCTAACCCCGAGGCATGGACCAGGACTGGCCGATGTTTCCCAGTATGATCAATGGTTGGCTGTGCGACATGAAGCCACACTAATTCCTTTGAAAGACGATCTGTCCATCTGGTTAAATGGTCTACTTGGTGAGGTGTTTAAGCTGTCTACAACTCTGAATGTAACTTTAAATGACAATTTGATAAAACTGTATTTGATCTTGGGTGAAGTGGAGCTTTTAATGACCTTGTGAAAGCAAGTCGTTTGTTGGGCTCTGGAAAAAGAATGGGCATTTAATGTGTATTCCCACACTGGGCTACAGCAATAATGGGGCGCAGGAATAAATGCCTATCTATTCATGCATGCCTCACATATATATGCCATGGTTGTCCCTTAGACTATTGTGCTCATTTGGCACCATAAGGGAAGATGATCGGTATATAGTGTCTCGTAAATATTTTTTGCAATGTGTTCTCCTCTGTTGCCCTACAAAATAACATTTTGTTTGAAAATGGTCTCAATGGGAGAGCAGAAAGGTAGCCACTGTGTACCCTTTTGTTATTTTAGGGTTTATTTGATATAAATTGGGCTTTTGATATTTGCTATTTTGATATTTGCTTTCTAGATAGAACGAACTAAAGGTGTGAAAACATTGCAATGTACTCCAGCGTCACAAAATAAAAATATTTACGAAAATAATTTACAATACTAACATTAACAACATAAATAGGTAAATGTAGTGAGAATCTGAATTTGGGTAAACTCTTTCCTATATCCTATACATTTAATTTAGCGAGGCTTGAAACGCGTGTTGGCTCGACACTCTAATATAGGATTGATAATCTCATCTAGTCTTTTGAAGCACAATAACAAGAACTTGATTTCTGCTTTTTTGTAATAAAAGGAAATTATTATTGAATACAAACATTTGTTTTTTTTTTTCTTTTAAAAAAGGAGAGGCGCTTTTTCACAAGCGAGACGTCGGGGAAGCGTCTCGCTCCATTTGGTTTCACTGCGACTCCCATAACTAAATTGTCCTCGTTTTTTCCCCCCGACTGGTGTTCCATTTTAAATACCTATCTTTTTTACCCTAGGCACATGAGTGACACAAAATCCAAAAGGGGGTGGCAAAGCAGAAAGATTTTAAAGGGATTTCCAGTCACTAAGTAGTTCTGTTTTTCTTGGCTTCAATTTAAGAACATTTCTATTTAACCAGTAGTTTAGCTCTGAAAGACATTCCAAACAACATTTTTTCTGTTCACACCTAGATGAAGATTTTAGTCCGCAAATAAGTGTACATCAGCGGAACTATAAAAAGAGGCTAAATGAGCGAACTAGGGGAAAGGCAAAGATACATATTTAACAATACTGCCAAGCCCTTTGGGTAAAGGTGGTTGCGAAACACATTGCAGTCTGTTGGAAATCAATATGGTTGAGAAATTATAAATTAGTCACCGTATTGACTAACATACTCCTTGTCCATAGTCCCTTTTCCTCCATACTGTATGGGTGTCCCTCTCTAGGGACGGGAGACGGAACCTTTTTCACCATAAAAAAACTTCTTCCCCCTTTAAATTTCGAGGTGTGCGGGGGCGCGGCCCTAGGAGCATGCGCTCCCCTGACTCCGCCCACCGGCACCATTCCTCAGTCCCCATTGACGCGTCAACAATATTACCATTGCCTAATGACACCAGTTTTATTAGGGGGAGGATGGTGGGACGTATGGAGGAAAGGTGACTATGGACTAGGAGTACGTCAGTAACTACAGTGAGTAACTTCTAATTACTCCTACATCCCGTCCCCTTTCTTCCATACTGTATGGGCGATTACAACTGAATGTAGCCCCAGGGTGGCGAGGTGACCCTCCTTAAGAAAACAAGTTTCTTACCACAGCCTGTTCAAATGCTGCATCTGACCTGGAGCCGGCATCCTAACAGTAGTGTTTGCAGAAGTCCGAAGGGGTGGACCATGTTGTCGCTTTACTGATGATCTGCCACGGTACGTGCCTCTGGAACGTGACTGCTGTGGCCTTGTCACTGACTGCATTTGCATACATGTTAGCTGGACACGGTTTGTGCTGTCCTTCATAGGCCTCCTTGATGGCCGAAACCATCCACCTTGGAGACAAAGAAAGCATCTGACTTGCGGAAGCTCTTGGTCCTGTCCAGATAAAATTTCAGAGCGCGCCTGACCGCCAGACAGTGCAGGACCCGCTTAGAATCGTCCTTAGGATCCACAAAGAACGTAGGTAAGACAATCTCCTAGTTTAGATGGAAACAAGAGACTACTTTAGGCAAGAACGCTGGATGCATTCTCAGGACCACCTAATCTCTCTGAAAGGTAGTGTACGGTTCTGAAGCTACTAGCACCTGGATTTTGCTAACTCTGCATGCGGACGTAAGACCCACCAAGAGAGCTGTTTTAATGGTGACCAGCCTGATGTCCGCGGACGCCATGCTTTCGAACAGTTTGTGTGTCAGGGCGCCCAACACTACATTGAGGTCCCACACCGGGTGTGGTTTCTTGATGGGCGGGTAGAGCCAGGTGAGGCCCACCAGATGGCTCTTAACCACCGGGTTGGAGGAAGAGAATACTTCCTCCAAGTTCCGGTATGTTCCAATGGCCGCCAGGTAGGTGCGGCATGTGTCTATTTGCACGCCTGAGTGTGCAAGGTGTGCAGAGAAGGATAGCACGTCATCCAACATGCAAGTAAGTGGGTAAATCTCCATAGAGTGTGCCCAGTGACAGAACCTAGTCCATTTACTTTTGTACTGTTCCTAGTAGCATCACTCCTAGTGCCCTGAATTTTGTCTAGGTTAGCCTGTGACGGCCCCAGATGCTTTAGTGTGACCTGCTCAGGAACCACGACGCAAGGGCTCACTTCTGCGGGGCGGGGTGGATGACCCTGCCCCCCTGCTGCGATAGGTGAGCCAGGCCCAATGGCAAGTGAATGGGAGGCCGGTCCGAGAGGCTGTGCAGCTCCGAGAACCATGGTCTCACTGGCCACCACAGAGCTATCGGAATGATGCTGAGGTGACACGATTCTCTTATCTTGCAGATCACCCTGTGGATTAGGGGAGTGGGTGGAAATGCATATGCTGTCATGTTGTTCCACTGTATCTGGAAAGTGTGGCCCAGGGAGCAGGGGCCCTGCCCCTGCCAAAACGCGAACTGCAGACACTTCCTGTTGACCCAGGAAGCAAAGTGATCCACCTGAGGATGCCCCATCTGCTGAAGATCCCCCAGCAGGACCTGATTGTTCCACTGTCTGCTCCCAGTCTGCTGAGCCTGTCCGCCCCCAGGTTGGACTCCCCAGGGAGAGGGATTGCAGTCAAGTAGATGCTGTTCTCCAGGGCCCACTTCCAAATGCTGACCGCTAGACTGCACGGGGGGAGGGACCTGGTGCCAACCTGCCTGTTGATGTAATACATGCTGGTGGAGTTGTCTGTTTGAATGAGGGCCACCTTGCCGCAGATAAGTGGCAGGAAGGCCTTGAGAGCGAGCCAGATAGCTTTCAGCTCCAGCCAGTTGATATGGGACTCCTGCTCCTGGGCGGACCAGACTCCATGGATGCTGTGGTTGTCCAGGGTAGTGCCCCAGCCTTCCAGGGAGAAATCTGTGGTGATGGTGACTTCCGCCGGTTGCAGTTCGTGGACCACCAGACAAGATCCTGGTGGAGACAGGGAGGAATGCTGACAAGCTCCACTTGGGACCCCAGCTCCTGATTCCATGAGGCTGCGAAGAGCAGCTGTAATCTCCTCGTCTCGTTTGAGGTACAGCCAGTAGAAACGCTGCCATCATACTCAATAGATACTGGTACTATCAGGATGCTGAGAAAATGACCTGTGGCCCTCTTGATGGCCGTGATCTTGTCCTCCGAGGAGAAAACTCTTGGAGCTTGTGTCCCAGATGAGGCCCAGAAAAGTCGGGCTCTGTGTAGGCTGCAGCTGAGACTTCTTGGGGTTGATTGAAAATCCCAGTTCCTGAAATGTGATCATAAGGGCGGAGGAAGTGTGGTGAACCGCCTCCAGGGATCTCGCTCTGATGAGCCAGTCTTCCAGGTATGGGTAGACATGGTGACCCTGGGCCCTGAGAAGTGCTGCCGCTGCATTCATAAGTCTGGTAAAGACCCTGGGGGCTGAGTTGAGGCCAAAGTGTAGAACCTTGTATTGGAAATGGAAGCCCATGATCCTGCCCGAAGAAAGGACCGATGAGGCTGCCAAATTGGGGCGTATAGATACACATCCTTCAGATCTAGGGAGCACACCCAGTCTCCCCTGCACAGTGTCTCTGCAATAAGCGCTGGCGTAACCATCTTGAATTTTTGAATAGGGAGGAAGAGGTTCAGGGTGGAAAGGTCCAACACAACTCCCAGGCCAGGCTGGTTCTTCTTTTGTATGTCAGAAATCCTGGAGTAGAAGCCCAAGCCTCGCTGGGAGGCTCTGACTTCCTCCACTGCCTGGCTCTCTATGAGCGAACAAATTTCCACCAACAGTTGTTGTCCCAAACTGTGGGAGTGGAGGGGACGAGGGAGGAGAGGAAGGAATCGGTAGGCAGTAACCTGTGGACACTAAGGATAGGATCCAGGGATCTGTGAACTTCTGACGCCAAGACTGTGCGTGAAGGGCTAGCCTGCCCCCCCACCGGAGACACGTGGACTCAAAGGGATGCTTTATGCCTTCTTTCCCTCTGAGGCTGGTGCAGAGGAGGGGGACTGAAAGAAGCTCTTGCTTAACCCCCCTAACCCTCCTGACGCCCTTCTGCTGTTTGCACCGGTGCTGATTCAAAGAATTGTCGGGCTGTCTCGATCTCTGTTCTTGGAAGCGTTGGAACCCACTGAAAGCACGCCCCTTGTCGGAGCATTGATGCGACTGGGTGTAAGCCTTGGGCATGGCCTTTGTGAGGCTAGATAAAGACTTTGCAGTTTGGGAATTGTTTTTTCTTTTTCTCTAGCTCCTCATCGGTGGTCGAATGAAAGGGGTCACCACCCTCGACTGGAAAGTCCAATATGTGTTCCTGGACATCCGGGTTGAACGTGGTAGCCCGTAGCCAGGCAGTCCTTCTCATGTCCGTGGCAATGCAGATGGCATGGCCTGAGGGGTCAGTGTGCGCCACGGTGGACTCCATGATGTCCTGTGCCACCAATTTAGCTTCTGCCAGGCCCACCTTGAAACGTGCCTGGCTCTGCACCAGAAATTCTGGGAGGAAGTCCGCTATTTCCACCAAAGCCTCTGATTAACGGCTGCCAGCATGGCGTCTGCGTTGGATTGATGAAGGTGCATTGAGGCATTGGAATAAACCTTTCCATAAGCCTCCAAGATCTTCTCCTTGCCTAGAAGCGCCGAAGCCGAGGTGGCTGAGTATGACAGGCTTGGAGTAGAGTGACGTTGCAGTGATCACCGAAGAGTGTGGTTGAGGGTGCGTGGAGTGCAAGAGTGGATCCCCCTCCAATTGCCTATACTTGGTGTTGAGGCACCGATTGACAGGCTGGGCCGAATGGGGTTCAAGCCATCTCTTTTTGGCCAAGGCCACAACATCCTTCTGCATCGGGATCCTCGTTCTAGCCACAGGCATAGTGAGGACCTCGGGCCAGGACCGCCGCCTCCAGTTCTTCGACCTCTGGTTGAGGAAGCGCCAATATTCGGCCAAACCTGAGAGCCATTCATGAAAGGCTTTGGCTGAGGACGGCCTGTCAGGGTGACCCTCCCTGTCGGTGTCCACAAGGGTGTCCGGTTGGTCCAGTGCAGGGTGGAGGAGTACTAGGTGCTGAGGGCTGCGTTGTAGGAACCGGACCCGGTGGTTGTTCCGGAGGCTGGTGTGGAACCGCCTGACCTCTGGTAGGTAGCGAAGCCGCAATCGAAGGACCCAGCCTGTGCTGCAAGGGCTGCACGGGGGCCTGAGACGCTGGAGCCATGGGAGGAATGACTATCGGCGCCGGCGGCGGGACCAGAGGGAGCATGTCCCTAATCACATCCCGAGGGATGGACCCCCATCTGAGGAAACCTAATGAACATGAGTAACTTTAAAAAAAAAGCATGTCCTCACAGGCTAGTGGGTTGGTGGGTATTATTGACTGAGTAGCAGGTGGCTGCTGAGGCCTGTGCGTACTCTGCCTTGCTGGCTGTGGGGTAAATCTGACCTGCGATGCGGATGGATAAGCTGTAGGCCACGTACCTGGTTGAGACCAGTCCCACCTTGACTTGTTCTCCCACCTTCACCGCACCAGGGGGCGGTATCGGATGAACAGCCATCCCTTTGGCACAGTGGCCATTTTGTCGGGCTGTGTGGCACGTGCCAAAGTCGTGGTGCTCGCATCGCTGGGCCCGGCCTCCTACATGACTCTTGGGCGTGGAGCATTAGACCTACCCTGCATCTCAGGACGGGGCCTGGTAGGCGTGTTGCCCTCGGCAGAGCCACTGGTAGTTCTGCATACAGGCACCACCTCAGACATCTGTCCGGTACTAGGGCATGGCCCCTCGGTTGGACACCCGGTAAAACAACCTTGCGGTCCCGCAGCACTGTCCCCGGAAGGATCTAATGACCCCTCCGCCTGACAGCCGGTAGCTGAAGTAGCCTTGGTACCTGCGCTGGTGCGAGAACCTGACTGATTCCTCCTGCTCTGGCGTTTCCTTGGGAAGGAGTCGCCCTTGCGGGGTGCAATTGGAAAAAAAGGGGCCCTACCTTTAAGCTTTGACCTGTCTGACGAAGTCCTTCAAGTCCTCTGGAGACAACTTCTCGAAGAGCTCCCTTCACTGAGCTAACCTGTTCTTCAGAGCGTGCGGTGTAAGCGCGTCACACATGGAGCAACCCTTCCAGCTGTGATCGGGGCCAAGGCAGCAGAGGCAAAGAAGGTGGGGGTTGGGTGTAGGGAAGAGCCCTTCGCAGGCTGGCCATCTGCTGAAGCCCGCTGACATCGACATGCGCCAGACAGAAGAAAGTATCCGGGGACGAGCGCGTTTTATTACAAGGCCGAAGCCAAACCCAGGAGCGCTGGTGAAAGCGGTCTGTTCCTGTCGACACGGAGTAGGGGACTGGCGCCGGTAGGTGGAGTCAGGGGATTGCATGCTCCCATGGCCACGCTCCCGTCCGTCTCTAAATTTAAAGGGGAAGATGTTTTCTGGTGAAAAAGGTTCAGTTTCCCGTCTCTAGCGAGGGACACCCATATAGTATGGAGGAAAGGGGACAGGACGTAGGAGTATGAAGTGTGTATGTCCAAGTTGGCCTGGAACCTGCAATTCGATAAAACTCTATCCGCCAGGATGGAATAATTGATGGTTTTGAAAGCAACAAAAGCAAGGCAGCAAATACATTAGTAATCGCGCACAATCTACGTTAACATAGTATGGAGGTCAAAACCATTTTGGTACACTTGCCTAGTATATGGCGGCTGGCTCCCAATTCAACACCGGTACAGTGAGTTAGGACTGAGCCGAGCTTAATATCATTGGAAAACCTTGTCTGGCTTAGAATACTGCTTATATTTGTATAGGTTTGGGATACTATCTTACTGTCATTGAAATGGCTGATTTATTATGAAACACCTTTTCAGTTTTTGTACGTGAACAAATTAAGTTAAACTTTCCAATGAAAAAGAAAGTGTACGTATTTCGGAGCTCCCAAATCCAAAGGAAAGGGAAATGAAAAGGATCAGACTTTCTTGAACATCTTCAGTTTGCCTCTGTGGAGGGCTGTCTGTAGACACAATGTTTGTTTTGCATAGATTAGCTCTGCAGGATTTGGTTCCTAGCCAACATAGTTAATCTCTTTATCCATAGACATCCCTCTATGACGTGCAGTCCATGCCATCGTCTGCCTCCATGACAAATACCTTGCATGAGGCCTCACACGTATTGTTCAGGACCCTAGTAATGCCTGCCTTCTTAAGGAGAACCATCTCTGGTTCCGGAAGCACCTCAAGACCTTCCTCTTTACTTTTGCCTTCGCCCCTCCTCTCCCCTGTTGATCTTCTCTCTCTCTTGGCACCGTGCACCTGGCCTACCCTCTGTCCTCTGGACCCAGGTCCCTGCTCAACACACCCGCACTGCCTCCAGGCAGTCCCTTGCACTGGGGTCTGTATGTGTAACCATACAGTCCCCCACCCCTTTCCTGCACTTATCAGACATACCCTGTCTGCTGTCTTAAACACAGCACTTGCTGGCTGCACTGCCACTGTTTGCTGCCTTGAATTATTTATTTTATTATTTATCTATTTTTCCTTTGCACTGCACTTCCCAATTCTCCCCCCTTCTGTGCACTTTTCCCCTTTCCCTCTCCTATGCACTTGCGTGTTCTCAATGTCACTGGGCCTAGTATAACCATTACTTTCCAACACTTTATCATCAATGAGAAAACATACACCATTACATCACATGTTAAAAAGCTATCTCAGCGGAGCTTCCATAGACCTTGTTCATTGAATCATAAGTCCATGGGACCATATATGTACACATTTGTAACAAATTCATGTATCACACATAAAAAAACCCTGACAACATCCAATCTCTTCTTTAATGTGCTCCTCTTCTCTAGAAGATAGTTGCATCACCTTAACATATTTTGGCCCCTTGCCTCACTCTGGGCTGCCTTCAGGGGATAAACTTGCTTGTATTTGCGTAGATATGCCTGTTTAAAAATGATAGAACCAACCACTTTCTTTACTTTGATTTTTTTGTTTTTTTTTGTTTACTTTGTGGCTCTAATAACAAATATCAAATGAGGCATACCTCCTGAATTTAGAAATGTCCTATGATCACATTATCTTTCATTGGTAGCCATTCTCTTACGCTAAGTTCAGGGGCGACCAAGCAGAAATTATTCCATCATTAGTAAGCTGCCCTTCTAAGGGGAACCTCTTAGAATTCATTAAAGCATTTTAGCAGCTCTATTAAATGGATTCTACCATGAAAGTCAGATTTGCTAAGCGGACACAAATTCAGAAAGCGCTCTTTTAAAAAACAAACTGCTGTTTGTACCCATATCGGTCTGTCGTCCATTGGGTGTATAATTGTACTTACCAACATCCATTTACTAGACACTACATGTATAATTTCTGTTGGGCATCAGTAGTTAGCGTTCCAGCAGCTGTTAGGACACACAATATCTTATCATAAAAGTATGCACAGATGGAAATGGACACCTGCTGAAACTCAGAAAATATTTGTCATGTAGATTTACTTTTAAAAGCATAATTGCCTCTTAGCAACTCCTTTATTTCATACAGTTGTCTATTACCCATCTCTTCTTTCAACTAAGTGCTGTTGATGCTTGTTGAATTCTATCTCGCCATCTTGACCACCTCGAACCTGACTCGCCAGATAGCGCCCAGATGCCGGCCCTCCTTATTCACCTCTGCTTTGGCCCACAATTCCTTGACCCAGGCATCTATCACAAGCGATCCACCCAGAGGACAGGCTGCAAATGCTGTGTTGTATTTGCCGAAAATCTGGTTGGATGATTTTGCCCCAGGACTAGGACATTTGCAGTTCTATTCAAGCTGATCTTTTGCACATTGACCGTCCCACATACATTTCCTCATGATCATGTTAAGTTGCTGGAGGATCCTCCACGGGATTGTTGGAGGCAGCATGGATAGCACCATCTTGATTGAGTTGTTTCCATCCCCCTAGGGATAATTTGATAATTGATCTGTCCACAAGTGTTTCAGTTCATCCAGATATATTTCAACATTTAGTCTCCCGAGCCTAGCCACATCCGCCTGTAGCCAGACTCCCGGGTATCTAGCTTTCCATTCAATCTGGTCAAAGGTGACGATGTGGCCAGTGGTGGTGCCATTTCTTAAAAATGCTCTGTCTCCAGTATAATGATTCAATAAATTCTGCCGCACGGCTGACAGAGACATAAACAATGCCCAGGAAACTGAGAGCAACCCATGAACATTAGATTTCAGAGCACTGCTGGCTCTTGATGCATTTGGATGGAAAACCATGAAGTTGGCAGCAACTGGATCTTCTATAAGGGCTGCCCCATTTGAGCGGTGTCTATCCTAGAGCAAAGAGGGCAAAGAGAAGAAGGCCATCTGGTGACACCCTTACTGATTTAGAAACTAAGAGTGTACAGTATTGAAGTGTATTTGTGTGTTACCATTATATTGCCCCCTTCTGAAGAAGGCTTATTCAGTCAAGAGGATTGGAGTCGGCTGGCAGGGGCTCTATCTGCCAAATTAGAACGCCAACATCTATCTAAGAGTGCCCAATCCACTCCCCGCCAAAAGGGATAAAGATGGTTACTCGCATTTACTTGGAAATTCAGCAACACATCTGTCCTCCTACGATCTTTTTTGCTTGCAGGAAACCTGGTTGTGTGATCTACCTCTTTTGGACAGGTTTGAGCTATACTTAAACCCCGCAATAAAGGGCATGAAAGGTAGACCGAGTTTTGGTTTATTGTTAGGGGTAAAGCGCACTAGTGGCATAAAAGTGCTCTCTTCTCTAAACAGAAACCCCTGGATCCAACTCACTAGGATTTCATCCATGACTAAACCCCCTTTATTTAGCCCTGATTGGCAGTTGCTCATATGCAATGTATATTGGGGCCCGACAGCTCGAGAAGAGGACAAATTCATGGAAGTTCTACTGGAAGCCATAGATGATGCGAGGATCGAATGCTCGTCACTCGAAATTCTGCTATGTGGAGACTTTAACATGGAATGCTACGACAAGAAGCAGAGGAAAATGGAGCTCCTGCCTCTGAATGCCTCCAAAAACATAACGAGAGGAGTGACCATGGAGAAGGAACTAATAGCCAGGAACATACACATGGTAAACGGGAACTTGGCGGGTGACAAACCGGCCACCCCTACATGGAAACGGGCTGCCCAAACAAGCACATTGGACTACATTTTTGCATCAGAAAACCTCTTTGGAAAACTAACATCGTTGGAAGTGATCCCCCACGATGCAGAGTGACCATAATATTCTGGAACTCAAAACGGAGGCCTGGGATAAGTTCTCGTTTGCACCCGGTAAACATCTATCAAACCAGCTTCTTGAGTTAACTTCTGGGGGCAATAGACTACGTATGGGAAGAAAAGAGACTGCACTAGCGTTGGATTCCTTAATCAAGGACCAAGGTCCCAATTTGATAGAATATGCTGAAGCACTGAAGATCTTTCGCCCAAAGGTAGTTGCCAAGGGAATCTATCAATGCAAGCGGCACTGTTACGATCATCAAGTAGTGACAAAAAAAAAAGTGGTAAGAAAAGCCAGGAGGTTATACGTCAAAACCAGTGCACCAGCCGACCTAGTCCTGTATAATAAAGCTAGAAACAACTACAGGAACTGGCTTAAGCAACATAAACATCAAATAATGCAACAAGACAGTGAGAAGATGCTTCATCTACTATCTACCAAAAACATCACTGGTATTTGGAAATTGTTTAATGAAATAAACATCCCTTCTGATTCAAAAATGGTGAACCCCATAGCCTCAGAAGTTTGGGAAACTCACTTTCGGCACCTTTATTCTATGGGGGAAAATCTGTGGTCCCGCCTCATTCTTACCATTGAATGAGTCCTGGGACTTCAAATTTGGAAAACAAGATATCCTAGACCTCATTAAACACTCCAATTCTTCAAGGGCCGCAGGACCAGATGGTCTTACTAACGACATCCTTAAAAGGGACCCGGAAAAATGGGCTTCATTTATGTTGGTTTTGTTCAACGACATAACAAGATTAAAAAAGTTACCTAAATCTTGGATGACGTCCATAATTGTGCCGATTTTTAAGAAGGGAGACAGGTCCGCGCCCACGAACTACAGACCGATCGCCCTTTTGGATGTCGTTGGCAAAATATTTGCAGCAATAATCTTGAAATATCTGAATGATTGGAGTCGGTTGGCAGACCATTTGGACCCTTGGCAATCAGGCTTTCCAAAGGGCATTGGAACATCCCTAAATGTGCTAATCATAAATATAATTAAATGTATGGTTAAGGACAAGAAATACAAGAACATCTACATCGCGTCAATAGACTTGGAGCAGGCGTTCGATTCTGTTGACCGTGGAATTCTATGGCAAAAACTGAGGAAATGGGGTTGTCCGAACAACCTGAGAGAACCTCTGGAAGCACTGCACACTGGGACAACCCTCAAAGTGAGGTTGGACAGACAGGGCAACCTTTCAAACAATGTGAAGGCCTTGAATGGTCTGAAACAGGGCTGTCGGTTGGTTCCTGCTGTTTTTTGTCTTTTCATATCCGATATGCAGGAAGCTTTCGAAGCAGTGAGATGTTTTACCCCCAAAGATCGCGGAGACCTCCGTGGGAAGGCTGTTGTTTGCGGACGACCTCCTGCTGCTAGACCAGACGGCTGTCGGATTACAGCGGCCACTAAAGGCACTCGAGTTATACATACAAGGAAACAGCCTCCGTGTAAATCCGAAAAAATCAAAGATCTTGAGGCTAGGACCTATCATTGGTATGAAAAATCTAAGGTGGTTCCTATCGGGGGAAAAGGTACCAGTGGTCTCGACCATGGTATAACTTGGAGTAACCTTAAACAACAGCATCCAAGATGGTCCGGGTATCGCCAGGCTTAGAAGTAAAGTTACGAACTTAGCTTCACAAGCATTGTTAATTAAGCGACGATACTGTTCCTTCTCCCTTCGTCCACTGATAGATTTTTACAAACTGAAAGTTGTGCCTATTCTCACTTATGCGGCGGAGGCAAATTTCTTCATTAATTCAGAGGTTTGGAAACTGTTGGAGGGTCTATTCTGGAAAAGAGTATTGGGCTTACCGACATCAATTCCAATGGAAAGTGTGCGTAAAGAACTGGGCCTATCCTCCCTTTACATATCCATGGTCTGGAAATCATTGACACTCCCTGGCAAATGTCTGCACCCACAGGAAAAAAGCGGATTTGTGGCAATTAATGAAGCAATCAAAAGAAAACTGATCCCGGTTCTAACCAAGTGGCAATTAATCTGCTCAGAAATTCTGAATACCATAGCATTAAAACTAGACAATCTTATGTTAAACCCGCTCATGGTAAAGAGGAAACTCTTGGATTGGGATTGGACAGTCACTCTGGACAGGCTTAGTGCTTTGCCATCAATAACCCAGGGTATGGACGAGCACTACTGCAGAGGTACCGTTCACCCATATTTGGATACATTTCCTTCAAATACGGAAAGGCAGTGGTTTCTAAAATTTAGATTAAACCTTTTCCACACAAGAGAAGTCCTAGGGAGAAGAAACAAAAAAGAGGAAAAACCTAGTCTGCTGTGTCGAGGCTGTGGGCAGGAGGCTGAAACCTTACAGCATCTGGTGATGAACTGCGTTACCTTATCTAAGCCCAGAGAGAAATGGTTGGGGTTGCACCTTTTAAACCTAAGTACTTTAACCTTGCAGGATAGGTGGTCAATCCTGAGAAGGGGAGAAAAAGTATCTATGACTTTGGCTTTGTTGAACTTCGTGAGAGAAATCTTTACAATTCTGGATATTTAGTCATTCTTCCTTAGTTACACTGTTTTCTCCCCTATATATAATTGATGTAATTGTGTTTTTTTAATTTTTCTTCTTTTACCTCCATTATGCATTTAAAGTTTCCTTTGGTAACTAATTGATGCAATAAAATAAAAAAATAAAAAAGAAGGCTTATTCTAACTGATTGATAAATTAATAATTGTTTATTCAAGAATCCTTGAGGGGAAGTGTTTATCTGAATACTTGGCACTGTGAATCTCTGTGTAACTCCCCTACAGCTCACATTGACCCCTCTTGAGATAAGACTGGCTGCTCAACACGCTACCAAAACTGTGTAGTACAAGCTTATACCAAAAGCTGGGTTTCCTATACCTGTATTCACAGTTGTTTGTAGTGTTCCCAGAGGGTACTGCATACAAACTTTGCCTAACAACCCCCATGCCTTTTACCCCTAAATAGTTTTCCTCCCTGTCCAGGGTTTCTTCCCGTTCCATATGAAGCCCATGATCTCCTCCTGAATCTCATTCATCATCTTCCTCCGGTATTGGTAAGGGAATCTCCTGGAAAAGATATAGCAGATGGAAGAGTATGTTGGTCTTCACAATAGCTATCCTTACTAACCACGACACATATAGCCCCTTCCATCGTGCAAGATCAGTTTTAATTTGTGAATAGTTTGCCCCGACTATTTGGTTTACAGTTGCTGTCATATTCATGCCCAGGTACCTAATTGGGCCTGCCGTGCTTGCTAATCGCTCCTGCTTGTCATTCCCCACCGTCAGATTTAGTATTTCTGACTTTGAATAGTTCACCTGGGATCCAGATACCTCAGAGAAAGGCAGTATCTCGCCCATTATTGCCGGCAGTGATATTTCCAGCTTGATGACCATGAGGACCACATCGTCAGCGAATAGACTGATTTTGTGATGCAAGTTCGCCTGTCTGACCCTCTGCACCTCCCTGTTCTCCCTTATCCGATGTGCAAAAGGTTTCATCACTAGCGCAAAGAGAGGGGAGAAAGCGTACATCCTTGTTTGGTTCCCTGGCTGATTGGAAACTGGTTTGTCAATGCCCCATTCACTTTGACCCTAGCTTGGGGAGTCTGGTAGTTTGGCTGGACCAGCCTCATAAAGGAAATTTGGACCCACCCCCACCTTGCTCAGTATTTGATTCATGAAACCCCAGTTGACACGATCAAATGCCTTCTCAGCATCAAATATAAATAAACAGTTAGGCGTTTTCCAGATCCTTGCACTACTCCTCCAGGGCCTGCATTGTGTCTGCGCCTTGCGCCTGTTGTGCCAGTTCAGGTACTTTTTCGGCCAGCCCCTTTGACATGACTTTCCACTTCCGTCACTCACTCACCTAGTGCGCCAATGTCTCTGTGATTTGCTGTGATCCCCTGCGAGAGTTCTCCCTGATATTTGCTGCCTCTGTTTTGACTGTCTCTGTTAACCCATGTTTAAATTTGGCCAGGGCAGCATGTAGATCTTCCTTGGTGAACGGCATCTCTTCACTGGTGCGCACTCCTGATTCCCAAACTGGAGCGTGGTCGGAGTGTGCCCCCGATAGTGTCTCCTTGCCTTTCCTCTTCGGTCCTATCTGCAACCACTGGGCTGCCTCCGTTAGTTGGCTCCACCACTCTAAAGGGGACACTCTGCCACTTCTCCAGTCCTTATTGCCCATCCTACACCGTCCACCGTAGCACGTGGGCACCTTCCTGGTTGGTGGGTGAGCTTTTCAGCTAGTCCCCACTCAGGGGGTGAGGATGTGCCCTTTGTCCTTCTCCACCTCTACTTGCTTCTGGCAGCCAGTTATTCCACCATTAACGTTTGAAGGTCCCGGCTCATAGACCCATGCTGGCGCTCCGGTCTGCTCCAGATGGCACAGTTTCCTCATGGAGAGAGCATTAAAGGGCTCCTTATTACCTCAGTTTCTCCCTAACAAGGTTGTTTCCCTCCTCTCCGGCCTTTCTGCCAGGCTTCTCCACTCTCGCTTTTCCTCTTCTCCTTAAATATCAGCCCCCAGACCCCTCCGCTCCGGCTTTCCTCCTCACCAGGTGCCTGACTGCACTTTGTCGTCCCCTAGGGTCGTCCTCTTGCTGTCTGAGGTTTCTCACCGGGCTGCTCCTGCTAGTTCTGCAGATCAGGCACCTTTCTGCAGCTGGTGCCTGCAGGCTCTGCCCTTTCGTTCACCGCCTGGCCCCCTGAGATCTTCCACTGCTTGCTGTTTCTCCGGATTGCCCTTCTGCTGCCTGCGGCTCCTCCCCAGGCCGTTCCCACCTGTTCTTCACTGCAGGCATTGTGCAGCTGCCGGCACCCCCAGTTGACACTGATCCTGCCTCTACCGCGGGAGCCACTGCACAGCAAGGGACAATTACCGCTAGCCCCCGGCCACACCAATGCAGCCGCCAGCTTCAAGCTCTCAGTCGGCGGGAGCGGCCACCAGCTTTCCCCACGCCACACTGCGTGCCCTCCTCACTGGGCAAGTCTCCAGTTCCTCCACCCGCCCGCGCCAAAAGTCTAGGCGAATGCCAGCCCCTGGCTCGCTGCTGCCCCCACGTCCAAGCGCAGTGCGTCTTTGCTCTCACCGAGTCAGCGGCCCACCCGCCCGCCTCCACTTTGCCACCCGCCATTTTCCCGCAGGCCTCGCCACTTGGCTGGTGACGCTCGCCTCTCACTTCCTGTGGCCCACATGCAGGAACTGAACTTGGATTTCCTGCGTCCGCTCAGCCCGCCATCTTGGCCACACCTTGTGAAACCCACTCTTAATCACTGCTTACAGGGGGCGTGGACGGGTGTGGAGTAGCGTACATGGAGTGAAGTGCAGCAAAGTGCTTGTAACAAGAGCATGGAACATTAGTGAGTGGCAACCTGCATAACTGGGCATTGGGGTGCTACAGGGGTGACGTTTCCCCTCTCCCCTACCACACAGTAGGGGGGGTCTTACTAGTTTTCTGGAGTGGTGCAATGACTAACCAATAATGATAATCGTTCACATATAAAAACAACTTTTCCAGGGGATGCACACTGAAGGCTGCCTCTTGCAAAGTCGCTCTTTGTCACTTTCAAGGGGGTGGGGGTCTCGTCCAGCCCGCTCTTTCCCACTTCACGGCTCCCTGACTGTGATTCAACTCCTCTGTCACAATTCTCCTGTGCAACTAGTTACCTTCGCCAGGTAGGCCTTCCTCACAGCAGGTCCTGCTGCCAGGGAGAAGGGTGATGCACTATAAAGAGGTGCTGAAGGGCCCACTTTCAGTCAGTTCCTGACAATATCCGACTTTGTAAAATGAAAGCTATGCAGGAAAGTGTGGGCACAAGAATAAATCTAGGAGGAGGAGGGAGGGGGGGGTTTAGAGACTCTTTATTTCACACCCTGACTAGCGACCTGTTCACAGCCATGTTCTAAGGGGTGGCATTTACAAACGTTTTTCTATCATCTATGAAAACCCCTCAAGACTCCCTGACTCATGAGTTGGTAGTGCTGAAGGGTGAAGTGTACACAAATGCAGAAAGAATCAGATCAGGCGTGGGCAGCCTGGGATACATAGTACACACGACACAACAAAACAATGGGCTGTGAAGATAGCCTAGGGGCACTGCGTTTGTCTTGGGAGCAAGACAACACAGGTTCGAATCCCAGTCCCGCGCTTAGAGATTGGTATTCGGCTTTAAGCGTGTTATAAAAGATTAATTGAGATTAATTAACAATCAACTGGAGATCGCTTTCACACTGAGGTGGTTCGGTAAGAACACTTACGAAAGATAAACTGAGGGTGTGTCCTCTTGCACCAATCCTGTGCCTTTAAGCAAAAACTTTTGAAGGCAGCAAGGGGAAGAAAAGCCCCTATAAACTTTGGGAATTCGTGATAAGTAGGGACAAAATTAGCTTTCACTGGCTTTAGCCAGTAGGTCCTCAGTTAGAACTGAATGGGACCCAGCACCTCATTAGAACAGTGGAGAAGGGTTGTAAGCTGTTGAATATTCCCAATCTGCAATTGATATCAACATACTTATCCAAAAATAAGTGAATAATCGCCTATGGGAGCCAGTCAGGCCAAGAAAGGGTGCTAGAGGAGCAAGCCGCCAAGATGGCCTTCGTCAGAGAAATTCTTGGCATTTAAAGAGGAGATTGGGAGAGTTTATGTGCAAACATGCTTACACAAGCTCTTCGGTGTGAAAGCCCTGGGCAGGCTTCATACTTAAGGAATGAGACTACTGGATTGAAGTGCCTCAGGGGAGCAACATGGATATTTGTTGCATTATATGCTTGTAGACAATCAGGCCTCTCCTACATATGCGATCAGCATGAGCTACTTGAGTGCCAGCTGGATCAATGTATATTACGTTGATGCAGCATTTCGGTTGTCAGGGTGGTGGGTGGGGTGTACCTTTTACTCTAGTTTGTGCTCCAGAATGGTAAGTGATGGCAACCATTCTCAAGTGATTGAGGGAAGGATTAGGACTTTATATATGCTAAATAGAAGGTTAGATGTTATAATGGTACCAAGCGACTACATGCTTAGAGGGAACGAGAGGGAAAAGTGCAAAAGTCTGGGACAATGGTTCAAGTTCTCACTATAAATATGAGGCCTCGGCTCACCAAATAAAAGCATGTACCCAATTCACCTTCTAGGATAGGCATAGGGCTTATATAGAGAATGCACCTATTAAGTAAGGATGAGTTCAGGTTAAAATGTAGGGCTTACCCAACACAAGTCTATGCCAGACTAAAAAAGGTGGTGGTGGCGGTGCTTGTCAGGAGAAGCTACTCATTCAGAATCATACAGTTCAAGCGAGGTCAGGAGAACATTTACATAAGAGGAATTCGAGGGATCATTCAATCACAGCAGGTTCAATATACGTTCTTAATGTGAATCAAGAGAAGTTTTTACTGTCTCTTATTTTGGAGATCTCACAATACGCTAGGGGATCTGACTCTGATTATGGACAAGGATCTAGACCACTCTAAGGGACTATGCTCACAAGCTGCACAGTAGCGTTCTAAATTGAAGAATAAACTTTCCAATTTGAGGGTGGAAGTTACTTGGCAGGACATGCATAGACTCGTCATTTTATTCACATGTACACATAGTCTACAACCAAACTGATGTATTTCCTTGCATCATGTAGGCTACATGAGCTTATTAAAAGCATAACCATGGGGAACTTGACTATATCGAAAACCATTAATCAGATACACTCCTTTTGGAAATTTTACCCCCTTCTCGAGAACTATTTAGTGAAATATCCTTCACGAATTTTTAGAAATTCTTTCATGAGGTTTCGGTTCCATACCCTGAAAACAAACCATATTTTAAAAAGGTGGAATCTCCAGAACATAAACTGGGGATGGTGTAGACATTGTAAGTCAGAAGGGACTGAAGAAACTCTGAAGCATTTATTACTACAATGTCCAGCTCTTTTAAAACAGAGGATTTATTACTTTGAACAATTTGTATTGCACCTACACGCCATTGACACCAAATTCTTATGGTTTCAAATTAGACATAACACCTCGATTGTTTTAAAACTAAGAATAATGGCATTTTTAAAAAATGTTTGATTTATCTTAAATGATCATAACAAACTGTCTCCTTACATCGAAACCTCCATACATTGGTTTTAACAGGTTTTAGAAGCTAATGAAATCTTTTAACGTTTTGTAAATTGACTTGATACGAACTGTTCTTAATTTTGGTCTTAATGTTCTTCTGTTTATTTACATTTTAGTAGTTCTGAATTGTCATGACTATAATATGTTTCAAATGATTGTTCGACTTGTGTTTGAAGATAATGTATCAAAATTGTTTTATTGTCTTTTCAAAAGGTAATTCTATTTGTTCGAACTATTTTGATGAACTATTTTGTAAAGGTTTATATAAACCATAAATAATAATAATAATAATATCAAATCATTGTCTGATAGAGTTCTAGCTGGCTGACACGCAGAAACACCCAGAGGAGTTGGACATTACCTTTGCAGGTACTGACGGGAACAGTGGCATCAGAAAGCACAGGACACATCTCAGAATGTTTTAAATATGATCTGCCGGCTCATGCGGCTTTTAATATTAATTGGAATGCATTTAAGGCATTTGAGGAGTAAATTACTGACGACTTGAAAGGCACTAATTAATGTGCTTTCTACTGAGCTTGTAGATTAACAAGGGAATTATAGCAATTGGCAGAACAACATAGTCTCCCAATGAAAATGGCAACGGCTCTAGCTAGTTAGAGGGCAGATCAATGCTGTATCTTTAAACAAAGCAGGAAGACTACTGCTGGGCCTGAAACATTAATTCTATGAAAAGGCAACTAAACTGACACATTTGTAGCCCTCTTTCTAAGGGTAAAATAAAGTCTGAGTTATATACATGTGATTAAAGATGATGCGGTTTGTCAGCAATTCTATAAAAGAGAAAGAATTGCCGGCCTTCCGAACACCCGATAGTAGACTTTGCAGTTCTGATCACCAAAATCTAGAGACCCAGAAACATCCTATTGCTGAAGCAGCTGTGCCCAAATGAGCAAATTAGCAAGCAAATGCTTGATGGGTCAATTCAGAAGGAGTAAGTCCTGAGGGCAATCTGTGCCTTTAACACGGAACAAGACATTAAGTCCTGATGGGTCTTGCACGTTGGTAAAAACATTCTTGAATCATCTAGTGGAATTGATGATCCTATCCAAATAATCTTTGGGAAGCTACCCGAACTGTCACACGATATGGTTAGTGTGGTGGAAGAGCCAGAGAGGTGTAGCCGATAGCCCTATTAAACCTACCCTAGAATATATTTACCAAGATCCCGGCAATAAGACTGGAGGACTTACTACCAGACCTGATGCCCCTACATCAGGCTGGTTTTATTCAGTGTACACAGATGTTCAATGTCAGGAGGGGTAACCCATTACCACAACTAGACATGCAGGTTTCCTGGAGCCCCGTCCATCGTATTGTCACTTGATGCGTAGAAGGCATTTGGCAGGATGGACTGTGGCTGCTTGGATGAGACTCTGCGAGTGATGGGGATCAGTGAAGCTTTTAAGAAGTGAGTTTCGGAGGCATATGCAGACCCTTCCTCAAGACTTCAAGTAAACAGGAGGCTGTTCTGAGAAGTAAATGTGTGAAGTGGTGAGAGCAGGGGTGCCCACGCTAGCCTCTCCTATTTGCTATCACAATGGAACAGTTTGCTTGAAAGGTAAAGGTGAATCAAAACCATTATATTTGGAAATGCAGAATACCAGCTTGCATAGTGACATCTTTCCATATCGCACACAGTGACCATCATTTGTCATCTAATGCAGGAACTGCAGAAATACAGTGAAGTTTCAGGTTTTAAGATCATTCATTGAAAATGTGAGCTACTACCACTAGTTATCTCACCGTCGGAGAAGGATTGACTAGGGGCTTAGGTATTTAAGAGTAAGACATATCACAGATGTATCATGATTATGTAAGGCGAACTACACACGCTTATATGCCTATGCCACTTTATTGGATGGTGAGGATGAATATGGTATAGACCATGGTTTTATTGCAACTGGGTTTTTTCCAAGCTAGCCTAACTCTTATCCTTACAGGTGACCTGGCTAAGTTGCAAAAAGAAGCAGTAGCCTACATGTGGGGATGGGAATGTGAAAGTTGCTAGAACAACACTGAGTGCTCCTTTGAGTAGTGGGTGTAGTTGGGGCTTTCCTCCTTTCTTGAGGTATTACTAGGCTTCAAAATTTATAATTCTGGATGAATGGGGAAAGTGGAAACAATGGTGGGCTGTAGACTAGGCCATTGGAGGAGACTGGTTATGGGGAACTATATATGTACCAAAAAAGCAACCACCTTCCCCGACCTTTTTTTCATTTTTTCTTTTTTTTTTATGTCAACGCGGTAAGAAAATCACGTCTAGAGGTATGGGATGGACTGGCATCATCTAGGTCGATCCATGTTGGCGTGGGATTTTACCCTTGCAAAAGTAGAGACATCCTTCAAACACTAGTGAGAAATAATGGGCTGGTGTATTAGTGACCTATTTTAAGGTGTCTATAAAATCTTTTCAGGAATGTAACATTTTGGAGTGAGGGAGGAGATCGGCTCTCGTACTTGAAGCTGTGCCATTAGGTAATGCATTCCCATATTAAAGAGCTGGCAACAAGCTCTCTCCTACCCTTTGAGAGACCCGTATCCTCGATTATTACCCTAGAGGGCTAATCTCTAGTTTTTATAAAATAATTGTCAGCAAGAGAAGCTCCTGTATAGGGCTTTTTGAGGAAATGGAGGGACGACTGTGGGTAGGGTATCATCAACTCAAGAGTGGGAACATATTTGGGAAAGAAATACTTGGTGTGCTTGCAATATAGGGAGGTTAATTACAAATTGTTATATCAGTTATTTGGGCCCACCGAGACTGACTTTTATATTCTTGCATTACTTGGAAGAGTGGAGGGGCATGCAGGAGACCAGGTACCCAACTGCGTATCTGGTGGGAATACCAGAAGATTTAATCATTTTAGGTCGTCATTGGAACAATCTCTAATATCATTGGGTTGAGCTTGACGTGGAACCTGTGGGTGGGCCACAAGGATGCCCCACAATGCTGCCTAACGCAAGAAGAGTAGTAACCACACTATTGCTGCCAATTTAACTGGTTATAGGAACCCACTGAAAAAGGTGACAATATTGCATGTGACCTTGTGGTGGAAAAAGGTATGGTTTGTTCTGTATATGGAAAAACGTGCAACTTAATTTGAGGTTTTGGCAGAAACTGGAGGGTGCTGCTTGAATACCTGAATAAAGTGAATAGGAACATATTATAACCAGTTTGTCTCCAGGCATGAATATGTTTGATCTTTAATGAGGTCCGGGGGTAAGGATTTGGGTAAGGAAGATGTGTGAACTTTGGAATCTCTAGTGAGTAACATGGACCAGCGTTTTTTTTTTTTAAACTTTTTCAACTACAAAACAGACAGCATGACATCGACAAGTGGCAGTATATACAATTAGTGACATGCGTGAGAGCAGTACATTGAACCATATTGACGGCAAGTTACACATTATAATGCCCCATGGGATGAATCGCAAACAATGAACAGCCCATACAGTCCAAGCCCAATGTCTGACTCCTCATGAGCCAGGGATGTGTGGAATGGAGCCCAAATGTCCTTAGGTTGGGAGGCCGGGGTCACCATAGCAATAAAGGCCTCTTCCCTCTCGCTGGTATAAAGCAAGTCCTTAAGCCATTCTTCATAGGTTGGGCCCAAAGCTGATTTTCAATGCCAGAGTATACGTTTTTTTAGAAACCATGCAGGCAAGGTTAAAGAATATTCTTTGAACTGTTGACACTATCCCCCAGCAAATATTTCAAAGGGGACATCACGGGAGGAACCCCAACAATGTCACTCAGAATTTCAGCCACCTTCCACCAATATAAGTTGACTGGTGGACAGTCTCAGGACATGTGGTATGAGTTAGCCGGGGGAAAACCACACGTTGTGCACCTACCCTTCACATCAGGGAAGAACTTTGCTATTTTGGCTGGTGAGTAGTGTAGTTTAAGTATTTTGAACTACATCAACTGGTATTCAGCGTTTATGGAAACCATGCGTCTATTCTCTCCCCCATCAGTGATTGCCATAATGCAGTTGTGTGTTTCGGGCTACATCGCAAAGGACAGCCACAATCGTCGGGAGGCCACCTTGATCCGGTAATATTGCAGTAGTTTTAAAAAGCTGTTGCCCAGCCTGGACCGGAAGTTATTTACTGACACAAATCTACGATTGTCAATTGTTCTTCTACACCCCATGTCCTATGTATTTCTGCATCATATGTCGGATGAATTCCAGGGTAGTTCCATAGAGGAACCTGCCTACTATAAGGAGTGCTGAGCACCAGTCTGCAAATATTATAGCCCATGGGTTCACAGTGGTGCATACAGGGTAAAAGAAACTGGAATCCACATACCAATCACTCAAAATCGCAGATGGGATTTTTGTAGGCGCTGCACCAAATTGCTCCAGGGTTAGATGGACCGCTTTACCCGCAAAGTGTGCCACTAAATAATAAAGTTCAAAGTCTGGTGCAGCCAGGCATCCTTGCGCATATGGCTCAAGAAGGTGTTCCCAGCTGATCCAAGCTGCCTGTCACCCTACCCCCAAATAAACTCTAGTGCAAGTGATCTCAATCCTGTGAAAAACTCCCTCCCTGGCCATATGGGAACATTACAAAAATAATATTGTACTTTGGGAAGCACAATCATCTTGAGCAAAGAAAGCCTACCGTACAATGTAAGAGGAAATCTGGACCATACCTTCGATTTAGCCCGAGTACCTGCAGATATTCTGCATGATCATCTAAGAACAGGGATTTCTGCGATCGGGAGACCACTATACCCAAATATCGAAATCTTGAAGGGATCCATTTGAATCCATGTTAAGTCTAGTGGGGCAGTCTAAGCATCCGTTAATGGGAAGAGCTCCGACTTAGATCGGTTGAGCCTATATCCAGAATGCATGGTGTACTCATGGACTGTTTCCATCATGGGGCCCAATCTGACCTCTGGTGGAGTCACAGACATAAAGGAGCGTATCATCCGCATAGAACGAGATGTCTTGCGGAGGGCCTGATATGCGGATACCCCTATGCCCGTGAAGCAGGGGGATCAACTTTAATTAAATACCTCCATGACACTGAATTGAAAGATTTCTCAGTGCCCAGGGAGGACCCTACCGCTCTGGCATGCTGATTAATTTGAGACATAATGCAAAACAGCCGGAGGGAGGGAGGGAGAGAGAGCGAGAGAGAGGGAAGGGGGGGGGAGACGAAGGGGGGAGAGGAAGGAGAAGAGGGAGAAGGGGGATTAGTGTGTGAAACAGACGTTCTGGCAGGGGAGTATGCCAGGTAATTCAAAAGGATTGTGTTAAACAAGAAAGTAAGTCAAACAGTTTTATATGCAAGTGTGGCACTTGGCTAAGGGAGGGGCCAAGAACTGTTGAGCATAGAAACTCAAGTTGTGAAGTAGATTTCAGATGAAGGGACCCACCCCTGGAAAAGGACCTTTATTCTTGAGGTCCACAGAACACCAGTGTACTCAAGGAGTAAGCAAGAATCCAGGGTAAGGGAACTACCCTCAAGCACTTTATCCTTTATGAACACTTTTTACCAAACCCCTCAAATGTTAAAGACAATTCCCTTTTCCACCTTAGAGTTCAGTTTATAGTGTCAGAATAGAACTTTGGACATAGGACGGTTTTGTTTTTGATATCCTGACATGGACAGGGGCACACATCAGAATCCCAGAGTAGTTGTGCTACGGATATCTTTAATGACTCGAATTTCTGACACCTCAGAGCACCAAAAGGTACAATTTGAATGAGAAAGAGCCTTGATCTAACATTCTTATGGAACAAGCCAAATCTAGAGTATTAAATGTTATGTTATTGGGCATTTGTATAGCTTCTTTTACCATTGGTATGATCACAAAGCGAAGTGGGTTGAATGCCTTCGAGAACTGTAGTCCAAGTCAGTAGAGTGTAGGAAGGTAGATACTGCATGTGTGCACTCGGTATGTGCACGTCTAGATCGAGGTGTGGTCGGTAGCTGCATTGTAGCCGAGGTGGTACTTGCATATGGGATTCTGTGTGTAGCTATGTCGATTTAAAAAAAAAAAAATGTATTTTTATTTTTTACTTTTTCGTGGTTGATAGCTGCTTTCTAAAGCTTGTTCAGTTGTGCACCGTGGTCTGTAATAGTGTGCGACTAGGCCGATTTGATCGTAGGGTATAGCCGTATGCTACTGCAAGGAGAGAATCTGCATTGTGGTAGGTATGTGCGAGTATCCATGCCGCCTGAAGAGGTCCATGACCTTGATTACCTTCCTGTACCTGCCGAATTGACAATGTTTCTTGTTGAAGTGGAAAAGTGCTTGGTGCTCTTAGAGTCTCTCATTCAGGTCTCTGCTCAGTGCTATGTGATGAGTGTGCCTGTACATCTAATGCTGGTGCATAGGTGTCAACAGGCCCATTTTCCAGGTCACAGGTATTGTCTACAGTAGGGGGTAGGGTATTCCTGTCCTGGTTGAGATTTGAAAAGGGAACTCCTATTACATCATTTGTCGCTTGTGGACTCTGCGTGTGTCCCTTGCTAAATGGATCTCCACAGTGGTTTCCGGATGTGAAGGAATAGCAGACCAGGGCATTTCCTGGACTGAGAGCGTAGTACATATTTGCATGCAATGATCAGGTTTATAAGTGCTAGGTCTGTTAGAAAGGTTACCTGTAGGTCGTTCAGCTTTGTACATTTACTGGGAGGTTATGATTAGCAGAGTAGAGTAGCTGCTACACGGCCCCCGGTGTCCAGTTCTGCTCTTAGAATGCTGGGTGTGTATGGGTAGGATGGCCTTGGTCAATTTAATGGGTCTTATTTCTGGTAGGGTTACGAGTCTAGCACAATAGTCCCCGATTAGTTGTATTAATGGCGATCAGTAACTCTGGGTCTCGGAGCGTGCACTGTCCCTGCGTATGAGGTGATGAATGTATTTGATCAGGTACATGGGTGCTGCTACGATTCAGGTTTCAGGTCTGTCAGAGGCTTTAGGTTGTGGAATTAGATATCGTCCGATTTGAAGGTCTAGGTCTGTGTCCGTAAACAGCTGCGTACCACGCCAGGTGTCAGTCGTGGTGGTAGTCTGGGTTCACTGCATTCCCTTTGTGTTTTTAGGTGAAGGGCCAGGTTTTGAGTACCTTCCGGAAAGCCATGCAGTTTTCGCTGTGTCTAATGCGGGGAGGCAGAGAGTTCCACAAAGTTGGCGCCACGGTTGAGTAGGCCGACCCACTGATCCTGGCAGAATTGGAGGTTCTCTTGAATGTGTCCACCATTTTATGTGGTTGTAACCTAGCTCTGCGTCATTATTCTTTTGCCACAATGTGCATACATGTCATAACAGTTCCCTGTATTTATCCCTCTGTTTCTACTGTGGCGAACCAGAAGAAGGACTAAGATGTGCCATGTTAATTGGATATTTTTATTTAAATAAAAAAGAAATCTCCTATTTAGCCCTACCAGTTTGAGGGAAGTTCCCTGCCTAACCAACTTAAAAGTAAGGGTGCTTGTCAAAGTCCAAAGAAATAGACGTTAGTCCAAATACTATTAGCTAACCTGCCCCACCAATAAAGGAGGCCAGAGCAATAGAATCACTTGGATTCCTTATCCAGGTTTCTATTTAATTTAATTTATTTTTTTTATAATGTTTGTCTGTAACTCGTAACACAGTTCACAACCTCTCAGCAGGTTCTGCATGCTAAATCTTACTTCCATATGTTTCCCTCTATCCAGGAAGAAAAGGTTTTCTTAATACAATGCCACCAGCTCTCACTTGGTACTTACCAATATTCTTGTTTTGTACTTAAGGATTGGAACCCTCCAGGCTCTCTTCTGTTCAGTTGGTTCTGTTTCGTGGTTCTTGGGCTTCCAAAAGTCCTCTGGCCCTCTGATATGCTTGCTTAAACCCAACTTTGTTAGGGTGTCTGCCTGCTCTGGTTTATCAGGCTCCCTTAACGTTTGTGGATTTTCCAGGTTTGAATATTACTGTTGGCCCCTCTCAACAGCACTCCCTATTTTGGGGCATTCGCTTCCCTTTCGCTGCTCAGCAGTAGATGCACTCCTCATGCGGAGCTCAGCAATACAATCTCTCTGAAGCAGTATGCTATCTGTGCCAGTTAACGGGCCCCAAGCCCACTGAGGCTTCTGTGTGCTCATGACCACCTGGTGAGAAGTTCACTTTACTATCTACGTCTCTTTCTCTATTTTGGCTTCTTTGCCAGTTAGGATGCCGGGCCTTCCGGTGTCTTGCAAGTGATTTGTTTGCTCTTCACTCTACCGCTGGCTCCACAGTCTAGCGTGGCTGCATCCCTCCAGGACATCTTCCTGTCAGAATCTCGCCTCTGCATAGGATTTACTCTCCTCTATACAAGGCTCATCGTGGATTTATGTACGTCATAAACAAAAGATGTCTTTCTTCTTTGACTCTGGCGTTCAGGTGGAATTCAGCATTACCTGAAGAAATGTCACTATTCAGTAAATAAAAAAACGGGTTAACAGTCTTTATGACTTCCATATAGGCATATAACGTGCTCTGGGCCGGGAGTTCCTTACCAAAATGGGAGCCCATATCCCCAAGAGGGGGATCACTCCAAGTGAGGTTCCACTTGCCAGACCCCCAGGGCGGGTCTTTCTTTTTTAAAATTTTTATTTATAGGTAGAGGCTTACAGCAAACACATATAACCAAGTCAACTCTGCAGTCAGTACACTTTTAGGACACAGTACATAAGGAAAGAAAAGGCAGTGCATCAACATGGAACAAAATACATTCAATTGTAATACATCGTAACGTCAAGAATCCCCTTGGTAGATCCCAGGTAAATCATCTCCTGATGAACTCTCGGTTAGGTTGATAAGATAACTATTGAACGCGAACCATACATTCCGGGGGCGAGAGCATGCCGGGAGCATAGTAAGATATTCTTCCTCAAAGGTCTGGGACCAGGTGAGTGCGTTAAGCCACTTCTGAAAGGTAGGGTGGGAGGGGCTTTTCCAACACTGAAGCACACATTGCTTGGCTATCATGCAGTTTATGTTTAGAAACTTAGCCACTTGCCTAGTATCGTCAGTACCCCACACTCCAAACAAGATTCCCAGCGGACTAGGGTCGATAACAGCACCTGTGATATCAGTAAGGGCTTCCAGGACCCCATCCCGGAAGACTCCCAGAGCGTGACACGTCCAGAACATGTGTAAGTGGTCTGCACTCTCCAAACCGCAGTGGGCACAAGTGTGAATACCAGCATGGGTGAATTTAGAGATTTTTTGGGGCGTATATTACAATCTATTCAGCAATTTAAACTGCATGACACGGTATCGGAAGTTAAGGGATAAATGTCTGTGTGCAAACACATCTTTTTCCATATGTGATCAGGGATCTCAAGGCCCATTTTGTCTGCCCATTCAGTGTGTGCTTTGGGAGGCTGGGTCGGGGTTGCTGCCATTAGTATTTTATATAGAGAGGAGACGACACCACGTGCGCACCGCTCAAGTTAGCAATGTAGGTGACGCCAGGGGTGTCGGGAGGCTCATCAGGAAAGGTGGGTCATTTGGCTCGGAAGGCAGCACGAAGCCTATAATATTGTAACGTCTCGAGTGCCGATCCAGAATGGCCCTGTCTCCATGACTGCGGCTCGATAAATTTCCCATCGGGAATAAGGTCAGTCTGTGCCTGGTAACCTAGAGCACTCCAGTGTGGGGCTAGGGCTGTATCATGTGTGGGTTCAAGGTCGGGGAATCCCGAAATAGGGAGCCATTTGTAATGGGGGTAGGATTCAGGTGTTCTGTTCAGTAGTCGGGTCCCAAGCAAACAGAGTAATTGCTACTGGATCAAGTGGGGAATCCGGCAGATAATCCCAGTGGAATATCAGGGTCATAATGTTAATCTTATCTGCAGCCAGGTTTTCCAACTTGACATGCGGGCGAATAAGAGGATTTGTGTACCAGTATGTGGCATATTGGGCCTGTGCAGCCATCCATTATAGTGTAAACTCGAGGGCCGTGGATCCACCACCTCTCGTATGGGAGTACCATGTCCAACCACTTCTTACGAACCGCCCCCGAATGCCACAGGAACTGCGCACATGTATTGTGAAGTATTGTTTACCAGGCCAGATGGGTACATTGTTAAAGATGTAGAGCAGTTTGGGAACCAGAATCATCTTGATAAGGGATAGTTTCCCAGCGAGTGATAACGGGAGTGAGCGCCACCTAACCATTTTTGAATCAGCCAGCTGTGCTGCAGCCATGTAGGTATCCGCCAGCAGGGTGGACTTTGATAGGGAGACCCGGACTCCTAAGTACCTGATACCGCCAGGGGACCAGTGTAGTGGATACTCTGAGATAGGCTGTTGGGTAGCACAAGTGAGTGGGAAAATCTCTGACTTAGAGTAGTTAATCGTGAAGCCCGAGAAGGTGCCCACACGCGTAATATCCCGCAGGATGGGGTTCAGATGGATAGCATGATCTGTAATGTACAATAGCAAGTCATCGGCGTATAGGGATATAAGTTCAGGGGTGTCTTTTAAACTTATTCCTCTATGAGCATGTCGTGCATGAACATAGTCCGCCATTGGCTCTATTACGAGCACAAAAAGGATTGGGAAGAACGGGCCACCCTGACTAGTGCCCCTAAAGAGTGTGAACAGTGTGGACGTCAGGGAATTGAACCGAACCCTTGCCAATGGAGCAGTATATAGTAATTTAATGTACGCAATCATATTGGGACCAATTCCCATTGTTTCTAGGACCAGCCACATGTATTTCCATGAGACCATGTCAAATGCCTTTTGAGCATCGAGCGTGACTGCAACGACGTGTGAATCCTGGTCAATCCTAGCTATCACATTGAAAAGTCACAGAATATTGTGGGAAGTAGACCTCCCGGGAACAAAGCCCCCCTGGTCTTCGTGCACCAGGTAGGTCATGATTGGGAGGAAGCGATTAGCTATTACCTTTGCAAAGATCTTAGTGTCGATGTTCATGAGCGAGGGAGGCCTGTACGAGCCGCACTCGTCACTGGGCTTCTCGGGCTTTAGCAAAACTGTGATGACAGCCTCGCAAAGAGAGGGAGGGAGAATGGATGCACACGGTTATTCATCCCAGATCTTGAGCAGTCTGGGGGCTAGGACCGCAACATGTTCCTGGTAAAATTCTGGGGTAAATCCGTCAGGCCCTGGAGCCCTGCCCTTCGGGAGGTCCAAGATGGCATTAACAATCTCTTCCAATAGGATCGGGGAATCGTGCTGGTCCCTAGTCGAGGGAGGGAAATGCATGTCGTGGGGATGTGGTCAAGGAGATCCCTAATGTGTAGCTCACTATGTTCCGGGGGTGGTGCATAGAGATTAGTATAAAACTCGGTAAATATCCCCAATATCTTCTGGTCCGACCACCGTGACGTACCTTGCGTATCCTTGATAGATATGATCTGGGCCTTGCCCCATTCCACTTTCGATAACCTTGCAAGTGTCCTACCGGGTCTCTTGCCCTCCCCATATCTTCGTGCAGCCTGTGGACGACTAAAGTAGCGGACCTCTCTCATGGCATGTTTCTGGAAAACTGAGTTCCTCGCTAATCCGTGCTGGTTTAGCGGGATCGGCTGCTGTCGTGCAGTCCATTTCTAGGTCCCGTAGCTTAGATTCAGAGCGACTGAGATTTAGTACACCCTCCTCCCTGGAGATGGACATCCCTCTGATGTTAGCTTTAAAGGCATCCCAGTGGATCCCAGCAGTAGTATCCTGCAAGGAGTTACATTCAAAGAAGGTCACAACGTCCGCTAGTATGCCAGCCTTGAATACTATATCTAGGAGGGCCACAGACTTGAAACGCCACATGCTGCACGTTGGAAAGGACGGCCCAAACTCCACCGAAAGGGTGATTGGGGCATGGTCGGACAATGTGCCGGTAAGTATTTGGGCCTTGTCTATTTTCCCTATCATCGGACACCAGGAAAAGATCAATTCTGGAGGAACTGTCATGTATGGACAAATGGGTGTATTCACGCAACTGGGGATGGAGAGCCCTCCAGACGTCTTGCATGCCAAGTGTATTCCTGTGCATGTGCAGTTGGTGAGCCGCACGCGACATGGTTCTGGGTGAAGCCCCAGTTCTATCCAAACTAGAGTCTAGTATCAAATTCATATCCCCCCTCCCCCCCCGATGGTCTGGACCCCGACATAGCCCAACAGAATCGAAGTGATGGCATCAAAGAAATCCGGGGTATCCACGTTGGGGCCGTAGGTATTCACCAGTAAGTATTCCCCGTTTATTATCGTACAGTGTAGAACAATGTACCTGCCCTCAGGGTCTATGTAGCTCTTTAAGAGTGTAAATTTAATAGATTTATGGATCAATGTCAGCACCCCCTCTGTCGTGTGTAGAATAAGTAGTATACAATCTGTTGGGTCCCCAGGATGGTGCCGTACTAGTCAGCAGGCCGCCCCGGGTGTGCGTTTCTTGCAGCATGAGTATTTTAACACTGTGTCTCCGGGCATAGGCAATTATTTTGTGGGCCTTGGTGTGGTTGCTCAGACCCCGGACATTCCATGACATTATATTTACGGCCATTTTATAGTTCTAGTGCACATCCCAGCTAGTATGGCCCAGTGTGTATCTACAGGTAAGACTGCTTCCAAAATGGCAATCTTGCGTGATGTGGAATGCTGTTCCACCTCTACCATTTTTAACATATTTTACCCAACTATTCCCTCGCCCCTCCCTCACTACCCCATACCAGCCGGTAGTGTCCCATCCCACCCCGCTCCCACAGATTCCAACAAATTCACCCAAACAGGTAACGGTGGATCCATCAAAACTTGGTCTGATCGCCCCACAGGCCCAACAGGGGCCAGCACTCAACAAACCCTCTAGTGTAGCCATTACAACCGCAGTGGGGCGCGCTGTTGCCGTGCAAACACCAAAACATGAGCAATGAAGCACCAGAACAGGTACATGAGACAGGCGGAATACATCACTAGGACATAGTTTTGTCTCACCAACGAATGCAGCAAAGAAGGGCAATGCTAAGGCATCGGTAAAGGCAAACCAACAGCACCAAGAGTGTATAGGCTTAATGTAGCGTCTCCTAATCAGAGGTGTCTGCCAATGTCACACAATACCAGGCATAACGCCTATTCAGGAGGTCTCCGGTTGTGGTCCAGATGTTCAGGTGTACCACAATCCAACAAATTGAACACGCATGTGGCGAAGAACCAGTATGTTTGATACTACCATCAACACAAGAACTAAAGAATATCAATTACCAAAAACTAGGCGAATCAGGAGCAGCCAATCTGTAGGTCAGTCATTGTCCATGAGATCCTCAGCTGGACCATTGAGTGGTATCTGCGCCTCTATGAACTTCACCGCTTCATCAGGGACCGTAAAGAAGTCCAGTTTCTCCCTAAAGGTGAATTTGAGCCACGCAGGAAACAATATTGCGTAGGCAATATTGCATTCCCTCAACAACTTTTTCACACCAAGGAATTGCCGCCTCTCTTGCTGCACTCCCACAGAGAAGTCAGGAAAGATCTGGATAATTTGGGAGCCGAGGTGCAGTTCTCCTTTCTCACGGGATAGGCAGAGAATAAGATCCCTGTCCCTATAGCTCAGAATCTTGGCGATGACAGGCCTGGGAAAGTTTCTGGGCTTAGGGCGTGGAGATAGAGCGCGGTGATCACGCTCAACGGTGAAGAACGGGGACAGGTCGGGGTTATCCAGCAGTTCCTTGAGCAGGTTTTCGACAGCGAACTCCATGTGGCCCTTAAGTGCGTTTTCTGGGACACCTATGATCCGTATGTTATTCCTGCGTGATCTGGACTCCAAATCATCACATTTGGCTTTTACAAACTTCATGTTGCGCGTAAGTGAGGTGACTGTGTCCTGGAGGGAGTGCAACACGTCTTCATTAGCTCCAATTCTGGACTCCGCTTCGGTGATCTTAGTGCCAGCGTGATCGATTTAAGTGATGCTACATTAGCGTTTATATCGTCTAGCTTCTCGTGGAAGGAAGCAAAGTTTTTAGCCATGAACTCCATCATTGCGGTGAGATCAGGGGCAGGCGCGCCGGGGGACGAAACGGGTTCTTCATGGTTGGATGATTGATCCGGCTCCACTCTAGACGCCACTTTAGCGAACTTATCCATAGCCCCCACTTTGTTGGTACCTCGATCTATTCGACATCTCTATTCAGCCGACACTGTGGATGGGTCCAGGTGGGTAATGTCAGTCGCTGTAGAAGTTCAGCAGTTAAGGCTGGGGTCTGTGAATACACAGTGGTTGCATCTGGGGGTGAAGAAAGACCAGGTTGGAGGCACAACAGGACCGGTATGGTTAGTGGGGGGTCAGCCTGTCTATTAAGTACCATCCGGGGCTAGGCAGCCAGTACAGAAACCAGAACCACACTGTGATGGCACAGCTGGGTCGGCGGCAGTGATCCGGGTGTGTGCTGATATGGGCAAGGGGGGGGGGGGGGTCACAGTGGTATAAGAAATATATGTGGTGGCAGCACAGGCACTCTGCACGTGCACACTGCCCCCCGCGCAGAACTAGGCCATGGCAGCAGCGTGGCTCCAAACTGGCCAAACAGATATTCACAGGCGTGTGTGGCAAGTACCCAGCAGGCGCGTGGGGGCACAAGTGGGCAAGTCAGATATGTGCAAAAGTACAGTGCTGCTCAGAGTTCAGGGGCCCACAGTGTCAGGGGAAGGAGAGCGGGTGGTGTTGGTGACGAGTCCATGGGCTGCACCGCAATCCAAGTGCCGGCACAGGGCGCTGCGTAGTGCGTCACGTAGTCCGGTGGAGGGGGCGTTGGATATGGCACCAAGAACCCACAAAAGGAGGGATAGATGCAGGGCAGGCACAATGCTGCTTGCGGGCCCAGGAGACACGGGGTTAGCTGAACATCAGGCCCCACACACCCCTCCCCCCCCCCCCCCGCGCCGGCAGCAAGCTCGCCTGTGGCGGGAGCCTCAGCTGCACACCAGCAGTCCCACGAGGTCAGGCCGAGCCCTACGGCAACTCTTCCACCTCCAGCAAGGCAGACTCCCCAGAGTCCTCCGGAAGATGTAGGATGAAGGTATTGGCGTATCAGGGAGCTCCCACTGTCCGCATGCAGAGCCAGGCAGTACGCAGTACCCCCAGAGGTCCGCCACAGGCGCGGATCCAGTGGCGCCGAGAGTGCCCTCAGGGGGGCACACAGCCCAAAGCAGTCCGCTACCTCCAGGACGGCAGCCGGCATGAGGCACCGCCCGCCCGCCTAGTCCTCCACCCCGAGTCCGCAGGGTTCGAAACCTCAGTCCCCCGGAACACCTCGCAGAGCGGGATTAGCCGGCGATGCTGCAGGCAGCAGCTGCACTGAATGGGTGAGGGGTGATGAAGTTGCCCGCGACCCCCAGTGATTGCAGTGGCTTCGCGGGCACACATCCTTAAGCCAGTAGCTGGTCTGGTTCGGCCTCCCAGGGGTTTTAAGTGGCACTGGCCGTTCCGGCCGATGACGAGGCTGCACACCTGGCCAAAGTTCAATCAGCCGTATCTGGGCTGCGGAGCACTGATTTCCCACAGGATTGGAGGTAAACGTGCCTCGGGATCTCTACTGCAGGCAGTGGCAAGAAGGGAAGGAGGATGACGGAAATCTCAGCCATTGGCGTCGGATACAAGTCGGTGCTACGTGGAGCACAAAGGCTAGGCAGCCATTTCCTAGGCTGATTCCTCAGCAGCACCTCCTCCCCCTCGACCCCCCTCCCCACCCGGGTCTTTCTGAGTGGGTTCACCTTCCTAGCCTCAAAGATTGTCCAGATTAATCCCGAACGGCAAACATTTTTGCCACTGGAATATTTGAATGTTGAAGCACATTATTTGACTGTATAGTAAAGCAAAATGTGTTTGAGGGGAGTTTCCAAGTATCTTGTTTTTTTTTCGCCCTCCCAGTTGATCTACTGTTTGAGAAAGATTATTACATTGTCATTTGCATACTTTGTCTGATTTTAGTGGCTGTGAATAATGTCAAGATTTTAGCAACAGGTGTACAGGTGACAATAGTCTTCTGTCTTAAAGTCCTGCCATATCAATGCATGTTTCCATTGTTGTTTTTAAAAGCAAGGCTTGCAAAGTTTTATTTATGGAAAATACCACTTTGGCATCCCACAATAGACTATCAATCATAATTAATAAATTGAAAATCACTGCATAGAGAAGTCAAAGGCCATATGATGGAGAAGAGCCAGGTATGGGCAGAGCATCATACTCTGTGCCTTAATTCCCTTAAAGCTGTATGCTCCTTTATGTGGAAAAAGAAACTATGGTCGGTAATGATTCCGGGGTAAGACTTGGACACAGCGGCATTGTGATGATTGTTATAGAGTTTAGTTAAAAAAGGGTAAGAAAAAGACCTATCTCTCCCTAACACTATGGGAGGTTTCCCTGCCTCAACGAAACTAAAGGATGTTTGTGTCAGAATGTCCAAAAATAAAAGATTTTCTGTCCTGTGTCCAAAATCCTATCCTGACCCTTACAAGCTAAACCTAAGAAAATCATAGTTCCTTTTCTAGGTAAAATGTAATTTTCCAATCCGGGTGTTATGGTTCCCGTACCCTAGATTCACACACTTAAGGGTTCTTTCTCACCCCTTGATTTGCTCAAGTTTCAAAACACAGTTCGCTTTCTTGATAAAAAGGCAATTTTTTAAAATCCTGGTATCGCAGGGAGTATGGCTTCCTTTCCCTTGGACTCAAACATTCAGGGGTTCTTCCTCACCTCAACTTGCTTAATAATTCTTTTATAATTATGATTGGTTATTTATAACGTGCTTAATACCCAAGAGATTTCTGAGCGTGGACTCGGGATTCGAACCTGTGTTGCTCTGCGTCGTCTTGCTTCCAAGATGTGCGCATTGCCACTGAGCTATAGTACCTGTGCCAGTCACTTTCCCAACCCAAGCGGTATGTTTCCCTTCCCTTGGGTTTCACACAATTTCAAGTGGCTGTCTGGAATGTCTTTCTTTATAACTGGTTGTGGGACCACAACTTGCATCCACCTTGCCTAGTATACTCTCCTGACAGAAATGTACAAGGTACACTTTTCCTTCTGGGTGTGGGTCTCCAAACGTGCAGTCACATTTGCCTGGTATATTCTCCTGCCAGGGCTTATTCTCCTTCTCTTTAGGTGTGTGTCTCCAGACTCCCAACCAGCTGTATGGTTTACTTTATGGCCAGGACTTATTCCACATGAATGATTCTATTCTGATAAGTATTGGGTCCTCGACCCTCTTTGCTTTGCCTCCTTTTCAAAGGTGCCCAATGTCCCAACTCCCTTGCTGGGTTTGCCATGCATCTCTCTTTGCCTTCTCTCGGCGTATGGATCATGCCGCGAAGCGCCCGGGCATCCGACTTCCCTTCCCTGGGCTCACCAGTGTTGCTTGGCTGTTTCGGCCTTCTCCGCGACTCTCCTTCTTGCCTCT
This sequence comes from Ambystoma mexicanum, assembly GCF_040938575.1. Classification (NCBI taxonomy): domain Eukaryota; kingdom Metazoa; phylum Chordata; class Amphibia; order Caudata; family Ambystomatidae; genus Ambystoma; species Ambystoma mexicanum. The sequence goes on from NC_090936.1 coordinate 875,137,633, forward strand.
CGCCAGCATCCCTCTCGGTCAGTCTGCTTGCAGCAAACTTTCTCCCTCTGGACCTCTTGCGACGGCGACAGTGGCAGCGTTTCTCCTTCCAACTGCAGCTGCTATGCCTCTTGTTTCGAAGCCCGCATCGGGAATAGTGGAACTCCCTCTTCCTTGCGATACCAGGATTTTAAATGTCCTGCACCAATTGGATGCTACCAAACACTAGAGCGTGCCTCTAGTTCCAGGAGTCTAGCGCTCTGCATTACTCTGACTCTTCCTCTTCTGTGTTTTGACACCAGTTGTCAAAAGGAGCCCTGCATTCAGTATAAGGTGGTTGCATTTTTTCAGTATCACAGGCCATTGTATAAACTTGTGGGGATGTGATAGCCTATGTGGAAAGGGGGATACCACATTCTTACCAACAAGTCTCCCTCTGTCCCTCCAACGAGGGTCCTCTGCCCCATATGATCCTCCCTCTGGCAGCTAACACCAGGGTCGGGATCAGGTAGCCGCTGCCCTTCCCTGGCCATATGGCAAGAGTTTCCCCAGAGAGGAAGTGATGACATTGCTGGGTTCATCACAGGTTCTAGAAATAAGGTACTACACTGAATAACTTCCAAAACACTGTCCAGCTTCCATCACTGTGTGCATCATTTTAGTACTTTTACACAGCCATTAAAGAAAGTGTGAGGATGCGTGTACCCATTCTATGAAGAGTTTATGATCTTATGATTTGGTTGTAACCTTGCAGAAAAAATAATTCAGAGAGAGTTAAAGGAACCTGTAGTAGACCTCTGTGTTCTATAATGAAATTATTGTTTAAGCGACTGAGATCTGTACAGAATGTTGATATTTAAACAATATTTACAAAGGGTAATGTAAATCAAAGTCTCTGAAGGGGCATACGTAGTAGACTGGTTCAGGCTTGGAGAGTAATGCAGCAGCAGACCTCTGGGAATGCTTAGGTAGCAGCATTGGACAGGAAAGTGCAGAACACCAAGCTGAAGCCTATCAAGCGGCCCCTCGAGAACTACCAGTCTCTCTTAGATGTTAATTAGTGAAATTGTACACATGAGCATCGATGGGTTCAGGAATGATCTTGGGGAACAACATTGGTGTGCAAAGTCCTGTGGGGAGTGAGCTTGTCTATGGGTAGCAATGGCAGCACATAGTACTCCTTCAATTGCCCTTGTGTTGTGCGGATTTCTCAGAATTATATTTTTACTATGAAATGTTTAATTTACCAGTACTACTCTACCTCCCTAGGTATTGAAATTAAAGCTGAGAAGTTCATGCAAGAACTCGATAATGGTGTTATTCTTTGCAAGTTAACGGGCATCATTGAAACTATCATTCGAAGATGTTTTACATTTGAGGCAAGCAAGGTAAGATAATTCAGATTTAGTGTATGCAAGAAAGAAAAACTAATATTGACTACTGCATCAGTTTTTATAAGTCAACATTCTCTTCAAATGGAACCCATGAAATGTTCTGAATAAACACCTGCAGTCTGGTGGTCCTTCACATTATGCCTCCTCACCATTCTCAACTAGTTGAGCTTTAATGGCAGCTTCCAGCTTGTTTTTCAGGAATGGTCTTGTACAACAACCTTCTGCCATGTTTGTTGCCATCACTGCATGCAGCTCTTTAAGAAAAAAGGGGATGGGTTTGTTTGTGCAGTAGCCGAAAATGCAGATGCTAAACCTGTGGTGGTGATCGGTATGGTTCTGAAGTACCTGAGACATGCATGCCATTTTGATTCTAGAGGATGGGCAAATACGTTTGGGAATTGGTTATCTAAAGGCAAGTCCAATCTCTGATAGATACTGCGCTTTGGTGTGGTATGTTCATACTAGAGAAGGGTTTATTGATAGCATGATTAATGCTCATGTGGTAACGGCTAGGCATTGTGGTGTGTAATGATTTATATGTATGGAACATGTTCACTTCTCCCTTTATTGGTTCTTTCTAAGGGAAATACTGCACAGCAACATTCAAACCCCACAATATGGGACAAGAAACAGGCTTTTTTTTATGTGTGTATTGTCAAAATGAAATACTTCACTTGAAAGAAACAGTTTAGTGATGTGTAAAAATACTATTATTGAGCACTTTTAAAATCATCCAGCAACCTATTGTGGAGAAAGAGATAAATGCCTGATATCTCACACAATGGGAGACGGCTCCAGTTCTTCCCAGGGTTGCAGGTTCCTTCCTCTGCAATTTCCTGCATGGCGCCATGGCAGGCTCCGGCTGTTGGTCTCTGCACTATTTCCAGACCTCACAGTTCACCTTTCTGTGGTCGCGCCACCACCTCGATTGCTTCTTTCTTCTGGCGAGTCTGCTCCCAGCTGGCTCCTGGGATGTTGTAGGAGCGTCCTGTTTTTTTTGTGGCCTCTGACTGGAGGTACAGCTTCTCTGCTTCTCTGGTCCTCCTGGTTTCAATCTCACTGGGCGGGACTTGTGTGCTGCTGGCTTCAGCGATGAGAGATCTCTAGTCTGTTCTTACATTCTTCTTTGATTCACTCCTCCCGCGTGGAATGTCAGCGCCATCTTGGAAAGTCTCTTTGGCGCTTTTTATGCCTCAAGTGAGCCACCTCATTGCAGTACTTGGCGGATTTTGCATTTGGCTTCTCATGTTCTCCTTCGTCCCAGTATGAGCTACATTTATCACACTCATCACTTTACAGTAACATATGGTTCGACTATCCATTGTGTGAGTAAAGGGTGACCATGAGGTCAGTGGGTTCTGTGACAATGTTGTAGAGGTTTTATTTCCACCCATGTGGACGACATGATCCCCAGGAGGGGAGTCCCTTCCTATGAGGTCCTCCTGCATATTTCCACTCCTAGGGGGACTATCAGATAGCAGCTTCACCTCCCTAGCCTCATAGGAAAGGGCTCCTCCTGCGGAGAAATTACAAGACCTGGTGAATCATCAATTATTTACTGCCAGAGAGAAATGTGCCCTTCCCATTGGTAGATTCTATGGAATATAATACAAAAGTTTCATTTACAGGTTGTGAGAAACCTGAGGATATTCCTACTCCCCTTGGATCCTCTACGCAGGTGGCCAGGGAAAGGCCATCGCTTTTGAATCCTGACCCTGGGGGTTGGAGAAGCGAGGGAGGATCACCTGGGTGGAGGGTCCCTGAAGGTTGGGAGAAAGATGTTCTCTGGCGAGTCCTAGTATCCCACATTTTCCCTTCTGGAAGAAACCTCTGTTCCCAAAGTAATTATGGGATATTGTCCCACATGTCTCCTTTACCCAGGGACTGGCAAGGGATATTATAAGTCTAGACGTAGTAGTAGGAGGAAAAGAACTAAAGAGAAGCGAGATGAGATATGGTATCCCCTTTGCCTAGTAATAATCTACCTAACCCTCCCCCAACCTTTATAGGCTGTTACAAGCCAATTGCCCTCATTATTCCACACACACACACCTGACGGTACTGAGACAAAGATGAGACATCTGAGAGTAATGAAGATTACCCCTCTTCACCACTTAGGTACTGTGGCTAGGAAGCTGCATCTCAAACACTGGGAACGTCAGGCATGTCTGCCTAACTATTGTCAGGCTGGTTTAATTAACCTGACACTCCTGCAGCCTGATAAAGGGCTGCAGGTGCATAAAATGAGCGACTAACGAGGATAGAGAGAACCTGCCTGGAGAACCAGTCAAGAGAGCCGTGAAGGAGAAGCAGGGAGATTAGCAGGGGACCTGCTCTTCAAGGGACAGCTGCGGTGGGACTGGATGCTAACCAGGACGCCGGCAGACCCAGGCCTCAAAGAACACTGTGTTCGTAAGAAGTTGGCAAGGCAAGCGGGGCTCGCATTGGCGGTGGTCCCCGCCCAAAAGTCATCGGGAGCAGGCTGCTGGTGAGTGTCAGAGGGACAAGCGAACACCGGTGAGCTGCGTGACGACCCGCTGGCAACAGCAGCAGACCTCTGGTGAGTGACTTGCAAGCACTGGGGAGCTCTGAACAGGATCACAGGCAAGTGCCCGTCCACCTATTAAATGTTGAACTATATCAAAACGTAATCTTGCAAGAAACCAAGGTATACTGAATACCGAACTACATGAAACCTTAACATTGTAAGAAACCAAGGTATGCTGAATTCCAAACTATATGAGATTTTGAACTTTAAACATCGCATTACAGGGAAACTTCCCATTTGAATTAAACCAGCAAATTGAATTGCAAACTTTAAAACACTTTTACCTTCAGTCATTGCAAGTGTGCCTTCAAACTTGAATTTGATTTAAGAAACAAGAATACTTTTGAACTCTGAATTGAAACTCAAATCATAGTAAAGCTGTGTTACACAGTGAATGACATCTAACCTTACAATTGACTATTGACTGCAGTAAAGACTAAAGAAAGCATGAGCAATTAACTTTAATGAATGAATGCAGTATAGCAAGACAACTACTTGGCGAAGTGTGTGATAAATGGCAGCAGAGCAACGAGGCAATCCAGGAAAAGCCAAAGGATCTAAGATTGCACCCTAAAAGCCAGGGGCAGGTTCCATGTTCATTCATCAACTGTTGTTTTTTCGATTGCTTTTTTTGGCCCATTTTTATTTATTATTTTTCTTTCCCTCTCAAAAAACCATCTCGTTTTATTTTTGGGAGACCCCCCCAAACCACCCCCTCTATCCCCACACCTTACATACCGTTACCCCACCACCCATATATTTTTCAATGTTTTTTTTTCTGGGATTTGTTTTGGCAAAATTAAAATCGAAAAAACAACTGTCAATGAATGAACGTTGTACCCCAAGGAAATTGTCATGGTACCTGCCGCCAGACACCAGGAACAGACCAACCAGCCCAGGGTATTGTCACCCATGGGGACCTCCAAGGTCCCAAAGGATTCCCTAAGGGATTTCTGGACTCGGTCCTGGCGCCTTTGGCGCCAGGCTCATACTGCCATCTCAAGTAAGGCAGGTTTCAAAGGGAGAGAACCACGTGCAGACCAGTCTGAGGCAGGCTGAAGGGACTACTTTACCAAGGGACTACTTGCTAGGATGTGGTTGGAGGGACTACTTTACCTGGGAACTACTTCTTGAAGACTATATAAACCACACCTTCTGTAAAGAACACGCTTCGCGTTATTCTGCACTCCTGCAGCGTAACGGTCACCGTGTCTGCAAAGTCCAGGCCTGTCTTCAGCCACACCCGTCCCGTCCTCTCAAGTTACCTGCAAGGAAGAAGGAGAGAGAAGAGAACAGAACAAGACTCTTACCTGATGCTCCATCTCGGTCACCCGGAGTCACCGCTTCTGCAGAGCTGCAAAGGTGAAGACACCAGGTTAGCAACGCAACGCTAATACTTACCAGAAGGCTGCTCATTCCAACGATCCATAGAAGCACCATCACTCGATCACCGCTCCATCATCCGATCGCTGCTCCAGATCTGCCGCGACTGTAGAAAACAAAGACCTCAGGTTATCCGCGCAGTGGGGGAAAGGCCTCATTCAGACTTTAAAATCTTGTGCAGCGCCGCTACTCACCTGAAGACAGCCCTTTATTGCGGCCCCACAAGACATCGCCACGCACTCTCTGCTTTGGATATACCGCACCTGCAGAATACAAATACAGGTTAGGTGCGCAGAGAACCAATACCGTGTGGAAAGATTATTGCATAACGCTGCCGCTAGAACTACCTTGGAAGCCAGCTACCATTTCCGGAAGGGACCCCGCTCCATATTAAGCACCGAGGGGAAACCTGTAAGGAAGAAGCACAGGAGTGAACTTTTGGCAACTTGAACTCTTAAGCAATCCATACCTTGAAATAAAGACTTGCCCATTGAGTCACAGTTGTCTGGAACTCTGCAGGATCAGTGAAGTAACTAGATCCTTGAACTACTACGCACCCCTGCACACAGTCGCAGGATGGAGAGTCCGCCATTCATAACATACAGGTGAGACATAGCAGAAGGGTGCAAGAAGAGGTCACGGGAGGCGGGAGTTGCCCTCGTCTTTATGGTTGGGTAACATTTGGTTTAACCATTTTAGGCAACCTGCTTTTGTGACGAAAAGGGGAATCACAGGGGGACACAAGGAACCACTCAACACCGGACCTTCCAGCTCCGTTTGGCGCCCCTGTGGAGACCAGGTGAGCGTAACAGGACTTCTATGTTGGACTGAGAAGTCCTGGGACCCTGGTTGCATGACCTGTGATGGGTGGACCATGTGGTCTGACAACTGCACCTAGGCAAGAGAATCCTAATTGGTGAGAGCTAAAAGCATCACGAAACAAGCTCAACAAAACCACTGGAACATTTTTGAACTACACTTGTCTTGGGAACGGAATCCTGAGACCCTTTTTGTTCTGGATTGTACTGCTTAAAACTTGGGGAAGGGAACCCCAAGTATTTGGTCTTGAACTATATTGCCTTGAACTGAAGAAAGGAACATTTGAGACTTTTCTTTCATGGAACTTTCTTATGCTTATGCTTGGGGAAGGGGAGCAGAGAGAAAGCTTTGAGCTGGAAGAAGCTCAGAACTTTGAGTTGAACATGTTTCTTTTGAACTTGACATCCCTTCACATTGGTTTAAAATAGTTGAGGGCATGGATACGTTTTGGCCACAGACTTTTAAGTTGAACTCTTTGACACAGACTTTCCTTAGTTTCATTCTGCTAGGGAAAAACCACATTGGCATAGGGCAAGTTAGGCCTTCAACCACCCTGACATTTCAGTTAAATAAGTGTTGTCTGTGTCGTACTTCATGATGCCTTCACAAGGTCCAATCCCTCTTTCAGCAACATCTTGTAAAAAGGTTCCTCAACATTATTTTACTCGCTATCTGGGATTTAATTAATTCTTTACATTTGTTTACATTTAAGGTCATAGAATTCACGTTTGGTTTGTCTTTTAAAAGCCCCGGACAGGTAGAGACACTGACCTGCTTCATGCAGCTTTTTCAGGAAAGCTCTTCCTTGCCTGTCCACCTGATCCCAATATTTGCTTTCTGATAATCGGGATCTTCCAGTGTGCACAAGGCCCTTTAAAGGGGATTTCCCCATCAATGGCATTCTTTTGGAATCCAAATTTGCTACTCTCCTGTCCGACCTCTTGTGCCTCAGTTTTCCCACAGTGGTCCCTGTGTTTGAGCTTAAATACCCAGAAAATTCCACCTAAGTATAATCATTTGACTGGGCATTTTGGATTGGGCAGAGCCTATGATGGGTTTCCTTCACTTTTTCCTATTCAGCTGTCCCTCCTGCTTCTATCGGGCCAGTGAGTTTTGATGTCTCAAGACGATGGGCTAGCTACAAACTAGTTCCCTCCTCTTGTGTGTGAAATAACCATTGAACTGACCTTCAATTTTTTGAGTTCTTTTGTTGATTGTAACAACTTATCAATACAGGTTATGAAGCAGAACAGAGACCAGATCAACTATAGGAGATACAGAAGATACCAGTCCTAGAGTAGCATTCCAGTAGACGGCAATAAAAAACTGCAGCCTAGTATTGTTGGAAAGACAAGGGTATGAAGGAAAAAGACCTGTTGAGTCAGGCAGAGGTTCTCTACAGATGGCTTGTTAAGTGTTTCCAGATTAGCTCGATTTTAGGCACAATTCAGGGTAAGTGTCCTTGCATGCATTTACGTTGATGAAATCTGTGATCCTGCAGTCAAGTGTATGAGCAGCGGAGTACATCCAGTATTTGCTATTTGGAAAGCAAGGGAAACACATTGCTGTAAAGGCTTTGGTAAAGAATGGGAATAGCCCAATAAATATGGTAGGGTTGTTGGGTAAGAATTGGTGTAGTCGCACTGTATGAGACTACACAAAACGTATCTGCATGGTATTAGGTAACCTACCTTTTGGTATTGGTCCGTACTACACAGGTTGGGAGCGTGACTGAGCAGCCAGTCCTATCTCAAGAGGAGTAAATGTGATCTGTATAGCTGTGCAATTGAAATCTGTAAATACAAGTAGCTAAGTAACACTTACACTCAAGGTTTTAGTTATAAATAGTTATTTATTTAACGTCAGTTTTGAATAAGCATACTTTAAAAAGGTAAAATATTATAACAATACGAATAAACTTTGAAATTACTTTTCAGAATCAAACAAGCCAGTGAATAATCTTTGGATATGCTTCATACACTTCTCCTACATCCGGAGGTGACTTCAATCACAAGGATAGTATTAACATTTATTTACACAAGCATATTTTGCAGATTCAGAGTTGAAGAAAGTAAAAGGTTAAGGGAAACAAAACGGTTGGAACAGATTCTCTGAATATGTGCGGACAACTGAATCCTCCAATGAAGTCGAGATGTGCCTTTCCCAGCAGTAACAGTGTTTAAAAAGCCACAGCGTAAGGGGAGACAAGCAATATCAAAGTCAATGTATTAAGAAGAGTGCCTTTAGGGAGCAAGGACCGCCAAAGTCATTGGGATACCATCTGTGTCTGATGTACTTCTTGGATCAAAGTCTTGCACAAGTTAGAGAGTTCAGAAAATCACTCGTAGGGCCACAAGCTGTTAAGACTGTAGAAAGGGAGTTGAAATGAACTCGGAAAGTAAGTAGGTGCAAGTCTCAAGTGAGACAGCACGACTTTAGGCAAGAAGGTAAGCACCCCAAGCCCAAATATTACCTCTGGTTAGAAGAAAATGTGGTCCAGCTGGATTCAGTCTTGCTACAGCCAAGCAGATCCTGGTTCCTGAGCCTCAGTTGTGGGGACAAAAGGAAGGACCTCTGGAGGGCTCCTGCGGCAGTACACAGGAAGGTCGTCGGCAGCTACGGGCCCTTTTCGTTTCAGTGGCACTTTGCGGTTTCAGCGCTTGTCAAACCGCACTGATACAGATTGTTGGACACCCGTTGGGCTCTCTGTGCTCCCTCTGTCTTGTGCTTTGGTAAGGGGACTCTGGATCGGGATGCCCTGCTTCTGGAGGGTCCTTAGGAGGCTCCTGGAGCTTTTAGCCGGATTCGTCCCTGCTGCATACTTTGCACTCGAATATGGTCTCTCAACCCTGGGTATTGGGCTTCTGCAACAACAGAGGCACACCAAGTCGGTAGAGGAGCCAAGTGGAGTTTGTCTCGGGGTTAGTTGGTCCCACTAACCCAAGGGGAAAAGTCATTCCTGAGGAGCTTCTCTGTTGAGGTGAAAAGGGAGGTCAGCACAGCAGCAGGGCTTCACCGGGCAATTGAAGGTCCAGAAGGTTGCAGCGAGCTTCGTGTTCACGGTTTCTTCTTCGGATGTTCTTCTAGTGGTCAAATCTGCCTGTAGTCCCAAGAACCTCACCTTTTTAAGCAAGATTTCCCATTCATGCACAGCCTAGTCTGTCAATCACACAGCAGGGTGGCTGTCCTTCAGGACAGCCAGCTGGCCAATCAGGACTGGTTTCATACAGGCATTCCTAGAGACAACGGACAGGTGAGTTTCAGGACCCTCCCGCACATCCTGTCCTTCCAGACAGACTGGAGCCAAGGGAGGACTTCATGGCTGAAGCCCGGCAAAGGCAAGACAAACAAAGGGCTCAAACCTGTCTCAACGCGTGAAAGCCAAGAAAGACCCAACAAACAGAAAATGGCGAAAAAAGAAGGGGGCCATTTTGACAAAATGGTCACCCATGGGTGCTGTATTGCAGCTGAGTGTTCAGCCTGCGGTAGAAAAGCACAATCAATGGTAGGAATAATTAAACCACTGCTGTCAGCCATTTAAAGTAGTGAGGGTAACATACAAATGTTACATGAGAAAGTAGGATAAGGGGCTACTATGCAACCCCCCAGCACTCCATATAAGATGGTGTGTGCTGGACCTACAAAGAGAAAAGGTAAGTAAAGTCAATTTCACTTTACTATTCTTGGGATCTGTAGTTCACACAAGAAAAGGTATTTAAACCTTATGAGAAATCCAAAGCATTTCTCAGTGACACTGCACTGAAAGTTCTGTGTGTCACCATACAAAAGGCAGATGCCTATGGAGTTTGTCAGACTCCAAAAACAGTGAAAACGCAACATCCAAATCAGGTAAAAACACATGAGAGAGGGAGAAAAAGGTCCCACTCACTCAGGAGTAAAAATTAAAAAGGCCTTAAATCCAGCAAAAGAGCTGGAGTTCTCACGGGTCTCTGTGAATGTGTTTCAACCATAGTGGGTACTTTACTGCGTAACAGGGGCAGAGAGGTCCATAAAGTTTCAGTCTGTCAAATGTTTATTTCGTAAATGAATACTTCCATAAAACATAAATGTAAAAAAACAATTCCGACTCGATGTACCCAAACACACCTAACCTATGCTGGAGAGGATGCGATGAAGTGGGAACGTGGAGACACATATGGTGGGACTGTAGGGGGTATACAACCATTCTGGGAAGAAGTGAAAAACGAAATGGGCAAAATTTTCCCAGATGTGGGGTTGATGGGGGAGGAGGTGTGGCTCTGCGGAATCAGAGATGACACAGCAAGACAATATCGTACATCACAATGGAGAAGCTTTACGGGACTACTTATAGCAGCATGGACCACCATAGCACAAAATTGGAAAAATAAGAATACCCCAATGACATTTACTTGGCTACAGAAAGTCTGGTCCCATATAACAATGGAGAAAATCACCCACAAAATCCAAGGAACTGGAGACAAGTTTGTAAAAGAGTGGGAAGGGACCCTACAATATCTCCAGTCAGACTTTATGGAACAGTGGTGCCCCCACAACATTAAAGTTTCAGATATTTTCAACGCATAATGGGAACCCGGGACAATATGACTTCATCCGATCCAAGGGGAGGAAGGGGGGGGGCAATGTTATAAGTTGCAATGTTTATCTTTTTTGTGTTATTTATGTAAAATCAATAAACATAAGTTTTAAAAAAAAAAACAATTCCATTAAGTTAAAAATCCCAACTAATAAAAAAAAAGATCTCTAAAAAAAGTTCATAAAATGTACATAGACTTAAACAGTGTGTGTGTGTGTGTGTGTGTAGTATCAGCAAACGTATTTCTTAAATAGAAAGCCTGACTTAAATATGACATTAAAGCACTGAGTAAAATTCATCTCTTAAAATCCAAAGAATGTTACCTTATGCGCAAAAACGCCGGGCAAAACATGATGAAATTCAACACATTTTTGTTTGGCTCATTGCATAATGGGAAATTAATATAATTTCTTTGATAAGTCCATTTAGTTGTGATAGTTTTAAGCGGGAGAGCATTAAAACATGCTCTCGTTATTAGCCACCTGTCCTAAAACGTATGACTCAAGGTGAAATAATCCTGCAAAATGTCTAGAGCAGCAAAAACAACATAACTTCGATTTGCACTGACCCAAGAGTTCCGTAGATTCTCTTCTTTAATAGAGGAGCACATAAATGCTTTATAATAAGATTGTGCAGTTTTATCCATTAGACCTGGTGTTGCAGAAAGTGCTTGTGCATTCATTTTAGAAAAGCTCTTTTCGGTATATTGTAGCCATGGAATTTTTACCCGTGCCATTCCTCTTTAACAGCTCCATAATTATATTCTGTGTCAAAGTTGCCCTAAAGTTAGACCAAATCCGTAGTCAATGTAGAGGCGCCTCCAGACAGTTTGTCTTCAAGATAACCTAGACGTAACTCGGCATGAGTCGCTTAGTTGGGGGCAGACTTTGATAGACACAGGAGTTTCGGAAGGAAATAATTTTCCATTATTTGCAACTTTGCCATATTTATCTTTGCTTTGGCTTGTAACTGGTAAACCTTAAGAATCAGATTCAGTGGTTGACATTTGCACATGGTTATAAAACGGGATGTTCCCCCAAATTGCTGTTTCATCTTTAAACTCTGCTTCATGACGTGACTAGACCCTATCGGGTCTGAAGAAAAACGTATCCTTAGGTTCTGTAACCCTCGGGATAGTGCATCCATTACTAAGCATTTTAGACATTTTTGTGCTTTCTTTCGCTCTATTGCAGACCATTAAAACAGATTTTTGAGTGTTCACCTTAAGTCCAATGAATTCATAAGCTTGTATATCCATCAATTCATTTTTGTAAGGCCCTGGGTTGCGTGCAATAAGAACCATATTGTCTGCATATACCAGGAAAGGCCTGGTCTAACTCCAAGCCAGAGAGTCGACATTCAGGCTTGCCAGGAAATTCTGTAAACCATTAATAAAATGAGAAAATAACACAGGGGCTAAAACGCAAACCTGTCATGGACCAGACAATATGGAAAAATACTGTGTACAATGGCCCTGTCCTCCGCTCTTACCACAGGCCTGATTACTTGAATGTATTGCCATCAATGTTTATAAGATCACGTGGACAACCCATGGACCCGAGCACAGTCCTCAATTTACTCCCATTAACTTTATCAGAGGCTGTACTCGGGTCCATATAGTTTCAATTTGAGTGCAGGAACAGGCCAAGTGTACAAAATCAGAATCGCTAATCTTCCACTTTGCGTGCCCCCGAAGATGCTGGAGTGCTTTTTTTTCTGTTATATAGTATGTCTGATGAAGATAGCTGAACTATAACAGGCGGTTACGGCTATTTAGGGAGCTGTACATTGCCTGCTCACATATTTCCCTCTACACATCATCAAAATAGCTACTAAAGATGTCGCCCAATTCCATTTAGAGCGTTGGAGATGAACTTCTTGCAAGAGCATCACGCTCTTTTATATAGGGAAGACGCAGCTGTACGGTCACTTGTAGCTTGCAACAGATAAGCCTGCAAGCAACTTGCTGCAGGTGTCTTTGAAAATGTAGAGAATCGAGTCTATTTCTCCTCTTAGAAAGTAATATAGTGTGGTTCCTAGAGACCATCATCCATCCCTGCATTCCCGAATTGTGTTCTAGAAACGAATTTGTCAGTAGTGACTAGGTCAGGTAGCGTTGCAGTGTTTTTAACTTCAGTACTTCACAGGAAAGTGTATGGTCATGTGAACATGGTATGATCAGATTCCTGTTCAAATAGACCTGCACACGGCAGCGACATAGCTCAAGAAGTAAGCAGGGTGTGACATGTTACTGGTAACATGAGGCTTTAAAAATCAGGTCAACGCTAGACATCTGGTTAGTGTAACTTCCCTTCCTGAAAATGGTAGTATAACTTCCCCGCCTTCCCTCACCGCCTTACTCTGATACTTCCAGGGACCACTTCAGTGGTTCCTAGATCTGCTGTGCCCACTTCTGCGATGTATCCAGTCGAGGGAGGTCCCGGGTCCGTTTCGTCTAGAGTGGGTACAGCTAGTACTTGGGTCAGGCTCTGGTGATACAGTTCTGAAGGCTGGACAGCTGGATACTCCTGGCACAAAGAGATGCAGACCTCCACAGGACAGGCAACGTCACGAGACTGACAGGACACAAAGTAGACTGGTTCTGGCAGGAGTTACCACGATCATGCGGCAACAGGTGATCTTCATAGGACTCTGAAAGGAACAGGCCCTGCACAGCTTCTTTGGTGTAGAAGGCTGAAACTGCAGGAGCAGATGTGTATTGTTGTACAAGTTGAAGATCCACAAAGTTCAAGGATGCACTCAGAATGGTGACTGAGGTAGCCCAGGAGATAGCTGGTCAGCAGACACAGATCCTCTAGCAGGGGTTGGGACAGGCTGTTTCCACCAGTTCAGGGTTCTAAGCACCAATAAAGGGCCTTCTTGAGATAAGGACTAAAGAGCCAGACTTCACTGGGCATTGTTACATTGGGCAATGTTACTCGGCACTTACATTGGGCAGAGTTATAGGCCGCTGGAAGGCCAGCAGCATATAACTCTGCCCAATGAAATTGTAGACTGATACATGTGACAAATATAAGCTGACAAATAGTGGCCGTCTGGCACAATAAAAACAATGTGTTTTCAAAACCCACAGTGGTGTCCACTATCATTGACGAATGAACACTGAGCATTACAAATTGGATTAGGTGAAAACCAGACCCAGCGCCACTGTACAACAGGGTTCCAACCCCCACAAAAAGTGCACTTTTTCAAATCTGGGACTGCAGGAGCTCTGTCCCTTGGAACCTTACACAGAGTCAGCAGGAGTGGGAACAACAAGCTGAGGGAATATCCATAATTGATGAACAAACTAGTTCTTATGCTAGCGCACAGATCCACAGTTCCGTTGAGCTCCAAACACGCCACTAACACTTGTGTACAGGCGTGTTACAAATACCATATCATATCCCTCCTTAGAGCCATCTCCTCTCAGTACCGTTTTGACTTCAAAAAGGAGTAGTTTGCATCATTCCTTCAATCTTCCTCTTCTCAGTACTTTTGGGAGAGGACTTATTACTCGGTATGATATGATATGGCATTTATAACACACCTATACACACACGTTTCAAGGTGTGACGAGGCAAGGGAGGGGGAACAGAGGGAAGACGGAGACGGCGATCTTACTAGGCCAGATGACAATTAGATTGCGCAAGTCCAGGGCAGGGGGAAAAGTGCGGGGGCAGGGAAAGGGGGAGGTGGCAGTGCAGTACATAGGATAAACAGTCAAATAAAAAAAATGATAATAAATAAAACAAATAAAAGTGCAGCCAACTGGTGGCAAGTCTCACGGCTAACTCTATTGAAGCCAAAGGATTTACTTAAAGAATCACTACACCTACTCATGACAAACGACGTACCTTAGATTGATAAGCTGATAGTAACTGCTCCACCAACATCCGCCTCGCCTTGGTCAGAACACAATCTTATCATATTCTGCACCACCAAGACCTTGAAACAGCCTCAATCTACACCTTCAGCCCCATCTAGAAACCTCATAAATATCAACCGAGACAGTATGCTACCACTTCTCACTCCTATCCTTGATATAGCACACGTTTACAGTGACCCGTCAACTTTGGTCAGCCACTACAATGAAATTATGCTCGCAGCTATAGAAAAAAACGCTCTATTAAAAGTAAAAAGATCAAACCCTTACCTCATGTCAATCCATGGTTCTCCACTGAACTCAAAGCTCTTAGGACCTTAAAAAGATCTGCTGAAAACAAATGGATCAAATCGCCTTCGCAAGAAAATAGAATACTATTCCAAACCCTAGCTACTAACTACAAGAATGAAATAATTAAATCTAAAAGTGAAGCCTACATTCAAAGAATATCTAAGGCCCAATCCAACACTAGGGAGCTATTCACCATCCTCTGTGAACTAGAATCACCAGCACCCACTCCAGACTTAACAATTAAAGATGAACAATGGTGTTCCAATATTCAGAATGATATTGCCGACAAAATCTCATTACTACAAAGGAAAATAGAACAAAAAATATCCATCCTTAACCTTACCCCTTCAACCACATACCTTTCACCTAACCCTAAAGTAACCAAATTCACATTCTCTCCACTTACAACTACTAATACCATCAACATCATCAAAAGCCTAAAGCCATCTAGATGCAAAGGCAATATCTGCCCTGCTACCCTAATCAAAGATTGTGCAGTTGAACTGGCACCTTTTGTCACCAGTCTCATCAACAACTCGTTCGCCTCCAACACAGGTGCTATCGACGTAAAAACAGCTTGGGTATTACCTCTGCTAAAAAAGCCCACCTTAGACCCTAACATTCCAACCAATTTTCGCCCTATAACTACAGTCCCCTTTTTACTTAAAATAGATCGTGCAGCCTACCTGCAAATCCAAAAACATCTTGAAGATCATCATCTCTTGGGCTTAAGACAGTGACACACTGCATTACTCGATCTGAAAACTCAAATGGATCAGTACATAGACACAGGAGAACTTTGCATACTTCTATTGCTAGACCGCTCACCGGCATTTGACCTAGTCAATCATGATATACTATGCCAACACCTCGAGACTGCAGCCCGAGTCTTCCCAGATTCCATCAACTGGATCAAATCGTTTCTAACTAACAGAACCATGAGGGTCTTCTCGGACAACTTAGCAGATCACCCTGCATTGGTAACTTGTGGAGTACCGCAAGGTTTGTGCGTCCCTCCCACACTCTATAATGCTTTTACCAAGCTCCTATTCGACAAACTTGAAAAAAGGGGTATTACGTATACCAATTATTCGGATGATATGCAAATTATAATACCATTATCCGGATGTTATGATACAGACACCAAAAATCTCAACAAAATATATCTTGCAATCCAAGCCTGGACGGCACTCAATGAACTATGCCTCAATTATAAGATGGAGCTTATCATTGGAAACAAAAGGAAACTCAGTAACCTCCCACAACAATACACAAGTCCTTCATCATTGATGTCAACATCATCTCAGTGGCTAACAAAATAAAAACCTTAGGAGTCTATATTGATTCCACACTCACTCTAAATAGACAGGTCAATGCTGTGGCCGCTTCAGCCGCCTACACGTCTATACTGATAAGAGCCAGCCGCCCTTCTCTATCTACGTAAAACTCGATCACCCTGGCGAGGGCTCTTATACTCTCCAGGATTGATTATTGCAACTCTCACTGCTGGAACCAGCATTAGAAATATCAAAAAAGTACAAACAGTACAAAACAATGCCATAAGAGCAGCATTAAATATCCCCAGCCACAATCACATCTCATCCACTAGAAGGAGCATCCACTGTCCATGACGGAATTAAATTCAAAATCTTGACGTTGAGGCACAAATGCATTGCTAATAAGGCTCCTAAATACCTTAGTAGCCTAATTTGCAAAGTCAATACTAACAGACCAACCCGCTCTGCCTATACTATCCTGCTCTCCACCACCCATTAGAGAAGACAGAAAGCAGGAGGCTCAAGCTTCCCGGTTATAGCTCCAAAACTGTGGAACACCCTCCCCTACAATCTGAGAAATTACATGTTTTTCTGGTCATTCAGAAAAAACCTTAGAGCCCTGCTCTTCAGAGCTGACCTCTTGCAATAGTCTCTTAGCCCTTCATCCTAATACAAATTAGGATAAGGACCCGCAATAATATATAAATATGTAAAATGTGTGTACATTGTGAGATTCTTGCTCTCTACCCCATTGTAAACCTACTGCTTAACATTTTATGCCCCGAGTGTGTAATGATCCATATGTAATATACTATTTAACTTGTAATGTAACTGCCTGAGTGTTTAATGCTCTATATGTAATGTACTGTGTAACTTGTGATGTAATGCCTCTAAGACGGCAAAGCTGTAACCATATCCTTAAGCAGTAATCAGCGCCTAGTTGCCTCTGCGCACTCTACGAATGGATGAATAAATAAATAAATAAGTGCAAGGGTAAGAGCAGACGTTGGGTTTCAAGTGCTGGTAGGGGGCTGTAGGGATGCAGAAATAGCCCCTGAGTGCAAGGGTTGCCGGGGGGGGGGCAGTGCATGTGTGCAACTGGAGGGGGGGCGGGGGGACCTGGGACCGAGATCTGAGGGTAGCCAGGTAACCAGTGCAGTTTCAGTTTCAGCCAGGAGATCAGCAGGGGAGAGGAGGAGAGAGAGCAGAAGCAAACGGAGATGGTTCTCCTCAAGTTTCAGAAAGGCTAGGGAGGCTGTTCCAGAGGTAGGCCCCAGCCAAAGAAAGAGATCTACCACCAACTTGTTGCTTGGAGAAGCGACTGATCCTGAGGGAGTTAGAGGCGGATGAGCGACGAGTTCAAGAAGAAAGATATTTAGGAAGAGAGAGTTGAAGGTATTGAGGCCTCAAACCCCAATAGGCCTTGCGGACAATGCAGAGGGTTTTGAACGTAATCCTCCCCGCCACTGGGAGACAGTGCAGAGATTTCAGTCCTGGAGAGATAAGATCTCTGGGCTTGAGGCCAAGGACAAGTCTCGCAGTCCTGTCTTGGATGAGTTGCAGAGGGCGGAGAGTAGAGGCAGGCAGATTTAGAAAGAGGCTGTTGCAGTAGTCCAGCCTAGAGAGAACCAGAGCTCTGGAGACTGTGAACTTCTGGGGGAAGGAGAGGAAAGGAATAATACCTCTGAGGAGGTGCAGTTGGTAGTGTTACCTCTTAGAGACGTCAAAGATGTGAGGAGAGGAGGAGAGTGTGGAGTCTAAAATTCCCCCAAGGTTTTTAGCCTCACAGGTGGGAGCAGGAAGAGGGCCAAGAGAGACTGGCCAGAGAGTGATGGGAAAGGAGGGAGCAGGTGTGCCGATTAGGAGAATATCGGTTTTACTGGCATTAAGGCAGAGGTCATTGGCAGCACACCACTCCTGGCTAGTAGATAGTCGGAGATGAGAGAAGAGGTGGCAGAGGGGAGCCTGAAAATTTGTTCTCATCCGCATAGCACTGAAAGTTGGGGCAGAGAGTGGCAATGTGGTGGGTAAAAAGTGCCAGGTATTGGTTGAACAGCCTGGGAGAGAGGTTAGACCCCTGGGGAACACCACAGGTAGAGATAGAGGAGAGGAAGGACCCAAGTTGGACCTGGGAGGGTTGATCGGAGAGGAAAGAAGTCAGCCAAGCCAGGGCCTGATAGTTGATACCCAGGTTATCACATAGACTGTTGAGCAGGATGGCATGGTTGACCGTGTCAAAGGCTGGATGTTCCTCCTCATTTTGGTAGTATTAAGACATGGATGGGGAAAGGAGGGAATATTCCAGTAACAAACAGTAGTGCTTTTAGGTTGCTTTTTGGAGGACCTCAAGGATTTCTTGGTCTCAAAGGTGAGAAGGTCTATCGGGGAACGGGAGTCCTTGTTCCCATGAGGGGAGTCTCCTCTGCGAGGTCCCACATTGCGTCACCACTAGGGGGTTGCAATGTAGTGTTGTCACCTCCCTAGCCTCACAGGGAAGGGCTCCCTTCTGGGGAGAAGTGAGATCACATGAATTGTTTAAGACTGGTGCTTTCCAAGGAAATGTGTTTATACCACCAGTCCTATCCATTGGCTTCATTAGAATCCTAAAAAAGGCAATGGTGGGAGGAGGGTAGCTGCAGATTATCAGAGGATGGGTTGCGCCTCTGCACAGCAGAACAAAGAAAAAGAACTATCATGGAGCAGAAACCCTAAATGAGTACTTCAAATGATTATTACTCTTTCTTCTTTGCCAATGTCACAGGGAGCATTGCTCCCACACATCCCAGGTGTGGGGGCCTATTTCATTTGAAAAATTGAAAGGCCCTGGCGCAGGGCTTGATCATTGGTGTACAGCACGCATTTGGTGTACCCTTTTATATTCATTTTAAGAACACCTTTGTGCAGCTTTCAAAGCAGGTTGTGCTTAATTATTAGCTGAAGTGCATCTATTGTAGGTAAAGTCTTTGGCCAAGGGGAGGTAAATTCAATCCCCTCTTCAACAAATGTGTTTTGAGAAATGTTCTCGGTATCCCTTGACTACTTTCCAGGCTTTGCTGCACTGGACAAAGAGATTGCTAGATGATATTGGTCGCCAGTGGTTTCCTTTCTTCACCTATAGTAGTTGCTGTACTTTCCCAGGGTGACCTCATATTTCCGTGCCATGTTAAGTTTTCTTGATTCACTGTTTTTGGGTAGTACACAGGTCTATTTTTCACGCTTCAGAGGTTGGCAAAATGCATACCATTGGGAGGGTTGATAATTGTGTATTAAAGAATTTAGAGTAGCGCAGGCAAAGCGGCGCCCTGCCACGGCATCCTGTACTCTGGGCACTTGTTACCTCAAACATGCAAACAAACATCCTGAACAGCATGCCAGGGAGATGAGAAAGATAGACATATTACTACCCAGGAGCGTACAGTTTTTTTTCATATTCTTTTTTATATAGGGGTAGCAAGGGATACAGACCACAGGGGTCGCAGCTGCGACCCCCAAATGATGTCCCTGAGATGCACACCCCTTTCTGAAGACACCAAGAAGCTGCACATAGCCTTTCCTACCCCGGAATATGAATTGCTTCAATCCAGGAATATGAATTGCTTTATCGGGAGGACATTTTGCAAGCTGATATTGTTGTGGAAAGTAGCGTCCTTAGGTGTGTATTAGTATGAATAGTACTTACGAGATCATGTTTCCCCTTTTTATAGGTATTGCCTACACAGAATATTTTGTGTAATGATTTTGTAGTATGAAAAAACGTACTGGAAATAATTGTCTATTCTCATGTTTTTTTGATTTTTGTTTATTTTTCTATCTTGCTAGCTTTTGCCTTCAAGGAAAGTAAGATTCAAGGAAAATGCGGCCTCCGGATCATTCTTTGCTCGGGACAACACGGCCAACTTTCTTCGCTGGTGCAAATACATTGGAGTTGATGAAACCTACCTTTTTGAATCGGAGGGTTTAGGTACTTTTCCTAACTTTTTTTACATTGATATTTTCCATTCCCTTTCGAAAAATAGCCTGCTCCATATCCATTCAAGTATGTTTTGTCACTGTAAAGATATTGTGTTATCTTACACAATAAAGACACGCTTTTCCACCTAGCACCCAGAAACCTGTTTTAAATCTGTATTTTGTATGCATGCCTTCTATTTTAAATATAGGTGCACACGTTCTTACAATTGGAAGTTGTGTAAGTGCTTATTTAGAAAGTTGTTTTTGTAGTCCTGTTTGACCTTTCAGCTAGCAGTCAGTAAGGTTCTTTTTTTTTTCTCCACAGAATTGTGTGTAAAACAAAAACCGCCACACTGCTCGTGCCACCCATATACTGAGGCTGAGCCTTGGGGCAAACAGCTGCTAAGTTGTTTGAGTGGTGTTAATTGACACCTCATTAGGGAGATTTCTGTTCTTCGTGTGCATCTTTGAATCCTATTTGCATGCTTCTGCTTCGCTAACTGCATAATGCAATTTTAAGAAGCCACATGGAGTTTACAAATTCGGCAAAAACTTCGAAGGCAATTAACGGGGGTCAAACATTCCTGGTGCAAATACGTATCAAATAAGAAGTTTAATGAGAACGTCGAGCATTTATGGTGCAAATGCATATGAAACCCTCGATCCTTTTCTCTTCCTTCAGTTTCCCAATGTATTTGGGGAAACGCTAAAGTAACGCACATTGACTGAAGCTGATTAAATCAATCATGCTACTTGGTGTGGCACTTGCACAAACACTTCACTTTGCGCGTATTGTGTTTTCCCCGCCCACTGCTTTATACCTAAAACTGCACTCTGTATTGGACACCGTATAGAATGGCCAAGAGGGGAAGGAGTTATTCAGACGTGTGTTGGGGGTGCACGCATAGGTAGATAACGCTTTAACACAGGACTTGGGAGGGTAGTATGCTCGGCAATTTTTGGGAGCAGGTCACAGTTGAACACTGCTAAAGTCAGCCTTTAATTATGGGGGTTGACTCTGTTGTGGACATCCGTAAATCCCCATACGAAATAGGAATGGATACAGGATTTACAAAGGACGTCACTAGTTGAGTTGTTTTGGGGAGGCAGAGGCAAATGACATTGAGGCTATTTGTCCACGTTTGTTTAGTTTGTAGCAGTGGATCTCACCGACTGCTGAGGGGGGAGGAGTATTCACCGTTTTCTTGTGTGCGACAATGAGCGACTTTTGTCTTTTCAAAAGGATCAAACCTAAATAAACCAGCATTGGCAATGGCAACAGTTTGGACTTTTGTGTAGGCATGCCAAAGGCACTTGCTATACACATCCACGGTTGTATTAAATGGCCATTGATGGTAGCAGGTGCAAAATGGTGCAACATATTACTCCAGTAGCGAGTTTACAACGCCAATTCGCACCCGGGAAAGACAGATTGACCAATCTGCCTTTCCCGGTTGCGATTGTGCATTCACCGTCCATGGTGGGTGCATTTATTTATTTATTTTTAAGTCCATATAAATGGCCACCGCCATAAAAATAGAAAAGGGAACAGTCCCCTTTTCGAATGATGGGGGCTATTTTGGAACCTGTTTTCCATGGCCACAGTGATCCAAAAAGGGACCTATTTTTTAATGGCGGCGCCCAATTTTTTTATTCCGACAGGAGATGTGCTTGCCACGGGAAATCCACAGTGCGAATAGCTTAGATGCCTCGGCTGGGGCAGACATGGGATTTAGCATCTCGCAGCCCGGGCTGAGGCTGTTAAATCCCATGTCCATCATTCGTAATCATTACAAACATGCGACATTTCAAACAGTATTTACTCATGCTGTATGCTACTCATTTATCCTGAAACCTGCCTTGGGGTAATTTGAACCCATTGCTACACCTACCATCCATATTCATCAAAACTACAAAAAATTCTCACATACTGCGTTATTCGCCTTGACCTTTCTCTTATTTGCTTTCTTTTGTTCTTTTTATCTTCCTTTCGGTGTTCGTTTTTGTTTTCACCCCTTTTGCTTTCATGCTCTTTCACACGCTCTTCACACTTTCCTTCTCTTTTTTCATTGTTTTTCAGTTTTGTCCTTGGGTGTTTTGCTCGTTCCATTGCTTTTTCACTTTCATTAAAGACAATTTGGAATGTGGCATATTATATAAATGGTCCTATTACATCAGCATGCAAGTCTGATAAAGGTTTTTTATATCAGTCCATTGGAGAACCTTCATTAATGATGGGGGGGGGGGGGTTCTTTAAATAGCTTCGTTATTAACATCTTTTAATATCCCCGTAGACATGTAGCTGAAGGAACATACAGGGAGCAATTTATAGTTTTTTTTAAACTTCCACAGTGAGGTTTTCAACCACAGTTCTGTGACTGGTGATTTCTGTAGAGAACTTACTCCGCCACAGAAAAATAGATTTTGTTTCCACAGAGGTTGGAAGAAAAAAGGCAAAATAAACTGTCTATATAGTGATAACGCTGAGTCTAAGTACACTCCCATGGTTTTTACCTCTTTAGCGATGGCGATGATGTTACCGTCGATAGTAAAGGATTTGTGGCAGTCGTATTGTATGCCAATAAGGAGTAGTTCCGTTTTTTTTCATCATCATTTAGGCAAAGACCGTGTTGTGGCATCCAGGCCTGAATGGTTTGGTATATTTTGCTTGGTGCGTGGGAGTCGGCGTCATAATTGCCGGAGATTGGTAGGAGGATTTGAGTGTCCTCTGCATAGTTAGTGTAGGTGACACCCAGGTCATTGAGGAGGTCAAAAAGGGGTTTAGGAAAGATATTGTATAGTGTCAGTGAGACACATGAGCCTTGTGGCACTCCGCAGGTGACCGGCGCTGGGGGTTGCTGCCGCAGAGGTGAAGAACACTCTCACTGTACTGTTAAATAAGAACGACTCTATCCAGGCTTTGGCTTTAGGTGAAAAATGGGCAGCTGAGGAGAGGTGCTGGCAGAGGATTTTGTGATTGACCAAGTCAAAAGCCGCTGAGAGGTTAAGTAGGAGGAAGATGGCCAGGTTACCCTTGTCTTTGATTTCATCCATTTGGATTTTTAGGTCCAGGAGGGCGGGATTTCATTCCATGACCGGGGTGGAAGCCGGATTGGTGTAGGCCGAGGAGAATGTGATTTTCCAGGTGGTTTTGTGTTTGCAGATATGCTGATCTGTGAAGTATCTTAAGGAGGAATGGTACGGTCATGATGGGGCGGTAGTTGTTGGGAACGTTGGCATCTAATTTAGGCTTTTTGAAGAGTGGGTGTACCCAGGCTTATTTTAGATTATCTGGAGCATTGCCAGTTGAGAAGGAGTTATTGATTAGTGCCGTAATAAAAGGGACAAGAGGCCAGACATATGTCTCCTTGGCAGCTGGGTGGTTTTAAGCCTTTAATAATGTTGGTAGTTTGTGGTCGTGACTGGGGCAAATTCAAACCAGGGAGTGGAGATTGTGGGTGTTGGCCGCTGGTCTAAAGGCTGGTCTTTTTTTTTTTTTTTTTAGCTGGGCTTTTAGTTTGAAAAAGAGAGAATGTGTCGAGCCATGCGGTTTGGATGTTCCTGCACCAAGGGAGGTCTTTAATGTAATTATCTGGTGAGGGAGTTGGTGTTTCAAGTTCATGTCAAGTTCATCTTTTTTGGATAGGGCTGTGAAGTGCTGTTTGTTCACATCAAAGGGTATTTTTTCCAGGCGGTCTTGGCTGCTCTTTTAGTGGAGCACAGGGCTTTAAGATCGGGGTTGTACCAAGAATTCAGGTGGGCTCTTGGTTTAGGTTTACGGTTGCTCAGAAGTGCTACCTTGTTAATGGCTTCTAGGAGAGTTTGGTTAGAAAATTTGACGATGGAGGTAAGGTCATTGTTTGCATGTGAGTAGGCTGTTAGAGGCCTCAGCAGGGGGATTAGGTTGGCTGAAGTAATGTTGTGCGAGTTTCTCGAAGGAAGCCAGTGCTGTTTGGATCGAGGCATCCAATTGTACTATCTCGGTAATAGTGATAACGTAATGGTCTGACCAAGGGCATGGAACGTTATCTCGTATGTTGGTGTTGCAGTTGAAATCTGCTAACCAGTCTAGTGTGCAGCCTTTATCATGCGTGGGGCTTGAGATCTAGTGGGAGAAGCATAGGGCTTCACTGGTATTGGCGAGGGCATGTGCATGGGGATCAGAGGGGTCGTTAAGACTAAGTGAACATCTCCCAAAATAATGATTCTGGAAGAAGGCTTTGTGTTGTTTGAGAGGAGTTGCGCAATGTCTTCCTCAAAGGAAAGCAGTGGGCCTGGGTGGGGGGGTCTGTAAATTAAATTAATTGTAAGGGTAGCTGTAGCCGATAAGGAGATTTTGATCGAGAGCAGCTCACCTGAGTGCATAGTTTGGTTGGGGCTTTCTCTAATGTGTTTGATGTTTTTGGCAACAAAAGCTACTCTGCTTCCGTTAGATACCAGTCTGTCTTTCCTGAGGATAGTGTATCCGTCTGAGATGGCCAGGCAGAGGGAAGGGCCAGCAGCTGGATGCAACCATGTTTCTGTGATTGCTAGGAAATCAAGGTTGTTGGATTTGATGAGAGCATCAGCAAGGAGGCATGTTGCATTGATGAGCGCTCCCTTGAGGTGTGTTGTGATATCTCCTTTTGTGTCAGCAGTGGGGGGTAAGCTTGTTGGGCAAGTGTTCTGGGATAGCAGGGGTAGAAAGTTTGGGTATGAGGCTTTAGCACGTGCTGTGGGTACTCTTTCTAGGGTGGTGTGGGTATTTGTTGGGGTAGCCGTCTTATGGGTATTGTGAGAAATGCCTGTGGCATCATCACGATTGAGGACATGGGGATCAGAAATGCCTATTGTTTTCATGTTGTGTTTGCAGTTTGGGGCTGGGAAGGGATGTTGTTAAGCTCTCATGGTGCAGGGGGGGTCATGGCATTGGTTTTGAGTTGCACATTCCTCCATGTGAGCGCAGGGGTGGTTGTTTGTAGGTACTACCAGCATATAGCTAGGCGAGATGTTAGTCTCCTGTTCCGATTGTTTGTTTTTTTTAACATATCTTTATTAAGTTTATCACATGAACAGTAAAAGAAAAAAAAACACAACAATTCCCACCTCCCCTGCCCCCAGGCGATTTTTTTTTTTTTTTCCCCTCCTTTCCAGGGGATCTCCTGCTTGAGCATGTTCGTTAAGCTTGATACAGGTCTAAGATCTTGAGGCGTTGGGGGCACCAGTTTGCCCTGTAATCGTCTCTAAGGAAGGCCAGCGTCTCTCCCCAGTCTCCAGCAAATATCGACATTTCCCCGTTCATAGCATAAGTCGCCCACTCGAGAGCGATAGTATCCCACAGCCTTCGTAACCAGTCTTGGAAGGTCAGTACATTAACACTCCTCCATCTCTGTGCAATTTGAGTCATAACTGCAAGTGTCAATATCACTCTTGCTCTTTCTCTGCTGCGCGGTTCTCCAACCATTCTCCTGCCCTGGAGGCCCAATAGCACTTGTTCCAGAGGTCTAGTCCCTCCTCCTCCCAATGCTTGATCTTGCCCCCTCTGTACTTCCTCCCAGAATGGAGCTATTTTCGGACACCTCCACCAAATATGTTCGGCTGTTCCCTCTTGCCCACAACCTCTCCAACACTCTCCTGCAATCTCAGGGTTCATTCTGTGCAGGATTTCCGGCGTATAATGCCACCCATATATTATCTTATACCAGGCTTCCTGTGTTTGTGAAGCCTTAGCCAATTTAGGAATTCTCCTCCACAGGCTGGACCATTCCTCCGTTTCCAAACCCCTCCATACTACCCGCTCCCACCTTTTTCATGAAGTGCCATCGCTCGTGGGGGGTAGATTCTTCCAAGATCTTGTAAAGGTTGCCAATTAGACCCTAGGTCCCATCATTTTGTGAGTAAGAATTTCTCAAAGGAGGTGACCTCCTTTGTTGCCGCTTGTTTATTTGGCGAATATAGCAGCCAGTGGCGCAGCTGGGCATACCTAAGCCTCTCCCCTTCACTAATCCCAAAAGCTTCTTTTACATTCCCTAAATGACGGGATTTCACCCACGAATTCTTCTACATCCCCTTCTCCTCCCATTGTGTGAATGCTCCCTTCTCGGTTCCAGGGGTGAAGTCAGTGTTGTTAAATATCGGTGTAAAAGGGGACAGGAAGGACGTAATCCCCCTCCTCTTAGCCAGACTGTCCCAGTTGGACGCCATTAAACCCGTAATAGAGCTTTCATACATATGTTTATGCCCAAGGTCCTTCCTCAACCATAGTTCCTCCCCCAGGTCATATTAGTCACTGCCCTATCCATTCCTACCCATAAAGGCTCCTCAGCCTCCCTCAACCACTCTTATAACCCGCAGCTGCGTTGCTTCATAATATTGTCTGAAATTTGGAAGGGCCAAACCCCCATCCCTCTTGGAGGTCTCTAACAGGCACCTGCTGAGTCTAGCACGTTTTCCTTCCCAAATGAACTCCTTTGTCAAGGATCGAATCTCCCTGAAGAATTTCTCCGGGACTGTCTGCGGGATGGCTTGAAACAAATAAAGCAAACGCGGCAATATGACCATTTTAATTGCGGCTATACGCCCCAGCCAGGAGAAATGTAAAGACCCCCATCTCCTGAGGTCCTTTTTTAAA
The DNA here is from genome assembly GCF_040938575.1 of Ambystoma mexicanum. Lineage (NCBI taxonomy): Eukaryota > Metazoa > Chordata > Amphibia > Caudata > Ambystomatidae > Ambystoma > Ambystoma mexicanum. The sequence goes on from NC_090936.1 coordinate 875,164,347, forward strand.
CCCGTCCAAAAGGGGAAGATAGTTTGCCGCATACCAGCCCTTGAGCATAGGGGTGATCCATACTCCCAAATATTTAATTCCCCCTGGGGACCAAACAAATGGGGTTTCCGTCTTCAGTCTAGCATTTAAGGCCCTATCCAGGGACAAGCCCATAAACTCTGATTTTCCCAGATTGATACGAAGTCCCGAGGCCTCACCAAAGTCTTCAAGTATCTTCTTGCTGGCATCGATTGATTCTACTGGATTGATTACGGAGAGCAGCATGTCATCGGCAAATGCCGTGACCTTATGATGCTTTCCCCCAAATGGAATTCCCTGCACCCCATCCTCGTCTCGTATCAGTTGCAGGAGTGGCTCTAAATATATGGCATAAAGCAACAGGGGCTGGGGACAGCCTTGTTTTGTGCCCCTATTCAGTCTAAAGGCGCGTGAGAGAGACCCGTTTACCATAATCCGGTAATTGGCCTTCACCATGTTTAAGAATTCTCCTCCCAACCCCATCCTCTCCATAGTGTGAAACAGATACGACCACTCCATGCGGTCGAAGGCCTTCTCGGCATCCAAAGAAAGTAGGACCGCGGGAGTGTTAGTTTTCTGCGTTTTTTCCACTAAGTGTGCAACTCGCCAAAGATTATCTGTCGTCTGCCTACCCCGGATAAACCCCGATTGGTCCCGGTGGATTAGCTCCGGGAGCAATCCCTCTAGTCTATTGGCCAGAATCTTCGTATACATTTTGGCATCGATATTGATCAATGCTATCGGCCTATATGATGACCGTTCCAATGGGTCCTTATGTGTTTTCAGAATCAGGGAGATTTTAGCATCCTCCATAGAGGGAGTTATACGTCTGGTATCTTTGAACGTGTTGAATAAGTAGTTCAAGTACGGTGCGAGAAAGGCCGCAAAAGTTCTATAAAACGCGGCCGAATACCCATCGGGGCCCGGGGCCTTTCAAGGGGGGGGGGATTTGAGATCACTTGTCTCACCTCATCTTCTTTAATCTCTTGGTTTATGACCTCTTGGGACTCCTCACTAATTTTGCGTAAGTCAACTTTCCCCAGGAGCTCTTCCTGGGATCGGGACGTGGGGTGCTGTGAGGTGTAAAGTGTCTCATAGTAGGCTGCTAGATGTTCCTGGATGTCCTCGTTGCGTGTTATCCTTTCTCCCGCCTTTGACCTAATGTTACGCTCACCTGGTTCCCACAGGGGCGTCGATCGGACCCGGACAGCTGCGGTCTCCACCAACGTGACGCGTAGTGCTGAGATGACTGTCCGGACTGGCCCGCCTAATCTTGTCTGCTTGATCCGTAGAAGTATTCTCCTGCAAGTGGAGAAAGGGATTTAGCCACCGGTGGATTGTAGTGATGGCCCCCTCCCACTGTTCTCGTCCTCCCCTCTTGTCACATTACTTCGCTGGTTTGAAGGTGCTGGAGGAGTTCCGGAGGAATATTGACTCCGGGGTTTATAAAGTTCAAAGAGTTCAATATGTCCGATTATCACGCTTATTCCATTCCCTTGTTGAATTGCAACTGGTTCAAAAGAATATTGCCTGAAGGCAGCTGATGGCGTTCAGGTGAGAGTCTGTATTACCCACTAATGTCCGGTAAGAGTTGCATGAGTTTAACTTGTTGTTTTCTCCCTTTATAGGTGCGGCAAATGAAGATGAGGCGTATAAAAGGGTAATGCCTCCGGTGGTAAATCGGGTAAGCCTATGGTGGTAAGAGATTGTATTTGTCGGCTCTCTTGGCTCACCTTGTTGTTTCTTTTGTTTTCCCCCAGGTGCTGGAGTTCGGCAAGAAAATGATGGAGGCAGCGCCGGATCGAAAAATGCTGTGAGGACTGGCGAGTATGGCGCGGTGCTGCAGCTGGCGATGCGACGCGTGCAGAAATGAGGTCCTTTCAAGTTCGAAGACGTGATGGATCCGGAATCAGGTAAGGATTGAAATAATGTCAGTGTTCTAACCTTTCCTTCTTCTTTCCTCTTTTGCTAGGAGCTCTGGATTCAAGTCGGGCGTGGCTGAAGACTGCAGACACAGTGAGAGTTACGCTGCTGGATGCAGAATAACGCGAAGCGTGTGTTGCTGATCGGGCGTGGTTTAGATAGCCTCCAAAGTAGTTCCAGGTAAGAAGTTCCCCAGAACCACACCCGAGTAAAATAGTCCCTGTAACAAAATAGTCCCATCCAAGCCTCACGTTGGCTTGGATTCAGTTGCAGCATGGTCTGCATGAGGTAAGTAATGTCTATGAGCCTGGCGCCTATGGCGCCAGGACTGATTTCTATTATGAGCCTGGTGCTTAAGGCGCCAGGACTGAACCCAGCCAGCCCCTAGCCGGTGCTGCTGGGGTTTTAATAAATATCTGGATGCCTGCTCCCGGGGCTGATGGGCTTGGTCCGGATGCCCGGGGGTAGGCATCATGACACCTAAGTGCCCCTATCACCTTTTTGCTGCCTCCCCTCTCAGAAGTCTGGCCAGGAGGGCATCTGTTTTGTTCGCCTTTGCCTGAAATCTTTGCCGTACTGACAGTAAGGCCCCCTGAGCTTTTTTCATTCGGAGGATTCGGAGCTGCCCCTCAACTCGCCTGTACTCTCTCTGGGAGGCTCTATTCGGCATTTTCTGCTCTTAATCGAGCGGCTTCTACTTCCCCCTCCAATTGTCTCTCCAGCTCCTCCATTTGCCTATCTCGATTGGCCTTGGCCGCTATGAGCTCGCCTCTAATAGTAGCCTTAAACACATCCCATCTTACACCCTCAGATGTATCCCCTCTCATTTTCTTCCATGAATTTATTAATTTTACCTTCTATTTTCTCCCTGAGCACCGGGTCTCTCATGAGGGCCGCTGGGTATTTCCAGTTCCAAATCCCCCTCCTGCTTCCCTCCTAGTTTTAGGGGCATAGTGACGATTTTATGTTCTGCTATACCCAGGGGGGCCTACATTTACTTCCTTAACCCGACCCAAGAGGGTCGCTGACACCCATATGTAATATATCCTAGATTGGGTCCCATGCACCCCTGAGAAAAAATGTATAACCTACCTCATCCCCCCCGTGCTTCACGCCAGACATCCCTCAGGCCAAACCCCACCATTCTTTCCCGTACATCTGCTGAGACTGCTCTCTCCATGCCCGTTGCCCTCTTCCCGGATCGATCTCGAGCCCCGTCCCACGCTAAATTAAAGTCCCCCATTACCACCACAGGGCTCCTTGCCATTTTGCCTAAAATTTCAAGGACTGTTTCAGAAACAATTCCTGTCCTGTATTTGGAGCGTATACAACTGTGATTGTGTATGCAGCACCCAGATACAACCCACGCACAATGAGGTATCTGCCCCCCCTTATCCCGGACTATACACTCTTCCCTGAACTGCAATGAGTTTTTAAGCGCCAAAACCACTCCCGCCGTTTTCGTACTAGCTGAGGCCTGAAACATTTGGTCGAAGACCCTAAACCTCAACCTCTTTTGGTCTTTGTATAGTAGATGCGTTTCCTCCAGACCCAATATATCCGGCCCCTCCTCCTTCGTAAACCTCTCCAGTTTTTTCCTACTCAGGGGGGAGTTAAGCCCTCGCACGTTATGGGTTATCCACTTGAATTATCCGGATTGTTGCTAGACCCCTCGTAGGCACCCATTTCTAAGGCTTCTCCATTTAGTATTTCTCCCATTGGCCCCCCTGCGTCTTATACCAAAAAACCTTTCACCCTTGCTCCATTTCAGCCCTGTTACCACCTTTCTCGTGCCCTGGAATTTATCGCCCGTGTTAACCCCCTCAACTCCCCTGACCCCCTCCCAACACCCCCCCCTTACCCAACTGAGGTTTCCCTGCCCCATCCCCCCTAAATTCCCCACTTCCATTACCACCCCCAAGATGTTTGCTCCTTGTTGCTCCCCGCCCGAAAGATAGCTTCTGAGCCCACCACCCCTTTAAATCGGAGATTTATCAGGGAGTCGGCCCGCTGGGTGCACCTTCCCCCTCATTCTGCTTTTCTCTTCTCTCAGGGTGTCCTTTGAGGGCAGGCTTCCTCCTTTTTGTTCTCCCCCACCGTAGACCAATCCCAAGCCCTAGTTGTCTGTCCGTGATCGACTCCCTGTGATCTCTCCGACCTCCTCCCTGTCTCTTCCTGGTGTAGCTCCAAATGCAGCAGGCCCACTCCTTCCTGTGGAGAGGTTATCCTTTTTTGTACCCCCTGCCACTCAAATAGGAGGCCGAAGGGATAGGTCCATTTATACTTAATCCCCTTAGCATTTAGGAATGCCAGGATAGGGTTCATTTGTCATCTCTTCACCAAGGTGCTACTGGCCAAGTCCTGATATAGCTCTATTGTGTGGCCATCGTGGCTTAGGGGTTCTCTCTGCCTAGCGGCTCTCAAGACTGCCTCCTTTTGTGCATACCTGGCGAAGGCCGCTAATGCATCTCTTGGCCTGGCATTTGCTTCACTGTTTATACGGCCCACCTTATGGACTCTATCCAACTCCACTGATTCCGGGGAGGATTCATCCAGTAGCCTTGCAAATACTTCCTGCATTGTGCCCTTCAGATCCTTGTCTTGGACTGCCTCTGGTAGCCATTTCAACTGAATGTTGACTCTCCTAGACCTATTTTCTAAGTCCTCCATCCTCCGCTCCAAGTTCCTTGTTGCTGTGTCGAGTCTTTCAATCGCTTCGCTATTCTCTGTGATCTCCTTGCACCCCTCCTGCAGGCCCTTTTCTAGAATGTCCGTTCTTTCACCTAGATGGCCCACCTCTTGCCTCATTTCCGCCACCGCCTGACTTATCTGAACAGCTGAATTTGATTTTGGAAGGTCTTGACTAAGTTGTTCTGGAGGGTTAGCATCTCGCCATGGAGGTCCTGACGTGACGTCGCTTTTCTCCTGGGGGTCCGCCTGCTCCTCACACTCCTCCCTGTGCTGTCACAAGGTTGGGAGGGTGCCTAGGGTCTCTGCTTGCGACAGGCCACCCTTAGTCTGCTTGTTTTTATTCTTCAAGGACATTCTCGAATTTGGGGCACAGGGCTAACAATCCCCGTCTAGGGCAGTACTAAGTTGCCCTGGCAGAAATATCCTCCATTACTGATCCAAACATTCAAACAAATAGCCGTCTTCTCATGTGGCACCTACTGCTCCTCCATAACTTTTTGTATCATCCGGCTTGAGATGCAGTTAGTAGTGAGGTAATTTTGTATGTGCTGTCTCGCTCTGACTTGAGAAGCGGACCGGGCCAGTTTCTTGGGGGCCCACGGCCACTCCCCAGTCTCCCACTCTCTTGCTCACTCGGTCGACCAGATGGGGGTGGGTGGGGCCCACTCAACACTCCACTCTGACCATATGCCCGCGTATCTTATCTGCCGCAGCCCTGCTCTGTCTAACACGGCGGCCGGTCCCCGGCGGTGTTGTCACTCCTCAATGCTGCTGATCGGGAGGCGCAGCCTGCACTGGAAGCTTGTTCCAGCGAGCCCTCTTCAGGGGACCACGTTGACCTTCCCGACAGCTGCCGTTGCCGGCCTCTCCCGCTCGCCTCCCGCCGCACAGGTCCGCAGGATCCTCTTCAGGGCAGCTGTGTTCTTCCTGCCTGGATGCTGGGGGGCCGGTCCTCCACTGCGGTCCCGCTCATCTGCTGGGCCCGATCCGCTCTCCGCAAGAGCACCGTTGCTGACCGGAGCACCTCGAGCCCAAGGAGGTCCCCTCCTCCACCGCACTCAACCCAAGCTCCCCCCTGGTCACGGAGGGTACTCCACTATTCCCGGCAGGCTGCGCCCTCCCTGGGCGACCGCGTTTCTTCCCCGGCACCAACTACTGCAGATCTTCCGCTTTTTCTCTTCCCCCCAGATCCGCGGGATCTCCTCCAAGGCAGCCGTGCCTTTTATTTCTCGGGTGCTGGGGTCCGGTCTGCTTCCGTGGACCCGCCCGCCACTCGGGCTGGATCCGCCTGCTGCTAGGAAGCCGTTGGTGGGCTGGAGCTCCTTCAGTCCAGGGAGGCCCCTTCTGCCGCCACACTCAGCCCGGACGTCTCCCTGCTCATGAAAGGTGCTGCACTCCTCTTGACTGCCTTTGGGTTTTCCTCTCCTACCTGGGCGGACACCTCACCGTTGCAGATGGACAAACCGGGTGGTGGAACTGCTTAAAACCGCTTGAGGGCTCCGGAGCGCCGTCGACCCGTTTATCTCGTGTCGGCGGCCATCTTGAAGCCCTCTGTTCAGTTTGTTGATGGCGCATGATTAACTAGGGCTTCGGGCAGGCTTGTGCGCAGTGACCTGTGGGCTTCAGGTGGTGTAGGGTGGCAATGCCATGGGCAGAAAGTGACAGGGGGGGGGCTGTCATGTGAAATGGGCAGAGTATGTGACATTTTTAAGGTGGTAGTACGATTGTAGTTAGTGGTGGCATGCAGCAGATAGCTGATAGGGCGGACTGTTGGCTCCTGGCCGCCAATTTCTTGACAGGGCCAGACTGGGGTAGAACTAGGCCTTTTGTCTAGGCCTTTGGTGGGGGGGCGGCATTACCTGTTGGCTCCTGGGCGAATCTGGATGGAGAGGCTACCTTGATTTGACGGAGCCTGGTAGATGTGGGATCAGCGAAGGTGGGCTATCTGTGCTGTTGCTCAAGGAACACAGACAAAGTGAGGCTCAGGGGGTAATACCTGTAGTATCAAGGGTGCCTAGATTTCCGTAGCAAGTGCAGTTATTGGCTGGCTAAGGAGTAAAAGCAGGGTTGGTAACAGCTGAATTCGAATTGCATAGGAAAAGGTCAAAGCAGCTACTATTACTAAGCCTCAAGGTTTGTATATCAGAGAGATGGTGTAGGGCCTGACGCACACAAAGCGAGAAAAATTGTCTGCATACATGTGAGAGCACCGAAGTTTGTTTTTTCAACAAGGCACTGGGAGCATACAAAACGAAAATGGCTGGAAACATTTGAGGGTGCCTAAACCCGCTGTTGTGTCAGCGGGTGTAGATTCAAAGGATCCCTTCCAAATTCACCAGGGGAAAAAAATTGTACAAGGGGTGCTCGAGAGAGCAGTGTTCCCTAGGGTAACGGAAGATGCTGGGAAGGAATTAACAGATCGAGGAACTCTAGGCTTTGGGGAGGCTGATGAGACACATGAAAACCCTCAAGACCCTCAACCCAAAAGGGTTGAGGAAGAAGAAACAAACTCATCCTGACCAAGCCTTTGCCCAAAGGAATGACCCATTGTTGGCTGAAATTTTTTTGCAAATTCTACCTGAGCAAGAGGGCCGTAAGAGAGGAGTATGGACGACTTGCATGTGTCATAACGCATGGCATGCAGACATTCCAAATTAAAAAGATCATCCAAAAATACAGGCATATGGCACACTTATATCTACCTGAGGAATTACCTCCACGGTTTGCGTTCAAACGCGCTAGGAATATAAGTGAGGATTTAGTTCACTCTCAGTTTATTAAAGAGGCCACAAGAACTGTCCTTTGGAACCTACGCACCATCATTATCCATGCAGCAACCTCGTAGCCTGCAAATTCACTACCAAAATACAAACAATACAAATTGGGAGCAGGACCTGGACGCAACAGGTCATGATCAACTGTAAGTCGAATCAAGTAGTGTATTGCATAAAATGGCTGTGCGTTTTTTTTAATATGTGGTGCAAACAAGGAGAACTGTGAACACATGTATTACTGAGCACAGATCCAAAATCCGGTGTAATAAGCGAACAGCTCCCCTTGTGGAGCACTACATAGAGGCCAGACATACACCCGATGACCTATTTTGGTGGGTACTAGAAAAAGTGAAAGGGGGACCCCAATATACCAAGACGCCTATTGGACCTTGGATGTTGCTGGATCCACAGACTAGACACTTTCAATCATGGACTGAACCAATAATTTTTGCCCCAGGCTATGTAAACACTCTAGCACCTGGTACTTGCAACCCTGTACTTGGCCCCTTGTATTCACAACATAAGCCCAGAGGGTGCAATGTCTCGGGGCGCACTTCCAACAACAGCAGACCCTGCCCACGTAGATCTGCTGTGTCCCACCACAGACCTGCAACCTAACAACCAGCCTTTCATCAACCAATGTTTTTTCCAGCCTCTTTGAAACTTGCTGTGCAACCATTTATTCCAATGTTACTATCGGCCTCACACATCTGTACATTTACAATTTAACTTTGTGATTATGTACCCTGGTACACGTGAACGCCTGAAGTTTCATCATTATGCCCCTGCATCTGCGTTTCCTTAGCAACAACCAAGTGAAATATCAAATTATGGCTCTGTGCCCAATTTAATCACAGCACACGCAGTAAGCGCTGTCATAAAACAGCAGACTGTGTGTGCTTTTCTTCCTTGTAAGACAAACTTGTTGTTTTTCATTTGTTTGTGACACTTGTCGGAAAGCGAATAATGAATGTGCCCATCGGGGCACACAAAGACTTACCCATTGGTGCTCCATCTCTGGATAGCCACGCCCCCCTACCTACGAGTATGTCCCGTACCTGCTCTCCCTGACGACGACGCTGCCAAGTGAAAGGATAGTTCCTAGCTCGGTATGTTACTCAATCACAATATAGCATATGCAGTATCCTTGGCAACCACATAAAAACGAACATTACGATTGGACGCGTCTCTACAGTTCCGATGCCGATTCACATGCGGCAGTTCTGTTTGTCTGCACCGCTCGCTCCCAGGCTTCATACCAGGCTGGTATCTTTCAACATTTTCTATACCCACCCCCTCCCCCCACAGGCTATCTATATCAAGCCTTCACATACCGCGATTGATTATTACCGACTAATGCGCCTCCCTCCTGTTTGTGCCTCTTATCCACCTAGATGCAGCAGGACTGTACTTTCTACATGACCGCACCAACAATATTTTGCTTTGCAGACCAATTTATACAACATGAAGCCAGACATTGGTAAGCTTCCACTTATCCACTTGTATTTCTTTATCTCTCCCTTTATTCTGACTATGAGGACTTGTTTGACTCATGTTCTACACAGTCTGAAACTCATGGGGCAACCTCTTTGCCTGTCGTTTCAGAGATTTGCCATTCCGGCCTCCCAAAGATCAAACTGAGGGAGCAATTTTTTCCCTATTCCCATTAACATTTTGCTATGCGCATAATTGACGCTGGCCACAGCCTAGCTGTAGATGTCCCCACCTGAACCACACGCAGGGTGCCATACCCCCCTAAACCCCCTGACCCCCACGTATTAGGAGACATATAGTTCCGGTACCCAGGGTAAACTAATCCTTTGGTGTCCCCCCTTTTTCAAGCCGATACTTATCCTCTTAATGCTTGATTTGTCGCAAGTGACCGACCTTTCCCTTGTAACCCCAATACACCTATACATGTGTTTGCAGGGTCCTTAAAGCTATGCCCTGACGAAGGTGGCCAAACAGTTGAACGCTGCCAAAAATGTGACCAACACGGGGGCTTTCTTGAACTTTGCCTACATTATTTTCATCCCAGTGCCAATTGGTTCCATTATTATTTGATGTCGCGTAGGCAGGCCCAACGACTCTCCGTCTTTAGAAGTACTTTCAGAACTAGAAGGGTCAGATTGACTGAATCCCTAAAGAAATATGAGTCATTAACTATTACCCTCTACTATTCATATCAATGAAGAACTGTATATGATTTCTCCCTGTATGTTCTCCATTTGAGAAAAAATTGGGTCTCCTAAAGTGTCCTGTATATGATGATGCAAATTACTGAATATTCATGAAGTGCCTTTAAACATTTGATGATGAACGCATGTGTTTATTAGATCTTTAGGAGCTATTTGTCAACCGCATCCACTCTGTCTCTTGGCTTTCTATTATCTCTCTTCAAAAAGATTTCTCTAACAGGGTCTTTTCTTCTTTTAACTGGCTCTTGCCGTCTCTCATTTTTTTCTTCTTTTTTTTAATCCTTCCTATCTTTGGCATGAAAGGAAGTTTTATATGCATTAAATATATTTTTTTTTTATAACCACATAAATAATTCCTTGTTATTGCATACATGGTGTATCAGAGTATTTCTACGGCACATTGTTGGTCTAAATGTTTTGAAATTCAATACTTTTACATAATAAGGTCAAATCCATGACCAATCAAATGTCGACATTGGTGGCAGGGATCCTCTTTGTTTTCTTCTAGTCTACTTTGGCCTAACTGCTACCAATTGCTAAGGGCACCCAATTATTTGTGTTTAACTTTTTTTCGTTTTGAAACAATGGTTACTATACCGAGGACACCTCACTTCAGAGTGCATAGTAAAAAGCCAGTTATTCATCCCTAAAAGTCATAAGCAGGTGGTCCTAGAAATAACCCATTCCCATCTGACAGCAGGTTATCTTGGACAGACAAAAACTCTAGCCCAAATCCTGAATACGTTTTACTGGCCTGGAAGTCATGCTGACATTAAGATCTTTGTTCAGTCTTTTGCAATCGGGCCAAAAGACCAGTTCCCTCAGAGCCACTTCCAATCATTGAAGTTCCATTCTCAAGCATTGGCGTGGACATTATGGAAACCCTTGGAAACATCAAAGTTAGGAAATAAGTACATCTTGGTGATAGTTGAATATGCCACCCGATATCCAGCAGCCTTTCCCCTTGGAGCCAACACCACCCACCAGATCTTAAAACACCTACTCCCTTTCTTTTCGCGAGTAGGGTTTCCCAGAGAAATCTGACAGATCAGGGCTCTACATTTATGATAAAACTCATGGAGAAAGTAAAAGAACTGTTAATTACCACTCTTAAAAACCTCTGTATATCACCCTAGAAACAGATGGTCTTGTTGAAAGATTTAACAAGACCCTGAAAACCATGTTACAAAAAAGAGTAGAACAGAATGGCAGAAATTGGGATCAAATGATTTGTTGGGCTTTCTTTGCTGTAAGGAATACTCCCGAGGCTTCTAAGGGGAGTCTACCCATTCAAGGTACTTTACAGGCGGGAACCTCGAGATATCCTGGATGTTTTGAGAGAAACATAGGAAGAAAGGGAAGCAGCCCCAATTCCACTCTCCCAAATTGCACACCAATTTAAAAGAACACATGCAGGTAGTTAGATCCTTAGTAGAAACCCAAATGGCCAAGGCACAGTAACAGCAGAAAAACTCTTATGACAAAAAGGTTACCTTAAGCTCCTTCTCAATAGGCCAAAAGGTCTTGGTATTGCTGCTCACTTCTGAAAACAAATTCCTCTCCTAGCAGCACAGACCATATGAGGTATTAGAACAAAGAAGCCCTTGTAACTACATCATTTCCCAACCTGACCGCCGATTAAAGACCCAGGTATAATAATAATAATAATTTAGAATTTATATAGCGCTACGAACCCTCAGGTATCTGAGCGCTGCTTATTATTACCCTTGGTGTGTGGTGCTCATTTATCGACCTCGGAAGGATGAGAGGCTGAGTTTGGCTCTGCCGGGATTCAAACCTGCGTCAGCACAGATGTCAAACCGAGCGCTCTACTCGCTGTACTATCGGACCGGACCAGTATATCATGTTAATCAACTAAAATAATGGAGGGAAAATCCTACAGAGTCTGCGGCCACTATTCTATCCTGTCTTGTTACCTGAAGACTCTGGTAAGAAATTCCTGATTCCACCTGAACTTGGCAATAACCAAAAGCAATATCTATATGACCTCAGACGCCAATTACCTGATCTATTTAGGGAGGAACCAGGTAGAGTGAAGGATATCTGGAAGAAGCTCTGAACTTTTTTTAAAACACTATTTATTTTTTTAACACTATTCATTTTTGATGCTGACATCCCTATATATTACATGCATTTAGTTGTGAGGGCAAGTATAGATTTTGGACAGGCGGATGTTTTACTTTGGCCTTCCTGATGCAGACTATCCTTAGATTTCTTTACGTTCGGAAATCCCATTTCAGAATAGTGAAAGTTTGGCATTATTCAACCCTACCTTTTGAGTTAATTAAACTTTGTGCAAAGAAATTGTACCTGCTGTCTGTGTCTGACTCATGATGCCTTCACAAGGGACTGCCTCTCTCAGATTAGAAGTGCTAACCATTGTATACCATCGTTCAAGCCCACTTCATGGGCCCTGAGGCGGGGATTCTATTTTTGTTCCGAGGTCAGCAGTCTGTTAGCTATCAGAAGGCTGTGAATGTCTGGTTTCAGTTGGTCTTTGACCAATCAAGTGAGGTATCTGGCCCATGGCTTTGCTCCATAAATTGTTGTACTAGAGGTTCTGTCAGGACCTGGTTCTTGATCCTACTCTGGTGTTCACAGATCCTCAAAGCCACCTTTCTGCATGTCATCCCTATAAATAACAGGTTGCAGCAGCATTTAAAGGAATGGTTCGTCCAAAGATTTTTATTTAAAAAATAGATAGGCAATATTAAAAAAAAAACGATTGTCATTTTTTTTTTTCGAAGTCCCTATGTAAAATTTTGAGCAATTCAAGCTCAAAAATGTGCAAAAGCAAGCACATGGGCGCATCCATTTTGTGTAATGGATGCCCGCCTGTGCTGGCTTTTGCTTTTGCGGCACTAATGAAGGAAAAGCCAGCCAGCTGTAGTAAACAAAAGCTACCACTGGGTGGCTTTTCCTTCATTGGTGCCGGGATTCGGAGGACACGGACCGGAGACTACAGGCAGAAAAGCTGCAGCTGCCTCTCGGTAAGTGCTATTTATTTTTTTTTTTAAAATAAGCACTAGCTGCGTTTTTTTTTCTTTCTACGTTTTCCGGGCTGGAGGAGCCCGGAAAACTTGGAAATAAAACCGCAGTTTTAAAAATGTTGTATTTATGTTTGCGGTAGCTTTTGAAGCGACCGCAAACATAAATACAACGTTATTGTGTTTGAAAACGCTGCGGTTTTTCTTTCTAAGTTTCTGAGGCTCCTCCGAGCCTGAGAAACTTAGAAAGAAAAACTGCAGCGTTTTCAAACACAACTGCGTTGTATTTCTGCCTGTGGGGAGCCCTAAAGCCCCAAATGGGAAAGCAGATTTAGGCAGAAACACCGGGGCATGTAAACACAACCGTGTTGTGATTCTGCCTGCCTTTGCTTTCACTTTGGGTCTCCTGTGCTCTCCTGGGGGAGCACCAGAGACCCAAAGTGATGCCCACGGCATGCAGAAACACAATGCGGTTGTGTTTGAAAACGCTGCGGTTTTTCTTTCTGAGTTTCTCAGGCTCCTCCGAGCCTGAGAAACTTGGAAAGAAAAACCGCAGCGTTTTCAAACACAACCGCGTTGTGTTTCTGCCTAAATCTGCTTTCCCATTTGGGGCTTTAGAGCTCCCCACGGAGAGCCCTAGAGCCCCAAATGGGAAAGCAGATTTCCCATTTGGGGCTTTAGGGCTCCCCACGGGGAGCCCGAGAGCCCCAAATGGGAAATCGGCTGTAGGCAGAAACACTGCGGCATGTAAACACAACCGTGTTGTTTCTGCCTGCCTTGGCTTTCAACGCAGCTAGTGTTTATTTTTATTTAAAAAATAGCGCTTACCGAGATGCAGCTGCAGCTTTTCTGCCTGTAGTCTCCGGTCCCCGTCCTCCGCGTACAGCACCAATGAAGGAAAAGCCACCCAGTGGTAGCTTTTGTTTACTACAGCTGGCTGGCTTTTCCTTCATTAGTGCCGCAAAAGCCAAAGCGAGCACAGCGGCGGGCACCCATTTCACAAAATGGATGCCCCCATGTGCTATCTTTGAGCTTGAATTGCTCAAAATTTTACATAGGGACTTCGAAAAAAAAATGCCAATCGTTTTTTATTTTTATATTGCCTATCTATTTTTTAAATGAAACATTTTGGGCGAACCGTTCCTTTAATGCTGTAGATGATGTTTGTTGCATTACAATTGGAGAATTTGTTGTGTCCAGTGGAATGTGTTGTGTAAAAAAAATCCTTGTGGTGACAGTGCACATGCAGTGCAATTCCCGCAGGGGTGGTGTCCAACCAAGTGTGCCATCTGTGATCTCAAGGCTGCTTTAATGGTGGTTTGCCCTAGATTTTCCTTTGGGGCTCCAAATTTGGCATGGACTAGCATGTCCCCGAGGTTTTTTCCTCTTTTTAGAGGAAAAAATTGTTTTCTTGTTATACACCCTGTGTTGGTCACGAGTTGCCAATATTTGTTCACTATTTTTTTTTAACCGGGTAGTGTGCCTTAGGAAGGTATTTTCACACACAATCCTGTCTTGTGTTGGGCCTTGTTTACGGGGAGTCAAGAGAGCACACCATGGCAAATCTAGCTCTCTTGCCTTCCATGGGTAACCTTTCTCCATTAATCTCAATTTTAGTATTTGGGCCTGTTCGGTGTAGTCCTCCACCAGAATGCAATTTCGTCCTAATCGCAAGAATTGCCCCACGGGTAAGTTCTCGTTTAATGCTCTGGGGTGCTGACTTTTATAAAACCGTGTGTTTTGGTCTATCGGCTGTTCTTTTACAAGCATGTAACCATTCTGAGCACAGCAATCAAGGTTGAAGATTAATAGGCATGGGGTAGAAAGCACAGACGAGTAGGAAACCTCACTTGGACAGCTGTATCACATTATGGGTTCCTTCTGCTGTAATCCTGACCTATTCTACCCATAATTAAGAACTCCTATGACAAAAGTCAGTTGGCTACCCCCCAGGCCCTCCAGCTCCCACCTTAATCTGCTTTCTCACCAGACCTCTACTGAGTCAGTCTCTCTTCATATCCACCATCAGTTACTCTCCACACTGCTACCAATGTTTGTAGCTTTCTAAGAGCCACCACTGGTATAGGACTCTGAGATGCCAACTTCAGTGGACCCGCAAAGGTTTAACACTGAACTCTCACTTGGTATCAAGTCTGAGCAGTAAGGTTTAAACTAATATCGGGGCCTTGGTGTAAAGTGCAGTTAAAATACACAAGGGTTTATCAAGCAGTAGATTGCCCACATAGTTAAGCATTCACTTAATTGTTTAACCTCATGGTTGCATTAAGCTAGACTACAGTAAGAAAGACACACAAACCTATAAACATATCCAATTGAGGGACACACCACACTTTAGAATTAAAACCATTATAAACAATTACTATTTCAATAACCTGAAGTGGGAGGGGAGGGAGATGTGAAAACAAGTTATTGCACTCTTTATAAGTAACCAGCAGTCCTCTTATCTTAATGTATCGTCTAACTTAGGAACAAGGGTTCAACAGAGTTAAAGGCGAGTAGCCAGGTGTGGACTACATTGGAGGAGTTTGAGGAGTTGACAGTTCTCCCATAGGAAGCAATGGGATCAATGAAATAGTGCTTTAGTCAGTGACACAATTCATATTTCAATAGTAGGTTTCCTGCCAAGGAATGGGGAAGCTACCAATCCTGGTCATCTAGAGGGACCCCAAATAAGATTCCTGTACCCAGGGCTCACCATCAAAGATGAGGCAAGGGTAGCTGTAGGGTAGGACCTTACAACAAATGTTTGCCAAATAGGTCATAACCCGACCACATTGGACAATTAAGTCTAGGCTGTTGGACAACTGATGTCGCCATAGATTCTTGTGTTGAACATCTGTTCACAGGTTCAGGGTTTCCCTTGTTTGGCAATTCTGACTGCAGGGTTTGGCGATTTGACAATTCTGGTCTCTCAGTGAGCTAACGGTTCTGATTATTACCAGGCTGAACACAGGATGAAGATTAACTTGGGCTTCTACAGCATTGGAGGACCTAAACAATGCCACATATCAAGTGTCCCTGCACACCTCTTATTTTTGGCACAGAGCAGCAATTTCCATGGCCAGGGAACAGGAGAAATCCCCTCTTCAGACTGTGATGTGGATTTGCACTACAGGCCAATTACTCTTCAAAGGTCCAGGACGATGGCCTTCGCAATTTAGGAATCGGAAGAGTTCCAGCTTTCACCCGAGACCTCTCATACTCTGGATCCTTGGCTTCAGTGGTCAACTAAAGAAGTGGCTCCAGATTGTCTCCTGATGTCCAAACTGTGGGGCGGGTTTACACCTGCCGGGTGAGTTGCACCATTCAAACTCTGGGCAACTGTCCGATCATGGACAGTTCGGGTAGGGTCATGACCTTATACAAAGTTCGGGATGTGTATTGATGCTACCTGCAGTCCCTTACCTAACCTAAATCATGTTAAATGAATACAAATGCTACTTCCCGGGCTCGACCCAGAGCCTGTAAAGAGGATGCCCAAATATGTCAGTTTCCTAAACCTGCCCATAAGGAAGCCTGCCAAATGAAAAGTGAAGAAGAAAGACTGTGCTTAATCATGGACATCCATTTTGAGCATTGTAGTGAACAAAAGCCTACCATGCAGTAAAAAGGTGCACAGATGATATCAAAAGGTACCTCTGCCGCTAGTCTATCTGGGCTTTAATAAGTATGGTAAAAATGTGCATGCAGTAGAAGGAAAGGGCAAACACATGGTTCCCCTACACTGCTGTCCTGGAGGAAGATGGTAGTTCTACAGCAGTGACTTAAATGGGGCAGCGTCCCCACCCACCTGCACTGGTAGCCGTTAAGGACTCACTAGTGCTGCTTGAAACCAAGTGAGTTAAGCAAGGGTGTAGGGTTATAAAGGATATCACTCTCAGAAATCACATCCGGGTCTAAAGACGGTCAACAGATATTCTGGGGGTCCCATTGAAGTAAATGTAGGGGGGGAGGGTGGTCACAAAAACCAAACCTCTTTTCAAACAGCGATCGTGTGCCATGTATTTACTTTTCCCCATTATTCCCACACTGAATGCCAAGGATAGAGTGCAGAGTCAACTCCCAAGTGAGTTTCTTAGTAGTAGCAAAAGAGGGCATGTGAGTTAAAGCCATCTACCAGGGTGGGGCCATCCTGAAGCTTTTTTTTTTTAAAGTCCTTTTTATTAGTTTTCATAACAAAATTGCACAAAAGAACAGTGGTTCCACAAATCAACCCCCTCTCTCATACATTGTCCACAAAGCTACTTCTCTCCACCACAGGTACATAGGTCTATACATCTCCACTTGTCGTGCAACAGCACTCTTCACCGTGAACATGTTTCCCCTTCTCACAGAAGCACCCATCAATCCATGATAACCGTTGAACATCCCCACCCCAGTCATTTACCTTTATTGTTCATGAAATCTCCTCCCACAAATCCACCACAGAATTTGGGCAATAAAGTAGTGCTTATAAGGGTCCCATACGTCCCTTGGCCCGGCACTCGGATGCATCACTCTTCCGTATTCCAGTTCCATCTCATTGCAATAAAGAACGTCCCCTTTCCATTGTTCCACCTTAGGTCCACCCCAAACCATTGCCACTCTCCTCTTGGCCAAAAGTAACAGCCCTACTAATTTCCTCACCCTGCTGTGAATTGATCTAGAATTACCCAGCAGAGCAATCTCTGGTGATAGTTCCACCCTCTCCCCTATAATGTTGCTTATTATCTCAAATACTTTTCCCCAAAATAGCAACACCGGAGGGCAGCTCTATGCTACATGTATAAAATCTGCCAGTGTGTTAGCACATTGAGCGCATTCATCTGAGGTGTGTGGGGGAAAATCTGTGCTACACCGCTTGGGTATAATCGAACTGATGTAAGTACTTTAAATGAATCTGCTTAAATCAGCTGTTAAGTGGTAACTTTCTGGTTTGTACACAGCAATAGCTCCACACCTCTTTGCATAGAGAGCCCCCGAAAAGGACTTCTCCGAGAGGACTCCACCCATCCCACCCAGACATCCTGTATCTTACTGTAAAGGGAAGACCGTTTTACCAGGATCCACCCAGTCTAGCATCCCGTCCAATATAGCCCCTCTTGCCCCCTGCTCTTAGGTCCCGCAAACAAGATATACCCAGCCGTTTCATGCGGTTTACAAATCCCGGCTCGCTGGTCAATGACAAGACTGTAACATGTATGACTGGAAGTTTCGGGGAGTAGACAACTTCACACTTTGCTTTCCTCTCAATGCGAACCCATGATCTACATGTCGGCTCCACCATGTTTCTGCTTTAGGTGCATCCTGAACTTTTTTGATTTTTGGAACAAAGAATGAGGTTGGTAACTCATAAAAGTGAGCTATATTGCCTCACTTTCTTAATGCTCCATGCTAAAATGGTACAGTGCTTGTGTGTTCCTCTACTGGGCCCTGCCTACTGCACACCAGAAACTGCCATGTAGTTTGGCAGCATCAGAGTAGTATATTCATTCCTGATAAACAACCTTCTGTAATCTAAACTAATTTCAACCACCGGCCGTCCTTAGTGGGGTCCCATGATCCCAATTATATGTATCTGTATATCCTGTGATAAATCCTGCAGAGTCATCACTGATTCCCCAGTGATTTCCACCCACATGGCCAGGGGACGGCAGCCGCTACCTGATCCTGACCCTGTGGGTGGTACTAAGAGGGAGGATCATGTGCGGGGGACGACTACCGGGAGGAGGTAATGACTTTATTAAGAGGGACACAGTATTTCCCCCTTCCCTATGAGGAAAACCCTATGACCCCATACCTCATAAACACACCTAAAATCTCATATATCTAATGTTTTTCCAAATAAAAATCCCAAACAATATTGCTTTAGAAATCCTATAAATTCTATGGACTCCAACTCCCGTAAAGCCTCAGGTACTGAGATGAGGCAGAGGAAGAATGAGTTAATGCAGACGAAGAAACACAAAGTTAAACGTGCGTACTAGTTGTTTGGATGCAACACAAGTGTGCAGTACATTTAAAAATGGTGTCCACACTCAAGAAGAGAGCTGAGCCAGAAAGGAAGGCAGAACCCGAGAAAGAAGCAGTACGGGAAAGGACTGTGCTGGAGAAGGCAGGCATTTCCAATCTGCCGCTCGCAATTACATACCAGTGTTACCGGTGTGGTGCCAGGCCAGGAGAGTAGCAGTGGGCACCGGGGAGGACCGTATGAGTACCGGCAGCAGAGCTATCAGAGAGCCACAGTCTTGCAGAGCAGCAGCAGCCTTGCCGGCGTGTGAGCGCGAAGTGGCCAGGAGCGCTAGAGGAAGGTCTGCAGAGCAAGGGATCCTGTCCCAGAGAGGAAGCTTCATTGCAGCAACGCGCCACAGGTCAGGTATGCTGCAAGATACCACTGAGTCTGGCCAGAGCCATTGGGGACCCCGGGGCATACAGACAGGCATGTAAGCCAATAAGAATATTTGAATAACGACCAAGTAAAGTACAAAGACAGAACTTGTATATATGGGTAAAGTTGGAGAAAGTGTTACCACAAGCAAATTTATTTAATCTATTTATAAAGCGCTGGGACGAAGCCCGTAGGCATGGAAGCGCTTAGATGGGGACAAACAACATAAAACATTCGGGTCAGGCCTCTGAGGCTGCAGTCAACATGGCTCAAGTAGAAATGTATTCAAAGAGGATAGTTTTCAGCTTATGCATAAAAGCTGGTAGGGACGAACAGGATCTGAGGTCATGTGGTAAAGCATTTCACATACGAGGGGCTGCTATAAGTCGACATCCAGCTGAGACCAGACTCTGTTTTTTCAGGGGTTGGGGGGGGGGGCGTCTGCAGGAGGCATGAGTTATTAGAACTCTGTGTATGCCTAATGGGGAGCCAGGAGAGTCGGTTGGAAAGATAATCTGGGCTTTTCCCATAAAGACGGGCATGTTTAATGTCTGAATGTGATCCGCTTAACAATAGGTAACCAGTGTAGTGGTCTCCTCGCCTCCATAATGTGGTCATTTTTTTCGAAGCACCTTGACATCTCGAACTGCATTGTTTGGTACCACTTGTAGGCAATTTTTTTCACCTTTGCTTGTGCCCGGGAGCAGTAGTCAATACGAGCTCATATGATGGCACGGGCTAAAGTAGCACAATTTAGACATGTCAAGGAAGGAGTCTAATGTTTGTTTGTTTGTTTATTTTATTTGTATAGCGCTGCAGACCGTGGGTAGATGTGCGCATAGAGTTCAGTTACAGGAATGAGGTATGCATTATACATGGTGCAACAATTACAAATTACACCAATTTACATTATTTACAAAACTTCAGCATGTGCATAGGAGATTCAGAGGTGATCGCTACTCTTTGTTCAGTATCCAGCGAATAACCTGTTTCCTAAAGATGTGGAAAGACTCAATGGTTTTGATATTGAGGGGTAGGGAGTTCCAGAGAAGTGAGGCAAGCACTGTGAAACTGGAGCCGCCTGCTCCATTTAATGTGAATCTAGGCACTACCAAGCATAAGGAGTTGGATGACCTGATGATTCTGGGAGCAGATTTCATAGTGAATATGTTGGTGAGATATGGTGGGGCTAGGTTGTTTAAGGCTTTGTAGGTGAGGCAGATGGTTTTGAGGTCCATTTTTTGTTGTATTGAGAGCCATTTGCATGCTTTCCTAGTTGTGGAAATGTGCTCTCGTCTTGGGATGTTGAGTGCTGCGCGCAATGCGTTATTCTGGAGAACTTGGAGTTTGTTAATTATTTATTGGTTGGCACCTAGTCCAGTTTGGACTGTATGAGTGCTCTGGCAAGTGTGAGGCAGCTATGGGGCGAGAGGAAAGGTCTGCAGGCTCTTATCAGTTTGCCAGTGTAGGCGGTGGCTGATGCAGTCATATTAGTTTGTTTGGTGAGGTTGGTGTTGGCATCATAGTAAAAGCCTAGGGTTTTCACACTATTAATAATGGGGATGGTGTTACCATCAATAATGTTTTTGTAGTGAGGACTGAGTTTGGACAGGTTGCTGGGAGAGCCGACTAGGAGAAGCTCCGTCTTCTCATCATTTAGACAGAGGCCATGAGTGGCCATCCATGCCTGAATGATTGAGAAGATTTCATTGATTCGGGTGGCGTCTGTGTTGTAGTTGCCTAAGATAGTTAGGAGTATCTGGGTGTCGTCTGCATAGTTAGTGTAGGTGACACCCAGACGGTCCAGTTTGTCGAATAGTGGCTTTGTAAATATGTTGTACAAAGTCAGGGAGACACAAGAGCCTTGTGGGACTCCGCATGTGATGGAGATGGGGTCTGCTGCTGATGTGGTGGAGAAGACTCTCATGGTTCTGTTCGCTAGGAAGGATTGTATCCAGGAGGTGGCGGAGGGGTGAAATGTGCTGCGATAGATAGGTGGCTGCAAAGGATTTCATGATCGACTAAATCGAAGGCTGCCGAGAGGTCTAGTAGGAGTAGGATAGCGGCCTTGCCTTTGTCTTGAATTTCATCAATCTAGCTTTTGAGGTCCACAAGGGCAGTTTCTGTATCATGTAGAGGTCTGAAGCCAGATTGACGTATACCTAGGAGTTGGTTGGATTCTAGATGCTCCTGGATTTGGAGGTAAGCGACTTTGTCCAATATTTTTAGCAGGAATAGGACAGTTGTGATGGGTCTATAGTTAGTGGGTATGGCTGGGTCGAGTGATTGTTTTTTTTGCAGGGGGAGAACCCAGGATTGTTTTAGGTTGCTAGGGACTGAGTTATTAGCGATGGAGAGGTTGATGAGTTTAGTGATGAAAGGGGAGAGGTCTCTGGCTGCATCTTTTATTATCTGGGCGGGACTGCTGTCCCCTTTGCAATTAGATGGTTTTAAGGAGGAGATGATTTTTTGGACTTCTGTAGTAGGGACTTTTTTAAAGGTGAAGCCTGTATTAAGATCGATGGGTGAGGATGAGCTTCGGCTGGTAGACTTACTACTAAAGAGTTGTTGGCGTTTGTCCTCAATTTTAGTTTGAAGTCCTATGATTTTGGAGTTAAGGGCGTTCTGGATGCTGATGCACCAAGGCTTGTCTTTTATGCAGGTGTCTGTGGGTGGATTTGGGTTCTGAATTTTGAAGAGTTATTTAGTGGAAGAGCCTGCCTGATCTATCCTGACGTTGTAAGTGTCTTTTTTTGGTGCGAATTATCTCTTTTTTGTATAGGGCGGATGTATTCCTGAGGTTGTATTTGTTTTCCACTGATGGGTTAGTTTTCCATATGAGTTCTAGTTTAGCTTTCTGTTACCTAAGTAATTTAAGTTCTGGGGTGTACCACGAATTTAAATGGGCTATTGGTTTACTTTTGCGTAGTTTCAGGGGGGCAATGGTATCGATGGCATTGGCCATGGACTTGTTGAAGGTGTCAACCAGTAGGTTTAGTTCAGCATTGGCCATTAGTGCATTTAGGGCTGGTAGGACCAGTGGTAGCAAGGCCTCGGCCGTAATGTTACGTTTGTTTCTGGTCGGCCAGGCAGGTGCCATAGGTCATTTTTTGGGAGCTACCTGATAGATGTTGATTTTGAGATGGAAAAGGTAATGGCCTGACCATGTGAGGGGTTGAGGGTTGCTGCATGTGGTGTTGCAGTTGAGTGTTGCCACCCACTATCATTCTGCCTTTCTGGTGAGTGGGTAGGGTACTGTGTTGAGTGAAACCGTGCTCGTAAGAGCTAGAAGCTTGATGTAGTAGGATGTACTTGACACAAGGCTACTGATATGATCGTTCATAGTGAGCTCTTGGTCAAGGACCACTCCCAGCATTTTAACCAGCATTTTAACCTTGGTCAAAGTCGCTAAGGTGCATTCTGCTATTTGTAAGGAACTATAGGCAGCATCCAATTTGCGCAGTTTGGGAGCTCTGCCGCCAATCATAATCTCTGTTTTAGCATTATTCAGTGCCAGCCCATTGCACAACATCCATCTATGAATGAATGTATGTAATTGTAGGTGGTGTTAATCGTCATGGTGTCTTGAGTATGATTGCGTGAGAGAGGTATTAGGCACTGTATATCCGTAGTTGACATATATCATGCCTTTAGAGTCCAACAACTCAGAGAAGCAAGATGATAAGGTTGAACAGAGTTGGCAACACACCGGACCCCTGCAGCACCCCACATGAGAGCACATGACCCTCTGCCATCGCTTCCTCATGATAGACTCTAGCCGCCCTATTACTCAAGGAGGAGTGGACCCAATAAGAGGCTTCACAGGAGAACGAGGCAGAATTCTGCAATCTTGTTAGCAAATTGCCGTAATCTACCAAATTAAAGGCTGCAGTAAGATCCAAAAGCATCAGTAGAAAGTTGTTCCCTTTATCACAGTATTGCAAGATGTTGGTTTTTCGGACCAAGAGAGTGGACTCAGTACTGTGAGCGCTTCTGAAACGTATTGTTTTGCACCTAAGATGTTATGTTGGGCTAGGAACTCCTGAAGTTGGCAGTGGCCAGTTTTATCAAGTATCTTCAAAAGAAATGGCAAGTTTGTAATGGGACTATAATTGCTTGGTAGGTTAGGATACAGCAAAGGCTTTTTCAGACGAAGGGAGAGCCATGCCTGTTTTATCTCAGAGGGGATATAGCTCTTTTGGAAAGAGGCATTAACACATTTTGTGATGAGGGGTAAGAGACGCAGTGCAGGACTTAATAAGGGTGGCTGTGCAAACATCGCCTCTACAGTTGGTAGGTTTAATTTTCTGAAGAATATCCAGCATTTCTGCTTCCTGTACCTCCCTGAAGTTAAACTGCGGTAAAGAGGTGATTGGTTTATCACACTTTCTGGTAAGGGATGGACTGTCCGAGGCCCCTAATTTAACTGAGATATCCCCCTTGGCTTTTTCACTTTTTTGTGTCATTGCATTCTGACTGGAGGTACACCACTTTGCATCTTTGATGGTGGGAACAGGTTGAGGGTTTTCCAATTCTCTTAAGATTTTCAATGGTTCCATAGAATCAGATGTTGCCTCTCTGATTCATTTGTCATATAATGATTCTTTTTGCTGTGCTGTACATAAAACTGTTTATAGTCCTTGGCAGCAATTCCATAATTTGTTTTGTTTTCCTAAGGATAGTATTTTTCCAGATCTGGAGAGCTTTATTTTTCTGACGTTTTTGTTTCAAGAATATACTTTATATGGTTGTGATTTCACCAGGCTATAGTTCTGTAGAGCTAAGCTATTTACTGCTGAGGACATCATGTCATGGTATATTACAGCCAACTTAGTGACCGAATTGTAGTTTCCAAGATTGTCTAGAATGGGGGTAGAGAAAGGTAACATAGAGGACGTATTAAGTTTCCACAGTTTGTGGCACATTACTTTTGGTGGCGGGCCTCTAGGTTTTCTTGAAAATCCCATCCAGGGAAATACTAATGAAAATATAAAACGGCAGAAATTGAACAAGTCTGCATACATGAGATGTCAATGTGGTGAACATTGGAACAAGTAGAACCTCAAGCCAATGAAGTGAAAGCACAGTGAAGTAATAAACTGTGTTATGTTGAAGGACAGTGAAACCGAGAAGACCAGCTGATGAAAGGAGCACATCGGGCAGTGAATATTGGGGCAGGGATACCTGGCAGAGAAGTATACCAGGGATCTGTCAGACCCAGAAAGGGATTCCTGGCAGGGGAGTATACCAGGCAATCCACCCCAAGTATATGGAAGTAAAAGACATTGTGGCAAGATACCTGGAAGGGGAGTAGACCAGTGATCTAAGAAGATGATGAAAAGAAGCTCTGGCAATCAAAATACTAGGCGCTTTGAAGATAATTAAGAACTTTAAAATTGTAGGAAGATACCTGGCAGGAGAGTATACCAGGAGGTCTCCGTAAGAAACTGTTGTTTGAAAGGGACACTTTTGCCATCCTACCTGAAATATCCTAGGGAAGGGAGCTCTCCCACCCTCCACCTCTGGATCCAAGGGTTTTCTCCTTGGAAAATACAGTTTCTCTTGGATTTGTTTACCTGCTTTGATTGTGAACACTTTTTGCCAAACATAAGTCTGAGACATTTCCTTGCACCCTTAGTTGAATTGTTTGGGTGAAGGTCAAATTAGTATGTTTTGGACACAAAGACAATTTATATGTTTTAACCACTTAACACAGACTGATTTTTAGTTTGTTTCCTAGGTAGGGAAACTCTCTTTAAGATAAGGACAGAGAGACCTTTTATTCAACCTTTTTATTTTAATAAAGATGTCTGATAATGAAAACATTACAACTTTGTGTCCGATTGTCATTTCTGACCCCTCACAATCCCCAAAGGCCAGGTGGCAGATTCATTAGTAAAACATAACTATGAAGCTGTATCTGATTTGATAAAGTGGATTCTGAAAAGATGGATATCAATGCCAAATACCCATCTGATGTCATTTGATTGTCAAACTAGTTTCATCTAGTTTCTCCTCTTCCCTTCCTCCCTCCACCTTTTCCCACTCCCTCTCTTTCCACCCCCACCCCTCAGTTAATTGCTCTTTGCACTGTTTTGTGGAATGATTCATGATGTAAATGTTGCTCTAATTATTAAATGTTGTTATTCTGTATCTTGTTGTTCTTTTGTACAGCGCCTTGGTGTAAAGCGCTCTATAAATCAATCAATCAATCAAGTGACTCCTGCAACTGTTAGTTTTGTGCATCACTGTCCGGCACTTAGTTTCACCCAAAAATACCGGTTGGGTCCAGCCCTACAAGCTCCTTTTGTGCTTTCCTGTGAAGGCTTAACACCTTCCCAGGAGGACGGGATATACCCCACAGAGGTAAGGAGGGGGTCTAGTGCCTTAGGGAACCCTGCCAGTACAGTCCGAAAGTCACACATGGGAGATGTTGACTGGAGTCCCTTTGATGCAAGTCAGACATAAGAAGCGGTAAGTACAGTGCAGTTTAGGAGAGATTTTGTTCCCAGAGGAAGTGTCCCACCACCTTGAACCTTTGTAAGCCTTACTTCCTGTACCCCCTTCCAACATCCTGTAGGCAAAGCACTATGGGAAGCCACTATCGGGTGGCAACTCTTATTACAACAGCTAAGATTGGCCATTTCAAGATTTCTGTTACAGGCCAGCCTTCTTTGGCAAATAGGGTACATAGGTGAATGAGAAGCTCCCACATCTCCCCTTAATTGAACCATCTTTGCACTTCAGAAGAAGGATTTTGCTGGAAATGTTTTGGGGTACAGTCTGCCCCAAAGTCCTCAGTCACTGGGGTGAAAATAGAGCTTTCAAAGAGGGGAGTCTGGCCCTCCCCTCAACCACTTCAGAAGAACATTTGAATTGAGCTGCTGTCGGAGAAGACCCGTCTACTGCCTAGACACAGGTACCCAAAACTCTGCCTACTGGAAGTTGCAGCCCTGCAAGTGCTCTTGACAACCTTCTTCACTGGGAAGCACAGGAGAAAGACTCTTATTCTCTGAGACCCTGGACAGACTCCCACAGAAGCTAGGGAGAAAAGGACAAGCATAAGGCTGTTTCCTGCCTTGAACAGCTTTTCAACCACTTTCAAGTAATTTCTAGCTTCTTGAGCTGCCTTTAACAACCTATGTGTTTCAGACCGTTCAATCCATTTTCAAGTGGACTCAAACCACCTAAACGCCAACTCGACCCATTATGAAGCATCCGACTCAAATCATCCCAATGCAGACTCATTGGAAGCCGCTGGCTCGACACCAACTTGATCAGCTTGAAGGCAAATAGAAGGCCAGCTACACATTGTCGAACACATATAACAAGAGTGAAAGATATTTATATCGATTATGAAGCCCTGACCTGGTTTAAGGGCCCCATTGACACTTAAGATCCCACTCTTAAAAAGACATATCCTTGAATTTGGAGATTGCTGTAAAAGACAATTGCCTGCACACCTATGTCTTCATACCCAGAGTGCCTGCTGTGAAAAGGCTATTAACCTGGCCTTGTCAGGAGGGGGATAGGAACCCATGGATGTGGGAGGCATTCCAGGGAGAAAGCCGGAGCCAGTCCTCCCCCTGAAGTACACAATGGCACTTGAGGGCCCAATTCTTGCCTCCCCTCTTATGCCAGCATATTTCTGTGCAGACCCTGGTTCTCTCAAGCCATGCCTCCATTACTAGATGCTCACCTGTGTTTTTCAATTTTTTTGTAGAAATTCTATATCGGAACAGCAAGCAAGAAAAGTTTTGGGAGTGAGAGGTGACCCAGGACATCTCAAGAAACATGACGGCCAGCCAACATTGATCGGCAGCAAGACACTTCAGAGAATGAGAAGTATAGAGGGAGACAAGGAAGCAGTGGCAAGCCTACAGTCAGCCTCTGCACACAGAGCACTGCAGGCAGCGGTCACACACGAACAACTCGGAGAACGCATGTAGCAGCCAGGGAAAGAACAGTCTGAGTGCAGATGGACGACTCTGACACAAAGGTGGCATGCTTGGGGCTAAAGACCTTTATTAAACAATAAAGCAAAAGAAAACCTATCTTTCCCTATTCCTAAGATGGGTTTCCCTGCCCCAACTAAATATCTATGGTGACGGTCAGGATGTCAGTTGGAGTAAAAGTGTCCACCGTTCTGTGTGAAGAAAACCTTAATACTGTCCCTTCACTATAAACTAAATAATAATAATAGTTGTTTGCCTGGAACTGTCCTCAAGAGCTGACCGCTCCAATAATTGCGTTACATTCTGATACCTCAATTAGAGTGCGGCTGAACACCCAGGGCGAATTGTCAAAACCTGTATGCACCAATAAAGGTGTAAAACAGGGGTGTCCATTAGCAGCGGAACTTTTCAAACTGTTTATTTCCGATCTCCCCAAACACTTATCGTCAGCACGTTCCTTCGCTCCGAAAATTAATGATACACAAATTCAATGCGTTGTGTATGCAGACGATGTCGTTTTGATAGATTCAACTGAGATCGGGTTGCAAAGACTCTTAAACAAGTTACAAGAGTACTTGGATTTGAACGATCTACATCTGAACTCTGGAAAAACCAAAATAATGACCATCGGAGCGGCTGGCTCTAAAAAGCAAAAGCAATTCAAGTGGTACATAAATGGGATCCCCTTGAACACCACAAACTCCATAAAATATTTAGGAATTATGTTTAATTCTTCAATAAACGAACAGCATTGGAAATCGGATCTTCTTAACAAGATGACCCAACTGAGTATTCAAGCAAGCAAAATCTATAACTCATTTGGTAAATTTAGCCTAAAACCAATTCTAATGTTCTACCTCCAAAAAGTGGTTCCAGTAATCACTTTTGGTTCTGAGGCTGGGTGGAACCTTGACGCGAAGATTTGGCAGAAGCTAGAGGGCTTATTTTGGCGTCGTGTGCTGAAACTTCCATCTTACATTTCAATGATCCAACTAAATTACGAGCTGTCACTAATCCCCTTGTACACACATGTCATGTGGAAGTCACTAATGACCTTGCGTAAAATGAACCTGACCCCAAGGGCCCCTGCGTACAATCTTTTCGAAGTAAGCCCTGATCAATCACAATCTGGACTTCTACAAGAATGGAGACAATTGTTGGCCAAACTACTGACTCGAGCAAGCATCTCGCAAGAAGATCTGATTCTACGTCCTCAATGGGCCAAAAAGAAATTTGAGCAATGGAGTTGGATCGAGAATTATGATCAACGTGCGTTAATGCCAACCACGCTGAAATCTGATCTAGTAGTTCATAAATTAAATGTTCCTAGTCGATACTTGACCAAATGTCCATCTAGACATCATCGTGCTCAGTTCTTGCGACTTCGGTTGAACGCCCTTCCGACTAAAGCAATGCAAGCATGTCGTCACATGAGAGAAATGACCGACAACCTCTGTCGATTCTGCAAGCTTGAGATCGAAACTACAGAACATCTACTGTCGGGGTGTACGGCGTTGGTTGAACGGAGGACACAACATTTAAGTGGTTTTACCCCCGAGACCTCAAACAACCACCATTGGTGGCAATATGCAGCATCTGGACATAACGTCAAACTGACATATGGGGTAGTGAACTTTCTAGATTCCTTGAAACTACATGAAAACTAAAGGATTACCTTAAGTTTAGTCTTAACTACTAGGAAGAGTGACTGACTGGTATAGTGCCTCTCCTACTCCAACAGATGAAATGTAATAAAAGCACGGAGACCTGTCTGTTTACACACAGGTTTATCGAGCTGAAATTATAAAAAAAAAAAAAAAAAAAAAAAAAATAAACTAAATAATAAAGCAGTACTGTTCTTGTCCCAGGGGAATGCCTCCCTTGTCCTGAGTTAGGGTTAAAGTTCTACACAATGGTTCCTTGGTGGCCCAAGAGAAATGCCTCTCTTCTCCTGGCATTCAGTCTCAGATAGCCTGGGGAAATGACTCCCTTCCCCAGGTCACAAAGTTCCAAACTATATTTGGTTTGTGGGCCAGTAGAATGCCTCCCTTCACCTGGTGTTAGGTCTCAGTCTCCTTTCCCCAGGCCTGTTGGACCTTCCTCCCAGTCCGTGTTAACAGAAGAATGACTCCCTTCTCCTGGTAATCATAAAACAGTCCCTTCCCCTGGTCTTCTTTTCACAAGGTTTCACAACTACAACACCCAGCTCTGTGTTCGGAGGGTCCGCAACACTGGCTTCTCTTCTTCATTGACTGGGCCCACTTGGTCCACTTTCCTGCCAAGTACTGCCATGAGGAAGATGACTCGTATCTCGATCTTGGTTTGGGTCCCCGACCCTGGTATCTCTTAGTGAGTTTATCCCTGCCACTGTTGTGTGGACTCTCACTCTCAACGGTGTTTGGGGTCCTCGACCTTTCCCTGGCGATCAGCCGGCTTTGTTTCACTCTTGAAATTAGGAGGAGAAGGTCTGTAGGCTATCTGCCCCTGCCGTACCACCCAAATGTTATGGTTGCAAAGGGGCATATGGACAACTACATGCCCACCCCACCCCGGTTCTCTGGTGCCATCCTTTACCTTGTTGAGGGCTTTGACATGTTTTTGGGGCCTCCTGGGATGGCAGGTGGTCTGTTCGGCTTATGCAGCGTATTGCTTTCCCTCCGGCTGTGCGATGGCGTTCTCGGATGCCTTCTGCCAGCGTCCTTTGAGTTCTCCCTCTGTCTCAGCGACACAGGTTTGTATCTCCCACATTCAGTGTTCAGCAGACCTGCCATCGTCCACGTCTGTCCGAGACGCAGTGCTTAGTCCATTGTCGATTTTTATACAATGTGGCCAGCAGTGTCGGGTCCGTTGTATAAGTCGTTTGTCTTTCATATGTTTCATCTTCATTGCTCCGCATGGCCAACTTGTCACAGTACTTGGATTACCTATGTTCCTGATGTTCTTCTTCATCTCGGTACTTTCCAGAACCTTGAAGTAGTCTGCCTGATAACAGTACATAGGTCTACTGTC
Source organism: Ambystoma mexicanum (assembly GCF_040938575.1). NCBI lineage: Eukaryota > Metazoa > Chordata > Amphibia > Caudata > Ambystomatidae > Ambystoma > Ambystoma mexicanum. Next base: position 875,194,311 of record NC_090936.1, read on the forward strand.
TACAAAGAGGTTATTAACAGAAGGAGTGGCTAGAGTATGTGAGGTTGTGATGTTCTCATAAGGGCTGTATCCTAGATGGTGTCCTTCTCCCTGCAGACTTGGCGGGAGTACTTCCCCATGAGATCTTACCACATTATACCACCCCCAGGGGGACTATCAGGTAGCGGCCTCACCTCCCTAGCCTCATGGAAAGGGCTACCCCTCAGGGAGAAATGGTGGTATCCAGTGATTCATCACACCAGCAAGCTTGCACTTGGAATCAGAGACACTCTAGACCACCACGGATATTCATATGGGAATTTGACTCTCCCCGCCACCATATACTTGCGGGTGTCAAGAACCAAGACCGTACAATACAAATGTGGAAATGTGCCCTTCTGGGCCACCATGGCAGTTCCGCAATACATCCGCGTGGAGAAAGTGGGCAGGGCTTTGCCCTCTACTGATGAGATTTGCTTATTCGATCACGTATTGGGAGGGGAAGACACATGGCAGGATTGGCTAGGGACAGGGGCCCAATCCAAGGAGCGGGAGGAGAATAAAAGGAAGCGGTAGGAAGTAGCCAGTGTGGGTTATTCGTGAGGGGTTTGAGGCAAATGACAACCTAGAGACTGGCAGGAAAGAAGGGCAGAATGGCAGACTGTGGAGGAGATTTCTGAGGGTGAGATGTTGGCTAGTGAGTGAATGTGGTATTGCTGTGCAAGTGTGCATGTTAGTGTGGCGAGAGTGGTTAGGAAAGTTAGTGCGAGGAATGACTGTGAAGTCTATGTATTGAGTGAAAGGTGGGTGATTAGTAGTGGTGTGGAGGAGGGAGAAGTGGTGTGCAGGAGTAGTAAGATCAAAGGTTGGCGGCGAGACCTAGGAGTGAGTGAGTGAGTGACTGACGTTGAAGAGTTAGGAGATTGGCAGGAGGAGTGACCTTAAGTGGAACAAGTGGAAAAGGGAGATTGAGCATGCTAGAAGGGCCTGGACCCATCAGGGTATCTGTAGGGTACCATTCCCAAACCCTGATTGAACACGAACCACTGGATAGTGTAGGGAAAGCTGGGAAGTAGCTAAGGGAGTTTAAGAGCGACCAGAGGACGATTAGACGGAGGAGATCGACCTTCGGAAGGTACTAACCCGTGGTTTAGGGATGCCTGGGCCAGGGATGCCTGGGCTAGGGTGGAGTTGGGATATAAGACTGGAGAGAGAGGAGACAGCCCTAGGGCCAACAACAACGTCAATACAAATCCTTGAACTGCCTTTGAGACTTTGAGGGACTATTGTGCCATCTGGGATACTCCATCCAAAGATCTGCATGTTGTGTATTCTTTTACAGGGAGAGGGATACGCGTTTAGTTTGTATACTTGTTTTTTGAGTACTTGTTTCAATTAAAGATTCCTATTTATTTTAATTAGAATCTTGATTGGACCTTTCTTCTATTTTAGTACAAAGGTAATTTTGTTTTGGATGCTTCCTCACACCCCAGAGTATACCCTGCCCTCAGCCTATGTTAACCTAAGAGGCGAAAGAGGTGTACCACTATGTTGTTGTGTTTTCACCTTCTGGTATAATAGTAGTCTGAGATTGAGTTAGAAACCACTACTCATCACTTTACTGCTGTTGGGGCAGTACAGTGAAACCCTGTATCAGAGGAAGGGTTAAGGTGGAAGGCTGGAAGCCTTTGTTAAAGAGAAGTGTTTTGAGTTCATAACAAAAAACAGACATTCTGATTTTATAACAGATGACAAAAGGATTTCATAGTGCAGGTGCACCAGCAGAGCGAGAGTGCCCGGCCACACAAGATTGATCAGAGCCTGTGTACTGGAGGAGATGTTTGGTAGATGACTGGAGAGAGTGGGTAGTAATATAGGAGGGAAGGCATGAAAGGAAAGCGGCACAGCGTCCTACCACCATAAACTCTACAGAGAACCTTAAAGCTGATTCTCTGTTTAATTGGTTGTACACAAAGAGAGTAGAGGATGGCAGTGATATGCCAGCAACAAGAAGAGTTGGATAGCAGTATAGCTGCTGCCTTCTAGAGGAGCTGCTGTTGTTTAAGTTGTAATTCGACAATACCAAGTAAATAGCATTGCAGTAACAGTGGCCACAACTGAATAGGTTGCCGGGCAGGAGCAGGTTGTGGGGAGAGGAAGGGGAAGATCAGTTTGCGAATGCAAAGATGATAAAAGCAAGTATAAGCAGCCTGATTAATCTGAGGGATGAGAGAAAGTTGAACCGATTTTAACACCCACGTTCTAAATTTAACAAAGGGACAAGGATGGCAGTAAATAACGTGGAATTCGGCTAACAGTGGGGCCTCCAAGCCTCTTGCAACCGACAAAAGCTCTGTTTTTTCTCTAAGATTTAGGTTCTTGGTGTTCATCCAGGCTGATCTCACTCGCATACACATTTGAGTTTATCAGCTGCTTCAATGGGTGGTTGTCAGGACAGTGAACTATTATCGGTACGTATACAAAAATATCTGTACCAGAAGAATCAATGAGATGTAATATAAAGGTTGCACATGATTGGCGAAACTGAGGTTCCCTATGGAATTCTGCAGGCAGAAGGCAAAACTGAGAGAAGACCGTTGGAAGGGCAACCACATGAGTCCAATCAGATAGAAAGGAGCAAATCCATGAAAGGGCATGGTCACAAACACTCATGGATTTCAGTTGCATAAGCAAGGTGGAATGGTCAGCAGTGCTGAAGGCTTGGAAAAAATCTAAAAGAATCATCGCCCCAACACTGCCGACATCCACCATCATACGGAGGTTGATAGCTGCCACCAGAACTGAGTCTACAATGGCCAGCTGAAAAACATGCCCGCGAGAGATGTCGTAGGGAGTTTTCCCCACAAAAGTTGTAAGGTAAAAACTATTTTGACGTTCAAGCGTTTTGGCTGGGTTAGAAAGGCAAGGGAGTAAGAACTGTGTTTTTTAAAGGCTTCAGGGACTGTCCCTGTGATGAGCGATTAATCTGGAGAAATGAGAATCCAGTAGTGTCTGAGATGGTTTAAAGTAACTTAATCAGGCAGAGGGTAGCATGAATTTGTGGAAGAGATCAGAACAGGAATGGAGGAGCCTGCAAAAAATTGCAATACAAGCACCAGAGGGTGGGGCGAAGAGGGCAATGGGTGAGGATTAGTAAAAAGAAAATCTTCTTTTGTTATTCATGAAATAATGAAGAGTTTTTCAGAGAGTTCCTGAACGCCAGAGTCAGCCAAAGAGGTGAATTATTTATCGAGGGAGAAGTGTTATTTTTGTATTAGTTGCGAATTCAATGTTAGTTGAATAATCAACATATGTATTTGTTTTTGTTTTATATTTGAAGGCTATGTACAGAAGAATAACCTATTTTCCTGCATTTCATGGAATCCTCAAATAGTAACTGATTATCTTTCAACTATTTCACACCAGATGTAATTTCATTTTCTTTCAGTTTTGCACAAGGATCCAAGGCAGGTCTGTCTTTGTCTTCTAGAAATTGGTCGAATTGTATCAAGGTATGTATTTTTTGTAGAATAATGATGGTTTTTGATTAAGTCTAAGTGCACAGTGTGGGCTGTATCTAAAATTGGCATAAAGTGGCTTGTTTGATTTCTGAAATGTATGCAGTTGATCAGGGTGTCCCGAATGGACGAAAAACTCTTGCGACTCAGATGTTTTAATAAAATGCTTTACTCATACCGAGTTTCTTGGTTATAGCATATTTGGCTGTCTAGGACAGAAAAGTGATCCTAATTATACAGGACAAACAAACATTCCATGTATATGTTCTGTTGGGATAGGCACGGAAATCAATGCACATGCAAGGGAAAAAACAGAAAAACATTTTTACCAAAAAAATTCTACAAAGCAGAGGGGTCCTATTTTCTTTGTTGGAAGCCAAAATCCTTCTAGTACTTGCTGATTTTAACAGCTTAGAGATGACCGTGTGGACATTTGACAGTGTTAGGAGAATTGTCGACACAGGTGTTATACTCTTGCGTCCCTTCCCCTTTCCTCCATACTGTATGGGCATCCCTTCCAAGGGATGTGAGACAAAACCTTTTTCAACAGAAAAAACCTTCACCTTTAAATTTAGAGGTGCGCAGGGGTGCAGCCCTAGGAGCATGCGCTATCCTGACCGCCCACCAGTGCCACACCTCAGTGCCCTTTTCTGCATCGACAGGAACGGGCCGATATCACCAGCGCTCCTGTGTTTGGCTTCGGCCATGTAATACTGCACGCTCTTCCCCGGATTCTTCTATCTTTTTGTCTTCTTTTTGTCAATCAGGTACTTGGTCCTCCCGGCACCACGCTCCTCCCCAGTGCATGTCGACTTCAGCAGGTGTCATCCTTATGTCCGACCCCCATGCTTTTTTCCTCCACTGCCTTGGCCCGACCGGTAAGGTTGTACCGCATGCAACGCTCTGACTCCACGTGCACCGAAGAACAAGCTAGCTAGGTGGAGGGAGCTCTTCAAAAGGTCTCCTCCAGAGAACTTGAAGGACTTCGTCAGACAGAGATCGAGGCCCAAGGGAGGGCCGCTGTTTTCCATCTTGCGCCGTAAGGGCGACTCCTTCCCAAGGAAGCGCCCAACCGGGAGGAAACTCTCTGGTTCTTGCACCAGCACACGTACCGAGGCTTTTACAGCTACCGGCCTCACGGCGGTAGATCCTTCCGGAAGCAGTGCTAAGGGAGCACAAGGTTCTTGTACCAGGTGTACACCCTAGGGGCAACACCCAAGTACCGGCCTAATGTCTAAGGGGGCGCCTGTATGCAGCACTACCGGCGACACTGCCGAGTGCAATACGCCGGCCAGGCCCCGGCCTGAGGTGCAGGGTAGGTCTCATGCTCCACATCCAAGAGTCTTGGAGGAGGCCGGGCCCAAGGAGCCAAGCACCACGACTTCGGCACATGGCACGCAGCTAGACAAAAGGGCCGCCGCGCCAGACAACATGGCCACTCGTCCGATGCCGCTCCTAGGAATGGAGCAGGCGGGAGAATGAGTTTCAAGGTGGGAATGGTGTCAACCAGGTACGTGGCCTACAGTTTATCCATCAGCAGGGCAGGTTCCCCCTGCTACCGAGGCAGAGTGCGCTCCGGCCTCCGCAGCCTCCAGACACCCAGTCAATATCACCTATCACCTGTCACCTCTTCAACCTCTGAAGACCGGTTCTTCAAAAGGTTCCTGGTGCTGATGCGAACCCCTCAGATGGGGGTCATCCTGCGGGATGCAGTCAGGGACTTGCTCCCACTGGTCACTCCACCAGTACCCATAGTCATTCCTCCTATGGCTCTGGCGCTGCAGGCACCAGCACAGCCCCTACTGCCCCTGCCGGCTCCTTCGATTCCGGCTCCCCTGCCTCCCATAGTACAGGCAGTTCCACACCAGCCTCTGCAGCAGCCTACAGTCCCCACGGCGCCCAGCACTCCTCCACCCACTCAGGATAAGCCGGACACTCTGGTGAACACAGACAAGGAGGAGGACGACCCTGACATGTCAGCAAAGGCCTTCCACGAATGGCTTGCAGGTCTGGCAGAATATTTGGGCCTTCCTCAACCAGAGGTCGAGCAGCCCAAGGAGGTGGTCTTGGCAGAAGTCCTCACCCTACGACCCCCTACCAGAACGGGTATCCCGATGCAGAAAGATGTCGTGGCCTTGGCCAAGAAGGGGTGACTCAAGCCACACTCGGCCCAATCTGTCAATCGGTGCCTCAACGCCAAGTATAGGCAGATGGAGGGGATCCACTGTTGCTGTCGGCGCACCCTCAGCCGCACTCTTCAGTGATCGCTGCGGTGCCACTCTTCTCTAAGCCTCAGTCGTCCTCGGCGCTGCTAGGCAAGGAGGAGATGGTCTTGGAGGCGTACAGGAAGAAGCTGTACTCCAACGCCTTGCTGCACCTGCGTAAATCCAACGCGGATGCCATGCTGGCAGCCGTTAACCAAAGGCTTTGGCGAGAAATAGCGGACTTCCTCCCAGAACATCCGGTGCAGAGCCAAGCATGCTTCAATGGGGGGAACTAGGAGAAGCCAAGCTGGTAGCGCGGGACATCATGGAGTCCACCGTGGCCCACATTTATACCTTTGGTCGGGCCATATGCATCACCATGGATATGAGAAGGACTGCTTGGCTTTGGGCTACTAAGTTTAACCCTGATGTCCGGGAACGCATATTGGACCTTCCATTCGAGGGTAGTGACCTCTTTCACTCTACCACCGATGAGGAATTAGATTGCAAGAACAGCTCACATTCTGCAAAGTCTTTATCCTAACGAAGGCCACGCCCACCCAGTTGCATCAACGCTCCAACAAGGGGTGGGCGTTCGGCAGGGTTCCAGGGCTTCCAGGAACGGAGGTTGAGGCAGCCTGACCGCTCTCCGAGTGAGCACCGGTGCAAAAAACAAAAGGGGGGAGGGCAAGGACTTTTTTCAGTCCCCCTCCTCAGCAGCAGCCTCAGAGGGAAAGAAAGCATGACGCGTCCCTTCGGGTCCATGTGTCTCCGGTAGGGGGCAGGCTTGACTTTCACATGCAATCTTGGCACCAGAACTTTTCGGACCCCTGGATCCTCTCATTAGTATCCTCTGGGTCCGCCTATTATTCCTCCCCTCCACTCCCACAGATTGGGACTGCAACTCTGTTGGTGGGAATTCGGTTGCTTGTCGAGAGCCAGGCAGCGGAAGAAGGCCCAGCCTCCCCGAGAGGTTTGGGCTTCTTTTCCAGGATTTTTGCCATACAAAGGAAGAACCAGGCTGGCCTGAGAGTTGTGTTGGACCTATCCACCCTTAACCTCTCCCTCCCTCTTCAAAAATTCAATATGGTTACACCAGCACTCATTGCCGGGACACTAGACAGGGGAGACCGGATGTGCTCCCTGGATCTGAAGGACGCTTAACTGCACGTCCCGATTTGGCAACCACATCTCTCCTTTTGCGCTTCAGGGTCATGGGCTGCCATTTCCAATACAAGGTGCTATCATTTGGCCCCAACTCAGCCCCCAGGGTATTTACCAGGCTCATAAATGCAGTGGCAGCCCTCCTCAGGGCCCAGGGCCACCACATCTACCCGTACCTAGACAACTGGCTCGTCAGGTCGAGATCTCCAGAGGCGGTTATCCACACTTCCTCCGCACCTATGAACACACTCCACGACCTGGGGTTTACGATCAACCTCAAGAAGTCTCAGCTGCAACCTAGGCAGAGCCTGACCTTCCTGGGCCTCCTCTGGGATACAAGCTCAGACTCTTTCTCTCGGAGGACAAGATCACAGCCATCAAGAAGGCCACTACTCACTTCCTCACTGAGAAGTGACATTTATTAGGTATCATGGCGGCAGTCCTGCTGGCCGTACCCCACACGAGACTCAAGATGAGGAGATTACAGCTGCACTTCGCAGCCTCATGGAATCAGGAGCGGGGCTCCCAAGCGGAGCTGCACAACATTCCTTATTCTCTCCATTCGTACCTCACATGGCGGTCGAAGGACTGAAACCTGTGGACGGGCAAGCCCTTCTGCCAGCTGGCCCCGCAGGTCACCTTCATTACGGGCTCCTCCCTAGAGGGCTGGGGCGCCTCTCTGGACAGCCACAACGTCCACAGATTTGGACCCGGCAGGATCAGGAGTCTCATATCAACTGGCTGTAGATGAAAGCCACCTGGCTAGCTCTGAGAGCTTTCCTTCCACTCATTCACGGCAAGACCGTCCTTACCCAGACTGACAACTCCACTAGTATGTAGTAGCAGCGGGGGGGTACCAGGTCCCCACCACTGTGCAGCCTAGCGGTCAGCATGTGGGAATGGGCCCTGGAGAACAACCTCTATCTCATGGCCGTCCACCACCTGGGGGAGGCCAACTTGGAAGGGGACAGGCTCATCAGACGGGGAGCAGACAATTATGAATGACAATTGAATGACCAGGTGCTGATGGAGATCTTCAGCAGCTGGGGGAATCCTCAAGTGGATCCTTTTGCCTCATGGGACAACAGGAAGTGCCAACAGGAAGTGCCAACAGTTCACGTCCAGGCAGGGGCAGGGCCCCGGCTCCCTGGGCGACGCATTCCAGATACAGTGGGACGGCATGACGGCGTATGCCTTCCCTCCCACACCCCTTGTACACAGGGTGATCCGCAAGATAAAGGAATCTTGTCACCTCAGCATCAATTCTGATAGCTCCATGGTGGCTGGCGAGACCGTGGTTCTCCCAACTGCTCAGCCTCACGGTCAGACCACCCATTCAACTTCCAATGGGACCAGCCCATCTCCTGGCCCAGCAGGTCATCTGAGCCTATCACAGGCTAAACTGGAAATCATTCACGGCACCAGGAGCAGGGCTACCAGGAGCTAATACAAGAGTAAATGGACTAGGTTCTGTCATTGGGCGGACTCTAAGGAGATCGACTCCCTTACGTGTATGCTGGTTGATGTGCTCTTCTTCTCAGCACACCTTGGGCACTCAGGCGTACGGGTGGACACATGCCGCACCTATCTGGCAGCCATAGGGGCCTACAGAAATTCGGAGGAGGGGGTCTTTTCCTCTGCCAACCCGCTAGTCAAGAGACATTTGGCGGGCCTGTCCAGGCTCTACCCGCCCATCAAGATGCCACACACTGTGTGGGACCTCAATGTGGTGTTGGGTGCCTGGGCGCACAAACCCTTCGAGCCAATGGCATCCGTGGACATCGAGCTAGTCGCCATTAGCACAGCTTTGTTAGTGGGCCTCCCCACTGGTCGCAGAGTCAGCGAGATCCAGGCTCTGGTGGCCTCAGAACCCTATACCCTATTTCATAGGGATAAGGTGGTCCTGCCGACACACCCCACGTTCCTACCTAAGGTACCCTCTGCTTTCCATCTAAAAGAGGAAATGGTCTTACCCACATTTTTTGCTGACCCCAAGGACGAGGCTCAGAGAGTCTTGCACTCTCTGGATGTCAGACGCGCTCTGAAATTCTATCCAAATCATCGAAAAGGGGCTTGGTAAATATGTTACAGTGTAGGGGAGACACAGAAACCCTGAGGTACGCCACAAGTGATGGGTATGGGGTCTGCAGCGTCTGTAGGCGAGAAAACCCTCATGGTTCTGCCATCGAGGAAAGATCTAATCCATGTAATGGCCTCGGGGGAGAAGTGGGCAGCCGTGTGTAGGTGAGTGCAAAGGACCGAGTGGTCGACCAGGTCGAATGCTGCAGAGAGGTCGAGGAGGAGGAGTAATGCTGCTTGGCCACTGTCTTTGAGCAGATCGATCTGTGTTTTAAGGTCGATGAGCGCTGTCTCAGTCCCATGTTGGGTTCAGAAGCCTGATTGTCTGGCTCCTAACAAGTGGTGTTCTTCCAAGTGCTTCTGTATTTGAACATAGGCGACCTTGTCCAGGATTTTCAGGAGGAATGGTACCGTTGTTATGGGTCTGTAATTAGTAGGTGTGGCTGGGTCAAGGATAGGTTTTTTTTAGTAGAGGTAGTACCCAGGATTGTTTTAGGTTGGTTGGGATGGACCCAGTGGAGAAGGAGGCATTGATTAGCTTTGTGATAAATGGGGAGAGGTCGCGGCAGCGTCTTTTATAAGCTGTGCTGGGCATAGGTCTCCCTGGCAGTTAGAAGGCTTTAATGACAAGATGATTTTTTCAACTTCGAGTATGGTCACTCTGGTAAAGTTGAATCGTGTATATTCACTTGTAGTCTGCTTCTTGGGGGCTTGGACAGAGCAGGGTTGTTCAAGGATGCTTTTTTTACAGGATATTTTATTTTGTAATGTACCGATTATGTTGGCTAAGGCATTTTGGATGTCGGTGCACCAATTCTTATCTTTAATGCAGGTGTCTGGTGGTGCTATGGGGGATTCTACTTCTTCTAGAATAAAAAATAGTTCCTTCATGTTTGAACTGGCTTGGGAGATGCGGGAGTCAAAGGAGGTACGTTTTGCTAGGAGGATTTCTTTTTTGTACGGGGCCGCTAGTTTAGTGAATTTGATTTTATTGGCTACTGATGGGTCTCTTTTCCAGATGGTTTTACAATTTCTTTTTTGTTGTCTTAAATCTTTGAGGAAAGGTGTGTACCAATTGTTCAGGTGTGTTTTGGGCTTGCTTGGCCTGAGTTTGAGAGGGGCAATTAAGTCCAGGGAAGTGGACATAATTTTATTGTATTCCTCAACCAGGCTCTCAGGGTCCAAGTTGTCAGGGAGTGAGTTGAGTGTGGGGAGTAGGTTGGGGATAAGTCTCTCCGTCGTGATGCTCTTTTTGTTTCTTGTAAGAGTGGGTGGGGCCCTACTGGGCTGCATAGGAGGGGGTCTAGTGGTGGACAGCAGGAACGATACCAGGTGGTGGTCAGTCCAGGCTAGAGGTGAGATGTCAGTAATGTTAGCTAGGCAGTTGTAGTCAGCTAGCCAGTCAAGTATTCAGCCCTTGTCATGGGTAGGTTTTAGGCTTCTTTGAGTAAATCCTAATTCGGTGAGGGTGTTCAACGTGATGACGGCAGCTGGTCTTTGGGGTCTTTGGGGTCGTTGAAGCCCATGTTGAAGTCTCCAAGAGTGAGCACCTGTGTAGCATTTTTTAGGTTAGTGGATAGGATAGTGTTAAGATCCTCATCAAAGGTGCCCAATGGGCCTGGAGGGCGATAGATCACACGGATGTTGAGGGTTTGGGTATTAGTAATAGGGACTTTGGCTGAGAGTAGTTCACAAGAAGGGACACTGATGGAGGTAGCTGCTCTTATGGGAAGGCTACATTTATGAATGATGGCAACACCGCCTCCTCTAGAGTTAGGTCGGTCTTGTCTCAGGATGGTGTAATTATCTGGGACTGCTAGCATAAGCATAGGGCCTGCTGCCGGATGGAGCCATGTCTCTGTGATAGCAAGGAGGTCCAGGTCTTCATTGATAATTAGGTCTGCAATTTCAGTTGCGTGAGCTGCAAGTGATCTAGCGTTGATTAGAGCTCCCTTGATTTGGGGGCTCACTATGGGTGTAGTGGTCGTAGAGGCCGACGATTTCTGTGAGGGTTTAGTACTTCTCTGGTTGTTTGGATGAGTTGGATATTTAGTATGGTGGTTCAGAGATAATTTAGTTTTGTAGTTGTTAGGGCTGGTGAGAGTGGAGCTGGATTTCTTAGTGGTGGGCATGGAACGGGCGAGTGGCTCGTGGACTTTGGCTATTCTAGCTCTGAGTCTTGTATTCCTATCTATAGTAGGGCCAGGGAGGCTATGGTAGCACTGGAGGTGCCTCAGTTGTCATTAGCGGTGAGCTGTTGGATGAGTTGGAGTTAGGTAAGGTCGCGCACATGGTAGTTGGATGTTGAGGCGGCATGTAGGATAGTATTATGGTGATTAAGAGGAGCAGGGGGCAGGCAAGGCAATTACTGAACACGGGAGGCATGCTAGTTTGTGGCAAAAATGCGAAATGCATATGCAGACGCAAGCGGGTAAACCTAGATACCGAATTCACACTAGGGCTAAAGATGCAGGACAAATTGTGGCAGCAGCAATAGTAGTTCGGTGCAAACTAGTATAAGGCAATATCAGGTAAGGCCCAACAATTGGTATAATGCCGGCAGTGTTTTGTATCAGAGGCTTAAGACCTTGGAGGGTTCTCAGTGGAAGGGGTTCACCTAAATTAGAAATCACGCTCAGGCTAAAAAGTGGCATGTGCAAACAGATGCAGTTAGACAAGGGGTTCACTTAAAATCATAAATCACACTCAGGCTAAAAGTTGGCATGTGCAAACTTCACAGTAAAGGCGTGCGAGTGACAACACCATCCATGTAGTCTATTAGTGACCATAGGGCACAACACAAATCAGAGTGGTCTATTAGGTCTTTGTGTTACGACCATAGGGCACAATACAGATCAAGTGTGGTCTATTAGCGACCATAGGGCACAACACAAATCAGAGTGGTCTATTAGCGACCATAGGGCATAGCACAAATCAATGTGGTCTATTAGCGACCATAGGACACAATACAAATCATGTGTGGTCTATTAGCGACCATAGGGCACAGTACAAATCAAATGTGGTCTATTAGCGACCATAGGACACAATACACATCAATGGAGTCTATTAGTACCCTAAGGTGCAATTCAAGGTGCAGTGAGGCAACATCTGGTTCAGAGTGGACATGAGCTGAGATGGAATTGGGGATGCCTAGGTTCGGGTAGGGCACTTGAGTTCATAATGTAGTGGGGTAGCGTTCAAGGGTTCCGAGTCGTGCTAAAGCTATAGATCTAGGGTGGTATGTGTGAGACCAGTGGTAGTGTGTCAGAGAGCGAGTCTGTAGGGCACGAGCTGGCAAGTTGGGCTACAATTACTGTTTCTACATGTGGCAGTAATAAACAGGCTAGATGCCGTATGCTAGTGAGTGCCCATGTGGGTGCCCAAGCACTATAGAAGTGAGAAGAAACGGGCATGCGGCCGAAATCTGGAGTACAACTAGGGGAGGCATATGGCCTACCTTGCATCTTGCAGGGCTCGTAGTCATCGATCCTAAAGCCTGCTACTCCTGTAGTGGATGGCGGGATCTCCTGCTCCTCTGGACTTCAGTTGAGACGTTGGCACAGAGAACATACTTCAAGTATGTACACGGGCAGAGTAGTGGTTGAATTGATCTTCGGGTTCCCATGGGGTTGCTTAGAATTGCTTTTATCATGTCAGCATAGTCGCTATAAGGTGCAAAGTAACAGTATTTGGGATGAGTGTTATTGTGCCTCAAACCGTGAATGCTACCAATAAAGCAGCAGTGCATTCCAGCCTTCCATTCATTGCTCATCCAGAAGTAGTTTCAAAGTGCTATTGGGGAAGAATGGAAGGAGAAGTCTGAGAAAGGTTTCAGGTATGAAGCAGAGGAATCAGCATGATTTTTTAAGTAGGCGAGGTTCCTTGGATAATGTATAAAAGCTGCTTAAGAGCACCATAGGTGAAGATGATGGATATTTGTAGATTAGGAGGAGTGACAGAGGGGATGAAGGAGGGGACAGGGTTAGGTTGTAGGGTTATTAATGGGCAAATTAGGCCTTGCAAAGAGGGATCTGCGCACAAATGGGCTTTTAGTGAGATATTGTGTCCAGTGCAATGCAAGAAATAAATAGTTCTGTGTGGGTTTGGTTATTTCAAAAACAAAAGCCTGTTAGTAGTGCCTCAAGGTGATGGGAAAACAGCACAACTTTTCAACAACCTCCAACTTGCACCATGGTTCAAACGCACTTCTTAAATTGGTCATGTTTTATGTGGGATGCCCATGGTATGGTTCTGAAGGAGTTAGTTATTTAATTGAAGCCCCCTGATCCTCATCAGTTTCTTAACGTCCAAGGTGGCCCATTTGTCCAGACCCTTGAATGCAGTTTTAGAATTGAACGTTTATGTAAAATGTAATTTGCAAGGCCTATATTCTCCAGCATTGGATCGTCCATAGATCGATCAAACGTATTCCAATCTCAAAGCAACCTTTCACTTTCATAGGCAGTCTACTCGCTATCTTTAAACAATAATAGTGCCATTTGATTGTCGAAAAAACCTTTCAGCCTATGACCTTTTTTTTTCTTCCTCTCCATGAAATTATATACGCTTGATAGACTACCCAAGGTATTTGTTAGTTTATATTGGCCCACCACTCAAACACCTGGAAATGCTGATGACTGTGGGGCTGAGAGGAAGTTTTGGAGCCTTTGTAGGAACTTAGTGGATGCTTTCAGGGCCTGTGTCTACTTAACACAGAGGAGCTGCTCTGACATGGAACTGCTGGTAATTGTGATCCGTGCGGGTGTGAGGAGCCAGTGTAGGAACCATGTGGATGCGTTTTGGGATCTGTACTGATACATTGCCTCAGTGCTTCGTTTGTGCTTTCTGGCCAGTGCAATGCTGAAGATCGATCAGTTCCAGTCCCAACTGTCCCAAAGTTACATGTTTAGTATCTTCTGTGAGGAGGGTGCTCCTGTTTGGTGTGAATGAGTTGGCAATGAAGGAAGAGCAGATTAACTCTGTTGATTTGGGGAATAATGATAAACTCAATTTGTTTGAGAAGGTCTATTCTCATTAGCATTCTGGGCAAAGCTAATGTGTTTCCCCAGTGCTTACCATTCCATCAGGGAGTCAATGGAGTGTGACCACCATTATTGTCCTGCCTTGGCTCTTATCAGCGGATTTATGTTCCAACCAGGCTGGATTTAGCCCAATGCATTTGTTTGGCCGACCTCCAACGCACACACTTAGAAAAAATACAACCCGCTAGGGAAATCAGAACACCTTTTGCAAGGAGAACAAGGTTTAATCACACTGGTTGGTGCGACCCTATACATGTATCACCTGTTCCATAAGGGATGCCTGGACATTGGTCCCAGCATCTCCTGTTCGTCTTCTTCCATGTGGGTTTCTTCTTTGCGTCATCAGGCGCGGAGCTCCTAATTGGCAATTAGTAACACAAATGATTGCATTCCCTATCTCTGGCCTAATGTGCACCTGGTACTGCAGACATGGGCGCAGGGGATACTTTCAAGGTCACAATGACTTAAAAACCCCAGCTCAATCTCCAACACGTCGGCGCCTTCCCAAATCTTCCCACCCGGGCTTTAGGTTTCTCACGTTTCCCCCTTGGCACCTCGCAGCACAAATCACAGGGTCCAGTATGTGGTGAACCCGCCTTTCTGCTGTGATCTTCCTGATAAATTGGCGATCTAGCTGGTTTATGGTCTGTGGTCTGGGGCTCACTGTTACACTGAAATGCTTGGGTCTTGGGACGGGGGCATCTGGGTACTATAACTTAGAATTTGGAGCGGTGCAGGTCAGAGGCTCGTGCCCTCCTTCTCGTGGGATAACTGTTCACAGGGAACTCTGTGCCCCCTCTTGGCCTTGCAGGGTGCATTCCTTCTGGGATATATGTGCTAATAGTATGAAACAATTAGCAGTTTGTACATTTCCGGGTGTTTGTTCTCTCTCACTGATGCCTTCGCTGCAACCCAAATCCACATGCACGCACTTATTTCTATGGTCTGGGCCCGAGCCTATTGCCCTGGCAGCAGCGCAGCGCTAGGCCTCGATTTCAAAATGGCTGCTGTTTTCTAAACTGGCGTTTCACTCCCAGCACAACCTATACCCAAATATATGCTAAGCTAGCCATAATGCATCTTCTATCGACACCCCTCTCCCTCTACAGCCTTCCCAAGCACCTACAACTCACGTTTATGCCTCTGCCTCATCTGAAACCTCTTGGGGGCATGGGACAATCATCCCTGCCCCCCAACACATTTCAAACGTTAATCCTGAAATTTTAGTCATAAATTATTGGGATGAACATGGATGAATGAGAATACTTGGTTGTGGCATGATAAGGGTATTCCACGGTCTAAAATGGATTTGCTGACTTAGTGTACAACAACTCTGTCAAGTTAAAAACTGATGCCGAATTGGATCACGTCTTTGGGCCGCACCTTAGGGAGAAGTATATTGTTGCTTTGTCCACCTAAAATCAGCAAGAGAAGTAGGCCTATCGTTTGCCGTCACCTTCCATGTTGAAGACTCTTGAATCCCGATACTTTGGCTAAGCTGAATGATTTGTACTAGCTATTTTGATCGATTTAGAAACAGCGATTCAATTCAGTCTTTCTAAATCGATCATATAATTCCCATTCACCCACCTTCTAGCCTCTTCCCCCTCAGCTCACTTACCTTACTCGATCCAACTCTCCATTCCTAGTGCGCCGGTCATCTTTCGGATGACAGCTTGCGTTGCACACGAGTGCACGCAGGGGCTGACTGGCACGGTCAGGCAAGGGACGTCTTTGGATTTAGGTTAAGTATTTTGGGGGAATGTGTATGGGTGTGCATATTCGTGTGTTTACATGTATGTGAGGGAGAGGGGGTTGAATGTTTGAGGTGGGAACGGAAGGGAGGGGTGGGTTGCGGTTAAAAATGTGTTTAGGTTAGTGTTGGAGAAAGGAGTAATGTGTTGTTGGGGCAGGGAAAGGGTCGAGGGGGGTGATAGTGGTTCTTTGGGTCTTGGTGGTGTTGGGGCTCAATAGGTGATATTTCGGCATTTTGGAGGCTACACAACAACCAAACTAAATCAATCTTTTTTGGTGTTCAGCCTTCAAAATGAGTAAATATCACGTAGAACCATTAGATCTGCAGACAAGGCGTAATGAAGTGTCCGGGTATTTCTGGAAACTGACAGATGTGTGAAAAGATAGATTTAAACTGCGATTCTGTTTCAAAGGTTTCCCCTGATAACAGCCCTAAAGATAAGGGATGTATGGGCTGCTTTTACTCCATAAAAATAGGCAACGACTCCCCAAAAATAAAAATGGGGAGTATAAAAAAATGATTATTTATTAATAAAATAATTAATAAATAAATGCTCCCACCAAAGAATAGGAAACGGACGCATAGGACCATGCGCCTCTGCTTTCACTCACACAGCTGCATGAATATGTTTAGACCAGTAGTGCATGTAGTTCCACAGGAAGAGACTACTGTTATAACTGCATGGTTGGAAGAAGTAAACATGTATCTGCCCTTTTAATGTGTATGAATAACTAGGTGTAAAGAAATGATTACAAAAACAATTCCGTTTTCCAGTTAAAACATATATTTTTACTCGCTTATAAAATACTCCCATTGAGAATTGAACTTACATTTCAACTCCGTAAAAAAATCATTTTACTCCCAACTTTAAAAAATGGGGAGTAAAATGCTCCGACTTCCAAATCTTATCTGGAGCATCGGCTGATAATATTCGGAAGGAGGTGGAAGCTTGTGATAACGCCTCCTTGTTCTAACCCAATTTTGAAGGAAATTGATGATTTGTCTCTGCATTCTCCCTTACTCGGGAACAATATAGTTTAGCTCAAGGGACTATTTAGCTTCTTGAGGCTGGTAAGGGGTTCACACAACACAGCACTAGGTACCTATTTTTAAGGTGTAAAATAGGTTCCATTGCTTATATCAGTAGAGGATCCATGTAATGTACCTGAAGTAAAAGGGATGATCCAAGGAGGGAGGTAGGGGAGAAGAGTTAGCGGTCTGTGGTAACGGAATGGGGAACAAAAATTGAATTTTCAACTCGGGTTCAAAGTTGAGAAAAACAGAGTTGAGGTTTAGGCATAAGCCAAGGTAGAGTGGCATAGGCAAAGTCCAAACTATTCTGAAAGATAAGAATCACAATCTAGCACTATAGGAGAATGAAAACGGTCTGATGTATTCAGGGAGGGGCACACATCCCCCAGTTTAGAAGCAATGGAGCTAGGTAACATTTAAAGTAAGAAAAGGATGACCATTGCAGGCTGTGAGCTAAATGTGAGGTGGCCATTGCTTCCAATCCACACAGTATGAATTTGTGGCAAGTTAGAGTAAATAGATTGGTGCTGTTGACTACTGAAACGGGAACAGGTGTTTTATGATCAAAGAGGTTGTAAGCCTGTAGTAGAGCATAAGGTTGAAGTTCAAGCCCATATTTCTATGATTGATCTAGTGGAACTAGCAAATGTATGGGTAGAAGTGAGACAGTCTGGCTTGGCTCCAGGAGGGAAAAACAAGCTGAGCTGGTAAAAGGCACATACCCTTGTTTGTCCCAATCATTCCCCCACCCCTTATAACACAAACTCCAAAACTGGTATGCTGCCTGATCCCTGCAACTCAAAACCCATTCCTTGCATCCGAATTTGGGAAGATTTGGCACAGGGAGATAACATTACTTGCCCAGAATCACACACGTTCAATTAAGACACAAGGACAGGATTTGAGTCTGCCCTCTGCTTCACCACATATCTCCTAGTTGGTACGAATAATATATGTCTTTGAATTGCTAACATATTGCTGTTCATTATAGCAATGATTTGAAAAGTACACCAATCCCATTATTAATCAATGTGATAGCTATATCAATTCTTATATAAGCATTTAAAACATCGAGAGTATAATGAAAGCTTTGTTTTATTGATCCTTAATGGAAGACTACAAGTAATGGCAGTCTAAAATGGGTCTGCAACTTGTGGCTCTCCAGGTGTGTTGGACTACAACTCCCATGATCCATCACCATTGGCTTTGCTGACTAGGGCTGTTAAATGTTAAAGGTATTTGTACCGCGCACCATCAACAACGGAGTTGGTCCCCAGGCGCACTGGCGGATCTGCAAATGAGAAGGTTGGATGGGTTAGTAGGTGAAGCGGGAGTAGAATAGTGAGACGAGTGGTGTTCTGTTGGCAGCTTCAACTCAGTATACACCGGGTGCTGAGCTTCGGTGTGAGTATTGGATCGATGTCAGTCCTCGTGTGCTGTTGGTGTTGCTTGTGTTGTGCAGTGTGTGTGGGTTGTTGTGCGAGAGATGGTTGTGTGAAATTTTTGAGTGAGATAAGTCTGCAGAAATGCTGAGTTTTTTGTTAGTCGGTTGTATGAAGGTTAACAGAAGTTCAGAAATCTGTCCGAGTGTGGCACTTGCTAATCCTCCCAATTTCATCAGGGTGGGCAAAAGGGCTACGCCTGGCAGGGTTTGGTTTGTGTGGGGCGCTCCCTGTGCTGTTCTAATGTGTTTTGTAAGTGTTCTGATTGCTCCTCGTAGTTCTATTCTAGCCAGCTCTGTAGGTGTTCTAATGCTGATGGATTGGTTAATGTGGGTTGGGTGTCTATTCTCCTCCTTGGGTGCTGGGGATGGTGTAGCGGACTCCTCTCAAACTTTCTATCTAAATGCATCTGCCGGTTTGGATATGGTACGTCCGTGGGGGAGTGGGGGAGTCATTTAAGGTTTTCGTCTGGGTCTGATTATGTGATCAGTCTCTGGAGGCCTCCTTTTGTGGCTATTTCCCATGATATCTTATGGTCTGTCGTGTGGTCAGTTCTTTGGGTTCAGTGTTTGTCCATTTGAGAGTGGCCGAGGTTTGTGTTATTTTCGTTGTTGTTTTAATGGGGTGGGCATTCTAGTGCGTCGCTGTTGTGGTTACGCTGTGAAGAGCCATGATTTGAGGAGTTTCCTGAATGCTAGGTGGTTTGTTGTGTTCCGTATATTCTTAGGTAGGTCATTCCAGGTTTTCGGTGCCTGGTGAGAGAAAGAGGATCCTCCGAGGTTTCTTCTGTTATAAGGTTTTGGTTCCAGGCGGATGTCGGTGCTTGATCTCAGTGTTCTTGTCGGTTGATGTAGGTGTAGTTTATCGCTTAGGAATTCTGTGCCTTGTTTGTGTATTGCTCTGTGCGTGATACACATGGAGTTGAACTTTATTCGCTGTTTTAATGGTAGCCAGTGTAGTATTTGTGGTCAAAACATTTGATGAGCCAAAGGCTGCAGACCCCTGGTTTAAAAACATCTTCTCTGGGGTTTGCAACAGTACTGTAAAGACTGCAAAAACACACAACCACAATTAAACGGCGACAATATTACCTGTTTGAAGTCATTGCTTGACACATGCATGCACCTTGCTATTGTGCCTAATGTGAACCTAATGTAAAGTTCCATGAAAGGAAAACACTATTTGTGTAAGTCAAGCATGGAAATAAAGTAGGTCGTTTAAAAGGGAGGGGGTATTTTGCTGCTCAGTTTATTTATCTTTGAAGACGGAGTAATTCATGTGGGTTGTCATGGTTTTTAGATACAAAAGCACCTATGCAGTTCTTGTTATCCAACATTCACACTCGGAGGACCCGTCACAGACTGTTAGGTTAATTGGCTTTCATACTGCGAAAAAGATTAAAAAAATAAATTAAAAAAAAGGATGCAGGTGATTCCCTGCTTAAGTGTTACAAATCCTTTATATTACGCCTCTTCACTATCAGCAACACTGCAGTGTGTGGACTGAGCAATGTATCTCACAGTATGCCCATAGAGTCAAAGTTTCAGTTCTTTTAAGACCACCTTACGGGGGTGATGAGATTAATTTAAAATGTATAGGCAAACTTACAGGACAAATCCGTGGCACATACATGAGCGTTTATGCATTGGCATGATACAGTCACTAAATCAGGTCATATTAACTGTAGGAGTACAGCAGAGCGGATTAACATTCATTAGCAGAATTACAATGAACGGACAAGAAGGGGTAGAGGGACAACTACGAATGGGTAAGCAAGAGGGAACCACAGCAACCAGACAGTTCACTCCACTTCTGGCCGCGAGCCAACCATAGACCCCAAAGAGATACGCAATGGGGTCCACATATCCCTGGGTCGACACTGAGACGGGACTGAGGCTATATACGTCTCCTCCCTCTCCGATGTAAATATCAGGTCTCACAACCATTCTGCATGTGTCGTGCCACAATGTCGGAGCACACATTTCTTGGCTACTATACATGCTATATTAAAAAGTCGTCTGACTTCCACCGCTATCTTACCTATATCCCCCAAGAGATACTTGTCCGAGGCTAATATAGGGGGATATCTAAAATCTCATGCAGTGTAGTGGCAACCTTTTCCCAGAAACTGTGTATGACAGGGCACCCCCAGAACGTGTGCACCGTATCTGTTGGGGTGCAGCTGCATTTCATGCATACTTTAAAGGCTTCCGGTGTAAACTTCGCCACTCTAGCTGGTGTATAGCTGGTGAGTTTGTGCCTGCCATTGGCACTGAAATCATTTGTTTGTATCTGTTTCTGCCGCCATAGCGCGTGTGTTTTTCCACTCCCCTCCCCTTGTCTCCTTCCTGGCTGCTGGCTTCCCCTTTCCCTCCCGCTCGCTGCATCCTGCCCAACCTGCAGTGATGGTTCCTCTCTCTGCCCCCAGCACCATTTCCCATCTTCCTAGGACTGGGGTGAGTTTGGCACTGACATAATTTTCTTTTTTGTATCCATTTCTGTGTAGGCGCTGTAGTGCTTGTGTGCGTTTCCACTCCCCTTCCCCTTGTCTCCTCTTCCTAGTTGCTAGCCTACCTCCCGCCAACTGCGCTCATATTCGCCATTCCGGCCCTCATAGACATCCATCGTAGGAAGCCAGTGCTGTGGCAGCACCCCCTTGGTGAAAGACCCAGAGGGAAAGGACGGCTCCCAGAAGCAGCTCCAGATAGTGTCTGCCGGGGAAGCTACAAACCTGCAGCCGTCAACCCGCTGCAACCATCTGGTATGGGGTCATGGGGTGCAATACTCCCTACACCCTTTCGTACTGACCCCACTTCCTTTTCACTCCCTGTCGTCTCTCTAACTACAGAATCTTAGTAACCGGTTTGCTTAGCCTCCCTGAACTTTTCCCCTTCATACTCACTGTGCTTGCATTGCTGCTGTAGCATGGTGTTTTTTTCCCTTTTTAGGAAACTTTAATCTGGGTGTTTTTGCATTGCTTCTGTGTTACAAACTTGGCGCATCCCTGACAAATTGCCTGCTGCCTGCTCCAAAGGCAATACAGATTCCCTGTCCTGACCAAGAAGAGAGTCCAGATCCAAGCCTGCTTCTCTGTGACCTCTCACAACACGGCCAAACTCTTTAAAATCTGCATGGAGCTGGCCAATCCTTCTGCAGTCTCCACCTCTCCTGTTCCCTCCCAGACCCTCGGTACGGCCCTGGCTTCTCAATTCACTACTAAAACTCAGGACATCCTGTCCTCGCTCTCCTCTTCCTCTCCCTCTACTGCCCTCGACCTCCTCCCCCCCCATCCCCCTCTGGCCACCTCTCCATCTCCTCCTCCTTTCTCCTTTTTCTCTCTGATAACACCTGACAATGTTTCTAGACAAGTCCGATCTATGAAAGTGTCGTCCAAACGGGTGCTCCCCTACTCCTCCAGAACCATCAAGGGCCACATTGACACCTTTGCCCCAGCCTTGGCCTATTTCTGCAATCACTCTTTCGCCACTGGTGCTTTCCCCGCTCTCCTCAAGCACTCCCTTGTGCACCCCCTCCTTAAAAAAAAAAAAAAAAAACTTCTGCAGATCCTACCTGTCCAGCTAACTATCGCCAGATCTTTATCGCTCCTTTCCTGGGAAAACTTCTGGAAAAGCTGGCCATACCCCCAGTTTACTCTCCACACTGAAACTGTTGGTTCTCCAGCATGGGGTCTGGCATGGATTCACATGCTTGTGAATATTCCCCGTTAGGCTGGGAAAAAACTGTTTCACTTTCACTTACAAACAGTATTTCTCCTTTAAACTAATCACTGTCCTCTGTGTCATACTGCCCCCATCCAATGGCAGTCCTCTACCTAAGCCCGTCCTCTGGCAGCCATCTTCAGATTTTTACCGTACGCTTCAGTTTTGGGAGTCCTCGAGTTTGCTCTGCGAGTTACTTCTATGTTTTTTTCATGTTTTCCACAGAAAAAGGTTCTAATTTAGTTCCAAAAGAACCTGTGTGCTCTTTTCTCCATCTGCCGACAGCAGGCATCCGTTGTCGGTGACTTTCAGCGCCCCTCAAGGGCGAGTATCATCAAAGTTTCCAGAAGACCATTGTACATACTTCGCGCCCTCCGACTATGATGGATGAGACGGAGGGAAGGTCCCTCTTCAAGCCCTGCACCAAGTCTGGGCTGCAGAATGTGTTTGTGGAAGACCAGCACCTGTAATGCCTCTACTGCCTGCACCCAGACCATAAGGAGGTGGAGTGTGAGATATACCTTGTGTTTCCAAGAAGACGACGAAGGACAGGCACAGTAGACTGGCGGTGTGGCTTAATGCTAAGGCCTGTGTCCCTTGCCACGAGCAGGGAAATGCCTCACCCAGGACCAGCCGCTCCGAGCAGCGGTCGTATAAGTCCTTTCAGGCCGCCTCATTCGTGGGGGCGTAAGACAAAGCCAAGAACTGTAAGTCCAAGCCCACACGGTTCGCTGCGGAAGCGGGTCCCAAGGTGGATAGGGCGCGATCATCACCCTCCGTCTCCATTGCCAGCCGGCAATTGAGCTCTTTCACAAAAAGAAAATCATCTAACCCGGCTAAACTGCGGGAGAAGTCTGAGAAGCCACAGACGGAGGAGAAGAAGGCCAAACCACCCAAGCAGGTCCAATCGGTGCAGGCTATGACTTTGACGATAGAGTTTCTGGCAACTGCCCTCACAACGGCTATGGTAGCCCCTGCAGCACAGAAGGTATCCCTGTCCCCAAGACGCCAAACACTGCTGCAGTAACTTTGGGAAAGTCTGCTGGAAGGCCATAAGGGTGGAAACGGACTCAGGTTCCGGTTCAAGCCCTGCGGAAAGTGGGGGGAAAGGGCAGGTGAGGAGGCCCCAAAACAGCCCCCCTAGGCCGTGGCACAAGCCATGGAGGTCTCGTCCACAGACAACCAGGACCCAGGTGTCCTTGCACACGGTCCATGTGGAGGAGGAGGAGGACAATGACGGCGGACCTAGTTTTCCAATCCCGCCAGCTCAGCCGAGGGATGTGTCTCTGGACATTCTGTCGACCCTTCACACCTTGGTGTCCGAGATCCAGAAGACAATGCCACCAGGCCCGGTTCCAGTAGTCCCCCAGACCTCTGTTCAGCCTCCAATGAAAAAGAGGAAGCATCAGCCGATGCCTCCGCCTCCGTGTCGGGCCCCTTATCCCATAGCAGACCCAGACACGGTGACGGATACGGCCTTTACTATGGATGAGGACATCGTCGCAGTGGACAGCGAGTGTCTGCATCTGGATGCACCACCAAGGGCGTCCCCATCGTCCGGTGGGGTCGTGCCACTCCATGATCGACAGAGCCTCTGGGCTTTTTCAGCTTGTGCCGAAGAAACCAGGAAGGAGGGTTTCTTGTACCAGTGGTGCGATGCTAAGAGGAAGACCATCCTGGTGGTGCCCCTTCTGGACGGCGTGTGGGAAGAGGGGCCTGGCCCTCATGAAGAACCCTTGCATGACTCCAGCCAAACGGGATAGGCTGGAGAAGAAGTATCGGGTGCTGGACTCTGCACCCAAGTGCCTGAGGTCGCAACAGTCACCGGATTCGGTGGTATCGGCGGCCGCAAGGAAACTGTCAGCTAACCCGTCCTCGTCTTCATTCCCTCCGGACAGCGAGGCAAAGAAGTTGGATGCCATGGGAAGGAAGTTGATTTACACCAGCGTCTACTATCAAGGCGACCAACGCATTGGCAATCCTAGCCAGGTATGCAGGGAGCTGTGGTACAAGCTGGGGCCTATTCTGGAGTGCCTCCCAGACGATAAGAGGATGGAGGCAATCGCTCTTTTCCAAGAGCGGGAAGTTACGTCTGATCACCCCATTACAGTGCCGATGGACGTCGCCGAAACTGGGTTCCGGCAGATGGGGAACAGTGTCTGCCTTCGTTGAAAAGGCTGGATGAAGGCCACGAATTTCCAGCAGGAGGTCCAGGGGAAGGTGTTGGACATGCCCTTCGACAGAGAGAACTTGTTTGGGAAGGTCGTCAATGAGTCCCTCCAGGCCATCAAGGTTGATACGGAGACGGCCTGTTTTTTGGTTCACTTCTCTTCGCTCCTGCAGGGGAAATTCGAGCAGTTCTTTTAGAGGTTTCTCCTCTTCGTACCTTCAGCCTTCCAGATTCATGACACAGGAAGCCTACAGTGGCGGTTCCCAGGCCTACGGTAGCAGAGGACAGCGTTGCTTGCTGGGCAGGACGCCGGCTCCGAAACAGGTCTGATTCGGCAGGGAAGTCGGGCTCCACGCGTGCACCCTTGTGGGTGACAGGCTGACAAGGTTCGTCAGCGAGTGGAAGAAGATCACCACTGACAGATGGGTGCTGGATGCTCTCGCCCAGGGACACACCCTGAAGTTTCAACACAGGTGTCCGGGTATCCCTCCGGTTACCGGTCTGGAGCCATTTCCCCAACGGCTCTGGAGTCTATTCAAGATACTTTCTGTTCAGAAAGAAGACAGGGGGCTGGAGGCCCATCCTAGATCTGCGACTTCTCAAGAAATACTTAGTCCCAAAAGTCCAGGATGTTCACGTTGCAGCATGTGCTCTGTCAACTGGAGGAAGGGGATTTCTTGACGTCACTGGACCTGGGGGACTCCTATTTCCACGTCCCCATTCACAGGAAACTTAAAGGTCTGTGTTTTGTAGTGCAGGGCCAGCACTACCAGTTCAAGGCCCTACCTTTCAGATTGAAAGAGTTTCCACAAAATGCCTGGCACCAGTGGCTGCCCATCTACATCTACGGGGTATACACTTATATCTGTACCTCAACGACTGGCTTATCCGGGCCTGCTTGCGGTAGTTGGCCGTCGGACACACAGAGACAACCGTCCAGCTTAACACCATTGCAGAATGCGCTGTTCCTAGGAGCCAGACTCAATACGGTGTCCTGCCTGTCATCACCCTCGGAGGAGAGGGTAGCAGCCTTTCAAGGGAAGGTGCAGCGGCTGTTGTCGATGAAGACAGCCACCGTGCGGACCATCAAGTCGTTGCTCGGCCTGAAGTCCTCCTGCATCTACCTCATCCTGCTCTGCAGGTTACAGATGCAACATCTTCAGGAGTTCCTGGACGCTTGCTGGATACATGTGTCCGGAAGCTTCACGGACAAGATCCCGCTCAATGAGTAGTCTGGTCGGGCGATAGGGTGGTGGGGTGTCCGCCCCAACATCGCCTGGGCCACAGGGTTTCAAAACATGCCATACCAGGAGACGGTCACCACACACACTTCCCTGGAAGGCTGGGGAGCCCACACCGGACGTCTGCACGCCAAAGGCCTGTGACTGCTGGAGGAGATCAACATTATGGAGCTATGAGCAGTGTTCTGGGTCCTCGAGTCATTCCTTCTGTTTCTGAAGGGCAAGGTGGTGAGGATCTCGACGGACAACACCACCACCATGTTCTACATCAGGAAACAGGGGGGGCACTCTATCTCCAGCGCTTTCCAAGGAAACGCAGGGCTTGTGGCGCTGGGCCGTCGTACAAGAGATGTTCCTCATCCCTCACCACCTAGCAGCAGTCAACTCCATTGCAGACTCCCTCAGCAGGGAATTGTGCTCCTGCCATGAGTGGGGGTTTTGGCAGGATCAGGTGGACCGCATCTTCGCCAAGTCGGACAGGCCCCAGATCAATCTGTTTACAACAGAGGCGAACTCCAAATGCCAGAGGTTTGCCAGCAGATTCCACCAACCAAAGAGCCTGGGGGCCATGTTCTCCTTCCTGTGGGAATGGATGGTTCTGTACGTGTTTCCTCCATTGCCTCTCCTGCTACGAATCATCAACACACTCAGTGCCAATGCAGGATAATGCTCATCGGCCAGGCGTGGCAGAGGCAGATATGGTTTCTGGACCTTCTCGGTCTGTCAGCGTCGCCTCCGGTCAAGCTGCCAGTAGTTCCGGATCTTCTCACCAGAAAAGGAGGCGCAATCCTTAACCACAACCCAGGATCGCTGAACCTGAGGGCTTGACTCCTGAAGCCCTAGGGTTTGGTCGATACGAGTTGCTTGCGGACAGCAAGGAGGTCCTCGCCAAGGCCAGGGCGTCGTCGACTTTTAAGTGCTATGGTCACAAGTGGAAGCATTTTGCTACGTGGTGCCGGTTGCAGATTACCCCGCTGAGTGTCGCGGCCCGCAAATTCTGCCATAATTGCTTTCCTTGACCGAGGCCGGCCTGGCACACGCTTCTATCAAGGTGCCTCTGGCGGCTATCTCCCGCTACACCAGGTTACCAGGAAGATCTTCGCTGTGGTCTCACTGACTCGTCCAGGAGTTCCTTGAAGGACTTTTTCAATCTTTCCGACCGTTGAAGGCACCTGTCCAGACGTGGGAACTCAATGTGGTTCTGACAAGGATCATGGAGGGGGGGGGGGCTTTCGAGTCTATGCATCAGGGCCCTCTCAAGTTTCTCTAGTGGAAAACTGCTTTACTTTTGGCCATCACCTCTGCCAGGATGGTAGGTGATAACCAGGCCTTATGCTACAAACAGCCATACCTGACTTTCCACGAATCGAGGGTGGCGCTGCGGATGCACCCCTCTTTCATGCCGAAGGTTCCATCAGAATTCCACCTCAACAAGCCTTTGATGTTGCATGTTTTTTTACCGAAGCTTTTGTCGCCGGCTGAAAGGGACTTGCACTCGCTGGATGTTGCTCGTGCCCTGAAGTTCTACGTGGCAGGCACAAAACGTTTTGAAACACTTCACAAGATCCTGTGAACCATGGGAAGGCCTTGTCCAAGGCTTCCGTCTCAAGGTGGCACGCCGGCTGCGTCATGCACTGTCGTTGGTTGGAAAACCGACCACTGCCCGGCCGTCCGAGGGCCCACTCAGCCAGAGCGATTGCTGCAACAACTGTGTTCCTGGCTGGTGTGCCTCTGCTAGACATGTCCTGGGCTGCTCCATGGAGGACCACGCACACCTTCACTAGGTTCTTCTGCGTCAACAGGGAGTCCAGGGTAGGCCAGGCAGTGCTACGCAACCTGTTGGCTTGAGGTGAGTCTGTTCCGGAGGTAAGACTTAATTACTTCTGTTGAGCCGTGCCACTTCCTGTGGTTGTGTAATGTTGTGCTATGTATTAGTTATTCATGAGCATATGAATCCATGCCAGACCCCCATGCTGGAGCAGGAACAAGTTACTTACCTGTAACTATTGTTCTCCAGCATGGGTCTAGCATGGATTCACATGCAAACCCTCCCTCCAACCCCTCTACGGCTCTTCTTGGTCATAATGCCACGTTACATGCTTACCAAATTTGAAGATGGCTGCCAGAGATGGGGCTTAGGTAGAGTACTGTCATTGGATGGGGGCAGTATGACTCTGAGAACAGTGATTGGTTGAAAGGAGAAATACAGTTTGTAAGTGAAAGTGAAACTGTTTTTCTTTTACTGAGGATTCCTAGCCTGACAACAGGGAATATTCACAAGCATGTGAATCCATGCCAGGCCCATGCTGGAGAACAAAGGTTACTGGTAAGCAATGTGTTCCTTGTTTCCATGACCACCAGTCTGGTTTCAGAGCAGCCAAAGGCTCTCCTGAACACCCATGAAGACCTGCTCTCCAATCTCGACACCAGCGCGCCTTCTGTCCTCATCCTCCTTGACCTTTCTTCTGCTTTCGACACAATCACTCACGCCATCCTAGTCAATCGACTGCGTGAGAACCTGGGCATCACAGATCAGGCCCTGGAGTGGCTGACCTCCTTCCTCCTGGACCGACCCTCCCAGGTCCAACTTATGTCCTTGCTCTCTGCCACCTCTATCTCCACATGTGGTGTTCCTCAGGGCTCTAACCTCTCACCCTGGCTCTTCAATCTCTGTGGCCCCTTGGGCCCACCTAATCTCTACCTTCTGCTCTAACTTTCAGTGTTATGCGGATGAAACGCAGCTCTTTCAGGCTCCCTACAGCCTCCTCTCCTCTCTTGCACATTCCAGACTGTTCTGTGATTCAGGTTTGGTGCGCATCCAATGTTCTCTGCCTTAATGCGAGTAAAACAGATATCCTACTCATCGGGACCCCTGCTCCCTCGTTCCCTCTCTGGCCGCCCTCCATGGGCCCTCTTCTTTTGCCTTCCTGCGAGGCAAAAAACCTTGGTGTCCTCTTTGACTCCACTCTTTCTCTCCTCACATCATTGACCTTTCTAAGAAGGCCCATTATCAGCTGCAACTTCTCAGAGGTACTCTTCCTTTTATCACTTTCCCCCAGAAGCTCATTCTCTCCAGAGCCCTGGTTCTCTCTAGGTTGGACTACTGGAACAGCCTCTTTCTCAATCTGCCTTCCTCTACTCTCCACCCTAATCCAGAACAGCACTGCAAGACGTATCCTTGGCCTCAAGCCCAGGGACCGTATCTCCAGCCCTGAAATCTCTCCACTGGCTCCCGGTGGCTGCAAGGATCAAGTTCAAGACCCTCTGCATCGTCCACAAGGCTTTCTGGGGCCGGGGCCCACAATACATCCAACACTTTCTTCCTAAATACCTTCCTTCTCGAGACCCTCGCTCTGCTGCCTCCAACTCGGAGTGTCAGACGCTTCTCCAGGCAGAGAGTAGTGGGTAGATCACTTTCCTCTGCGGGTGCCTCCCTCTGTATCAGCCTCCCTGCCCATCTCAAACTTGAGCCTGACCACCTGAAGTTTCAGAAGCAGCTCAAGACCTTCCTTTTCTCCTCTGCTGTCTCTCCCTCGATAAACTTCCTGTCTGCTGCGCCGACTGGTTGCGTGGTTACCCTCACTGGTACCGGACTCCTCTTTGACCAGTCTCCCCCGCACTGCCTCTGGGCCTGTCGCGTACTAGGGGTTGTAACTGTAACCTCTACAGTCCCCGGCCTCCTTGCACTTACCCAGTGCTTCACTGCCTCAGAGGAATGCTTTCCTTATTGCACCTTCCCCTTCCCTTCGCCTTGCATTTCCCCATTTCCTTCCCTTGCGCTTTGCGTTATGCACTGCACGATCTGAAGGACACAAGGCCTGTAAGATCGTTTGTCGTGTCCTCCCTCCGTGTCCTCCCTCCGTATCCTCCCTTGTCTTGTGCCGCCTAGAAACATGTGTACAGGCGCGTTATAAATGACTTATCAATCAATGGCCCACTACCAAGATTAGCCATGTAGTCCTCCAGAGACACAAAGGACCCTTCTGGGAAAAGATCTCCCACTGTCGGCTCGGTATTGCTTCCCCAGGGTTTTTGCACATCTAGATCTAGCATCTAGAGTGGGGACAAGCCAGAAACATTTTGCAGAGGAACTTTCGGATGATAAGGCACCCCAGCACACAAGGTAATGGCAATAAACACACGGGAAGGTAAATCTAACTTCACTGCCCTAACGAGGACCCTGGTTAGTCAGACTCTATGTATCTGCGTGTAAGTACCAGCCTTGCAATGTAGAGCACTTTTTCAGCCAGCTCTTGATATTTGCCCTTGATTAGGCCCAGCAATGCCTTGTTACTAGACCTGGCATATTGTTTTCGAGCTGCCGAATCCGCTGCCCAAGGACACCCAAGTTCTGATCTGAGTGATTTAAGGGTCCCCAAGGTGCTAGCTATGAATTCTCCCCCCTCATGAACACTTAAAGGTTTCCCAAACTGTAGCATGACGAGCTACTGAGCCCACATTGTTAAAAAAAAAAAAACTCCTCGATTTTGACAAAGCATTTCTGCAAGATTGGGGTCCTGCAACTTCGCATGGGACATGTGCCAGAGGGAGCGGAGTGTATCAATGAAAGCACAATGCGCAAGTGATCTGTGAATGGGAGGAGAGAGCACCCCTTCACCGTCCCCATCCACTCTGTAGACATCACCCAATAATCAAACCCAGAACAAGGAATCATGGACCGTTGAGTAGTATATCTACTCCCTACTCCCGGGGTGCAGCTTCCTCCAGACATCCGACAAGTGTAACTGCAACATAACATAAAACGCATAACATAATACGCAAGAGTGACTGTGCCACCATTGTCCAGTCCATGGGTGTTCAGGTAGTGATACATGGCGGTATGTTCATGTCCCCACCCCAGATCACAGGTACATCAATATGCCCAACAATAACATCTGCAAGCGACCAGTAAAATTCGGGATCATCAACATTAGGACCACAGGAGTTAACCAGCAGTACATCCTCGCCATCAACTGTGCCCCTTAACACAACATACCGACCCTACAAATTAATGTAGCTTTTGTCTAAAATGAATGTAACCATGGGGTGAATCAATGTCATTACCCCACGTGCCTGCAAGGAGTATATGGTGAAGAATCTTGGCCTCCCCATTTGGGGGCAAAGGACTCATGAACCGATCTTAATGCATGGGTCTCCTGCAGCATCGGGACCCTTGGGGCATGCCGCTCGAGATATGCCATCAGCCTTTCGAAACTTAGCCGGGTTGTTCACCCCCATACATTCCAGGAGATGAACGTCAACTCCTCCCGCCAACCTTAGATTATCCACTCCCACCATTCGCACCTATTGAAGTTCAGAGCAGCCAACGCCACTCATCCAATTTGCCCATGCTATGCAGTACACCACTTGCCCAAACATATTGAAACATGTAAACCCCAACTCTGGGAGTTCGGCTACTGTTACCCCGGACCTCCATCCTGCACCCACCCCACCATCTTCCCCCAACTCGATGATGCACCAACAAACCCGGACTCCTGCTGGGTAGCTTTGAGAAGAACTGTCACACAGAACTGCCTGTAGGCCCGGCAAATTTACAATTATAGCTTACTATGCCTTCAGGTTAATCCTCGCTGGGTGGGTAACATGTTTGGCGACTCAAACCGTTCACTCCCCAGCGTCCACAGTACCAGCATCCCTACTACCGCTAGGGAGCTCACCATCCGGGCCGCCCTCCTGAGGAAGCGGAATCAATGCCTCAATTTTAAGTGATCGCATCTAAAGGGCTCTCAAAAAAGTGGGCTCTACCTCCATGCATGATATGTAATTAAGCAGGGAACAGAAGGGCATACTGCATCTGCTGAGCTCGGAGAAGACTGGATCAGAGGGCCGCTGCAGCACTTGGACACCAGCTGCAAAGTCGGAGTATATATGGATCTTACTGGAGTCAAACTGCAACGACCACGCTCCCTGGACAACTTAATGATAAGATCCCTGTAGTTTAGTAACTTGGCAATAATCGTCCTTGGGGGCGTGCCCGGTTTGTGGACCGGGGCCAGAGCATGGTGTTCCCGCTAGACCAAGAATTGAGCTGAGATCTGCAACTCCCCCCAACAACTGTTTCAGCAGGTCCTCATTAAGCTTCTCCATGGGCCCCTTCACTGCATTTTCAGGCACTCCCGACTATACAGACATTGTTGTGCCGGAAACGTGACTACAAGACATCGCACTTCATTCAAATTGATGCCAGATCTTTCTTCAAACCGGCTATGTCCTGGTCATGTCGCATGATCTTGTCCTCAACGCCGCCGATCCTGTTCTCCGTCTTGGTGATATGCCCGCTTGGAGCGCAGGGAGCCAATGTTTGCAACTATATCGTCGAGCTTCTCATTGACGGCAGCAAAGCCACTCCCCGGCCTCCCCCACAGGTGTTTCAGAACTCGCAGCCCTTACCGGAGTACTGGTGAATGTGTCCATTGGGCCCCTTTTTTTCCCTTCACCCTTCGTCATGTTCCAACAGGCCAAGTGACTTATGGAGTTGAAAACTCAAAACTAATCCTGTATTCTCAGAGCTGGAGAGACCACCGCCCCAGCTCCCCCAACTCCAGTCCACAGTGCACTGTTCTGCCCAGCACTCAACCAGAGTGCACAAGAAGCAGCGCAGACTTGCAGCCCTCCAATGTTTTCTCCCAGCACCACTAGGTCCACTGTGCCAGGAGAAAATGACTTTGCATCCCATTCCAGTCACGGGGACCCCGGGACTCATATGCATCACCCGCTGGCCGGCTCACATGTACTGTGAGTATGTAAAGCAGGAGAACCTCTGGGGGGCCCAGAGTCAGAAAGAGGGCTCGGATGTCGAGCAACATCAGAGGGCCCATCATCAACATCAAAGGCATCAGGATTCACAGCTATGTGAGTTCAGGCACTCAGCCGGTTGCCGGCAGCGTTCGGGATAAGGGGCAATGTGCAGATGATAAAAGGGATCCTCAAGCGGAGCCCAGGGGTGCCCGCTCTGAGCTCGCCTACCAGGTGCGCTGCTACAGGAGATCAAGGCGCCCCCCTCAGGCCTCCGAAGCCGCGGGCCGGATTGAAGTCGCCGCATGGGACGAGCGAGCCACGCAGTGGGACGCCGTCACATGCACCTGCCGCGGATGATGAACTGATGATTCCGCTGGTCAGGAGAGAGACATCCCTGTAAATGTCTCATACTACAAGGAACACAAAGATAAATAAAAAAAAACACATCTCTGCTTTCAGTGCTGGTTGTTTTTTTCTTTTTTTTTAATGTAATTTTTTTTTTTTTAAACCTTTTTTTTTTAGGAAAGTCCTACAATGTATCAAGACCAATATTTCTGCCCACAATACCTAAGGACTTCCAATTCACTCTCTCCCACTCCCCATTGGCATATCATTACTTGTTTAAACCAAGTGTTTAATGCTGGTCTAGATGCTTACTGTGGGAAATCAGCATAGAGTTAAACAGGGGACCACATAGCCCCTGGGGTTCTGCAGGCTCATTGTATGGAACCCCTTCTCTTTTTGCTTTTTCCCTCATTTGTTGGCGGTTTTAATTTCTTTTGGTGGTCAGAAGGATTTCTGCTAAAGTCCCTCTGCCACTGCATCCCTTTTTCTCAGGGGTGCCTCTCAGACGCCCAATGTCAGCAGTAGTATCATTTTATCACCCTACACTGGTTTTAGGATGTAGGCTGGTGGCAGGTAATATTTAGTTTTGGCTTCACCGCATTAGTAGCCCAATGTGCATTTAAAGTAGCCAATGAAGGTTATCAATGGGTCTTTTTAAGTCCTACTCTCTTTGTTTAGGAGGCTTTCTTTGTTCAGGGGAACCACGAGGCAGGCCTTAAAATGGTTTTTCCAGCCACATTGGCTCTTTGTGAGCCCAAGATGACAGCCTCTCTGGTGGTTTGGACTAGTTTGTGGCCCTGGGCCACTACACTTTCTGTGGGGGTGGGCCTGAGTTTTTGTTGGTTTTTGAGGCCATCCTGATTGGCTGGCCGCCAAAACATTTTTGTTTTTTTAATAAATCTCCTCATGGCATATGTGGGGTGTCAGAAGCCAGCCCCGGCGAATGAATGAATATATATGGGAAACCCTGTTCCTGAACTCGGAGCTGCTGCATTTTTGTAGCGTAAGCAGGTCTGCTTACCTGCTCAGGGATTTGTGTCCATTTGCTGCTGTTGATGCATTTGTAGGCACTCTTCTGGCCATACTGGCTGCAAGCAATGGCCTGGGCATAGTTCCAG
Source organism: Ambystoma mexicanum (assembly GCF_040938575.1). Taxonomy (NCBI): domain Eukaryota; kingdom Metazoa; phylum Chordata; class Amphibia; order Caudata; family Ambystomatidae; genus Ambystoma; species Ambystoma mexicanum. Next base: position 875,227,879 of record NC_090936.1, read on the forward strand.
TTTGGATCCTCTTCTGCTGGTTTCCCTTGCCAAGATTTCCTTGTCTTGCTTTTAGTCCTGCTCATCTACTGGTGCCAGGTCCTCCATCCTAGAGTGGTTTTCCAGGCCGTTTTACTGCATTTTCCCAACAAAGGCACACTGGTTTGATTTTGGAAGCTGCTGCCACCTGGAAAGATGTTGGGACTCTCCAAACCTGCCCAACGCGCTTGCCTGGGTCATATCTGGTTGCCGTTGTCCTGCTGCAGGGGCTGTTTTTGTTGGTAAGCTGACCACATTTATCTGCTGAGCCACTGGGGTCTACCGTGTGCAGTTTCCTCGGTCCTTCTGGAGCCATCTCTGTCGTGATCCCACTTATGGATGGTGAGTCCCGCTCAACTGAAGGACAATTATTGTTCTTTTGGGCTGTTGGGGTCATCGTTGGCTCGGTGTACCAATCCTTGGGTGACTAGATCCTTCATTTCCCTATTTAAAAAGAAGCTGTTATTTACCGGATTTCCAGAGGCAACCACTGTAAGTACTTGCCTTTGGGACGTGGGTTGGTGGGTTATTCCATATACTCCTCAGGCGTCCCAGTGGTCTCTGGTCATTTGGTTCTGCAGGTCTCCTTCCACTGCATTTCTCCAATGGCTAACATTGGGGGCTGAATCCTGCTGTGCTTTTATGCTGCTGGGTCCCGAAGCCTCTTCTAGGTCTCCTGTGGAAAGAAACAGACTTACCTGGCTTTTCCCATTGTTTCCCATGGGGTACTGTTGTCAACACTTGAACTTTTACAAGCGCCACTGCAAGGTATTAACCTGGACTCTGATATTTTTCTAAGGTCCCTGGATTTCCTCACCAACCCCTGAATGTTTAGAGACTTTCCCTTAATAACTAGGGCCTTTTAAATCTGTACATTACACCCCTCAAAGGAGTATAAATGTGTGTTGCTACTGTTTCCCTCCTTGGCGTGCAATACGCTTTTCCGGGACCTGGGGACTGTCTATCTGAAATATATCCTGGACTTTGGTAGCCCCCTCCCCCGTTGCTGTGTTGGACATTGTGTTCCCATGTGCTCAAAATCTAAGTGCTATACTGTGTTGTATGCTTATGTGTTAAGTATAATACTTCATGCAGAAGGTAGTAGGAAGCCTGTTCTTTGTTCTGTTTGGTACCTTTGGATCCTGAAAATGATCATCATTGCTGTGTGTAATCTTGTCTCAGGGTCTGAAAGCTTATATGTATAGTGCCTATCACCAGGTATGGGGCCTACATTTTAGTTGAGGATTGAGTTAAGCCTTTACTGGCAAATTACTGTTTTCCGTCTACGCTGTGCTCTATTTGCTCTGTGTAACTTTAATACTTACTTTTTCCATCATTAATACTTTGTGTGACCTTATAATAAAGTGTGTATTTTCAAAGTATACCAATGTGGAGTGTTCTTGTGTTGTGTCTGTTGGGACTAGTTTTACCTCCCGGACAACCATTCTCCCTCCTAAAGTTGATCTGGTCTCCTCTGCTGCGCTTGCCATTAGAGAGTCTGGTCTTTCCTTCAGGGGAGACACTGTTCCACCAGTAGGTTAGTTGATTATACAGGTTGTGCAAAAATCTCCCTAACATTGCACAGTGCAGAGGCACTCGGAAGGGGCTATACCTCGCTGCTCAATATACACTTATAAAAATGGATGAGCAGGCCCACTCATGAATATGCCTGGGAGTTGTCCATCTGCGGGCTAACTATACTTGAAGTGCCTCAGTTTATGTATCTGTTTAGAGGGTCAACTTTGGGTAACTCATCTGCCCCCTCCCCAGGGAAGGGCTGATTGAATTGTGGACGCAACAGCCAAGGATACTACAGGCACTGGGCTGCATTGCAGCTGCCCATCCTTCCTTGTACACTTCACTTATGATCTGTCCTGTCACGAATGTACAAAATAAACCTTCTGTCCAAAGTTTTGTGTCAATGTTGCATTGTCCTTATCACTTCATCAGGTTTCTTACATTTGCTCTAAAGCACAGTACTTCCAATGGGCGCTCACCATGCCTCTGCTCTGGGTTCTTGCATCCTACAATAAGCCTGTAGTGGTTATTTTGGCACTTGTCGCAAAAGCTTTTGAACTTGGAGCAGGCAACTGATGTGGAGTATTTTGACATATTGAATGGAGTAATGTAAGCTGTTCTTAGAGAGGCATAGCGCCACCTCACTGACAAGGCCGAAAAACGTGTCTGGGATTACTGTTGGTACTCTTGTTCAGAAGAGAATTGCCTGGCTTTTCGGTGGTGGACTGCCCTTGGGCAGGACAAACACTGATATGTAGTGGATATTTCTCTTCTGTGAAAGGATGGTGAGACTCTGGTTGAGACTCTAACCCTGGATATATGCCGGTAGAGAGACACTCCCAGGACCCCTTTGTTTATGCATTTATTGAACCACACCAGTTCTAAGCCTTGTGGATATCTTTTGTTTATGCTATCTACCTGTCTCAGTGACGGCTCCTCTATGATCTCTTCTTAAAGAAAGCAGAAGCAGGTGGACCTCCAGGCAGGCAAACTCCTTAATTCTCTGTATACATCCACCTGTGCACTGCTCCAGATCCCACCCCATAACAGTCTTTATCACCCTTAAAAGGCACACTGCCACAGATTGACTTCCAGGTAATTGGGATTAACCTTGTGCAGTGCTGTAGTCCAGAGGGCAGCTGTCAACTGGGCATTTAGTGCACATAAACGTTCGTTTCAAAAGGGGCACTCCACCAAAGGGTGAACGTTCTGTGAAAATGTTACTCAGTCCTCCACTATGCTTGTGCTCGAGTGGATTTTGTAAGCCCTGGAGCTGAAAACACTGAGTAAGGTGGAAATCAATAAATTAAGTAACCCCTTAGTGGAGTAGTTAAAAGGAATACCTTCGTTGACGATCATCATGAGAGACAACAAACGCACATGAAGGGGTAACTGGCAATGTGTTTTGTTGTCTTGTGTTTTTCTTTTACAGATCTGAGCACGGACAGGAGCGCTTTATTTTGGATTTTTTTTACTTTTATTGGGGAAGCAAAAGAGAAAGGGACAAGAGGCAAGGGTGTTTTCTTTGAATATGGGTTAACTAACACACTGAACAAACACTAAAACAAAGGAGCACCAAAATGGTAACCAATACACATCGGAGACCAACATCTAGACAAAAGCAAAGACTTGGACACACCTCAGCATTGAGACCCATTTCCACTCCATCGCTCTAAGCGAGGTCAAACCTAGTTCATACCTTAGACATCCAATAGGTACACAGTTGGACAGATTAAGGAGCATCTTTAATAGTTTGGCCTCGAATTTATCCCAATCTATAATGAAAGATAGGGGGTTGGAGTCCAGGCCGAGAACTTGCAAAATGTATGATAGATTATTTTCCTCTGCGCCCCCATATTGAGCACTTTAAGATCAATTGTTTCAAGAACATGGCCCATAGTCGGGAAGGATTCAATACTAGCACCCAGGTAGGTGATCTCAGTGACTACCTCTACGGGATGATTCTCCAACTCCCAGATGTACGACTTAAGTGACTTTTTTGAATGTTTGAAAACCATGATTTCGGATTTATTCGGGTTGATTTTTAGATCATTGCATTTGGCATAATCTGCTAATGCCGAGAGTAGTCGTTGAAGACCTACTTGTGTGTGGTCTAGAACCACCACCTCATCAGCATAGGCCAACCAACTGGTTTTCAGGTCTCCTATTTTTGGAGTAACTAGGCCTTTATCTTGCAGCCACATACTTAGATCGGACATAAAGAGTATAAAGAGAAGGGGGCTATCAGGCACACATGACAGACTCCTCGTTTGATCTTAATTGAATCTGATAGGGAACCTGCTCTCGACAACCTGACTCGCATAGATGTATTGTGATGGAGCTCTATGAGGATAGAGAGGAGGTTGGGCGGAGCCCTCCAGGCGTTCAGTTTTTTCCACAGAAGATTTCTGTTGATGGTGTCGAACGCCTGTGAAAGGTCTATCCAAGTTCCAAAAAGGGGAGTGCCGCCTTTCCCCAATAACTGCGCGCTAAGACAATTTAGAGCTAGTCCATTGAGGCAAGTCGACAAACCCCTTCTAAACCCAGTTTGTTGTTTGGAATGATGCCATTCAATTTGGTCCAGCTCTCCATCTCTGCCAAAATCAAACCCACAAAGATTTTACTATTGGCATATAAAAGAGATATGGGACGGTAGTTCGAGGCTGCTAAACGGTCCCCCCTTTTATAAATTGGAATAACCACAGACAAACTCCAAGATTCTGGGAATTCCTGTGACCGCAGAATATTCTCAAATAGGCATTTTAGGAGCCGCGCCCAAAGGGCTGGGTTCCTTTTTAGAATAGTTACTAAGCCCATTTGGGCCAGCCGCTCTGGAAGTGGATGACTTTTTAATCAGATTTTCAATTGACTCAAAACAAAGAGATGAGGACCAGGCCCCTTACAGCTTCGTCTTCGGAATTGGAATGTCTGAGTATCCATAAACCTCATTGAAGTACCTGACCTAAACCTGTTCCTGTAGGATCATTTTCTGACTATCTGCAGGTTGGTTATTCAACTAATGCTAATGCCCTCAACATCTTTTCCCCATCTTGCTGGTATGTTAAATGCCTATGTGAACGGACCCAGTTCCTATATACGTTGTTCAACGCCCCAAGATGTTCTTCAAGAAGCTCTTTATCCAGGCCCCTTTTTTTCAACCCTGCTCTATGGAACCGTTTCAGCCTTTTTTGTTCATGGATGTGAATATCATACGAGGGCTTGTTTGACACCTGTTTTTTTATACTATAGACAGTTTGGGAACTTAACTTTAACAAAAAAAACTGGAAATTATCAGGATCACAACAGAGGGAGAGCTGATGTTCCGACAGCTGCTTTACTTGTTCCGTCAGGTTTTTTATTAGAGTGAAGACCCCTCTATCAAATTTTCTTAGTCGGTTCCCTGCAGAATTTGCTGAAACCTCAACTATAAACTGATTGTACATTCACCCTCTCGGGACAATGTAGCCAACAACATGTCATGATCATCTCCATTCCCTCTAGAAACTACACATTTCAGACAACTATCAAAATCCTTCTGGTTACAAAAAAGTAATCTAGGGTAGAAAATGAACCTCCCCTATGCCAAGTAGGTTCGCTCAAAAGGTCCCCCACCACATTCCCATTGAGCAACCAGAGATCTCGTTCCCCCATACATTTTAACCAAAGTTTTCCATTCCTTGTACTTGCTTTTGTCCGATATCCTGTCCTTGACATCAACACATTGAGAATTCAAATTTCCCGCTATTATTTATCAGATGGGAATGAAGAGGCAGATTTAACAAGACAGTCAGACAAATCTTGTAGAAACCCAAATAAATTGGAGGCTTGAGGGTTCCAGTACAAGTTAACCACCAACCAACCCAAACCCACCCTGACAATCAAGATGCCCCGTCTCTGTATAGATAAAAGTTCAGAGAAGACAAAGACATCGTTTTTGCATGCAATCAGAAGACTCCCTGCTGGCCTTCCCCCCTCGTAATTGAAGGGCCAGCTGTTGGTATGTTGAAAAGCCATCAATTCCCACTATATATGTCAAACACGTTTCTTGAAGGAGAAGCAAGTCCGAGTTCTGAATGGTCCGAAGTCTCTCACAATCTGAAGTGAGGGAATTAAAACCCATGGAGTTCCAGGAGAGCAGCTTTTCTCCTCGCAGGACGACAACGATTCCCCCATGATGGACTAAGAGTGACCCTTGTGCTATTCATTTGTGCTGATTTAAGGGTCAAGGCTTCAGTAGGGGAGTATGAGGCATTGGTGGAGGCCCCAGGAGAAGGAGTCATCGTCCGAGAGGAGGTAGGGCCATCAGAGCAGACCCCGACTAGCACAGATGTCACAAGGATTCAGGAGCAGAGAGGCACATATTCCTCAAGTTGGAGGAGCGGGCAGCCTCAGCAAGCATCCTATGTGAAGTATGAAAGCGCTCCTATCTGGGTGAGTGCTTGTGAGAAGGAGGTGGACTCGACCCAACAAGCTTTCTGAGGAGGAGCGGGAGCTGTCAGGAGAGCCTCAGCTGGTGTTTGTCCATGGAGGTCCTGCAGCAGGTGTTGGACCAACCCGAGGAAGAGGAGTAGAGGAGGGGTATTGGGAGCTGATGCGGGTGGAGCCCAGTCCTTTGTGTGCCATTTCAGAGGGTACAAGACAAGTACAGGAGTTGTCCTAGAGACTGATCACCTCTACCTCTCTGCCAGACAGCCCACGTGGTCCTGGGTGCAGGAGTATTTTGCACTGCTAACTGGGGAAACATCTCTGTATGGTGGAGGACTGTAGAAGGAGGGTGACATGTGGGCAGAAGGATATGGGCTGCATCCTATGGATGATGTCCATGAAAAACCACGATTGCCAGTGACACAAAGGAACTTAAAAGGCTAATTAGTCCCCTGCCTCTGCTGAGACCACTTGCAACCTGGCTGCTACCATCCTTCTTCCTCCAGCAGTGGTGATGAGAAAATGGGTCCAAGCACATCCCAGGGTGCATTGCAGCAAGACATCAGGCACACCATGCAAACCTTTGCCCAGTATGCCAAATGGGTGGTATCGACAACTGTGGTCAGCAGCTTGCCCTTGTTGCTGGTACCACCCCAACAAACGATTGTGGGTGGTGTGCCACTGGCAGTGTTGGTCTTTGGGCAGAACCCTTTGGACCATTTGAGGCACACTGGCCCGTATTGCCTACATTGCTGGAGTGTCTACTCCCTGTGATGTTTGCTGCAAGTCCTCCTCTGCTAATAGATATGGATGAAAAGCAACCATGTTTGAAAAATGGGCCCGTTAAGGTCCTACATCCCGCCCCCTTTCCGCCATACTTGAGATACCAGAGTCTTGTATGTAGCAGCTTTTTAATTAAAAAATGACCATGGGCTCATGCATGCACATGGACACAGCCCTCTGGGGGAGAAGGTACCCCTTTGCATGCTCACCGCCCAACAGCCAATCCTTTTCTCTGCATGGGCAGGACTGGACTTCGGTGCAGCAGCTGCAGTGTCTGTTTTTTATTCCCCCCCACGCTTATCCCGGAGGCCGTGAGTGCTGTACATCATGCTCGCAGTACCTCCCCACCCCAGACGGTGTCTGGACCCTCTGTGTGGTGTGCATCATTTTTCCCCTAGAAAATGTTTGCGCAAGCTGACAGTGTTTCATGCACATCGCCATTATGATTTGGCAGAATATAACAAGTAGGTAAGTACTTTAGAGTGGTTGGGGTCGATTATTATTTTTAAAAAAAAACATTTTTATAGAACATTTAAATAACTGAGTTTAAAAATCTTCTAGATATGATTTCTTGCCATCCGATGATTGTGCTGTGTTTTTAAATTGCCTGCATGTTGAATTGCGTGTTTAAACACTGTTAACTCGATTTTCATTGCTGCTCCTCGTCAGCACTCCAGAACTACATCTACCTTCGGGATTGTAGTCTTGGTGCATATTTATTCTCCTATCGGGCGCGTCAGCGCCCACGCATCTGGACCAAGCAAGTCTGTGGTTGCCCAACACATACATTTCCTCCTCATTACGGGATTTCTTTGACCGTTTACCATTGCCTTATAACAGGTACAGTAGTTTCTTTGGTAAATACTGTCTTATACGACAGAGTAATCGCATGATATGCCATCTACTTCAATGGACCCAATCTCAGCCAGGCATCCACACTAAATATTTAAATATGTATGCTGGCAATCTTGTAGAGACAAACATAAAAAGTAAACCCAGTACCGTTATTGCAGAAGAAAGTCTACGCAGTAGTCCAAAAATGGCAATTCGTATCCAAGAAAGTGCCCTGTTGAATGTGGAAATATTTAACCAGACCTTACTGCCTACCATAAATCCTCCAGTAGCAAACAAGGAACCTATACTGGAACCTGTCTCTATAAGGCCCCTATAAAGCTCTCGAAGCGCACGTTGAAGGATCAGCGTGAACGGCTGGAAGAGTGGCTGCAGGCCAAGGCCTCTCCACCAGGTGGTTCCCAGGGGCATGCCTCTCCTGGTTCTGGGAAAGCTGAGCGGGCTTCTAAGTCCTTTGAGGGCGCCCCTCCCACGGGGGTCCAACAGAAGGCCAAGCACTGCGAGTCCACTACCGTCGGGAGCGCCGTTTTGGTGGGTTCCTTGGCGGGCAGGGCGTGCTCAAAATCTCCTGCTGCTTCGGTCTCCAGTCAAAGCTCTGGATCGTCATCCAAGAGGAAGTCTGATCACCTGGGCAAGCTGAAGGTGGCCCCAGAGACGACCAAAGAAAAGTCCAAACATGGTACAGCGTCCAGCCTGCCCGTGACAAATAAGGCAAAAGAGGAGCGTGGGCCCGACCCATCCCCTTAGGAGAAGGTCAAGCCGGAGAGGACTACGAAGACAAAGCAGGACAAAGGGCCTGGCCTGACGGTTTGTTTATTATTTATAATGCGCATCATACCCGGGGGGTAACAGGGCGCAGCAGTTACAACTATATGCAAAGCTTGGTTACACAGAATTATACAGGATACATACAGGTAAAAATTATATACAGAGAAGGCATATTTAAAAACATGGTGTACAGTAGGAGAATATATAGACACAGGGAGGTATATACAAAATAGAGTCTGGAAGAGGGCTAATTAGAAGCTGTTGTCATAACAGTAAGCAAATGGTTAGGAGTGCTGGTTGTTGGATTTTAGCCATAAAATGGTGTTGGCTCTAAACTTGTGGTAAGTTTAACGGTGAAGGCCCAGGTACACCAGACGAAAGCAGCACCTTCCATCGAGGTGGTGGTAGCAGCGTCCCTTTCCAAGGCCGCAGGGGCGGACCCGCAGGGCACCCCTCCGTCGGCAAGGGTATCCCTTGCTCCCAGGAGGGAGACCTCAATCATACCCACTGAGAAGACCCCAGAGAAGAAGATGGCGATCATCTCTCTGAGATGGTCTCCCTCGCTGGACGCAAAGAAAGGCAGGGGGGTGGGGTCATTGAGGCCCTCCAGGGCACAGACATCTCCACGGCCAAGGAGGATGAGCTTGTTTATCTCCAGACCATCAGGGTGACGTTGGCGACGAGGATGACAGTCACTCACTACGACGAGGACAGCAACGACGAGGATACCGTTGAGGAACCCCAGGACGGAGGGCCCTAGCCCTGCTCCTGTGCCCCAGCTGCCTACGCCTGCCCCTCAGCCTCCTAGACACCTCTCGTGGACATCCTTTAGACTCTTCATACGTTGGTATATGAGATACAACAGAGGATGACGGTGTCTCCGCCACCCGCCCCGTTTGGCGGAGGAACCGCCGGCAAAGAGGAAGAGGCACCCACTGCCTCCCTACAACCCTTCACCACCACCCCGTGCAGATGAGACTGGGACAGATACAGCGCCGACGACTGGCACGGATCACAACGGCGGGATGGGGGAACCTCCCGTCGTCTACGCCCAGATCCTGTTCCAGCTCACACCGAAGGAGAAGGAGGGATTCTTATACCAGCGCCGCGAGGCAAAGGGAAAGACCATCCTCTCAGTTCCTCTCTTCGATGACATTTGGGATGAAAAGCGGACTCATGAAGAACTGCCTAGAGAAGAAGTATAGTGTGCCGGACTCTGCGCCTAGGTTTTTGCGGGTCCAGCCGTCACCGGACTTGGTAGCTTTGAAGATTCTGCAAGCGGGAGAAGTGGCTTCGGATCACGCAATCAAGGACATCGCGGACGCGGGGTCCCGCCAGATGGGAAACAGTGTTTGCCTTCGTCGTGGCTGGCTCAAGGCCACCAACTTCTGACAGGTCCAAACCAGTGTTCTGGACATGCTCTTCGATGGGGACAACATTTTTGGGAAGGCGGTGGATGAGTCCATGCAAGCCATCAAGGCGGACATGGAGATGGCATGTGCCCTAGGCACGCTTCAGCAACGAGGCTGTCCTTTCGGTCCTCAGGAGGCAAGGCTACCCGATTTTATGGAGGTTTCTGTGGAGGCTCCTCTTCTTACCGTCAGCCCTCTCGCTCCTCAGCCCAGAAAACCAACAGGGGCCCTTCCAAGGCCTTCGGTGGAGGTGGATGTCGTCTTCGGGGACCGCAAGGTGGGCCGTCGACCTCCAAGCAGGAATGAACCAGCCAATTAGTCGGGCCCCAACCCGTGCACCCCAGTGGGAGACCGGCTGGCGAACTTCGTCAGCGTGTGGGAGACAATCTCCACCGACCGTTGGGTGCTGGACGCTCTCGCCCACGGTCACACTTTAGAGTTCCAACGGACGTGTCCTTGAATACCACAGGTGGCCTGGCAGGAAATATCTCAGCTGCTGCTGGTGGTGCAGGCCATGTTAAGGAAAGGGGCGATAGAGCTGGTCCCAAAGCGACTTCGGGGATCCAGAGTTTATTCAAGGTACTTCCTCATTTGAAAAGTCTGGGGGCTGGAGACCCATTCTCGACCTGTGCCAAATGAACAAATACATAAAGTCTCAAAAGTTCTGCATGGTCACTCTTCAGCACGTGCTCGGACAGCTGGAGGAGGGAGACTTGTCGTCATTGGACTTGGAGGATACATACTTCCACATCCCCATTCACAAAGGACACAGCAAGTTTCTGCGCTTCGTCTTTCAGGGGAAGCATTGCCAATTCAAGGCCCTTGCCTTCGGACTGAAGTAGTCGCTCAGGATATTCACCAAGTGCCAGGCCCCGGTGTCGGCCCATCTACGGCTACAAGGGATCCACGTCTACCCTTAATCAGACAACTGGCTCATCCAGGCCAGATCAAGAGAGATCGCTGTCGACCACCCAACGAGGACTGTCCGCCTACTAGCAGAGCTGGGGTTCTCGGTGAACTATGCAAAGTCCTGCTTGACTCCATCGCAGGACGCTCTGTTCCTGGGATCACGCCTCAACACGGTATCGTGCTTGACATCACTGTTGGAAGAGAGGATAGCGGCCATCCTGGGCAAGGTGCAGCGGCTGCTAGCACTGAAGATCGCGACGTGAGGGCCATCAAGTCGCTGATCGGCATGATGATATCATGCATTTACCTCATCAAGCTCTTCAGGTTACGAATGAGCCCACTGCAGGAGTTCCTAGATGCCCGTTGGGTCCAGGTATCCGGAAGCTTCCAAGAAAGGATTGCGCTCGACAAGGGGTTCCGTCGGGCGATAAGGTGGTGGGGCGTGTGCGCGCACCTGACCGCAGGCGTGGATTTCCAGACCCCACCACACCAGGAGACGGTCACGACAGACGCTTCCCTGGAAGGATGGGGAGCCCACACTGGAAGCCTTTATGCCAGAGGCCTGTGGCTGACGCAGGACAGGAGAAGACCTTGCACATCAACATTTTGGAGCTACGGGCAGTGTTCTGGGCTCACCGATCGTTCCTGCCGTCCCTCAAGGGCAAGGTGGTACGGATCTTCACAGACAATACCGCACTGATGTTTTACATCTGGAAACAGTGGGGCACCAGATCCATGGTGCTCTCCAAAGAGGTGCAGGACTTGTGGCACTGGGCCGGTGCCCAGGGGATGTTCCTTATCCGTTTCATCTGGCAGGAGTAAAGAATATGGTCGCCGACTCTCTGAGCAGGGAGCTTCGCTCTTGTCACGAGTGGGAACTTCGGCAGGACCTAGTGGAGAAGCTTTTCGTCAAATGGGGCAACCCCCAGATCGACTCGTTTGCGACGGCGGCAAACACCAAGTGCCGGAGGTTTGCCAGCAGGTTCACCCAGCAAGGGAGCAAGGGGGACGCACTCTCATTCCCGTGGGAAGACCTCTTTCTGTATGCGTTCTATCCGTTGCCGTTATTACTTCGAGTCATCAGTCAACTCAGACGGTGCTGGTGCCGGATGATCCTCGTCGCACCGGCGTGGCCGAGGCAGATCTGGTACCCGAACCTTCTCAGCATGTCAGTGTCTCCGCCAGTCAGCAGCCAGTGGTCGTAGATCTGCTCGCCAGGGAAGGAGGAGCCATTCTACACCGCGATTTAGGGTCGCTGAACCTGAAGGGATGGCTGCTGCAGCGTTAGAATTCGGTGGCTACGGTCTTCTGGCGGACTGCAAGGAAGTGCTCGCCAAGGCTAGAGCTTCGTCTACCTTGAAATGCTACGGACTCAACAAGTGGAAGAGATTCGCTATTTGGTGCTGTTCCCAGATCATCTATCCTCTGAGGGTCAAGGCCCCTCAGGTGCTTCCATAATTGCTGTCGTTGGCTAAATCGGGGCTGGCGCACGCCTCCATCAAGGTTCATCCTGCAGCGATCTCCCAATACACCAGATCCCCTGGACGACCATCCTTGTGGTCACACCGATTGGTCAAGGAATTAGTCAAGGGACTATTCCGCTTGTTCCCGCCGGTGAAGGCTCCAGCCCCGGCGTGGGAGCTCGATGTGGTGCTTACTAGGCTCACGGGACCCCCTTTCGAGCCTATGCATTCGGTTCCACTCAAGTTTCTGTCGTGGAAAATACCTTTCCTTGTGGCCATCACCTCTGCACGATGAGGGTTGAGATCCAGGCCTATCCTGTAAACCACCTTACTTGACTTTTCACGAGACGAGGATGGTGCTGCCGACGCACCCTTCCTTCATGTGCTGTCAGACTTTCATCTAAACAAGCCCTTGGTGTTGCCTGTATTTTTTCCAACGCCTTCATCGCCGGCTGAGTGGACTTTGCACTCGCTGGATGTGGCTAGAGTGCTGACGTTTTATTTGGCCCGTACGAAGAGTTTCTGGAAAACTTCTCAACTTTTTTTGAACTTTGGTCCAGTGAAGCCTGGGAAGGCCCTGTCCAAGGCTTCCATTTCCAGATGGCTCTCCGGCTGTATCACCCTCTGTCACTGGTTGGCAAACCAACCGCTGCCTGGCCGTCCGAGAGCTCATTCCACCAGAGCGATCGCTGCTACAACTGCGTTCCTGTCTGGTGTGCCCCTGTTGGACATCTGCAGGGCTCCTATGTGGAGGTCGACGCACACCTTTACGAAATTCTACTGCGTCGACAGGGATTCCAGGGAGGAGTGCTGTGTTGGCCAAGCAGTGCTGCGCAACCTGTTTGCTTGATGGTGAGCCTGGTGAGGAGGTGAGAGATGTTTATGTTGAGCCTTGCCACCTCCCGTGGTTGTGCATGTTTGTACTGCTATGTATTCTTTATTCATGAGCATGTGAATCCATGCCAGTCCACATGCTGGAGTAGGAACAAGTTACTTACCTGTAACTGTTGTTCTCCAGCCTGGGTCTGGCATGGATGCACATGCGAACCCTCCCGCCTGCCCCTCTGCGGCTCTTCTCTTGGTCCTACTGCTACTTTACATGCTACCAAATCTGAAGATGGCTGCCAGAGGAGGGGCTTAGGTGGAGGGCAGTCATTGGCTGGGGGCCGTATGACCCAGAGACCAGCGATTGGTGATTAGGAGAAACACAGTTCAAAAATGAAACTGATTTTTTCTTTTACCCAGGATTCCCAGCCTGACGACTGGGAATATTCATGAGCATGTGAATCCATGCCAGACCCATGCTGGAGAACAACAGTTACAGGTAAGTAACTTGTTCCTTGTTGGACCTCGCAGCAGTCTTTGATCTTCTGGACCATACCAAACTCTTGACGGTGCCATCTTCAGTGGGACAGTGTTCCCCTGCAACCATTAAGTGGATTGATGGGTTTCTCTCCAAAGGAAAATCCAGAGTTTGCTTGGAGCAACTACGAAAGCTGGATTTGTGGAGTTCCTCAGGGTGGCTGCTTGTCCCCAGCACTTTTTAATGTCTGTGTGCCCTCTGTGACATCCTGGACATGAAAGCAGTCAAATAAATTCACAAACTACGCTGATGACACACAGCTGCTGTTTGACTTGAGTGGCGACTTCATTAAGGACTCTATGAAGATTCAGGATGTCTGTAGGTTTGTTAAACCCAATAGCCTTTGCCTTAACGGTGCTAAAAGAGAGTTACTGATATTTGGATCCCTTCAGACTATAACAAAACTAGATCCTTGCTTTGTTAATTTCTTAATTGATGACCATCGTATAGATACCCAAAATAAAATTAAGACACTAGATGTGATGCTGGAGAGTTCACTTGGAGTGGATGCCCAGGTGGACAGTGTAATTATAAAATACCAGTACCACCTTAGGTTGTTGAGGTTTGTGAAGCCATACGTCACAAATAAAAACTGCCTATCATTAATTCAGGCCATTATAATCCCTAAGTTAGATTATTGTAATGCTCTTCTGGGTGGAGCCAATAAGAACAATATCCAAAACCTTCAGGTGCTCCAAAATGATGCTGTACGGATCATTAAGAATGTCCCTAAAAGGGAACATATTACCATAGCCAGGAGAGAACTTCACTGGTTACTAGTGTTGTCACGGATTCTCTTCAAGATCAACACCGTAACTCACAAATGCTTGCATGGTACAGCTCCTATATATCTTAAGGAAAGTCTCAATCTACAACCTCAAAGAAGAACTACTATATCCATTGATACCTTTCGGCTGTTATGTCCTAAGGTGAAGAGAGCTAGTGGGCAAAGAACGGTCCTTCACTGTTCGAGCTGCTCAGACCTGGGATGAACTATCAGCTGACCTGCGCAAGGAGAAAAGCCTCCTTAATTTTCAGAAATGATTGAAGACTCTCTTGTTTAACAAATTGGACCCCTGGCAAGATATACCCCGCAAGGAAGCCATACTGTGCCGCCCAGTTGGGAGTGCCTCATTGGGCCTCCTCTGGAGGCTGCTCACAGGGCTTGCACCAGCTCTGCTAAAGGGCTGCACTTACCAGAGCTCACCCCATGGTACCTCGAAAGGGTATTTCAATGGCAACCCTAGTGACAGTGCTTCCATTTTGGGCCAAGTGACCTCTTCACAAGTTTCCTGGTTTCACAAGTCCTACTCGAATGGTGGACAAGTTGGAATCCAATCCATCTATCCTTATCTGGACTAATTGATCAGTGTCTACCTCAGAAAAAGTGGTATTCCCTTCAGGCTACTTTGAGCATGATGTTCATGTTGGTCCTGTATATAAATTGGGAGACGTCCCGATTCTCCCGACACAGAAGTCTGAATACATTCCCCTCTTCTTTGACACCACCCAGGGCAGGGCTTTTTCTCTCTGATTGAGACTTTAGTACATTTTGAAGCTCTGCATGAATTTTTTGATAACTTTCATATGGCTGCTTGTTTCCAATGTTTGCTGGGACTTTAGGCCTAGTGGTGTTCCTCACTTGGATGTTCCATATGAGAACCACTGAAATGAATTTTGCGGCTCACTGGTCTCAAGAGACTAATCCCCAGTCTGTTCTCGTTCTGGTGTCCGCCGTCCTATTTCACTTTGAAAGAATTCCGCAGATAACTCATTGAAAAAAATAGGGAGGGGGGGAATAAAAGGGGTGGGGATGGGCTTGGGGGAAGGGTGATTGTGTAGGGAAAGGGGGGTTTTGGGGAGAACCACACACCCTAAAAAACAAATCTGAGTTTTGTCGGCAGAATTCCAGTGAAGTAAATTACTTAATGGGAGTTCCTTTCAGCAAAACGACATACAATCGTCCGCCGCAATAGCTCAGGATTTGCTCTGGGGGGGTCTCTTGTTCTGTTTTCCTGAGACATGGATAAACATGTATGCCTGCATCATGGGTGGGAGCTGCCACTTAACATCCTGAAACCGATATCAGTGGGACCTGCCCCTCCTCGACTCCTTTGACTTTCAAAACAAGAAGTGCTGTTTATTCCTTGTGGAAGGGGTATGGGTAGGACTCATTGGAAGATGCCTTTCTTTTCCCTTGGATGGGACCGACACTAAATGCCTTTCACCTCTAATTGCCCAAGTCTTACACAAGCAGCCACAGCTGCCACCTTATTCTGATTGCACACCACCAACTAAACGGGATATGTGGCATTCTGACCTTTTAGGCTATGCTTTTTGCAAGCCCTATGGAATGGATTCAAGGTCCAGAGCAAATGCTCAATTTGGTCAAGAGGTGCTTCTGAACCTGTTTGGCCGATAAACCGTTCTATCCTCGTGTAGTGTATAGGGTGCTTTACCATCTCCCTCAAGTATGAAGGAAAGGGAACAGGACTTAGAAGTACAAAGCTGCTGCTCACTGTAGTGATTAAGGTACTCCTAGCCCATAATCCCCTTTCTTGCATACTCCTTCCCGCCTTTCACGCTTCTTTGCTTTCCCCTGGAGGAAAGGAGGAAAAGTACTAGCAGTTGGGCGGGGAGTATGTGCACTGGACATACTGCATTGGGGCATGCCCAAGCACACTCATGCACTCTGCTGTCATCTTTTTAATATGTGCAGCGGTATATCGGGCTGTAGTCCCAAACCTTCCCGAGCACAACTTCCCGGAGTTTGGAGGAAAGGGGAATGTGTTCTATGGTGAGCAACCTTTGGATTACCTTTAAATCCAACTGGCTGTGGATCACCATGCAAGTTTTTAAAAGCAGCACCCTCTCCCGCTGTGCCACATTGGCATCAACGGTCTGGGCACAACCCCTCGCCATGTTGGTCAGGTTGAGCTCAAGCAGATGCATCGGTGTGAGAATCTCACAAAGGGATGTATTGTGACAGCTAACCCACTTGGTGCTTCCTCAAAAGGTCGTAGCGCGGAGGAGAAATTGGACAGCAGCTGCCACTGTCAATAATGCCCCATCTTAAGCTCATCTATGAGCGTAGCAGTAATCTGTGATAGCACTAGGCTGTTTATGTAGGTTGTGACAGCCATGTAGTGTCTGATTTGACCACTTGTCTGCATGTGCGTGTAAATAGCAAAGGTTTTTTTTCTTCCACAGACTGCTGTAGTACCCACTCCACTGTAAACCATAAACATGCACAATTCTGATAACTCCTTGCTAATGGAAATACTGCAGACAGGAACTTCCCACAGAATGTTGGGTTTTCCACAAACAGTAGGGCAAGCGATCTGTTACCAACATTCTAGCCAGGTTAGCATCAGGCAGACTGTGATGGGACCAGTGCTAATTTTGGCCACTTTTAAATGCTTTACCGCTGGCCAGACTCGATCAGGGATCCCTGTTATGCATGGCTGGAAAGATGGGGGCGGGGTTGAGCTTGGTGTGCCACTTCCATGCAGGGGTTGCACAGACAGATGGAAGTATGCTGCATGTCCGACAGTATGGGGAGAGATGACCTTTTTACTTCTTCCTGTGTCGGTGTGTGGTGCTACTGCAAATAGAACCACACAGATGTAGTGCCCAAGTTGGTCCCTCCCTCTGCTCACCGCGTTCTGGCAGAGTGTGCAAGTAGCCATATATGGTTACTGTTTATTTTTTCTTTGTCATTTGGTTTTAAATTAAAACCTTACACAAATTAACTAAAAAGTACACGATTTCATTTCATACACTAAAATACATAAATCGCAGTAAAGAACCATACAAAACGTATACACTTCTATTAATAAATTTCATTGATTAGGTATAATTAAACAGATATACACATTTTAAATCCAATATTTTCAGGACTGAAAGCATTTCATACAAAAATGTAATTAAATCCAGTAGCAAGGACATGTTTTTCACCCTCCATAAATCTTTTGTGTTTATTCTATGTGAAGTACTGACACACTTTTGACTTTCGTTGTGATCTACGTGGATTGGGCTCATCTGGGTGCAATGGTGTGGGTGGTGGTTGTGCTGGTGGTGTTCCGGATGTCGGGTAGTGTGCTTTCTGATGTGTGACGGGGAGGTTTTCTCGGGTCTGTACACAGGTGGGGGTGAGTGTCTATTACTGTCACAGCCTATATATTGGTGGAGTCCTTGTTGTCCTCCCCATTATCACTATTTTCAGTGTCTGTGCTTTAATGACTCATCGTGGTGTCCTGACCCTCATCTGTTATTGTCTGATGTATCAGTGAATGGGGATTGCCGAGATGGGGACTTGGAATTTACAAACTCTTTCCTCTGTTCCACTAAACTGTGTGGTTCTTCTAAGATCTTCGGTAGATATCATCTGCACACCTCCCCCTAAAAAGGAATTGAAAGTCCAACCTCCTCTGTAGGTCTCACTGGATGTTCTTCATGGTGCAGTAACTGTGCATCTGCTTGTACTAGTGCATGTATTCCAGAGTGCCTTGTCACAGGGATGTGGAACAGGAGTTGGATGATGTATGGAATTGATTATGTGCAATTCTTGAATGCCCAGGGTACGTAACATATGCGGTTGCAGAAGTGCAAAGACCCCAGGCATTACATCTCCAGTACTTTCAAGATTTGTGTTTAATTCTAAAATGATAAATTCAGGTCACTGGGCCAGAATGTGATTGAAAGGGCAGCTACAAGAGAAAGTACCTTTGAGTTGGGGCACAAGTGGAGGACTTCATTACCTTTCTCTTTTGCCAGTTGTTCAATGAATTAAGGTATTATAACAGTTGTGTCCTAAATTTACCCAGTGCTAGGGGTGAACAATGTTAGGAAAGATTTCGTTTTTGCTGCTTTCCTCCCATTGACGTCTCTGGGACACCCTTTCTTTTTGCTTGTTTTGAACCCTGTCCTAAATTTTTGGAGGGACGTAAAGGCTTCTGCTTTACTTCACTTTATGCTCATTCTCATGGGGAAACTGATCAGTTCCTAAGTCTATAAGTACTCTTTGCAAATTGCTTGTATTGTTACAATTGCATGCATCAGCTTACAGTGAAGTGCAGTTAGAATGTATGCTTATAACGTTTCATTTGATGGCTTTTGGGTTACTTTTACGGTGTGCTTAACACATGTTGATGGCATCGGGTATGTTTACAATTTTGGAAAATGGTACTCGTGCACTTTTGCATTTACCATGAATGTCTTAAGCATTCACTGCAGCGATCTGTGTGTGATCTGCAGCTAGCAGGTCTGAATCCCGGCTAGGTTGATTCAGCCTTTCGTCCTTCGGAGGTTGATAAAATAAGTACCAATTTCGATTGGATAATTGTATATAAAATGTTTCTATGTAAAGCGCTTTGGATAAAAGGGCCATGATAGTTTGAGAAAGGGACACTCTAAAAGAGAACATGTGCATATGTTTGACGAAGAGGTGGCCAGGGAAAAGTCCCTTATGCTGAAGTTGCTCAGAGAAACCCGTAATCTCGATGCTGACCAGCTGGACAAAAATGCTAAGATTAGATCATCCGACAGATATAAAAACTTCTGTATTGCAAAAAAAAGCAGTTTGCTCCAAAAAGATGCTGAGCTGATGCTATGTGTCTTGGTGAAAAGGGATCGCGGGGCTTTCTGGGCTCTCTTCTCTTTCCAAGACACTGTTTTAGCAACTGACCAACTGAACAGTATCTCAGAGGTCCAATGGGTAGAATTTTTCTCTGAGCTTTTCTAAGCTTTTCACACAAGGGGAAGAGGGACTCCAAGAACCAGCTATAGAGGAGGGCACAAATATCTCATGAGATCCGACCATTGACTGTATTAAGATTAATCTATAAAGCCAAGAACTCAAATGCTCCAGGTCCGAATGGACTGACAAATAATACAATGAAAGCGCTACCAGAAATGTGGGACAATATACTAACCATGCTTTTCCAAAATGTAGCGAGGAGCGGCACGATACCCATCAGTTGGCAGACTGCACACATAACTCCTATCTTTAAGAGAGGTCAGCAGAATCTGGCTAAGAACTATAGACTGATTTCACTGATCGATGCAGACTGCAAGCTATTTGCCTCTCTGCTACTTTCACATGTTAATAAGTGGATTATGAAGAATCATATCTTAGATAAATATCAAACAGGGTTTAGGGCTGGGCATTCTACTAACCTAAATGGTTTCATTCTAACTGCTCTCCAAGATTCAGCATGGATTACATTTGGGGGTTCACTATATATTGCCTCTATTGACCTGTCAAGTGCGTTTGACTTGGTTATTAGGTCTCATCTCTGGGCTAAACTTTCCAGGTGGGGTCTCCCTGCAGGATTACTGAAACTTATTATGGCTATGTACGAGAACTCAGGGACACATGTACGACTGAATCTGGAAGGGAATCTTTCTAGAAGAATAAGAACACGTGTAGGTGTGAGACAGGGCTGCTATTTGGCTCCCTGCCTCTTCATCCTAAATCTGGCAGATGCCTGTGAATCTCAGGGATGCTGGGCTGGTGAGTGCTAAACTGGGGATCTCAGGTTTTCGTGGTTGGCGTATGCCGATGATTTTCTCCTGTTTGACCATACCAAAGTCGGATTACAAAGACTGATACATAAGTTTGAACAGTATGCTGTAACAAATGGGTTAAAAATTAACCCTAGTAAAAGCCGCATAATGGTAATTTCTAATGGAAAAATGGGGGAATCAAATTGTTTGGAAAATTGGAGGGGAACCGATTGTAAGAGCCCAAAAAATGGTGTATCTGGGTTTTTTGATCTTAGCCCAACCTTCGATCTGTGACCTCAGACAGTTTATTAGACATAAGGCCATACCACTTATATCCCAGACCACTAAGTTGGACAAGGTTAAGCCCGCCGTGGAGACAAGGGCGATGGATGATTGTTGTTTTCCGCTGTGAGAAGACCACTAACCTGAATCCGACTGCTGTGGGCTGCAAGCTGCTCTCAGAGAAATCCAGAGAAAGCCAATTGGTCCTGCTCCGACTCGCGGAAGGCTGCCGGCAGGAGCCAACAGCAGTTAGAAGCGAGCGAGGACTCATTTACCCGTAACTGAACTGACTCGTCACGTGATCTACCTAAGCCACGCCCACAGGAAGTACAGCTCAAAAACATTGCCTAGCCGCCCTTGCGGCGTTAATCCCGCCGTGGAGACAAGGACGCCGGCTGATTGCCGTTTTCTGCTGTTTACGGCTGGAGACGGCATTAACCAACGCTGTCATCACTCTGTAAAGTAGTCCTGTTGTCTGTGTTGCCATCCACAATGAAAACTTAACTAGAGGAGCTGCACCAGGAGACAAATCATGCGACTCAACGGACCCTGAGGCAGACTCGAAGAGAAAGATGTGCCAACAGGTAAGGCAGCGCTTGGTCTCCTACCCAGTCTCCCAGCCTCTGCCATCATCACCAGCCCGACAAAGACACAAAGTGCTCCCGCCTCTAATACAGTCCCGCCTCCCCTTTTTCCAGTCTAGCCCCCGAAGAGGAGTTGCCTAATACCCCAATCGGCTGCCAGGGCAGAAATATTACTGTTAAAGACCAGAGCCCTAATACATGGAAATGAGGGGACTAAAGACCTAGAGGAACACAAACAAGAGTGGGAAAATCTGCCTAGAAATGACTACCATGATACACAGTAAGGTGTCTAAAACGAGGAGCAGCAGACCATGAAAATAAATAACTTTACCATGAATCCCGCAACTGCAGGACACCTCGGATTTATCGGAGCCATGAGTGAACTTGCCAGCGGACGCATCGAATCCATCCTCGATATCCCCTAGCAACCTGGTTGTTCATAGGGATCATTTAAAAGAAATAAAGACACCAATAACAGAAGTGACTCCGGCCAATAGAAATAACCTCATAGACACAACTTCCCCAACTCATATCAATGAAACAACTCCAATCCTAAAATTGCAAAAGCGATATGAGAGCAACCAGAATAAAGAGAAGGGAACGGAGGGTGAAGCTGGAAAAAAGACTCCCGTATCAGGAGCCGGGATACTACAGGCTGAAACCGAGCTCTCAGCCCTTGACCAAGGACAGGTGGGAGCGAGCCAGCAGTAGCAAAATGCTCAACGGGACAAAGGCCCTTTAATTGCAGAAAACATTTTGGAAGCAGGCAAAGAGGGCCCTCCCAATCGTACAAACGATCTGGACTGGCAAGAAGACCTGTGGGATGACTCCTTCAACCAAGCAAGACGACCCCCCCCCCCCCCCCCCCCCCCCAACTAGAGTTTGATCCAAGGCTCTGGTTAAGATGCCGCCAAAGCACCAAACAATGACGAGTCAAAAGAAAGGGAGGATCGACCCAGACTGCTAATATGGTGAACTTGCTCTTAAATCAGCAAAGGTTGATTCTTCCCCTGCCACTGGTGGAATTAAGTAACCTTGAAACACCTATACAGAGGAACTCCACGTTGGCCAGTAAGTTAATTCAAGACATTGCTAATCTCACAGTCAAAAGAGTGAGTGAGAAAAAAAGGAACCTGTCTTTTTATCATGGAAACAATTGCACTGGAAGGAGAAGATCCACAGACGCCTCCTACGCCGATGGAACAACAGCAGGAGGAAAGAGCCAAGTTTATACAATGGCCAGAGACAGCAGATCTATCGAGTATGCCACGCCGCAGATCGGACTAAGTGGGCCAGCCTAGAATGATCAATGACTGGTCGTTAAGGAAAATTATTGAGATGTGTGATAAAGATAGATGGGAAGATTTCACTCAGCGCCAAAATGTTGTCATGGCGGCTCTAAATATAACTATGGCTCCGTTTCTGAAACTTTGAGACCATCAATGAATCGGTAAACTCGGCCTATGCATTGAATCTTAACATAAACGAGCAGGTTACTCAACTTGCAGGATTCGCGAAAAGACTGGATGCAAGGCTAGAGAAGGAATCAGACGCCTTTTGTCAATGGCAAAGTCGATAATGTGACTTGACGCGCCAAGACACAAATGATAAACATCTACTAATGGAAGCAATTCAGGAAGACCACAAGTGGATACGGAAATCTTGTGAAATAAGAGCTACCGTAAGTGCAACCCATAAAGACTTGCATAGTATGTGCTCGATACCCAGTGTCTCAGGCAAAAAACCAGCTACGGGATTGGACCCTAAAAACTTCACAAAGTACGGGTGGTCCAATGCTTTTTGGAAAGGCTCAAACAAACACCAAACAGACAAAAGTAGCCCTCAAGACAAAACCAGGCAACAAAGAACAAATTCCAACATACTCAATGTTCCGTGAAGGAAACCATCAAGACAAGCAGGAGATAGTGACTGTGGAAAATACATGTGCCCATTCGCCCCCATTAACTCTACCAAAAAAAACAAGCAATCAAACGCAAATTAAATGGATGTTGAGCTTTTCTACGAAATATGAGAACTCTGCCGCGAGAAGATCGGAAACCACCAACAAAGAAACCAAGAAGAGAAATGATATTAAGTCAAGTCCCTAACGATAAGTCTTACCGGGAAAGGTCCATACAAGGGAAGAGGATTCTGATGTAATGTCAATAGTGGATCTAGATGCCTCCGAGTGTCTGAGTGATCTCATCAAAATAATTAAAAATAACCATGAGGAAGAATCATGGGAGAACATCAGTATGACAGACTGGCAAGTCATTGATAAATACTCAAACTCTGATTAAAAGAAAGATGGAAATGAAGATGACAAGCACACAGCACATCAGAATGAAAATAGAAGGAAAACTTTTCAAGCACATACAAGAAAAGACGCCAATTAGGAATGAAGGAAGGAGGATCAAAGACCAACCAGGCCCAAAAATACAGGTGCCAAATCGGAACGAGAAGGATGATCGTTCTTATAGAAAGAAGCAGGACCGGTACAATTGGAAAGAGAGAAGACATCAAAAACAACAAAATGAAAATGAAAAAATATCAATGCTGCCACCCAGTGAAAGGGAGAATGACAAAAACATTTTTTGTGAAAGGCCAGCTCGGAGAGATGGCGCAAGGGAAAATAATTCAAACAAATCATTCTTTAAATTGAAATTAGAAAGGATCATTAAAGACCACAAGAAGATCCTTCTGAACAGAAAAAACATAACTACATTGCTAAACCAGCTGCTCCTAGCTGAGAAGCTCCGGCCGGACGACATAGCGATTGTTGAATTTATAGACGAAAGCCGGATGGATCTGATTTATTATGCATCTCAGATCTGAGAGAGAAAGAGCACTAACGCTCGAGAGCAATAGCACGAGGATCCCAACACATGAACGTGCGGTAAAAATCTGAAGATGGCTGCCAGAGGCGGGGCTTAGGTAGAGGGCAGTCATTGGCTGTGGTCAGTATGACGCAGAGATCAGTGATTGGTTATTACTACGAAAGACAGATCAGAAACGAAACTGATACTGGTTTTTTCTTTACCGAGGATTCCCAGCCTGACGACGGGGAATATTCATGAGCATGTGAATCCATGCCAGACCCCATGCTGGAGAAGGAACAAGTTACTTACCTGTAACTGTTGTTCTCCAGCATGGGTCTGGCATGGATTCACATGCGAACCCTCCCGCCTACCCCTCTGCGGCTCTTCACTTGGTCATACTGCCACTTCACGTGCTTCCAAATCTGAAGATGGCTGCCAGAGGCGGGGCTTAGGTAGAGGGCAGTCATTGGCTGTGGTCAGTATGACGCAGAGATCAGTGATTGGTTATTTCTACGAAAGACAGATCAGAAACGAAACTGATACTGGTTTTCTCTTTACCGAGGATTCCCAGCCTGACGACGGGGAATATTCATGAGCATGTGAATCCATGCCAGACCCATGCTGGAGAACAACAGTTACAGGTAAGTAACTTGTTCCTTACCTTACCTTAGTGTCTTCCATGTTCACGCTAATATCCCAAAATCCTCTCCATGGGACTGATTTTGGAAATCCCATCTTAACAATTACTTGCTCTCATCCTGCATCAAGGTGAGAACAAATTTCAAGCTTTACTAAGCCAGGACCAGTTATGTTAAGGATGCAACATGGAAGTTCTTGGATGTTACAATCTCCTAACTTTTGAGTGTTCGTGTTTTGATGACGTATGGTACATTTATTACAGTACACCATAGACGCTTACTTGTATGTTCAAATGCTGCTTGCAAATGTACAGTACACTGAACACTTTACAAAATGGCCCGCACACTCAGAAAAAAATAATAGTAGGTTCATAGACCACTTGCCTAATAAAATGCAGGCAGTTGCCCTTCTCAAAATAAGTGTGCACTGACCCCCTAATCGCCCGACCTTCATTCATTCTACCATCTCCACCGCTCCCAAAAATAGTGCATGGGGCCATCCTCCCAATAATTCATCATATAAGGGCTGGTGGTGCCCCTCGCCACTGTTTCAACCGAATACTATGGTCACGTGGCCAGGGTGCTATCTTGAAGTTGCCGGTTTAGATCTCCCAACCAAAGGATGTCTTTCTTTGAGATTGGCCCAAACATGTTGACATGCACTATGTGCTTTGAATGGGGTTCCACATCATGATAGACTTCTGAAATCCAGTTGATTATTTGTTTATTAAGACCTTGGCACATCAATGGTAGAAAACATAAATTTGTTGGGCGAGCATGTTGCTTTTAGGTGCTCCCCTCTGGAAAATGAGAATATCTGTGATTTGACAGATTCCTAATGAGGATAAAGTTCTGTTTTAGTCACATTTGTATACATCTATCTCTTTTACCATTTCTCAGATATGGTGTTGAACCTCCAATTTTGGTGAAACTGGAGAAGGAAATTGAGTTTGAGGAGTCTTTGCTGGTTTCTTCAGAACCTATAATTTCTTCTAATACCTTGAAGTCATGTTGCCATCATGGGGAATTGCATGAAGCGGTAAGTAGTGGAACTGCTTTGTATGTATTTCTTATATATTTTGTTTTGCATTGGTTTTACATTAGTATATTTTTCAAATGTCTGTTGTGTATGAATTTGCATGTATATGACAAAAACTGTCTGTGTTGGGGAATTTAGTTATTCAATGTACATTTTCTGGTGCTTACTAGTTAACCAATTGTTTATATTGCATAATACATGATGCATTCATTAAAATACCAAATATGGTTTTCAGGTTATGCCTTCTTTTAACACATGTCAGTCTTAACTTGCTTGTCGTCCCCTTGCATTATGTGCTCTTCACTTATGATGGTCAAATTCCCCGCCCCAAGGGCCATGTTGATTTTCAAAACTGATTACTTGGACTTCCATGCCACAATAAAATGAGAAACAAAATGTAGAGAAAGGAATTGACTGATCCTAAGCAGTAATTGGTCATGTTAGACTTGTCTGCCGTGTTTTGATACAGCGGACCATTCGATCCTTCTTTCAAGGCTGGCACACTATCGGGGTTGGCGGTCTCGTACTAGAATGGTTTTGTAGTTGCCTTTCAGAGAGAACGCAAATGGTGAAACTTGGCCATCTCACCTCTACACCCTCAAAGGTTACCTGTGGTGTTCCACTGGGCTCTTAGCTGTCACCCCTCTTGAATGTTTAGCTTCTCCTTTTAATATCTCTTATTCAGAACTTTAATGTTGTGTTTTACTCTTACGCTGATGATACCTCGCTTTAGTCTCTGGCCACCAGGACACTTTTGGAAAACGTCGGCTCTGTTTGTCAGAGGTTAAATGTTGGCTGACCGATAACCTCCAACTTAACCCTAATAAAATTGAGCGTATTCTTCTGGGAGAAAACGCATATTAAATGACTTGTCATGTCAACCAACACCTCCTCAATTATTTGGCCTTCTAACCACATTTGCTAAGAAGATTAAAAACCTGGGAATCATCTGGGACCCTGAATTTGGGCTAGTCAAATCTTTTTTGCCTCCAAATACTGAGGAATAATCTACCTTCTCTCCCTTATGAGTCTCATGCAATAGTGGTTGGGGCATTGGTGAACGCTCCCCTTAACTATGCAAATGCATTCTACATAGGCTTTACTAAATGTCTTTTAAATGGCAGCCAGATTGCTCAAGATGCTACCACCCGTCTCGTCTACACACGTGTTTTCCCCACTTCTAATAGAAGATCTCCCGGTCTGTCATGGAATCACTTTTAAGATACTTTTAGTTTTTAAGTGCCTCCATAGTTTAGCATCACAGTATTTAAAAGATAAAATTGGCTTATACTAACCATCCGCCGTTTTTCACTCAACCCAGTTGCATCTTCTAATTATTCCTACCGCCCTTCCCCCCACTCGTCTCATTGCTGGACCTCCCCTTTGGAACAATCTTCAAATCCAGCTTCGATCTATGACTTTCTTGTCGACTCCCTGGCACCTGCCCCGGCTGACTTCTGCAATCACTCCTTCGCCTCTGGAGTCTTCCCATCCCCCCTCAAGCACTCCCTTGTGCACCCCCTTCTTAAGAAACCCTCCTCCGACCCCTCCTGCCCAGCTAACTATCGGCCAATCTCTATCACTCCCTTACTGGGCAAGCTCCTGGAGAAACTGGCTATCTCCCAGCTTAATCTCCATGCTGAATCTGTTGGTAGTCTTCATGACCATCAGTCTGGCTTCAGAGCTGCCAGAAGCACGGAAACTGCTCTACTGAACATCCGTGAGGACCTGCTCTCAAACCTTGACTCTAACACCACTTGTGTTCTCATTTTGCTCAACCTCTCTTCTGCCTTTGACACGGTCAACCACACCATCCTGCTCAACCGTCTCTGTGAGAACCTGAGTATCACTGGTCAAGCTCTGGCGTGGCTGACCTCCTTCCTCTCCAATCGACCCTCCCAAGTCCAACTGGGTTCCTTCCTCTCTGACATCTTTTTCTCTACCTGTGGTGTCCCCCAGGGATCTAACCTCTCCCCCTGGCTGTTCAACCAGTATCTTGCACTTCTTGCTCACCGCATCGCCGCTCTCTGTCCCAACTTTCAGTGCTATGCAGATGATACCC
Organism: Ambystoma mexicanum; assembly: GCF_040938575.1. Classification (NCBI taxonomy): domain Eukaryota; kingdom Metazoa; phylum Chordata; class Amphibia; order Caudata; family Ambystomatidae; genus Ambystoma; species Ambystoma mexicanum. The sequence continues at coordinate 875,255,321 of NC_090936.1, forward strand.
AGCTCATTTTCAGGCTACCCTCGGCCTCCTCTTCCCCTTCCCTCATCTCTGACTGTCTTTCTGCTATCCAGGAATAGTGTGCCCCCAAGGACCTCTGCCTTAATGCCAGTAAGACTGAGATTCTACTTAACGGCACACCCACTCCCTCCTTCCCTGCAGCTCTCTGGCCGGCCTCCCTTGGCCCTCTTCCTGCTCCTACCTGCAAGGCAAAAAACCTCGGGGTCATCTTCGACTCCACACTCTTTCTCTCCTCACATATCTGATGTCTCTAAGAAGTCACACTACCAGCTACACCTCCTCGGAGGTATCCTTCCTTTCCTCGCCTTCCCCCAGAAGCTCACTGTCTCCAGAGCCCTGGTTCTCTCGAAGCTGGACTACTGTAACAGCCTCTATCTAAATCTTCCTGCCTCTACTCTCCGCCCTTTGCAACTCATCCAGAACAGGACTGCGAGACTTACCTTGGTCTGAAGCCCAGGGACCGTATCTCTTCAGGACTGAAATCACTACACTGGCTCCCAGTGGCTGCGAGGATTAAGTTCAAAACCCTCTGCATTGTCCACAAGGCCTTCTGGGGCCTTGGGCCAAAATACCTTCAACTCTCTCTTCCTAAATATCTTCCTTCTCGAGCTCTTCGCTCATCCACCTCCAACTACCTCAGGGTCAGCCGCTTCTCCAAGCAATGAGCTGGGGGTAGATCTCTCTCCGTAGCAGGGGCCTCCCTCTGGAACAGCCTTCCTGCCTCCCTGAAACTTGAGGAGAACCATCTCTGGTTCTGGAAGCACCTCAAAACCTTCCTCTTTGCCCCCGGTTTCTCTCCCTCTCGCCCCTGCTAAAATCACTGAATATGCAACTGGGCCACTCACCGATCTCGGTCCTTGGCCCAGCCACTCTTCCCTGCACTGCCTACCTGCACTACGGGACTGTCTCTGTATCCTACAGCCCCTTCTCCCGGCACTTACCTTGCACTTGCCACCAGCTGGCCCTATTATTTATCTTGTATTCTACTAACCATGTACTGCACTTTCCTTACACTTGCCACCAGCTGGCCCTATTATTTATCTTGTATTCTACTAACCATGTACTGCACTTTCCCCTTTCCCCTTCCCGTTGCACATTTTTACCAGTCCCCCTACCCTTGCGCGATCTGAATGACACCTGGCCTAGTATGATCGTTGTCTGTCTCCCCTTGTCCCCCCCCCCGCCTCGCCGCGCCTTGAAACATGTAGTATTGGAGGAAGGTAAGAAGACATCTGGATTCAGGTAAACACAGGAGACTAGTATATATAAAAGAAGTAAGTGTATTACTTAGTTACAGGGCTAGTTAGTTAGAAAGGCAGGGAGCTAAACAGATGTCATCCTTCCATGTAAGGTTCTCCCATCCTGTGTTCCCAACTGTAGTTCTTGGAACCCTCAGGTCCCATCACATTCCATATGACATAGCTGTATTCTACTAGCAGCACTGTGTGCACCCAGTGCAAATAGATAGGTACAATACTACAAAACACTTGTGTATAGGCGCGTTACAAATGCCATATCATATCATATATCATTGTTAGCCTTTCGGAGAAACCTTAAAACTGATCTTTTCTTCTTCTAATTAAAATGAGCAACTTCATGTCAATCCATCCCTCTGCAATTTCTCTACCAATATCTCTTGCTCCGAGACGCTGTTCATTTTGACGGGTACCCTATTTGGGTTTTGCGCTATGCAAATAATTAAAATCAAATCTTCCAGATGCATAAAGGTTTGTGAGGCGAATCGGTTTAGAGCTACAATTATGTATGTTTGCCAGGACCGGGGAAAGATCATTTAAAAAGATTGTTAGAGACCTTTTTGCCATTTTCCGCATGAAAATGTTCAAGATGCCACCTCCTTTCTTGGAGCATCAGTGCTGCTGGGAGATGGGCAGTGCTCTGCATCTTTAGAAGTAAATAAATTCATGGCGAAGATTCAAAGCGTGTTGTCTCGATCTGATTACCATGAATTTTAGCGACTAGCCAAATTCTGCATTTCATATTTCTACCGATAAATCCTATTTCTGATGCTTGTAAATCTGCTTAGAATCACATGTTGTGCATATAGTGCGACATCTAGTGGTAATCACAGAGTATTGTATCTTAAGATTGAAAAAGGATGTCAACCTGGGCATGTCTGTTACACTATCCCTACTGTGACGTGTGTAGTGCGCCCATGATCTTTCACATGTCGAGATTCCCCCACATTGTTTTTTCTACTTTACTGGTTGGTAGCTTAAATGCAGAGCTTGTGGTAAGGAGATTTATTGCCATATTCTCTGCATCTTTGATGCATCCTTTCGACGATTTAATCGGCGGTCGTTTCCCGTTTACCGTCCTACAAATCTCCAGTTGGATTCTTGACAAGCTTCTGCCTTTACAGTAGGGAGAGTGGGGACCCTTATTCTCAACATTACTCTTTCGGGAATGCCTTTTCTTTATTTCTCCTGTCTGGCTGCTCCTTTTACACTAGATAATGGAGAGTACTCATTTAAATGTTGTCCTTCCTGTAATCGGAACTTTCCTTGGATGGACACAGTTAATGAGTGTAATAACTGCTTACCTTGTGACCACAAGTGGCGCTGCAAGGCCTGCCGACTCTTTAAGCTTAAGACACTTAAAAAAAAAAGGCACACAAAGCGGTGGGCAGCCTACACCATGCAGTCCAAATCCCATCCCCCCCACCGGCTCTGTTGCATCAGACAAGAACCCCCTCCAGCAGCCACGGCTCCAGTTCGGAGGCCGAAGACACCGGTGCAGAGTCAGCCAACTCAGACGTGCCCTTCCCCACCCCACTAGGCATGCTGAACGCACTGCTACGGGGAGACCATGCACTGGTGACAGGGGCACACATAGTCACACCACCAAGGCTAAGCACACAACCCCTCTGCTTTCCTCAACGGTACCGTCGAAGAAGCTTATGGCACCGGCAGGCCCGTCGAAAGGTTCGGCGGGGCCTGGAGAACCATCCAGTTCCCAAACCTGTGCACGCCTGCCACCGGGTGTGACTCATGGTACCAAGTCATCTACACTAACTAAACAGATGACACCCAAGTCCTCATCCCCCCTCACAGGCTGCTATGAACAAGACACTAAACTCATAAACGACATCTATCTAGAAATACAGGCATGGATGACTAACAGCAGCCTATGTCTTAATGACGAAAAGACTGAGCTCCTGATTACTGGCACGCAGGGTCGGCTTAATAAGCTTGACCATTGGTATACCACCTAAAACATTGGGGGTCTACCTCGATGCCACACTGTCCCTCAAAAAACAAGTCAGTCAATAGCTTCCTCTACAGCCTATACTAATAAACTAATCAATAGCTCTAAAGCCTATCTATCCACTGCCAGTTGCCTAACCCTAGCCAGAGCACTAGCATTGTCCAAAATAGATTACTGCAACACACTCTTCTTAGGCTCCTCCGAACTCAATTTAAATAGACTCCAGGTCCTGCAAAACAACTCACTAAGAGCAACACTTAATCTTCCTAGATCCAGTCACATATCTACCCCCAGGCGTAATGCCAACTGGCTAACAGTTCGCGATAGGATCACCCTCCAACACTAGTAATCACACACAAGTGCCTCGCGAATACAGCATCCAAATATCTCTCCGATAAAATCTGCCTACACCAATCAGCCCGCACCTACCGTGCTGCCCTATCTCACCTCCTTACTGTACCCAGGTTCAGCCTTAAAACGGCTGGAGGAGCAAGTTTCCCATTCCAAGCAGCCAAACGCTGGAACTCCCTACCCACTGCACTTAGATACGAGCCCTCTCTCCTGGCATTCAAATCCAGAATCAAGGCTTGGCTGAACAACAAGCCCCTCCAATAACTACCCCTGCGGATATCAAACCTTTCTTCTTCTGATTGCACATGTGCACAGACTCTACCTAATTGTTGTCGTATGCCCCAGACCGTCTGTAACCACAGGTCTTGAAAACCTCACTTGTACTGACATTGATGCTCATGTATGTAAATCATATGTCTTTTTGTTTTTCTTGTATTTAAACCACAAGTATTTTCCAGCGCCCAGTTACCTCAGGGTTCTGCACACGATACAAATAATAAACAAAATACAAGTCTTCCACTCCACTGGGTGCCACCCCTAAAGTGTTGCCGCCTATTTCCGACATGTTGAAACACGCTTCTTTAAGTACAACTCAAACTAAATTGATGGAAAAGCACAATAAGGCCCTTCCACAACGGGATTCCCATGGTTGTGGTCCCCAGGCCTCCTCTCAATTGTCACAGTCCCTAGGGACCTACAGGCCATATTCTGGAAGATTGAACTTTCCCACTTCCAGAAACTCCAACTATCCGCTCCTGGACGAAGGAAAGGTTTGTGGAGTATATGGACAAGGTCTCAGAGTTCATTGCTTTTTCAGTAAGATTTGACAAGATTCTTCAGAAAAGGACTAATTCCTTCAAGGATAACCCTAGGCCCTGCAAGTTTCCTAGGCTTCGGTACTCTGTGGTCCAACCTACCTCTTGTGAACTCAAGTTATCTGATCCCTCTGAAGATATTATTCAGTATAATCGAGATGAAGACATGTTCTATGATGTGTCCCAAGATCCTGTCTCTTATGACCCAGATGCATGGCCTAAAACAGATGACCAGGGGGCTTGGCCCACTACCCCTGCTCATGAGGCAGAACCTGACCATCTTTCTTTAGACTCTACTCCTGTCACATATTCTTATGAAGGCAGCAGACCATTTCAAAATTGGTACTCAGGAAGCCGTACCTGACTCCGACTTTGTGTTGCACATCCTCAGAGTAGGTTCCGGTCAGCCAGGTGATTTCCATTCTCAACTCCATTAAGAAGCGTATTGCCCCTGCTTTACTTATGCCCCTCCCTTAATTGGGCAGTGAACCCACGCATTCAGAAGATGTTTTGATCCGCACCCTCTGATCCCCTCTATTTGGGGAGACGCCATTCCGGACTCCCTGGGTGCAGGCGTTCCCTGGTCTTCAGCAGAAGCTCCTCCCGATAAAGACTGTAACAATCTCTACACCTTGGGTAAAAGAATTGCTTCTTATATGACGGATTTCAGTATGTTCCTGAACCAGCTAAGTCACAGCTGCTTGCGATTTTGCAGGAGTGGCGTTATATCATATATATATAATATATTAGAAGGAAACCATTCAGAAAACAATTACTCCCTAGGGTAGTAAAAGGAACCTCTACCCTTCAAGAAGGGATTATAGAGACAAAATACAATAGCACAAGGTAGAGAAAAAGTAGTCGACAGCAACCAAATATTATCACAAAATACAGCTTTTATTAATAATTATTAAAAAACATCATTAAAAACATACAGATGTTAAAACCTAGTAAACATAAAGTGCAAGTGACACCAAACTAAATACTCACAATCAAATTGTAACAATTCATCTCTAGTCATTCAATAGACTAGGTACAAAACTCCTATTTTTTTTTGATAAAACATTTTATTGTTTTATAACATAGTCACAACAATCACGAAAAAGAAAAAACAATCAAGGACCAGCATGTCCAATCTTAACAGATATCAATACATGAATCGCCAGTCACCTGGGGCATTCCACCCTGCATGTCTTGCCACTGTTCAGACTATGCCACCATTGTCCATGCCCCCCATATTTTCGAGGCTTTGGTGGAGCAGCCTCTTGCGTTGTATACTCGACGTTCTATCATAGCGCAAGTGTCCATGTCTAGTACCCATTGTTCCAGGATCGGGGATTCTGGGACTCCCCATTTTTGTGCGATGTTGCGCTTCATCAGACCCCCTGCAGTGTTCAACAGTAGTCTTTCCCACTTGTTAGTCACTCTCCATTGGTACACCCAGGATCAAAACCCTGGGATCTAGCTGCACGGTGCGCTTGAGTATCCTGGTCAGTTCATTGCAGCAAGCGCTCCAGAAGGAACGAATCCGGGGGCATGCCCGGAGGATAAGAAAAAAAGTTCCCTCCCCTTCTCCACACCGGAGCCAGTTTGGATTCGATGCTTTCTTCCAACCGTGTAGCATCATTCTAGGGTAGTACACTCTATGCAAGATTTTAAGTTGCACCAAACGGAGCCTAGAGGAGATAGCCACCTCCCGTGGGAACATTAGTACCTGAATCCAGTCTTCTGGGTCTATCTCACCTACATCCCTTTCCCACTTAATTCTCATGCTCGTCAGTTCAGGAGTAGCGAAGGATGTGATGGCGTTATATAGGATGGAGGTGCATTTGGTGGGGATGTACGCAGGTAACATGTTACGTTCAATCGGTGTGTAGTCCGGGGCGTTAACATCAGCGGGGATGTGGGATTTCAGGGCGTGGGTCAGTTGCATGTAATGGTACCTACAAAACTCCTATTGATACATTAATGTTGTATATACAGGAGAAAAAAATATCGGTCAATGACGACCCAAATACATAGACCAGTAGATCTAATCCCTGGTAGTATGCCTCGACATGTTTCAGTTCATGTGATTTCTTAAGAACTTTCTTCAGGAGGAAGTATTTTGATCCGTCACTTTCTTTTTAGCATTCACTGCAGCACTTCATAATTCTAAAGTGCTTAACCCAAAAGGAGGTGCTGCTGAAAGACATTTAAAACGCTCTGTAAATCTACAAATTAAACACAGGGAAAAACAGAATAGATCAGGCAGGGTAATCAGAGAAACAAATGCATCTTATACCTAGCCTTTAGGGTCGAAGTAGTATAGGGGAAAGCTGGACAATGTTCCGTCTTCAAACATAAAATGCACCCATTGCAGATTCAAATTCTGTGGAAATACATGCATATCATATCAGAACCTACTCTTTTGAACCTACATCAGCTGTCAATTTTGAGTCTGTGTTCACATCTACATTACACATATATCGACTTACAATAGGTCTTTGCATTTAAAAAAAAAAAAAAAACAGAAAAAACCCACACAGATATCGCCTCGGGTGGGGTTAAAGTATTTCCAAAAAAATATAACTATAAACACTAGGAAAATATAACCCTTAGTACCATGATGACTCAAGTCGCTGTTGGAAAAACAACAGAAGGAGGAGACTTAAAATGTCTCTTACCTCAAGGTAAAGCAAGTGGCGCCAGAAAATATAGATCTAGTCTTGGCGGGCAGTGCAATCAGGGCGTAATCCTTTTCACTCCTCTCCATACAGTTTAGAGAGAATCAGAATGGGGGATAGAATCCACTAAAATGAAAACAGTGAAAGAGAGGGGGTTTCAAAAAGACAAACAAACCAAGTATACACAAACAAAATATAGACACACTCGGACTATCAGGTGTGCCAAGTGGCAACAAAGGGCTAATTCACAACCTTAAAATAACTAGTGACCCAGAATAAACCGAGTTGAAAATGTACAGGACAAACAACTGACTCTGTAGTAAGGTATGTGCTTACCTGCGCTCGCGTTAGTTAAATACGTGTCTAGCGCGTCCCGCGGTATCCAAGGAGTGTGCTCCAAAAGGTTTGGTCTTAGGAGGTAGAATGAAAGCAGGCCCTAAATCCCGTAGCAAAAAAGGCGCGTATGTTTTTTAAATTATTATTCCTGACAGCGCACGGGAGAAAAGGGCAGCATAATTAGGCATATTGGAGTAGTCCCCATCAGAGATAGACGAGTCCTTTGTTAGTGTCTATGAACGGGCTGGGTCTGTTACTAAAAAACTCAGACCCCTTGCCATTTTGGAATGGTCCCCTCAAAAGATAGACGAGTCCTTTGTTAGTGTCCATGAACAGGCTAAGTCTGTTACTGAAGAACTCGGGCCCCTAGTGGTGAAAGAGCATATTACACAATAAAAGGTAAACAATGGAAAGCCTGATGTTAACAGGATACATGCACTATCTAAGCTTATTTAATTTTATGCCACTCAATTGCATCATTTAAACCGTAGAGATCACTACGGGTTTGGAAAATAAGCTGTTCTTTTTGTAGGAGTTTAGAATTTTGAATTGATAAGGTATCGGCTCTAACCACCAACAGTACTGTCCAAGTAAAGCTTTCAAAATTGTGGGCTTTATCAATGAAGTGTTTTACCATGGGTGCCTGGAGAGTTTTATTCTTAATGCAACTTTTATGTTCACTAATTCGAACTTTGATTTTACGATTGGTCTTTCCAATATAATGGAGACCACAAGGGCATGTGACCATGTATACTAAATGGTCAGTATTGCAATTTGAAAAGGATTTCTGAGTCCAGATTAAATCACAACCTATGTTGACTTAATGAGATTTAGATGTGGTTTCACATGCCACACATTGTCCACAAGGATAGTGGCCTGTGATGGGAGGAAGGCCCCATTGACTAGTAATGCTGGTCTTAGGTACAGAAGGGTTACGAAATCTGCTTTGGCTAACTCGATTACCTATAGAGGTGGATTTGGTATAAGCAAAAAGGAGTATATCCGGATCAGATTTAGTAGTTTTAAGCACTTTCCATTGTTTAGAGATAATCTTGCGAATGGCTAGACTGTGATTAGTGAAAGTGTTCACACACACTATTCTATCTCCCAAGTTCTTTTTGGGTTTGGCCTCCAGTAAAACTGATCTGTTGTTATTAAAGGCACGTTTAGCCGCTTTTTTAATGAGTCTCTTGGGGTAATCTCTATTCAAGAGTTTAGCTTTAAGATGTTGAGCTTCTTGTTCATAAGACTCTCTGCCAGAACTGTTATGTTTTAACCTGAGAAATTGCCCAAAGGGTAAATTATCTCTCAGATGTTTGATGTGATGTGACTGATAGTGCAAGAGAGAGTTCTTCTCGGTCTGTTTGTGAAAAGGCCTAACTCTAATTTTGTCATTTTCATGGTATAGGGTTAAGTCAAGAAAGTTAGTTGCCTCTTTTTCAATAGTCAAAGTAAATTGAAGGTGTCTATTGAGACTATTAAGCCAATTCAAAAAGGCAACAGCAGGTTCGCGTGTACCTTACCATATGACGAGTACATCGTCGATGTAGCGGGACCAGGCTTTGATGTTGTTACTGAAAGGATAAACCGCAAAAACAAACTGTTTCTCAAAAAATTCATTATAGAAGTTTGCCATGCTGGGGGGGCCATAGTGGCCCCCATCGCGGTACCCTCTATTTGTTGATAAAAAAACGCCTGCAAACTCAAAGTTTTTAGTGAGAGCTAAAGAAATACACCACATTATGAAAGACGTGGGAACTGGATCAGCATCCAGTCGAGTCAAGAGGAGTTCTTCAATTTTCTCCAAAGTGTCTTGCTGTGGAATATTAGTGTATAAAGACACTATATCAAGAGTCAACATAAATTGGGTTTCTTGATTAAATTCCAAGTCTTCAAACTTGTTGATAACATCGTTAGTGTCTTTTAAGTAGGATTTCATCAGCGATACATACCCTTTAAGGTAGTGATCGGCAAAGATAGAGGGGGGTTCAAGAATAGAATTAATACCCGCAACAATCAGCCTGCCCGGAGGATTCACAAAGAGTTTTATGAATCTTGGGGAGGCAATAGAAACAGGGAGCACTGGGATTTTTATTAATTAAAAAGGCACTTTCTTGAGGGCTGTTCCATTCTCTCGCTTTAGCTTTCGAGACTTTGAGTTCAATGAGGGAGGCTAATTCTAGAGTAGGGTCCCCACTGAGTTTTTTGTAATAAGCCTCATTCAAAAGTTGTCGATTACATTTGTTGACGTAATCTGTCTGATTCAAAACTACTATTCCACCTCCCTTATCAGCTTTCTTAATTATAATGGACTCATTAGTGGCCAGGTTATTCAAGGCTATAGATTGCTGTTGGGAGAGATTTTGAAATACTCTGGTATTGGTATGTTCGAGTTTGGCAACCTCAGCCAATACTCGCTTTTCAAATACCAAAGATTCTGGAGAGAAAGAACGGGCAGGGGGATAGAAGAACGAGGGTGGACGAAGGCCAGTATGATTCATCATGCTATTGGGGCATCTACATTAGATGGATTGGCGAAAAACCTCTTAATGTGGATTTTGCGCATTAACTTGTGGAAATCGGTACGAAACTCGAACGAATTATGCGTCTTAGTAATTCCAACGCCCAGGCCTTTTTCTAGGACTGAGCGTTCATTATCAGTTACAACATAATTCGACAAATTGACTAGAAGCGATTCCCGCTCCGTGTTTGTAATTGTCGTTCCAGGTGCCTCTGGACGGGCCTTGGTATAAAAAAAGGCCTCTGGGAATTGTTCCGGTTTCCTCGTGCGGGTCTGAAGTTGGCATTGCCTCTGCCTCTTTTAGGTGGTCCATTAGAGTTTCCTGCAGTGGGATCATCTGGATCATTCGTGCTGCTGTCGTCACTACTACTATAAGATGTAGCACGAAAACTGACTCTTCTTGATCGATTATTCTGACCAGTATGTTGAGGAGCCGAAGTTTGGCACCCTTCTTTGGTGTATGGAAAAGCTCTCTCATGAGAAAATCTCGCTAGCTCTTTCTTGAGTCTGGAGATTCGATCTAAGGTATTAGTTTCCTTAAAATCTTTCATCTCTTTCTCAATCTCTTCTATTCTTTTTTTGTATACGTCAAGGGAAGTCAATTTTTTGATATCTTCAATTATTTTGAGGTCAATTTCTATTTTGGCAGAAGTTATGGCGTTATGTCACACTGAATATTTTTTAAAACATGCTTGACGCCGCTAAACTGGCTGGCAGAGTGTTGGCAGAAGGCACTCTTTTAAAATGACATGCATGGCTAAAGAACTCTGGTTTTAAACCTGAGATGCAAGCCTGACTCATCAATAAGCCCATTAAAGAGTCAGCCCTCTTTGGAAAGGCGGTGGACCCTGCTGCAAAAGGAAGCGATTGAACTCCTCCCAGATCATCAGATAATTCAGTATACTTCCTTGTACCCAAAAAGGATCTAATCTTGCGCCTTGTATTAGAAACTATTTGTGTGTGTGTCTGTTCGAAAGGTTCAGCATACTTCCCAGCATGCTACAAACCTGAAATTTGGTTTGTGGGTAGGTTCGATGGCGTACACAACGTAACAAGTATAAAACATACCTTTTTAGATTTCTTTCTTTTTTTAAAGCGGTCTGCAAGGGTTACCCCTGCCATATGGCTCCCACGCCGTAGTTCTACATTCATTGTTCCTAACTTTCTGCTTTCTAGCTGACATTAGCGGCACTCACTTTTGAAGTCATGCATGTGACACAAAATGGTGCTTTCGTAGTAATGGCGGTGACCGGAAACGGTGCATGTCTCTACAGTAGTATCCGAAATGACGTTGTCAGTCACATAGTTGCAAATCTCTCATGATAATTACAGGAACTTCATTTCCCACGGAAGTTGATGAATGTATGCCATCTCAATAGTACAGAGCTTACATGCTTCAGCTGTACACGTAGGGGTACACTACTTCAAGCTTACATGCTCCAGCCCTACAGGTATGGCACTTACGTTGAGGTCGCTGCTGCCTCGGCTGTAGATCAGGACACCAATAATGTTGCTGCGCAATGTCAACCCTCCATCTCAAAGTAGCTGCAATCAATTCATGCTTTTCTCATTATGTGGCTTGCTCCAGAGTTGGAAACAATTCGTTCACACTAGCTCCTACAGGAAACACTAGCAATATTGTCTACACAGAAGCATTGGTTTAGTTCATTAAATAAACTTCAAACTATGACTGAAGTAGGAATTACCGGGTGAAGCACTGGTGCACCTGCTAGTAATTTCATATTTCAATATTGCCAGCGCACAGAAAGTACCTAAGGTTCAAGATGGAGAACGCTCACAATCAATTCAAAGTACTCCCCTTCAGCATTGCCTCCGCCCAAGGTTTTTTCCAAGGTTCTGGCAGTGGCGGTAGCTCACTTGCGCAGACAGTCTGTTCCAGGAGACGCACATCAGGAGTGTCTGGAGAACACCCAGAAGACTGTAAACCTACTCATTCAGCTGGGGTTCTCCATCAACGAAAAGAAATCGAGTCTTGTCCCCAGCCAAGTAAAATAATTTCTGGGGGCCCTAATTCGAACAGAAGACAGGGTTGTCATTGCCTCCAACGAGAGGGTCCAAAACATATTGATACAGATCCCTCAGTATGTAGGCGGCCGTCAGATAACCGTAGGAAGATCCATGCGGCTATTAGGAATGATGGCATCCTGCATTTTCCTGGTTCCACATGCCCGACTGCACATGCGTCCTGTGCAAGAGTGGCCCAAAAGCCAATGGTGTCAAGCAAGTGGTCAGTGGGACGATCTAGTAGTGGTCTTGAAAGCCCTCGTTCTATTACTGCAGTGGTGGACGAAGGGGAAATCATTCATCGCCCTTGCATTAGAAGCCACTCTCACTCCAGACGCATACCTGTCAGTGTGGGGAGCTCACCTTCTCCACCAGCGCATGGCACGTGGTCACAATCAGTAGCGAACAAACACATCAACCTGTTAGAGCTACTTGCAGTGTTCAAAGCCCTGAAGGCTTTTCAACAACAAATGCAAGGGAAGACCATTCTAATCCTAACAGACAGCACCACGGCCATGTTTTACATACACACGCAGGGAGGTACTCTCTCCAGGGTTGCCCAAAATGTCACAAAATAGTTGGAAGTGGGCACTCCAACACATGTTCCTCCTGTCCCAACACGTTCCAGGGGAACACAATCTTTTTGCAGATGTGCTCAGCAGCGACAATCAGCTACCAGTATAACACGAGTGGCGTTTACACAAACACATTTTGCACAACACCTTTGCAGAATGGGAGCATCCAGACATCGACCTCTTTGCAACAATGGAGAACGCACAATGCCCAGAATACGCCTCCAGGTATCCCAAAACATGTCCAAGGGGAACAGTCTTTGGATCAAATGGTCAGGGAGATTAGCGTATACTGCCTCCCCATCCACCCCCAACTCTGCTCCTCAAAAAGATAATTCACAAGATGCACCAGGAACAAGTTACACTAATCCTGATAGCACCCATGTGAGCTCGTCAACCGTGGGTCTCACATCGCATGAGAATGACACTTTGCCCTCCGGTGAAGTTGCTTTGCCCCTACAGCATGATGCCCCAGATCAGGGGACAACACTGCACCCTTGCCCTCAAACTCTCAACTCAGCAGCATGGCTCCTGAAATCATAGAGTTTGGACATCAACTGCCTCAAAGGTGTATGGACATTCTTAGAGAGGCACAGAACCCAAATACCAGACAATATTTTTCCAGTAAATGGAGATGTTTTGTCATTTGGTGTGGTACTCGTAACATCAACCAAGTGTGTCATTCTTCAGTTTCTTCCTGACAGACTTGGTGAGCAGTGAAGGATAGGAGATAGAGAAGCAGTTGGAGAAGATAGGACAGATGGAAAGTGTCATTGTCCTACACACATAGTCCTATATCTAACACACATAGTCCTATATCTAACTCACCTCTTAGACTCTGGACCTTTTAACTCGCTGAAGGTCCACCTTGCTGTCCTCTCTGCTTACACCACCTCTCAGAGGAATATTGCCTGGTGGAAAGACCTGGTAATCGAAACTTTCATGGTAGGGGTGAAAAGACATCACCCGTCTATTTCTAATCCAACTCCCAGATGGCACTTGACTGTTGTCCTTACTAAGCCTATGGGCCCTTCTTTTGAGCCAATGTACAAAGCTGGTCTTTTTTTTTTTTTTTCTTTTTTCTCTCCCCCCCCCCCCCCAGTATATCTTTTTTTGAGATTACAAACATTGCTATTTGCAATGCCAACATAAAGCACATGAAGTATCATCAGAATCTCATTTTAAAATTCATGAATTTCGAACCCCCCCTTTCCCCCTCCACCCCCCTCCCCTTTCCCCAACTACAAAGCTAGTCTTAAGGCTCTCACCTTAAAGACTGCTTTTCTGGTGGATATTCCATTAGGAGAGTTGTAATTGTTTATGTGTAAAGGAAATACAGGGAACAAGGAATACAGTTGTCATTCTTTGGCCTTGAAGATTCCGAATGATCTAACAACAATAACTAGCATACTAGGCCACAGGCATATCTACAAGTGTAAGTGTTTGACAAAGAAGGGGCAAGGGGCATGCAGAACAATAAACTACCGTACTAGGCCTGGCGACATTTCAGATTGATTGGTGGTTGGTCATCTAATGCGCCTATGCATGAGTATTTCAGGCACAACCAACCTAGGGAGGGGAGACCAAGGGAGGACAGGACAGACAACTTGCTAGGCCTAGTACATTCAAGGTTGTGCAAGTACGCACACTGGAAGTGCGAGGGAGGGGAAGGGGATAAGTGTGCCCAGTCCAGCAGGGGCCTGGGTTAAGAGCAGAGTTGTTGCCCCTCTCATGGAACATATTCCAAGTGCAGTAGTGCCAAGCTGAGTGTAGAGGCCGGAGGCAAGTGCAGGACTGGTGGGGAAGCATGGGACCTGTGAGGCTCTGGAGGTGCACCAGGCGACCAGTCAGCGAACTGAGCAGGTTGGGGAAGAGAAAGGAGGGAAGCAGGGCAGAGGGAGAGAGGAAAAGAAGAGGAAGGTCTTGAGGAGTTTCAGGAAGTTAAGGAGGGTCGCATAGGGAAGAGTCCGGACAGTCAAGATGGATGTTGAGATTCCCCCAGCAGGAGGAGTTGGGAGGAGGAGGAAAGGAGAGAAGATGCCAGGTCAGCCCATTGCATGAGGAAGAGGGTGAACTTGTCGGGCGGCCGATAGAAGGTGGCCAGAGCAAGAGAGGAGACAGGAGAGAGAGAGCGCCTGCAGACCAGGCCTTCAAAGGAGGAATGGGAATGGTGGAAACAGGGATCCACTCTGGAAAGATCAGGGCAACTCCCCCTACTGGCCTGTTGAGAATGGGCTCAGAGAGGATCTTGTAGCTTTCAGTTCAGGAAGAAGTGTGTCAAAACTCGTGACAGAGCTGTCCTTAAACCAGGTCTCAGTGAGACCAAGAACATCAAGGTCCAGGTGTTCAAGGAGGTGGCAGATGTCTGAGGAGTGCTTGACTACGGAGCAAGACTTAAGTGCGGCAACAGGGAGCAGATTGCGATTTTTGAAGGACTTATGGGGGTGGTGCAGAGGACAGAGGGTGCAGGGGACAGAGAGCCCCCCCCACCCCCGTAAGTGGTGCGGAGGCCTGAGAGATGGAGGTGCCTGAGAGATGGCGGCGCCTGAGAGATGGAGGCAAGAGAAGGCATAGGGGCTGAAGGGAGTGCAGGCAAGGGAGCCGAGACAGTAGTAGATGGCAAGGGAGCCAGTGAATGAGGGGGCAAGGGAACCCCAAATGTGTCGGCAGTGGGTGGCAAGGGCACCAGCGTGGGAGAGGCTGACAAGGATGTTGGTGCAGAGAGTGGGCAAGGGAGCCAAGATAGTAGAAGATATCAAAGGAGCCATAGGAAGAGAGGTGATGTGACCAGGTGGAGGCAGGGAAACCAAGGTGTGCCTAGCCGGTAAGGGAGCCAGGGAGGCTTTAGGTGCAGTTGCCAAGGGAGCCAGTGAGGAGGAAGGTGGAAAGTTGATAAACTGAGGGAGGAGCCTATCACAAAGGAGGTTGGGTTGGGGCCTTTGTACCAAGACTGTACGATTTTGATAGACATTTATGATGACCTTGGAGGCCGAAGAGAAGGCAAGAAGGACCTCCAAGCAGGTGCCCCCATTGATGTTTGAGGAAGAGTAGGAAAAGAGCAGAGCAACTGTATAAAGAGTCCAAAGGTCGTTGAGTCTCTCTGGCTGATGCACTAATTTCTCACAGTGATAAGAAGGCCTGGGCTTGGGGCCAAGTGTGTCATTCTTCAGTTTCTTCCTGACAGACTTGGTGAGCAGTGAAGGATAGGAGATAGAGAAGCAGTTGGAGAAGATAGGACAGATGGAAAGTGTCATTGTGAGAGGGCACAGAGTGTGCTACACTTAACCAAGGTGAGCATCTGAGGCACATGGGAGGGAGTTGATAGGAGGGCGCACGCGCACAAGGAAACACAATAAGAATGGGAAGAGGTAGTGGGAGCTAAAGGGGGGTACAAGGGAGCAAGAGACAATGCAGAGAGCAAGGAAGGAAGGAAGTAGGATTTTAACTAGCAGAACAAAACAAATGCGCAATGGGAGCACACCTAAATTCAATTTTTAAGCTAACAGTCACAATCAATGCGGGATGAGAGCACACCTAAACTCAATTATTTAAAATCGACTTGGTGAACTGCAGGCTATCTCAGTTAAAGACACATTTGTTACTATTCATAAGGACTAAGTGGTTTTGCTCACACATCCATGCTTTGCACCTAGATGTATTTCCAAGTTCCATGTAAACCAGTCCATTGAACTTCCAGCTTTCTTTCAGAATCATACTAACTCAGTGTAATGCGTGTGTGAAAATGAGCTAAAACATGGCGCTGGTGCGCAGCCATTTTGGACATTCACTTCCAAACCACAATGAGTCTACGTTTCTGTGAGCTCAGTTAGAAGGCAGACATGCATTCTGCAACGATTGCAATATTATACTGTGAAACTGAGGAGCTCACCATGAAGGATAGTTGTATTGTTCGCTCAAGGACGAGCCAAGAAGGTAGTCAGAGATGTGCAGGTACATTGATAAGGGGTGCTGGGAAAGAACGCACGGAAGACAAGCTGGGTTTTTCCACTACTGTCTGAATATTTCCGCTCTTTGCCTCCCATGCTTGCTGTCGGTCCTTCGGCTGTGGACAATTTGCAACCTATGAGGGGCAGGGATTTGTCCCCCATAATCAGAGAGGTATGCTGATGAGAAGACAGAGAATTGGAACCCCAGGTGATGAAGTCTCGCTGAGAGGGAGGACGCTCCTCTCCAAACCCTGTTAGTACATGCAATCTCTCTGCTTACTTGCCTCGGGACTGGGTAGTGTCATCGTGGCTGAGATTAAGTTTTCTCCTACAACTTCACTAACTGTGATGTAGACTCTTTTGTAACTATTCCTATTTGTGTGTCTATATATAACCAATTGTATTTATTCCAATAGTTATCTGTATGCTTATCATTGTTTGTGAATAAAGGGCCTATAAAGAGTCAATTATATTCCAATCATTGGTCTAGGTGTGGATTATTGCCTTCTTGAATCCAAGAACGTTTGGCCCGTGTAATAGGGTGAGTAGTTCTGAGGTCATTACACGTGTCCAAAAAGCAAAACACTCAGCTGAAAGAAGCCTCCATACACTAGATGTTAGGAGAGCAGTGATGTATTACTTTAATAAGATAAAACCACTTTGAAAGACAGATCAATTCTTTGTCTCTGTTGCCGCTGGTAGAGAAGGGGATCTTGTCTCTAAGTCTGCAATCTTTAAGTGGATCGTTGAATGTATCCAAATGTGTTACCCCTTGACCTAGAGCATAATCTACTCAAGGCACAGGAGCACTATAGCTTTCATTGCACATATTCCATTGGATTCCATTTGCAATTCAGCTACCTGGAGTTCTGTTACACCTTTACACAACATTACTGCTTAGATACACATTCTAAGACTAAATCTGAGGTGTGTCAGGCAGTGTTAAGACATCTCTTTGCTGCTGTTCCTTCACACATCCCACCACCATCTCCTGGTACTGCTCGCTAGTCTATGCACAGCAGGTGATTCTAAGCAGATTCACAAGCATCATAAGATGTGCATTACTCACCGTAATCATGAGTACAGAAGAATAGAAGGTGTAAGATGTCTATGTTCCTTCAACTCCAAGAGGGGAGGAAGGGTGGGCGCATGTGAATCTAAGCAGATACAAGCACCAGAAATATGATTACGGTGAGTAATGCACATCTTCTGATTCTTGTGAATCTGCTTAGATTCACATGCGCCCACCCTTCCTCCCCTCTTGGAGTTGAAGGAACATAGACATCTTACACCTTCTATTCTTCTGTACTCATTCACACATTCTCTTCAGGTTCCCTCATGGCAGAAAAAAAACAACCAGGGGGGACCTCAACGTGTGAGAGATCAAGGGTGCACTAGACGTCACAGTAGGGATAGTGTTACAGACACATCCCTTTTCGATCTTCGAAGAAAAGATTAAATACTCTGCGATTACCACTAGATGTCAGACTATATGCACAGCATATGAATCTAAGCAGATACAAGCACCAGAAATACAATTACAGTGAGTAATGTATGTCATATTTAGCATAGCGCTTATTGCAGGAGTAAATTACTCAAACATTGTTGTCGTTCATTTCTCATTACACAAAATAACAAGTGAGTATATACCCCATAAACATTAGAAGAAACATTGAAGTTAAAGGCATAACAAATTAATACAGAAACCAAGCAAGCAACTAAGCAGCAAATTCATTTAACTGGTTACAGTCTATGGTTAAATGCTTGAGATTTAATCAAAACAGGTAATTTCTATATTCAAAAGGTCTAGCTTTGACAACAAGATCTGAGGAGCATGTTTCGGTCTCAAGGGATTGGTTAAGATACTCCTCCTTCACTACCAGTAACTGAAAACCTGTTTGCCACTATAGAGGCCATGAATGTTCTGTAATTAAGCAATATGCCCGAAGCGGCGGGGGCATTACCGACGCAGGTAATACCCCGGGGCCCATAGTTATTGGCATACGGTTGCTCTGCTCTTTTCCTACTCTTCCTCAAACGCCAATGGGGGCACCTGCTTGGAGGTCCTTCTTGCCTTCTCTTCGGCCTCCAAGGTCATCATAAATGTCTATCAAAATCGTACAGTCTTGGTACAAAGGCCCCAACCCAACCTCCTTTGTGATATGCTCCTCCCTCAGTTTATCAACTTTCCACCTTCCTCCTCACTGGCTCCCTTGGCAACTGCCGCAAGGGGCATATAGCTATTAGTACCCCGGCCCACAAGATCTGCGTGACCGGGGCACTAAAAGCATTTTGTTTTGTCCCGAAACGCTGCTGCGTTTCGAGACAGAAATAAAAAACGACCAAGAAAATGGCTGCCGGGAAAGGGAAAACGGAGTCTGTTTTACCTTTCCATGGCGGCCATCGAGAGCGGACGCGCTGGGAACAGAAGTGTTCCCAGCGCATCCGTTCCCGAAAGGCGACAGAAGAAGGTAAGTGGGGTTGGGAGGGAGGGAGGGAAAAAAGAAAAACTTACCTGGGTCCCGGCAGGGGACGATGGAAGCCTCCAGCCGTGTGGAGGCTTGGAGCAGGCTTCGAGTCTCCAGACGGCTGGAGGCTGCCACCGTCTACCCACCAGGGACAAAGCAGGCAGAAGGTAAGTGGGAGTGGGAAGGTGGGGAGGGGACCACAAAAAAAAACATACCTGAATCCTCGGTGAGGGAAGAAGGCGGCCTCCAGCCGTGTAGATGCTCAGAGCGGGGATGGCCCGCTTCGAGCCTCCTCATTGGCCGAGGGGCTGCCACACCCCCCTGCAGGGGACAAAGGCATGGCATCCAGGGATTCCCGGCCGGGTAATGCCACGGCGAGGGCCAATCAGAATGGTCCTTTCATTCTTATTCGCCCTCGCCGGGTACTAATCAATATTAGCACATGGAGATTATTGTTGACCACCTCTCAGCCAATCAGAATGTTTAGAGTGTAATCAATAACTGTTGGTATTCTTCGGAAGCAGAATGCGAAACAACCAGGCGTTTTCTAGGCACGTTTTTCTTTTTTTTTTTTTTTTTTCAACAAGATGCTTCCTCTCTGGGTGGAACATTTTTTCTTTTTTCTGCAACATGCTATTTAACACCCAAAGAATTAAGCAAAGTGCATTCACTTTTATACAAAAATAGTTTAATTTTACATGACACTTAATCCATGCTCATATTAAACCTATTCCAGTTCAAATAAGTTGCAATTAACGTATGAAGACATCTTATTTAAATTCTACAAAATAAAACCACATTTAATTTACTAACTCAGGGGGAGACCTTTCTCATGGGGTCATGGTGGTGCATCCACAGTACACTAGTCCCCCTGGGCGTGGTGCACGAAGGAAGATCACATGAGAGGGGAATCCCTCTATGGGGTTGGGGATGACCATCAGCAGAGAATGCAGTATGATCCTTGTTCATTAGCCTCAAACCCTTTTCCAACCCTAAATTCTCCCTCTCTCGATAGAGCCAATGCGTTCTTTTGCCAAGTCAGCTAACTTAACTTGAATAGCGAGACCAAAAGATCAGATAGTATAAAGTATCATGTATTTACTCTTAACTGATACTGTGACGAAGATGATGACCGGGACTTCAAGGATTATGCTGGAGAAGTAGAGTGATCAGTCTAGCTTCTCAACGCCGATCATTGGCCCGGAGCAGGACAACAATCTCACACAGGAGTTTGAAAGCGGCTCAGCAGTGACGCGTAAGAGAGAGAGAGAGAGGGAGCGGTCCTCTGAGGAGGAACAGCGGGGGCCGTGCACAGGAGCTGCTGGCATGAGCCAGACTCATCAGGAACCAGAGGAAAGAGCGAATCCAAAGGTGGTCCAACATGAGGACTTCTTGGGTCGCTGCTGAGTAAATCCTCTTGAGTGAGGCCCCAGCGAAACACGAGAAAGGGAGAATGCGTAGCTGGCAGGTGTCGGAGGACTGCAGAGCCGCTGCAGAACCCGTGGGATGCCCGAACGCTACCGGAGCCTTGCAGAGGGAAGCAGCGGCCTAGGAACCACTGATACATGAAAGATGGGAAATGGGTACGCGGGTTGCCCGGGGGTTGCGGGAGCTTGTGGGGAGCAACGGGTCCCCACAGAAGCTGGAAAGAGAGGGTCTGAGACACTGAGATCAAGTGGAAAGAGTGGTATGCTTGGCAGGAGAGGGAACCAGGCGGAAACAATGCAACACTTCAAGTCTGGGACCCTCACCCAAATAAGAGGTTGAGATTAAAAGGGTCTGGGACCCTGGAAGAAAGAGAAGTGAAGCAGGAAGGGTGTTCTGCTTGGCAGGAGAGTAAACCAGGTGAACACCACTCTAAAGTGCGAGTCTGGGTCCCGCACCAAATGGGATCTCGAGAATAAGAGGGTCTGGGACCCTGATTTGAAAGCAAGGCAAATAAGGAGGAGTTATATACTTGTCAGAAGAGTGAACCAAGCAGATATAATTCAGCACTGCAAGTTAGGACCCGTACCCAATTGAGAAGCCAAAGTTTGAACTGACAAAGATTATGAGTTTCTGAGACCCTGTGAAAGAAAAAGAAACAGTCTGTGAAGGAGCACTGGCTTAGTAGGAGAGTGGACCAAGCAGTGTAAGATATCGCACCCACATTAGAGGTTGATGAGATACGAATACTGGAACTGATGAGCGGAATCGTACACTTGGTAGCGAACTGCCAAGTTGGTAGGAAAACGATGCATGAAGACAAGATGAAATCCTTTGTGAATTACCAAGTGACGCCTTACTGGAAGGGGATAAAAGGTGCTCCAAAGTCCTCAGAGAATCGTCATAAAATGAGGAGAAGTCTAGTGGAAAGGAGCATAACCCTAACATTTGAACTTTACATTCTGGAACATTATTTTGCATCACTTTTCTCAAAGAACATCTTTTGCTTGGAGAAGAGTTCAACCATGCACAGTTGCTTTAGATTATTGGTGTTAGGGATAGAAGTAGGTTTGGGACACGGCAGTGACCGACTTTTTAGTTTTGAACTTCCTGACAATTTCACTAGTTTCCTTTGAAGCAGGGAATCCCCTCTTAGCTTTAGGCATAGAGAGGTAATTTCACAACCCTTTCTCTTTAATAAAAGTTAATACTCATAAACGTGCCACCGTTTTGTCCGAGCCTTACTTCTGCACCCTTACATGACCCTTCCCCAACTTATGGCCAAGGCAATTCCTTGGGCCATAACTTGATGGCGGGTCATTATCCCACGATAATGACCCTTCCTCAGTCTATAAGGCTATAAGAATGGACAAAAGTAAGTCTCTCAGTAGATAAATCAATTACTTTATGTGGCAAACAAACCAGTTCAGACGTGACTTGCTGAGGTGCGTGAATTCACTTACTGCCTTCCACCTGAAACTTACATGTGCATGAAAGGGTCAACTAAAAAGTCTAATAAGTTCCATCTAAATAGTGGGTGCTGCCTTGTGGAGTATGACAACTGCACATCTGCCATTGATACTGGAGGGGGATGGATGTGGATGAGAGGCGCGTAATAGGCTCTGAACAGTCAATGTGGCCAATGGTCCCCATGCGAAAGAGCCCTTTCAGATGTACATGGTATTAAGCACCTTGTTCGTTGTCATTCATCCGCCCAGCCCCGTTGTGAGCGCGCAGTCACAGTTGCAAACTGCCATTGATACCGGAGAGGGGTGGATGAGGTGAGCGCAATAGGCCCGGCACGGCACATAGTCAAAGGACGCATGCATGTTTTGATTTCGTGGACGGGGTCTTCAAAGGAGAGTCTGGAGACACCGGGTCTGGGGTGGCAATGTGGCCAGTGGTCCCCATGCAAAAGAACCCTTTGAGGTGTACGTTGTTTTGTCACCTTGTTCCTTCCCACCCAGCCATCCCCCTTGCGAGCACGCAGTCTCCGGTGCATAAGCTGAGTAGGCATGTACTGTTTGCATGTAAGAAGCATTGGCATAGTAAATTACCACTCTGTAACCACAATCTGTGTGAATAAAAATCATAGGCTTTATTGTTTTACAAGACAATCAAACTAAAAGTGTGTGTGTGCTTTTGGGCATCTTGGGTCCTGGAGGCGCGATGCCTCTTGCCAGCCAATCCCTTTTTCAATAGCTCCTTGGTAGTCTCACCAACATTATTCCACTGTCCCTGAGCTCTGGGGCCAGGTCCAATTTGCGTTTCGTGATCTTGGAATAGCATACATTTTATAAATATTAGATGTTTGGACGTGTTGGTGACTTACAATTTAGTTCTAATAACTTTTCATATGAACTCATTTTTTTAAATTTAGTTTGGTAAGGTTGATGGCATTGACAAACTACAAATTGTACTGCTGTGGTTGAGATACTGTCTGTATAAATCCCTTGTATTGTCCGGAGTCACTGGGGAATTTCTCACGAATGGCTCGAACCACACAGGCAGGTATTACTCGTTGAATGCGGAATCCCAGTCTTCCATGAATCCACCATTTAAATGCTTGATAGTCCACAAGCCTGTACCATCTGTGTAAGAGGTTCAGAAATAGTTTACTTGAGTGGCTCCAATAATTGCATTGTTATGCTTAAAAGAAGTACCTTTTCGAGCAAAGTACTAACAGTACTTTTGTTTTCAAGTAGGTATGAATTAGAAATGTGAACGCCCATTCCAGCAAAAACAGTTTGGAACATCAGGAACATTGTTTTTTTTAACTTTAAAGTGAATAAAATGTCATTTTTTGGCCGTTAAATATAATGTTGAATACTTTGGCTTGAGATGAGAACAAGAAATGTTTTCAAATATCAGAAAAATTATTTTGCTGTGATCTATCAAACTTATGATGTAGGAGAACATAAAATGTTAGTGGTCTTGGTTGTCAAACTTACAACGTATAATGAGGAAACTTACTCATTATTTGGGTTAAATGGGCAAACTGTTGCTCGAAGTTCGTGCATAAGGACCATCATTCGCCGCATTACAGATCTTGTAAGGCAGGCTGCCCTGAAGTGCTGCATCTGGGTAACGCATAGTGGTGGTGTGTTTTTCTTCGGCTATGTAGGCCAAGCAGCCACAGCTTTCTCTGCAACAGCAATTCACCACCACAGTTGGCATAACCTCACAACGATGATGGGTACACCAGGTGGAAACTTCTTCCATGGGTCTCGGATCAGGCTCTGGTGATTGATTATCACGACTTCATCCGATTTCCCCATCATTTTGGCTTCTTTGTCTTTGAACCATTTCCTCTTCTGAATGTTTGGGGTCGTACAGGTAGGACTGCCATAGTTCCTGAATATTGAAATATAAAATCAACAGTGAGAAAAATGAAAAGGTTTTTCTTTGTATACAGGAACATAATGACGTTTTACCTGAAAATGCAATGTAAAAGAAAAATAACAGAAGGAACAGCCATGTTACAATACCCATAGTGCAAAGACACAAATAATAGGCATAAACTCTGACATTTCAAATTGATAAATGTAAAGAATAAGCCTTGTAAATGTAGGATTTAAATATGGTTTGGTAAAGACATTTGTACATAGTATAAGAAATGTTTAAATAAAAAGCGACTAGTGAGTTCATTCATTTAAGGTAGTGCAAGTACCTGTTCTCAGCACGCCATTCTTGGTAGATGGCTGAACAGAGCAAAAATAAGTTGGGGAGGCCTGGCATTAAATAGACTGACAAAGAGGAAAAAGAAACTCCAATGTTGTCTGATCAGAAAGGGTTTGTTTTTACTTGTCGAGGAAAGAGGCATCTTGACATTTCCATGGAGTCACATCAATAGATTGCACACAGAGGACGTTGACATCAGACTTGAATTAGCATTGCGAAAAGGGGTGTAAGCGGCTAGTGATGTCAGCTTGAGGGCGGGTGATCTGAATTACTGCTGCGAGGGCACTTGAACTTAGAGTGATGGATCAATGGCTAACTTTAGCACAAGATGGCGGTAGCCAACCCGTCAGTTTTGCATGTGTAAATGTGAGAAAACGGGAGGTACAATAGATCAATGTATGCTCGATCTATTGGACCAATAAAATGTCTTCGCGAATTTCCCCCTTAATATAGTCCAAAGGGCGATAGGCACATTATTAGTCACACAAAATGGTAAATCATGTGATCCAAAACAAAGTGAATAGTTCTAATCCATTCATAACCACAAAGTAAGTGGTGGTAATCAATTCAGTTCATAACCGTTCATTACCTAACCCACGCGTGTTTCAACGTTGGGGAGATGAAAACATAGCAGGCATATATCTGTAATTGTACGCACTGCCAGAAATCCATTGGTTTTCAAAAATTGATTAGCAGATTTTCCTAACTACTATTTTCTTGATTTGCAAACCAACTTAATTTGATTAGCAATGTTCTATGTATATAGGAAATGTCACCAGAAGTTATTTGCACCCAAGACTTAAATCAGCAAAAATCTAGCATTTTTCTGTACCTCTGAAGAAAGAGATTAGCAAGGCAAGTGTCCATAAAATGTAAAGGTTAGCTGCATGAATGGATAAAATAAACAGATATGATAAACAGGCTATGTAAATGGTTTTCAGTGTAAGACTCTGTGCAGGTGGGTGTAGTCGGTGTGGCACAGGGCAGTGTTCTGTGTACTGTATGCTTGCCCCATAATTTACTGTGGGCAATTTGAGATCTTTTATCAATCAAAAAGTTCAATGCTAAAGGAAAGTCCTAGCTGGAGACTAAGTATGTACTGTGGCGTTGCGACATTCAACAGTTTTCAATATAGCATTACATACCACATTCGGGAGAGGTCAGAGCCAGTAATGGCCCCCAAGCCAGGTAGGCCCAAGCGTGTCTTTCCAGCCCTGTGCACCCACAAAAGCAGTATTTACCCCTATTAGCACTATGTGGCACCATCTGGAGTGCTCATATTTTTTGTTTTGTTTGGAAGGGAACCAGGATTTGCGCAATTCATACTTCCCTTAAAATGTAACGACACACGTGTCTGCGATTGGAAGTAACTATTTCCAGGACCTGGAGGTGGTGCAAGAGGTTTGCACTGGGGTTGGCTGGGGGCTCTGGTGGGGCAGAGGGTTTAAGGTGAGGCACTCCATGGGCAACTCCGCCTAGGGCACCAGCTCCAAGGGCAAAGTGAAGACTGGGCATCGGCGCAGTAGGAATGCCATGAAATGCGAATGGCTACTTGTGAATTACATTTAAATTCCCAGCGTCCTGATTGGCCAGCACTCTTTCCAGTGCTAATACATAATGCAAACTTACTCCTAGCAAAGCAAGCTCTGGAAACTGGTTAGTGTTCTGGTATTGCAGTAGGTCTGTGTTAGGGAGAATTCTCTTCTAGGGCTAATTTCCCTTACCTATAGAGCCCCCAGCAGCTTGCTGGATTTCAGTTTTTTTTTTTTTTTTTACTCCTACTAAGAGTGAGACTCTTTTTTTCCACTCATAGCTGTATTTTGATGTATGTTTCAGCCTATTTTTGTACTTATGGGCTATGGGGTTTTTCTCACCCTCATAGGTATCATCTTTTTACAAGTGTATTACGCAGTAACCCAGGGGTGTAGTAGCGACCCCCAAACATAGACTGCATACCCTGGGACTGACTACTGTCTCCCAGGGCATGTAAAGTCACCATTGACTTTACTAGTGAATAGTTATGGACAAAACCAGTACAACCCATCTTACTATGGAAGTACTGGGAAGGGTTAATTGTTTTTCCCTGGTGTTAATTTTCGAGGGGGTACCGTACAGACCCTCTCTCCAAAGTTTCTGGCTTGTGGCAGTGGTTACTACCGTAAATATTCGACCGCAAATATTTCCCTATGGGATTTTCCCATTGTTCGAGGCTACCACTTTTACTGACAGCCTCTAACATACTGCCGGTTTATTTTATTTTTTTAATTCGGTTTTATTGAAATTATTGGGTTATGATATTAATGGAACAACAATATAACCTTTGGAAAAAACATATATTCAATCACCTCCTTTCCCTCCTTCAACTCCGTCAAACCCCTTTATCCAGGACAGCACCTCACTCCAATAGGTTTGCACCACATTACATTTCCACCACATATGGATATAGTCCCCTTTTTCAGTGCAACATTTCCAGCAGTGTGGGTCATACCCCTTTCTTATTTTGGCTATCCTCTGTGGGGGGTAGTGCCATCTGTGGATCAGTTTCAGGGCCAGGTGGCGATATTGGGGCGCAGCTGTGGAGCGGCTGGCTTGTCTGCAGATCTTGGTCCATCGCCTATCGGTGATGTGGGTGTCCAGGTCTTTCTCCCATTGCACCCAGGCGGGCGGAGGGTCCCTTGGGGCGGAAAACAGTAAAAAGGTGTAGAGTCTCGATATTACACCCTTGGTCCCCTTATATGTAATTAGGCATTTCTCGAAGTCTGTTCGGTCCAGCCTAAGGGTGTCCCCCTTCTGTTTTCTGTGAGGGGCCCCTTAAGTTGTAGATATTGGAAAGGGGAGAGGTTGTTGAGTCCCAGAACCTCCTTCAGGTCTCCCAGGGTTATAAATGTTCCGTCCACCCAGAGCTGCCCCGCCCTGCTGAGGCCCACTTCATAAAATTGCTGGAAAGCTAGTGGTTCATCAATACCCTCCCAAAGTGGGGGAGCCCAGATACAGCTTAAGGGCAAGGGCCATGTCGTGAGCCATCTGAGGTAACCCCCTCTTTCCAAACTGACCACAGTACCCCCATGACTGATGTATCAGAATTCTCCTCGGGATGTGCGCGTTGAGGACCCACAACCATTCGTCCAGTGTAACTGGAGCGAAGAGAGTGTTGTCCAATGCTACCCACTGTTTCTTCAGGCCCCTTGCGAAGTGGTCAACAAGAATTCGCAGTTGTGACGCCTTATAGTGTGTATCGAAGTCTGGGAAGTTCACTCCACCCTCGTCTTTGGGGCTTGTCAGTGTACTGTAGGCGATTCTACTATGGGACTTCCCAGCCCAGAGGTAGCGCAGGAGGGCCCTTCTGACCTCTAGGAGGAACGGCTTCGGTATCTGGGTCGGCAACATTTGGAATAGGTACAAGAACTTGGGGAGGATAACCATTTTAATTGAATTGAGGCGTGCCATCCATGAGAGGCCAGACTTAGACCATCGCCCCAAGTCCCGCTTAACCTCTGACCACAAGGGTGGGTAATTAACACTGAAGAGGTTGGCCAAGTCGGGTGGTATCTGGATCCCCAGATGACAGAATCCTCCGGCTTGTTTACAGAAGGGAAGGTCCTCAATGTACTGCATCTCAACCTCATTAAGCTGACCCACTGTGAATGCGACTGATTTCCCTAGGTTAACTTTGTAGCCCGCGAGGGCCCCATATCACTCCAGGTGGGTCAGTACTTCAGGGACAGAGCGGGTTGGGTTGGTGAGATATAGCAACACATCGTCGGCAAATAGGCTCACCTTACGGTGTCTCCTATCATGATACCTGTGATATTATCGTTTCCCCTAATCGCTATGGCCCAGGGTTCCATCACTAATGCATATATGAGGGGGGATAAAGGGCACCCCTGTCTCGTACCCCTTTCCAGTGGAAAGGTCATTGAGTCGCCGCCGCTCACCACCACCCTTGCTGAGGGGTTAGAATAAAGGGCAGCTATCCATCCTCGCCACTTTGGCCCCATTCCCATGGACGACAGAACCATCTCCATAAAAGCCCAGCTCACCATGTCGAACGCCTTCTCCGCGTCCAAGGATAGGAGAAGAGCACCCTCTGTTCTAACTACTCTTGAGCTTAGTATGTGAATAGTTTTGCGCATACTATCGGCCCCCTGTCTGTTGAGAACAAAACCTACTTGGTCTGGGTGGATCAGCCGGGGGAGAGACTGTTCCAGGCATGTTGCCAGGATCCTGGTAAAGATCTTTGCGTCGGTGTTCAGGAGAGAGATGGGCCTGTAGGAGCTGCATTCCACCGGGCTCTTACCAGGCTTCGGTATCGCCATAATCATGGCATGTAAGAACATCGGCGGGATAGTCTCTGGGGTCCTAATTTGATTGAATAGCTTGGTTAGCGGGCGTATCAGCACCGATTGGTATTGTTTGAAAAAATCAGCTGTATATCCATCCCCTACCGGTGTCTTTCCCACCTTTAGCTGCTTAATGGCCCCAACTACTTCTTCCTCCCATATTTCCCTCACCAGGGCCTCCCTCTCTGGGTCTGTGAGTTTAGGTAGCGGGTGGTCATTGAGGTAACTTCAGATCTCATCTGGGGACACGCCTTCCTGTTTGGCATAGAGTTCCCTATAAAACCCTGCAAATAGTTCAGCTATATGTTTGGTTTTTGTTTGAACCTTGCCCACCCTGTCCTTGATACTCTCAACCCGTCTGCCCACTATTTCCCCTCAGCCTGTATGCCAAGAGGGTCCCTACCCTGTCCCCCTTCTCGTAGTATCTTTGCTTAGTGTATCTAATTTTTTTGACCACTTCCCCAATTAAGACTGTGTGTAGGGCTTGTCTTTTTTCTCTCATTTCACCCAGGAGGTTTTCACGATCCACATCCCCCTTAATGAGTTGGGTCCTAATAACCCTTAGGTCCTCACGGAGTTTGGACTCTATTAGTGCCCTTTCCCATTTTCTCCTTGAGCCCTCCGCAATAAGGAGGCCCCGGAAGGTGGCCTTGGCCGCCTCCCAAACTGTGGGCATTGGGATCCCTTGTGTCATTTGTTACAAAGTAGGCTTCTATTTCTTTCCTTAGGAATTCCTTGAATACCTGGTCCCTCATAAGGGTGTCATTACAGCGCCACCTGTAAGACTAAGGGGCGCCTTGTAGTCGCCAGTCCATGATGAGAAACTCGTGGTCTGACCAAGTTACTGATTCAACTGTCGGGTTTCCTATCTCTCCACCTCCTTCCTCTGATACCAATAGTAGGTCAATCCTGGTGTATGTTTGGTGGGGAGGGGAGAAGAACGTGTATCCCCCCGGGGTTTGCCAACATTTGCGCCATACATCTACCCAGTAATATTCTTGTAGGAGGTCCCTCATGGCTAGATTATCCTTCGTGGGTTCCTTTGGCCCTACACCCTTAGCGGACCACCAGTCTAGTCGGGGGGGGGGGGGGGATCCGCCCGGGATCATTGCTTCCTCCGCCCATTCATCCATAACCTGAAATACCCTACGGATGAATTTGATCTTACCAGCATTGGGGGCGTACAGGGTAGCCAGTGTGACCCGTGTCCCCTGAAAGAGTCCCTTGATCCCAGAAATCTGCCTCCAAAGCCCCTTTTTGTCTAAACATCGGAAAGGTGCATCGCTTTTCCAAGGAGAATACCCACTCCCTCCTTCTTCGAGGATTTGTGTGAGGCCCAGATGTTCCTTCCTATCTCTTTCCCCTTTATCGTCGACTCTGCCCCCCTCCGATAGTGTGTCTCTTGTAGAACGAGGACAAGCAGTTTTTGTTTGCAGAACATGTTGCTCGTGAGAGAGCGCTTGTTCTGTGAGTTTAGACCCTTGACATTGAGCATGCCAACCTGTCCCTCAACCATGATCGTTGCTGCCCTTGCCCTGCAAAATTCCTGTGTGGACCCCTTGCACATTCTCTTCTCTTGGTCCACAGTTCCATGGTTTGGTATCTTCATTACCCTTGTCCCCCCCCCCCTTTTGCACCCCATCTCCCTTTCCCATTTTGTAAGGCATTCGTCTCCGTCGCCCAACTTACGTTGGGTTAGTCAACGAACCACCAGGGTTGCTACCCTAGACCCAGGAAATTTAGTGGTGTGGAACGTTACCTCACGTCCTTTGATCAAGAATGTTTCTCTATTTCGATCGGCCTTGGGGTCTCTTTGAGGGTCTACCGACCATGTTCCCCTCCATATGCCCATAACATGCAGTGTGCCCCCCCCAACTGTGAGCTCCCCAGGACATTAACACTTGATGTGGGTCGAGGAGCCCCCCCCCCCGCCCTCCCAAACACAGGGGCAAAGCGCAACGGCTCCAAGATACATAGCTCTTCTGGATCTATCATCTGGTGACCCCCCCCCCGCCCCGTCGGCGCATCATGCCCTTTGAACAAAAACTCGCCAACTGTGGCAACACCTCGGGGCAACATGCGTTTCCCCCACTTGAGGGGACCTTCGAGGGATCGTTTAAGCAACCTCCGCCCGGAGATTAATTTCGTAGCATTTCCATTACATTCATGGGGGCCCTCCGCAGCCCGCCAGAGGGTGTCTAGTTTTCTGGAACTTTCAAGTGCCTTTCACTTTAGGCTTGCCCAGGGTCAGTTCAGGGCCCTGCGGAGTTCGGGCAAGGTCTCTGTCAGTTCCACCCTGATTTCTGGATGTTCCTGGGGGATCTCCGACCAAATAATCCATGGCTCTTTGGATGTCTTCTTCCGTTACAAGCTGATAACTCTCACCTTGCCACTCAAAGGCCAAGTGGAATGGGTGCCCCCACCAATATCGGACCCCCTTCTCCTGCAGCCATCTGGTGATGGCCACGCATTTTTTCCTCATCTGCAATGTAAGGGCGGACAGGTCTTGGTAGATTGCAACCCTGGAATTGCCGTATTGTATGTCTCAGAGTCCTTGCCCTTTCCAGGATCCTCACTTTATCTCTATAATAGTGGAGTCTTGCAAGAACTGAACGCGGACCCCTTCCGCCTCCACCCGCCCGATGGACTGTCAATCAGGGCTGCCTCTCCAGAGTCTCTTTTCCTAGAACGATTCTGATGATATCTTGTACCTTGCCCTTTAGGCTAAACTGGGTCTCCCCCCTCCACTTCCGCGAGACCGAAGATCTGCAGGTTGCTTCTCCGTTCGCGGTTCTCCATGTCATCAACTCGGTGGCGGAGTTCCTCCTCCCGGCGTCGCATCTCTTTAAACCTCGCCTCCATCTGCGTTTCCAGGAGGTCAGTGGATGCCTGGTTGTTTTCCACCCCCTCCATTCGGTCCTCCAGGGTGGAGAACTTGGCTGTGAGGTCTGCCAGCTTGGCCCCCATGTCCATTCTCATCCCCCTTATCTCGTCGAGGATCGTCTGAATGTTGTTCTGCATGGTGTTCATGTCTGGAGGTGGGGCAGAGGGGGCTCCAGTATACATTTCTGGGTTTCCAGGTGTAAATTGGTATTTCGCCAAGGACTCCTTCCACCTCATGGGGTCTCTCCTTCTGTATTTCCATGGTTTCTTGGTGTGCACGGTGGTGTCTCCACAGAACCAGAGCCCACCCCCCTGCCGTAGCTTCAGTCCACAAGATTTATAATGTGATGGGCAAGGCTTTGGGGTCTGTTTCATGTATTTGGGACTCCCACGGATCAATGGAGTCAGCCTCCCACTCACCTCCGCACTGTGCTCCTGCAGACCTCCGGGCCCAGCCACCAGTGGTACCTTGAATTTGGGTCTGCACCCGAGAGGCACCCTGATTTCTTGCTCATTCACCAGGGTCCAGAGTCAGATGTCACTCTTTGTATTGACGTCCCCCTGTATGTCTCCTGGGTGTGATGGGGGCGGGGGTGGGGACAGTGTCCCTGGGGGGTGCTTTGGGCCACCCTCCCTGCGGTTTTTCCTCGCATTTTTGTTGTCAGTGTGCCCACCATATTCATGTGGGGACAGGTGGTGGTCCCTCTGGTTAATGGGGCTGCTTGTCGAAATCAGGGCGGGGTGATGGGGCAAAAACCCTCCTCTGCAGGACTTCTTGTGCGGCCCCCCAGTGGGAGGCCAGACTTCAACCCCACCCCCTGGAGGCAGGCTCTCCCAGCAAACCTTGTTTTGAGGCGGAGGCAGGTGGAAAGGGGCCTGGGCGCACTCCCACGTCGTCCCAGGGCTGCTGGTGTGAAAGCTGGGGGAGAGGCTGAAGAGTTCAGTGGCCGCAGCGCAATCAGCGCTGTTGCGCCGTGGATCCCCCGGCAGCTCCTCGTTCTCGTGGGGTGCGGGTGGGAGGAGGGGGCCGGGCGCGCACCCATGTCGGCCCGGACAGGCCTGATAGACCGCTGGTGGGGGGACAAGGAGAGTCCGATGGCGAGGGGGATTATGCGTGTCACGGAGGTCTAGGTCACACGGCACCCCGGTCCGCCCCTCCTCTCAATGCGGCGCTAGGTTCTCCAGGGGCAAGGAACGGGCAGGCCTCTCTGCATGGCAATCCTCGTTTACTGCTCTTAGAAGGTCTCAGCTTCCCCGCAGGATGTCCTGGGGGATCGGAGGAGGCTGGGTGGGCGAACTCAGCGAGACGCCGGGCTCCTCCCCCGTGTGGTGGAAGGCTGCCTCGCAGTCCTGGACCCCGCAAGGCCGTACGTGGGAGGGGAAGCACCCAGCTTCTTCAACGGATATCTCTGGACCGGGGGCACCTCAGAAGCTCGTTCAAGTGTCTATGGGCTCCTTACACCTTGCGAAGGCCGGTTCTCCTGGTTTGGATGGGGCAACGTTCCATTTTATTGCATTTCTTCGTGTTTATCCCGGGGCCATATAGGGAGCTTGCAGATCTGGCGGCCATATTGCCTGGCCCCCTGGTGGCCTCGCCGACGGTTTATTTTACTATTAACTTTACTCCGGTAGGTTTTTATTGCCAGAACTTTAATAATATTTATTTCTCTGAAATCCTAACTCAGGTCGGGGATCTTTTGTTCGTCCTTTTGGCGGGCTTCTGCACAGAAGCCCTCCTTTTGACGCCACTGAGTCTGGGGTAGACAGGATGTGTGGGAGGGGGAATAGGCACCCTGGACAGGGTTACCTAGGCAACCCAATTTGCACTCTGCCCTGATAGGCTGGGGGGTTATCCCGCCAGGATAGCCACCCCACTGTGTGAGTGACACCTAGGCTGTATGAATGGGGGTCTTTCTGCATAAAAGCAGGGTCCTGAGGAATGGAGGACAAGACGTCGCCACTGGAACTAAGAAGCCGAAGAGGAAATAAGCCAAAGACAACTAACGACTGAACCACCGGCGAAGCCCTGCTGCAGATCCTCAACACTTTTCTCCAACGACTCGAGAAGATCTTCACCTACAAGAGTCTTCTTCCCTTGAGCTGGTGGGGTCAACCAGTTCGCCAATCGCCTTCCAGGAACTGCCTTAGTCGAATCGCCAGTGCCAAGCACTAGGAGAGCGGATAGCCAGGCACCCGGCCACCACGACTGCGATTTAAAGGAGCGTAGCTTTTATTCCGTTTTGGCAGCACCACGGCTGGTTTCATCCCTGGGCAATGCAGTAAATCGAACCTTCCTCCACGACGAGAGCCTCTCTTCCTCTGCTGGATCTCCCAAACTGCCGGAACTGCCGCCACCGCAGGAGCCTCTTCCACTTTCAAGGTACATTGTTCCGCCAGGCCTCCCGTTTCGTTGGGTATTGCTAAAGGCGTTTTAAATCCTTTACTTTCTGGGCTGGCCATCTTTTCGTCTAACATTCTTTCTACGTCCTGCAACCGCCTTTTCAATCGTTTAACAAAGACTTGACTGCAGCTACTAGAACATTTTGAACCTAGGCACTTTGCCTTGTACCACTGAGTCTGGCACAGGCCTCTTGACTCTGGCTAAATCTGTTATAACTGCCTTCTCTAGATTGTTTCTCATCAAGAAATGTGTTGGTGCACCTAAAACTCTTATAACCACCTTTCCTTCCCCTTTATATATTGCCAAAGTGCCATTTTGCTTGGTTTTCACCAAAGTACTGTTGATGCTAAAGTGCTGCCTTGCTTAACTTGTTCACAATCCAATTGGGAAATGTTGCTGGTGTGTTTAAGAGGCTAAACTTGTATAACTTGTTCTTTCCCTCCCTCTGAAGAAATTGTTAGTGCCATTTCTGCTTAGTTTACACTGTGCCGTTTTGCTCCGTTTTCATTCTTGCTCAAACTTGACTACAATTTAAATAGTTGTGTATACTTTTCTTGACTGTTTTAACTTACTTTACTAATAGTGATTTGTGTGTGAACATCAGAGTGTAAAATAAATATATATATTCTTTTTGATACAAACCTTTGGTCAGTGTTTCCTTGGTCCATAGTATTGTAGTCCTATTGTGTAAACCTTGAATACTGCTAATCTCCCTCTTGCAATAAGTCTGACTGCTTAGCCACAGCTACCAACTAAATCTTTGTGGTACAGACTGATACCAAAGGGGATTTATTGCATATACCTGTAGTCTTAATCTTCTGTAGTGCTCCCTAAGGGAACTGCATAGGATTCTGCCTAACAGTCTGTAGATGTACAGACTGGATGGAACTATTGTCCGCTACTTTACGTAAAAATCTAGGTAGCTCTGTGAGTTATGTAAGAGGAAAGAAAGTAAGAGACTAAGCAGAGTAGGTGGTGTAGCAGGCAGAGAACTGGACAAACTAGGTGGAATATTGTAGTTGGAATAGATGGATTGTCAAGGCGTTTCGGCTCTGCTTATGGGTTGAGCACTAGATGCAAAGATGTATGCAGCCAGCAGGTCATGGAACTAGGTTTTCCTTCAAAAGGATATGGTTGTGTGATCATGTACATTTTCAAATGTGTTCACTCATCAATATGATGCACTTTCCCCTACAAAATGAAATATAGTGGACATTAGGAGATTTAGATACACTAAACCTTGCTGAAAAACATGGAGACAATGCAGTGTTTTACAGTATAAATACTGTAATTATGCAGTATGTAACCACTTACATTTTTAATAATAGAATTGCAGGACTATTCTTTAAAAATATAAAGTTAATATGTATTGGTCTTCGCCAAACAGAAAATAGCTTAATGGAAGTAGCATCCCGATATACTTCTGGTTTGCAAATATTTGAAAAAGAGAGAACTCTTATTGGTTAGCACTCCCACACAGTCTGTTGGCTCATTTAAGAGTGGAGTGGAGTAGAGGATTATTGCTGCACTCTTCTCTCCTTCAGTCCCTTTGGATGTGCAGTGAGCAGAGGGGGGGGTGTGGGGGCGGGGTGGTATTGAGAGCTCCCAGGGCAAGAGAGGAATGCAGTGTGAGCTGGGTTTTCATTGAACAGGGTAATTTAAATAGCCAGCTGTACTACACAAGTGTGAACTTAATTAGCAAATCTGCATAATTACATAGCAAATTGCTATATGACACTGCTTATTTTATGCTTTGCACCGCACCCCAACTAATGTGTCTAATGCTCAGTTGCTCCTCTGCTGTAACACGCCTTATCCTGGACTTTGATGGGACAGTTTTGCTTGGCCAACTGTGTTCAGGGGGGTGAAGTTCACTGCACCGACAGGTAGGCTACAGGTTTTCCTGCAAGCGTTCCCTGTCTCACCCACTGGTAGCAATGGTTGAAAAGAAGGCTGGTTTCAAGATACAGTGTAACACAACACATCTTTTGGACATTCTCTAATTTAAGATTGTAGCAGTACCCCCGCTTAGCGGGTTTACATGGCCGGTTAAGGCCCGCCAGCCCGAGCATAGGCCAGCCCAAGTGAAGTGAGTGCTCAGGGCAGCTACTGGCCCTATAGACCTTCCCAAGTGGGGATGATTGCTATTTGCACCCAAAGTGCGACTAGTTTTATTTTATTACTGGAGAAAGGCTCTGAGCCCCGTTAAAAAAAAAAAAAATGTTGATGCCATAGTAACTACAAAAGGGACAGAGTCTCCTTTTCTATTTCTATGGCAGCAGCGGGTGGGATGGAATGCTGGCACTAGAGCACAAAGCTCGGGTCCAGCAGGTAATTGGAGAGGAAGAAGTGGGAGGAAGAAGGGTGCAGGATGTCTTGTATGTTGGGGGTGTGTGGAGCCATTGGAAAGCCCCCCTTTCTTGATTTCCTGATGATCCTATATTGGTTTTAGGGGGTAGGCTGGTGGTAGCTAATATTTTGTTTTGGCTTCCCCAGCGGTGGAAGTCGATTTACTGCATTAGTAGCCCAATGTACCTTTATGGTAGGCGCTGGGGTACAAATGGGTGTTTTCAAGTCCTACTATATCCTTATTCAGAGAAACCACGAGGCAGGACTCAAAATAACTTTTGTGCACATGTGGGCTCTGTGTGAGCCCAAGATGGCAACCTCCATAGTGTTTTGAATTGGTTAAGACAAGTTCCTAGTCCTGGGCAGCCCACTACACTTCCTGCGAGGCTGCGCCTGGGTGTTTGGTTGTTTTTGATTCTTTTTTGGCAAACCTGATTGGCTGCCTGACAAGACCTTTGTTTTAAATCCTCTAATGGGATTGGATGGGCTGGCAGAAACCAGCCCAAGTGATTGAAGAGATATGCAGTGGAAACCCTGTTCTGATCTGAGTGCTGCTGGATTTTCAGAAGATGGGCAGGTCTACTTACCTACTCCAGTTTGAGTTGTTGGCTCCTGCGACTGCTCCTCTGCAACTGCTGGGGCCTAGCCGTCTATGCAACCAAAAAATAAAGTTGATTCACTGTATATACTTTAGCAAGTAGGATAATATACAGAAACCTGAAAATTGATTTTGTCTGAATGAACTTTGGACATCAATAAATTGTTGTACGTTTAATATTATCGAAAGGGCAATGGGCACATTAATAGTCGCACAAAATGTTAAATTATGTGAACTTAAACAAAGTGGATAGTTGTAATCCATTCATAACCACAAAGTAAGTGCTGTTCATCAATTCAGTTCATAACTGTTCATAACCTAACCGACATGTGTTTCAACGTTGGGGAGGTAAAAACATAGTGGGCATTTATCTGTAATTGTACCCATTAGAATCACAGGTCGCAAAAGAATACTATCTTCAATGTAACCCACCCCATGTTTTCTTCAGAGTTAAAACATCTGGAGTTTACGTCACTTTGCCACGCACCCTTTCTTGTTGTGTTGTATGGTACATTACATATGCCTATTGCTGATGGTATTGTATATCATGGTAATTATATCAATGATTGCCCACACTGTTTAATGCACATGTGCAAAGTTTTGAACTATGAATAGTAAATACAGAAATATAATTTTGAGATACCTAATGTTTACCAACAAAATATTATTATTCAATTGAAAGAGAAATACAAGTCTTCAATTAAAATAAGATATCAATATTGACTGAATTGGAGTTGTCATGTTGGATGGAAGAGGAGACCGGTGTACATTTGTAATGATATGGGACAAAGAGCTAATCTTTTATATTTGTTCTCTGCGTAGGCTTTAAGCCAGCGATGCTCAACTGATTTTGACAGAGGGCCGACTGTACCTTACATGCTGCCTATAGTGGGCCGAAAGGTTAATGTGTGTGGGTCGGGAGGGCGTTGCAGGAGGCTTTTTCAACCCCCAAATTTGAATAAATACGTGAAAACGCACCTTGTCCCCTTATGCATACATTGTGTGATGGTAGATATTCAGTATAATTGCAGTTATTTATGCAAGGTTGTGTGTTTAGTTTCATCAAGCATCTTAGTCATATAGTTCATCTGCTAGACATGAGAAATATGTTGCCATAGCAGGTCTTGTGTTTTCTTGTGTAAAGAAAAATGAAATGAAAAAAAGGTACATTCATTAAACCATGTTTTCTTTGCTTTGCATTTGCCCCAAGGTCAAGCATATTGCTGAAGACCTTCCTTGCAGTTGCTCCCATCGCTTTTCAATAGAATATTTATCTGAGGGGCGCTATCGTTTGGGAGATAAAACTATTTTCATACGGGTAAGCATAAATCTTAATTCCAGGTATCAAATGTCATTTTTCTTGAGCGTGCTTTGCTTGCTCTCATATATGAACACAATAAAATGCAATTTTCTCCCGTATACTCAGCTGTTGTGCAAAGTACCAAAAGTCAGATTTCATCAATGCAAAAATCTAGAGCCAAGTAAATGCACTTACTCCTACGTCCCGTCCCCCTTCCTCCATAATTTTTGGGACATTCCGTCCATCTGGACGGGCCCGGAGCACTTTTGTAGCATCAAAAATAAACGTTGTGACCTTCTTTTATTTTTACGCGGGGCCACCGCACGTGACCGTAGCCCTGCCTTCTTGAGCTCTGCCTTGCACATCACCCTTCAGTCCTTTTCTCCGCGCGGTCAGGGTCGGACACACTTCCATCTTAGGGAATTATTCTTTTTGTTCCCTTGTCCTTCATCTTCCTGCTCTGTTTTGACGGTCGTCTTTTCTACGTCTGTGCCGGAGCATCTGGGATTCATGTACTGTTCTTCATGCGAATGTCATTTTGCGAGGGCGGATCCCCATTCTCTGTCTGGAATGCTTGGGCCCGGAACATCGGTGGGACTCTTACTTCTACTGTGACTCCCTCTCCGTCCGGGCATTCCAGCGTCAGCTCGTCAGGTGGGAGGAGGTGTTCCAACAGATTCCTCCTCCACATTTACAGCAGTTCATCGACGAAAAAAGGAATTGTCCAGTAAGTTCCTTCCTTTTTAGGGCACCCCGGACAGGGGTCTCCTTCCTGGGGGTCATATGGTTCTGGGGGGGGGCCCAAGTGGCTCTGGTACCAGGGTTCTCCCTGAGGTGTCAAAGGGATCCAACCTGGATGGCAAAGGTTAAGCCCAACATTTCTAGGGCTGTTTTGTTCGAGGTTATTCCCAAGGTTAGCAGGTCTGGAACTAAACATAGTAAGCCTTGTCTCGAGGTTTCCTGTACAGTGACTAAAGACATCAGGGTTATCCCCAAGGATATAGTTAAAACCGGCAAGATCGAGGGGCCTCCTCCGAGGGCTCTGGCTACGGGGGTCACCCTAAGCCTTCCCACAAACAATCTTGTAGTCAAACCGATCCTGCTGAGGGGGCAAAGGAGGGCAAAGGCCCTAAATCTTCAAGTACCGGCTCTACCGAGGTTCCCTCACTGAGGAGGCATTCTTCTGCAGAATCCAAAGGGACTCAAAGCACTCTAGACCCGCTAGTACTGGCTCTGCCAAGGTTCCCTGTCACAATGCTAAAATAGATAAAAAAGGCCCTGAAACCTCTGTGCTGACAATGGCCTGACTGACACAGTACACCTCAGGCAGTGACAAACTGGCGCTTCAACCCATGTGGTCTGAGGCAGCCATTTTGATGAGGTATTTCACACCAACATTCTCAACGGCTGGTGCAGAGGGGCCTATATTTGGGGCGAGCAGCATTTTCCATAGAATGTGGACAATAGGAATCCTTTCCGCCCTCCAATGGATTGGCGTGCTTGGTTTCCGCTGCTACAGTCTTGCTCCTTCCTGCGTCCGCTCACTTAGTTTATGTGGATCCAGTTGGTAGAGGGCCATCCTGGCAACCAGCCTCTTTACAATCCTGGGGGTATGCCCCTCCAGAGTGGCCTCTACCCACTTCTGTGCCTAGACCTTCATCTCAGGTTGCGTTATTTGACAAATTCCAGGCCCTTATGCACTCTGACCCGATGAAGGCATACTTTAAGGATCTATTATTTTCTTTTTTTTTATCCTAAGCCTCTCAAGCCACAGCCTGCTCCCACAACCCCTCAGCAGGTTTCGGTAGTGCCACCACCTCCTCTTCCAGTGGGGCCCCTGCCTCCACTTTCACCTGTGCTTAAGACACCCGTTGCGCAGTAAAGTATGACGACAGGGTCTGAGGTACCACGTGCTGTGGATCAGTTCTCTGTTCCCGCCGCATCTGACGAAGACCAAGCAGACCAGGATAGCGAGGACCTGCAGCACTCTGTCAGAGCCTTTCATGACTGGGTTCTGGATATGATGGCGCTGCTGGTTATTCCGATACCCGAGCCTCCGGCTTCACAAGAAGGTGTACTTTCAGGAGCCTTAACTCTTTTGACACAGGAGCGCACAAGCCTTTTCCAAAAGGATGTGCTAGCTAAAGCCTGCAAGGTCTGGGAAAAAACCTCATTCTGGGCAGCACATAAATAGGAAATTGATGCTCGCTACAAGCTACACTTGTCAGAAGACCTACCCTTGACTGCATGTCCACACCCCTCATCAGTGGTGGTGGCAGCAGCTACACTCCAGTCTAAGCCGTCCTCAACATCCTCTATGGCTGCATCTCCGGTCCTGTCCAAAGAGGACAAGCTTCTTGATGCCATTGGGGAAACAATATTTTCCAATTATGCTCTTCTGCTGCGACAGGCGAACACCAAAATGATCCTGGCAGCAGCAAATCTCAAGCTATGGAAGGAGCTTTCTGAATTTCAGGAATGTATCTCTCCAGACAGACTGAAAGATTTTAAAGGGGGCCTATCCGATGCCAGAGTGCTGGAGGCTGCGGCCCATCACGTAGACACTTCTGCACAGGGTTTTATGGTTGGAGTAAACCTCTCCCGCCAAGCATGGTTGCATGCTACAAAGTTCTCGAAGGAGGTTCAGGACAAAGTACTTGATCCTCCCTTCGAAGGTAAAGAGCTGTTCCACTCCTCCACTGATGAGGAACTCAATAAAACAAAGGCAAGCACGCAAACAGTGAAATCTTTGTCGGTCCTTGCCAAACCCCCAGCTAACGTGGCCTATGCACAGAGGTCGGGGACCCAGACAAGGTCCTTCTCAGGTTTCAGAGGGTTCCAGGAGCACCGTGCACGCCAGGCAGAAGGGAGCTCTGGTGGGCATCGCAGGAAAGACAAAGTGGCTGGTTTTTCTGTCGGTCATCAGCCTCGTCT
The DNA here is from genome assembly GCF_040938575.1 of Ambystoma mexicanum. Taxonomy (NCBI): domain Eukaryota; kingdom Metazoa; phylum Chordata; class Amphibia; order Caudata; family Ambystomatidae; genus Ambystoma; species Ambystoma mexicanum. The sequence goes on from NC_090936.1 coordinate 875,296,176, forward strand.
TCGGCAACAGGTGGTCTTGCCGCTGACAAACCATCTCTTCAGACCGATAGGTTTTGTCTGTCGCCCGAGTAGGCTTTCAATTGCCCCTGCCTCAAACCTCACCCTCCTCTTCAGCAGACTGGGTTGCCCTCGCTCGGAGCCGAGGTACAGAAACTTCAGGACCTCAGAGTGGTGGAACCTGTTCCCTTGTAGGAAAAAGGGGAGGGCTATTACTCGGGTCAGTTTCCAGTTCTCAAACCCAACCAGGCTGGCCTGCGCACTATCCTCGACCTCTCCAACTTCAATCTTTTCCTACCCAAGAGAGATTCAAGATGATCACACCCAGCCAGATAAGGTCATCTCTCCGGAAGGGCGATTGGCTCAGTGTGGTAGATCTTCAGGACACTTACATGCATATCCTGATCTGGGGCCCACATCGGAAATACCGTCTGTTTTCTGTGGGAACGGAAAACCTCCCGTATCGAGTGCTTCCGTTTGGTCTCAGTTCGGCACAGCGTGTCTTTACGAGGATTACGCCGGTCATCGCAGCATTCCTCAGACTGCAGGGAGTACATGTCTATCCATATTTGGACGATTGCTTCTGCAGGGTCCTTGCCCACGGGCTGCAACGGCCAATCTTCAGTCACTCCTCCATCTCCTGTTCCAACTGGTGCTGTCGGTGAACTGGCGGAATTCGTCGGACGGTTGCTCAAGACCTGATTTTTCTAGGTTTCCATTGGGATATTGTCAGTGCCAGAGTGTTCCTTATGGAGGACAGAATTGCGGATTTATCAGCCATGTGCCAGCCTTTCCTGGAGTCCTCCCACATGTCGTCCTGGTGGTTCCAGAGACTCTTGGGCTTGATGGCTTCATGCGTGTTAGCCCTACCCCTTGCGAGACGGAAGATGAGACGCACCCAGCTTGCTCTTCGGGACTGCTGGTCCCTGGCCGTGGACCCCGAACTCCAAAATGATTCCGACCCCATCATCCTTGACGGCGTATCTTCAATGGTGGTCATTCGCCAGCAACCTTTCATTGGGAACCTCCTTCAAGGAGCCCTGCCCACAGGTTACGGTTACAAGAGTCTCCTCCCTCCTAGGCTGAGTGGCGACACTACGTCACCTCAAGATTTACGATCTGTTGATGCCCCAGGACAGAATGTTTTTCTCGAATTGAAAGCCTTCCAGTCCTCTCATCAACAGAGTGGTGCGAAATTGCACATCAATTCTGTAGCAATGTTCTACATCAACACGCAGGGGGCACCAGGTTCCCTCCTCTGGTGGATCTAGCTATCCAGATTTGGAATTGGGCGGTCCAGCACAATGTTTGGCTACAGGGCGTGCACATTCTGGGTCAGATCAATGTTGCGGCAGACTAACTGAGCTGCCAGTCTGTTGCGAGTTACGGGTGGGAAATGAACAGCGATGTTCTTACCAAGATTTTCCAACAATGGGGTTCTCCGGCAGTGGACTTCTTTGCAACGGTAACAAGCAGGAAACTGCCTATTTATGCTTCCAGGGACGGTCTCGGAGCATCTTTTTTAGGGGATGCCATTGAGATTCCTTGGGACAACATGAAGGCTTACCCCTTTTGTGCCTTTACTGTTGATTCATCAGTCACTTTGGAAACTCAGGCGCACTTCCAACTGCACTCTCGGTATTACCCAAATTGATAGTTTACAAACTATCGTTTGGTAAATCTGACCGAATTCGGCCAGTACCATTCGATCGTTTGTAAACAATCAGTTTGGGTAATCACTACCAAACATGGGGAGCGGGGGTGACATTGCCCTGATCTGGCCTTCTGGAGTTGTGAATGTTGTCATCTCCTTGGCTTGTTCTGCTAGGGCTATTTGCCAATATCCTGGAGTGAGGTCAAATGTGCTGAGGTACTTGAAGGCACCCAAGGTATCCACCAGCACATCGGATCTAGGCAAGGGGTGTGCATCTGTCTTGGTGACAGCATTCAGAGCCCTGTAATCCACACAGAACCTCAACTCAGAGGAACCTGCTTTTGGAACCAGAACCACAGGACTGGACCAAGGACTACTGGAGGGTTCAATCACACCAGGATCTAACATCTTGTTGACCTCTGTCTTGATGTAAGATCTCACATTATCTGACATCATGTATCCCCTACTTTTTGTAGGTACACCATCTCCTATGTCAATATCATATTTGCACCAAGGTGTCAAACCACGAGCTAGAGAAAACCAGGGGGAGAATTGCCTCAGCAAACTTCTCACCTCATCTTGCTGAACAGAAGTCAGGTGAGGGGCAACTTTGATGCCCTCAATGGAGCTGTCCGAAGGACTGCCCTGGATTAGGAAGAGGTTCTGACTCTTCCTCCTCTACGTCTGATGCCAGGAGCAGTGCAGCAATTTCAACCCTAGGGATGAAAACCTTCAGCCTATTCACATGGAACACTTTTGGAGCCTGTCCAGCCCGTCCAAGGTCCACTAAATAGTTTACCTCACCCAGTGGCTCCACTAATGAGTAAGGGCCTGACCATTTATCCTGTAAAGCTCTAGGCCTTATAGGGTTCATGATCATGACTTGCTGGTCTCGTGTAAATTTGACAAGGGAAGACTTCTGGCCATACCAGTGTTTCACCAGAGCTTGCCCAGCCTTCAACTTATCACTAGCCTGAGCCATCAGGAGGACCACCCTCTTCCTTAAGCATAACACATAGGCCACTAAATTGGTAGTGATGGGGGGGAGTGGGCATCTCCCACCTCTCCTTGACTATCCATGGGACCCCTAACAGGGTTACCAAAAAGAAGCTCAAAGGGGCTGAAGCCAACCCCCTCTTGAGGAGGTATCTCTCTGTAGGCAGACGAGCATTGAAGGAGGATATCCCATGTTCTCCTCTGGGGCTCTTTCAGGGCCCTAATCATGCTTTTGAGGGTTCAATTGGGTCTCTCAACTAAGCCATTGGTTTGAGAGTGATATGCTGAGGAAAACCTGTAGGTAACCACACGCTCCTTCAACATGGCTTGCATGTACTTGGACATAAAGTTGCTGCCCCTATCAGAAACAACTTCTTTAGGGAAGCCAACCCTTGTGAATATGCCAAGCAAAGCATTTGCAACTGACTTGGCAGTTAGTCTTTAATGGGTTGGCCTCGGGATACCTGGTTGCAAGGTCGACCAGCACCAGGATAAATATATTGCCTGAGGGTCTAGGGGACCAACAGTGTCCATCCCTACCCCTTCAAATGGTACCCCCACAACTGGGAGTGGTACCAATGGAGCTTGAATTTTTGTGCCACTTTTTCCAGATAACTGGCAGGTGGCACAACTCCTGCAGTGACGTTCTACCTGGACCCCAATCTTGGGCCAGTAGAAGTGCATGGCTAACCTTTGCTTGGTTCTCTTGATGCCAAGGTGACCAGCAAGGGGGACTCCATGCGCCAGCTGCAAGAGGAAGGGTCTTACATGAAGGGGAACCACCAACCTCCTGTGGTCTCCTTCGGTAGACTCTGTGGGCTCACTGTAGAAGTGCCCACCTTCCCAATAACTCCTGTGCTTCCCAGGAGGTTCACCCTCAATGTGGGAGCAAGCTTATCTCCTTAGGCCTTCCAAAGATGGGCACTCACTTTGGCCCTTACTAAACTCAACCCTATCTGGACCACCTTCATCCAATAAAGTTTGGAGTTCAGGATGGTCATGTGGATTAAGAATATTAAGAAGAATATTAAGAAGAGGCAACACCTCTTCGTCAGGTTCAGGTGTTTGGCCAACTACCTCCATCTCAGTGGTAGGTGAGTTAGGTGGAATGTTTTCTTTTGCTCTCTTGTCTTTCTTGACTCCTTTAGCCTTGGGTTTCCCCTTTGGCTTGGGCTTTACCTTGGTCTTGGCTAAGGCAGCCCTTGTTTGTGACCTTGTCCATGGTCCCTCTGCTGTGGCACCAGCAAGACCGAAGTCTCTGAGATCATTCCCCAGCAGGACCTTACCTGGGACTTGCCTCTGAATGCTCACTGGAATTCTGACCATTGTACCATGTATAGTAAGATTGACTGGCATTACTGGGAGCTTGAGAGTGGGGCCATCAGCTAACTTGGTGGGTATCAGGGGAGCTCTGGCAAGCGCCTCTGGCTTTACCAAAGTGGAATCCACTGCAGTTCTGCTGGCCCCACTATCCTTAAGGGAAGGAGTATCTACTCCATTTATTAGCACACTGTCCTTAAAGTAGTGCTTGGTATTGTCTGGAATGCTAGCATACGCCTCTGAGACTTTAGGCTCCCAGGAACCCACAGAAACTAGGACTACCTCAGATTCTATCCCACAGGGGAAGGATTCCCCTATGTGATCTCTTCCTCCTCATACAAGGGGAAGACCAGACTCAGAGTGGACCCCAAGGTTTTGAGCTTAAATCTGAAGTCCCCCTTCACATGGTCATTTGCTCTACAAACCACACAAGATCAACTGGGTCTTGGTACATAGGGCGGCTTACTATAACTAGAGTTCTGGCAGTGTAACTACCACTACCCTGAACATTCTCTTGGGACTTACCCTTGTTTTTCTTTTTGTGGCTTTTTTTGGGAGGAGGTTTTATCAGATCCCCCACCCTCCTTCTCATTTTTCTTTTTCCCCTCCTCCTGCTTACCAGGAGTAGTCTTGTCCTCATGGGACACAGTGTGACACCCACAAATCTGCTGCACTAGCCAGTTTCTTAGGATCGATCTCCTTTGAATCAGCCAAGTGCTGCTTAAACTCAGGGGAACAAGATGCAAAAATGTGTTCAAGCATGACTAAACATATCATACCATCAAAGGCGGTGACCTTATAGCCTTCAACCCAGCCAGTCAAGTTTTTCAAGGAATCGCTAACATAGGACACCCAAGTGTTACAAAAAAAGAAGGTACTCTCTAAATCTCTTTAGGTATTGAGCAGGAGTTTTCCTAAACTTTAAGATGAGTTTGCTTCAATTTTGCAAAATCTACTCCATCAGTCTTAGACATTTCTATAATGGCACTGCAGCCAGAATGTGGTAGTCGACAGAGCAGCCATGCAATCTTATCAGCATCCACAACCTCTTTGACTTCACATGCACACTCAAATGCAGTCAGCCAGTCCATAATGTCATTCTTCTCATCATACAAACTGAGAAGATCTTTAGGAAATCTTGGATGAGAGGAGGACCCAGACCCATGTCCAGATCCCTTCGAGGAGCAAGTTGTAGCCTGAATCTTGGCCAGCTCCAACTGGTGGTCCCTGTCCTTTTTGTTTTTCTGCCTGCTCGACTCTCAGCTTTGCCATGTTGAACTCAGGCTCCTTTTACTTAAACTGCAGTTCTTGCCTTTTGAATTCAAGCATGGCTTCAGCATCAGAGCTGACAGATACAACTTGGGACTCTGCATCATCCCTGTCGTTATGGACCACATGAACGAGTGCAGTGACAGCTCTTCTAGAACTGTCAGTGAGAGCATCCCCACCACCTTCTGCACTCTCATCCGAGGTAATGGCATCGAGTTGCATCTCTTGCCAATCCGCGATCCTTTGGATCATTGCACTTTTTATACCTTGAACAGATGAGCCTCTCTTGGTACACATCAGTCTCTGTGTTTCTGACTTGGAAGCATTCAAGGTTATATTGGTTATTGCTTGCATGTTTTAAGATAGGTTGTTAGCCTTTACTGCTAAGCGACTACTAAGGTCACTGTGTGTCCTGGGTAAGTGTAATCCGAGTACCTTCACCAGTGTGCAAAATTGGGTACCTTCGATCATATCCCATCGCTGTACACCAATTTGTTGAGATGGATTTATGAACTCTGACCTGGTGGGCAGAGTGTCATGATCTCTGCTTCCAAAAGATCAGGACTTGCCCGACTCCCTTGGAAGCAGACCCATAACCCCGGTTCCGAGTGCCAGCCAGTCCCAATTGGGACCTTTTGGACCCTGTCCTGGCGCCAGTGGCACCAGGCTCATAAAGATGCCCAGTCCCAGCGCTGGAAGCGCCGGGCTCATAATGCTTGGGTGGACTTACCTGCAGCAGACCATGCTGCTTACTTACCTGCCAGTTGAGCCCCTGATCCTCTTCTGTTTGAGACTACTTTTCCTGTTGGGTGGGGCAGGAGCCACTCCCTAGGTTCAGAACACTGGAACTCTTCTGGAAAGCAGGAACTCTTTTCTTACCTAGGCGAGGCTGTGGAAGGAGACACCTAAGCACTACAGGAGGCTATTTAAACCACACCCGATGGATGAATCTTGCTTTGCGTTATTCTGCATTCTCTGCAGCAGAACGCTCATCGTGTCTTCTGCTTCTGATCCTGGGCCTAAGGGAACAAAGGCTTACCATCCTGGAATCCAGTCTTCAGCAGCACCTGTAAAGACAAAGAAAGAACAGGTTAGCACTACGGTCTTCAGTGGCAGCGCATCTCTTACCTGGTCCATCGGCTGTCACCAACGCCTCGCGCTGCATTCCGGCATCTGAAAGACAAAGGCTTACCTACTCTTCGCATGCTCCGGAGGTCTTCGCACTGCATTCCGGCATCTGAAAGACAAAAGCTTACCAGCTCTTTGCACGCTCCGGAGGCCTTCGGCGCTGCATCCCGCATCTGAAAGACAAAAGAAGGTGCGTTTAAAGACATTGGGCAACTTTATTACTCACGTGCCATTACTCCTTCCCACGCCGAATCCAGTGGGTATTCCAGCACCCTTCAGCTTCTCTAAAGCTCCGAACTTGTTCCTGCAAGATAAAAGGGACAGTTAGTGTGCATCGTGAAGCAGGCTACAATCGCTTACTTACGTGCTTCTAGGCGCTTCTATTCCTCACGCGGGTTCGATCCTCTACTCTCACCAGCTCGCCATCCGCCATCGCCGGAACCCTACAAAACAAGAGATATCATTACAAAAGACTTTTATGACATTTGAAGTGCCCAGAACTTACCGTTCGTGCAGTTAACGACGGACAGCAGTCCTCTGAGGTCAAGAGGCCTGCACCCTTATCCAGTGAAGAAACTGGTTACGGCACCCTGCCCCGAGGCAGATGGAGAGCTCGGCGTTCACTTACCTAAGGTGAGGGCGTTAACCTTTGGGGTTCTACAGGAGAAGAGAAAGGGAAGAGGAGAGAGGCACCCAATAACCCCAGTTCATTAATCCCATATTTTCTATCTGCAGACATCTTACTCTTCGAGTCAGACATACAGTGCACAGAGGTCCAGCCCAAAGAGCCAACTGCGTGTTACACATCACCTTTGAAGATACGGCATTCACCCAGTCAAGACCGGCGCCTCTGCGGGAATCAGGTGAGCGTTACAGAACGCAAAGCCTACCGCAAAACTCCCACCCAGGCGCTATGGAAACCTCGGATACCGACCAGCTAGCCCAGTTACTTGGGGAACTAAGAGCAGAAGTGCATGCAGCCCGTCCGGAAACGAATGCTCTAAGAAGGGAACTGATTATTTCCAAGGAGCGAACAGACGATCTCGCTAGACAATTGCTACAGTCACAAGCCGGACAAACTCTGTTACCCGCATCAGGGGCAAATCTTCCTTCAACATACTCTACGAACCCAGTGCAGATCAACCTACCTGGGAATGTACCTCTGGCTCCGCCCGAATGATTTTCTAGTGACCCAAAGAGGTTTGCAGTATTTATTAATCAGTGCCGGTTGCACTTCTTATGCCGGCCAGCAGCCTTTCCAACTGATCAAGCTAAGGTAGCTTTCGTGCTTTCGTACCTTAGTGGCAATGCGGCAGACTGGTCAATCCCTCTAGTTAATCAAGATGATCCGGTTCTCCATGATTTTCAAGCTTTTCAGCTCAGTATGGAAAAACTGTTTGCAAGACATTCACAGGGGCAGGCCTTGGACAATGAGCTCCTTTCATTGCGACAGGGTAATCAAGACCTTTTGGCTTATATTGCGTCTTTCAACAGACTGATAGTGGAAACTCGATGGCCTGAGGACAAAAGGATTACGCTGTTTTATAGAGGTCTACGTGGAGAGCTCAAAGATGTGTTAGCCCAAGTAGTGAATCCCCCGCAAGACTGTTCGGACTATATTGACTTAGTCGTTCAAATAGACCACAGACTGCAGAACAGGAAGGCCGATCGTTCCAAGTTTGATGCTAGAGTATTTTCCAAACCACCAACTCCTACCAAAGGAGTAGACTCTGGGGAACCCATGCAAATAGGGGGCCTGAAAGGACCACTAACACAAAAGGAGCGGGAAAGGAGAAAACAGCTGCAATTATGCCTCTATTGCGGAAACTCGGGGCACTTTCTTCGAGACTGTCCGGTGAAACCAGCCAAGAAGGCAGTAGGAGCTGCAGTTACCAGGGTCACAAACTCTGAGCAGGGAAACGACCTCGCCCGACAAGAATAGAGGTCCTCTTGCCGAGCGTTAAAACCAGTTCCGTGACCACGCATTTCGTGATACCTATGGTCCTCATTAGCCCTGAACATCCGGATCAATTACATGCAATTGAAGCTTACGTTGACAGCGGTGCCATCGGCAATTATGTGGATCATGAAATGGTTTTGAGGATGAATCTGACTCTTTGTCCAAGGGCTGTAAAGGACGTCATTACTACGGTGGATGGTACGGAGATAGCCTCCGGACCAGTAACGCATACCACCCAAGAAGTGACGCTAGTAAGTCAAGATGGACACCATGAGAAGATCGTGTTCGATGTGATCAAGGCCCCTCAGTTCCAGATTATTCTAGGAATTCCTTGGTTAGAGAAGCACAATCCTCAGATCGATTGGCGAGCAAGAACGGTTCAGTTCCCAGAATGTGTCTCTACTCGTCACCCTCGACCTGGTGTTGCACTGGCAGCAATTTCCTCGGAGGCTCCCCAGTTACCTCCCGAATACCTAGAATTCCAAGATGTTTTCCGGAAGGATCAGGCTAGCTCTCTACCTCCTCATAGGTCTTATGACTGCCAGATAGACCTGATACCTGGATCTACTCCTCCTTGTAGTAGAATTAATGCCCTCACCGAGCCTGAGAATTTTCACCTCCGACAATACCTGGATCAATTCCTAGCGAATGGGTTTATTCGTCCTTCCAAGTCCACTGCTTCCTCAGCTTTGTTCTTCATTCCAAAAAAAGAAGGGGACCTTAGAACTTGTATAGATTATCGCGCCCTGAACCAGATCACCGTTAAGAATAGATATCCGTTACCTTTGATCCCTGAACTCCTGGACCAAGTCAGAAAAGCATGCATATATACAAAGCTGGATCTTAGAGGAGCCTACCACTTGGTACGAGTAAAGGAGGGCGATGAATGGAAGACGGCCTTCCGCACCAAGTATGGGCTATTTGAATATCAGGTCATGCCCTTCGGACTTTGCAATGCCCCGGCCGCCTTTCAATATTTTATGAACGATGTCCTCAGAGAGCTCATAGATGTGTGTGTGTTGTTGTTTACATTGACGACATCCTCGTTTATTCTTCATCGGAAACTGAACATCGGAAACACGTGAAAATGGTCCTCGAGAGATTGCGTCAACACAAACTTTTCGCTAAGTTGGAAAAATGTGTTTTCAACGTGACTGAAGTTGAATTCTTGGGATTCATATTATCACTTAGCGGAGTGCGTATGGATTCAAAGAAGGTCGATGCAATTCTCAAATGGCCATCGCCATCCTCCGTAAAAGGTGTTCAAAGCATGTTAGGCTTCGCTAACTTTTACCGCAGGTTTATCCCCGAATTCTCTCGAATAGTCCAGCCCATCACCGCCTTGTTAAAGAAAAACAAACGTTTTGAATGGTCTACCGAGGCGGAACAAGCTTTCCAGAATTTGAAGACTAGATTTATCTCTGCACCGATCTTAAAACATCCTCGCCCAGAACTCCCCTACATCGTTGAAACTGATGCTTCGAGCCTTGCCATGGGGGCAGTTGTATCACAAAAGGACCCAGTAACCAATCAGTTGCATCCCGTGGCATTTTGGTCTCGCAAATTCTCGCCTCCTGAAATCAATTACACTATTACTGATCAGGAACTTCTAGCTATCAAGTCCGCCTTTAAGGCTTGGCGGCATTATCTTCTGGGGGCCCGACACACCGTTACTGTGATTACAGATCACCGAAACCTGCAATATTTGAAAACCGCAAAAGCTCAATCCTCTAGCCAACTCCGTTGGGCACTATTCTTTGCCGAGTTTGACTTCATAATTACCTATCGACCTGGTACAAAAAACAGTAAAGCTGATGCCCTTTCTCGGATGGGAGTGGAAGAACATTTGATCAGTCCTAAACCTGTACCTATCATTCCCGAACAAAGAATTCTAGGTGTAATCGCCACACAATCCATAGAGGAAGTTAAGGATAAAGCCAGGCTACTGGTAACTCCAGCAGACATACAGAATTGGCATCTGCAGGGAAAGGACTTTACGGTGAAGGACAACCTATTATATTTCCAAGAACGGTTATACCTGCCCAGCACAGATTTACAGAAAAAGGTAATCTCTTGTTATCACGATTCTTTAATGGAAGGACATCCCGGTATGGCCAAAACCTCGGAAAAGATCAAGCGCTACTTCTGGTGGCCGTCTTGGAAAAAAGATATCAGAGACTTTATAATGTCCTGTGGAGTATGCGCCCAAAACAAGAGTCAAAAGGAAAAACCAGCCGGCCTCTTACGCCCTATTGACATCCCACCTCTCCCTTGGCATACGCTTTCCATGGACTTCATCACCGATCTACCTCCATGCTCCGGATACAATACGATCCTAGTAATCGTGGACCTATTCTCCAAGATGGTGCATTTCATTCCACTCAAAGGCTTACCAACAGCAGCAACTCTGGCCCGAGAATTTCTCGAAAACATCGTCCGACTGCACGGTTTTCCTTCAGTTCTAATTTCAGATCGAGGTGGTCAATTTATTTCTCATTTTTGGCGAAGTAGCTGTCGGTCGGCTCAAATTGATGTGAGACTTTCGACCAGCCACCACCCTCAAACCGACGGACAAACCGAGAGGACCAATCAAACTCTGGAACAGTATTTGCGCTGCATGCTACAACAAACTGAAAAAACTTGGAAAGATATCCTTTGGATAGCCGAATATGCCTACAATAACTCGGGAACTGGGAAGACCCCGTTTTTTCTTTCATACGGTAGTCACCCTCGAACCTCGGAGTTGGATCCACTCCAAGATCTTGGAACACCAGCAGTAGACCACCTGCATTCTACAATCACCCAAGCCTTTAAGGAAGCCGTTTCTCACCTTCAAAGGGCTAAAGAACAGTACAAGAAAGGAGCAGACCAACATCGGAAGAAAGCCCCCCAATATCAAGTAGGAGATCAAGTCTGGTTATCCACCAAATATCTACCTCTAAAAGGACCACGCACATTCAACCCAAGATACCTTGGACCCTATTCCATCACTACCATAGTAAATCCAGTAGCGGTCAAGTTGGACTTGCCCCCTCACATGAAGATACATCCGGTCTTCCACGTCTCTCTATTAAAACCCGTGCAACCTCAAACCCGACTAACTAAATCTCCAAAACCTATCCTAGTTGATGGAGAACTCGAGTTTGAAGTCAAAAGCATCCTGGATTCCAAGATCTCCAAATCTAAACTATTTTACCTGATTGACTGGAAAGGCTACGGTCCCCAAGAAAGATCCTGGGAACCTGCCAAATATGTCCACGCGCCTCGTCTAATCAAAAGATTTCATCGAACATTTCCTAACAAGCCCAAAACCCCGGAGAAGCCCGGTTTGGGAGGGGCCTTGAGGGGGGTGCTGTCATGATCTCTGCTTCCAAAAGATCAGGACTTGCCCGACTCCCTTGGAAGCAGACCCATAACCCCGGTTCCGAGTGCCAGCCAGTCCCAATTGGGACCTTTTGGACCCTGTCCTGGCGCCAGTGGCACCAGGCTCATAAAGATGCCCAGTCCCAGCGCTGGAAGCGCCGGGCTCATAATGCTTGGGTGGACTTACCTGCAGCAGACCATGCTGCTTACTTACCTGCCAGTTGAGCCCCTGATCCTCTTCTGTTTGGGACTACTTTTCCTGTTGGGTGGGGCAGGAGCCACTCCCTAGGTTCAGAACACTGGAACTCTTCTGGAAAGCAGGAACTCTTTTCTTACCTAGGCGAGGCTGTGGAAGGAGACACCTAAGCACTACAGGAGGCTATTTAAACCACACCCGATGGATGAATCTTGCTTTGCGTTATTCTGCATTCTCTGCAGCAGAACGCTCATCGTGTCTTCTGCTTCTGATCCTGGGCCTAAGGGAACAAAGGCTTACCATCCTGGAATCCAGTCTTCAGCAGCACCTGTAAATACAAAGAAAGAACAGGTTAGCACTACGGTCTTCAGTGGCAGCGCATCTCTTACCTGGTCCATCGGCTGTCACCAACGCCTCGCGCTGCATTCCGGCATCTGAAAGACAAAAGAAGATGCGTTTAAAGACATTGGGCAACTTTATTACTCACGTGCCATTACTCCTTCCCACGCCGAATCCAGTGGGTATTCCAGCACCCTTCAGCTTCTCTAAAGCTCCGAACTTGTACCTGCAAGATAAAAGGGACAGTTAGTGCGCATCGTGAAGCAGGCTACAAGCGCTTACTTACGTGCTTCCAGGCGCTTCTATTCCTCACGCGGGTTCGATCCTCTACTCTCATCAGCCCGCCATCCGCCATCGCCGGAACCCTGCAAAACAAGAGATATCATTACAAAAGACTTTTAAGACATTTGAAGTGCCCAGAACTTACCGTTCGTGCAGTTGACGGACAGCAGTCCTCTGAGGTCAAGAGGCCTGCACCCTTATCCAGTGAAGAAACTGGTTACGGCACCCTGCCCCGAGGCAGATGGAGAGCTCGGCGTTCACTTACCTAAGGTGAGGGCGTTAACCTTTAGGGTTCTACAGGAGAAGAGAAAGGGAAGAGGAGAGAGGCACCCAATAACCCCAGTTCATTAATCCCATATTTTCTATCTGCAGACATCTTACTCTTCGAGTCAGACATACAGTGCACAGAGGTCCAGCCCAAAGAGCCAACCGTGTGTTACACATCACCTTTGAAGATACGGCATTCACCCAGTCAAGACCGGCGCCTCTGCGGGAATCAGGTGAGCGTTACACAGGGGTTCAGAAGGCTTGTGTTTTAAATCAAACACAAAGCAAATCTCAGCAGTATTAATGAAACAAACACAACACTAACTATGAAACATGTATACAGTCACCAATATCCTAAAGGAATATTACACAGTATAGATTCACAACCTGCAAAGAAAGGGGGTCACACAGTACGAATATTGTTTAGGCAGTCCTTCACAATTCAAACCCTAGCTAAGAGGCAGTCCAGTCTGAGTGGAGCCTTGAGCTCAAAAGTACATTTGCTGCTGGCGCAAGCGATCATGCATTTAAGTTCAAAGCGGGGTCTCTTCAAGGGGCTGTAGTGACTCAGGAAGGTGGGTGAGGCAGTGAAGAATAAGTTCCCACTATTAGAGGAGAGTCTCCCCAAGGGGGCAGAACTGGATCCAAGAATTGGGAATAGCTCGGTAGCACAGGCTACCCTGAGGAAGAAGAGTGGCCCTCAGGAGACACTTGTGCGTAAAAAGGTCTATGGATGCGCCTACGGCCACAGGTAAGGGTTGCAAGTACTTATCCACCCTAGGCGCATTCCGGACCAAACTTCGGCAGTCAAGTCCACTTCAGTCGCAGGTTCAAATCCTGCAGTTGTACAGCTCTGCGGCTTTCAGGGGTCACGTTCCGGGATGGATTCTGTGGCGGGGCAGTGGTGATTTCTCCGCTAATGGTGAAAGGGATCAGGCCAGTTCCACTGCAGCGAGTCTGAGGGCACAGGTGGGCACAGTAGCAAGTCACCCATGAAGTTCGTCACCACAGCTGGGCGACGCAGTGACTGCGTATGCTCTGGTTCAGGCATACTCTCCTAATTCCAGACCTAGGAATGCTAGGTGTACAAAAAGCGGCGGGAGAGTGTCACAAATTGTTCACCAAATGTATTGCTCCAGTAGCAGCCCACCTCTGGCGTTCAGGAATTCACATTTACCCGTATCTGGATGACTGGTTGGTGTGCGCCCCATTTCATCCACTAGCAACTCAACACACCAAGGAAACGATCCCAAGTCTAACATCACTGGAGTTCCCAGTGAAATTTGCAAGGTCTTGCCGAAGTCCTGCTCAGAACTCACTGTTCTTGGGCTCACTGCTCAACACTCCTGCGTGTCACCACGCCTTCAGAGGAGAGGGTAAATACCATCCTGAACAAGGTCCAGCAAATGTCGCGCCTGCCGATTGCTTCCATCTGCTCGCTCAAGTCCCTCCTGGGAATGATGTCCTCATGCACCCCATTAATTCCACACTGCAGTCTCAGAATGAGACCACTTCAGGAGTTCCTGGATGTCCGTTGGCAACACATTTTGGGGGTCATTAGAGGACAAGCTTCACCTCACACCTTCCTTTAGGAACACCCTTCATTGGTGGAGTTGTCTCAACCTCACTCAGCCCCCCCCCCCCCCACGCACCACATTTCGCCCTCCAGCACATCTGGTCACGTTTACCACAGATGCCTCACTGGAAAAAAGCTCTACACATCAATGTTCTGCAGCTGAGGGCAGTGTTCTAGGCCCTAAAGTCCTTCCTGTCCGAGCTAGTGCTCCAGGTTGGGAACTGAATGTGGTCCTCCCAAAGCTAAAGAGCTGTCCGTTCGAGCCTCTACACAGAAGCCTCCTTCAGGTTTCTCTCCTTGAAAATAGCATTCCTGGTTGCCATTACTTCAGCCATAAGGGTGGGAGAACAGGCAAGCCCTCTCCTGCAAGCCTCCCTACTTGTCTGTTCATCAGTCAAAGGTGGTGCTTCCTTCGTACAAATCCTTCTTTCATGGCCAAGGTCCCTTCTGCATTCCACCTTAATGAACACTTGATTCTGTCACTGTTCTTTGGCTCTTCTTCATCTCAGGCGGAGAGTCCTTACATTCCCTGGATGTCACCCGAACCCTCAAATTCTATGCGAGTCGCATTAAGGAGTTCCAAAGGCCATTACAATTGTCTCTTACCTTTTGGACCTGCCGGCAAGGACAAATCCCTTTCAAAGTCTTCCATTTCTAGATGGCATTCCATGTACATTTCCCACTGCCATCATACAGCAAACAGGCCCTGTTAGGGAGTTTTACAAAAGTCCACCAGTGGTAGGACAGCTGAAGACTCACACTTGGGACACAGGGGTCCAACTCTTAGCATAGGCCTGAACCACACAATATTTGTTGGTAGCAATGGCTGGGCAGCCAGGCTTATTTTAGGTGGGAGAAAGGGATGTAGGAGTACAAAGTACTTAGAATACACATAGGCCAAATAAACACTGACAACCTAAAGTTATATAAAATAAGTGTTTGTTATATAAGCACTAAGGTAAGTAATTGTTCAGCAAGGCAAGTACTATAGCACACAATACATAACTTAAAAATACCAATGCATTATTCACAGTAAGTCAACCACTTTTCTAATAAGTTTTAGAATGTAGTATGCAATTCAAATGTAAGTAAAATACTTGTGAAAAGGGAGTTTTAAAAAAAAAACAAACGCAGGGGGTGCAGGCTGTATGGAAGCCTGAAAGCTTAGCTCCTGAGGAACAGTGAAAAGCGATTTCCTGAAGTCTGCCCAGCCCGCAGACCACTGAAACCTGACATCCTCGTAGTGGAAGGGGTCAGGCATCACCGGCCCGTGTCCTGCCAAAATTAGACCGTTTTGCCCCGGAAACGCTGCTGGCAAAGTGGCCTCCCCTCCCCTGGTGTGAAGGCCCTCTGGAGAGGGGCGCGGTGTGGCCACCTAGACACCTGGGACGCCCGACGTAGCGGCAGAGAACGTAGGAGAGCGCTGGGAGCCGCGGGGCACGGCGCCCGTCTAATCGGGAGCTGGAGTGAGCGGCTGGCGACTCGGGACAACCCTGCGACTAACCCAAGCAGCCGCCATGCAGAGCAGACGGTTGCACGCCTTGTCCCGGAGTTGCGGAGGCCCGTAGCAGCGTGGAGGAGCATCCCCGTTCAGAGCCCTGCCAGACAAGTTGAGGCTTGGGACACCCACTGCTCCAACGGGCGCCCCAGAGGAGGCATCAGCAGCGGCAGCTGTCGAGGGAGTGCGGTGGGGTGCGGTGGCGAGGCACTGCCCGCATCTTCAGGCACCTGGGAGCCGCGCACACACTCTCTGCGGGAGGGGTGGGCGCTGCCCTCCCCCGGATTTCTGCTTCCGCAATTGTGCCCCCCCCCCCCAACACCCCTCAACGAACTACAGACAACACCACACCCACTGTGGTGCCCAGACTGCTTCCCCCAGCATAAAGGACAGCACAAGCGCGGCTCGGAGGCGGGAGCCGGCGCGGTCATTGCTACGACACAGCCTTGGCGACTCAGCGGAGGATACCTCCGGAGCGCGGGCCCGGCAGTGCTACAAACAGCGAGGCGAACCAGGTCAGTGCCTGCCTGAAGCAGACAAATACAAAAGGCACCTCCGGGCACTATTGAGTCCCGTTACCAGGTAAGGACAACGGGCGCGCCAGACTGGGTTCCTGGTCCCATAAGCACCCGCAGTGAGCCACATGGAGACAGAATAATTGTCCACCTACCACCCCTCCCTACTGAAGGACACCCCAACATCTGGAAAGGGACACCACGACATGGAGCATTACCCAAATAACAGCTCCACGCTCTGGGGTCAGTGTCTGAAGGCCGTGTCTGGGTCTGCTGCGGAGGACAGGCAGGGAAGAAACTGCTTACCAGCAACACAGTAAGGAAGCTGTGAAACGGCGGGACCAGCTTGCCTGCAGGAGCTGTTGGGCAGAAAGCCCACCCCCTCTACCCTAGAGGGAGACGAGCCACGTCTCAAGCTTCGGCCTCGGGCCGTAAGGTTCATCACCCCACCAGCAGACCATGGCTAATGAATAGGGATGCAAGCCCCGGGAAGTTTGATAAGTAGATACTCACCCCAGGCTGCGAGCGTGCATGAAAACTGAGAACTATAATCAATCTCTTGGCGAAAAGAGCGTTGCGCCTTGCGACCTTGAGCAGCAGTGCAACATAGAGAAGGAGACAATTGCATAGCCCGCCTCCGCAGCGCCTGGTGAACATTAAAAACAACGAACCAGGAATCCAGTTGCTGAGCACGGAGCGAAGGGACAAAGATCGCGAACTACGCAAAAAGATGTACGGCAAAGGGCCGGCAGTAGGGCAAGGAACCCCCCGCAGAGGGAACAGCGCGAAGTCACCTGGGGAAGCAGTAGCCCAGAAACATGCTTCCACTATACGGGTAGCACGACAACAACCAGGCATCAATATTGAGAGCGCACCCCGCATGCAAGCTACCGCAGCTCCCTCGACTCTCCAGAGGCTGCAGAAGTACCGCCAGGAACCCACAAGCATGGCATCTCCAACCCCACAAGAGGACTCTGCCATCCCAGGAGGGGATCAGGAACTATCAACTAAAGCGGCCATCCACCTCCTGCTTGGGGAAATTCATGCATTCCGGACCAGTATGACAACTACAGTCCGCGTCCTGCAAGACAAGATTCACAGGATAGAAGACAAGGTCGAGGTGTTGGAAAATTATCAGCAATCTGCAGACATAGTGGAGATGAGGATGGAAGGCCGGTTCCAAGAACTTGAGCAGAAAAACAGAGACCTTGAGGCAAAAATCGACGATTTGGAGAATCGAGAGAGAAGGGCTAATATATGGATACAGGGCCTGAAGGAAGCCCCCTCTGAGAAACCAGCATTGCTCGAGAGAAGAATCAAGGACCTCACACCCCAATTGGAATTCGAAAGAGTTCACCGAGCAGGTGGTCCTCTGGGGGGCCCTAGATCAGTTCTGTCAAGATGCCACCACTATAAACATAGTGGAAATCCTGCAGAAAGCAAGGGAGCTAGACCCCATAGACTTCGAAGGATCTAAGGTCAGGATTTATCAGGACTTTTCGGCCGCCACCCTGGCCCGGAGCAGAGCATGCCGCCCCCTCATCCTATGGCTGCGAGAAAAAAGCACAAGATATAGGTGGAACCACCCGTTAGCCTTGGTCTTCACTTATGGAAATGAGGAATTTAGAGTCGCCTCAGGAGAGGAAGCAGAGCGAGTCCTCAAGACTCTGCACGCCGGGACCAACACCATCAACGATGAGGAAGTGCCGTCCTCGTCTGTGCCGTCCTCGTCTGTGCCGTCCTCGTCTGTGCCGTCCTCGTCTGTGCCGTCCTCGTCTGTGCCGTCCTCGTCTGTGCCGTCCTCGTCTGTGCCGTCCTCGTCTGTGCCGTCCTCGTCTGTGCCGTCCTCGTCTGTGCCGTCCTCGTCTGTGCCGTCCTCGTCTGTGCCGTCCTCGTCTGTGCCGTCCTCGTCTGTGCCGTCCTCGTCTGTGCCGTCCTCGTCTGTGCCGTCCTCAGCAGAGCCGACACGGAAACCAGCTAGCCCCTGACGACAAAAAAACAAGACCAAAGGTGGTAAAAGTTTTCAGAGATTGAATCCTCCATGACTGAAATGAGAAGAGTAGTCAGTACATGCTGAGAACATCCTTGAAGCTTTGCCGGGCTGGGCATAGGAATTAGTTGTCAATAAGCTTTCGCTTAAGATTTGGAGTTGATGGATGGTTGAAGGCCGAAGGGTTCTAAGGGCAACACCCGTTGTTGTGACCCTATGTTAACATCCAGGGCGTCTCCGCCAATGCAAAGAGATGGTACTCATCTTCCACTGTCCTTCATGATTTATTTTCTATTCTACATTCTTTCTTGGGGGCGGCTGGGGGAAGGGAGAGTTGGGGCCTGACCGAACTATGCTGGTTGCAGAAGACGCATTTCAATTAGCCAAGGAGACAAACAACAATGCGACACGTTGGGGAAACTAGCCGTTAGCTCAGATGTGTGGGACGATGGGGAGGTTGAGGCAATCGGAATAGGGTCCCTCAATGTGAAGGGGTTAAATTTGCCACAGAAAAGGTCCATGTTGAAGCGAACCTTCAAACTAGCCAATTTAAACATACTATTTGTCCAGGAAACGAAATATAAACAACTGGGAGAATTTGATATCAAGGGGGGGGGGAGACATAGGAGGTTCAATATGGGCTTCGGGGCCAGAAAAAAAGGGAGGGGTAGGCATATTTCTTTATCTAGACCTAATAGATCTCCCTACCTTAGCGCAGTAACTATGTTAAAGCACAGTACTTTATCCTACACTACATCTTCTTCACCGTACCCCACGGCCGCTTAATATGCTCCTGGGCCACCTAGCATTACCTTCTCAGATGTTTCTCACATTCTTCACCATACTAGCCTGGGAACCTATGCACACTGCCCACTTACAGCTCCCTAGCTCTACTACGCATAACGCATCCACTGTCATGATGACAAACCCTGCTAATAGTCGCTCTCTGAATCAGCCACCAGAACAGCTACCACCTTCCCAAAGCCACACTGTGGGATGGCTCCAGTTAAGTGACGCACTGTTTAGTGACACCCACATCCACTAATCTCTATCTAAATTCACCCGCCTTATGGCTTGAACACTTTGCCAAGAAACCCCTACCTAATCAACCTTGTGCTTTGCACCTAAGAAACTACAGACTGGGCTCTAGAACTCCCCGTGTTACCAGCTGTAGGCAGAAACCATGCACCCTGAGTCAGTCACCCTGAGCCTTCCACATCTCACCCCAAACCCAATCCCAACATCCTACCACACGCTCCTAAAGTTATGCCTATTAAGGGCACTCTAATCAATGCTAGGTCCCTCCCTGCTCATGCACTGGACATTGCAGACTTTATTCTTTATTCACTAGATGCGACTGCAACACCTCGCAATCTAGAGGGAGCGGAGTTGCCTTTATTCACAAAAATTCACTTGGTCTTAGAGCGATGCCCAGCCAAAAGATTCCCTGAGCTGAGATACTCTGTCAAGCTTCCCATCTCTCCTAATCAAACTGCCAACCTACATCTCATTTACAGACCGCCTGGCCCTGCCACATCCTTTGGAGACAACATCACATCCCTTTTATTAGATAATTCTAAAACTAAATCTCAAATTTTCATACTGGGGGACTTCAACTTGGGTTTCCAAGATCAGAACGACCCCACCGCGGCCGACCTTGAGAATACTCTAACTGACCTGGGGTTCTCTCACCACATTCTAGAACCTACTCACATTAAAGGGCGGACACTCGACTGGCTAGTAGACTCCAATTGCAACGTTAGCCTTCAGACCAATTCACCTCGCGCCTGGTCAGACCATCGTACTATTACCTTCAACATGCAAACTGTCCAATGCCCCAAACAGTCTATTGCTCCGGCCTTGCCTACTAGAAATAAAAGGGATATAACAAGAGACAAACTCCTCCCACTTATTCTTCCCTCCCTTTGCAAAGCGTCTGCTTCATACTCTGACCCTTCGATTTTAGCGGAAACCTATAACCATGTTATGCTCACAGCACTGAACTCAATCGCCCCAATCAAACTTAGGAAATCTAAACCGCATGCACATCTTAACTCGTGGTTTACACCACATCTGAGAGTGCTATGAAAAGAAAAACGCAATGCTGAAGCCCGTTGGAAAAGCCATCCTTCTGATGCCCATAAGGATAGTCTTATCATAGCTTCCATCAACTACAAAGAGGCCATCTTCCAGGCCAAAAAAGATACCTTTAACAAACGCATAACACAAGCAGAATCTAACACCAAAGAATTATTTAAGATTCTGAAGGAACTTGAATCGCCTGCTACTCCCCCTGATTCTTGCACCAAAGACAATAAATGGTGCTCGAACATACAGGACAAAATTGGCACCCTCCAAACTGAAATCAAAGTTAAGCAAAACTGTCTACAGACAGACAAGCAACTTAATACTCCTACGACTGTAATCACCCAGGCCACTCCTAACATCAATCCTTTCAGCTTCTCTCCACTCACTATTGCTGAAGTTGAATATATCATTAATTAAATCCAACCTTCCAATTGTCAAGGCGACTCATGCCCTGCCCCCGTTAGCAAGGAGGCCTCCCACGATCTAGCCCCATTTATTACTACCTTCATAAATTCATCCTTCAAAACAGGTATAGTACCGGACAACCTTAAGGAAGCCTGGATCATCCCTCTGCTTAAAAAAAACCTCCCTTGATCCTACCTTACCTACCAACTACAGGCCCATTACCACTGTCCCATTCATGCTCAAAATATTGGACCGTGCCGCTTACCTCCAGATCCAGGACTATCTGGAAGTCAACAATCTTCTTGGTTTAAGACAATCTGGTTTCCGGCCTAGGCATGGGACGGAAACCGCCCTAATGGACCTAAAAACACAGATTGTGGTACTGGAAGACAACGGGAAAATAGCCTTGCATATTATTACTTGATCTCTCTACAGCCTTTGATTTGGTTAATCACCATATCCTTTGCCAGCACCTCCTATTAGCCCCCAACTTTTCTGACACGGCCACCGCCTGGATCAGATCATTCTTAAGCAACAGATCTATGCAGGTTTTCTCTCCGTTGGCATTTGCGCAGCCTGCTCCCATTCACTGTGGTGTACCCCAAGGGTCCTGCGTGTCACCAAAACTTTGTGTTCACCAAACCTTTTTTTGATATTCTTGATTATCTGGGTGTCTCTTACACTAACTATGTTGACGACACCCATCCCCATCACGGGTGATTATGTAGTGGACACTAAAGCTCTGAATGAGGTTTACATGGTTATTCAGGCATGGATGGCACAACTTGAGCTTTGCCTCAATGACGACAAGACAGAGCTACTTATTCTTTGTTCACACCAATGTCTTAGTAAACTTGACCCACCCTTCAAGTCGTTCATCATTGATGGCAATGTCATTAAGGTCTCTAAGGATACCAAAACTTTAGGAATTTACCTCGATTCTACACTATCATTGTTCAGACAAACCAACGCTGTCAGCTCAGCATCTGCCTATACATGCAAACTTCTCTCTGCCTGTAGACCATTCTTGTCTACTCCCAATTGCATCACCCTGGCTAGAAATCTTGTCATGTGTAAGATTGACTAGTGCCAAGGTAAAGGGTGCTGCAATAGTCTATCTAACCTTAACAAACTGCAGAACAATGCCATTAGAGCAGCATTAAAAATACCGAGAAATCACCATATCTCTAACCACAGGCGCAATCTACATTGGCTTCCTGTTAAACATAGAATCTCTTTGAAAACACTTGCCCTGACTCACAAGTGCCTTAGCAACCAGGCCCCCATTTACTTAGCCAACCGACTCACACCCCACACTTCCACTCGGCCTATGAGAGTGGCCCAAGGCCACAATTTATACCTCCCTAGGTTTAAACTACAAAAAGCTGGTGGCACTAGTTTCCCGGTCCTGGCCTCTAAGCTCTGGGATACCCTTCCTAATGCTATCAGAGCCGAGCCTACCTTCCAATCCTTTAAGATCAAAACCAAAGGGTGGCTCTCAGCACAAAACATATGAGACATTTGACGCCATACTACGGCTTCTGCCACCTTAGCACTCAGCTGTATAGTTCACGCGTACATAACGCTTGTATCCCTCTTTGCAGATATCTCTTGTACGTAGATAATTTATCCTCCTGTGCCTATATCTTCGTGTGAACTTCCTATATTCTTTGCTTTACTTGTTAAAGGAACTGTCTGTAAATCCCTCCTGCTTATACATGCTTTATTCTATTTTATATTGTACATATTTTTGTCATACTGGAGTCCTACCTGCATGTTTACTGTAAGCTGGTAGAGACCTCTATTTTCTTTTTCCATGTATGTAATCGTAACTTTGCCTCTTATATGTGCCCAGATGCCCACGGGCCCGGTGCGCTATATAAATGAACAAAATACAAATACAAATATTGTACCGCTCATCCGGAGGACTTCATATAATGCGCCTATGAAGAGACCCAGGGGGAGCGTTTCTCATTTTGCACGGCTCGATTTGCTCCACAACGGTCACACTGTGCTCGTTTTATGCCCCGAATACCCAGCAGATACCGTTCTGTAGAGACCTCTTGGCAACCCTAGAAGGGGAGAGGGTGGCCCCCGGTCTGTGGTGGAGACTTTAACCAGATAATGGTCCCTTCCTTAGACTGGTGCTCCTATCGTGCAGGCACCCTTCCAAAAGCCCCTCCCCCCCCCCAAACCTCCAGACAATAAGGCGTTTCAGCACCTCATTTCAGCGCACCACCTCCTGGATGCATGGAGGATCACATACCCACGGAGTAAAGCTTTTACATTCTACTCTCCCCCACACCAAACATTTTGCCAAATAGACTACGTCTTCCTGGAAGGGAGTCTGGAATACCTCATCACTGAAGCAGCCATTGAAGTGGTGGGGTGGTTGGACCACGACATGGTCACGGTCAACCTAGACCTAGGGAATAATGCGCCAGTAGATAAACAATGGACGTGTAACGACATGCTCTTCAAGGACAGGCTTTTCCGAGAGACTTTGGATGAGGAGATACGGGAATTCTTCGAAAGAAATAATACAGATGAAACCCCCATCCCGACTGTCTGGGAGGCCGCCAAAGCAACAATAAAAGGCTTAATTATAGTGCAGGGCTCCTCAATTAAGAGAAAGAAGCTATTAAGAGAAACATAGGTCAAGCAACAGATAGTGGAAACAAAACAACGCCTTGTTAGAGAGAAGGGAGATTCAACCAAGGCAAGAGAGGAAATTAGAGCTCTCAGGCAGGAGCTTAAAGAAATATGGGAAGGTAAAGCATTAACCAGTCTGCGATTCGTTAAGCAAAAATACTTTCAGAAGGGGGACAAGGCTCATACGCTTCTAGCAGCTAGACTCAGGAAGGAGAGAGCAGACAGGGCAGTCCTGAAAATTAGGCTGATAAACCCAGCTGACATTACGGCAAGGTTTGCTCAATTCTACAAGCAGCTTTATACTTCCGACACAGTCCCCTCCCCAGATAGCGCCAAAGAATATATTTCCACAGACATTCCCCGCAATATCAAGTGCTGATAGAGATCGGCTAAATGGCCCAGTAACCACAGAAGAAGTTGA
This sequence comes from Ambystoma mexicanum, assembly GCF_040938575.1. Taxonomy (NCBI): domain Eukaryota; kingdom Metazoa; phylum Chordata; class Amphibia; order Caudata; family Ambystomatidae; genus Ambystoma; species Ambystoma mexicanum. The sequence continues at coordinate 875,320,092 of NC_090936.1, forward strand.
TCATGCCATCTCCCACTTGAAGGCTGGCTCAGCACCTGGCTCTGACTGGTTCACCCCTGCCTACTATAAAAGATTCAAAGGTGCTTTAACCTCGTTCTTCACCCAGCTCTTTAACAACATTCTGACCCACCGTCCTTCACAGAGGCAAGGATCATAGTTATACCCAAAGAAGGGAAGGATAGATTGGAATGTGGCTCATACAGGCCAATCTCACTGCTAAATGTTGATGTTAAAATATACACCAGCATCCTGGCCAAGAGATTGGAGTTCTTCCTCTATTGATACATAGCGAGCAGGTGGGGTATGGCACTGAACGGCAGGGCGCAGATAATGTCCGCAAAACATTGGACCTTATGGCGTCCATCCTGGTAATGGAAAATGAGCCCACGCTGATTTCAGTCGACGCCGAAAAGCCCTTCGACCGGGTGGAATGGGGATTCATGTCAATTGTCCTACATAAAGCAGGTCTGGGCCCAGATTGGATTAGAGGTGCCCAGGCACTATACCAGGACACCCAGGCCAAGGTCGTGGTGAATGGGGTGGCATCAAAACAATTCAAACTGACCAGGGGCACAAGGCAGGGGTGTCCTCTTTCCCCGCTTGTATATGTTTTAGTTATGGAACCACTGGCGCAGAATATTAGGCAGAACGCCAGGATTAAACGGTTCCTTAGATATGGTGTTGAATACAAATTGGCACTATTCGCGGATGATGTGCTGGCCTATGTCACACATCCCGAGTAATCGATCCCGGCCCTCTTGCAAGAAATAGAAGAATACGGAGCACAATCAAGGTTCCGTATAAACCGTAATAAAACAACGATACTCCCCCCTTGCAAACCCAAATACACCGCCTGCCGTACCCCCACAAGAATGTCCATGGTACTAGATAGGAAATATTGGCAACATTGTAGAGTCAGTGTGGGAGAATAATTGACTTAATTCTCGTGACCTTCCCCATCAAGGAGAGCGGAAGTCTGCTCCAGAACGCCAACGAGCTGTCCAATGCAGCAAGCGTCCTGCTTGTGTTAGACATACTTTCCCTAGTGTTGTGGTGTATATCAAAGCCAAGATATTGGATGGTGTTGCGACACCATCCCAACCTACCATCAACTGGGTGCAGGAGTTGGTTGTTACCGTTTAGGGGAAACATGCATGATTTGTTCCAATTAATATGCAATCCTGACAATCTGCCAAAGTTCTCAAATATCTCTAGTATATATTTGAGTTTTGTTTTGGGGGTGTTAAGGCAGAGCAACACATTGTTGGCATATAAAGAGAGGAGTTGGTGCTCATCCTATCCATAGGCCCAGGTCTTCATATTGTTCTCCAACGCTCCCACTCCCCCCGCCCCCCCCCACCGTCGTCCTCCTTCTCCCGATGTGAACTGCGCAACTTTAATTATTCACTTTTCTAGAACACCTGCACCAACTCCCTCTCACTAATTTTTCCACTCTCTCTGCGAATGAGGCCACATCCGCTCTCTCCTCATTCCTCACCACCAGTCTTGACCAACTCTACCCTCTCACCTCCTTCCGCCCCACCTGCAAACCCCCCCCACCCTGGCGCTCTCCACATCCCTCCTCAATGCGCCTCCACCGCCTTGCAAGACGCTGGTGCTACCACTGCTTTCCAGCTAACCAGGCTACTTATTTCTCCTACCACACACTCTATGACAACTGCATTAAATCTGCCAAACAAACTTACCTTTCAGACCTCCTCCACACTCAATCTAATCACCCCCGTCGTATCTTTCAGACCTTGACTCGCCTTCTCTCTCACCCCCTCTCCTGACCCTTCTATTGCCTCACCTCTCTCAGCTAGTGATCTCGCTTACAACTTCTCCTCTAAGGTACACACTCTGTCAAGACATTCTACAATCCCCCTCTTATTCTCCCCCCTCCATCTCTCACCCCCCTCCACCACAGTTTCTAACTTCACTGCTGTCTCTGACTCTGAAGTCTCCCTTCGCCTGTCCAAAACTCACCCTACCGCTGCCCCTGGCGATCCCTTTCCCACCTCTCTCATTCCCAAAGTCTACCCGCTCCTAGTACCTTACCGTACCTCCTTTTTCAACATCTGTCTTGCTACCTCTACCTTTCCATCTGCCTTCAAACATGCAACCATCATTCCCATCCTGAAAAAGCCCTCAGCAAACCCTCTCCTGGTTTTAAACTTTCGCCCCATCTCCCTCTTACCCTTCCTATCCAAACTCCTTGAACGCCTTGTCTACTCCCAACTCTCAGCATACGTCTTTAACCTCTCTCTCCTCCCTCCTACTCAATCAGGGTTCCGCCCCCGCCACTCCACTGAAACTGCTCTCACCTCCGTCCTTAACTCCCTCCTTACAGCCCGCTACTCCAAACACTCTTCTGTCCCTATTCTCGACCTATCAACCGCCTTTGACACAGTAGATCAATATTTACTTCTTGACTCCCTCTCCTCCTTTGGCTTCAATGGCTCTGTCCTTGATTTGGTTCACCTCCTATCTATCCAACCGCACCTTTACTCTTTCTTGGGGTGGCTGCACCGCCTCCTCCTTCTCTCTCGACTATGGCGTTCCCCAAGGCTCCGTACTTGGCCCTTTTCTCTTCTCCCTGTACACCTCCCTTCTTGCTCCTATCATCTCTCCCTTTGGTGTATCTCACCACTTCTATGCTGACGATACTCAGCTTTTTCTCTTTTTCATCTTTCACCCCTGATATCCATCACAAACTCTCACCCTGCCTCACTGCCATCAAATCCTGGATGACTTCCCACTTTCTTACCCTGAACACTGAGAAAACTGAAGTTCTATTCTTTCCCGCTAATGTCCTCCCTCCTCCTTCCATTCTCTTTCCTCGCTCCCATCTCCCCCTCTGCCCACAATCTTGGTCTCCACCTTGACACTAACCTCTACTTCACTCACCACATCGCTTACCTCCAGGGCCTGTCGCTTTCACCTGTACAACATACGCAAAATATGTCCCTTCCTTACTTTCCACGCCACCAAACTTCCAATATCATCTTTAATCTTCTCTCATCTTTTCTAGTGCTCCGTGCTCCTCTTTGCCCTCCCTTCCTCACATCTAGCCCCTCTTAAATCCATCTGCCATGGTTACCAGACATTTGGTCGAAAAGAATTGGTCGACCAGACAAATGGTCGAACCAATTTGGTCGAAAACCAAATGGTCGAATTTTTTTTTTTATTATTTTAACCCTTTTTTTGGGGGGGGGGGGTCCCCCCAACCCCCTTTTTTTCTCTAAAAACCCCTTTTTTTACAAAAAGAAAACCCGAAAAATAAATATATAAATAAAAAATAATCGACCATTTGGTTTTCGACTAAATTACGTCGACCAAATGTCATTCGACCAGTTTTCAGTCGACCAAATGACTGGACACCTTCTGGCCATCCATTCTCTGTCTTCTTTACCACCAGGACTCTTATCTCTTCATCCCGTACCTCACTGGGCTGTCTCTCCTTTCACTCTCAACTCAAGTTCAACTTCCTCTGTCTTGTCTTCAAATCTCTCTACGGACTCCCCCCACCCCCCACCTCGCATCTCTCCTCTCCTTCTATTCTCCCTCTCGCCCTCTCTGCTTTGCTGATCACTTCCGACTTACTGTTCAGCCCACCCCTTGTGCACAATCCCGTTTCCGTTCCTTCCAACTTCTTGCTCCACTTCACTGGAACCTTCTCCCTCTCCGCTCCATCACCTCTTACTCCTCCTTCCACACTTCCTTAGAAACCCACCTACTCCAGTCACCTGCCTGACAGTTAACGGCTGACTTTGATCACTGGCCAGCACTGCTCAAGTTTATAATCCTGTTTGTTTCATGGTAAATTGTTCTGTACATTGTTCTCTGCTACACGATTCATGAGAAGAACTCACTTTGCTATGTAATATATTGCTTGTTCTATGTAGAGCGCTTTGGCTAAATACGCTATATAAAATTCAATAAATAAAATACAAATGGTAAAGAATATTGGGGAACGAGGGCATCCTTTTCTTGGTTCTACGTGATTTCGCCACCTGATTTTACATCGTGGGACTTTTCATCGCCACCCTTTCATCGCCAAAATTATTATTTATTTTTTTAGAGGGGGGCTGCGCCCCCCCAAAACCCCCCTTACTTAAATAAACATACCCCAACCCGCACAAACACCACCCCTAAAAAAAAATATTTTTAAAAATTTGCCGATGAAAGGGTCGGCGATGAAAAGTCCCACGATGTAAATACAGGCGACAAAATGCGTGTATACTCCTTTTCTTGTCCCTCATTGTACCTCTGAGATTGTTCCACCTGTTTGCACCCTAGCTATTGGGTCAGTATATATAGTAATTTGATCCATCTAATAATTGTCACCCAGGACATATAGTTTAAGAGAAGCGAACATCCATGTCCACCCTATTGTGCCAAATGCTTGATTATGCCTGACGTAAATTGCCCCATACACAAAATTGAAAGCAAGTTTAACTGCAACTAAAAAGATAAGAAGGGGTACACACGCACGCATGCAGTGATGGGGAAATCCACAGGAAGAAATTTAATTCCTATACATTTTTTTACTGGAAATAGGGTACTTTCCCCAAAGATTGGCACCACGTCTGGTAAAAATGTAGAAAATTGTTGTCACTGAACTGTTCACATTTTTTTCTCTTCCAATGTGAGCCTTGTTAACTGTTTCTTGAAATCTGGTCCATTTGCGCTTGCGAAGTGCGTATATGCCAATTGCATGTGATGCAAGCACACTTTTTCGTGAATGAACATGGGTTTTGAATGTGGTTGGTGGTGAAACATTGAAAGCTCAAAAGCAATTCTTTGTGAATTGGAGCCACTTTTGTTGCCATTACTTGCCTGGATCCACCTAATTTAGGGAAAGCTTTATTTTCGTTATTTATGTTTGTCCGCTTATACAGGATGTCGCATGTACTTTAAACGGCACATTCAGGCATTACCAAAGTGATTGACATTTGATAATTGGATTTTCCTACAGCTCAAATAATTGGAACCCTTTTAAATGGAGCACATGGAAATGTCTTTAGATGATAATGTAGATCTGTGTTTCTCCAAAAATAAGACTTTTCTCTCTTTCAGATGTTACATGGCAAACATGTGATGGTTCGTGTAGGTGGAGGTTGGGACACCCTCCAAGGGTTTCTGCTTAAATATGACCCTTGTCGAGTACTGCAATTTACAACTCTGGAGCAGAAAATTCTTCAGTATCAGAAAGGAGGTTCAAATTATAATAACTTTCTTCCATCAACGAATACACCAAAGACCCCAGTGATGAATCCTTTGTCAGCTATTAATGGATCGGAAAAAGAATCTTCCAAGCCCTCTACTCCAGTGTCCACTCGGAAAGGGACTTCCTCCCTCAATCAGTCGCCTGCTGTTAAATCAAGAAGAGATGCAAGATATACTCCAGTGAAAACCAATCGAGCAAATGATTTATTAGTTCAACATAAACTAGATGGCTTGCCCTCCACAAGATCCCCCGTACATTTTGAACCACATAGGAAAATTGCAAAGAAACTGGGAACTCCTGTTCAAACCTCTCCATCACCTTTTAAGGCAGCTACGAGCCCTTTCGTGCAGTCAGCCCCGAATAATACTCGTTCAGAGCCAACTAGAAAGTTTGCTCCATCGCCTTTTACTCCTAAACTTACTCGCAACATCAAGCCCTCTTTGCAGAGTTCTTCGCCTGCTTTGTTGCATACTGTGCCTTCGGACTCTTCAAAAGCATGTTCTTCCCAGTCTTCCACACCAACTATGGCTTTGAAACATAAACCTGTGCCATCCAAGTGTATCCCCACACAAAAGCCAACCCAGCCCACTTCTGTGAAACATAAACCATCAACAAATGCTGTTATAAAGCCTCGCGTTGTACATAAAAATACTAATCCCAAAGGCTCTTCCTCAGCTTTCCCAGAAACGGCCTCTGAGCACAAATCTATGAATAGCTACCAGTCAATTGGCGTTCCAGTGCAAGCAGTTCGAAGCCCAATGCAGAGTCTGAAAGCCTCACCGTCCAGTACGCAATCAGGCATGTTATCCTTATCTAGTAAACCTGGTAAAACTAAAGTGTCTGTTTTGGGTGTTGAATCATCAACGGTTCAAATGTCTACAGTGTCTAAAAAACATATTGCATTTAAAAGTAATTCAAGTAAGCAAACCGTTGGTAACGGTACAGTTCATGAGACTCGAAACGGAACAATAACTACTGTACGCACACCACTCGCTGTTGTGCGACTACAACAATCTTCGACCAAAACAAAATCATCTGCTAGAACTGAAAAGATTTTGACAACAAGCCAATCTCAAAAACATAAAGCTGAAAAGGCTGCTAAGGTTACAGCATCTAAACAAGAACATGGATTTACATAGGCAGCCACAATAGACTGTGCACTTTATTGTAAAAAAGTAAATCACTTTTTTTAAGGAAAAAAAAAAACTTTTTGAGGGGCAATAAGAAGCCGGAGAAATCATTGGCAATGCTGTATTTCTTGTTTCCTATTTTGTCACTTCCTCACTCTGCACAGTGACCTGCTCCAGTGTTGCTTATCATCACAAAATTACCTCCAATGGGAATTGAACATCTTGATCTTGCCGTTTCAGTGAGCAGCTGAATTTTAACTCTTCTCCTTACCATGGCACCCATTATACTGCATGTAGGTGGGTGTGGAGCTGAGAGTAGATTTGAAGCCGGCGGTGGGGATCCTTTGGGAGGTGGCATTGCAATATAGGTATAGAGTGGATGGCCACTTCAATAATGGGAGTAGTGTTGACATCTGGGGCATTTCTGGCTTTTCCTGCTTGATCGCGACCTGCGAGAACCCATCGTGAGGAATTGAGATCCAATACAGGGTGGGATCCTAAATTATGGGAGATGCATATTTTGGGTAATGATGAAAAGAGACATTCTGTGATTGAGTGGGAAGGGAGGGAGGGAGGGAAGGATAGTCAAGAAATCCTGATTGGCATTGAGGGACATAAACCAAATGATGTGCTCGTCGTTTTGTTTTAAGGCATGCAGGGGTATTTTCGTTTAGGCGAGAAGTTGCGGTTTAACAATCCTGTGAGAGGAATTTTATTTTGTCTTCAGCAGTTTCCTTCAACATTGCAGCATGTTGCTATTTTGAAAAGCTGCCCCGAGTTATGTTTTTAATGTGTGGAATGTTAGTTCTGGCATTGGGTACTCAGCAGTATTTTAATGAGTCCATGGGTAGTATCTTCTGGGAGTGCCATTTATAGCCACATTAAATATATGTCAAGTTCGTCCACCAAATCATGGTTTGTAATTTTAGTAGCTGAGGCTATCCAGAAGAGCCATAAGGCCACCGATTTAGGTCCCATTAAGAAGCATTCATCCTTTCATTTTATCAAATGGCACCTCTAACTTTGTGTCAACCTTTGTAATGAGGCCTTCATGAGTTATTTTTATTTACTGTACCTACTGCTATTGTGTGCTGTGGAATTCCGTTGGAACAACTGACCATCTTTCTGGTATTGTAAATCTCAATTGTTGACTGTACTGTAAAAATATTTTATCAAATAATAAATATATATTTACTGAAAGAAATTAACTCCATTCTGCTGGTGGGCACTAGAGTTTTCAATTACTTTTTTTCATTTTGCCCTAACGTAATGTGTCTACGCATCCTAACAAAAACATCTTTCAGGGTGTATTGGAAAATAGATATAGGATAAAATAACAGTTAAATGTACAATGCAAACAACGGTTATTATAGACAGTTGTACATTTACGTCCCATTGTCTTTCCTTTACACTAGTCCCCTAGGTACAGGATCCAAGCCTTGTGCAGCTATTTGTTTTTTTTTTAACTTAAAAACCCGGCTGCTGTAGCTATTCATCACTGCTTTTTTTCCTATTGTAAACTTTTTTTCTTCTCGTGTGGTGTTTCCTGGTGCCATTCTTTTTCACCACCTGTCCAGTCGTAGCTCCACAAATGCTAGTCCACCAACTTGGATTTTTCCAGTGTGACCATTGTTTGTGTAGAAGTAGCTGTGCCCTCTACTCTGTGCACTGCTACTTCTCGCTCTGTTGTATTGGCAGTAAATGCCAAGCGACCTCTGCAAAGTTACCTAAAAAGCAGATAGGACCATGTTATGTACCTCAAGGTCCCTGCCGGCCTAAGAAAGTTCTGCCCACGAGAGATTATCCAGATATGCCATGTTCACAGCCTCAGAGCAGTGGCTTCTCCCAGATTCCTCTAGTTCATCTGAGGATGTACCATAGTTCTGCCTGGGGTATGTACCTCTTATACCGGTCAGTTAACTAAGGGTTCATACCATGAAAGGATTACAAAACCATACATTTCATGTGTTTTATGCTGATCTCTATCCTCCACATTTTCCCTTGATCCAGATGGTGAAACACCAATTGCTCCTATATTATATACGATTTTTGAGTAGTTAGTCCCGTTTCAAACATGTTAACGGAAACTAAAAACAGTAGTAAAAGTGCCTGTTTTTTGGGTACATAGGTCCTAAACCAGTTTGGAAAATCCTGGCTGGTAGATGAAGGAGAAAGATTGCAAGAAAAAATGTAGTTGTAATTTAAAAAAAAAGATGATTGAATATTAAAATGAAAAACATGGTGTTTGGTATGAATAAGTTGTTTTTCATTCTGTTAAGTATGTAGAAATTGTTTTCTAGTTTTGAAATTGAACAGTTAAATAGGGTACTATTTTTACTCTCTAAGATAAGGATAAAACTCTGGAAAACAAATTGGTGGATGCGGAGGTGCGTGTCTGTATAATATATATTCAGTACAAAAACGTTATGGTTAAGATGCACTAGTAAAGACCTATGAAATTCAGTGAAAAGATATTGTTTAAGGGACGTTATGGTTGCAATTAAACCGAAAACCCCCAGAAATTCTCCAGTTCTGGTAAGCTAGGCAACCATAGCTCGCGCCATCAGCACGCACTGCTAAGACTAAAACCCAGGACATCAAAGATCACATCACAAATGTCATTGATGACCTCACATATCTGGGCCACTTGTTTTTGTTCACTGACATATGTAGACCAGTTGTTTGTGTTCACGGACGGTGAGAATTTTAAAATGCAAAAGGTGCTATATATCTAGTCGTTTACCTTGTCCTATGTTGTTAAGCTACTTTCCTTAGGGTTTGGCCTCAGTTCATGCTACACATACATGAGGAAATGAGCACGCCTCAAACAAACAATTGATTTGTATACATGATTATGATCTCTAATGTTATCATTTTTGATGATGTTGATTCTTTCCTCCTTACTGGAGTTTCCCTGTATGTGCCTCAGATTTCTATGCATTGTGGCTCTTCATATGTATTGTTTGTACTAACACAAGGGTGTAGTAAGTCTTGAATTATTAGCGATTTATTCCATAATTAACATTAGTCAAAATTCTGATTTGGTTGCAGTTATTATTTTACTGTCCAATATTACCAGATAAAAAATGCAGTACTTCTATGGTGCATGCTGCAGCCATTGCCTATTTGTATGTACTATTAGGTTCCTGTATTAACACTCCCAATATAAGGTTTTGTTAAGATGAGTACATTTTTTAATACATTAAGTAGTTCATGAGAGGTCTCCCAATCACCCCTGACATCTGGTTAGCAACATTGTAAACACAAACCCCTGTAGGGACTTCATCAAAATGCATTTCAAATATGATGTCCTCAGTGATGTCTCTTGAGGATAGCTCAGGGACAACCCACTGGCCTTGAAAGCAAGATGACGTGAAGCCACGCAGATTCGATCCCCGGGTCTGCGCTTAAAAACCTCTGGGTATTAAGCATGTTATAAATAACCAATTATATATCCATATATATATATATATATATATATATATATATATATATATATATATATTTCTGAGGCTTGTGGAATCTGCTTAGATTACATGCTGTGCATAGTCCGACATCTAGTGGAAGCTGCAGAGTATTCCAGTTGTTGTTTTCAAAATTCGAAAAGAGACGTCTTCCTATCCTTTATATTTCCATCACCGACTATCGATAACATCCGACAACGGTGAAGAAGATGACCGGCGAAGACTCCCACCGACTGATCCATCTGGCATTCGAGGGCCGCTTCGGCCCACACAGTAGGGAGGGAGGGGGAGGGGAGGACATTTGAGAATGGATTTACCCCTTTTCATACTTCATTCTAGCCTAGCTGCCGTTTCTTTTCATTATGGATAGAACCCCTTTCCAGTTCTGCCCTAAGTGCAACAAAAAATTCCCTTGGGTCGACAAGCACCTGGTGTGCAACCTTTGTCTCCCTCGGGATCACATCGAAGGGACCTGTTGAGCCTGTAAACTGTAAACCCAAGACGTTGAAGGACCGTTTATCAAAGCACTGGGCCCACCATGCCATGCAGGCAGAGGCCACCATGGACTGGGGGGGGGCCTACAGCGACGGTAGCAACACCGTGTTTTCCGAAGGAGACGGGGATACTTTGGTTTCCCAAGCGATATCTCCCGACCCCAACAGACAGACCAGCGGTCCTGTTATGGGGATGACCCACCCCCCCTGCGGCAGCAGCGCTCACACAGACACTACCACTAAGCACACAGCCAAGGGCTGTGAATCGACACGTACTAAGAGCCCACACACAACAACTAGGGAGAGGTCCTTTGGGCACTCGAGGTCCCAATCGCCCCATGACAGGGCCCGGCTGTCGAAAGACAGCACAGATGTCGTGCCTAAAACCATTCCCGAATGTCACACGTCAGCTGACAAGACGTCCGGTCACTCCACGGCCAAAGTTCCACATGCCCCGTCAAAATCGGTGAAGATTTCAAAACAGTCGGGCCTAGCCCATCTGGTCGAAAAACATGGCCCGAAAGGCCTAATGAAGGCGACGGAGTCCAAGAAACACCTTTCAAAGACCCCTCATAAGAAAAGGTCCCATTCACCATCCAGAGAAAGGGACATGCATCCAAAAGAAGGGGATTCAAGTCCGCCTCATCCTCAGGTCCCAGTCACACCCCAAGATCAGGTTCACGCACTGGACCCTATGTCCATTCCAAGTTCCGCCCAATGGTCATGTTGGGACATAGTGTCATGAAGAGGATGACCTTATAGCAAACCTTTTTGAAAAAAACCCAGATTCTTTCCAAAGCATTCTTAACATCTCACCCACAACAGCTGCCTCTAGTTCTCAGGCCCCAGTAGATGCCTCTGCTTCTGAGCCCCCCTCCAAAAGGTCTCGTCCGGATACCCTGGCTATTCTGTCCCAGCAGGACCCTCCGGTCATTGACCTGTATGACCCGGGTTCAGACACTGAGGACCTCTACATAACTCAGGAGGCTGCAGATCCTTAATTTGGTGATGATGAAGAAGAGCAGGACATGTTTAACAGTGGCAGATTCGCCTATAGATAACCAGCCACTAAATAATGTCATGCTCATCAAGGCAGCTGAGCACTTCCAGATAAAAACGCAAGAAACTCAACATAACAAAAACTTTGTTGTCGACATTTTATGGGATAAGAAAGCAGTCACACAGTTCATTCCCATCCTGCAGTCTCTCCAGCAGAGGATACGGCCCTCTCTGGGAATGCCTAACCAGACACGGGCAGTTAATCTCCACATCGAGAAGCTCTTCCACCCTGCTCCTTCAGACCCCTCTATGTCAGGGGACAGCTCAAACCTGACTCTCTTGTAGTAACAACAACAACACGGAAAAGAGCAGGAAAACCCTTAGTCTTTTCTGAGGCATCTCCAGACAAGTAGAGTAAAAAGCTGTGCACGATGGGGTGGAAGGAACAAGTTACTTATCTGTAACTGTTGTTCTCCAGCATGGGTCTGGCATGGATTCACATGCTCATTGAATATTCCCCGTCGTCAGGCTGGGAATCCTCGGTAAAGAAAAAATCAGTATCAGTTTCGTTTCTGATCTGTCTTTCTTAGTAGTAACCAATCACTGATCTCTGTGTCATACTGCCCCCAGCCAATGACTGCCCTCTCCCTAAGCCCCGCCTCCGGCAGCCATCCTCAGATTTGGTAGCACTCCAAGTGGCAGTATGATCAAGTGAAGAGTCGCAGAGGGGTAGGTGGGAGGGTTCGCATGTGAATCCATGCCAGACCCATGCTGGAGAACAACAGTTACAGGTAAGTAACTTGTTCCTTCTCCAGCATGGGGTCTGGCATGGATTCACATGCTCATGAATAAAAGAATACATAGCAGTATACACATGCACAACCACGGGAGGTGGCAACAGGCTCAACATTAAGCACTACAACAACTCAACATTAAGCATCTCTTACCTCCTCACCAGGCTCACCTTAAGCGAACAAGTTGCGCAGCACTGCTTGGCCGACCCTGGACTCCTCCCTGGAGTCCCGATCGACGCAGTAGAATCTTGTGAAGGTGTGTGTCGACCTCCACGTAGCAGCCCTGCAGATGTCCAGCAGGGGTACACCAGACAGGAATGCCGTGGTAGCAGCGATCGCTCTGGTCGAATGGGCTTTCGGACGGCCGGGCAGCGGTCGGTTTGCCAACCAGCGACAATGCATGATGCAGCTGGAGAGCCATCTGGAAATAGAAGTCTTCGAGAGAGCCTTCCCTTGATTCACAGCCCCAAAGTTCACGAATAGCTGTGACGTCTTCCGAAAACTCTTCTTGCGGTCCACGTAGAACTTCAGCGCTCTAGCTACATCCAGCGAGTGCAAAGTCCTCTCGGCCGGCGTCGAAGGCGACGGGAAGAAAACTGGTAACACCAAGGGCTCGTTGAGGTGGAAGTCCGACGGCACCTTGGGCATGAAGGAGGGGTGTGTCCTAAGCACTACCCTTGTGTCATGAAAAGTCAAGTATGGAGGCTTGCAAGAATCTCTCCCACTCGTCGTGCAGAGGTGATGGCCACGAGGAACGCTGTCTTCCATGACAGGAACTTCAAGGGCGCCGAGTGCATAGGCTCGAATGGGGCTCCCATGAGCCTGGTCAGCACCACATTAACTTGCCACGCCGGGGCAGGAGCTTTCACCAGCGGGAATGAACGGAATAGTCCCTTCATAAATTCCTTTACCAGGCGATGAGACCACAAGGACGCCCGTCCTGTAGTCCTGGTATATCGGGAGATGGCAGCCAGATGTATTTTTATGGAGGCGTGAGCCAGTCCAGCTTTGGCCAGCGACAGTAAGTACGGCAGCACTTGAGGGGCCGTAATCCGCAGAGGGTTAATCTTCTGTGCACGGCAACATACAGAGAACCTCTTACATTTATGACCGTAACACTTGAGAGTTGAGGACGCCCTGGCCTTTGCAAGAACCTCTCTGCAATCAGCTGGGATATCGTACCCTCCAAACTCTAGCGCTGCAGGAGCCAGGCCTGCAAGTTCAGCGACTGTGGGTCGTGGTGTAGAATGACGCCTCCTTCTCTGGAGAGAAGATCCGCGTCCGCCGGCAGCCTGACTGGCGGGGACGTTGACAAGTCCAGAAGGTCGGGGAACCAGATCTGCCTCGGCCACGCCGGTGCGACGAGGATCATCCTGCACCTGGACATCTTGAGCTGGCTGATGAGGCGGAGCAGCAACGGCAACAGAGGGAATGCGTATAGAAACAGGCCGTCCCAAGGGAACGAGAAAGCATCGCCCATGCTCCTCGGCTGTGGGAACCTGCTGGCGAACCTCTGGCACTTTGAGTTTGTCGCCGTCGCGAACAGGTCGATCTGGGGTTTGCCCCATCGTTGGAAGAGTCGATCCACTTGATCCTGGCGCAGATCCCACTCGTGGCACGAGCGCAGCTCCCTGCTGAGTGAGTCGGCAATGGTGTTTTTTATTCCTGCCAGGTGGAAGGGAACCAGAAACATCCCCTGGGCGACGGATCCTGGGCCTCCTTGGATAGGGCTGGGGATCTGGTGCCTCCCTGCTTCCGTATGTAGAACATCGTGGTGGTGTTGTCAGTGAAGATCCTCACCACCTTGTCCTTGAGGGACGGGAGGAACGACTTGAGCGCCCAGAACACTGCACGAAGCTCCAAGATGTTGTGAAGAGACCTCTCCTCCGGGAGCCAAAGGCCTCTTGCGTGGAGATCTCCGGTGTGGGCCCCCCCAACCCTCCAGAGAGGCGTCCGTAGTCCCGTCTCCTGAAATGCCGGGGTTTGAAACTCCGTGCCCGTCGTGAGGTGAGCCGGGTGCCCCACCATAGGATCGCCCGACGGAACTCCTTGTCGAGGGGGATCCTGTCCTCGAAGCAGCCTCTGCCTGAACCCAGCGGGCATCGAGGAACTCCTGTAGCGGACGCATCCGAAGTCTTCAAAGGGGTACAAGGTAGATGCATGAGGACATCATCCCAAGAAGGGACTTGATGGACCTCACCCTGGCCACGTCCGTGGCTAACAGTCACCGTACCTTGCCCGGGATGGTTTTGGTCCTCTCCTCTGAAGGGGAGGCCAATTGCTCCACTGTATCGAGTTTCGCCCCCAAAAACACAGCTACTTGTGACAGAACCAGGTGGGATTTGGGGTAGTTGACGGAGAACCCCAGCTCCGTGAGCAACCGGATGGTCCTCGCCGTATGATTGACGGCGAGTTCCCTTGACCTTGCCCGGATTAGCCAGTCGTCCAGGTAGGGGTAGACGTGGATCCCCTGCAGGCGCAGCGGCGCCGCCACTGGTGCCAGACACTTGGTGAAAACCCTGGGTGCCGACTTTAATCAGAACGGTAGGGTTCTGAATTGGTAGTGGCGTCCTTGAACCACGAACCTGAGGAACTTCCTGTGCCTTTCTAGAATGGGGACGTGGAAGTAGTTCCTTCACTCCATTCCACACTGGATGCATACACCCATTACACGGGATGATTCCTGTTGAGTGACAGCACTTAGTAGCCGATCATAGGGAGCTCACAACACCTTCACCAGTACTCAACACATCCTTACTGGGATTGGCCCAGTACACGGGGGGCGTGTCTAACCCCCTCCGATATATCTGCTGATTCACGACAGGCAGCCATTTCCACCGCGACCGTGAACCCAGCAAGAACTCAACAATTGTGAATCGGGTAAGCCAGGCCCCTTCACGAGACCGCTGCACTATTGACACGTCTTGCCTCACCTCTCGTCACCATAGTGCTCTGACTGGGACATACTTTTATGTCTCCCTCTCTCTAGGTCAATGGCTAATCATAAGCCCAGCACCGTTTAAATCCGGTCTCCCCGGCCCGGCCGATCCACACCAGACCTAGAATTACACCCAGGCCCCTTGACAGTTTTACCGCCTTGCTCCAGTCGGACGGTAAGCTGCGTTCTCCTATACACCAACGGTGTATTTCTCTAGCACCAATGAGCTGTTATTTATTAACCCCTAATTCATTATGTACGTTATGAGATCCTCATAGTTCTCCTCCCTCCCATAGATCTTACCAACGGACAGACTCTTCAACTAGTCTCTCCTGATGAAGGCCACCACAACTACTAGCTTCAACCCAGCGATTGTGGCCGAAACACAACTGTGTCGATCACTTGTGGCACAACTGTGAAAATACCCTTTGTTGTATGTTTCGAATTTCGTGTTGTGTACACTGTTTTTGTTTGAAAACCACACCCGGGTTGAAAAACAACCACGGGCAGCACTGATCTGAGTTACTTATGTCACCAATGTTGTATACTCACATGTGCATGTTACTAGGGTACTCATCTTCTACATCCCGATGAGGGTGCACAACTGCACTTCCCTATGTTTTTATTCAAAATCTGTCCGGTATCGCTTTCGTGCTTAGCAAAAGTTTGTATAAAAATAGAAGACACTGGTTTTTGAGATGGAAATAAATATATCTAAAAACCGTGGATTTTTGTGAGGATCTCGCATCCTGATTTTGTGTGTTATCAATATATGAGAACCCTGCAGAACACTCCCTCATTGGTTCCTTTCAAACAGTCACAGATCCATCCACAATCACATCCACAAACTCTACACCTAACCCTGTCATCTCAGTTCAACACTTCAGATGTACACTTCAACTCAGAGTACATATCTCCTGTTAATCACAGCCACCTGCATCAGAAACTACTGTGAAACTTTCCACGATTTCTACTTGCCAATTCAACAATATCTGCATCTATAAGATATAAATATACCTGTGGCAATTGGCCATACAAGGGTAAGTGAATGTGAATAGTATGTAATGATGCTGAGGTCCCCATAGAGCTGATATGATGGTACATAGACTTTACTTACCTTATGCAGACCATGCTGCAAATGAGTCCAAGCCAACGTGAGGCCTGAATGGGACTATTTTATTACAGGGACTATTTTTTACTCGGGTGTGGTTCTGGGGAACTTCTTACCTGGGACTACTTTGCAGGCTATTTAAACCACGCCCGAACAGCAGCTCATGCTTCGTGTTATTCTGCATCCAGCAGCGTAACGCTCACCGTGTCTGCAAGTCAGCATCCAGTCTTCTGCCACGCCCGCCTCGAATCCGGAGCTCCTAGACAAAAGGAAAAGAAAGGAGAAGAGGTTACATCACAGACATTATTTGATTCCTTACCTGATTCCGGGCCCAGCACATCTCCCAGCCTGGAAAGGACATTATTTCAGCATGCGTCGCTTCGCCAGCAGCAGCGCCGTGTTATACTCATCAGCCCACCGCATCTTTCAACTCGGCGCTGCCTCCATCATTTTCTTCGTCGAAACCCAGCACCTGGGGGGAAAACAAAAGGAATAACAAGGTGAGCCGAGAAAACCGACAAAGACAATCTCTTTGCCACCATAGGCTTACCTGCTTTACCACCGGAGGTATTATCCTTTAATTCGCCGCATCTTTCTATGCCGCACCTATAAAGGGAGAGAAAACAGCAAGTTAAACTCATGCAACTTTTACCGGACAGTGTTTGGTAATACAAACTCTTACCTGAACGCCATCAGCTGCCTCCAGGCAATATTCTTTTGGACCCAGCTGCAACCTAACGAGGGAATGGAACAAGAGTGAACATCGGACATATTGAACTCTTTGAACTTTATAGACACTGGAGTCAATATTCCTCTGGAACTCCTCCAGTACCTTCATACCAGTGAAGTAACTGGTATCTACGCGGCCCTGCATGCCATGCAGGATGGATAGCTCATCATTTAAAAACATAAGGTGAGGTTACCAAGAGGGGATATCGGAGGTGATTAGTGGGGAGAACGAGAACAGTTGGAGGGGGGGGGCATCACTAAAGTCCACGGGTGGCTAAATCCCTTTCTCCACTTGCAGGAGAATACTTCTACGAGTCCAGCAGACAAGATTAGGCGGGCCAGTCCAGACTGTCATCTCTTCACTACGCATCACGTTGGTGGAGACCGCAGCTGTCTGGCTCTGATCGACGCCCCTGTGGGAACCAGGTGAGCGTAACGGATATGTGATATTTAAGTCCTCACATGCATGGTGCGTGCTGATGGTGAGGTCCCCACGGGGATGACGTGATGATATTGAAGTCCTCACATGGATGGTGTGTGCTGATGTTGAGGTCCCCACAGGGATGATATGTGATGATATTGAAGTCCTCACATGGATGGTGTGTGCTGATGTTGAGGTCCCCACAGGGATGATATGTGATGATATTGAAGTCCTCACATGGATAGTGTGTGATGATGTTGAAATCTCCTTAATGAAGATGTATAATGATTTTAAAGTTTTCATATGTGGGCTCTTTGACATTAAATGCCTTACATATATATAATGCTTCAAGGAAGTAAAAGAGAGGTTTTGTGAAGATGTTGGAATAATTAAAGTATTTATATGCCCGAGTGTGTTTTATGTTAACTTGAACTCATGTAATGGTAACGTTACATCAATCTCTGCTTAGTACATGACCAAATCAGAAATCGAACAAAATCTCACCTGACAATGGGGGGTCATTATAAATTTGGCGGTATTCTGTCTGTAAATCCACTAGACTTTCTGTTACTGCCGCTTGGTCTGGCAGATTTACTGCCGGATTACACGTGGTGTATGCGGAGTAACAGAGTCCATTGGACTCTATGGGGCACTTTTGGCAAAATTACTGCAGCAGTAATTCCGCCGCAGTAATTTCGCTGAAAATGGGTAGGAACTCAGCAGATTTACCTCCAGTTCATAGCTGGAGGTGAATCCTTTACATTTCTGCCAAACGTCTGCCACATTTCACCTACTTCACTGTGCCCATTTATTTAGCATGAAATTCACGACTGTTTGCTTATTGAATTTATATAGCGCTTTAAGCCAAAGAGCTTTACAATATAACAGGTACAAAAGTGAGAGAAGCATATTTACAAACATGAACAGGTCATTAGAACAATAAGTAGAACTATTTACAAGTGAGGGAGGGTAGAGGAGGGGGTAGGTGAAGGGAGTTATGGTGTAGAATTTGAGGTAGGGGAAGGGAGTGGGCAGGGGGAGGGGAAGGGAAGGGAGAGTGATCTGGTGTCCCCATTGCCCTTAAGTAGTATTTGTTACCAATTTAAGGTCGGAGTGGAAGGAGAGAGGATGGGGGAAAAGGGTATGAGGGGAGGGGGTGGGGTACGGCAAGGAAGTCAGGGGGGGGGAGTGAAGAAGATGGGGTTTCAGGGAGTGGTGGAAGGATGAGTAGGTAGGGGTGGAGCGGATGGAGAGCGGGAGGGAGTTCCAGTGTAGCGGGGCCAAGAGTTGGAAGGAGCGGAAGAAGGACTGTCATGCCGGTAAAGGACTGTCCTTCTTTACCGGCATGTTGAAGCTGTCCCTCTCTCCATTTAGGAGATTTGTTGTTGCTTCGGAGACCACAGCCCAAAATTCAAAAGATGCCTTGGCCAAGGTGCAGGATGCATTTAGTGTTTTCAGGGCAAGGATGCCCGTAGTTAATATCTTGTTCCCCTAAGAATCCTGTCAGGAGACAAAAGGGGGAAAATTTGGTTTGGAAGCTAGCCATCATGACCTTCACCACCAAACCTTATGGGGATGCATGGGTGGAGCGCGGCAAGAACACCCCCCTTACATTTCTTGGAGGCACTGCCGAGCTCACCTCTGGTGTGCCTATACCCATCCTACACGAATCTACTGACCTAGGCATACCTACCCTTTCTGTTCTCGGGGTTAGTGTACATATTTCTATTGTAAGTTTCCATTTTTCATCCATGTAAATAGGTTTTTTGTGCACATTTGTGGATAAGGATGTGTTTATAGTCTTGTAATAATTGTGATTTGCCACCACAGCAGATACAGGCACCATCTTCATAAATCAGATTCCATTAGCCAGCTGGGCTGAGCCTGAGGGGTTTTAGACTGACAATTAATTGTCAGTCTAAAGGTGATGTCGCATGGAGCACACCCCTACAACAGGTGCTCAAAATGACGGTGTCCCTAGAGTCCCTCATAGGCTAGGTCAAGTGCCTGGGTAAAGACCTTGGCCCAGCAAGGACCAGTATCCTGGTCTGCCATGGCCCTAAGAAAGTTGACGTTGAGACATTGCCCCTTACCATCCACAGGTGTGAGTCAATAGTGTGCCATCCTCTTTGGGCATTAAACATCTGGCCAGTGTTAAAGTCTAGCCTACCATCCACACCACCTACCTCAAGCCCTGCCCTGACCAACACTGCATGCATTCACCCTGCAGTGACCACTGTGGGTGCCATCATAGATGCACCCACAAGCAACCCTAGTTCACCTGGGTGTAGCATACACCAGTTCTACACCAGAGGATAGAGGCACCATACTGAATGCTTCCTCCATGGCAAATGCTTTCAAGCATATGTTGAATGAGGGTATCATGACGCCAGCAGAACATGGACCCTATAGCCACCTGAGATGTGAAGAGGAATATCGTTTAAGGGTGAACCCAACCAACCAGATAATCCACGACTGGAGAGCTCCTGACAGGGAGACCAGGCATTGCGCTCTTGAGAGACTCTGATGTCTTGCCACATACCCAAACCCCACATCAAAGGACATTGTACATGCTAGATGGAGTCTTTGGAGCCACGGAGTCCGATGCAGAGCTGACATTTAAGTATTATGCCAACCACCTCCAACACAGTGAGAGTCTCTCAGAATATCTGGGCAGAACAGAACCGATTCTGCGGCTGGCTTTCAAGCAGAAGGAGGTTCTGCAGCTACGACTCTGAGAATGGATCCCAAAACCACCTTCCTTTGATGAACTGGCCCGGAAGGAGAGATGAAGGACACAGTGTATAGTCTACCTAGTCAACTGGTGTCTCCTTACACAACCCCAGGATATGACATCAAGTGGTGAAATTGCATCATACCAGCTTGGTGATGCAGCTGCAGAGGGCACCAGCCAGAACACTGCCTTTAGGGTCACCCATCCTACTGGAGCCTGGAAGAGACTCTACACTTTCCTCCCAGGAGAGGAAATACCAGCTCTTTGAGCGCAAGAGCCACGGCGGCCCAGAGAGTACCAACGGTGAACAGCACCGCTGCAGTCCGGGCAGTTCTGCCAAAGATGTGGACAGCAGAGCAGCACTTTCTGTATGTGCACAACCCCACCAGATTACATCCAAGTTGCAGAGAAGTTCCAGCCCTTGAACATTCCAACATGCACAATGGTGGAAAACGCCAGTGAGGACCAGAAGGAGGAGCAACTGAATCCTTGCAATTATTATGGACTGACAATGTAAAGACAGAGAACTGCAAGTCTGTGCCTCCAGACAGGTCCAAAGCTGCAGCGACACCACTGGTGGGCAAGTCATCTGAGAACTTGCATCCACCCAGACTGGCTAGCCCACCTGAGAGGTAGATAATCTGTAATCTAACTACCATCAAGAGCAGCACTGGAACACTTTGGGGAGTACCTAAAGGGCTCACATGACCACCAGCCACGGTGACAGTTACCATTGATGGATAGCAGGCACAAACACTACTGCAAAGTGTCTCACAGATGACCGTTGTCTATGAATGGTTATACAGAAAACCCCTAACTGATATCCCATTGGATCCCTTGACTGGACTAATCCTCCTCTGCAAGAGAGACCACCCCAGCAAATATCTGGAGTACATCTGATGCAGGCTGCCATTTCCATGTTAGCACCTCCATCATCTCCATGGCTTTGTTGTGCAGCAACCAATGAGGAACCCACTCGCTGGTGGTGATTAGAACCAATTCCTCAATGTTCAATGGATTGGCTGCACTATGTCGGGAGATGGCCGAACCATAACATGTCAGCACATTGTCCATGCACCCTATGTGCCAGTAGGCATGCTTGAAGATAGATATTCGGCCTACAACTCTACCTGATGGACCCGTTGGAGCGGTTTGCAACAACTGGTTCGGGCAAATCACAATCCTGGCACACATCACAGTGTGGGGTTCCTGCCAGAGTGCGACTCAATGCGGAGAACTACCCAAGATGACTGCTGATGGAGGCTCTGGTATGTGGGGAGATCGCAGGGGGTTTACTAGTACAGGAGACTCTGGTAACTATGGATAGCATGGACCTGAAGACCATCAAGGTATTGGTCATTAATGTGGCCAATAGGACCATTTTATTACCAGGGTGCACCATCATACAGTTACACCTGACCCCTTCTATAGACCCTGCAGGTGTTGCTACCAGCCCACCTGACACAGTACTGGATTTGAAAACATTGGACTTTAGATACTCCCTGATCACAGAAAAGGACCAGGACCACCTGAGAGAACCGCTCGACATGAGCGTCAAGGGGACATCGGCAAGGCCCAAACAGTGGAACACTGGATGAGTGTGAGCAATGAGACACCTGGACGATCGTCAGAAGGCAGGGATCATCCAAGAGTCCAAGAGACCCGATGCTTCCCCTATCATCATCACCCGGAAGAAGAACGGGGATGTCTGGATGTGCATTGACTATGCCACACTATTAAGGAGCAATACACCACGCCCCAGGTGGACGATACATTGGACTCCCTGATGGGGAAGACATAGGGAAGCTCTGTGGGGTCTTTATAAGCATTATCATCACACATCTCTATGGGCACTTTAATGTCACACATTCCACATAATATCTATGAGGGGGAATTTAACATTGCCCTTTATTACACAATATCTTTGTGAGCACATTAACAACATTATCATCGCACAGCATCTCTGTGGGGACCTGAACATCATTCTCATCACACAGCACCACTGTGAGGACCCGAACATCATTATCACACAGCATCTCTGCGAGGACCTGGACATCACTATGATCACACACCATCGCTGTGAGGACCTGAACATCATCATCATCATCACACAGCATCTCTGTGAGGACCTGAACATCACTATGATCACACAGCATCTCTGTGGGGACCTGAACATCATCATCACACAGCATCTCTGGGGACATGAACATCATCACACAGCATCTCCATGAGGACCTGGACATCACTATGATCACACAGCATCTCTGCGGGGACCTGAATATCATTATCCTCATAAAGCATTTCTGTGAGGACCTCAACATCATTATCACACAGCATCTCTGTGGGGACCTGAACATCATCATCACACAGCATCTCCATGAGGACCTGGACATCACTATGATCACACAGCATCTCTACGGGGACCTGAATATCATTATCCTCATAAAGCATTTCTGTGAGGACCTCAACATCATTATCATCACACAGCATCTCTGTGGGGACCTGAACATCATCATCACACAGCATCTGTTACGCTCACCTGGCTCCCACAGGGGCATCGATCTGATCTGGACAGCTGCGGTCTCCACCAATGTGACGCGTAGTGCCGAAATGACAGACTGGACTGGCCCACCTAGCTTCGTTTGCTTGGCCCGTAGGAGTATTCTTCTGCAAATGGAGAAAGGGAATTAACCACCCGTGGAGTTGAGTGTTAACCCCCACCCCTGCTGTTCTCCCCACTGATCAACTTTAATGTCCCCTCTTATAGTCTCACCTGATGGTTTGGAAAGAAGAGCTCTCCATCCTGCATTGAGCGCAGGGGCACGTAGATAACCAGTTGCTTCACTGGTTCGAAGGAATTGGTGAGTTCCAGAACAATATTGACTCTGAGATTTCCGGCGAGACGCTGTAAGTATATAGTTCATAAGAGTTCAAATGTCTGACTTTCACTTTTGTCCGATTCCTTGCAGGTTGCAGCTTGACCCTAGCGAAGAGTTCCTTGTGGCAACCGGTAACATTCAGGTAAGGATTTGTATTATCCAACACAGTGCGATAAAATAATGTCAGTATGTAACCTGTTGCTTTCTCCCTTATTCAGGTGCTGAGAGAAATTATGAAGTCTCGGGGAATAATGCCTCCGGCGGTAAAATTAGGTAAGTCTATTGTGGTGAGAAGGATTCCCCTTGTTTGTCCCTTTGTTTCACCTTGCTGTCCTTTTGTTCCCCTTAGGGGCCGGGGTACGGCGAAGATGCAATGGAGGCTGCGCCGACCCGTGAAGAGGAATAGTACCCCCGGTGGTAAAATCAGGTAAGTCTATGGGGGGGTAACTAATATTGCCTCTGTTTATTCCCTTTGCTCACCTTGCTGTTCTTGTGTTCCCCTTAGGTGCCGGAGTGCGGTGGGAACATGCAGAAGGATGCGGTGAATAGTGAAGATGCTGCGAAGGCCGGTGAGTTCAGCGCGGCGCTGCAGCAGGCGAGGCGACGCGCATAAAATAACTTTTCCTCCAGCTCGAAGGCGCGGTGGATCGGGAATTCAGGTAAGGATCAAAGGTATTGCTCTTGTTCTAACCTTTTCTCCTTCTTTCTCCCTTTTTCTAGGAGCTCCAGACTCGAGGCGGGCGTGGCAGAAGACTGGATGCAGACTTGCAGGCACGGTAAGCGTTATGCTGCTGGATGCAGAATAATGCGAAGAGTGTGCTGCTCTTCGGGCGGGGTTTAAATAGCCTCCAAAGTAGTCCCAGGTAAGTATTCCTACCCGACCCGAGTAAAAAAATAGACCCTAGGTAAAGTTGTCCCTTCCAAGCCTCTTTTGGCTTGGAGCTCTTGCAGCATGGTCTGCATCAGTAAAGTTTTAATCTATGAGCCTGGCGCCTATGGCGCCAGGACTGACTCTCCATATGAGCCTGGCGCCATAGATGCCAGGACTGCACCCAAATAGCCCCTAGCAGGGGTTGTTGGACTTGCTTGGAATAACTTGATGCCTGCTTCTGGGGTTGCTGGACTTGATCTGGATCCCCGGGGGTAGGCATCATGACAGCATCTCCATGAGGACCTGGACATCACTATGATCACACAGCATCTCTGCGGGGACCTGAATATCATCCTCATAAAGCATTTCTGTGAGGACCTCAACATCATTATCATCACACAGCATCTCTGTGGGGACTGGAACATCATTATCACACAGCATCTCATCTCTGTGAGGACCTGTACATCATTATCATCACACAGCATCTCATCTCTGTGAGGACCTGTACATCATTATCATCACACAGTATCTCTGTGAGGACCTGCACAGCATTATCATCACACACAATCTATACTGGCCCTTCTACATCGCTAATGTCACATACTATGTCTATTGGGACTTTAACATCACAATAATTACACACCATCTTTGTGGGCACGTCAACACTGGTATTACTACAGAGTATCACTGTGGAGTCTTTACCATCATTATTGTCACTCACCATCTCTGTGGGCGATGGTAACACCACTGTTATGATGCACCATCTCTGTAAGGACTTTAGCATAATATTAATCACACACCATCCATTTGGGGACTTCAATATTATCATACACAATCTTTGTGGGGTCATTCCCTTTACCACAATCACACAGCATCACTATCGGGAAATTAACTTCACAATCATCACATACAGTCCCAAAGTAGTGAGTGAAATCTGTATTATCATACCAATCATACAGATCATTGGGCAAGATGGTGACAGTGAAACAATGAAACCTGAATTCAAATCACTGCTTCCCACCTTGATGATGGTGTGTGATCCTGGGTTATGCATGTCATCCTTCTATGTGCCAGCCTCTTTTCTGACACATTTGGACTATTTGATATAGGATTTAATACCAGAATTAAGAGCCTTTAAGTGAATGTTTTATAAGAAATTCTCTACCTCTACACCTATCTGTTGAGCATCCCCAGGATGTTGGGAGGTACCAATTATTAGAGCTAGAATTGTATAATGTGAAAAGTGTACTGTAAAACCTTTAGTCATTTATATATGGATGTATTTAATTCCAAATAAGAATGATGAAATAAGTCCCCACAAGGATGGTAACACACGTTCAAGTCCCCACAAAGATGGTACCGTACACGCAAGTAAAAATAAGCATTATTGCAAATATGAAGTTGGATCCTGCATTAGGAATTTTTTTTTTAACATAGTTCTGCTATTAGCCCATTTCTAAAACATTGGGACGGGTTAGTCCCCACAAGGCAGGTATCCACACATAGTCCCCACAAGGTAGGTAAAGCGAGAGAGAGCGAGAGAGAATATATGTATACATACATATATATATGATTTTGGTGAGGGGGGGAAGGAGGGTTGTACAACAAAGGCATTTTAAAAATGCCTTTGTTGCACAATCCCCCTACCCACCTGCCAAAATCAGCTCTCCTTCGGAGGCGTTGTGGAGCCCAGGGGCCAGGGATGGTATTTCTTTTTTTACTGGATATCTATCATAGATGTCTAGTCAAAAATACCATACTTCCCCCGTGGCCCCCCAGCGCCAATTGCAAACTGTTTGGCTTTTTACTCATTTTTTAAAATTTAAAGTATGCTCTAAAATGCAACATTTTAACCCATT
The DNA here is from genome assembly GCF_040938575.1 of Ambystoma mexicanum. Taxonomy (NCBI): domain Eukaryota; kingdom Metazoa; phylum Chordata; class Amphibia; order Caudata; family Ambystomatidae; genus Ambystoma; species Ambystoma mexicanum. The sequence continues at coordinate 875,345,745 of NC_090936.1, forward strand.
ATTGAAAATAAATTCACAGGTGGAAAACCATCCATGCACCCCTGTTGATTGGTTCGGGCTCCCTCACTGTGCTCGGTCACTATGGCATGTTTGTGGGAAAGATGTATGCCCCTCCACGTTAAAAATTTACCAGTTCCCACTGGTCCTTGGCCTGTGTTGGGAACGGGGCGGGGTGAGCCCAGGGACTGTGGTGGGAGCAGGATGGGCGGGAGCACTGGGATAGTAGTGGGAGCAGGGTGGGGAGAGCCCAGGGACTATACTGGGAATAGAGTGCGGTGACAGCACGCAATAGTTCATAGCCATTTATACATACTGTCCATTTGGCATTTTTGGGGGGGCCTGTCCTGCCCAAATTTTTCTCATGGGGGCTGAGGCCAAAAAAGTTTGAAGACCACTGGCCTAAGGTAAAGAATCACGAGGTGCTCAATCCAAGTTCCGTGAAGTGTGGCTACACTGCACACGGTCACAGGGTCACTCTGTCACACTCCACCGCAGTTGTAATATTATATACAGCTTCTCACAGCTTCATGTCGGTAGCACGTAGAAGCAAGTGAAACAGTAGAAAGATTCCAGCTGCACAGGGTCACTCTGCTGCGCCGTACTCAGTCGCGGACAACCTGGTCTGTACTCTCATGGGACCACCTCCATGCTCCATGTGTTACTCCTATGGGACCACCTACATGCAGCACCAGATCCAACCACCGGAGAGCTCTGAGAATGGCTGTTCCTTTCTCAGGGAGAAGCAGGTTGACGAGCTCTACCCCATCTTCCTCGACCTCTGCTGCAACCACACAGGCAACTTCTCTGGGCAGAGGATCCCGGCAGCCGCCTCACAGGCCATACAGAACCCTGTTGACCCTTACCTTTCAAGGGTCACAGTACTATGTTTGTACTGCGACACACCAATCTGTGCGGGGCGGGGGAAGTTTCATAGTGCTTTCGAGGCTGCAGTCAAGGAGCACGAGAACACTGACACCTACCTTAAATTTAAGGCCTGCCCAACATCTTCCCCTGTCCACCAGGCCCTGCGTCTCTGTGGTTGGAGGCCCTTCCCTCCCTTCTGCCCCCACCTTACCTTGCATCTGACAAACAAAAAGCCCCAACAAATAGAGAAATACAAAAAACAATTCCTTTAAGAGCCACTTTTCACAGTTAAAATATAGAACTGAAACAATATCGTGGGACCCTTTTGCCGCCTGTATGGTCCACGGACAGTGCTAATGTCCGCGGACATCTAGAAAATCCCAGGCGTGTGGTGGGGGAATTAAAATCATTGAACTTGTTTTTCGTTCAAAAAGAACCTTTTTTTTTCTTCACAGAGGCAAGGTAAAGTGGGGGACAAAAAGGAGGGAAAGGTCAAATACTTAACTACATATTTTATGTGTTCACAGAAACTGCTTCAATGCATTTTGAAGATTTTCAAGAAAAATCTGATTGCCAATGTCGGATGTACTCCATCTCTTCGAAAAATGTTGACACTATCACATTTTTTTATTTGCATTATCAAAAGATGTCATGCAAAAATCCTGCAAAAAGCACATGCAGTTTTGTTAACATTGTGCCTTGCTTTTTCAATGTGTGGACAAAATAAGTCTGAACGCTACCACATTTGTCTGAGTGATCTGTGAAGAAAGAATTTTCAAATGTAGGAAACGGTTCCACCAACTTCCCAAATGTATCCTTTATTTCAAACTGTAATGAAATTCCAGTCACATATGCCCAAGATGTCCGGATGCTTCAAATTAACCATTCTCTCACAAAACTGAAGCTATTCCACCCATTTCATTCCACGAACTCCGTACCATGAAACATTCAGGATTGTCAGACAATCCACAGTGTTTAGAATACACCTTTAGCCAATGAATAAAAAGAGTCTCCCAGAATCCATACACCCTGCTTCCTCAAAAACAGCCATACCCATTTTCAGTGCACTCAATAAACAAAACTCCTGCTACCCTGTCTTCCTCGACACCGCAGCCAAGAAACCTGATTGGCTGATCCCCTAGTGTCCACGGACATCCCGACTGGCCTACACTGGTCCCTCTACAGTGCACAGTAATAATGTCTGGATGTTAAAAGTGAGCCATACTCTCACAAAATGATAATAAAGTTGCCCAGTTTACCCCACAAACTGCACACCAGGAATTTCCACTTTTTGCAATCCAATAGTACCAAACATACCACAACAGTCACTGTAAACCTTCAATGAATCCATCCCCACACTGCTTCTTAATAGCAATATACACATCCATCTTCACTGCACAGAAAAACAAAACACCTGACCCTTTCTTCCTATAAACCACAAAATGTCATTGCCTGATCCCTACTGTCCTCGTTCCATGCCAGGCATCATTAAAGAACCCGGATGGCATGCCTTATGTCTGAGAACCCGGCAGTACAAGGCAGCCCTGCTACCATTTCTACTTTCATGTTTGTAACACTCCCTCATTGGTTCTTTTCAAACAGCCACAGATCCATCCACCAATCACATCCACAAACTCTACACCTAACCCTGTCATCTCAGTTCAACACTTCAGATGTACACTTCAACTCAGAGTACATATCTCCTGTTAATCACAGCCACCTGCATCAGAAACTACTGGGAAACTTTCCACGATTTCTACTTGCCGATTCAAGAACATCTGCATCTATAAGATATAAACATACCTGTAGTATGTTTTCTATAAAGTATTTTTTTGCAGCACTTTTTTTTTTAAATCGATATAGTTGGCAATTCCAACCTTTCAATATTACAATAAAAGGCATAACAATTTTATGCATCGTATATAACATCGATTGAAAGAAACCTTGCTTTGCATGTTAAAACAGGTAAAATAATTAAAATGCGTCATGCAGAATGCCTTCGAGGGCAGTTAAAAGTTGATGGAAAAAGGAAAAGGAGAGGCAACTAGAAAATAACCTTCAAATGGATTGTGTCCTCCCACGTAGTCCTCATCTTATGATATTGCCATATCCAGCTCAGCTGCTCTGGAAATGTTTTCCATCAGAGGACGCTGAGCGTCAATACCTGTCCACTTGATGTCTCTGAGTCCTCCGTCTCGACGTCATCGATGGTATAAAGCGCGCGCAGCGACCGTTGGCTTCAGTTCTGTTTTTCTGCAAAAGCCATTGTTTCGGATGCGGTGCACTTCGGTTCCCTAACGAGAATCTTGGAGTAAAAAGCATAACATGAAATTATCATCAGCCTCTTCGACTCCCAGATCAGGGTTTAAGAAGTGTCGGGACTATGGGGCGAAGATGTCCCTTACGGACCCCCATCGGGTGTGTCTGTGGTGCCTTGGTTCCTCTTATGCAACCTTTGACTGTAAGGCATGCCTATCGATGACGCCGAAAGCCCTGAAAGAGGAAAACTAGTGGCAAGTAGGTCAGAATCCTGTTTGAAACTGTCGAAAAGACAGTCATCGGCCGAGTCGAGAAATATTTCACCTCGTCGAAAGAAGACAAAAATATTGAGATCACGCAGTGGTTCTCACCACTCATCTTCGTGACGTTTGAAGAAAAGTTACCAGAGGTCGCGGTCTACGTCGTCGAGTTCTTCCCCAGAACAGGTTAAATGCCCAATGAAATCGGCCTTTCCAGCTGAGGGGGAGAAGTTCACAGTGAAAATGATGGAAGTATTTGAGAATGCTGCCTTGACCCCCTCGAAGACTTATGAAAGCCATGCCCAGGTCAAAAAACTCGACAAGAAAAAAGATGAGGGCAAAACTTGTGCTCCCTCAGGCCCGGGAGGCAAGGTAAAATCTCCTCGAGAGCAGTCGAAGAAGAAGTCATTGTCGCCATCAGCACCAAAAGTCTACTTGTCAGTCTACATCGACGAAGATTTCAGCACCACCATCTACGCATTCAAAGATTACTGAGAAAATATATACACCACTACCAAGAAAGGATTTATTTTTAAATCACTTCCTTCTATTTATCAGGAAGCAGAATATTCCTCTGATGATTCACGTCCCTTTGGTCTGCAATATGGAACACCTGGGGTCCCTGAACCCTTGATCTGAGAGGAATCAAGGTTGAAAAATGTACAGCAGTCCCTGCAAAATGCAAGTGGACTAGATACATCCCCAGAATTAGAATTTGGGAGACCTGATCCTACTGACCATGCAGAAGGGTCTCACTAACATTTAGGGCCTGATTCATGGAATGTTTTCCTATGGGATTGCGCCATTATAAAACACTTATGGAGGTGGAATATGGGTGGTGGAATACATGCGGTGGAAAAGACCCACACCAATATATGAGCAGGTTGATGTTACTGACATCCAAGATAAAGGAGCCCAGGAGGTTCCTATTCTTCCTTTTCATGTGGCATTGCAAAGGTGAATAAATACAAATTGAGAGACACCAGAATTAATTCCGCCAGTAGATTAAAAAAACTAACATCAAAATACAGGGCGTCCAGTATTGACCCCAGTTATCTGATGAAACATACCACTCCATAAAGTTTGGTGGTACAGGCTGCCACATCCAACTCAAGACAAAATGCATATGTGACTATTCCTCCCAGGATAAGAGATAACAAGCGTTACAACGCTTTGGCCAAGAACATAGTCTCTGCAGGAAGTATGGCCCTAAAGTCAGTGAATGCTATGTTCACGTTGGCCAGGTTCACTCATACTATTTGGGAATGTATAGCAATGGGGGCCGTGCATATCCCTGAAGGGGAAGAAAGAGACTGATTTTAAAAACTAGTCAAGGATGGGAAGGACGGAATGTGTGAATCCCTTCAGACGGGTCTTGACACTGCTGACAGTATCAGCAGGTCCATGGCGGCTAGTAAAGTAATGCGCAGATTTCCCTGGTTATGAAAGTCGGGTTTTGCTCCAGATGTGCAATCCAGAATGCTCAAGATGCCCTTTGATGGCCCACATTTATTTTGTAACAAGGCTGACAAGAGTCTTGAGAAACTACAGACCTCCAAAGCAGCAGCAAAATCCCTTTATGCTGCTATTAGACAGCCACAAAAGCTCCCACCTGGCACACTTTAGAGGTAGGTCCTTTTGATTTTACTCCTCAGTTGAAAGGTGGAGAGGACTGTCCAATCAAAGAGGTCAAAAAATATTCCCCCGTGGTGGACAGAGAAGAGGTACTAAGACTGCCAAGGCAGTGGCTACTTTACCATCAGCCACTGCTCCAGCCACCTCAAAACCTCTCTGAGGTCTTAGTTCACACGACTCTGGTGGGAGGCAAACCCTCACTACATCTGAAAGAATGGTGAGGCATTACTTCAGATGCATGGGCATTGGAAAAGGTTGCCCAGTATTACTGCCTTCCCTTTCTAAAAAAAGCCTCAGTCATCCACCAGGGAACAACTCTTTCAAAGTTCCAGATCCGCTGCTTATGCAGGAAATCTTGACCCTGCTAGAGAAAAGGTGCTATTGAACCAGTACCCGAAGCAGAGAGCAACAAGGGTTGGTACTCCCCGTACTTCCTAATTCCCAAGAAGGATGGAAGATTGAAACCCATTTTGGACTTAAGAGACTTAAACAAATTCCTCAAGAAGGACAAGTTCAAGATGGTTACCCTTTCTCAGATCCTTCAGGTCCTCCAGCTTCAGGACTGTATGGTATCATTGGACCTTCAGGACGCTTACTTTCATGTGCCAATCCATCACAAGCACAAACAGTACCTGAGGTTTGTCATTGGCGGTTCTCATTATCAGTTTTTCGAGTTCTGCCATTTGAGCTGACCTCCACCTGAGGGTTTTCACCAGGTTGATGGCGGTGGTGGCAGCGAATCTCAGGAGAGGGGGGGGGATTCACGTCTACCCCTACCTGGACAATTGGCTGATCAGGGCTAGCTCCCCCGAACAGGCCCTAGTGCATCTCAGCTACACCTGTCATTCCCTACACTAACTGGCCTTTGCCCTCAACTTCAAGAAGTCCCATATGATACCATCTCAAAGGCTCCAATTCATTGGAGCAGTCCTAGATGCATCCCTGGAAAACGCCCTGCCACCAGACGTGAGGGATCAAGACATTCTGCAGATGGTCACAAAATTCCAAAGTGCCCAAAGTCTCCCGTCCTTTGACTTTCTGAGGTTGCCCGACCTCCTGCCATCCTGCATTTTTCTGGCGCCAGAGGTGGGCCTGAGAATTAGATCTCTCCAGTGGGCTCTCAGGACTTAATGGTCTCAATTCTCAGGCAGGATGTCAGATCTCCTTCAGGTTCCAAGCAGGGTTGCACAGGATCTCCTGTGGTGGACCTGCGAGGACAAAATTCTAAAGGGAGAACCTTTTTGGCAGCCATGGCCAGAGATAAAGGTAGTAACGAACGCCTCACTCACAGTGTGGGGAGCACATACCAATGATCTGACAATCAGCGGTCATTGGTCTCCATCAGAGTCCCAACTACATATCAAACTTTTGGAGCTGAGGGCAATCACACTAGTGATGAAGGCCTTCCTGCCTTCTGTGTGGAGAAAGAATGTCCTGATAATGACAGACAACACAGTGGCCATGTACTAAATAAGAGAGGAGGTGTAGGGTCGCAAACACTGTGCTGAGAGGCAATGCAGCTCTGGTACTGGGCAATTCAAGAAGAAGTCTCCCTATCAGCAGTTCGCCTAGCCGGAGTGGAGAATACAGCAGCGGACGCTCTGAGCAGGCAGAGCACAGTATCCCACGTGTGGGAACTAGCTCAGGAAGTCCTTCAAGAGATCTTCACCCTTTGGGGAACCCCCCAAGTGGATCTGTTCACGACTGGTGTGAACCCGGAAGTGTGAGCGGTACTGCTCAACGAAATTTCCCCTAAGAGGAGCTCTAGGTGATGCGTTCATAGTGGACTGGGAGTTTCCACATCTGTACACGTTTCCTCCAGTCCCCGTCATTCCTGAAGTCATCAGGAGGTTCAGGATATCCATGATCCTAATTGCTCTGGATTGGGCCAGGACGGGGATGAGGGAAGGGGGTGAGGGAAGGAGGGAGAGAGGGAAGGAAGGAGGGAGGCAGAGAGGGAGGGAGGGAGAGAGGGAGAGAGAGAAGAATCTCTCACGCCCAACCTTCACCCTTCACGCATGGTTTCTGAGAGGTTGAGATACAAGGATTGGGACTTCCCGGATGTCTTAATGGAGATGTTGCTTAGCTGGTGCAGGGATGAGGATGAGGATCCATTTATATGCAGTGCACCTATGGTGTTAGCATTTCTACTACACATAGCCAACCTGGGACTCCAGGTTGGTACAATTAAATGGTATCTGGCAGCGCTCTCTATTTTTAAGCGCTCATCTGAAGAGGCATCTTTCTTCAAGATTCCACTTGTGATGCAATTCTTAAAAGGACTGACAAATACATTTCCCCCGGTCCCATTTCAAGTCCCAACTTGGGACCTCAGCTTGGTGTTGAGATTTCTAATGTGTGCTCCTTTTGAGCCTATCCATACCGGTCCTTTAAGGTTAACTTTAAAAACCATCCTTTTAGTGGCCATCACATCAGCCCAAAGAGTGAGTGAACTTAAGGCCTTGTCCTGCAAGCCTCCTTATACAATCTTCTATAAGGACAAGGTAGTGCTTAACGTTAAACATACCTTCTTACACAAGATTGGGTCCGAGTTCCATTTAACTCAGAAAATAATGTTACCTTCAATCTATCCTCCTCCTCACCCTGGAAAGTAAGAGGAGAGGTTACACTAGCTTGATCCAAGGTGTGCACTGAGTTTTTATATCTCCAGGATGTCTAAAATAAGCCACGATGACCAACATTTTGTAGGCTACACGGGCCACAAGTTGGGTGAGGCAATTTTGAAACAAACGTTATCAAGATGGATCATTTTAGGAATATCTGAATGCTACAGATTAGCAGGAAAAGATCCTCAGGAGGGCATTAGATCTCATTCGACCAGGGGCATTGCTACCTCCTCTGCATTACAGAGGGGTGTCCCCAATTAAAGATATTTGTGTGGCAGCCACCTGGTCTTCCGTACACACTTTTACCAAACACTATAATCTGACTCTTCCTCAAGCCGGGAATGTTTATTTGGAAATGCGGTGCTACATTCTGTGCACACAGACATATAAAGGAACTCCTAAATTATCAGGAGTCTGAAAATTCTGACTCCCTCCTCCAGGAATACATTAACTGCTTTGGGAGTTCATCATAAGATGAGGAATACGTGGGAGGACACAATCCATTCGAAGAACAAATTACTTACCCATGTTAATGTTCTTTCGACTGGATGTTCGTCCCACGTATTCTTCATCGCCCTTCCCAGCCGAACCCTGCAGTAGAATTTTCCATGTGATTGCAGTCTTCACTCTTTCAGGAGGTGTAACTGTTGGGTGTAGGATATCCTATATACACTTTAAAAAACATCTATGACGTCGACATCGAGATGGAAGCCTCTGAGGGACATCGAGCCGACAGATATTGAAGAACAGCGCCTTCTGCTGGAAAACATTTCCAAATCAGCTGAAGCTGGATATGGAAATATCATAAAATGAGGAATACGTGGGAGGAACATCCAGTCGTAAGAAGGTTACCATGGGTAACTAAAAATAAACACTTTTAAATGCACATCACATTTTCCAACCTTTCTCATTCCATCCTTTATAGTGCCACCATTCTCAGATAAGTGTACACTGCCAAGCAGCCAGATTCATCACATTTGTTGCACAGTGCAAAGTGATTTTGGACTGCTAAAAAGTAACTTTGCTCTGGCAACACAAACACTCGTGGTACTGCGCAAAGAGAATTTCTGTAGTACACAGTCAATGTAAGCTCAGTTTATACTGCAAAAATAAACGTGTGCTGCCTTTCCACTGCAAAAATACACTTTGCAAAGTTCCATGAATGATGGTTTCTATGGGCTGTGCAAACTCACTTTTCAACAGTGCAAAGAATTGCATTCCATTAATCAGGCCTAAAGTATTTATATACAACACTTCTCTTTACATATAAACTATTGTTCTTTTCCAACCACTACTATAACACACCAAACACTGAACCAAATACAATCTGCCATTGCATTGCCACTAGGCCACAGTTTCCCTATTCTTTAAAAACACTGCAACACATTGCACCACAAACACAACCCTTCCCTTCCTAAAAACACAAGCACAAAAATAACCTAGATATGCATCTTTTTTTACCCACCCATTTTGGCCCTACACCTTATAATATCCCAACACTACTCCTAGGGCCTCATTACAGGATTGCCGGTATGACCCACTGATATCTGGCATGTTGCCATCAACCCTGTATTACCATTACCACTGATGCTACCAGAATATCACAATCCGCATTACTATAGTAAGTTCCCATTACCACACAGTCCTATAAGACTCCATTGCAATGGGAACCATGAACCACCGGCACCATTAGTAACAATGCCAGTGCTTCAGTGTAAAGCCTACTGGTAGCTGCCTCAACTCCCAGAAGGTAAGACCCTACCACTAAACAGAGTGAGCCGGTCCAGAAAAGCTGCTGGTAACTTTTTTACTGGTACCTTTTTAATTTCACACTAGCTCATGCATAAGAATAGCCATAGTCGAATTTTTCTAACATAAATAACATCATTTACTACACCACTCATAACCCACCTTCATTAACACTTTTTTCCAACTTCTACTACCTAATAAATAACAAACTTTCTTACTAAAAGTACTTCGCAAAGAAAGAACACTCTTCACATCCTACAAAGTACATGAGTATAGCATGTTAACTGCTCTAATTGTAACAATGTACTTTCACTATATATTATATCCTAGAATATTCTGTTCTACTTGCCAACATTGTATTTCACTCTTACTTGTTATATTACAACATTCACACCTTCAATTCCCATCTAAACACTGTTCTTTATTCAAAACACTGCCCATTCCTTAGTACCTAATGACACAGCTGTCTTTCAACTTCTATATTGCAATTTACTTCCTCAATATTCCATACCCCTATGCACATAAGGTACCAATTCCAATGTAACAACTTTCAAACTCATTGCATTCCAAATCACTAACACACACTTCTTCACCCCTTTTCCATTACAGCCATACACCCATCATACCTATGCAGTAAACCACAGCATTATAACAACCATCGTTTTCCTCAAAACATCATAATCTCCCTACTTATTCCATCACACCACCACTCTCTTACTCACTAACCCAAGCCTATCGCACCTGTAAAGCCTCTCGCTCTTACATCCCGTCCCCTTTGCTCCATACTACATGGGGAGTCCCTCGCTAGGGACGGGAGACGGAACCTTTTTCACCATTAAAAACCTTCTCCTTTAAATTTAGAGGCATGGCCCTGGGAGCATGCGCTCCCCAGACTCCGCCCACTGACACCACTCCCCAGTCCCCTTTTCCACATCGACGGGAACGGGCCAATTTCACCAGTGCTCTTGTGTTTGGCTTCAGCCTTGTAATACCGCGCGCTCTTCCCCCGGCATCTTGGGTGATGCATTCCAGATACAGTGGAATGGCTTGACAGCCTATGCATTTTCTCCCACACCCCTGATCCACAGGATGATCTGCAAGGTAAGGGAATCGTGTCACCTCTCCATCATTCTGATCACTCCGTGGTGGCCGGCGAGACCGTGGTTCTCAGAGATCCTCAGCCTCTTCAACAGGCCACCCATTCACCTGCTGCTGGGCCCGGCTCACCTCTCACAGCAGGGGGTGCAGGGTCATCCACCCCGCTCCACAGAAAGTAGCCCTTGCAGCGTGGTTCCTGAACAGGTCACTCTGAAGCATCTGAGCCTATCTCAGGCTAACCTGGACATTATTCAGGCTACTAGGAGCCAGTACAAGAGTAAATGGACCAGGTTCAGTCACTGGGCGGACTCTAAGGGGATCGACCCCCCTCTTACTTGCACATTGGACGATGTGCTGTAATTTTCATCACGCCTCGCTCACCCAGGCGTGCAGATAGACACCTGCCCCACCTGCTTGGCAGCTATAGGGGTCTACAGGAATTCTTAGGAGGAGGTCTTCTCCTCCAACTGGTGGTTAAGTGGCATCTGGCACACCTCACCAGGCTCTGCCCGCCCATCAAGAAGCCACACCCCATGTGGGATCTCAATGTAGTGGTGGGCGCCCTGGCGCAAAAACCTTTTTGAACCAATGGCATCCTTGGACATCAGATTGGTCACAAGTAAAACAGCTTTGTTGGTGGGTCTCACCTATGCTGGCAGAGTCAGCGAGATCCAGGTGCTAGTGGCATCAGAACCCTATACTACTTTTCACAAAGATAAGGTGGTCCTGAGAACGCACCCCACGTTCCTACATAAGGTAGTCTCCGCTTTCCATCTAAATGAGGAGATAGTTTTACCTACATTTTTGCCGATCCGATGGAAGATGCTCAGAGGGGCTTACACTGTCTGGATGTCAGATGCGCTCTGAAATATTTATCTCGACAGGACCAAGATCTTCCACAGGTCAGGCGCTCTGTCTCCTTTGGGGCGGTCAAGGCCAGGTTATCAGACTTCCAAGGCCTTTATAGCAAGGTGGATGGTTTCGCCCATCAAGGAGGCCTATGAGGGGCAGCACAAACCACTTCCAGCTAACATGCACGTCCACACTGTCACAGCCAAGGCCATGGCCATTGCATTCCAGCTGCAGGTCATCGGCAGAGTGGCCACATAGGCCACCCCTTCAGCTTTCTGTAAGCACTACTGTTTGGACGCCGGCTCTAAATCAGACGCGGCTTTCGGACAGGCGGTTCTAAGGAAATGTTTTGCTTAAGGAGGGTCACCTCTCTACCCTGGGGCTACATTGAGTTGTAATCGCCCATGCAGTATGGTGAAAAGGGGATGGGCCATAGGAGTAATTAATAGTTACTCACCATAGTGACTAACGTACTCCTAGTCCATAGTCCCCTTTCCACCATACGTCCCACCATCCTCGGTCATACTGGTGTCATTAGGCAATGTTAATATTGTCGACTCGTCAATGGGGACTGAGGAGTGGCGCCAGTGGGCGGAGTCAGGGGAGCGCATGCTCAAACGGCCACGTCCCCGCTCGCCTCTAAATTTAAAGGGGAAGAAGGTTTTTTCTGGTGAAAAAGGTTCCGTATCCCGTCCCTAGCGAGGGACACCCCATGCAGTATGGAGGAAAGGGGACTATGATTAAGTTGGTCACTACAGTGAGTAACTAATTACTTCTACAACCTTCCCAACCACACCTATCATCCCACTGCACAATCACACACACACACTCATGCATAATAAATACCACATAAACATTCCACAATGTTCAAACGCAACCTTTCTTTTTTCCCCAACAGACAAAACACAATGCTTACTAAAAAGCAAAACAAAGAAAAAATAGAGCAGATAACAATAAAAACAAGTTATATAGGCATCCTCCTCTAAAACAATGTATTGCAAATATGAAAACAAAACAGTTGGTAACCTCACTCAACAAAACAAAACCAGCATTAAAACAACTAACGCCCCTCCTGCCAAATGTAAAAAAAATGTACAAACAAAAGCAGACCAAGTAATGAACCTAACACTAGATCTACCAATATTAGCGTAGTTACAGTAAAGCAATCCAAAAAAATAATTTTACAACATTTTTTCCACTGTAGAGTTGTTAACAATCATAAAGACTGCTACAAAGTCACGATCTACCCTTAAAAACTATTGCAGAAAACAAATCCTCAAAGCTCTAATTGACAGCGCATTTCAACTAATGAGAAAGTTGTTTATATTAATATTAAACAGAATGAAACCACTAACTAAATTAATCAAATTACAAAAAGTACTTTTTTAAAAACATTTTTTATTTGTATACGTTCAAAATTGAACTTTACAAAGGACAAGTTGCGAGAAGAAAAAAGAAACAAAATCGCTGCTACTACTCGGGGTGGGAGCATCACGATGTTAACATTTTCATGGTATGTTCCATGATTTTTGTCGTTGCTAGGAGCCATGATATACGGTCTCCTCCAATCAGTCTTGGCCACCAGTTTTCTTCGTCCCACCCTCTATCATCGCCGATTAAATGTTTGCAGTAAGCAGCTCTCAGCGTTACGGTTTTCGGACAGACCATCAACAGGTGTCTAATCGATTCGGTCTTGGATTCGCACAGGCGGCATGTGCTTGAGTCCACTAAACCTCTGATGTTCCTGATTTTGTTGGTTTCTAGTAGATTCAGTCTGATCGTTAGCGCATTCCTGGCCCCCTGCTGGGAAATTTTTGCAGAGATTTCATTGGTTTGTTGAGTTTGTTGAACAATGGAGGGAGGTGAGAAAGGAGTTTGTTCTTGGATGCTACTTCTTGAGTTTGGATCCAGTCTAGATGTTTCAGTTTCTGGTAGACTCTTGTGGGGTTGGTGGTGAGATCATGTTCCGAACACTCCACCGATTCAAGCTGGGCCCTGTTGGACTCTCTCCAGGCTGTCAACATCTTCACCTTGCCAGAGTGGACTTCTTTGTTGAGGAGGCCGTAAATATGGTCGCTGTCATCCATTATGCATTTTCAGTAAAGCCTGAGGGCATTGATGTTTACCGTTGTCTTTAATGACAGGAGACTCAGCTCACGACGAATTGCAACAATAGATGTGGATTTGGGAAGGCCAAGGACCAACTTCCAAAACAGGCTTTCTAGGTTCTGCCAGGTTTTTGCTGGAATCGATGGCATGGCTTCCGCCCCATAGGTGATGGACGGCACAATGTTTTTTTTGTAAAATTCAAGCACTGGAATACAGGAGAATTTTCCAAATTTGGTGTCAATTGCTTTTCCTTGGGCGGCCAGCTTCTTAGTTTTGTTTTGTAGGGCGGCCTGCATGGAAATCTCAAGTTTCGAGCGGTCAATCGAGACACCCAGATATTTATATTCGGTGACCCTCTCAATCTCGTTTTCCTCAAGGCGCCATGGGAATTTGTCGTTGGTTTTTTTGTGCCCGGCAGCCATTATCAAGATTTTAGTTTTTTCTTTGTTTATTCTTAAGTTGTTTTCCTTCATGTAGGTGAGGAGATTTAAAAGCTGCCTTTGGAGACCAATCTGTGTCTGATCCAATAGAATTAGATAGTCGGCGTACAAAAGATGACTTACTTTGATGTCTGCGACTTGTGGTGGGAAGGTACGGGCCAGGACTTCTGATGCCTCAAGTTCACCTATGTACGCCAAGAACAGCGCTGAGGCCATGGGGCAGCCTTGTTTTAACCCCGTTCTGTCGAGATTTCCCCTGACAGGTTCCCCCTTTGAGAAAATCGGATCCTGAGGGTAGTGTTCGAATGTAAGGCTTTAATGGGCTGCAGGATCTCCTGAGGACAGTTCCACGCTTCTAGTTTTTGCCGTAGTCTATTCCGATCTACTAGATCGAAAGCCTGGGAGAGGTCGATGAAGACAACAAAAATTCGAGATTTTCCTTCCCAGACCTTGCTTTTTGGGTGCTGATGGTTAGGATATTAGTCGCCGTGCCCATCTTCTTTTTAAAGCCAGTTTGGAATTTATCGTTGCACGGTGCGTACTCTGCCCAGGCTTGGAATCTTTGCAGGAGCTGGCTCCCATACAATTTACCAATACAATCCAAGAGTGCGATAGGGCGGTAGTTTTAGTTTTTTGGATCTGTGATGTCGCCTTTCTTGTAGATCGGGACAATGATGGATTTGGTCCACGAAGGCGGCAGGGTTTTCTGCCCCGTGCATTTTGCGAAAATCTCTGCGATCATCGCTGCCCATTTTACTGGGTTTGCTTTCAAGTCTATGTTGGAAATGCCGTCGGGGCCTGCTGCTCTCGAGATCTTCAATTTTTTTATGAGCGCTCCGATTTCGGCTTGATCGTTCAATTTTAGCCAGTCCGAGACCGGCTGATTATTGCCCGATGGAGCATCTGTAGCAGGGACACTTGTTTCCGGTGCTTGAAAGACTGTGGAAAAATGGGCGATCCATTTTTGCTCGGCTATGGCATTGATGGTTGAATTGTTTGGTGAGAGGGACGATGATTTTAGCAATGACCAAAAGTCCTTTGCTTTGTTTCCGCAAATGGCCTTTAGCATGCGTTCCGCATCCTGCTGGTAGAGTTGATGGCGGTGGTTTTTGACCCAATTTTTGTAGGTTACTATTGCCAGCCTTGGTTGGTCTATATTTTGAGGGAGGCTTCCCAGCTGTCTCTTCAGCCTGCGGAGCTCTCGTCTTTTCACTACAAGAGTAGCATCGTAGGAGTGTCTTGGTTGCGTGAACAAGGAAGGCCGCTGTTTGGATTTTGCAATGTGTTTTACCAATACAGGGACGTAGTCCAAAATTTATTTTTTCTCCATGCTCCCCTCACGAACGTACTTGGCACGCAAGGAAATAACTGCTTGCGCTGTCAAGTTCAGTCTGTTTCCCCTGTGATTTGATTCTACTGCCTGAGTGTACGGCGTAGGCTGTGTAAAATGGTTGACCAATGACATTGTCAGCTGTTTATGGTCACTGGCTGTTGTTTTGCGTACTTCAAATGAGTGCAAGAGTTGTCTTGAAATATAAATGTGGTCAATAGTGGCGTTTAGGGTGCCTTGTTCCCAGGTTGGAAGACGATGGATGTTTGGGAATACATCGTTCAAGTTTTCCAGGTTTCTTGAGGACATTAAGGCCGACCAGAGGTGCCCTCTTTTCCCCGCTGGCGTCGAGGTTGAAGGTTTGTCCGACTTCGCGGGGCCCTCACAGCATTTGATGTTTAGGTCCCCGCAGATTATGATAGCGGGGCCCTGGTACGTTGCTTGAATTTCATCCACCAGGTTTTCCGTCATCGTTATGTAGGACTGAAGGTTTATGGCTGCAGGGTTCCAGTATGTGTTGACAATCGCTATTTGCGAAGGACTGGAGTTGATGTTGTCAGCCCAATCAAATATGACTGCCAAGATCGAAAGATTTGCTAGAAGTATGGCCTTGTGTTTTAGGCCGATTCCCTGCCGGTATGCCGTAAGAAGAACCGAGGTCGGGCGGCCCAAAAGCCCTTTGTTGGCTGGGGCCAGGATGTCATACCCGTCCATGGCAGGTGTTTGTACCAACCACGTCTCTTGTAGGCAGATAATGTCAAAAGATGCTAAGTTTGCGTCACTCGTCGTTGTAAGGTGTAAGTGGCCACGGGTATTCCATGATTCATGAACCGATATGGAGAGGAGTAAGATGTCCGTCGACCGTTGAACGTTCCAAGAGCCCTTCCAGCCGACATGCGGATTGCTATTTGTTCGATTGGGATAGCACCTTGGGAAGCCAAGCCCACAACCCCTGTAGTTTGTCTCTTGGATTAGATTTCGAGGCTGAAGCTTGTTTTGAGACTCAGACTTGTCCTGTTTCTCTGTGGTGAATGCTGTGTCATATCCCCTTTAGACGATTTGGGCTTGCTCCTAGGAGATCTTGTTTTTTGGCAATCAAAGGTTTTGGTCAACTTGAGTGGTGCTGGTTTGTCTCAGAAGGTAGACGGGGGAGGTCCTTGATTCCTTGGGTTCGAGTTAGACCCCGGTCGTCCGTGTCCCGAGCTTCTTTTGCTTTCTTGTCCCTTCTCGTTTCCGTTGGTTTTCTCCCGACAGGCCGAGTTTTTCTCGAGATGGCCCGGGCCCCTTTGATGTACAGTTGATCTTTGAGTGTTGATGATGTATCCAAGAGCGGCCAGGTCCTCTTTCGATAGCCCTATTTCCTTTGTCACGCTCTTTGAAACGTTGTAGATATTTGCTTTAGCTCTGTCGTACGCATGGTAGGGCTCCACTATCTTTAGGTCACAGAGGTTTGGGATCAGGCTGAATAGTGTGAATATCCCTCTTCTGTTCAGGATGATGTCCTCGTTCTCTTTGTGTTGTTCCAACTTGATTGGAGACTCATTCAGAGGTTTGGTTACCTTACGATAGGACTCAGTCCTTGAAGAATAGTGGATCGACGGGCGCGCCCCCCTTTGATCTTTTGGTATGGGTACTGAGGGGTGATGCCCTCCCTTCTTTATGGAGCGTTCTGACTGCGGCCCCCCAGAAGCATGGTGGCCCGACGTGGCGCTGGACGCCGGTTTGTTTCGGCCCGAAAAATCCCTAGATCTGGAGCGAGCAAACGACACCACTCTGGAGCCTTGAGGGCTATGGGGGGGTGTGTACTCCGAGGAAGAAGATTGTTCCTGCGCTCCTCCAAGGTAGTGAATTTGTACTCTGTGTCCGTTTCACTTGGATCTTCAGTAGTTGAGGGCTTCTGTCGATTTCCCTGCGCCCCCGATGTGGCCGGGTGGGGCGGCTCCTGCGGGGCTGTACCCCTCCCCCCCTTAACCGGCAATGCAGATTGAGAATCATCAAGGTGTTGAGAGATTTCCATCAGATCTTTTTCCGCCAGGAAGTCTCCTGTAGAACGTGGCGAGGAAAGATTTCCTTTTCGCTTTCCTGGTGGCGACGCCACCATTTGTCTAGGATTTCCCGCATTCGTCGATCTTTTATCAACACAAAAAACCTGTTGCTTCACTGGTACGGTTTTTTGATTTAAAGGTTTTCCTCCCTGGTCCGCTTTTTCTGGTCTTACTGTTGAAAAAAGAGGATAGGAACCTTCCTCTGCCCTCACAGGTGGTATTCGAGGCTGATCGGCTTGTCGGGATTCATCCGTTATAACAATGACCTCCTTGTTGGACAAAAACCGAGGAGTTGAACCCACCTGCTGGTGGGGGGCTCTGCTGGGAGGTAAGAGTCGCAGTTGTGACGGCACGTTTATTGTCCCCACTGTGGACTCGATTGGGCCTGATGTGAAGCAGGGAGCGGCATTTGTATGCCCGCAGTCCATGTTCAGATTGAGGGCTTTTAATTGGCCATCTAGCGCAGTAATGTAACCTTCCAGGAAAGTCAATTTGGTCAGCATGGAGGCTTGGATTGAGGTGTGATCCTTTAAGTTTTCGTTAATCCCTTCATACAGTTTAGTGAAAGGGTTTAGGGTGATTGTAACTGCTGACATTACAGATAGAAGGTCCCTTTTGTTTTGTCCTGAGGAGTCCAATGGAGAGCCCGGTAACTGGGGGCGCTGTTTAGAAGCGAGACTTTTGTTTAGGAGACGTCTCACTATAGGCGTAGGGGGTGGATCTACAGGACCACAGCTGATCCGGTCCGGGGGGCGTAATTTGGGGAGATGAACAAGTGGCACCTCTTCTTGCCTTGGGCAGGCCAACTGGCCATTGATAGACACTTGGCCGCGTAGTACTTGACTTTGAATGTCTGGTGATTACTCCGTTTGGCCACCGGCCCCCCTTTGTGCTTGAGGCGCTGTGTGTTCAGTTATCTGCGGCCCGGCCATTGCTGGAGGGGCCAGGTCGGCCATGATTTTCAGCATGTTTGAAATTGGTGGCCCTTTCTTGTTTGTCCGCGGACTTGATGGTTTTGCGGTTGCAGGGATTCCCAAAGAAGCCGCCTTTCCCAAGACAGGAGACTCGATAGAAGGGGTTGAGAGTTCTAGGCCCTTTTCTGAGGTGGACACTGAGACTAGTCGAAGGCGAAGGGCAGGGGCTTCTGACTCTGGAGGAAGCGCCCGTGAGGGCGTGCTCAAGGGCAGAGTGCCCGTTTCCTGGTCTTGTAATTGAGGTCGTGCCACGGGAACTGTGTCAATTTTCCTTTATTTATCCGGAGGTTGGCAGATTTTAATCGCTTCCAGAATTTCTTCGTCGGTGAGCTCCTTTTTCCTGGATTCGGGATCTGGGGCAAAAGCATGAAAGAAGTCTGTTACGAGGCTTGCCACTGAGGGTTTTATTGATTCCGGGTTCCAAGGTTTCTTTGCTGCTTGACTGCATGTTTTGTTTTTTGCCACATGGAGATTCATAGTCAAATTTTTGGTTTTTCTTTTTGGAGACTCTTTTTTGGTGCGAAGTCTAGTTTTCCTCCCAGTTGGTGACCCCCCCCCCCCCCCCCCCCCCTCCTTCCTAGCACGTTTTTTGATATTTTGCGCTCCCACTTCGGGTGCTGATGATGGATTGAAGTGTTCTGGGGTGTTCGTGGGTTGGACCGTCACGTCGATCTCTGGGACCCCACTCTCCACCCGGGGCCGGGGGGGGGGGTGTACAATCTTGACTTGGAGGAATTATTGCAGGTGGGTTAAGGTGAACTTGGGCCTTGATTTACCTTCTATGTTTATTGCTGGGACAGGTTTGATTTTCGACTGCTCCGTTTATTTTTGTTGTATCCTTCTCCCTCCTTGCGAGTCCTTGGTCCAGGCACTCCTGGGGGTTTACAGCCGGTGCAGCCTCCATGTGAGGGGGCGTGTCTAAACTCGCTCCTTGAGTTTCCACACATGTTGGGGCCGCCACCGGAGGCGGGCGAGCGGGTCTTGGCTCCTCCCCCTGTATGACCCGCGGCTGTTTCTCGTTGTTCCCCGCCATTTCCGGGGCCGCCTCCACCGAGTTCAGAAGGCTCCTGCTGGGCTCCTTTCCCGGAGTAGGGTGCCGCTGCTGGAGTTCCTGCCGCACGTTTGCAGCCGCTGCTGGAGTTCCTGCCGCACGTTTGCAGGCACCCCCCCGCTCACGAGACACGGTCCTCCTTCTGGAGGCCACCGGGTCCCGGAGCTGTTGAGGGGGAGTCTGCGATTGTAGCGGTGCCGGAGGGCGGACTGGATGTTCCGGCGTTTGTGTCCTCAACACGGAGACAGGTATGTCCAATGAAGCTCCCTCCATTTCTGTCGATGTTTGTTGCCTTAGGCTATTTTGCATTTTGGCACCTTCAACCGTGGATTGATCAGGTGTATCTGCCCGCCTAAAGCGGGCGTGGGAAGTTGGTAAAGATGACAGTTTATTTTGTTTGTGAGACTGTATTGAACCTTACGGGGGCTGACTTAGCACACCACGGTTTGAGTTGCTTTTTGAGACGTTTTGTGGGAACGCACTTCTAAGCAGGCGACCCTCCTCTGCTTCCCTGGAGTCATGCTCAAGGACCTGGTTTTGCACAGAGCCCGGCATCTGCGCCATTGCAGCCATGCACAGACTGCCAAAGACTGCACACTCGCAGCCACACTCCGCGGCCCGCTCCGCGGTCTGGAGTGAGTCTTGTAGAACCACAGCAGTGGTAGCACCTCCCAGGAACAGTTGAAAGAGAAGAGTGACTGCCAAAGGCTGCACACTCGCAGCCACACTTTAAAAGTACTTTTAAATATGCGCAATTTCAACAGAGATACCTTTTCAAATTTCTGTGACAGTGAATGGATTTACACAAGCGGCACACAACCATATTTCAATGAAGACGCTTATAAACGAGAACAAAGAAACCCAATGGCCGAGGCTATGAAATGGTAGGAGACGCCATTATGGCAAAAGAAACCGTTATAGACAAAACTTCCCCAATAACCCTATATTCCTTTAGCCCAAACAAACATCCAGTATACAAATGGACGTGCAGCTCAATATGTAATGTACAACAATCTTTCATATCTTTACGTTAATTCCTAAATCATTATGTGAAACTAAAACACAAAAGTAGAATAAAAACTTTACAAACCATAGACTTGTGCGCATCCACTGAGGGCTGCGAAGACGTTCATTAGCCTGCATTTCAGGAACTGCTTGCAAAAGCATGTTCCATCACATGAAAATGTTAGCAACACACCATTCCACTATACAAAATCTTGTGCATAGACTATACTATGCAAAAAGTCCTGTTATAGAACTGCAAAATTTAAATAGCATTCTCCTACATGGCACTACTAAAGAACTCCTTCAAAAAAATAGAACAGATCCAAAGTAAATATTTTGAAACTGAAGTTGACTTACAAAATTCTGTAACTTTTGAAAACATTAGTGAAAACCTCACAAACAGCACTCACCTTACAAACACATACAAAAAGAAATGACTAAAACACAACTGCTGAAATACCAGACACAGTATGTGTGCTGTTGCAGAACCTATTATAAAAAAAGAGCACCAAAATAGTAGATATGGCCTACAGAATGGAAGACAATGAGGAATCCCAATGGTTCCAATTAGCTGCATATCTAACAGCAGAAAATAAATACAAAATAACTGACCCCTCAATAGTTTGCACATACTGCAATACAATACTGTATAATAACCGAATGCCATCATGTGCTATTACTAATAACTTAAACGTTCCCACTTCCAAAACAGTACACCCATTTCTTTTTTTTTCTTTTTTTTTTATTTTCATTTAGTTTGAACAAACTTTTGAAAACGAGCTTTTAGCTTAAAAAGATACAAAAAACAAAGAGAGAAATACACATACTAAAAAAGGAGAGACACAAAGCTTATTGCCTTAGCTTGCAGTGTCTCTTTAACCTTATTTTGGTCTTGGACCTTATTCATTGTCACTGGGTTGCAACTATTTTTCTTGGTTCCTCTGTATGTTGTTGCTTATGATTTAGTTGTGCAAATTTTTCTCCCTTGATTTGTTGCTGGATCGGGCTCGCCTTTGGAAATGATAGGTCTCATTTCTAATTGATTCTATAATATGTCTAAGAATCGCGTAAGCGCAATCAGCACTGAGTTGCTTTCGGTCAGGTGTAGTAGCCTCCACCACTCCTCAGTGGTTAGCGTCTGATAGTTTTCCATCACTTTACCTAAACAGTTTTCACGTTGCATACTCAGTTCGGAACATTTTAGGATAAGATGTTTTAGGTTTTAGTCTTCTTTCGCACAAAATCTACATAGTACATTTCCCTTTGGGATTAAGCGCCTGGTCCTCAGAATTTCTTTTGTTTCTATGATGTTCAGGCAAAACTTCAAGTAAAGTCTTGGCACACGTTTGCATGGTGATAAAACCAGATATTTCTGGAGTGTGTTCTGTTTTTTTGCTTCTATATGCTGATTTCGCATAGATTTTTGAGATTCTCTTTTCTCACCAGTTTTGATCCAGTCGAGATCTAGTAGTTTTTTTTTTTTTTACAGAATCCGGATTAGACCAGAATGTGGTCTCATCCGTGCCCAATTGGTTAAGGATCTCTCTGCACTGTTGTTTCCAATCTCTTAGGGCTGATTTCTTTCCTATTTCATTTCCCATCAGGATTTTGAACATTGGCAAGTTTGCTTTGTCATGAGTTTTCCTGAAGAGCAGTAGTTTATTCCATATGATCCTTGCATTCAGGGTGGACATCCCTACTTCATACAGGACACAAGACGTCGGCGTACTTTGAGGTATCTGGAGGATTTTTTTCCAAAAGAATCCTTCGCATCTGGCCCATATCTTGTGGTCACAGCCAAACATGTTCTCTGCCCCGTAGGTTAGAATCGGTGTCACTTTATTTTGATAAAATTTCTTCACAGGCTCGCACGTGAATTTCCCAAATTTATTTTGCATTACGATTCCTTGTGTGGTAAATTGCCATCATCGGTTCGTCATTTACGCTGGAGTTGATTAGTGTACCTAAATTGCTTGTATAATGTACTTTCTCCAGTTTTGTCTTTCCCACAAACCAGCTTGTACTATATGTCAATGGCTTCCTACCTCTTTTATTTTCTAGGACTAGGATTTCCGATTTAGCTACGTTTATCTCTAGTCCGAGATCTTCTGTATAGTTCTTTAATGCTGTTAGTTTGCGCTGCAATCCGATAGGTGTGCGATCCAAGATCACCATGTCGTCGGCATATAGGATGTGATGTAACTGTAATCCATTACTGCTTGTTGGGAATGAGATCACGGTTGCCAGGGCTTTTTCCACTTCTGAGATGTAGAAGTTGAACAGGGTCGCCCCTAATGGGCAACCCTGTTTTACACCTTTCTCTGTGGGAATTAGTTTAGATAAAGTTCCTTTGCTATCTAACCGTACTTGAATGTCGGTGTCTGAGTAAAGTTCCTTGATAGCAACAATTAGGCACTCGTGATACCCTCTTTCTTTTAATTTGTACCATAAGATTTCTCTGTTTACTCCATCAAACGCATTTGCCATGTCAATAAATGCTAAGTAGATTTTCTGACCTGCTCGGATGGCATCGATTTTCAATAAGTTTAGTATTAAAAGGTTTGTGCTGCATCCTACTCCTTTGACAAATCCAGACTGGCGCTCATATATTTTTTCTTGGTTAATCCAGGTTGTTAGTTGGTTAAGGAGTTGGGTTGCAAACACTTTCGCTACAACGTCAAGGAGGGCTATGGGCCAATAGTTTGCCGGGTCAGAGAGCAGGCCTTTTTTAAATATAGGCACAATGATCCCTGATTTCCATGTTGTAGGGATCCTTCCTTCTTTTATTATTGCCTGGAATAAGATGTCACAGAATTCGGACCATTCTTCAATATTTTGTTTTAAGTCGGCATTGGAAAGACCGTCGGGTCCTGCCGCTCTAGATGCGCTACTCTTTTTAATTGTAGCTCAAATGTCCGCTTTGTCTATTTCAATCTCCCATGGTACTTTTGTTTGGCACTCAGTTTTACCTGTGCTTTCTCTTCTGTTGAATAGGTTTTTATAATGACATTCCCAGTCGTTTTCTGTTACCATATTCGTTATCATGGCTTTTTCTGAGTTGGTTGATTCATTTATTAGGGCCCAAAAGCCTCGGGAGTTCCTTTGATTCAGTGCCTTCAGCATTATTTCGGCATCTCTTTGCTCCATCTCTGCTCTGTGTTGTTTACACCAGTTGTTATATTGGTTCTTCGCTCTTTTTGTTGAGCGTTGAGTCATTTCTCCTTTTGTCGCAATAATTTCTCTTAAAGTTTTCCTTAGTTCTCTCTTTCTCGCTACTTCTGGGTCGTACGTGTGCCTTCGATAGTTTTGAGTCTTTTTACAGAACTTATTTTCAGTTTTGTAGATTTCTAGCAATTGCTGATATTCGATTCCAACAGTTGAACTTTTTACTTGGCATCTTTGCATTTGGTCAGATATCTCCTTAATGTCCGTTTTTCTTAGCCTTAATCTGTTTCGCCCTGGTCCCACTGAGATGTCACAACACCACTGTTCCCTTTTCTTAACTTTGATCCATTTCCATTCTGTCGATATGATGTTATGGTCACCTTGATTGTCTTTGGTGACTTTGAAAGAGATTATTTTGTGTAATATGTTTTCAGAGACAAAGATATAATCTAATATAGATCTCTGGTTTCCTCTTTCCCATGTCGGCTTTGCCGGAATGTCTCCTCTTGTTGCTCCATTGAGCATTGAGAGATTTCTGAGTGACATTTCTTCTAGCCAACAATCATTTTTGTATCTTTCGCTGTCAGTCTTTGTTCTCTGTTGATCTAATTCAATTAACTTCATATTGAAGTCTCCACACAACAAAATTACTGCTTTTGAATCAGTTGTCAGAATTGAATCGATGGCTTCAATGATGTCATCCTCAAGCTTTTGATTTGAATTTTGTGTTGAGTTCCAATAAATACTTAGTATGTGCACTAGGCGGGAGTGCTTCTCTTTCAGCCCCACTTGCTCTAAACAGACTTCCTGCAGGAAAGGTGACCAGATGCGGGCCGATTTGATTTTTAGACCGCTTGTTCTCTTAATTAGAGACAATTGACCTGACATTGGCCGCCCTTTTTTTTGTTTTATAGCTGGATTTATTGCTACTTCGAATCCATCCACACATGGCATGGTGGTGATCCATGTCTCTTGTAAGCATATCAAGTCTGCCTTTTCTAAGATTGCAGGAGGGGAACTTAGGAGATGTGAAAATCCTCTAGTATTCCACAAAGCTATCACTAGCTTAGTTATCTCCTCGTGGCATTAGCTCTTCTTTACATTGTTTAGCGATTTTGCTAGCCAGGACCAATTTTTCAATTCTCCTTCCCCATCGTTTCGTTCTAAGTTGCTGCTTCTTTCCTCGTTTGATTTATCCCGATTTTCTATTGTTATTTTGATTTTCTTCTTTCTTATCTCGTCAGGTAAGCATGATTTTTCTGCATCGCTATCTTCATAGGTTAGCTTGGCGTTATTATCGCACTCCTGAGTTGCTCTATTTTCTATTGTTTTATTTGACTGCGACTCTTTTTCTTTTATTTTCAGTGGTTTTGCATCTTTTGTTTTTTCATAACCTTTATCCCCTAGTGTGTTATCAACTTCATACACTTGATATCCCGCTTCCAGAAGTTGTCTTTCGCTCATCATGAGTAGTGCGTCTTTTTTGTCGTTGATGTGTAACAGCACAAATTTCTGGTTCATATCAGGGATGATTTCTACACAATTAATCCGTGGACTCTTTATTGCTCTTAGCACTGGTATTTTTTGGAATATCTGTAGAATGGTGTATCGGTTCAGAGGAATATCACTTTTTTTTGCATACTATCTTTTCGACTAATATTCTGTATTGATGGTTCGTTACTTTCTCCTCGACGTTTGTGATGTTTTTCCATGGCTTAGCTAGCTCTTCAACGCTTTCCTTGTTCGCCAGTTTTTTCATTTTCTCTTTATGGGATTCTAGTTCCGTTTTGTTCTTTCGCTCGTTTGTTGATGAGTCTTGTGTTTCTTCCTTATTCATCAGGATGATTTTTGGGTTCAGCATACTCTTTCGCCTTTTCTTTTCCAAAGTGAGGAAGATTAGAGGATCTTCAGCTTTTTTGTCAGCTTTCTTTATTGTAGCCAAGGCTTTTTTAGGAGTTTCTGGCCACAGAATCACTCTTTTGCTTGTCATTTCTGTTTCTCTCTCGTTCTCGCCCTCTTGGGCATGCGGTTTTGGTGTAGTTACCATAGACTCGGGGACCCCTTGCCCATTGGCTTTGTTAGTTACTTTGGCGTTCCCTTCTGTGGTCTCTTCTTTGTTTTCGTCTCCATCGGATATGCTGTAAGTTGAAATATTCAGCAATTCTTCGTCGTCACTGTCGGAAGCTAGCTCGGCTATGCTTTCCATCTGTGAGTTGACATCCTCGTTCCGAATTTCTGATTGTGCCTTTCCATCCACAGGTGCAATATCATCAGTCTTTTTTTTCCCCTTTCAGTGCCGGTTTCTCAGAGTTATTCACTGTTATATTTAGTGCTTTAATATTCCTAAAGAAATTTGCTGAGCTACGAGTATTCTTACTCTTTTGGGCTTGTTGATTCTTTGTTTTTCTTTTGCAATCTATTTGTTTTGGATTGTCTCTATTTGTCTTCATCCCTTTGCTCACTCCCAATGGAGCTTTCGATTGTTCAAATATGTCGAACCACGCTCCATCCGTCTTTTTTGCTGTAATAGAGGTTGCATTGCTTGTTACTGCCTTTCCATTTACATCATTGTGATTTTGGTTACTTCGTGGCTCTGAATCGGAGGAGACTAGTTCTTTGACGGCTTCTAGTTTCTTTTGGGAATTGGTCCTTGCCACCTCTTTCTCAGACACTTCCATTGCTGTAGTCAATTTAGATGACCTTTCTTTCGAACTTATCTCATTCTCTCGGGTTTCTTTCCTTCCATGGTCACAATCTTTGGCACTTATTAGTAGCACCTTGTCGTAAATGCAATTTTGCTTAGAACCCTTTTTCTCAGCCTCTCTCGTTTTCTCCAGAGGTTGTTTGCTTTAGGAATCTCACTTGTTTCCAATGGCTCCAGATTGGTCGTTTGATTGGCGCTCGTTTGATCTTTCTTAGAAGCTTGCTTTTCATTTTGATCACTCCTTCCTTCTCGTTCATTTTGGAGAAGCGTGAGGGCTTGTCTCGTCACTTCAGCCAAGAGTTTCTTGTCCTCAGAGTTGTTTCTTAACGATTCTTTCAACGCTGTTATCGAAATATCGTTCCCTCTTTTAGATGACGGAATCTCAGATGACATCTCCTTTAAGTCATTCTCTAGTTTTATCATTTTAGAATTCAATAGGGCAATCAGAGTCGTTTTGTCTCTACAGTTCTCATTCAGGTTCTCAAACAACTTCAGCAATGGGGCTACAGCTATCGTTGTAGCTGACATCAAAATGGGACTCAACTTTGAAATTGTTGCCTCAATGTAGGGCGAGATATCTTCTGGGTCATTTCTTTCCTTCGGAAGTAACTCATTAGACTTCCGTCGCCTTAGATCTTTGAGGGTTGTTGCCTCATCCTCACCCTCTGACTCTGAAATTAAGGAAGTACACCATTTTGTCTTTTTAGGGGATGGCATCTCTTCTGGGTTTTTTTGTACACCTATGGTTCTTCCTTGGGTTCTGCTTTTGCATCGTTTATCCACATTTTCCTCATCACTCTGAGCTTTCTCTTCTTCGACTCCTCTTCTGAGACACCGTGATTTCTTAATTTCTGGATTCGAATGCTGGGGAGTTTGCTTCAAGGATCATTACTTCGTGAATGCTCTTATGTTTAGGACACTGGATCTCCACGAGTCGTGGTCTACCCCCATTAGAGCTTAATTGTGAAGGTTTCCGTGACTGTATTAGGCTGGCATTCATCCTTGCCAAGTCTTTTAGTACTTGGTCTGCAATCCCTAGTGAATTTCTTCTTTCTCCTAGATTTATATTGATTTTCGATCCTGTGTTTTGTGATGCAGTTTTTTTCCTCCATTCATCTTGGGTTGACCATGTCTCAACAATTTTGTCCATTCTGTTAGAGGCATCAGGACCTTAGTTTGCTTTTGATTTAACTAGAGGTGGTTTGTGCATCTCTGCCACCTTTAACCATGCCAATAGTTTTAGTGATGAGCTCGAATTTCGTTGCTCATCCGAGTTCGAGGGTCTTTGATAGTTCGTAATGTTTTTAATCGTGAGCTGTCGCATGTTACCAGTATCTTGGGTCTGCTCGCCGTCCCTCGGCTTACAGGGAGTGGTACAGGGAGTGGTAGACTTCTCGGGCTGCATATTCTCAACCTGATGAATCATTGCCGCACATATTTCAGTGTTCATATCACCGGTCCGCTTATCCTCCGACTTTCCATTCACACCCAGCGCGCTTTCTGCCTGGGCCCCCTCGCCCTTTCCTGGCGTCACGCAAGGTTTACTGTTCTGTATCGCTGGGGATCTTGGTTGCTGATCTCCATTATCTTGCCTCTCTCCCACAGTAGACCCATCATTTTCTTTCTCTTCATCTTCGTCTAGCTCACTTTCATTTTTGATGTCACTTCTTACGTCTATGGTTCCGATCGCAATGTTAGTGCCTCTCTCTCGTATCAGCTGAACCGCCACCACGGTCCCGCGGGACGACTCGGACTCTGGCAACTCGTCACTGAGTCGCGTCCGCTCAGATGAAGCAGCAGACATCATCCCAGATCCTCCCTCTCGGGGAGACACACCCTCCTCATCCGCGGCGGCAGCATCAGAGGTATGCATTGTAAATCTTATTTTTCCATTGAAGTTTTCGTTTACACTTGACATACACACTGCGTTCAGCCCTCGCTTGGCTTGCGCTCGTGTGTTTGCTTTATTTGCGACGCCCCTCGTGGTCATTGACATTATTGGTGTTTAACGGTATTGAGTATGTCTGTGCTGGGCTCGGCACTGCGCTATGGAGGGCAGCCTACGCCTGGTCTCGCGCTTACCCACTTACCCTAGCTCTTACCGTGTTCTTGGGTAGCTGTAGAGTACGGGCGATCACAGTTCGATTTGCAAGCAGCTGCCTTTTCCTCGCGTACCTCTCGAGGCCCCAGGGAGTCCCCAGGGAACACATGCAACACACTCTCGCACACTCCGCTACGCTCCGCTCTGTAGCAGTGGGAGTTTTTAAAGTCTTGCTCCACCTCCAGCCTCCAGCAGTTGTAATGGTAAACAGGCTTGCCAGTCACAGGCAACACACTCTCGCACACTCCGCTATGCTCCGCTCCGTAGCAGTGGGAGTTTTTAAAGTCTTGCTCCGCCTCCAGCAGTTGTAATGGTAAACAGACTTGCCAGTCACAGGCAACACACTCTCGCACACTCCGCTACGCCCATTTCAAGCTATAATATGCCTTCAACCGAAAACTGCCAAATAGCCTCCCTCTGAGTTACTGAAAGGCATTTGTGGCAAAGTAGTATATTTGCAATTAGATCGTAAAGAAAATGTAGAAGCTCTAGGAGTTCAACAGCCAATAGATCAATCATTGATTGTAATAGTGTACCAAAAGAGGTGTGGCAACAACTAGTCGACTTAGACAAGCCCTACAATATCTCAAAAAAAACAATCAATACTACAAAGATATAAACATAGAGGAAATCTTCAAAACAACCCAAATAATTCAAGATTTACCACAAAATGGGCAATTTGAACATGTAGGTCCTGTTAGTGCAGCCAACATTTAAGACCCATATTCAATTTACCCACTACATTCCAAAGATCCCCTAGAAGATGCATTAGAAACATGAAATGCGTCAAGCAAAAGGCTCTCCAATAAGCATATGAGAGAAGTGTAGAGGCACATTCTTTTCCTCTGCTCTCTCCTACAGGATAAGGAGGAAGATATGATGAAAGATCCACACAAATTAGTGCATCAGAATATCGCTCTTTAGGAATGTATTCTTAAGACCCCAGATTTAGACAAAATGTAGAAAACATTTTCCACCTTCTGTTTGAAAGTGAACTAGAAACTCTGTTAGGGAGTTGCACACACGTTAAAAATAGGCTCTAATTTTTTTAAACATATCTGTTACCCAACTGCTTCAAAAGATGAAGTTTTGCAGTCAAGTCACAAATCTCTTGGCAAACATGCGTGGTACAAAAGAATACTGGTTCCGACGTCACGCTAATGTACATTGTATGCTAAGGAACCTACGCCCACCCACATGGTTTGTTACTTTAGGGAATGCATAGGCTACCAAGCCATTCCACTGTATCTGGAATGCGTCGCCCAAGATGCCGGGGGAAGAGCACGGAATATGCATGGGATGGCTTGCACAACTTTTTAAACACTGTAAACCAAATAAAGAGGGACTAGATATAAACACACCAAGAGAACTCTGTTCTCTTGACCCTGTTAATGAGTCAAGGTACTTTCACCATCGCTTCATTGCCATGCTGCACTTCATCTGCAATAAAAACACCCCTCCACTCAGAGAAGTGAAAAACTTCTTTTGGAGAGAATATCAATCCAGAGGAGCACCACACATCCACATGCTTTTGTGGATAAAAAGATGCTACCAAATTTGGCCATGACAGTGATGCCACTGTTTTACAATTTATAAAAAAATGCATTACCTGTGACATCCCTTCAGAAACCACAGACACTACCCTTTAGGAAACGCTCATGTCCTGATTCAATGCCACATCTGAGTTAAATGCTGCCTACTCCTCTTGCTCCTGCACGAGTGCTTTGCTGAGTGTTGTTCAGCTGAGGGACGCTGTTGGATTGATTTCTGAGACTGTGCCCGTATTATAGCAATACTCCTTACTGGGAGCTCTCTCTATAGACCCATGCGAGTGAAACTCAGCCCACTCCTCTTGTCCTCCTATAAAACTTTGAGCACGTGCGCTCCTGCAAGAGTGCTTTTACCAGTGCTGTTCAGCTGAGGGAGGCTGTTGGATTGAATTCTGAGACTGTGCCCGTATTATAGCAATACTTCTTACTGCGAGCTCTCTATGCAAACCCATGGGGTTTGTCTTTTACTGACTTCTGTTAATATCTTACAACCTGTTTTATGAACTCTACTTTGCTCTAAAACACAATATTTATATTGGAGTGAAACTCCGCCCACTCTTCTTGTTCTCCTACAAAACTACGAGCACGTGTGCTCCTGCAAGAGTGCTTTGCCGAGTGCTGTTCCGCTGACAGCCGACAACCCTCTGCAAAGCCTTGAGCACCATGTATCCTAGTGTGCACGTTGAAATCTATCGAATTCTAGAGTCTATTCTATGAATGTATACACTCTCAAAACGAATATGCCCCTGAACAGTATACAACTGGGCACTGATAACTTCTTAACCTCTGAGTTACCGAACATTTCAACGTGGGGGGGAAAAAAAAACCATAATCAAAGACCAACACGTGCGACCTCCCTCGTGTCTGATGTACGGCAACTATGGCTTCCTGTGATTTTGAAACAAAATAACAAGACTACGCCTACTGAAAACACACAAAAGGTATGCTTTTTACCTGAGGAAGCGACACGATCAATAGAACTGAAATCTTCCTTGCTTAACAACCCCGAAGGCTCTGTTACTGATGAGAAAATTCTCTGTTTCAATACTCAGGTTGAAACCGCTTCAAACGTAGAGGATGTTGTGAATATCTGTCAATGCGAAATAATAACATTGAATATGTAACGCTTACCTTGGGCTCCGCGGGAACATCGCTCCTGATAAACTCCACTATTTTTCTCTGGGTGCATGATTTTCTCACTACGCCTTTTCCTTGCGTTCAATAAGCAGAAAATCTGTAGTACATGACAAAACCCAGGCAAGTGTGGATTCTATGTAAAAGCAGTGAATACTCTTCTCACTTGGAACCTCTCCCTCCCTGCTGAGTTCACCTTGCTCACCTCTACTTATGTTATGATGGGCTCTCCATCCTGCTTCTGTACAGGGGCGCAAGTTCTGAAGATGGGCTCTGAATGAATGAGGAGCAAGGAACTAACTCTGATTGGACAGGTACTAGAGAGTTCCAATAACCACAGGAGATGCTAATTAGGATGTTTAAAAAAATACCAGGTAATTATATCGACACCGGGGTGCTAGGACAGTGATGAGGGAAAAGACTCAATTTCTGAAGGAAATGCCACCTACACCAATAATCACCTCACAAGTTCCTATGTGTCTGGGGAAGGGGCAAGGGAGTGAGTGCACCTTCCGCTCGAACAACAACAAAAGGCACCTCCTGTAAAGCTACACGCTATGCAAAATTCTTTCCTCACAAACTAAAATGAAATTTGGAGCACAAGCGTGAAGGAAACTAATGATACTGTTTTGACAATGTGTGCGCCCCAATGTTGTGTACAAACGTAGCTACTGTGACTAAATGCGCCAACTATGGGAAAAAACAATTTGCATTCACAACCACAGCCTTAGTAATGCCTTCAAGAGAGAAGCGTGGCTTAAAGAAGCCCACGTTCGAGAACAACAAGACTGCGCTAATATGAACTGTACATAATAGTTATGCTTGTCATGGGAGCAGTACTTGCGGTAGGTTGGGAATAGTAGAACGGCTTCACTGGATTACTTCCTCACAGAAGAACGCCACTCTCTCACAGGACACACGAAACTAGGAACCGGACTGAGACTCGAACTAGATATGATATGGCATTTGTAACGCGCCTATACACAAGTGTTTCTATGCGCGATAAGGAACTACAACTGAATGAACTGTGAAGGTGGCGGGCACAACTATTTTGAATAACAAGGGTTACAGGGAACAGAAGAATTCCTGTCAGGAACAAACCGCAGTAAGCTTCCGTTAATAAGCAAGAGGACGTGAAGCGCAGCTCAACCGAGGGGAGGGACTTAAATATTCGCAGAGCCCTCACAACTGGAACACTCTGCAGTATTCAGGAACGGCCGCTTGGCGGGAATGCTGGAATTACAATTGGCCACAGTGTCCTTTCTGCTCTTAGCCCAGGAATGATGCGCTGCAGCCCAAGACCTCTTAGGGGAAATTCCATAGAAAGGTCCCGTGGTCATGACAGAATACCAACAAGCAAGAAGCCCTGTGCCCAGGAAAAACATTTGAGTACTCTGAAATAATAAAAAGTAACATCCCAAACCCAGCGAAAACGTACACTTGACTATCCGCTACAGCTTGCAAAGCGACTACGACCACTGAAAGAGTAAAACCTTGTCAAAACATCCCTGACCTAATTAATCTTGAAATTGAAGGGATTGCGCTCGCCATTGCGTCAATGCTGTCCATACAATCACACTTAAAAATCTGATGTGCAAATGGCCAATGACACGCAAAGTGCACTAGGCAATGAACATAATTCCAACTTGTCTCAATCACCTATTCAGTATGGCAACCAGAATATATCATTTGTAAGCAGTCCTGCTCATTCTGAAACCCTATTTGCTAACCCCATGGCTAGACCCTCAATTGGCCTTAGACCGTCTCTAAACTCTTTCCATGAAATAACATTGATGGCAATGAACACAGCCTTATACAGCCTTACCAAGTTATTGGAAAACTTGGACAGAAAAATGAATGAACAGCAAATTATAACACAAACAATATGCTCGAAACTTGAACCACTATCAAGCATGTTCTCAAGTCAAAGGTTATGAAAACTGTGCTAAAAAAACAATTATCAACCAGCCAGGAAATATTTGATAATTGTAAACAACTATTAGACTGCTGTAGTGCTGTACCTGCAAGTGATTGCCCTCAAATCGAGTCAACTGAACCCAAACAAATGAAAACTGCAAATGGAGCTTGAACAACTCCCTCTGAAAATTCTAAACTTGGAAAATCACTAATAAACTGTGGAAATGTTTGCGAGGAGCCTTCTGCTGAAAAAAACGTGCTAGCAAGAGACTCCCCAGAGAACATCGAAATTCCTTCAGATGATCTACACAATATATTCACCTGTTCCAACAAAAGGGAAAGTAAAAAAAACTAAAGAACTCAATAAAATTAAACTAATTGAACAAATAAATAAAAGGAAAAAGAAAAAAATCTAAAACCCCAAAAAAGTCAAAAGAAAAAGCTTGAAATAAAGTACAAAGAACTTTGTTTCTCAAATATCGATAGATGGAGGCAACATATGAGATTGAGCCAACTAATGATACCCAGAAGCAACCTCAACTCGGAAAAATTGCTTCACTGAACTGTGAATCAAAAAATGTACAAATACAAGCAACCTTTCTCCAGATGAGGACCTTATGAATATGTCCACATATTCCATAAATACTATAATAGAAAACGATGAAAATGAAATGGACCTTTCAAATCTCGACATTGATGTGATGGACACAAATGACGAAGGAAGATATGAATCTACATTACCTGCGGAGAATAGCTCAAACTTGAAAACCAATAGCTTCATGATACTCGAACAAAAAAGAGCTAAGTCATCGAAACAAGAGAAGCAAAACTTGAGAGAACCCTCCTAAGTCCCTATGTTATCCAAACTTAAAGACTAAAAAAAATCCTGCAATAATGAAAGAATTGAATCTCGAGCGCAAACTAAGAAAACCACTGATTCAGAAATGAATAACCCGAGTATGGAAGATAATCCTGATAAATCAAGAGGTGATGAACTGAGCAGAGCTGATACATTGCAGATGACTATGCTTGACAGAACAAGAAGAGATCCTTTCCCTAACAGATCCACTATACTGACAAGCTTTTGGGCAACCAATGAGCTCAAAGGAATAGAAACTCGCAACAGCGACTCAATCTACATATCTACATCAAAAATAATATTAAAATGGATACTGCAATCTTAAACATCTCATCTTTTACTGTGAAGTAAAACATATGGAACTGCAAAAAAGCCTTGAATGCGTTAGGATTTGAAAGAACCTTTTTTTTTTTTTTTTATTTATCGTATATTGGTTTGAAAAAACCTTTACAAATTTTCATTATCAAAACATAAAATTGTACAAAAATACATTTTATCATTTTTCACCTCCATTTTAAAACATCATTTTACACATATAATAAGCATTTTACACCCGACAACTAAAAGGACTCACATACAAGTCTTCAATTCTTTTCTTTCTGCTAAAAAAAAAAAAAAAAAAATTACGGTAATTAAGATTCTTTGATTTTTCCTCATCCATAATTGGAGACCTCAACTGTACATAATTCCCTTTTCCATCTAACTACATACATTTGGTCATTTTTCCCAGGGATATATCCATGTGACCACCCATGACAGATTTCCATCCTTCTATGTAACTTTGCATACATTTGCCAAAAACGCTATCACCCTTATTTTTAGTATGATATTACGACCATGTAGCATTTCAAACCAGATTTGCTCTCTAAATACACACGAGGTATCCGTGACAAATTCAGCAAAGTAGGCAAGTCTTTCATTCTTTAGCATGGTACAGCCTAACAGCAAATGTGACAAAGATTCAGGAAGATCTTCAGACTTGCAGAATCTACATACTTTCAAATTCTGTGGGATCAATTTTCTTATTGCACATATTTCATTGGTATTCATTACATTCATTCTGAATCTCATAATACTGTATCTCAAATTCCGTGAAGGACATTTTACTAGGTATTGCTCAGGTATTGGGAACCATTTCCAGACCGATAGTACTTGCGCATACAGTTTTGAGTTTATTATTACAGAATTATTCGCAACCCAATCGAAGGCTTTGATCATTGTTTTGATTTTATCAGGTCTTTTTAAGAGGACATTCACTGTAACACCCATATTTCTCAGGATCTTTTCCACCTCTGCCTTCAAGTTAGACATATATGTCCCCGTATCATTCCTACAAACTTGGTATATTGAATTCTGTTTGGCAAGAACACATTTTCTATAAATCATCGCTTTTTTGCAATCCATGCAGCATTTTAATGAATAAAAACCAAACTCATATCTTATTAACTCCATCGGTATACATTTTGGCAGAAAAAATAGTAGCTTTTTCCAAATTCTTGATTCAAAACTTTTTAGCTGTAAAGCTTCTTTCTCTGGGTAGAATTCAAGACCATAAGACAGTCTTGGTACCACCTTCATTAGGTAGAAATCTCTACAGGCATTCATCGAAAATTTACCATACTTGCTTTCAATAACTCTCATTTGGTTTGCCGCATCAGTGGTTTTTGCTTCCAAACATTGTTTCACAAAACTATATGACATATTACTAACAAAAGAATAACCCAAGTACTTGAATGCATTCTGTAGGGGGACTGCGATACCCTCAACATACCAAACCGGATTTGCACATTTCTTTTTACTTTCACCTAGGTTAATTACCACTGTTTTCTGCGGATTAATTTTCAATTTCAGATCACTTATAAATCTAACAAAAGCATCAATAAGCCTCTGAAGACCAATTTTAGTTCTGTCAAAAAGAATGAAATCGTCCGCATAAGCCAACCATTTAATCTCAATTCCACCAACCCTGGGGGATAATAGGCCCGCAGGGTCCAGTCTAGCATTCGCACCAGAGACGTATAGGTTAAATAAGATTGCTGCCAATGCGCAGCCTTGTTTCAAACCATTCTTTGCATGAATTTCCTTAGACATCAGTCCATCATTATTAAGTCGCACCTTTAGAGTTGTGTTTGAATACAGGTGCATGATCATGGAAAGTAAGCCGCCCTCTATGTTTAACCTTGCCAATTTCTGCCATAAAAGAAGCCTATCCACCGTATCAAATGCAGCCGAAAGGTCCATTGAGGCAGCACAAATTGGTCCATTCCCCTTTTTGGATCTTTGATTCTGCATAATTGTAAGTACTAAGCCCCCAGCATCAGTTCCTAAGTTTTTACGAAAACCCATCTGTCTGATATCTAGTATATCTTTTTCTTCCATCCATTTTAATAGACTCTCTAGAATTATGGCCGAAAAAATCTTTGTCTCTATATTTAATAAAGATATTGGTCTGTAATTAATCCGTCTACATTGCTCCCTTACATCCTCAACAGGTAATTTTTGTTTTTTTATGACACGGAGATCTTTGTTCAACCATGCCCTTTGCATCTTAATCTCAAGATCAAAGGCGTGCCTATGATTTTTATCTTTTAGCGCTATTCTGGCTGTTGGTTGCTCCACCTTGGCCATGATTGTACCCAAGAGCTCACTAAATTTGTCACCCGAGTATTGGGTCTTTTTTACCTCCATAGTACGTTTCTCAAAATCATGCATCATCATAGCATTAAATTTCGCTTTTTTTTTTCATGTTCCACTTAATTCTCGAACCTCTGACATTAACAGTTGTTTGGGCACAATATGCTTTGGTAAGGTTATTTTGTTTCTTTATATTTATGTTCATTGATAACATTGCATGATCACTTTCTAAATTGTCTTCCACATGCATACTGGTCCTATTACCAATTAGATGTTCGCTTGCGAAAATGAAATCAATAATTGAGGAAAGTCCACGCGCCTTCCAAGTGGGTTTGTCATTAAACAACCGTATCAGCCCCCATGAGTTTGCAAAGTTACACCATAGGGCTCCTCTCTTTCGTTTATTATCTAGTCGCCTTCTTTGGTTGCAACACCCACTTAATCTTGCTGCTCTTTCGCTACTTGTTACATCGCAATCCGCATTTAAATCGCTTGCTAGAATTATCAAACCATTTGGGGGTAGCCACTATCCATTCATCTAGCAGTACATTCAGGTCGTACAACAATTTTTCAAGCATACGATCATCATTTTCCACATCATTCCAATAGATATTAATGATCATGAGGTGAATAATGTTCTCTTTAGTTAGGATTTTAAAATTGGCCATTAGGCATGACTCATGTACATGCGTCTCTTTTATCAAAGATATATCTGGGTCATTACGGTACGGCGACCTCTCGTGCCCTTCGTACCAGGCAAACAGAGGACAACAAACCACATGCCCAAGTTTCCTGTAACAAAACAAAGTCAAATTTCTCTAAATTCATACATACTTTTTTGTTTTGTACCAGGTGTGTGTGTCCTCTAGAATTCCAGGATATCAATTTAAAAAAGCTGTCATCGCTAAAGGGATTTACCCAATCCCTTTAGTTGTTCCAAAGTATCTCTAAGAGAGTTCGCCATCAATCTCCATTCATCCATTTCACTTAGGGTTAAATGCTCACCTCCTGCTTGATTCGCCGCCCTATATTTCTCTCTTGTATTATTATTTCGGGGGTATTGCTCCACATATCTCACACGTGTATTCTCACCATGATCAACATATTCATACGTATCAAACCCCCTCTTTTGCAGGGCCCCGGCTTCCTTGAGTATAAGAGCTCGCACCATGGGCGAAGTGATCACTAAACACACAAAGTCCATCCTATGAGGATCAATAAAGTCCACTAGCTGAATATCGCATGAGGATACAAGAGTTAATTCTGGTATCTCTCTAAACAAATTCAAGATATAAGATCTATTTAAGATTTGAAGTAACCACTAAAAGATCATATACAACTACTAGAGAAAGTGAAACTAATCATCATCCCTCTGAAAGATATAATGTAAATGGAACTAAAAGTGAATGGGCCTCATTCCGAGTACGGCGCTAACCAATGGCGCTATTAACGCCTTGGTTGACGCCGTACCCGGACCGGCAGCGCCTTGGTGGTTGGCGGAATTACCGCCCCATTCCAAGGTTGGCGGGGCGGTAATTCCCCAATCCCCATTTACCCTTCCCCATTCCCATTCTTGCCCCATAGGGCATAATGGGAGTGGGGAAGGCGTCAATTACGCCACCGTAAATTACGGTGGCGTAATTAACATCAAGGTCCCTTAGCGCCATGGTATTTAACGCCTGCTAAAAGCAGGTGTTAAAAGCACCATGGCGCTAAGGGAACTCGGAGTATGGCGGTAAGGGATTACCGCCACCGCTCTCGTTAGCGGTGGCCGCTATCCCTTACCGCCATACTCGGAATGAGGCCCAATATCAATTACGAATCCATTGTGAGGGCCCCAGAGGAAATTTACAAAGAAGTTCATTCAAAACCCAGCAAAGACAGAGCAATCGACAAAATGATCTTGGCTCCAAGAAGCGATAGAGAAAACCAATCTTAGAAGCGAGTAATAGAATGATACAAGCACCATTGAATGTCAAATTATGGAACACAAGAGGATTCAAGCATTTGCTAAACAAAAATTCTGTATGTCCTCTAGAAAATTATAAGCTCATTTTACTACAAGAAACATGGATTACGTCGCAGCCTGTAATTACCAACTATGAAATATGTTGGATTCCAGCACTGAAAGAAAAAAAGGAAGACCAATGGCTGATTTGCTAGCTGCCCTATGCTTGGATTCTGGGGGGAAAATAACCCCATGGATATCACCACACCCATGCATTCAGTTAGCAAAAATAGAATTTGGAGAGGAAAAACCATCCATCATTAAATAATATCGTGGTACTAAGTTTATACTGGAACACTGTAATTACTGCCGATACTCTCTTCCTAAAATATATCTGACCTACTGGACATGACTGAAAAAGAGCCGTTGCACTATTCAATAATCATTACTGGAGATCTAAATACAAACTGCATTGCTGCAAGCTACAAATCATTATCTCTGAAAGGTAGAAACTGGATGAGATTAATGAAAGAGGAATTTCATCATTCTTAACGGCAGCATATCTCCTGCACTGAGTTTAAAACCTACCTGGAAAAGGAAAGCGGCAAAATCTATAATTGACTACGCATTTATATCAGCCCAAAATGTAAACGCAATTTAGCCCTTCAGGATAATTGACATGACGCAGAGTGACCACAGCATGATGGATATTACCTGGAACCTTCCCCTGGCCCTTAAAACCACCAAATACCAGGGTAAACTATCACTAAATAATGGTCAGAACGTGCTCAAATGGACATCTGAACATCTAGACCTATTACTGAAAAGGGTATTACAAGAAAATAACCAAATAAACAGTAAACTAATATCAACTGATGTAATTCCTTACAACCATTTTTGAGCACTTTTGCATGAACAACCTTGCTCTCCTCGAAGACTCAACTTTATACATAAACATATCTTGGAACCTGATGTTGAACTATTAAAAACAGAAATGAAACAAAAATTGAGAAAACTAAGAATGTTAACATTAGAACTACGTATAAAGGAATTAAGAAAATAACGACAAAGTATAAAAATAACATCAAACAAATATCAAAAAATAAACCAGTTAGAAACGAAAACATGTTGAAAGCACTTTGTTCCAAATTTAGTGCATGTATATGGCGCATGTTAAAAACACATAAGAATGGAAACAAATCATTAATCCTAAATGCCATAAGTGGAAAAAAATTGTCTGATCACTATAACAAACTATTCAATTCTACTGAAATGAGTAAAAACAAATGTGAATCATCTGACTTCCATGAATTAACTACAGACCGATTGGATATTCTATTAGAAATTAAAAAATTAAGTACCTCCCAAGCACCAGGACCCGATGTCATCTCCAACGCCATCATAAAACATCACCCCAAGAAATAGGCCTAAATCTTATACAACATTTATCAGACCGTGATTTTGACCAGATCAATACCATCTACATGGAAAGAGTCGACTCTGATACCAATATTTTAAAAAGTAGACAGAAGTAACCTTGCAAACTATAGACCCCTTGCACTTCTTGACACTGCTGGACAAAATTTCGCAACATTTCTGTTAAGAGACTTAAAAAGATGGCTCAATAGAGTCAATTTAACCGACCATTACCAATCTGGTTTTATTACAGGAATTGGAACCAGTCCCAATCTATTTATAATTTCAGATTTAAAATAACAAGCTAAAAAATCTCAGACTCCATTATACATCTCATTTGTTGACTTCCGCCAGGTGTTTGACGCAGTATGCAGAACTAAACAATGAGAGAAACAAAAAAAAAAGCAGCTTGTCCAAATTACATAGTGAATGCAATAGGACAACTCTATACTGCCACAGTCATCAGAATTAAACTGGATGAAAATGGTCTTTTATCTGATCCAACAGCAACATCACAAGGCTTGAAACAAGGCTGCATACTTGCAGCGTCCCACTTTAACTTCTACATTAATGATATAAGCTCACAATGGTGGGAAATCCAATCGCACCCTCTGAAAATTGGAAAACAAATAATTTCGTACTTACTTTATGCCGACGACCTGATATTAATCGATCAGACACCCACAGGATTACAGCGACAACTAACAGCATTGCAGAAATTAATAAATAAACTGGAAATCAACAGACAAAACTAATATCATGCGCCTATTTAACAAAAAAGGATACGCCAAAAACAGTGGATTCAAATGGTTTCTCAGCAAAGCGTGCCTTGATGTTTTATCAGATTACAGATATCTTGGAATACATTTTAACAATAATAATGGTGATACTCCTTATAAAATCACATTAAAGCTAAGATGAAATCACTATCATTGCAAGCAAGAATAATTCAAGCTGCATATGGGAAATGTTCAATAATGCCATCAGTCGTTTTCTATAACCAGAAGGTGATACCCACAGTGATATATGGAGCCGAAGCGAAGCCCCCCCCAATACCAGCCAAGATGGAACTACATCAAAGGCCTTTTTTGGAAAGCCTTATTGCCTGTGCCAACTAGTTTCCCATTTGTGATAATTCGGGCATGAAATTGGTCTAACATCATTAAAAAGCAGTGTGTGGTGGAACATGATATCTTTATACAGAAAATGTTTAATGCCAGATGCATACAAATCAACTATAATCCCGCTAATTTCTGAATGCATAATGTCAGAAAACTGCAACCACTTAGTAAAATGGAACAACCACTGTCAAATGCTGATGTAACAATAGAAAAGCTAGTGACTAACCCAGACAGTGCAACAAAAAGAAATTATGGGACTATGATTGGTCTCAGACCTTAACTGAATCCAGAGCCTATAAGATCTGCCCTATATCTAATCCCTCTTTGAAGAAAAGAGGTGAATTACCGAAATACTTACAAATATTTCCAGGCCCCAGTAATCAAGCTCAATTAATGCATCTAAGATTCGACCTTTGGCCAACCAAAAAAGTCCTAGCACAACGACAAAAAGTCCCAGATTTTTGTACAAGAAGCAGATTCTGTAATGACATTGAAAATAACGAAACACTTGAACATCTACTGACAGAATGTGAAACATTGGCTGAACTACGAAAACGCTTTTTTTTAGGGATTATAGAAATATTGATCAATTGAAAATATGGAATATGATAATTGATGCAGAATCAATATCCTTGAACATTAAAACAATAAGATTTCTTGATGATCTAAAACTATAACTGCAAATAGAGAAAATGTCTTACTAGGACTGATCAACTACTGTGGAAATTCTAAAATAAAATATAAGAATAATTTGGGTAATGTTGACAACCATGATAAGAGATGCATCTATATCAGGATTTCGATTACTTAAGATGCACTGTTGTAGATCATACATTGCCATAGTTTTAACTAGATGATTATTAATGTTTTATATCACTGACTAATATCTTTATGCAAACTTTTTTCATTTTACTGAGTTAGAAAAAAAGCAAACAATATGTGAAAGGCTTAATTTAAGCCAAATCACTGAAACTAAAAAAAAGAAACCTCAGATGGTGACCTACATATGCAAATGTTACGCTTTCAAAAACATAAGTGTGGCAAATACTGCTGCCAATGATATAAAGACAGGTAAATACTATACCAAATGTCGCTTTGGATTCCCTCAACCATTTTCCACAACAGGACAAGTAAATAGCTTAATGTCTTCTGTTAGACACAGTGTAAAAGGGAAATACCCTTAAAACACATGCAACATTAAGTGAGATGAAGCATCCAAGTACATCAATGATTACAATGCAATCATTGCCCTCTTATGGAATGCAAATATAAACATCCACATACATTGCAGACAATTCCACTGCAGTTGCAAGATATGTCACAGCATATCTCACCAAAGCTGAGAAAACAGAGCTAAAAGACCTCTGGAATGACATATCTGACAAACTACTCACAACAATGATACAGCTGATCTCCCATAGAGAATGCGGGTGCTACGAAGCTGTAGACCGTTTAACATGAACCGCCTTATATGACAAATCGGAACACATGTTCTGGCTAAACCTTGCTCCAGCTTCATCCCGAAAAAGATTACTAAAACCCTACCAGTAAATAGAAATAATAGCCACAAATGATCCCAACAGCCAGGCCATTTAAAAAAATATTTCGCCACATATTACCCAAACCAAAGTACTAGTTTGGAAAACATGTGTCTAAACGACATGTTCCAAAAATACTCCTACAAAAGCAATGTCACACCATATGAGACAACTGGCAAATATTCAGTCTCAACTTTTGAAGGAAGCCTAAAACCTAAGAAACCCAGCCTAATTAATCACATAAAATTATCATTTAAATCTCTGCAACATAGAGAACTTTATCACATGGCCCTACTACAGATTTTTAAACCTTGGATAAAAGAAGAATTATTAGCTGAACATGACTCATTTGAAGCTGCATTCAAAGCAAATGAAAGCAGGTATAACAATTTCAAACAATACAAACAAATGTTGGACAATGAACGCCAACAAGAGGAAGACATTGAAGCTATACTAGATAAAGACACTCCTGACAGCAGTCAAGCTTCCCTTACATGAAGCCAAGAACCACTTCGAGAAGCACACATTCTAAATGAAGCCCAAATAGCCATGACTGAGTTAGAAAATACCATGTATCAATCTAAACAATCTGAAAAAAAATATCAGTGATCAAAGCACAGCTAAATGATGAACAACTCACCATTTATCTAGAAGCCACTGAAGAAATTGAGCATGGTCTTAAACATGAAACTAAAACTTGCAGCTGTAAAAATGGTAAACCTCTGCTCCTTTAAGT
Source organism: Ambystoma mexicanum (assembly GCF_040938575.1). Classification (NCBI taxonomy): domain Eukaryota; kingdom Metazoa; phylum Chordata; class Amphibia; order Caudata; family Ambystomatidae; genus Ambystoma; species Ambystoma mexicanum. Next base: position 875,388,866 of record NC_090936.1, read on the forward strand.
TTTGAAGCTGGTTCTGGTAAAATGTTCTTAATTAAAATAATCAGCACTTTTCTACAAGACTTAACAAACAGCAACGTTTCAGTGGTTGTAACAGCCCCCACAGGTTCAGCTGTCTACTACATAGGAGGTGTAACTTTACACTCTCATATGGGAAGCCAAAGATCAACTATTAGCGCTAGGTTTCATTCTTTTATTGGGCCCTACAAATCCATCTGAGGGTCCATGTCTGGATTGAATCTGTCTTGAAGGAGATCAAGAACCCTATGAGTGATAGAGAAGCGAAAACAGTGAAAAATGTTCCCGTCAAATGCCATTGTAATTGTGATTCCAGAAGTTAACTTCCGTACAGGGTTAATAATGAACGTTCCATCAGTCTTGCTCATGGAATACGCGAGGGTTCCGCCACCTACTTAATAACACGCAAGACCCCTTCATTAACTATGATATGATTCTTTTACAAGAAACCTGGCTTATGGCTGCTCCCTCCTGGGAAAATCACTGCATACATTTCTTGCCAGCAATGAAGGGAGAGAAAGGTCGGCCGATGTCTGGCCTTTTGACGGGCTCCAATTTGACCTCGAATACCAGCATATTATTTACATATTCTCCAAATTCTTTCATCCAACTAACGGTCATAGTAATCGAGAAAATCTTGTACGCAATAGTTAACTTATACTGGAATCCCAAAGGCATTGAAGATCGAAAGTTTTTGACGGATTTCTCCACCATGCTGGACTTTATTGTATCAGTTCCGAATATTCAGCATACTATTGTTGCTGGTGACCTCAATCTGCACCGCCTACAAGAAAAACATGCGACGAAAAATTCGAGAAAAAGATTGTGGGAAAAAATAATGTCAAATAGAGGGTTTTGTATGCTGAATGGGGGCAGACTAGACATAGGTGTGCTTGATCATACGTGGCAATAAAACTCTTCAAAAGCCACAATTGATTATATTTACACAGATGATCGACTGTTCTCTAAAATCCAAGTCTTTAATATTGACTCAAATCCAAATAGCGACCATTGCATTCTCTCTATCAAATGGCTGTCCACTGTCATACACACTAAACATAACTCCATGGTGATCCCCAGACAATTGTCCATCTCAAACCAGCTAAATCGTCTATATTGGAATGAAACTAGTCTTAGTCACTTCGACAACTCTCTGCGAGTTGCCTTTTGCCACTTGCGGAATGCTCCAGCTTCCATTGATACTCCCTATTATGATTTGATGCAATATTTTCCAGACATCAGAACTCATAAAACACTGACCCCCTAGGCTCACTCATTGTTTTGACATAGAAGCGCAAAATAAAAAAACTGAATTTCGACTTCAAAAAAGGAATGCGCTAAAGCTTCCACTGAGAGTTAGATATGAAACATTACACAAAGTTAAAACTACATACAGAAACTGGCGGCGCCACCATCGTAGCAAACTTTTCCAGCGCGATGGAGAGCTGATGTTAAAAATCACTCGAGACAGGAACTCGGCTCAAATTTGGAAAGTTTTAACGAACGCCATATCGCCTGTGCAGGCGATGTCCCAAATTCAGAGTGTTCCTGAAGCGAGTTGGGTACATTATTTTTCCAAAATGTATGCTCTTCCACCGAACTCTATGCAATATCCTAGGACACTTCCTTATATACCATTTCACATTGACATAATTAAGTCTGATATATTTTATCAACAAAATAAGCCATTCCAGAGCTCCGGGTCCAGATGGCCTATCCAATAAAAATTTTAAACAGCATCCTGAGTTGTGGACATCGATTTTTGTATCAAATTTATGAGCATATAAATGATACGCAAGAGATTCCGGTCTCGTGGAAACACTCCCTAATTGTTCCGAGCCACAAAAAAGGAGACCGGAGTCTACCTGAGAACTACAGACCCATCGCCTTATTAGATGCCCCTGGAAAACTATATTGTCGCATTATATTACAAGAACTTAACAGATGGACTTCAGCTGATCTTAAACGAGACCCGTTTCAATCTGGTTTTGTGGCGGGCTTGGGGACCTCGATAAATCTAATTACGCTAAATATGCTAAAGTCGAAATATGCCAAGATTAATCAACCATTATATATGGCATTTGTAGACTTTCGTTTAGCATTTGACTCAGTGGATAGAATGTTACTATTTCAGAAACTTCAAAATTATGGCTGCCCATCGTCAGTATTAACCATAATCAAAAAGCTTCATTCAGACACAACGATGCAAGTGAGACTATCTCTTGAGGGTTTATTAACTGCGAAATTTGTGACACTGAGAGGCCTAAAACAAGGGTGCATTTTAGCATCAACATTATTCAATCTGTTCCTATTAGATATAGGAATCTCCTTTGAGGAAGCACTCTCCGATGCTCCAAGTTAGGGTCCCAAAAAATCACATGGCTTTTGTATGCCGACAATTTAGTCTTAATTTCACAAACCCCAAAAGGACTGCAAGAACTACTAAATAAACTAGATGAGTATGTCGGCAATAACAATCTGACTATCAACGTGAGTAAAACGCAGATAGTGACCTGTCGAAAAAAAAAGAATACAACAATGTCCAATTTTCAATGGTTTTTGCAGAAAGTACCTCTAAAAATTGTAACTAATTACAATTTTTAAGGTCTTCCCTTTTCAGGCTCTGTAAAAAATCAAATTTATGCAGACACATTAAAGGCAAAAACTATGATTTTAACATCTCAAGCAAGAATAATACTGCACAAATATGGAAAATTCACATCTACTCATGTTGTCACTTTTTACAATCAAAAAGTCGTCCCCATTCTTTCTTACGGAGCTGAGACTTTTACACCACAGCTCAGATCATATTGGGATCACCTTGAAGGTAAATTTTGGAAAGCAGTGTTCTGCTTACCGTTGTGTACCCCGATTTGTCTATTAAGGTATGAATTAGGTTTGATCTCACTTTCTGCTTCGGTCCTATGAAAGATGTGTAACTTCTATCGCAAATGTTTGCTAGGAATTAATAACACAAACATTTTGCGATCAGTGGCGATATATCTTTGCACATCTCATGATGCATTCCCTAAACAGTGGGTAAAAGTCATCCTGAACTCGCTAGTTGATGCTGACATTTCAATTGAGCTGTTAATTACTAATCCCGACAAAGCAAAGAAAAAAATCTATTGGCATGATTGGATTGTGACGCATCAACTGTGTACAAGTTATGTAGATTTTGATATAAACCTTTTTCCCCCTAAAAAGTTTAAACAAATGGCCCATTACCTCATAAAGTGTCCATCACATTATGTTCGAGCAGAAATGCTAAGATTACGGTTGAATCTTCATCCAACAAACCAGATCTTAGCTAGGCGTGGATTAATTCCAAAAAATCATCATTACTGCCGATTTTGTCAAAACTGCAAACAAGTGGAAACACTATCTCATTTAGTAGTTGAATGTTGTGCATTGTCTGGGCTCCGAGAACACTACTTTCGCAATTTATTGCAAATATTTTGCGATCGATCGACCTGTGAAATATGGACGATTCTGATCACGAGCAATCGAACTGTGATTCACATTGCATTACCGCAATTTATAAAAACAATTCTGCCATATGAATTCTGGTCTTAAGATAACCCCATACATTTTCGGTTAAGGCTCCTTTTAACAAGTAGTTTACTAAATACAAAGTGCTTTGTTATTCTTTTTTATGAGATGTTACACATCGGTCTAAACTGAAATTTTATTTTTAAACATTCCTTTTAGTTTTTGGTTTCTCCCTTTAGTGTGTTTTAATGCTGTCAATGATAATAATAATAATAATAATGGGGTTATTGTATTTTGGTATGCTTATGCAACAATAGTATGTCATTTTTCTTTTGTTAATATCTAAATTATGTTGTAACAAAGTCTCCTTTTTTGTAAGGTTGAATTCTTTCAGCCAATCAAAATAAAAAATAAAAAAATAAAAAGTAACTTTACACTGACTACTACTCCTCCTAGTAGAACACCAAACAAATTAGAATACTACAAATGATCAGCAGAAGCTGCTACTGAGGTATGCAGAATTCTGAAACCAATGAAAGTGCTCCTGACAGATGAAGTAAGCATGGTTTCCAACCTCATGTTGGCTTTAATGAATCTCAGAATGCAAGAAGTCCTAAAAACTGTCTACGAAGAACTGTTTGGAGGACAACACGTAATTTTTTACGGAGACCTCCTGCAGTTAACACCAGTAAAGGTGAACCTATGTTTAATACATTAGGACACAAACAATGCCGTAACCCACTTGGCAGCATTGAAAAAGTAAATCTCTGGCAACATTTTCGCTACAGAGAACTAACTCAAAACATGTGTCAGTCTGCAGAACCCACCTATGCTAACATTTCTAAAAGCATTAGAACTGGTCTGCTTACTAAAGATGCAAACTCCATCTTAAATAGTAGACTAATCCATAAACTGTATGGGCAAAACACATCTGCTTTGAGGTCATGGAACAATTAACTCACCCAAATATAAAATGCATGTCTTTAATGCCAATCCTTGCAAGTTGCAGTCATTTCAATGATACAATGTTGAAATGCAACCAATAGTGCATACCAGCTCCACAGACAAACTTGAAGTGCATGGCTGTGTCAACAATCACCAGCACCAGTAAATAGCTTAGCAAAACATATCTCCAACACAGCTGGATTAGAAAAAGTATTAACTCTGTGTCTAAATGGCAGAGGAATCCTAAAACGTAACTTTGACATAGAACAAGGTTTAGTCAATGGAGCATTTGGTACAATTGTTGGCTTCCAAACATATCCACATGAGAACAGCATTCAGTTTGTCAACATCCACTTTGACAAACTTGCAGAAGTTAAGAAAATAGGCTGCACAATAGCATGTTTCCTTCTTTTCAAATACACGTGCGTACACAGAGAACAATTCTCTCTATCCCCTGCATATGCTGTCACTAGTCACAAATCACAAGATCTAAGCCTAGTTCATGCATTGATTGACATTGGCAGCACAGCCTTCAAAGAAGCACTTTCACGTTTATATACACTCAGTGGTCTATTCCTTGTTATCTTTGATGCAAAAAAAGTCAACGCTGAGATTCCTTGCATCCTAGAATACAACAGGCTACGTGCATTGTACACCCCCTACATAGCTATATACCCTGTACCTGAAAAAAGAACAGAAAAGTCATACAAATAGAGCCTATACAAGATCTCTCAGCAATACCACTGAAAAAACTAAAAACTGCTGGTCTATCAAATAATACAACCACAAAACTCTCTAGTCCAAAAACTACTGCACATCTATCACACGAGAAAGAGACAAATGTCTCTTCTCAAAAAAACAACTACAGGCCCATCAAAAGATACAAAAGCAGAACTTTCTGGTGTGTTTAAAATTTAAATTCAGAAACACAAGTGGAGTAACTTGCTATGCAAATGTATCAATCTTCTCTTCCAATTGCCACCATTTGTACACAACATTTACTGAAATGGCTCTGACCAGTTGTGTTTACAAATGCTCTTAATTCATAGAAGTGCCACAAATAATCTTGACAACACTCATTGTCTCAGATATAAGGCAAGAATCAGACTATTGTGCAGGATTGGTAAATGTCACCTTAAAGAGGAAGATCCACAAGAATTAATAATGTACTTACTACTAGTACTAGAAAACAAAAACATCCCTAGAAATGAAATCTTGCAGATTTCATACACGTGAAAACATACATGCACTCTCTGCAACCATGTTTGACATGAGCACATCCCTAATGTATCCATACCAAATTGTGAATCCATTCCATTTCAGTAGCTTATCTAAAATGCAAATCATAGCATATTATGCCCTTTTTGCAAATCAGAGAATCGGTGCAGCATAAAAATAAACTCACATGGCCAATATGTCATACTAATGCTTCTAAGGTACACTACTGATGGTACCATAAATAACTGTAAGCTCACTAGGTTCACACACGGACAAGTATCTCTTGGCAAGAAAACCTCCACAACAGTAGGCATAATCTACCACACTGGTGCCACAAACACTTCAGGCTACTATACTGCATATGTTAACAAAACAGGTGGTTGGTTTAAATGTAACGACACCAAAGCATAGGTTACGATCAAATCTAACAAATGCCTATTTAATATTTCTTCAACCAATATTTGCTCACTAACGTATAGTACAATAAACTGTTGGAATACACCAATGGGTATCTAACTACATCCGTAATACCACAATAGTAATTTTAATATCAAAAAGAGTTACTTACACCGACTGGTATCTAACTACTTTAAAAATCCCTTTTAATTCTAATACACTGCACGGACACACATTCATACCTATTCACGCATACTACATACACACCTTTCTCTCATTTGCATGTGCACCCATACAGAACATTCACAATGTACTGTGATTCATATGTGCACTTACACCCTTGTATGCGCACATACATACACAAATAGGGTTTTATTTTTTACCTGCTCCAGCTCTGGACTCCTCCCTACTCGAGGCCCTCAGACTCCCACCCACTAGGCAGACAGGAAACTGGAAGCAGGAGGAGGTTCTTTCTTTTCCCCCCCGACATGCGCAGTGGAGCTCAAGTGGCAGAAAGTATAGGCTGAGGACTTCTCGATATGCAGGGAGACACTAGAGATCCTTAGTTCCGCAGCCTGTTTGCCAAAAGGGCCATCTAAGGTTGGAAAAGCAAAATACTGCTAGCCTGACGTTTTGGGCATGCAAAATGGATTGCAGATTGTAAGTGGAAACGGTTTACCAACTTTTTCTGGCTCTGTTGCTACTCCGTAATGGATGGTGCGATGGCACCCCGTCACCCATTGCGGACAAGCCACCACTGGGGATGCATATCAGTTGACCACCAGGTTTAAAGAATGTACATGGACGAGATCATAAGTTAGAGGAAACACGCTTTCAGTTTTCCTATTTAAAGTAGCATGTAACCTTATTAGTTTCGAGACATTACAATATCAATACTATTTGGCAACTAGCACAAGGGCTGAAATGGTTAATGAGACAACTGGTATACAGAAATGAGTACACAGATAAACCAAGGCATATCACACGTAACATAAGAGCTACAAGGTGGATCACGCGAGACAACCAATAGAAGGAATGCTTCATCGAGACGGTTCTCGTTTCAAATCATTAAGAGGAGGTCCATGAAACCGCCAATAGATTGCACCCACCTGAAGGATGTCATTTGGGGGAGTTGCTACCCCTGCGGTCATTTGGGGCAGTTGATACCCCTGAGATCTCCTTTGCTACCCCTAAAAAAAGAACAAACATTTTTTTAATGCAACTCCTGGGTTGTGGCCAAAACCATGTGGCTCTTTGTTTCTGGAGTGGCTGGCATTCTTGTTCACGCCTCTTAAAAAACAGGGGGTTCCACAATTGCAACACTGAGCAGTGACCCTAAATAAGAAAGAATAGGAATAACACATAATTTGCCTTTCTGGAATTCTAAATAATAATTGCTAGACTCATTAAAGGTTTATTTCAGGCACACTTCAGGGGCTCGCTGATTTAGTCTGTCCTTAAACACCTCAAATGCAGACTAAAACGTCCAAAAAAGCATTTACAGTAGAATAAGCATTTCAGACTGCATTTTGCTTTTCGCAAGTTACAGTTATAGCATTTTTTTTTTTGCAGTTGTCTGTTAAGAGCATCATACATATATGTATATATATAAACTGGTCAAGTGGCACAGCGAGTAGAGCGCTCGCAATGACATCCGTGCAGAGGCTGCTCAAACTCAGCCTTTCATCCTTCTGAGGTCAATAAATGAGCACCACACACCGTGGGTAATAATAAGCAGCGCTCAGATACCTGAGGGTTCGTAGCGCTATATAAATGCCAAATTATTATTATTATTATTATACAACCTTCCATCTCGGTGTCCTCGGTCACTTGACAACATCCTTATGCCTAAAAGCTTGTGTACAGTGTAGAAATGTTTGACCACAGTACATCAAGTGGCCATTCATTTCATTGTGCCACAATTAATGCAAATTGTAATGTGCCAATCTTTCCCATCTCCCCGGCATGCTGTTCAGGATGTTTGTTTGCATGTATGAGCTAACGAGTGCCCAGAATACGGGGTGATGCGAGTGCGATGCTTTCCCTATTTTCCCAATCTCTTGATTTATTTAAAATCACGCACCTGACGAAACTAATCGTATCAGCCTCTATCTAAATCTGCCTGCCTCTACTCTCCGCCCTCTGCAAATTATCCAGAACAGGACTGCAAGACTTGTCCTTAACCTCAAGCACAGAGATCGTATCTCTCCAGGACTGAAATCTCTGCACTGGCTCCCAGTGGCTGCGAGGATTAAGTTCAAAACCCTCTGCATTGTACACAAGGCCTTCTGGGGTCTGGGACCGAAATACCTTCAACTCTCTCTACCTAAATATCTCCCTTCTCAAGCTCTTCGCTCATCTGCCTCCAACTCCCTTAGGGTCAGTTTCTTCTCCAAGCAACGAGTTGGTGGCAGATTACTCTCTTCAGCAGGGGCCTCTCTCTGGAACAGCCTTCCTGCCTCCCTGAAACTTGAGGAGAACCATCTCCGGTTCCGGAAACACCTCAAAACCTTCCTCTTTGCTTCTGCTTTCTCTCCTCCTCTCCCTTGCTGAATTCCTGACCGAAATTGCACTGGCTACCTGGCTACCCTTTTGATCTCTGGCCCAAGCCCCGTCAATTACCCACCTGCACTACCTCCCTGGCACCCCCTGCACTTGGGGACCGTTTTCTGTATCCTTTTAGTCCCCCCTACTAGCACTTACATTTGCACTTCCTTGCACTTGCCACTAGCTGGCTGTTTATTTGTCATATTTATTCCACTTCCCATGTACTGCACTTCCCCTCTCCCTTCCCCCTGCGCACTTTTCCTTTCCCCCCTTCCCATGCACTTGCACGATCTGAATGACACCTGGCCTAGTAGGATCGTTGTTTGTCTGCCCATTGTCCCCCCCCTTGCCTCGTCGCGCCTTGAAACACTTGTGTATAGGAGCGTTATAAATGCCATATCACATCCTATCATATCGTATCTGGGCACAGATGCGTTGAATGAATGCGACTCATCTATCCGTGACACGCTTATCAATTAGAAACATTTCACCAGTCAAAACTGCTTAAGATATAACAGTTAGCAGAAGAGAAGTCTTCACCGCCTTTCGGAACGAGATACGAGTTTTATGTTCCTGAATGGTTCTCTGGAGGCTGTTGCAAAGTTTTGGACCATAGACTCTTTGGTCTCCTTTATTCAGCTGTCTCGACCGTGGCAGTTGTAGCAACAACTTATCGCATGAGCGAAGTTGGCGGCCTGGAGTGTAAGTCTTGATTTTATCCACCAGGTAGCTAGGTGCTTTCTGGTTCACGAATTTGAACATGAGACACAGAATCTTGAAATCTATGCATTCTTTCACAGCTACCCAATGAATAGATTGTCTTAGTTTGGAAATAGGGGAAGATTTTGCCACACCAAAAAACAATCTGACTGCCACATTCTGTGCGTGCTACTTGCAGTCTGCGTAGTTGGAAGGCTCGAAATCCTGCCCAGCAGAGCGTTTCCGTTGACTGAAAAGCCTAAAAAGTAGATCCATGCAGGCTTGACATGTGGCCAACTTTGCACCAGACCTGCAGATGAATTGCCCTGCTGTTAAATTTCAGGTTTTTACTGGTATCCACTACAGAGTGTAATTTGCTTTCTGACTTTGAGAACAGTCAGACATTTTATTGCTCATTTTACTATAGTCGGTAAGATAGCTCAGTGGGTTTTGCGCTCGCTGCTGCGATTTGTATGATCTGCAGGTTCGAATCCTGGCAAGACCAACTGAGCCTTTCATCCTTCTGAGGTTGATAAATGAGTACCAACACAGGTTGGGTGATATTGAATGTATATTTGTTCTATATAAATCGCTTAAGCATAAGTGCAATGATACGTCATTATCATTTGGCCTTGGACGTCTGCTTGCATTCACAGTAATTTGGGCCGATACACACTGATATTAATTATACGTATGGTGATCCATTCTTGTATGAACTGTTTATCACATTAGTGATGTGATATAACCATAATTTTCGTAGTGTACTTAGGCACAATGCTATGTGATGCCAGTTCCTGTTCTGTCAGGGGGTGAATTGTCATGTTTCATCGATTCCCGTGATGTCACTTCGGTGTGGGTTCAAATGACCTCACTTTCTATGATGTCATCAGATGTCAAGGGTTGTGTGGGGTCACGTCCGCTACCCGTGGCATTTTGGTGAAATGACATCCCTGACCCGACTAGGAGTTGAAGCCCAGTTCCCAGTATTTCTGCATTAAAGACGCAACCAGCAAACACATTACATTTTACACTTCGAACTTGCATAATCTGGTCAAACAGGAAAAGTATGATATTAGCACTCTATGAAGGCGGTATACAAATTGTGCGCTATTCCTTTAGTTATTTAGAGATATTATGGAACGGTTGTATGATTTACACCATCATTCTACGGCACTGCGAAGACGATGGATGGGTTTAACTCTTTTAGTCATATCGTTAAGAAGAAAACCTTGGCAAGTGTGATGTTAACCAGAGGATTAAAGAAGCCTGGGTGTTGCTTAAAATGATGTGGAGCTGTGCACATGAACACATGAAAATAATACCGTCTGTGCTAAATGAGATTACTAATACCAGGGCCAAAGAAGCAGACGGGCAATCACGACATTTACTAGTGGTGCCGGAAAAGACTCGGTTTGCAAGCAAAGGTAAACACTACCTTTATCTTGTGCTCTTTGTTGAACTAGATAACCGCCGACAAAGATGCTGTTAAGTAACTGCTAGATGGTAACAGTGCACGGCTGGCCTCTAGCGGTGGCACGAAGAACAACGCTACTATTTAGAGAAGACACATGGTACAACATGAAACTATATAAAACACCATTAATGATTTAGATGTCCTGAATCATGGAAACACTGTAACCGAGTCTCAAAAGCATGTCCGCTCTCGTAGGAAAGATAATTTACACTACTACTCCTAAAAAAAACATAGCAAGCACAAACCACCTGTTTTATTTGTACAGGTGTAAAGGGGTTACATTACTTTTAGGGGACAAAAACGTTTTAAAGTTTATTCTTTTTACATGATAGGGGTATTTTAGATTATTTACGCCATGAAAAAACTGCGACATGCAGGCGCCAAATGCTGCTTCACTAAAGAGCAATAGATTCCTTACAGGCCCCAATGACTGCATGACACCGGCTCTGTGAGGGCTCTATTCGAAGACTGAAAGCTACGGCTGTCTGCGGGCACACCCATGTATGCCTATTAAAGAAATGGGCCACCTTGGGCGTTCCGCGCCCCCAGTGCATCCCCGTTTCTTCGCCCATGCGGAGCGGGCGATGCCTGGGAGCAGAGCTAAACAGCTCAGGGGGGGGGGGGGGGGCGCAGTAAGTGGCCCACCCAGAGAGCTGACTCGGATCTGGACGGACAAAAGAGATGTTTGGCTGGCTGCGCTCTGCCGACTAGAACTGCGATGCGTTCGGAATATGGACATAAATGAGTGCATATTCCAAGCGCAGCGTGTGAGATGCTCTGGTGACTGACACCATGTGCCCCTCATTCTTTGTCTTGACAGCCTTTCAAGTTAAGCAATTTATAATTGAATTCTCATTTAACAAGCCTTTGTTTGTACACAGTATGTGCTTAACATTTCAGTGTTAAGAAATGAACATGGGTCATTTTTATTCACCAGGCCAGCACAAGTATACGTTAGCTGACCAAACCTATGCATTCTTCAAAGAGAATTACAATTCCACACAGAAACAGTTTTAAACTATTTTCATGTCTCTTTATTTGACACACCAAACTTTTTTTTGTATATTACTTTTTAGTTACATATGGGGCATCCCTGGGAAGGTTAACTGTAATTTTCATGCTTAAGTATTCTATTGGCTGCTTTGGGACATGGACTAAATGCATCCTCTCAGCATCAAAGGTCTTTTAATTTTCTAAACAAACCACCCACTGCCTAGCGCGCCCACCAGATGGCAACTCAATGTCACTTAGCACCTTGATTAGGGAAGTAGAGTTCATTGGGTCTCACCATGCAGGCAGTAGTACATGGCAAATCAATGCAGTGATATGGGTGCAGTAATGTTTTGTGCGCTGCACAAGCCACCACCCAGTTTGTTAATGGCGTCTATGTGGTGCTCCCGTAGATAACAGCACATATGTCGGTTTTTGACTGATGTGTCCAATATCCATACAATCGCACACTGGAATGTTTTGTGCATGTGGCTCTGATGAGCATGCCATACTGGGCCCACACTTAAGCGCATAAAGCAATCAAAGAAGTTACCTCCAAATTGTACATCCACTAGGCCAAAGGCCCTTTCTACACCGCCACACCATGATTTTCACTAGCTGCAGGCCATCACTAATAAAAGATGCTAATGCAAGCTCTGTTAGATGAAGCATGGGCCTGCAAGTTTTTGCAGAAATAACCCAGAGACTTGCTTAATAGTGAGGAGGTAGTGGCTGAGGAACTGTGGGCCCTTTACCATGCATTAGAAGCTGTTTTGTTTAAAATGTTTCATCAGCTTATTACTGATCAGGCTAAAGTTTGTAAGAGGTACAATCCTTTCTGTACATTGTGTATTGGGTCTCTCTTCTACGTTATCCTGTCCTGTCTATGGATATAATTCCCAAAAGACGTTTCTGTATTGGGGGTTGGGCACGCTCACGCTGAGGCCCAGCCCTTCCTCATCTAAAATTCTTCAGAAACAAGAAGCAAAAGAGCCTGTGTACCACATTTGAGTGTCTGATGTTGCAGCCCTTTCATACTCGCATACATAAACCTAAGCTGTCCAAATGAGTATGTATGATTTATGGTTACAGACATTTTAATGTTAGGGTGAGTGTTGTGAACAGTGATGTGAGCACCAAGCCATGCATCTGTTATTAATTTAGAGATTCACACATACAATCCTTTTATCACAGACGTGTTCATCCAATATAGAGATATCTGATCACTCTTATAGTCCTGAAATGTGCTGTGATTTAATACAAAGCATATAGGAACCCTCGCTGGTGCTATGTGTCCCCTTTCCCACTCTCAGAGGTATTTTGAAAGAGTAGAATAAGAGTGCATCAGACTGCCCATCTTGGAATGATAACCTTCCATCAGAAAATAATGAATACGGTTAGTCTAGTATTGCCACTTGCGAAATGCCGGTGAGGTGGTACGAACAGAACACCTGCAACACTGGGCAGTAGTCAGTGGGCCCTCAGACCCTGGAAAGCTGGTCACACCGCAGTGTGCCAGTATGGATAGTTTGAAACTGCATTCAGGCAAGGCCTTCCCTAAGAGCAGGTGACAGAAAAAACATTTAATTTCAACAGCAACAGCTGTGTTTTTACATTAGAATTCTTCTGTCATGTACTTGCATTACAATGTAATGAAACCAGCTTCATTTATATAGCAATTATTTATTCATATTGAGGAGGGGTTTTGTCTCACGACATATAGGTGTAGTTTGGGAGTGACGTGTGCCAGTCAGGGTGTGTGGGGGGGGGGGGCAGGGTTGCATTCTGGTATTTCACCCTGGGCTGCAAGTTGGCTAGAAACTGCCTTGCCCCAGTGCAGATATTTTGACGTCATGGTGCTTACTTTGCTGTACCCCAGCTAGCTCCCCTCCCACCCACCACACAACTCTGCTCTACGCTCTCGCAATATTGTATGTTCTTACTGTAGCGTAACACTCTACAAACAAGCAACCTAACATGTTTGGGAGCAACACAATACAGTCAAGATTTAGCAGAGCAGCTGTGGGGGAGGGCAGGTAGGAGTACAAGGAGACGTTAACAGATAGTAATCATACAGATAATGATATCCCTTTTACAAAGCAAATCCCATCAGGATTTCAGCTCCCCTCATCATTCTTAAGTGCACCCTGATTTAAATCTTGTTATACTAAAATAGAGAACTTTAAAGATGGTGCAAAATGCAAGAATAGCCTAAAACAAGCGGGCTGGTTCTGCAGATTAGCACAAAATGCAACATAAGCAACACACTGAAGACAGACACGACCACTTTGTACAAGTAGCAGACAAACATGCAGATCCCGAGCGAGCATTGTAACATAAAGGTCATGTGATTTTTCAAAAGACGATAAAGCAGGAACAATTTGTGACAGCTTCCTGCCTACCACAATCGTTAAAACTGAACAATCAGCAGCATGCGCGTTCACTAGACTAAGGCACAATCTACCTGGTCCCAGGATGCAATAATGGCAAGGGTTTGGGCGGGTACAGGTTGGCAGATTGGCACTGCTTCTGTAACACGGGATGCTGGGGGGTGAAGGGTGGCTGCCCAAACATTGGTTACCACAGGTTAGGCGTGGGAGGGATGAATGCGCGCTGTCGCAGTGGGGCAGAGCAATGGTCAGCCCCGGGCCAGATCCCCTGGTGTAGGCCACACCACTTACAATGTCGGTCTACAGACTGGCAGCTTGCTTGCCGATATTTGACAAAATCGACCCTCCTCTCTGGGGATACATTGTCCGATATCTCCTTCAACACAATCCAAAAGATGTGTGAATACCTCACCAAAGCACAGGAAGCTCTACAATGCCCCAATGCTAGGTTGCCCGAGGCATAGGTAGGTCAGCATCCTCATGCACGTGATTTACAGTGATCATTACTGGCAAAGATAGGTTGTGGCCCCGCAGCTTATCTATGCAAGTAATGGTCAATTTAAATCATATGCATAAAGCACTTAAACCTACATGCAGGTGATTTTAAGTGTGCATTACTGGCATAGGTAGGTTGCCCTTTCTATGCCAGTAATACACACTTTAAATCACATGCATGAAGCTGCTGTAACAACCTATCCATGTCAGTAACGGTTATTTATATCCTGTGCATTAAGCATTTCAAACATAGGGGTGGCTTGTCCATTATGGACAAAGGTGTGTCGACTCTCCTGTCGAATAATCAGCAGCATGCGTGTGCACTAGACTAAGGCACAATCTACCTGGAACTGATGCCATCAATCACACACCACCGCAAGCTGAATTCTGAAAGCTGAACTCTTGCCCCAAGACATTGAGCCCAGGTGAGCGTGGGGTCATCTGCACAGCTTTTATTTATGTTGATCTGACCTCGCTTTCCCCTGATCCCCCCAGCGTTGGCATCGGCATATGATATATTTTATTTGTATTGCGCTCATACATAAGTGTTTCAGAGCACGTCAAGGCAAGGGAGGGGATCAAGGGAGGACAAAACAACAATCTTACTAGGTCCACTGACATTGAGAATACGCAAGTCCAGGGGAGAGGGAAGGGGGAGAGTGCAAGGGAGAGGGGAGAGATGGAAAGTGCTGAGCACGGGACAGATGACAAAAATGATTGTGCAACCAGCAGAGAGGCAAGTGCGAGGTTTAGAGCGAAGACAAGGGGTGTCTGATAAGTGCAAGTAAGGGGACTGTAGGGTTACAGAAACAGACACAAGTGCAGGGGTTGCCAGGAGGGAGTGCGGGTGTGTGACTGGGTGCGCAGGGACCTGCGCCCGAAATCAGAGGGTAACCAGGTGCACGGTGCCAGAGCAGACAGATCAGCAGGGGAGAGCAAGAGCAACGGCAGAAGCAAAGAGGAAGGTCTTGAGGTGCTTCCGGAGCCGGTGATGGTTCACCTGCGACAGCAGCTGTGTTCACGGACGCTGTTGCTGGACGCTGACTAGCAGAGTTCAACATCGGGTCATCGAGGGATCCTTCTTGAGCAGCTCCCTTTAAGGGAGGAGCCACAGATCATTGAGATCCCTCGAAGAAATGATGTACAAAGGCGTTGAGGCAGCAGCTCCAGTCCTGGCGGTTCTTGTCGATGATCAATCGGGGATGTCCTGTGGGGATGAGGCATGCGGTAGACCTCGATGACAATAGTTTGTTGCCGCAAAGAGTCACTGAAGAATTTTGGCCCTGCAAGGGTGTTGAGTCTTCGGCGTCTCTGTGGTCTCTGGATGGCAGGAAACCCACCGGCGGATGCTCCTCAGCGGTCTCAACTTTCTCTGGCGGGACAAAGTGGTCGGCGGGGCGGCAAGAGCGCCCTTGGATTCAAAGGGTCTTAATCAATGATGCATTGCGGCTCTGGTCGTCAGGGGCTTGGCGTCAATCGGTTCCCGCTTCTGGGAAACACAGCTTCGATGGGCCTCCAGCAGTTAAAGCAAACATGCGAACCCTGGTTGATGATGGTGGACGGCTGTCCAGTGCTTTTCTTCGTTCTCCTCGGCGGTCCCCATCTCCGGTTAACAGTCTTTAGAAGGCTGACTTCCAAGCCGCTTCGGCGAAGGTTAGCAGTGCACGATGGTCCCTCGTAGCTCGGGAAGAGGTCGCCTAGCCAGGTCCTCTCTCGGACCAGTCTCGACGTCACTGCAGCTTTCAGATTGCGGTGAAGGTAACAGCAGTCAACCTTCTTCTTCGGGCTCGGCTTCGAGATTAAGCATCCATTTCAACTTCAGCTTCTGAACAATTTCTAGCAGTTAGAGGCACCCAGATATACTGTTTGGACTCTCATTCATTCTGCTGGGTCACACTCCGGCAACCAATCACTCAGAAGGGCATTCATCAGGCAGGCAGCCAATCAGGCTCACCGGACATTCAGGCCATTCCCCTCCCTCTCACCTCTCAGACACTCACAACAAGGAATGTGTATTGAGACGAGTACCCAGCCATTCAGCACTCCACACTGCATTCATAGCAGTTTCAGGGAGGACTGTCTTAGTCTTTATGTCACATATCAGAAACTAGACACAAATAACAAGAAGTGCATTTTGGCCATAGGCTCCATTCATCCAGGTCCCACCCAAGGGTGTACCCACAACATTCAGTCACTGGGAAGACTCCAGACAGTCTGGCCTCGACTTCCCCACAATACCATATATGGAACTTCCACCCAACAGCCAGTCAGGGGGAAGGGATAGAGCCAGGGGTTCCCAGGACTTCCCAGGACTTTGGGAAAAACAAGGTAACAGACAATAGAAAGTAAGCGGCCACAGGGGCCATCTTGTCTTCTATCAGGAATCAACTAATTCCAATGGCAAGGCCTGGGTATCCCAAAATGGAGGATACTCAGAGCACCTGTCGAATTCAGCATGGAGCTGCCACCAGCCCATACCCTGCTCTGTGGGCCACACACAGGTGCCCGAAAACATACAGTAGGGGTACAGGGTTGTACCCCCACCCATGGGTGCTATAAGGGTATCCCAAGCGTCTATACACCAAACCAAAAAGAGGAAGAGCTGCACTGCCAGGAGTCCCACATGGACTCCTGTGTAGAAAATAACACAGAACATACACGACAAAGTATTACAGAACAAGGACAGGGAGGCCCTGTCCCTCCAATGCATTTCCAGCATCACAGTCACCCCCCGCCGCCAGACTGAGGTTAGGGCGTCTAATCTTCCACAAGATTGACACCCTCATCCAGACCGGTCAACATACCTTCTGGAAAGGCCATCCGCATTATGGTGACTCTTCCCGAGTCTATGCTCTATGGTGAAGTCTAGACCTTGCAGGCTAATGGACCACGTGAGCAGTTTCAGGGTTTCACATTTCACCCTTCATCTGCATAAGCCACTTCAGGGGCTTATGGTCTGTTTGGACCTTCAAGGTAGACCCTGTAAGGTAGGGCCTAAAAAGCCTAAGGCTCCTAACTATACTGAAACATTCCTTTTCAATAGTAGCCCACCTAAATTCTCTACCCTTGAGTTGTCTACTGATGAATAAGATCGGATGTTCCCTCCCATTGTCATCTAACTCGGACAAGACAGCTCCAATTCTGGTGTCGCAGGCATCTGTCTTGACGATAAAGTGTTTGCTGTAATCAGGCACACACAACACTGGGGCCCTACACAAAATGTCATTCAAGCCAACGAAGGCCCTCTAACAGTCTTCTGTCCAGTTAACCTTCCTTGGTTGTTTGGGCAAAGTCAGAGCTGTCAGAGGGGCAGCTATGGTTCCATAGTCTGCCATGAATTTGCGATAATACCCAGTGAGGCCCATAAAGGCTCTCACCTGGGTTTGAGTAGTGGGATTCTCCCAGTCATGTACATCCTGTACTTTACTGGGGAGAGGTTGGATTTGACCCCCTCCTACCTCATCACCAAGATAAATTACTTTCCCCTGAGCTATCTGGCACTTGGTGGCCTTGATAGTGCGCTTAGCCCTTTTCAAGGCCTGCAACACTTTATCCAAGTGAGTCAATTGCTTTGCTCCTCCCAAGTGGAGCTGTAGATGGCGATGTCGTCTAAGTAGGCCACACAAAAGGCCTCCAGCCCACTTAGTGCATGATTGACTAATCGTTGGAAAGTTTCAGGTGCATTCTTAAACCCAGAAGGCATGACTTTAAACTGGTAGGGACCCTCAGGTGTTGAAAATGCAGTCTTTTCCTTGGCATGGTCTGTCAGAGCTATTTGCCAATAGCCTGAGGTAAGGTCAAAGGTGCTCACAAATTTGGCAGCAGCTATGGTGTCCACAAGCTCATCAGCCCTGGGCAAAGGGTGCGCATCAGTTTTGATGACGGCATTGACTCCTCTGTAGTCCACACAGACTCTCCAATCCTTGGTACCGGCCTGGGAACTTTCCTTGGGGACAAGGACCACTGGACCGGACCAGGGACTGGTTGAGGGTTCAATAACACCCAGATCCAACATCTTGGCAACCTCAGCCTGGATGTGGTTCTTCAGTCTATGACATTCTGTAGCATCTGCTTTTGACAGGTACGCTGTCACCAGTGTCAATTTCATGCCTGCACCATGGAGTGAGGCCTGGTGTCAACGAGAACAGAGGCGCATACTGCCGGAGCAAAGCCCGGCAGGCCCTCTGCTGCTCTGGAGACAGATCGAGAGAGAGATGCAGTCCCTCCACTGAGCCATCCTGAGGGTTGCAATGCAGCAAATCAGGAAGGGGATCACTCTCATCCTCCTCTTGCTCAGAAGCCAGCGAGAGACATGAGACTTCTGCTCGCTTATGGAAAGGCTTGAGCCTGTTGACGTGGAATACCTGAGGGGCTACCCCAGGGACTCCCATGTCAACCAGATAATTGACGTCGCCCATCTTGGAGATTATCCTGAAGGGTTCAGTCTACTTATCTGCCAAAGCTCGAGGCTTGGTAGGCTCCATCACAAGGATCTCCTGTCCTGGAGTCCAATCCACTTGTGATGCTTTAAGGTCATGCCAGTATTTGTTCAATTCCTGGCTTGCCTTAAGGTTCGCTGTTGCATGACCCATCATCTGTGTCATCCTCCATCTGTGGTCTAACACATAGTCCCCCACTTGCTTGGCAGGACCTGAAGGGGTGGCTTCACAACCTTCTCGGATCAAGGCAAGGGGCTCCATCGGGATGTTCAAAGAGTAACTCAAAGGGGCTGAAACCAACACCCTCTTGAGGTACCTTTCTGTAAGCAAACAGCAGGCATGGTAGGAGGAGATCCCATTTCCTGCTTAGAGGCTCTTCCAAAGCACCTAGCATGCCCTTGAGAGTTGTATTAAATCTCTCAACCAGACCATTGGTCTGGGGATGGTAAGAGGTGGAGAACGTGTAGGTTACCCCACACTCCTTCCACATGGTTTTCATGTAACTTGACATGAAGTTGGATCCTCTGTCAGAGACCACCTCTTTAGGGAATCCAACACATGTGAAAATGCTCAGGAGAGCCCTGGCAACCACCTTGGCAGTAACAGTCCGAAGGAGTATAGCCTCAGGGTACCTGGTGGCATGATCAACCAAGACTAGGATGAACTAATGTCCACCTGAAGTGGTAGGGTCAAGGGGACCGACAATGTCGATGCCCACCCTCTCAAATGGTGTGCCAACCACTGGCAATGGCGCAGTGGGGCAATGACACTGCCTCCTGTCTTGCCAGATAACTGACAGGTTGGGCAGGTCCTGCAGTGGGACTCAACTTCTACTCCAATCCAGGGCCAGCAGAAATGGCCAGAGAGCCTTTGCTTAGTCTTCTTGGTACCAAGATGACCAGCCAAGGGCACCTCAAGCACCAACTGCAGTAGGAAGGGCCTGTAAACCTGGGGTACCACCAACCTCTTGAGGACACCAGGTTCAGGCTTAGTGGGCTCACTAACAAGGAGCTCACCCTCCCAATATATCCAGAATGTCCTAGGCACTTCTACCCTGTGCCGGGGACAGGGACTGTTTCCTCAGACCCTCGGGAGAGTAGCACTCTCTCTGTCCCCTACAGAAGTCCACCCAGGAGGGTCTCCCTTCAGCCAACAGGTATTGAAGGTCAGGGTGGTCCTCCGGGTTGAGCACTTCTCCCACAGGAGGGTCTTCTGCCTCTTCTCCCTCAGGAGTTGAGTTTGGGTTTACCACTGGTTCCAGCCCATCCAGAGCATGAATCCCAATGGGTGCTGCAGGAGCAGCAGGAGGAGAAGGAGCACCCGTCACAGAGGTAGCCTTTTTGTTCCTCCTTCTTGCCTTAGGCCTCGCCTTTGGCTTGGGTACCTGACTCTCAGTCAGACCTGGTGTCACCTGTGACCTAGTGACGGCAGCAGCAGTCATGGGGAGACCATCAGAGATCAACCCCAACTCTACTAGATTGTTGCCGAACAAAGGTTTTGCAGGGACATTGTCCTGAACCAGGACAGGATGTTTTGTTGTCTTGTCTCCAATCATGAGTGTGACTAAGGCGACAGGAGATAATTTGGGAGGCCCGCCAGCTAACCTGGTAGTTCTTAGAGGAGCACCTACATAGTCCTCTATCTTGAGCAGGGTCCTGCCCGCCACTGTCATGCCTGCCCGAGTGTCTCTCAAACCAGTAGAAGGCTGGCCATTCAAGAGGATACTTCTCAAAAACCTATGGGTGTTCTGTAGGATTGTTGCCAGTACCTCTGCATACTGGTCCCAGGCCCCAAGGGACACTAGGGAAATCTCTACAGGAGCGCCAAATGTAATCCCTGTAGAGGAGGGGTGGACGGTGGCCTCCACCTCAGGCATGGGGTATGGGTAGGTCAGGCTGACAGCCTGGACTCCAAGTGCCTTACCTTTACACTTGGGGTTGCCCTTCTTGTGGTCCAGAGCCCCACAGTCACAACAAATGCCAAGTAATGTGGGGTACAGTACTGGAACCACTGTGAGCCTGCTTTGCAGCAGATGAACCACTACTCTTACTCCCACCCACATAGGACTTATACCCACTAGCTTTTTGGGTCTTAGGAGAGGAAGGTTTTTGTTTACTCGACTGTGACTGCTTCTGTGACTCCTCAGCCTTCTGAGAGGTCCCCTTTTCTTTGTCCTTGTCCTTCCCACTGGAGTCCTTAGGGGACACCCAGTGGGAGACCCTCTTGTCAGCCAGTTGGGCCAGCTTAAAGGGATCTAAAATGTTCTGGTCAGCAACAAACTGATGCAGCTCTGGTGAAGAGGCTTCAGAAAAATGCTCAAAAAACAAAAGGTCAGACAATTCAACAAACGTTTTCACTTTGCATCATCTATCCACCCCATCATGTTCATATGTGCAGCACTCACCCAGTCAATCCAAGACACATTTTCTCTTTTCTTAAATTCCCTGAACCTTTTAAGGTATTGGTCAGGTGTTTTGCCAAACTTGGCAATCAAAGCAGACTTTGTGGACTCATACTGACCCCTTTCTTCCACACTCAGTTTTAGAATACAGTCCTATCCAGTCTGAGGCACTCTGCTTAACAAACACTTAGCCCAATCTCTTTTATCAACATCATGGATTCCACAAGCCAACTGAAATGCTTCAATCCATTGAAGAATATCAGAACTCTCCACATACCACCAACCAAATATTTCATAAACTTGGGGGCTGGGGACCTGACACTCTCAACTGGTTTCGCTGAAGTCTCCACTTTAGGTTTCTCTAGCTGGATTCTCTAACATTCAGTGTCCTTGTCTTTCAGTATCACTTGCTGTGCCAACTCTTCTTTCTTAAGTTCAGCTTCAGTTTCCAACTTTTCATATTCAAAGGCCAATTTCATCCTTAATAATTCAAGTTCCAAGGAATTCCCTGACAAAACATTGCTGGAGGTCGGAACAGAGGCAGCAGGAGTGGAGGGGGGTGTCTGTACCCCTGCTCCCTATATGGCATGGTAGAGGCACACAGCACCCCAGCCAAGATTGTCTATTTGGTAAACGTGGACGAGCAATCAAGGCTTAAGCTCTCAGGAGGTGATGCAGTCTGGTTCTTAAGTACAGTGTAGTCCCCAAGCACCCACAAAAGAATGTCCACACACTATATTGGTGAAAACACAGTTCTATATATAAATAGGCTCAAGTTATGTACACAATCACAATAACACACTTTGTGCTCAAGATCAATCTAAAATGGTAAATATATACAATTTGTATGTAGTACCAAAATTACTCTTTCATTCCATTAAAATGAATCAACTGTACTCGGGGCAAATGTTATACAAATCAATTAATGAAGTGAACCAAATCAATTAATGAAGTGAACCAATAATAGACAGGAGGAAAGCAGGTTGGTTAAAACAATGGGCAGAATACTGAGCCCCTACCACCAGGCACAGTTCTGTATGAGGATCTCCCCACCTGGGCAACCTGTAAATAAAGATCTAATACAATCCCAGTCCATATATTGTTTAAATTAGTCTTATTTCCTTCTAAAATAGTTCTACTACCCCAATGTACCTGGAATAGCAGAGTTCGATGTTGGATCGTCAACAGATCCTTCTTGAGTGGCTCCCTTTAAGGCAGGAGCCACGGCTCATCGAGATCCCTCGAAGAAATGATGGACAAAGTCGTGGAGGAAGCAGCTCCGGTCCTGGTGGTGCTCGTCGACGAGCAATCAGGGATGTCCTGCAGGGACGAGGCGTGCGGTACACCTCGGCGATGATAGTTTGTTGCCGCAAAGAGTCACTGAAGAACTTTGGCCCAGCAAGGGCACTGAGTCATCAGTGTCTGTGCGGTCTCTGGATATCGGGAAACCCACCGGCGGATGCTCCTCGGCGCGTCAGTGGTCTCGACTTTCTGCGGCGTGACAATTCAGTCGGCGGGGCGGCTAGAGCGTCCTTGGATTCAAAGGGTCTTAATCAATAGAGCGTTATGGCTCTGGTCATCGGTGGCTCAGCGTCAAGCAGTTCCCGCTTCTGGGCAACACAGCTTCGATGGGCCTCCAGCGGTTATAGCAAACCTGCAAACCCTGGTCGACGACAGTGGATGGCTGTCCGGTGCTTATTTTTGTTCTCCTCGGCAGTCCCCGTCTTTGGTTAACAGTCTTTCGAAGGCTAACTTCCAACACGCTTCGGCGAAGGTTAGCGGTGCACGATGGTCCCTCATAGCTCGGGAAGAGGTCTCCTAGCCAGGTCCTCTCTCGGATCAGTCTCAACGTCACGGCAGCTTTCGGATTGCGGTGAAGGTAACAGCAGTCAACCTTCTTCTTCGGGCTCAGCTTCGAGGTTAAGCATCAGTTTCAACTTCAGCTTCTGAATGATTTCTAGCAGTGAGAGGCCCCCAGATATACTGTTTGGACTGTCATTCGTTCTGCTGGGTCACACTCAGGCAACCAATCACTCAGAAGGGCATTCAGCAGGCAGGCAGCCAATCAAGCTCACCAGACATTCAGGCCATTCTCCTCCCTCTCAGACACTTACAACAAGGAATGTGTATTGGGACAAGTACCCAGCCATTCAGCACTCCACACTGCATTCATACCAGTTTTGGGCAGGGCTGTCTTAGTTTTAGTTTCACATACCAGAAACTAGACACCCATAACAAGAAGTGCATATTGGCCATAGGCTCCATTCACCCAGGTCCCACCCCAAGGGTGTACCCACAACATACAGTCACTGGGAAGGCTCCAGCCAGTCTGGCCTGGACTTCCCCACAATACCATATATGGAACTTCCACCCAACAGCCAGTCAGGGGGAAGGACAGAGCCAGGGCTTCCCAGGACTTTGGGAAAAAACAAGGTAACAGGCAATAGAAAGAAAGAGGCCACAGGGGCCATCTTGTCTTCTATCAGGAATCAACTGATTCCAATGGCAGGGTCTGGGTGTCCCAAAATGGAGGATACTCAGAGCACCTGTCAAATTCAGCATGGAGCTGCCACCAGGCCCAACCATGCTCTGTGGGCCACACACAGGCGCCCAAAAACATACACTAGGGGTACAGGGTTGTACCCCCACCCATGGGTGCCATAAAGGTATCCCAAGGGTCTGTACAACAAATCAAAAAGAGGAAGAGCTGCACTGCCAGGAGTCCCACATGGGACTCCTGTGCAGAAAATAACACAGAACATACACAAAAAAGGACTACAAAACAAGTACCGAGAGGCCCTGTCCCTCCAATACATTTCCAGCATCACAGTAAGTGTGCTTGTTTGCACTGGGCATATTAATGGTTGAGGTGTAGGGTGCTATGAAGAAGTTAAGTGTAAGCTAGTGATGTAATTAACTGTTGGTGCAAGTTGAGTTAATTTAAAAGAAGGTGTGATTGCAGGTGTATGTTTTGAGATCAAGTAATGAACAAGCTCCAGCACTCGAAGCCCTACCATTAAGGACAACTGAAACCAACAAAGAGACATTGACACTCATTCAGACCCTTCCCCTGGAGGCCCTAGAAGAAAACCTCACCAACCTGGCTTCAACGCTTACTCCTTCATCTGACATCAACACCTTACTCAACTAGCCCAATAGCCCTCTAATTGACCCTGCCAAGATTCATGCACCATTGAAAGTACTAAGCAACAAAACCAAGCCATCCACATCCTAGTATACATAAGAACTCAACGACTCTAAATGTGCCATCTGCAGACAAGAAAAGATCTAGAGAAAAATGCAACTTCAAGATCATCTCGCCTTGAAAACCTCTGCACTGCCCGCTGGACCTTCATTATCTCACTCAAAGGAGATTACTATACAGCATCCAAAATATATATAAAGCAGGCACAACTCAAAGACTTAAATGTTTCAAAAATTATCAGGTTGTGGTGGATCTAAAAACACCTGGTACTTGGTGTCAGAAAAATATCAAAAAACTCCCAAGGTCTCCTCCCCTGCACACAATCTTTTCAAAGTGTCACCTAATGACTATTTGAAAATGTGAACAGGTTGAATGGGAAATTCAATCACAAAACATTCTATATATAAATAATGTGCTCAAATGTATATTCTTTTAATCCATAATTTACATTGTGAATCGTCAAAAGAAGAAATAGTTTTGTGACAATTTGTAAACAGTGTTTAACATATATAGAGCAAAGAAAAACTTGGCAGCGTTCCATATACAGTAAAAAAAACTTTAAATGTATCAAATAGAAAATGTATTTCTTCAATTTGAACTCTGGAAATATTCTGTCTCAACACATTTCGGATCAATGGGATCCTTCTTCAGGAGAGTGTTCTAAATCGGTTTTCAGTCCTGAAATAATTATTGACCATCTTCTGTATTAATTGGTAATCAACCCCTATAAAGATGAAAAAAATTGTCTGAGTTTATGTTCAAACTAAAATCAATGTAGATGCTAATGTAGGATAGTTGAGAAATTACTCACTAATTTTTAGATCCGGTACTCTTTAAATTGGTCCAAAATATTGCATATGGCACCACAGGTCATAGTGTACTGCATATAACATCCCAATTCAATCTGAACAGTATATATATAAAAAGAACAAATACAAAATACATGAATATACTATACAAACTTAATCCATTCATAAATGAAAGTGTAACTAACCATGGTGTAGGTAACAATATAATCTGTGTGCTTACCCTATGTCCCTGGCTCCATTCAGTTTGGAATTCTGGGTAAATCAATGCAGTGAATTGTCCCCTTCTTTAGGTATTCCTTCTAAACATAACATTTCAAATATGCCAGTAAATGACTCATTCCTACTCGCTAAATGGAACACTCAGGTTGACATATAGTCAGTAACTTACTTCGCACCAAAAGATGATCTTCTGTAGAAGAGAGGGACTAAACAGAGCACTACTCTTTTCAAGTGCAAATATCATTCTGAGCGTCGGAAAGCGGAAACAAGATGGCCACTACACATCATGCTCTCTTGTAGTTTATTAACTTATTTTTGGACTACAAATTGACGTGAAACAAAATGGCCACCTTGTAAGATGCTTTGTTGTAGTTTATCACCATATATTTTGGACTACAAATTGACCAATTCGTGATCGCTCAGATTACAAACTAAAATAATGCTATAGATTTTCTAACCTTACAGAGGACAGTCACTTGACAATGTATTCCACCAGCAGGTCCTTGTGTGTGGGTCCTGCTCTGTGTTCTGTGCTTGGTGCACCTACAGCAGGTAAGTGGCCTCACACCTGCTCCCCCACCCTTTATGTCCCACTCTCCCCCAGCCTTGTTTCTTTTTATCCCTCTCCCCCCTGCCTTTTCTTGGCTTTTTTCTCACTCATACTCCCTGCTTACTCCTCTGTCCTCTTCCCGCCCCACTCCCAGACACCCACCCTGCCATTGGCTGCTTCCACCTCTCTGGCTCCTCTACAACCCATGTCCTCCACCTCTCTGGCTCCCTTTCCATCCACTACCTCTGTGGATCCTTTGCCGCCTCCACCTTCTACCTCTCTGGTTCCTCTGCCACTTCCGTTGGGGACTCTTCTCCCCTGCACCCCCCACCCCTGGAAATATTTCAAAAGTGGCAATCTGATCCACTTGGCTACTCTCGACTCTCGCTCTGCAGTCAAACACTCCTCTGACATCTGCCACATCCTTGAACTTCTGGACCTGGATGTTCTCGCTCTTACCGAGACATGGTTCAAGGCCAGGCCATCTCTGTGACAAGTTCTGACACACTCCTCCACAAGGGCTACACATTCCTCTCCACAACATGCCCAACAGGCACAGAGTCGGAGTGGCCCTAAACTTTCCTGAGTGGATCCCTGCATGCATCATCCTCACTCAGACCTACGCCTCCTTTGAATGCCTGGTCTGCAGGCTCTCTATCTCTCCTGGCCTCTCTCTGACCTTGGCCACGATCTAAAGGCCACCTCACCTGGTCATCCTCTTCCTCTCTGAATGGGCTGATCTCTCCTCCTCTCTCCTATCCTCCTCCTCCCAGAGTCTCCTCCTTGGGGATCTCAACATCTACCTGGACTCCCCAGACTCCTCTGGGCTCTTTCGAAACCTATCCGACTCTTTCCCTCTCCGTTCTACCTTCTGGTCTGACTCACTCTGCAGGCCACAGCTTGGATGCTCTCATCTCTTTATTTATCTCCCTCTCAATTCTCTCACTGCTCCTCTCTCCTGAACTTACCACTTTCTTCTCACTTCTCACTTGAAACTTCCTGTGCCTTTGGCAAAGGCCCTTCCAGCACTGCCACCTTTCTTTGCAGTGATTTGACCTATGAGGCAAGTGTCAGCGGCTGCCTTTGCCCCTTTTCCCCTCCACCTACTCCTGCGGCTGACTTCCATCCTGACACAGCCCTTTCCATCCTTCACCTCTCCATAGCTAACACTCTGGATATTCTTGCCCCTGTTATGAGGATCGGCCTGATGTCTGCCACAAAGTGCAACTCTTGGTACGACTCTGATTTGGCTGCTCTGAAATGCAAGTGCAGAGTAGCTGAGCGGAAGTGGGGAGCTTCGGGTGCACCCTCTGACAAACTGGCCTGTCGCCTTCTCCAAAGGCAATACAGACTCTCCATCTTCTCTAGGAAGAGGGTCCACATTAAAGCTGGCATCTCTGCGACCTCTAACAACATGGCCGCACCTTTCCAAATCTGCAAGGAGATGGTCAATCCTACTGCAGTATCCTCCTCCTTTACACCCACTCAGGCCCTCTGCACGATCTGGCTCCTCATTTCACCACTAAAACTCAGGAAATCCTGTCTGCACTCTCCACCATCTCACCTCTCCTCTCCCTCCCCCACCCCTCTCAGGCCTGCCTTGGCCATTCCACCACTTCTCTCCTTCTCTCTTATAACATAGGAGTAGTTTCCAGACAAGTCCGGTCGTTGAAAGTCTCATCGAAACAGGTGACCCCTGCTCCTCCAGAACCTTCAAGCACAACATTGATTCTCTCGCTCAAGCCTTGGCCGATTTCTGTAATCACTCCTTTGCCACTGAGTCATGGCCACCCAGTCTAAGGTGCGCCTGCACATCCAACCCCAGGTAGGAAGTCCATTGGGGGTATCCAAAATCCCCTATGGGATATGTTCTGGAACCAGGTGGGCCTTGTCCTGGCGCCGCTGGGGCGCCAGGCTCATGAGAAAAGCCAAACCATGCGGAATACTGAGTCTATCAGCCTACCAGGCCCATTATGCACGTGCATAGGGCGTGGCAGGGTGTGCCCAGCAGCATCTTGTGTTAGGAAGGGCAGGGCGTGCCCAGCCAGACTGAATGTGGGCGTGGCTACAGGCCAGGGTATTTAAGCCCCGCGTCTCCTCTAGTCCATACTTCCCATTACTTTTCCTTGCAACGTGACGCTCACCGCAATCCTGCCTGCAGATATCATCCCATCTACCATAGAAGTCAAGAAGCCTGCAATCACGTACCTTGAGACGCTCAGTTATCCACGCAGAAAAGAGCAGAGAAATCCGGTAACCTGCAAGCCTGCAATTTCTCACCCGTGAATCCATCACCTCATTGCGACCGCTACGCTGAGAAAGAAAAGAAGAGAAATGTTAGCTTAGCACCTTTGAAGGCACGCGCAATCCCTAGTTCGCTCACATCAGACGCTTCACTTACCTGTTGCTCGTGTGCTCTGCATACCGCCGCGTTGACATCTGCATACGGCGAGCCATTTCCACTCATCGTAGTCTCCTCTGCACATCGTGTTGCAGCTCCGGAAGTGCATCAGCACCTAAAAGGAGGAAAGAGACAAAGTGAGCACAGGGACAAACATCTCCATCAACGAACAACCCTGAAAACAGATACTAAGGACATTAACAAAGCACAAAATACTCACCGGAGCACAAATACTTGCCTGACTGCTACAAAAGGGGAAAAAGTCACCATTAAGGACTATGCCGCAGCTGGCCTGGGCCAGTCCTCACCAGGGACCAGTGAAGTAACTGGTTCACAGAAGATTAGCGCCACTGTGAGAACAGCAGGACGGAGAGCCCATCATTGCAAAACAGCAGGTGAGCCACTCAGCTTGCCCATCCACAAGGGGTACAAACTGAAGGGAACGGGGGGGGGGGGGTTAAATCACCCTAGAACTGTCAAAACTCAACCCCCTTTCCTGTCTTCATAGGAACAGACCCAGGGAGGTTGTTCTGGACTATCAAAGTCAGGGAACCAGAGGGAGGTGGTCCACTGCTCAGAAGCAAGGGTCCAGCAGCAACAGACACCCCCGCAGAGATCAGGTGAGCGTAACACACCGGCACTTTCCCCTCTCTTCTCAAGCACTCCCTTGTGCACCCTCTACTAAAAAAGTATTGCCCAATCCCTATCACTCCTTTACTGAGAAAACTCCTGGCGAAGTGGGCTCTCTCTCAGCTTAACCCTCCACACTGAATCTGTTCATTGTCTCCATGACCATCAGTTTGGCATCAGAGCAGCCAGAAGCATGGAAACTGCACTGCTGAGCACCTCGTGAAAATCTGCTCTCAAATCTCGACTCTAGCACTCCCTCGATCCTCATTCTCCTTCACCTTTTGCATTTGTCACAGTCAACCACACCATCCTGATTACTTGTCTCTGCGAGACCCTTGGCATCATGGATCAGGCTCTGGCATGACCTCCTTTCTCTTGGATCGACCCTCCTAGGTCCAGCTTGGTTCCTATCTCTCCACCGCCCCTCTCTCTCTCTCTCTACATGTGGTGTTCCCCAAGGCTCTATCCTCTCCCCCCTGGCTCCTCAATGTCTATCTGCCCCCTTTGGCCCTCCTAATCTCTACCTTCACCTCTAACTTTCAGTGTTATGCGAATGACACGCAGCTCTGTTTCAGGCTACCCTCAGCCTCCTCCTCGCTCATCCCTGACTGTCTATCTGCTATTCAGTCATGATGTGCCTCTAATGATCTCTGCCTCAATGCCAGCAAGACTGAGATCCTTCTCATTGGAACCCCTGCTCCTGCTTTCCCTCTCTCACTTTGGCGGCCCTCCTTGCACCCTCTGCCCTCACCCTCATGAGGCAAAAAACCCTGGAGGGATCTTCGACTCCACACTCTCTCTCCACACATCACAGACCTTGCCAACAAGGCCCACTTCCAGCTGTACCTCCTCAAAGGTATTCTCCCTTTTCTCACCTTCCCCCAGATGCTCACTGTCTCTAGAGATCGGGTTTTCTCTAGGCTGGACTACTGCAATAAACTCTCAATCTGCCCACCTCTACTCTTTGCCTACTTCAACTCATCCATAATAGGACCACAAGACTTATCTTTGGCCTCATGCCCAGGGGCCGCATCTCTCTGGCCCTGAAATCCCTCCACTGGCTCCCGATGGCTGCAAGGATCAAGTTTAAGACCTCCCCTTCAATCGTCCACAAGGCTTTTTGGGGCAGTGGCCCTTATTGCCTTCAACTCTCTCATCCTAAGTACCTTCTTCTTAGAGCCCTGCGCTCGTCTACCTCTAACTCTCTGCGGGTGAGTCGCTTTGCCAAGCAGAGATTTGGGGGTTGAACTCTCTCCTTTGCAGGTGCCCCCTCTGGAATGGCCTCCCTGCATCTTTCCACCTTGAGCTTAAGTTCCGGAAACTCCCCAAGACCTACCTTTTCTCCTCTTTTCTCTCCCTCTACCCTGCTAACCTTTCCTTGCTCCTGCTCCATCTGCTGACTGGCTGCCTGGTTGTCCTCCGAGTCTTATAGGACACCAGGCACCCTCCTGACCAGTCCCCTTGCACTTGACGCCTGGCCTTATTGCACTGCCTCTTTGGCTAACCTTACGCAACCGGGCTTGGATTTCCCCTTGTAGCCCCAGCCTCCCAGCACTTAACTCGGGGCTCTGCTGTTCTGGGTGCACTTCTCCTTGTACCCTCTACCCTGCACTTCTTGTTTGCGCACTTGCACAATCACAATGAAACGACGCCTGGTAAGATCGTTCTCTTGTCCTCCCTCTGTTCCCCCTCCTTTACCTTGTTGCACCTTGAAACACTTGTTTCTCCAGCATTGGATCTTTCATAGATTCAGATGCTTGAATATTCCCCGTCGTCAGACTGGGAATCCTCGGTGATAAATTAAATAATTATAATAATACATTTAAAAAAAAAAAAAAAAATATATATATATATATATATATATATATATATATATATATACACTGCCACCTAGCAGTGCATGTACATAGCCCATTATAGCCTATGAGCCACTTCATTGTGTAGTCCCTCCACCTCACTTTGGTCCTTTATGGCCCCAGCCAATGAGGTGGCAGGGCTTAAGCTCCGCCCCCGGCAGCCATCTTCAGATTTTTCACCGCAGTCTATCAGACACAGGGAATCCTCAAGCTCTCTGAGCTTTCTCAAATTCTTTCTACTTTTGTGTGGAATATATTTGTGAAATATATTCCATCTTGTTCCCCTTCTTAGGGGCTTTCTTTCCAATTAACCTTGGTGACAAAACTTGTTGTTTTCCTCTCAAAATCGTCGACTGAACTTCTCTTCAGAAACGAGGCACCTCAGGCTGTCAGGAAGCCTTCCCTGTTCAGGAACTGCACAAGGTGCAAGAAGAAATTGGTTTACTACAAGGACCCCCACGAGCATTGCATTTATTGTCTGTACCCACATGACATTAAAAAATGCGAGATTTGTAAAACCTTTTCCACTAAGACCCTTCATGACAGGCATAGAAGACTCCTTTCATACCTGGAATCCAGGGATCAATCTTCGGACGAAGAGTCTGTCAGAACAGCTCCTGTCCAATCCAGCATTCCATCTGAGAGGCAAACTTCAAAGAGAAGGGCCTCTTCAGTGGAAAGGAGTTCCTCTCCCAAATCCAAAAAGAGGAAGCTGGAATTGATACCCTTTCTGCCTCCAGTTGACCTATCAAGCCAGAAAAAGTCAGCAAAATCTGCCTCCAGAGGTAAGGAGGAGTTTGCAAAAAACGGGGGGGGGGGCAGTCGTCGGCGGGTAAACCGCCCACGAGTGAAGGGAAAGGTAAAGGCCCGTCATCGGCCATACCGTCGACGAAACCAGCATCGACGACGACGACGCTTAAGACATCGTCGACAGTTAGATCATCGTCATCGGACATGTCGACCGCGAAGCAATCGTCGACGAGCAAGAAACACCACTCGTCCACGAAGCATTCCTCCATGACGCAGTCGTCCACAGAACACACTCCACATTCGTCAACGAAGTCCTCGTCGACGGGAAAAGGTCAGTCGTCGACGACGAATCCCTTGTCGACGGGAAAATCTCAGTCGTCGACGGGAAAAGCTTGGTCGACAGCGAAGCCTCCGTCGACAGGACAATCTCTGTCGTCGACGGGAAAAGCTCAGTCGACAGCGAAGCCTCCGTCGACGGGACAATCTCTGTCGTCGACGGGAAAATCTCATTCGACGGCGAAGCCCTCGTCGACGGGGAAACCTCAGTCGTCAGCGAGGATAACATCATCCATAACGCCTTCAGAGGCACCGCAAATTTCGGCAGTTACAGAGGAATTACTGCCTCTCACTCTTGAAGCTCCTGTCATTACAAGCAATATCATTGAGAAGAATACTGTAACTGAACCTCTGCTACAACAATTCTCACCTTTGGGGCACATTGCAGAACTTCCGGATATAATTCTTCAGGAAGAATTCTCCGATGCGGAAGTGGTGGAAGAGTCCATCGGTCCCTTACCGAAGCAATACAGCCCTCCTTGGCACCCGTCCACGGGAGAATCCGAATATCCTCATGACCCGGTGCTCATGTTATCCGTGCAGAGGATTGTAGAAGAATTTTACAAACGGCAAAAGGAGAAGCAAATTCCGATTAATCCCATTCCTAGAGAGTCATCCCCGATTCCAGGCACATCGGGTTGCTCTCCTTACAGGAGTAGACCGCAAAAACGAATGAGATCACCTGCTCGAAGACCGAGGAGCAGCTCCCACAGTGCTTCACCTACAAGAGTCCCGTCACCACAGTCATCGCACAGACTGCGATCTCCGGACGTAGATCCCACCATGGTACCGTCCACCATCTCGGTATCAGACTGGCAGGAGGATCCTTTTGGTGAATTTTCGGAACCAGAAGAAGGAGAAATTACTCAGGAGCCAGACGATTGGGATGACTACGTCGTCGAGAAGCCCAGGAGGAGAGACTCGCCGGGCAAGGCCTCACCACCGGATGATCTCGTCTCTTTCCACACCATAATAGGTAAAGCCGCAGAACTGTTTAAAATTCAGGTTTCTTCGGAGGAAAGGCAATCAGTGCTTTACGAGCACAGGGACAAACGAAGGAGGACAGTGACCACAATTCCCCTCCTCGATACCATCTGGGATTCCGGATCCAAGATCCTATCTACGCCCTTATCGACTCCGGCTTTGGTGTCCAGACCAGAAAAGAAATATAAAGCTCCGGATTCGGCACCGCTTTGTTTAAGGGGTCATACGAAACCGGACTCAGTTATTACAGTGGCGGCCAGAAAGAAACTCGCCAACCCCTCCTCACCGTTGTCGGCCCCACCGGATAAGGACGGACGTAAATTGGAAGCCATGGGCAGGAAAGTATCATCTTCTGCATCACTTACAATCAGAGCGGGTAATGCACTGGCCATGACCGCAAGATTCGATCGCGAGCTTTGGCTCCGCATGTCTAACTTGGCGAAACAATTACCACCGGAGCTCCAGGAGGAGGCAAAATCCATAATCGCGGATGGTGAAGCAACATCGGATCACATGATCGACGCAGCAGTTGATGTGGCCGAATCAGGCTTCAGACAGATGGCGCACGGCACAGTGCTCAGAAGGCAGGCCTGGATGAAGGCTACTAACTTTAGACCTGAAGTTCAGGCGCAGATACTAGACATGCCATTTGACGGCCAAGATCTCTTTGGGAAAAAGATAGATGACCATTTGAAGGCAATCAAGACAGACACTGACACAGCCAGAGCCATCAGTTCTTTAAAGGACAAAAGTAAGGACCATCGGTCTTTTCGTCCCTTTAGAGGTTCATCTTCCAAGTTCAGGGGATACAGTCGTTCTTCCTATGGTCAAAAAGCACAAGGCGGCACGTACCAAGCCAATAAATATCAGTCATCCAACAGATACGCCCATAGAGGCAGACGTGGCTCCGCCCAAGGGAAGTCGCAAGGCAAGCAGAACTGATGACCAATCTCCCCCCCCCTTCGCCACGCCCCGGTGGGGGGAAGGGTGAGCCAGTTTTTCCAACGCTGGCGGTCAATTACATTGGACAAATGGGTGTTACAGGTGATCCGAAAGGGTCACACCTTGGAATTTCTGGACCAACCTCCTTCCCTGCCTCCAACTCCCCGCAGAGTGGATATGCTAAGACAGGTCATGTCCGAAGTGCAAAAACTGCTCCATATGGCAGCAGTAGAGCCAGTACCCTATTCTCAGAGGGGAAAAGGTTTCTACTCCCGATTTTTCCTCGTCAGAAAGAAAAACGGTCAATGGAGGCCCATCTTGGACCTGAGGGCTCTCAACAAGTTCATCAAGCGCATAACTTTCAAGATGGTAGCTCTACAAGGGGTGCTACCTTGGTTAAACAAGCACGACTTCTTGGCCACTTTAGACTTGGAGGATGCATACTTCCACATTCCGATCCATCCAGCACACAGGCAGTTCCTCAGGTTCACAGTGGGAGGGCTCCACTTTCAGTTTCAAGTGCTTCCGTTCGGTCTAAAATCAGCGCCAAGAGTTTTCACGAAGTGCCTGGCACCGGTAGCGGCAAGTCTCAGGAGAGCAGGAACGGACGTTTTTCCATACCTGGACGATTGGCTGATAAAGGCAAGTTCAGCTGCAAAGGCTCGTTCGGCAGTATCGAGGACGGTCAACCTTCTAAAAGAGTTAGGTTTCTCCATCAACCAGACGAAGTCCTGCCTCGTTCCCAGCAAGGTAGCTCTCTTCCTGGGAGCCGAGCTTGACTCCAGCATTCCCAGAGTGAGACCATCCACAGAGAGAATAGCAGCGATTCTACGCTCAACTTCGAACTTCCTACAGAAAGAGACAACATCTGTACGCTCTTACAAATCCCTATTGGGCATGATGTCATCATGCATATTCCTCATACCGAACTGCAGGCTTCGCATGAGGCCGATTCAGGAAGCTCTGGACCACCAATGGAAACAAGCTTTAGGATGCTGGGCAGACATTGTCCAGATTCCATCGACGTTGCACAAGGCCCTTCGATGGTGGAACGTTCCGAGGAATCTTGTACAGGGAATGCCGTTTCAAGCACCGACATCGACCCTCCTGCTGCAGACGGACGCTTCCTTATCAGGCTGGGGCGCTCATCTTGCGGACCTCCAAACCAAGGGATCTTGGTCGGCACAAGAGTCCCAGCTCCACATCAACATGTTGGAGCTCAGTGCCGTAAGGTTGGCGCTGAAAGCCTTCCTACCGGTTATAGCTGGTCAAGTTCTTACGGTCCAGACAGACAACACGACCTCCATGCACTATACAAACAAGCAGGGAGGCACGAGGTCTCAGATTCTGTCGCAAGAAGCCCAACAGCTATGGGCATGGGCCTTGCGCTACGGGATACAGATCAGGGCAGAGCACCTTCCAGGAGTAGACAATGTCCTAGCGGACAGATTAAGCAGAGAATACACAGCATCACACGAGTGGGAGTTGGACGACAGAGAAACCCGACGGATATTTGCCTTATGGGGCCATCCGCAGATCGACCTTTTCGCCACCAGGAACAACAAAAAATGCAAGAGATTTGCGTCAAGATACCCCGAGCACCAATCGCTGGGAGACGCATTCTCAGTGGATTGGTCGGGGAAGCTCCTCTACGCCTTCCCACCCATTCCCCTCATGTCGAGGGTACTTCGCAGGGTGAAAGAACAGGATTGTTCCTTGATTCTTATTGCACCCGATTGGGCACGGCAAGTCTGGTACCCGACGCTGAGACATCTATCCTGCAAAACCCTGATTCGTCTCAAATCACATCAATATCTACTGACACAACAGAACCGCAAGGTCCTCCACCACGACCCGAGGAGCCTGTCCCTCAAAGCATGGTTCCTGAGCAGCGTAAACTAATGCACCTAAAGTTACCATCAGAATGCTGGGATATCATCAGGGCCGCTAGAGCCCCGTCCACGCAACTCACCTACACCAGAAAATGGACCAGGTTTTCCAAATGGTGCGAGACCTCTGCGATCGATCCCCTCACGGCCTCGGTTGATCAAATTCTGCCTTACTTGTTGCACCTGGCTAAATCAGGGCTCTCACTGTCCTCTATCAAGGTCCATCTGTCAGCCATAGCGGCCTACACAGTAACCGCGGAGACGCAAGCCTTACTCTCCTTACCAGCGATCAAGATCTTCCTGAAAGGGCTGATGCGTACTTATCCGCCTACACCTACACCAGTTCCGGACTGGAGCCTCAACACCGTCTTAACAGCCCTCATGCAACCTCCCTTCGAGCCCATACATAGATGCGATATGAAATTCTTGTCCTGGAAGACATCCTTCCTGGTAGCCATCACATCGGCCAGAAGGATCAGTGAGTTGCAAGCTCTGTCTTCGGAACCTCCATTTACCTTGTTCCAGAAGGACCGCGTCATCTTAAGCCCTCACCCGAAGTTCCTCCCCAAGGTACTTTCGGAGATGTCGTTCACTGAGCGCATTGTTTTACCAACCTTCTTCCAGAATCACGCTTCGGAAGCGGAAAGGACATTACACTCTCTAGACGTTTCTAGGGTGTTGAAGTTTTACTTGCAAAGAACCAAGGAGTTCCGCTCCTCAAACCGGCTATTCATTTCCTTCTCTGGCCGTACCAAGGGCCAACATATATCCAAACAAAGCCTGGCACGCTGGGTATCGTCCTGCATCACCCACTGTCATCAGTTGAAAGGCGACCCTTTAACTAGACCGCCGTCTGCGCACTCCACCAGAGGAAGGGCGGCGTCAACAGCATTCCACGCAGGGGTGGCCTTGAAAGACATATGCAGAGCTGCCACGTGGAGCACTCTCCATACTTTCGCGAAACACTACTGCCTGACTGAAGATACCAACAAAGAAACTGCAGTTGGACAGGCAGTGCTCCGCCATCTCTTTGTGTAAGGTAGGACCAGCCTCCTTTCCCACCTTTCCCAAAGTATGTAACCGTTGTGTTGCTGCATGGTAAAGGTTTGATCAGAAATATGTTTTTCTGTAATTATGCATATCTGTTTATAATGGTGGCATGTTTTAACTGCTTGGTATTCTATTCAAGCATCTGAATCTATGAAAGATCCAATGCTGGAGAAGTCTTAGTTACTTACCTGTAACTGTATTTCTCCAGCATTGGTATCTTTCATAGATTCACATGCGCCCGCCCGCCTCCCCTGAGAGGCTGCTCCTATGCTCGGCATCCATCATACTGTAATCTCTACGGTTCAAAATCTGAAGATGGCTGCCGGGGGCGGAGCTTAAGCCCTGCCACCTCATTGGCTGGGGCCATAAAGGACCAAAGTGAGGTAGAGGGACTACACAATGAAGTGGCTCATAGGCTATAATGGGCTATGTACATGCACTGCTAGGTGGCAGTGTATATATATATATATATATATATATATATATATATATATATATATTTAAAAAAAATATATATTATTATTTAATTTATCACCGAGGATTCCCAGTCTGACGACGGGGAATATTCAAGCATGTGAATCTATGAAAGATACCAATGCTGGAGAAATACAGTTACAGGTAAGTAACTAAGACGTATAGGTGCATAATAAATAACAAATCAGTCAGTCAAGTAGCCCTCTTGAATGAAGACTGCAGGGCAGCCGGCTAAGGGACAAAGGCAAAGGGCAGCTTCTCTATGGGCAGCTATTTTACCCTGTTTGCCCCTGTTCACCCATGAACAACCGACTAAGCAACCTGCAGCTACAACTAAGGTAAGATGGTGCGGGCGGTGAACACAGCCATTACTGTTCTCAATGAAAGCTCTGCCAGTTCTACATTGCCTCCCAGGATCCCCCCTTGTTTTTTTGCATATTTAAGTAACTTTGGGTCTCACCCTAAGTTACTTGGGGAATCCAAACGTGGACCCCTTGCTCACTATTCTTAGAGAGGCACAGCTCCACCCTACTGATGAGGTCCATCCAGACCGAAACACGTGTCTGGGGTTGCTGTTGGTACTCTTGTTCAGAGGAGAATTGCTTAGCATTTCGGTGCTGGACTGCCCTACGGCAGGACAAAGACTGATAAAGTTTAGATATTTCTCCTCTGTGAAAGATAGTGAGCTAAAGACTCTGGTTAAGTCTCTCGTAACCGGGACTAATGTCCGGCAGAAGGTCTCCCAGGACCCCCCTTGTTTTTTGCAGTTCTACATTACTTCCATCATATTATAGCACTGTGTAGATTTCCTACTGTGCCACCTAGATAGTCAGTTAGATGTATTGGAAGTTATCTGTGTACTGCACTTAGCTGTATATTGGGGTAGGAAATTTGACGCACTTAGATGGATTGCTAAGGGTAGGAAATGTGACGCATATAGATGATTGTTGGAGGTAGGAAATGTGGCACACTTAGATGGATTTTGGAGGGTAGGAAATGTGAGGACTTAGATGGATTTTTAGGGGTGTAGGAATGGTGTAGCACAGTCTCGTTACCCTGTCCATTTACAAAGATGTTTATGATGATATCCTGTCTCCATCACTCTGAAGATCATAGAGAGAACAGATCCAATGCACCTGAAGTTCTTTTAAGACAGACTGTTTATTGCACCTAGAAGATGCATTAGGATTTCCCCTGCTGTGCTTAAAGATCTGTTGGAGATAGCTTGCCACTGCTCTGGAGCCATGGTACTGGACCTGACAGATTCTTGATGTTAGCCTGCCTTTACCCTTACAATACCTGTGAGGACAGCAATGGGCTTGTACGTAGATATGCAGGTAGTCTGGTCTTGCAGTTAGAAGACTAGCACATGCAGATTAATGCATGTGTTAGACTAGGAGCATTCTGTGTAAGCTAACACATGTACTGCACATGGAATAACTGTGAGGATTAGCACATTTAATTTATTTATTGTGCATATTAGGCGCTTATACAGTAAGTCAAATCTGTTTCAAAGCGCGATTCTGTTTCAAAGCACATGTACTGCACTGGGTGGATATTTGTAAGTCAGCACACTTGTTACGCTTAGAAAGTTGTTGTAGGTTAGCACATGTATTGCTCTTAGAAAACTGCAAACGTTAGTTCTGGTTTTCTACTTGGAGGCAATTGTGTGGGTTAGCACATGCATTGCACTTAGAACGATTTGGGCATGATTAGCTCTTGTTTTGTACCTGAACTGTGATGGGTGGAAATTGGGCTGCACCCAGAAGTAATGGTGTGTGCTGACACCTGTATTGCACTTAGAAGTAATTGGGTAGGTTGACCCACGCATTACACATGAAGAACTGTGTAAACTAACACGTATTCTGCTCTTAAAGAATTGTGAAGGTCAACACATGCACTGCATTTAGAATAAATTATGTAAATTTAGCACACCTGTGGCACTTGAA
The DNA here is from genome assembly GCF_040938575.1 of Ambystoma mexicanum. Lineage (NCBI taxonomy): Eukaryota > Metazoa > Chordata > Amphibia > Caudata > Ambystomatidae > Ambystoma > Ambystoma mexicanum. Next base: position 875,428,411 of record NC_090936.1, read on the forward strand.
GAACTTTGAAGGATGACACTTGTACTGCACTTCGAAGAACAGTATTAGTTGGATGGATCAGAGGGTGGCCAATGTGTGGCATTAGATTAATCTGTGAGTCTTGTGTTAAACCTTATAATGTTAGCCCGCCCATTATGCTCAAAGACATATGTTGGTAACCTCCCATTGTACTTATAACTTTTTAAATTAGCCGTTGAAACGCACAGTGGTTATATGTAGATATCCTTGATATCACACTTAGTAGACTCCTGTTGGATATCGTTTATAAAACTTGGAAGATATTTAGTAAGACTATAAAGATAACCTGTCTATTGCGCTTATAGAATCCCATTATCCAAGATTATATGGTAGCTTGTCTGTCCCGCCTAGAAGTTGTTCTAGGACAGCCTGTCTATTGCGCTTGGTAGAATTGACGGTAGCCTGTCCATAGTGCCTGGAAAAGTCTAAGAAGGTAGCTGGTTTTTCTTCCCCACAGACGTTCGGATGACACAGCTACATCAAATATAAGCTCCATCTGAGCTTCATGTATGTGTAAACGAACCGCTTTGGTGGACATCTGCTATCCATTCATACACACTTTAGAATGCAGCTACGACTATGACAAAGTCGGTCTAGCTGGTCACCTAACCACTTTGCACTGAAACACCAGACTTGCCTCAACACTTCTACCATTACAATACTGCAACAACCTATGTCAAGTTTTGGTCTAGCTGGGTACCTATCGAGTCTCATGCACTAGCACTCTGTCGTGACCTCCCTCAGCACCCATTCACATGACTGACCTCTAGGGTTGCTTACTGGAGCCCAGGCAGCCCTCCTAATTCCTTTCCTTCCTTGGCCAAATGCACACACACATCTTAAGCCTCCTCTGAGAATGCCTGAGAGAGTTCCTACCACAAAGCGCACTTAAGCCATATAAATGGGAAAAGGCGGTATATTAATGACTACAATACAATAATAATGTACTACATTTGTAACAATTATGATGACCCTGAAAAAATAAATTTGAACATAATCCATGAAACAAACGTTGACTCATACTTTACAAACCTAATAGAAAGTAATGGAATCTTTGTAAAACAATTAATTTATTGGTATATTTGAAATGTTATGTTTAGATGGAATACCTAAAGAAGGGAACAATTCGCTGTATTGGCTTACCCATCATTCCAAAAGTGAATTGAGCCAAGAACATTGGGTAAGCACACAGATTGCCATCTACACCATGGTTCAGTTACACATTAATTTATGTTAAGTTTGTAAAGTAAATTCATTTAATTTGTATCGATTCTTTTAACGTACAGTTCAGATTGAATTGGGATACTATGTATAGTGCACTATGACCTGTAGTACGGCTATGCAATATTTTAGACCAATTTTAAAGAGTACCAGATCTAGAACGGTGTGAGTAATTTCTCGACTATCCTACATTAGCAACTACATTGATTTTAGCTTGAACATAAACTCAGACACATTTTTCATCTTTATAGGAATTGATTATCAATAACAACCAAAGATAGTCCATAAATAATTAGTTCATGGCTGAAAACCCTGCAACCTGTCATGTTAGGATTTAGAACTCTCTCCTGAATAAGGATCTTAATGATCCAAAACATGTTGCGTTAGAATGTCTCGAGTTCAAATTGGTGAAAAACATTTTCAATTTGATGCATTTAAAGTCGTTTTATTGTATATTGAGTGTTGCAAAGTTTCTTTGATATATGCTAACACTCTATATAAAAATGGTCAGAAACGATTTTGACAATTCACAATGTAATTTATGGATTAAAAGAAATATACATTTGAAAAAATTATTTATAGATAGAATTTTTTGTGATTGAATTTTAATTACACCTGTTTAAATTTTCGAGTAGTCATTCGTTGACTCACTGAGAAGGTTGTGGGGGGGCGGGGTGGTACCTTGGAAGTTTTCTCCAAGGCAACATTTTTTAGATACTATACACCATCCACAGTGGAAGCCTGCAACAAGAGCAGAGCACTCTTCAAGGCTGTCAAACGTTGCATCAGCCACCTAGGAGCTTTGGCAGTAGTTGAATCTACGGAGAGCTGCAATGCAATCAACATGTTCTTGACACATACGATCAACAAGATCCATCACCACATTGACAATACCCTAACCACCAGACACCCCTGCCCCCAGACACCCATGCCATACCACCATGTCATGTCCCATCCCTCCTTAAGAAGCCTGCACTCTACCCAGACATCCGAAAAAACTACCACCCCATCACCCATCTACCATACATTGGCAAAATCATCAAGAAGACTGTCACGCTCAACTACGGGAAAATAAAACTACCTTCTTGAAGAATACCAGCCCAGCTTTGGAGATACAGCATCGAAATCTTCAACATTCAGGTAATCGACAAGGCACTTCTCATCATGGACAAGGACGACTCATGCCTCCTGATCCTACTCAACCTCTCTGCTGCATTTGGTGCAGCATACCACAAAACATTACTTAACACCCTGTCCTCCAGCATTGGATTCAATGGCACAGTCCTTACATGGTTTGACTCCTTCCTCTCCAACAGATCCAGCTCTATATGTGCACTTGCATATCCCAACAACAGCCAATGACTGGGGGAGTGCCACAAGGCTCTGCCTCTCCCCAGTTATCTTCAATCTCTACATGGAACAGCTGGGGACACTTGGTCAAAATAAACATCAAAAACCATGAATATGATGATGCACACCTATACCTGGCCAATTACTCTATGGCATTCACCAACTGAAACACTGCCTCTCCACCATTCAAGCCTGGATTTCAAGTGCCTACCTGCAACTCATCCCTGCCAAAACAGAGTTCATCCAACTCGGGGCGGGGGGGGGGGGCTCCACCAAATACACCCAAGTTGACATCCGGCTAACACAGATGCATCTCAGTAGCTTCTTTCCCCAACTCGCCCTTAGTGCAAAGTCTCTTGGCTTCATAAGCAAATGCACCCCTTTTTTTTAAAGCACACATTGCCAAAAAGGCTATCACCCCATAATTTTGCAACAAAAAATGCCAAACTCAAAAATGCATAATTTCAAAGTGCACATATCCACGCAATTATAGGTGGGGGTGGTTGGGATAATAACAAATATAAGGAGAGTGTGGGGGCTGTGGATGGTCTCTCCCTGCATATATTTGCTGTGACATGTCCAAAAAAATAATAAAATCGACATTTTCCCGTTCAGCATTTTGTTCCCCGTAGTAATTGCACAGATCCGCCAAAAAAAAGACACAAACATTGTGGTACCAGCTCGGACTCCTGCACACTATCAAACCCTTATCCACATTCAGTATTTAGATCCATCGTCCAGGCCCTTCTGCTCTACAAGCTGGGTGGTGGCAACACCGTTCTGGAAGGTGTCCCAACCACTTCCAAAGGCGGACCCTTTGGAAGCTGTACTGCACGCCCCAGCATGCCTCATTGCAAGACAGAAGCAAGTCAACCACGTTTTCCCCACTCTCAAATAGCTACACTGGTTACCCCTTCAAGCTCGCATCACTTTGAAGACAGCCTACATCACCTGCAAATCTCTAATGTCCAAAACACCATCATGCGTAGCGGAAAGGATCACCATCTTAAAAGGCCAAGGAAACACTGGGAGCTAAAAATGACCAGACTGGAATCCAAGAGGACCAGAAAACAAATTCTCCTGATATTCCCCTATGCCTTCTTGCTAACATCAGGCTAGCTCCCTCCTGCGAAGGCCCTGCTCTTCAAAGGACACTTCAATGACACATTAAGGTCATAAACAGACAAGGGGATCCCCTGCATGTTACACACCCTTTATTGTAGAGTGATTCATTACTTCCTAGCTCGGTTTGCTTTATACAAATCATCGACAAACGTGCATACAAGGGGATTCGACATGTCACTCTGAAACAGAACTAGCTGACAGCAAAGTAGGCTGTAACAAGTTAATTCATAGCAGTTCCTCTGGCACCACCAGGATGCAAAGGGCATGAGGCCTAGGAGCTGTAGAAAAGCAGAAGTTGGAGCCAGACTCTGAGACCAAAAGACATTCACCATCTTCAAGATGTTTTCCACTCTATCTTCAGGAGGAAAGACCCTGCTCAAATGGCTATCCAGAACCACCACTATGAACTAGAGTGACTGGGGCAGTGAAATGTGGGACGTCTTGAAGTTGATGGAGAAACCCAAGCTGTGCAGCATCACGGATGTGGTGCAGGTTTGCTGTCACCAGATGTGGGCTTGAATGAGTCAATTGTCCAAGAAGGAGAATATGTGAACTCTACCACATGCACCTACCACAGCCAAAAGACTGGTGGAGGTGGAGATGGGGCCATTGAGAAAAGGGTAGGATTGGTACCCTTTCTCGTCTGCTCCATATGTATTCTTTACTATAGCAGGTGGCTGTGATACTAGAAGTGATGCATTCCTGTGTTTTGCATACATCTTGTTCATGAGTATCTCCATCACCTGGATTTCGCTCTAACAAGGGGGGGAGCCCCCCTCAGTGATCTCGCTGGTCTACTACTGCAGAAGGTAGGAAGCCAAGCCAACTGGTGGCTTTTAGTCTTATTTTCAGACGCATTTGTTCGTCCTTTGGAATTTACATGTCACATCCCCCTTTTATTCCTTTTGTAGACACAATAAGCATTGGGTGTTTACTCTCAAAATTATATTTTGTCCTGACGAAGGCCGCTAAACTGTGACGCCGCAGCTGGGTGAAGAGACGGTCGAAACACACAGTGTCGACCAAAATATACAGCTACCACCAACACTGCTTAAATTAGGGCAGGTCAAATATAAAAAGAAGAAAGTGAAAAAAGGGACACAGGAAAAACCGGTGTCCAGAAATTGGATATAATCTGGCCTTGCAGCCAGACCTTAAAAGCCTCCCACACAGTGAACAGAGAGTCCACTGTACCTTCATCACGTTCAATAAAATCTGTTATCTCTACCCTGAGTGGAGCCACCGCAGTAGCATCGCGAAGGAAGCTGGAGGCAAGTCAAGTAGTACAGGAGAGTGGTCTGGGATTGTGTTTGGAAAGATTGTGCATTCAGTAGTGTGTGGGGTCCAATCAGGGGTGATTAACCAAAAATCAATATGTGATCCCGATTTGTGTATGGATGTGTGAAAAGTGAATTACTCGACATGGCGGTGTAGCTCCCGCCATATGTCTACCAGGAGCAAGTATCCCATTGATTGGGTAATAGCCTGGGCCAATCTGGTCAGTGTACGGGGGTTCCTACAGGTTCTTTCCTGCACTGGGTCCAGAATGGTGTTGAAGTCACCACCCCAAAGTACCCAGGCATTGTCTAAGGGGGATATCAAGTTTATGATGTTAAGATAAATCTCTGGATTGGCTATGTTTGGGCAGTACATGTTAATAAGTAGTGGGCTGTCCATGTAATTCACCCCAGACAATGACATATCTGCCTAATGGATCCACCGTCGCTTTTGAGACCCGATAGCCCAAAGTATAATGGATGAGAATGAGAGCCACTCTTGATTTTGAGGAGTAATTGGTTGCAAATTTCTGGGGGTCCCAGCAGCGTGCAAAGGAGTTGATCACTCTGCTCAACTCATGAGTCTCTTGCAGCATCAGCATTTTTATTCTGTGTCTTTTGGCATATAATTGTATTTTCCTGGACTTGATGAGATTATTCATACCACAAATATTCCATGTAAGCATTCTAATGGAGTGACTACAGCTCCTCATCATTTAGTGAAAGTGAATCTATTTCCCAGATGACCGTGCAATAGCGGACCAACAAATGCTCCCCATGTGTGACCGTCGATTTTTGTGTTTTAAACCCTTTAACATCCCAACCCCCACCCTCACTGTACTTCAAATATGACAGTGTTGTCCCATACCATAAAAAACTAACTTTAAACATTGTGAGAAGTCCTGCGAACATCAGCAAGAACGTCAGAACACTGTCTGGTGCTCCGGAAAGCACTAGGAGATAGCGCCAAGGCATAACATGTGCTATAATGGGGATAAGCCAGACGCACTATAGTGTGTCATCCTGGAAACAGTATGGAACTCGCAATAGCGTTTGGCAGTCAGTAGCTCACATGGTCAGTTGATGGAATGCCATGTGGGTTAAGTCAATTAGTATCGGAGGCATCGGGATGATTCGTTCAATGTAGGATGAAGCGTCTTCTGGACTTTCGAAAAAGTGGGTTCTACCCACATGTTGTATCCAGAGCTTAGCTGGGAAGATCATGGCATACGGTATTTTCCTGTCTCGTAGGGTGCACTTTACTTGGTTGAAGTTACGACGAGCCATCTGAATGCAGTTGAAAAATGTGGGTATACATGTATCCTGGTCGAGTCAAATTATAGGGAGCCCTTTTTACGTGACAGTCGAAGTATCAGGACGCGGTCTCAGTAATTGAGGAGGCCGGCAATGATTGTGCAAGGGGGGCTTCAGGTTTGGGGGTTGGAGGCAGAGAGCGGTGTGCCCTTTCCATCAGGAATTGTGCAAAGAATTGTGCCTCCAGGAACAAGGAGCGGATCATTTCCTCAGGAAAAGACTTAGTGGGGACATTCAGTGGTTTCTCCGATACACACACTAATTGGATATTATTATGGCGCGACCGCAATTCTAGGTCATCACATTTCACTAGCACAGTTTTCAGCTCTTTTTTTATTTCTTCTATGTCCTTTTCGTGTATAGTGACCGTGTCTTCTAGGTCCCCAACCTGGTTTTCAGACTGCTTGATGCGTCCACTCCTTCCCAAGTTTTTCTTTCAATTAATTTACTGTTGAGCCAATATCATCTAGCTTGGTGTTCACTGCAACAAAGCCCGCCTGCATTGTGGCCATATATGGGTCCATGGCTGGATTAGTGGAGGAGCCGGCATCCGAGGGTAGGTCCTGTTGGCAGCTGGGGCCAGTGCCAGGGCAGGATGTGCCTGCAAACACATCTGTGGGCCCTTCTTGCTCCCCGTGGCTCTTCCTCGAGTCATCAACAGGGAATTCCTAGGCAGTATGTTTGTAGTTGGAGGAGCAGTGTTACTGGGGCTCTGGTGGTGGCTGGGGCCAGTATGCACTCCACGTGTGATGGCAAACACAGGCTCAGGATTTGTTAGTGGTGGTGCCACGCTAGTGTGCTGGGGTTATTGTTTGTGCAGAGCGCTGCCTCAGTGGATGACTAGTGCTCAGCCATGCCTGAGGGAAAGATCCACCTGTAATTCCCTGCTGCTGTGCTTGGGTGTTTCCAGATTGTGAATTGTCAGCAATTAGTGGGCTCCACAGGTCTTGGGGTGTGTTGTGTGTACTGGGGCCGGTGTCAGGCCAGTCCTCTAGCGGAGTCAAGGTATTTCTGGCAGCAGGAGGCTGGTGAAAATCGGGTGGGCAGGTAGGTGTGCAGAGCTCCTCCTCACGGATGCCCGCATTCAGCTGTGAAATGTCTTTATTACTTAATTCCAGCGCCTGTATCAGCAACGGGGCCAGTGCCAGTCGATCCCGTGTATGGCAGTGAGTCACAGATGTTTGCCGAGCTCCTCCTCTCAGCCGTCTGCATTTTATTGAATGGCCCTGTAACTTCTAGCTCCGGCACCTGAGTCCCTGGTGGGGCCGGCGCCGGCTAGGATGATGTGCTGCATTGTGCAATGGATGATCGGGTAAGTATATTCAAGGCGGCTCCAATGCCAGTGTTCCCTCAATCACCGGATCTGCTTCCCGCGTGTTGCACTAGCAGCTGTCCGGACTCATGGATTTCGGCCCACTTTACAATCAGCCCCCAAAGCCATGTCTGACTTCAAGGGTGATTCCTTGCCTGATCGTTGTGATGATATGCCCCAGGGGGCCCTGGTTCTGCGTCGGGCCTTGGGATGGCAGGCCTCTGGTTCACAGCGCGGGAAAGGGGGCGCAGCAAAGAAACACACGGACCACTTCGATCAGTGCATAAACCCGGACTGGCGTTATGACGCCAGTTCCGGTGATTCCTTTATTTCCTGTGTGTCACGTGACCCTCGATTGGCGGGGCACGTGACACCACAATCGTGTGTCAATTTCAACCAGGATTCGCTCCATGGCCTTCGGATACGTTCTACGCTACAATCACAACTGACGTTTAACGCCTTGGACGTTAGGATTTCTCTAGCAGGATTTTTGTGATCACAGGTCAGGCAGCCATTGTTATTGCTGCTCAACAGCGCCCCCAAAAGAGATCCCTTCCAATGAGATATAGCTGTAACATCTGCCATCTGTCAGGATCAATCAGTATATTGAGAAAGGTGGCTAAGCGATTGGCTAACACTTTGGAAAGTATTCAGTCTTCATAATTTAGTATAATGCACTTGGGTGACAGGTAGTGTTAAGTTGGGCACCTTTGTCTGGCTTCAGTATAAGGGACAATGGGCCTCATTACGACCTTGGCGGTAGCCGTGCCTGTTTTACAGGCACGGCTACCGCCAAACTCGCTACCGGCACCGCCACCCATGAATGGGCAATTACAAGCCCATTACGAGTTGAATGGGCCAGTAATTGCCCATTTGCGGGTGGCGGTATTGCTGGGCTCCCCATGGGGAGCATGGATGCACCAGCACCGTTGATAACGGTGCCGGCGCATTTACGAGTTATGCTCGCGGGTGCCGCACAGCCTGCCAGGTCAGACCTGGCGGGCTGTCAGGCACCCGCGAGCAGAACTCGTAATTCGGCAGTACGATATGAACGATGCCAGTGTTTTACCGGCACCGTTAACACCGTACCGCCTACATTATAACGAGGCCCAATGACTCTACCATAGATTGTGTCAGCGTGTGTGCGACTTGAAGACAATTAAAACATTTGGCCATGTTGCAATTTCTCATTGACTATGGCAGATATGCAATAGGGACCCGCACCATATTAGTGCAAAGAGAACGACTGATCTGCATTACTTCTTCCTCAGATATTGGACGATCACAAGGCTCTCCAAGCTCATCTGTAATTTTCAGAAGGGACATATTCTGTAGAAACAAACTTGATGCATGAGCTGGGCCACAAACAAGCTGGTGCAATATTGAGAGGAAATATTTGATCTTGCTCAGTTTAAAGACCCCTGCTGATCTTTCAAATCGATAATCATCTTGCAAGACTGTAAATCCTTACATTTATAGACTCAGATCTTCATTATTAGAATTTGTGTAGTAAAATTGTTTAGTTTTGATCGGGAAACACACTTCCATTTTAGTATTGAATGCCAACAATTCTGTCAGGACCAGGGGCAAGCATTATGCTTCAATTCCTTCAATTCTACTCTTCCATCCGATTTAAATCTACATTTTTTTAAGTAACTTTTTTCTCCCTTCAACCTTAAAACAGAAAATATTCCAAAAAACATCACATCCCATGAACCCCAGTGTCTCTGGTAGTCCCGTATCCATATCCTGTCCCTGGGCCCTATGAGCTACTTCCTGCCAAGGTCCCTTCCTCTTCTTTTTCTGCTTTTCCATGAGATAAATAGCAGATCTTTTAGCTCTGATAATGTGATACCAATGTATAGCGCTCTATTGGTTTAGACAGTGTGTGTGTGTGTTATGACTTCATAGCAGTGTAAAAGGTCTCTTTGGTATTACGTTTCATATGCAATGTTCATTTGAAATGTTTGAAATTCTGATCTCTGCCTCCAAGCAGCATATTGTCATGGCGTTCATGCCGACGCGCACTATTGGATCATTTTGTTCCATATCAGAATTTTAGTTGGACAACATTCCAAATTAAGATCGCTATGTCTGCGCAGCTTATCGTCAAGCACGGCACAAGCCCTGGTAGACGCTTGTTGAGAGGAGCGCAGCTAGACCCGTGTGTATCTGACTCCCTTTAGGGCCCACAGCTGCGGCCCCCGGCAGCACTCCTTGAGGCGGCCTCACCACCACCTACCCCTCTGCCCTCCTGGCATTCCACAGCCGAACAAGCCTTCCTCAGCTTCACTGAGGCCACATGAATGCACAGGAAGCGTCATAAGGTGCTTTCTTTCACTCTTTTTTTCGCTGCAGCAACGAGACACGACCCGGCACACGGGTGGTGTGTTCTTGCTGTTCCTGCATCGGGAGAACAAGAGATAAGTCCTTAACCAACATTAGCAGCGGAGTGCTGTGCTGACAGCTCGTATGACGCAAGTCCAGGAGACATTCAGCAGCTGATTCTGACCCTATAATTATCAGGCCTGTGAGGCCTAACTTGAGGAAGAGCTTTGCACAGCTCTTGGGTTTGTGCATCTTCAAGCAGACATAGCTAAGCCTGCAGAGGATACCCCAGATTGTGGAGATAAATATTAAAAAGCCTACATAAACTGCAGAAGGAAGATACCTGCAGATCCCCATAAGGCAGTGCCTTCCCACCGCTCCGTCCATCTACCAGAGGATGTGCCATTCAGCATGCACAGTCCAGGCAATAGTAAATTAATCATACAATGGAGTCAGATGAAGGGAGTGTGGGGAGTCAAGACCAGGTGTGTACTCCGAGGAGGATTCTGAGCCAACGCTTAGTTTTAAAAGAGTTTTGGTAGACACCCTAGTAAATGCAGTATCTCAGGGGGTGCGCTCACTCCAGGGGAGGCTTAAAGCTCTGGAATGTAGGATTGGGGATGGATTTAAGAAAAAAAGGTCCCAAAGTTGACAAAAGCACGTCCTCAGTACAGCTTACCACTAAGGCAACTAATATGAGGAGAGACCAGACCTGTGAGAGAAAGCACTCTCCAACTGCCCCGTGTCCTCTCAAGAAGAGAATCAGAAAGCCTCCTGAGGCTGTTGACGCATTCGAAAAGCTGAAAGACGCTTTTATGAGGCGGTCGACAATACCGAGCCTCCTACCCCATTCCTCAGGGGGTGCAAAATATAGATGATGATGACTCCTTTTCAGAGCCGATAGTATCAGACTCAAGATCCTCCCAGCAATCTAAAGAGGAGATGCAAGCTAAAGTATCTAGAGAAACCCAAAGAAGATGTCTCAGGCATGTGCATTCCTGAGTTGATTGTGCACCGGAGATCACAAAACTGGCTGCCTTTGCCACGAGTGGTTTCGTACAGGACTCAGAGGCTCTGCAAGCTCATCCAGAAACAGGTGAGGCTGAGAATGCGCTCAGAGTGCCCCAGGCCAGAGTTAACGGGAAAAGCAGCCGAAACACCGGAACTGGACCCAAAGATGATCACCTTTGTATCCAAAGCCTCTAGAGATCTTAGAAAGGGCCTGGACCAGGCCTGGAAAGGTTGCCAAGAGAAGGGTTTAGACATTGCAAGCACCATTGCTAAAATCATGGACCTGGCTGAAAGGGCCAAAGATACCGGAGAGCCTGTGGACCCTGACACCCTGGCAAACTGGGCGCAAAGGGGCAGTGTGTCTCCTTGGGAACACACATTGTGCCCTATTATCTGAAAGGAGGAGGAGCTTACCATTAAAAATGAACTAGAAACTAGGGGATCTAGCTTCCTATGAGGACGGCAAGACCAAACAGGGTTTCCTATTTGACAAAGCTTTGGGGAAAGAGAGGGGAAGATTTGTGGGCACGTACACAGCCCTAGAAAAGGCTGAAATGTCCATTAAAAAAAATGATCCCCTCAAGAGTTTTTGCCGGGACTGGTCGCAGCAGGGGCCGTGGTCCAGTCATTTCCACTCACAGAGAAGGCCTCAGAAAATGAGAGCCCATTACAGGGAAGCCCATGAACAAGACACCTTTTTCCCAGCGCAAGGACACGGCAACATGGACGCAAAGGACAAGGGTATTACTGTCATCCAGGAGCACAGTCAGGTGAGTTCTGGCGCCTACCCTCCAGTGGGGAGCAGAACACTTTTATGCTTGTGAAATTGGCGAATGCTTTCAAGCGATTCTTGGCTCCTACAGACAGTAGCAGGTTTTCAGCTAGAGTTCATGGCAATGCCTGTACAGCAAGAGAAGCCGCAGATATTCATGCAAGTGCGCACAGAGAGCGAACTACCAGAGAAAGAGCTAAAGCAATTAACGAACAAGGGCACAATAGAATAAAGCATCTGCCCAGAGGCAGCTTTCATGAGCAATATGTTCCTGGTGCACAAGAAAGAGATGGTTAGACCAACCATCACCCTGAAAGAGCTCAATGGGTGGCTGGTCTACAGGCACTTCAAGATGGAAGGAGTACACCTCCTCGGAGACATCCTCCAGAAAGGGAATTGGTTAATGAGGATGGATCTCAGAGGCCTATCTGACGATTCCGATTGCCAGGGGTCACTGCAGGTATCTCAGCTTCCTATGGAATAAACAGATATGGCAATTCAAGTGTCTCCTATTCAGCCTGGCCTCAGCACCCTGGGCTTTCACGAAAATCATGAGACTGGTACCAGTGGACATGAGGGAAAGAGGTATCTGCATGATCATTTACCTAGATGATATCCTCTTGCTAGCCGACGACGCCTGAGTATTTATTGACCAAATGCAGTGGACGGTTCAGCTGCTGTCATCCCTATGATCCGAACTAGTTCCCAATCAACGCATAGACATTCTAGGGTTTGTAGTAGACAGAACAAAGGCAACACTGGAGCTGGAGCCCCCAAAATGAGGGCAATAAAGAAATACCTAAGAGCAGCGTTAGTAAAGTCTGTAATATCTCTCCAGGATCTAGCGAAGATTGGCAGGCTATTGACAGCCTGCATCCAAGCTATCTTCCCGGGTCCTCTGCATCACAGAGACCTTCAGAGGTTGAAGATTCACCACCCATGAGATGGGCTAGGGTACCACCAATTAGTTCCCCTAGATCAGGAAGGAAGGTTACACACTGGTCGAAGTGCACAAAAAATAAGTAGTGGAACTATGTTCCCTACTGGCCTGCACCGCTCCCCTCAAACCCCATTGCCACGCAACTCCCACGCACAATACAAACCCCAAAAAACATTCTGCTGTTTAGGGGAACGCTCAGTGCAGTGCACTGAAAGTAAAAGTTTTAACTTCTTCCTACACTTTTGTTTTAAAACGAAACCGTTCGGAACAGTTTCTTTTTAAAAGAAAAGTATAGGAACAGTAAAACTTAAATAAAAGAAGTAGAGGAGCACCGCTCCCGACCGCTCCCGCCAACTTTGACCACTGAGGTTACAACTAGGATGGTGGCTTCAGAACATGGAAGTCTGGAATGGGCATGCGATTTTCGGTGACGTCCCAAAGCTTGTCATAGTCAGATGGCAGCAGAGCAGGCTGGGGAGCCTGGTGCGGTCATCTGGAGACAGGTGGAAGATGGTAGCAGGAGGAACTGTCCCTCCACATCAACTGCTTAGAACTGCTTGCAGGCTCTTTTGCAATAAAAGCCTTCACCAAGGACAGGGCAGAGTGTTGCATCCTGCTGAGGACAACATCTCGGCGGTCAGGTACATAAACTACCTGGGTGGTACGCGGTCGAGGATGCTGCTAGAAATCACAAAAGACTTTTGGCATTACTGCCTTGATCAGAAAATCTCAGTGACAGCAGATTATCTCTGAGGGATGCAGAATGTAGTCGTGGACTGGAAATCTCGTTACTTGCACGATTCCAGTGACTGGATGCTGCACAGAGCTGGGTTTGCCCAGATAGTGGCCCTGTCGGGTTCTCTGGACACCGACCGATTCACACCCACGTTGAACAAACAGTTATCAACGTTTTTCAGCTGGAGACTGGACCCGGAAGCATGAGGGGTGGGTGCTTTTCTTCAAGCATGGTTGGGAGGAGTACACTAGGTGTTTCCCCCTTCATGATGTTAGCCAGGGTTCTATGGAAGATCAGGCGAGAGAAGGCAGAGGCTATCATAGTAGCCCTGAACTGGAAGTTGCAAGCGTGGATTTCAGTTCTGATTGAACTTTCATTGCATATCCCACAACTGCTTCCTCTCAGGATGGATCTCCTCTCAGACCCATCAGGGAATTATCATTCACTGATGAGGAGGGGCCAACTACCACTGCTAGCATGCAGGGAGCAGATGGAGTCTCCCAGTCATGTCGGGAGCAGCTGCAGAATATATCAATCAATCCTGGGCCCCCCTCTACGCTCAAGAGCTACGAAGCAGCATGGGGGAGATGGAGCCTATGGTGCAATCAGTGCAAACTTCATCCCGTTTCATCTGGCATCCCTAAAAAGAGGGGTAAGGCTTTTCGAACAGTAGAAGTCCATATGTCAGAGATTTTAGCAGGGCACGATCTGTTGAGCGTGGTCTCAGTGGGTGAACACCCAGCAGTGGTGAGGCTGATGCTAGATGTAAAAGTAAATATACTGCCCACTCCTAAATACGCACAGCTGTGGGACGTTGACTCAGCCGTGAGGTTATTTACGAGCTTGCCACGGAACAGGGATTTGTGGGTACTGCAGCTTTCCGGGAAATTTGCGATGCTGTTGTGCCTAGTATCCTGTAGAAGAGTGTTGGATGTGAAAGCGCTTAAAGTACATAGGAAGACCTTCGGCCCCGAGGGGGGACCTTCTCGATTGTGAGAAGGACTAAAAGTCACTAGTCAGCTATTTCACATTCCTATTTGCAGGATCAGCCTAAATTGTGCGTAGCCAACTGCAACAAGGAATCCGAAGCTAGGACAGGCGAGGTGAGACTGGCAGGAGTGTCGCAGTTGCTCATCATGCACAGGAAGCTGTATAAGGCAGTGGCGGCAGCGACCATAGTCTGATGGGTATGTGAAGTAATGTCCCTAGCAGGGATAGACGTGGTACGGTTCGGGTCTCACTCGGTGAGATGTGTCATGACTTCCAAAGCCTTTGGAGGAGGAGTGAGTCTGCAGGACATTTTGAAAGCAGAGGATTGGTGCAGCAACTGCACTTTTAAGACTTTTTATTTTAAGCCAAATAGCGAGTGTAGCAGCGGCTGCAGTACATAGCCTTGAACAAGCATAATGCTCACCTCCGGTCTTGACATAGAATGAAGATTACCCCTGCTGTAACACAGGGAGTCTTAATTCTAGTAAAGACACAGAGGTAAGCATTACCCCGCCCAGCGACGCAAGGCATTGTTGATCATTGGTGTGTAATGATGTTATGTGTTGGTGATGTGTTGCATCGTATGACCCTGCTAATGCATGTCTTCTCTGACATGTGATGACCAGAAGGCTGGCTGAGTGTCTAGGACCTGGCGTGGTAAGGTGTCATGCGGGAGGTAGTCGTCGTCGGCCATGAAAAGTTCTCTGGCGAAGAGTGGCGGTTCAGTTGCAGCACGGGACAGAATGTGGGTTCTTCCAGCTTTGAGCGTCATTTGTGTTTCTCTCAGGATGTCAGTTGGAAGGCATCAAAGAAAAGGAAGGGACCTGGGCAGAAGTAGCTCATAGGGCCCAGGGACAGATGAACTTTGTTGGAATATTTTCTGTTTTAAGGTTGAAGAACAAAAACATGTATTAAAGAAATATGAAGATTTAAATCTGGTGGAAGAGCAGAATTAAAGAAAGTTAAGCATAATGCTCACCTCGTTGTCTTAATCAAGACTCCCTGCGCTACAGCAAGGCTTATCTTCATTAAGCTTGTGCAGCTTTTAGTTGTCTAAGTATCTTCTTGCTCCATGTGTTTTTTATAAATCGGTTCAAGATCGCAAACATTTTACTCCAGATATTTCCGGAAGGAATTTTTAGCCTTTTTACATGCAGAAGCAATGCTAAGGTCCTGCCCGCAAAACCAGGGATTGAATGCCTTCCACAGAGCCACATGTGATACCTGACCAATATAATCATTAGAAACTTAATGTGTGAGATGTTCCGACATTGATTGCAACATTTTGGGATCCGGAAGCAGAGAGTCACTCATGCACCACTGAGTGGGACTACCACACAGGCGAGTACCCAAATTCAGAGTAGAGAAACTGGAGACTGGACTGAGGCAGGTATCAAGGCGGTGTGCGAACAAGCAACAGTGCCCAATAAGGATTGTGAAATAAAAAAAGAATCAGGTTTTGAATATACATATTATGCATATGTTCACTAAAGTTAATTACCTTACATGACATGTTTAAGGTGCCAGAAATCAATGAAGAATAAGTCAGTGATATTATCAGTAAGGGCTAAAGAACTAGGAGCCAGAGCAGTAGCATAAACATTATCAGGGTAATTCATAGAATTTCGCACAAAAGTGGCGCACGCGGCTGGCGCACAGTGTCCCCCTGCGATACACTGCGGCAGCCGCGTGCGATAAAATCCATTTCATCGCACAGCGTATTCATGGATTTCAGCCTCCAAAACCAGCCGTGGCGCAGAGTGGTGCAGCGACGCTGCAGCAGCGCCAGGTACGCCCCCAAGAACGCCCTCGCGCAAGGAAAAGCCATCAAAATTCCCAATTCATCGCAAAGGGCTGCGCTAACCCTGGACCAGTTCACAGGGCTGCCAAAAAGCAAACGCCAAGCGGGGAACGTGTATTTCAGTGGTTCGCGGGAAGTTTCACACGCGATTGTCCTGGGTACGTGTACATCCGGGGTGCGCGTGAAGTAACACATGCGATTCCATCATAGCACGTGTATTCCAGGGGTGCGTGGGAAGTATCACACGCAAAATCAGCAGGGTACGTGTATTTCAGGGGTGCGGGGGAAGTATCACACGCGATTCCATCAGGGTACGTGTATTTCAGGGGTGCGTGGGAAGTATCACTCGCGATTCCATCAGGGCACGTGTATTTCAGGGGTGCGTGGGGAGCACTACATGTGAATTGGCCGTGTGGGTCATCCCAGGTGTTCCCTCTACACCCTCCATGGCCCCTGCAGCCAGCCCACACCACAGGGGACTACCCTGCACCCCTGCTCATGTCCCGCAGGAAGCCCATCCACCATGGCCATGCCCCCCAGCCAAGCCACATGTCACCTTGCACTACTGATCAACAACGCATGTCTCCCAGCACCCTCACCCCCCAGCACTGTGGGGCAC
This sequence comes from Ambystoma mexicanum, assembly GCF_040938575.1. Lineage (NCBI taxonomy): Eukaryota > Metazoa > Chordata > Amphibia > Caudata > Ambystomatidae > Ambystoma > Ambystoma mexicanum. Next base: position 875,445,225 of record NC_090936.1, read on the forward strand.
CTGCCAGCAGGTCCCCACACATGTCCAACTCATGTCCCTCTGCACCCCCACCCCCCAGCACTGTGGGGCACCCTCCACCAGGCCCACACTCATGTCTCCCAGCACCCCCACCCCCCAGCATCCAGGGGCACCCTCCAACAGGCACCCCACTCCTTTCTACCACCCCCTCCACCCCCCAGCAGTGCGATTCGCCTTTGTACGTGTATATCAGGGTTGCGCGTGTAGTCTGACACGCAAATTCATCAGGGTACGTGTATTATGGGTCCGCGCGAACTTCACGCGATATCAGCAGGGTATGTGTATTACGGGGTTCGCAGGAAGTTCCACACGCGATTGCCCTGGGTGCGTGTATTTCGGGGTGCACGGGAAGCTCCACACGCGATTTCAGCAGGGGTACGTGTATTCCAAGGTGCGCGGGAAGTACCACACGCGATTGCCCTGGGCACGAGTATTTCGGGGTGCGCGGGAAGTTCCACACGCAAATTCAGCAGGGTACGTGTATTCCAAGGTGCGCGGGAAGTACCACACGCGATTGCCCTGGGCACGAGTATTTCGGGGTGCGCGGGAAGTTCCACACGCAAATTCAGCAGGGTACGTGTATTCCAAGGTGCGCAGGAAGTTCCACACGCGATTGCCCTGGGTACGCGTATTTCGGGGTGCGCGGGAAGTTCCACACGCGATTTCAGCAGGGTACGTGTATTCCAAGGTGCGCGGGAAGTTCCACACGCGATTGTCCGTGGTGCGTGTATTCCGGGGTGCGCGGGAAGTTCCACACGCGATTTCAGCAGGGTACGTGTATTCCAAGGTGCGCGGGAAGTACCACACGCGATTGCCCTGGGCACGTGTATTTCAGGGTGCGCGGGAAGTTCCACATGCGATTGTCCGTGGTGCGTGTATTTCGGGTTGCGCGTGAAGTTTCACACGCGATTTCAGCAGGGTACGTGTATTCCAAGGTGCAAGGGAAATTCCACACGCGAATCCAGCAGCCTACGTGTATTCCGGGGGTGCCGGGCAGTCCTACACGTGAATCGGCTGTGTGGGTCCTCCCAGCTGTTCACTCGACACCCTCCACGGCCCCTGCAGACGGCCCACACCACAGGGGACTACCCTGCACATGTCCCGCAGGCAGCCCATCCACCATGCCCATGCCCCCCAGCCAACCCACATGTCACCTTGCACTACTGCCCACCAACGCATGTCCCCCTGCACCCCCACCCCCCAGCATCCAGGGGCACCCTCCAACGGGCCCCCATTCATGTCCCCCTGCACCCCCCCAGCACTGTGGCCCACCCTCCACCAGGCCCCCACTCATGTCTCCCTGCACCCCCACCCCCCAGCACTGTGGGCCACCCTCCACCAGGCCCCCACTCATGTCTCCCAGCACCCCCACCCCCCAGCACTGTGGGGCACCCTCCACCAGGCCCCCACTCATGTCCCCCTGCACCCCACCCCCCAGCACTGTGGGGCACCCTCCACCAGGCCCCCACTCATGTCCAACTCATGTCCCCCTGCACCCCCACCCCCCAGCACTGTGGGCCACCCTCCACCAGGCCCCCACTCATGTCTCCCAGCACCCCCACCCCCAGCACTGTGGGGCACCCTCCACCAGGCCCCCACTCATGTCTCCCAGCACCCCCACCCCCAGCACTGTGGGGCACCCTCCACCGGCCCCCACTCATGTCTCCCTGCACCCCCACCCCCCAGCACTGTGGGGCACCCTCCACCAGGCCCCCACTCATGTCCAACTCATGTCCCCCTGCACCCCCACCCCCCAGCACTGTGGGCCACCCTCCACCAGGCCCCCACTCATGTCTCCCAGCACCCCCACCCCCCAGCACTGTGGGGCACCCTCCACCAGGCCCCCACTCATGTCTCCCAGCACCCCCACCCCCAGCACTGTGGGCCACCCTCCACCAGGCCCCCACTCATGTCCCCCTGCACCCCCACCCCCCAGCACTGTGGGGCACCCTCCACCAGGCCCCCACTCATGTCTCCCAGCACTCCCACCACTGTGGGCCACCCTCCACCAGGCCCCCACTCATGTCTCCCAGCACCCCCACCCTCAGCACTGTGGGGCACCCTCCACCAGGCCCCCACGCATGTCCCCCTGCACCCCCATCCCCCAGCACTGTGGGGCACCCTCCACCAGGCCCCCACTCATGTCCCCCTGCACCCCCACCCCCCAGCACTGTGGGCCACCCTCCACCAGGCCCCACTCATGTCTCCCAGCACCCACACCCCCCAGCACTGTGGGGCACCCTCCACCAGGCCCCCACTCATGTCTCCCAGCAACCCCACTCCCCAGCACTGTGGGGCACCCTCCACCAGGCCCCCACTCATGTCTCCCAGCACCCCCACCCCCCAGCACTGTGGGGCACCCTCCACCATGCCCCCACTCATGTCCAACACATGTCCCCCTGCACCAACACCCCCCAGCAATGTGGGGTACCCTCCACCAGGCCCCCACTCATGCCCCCCTGCACCCCCACCCCCCACCAGTCAGGGGCACCTGCCAGCAGGCCCCCACACATGTCCCCCAGCCAACATGTCATCACAATCTAGAACCCTTGGCCTTATGGGCAGCCTCCAAATGCCAAATTCCCACCCGAGTATTGCATCCACCCACTTAGAAATGGAAATTACATGATACAACCCCAATGGCAAGTTTGTAAATGAACACATGTCCCTCACATACACACAATGGGTGTCAGTGAATGTCAAAACCCATATCATGATATGCATGAAACCAATGAGATGATACTACACAGTGAAGTTTGAAGAAAAAATAAGTATTAAAAGCAACATAAATTGAATCAAAAATAAACAAACGAAAATGGGAATTAAAAAAAGAAAGCAGCATGTCCGTAAAATAATGTAAAACCACAAATCATAATCCAAAGGAAAGGTGTCCAAAGTCACAGTTCACAAAAGTAAATCCAATGGAAAATTAAAATCGAAAACCATTGCTCCATGGGTAAATCATAAAAAAAAATAGAAAATCCAACAGTCAACTATATACAGATAAACAATCCAGGGTCCATGATCCCAACAAGAAATTAAACCTATCTAATAACACTACCTAATAAAAAAAAAACTATATACAAAAATGTGGCCCATTGTCCAAAAGGTCCAAAAAAAATGCAAAACCAAAGAAAACCTAACACTAACTACAGAACTATTTACAAGGGCAGCGGGCCAGTCTGACGGCTCACTTCGGGATGTTCCTGGCCAGGGCATCATCGAACTCCTGCTCAATGTCCCGGAGGCGGTCCTCCTCCATGGCCCCGAGGGTCCGCAGGGCCGTCGACATGTTCACCTCCAACTCCCTGCAGATTGCCTCGAGGCACTCAGCCCGCCTCAGGGCCCTCCGCATGGAGTTCTCCGCCCTGACCATCGTGAGCCGTGCCTCTTCCGCCCGCTGCCGCTTCGCATCTATGGCGTGACCCAACCGCTGCCACACAGAAGACACTACCCGTCCTCGGTCCTCCTGCCCTCCGGCCGATGCCTGCCCCTCCGATGTCGAAGGCCCCGAGCCATCATGGCTCCCACCTCGTTGCTGCTGCTGTGCCTGTGCCCGTGCCCTGGCTCCTGCTGCCTGCACATCCTCCACCTGCTGGGGTGCAGTCGTTGATGTGGCCACCCCTGCTGGACGTCCGACTCCCGACTGTGGCAGGGATGCCTCCTCCACCAGCCTGGCCGCACCGTCAGAGGCAGCTCCACAGGGCACCCAGGTGATTAATGGGTGTTATGCGGAAACCTGTGCAGTTCCCTCTGGGACCACTGCAAAAGATTTAGGACTACATGTTTTTGGCAGTAAACCCACTTGGTAGCAGTCTGTACCACACAGATTCACTTGGTAGCTGTGGCTGAGCAGTCAGACTTCCCTCAAGAAGAGTTAGGCAGTATGTGGAGTATACAAGATAGGGCAATTTACACAGTAGAACAAGCAAACACGGAACAGAGCTTCGGTGTAAAGATACATAGTTATTAATTTATAAAAACACATCTATGAAAAACACACTGGCACTAATACGGCAAACAACTTCAATTACAATTACTATAAGTAAATCAATCCCCCTAACAATAGTTCGACAAGTCTAGGTTCAACGGCACCACTTATTTGCAGACAGAGGTGAATGCTTTAACCTAGATGGCACTCTAGTATTCGTTAGGACGGGAGAGAAAAGGCAGGGTATGAAATCAACTCGGTACCAACACTTTTACGAACAAATGCAAGGCAAGTAAGGCAGGGTCTACTGTAGATCGCAAAGTTCAGAGGCCAGGCCCACTCGGAGAGAGGCAAGGTGATGTGTCCCAAAAAAGTATCACAGTGGAAATGCACTTCGAGTCTTTATCGCAAATTCTCACAGAAAGATTGGACCAGTTCAGAACAGAAAGTTAAGAAGGCTTGGAGGCGACCCAATGGAGAGGCGAGGATTAAGACACCTCACGCTAACTGTCACAAGGGAAGCCAGGCGGACACGGTACCTTGTATGTGGAGAGACAGCTCCGGCGGGGGCAGTTGTTCCTGGTGGTGGATGCAAGTCGGGGCTTTGCCAAGAGAAGAGATGCTCTCGTCGTCGAAGGAAAGTTGAAGATCGTTGCACCACCAGGAAAGAGACCAGCCGTGGAGTGCTCCGTCACAAGGCACCACCTTTTGGTTACGGTACAGGTTAGTGGCTATCCGGTTGCCGGGGTGCTCAGCACGGGCAATTCGACCACTACGCCCTGGAAGCGAAGAAAAAGCAAAGGGGACTGGTTGTGCCCACCAGTCAGGGTAAGAAGACTCTCCAGCCGGGAGATCTCCTCTGTCGTTGGGAAGTGGTGAGACGGTTCAGCAGGGCTCCACCGGAGGTGTCGTCGTTGCAGGTCGGCTCAGCTTTACCCTCGTCGGATTCTTAGGTCCTGTGGCGACTTCTGAAGATCCAGTCCCAAAAGCCCTGCTTTTATGCAGAAAACCCCCATTCATTCAGCCTAGCTGTCAATCAAAACACGCTAATTGGTGAGCGGGGTGGTTCACCACTTGGGCCAACCACACCAGAGTGCGACTTGAGTTGGCAAGGCAACTCAGTCCAGGGTGCCTAAACCCCCTCCCACACCCCCTGTGGTACCCAGACAGAATGGCACCACTTTGGAGGGCCTCTGTGCAGAAGCCCGCCAAAAGTGGAACAAAGGGCTCAACCTTTGGTTTAGGAGTCACAGAGACGAACACAGACGCCATTTTAAAAACCGAGTTCTGGCAGAAAATACCAACCGATAGATTTATTTAAGATAAATAAACCGGTGGTATGTTAGAGATTAACGAGAAAAAGTATTAACCTCCAACAATGGGAAGAATCCCATAGGGTTATATACGGGGTCGAATATAACAAGTAGTTTCCACTGCCACCAGCCAAAACTCGACGAGGGGGGACGGGACAGTGCCCCCTCGAATAACAGACCCAGGGGTAATCGAATTACCCCTACTAGTACGTCCACAATAGGATGGTTTGTACTAGTTCTGTTAGTAAATTTAGGTCTATTAAAGCCAATGGTGACTTTACATGCCCTGGGAGACAGTAGTCAGTCCCAGGGTATGGAGTCTATGGTGGGGATCCTCTAGGATGCCCCAGTGTTACGGCACAGAGGGTGCGGTGTAACACACATAGAAAAACATATGAGACCCTATGGAGTAAAAGACCCCATAGCCCATAGAACACATTGACATTCAAAGGAATTGACCACGTTCATGTCCAAGAGTGGGAGAAAAAGAGTCACACTCTTGGCAGGATGGAAAAAAACAAACTCCAGAAATCCAGCAAAGCTGCTGGGGGACTCACTAGGTTAGGAAATTCAGCCTAAACAGAGAATTCTCCCTAACAATGGGTGGGAAGATGGCACGGAGGACGACTGGCGCATAAGGGGTTCAGTTGAGGAGGGGGTCTGAGCAAGCCCCATCAAACGGAGGAATCCGGCCTGGGTGACCTGTCCCAATAGGCCGACGCGGTCAAGGAGCCATTCGAGATGACATGCAATCTCCTCATGAAAAGGCTGCAGGTCACCTCGCATGGCCCGTTGACGCAATGCCACACCAGTCAGGACAGGCTCAACCCAGACCCGGATAGCCACCTCTGCAGGCAGAGGAAGGCCAGTTGTTGTGAGCTCATCCCCTGCCTGAAGACGGGTCTGGACGTAGGCATCCCTGCTGGTGCAAGATGATGCAGTGACAGGATCAGGGACAGGATTGCACACAGGCACCTCCGCTGCGGCCTGTGCTGCCTCCTGTCCCTGGTCCTGCACTGCACCACTAGCACCAGTGGAATCCCCACCTCCAGACCCCGTCTCTGTTGCTTGCACGGCCTCCTCCGCCACCAAACCCCCCACCAACCTGGATGATTCCGTGCCATCGTCCCCCGTTGGGCCCTGTGGGGTCCCAGCTGCCCCTTCTGCTGCCGAGGAGTCCAACTGCGACCTCCGCCTCTTGGACCTCCCCCGGCAGCTGCGGCCTGGGGCGCGCCACCGGTCTCCTCACTCCCCGACGAGATCACAACCTGGGAGGGGAGCCGGGCCTTGCGTCTCCGGCTGGCAGTGCGATCCCCGCCGCTGTGCTCCACAGAACCTTCTCCGCCCTCTTCATCAGTTGACGCTGCAGACAGGGAGAAATAAAACACAGGCATCAGGGCACTGTACAATGGACACATACACACATGACAGTTGTACATGAGTGGCATTGGCAAACCTCAGACATGGCATCACAATCGCCAACACACGTCATTTCAACTTGCACACATGAGCCATACCACAGCCATATCACAACTGCCAGCACCATCCATACACATACAACAGCATGAGCAGGCAAAGGTGAGCCAGACATCACATGCAACACAGGGAGTGCACTACACATGTACACACACCACCACACTTGCATGCATGTGTACACCTCTGCCAACTGTCGCAGTGTTCAGATCGGCATCCATGTCACATCTGCCAATCAGGCTTCCACATCCCGCTGTCACATGCATCCATGTTGCATCACTGTTGCACCCTTGTCAAATACACACACATGCACATGTACACAGTGCTGATACATGCAGCTGAAACAACATCCATGTGTGACATCACGAACATGCCTACTTACATACACATTCATCCAAACGTGTGCCCACACAACTGCATTTGGCATGCAAGCCTACACACACAAGCACCATCCATGTCTCACACATGACAGCCCTCGCATGTGTTAGCCTCACGGCCCTGTACACCCCCACCCATACTTGGCCCCATACAAACACATGTGCAACCTGCACACTACTGGCACATCACCACACGCACAGCTTACAATCAAGATGCATGTACACTTACCGCTCGACTCCAGACGGGTCTGCCTCACAAGGACCTGGACGTGGAGCGCTGGGGTTATGCGTTCCAGGACCCTCATCTGATCGTCCGACAAGTGGCCCCGGCGCCCCTTAGCATTCGCTGCCTTCAAGAGGCGCCGGGCCTTGTTGAGGGTCCTGGACCTGAAGTCCTCCCAGCACTTCTTGACATGTTGGAAGTCGCGGACTGCCACCCCCTCCGCGTTGATGGCAGTCACGATGTCCGTCCAGATCCGAGTCCGTCCTTCCTTGTCGGCGCGCAAACTTCCGAAGAGGGCATCATACTGCCCCAGGACTTGCTCCACCAGGACACCAACTTCAGTGGCAGTGAAGCTGGTGCCCCTCTGCCTCTCTGGCCGGGGGTTGTCAGTGGTGCCAGATGTAGCAGTGCCCGACATGACAACCCCAGAGGCAGGAGTGGGTGGGCAACTGGGTCCTGGGGCTTGGCTGTGGAGCGATGGAATCCCAGTCGGGAGTCTTCGGTTCCAGCAGGGGTGGTCACAGCACCAGCACCCCTGGCTGATGTGCAGGCAGCAAATGGCAGGGCACGTGGGCAGCAGGCAATCAGGCAGCAGCAGATGGCAGGTGGGAGCGTGCTCGGGGCTCTGGTGGGCAGTAATCCGGCCTTCTGGGCAGGAGCATGGTCTTCCGTGTGCTTACGCGTGGCCAGCTTGATACAGAGTGATTTGGCACGTGAAAATCCAGCACGTCTGCGTGTAATTCGAGGAAAGGGCCTTAGCGCGTAAGCGCTTCAGCACACGTACGCGAATTCATTGGGCCAAAGGCCACCAGCGCGTATGCGCGTCTGTGACGTGCGTGCGCGGGCGTTTCCCTGTACACGGGTGCATGTTACACGTCCAATGACTACACGTCAGAGTGTCAGCTTGTGTAATTGGAGGATGGGGCCTTAGCGCTTACACGCGGAAGTGACGCTGGACGTGTGGGTGTTTAAAAGGTACGTGTAGAACGCCATTTCCTTGTACGTGCTTTTCGTGGAGAGCGAGTGGGTGAAATCTGTACTTCTTGTCAGTTCACATGCGATTTACTTCACAGCGTTCCAAGTTCGTACTCCCTGTTACCTCTGACAGCTTTTTGTCTTCTTGTATTTTTCCTGGGCCTGTTTCCTCAAACAGCGTTCACTTCTCCTGTTGTCCTGTCTCCTCAGACAGCGTACAATTCTTCTTTTGGCAGGGGTGTTGCCAATGCGCACACGCGCATATTTTTCATGCAATTTTTCCTGGCAGACGGTGAGTCGCGCACGTATTTGACATCTGTGCTTGCCCCGTGTGTTGCCTACCCCTTCAGAGGTCAGTCTAGGCTGCGTGTGACAAGCATACGTTCATTTTTGTGTTTCTGGGTGCCACAGCGTAGTGCAGGGTTTTTTTTCCACGCACGTGGTCTAGGAGGGGTTGCGTGCACATTATCTCCCTTTTTCGGGGTGCCTGTGCGTTGCGTGACCCGTCATCTTCCCCCAGGGGTCACATACAGCCTTGCTAGAGCACTAGGGTACGAATTCCATCTAGTACCCTACCCCTTTGACCCCCAATTGCCCAGGACAATAGTTTACTGCAACTCCCATACGCACAACAACATCAGTGCCATGGTTGGGAGGCGAGCACGCGGTAAGTGTGGCAAAGGTGGGCGAGCCACAAGAGATGGCCGTGGTGGATACAGTAGGGGACATGGCCAGGACTTGCAGGGTGCCCCTAGCTCCCCATGTGTGGGTGACCAGTCAGGGACACCCATGCCACCCCCCCTGGTTGAGGGTAACATGGCTGACACCATCCCTGCTCAGCCCTTGTTGGACCAGCCCATTGTGGCACCAGACCTGGCACTGGGTGACTCCATGGCTGACTTCCAGGTCAGCAGGTCTAGGCCAAGTGTGGCGGTGCACGTTGGTGTCACCAGCCCACGTGGATCAGGGGCAGCTATGTCATCTGCTGCCCCGAGTAGGCAGGGTGGGGAGGCTGCAGGGGCAGCTGCGGCTCCATCCACCCCAGCTCTGAGTGTCCCAGCCAGGACAGTGTTGGTCCTAGTGCATCCTGCTGATGTTCCCCCTGACTACATCACACTTCAGCTAATGCCTGCACCAAGTCCCATGGTGAGTGTTCATTCGCACACTCCTAGTCCACAGTCCACCGGGGCTCCTGCCCCTAGTGTCCAGAGCGGCGTAGGACACTCAGTATCACCACCACCTTCCAAGCGGAAGAGGAAGAGTGCTCGTCCAGTACAGGCTGATGCCCCAGACACGGCTACACAGTCCGGCCCACCAAGGAAGCCCAGCTTCAATCAGGTCGAACTTGATGCACTTGTGGAGTATGTATCCGCACATGACAGCGAAATGGTGATTACTGCAGGATGCAAGACCACACCTGCACAACGTCAGGCACACTGGCAGACCATTGCGGAACTCATAAGTGCCCTTGGATTCGTGAGGCACACAGCTAATGATTGCTACAAGCGCTGGAATGACCTTAAGCACAGGGCAAAGAAAAAGCTGGCCTCAAGTCATGCCGCAACTCTAGTGACTGGAGGTGGGTCTCCGGCAGAGGACATAGAACTCACTCCACATGAGTATGTTGCTGGGACCTACGTCACGGAGGAACAGATCCAAGGCGTGGGAGACCTGCCAGATTACGAGGCATTGTCCGGTGAGTGCACATGCATGTGTGTGTCATCCATGTGCATGGTGTGTGTGTGTGAGTGCTTCTGATTGAGTGCCAGGTGAGGGGGTGTGTGCCTGAGTGGTTTGGGTCACCCATGTGCTTCATCCAATACATTCTGCGCACCAGGATTTGGGTGTTGCAGTATCCCTTCTGGCAACAGTAGACATTCAGCCCAACCTCACGCCAGTTGCCCTTGAATTGTCATCTTGCCACAACATAGTTGCATGTTATTCTGTGTTCATTCAGGCTGATTGTCTGCATTCCACCACTTTCACTAGGCATTTCTCAGTCCTATTGTCACATGTGTGACATGGCTAGGGTACATGCCATCTGTGTGCTGGTATGTGTCATGTATGTGTATTGGACATGCCAATCACAGGCCAATGTGTGATGGCACTGCTAGGCAGCATGCAGCAAATTTGTTGGTCTTCCATCTTGGTGTCATCAATGTGTGCCATTTGCCTCCCCTTTGTACGCAGTGACAGTGCATGCATGGGAGGTTTATAGTCATGTGGTACATGTGTCAATGAAGTACTGTTTCTGTTGCTTCTCAGCCCTAATTGTGTTCCATGTTGCTAATGCCTGTTCCCCTTTCTTTTCTTTCATGTCTTTGCAGGGGATGACGCACTTGATACTGCTGGGGTTGTGGAGATGGTGCAGACCCAGGAGGGGTCTCAGGCCCGACCGGGCACCAGTGAGGGATGTGGTGTGGTGGTGGGTGAGAACCCACACTTGCTGCAGGCCGTCATCTCAAGGGGTGTCTCTGGGTGCACCTCCCCCGAGCTCTATTCAGGTGTCGATTCGGATGATGAGACCTATGTGCCGTCGCAGGTAAGTGTTTCTGGGATGGATTCTGTACTGTCCACCCCACCTGCACCAGGGGTAGAACCCTGAATGGGGATGTCAGTGTTGGTAGGTCCGCCTTTGGTGGTTACGGATGCAGGGTCACACTCTGCTACATCTGATCCTGTTCCTGGGCCAGCAGATCAGAGGGGGAATGCAGTCCTGCAGCCTCAGGCAGTGCCGGCACAGCAAGGCGCAGTTCGCCTTGCCCCAGACAGGTGTGGTGCCCGCCGACGCGGTGGCCGTACGCAACCTGGCAATACCGCATGGGAGCAATCCATATACGGTATGGCAAACCAACAGGCAGCATCAACTGAGATGATGGCTCAGGCCATGGATAGGGTGGCCACTTCCATTGTCCCCCAAGAAAGGCTAATTGAACTACAGCAGGCAACAGACTCCACTAGCCAGTCACACAGGGAGGACATGTTGGCGTCCAACAGGGACAGGCGGGCGGCACTGGAGACTCTGCAGGAAGCCATTTCTATTGAGTCCCAGGGCCACAGGGAAGCCCTGAGGGTGGAACTCCGTCAGCTCAGGGCAACTCTGGTTGAGCTTGAGGCTTCAGCTAACACGAGGACAGAACAGCAGCTGGAGCGGCTCACATGTACGCTCTCAGCTGAGATGCAGGCAACTAGGGCGGAGGTCCGGGCATCCCGTGAGTTGTTGCATGGGGACCTACACACAATTATCCTCCAGAACCAGACCTTCCACACCCGCATGCTTGCTGCCATGGAGGACCAGACTAGGGCTTTGCGTGGGCTGCCTCCCATAGTGCCACCACCTCCTGATGCAGCTGCAGAGGGTGAGGAGAGCGACAGCAGCGATTCTCCCACAATAGGGTAGCCGTGCAGGCCATGAGCCCATGGAGGTGTTTTTTTTCCGCAAGATCCACACAGGTGGGTTTTGGTGTGCACCCTGTCCTCGGACCTCCTGGGTGGCCTCCCCCCCCTCCCCCGGGCCCATTCATGGCCATTTTTGATTTTTGTTTTTTGTTTTTTTGATTTTTGAATCTTGATTTTTTTGACAGTGTGTTGCCTTGTGTGGCTCCCGTGGGCATACGCTGTATTGTGGCTGGGCACATGCAGGCTTGTCCTGAATTTGGGTCAGATGCTTGGGTTTGTGTGACACACACCCCTCCTGCTTCCCGTTTCCATGGGCTTACAAAGGGTGTGCCCAAGTGACATTGAATTACATGGTGACGTTGGACTCCCATATGATGTGTGGGCAGTCTGTAGTCAATACTGTGTATACATTCCTAGTGCATATTGTGGTTGTATTGTACACTGCATGGTGTATTAATATGTGCCTCTGCATCCATCTCATCCTCCTAATTTGCAGGTCCATTTCTCATGTCTTCACAAGGCGGTCTACTTTGGAAATGGAGTCCATGTTGTAAGCAGTGCACCTACACTCTTGCGTGGCGCTAACACTGTATAGTTGGAAGTGTTGGAAGTGCTGGCATTATCAGGTAGTGAGGCTACCAATTTTTTAAGCCCGTACTGTCATGTTTATGGTAGGTTGGAGGTTGTGTAGGTGATTGGTATTATTGGTAAGTATTTGGTAATGTGTGTTGTTGGTCCTGCATTACTGTGAGCATTTCATGTGTGGCCAGTTTCCATTAGGGACACTGTAGTTGGTGACACTTGGGGCATGTTGTGGGGATTAATTAGTTTGATCTCACATTGCATGACATGCCATGGTGTGCTGTGTGGCCGTGCCGGGGAGGGGTTGGGTGACATGGCACTGTTCTCATGTTGTATTTTGCAAGTGGGTATTCATTTTTGCTGCATGGAAGTGTGTCTTTTGATGACGCTGCATTGGTGATGTTTGTGTAGGTAGGGATGCACACATTGTGACACTTCCAGGTGAACAATCTCAGGCTGCTATGGTTCTGACAATTGACTGTCCATTAATTCATCAGAATTGTCAGATTGAGTCATCATTGAATGTCAGATGGTATGTGCCAGGGCGGTGTGCACTACACAGGGGTGTACTTTCTATGTGTAGTAATTAGCCACCAGCTGCGTACGGGCTGCCTCACCCCGTGCCCTTTCCCCTCCCATGCGCAGCGGGCGTGCATGTGGTTGGGGATGTGGGGGCACCACCATGTCCACAGCCAGGCCCCGGCGTGTTGCAACATTGTGCAAGACACATGCTGCCACTATGATCCTGCATACTACTGGGGGAGCGTATAACAGCTGCCCACCAGAACGGTCAAGGGAGTGAAAGCGTGACTTGAGCACTCCGAATGTGCGCTCCACTATGCCCCGTGTTGCAATATGGGCTGTGTTGTATCTTACCTCGGGAGGCGTGATGGGGTTCCGAATTGGCGTCATCATGTGTGTGCTCAGAGGGTAGGCACTGTCCCCTGGGGAGCTGGTGATGGGGATCATTAGTGGGGTATTGGCATTACTCTGTATCTGTCATGCATGCGTGTGCTGTGGCATTTCTACTCACCAAGCAGCCATGCATTGCCATGCCGCCCAGCTTCCATGTCCCGGTTTAGGGTTGACATCCTGTTAATGAAGCTGTCGTGGGTGGACCCTGGATAGTTGGCATATACTGAGGTGATGATTCCCTTGGCATCACATACTACCTGGACGTTGATGGAATGCCAGTGCTTGTGGTTTCTATAGACGTGCTCAGATGCCCTGGGGGGACGTAGAGCCACATGGGTGCAATCAATGGCACCTAGCACTTTGGGGAATTGTGCCACTGCAGGTGTTCTGGGCAGGTATATGTGCCTGCGGACTGATGGGCGTGCAGTGATGATGGCCAACACCTGGTGTAGGCACCGTGACTGCGTGGCCTGTGACACCCCCCCCACTATGGCACTTGTCCGCTGAAATGATCCGGTAGCCAAGAAGTGCAGTACATTGAGGACCTTCTCCAGGGGGCTGAGTGCTTGGGAGCACAGGGTGGGTGATGTGAGGTCATCCTCCCACTCACTGACCAGGTCAAATATTATGTGTGGTGGAAACCTGTACCTCCCATACACCTGGTCATCAGGCATACCAAATAGGCTGGTTCTGGGTGTGAAGATTCTGGCCCTGACTATCCTTCTCCTCCTCCTGCGGTATCCCATGGCCACTGCTGCTAGGAACGGTATATTCATCCTGGCGTCTGAGCTTGTTTGTTGTTTGCGCACTCTTTTATGCTGCGCGGGACGTGCGCCTGCTTCATGCTGGCGTACGTGTTTCAGGATTGGACCTTTTATTTTTTGGCGCGTTATAGGCGACCGTGTAAATCTTCCCGCCCACCCCAGGAATACACGTAACACGCTCTCCCAGGCCCAGTCGCGAGTAAATATTCCCGCCCACCCCTGGAATACACGTACCCCACTCTCACAGGCCCAGTCGCGTGTGGAACTTCACGTGCACACCAAAATACACATACCCTGCAAATTTGCGTGTGGAACTTCCCGCGCACCCTGGAATACACGTATCCTGCTGGCATTGCGTGTGTAAGTTCACGCGGACCCATAATACACTTACCCTGATGGAATCGCGTGTGAGACTACCCGCGCACCCCTGGAATACACATACCCAGGCAAATCGCACGGCTGGGGGGTGGGGGTGCAGGGAGACAGGAGTGGGGGCCTGGTGGAGGGTGCTCCTGGATGCAGGGGGGTGGGGGTGCAGGGGGACAGGAGTGGGGGCCTGGTGGAGGGTGCCCCTGGATGCAGGGGGGTGGGGGTGCAGGGGGACATGAGTGGGGGCCTGGTGGAGGGTGCCCTACAGTGCTGGGGGGTGGGGGTGGGGGTGGGGGTGCAGGGGGATAGGAGTGGTGGCCTGGTGGAGGGTGCCCTACAGTGCTGGGGGGTGGGGGTGCAGGGAGACAGGAGTGGGGGCCTGGTGGAGGGTGCCCCTGGATGCAGGGGGGTGGGGGTGCTGGGGGACAGGAGTGGGGGCCTGGTGGAGGGTGCCCCTGGATGCAGGGGGGTGGGGGTGCAGGGGGACAGGAGTGGGGGCCTGGTGGAGGGTGCCCTACAGTGCTGGGGGGTGGGGGTGCAGGGGGACATGAGTGGCGGCCTGGTGGAGGGTGCCCTAGAGTGCTGGGGGGTGAGGGTGCAGGGGGACAGGAGTGGGGGCCTGGTGGAGGGTGCTACTGGATGCAGGGGGGGCAGGAGTGGTGGCCTGG
Source organism: Ambystoma mexicanum (assembly GCF_040938575.1). NCBI lineage: Eukaryota > Metazoa > Chordata > Amphibia > Caudata > Ambystomatidae > Ambystoma > Ambystoma mexicanum. The sequence goes on from NC_090936.1 coordinate 875,460,232, forward strand.
TGGAGGGTGCCCCTGGATGCAGGGGGGTGGGGGTGCAGGGGGACAGGAGTGGGGGCCTGGTGGAGGGTGCCCTACAGTGCTGGGGGTGGGGGTGCAGGGGGACATGAGTGGGGGCCTGGTGGAGGGTACCCCTGGATGCAGGGGGGTGGGGGTGCAGGGGGACAGGAGTGGGGGCCTGGTGGAGGGTACCCTACAGTGCTGGGGGGTGGGGGTGCAGGGGGACATGAGTGGGGGCCTGGTGGAGGGTGCCCTACAGTGCTGGGGGTGAGGGTGCAGGGGGACATGAGTGGTCGCCTGGTGGAGGGTGCCCTACAATGCGGAGGGGGTGGGGGTGCAGGGGGACAGGAGTGGGGGCCTGGTGGACGGTGCCCCTGGATGCAGGGGGGTGGGGGTGCAGGGGAACAGGAGTGGGGGCCTGGTGGAGGGTGCCCTACAGTGCTGGGGGGTGGGGGTGCAGGGGGACATGAGTGGTCGCCTGGTGGAGGGTGCCCTACAGTGCTGGGGGGTGGGAGTGCAGGGGGACATGAGTGGGGGCCTGGTGGAGGGTACCCCTGGATGCAGGGGGGTGGGGGTGCAGGGGGACAGGAGTGGGGGCCTGGTGGAGGGTACCCTACAGTGCTGGGGGGTGGGGGTGCAGGGGGACATGAGTGGGGGCCTGGTGGAGGGTGCCCTACAGTGCTGGGGGGGTGAGGGTGCAGGGGGACATGAGTGGTCGCCTGGTGGAGGGTGCCCTACAGTGCGGAGGGGATGGGGGTGCAGGGGGACAGGAGTGGGGGCCTGGTGGAGGGTGCCCTACAGTGCTGGGGGGTGGGGGTGCAGGGGGACATGAGTGGGGGCCTCGTGGAGGGTGCCCTACAGTGCTGGGGGGTGGGGGTGCAGGGAGAAATGAGTGGTGGCCTGGTGGAGGGTGCCCCTGGATGCAGGGGGGTGGGGATGCAGGGGGACAGGAGTGGGGGCCTGGTGGAGGGTGCCCCTGGATGCAGGGGGTGGGGGTGCAGGGGGACAGGAGTGGTGGCCTGGTGGAGGGTGCCCTACAGTGCTAGGGGGTGGGGGTGCAGGGAGACAGGAGTGGGGGCCTGGTGGAGGGTGCCCTACAGTGCTGGGGGGTGGGGGTGTAGGGAGACAGGAGTGGGGGCCTGGTGGAGGGTGCCCCTGGATGCAGGGGGGTGGGTGTGCAGGGGGACAGGAGTGGGGGCCTGGTGGAGGGTGCCCTACAGTGCTGGGGGTGGGGGTGCAGGGGGACAGGAGTGGGGGCCTGGTGGAGGGTGCCCCTGGATGCAGGGGGTGGGGGTGCAGGGGGACAGGAGTGGGGGCCTGGTGGAGGGTGCCCTACAGTGCTGGGGGGTGAGGGTGCAGGGGGACAGGAGTGGGGGCCTGGTGGAGGGTGCCCCTGGATGCAGGGGGGTGGGGGTACAGGGGAGACAGGAGTGGTGGCCTGGTGGAGGGTGCCCCTGGATGCAGGGGGTGGGGGTGCAGGGGGACAGGAGTGGGGGCCTGGTGGAGGGTGCCCTACAGTGCTGGGGGGTGAGGGTGCAGGGGGACAGGAGTGGGGGCCTGGTGGAGGGTGCCCCTGGATGCAGGGGGGTGGGGGTACAGGGGGGACAGGAGTGGTGGCCTGGTGAAGGGTGCCCCTGGGTGCAGGGGGACAGGAGTGGGGGCCTGGTGGAGGGTGCCCTACAATGCTGGGGGTGGGGGTGCAGGGGGACATGAGTGGGGGCCTGGTGGAGGGTGCCCCTGGATGCAGGGGGGTGGGGGTGCAGGGGGACAGGAGTGGGGGCCTGGTGGAGGGTGCCCTACAGTGCTGGGGGTGGGGGTGCAGGGGGACAGGAGTGGGGGCCTGGTGGAGGGTGCCCTACAGTGCTGGGGGGTGGGGGTGCAGGGGGACATGAGTGGGGGCCTGGTGGAGGGTGCCCTACAGTGCTGGGGGGTGAGGGTGCAGGGGGACATGAGTGGTGGCCTGGTGGAGGGTGCCCTACAGTGCCGAGGGGGTGGGGGTGCAGGGGGACAGGAGTGGGGGCCTGGTGGAGGGTGCCCCTGGATGCAGGGGGTGGGGGTGCAGGGGAACAGGAGTGGGGGCCTGGTGGAGGGTGCCCTACAGTGCTGGGGGTGGGGGTGGGGGTGCAGGGGGACATGAGTGGGGCCCTGGTGGAGGGTGCCCTACAGTGCTGGGGGGTGGGGGTGCAGGGAGAAATGAGTGGTGGCCTGGTGGAGGGTGCCCCTGGATCCAGGGGGGTGGGGGTACAGGGGGACAGAAGTGGGGGCCTGGTGGAGGGTGCCCCTGGATGCAGGGGGGTGGGGGTGCAGGGGGACAGGAGTGGTGGCCTGGTGGAGGGTGCCCTACAGTGCTGGGGGGTGGGGGTGCAGGGAGACAGGAGTGGTGGCCTGGTGGAGGGTGCCCTACAGTGCTGGGGGGTGGGGGTGCAGGGAGACAGGAGTGGGGGCCTGGTGGAGGGTGCCCCTGGATGCAGGGGGGTGGGGGTGCAGGGGGACAGGAGTGGGGGCCTGGTGGAGGGTGCCCTACAGTGCTGGGGTGTGGGGGTGCAGGGGGACATGAGTGGGGGCCTGGTGGAGGGTGCCCCTGGATGCAGGGGGGTGGGGGTGCAGGGGGACAGGAGTGGGGGCCTGGTGGAGGGTGCCGCAGGATGCAGGGGGGTGGGGGTGCAGGGGGACAGGAGTGGGGGCCTGGTGGAGGGTGCTCTACAGTGCTGGGGGGTGGGGGTGCAGGGGGACATGAGTGGGGGCCTGGTGGAGGGTGCCCCTGGATGCAGGGGGATGGGGGTGCAGGGGGACAGGAGTGGGGGCCTGGTGGAGGGTGCCCCTGGATGCAGGGGGGTGGGGGTACAGGGGGACAGGAGTGGGGGCCTGGTGGAGGGTGCCCTACAGTGCTGGGAGGTGGGGGTGCAGGGGGACATGTGTGGGGGCCTGGTGGAGGGTGCCCCTGGATGCAGGGGGGTGGGGGTGCAGGGGGACATGAGTGGGGGCCTGGTGGAGGGTGCCCCACAGTGCTGGGGGGTGGGGGTGCAGGGGGACAGGAGTAGAGGCCTGGTGGAGGGTGCCCCTGGATGCAGGGGGGTGGGGGTGCAGGGGGACAGGAGTGGTGGCCTGGTGGAGGGTGCCCTACAGTGCTGGGGGGTGGGGGTGCTGGGAGACATGCGTTGGTGGGCAGTAGTGCAAGGTGACATGTGGGTTGGCTGGGGGGCATGGCCATGGTGGTTGGGCTGCCTGCGGGACATGTGCAGGGGTGCAGGGTAGTCCCCTGTGGTGTGGGCCGCCTGTAGGGGCCGTGGAGGGTGTAGAGGGAACAGCTGGGAGGACCCACACGGCCAATTCACGTGTGGGACTCCCCGGCACCCCCGAAATACACATAGGCTGCTGGTATTGCATGTGGCAGTTCACGCAGACCCATACTACACGTACCCTGATGGAATCGCGTGTGAGACTACCCGCGCACCCCTGGAATACACGTACCCAGGCAAATCGCACGGCTGGGGGCTGGGGGTGCAGGGGGACAGGAGTGGGGGCCTGGTGGAGGGTGCCCCTGGATGCAGGGGGTGGGGGTGCAGGGGACATGAGTTGGGGCCTGGTGGAGGGTGCCCCTGGATGCAGGGGTGTGGGGCCGCAGGGGGCCATGAGTGGTGGCCTGGTGGAGGGTGCCCTACAGTGCTGGGGGGTGGGGGTGGTAGGGTGGGGGTGTAGGGCACCCTGGTGGAGGGTGCCCTACAGTGCTGGGGGGTGGGGGTGCAGGGAGAAATGAGTGGTGGCCTGGTGGAGGGTGCCCCTGGATCCAGGGGGGTGGGGGTGCAGGGGGACATGAGTGGGGGCCTGGTGGAGGGTGCCTGGTGGAGGGTGTGGGTTGGCTGGGGGGCATGGCCATGGTGGATGGAAGAGCCTGCGGGACATGTGCAAGCGTGCAGGGTAGTCCCCTGTGGTGTGGGCCGCCTGCAGGGGCCATGGAGGGTGTAGAGGGAACAGCTGGGAGGGCCCACACGGCCAATTCACGTGTGGGACTCCCCGGCACCCCCGAAATACACGTAGGCTGCTGGATTCGCGTGTGGAACTTCCCGCGAACCCCGTAATACACGCACACGCTATTTTTCACACAGCGGGTGTCCGTGTTTGTCGGTACCCCTTTGCACCTCATTTGTCCTAGAAGGCCACTGTATGGATCATTCATCATAGCTGTATATGGGTGCTTTTTGTTAGTGCACATTTTGGCGCACATTTATTTCAGGCGCTGGGACGCTACCGCCTGCTTTCTTGTGGCGTACTTGTTGGGCCCTGTGCGCGTCTTTGCCCGTGCGCTGGTTTGCCCTATTCCATTCCATGAATACGAGTTGTAGGAGAGCGTCTGGGCGTTCCGCGCACTTGCCTCCTGTACTTCCCCCGTGACGCCCATTTTTTCACGCATTGTTCCCCATTCTGAGTGTTACGCCCCGTGTTCTGCCTACTTTTGTGATGTGCGCCGCGCTATGTGCGATTTTGCAGCGGCCGTGGCGCACGCCGTTGGATGACCTGTGCGCCGGCGTGCGCCGCGCACTTTTTCAGTGCACATCCAATATTTTTCTCGCGCACGGACTTCCATGAATCGATGTGCGCTGGTTTCCCTGCCATTTTCGCACTTTTACTGTGAATCGCACGTTTTGGCACTTCTGCGCGGGAATTTTCGGCGCACATTAATTCCATGAATCGGCCTGTGTATCTGTCCGTGATCTGGTCGAGTAAAACTTTCAAGTTCCCACCCGGTATTAATTTACCCTCTTGGGTGGAAGTTGCTGTCTTCAAGTAGTCCCCATAAAAGGTTTTCACTGTTGGTTGGGTCCAGGGGTCAAGTCCTAAAAATTAAAGTGGGGGTCTCATCAACAAACGCATTGGGATGTGACGTTGCCAGAAATTAGCATATCAAGGTGAAAAATGCACATTTCATTAAATTGGCTTTGCATAACCACCCAAATTGAACAGGACGAATGGCATTTGCCTTTCATAAAATCTACACACGCACAAAACCAAGACAGGATATTTTATTCTAATAGTGTTTTTTAAAACGTTAAAAGGTGTGCATGTTTTAAACTCCAAGAACCACTACAAATGTTTTCCCTGGGACTTGAAGTACCGAAATGGGATATTTCACTTTTAGTTGTTTGTTATTTTTGATTGGTTATATAGTGCAGTGGTGAAATGTCCGGCTCCAAACCTAACGACTGCGTTCAAGGTCTGCTTTAATTCATGAATTCAAAGAGGACATCCAATGTTTCTCTTTTAGCTGGGGGACTGAGTCCCCCCTCTGAATAAAGTGGGGGGACTCCGTCCCCCCGCGTGTACCTTCGACTTGAACCCTGGTTGGGTCCATAAACTGATAAGAGTATAAAGCAATAATGGCTCAGTTTGACAAATTATTAATAGCATTTATGTTGTTGCAATGTTTTAGTTGTGGCAAATGTACTGTAAACAGTGCCTTCTGTTCATGGTTTTCTTTGCCCGGCCCCTGGCATGCTTTGAAATTTGGCACTCTGAAAGAACTTGCCACAGCTGTACTCCTCTACCGTAATAACCATTGACACGAAAGGCGACAAATCATTTAACACCTTGCTGTCAAATGATCACTGCAGAGTGAAACTAGGAGGAAAGCTGTTTTGTTAACTGAAGAAGTAGTTTCTAATAGCAACACGGAACAGTAGCGTTGACACGCGCAGAGCCGCGGGGCGTGCCTATTATCTAGAAGGTAGCGCATCCAACGTAAACGCTAGAGAGTGGCGCTCCTGTGCAGGCGGCCATGTTGGAAGGATGATTGTCCCGATGTTGCGTTGCTTTATGGACCATGAAGTCCATAGGGGGTGAAAGTTGCGATTCATGACAGGGCGTCTGAAAAGGTGCAGTGAAGCGTGCTGTTTAGCACGCTTACTGCGCCAAGATAAGAATCGGGCCCTGACTCTCAAAGATGTGGGGCAGGTCACTGAGTCAAACAAAATAAATTCTTTGTACAAAACCTGTAAGAAAAGAAAACCAGCCCCAAACCTTTTCTTGTCCATAAAAAATCAGCAAAAAGCTAAATGAATCCAAAACAACCCAAATCACACCTAATAGGTGACCCAAATAATTGCACCTGGGAAAATAACTGCCTCAGAAAATGGCCCTCTAAAGCTACGTGGCTCTCCCCTTGTTGTGGTGGAGAAACCCTGAGCTATAATGATAATATAGACAACCCCAGGCCTGCCGATTAATTTGAAATGGCAATAACAGAAATGCAATCAAAATCAGGGGAGAAACCCCAATAACAATTATAGCACTGGCCAACACAAGGTAGAAAAAGCAGAAAAAGGATCAATAATCCCTGATTCAATAGCTGTATATCGTGTCCTCTCTCAATTATCTTCAGGACTCTTTGGGCCTGTACACATGCCAGTGTTAATGTGAATGGCATTAGGCCCATACCCCTCACTTAGAGGAGCTCTCAGTTCTCAAAACACATCTGAAAACTAAAATTAGTTCTGCCTCGAAACGAAAAATAGAAGCTCTTTCCCTACCAAAGAAATCTTTACTAAAAGTGCATTGCTACTGGATTTTTCCAAAGATTTAAATGATCTTTAAATCCTCATTAAATCCAGATAATCCAATTGTACTCAGTGGATTGCATTTGGCATGCTTTTGGCTTAATCCACCTGAAATATTTTAATTAACAATCCTCAGTGAAATGCAGCCCATAAACAATCCAATCCCCAAACAATCCAGTAAAAATCAAAAAGCAATGCAATCCCCAAACAATCCTATACAAATTCAAAAGCAATGCAATCCCCAAACAATCATATAATACATCCAGAGGCAGTCCAATTAAGCAAGCCTATAAAAATCCACAAGCAATGCAAATCCCCAAATTATCCTATATAAATTGTTTTGGTTTATGCACTGGAAAAAATGTATTAGGAGTTTGAACCTGAAAAACAATGTTACCTATAACCCTGAAAAGAAACTTTCCAATAGTGATCACACTCATTGGGTCTTAGCAGTAATTTGGGTAAAATGACATGAAAGTCGTCCACGGTAAATAGGATATTAAAAAAAAAGAATTGACACCTGCTTTTATTTTTCCACATAGCACAAAAGCATGACTAGCAGTCTCAGAACTGGGTGTTTTACAATTTGTGGACATGCATGGGTTAAAATACAATACTAGTCAGGGAGTCAAATGGGGACTCAGTTCAGGGATCAAGTTAGTCGGGTGGGGACTCAGCACATGGGGCAAGGGAGTCAGATGGGGACCCAGCCGAGGAAGCAAGGGGGTCAGGTGGGGACCCAGTACCAGCCAGGAATTCAATTGGGGACCCAAGCCTAGGGAGCAAGGGAGTCAAGCGAGGACCCAGCCCAGGGAGCAAAGGAGTCAGGCGGGGAACCTAGTACCAGCCATGGAGTCAAATGGAGACCCAAGCCTAGCTAGGCAATCAAATGGGGACCTAAACCCAGCCCAGAGAGTCAAGGAGAAGGTGACGCAGACCCACCTCAGGGAGCAAGACAGTGAGGGAGTGACCTAGAATTAGCCTAGGTAGCAGAGGAGAGGGAAGACACAAACCCAACACAGGGCACAAAGGGGAGAGACTTGCACAGAAATAAACAAGTCGGGTGCCTTCCACTTCAGCCGGTGGATCCCAGTTTTGTTTGGCAGTGCTTTTCGATACTCAACAGCAGAGAGTTCTGCAAGGCCCATGTCCGTTGCTTTAACAGATACATTCTGAAATACAAAAAGAAAGAATTCTGTAGAAATTGTTTGAAAAGAGCTAGCAAACAACATCTAACCAACGGGTAGATCTTGAAAGGAGGTGCTCAACAAGCATTGCAACTTTACTGAAGATGTGCCTGTCATGGATGAAAGGAAGCACAGTAGACAATTTGCACTGTACAATCTCCAAATAAATATAGTCAACTTGTGTGTTCTGAATGGCATTATGTACCTTTTATAGCTTCATGTCGATGACAATCCAATGTTAATCTTCCCTTTTCTGCCATGTTCAAAGTCCAGCAGTTTGTTCAGCAGGTAGCGTGCCAAGTTGCTTGTCCGCCTTTTTTTGCCGCCATCACAATCTCTCTTGGTTTTACAGGGTTCACCAAGAAGTCTGTAACAAGAGGAATTTTCCTGTGTGCAAATAAGAAATGAAAAATGATTAGGTTTTGGTCACGTATTCACATTGTATCGTGCTTTGGTGAAACAGTTTTGTAAGCACAATACATATAATTATAGCATTGTAGGTTTAGGCATATAGTGTATTGCTAATTTCACAAGGGTATCGACCCCAAGATGTCTTCACAGGAATTCCGGGGCAAGAGGGTAGAGATGAGGCAGGAGAAAGACTAAGATTTCACTTGCTTATTGACGACTGAGAAAATAAAACATTTATTTTAATAGGGGCGTCAACCAACTTCTTTTTTACTCAAGGGATGCTTACGTCTGATGCAGTTGCCGGACCAGGAATGGGATCACATTAAAGCAGTCGAGTGGTTCTGGTCCCCCTCTTTTTCCACTGAAGAGCCAGTTCCAGGCAGTGATCAATGGCCACCTTCTGATGCAAATCCATTCTGTCCCGGTACACTGAAATAGTAGCATAAACATTAGGAGTACACATTCTAATAGCAACAAATGGCAGCCTTTACTTGGCAATGAATGACAGCAATAAAAGAAAAATGTACTGTAAAGCCTAGCTTATACCTATGATGGTTTCTATTTTGACACAAGGCATTTGATTGTATCGGGATATTCAAATTTGTTGAACACCATGCTTACAAGAAGCTTTATGTTTGTGTCAAACAATTACTTTGGGCAAGGAATCTTCTCAGGAACTGTATTCCATTGTGTGTCTGAAAGTAAAGTGGTTTAAAAGAGGAGATGTTTCAGGCTCGCATTACTTTGCATTCTGAAACTTTTAGGCTTCCCTTCAGGATGTGTAAAATAAAGTTGGAATGATACTTGGCTAAATAGGTTTCTTTATGGATACATACATTGTCAGGATCCTTTAAAAGTGATTTTTGTCCTTTGCAAATAAACAATCTATTCCTGAAACCCCAGACCTAAATATGTTTAGCAGCTGGAGCTCATATGTAGGCAAGTGCATGAATTGCACCGTGGGTTACAATCCCAGCTTCAATGCTTATACAAAGTGTGCGCTCCACCTGCCCTCCTCCCCAACCTCCCTCTCCCCACTTCACCCCACCCCACTCACCCCCCCCCCAAGTACCCTCTTCTACCACAACTGCCCTCAACCCACTTCCTCCCAACTGCCCCCCAACCCCTTCTCCACCCACGTTGTCTTCTTCCCACAATTGCCATCCCAGCAGGAAACAGGATGCCAGGCTAAAAGCAATGGATTAGTAACTCTGTGGGTTGAGCACTCACTGCTGAGATCTCTGTGTGAATCAGACAAGGCCAGCTCACGTCTCCTTCTGATGTCGATAAATGAATACCAACTTCAGTGGGAGACAATTTTATGTAAATGTTTTTTCTACAGTGATTTGGCAAAAGCGCAGTATAAATAACAAATTATTAGGATGGTAAAGTGTCAATAATCCAAAATTTCAGTATTTTTCCTTACAACCAGTTGAGTGTAAAATACTTTCCTTGTGAAAGTAAGTGCTGCATTAGGTTACCTGTTATTTGTAAAGCACTCAACTCCCATTGGCATTACCTTGTAGCGCTTTAAGCAGTCGCTCTCCCAAACTTCCACAGATCTGGTTATTCCGAGGCCCACAGCCGAACACCGTATGAAAAATAGTGTAAACATTTGTTACAAACATACTGTAAGTGAGCAATAACATTAAACTGTGGGAGGGGGCGTGGCTTGAGGTTCCGCGATTAGGATGCTTCATTAAGAGCTCTGTGGAACGCCTGGGCTCCAGCTCACATATGCCCATAATTTAAGCTTGTTCCAAGCACAGAAGCATTTTAAGAGGTGGCAGAATCATCCCTGAGGCTGCCGCCTGTTGGCCGAGGAAAATCGGAGCTGCAAAACCTACGAAATCTGCACATCTGTCGCAGCCCTGGGGCCGAGGTCCAGGAGGTAAAATGGTGGCCTCCTGAGATCACCAAGCACCCTGTGTCCACCGGCCGCCACCCCCTCAGACTCCAACATCTTGAGGCCACAGCGCCTACATCCTCTGGCCAGTCCCTGGGGGGGCCAGAACGGCAGGCGACCCCGAACCGGCCCCACTGGCTGCTGAGGTGGGGACATGTTTGCGCGAGGCATCGAGACCCGGGGTGCCTGTGGAGACCAAGCAGAGGCTGTGGGGAGATAGATAGCGAGTCAATCGGTGGCGGAATTCCTCCGGATGCTGCTGCATGCCAGCTAAACACAACCGAAGCAGCGGACCTCTCGCAAGATAAACGGGGGAAGCGTAAACGTCTTGCAAGGAAGAGGCGTGCAGGGCACCTTGATGTTGATAGTTCTGGACTGCAAAGAGTTTGAAGAACTGTGGCGCAGCAAGGGCATTGAGTCGTCGGCATCTCTAGGGTCTTTGGGTGGTGGGAAACCCACCGGCGGATGCTCCTCGGCGCGTCGACTGTCTGGCCTTCTCCGGCGGGATGAGGCGAGCGGCAGTGCAGGCCATAGCATCCTTGGATCAAATTAAGTTCTTAGGATCCGGGAGCACGGCGGCTCTGGTCGGCGACAGCAGTCGTCGACGGTGGCAGACAACAGTCCGTGCGCTTCTCTTTGGGATTCCGCGGCAATCCCTGTCTCCGGTCGGCAGCCTGTCGTAGCTCTGTCTACCAGGGAGCTTTGGAAAAGATCAGCTGGTGCACGATGGTACCTTGTAGCTCGGGAAGAGGCTGCCCTACCCGGTCCTCTCTGGGTCAGTCCTTGGAGACACAGCAGCTTTCAGATTGATGAAGAAGGCCAACAGCAATTCTTCTCTTCCAGCAGGGCTTCAAGGTCAAGCTTCAGTTTCACTCCAGTTACTCTTCGTAGTTTGGACTTCAGCTTCTGAATACGAATTCTAGCAGTGAGAGGCCCCCAGATATACTAGTTGATCTCCCATTCATTCTGCTGGGTCACACTCAGGCAACCAATCGGTCAGAAGGGCATTCATGCAGGCAGGCAGCCGATCAGGTGCATAGTACATTCAGGACATTCACTTCTCTCCAGACACTCACAACAAGTTATGTGAATTGGGACAAGTACCCAGCCATTCAACACTCCACACTGCATTCATACCAGTTTCGGGCAGGGCTGTCTCAGTCATTGTGTCAAACACCAGATACTAGACATCCACAACAGAGAATGCGTATTCGTCATGCACTCCATTCACCCAGGTCCCACCCACAGGGTGTACCCACAACATACAGTCACTGGGAAGGCTCCAGCCAGTCTGACCTGGACTTCACAACACCATATATGGAACTTCCACCCAACAGCCAGTCAGGGGGAAGGGACAGAGTCAGGGCTTCTCAGGACTTTGGGAAAACAAGGTAACAGGCAAAAGAAAGCAAGGGCCACAGGGGCCATCTTGTTTCCTATCAGGAATCAACTGATTCCAATGGCAGGGCCTGGGTATCCCAAAATGGAGGATACTCAAAGCACCTGTCAAATTCAGCATGGAGCTGCCACCAGCCCATACCCTGCTCTGTGGGCCACACACAGGTGCCCAAAAACATACATTAGGGGCACAGAGTTGTACCCACACCGAAGGGTGCCATAAGGGTATCCCATGGGTCTGTACACCAAACCAAAAGAGAGCTGCACCGCCAGGAGTCCCACATGAACTCCTGCGCGGAAAACACCACAGAACACACGATAAAAAGCAGTAAAGGACAAGGATACGGAGGCCCTGTCCCTCTGATGCATTTCCAGCATAACACTCCTCCCTTGGCCTGGCCCCAAGGACCCTCCACACACAGCCCGAGTGGCTGCACCTCACAGTAAGAATTGTGCCTTCCCACCCCCGGACACCTACTCTAGGGATTAGATAAAAGCTTACCCGCTGGAAGCCATGATCGCACAGAGGCTTCAGAAGCTCCGATTCAGCAGCGAGAGCTCGGCTCTCCTAGATCTCCTGAGTTCCTACCCCAATCGGCTTCCACTATAACGCAACGATGGCCAAACATAAGGGCCCAAAATCAGCAGACATAGCCACCATGCTACACCCACAGGAGAGAACCGGGAAAACCGACCCTACCAGAACCCAGGCCACGTCCCCAGAAAGATCCCAGGGACAATGGGCCGGAAAGAACGACATTCAGGCCCTTCTGGCTGATATAAAGATGGAGTTTCGCAACTGCATGTCGGAGGTGGCAACAAAATTAGAGGGACTGTACAATTGAATGAAGGAGTTGGAACAAAAGGTGGGGGACACAGAGGACCAAGTCCTGGAGCACTGAGCACAGGTCAATGAACTACAGAGGAAACTCCTATCTCTAGAGGAAATCAGCGTAAACATGCACCGCAAGCAGGAAGATTTAGAAAATAGGGCACGCAGGAATAAAATCAGCATTAGCGGGGTCCCCGTCTCAATATCAGATCAGGCTTTGCCGGCCTACATTGGTGACCTCTTCCAGACGATCCTCCCGGACTGCGTTAAATTTATCCTCATGTTGGACCTCACCCACAGACTGCATAGCAGCAGAGGCGCCCCACGACAGACATGCCAGAAGTAATAACTAATTTCACTTCTTCACCACCAAACAAGAGATTATGACCGCTTGCTGCTCGCTGGGAGACCTGACCTTTCAGGGAGCTACCATACAAATCTTCCAGGACCTAGCACCCACTACAATCCAGCGACAAAGAGCTCTGCGGCCGCTAACATCCTTCCTCCAGGAACAGAAGATCAAATATCAGTGGCTGTTTCCAGCCACTCTCTAATTCTTATTTGGAGGACAGACACGTATAATTCAATCCCTTGAAGAAGCGGGAGGTATCATGGGGGGGGAACAATCAACTCAGGACAAAGACTCGACTAACCCGACCCCAGACAAGAGCCAAAGCTCTACCCTGAAAGCACAACATAACCGTTGGTTGAAGGTCCCCAAAGGAAGGAGACCCCCCGCCACTCAGAACTAACGAGGAGCATGCTATTCCTGTGCCGGAACACATATACTCTCATACTCTCAGTGCCCGAGCATCCCACGATATGTCCCAGCCGAGTGAGTGAATGGACACACACTCCGACCACAGGCCAGCAGGCCAATTCTAGTTACATTTTGGTTTGTACCCTTTGTTGATGGGACCCTTCTGGGCCACGTTTGGCCCTGGGTCAGTTACAAGTAAAACCTGGTTGCAGCACAAAAGACCCCACAGCCCATCTCCTGAAGACGATCTTCCTTCCTCAGCTCTCCCTCCGTGCCTCTCACCTGACCCATGAGGTTGAACACCAAGAGGCCCCCCTCCTCATACAAAGCTGCGCTACATATCATTAAACGTCAGAGGCCTGAACTCTCAGGAAAAACGTAGATCCACTCTCAGGCACCTGCAAGACCTCCAGAGCTCTGTAGTGTTCCTCCAGGAGACACATTTGTTGGAAGAAGACTCCATTTGATTGCGAAGTACTGGGCATCTGGTAACAGCAAGAAAGGGGGCACAGCAATCTTGTTGGCAAGGGGTACACCCTTCAAGGAGAGGGAGATTCTGCGGAGCCCAGACGGCAGATATGTGGTGATAAAGGGTGACCTGTACAACCAACTTCACACACTAATAGCCATGTATGCCCCCAACGAGGGCCAGGAAACCCTCTTCCTTGACCTGGAAGCAACGCTTCTCCCCTTCATCGAAGGCCAAGTAGTTATAGGAGGTGATTTTAATGGGGTCCTTAACCCCTTATTAGACAAATCTGGCACTCCGGCACGGAGGGACTACAATATTGTCTCTGTCACCTGTTGAAATCATTGGGGGTCGTGGACACCTGGAGCGTCCTCCACCCTGAAACATCAGACTTCTCATTCTTTTCACATGTCCATCGCTCCTCGTTCCGTATAGACCTAATTCTGGCAAGCCTGCAACACCTAGCGTTCACCGACGACGTAGAGATTGGCACGAGAGTCCTATCTGACCATGCTCCAATTGTGCTGACCTCCCGGATCTTTGACCCAGACCGCCCGGAAAAACCTTGATGGGTGCTCTATGAACCAATGCTACATGACATGCTGGTGCACGACTCTAACAACTCTGTAACCACAGCGATACATAACTAATTCAAAGAGAATCTGCCAGACCATACCTCCACAGTAACTAGATGGGAAGCTTTGAAGGTGGTGATCAGAGGAGAGCTGATAGCTCAGGCAGCAGCATATGGTAGAAAGTGCACCAAGACAAAAGAGCAGCTGGAGAAGGAAGTGGCTACGGCAGAATCGCTTCACAAGAAAGGTTGGTCGCCCAAGGCAGCTAAACTTTGGCCCGCACGAAACTGGAGGTCCACTATGCCAAAGACACCGCCCAGAACCTGATCAAAACAAAACAAAGCTACTACGCGAACAGCAACAAGGGCAACAGATTTCTTGTAAGCAAATTATCCAGAACCCGTAGGCGAAACAACATCTCTGCCCTGAAAGCTACAGGTGGCCACCGCCCACCTAGCTGACACGTTGACCGCCTCGCCCCATCCACTGACGCAGCAGAAGCAATTCGTGGCACATACCAATCTCACACACCTCTCAGAAACATAGCAGCGTTAGAGGCCCCTATCACCGCAGAAGAAATTGAGGAGGTGCTCAAAAATGTGAAACCCAGAACCCCAGGACCTGATGGCTTTTCACCCAAATTCTTCAAGCTATTCCGGCCCCTGCTCCTGGGGCCAATGACTAACCTGTTCAATTCCAGGCACAATAACACCCTCCATGCAGGAGTCGGTCACAATTCTACTACTGAAGCCTGGCAAAGACCCGAAAGACTGCACATCATACAGCACTATCTCCCTCTTTAACGTGGATGCAAACATCTACTCCAAAGTGCTGGCGAACAGACTGACAACGGCCCTACCATCCAGCATAGACCCAGACCAAACAGGGCTCATTAAAGGCAGAAGCACAGGGGATAATATTCGTTGAGCCCTCAATCTCATTGAAGTAGCCGCCCAAAATCAGCAGGAACTAGCAGTCCTAAATTTAGATGCCACTAAAGCTTTCGACAAAGTGGACTGGAACTTTATGCGCATCACGCTCGAAGCTCTCCAGTTTGGCCCCACATTCCGCAAGATGCTACTAGCCAACTATCAAGCCCCGAAGACATCCCTGAGAATGAATCAAAAACGATTGGCCCTGATCCCTTTGACATGTAGGACGAGGCAGGGATGCACGCTCTCTTCTCTGATCTTTGCCCTCATGATGGAGCCGTTCCCTCAAAGGGTTCGCAGAGACAATAGGATAGCTGGGATGGACATAAATGGTGAAAAATGTAAGCTCTCCCTTTATGCCAATTATGTCATGCGCTTTATTACACACTGTCAAACATCTCTCCCGACGTCCTGATGGGACTGAAAGATTCGAACAAGTGGCAGGGTTTAAGGTGAACTATTCCAAATCAGCGGCCCTGTGGATAAACTTGGGGACAGACAGCACAGCAGCCCTTCAAAGCACAATGCCCGCTGAAGTGGAACACTACATCCTCATCCTACTTAGGAATACACATTACAGCAGACCCAAAGCAGCTATACGCAGCAAACTTTCCCCCTCTATTCAGGGAACTGGAAAGCGACCTGAAACGCTGGGAAGGTCAAGAAATCTTGCTGCTTGGCAGAATTACTGCATGTAAAAGAAACCTACTCCCCAGACTTCTATATCTCAGTTCGACCTTCCTGGTTCCTCTCCCGAAACAGGCCCTGGATCACCTACAGAAGAGACTCTCTAAATTGGTTTGGAAGGGGAGAAAAGCTAGAATTCCGCTAAGGGTCATGACTGGAGCAGCTTAATGGGGAGGTGTGGGCCTCCCTAACCTTATCAACTACTTCATAGCAGCCCAATTCACAAACGCCAAGGCCTGGACGGAACGGGCATACCCCCCGAAATGGGTCTGCATCGGATAGACTAAATGCCATCTTCAGCTGGACTCCTTACTCCACATACCAGGCATAACCCGCAGTCGGTGGCCGATAATCCTATCATCCACCAAAACCACCTTGTGCGCATGGACGTGGGCCAGGCGCAGGAAGAAGCTACCCAGGGACCTAGGCTCCCTCTCCCCGATCGTCCAAAACCTGGACTTTTCACCTGGAATGAATGCAGTGAAGTTTAGCGGATGGTCCAAAGGAGGTCTGCGGACCCTCTCACAACTCTACGACAATGGCACCCCACTCCAAAGAATGTAAGACTCGCTTCCAGATAGCCGAAACAGAGAAATTCACATACGCCCAGATTAGACACTGGATCTCACAGCCAACAGTCAAGCAGGGGGCCACGAGAGTCCTCCACTCCATGGAACACGCCATGCAAGAGGGCTCCCGACGGGGACAGATCACCAAGCTGTACAGACTCTTTCAAGAGGACATGCTGACAACCAGACCCCTATATATGGCCAGGTAGGAAGAGGATTTAGGGCACCCCATCAAGGACCAAACATGGGTAGACATTTGGACAAAGATCAATTCAGCTTCCAGATGCATTACCAATAAGGATGCGCATTGAAACTCCTACGTAGCTGGTACTACTCCTCGGAGCGCCTACACAACTTTCAAATCTCTTTGGATCCGACCTGCAGGAGACGGTGTGGGGCACTGGGAAAATGTTTCCACATGTGGTGGTCATGCCCCAAAGCACAGGCCTTTTGGGGGGGAAATCATACACGTTATTGAAGACATGATCCACTGCAAACTCCCTAAGGACCCAGAGGTGATCCTCCTGGGAGTAGCAAGCCGGGAATGCTATCCTAAAACAGAGCGCACCGTCAAACTTCTAACGCAACTTCTTCTAGCGGCCAAAATAACGGTGGCCCATAAATGGAAAACAACTGAGGGTCCTTTGGTGTCCCTGTGGTGGATAAAGGTATGGGAGATCCTGGCAGCTGAGAAAATCACGGTGGTGAAGGAACTATGCACGGCTTTACTGACTGCTGGTCCCCGGTACTGGAATACCATAGCCGGTTCCCGGCGCTGACCTACCAACCCCAACTGGTGACAATTCTTAGCGGCCCTCGCCCAGCCTACCGGCAGTAATAGCCGTCAAACTCCAAACCACGGGAGGTGACTAGATTTGGGGCATGGGAGGGGAATGAGGGAAATAGGATGGACCAACTTAGAGCACAGTTTGTAAGGGATAACCGTCCTGATTGCCATTTCTGTTGATTTATGCTGCCACTGAAATAAAGTTGTAACAAAAAAAACATTAAACTGTGTGCAGATGAGCATAAATCTGCAGAACAGACTATCCCAAAACATTTCAGCATGGTAATTCTATGACTATGTTGTCCGTTGTTGGTGGTGTAAGTTGCTAGTGCATGCCGTCTGAATGTCTGTGATGTGATAGACCCTGTCAGTTGATGTTATGCACCAGTGATGTTGCGGGGCCGTGTGGTCTGGTCATGTGGCGCAGCACCATGTATGAAAGATGACAGACACATTGGTGGTGCTTCAACAGCCGTGTTTCGGTCCGTCTAAAGGGTGCGAAGCGGGCCTCTTTATTTGCTCACCCATGTCATGTTGCGGCTCACATGACGCTACACTCCCCCCAATTTTTATAACAGACCTTTGGCCTTAAGAACAGGTTATATGCAAAAAAATGCAACATGTGTTGAACAAGCATGCAACTGAAAAACACTGCATGTCAAAGGACTCAGGGTTACCCCCAGTCGGGGTATTTAGCCACGCTTCTGTCCCCTGAGTGTCCACCTTATCAGGTGTTCAGGTCATAGTCTTTCAGTCGTGCCGGAGGCCCTCTCGATTGCCGGTCGAGGTAGTGCTTTTCCGTTTCACTGGTATGGGCCGGTCTTGGGTGATGTTCGGATTCCCTGGATGTTGGTTCAGCTGCCACCTCTGGATAGGGATCTCTTGAAATGTCCTCTTCTATGTCGCCTGCCTTGGGGTGATGGGAGGTAGTGTCCATCCTTTGTCCATACCAGTCGGTTTGGAGCCTGGGCGGGCCTGAGAACCTCCTGAAGAAGCTGGAGTTCCGTGTAACTAGCACGTGGTGGTCTGCGGCCGTTATTTGCAAGCCTTGCACCCGGACTACCTTTAAAGGTGAGGGCTTGAGTGGGAGGATTAATTTTCCTTCTGGGTGGCAAGCTCTTACCAGGACTCTGTTGGCAACTGCTATATCATGTTCTCTTAGCCCTCGCCTACTGTTCTCCTTCTGGATTGCAGCTTACCTCCGGGCTTGCACGTCTCCATTATCTATTGTCCCTGGAGTTCACCACTCCAGTTTGTGTAGAACTGTGTGCGGACATCTTTGAAAAAGAGCTTCTGCTCGGACTACTCCTGTCGAGCAGTGTGATGTTGTCCTATACTCAAGCAGGAATTGGAACAGGGCTTGTTTCTCACATGATCCTTGTCCATGTACTATGTGGAAGCATTTGTTGAGCGTGCGCATAAAACGTTCTGCTTTGTCATTTGCGTGTGGCCACACTGGTGTGATTTTCCTGTGATCAATGGCCCGTTTTGCTAGGAACTCTTCTAGGCTTGCGCTCTGGAATGGGTAGCCATTGTATGAGCATATTGTTTTGGGGAAGCCGTGGGTAGCAAATATTTTTTCTATTACTGGAATGACATCCTGGAGAGCCAGGGACAGGACAAACTCAATTTATGGGTACTGGGACCACTGGTCCATCATTACCAGGAAGTGCAAGTCTCTTTGTGTTGATCCAAAGTCCATGTGTATGGATTCCCATGGCTCTTTGCTTCTGAGCATGCACTGGATGGACGGTTCTCTGATGTGTGGGGCGGTGGCTTGGCACCACTTGCATGCCCGGATGAAATCTTCTACCTTTGACTCCAATTCTGGGAACCAGACCTTGAGCCTGAGGCAGCGTTTTGTTTTGGCAGCGCCTTGATGGCTGTGATGGGCAAGGGTGATTACCCGGTCGGTCAGTTCAAATAGGATGACTATATGGGGCCCTCTCAGCAGGAGTACGTCATTCGTGAAAGTGAGTTTGCATCGCACTTTCCACAGTTGCTCCAAGGTGCGTTTTGCTTCCTATGTCCTGGAGCCCAGGTCTTCAAGAGCGGACCTCCATTGTCATGACTCCATGGCGTTGCGCAGGATTTGGAAGCACCCGTTTGCAGAGACTGCTTTGATTTTGGCGATGTCCAATGAGTTGCAGACGGAACTCTGACGTGTCGTAAGTGCTCTTCAGCTGCTGCAACCAACCTCCTCGGGAGGAGCTGTATTTGACAGTTTGGGGTGCAGGAACAAGTAGTCTGCAGCATTGTTTTGCCCTGGTCTGTACTTGAGGTCCACGTTTTATTCTTGGAGTGCGGGCAGCCATTTCTCTATGCATGGTGGAGGGTTTGCTGACCCGCCCATCATAATAGGAAGAAGTGGTTTGTGATTGGTGACCACCTTCACTGGCTTCCAAAAAATGTATATATGGAAATGGCGCCATCCCCACAACACTACCAGAGCTTTGCGCTCTATCTGGGAGTATCTTTGCTCCGTAGGGGAGAGTGTTGGGCTGGCATATGCCACGGTGCACGGGTGTGCCGTCCTTATTGGCCTGGGTGAGGATGGCTCTATGTACGAACGGGCTTGTGTCCACGATGATTGCTGTGCTCTTCTGGGGTTCGAAGAACGATAGTATGCATTCATCAGATAGTGCTCTTGATGTTTTTGAATGCTGTTTATTCTAGGGCCAACCACCTCCATGCTGTTGACTGCTTGGTGAGGTTC
Organism: Ambystoma mexicanum; assembly: GCF_040938575.1. Lineage (NCBI taxonomy): Eukaryota > Metazoa > Chordata > Amphibia > Caudata > Ambystomatidae > Ambystoma > Ambystoma mexicanum. The sequence continues at coordinate 875,480,009 of NC_090936.1, forward strand.
CTTAGGGGTTCGGATACGGTGGCCAGGTTCTCAATGAAGCGGCCACAATAAGTGACCATCTCCAGGAAGCTTCTTACCTCCGATACGGATTTTGGGGTTTGGTTTCTTGAATGTCCTTGACCTTCGGCAGATAGTCCTCCCTCTTGGAAGATGAAACCAAAAAATTCGATCTTGTTTTTCAGAAATTCAAATTTTTCATGGTGGAGGGTTAGGCCTAGGGACTGGATCCTGACTAGGACTTTCTCTAGCCTTTCCAGATGTTCCCTTTCAGATTTGGCGTGCACTACAATGTCATCACTTACATTCAGGGTAGCTGGTAGTCCGGCCAGAGCGCCGCGTATGGCGTTCTGAAACACCTCTGCGGCGGATGAGATTCCAAAGTTCAGCCTTTTGTACCTGTAGAGGCCGACGTGGGTGGTGAAGGTCGTGATGTAACGACTGTCCTGGTGGAGGAGAAGCTGGTGGTAGCCAGATCGGAGGTCAAGTTTGGAAAAGACTGTTGCTGCTTCCAGCTCTGTGACAATGTCATCTAGGGTGGGCGTCAGGTGTCTTTCCCTTCTGATTGCCTTGTTGGGCAGCCGCATGTCCATGCAAATTCAGACTTTGTCTGGTTGTCTGTGGGCTTGTTGGCAATGACAATTGGGGATACACAGGGTGTGGGTCCTTCGACTTGCTCGATAATGTTGAGGTTAACGAGGTCTTGGATCTCTTTTTCTGCTTTCTTGCGGAGGTGGAAGGGCACTCTTCTGTGCTTCAGAGCGCTTCAGAGCAACTGGCTGGTTCGTATCGTCAATGTGGAGCCGGATTGGTTTGCCTTCCATCCGTCCTATTCTGGTAACTATATCCAGGAACTTCTGCAGTAGTAATTGGACATCCTCTACGAGCATTCCATGGGCGAAGTGGATGTGACCCAGGGCTTTGGCTGCTGCACAGCCAAGTAGCGTTTGGGTTGTTACCTTAGTGACGTAGAATCTGGCTTGTATGGATACACCGTTGTGCTGGACAGTGGTGATGAAGGCGTCTTCCAGTGGTAGAGGAGACTTGCCTCCGAAGTTGAAGAAATGCACTCTTGTGTCTTGAAGTGTAGGGGATCCTGGTAATGTCTGGTATTTTTCATCAGCCATTACGTTAACTGAGGCCCCTGTGTCGAAGAGCACGTGAACCGGAGTTTTCAAGATGGTCACTGCGCATCAGGGTTGGCGTTTCCGCATGACCGCCGACGGTGAGCACAGCTGATACAAAAGAAAGCATCCTCTTCTTCATCCCATATGCTCACACCTGGAGGGTCGATGATAGAGTCCATGGACATGGCGTTGGCGGATTGACTCGCTTTCTCCTGTGGGAATCCTCTGGGGCATTCCCTTCCCCTTCGCACACTGGTTGGGGCCGAGGCTTTGCAAACTCACGTGAAATTATTTGGAATTCCACACCTTGTGCAGGTGTACCCTTTTGCTGGGCAATCCTTCTCATGTGGAAGATCATATCCACATTGTGGGCAGGGAGCTGGAGTGGTGGGGTTTTGCTGCTTCTTCTGCCGCCAGGCACTTTTTGTACCTTGGGTCCTTGGGGACTGTCTCCCTACTGAGCACACCTCCTCAAGTGACCGACTTCAGGGCCGAATCAATCTTGGAGGCTCTTATGTCCATTAGTTTGTGGGAGCGGCCTAGTTCAAGGATCCTGTGGAGTGTGATTCCTGGTTCCCGCAGAATTTGTTTTTGAAGCTTCACCGAGTGACATCTAATAATGATTTGGAGTCTCTCCTCCTCCTCATTTTCCCACCCACAAGACGTGGCCAGTTGTTGCAGCCGACTGGCATTTGTCCAGATTTTTTTCACTTTGCTGCATGGCAGTGTGCATGACTAATTTCTCATAGTCTGTTGTAATATATGCCCCTCTCCTTCTGTCCACGAGACTTGTCTCGTGGCTGTGCTCAGCTCCTGCATCTGCGTACTCGCGAGTGGAATGCAAACGCGGGTTGAATGTAAACAGATGCAGGGGAGCTGTCGGCTGGTGGGACTGTTTCATCTAGTTAACTTATGTTTATATTCTCATGACAATAAATTATACTTCAATATAAATAGTTCTCACGTCACCTTTTTCCGAGATACAATTGGCGACGAGGATTGACTCCGGCCCCACCGGCACACTGTATTCGATCGTCCTGGAGCATTGTAGCAGCTCCCCGCAGTATCGCGCACACTGCTGCCGCTCCGCTCGAACTCATCGGACTTTCAGGTACCATGCGCATGCTAATTACTAATAGAGTTATAGTTAGACGTGCCAGACAAGTCAAAGTTGGACCAGCTACTTCCTGATCTTGCAAAGTGTCTTGTGTAATTTCACCGAGAGTCATAAGCACGAGATTCTGTCTTAAAGAGACAGTGCTATATTGCGTATGTCTCAACGAGGGTTGAAAACACCACGCCTCAGCTTAAAGGGACAGTAGCTGCGTTTCACCTGTTGTCTACTTTTAATGAGACAGTGAGTTCCAATCATACACACTTTCAATTCAAATTGCAAAGTCAGTGCTAGAAAATCCCATATCAAGGTCCCTGATCTATTGAACAATATATCATTTTATGACTTTGTGGAGAAGTAACACTGCCTATTTGGAAAGCGATTTTCAAGTCAGGTGGCACCACCTTGTGGTCAACTAACCTCACATTAGCCTCAGTACTATTTCTACAGGGTGACATTGGATGCAATGGAATTTCTGTAATTTCTACCTACTATTAATAAAGTCCTTCATAGAAAAGGAAATTGAGGTCAGTTATATATTGCAATCTTATACACAAACATCCACACAAACCCGACAGAGCACCAAATGTCTATTAATAGCGTTCCCCCACCTGTGTTTTTCCTGCCAGAAGTTGGTGAGCCAGCGATTTCATGGAAGAGGTGGATCAAATCCTTTGAACACTATGCTGGTGTTGTATGCGGTCAGAATTGTAGTGTGGAGAAAAGGAAGTCTTTGTTATTACATTGTCTTGGCCCAGCTGGGCAGGAGAAATTTGAAGATCTGCCAGAATTACCCCTCCGATGAGGCTGCTGAGTTAAATGAGTATGAGAAGTCTGTGAAGAAGATGAGCAAGCATTATGAAAGGAAGTTGAGTACAATTCTGGAACGTTAAAAATTTGGGAAGAGAGTACAAGAAGAGGGAGAGAGTGTAGAACAATACATAACCGTATTGAGAAAGTTAGCCAAAACTTGTCATTTCAATGCACAGCTGGATGAGAGACTGAGAGATCAGTTCATGCTAGAGTGCAGAAGCAGCAAAGTAAGAGAAAGGCTGTGGTCTGAGGATGATCCTCCTTTAGACACTGTTCTACGCGTGGTCAAGGAGGTGGAACACACAGAAAAGTGTGTTAGAAAATTGGAAAATAGAGTCCAAAAAGTGGAAATCAAACATTAGACTCCGGAAATCAATACCACAATGACGAGTTCCAGCAATAATATTGAGTCAATAATGCAAGTGGTGGAAGCTGTAAGAGGACGGAGTACTATTGAAAGTACTCGTAGACCACCATGGAGAGATGATAAAAGAAGTGGTATGTCTTCCAGGACACAAACCATAAACCCAAGAAGGAGGAGTCCATGTAAACAAAGGGGTAGCCCAAAAAGAAAGAGCACTGGCAGGTGTTTCAGGTGTAACAGTGCTGATCATTGGGCAGATAATCCGGAATGCCCTGCTCTCAAAATCATATGTGGCAAAGGCAAGGGACATTTTGCCAGATGTTGTAGATTTCAATCTACCTCAACGAATTGGATTGGTGATGAAAATTATAGTGATGAAGATGGAGAAGAATGCGTATTTGTTATAACCGATGATGAAAATGAAGAAGAAATAGAAAGTCCCAAGGCCATGGTATGTGTTGATGGAATTGACATGAGTATGATGATTGATTCTGGTGCTAAATAAACCCTGGTGCCACAGGATTTATGGAACAGAGACAAACATGAATACTTACATGAACCAGACATTAAGCCCAAGGCTTATGGGGGAGTAAAAATAGATGTCATTGGATGGTTTTGGGGCAAACTAAAGTTCAAGGACAGAAGAGCCAACGGGAAGATATACATCACGAAAGCAGGTAGAACGCCTTTATTGAGTTGGACTCATCAAAGTAAACTTAAAGTGAAACTAGATGCCAGTGAATCTGTGCGTTGAGAACATTATAGGTAAACCAGAGAATTTTCGACAAGCAACAGACATCGGAGAGATAATGAAAGATGTATTCAGAGATGAAATTGGATGTCTTTGAGGTTATGTACATCAGATCAAAATGAAACCGGGGCATACCCCTGTAGCGCAGAAAATGCGCACCATACCACTGTCCATGAGAGAAGAAGTGAGAAAGGAAATCAAATTGTTAGAAGAGCAAGGCATCATAGAAGGTATAGATGCCAGTGAATGGGTCTCACCTTTAGTTGTTCTCAGAAAGAAGTCTGGGAAATTAAGAATGTGTGTGGATATGCGAGAACTGAATAAGTGTGTGATACCTGACAGACACCCTCTTCCCAACATCCAAGAGATTGTGTCTACGATTGGTCCATCAAAACATTTTTCCACACTTGATCTAACGTCAGCATACCATCAGGTCAAACTACACAAAGAGTCCAGGAAAATGACAGCTTTCATTACACCTGATGGTTTGTATGAATATAAAAGATTGCCTTTTGGATTAATATCTGCTGCATCAGTTTTCCAAAAGATTATGTACCAACTTTTTGAAGGAGATCAGGGCATCATTTGTTTCCAATATGACATTTTAGTACATGCCACTAATCAAGAGAAACATGATGAGAGATTGCAATATGCATGTAAGAAATTGTATGAAGCTGGCATGACTCTGAGTAGAGACAAATGCAAAATCAACCGGAGTGAAATTGATTATCTTGGTCACACAATATCAGCTGAAGGAATACGTCCTAAGAAGGAATTGTTCAATCCTATAATGAACAGGCCAAGACCGTAGTTGAAAGAAGAAGTACGTACCTTCACTGGGATGGCTGAATACTACTATAAATTCTTACGAGATTTCGCCATTCACACCATACCACTCCGTGAACTTTTGAAGAGCAAGACGTTTGAGTGGAGTATTGAATGTGAGGAGGAATTCGAATTGATCAAAATAGCACTCGGCCGTGCACCATCACTGAAGAACTTTGAGAGCAGCAGAAAAACTATAATTACGACAAATGCCAGTAATCTAGGTCTTCGAGCGGTTGTCGCCCAAGAAGTTGATGGAAAGGAAGTCCTAATTGCCTTTGCATCTAGACTTTTGAAAGGTGCAGATAAATCCTATGCAGTGATAGAGAAAGAGACTTTGGCTGTTAAATGGGCAGCAGAAAAATTCAGAAATTTCATCTGGGGTGTGGAGGTGGAGTTTCACACTGACCACAAACCATTGATTCATGTTATCATGAATAAGGTCCTTGATAAAGTATCTAATCGAATAAAGAGATGGGTATTGCTTTTACAGGAATATATTTTCACTGTAAAATATGTAACCGGAGTAAAAAATCATGCTGCTGATTGCCTGTCTCGCCTTACAAACAATTCTGAGGCCGAGGATGAAAGAGACAATGATTCGGAAGTTGTCCTAAATATTGAATCGTCATCTATATCTAAAGAAGAATGGGAAGAAGCTGAAAAGCAAGAGAGGCGACAGAATTGTTCCACCTATAGGATTACGCCATAGAATCCTTGAACTGGGTCACAAGGGTCATCAAGGAATAGTAAAGACAAAGCAAAGAATACGTGATGATTATTGATGGCCAGGATGTGATTTACAGATCGAGAGATACATCTGAGACTGTATCCTTTGTAATGAGAGTGATAGAGTGTGCAAGAGTGTAAAATGTCCTATGGTGGTGACGGATATTCCGGGGAAGATTTGGGATGAATTGGGCATAGACATATTAGGCCCAATTTACAGTGATGGGAAACAACAGTATTGTTTGGTAGTAATTGACCTCTTGACCAGGTTGGTGGAGGTTTTGATTAAACCATGCATGACCGCAAAGACAGTTGTGGATTTTATGTCTGAGATTTGTGCGAGAGAAGGTTTCCCAAGAAGCATTATGACAGATAATGGAGTTCAATTTCATTCTAGGGAAATTAAAATGTTCTGTGAAAAAAATTCCATTGTGCACAAAAGAAGCGCCATTTACCACCCACAGACGAACAGAGTAGTTGAGCGTTTTAATAAGATACTCAAAGATGCCATTCGCTAGGCTTGGACAAATGGATTGAAGTGGGAGGAAGCGGTTAGAAATAAGATCATTGCTCACCGTTTTACCCCACATTGCACGACAGGGTTATCCCCATTTGAGTTTAGAGGACGCAAAGCAAATACAAAACTGACCCCATCATGGTTGGAAGGAGCAAGTGTTGTAAAGAAAGATTTTGGAGACGTGTGTGAAAAGATTAGGAACACCCAATTAAAAAACAAACGGGTTTATGACAACGCACAAGGTTGTGCAAAGAGAATGGTTTTCCCTACAGTAGGAGGGTTTGTAAGGATTAAATTGCCTCCCGTTCTAAGGGATGGACCATGCAAGTGGTCAAAACCTGTTAAAGTGGTGGAAGTTTTTAAGCATGCAGTGAAGGTTGTTGACGGGAGGATGTGCAACATGGAGAGGGTGTATGTGCTAACCCCACATAGCATTGGTGCGCTGAGTGAAGATGTTGTTAGAAGTGGGGAAAGCATGAGGAGTGGTGAATATATTAGTGAGAATGAAAGGTGTGTCAGAGGAGTGGAGAAGAAGAGTAGAGAGAACACAAGAGACTATATAAAGTAGACCAGTGAAGCAATGGAAGGAAAGGGGGTTTCAAGGGTTTCAAAATTTTCCTTGCCAGTATCTAAACCAGATTCCTCCCGCAAGTCAAGAAGAGTAAGAATCATTCGCAGACCTGATCGTATGAAGGATTTTGTATGTGGAGACACAAAACTTGTGCAGGGTCATAAGATATGTGGAGAGATGCCAGTGTGAACACTTGTCGATCGGCAGAAGACTATGGGAGGGAGATGTGTAATATATGCTCCTCTCCTTCTGTCCACGAGACTTGTCTCGTGGCTGTGCTCAGCTCCTGCATCTGCGTACTCGCGAGTGGAAAGCGAACGTGGGTTGAATGTAAACAGATGCAGGGGAGCTGTGGGCTGGTGGGACCGTTTCATCTAGTTAACTTATGTTTATATTCTCATGACAATAAATTATACTTCAATATAAATAATTCTTACATCACCTTTTTCCGAGATACTACATCTGTGTTCACCATTGGGGTGAAGTAGTCTGTCAGCGCCTTGACAGGTGCATGATATAAGTCGTCTGTGGGGCACAGGATCTTGAAGAGCTTGTGGACCGCAGGTCCTGCTGAATAGGTCAGTGTGTACTTCCCTGTGGCATTAAAATGCATATCTAGGCGCTCCCGCCATAGTTCCCATTGCGGTCCCAGTGAGGATGGTGCTCCATCGATGTCAAACTTGCATAGTGGTGCTATGGAAACACTTTGTTGTGAGGTCCCCCCTTGCTGGCGCAGGGGCTGCAGTGTCTTCTGCTGACATGGCTTCTGATGTGTAGTGTCAGCACCTGTGCTGCTTTGGGGTGCACAGTCACTCCAGCAGGAGTCACTGCCCCTGTTCCTTAGTACTGGGTCCACTGCAGGGTGTACAGGCGCTCCTGGAGAGACACTGACCCCATTAGGGGTTTGGAGTGTTCCACACCAGTGAGTTGGGTGCGCAGGCACCTTTCTTTCATGTAGCGCCCTTTTGAGTGGTGTGATTTGTAAAGGGGCAGCGCACAAGTACTCTTTTGCGAGAGCCGCGCTAGTCCCCAGGGTGTTTGACCCTCCACTTTTCTTAATTTGGGGCTGAGAGAGTTGTAACGGCTTGGCCGTTCCAAAAATTCTGGCGAGCGCACATTTTGGCTAATACGAGGCCGTATGTTGGGCAGGATCCCTCAACAGCATGCCAGAGCATGATGGGGCCTTGCTGCGGGCTGAGGGACAGCACGCCGTGTGATTGGCGGCCCAGACGCTTCAAAAACTGCCCGATGGGCAGGCGTGCGTACTGGTTACTGACCCTTGTCACCAATCTTGTGGGGCTATGTGGTCTGGTTGCGTGGCGCAGCGACACGCATGAGAGATGACAGGATCCGTGGTGGTGCTTTAACAGTTCAGCTTCGGGCTGTCTAAAGGGCACGAAGCAGGCCTCTTTATTTGCTCACCTGCGTCATGACATGACACTACATGTGATAAGTCATGTTAGCAATGGGGGAGGATTACAGCAGGTAAGCACTGCTTTTCATGAGCAAATCCTGTTGGTCATCTTGACATTTGGCGCTGGCACCCAGACGATAAAGAATCATCAGATGGGCCAGACCCATTTGTAGAATTCCATAGACTGACTAGAAGTGCCAGAGATCCAAGACGCACTTGTGGAGCAGTATCCCAGTTCAGGATGTGTACTAGATGAGTTTAACAGTCTGCTGCTTACGCAGGAAAATGATAGTTAAATAACAAAGATGTTCCTCTTTGAATGTCCCAAGAGATTGTTCTTCTGCCCTGGTTTCCCAGCCCTGAAGAGGCTGAATGTAACAAGCGACATGTTTGTAGAGCAGTTTTGAATGATCTGGAAAGGTCTCCCATTTCACACTTAGGATAGACTAACTTTTGTGGGGCCTCACCCTGGGTGTAAGGCTTAACTTCCCATGGTTAGCTGCATCCTTAGAGAAGCTTCCGCCCTTGCATATGAATGTTTTGGCTTCCTCCCCTCGTGTTTGGGGCAGGTTGATGAGGGCTAGGACACCTTTAAGCCAGAATCAAAGTGAGTCTCCCTTCAGGACAAAGATGGCAGTCAGCTGATATGGACTGGGAAAGCCACAGAGCGTTGGCCCAGTGCTGGCGAGCGTAGAAACCACTGCCAATCCCAGCCTTGTCCTAATTACCCAACACGGATGCAAAACCTCAGAACCCATAACACCACGAGCAGTTTCGGTCCCATGCAGTAGAGAGAAAGCTGTCCTTCCCCATTAATAGCAGCTACCTGCAACACTATCATCCAAGTCACCCCAACACAAAGGCCCCACCCTTCATCCAAAGGATCATCGCATGCACAGGCCACACGCCATGATCATCCAAAGCACACACAAGGCCCCACGCTCTCTAGTCCTCGCCGCCTTCCTCATCTCTTCAATGCTCTGCTTATATCCAACACAGGTAAAGGCGGCATAGAAGACGGAAAGCACGAATTAAGGAAACTTAAAGCTATAAACCAATTGAAATAGACAGAAAAGAGAGACTCTTTCGGCAGTCGTTCATCTATGGCTGTTCTCGGTTTCCTTGGGTTTTCCTCCATCTCCACAGCACAGAATTTGGAATGTAAGACTTGGAACATGCAATGGCAAAGTCATTAGGTCTGACTTGTTTTATATAAGATTCTGCAGATAGGATTTGTAAGTAGCAATATTTTACTCCACATTTTGTAAAGTTGAGACTAAAAGTCAAAAAAGTAAGTCTTGGTGGGAGGAGGGATTTTGTAAGTGAATACAATATATATTTGTAACTCTAAAACATATCTTTCGATCTAGTTGTTGCTTACAACTAATTATACACATTCTTCACTCACATCTGCTCTTCAGTCAACGAGTATTGCTAACGAGTGGATAAACGAGTGGGTGAATATGGTTGTATGGGTGAACATAGCATGTCTATATAGGGGGATTGATGAGCGTAAAATATCTCAGTGGGTGGATGGACCAGGTGAATGTGGATGGGCGAGCGGGTGAATATGTGACAATGGATGGTGAATATGGTTGGATAGGTTGATGAAAGAGTGGATGAATGGTAGCATACCTCTCAATTTATGGCCTTTTGGCAAATGTCACCCACTGTGGAGTTATTTTATTAACCCGCTAAGCCACAGTTCTCAACCTTTTGAGTTCAAAGAAAGGGTGGGTGAGTGGTATGGCCATGCTCCTTATCCATGCACAGACTCAAATGGGCTATTACCCAGCAAAGACAATATTCGCTATTTTCACCCACCTTGGTGACTCAAAGGGTTGAGAGCTATGGGGTGGATATAGGAGTGGGTGGATGGCTGAGCGGATGAATGAGAAGATGAGTGTGTGGGTGAATGAGGCATAAAGGTGGATGGCCATGGATGGATGGATTTGTGTGAGAATATGGAGGAGTTCCAGGGCTCAAGTCAAGGGTACACGCGGGGGGACAGAGTCCACCTACTTTATTCAGAGGGGGTACTCAGTCCCCCATAGCTAAAAGAGAAACATTGGATGTCCTCTTTGAATGTATGAATTAAAGCCGCCCTCGGGGATGAAACTGCAGTCATCAGGTTTGTAGGCTGGACACTGCACTATATAATCTGATGAAAAATAAACAACTAAAGGGGAAATATCCCATTTCGGTACTGCAAGTCCCAGGGAAAACATTTGTATTGATTCTTGGAGTTTAAAACATGCACACCTTTTAACGTTTTGAAAAACACTATTAGACGAAAATATCCTGTCTTGGTTTTGTGTTTGTGTTGATTTTATGGAAGGCAAAAGCCATTCGTCCTGTTCAATGTGGGTGGTTATGCAAAACCAATTTAATGAAATGTGCATATTTCACCTTGATATGCAAATTTCCCATTGCGTTTGAGTCCCCCCCTCTTTAATTTTTAGGACTTGACCCCTGAGTTCATGGATGAATATTGTGTGGTTGAGTGGGATAATATCAATGTATATGGGTAGAGGGATGAGTGGATCTTCTGTCTGCAAATGGAGCTTTAGGGGTGGCAGTAGCCAGTTGCACCTCTCAAAGTGAAGCTAGTGGCTGCCTTTTTAATCCTTTATTTACTCAGGATGAAGACCCATGTCACAACTGGAAATGTATACTCTAGGAAATGTGATCACATTGCTCCTAAATCAGCAGCAAACGTATAGTGGGATAAAGGGACATCATCACCAGCGCTGCCTTAGAAGTTGCAGGGGGCAGTAGGCAGTCACAGTAGGTGACAGAGGCCACTCATATTGGGCCTAGACATCTGGAAATTAGTTCTAAAAGTATTACAAATATGTGCAGACTATTGTGTGCACACAATGAAAAACACTAACATATGTATTAAAAAGTATTATGTATCCACTACTGCTTCTGAGTAAGCACAAGATATGTAGGGCCTCTGGAATTAATTATCTTGACTGTGCATTTTGAGATGGTGCTTCCCACTTTGAAGTCACCATAACTACCAATCAGCATGGAATGCCCCTCCTCACAACTTCCTGAAAAGTAGGGCTGGTGACCAGAACTGTAAACATGGTTATATAGCCCAACTGAGGCCAAAACCAGCCCAAACATAGCCCAATCACGTGCTGCTACAATGTTGTGAGCAGCACAATTACCACATTGTATCTTCTGTGCATCTAATAATAACCTGTTATTTATCTAGCGCTTAAATCCAAATCGCTTTGCATAAAATATATTCACATACATTACTACCCAATCGAAATTGGTACTCCGTTAATCAACCTCAGAAGGAGGAAAGGCTGAGTCGACCATGCCGGGATCTGAACCTGCGACACGTAGATCAAACACAGATTGCAGCAACAAGACCTCAACCCACTGAGCTATCTTACCGGCATTATCTTTCACTGTTGGAATTAGATTTGCAAAACCTCAAAAGGATCTGCCTTGGCATACATGCCAACATTATTCATTCACATTTTGTAAATATTAGTCCAGTACAAGTTTTAAATTGCATTCTGGGACTCACAGTCCTGGGTTTATACAAGGAAACCTCAGGACTACAAGTTCCAGAAGGCAAAGTTGGAACCAGGATTAGATTAGCGTCTCCCTAATGGAATGTTTAAGGTTGGCATCTATGCTTTAGATCAAATTGCTTTGTGACATTCATAGGTGCCAACATTTGATTTTGTGAAGATACGTGGTCAAAGTGCATTAATCACAGACTGCTTTGCAATCTCAGTCCTACCACTTAACTAAAGTGTGTGATCCTGGAAAAACCATTTTATCTCTATGCATTATCTACACCCAGCCACAGCCACCCTACCCCAGCTCTCTCTACCCCCACCCACTGTATTCCCACCCTCTCTACCCAGTTTAGTACCATGCAATTTGCAGAAGGGAACATGTGCACAGCAAGTATAGGTGAATATCTCAGTTGGTCATAAAAGTAGCCAGCATCCCCTTTGACACAAGAAGTAGTCAGGTTTGGTGAATTCTCCATGCTCCGGATCAACTGGGATAAATCCGAGGTCCTCCCCCTAACCTCTACTGTACAACGGACAGTTGTGGGAGATAGCTTTTGATGGCGTCCCCTTGGGATATGGTACCTAGGCGTCAATGTTTCCACCTCATGCAACGACCTATACAGTAGGGACGTAACGGTATAACTTTATACCGTTAAAGATACCGTGAACAACTTAATTGAACAATAATAACAGTCATGTTGTTTATACCGTTAAGTGTGCTTTTCAATCTGATTTGGAAAGGCTGCAGTAAGAAAGTGCTGCACAGTCTTGGTCTTGCACTGTTGGATGTGCCGTCTGCCAAGTGGGCCTTGTTTGGCAGACAAGAGCATAGGGAAAGTGAGGCCACATTAGTAAATGCGCTTTGCTGCTGTGACCGCTCTTTCTCTGTGATCATTAGAGTCGGGTCAAAGATCGGCAGACTTTGCGCAAATTGTGTTGAAAGCTGCCCAGTGCCTGAACCTTTGTTTTCCCCATGCAAGTTTGGTAACAATGAGCTGACTGGCTCTATAAGCATACCAGAGACTCCAGTTCATAGACTTCACCAGACCTGGATTTCATGGGCAAACTTGAACAAAGTTATTTTTTTTCAGGCATTATTTATTTGAAAGGAAGCATACAGATTTTAAAAGTTTTCACACAGTCATGCTGCTCCGTGCTACAAGTCAGATCTTCTATGGTGATTGTCCCAATTTTCAATTAGCAAGACCACAGGGACAAAATGAGTCTGAACTGAAAGTGAGCATTTTATTTTTCCATTTGTTCGTATGTAAACAAATGTAATAAAATGTTCAGTGACTTGCAAAACAGTGGAGCCAGGAGCACTTTGCTTAGCAACCACTCAGCCACTAGGAGCAGCAATGGCCCGGCATCATGTGCCATTAGTTCATTAAGTTAAGGTCCTACTGCTCTGAGCAAACACACTAGCTCTTGCTCTGTCTGTGCAAATTGTAAAAACATTTTAAAATAAGACGGCCAGTGAAGTCATGCATAGCAAATTACTCTACCCAATGTTTAGATTCATAAGTTTCTCATGGTTAGGGATCAAATAACCATCCAGTTCTGTTTTAGCTTAGAATTCTGGGATTTGTAGTTTTCCCACAAATTTGAAAGATGGGGAACTACACATCACAGAATTCAAAGGGGGGAATGAACTGGATGCCCTTCTGATGCATGTCCACAAACAACTTTAGCTCTGTAGACCAGGCATGGACTGGCCTTTAGGGCAATAGGCCCATGTCTGAACCAAAAACTCTAAATGCTTGTGTGGGCCAGTTGTTTGGGTCAAAGTGGGGCAGTTTGATGAGTGACTTCACTATGCGGCTAATAGTTTTGACCACTGTTGCTGAATATTCTTTTAAATGTACTATTTGTATCACATTTTATCAAATATCTGCCCCATGGGTACTATTCAAACAGTGTCCCAAAGGAATGAATTCCCATTTGCAACTGTGGGCCACTTTTAGGTTGGTGTCCGAGACAATTTTATGCCCCAGTCTGTCCCTGCTTTAGACTGTGTGAACACTGGGCCTATCACTGCTTTATGCTAGTAAATAAACTGCCTCCCCCCCCAACTGTCCTCTGTGTCGATTTGCACATTGGCAATAGAGTTGTTGCTTCGCTTGATCCTTCACTTACCTGCCTTTTGCATATGGCACTGGACTCAAGCAGACAGGACAGATTCTACAGTCAATTTGAAGTATCCAGAGCAATGGAGGTGAAATATTTCTTAGGTCTATTCTCATTTTGTGACACCACCCATGAACGCATTCCTCCCTCTGAACTAGCATCACAAGGGTCCTAATGCACTCAGACCTGGGGAAAACAGTAATGATGCAGCTGTGTTGAGGTGGTGGTCTAGGCCACACTTGTGCCGATATGTATTTTCAATTTGTCATTTTCAATATTTTTTTCCCCCGCTATCTTTAAGAAAGTAAATGAACATGTATTGCAAGAATCAAGAAAGAAATGAACAGCGCCCACTGAGCGCTGTCCCTTTAGGATTACATGGTCAGTGGTGACTCCAACATCAGACCTTCATAATACACCTGACAGATGGTAAACAAGCTACAGTGATTAGATCACTATGCAACCTTTCGGTGTGTCTGTGTTGTGTATGACATTTTGACAAAAGAAACACAATGACATGGGCTTTCAGACTACACATGAGTGACATTTCTCCCTTTAAAGAGTTGAAAAACAAACATTTTGTCGCAGAGAGGGGTCATGATGCCCATGCCATGTGGTTCCAAAAAAATGCAAGTCGAGGCCAATTTTCAAAGTGATAACCTGTGACTGAGCAGCAAGCTCATTGATCAAAATGAGCATTATAACACTTCCACTAGTCACTCTTGCATTCAAGGCGATCAACGAGTGAGCGCCATGAAAAACCAATTCTGCAGCCTCCTTAGATTCCTGGAGGATCAGCTAAATATGTGCAGAGACAAGTTTCAAAATGCTACCTTGTTACACCTGGACAATCCTGCCTACGTATTCGTAAGTTAACTAAAAAGCATTGACTTAATGGTAAGTTAAAGAACTTCAAATGCAAAAAGGCAATGTAAAAAAAAATATATATATTTTTTTTGGTACAAGTAGTTTCAGTTGGAGCAGTTTTTAAAGCCATCCCGTAAACCACACGTGCCTGACACAAAATCAAAATTTTAGCAATAGGAAGAATAAATACAGTGCCCAGAAGGAAAAGGATTTACTTTGGGTTAGCAGCCTCAGGGTTTATATATTTATAATGGATCATGTTTTCTAAACATATGACAATGGGGGATTTCCCTGGTTCTATCAATGAATTTACATATAATAAGTCACACCACGAAAGTCACTCATCTTTTCAGGTATTCCCTGCTGCCACACCAAAGGGTAACATGGCGTGATTCATCTTCACTTAAGAAAAGCTATTAAGTTTGCTTTGCCAGTCGCAGCAGGGCTCACCCCACCCCCTCCTCCTCTCCACACATGTGTTTGTGTTGTTTGGTGGAAGTAAGGGGTGGCATTTCAGTGGAAAGTATGTTGAAAAGCCAAATCTGGCCCTGGGTGCCTGGTTTTGTTTGTGATGATAAATTTGACAATTTATGACCTTTTAAGAAAATATTTGTTAAGATTAGTTAACTCCACCTGCTATACCGCGATAACCATGATATATCGTCATTTGGCAAGAAGGTTATCGTACCGCCATAAAACTAATACCATGACACCCCTACTATACAGAGATAATTATGTTACCCCAGTGGAGATTCTGGAACAGAAGGTGGAGGCTTGGATACTGCTCCCAATTTTCCAGGCAGCCCGTATAGCACTTGCAAAGATGGTACTACTCCCCAAACTACTTCATCTGGCCTATCGCCTCCTACTTGTCCTGCATTAGGAAGTTGATGATGAGACTGGTGTGGGCAGGTAAACAACCCAGGTTAGCCTTCGACACACTAACACGCCCATACGAAAAGGGTGGCCTCGAGTACCCACCATAGCAGTGACCTGCAAAGCATGGGATAGGATGAATCAGCTGCTAGAGACTAACCCCTTCTACCTTCCGGAGCTGCCAGTGTACATCATAGGTATCCGGCTAACACAGGAGTGATCCTTTAAAGAACTTTTACGGTCATTGGGTGTCCAGACTCTAGGCAATCTGATACAGGAAGACATATTTGTGCAGTGGAAGGAGCTGAAGTTTAAGGGGGGGGGACATGATGCTGTGACCTTGCTCCACTACTATAGACTGCGGGGAATTCTGAGAACCAAATGGCCCGACTTCCTACAAGCTCCGCCCCCACACCCGGCTCAATGCTACGTAATTAAATCCTTATCCTCCAGTAAACTTGTTTCTACTATATACAGATTACTCCTAAGTGGGAGGAAAGCACGGAAACAAACATATAAAACCACATGGGAAGCAACCCTAGGGGAAGCACTGAGCGAGGATCCATGGAAACATATTTGTATGCAAACTCAATACATCTCTTTAAACTGTCGGTGCAGAATGGTCCACTACAAATGTGTTCATCACATCTATTACTCCCCCCTCGATCTCAGTAGATTCTTTCCAGAAAGGCCATCCACTTGTAAGAGGTGCAATACAAACCTTGCAGAATTATCATGTAGCTTGGTGCTGCCCTCGCATTAGGACATTCTGGACGAATATAGAAGATGCAATGATCAGAATGTTGCCCCAATCAAGGGAATACTCACCCGAATTATGGCTCCTAGCCCTGATCGAAGGGGGCACATGTACCGAAAAGAAACCACTGTGTATAGCCAGATACCTGGTTTCAAGGACTTGGGGGGAAGTCCAACCCCCCACATTTACAAGGTGAATGGAGAATATGTCTCTGTGTGAATAAAGGGAAACCAGGTACGCCTCAACACTTCAGGTCTCGAGCCGCCCATTCAACTATTGGCCACTCTTTAGACAATATTACTCTGAGACTAACCAAAGGTCACACTCTCCAGAATCTTCCCAAGGCCATTAACATAGGAACGTGGGTGAGACTACCTCTGCTCCAGTTATGAGATGTGACTGTACATAAATCTGAGCTGCTTGAAATTTCTTCTAATGCGACGTCTGCTGACTTAGTATACTGTGAACTGTAAATGAATGTACCCTTGTGATTTAGGGGGGGGGGCTGCTGGGTGGGTGGTATGCCAGGGTTTTTGCCGTAATATTGAGTGTCTTGTTATTGTAAAAACAATAAAGTTACAAAAAATAAAAGTAGCCAGCATGTCATAGAATGACATCTCTGTACGCTATGCGAGCAGGGATTGCTCTTGTCAAAATGACTTGCCGAGATGCAGAAAATTAGTTCCTGTAGTTTTATTCAAAGCAGTGTCATGAAAATCAGCCTTCAGTGATGTAACCATAATAGGGGTTGTGCGAAATGCTAGTCTACAATACCTACATTTTTTAGGTTGGCTGTTGTTTTTTCAGCACACTGGGTAAATATGTAAATTAATAAAGGGATGACAAAACAGCATGAATTTATGTAGTGTAAATCCATTATTTGCTCAAAAGATAGTTAATTGCAGTTGAACTTTTAATGTACCATTATGCACCAATACATTCTGAAATATTGAAACTAGGTTGTTTTCCCAACATTTCAATCCAAATAAATCCAGTAAAAATGCATGGCTGATAATTAGTGTTAGTGGATTGTTTTTTACTGAGAAACAAGTTGTTAAAAATTCACAATAAATCTTCCACTTTAACCCTTTAAGTGCCATGGGTCCTCACCCCCTCTCCCCCCGTGCCAAGGCCTTTTTTGGTGATTTCGGTATGTCGCCATTCAATGCCTTGTTACCTTTTTGTTACATGAGATATCTCAGCCAAATTTGGCCCCTTTTTTTCCCACATGTAGGAGGTCGTAACGCTATCCAGGAATCCTAGGTTGCTGTAGGGGGGGTGAGAGAAAATAACCAACAAGGGGGAACATTTTGAGTTAAAAAAAAAAAATCAAATGATGTACAAAGTCGTCTGTGGTTTTTTCCTTGTAAGAGCTAGGAAGAAATGGTTTGCTGGTCTGAATTCCCCAATTTCCTGGCATTCAAGAACATGTTGAGTGGAAAACAAATATATTTTGATGTGGTTATCAACCGTTTTGTGAGAGGTAGGCAATTTTGGACATGTATGCCAATTGGACATGCGTGGACTGAATGGAAGAAAAGGTTAGGAAAGCTGAATTGGAGGACAGAAAGGCATATATTTCTGAAAAGTAGACAAAATTCCAAGTTTAAAAGGGGTGATTTGCGCAGGTCAGGCAACAACTAGGTAGGGGAAAATTCCATAGTTTGGAGCAAAGCGGGAAACTGACAGAAAAAAAGGTATGCGGTGGACATGGTTGGCTTGGTACGGCAATGGGTTCTATGAATTTTGAGAAAAACAATGCTCTGCTACATTCCGCCCCGACTCTTGCAGTTAGGAAATTACACATTTTTTGTAGTGTTTCACAAAACAAGCAATACCACAAGCCAAACACTGAGCCATGGTACACAGGAGTTTTATGCTTACGGCCTGAACAGACATACTTAGCATGTGTAAATCAGGATAACCAATGTGGTGAGGAATGGCAAGCATACAAATTTTGAGAGAGCACAAGCAGACCTTTTCAAGGATAGGTGACTTGGGCATGTTACAAAAGTGTATGGAGCTTAAAGCAGTGACTAAATGTAGGGCACATTTGGGAAATGAAAGGGTTGTGTGACAAAGGGCACAAGCAAATGGGTCGAAACGTTATGAAAACCACACAAACGCAACAAATGTCATACCTTCCCGCGTTCCCACAGGTGTCCTGATGAAAACGGTACCTCACATGTGTGGGTGCACCTATCTAACCCCATGTCTTTTCTGACAGCTGAATTTCATGATTTTTTCAGAAGGGCACACCATACAGATATGGGCCTAGAGTGTCCAAGCAACCAAGGAAAACAGAGAACCCCATGCATTTCCGAAAAGAGGACACCCGTGTGAATCCGCAGAGGTCTGACTTGCGTAAATCGGCCCAGAATGTATTACCCAGAAAGCCCAGCAAAGTCTGAAATATGGCGAAAACCCCCCAATTTCCGCATATCTCACTCGGCTCACCCACCGAAACACGCTGCCAACAACACATGGCCTACCGTTCTGCATTCCCACACGTGTCCCGACGAAAACCGTACCTTACATGTGTGGGTGCACCTACCTGGGCGCCATGGGGAAAGCCTAAAACATGGCTAACCCCAAGTCTTTTCCGACAGCTGAATTTCATGATTTATTCAGAAGGGCACACCATACAGATAGGGGCCTAGGTTAGGTTATCCTGACATGAGTCAAAATCCTTCCCGCGTTCCTACAGGTGTCCCTATGAAAAACGTACCTCACATGTGTGGATACACCTACCGGGGCACAAAAGGAAAAAGGCTACACCACTTGTAACCCTCAAAGGGTTTCGGGGGGAGACAACCTACAGATTTCGTCCTAGGGTGTCAAAGCCAGCAAGGAAAACAGGGAACCACATGCATTTCCCAAAAGAGGGCATCCGTGGGAATCCACAGAGGTCTGACGTACTCCAAATCGGCCCATAATTTATTACCCAGAACCCCCAGCAAAATCCAAATTTGGGGGGGAAAAAACACAATTTCCACACATTTTACTCAGTCACCCACCGAAACATGCCGCCAACAACACATGGCCTACCGTCCCTCGTTCCCAGAGGTGTCCCGACGAAAACGGTACCTCTGATGTGTGGGTGCACCTACCAGGGCACAAAGGGACAAAGCCGAAAACACGGGTAACGAAAACTCTTTTCGCCCAGCAGGATTGCAGGATTTTGACTCATGTGTACACCATACAGATTTGGGCCTAGGGTGTCCAACCCACCAAGGAAAACTCAGAACCCCATGCATTTCTGAAAAGAGGGCATCCGTGGGAATGCACAGAGGTCTGACTTGCACAAAGCGGCCCAGAATTTATTACCCAGAACCCCAGACAAAGTGAACATTGTGTTTTTTCCCCACCAAATATCACACTTTGTCGGGGATTGTGGCTAATAAAAACTGGGGCAATTTGCGCAAGGCAGGCCTCTGAATTCTCACGGGTGTCCTCTCTTCGGAAATGCATGGGGTTCCCTGTTTTCCTTGCTGGCTTCGACACCCTAGGGCCAAATCTGTAGGTTGCCCACATGAATAAAATGTGCTGTGCCGAAAGGCTTGAGGTTACCAGTGGGTTGCCCTTTTTCTTTTGCGCCCCGGTAGGTGCACCCACACATGTGCGGTACCGTTTTCATCGGGACACATGTGGGGACGCGGGAAGGTAGGCCATGTGTTGTTGGCGGTGTGTTTCGGTGGGCGGCCAGAGCGAAATGTCTGAGAATTGTCTTTATTTCCAGCCAATTTCAAAGACATTTCCCTCTGTCCACTCACCGAAACACGTCGCCAACAACAGATGTCATACCTTCCCGCGTTCCCACAGGAATCCCGATGAAAACGGTACCTCACATCTGTGGGTGCACCTACCGGGGCGCAAAAGGAAAAGGGTAACCCACTGGTAAACCCAAGCCTTTCGGCACAGCACATTTTGTTCATGTGGGCAACCTACAGATTTGGGCCTAGGGTGTCGAAGCCAGCAAGGAAAACATGGAACCACATGCATTTCCCAAAAGAGGACACCCGTGGGGATCCACAGAGATCTGACTTGTGCGAAGCAGCCCAGAATTTATAAGCCAGAAACCCCAGCAAAGACCCACATGGGAGAAGGGTGCCCAAGGCCAGGGATATTAGCGCCGACTTTGCTGGAGCTCTGGCTGCCCTGCGTTACAGCTTCTCCCCACCAAGGAGTCCCGGCAGTGTGCCAATACCTCCCCGAAGGGAAAAGCTGTAATGCAGCCCAGCCGCAACTCCAGGACAGTTGGAGGTGATGTCCCTGGCCTTGGACATCCTTGTACCATGTGGCTGTACCGTCCCTTAAGCACAGCGGCAGCTCCAGGGAGCCCCGGCAGGATCCCCATTCCTCCCCGAAGGTGACACCAGTAACGTAGCACAGCTAAAGGTGCAGCCTGGGCTTGCAGACGGACAACCCACATAGGAGGCATCCTCTTTCTTATCACCGCATATATGCTGTGCATTCATCTGGGGTATTATATCCTGTGTGTTTGTGTGGACTCCAGTGGTATTTGCATTCGACTTTATAGTAGGCTCATCTTTTTTTTTAATTTGTAGCATTCAGCATTGTAATAATAGCTGCCGTCATCTGCATTTTTTCCAACCAATCGTTCCTCGCAATTTCAAATAACCTTGTCTGCCACATTGCACTAGCTTCGGCTTCCATGTTTATATGATCTTTTATTCTACCCATGAATGTCTCCAAATGTATTTGTTTAGAGTGAATAAGGGCCAGCAGCGTCGCCTGATCTTTTATTGTCTCAATATTAGCTTCTTGCAATTTTTAAAATGGAATCATTGTTTGTGCCATCGTGGCGATCAGCATATTCTGGAGGTCTATCATTGTGGGAGAAACAGATTCTCGTTACCGTCCTCGTGCTGTGTCCCACTGGCATTTGTTATAGTGATTCTCACTGGGTTTTTCAATCTCTTCAGTGTGATTGTCCCACCATTCACAATTCTTTAATATGGGAGGCTGTCCCCTATTCTCAAATTGTTCCATCGGGTTTTGTACTTCTTTCTTTGATTTGAGTAATGTGTTTGTAAACACCGGGGTTGAGGTGGTGTGACTCTCAGTCCTTTTCGGCTCAGCCATGTTACCAAGACTCCCTTCCTTTTCTCATGATCACTCAGGAGAGTTTTAATTTCTGTGATATCCATTGAGAGTCTGGTTGCACGCCGATTTGTTATCTGATTGATTGTTCCTGTGGTTATTTCTGATGTCAATCCTTGTGAATAGTTTAGGTGCCATCATTTTTTCGCTATCGTCGCTTTTTCTTTTACCGACATCTCCAACTTCAAATTAGTTGGCAGACATGAGCAATCTTTATCTCGTTTGTACTTGTTAGATGGCATGTTGATCTCCTCTGTGTTGTTATTACAGGTTGGGTCCTTGATGTTATCCTGATGTGTGTTCAATTGGTGATTATTCGACTTGGTCAGTGAATGCTTTGTCATTATGTTTCTATCTTTTATCTCCGCAATTTCTGGGCTTGTCTTTGATCTCCCTCATGAGGCGGAATAGAAGAACTATATTGCGACTCCTCCTTTTTATTTTCAGTATCATCAAACATAATCTCAAGTGATCGTGCAAGCAAAACACTGACCCGAATGCTATCCAGGTTCGTATCAGTGAGTTCTATGCTCCGCAGGCTATGCTGCTTAATGTCAGTTTGCGTGGAGTCAAGTTCCACGGAGCCGGTCTCCCTCCTCTCATCGTCCGGAATATACAGTTCAGACTTATCCCCCACATTGGGCTTATTGGGCTTACTGAGGAGTGTGGATGTTTCATTTACCTTCCGTAGCAGCAAAGTCTGTCGTTTCTGTTCCAGTTCGTTCTTTCGGCGACTGGATCTAGGCATTATTGTGGCACTTCTTGTTGTCCCAGGAGGCAAAAAGATCCACTTGAGGAGGCCCCCATCTGCTGAAGATCTCCAGCAGCACCTGATCCACTCGTAATTGTCCGCTCCCAGTCTGCTGAGCGTGTCTGCCTCCAAGTTAGACTCCCCCGGAAGGTGGATGGCTGTGAGGTAGATGTTGTTCTCCAGGGCCCATTCCTACATGCTGACTGCTAGGCTGCACAGCGGAGGGGACCTTGTACTCCCCTGCTTATTGACATAGTACATGCTGGTGGAGTTGTCGGTCCGGATGAGGACAACCTTACCCCAATGAACAGAAGGAAAGCTTTGAGAGCTAGCCAGATGGCTTTCAGCTCCAGCCAGTTGACATGAGACTCCTGCTTTTGCCAGATCCAGACTCCATGGACACTGTGGTTGTCCAGCGTGCTCCCCCAGCCCTCGAACGAGGAGTCTGTAGTGATGGTGACCTGAAGGGCCGGCTGCCAGAAGGGCTTGCTCATCCGCAGGTTGCAGTCCCTGGACCACCATGTGAGGTTGAAGTGGAGTGAGTAATGTTGACAAGCTTTGCTTGGGAGCCTCGCTCCCGATTCCATGAGCCTGTGAAGTGCAGCTGTAATCTCCTCATTTTGAGTCACATGTTGGATACCGCCAGTAGGAACGCTGCCATGATACCTAATAAATATTGGTACCACCAGGATGATGTCACCTCTCGGGTGAGAAAGTGAGTAGTGGCTCTCTTGATGGTCATGATCTTGTCCTCCGAGGGAAAAACTCTCTTGGAGCTTGTGTCCCAAGTGAGGCCCAGGAAGGTCAGTCTCTAAGTAGGCTGCAGCTGAGACTTCTTGTGGTGGAGCGTAAATCCCAGCTTGTGGAGTGTGATCATAAGGGCGGAGGAGGTGTGGTGGACCGCTACCCGTACTTGGACCGAGCCAGTCGTCCAGGTACAGGTAGACGTGGTGGCTCTGGGCTCTGAGGAGGGCCGCCACTACATTCATGAGTCAGGTAAACACCTTGGGGGCCGAGTTGAGGCTGAATCGTAGCACCTTGTATTGGAAATGGCAGCCCACGATACTGAATCGCAGAAAGGTGCAATGCGACTGCCAAATCGGGATGTGTAGATAGGCGTCCTTCAGATCCAGGGAGCACATCCAGTCTCCCTTGCACAATGTCTCTGCTATGAGTGCTGGCGTAACCATCTTGAATTTTTGAAGAGGGAGGGAGAGGTTGAGGGTGGACAGGTCCAACACAACTCTCAGGCCAGCCTGGTGGTTCTTTTGTATGGCAGAAATCCTGGAGAAGAAGCCCAATCCTCGCTGGGAGGCTGGGACTTCCTCTACTGACTGGCTCTCGACGAGCGACCGAAGTTCCGGCAACAGAGTTGCTGAAGCAATCTGTGGGAGGTGTTAGGCAGAAACCTGTGCAGTTGCCTTAGGGACCACTGCAAAAGATTTAGGACTACAGGTGGTTGGCAGTAAACCCAATTGGTAGCAGTCTGTACAACCCAGATTTACCTGGTAGCTGTGGCTGAGCAGTCAGACCTCTCTCAAGAGGAGTTAGGCAGTATATAGAGTATACACAATAGGTACAGAGATACAGTAGCACAAGCAAACACTGACCAGAGCTTTGGTGTAAAAGTATATAATTATTTAAAGACACACTTGTAAATTACACTAGCACAAAGAGGTGAGTAAATTCAACACACAGTCACTATTATATGTATACAACCCTAATTACTTATTAGACAAGTGTTGATGAGAAACACCACTTATGTTCAGACAGAGGTGAGCGCTTAACATAAAATGGCACTCTAATAAGATCTTAAAAAGGCAGAGTTATGAAAGCACACAAATGTCAATACTTTTCAGAGAACCACAGTGAGGCAGGCTAGGCAAAGTCTACTGGAGAGCAAGGAAGTTCAAATGCCAGGCTCACTCTTACAGAGAGCAAGCAAAATGTGTCCAGGATCACACAGTGGGGTTATGCCCAAAGAGACTTTGTAGAAAGTTCACAAAAGATTGAGATCAAGTCAGGAAAAGTTAGTTAACAGGTCCCAGGCTAGCCCAGGTTAGAAAGTCGAGGATTTACTGTCACCCCGAACGATCTGTTGCAAGGGAAGCCAGGCGGTAGACAGTACCTGAAAGTGGGAAGAACGCTCCAGCGGGGGCAGTTGTTCCTGGCAGCGGGTGCAAGTCAGTGTTTCGTCCAGAGGAAGAGGTCGTCTCAATGTGGAGGAAAGCTGAAGGTCGTTGCGCTGCTAGGGAAGAAACCAGCCGCAGAGTTTCCCGGTTACAAGGTACCACCCTTTTCTTTGCGGTAGTGGTAAACCGTGGTATTCCGGTTGCCGGGGTGCTTGGCAAGGACAAGGCGGACATGAGATGGTCCAGGAAGGCGAAAACACGGGCAAACTGGTTATCCCCACTAGTCAAAGGAAGAAGACTCTCTGGACTGGTGATCTCCTCTGTCGTCGGGAAAAGTGGCAAGACGGTTCAGCAGGGCTCCACCGGTGGTGTCGTCGTTGCAGGTCGGCTCAGCTTCTCCCTCCGCAGATACTTTAAGTCCTGTGGCGACTTCTGAAGTTCCAGTCCCCAAAGCCCTGCTTTTATGCAGAAAACCCCCATTCATTCAGACTAGCTGTCAATCAAACATGCTCAGTGGTGAGCCGGGTGGCTCACCACTTGGGCCAATCACACAAGAGTGCGACTTGAGTTGCCAAGACAACTCAGTCCAGGGTGCCTAAACCCCCTCCCACACCCCCTGTGGTACCCAGACAGAGTGGGACCACTTTTGGAGGCTTCTGTGGAGAAGCCCGCCAAAAAGTGGAACTAAGGGCTCGACTTGGGTTGGAGTCACAGAAGCGAACACAAACGCCATTTTGGAACCAAGTTTCGGCAATAAATACCAACCGGTGAATTTATATTAATTTAATAAACCGGCGGTATGTTCGAGCCTATATTAAAAAGTGGTAGCCTCGAACAATGGGAAAATTCCATAGGAATATATTCGCGGTCGAATATAAAAAGTAGTATCCACTGCCAACAGCCAAAACTCGGTCGGGGGGACTGGACAGTGCCCCCTCGAACAACAGACCCCGGGGCAATCGAATTCCCCCGAGCGGTACGTCCACAATAGGATGGTTTGAACTGGTTCTGTTCACAATTTGAGACTAGAAAAGCCAATGGTGACTTTACATGCCCTGGGAGACAGTAGTCAGTCCCAGGGTATGGAGTCTATGTTGGGGGGTCGCTACGACACCCCTGGGTTACGGCACGAAGGGTGCTGTGTAACCCACATACCAAAACACATGAAGCCCTATGGGGTAAAGGACCCCATAGCCCATAGAACACATACAAAGTCAAAGGAACACCTCAAATCATGTCTAAGAGTGGGAGGAAAAGAGTCTCACTCTTAGCAGGAGAAAAAAATAAACCCCAAAAATCCAGCAAAGGTGCTGGGGGACTCACTAGGTTTGGGAAATTAGCCTTTACAGAGAATTCTCCCTAACCGGAGGGGAGGGTGGAGGACAGTGAGGAGAGGGAGGTGGTACCCCATGGATACTACCCAGAGGATCCAGGGGTCTGCGAACCTCCGACGCCAAAACTGTGCATGAACGGCAAGCCTGCCCCCCCCACCGGAGATGCGTGGACCCGAAGGGTCATGTCATGCTTTCTTTCCCTCTGAGGGTGTTGCAGAGGAGGGGGACTGAAAAAAGTCCTTACCCCTCACCCCCCTTGCTGTTTGCGTCAGTGTTGCGACAGTAATGGCAGAGCACATTCACAAAGTTGTGACCACACGAAAGGGTGTATAAGAATTTAACACGAGATATGCATTGCAGGTCATCTATTACTGTAAGGAAAAGACTCTGAAGTGACATGTCGAAGTTCTGCGGATAACAGGAATTAACGCATTGGGGAATGGCACCCGATTTGAAACTAACTCAGATATCACGTTGATTTGCAGGGCGGAGATTCAAAGTCATGAGGTACGATATGACTTGATTTAATTGAAATTCAGTGTCAATTGTAAGAATATAATTATAGGCGTGAGATAGGTATTCAAGTTGATTTTTGTTTATTATTCTTTCTTTCCCACTGTAATGAAACACGGACAACGACCATGGTATGTATGCAACATTTAATTTGGTGTATTGACATATTGTATGGTTTGACTACAACATGTATATAGCTGAAGATAGAGTATAGCACTCAGAAATGCATTGTCTGGCCCTAAAAAGCTGTGAATAAATTCATTTTTATACAAATGAAGGATATTGAGTTTATGACGTCAAGTAATGGATGCCACAGTACAATATTCAACATTGGCAAGAAACATCAATTTGAGAAGATGAATACTATTTGAGGTTATACTCACTAACGGAAACTATTGGTGCTCATTTTGATTGAGCTTGGTGAGAGCTTCAGGTACTACCAAGTGGTTACACTTGGTTTTTGGTTTGTTAATGACTTATCAATTGCCAGACTTTTTATCCCCTCAGGGGTCGTACTGGATGCAATTTGGAAAGCCAAGATGGACTTGTTCAGGCTGGGCTTCATTGTTGCTCAAGACCCTAGTATAGGAGAATGTGATACTTTAAGCAGAGTTGCCAATAAACCGATGGCTAAATGCACCAAATTCTCTCATGAGGAATTTTCTCAAACAATTGTCTGTCCGAATATGAATGCATAACAACCAGCCATCAAGAGCACCTCTAGATTGAGCCTGGCCAGCTGGAATACCCGCCGTCACGCTCACTTACAATCAACTAGAGATAATCACATTGATAGATTTGACATTATAGTCTTTCAGGAAACGTGGTTGACAGTAACTCCCATATGGAATGATCATGAAATTGTTTTACTGCCAGCTAAATCTTCCGCTACGGGGAGACCTACTTGAGGACTCCTAGTAGGCGTTAAAAAAAAGTGCCGGACTTTCAATTCAGCCATGGGCTGCCCCGAATAACTTCCTATAATTAGTTAAAATTACTCATCATGGCCGCCAAATAACACTTCAAAACCTATATAAAAACCCAGCAGGAATATCTGATGATACTTTCTGTAAGGCATTAGTATCCTTGTTAGATACTATACTTGTTACTCCTGATATATCTGCCACCATTATTGCAGGAGATTTAAATCTACATTGCCTTGCCATTAGTAAACAGAAGGGTGACATTCCATCAGAAAGATGGATTAAGTGGATGAAAGAAAGAGGTTATAGAATGACCAATGGCACACTTCCAGGTGAAGTCCCTCCGTTTCGCACCCAAGGTTTTGGCGCCTCCAATAGCATCATTGATTATATATATTTAGATAATCACTTATTTACCGTGGCAGATAAATTCGAAATTGTAAAACAACCTCAGAGTGACCATCACATGCTTACACTGTATGAGAGGGCGGTAGAATGCCAACCAAGATGGCGGCTTTCTAGCCAGCTCCGCCCGCACACCCTAAATTAATCCTGCATAATTATTGATTCCAGGCACATCCAAACACGATTTGGCCCCATGCGCCCCCCCCAGATATCCAGCAACAAAGAAAATCCAGCCATCAGGGGCGTCGAACCAACCTAGCGGTCTGGTTTGAGCAGAACCTGGCCGAGCAGCACCGGGGCGACAGGCCCCAAATGCGTGGGAGGACTATTGCTCCTCCACCTCCGGAGACAGGACACTAACGTCGGAACCCATCCCGAGAACAGCTCGGTAGAGACAGGTGGAAGAGCTCACCTCGCTAACCGTTGCAGCTGATCCGGATCTCACGGTCTGCCACGCCCTGGTGTCCGCTGGGGCGCGGCCCGAGGTGGTCTCTCACCGAAACTACCTGCGGGACCCAGAGGCAGACTCACACCCGCCACGTCCAATCCTCCTGCGGTGGTCCCCAGTCCCCAGCAGGTCAGCGAAAGGCGCGGTGGGCTCTGGGCTTTGTCGGCTGAGTGGGCGCCCAGGGTCGCTCTGGCCCGAGTCCCAGCTGTGCGGAGGGAGCCGAAGGCAGAGAGATCTGGAGGAGAGGCCGGCCAATCTGTGGCACCGCAGCCGAGAGTCACCTGCCCACACACTACGAGGTGAGAAGAACCCTCGCCCTTGCCCTCCCCCTTGGGCCCCCAAGAGGCACGCTCCGTACCCTGCGTGGGGACAGAGGCAGATACCGCCAGTCTGAAGACCCCCACTACTTATGTAGCCCCAACAAGCGGCAGCCCCACGGCGATCATTAGGTGGCCCCCACTGGTGCTGGGACAAATTCAAAATCGCTTTCACGCGGTAGGCACTAGGCCCCCGGCCTCGATCAAACCCCCCCAAGCAACTCACCCTGTGAGTGGACTGGCAGGGGTGCTTTCCCAGTCTCATCGGACGCCGGCCCCGGGCTGGGCGAAGGGCAACCCATTGCAGGCGCAATTAAGTGAACCCAGACCATCACACAGGTGCTTAACCTACAGCGCCTCTGCCACACAACGCCCCCCGCTCCCACAGAACCTAAGCAGAGTAAGAGGCCCTCCAACGTCAATCCTGCAGCCTGGTGCAGTGCCTGGACCTGGCAGCTAGAACACCCTGCACCAGATGCCCGTCTCCTCCCCATCTACTAAGAAGTGACGCTCTCACGGGGAGCTGGGTCAGCACGCCACAGCATCCTGCAGCGCTAAACACGCGCCGGCTACCCCCGCAGACACCGATACTCTTTAACCTCCCCCCAAGATCCGAAGAAGTTGAGCATCGGAAAAGTTTAAAAGCAACAAAGAACGAGCCTACAGAAATGGGGAAATCTGATAAATCACAGAGAAAATTAACATTCGAGCCAGGAACAGTGGTCAGAGCCCCCAAATCAAACGACCAACCAGCCGATCCTGGGGACACAATGCCTCTCGACGGCGACATTGACCAATTCATTGACATCAGAGGGATCATCCTTGAGCTTAAAACCGGTATTGGCAACATTGACAGTAAGCTCGACACTCTGTCTACCAAGGTCGACCAGATCCAGCACCGATTAGACAAACACGGCGAAAGACTGGACACAGCCGAGCAGCGGATCTCGGACATTGACGACCACACGCTCTCCCTGGCATCGAGGCTGTCAACAATGGAATGCAAATGAAGGCCCTAGTGGCAAAAAATGAGGATCTCGAAGAGCGCTCACGACGAAATAACATCAGAATTTTAGGGGTAAGAGAACATCAAATCTCAATGAAAATGGAGGACTTTGTAGAATTCATCTGCAAAACACTGTTCAGAAGCCCAGCACTCTCCCACCTGTTCGTGGTGGAGCGAGCCCACAAAGTCCCAGCTAATCACCCCATCCCTGGGGCACCTCCACGCCCGATCACAGCTAAACTCCTCAATTTCAAAGACTGTGACACAATACTACGCCTGGCCAAGGAGAAAGGAGACTGGACTACGAAGGGGACAACTTACAATTCTTCCCGGATTTCTCCCCATCAGCCCAGGCACAACGAAGAACATTTACTGGGGTGAAAAGACAGTTACAAGATAACCAAATGCTCTATTCAATGTTATACCCAGCCAAACTGTGTATCCAACATGACAGAAAGTCCCAATTCTTCAACAACCCCGAGGAAGCAAACTCCTTTCTGGACAAACTAGGTTGCAGACCCGGTGTGAACAACCCGAGACCCCCAAGGAGAGACCGACCTAGAAGAGTCCCCTGTGACACCTGCCCCCGCGTGAAGGGGACCTACTCAACATTACATGATCGATCACCTGGAATATTCAACAGCGAATAAGAACAGGGTGCACTGGCCCTTGGGAGATTACTAGCGCCCCAAGCGTAGTAGCGTTATGTTTTGGGATTTTGAATGGCGAAATTCGACAGGCGATTTGAGGGTTGCCTGCGTTGGGGAGGAACGTTGATGGTTGAGAGACGTGCCTGCCCCACCACCTGCCTTCATAAATTCCCGTCAGAGGTACCAGAAATGCCCGTTGTCAAAGAACATATGTACCTACACACCAACCTACAAATAAGTGGAGTACCATAATCAGCAGCATCACAGATCTAAAACAAGTCAAACGAGTTACCACTCTGTTACATTCAAGCTAGCCACTTGGAACATTAGAGGGGGCAACCACCCTACAAATATGAGGAAAATTACCCAATACCTTCGGAGGCAAAAGGTGGACATTGCAGTGATCCAGGAAACGCACCTTCCAGATAAGGGAGATTCGCAGAGGTATAGATATTTGGGGAGAATCACCATTTTGACCAGCGATACCCAGCCCCTGAGGGTGAGTGGCAATGCTTTACATCTGGAGACCTTCTCTTGGAGGCTTTCCAAAGCTTTGCCAAAGTTGTCTTCGAAGAGTTTTTGGTGGGATCTGGCCAGTTGTATGCCTAAGTATCTAATCTTGGTATGTTCCCATTTGAATCCAAATTCGTCTTGGAATTCCGTCACAGATACTTCTCCTTGTATTCCTCATACTCCAGAGGGGTGGCCATTTTGATTAACAAAAGCCTAAAATTCAAGCTCCTATCGTCCAGCAGAGACACAGCAGGCAGAGCACTACTGTGTCATGATGCCTACCCCCGGAGCACCAGGCCAAGCCCAGCACCCCCGGGAGCAGGCATCACGCCCCCGGGTAAAAGCCCATCGGCCCTTTTTAGGGGCTCTTTGGACTCTGTCCTGGCACCGTTGGCACCAGGCTCCTGTTGGACATCAGTCCTGGTGCCATAGGCGCCAGGCTCATAAAGGGAAGTGTTTGGTGCACTTACCTGAAGCAGACCATGCTGCATACTCACCTGATGCAGACCATGCTGCATGAAGAACCAAGCCAAATGAGGCTTAGGAGGGACTATTTTTCTGAAGGAACTATTTTGTTACTTGGGTGGGGCTGTGGAAGAATACTCACCTGGAACTTCTTCCAAGGCTATTTAAGCCACGCCCGGACAGCTACACTTGCTTCGCGTTGATCTGCATCCCAGCAGCTGAACGCTCACAGTGTCAGCTCCTGCACCTGGACTCCAGCCACGCCCGCCTCGAACCTGGAACACCTGTAAGGAAGAAGAGAAGAGAAAGGTGAAAACTAAGAACTTATTCAACCTTCTTACCTGCATCCAGAATCTTCACGCCAGCATTCCTGAAGGAAGACTTCCATTTAAAAGCACCGCGTTGCTCGCTGCAGCGCCGCGCTTCACTCACCTGTTCCCGAGATGCCGCCCGGCTCTACCGCGGCTCTCAGCACCGGTCCCCACGTCCCTGCACCTAGGGGAGAGAAGGAGACAAAAGGTGAGCAAGGGAACACAAGAGGAAAGCCGAATTTTCATCCATATTACTTACCGGCTTTTCTTGGTGAACCATTCCACATCTCGGGTCGGCGCTGCATCTTTGGCAGGCACCGCACCCCGGCGCCTATGGGGAAAGGACAAAAGACATTACTGGGGAATTATAAAGACATTTAGAGGGGTCGCCCTCAGCACTAACTCACCTGATTTTACCACCGGCAATTTAACCCCTCAATGCATGGCCTTCGTTCTGCACCTGAAATAAAGGACAGATCACAGGTTAGGAAAAAACAACATAAAAGGAGGCTCACACTTGAACTTTTGCATCTTCATACTTACGGCGTATCGCTCAGAAAAGTCAAGTGGATTTGCCAGCGCCATTCTGAAAACCAGTGAAGTAACTGGACGAACACGTGCCCCTGCACCAGAAGCAGGATGGATAGTTCATCCTTCCAAACCATAAGGTGAGCTTAAACCGGGGGTTTTGGAGGAAGTCAGAGAAGAACGAAGGGGGAAAGGGGGGAGCAAGCACACTATTCAGCAGACAGTCAATCCCCTTTCTCATCTGCAGAAGGATATTCCTACGGGCCAGACAAGCAAGATTTGGGGGTCATGTTCAATCGGTGGTCTGAATTCTGCGCATCACGCTTGAAGAGGCCACAGCAACTCAGACCACACCAGCGCCTCCGTGGGAGCCAGGTGAGCGTTACAGAATGCGAAGCCTTCCTACAAATTCCCACCCAGGCGCTATGGAAACTTCTGAGACTGACCAGTTGGCCCAATTACTGGGGGAATTACGGGCCGAAGTACACACCGCTCGTCAAGAAACTAATGCTCTCAGGAGGGAAGTGATTGTAAAAAAGGAAAGAGGTGATGACCTGGCTAGACAGCTTTTGCAAGGTCAAGCTGGACAAACTCCTTTACCCGGTTCCGGAGGGAACCCCGCTCCTGTGCTTTCCAGTAACCCGGTGCAGATTAATCTACCTGGACACATGCCGCTGGCCCCACCCGAACACTTTGCTGGGGACCCCAAACGATTCGCCGTATTCATGAATCAGTGTTGTTTGCATTTCCTGTGCAGACCTGGGGCCTTCCCTAATGACCAGACCAAGGTAGCCTTTGTATTGTCATATCTCAGCGGCAGTGCTGCCGATTGGTCAGTTCCACTGGTAACTCAAGATGACCCGATTCTTCGTGATTTTCAAGGATTTCAAGCAAGCATGGAAAGGTTATTTGCTCGTCACTCCCAGGGGCAGGCTCTAGATGACGAACTTCTATCTCTGCGACAGGGCAATCAAGACCTCCTTTCCTACATTGCAACCTTTAATAGACTAATTCTGGAAACTGGGTGGCCAGAGGATAAAAGAATCACGTTATTTTATCGAGGTCTACGCGGAGAACTTAAAGATGTCCTGGCCCAAGTTGTAAATCCGCCCCAAGAATGCTCAGAATATATAGACTTAGTGGTCCAATTGGATCACAGACTGCAAAACAGAAAAGCAGATCGGTCCAAGTTTGAGACCCGGGTGTTAGTCAAGACCCACGCTAACCTCAAGGGGGCTGAAGCCTCTGAGCCAATGCAAATCGGAGGAGTTAAAGGACCTTTAACTCAAAAGGAACGTGAAAGAAGACGGCAGATGCACTTATGTCTTTATTGTGGTTCCTCTGGACACTTTCTACGAGATTGCCCGGCAAGGCCGCCCAGGAAGGTGGTAGGAGCCGCTGATAAAATCCATGAAACCTCTATAGGGAAACGACCCCGCCCGACAAGCGTAGGGGTCCGCTTGCCGAGCTTGAAAACGAACTCTCAGACCTCGCATTTCATTGTGCCAATGGTCCTCGTAGATCCAGAACAGCCTAAGCGGTTGCATGCAATAAAGGCATACATCGATAGTGGGGCTATAGGAAACTACGTGGATCGTGAATTGGTCTCCAGGATTAACCTCCCTCTGCGTCCTAAAACCAGCAAAGATGTCATCACCACAGTTGATGGTACCGAAATTGCCTCGGGACCGGTAACACATTCCACAGCTGAGGTGACACTTGTAGGTCCGGACGGCCATCGGGAGGCAGTTGTGTTTGATGTAATCAAGGCTCCACAGTTTCAGGTTATTCTCGGAATCCCTTGGTTAGAGACACATAATCCTCGAATTGATTGGCGAGCAAAGAGAATAAACTTTCCGGAGTGTGCACGAACCTGCTACCCAGAAAATCTGAAGATCAGTCTAGCATCAGTAACCTCTGTCTCCATGCAACTACTTCCGGAATATCAGGACTTTCAGGACGTCTTCCAAAAGGAACAGGCCAACACGTTACCTCCTCACAGATCGTACGATTGCCAAATCGATCTGGTGCCCGGTGCACAACCCCCTTGTAGCAGGATTTATGCCCTTACTGAGCCGGAGAATCTGCATTTGAGACAATATTTAGATCAATATCTAGCCAATGGTTTCATTCACCCGTCAAAGTCTCCGGCATCCTCGGCTTTGTTCTTCGTGCC
This sequence comes from Ambystoma mexicanum, assembly GCF_040938575.1. Lineage (NCBI taxonomy): Eukaryota > Metazoa > Chordata > Amphibia > Caudata > Ambystomatidae > Ambystoma > Ambystoma mexicanum. Next base: position 875,514,002 of record NC_090936.1, read on the forward strand.
AAAAAAAGAAGGCGACCTTAGAACTTGTATCGATTACCGCGCATTGAACCAGATAACTGTTACAAATCGTTACCCTCTGCCTTTGATCCCTGAACTCCTTGACTAGGTGAAGGACGCTTGCATATACACCAAGTTAGATCTCCGGGGGGCTCATCATCTGGCACGAGTAAAAGAAGGTGACGAATGGGAAACGGCCTTCCGTACAAAATATAGACTATTCGAATACCAGGTGATGCCTTTCGGGTTGTGCAACGCGCCTGCTGCCTTCCAATTCTTCATGAACGATGTCCTTCCGGAACTCATCGATGTCTGTGTTGTCGTGTATATCGATGGACATTCTGGTGTACTCCTCTTCGGAATCAGATCACAGAAAACATGTCAGGGCCGTCCTTGAGAAATTGCGCCAGGACAAACTGTTTGCAAAATTGGAAAAATGCGTTTTCCATACCACCGAGGTTGAGTTTCTTGGATTCATCCTGACACCTAAAGGGGTCCGAATGGACTCACGGAAAGTGGATGCCATCCTCAAATGGCCATCACCTAGTTCGGTGAAAGGTGTCCAAAGCATGCTTGGTTTTGCCAATTTTTATCGCAGGTTTATCCCGGAATTTTCACGGGTGGTGCAACCCATCACTGCACTCTTGCGGAAGAATAAACGTTTTGAATGGACCGAGGAAGCTGAACAGGCCTTTCAGGAATTAAAAGCTAAATTTACGTCCGCACCTATTTTGAAACACCCGCGTCCTGATCTCCCTTATATAGTCGAAACCGACGCATCCAGCTTAGCCATGGGAGCTGTCCTGTCTCAGAGAGACCCCGAAACCAACCAACTGTACCACGTAGCATTTTGGTCCAGAAAGTATTCGCCGCCGGAGATAAATTATGCAATCACCAATAAGGAATTATTAGCCATTAAGTCCGCCTTTAAGGCTTGGCGGCATTATCTTCTTGGCACCAGGCATACCATCACCGTGATCACTGATCACCGAAATTTACAATATTTAAAAACTGCCAAGGCTCAGTCTTCACGACAGCTCCGATGGGCTTTATTCTTTGCTGAGTTCGATTTTGTAATCACTTACCGTCCCGGCTGTAAGAATGGCAAAGCGGACGCGCTATCTCAAATTGGAATGGGAGAAATGGACACAAACTCAGAACCTGTGCCGATAATTCCTGAACAAAGAATCTTGGGGATAACCACTTTACAAACCCTTGAAGACATTCAAGCACGGGTAAAACTATTCCTGGACTCTTCAGCCTTGCAGGATTGGATCAAAAGGAGGTCTGACTTTTCAATCAACGATGGCTTACCTTACTTTCAATGTCAGGGCTGGGGCAATTGGCAGTGTTTCGGGGGTTTTGGGAGGAGTTAAGGGGGCTCTGGGGAGTCCAACCACCTTGTCCAGGCGTGTTCTCCTTCCATTTTGCAGGACAAAGGCCCAAGGAAGGAGAACCGCCCAGAGACTACATTGCCCAGCAGGCCATGCGCTTCACGGGCCTGCTGGGAGGAAAAGGACCACACGCGCGCTACTGCGCATGCACGAGCCGCGCCCAGGGAGCAGCGCTCGTAATCCTGACCATCGGCCAGAGAGGACGTGTTTGCCTCGAGCTCCTGCAGGCACGCCTACGCGGGGCACCGCCCGCCAGCTCAACCCCCGGCCCCGCGTACATGCAAAGATAAGTACACGTCTTTTCATAGACAGCTGATTTATCCTGTGAGAGGGAAACGCGTTACGCGCTGAGGAATAATTCTGTTGACATTGTCGGAAGCACGAAAAGACGACGAGTAAAACATTTGCATGCAGAGCATGATACTAACCCAGAGTTGGAGTTAGCTTGGCGGTGAAGCAACCGCACCCTTAACTAATCTTTAACCCGTTAGGGAACGTTCTTTTGGAACGGCAATTTCGCACGCACGTGCACTGACTTTGTTTTGCTATTTTCAGCTTATTGTTTGAACGGTCTGGTGAGACATATCACGCCCATCAACACGAAAAGGCCGAAGGACCTAGAACTCCACAGAACACTGAGCTAAGTGTTTTAGCACCTCGTGTGCATGTTATTGTTTGTTGTTACTATTGCACAGGGTAAGGTGGGAACATGTATCTGCATATTGGTGGGGAGTTACCATAATATGAAGTGATGTTGGGAGTGTTTGCCTTCATGAAGTAATGAGGGCGGAGTTCATGTTCGAGAAGGCAGTGTGAAAATCAAGGCAGCCCTAGAGAACACTGATCTAGGTATAAGTTGGTTAGAGGCTCCAATACAAAGGCCTCCAAGGAGAATTTCTGTGAGAGTGGATGGTAGTGAGAGAGTGTGTGTGAGCGAAGTTATCGCCAACAACCATCAGCAAGAGGAGAACCGGAGCGAGGAGCATGTTTCCCCAAATCCCCCTTTCCCATCCATTGTGATTCCCTAAACCTCTTTCCGGTGATCCTGAACTCCCTCTACCCATCCATTCAACGAACCCTAACCCTCTTTCCCCAGAGGGTTGCGGTGGCCTGTGGTTTTCGTTTCCCAGGTGCCAAGACCCAATGGGGAGGGAGGAGTTTGTGCTGCCTCTGCGCCTGTCAAGAGGAGTGAGGATCTGACAGAATTACGAGCCCACGTATTCTTTCAGCGCCTAGGCAGCACAATCATGGCGAACGTAGTAGCCCTTCTCCAGGACCTCAAGGCTGAATTGGCAGCAACCAGGCAGGATTATCAGAACTTAGCAGGTCAAGTCCATACCTTGACTATCCAGACTCAGGCCAAAGCAACGCCCTTGCCCAGACTACCCCCGCCAGTGCCAGTACAAGTGCAGGTAGCCACGGAACCAACTCTACCTCTTGCTGCACCCGAAAGATATCATGGGGACCCACAGAATTTTAACCAGTTTATCATGCAGTGTCAGTTGCACTTTTTGACCAAACCAGGAGTTTTTAGAACCGCACAAGCCCGCACAGCGTTCGTAATATCCTATCTCACGGGGGATGCAGCTTCTTGGGCTACACCACTGGTTCGCAAGGACGATGCCTTATTGTACAACTGGGATACTTTTTTGGATGAATTCGGTAAGATATTTAACCGTAGGGCTGCAACGTTGATTAAGGATCGAGAATTGCTGACTCTGAGGCAAGGAAGCAGAGACTTGGTTTCGTATGTCACAGCTTTCAACCGATTGGCAGTAGAAACTGATTGGCCCCAGGAAAAGAGAATGGCCCTATTCTATCAGGGTTTAAGGGAAGACCTGAAAGATTTAGTTGCGCAAGTAGACCCCCAACCAGAAGACTGTAGCACCATGATCGATCTGGCATTACGATTAGATCAGAGACAAAGTGAACGTCGCCTAGACCGTCGTAAATGGGACAATAGGCCTATGGTTCGGCTGGATCAACAGAAAAACACCAAGTTATTTGAGAAGGGAACCGAGGAACCGATGCAGATTGGAACCATACGAGGCCCCTTAACTAAAGAGGAGAAAGAGAGAAGAAGGAGAGAAAAGTTATGTCTTTATTGCGGAAAGTCGGGCCACTTTGTCCGAGAATGCACCAATAAACCCTCCACCAAAGGAACCCAGTCGGGAAACGCCCCAGCTCGTCCATGAGGGGGGTGAGGGCGAGCGAATCTGAAGATACCCCAAAGATACTAGCAAATGTTCACCACACTCCGTCAGCTCACATTATGCTGGCTGGTCATCTGGAAGTACAAGGAAGGCACATACCAGTGTCACTTATGGTCGACTCGGGGGCCACAGGTAATTTCGTAGACGATCAAGTAGCTAAAAGGCTAGGACTTTCACTGGTAACTAAAGAACAGCCAGAACAAGTGAAATCAGTGGATGGATCACCGTTGGTTTCAGGCCCGATCACTCAGCAAACACAGCCCATGCAATTAAAGTGTGGGAAGGGACATCAAGAAATTATTGAGTTTGATGTGATTTCAGCACCACAATTTGGATTCATTTTGGGCCTAACCTGGCTAAGACTCCACAACCCAGCCGTGGATTGGGCCGCAGGAACGCTGCAATTCTCATCAATGCATTGCCAGGCTAAGTGTAGTGTGGTGAAGTGTTGTCCCCACTTCATAGGAGGCAGTACAGAGGTAGTTTTACCTGAAGAGTATGAGGAGTATCGGGACGTCTTCAGTAAGGTGGCCGCCGAGACCTTACCACAACACAGACCATTTGACTGTCGCATAGACCTAGAAGCGGGCGCTGTGCTACCCTGTAGCAGAATATACGCACTCACTGAAGCAGAGAATGAACACCTGAAGAAATACATCGAAACCAATTTGGCAAACGGCTTCATACGACATTCTACGTCCCCGGTATCCTCCCCTTTGTTTTTCATACCAAAAAAAACGGGAGACCTGAGGACGTGCATCGATTACAGAGCGATCAATCGCATTACCATTAAGAATCGTTACCCGTTGCCCTTAATCCCAGTGTTGTTGGACCAAGTACGAGGATCCACCGTATACACAAAGTTAGATCTGCGAGGCGCGTATCATCTGGTACGCGTCAGAGAAGGTGACGAATGGAAAACGGCCTTTCGGACCAAGTTTGGCCTGTATGAATATCAGGTCATGCCTTTCGGGCTATGTAATGCCCCAGCAGCATTCCAGCAGTTTTTAGATGAGGTGTTACGGGGTTACCTAGATGTCTTTGCCATCGTATACATCGACGACATCTTAATCTATTCTCGCGATGCTGCGGAACATCAGGGTCATGTGAAGGCTGTTTTACAGAGGTTACGAGAACATAAGTTGTATGCCAAGCTTGAGAAGTGCCAATTTCATCAAACCACAGTTGAATTCATAGGATTTATCTTGTCACCTCAAGGCATCACAATGGATCAAAAGAAAGTGCAGGCCATTGCCAACTGGCCCTCTCCGAGTTCAGTGAAGGACATTCAAACAGTGTTGGGATTTGCCAATTTCTACCGCCGGTTTATTGACGGTTTTGCCAAGAAGGTCCAACCCATTACTCAACTACTACGAAAAGGAGTTCCTTTTCAGTGGAACGAAAAGGCTGAAGCTAGTTTTCGAACTTTAAAAGAAGCGTTCGTGACAGCACCAGTGTTGCAGCATCCGGACCCTTCTAAGCCTTACATCATAGAAACCGATGCGTCCAGTTATGCGGTGGGTGCTATTTTGTCGCAGCGGGACAACAATGGGCAATTACACCCAGTCGCTTACTACTCGCGAACATTGCTACCGGCAGAACAAAATTATGTTATTGCAGACAAGGAATTGTTGGCTATTAAGGTGGCCTTCGATGAGTGGCGTCATCACCTCATGGGAGCCCATCATCCTATTACCATCTATACCGACCATCGTAACTTACAATTCTTGAAATCCGCCAGGGCACTTAGTCCGAGACAACTCAGGTGGGCCATGCAGTTCTCAGAATACGACTTTGTCGTCACATATCGACCTGGAGTGGAAAATCGAAAGGCAGACATACTCTCTAGGTATCCGGAAGCAAATTCGGCTCTATCGAAGACCATAGACGAACCCAAACCAATTGTGGACCCGGCACGAATAATCGGAAGTGTGGTGGTAGATGCCATATTCGAAAAAATCCGAAAAGCCATGTCTGCGCAAGATCTGGTGCAATGGGCTAGCAAAAGTCAAGAGCAAACCATCAAGGAGGGGTTGCCCTTTTTCAGATCTGCACTATACTTACCTACTACACCGCTTCGACAACAAGCCATCAGGTGGTGCCACGACTCCCCTTTCGTGGGTCATCCGGGAACACTGAAAACCAAGGAGCTAATCATGCGTCATTTCTGGTGGTCTAGTGTACAAAAAGACGTGAAGCAATATATATCAAGATGTGAAACCTGTTTGAGAAACAAAACTGAGCACAGAAAACCTGCAGGTCTGTTGCAACCCCTTCCAACTCCTTCGGCACCATGGCACACGGTATCGTTGGACTTAATTGTCGAATTACCACCAAGTCGAGGGTTTTCAGCTATACTGGTTGTTGTGGACTACTTAACCAAAATGGCTCATTTCATACCGTGCAAAGGCACACCAACAGCCAGCATGTTAGCAAACTTGTTTTTACAGAACGTGGTACGGCTTCATGGTATACCGTATGGGATAGTTTCAGATCGTGGACCTCAGTTTACTTCGCGATTCTGGCAGGCTTTTTGCAAAACAGCAGGAATCGAGATTCGGTTGTCCACCAGTTACCATCCAGCAACAGATGGTCAAACCGAGAGACTAAATCAGACATTGGAACAATATTTGCGTTGTCTAACTCAAGGAAAAGAACACGAATGGGCAGAAGTAATTTGGTTGGCCGAACTCGCTTACAACAACGCCGTACATGCATCAACTAAGGTCACCCCATTTTATTGTGCTTATGGCTACCACCCACGATTTCAGCCTGTGCCACATGAACCAGTGCCTGAAGTTCCGGCAGTCAGGGAGAGACAGAAACATTTGGAAAGCATCTGGCAAGCTGCACAACACAGTCTAAATCTCGCTAAAGCCACTTACAAACACCATGCTGACAAGAAAAGGAGACCAAGTCCACCATACCAGGTGGGGGATCAAGTGTGGCTTTCGACACGCAATCTTCTTCTACAGGGCTCCCGCAAATTTAGCCCTCGTTTCATTGGCCCATTTCCGATTAAAGTTCTGGTTGGCCCTGTGGCAGCGAAGTTAATCTTACCCCCATCCATGAAAATACACCTGGTGTTTCACATCTCATTACTCAAACCAGCCCCAGCTTCTATAACATCCAAGAAACCTCCACCGGTCTTGAGAGATGGCATTCCAGAATATGAAGTCCACAACATCCTAGACTCACGCCGTAAACAGGGATCACTCTGGTATTTGGTGGACTGGAAGGGGTATGGCCCGGAAGACCGCTCATGGGAGCCCGCTTGTCATATTCATGCTCCTCGGCTCCTCTGCCAATTTCATGTGTTACACCCCACTAAACCAGGACCTGCTGGAGGGAGGGGGGAGTACTGTCAGGGCTGGGGCAATTGGCAGTGTTTCGGGGGTTTTGGGAGGAGTTACGGGGGCTCTGGGGAGTCCAACCACCTTGTCCAGGTGTGTTCTCCTTCCATTTTGCAGGACAAAGGCCCAAGGAAGGAGAACCGCCCAGAGACTACATTGCCCAGCAGGCCATGCGCTTCACGGGCCTGCTGGGAGGAAAAGGACCACACGCGCGCTACTGCGCATGCGCGAGCCGCGCCCAGGGAGCAGCGCTCGTAATCCTGACCATCGGCCAGAGAGGACGTGTTTGCCTCGAGCTCCTGCAGGCATGCCTACGCGGGGCACCGCCCGCCAGCTCAACCCCCGGCCCCGCGTACATGCAAAGATAAGTACACGTCTTTTCATAGACAGCTGATTTATCCCGTGAGAGGGAAACGCGTTACGCGCTGAGGAATAATTCTGTTGACATTGTCGGAAGCACGAAAAGACGACGAGTAAAACATTTGCATGCAGAGCATGATACTAACCCAAAGTTGGAGTTAGCTTGGCGGTGAAGCAACCGCACCCTTAACTAATTAGGGAACGTTCTTTTGGAACGGCAATTTCGCACGCACGTGCACTGACTTTGTTTTGCTATTTTCAGCTTATTGTTTGAACGGTCTGGTGAGACATATCACGCCCATCAACACGAAAAGGCCGAAGGACCTAGAACTCCACAGAACACTGAGCTAAGTGTTTTAGCACCTCGTGTGCATGTTATTGTTTGTTGTTACTATTGCACAGGGTAAGGTGGGAACATGTATCTGCATATTGGTGGGGAGTTACCATAATATGAAGTGATGTTGGGAGTGTTTGCCTTCATGAAGTAATGAGGGCGGAGTTCATGTTCGAGAAGGCAGTGTGAAAATCAAGGCAGCCCTAGAGAACACTGATCTAGGTATAAGTTGGTTAGAGGCTCCAATACAAAGGCCTCCAAGGAGAATTTCTGTGAGAGTGGATGGTAGTGAGAGAGTGTGTGTGAGCGAAGTTATCGCCAACAACCATCAGCAAGAGGAGAACCGGAGCCGAGGAGCATGTTTCCCCAAATCCCCCTTTCCCATCCATTGTGATTCCCTAAACCTCTTTCCGGTGATCCTGAACTCTCTCTACCCATCCATTCAATGAACCCTAACCCTCTTTCCCCAGAGGGTTGCGGTGGCCTGTGGTTTTCGTTTCCCAGGTGCCAAGACCCAATGGGGAGGGAGGAGTTTGTGCTGCCTCTGCGCCTGTCAAGAGGAGTGAGGATCTGACATCCAAGGACGTTTATTTTTGCCAGAAAAGGAATTGCAAGAACTGGTTATTTCCCGTCATCACGATACTCTGATGGAAGGACATCCTGGCATTGCCAAAACAGAGGAAAAAATGAAACGACAATTCTGGTGGCCGTCCTGGCGAAAGGATATTAAATCTTTTGTGATGTCTTGTGGAGTTTGCGCCCAAAACAAAGGTCAAAAAACAAAACCCGCCGGTCTTCTTCAACCCTTAGACATTCCACCAGCACCTTGGCACACCTTGTCACTAGATTTTATCACGGACCTGCCCTCTTGTAATGGATACAATACTATTCTGGTTGTGGTGGATTTATTTTCCAAGATGGCCCATTTTATTCCGTTGAAAAGATTACCTTCAGCTTTTGTTCTTGCCAAGGAATTCCTCGAAAATATCATCCGTCTGCATGGATTCCCGTCCATACTAATCTCCGATCGGGGAAGCCAGTTTATTTCTCATTTTTGGAAAAAGTGTTGTCAACTGGCACAAATCGACATAAGACTCTCAACCAGCCACCACCCACAGACCGATGGTCAGACGGAGAGAACGAACCAGACCCTTGAACAATATCTACGATGTATGTTGCACCAATCGGAGGGTAATTGGAAGGATATTTTATGGGTGGCTGAATATGCATACAATAACTCGATACACTCTGGAACTGGTCAGAGCCCCTTTTATACCCTATATGGACATCACCCTCGTACTTCAGACTTGGACTCACCTTTGAGCCTCGAAATGCCCGCAGTGGACCATTTGCATTCTACGATTACTCAAGCCTTCAAGGATGCTACTGCACACTTACAACATGCCTAAGGGAAATACAAAAAGAATGCGGATCTGCATCGAAAGGAGGCGCCTCCATACCAAATAGGGGATCAAGTACGGTTGGCTACCAAACACTTATCGCTCAAGAGACCTCAGACTTTTAATCCAAGGTATTTAGGCCCTTACTCGATCAAAGCTATAATTAACCCAGTGGCAGTCAAGCTAGATCTACCAGCTAACATGCGGATTCACCCCGTTTTTCATGTGTCGCTTTTGAAACCAGTGCAACCAGGAACCAGATTAATAAAGCCACCAGAACCAATCCAGATAGATGGGGAGCCTGAATTCGAGGTGAAGAACATTTTGGACTTTAAGATCTCGAAATCAAAACTTTTCTATCTAATTGATTGGAAGGGGTACGGGCCTCAGGAAAGATCTTGGGAACCCAGCGACCACGTACATGCACCTCGGCTAGTAAAAAGGGTCCATCGGAATTTCCCGAACAAACCGAAACGACCTTGGGAGGGGCCTTGGGGGGGGGGGAGTGCTGTCATGATGCCTACCCCCGGAGCACCAGGCCAGGCCCAGCACACCCGGGAGCAGGCATCACGCCCCCGGGTAAAAGCCCAGCGGCCCTTTATAGGGGCTCTTTGGACTCTGTCCTGGCGCCGTTGGCGCCAGGCGCATGTTGGACATCAGTCCTGGTGCCATAGGCGCCAGGCTCATAAGGGGAAGTGTTTGGTGCACTTACCTGAAGCAGACCATGCTGCATACTCACCTGATGCAGACCATGCTGCATGAAGAACCAAGCCAAATGAGGCTTATGAGGCACTATTTTTCTGAAGGAACTATTTTGTTACTTGGGTGGGGCTGTGGAAGAATACTCACCTGGAACTTCTTCCAAGGCTATTTAAGCCACGCCCGGACAGCCACACGTGCTTCCCGTTCTGCATCCCAGCAGCTGAACGCTCACCGTGTCAGCTCCTGCACCTGGACTCCAGCCACGCCCGCCTCGAACCTGGAACACCTGTAAGGAAGAAGAGAAGAGAAAGGTGAAAACCAAGAACTTATTCAACCTTCTTACCTGCATCCGGAATCTTCACGCCAGCATTCCTGAAGGAAGACTTCCATTTAAAAGCACTGCGTTGCTCGCTGCAGCGCCGCGCTTCACTCACCTGTTCCCGAGACGCCGCCCGGCTCTACCGCGGCTCTCAGCACCGGTTGCCACGTCCCTGCACCTAGGGGAGAGAAGAAGAGACAAAAAATGAGCAAGGGAACACAAGAGGAAAGCCGAATTTTCAGCCATATTACTTACCGGCTTTTCTTGGTGAACCATTCCACATCTCGGGTCGGCGCCGCATCTTTGGCAGGTACCGCACCCCGGCACCTATGTGGAAAGGACAAAAGACATTACTGGGGAATTATAAAGACATTTAGAGGGGTCGCCCTCAGCACTAACATCTGATTTTACCACTGGCAATTTAACCCCTCAACGCATCGCCTTCGTTCTGCACCTGAAATAAAGGACAGATCACAGGTTAGGAAAAAACAACATAAAAGGAGGCTAACACTTGAACTTTTGCATCTTCATACTTACGGCGTATCGCTCAGAAAAGTCAAGTGGATTTGCCAGCGCCATTCTGAAAACCAGTGAAGTAACTGGACGAACGCGCGCCCCTGCACCAGAAGCAGGATGGAGAGTTCATCCTTCCAAACCATAAGGTGAGCTTAAACCGGGGGTTTTGGAGGAAGTCAGAGAAGAACGAAGGGAGAAAGGGGGGAGCAAGCACACTATTCAGCAGACAGTTAATCCCCTTTCTCATCTGCAGAAGGATATTCCTACGGGCCAGACAAGCAAGATTTGGGGGTCCTGTTCAATCGGTGGTCCGAATTCTGCGCATCACGCTTGAAGAGGCCACAGCAACCCAGACCAGAGCCTCCGTGGGAGCCAGGTGAGCGTTACATACTGGTGTGTGGGATCTAGGAAGGGACAGAACTCATAATTGTGAACTCCTACAGCCAAAATGTCGACGGAGCAAATAACTTTGATAGGGTTATGACACACCTTGAGGAAGCTACAATTATTTGGGGCGGCGACATGAACACCACACTCGACCCACAAAAAGATGAATCGCAATCAACATCTACCCCGACTCCCAAGGCAGCACTCCAAATCCTCGAGATATGCAAAACATACGACCTGGAGGACGCCTGGAGACGCCAACATGGTTCCTTCCAGGATTACACATTTCATTCCTGGGTCCATAAAACGAGCTCACGCCTAGACTACTTCCTGGTGTCCGCACATAGTGATCTACAATGGAATAAATGTCACACCCTTTCAAGGACAATATCAGACCACTCAGCAGTTACACTAGAATACACCCCCCCCTGAACCAACAGAAGGGAATCGACACTGGAGATTCAAACCTGGGGCCTTGCAAGACCAAGTGTTCGCGGAAGAACTTCGCACAGAGATTAACTCGTTCCTAGAAACAAACCAGGGCTTGGTGTCGTCAGCCGGAATATTATGGGAATCCCTAAAATGCTGCATAAGAGGGGTATGAATATCCAAGGAACACGGAATTCTGAAACTCATTAGAAGAGAGCTTAGGTCTAGTGAAGCCCGATTAAAAGAACTTGAACGCCAAAAGCCCGCACCCACAGACCCGCTCATAATTGCGACATTGAAAAAAGAATTAGACAAATTTAAAGAGGCAGCCAATCGCAAAATAAAATGTTTAACTCAAGGCCACTGCATCCGCCAATACGGCGAGGGGCAAAAACCAGGGGCCCTCATTGCAAGACTGATTGCAGCAGACAGAAAACCCTCACAGATCGCACAAGTACGTGACCATAGCGGCTCCGTTATCCACACTAATAAAGAAATAGCAGAAGCCTTCCGCATCTTTTATCAAAATCTCTACAAATCCAACTACTGCGCCAACCAGGAGAGCTCCTGCGATACCTAAATGAAATCCAACTCTATTGGGTGGACTCCACGTTAAGAGAGCCATTAAATCAACCCATCACACTAGAGGAAATCCATCTTGCAATAAAAGATCTCCCATGAACCAGACAGAATGATCGGGGAATTCTATAAAACATTTGCTCCCCTCCTGGCACCATTGCTGTTGCAGGTATACAAGGAAGCGCTCGAAAAAAGGAGTCCTCCCACCGACCGTTCAAGAAGCGAATGTGATACTATTACATAAAGCAGGGAAACCCCCAAAAGATTGCAGGTCCTATAGGCCAATCTCTTTGATCAATCTGGACAATAAGATTTTAACCAGGATCCTGACCACCAGACTGCTCTCCCCCTGATGTCAGCTCTGGTGCTTGCAGATCAGGCAGGATTCATCCCCGGTAGCTGTGAGGGAGAATTCTCTGTTTAGGCTGAATTTCCTAACCCAGTGAGTCCCCCAGAAGCTTTGCTGGATTTTTGGGGTTTATTTTGTTCTCCTGCCAAGAGTGAGACTCTTTTACCCTCACTCTTGGACATGATTTGAGTGTGTTTCTTTGAATCTAGATGTGTTTAATGGGCTATGGGATCTTTTACTCCATAGGGCTTCATGTGTTTTTGTGATGTGTGTTACACAGCACCCTCAGTGCAGTGACACAGGGGTGTCATAGTGACCCCCCAGTATAGACTCCATACCCTGGGACTGACTACTGTCTCCCAGGGCATGTAAAGTCACCATTGACTTTACTAGTCTTAAATTCTGAACAGAACCAGTACAAACCATCATATTGTGGACGTACTGGCTGGGGCAATTCGATTGCCCCAGGATCTGTTAGTCGAGGGGGCACGTCTCCGTCCCCCCGATCGAGTTTTGGCTGGTGGCAGTGGATACTACTTTTTATATTCAACCGCAAATATTTTCCTATGGGATTTCCCATTGTTTTAGGCTACTATCTTTATTTAATTATTTACGGTAGCTTCGAACATACTGCCGGTTTATTTAATTAATATTAATTCTCCGGTTGGTATTTTTTGCCAAAACTTGATTCTAAAATGGCGTTTGTGTTCTCTTCTGTAACTCCAACCCAAGTCGAGCCCTTTGTTCCACTTTTTGGTGGGCTTCTCCACAGAAGCCCTCCAAAGTGGTGCCACTCTGTCTGGGGTACTTAGGAGGGGTGGAGGGGAATTTAGGCACCCTGGACTGAGTTGCCTAGGCAACTCAAGTCGCACTCCATCCTGATTGGCCCAAGTGGTGAGCCGGCCAGCTCACCACTTAGCATGTTTGAGTGACAGCTAGGCTGAGTGAATGGGGGTTTGCTGCATAAAAGCAGGGCTTTGGGGACTGGAACTTCAGAAGTCGCCACAGGACCTAAGAATCCGATGAGGGAGAAGCTGAGCCGACCTGCCACGACACCACCACCGGTAGAACCCTGCTGGACTGCCTCACCACTTTTCCCAACGACAAAGAAGATCTCCCGCCGGAGAGTCTTCTTCCTTTGACTGGTGGGGATAACCAGTTTCACCGTCTTTTCGCTTCCCCGACGTACCTCGTGGCCGCCTTGCCCGTGCCAAGCACCCCGGCAACCGGGATACCACGTTTTACCACGACCGCGAAACAAAGGTACCACCTTTAACCGGAAGACTCCGCGGCTGGTTTCTTCCCTGGTAGTGCAACGACCTTCATCTTTCCTCCAAGTCGAGATCTTCTCTTCCCCTGGACGACGACGCAACTTGCGCCCACTACCAGGAACAACTGCCACCGCTGGAGGATCCTTCCCCCTTAAGGTACCGTGTCCCGCCTGGCTTCCCTTGCTACCGACTGTACAGGGTAGATTTAGCCCCCGGCTTTCGAACCTGGGTTAGTCTGGGACACCCTGGCTAAACTTTCTTAAAGCCTCTCTAAACCCTTTTTGAACCCTCTGCAAGACTTCCTAAGCATAGTGTAACTGTGTGATCTTGGGCACATTTGTGCTCTGCTCTCTCTAAGAGTGGGCCCAGCATTTGGACTTCGGCTCACCAGTGACTTTTGCTCTTCTGCCTTGCTAATTGTGTTCCTGAATCTTAGAGTGGTGTACCTTTCCATATTCTGTCTTTTTCCCTCCCTTTCTCACAAACTTATTGGAGTGCAGTCTAGTTAAGCGCTCACCTCTGTATGAAAATAAGTGGTGTTTTACTGTGACTTATCTGATAAGGAAAAAGGGGTGTATATATTACAATAGTAACTGTGTTTAGAATATTTTACAATAAGAGTGCTGGAGTGTTTCAACTGTGTGTTTTTAAATACATAATTATATACTTTGATACCAAAGCTCTGGTCAGTGTTTGCTTGTATTAATGTATCTGAGTGCCTATTGTGTATACTTTGCATACTGCCTAACTCTTCTTGAGGGAAGTCTGACTGCTCAGCCACAGCTACCAGGTAAATCTGGGTGGTACAGACTGCTACCAAGTGGGTTTACTGCCAACACCTGTAGTCTTAAATCTTTTGCAGTGGTCCCTAAGGGAACTGCACAGGTTTCTGCCTAACAGTAGCAACACGACATTTGGTATAAGGCGAATGTTTGGAGTCATGGAGGCACTGAACCCATCAAACCAAGCGGTGGCAACCCGACTTGACGCTGAAAAGGTATTCAATTCCATTGAATGGCCCTTACTTTTTGAGGTCCTAAAAAGAATAGACCTTGGCACCTACTACATCAAGCTCATCACACTTCTGTACAATCAACCTCGTTCACACATGATTCTGGGAAGAACCTGATCACTACCCATAGATCTGATGAGGGGTACCAGGCAGGGTTGCCCCATGTCTGCAGTTCTGTTTACGCTAGTAATGGAACCCCTCGCCTGAGACCTACGTGCCCGTCACATACACAGAGGCCTATCTTTCGGCCCGCATAAATTAATTATATCCCTTTATGCAGACGACATCGCTCTCTACATTCAGGACCCTATCGAGAACCTAAACCCAATCATGCGGGACATCATTAAATTCGGCACTTTCTCTGGCCTTAGAATAAACCGCAGTAAGTCAATAATTTTCCCTCTGACCCCAGAGACCCGGGAATTCCAAGACGAATTTGGATTCAAATGGGAACATACCAAGGTTAGATACTTAGGCATACAACTGGCCAGATCCCACCAAACACTCTTCGAAGACAACTTTGGCAAAGCTTTGGAAAACCTCCAGAGAAGGTCACCAGATGTAAGGCATTGCCACTCACCCTCGGGGGCCGGGTATCGCTGGTCAAAATGGTGATTCTCCCCAAATATCTATACCTCTGCGAATCTCCCTTTATTGGTGCCGCGATGACAGTCTTCCTCTTGGCCTCCCGCCGCTGATAGAGGAAACCTTCCTTTTTCTGCTCCTCCGGGCAGAGCTGGAACAATTTGGACGCCCTGGCGATCATGGCGTGGAATGAGCCAATCTCGTCAGGCGGAGAGGCCCGTGCGACGGGAGACCCGTTCCGTCGCCGTCGCCCTCAGAACCCATCGTCGAGCCCACTGCACCGTCATCTCCCGACTCGTGGGAGGATGAGGAGTGAACTGTAGGCCTTACGGGGGCGAGTGGAAGAGAGGGTTGGGTCCTCCGTCGTTTGTTCTGAGGACTTCCCGTCGGGCCAGGTAGCGGGTCCTCCAGCCTGGGCCATGGTAATCTCGTCGTTATCTCAGAGCATAAGGACTGGATCGCAGACAAAATGGCCGCCGAGCTATCCTGAGGCCTAGGTTCCGGCTGCGCCGGAAGGGAAGGCTGCTCTTCCTCACCATCGTCGTCTTCCTCGGTTATCTCCCGAGGATCTTCCTTACGGGATCGAACCTTCTCGAATTGGACTTCGAGATTCCTCACGGCCTCGGTCAGTTCCTCCTCCGAGGCTGACTCCGAGCTCGAGGAGGCTACCGTGCCCCCCCTCGCTTCTTCCATCATGGTGGCCATGACGATGGGCTGAAAAGAGGATTCCCTCCTTGGCGGCAGGGAAACTAGTCCCTCGCTCCCCTTCTCCCGAGATCGGACGGGGCTTCTCCCGAAGCTTATCCGGGGTCTCGGACTTCCTCTTCCCCGAACCGGAGCGCTGGCTCGTGGTTGACGGTGCCGGGGGAGGTGCGCCCTGCCTGGCGACCTAAGAGCCCGACCTTTCGGCGCTCCCGGAGCCAGAGGACTCGCGGCGCTTGGCCTGGTGTTGGGCCCCCGTCGCCGGGGTGCCCGCACAGGACTTAGAAGCCCGCTCGGACCCTTTCTTCTTCTTCTCACCCGATGAGCCCTTCTCCAACCAGCTGGCGAGACGGGATCGACGGTCCCTCATGGTCCGCTCCGACAAGTTCTTGCAGAACTGGCAGTCCTTCTCTACATGAGTCTTGTCCCCATGAAGACAGTAGAGGCATGACGAATGTTCGTCCTCCTTAAACACATTCTGCAGCCCGCAACCAGGGCAGCTGCGAAACAGCTTGGGTCCGGGTGACGAACTTGCGTCCTGGGCCATCTCGAAGTAGGCCGCAAATCTTCTGGAATCCTCCAAAAGGTTGATTCAATGAAATCTTCTCCCTTGAGGGGCGTAGGAAAATCTTGCAACGGGAACGCGTTAACGGGAGTAGAAACGGTGGAGCTTGAGGCTCGATTAACCGAAAAATGAGAAAAAAACGCAGCAAAAGCTCGAGAGCTAAGCACGAGGACTCCCAACACTTGAACGTGCGGTACAAATCTGAAGATGGCTGCCAGAGGCGGGGCTTAGGGAGACGGCAGTCATTGGCTGTGGTCAGTATGACGCAGAGATCAGTAATTGGTTACTACTAGGAAAGACAGATCAGAAACGAAACTGATACTGATTTTTCTTTACCGAGGATTCCCAGCCTGACGGGGAATATTCATGAGCATGTGAATCCATGCCTGACCCCATGCTGGAGAACACTAAACACGGTACTCTCCTCCATCGCAATTTGGAAAAAAATAGCGCAGAAATGAGGTATACAGGAAAGGTTCTCCCCCCTCCTCCCGACGAGATTCATCCCTGGAATCCCCCCAACCTCAGAAAAAGTATATCTGAACTGGACCGAAAAGTTCCAACTACACACCATGGGGGACCTATGTAGTGACTGAAAACTCCTTACACCTGAACAAGCCAGAGCCCGTGGAGCCACCACTGCTCTGGACACATTTATCCATTTCCACCTTAAGGTCACTCTCCAGGCCATATTCCCATCGTTTTTACAACAGCCTCCGACATGGCAACTACTGCACGTGGTGGTCCAGTCTCAGGGAGAGGGTAGACTAGTGTCGTTAATCTATAAAACCCTACTATCCAACACAGCCCCACCGCCTACAGCACCGAAAGTTAGATGGGAGAAAGCCCTACATTTCTGCAATCCCAGATGAGGAATGGGACTATATATTAGCTCAAACCCAAAAAGTATCACTAAACACACAATATAAACTGATACACCTAAAATATGTGCATCAGGCATATCACCCCCCCACCAGGCTACATTCCCATCACCCCCCAACACCACCGTTGTGCAATCGGTGCAATGCCCCATTAGCTGACTTTCTCCACCTCGCATGGTCATGCCCGGCCATACACCAATTATGGAAGGCAATCTTGGAGAAAACGGCAGCAATCATTGATACCCCACTAGAGCCAGACCCAAGATCACACTGCTTGGACTAACCAAACATCTACCTCCCTCTGTGCGTAAACTATCAGGGCTGTTGCTGCTACTCACCCGAAGAAGGATTGCAATGTCCTGGGGGAGAGGACCGATCACGACAATTCAACAATGGCAGATGGACATAACATATTGCCAAGACACAGAATTGAACTTCATTAGACTCCTACCTCTGCATGCACAACCCCCGGATATCTGGGGTCCTTATATTACCTACCTAATGTCCATCTCGGACCAGGACTCTTCGAGACTCTTCCCCTGGTCCCAATGTCGGTGAGTCAGCCAACGCTTCTCTATGAGACTGTGTTAGGTACAAATAATAACCTCAAAATGCAGCAAACCCGATGCATTACTGGGGGGAAGTGGGCTGCGGAGGGGAAGCGGACACTGGGGCGGCTGGTATGGCATAGTTTCTCTTTTTGTTTGTTACTGTATGTGCAGTGAAAAATACCAATAATAAAGTTTAAAAAAAAAAAAAAATGCTTACGCTGTATTGGACCTGGGATAGCCCAATTGTCAGAACCACCGCTCAATGGATAAAGTCCTCGCTTGTATTTAGCAATGCGAGAACACGCTTCCGTTGGACAGAAGATAAATTAAAGGCATGGTCTAGTAAAAATGTTTATTGTCCCTACGGCTCGATTTTAGAAAACTTTCCTATGGACCTTACCCGAGTTTTCATCCATTAAACGCACGCGAAAACAAGCACCAGGGAGCCGCCATTTTCTGACAAATACTATCTTTTCCCCCATCGCCCTGGCTGACCTGCTTTTGCGGCACTAAATCAATTCCCCCGCCCCTGAGCCTGTCATCAGCAGACTCGTACCGCCCATTTCCCAACGCCAAAGCACGTCTCGTGTCAACATTCGCTGCTCTTCAGCTAATGACGTGTCGCCATGTAAATGGCAGGACGCCTCTTTCCTCAATAAGTATAAACAGACCGTTTCACAACACACAGCAGCAGATTTTCGATTCCATTCCTCTCTCTGTGTTACTTTGAGTATTCTGTGACTTGTTTCAGTTCTCTGGTCAGCTACCTCGCCGCTTGTAGCCCGTGTGAACAGATACCAGTACCACCGCTATAAATTATTTTAGTTTGTTTAACACACAATGGCTACAATAATGCCCTACATGTACGAGCCCGAGTATACCGAGGAGGAACTACTGGAAAGGGAAGCACGCGAAAACGATGGGGATTCGGACGGCAGTTGGCAGGACGAATCAACAGATGAAGAGCCTGGGCCTAGTCGAATGGACGGCGTCTCCACCTGGTGCACATGTAATCGGTGCGAGCTGATGCCAACGGAGGACGAGAACTGCTGCTGCCGAGAAAACTCGGGATGCCTGGCCTACATTTCGGAAGGGGAGCCACGACCGCAATGCATCACCGAGCTGCCAGACTTCAGGGCAGCCTGCCTCACACGGGCCGTGTTGAGAATAATGATGGTGCTTATGCACGAACTTCGCGCAACTGTTCGTCCTTGTAATCCAAGTAACGAGTAAGTATACTCTGCTTGTCATGCCACTCCTATTTCATGTTCTTCTACTATATCCAAAATTACATCTACATATCATTGTAACGCATGTAAGTCGTTCAATAGTGTGCATTGTCTAGATAGCATTTGTCCGTGCAGAATGCCATTAGTTACAAGAATTGTCATTGACAACAAATGTTTATTAAACTTATCTTGGTCATTTAAAAACAGTTTGTTTCATTCCTTTTCACAGGTGGTACAGGCAGGTGGCCTATCGTTCCTTTACATGGTGGCTCCACAGGAGGCTTGGACACCGCGTTCGAAGAGTGATACCCGCCTGTGCCGTTCGTGCCATTAGAGAAACGTTCCCGAGTGACAGCGGTCAGTACAGGGGATTTTCTCTCGCTGTGCTGCAACCTGACCTGTATAATCTTTAAAGTCTTGTATTTTTGTGTCATGAAAATAAGATACAAAATAAAACACCACATATATTTTAACAACGTTTGTTTCGATTTTTTAAATGAATCAAGTGTGTCTCCATTCAAGGATGGACGTCAGACATCTGTGCTCCGAATGGGTGAAGGTCTGGTCGCTGTGAAGCAGGGTGGTCACTATCTATCTAAGCTAACATAACATTCTCGATAATACATGCACTAAATAACACTTGTTCAAAGTCTTTCAGTAGGTTATGTCTCTATAAAAGTCACACATATATCTATACTAACAATTACCATTGGATTATACAGACCTTAGGGTCTTGACCACTATAATACACCGGTTGAAGTGTGGGTCTGTGCTCACAAGAATCTCCGGTATGTGGCATTTGTTATTGATAAGCAACGATATACTATCATTGATATAAAGGCGATATACTATATATTGATAAAAAGGCGGTTCGCGCCAGTGGATGAGCGCTGGCATGAGGGGCTGTCAGGGGCGCGAAAGGCCAAGGTGCCAAACTACATGTCTCCAGCCAGGCCTCCCCTTGAAGCAGGCCGCCCCCCTGCAATCCACATAAGTGTGTCTCCATTCAGCAGTCTTCCTGTGCCTTATCTGCATGCCCCAGGCCCATCCATCCCACCGCCCTGTATCAAAGGCGGTTCGCACCGTTGGATGCACGCAGGCATGGGGGGCTGTCAGGCGCGCGAAAGGCCAAGGTGCCAAACTAGATGTACACTTCAAAAGGTGTCCCACGACAAGGGGCCATCGGTCACATGGCCTCCTCAGACCCCGTGTCTCCAGCCAGGCCTCCCCTTCAAGCACGCCGCCCCCCTGCAATCCACATAAGTGTGTCTCCATTCAGCAGTCTTCGTGTGCCTTATCTGCACGCCCCAGGGCCATCCATCCCACCCCCCTGTATCAAAGGCGGTTCGCGCTAGTGGATGAGCGCTGGCATGGGGGGCTGTCAGGGGTGCGAAAGGCCAAGGTGCCAAACAACATGTACACTTCAAAAGGTGTCCCACGCCAAGGGGCCATCGGTCACATGGCCTCCTCAGACCCCGTGTCTCCAGGCAGGCCTCCCCTTCAAGCAGGCCGCCCCCCTAATACCATGACATACATATGTCATTCATTCACAAACACACCCCAGTTTCGAATACTTTAAAAACCACTCGATATGTCTCATGAGAACATCTTTGTGCTTTGCAAGTCAACTCCTGAATGTGCTACCGGGGAACCACTGAGATCTATGCTAATCTGCTCGTCGTTGTGCTATCCATGAACTTCTGTGACCGCTTTGAGCATACCCATCAGTGCGCTACCTGTGGCCATCCACCTATTCTCCCGCAACATACTGCTCTGCTTGCTGAATCCAACTGTTTGTTGGTCAAGGTAAGGCCATGTATCCTGGTCATATTTCGCAGATACATAAATTTCTATCTATTTGCGAGTAGAGTACCCAATAGTGCTATGTTCATTGGACTCATTGCTATTGACTTGAATTTCCATTGCTATGCTATCAATAGATCTATTTATTTTCATCTGTGTCAATTGTCATCGAATTGCATCCTTCGGGGATCCAGTCTATGATGTAAGCATGTTTCCTTCTCGTGCAATACAGAACATCCAAGGGATGAGTCACATGTTCAGTTTTTAGTCACATAATTTATACATTTCTGCAACTTATGCAAATACTAAGCCGCACATAATGAACTGGTATAGTTCCTGTGACCAAAACAAACCTTGCATTGATCATTGTATGATTCATTTACTTTTGTATCAAATCTTTATTCTTGAAGATTGTATAATAATGTCGATATTTACTTTTCAGATTTATCAACAATGCCTGCCTGTTCGATTAGCGGTTGCCCTTCGAAGACCCATGCGAAATCTAAAGGCACTACAATGCATGTATTCCCGAAAACTGTTGATCGAATAAGAGAATGGGTCAGACATTGCGGATATCCACTAGATGAGCTGGAAAGTAGAGTCCAACAAGTCTTACAGGACAAGAAGGGTGATCGATACCGCATCTGCAGCCGGCACTTTTCCTTGGACATGTACACAACATCTTGGGTAACAAAGAAGAATAAATGGCGAACAACACGGAAATTGCTTGAAAACGCTATTCCCACTCTATTCGTCCACATTCCGCCACCGGTGAGTCAAGTGTCCGGATTTACCTTTAGGCCTTGGGGTAGTGTGTAGGTATCCGAACGGATTAATTGATATTGTAGGTGTTCTATCCCTTGTAATAATTTCGATATTGATATGATTTTATAGTTTTTTGAATAATGACTTACCAATATATTCTTTTTCGATTTCATAACCCACAAACGCAATGTATATATATATGGGGTCAGGGAACTGTGCTGTATTGAGCATTTTTCAAGTATTCTGTCGCCTTACATGGCTATTTTTAATATTGGCATTTCATTATCAATCATTAATTGACCTTTACAACTTCTTGACTATCCCTTGAATCTGAAGCAAGAACATTGTACATCCTTGAAATGGTCGCAGTTATCAACCACTTCTAGCGCGTATCAGGTAATCTTACTAGGCTAATCCGCTACATACTTGTTTTATGCATGTCAAGTAATAGTTTTATTCTATTGTGTAATTATTTTACCGAATGTTTGGTTACTGCTTTCCAATTGATATACACCTTAGTTATCGTCCACTGGTGTTTGTTTTCAGTTATAATTAGTGTTATCCATACTAATGCAAGTACTGTCTTTCAGGGAGATGCTGAAGCGTCCGCCACATCTACAACATTTCTAGATGTTCTTCAACAGCAGGAGGTATGGATACTGACGGCTCCATCGAGCGTCATCATCAGAGCTGGAATTCTTGTTGTTTGATTGTTCTACACAATGTT
This sequence comes from Ambystoma mexicanum, assembly GCF_040938575.1. Lineage (NCBI taxonomy): Eukaryota > Metazoa > Chordata > Amphibia > Caudata > Ambystomatidae > Ambystoma > Ambystoma mexicanum. The sequence goes on from NC_090936.1 coordinate 875,536,425, forward strand.
TCATTTGTGGTTAGCCGTTGATATGTACCTGTGCTGTCGACCCCACGTGTGTGTTATGTTTTCACAATTGTAATCCTCACTAATGCAAGTACTATGTTTCAGGCAGTTGATGGAGCGTCAACCCCTGCACTTGTTGCAGAGCCTGACATTCAAGTATACGAATCGGCGGAACAGCTTTCGGAAGTGCGCACTACATTTGCAACATCCATAGATATTCTTCAGCAGCACGAGGTATGGATAATGACAGCTCCATCATGCGTGATCATATAACGTGATTCCATTTGCTATACTTTCTTCCCTATTAACGCAGGTGCTGTGTTTCAGGGAGACGACGAAACGTCCACTACAATCACAACATCCAATTTAGATGATGCAGATGTAAAGGAATCGTTGAAATAAGTCGATGAAATGTGATCATATTTGGATTTTCCTTGATTCTTTTGGACAATGCATCATTTGTGGTTATCTCTTTATATGTACCTGTGCCGTCGACCCCAAGTGTGTGTTGTGTTTCCAATATTGAAAAGCATACTAATGCAAGTACTGTGTTTCAGGGAGATGCGGATGCCTCCTCTCCAATACAACCATTCATGGCAGTCCATGCAGAGCCAGAGGTATGGATACTGACAGTTCCATCGAAATAGATCATCACTGGTCGAATACTTGTCGCTTGATTGTTGCACACAATGTTTAAATCGTGTTTGGCAATTGAGATGTACCTGTGTGTTCGTCCTCACGTGTTTTTTATGCTAACAATATTTTGATACATAGTAATGAAAGTACTATGTTTCAGGGAGACGATGGAGCCTCATTCCGTGCTGTCTATGCGGATACAGAAAATATAGTCGTTGCAGCGCAAGAGGAAGGGAGGACATGCAGAAACGAATCTGAGCTACAGCGTGCAGATGTTGAAGGTCGAGTCAAAAAAGTTGCAAAGAAAAAAAAAAAAAAAAGGTTAGTTACAAATAGTTCATAACTTTAAAAAAATGTTTGTGCTGGGGACTATTTTATGTTTTTTCCCAGTCAATTCTACTACACTCCATCTTGTGTTTAAACTGAACATCCCTTTTCCAATCTCTCCTCCAGTTACCCGTGGGTGTCAGAACTATACACACACAGACAGTGAAGCGAATGAGAGATGTGGCTTGCCAGACCGTGCACACTATGGAGGAACTATTAATTGAGGCGAGGCGTGTTCAGGCTCGAGATGCTCATGTCCAATGGCCAGAACATGAATTAACTGTGTTTGGAAACTACAGCAAAGTTGCATTGGACCATAGCTACAGTGCGACCGCACCACCCCAAGAAGATGTTATTGAATGTATTGAAGATAGCTCTGAAGTAGTTGCAGATCAATTTACACAATCTACACCCGCCAAAAATTTGCCACCAAAAAACCTGTCGACATTGTTGTGTTCTCCCATCAATGTTGAAGTAATAGATGTTGAAATGACAGAGAATGAACCAGCCACAGCATCCATAGACGCATCAGAACTTGATATCAGCGATATTACTTTCCAATGTGTTGAAATCTCCACAACGTCACAGGCCGAAACAACATTGACGCAGGATGACAGTCTAATGAAAGAGAGCAAATATATTGTATTCGACAGTTGTTTGATGGAAATTATAAGTATGCTGATATGTGTGCATTCCATTAGAGGGAAAGTATGTGGGAAGCCATTGATTAATGTGACTCGTCAAATAAAAGGCGGTAACGTCAAAATAAATGCCGCCTGTAGATTAAATCATAGGTTCTCATGGTCTGCACAACCGATGCTGGGGAAACTGCCAGCAGGCAATCTACTGTGTGCAGCTGCATCACTTTTTAGTGGCTCCAGTTTTAGAAAGTTAGAGGCTTTCTTTCAGTTTGTGGGACTCCATTTAATTTCTAAAGCGCTGTATTACATATACCAACGTGATTATCTGTTTCCGGCCATTAGTGATGCTTGGAAAATTGAACAATTGTCTCTAGCAAGTACATTCGAAGGCAAACGATTCAGGCTAGCCGGCGATGGACAGTGCGACAGCCCTGGATTTTCTGCCAAGTACTGCACCTACCACTTTCAGGACATGGATAGTAAGAAAATTATGAGTTCGGTGGTCGTGCAGGTAACACAATGTACATCCTCAGTGGCCATGGAAAAACTAGGTTTTATAAAATCAGTGGAATATCTACAATCGAGGGGAATGCACATCGACCTCATAGCCACGGATAGACACGTTTCAATTGCCAAGACAATGAGAGAGCAGTTCCCACATATTAAACATCAATTTGACGTATGGCATCTTGCTAAATCAAGCAATAAGAAAATCTCGGCTGCAGGGGAAAAAAAAAGGTTTTGAAAGTATTTTGCAGTGGTGACAATCTATCACCAACCATCTTTGGTGGAGCTCAAAAACTTGTGAGGGGTCAGTGGAAATACTACTTGAAAACTGGCGGTCACTGATGCACCACTGTACCAACGTTCACCGCTGGACAGAAAATGAACATTTCCACCAATGTGAACATGGCCCTTTGTCCCCAGAGGAGGCACGGGAGAAGAAGTGGTTGATTCCATCTTCACCGACACACAAAGCCATTGAGAAGATTGTTTTCGACAAAACTCTATCAAGAGATTTGAGAGGACTGACAGAATTCTGTCACACAGGAGATTTGGAGGTGTTCCACAATATGTGCCTAAAGTACAGGCCAAAGCGCTTGCATTTTAGCTTTCGGGGCATGAAACATCGCACTCTACTAGCGGTCTTGGCCCATAACAGCAATGTCGGACATGAACAATCTAGGACTAGGGGTAAAGTAAGGATGTCTCGCTACACTAAGGTGTTTTCAAAACGAAGTAAGCAATGGGTGATCAAACCAGTCTATGATGAAATGCAGTTCGACTTTGTGAAAGGCCTTATTGTTGCTGTGTTAGAGAAGCACAGATATGGAATATTGGACGTTTCTGTGCAGAGCAGTGATCCATTGCCACCGAACATTACGACTGTGCCATGCCCACCCGAAGCACAGCTGATTGTGAAGTACAAATCCGGGTTTAAATAATTGCAATACGATTGTCTTTTCGTAAATAAATGTTATTGTACAGTGTACCTGTAAACCTAACCCCTGCCCTTCACCATCATGGGTGGCGAACAAGCTGGGTGTCATCTTTGAATTCTCTCTATTCACCTCACATATGTGTATGTATATATTTTTCTCATGTCTCATCTCATGTAAATGCTGCGCACTGTTAACGGATGGGAGGCTTGCGTATTGCAAATAATAAAACAAACAAACGAACAATAAATCTCACTTTTAACTCAACTCCTGTGGTACTGTATACTTTCCCTGACCTTCCTCCAAAAATTAAATGTCTCAATTTGGGCTGCAAAGCTCGCAGACAACGGGGACAAAATTTGGGCACTTAGAACGCGCCAGCCAAGCGGGCCGTGGCATTTGGGAGAGAAGCCAGTTCGCATTTGCACATTGAGGCGCACTACATAGACGGATTCTAAACTTCAAGTTCTCACAAATGCCTATACTACGTGATGTTGCAAATAAAGAATGCGAAGGACAGCGCCCAGATGAGGCCCACAAGTCGCACTGGAAGTATAAGGGTCTATTGTTTTTTTACCTTGAGACAGGGACCATGCCGTAAGAACTACATTTGAAGGCAGTGCGCAATAACGTAAGAGACAATAAGGTAGAAAATATAGAAACTAGACCGAGTTTCATTTTAGGTCAGTATACGAAAAATCATTGTCAAGAGCACGGTCTGTTTTACAGACTGCATTACGAAGAGACACAATGGAAATTTCAAATATAATGTAAGTAAATCTTTACACGCTTTTATACCGGAATGAAGATTTAATGAATGGATGCATGAATAAATGAATGAATGAAGAGCTAGGAAAAGCAAGTAAAACTGTTCGTAGTGGGCACATGGGCATGCAGGTCCACTGGTCTCACCGATCTCGGTCCTTGGCCCAGCCACTTTTCCCTGCACTGCCTACCTGCACTACGGGACCGTCTCTGTATCCTTCAGCCCCTTCTCCTGGCATTTACCTTGCACTTGCCACCAGCTGGCCCTATTATTTAATTTGTATTCAACTAACCATGTGCAGCCCTTCCCCATGCGCGATCAGAAAGACACCTGGCATAGTAGGATCGTTGTCTGTCTGCCCTTGTTCCCCACCTGCCTCGTCGCACCTAGAAACACTTGAGTATAGGCGTGTTACAAATGCCATATCATATATCATATCATTCCTCACGCATGTAGACTGTCGTTTATCATTGTGTGTTGGCCTCGATTTATCTCGTTACTTTTCGCATTGATTTTAGAGACGAACATACTCCATTGAACTATCCTTGCAAGCAAATAGTTTCTGATCGGCCGTAATAAATAAAATTAGCAATATTAATGAAGTTCGGCTAGCGGGACTAATTATCATTTTTTTGTTTTCATAACAGGTATTTGATCCCATTCTGCCACTGCGATCTGTTTGAGACACCGGCGGATGGATTCTTCAGCAGACACCTGCAGCTTCGTGTCAACAACTGGAGCACGATCACCATATTATGGGACCATCGCCAAGGGCCCACATGCCCTTACGCTGTACTAGTGGCTAGAAGCAACATAACAACCTTTAGGCTAGACTAGTGCCTAGTTGATGGAACAGCCTTGCGTTTCACTGTGCTTCCAAAGTGATTCTTTTTACGAAAATGAACACCCTGTGTACCATAAAGGAACAGCGCGTGACTCAAGATGAAACGGAACAGTTATTGCGGATACAGATAAAAGAAAATAAATGGCTTCCGGAGTTCATATGGCAATTGATGAATATTCTCTAAACATTTAATGTCAAATAAATGTACTTTACCAAATGTACCGTGTTGCTGTTTCATTTTAAAGTACAGTTTCATATTCCGAATTGTGGCGCGCTGTGTTGTGAGTTGATCTGTGTTGGTTTCCGGGTTCTGTGTGGAGTCGCGCAGAAGACGACTGGGCGCATTTGCCTACGCAGCACAGTAACGTCACAGGGAGAGGCGGGGAATATGAATGTTTTGATAATGTCAGGCTCAGGGGCGGGGGAATTGATTTAGTGCCGCAAAAGCAGGTCAGCCAGGGCGATCGGGGAAAAGATAGGATTATCAGAAAATGGCGGCTCCCTGGTGCTTGTTTTCGCGTGCGTTTAAAGGACAAACTCGGGTAAGGTCCATAGGAAAGTTTTCTAAAATCGAGCCACTTAGGCTTAAAAAAACATGGCCGACCCGTAGGGACAATAAACATTTTTACTAGACCATGCCTTCAAGCATTCTAAACAACAAAATTGTGCAACAACAATCGAGTGTTATGACACAGCCTACATGGTAGCCCTAAACTTATCTAAGACCTCGCCCTCGATATCAACCCATCCTATTCTTAAGTATAATCACCAATTTGATCCAGAATTAAAACAAAGAAAGGCCAGAAAAGAAGATCATCAGGCAATTAGCATTGATCGATAGATTGAACGCATTAAAAACAGCTAAATGTAGATACAGATATTGGATCCGAGGAAGAAAGGCGCTTTTGTATCAGCGGGATAGTGAATCCATGCTAAAATCATTAGCAAACAAAAACACAACTCAAACCGGAATTTATTAAACCATCTAAAGCCCATCACCTATAAACATCACCCAATTGAATGGAGTCATGGAACAGTGGTTGGCATATTATAGCAGCTTGTACGCTGATCCAAATAACACAAATGCTATGTGCCTTACACATTTGTCTAAATCATGGGACCTTGCTACCTCGGAAGATCTAATAGAAAACCTCATAAAAAGAGCTAGTGGATCCAGAGCTCCTGGCCCAGATGGCCTGGGCAACATAATTCTCAAGGTGCATCCAAAAAGGTGGTCTACCATCCTAAATAACATCTTCCAGCACGTAATTAAGAGTTGTATAATACCTAGATCTTGGTGTAGATCCGTGATCGCACCGATCTTTAATAAGGGCGATCGCTCTCTTGCAGCCAACTACAGGCCCATAGCATTGTTAGATGCCCCCAGCTAAATGTTTGCCTGATTGGTACTTCGTGAATGCATGGACCCTGCAAAATCAAAAACGAGACCCTACTCAAACTGGTTTCATAGCAGGTAGGGGAACCGCAATTAATTTGATGTGCCTTAATGCTGTCAAAATCCATTCCCAGACTACAAAACAACCAATATTTTTTGCGTTTGTAGACTTCCACTCAGCATTCGATTCTGTTTCACAAGTGCTTCTTATGAACATACTGCGCAAAGCTGGCTGTACGCCCACCCTATATGACATTATCAATGCCCTACATTCGAATACTTCAGTACAAATTAGACTCACAACGGATGGGCTTTTATCCTCTTCCATCTAGACATTTAGAGGGCTGAAGCAGGGGTGCATTCTTGATTCAGCCCTCTTCAATTTCTTCATTCACCACATAAAGGATGCTTTCGAGCACACTACTGCTGACTCTCCTAAATTAAATGGCAAGGCAATATCTGCTTTACGGTATGCCGATGACTTGGTCCTTATTTTTTTTAAAAAATTGTCTTTATTATTTTCAATAAACAACAATTAAACAACATAACTGCAACTTCCCCCCCTCAACCCCCCCCCTCCCTCCCCGGGGACACGTGTGCTGAAGATCAGGGATTACATTAAGCATTAAAAATGTCGGAGATTTTGATATTGTGTGGGCACCACTGTTCCATGTAGTCTGATTGGAGGTATTCCAAAACTCCGCCCCATTCTTTTGCGAACCTGTCTTTCGTTCCCTGGATTGAGTGTGTGATTTTTTCCATCGCCATCTGGGCCCAGACTCTTTGGAGCCATGCAAAGATCAGCGGGGTGTCTTTGTTTTTCCAACTGTGGGCTATTGTTGTCCATGCCGCTATAAGGAGAGCCATAAGAGTTCTCCATTGTGCTATATTATATCTTCTTGCCATGTCGTCTCTTATTCCACATAACCAGAGCCCCTCTCCGAGTTGTCCCGCATCTGGAAATATTTTGCCCATTTCTCCCTTGACTTCTTCCCAAAAGGGCCTTATTCCTTTGCATGTCCACCAGATGTGTTTCCATGTTCCCTCCCCTCCGCATTCCCTCCAGCATCGGCTTGATGTTTTCGGGAACATAGTGTGAAGTCTCTCTGGGGTGTAGTGCCACTGTGCAACTATTTTTATCCACATTTCTCTTGTTTGAGCAGATCTGGTCATTTTTGGGATTAGGGTCCAGAGGTCTTCCCATTGTTTCCTTGTTGGTTCCCACCCCAGTGTGCTGCTCCATTTAATCATATATGATCACTTAATTTCTTCATCCTGTTTATTAATGAAGGAATATATAGTGAAAACCCATGTCTTTGCCCCCCAGTTCGTCGTAATATATTTCTCAAATGGGGTGAGAGCTCTCGTTGCTGCCTTCGTTATATCCGGGGATCTCAGCCAGTGTTTTAGTTGGTCGTGCTTGTATTTCTCCCGAGTGGAGCGTACTGCAAGCGGGAGGCAGGATTCATATGATCTAATTTCATTATTGATGAACATTTCCCCTATTTTTGTTATTCCTTCCACCTCCCAACTAGCGTACGCCCCTTGCTCCATCCCCGGGGGGAACTGCGGGTTTCTACAGATGAGGGTGAATGGGCCTAGCGTGGTGGTCATTATGCCTCTTCGAGTTTGCGTGTCCCACGCCTCCATCGTTGTTTTCATTATTTCACTTATCTCAATGTTGGGGTGTCTGTGCTGTTTTTGTTTCCAGAGTAGTTCCACTAACGGGGTTCTTGCCACTGCTCAATCTTGTGCTGCCCAAATCGGTTGTGGATCGTCACCTAACCACTCCCGTAGTACCTTTAACTGTGCCGCTTGAAAGTATTTTTGGAAGTGAGGAAGCGCAAGGCCCCCCTCCCTGGTTGGTGTGGACATGACCGCCCTAGCCAGTCTTGGCGTTTTCCCCTTCCACACGAAGGTTGATATTACCCGGGTTAAAGTTTTAAAGAATGAACTGGGTACCCTTACCGGGAGGGCCTGGAAGTAATAGAGAAGCTTTGGTAGGATGGTCATCTTTACCGCTTGGATCCTGCCCCACCACGATATTAGCAATGAGTTCCATTTCTCCATATCCCTACGGATACTTGTTAGGAGCTGCGGGTAATTTTTCCCATAGAGCTGTTCTACCCTGTGTGTCAGCGTAATTCCCAGGTATTTGATGCCACCCTCTGCTATCTTGAGATTTAGTGCTTCAGCTACTCTGGCAATCTCCCCCCCGTCTCCCGCCAGGATTAGAATTTCCGATTTATTTCTATTAATTTTTAGGCCTGAGATGGTCCCGAATACTTCTAGTTCCCCCACCGCTGTCGCCAGTGTTCGGGCCGGTTCTTCTAGTGCTAGCAGCATATCGTCTGCGTATGCCTTTACCTTGTGTTGTGTGCCTGCCATGTCTATCCCTTTGATATGTGTATCTTCTCTGAATTTCAAAAGTAGGGGTTCTAGAAAAATAGCGTATAACAACGGGGAGAGCAGGCAGCCTTGTTTTGTTCCGCGGGCTATGTGTACCGTTTCCGTTACCTCCCCATTAACGGCCACTCTGCAGGTTGGGGCTACGTAGTTCGCTCTTATTCTAGCTATGAAGTTCTCCCCAAACCCCATGGATTGAAGTGTCTTAAAGAGCATGGACCACTCCACCCGATCATAGGCTTTCTCCGCATCTACTGCAAGAAGTATAGCCGGGGTCTGCTTTATCCCAATTTTTTCAACCAGATGGATTATCCTTCTCAGGTTATCGTGAGTTTGTCTTCCTGGGATAAAGCCCGACTGGTTCATATGTATTAACTTCGGGAGTAGAGGGGATAGCCTGGTGGCTAAAATTTTCGTGTAGATTTTTGCGTCGATGTTAATTAGGGAGATGGGCCTATATGAGGCTGGGTATATAGGGTCCTTCCCTGGTTTGTGGAATACTAGGACCTTCGCCTCGTTCATTGTGGGGGTCACTGTGCCACTATCTTTAAATGAGTTTAGTAGCTTGGTCAGGACTGGGATCAGGATATTCGCATATTTTTTATAAAAGGGGGCCGTGAAGCCATCCGGGCCTGGGGCTTTATTCACTGGGAGGCTATCTATTGCTTTCTTGACTTCCTCTTCTTTGATTGGGTCTTCTAGGGCCTGCCTGTCTATTTCTGAGATTTGTGGGATGGTAAGGGATTCTAAATATGTGTCTTGTGCTTCTGCCTGTGGGTGATCGGTGGAGTAGAGGTCCTGGTAGTATTCTCTGAACACTTCCCCTATGTCTTGTGTGTGCGTGTGGAGTTCCCCTGTCTTGGCTGTGATGCATTTGATCGTGGTGTCTTTCTGTTTTGCGCGGAGTTGTCTTGCTAGCATCCTATCTGCTTTAATTGCTTTTCTGTAGTACCTTTGTCTTAGGTATAGTAGGCTTTTTTCCGCTCCTTTCATGCGGAGCATCTCGAGTTGACCTTGGGTATGTCTAAGTGCCTTCTTCAGGGCTCTAGTGGGCTGTGCCACTATTTTCCCCTTGTAGCTCTGTTATTGATCTTTCCAGTTCCTTTTCCCATATAGCCCTCTGCTTCTCCTTTGTGATTTTCAGTGCTATTATCTTCCCGCGTATCACTGCTTTGAACGCCTCCCAGACTGTGCTCATTGAGACCTCCCCCGTGTCATTCTGAGTGAAATATTCTTCTATCATTTCCCTTATGGACTCCCCCGTAACCGGATCCCGTATAATGTCCTCCGGTAGCCTCCATTTCCACAGCCCTTGAGATTTCCCCGGGATTTTCACCTCCAACCATAGGGGAGCATGGTCTGAGAGTGCGATTACCCCCTTTTCCAGTCCCTGGATCTTGCCCAAAAGCCCAACTGAGACCCAAAAATAATCAATTCTTGACATTGTGTTTATGTACATGTGAAAAGTATGTGTACCCGCTTTGATTCCCCTTCAATTCCCTCCACACATCGTTCAGGGCAAGTTGGTCCATCTGCTGTTTGAGGCGTTTCGACGGTGCCCCGTGGCCGTGTGCACAGCTCGTGCTCCTGTCCAGTTGTGGATCCCAACCCATATTCAGGTCGCCCCCCAGGATTACCTCCCCCTTTGCGAAGGATTCAAGTTTTCCCAGGGTGTCTCTCAAAAAACCATCTTGTCCCGTATTAGGCGCATATATTGACGCTAGGGCTAGGCGCTGCCCCCCCAGTACCACGTTAGCAAACACGAACCTTCCCTCCTTGTCTGCCATGGTGTCCTCTATTTTCGCGTCCCTTCCATCCCTTCCTGCTCTCAGGACCCCCGCTCTTTTTTCTTTCGTGTTGGCTTGGGCCCAAATTTTATATCCCCTTATACGAATTTTCTGTTTGTCCTTTGTCCTTATGTGGGTGTCCTGTAAGAGCAGGAGGTCCGCCCCTTCATTTTTAAGTATTTTCTCCAGCTTTACCCTTTTCATGGGGTGGTTCATTCCCCTTATGTTATACGTTACTGTGCAGATTTTCCCCATTCCATAAGGCATTTTATCATTGTGCTTGACGTCCCTGTCTTCCCCTGAGTGCTGTTTTTGTGTCCCCGGTCTGCTTGTCCCTTTCCTCTGAACACCCCTCCCCAACGATTAACCATGAACAAAACATGCCCCCGAGCAGGGCAAGGGTCCCTAGTGTAGCAAGGGCTTTGCGCCCAGTGCTCCCTGCCCTTCAACCTCCCGGGGGAAACTTTTGTGGGGGATCCTAAACCCCTCATCTCCGATTGTTCGTACCGGATTCCAAGCATGGGGGCCCGTCCCGGGCCGCCGTCTCTGCCTCCTATGTAGCGGTCCTTATTCTCCCCTACCCCCTCGCTGTTGTCTTCCTTGGGTACCTCATGTGGGTCCCCTGCATTCTTCTTCTTTGTCTCCGGGCGTAGCATTTCCTTAAGGCCCTCTCTTCCCATGATTGGCCTTATTTTTTTGTTGATCGATTCCCATCCTTTGGGTCTTCTCCTTTGCTCTCCGCTGGGTCTTGCTTGTTCCACTTCCTCCCCCTCGTCTTGGAGTCCCAATATATTTAAGCCCTCCTGCCAGGAGGTTACTCTTCGCTGCCTCCCTTCCCATGTGAAGAGTAGTCCAAATGGGAAGGTCCACTTGTACCGGATTTCCTTTGCTACCAGGGCCTTGATGAGTGGGGCCATCGCCCTTCTTTTTTGCAGTGTAATCAGAGCCAAGTCTTGGTATAATAGAATTTCTTGCCCATTCATCCTGCTGTGGTCCATATTTCTGGCCTTCCTCAGTATCTGCTCCTTTTGTGGGTATGAGGATAGTGCCACCAAGACGTCACGAGGTCTTTCTCCTGGTGCTCCAGATCTCTTAGGTCCCACCCTGTGAACCCTGTCCACTCCGATTAAATCTGTATCCGGGGCATCCAGAATGTCTCTGAACACCTCCGTCACCGCAGTCTTTAGATCTTTGTCCAGGACTGATTCTGCCATATTTTTTATGCGGATGTTGGATCGCCTGGAGCGATTCTCCAGGTCCTCGCATTGTATCTCCAGGTTATGGGTAAGTCTCACCAGGTGTTCCTGAGTTTCACTTGCCTGCTGCGTTTTCTCTTCGATTCCCTGGCCCATTCTCTCCAAGGAGTCTGTTCTTTCCTCCAATTTTGCCACATCCAGCCTGAGGTCCTGAACCGCCTGTTTCATGTCGTTTTTCATCGTCGTGAATTGTTCCTGAACTGTCGCCATGAATTTTTCTTGCAGATCCTGGAACCATGCTTGCATGTCATCCTTTGAGGGTGGGTGGTGTGGGTTCGTCTGCGGCATGTCTTCGCTTATTTGGTTGTCCTGCGGTTTCCCTTTAGCTGGTAGCGTAGATTCCGTTGACCACAGTTGTAAAATATTTGCTTCTTGCCTTGTGTTTTGAGGGGTCTGTTGGGAAGCGAAGTTCTTGTTTTTAACCCTGGACATGTTTCGTAGTTGCCCCTTTGAGCTGTAGAAAGTCCCCTCTGATGCGCTCCCGGTGTAGTGCCGATGGAGTGGAGCTTCACGGGTCTCTCCCGACTATGCAGGTATCTGGTGGGGCCTGCTTGAGCGTTCCCTCACTCCCTTGTGAGTGAATCCCCCCGGCTCCGTCGGGCCACCATGAGGGCCTCACCCAGGTCTCGCTGCTTTCCTTGCCGCGTACGTTTTTATGCCCTTCCCGTTGCCGGGGGAGACGTTCCTCTGCCCTCTTCTATGGGTTTACCTTCCCTGTACCAAGGGGCAGGGCCCAACTTCTTGGGGCGTTTAGCACTTCGGTTGTGGGCTCCGGGGGGGGGGGGCCTGTGCCTCTGGATCAGCCTCTTCCCCTGGCGCCGCGGCCCTCTCCCCGCCAGGGATCGTTGTCTGCCTGCGTCCCCTTTTCCGGCCTCTCACTGCCTCCGTGGTGGCCAGTCTACGCGGGAGGCCTTGCCTTCCTCCGCGCCGAAAGCGCGCCGCCTCCGTCAGATGTGTATGCCGCTGCTGCCCGCTCTCCTTGGTGTTCTTATCCCTTATGGGTCTAAGTGTTGTGCTGTATGGGCTGCGCTCCTCGAGACCGGTGCCTGCTGGCTTCTGGTGTCTTCACATGGTCTATGGGGTCGATTCCGCCCCTGTGCTCCTCTGCTGGTTAGCGGTTCCTCTCCCCCCCCCCCTGTGAGGTTGCCACCACGCCGGGGGATCCCAGGACCCGGCACCCCCCGCCACCTCGCTCACCTCTGGGGGTTCTTCACTTCGGGCTCAGCGACTCCCTCGTCGAGTGGGGGATCCTGGCTCTCTTCTGCGCGGGGGTGCACCTCCTCCGGGGGATGCGGCCTCTCCACCCGCGGCCTCCGTGTATGGCGCGGGGGCCGCCCGGCACCGTATCCCGTATCTTCCCAATGGGGGGGTGGGGGAGGGGTCGGCGCGGCCGCTCCTCGGTCCTCTTGGTACGCCGCTTTCTTTTCTGCCCCCGTTGTGAGCGCATCAGATGCGCACCGGGGGGGGGAGCCCGGCCCCATCCCGCTGCTCCCGCTCCTCGCTTCCTTCGTCGGCACGATCTTCCTGTCTGTTCCGGCGTCGTTGCCGGCTCTGCAGGCGGGAGCTCCCGAAGGGGGATGGGCGATCGCAGTCTTTCCCGGTTCCACTGCTTCCCTGCGTCCCTTCAGGCTTGCAGTCGGATCATCAGCTACGGGAGGCGATGGGGGGTGATCCGCTCGCTGGTTCCGCTCGTTTCGTGCTTTTAGTGTGCTTATTTAGGCGGCCCGGGGAGAGCGCGGGTTAGACACGACTCGTCCTCCCGGCGGCCATCTTGGAATCTTGGTCCTTATTTTTAAAACACCAATGGGAATTCAAAAATGTATTGACTCCTTGACCAAGTACATCGGAGATAACCAACTCACAGTAAATCTTCAGAAAGCTAAAATCTTAGTTTCTTCGCATAGGCAAACTTCTCCCAACCAATTCTCATGGATTATGAAAACGATAAAGATAGAGAGAGTTCAACAATAGACATATCTGAGGATGATCATTAGTAGTGATTCTCAGAACAAAATGTATCTTGCGAATCTGGAGCGGAAATTAGTTACGGGCATCTCTCAAACCAAGATTGTATTAATTAGATACATGATTTTTTCACCAAGCACGGCCCTGACTTACTATAATCAAAAAGTCACGCCAGCCCTGTTATACGGCCTAGAAACGGGAGTGATAGTGCCTGAAATAGCCTTCACCAAGCTTGAGGGAAAATATTGGAGGCAAGTTTTGCAACTGCCACAATGTACCCAGTCAGCCTGGTTGTGATACGAATTAGGGCTCATATCTCTGCATGCCTTGTATCAATGGCGTCTTTGTGCCCTACTGAGGAAATGTCTCATATCGACTAACTTAGAGATTCTGTTGAACACATTGTCCAACTATATTTTCTGCGCAGACCATAAATTTGTAAAAACATGGAAAACAACTATCAAGTAATTGTCAATGCTGATGTTACTGTTGATGTATTAATTGCACATCCAACCAGAGTCAAAACAAAAATATATCTAGCCGATTGGATAAAAACAAGGAGAATATGTCTTCGATATAAACATTTTGCAGAAAACCCTTTCGGTGAAAACAAATTCAGAGTAATGGAGCTTTATCTCTGCGCACATTCGTGCGAGAAATACCTAAGCACTGCCACATTGGAAGTTAGGCCTAGGCCTAGTATTTTGTATTCCCTATTGGAAATGTAGCAGCACTGGGCAATGATGAGTTTGAATCATCTCCCTTTCCCAAGCCCCAGCAGTGAGGCTGAAATCAGGGCCTTCACAGCGAACAGATTATGACCACTTAAGTGCATCAAGCTGTATGGCTACAAAACCAGAATGTAATGTGAATGGCTGAGCAAGTAAAGGGCTGCACCCCTTCCGAAGGACAACCCCATGGGAGCCGTGTTAGATGTCTTGAGCTACCAAAATGCCCAGTCTAGATTAAGGGCACTAGCGCCCCCCAGAAAAATGGCCATCATATTTGAACTACCAGAGGGCTGTAAATCAGAGTACCTAAATCCATTAGGATTTGGTCTATTAGTGTGGCCTTTGAGAGAGCCAAAAGTGCTCCGGGGAGGGGCAGCTGATAAGGTGGCAGCGTGGAGTGAAACATCACATGATTTGTGATATGAGGGGCAATAGTTGATGCCAACAAATTTAGTCCAGCGATTGGGAGGCATAGTGGGTGCGCCTCCATGTCTGGTATCAAGAGAAGTGTACCATTATTCCAAGGAGCCAATTGGACGGTGTTTTCCACTGAGCTTATGTTTATGACCAGGTTCATACACCATGACTAACCCGATGGGAAGGGTAACATTCCAGGTAACTCACCAATCCAGTAGCTGGGACCTAGGGACACACAGTAGGGTGTGGCCAATCTGTCAAGGGACTATAGGGGACTGGTAGTATGTAGATAGGCGGTAGCCAATGAGGGTGGCGAGTTAACATTGTATAATGTTTACATCACAAATGAGACGGTCTTCCTTTAAAACCCTTGTGACTACTTTGAACTAAGAGCTCCATGTCAGTCTGGTTCTAATTTTACTTCAATACATTTATAAAGCACACCAAATGACTGAGACTTACGGGCGCAGACAAACATACAACATGGTTATACATAGGCTAGGTCAGGCCCAGCATACTTACTACATAGGGACATAACTGGGCCAACAAGATGTTAAAAAAGAAAAGATACTCTTCTCAGCACGGCCAAGCAGCACTATCTAAACAGCAGGGTCTTCAACTTTTTTCTAAACATTGCTGTGTATCTCATTTCCCTAAGGCACCGTCTGTCACCTTTTTCTATACAAAATAAATTGTGTTTTCCTTGCAAATAGGTGTATCAAACCTTTTTCCTTAGAGGGGTGTTTTTTATTGTTTGTTTTATTTATTTGTATAGCGCTCCAAACCCAGAGGTAGAAGGGCGCTTAAAGAAGATGGTTACATGGTGTGAAATATGCAGATTCAATATACAGCAGTTACAGAGTTTACAGATATAGTTAAGCAGTGGGGGTGCTACAGTTACAATAAACAACAGTTTACAGACATGGTTAAACAGAAGGATGTGTACCCACATATTTGTGGAGCTACTCTTTGTTTAGGAGCCAACTGATCACATGTTTCCTGAAAATGTGGAAGGACTCAATGGTTTTAATATTGAGTAGTAGGGTGTTCCAGAGTCGGGAGGCAAGTACTGTGAAGCTCGTCCCTCCAGCTCTTTTTAAGGAGAATCTAGGCACTGTCAGGCATAGGGTGTTGGAGGATCTGGTGGCGGGTTTCATGGTAAATATGTTCGTGAGATATGGTGGAGCTAGGTGATTTAGTGCCTTGTATGTGAGGCAGATGGTTTTCAGATCAATTTTTTGTCGTATGGATAGCCATTTGCACGATTTCCTGGCCGTGGAGATATGCTCTCGCCTAGGGATGTTAAGTGCTGCACGTAGTGTGTTGTTTTGAAATACCTTTAATTTGTTAATTATAGATTGGTTAGCACCTAGGTACAGGCTGTTGCAATAGTCTAGTTTGGACTGTATGAGGGCTCTGGCAAGGGTGAGGCAGCTATTAGGTGATAGGAATGGTCTGCTGGCCATAATAAGCTTGCCGGTGTAGGCGGAGGCTGATGCGATCATGTTAGTTTGTTTGGAGAGGTTTGAATTGGCATCAAGGTAAAAGCCGAGAGTTTTCACGCTTTTGGCAATAGGGATGGCATGACCGTCGATGATAATGATGATGTAATTGGGATTAAGTTTAGAAAAGTTGACGGGGGAGCCTACAAGGAGGAGCTCCGTCTTCTCATCATTCAGGCAGAGGCCGTGAGAGGCCATCCATGCCTGAATGATGGAGAATATTTCATTAATCCGGGTGACGTCTGCATGGTAGTTGCCTGTGATGGTGAAGAGTATCTGGGTGTCGTCTGCGTAATTTGTGTAGGTGACACCCAGACGGTCCAGTTGGTCAAATAGAGGCTTTGTAAATATGTTATACAAAGTGGGGAAGACACAGGAGCCTTGAGGGACCCCGCATGAGATGGGTATGGGGTCTGCTGCAGCTGTTGTAGGGAAAACCTGCATGGTTCTGTTTGCTAGAAAGGATTGTATCCATGTGACTGCAGAGGAGAAGTGAGCTGCGGTGGCTAAGTGGCTATAGAGGACGTTATGGTCGACCGGCCGAAGGCCGCTGAGAGGTCTAAAAGGAGTAGAATCGCGGTGTTGCCTTTGTCTTTGATTTCATCAATCTGACTTTTGAGATCAACAAGGGCGGTTTCTGTTGAGGTCTGAAGCCAGATTGCTGTATTCCTAGCAGTTGGTTGGATTCCAGATACTCCTGAATTTGGAGGTAGGCGACTCTGTCCTGGATTTTTAATAGGAATGGGACTGTGGTGATAGGTCTGTAATTGGTGGGTATGGCCGGGTCTAGTGATTGTTTTTTCAATAGTGGGAGAACCCATGATTGTTTAAGGTTGCTGGGAACTGAGTTATTGGTGAATGATAGGTTAATATATTTATTTATTTATTTATATTTATATAGCGCGCAAGAAGCCCAGGGGCATTGAGGCGCTGTTACTTGCAATAACTTGGTTACATGGTACAGGCATGAAAGCGATTGTTAACACATTATGAATACTACAAGATATCGTACTGTTGTTACATATATTGCATTGGGACGTATGTTACAACATATATGATAAGTATTTGTGCTGGTGTGTCAGGTCTTATGTGAAGAGGGTAGTTTTCAGAGTTTTGCGGAAGGTGGTGAGGGAGGCCTCCCCTCGGATAGTGGGAGGTAGGGCATTCCAGTGAGTGGGCGCGAGATAGGGGAAGCTGGATACGCCCGCTTTTACTCTTTTTACTAGTGGCACCGAGAGCATGTTGGTGTACGGTGATCTGGTTGGCCTGGTAGTGGAGACGGGGTGGATCCTTTTAGAGAGGTATGCTGGAGCAGAGAGGTGAATGCTCTTGTGGGTCAGTGTCAGGGCTTTGAATACGATCCTTTCCTTTATTGGGAGCCAGTGGGCTAGTTTTCTGGCTTCAGAGATGTGTTCTCTTTTAGCAATGCCTTGGGCTGCCCGGAGAGCATTGTTCTGCATTACTTGTAGTCTCTCTAGTTTTTGTTGGAGGTTCCTAGAAAGAGTATGTTGCAGTAGTCTAGCCTAGAGCCGGTGATGGCTCTGGCTATGTTGGTGCAGTTCTCTTTGGAGAGAAAGGGTCTGACTGCGTTGATAAGTTTGGCATGATATGCAGCTGCTGAGGCTATTCCGCTGACTTGTCTATCCATGGATAGGCTGGAGTCCAGGTAGACTCCCAGAGTTTTGACAGAGTCGGAGACCGGAATTTTAATGGAGTCAATGGTGAAGTGGCTGAATTGGGCATCTAGATTTTTTAGTGTGTCGGGGGAACCTACCAGGAGGAGTTCCGTCTTGTCAGAGTTGAGGCATAGACCGTTGTCTGTCATCCAGGCTTGGATGGTGTTGTAGCGGTTTAGTGATGAAGGGGGAGAAATCTCTAGCTGCGTCCTTTATGATCTGGGCGGGACAGCTGTCCCCTTTGCAGTTCGACGATTTTAGGGAGGTGATGATTTTTTTAACTTCTACTGTGGTTACTTTCTTGAATGGGAAGCCCGATTTGGTATCGAAGGGCGCTGGTGAGCCGGGATTAGTGAGTTTGTTGTTGGAAAGTTGTTGGCGTTTGTCCTCAATTTTAGTTTGGAGTCCTGTAATTTTGTTGTTAAGGGCATTTTGGATGCTGGTGACCCAGGTTTATCTTTTAAGCAGGTGTCTGTAGGTGTGTTGGGATTTTCAAGTTCTTATAGAATTTTAAATAGTTCTTTGGTGGAGGACCCTGCCTGATCAATTCTGACGTTATATGCGTTTTTTTTGGTGCGTATTATCTCACTTTTGTATAAAGAAGATATGCTAGTAAGATTAGATTTATTTTCCGTAGAGGGATTGGTTTTCCATATGAGTTTTGCCTTGGCTTTCTTTTTTCTGAGTAAATTCAGTTCGGTAGTGTACCACAAATTCAGATGAGCTCTTGGTTTATCTTTGCACAGTTTTAGAGGGGCAATGGTATCCATCGCCTTTTCCTATGGAGTCATTGAAGGTGTCAATCATTAGGTTGAGATCAGCGTTGGCTGGAATTGTGTTAATAGTGGGTAGGACCAGGGGTAGTAGGGCCTCAGCAGTAATGTTGCGTTTGTTTCTAGTAGGGCAGGCTGGTGCCATGGGGCATTTTTTGGGTACTGCATGGTTGATGTTAACCTCGAGGAGGATGAGGTGGTGATCCGTCCATGCCAGAGGTTGGGCGTCCTTACAGATAATGTTGCAGTTGTAGGTCGCTACCAAGTCGATAATTCTGTCTTTCTGGTGGGTGGGGAGGACGTTGAGTTGTGCAAAGCCATGTTCTGTTAGGGCATTAGCTAAGGATGCAGCATGTGCGTCATTGGGGTCGCGGTACCCAAGGTTGAGGTCTCCAAGGATATTAGTTTGTGCTGATGGCTTGCAATTTTTAGCAATGAGAGAAGTGATCTCTTCTACAAAGACCCCGGGGGGTGGGTCTGGGGGTCTATATATGAGATGAAAAGTGATCGTGCTTGAGGGGGAGGTTTGCAGCTTGACTGTAAGTAGCTCGCAGGATATGAGTGACACTGAGGAGACTGATCTGAAGCCTAAGGATGATTTAGAGATGATTGCTACGCCTCCTCCCCTGGCGTTGGGTCTATCAGCTCTGAGGATAGAAGATTTGTCAGGGATGGCTAGCGATAAGTATGGTCTGGATGCTTTATGAAGCCAGGTTTCTGTTAGGGCTAGGAAGTCAAGATCGTTGGTGAGATTGATGTCAGCGATTTCAGTAGGGTGGGCAGCAAGGGATCTGACATTAAGTAGGGCTCCTTTTAGTGGGAGTGGTTTGGGCTTAATGGGTACCTTGTGCTTCTTATTAATTTTGTTGTTGGATTTGGCAGTAGGCCTGCTGGTTGTGATGGGGAGTCTTGTGCCTAGTCTATTGTTGTGGTCTGTGAGGTTAGGAGTGATAGAGGGGGTAGGTCCAGGGGGCTTGGATGGGGCAAGGATCTTAGTGTTCAGTTTGGTGAGGTTAGGCTTAGTAGTGGGTGGGGCGTTGCCAGGAGCACTCGATCTAAGATAGTTATTGGTTGTATCAGCGTTGGCTGGGAGGCCAATGTTTATTGGGGAGTTAGAAGGCAAGTGATGAGCGGGTGGGAATGGGGGCAATAGTGGTAGGAAGAGCGTGGGGCAGGGGACGGGGTAGTGTCTTGGACATCAGAGTTTGGCTAGGCCGTCCTTGTGGTTTATGTAGCTATTACCGCTGCAAGGTACATTGTCCAGCATGACACAGAAGGGCAGCATGATAAGAGCGAACCAGGTAATCATGGTCTGGCTACGAAGGTGCGCAGTGCTGGAGGCCTGAGTTGTCTGTTTGTCTGGAGGTTTTGCCTTACACATCCTTCAAACATACAGATGGGAGGAACGCAATACTTTTTTGATGTTTGACAGTAGTGGTGCCATTGAATAGAAGCTTGGAATGGAAGAAAGTTGATTACCTGTAACAACAATTCTCCAGCATTGGTGTTCTTCATAGATTCACATGCTGTTGAATATTCCCCATCGCCATGCTGAGAATCCTCAGTACATTAACAAAGCATTTATGTAGGAACTGAACTGCGTGTGGTGGGAGGTCCCTGTCCCCAAGTAGGTTTAACCAGTGGACATACCAAATTAGTTTTAACATGAGGCACCTTATTGTGTTTTTTTAATGGATGAATATGATACTTTCTCTGTCCTTTTAGTACCGATAGGATCAGAGGTACTCTCAGGCAGGATAATATTAGCCCACCTTCCAAGTGCCAATGGTCTAGTTAAGGGAGATATAGAACCTGCTATTTATGGACATATAACATTTGAAACTGAAATGTGGCCGTTTCACCTTTCCACTGCTTTTGTATCTTTGGATTGTGCATAGCAGAAGTACACATAAATTCACTATATGTGTGATTACTCTACTACCTTAGACTGAAGCTTCAATGAAACCACTAGCAACTACACAGCATATGTAAAAGAGTGTATTTTTGTTAGATTACCTTTCCTTACAAAAAAAAAAACCACCTTTACTTAGTCTTTACAGACCCGAAAAGGTTTCCTTCACATATGGCATTGTCACAATAGAGAATACCACTGATTGGTTAAAAGCAGACTGAAAATGTGAAAAGCTAATGCACCAATCCATAGCCAAGATAATAGTTACTTATTATTACTAACATTATTACTCTAATTAAAAATGATATTCCATGCTCAAGGAAGTTTGCAAGTATAGGAAATATCGCAACTAATGCCTGTAGTAATGGTGGATCAAATGCACCCTTTTAAAATAAAGTGAGTACATGACAGTGTACAAAAATACATGTTTCAAATCTAAATAACAAGGTTACGAAGTAGAAGTTGACAGTGTTTTTAATTAAATGAATTGCGTATTCAGGAGCTGCTCTTAATGTGTGGCTCTGCAGTGCAGTGCTGATGACTGCTCTATATGAACCATATTGAAGAAAAAGTGAAACAATCGAACTACAATGCATGTTTAAGTGCCTTTCTTCTAAAAATTAATGTATACAGTGCAGAAAGCAAGGCATTTCAACGACATTCAAAAGTCAGTGGGGGTTACCAGCCTGATTTCAATATTTCATGCAATAATAAAAAGGTGCATTTTTCTATTTGTTCCTACTGTGACAAGGTCCCCTGCTGGGATTCAGGTGTGACTAGTGGGTTCACCCTAAAAACCTCTGGTTGACCTCCAGAGCACACACTCCTATAACCCTCTGGGTTACCGCCACAGCATTTTCTGATAATAGCATGGCACAGTCACATGGTTAACATGATAGTAATCGCTCTACCTAAAAAGTCCTCACCCTCAATTAGCCAGGCCATTCAGCATTTTCCTTCAGAGCTGGAAGGGGAGGTATACATCACTCATAATTAATGATGGAAAACAGAGACCAGGAAACCGCAACCATTTCCCTAGGGAGAGGAGGAACTGAAGGGTCATTGAGCCAACTCACAGATGAGATTTCCATGCAATTCTAGAATGGATGGCAGCAGAGTAGCAGCTTAACTCAACTGCTCTGGACCTCTCCCTGAAGATATTTATAGAGAAATTGTAAATGAGTTCTAAGAAAAAGATCGGTGAAGCTGATAACCCTGCTTCAAAGAAACCCAAGCAGGTTCCTGGGATGGAGGAAACCCCAAGCCTTGGAGATGTTTACAAGACCATTCTTCTGGTGGCTCAAGATGTTACTGAGATTAAGCTGACTATGGCTGAGCTTAATTTGAAAACCGGACAACTAGATGGCAGGGTCACAGAGCTGGAGAAATCTTCCACATCTATGAGCTCTGAGATTGCTGGCAGCTTCCAAGCCTACAAGAGCCTGAAGTCTGATTTGAAAAAAGAAAGAGACCAACGTCTGGATTTGGAGCTGAGGATTAGAGCAAGAAATATCAGATTGGTCGGTTTGGAAGACCCTGGAGATGATGAGTTCCTGCCTTCCCTGGTGTTTCAGGTTTTTAGAGACTGTTTCATTGTGATACCATCAATATTGAAGACATTGACAATATCTTCAGGATTGGTAAACATCTGGGGGGCAAGGCTAGGCATATTTTGGTTTCTTTTAGGAACCTAAGATCAAAAGAAAGCTTGATGAGAGCTGCAAGATTGATTGGAAATGCCTCCTACAAAGGTAAATCCGTCTTTGTTTATCCTGACTATCCTAAGGAAGTCTTACTCATGAGGAGATCATTTAAGGGAGCCAAAGACTTGGCTAAACAGCTCTCTCTGAAGTCCTTTCTCAGCAGAAATTGTGTCCTGACTATTGTGTTTCCGGATGGGGAGAAGTCTACATCTGATCCTGCTCAGGCACTGGAATGGTTGGATACATTTAAAAGGGGTCATCCTATGCCTGCGGTAGCCAGTGCATGATTTGGTTGCCTTCCACCCCCCACCATGACTTAACTTTATTTTTCATTGTTTTAATTACTTTTATTACTACATATGGATTTTCACAAGATGGCTCCGACTGGATATGGCAGTTAACGTTTTTTGAAAAGGCTTGGAATTTGGAGCATACTTTGGCGTTCTGCGTGACTTACTTCGGATTCCATTGCTACGATCCGCGCTTCGTGCTGTGTTTATGGAGCCATGGTCTTATTAGAGGAAGGCACCTAGCGGCGTGTGTGCGCGACGTGCTGTCAGCTGACTAGTCTGCATTCAGTTACGGGAAGGGGACGGTTTCGCTCGATTAATGATGCGGTGGCCTGTGGTGAGATGCGACGTCTGTTCGGAGCTGATCATCTGCTTCTATGGAACTGTGCGGTATCTGGTGGACTGAGGGGAATGCTGGATAATGGAGTGAGCGGGATTTCATTTGAGTAACCCTCCCCTTGCACTCATTGCCTTCGTGGGATGTCGTCTTCCTGCAGGTAGAGGGTGAAGTTGGGGTGCCTGACACCGAGGCGGGTGACATGGCGGGGCTACTGTAATGCGTGCAACATTCAGGTTGCACTAGCATAACCTATCCTGACTAATGGAGAAACATATAAGTGTTGCACATGCCCATACTCTATCTTGGTTACATCCGTGGTTCCTTCAGTACTTTACCACCTAAATGCAGATACATTGGTTATCCTTCTACGGATCGTATTAAGACATTTGGCTATGTGCTTGTTTCTACCCTCACGCCAGGACTATTGAAAGGTTCATAATAGGTGGTTCCGCATGAAACTTATGAGTGTACATACATCATGGCTCATATAAACCATTTTGTTGTCTCATCCTAACTATTAAGTTAGATTGTGTGTAATCGCTGACCTGCAAGATCTGCTTCCTCTGCACATTGGAACGAACCAATATTATTATCTGTGTGCAAAATATGACATTACATGTTTTAATAATTTTTTAATGCAGAAAGACTTGTTACCTTGGCCATTTAGCACACAGTTTTGGCCTCTTTTGATATGGTTCTACGCATGGTTGAAATGTATTTACAACGCATATATATAAGAGTGTATTCTGTTATGAAGGCATGCAGGCGTAAACGTTTTCTTCATGACAGGTGATTTCATGCTGGTCTTCTTGTTCACTCTGGTTATGTGGTTGATTAGTTCCCAGACATGACACCATACACCTTGGCCTTTATTTACTCATTTCGCAGTTCTGAGTTCTGTTTTTGAAGGTGACATTATGGTGGTTGCTGGGGGGTGGGTTGTTTGATTGTGGCTTCTGGTTTTTGTCTGGCGCTATAATTCTCTTAACACATTTGTGTTTTGTCATTGGTGGCAGGGGTTGGGGGTGCATTAATGTTAGTTTTCTGGATTTCACTTATGCACTGTTTTATTTTTATAAGTAGGGTAATGTTGCTTTGAAGTTTTATTATTGTTAGTTGACTTATTTTTAATATTTAAGAAGGTTTTATTGGATATTGGGAGGGGTCCTGGGATTGGTTCCGAATGTGGATTCATTTGTTTTTTGAGCTGAACAGACTTCACAGTCTTATCTGTTCTTTTGGTTTGTTATTTTGTGTTTTTGGCTCATTTTCATGTTTGTATTCTTTTTCTGGTTTCTTTTCATTTTCTTTTTACTTTCTTTTTGCTCTGGATGTTCCTGACTTTCAGGTTATAATGACTTCTTGCACAGGTGGGACCTCAAATGACCTGTGTGTTGTCTCTTGGAATGTGAATGGGGTCAATAATATGTTAAAGAAGAAGGTTTTTCAAATCTTACAAGACATGCATGCTGACATATGTTTTTTACAGGAGACTCATATTTTAGAGGATGAGATTTCTAAGTTGGAAAAGGAGTGGGTGGGATCATCTTATGGATCCTCCTTCTCGTCAAGGTCGAGGGGAGTGGCCATTTTGTTGCGTAAGAAACTGCCTGTTAAAGTTTTGAAGGAATGTGCGGATAAGGATGGCAGGATGATAGCATTGCTGGTTGAGATTCAAGGGGAGTTGTTGACCCTCTGCAATGTGTATGCTCCCACAGTGGACAATGCCTCCTTCTTTAGAATGGTGGCACAGACCCTGTTAGATTTGAATAATCCTAATATTCTGCTTGGGGGTGACTTCAATATGGTAGTTGATCCTGATCTGGATAGAAGTCAGGTCAGGCGTGTGTTACGTTGTGATTATCATCATCAGGCGCTTCATTCACTTTTGGAAGAACACGATTTGAAAGATACGTGGCGTCTGGAGAACCTAGACAAGCGACAATACAGTTTCTTTTCTAGTGCGCATGGTGTGTTCTCTAGATTGGACATGATGTTTACTGGTGGGAGTGTTTCGGAGAGTGTTGTCTCAAGTGGTATTGGTAATATTTTATTGAGTGATCAAGCCCCTGTTGAGATGAAGTTGAGACATAAGTTTCAGTGTAAAAGAAGTTTCTCATGGAAGATGAACACGTCTATCCTGTTAGATGATGACATTTTAGAACGGATTGTTTCAGAGGCGAATTACTTTGTTATGGAGAATCGCGCAGAGGAGATCAGTGTTGAGAACACGTGGGAAGCCTTTAAATGCTGTATGCGTGGTATCTGTTTAGGGCTGTCGTGTAGTAAACGGAAAAAGGAGGAGTGTAAGAGGCGTGATCTAGATCTACGTATTAGTGGGATCTCGAGGGATCTGATGCTTGATCCGACTAATTCTGTTTCTTTGGCAACTTTGAAGAAACTTAAAAAAGAAATGGAGGACTTTTTGACGATGAGGGCTGAACGAGGCTTGTTCTATTCTAAATGTACATATTTTGAGACGGGGGAGCGTTGTGACAGATGGTTGGCATACAGGTTGAAGAAAAGGATTTCGGAGTCTGCAATTACATCTATTATTGACCACGATGGTAGAATTACATTTGATCCAAATAAAATTAACTTGACATTTCGTGACTTCTATGAGAATCTGTATAGCAATGAGGCGGGTATTACCGGTGAGGGTGAGAACTTCTTTGGTAATTTGCCGATGCCGAAGGTTTTAGATAACGATCGTGATCTACTTGGTGTTGAGATTACGGTGGATGAGATCAAAGGGGCGATTTCTGCGCTGAATACAGGCAAATCCCTGGGTCCTGATGGCCTCCCTTGTGAGTTTTATAGGATTCTTCCGAACTCAGCCTTGGAGCTCTTGAGAGATGTGTTTGTTTCTAGCAAACAGACTTGGACGCTGCCTAAAAGTACTAATCATGCATCTATTTCGGTATTTTTAAAAAAAGGTAGAGATTGTAATCTCCCGGCCAGTTACCGTCCGATTAGCCTAATCAATACAGATAATAAGATTCTTGCTAAGGTCCTAGCTATGCGCCTGGTGCAATTATTGTCTACTTTGATTGAAGAGGAACAATCAGGTTTCATGAAAAATAGGCGTACATCTTGTAACATCAGGAGGTTATTGCTTACTATGGAAATGGCGGATAGGACGAACTGTGATGCCGCTGTCCTGTCGCTTGATGCAGAAAAAGCGTTCGACAGAGTGAGTTGGGATTATTTATATTCTGTACTGAGGAAGATGAATTTGGGTGAGGAGTTCATCTCTTGGGTTGCTCTTCTATGTTCCAGACCGACTGCTGCCGTTAGGACTAATGGAGTAATTTCAGAACCTTTCAGTTTGGAGCGCGGCACGCGTCAAGGTTGTCCTTTCTCGCCTCTGTTGTTCATTCTGGCAATTGAGCCTCTTGCTGTTAGCATCAAACATGACCCAGATTTGCGCGGAGTGAGTTGTTGGGGTGTGACTCAAAAGGCTTGGCTTTATGCGGACGACCTTTTATTGGTACTGGAGAATTTGCAAGTGTCCATACCCAGTTTGATGAGGCTTTTGTCTGAATTTCATGATTGTTCGGGCTATAAAATTAACCGTTTGAAATCTGAAGTGTTGCCTCTGACGGACAGATGTGATAAGACCCTGGTTACGGGGCAGGGGTTTACGTGGTGTGAGGTTCGCTTGCGTTATTTGGGGGTATGGCTGACATATCCTCTTTCCAAGATGGTAGATGAGAATATGAGTGTGGTTATTCGAGAATGTAAATCGGAATTAGAAAGGTGGTCTTTGCTTAATCTTTCTTTGTGGGGTAAAGTTAATGCCCTGAAGATGAATACAACTCCTAAGATCAACTTTATATCTAGTATGCTTCCTCTGAAAATTAAGAGCTGTTACTGGAATGATTTGGACCGCCCAGTTCAGGAATTTCTGTGGGACAAAAAGCCAACAAGACTTAGTCTATGGAAGTTGCAGCTTCCAGTTCATTTAGGTGGACTGGGGGCACCGAATTTTCGGGCCTACCATTTGGCCTTTTCTGCTCATTCTTTTGTTCCATTTTTTAACTAGTGAATTAGACAACTGGGCGGTGGCAGAATCGAGTGCCTATGGGCCGCTGGGACTGACAGCCTTGTTGACCACAAATAGCAAGATTCAGGGTGGTGATTTGTTGGCAACGTCATTTTTGCGCACGTCTTGGATTGCAGTTTTATCATGGCTTGGTCGGGATGCATTCAAGTGTAAGAGTGCCTCTATTTGGTTGAATCCTAAGATTAGGGACAATTTGAGGACAGTTTTTTGGCCTGAATGGTTTTTGATGGATATTAAACAGGTTTCTGATTTGGGGAATGATGATCGATGGTTGACTGCAGCAGAGCTGAGAGAGAGATGGAACTTTGAGGGTTTATCGGACTCTGCATATAGACGGCTTAAGAGGGCGGTTGGTGAGGTCGACTGGTCCGACTCTTTGGATGTGTGCGCTTTGCTGACAGATTCTAGTGGGAAGTGTGGCGGTCTGGCCAGTCGGCTTTACAAGCTAATGGTGTCAAA
This sequence comes from Ambystoma mexicanum, assembly GCF_040938575.1. Taxonomy (NCBI): domain Eukaryota; kingdom Metazoa; phylum Chordata; class Amphibia; order Caudata; family Ambystomatidae; genus Ambystoma; species Ambystoma mexicanum. Next base: position 875,563,754 of record NC_090936.1, read on the forward strand.
TTTTCGGAGTAATGACAATTTGCGGAGAGTATGGAGTGAGAAAATAGGATCAGAGATTGATTTGGAGGATTGGCAGAATACGTGTAGTAATGTATCTTTGTGCTCTCTGAATCAAGGTGAACGGTCTCGACAGATCAAGATCCTGAAGGGTTATATTGGTGCCCTGAAAAATTGCATAAAAGAGGCATGTCTGACAATTGTAACTGTTGGGGGTGCGTCCAGGCAGTCGGGTCATTGGAACACATGTGGTGGGATTGTGTGAGAGTCACAGATTTTTGGAGTGAAGTTTGTAATGTGTGTGACAGGATTGCAGGAGGTGGGCTGGTCCATGATTTTAGGACGGTAATCCTAGGTGATGTTTCCGGGTTGGGTGATGTCAGCTCAGCTCACAAGAAGTGGATTTTTCGTGCATTCATTGTGGCCAAGAGGCTGATTCTCCGTGGGTGGAAAGGGCGGGTCTCACCTTCCTATGAGGAGTGGATACAGGAAATGCATAACCTGTCACGGACGGAGAAATTGATTTACAAATTGAAATGTAAATGTTCTACATATGAGAAGATCTGGAATGTGTTTAATGATTTCTTTTAGGTTGTTTCTTGATTGTTTATATTTTTTTCATTAATTCTTTTTGTGTACTTCCTGTTTTTGGTTTTTGTTAATATTGCTGTTGCTGATATGTTGTATATATTGTATATAATATAAATAAATAATTAAAAAAAATAAAAATAAAAAATAAAAAGATTTCCATGCAACAGGGAAGACGCCACAAGGGTACGCCCCACTTCAAAACAAAGTAGAGAAACAGATATTACAGTATCCCTCTCTCTCCAGGCCACAGGAAAGTGCAGAAACCGGCATAAGGGGAAAAGAACCTTCCAGCAACAGATCGGGAGAGCTGCAAGCAACATAAACAAAGACACAAGGCAGACCAAAAAAATCCAAAATAGTGCCACCACCTCTTATAGCCCCTAGAAACACTTGTGTACAGGCGCGTTATAAATGACTTATATCATATATCTTTTTTTTAAATATGTTTATTTTGAACAAGGCACAAAACAAATACAGTTGTACATTACCGTGAATTTTCCGGCTCCTTTGATCACACTATGAACACACTGCCCCCCTCCCTCCCCATCCCGCACGTCCATCCTAGTCACAATCCCAGAGGCCGGCACTCCCTCCCCCCCATGTCTCGCCACCCCCTCTCGGATGTGTCCCTGTTATTCAGATCCCGCTTAGCTTGTTGAGGCTTATATGTGAGGGCCGGGAATTTTTGATTATAGTCAAGAAAAGGGCCCCACACATTCTGAAAACGATGGAGTCCCTGCCTTCGCCGCCGTCACCTTTTCTGCGATGAGGATATCCCACATTTTGATCCACCATAGGGGCAGGAGAGGTCCCTCTCTGGCCTTCCAAGAGCGGGCAATTGTTATTCTTCCTGCTAGAAGGCATTTCGACAGGAGCTTGGCTTTGGGCCCTGACCTTGGATATATCCCTGGGATTGGGGAGCCCAGCAAGATGGGTTCAGGCCCTAGAGGGAGCGTTGTTTGGGTAATGTCCTCAATAGTATTCAGGCATTGTTTCCAGAACTGTTGGGCTTGTGGGCATGTCCACCACATATGAAGAAAGGACCCTCGGTGTCCACATTGTCTCCAGCACGCCGGGTCCAGGGAACTGTTCTTGTGCTGGATCCTCAGGGTGGAATAGTACCAGCGCAATAATATTTTGTACGCACACTCTCTGTTGGTGATGCAGGCTGAGGAAGAGTGTGCCGGGGACCAAATGTCTGCCAAGGCCATGTCCTCTATAGGATGACCCAGGTCGCCTCCCACTGTGCCATGGCGCGAGTTTTAGATGTGAGGAAGTCCCCCTGAAAGCGTTTATATAGGGCCGAAATCTTACCTCGGGCTGGAAGGTCCATCAGGGTTAGGTCCAGTGCTGTAGGTGGGCGGACTGCTGCAAGGCGAGTCTGCGGGTGGGAGCACCAGTGGCGAAGCTGTATATAGGAAAACCTGTCTCATGCAGGTGAAAGGTCTCTTTGCATTGTATGAACGTGCGCAGTTCCCCTCCATCATACAGTTGCCCCAGCAACTCCAGATCCCCCGCAATCCAGTTCTTAAAGTTCCGTGGGTTCATACCCGGCGAAAAAGTTGGGTTGAGGAAAATTGGCGATGAGGGGCTCAGGCCTTTGGGGACCCCTTTTTTCTTTAGCGCTTTATCCCATGTGTCCACGGTGTGTATGGTAGCTAGCAGTAGCTTCTCTGTCGCATAGATGGCGGTATGTGCGGGAGGAAGCGCAGAGGAAGGGCCAGGCGAGACTGTTCGAGTTCCACCTACCTAGGGTGGTGATAGGATATTCGCCATTCTTGAGTGATTGCCATTTGTGCTGCCATCAGGTAGCCCTGTAAGTCGGGCACCCCTAGACCGCCCAGCCTGGCGTTCCCCAACATTGTTCTCAGAGGGATTCTGGGCTTTTTCTCGCACCAGATAAAGCGCAGCATATTCCTTTGGAGTTCTCGAAGAGCCGGAGGAGGGATGGACACCAGGAGTGAGGCGCACGCATATAGGAATCTGGGGAGAAGATTCATCTTACAGGCAGCGATACAGCCCACTAACGACATTTCCTGCAGTTTCCATCGCTTCAGGTCATCTGCCAGTTCCTTGAAGAGAGGGGGCAAGTTTATGCGGTAGACCTCCCTTGGGCATGCCGGAATTTGGACCCCTAAATAGGGGATTGCTATAGTTTTCCATTGGATGGGACAAAGCGTGGCCTGGGTCGCCTTCTCCGATGGAGACAGGCCTATCCCGAGAGCTGTAGATTTGCCAAAGTTAATGGAGAAGCCGGTGACTCTCCCATAGTCCTCTATCTTGGCCAGAGCGTGTTTGAGAGAAAGTGTGGGCTGTGAGATGGTGAATAGGACGTCGTCTGCATATAGGGCCACCTTGTGCTGGGAGGGTCCAGCCCGGAGCCCCCTGACAGAGTCATTCAGTCTAATTCTTTGGGCAAAGGGCTCCATGACCAGGACAAATAAGAGTGGAGAGAGTGGGCATCCCTGCCTGGTTCCACTGGTTAGAGGGATAGGGGGAGAGAGGTTGCCATTAATTCTCAGAAGGGTCTTCAGGGATCTGTCGTTTGCCATGACCATGTTGCGGAATTCCAATCCGAAGCCAAAGGCCTCTAGGGTGAGGTTCATAAAGGTCCAGTCTACCTTGTCTATGCCTTAGTGGCGTCGAGGGCTAGCAGTGCCTAGCCCTGAGAGTTTTGAGTAGCCACGTCCACCAGATCCAGGGTTCTACAAAAGTTGTCGCTTGTAGCTCTGTTCCTAATAAATCCGGTCTGGTCTGGGTGAATTATGTTAGGCAGGACGCGGGAAAGGCGCTTTGCTAGGACCTTCGAATAGATATTGGCATCAATGTTTAATAATGCAATGGGTCTGTAAGAGGCCGGATTTGCTGGGTCCCCCCCAGGTTTAGGTAGAAGGACTGTGATAGATTCCTGCATGGAAGGGGTTATGGTGCCCGTGTCTCGAAAGGAGTTAAAGAGCTGCACCAAGGGTGGTAACAGTTGATGCGGAAAGAGTTTGTAGAATCTAGTGGTGTAACCGTCTGGTCTGGGGGCTCTGGGCTTGAGGGTTTTTATAGCCTCTTCGACCTCTTCTGCCGAGATTGGTGCATCCAGGGTATCGCGGGCTGAGGGCTTCAGTTGCGGGAGGGTGGCCTTCCGTAGATATTCTGTCTGCTCCTGCCGATTGCGCGGCTGTGCCGACATTACTTGCACGAGATGTTCAGTGGCTAGTCGTAGTTTCTCCGGCTCGGAATATTGGGTCGTGCCCTGGGGGTCACGCAGTCCGACAATGGTGGTGTTCTTCTTGATTTTGGCGAGTTTTGCTACCATTAGCTTGTTTGCTTTATTATTCCTAACATAATAGAAAGGCTTGGTTTTTGCTAGTAGGTGTGCCGTGTGTTCGGCATAGTGCGCCTCAATCTTCATCCGCGCCGCGCGCTCCAATTTTGGGGCACCAGCTTTTTTCTTTATGCCTCGTCTCCACTTCTCAGAGGTCTTCCTCAAGAGCCATACGAGTTTGCCTTCGGCTTCTGTGGTATGCCACCCCACAGGCTATTAGTTCCCCCTGGATGACCGCCTTCATGGCGTCCCAGGTATTGGCTGGGGAAGTATCTTCATTGGGGTTTTCCTGGAAGAAGTTCAAGATTGAAGTTGTTATAGCATCCCTAATTGACATACCATTCAGCATTGGGTCATACAGTGACCATTTGCGGCGAGCAGTGGGGGTTGGGAGATAGGGGCGAATCTCCAAGGTTACCGGGACGTGATCCGACAGTATTCTTGATCCAATGGACACCTCGGTTACCGGGGCGTGATCCGACAGTATTCTTGATCCAATGGACACCTCATTTGTGAAGGCGAGTATCTGTGGCAATCTCAGCAAGAGGTCAATCCTAGAAAAGGTTCTGTGAACATAGGAGTAAAAGGTAAAGTTTGTTTCTGAGGAGTGCGGCACCCGCCAAGAGTCGACCACTTCCAGGGTCCTGAATAATCGTAGCAAACCTAGGGCCATGGCGGTATCTCCAGAGGAGGCAGAGTGCGACTTATCCTCCAAGGGGTCTGGGACTCCATTGAAGTCCCCGCCCATCACGATCTGGCCTTCCGCAAAGGGGATCAGGGAGGTGGAGAGGGCCTCATAGAATGCGACTTGCCCCGTATTTGGGGCATAGACCGAGATGAAGATGTACAGCTGGTTCAGGAGGAGACACTTCACTGCTGCAAATCTTTCCTCCGGGCAAAGTTTAGTTTCCAGAACCTGGGGGTTTAGTCCCTTCTTAAAGAGAACTGCTGTGCCTCCTTTCTTACTGCCCCCTGAAGCAATAAATTGTTTGGGAAATTGATGGGTGCGCAGTCGTCCGAAGTCCGCTGGTAAAAGATGGGTCTCCTGGAGCAGGGCCACTGCTGCCTCCTCGTCCTGGAGCTTCTGCAGGATGGATTTGCATTGGGGGGTGGGGGGAGGGGGGAATTCAGCCCCTGACGTTGAGGGAGATGACTTTCGAGATACCATGGTCTCGAATAGGGGGTGGGGGAGGCCTCAGATGGGTTCAGGTGAGAGGAATAGGTTGGATTGACGGCAGCCATTGTGTACGAGGAAAGGAGTAGTTGTTATCCTGCTCTTGGGTTTTTAGTCCCTGCCTCCAACGGGGAGGTCGGGTATTAATTGGTGGGGGGGCTGGCATTGTGAGGCCGATGCCACCCCAGGCCAACCGGGCCAAATAACAGAAGACAGCCAACATGGCTGGAACTTTCGGCCAGACTATAGCTGGCATTCCATGGATCTACAGGTGTAACCTTCCTCGGAAGTGGGCAGGAGCCGTGGGGGGAGAGGCCCACAGTGGTGGATGTCGGATGGCGGTCTTGCGAGGTTGTGAAGTGCTGTCATTTCTTCCTTCTGTTCCTTGGGACCCTAGTCCATGTGTTTCGTTTTTCTTTCGGTGGGGGTAGCGGGTTCCCCTCGATGATACTTTCGGAGGTCTCTGGGGGAGTCGTCTCAGGTGAAAGCGGATGCATTATTTGTGTGGCGTCCTCTAGGTGGCTGATTCTCCATAGAGCGCCTTTATATGTGAATTGTAATGCTGTTGGGAAAAGCCACCTGTAGCAGATGCGTTGGTCTTGGAGAAAGAGAGCCAATGGTCGGAGAGCTCTCCTTTTTTGCAGAGTGAGGAGGGAGAGGTCCTGGTAAATTTGGAGTGGGGATCCTTGAAAGGATAACTCGTCTCGGGTGCGGGAGATGGACGAGATGGCCTCTTTGGTAGTTTAAAAGTGCACCCTGGTGATGACGTCGGGGGGTGAGTCCAATTACACTCTGCGGCGAGGACGAAGCCTGTGGGTACGGTCCAGCAAGAGTTGGGTTTTATCCAGATATGGGAGAAGGCCTTGGAAGAAGTCCCCAATATATCCAGACAATTTCTGATCCGGAACCGTGGCAGGGACACCCCAGATTCGTAGGTTGTTGCGTCTGGCTCGATTTTCCAGGTCTTCCCGCTTGAATTCCAGGATTTCACTGTTTTGTGGAGCCGTGATGGAGTGCTGAATCCAGTCTATAGCCGTGGCGTGGTCTTAGGCCTGGTCCTCAACTTCCCCTAGTCTTTGTTCCGCCTCAGTAACTCTCTGATCGGTGTGTTCAAGCTTCGTCGATAACTCAGTCATACAGGACCTAAACTCAGCTTTAATATCAGACATGATGGACAATAGATCACTTCTGGTTGCGAGGTGCTCCTTGCCTTCTTGATCTGTCTGTTACATAGAGGTAGGAGGGTCTTGTTTTTTCCCCCTGTCCGCCGCCAGCAGCATTGTGGCAATGTCTGTGTTTTTAGTGAGTTTAGGTAGTTTAGACATGGTGCCCCCTTCCCCGGGCAGGGTGGCGGGGGGCAGGGAGTTGCTGGGTGGGCTGGGGTGCCCCCGAAGCAATGCCAAGCGTCCCCAGAACTCAGAAGCCCACCAGTCGTAGTGAGATACAGGTCGATGAGAGCCTTACTGGGCCTGGGGATAGAGAAAGACGTGTTACGTGCTGCGGGCCGGAGCGGGGGGGCACCCTGCGTCCGGGTGCTGGGAATCCAGAGGGTCGCCCCGCATTGCGGGACGTCCAGGAGCGTCCCGAGCCGAGGGGGGGGGAGATGTCACTGAGTGGGCCAGGGCGCCCCAGGAGCAGCGTCGGGTGTTGGGTGTCCTACCGGGTTCGATGGGCCTGCAGTGTCCAAGGAAGATCAAGATCGTGGCACCTCGTAGCTGGGGCAAAGTGAGTTTGCAGTGTTCTGAGTGTTGAGGGGTTGTAGGTCAGTCACTCTGGACCCCCCGGTGCTCGCGCCCTTCTCTCCTCTGGCAGTGAGAGTGGGGGAAGAGAAGCAAGCAGAGAATCCAGCGTCAACGAAGGCAGCAGGCTGTTGGGTGGGCCGGGGCGCCCCAGGAGATAATAAGGGGGGGGGAAAGCCGGTTGGGGCCCCTTTGGTATCGCCTTCAAGCTGTCCCCAAATGCAGATGCAAGTAGACCATGGATCCAGGTTGGGGGGGGGGGGCTTGTGCTCGGGGCTGGGTGCCTCTTATTGCTGCAGGAGAGCTGGGTCCCGTGAGGGGTGGAGTGTAGAGGTGGATCTCGTAGGGAGGAGGCACACAGCCTGTATGATGCCGCAACCGCCCCCGACTGGAGCGGGCTCCTGAGTTAGGCAGTTAGCTCTGCCACATGGGCGGGTGGGCCTGGGTGCCCCGGCTGGGTTCCGCTTTGCTGATGCTGCCCCCACAGCCACAGCTTTTGCAGGGCTCTTGGCGGCCTTCTCGGCTGGGGCAGCCTGAGTCTTCTAGGGCTCTTGGCCGCCGCAGGCTTCACCGCCTTCTTGGGACTCTTCTTGACTCCGGCGGGAGCCTTATTAGGGTTTTTTTTTTTTTGGAGGTAGCACCGGCAGGCTTCCTTGCTGCGGGCGTCTTGTTCTGCACCGCAGTGTTCCTCCTGCCCTACGGCTGCTTCTTGTTGAGCTCGAAGGATCCCGAGGCCCCGCCGCCATTGAGCTGGGCTAGAGCTCCCCGTACACCGGGCTTTTGACGGCGAGCTGGAGTCTGCCGTTGTTCTTATCCACGTCGTATCCCTGGGCGCTCAGAGCCTTCTGGGGGCCAGCCAGGGAGACTCTTCTCTTCAGGGCGGAGGCAGCCACGGCCCCGGGGACGCGGTCGGACATGCTGGGCTCAATGGGCCTCCGGGTTCCGGCAGCGCTGGCTGCTCACTTCAGCTTCTTCTCGGTAAGGAGTCACGGCAGCGGGGGCAGCCGTTGACGAGGGGATATGGGGGGCAGCCCTCCACCATGTAGAGGTCCTTCCCGCGTCGCCACTCCCGAACAGAGCAGGTCCCCGGAAAAGGGGGTGGGGCTAGCCCCGCAGAGAGCGGTGCACTGGGACGGAGATGCAAAGTCCCCGAGCGGGGGCCACGGATTGGTACCAGGCAGGGAGGGCGAGCAGGAAGGGAGCCGGGCAGCGCATTCCCAATGCGCGTCCGCAGTAGCAGCTGAACGGCAGGTGGGCAACTTCGGGCACCGATAGCTGTGCCTTCCGCATTCCCTCCATTGATAGGATCGCTGAAATTCACCACCGCGGCGGGCTCCCCACGGAGGCCGTTAAGAGAGCAGCCACATCGATGGCGCTCTTGGCCACACCCCATCATATCATATCTTATGTTTAGCACACCAGTAGAAGAGTTGCCAGAAGGAAGCTGATACAGCCAATCACAGTGAAGCTCTCTCATACATCACAGCTGCAACCAGTTCCCTTTAAGACAGGAAATATTTGAGGGACCAGGCCACTACAAAAGCATGTCCAATCCCAGTCAGTTGCAGAAGAGCTGGAGGGGAGTACACTAGGTGGCTGAAGGCTTGTGGAGAAGGAACGGTTTGGTGCTCAAGAAAGCAGGTTTCTGGGGGATCAGAGTATGGTGGAGGGGGAAGGATGTGGAGTTAGAGGCGAGGAGGATATTTAAAAGGATTTAGGAGGAGGAAAAGGTGCTAAAGGAGGTATTACATTTACAGAATCATTGGAGGAGAATTGTTGAAGGGTGGTAAGTCATCAGAAGAGTTTGACAGTTTTTGAAGGAGAATTATGGTAGGAGACAGATAGCAGAAAAAAGCTTAATAGCAGAATTGCAGGAGTGGAAGATGGTAGCAAACAGTCTCGAAGTGGAGTGACCTCAGCAATCGTGACACAGTTCGTCTTCCAGAGGTAAAGGAACCACCCAGTAGTGAAAAGTGGTTGTTGAAATAGGAGATGGGGTGCTCCAGTGAGGCGGATTTAAGTTAGTAGGAAGAGGAGAGTGAGAATATCAAAGAGGAAGAGAAGGTGGCATTTGAAGCCTCAATCCGGGAGTCAAGGAGGAAGTGAGAACTCCAGAGACTGAAGGGGGAAGCATTAGACCGAGGGGGACTGCTCAGAAAGGATGTAGGAGGCGAGGTTGGGTCCCGAGGGATTGGCCCATGAGATATCAAGAAAGGAGAAAGAAAGAAAATAAAAAAGAGCAGGAAAGAAAGGACAAAAAAAGGCAGCTATTGGGCCAGGTAGGGTTTGGTTAGAGGAAATGCCCCAATCTGAAGGGGGTCAAACCCAGCTAGGAGAAGGAACAAGCCTGTGACAAAGGCGGTAAGGAGGGCATGCCCAGAAAGGACCTTAGCCAGTAACGGCTGGGCTAGACTAGGCCACTCAAATATCCAAAACTCTGCACCTGAAGAACTTAAGAGACCCTTCTCCATAGCTCCTGGCACAACCAAGAGGACCTAGGCAGTGCTTAATGTGTAATAAAATAAGTGCCAGGGCCCAAATATTTTCTAGCACGCCTGTGACACACCGGGATGGACACCCCACACATCTGCTCCATACAGTGTCAACATATTTGGGGTTAAAGCTGCAACTCCTACCGGTTCATTGAAAGTGATGAATTATCTGACTCTGGCAGTGTCGATATGACATATTAGTGGTGGCTCGAAATAACAAACGTTTAAGTGTTTCTTAAAAACACATAATCGTTAACATTTTGCAATAATTCTATCAGTCGTAAGTGAAACAAATTGACCCTCTTACCACAACTTGTGACAGGCACTCCTCTTCGACATTGGCCTTTTCACTGACCTTGTCCCTGTGATGGGTCTGCTCGCTGGTGACTGTCCTTTTGTTCCCAACTCACCCTGTTTTGGCAATGGTGGTAGTTATTAAGGTCAAGAATCTGCACCAATGTCATGAAGGCTGAGTGGAGCAGTGTGCAGGCATGGCTAGAATGAGTGACCAGTATTGTCACCTCATTGTTATTCATGAAAATGGATAATTAGCCATGAGCTGCCAAACTAGTACACACTGTTGTTGTTTTGTTACTATGACTGCCATACAATTAAAATAATAAAGCTGCCAAAATATCACAAATTAATCAAACTGTGCTCAGAAATAAGTGTCTGAGCCCTGGCAAACACCCCCACAAATTAAATTAAGCTCCTGACCTAGGCAGAGGGCATGGCTGCTACCACCATGATGGTAAGGGGTCTCCCAGTGAGCCAGCCACAGCAAAAGAAGAATTTGTGACAGCCCACAAACCCGCTCTGAAATCCAACCTTGAAAGCCGGGCAGAGGTCCGAGGGCTGGCTTGGGGACTCTGAGGACACAAACCCAAGCTGGGCAATTTCCCTTTTGGCTACCCTTTGGGACTTGTATTGGAGCATGTCACCTTTGCTTCAGTCCTAGGAGAACTGTAGGACATTGTGTAACACTTTATGAAGGCCTTTTATTATTTTGGCCACACTCTGTATATTATACTTAATAAAACATGGCCAGTAAACTGAGAATCCTGGAGTGTGTCTGGCCTTTTATGCTTTGATCACTCAACTTCCATTCTGACATCAACTTTTGTGCTCACTGTGCTGCCGCACCTTTGCAACCTCTTATTTTAATATGTTTGCCACTCTGATTCAGTTGCCCCACTGGTAACTGGATGTTGTGCAAGTTCCCTTTCTCGTTATTTTCATTCTGTATTTATTTAATTGTTGAAATTCTATGAAGTGTTATGCCTTTCCATCACAGGAACATACAGAAGCCATTTTGGATTCTTTATTTTTCATTTTCCATGTTAGGTTTTGCTCTAAAGACTACTGTTATGGGGGCTAGGTACTCATTTAAGTGTTTTTAGCACAGGTCCTGCGATGACTCTTACTGTACCATGCCAGATGAGGGCTGTTTCTAATACAATGGTGCCCTTCTGCCCCTTAAATCCCCTTTTTGCATATCTCTTTGCACAGAGATTCTCCCCCTTGGTTAAAGAAGTAGGATAACTTGGATAAAAAGTAAAGTAGGGAAGGTAGCATTGGAGAGTTGCAGCTAGCTTATGGGCAGCTATAAACAAAACCCATTTTGTTTACATTTTAGACAAAAAAGGTGCTTGATGGGAGTTTAATTTTGCTTTGTACCACATCCAAAAATATCTGTTTATGGGAAGCTGTGGACCAAAATCTGAATGCTGGTCAGTTTGGGTGTGCCTTTGTTGGTTTATGTGATCTTGTGTTTGTTTAGGAGAGGCCTACATATGTTCAGACGATTTGGGCCATGCTTGGAGCAGAGACCTTGCTTTGCAGGTTCACATGCTGCACGTCCCCCTTAAGAAGCAGCAAGCAATTGTTGGCTCAGGAATTGTTATAACATGGACAGACTAGACCAGACCAGACCAGACCAAATGAACTATCAGGCTGAGAATTCTCAGCATGCAGACAAACACTGGAGTGACTTAGTGAAACTTCATTAACAATGGATTTTCCTGAGTTTATCTAACTACCATAAACGTTCTTAGTGTACCTGATTTCTGCCTGCACATACTGCCATGTAAGAAGCTGCTTAAGTCACCCAGCAAAGCGGGCACATCACTTACCTGCAAGACACAGTACAAAGCGGGCACAGAAGTTCTTTCTTACTATGGCAACCTCCAAAGAAGTAATCTTGATTCCAAGATGGCGACTGTTGTCAGACGTGAGTTTAGGAGCTCTGTCTTCGAGTCGCCCCCACAAAGCTTTTCAGCAACAAGGCACTATACAACCATTAAATGGACCTTCCTCCGTACCTCCAATAACATTTTGGCTGTAATGGTGCAGTGAGCCGAGTCCCGACAGCTTTTGAAAAGCACCAGTGCCGAATGGCACAGAAGCAACCCAGGGCGGGCCTCTGCAATGACGTGACGCCAGAGCAAAGAAACTGACGGCTATGGGGGGGGACCCCACCATGCCCCAGCGAACGGGACATGTATCCCCCTAAGGCAGAAACAAACGGCTGGGACCTGTGAAGCCCGGGCTCAGACCCTCTGATGGCAGTGACACGCGGTGCACCTGCTGAGATATTGAGGAGGCTGGGGAGGAGGCATGGGCTGCGAGCCACAGTGTTGGTGGGGCATGATCGGCTCCCATTTGGGCAAAAACAAAGCTCTTGGCTGGGTGTGCTGGCCGGGTCTCCCCGGGCTCACCTGCATCGAAGGGATGGCCCCCGCGGTGGATGTGCCACGGAACTCCCAAATCCTTAGATCCATTAGAGCGGGGGTAGGAGTGTGGATCCTCTGCTGCCCCCTTTTCCTTCCTCTAGTAACACGCTTTTGCTCTGGAGGCCTTGAACGATCCAAAACCGAAAATCCAACGGAGTCTGGGATCGGGACCCTAACTTGAGCAAAGGGGAGATTGGATAGGACATGAAGTCCAGACAGACACTTTAAGGATTAGGCCCGAAGTCCACGAACCCGCCAGGCGGTGCCGCCCCACCATCTTCAGATGTATTTCTGCCAGCTCGCCACGAGCACCCCCGCAAACCTGTCCAATGCCAAGGTGCAGGAACAGGAGCATCTCTACCAAGCAAATCCTACAAAACAAGTCGCAAGAAGGCAGCCTGCAGCAGTGCTGGTCTAAAGAGCCAATAGCCAATTCTCCGACTTCCCTCGGATCATGCAGGGGACAACGTCCAGGCCGGCAACAGAGCCCCACCCATGCCTATATGCAAGACAGACCTTGAATCCTGCCTCAACTAATTTCAGGACAAACTAACCACCTCATTTCAGACTCAGTTCTCCCTGCTTACCACAGAAATTAAAAAAAAAAACAATTCAAGACATTGGAAGAACAGACAAACCACAGAAAGAACTCTCGAGGAGCTGGCCGAAGACTCCAGAAAGACAGAAGAAACACTAGAAGAACTTGCTGGAGTTCTCTGTGTGTCCAGAGATAACAGAGCAGTGTCTGTGGGGCACCTTCAAAATCTGTGCTTTGGGGAGGGTTTGGGGGGGGGGAATCTATTAGCTATCAGAGCCACAAGCGAGCAGCAGAAAAAACATCTAGAGGCAGGACTAGAACAGGAACTCAAAGACGTAAAGCAAAAGATGGAAACCGACTCTGGGGTGAAAATTCTTAAGTTCTATAGGAACATCAGGGGAAAATTGGAATTGCGCCAAATTAAAAAGGCAGAGAAAGGGCGGTACATGCCACAAAAAGATTACATAAAAGTGAACAAGGCAGATAGACTGCTAGCTCTACAACTAAAACAAAATGCTGCTGCACAAATTATCTTGCCGATAAAACCGTCACAAGGGAGCACAGTGACCAATTCACAACACAAGGTAAAGTGCAATGCACAGCTGCAATATCGTACTGCTCACCAGCCTTGACTGTACCCTGCGTCATCCCCACTTAACCCCTTCACACCGATCAACAATGCTCAGGCCAATGCAGCACCACTCACTCCTGTGTCTCAGGCACCCCGCTCCAATGCGCCCTACTCACCAGGTCTCTGGTAGCGCGCACACATGACATCCTTAACCATATCACCGCAAATAACCTCAACTTCCTCGCATTGTCAGAAACCTGGCTCATGCCCACCGTTGGCCCTGTGCTCTCTATAGCTCTCCACAATGTCTACACCCTACTTCGCTGCGACAGAACCTCAGAAAACGGGGGTGGTGTAGCCCTTATTTACAAGGACACTATCCCCCTATGCTCACTTAATGTAGCCCAACTCCCTAACTGCAAATCTATATCCGCCAAATTAAAGTGTATAGCTAATGCCATCATTACCCTCCGCCTCATCTACCGACCTCCAGCCCCACTTTTGGCATTCAAAGACGACCTCTCAGAACTCATACTAGCCAACCTTAAGCCCACCACCCAACTCTTAATCCTGGGTGACCTTAATCTTCGATACAACAACCCCTTGGACACAGAGGCCAGTGTCTTGTCTAGTTCCATGGCAGCGTTAGACTGCACTGAATTGGTCACTGCTGCAACACACTTCCATGGCTGCATGCTTGATTGGATCTTGGATCAGAAAAGCAGCATCATAATCCTATCCAGACCAAAACACCATCATTTTTACCATCCCCTGCCCCAGCCAACAAAAACCACCATGCACCAATCCAATCACCACACCAGCTACCATGATGGCCCTCAGCACCTGCAACCTGACCAGTGCCCAGATCATCCCACTTCTCAGGCACACTCTCCACACACCACGACACTGTACAACACTACAACACTCTGCTCAGCAAAACTGTACGCTTCCTGGCCCCCCTCAAAGCCTGAAAGCAAAACACATTCAACACCTCAACTCTTGGTTCATCCCAGAACTTAGGGACACCCGTGCAAAATAAAAAGAGCAGCTGAAGCTGCCTGGCACAAAGAACCCACCACTGCCAACAAAGCTAATTTTGCCAAGATCTCCCACCACTACAGACAACCCATTCATGCTGCTAAAGTGGATGCCTACAATAACAGAATCATCATGGAATCCTCCAGCTCACGTGAAGTACTTGCCATCCTTCGAGAGCTGGAAACACCTTTGTTCCCCCCACCACCATCCTTAAATTAAAGACAGGTCTTGGTGTACTACCGTAAAAGACACAATCACAAACAAAATTGCACTGCTGCAAGCCATGATCGAAACCAAACTATCATGTACCTTAGCTGCCTGGCCCCTTATCCTACTGCCTGGAGAACCTGGAAGAATTTCCTTCGGGTTCCAACCTACCTGTGCCTTGGCAACATTATCACAGGCATTAAACCTTCTCTGTGTAAAGGCGACACCTGCCCAGCCTCTATTGTAAAAGAGTGTGCCAAACCACTTCTCACTCTCAGCGCTGCCATAATCACCTCAACCTGCTCTGTGCCACCTGTACTCAAAGAATCCTGGATCTCCCAGCTGCTAATAAAAACATGCCCTCGAACCCTGAATCCCCACTGATTCTCGATCTATCACTACAGTCCCATTCCTTTTGAAAAATATTGATAGAGTCGCCTACCTACAAATACAGAAATTCCAAAAATCACACCATGTCCTGGGTATTCGCCAATCGGGGTCCCGCCCAAAGTATGGAATCGAAACAGCCATTCTGGATCTCAAAAAGCAGCTAGATGAATCAGATGGCCTAAGCAACCTCTCCCTTCCCTTACTTCTAGACCCATCTGCAGTGTTCAACCTTGTCGACCACCAAAAGCTCTGCCACCACCTCACATCCTTAGCTCACTTCTCCCCAGCTAAGTGGATTGCCTCATTCCTAGCTGACAGAACCTCTCGGGCTATCTCTGGGTAAGCCTCCGCGCACCCCACTCCAACCTCTCATGGATTACTGCAAGGGTCATGCGTCTCCCCCACGCTGTACAACATATGCACAAAACCACTATTCAATTACCTTCGACTCGTTAGGCATCTGACACCAACTACACAGACTACACGTACATTCTCATCCCCCGTTGCCGGCAACCACACACAGGATTCTCTCAGAGTAAATATTATTTACGAGGCCGTATAAACTTGCATGGCCACACACAGACTCCGCCTTAATGACGAAAAGACTGAGTTCATTCTCATTGGCCTTGTTGTGACTAAACAATCCAGAATGTGGATCATGGTCGAAGCTAAAGCGCAGAGCATACACAATACTGAGTCTAGCAGCACTGCTGGCCATCGCACGAAAATTGACAACTGGGCAGGAGGAAAGGGTTATGTTAAATGTTCTTATATACAAAAATGCCATCCTCATCAACATATAGACAATGTGGTTTTGAGTGGTGTTTCGTTAATATATATATTCCTGACATTGGCTTACCAAGATAATTCATTCTCTATAATATTTACTTTTAAGAAATTGTTTTCTGTACATTTTGATAATTGTCTAATGCCATTTCAAGCTTCCAGAATAACCACTGTTTAAGGTACTAGCGTTCAGAATGTGGTCTGAATTACGTGGGCAACTCGGCTAATAACATATTTATACCTTTTAGATCGGGTTTAATATGCCACAAAGGAACTGCTGTGTGGTGCAGTTCTAGCAGTCTTCATTAAAGTTGAACTGCATTTGTGAACAGATGGAACTGCCAGAACAGTGGGTTGTTTCTGGCCTTTTTTGTGTAGCTTCTTGCATAATATTCAGCTTCACCATTGTGCTCTATTGGCAGGTTACAAATCGAAACAATGCAGAACACGCAGAGCACCTCTGAAGTCTTCGTACTGTGTCAGATACAACATTGAGCTGAAAAGTCTATAGGCCAACTGTGGCTCCAACCAAGCAACATTGCATTTTATATCACATATTTGCTCAATACCTAGTCTTATTTGAACAGCCAGCAGGCAGAATCCTGCTTGGCCAAGATAATACATTCTTTTGGTTTATTAAAATGACAACCCTATGTCTTCATGTTATAGTTTGAAACAACAAATGAACAGACAGGGGCAAAATATTTGTGAAACTAATTGCATCTTTGGAGGAAACCCAAGCATCCTAAAGACCAGAGGCATTTACTGGCATGTACTGATGCTCATCAAACCAAGGTATGGGTGTTGAGACTGTTCAGAGCCATCAAGCCACAATGAACAAAGACTGAGCAAGACCTCTTTAAGAACCACCCTGCTGTTTGCACTTCGGCTACTACTTAACACGTGGAGTTGCCTTAGAAAGCGACTGGAGCCTACCTTGTTTGAAAGCCATCCACACTGCGATCAAGCATCTTCAAGCCACTAGGCAACTTCAAGACATCTGGTCTGAAGTTTTCACTTCACTACTACGGAGCCCATTAGGACCACTGAGCTGGCTCTGCTCAAAAACATCACTGAAGTGCCTAAATGTCGCTCACCATTCAAGCCCCCCATTTGGTTGGCACACGCTGCAGTGCTCAAGTACAGACAAGTCAATCAATGTCTTTAAACCCCAGACCAAACCAGAGGAAAGAGCACTGAAAACCAGCTCAACATAGCCAAGCCTTCTACAAAATGCCACAGTAGAAAACATAAGAGAGAGGTGTCATTCTTAGGCACCTCTGACACCCTGGCCTCTGATGACCTGTGAATCCCCTAGTTGCCTACCATAGCCAAAGGTATTTTAACAATGTTTTTTGTTTTCCCCCTCTTGCAATACATTTCCCAAATTATTCAGCACACCTTATAGGAATATATATCAAGCTTGACCTTCCTGTGTTTTCTCCCTTACAGAGGGTGATCTTTGCTTACTGTGTTGTTATTGTTTGGAAGCTCCTGGTGCTGATCCAGATCTCCAGAGAGTAGCCTGTGCTCAGCCCACGTTACCATAGTAAAAATAAAAAGAAGGTATAACATCTACATTTGTTTGTTTCATTTTTAAGACAAGCAAAGCTAAGCCAAGCTGTGGTACGTGTTCGGGCATTGTGCAAGAAGCCTTTGAGCCCTTTTGTACTTCTGGATAGACTATTAGTTTGCCAACATTATGACAACCAGAAAAGAATCAGAGGTCACGCTGTCGAGGGAGAGATTGGGATATATATACAGACATTTCTGGATTGAAAAGCATGCTATTGTGCTAATGTGCAAACCCACAATGCATTCCTCAGTGGCTCTGACCTGGAGATGACCTTCTAGGGATGCTATTGTATACCACTTTGGCATGTGTGACTTGCTAGCTAAAATGGCCTATTCTACTCTCACAAGTAAAAGGGTTTTTAATGCTTTTCAAAATCCACTATAACATGTATGGTACTTGCTCAAAATACCCAAAAGCTCCAAAGAGAAGGATGTCAAAGTTTAACACATTGATGAACTCTAATGAGGGGGTGAACATGTATGTGGCTATCTGCACCCTTGAGGGCTGCCCATCTTGGGTTGATAAAGCTATATATACAATAGTATTGCCCTGTAAACCAACACATATTTTGGGAGCAAAAAGCACATCGTTGTGCTAATGTGCATTCTCTCAGTGAATTGCTCAGTGGCTCCGAGCTGGACATTAACATCCAGGGATCCCTGCTTGGTGGCACTGTGGAACGTGAGGAACAAGCAGTGAGTGCTTGATCCATTGTGCCATTTTATTGGCTTGTTGAAGAGCGTTTTGTTTACATCTTCCCAGAACAGTTTGCAAGGCCCTACCGTTTCCTTTATAAATGTCTCAAACAAGTAATAAGGAAACAATATGTGGCTTATAGATGAAACACAATCTAAAACACAGATGCAAGCATTGCACACAAAGTTGAGAAATCTCTCCCATTATATGGAAGTAGCCTTTAAATTAGCTTTCATTTCCACAAGAAAAGGATTTTTCACTACAAGATTACACATTAAAATACCTAATCACACAGTAATTTGAACTAAGATATTGTAATTAAGTAAATGATGGAGCATTCCATTGCAGTGATTTCTTTGGGGGAAATTATGTGAAAAAAAAATTTACAAATGTGTAGATGACCCCAAAAATTGTATTGCCTTTAATTAGCAGCAAAACAACGCACTATATAAGAAATCTGTAAGACAAACATTGAATATCCTGAAAAACAACATCTGTCCAAGTTTTAGTTACACATTGGTCCTTAAAAAGATCATCCCACGCGAAGAGACGATTTTTGTTTGAATAGTTAGATCATATCCTAGAGGAATATTTTACCAAATATATATACACGTCCTCCAGCTTTCCCATGATTAAAGTAGTACTTGTGATTAAAATAAGGTGTTTTTTAACCAAAAATATCTTTTAAATCGTTGCTTGCTAAGCTGCTGTTCGTTGTGCCGACTGTTGGGTGTGTAAAATTCTGTGGGCTAAAAAAGGGATTGGCTTGCATGCCAAACCCAGTCTGTCCTGTCAGCGCAGCTTGTGTTCCAAGTGATGGTCTGCTTAAGTCCTGTGGTCCTTGAGATGGCACACCTTGCTGATTAGACCACTGGCTTGGATGTTGTTGTGACATTTGGTTGATGCTAACTTTGGGTTTCTGAAAACCAAAAAGATTATCAAAAGCAGACATATCAGCAGTGGTTCTGCTGGGCTGTGATAATCCAGAAGAGATATTTGCTGTATTATAATGTTGCATGCTGGCAGGTGCAATTATGTTCATCTTGGATATTCCCGTTGAGCTGTAGCTAGCAGATATATTCTGGTTTGAGTTATTAACAATCATGTTGAGTGCTGGACTTGGAAATGCCATATTTGTGTTAAATCCATTTGTAACATTTCGATAAGTGCTCACATTATCAACTGGTGATGAAATTCCAAGAGAGCCTAAATGCGAGGAAGCAGGTGGGAAACCACCTGAAGGGGCTGCTCCAAAGTTACTTTTCAAAGACGCCATATTGTCCATTAAGGTATTTGTTAAATCTTTTGTCTGAAAAACGCAAAGCAGTAGAAAATATTAGAATTTAGAAAATATAATTTTGCTTACAATACAAGAACAGACGTGTGATTGGTTCAGAAGAATTACTTCTTGAATAATTAAGTCATTTTTTTTAGTTTTATAATGTTTTATTGGTTAAAATGTCAAACATGTATAAAAACAATCACTAACTTAAAAAAAAAAACCTTTAACATTCTTTATTCCCCAGGAAAAGGCCATCCATAACTTCCAACAACAACAGCCATTCCACTAGGAATACAACCTTTTCCCTTTACAGCTCCATTCTAAATACCATCCCTAAATACTACAACATCTCCTTCATCACCTCATAAGATGATACTATGTCAGATTGACATTGAGACGACAATTGGGATGTGCATCAGTCCCAAAGCTCTCTTAACCCCCCTTCTCCCTCCCTGTCCCCCCTGGTTGGTTAACACAACCTCCAACATTTTCATTACAGCTATAACCATCGTAGGCTTGTCAACAATTAGCATCCACTTCCACCATTCCCCTTTTGAGAATAATTAAGTAATCAACTCTGCATTCAGTTGTTATGCACAACAATATCAACTCACTAATGATGTTCTTTCAAAAGGCACAGATACATTGCTATTGTAGGTTGCCATTCAACATAAAAATCAGCAATAGAGTAACAGATAACTATAATGCCTTCATCACCAAAGACAGGTCCTGAAAAATAAATTACTTACTTTTCTGTAATGTTCTTTCTGATCGATGTTGCACACGGATTCCTCATCTTTGATATCTATCTTCCAGTGCATCTGCTCTTTGGAAGCGCATCTGCCCGCCAAGAGGGTGCACCGCAGCTCTGCATCGGCTCCACCCAACACATTTACATGCCCTGCGCCGGACAGGACATCTGATATAATGGAGGGCTGGTACAGAGAAAAGTGAGACTTCTTGAAAACGCTTGATCTGGGGAGCAAGCTCAGAGGAGCCAGTCATGCAGACAGGGAGTTACATGAGTGTATTCTCTTCTGAGGCAAGCCACTACCACTGCCAGCAGATTGGTGAAAACCCCTTGGTGCTGAAGATAGACCAAACAGCAGGGCCTTGAAGTGACAGTGGCAATGCTCCACTGCAAATCTCAGAACTTGTGCACATCCACCAAAAGCACAGGGAGTAGGCATTTTGTAAATCTAGTGAGGCATCCCAGTCCTGCAAATCGAGGGCTTGAATGATCTGTGCCAGAGCAGCCATCTTGAACCTGTCGTTGCGCAGGTACAGGTTCAAAAGCTTCAGATCCAGTATGGGACATAAGCCCCTGTCGTCTTTTGGCACCAGGAAATAGGATGAGTACCAACGCTTGCCTTGTACAAAGCAGGGCACTGGGTCTATGGCACCCTTCACCAGAAGCGGATGATCCAGCTCCTACAGGAGGGTGTCCGGAGGCAAACCTTGATTGACTGGGGGATGGTTTGGAGGGTGTTGAGGAAAGGGGAGAAAGTATCCCTGGTCAATGAGTTGCAAGATCCAGGTTTCGGACGTGGTAAGATTCCACTCCTTGTGGAACCGGGAAATCCGGCCTCCCTCATGGGATGAATGACAGAAGTCTGATTCATGGGGCTTCACACTCTGGGCAGATGACGGCACATTGAAAGCCTAGGAGTGCCTTTGCCCCGTGACCTAGCTGGGCAGCGCTGCATCTGTTTGCCAGACGGGTTGCACACTTGTCGGTGTGGGCATAGCAGATAAAGAAGCAAAAACTCCTGCCCCAGGATCCCGTGGGCTGTGTTTGTTGGACCGCTAGACCCACAGATTTAGCTGTAGCATTGCGTGACTGGAATTCTGGAGGGACTCGTCGGCTGTTGCCCTAAACACATTGTTGGCATCAAACAGCATATCTAGGAGCTTAGTCTCAACATCTGGGGCAAAACCAGGTCCTCAGCCAGGGATATCTCTTCAACATTGTTTCTGTTGCCATCGTACGAGCTACGCAGGAGGCATATCCAAGGATGACTGAAGCATTTTTTGGGACCGCTACTTGCCATCTGACTAGGGCTTCACCACCATCTCTCATATTTCCAGAGAGAGGTTTTGCAGCTTCTGAGATGGCAGGCCAAAGGCTTAAGAGGAATTTGACTGTGGCACAGGAGGCGTTGATGGCTCTCAGACCCCGGCTTCCTGAGCCAAAGACCTTTCTTCCCCAGGCATCAAGTCTATTACTCTCCCTGTCGTGAGGTAAAGAGTGGAAATATGTTGTCTTTAGATTTGCAGAGGCTGCCTGGACCACCCGGCTTTCAGGGGAGGCATTAGCAGAGAGGAACATACACAAGCAAAAGGGTGTTCCCGTTGGACTTGACTTAAATTTGACTCATAATTCATTAAACATAGAAACATGCATAGGACTTAATCCTATTATTCATGGTGTGCATGATATGTTTAGAGGTTGTGATACCACAGATGGACCACAAGTGGCGTAACAACTTTTGTTTAATTCTTAAAAAAGAAATATATACTCAATAGATACTTATAGGATCAAAGCTGAAAAGTGTACAGAACATAAAATCATGAGTATATGACACTTTCAAACTGAATTGGTACAAAAAGTGTGTACATCATAACAGAGGAGCAGAAACAAACGTGTGAATGCAAGATCCAAAATATACAAACGTAATCAGGAAAACAAAATATATATTGTCAGTAAACAAGTGCAAGTAGGTGCGGTTAGTCACGCCCAAAGACTGACTAGCCCTGACTAAAAAAGGTACAATTCTCGATATTTGGACTGCAACATGAATTTGTGAACACTTGATTTTTCAGTGAACAAACAAGAAGCCACTGTGATAGTTATTAGAAATGTGGTTGAAAAACAATCAAATTTAAATCAACGTCATCCGCCATTGGATCAACAATTGGTTCAAACTAGGCATGGACAGCAGAATTGGCGTTTCCGCAGGGTATACAGTTGATGACCGCCTTCTTCAGGACAGAATGAACAAAATACTTGCTAAGTGTCAGGGAGACAGAAAAGACCTCCAACTGGCTGAGAGAATTCCTAATTAAATATCATGCACAGTGCCTAAATGTGGGTGCAGAATTCACCTTGTGACAAGGAGCGTATCAAAAGTGTGAAAAGCCCTCATCTGCCACCAACCTTAGTACTCAGAATAAGCCAGTGTACCATAACCAGAGAGTCCCTTCGTTTTTCCCCTCTACACTTCACCCTTGGCTGAAGTAATTTCTTCCTTTGGTCTATCACATTATTTATATGCCGATAATACTCTGCTTTTTCTGTCCTTTTCTTCCTTCTCTTGTGATGTCCACAATCAACTGTCGTCTAGTCCATTAGCTATTAAATCTTGGATGGCAACTAATTTTCTTGCACTTAACGCTGCTAAAACGGAAGTACTCTTTTTCCCTCTTAACACTCATCCTTCTCCTCCACCTCCTTCTTTTATTTAATTTCCTCCCTCTCAGCTTCCTATTTCATCTATAACTTGTAACCTTGGACTTAACCTCGACATTTTTCTATCTTTCAAATACCAAATCTCTATATCATTGTGCGCCTGTTGCTTCCACTTATATATTATTCGAATTTGAAATTATAAAATTCGAAAAGGAGAGGGCGGGACCGGTCGGTGGGACCCCAAGGATACTACAGAGAGGATCCAGGGGTCTGAAAAGTTCTGATGACAAAATTGCATGTGAAAGGCAAGCCAGCCCCCCCACTGGAGACACGTGGACTCGAAGGGACGCATCATGCTTTCTTTCCCTCTGAGGCCTCTGTGGAGGAGGGGAACTGGAAAAAGAACTTGCCCACCCCCCCTTTTGTTGTTTGCACCTGTGCTGACTGGAAACCCCCGGAATTCCACCGAATGCCCGCCCCTTGTAGGAGCGTTGATGCAACTGGGTGCATGCCTTGGGTGTGGCCTTCGTTAGGATAAAGACTTCGCAGTTTGTGAGCTCTTCTTCCTTTTATCTAATTCCTGATCAGTGGTAGAGCGAAAGAGGTCACTACCTTTGAATGGAAGGTCTAATATGCGTTCCTGGACATCAGGGTTAAACTTAGTAGCCCGAAGCCAGGCAGTCGTCCTCATGTCGGTGGCAATGATATGGCCCGGCCAGAGATTGATGTGGGCAACGGTGGACTCCATGATGTCCTGCGCTACCAGCCTGGCTTCTCTAACCCCTGCCTTGAAGCGTGCTTGGCTCTGCACCGGAAGTTCTGTAAGAAAGTCCGCTATTTCCCACCAAGCCTCTGTTTAACAGCTGCCAGCATGGCATCCGCGTTGGATTGACACAGGTGCAGCGATGCATTGAAGTACAGCTTCGTCCCGTACGCCTCCAAATTTTCTCCTCCTTGCCTAGCAGCGCCAAGGACGAGGTGGGAGAGGACGACTGAGGCTTAGAGTAGTGTGACGCTGCAGCGATCACCAAAGAGTGCAGTTGAGGGTGCACCGACAGAAAGAGTGGATCCCCCTCCATCTGTCTATACTTGGCGTTGAGGTGCTGATTGGCAGGTTGGGCTGAGTGTGACTTGAGCACCTCTTTTTGAGGGGGAGGTATTTTCTGGTGTAAAAGGTTCTGTCTCCCGTCCCTAACGAGAGACGCCCATGCAGTATGGAGGAAAGGGGACGGGACGTAAGGGTAAGAAGGTCCGTACTGCACATGTCTCCATCTCATATTTATTCCCAGAGTATCCACTCTGTCCATGACTTTATATGGCCCTAGCCATAACAGCAATGGACATCAACCGTTCCGACAAGGCTCATTTCATTTCAGATATGGATATGTGTCTACGCTCACCCCCATTCACGTTGACGTGATGACACAAACGCCATGTTCTTGTGCGTGCCAATACGAATTAGAATTAGAATACAACCAATATCTTGCTGACTTTGTGCCTTCAATCCACGACCACAGTAAAACGCATGGGTAAAACAATGCGTCTGCTAGGAAAATAAGCATTTCTCATTATTTTTCATTTTTTCCCCCTGTATTTCTCATATCCCTTTCTCCTTCGTGTCCCAGCATACCGCTCATGCAGTATGCAAATTACTGCACGAACTGGGAATAGGGACTACATCTCACCTCGCCTGTGCATTGATCCATGCACTAAACCTGCACTATTTCACCACTGTGGTGTGCACACAGTGCAGTGGGGGCACACTCCTTTCTGCCCTCCTATCTACGCTCACCAGTTCAGAGACTGTCCTATGTTAGTAGTGACATCTCTTGCAATCACCCCAGAGTCCAAAGGGCTCTCAATGGCGCTGTGATGCCTCTCTCCTTCGAGGGAAATTTTCAACAGCAGCAACTGCATCATCACAAGTCTTCTTCTTCACCATCACACCATATAATCATGGGTGATGGATTTCAACATCCTTGTTGCCAAAAATATGTAGCATCGTGGGCATCCGGTGAGTCAGGCAAGGAACAGGAATAACGCTGGACCCATGTAGAAAAGGAAGCTTCTTTATTGTTACAGGTGAGGTGGTTAAGCAAGAAAGCAAGGTATTAGCTTCCACCAAGTATCAGGTCCCATCCTCAGGTCCCTTCCAACTGTCACTCCTGAAATCTAAAGATCACCAGGTTCCATGTTCCATTAGACATTCCACCAGCATAGCTCAGGCACACAAGATGCTACACATCTCAATCCTCAGATAGCTCAGGCATTGAAGATGCTATAACATTCTATTGGCACTCAACATGGAGCAGTATCCTACTGATGTTATACATTATAACAGCAGAGAAATGTTCAATAGAAACATTCAAATCAGTGAAGTCTGCCTCAAATAAATACATTTTTAACCAAATAAAGATTTTCAAGATCGACAAATGTGTATTTGTGTGTGTACCTGCGTGCCTGTTGTAACATGTTAAACCCAAACATGGTCATTACATATGCTCAGACTAATAGCTTAGTTTGTAAGGCGTTCAAAGCTGCACACATAAAATATGGAACAATTTGAGATGATGTGATGTATGATATGTTATGCGATTTTACAAGCTGTACATGGCCGGAATAAATAATAGCTAAGCATAACTGGAGAACTTCAGTAGTTTCTAGGTTTTGCATTGTAACCATACCATACCTTTATAGAATGATCACCAACTAATCTGGGGGTTATCACATATTTCTGTAATGTGTACGTAAATATGAAGGTTGTTATATGTAAACGTAATGTAAAGTGGTCATCCGCCATCCATTTTAGTTAACCTTGCTGTGTTTTGCTTTGTAAGAAAATAGGGTTGTTACTGGGCTAAGGGGAGAAGCAGATGTGAAACCCAGTTCCCGAGTGCCAATCTGCTTCAATGGGTTAAGCATAGACTCTTGGGGTTATGTGAACTGAAGGGGAACCTAAGTTCTAATAGGTTGGAATTTTTTTTTTTGTTTAAGGTTGTAATGCTTTGGATACGATTACCCGCTGATGTGCAGAAGTACTGTCAAAGCTCAATTAGTGTTCATGTTCTAATGGCTAGGCCAATGGAGGGGTTTGTGGGGGATTTGTGGGTGTTTGACATTGTAAGAATGTAAGGGAATTTATTGAGAAGGGGGAGTAGAAAAATGAAGGTTAGTGGGGTAAATAAAACAGTAGCCCTCTGGTGTGGGGAAGTATTCAACACATGTGAAAGGGATGGTGACTGCATTTTGATGTTCACTGTGGTATTTCTTCAGTTCACTTTAGGTTGGAACCAAAGTATTTTCCAATATTCTTTGTTTAAGGGTTTTGTGTGGTTTTCTTGTTTTATCCTGTGATGTAAAGGCACCTTCCATTGGACTGAATCAGAGTGTGGTAGGCATTTAGTTTGATCCGTACTTGGTGCTGATCGCATATTAAAGTTAATGGAATTGAAGGGAGTTCAAGAGTTTGGTTGTTACAGGGGAGAAAGAAGATCCTATGACATTTCCGGTTGGAGTTTGGCATCATTGCTAGTTTGTTGTTGCTGGATTAGTGTTTTTTCAAGGGTGTGTAGTGTGAGAATTTCCTTGTGATGGATTCTAGATCCCTCCCATGGTAGGCAAGGTAAGTGATGCATACACTTTTCAAATGGATACATATACTAAAATCAAGTTTGTTGAAAACTGGATCTACTTTAGATATGTGGGCCACCAAGGATGTATTTGATATTGTATATATATAGATTTGTATTTCTCTTGCTCAGGAAAATCAAGGAAGATCTAAAGATTTGGTCCAATTAGTCTAAACTCGAACATACTCATGTGGGCAAGCACATGCTTTCATCTTTGAAGAGTTAAGCAGCATTATCCCTGAACATGTTTAAAACCAGACTGAATAGCATCAAAAATGGAAATGCCTTAAAGCCTTCCATGAGGTGAATACAGTGAATAATATTTATGTCAATAAGATATTGGGGATCTCAAAAGGAAAGGAAATCTCCATTTGCTGACATATCAGACAGAGCAGCCTGGTTGCATCATATCAATGTTGATCATTTTATATTGAATTACAACTGATTTAAAGCAGGATGCGCGAGTCAATTTTTGTTTTATTGAAATAGCTATAAAGATAACAACTTTGCACTTCTCACATAGTTCAGTCATAATTAGTAAACAGGATAACAATCACCTGAATGTACAAATGCATTAAGATTACGTGAGGTCATTATGTTTGGGACTTGTAGTCCAGTATTCAATTGGGCAATTTTAATTGTAGTTTTCAATAAACATGATTAAGCTTGAGGCAGGTGAAATGTAGGATTAGTTGTTTGCCACCAACTTTTTTCACCATGTTGTTTTCGAAGAGTACAAGTATTTTTTTCACAAACTTGAAAGCTCCTTGAAAGCAAAATAATGTTGTTGTGCTTGTGTTAAAGCATTGTACTAGCAACTCTATAGTTAAGGTTATTTGATCCTTTACATAGCAAACATGAAAGGTTACTCACCGAAGTGACTACTGTACTCCCCTTATGTTCCTTACTTTAATGAGTTTCCAATGAGCGGGGATGGAGACCGGAGACATATCAAGTCCTAGCATGCACCCTCCTTAGGAATTCGGTACTAGTCCCCGCCTCCTGCGCTATTTCCCCTCAGTCCCTGAACCACTGAGAGGACCAGAAGTATGATCTTACCATCTTTCCTCAGAACGTTACTTCTCTAACCAAGGGAGGAAGGACTTTACACTATTGCAAAGATATTTCCTAGCCCCACTTTTCCAATTGGGCCTCCGCCTTGGAAGTGGAATCCAGTGAGTCATGTTTACAAAAAGCTGACATGACGGCCCAAGTCTTTGCACATGGCCTCCCATGGTGCATGGTCCCGTGATACATGACGCTGAAAACCCATTGCTGTGCTCTTCTCAGGTGTGCATGGAGGTCGTGAGGTGAAATCTTGCCTTGCAGTTGGTAGGCATGACAAATACATGAGACAACCCATCTGGCTATAGTGGCTTTTGCGGCTTGTCTGCCAGCTGGATGGCAACACAAGTGACAAACAGTCTACACTGATGATGCTTAGTCTTCTGGAGCCATAATCTCAAGACCCTTTGAACGTCAAGAAAGTGAAGGATACGATCAGTTTCTGTCTGGGGATCTGGAAAGAAAACTGGTCGAGCCATCTCCTGGTTTATGTAGAAGCCTGAGACTACTTTCGGGAAGAATGAAGAGTGGGTTCATAAGACTACTTTGTCCCTATGAAATGAGAAATAAGGCTAGCTGATACGGCAAGCTGAGTTAATCGCCACGAGAAAACTCTCTTTTCCATTAAGCTAAGTGCAAGTCTATTGCTGCCATTAGCTCGAAAGGCTTATGTGCCAGAGGTGTTTGAACAATGTTAAAATCCCAGTTCACAATAGGTCGATGTGAGGGTGGGAACAGATGGGAAAGCCCCCAGAACTCATTTAATTAATGGGTTGAAAAAAGATACTACTGTGTCCTTGTTTGAAAGATAGGCTCCAAGAAACGCCAGGTATGCGCCGTACATTTATTTATTTATTTTATTTATATTTATATTTTTACCGACAAAGGGTACAAGGAAAAGACAATCCCCAAAAACTGGAAAAAGGTGGAAGGCAATGCAAAGCTCCAGAATCCATCTCTGAGGATACAATATTACTAGCGCCTCGCAAGGGGCCACATCACAAGTGGGTCATAAGAGCTAAAGGAAGGTCTACACATGCCTCAAAGTGTGGAAAAGCGCACAGCAGTGGATGAAAGGCATATATCTCTCCAGTTGCCATGGAAAGAACAAGAGGAATTCAGAGGAAGGTCAACAGCAAAGTCAAAGAAGATACACCAGACAGCTCACACGCTGGGTCCACCCAACGTCACAAGCTTTTTGTATGAAGCGCGGCAGGGATCAGCCTTGAGTTGGCCCTACGTGCAAGTAGGGTCACCGCTCACCTGATCCCTTGTTCCCCAAAACATTTGTGTTATATTATCATTATGTTTGGTTGGTTGGTTTTCTTTCCACTATAGTTCATTAAATACGAGTGCCCAAAAGAACCAGATTTGCCAAGCAGGAAAGAATGTAATCTATCAAGGTCTGCAGAGGATTTTTCATTTTTGCCAAGATCCAATGGCAACATATTAGCCATTTACCCCTGTTCTGACCTCATGTAGAAGATTTCTTGGCAGCATCCAGTACTTGCAGATTATCATTAGGTAAGCTTAGGTGGCCACTGGATCAGTTCTTCTGGTGCCACAGAGGTATGGTAAGGGGATGTGGGCAAGGTTGCAGCAACCCCCTTGCTGACAAAGGAGTACCAGAAAAAAGGGGGGTATTGGTATTTATTAAGTTTATATAGTGCTTTATGTCAAAGCGCTTTACATTATAAAAACAAGAATAAATAGGACATGATAACTAGAAGCATAATTACAAACATGAGATAAGAATTAAAAACAGTGTGTAGAACAATTTACCTAGGTTAAAAAGGAGTGAAGGAAGGAGGAGTGGGGGGGAGAGATAAGGGAGGGAATAAGATGAAGTTTCAAGGGGAGTAGAGGAAGTGTAAGAGGGTGGTGAGAGAGAAGAGGAAGGGATGAGGAAAGTCAGGATGAGGAAAGGAAAAGAGATTTCAAGGAGGCGCAGAAGGAGGAGTAGGAGGAAATGGAGCGGATAGAGAGGTAGAGAGTTCCAGTGTAGGGGGGCAAGGAGTTGAAAGAAACTGATACGAGAAGAGGCACAAGGGGAAGGAGGAACGGTAAGTAGGAAGAGATCAGCTGAACGGAGAGAGTGGAAGGGAGTGTAGAAAGAAAGGAGAGAGGAAAGATAGGGGGGAGCGAGATCATGAAGAGATTTAAAAACGAGACAAAGGAAGTGAAATTTAAGTTGGGAGTGAAAGGGAAGCCAGCCAAGGTAAGAGTGCTAAGAGGAAATTGAGTAATGAGGAGCAAGAAGACAAAGGGTACGGATGTCAGAGTGGTAGAGGGATTTAAGGGGAACAAGATGAGAGGCAGGGAGTCCAAAGAGGAGAGAAGAGCAATAGAAGAGACAAGAGAAAGGGAAGAGATTAAGAGTTTGGTAGCATGGAAGGTGAGGGAGAAACAGATTTTACGAATATTGAAGAGGTGGTAGTGACAGGCGCGAGAGGTAAGAGAAATATGGTGGGTAAAGGAGAGGGATGCGTCAAAGTGGAGGCCTAGATTGCGAGCGTGGGCAGAGATGGGGAGATTAGAAGGGGGAAAGTGAATGAAAGGAGGGTCATGGGAGGAGAGGGAGTGCTAGAGGGAAAGAATAGGACTTCAGTCTCATCACTGTTGAGGGAGAGAAAGTGGGATGGCATCCAGTTTTTGATAGCAGTAAGACAAGAAGAGAGATTAAGGTGGAGGTCCGGAGTGAAGGAAGAGAAGGAGAGGAAAAGCTGGGTCAGTGTAGAAATGGTGAGAAATGCTGAAGGAAGAGAGGATGGTGGCAAAAAGGAGGTGTAAAGTGAGAAAAGGAAAGGGCCGAGAACAGAGCCTTGGGGGAAAACAGTAGTCCAAGGGAAGAGTGGAGGAGGTACGACCACCCCAGGAAACAGCGAAAGTACAATTGGAGAGGTAAGAGGAGAGCAAATTGAATACAGAGCCTTTGAAACCAAAGGATGAAAGTTTTGAGGAGCAAGGGGTGATCAACGGTATCAAAGGCCGCAGAAAGGTCAAGAAGGACAAGGACAGAGGATTGCTCAGTGTAGCGAGCGGTAAGAAGGCAGTTGAGAACATATGCAAGAGCAGTTTCAGTGGAGTGTTTAGGACGGAATCCAGATTGAGAACGGGGAAGAAGAGAGAGATTGGTTACGAAAACGGAGAGTTGGGAATAGAATAGGCATTCAAGAAGCTTAGAGAGGAATGGGAGAAGCGACATTTGACGAAAGTTGGATACAAGAAGGGGGTTGGCAGAGGGTTTCTTCAAGATGGGGTAATTTGATATGTCCATGAAGGCTGAAGGGAAGGTGGCAGAGGAGAGACCGATATTGAAGAAGGAAATAAGCAGAGGGTAGATCTTAGGAATAAGAGGGGGTGGGAAGGGGATCAGAGGGGGCAGCAGTAGGATGGGTTTTGGACAGAAGGAGGGAGACCTCAGAAGGAGTGACAGGAGAGAAGTCAGACATGCAAGTGGAGGGGGCTGTGAGAGGAGGGGGAGGAGGGGAATAGGAATGGGAGAGAAGAATGTTTTGGTGTCGAGAGAGTATTTTGGGGGAGAAAAAGTCAGCAAAGCCAGAAGGAGAGAGGGAAGAGGTGGCTGAGAGGTCAGGAGTAGGCGGGGAGAGAAGACGAGAAAGGGTCTGAACGATGCGACGAGGGTGAGAGGATTGTGATTGGAGAAGGTTAGAGAAGTAGGAACGTTTAGCAGAGCTGAGGCAAGAGTCATAAAGAGAGTGGTATGAGAAGTAGGAGGTTTGATTAGCAAGAGAGCAGAGTTTAAAGCCAGCATCGCTCAAGGCGACAGAGGAGACGACGCATGGACAGAAGGTGAGGGGATTGCCAGGGTTGAGAAGGTTTGCGGGTAGGGTGGAAAGAGGAGAGGGGGTAAAGTTGACCGAGGCTGGAAGAGATAGAAGAGGAGAGAGAGGATTAAGCTTCATTAGCCGATAGAGAGGAGAAGAAGAGGTGGGAGGGAGGAAGAGCAGGAATCGAGAAAGAGAGAAGGGCAAAATTATGGAGGTCCCGTCGAGAGAAGAAGATGGGAGAAGAGAAGTGGACAGAGGGAGAGGGGGAGTGAGGGAGAAGGAGAGTAAAGCATGATCTGAGAGATAGTTGAGAAGGGTAGAGACTGGGGAGGGGGGGGAGTAGGTAGAAATAAAGATGAGGTCAAAAGTGGGGCCAGATGAGTGGGTAGTGGAAGTAGGGAGGGGAGAGAGGAGGTAGGAATCAAGGATGGAAATACGAGGGGAAGGTTGATGGGAAGAGGGGAGGTGAAGGTTGAAGTCGTCGAGTACAGAGAGAGGGATGGGAGGAGAGATAGACCACTTGCCACAAGCAGTTGATTGGAGCACCAGTCCCTCTGAGACCCACAGCATGCAATCAGTAGAATCTAGCAATTAATGGAGTCCCTTGGACTGCTGCAAGACTCTCCAAATAAGAGCAGTGGAGGAAACACATAAATAAATAGGTCATCTCATGAGATCTACAGTGCGTCCACCATCAATCCCTTCCCCTCCTCTTCCAAGAGGTGTATTGTTGACACTTGCTGTTCAGCTCCGTCATGAACAGGTCTACAAGGGGAGATCCCTTGAAGGCAAAGATCTCCAGCAGGATCTGATCGTTCGTTCCCCATTTGTGGTTGTGAAGGACCTCCTGATCAGCTTGTCCACCTGAAAGTTGTTCTCTCCTGCCAGCTGAGCTGCCGGAGGCACTATGTTGTTCCTTAGAGCCCACTCCCATGGATGTACCACTAGAGAACACAATTTCACTGATCTGGTGCCTCCCTGTTTGTTCACTTAGAACAAGGCAAGTACATTGCAAGGACATTGGAATCTTTATCACCAGCAAAAATGCCTGTAAAGCCAGGAAGACTGCTTTCAATTCCAGTTAGTTTATGTTTTCCAGAGATGACTCTTCGTTCTATCCGACTTCGCTCCCCAACCCATGACGGAGGAGTCTGTTCTGATGGTGTTCTTAGGAAGAGGATCCTGAAAAGGCATGCCTACTTGTAATTTCCAGAGGTCTGCCAACCAGAGCAGGTCTTCTCAGAATCAGGCAGGAATGGGGAAACCCCTCAATGAGGGGGTTGGAGACCTGGTCCCTACTTGTCGCAATGGTGCACCTGCGTGCATCACACTCATAACCTGGCCATGGGCAACAGTAAGACACAGGCTGCCATCAAGCCCAATCGACACAGGAACCACTAAGCAGCCATCTGAGAGTGAGACAGAAGAACAAATTACTTACCCCAGTTAAATTTCTTTCGACTGGATGTTCCTCCCACATGTTACTCATCTTCGATATATTTGTAAGTCTGCTTGCAGCTTAGGAAACTTTTTTCTAGTATCGGGCACCGTGCGTCGTTGAATCGTGGCCCTCAACAACCTCCATCCTGTCTCCGGATGTGACATCAATACTGGTATAAGAAGCTTGCACAGCGCCCGTTGCATCAGTTCTAGTTGTTTCCTCCCGATGCTCAGCCATCTTAAAGGTATGACCCAGATGTTGAAAGAAAGAAAGGAGGTAAAATACGGAAATTCTCACCAAGGTAGAGGACTAGGATCAGAGGGCAATGAGGAAAACGTGGGAGGATCATCCAGTCAAAAGAACATTACCACGGGTAAATAATTTGTTCTTTGAATGGATTGTGTCCTCCCACGTATTCCTCATCTTTGATAGACTACTAAATATGTATGTTGAAGGAGGTGGGAAAGACATGCCTTACTCACCGTAATAGCATTTCTGATGTTTGTATCTGCTTAGATTCACATGCTGTGCATATGGTCCGACATCCAGTGGAAACTGCAGAGTATTGCATCTTGTCTTTCAGGGACCGAAAGGGGACGTCGGCATAGGCGTGTCTGTAACACTATCCCTATCATGACGTGTAGTGTACCCAAAATCCCTCACGTGCCAAGGTCTCTCCGATTGTATTTTTTCTGCTATGAGGGAGGCCCAGGCTATTGTGAGTGAGTACATGAAGAAAGAAAGTAGTAAGACGTCTATGTTCCTTCCACCCCAAGCGGGGAGGTAGGGAGGGCGCATGTGAATCTAAGCAGATACAATCATCAGAAATGCTATTACGGTGAGTAATGCATATCTTCTGATGCTTGTTAATCTGCTTAGAATCACATGCTGTGCATAGACTAGGGAGCAGTGCCCGGAGTTGGCTGTGGGTTATGAAAAGGAACAGTAGAGAAAAGATGTCTTAATACTGCTTGCCCCACTTGAGAGTCAGATCTAGAAGAGTGTCTAGGCAATAGTGTTTTGTAAAGGTGTGTACAGAACTCCAGGTTGCCGCTTTGCAGATGGACTCAGGGGGAACATTTGCAATGAATGCTATGGAAGCCCCAGTGCCCCGAGTAGAGTGTGCTCTAGGCTTTAAGGGCAGTTCTCTCTTAGCAAGAGTGTAACACTTTTAGATAGCTGATTTAGAGACAGGATCCCCGTCTCTGCCAGCTGCCACTGAAACTAAAAGCTGGTTTGTTTTCCTAAGTGGTTTTGTTCTTTCCAGGTAAAACATGACTGCCCTGTGCACATTTAGTGTGTGTAGGCTTCTTTCGGCCATGCTAGTGGGATTCTGGAAGAAAGTGGGTAGTTCGATCGATTGGTTCACATGGAACTTCGAAATGAATTTAGGCGCAAATCTGGGATGAGTGCGCAGAACTACCTTATCCCTGTGGACTGTAACAAAAGGGTCTAGAACAGAAAGGGCCTGTAGTTCGCTAACTCTTCTAATAGAAGTGATAGCCACTAGGAAGGCTGTCTTTTAAGTAAGGTCTTTTAGACTTGCTTTATGCATTGGCTCAAAGGGAGATCCCATGAGTCTGGTTAAAACCACATTTAGATCCCATCCAGGGGCTGGGTGAGAAATGGGAGATGGATTATTTTATCCCCTTCCATAAAAGCCTTGGTAACCAATATTTTCCACCATGACACTTTCTGTTGTGACGTGGTGTAGGTGGAGAGAGCAGCAAGATGAACCTTTAGGGAATTGAAGACAAGTCCTGAGTCTAACAAATGGGTTAGGTACAGCACAATGTGTGTGGGAGAGCAATCGATGGGATGGACGCCCTTGCTATTACACCAGATGCCAAAGCGTTTCCATTGACTGGTATAGCAATAGCGCGTGTTAGGTTTCCTAGCTTTCCTGAGTATATCCATGCACCTCTGAAGGAACTGTAGGTGTCCAAACTCTGACTTCAGGAGCCAGGCTGCTAAATTCAGAGTTTGTGGGCATGGGTGTAGGGTCTCCCCCCTTGTCCTGAGACAACATGTTGTACGGGCAGGGTAGTTTTACTGGTGGGGAGAGGGACAATTCCATCAGACGAGCGAACCAGGGTTGGGGGCCACCAGTATCATGGTAACTGGTTCCTGGTGCATCTTGTACACTATCATGTTGAGAAGGGGAGTCAGGGAAGCAGGGCGGGGGGGGGGAAGCGCAGACAAATTTCCCTTACCATTCTATCCAGAGTCTGTTCCCCTTGGAGGGGTTCTGGCGATACCTGGAGGCGTAGTCTTGGCATTGGGCGTTCTCCTGAGTAGCGAACAGATCTATCTCTGGGAAGCCCCATTCTGTGAAGACGTTGAAGACAATGTCTTCATGTAGACGCCATTCGTATTCTAAGGGCAGTGGGAAATCTCTGCTGAGCACGTCTGCCAGAAGATTGAGTTCTCCTAGAACGTGTTGGGACAACAGAAACATCTTGTGTTTAAGAGCCCACATCCAAATGTTCTGGGACAGCTTGGATAGCCCTGGAGAGTGTGTGCCCCCTTGTTTGTTCAGGTAGTACATGGTTGTGGTGCTGTCTGTCAGGACTAGAACTGTCTCCCCTTGTAGTGAGTCTAAAAGGCTTTTAGTGCCTTGAACACTGCTATTAGCCCTAACAGATTTATATGGTTGGATGCTACATGTGGGGACCATACTCCATGCGCTGTCTGCTGAAGTAGGTGAGCCCCCAAGCCCGTGAGAGATGTGTCTGTCGTGAGAGTGGCTTCCACTGCAGGGGTAGTGAAGGTCTTCTCTTCAAGAGGTTTTCCCTCAACCACCACTGCAGAGAGAGAACGAGGGCTGGCGAGACAACTACCAGATCCTCCCATTGTCCGCTGGCCTGACACCACTGGCTGTTGAGCCACTCTTGCATGGGACACATGCGCAGCCGCGCGTGGGGAACTAAATAAATGCATGAAGCCATCATACTTTGCAAGCGCATAGCCTTGCGTACCGTCGCTTCCAGATTGGCTACATATTGAGGGATCTGAGAAAGCATGTTCTGAACCCTACCGTTGGAGGGGGAAGACAAGACCCTCCTTTGTTTGAATCATAGCACCAATGTACTGTTTGGCTTGACTGGGGTCTAAGCTGGATTTCTTCTCATTGATGGAGAATCCTAGACTGAATAGGAGGTCTATTGTCTTCTGTGTATCTTTTAGGCATGCCTCATAAGAGTCCCCTGATATGAGCCAGTCGTTGTGGTAAGGGTAGACAGGAACAGATAGTCTGCACAGGTGTGCTGCTGCCACTGCCAGGACTTTTGTAAACACCCTTGGCGCTGAGGCAATGCCATAGGGGAGTACTTTGAACTGATAGTGCTTGTCCTCTATCATGAACCTTAAGTATTTTCTGTGTGCCGGCAACACTGAAATATGAAAGTATGCATCTTTCATGTCCAATGTTGCCATGTAATCCTTCTGTTTCAACAGTGGGATTACTTCCTGCAGATAGGCTTGTTAATAAGAGCAGCTTGGGTTTCGGAGCCAAGCGTGCAGTTTAAGCAGAGTGCCCTGCGCCAGGGATCTTCCTGCCGTCTCCGCAGTATCTAGAGTGTTTTTAAATTTTTTTTATTGACTTGCCTGCCCTCAGCCACGATAGCAAGTAATTTGGGTTTTGCGGGTTCAGGTTCCTTCTGGAGACCTTCTTGTATAAGGTGCCATTGCGCATCAGCATAGCTGGCAAGCAAAGTGGTGTTTGCTATGCGCGTGGTAAAGTCCGCTGCCGTGGTAATACGTTTACCCAAGGCATATAATCTTTTAGACTCCTTATCGGGAGGTGCTTCTCCCATAGCAAGGGGTACTCCTGCCCGTTTCCGTGTGGCTTTTAATATATTGAGGGTCTGTAGGCGATGGCTGAAATAATTTCTCCACCCTTGGATTGATTGCCTTGGTCTGGGCTGGTGTGACAAGAGAAGGAGCCAGTCTCCTCTTAATGGAATTTAGAAGAGGTATGGCTTGACTGGAGGGGGGTGGGGGGGGTTCTTTAAGAATGTCCTCCATGAAATCTTGTTCAGGGATGGCTTACTGGGTGGCGATCTGAAAATGATCGGCTGCTTTCCTTAAGATTGCATTAAAGGCCATCTGATCGTCTATTGGTGAAGGAGAGGAGTCTATACATAGGACATCTGTGTCCTGATTATGAGTAGAGAGTGCACAAGGCTCCGTATCCACTTGATGAGAGTCCTCTCAGTTGTCCGTGGCATCCGCCTGGTCATCTGCAGTATTGTCTTGTAGGAAGATATTTTCTTCTTCCTCATCATAAACATCTTGATAAGTGTCCATTTGAATTTCCGCCTCAGGGTGGACAGAAATGAAATGGTCCTGAGAAGATTCTAAATTTCCAGGGAATCTCAAAGTTGACATAGAAAGAGGATCCTCTCAAGTTCTCTTGGGTGTAGGGTGCTCTGAAAGTGACAATCCTTTCCAGGCGGTCCATGCACCCTTCAAATTTTTCCCTGGTCCATTTAGATGAACCAGAAAGTGCAAAAGGTGGAAAATCTTTATTTTCTTGCCTTTGGCGCCGAAATGTATTAGAAATCGTGCTAGACAAGAGCTCCTGACTATCCTCATAGTCTTTGCGAGCATCGGGGTGCTGTAGCGAGTCTTCAGAAGTGCCCGCGGCACACTCCTTGTGTGTCGACGATTCCTTAGGGACCAGCCCCACTGCCAAAGTGATCCGAAGTGATCCTTGCGATACTTTTGGTGATGTCCGGCGAAACGGGGCGTGCAGTAGGCCTAGAGGTAGATTTTTCTCCTAGCAATTGGCTAGAAGGCCTAACAGTAGATTTTTGTCCTACCGGGGCCTTATGGAGCATCGGACGAGCGCACTTCGCCGGCCAAATGTGACTTTGAGGTAGCACCCTCAACCGTCGAAATTGGGGAAGGGGTTCTGTGTTTAGCATGTGTTTTATGTATGCCCCTGTCGCCGGGTGTTATCACCGTAGCGTGACTTGTGTCAGGCCTGGAGGGGTCGGGGACGGGCGTGGCGGACCTAGAAGGGTCCGTCGTAAGGTCGATGGCATCCGGAAAGATTGCTTGGTCAACACTAGTGCCCCGGTCACTTTCGGCGGGTGCGGCGGTGGGGGAAGAAGATCCAGCCCACGACATGCCCTAGGCGGCCCACCGCTTAACACGGCACTCCTTGAGTGTTTTAGGCCAAAGGAGTCTACAAGCAGCGCACCGCACTTCATCGTGGTCAAGGGGCAGACAATTATTGCACTTATCGTGCTCGTCCTTCTACAGGTATCTGACCCTGCAAGAGGGGCAAAACCTAAATGGTGTCCTTTCCATAGCGAAAGGTAGAGAAAATGATGACCAGACCTAGAGGGTAAAGAGGGGGAAAGACATAGCGAAATATATGACCACCCCCGACCCCGCTCTCTCTACTGTGTAGGCCGGCCAAAGGGCCCCACCACGTGGACGACTCTGCCACCAGATCTTAGGCGTCGAGGTCCACCGCTGTCTAAAGTTCCCTGCAGTCTTCGTCGTTGTATTTGAAGCACCGTCGAAGTGACTTTAGGGGAATAAACCGACAAAGTCGGTAAACAAGGATAAACAATGTCTCTTATGAAGAGGTCCACAATGGGGTGACCAGATATCTGGGCGGAAAAAAACAATCTGAGGGACCGCAGCGCGTGAGGGATTTTGGGTACACTACACGTCATGATAGGGATAGTGTTACATACACGCCTATGCCGACGTCCCCTTTCGGTCCCCAAAAGACTAGATGCAATACGCTGCGGTTACCGCTGGATGGTGGACCATATGCACAGCATGTGATTCTAAGCAGATTAACAAGCATCAGAAACAGAATTTATTGTCGATTAATGCTGTGACGCACAGCCTTGACTCCTGACCTGACACAAAATCCAGGCAACAGTATTTGCTTTAAGTGTGAAAAGAGGACCAAGTTGCAGCACTGAAAATGTCTTGTACGGGCACCCCTCTTTGAAGAGCCGAAGAAGTAGCCACTCCTGGATTGCGCTCTTAAACCATTGGGCAGATCTATGCCAAGGTAAAGCATTCAGATAGACATACAATTATCCAGCGAGTGATGGTTTGCTTGGTGACTGCTAGTCCCAATTTGTGACTAGAATAGCTCACGAAGAGCTGGTCATTTTGCCTGATTTTTGACATTCTAGTAATGTAGAAGCTTAACGACCCCCCCTTGGGTCTAAGCAATGCAATCTCTCCCTCCTCCTTCAAAAAGCAGGCAACAATCTTCTGAGCTAAATGGAACTCCGAAACTACTTTTGGCAAGAAAGAAGGTTGTACCCTCCGAACCAGCTTATCCTTAAAAAAGGTAGTAAACGTAGCAAAAATTACCCTAGCAGCACTACATTTCTGATTACTTTTCAGCTGCATTTTCTGACTACTTTTTGCTTGGCAACTTGTTCACTGCAGAAGTATTTTCGCCACGATTTTCTCAACGACACATTTTTTATGGCAATATTTCCACTGAATACCACATTCAGGTCCCATGCCGGAATAGGCAACGCATGGGAGGGAACTGATGGAAGAGCACCAATAAATGTTGCTTAATGAATGGGTGGTAAAGAGAAAAGCTTCTGTTTCTGTTTGTCTGGTAAGCTCTAAGTGCCGCAAGTGCAGTCTTGAAGGAGGAGTCCCGACCCAACGAGATTTGCCGAAAATAAAAGGTTGTCATCAATTGAGGCCTGCAGAGGATCCAAAGATGTTTCTAGAATCCAATGGCATAATATCAAGAGTATCCTCTAATAGGTCCAGATGAGTGAACGCTTGCATTTTAGGTGCACAACCACCAAGGAAAGCGATTGTAGACAGGAATGTAACACTTTCCAGTCTTGTTGGTGAAGGTGATTTGGAAAGCGAGGGAGAAAGAGAGGAGGTCCACTTGCTTTGCGGCCAATAGGGAGCTACCAGGAGATGATTACACCTACCGGAGGCTCTGAACTTCTGCCAAATCTTGGGGACTTGCGGTGGAGGGAACGCATATGCAAACATTGTCCCAAGAGATATACTGGGCATCCCCCAACAACCCGCACGTAACACCTTCCAGGAGGCATACAAGCAACACTTGCTGTTCCTCTCCATTGCAAAGAGATCCACCTAAGGGATTCCCTGGCCTGAGAAAACCTCTTCGAAATGGACCTGCTTCTGTAACTCCCACTCGTGATTGGAATGCTCATGGG
Organism: Ambystoma mexicanum; assembly: GCF_040938575.1. Taxonomy (NCBI): domain Eukaryota; kingdom Metazoa; phylum Chordata; class Amphibia; order Caudata; family Ambystomatidae; genus Ambystoma; species Ambystoma mexicanum. The sequence goes on from NC_090936.1 coordinate 875,603,410, forward strand.
GCTCATTGTGTCTGCCTGATCGTTGTCTGTTCCTGCCAAGTGAGCTGCCTGTAAAGTAATGTTTCTCAGGGCCCACTCCCAAAGATGAACTGCCAGAGCACAGACTTGGATACACCCTACTTATATTAATCGTGTTCACCACATTGTCCATGAGCACCAGCATGAACGATGGAAAAGCATATGAAACTGCCTTCATCTTGAGGAAGTTAGTGTGCTCCACTGACACCAATTTCTGCTGGTGTGCCCCACCCCCAACCAGACAGATACAAATATTTTGTCATTGTAAACTGATGAGGGTCCTCTCGAACCCATACTGGAATAAGTACATATTTTGATTAAGGGGTTGATGACTTGATGCCAGCTGACAACCAAATGAAATTGTGAGCAGCGCATCTGGCATCTGGCCAAGGGCACAACTAGAACGCAGGCAGCCCTGAGCCCCAGCAGACACTGCAACCACCTGGCAGCGGTCTGGGAATGGGACAAGAAGAGCGCTATGGTTTCCATGACATCCCTGACTGTCTTCCGTTAGATACACTCTGCCTATGGCCAAAGCACATAGGTACCGTATGAATTCAATTTTCTACTTAGGATGGACTTCTTGGCATATGGGATAGACCGTGGGAGAACATGAGGCCCAGAAGAAACTGCAGGTTGGATGCTGCCTGGGCTGGTGAGGTAGCCCTGAATGAGGAGTCACAACCCAACGCAATTTGGCCAAAATAAAAGGTTGTAATCAATTGAGGCCTGCATAGGATACAAAGATGTTTCTAGAATCCAATGGCATAATATCAAGAGTATCCTCTAATAGGTCCAGATGAGTGAAAGCTTGCATTTTAGGTGTAAAACCACCAAGGAAAGCGAGTGTAGACAGGAATGCAACACTTTCCAGTCTTGTACTAGCTCGTAATCCAGATATGGATGCAGATTCATACCCCTCAACTGAAGGGATGAGGCCACACAGTCATTAGCTTGCTAAAAACTCGGTACCAAAATGAGGCCGGAAGGAAGAACATTGTCCTCCAGGAGAATCTCCTGAGCCAGCTCCCCTCGTGAGAGTTCATGCTCTGCCTGCTCAGAGCGTCTCGTTGTCGTCTCCGGCCAGATGAACAGCCGAGATCGAAACTTCCTGCTGGATGGCCCAGAACTCGAGCTGCATCGCCTCCCTGCACAGAGGAAGTGACCCTGCCCCCCCCTTTTTATTGAGGTAGTGCATGACCACTGTGTTGTCCGTTAGAATCAGGACACTCTTTCCTCGCACAGTCGGCAGAAAAGCCTTCACGGCTAGCCTGACGGCCCTCAGCTCCAACAGATTGATATGGAGTCTGGACTCCGACGGAGACCAACGACCGCTGACTGTCAACTCGTTGGCATGAGCTCCCCATCCCGTGAGGGATGCGTCCGTCACGATCGTCACCTCTGGCCAGGGCAGCCAAACTGGGGCCCCCTTCATCAGATTGCCTTCGACGGCCCACCACAGAAGGTCATGGGCGACCGAGGGCGGCACCTGAACAGGGTCTGACATCCTGCCGGAGGACTGAGACCACTGGAGCTTGAGTGCCCATTGCAAAGATCTCATCCGCAACCTGGCCTCTGGCACCAGAAGAATGCACAAGCCATGATGCCGAGCAACCTCAAGAACTCGAACGCCAGGAGCGTCTGGGCAAGATGAAACTTGTGCACCATCTGCTGAATGTGAAGAGCCCTCACCTGGGGAGGAAAACACAGCCCCAGGGATGTGTCGAGCACTGCTCCGATGTACTGGAGCCGCTGTGTTGGCGTCAAATGGGACTTCTTTAAATTGAGGGAGAAGCCCAGCTTGTGAAGGGAGTGGCAGGTGACAGACAGATGATCCAGGACTTGCTCGGGAGAGCTCCCCCTGATCAACCAATCGTCCAGGTAGGGGTGGACGTGAATCCCCCCTTTCCTGAGATGCGCTGACACCACCACTATGAGCTTGGTGAAAACCCTTGGGGCGGAGGTCAATCCAAACGGCAGGACCTGAAACTGACAGTGCGAGTCGCCAAACCGCGAACCTCAGGTACTTCTTGTGCTTGAGATGGATCAGCACATGGAAGTAAGCGTCCTTGGGGTCGAGAGACACCAATCAGTCCTGAAGTTGAAGGGCCTGGAGGACTTGAGAGAGAGCTACCATCTTGAACTTGTCCTTCCTGAGGAGTTTGTTCAAGCCGCGCAAGTCCATGATGGGTCTCAATCCCCCGTCTTTCTTCAAAATAAAAAAATAAGGGGAATACCATCCCTTGTTACTCTCCGCTACAGACACCAGTTCTATGGCGCCTTTCTCCAGCAGGGCTTGAATTTCCTGCGCAAGGAGCAGATCCGGACTCTTTAAAGAGAGGTTCCTAGGTGGATTGTCGTGAGGCCTCTGCCGAAAGGGAAGACAGTAGCCGTGGGTTATGATCTCCAGAACCCACACATCTGAAGTAATGGCACGCCACTCTACAAGATGCTGCGCCAGCCTTCCCCCAACCGGCGAACCATGGGACCTGGCCTTATGCGCGAGTGGTAGCGGCTGCGGCGTTGCCTGAGGGTAAAGAGGCAACTGCCCGAGCGGCCTTGGCACCTCAAGTAGCCGGTTTTCCACCTCTGGCACTCTTATGGTGGCCTCTTTGACTGACAGCTCTTCTCGCTTTACTGAAGGACGAGTAATAGCGAAAGGAACCTCCCCCTCCATTGTTGTCCCCTAGGACGAAAAGGCGGAGGTTGTCGAACTGCAGCGCCCAACGACTTTGCTGCAGCTTTGGAGGTCTGCAACCTCTCAAGGCTCTCAAAAAGATGTTCACCATCAAAGGGCATGTTGAGGAGCCGGGACTGCACATCAGGAGTGAACCCCGACTTCTGCAACCCTGCGTATTACTGTGCTCGCCGCCATGGACTGGCTGACACAATCTGCCATGTCCAAACTCGACTGAACGGCCTCACACATGGCATCCTTGCCATCCTGAACCATAGCAATGAAACCATCCCGTTCGTCCCCTTCGGGAATATGTTCAGCCACTAATGCAACACAGTTCCACAGAGTTTGTGTGAAACGAGAAAAGGCACATACGGAGTTTGCCGCCTGAAGAAAACACTTTCTTCGCCCAGCCATCAAAACTTTTGTCGTCCCTATCCGGAGGGATGGTAGGATACGACGCCTGCTTTGCCGGGGCCGTAGCCGCCTGCACCACCAAACTCTCCGGAGTGGGGTGCCTGGACAAGTAGCAGGGGTCGCTACTGGCTGGACGGTATTTTCACAACAAAGACTTGCCCACTGCCGGGAGACTCTCCGGAGCAGTCCAAGCCGCCGCCACCCTTCTCTGCAGAGCCATATGAATCGGCAGTACCGGGTCAGTGGGGGGACCAAGATCAAGGATGTCCGTGTGATCATCCTGAACAAACTCCCCTGGGGGAGCCGACCATCCCAAGTACTCGGTGACCCGAGACATCAGGCGCCGGTACGAAGAATCGGCATGAGTGCCAGGCTTCGGCCTACAAAACTCCACCTCCGGAGAGGTGTCCAGTCTACTGGCATCATGCAGTGACTGTCTCAGGTCATCAAATTGGCCATGGCCCGAGAGAAGCTCATCCGGCACCGTAACGGAACCAAGCCCTCATCAGAGCCCTCATCACCCTCTGAAATGTACTCCAGGCAGTGAGAGGAAGACACCTGGGGACCAAAGCTATGCCTGACCTTAGGCAGAGCCTTTCTAGGGGCTACCCCCGTGCCAAGGGGCCCCTCCGACACCCCCACCTCGAAAGGCGACGAGGGCGCTTAACGAGTCGGCGCCAGCGTCTAGAGAATTGGCGTAGAGCGAATCGGCGTCGACGTCAGCTGCAGCGCCGCCAGCATCAGCAGCGTCGACACAGGCCTCGAAGCCAGAGCTCCGAGCGTGTCCTTCAACGACCTCGGCGCCACAGGCATCGACGTCTTCCTCGAAGACTGCGCAGGATGACGCGGTCTCGAGCGCGTCGAGGGCCGGGACCTGGAACGGGCATGGCGAGAACGGTTACCCTTGTCCGAGCGGGACCTCTCCCACGAACTGTGCCGACCACTCGAGCCCGAAGGCGTGCGAGTGGTGTCTCTCGACCGATCACGACCGACCCCACTCAGAGGCGCGGACGGACTGGTGCCCTGCGATTTAAGAATCGCCAACATCTTCTTCCCGAAGGAAGCCCATTCCTCCGGTGTCGCTTGCATGGTGGGATAAGCGACCCGCTGATGGGCGGAGTCCTCGGAAGAGGACGGGGAAGGTGACCGATGCTGGCGCTTCCGGGAATGCCTCGAAGAGGCAGAGGAGTGGCAAGACCGACTCCTGGAAGGAGACCCACTGGACCTCCGACGATGATGTGGAGTCTCGCCTCTCGAATCATCCGTCGAAAGCCCCGCAGACCTCGACTTCCTGGGCTTAGACACCCTACCTACTGACAACTTCTTCTTGCACTCCCGTAAAGCCTTGGCCGTGAGCGACTGGCAGTCGACACAGTCGTCCGTGTCGTGGGCCTCCCCGAGGCACCAGAGGCAGGCGTCGTCCGAGTTCGTTACTGACATCTTGGACCCACAGTCCCCGCATTTCTTGAAGCCCAGACGCGGGGTTGAAGACGAGGTAGACATCGTCACAAACAGGCTTTTCACAAAAACCGAACAGGTTCAAAGAACCGATGATAGAATATAACAGAACTCCAAAGAGTCGAGGCGTACCAAGATTCACGAAGCGAACACGTTCACGGAAAAACCGGAACTTAGGCTACGGGTTTCGTGCGTCCTACTTATCACATCGGGTTACGTCGGCCGTCGGAGGTCGTCCTCGAGGACGGCGCATCGACGCAGGACGCAGAACATTTTCCGAAGCAGCACAGCTGTGGTGATTACTGTCATAGATATGGAATACGTCAGAGGACCCAATCCCCTCGAATGATACTTCACAGAAAGGGCAATCCCTCAACTTCAGTGTTCACACAGCACCAATAGGCATCCATCTGTATTTAGTTTCAGGAGTAGGTCACACCCCCCCTTTCAAACTCTCTCCAATATGCACCTTATGGAGATGAGCAACAGCAAACTGCATTAAAAATCATTCAGTTTGAGAATATTTCCCCATAGTCTCCCTCTAGAACATACATGTCCAAGGCTGGAGATGTCCCTGCTCGATCCGCCTGTGGTACCTGGTGAGAGGGGGGGATGCTAAGAAGCTAGGGCAAGCCAGAGAGGCCAAAGTGGAGGGCAGATTTGTCTCTCATCCTTTAGAGTCAAAAGGGCGCATGAGACAGAGGTTTTTGTTTTAGGCTGGAGAGTCTTCATTCACAAACAAGTGTGATATTGGCGTGTGAACGAACAGACTTTTGCAGGAGACACAATTCAAAAGCGTATGAGCCAAAAGGCATGCTATACACACCTTTTTCCCAGATGCACCAGCACTTTCTTCTTGAAGGGGGTGCCAGGCAGAAGGATAGGATGGACCAATTGAGGGGAGCAACTTCCGCCGCATTAGGACCTCCACTGGCATAGAGATAGTGGTGAGCCAGTGAAGGAGGAAGGGTAGCAGGAGTGTCGGTGATACCCTCAAAGCAGGGATCTCTTCCCTACTTCCTGTACCACCCTCGACAAACCTGGTGTGAAGGAGCCTGCTCTTTCTGTGTCAGAAGCGGGACTGGGACTGTGGCAAGTGTGAGCGAGCAATTCCCACTCATGCGTGATGCCACTAACCTGCATGGGTTCCACCCTCCGGGACACATCTGTGGTCTTCCAGCAGACTCCTTATGGTGTCTCTGGCCTGGGCTTCCATTGCTACTGAAGTCCCTTCATTACCAAGACAAAAAAGAAGGAGGGATGGCGTTGGATGGTGTTGCTCCCACAACTGGAGCAGCTGAACCTGTGTCCCACCTCAGAGGTAAAGGTCTGCGCCCTGGAGGTCGGGGCCTCAGGCGCCTCATCTAAAGAAATAAAGAAACATACAAATCTGAAAACCTACCTGTCAAAGACTGACGTAAACAGGAAACAAACAGGTGGGTGAAGGAGAGGAGGTTCCTTTTATCCATTTACGTGATTGGGGGGGTGGGGGTTGTGCCTCCTTGCCTAGGGAGTAGTAGTAGAAGTTAGGTAATTTTTACTGTGGGACACACTCTAGGAGGTGGAATGGTCGAATCTGTTAAGGACTAGGACAAGGAAGAGGGACAAAGGGGTAATATGCACCAATGTCAAGCATGCCCTCTGTTAAGATCTAGGGCATTGATTGTACTGCTTAACGAGAACCCTAATAAGAAGTAACCAATGAAGTGACGCCCAACTTTCTCAGACACGCTCTGCTTGAACGGTGAAACCATTACCTACTATAAGATTAACTTGTGACATCCATGCTGCTCTCGCATGCGAACACCTGCCATGTGGCACCCAAAAATAGCAAGGCTTAATAGTTATGACACCATTCACTCAATTACATGCTTCTAAGTTTGCACCTTCATAAACCACCACTTAACCTTTGTTTTTCATTGTTACACAACCTCAATGCAGAAAATCAATACTGTCATCTTATATAAACATGCTCTTTCAGACATTTCTTTTTTTATTTCAACACAATATCTGCCTCTTGAAAACGTAGCGCTTTTTTTCTTCTTTGGAGGGTGGCCCCTTTTGTAAATAAAGGTGTTATCTGCTTTTTCTTTACTTTCTCCTTTCGTTCTTGAATACATTCCTATTGCTAACTCTTTAAATGTGTAAAACAAACTCTGGCTGCCACTTTGCAATATTTCCAATTGGAACTGATGAGTAAAGAGAAAAATTGGATCATGAAGATATTTATCCTATATCAGTCTATGCTGTTCCATTATAATACTCCAATCAACCTCCTCCATCACCAGGTTCACAAATCTACACAAATCTCAAAGCCCATAGTTTGCGATGCAACCAGCATTTGGATTGTACTGCCCACCATATGCCCTGATGTACAGTTTTTCTGTTCGGATTGAGATGTGCGAAAGAAAACCCAAAAACAAAGTTCCTAGCCTGCTACTTTGCAAATCTTGTCCCCTATTCATTTGCTGATAATGCTGATTGAGCCACTCTGTATTCTGAAGTGCCTGCAGTAACACGTTCTTACCTGTTTTATTGGCACAACCGGTGTGAGTGATTTGGGCTTGAGAGGTTGCTGGCTTTTAAATTTATGCGCTTGCTCTTGTTCTTTTGCCAATTTTTGTTTCTCTTCAAGAGTAAGCGATACCTTTTTAGGGAAAAGAGATAGGTATGCATATAATAAGGTTCAACTTCTTACCCACCGCTTAAGAGTGTTATACATTTCAGAATGTTATAAATACATCAGCATCCCACTCTTGTTGAAGACAGTGCTACCAGAAAATAACATTGCACCTTACAGAATGTACATATGTATACATAGTGCATAATGTATTTTCTTTAAACTATGTCAATATATTCTGCTGGTGAAAGCCACAGGGACTTGGAACTAATTGAAGTGTATATAGTTTTGGAATTTTGGCTAAGAGTGAACCACTATCCTTCTCCTGAGACAATCTTTGAGGGGAGAGTTTGGGATTACATTTTTCCTATGCATTTTCAGACAGTCCACAATTTCTTGCAAGTCACAGGGGCTCCACATGCAAATACCACAGCAGATATGTGTGTCTTATGCTAGTCTCCAGAGTGAAGGTTCCAAGGATTCACAACAATTTAAGTACACATTCAAAAGAGAAGGAATGCATCAAGTATCACATTTAAACATTTAAAATGGAAAAGGACAACCAGACCTCATTAGAGCCACGTAGGGATAACAAAGAATGCCTGACAGATGAAGTGCTAAAAGGTCCAACACCACAAAACAGTTTTAGTAGGAGCATAACACTTTTGTATTTAAATGTCAAAATGTTGCAAAACCTGGTTTTGCAGCATAAGAACCTGGCAGTAGAAGCTTTGTATTAAAGTTTCCTGTAAAATCTATGTTCACATTCAGTGAATATTACAACGAGAAAAGCAGCAGACTTCTGCAGTCAGCAGTTCCAAATGATGGTTTGCAAAGGAAAACTTGTTATCATTTTATTTGGTGTGCTGTTCCCACACAGCATCTCCCCATTGTTCTAGACCAGCATTACAGTGAGAGAAGGTTGCACCCAGACAAACAAATTACCTGCATCGCTATAATGTTCTTTCTGATGGATGCTCCTCTCACAGATTCCTCATCTATGATAATCCTATCCCAGTGCAGCTGTTTGGAAACTTATCCACCGCTTAGGGGCGCAACGTGGCTCTGTCAAACGTCACTGCACACCCTGAGCTGGACATTAAGTCAGGGCCAATATATATTTAGACGCCACACCCCGTGACCTCCGTTCCACCCTTTTCCCCTAGCACTCCGACCGTAGAACCGATGGTGTACTAGCTTTCTGTAAAGAGGGTCAGGTAGGTAAGGTGATGAGGAATCCGTGGGAGGAACATTCATCAAAAAGAACATTACTGAGAGGCAAGTAATTTGTTCTTCTAATCACGTATTTCCTTCCACAGATTCCTCATCTATAAGAGACTCCCAAAGTAGTATCTAAATTTGGAGGGAGGAAACAAGGACACAACCTTGACCAGAAAACTCAGGAGGACTGCCCTACCAAAACAGGCATCCTGACCCAGGGAATACAAGCAGTAATACTTAGCAAACGTGTGCAGAGAGGCCCACGTTGAGCCTGTCAGATGTTCAGGACTGGGACCCCACCCTGGGTCAGGCACATCCTTCCCAGGCAGATCGTAGCATTCTGAAATGCAGAAAATGATCCACCTCGGCAGCGTATGTTTGGTCACAGCCCTGTCAGCTCGAGTACCAGCATAACCAACAAAAAGCTAGTTCTCTTTTACAGCCTCTCTATTACGAGACATGTAGAACGTGAGGACCCGCACCGAGCTCAGCCGATGGAATCGGAATCGTTCCTCTGCCCAGAGATGGAAATCCGAGACCACTTTCAGCAAAAAACAGGGTCTCACTGTCAAAGCTACCTTCTCCTTGGAGAAAACCACATGGTGAGGTAAAACAGACAATGCCTGGAGCTCACTCACTCGTCTCGCGGAAGTGATGGCAACCAGGAAAATCAACTTAAGGGTGAGCAATCTAATAGAACAGGAATGAAGGGCTTAAACGGGGCAAGAAACGTTAAAACTACATTAAAATCCCACGCCGCAACCACAAACTGGCAGGGAGTAAACTGGTTACACAAGCCCCGCAAAAAAATGCATTACAGTGAGGATTCTGAAAAACTAGGCCTGTTCCGGGGACCTCTTGAACAACGAAATAGCAGTGAGGCATCACTTTACAGTGCCATTCTGCAGGCTTACTTGGGCCAAAGACAGGATACAATCCAACACATGGGAGAAAGGGTCCAGATTGTTCTCCCGGCACCAAGCCGAAAATGTACACCATCTGCAGGAATAAAGAGACTTTGTGGAGGGTCTCCGAGCTGAAAGGAGTACACCGAGGATATTGTCTGACAAGTCCCACTCCCTGTATCTCAGCCTCTCAGTAACCAGGCATGAAGGTTCAGGCTGCTGAGATTTGTGTGGATCATCCGCCCCTCCAACTGGTAGAGCAAGTCCGCTGTCCTCGAAAGGCACCAAGGAGGGCAGATGGCCATGTCCAGCAACTCCAGATACCAAGTTCTCTGGGCCCAGTGTGGAGCGATCAGAATGAGCATGGTTCCGAACAGGCGCTATCTCTTAGAACTAGCGGAATGACAGGGATCGGTCAGAAACCATAAAGGAGGATGAATGTCCACTCTACCGTCAACGCTTCCCCCACAGCTCCCTGATGAGAAAAATTCCCTGGAGCAGAACATCTCGCACTGTCTGTTGACACTAGAAGCGATAAAGTCCACTTGAGGAGGCCCCCAAAAATAGAAACACCTAATACAGCTCCCACTTGTGGGAGGCCAAAGTCTGCCTGCTCAAGGCATCCGCTGTGACATTCTCCTTTTCTGGCCAGATAGGCTGCCGTCAGGGAGACCCTGTTCTCCAGAGCCCAGAACCACAGCTGCATTGCTTCTCTGCACAGAAGAAAGGACCCACCACCACCTCATTTGTTGACATATCTTTTCTTCTGTATTGTTTTACTTTCCCGTTTCTTTCCACTTTGCAGTGCATCCCTGGCACACTTTTCACTTTGCTGTGTTTTAAGATGGATTACTGAACTCTGACCTGGTGGGAGGAGGTTCAGAAGGCCAGTTTAGTTTCTTGGAACAGGGTAACCTTCTGGACAAGCCAGACTAATCAAGGCAGCATTGGTGGCGGTCAAGACTAGGTCTCAGGAGGGGCGAGGGTGACCGAAAGCCCAAAATGAGCACACAGTAAACAACACTACAAATTACTCTCAGTCGCGTGCATATATCAAAAATACATATACATTTATTAAAGGCCTTTTAAATCAAACACAAAGTAAATAGCAGCAATAACTAAACCAACATAACACTACTATAAAACATACATACAGTTACCAATGGCCTTAAAAAGTAGCACACAGTAAGGGTCCACAACCTGTGAAGAAAGGGAGCATAACAGTGCGAATATACTTTAGGCAGTCCTTTAGTTTATCAACCCTAACTGAGAGGCATTCCAATCCCCAAGCGTGGAGCCTTATAATCAAAAATACTTTCAGATGCAGATGCACGCGATTGTGTGGTTGGGCAAAAACAGGGTCTCTTGCAGGGGCTGTAGCAGCTCAGGAAGGCAGGTGAGGCAGTGAAGAATAAGTTCCCACTATTAGAGGAGGGTCTCTCCAAGAGGGCAGAACAGGATCCAAGAGTTGGGAATAGCTCGGTAGCACAGGCTATCTCGATAAAGAAGAAAGGCCCTGAGGGGAAACCTGTGTGTAAAAATGGATGGATTCGCAAGAAGCCACCGATAAGGGTTGCAAGTACTCACCGACACTCTGCCCACTCCGGACCAAACTTTGGCAGTCGAGTCCACTTCGGTTGCGGGTACAAATCCTGCAATTGTGCGGTTCTGCGGACAGTGCCGATTTCTCGGCTCCTGATGAAGGAATCAGCTTGAATCCACTGCAGCTCCATTCAGGGCATATGGGGGGCACAGCAGCAGGGCACCCTCAAAGTCTGTCACCACGGCTGGGTGACACAGCAACCACCTGCACTTGGGTTCATGCCTACTCTTCTAATTCCAGATTTAGGGTGCCTAGGTGTACGAAACGCAGCTGGAGAGTACCTTATACCCAATGCTTACGATCCCCAAAGTCTCAAGTGTCAACTCGAGATGGCGGCGGTTCCAGGGCAAAGGTCCCGTGCAAGCTGGTCAGTTTACGGGTTGGCCCAGGACCACTTCCGAGAAGACTTGTTTTCAGGTTATGTTGGAGGTGCCGAGAATAGCGGCTTTGCAGACCTTCTAAGCTCGATCAGAAACAGAGGGGTCCAGCAGGACAACAGCGGACTCAGGGTGCTAAACCTTACAGCGGTTCCTCCGCACGGCTTCCTGTTTTCAGGATACTTTTCTCCTATCCTAAGTTCGGGGAGAACTCAAGCGATTACCTGGTATGGGTGTTTGGGCCCTTCTCTTATCCAGAATCTCCTTTGTGCCGAAACAAAGAGGACCCAATGAGAGATCTCTTCACAGACAGCCATCCCAGACTTGGACCAATCACAGACCACAGTGGTCCCAGTCATTCCCAGCACACCAGACTCTCTGGCAGCCAGGATGTGTATTGGAACTAGACAGTCCAGCCCACATCCTGGGGGCACACACACAAGGGATGCAGAATCCCGCGAAAGCTTCGGTTTGCGCAGGGATCTGCATGACCAAAATAAGGGTTTTCCTGGGTCTACTCGACCTGTGGGAAGGCAAAGGGACAAGATGGCCAAAGGACAAAACAAAGGACCTCGTGGAATGGCCATTTTGGGGCCAAGCCACTGTCCAGGGCGAAATGCAGTAAACGTGATATGGACCACAAGAAAGGGTTAAAAATATATTAAAAATAACAGCTGCCACCAGCTGCCACTAGCTCTGTCCAAGGCACATTTGTGCTTCTACCAAAAAATCCTTCGAGGGTGTCTAGGCCCTTAAAAATGAAAGGAAGATCCCAGAGCAATGTACTGTAAGGTACTTTGTGCACTGCTAACATGTTGCTAAAAACTACTGGAGGTAAAATTACACATAAATGGAAGTCTTTTCTAGCATTGTGCACCATTGCACCTTCTTTTCTTACTTACTTTTGGGCTGCTCACACCCTTTCTTCTCCTTTTGGGCCACTGGCACCCTCTCTTTGCTTTCCTTCAACCTTCAAATGCACACTTTCTGTTTTTCAGGTTGCTCGCACCCTTTCTTCTACTTTTGGGTCACTCGCGCACCCTCTTCTGTCTTTTCCTATCTTTGCGCCACTCGTGCAACTTGTCTTCCTTGCTTTCCTTTTTCCATACCGCTTTCCACTTTCAAATCTCTGCACCCGCCCCAGCCACACGCACACCACTGGGTTTCTCTCTCTCCTGCTACGAAACTCACCCAGATAGCGCGGCGCTGGTGAGCAGCTTCTTCGGGTTCTGTGGGCAGAGGTCTGGGTCTCACCACCTGCCCCTCAGACAGACCCCAGACCGGCACATGTCCCAGGGGAACGAGCACTGGGCTGGACACGGACAATAATTAGGAACTAGCCTCACTCCGGCTCCATGGAAACATGGCTCCTTCGTCACGCTGCAACCCTCCAGCCACACAAGGTCAGTGTCCCGGCATCCCGCTCTCTTACAGACATTCCAGGCTTCTTGTGATGCAGCCTCCAGGTACCGACCAGCAACCCAGCTCGCCCTTTATCTCTGGCAGAACCACACCTTTTATACCCTGAGGGTCAAAGTGGAGTCCGGTGTGAATAGTTAAGGTAAACAGCCGGACCTTGCCTCACTTCATTAGTGGGGCAGCCTAGTGATGTAATGCGCTAAGCTTTTCTCTGCTCCTCACGGTTAGGTCTATGGATAATCTTCACTGCTCTCGATCACCTCTTCTTCGTCCCAGTACATGTTGGAAATGGTGAGGGGGAGATGGAATGGGATTGAAAATATCCCATAAAAGACGAGGGTGAGGGTTTTGATGTACAATGGGAAAAGGGGATATACCATGTCTCACCTTTAGGCATTCTCCTCCCAATCCCCAACGATCCTCCGCACATGGGATCCTCCCTCGATTGTCCATCCCAAGGGTCAGGATCCAAAAGCGATGACCCTTCCCTGGCCACCTGAATGGAGGATCCCAGAGGAGTAGGTTCGAAAAGACAGTCGTGTTTCACACAAGTGTCATGGGTCAGGAGGGACTTACACTAGGGAATTAGATTATTTCAATTAAATTTCAGTCCGAGTTCGCTTGACTTTCACAACAAAAAAGGTGTTCAAAACATTGACTTGAGAGGAAATAAGTGCCAACGAGGTAGACACAAATAGGTTGACAAACTGCTTAAACAATTCTCGCGGATGATTTAAAGCCCTGCTAATCTGACCAAGAAAATACAACTACAAACACGTTGCTTGAAAGAATCCTCACAGTTGGTGCCAGTTAGTGTGAGGAAATGGTGGCACAGTTTCTGAGGGGGAGAATCGGAAGACAGAGGACAGTGTTCTGCAGAGAACAATGTTGGCATTTCTGTAATTGGTGGGGATTTGATGGCTTGCACGGTTATGGTGGAAGCAATGGATGTTGAGAGTGGGAACCCTTTTGCATAAGTAAAGAGTGCATGGCCAAACTTTCCTCTGCCGAGCAGGAGACTGAGCATCTGCTGAAAGGGAGATGAACGCGATTCATGGAATCCAAGGTTGTGCTTGGTCTCAATTCTACATGACGAGCACATGGGAAAGTAAAGGACCACAGAACTAACAGGTAGATGGATCTCCAGTTTTTTTTATATTCCATTCCGTCTTGTGGTTTGTTGGCCCATCCCTCAAGTACACTGTTTTATAAGCCATCACACTTTTTGTTCAGTGCACAAGTTTGTGGTTTGTTTCTTGGCCAAATCCTTCATGCCTATCCTTATATGGCTCCTGCTACTACTCTTGGGCATGGTCTACCTATTTATATTTCCTCAGTATAGGGACACGTTGACAGACTATACCATTTCTGACTCCTTGTGGCAATGCAACACAGTTCCTCCAGTATTTGTATTTGGAGGATAATGTTACATAGTATTGAGAGCTGAATGATCTGTCCACATAAGTTTGAACTTTGCTCGATACAAGAACACAGGTTTCTGATTTTAAGTTCTTCCCACACCTCGAGTGTTGGGCTGGTAACATATCCGGAAATGTGTCAGATGATCCTTAGCAAAACATCCTAACCTTCTGCTCTACAACTGCACTCCCTGTTCAGACAGTCTGTTTTTGACTTCTGGGCTTGACAGTTCCCGATTTGCTATTCTGGTGTTTGACCCAGTGAAAAGATTTGAAGCTAGTCCCACATCCAAAGGCCAGCAAAGTTTAACTCGGTGGGCTGAGTGTTTATCGGGCCCATTAAACAACCATCTAACTATTTATCTTTGAAGTTGCCCCACAAATTACAAATAATTCCAAACATGCTCGGAATATACCTCCTTCCTGCACTCCGGATTTGTGGTCCAACTTAACAGATCTGCAGGCGAACAAACTGTTATGGATAATCTTTTGTTCCCTTGCTGCATCACCCCCTTCCAAGGTCTGTTGCTCTTGCACCCACTTTGCCCACGCCTCGCTCCTTTTTCCACCACAGGGTGGGGTCTGGACGCTGCCACAATACACTGGCTTCTGGACGGGCCGGGCACTCTGGGACTAATGCATTGGTATTTTGGCTTAGTGCGGGGAGCTTGTAACATAACATAAGTTCCTTTACTTTTTCCAAAATCTAAGATGGGAGCAAGCTATGACAATCAAATAATAACAGTCCTAGTGGAGTCTAGTCAAATAAACAGGGCCTATACTAAGAAAACCTATTGCCAATCCTTACCGCTATGCTACAAAAGAGGGGGGATAATGTTCACCAGAAGAGAAAAAAGTGTTCACAAAATGATAAATCAGGAAAAGGCGGGACTCTTGAGCACAGTACACTTCTGGGCCTCTCCGGCACGAGCTCATAGTTGCTTTTCTCTCTATCAGAACCTTCTGTGGCCAAGTCTCTTTAGTGCAAAGTCTATTGCTTTAGAGGGTCTGATATGCCAAAACAACAACACCAACAGTTCCTTCTGGTAATCTTCATATAGGGTGATTACTCTTCGCCCTTGGATACACCTCAGCCGGGCTCTGGTCCTCCTCTTAGTGTTTATCCTCCCTCAATCAGGCTCAGACCAACCATTCACTGTGGACATCCCTCAGTCGGGTTTATACTTGTCCCAATGTTTTTCACTTTGCTTCTTCACACTTTTCTCTTGACGTCCCTCAGTCGGGTTCCTTATTTGTAATTTTCAAAAAGTCTCAATGTCTTTTTAAACAACCACCTTTTAGTTAGGTCCCCCTCATCCCGGCTTAGACCTTCCACAGCACTTGCCAACACTTTAAACAAAGACTTCCGAAGGGCGATCACGTCTCGCTGGATCACTTTGTTAGCCTATGACATCGGCGTGTTTATTCACAATCACCAGTTCGCCCGGTTTAGTTTATTTATTTTTATAGTATATGAAACCCAGGGGTATCTAGGCGCTTTTACTTAAGAAAGTGGTTACAGTGCTTTAGGTTACAGAAAGGGAAGCACATGTGTTAATAACATCATGAAAGATCATGTAGAAGTAAAACAATACATGCAAAGTGCAAGAGATAGTTCAAGGTAAATACATTCGTAGAGCCTGACCTGATGTTACAAAGGCGACAGCACGTACATACAAATGCAAGAATCAATTCAATGGGCATAAACATGACCCCAACCGATATTGCAGGTCAGTAGCACACAGATGTGAAAGTAAATTCAGGGCATAAACATGGAGCCCACCCCATGTTGCAGGGCGGCAGCACACAGATGCAAGAGTCAATTCAATAATGAAACAGGGGTTCTCACCTGGAGCGTACTGATAGCGGACAGGGAGCAGACAGGGGCCTTTGTTCGTGGTGGGCCTCAGTGAGGGGTGCCGGCTAAAGCCTGCTGGTTCACCATTGGCTAGGAAAAGCAAATAGCCAGACAATAGGGATGAAGTTGAAGGACAAAGCAACATCGGGAAACTGAAGAGAAATAGGTGGCCATGATGAAAATGCTGCGAGGCTGCTGTAAATTCAGACTACAAACACAGGTCGAATCATTATTTGCAGCAAGATGCAGATTAATGGGTCAGTAGAGAAATGCCAGGCAAGTGCGGTAGCAGGTGCTAATTAAAAGACATTTTGCTAAATTTCACCCAAAAATATTTTGAGTACTATTTTTTCTAGCAAAACTCATGGCAGAGAGCAACTACCCTACGTGGTAATCCTACCTCATAAGGTGGCCAAGAGAGGCCTTGCAGCACCTCTGGGTGCGCTGATGGTCAGGCAGCATAGCAGGGATGAAGAGTCCTCGCACTACGGTGCATGTAGAGGGAAGATAGAACTTTGGGTAGCGGCCCTAGTGAGGGGTGCCGGCTAAAGCCTGCCGGTTCCCATTGGCTAGGAAAAACAGCCAGCCAACAGGGATGAAGTTGAAGGGCAAAGCAACATCGGGAACCTGAAGAGAAATCGGCGGCCATGATGAAAATGCTGCAGGGTTGTAAATTCAGACTGCAAACAAGGGTTGCATCACTATCTGCAGCAAGATGCAGATTAATGGGGCAGTCGAGAAATGCCAGGCAAGCACGGTAGCAGGTGCCAATTAAAAGACATTTTGCAAAATTTAACACAAAAAAAGTTGATTGCTATTTTTTCTGGCGAAACTCATGGCAGAGAGCAATTACCCTACGTGGTAATCCTACCTCGTAAGGTGGCTGAGAGAGCGCTGATGGTCAGGCAGCATAGTAGGGATGAAGAGTCCTTGCACTACGGTGCGTGTAGAGAGAAGCTAGAACTTCGGGCAGTGGGCCTAGTGAACGGTGTTCCCCTCCGCCAGGTGCAAACGCCTGTCTCCAAATTCCCTTAGTGTTGTTCACAAGTCTATAATCGGCAAAACCTCTGCAACGTGTCAAGGACTTTGGATTGTACAAGGGGTTTTGCTTGACCCATGTATGACCACCTTGACACCTCACGTCGGCCTTCCCTATGGCCTCTTGGTACTGGTATTTTCATTACACTTTTTGTTCAATACAGTCTCTTTGTTCAGGAGAGGGGTACCAGTCAGAGACCTCCGAACAAGCGCCCACGTGGCGCCGGACAACTCTACCTCTGGTATTCTCTTTACTCACAAGGGACCTCTGTCTTTTAATCTTCGTAATGTTGCCACTGCAACCTTGAACCTAACAGTTCGGCCCATTATCAGGTTCTTTCGACTCACCGGCTGTGCTGAACTCGTTGGTAATTGTTTCTTTTGCCGCTCGAGTCAAGGACGGTGCCACAATGGCAACCACGTCTCCCCACCCAGACAATCAGTGTGGGAGGTTTCCATGTACCGCTGACATCAGTCACACCATTCGCCAGCTGCGATTCCCTGTCTTATGTTTCTTTTGTCGGAGGCTTCGGGGGTCTGGGTTGAAAAGGGCAATGCCCTCCTTGACATCCTTTCAGGTCTCGCTGCCTTTATCCTCCGTTTGAACTGCCGTCCTGGAATAGCTGCTTCCTTGTGCATTTAGCCTTGCTCCCAGTGTGCTCTTGTGCTCTGCCTCTTATCACAGTGGGGAAGGGAAAGGGCAGTCAGGTGTGTGTAGTTTTCAGCAATTGCCCGACACTGCCTGACCCTTGTGTTGGGACATGTCAGGTAAATGCCCATGATATTAGTCTGTTGTCGGTCGCAGGGTGAGAAAGTGTTTGTGTCTGAAAAGGGTGGGGGGGCGGAGGGGGTGGAGTTTCTAAGTATCCTACTGGACAGGATGGGGAAAAGGTGTCATAAAGAAGGGGATACAGCGTCTCACCCTTCGGTGTCCCACTTCCACTCCTCGAAGACCCCCCATCCAGATGATACTCCCGCACTGGTCCACCCCCAGGAAATGGATCCAATAGCGATGGCCATGTCCTGGCCACCTGGATGACAGATCCCCGGGGACTAGCGGGCGAGACACCTTCAGGTTTTTCAGATGAAGGGTGAGCAATGTCCTCCATCCTAATTGGTCTCCAGCTTTATCTTTTCCCACGGGTAAGTCTGAATAAGCCCATATATGCAGCAGAGACAGGATATAAAAAAAGTGGAGATCAAAAGTATGAGGGCATGGGGAAAACAAAAGGCGGCTGCTGGCAGCAGTGCCAAGAGGAACCAGGATTTTAGAAGGTATAGAGGAGAAAATGAGGAGCAGAGGAAAGGGTTTTAGAAAGAAAATGATAGCGAAAGCAAGAAGAGGTTAAAGGGATTGGAGACTGGATATAAGAAGACAGAAGGAAAATTGAAATGGGGAAGAAGACCCTAGGCGAAAGAGGAGTATAGAGTGGAATCATGGAGAAAGCATAGGAAATTATATGATATGTCATTTATTACACGCCTGTACACAAGGGGACAAAGGGGAGGTGAAAGGACAACAGAAATGGAGGAAATGCAAGACTAACATGGAAGAGGCAAAGTTGAAAGAAAAACGTGAAGGTGGTAGAAGACGAAAAGTAGAAGAGGGATAGAAAGAGGAGGAAAAGGAAAGAGCAGAGAGTACAAATTGATGGAGATAAACCAAGATTGTGGCAGAGAAGAAGAGTGAGCAGGAGGGATTGTTAAAAGATGGAGAGGAGATGGGGAGATGAAAGTAAGAAAACAGATTCACCCACAAAAATGTAGAGGACTGACAGAAGAAAAAAAAGCTCATTGAGAAACGAAGGAACGGAAAGCAAAAAAAATTACAGAGGGAGTAAAACTGTAGATTGGAGTGGAGGGACGACTCGAGAGAGAAGGAGTGAATGACAGATGAAAACAGTAGGGAGTAGGATCCACAAAAGACCGGCGGAGTGACACATGTAGAGAAATTAAGTAGACAAGAGGACCAGAGTAGAGAAAATGAGGAACAGATAGACAGAAGGGTAATTTAAAGAGAGCGCAAGCAAAAGGTGATAAACAGGAGGAAAGAAGGAGGAAGAGCTTTGTGGAACATCAAGGAGGAAGAGACTGTCCGCGAAGAGGGAAATTGAAAAGACAGTATAATGCAAAGAGAGCTTCAGAGCGAAGATAAGGTACATAAAATCAAGGAGTAGGAAAAGAGAGAAGTAAGAAAGTGCTAAAGAGTAAGTAAAGAAGAAAACAGGAGATTAGGTGATTAACAAGAGATGGTAATGAGCGACACTGAGTAAAAGAGAACCGTGTGGCTACTGAAAAAGGGGATACAGCAGAAGCAGAGAACCAACAGAAATGCAAGATGAGAAGGAGAAAAAAGTATCTAGGGAACCAGCCAAGAGATCAGTATGGACTGATGTGTTATTCTCCGGATTTGTAGGCAAGCACCAGCGCTTGAGGAAGTCCAACTTCTTGGATGATACAGTACTCGCACATTGTTATGCTCAAGCAGGCTATCGTGTTGGGGGTCTGCCGGAGTCCCAGTGTCCAAGAAGAGCAGGACCATATCCAGGGATTCAACCTTTCCCCAGAAGTTTGGAGGTATGGACCAAGCAAGCCACAATGGCTCAGTACATCAGGGCTCACTATACCGGCCAAACTACTAATCTAGGAGAACCCATAACACAACAACAGTCACAACACAAAACAGACCACTATGGGGATGCCTCAAGTGAAATGTGAGACATTAAAACCCAAAGACTGGCAACCTCAGAACACCTCCCTTGGCCCCAGAAAAGCATGACCTATAGGATTCAGCCACAGTGATAGGGAGACACGTGGTTTATGCTCTTCTTGAGAATCACCTATTTAGAATCTCTTTAGTGGACTATCCTAGCTGAGATAAGTCTTAGGCATTATTCCGACCCCTCCCTAACTCAAAGACAAAACAATCCACCTTGGGAAATTAGATGTCATTCCTCGCTAGCAAGATTTAAACAAGCTTTGAAGGAATGACGCGTTACATACATTTTGGAAGTTCTTGAACAGCTTCTTTGGCTACAAAGTGCTATATAAGCAAGCCACTTTCATTACTGCTTCCTACATTCATTGGAGGCACCTAAAGTGTAGGATCTATCCTTCGTCCTATCTTACTCGGCTGACATTTACACACACACACACAAAAAGAAAGAGCATTAGAAAGCCAGCATTTAAAAAGTACTGCACTTCAAATATTGTAAATTACACAAAGCGAGCAGCCAGATAAATACACTCATAAAAGACAGGTTGGAATATACCTTATTTGAATTGTGGGTAACATATTAATTATCTACAGACAATAGCCCAAACGTATCACCCTAAAAGATAAGTAAAGTAACTAATCTGGAAGATATCTGTATACTTGTAACAACAATGTTATGGAAGATCATTTGTCCAAAGTACCTTTTGGGGAAACAATAAAAAATGTTTTTAACAAACAATATCCTAACCCTTCGAAATGTTGAACACAGCACCTTAAAAGTAGACATCAATACAGGTTTCTAAATGATTTAAGAAAAACCTTTTAAATATGTATTTTCTAAATAGAATACATGTATCCTCATAATAAAATCAAAAATACCTTCCGCTGCTGTTTTAAAGTCTCTTTGCTATCTGACCCACTTCTTGGAGTTTCCGGTCCAGTATTCTTAAACGCATTATCAATCTGTTCAAACTGAAATATTTGAATTGGTTTTATTGAATTCTTCAACAATTTTATTCTGCTACATTTATTGTTTTATTAGTACTATGAGGCCAATGACGGATGAATTCTTTACAATTGCCACGTAACTTAAAATGAAAAACAATAAAAGGATAGTAAAAACCACTTGCAGTTGTGACCCATGTAGGTCTAGTTACCCCTTTTTCTTAACTAATGGAAAGAACATACACATGATGCAGAACAAAATAAAGCAAAATAAAATCGAAAACCTGTGCACCTGCATCTTCATACTTACGTGGACTCATGCGTCAACTGGCTTCCATTCTTTAGGCCTTTTTCAATTTGTCAATCCACTGGGGTATTGTTTACATTGTGGCAAAGAAGGGTTGCATTCAGAAGGACAAAGAATATAACAGCTATGCCTATAAGTAAATTTAAATCACTTACCTGTAAACAGCGTTTTCCAGCACTGGTATCTACAAGAGTGGCCCATATACCACCAAGCAAAAAATCAATGATTTACTGTTGGTAAAGAAAGATTGACGCTAGGTCTAAGTGTTCTTGATCCAAAGGAAAAATTACTAGGGCACTGACCAAAAAGTCGGGAGGAATTGACATATATCACCGAGGTTGCATTAAAAAATTACTTTACAACAGTGCAGGGAAATGGAGACAGGACTGTGTAGGGGAGACAGCAACCAAGGTTCTGATGCTCACTGACAGTTTATCAGTACTCCGTGACTTAGCAGAATATTCATTGCACACATTCTTTAGTGCAGAAAAGAATTGCATACAAAATGAACCAACAATATCCATCTGTAAATGAGTTACAGATAGTATCTTTAGAAAAAAAAACTAATGGTTTATTTGGGGTAAGGGACGGGGTTGGCAGATAAATACAGTTTGCAGGCATTTTCCCACCCATATTTGACCTCTGCATTTAATTTAAACAATGGAAATTGTAAAAAGAAACATTCTGCATTGAAAAAAATAGCGGTAATAGTGATGCTGGAAATGTCTTGGAGGGACAGGGCCACCTTCGAGGGACAGTGCCTCCTTGTGCTTGTTCTCTACCCCCTTAAACTGTGTGTTCTGCCTAGTTTCTGCAGCCCTTCATGTTGTTCTTGGTAAACAGTAACCATGGGATACTCTTAGGGCACCCATGGGTAGCGGTACAACCCTGTACCCTAATCTATGTTTTTGGGCACATGTGTGTTGCCCACAGAGCAGGGTATGGGATTATGGCAGCGACGTGCTGATGTGACAGTGGGTATCCTCCATGTGTGGGATACCCAGGCCCTGACATAGGATCAATGGATTCCTACACAAAGGCAAGATGACCACTCGTAGCCCCTTGGTTTCCTTTGCATTACCCCCTTGTTTCTCCAAGTCCTGGGAAGCCGTGGCTCTGTCCCCTTACCCTGCATTGACCATATATGGCTCTGTGGCTGCCTCCGGAGAGAATGGCTGGAGCTTTCCCATGGGCTGCATGTTGTGGGTAGACCCTTGGGGTGGAGTCTACCCGAATGGAGTGCATAGTCAATATGTATTCTCTGTTGTGAGTGTCTGGTTTTGGTTGTGTGACAACGCCTGAACCACCCCAGACAAACTGCAATTAATGCAGGGAAGTGCACTGAAAGGCTGGGGAGTAGCCCCAATCCACATCCTGTGTTGCGGGTGTCTGGTATTCGGTGAATAGCCTGAATGCTTGTGAGCCTGATTGGGTGCTGCCTGCATGAATGCAGTTGTGTGTGACAGGCAGGCTGAGCCTGGCTCAGCCATAGTGAATGGGGAATAACAGGGGGTCTCACACTCACCTCCTTGCCAGAAGCTGTAACAAGAAACCTGAAGCTGAAGTTATCTTAAGTTTGCATCCTGGAGCCCAGCTGGAGCAGGAAGACCGCAGCTGCCAATCTTCAAGCAATCCGAAAGCTTCTGTGCTGACTCAAGGACTGAACCAGAGAGGACTGGGATAGGTGACCTTTTCCTGAGCTACAAGGAAACATCATGCAACTGCTGCTCTTCACCCGCAGTGTCCTGGAAGCCAGTCCTGTATGTCTGCCGTCCGCAGAAGGGATCTTCGTCGGAGTGCTTGAACGTCCTTATACAAAGAAGTTAATCTGTGTTGCCGAGGTTCCGGAGGAGTGTTCGGGACCGTTGGAAGCCAGGTTGCTGAGTATCGCCCGGAAGAGGGGGTACCCTGGCATAGTGCTGCATGACACCCGCAGCTGTGAAAGTTCAAAATCATTGAAGAATCCTTCAAAGGGCATCCCTGCAATGACATCTGTCTACTTACCTACGCTGGTGAAGGTCCAGGGTCGCTGTCACACAGTGGAGTGTCCGCTGGTGGGTTTCCCGCCACCAAACTCAGAAGAAAACGTCTCGAGGGTCCAGACTTGGTGAGGGTCCTGAGTCCAATGGTCGTATCCAGGTCGCCAGAAGCCATCCTGAGAATCGTGTTGAGGCTGCAGCACCGAAGAACCGAAAGTTGGTAAACCAAGAAATCCTGAAACCTGGCACCTAATTCTGCCACTACAACCATCACCATTGAAAGTCATCCAAGGGCACCCAGCGTCTTATCTTCTTCAGCCAGGCCTTGACAAGGTCCACAGCAAGTTTCACTTTCGTGGGACATCCTCAGCCAGATTAACGACCCACCATCTGAGACCACCGCGAAGACCAAAAGGGCTGCCTTTCTGACACTGCTTGGTTCCTTTCTTCTTCTCGATACCGACATCCCAGCAACTCCTTCTTCCAAGGGTCGTCCATCCTCGAGGGGTCCTAACGAGCAAGGCCAAGAAACTCCACCACTTTGTCTGCCAAGGCACCCAAGATACTGTGACAAGCAAGAGCATCATGAATCATCAGGAATCATCCAGCGGTCCCAGATGTAACGCTCACCTGATTCCCGTAGAGACGCCGGTCTTGACTGGGCGTATACCGTATCTTCAAAGGTGATGTGTAACACACGGCTGGCTCTTTGGGCTGGACCTCTGTGCACTGTATGTCTGACTCGAAGGGTAAGATGTCTGCATATAGAAAATATGGGATTAAGGAACTGGGTTATTGAAAGTCTCTCTCTTCTTCCCTTTCTCTTCTCCTGTAGAACCCCAAAGGTTAACGCTCTCACCTTAGGTAAGTGAACGCCATGCTCTCCATCTGCCTCGGGGCAGGGTGCTGTAACCAGTTTCTTCACTGGATAAGGGGAGCAGGCCTCTTGACTTCAGAGGACTGCTGTCCGTCGTTTACTGCACGAACGGTAAGTTTTGAGTAATTCTAAT
The DNA here is from genome assembly GCF_040938575.1 of Ambystoma mexicanum. NCBI lineage: Eukaryota > Metazoa > Chordata > Amphibia > Caudata > Ambystomatidae > Ambystoma > Ambystoma mexicanum. The sequence continues at coordinate 875,627,396 of NC_090936.1, forward strand.
GTCTTTAAAGTCTTTAGTAATGATGTTTCTTGTTTTGCAGGGTTCCGGCGATGGCGGATGACGGGCTGAAGTGAGTTGAAGATGGAGCCCGTGTGATGAATAGAAGCGCCTGGAAGCACGTAAGTAAGCGCTTGTTGCCTGCTTCACGATGCGCTCTAACTGTCTTTTTATTTTGCAGGTACAAGTTCGGAGCGGCTGCAGGGTGCCGGAATACCCACTGGGTTAGATGTGGAAAGGAGTAATGGCACGTGAGTATTAAAGTTCCCCAATGTCTTTAAACGCACCTTGTTTTGTCTTTCAGATGCGGGATGCAGCGCCGAAGGCTTCCGGAGCGTGCAAAGAGTTGGTAAGCTTTTGTCTTTCAGATGCCGGAATGCAGTGTGAGGCGTTGGTGACAGCCGATGGACCAGGTAAGTGAAGAGCTGTCACTGAAGACCGTAATGCTAACCTGTTCTTTCTTGTCTTTATAGGTGTTGCTGAAGACTGGATTCAGGATGGTAAGCCTTTTTCCTTAGGCCCAGGATCAGATGCAGAAGACACGATGAGCGTTCTGCTGCAGAGGATGCAGAATAACGCAAAGCAAGATTCATCCATCGGGTGTGGTTTAAATAGCCTCCTGTAGTGCTTAGGTGTCTCCTTCCACAGCCACGCCTAGGTAAGAAAAGAGTTCCTGCTTTCCAGAAGAGTTCCAATGTTCTGAATCTAGGGAGTGGCTCCTGCCCCACCCAACAGGAAAAGTAGTTCCAAACAGAAGAGGATCAGAGGCTCAACTGGCAGGCGAGTAAGCAGCATGGTCTGCTGCAGGTAAGTCCACCCAAGCATTATGAGCCCGGCCCTTCCAGCGCTGGGACTGGGCATATTTATGAGCCTGGTGCTACTGGCGCCAAGACTGGGTCCAAAAGGTCCCAATTGGGACTGGTTGGCACTCGGAACCTGGGTTATGGATCTGCTTCCAAGGGAGTTGGGAAAACCCTGACCTTTTGGAAGCAGAGATCATGACAGTACCCCCCCTCAAGGCCCCTCCCAAACCGGGCTTCTCCGGGGGTTTTGGCTTGTCAGGAAATGTTCGGTGAAATCTTTTGATTAGGCGAGGAGCGTGGACATATTCAAAGGTTCCCAGGATCTCTCTTGGGGGCCGTAGCCTTTCCAGTCAATTAGGTAAAATAGTTTAGATTTGGAGATCTTGGAGTCCAGAATGCTTTTGACTTCAAACTCGAGTTCTCCATCAACTAGGATAGGTTTTGGAGATTTAGTTAGTCGGGTTTGAGGTTGCACGGGTTTTAATAGAGAGACGTGGAAGATCGGATGTATCTTCATGTGCGGGGGCAAGTCCAACTTGACCGCTACTGGGTTTACTATGGTAGTGATGGAATAGGGACCAAGGTATCTTGGGTTGAATGTGCGTGGCCCTTTTAGAGGTAGATATTTGGTGGATAACCAGACTTGATCCCCTACTTGATATTGAGGGGCTTCCTTCCGATGTTGATCTGCTCCTTTCTTGTATTGTTCTTTAGCCCTTTGAAGGTGAGAAACAGCTTCCTTAAAGGCTTGGGTGATTGTAGAATGCAGGTAGTCTACTGCTGGTGTTCCAAGATCTTGGAGGGGATCCAACTCCGAGGTTCGAGGGTGACTGCCGTACAAAAGAAAAAACAGGGTTTTCCCAGTTCCCGAATGGACAGAGTTATTGTAGGCATATTCGGCTATCCAAAGGATGTCTTTCCAAGTTTTTTCAGTTTGTTGCAGCATGCAGCGTAAATACTGTTCCAGAGTTTGATTGGTCCTCTCGGTTTGTCCGTCGGTCTGAGGGTGGTGACTGGTCGATAGTCTCACATCAATTTGAGCCGACCGACAGCAACTTCGCCAAAAATGAGAAATAAATCGACTACCTCGATCCGAAATTAGAACCGAAGGAAAACCGTGCAGTCGGACGATGTTTTCGAGAAATTCTCGGGCCAGAGTTGCTGCTGTTGGCAAGCCTTTGAGCGGAATGAAATGCGCCATCTTGGAGAATAAGTCCACGATTACTAGAATCGTATTGTGTCCGGAGCATGGAGGTAGATCGGTGATGAAGTCCATAGAAAGCGTATGCCAAGGGCGAGGTGGGATGTCAATAGGACGTAAGAGGCCTGCTGGTCTTTCCTTTTGACTCTTGTTTTGGGCGCATACTCCACAGGACATTATAAAGTCTCTGATATCTTTTTTCCAAGACGGCCACCAGAAGTAGCGCTTGATCTTTTCTGAGGTCTTGGCCATACCGGGATGTCCTTTCATTAAAGAATCGTGATAACAAGAGATTACTTTTTTCTGTAAATCTGTGCTGGGTAGGTATAATTGTTCTTGGAAATACAATAAGTTGTCCTTTACTGCAAAGTCCTTTCCCTGCAGATGCCAATTCTGTATGTCTGCTGGAGTTACAAGTTGCCTGGCTTTATATCCTTAACTTCCTCTATGGATTCTGTGGCGATTACACCCAGAATTCTTTGTTCGGGAATGATTGGTACAGGTTTAGGGTTGATCAAGTGTTCTTCCACTCCCATCCGAGAAAGGGCATCAGCTTTACCGTTCTTTGTACCAGGTCGATAGGTAATTATGAAGTCAAACTCGGCAAAGAATAATGCCCAACGGAGTTGTCTAGAGGATTGGGCTTTTGCGGTTTTCAAATATTGCAGGTTTCGGTGATCCGTAATCACAGTAACGGTGTGTCGGGCCCCCAGCAGATAATGCCGCCAAGCCTTAAAGGCAGACTTGATATCCAGAAGTTCCTTGTCAGTAATCGTGTAATTGATTTCAGGAGGCGAGAATTTGCGGAACCAAAATGCCACGGGATGCAACTGATTGGTTACCGGGTCCTTTTGTGATAGAACTGCCCCCATGGCAAGGCTTGAAGCATCAGTTTCCACGATGTAGGGGAGTTCGGGGCGAGGGTGTTTTAAGATTGGTGCAGAGATAAATGTAGTCTTCAAATCCTGGAAAGCTTGTTCCGCCTCGGTAGACCATTCAAAACGTTTGTTTTTCTTTAACAAGGCAGTGATGGGCTGGACTATTCGAGAGAATTCGGGGATAAACCTGCGGTAAAAGTTAGCGAAGCCTAACATGCTTTGCACACCTTTTACGGAGGATGGTGATGGCCATTTGAGAACTGCATCGACCTTCTTTGAATCTATACGCACTCCGCCAGGTGATAATATGAATCCCAAGAATTCAACTTCAGTCACGTTGAAAACACATTTTTCCAACTTAGCGAAAAGTTGTGTTGACGCAATCTTTCGAGGACCATTTTCACGTGTTTCCGATGTTCAGATTCCGATGAAGAATAAACGAGGATGTCGTCAATGTAAACAACAACACACACATCTATGAGCTCTCTGAGGACATCGTTCATAAAATATTGAAAGGCGGCCGGGGCATTGCAAAGTCCGAAGGGCATGACCTGATATTCAAATAGCCCATACTTGGTGCGGAAGGCCGTCTTCCATTCATCGCCCTCTTTTACTCGTACCAAGTGGTAAGCTCCTCTAAGATCCAGTTTTGTATATATGCATGCTTTTCTGACTTGGTCCAGGAGTTCAGGGATCAAAGTCAACGGATATCTATTCTTAACGGTGATACAAGTTCTAAGGTCTCCTTCCTTTTTTGGAACGAAGAACAAAGCTGAAGAAGCAGGGGACTTGGAAGGACGAATAAACCCATTTGCCAGGTATTGATCCAGGTATTGTCGAAGGTGAAGGTTCTCGGGCTCGGTGAGGGCATAAATTCTACTACAAGGAGGAGTAGATCCAGGTATCAGGTCTATCTGGCAGTCATAAGACCTATGAGGAGGTAGAGAGTTAGCCTGATCCTTCCGGAAAACATCTTGGTATTCTAGGTATTCGGGAGGTAACTGGGGAGTCTCTGAAGAAATTGCTGCCAGTGCAACACCAGGTGGAGGGTGACAAGTAGAGACACATTCTGGAAACTGGACCGTTCTTGCTCGCCAATCGATCAGAGGATTGTGTTTCTCTAACCAAGATATTCCTAGAATAATCTGAAACTGAGGGGCCTTGATCACATCGAACACGATCTTCTCATGGTGTCCATCTTGACTTACTAGCGTCACCTCTTGAGTGGTATGCGTTACTGGCCCGGAGGCTATCTCCGTACCATCCACCGTAGTAATGACGTCCTTTACAGCCTTGGGACAAAGAGTTAGATTCATCCTCAAAACCATTTCATGATCCACATAATTGCCGATGGCACTGCTGTCGACGTAAGCTTCAATTGCATGTAATCGATCCGGATTATCAGGGCTAATGAGGACCATAGGTATCACGAAATGCGAGGTCACGGAACTGGTTTTCACGCTCGGCAAGAGGACCTCTATTCTTGTCGGGCGAGGTCGTTTCCCTGCTCAGAGTTTGTAACTTTGGTAACTGCAGCTCCTACTGCCTTCTTGGCAGGTTTCACCGGACAGTCTCGAAGAAAGTGCCCTGAGTTTCCGCAATAGAAGCATAATTGCAACTGTTTTCTCCTTTCCCGCTCCTTTTGTGTTAGAGGACCTTTCAGACCCCCTATTTGCATGGGTTCCCCGGAGTCTACTCCTTTGGAAGGAGTTGGCGGTTTGGAAAATACTCGAGCATCAAACTTGGAACGATCGGCCTTCCTGTTCTGCAGTCTGTGATCTATTTGAACGACTAAGTCTATATAGTCCGAACAATCTTGTGGGGGATTCACTACTTGGGCTAACACATCTTTGAGCTCTCCACGTAGACCTCTATAAAACAGCGTAATCCTTTTGTCCTCAGGCCATTGAGTTTCCACTATCAGTCTGTTGAAAGACGCAATATAAGCCAAAAGGTCTTGATTACCTTGTCGCAACGAAAGAAGCTCATTGTCCAAGGCCTGCCCCTGTGAATGTCTTGCGAACAGTTTTTCCATACTGAGCTGAAAAGCTTGAAAATCATGGAGGACCGGATCATCTTGATTTACTAGAGGGATCGACCAGTCTGCCGCATTGCCACTAAGGTACGAAAGCACGAAAGCTACTTTAGCTTGATCAGTTGGAAATGCTGCTGGCCGGCATAAGAAATGCAACCGGCACTGATTGATAAATACTGCAAACCTCTTTGGGTCACCAGAAAATCGTTCGGGCGGAGCCAGAGGTACATTCCCAGGTAGGTTGATCTGCACTGGATTCATAGAGGATGTAGAAGGAAGATTTCCCCCAGATGCGGGTAACGGGGTCTGTCCGGCTTGTGACTGTAGCAATTGTCTAGCGAGATCATCTGTTCGCTCCTTGGAAATAATCAGTTCCCTTCTTAGAGCGTTCGTTTCCTGACGGGCTGCATGCACTTCTGCCCTTAGTTCCCCAAGTAACTGGGCTAGCTGGTCGGTATCCGAGGTTTCATAGCGCCTGGACGGGAGTTTTATGGTAGGCTTTGCGTTCTGTAACGCTCACCTGATTCCCTTAGAGGCTTTAGTCTTGACTGGGCGTATACCGTATCTTCAAAGGTGATGTGTAACACACGGCTGGCTCTTTGGGCTGGACCTCTGTGCACTGTATGTCTGACTTGAAGGGTAAGATGTCTGCAGATAGAAAATATGGGATTAAGGAACTGGGTTATTGAAAGTCTCTCTCTTCTTCCCTTTCTCTTCTCCTGTAGAACCCCAAAGGTTAACGCTCTCACCTTAGGTAAGTGAACGCCGTGCTCTCCATCTGCCTCGGGGCAGGGTGCTGTAACCAGTTTCTTCACTGGATAAGGGGAGCAGGCATCTTGACTTCAGAGGACTGCTGTCCGTCGTTTACTGCACGAACGGTAAGTTTCGAGTAATTCTAATGTCTTTAAAGTCTTTAGTAATGATGTTTCTTGTTTTGCAGTGTTCCGGCGATGGCGGATGACGGGCTGAAGTGAGTTGAAGATGGAGCCTGTGTGATGAATAGAAGCGCCTGGAAGCACGTAAGTAAGCGCTTGTTGCCTGCTTCACGATGCGCTCTAACTGTCTTTTTATATTTTGCAGGTACAAGTTCGGAGCGGCTGCAGGGTGCCGGAATACCCACTGGGTTAGATTTGGAAAGGAGTAATGGCACGTGAGTATTAAAGTTCCCCAATGTCTTTAAACGCACCTTGTTTTGTCTTTCAGATGCGGGATGCAGCGCCGAAGGCCTCCGGAGCGTACAAAGAGTTGGTAAGCTTTTGTCTTTCAGATGCCGGAATGCAGTGTGAAGACCTCCGGAGCGCACGAAGAGTAGGTAAGCCTTTGTCTTTCAGATGCCGGAATGCAGCGCGAGACGTTGGTGACAGCCGATGGACCAGGTAAGTGAAGAGCTGTCACTGAAGACCGTAATGCTAACCTGTTCTTTCTTGTCTTTATAGACAAGGTGTTGCTGAAGACTGGATTCAGGATGGTAAGCCTTTTTCCTTAGGCCCAGGATCAGATGCAGAAGACACGATGAGCGTTCTGCTGCAGAGGATGCAGAATAACGCAAAGCAAGATTCATCCATCGGGTGTGGTTTAAATAGCCTCCTGTAGTGCTTAGGTGTCTCCTTCCACAGCCACGCCTAGGTGAGAAAAGAGTTCCTGCTTTCCAGAAGAGTTCCAGTGTTCTGAATCTAGGGAGTGGCTCCTGCCCCACCCAACAGGAAAAGTAGTTCCAAACAGAAGAGGATCAGAGGCTCAACTGGCAGGCAAGTAAGCAGTATGGTCTGCTGCAGGTAAGTCCACCCAAGCATTATGAGCCTGGCGCTTCCAGCGCTGGGACTGGGCATATTTATGAGCCTGGTGCCACTGGCGCCAGGACTGGGTCCAAAAGGTCCCAATTGGGACTGGTTGGCACTCGGAACCTGGGTTATGGATCTGCTTCCAAGGGAGTTGGGCAAACCCTGACCTTTTGGAAGCAGAGATCATGACACCAGATTAGTCTTGGATCTTGTGGAATCTCAGGTACTTTGGGGTAGGGGAATCTGTGGGAAGAAAAGTAGAGCATTATTGAACATTTATGGCCAGGCCTGTAATAGACAAGATAAAGGACACCTTAATATTTTCTTACATGTTGCCCAGGTGGAGGGATCCTCACACAGTATTACATTTATAGTCTGAGGGAAGCATTTTGCCAAAGTTCTAACATAGTACTAACTTTCTACATTAATATCTATGATCTGCACACTTAGATCCATGTAAGTGTATCGTCCAAGTGTGCCTGGGAATCGGGGACACTGGGGCTGCCTTCGCGGTTTCTACCTTACCACAGTAACAGCAGTGTTTTGTCTCAGTCTGGGCCTCATGCTAGATCGGCGACGGTAAAGCATTGTAGAGGGAATGCCTTGTACACACCTCAACTGCGGCTGTTTCAATATAGGTGGTTTACTGCAGGCCCCCGAGTTCCACATGGTCTACCAGTGATGTCCCAGACCTGACGAAGGCATGTCTGACTGAACCCCTCGCTGAAACGTCCATATTCTCGTTTCAACACAGCCACAATAGTCAAACAAGCTAAAGGCGGACATTGCCACTCCACATAAAACAGTGCATCTATTTGCACACTTTCAAAACTAGCAGATATTTTCCCTGCCAATTGGTTCAAAGTAGGGCATGATATGCTCTTAGCAATGCATTCTTTTTTCTCTATATACAATGCACTGTTTCTGTGTTCTTTGGCTCAAGATTTATAATCCAAGAACATTTATATAAATGAAAAACTATTTCAATTACTTCATGTATTTTCAAATGCATGTTTTTCTCTCAATGTAAATGATCATAGCAATGCTTTCTTACTCTTCATTAACTTTATATTTATTTAATTTGATGTGTCTTGTTATGTATCTGAAGTGTATCACTTATTTTGGGATAAAAAAACTTAAATTACAACAATATAGCAGAAAGCAAACATATGCTTTTCCTGGTTCGGGTCTGCTTTTTTTCTGCATTATTTACTGATATTGTGAACAAAGTATCTACGTAAAAACCAAACCATCTCCCTAGGAACGTATTTTCCTGTTAGTCTAAGAAGTTGCACACTGCTTTGTCATTCTTATGCTTTTTAATAACTTCCAGTAGTTGGTGCATTTTAACTGAATCTAAGTATCTTGTGGTACGACATACATGTACATATATTTACCATTATTAGGATAGTGTTGCCTGAGTACAAAGGGTGTTATTTAGCGCTACACGTATTTACTTTAACTTTATATTACATAATAAAAGAACAGTGTTAGCATAGAACAGTGTGTGGACATTCATTTTTGGGGGCTTGGGGATTCACTGCATCACCTCCCTTGAGCCTCAGCCTTTTATTGCTCGTTCATTCTACCATTAAATAACCTTGGCTGGGGTGCTCTGTGCCTGTACCCCAAACATATAGTGGGTGGAAGTACAGATACCACCCTCCAGTCTTTACACTGGTGACAAAGCAGTGGAACCACTGGTTTTAGGACTGTTTAGCTCTGTAGTATTGCTACTGCAAAATATCCACACTTTTTTTTTTAACCTTTATTTATTTGGCAACAAAAACAGCGTACAGTAGATCATAATCGGCATCTAGCCAGGTGAGTTTTTACAAACACAGCAATTCACTTTGGAATACACACCATGAAGCATCTGATGAACACAAGATACAGTTCTCATTGGTAAATCATAACCACATACAGTTCCATTGGACCGTTAATCGGTAGGGGGACGGTTGGCCAGGTAGGTTTTAAATTCGGATCATGAATCGCTAGGACGGGATGTGGGGGGTTATGACGCTATATGCAACTCCTCCGGGTTTTGGGCCCAGGTGAGTGCTATCAACCATGCTTTACTATTCGGCGGGATGTTGTTCTTCCATGTTTCATGTTCCATCTTTTGGCCAACATGCAACCTGTATTAACAAATCAACAGAGTCTCTTATTCAGGAGGTTCTCCCACATCCCAAACAACACACGCAGGGGGGAGCTTTCCAATGGAATGTTCACTATCTCCGACAGAGTCCCAAAACGTCTCCAGATGACTACAGGACCAGAACATGTGCATATGGTCAGCTTGGGCACAGCGGCATCTTGGGCAACAGTGATACAAAGCTTGGTACATTCGACTCAGTTTCCCTGGGGTATAATACAATCTGTTCAATAATTTATATTGCATACATCTAAATCAAAGTTTAGAGAAACATTATTGGTATGTACACACATTTGCTTCCATTTAGCGTTAGATAATTCAATCCCCACATTTTCTGACCAGATGCTCCTTGCCCTTGAGGTCAGGAGCAGTAGTTTATTCAAAAGCATTTTGTATAATGTCGAAAGGAGCCATCGGCTGCCCCTGGAGTTTGCAATATATACCACTTCCTTAGTTTCAGGATGTTCAGCTGGTAAGCCCGGCCATTGTGCCATAACAGCCGCACGTAACCTACAATAGTGCATAAGTACCACCCACGTGCCGACATGTTCCTGCCGCTAGGTTGGTGGAGAAATACATTTCCCATCCAGAAACAGATCAGCCATTGTCCTGTAACCTAGGCAACCCCAATGTACTGCCACCGCAGCGTCCAAAGTAGGTCAGAGACCCGGGAACCTCCAAAGTGGAAGCCATTTATAATATGCATGCACTGTGTCGTGCGCATCGCAGATAGAGCGCCAGGCTAGCACAGTGGAAGCCACTGGGTCAAATTGGCAATCATCCTTGTACTTGTGGTCCATAATTGGCGTTCTGAGGTCAGATCTACCTGCCGCTAAACGCTCGAGTTTGTCATGGGGGGGGGGGGTTTGCATCTTCTTGTCATACCAGTGTGTGGTGAACTGGGCCTGTGCCGCCACCCAGTATACCTCGAGGGTTGAGGCCGCAAGCACCCCCTTGTCATAAGAGGGGGGGGTCATGCAAATCCCCTTTTTCCAGACCGCTTCAGAGGGCCATAGAAATTGAGCACAACACGCATGGAGGCTAGCGAAGAAGGGCTTGGCAGGCCAAACCAGAACATTAGCAAATATGTACAAGAGTTTGGGCACTAACACCATATTTACCAGGGACAGTTTTCCAGCCATCGTGAGTGGAAATGCCTTCCCCCCCAATCTGGTCAGTCTGCCCGTCACAGTCCTCCACCGCTAGATAGTTATCTTTCAGAAGGGTGGATTTCACAGCGGAGGCCAACACACACAAGATATTTAATCCCATTCGGGGACCACCAGAGAGGATACCTGCCATACCGTTTCTTTGTACCATTGGTCAGCAGGAACATCTCCAACTTTTTATAGTTAATTGTGAACCTGGAAAAAAAAAAACTGTTGTATTATGTCCCAGAAAATCGGATCTAGGTTCGCCGGTGGGTCCCTTACGTGCAATAACACGTCGTCCGCATACAGCAAAACAATCTCGGGTGAACCGCTGAGGCGAATTCCGTGATGCCCGTGACAGGCGTGGATCATGTCACCCATTGGTTCAATGACCAGGGTGAAAAGGATCGGGAAGAGTGGGCAGCCCTGCTGGGTGCCCCTACCCAGTACAAAGGATTCTGTCAGACATGAAGTGACCAAAACTCTGGACGATGGACATGTATACAGCAGCTTGATCTAGCGCAGCATTTCTGGGCCCATGCCCATCTTTTCAAGCACCACCCACAGGTATTCCTACAAGACCATGTCGAAGGCTTTTTGAGCATCGATTTCCACTGCCTCTGCCGCCGGGTCTATACTGGCCATCACATCGAACAAGTGCCTAATATTGAGCGACGTGGATCTACCCGGGACAAAGCCCGCCTGATAATTGTGGATAATGTGGGGCATCAACTGGAGAAGCCTATTTGCAAGAGCCTTTGCATATATTTTGGTGTCCACATTCATGAGTGAGAGGGGCCTGTAGGACCCACACTCATTGTGTGGCTTGTCGTGTTCGAGTAGGATAGCTATAGTGGCATTGCGTAGGGATGCAGGTAGGGTGGACTCGTGAAAAGCCTCCTCCCATACCTCCAAGAGCCGAGGCACCAGCAGGGCAGCTTGTTCTTGATAGAATTCCGACGCAAGTCCATCGGGGCCTGGGGCCTTACCTCTGGGCAGGTTAGTAACTACTGCAAGGATCTCCTCCAAAGATTGGGGGATCTCTAGGCTCTCCCTGGTTTAGGCATTAAGACGCACAAGGGTATCCCCTCGAGAAGGGAATGTATGGACTGCAGACCGTGCACAGGGGTTGAGGCATGTAAAGATCCGTAGAAGTCATAGAACACATTGAGTATCTCATGGTCAGCCCATTGGGGATTCCCACGTGCATCAATGAAGCAGTCCACCTTGGGTACGGTCACATTCTGCTTTTGCCAGTCTAGCCGGCGTCCTCCCTGGTCGCTCCCCTTCCCCATACTTCCTGGCTGCTTGTAGCTGAGAGAAGTAACGAACCTCCCTCAGGGCATGAGCCTTGAACTGCTCCAATTCAGAGCGAATTTGCGCCAGCACATGTGAATCTGGGAGACGGAGTACTCCACCTCTAAGGACTTGAGCTTGGTTTCGCACAGGTGTAGGTCACCCCTGATGGCTTTTGAAACCATGTTGTCTCTGGAGATCAACATCCCCCTGATGTAGATCTTGAAGGCTTCCCACCACACGCCAGCGGAGGTTGCACCAGCCGTTTTACATGCAAAGAAGGTCTCTATATCTGACCTAATTTCGGCCTTGAAGACTATGTCCTTAGGAGCGTCAGATTTAAAATGCGAAGAGCAGCCAGATGTCTGGGTTCTGTCCGTTTTGAGCATCAGTACTATTGGGGAATGGTCAGAAAGGGTGCAGGGAAGAATTACAATGTCTGCTACCCTGCCCATCATTGACCCAGAAATCAGAGACACATCAATTCGGGAAGACATGTCGTGCACCGAGGAGTAGATGTATACTCTCGTGCACGCGGGTGTAAGAGGTGCCAAATTTCCCCCAGTTCCAAGTGCTCCATGTAGGCCAAGAGCTGTCGAGGCGCCTTTGACTGGGGCCTGGGAGCTACACTCGTCCTGTCCATGGTCTGGTCAAGGATCAGATTCATATCCCCTCTCCATAGGATCGGGACGACTACACAGCCAGTATTGCTGCTACATTGTAGAATTCCAGTGAGTCGAAGTTCGGACCATACGTGTTCAGCAGTAATAACTCACTCCCTTCGAGGATACAACGAAGGGTCACATATCTCCCCCCGGGAACAAGATACTTTTTCTTTAAGGTGAATTTCACAGATTTATGGACAAACATCATGACCCCTCTACACTGAGTTGAGTATGAAGTGAAGTATCTATTTACTCCCCAAGCTGGTGCAACCGCAAGGCACACCACCTCTTTAGCATGCGTTTCCTGCAGGAGGAGGGCATCCACTTTATGCCTATTTACATATTATCTTCCATGATTTCGTGAAGTTCCCCCAGATGGCCTTGTGTATGATACAGAGGGATTTGAATGTAATCTGTGCTCAGACCGAGAGCCAGTGAAGGCATTGGAGGCCAGGAGAGCTGTGGTCCCTGGGCTTGGGGCCAAGGAAACGTCTTTCTGCCATATTCGGGGTTAGCTGGAGGGGTCGCAGGGTGGAGGAAGGAAGAATAAGGAGGAGACAATTGCAGTAGTCTAGCCTGGAGAGAACCAGAGCACGGGTAACATTCAGTCTCTGGGGGAAGCTGAGGAAGGGTGGAGTCTCTTTGAGAAGAAAGAGCTTGAAGTGGGACTTCTTGACAATGTTCTGAATTTGAGGAGTCGAAGATGACTCTGAGATTCCTAGCTTGAGTGGAGGACCCATGGAGGAAGGCCAGAGTGTAGGGAAGAAGTATGGTTCAGGGGACCCAATAGGGAGAATCTCTGTTTTGCTGGCATTGAGGCAGTAGTCATTAGCAGTGCACCAGGACTGGATGGCAGAGAGGCAGTCAAGGCTGAAGGAGGGTGCAAAGGCATCAGTGGGAAATTTGAAGAAAAGTTGTGCATCATCAGCGTAGTACTGGAAGTTGGGGGAGAAGGAGGCTATGAGTCGTGCCAGCAGAGAAACTACATCCTCTTAGGTTTAGTCTACATCTTACTTACTAGTAGTATTGCCTACTTCGTGCCCACAGGGCAACCCAACAGTCATATCGTGGAACTAAGGCACTCCACCACACACGCTACTCCCCCCAAAATGCCAGAAATCCTACTCAGGCAGCACAGACTCAGAACACGCACATTCCCCATAGCATTCCTCTCCACACCCATGCAGGTAACACCTAGGAACTCACGCCTAGGTTTGCGCACCCATGCTAAGACCCTCTGCCCGCCATACACCATTACCCACAAGCGCCTTAACAAGACTCTGACACTCCTCCTAGACTTCACATGACCAATAAGCCTACTCACACTACCAAAAAGCTCATTCCAACTACCGACCTCAAACCACCACAATCAAAAAAGCTCCAACACCTTAAATGTGCTCTATTAAATGTTCGCTCACTCAACGCCCACGCTTTAGAAGTCAATGATATTATTACCAGCCAAGACTTAGATATGTTAGCCTTAACAGAAACATGGTTGCATTCTGCATCTGGCCCTACTCTCAGCCTAGCTGTACCGCCAGGTTACTCAATCTTAAGACAGGACAGATCAGCTAAAACGGGAGGTGGGGTCGCACTAATTTTTAAAAATTCCCTAGCCTTTAGACAGACTCCCACCACCGGGGAAGACACTACTGACATCCTCTCAGCCAAACTCAAACTCTCCCCTAAAGATACAGTAAACATTCACGTCATATATAGACCTCCAGGCCCTGTCAATAACTTCACAGGCATAGTCAACCATATCCTTGGACTTGGAAAAAACATCAAACAAACTTCCAAAACATTGCTTCTAGGAGACCTAAACCTTGGATACAATGATAAACTTGACAAAGCAGCTACCACTCTCGCCAGAAACCTCACAGATCTAGGATTCACACAGTTACTGCCCCGACCCATAATAAAGGCTGTATCTTAGACTGGGTGGCAGATCACAACTGTGGCTCCACCATCAACTCCAACACAGCCCTCCCATGGTCTGATCACAACTGCCTTCAATTCTGCATCCCCATATCCTTATACTCCAAACCACTTATACCCCCGCACCAGCCAAGCTAGCCAGAAGTGCCAAAAAACTTACAGCAGACAATATACGTCCCTTTCTCAACAACCCTTGCCTAGCACCTCCTTTCTCCTCTGACCCCAACATTCTAGCAGAGATCTTCAAAGACACCCTCACCCATGCCATCAACACCGCAGCTCCTCTTGAAAGCAAAAAAGAAAAAAAATCGTTTCACTCCAAAGGCAATATATGCCCCCCCAACATCATTAAAGAGTGTGCGGCACCCCTCACACCGATCATCACAGCATTCATCAACGCCTCATTCAAGACGGGCATAGTCCCTGACAGCCTTAATGAGGCATGGGTGCGTCCGCTCTTAAAGAAACCAACCCTGGATCCTGCCCAACCTAACAACTACCGACCCATTACAACAGTCCCATCTCTTTGAAAATCTTAGATAAAGCGGCACGTGTGCAGATACAGTCCTACCTGGAAAACAACTCTGTCCTAGGTATAAGACGGTCCGGATTCCGCAAAGGTCATGGCACTGAAAACGCTCTACTAGATCTGAAGAACCAAATCACCCTAATACTAGACAAAGGCAAGCCGGCCCTTCTACTCCTCCTAGACATCTCGGCGGCATTTGATTTAGTCGATCATACCATCCTCACGAACCATCTCACTCAGGCCGCACATTTCTCCAAACAAGCCACAAACTGGATCACCTCCTTCCTCGAAGGAAGAGTAATGAAAGTGTTCTCCAATATAGCTAATGCAGAGTCTACCACCATCAGGTATGGAGTCCCTCAGGGCTCATGCACGGCGCCTACCCTTTATAATTGGTTTACCAAACCTCTCTTTGATAAACTGGACGCACTTGGGATCACATACACCAACTACGCTGACAATACCCAAGTACTCCGCTCTCTCACAGGACTTTACCATCAGGACGCAGCCACCCTCCAGAACATATACGCCACCATCCAAGCATGGATGGCCACAAACGGCCTATGTCTTAACGGAGATAAGACCGAAATTCTCATCCTTGGTCAAAAATCCACCCTCACGAACCTCGACCCACTTTACACCAACCTCTGCATAGAGAATTGTGTCATCCCAGTTCTACCTTCTGTAAAAACACTAGGAGTCCACATTGACGCCTCACTCTCCATGGACAAACAAGTCAACTCCATTGTTTCTGCCTCCGCCCTGAGCACTAAGCTCATTAATGCCATCAAACCTTTCCTAACCAAAGATAATTGCCTTTCTATTGCCAGAGCCACCATTGGAGCCAAACTAGATTATTGTAATGCACTACTGGCTGGCACCTCCAACTCCAATCTCAATAAACTCCAAACAACACAGAATAATGCTCTAAGATCAGCTCTCAATATACCAAAAAGGGACCACATTGCGCAAGTCAGAAAGGCAGCACACTGGCTACCTGTCAAAGAGCGCATTACATTCAAAATACTTACCACCGCACACAAATATATCAACCTGTCTGCACCCTCATACCTGTCTGATACGCTAGCCAGATCTCTCTCCACCAGACCAACTAGGCAATGCCACTCCAACCAGCTTAGGGTCCCACGCATCAAACGAGCTAGAGCAGGTGGAATAGGTTTCCCTTACATTGCCCCTAAGCTATGGAACGCACTACCTAGCACGCTCAGAGCAGAAACCTCTCACTGCCTTCCGAAAAAAGGTGAAAACCACCTTGTTTAACTAATTCCCCTTCCTTCATGTCGTTTACGCTCTCCTCATCCTCTCCTCTCTTCCTCTCCTGTAGCTACTTCTCTTCTCTTGCAACCAAGTAATGATTTCAATGTATGTACAACTAGCCATTTTCATAGCTGTAATCTTCTCTTGCAACTAAGTAATGACTTCAATGTATGTACAACAAATCATTTTCATATCTGTAACAAGCGCCACAATGCCCTTTGGGCTGCCTGTGCACTAAACAAATGCAAATAAATAAATAATAAGTATGTTAAAGAGCCAGGGCAAAAGAATGGAGCCCTGGGGTACGCCACAGGTGGCAGAGTAAGAAGGGAGGAGAAAAGGTCCCGAATGGTTTTGGAGGAACGGCCAGTTAGGAAGGAGGTAAGCCAGTCCAGTGCCCACTCCGAGATGCCAAGGGTCTCATGGAGCCTTTGGATGAGGATGGAACAGCTCAATCTGTCGATTGCAGAAGAGAGATCAAGAAGGATGAGGACAGCAGGTGAGTTGGAGTCAAGAGATGCAAGCAGTTTATCATGGGTGTTCAGAAGAGCAGTTTCCGTGCATCTGGATGCTCGTAATCCAGACTGGTGGTCATGAAGGCTGCCTACAAGCTCGGTATGAGAGTTGAGTTGGGGGAGGGCCAGCTTCTCGAGCAATTTTCCCAGGAAGTGGGTGGTGGAAATGGGGCGGTAGTTGGCTGGGCAGCAAGGGTCTGCAGAGGGTTTTTCAGGAGGGGGGACACAAGGGAATGCTTGAGGGAAGATGGAAAAGAACCAATAGCAAAGGAGTGATTGCAGAGATCGGCCAGAGAGGGGTGAGAGAGGCAATATTTTGCTTGATGGTTCTGGAGGAGAAAGGGGCAACCTGTTTGGAGGAGACCTTCATGGAAATGACAACTCTGGTGACTGTCAGGTGAGACAGGAGTGAGTGAGTGACCATGCTGTTCAGTACGTCCTGAGTTTTGGAAGTGAAGTGGGAGGCAAGTGCATTGCAGAGGGCCGTGGAAGGAGTAGGGGCAGAGGATGCTGTGGATGGATTGGCAAGTTCTGTACAGATTTTGAAGAGTTCAGCCGTGTTCTTGGATGCGTTGGACGCTCGTGCCTGTATGTGGGTTTTATTTTGACACGGATGTAGGGTCGCTGGATCAGGTGGCATGCCAGTTTGGTAGAGGGTGAGCCTGAAGTGTGCCACTTCCGTTCAGCAGCCCTGCACATATGTTTTTGGTCTGCAAGTTCGGAGTCGTACCACGTGTTACACTTGAAGGCAGGTTTCAGGCGGATCCTCATGACTGGGACAAGGATGTCAAGGGGTGTTGGTGATGGACAGCTAGAGGTTGCTGAGGACAGAATCAGCAGAAACGTCTGTGTTGGGTGGGCAAGGGGAAATGAAGGTGGAAGAGAAGGCAGCAGCTGACCCTTGTTTCTTCGGACAGATGTTCGTGAACGAGGTTGGCAGAGCTTTATGTGGAGTTGTCATAGGGCCATAGGGACTTAAGTTGGAGATGAGGAGAGAGTGGTCAGACCAGGAGAGAGGGGTGGCCAGGGGAGTACAGAGGGTGAGATTGGAGTGAATGATGGCATCTAGAGCGTGTCCAGTAGAATGGGTAGAGCCAGAGGGAAGAATGGATAGGGAGGAGAGAGGTCAGTGAAGAGGGTGGTTGCTGTGCAAGGGGAGTCTAGGTGGATGTTGAAGTCACCTATTAGCAGCAAGTTGGAGGTGGTAGAGAGCACTCAGATAGGAAGAGAGAAGAAGTGCCAGCGGGCCGGTAGATGGTAACAATGGTCAAGGTGGAGGAAGGAGAGATGACCAATTTGCAGACTAGGCTCTCAAAGGACGAATAGTGCTGAGTGGGTAGCATGGTAGAGGGAATCCACTCTGGGAAGGTTAAGGCAACTCCACCGCCAGCAAGGTGGGGTTGAGGTTTAGAGGTGATTTTAAAGCCATCCGTGAGGAGTGAGTCAAAGGAAGTAACTGAGCTGGCATTGAACCAAGTTTCAGTGAGTGCAAGTATGTCCAGGTCAGAATCTTCAAGGAGAAGGCAGATGCCACAAGGACCCGCAGCGGGTCAACATTAACTAAGCAGCTGCTATGGGGCTAACTGCTCCCACATTGGCCCGCCTCCCAACAATAACACAGGATCACATATCAATATATATAAGTGGGGCGGTAGATTACAGTTTAGGTGCTATGTACTCATCTGACAGACAGAAGTAACTGACATGCAGCCAAAATCGGTCCAATCATAACCTCCTCCTGATCCAGGATCGGTATCCGAGCTTCAATAAACTTTACCGCCTCATCCGGGACCGTGACAAAAAACAATTTGCCCCGGAATTGAAATTTCAGGTGGGCTGGAAACAGCATTGCATATTGTATGTTACGATCCCGCAAATTTTTTTTTTACCCCAATAAACTGGCGCCTCTCTTGTTGTACTGAGAGAGAAAATTCTGGATAGTCTGGGAGCCTAAGCGCATTCATTCTCGTCCCAGGCGAGGCAGAGTAGATGGCCTCTGTCACAATAACTCAGGATCTTTGCGATGATGGGGCAAGGAACGTCCCCTGGCTTTGGCCTGGGGACAAGGACACAGTGGGCTCACTCAACTGGGAAAAAGGGGGACAACATTGGATCATCTAGAATATCTTTGAGGAGATTCTCCACCGCCTGTTGCATGCCCCCCGTAAGTGCATCTTACGGGACCCCCCACAATTTGTATGTTGTTCCTCCTTAATTGTGATTCCAGGGCATCACATTTATTCTTTACTACCTTCAATTCCTTAGCCATGGTTCGCCACTGTGACTTGAAGCCCCTGCACTGTGTCTTCCGTCATCCCAATCCTTGCTTCTGCCTCTGTTATGCGCACCCCCTCCTTTGCTAGTTGTGAGCACATGGATGCCACGTTAGCAGTGATGTCGTCCAACATCTCATGTACTGCCGCGAAGCCCTTGGCCATGGCTTCCATCATGTGCGTGAGGTCTGCAGGTAGTGCGATAATGGGTTGGACCCGATAAGACTGGGAGCTAGATAAGGTCACAGGGTCTTCCCGTTCCCGAGAGGCCACCTTGGCAAATTTGTCCATGCCCCCCTGTTTTCTTCCCGCTGCCAGCGCCTCTGGTCATGATGGGCAATTATGAAAAACCTGTGCCGGGAGGGGCAGATTAGTGAGGCACGCTCATCAGCTGCCCTCTTGGTCCCTGGACTTCAACCAGGCCCCAGACCAGAATCACCCACAGCTAGGAGCACTCCCTCAGTCAGGCCGCCCAGTGTCTTACTCCAGCCACCACAGGTCGAGCAGGCACCAGATTGTTCACTAGATTGTGCAGTACGGCCCCTGGCAGATCTGAGACCCCCAGTGGTCAATGCAGCACCAGAAGTACCCCTGATCCTGGCCAATGTCCCTTTATTTAGTCCGTTGAGTTCTGTGACTGTATCTCCAGCTTTAACTCAGCCCAGTATCTGAAGTAGGGCACTGTGTGGCCTGAGGGCCAACCGGAAGCCTCAGTGTGGACCAAGTAGCTGGCAGGAGAGCTGGTTGTTGCGGTCACACTCTCCCCGCTGGTGGGTTACAAACAGGTGCCGCCCGCCGCTCGCCACCAGTGTCAGTACTTTAGCACCAGCTCCAGTGCATAGGTGCCACCAACCACTCGCAGGTCCCAGTCGGCGCAGAGCCACAGGCTCCCGCACCGGCACTTAGTCAACGCAGCCGGGTTCTGCGATCAGTTGATGTCCATCCTCACCAGCGAGGCCTATGCGGTGAGAAGGATTTGGCCACCCGCTTGGTCTGTGCAGCGCCGCACAAGCAAGTATCTGTGGCCCAGTCACTGCTCCTCCACCAGCCGAGCTCTGGATGGCACAGCACACGCCCGGCTCCTCTTCCGCTGTCGCCACTCACACAGAGCGCTCCACTCCGCTTCAGAGCACCATACGCAGGTTTTCAGCACTAAGGATGAAATAATACCGCCTCCACCAGCTATTCTGTCAGGCCGCATTGCAGAGCTGATAAAGCAGCCATCTTGTCGGCTGCTCAACAGCACCTCCCGCCCCCAAACATCCACACTTTCTGAAAATGTAAGGGTTAGTGATATATACTAGAAAAACATCACTACAAACAATGGAACCTATTGCAAATGGTAAATTAAAAAGAATGAGCTTAGAAGCTCTACAAAGTTCTTGTGAGTAGAGAGACAGACTTTGAGGATAAGTCTAGGGTAGAGCTTATAGCTGCCCTTGTGGATTGCCAGGCAAATTGTTATACTCATGATGAATGGGGGGAGGGCTCTGATGGGTCTTTGTCCCTGATGAAATCACAGATGTCATCAATGGGATTGTCACCCCTCCCGTCCCTTCCATTCCATTCCAAAACCTAGCACTATTCCTCAGGGAGATGCCCTGGAACTTTCACTATTGAGGATGAAGTTAGCCTTTCAATATAAACAGTTAGAGACTGAAGCTGAGTTAAAGAAAGAGGAGTTGGCACAGCAGGTTATCTTCAAGGACACTGAATGCCAAATAATCCAACTGGAGAAAGCGAAGGTGGAGACTTCAGCTAGACCAGTTGAGTGTGTCAGGTATTCTGCCACCAAGTTCATGAAAGATTTGGTGGGTGCGTATGTGGAGAGCTCAGATATTCTCTACATGTTGGAAGCATTTGAGATGGCTTATGAGATCAATAATGTTAACCAACAGGATTGGGCTAAGTGCTTGCTAAGCAGAGTACCTCAGACTGGTTAGGACTGCATTCTGAAGTGGAGTGTGGGAGAAAGGGGCCAGTATGAACGCATGAAAGCTGCTTCGATTGCCAAGTTTGGCAAGACGCCAACCTAGTACCTGAAGAGGTCCAGGGATTACAAGAATGAGAGTATGTCTTGGGTTGATTGGGTGAGAGCGGCACATATGAATATGATGGGGTGGATTGATGTATACAAGGAAAAAAGGACTGATTTGTCTCGCCTTTTGAACATTTTTCAGAGGCTTGTTCACCAGAGCTGCGTCAGTACATTTCTGAGCAGAATATCTTGGACCCTTGTAAATTGGTCAAGTTCTCTGACAAATGGGTCTCCGAAAGGGTGTCCCCTAAGGATCCCAGGACAAAGAAAAAGGGACCTCTCCGAAACCTGATGAGTCCACAAAGCAGCCACTTGCGAATAAACCTAAACATTCCCCTTCTAAGGTCCAACATTCTAGTGAGGATAAGTCCAATGGGGGTGAGAGCAAGAATATTGGTTCTCCTACCAGTGGTTCCAATTTAGTTCCCTACATTCCTGGAACCTTTTGGGACTGTGGGGCCCAGGACCACAAGAAGAGTGACCCCAAGTGTAAGAGTAAGGCACTTGGTGTCCAGACAGTCAGCCTGACCTACCCCTTGCCCGAGGTAGAGACCACTGTTCTCACCTCTTCTCCAGGAATCACCTTTGGTGCTCCTGCAGAGATTTCTTTATTTTCCGTTGGGGCCTGGGACCAGTACTCAGAAATACTGGCTACTAGCCCACTTAATAACCATAGGTTTTTGAGAACCGTCCTCATTAATGGCCAGCCTGCCACTGGTTTGGGAGACACTGGGACTAGCAGGACAGTGGTGCACAGGACCCTGCTCAAGCCAGAGGACCATGTAGGTGCTCCTCTGAGAACCACCAGGTAAGCTGGTGGGCCTCCCAAACCTGCCCCTCCAGCCCTCGTCACTATCCAGGTCGATCACAAGACGGCAAAGATGTCGGTAATTGTACAAGATAATGTGCCTGCCCAGGTGCTGCTGGGTAATGAGCTAGCTGAGTTGGGTTTGGTTTCTGATGGGTCACCCCTGCTGCAGTCACTAGGTCACAGGCCAAACAGGGTCTGACTGATAGTCAGTTACCGAAGACAGAGGGGAAACCCAAGCCAAAAAGGAAGAGTAAGAAGACTGCTTCTGTATCTGCTGCTTCAGCAGCACCCACTGTGGTACCAGCACATGCAGGGCCCAGTGGTGACCCTAGACTCAACTCCTGAGGCAGAAGAGTGAGATGACCCTTCTCTGGGAGAGGCATTCACCCTAGAGGATCACCATGACCTCCAGTGGTTGTTTATGAAAGTGGGCCCTGTAGGACGGATTTATGTAATGGTCAGAGAGAGTGCCACTATCTCTTGAGGGTCTGAGGAACCAGGCCCAAGGACATGGTGAAGGGTCTAGGTCTGTTAAGATTTTCTGGGAGTGTGAGCAACTTTATGCTGACTCCACTGAGCCAGTACGTGGTGCAGTTAAAGAGGTTGGTTGTACATAAGGACTACAGGCCCTTCCTTTTGCAGTTGGCACATGGGGTGCCCTTAGCTGGTCATCTTGGCACGAAGAAGATCAAGCAAAGGCTCTCAGCCCACTTATTGGCTTAGGTTGGGTGTAGAAGTGGAAGCTTTCTGCAAGTCCTGCCCCACTTGTCAGTTGTCTGGGAAGACTGGAGGCAGTGTTATTCCCCTCTGCAGCCTTTGCCAGTGGTTGCCACAACATTTGAGAGGGTGGGCATCAACATTGTTGGTCCCCTAGAACATCCTATATCAGGTGGACACAGGTTAATCCCGGTACTAGTTGATCATGCCACCAGGTACCCTGAGGCTATATTACAAGTTACTCACCATAGTGACTAACATACTCCTAATCCATAGTCCCCTTTGCTCCATAATGCCTGGGCGTCGCTAGCTAGGGATGGGAATAGAACCCTTTTTCACACAAAAAAGCCTTTCCCCTTTAAAGTTAGATGCGCCAGGAGGTGTGGTACCAGGAGCGTGCGCTACATTGACACTGCCCTCCGGCACCACACCTCAGTCCCCTTTTACGTGACAGCCAGTTTAAGCTACTGACTAACTACTCTTTTTTTAGGGGGGGGGTGGAGGGTTGTATGCTGGAATGGGGGCTATGGACTAGGAGTACGTTAGTCACTACAGTGAGGACGTTGTAATTATTCCTACGTCCCATCCCCTTTCCTCCATACTGCAAGGGAGATTACAACTGATGTTTAGCCCTTAGGGAGGAGAGATGTCTAAAGACTTATGCAAATAGATTTTTTTAGCACTGGCTGCCCAAAAGCTGCATCCGACCGTGTTCTCCTGTGTAGACAATAGTGCTTGCAAAAGGCAGATGGGGATGCCCATGTAGCCGGCTTGCTGATGACCTGCCAAGGAGCATGCCCCTGGAAGGCCACTGTGGTAGCCTTTGCCCGTACTGTGTGGGCAAGTAGGTTTTCTGGACACTTCTTGATCTGGCCTTTGTAGGCCTTGTTAGGCAGAATCCTGTGGGAACACTGCAAAAAGATTAAGACTACAGGAGTAAGCAGTAAACCCAATTGGTAGCAGTCTGCACCACCCAGATTTACCTGGTAGCTGTGGCTGAGCAGGCAGACCTCTCTCAAGAAGCGTAGGGCAGTATATACAGTATACACAATAGGGCTAAAAACGCAGTAGAGCAAACAAACACTGACCAGAGCTTTGTATAAAAAGTATATAATTATTTATTTAAAACACACTTTAGGCAATATACTAGCACTCTAAATCAAAAGCAAGTTAAAACGCAGTCAGGTAATGTATACACACCTCCCTTAATAACTATTAGACAAGTCAGAATTAAAACACCACGATTTGTTAAACAGATGTGAGCACATAACCTGATGGCAATCCAATAGTTCAGTTAAAGGGAGAGAAAAAGGCAGAGCTTAGAAATAAAAACAGCTCCCAACACTTTTAGGAGTTCTCAGCAAGGGAAGAAGGGCAGTAAATACGGTAGAGCCAAAGTTCATAGGCCAGGCCCACTTTAAATGGAGCAAAGCAAAATGTGCCCAGGATCACACGGTTTAAAATGCACTAAAAGTCTTTGCAAAATGTTCAAAAGAGGTTGGGGTGATTCAAGAAGGTAAGGTTAGAAGGTCGGGGGCCAACCCAGTTGGCAAGCCAAGGATTTAAGGGTCACCTTGGGCAAACCGAAGAAAGGGAGGCCAGGCAGGACACAGTACCTTAAATAGAGAGGAAGCTCCAGCGGTGGTAGTTGTTCCTGGCAGTGGTTGCAGTTTGTTGTTTCGACCAGTGGAAGTGAGAATCTCATTGAGGAGGAAACGTGGAGTCGTTGCACTGCACAGGGATGAAACCAGCCGCGGAGTTCGTCAATAAAAGGAGCAGTCCTTTTATTCGCGGTGAAAGTGGTGAAGCTTGGCTATCCGGCCGCTGGGGTGCTTGGCACGGGCGATTCGACCAAGAGATGTCTTTGGAAGGGGAAAAGGGCGAACTGGTTGGTCCCACCAGCTCAGAGTAAGAAGACTCTTCCAGCAGAAGATCTTCTCTGGTCGTCGGGAAAGTGGTGAGGTAGTTGCAGCAGGGCTTCACCGATGGTGTCGTCGTTGCAGATGGCTCAGCTTCTTCCCTCTTCGGATTCTTAGGTCCTGTGGCAACTACTGAAGTTTCAGTCCCAAAGGCCCTGCTTTTATGCAGAAAAGCCCCCATTCAACAGCCTAGCTGTCACTCAAACATGCTAAGTGGTGAGCCGGGCGGCTCACCACTGGCCCAATCAGAACAGAGTGCGACTTGAGTTGCTAAGGCAACGCAGTCCAGGGTGCCAATTCCCCCCTCGACCCCTCCTGTGGAACCCAGACAGAGTGGCACCATTTGGAGGGCTTCTGTGGAGAAGCCGGCCAAAAAGTGGAACAAAGGGCTCGACCTTGGTCAGAGTTACAGAGACGGACACAAATGCCATTTTAGAAGAGAGTTCTGGCAAAAAGACCCAACCGTGAATTTAATATTAAATAAATAAACCGGCAGTATCTTTAACATTGCACCAAAAAGTGGTGCGTTTAAAATCAATGGGAAAATCCCATAGGAAATATTCCGGTGGCATATTTCGTGTGGTAACCACCGCCACCAGCCAAAAACTCGACAAGGGTGGATTAGACAGTGCCCCCTTGAAAACAGACCCAGGGGCAATATAATTAACCCCTTCCAGTACTTCCACAATATGATGGTTTGTACAGGTTCTGTTCACAATTTAGGACTAGTAAAGTCAATGGTGACTTTACATGCCCTGGGAGACAGTAGTCAGTCCCAGGGTATGGAGTCTATGTTTGGGGGTCACTATGACACCCCTGTGTTACTGCACTGAGGGTGCTGTGTAACACACACATAAAAAAATGGATGATACCCTCTGAGTAGAAAGAAAAACCCCATAGCCCATAAGCACACACAAGAGTCAAAGACACTCAAATCATGCCTAAGAGTGGGAGAAAACGAGTCTCACTCTTAGCAGGAGAAAAAACAAACCCCAAAAATCCAGCAAAGCTGCTGGGGGACTCACTAGGTTTGGGAAATTAGCCTTATAAAAGAATTCTCCCTAACAGGCCTCCTGAATGGCTGCCATCATCCATCTTGCTATGGATGCTTTAGATGCCTGAATGCCTGGCCTTGAACCACCGAACGTAATGAACAGCACATCAGACTTATGAAACTCCTTGTCCTGTAGAGATAAAACTTCAGTGCACTTCCCACATCCAGGCAATACAAGACCTTTTTCTGCTTCTGATTTCGGATTGGGAAAGAACGTAGACGGAACAATCTCCTCGTTCAAATGGAAAGAAGATACTATCTTCAGTAAGAATGACGGATGGGTGCACAGAATCACCTTAAACCTGTGGAACGTGGTGTACGGTTCCAAGGCTACCAGAGCCTGAATTTCACTGACCCTCCAAGCTGATGTGAGCCTAAGAGGGCCACCTTGATGGTGACTAATCTGATGTCTGTTGTAGCCACAGCAAGCACGTTTAACACCACATTGAGATCCCATGCTGGTTGAGGGCGCTTGACGGGCGGGTATAACCTTGTTAAGGCCGTAAAATACATCTTGACCACTGTGTTGAACGTGTAATATGACATGGTGTCCGAGTTTTTGTAAGCCCCAATAGCTGCCAGATAGGTGTGGCACGTGTCCACCTGCATACCAGACTTAGCAAGGTGCGCCAAGAATGACAGTACATGGTCGAGGGTACATGTCATAGGTCTGTGCCTTTGTCTCTTGCCCAAAAGAAAAATCTTGTCCACTTGCTCTTATAATGACGCCTGATCGAGTCGCTCCTTGCCTTCTGGATGATCTGCAAGTTCTCTTGCGCCAGCCGCAGATGGTGCAGTGTCACGTTCGGAGGAGCCAGACCGCTTGGGCTAGCTTCTCCAGCACCTGGTGAACCACTTGACCCACTGCTGTGTGAGGAGGGGGGGAGCACCTAATCAGAAGGGGAATGGGCCCCTGCGCCGCCAGTCCAAACAGATCCGAAAACCAGGACGTGACTGGCCACTGAGGAACCACCAGATTGAGACGAAGGCCCTGCACCTCCCTGAGCTTACACATGACTGTATCCGAGGTGTTCGCGGGAACGCATATGCCCAATTTGTCCCACTGCAGGTGAAGAGCATCCCCCAGCGAGCCCTTGCCCTGGCCATCTAGGACACAAACTGATGGCACTTCCTGTTGTGCTCCGTGGCAAATAGGTCTACACTAGAATGGCCCCCTATTCGAAATATGTTACAAAAATTATGCAGACATATCTGCCATTCGTAGTTCTCTACACCCAGCCTGCTGAGCCTGTCCGCTTCCAGGTTGGAGTCCCCTGGAAGATGGGCTGCTGATGGATGGATATTGTATGCGATAGCCCACTCCCAAATCTGTATGGGCAGCGTGCACAGGATAGGGGACCTAGTGCCCCCCTGTTTCTTGATTTAGTACATACATGTAGAGCTGTCCGTTTGAACACAAACTGCCCTGTCCCTTACTAGCGGCAAGAATGGCCTCAGTGCTAGTTGTATTTCCTTCAGCTCTAGCACATTGATGTGGTTGTCCTTGTCCGACCATAGGCCGTGGATAGAATTGATGTCCAAGGTGGCCCCCCCAACCCTCCTGGGAGGAGTCGGTTGTGAACGTCAATGCTGCTTCCGCTGCAAAAAAGGCATGCGTATAGATGCATTTCTCTCCAGTTTCCACCATAATTGATACTGGCGGGGTTGCGCCGGGGGGTTGGTGACTGTGGTAGACTGGGAGTCTGTTTCCTGGTTCCAGGAGACTGCCATGTACAACTGAATCCTCCTCATCCTGAGCCTGGTATACAGGAAGGCCAGGAGGCATGCAGCCATGATGCACAGCAGATACTGGAACAAACAGGCGGTTGTAGCCGTTCTGCTAAGGAAGTGGCCGATGGACACCCTCAGCGACTCGATCCTTTCTGCCGTAGGAAAAATCCTCTGCTCTCCCATGTCCCACAGTAAGCCAAGGAAGACCAGGGACTGTGTGGGCTGCAACTGAGATTTGCGCTTGTTGATGGAGAACCCCAACTCATACAAGATGTCCATGTGCTGGTGTGCTGTTGAACTGCACCTGGCGGTGTCGCTTGGATGAGCCAGTCGCCCAGGTATGGGTAAAGATTGTGGCTCTTGGGCCTGAGAATGGAGGCTATAGCATTCATCAGCCTGGTGTATACCTGAGGGGCTGAGTTCAACCCTAATGGGAGTACCTTGTACTGGAAATTGCAGCCCACCACCATGAACTTGAGGTAAGCTCGATGGGGCTGTCAAATCAGGATGGTCATGGGAATCCTTGAGGTCCAGGGAGCACGTCCAATCTCCCCCATACAGAGACTTTTCAATCAGCGATGGCAGTGCCATCTTGAATTCTTGAAGGGGTAGGAATAGGTTGAAAAAGGATAGATCGAGAACCACTCGCAGTCCTGTCTGGTGGTTCTTCCGAATTGCGAAAATTCGTGAATAGTAGCCCAATCCTCTCTGAGAGGGTGGGATCTCCTCCACCACACTACTGTCGATAGGAGTCAACATTTATGCAAGAACAGTATGAGTCCCAATCTGTAGGAGGGGAGGGATAGTGGAAGAACAGTGGGAAGCGGTAGCTGGAACCCATAGGAAACCACCGAAATGATCCATGGATTAGTATAAAAGGTGTATGCCGGGCCTGAATATGAAGGGTATACCTGCCCCCCACCAGAAAGCTGTGGGCCTCGATGCCCTACTCATTGCTTTTTGCCACCTGAGGCTGGTGTTTAGGAGGGGGACTGGAAAAATCCCTTGTTAGAGGTCCTCTGCTGCTTGCGTCTATGAAGGCTGGCCATCAACCATGACCTGAGCTCATCTCCTGCACCAAGTCACTTGGGTTCCACATCAACAAACACTACTCCTTCAAGACACACATAGCTAAGAAAACCCGGACAGCCTGGTATCAGCTCTCCCTCCTGCAGAAAGTCAAGCCTTTCCACTGTCCGGACAGCTTTAGATCCACTGTTCAGGTACTGGGTCCCATCCCACCTGGATGGGGGCAAAGCACTCCTTGAAGGGCTCCCCTTGTCCTCCTCTGTGCCCCTGAGAAGTGTCTACATGTGGCCGCACAACTCAAGGGTCTAAGCAGATGCACCATCACCACCCCAGGCCTCATCGACCTTCACTGGCTCCCACTGCACGGACAAAACACCTTCAAGTTTTGCTGCATCATCTATAAGGCAGTGGCCCTCAGGTCACCCAGCTACCTCACGGAGAAACTCAGCATTTCCGGCAGAACGTGCGCCGCCACCAGCCAGAACACGTGCAGACTTGAAATCCCCTGCTGCAAGAAGGAAAGGACCAGAAAACAAGCCTTCCCTGACTACACCCCAAGACTGTGGAACCTCCTCCGTGTCAGCATCAGACTGGCTCCTACAAGACCTACCTCTTCAATGAGTCTCTCCTCCTCAACACCCAGGCCATTCGTTATCCATTGCGCCACCTGACTCACAAGATGCTGCCCACCCCTCTTCTCCCTACCACGCGGTACTGCTGTACCCCTCCTCTGTGTACCTCTGTATCCTATCACCCGATGTATATCTGTTCTATTACCTCTGAAAAGTGCTCGGTTATGCACCTGTAATGCGGAATACCTCTGTAAAGTGCTCTGTTATGCATCTCTAATGCGGAATACCTCTGTAAAGCACTCTGTTGCTTCTTGAAGCTAGGTCCGTGCTGAAAATAAAGGGTGACCTGTCCGGTGGGCGCATTCTGCTCTCCTGGAAGCCTCTGAACATTCTCTCTGTCCTACCTTGTTTGTGCCTGCTCAAAAGACTTTGCGGCCGGGTTGGCTGTTGCGAGCTGGTTTACTTTTTATTTATGAGAATACTAAGAGTACATATACTCACTGAGCTCATAACAATTAATAAACAAAAGCCCCCTGTTTTTAATCATGAAGTGGAGAAAAAGCGGACACGTGTTTCGACCACAGGTCTTTTTCCAGGCTTATGTCACTTCCTTGGACCCAGTCCTGGGTAATTGTGTCCACTACAGAACCTGCTAGATCATTCAATGCACATATATTGAGACCACTGGTGCGGTGTTGTGTATTTCAACTATATATGCTTGCCATTCTGCAGAAATAATGAAGAGACCAAACAGCAAGCGTATATAGTTGAAGTAAACAATACCGCACTAGCATTTACTTGGGCACCAAGTTGAGAAGCTGGCTCCCAGCTGGGGGCCACAACGCCACTACACGTCCAACTCTAGCCAGGCTAGGGGAGTGGTGACCATGATACATAGATCCGTCACATTCACATTTAAGAACGCAGAGATTGACCAAGAAGGTCGCTATGTCCTGGTCCACGGCAACCTAAAAGAAATGGAAGTACTACTGATAAACATATATGGCCCTAACGTAGATGATGTCGGTTTCTACTCTGCACAGTTTGGAAAATTGGCCAATTACCCTACAGCACACCTGATATGTGGGTGCAATATCAATACTATTTTGGACACACAATTATACCGCACATCAACCCAGCCCAGGGCATGGACTAATGCTGCTCGTAGAATACTAACTCATATGGACGAATTAGGCCTGCGGGATGTCTGGCGCACCTTGCATGGCACAAAGCAAGCATACACATATTACTCCTCAGTGCATGATATGCACTCTAGGATAGATGTATGGTTAATAGCCCATGAACCCCTAAACTGGATCACTAACACTCAGATACATCCCAGAACGTACTCAGACCACTCCCCCATTCAAATAACGCTAAAGATCCCGGAGTTGACATTACATCGACCCCCCGTGGAGATTCAAACCCGCAGCACTGGCGGATCAAGTCTACAAAACAACATTGACCCAACACATAGAGGAATTCTTTGAGCACAACAAAGGCTCAGTGACAAGTCGGGCAATGCTGTGGCAAGCTTTTAAAGTGTGCATAAGGGGAATTCGGATTGCTGAAAGACATCCGTCGGGAACTCCAACGGCGAGAAAAAGACATCGCTGATATGCAGGATGGGTATGCCCGAAACCCAGCCCCCCAATTGGGACTGGATAGCAAAACCCAGGTAGATGATTTTGGAAAGCGGCGGAACGTGAGATCCGCTACTTTGACAGGCCCACTGCCCCAAGGCGATACGGGGCGCGGGATCGCCCAGGTAGACTTTTGGCAAGAATGATAAGAGGCAAACAGGGGCACACAACCATACCATGTATAACACGCCCAGACGGGGTGGTAACCACAGAACAGGCTGAGATAGAAGACACATTCTATGATTTTTACATGCAGCTTTACTCTCCCCAAAGCACAGCCTCCAACCATGAAGTGGACCAGTACCTCACCAGAATACCGACAACACTCCTATCTCCCTCCGCCAGGGAAGCACTAGATGTCCTGATCTCGGCATCTGAGATAGCAAAGGTCATTAAGGCTCTCCCAATGGGCAAGGCACCGGGCTTGGATGGCCTGAGCGCTGAGTTTTACAAGGAGTTTGCCGGACTCCTTGTACCTCAATTGCACGCTTTGGGTGGAGGCCCAGGAGAAGGGGGAGCTACCGGAAACCATGAGGGAAGCTATTATCACCCTGCTACTTAAACCCAGGACCCTCCCCAAACCCCCCCCAGCCCCCCCCCCCCCCGAGGACTGTGGCTCATACAGGCCACTAGCATTGACAAACACTGATGCCAAGATCTTCGCTAAGATCCTGGCCTCCTGGTTAACGCCACTTATGCCACACATGGTCCATGAAGACCAAGCGGGCTTCGTAACAGGCAGGTCCATGGCGACAAATATTCAACGCTGTTACAAAATACTTGCAGCGGTTCCGAAGGAACTGCAAGGGGTGGCTGTAACACTGGATATGCCTTCGACACGGTCTACTGGTCCTTCCTGTTCAGGGCCCTCAAAAATTACGGGTTTAGTGACAATTTTATAAAGTGGATTAGGGTGCTTTATATGCGTCCTCATATGCTAGAATATGTATCAACGGCACACTATCGGAAGTGCTTGAACTTCTGGCAGGCACACGTCAGGGCTGTCCATTGTCCCCCTTACTATTCGCTCTTGTAATAGAGCCATTGGCAGATCTGCTTAGGGCCAAATATGGGAGATTAAGCGTACCACTGGAGGGAGATAATCACACTATATGCTGATGACATTCTGTTATACTTAAGGGACCCCCAAGGCAATCTCAGTGAAGCTCTAGAGGTGATTAAAACCTTCAGAGAATATTCAGGCCTGATACAGAATACTGCTAAATCAGAAATCTTTCCCTTAACAGATGCAACAATTCAACCATCAGAGCGCCACAGTCTTCTTTGGAGCCCTGTGCATATTAAATACCTAGGAGTACAAGTAGCTAGAAGGAACAAGTCACTTACCTGTAACTGTTGTTCTCCAGCATGGGTCTGGCATGGATTCACATGCTCATGAATATTCCCCGTCGTCAGGCTGGGAATCCCCGGTAAAGAAAAATCAGTATCAGTTTCGTTTCTGATCTGTCTTTCGTAGTAGTAACCAATCACTGATCTCTGCGTCATACTGACCACAGCCAATGACTGCCCTCTCCCTAAGCCCCGCCTCTGGCAGCCATCTCAGATTTGGTAGCACGTGAAGTGGCAGTATGACCAAGTGAAGAGCCGCAGAGGGGTAGGCGGGAGGGTTTGTATGTGAATCCATGCCAGACCCATGCTGGAGAACAACAGTTACAGGTAAGTAACTTGTTCCTTCTCCAGCATGGGGTCTGGCATGGATTCACATGCTCATGAATATAAGAATACATAGCAGTACACACATGCACAACCACGGGAGGTGGCAAAAGGCTCAACATTAAGCAATACAAAAACTCAACATTAAGCATCTCTTACCTCCTCACCAGGCTCACCTTAAGCGAACAGGTTGCGCAGCACTGCTTGGCCGACCCTGGACTCGTCCCTGGAATCCCGATCGATTCAGTAGAATCTCGTGAAGGTGTGCGTCGACCTCCACGTAGCTGCCCTGCAGATGTCCAGCAGGGGCACACCAGATAAGAACGCCGTAGTAGCAGCGATCGCTCTGGTCGAATGGGCTCTCGGACGGCCTGGCAGCGGTCGGTTTGCCAATCGGTGGCAGTACAAGATGCAGCCGGAGAGCCATCTGGAAATAGAAGACTTCGAGAGAGCCTTCCCTTGATTCACAGGTCCAAAGTTCACGAATAGCTGTGATGTCCTCTGAAAACTCTTTGTGCGGTCCACGTAGAACTTCAGCGCTCTAGCCACATCCAGCGAGTGCAAAGTCCTCTCGGCCGGCGACGAAGGAGACGGAAAGAAAACAGGTAACACCAGGGGCTCGTTAAGATGGAAGTCCGACGGCACCTTGGGCATAGTGGTGCGTCCTAAGCAACACCCTCGAGGCATGGAAAGTCAAGTACGGTGCTTTGCAGGATAGGGCCTGGATCTCTCCTACTCGTCGTGCGGAGGTAATGGCCACCAGGAATGCAGTCTTCCACGACACAAAATTCATCGCTGCGGAGTGCATCGGCTCGAATGGGGGCTCCATGAGCCTGGTCAGCACCACGTTAAGTTCCCACGCCGGGGCCGGGGCTTTCACCGGCGGGAACGACCGGAACAGTCCTTTCATAAACTCTTTTACCAGTCGATGGGACCACAGGGACGTCCGTCCTGTGGTTCTGGTATATCTGGAGATCGCCGCCAGATGAATCTTAATGGAGGCATGGGCTAGCCCAGCCTTTGCCAGCGATAGCAGGTACGGCAGCACTGAGGGGCCGTAATCCGTAGGGGGTTGATCTTCTGTGCCCGGCACCAGATAGAGAACCTCTTCCACTTATGACCGTAGCATTTGAGAGTCGAGGACGCCCTGGCCTTTGCAAGAACCTCTCTGCAATCGGCCGGTATATCGTAGCCTCCAAACTCTAGCGCTGCAGGAGCCAAGCCTGCAGGTTCAGCGACGCCGGGTCGTGGTGGAAGATGGCGCCTCCTTCTCTGGAGAAAAGGTCCGCATCCGCCGACAGCTTGATGGGAGGGGACGTTGATAAGTCCAGAAGGTCCGGGAACCAGATCTGCCTCGGCCACACCGGTGCAACGAGGATCATCCTGCACCGGGACCTCTTGAGCTGGTTGATGAGTCGAAGCAGCAACGGCAACAGAGGGAACGCATACAGGTATAGGCCGTCCCAGGGGAACGGGAATGCATTGCCCATGCTTCTCGGGTGGGGAAACTTGCTGGCGAACCTCTTGCACTTCGAGTTCGTCGCTGTTGCGAACAGGTCGATTTGGGGTTTGCCCCATCGGCGGAAGAGTTGATCCACCTGATCCTGGCGCAGTTCCCACTCGTGACACGCACGCAGCTCCCTCCTGAGCGAGTCGGCGATGGTGTTTCTTTCTCCTGCCAGGTGGAAGGGAACCAGGAACATCCCCTGGGCGACCGCCCAGTGCCACAGATCCTGCGCCTCCTTGGATAGGGCTGGGGATCTGGTGCCTCCCTGCTTCTGTATGTAAAACATTGTCGTGGTGTTGTCCATGAAGATCCGCACCACCTTGCCCTTGAGAGACGGGAGGAACGATTTGAGAGCCCAGAACACGGCTCGGAGTTCCAGGACGTTGATGTGCAGGAGCCTCTCCTCCGGGAGCCAGAGGCCTCTTGCGTGGAGATCTCCGTTGTGGGCGCCCCAACCCTCCAGGGAGGTGTCCGTCGTCACCGTCTCCTGGTACGCCGGCGTCTGAAAGTCCTTGCCCGCCGTGAGGTGCGTTCGAACGCCCCACCACTGAATCGCCTGCCGAAACACCTCGTTGAGGGGGACCCTGTCTTCGAAGGTGCCCGTCGCTTGCATCCAACGGGCGTCGAGAAATTCTTGAAGAGGGCGCATCCGTAGTCTGCAGAGGCGCACCAGGTAGATGCAAGAGGACATCATCCCCAGGAAGGACTTGATGGACCTCACCTTGGCCACGTCCGTGGCTAGCAGGCGCTGCACTTTGCCTAGAATGGTCTTCGTCCGTTCTTCCGACGGTGCCGCCAGGCGCCTCACTGTATCGAGCTTCGCTCCCAGAAACAGGGCCACCTGCGACGGCACCAGGTGGGACTTTGGGTAATTTATGGCGAATCCCAGGTCCGTGAGTAGCTGGACGGTCCTCGCAGTGTGTTCGACGGCGAGTTCCCTCGTCCTTGAGTGGTTGAGCCAGTCGTCCAGGTAGGGGTAGACGTGAATCCCCTGCAGGCGCAGCCGCGCCACCACAGGTGCTAGGCACTTGGTAAAGACCCTGGGGGCCGACTTCAATCCGAACGGCAGTGCTCTGAATTGGTAGTGGCGTCCCTGGACGAGGAACCTGAGGAACTTTCGGTGACTTTTGAGGATGGGAACGTGGAAGTATGCATCCTCCAGGTCTAACGACGATAGAAAGTCGCCTTCCTCCAGCTGTCCCAGCACGTGCTGGAGGGTGACCATCCTGAACTTTTGTGACCTGATGTATCTGTTCAAATGACGAAGGTCCAGGATGGGGCGCCAGCCGCCTGTCTTCTTCCTGATGAGGAAGTACCTTGAGTACACCCTGGAGCCCTGGAGCCTCTTCGGGACAAGCTCGATGGCGCCTTTCCTGAGCATCGCCCGTACCTCCAACAGCAGTTGCGGTACGTGATTTTCCTTCATGGCCACAGGTGGAACATGAGGGCACTTCTTCAGGAATTCGATAGAGTGTCCTCTTGCCAGGGTATCCAGCACCCAACGGTCGGTGGAGATGGACTTCCACACGCCGACGAACTTCGTCAGCCGGCCTCCCACCGGGGTGCTTCGGTGGGGGCCCGAGGCCACGGCCGGTTCAGTCCTGCTTGGAGGTGGTGGCCTTGCTGCCCTGGCCACCTTGCCGACGGTGGCGAGGGGCTCCCTGCTTGCCGCGACCCCTGTAGGCCTCCTGAGACGAGGAGCGTGCCGCCTGGCGGTAGGACAAAGTCACCGCTGGAACCCTTGGAGGCACCCTGTCTGCCTCCGGAGCTCCGAAAGGGCCGTCGTTGCTGAAGGGCTCCTAGGGCACAGGCCGTCTCCGTCTTTATGGCTTGGAGGGATTCGTCCACCGTCTTCCCGAACAAGTTGCTGCCATCGAACGGCATGTCCAACACCCTGGTCTGGACGTCCTGACGGAAGTCGGTCGCCCGGAGCCAACCCCGTCGTCGTAGGCAAACACCGTTGCCCAGCTGGCGGAACCCGGTATCGGCAATATCGGTTGCCACCGTTATGGCGTGGTCCGACGCCACCTCGCCTTCTTGAAGTATTTCCAGGTCCTCGGACCTCTTGTCGTCTGGTAGGAAGTCCAATATGGGGGCCAGCTTAAACCAGAGCTCCCTGTCGTAACGGGCCACGATCGCCAGGGCGTTGGCCGCTTTGATCGTCGTCGCCGCTGACGAAATGACCCGCCGCCCCATTGCGTCCAACTTCTTTCCCTCAGCGTCCGGCGGGGAATTCGACGTCGAGGCTCCTGACCCCGCCGCTTTCTTCTTCGCCGCCGCCGAGACGACTGAGTCTGGCGTTGGCTGGGCCCTGAGGCACAGGGGAGCGGTTTCGGGGACCCGGCACTTCTTCTCGTACCGGTCCCGTTTGGCTGGTGCCGTGGAGGGGTTCTTGAGAACCGACAGGCCCTCCTCCCAGATGTCATTGATTAGAGGCACCGCGATGACAGTCTTCCTCTTGGCCTCCCAGTGCTGATAGAGGAAACCTTCCTTTTTCTGCTCCTCCGGGCAGAGCTGGAACAATTCGGACGCCCTGGCGATCATGGCGTGGAATGAGCCAATCTCGTCGGACGGGAGACCCGTTCCGCCGCCGTCGCCCTCAGAACCCGTCGTCGAGCCCGTCGCACCGTCATCTCCCGACTCGTGGGAGGATGAGGAGGGAACTGTGGGCCTTACGGGGGCGAGTGGAGGAGAGGGTTGGGTCCTCTGTCGTTTGTTCTGAGGACTTCGCGAAGGGCCAGGTTGCGGGTCCTCCCGTCTTGGCCGTGGTAATCTCGTCCTCATCTCAGAGCATAAGGACTGGATCGCCGACAAAATGGCCGCCGAGCTATCCTGAGGCCTAGGTTCCGGCTGCGCCGGAAGGGAAGGCTGCTCTTCCTCGCCATCGTCGTCTTCCTAGGTTATCTCCCAAGGATCTTCCTTACAGAATCGAACCTTCTCGAATTGGACTTCGAGATTCCTCACGGCCTCGGTCAGTTCCTCCTCCGAGGCTGACTCCAAGCTCGAGGAGGCTACCGTGCCCCCCCTCGCTTCTTCCATCATGGTGGCCATGACGATGGGCTGAAAAGAGGATTCCCTCCTTGGCGGCAGGGAAACTCTAGTCCCGGAGGCAGTCTCCGCTGGCGGGGTCTCTGCCGGCTTGGCCAGAGTCGCCGCAATCGCCTCAATAGAGGCCTTTGCCTGCTGGGTAGGGGCCTTCACCACCTTAGATGCGTCCCGGGCCTTCTCCTTAGGGGGAGGGGCGACGCCTCGCTCCCCCTCTTCTGAGATCAGACGGGGCTTCTCCCGAAGCTTACCCGGGGTCTCGGACTTCCTCTTCCCCGAACCAGAGCGCTGGCTCGTGGTTGACGGTGCCGGGGAAGGCGCGCCCTGCCTGGCGACCGAAGAGCCTGACCTTTCGGCGCTCCCGGAGCCAGCGGACTCACGGCGTTTGGCCTGGTGTTGGGCCCCCGTCGCCGGGGCGCCCACACAGGACTTAGAAGCCCGCTCGGACCCTTTCTTCTTCTTCTCACCCGTTGAGCTCTTCTCCAACCAGCTGGCGAGACGGGATCGACGGTCCCTCATGGTCCGCTCCGACAAGTTCTTGCAGAACTGGCAGTCCTTCTCTACATGAGTCTTGTCCCCATGAAGACAGTAGAGGCATCACAAATGTTCGTCCTCCTTAAACACATTCTGCAGCCCGCATCCAGGGCAGCTGCGAAACAGCTTGGGTCCGGGTGACAAACTCGCATCCTGGGCCATCTCGAAGTAGGCCGCGAATCTTCTGGAATACTCCAAGAAGTTGATTCGACGAAATCTTCACCCTTGAGGGGCATAGGAAAATCCTGCAACGGGTAGCCGTTAACGGGAGTAGAAACGGTGGAGCTTGAGGCTCGATTAACCGAAAAAAATGTGAAAATTCACCTGAAAAAGCGCGAAACACGCAGTAAAAGCTCGAGAGCTAAGCACGAGGACTCCCAACACTTGAACGTGCGGTAAAAATCTGAAGATGGCTGCCAGAGGCGGGGCTTAGGGAGAGGGCAGTCATTGGCTGTGGTCAGTATGACACAGAGATCAGTGATTGGTTACTACTACGAAAGACAGATCAGAAACGAAACTGATTTTTCTTTACCGGGGATTCCCAGCCCGACGACGGGGAATATTCATGAGCATGTGAATCCATGCCAGACCCCATGCTGGAGAACAGCACAACTATCCAGCGCACTGAATTATAGGGCCCTTTCCGATGCTCTTTGTGTAAAGATGGAGCAGTGGAAATCCCTTCCAGTTTCAATGATGGGCAGGATCGCTCTAGTAAAGATGATCATTCTACCGAAACTTTTCTATTTGTTTAGTACCGTACCAGTATGGCCGGTTAGAGCACTTTTTTCGAAAGTAAGAGGCGCATCTACCTCGTTGGTTTGGAGCGATCAGTCAAGATTAAACTGGCGAGTATTAACAGATCAATATCCACAGGGAGGGCTGACGGCACCTGACTTTGAGGTCTACTACTTGGCTGCTCAGGCGCACTACGCGGCTCAGTGAGCAACCGACTACCTCGATCCCAAGATGCCTGCAAACACCATCCCGACCCCGAAGGCGATAGAGCATTTCCACGGTCTAACGAGAGTGTCCCTCAAACGCTATAACAGCGGACCCAGCATTAGTAACGAGTACAGCCTGGGCCAAACTAGCTGAAATGCAGGGAACAGAGGTGCTATATCATCCAAGTCTGCCACTCTGGGGCGCACATTACATACCACCCACGCTTGATCATGAAGTCGCCTCACACTGGGGTGCTAGTGGCTTCAATCAATTGGGTGACTTATTCCCCGACAAGAAATTTGTAGAATGGAAAGCAATTAGGAAGACGACAGCAGGTGACACGCCGAAACAAAAAATTTACTACATGAGAATGAGATCATCCATAGCGAAGGTGTGGAAGACATTCCCACTAGAATAGACAATACACCTAGGACTAGGATACATGTTCACTGCAGGGAAAGGTAAAATAACCTCAACACTGTACAAATTTATAATAGCTAGCCGACCCCCAACAGTACATGGAGCCAAAAAGAAGTGGGAATTGGAGTTAGGTCACCCAATCACTGATGATCGATGGGCACTGATATGTGGGCTAACCAAACATTTCATGCAACGCACGATACAAGCTGATACATTACAAGATCATACATAGGGTACATTACACACCTGTTAAATTAAAACGTATATACCCTACAGCGGACAACTCATGCCCCAGATGCGGCTCTGAGGAAGCTGACACCCTTCATATGTTCTGGTCATGCATGCACTTGGAGAAATATTGGGCCGATATATGCAGTGTGATGGATGAGATGGCGGATCAGCCTATTGAATGGTCCCCAACATTATGCTTACTCTGAGCCACGGAGAAAATGAACCCTACGTGGCGGAAGTTGTTAAACTTTGGTTTACTATTGGCAAAAAGGGCGATACTATTCAAATGGAAAAGTAAGAACCCACCCACCAGAAGTGATTGGGACAGGAATATGCTCTGGGCGAATGACAACAAGGAGGCATATATAGAATGAATACATACTGCAATGCAGCCAAGGAACATATGGGATAGATATAAACTGTACTAAGCCAACAGTATGAGTGATGAAGATGATGTAACTGTGTAATAACGCTATATGTTTGATTTAAGTAATGAGGACTCGACAGGTGTCTTGGGTAACTTGGTAAAGTTTGATCGTGTATTGTACCTGTGAAGTTAAAATAAAAATAAAACAAATAAATAAATAAAAACAGGGGTTTGAGGCCGACCGAGGGAGATCCAGGGGTGAAGCTATCATCTAAACTTCAAGTAAGAAAAGAACAAACATACATTAAGGAATATGATACAATCAGCATCCAGAAGTGGAGAACCCGGGGTTAAACAATCACCCTATCTGACCTTTGGATAACAATTGAGAAGGGTCAGTGCCCAGAAGAGGGGGACACAGGGGTCAACCATTATCACCCTAAAGGAACGTTCATTTGGTTAAACGAATGTTTGTTTTTGTTATTTGAACACATCAGGCCCCAAAGGCAAGAGACTTTCAAAGGAAATGAGACTTAGCCATTGATGCGCCTGAGAACCACCACTGGAACTGTCATCTCGTGCTCCAAAGCTCCAACCTTACCCCTGCACAAAACGTGGGGAAGGGAGACCTAGGCTACCACATCTTGACATTATTTGAGAACACTTCTTTCTTTTCTTGAAAACTATCCCACACCCCTTTTTGTAGTAGCTATAATGTTTGGCAATAGGTTATTTAGTAAAGGCTCCTTTATTTTGACACAACGCCACTAGGACTGCCTTATTTTTCATTTTATGGTCGACGCTTGCTCCCATCTTAGATTTAGGTCGAGAGTAGGCATTTTTCCAACCTGCACACAGCATTCAATGTTCAATAAACACCCTTGAATTTTTACAATCTAAAGTGCCACAAAGCGGAGAGTCCCCAAACATTCCTTTCCTTCGGAAGCTTTTACGATGCATTCTAATCATTAACCAGTCTTTCACTGCTGAACTTAAATAGCAAATTGTGACAAACAGTTCAGGGACCATTCTTCCACCAATGGTTAAAAAGGGAGTGGTTGGTGATGATGTACCCAATATTCATTTTCCTGTTGAAGCTTTCTGGGCAGATTTGGTGATTTTGCCAGCTCCTGCAGCTTAACTAAATGGGAACAACTGAATTTGAGATTGTTTAAAACAAAAGTTCATACAGAATCTTTTTGGGTTGGTGCTGATGTTTTATGAATCAACAAAGAACCAAGTGGTATTCATTGTAGGTTTTATCTGCGGTTAAATCTAGGCTGTTTTACTTAGCATATTATTGTGACCAAATAGTGTACAGTGACATAGATGCTATCCATATTTTAAGTGACTTATCAGGTTGTGTGCCATTTGTATTCACAGTAGAATTACATAAACAATTACATGGTGTAACTTGTTGACTAATCTGCTTTAGACGTCATGCTGTTAAATATTTTTATGGAAATAAAAATGAATGCCACTAAAAAAAAAAAAAAAAAAAAAAAAAACACCCTTGAACTGTGATCACTTGTGTCTGTCTTACTTTTTGCCACCACCAGTTCCTTACAGCGGGGACGGATGGGAGGGGTGATGAGGAATCTGCGGGAGAAGAACCCATAGAAAGAACATTCCAGTGAGTCATTTACCGTTCAATGGATTGCCTTTCTCGCATGGATTCCTCATCAGGTAGACACCCAAATCAGTGAAACAATGGAGGAGGGCAAAAAGCTCACAGTAAACGGTGTTGTATAACAGTCCTGCCGAAAAGTAGGTCAGCCACCCAGGCAACGTCTAGGCTGTAGTGCCTTGTAAAAGTATTGAGTGAGGACCAAGCTGCCGCTCGGCAAATGTTCCTAACTGGGACTCCCCCTTTGCAAGGCTGTAGATGCAGAGACCCCTCTGGTCGAGTGTGCTTGGATGCCAGGAGGCAGTTGCTTGCCAGCGGATTGCTAACATTCTGCAATGCATAGGATGATCCATCGGGAAAGCATCTGCTAAGTCACAGGGAGACCTTTTCTGGCCAAAGAGTAGACCACAAATAATTGATTAGTCTTCTGATATTCTGCCGTCCTTGAAACATAAAAACTCAATGCCCTTTTGGGGTCCAACTGATGGAAGCACTCCTCTTCCTTAGCCTGGTGTGGGGGTGAGTAAAAGACAGGAAGATCTATAGCCTGTGAAAGGCGAAACTCTGATACCACTTTCGGAAGGAACCCAGGCCTTATCTTAAGCAAGACATTTTTGCGAAATACCCGCAAAAATGGGGGTTTAGAACAAAGGGCTTAGCTGACCCGTCTGGCAGAAGTAATGGCAACCAAGAATGCAGTTTTCAGAATAAGTAGCAGCAAAGAGCAAGAGTGCAATGGTTCAAGGGAGCCGCCATCAGGAAAGTCAAAACCAGATTTAAATACTAATCTGGGACAACAAAAGGAGTCGGAGGAAATGTATTCACAAGACCCTTAAGGAATTGGGCCATAACTGGCATTGTGAAAAGGGAACCTCGATCCGGGGACCTCGAATACAGACAAAGCCGCCAAATATCCCTTGACTTTGGTGACCTGAAGGCCTGCCGAGGCTAGTGACAGAAGGAACGCCATCACTGTACAGCTGGGGAACGAGATAGGGTCAATCTCGCATTCCCTGCACCACGCCTCAAATCTTCTCCAACTGCATGCATACAGGGATCTTGTAGATGTCTGCGTGCAGCCAGCAACTAGACTACCTCCCAGTCATCATATCTCATCCTCTCAAGAGCCACGCATGTAGGTTGAGGGACTCGGGTTCGGGTGACGCACCATACCTTCCACCCAGGTTAGGAGATCCAAGCGACGAGGCAAACTGAGAGGTGGGCAGGTGGTCAGATCCAGAAGGTCTTTGAAGGTTCCTCAATGTGCCACTTTGGGACTTTCATTCAACACAGAACAGTGTCTTTATCGGTTCTCCACTCGACTCACCGGATGTGATGAACCGCTTGGCTATCTTCATATCGGGAGTCAAGGCTGGTACCACGGTAGTAGGCATCTCCATTGGTCATGCTTATCAGCGTAGGCATGATCCGTGCACCGTTGACATCTGCTGCAACACACTTGAGCTATTGTCCGCGATCTTCCTATTCCTTCTGCGGAGGTCTCGCAGGTCTAGGTCGGAAAGGGCAAGGTCGATTCTCTCATTGTCAGCCTCTCAGTATTCACCACCTTTCTCCTCCTCTTGAACTTCTGTGCCTGGATAGCTGTTTCATTGTGCTGTCTACCTTGCACGTATTGTTTTCTCGTGCCCCACCTTTTAACCCTATGGGGAAGGGCCGTCAGGTGTGTGAGATCCTGATCAATAGCGTGACCCTTGTGTTGGGACATGTTCGGTAAAAGGCTTTGGTGTTTGTCCGTCATCTTTCGTGATGTACAAAAGTGTTTATGTCAGAAAAGGGGGCGGATGGGGTAGAGTTTCTGAGCTTCCTATATAGCAGGTTGGGGGAAAGGTATTAGAAGAAGGGGGTGTTAGGAAAGATTCCCATTTATGTGAAGTTTTCCCTACACCTTTTTGCTGCTGTTTAAATACCATAGTCTGACTTTGCCAGCCGAGCACAGCCTTCAGTTGCACTCCACTGGGCTTTCGCTCACTTTGATATGGGGAAACTGACATACCTTTAAAGACAGTCAGTACTGGGAGAGTTTGTTTCCCTTAGTCCTTTCCAATGTTGCAACTTTTCTGCAACATGTTACAAGTACACAATGTACCTTACAGTACAGTGCGCTTGGTTCTTCCTTTCATTTCCAAAGGCCCTAGACTCCCTCAAAGGATTTTTCAGGAGAAGTGCATATGTGCCTTGGACAGGGCTGGTGGCAGCTTATCTTTTCGCTTTATTTTAACCCTTTCTTGCCATGCAAAAAGCGTCTACCGCGGTTGGCAAAGGAATGTGGCCTGGCTCCAAAATGGCCATCCCACGAGGTTCTTTGTCCTGTCCTTAGGCCATCTTGCCCCTTTGCCTTCCTCAGGTCGAGCCGACCCGAGGCAGTCCTTGTTTGGGCATGCATTCTCCTGCGAAACACCAAGCTTTCGCTGGCTTCTGCATGCCTTGTGTGTGTGCTTTCAGGATGTGGGTTGGACTGTCTAGTTCCAATAAACATCCTGGGTGCCAGAGAGTCTGGTGCGCTGTGAATGACTGGGACCACCGTGGTCCGTGATTGGTTCACATCTGGTGTGTCTGTATGTGAGCAGATCTCCCATTGGGTCCTCTTAGTTTTAGCGCAAAGGAGATTCTGGATAAGAGAAGGCCCCAAACACCCACACCAGGTCGATCTCTTGAATTCTCACTGAATGAAGCATAGGATCCAAGCATCCTGAAACTAAGGAGGTGAGTCAAGGAACCGCTGGTGACCCACTGGAAGGTTTGGCACCCTGAGTCTGCTGTCGTCCCGCTGGACCCCTCTCCATCTGATCGAACTAGAAGGTCTGCGAAGACGCTTCGGCCCACTGGAATAGTGCGACCAACTATTCTCTGCATCTTCATCAAACCCTGCAAGTAAGCCTTCTCGAAAGCGTCCCTGGACCAACCAGTGGGCTAACCAGCTTGCACAGGACCTTAGCTCTGACATCGCCACGGTTTCGAGGAGACCCTTGAAACTTGGTACAACGCAAGCTCTGTATTGACGGCACTCTCACACCAAATTTCGTACACTTGGCATTCCCAGGTCTGTAATAAAGAGAGAGCGCCTGAACCGGAGTACACAATGTTACACTATTGCCCCGCCGTGGTGATGAACTTGGCAAGTGCCTTGCTGCTGTGCCCCTCTGTGGCCTGAAGCCTGCTACAGTGAAATCGGCCTGATCCATCCACCAGGAGCAGAGAAATCGCCACTGTCCCACCAGGGAATCATCAATGTAACTTCACAGCTGAAAGCCGCAGAGCGGCTCAACTGTCACATTTGAACCTGCAACCGAAGTGGACTCGACTGCCGAGCGCATCCACCCATTTTTACGCACGAGTGTCGCCTGAGGGCCACTCTCCTTTTCACAGATAGCCTGAGTTATCGAACCATTCCTTACTCCTGGAACCTGTTCTGCCCTTTTGGGAAGACCCTCCACGAATAGTGGGAACTTATTCTGCATCACCACCCTTCCTGAGCTGCTACAGACCCTACAAGAGACCCCGTTTTTGCCCTTCTGCACGATTGCGTGCACCAGCATTTGAAAGTACATTGAGCGCTAGGCTCCTTTCTTCATAGGGACTGGACTGCCTCTCAGTTAGGATTTGAACGTTGCAGAACTGCCATAAGTGTATTTGCAGCACTTGCTTCCTTTCCTTTCAGGTAGTGGACCCATTCTGTGCTCTTTACCCGTTAGGTCACTTGGAGTTGTATATATGTATTTTTGTAGGTTTGTGTTGGTTTAAAAGTATTACTGTTGATAATTACTGTGTGTTGAAACTCAAAGGCCTTAAATAAATGTACTTATATTTTTAATTTAGATACACCTGTCTGGGAGTGATTTGTAAGTGCCCTTTAGTCTGTGTGCTCATTGAGGTATTTCAGTCACCCTCACCCCTCCTGAGACCTAGTCTTGACCGCCGCCAATGCTACCTTGATTGGTCTAGCTTGTCCAGAAGGTTACCCTGTCGCAGGAAACTAGGCTGGCCTTCTCAACCTCTGCCCACCAGGTCAGAGTTCAGAAATCCATTTTAACAGGGGGAT
Source organism: Ambystoma mexicanum (assembly GCF_040938575.1). Lineage (NCBI taxonomy): Eukaryota > Metazoa > Chordata > Amphibia > Caudata > Ambystomatidae > Ambystoma > Ambystoma mexicanum. The sequence continues at coordinate 875,671,815 of NC_090936.1, forward strand.
ACCACATCCCACCCGTCGGTGTCCCACTTCCACTCCCCGATGACCGCCCATCCAAGTGATCCTCCCTCACTGTCCTCCCCCAGGAACTGGATCCAATAGCGATGGCCGTGTGCGGGCCAACTGGGTGACAGATCCCGGGAACCAGTCAGGGAGACACCTTCAGGTTTCTCACAAGACCAACACATTTTATGTCTCTTTTGTCAGCCAACTGATCGCCTTTCTGACAGTGGTAGGCTAATGGAAAAAACCTCCGATTACCCAGAGTAGCAAGATGTTCTCGGATTCTCGTCCATAGTTCAAGGGTCGTGCTTCCTATGTAAACCTTCTTATACACATACATAATAGCATAAACTACTTATTTCTTCAAGAGTTATTCACATAAACCTTTATGCCCAAGTCATTCTGGAATACATCAGTGCTGGCATGTGCATATCTGCACATACTACAAGTGCCACACATACTACAAGTGCCACATTTACGGAATCCCTTATCTGGTGGTTTGAGCCACACTACACTACTTAGGGTGTTATCCTCAATACTCTGCATGAATGATGAACTCAATTTATTCTTAAGGGTCGGTCCCCTTGTGAAAATAAGCCCTGGTTGGTTTCCGATCAATAAAAGTACTAAGGTAAGAGCCAATTTGGAGTAGATGCCAATGTTTGTGTAAAATGTGGTACAGATTTTTATTGCCAGAGTATCTAGTGATTAATCTGATGTTGGAGTTCCGATCAACAGAATCTTGACTTCTAGGTTTAAGTGTGATACCCCTTTCTAGCCCTTTAATCATGTCCTGTGCACTTTTTAACACAACTTCAGGGGTAGCCCCTATTAGAAAACCTTTCAGTAAGTAGCACACATTCATCCTCAAAAACCTTTTCATCACTGTAGTTTCTCCTTGCCCTGTAGAATTCCCCATTGGGGATATTCTCAATGGTGCTTCTCCGATGACAACTGGTAGCAAATACTGTGGAGTTAACTTGCGTAGGTTTTTTGATAGGTTCTTGTTTTCAATTCGCTACCATCTACATATATGTGAAGATCTAAAGTCTACTGCTATGGAGTCACTATGACCGGTTAGCTGCAAACCAAATTAATTGTCATTAGGATATACAATAAATTGAGCAAGCTGGTCTTGAGTCCCTTGCTATAGCAGGAGAATGTCACCGATAAGCCTATGCCATGTGACTTCATAGGAAAGACATTCTTGATTAGAAAGGGCATGGGCTTTCTCATACTGAACCATAAATGAGTTAGCCAAAGGTGGTACATATTTAGCTCCCATGGCCATTGCTTTCGTTTACATGTAGTAATCATCACTGAAAAGAAAAATGTTATGTTCCAACGTGAATTTCAAGAACTCTTATCATATGAACATGATATAAATGTGAGGCTTCTGTCTGCGAAGGTGCATTCTATGGATTTGATAGCCAAAAGATGGTCAATGGATGTGTACAGAGCCTTGATTTCTAGTATCACCAGTGAATATGGTGGTTGCCATCTAATATCACGTAATATCTGTAGGACTTGTGTTGAGTCGCTAAGATAGGATTGTAATGCAATAACCCGGTCACAGGTAGCAGTGTCAATATATTCTGATTGTTTTTCTGTTGCCCAACCTATGCCAATCATGATGGGCTTGACTTCCGGTAGAGTGTCAAAAAAATCTTTTTTTTTTTTTAATTAAAATGTTCAGTACCCATGGTACTTTTACATGAGTGTCAAAATGCTTGTGGACTTTCGGCAGAAAATATGTTATGGGCATGACAGGATGAAACGTATTAAGAAACGTTTTTGCTTCCGTCAGTAAGTAATCCTTTTCTATACCATTTAGAAATTAGGTCCTGACGCCCTGATATTACCTCTCTCGTTGGTTTGGATTTAAGCTTCTTATAACAGCTCAGGGCTTTTATAGGGGTGTTCGCCATGCTAATATTTCATTGTGTAACCTGTAATTAAAGAAATGAAGCTTTACAAAATGTAAATAGGTTTTCCGATGGATCTCTATGAAACTTGGGAATTAGTATGAAGTGTGTGCATCTATGAAATACCTGGTAGAGGTATTGGTGGAATCACATTTTGCAGAGGTATGTACCAAAGAGAATGTAATGGAAAAAATACACAACATTAAGACAGACCCCTTTAAAAAAAAACATGGTGCATGTTCCCTTAGTCCAATTATTTTCAACATCTATATAGATGTTTTACAATCACTTTAGACAAGTCACCGGCAGCCGGACTAACACTAGAAGACACAAAGATCAGTAACCTACTGTACTCCGATGCCCTAGTCTTTTTGACACCGCTGGAACGAGGGCTATAACATAGCGTGGTCATACACAAATGACTGCAGATTATTGTGACTTAACATAAACAAAGCCTAGACTAAAGCGATGACCTGCCAGAGAAAACCAAGAACAAGTACCAGCCAATACCACCAAATACAAATGTCAACAAATTCATAAAATACCTGCAAGAAAAGGTCATCCGCATATTCTATGCCATAAAATCAAAACTCTATGGCATTAATCACCGCCTCCCAGGTGAGATCTAGTTAAGTTATTCCACTGTGTAACCAAGCCTATAACCCTATATGGAAGAGATGTCTGTGGCTTGAAATACATCAAAGGGAAAACAGTGCGACCAAAGGAATGCACCTGATGTTCTGCAAAAAAGTACTACACAGGAATACACTATACACAGCTTGCACAACAGAACTAGGGTGGCACCCATTACTGATCTAGATACAGAACAAACAGCATCTAAAAGATAGCAAAACCAGATCCTTTCAGAGCCAAGTTCATAAGAAGCAAACCCGCTGAACACAAAGGAAGCTGCACACATTCAAGAATGACAGACTCTGTGAGCGCAGAGAAATGGAAGGAATCCGAAATCACTCAAACTAGACAGACTCACAGAAAAAGCAAAATAGAGATGCATCAACTAGTGAAAAGCCTAGCCTCCGGCACAAAAGAAAACACAATTAAATACTGTAGGCTGTTAAACAGGTTAGAGCAAAACCCTGAAGCACAGTCTGGTAATACACGATCAGTGAAAATTGACAGAGCTTGGCACAGGCAGTTTTGGAAAGCAAAGCATGATCCAAGTTGACAACAATGTGGCCTGGGCAGGGGAAAAAAGACCCCCCCCCCCTCGTCTTACGTTGCACCAAGTAGCAGCAAACAAGTAAAATATACTAAGAAGAATTCTCAAGAGAGGGCATGGCTTGGCGCCATGTAAAGTGGATGTGCTTGCTCGGAGCTCCTACTGATCCGTTTTAAGATATGTTTTAAAAATAACAAAGGCTGCATTATAATATAAGGAAAGGTTTCCTGCACACAGCCTCAATGAGCCAATGGAAAACTCAATGCGCCACAAAAAACTTTAGTTGAGGACTTGTAAATCAATTAACCATTCATAAAGGTTCAAGTCATATGTTTTCTGGTTCTTTATTTTTTGGCCCAATGTGATTACACGTGTTTCGGCACGTTCCTGTGCCTTTTCAAATCAGGGCATATCTTAAAGTTTGCCACATTGTGAAAATGGAAGAGTGAAAGTAAAATGTGACATTAGATGCATGTCTCCAGACATGTCTTACAAAAAATTGACATAGATATTCATAGTATAACATAAGAAGTGTTGTAAAAATACTGCAAGCACAAAAATAATTTGAAAAAATGGCATATGAAGTAAGGATAAGGAATTGTGTGAAGAATGTACAAAAAAGATCCATATAATAAAGTGAAAACGTCAAAAGGTAACGACACAGATGCGGGAATCGGGTAGGATCGTTATGTGTTTTTGGTAAACAAAGAAAACATAGAAAAGAGAAAAGGAAAAACAAAAATAAGAAAATATAAGTACGTTGTCTTATTTATGCTTGTTAAGAGCGTCAATTGTGACTTAGAGTTGTTACACAATAGTTTCATTGCATCATTCATATCCAATTTTTATATAATCCTTCTTGTATACAAGAACAAATATTCATATTGTGCTCGTTTCTAATTTAAGAATACATGGTAGTTAATGTTAAGACAGAATATACACGTATATTTAGAATTGGATTGCTTAGGTAGTGCAGTTTCTATAGTTGTTTGGATGACCCCAATGCATGGTTGGTAATTTTCTGGCAAAAACATATTATTCACATATTTGGCCAATAAAGTGCTGCGTAATATTGTTAGGTCTCGGATCGCACAATAAGAATGCTCATGGTGGTTGTCCACCTCTTACCCTTCTTTTCTGTAAATTATTATTCTGTCCGTAGTCTTCTCATGTTACTACACGCGATAATGTGAATCAATAATTCAATCTTGAAAGGCTACTTTCGGGGGAGGCCGAAGGAGGACGGGCGCGCCGGAACAACATTATGAGAGTGGGTCTGCCCGAGGGAATGGACAGTCCACCACCACCATACTTTACAGGTGCAAAAGAGGCAAGCCCAATTTATTTCAACAATAGCCAGACTCAAGAAAGCAGGTCTGCAGGAAATATATGCTAATACACTCAGCTAAATTGAAGATCTTACACAATGGCAAGGCCCTCTTCTTCGAAACACCTTCTGAGGCACAAGATTGGATGGACACATAATAGGAAGCCAGCACAATACAGAATGTATCATAAGGAGCCAGAGGATGTACATGAACGTTGGTCCTGGGCCAATCCATTCTAAGGCATATGGATACTGCCATTTCTAGTTGAAACCAGATGCAGGAACATTGCAGTACAGTCACAGAAGCCTGGTAGAGGGAACGCAATAGGCAGATCCTTCTACTAGCCCACACTAGTTTTCTCTTAGGGTACTCAACAGTACCCACCCGTTGGGCACCAGGAGTCAAGCCTCTGGACGTGATCTTGTGGAGCGGAAGCAGAGTGGTCTTAACATGCTTAGAATGGCTGAACAGTTCCAGTTTGGGTGTGTTTTGTTGTTAGTTGGGGGAAGAGGGGTGTTACACAAGGGGAAGGGACGGAAGCCTGGTATTAGAGCATGTAGTTTACGTATGACCCTGGCTGATGCCAGAGGCAGGACTGTCACCCCACCAAAGCCTGAAGGAAATATAATAAGATGGCTGATGACAAAAATCATGACCTGGAATATACATGGCTTAAATTATGTCAAAAGAACGAGTGATCACGTATTTAAGAAGACACAAAGTGGGGGGTCGCATTATTACAGGAGACACACTTGAACTAACAGAAACAATCCACTCAGTCCACACAAGACTAGATTATCTATTCACAGTAGAGGAACATGGGACAGAATTTACAGAGGCGGAATACCTAGCTAGGGTCCTGTCAGACCACGCCCCACTTCTAACCAACAGGAAGGTTACCGCCCCGAGAACGTCCATACCTACCTGGAGTCTTAGGAGTGAGGCATTATTGGACAAGGCATTTAATGAACATATTAGGAAAAGTACGGTAGACTTTCTGGAAGTCAACAAGGGCAGTGTCAACAAAGTGGGCATGATTTGGGAAACATACAAGGTGGTGATCAGAGGTGAAATGATAGCCACAGCAGGGGGGGGGTACAGAAAAGCATCACTAACAACTTAAAAGAAACGGAAAGTAAAACTTGCTGAAATAGAAATGGAGATGGGCTCTGGGGGCAACCATTTGGAGGAGGAAATCAGATTGCAGCAGGAATGTCTGGCACAATGGGAGAGGATGGGCAAGTTCAGTTACGTGAAATATCTTGAGAGAAGCCATACACAAGGGGATAAACCTGGGAGAATGCTTGCTTGGCTATACAAAAACAGGAATAAGTCATCCCCGATAACTCCATTGAATCCTAAATAGATGTAGAGGAAAACACACAGGCAGGTATTAACAAGGTGTTTTCGGAGTACTACAAGAGCCTATATACCCCCAGACAGATCGTGCAGGAGAGCTGCAAGATGCGCTAGACCTCATTACCTGGCCACACTTAGATGAACAGCAAACGAAAATGCTGGAAGAGCCCATAACCCCAGAAGTCCTAGCCACGATTAGAGCATTGCCCTCGGGAAAGACCCCTGGCACAGATGGGTTGCCAGGAGAGTTTTAGAAGTCATATGCTGGTGCGTTAGCGTCACTCCTAGCCAGAGTAGTCAACAAAGCGTATGAACTGGGGATAGCATGAGAGAGGCCTTGATAATCCTGCTCCTAAAACCGAATACAAATTCAACAGACTGTGGGTCCTATAGGTCTCTGTCTTTACTGAACCAAGATAGTAAAATCCTTACGGCAATTCTAGCGGATATACTTCGGAAAGTAATAACTAAGATTGTGCGCCAGGACCAGACAGAATATGTTCCAGGCAGGAATCTCTCTGGGAATCTACGAAGGCTACTTCACATCATAAACAGCACAAAACGGAGGGCAGAGCCCTGCGCTGTGGCTTCATTAGATGCGACCAAAGCGTTCGATTCAGTCCACTGGGACTGGCTATACTCTACTATGGTCAGGATGGGAATAGGACCGCGCTACATGAAATGGGTGAAGCTAATATACACATAACCTATGGCCAGGGTACACACAGGCTCTACCTATTCGGATAGGCGGGAGCTACACAAAGGCATGAGACAGGGTTGCCCCCCTAGCCCCGATGTTATAGATAATTGCAGTAGAGCCCATAGCAGCATTCCTACGGCAGGAATACAGTGATGCTGGTATAGACATTGACTGGGTCAAGCATGTAGTGTCAATGTATGCAGAGGACATGCTATTATACCTGAAAAACCCTGAGGAGAACCTATTATAAGTATTGGAGGTGCTCAACAATTTTGGTATATTGACTGGGAGGTGCTCAACAATTTTGGTATATTGACTGGGATCCGAATAAACAAGAGCAAATCCTGCCTATTCCCACTGGAAGAATTGTCAGAGTTTGATGATGCGTTGCTGCCTGCCCTACCCCTGCTGTGGTGTAAGAACTCCTTCCGATACCTAGGGCTAAATGTATATCATGACCCCAAACGTGAGCATGTATTCAACACTTTACGGGCGAAAGAGAGCCTGATCAAATCGATGCAATTCTGGGTTAAATTGCCGTTATCGGTAATAGGAAGGGCGCCGTCCCCGAGGACCTCCTCCGACGGCCGACGTCACCCAATGTGATAAGTAGGACGCACAACGCCCATAGCCTCAGTTTTTTCCCAGAACGTGTGCCACCAGTTTTCTGCCAGTCAGAAACACAAGGCCTTGCGGAACGCAAGCTGCAATCGCAAAAGAAATTCTTTAGCAGGGAAGGCAGGGAGGGAGCGATATGGAATACGTCGTCGGACCATCCCATCGAAAGAACGTTACCAGGTAAGATAGTAACTTGTTCTTCGAGGGGATTGGGTCCTCCGACGTATTCCATATCTATGACAGACTCCCAAAGCAGTACCAAGCAAGGAGGTGGGAAAGAATTTAGAATACAAATTTAGCATGCCCAATCAAATTGCGGAATAGAGAACTGCCTTGCCAAAGGCCAGATCTTGCCCTCTGATGGAATCAAGGGAATAGTGACGTAGAAAAGTATGCACTGAAGCCCAGGTGGCTGCATCACAGATGTGACGAATAGGAACTCCCCTCTGCAGGGCAGTAGACGCAGCCACTCCCCTGGTAGAATGGGCCTGCAAGCCAGCTGGAGGGTCCTTACCCGCCAAGCGGTAACACTCGGAGATAGCTAAAATAATCCAACGAGACAAAGTCTGTTTCATCACAGCTTGTCCCAAACGCTTCCCAGCGTAACCAATGAAAAGTTGATCGTCCACTCTGACCCGGGGCATGCGCGAAATATAAAAGCTCAACGCTCTCCGAGGATCAAGCCTATGGAGCCTCTCCTCTTCCTTACTAGGATGTGGAGGAGGATAGAACGCCGGAAGAACCACCTTCTGGCTCAAATGAAAATCTGAAACCACCTTCGTTAGAAAAGAAGGACGAACTCTAAGGACAACCCTGTCCTTGTGAAACACAGTGAAGGGTGGTTTCCTGTAACTCACGCACTCTGCGAGCAGAAGTAACCGCAACCAAAAACACAGTTTTCAGAGTCAACAGCCTCAAAGGGCAAGAATGTAAAGGCTCAAACGGAGCACCCATAAGAAACTTAAGAATAAGGTTCAAATCCCAACCTGGCACCAAAAAAGGTGACGGAGGGAACACATTAGTGAGCCCTTTCAAAAACTGCAAAATTAAAGGAATCTTAAAATAGGAACACTCTTCAGACGAGCGCTTAAATATGGACAGCGCCGCCAGGTAACCTTTAATGGCCCCCACTTGCAAGCCCCTATGGGCCAAAGAAAGCAAAAAAGACAAAACCATGGGAATGTTGCATTCAAAAGGATCCACATTCTGAACTCTGCACCAGTCGCAGAACTTTCTCCAACGGCAACAGTACAGAGACTTTGTTGCCGGCAGCCTGGCCGAGAGCAACACCTCCATCACGTCTTCAGGGAGGTCCCAATCCTTATACCTCAACCTTTCAGAAGCCAAGCGTGAAGATTGAGGGATCTGACCTCTGGATGGAGAACCTGACCCCCCTCCCGTGAGAGCAGATCGTCTCGGTAGGGAAGACGACGTGGAGGGCAGATGGACAAGTCTAGAAGGTCCGGGTACCACGTCCTCCGGGCCCACGCCGGAGCAATGAGGATCATCCAGGAACCGAACCTCCGTAACCTCTGCAACACTTGCGGGATGACGGGGACTGGAGGAAACGCGTACAGCAGTGGGAATGACCACTCCACCACAAACGCGTCTCCTAAGGCTCCTTTTGGAGGAAATTCCCACGAGCAAAACCTTTCGCACTTCCGGTTGACACTGGAGGCGAAGAGATCCACTTGAGGGGTCTCCCAAAGGGCAAAGAACTCCAGGAGAATCTCCTGAGCCAGCTCCCACTCGTGAGAGATCGTGCTCTGCCTGCTCAGAGCATCCGCCGTCTCGTTGTCGTCTCCGGCCAGATGAACTGCCGAGATCGAAACTTCCTGCTGGATGGCCCAGAACTCGAGCTGCATCGCCTCCCTGCACAGCAGAAGTGACCTGCCCCCCCTTTTTGTTGAGGTAGTGCATGGCCACCGTGTTGTCCGTCAGAATCAGGACACTCTTCCTGCGCACAATCGGCAGAAAAGCCTTCAGGGCTAGCCTGACGGCCCTCAGCTCCAACAGATTGATATGGAGTCTGGACTCCGACGGGGACCAACGACCGCTGACTGTCAGCACGTTGGCATGAGCTCCCCATCCCGTGAGGGATGCGTCCGTCACGATCGTCACCTCCGGCCAGGGCAGCCAAAATGGGGCCCCCTTCATCAGATTGCCTTCAACGGCCCACCACAGAAGGTCCCGGGCTACCGAGGGCAGCACCTGAACAGGGTCCGACAGCCTGCCGGAGGACTGAGACCACTGGAGCTTGAGTGCCCACTGCAAAGATCTCATCCGCAGACGAGCCTCTGGCACCAGAAGAATGCAGGAAGGCATGAGGCCGAGCAGTCTCAAGAACTCAGACGCTGGGAGATTCTGGGCAAACTGAAACTTGTGCACCATCTGCTGAATGTGAAGAGCCCTCACCTGAGGAGGAAAACACTGCCCCAGGGACGTGTCGAGCACTGCTCCGATGTACTGGAGCTGCTGCGTTGGTGTCAAATGGGACTTCTTTAAATTGAGGGAGAAGCCCAGCCTGTGAAGGGAGTGGCAGGTGACGGACAGATGATCCAGGACTTGCTCGGGAGAGCTCCCCCTGATCAACCAATCGTCCAGGTAGGGGTAGACGTGAATCCCCCCTTTCCTGAGATGCGCTGCCACCACCACCATGAGCTTGGTGAAAACCCTCGGGGCGGAGGTCAATCCGAACGGCAGGACCCGAAACTGAAAGTGCGAGTTGCCAACCGCGAACCTCAGGTACTTCTTGTGCTTGGGATGGATCGGCACATGGAAGTAAGCATCCTTGAGGTCGAGAGACACCAACCAGTCCTGAAGTTGAAGGGCCTGGAGGACTTGAGAAAGAGTCACCATCTTGAACTTGTCCTTCCTGAGGAGTTTGTTCAAACCGCGCAAGTCCATGATGGGTCTCAATCCCCCGTCTTTCTCCGCAATCAAAAAATAAGGGGAATACCATCCCTTGTTCCTCTCCGCTACAGGCACCAGTTCTATGGCGCCTTTCTCCAGCAGGGCTTGAATTTCCTGCGCAAGGAGCGGATCCGGACTCTTCAAAGAGAGGTTCCCTGGTGGATTGTCGTGAGGCCTCTGCCGAAAAGGAAGGCAGTAGCCGTGGGTTATGATCTCCAGAACCTACACATCCGAAGTAATGGCTTGCCACTCTACTGCGCCAGACTTCCCCCAACCGGCGAACCATGGGACCTGGCCTCATGACTGAGTGGTAGCGGCTGCGGCGTTGCCTGAGGGCAAAGAGGCAACTGCCCGAGCGGCCTTGGCACCTCGAGTACCTCTGTTTCCACCTCTGGCACTCTTACGGTGGCCTCTTTGACTGCTAGCTCCTCTCGCTTTACTGAAGGACGAGTAATCGCGAAAGGAACCTCCCCTCCATTGCTGTCCCCTAGGACGAAAAGGCGGAGGTTGGCGAACTGCAGCACCCAACAATTTCGCTGCAGCTTTCGAGGTCTGCAACCTCTCAAGGCTCTCGTCAGCCTTGCTGCCAAAAAGGTGTTCACCGTCAAAAGGCATGTTGAGGAGCAGGGACTGCACATCAGGAGCGAACCCAGACTTCCACAACCACGCAAACCTGCGCATTACGGTGCTCGCTGCCATGGACCGGCTGACACAATCCGCTAAGTCCAAACCTGACTGAACGGCCTCACACATAGCATCTTGCCATCCTGAACCATAGCAAGGAAACCATCCCGTTCGTCCCCTTCGGGAATATGATCAGCCGCTAATGCAACACAGTTCCACAGAGTGTGTGTGAAACGAGACAAGACACATATGGAGTTGGCCGTCTGAAGCGCCATACCCCCCGAAGAAAACACTTTCTTCGCCCAGCCGTCAAAACGTTTGTCGTCCCTATCCGGAGGGATGGTAGGATACGACGCCTGCTTTGCCGGGGCCGTAGCCGCCTGCACCACCAAACTCTCCGGGGTGGGGTGCCTAGACAAGTAGCAGGGGTCGCTACAGGCTGGACGGTATTTTCGCGACAAAGACTTGCCCACTGCCGGGAGACTCTCCGGAGCAGTCCAAGCCGCCGCCACCCTTCTCTGCAGAGCCATATGAAAAGGCAAAACCGGGTCAGTGGGTGGACCGAGATCAAGGATGTCCGTGAGATCATCCTGAACGTGCTCCCCTGGGGGAGCTGACCAACCCAAGTACTCGGTAACCCGAGACATAAGGCGCCGATATGACGAATCAGCATGAGTGCCAGGCTCCGGCCGACAAAACTCCACCTCCGGAGAGGTGTCCAGTCCACTGGCATCATGCAGTGACTGCCTCAGGTCATCAAACTGACTATGGCCCGAGATAAGGTCATCTGGAACCGTAACCGTAACCAGGCCGCCATCAGAGCCTTCATCACCCTCTGAAATGTACTCCAGGCGGGGAGAGGAAGACCTCTGCGGACCAAAGCAGTGCCAGACCTTAGCCATAGCCTTTTTAGGGGCAAACTGCGTGCCACGGGGCCCCTCCGACACCATCGCCTCGAAAGGCGTGGAGGGCGCCGAACGAGTCGGCGCTGACAGAAAAGACGTCGAGGGCGCTGAACGAGTCGGCGCTGGCGTCGACAGAAAAGACCTCCACGTCGAGCGAATCGGCGTCAACGTCAGCTGCAACGCCTCCAGCATCTATGGCATCGACGACCCCCTCGAAGACGGAACCTCGAGAGAAATCGTCGACGACCTTGGCGCCACAGGCGTCGACGTCTTCTTCGAAGACGGCACAGGATCACGCGGTCTCGAGCGCGTCGAGGACCGGGACCTGGAACGGGCATGGCAAGAACAGCTACCCTTGTCCGAGCTGGACCTCTCCCGCGAGCCGTGCCGACCACCCTAGCCCGAAGGCGTACGGGCGGTGTCTTTTGACCAGTGCCGACCGACCCCACTCGGAGGCACAGACGAACCGGTGCCCTGCGATTCCAGAATCGCTAGCATCTGCTTCCCGAAGGAAGCCCATTCCTCTGGTGTCGCTTGCATGGAGGGATAAGCGACCCGCCGACGGGCGGAGTCCTCGGAAGAGGACGGGGAAGGCGACCTATGCCGGCGCTTCCTGGAATGCCTAGAAGAGGCAGAGGAGTGGCGAGACGGACTCCTGGAAGGAGACCCACTGGACTTCCGACAACGACGCAGAGAGTCACCCCTCGAGTCATTGGTCAAAAGCTCCGCAGACCTCGACTTCCGGGGCTTAGACACCCGGCCTACCGACGGCTTCTTCTTGCGTTCCTGCAAGGCCTTCGCAGTGAGCGACTGGCAGTCGACACAGTCGTCCGTATTGTGGGCCTTCCCGAGGCACCAGAGGCAGGCGTCGTGCGAGTCCATGACCGACATCTTGGACCCACAGTCCCCCCAGTTCTTGAAGCCCAGACGCGGGGTCGAAGATGGGAAAGACATTGCCACGAACAGGTCTTCACAACCAACCGAACAGGTTCAACGAACCGAGAATAGAAAACAGCAACTCCAACGAGTCGAGGCGTACCTAGATTCACAAAGCGAACACGTACGGGGAAAAAACGGAACTGAGGCTATGGGCGTCGTGCGTCCTACTTATCACATCGGGTGACGTCGGCCGTCGGAGGAGGTCCTCGGGGACGGCGCATCGACGCAGGACGCAGACGCCAAAGATTTTCCGAAGCAGCACAGCTGTGGACATTACCTGTCATAGATATGGAATACGTCGGAGGACCCAATCCCCTCGAATGCAGAGGCTTCTTATGGCAGGGGGGGGGCACAGAATGGCACTCAACATATTGCAAAGGCCCTACGCATAAGGTGGGATGAAAATCACAAATTTTGAGCTGTATTTTCTCGCATGCCCGTTGCAGTATGTGGTACATTGGATGGCTGATGACCCACAGCAGAGACGTTGCTCCTCCAGCCAGCAATAAAAAGACTATATCTGAGAGACATAATATGGGTCCCTCCGAGGGAACCACACACTCACCCCTATCTAGGGCAGCTAGGTATACAGATATGGCAGAGGACCTGCAAAGCCCTGGGAATTAAAGACCCAGTATCACCACAGACCGCTCTGGCGGCGGTAGTGCCAGATAAACAGGGATTCAGAGCAGGGGTGCGAGCAAATTGGGAATCCTGCGGTATAGCTACGATAAGAGACCTGAGAAATGAAAATAGAATGCTAGAATTCAAGGAACTGCAGGATTCCTCGGGCATAAATGAAGGTCAATTCCTGCTACATCGAACCATGCTAAGCACAATAAAGAGTGGGTGGCCTACGGTAACGGAGGAGATAGTAGAATGTGACGACATAGATAGTAGGATGTGAAGACATAGAAACAATCAAATACCTCAGAGGGGGGACACACCATATCCAGGAGGTCTGAGGTACTGATAGAGCGCAACTCGATGGGGGAATTGAAATGCAGAGGGGGATGGGAACAGGAATTGTGGAAACCTTTCGATGACAAAAAGTGGCAAAGCATAACCCTATATCATAAGGAAGTTTCCAGAAGAACAAGTTACTCTTACCTGGTAACGTTCTTTCGATGGGATGGTCCGACGACGTATTCCATATCTATGACAGTAATCACCACAGCTGTGCTGCTTTGGAAAATCTTTCAGCGTCTGCGTCCTGCGTCAATGACGTCAATACACTGTCCTCGAGGGCCTCCGTCATGCCAACGTTACTCGATGTTATAAGTAGGACGCACGATGACCGTAGCCTCAGTTGTAGTTTTTTCCCAGAACGTGTGGCACCAATCTTCTGCCAGTAGGACCACAGAAAGCCTTGCGGAAACGTAAGATGCAATCGCATAAGAAATTCTGTAGCGGGGAAGGCAGGGAGGGAGCGATATGGAATACATCGGCGGACCATCCCATCGAAAGAACGTTACCAGGTAAGAGAATAACTTGTTCTTCGAGGGGGTTGGGTCCTCCGACGTATTCCATATCTATGACAGACTCCCAAAGCAGTACCAATGGAAGGAGGTGGGAAAAGAATTTAGAATATACAAATTTAGAATGCCCAATCAAATTGCAGAGTAAAGGACCACCTTGCCAAAGGCCAGATCCTGCCCATGGATAGAATCTAGGGAGTAGTGACGTACAAAAGTATGGACTGAAGCCCAAGTGGCTGCTTCACAGAAGTTACGAATCGGAACACACCTCTGCAGGGCAGTAGAGGCAGCCATACCCCTAGTCGAATTGGCCCGTAAGCCTACAGGCGGGTCCTTACCCGCCAGGCGGTAACATCCAGAAATTGCCAAGATAATCCATCTAGACAAAGTCTGCTTAGTCACAGCCTGTCCCAAACGCCTTCCAGCGTAACCAATAAAGAGTTGATCGTCCACTCTGACCCGGGACATGCGCGAAATATGAAAGCTCAACGCTCTCCTAGGATCAAGCCTATGGAGCCTCTCCTCTTCCTTACCAGGATGTGGAGGAGGATACAACACCGGAAGAACCACCTTCTGGCTCAAATGAAATTCCGACACCACCTTCGGAAGAAAAGAAGGACGAACTCCAAGGTCAACCCTGTCCTTATGAAACACAGTGAAGGGTGGCTTAACTGAAAGTGCCTGTAACTCACTCTGCGAGCAGAAGTGACCGCAAATAAAAATACAGTTTTAAGGGTTAACAGTCTCAAAGGACAAGAATGTAAAGGCTCAAATGGAGCACCCATTAGAAACTTGAGAACAAGGTTCAAATCCCAACCGGGCACCTGGAAAGGCGACGGAGGCAACACATTAGTGAGCCCTTTCAGAAACTGATAAATTAAAGGAATTTTAAAATAAGAACACTCCTCAGACGAGCGCTTAAATATGGACAGCACCGCCAGGTAACCCTTAATGGTACCCACTTGCAATCCCCTGTGGGCTAAAGAAAGCAAAAAAGACAGAACTACAGGAATGTCACATGAAAAAGGATCCACATTCTGAACCCTGCACCAGTCGCAGAACTTTCTCCAACGGCAACGGTACAGGGACTTAATTGCCGGCCGCCTGGCCGAAAGCAACACCTCCATCACGTCTTCAGGGAGGTCCCAATCCTTATACCTCAACCTTTCAGAAGCCAAGCGTGAAGGTTGAGGGATCTGACCTCTGGATGGAGAACCTGACCGCCCCCTCCCGTAAGAGCAGATCGCCTCGGTAGGGAAGACGACGTGGAGGGCAGATGGACAAGTCGAGAAGGTCCGGGTACCACGTCCTCCGGGCCCATGCCGGAGCAATGAGGATCATCCGGGAACCGAACCTCTGCAACCTCCACAGCACTTGCAGGATGACGGGGACTGGAGGAAACGCGTACAGCAGTGGGAAGTCCCACTCCACCACAAACGCGTCTCCTAAGGCTCCTCTTGGAGGAAATTCCCACGAGCAGAACATTTCGCACTTCCGGTTGACACTGGAGGCGAAGAGATCCACTTGAGGGGTCCCCCAAAGGGCGAAGATCTCCAGGAGAATCTCCTGAGCCAACTCCCACTCGTGAGAGATCGCGCTCTGCCTGCTCAGAGCGTCTGCCGCCTCGTTTTCATCTCTGGCTAGATGAACTGCCGAGATCGAAATTTCCTGCTGGATTGCCGAGAACCAGAGCTGCATCGCCTCCCTGCACAGAGGAAGTGACCCTGTCCCCCCTTTTTGTTGAGGTAGTGCATGGCCACCGTGTTGTCCATCAGAATCAGGACATACTTCCCTCGCACAGTTGGAAGAAAAGCCGCCAGGGCAAGCCTGACAGCCCTCAGCTCCAACAGATTGATATGGAGTCTGGACTCCGACGGAGACCAACAACCGCTGTCAGCTCGTTGGCATGAGCTCCCCATCCCGTGAGGGACGCGTCCGTCACAATTGTCACTTCCGGCCAAGGCAGCCAAAAAGGAGCCCCCCTCATCAAGTTGTCTTCGACGGTCCACCACAGAAGGTTCTGGGTGACCGAGGGCGGCACCTGAATGGGGTCCAACATCCTGCCGGAGGACTGTGACCACTGGAGTTTGAGAGCCCATTGCAGAGATCTCATCCGCAACCTGGCCTCTGGCACCAGAAGAATGCAGGATGCTATGAGGCCGAGCAACCTCAAGAACTCGAACGCTGGGAGACTCTAGGCATGTTGAAACTTGTGCACCATCTGCTGAATGTGGTGAGCCCTCACCTGGGGAGGAAACACAGCCCCAGGGATGTGTCGAGCACTGCTCCGATGTACTGGAGCTGCTGAGTTGGCGTCAAATGGGACTTCTTTAAGTTGAGGGAGAAGCCCAGCTTGTGAAGGGGGTGGCAGGGGACGGACAGATGATCCAGGACTTGCTCGGGAGAGTGTGCCCTGATCAACCAATCGTCCAGGTAGGGATAGACGTGAATCCCCCCTTTCCTGAGATACTCTGCCACCACCACCATGAGCTTGGTGAAAACCCTCGGGCAGAGGTCAATCCGAACGGCAGGACCCGAAACTGAAAGTGCGAGTCGCCAACTGCAAACCTCAGCTACTTCTTGGGCTTGGGATGGTACGGCACATGAAAATAAACGTCCTTGAGGTCTAGAGACACCAACCAGTCCTGAAGTTGAAGGGCCTGGAGGACTTGAGAAAGAGTAACCATCTTGAACTTGTCGTTCCTGAGGAGCTTGTTCAAACCGCGCAAGTCCATGATGGGTCTCAGTCCCCCATCTTTCTTTGAAATAAAAAAATAAGGAGAATACCATCCCTTGTTCCTCTCTGCTACAGGCACCAGTTCTATGGCGCCTTTCTCCAGCAGGGATTTGATTTCCTGCGCAAGGAGCGGATCCGGACTCTTCAAAGAGAGATTCCCTGGCGGATTGTCATGAGGCCTCTGCCGGAAAGGAAGACAGTAGCCGTGGGCTATGATCTCCAGAACCCACACACCTGAAGTAATGGCACGCCACTCTACAAGATGCTGCGCCAGCCTTCCGCCAACCGGGGGAGCATGGGCCTCATGACTGAGCTGTAGCGGCTGCGGCAGTGCCTGAAGGCAAAGAGGCAATTGCTTGCGTGGCCTTGGCACCTCGAGTACCTTATTTTCCACCTCTGGCACTCCTACGGTTGCCCCTTTGACTCGCAGCTCCTCTCGATTTACACAGAGGACGAGTTATATCGAAAGCAACCTCCCCTCCATTGCTGTCCCCTAGGACGAAAAGGCGGAGGTTGGCGGACTGCAGTGCCCAACGACTTCGCTGCAGCTTTGGAGGTCTGCAACCTCTCAAGACTCTTGTCAGCCTTGCTGCCAAAAAGATGTTCACCATCAAAGGGCATGTTGAGGAGGTGGGCCTGCACATCAGGAGCAAAACCCGACTTCCGCAACCACGTAAACCTGCGTATTACGGTGCTCACCGCCATGGACCGACTGACGCAATCAACCATGTCCAGACCCGACTGAACGGATTCACACATGGCATCCTTGCCATCCTGCACGATAGCAAGGAAACCATCCCGTTCCTCCCCTTCGGGAATATGATCAGCCGCTAGGGAAATACAGTTCCACAGAGTGTGCGTGAAACGAGACAAGGCACAAACGGAGTTGGCAGCCTGAAGCGCCATACCCCCAGAAGAAAATACCTTCTTCGCCCAGCCGTCAAAACATTTCTCGTCCCTATCAGGAGGGATGGTAGGGTACGACGCCTGCTTTGCGGGGGCCGTAGCCACCTGCACCACCAAACTTTCCGGAGTGGGGTGCGTGGTCAAGTAGCAGGGGTCGCCACTGGCTGGGCGATATTTCTTCAGCAAGGACTTGCTCACTGCCGGGAGACTCTCTGGAAAAGTCCAAGCAGCAGCCACTCTTCTCTGCAAGGCCATATGGAATGGCAGCAGCGGGTCAGTTGGTGGACCATGGTCCAGGATACCAGTCAGGTCATCCTGCTGAAAATCCCCACGGGGAGCAGACCAACCCAGGTAATCCGTGACCCTCGGCATCAGACGCCGATAAGAGGAGTCGACATGCGTGCCAGGCTCGGGCCTAACAAATTCCACCTCCGGAGAGGTATCGAGCCCACTGGCATCATGCAATGACTGGCGCAGGTCCTCAAGCTGGCTATGACCACAAACAATGTCATCAGGGACCTGTGCAGGAACCACACCTTCCTCAGACCCCCTCATCCACCTCAGAAATATAATCCAGGGGCTGGAAAGAGGAAACCGAAAAAGGAACAAAGACATACTTTGCCTTAGCCAGAGCCTTTCTAGGGGGTTCCCCTGTACGACGAGGATCCCCGACAAAGCCGCCTCAAAAGGCGTCGAGGGCGTCGATGGAATCAGCATCGTCGTCGAGCGCGGCTCCGACAGCTTTGTCGACACAGGCCTCGAGGGCGGAGCCCCGTGCGTGTCTCTCGACAGCCTGGGCGCCGATGGCATCGACGACTTTCTCAGAGGCGGGGCCTCGAGAGTCCGTCGACGGCCTCGATGCTGCCGGCGTCAATGTCTTCCTCGAAGACTTCACAGGTGCTCGCTGTCTCGATGGCGTCGAGG
Source organism: Ambystoma mexicanum (assembly GCF_040938575.1). Lineage (NCBI taxonomy): Eukaryota > Metazoa > Chordata > Amphibia > Caudata > Ambystomatidae > Ambystoma > Ambystoma mexicanum. The sequence goes on from NC_090936.1 coordinate 875,690,351, forward strand.
ACCGGGACCTGGAACGGGCATGCCTAGAGCGACTATCCTTGTCCGACCGGGACCTCGAAGGCGCCCGGTGGTCGCGACAACTGCTCGAGCCCGAAGGCGGACGAGCGGTGCCTCTAGCACAGCCACGACCGGCATCCTCAGACAGCGCGGACGGACCGGAGCCCTGCGAATGCAAAATCGCCAACGTCTCCTTTCGGAAGGAATCCCATTCCTCAGGAGTGGAATGCTTGTTGGGACAAGCAACCCGCCGACGGGTGGAGTCTTCGGAAGAGGATGGGGAAAGCGACCGGTGACAGCGCTTCCTGGAGTGCCTCGAAGAGGCAGAGGAATGACAGGACCGACTCCCAAACCGAGAACCCCCAGACTCCTGACGACAATGTGGAGAGTTGCCCCTCGAATCGTCCGTCGAAAGACCAGTGGAACGCAACTTCCGGGGCTTGGCCACCTTACCGACCGGCAGCTTCTTCTTACGCTCCCGCAAGGCCTTTGATGTGAGCGATTGGCAGTCGACAGTCGTCCGTATCATGGTCCTCCCCGAGGCACCAGAGGCAAGCGTCGTGCGTATCCGTCAGCGACATCTTGGACCCGCACATCCGACACTTCTTAAACCCGGACTGCGTGGTGGAAGAAGCTGAAGACGACATACCGATTTAGCAATGAAGAAACAGATTCGAATGAACCGAAAAAACAGGATTCAGTAGAATCGAGGCGTGCCGAGATCTCCGAAACGAACACGTTGGCGGAAAAAAACAGAACTGAGGCTACGGGCGTTGTACGTCCTACTTATAACATCCAGTGACATCGGCTCGACGGAGGCCCTCGAAGACAGCGTATCGACATCATCGACGCAGAAAGATTTTCCGAAGCAGCACAGCTGTGGTGATTACTGTCATAGATATGGAATACATCGGAGGACCCAATCCCCTCGAAATGTTAGACTACAGTTGCTCCAACTCTATATTACACAAAGGGCACATCGAACGCCAGCGGCAATAGGAAGATTCAAAGGAGCGAGTGTTCAGGCCTGTCCTAAATGCAGGGAAGAAAATGTAGGCATGTTACACATGTTTTGGGAATGTCAGAGTATACAGGAATTTTGGAGGGATGTAGCAAATAAAGTGGCCCCTTGAGGTATTAACCTCGCCATCTAGTCTCTGGAGGCGCACTAAACAAAAAGCAATGGGGAAGATTAAAGACCTAATACAAGTGTTGGCTAAAGGCAGCATAGCCATGCAGTGGAAAGCTACAAAGGGCCCAAGCATCAACAGATGGTGGGAAGACATGAGGCAATGGTCGACAGATGAAACAGGGGTTTGGGAAAAAGAACTGGGGGAGCAAAAGCAAGAACTTGGAGTACACATACTACAGTGGATTACCCTTACAGTAACATTGTTTGATCAGAGTAGTAGCGAAAGCGCAGGCCAGACTATACAAGATGGAACTGTGGAGAACGGATCGCAAAATGGAAACTGAATGTTGCATGACTATACTCGGGCAGAAGAGGGTGGGGGGAGGGAAGGTAATTGGGGGTTCAGTTGATTGTTTGCTAAGAATGTGATTATCTATGACACTGTATTGGTATTGTTACATGTTAAAAAAACAAAGAATTAAAAAAAAACATTTACAAAAAGAAGAATTCTCAAGAAAGATCATGTCATTACAAAGCTCAAAGATGAGCAAGAAAATATAGAAATCCTTCTAGGAGAGCAATCAGAGACACCAGAAAAAGTAGCAGAATATTTTGAAGCTTTCAACACCATAGGCTTGAGTACCCAAGCGTAGAACTAATCTGCAAGCTTTGACAAAGCTTGTGTCTCAATGAGAGTATCCAATAAAGCATTGCTGTACTGAAACAAACCAGTTTCATATGCCCAAAAACATTTATGGGAAGATGCACATGCATAGTAACTACCAAATGCTGCCCAGAGCCCACTTCCATACCGCCCCTAAACAATAGCAGATTTCGCTGACTATAGTGATACCAGTGGAACAAGGCACAGTTATGGAATGTCCCTTGGCCCGATGCAGGCTGCAAAGCCGGTAGTAGCACAGGTTCCCTTGTAGCATGGGTAAGGGTGATTTGCTTGGAGGCTGCTGGTATGCTGCTACACAGCTTTTAAAATATAGAGAGGTAGCAGGCTATATGGAGCCTGATCAGCAACCAGTCATCAACCCAACATGGCCATGCATACCTGTAGGAACGAGATGTACATAGGGGAGGCTCGTCCCCATCTTAACCAGCCTAAAAGCTAGCTTCCAGCAGCAGCCCCAGTGGTAAGCAGCAGTAATGTTAATGAGCAAATGACACATTGCAAGAAAGAAAACAGCACAGAAGCAGGTGCAATCTCATAACACAAGTGTTCAGATGTGCGTTAATAACACTGTGACTGCTTGAAACCTTTTAGTTTGCAAGCTCTAGGCATGTGATCTGCCCGGGAGAGTCCAAGTGGTAACCGGGACCAGAGATAAGCAAGCACCCTTTGATGCACAATGCAATGCCCTGACAGCCAGACATAAGAACACAGTAACTGCATACTCATTAAATTAAATTTCCCAATAATCTCTTACTAGTTGAAAGGAATTCACTGTCAAAGCTGAATTACTTTATCAATAGTTAATGCATCTTACCTGATTGCATGTGTTAGTAACATGAGTGTCTGCAGATATATTCATTTCATTATTGATATCCAAAGATCTGTAAAACAGAATGAAACGTTGTATGAATAATAGTTACTTATACACTTGCAACCTGTTCTTATAATGTTCACTCTACATAATGTATTCATTATTTAGTCTTACAATGCATTAACTCACAGGGGTGCCACCTTAAATTGGCTGCGCAAAATAAAAGAGCAAATCAGGCACAATAAGAGTATGACATGTATGTAGGGAATAGGAAGCATGGGAAGAGGTTTCACACCCCAGTAGTCTGTTTAGTTACAGTTGGCTGACAGTTGGGTTACATAGTGTGGGTGACTATTTTGCTAAGGCACGGTGAGAGTTACAGCAGTTCAGGTGTTTGTAGGTTATTCATATTACAACAAACATTAAACAAGTAGACATAGGAACAGGTCAGGGAACCTTTTAGAAGACTAAAGCAGGCACATTCAAGGTTATTTGGTAATGGCTAATTGTGGGGCAGAAGTGCTAGTCACAAGATATAAGTGCAGTAGAGTCAATTATAGGAGTCCGAGGGTAGGGGACTGGAAGGTTATTTGGTTAATATAGAGGGCTTAACTGATTTAGACCTTCTATTCATGGGGTCAGATGTACATATTCCTTTTGAACATCTTGGCTATATTCTGTTTTCACGGTTGTGGGGGGGTTATTCCATAATTTCAGGCCCAATACTGTGAAGGATCTCCCTTCATGTTCCAGTCATTTGGACCTGGGTGGTGTTAGGTTGTTACAAGTTACAACTGTGATGGCTCTTTGTGGGCTTCTGGGTACATATTTGGTGGGCTGTTTGGCTGGAGGATTCCTTGTTGCCTGGTTGTGGTCCCGGGAGCTTGCGTCGGCAAGAGGAAGGCGTGCAGTGTTGCCGTGCCGAAACGCAGACTACTTCTGTTTCCATTTATCAAAGCATCTTTGGGTGACTGGTGACTCCGCCACCTCTGGGCCATCTACATAATCCATTGAGTTCGCGCGGGCACTCGGAAGTGGCCCGCAAGTGGCCTGTTTGGCTGGGGGATTCCTTGCTGCCTGGTTGTGGTCTTGAGAGCTTGCGTCGGCAAGAGGAAGGCGTGCAGTGTTGCCGCTCTGAAACACGGACTATTTCTGTTTCCATTTATCAAAGGTGATTGCTCATTGGACTTGTGGTGCTGTTTATGCAGGGCCTTGTGCTGAGATATATAACTATTTCCAGATCCAGATCAGGTGTGTTTTTGAATTTTCCAGCGTCTTTGGGTGACTGGTGACTCCGCCCCCTCTTGGCCATCTACATAATCCATTGGGTTCGTGCACCCGGAAGTGGCCCGCAAGTGGGCTGTTGGGCTGTTCGGCAGTGCGCATAGCGTTCAGCTTGAACAGGGTTTGCTCTTCCGGTGTCATTTTGAATTTGTAGGTGGCTTCATACTACATTCACTGCTTGTGATTCAAACTGTGGGTTACTGTTTACATCTGTATTTAAGTTTTTTTTAACTTTTTTTTACTACAAACTTGGGACGTCATCCTGTATTGCGTATTCTAGACTTAATGACAGCTTCTTGATTTTCTAATTGTTAAGTAATTTTTTGCCCATGCCACTAATGGTTCTGTTAGAGGTCCTTCATTCCTTGGCTATTGTTACTGTCCTTTGCATTCAACCTTAGGTTTTGGGGGATGTCAGGCTGATTTAAAGTGGGGAGTGACGATTGCTTTAGAAAGGGTGAGAGCGAGGTTGCGGATCGACTCAGTTGTACTTTCATCAGCCGGCTATTGCTATTTCTCCAAAAGTGGACTACTGTGGGACTGTCTATGTCCCCTGCAAAACCCAAAGACGGTGCGGCATAAACAAAAAACGGTGAGGTACACTTACACTCATCCAGGGCCAGTAACGAGAAAAGAAAGCATGTCGGGGTCTAGATGTTACAACATACTTTCTGCTCCACTTATTTTCACCCCGGTCAAAGGCACCATAAAAATGGCAATCGCACTGCCTCTACCTCTGTCTCCCCCGTCCCCTACAGACACAGCCATATTAGCAGCCTCGAACGTCGAATGCTCCGCTTTATTAATTGACTCGGAATCTCTGAGCATCCGACCCGTGGAGCCTGTAGGCGTTCCTACAAAAAAGAATGACAGTGCAGTGCCACTGGGACTGCTTATATTCCAGTTACTTTTTTGGGCCCAATGAGCTCATTGGACAGCTCTTTGATGTTCCTCTCCCAATACCCACAAAGTCAGGAAAGCTTGTGGAAAGTAGTAACTCTGGGGATTGATTTGGAGGCCAATATTTTGGGGAGCATTCTTTGCGAGTTAAAAGTCCATACATTATTTCTAAATAAATTACTAGAAGGGGCTGGATTAGAAAGACAAGGGGCTAAGCAGGATACATTGAAGATACACCACAATATAGGTTTACAAACAGATGGCCACTTCCTGCCTAGTGATCTCTTATCGAAACTTCCTGCTGATCGATTGACAGACTCAGACTTAAAGTCAAAGGGCAATGAACCTTCCCCGTCTGACTGTGCTCGGAAAAAAGGTAACACCTTAGTGTGCTAATCTCCTTTAAAAACAACAGTCAGAGAGGCAAAGGTTAAAAGTAAAAAAGGTAGAAGAACATGCATTAAAGGCCAGAAAAAGATGGCTAGGAACACTTGGTGAAATCTGATTAAAGCTGACTTGATCTGTTTAGATAAACCATCTTACCTTGACGTTTCAGGGGAGGGCGATGGTATCTGTAACAGAGAAAGCCGTGTTCTGGCTCAGGACACAATAACAGACAATATGAAAAAGAAGAAAACCCCCCAAAAAAAGACTAATTGGAAATGAAAAAGGGTCAAACGTTTGGTAAGGATCTTGGGCAAGAGAAAGGTATTCTCCTAAAATATTTTCCAAAGTTAGTCGATGTGGACAAACTGGCCTCTGCAGTTGTAGGTCAGGGGAAGCCCCATATGTGTGCCAAAGACAACATTTATGTTGAAAGTGACAAAAACCAAGACAAAGTAATCGTGGGTAACCAAAATAAATGACAGAACCCAGGGAGGCTTGTCCCTCTGCAATAGTCACACCCATGAAATGTGTGGATCTAGCTGCACTACCAAGCAGGGCTAAGGTATATTTGGCATCCAAACAGAGCTGTAGCCCAACGACCCCTGGACATAATTTTTGGACGCAACCAGTTCAGGGCCCTCAGAGCGCGCAGCGGATAATTGACCCTCTTATGGAAAAGATAGTCAGGAGGGTGGTAAAGGAATTAATGGTGGACTGCACAGATGAATATAAAACTACCTGGTCTTCCCTTAGCTCTAGAGTCAACTGAACAGGAGCCCGCGATAATAGGTTGCTTCGCATGGTGTAGAGTTATTGGACTTACCAGATATGGTTGAAATCAAGGGTCCACAAAGTAGCCAAAACGATCGAAGTGGGTTGCCAGGTTGACATTTTAGCCAAAAGCAAAGCAGTATGAAGGAGGTTCACCATATTGATAGCCAAAACTGTAGCCACACAAACAAAGGTTTGGATGGCGAATACCAGGCATAGGCAACAAGATCACATATGGAGTCAGCCTGTTGCTCATCCCCACACAACAAAAGGCAGTATCACAGCTGACTGGAGGCCAGTTCAGACGAAAACAGTAAACAACAGTGATCTAAGGGACATTCCCTGGAGGCAACCTGGCCACCCTGATCACACAAGCGTCTTCATTTACTATCTGTTTGAGTATGGGGGACCCGACTCTTTGAATAGGTGGAGACTATTAGCACTCTTAGGCGAAATTCCAGCATTGGGAACTATATCCTCAGCTGATATTAAGTTGGTGGATTTCATCAATCCGGAGATAATGGATTGTGTATGGGTAATTTTTAACACAAGAGCTGTGTATGAAGCGTTTTTAGGGCAAGCTGAGCTGTTTAACAAGATGGGGTATGATTTTCTGTCATTCTCGAGTGGTTTTTCAAAAATTGACAGCGTTGACAGCACTGCTATGCCAAGAGAAGCTATCGCTATGGGGGGTCCACCCATGCACTCTGCCTTCCCCCAAGTCCCTGAGGAAGATATATCGAATTAGCGTTGGCTGGCCTTGTCCCTCAGCGACACTATCCACCAGTTGAAGGAGTTAAAATCAAACCTTTAATAGTGGGGAAATCTCGATCCTCTCATGGAACACAAGATGTTTTGGTTATTTATCCAATTCATTTGAGTTATGCAACAGATTAGTCTCATTCTCGCTTATGTGTTTCCAGGAAACATGGATGGTGTGTCCCTATCTTTTGGATGGGTTTGAGTGCTTTTGTCAACTAGATACTAAAAGGTATATGTGGTCGTCCTTCAGGTGGATTGTTAATTGCTGTTCGATTAAACAGCAACCTTAAAGTTGTGAAATGTTCTTACATAGTGCAGGGTTTTATGTCTATTTGGATTGAAAATGATTGCTCTTTTGGTATAGTGCATTTATTATTGGTTAACATTTATTGGTCCCCCAAACAAAATCTGATCAAGCACTTACATCTTTTGAAAAAATATGTGTCTGATTAAATGATCGACTGTGATGGCTTACAGATTGTGGTGGTGGGGGACTTAAACACTCATATTGAACATGTCTCAAATTCTCTTGTATCAGTGGAGAGACCCTGTCTTGAAGGGAGAACCAACAGAAAATCTGAACAGTCCCAAAAATAGGATGTTTTCTTTCATAATTGGGGTCTTTTTTCTGCTAGAGAGAGTGATGGCTCACAAAGCCATCTTCTGACCTTGCCGGATAGTCGGAACGCCTCAGTAATAGACTACATTTTTATTACCCAATATTTACTGGAGATGACACCCACCTTCCAAATTCTACACTCTGACTTCAGTGACCATAGTATGCTAACAATATCTCGGGACTTGGAATTGAAAAAGGAGCAATTTAAGTGGCAAGCAATGAATCTACAGGTCAATCCAACTAAGACAAGGTTGAAGTGGCACCAGGATAATATCTTGAAAGTGAATAAACTTTTTGAGTGCAATTATGCTCGGTCCACAATAGAGGAGAAGTGTGGTCTATATACACATAGATCATTTGGTGCTTATGTGGATGGAGTGATTGGTTCTCTGCCAAGTAAAACTGTGAACAAGTCTGTTCCTGGAGGCAAGCATAGACTTCAATACAACATCCAAGTTAGAGGGATGAAAAATGTATATAACAGGGAGACTAGACGCGTGGCTAGGACGGCCATGTAAAGATACGTGCTCCGGAGGAGCTCCTTCGATCCTGTATTGATCCTGGGGAAAAAGTGCACGCACAGATGCCTGCCAGCGCCGTGAATTAACATCTGTGACTATGAAGGTGGGGGCTGTACTCACTGAACTTTTGGTGCACATGGGATGCACGGACACAAAGTTATACCCACTTGTATAACTGCAGGCCCGACTCGAAAAATGGAAACAAAATGGCCGCGGGAACAAAGGGATCATCGAGGGTCAGGGGCGCGCTGCAGCGATAGCTGATGGAAGGATCAGACGGTACCAGCAATGGATTTCAGGATCCTGTTTTAAGCAATAGACCCGAAGGGGCCATGGTGTGGAGAAGCGGAGAAAAGAAGGCGGACTGCCCGGGCCGCGCTTATGTTTTGCGAGCCGAGAGACAAGATCGAGACAGCAAGACGCCCAAAGAGGAGTGCGCCCGAAGCCCGAATGTGCATAGATGGTAACTGATGAGACCCGCCGAGCAAACTCGCGGCTGATGCTGGGCCCGCAGTGAAGCCAGACTGAACTTGGAAGGTGTCCATGGAGTAAGGCAGAGACCGGGGTCACGACACCAAGAGTGTGCAAGTACGTGGGTGGACACAGCCCACTCTAAGGGTGAGGCGAGCGACCAAGACACACAGGGGCATAGCCGCTACGGCCCTATACTGCCTAGAGGGGGCCTGGTGCCACGCAGACCTTTGTGCACAGGGAGGTGCAGCTGGCTTACTCAGGATGTCTAATAAAGTTGTCAGACCCAGGACCAAACAGCCCACGATAGAGGCCTACACCAAGACGCCTCCAGGTGCAGAGGGAGGCAAAAGCAAGGAGACCCCCACGACAGAGGCAGAGGCACTGGGCACGATCCAGGAGGTGCTAGCAGCAATTGCAGACTTGAAAGTGGCCTGGGAGACTAAACTGGGCCAGGCAATGAACAAACTGAAGGTGGGCCTGGACCTCAAGATTGGTGCGGTCCATGAGGAAGTGAACCTGCTGAGACTGGACGTGCGGACGATTGCGGAGCGCACCGGGAACTTGGAGAAGGAGATGGCTCCGAATACTGCGGCGTGCGCCGCACATGGATCGGAGCTACATGCCCTCGTCCAGCGGGTGGGCAACCTGGGAGGACAGAGCGGAGGAGGCGGAAGGGCGGGCCAGACGAAACAACATACGAATTGTCGGCTTGCCGGAAGGAATGGAGGGGCCCAACCCAACAGAATATGTGGAAACCATGCTCCTGCAGGAGATAACTGGCGGGGCGCTGACCCAGGGGTTCGTGGTTGAAAGGGCGCACAGGGCCTTGATAAGAAGACCTCCCCCAGTAACCCCCCAGCAACCGCTGATCGCAAAAATTCTGAACTATCGAGACCGGGAGAAGATACTCAAATTTTTTCGGAAGGGATGAACGATCGAAAGGGGGTCGGCAAAAATCATGGCATATCCGGACTATACCGTTCACATACAGCGTAGCAGGATGAACTTTGGGTCGGTGAAAAGAAGATTAAAAGAAGCAGGACACTGTCATATGTTGCTTTACCCAGCCAATTTGAAAGTGTTCTACAAGAACAAATCCCTGTTCTTTGAGATGCCGAAGGATGCGATGGAATGGCTGGATATGCAGGGCCGTCGTCAAGTTCCGGATATCCAGATGGGGGCTGCAGATGATAAGTAGCACGCAGCTGTGTCCTCCTCAGGGACATGGCTAGGACATTGGAACTTGAATATAGAGTTAAATTAAGCTTGTGGAGAGTGCGCGGCAAGATAAGCTGGCGGGATCCGCTGGGCGCAACAATCCTAAATAGATAAGTGGGAGCACCTAGGAGGCATCCCTTGAACCCATTAGTAGTACACCTAGTTAGGTCACTGTTAGATCGGTGACGCCCTGCGGGGTCCTAGTCCTCTGACGCTAGATAGGACCAGATGCGGGTGGGCCTGAGATCCAGCGATGGAGCTGGGCATTTGTTGGGGAAGGGTAGGGTGGGGGGAGGGGTTGGGTTGTGTGCAGTGGAGTGGAGTTGGGGTACAGGGTGGGGGGGATTGTTGAGGCTGGGAAGGGTAAGAGTCGGTAAACGGGCTATCACGGGAAGTATCGGAGGGAGGAGTGGATTGGGAGCACACTGATTAGATGGCATCGGGTAATCTTAGAGTGGTGACCTGGAATGGGTGGGGCCTAAACAGTTACTTAAAACGTAACAAAGTGATGCTGTATCTAAAAAGGATGTGTATTGATATAGCCTTGCTACAAGAGACCCACCTCACGAAGGAGAAGCTTGAGGTGGTCAGGAGAAAATGGAGGGGTAGTGTCATGGGGACCACGTATTCGACATATACAAGAGGGGTGGTCACATGGGTGGCACCGCACGTGCCGATCCAGGTGCTCAGCTCGACAATAGACCCAGAGGGCAGAATGGTGGTGGTAACGGGACTCCTGGAGAACAGAGAGGTGCACATCATCAATTTGTACGCCCCTAATGTCAGGGAGAATTCTCTGTAAGGCTAATTTCCCAAACCTAGTTAGTCCCCCAGCAGCTTTTCTGGATTTTTGGGGTTTATTTTTTTCTCTCCTGCTAAGAGTGAGATTCTTTTGATCCCACTCTTAGACATGATTTGAGGTGTTCCTTTAACTTTCCAGGTGTTTTATGGGATATGGGGTCTTTTACTCCATAGGGTCTCATGTGTTTTTTGATGTGGGTTAACCAGCACCCTCCGTGCCGTAACCCAGGGGTGTCGTAGTGACCCCCCAACATAGACTCCATACCCTGGGACTGACTACTGTCCCCCAGGGCATGTAAAGTCACCATTGGCTTTACTAGTCCCAAATTATGAACAGAAACCAGTACAAACCATCATATTGTGGACGTACTGGTCGGGGCAATTCGATTGCCCCGGGGTCTGTTGTTCGAGGGGACACATCTCCGTCCCGCCTGATCGAGTTTTGGCTGGTGGCAGTGGATACTACTTTTTATATTCGACCGCGAATATATCTCTATGGGATTTACCCATTGTTCGAGGCTACCAACTTTAATTATTTAATTCTTATAGCCTCGAACATACTGCCGGTTTATTTAATTAATATTAATTCGCCGGTTGGTATTTTTTGCCAGAAATCGATTCTAAAATGGCATTTGTGTTCTCTTCTGTGACTCCAACCCAAGTCGAGCCCTTTGTTCCACTTTTTGGCGGGCTTCTCCACAGAAGCCTCCAAAAGTGGTGCCACTCTGTCTGGGTACCACAGGGGGTGTGGGAGGGGGTTTAGGCACCCTGGACTGAGTTACCTTGGTAACTCAAGTCGCACTCTTGTGTGATTGGCCCAAGTGGTGAGCCGGCCGGCTCACCACTTAGTATGTTTGATTGACAGCTAGGTTGAGTGAATGGGGGTGTGCTGCATAAAAGCAGGGCTTTGGGGACTGGAACTTCAGAAGTCGCCACAGGACCTAAGAATCCGAGGAGGGAGAAGCTGAGCCGGCCTGCAACAACGACACCACCGGTGGAGCCCTGCTGAACCGTCTCACCACTTTTCCCAACGACAGAGGAGATCTCCAGCCCGCAGAGTCTTCTTCCTTCGACTGGTGGGGATAACCAGTCTACTTTCTTTTCGCCTTCCTGGAGCATCTCGTGGCCGCCTTGCCTGTGCCAAGCACCCTGGCAACCGGGATACCACGTTTTCACCACTACCTCAAACCGAACGGGTAGTACCTTTGTACCGGAGAACTCCGCGGCTGGTTTCTTCCCTGGCAGTGCAACGACCTTCATCCTTCCTCCACGACGAGATCTCCTCTTCCTCTAGACGATGCTGCGTCTTGCACCCGCTGCCAGGAACAACTGCCCCCGCTGGAGGATCCTCTCCATTTAAGGTACCATGTTCTGCCTGGCTTCCCTTGCAACCGTTTGAACGGGGTGTATTAAATCCTCATCTCTCAAACCTGGGACACCTTAGCTAACTTTTCTGCACTGAACTAAACCTTTTGAACTACCTCCACAAACTTCGAAGACTCTGTGTAACTGTCTGATCTTGGGCATCTTCCGCCCGGCTCCCTCGAAAGTGGGCCTGGCGCCTAAACATCCTTGCTCACCAGTAGACTGTGCCTTCCTAAACTTGCTGTGGTTCTTTAAAAAGTGTTTAGTGTGTATGCTTCCATAATTCTGCTTTTCCCTCCCTTTTTATTTAACTTGTTGGAGTGCCATTGAACGTTAAGCGCTCACCTCTGCCTGGAAATAAGTGGTGTTAACTAAGACTTGTCCAACAAGTAATCAGGGATGTACATATGATAATAGTGATTGTGTTTTGAACTTATCTTACCAAATTAGTGCTAGTGTGTTTTATAAGTGTGTGTTAAATAAATAAGTATATACTTTTACACCCAAGCCCTGGTCAGTGTTTGCTTGTGCTACTGTATTTCTGTACCTATCTTGTATGCTCTGTATACTGCCTAACTCTTCTTGAGGGAAGTCTGACTGCTCAGCCACAGCTACCAAGTGAATCTGTGTGGTACAGACTGCTACCAAGTGGGTTTACCTTCAAACACCTGTAGTCTTAAATCTTTTGCAGTGGTCCCTAAGGGAACTGCACAGGTTTCTGCCTAACACCTAACCATGATACAGTGGCTTACTTTAGGTCCCTATACAGTAAGATTAGCCCCTTGGTGGGTGGCGCGATAGTTTGGGGAGGGGGCTTTAATTGTACCCTGAATCCTAGAATAGACAGGTCAGATGACAAATCAGGGAAGCCAGCACCAGCGGCTAAAGCGCTGGGGACAATGTTGGAAGACCTAGGCCTAGTGTATGTTTGGGGGAAGCTGCATCCATTGGATAGACAATACTCGCACTACGCAGCACCACATGACTTGCACACGAGGCTAGACTATGTGCTTGCAGCTTCCGAAATATTGGGAGAAATGATGGGAGCGGAATATAAGGCTCGGGTATTATCCGATCACTCGCCTTTGGTCATAGAGTGGCGATATCAACTCAACCCCCCAGGGCGCGCATCCCGACATGGAGACTCAGAACTGAGGCGTTACAAGATGCAGGGTTTTGAGAGGACCAGAGGGAGGCCATCGAGGAATATTTTGAAGCTAACACGGGCAGTGTATGCTCTGTGGGTACAGTATGGGAGGCGTTTAAGGTGGTGGTGCGGGGGATCACTATATCGAAATCTAAAGGGCTCCAAGGGGGCTTTGAACGGGAACTTCAGGAATCAGAAAGAGAGCTGGAGGTTCTAATGCAAAATGAGGAGACAACCCGGGAGAACAGTGCCAAGATAAAAGACTTACAGTTAACCTGCAGTGGACTCTGGGATAGATTATGCAAATTAAACTACAAGAAATACACGACTACATGCAGGGGGGGATAAGCCGGGTAGATTGCTGGCCTGGCTGTATAAGAGCGAGACCCCCCGCTCAGTGATTAGAGAGATCAGGGATGCGGAAGGCCGAACCCGTAACACCCAGGAGGGGGTAAATGAGGAGCTCCTCAAGTATTATAGACAACTATATGAGGACACAGGGGAGGATACGAACCAAGACATACTGGAAACAATAGAGGATATAGGGCTGCCCACCCTGGATGACCTAGAACGTGTGGATCTGGATGTCCCTCTTACCTCAGACGAACTGGAAGTGGTGAACCAACATCTGCCCACATGTAAGGCCCCTGGGTCAGATGGGTTGCCTAGCGAGTTTTACAAGACATACAAGCAGGAGCTACTCCAGCCGTTGCTTGACATGGTTAATGAAGCCTATGAGGGGGGGGGGGGGACTGCCACCGTCCCTCCGCGAGGCAGTGATCATCCCACTTCTGAAACCAGGCAAGCCAGCCATGGAGTGCGGGTCCTATAGACCCTTGTCCATGCTCAATCAGGACAGTAAAATACTCACGGCAGTATTAGCCAATAGGCTAAAAAGGGTGATTGGTAAATTGATACACCCAGATCAGACGGGCTATGTCCCTGGTAGGAATATCACAGACAACCACAGGATGCTGCACCATATCATTGATTAAACCGGGGAGGACACGGGTGAGTTGGCTATCGTGTCGCTAGACGCGGTCAACGCCTTTGACTCGGTGCGGTGGCGATGGTTGAAAGCGACCCTGAAAGGATACGGAATGGGCCCTGGATACATCAGGTGGGTTCAGATGTTATATAGCACTCCGGTAGCGAGAGTTAAAACAGGATCCACAATTTCAGACAAGTGGCAACTCAGCAGAGGGACCAGACAGGGATGCCCCTGGTCACCCATGTTATACATACTGGCACTAGAGCCGCTGGCAACATGCCTGCGACAACAATATGGGGAGGTGGGGATTCGTACGATAAGTGGCATGCACCTGATATCGCTGTATGCAGACGACATGCTCCTCTATTTGGGCTACCCGGAGGAAAACCTGCAATATGTATTGGAGGTGATGGATTGTTATACCACCCTCTCTGGCATATCGGTGAACCCCGGGAAGTCTAGTTTGTTCCCCTTGGGAAGGTATAAGAGTGTCCCGTTGGAGAGGCTGCCTATCCTGCAAATACCCTGGCAACCTGAGACATTTAGGTATCTGGGAGTAAACATTTATCATAAAATGGAAACAGAGCACGAACATAACACAGAGAAAGTGATTGAGGGAGTTAAGAATAGTATGGTGTTCTGGTCTAGATTACCCCTATCTATGATGAGGAGAGCAGCTCTGCTCAAAATGGTGGTTTTGCCCAGACTCATTTTTTTGTAAATGTCCCGTGTTTGATTCCCAGAAGTTTTTTCAAGAGTCTTCATAGTATGTGCAGGAGCTTCATATGGGGCAACTCCAGGAACAGAGTAGCCCTGTGGAAACTACACAACTCGTGTGACAGGGGGGGCATAAACTTGCCGAACTTTGAGCTTTATTATCTGGCGGGGCAGCTGTTTGTGGCCAGGTGGTTGTCGTCAGAGGACTCGGCAGAAGGTTGAACTTTGCAGGCGACTTGGCTCCATACTTTCTGAGAGAGACGGTGTGGCTACAAAAGAGTAAACTGGTGGGAAGAGGGAGACTATTGGAGCTGGGTTGGGAGGTCTGGCGCAGGACGTGGAGAACAGTGGGTGATTCGGATCCACTCTCCCAGCAGGTTCCTCTGGTGGCGCTGTGTGGAAACGACTCCCAATTGCTTGAGGTAGTCCGTAGATACTGGGAACCAATGGGCTTGGCCACCCTCGGGCATATATGGCGGGAAGGGGAGGTATTGGAATTACAGAATTTGCAGGAGGAGACAGGGTTGCATAGGGGTGCATAGAGGCCAATATATAACTTACACCAGACTCACGAAACGGATGAGGGAGAGGTGGCCTGAGACAGTGTTGGCGGAAGAACCTGATGCCGCCCTGGAAACGATTTACAATGTTTCAGAGGGCGGGCACGAAATATCCAGGGTATACGAGCTCCTGAGAGCTAAGGCTGGGAAGGAACTGCTTCAACTGAGGCAGGACTGGGAGGAGGAGATAGGAGGACCCATGAAAGAGGGGCAATGGGAGAGAGCTCAAAAGGTACCATAAAAAGGTGTCCCGAAATGCGAGACTCCAACAGATCCAGTTGTATGTCACCCATAGGGCTTATCTGACCCCGGGAAAATATCCGTGTTTGGAGGCTCGGCCACACAGAAATGCCCCAGGTGTGGGGAGTTGGAGGCGGGGTTGCTACACATGTTCTGGGCCTGTCCCGAGGTGCACAGATTCTGGGACGAAATAAAGACTAAGATGGCCGGTGGGGGAGTGGTGCTGGATGTGGGGTCGGCTTGGGCATGCATGCTCGGGATTTTTCCCAGGCCACGCAATCTAAAGCACATAAGCAAGATGAAGGACCTGGCTTACATCCTGGCTAAGCATAGGATTGCAATGGGCTGGAAGGCGGCCCACAGACCCAGGGTGGAGACATGGTGGGCGGACCTCCTGAGATGGGCGGAAGCAGAATCAGTAGTATGGTTTGAAGCCGTTACCAGTGGGGGTGAGGAGGAAGTGGGTCCCCTGATAGCCTGGCGACAATTAGTGACCTCTATGGTAAACCCCCACCAGGTTAACCATGAAATAGAAGACTCAGACGAGCCTACAAGCACTGTGATTCCCGAAAACGCTCCCGTAGATGACACGGATGAGCCGGCTCAAGTTTATGGGGTGGGTGGGGAGAGGACGGAGAATATCACTGTATAATGTGACGGTTTGATATTGATTATGTACGTCCCGAAAAGCTGTATTGTTTGTTGGTTTTGTTTGTTTAAAACAATAAAAACAAATTTTAAAAAAAAACAACAGAGAAACTAGACTTATAAGGAACTCTGGGCTTGAATGGGACCATATTACAACCGAATTAAAGAAACTAAAACAAATGCGTAGAAATTGGTTGAAGAATCATGAATTTAATCTAATACAAGAAGATGATGAAAACATGCTGCTCGCCTTGAGAGACGGCTCAAGCAGAAGTATTTTGGCAGTTGATTATTAATTCAGAGACCAATCATACTATCTCACAGTCAAATCCCATCAATGAACATGTTTGGTCGGGACATTTCGGGGAAATCTATGTTCGTAATGGACCAACTAAAAACTGGGACATCGTATTATCATTGCCCTGGAAAGTGAAATTTTCTGTTGCAGTCATAGAAGCACAAATTAAAAAAGCGAGTGTTTCCAGAGCTGCTGGCCCAAATAGCTTATCCAACGCCCTGATGAAGGGGGATTGTGGGTTGTGGGTCAGGGCCCTGTCATTTTTGTTTGAAGACATTGTCAGCACAAAGAGCAACCCTTCCACATGGCATCTTTCATATATTGTGCCAATTTATAAAACGGGACAAAAAAATGAAGAATTACAGGCCAATAGCAATCTTAGATGCGGATTCTAAGATTTTTGCAAGTCTTGTGTTGAGAAGTCCAGGACTGGGCAGAAAAGTATAAAATCTTGAGTGCTCAACAGTTTGGCTTTCGTAGATATCTAGAGATGGATGCAGGAGGCCTTTTGTTATGTACCCTACAGCACAATACGTGGAAAAGGGGAGCACAACCTTTATATCTTTCAGCATTGACTTATCAATGGCCTTTGATTTGGTCGACAGAAATCTTGTGGCAAAAACTACAAGACTTAGGTCTCCCAAGAAATATCCTTTCCATCTTAATTCACTTACATGCAGATTCTTATGTGCAGGTGCGTTTGAGTCTGGAGGGTCTGTTATCTGGCCCGATTAAAATATGCAATGGTCTAAGGCAGGGGTGCATTTTCACACCAATATTGTTTAATTTATACGTATCCGCTGCAGGGAACTGGTTCGATGTGGCCTCTTTCATTCCACCTAAAATTGATGGAAGGAAGATTGCCTGGTTTTTGATCAGTCGTGCAAGGGAATGCAGCGTATGATTACAGCGTTCTGTTCTTAGAAAAAATGAAACCATTTGAAAATCAATGCTACTAAAACAACAATTATGAAATTTTGCTCTAATAAAACTCTAAAGAACTATGTTTGGCATAGAGATAATATAAAGCTGAATGTCAAAAGTGAAATCACATTTTTAGGCTTTCCTATCTTTGACAAATGTTAGAAGAGTGGATATTTAGCTTTTTTGGAGCATAAAATATCCCTGCAGACTGTCCAAATGAAGAAAGTGGACGGGAAATGTGGTCTTTATTCAATGATTCCCCTCATTCGCTATTACAATCTGAAAGTTATACCAAAGATTATATACGGACTGGAATGTTACCCAGAGTTGACAATATCTATGCTTGGAAAACTGGAAGCAAACATTTGGAAAAGCGTATTGTTTTGTTTGCCAGTTGCTGTCCCGATTGTGGCAATTAGGTATGAGTTAGGCCTACTGTCTTTAATATATCATATATTGTGGCGCAAACTTTCACTGTTTAGAAGGTTAATAGTAGATTCTGGCGATAACCTATATAGAATACTGGGAGGTGATCTTCTGCATCGTAGCACTAAGTCCAATGTACTTGTAAAATTGCAAATATTGAGCTATGAAACTCTTGAGAAAATAGGCCTTTCTTGTAAAACGCTGATAGAGAATCCCATCAGGGTAAAAACATTCTTGCAATTTTCCAAATGGTGTGAGACAATAACGGGGGTTACTTCAATGAAAATGTTTACACAACTTGTTACTCACCAAAAAGGTCTAGCTAGGTGAGCTGGAAACCTATCTAAAAAGATTTCCAAATAAAAATTGGAGACATTGCTATATGAGATACCGTTTTAATGTGTGTACAACGGGAGAAATAAGCGAAATTAGATCTGGAAAAGGGCCCTTGAGAATATACTATCCTTGTCGGTTTTGTAATAATACAGTGAAGAAAGAAACATTAAGAAAACCTGCTTCTTCATTGTAAGGCCTTACTACCGGCACGCATTAAATCATTTGGGCATTTTGTACTTAACCAGGGGTGGGTTGATGCTGATAGTCTCTGGTGGAGGATGATGCATGGTTCTTCAATATCTCTTAAAATTGCAATAGTAGATTTTCTATCTAGAGTTTGTGGTGTAGTAACAACTGGGGAGGGTAATACAACCGTGTGATGGACAACCATTTGCTAGTAACCATTATTATTGGAATTTGAAATGCCATGTGCGGACGGATTTGCGTATATATGAGTGTTTGGGCCTAACATTAAGTTTTATATTGATGGAACACACATGGGAAGTTGGCTATCTATGGAAAGCACTATGTTTCGGGTATCTGGATAGTATTGTGCTATTGTGGGTGTTTATTTTAATACTGATCTGTTTTTCTATTAGAGCATCAATTATGTAAATGTATTTTAACCCCTTCAGTGCCAAGGACGAGATATCTCGTCATTGGAATTGCATGTGCAGTGCCAAGGACGAGATAGCTCGTCCTTTTTGGCACCTTGTTTTGAGCGATCGCTCAAAACTGTAATCCAACACCCGGGCTATGTGAGGGGGAGGTCTCCCCTCACTGCCAGGGGGCAGGATTACCTTCAGTTTCACATCGGCGTGCGTAAAGCACGTCAGCGTGAAACAAAGTAAAATCACAGCAGCAGCCATTTTCAGCTGCTGTGGTGAAGAAAGAAGGTGAGTGCCCTTCTTTCTCCACCTCGATCTCCGGATGTATTTCAAGCCAGAGATCAAAAAAAGGGTTTCGTTGGAAAGGGGAGATTCTCCCCTTTCCAACGATACCCTTTGAGTGGCATTTCTGCTCACGGATCGGGCGCAGGGCGCGCAATCCGTGGCCAGCAATGTCACAGGATCAATAGAGATCCGTTTGTGACGCGGGAGTCGGAGGGGCTGCTTACTAGGTAAGCGCGCCCCCCCCCAGCCCCCAAAGCATGGGGACCCATATATAAAGACCCCTGGCGGCAGACAGGGGACCATGTGCACCTAGGGGTGGGGGCATTAAAAAAAAAAAAAAAAAAAAAAAAATCGGGAAGAAAAAAAAGTGATGGGAAGGGGGTAGGGGTTTTGGGGGGCACTAGCTACCAGGGATTTTTTCGGAAAAGGGTGTCCTTGGAAAGGGGCGTTCGATGCGCGGGCAGCAATGGCCACTAGACACCAGGGATGTCTCTGAATGTGGGGGGAGGTGGGGGCTGCTTACAGTAAGCAGCCATCTGCCTCCTGGCCCCCAAAGCATGGGGGCAAATATATAATGACCCCTGGGGGCAGACAGGTGACCATCTGCCCCCAGGGGTGGGGGCATAAAAAAAAACTAAAAATGACAAAATTAAAAATATGTGATGGGGAGGGGGGTTGGGGGCCCTAGCCACCAGGGATTTTTTCGGGCAAGGTGTTGGAAAGGGGAGATTCTCTCCTTTCCAACGACACCCTGTGTGACAGGATTGCTGACTGCGGATCGGGTGCAGGGCGCTCGATGCGCGCACAGCAATGCACACTAGACACCAGGGATTTCTTTGAATGCGGGGGGGGGGGGGGGGGGCTGCTTACAATAAGCAGCCCTTGCCCCCTTCCCAGCCCCCAAAGCATGGGGGCACATATGTGTACAACCCTGGAGGCAGATGGCTGATCATCTGCCCCCAGGGAAGGGGGCAAAATAAACAAAATAAAAAAAACGAAAAGCACAAAAATAAAAAGGGAATTTTGGGTGGGTGTGGGGGGGGGCACTAGCCACCAGGGATATATTTTACAGAAAAGGGGGGGCCCTCTCCCCCTCACCCCAAGGGGAAATGGGGGCACCCCTTGTAGCCCTCCCTGGGGGCAGATATCTGCTCCTAGGAAGGGGCATCTGACCCCAGGGAGGGCTGAATGAGATGCCCCCCCTACATTTGGTGTGGGGGGTAGAGGGTCACCCCCCATTACATTAGAAAATTACCTGGCAGTTTAGGGTGCCCCTCAGCCCGCCCTAAAGTGTAGAGTACCTTTTCTATTTTTTTCTTTGTTTACGAAACTTGCGTTGGCGCAGAGGGGCACATTGGTTTGCCAATCTGGCGCCGGGGTGCCCAAACCTTACTGCCCCACCCACTGGGGGGCCTGTCCCACCATTTTCCCACAGGTGTTCCGACGAAAAAGGTACCTCACATGTGTGGGTGCACCTACTGGGGGCGCAAAAGGAAAAGGGTAACCCGCTGGTAACCCCAAGCCTTTTCGCCACAGCACAATTTGTTCTTGTGGGCAACCTACAGATTTGGGCGTAGGGTGTCGAAGCCAGCAAGGAAAACAGGGAACCCCATGCATTTCCCAAAAGAGGACACCCGTGGGAATGCATGGGGGTTCCCTATTTTCCTTGGTGGCTTGGACACCCGAGGCCCATATCGGTATGGTGTGCCGGTCGGCAGAGAGTCTGAAATTCAGGTGTCAAAACAGACTAGGGGTTACTTGTGTTTTAGGCTTTCCCCTTGGCGCCCAGGTAGGTGCACCCACACATGTGAGGTACCATTTTCATCGGGACACCTGTGGGAACGCGGGAAGGTATAACATTTGTTTTGTTTGTGTGGTTTTCATAACGTTTTGACCCATTTGCTGGTGCCCTTTGTTACACAACCTTTTCATTTCCCAAATGTGACCTACATTTAGTCGCTGCTTTAGGCACCATACACTTTTGTAACCTGCACAAGTCACCTACCATTGAAAAGGTCTGCCTGTGCTCTTTCAAAGAAATGTATGCTTGCTGTTCCTCACCACATTGGTATTCCCGATTTACACATGCTAAGTGCGTCTGGTCAGGCCGTGAGCGTAAAACTCCTGTGTACCATGGCTCAGTGTTTGGCTTGTGGTATTGCTTGTTTTGTAAAACACTACAAAAAATGTGTGCTTTCCTAACTGCAAGAGTCGGGGGAATGTAGCGGAGCATTGCTTTTCTCAAAATTCATAGAAGCCATTGCCGTACCAAGTCAACCATGTCCAACACATGCCTTTTTTCGGTCATTTTCCCGCTTTTCCCCCAATCTATGGCAGTTTCCCCTACCTAGTTGTTGCCTGACCTATGCAAATCACCCCCTTCCTAAACTTGGAATTTTGTCTACTTTTCAGAAATATATGCCTTTCTGTCCTCCAATTCGGCTTTCCTACCCTTTTCTTCCATTCCGTCCATGCATGTCCAATTGGCCAAAATTGCCAAAATCGCCTACCTCTCACAAAATGGTTGATAACCACATCAAAATAATGTTTTTTCGTTCCCACTCAACCTGTTCTTGAAAGCCAGGAAATTGGGGAATTCAGCACAGCAAACCATTTGTTCCTAGCTCTTACAAGGAAAAAACCACAGGCTTCTCTGTACATCATTTTACTTGCAATTTTTGAAAAAGAAACATTTTCATCCTTTTTGCTTATTTTCTCTCACCCCCCTAGACCAACCTAGGATTCCTAGGTGGCGTTACGGCCGCCTACATGTGGGGAAAAAAAGGAGCCAAATTTGGCCAAGATATCTCATGTAAAAAAAGTTACAAGGCACTGAATGGCCACATACCGAAATCA
Organism: Ambystoma mexicanum; assembly: GCF_040938575.1. Lineage (NCBI taxonomy): Eukaryota > Metazoa > Chordata > Amphibia > Caudata > Ambystomatidae > Ambystoma > Ambystoma mexicanum. The sequence goes on from NC_090936.1 coordinate 875,712,114, forward strand.
CCAAAAAAGGCCCTGGCACTGGGGGAAATACCCATGGCACTTAAAGGGTTAATAAGTTTCTACCTTATTGTTGTACAACCTAATTTGAATTGTTATCTGTGTATGTGAAATGTGTTCTTTTTTGTGAAGGTTTGCAAACCAAAAACAAATAAATACAACAAAAGGAAATGTACATATTTGTTTATGTAAGATTGCAGGTATTTGGGACTATGTTATGTAGGATTTGGAAAACAATACAGTGGTGTTATTCTCTTTGCAGAGCAGAGTACGTTGAGGTTGGCTTGTCAATCCTGGTAAGATCTGGCTTCATGGTTTGAGTCCTAAAATAAGTTCAGCTGCTTTACTTTGGATAAGTTGAAGTTGGTCTCATTTTTTGTTTATTTGTAGACGGAGACCATTGCAGATGTTTAGGCGAGCTCTGGTCACTTACATTTTCGGTGTAATTTCAAAGTAAGGAACAATTCTAAGAATGTGAAGCTGGAAGTGCGATTTCTGGGGTAGCAAATCTATTTGAATTTGTAGTAAAGGTTTGGTGTAGAAAATTATATAGATTCTTACCCTTGTCCGATGAGGTTTGCGCTGTATCCATGAGGTGAGGCCATTTATTTGAGAGATAGCGTGGCAGGTGTTCATGTCAAAAAAGAGAATGTCGGTTTTAGAGGCATTACTGCTCAAATTATCTGGAGAAGGTCAGCTATGTGTGGATTATGGTTAACATTTTCCAGATTCAGAAGTACCAGAGAATCATCTGTGGTTAATTGGAAATAATGTGAGAAGAGTTCAATAATATATGCTGGGGGTTTAATGTAAACACTAAAACTCTTAAGGATAGTAAGATGGGAGTTCTGGGTGATCACCTTTTAAAGGGAAATTGTTTAGTTAAAATCTTCCATTTGAACTCTCAGGTGTAAACGTCAAGGTAATTGAGGATCCACTCCAAGACAGTACCATTGATTCCTATCAGAACATTTAACCTTTGTATCAGTGTCTGGTTATTGTCCGTTTCCTAGGTAGATCAAGATCGGTTAGTGTATCATCATTGTCCAGAGCTTTTAGAATTTCATTCCATTAAAAAAGGCTCATTTCCACACTCCTGTTTGACAGAAATACGGATTGGTTTTCATGAAGTAGGAGATTCTTTTCCAGTTGCATGGTAGTTATTTTTTCCAGGATTTTAGAAATGAAAGGAATGTTAGATACGCAACTGTAGTAGTCAGGTATCTCTAGGTGAGCACTCAACTCTTTTAGGAGGGGTGTTATGGTGACAATATCAGGATACCTTGCCAACAGGAATAATCAAGTTTCCAAAACAACTACAGTGTGACCCAAGGAATAAACAAGGGTGGAAATTAGATGAGGGTGAGCTCTTCAAACAATAGAACATACGAGTCTGAAAGCTAGGAAACTTACCAAGAACCAGAAAATAACTGTCAGCAAGAGACGTAGCAGGCTACACGAGCAGGGAGCTTGTGAATGAAGGAAAGCTCTTTAAATAGTACGTGTCCATAATGGATTTCCGAGGTGTATGGGCCCACTCTTTGGTAATTCATCCTTCACCCCGGTATGCCCTCTGGGTCTTTTGGAAACCCTTCCCAGATGTTACAGTACCGAGTTGCCATAATGGATTTCTGAGGTGTATGGGCCCACTCTTTGGTAATTCATCCTTCACCCCGGTATGCCCTCTGGGTCTTTTGGAAACCCTTCCCAGATGTTACAGTACCGAGTTGTAAAAAAAAAACATCCCGTGACCTCTCTAGGGGTAGGCCCCTAATCACCTTAACTATGGCTATTTCTACAAGAGACCAACTATCGCAAGGGGGACAAAAGGGCTCTAAGGGGACCAGAGGTGGGGCAAATGTACTGGGCCTCGCATGCAGCATCAAAGAAGGAGGGAGTAGGCATAGTATTAGTGAAGGCCAGGCACCTAAAGGAGGTCCAAATTAAGAGGAGCTTTGGGCCAGATTTATGGCAGTTAAGGGCAAATTGGAGGGGGGGAAATAGTCACCCTAGCCTCAATCTACACACCAAATGCAAATCAAGCGACATTCCCAAGAAAGGTGTGGGCAGTTCTGGAGGATTGAGGGGAAGGGACTACGATGGTGGGGGGAGATTTTAACATGATCCTAGATCCAAGTCTAGATTGGTAGTCCGCCCATAGGGACAGAGGAAGAACAAAAGATGGGGCACACAGAGATTTCATGCGGATGCTGCAAGATTACTTCTGGGCAGATGTATGGAGAATGCACCACCCACAGCCAGGAGGGCTCACCACCTTTTCCCCACTGCACCAAACCTACACCAGAATCGATCTCTTGCTGACACCACAGGAACAGAGAGACCTAACCACTTACCTTAAGGTTGAAACAGTAACGTGGTCAGACCATGAGATGGTGGTGGCGGAATGGAGTGTTGAGAGACGGGGGACACCCAGGTGGCGTTGTAATGACAGTCTCTTGCGAGACCCCACCTTCAAGGAATTTATGTAGAGGGAAATGTGCTGCTTTTTCAACACAACAGTGAAACCCACTTTCAGGGGCCTTTTGAAAGCAGAGGGGGTGCGGAAGAAAAGGGAGAGGGCATTGTTAAAGCAGCGGCTATGGGGAGAATTACAGAGCATGCAGGCCTGCCTAACAAGCCCTGGGACCCACAGGGAGGGGCTCCTAAGAGATATGAGGGATAAAAGGCAAGAGTTGTATTCGCTCCTGATAGGCGAGGTAGTCAAACAGCTGTGCTATGTCAAGAAAAGGTACTATGAGAAAGGGGACCGAGTGGGGACCCTCCTGGCAAACAGGAGTCGGGAGGCAAATGTGGAGAGGAAGATAGATAAAATCAGGGACTGGGGAGGTCAGACGCACACATCAAGGGACAATATACATGATTGCTTTGTCGAATACTATGAGAACCTCTACGCACGACCCCACAGAGAGGGTGACGCAAAGGTATGGGAATAGACCGTTTCCCTATACCCCAGCCGACACGGGAGGAGAGGTCGGTCTTTGAGGGGGATATCACAGCAAAGGAGGTGCAACAGGCGATAGCTCAGGTTAAGTCGGGTAAAATCCCGGGTGAAGACGGATACACCTCAGATTTTTACAAAGAGTTCCGGGAACTCCTGGCTGAACCCCAGCTCAAATATTCAATTCTATCGAGGGACCGGGAAGCATACCACCTACATTCCTGGATGCATTGATAGCGGTCATCCCCAAACCAGGAAAGGACAGGAAACAATGCTACACAAATTCAGTCTACATCCTAATCCAGAGAAATCAACGATTGTTGTCTTTGCGGGAAGGAAAAAAAATAAAAACATCGACGTGGGCAATGGAAGGCAATGTAATTGAATGTGTATTCCAACTCTGTTACATCAGGTACAATTTGTGTGACATATCCTCTGCAACTATGTGGAGATATTCTTTGACGAACAAACTTAGGCCGCTTCTTTCTCAAATAAAAGTTCTCTACAAAAAACATGTTTATACATTTAAAGTACAATTTCTTCGTCCAACTGCCCGTCTCTTAAATTAGAGACAGCTTTAAAACAATGAATTTCCTTAAATACAGCTGGAGGCCATTCCACTTCCATTTGTGTAGCATTCCAATGTCAATGTAACAATTGCTTGGAAGTGAACCTCCATTGAACTAGACAGAGTCAAGATGTTTGGTGGAGAGATTGTTGGTGATACCAACTATTCAAGACATTTTCTCTGGATGAGATGTAGATGTATGTGGGGGGAAAACAATGTGTTGATCATTGCGCGCACTCGCTTTTTGACTGTAATCAATAAGGAACTGATGCCAAATGTAACCTATTAGGTTTGATTATGTCTATATGTGGTTTGGTGTTTCCACTAACCTCGCACTGCAGCAGCAATCTCTTGTGTTGTGGGTACAATTATATGCTCTCTTTTGTCTCAGGCATACAATGATTTGCACATTGTATTATGGAAAATTTCATGCAATGCTTTGGCCTGAATACAGGCATTTTTATGTTATTTTATGGACATGTAGGTAGATGTTTTGATACTTGTTTTAACTAACCCAAATTTCCCCAAAACTTTTTTTTGTAAAGAGTTTGTATAAACCATATGCAAATACAGTTAAAAAAAATAAAAAATGCTCCTCATATAAGACCCATATCCCTACTAAACACGGACGCCAAGATATTTGCGAAAATCTTGGTGTTCATACTGGAAATATACCTCCCCAAACTGGTCCACCCGGACCATCCGGGATTTGTGCACAACAGGCAAGGACCGGATAACATGAGGAAAACACTGCATGTCATGACGGCACCTGATGTGTGACGAAATGGGCCATAATTCTGGCACTTAACGCAGAGAAGGCCTTTGAGGAGTCAGCTGGGCCTTCATGACGGGGTCCTTGAGGAAATTGGTATGGGAACCAAGTGGCTGGGCTGGATTGCGACCCTATACTCAGCACCAAAGGCAAGAATAGTGGTTTATGGGGAGATTGTCATGGGTCCTGGGGCTGCAAAGGGGTACTAGACAGAGATGCCGCCCCCTGTCACCCTGGTTGTATACCCTGGTCATCGAACTGTGGGCGCTAGCGGTACAGGGGGGACGAGAGTATCACGGGGTGCAAACTGGGAATATGAGCTACAAAATTAGCCTGTTCGCAGACAACGCCTTGCTCTATATTATGCATCCATACACGTCAGCTCCCCTTCTCCTGCAGACATTGGAGGAATATGGAGCATTATCAGGATCTAAAATAAATATAGACAAATCTGTGCCGTTTCTGCGGCGGGAATAGAGTCAAGATGTAAAGGATTATGTTGGGGAATTAGGCCTGCAGATGCAACAGAAAGGGTTCTGGTATTTGGGGATTAACTTTACAAGGGACGCCGGGGTCCTCTTTGCGGGAATCTATCTCACACTTTGGCACAAAGTGCTGCCGATTTGCAACATTGGGGTAGACTGAACCTTTCCTGGATGGTGCCCGTCAGCTGCCTCAAAATGACATTACTCCCTAAATGTATGTACCTTTTCCAAATGCTCCCAACCATAGTTCCGATCTCATACTTCAGGACGGTGCGTACAGCCCAATTGCACTTTTTGTGGGCAGGGGCAATGCCAAGGGTGGCTTATAGCACCCTACTCCTACCACAGGAGGGAGGGGGGTGGGCTTTCCAGATATAGAAGCGTACTATAAGGCAGTGCAGATTTGAATAATGGTAGACCACCTAGACCCTGGAACGCGAAAGCAGTTGGTCCAAATATACAACTCAGAACTGGGACAAGTGACATTGGGAGAATGGCTGTGGGTCCCACAAAAAAAGATACCCGAACGAGTGCTGGCACACCCCGTATTGGAAGTATTCTGGACAATATTGAAGGAAGGTAGTGCCACGCGCTGGCTATCATGGCCCTCGCCGCTTAGTTGCATCTGGGCTCCCCCCTGAAGGACCGAATCGCCAATCCTGGTACGTGGCAGGCTTGACCGGGGCAGGGCAGATGTGGGCAGACAGGGAATATTTATCCTTGGAGCATTTGGAAAAATCTCTCAGGGTGGGCAAACTCTCCATATTAGGTTACCTACAACTTAAGGGGGTGCTGATGGAGCAAAGATGGGGAAATAACCTGAGACGGGAGCTCACGACCTTTGAGAAAACACTGCAGCAAAGCACTGATACCAAGGGGAGCATTGCCAGACTGTATGAGGAACTCGGGTGTAGTGAAGAGAGAGAGATTCTACCAGTGAGAGCCAGGTGGGCGGCGGACCTGGGCAGGGACATCTCAGATAGACTGTGATCAAGATATGGAGAGCAGTGAAGGGATCCACAGTGTCACCACAATACCGGATGCAGGAGATACAACCCATTCGCTGCTGGCACAATGCCCCGAATACGCTAGCAAAGATGTACCCAGGGGCGGATTCAAGATGTTGGCAGTGTAGACAACCTCAAAATACATACCATCACATGCGGTGGGAATGCCCTTGTATTCAGCAATACTGGCAATCAGTTTTGACATGGCTAGAGGGGGTTGAAGGGAGGCGAAGGGAAATGTCCCCCTAAGGCTGTTTGGAGTAGAGGATGAAAATAATGTGGGGGAGGGACACGCAATAGGTACCCTGATGGTGGCAGCAAGAATCTCCATAGTCCAAGGCTGGAAGAAAAGTGTGGCCCCCACGGAAAAGGAATGGGTCACAAAAGCCTGCGCCATTTACGACATGGAGTATTTGACGCATATGTTGGACGAGACAAAGACGAATAGAGAGGGGGCATGACTTCTGTTCTTTGAGAGGTATGGACACTAAACCGTTTCAAGAGAGCTGCAATGGTGAACTAATTGTTTGATAACAGGGACGAGTCAACAATGGACTTGAAAGAGGAAAGAGGTGGAGGGGATTAAAGAACAAGTTACTTACCAACTGGTAACGTTCTTTCGATTGGATGTTCCTCCAATGTATTCCACATTTTTGACATGTAATGTCAACAGCTGTGCTACTTCAGACATTTTTTGGCAGGGGGCGTCCTGCGTCGGGTCGATGTACCTCGAAGGCCTCCGTCGAGGGTGACATCACCGGATGTTATAAATAGGACGCACGGCGTTTGTAGCCTCAGTTTATGTTATTTCCTCCATCACGTGTGACCTGCTCGTACACAATGCATGCTTGACTGCATATAGCATTGAGGGAGCGCAAGCTGCAATAGCACAGGAAATTCTCCAGAGGGGCAGGCCGGGAGGGCGATGTGGAATACGTTGGAGGAACATCCAATCGAAAGAACATTACCAGTTGGTAAGTAACTTATTCTTCGAATGGATTGTGTCCTCCAATGTATTCCACATCTTTGACAGACTCCCAAAACAGTGCCAGAAAATGGAGGAGGGAGAAGAATTTAGAATACCCAATCAGATGACAAAATAAAGGACCGCTTTTCCAAAGGCCATATCTTGACCATGTAGCGTATCCAGGGAGTAATGTTTGACAAAGGTGTGGATAGAAGCCCATATAGCTGCGTCACAAATATTCCTTAAAGGAACTCCCCACTGCAGGGCAGTGGAAGTAGCAACTCCCCTATTGGAGTGAGGCCGCAAACCCTTAGGAGGGTCCTTGCCTGCCAATCTGTACCATTCAGTAATGGTGAGGATAATCCACCTGGACAAGGTCTGTTTGGTAACAGCCTGGCCCAATCGGTGTCCAGCGTACCCGACAAAGAGTTGGTTGTCCACTCGGACCCTGGACATCCTAGAAATATAAAAGCTCAGAGCTCTTCTAGGGTCCAACCTATGGAGTCGCTCCTCTTCCTTACCAGGATGAGGAGGATAGAAAGATGGAAGTACCACTTTCTGGCTTAAATGAAATTCAGACACTACCTTAGGTAGAAAGGATGGCCGTACCCTCAGTACAACCCTATCCTTGTGGAACACAGTAAAGGATGGCTTAGATGAAAGTGCCTGCAATTCACTCACTCTGCGAGCGGATGTACCCGCAACCAAGAAAACTGTCTTGAAAGACAACAGTCTCAAAGGACAAGAGTGAAAGGGTTCAAATGGAGCACCCATCAGGAATTTCAAGACCAAATTCAAATCCCAAACTGGCACCTGAAACAGGGACAGTGGGAACACATTAGTAAGCCCTTTAAGAAATTGGGAAATCAAAGGAATCTTAAAATAAGAACATTCTTCAGACGAGCGCTTGAAGATAGACAGCGCCGCCAGGTAACCTTTAATGGTACCTACTTGAAGACCCCTGTGGGCCAAAGAAAGCAAGAACGACAGAACCATGGGAATGGAACACTGAAAAGTATCGACATTGTGTCCTGTGCACCAGTCGCAAAACTTACGGCAATGGTACAGGGATTTGGTTGCCGGCCGCCTGGCCGAAAGCAACACCTCCATCACATCATCCAGGAGGTCCCAATCCTTCAACATCAACCTTTCAGAAACCAAGCGTGAAGGTTGAGAGTCTTGACCTCTGGATGGAGAACCTGACCCCCCCCCCCCCACCCAATCCCCTCGCGCGCGAAAGAGCAAGAGAGCCAATCCTCTCTGTAGTGAAGACGGCGTGGAGGACAGATGGACAGCTCTGGAAGGTCCGGGTACCACACTCTGCTGGCCCAATCCGGAGCAATGAGGATCATGTGGGATCCAAACCTCTGCAACCTCCTTAGCACCTGAGGAATGACGGGGACACGAAGAAACGCGTACAGAAGTGGGAATGGCCAATCTACGACAAATGCGTCCCCTAAGGCTCCTCTTGGAGGAAATTCCCTTGAGCAGAATCTCTCGCACTTCCGGTTGGCACAGGTCGCGAACAGAAGATCTCCAGAAGGACTTCCTGAGCCAACTCCCACTCGTGAGAGATCGTGCTCTGCCTGCTCAGAGCGTCCGCCGCCACCTTCTCCTCTCCGGCCAGATGAACTGCTGAGAGCGAAATTCCTTGCTGGATTGCCCAGGACCAGAGCTGCATTGACTCTCTGCACAACGGGAGTGACCCTACCCCCCTCTTTTTTTGTTGAGGTAATGCATGGCCACTGTGTTGTCTGTCATGATCAAGACACACTTCACCCGCACAGATGACATAAAAGCCATCAGGGCCAGCCTAATGGCTCTCAGCTCCAACAGGTTGATGTGGAGTTCGGACTCCGACAGAGACCAACGACCGCTGGCGGTCAGATCGTCGGCATGAACTCGGCATCCTGTGAGGGAAGCGTCCGTCACCACCATCACCTCCGGCCATGTTTGCCAAAATGGCTCCCCCTTTGTAAGATTCCCTTCGCTGGCCCACCACAGAAGATCCTGCGAGACCGAGAGTGGAAGCTGAACGGGATTCAACATCTTGCCTGAGAATTGGGACCACTGCATCTTGAGGATCCATTGCAAGGATGTCATCCGCAGTCTGGCCTCTGGCACCAGAAAAATGCAGGATGCCATGAGGCTGAGCAACCTTACGAATACGAAAGCCGGAAGACTCTGGGCATGTTGAAATTTGTTCACCATCTGTACACTGTGATGAGCCGTCACCTTGGGAGGCGAACCCTTCCCCAAGGACGCGTCCAACACAGCCCCAATGTACTGGAGCAGTTGGGAAGGTGTCAGATGCAACTTCTTGAAATTGAGGGAAAAGCCAAGCTTGTGGAGGGAGCAACAGGTGAGACTGAGATGATCCAGAGCTTGCTCAGGAGAACATGCTCGGATCAGCCAGTCGTCCAGGTAGGGGCAGACGTGAATCACCCCCCCCCCCCCCCGAGATATGCTGCCACCACCACCATTAGCTTGGTGAAGACCGTCAGGGCAGAGGTCAATCCGAATGGCAGGACCCGAAACTGAAAATGCAAGCTGCCAGCCACAAACCTCCAGTCCTTTCTGTGCTTTGGATGAATCGGCACATGAAAGTAAGCATCCTGTAGGTCCAGAGACACCAACCAATCTTGAAGTCGAAGGGCTTGAAGGACCTGAGAAAGAGTAACCATCTTGAACTTGTCCTTCCGGAGGAACTTGTTCAACCAACGCAAGTCCAAGAGGTGTCTCAGTCCCCAGTCTTTCTTTGGAATCAGAAAATATGGGGAATACCATCCCTTGTTCCTCTCCGCTACAGGCACTAGTTCTATAGCACCTTTCTCCAGCAGGGTTAAGATTGCCTGCACAAGAAGCTTCAAAGAGACTCCCCGGTGGATTGTCATGAGGCCGCTTTAGGAAGGGAAGGCAGTAGCCGGGGGATATTGTCTCCAGAACCCACGCATCCGAAGTAATAGCACGCCATTCTTCGAGATGCTGAGACAGTCTGCCCCCAACCGGCAAACAATGGAACATGGCCTCATAGTTGTTTTGGAGTGGCTGTGGCAGCGCCTGAAGGCAAAGAGGCTGCTGCTTGAGTGGCTTTGGCACCTCCATTTCCCCGACAGCCCCGGGGGTACTTCTTCGTTGATCCCTTTGATTACCGGCTCCTCTTGTCCTACCAAAAGAGGAGTAGCAACGAAAGGAACCTCCCCTCCACTGTTGTCCCCTAGGACGAAAAGGCAGAGGTTCACGCACTGCTGCACTCAAAGATTTAGCAACAGCTTTGGAGGTCTGCAACCTCTCAAGGCTCTTGTCAGCCTTGTTGCCAAACAAATGAGAGCCATCAAAGGGCATGTTCAGAAGACGGGCCTGTACATCTGGAGCAAAACCTGACTTCCGCAACCACGCAAAACTGCGTATAACGGTGCTCGGAGCCATGGACCGGCTAACACTGTCGGCTGTGTCCAACCCAGACTGAAGGGATTCACACATGGCATCCTTGCCATCCTGCACGAGAGCAAGGAACCCATCCCTTTCTTTACCCTCAGGAATATGCTCAGCCGCTAGAGAGACGCATTTCCACAGAGTGTGTGAAAATCTTGCCAAGGCACAAGTGGAGTTGGCTGACTCCAGTGCCATATTCCCCGCAGAAAACACCTTGCGTGCCCAACCATCGAAGCGCTTGTTGGCCCTATCAGGAGGGATGGTAGGGTACGCCACCTGCCTCGAGGTAGCCGTTGCCGCCTGAACCACCAAACTCTTGGGAGTGGGGTGAGTGGATAGGTAGCTGGGGTCGCTACTGGAAGGGCAGTATTTTTTAGTTAGCATCTTGTTAACCGCCGGAAGAGACTCCGGGGTCTGCCAAGCAGCCGCCACCTTTTTTTGCAAAGTCAAATGAAAAGGCAACACCGGGTCAGTGGATGGACCTTGATCCAAACTATCAGTCAAGTCATCCTGAACAAATGCATCCAGGGGACTAGACCAACCAAGATACTCAGTAACCATAGCCATCAGTCTCCGATAAGAGGTCTCCGCATGAGCCCCAGGCTCAGGCCTACCAAACTCCACCTCAGGAGATGTGTCCAAGCCACTGACATCATGGAGTGATTGGCTCAACTCTTCCAACTGACTGTCCCCAGAAAAGACAGGAGCCACATCAGGCTCAACAGGGTCAAATTCCAAATCTGACCTCATCCTCATAGATATCATCCAGAGGAAGGAAGAACCCCTGCCTCGCAACAGAAGTAAGTCTTGATTCCTTGACAGGCTTCACAGACTTGGATTTAACCTTCCTTGGAGGATCCACAGTACTAGGGACCTCCATCGGCAAATTCCGGCCAAAAGGCCCCAAAGGCGCAGATGGTTTCGGTGTCGACAATGGCACAGACTGCACCGAGGGCTGGTGCAAAGGCAAAGTTCGAAGTCTGTATCCGAAGGACACAGCGCTGACTGAGTTGACGCTGGCCTCGAGCCCTAACCAGATTTCTGCGGTTTCGCTGGGGACGAAGACCGAGACCTGGACCTAGCACGTCTCTGGCGATCAACCTGAACCTTGTCCGAACTGGACCTCGACGGTTCCAGATTAGTATCGCGCCGAGGCCCGAGGCCTGAAGGCGCGCAAGCATCGGACCAAGACAGTACCGTGCTGGCTTCTTCTAAAGGCGCGGATGGAACTGTGCCCTGGGATTGAAAAATCGCCAACATCCGCTCCCTGAAGGCCTCCCATTCCTCCCGAGTCGAGGACTTAGTGGGACAAGCCACTTTCCTTTGCGGCGCCATCAGCCGACGGGGAAGGCGACCAGTGACGCCGCTTCTGGGAGTGCCGAGATGAGGGCGACGAGTGGCGGGACCCACTCCAGGATGGAGATCCCCGGACTCCTTCCGACGAGGTGAGTCACCCCTCGAACCGTTGGTGGACATCCCTTTCGCAGATTTTCAGGACTTACTGGGTTTAGTACCTCGACCTACCTGTAATTTCTCCTTACGCTGCCGCACGGCCTTAGCAGTCAGCGACTGGCATTTCGAACAGTCATCGGTGTCATGACTCTCTCCCAGACACCACAAACAAAAGCAGTGGGGGTCCGCAATCGACATCTTACACTTACTGTACCGGCAAGTCTTAAAGCCAGACCGCAGAGTCGGAGGGGTAGATGAAGAAGACATATTCACGAAGAGTGCATAAGGCGCGCCGAGTTCTTGAAGCAAACACGTTTGCGGAAAAAACGGAATTGAGGCTATGGGTGCCGTGCGTCCTATTTATAACATCCAGTGACGTCACCCTCGACGGAGGCCTTCGAGGGACATCGAACCAACACCATCGACGCAGGACGCCCGCTCCTGAAAAATTTCCGAAGTAGCACAGCTGTGGACATTACATGTCAAAGATGTGGAATAGGTTGGAGGACACAATCCATTCGAAAAAATGTTTTATGTACCACTAAAGGTTTGGTAGCAATGTGGCTACAAGTTTAACTGTGCTACGTAAACGTTAATAAAATTTAAATTGGTTTAGAGGAGAAATGCAGTTTTATTTCCAATCATTGTACTCTGGGTCATACTGCCCCCATCCAATGGCAGTCCTCTCCCTAAGCTCCACCCCTGGGGGTGATCTTCAGATTTGGTAAGCATGTAAAGTGGCACTATGAACCAAGAAGAGCCGCAGAGGGGGCAGAGGGGGGGTTCGCATGTGAATCCATGCCAAACCCATGCGGGAGAACAATAGTTACAGGTAGGTAACTTGTTCGGTCTCCAGCATGGGGTCTGGTATGGATTCACATGCTCATGAATAACAATTACACAGCAGTACACCTACACAACCAAGGGAGGTGGCAAGGCTCAACAGAATCAATAAACACTCAACTCTTGAACAGACTGACCTCAAACAAACAGGTTGCGTAGCACCGCTTGGCCAACTCTGGACTCCTCCCTGGAATCCCGGTCAAAGCAGCAGAACCTTGTGAAGGTGTGGATAGACCGATACGTAGCAGCCCTGCAGATGTCGATCAGGGGCACACCAGAGAGAAACGCTGTCGTCGCTGTGATGGATTTGGTGGACTGTGCTCTCGACCAACCTGGCAGCGGCCTGCCCGTCAGTCGATGACGGTGCATGATGCAGCCGGAGAGCAACCTAGAGATGGAAGACTTCGACAAGGCCTTCCCCTGATTTACAGGTCCAAAGTAGATAAACAACTGAGAAGTCTTCCAAAAACTCTTCGTTTCGTACGTGCCACGTAGAACTTCAAGGCATGAGCAGCGCCCAACGAATGCAAAGCCTGTTCTGCAGGCAATGACTGATTCAGAAAGATAACTGGTAACACCAAAGGCTTGTTGAGGTGGAATTCCGAAGACACCTTTGGCATGAAAGTTTGGTATGTATGCAGTACCACCCTCGAAGCGTGGAAGGACAAGTAAGGCTGCTTGCAGGATAGGGCCTGAATCTCCCCAACCCTTCCGGCCAAGGTGATGGCCACAAGGGAAGCGGTCTTCCACGAGAAATACTTGAGCGGGACCTGATGCATATGCTTAGTAAGCACCACATTGAGCTCCCACGCCAGTGAAGGAGCCTTTACCAGATGCAAAGTCCTGAAAAGTCCCTTGAGGAATTCCTTGATGAGTCTGAGATCACAGTGAAGGTCTGCCTGGAGACCTAGAATACCTAGATATGGCGGCGAGATGCACCTTGATAAAGGCATGAGCCAACCACGATTTGGCCAAGGAAAGCAAGTAAGGCAGCAGTTGGGGGGCCGTGACCCGCAGCAGAGTAATCTTCTAAGTTCTGCATCACACAGAGAAACTTTTCCATTTATGCCTGTAGCACGTCAACGTTGACGAGGCCGTGGCCCTGGCCAGGATGTCCTTACATTCGTCGGGTAGAGCATAAACCCAAACTCTAGGGCTGCAGGAGCCATGCCCTCAGGGTCCGAGACCCTGGGTCATGATTCAGAATCGCTCCCCCCCCCTCTCTGGCGAGAAGGTCCGGGGACAGTGATAGCCTGATGGAGAGGGCCACTGACAGATGCAACAAGTCCGGATACCAGATTTACAGGGCCACGATGGGGTGATGAGCATCATCCGGCAGTTGAAAACAGGGGAAAAGCAGGCACTTGGGGATGACCCCTGATTGATCCCTTTGCAACAGCGGTGAACACCATTTGTAGAACAGCCGATGCACAAGTCCTGGCGAAGCTCACACTCGTGACAAGAATGCAGTTCCCTGCTGAGCGAGTCTGTGTTGGTGTTCTTGACTCGCGCCAGGTGAAACGGAACGAGGAACATGCCTTGACAAATGGCCCAATGCCAAGAGTCCTGGGCCTGTTTGGGAGTTCCGATGACTGGGTCCTCCCTTGTTTCCGGATGTAGAACACAGTCTTGGTGTTGTCTGTGAAGATCCACACCAACTTGTGCTTCAATGACAGCAGAACATACTTGAGGGCCCAGAATACAGCCCAAGGTTCCGCAACAGTTATGTTTAGGTCCCTTTCCTCTGGTTGCCAGAGGCCTCTGGTGCAACTGTCTGTTTTGGGCTTGCCATCCCTCTAGAGAGGCGTCTGTGGTGACCGTCTCTTGATAAGGAGGAACCTGATATGGAGCTCCTTGGATGAGATGCTGCCGAACATCCAACCACTGTATCGCCCGACAGAACTCTTAGTTTAGGGCGATCATGTCCGTAAAGTTCCCAGACACTTGCATCCACCTCGCATCCAGGATCTCCGGGAGAGGTCTCATGCGCAATCTGCAGAGGCGAACGAGGTTGATGCAGGAGGACAACATGCCCAGAAGCGACTTGATCGACAGCACCGTCGCTGTACGTCTGACGCCAAGCGCTGCACCTTGCTTTGTATGGCTTTCAGCCTCTCCTCCGAGGGAGACGCCAAGCAAGTCACTGTGTTGAGTCGCATGTCCAGGAATAAAGCGTCCTGAGATGGCTTCAAGCAAGACTTTGGATAGTTTATAGAGAACCCAAGCTCTGTCAGTGGACGCACGGTTTTGGCCATGTGTTCGCATGCCAGAGATTGCGAGCAGGAACGCACCAGCCAGTCGTTCAGGGGTGTACGTGGATGTCTTGCAGATGAAGATGTGCCACCACCGGGGCTAGGCACTTCATAAACACCCTCTGGGCAGACTTCAGGCCCGAAAGGCAGAGCCTTGAACTAGTAGTGCTGAACTAAGATTGCAGGAATTTGCTGTGCTTTTTGTGAATGGGGATGTGGAAGTAGGTGTCCTCCAGGTCCAACAATATCAGAAAATCACCCTGTTCCAGCTGGCCGAGCACGTGCTGCAACGTGACCATCCGGAACCTTTGGGGCTTTAAGTACTTGTTGAGACGACATAGATCCAGAATCTGCCTCCAACCCCCTGTCTTCTTTCGAACTACAAAGTATCTGGAATATACTCCGGAGCACCAGAGCCATTGGAGGACGGGCTCTATTGCCCCTTTCCGTAACATGGACCCCACCTACTGTAGAAGCTGCGACCCATGTAGTTCTTGCTGCTGAATCAGAGGGATACGAGGACACCTGCGTTGGAACTCCAAGGTGTGCCCCTGTCCGAGAGCGTCCAGCACCCATCTGTCAGTGGCGATCTTTTCCCACATGCTGATGAATTTCGCCAGCCGGCCTACCAATGGGGTGCATAAGTGAGGGCCCAAAGCCACGGCTGGTAAAGGCCTGCTTGGGGCAGGGGTGTTCTGCCTTGCAGGCGGCACAGCCGCTGACTTCCACTGCCTTGAGAGCACCCCCTGTATGCTTCTCGGGTGGAAAAGCGTGAAGGTTGCCTGTAAGAGGTACTATTAACCCTTTGAAGATCTTCCTGGATTTTCCACTGGAGGAGCGAAAGGACGAAGGATGGTTGCTGTTATGAAGTTCCAGGGGAACGTGTTGGTCTTTATTGTCTGCAAAGACTCAGTGACCGCCTTCCGAAGAGGTTCTCCCCCATCAAACGGCATATCCAGCACCTTCGTCTGAACATACTGGCAGAAGTTTGTAGCCTTCAACCAACCTTGGACGGCGCAGAGACACCCCATTCCCCATCTGGCGAAAGCCTGTGTCCACGATGTCTACTGCCACCATGATGGCATGAGCTGAGGGTACTTCCCCTTCCTGAAAGAGTTCCAGTGCCTCGACCTTCGTGTCTTCTGGAATGAAGTCCAGGATAGGGCCCAGCTTGTACCAGAGTTCCCAGTTATAATGGGACAAAATGACTAGGGTGTTTGCTGTCTTGATGGTAGAGCCTGCCGTGTAAATTATCCTCTTGCACATCGAATCCAGCTTCTTCCCCTCATGGTCCGGAAGTACTATGGCGGCCGATTATGAGTTTGCTGAGTGTTTCCTAGCTCTGGCCAAGACCACTGAATCTTGCGAGGGCTGAGACCTTAGGCACCTGGGAGCCGTATCGGGCACCCTGTACTTCTTTTCCAATCTGTCCCACTTGGTCGGTGACATACTTGGATTTTTCATTAGGGATAGGCCCTCCTCCCAGATGTCGTCAAGGAAGGGAATGGAGAGGATAGTCTTTCTCCTCGACTCACGTCGTTGGTACATGAAACCCTTCTTCGTCTCCTCAGGAACCAACTTAAACAGTTCAGAGGCCCTCAACATGACCGAATGAAAGGATCCAACTTTGTCCGGAGGGGAGGCACAATGGGGCTCGTCCATATGTGAAGTCTCCCCATCCACCGCAATGAAATCCTTGTCCTCGTCGGTACCAGTAGCCGTGGTAGCTGTGTCCATGTGTGGATCCGGGGCTCCGATAGGAGTCTTCTCGTGATGAGGTGGCGGCAGGGTCAGATGATGCCGAAGACCAGAGTCCCCCTTGGACTTCCTCTTCCACAGGAGAGAGGTTACCCTCTGAGGTTCTGGAGCCTCCCGTGGAGGCGCAGGTCCCAATGGTAGCATCATTTGCTGTATTTCGATGACCAGTGTGTGTAGGGTTCATAGAATGTCCAGAGACATGTCCCTAGGTCTAGGGGTAAACAGAGCCAACGGAGTAGGATCCGGGCTAATGAGTCTCCACTTATGCACCAGGGACTGAGGTCCTCCTTCAGGTCTTCCCACTCCATGGTCTGAGCAGCACCCATTGTGCAGATAATTTTCTTCGTCGGTACTTAAGTAGATCTGCTCCAGTCTATCCTCAGTAGCCTCCTGGACTGCATACCTGGGAGGCTCCACAGCTGGGACCGTTTCCCTCTCCCTCTCGGAAAGTTGCTGGGTCGAAGCGGCCGCCTGGTCTTTTCCTGGCCCTGGTTCCTTCGCCATTGCTTCCACAGCTGTCTCTCGCCTTGGGGGCAAAGACACGCATGGGGTGGCCGGCACTTCTTTTCTGGACCCACTCTCTTTTAGAGCCGCAGTAGATGACATTGACTTAGATGACAAAGTGCTTGTGGTTGCCTTCGTCGACGGTGCCGTTGTTGACTTGGCCTGGTGTGAAGCCTTAGCTGGCTTTGACGAGTCCCCCCAGACTTTTCCCTCTCTGGATTATCCGCAGTGTTGGATGGGGTTAGTGACTTTCTCTTTGAAGACGCTCCTATCATTGGCAGGCTCACCGTAGAGGACGATGGTGATGGCGAATGCCTTTTGTCCGAATCGGGACCCACATCAGCAGTGAACCCAGCAGAGCTAGTGTCGTGGAGCTTGGCCTTCTCTTGGCCCACCGCAAGCAGGGCGTCTCATCCTGTCCAGTCAGGGCATAATGATGGACCCAAAGAAGGTTGATGCCATCCTTACATGGCCTGCCCCATCCTCTGTTAAAGAAGTCCAGAGGTTTTTAGGGTTCGCAAAGTTTTATCGCAAATTCATAACCAACTTCTGCAATGTGGTCTTACCCATCACTTATCTACTGAAGAAAGCTGTTAAGCCCATCCGATGGTTTGAGGATGCGGATGTCGCCTTACGACATCTCAAGGACCAGTTTTGCTCTGCAACAATTCTTCAGCAACCTGAGCATACCAAGGCGTTCATAGTAGAAGCCGACGCTTCAGTAGGAGCCGTGTGGGCGGTCTTACACCAGGAACATAAAAGCCTGGAACACCCTGTAGCATACTATCCAAACCCTGACTACCAGCCAACGGAATTACTCCGTAATAGAAAAAGAGCTGGTGGCCATGAAGACGGCCTGCAAAGAATGCAGACATCTACTCTAGGGTGGAACCCACCCTTTCATCATTCGCACGGACCACAAGAACCTCAAGGTACTACAACGCATGGAGTGCGTCAACTCCCGCTCTTTCCCGCAGAGATTCCATAGAACACTCTTTGGACGCCAAGCCAGACACTCTCTTTCCCAGAAATCAGATAATTTTCTAGGTGTCCACATTCCTCCAGGAGGTCAACGAGGATGTGGTCCATTCCAGATATGTGCTGCCGACCAAGACAGGCCAACTTGTGGAAAACAAAGACGGTCTTAATGGTAAGTAGACTGTATATTGCCAAGTCTAATCTTCGACAGAAAGTACTGCCCTAGTGCCACGACAACCGCACCGCTGGGCATCCAGGCACAAAATGTACTTTGGACTTAATTACACGCACCTTCTACTGGCCTGGCCGCTGATGTGGAAAGTTATACCAAGGCATGCCCAGTATGTGCCAGAAGCAAACACCACACCTAAAAAACCCATTGGCCTGTTGGGACAAGCTCCATTACCCACCAAGCCATATTTCTACAGATTTCATAGTTGACCTCCCTCTCTCACAGGGCTCTTCGTGCATAATGGTCAGTGTGGATTCCTTTTCTAAATTGTCTCATTGTTCTCCCCTGTCAGGCATCCCCTCTGCGATGGCGGAAGTATTCATCCGGGAAATTTTTCGCCGCCACGGCTTACCTGAGAAAATTGTGTCTTATCGGGGGACTCGGTATACTTCCAGGTTTTGGAAAGAGCTCTGCTCTAGACTCGGGATCAAGAGGGCACCATCGTCTGGTTCCACCCACAGACCAATGGTCAGAGAGAGCGTCTCAACGGGAGCCTGGAGCAATACCTTCGATGCTACATAAACCAACAACAGGACAACTGGGTGTCCCTACTACCCACTGCGGAGTTCACATACAATAACACGGTTCATTCGGCCTTAGGCATCAGCCCCTTCTACTGCACCTTTGGGATCCATTCTCTTTCCTGTTTTCACACCACCCACCAACCTGCTATCTATTGAATCCACTTTGGTGGACATTTCTGAAGCACACAATACCGCCCGGACCCGTCTACTGGATGCCAGACGCTCATATAAGATTCAGGCTGATTGCCTTCGCTCGAAGGGCCCCAGTTGGAATGTAAGTGATAAAGTCTGGTTGTCCACTAGATACCTTCCTCATTGGGTTCGCCCTACTAAGCTGTCTCCTCGTTATTTGGGACGAGATGACCTCCAAGATCAATCCGGTGGCATACCGACTCAGGCTTTCCAAAAACATATATCGCATCCATCCGGTATTTCACTCTTCCCTTCTACATCCGGTGGATACCGATGTGGTCACCCTGCCGGTCACTGGCCGTTCTTCTCAGTCAACATCCAGCCCCGAGGTATCACAAATCTGTGATTCCAGGTAAAGAAGGGGACGTTTAGAATAACTGGTAAACTGGAAAGGCTATCCTCACTCGGAAGACTCCTGGGAACCCTGCTCTTTCGTACATGCACCCAGGTTGGTCCACAAGTTTCATCAGCACAACCTGGTAAACCAGGGCACCCGCGGAGTGGAAGGGGATATACTGTCACACGCTACAACATCAGGCGAGTGCGGGATCGATGGCGGTCTCGCCGCCATTGACTTTTCTGTTACGTGCATCCCGCACCGCTTCACGCGGTCTAGTCTTTCCCAACATGGCCGCCGCCGGGAGGCTCTTCTTTCCACTCCTCCCGGTGGTCGGCATGTTGCATCCCTGCATCCATTCGCTTTCAGGTTTACGTGCTGTTACTTATTTACTCTGGAGCTCTGCTGGAGGCTTTCCTCTGCCTCTTTTTGCTGCGTTCCACCACGGCGCTCTCTCTCTCCTCCCGCTCGCCTTGGGTTCCGTCTCTCACTCTCTCCGATTTCCGTCGGCAGAGCCCTTCCTTCTGCTGTTGAGTCCAGCTTTCCCTCTCTCGGCCCCACCTGTGGTCTCTCTCCTTCAGTCCTTGCTTGTCCTATGTAGCTTTCCTTCCCAGGCTTTCCCGGACTTAACTGTGCTCAGGCTTTTCTCCTCTGTTAGCACACTGCAGTCCTAGTCCTGGTCCTGTCGCTTCGGGGCACTCTGCGGTCACTCCTGTTTCCAACATTACCTTCTGCTCTCTCCAAGGCAGATTCCGTTCTGTTCTGCCCAGACACGCACCATGAGGACTACCTATGGATTTATCCAGGACAACACTGCACTGCAAAACGTCCTAATCTCGTAAGGTTACTCCACGGCTGATTCAAGTCATCTCGAGGTAGGGGGGTTTTGTGCCAATACTGGCTTTTTCTCCTTTCTGGCTATCTCAGGAGTGAGGTCACTGATCCACTTGTCAATCAAGCGACCATTGTGGCGTCTTCTCGAGGTAGACCATACCTCCATAAAAAAAGGATTACTGGAGTCGAGGCAGGAAGCAAATTTTACAACCACAAACCAGCAGTTCAGGTGAGGAGTTGGGGGGAGTGTACTCACTTGGACAGCGACAGATTGACATCTTGGTACAACTGTACTTCTGGACCATTTATCCACATTGGACCAGCATATCTTGCTTTTCGTAGTATTTGCTCTTTCTGAGTAGGAAGATATGGCTGCCAGCATGTCCCTTGGTCTAGTCCCCGGTTCGATTGATCTTTTGGGTCCCACACGATGGAGTCCGTCCAATTTTATCTGCGGTTCCGTGTGCTCCGCTAGTATTTCTGCGAAAAGTTGAGTGACTGTTCCCTGTAGGTCTTTATCCTCAATTGATTCCGGTAAATTTTTAATTCTGATGTTTGATCTTCTTGATCTATTTTCCAAGTCCTCACATTGGAGGTCAAGGTTACTGGAGATGCGAGCCAGCTGTTTAGCATCTCATCTGATTTCTGTGTGTCCTCTTCCACCTGTTCAACTACTTTTTCAAGTGTGTCAGTCCTCTCTTCCAGCTTTGCAATATTTGTTTTTGCCTCCTGGAGGGACTGCTTCAGGTCTTCTCTTAGCGTCTGGAATTGTTCCTGGTGCAAGTGGCTCTAGGTCACCTGGCCTAAACCCCGCCAACCTGGTGCCTTCCTGCCTGCTGCTCTTATTCACCACTTAGCAAGCCCCACCCACCTGGTGCCTTCCTGTTTGCCGCTCTTTTTCTCCATTTAAGGAGCCCTCCAGCCTCTTTTCCTTTGCAGATGGGGAGCAGGTGCAAGTGGATCTAGGTCACCTGGCCTAAGCCCCGCCCACCTTCTTAGCTCTGCCTCTTCCTTCCTGCTCTTAATTATTAGATCAAGGGCGTCACTTGCCCGGGCGTCCTAAGCGAAGGGCAGACGAAGAAAAGGGTACTTCCTGTTTGGAACTGTTCAGACCAGGAGGACCCAGGGCCTGACCCCCTGCACAGACAGCAGGTAAGCATGCATCAACATGTGTTACACCCTATGTCCCCACAGCCCATCCCCGCCCCCTCTGGACCTCTGTGATGTTCCCTTTTTCCCCCACATTTCTCGCACACAGGCGTTACCCGTTTTGCTTGATTCTTCTACCCTGCTCCTCCCTCACACACTTCTGCAGGAGTCTGTCCTGATAAATTCTGGGTTCACCATCACCGTCTTGTGGCCAATGCTGGAGGATTTGACTTTTATGGACTTCATTCATTCACAGTGCGTCACCCTTTCTCAACTCTCATGCTGGACTTTCTTTGCATCTTGTACTCATGGTGGCCCTGAATCATGCTGTTCCCATCTTCATCTTGTATCCTGGCTTGCAACATTATGTGTTACTACTGACTTCTGCAATTGTATTCACTCTCCCCTCTTGCTTCTCCACTCTTTTGACTGCTAACGCTCTGTTCTCTCCTCCTTTCACTTATCCCTTTTCCTTTCTCCAACCCTTACTTTCTTCTATGCACTTACTCTATCCGAATTGTCCCTGGACCTAGTTTGATAGCAACCTTGTCTGTCTCCTCCCCACTCCCCTTACTGGTTTTTTCCTCCCCACATCCCTCCAGCATTATCTGAAATGTCGTCAGGCCTAGTACAGTAGTCGCCTGTCTGTTTCCATTTCCTTCCCACTCTCCCCTTCCCTTCCTTATCTATGTCTTAGCTCTTGCACTACCTGAAATATCGTCAGGCCGAGTATGATAGCTAATTTCACATCCTTACTGTTCCTGGCCTGTAAGAATGTCATTGTATTTTCCCTTGTTCCCTCCCTTGCCGTGAAGCGCTTTGAAACACATTGTGTATAGGCGCTATATAAATAAACTATCATCTCATATATCATGGAGAGTAAAAATTGACTCCAATTCCCTGAAGCAGTTTTGCATGTCTGCTTTACTCATTGAATTGTCACTGATGTATTGTTGTTCTGCGTCATGTGTATCACTTGCTGGTTCCCCTTTTCTTGTTGTGTCGTCCCCACACCAGAGTTATTTCAAGCTTCTGTTCTGTTTTCTTTGGCGGGGGTGGCGGGGGCTGGGCTGGGGTCGTGGTTTTTGGTCTAGATTTTGACATCAATGCTGGTGTGGAGGTCCTCTCACTGTTCTCCTTCTATTGCTCGGGTTCTTGTTCACATACTTGGTCGCAGTGATTGTGCGTCCGGTAGGTCTTCCTTCCTCTGTTTCCCCTGCGAGTGGTGAGGCCTTGCTGGGTTGGTGTCTTGTCCCCTTTTTGTCGTGGGTTATATATATCTCGTGGGGTTGGAATCGGTATCTGTTCCTTTTTGGCTGAGGAGGGTGGTTTCCCTTCTGTATCCTGTTCTGCTGGGTTCTCACACTTGTGTTATATGTCCCGCCGGGCAAGCCTCTTCGGGATTGGGCCCTCTTCCCTTGTAAACCACCCTGTGGGTAGTTTGTCCCGCTATCGGATACTGTTCTTTAGCCCCTGTAGGATTCTAAATTGCCTCGTGGCTGCACTGGTTCCCTCCTTGTTTGGTCTCTCTTACCCTGGGGCTCTGTTTGGTGTTAGATTAATGTTGGCCGTGCTGTGCTGTTTTTCGCCCTGGTGCTTGTTAGTCCCCTTTTTGTTGATGAATACAAAGACGATGAAATCACCCCTGACACGACTAATCTGTTAACCAATTATCTCAAGTGGTGAAAGGGGAGAAATTAATATCTAGGTACCCGATTGGAAAGAGCTGCCACAATCCAGGTGCTACTAAAACTGGTAATTTGCGGCTTCAACAATGAAAATGCCAGTACTGAAAACCATGAGGCAAATGGGGAACTAAAATGTATCTCGTGGAATTCCAGGGGGCACTCTCATCTCTACAGTAATTTGGCAGTTTTAGAGGTATTGCATGGTGCCGAGTGCATAATCTCAAAGGAGACTTGGCTTATTTCTAATCCTGTGTTTGATGGGTATCAACTTTTCTCCCAACCTGCAAAATTCAATGGGAGAGGTAGGGCCTATGGTGGATTAGCAATTGCCTTAAAATCAGATCCTTCAGTAACTTCCCGCCAAGTCGACAACTTACCCTATGGTATACTTGCAGTTGAGCTGAAATTCCCGTCTCAGGAGTTTTTCTTCATTTGGTCTATTTTTAATCTTGTATGTGAGTGGAGGATGCGTGAATTTTGCTAGCCGGTGATTTGAATACAAAATGTACTTTTATCATTACCGAAGACATGCTAGTTAACCACAAATATGACATTTACGATCAACAAACAAAAACCGGTTTGGAATGGAGTACCACTCTCTCTTCTTTAAAGCTATACTCTTTACACGATCAACTCAGTAAGTGTGACTCTACCCAATATACATGGTTTAGAGGTACAAGTCGAAGTATGATCGATTACATATTTGCTGACCTCAAGGTGGTGGAACTATTTTCTGACTTTTCGATAAATCCTACGTATTGGAGAGACCACTGCATGTTACGGCCCACTTTACACCTCCCATTCCCGGGTTTTGACAAGGGAATCTTAGGTCCATCTAATCTAAAAGTTTGTCCAGGTGGTAATGCTGTTCGATGTATGGCCGTGAACACTGACAAAGCAGCACGTCATCTGTGCGAAGCCATGGCCCTGTCCACACTCAAATGGAAGCTCAACATGTTTAATGTTGAGAACTATGAAGGCATTATTAATTCTTTAAACTCGAGTGTGAGGTACATCTCTAAACCTGGCCCTGGTTTCAACTGTAAGAAACACCTACATGTTTATGACACACAGCTAGCCCAAAATAAATCTCTAATGAGGTGCACCTTAAGATCTATAAAGTACTAGCCAATTTTGGAAGAATAAAAATGTGCAAAATCTAAACTTGTAGAACAAAAATTCAGACTTTATTGCAAACAACGGAGAGCAGCGCTACTACTGCGTGATGCCAAATTGGCCCTCCAAATTCTGTCAAGAAAAGACATTGGCATGTTCTGGACCCTAATAAATGGATGTGAGCTGTCTTCATGCACCGCACAAATAAATGTTGTTGCTGAGGTAATATGGGCAGAGTACATTTTGAGCCTCTATGCGTTAGGCTCTGTAAAAATCGTATACCCAGCCTTATAGGTCAATCACAACACCCATCAATGTCATTGTTTTAAAAATTAGTGGGGAAAATATTTATGACTTGATTCAATCGTGATTCAATCGTGTAAACTTACTAGATCTACTGGTCCAAATGGCCTTTCGAACGCCATTCTCAAATCTGAACCAAGGAACTGGGCTAACACCATTACTATTATATTCCAAAGTGTACTATCTACTAAAACTTTTCCAACATCATGGCAAACAGCTTACACTGTTCCTATTTTCAAAAAAGGTCTGAGGAACGACCCAACAAACTATAGACCAATCTCATTACTAGACACTGATAGTAAGATCTTTTGCTCTATCCTCCTTCAACACCTAGAGAGATGGGCAGTCATTGGCATCTGGTAGACTATCCAAATTTCAGATCAGATTTCGAAAAGGGTATTGCACCTCTCTCAACTGACTTATTCTTAGACATATCCAACAGTTAACATGGGGCACCCCCGACTTATGTACCTACGTGGCATCGATTGATCTATCAGCTGCCTTTGATCGTGTAGATCGTGCCAGGCTGTGGGCTAAGCTTAAGAATTGGGGGATGCCAAGTAACCTCATAGAACTCATAATAGGTGTGCATGAAAGGATAAGGTTAAATAAAGGAGTGATGTCCCGATGTATTCCCAAGTCAGGTCTTAGACACGGTTGTACATTA
The DNA here is from genome assembly GCF_040938575.1 of Ambystoma mexicanum. Classification (NCBI taxonomy): domain Eukaryota; kingdom Metazoa; phylum Chordata; class Amphibia; order Caudata; family Ambystomatidae; genus Ambystoma; species Ambystoma mexicanum. Next base: position 875,737,133 of record NC_090936.1, read on the forward strand.
GCAGCTTGTTTATTTAATCTGTATGTGTCCGATGCTAGCGACTACCCGATTGCTGCCGCATTAATCGCCCCCAAGGTGGGTTCTCAACATCTTTCTTTGCTCACATACGCGGACGATTTCCTCCTTTTCGACAAATCTCGGGTGGGCCTGAGACGCCTACTAAATTTCTTTGTCACATTTGCTTCTGATAATGGGCTCAAGATTAATTCTAAGAAAACTAGAATTTTGGTAACATCCAGAAGCCTTAAAAAGCGCCAACAAGTGTGGTCATTGGACGACACAGTCATCGCCTCAACCTCCCGTTTAACATACCTAGGATATATGATATCAGCTGCTCCAGATAGTGTCAACGGCAGGAATGTGTTAAATCTGAAGGCGACTATGTTGGTTTCTCAAGCTTTGGCGATAAATAAGAAATGTGTATCCCATTCCATTCTTCCTGTTTTGGCATTCTATATGGGCAAGGTGGTCCCAAAACTAACCTATGGTCAGGAACTGTTCTATGAGTCAACCATGAAATGTCTCACATCATGGGAAGCAAAGCTGTAGAGGCGTGTGTTAGAAGTCCCAAACTGTATTCCACTAGCAGCAATAAGATTCGAATTGGGCTTCCCCTCTATCGTTACAGGGGTGGAATGGAACATGTGATCCCTATTTAGGAAAGTACTTTTGGCCTCTGGAGACTCTTCATATGTAAATTTACATGAAACCTTAAAGCCAAGTTCTAGTATGAAAAAGTCTAATGCTGTTATGTCAATTGGGACGAATTGTGCGAGAATTTTGAGTAAAATCAATTCGAACAGAGATATTCTAATAAATCCCAACCATGTAAAAAATAAGATACTGGATCATGATTGGATCTCGAATCTGGTGAAATTACATAGTTTCTCCTCCATAGTGCATATTAAGCACAAACACAAAAAGAGGTGAGATTGCGAGATCTCTCCCTAAATTCCCTGATAAGGATCACAGGTGACGTTTTACGCAAGTGCGGTGGAACCTGCTGCCTATGAAAGAATTGTCGCATGGCGTGGCCTAATTGCTTCTAATAAATTGCGATGTCGATTTTGCCATCAGGATGGACTTTGAGTCAACAAGACACCTCTCTTTCTGTAAGGAATTAAACACTAAAAGGCAATGTTATCTGATATAAATGTACCCTAACCATAATTGGGTTAATGAGCAACAAATATGGCATCACTGCATTAGTGGAGGCAATGTCTCAGAAACATTAGTAGTAGCATCCTTCTTCAAGTCTTTGAACTTAAATGAATGTAATTCTAGCACTAATCCTGTGCCGGATAGGGCCACATCGCAGTAAGAATGTATCTATTCTCTTTACTTTTAAAACAAAAGTTCCACGTTTTCTTTTTGAAATTTTTACTTTGTTAATTGTGTCTATTTATGCTTCTGTGATTTTAATGTAGTTAAATTGGTTGAATATTGATTCTCTAAATACACTTTTTATGTGAAAGATTTTGTAAAGGTTCTTTAACCATAAACAAATTGAAAACAAATTAAATTAAATAATAAGGGTGAGACAAACACCTATCTTCCCTAACCTAACAAGAATTTTCCTACCTGTCTAATATCCAAAAGTACCTGACCCTCACACTCATATATACAACAAAATCATACAGGTTTTATATGGCTGTTTAAATTCCATAAAATAACAGTTACATTCAAACAAAAAGGTTATAAACATGAATCCTTGTACCGAGGGTCGAATTCCCTTCCCCAGAATCAATTCAGGATATTTCAAACCAAAGTCCAAAATCAAGAAAGTTCTTTTCAATAGCCAAGCTCTACTCCAGATTCAATAGTCCTTTACTTGGCATTTTGATTGTCCCATTTCCAAACAGAATTTCTCACTCTTCAAGACAATTAGTAAAGTTTCCTCCAACTTCTGTTTGACAAATCAAAAAGACTTTGTCTTCACACAGCAAATCTGTATTCAATGCAATTATTCTCTTCTTGGAAGACCAATCAATCACTTTTCCTCAAATCGCATTTCTTCTTCATAAGCAATCCAGTTTTGTCAGGATGGTTTTTCCACTCGCCTGCCAGGACTAAGCAGTATTTCTCCCTTCCCTGATGTACTTGCCTGCCAGGATAAAACTCTTACTACTAGTAGCACTATGTGGTGAGGTTTGTTTCAAACTTTCCACACTTAAATCCTTAATGGGGAAAGTAAATTAAAAACTGCTTCCTGGATAAGTCTTTTGAATTTCAACAACAAGGGCTGGATACAATACACACCGACAATGTCTCTCACTCTGATTCATATGCCACAGGCAATGCAGGTTAGGTTTCTCTCCCCCTTGATAATTATTTTCGTCCTGCAATCTTGGATTTCCATTTATACCACCAATTAGCTGCTGGTAAGTTAGTCTACAATGTCTCCTTTCTGGGTATCCCTCAATATGCCAGTTGTATCCCCTTTCATTTGTAATTGCCTTTCTTAGGTTTAGGCAATGCTAGTTCATCTCTTATAAGTAATCTTCCTAGATTACATTTACTTTGTTTGAATATTGTTCCCTTTTTACTTTGACAACATGAGAGTTGTGTACAAAATGCTTTGCTTCAACAGTTCGGTATTCAAAAGCTTTTCCACTTTGAGCTAGCAGTCTATTTCAAAGCGCCCCCCCCCCGGGTTACCTAGTGAAGGCCAACTCACCGGTCTTTCCTTGCGTCTCCGTTGGACACGCTGCTTCAGTTTCTTAGTTTGTCAGGATTGTCCTGGCACCTGACAGTTCCGGTAACACTCCCGCTGCTCGATGTCTCCTGAAAGGGAGCTGCTCCGCACATACGCCGGAGAATGTCACCCACCGGAGTAGGAAGCAGGACGGGGAGAGCTTCTCTCTCCTTCGGGACAGCCAGTTTCAGAATGCTCATTGCTGCGCTTCCTCTGCATTTCACAAGATTTCGGACTTCTGGCACTCTCTCAACACGGCATCCCGCTTGCAATACAGCAGCGGCTCTGTCTTCTACTTCTTAAACCTGCTTCTGCTGCTCTCACTGCTTCTCACTAATGGCCTGCACCTGAAGGGCCATTAAATGGTTAAAGGACCCATTCAGGCGTGGGCCATTACAACCACTACACTTTTACAACTCTGAGCCCCCATTCCTCATCTCAGTAATAGGAGCATTATGGGACTTGAAGTCCATAATATTCTTAGTCATTTTAAGATTACTTCACTCTGTTTTAATTATTGATAGAATGTACATTTAGGGGAAGCTTTCAAAGGAATAAATGGTTCTTGGTTTGAGAATTCAAACATAATGTAGAATTATAATTATCATAAGTAGTTGTATCAACTCCCTGACACTTACATATATAATTCCCATGATTACCATAAGGGTTTTCATAAGTGACATTGTGGGTAATTTTGGGAGGGGACGTTTTACTGACACAACACGCCATTAGGTATTCAGGTAGAGAAACTTTACCCTTAGCCACGAAATCATCATATTCCCTTGGTGGCCTTATTTTCCCATGTGATCCACCCGGCTAATATTACCCTCAGGGTTAGGATCAGATAGCGGCTGCATTTCCCTGGCTACCTCGGAGGAGACTTTTGGCTGAGATTCTGTGAGGACTCTGCAAGATTCATCATATATCATTCCCAAAAAATATATTTAAAATAAAAGCATCCCCAATTTGGTGAGAAGCTATGTATTTTGAGTTGAAAAAAATATAGATTTTTTTCAGTTGCTTAGAATGGAAATCGCCATAGGCAAAGTCAGTTTTAGAAAAATATTTCTAAAAATTGCCTGTTTGGACTTTTCTCATGTTTTCCCACACACAACTTGCCATCCAGTTGTGTTAGTGGAAAAATATTGAAAAATACACCAACCAAACAGGAGATATGAACTTCGAAAAACACAAATGTATTCATATGGTTGACATGCTGTGAGGGAACAAGTTACTTACCTGTAACTGTTGTTCTCCAGCATGGTCTGGCATGGATTCACATGCGCATGAATATAACCCGTCGCCAGGCCGGGAATCCTTGTTAAAAGAAAAAACAGTTTCACTTTCGTTTATAAGGTGTGTTTCTCCTACAAACCAATCACTGAGCTCTGGGTCATACTGCCCCTAGCCAATGACTGCCCTCTCCCTAAGGCTCTCCTCTGGCAGCCATCTTCAGATTTGGTAGCACGTTAAGTGGTAGTAAGACCAAGAAGAGCTGCAGAGGGGCAGGCGCGAGGGTTCATATGTGAATCCTGGCCAGACCCATGTTGGAGAACAGTTACAGGTCAGTAACTTGTTCCTTTCTCCAGCATGGGGTCTGGTATGGATTCAAATGCTCATGAACAAAGAATACATAGCAGTATACACATAACCACGGGAGGTGGCAAGGCTCAAAAGAAGCAATTACTCTTACCTCCTCACCAGGCTCACCTTCAAGCGAACAGGTTGCGTAGCACTGCTTGGCCAACTCTGGACTCCTCTCTGGAATCCCTGTCGACGCAGTAGTATTTTGTGACTGTGTGCATAGACCTCCACGTAGCAACCCTGCACAATGTCAAGCAGGGGCACACTAGACAGGAACGCCGTTGTTGCAGCAATTGCTCTGGTAGAATGGCTCTTGGACGGCCAGGCAGCGGTTGGTTTGCCAACTGGTGGCAATGAGTGATGCAGGGAGAGCCATCTGCAGATGGAAGCCTTGGACAAGGACTTCCCATGGCTCACAAGCCCAAAGTTCACAAAAAGCTGATAAGTCTCCCAGAAACTCTTTGCGCGTGCCACATAAAACTTCAGTGCTGGAGCCACATCCTGCGAGTGCAAAGTACTTTCGGCCAGCGACAAAGGCGTCGGAAAAAACACAGGCGACAACAAGGATTAGTTGAAATGAATTTCCGACGGAACCTTGAGCATGAAGGAGGGGTGCTTCCTCAGCACCACCCTTGTCTCGTGGAAAGTCAAATAGGGCTGCTTGCAGGACAAGACCTGGATCTCACCCACTCTCCTGGCAGATGTGATGGCCACGAGAAAAGCTGTCTTCCAAGAAAAGAACTCGAGAGGAGCTTGATGCATAGGTTCGAAGGGGCCCCACATGAGCCTAGTCAGCACCACGTTGAGTCCCCATGCTGGGACAGGCACCTTCATGGGCGGGAACAATCAAAACAGTCCTTTAATGAACTTCTTGACTACACGGTCTGACCAAAGAGAAGATCCCCCTGGAGATATGGTGTAGAAGGAGATAGCTGCCAGATGCACTTTGATGGAGGCATGCGCCAGCCCAGATTAAGCCAATGACAACAAGTACGGAAGGATGTGGGGGGGCGTGACCCTCAGAGGGTTAATCCGCGACTGGCACCAAGTGGCGAAACGTTTCCTTTTGTGCACTTAGCATTTAAGAGTCGACTACGCCCTGGCCCTGGCAAGGACCTCCCTGCAGTCTGCCGGCAGCACGTAACCACCGAAATCTAATGCTGCAGGAGCTAGGCCCTCAGGTTCAGCGATCCTGGGTCGTGGTGCAGGATTGCACCTCCTTCCCAGGCGAGAAGATCCGCGACCACTGGGAGTTTGACTGGAGGGGACTCTGACCTGCTAAGAAGGTCCGGGTACCAGATCTGCCTCAGCCACGCTGTTGCAACAAGGATTGTCCTCTACTGACACCATCTGAGTTGACTGATGACTTGGAGTAGTAGAGGCAACGGAGGGAATGCGTACAGGAACAGCCCCCTCCCAAGGGACGGAGAATGCGACCCCCATGCTACCCGACTGGGGAAACCTGCTGGCAGACCTCTGTCACTTGGTGTTCATCACCATCGCAAATAGATCGATCTGGGGTCTGTCCCACTTGAGGAAGAGGTTGTCCACTTGGCCGCCGAAGCAACCACTCGTGGCAAGAGTGCAGCTCCCTGCTAAGAGAGTTGGCAACTGTGTTTTTGACTCCCGGCAGGTGGAATGGAATGAGAAACATCCCCTGGGCGACAGCCAGTTCCAAAACTCCTAGACCTCTCTGGAAAACGCTGGGGATCTGGTGCCCCCCTGCTTCTGGATGTAAAACATTGTGGTGGTATTGTCCGTAAAGACCCTCACTACTTTGCCCGAGGGATGGAAGAAATGACTTGAGGGCCCAAAACACTGCCCGTAGCTCAAGGACGTTGATGTGCAGCACCTTCTCCTCCGGCAGTCACAGCCCTCTAGCATGGAGACGTCCGGTGTGGGCTCCCCACCCTTCCAGGGAAGCATCCGTTGTCTCCTGGTATGGGAGGCTCTGGAAGTCTGTGCCCCTGGCAATGTTGGAGCGTGCGCTCCACTACCTTATCGCTCGAGGGAACTCCTCATCGAGCACAATCCTGTCTTTGAAGCTCTTGGACACCTGGAGCCAACTGGCATCCAGGAATTCCTGGAGCGGTCGCATCCACAACCTGCAGAGTTGGATGAGGTGGATGCATGACGATTTCATGCTGAGCAGCGACTTGATGGTTCTCACCGTGGCGATCTTCAGTGCTAACAGCCGTTGCACCTTGCCCAAAATGGCCAGTATCCTCTTCTCCGAGGGGGCCGCCAGGCAGGCCACCGTGTTGAGCCTGGCCCCCAGGAATAGTGCGTTTTGCGATGGAGTCAAGCAAGACTTTGCATAGTTAACTGAGAACCCCAGATCCGTCAGAAGCCAGACGGTCCTCTCTGTGTGATCGACGGCGACGTCCCTTGCCCTGGCCCGGATGAGCCAGTCGTCTAGGTACGGGTTGACATGTATCCCCAGTAGGTGCAGATGGGCCACCACCAGAGCGAGGCACTTTGTAAAGACTCTGGGCGCTGACTTCAGTCCGAAGGGGAGAGCCTTGAACTGGTAGTGCTTCCCTTGGACGATGAAGCGCAGCAACTTGTGATGTTTTTTGTGAATGGGGACGTGGAAGTATGCGTCCTCTAGATCCAACGACGACAGAAAGCCTCCCTCCTCCAGTTGACCGAGCACGTGCTGCAGTGTGACCATCCTGAATTTTTGGGACTTGATGTACTTGTTGAGTCGTCTTAGATCGAGAATGGGCCTCCAGCCCCAAGTCTTCTTTCTTACTTGAAGAAATCTTTAATAAACTCTTGTTTAAACTTGTATCTTGTGTAAACTCTGGCGGCCCGGAGTTGCTTCTGAACCAGCCCCATCGACACATGGCCTGAACCTGCAGCAGCAGCTGAGGGATTGTGTTGCTCCTGCCGGGCCACCGTTGGTATCCGCATACAGTTTTGCTGAAACTCCAAAGTGTGTCCGTGGGTGAGAGCATCCATCGATAGATGGAGATGTTTTCCCACACACTGATGAGGGGTGCAGGGGTGGGGGCCAGACGTCTTAACCAGTTCAGTCCTGCTTGGAAGCCTTGACGAAGACGGCGGCCACCTCCAAAGGCCTTGGAGCGACCCCTGTAGGCTTCCTGGGTCATGGAATGGGAGGGCTGGCGGTAAGAGGACGATCCGCCACCAAAACCATTGAAATCTGCCTGACTTCCCTCCAGAGGAACGAAAGGACAGACTGTGCTGTTTCACCGTGCCCCGGGCACGGGCTGTCTCTGTGTCGGATTGTCTCAGTCGAATGGCATGCCCAAGGCCAATGGCCTTCAGCAAGCCACGACGACAAAGGCAAACCCCTGTTCCCATCTGACGGAATCCCGTGTCTGCAATGTCCAGGCCCACTGTAATGGCATGGTTCGATGCCTTCCTGAAGGATCTCAATTGCCTCGACCCGCTTGTCCTCGGCAAGGAAATCCAGGATTGGAGCCATCTTGTACCAAGGCTCCCGGTTGTACCTGGCCAGGATAGCTAAAGCATTGGCCACCTTGACCATCGTTGCCGCCGAGTAGATGATCTTTCTACCCACAGCATCCAACTTTTTCCCCTCGCAGTCTGGGCGAACGGAGGCTGAAGACGATGGGTCAGAAAACTTCTTCCTCGCAGCAGCCGAGACCAATGAGTCCGGTGATGGCTGTGACCACAAACACTTGGGTGTAGACTACGGGACCTGCTACTTCTTTTCAAGCGGTCCCTTTTCGCCGGAGCTGAGGAGGGGTTCTTCAACAGTGTCAGCCCCTCGAACCAGACGTCGTTCAGGAGGGGTACTGCCAAAATGGTCTTCCTTGTCGCATCCCGGCAATGATACATGAAGCCCTCCTTCGTCTCCTCCAGTGTGAGTTGGAAGAGCTCCAAAGTGCGGGCGATCATCGAGTGGAAGGAACCCACTTCGTCCGGCAGAGAAGCCCTTAGCGGCGGAGAGATGTCACCGTCGTCATTGGTGTCAGTCGTCGCTGTGTCTGTTCCCGTATCCCTATGGGGGAGGATATTTTGGCAGTTGGAACGGAGGCGTAGGGTGCCTCTCCCTTTTCTTCGGCGTTGGTGGCACCAGTGTCAATGGGGTCGCCGCCAGTGGAGCGTCTGGCGTGGCGCCGGCCTCCTCTTCTGAATCTCTGACACCAGTGTGTGGAGGGTCGAGGGAATATCACGAGAAAGATCTCTGGGAGGTGCCTGGGGAATAGGGACACTGGGTCCAGCACCTATGTCATCATCCCCGCCGACTTCGTCGTCACCGCCTCCGGCGGGTACCTCCTCGACTATTCCCGTCGTCGTCGTCCCCAACATCTTACGGGATGGTGTGGATGGAACCCTCATCCTCCATGTCGGAAGACGAAATATCCGTGCCATGGAGTTCTACCACTCCCCCCATCCCCCTTCTTTGGGTCCTGAGGGGTCGGCTTCGGGCTAAAGAACGGTATCCTCTTGTCCGGGGTCTTTTCCGCAGGCTTAGTCGAAGCCTCCTGCCTGGAAGGAAGAGCCACCCTGGCCACCGTAGGAGTATCCTGGACCGGATAAGCCCCTTTCGCCTTGGAAAGGGCGGCCGACACCAGCTCGATAGATGCAGAAGACTTAGCCTGTATCACCTGGGCCATCAACGTGCAGGTCGGCCACCTTTCCTGTTGCTTGGCCTTCTCCGGTTTTGCCCGTAGCTTGCCTGAGGTAGCTGACTTTCTCTTCAATGAAGAGCTGGAGCAACGGCTGGAGATTGAGGCCGCTGGAGGTGATGAACGTGCCCTGGCCATCGGGGGTCCCGCTTGTGCAGTGACCCCTGAAAAACTGGACTTGCGGTGCTTGGCCTTGTGTTTGACCCTCACAGATGAAGCACCCTCAAAAGGACTTAAAAAAACCTGCTCTGGCTGGCTGGATCCGGAGGAGGCATGCCCCTGTGAACCACATGGGGCAGGGCCTTGGATTTGTGCCATGCCGCCAGCCTGCTGTGCCAATCCTTCATTGTGCGCTTGGTAAAGCCACAGCAGATCTCACAGTCTTCCTCCTTGTGTGTTGGGTGAAGACAATAAAGACACTGGGAATGCTTATCCTCCACGGAAACATTCCTTAAACTGCAGCTGAGCTGTTGCAGAGCCTGAAGAGGGACACCCTTGTCCTTCTCCTTCTACATGATCCAGCATGCGGTGTAGGCCCAATGGCCTTCTGGAAACTTGGAAGAAGAAACACTTGACGAATTTGCCCTTGTTAGACAGAAACCTGTGCAGTTCCCTCTGGGACCACTGCAAAAGATTTAAGACTACAGGTGTTTGGCAGTAAACCCACTTGATAGCAGTCTGTACCACCCAGATTTACCTGGTAGCTGTGGCTGAGCAGTCGGACTTCCCTCAAGAAGAGTTAGGCAGTATACAGAGCATACATAATAGGTACAGAGGCACAGTAGTACAAGCAAACACTGACCAGAGCTAGGTGTAAAAGTATATAATTATTTATTTAAAAGACACACTCATAAATTACACTGCACAGAAAAGGTAAGTAAGTCAAAACACAGTCACTATTACTTATATGTACATCCCTAGTTATTTGTTGGACAAGTCTAAGTTAACACCACTTATTTCCAAACAGAGGTGAGCGCTTAACGTTAGATGGCACTCCAACAAGTTAGTTAAAAAGGGAGGGAAAAGGTAAAAGTAATGAAAATAGCAAGGCAAAACACTTTTCAGAGATCCACAGTGAGTTTAGAAAGGCAGTCTATTGAGGAGCAAGGAAGTTCGGTTGCCAGGCCCACTCTAGGGAAAGCCAGGCGAAAAGATGCCCAAGATCACACAATGTCACAAGTCTTTACAGGTGAGTAGAAAAGGTTTTACCAAGTTTAGAAAAGTTTAGTTAGGGTGTCCCAGGCTTGCCCAGGGTCGAGAGCCGAGGGCTAAATCTACCCCGTACAATCGGTGGCAAGGGAAGCCGGGTGGAACACGGTACCTTTAAAATGGAAAGGCTCCTCCAGCGGTGGCAGTTGTTCCTGGTAGTGGGCGCAAGTCGCGGCGTCGTCCAGAGGAGGAGAAGATCTTGTCGTGGAGGAAAGCTGAAGGTCGTTGCACTACCAGGGAAGAAACCAGCCGTGGAGTTTTTCCAGTTAAAAGGATGTTACCCCTCTTTCGCGGTTGAGGTAAAAAGTGGTATCCCGGTTGCCGGGGTGCTTGGCACAGGCAAGGCGCCACGAGATGCTTCAGGGTGGCGAAAAGAAGGCAGAAACTGGTTGTCCCCACCAGTCAAGGGAAGAAGACTCTCCAGGCGGGAGATCTCCTCTGTCGTTGGGAAAAGTGGTGAGACGGTTCCGCAGGGCTCCACCGGTGGTGTCGTCTTGGCAGGTCGGCTCGGCTTCTCCCTCTTCGGCTTCTTAGGTCCTGTGGCGACTTCTGAAGAACCAGTCCCAAAAACCCTGCTTTTATGCAGCAAACCCCCATTCATACAGCCTAGCTGTCACTCAAACATGCTAAGTGGTGAGCGGGGTGGCTCACCACTTGGGCCAATCACACCAGAGTGCGACATGAGTTGGCAAGGCAACTCAGTCCAGGGTGCCTAAAACCCCCTCCCACACCCCCTGTGGTACCCAGACAGAATGGCACCACTTTGGAGGGCTTCTGTGCAGAAGCCCGCCAAAAGTGGAACAAAGGCTCGACTCGGGTTCAGGGTTACTGAAGTGAACCTAGACGCCATTTTGGCGGCGAGTTCTGGCAAAAAATAAATAAACCGGAGGTATCTTTAACATTGCACCAAAAAGTGGTGCATTAAAATCAATGGGAAATCCCATTGGGAAATATCAGGTGGAATATTTCCGTGGTATCCACTGCCACCAGCCAGAAACTCGGCGAGGGGGGACGGGACAGTACCCCCTAGACAACAGACCCAGGGGCAATCTAATTGCCCCTACCAGTACTTCCACAGTAGGATGGTTTGTACTGGTTAAGTTCCTAAGTTAAGACTAGTAAAATCAATGGTGACTTTACAGACCCAGGGAGACAGTAGTCAGTCCCAGGGTGTGGAGTCTATGTTTGGGGGTCTCTATGACACCCCTGTGTTACTGCACTGAGGGTGCTGTGTAACACACATTCAAAAACAATGATAGCCTATGGGGGAAAGAAATACCCCATAGCCCATAAGCACATAGCAAGTCACAGAAACACTCTCAAGTCATGCCCAAGAGTGAGGGTAAAAGAGTCTCACTCTTGGCAGGAGAAAAAAATAAACCCCAAAAATCCAGCAAAGCTGCTGGGGGACTCACTAGGTTAGGAAATTCAGCCTAAACAGAGAATTCTCCCTAACAGCCCTTGAGGGGCGATGAAAGATGCCGAAAAACGGATCCCCGTTAGTCGGATGATAAAACGATCAAGCACAAAGGCTCGATCAAACAAAAGAATTGGATTTTCCTAGCAAAAAAGTGTGAAAAACGCAGAAAGCTCTAAGAGCGAAACAAGAGAACTCCCAACACTTGGACGTGCAGTAAAAATCTGAAGATGGCTGCCAGAAGAGGGGCTTAGGGAGAGGGCAGTCATTGGCTGGAGGCAGTATGACCCAGAGTTCAGTGATTGGTTTATAGGAGAAAGCCAGATGCCTGCGGGCTCCGGCGAGATAGAAATAAAAAAATAAAAATAAAAATGTTATAAACGAAAGTGAATCCATGCCAGACCCCATGCTGGAGGAGGATCATCATCTGGCCATAAGAAAATGATGCAGTAGGTAGGTATGCAAGTAGGTATGTAATCCATCGCAGAAAGGATGTTCTGCTAACCAGAACCTCCCTTTCTGCAATCTCCATGCCAAAAGCATAGTGTACACCTGTGTCATGATCTCTGCTTCCAAAAGATCAGGACTTGCCCGACTCCCTTGGAAGCAGATCCATAACCCCGGTTCTAAGTGCCAGCCAGTCCCAATTGGGACCTTTTGGACCCTGTCCTGGCGCCAGTGACACCAGGCTCATAAAGATGCCCAGTCCCAGCGCTGGAAGCGCCGGGCTCATAATGCTTGGGTGGACTTACCTGCAGCAGACCATGCTGCTTACTTACCTGCCAGTTGAACCCCTGATCCTCTTCTGTTTGGGACTACTTTTCCTGTTGGGTGGGGCAGGAGCCACTCCCTAGGTTCAGAACACTGGAACTCTTCTGGAAAGCAGGAACTCTTTTCTTACCTAGGCGTGGCTGTGGAAGGAGACATCTAAGCACTACAGGAGGCTATTTAAACCACACCCGATGGATGAATCTTGCTTTGCGTTATTCTGCATTCTCTGCAGCAGAACGCTCATCGTGTCTTCTGCTTCTGATCCTGGGCCTAAGGGAACAAAGGCTTACCATCCTGGATTCCAGTCTTCAGCAGAACCTGTAAAGACAAAGAAAGAACAGGTTAGCACTACGGTCTTCAGTGGCAGCGCATCTCTTACCTGGTCCATCGGCTGTCACCAACGCCTCGCGATGCATTCCGGCATCTTAAAGACAAAGGCTTACCCTACTCTTCGCATGCTCCGGAGGTCTTCGCACTGCATTCCGGCATCTGAAAGACAAAAGCTTACCAGCTCTTCGCACGCTCCGGAGGCCTTCGGCGCTGCATCCCGCATCTGAAAGACAAAAGAAGGTGCGTTTAAAGACATTGGGCAACTTTATTACTCACGTGCCATTACTCCTTCCCACGCCGAATCCAGTGGGTATTCCAGCACCCTTCAGCTTCTCTAAAGCTCCGAACTTGTACCTGCAAGATAAAAGGGACAGTTAGTGCGCATCGTGAAGCAGGCTACAAGCGCTTACTTACGTGCTTCCAGGCGCTTCTATTCCTCACGCGGGTTCGATCCTCAACTCTCATCAGCCCGCCATCCGCCATCGCCGGAACCCTGCAAAACAAGAGATATCATTACAAAAGACTTTTAAGACATTTGAAGTGCCCAGAACTTACCGTTCGTACAGTTAACGACGGACAGCAGTCCTCTGAGGTCAAGAGGCCTGCACCCTTATCCAGTGAAGAAACTGGTTACGGCACCCTGCCCCGAGGCAGATGGAGAGCTCGGCGTTCACTTACCTAAGACATCTTACTCTTCGAGTCAGACATACAGTGCACAGAGGTCCAGCCAAAAGAGCCAACCGTGTGTTACACATCACCTTTGAAGATACGGCATTCACCCAGTCAAGACCGGCGCCTCTGTGGGAATCAGGTGAGCGTTACACCTGTGCCCTATGCATTAGTATTGTGGTTTGCAGCCCTTACTCTCCTGTGGCAAAGAGCAAGTTCAGATGTCACAGGTACCCTGTCTGACAGCCGATGTGACAGCAAAATCACTGCAGTGAAGAGGCTGCATTAAAATATATCTCTTTCCTAAAGCCTCATAATTATGCTAAACTATCAACCTGTTGACAGGATAATCAGAAAATATAAGCCATACCTAGGTTTTGGTATGGTGGCTGATGGTTCACATAATTATTAAAAGCCACATCAGATGTGTAGAAAAGCAGTGTCAACCCTGTGAGCTCAGACTAGCTATGAGAAGCAATGTGGATTCCAGGCACCTGCCTGTTTGCATTCCAGTGAATGTGACAAAAGACAGGCTGCCTGCCTCTGTTGCATTCACGGAGGTAGGGTAGCTCCTCCCGTCAGCCAAGTGACTCACAATAGGAGATCTCTTGGGAGTCTGGCTTCAAAGAGGACATTCTATAACAAAGGGCTGTCTCACAATAGGGGGTTGCACACCAAAGGGCCTTTCAAGTGCAGTGCCAGAGAAGGGGTGGGGACGGGTTTAGGTAGGCCAGCAGAGCACAAGGGAGAAAGGATTCCTACATCTTTATTTTCTGCAGGGCTACCTTTCATTCCTGTCACCTACACTTCCTGCACAGAAAAGTACTTTCGGTATGATGAAACAAGGCACAAGCAGTCACTTGTAATCTTAACAAGATTGGGTGCCTATTGCAGGCTTGCTTTCAACTAATCCACTGTGGCATGTTTCTTTTATAAATTAGCACTCTCACCCTCTTTTGTTGATTCATACATTTTGGACCTCTTTTGGGAGAGCAGACCTTTCCAAAGACCTCTAGCAGAGAATGTCCTTTGAAAGGTCTAAAGGTGGAAGCTGGGGCGCAGGGACAGGCAGCTGGGGTGTAGGATCAGGGCCAAGGACCTTGTCGTCTTGAGGCCCTCCGTCGACTTACTCGACGGTATCCTCGTCACCATCACCCTCATGGATGGTCTGGAAGTTAACAAGCTCATCCTCCTCGGCAGAGGAGATATCCGTGTTCTGCAGGCCCTCAACGCCCCCCCCCCCGTTTCTTCACATCCGGAGGGGACGTTCTCGGGGCATCCTCTTCTCCAGGGTCTTCTCAATGGGCTTAAACTGTTAAACGGTAATTATATAGTGCCTCCTTAGTATTTATATTGGCCTAAGCCTATTAGCGCTACACGGAAAACCACGTTGCAAAGTTCCGATTTTTTAGGTTAACTTCGCCACCATTTCAAGATTCATCTGCCAATTTGATTTCCATTTCGTGTGTTCTATGTTCTTAAATGGTGGACTATGTTTTCAACTTGCAGCCAAGCCTTTGAGTTCTGTTAATGTTTAGGTTGTCCGAGAGCCGACTGTTTAAACTGAGCAAAGAGACCTTGTGCTTCATATGAACTGTCATTCAAGTGTTGCCTACGCTCACAAGCCTCATCCTTGTATAAACATTGGGAGAATGAAGAACAAACCTCGAGCGTATGCTTTAGCTGAACTACATTGTGAAGAAACTTGGAATAAGGCTTACCGCAGGAT
Organism: Ambystoma mexicanum; assembly: GCF_040938575.1. Lineage (NCBI taxonomy): Eukaryota > Metazoa > Chordata > Amphibia > Caudata > Ambystomatidae > Ambystoma > Ambystoma mexicanum. The sequence goes on from NC_090936.1 coordinate 875,752,162, forward strand.
TCGAGGACATACCTCACTATTGTTTCCTTTTGGAAATACAAACCTATGTAATCCTTTGCATAATATTGTCAAATCTGTATGTGAACTAGGCACGAACTCTAGACCACGAATTATTAACATGAAGAGAGGCTGGACAATATTACATGAATTGTATAAATATGCGAGTGTTTAGATGTTCAGCACTCTCTCACCTCTCCTTGTCGGCTGGTACACACTGCGAGGTGTTGGAAGCCAGATAGCTATCTGTTTTGCTTTTTAAACTGTACAGTAATAAAAGATCTGTGAATCTTTTTAGCCTGTGATTGGTCTATTTCCTTTGTGGTACTCAGCTTCAATATTTCCTTGTTCTTTCAGATGGCGCCCGAATAGGGACCCTCAAGATTGATGCCACCTCGTTGAAGAGTAGACGCGGGGTCCATATATCGAGGGGAGCAGTTTTGCCGAAATCACCAACCACGAGGGTCCTTTGTAATCCGATCGGACCTCCCTTTGTCCTTTGAATCAGGTGAGTCGTGCCCCGATTACTAAGTATCCTGATATTTGGTTGCAGATTGGTACTCGCGAGCATAAACGATGCCAGGTAAAACCAGTAATCTGACATGCCTGGGAAATTGTCTGCCTGTTTCAGGGCGTTATTCTGCAGAGACAGACAATCTTTGGAATTTGGCCGACCGCCACCACAGGAGGGGTCGCCGGCATGTACTATGTACTGCAAGTACGGCATTGGTAGTATAGTATTCAACGATATTTGGCACAGACAAACTAGACATGCTTCCGTACTTCAGTGGCCAGTCAATAGTTGTTTTGAGATTGCCCGAATAGAGTACTTAGAATCCATATTGTTAAAGAAAAAAGCTAGACCTGCAGCATTTGAGGCAATACAAAATTGGAAAAAGGAAGCTATGCAGCAATTGAAGAGTAAAGACAAGCATGCACGTCGTCATATGTCAAATTCCGAAAAGGCATTATTGTATGATCATCCAAAACAGTTAGAGTCTGTTAGAAACATGGATAGAGCTTTTCAACTTAGTATACAGAAAATAGATCCGTCTAAAGATTTTCATGCCTCAGATGAGCTAATTGATAAACTCTTAAATGAACGTAGGCCTGGTGCCACTGCACCACCTCCTTATGTACCTCATCCTGCTGTCTTATTCTTCCTGCTGTCGCTCCTGTTCTTCCTGTTGCTCCTCTGTCGCCAGTTATTGCTCCGCTTCCTGTTCCTCCGTCTGTACCTTTACCTTTACCGACTGTTACTGTTCCAGTAAATCCGTCTTTGTTTCCAGTGGTAGTGTCTCAACTACCTGCTGTACAGGATTTGTGTACGCTCTATTTCCCAAGCGGTTCGGCTCCGCTTGTAGCGGATAAAGTGGCAAGTGTTGAACCAAAATTTGTAACACGGAACACAGTTTCCAAAGAAACGAGGAGAGATTTGAATGCATGGGCTAAGCAATGTATAGAGAAAGGTGAAAAATCTACTGTTTTAGCTACACTCCTTAATCTAGAAAGTATTCCCGATCAGAATGTCTTTATTGAGGGCATGGGGTACATTTGGCTGTAATGTGGAATAGATTGACGGACACAGATGTCCCACAAGGGTTCAGGGATTTTAATGTTTTAGATTATTCAAGGGATACTGCAGAGAAAGTGCATGAGCATGTCGAGAGGGTTTTTGAGTTTAGAAGGGTGTTAGAACGATTACAGAATGATGAAGTAGATGGTGATAGTTTGGACGCTTTTTACGTGAAGAAACACAAAATTACACAAGGGATGTGCTTAGATGGATTTCAGATATGTCGATATCTCCCGTAGAAGTATATAATACGTATAGTTAGTATACTCCAGAAATTCAGAGGAAAGTGTTACAGGTAATGGTAGAATACCTGCAGGATGAATGTATAAAGAAAAAGGTTTGTTGTCCCGCAGAATTATTGAATATTTATAAGAGGGCTTTTGCGTCTGATACTCCTTCCACCACTTTAGCACTCGATTTGGCTCTGTTGCTTAGTAAACGTTCGGAGTTGCCCACGACATTCGTTCCTAAAGTTGAGATTCCGGCTAATGTTGCAATGGGTGCAGCAGCCATTAATATTGAAGCTCACTATGTATCGCAGTTTGTTCACGTCTCGTTCTCAAGACAGGAAGTGAATACTATTAGACAGTCGATTCCAGACATAAGGAAAAATCCAACAGAGTTTTACAAGGAAATAGAATCTGTCCTGCATTCGTCAGTTTTCACTTTGGGTGATAGAAATTTGTTGTTTCCTGTGCTCCTACCACCTGATTTATGGAAACAGATTAGGACTGTAGATGACCCAGCAGGGTTAGCTGACACGTGGGTCAACTTGGTTAGGTTAGATGGAGAAAGGAAAGCTGGTGAAAGACCACCACAAATGATACTGACTTTGCCAGATAGAATAGTGACTAAATTAAAGACTGATTCCCGAGAGAAGGATTGTTTGGGACAAACTCACTGCTTGTACTCAAGGAAAATCTGAAGGTGCTACCGAATTCTTTAATCGGTTTGAACAAGTATTCTCAGATTTTAGCAGACCGGATTTAAGCACCGAGTCAGGGAAAAGATTGTTTGTGGACAAGTTTGTGTGTGGATTGTTGCCTGATAACCAGTCACAAATTATGACTTCCGAGAGTGCTTGGCAAGCTAAATCACAGTCCGAAGTATTGCATATGGCTCAGTATTACGAGAATAGAGTCAATAATGCAATAGAAAGGATTGAAAAGAAAAGGGGAGATCTAAAAACCAAAGTATTATTGCAAAAGATGGTCAGAGGGCCTAGAGGTGGAAATACACAGTTCCGAGGTCAACTTGTTCCACAAAGTAATGCGCCTTTGGGTCCTGTACATGCGAACCAATGTGCTTATTGCAGACAAGAGGGTCATTGGTGAGCACAATGCCCCATCCTTCCGCAAAGCTCGAATAACATATATGGTGTCATGGGTAGACGATCCAGAGGCCGCCCTGGGGTAGAGGGTCCTGTTAAAAGCCAATTCGCTCAAAATTTTCAGTCATTCTCGCAAGATAATCAGCAACCTAGTGTAGATAGCAGAAATATTTTTGATAATCCTTCAACTGCCATCTTTCTGAAGATCTTGTCTTTGACGATATATTGTTTCGTTAGGACAGCCCGAAGCAGGGGTCTGGAAACGACGCCTATTCCCGTTAATCAGAAAGGTCCCTATGCTGAGATGATGGTGGGGAATAGGAATCATATATTTTTGATAGACACAGGAGCACAGAAGTGTTCCATTGATCATTCACGGGTTCCAGACATTCCACTGTCAGGGCAGAAGAACGTTTCTTTAGGGTTTTCTGGTATGCCAGTGGTTAGTCCGGTTTCTCTGCCGGTACTGTCCGTTTCTTCTGACAACGAACTGTGCAGAGAATTTGTTGGGGTTGAATCTGTTGAAAGAATTAAATGTGGTAATTCATTGTTCTTCGGATGGAGTGCGTTTGACGATTTCACCTCAGAAATCTTCTGCCTCACAGTTTTTGGCTAGACCTTTGCCGCCAGAATTTAGTGAAGTTCCGGCGTGTTTATGGGTAGATGACGACAATGATGTTGGTATTTTGCAAATTGAGCCTGTTAAAATTGTTTTGAAACCAGGAGTTAAGTTGCCACGAAATCCACAATATAAGATTTCAGTTGATGGTGAGCAAGCTTTGAAGTGTATAGTTTCCGATTTTGTACATCATGGAGTAATTGAAGAAATTGCTTGAAGTTTTGTGCAATAGCCCTATATTACCGGTGTATAAGAAAGGGGATAGTGGGATTCCGTTCCGTTTCATTATCGATTTGCGCACTATCAATAAGATTGTTGCTCCACAATTTCCAATTGTGCCTGATGTAACGACGATACTAACAATGATTCCAGCTTCTGCTACTCATTTCAGTGTGGTGGATCTTAAGAATGCCTTCTTTAGCATTCCCATACACGTGGATAGTAGATATTTGTTCGCGTTCACCCTAGGGGGACGCTCGTTTACATTCACCCGTGCACCATAAGGGTACACAGAGAGTCTGAGCATTTATATTAGGGCTTTGAAAGAGGAGCTCGATACACTTGAGTTGCCTTCTACTTGTACATTGCTGCAATACGTAGACAACCTTCTCTTAGCTGCAGACTCAGAAAGTGCATGCCAGGAAGGCACTGTGTTATTGCTTATTCATCTAGCAAAGCATGGGCATAAAGCTTCATTGAAAAGGTTTCAGTATTGTTGACAGGAGGTCGCCTATTTAGGCTATCTCCTGTCAAAGGAGGGAAGAAGATTGACACCTGAACAAATTAAGAGTATTTCTGGCATGTCTGTCCCATATACACAGAAGGAAGTCAGAGCCTTGATAGGAATGGCTTCTTACTGTAGACAGTGGATCCCAAACTTTTCACTAGTGATAAAACCAATGTTGGCATTGACAAAGAAGGGCATTTCTTTGCCACTACCGTGGAACTTGGAACACCAGAAAGCTTTTGATCTGCTCAAGATTGCTCTGTGTTCAGCACCGGTTTTGGGCACACCAAATTATGATAAAGCCTTCGAGTTGTATGTGCATGAATGTGATGGATGTGCTTTGGCTGTGTTAACGCAGGAACATGGGGGTAAGAATAGACTGTGCGGTTATTTTTCCTCCATACTTGATCCTGTTGCATGCGCTTTGCCGAGATGTTTGAGAGCTGTCGCTGCTGCAGCTGCATCTGTAAAACCAAGTGAGGGCATGGTTGTAGGCCATACTTTAACCGTGATGGTACCTCACTCAGTAGACGTTATATTAAATAGAACGCAAATGCAACACCTTACTTCCGCACGATTAACAAGATATGAACTGATCCTATTTGCACTGCAGATCCAAATTGAGCGGTGTTGCATATTGAATCCGGCTGAATTGTTACCTCTTCCGAATTAAATGATACACCTCTGAATGATCCACAAGGGGAACTGTTTTGCGACAGCGCCTGCTTCAAACTTCTGGATGGTACATCCACTGCTGCTTATGCCATCACTACACTTAGCACGATCGTGGAAACCAAGAGAATTTCGCATAACTCCACGCAGGCCGCAGAGATTATCGCACTAACGCGAGCTTGTGAACTTTCAGAAGGGCTTAGAGTGAATATATTTACTGAAACCCAGTATGCCTTTGGGGTGGTTCACAACTTACTCTATCTCCTAGGGATTCCCAACACAGACAGAGTTATCACAATAATACGCTTTTGTTAATTATGAATGCGACCCATGCGATCTTGAACAGGGCTAATTGCTGGATATATTCGCATCTGCCACAACACAGGGAAAAAGGTCTGGGCTGGTATATTCATCCTTTGCCTCTAACTACTGCATGCTATGCCTCTCTAAGGGCATTATTCTTTGGTCGTTGGAATGATAGCATCTCAGGGAACTTTGACGGGACTAATTCAAATGAATTTGAAAGACGAGTCCTAACGCCTCGGGGATGCTCCCTTTTTGCAAATAGGAGCAAGCTAATGGTGCTTCTATTAGGCCTTCTGATTGACTTTCTAGACCTTTCCAATCATTGATTTCTTTCAAGATGGCTCCAGTAGGCAACCGGGGTGCCACGCCTCCCCTTCTTACACTATCAATCACAGCCCCAACTCTGTTTCCTTCTACATACAAACGAATGGTTCTCAGTCAATGGGTACTTTCGGGGGTTGTACCTATATTGCGAATTTGACTAGTAAGGACAGACCCTTGTATGCAGGTGATCCTGTTTATTCCATTTGTGGCAACAAAGCATATCCTTGGCTACCTAGGGATTGGCAGGGTACTTGTTATTTGAGTGTCTTGCTGCCAGTGGTATATGTAGCTAGAACCTCTGAGGTCTCTAGGGCTCGTCGAAGGCGGGACGAGAGCGGTGATACTCCTTCTCAAGTCTTGGATGATGTAGCAAAATCCTTTGTGCCATTTTGGGGACAGATCATGAATTCCGAGGATATTAGGAGACTAGCAAGAGTATTGGAGAGAACCATCAACCGGACCACCAATATACTCTACAACATGACGTTAGAACAGAAATCAATTAGATGAACAAGTTACTTCTTACATTGTAACGTTCTTTCGACGGGATGTTCCTCCGACGTATTCCTCATCTTAGATATCTCCTTCCAGCTCTGCTGGCCTCGAAACATTTTTTCTCTAGAGGGCGCTGCGCGTCGACGTCCTCCGAGTCGATGTCCCTCGACAGCCGCCGTATCGACGTTGACGCCATCCTGCCTATAAAGGCCGCGCGCAGCGTCCGTTGCTCAGTTCCGTTTTGTAGCCCACAATAATTCTTTCTGGACTAGACTAATCACACTGAAGGAGCGTAAGCTGCAACAACAAGGGAAGTAGAACTGCGGGGATGGATGGGAGGGTCGATGAGGAATACGTCGGAGGAATATCCCGTCGAAAGAACGTTACAAGGTAAGAAGTAACTTGTTCTTCGAAGGGATTGTGTCCTCCGACGTATTCCTCATCTTAGATAGGCTCCCATAGCAGTAATCTATTATTGGAGGAGGGAGTACTGACTTCACGCTGTCTTCTATTGATGAATAGAATGCAGTGCAGCCCTTCCAAACCTAGTCTCTTGACTGGAGGAGGAATCCAAGTTGTAAAATCGTGTAAAGGTATGGACAGACGACCATGTAGCGGCCGCACAGATGTCTTTAACCGGCACACCTCTTTTGAGGGCCGATGAAGCTGCAATACCTCTGGTCGAATGAGCCCTAAGGTTTTGAGGGGGATCTTTCCCTGCCAGTTTATAACATTCCAGAATGGCCAGAATGATCCATCTGGAAATGGTCTGCTTAGTTATTGGTAACCCCAGCTTGTGACCTGTGTAACCTACAAACAGCTGGTCTGCCTGTCTTATCCTGGCAAGTCTACTGATGTAAAAACTTAAAGACCTTCTAGGGTCTAGCCTGTGTAACCTCTCTTCCTCTTTCCCCGGAGGAGGATAGAAAGATGGTAGGGTAATCTTCTGAGTGATATGGAATTCAGAAACCACCTTTGGGAGGAAATTAGGCTTCACTTGCAGGACAACTTTGTCTTTGTGAAAGATTGTGTTAGGGGGTTTACAAGAAAGCGCTTGTAATTCGCTCACCCTTCTAGTAGATGTAAGTGCTATTAATAAAACAGTATTAAGGGTAAGGAATCTTAACAAACAAGAATGGAGTGGTTCGAAAGGTGTGCCCATCAGGAAAGTTAGGACTAAGTTTAAATCCCATAGGGGAACTTGGAATGGTCTTGGGGGATAAACATTGATTAACCCCTTTAGAAACTGTATTACCAAGGGTAACTTGAAATAGGATGGTTCTTCCGCAGTGCGCTTAAAGATGGATAGCGCTGCGAGATAGCCCTTAATGGTGCCAACTTGAAGGCCTGAATTCGCCAAATATAGTAGGAAGGACAAAACCATTGGTGTACCACATGAAAAAGGGTCGATATTCTATTCTCTACACCAGCTGCAAAATCTGTTCCAACGGCAGCGGTATAAACACTTCGTTGCTGGCCTCCTTGCCGAAAGCAACACCTCCATATCATCATCAGGGAGGTCCCAATCCTTGTACCTCAGCCTTTCAGAAGCCAAGCGCCAAGGTTGAGGGTTTTGATGTCTGGATGGAGAACCTGACCTCCCTTCTGTGAGAGTAGGTTCTCTCTGAGTGGAAGTCGAATTGGAGGGCAGATGGACAAGTCTAGAAGGTCTGGGTACCACGTTCTCCTGGCCCAATCTGGGGCAATTAGGATCATGGTTCTCCGGAATCTTCTCAACCTCCTGATCATTTGAGGAATGACAGGGACCGGTGGGAACGCGTACAGAAGCGGAAACTCCCAGTCCACTAAGAACGCGTCTCCCAGAGCTCCTCTCGGGGGAAATTCCCTTGAGCAGAACAGATCGCATTTCCTGTTGAGGCTGGTGGCGAACAGATCCACCTGAGGGGTTCCCCAAAGGGCGAAGATCTCTTGAAGGACTTCCTGAGCTAGCTCCCACTCGTGGGAGACTGTGCTCTGCCTGCTCAGAGCGTCCGCTGTCAAGTTCGTCTCTCCGGCTAGGTGGACAGCCGATGGAGAGATTCCTTCTTGGATTGCCCAAAACCAGAGCTGCATGGCCTCTCTGCACAGGGGTAGTGATCCTACGCCTCCTCTTTTGTTGAGGTAATGCATGGCCACCGTGTTGTCCGTCATTATCAGGACGTTTTTCCCTTGTACAGCTGGCAGGAACGCCTTCAGCGCAAGTCTGATGGCTCTCAGCTCTAACAGGTTGATATGTAGTCTGGACTCCGATGGAGACCAACGACCGCTGATGGTCAAGTCGTTGGCGTGGGCTCCCCACCCCGTGAGTGAGGCATCCGTGACTACTGTTATCTCCGGCCAGGGTTGCCAAAACTGTTCTCCTTTCAGAATGTTCTCCTGACAGGCCCACCACTGAAGGTCTCGAGCCACCCTGTCGGGAACCTGAAGATGATCTGTCATTCTCCCTGAGAATTGTGACTACTGAGTCCTCAGTGCCCACTGGAGGGATCTCATACTCAGGCGAGCCTCTGGCACTAGGAAAATGCAGGATGCCATGAGGCCTAGCAACCTCAAAAAGTCGAAGGCTGGGAGACGTTGGGCATCTTGGAACTTGGTAACCATCTGTAGAATATCTTCAGCCCTCACCTCTGGTGGCGAGGCTTTTCCCAGGGAAGTGTCCAGGATCGCTCCTATGAATTGGAGTCTCTGCGATGGTATCGTTTATGACTTCTTTAAATTGAGGGAGAAGCCCAGTTTGTGAAGGAAGTGGCACACGTGATTTAGCTGGATCTGAGCTTGTTCCGAAGAAACAGCCCTGATCAACCAATCGTCCAGGTAGGGGTAGACGTGAATCCCTTCCCTCCTTAGACTTGCCGCCACTACCGACATTAACTTGGTGAAGACCCTCGGGCGGAGGTCAGCCCAAATGGCAGCACTCGAAATTGATAGTGAGAGTTGCCAATTGCGAACCTCAGGTATTTCCTGTGTTTGAGATGGATAGGCACATGGAAATAAGCATCCTGAAGGTCCAGAGATACCAACCAGTCCTGGAACTGAAGGGCCTGGAGGATCTGAGAAAGAGTGACCATCTTGAATTTGTCTTTCCTGAGGAATTTGTTCAATTCTTGCAAGTCCAAGATGGGTCTCAGTCCTCCGTCTTTCTTTGGAATGAGAAAGTAAGGGGAGTACCAGCCCTTGTTCCTCTCTGCTACAGGTACCGGTTCTATGGCACCTTTCTCTAGCAGGTCCAAAATTTCCTGCAAGAGGAGCGGATCTGGAGCTTTCTGAGAGCTGATCCCCGGTGGATGACTCTGAGGTATGAGTAGGAAAGGCAGGCAGTAACCTTGGGCAACTTTTTCCAATGCCCAAGCATCTGACGTGATAGCCTGCCATACTGCCAGATGTTGAGTCAACCTGCCTCCTACAGGTGTCCTGTGAGGGAAGTCCTCAGAGTGGTTTTGGGGCGGCTGATGCAGATGCCGATGGTAAAGAGGCACCTGTGGTTGCTGCGGCTTTTGAATATCTACCCCGTCCACCTCGGGTAGTTCTTCTTTGTCCCCTTTGAGCCGGCCGTCCTCTACCTCTTCCAAATGCAGAGTAGAAGCGAAAGGACTTGCCCCTCGCAGAGGTTCCTGTGGGACAAAAAGGTGTCTGACGGATTGCAGCGCCTAGGGATTTTGCTGCTGCTTTTGAAGTTTGCAGTTTCTCTAAACTGTCATCCGCCTTTTTCCCGAACAAAGAAGAGCCATCGAATGGCATGTTCAAGAGCCTGGCTTGCACATCTGGGGCAAAACCAGACTTTCTCAACCAAGCGAATCTCCTGGTTGTTGTACTTGCCGCCATTGCTCTGCTGATACTGTCAGCCGAATCAATGCCCGTCTGGAGGGATTCGCACATAGCGTCTTTACAGTCCTGTATGATATTCAGGAACGCCTCCCTTTCTTCTCCCTCCGGGATGCAGTCAGCCACTGTAGAAGCACACTCCCAAAGTGTATGGCTGAATCTAGCAAGGGTGCAAGTAGCATTAACAGATTTTAACGCCATGCTACATGCCGAAAAAACTTTCTTTGCCATAGCATCATATTTTTTTATCGTCCCTGTCCTGCGGGACGGTAGGATAAGCCGTCTTGACATCGGTAGAAGATGCTGCCTGTACCACCAGACTTTCTGGGGATGGGTGTTTTGACAAAAACTCCGGGTCTGTAGAGGATACCCTGTATTTTGTAGACAGTTTTTTATTTACTGCCGGGACGACATCTGGGGTTTCCCAGTTCATCATAATGTTCCTCTGAAGAGCTTTATGAAAAGGCACCACAGGATCCTCCTGTGGGCCTTTGTCAAGAATATCCGTGAGGTCATCTTGTTGGAAAGATTGTGAAGGTGCAGACCACCCCATAAACTCTGTGATCCTGGCCATTAAGGCTCTATAGGGGGTTTCAGCATGCTCCCCCGGGTCTGGCCTAGCAAACTCCACCTCAGGGGAAGTGTCTAACCCACTTGCCTCATGTAAGGAATCATGAAGATCCTTTAACCTGCGTTCTTCAGAGGAAAATTCCTCTCTAATTGGGGTTACAGGTCCCTGCAACTCAAATGTGTCTTCCTGTTCAGACAATTCACCCTCTTCCATAATTGAGGACATAGTTCTCAATTGTTCTGAACTCATAAAAGGTGTAAACCCCATTTCCAAGGCAGAGGGTGCCGAACTTGTTATAATCGGCCTCGAAAACGTCGATGTCGTCGATGCCGAAGGCTTCGAGCGTGGCATCGAAAACAAAGGCGGAGGCCTCGATGACCTCGACAGAATTGGGATTCTGCTCGACAATCTCAAAGCCATTGTCATCGAGGACCTGGGGATAGTCACTGGGTGTGTCGTAACCGTGACTTTTCTTGGCGTCGAGTCGACAGACCCGTGTGTCGAAGGTCCCTTCGACAACGGCGTCGAAGACACCGACCTCGGCGTTGAAGACACCGACCTCGGCGTCGACGGAACCTGCGTCGACGGCGTCGACGGAACCTTCGAGGAAGGTTTGGAGGTCATAGTCCTACTCGAGGATTCGGGACGCGCTCGAGAGGTTTCCTTCACCGGGTACTGCGACTCGCGGCGTTTTTGACCTTTGGGTCTTTCGGCCAGAGCATCGCTCTCGGCAGTCTTCGAGGGGGTCGAGGCCGCTTTCTCGAAGACGCTCATCATATTTTTGCGGAATTCCTCCCATTCAGCCCGGGAACTATGTTTCGTGGGGCAAGGGATTCTCTTTGGTGAAACAGAGGAAGACGGAGAAGGGGATCTTTGACGTCTCCTCTTCGAGTGCTTCGATCTCGAGGAGTGATGGGACCCACTTCGAGACTTGGAGCGCGAATGGTGACGAGGAGACGAATGTCTCAACTTCGTCGACGAAGAAGAAGCTTTAAAAGTCTTACCTTTCTCCAGCTTCCCCCTACGCTCCTTCAGGGCCTTAGCTGTCATGGACATACAGTCCTCGCACTCCGAACAATGGTGTTCAGCTCCCAAACACCACAGACAAACTCTGTGAGGGCCAGTCAGCGACATCTTTTTCCCACAATCTCGGCATTTTTTGAAGCCGGATCGAGGAGTTGTCGGTTCCGACGAAGAAGCCATCGAGTACGGATCGAATAACTTGAGGTAAATAGGTTAAACCTGACAAAACTGAGCAACGGTATTCCGAGGCACTGAGTAAGCGCGGAAAAACGGAACTGAGCAACGGACGCTGCGCGCGGCCTTTATAGGCAGGATGAGGTCGACGTCGATACGGCGGCTGTCGAAGGACGTCGACGCGCAGCGCCCTCTAGAGAAAAACATTTCCGAGGCCAGCAGAGCTGGAAGGAGATATCTAAGAAGAGGAATACGTCAGAGGACACAATCCCTTCGAATAGTGGCTCTACAGAACCGGATGGTGTTAGACGTCATCCTGGCTGAGCGTGGTGGAGTATGTAAATTGGTGGGATCTGCTTGTTGCGTTTTCGTACCCGACTCCTCCCCTACCATATTCAAGGCAATACAAAATCTGCACGTCCTAAGTACAGAAGTACATGTTCCCAAGGGAAACTGGGATCTTAGTACTTGGTTCTGATGCTTTTTACGGTCTTGGGGATGTAAACTCTTTTCAGTTTTAATGGTAATCCTTGGCATTCTGTTGTTCTGTTGTTGCTTCCTACAATGTCTTCCTGTCATATGTTCGATGTTGGGAGGATGTTGTGCGCAAACTGTAGGAACATTAAGACCGAAAATACATGCACCCGAGAAGATGACTATCCTTTTTGTAATGGAGGATATTACTGTCAAAGATTGGATGGCAATTGATACATCTGATGAATGTGATTCAGGATGTACGGACACTGAAACGTGGAGTTACGATTAAAGCGAATATTTTTAGTAAAGGCTCTTGGCGTAGGCCAAAAGGATGGTTTAACGGTAATTATATAATGCCTCCTTAGTATTTATATTGGCCTAAGCCTATTTGCGCTACACGAAAAAACCGCGTTGCAAAGTTCCGATTTTTTGGGTTAATTTCGCCGCCATTTTAAGATTCATCTGCCATTTTGATTTCCATTTCGTGTGTTCTACGTTCTAAAATGGTGGACTATGTTTTCAACTTGCAGCCAAGCCTTCCAACCTTTGAGTTCTGTTAATGTTTAGGTTGTCCGAGAGCCGACTGTTTAAACTGAGCTTGTGCTTCATATGAACTGCCACTCAAGTGTTGTCTACGCTCACAAGCCTCATCCTTGTATAAACATTGGGACAATGAAGAACAAACCTCGAGCGTATGCTTTAGCTGAATGTCATGATGCCTACCTCCAAGGAGCCAGGTCCGACCCAGCAACCCCAGAGGCAGGCATCATTTCCCCCAGGGAAGTGCCAGCGGGCCCAAGCTGGGGCCCTTTGGACACAGTCCTGGCGCCTTAGGCGCCAGGCTCATGTTGGACCCCTGCCTTGGCGCCTTAGGCGCCAGGCTCATAAAGCTAGACATGTGTTCAAGTGTTTTAAGGTGCACTTACCCGATGCAGAACATGCTGCTACATCCAGGCCCTCTTGAGGCCTGAATGGAACTACTTTACCTGTGGACCTACTTTCCCCTGGGTGTGGTCGGGGAAGGATACATACCTGATCGGTGGAAGGATACATACCTGAAACTTCTTCCAAAGCTATTTAAACCACGCCCGATCAGCAACTCACGCTTCGCGTTGTTCTGCTCCTCGCAGCTGGATGCTCACCGTGTCAGCTCCTGCATCTGGACTTCAGCCACGCCTGTCAGCATCCTGGGTCACCTGCTAAGAGAGAATTGGGGAGAAAGAAGACCTTACCTGCTAAAGCTGCATCACGGAGACTTCACACTGACGATCCTGAAAGGGAAGACATCATTTTAAAACCATTTCGCTTCGATCGCTGCAGCGCTGCATTTCACTCACCTTTCCTGGGCACCTCCATCTTCAGCAGCGATCATCCGGATCCGCAGCCACTTCCCTGAGCCTAGAGAGAAAAAGACAAGAACACAAGGTGAGAGAAGGAAGGGAATAGGAAAAGCTCAGTTTCCTTCTAAGACTTACCTGTTGGGTCATTCCCATTTCATTTCGGGTCCTGCCGCTTCCTGGCATTCCGGACCCCGGCCCCTATGGGGAAAAAAGACTAAGACATTGAATGAGCGAATGCAAAGTCATTACCCGAACGCTCATCCAGAACTTACCTGTCATTTACTGGAACTGCACGTTTCACTTCGGGTCGGCGCCATATCTCCGGCATTCCGAACCCCGGTCCCTAAGGGGAAAAAAGACATAAGCGATTAGCGCTTGCTGCAATAAGACAATGAACATTATTATAAGGCTTGAACTTTTGAACTTGCTACAGAACTCTTACAGCGCCTTACCTGAATAGTCAAGCTTATTTGAACTCCCATCAAACCTCAATCCAGTGAAGTAACTGGGTTTCAACGCGCCCCTGCAACAGAAGCAGGATGGAGAACTCATCCTTCCAGACCCTAAGGTGAGACTTCACGGGGAATCGAGGAAGGGTATCGTGGAGGGCTGGAAGGGAGTGGGAGGCTTGAGCATTATTCCGTCAGTAGGTAATACTCCCTTTTCACGCACAGGGGAATATTCCTGCGAGCCAGTGAGTCCATCTTCAGAGTCCTGCGCTTCACCATAGAAGAAGCATCAGCACTCGAAGCCAGACCTGCGCCTCCGTGGGAATCAGGTGAGCGTGACACTGAACTACATTGTGAAGAAACTTGGAATAAGGCTTACCGCGGGATTCGAGAACATACAACACTATTGTGTCTTTTTGGAAATGCAAACCTATGTAATCCTTTGCATAATATTGTAAAATCTGTATGTGAACTAGGCACGAACTTTAGACCACGAATTATTAACATGAAGAGAGGCTGGACAATATTACATGAATTGTATAAATACGCGAGTGTTTAGATGTTCAGCACTCTCTCACCTCTCCTTGTCGGCTGGTACACACTTCAAGGTGTTGGGAGCCAGATAGCTATCTGTTTTGCTTTGTAAACTGTACAGTAATAAAAGATCTGTGAATCTTTTTAGGCCGTGATTGGTGTATTTCCTTTGTGGTACTCAGCCTCGATATTTCTTTGTTCTTTCAAAACAATGCCTCCCTCCTGGGACGAAGGGACACCCTTGCTGTCAGAAGGGCGCCCTGTGGGTTGGCCCCAGCGGCCTACAAAAGGGACGCTACCACCACCTCGATGGAGGGCGCTGACTTCGTCTGGTGCACCTGGGCCTTCCCGGTCAGGGCAGACCCCTTGTCCTGCTTGGCCTTTACGGTCGCCCCGGACACCTTGTCCTGCCTGGGCTTCTCCTTGGGTGTCGGGTAGGACCCTCGACCCCCTTTGGCCTTCTCCGCCGAGGGTAGGCCGGACGCCGTACCCTGTTTGGTGTTCTCCCTGGTAGTCTCCAGGGCCACCTTCAGCTTGCTGAGACCGGGTGATCCGACTTCCTCTTGGATGAAGATCCAGAGCGTTGACTGGAGACTGATGCGGCTGGGGATGCCGAACGCGCCGTGCCCATTGAGGAGGCTGCCGTAGCGGTGCTCCTGACGGTAGCGGACCCACAGTGCTTGGCCTTTTGTTGGACCTCCCGCTGGAGGGGCACTCTCATAGGACTTAAAAGCCTGCTTAGCTTTCACGGATCCGGGAGAGGCATGCTCCTGGGAACCAGCAGGTGCAAAGGCCGTTTATGCCGATCTTTCAAGGTGCGTTTCGAGAGTTCACGGCAAAACGCACAATCCTCCTCCTTATGTGTTGGGCCCAGGCAGTACAGGCACTGGGAATGTTTGTCGTCCATCTATACATTACGCAAACCGCAGTCAGAGCAAAGTTGAAAAGGGAAGGAGAATCCACCCTTGAGGGGCACTGAAGAATCGGAAAAACGGGTCCCTGTTAATCGGTAGTATGATCAATGGAGCACACAGGCTCAATTGACCGAAAAATAAAGTATAACTCTTCCAAAAAGCGAAAATCGCAGTAAAAGCTCAAGAGTTAAGCACGAGGACTCCCAACACTTGAACATGCGGTAAAAATCTGAAGATGGCTGCCAGAGGAGGCGCTTAGGTGGAGGGCAGTCATTGGCTGGGAGCACTATGACCCAGAGCTCAGTGATTGATTGTTAGGAGAAAGACAGTTCAGAAATGAAACAAACTTTCTTTCTTTTACTGAGGATTCGCAGCCCGACGACGGGGAATATTTATGAGCATGTGAATCCATGCCAGACCCCATGTTGGAGAACAGCTGGTTTACTGCATTCTAACACATCAAACCACCATCGACAGCATTTGAGGGCATACGAACCAACTGAACCTGTGGTGCTGCCTTTAGCACCTCTTCTAACCTCTTAGAGCCAAAGTTGCTGCTCCTCTAACTAGTTTGCTGCTGCCAGCTGAGCGCGTCGATTGCCCTGCCTCGAACAAGAAGCTTGCTAATGTGAAAGCCTTTGAACCGCCTCATCTCAAACCACACCAAGTACCTTTGTCATGGACCCCTACTCTTAATGCTGAATCAACCTCGGTGACCCCATCGATCTACCTACTTCAAACACTGCAGCAAGCTTCATCTTAAATCCGACTAGACACCTGATTCTCACCCAGATCACAGCAACTTGTTGCATCAAACCTGATTCATCACTGTTGAACCGGAAAGAACGGATTAAGGTACGGTTGGGTCAATTTGTTGGGAACCTAAACATGGATTAAGCCCCCTTTTGCCATTTTTTCCGAAACGCATCCTTTATTGACAACATTTAAGTGATCTAATGCCTTTTCCTCCACGCTAAATAACCACATTGATTGAAACATGACATTCTGCATTTCTGGGTCTTCCTTTTCTGGGGTGGTTTTTTGTTAGTGTTTTCTAGTACAGTTTTTACAGGATATTGATGTGTTTAACAAATATATATTTTTATAAAACCCTAGTTGAACATTCCTTTAGTTTGGACACTTATACTATTGCTGTTTGGGTTGCTACTGGCTCACATTCCACAACCTCTTAAGGGTAGAACCTGCCCTCTGGCCCATGTTACCACAAAAGGTGAAGGAGCTGTATCTTATCTGTGCCTATTTCACTTTTATGATTGGGATCACTATTGTTTTGTAAAAATGCGAGGGCTGAGTAGGCACTATTTATTCTTGTACTCCAACGGGGAAGTAGTCATTTCATCACACATACGCACGATATAGTACGAAATAACTAAATACATACAGCAGTAACATTGACTTCACAATATATCCTTTTACTACAAAGTACAATTACAATAATCAAAATGGATCTATTTAGTTTAAATTGTACACATGTACAAAATATATACAAGACACCTTGAAATACAAAATGGAAATACATTCACTGCACAGTGCCCCCTTTACTATATAGTACAATTCCAAATACTGCAACTATTATGAATTACTTGGTAAAGATGCATGAAATACGCATTGGCAAGCCCAAAAGTCGTTCATTGATAAAGATTGCAGTAATTCAAACTATACCCCCATCACTTGGTAGACAGGTTCAAAATAAGCACTGGCAAACCCAATTGTGTTCTTGTTTGTGGTTGTTCATTGAAAAATGGTCTAAGCTTCAATTACTATGATAAATCAATTGCCCAAAAACAAATGAAAGAACAAGAATTGGCCAAGCCAATAGTTTGAAGTGGTTCATTGACAATCAAATGGTCATAGCTTCAATTACTTCGACCAATCACTGTGTAAAAAAATTACAAAATGGCAAGCATTGTCAAAGCTATTAGTGTTGGCATTTTTACTTGTTTATTGCCAAACAAATGGTCGTAGACTCAATTACTATGAACAATCACACATACATGCATAAAATGTAGGAAATAAGCATTAGCAAGGCACATAGTTTTACCAACTTCAGCTGTTCATTGGCAATCCAATGGCCATAGCTTTAATTACTACAGCCAATCAGTGTAGAAAATATAGGTAATAATCACATGACAAAGGCAAAACCTTTGCCATCTGTATTTATACACTAGCTGGCAAACAAATGGTTGTAACCTCCATTACTACAACCAATCATTTGTTTAAATATGTATGAAATAAGAACTGGCAAGGCCCATTGTTTGGCAAGGTGTGTTGTGTGCATCACCTTTGTTAAACCAGTTTTTCATAGTAAATCAGCTATGCATTTCTAAAGCACAACCACTGAAGTTAGAGTGACCATGTTTAGTATTGAAACAATGTCTATCCACACAAATCTCTCCATTCAGCCCTTTGTAACACATCCTTATGAGACTATGTATGATTTCCAGGAAGCATGCAGCAGAATCCAATCTAATCAGGAATTCACATGTATGCAAATGAGCAAAGGCTGGTTTCTGGGGCATGCATGGTACATGCTGGTCAGAGAAATTAAAACACACATTGCGGCAGAGCAATAAACAAGCATTCAATGTGGCTGACAAAGTTGAATATTAGGAATTCTCTTCACAGGGAATTCTACAAAAATAAGCATTGGCAATGCCAAAAGGTGAGACTCTGCAAATGTAGAGGGCAAGCTCTTTTTGTATTGTGGGGGCTTGCCAAAAAAAGTCATCCTTTACATTTGCAAAGTGAGACCTATTGGTTTTGCCAATAGCCATCTCGATGTGTAATCTGTTTTTTCCCCACACTAAGAATAATGTGAGAAATTGTGATATTTTACATGAATTGTCCCCATCAAAAAAGGAGTACATCACAAGAAAGAGAAAAATTCATGACAAACTTGTAACAGTTAACCTTCTTCATATAGTAATATGTCACAAGCAAAATAAAAAGTCAGAGTTGGTCCCCACCATGTTCATGTCACATGAGCAATTCATTTGACAGACGGGATATCCCTCCCATAGCCATTCTTATGTCCCTGCGCCTGGTGGGGCCATGGCTAGTATGAGATTGAATGAAAAAAAAAAACTAGAATATGTTTATTATGCTGAAAAATGATTAACTATACTATCAATTTTTATACGAGGTAAAGTTATTCCATGTCCGCTATTAAGAAGGGTCTTGGGAAGCACTCCAAGAAGACCATCCCCAGTTCAGTTCCCACTGTGCGGTCATTGAGGTGAATTCCATCATCCATTTGATTAACCACATCTAACCCCCAAAGTTATAGGGGGATCCCACATTTTTATTTTTTCCATAGACTGAATGGACAAAAACTTTGTGCACACCTACAGGCCAAACCGCTGGATGGATGTTCACCAAATTTGCGGCAGGAGCGGCGGCTTGGTTCGAAAAGCGTGCTTCTGTACTTTTGGTGCAAATCCCAGAAGTACTTTTTTTTAGAAACTAAAATGTACGTCTCAAAAAATACCTGGCTCCGCTCTGCGGTCCCATTTCCCTGTTTGTTCTGCAGTAAAAAGTTTCATTGGCCTTCAGTGTGGCGTGATGTCGGCGAACATTGGACGCGCCCGGTGGTTGGCTGGAGGGAAGCGTGATGTTCGTCACAATTTTGGGAAACGCTGCCATGTTGTATCAGAGGATAGTGCAGAACCGAAAGGGGCTGGAAAACATGGTGTGTGGCATCTGGTGGGTGGAAGAGGGGATGGAAAGGGTGGGGGGAGTGAAAAGAGGTTCATATGATATATTTGTTTAGGTGGAAGACGACTGTGGTGTGTGAGCGGTGTCCGCGAATACTGCGGCTATTCATGGGAACAGTGTGATACTGGCATGTGGATTGCACAAAGATGAATACAGAGTGCATTTTCTTTTCCTTCGCTCATTTGGGTAAGTTATTATAACCATACTTTGCTCCATCTGGCACACCCTTTTAAATATGCATCTCTCCTAGGGTAGTCACCTTTACAGATTGGTTGTGGAGAACATTTTAGACTTGTTAAAGCACCAGAGTTGAGCTGAAATGCGTGCACTTCCATATGCTGTAGTTCATTGCCTTTGTTGCTCATTACAGAGTGACATGCCACCATTTGCATTTGCAATGGTTTGCCCCTGATCACACCCTTTAATTAGCTAGTGCAGTAAGATATTGTGACATGAAAGTATTTCCTTAGCATTACACATTTACAATATGGACAATGTACGCAGCTACTCACATATACTTGATTCTCGGGTAGCTCCACAGGCGACTACCTTTGGTGGTGAGTGCAGGCAGACTCCATTGGAGATGAGAAGTGGGTTGCAAATGATAGGAGGATATTTGCATTCGGTGCACTATGCTGTGTTGTATGTGCCAAGCCCCTAGTGCCTTGTATGCATGGCTGGAGGCCTTAGACCGAAGAGTCTGGCCACTGGTTGCAAGTAGGTTTCACACGGTTGACTTGTGTATGTGGCTTGTGCGCAGTGTACACAATGTTGGTTGCATGGGTGTGGTTATTCTTAGCACGTCCTACAGTTTCCCGTCCATGCTTGGAGGTGATGGAGTCAATAGTCCTGCAGAGTGTCCACTGGGTGAAGTGTTGCAATACTGTGTGTATAGAAGTGGATAGGGTTCCGGTGGATGTTTTATGTGTTTGGGTTGTGCCCATTGGCCAGATGACTGAGAACTTTACTGTATTATAATGTATTGGTTGTCAGTACTTAATACAGTCTTGGGTGCAGGGCCAATGCTCTGAAGATTTTGTGCTTTAGTTAGAAGAAGTACAATAGTATGTGAACGGAAGTGTGTAGGGGTGCTGGAGACTGTGGTATGTTTGCGGGTTCTGGTAACTGCTAGATGTTTGTATGCATGCATGTATTATGTAGCAAAGGTTCAGTTGGCATGCTGGTGGCTGTTTTACATTTGTGGGTTGTGGTAACTGGCCAGAAGTTGGCATGCATGGCTACATTGTGATGGGGTGGTTGTGGCCAAGGCCTGACCACTTGGGTGCATGGCCGGAGGCCATAGGCCTCTGCAAGCCCCCAAGAGGCTAGGCCTTGGCCAAACCCACCCCAACGGAATCCAGCCATGCATGCCAACACTGTGATACTGGTATATGGATTCTACAAATATGTTTATGGAGTGCATTTCTTTCCCTTTGCTCGTTTGGGTAAGTTGCTATAACCATACGTTGCTGCATCGTATATGCATCTCTCCTATGGGTGGTCACCATTACAGAATGGATGTGGAGGACATTTTAGACTTGGTTGAGCACCAGAGGTGACCTGAAATGCGTGGACTTGCATATGGTGTACTTCATTAGATTTATTGCCCTTTACGGAGTGACATGCCACCATTTGCGTTTGGTACGGTTTGCCCCTGATCACACCCTTTGCTTTGGAAGTGGACATGCCAAGAGTTCCTTAGCATCACACATTTAAAATGTGGATAATGTACACAGCTACCCACATATATTTGAAGGTGTACTTCACATATATGTGTCCAAAGTGGTTGCCTTATAGAAATGCTTTGGAAAGAAGACATATCCCATTGCAAGAAAAGGAGCACTTCACAATGACCTAACCTTGCGCTATATAATTGGTCATAGACATATGTTCAGCAAAATCAGTATGCTGTTATTCTTTTCTCCCCCATCTAGCATGGAAGGTACAGCAGTACTAGACACACTACTGTGGGAGAAAAATGTTACACTTCACTCTGAAAATTACACTCTTAGTTGCCAGACAACATGCTCCACTGGTGCTTCTATTCACTCAGAGTGCACATTTCTTAAGGAACAACAGTCCTTGATAATATCCCCCTCTGCCCTCTATTGATGTTTATCTGCTGCCATTGCAGTGCTCCGTTTACACAGAGCAACATCTTCAAATGCTGCACATCCTGGGAGAGCTCCCCTACCGCCTTTCTGCTTTAGCGTCCAATTTTCACACAGAAGTGTGAGCTCGGGGCTCAAAAGCTTTTACGCAGGCAAGGGGTGAAGGCAAATTCGGCATGTTGAGAAGTCCGCAGAGAATGCCAGCAAATCATCGGACAAAACCATTTTATGCGGGTATGTCCCGCAAAATAGAGGACGGGTGGTCATCTCACTATTACATACATGCCAACATTCTGTGACCAAAAATCTGTAGGAATCTTAAAGTTTCAAAAAAAGCAATTAGCATAATGACATCACAGGAAATTATGTCACATGAACTTTGACCTTGTGACTTCACAGGAAATGACCAAGTTGCTGTGCTGAATACTAAATAGTTCGTAAAAGATATAGGGCCATATTTTACAAAGTGCTTTTAATGGGATTTTCCCATTGAGAAAAGCATTTGTAAATCACGCCTTAGGTATGTGCCAATCTTCTTTGCGTCTTTCTCTCCTCTTCGAATTAAATGTTAGTTGTTAGCACACTGCACTCTGCTGTGCCATCTTGCTCTTTCAATGGGTGTGCGCTGCACTGTAGAATACATTGTCAGATGATTAACCCTCAGCATGATCAGTGTCGGTCCTCGGCACCGCACTTGCAAATTGCTTGCTAAGGGCATTAGGGATTTTATTAGAGATTGCTGCACTAGGATAAGTGCCTTTTGTACAAATTATTTTAATGTGGGCCTTCATATATATATGCCCAGAACCTCCTCCATTCACACACACACCCCTCCCGCTGCCCACCCAGGCTCTCCCGGATCTTGGAAAAGGGTACGATACAGTGCCACAAGAAGGGTTGCCGTTTACAACGGTGTAATGAAGATTGGTGATCGATCAGCCAATGACTGCTAGTTGAAAGGCGGGTCTGCGAGTGCAGTGGCTTATTGATCAATATCTGGGTGGTGTGTAAGCGGGGTAGGGGGTTTCCCTAAGATACACTATGAGTCCAGTGATTTCTGTCATTTTTATAGGCGGCTTTGTGGAAGAATGTAGGGAGCAATGATTCCTTATCCCTCCCTGATCCAATAATGAGTGGTATATTGCACAGTTGTGCAACATGTGGCGCTCCAGGTGTTTTGCACTTCAGTTACCATGATCCCTCACCATTGGCTTTGCTGGCAAAGGCTTATGGGAGTTGTAGTGCAAACCATTTGGCAAGCCCAATGTTGCAGAGCACGGGATAGTGAATTGCAAAGTGATATGGGCATCCTTGGAATAGGACATTTGAAGTTGGTAAGTGTACGGTGAGTCCTGTAGGTCACAATTCAGGAACGTGTATTGTTGTTTGCTGTAGCCATTCAATCAGGATGTGTGATCTTTGGTACATCACTACATCTCTCGGCCGATTTCCTTCCATTGTCGCAAACTGGGTATACTGGTTCCATGTGTTAAAAACGCAGCAAAAATGGCTGTGAACACAAAATATTGCGGCAAAAATGCTGTGGTTTTGACGCTGCAATCCATGTAAAGGATGCGGGGGACATCCCTGCAACCCCTGGACCCATTATACATTTAAGGGGAGCGGGGGACACCCCTGCAACCCCCGCTCATCTTAAATGGTATAATGGGGTACACCTTTAACGGGTCAAACCAAGGGATTTTTGCTGCGATTATTTTTTTTTAAAGGCAATATTTTTGCCGCGATTTTATCACTACATATCGGTATACTTTGAAATAACCCATCACATTTTTAAGTGCTACTACAAAGCTCTCTATTTGAATACATTGCTTTCAAGTCTGCTGTAGGCGCTATAAAGCACCCCTTTATTTCCATAGCCCAAAACATTCCGGCGCACAACTTCCAAAAAAGGGGGTGGCAGAGCAAGCCCGCGGAATCGCAGCTCAACGCATACACTCCTTGTTCTATGTGGCAGATATAATTACAAAAACAAAATCAATCACGTTTGTGCAAAAGCAGCTACCCTCCTGCGCATTGCCTGGAGCCTTGAGGATGTTCGGTACTTGAGTTGTCCCTGGTGTGGGTGATGAGGTGAGAGGTTGTCAGTGAGACTCCGCCCCTCCAGTTGGGCCTCGCCTCTTCACACCACCACTGTTTACTGCCGGGAAAACTCTCATTGTTAATGAGCAAGATAAGACCTTCTTCCTGCGCTGCTTCAAACTAAGCCACTCTCATATGCATTTTATTAAGGACATCATATTGAATGCACAGGTATTACTGTCAATTAGACCCAGAAAAGCTTATTGATAAAGTACTGTTGCCGCTCAAAGAGGCAGTAATTGACTCAAATGTGTATTGTTTAGTACAACAGTGCCCCACAAACTGCCTGCCTATCGATCCCCTGCAATGTTACTCATTTTTACAATAACAGTGCCCCACAAATTGCCTTCCCATTTCCCTCTGCTTACCTCTCTCTCGCCCTTCTGCACAAGTTTGTCCCAGTCTGCACACACGCTGAGGTTCTAATGTCCCAGTGATGACCCGATGTCCTCTACACACGAGCGCTGAGAGTTATGTCATGTCAGCCACAGTTAATGATTTCAATCAAAAGGACGTCACACCCGCCAAAATCCCACATGGACCCTTTCATTCTGCAGCTCTGAGCTTTGCAGCTGCGCCTGTATCTTGCTCCCAGTCATCATGTCTGGGAGCCATAAAGCAATTTGACAGAGATACACTAAATGCGGTAGGATCTAACACCCAAATCCGTAGGCGTGCTTAAAAAGCCTTAGCCTACTGCCTAAATCGGTAGGGTTGGCAAGTATGCATTTGTTGTTCACAGTAGTTGCTCAAGCCATGCATCCAGTTATTTTCATAATGTGCTTGCCCAGCGTAGGTCACCCTGTCATGTGAGGAGCTAGGTCCGGAAATCAGCAACATAAACAGAAGCTGGAGCAGACATGCGCACAGTGAGTGTATGTCGCGGCCTTCTTGTACATAGTAGTTGCTCAGAGAACATTTGAATAATTTACAAACAATAATGTTGCAAGTTGTTTTATTTTTCATACAATGTTAACAAGAAAGTGTAAGCTGCCTGCAACCACTGCTTTTTTCATTTTGCGGATAAATTCCAGCGTAGAATGCCATCTGTGCTTTTTTTTGCTTCTTTTGTCGTGTGGTAAAGTAGAAAAATGATTCATTTGTGGTCCTTGTTGGTTCGTGTGGGAGAACACACTTTCTTTGTAAGTTAGGAAAGGTACCAGCTGTTGACTCTGTGATGCCTAACATCATAAAGGTTTGCAGGTTGCTTCTTATTGTCGGAAACGCAAATGTACATACAAGTCCATAGCGGTCGTCCCAGATAACAATAAGTGAAAACACACTGCTAATGGTAATCTTGCAATGATTGCTCCACCACTCGTCTGTTGGGACGTGGAAGGATGTGGAAGGTGTGACACGGGCAGTAAGCTGCTAGGTATCTGCGAACAGACAGGAATAAGAATACATTTAAGTAGCCGTTATCAGTGGCAGCGCACAGGACAAGGGTCTGCAGGAAGGATGTCGTAAACTGGCCATCGGTGGCTGGGTCATGGACCTTTGGGTGATCTACTTTGTGTTATTGAGTAGCGTCATATGTTCACCCACTGCTTTGCTCTCCGTTTTGTAGGTGCCACTCTCCTCCTATGGCTACACACATGCAAATCGTCTTTCAAACATTGCCAACACACCCTCCTTTCATGTGTTTGCTTTTTACAAAAGATTTCAGTGGCAGCGAGTGTTGTCAGACCCACGGCACATTCTCTCTGTGTGTCCAAAGAAACATTAAAAAAAAAAATCCTCATGGGGGTCCCCGATTGCAGGAAAATGCAGGAGCTGTTTTGCCAAAATGTGCAACACTACAATATTACCTGTCGACGTTTGTGTGCCGGTCGAGTGCTATATGGACCTTTGGCCGTTAATAATTTTAAAACAATGAAGCCGCCTACAACTCTTAAGTGTTTGAAAGGTCATTGTAAGGACAATACAGGCAATCTAGCAGAACACGATTGAGCATGTGGTGTGCTGTTACAGTGCACGAGTTGCGTTCACTTTCAGTGTTGTGCTTTATGTATAGATTTGCATGGGCTGGAGAAGCATGTCAACAAAACCAGCAACAATCATAGCTGCCATTTACGCTGAATGGTGGAGACATGGCACTGTACCGCAGCGTGACCACTCCTGTTACAAAACCCGTAGAGTGCACATAGACAGTAAATGGGACGGTAACTTCATAATTATGCGTACAGAACTGTATCCTACAAATTTTGTATCCCAATACAGATGTCATGTAAAGTTGTACTTACATAAATTCTGCAAATTCCATGGTTATACTGTGTAGATGAGAAATTGCTGTGTACGGCGTATTGAACAGTTGCAGACTACCTTTGTGGAATATGTGCGCAGCAAGTACACTGCAAGTTATCTTTGCTTTTTTTATTTCATACAATGTCTGCCCTTGGAGCAGATCATGCGTCCCACTAAAGGCTGTTTTACAATGAACATTTGTCCTGTTGAAAGAGAGGAATGTTAGGTTTGGCTTTCAGCGACCATGCGGCTTAAAAAAAAAAAAAATGTTCAGGCGGCAATGTGTTTTGATTTCACTGTGTAGTTCCGATTGTCAGTAGTGTCATTACGTTGAAGTTAGTATGACGTACATGGAGAGATAACGTTACATTACACATGCCGCACTGAATGCACAGATGATTACATCCATAAAATGTACATTTACAGTCCCTATGGACTATTTTTATGTGCAGTGACTTACGAAGCAACGGTGTACAATGGCAGACTGTGTGTGTGATGGCTCTGCATAAGTGGGTGGCAGGGCCATCTTACGCAGTTTGGTGTCTTGCAGCACAAAGATATTTGGGTCTTTCATTCATCAAACAAAAGGAATTACTTTTACCTTCTTCAAACATTGTATGGTTTTCAAATTGTGTCTCCAGTACACATTAAAAAAGAGAAAAAGACGTTTGAAATTTTAAGGAGTACTGCACACTTTCCAAAATGGCTGCCAAGTTGTGCACCATGTGCTCCACTCTATTCTGTGTTCTATAAATTCCACTCAAATGGTGTACATAACAACAACGATGACTAATGCCCTAAACTGTGCCAGTTGCATGCGAGGAGGCAAATATTACAGTACATAGGACAGTTACTTAAGACATATCGATGCATTTTTGTGTTCGGGTTGTTGTGATTGTGCAGATTATTGGGTAGGTTACTGTACTATAGTGCATTGAATGTGTCCACTTATTAGAGGCTTAGGTGAAGAGGGTATTCAGCAAAGAGGTTGTCTATTGTATGGATGTAATGTCATACAATGTGAAAGAAGTGGCTAAGGGGTAGGTGGCTGTGTTATGGGTCGGGTTTGTGTTAAGTGGATAGATGTTTCTATGCATGGTTGTACTGTGCTGTGGTAGTTGTGGCCAGGGTCTACAATATTGAGTGCATGGCTGGAGCCTGTACACTGCACGGTGTGCAGTGAAGCGTGTAGGCCGTGGGCACAAGCAGCACAGTGCAATATAGCTGTACATTGAACATTGTGGCATTGGTATGTGGATTGCAGAAATATGTGGACACATTACACTTTGCAGATTATAAAGCAGTATGACACCAATAATTTCATACATACCGTTTCTATTGTAGAGGGCCTGTGTTGTTTTTTGTATATGGCATGTGAAATGTTTTTTTTAATTTATTTATAGTGTAGCCATATATACAAAAGAACAAATAAAACAGTTACTGTCTTTTAACACTTAATACATACAGATATAATACAATCAATTCAATCTCATAATGAAAAAACAAAACGATAAAAGCACGAAAAGAAAAACCCCAATACATTTACATAAACTAAAAAAAGGAGGGGAAAAAAAACCAATTTCAGATCTCTCCCTCCTAAACCTAACTCTTCTAAAACAGCAACTACTTCAAGTGTCAAGAATGTTTCATTACCAGATGATAATCAATCCCAAAATATATCTGAATTCAGCGACCTCACATCGTGGACAAATCTCTGAAATCTAAAGGCTCTCAAGGCCCACGTACCAGGACACTGATAGTAAATGATACAGAGACTGGTTTTCCTTGTCATCACATTTATCATAGACAGCAGTAGGATACGCCTCTGTTTCTTATTGACAAAATTTCCCGCGTGGGAAGTAGATTTTCTCTAAATCTCAAAAAAATGTATCTGATGGCTGAGTCAGAAGACCTATTTAGGTATTGCAGCAGAAAGGATCTCAGTTTATTGGTTTGGTTATGTGAAGCTGATAGCTTTGCAAGCCTCATTTTGTCAATTGTCCTGATCCAGTCAGCTCGCTGCATGCATATTTTGACTTTCACAGGATTATGGACAAGTAATTCCAGTGAGCAATCAGTCTACCAATATTTCTTGGGACCTTGAATCGAGATTGTTGAGAAGGACGTTCCCTCTTTGTCTTAACAGTGCCACATCTTCATATGATGAACCTTTAGGCAGATCCAAGATTAACCTCATCATTGAGACCCATTTCCACTCCATCATCGCTCTAAGCGAGGTCAAACCTAGTTCATAGTTTGATACACAGTTGGGCAGATTTAGTGGCTTCTTTAACAGTTTGGCCTCGATTTTATCCCAATCTAAATTGAAAGATAGGGGATTGGAGTCCAGGCCGAAGAGTATGATCGGGACTACTTTGCCTATTTAAAATCTCACCAAGGGCTGGATAGAGAACTTGCAAAATGTATGATAGATTCTTTTCAACTGCGCCCCCATATTGAGCACCTTAAGATCAATTGGTTTCAAGAACTTGGCCCATAGTCGGGAAGGATTCAATAGGTTCATAGACATAATTTCGAATACAAAATATTCGAAAGTCAAAAAGTCGAAAAAAAACCGTCAAAAAAAAAAGTCGAATTTTTTTTTAATGACGTTTTTTTTCGAAATGGGGGGGTTCCCCCCCAACCCCCCCTTTTTTATTTTTACCTATTTTTTTCACAGAAACTAGAGCCAAAAAAAAATATTAAAAAAAAAAAACAATTCAACATTTTTTTTTTCGACATGTTTGATTCGACTTTTTTTACTTTCGAAATTATGACTGGACACCATTCAATACTAGCCCCCAGGTAGGTGATCTCAGTGACTACCTCTACGGGACGATTCTCCAACTCCCAGATGCATGACATAAGTGACTTTTTTGGATCTTTGAAAACCATGATTTTGGATTTATTCTGGTTGATTTTTAGATCATTGCATTTGGCAAAATCTGCTAATGCCAAGAGTAGTCGAAGACCTACTTGTGTGTGGTCTAGAACCACCACATCATCGTCATAGGCCAACCAATTGGTTTTCAGGACTCCTATTTTTGGAGTAACTAGGCCTTTATCTTGCAGCCATATACTTAGATCGGACATAAAGAGAACAAAGAGAAGGGGGGCTATCAGGCACCCCTGACAGACTTGTCGTTTGATCTTAATTTAATCTGACAGGGCACCTGCTCTGGACAACCTGACTCGCATAGATGTATTGTGATGGAGTTGTAGGAGGATAGAGAGGCGGTTTGGCAGAGCCCCCAACCCCCAGGCGTTCAGTTTTTTCCAGAGAATATTTCTGTTGATGGTGTCGAACGCCTGTGAAAGGTCTATCCAAGCTCCAAAAAGGGGAGTGCCGCCTTTCCCTAAGCAGTGCGCGCTAAGACAACTTAGACCTAGTCCATTGAGGGAAGTCGACAAACCTCTACTAAACCCAGTTTGTTGTTTGGGAATGATGTCATTCAATTTGGCCCAGCTCTCCATTTCTGCCAAAATCAAACCCACAAATATTTTACTATCCGCATCTAAAAGGGATATGGGACGATAGTTTGAGGCTGCTAAACGGTCCCCCCTTTTATAAATTGGAAAAACCACAGACAACGGAATTCCTTTGTGAAATGTTGTAGTAATTGTGGTTTCATTATCTGTGGAAAAAGAGAACATAACATGTTAGAGCAGGTATTTCGTTACTTTGCAGTTCATTACATTGCAGATATTTTTATACTTTGTGAGCCCTCATAATTAGTACTTCATAAGTACTATGCTTTAAACAAGTGTACTGTGCAATGTGCGCAGGTCCTGTGTTTCTTTGCATAATCATTGTGTCTGTGAAGAAAAAAAATCCATGCTGGATTTAAAAAGAAAACCTTCCAAATGTATTTGCTGTTATATTGCACAGTCAATTACAATAAGGTTTTTGCCGATTATAGCAATGTTTAAGGTGGACTGTTGCAGTATGAGGAATTACAATGGTTTACCTTTTCTGTTTTGTACGTGTTGGTAGTATGGTTGCAGTTATATAGCGGTTTGTGTATTCTAACTGTTTGCCTACTTCCTTTTCTTAGCACCGTTTCTTGATGCGTTTGGTTGCTGCTGATGTTTTGCAAGTATTGTACCATTGCACTGTGCTACTGCAGAATTGTGCGGGCAGTTACGTACCTGTTGGCATACTGTTACTGTTCATACTTTTGAAGTGTTTGAGGATATGTTTGTAGCACAGTGGTTGCTGAAGGCTGAGTTGGGCTGTTTTAATGCTGCAGGTAATATTACAGTATTCTGGTTGCAGTTAGATAGCAGGTGGCGTATTCTAACTGTTTACAGTGTTTCCTTTTTATAGGGTATGTTTAGAAGCGTGTACATTCCTGTTGGTAGTTTTACATCTTTCCACATTCTGAAGTGGTGGTGCACCATTATGGGTTACATACTGATATTTGCATATGTATTGAATTTGTGTGGGCATTGTTAAACAGGTGGTGACTCATTTGCGTACTTGGTTGTTTCAGAGTTTACAGAGCATAGTTTTGAACCCTCATACTTAGTACTTTTTCTTTTACGTTTCATGTAGGAAACAATATTAGTGCCATTTTTGTACACTTATTGTTTCTCTGCGTGTAATCATTGGGTTCATTGGGGAAACAATTGTCGAACAGACACCTTGATGCATTTGTTGGATAATTACTGTATGATAAGTTGTTCCAGTTCCACGGTGTAGAATGCAATTCTTTTTTTGTACAACATAGGTACTGGTGGGTGCTGGGGAGTAGGGTATTCTAATATTGTACATCAATGAGTACATTTTGGCTTCAATAATATTAAGTAGGCATTTGCAAGATTTG
This sequence comes from Ambystoma mexicanum, assembly GCF_040938575.1. Classification (NCBI taxonomy): domain Eukaryota; kingdom Metazoa; phylum Chordata; class Amphibia; order Caudata; family Ambystomatidae; genus Ambystoma; species Ambystoma mexicanum. The sequence continues at coordinate 875,782,528 of NC_090936.1, forward strand.
GAGGTAATCTCTCCTTTGGAATAATGGAAGTATCATTGCATTCCCACCACGACCCTTGCTTTCTAATGTATGCAGTATAGTGGTCTACACTGGTTGTGTCGCCTGTGTGGTAGGTTACGCCTACTGTTGTGAAGGTTTTCTTGCCAAGTGATACTGGTCCGTGTGTGAAGGTAGTAAGTTTGCAGTTATTTTTGGTTCCATCTGCATTGTATCTTAAAAGCATTAATATTACATTATATTATATTACATATATTGACTATTTGATTGTATATGTAACGTCGAACGATTATCGGAATTGCAAGAAGTACACAATATGCTATGGTTTGTATTTTGGACCAGTTGCTGAAATGGAATGGATTCACAGTTAGGTATTGATACATAGACAAAGTGCTCGTCACAGACTTCTTCCTGAATGACATGGTTTTAGTGCATGTATGTTTCCACATGTAGGAAATCTGAAAGATTTCATGTATGGGTATGTGTTTAGTTTCCAGTATTTAAGTAAGTACATTAGAAATGCCTGTGGATCTTCTTATCTGTTTAACGTGAATTTCAACATTCCAGCACAGTAGTCCAATTCCTGCCTTATTCCTGAGACACTGTACGTGTTGTCAGGATTATTTACTGCATTTCTGTGAAGGATTAGCATTTGTAAACACAACTGGTCCGAGCCATTTAAATAAATGTTTTCAACAATTGCTGGCATTTGGAATAGAACATTGATTGCTACATTTGCATAGCGATTTACACCAGTTGTATTGGAAAATTTGAATGGACCAGGTAGTTCTGTGTCTGAGTACTTTGATGGAAGTGCACATGGTTTCTTTGAAGTGGTAGTTTTCTTTGTGTGTGGAGTTGGGTATGTGCTGTCATTTTGAATACATTTGTCTGTGTTTTTTGGAGTTGATGTAGTATGAGCTGATTTTAATTTCTTTGGTGGTACTGTTGGGAAATCATTTAGAACTTCTGATTGCATGAGTTTTCTTTTAAAACCTTTGTGCTTTTGAGGAAAAGGGTACATTGTGAGATGGGGTGTGTAGACTGCATTTAGTCTATTGTACTCAATGATGCAAGGAATGTCAGCATTGACTGCACTTGGATCAAAATTGACTAGATATAGTCCTTCAAGTTTACATAGGCGTGAGTGTTAAGTAACTCATGCCTTCTTTAAAGACTGTGCTGCCAATATCATTTAATGCTTGATCTAAGGTTAGACCTTGCGATTTATGAATAATCACTGCATAAACTGGCGTCAGAGAAAACTGTTCTCTTCGTACATACATGTCTTTGAACAGAAGGAATCGAGCTGTTGTGCGTCCTATCCTTTTAACTTCTGAAAGTTTGTCAAACTGGATGTTGACAAACTGAATGCTGTTGTCCCGTGGGTATGTCTTGAAGCCAACAACTGTACCAAGTGCTCCATTAACTAAACCTTGCTCTAAAGTCAAGGTTACTCTTTAGCATTTCGCTACAGTTAATACATAATGTTATTTTTGTTTAACTTTTATTTTATTTGCGGACGCTTAGTAGCAGATCCACACAGTAAACATATCTTGAGCAGTTACATAGATATACTCCGTTGCACATTTGCAAACCGTACATAGTTATATTTGTCGAATACAGGACAGGCAATAGTAATACAGGTTAGTCCTGCACGGCCGGTGATGTGGGTAAGTCGAGTCCTCGGCCCGTTTGTTAAGATAACTGCAGAAAGCAGACCATATATTTTGGGGGCGAGATTGAGAGGGTAGGGAGATGATGTATTCCTCCTCACAGGTTTGCGTCCAGGTGAGTGCTGTCAGCTACATTTCAAAGGGTGGGGGAGAGGGGCCCGTCCAGCACTGCAGTATACATTTTTTGACCACCATACTACCCACATTTAAAAACTTAGCCATTCTCTTAACTTCATCCCCACTCCACACCCCAAACAGCACAACTAGCGGGTCTGGGTTGATTTCAGTTCCCACAATTTCAGAGAGAGCACCGAGGATATCCCCCCAAAATGTGTTAAGCGCTGTACACAACCAGAACATATGCATATGGTCTGTGTTTTCAACGTGGCATCTGGGGCAAATGTGTACCTGGTTCCGATTGAACCTGGTCAGATTTAGCGGGGTGTAGTATACCCTGTTCAGTAGCTTATATTGCATACAACGAAATCTGAAGTTAAGTGAAACTTTGCACGTGTGGGAGCACATTTTCTTCCACAAGCCATCCGTAATCTCGAGGCCAAGTTCATCAGCCCACGCATTGCAGGCTTTAGGTGGTTGGTCCAGAGTCTTTGCCAGTAGTATTTTATATAGAGAGGAAACTAACTCTCGGCTATTGCTAGAGTTGGCTATGTAACGTAGTACGGGTGTATCTGGGGGCTCGTCCGGGTATGAAGATCACCTAGCTCGAATCGCAGCTCGGAGTCTATAATACTGTAGCATCTCCAGTGCTGATCCGTAGTGACCAGGGCACCACATCTGTGGTGTGATAAACCTCCCCTCGGGAAATAGATCAATCAGTGCTTGATACCCCAGTTCTAGCCAGTGATGAGAGAGGAGTTTGTCATGTGTGGGTTCAAGCCCGGGGAATTCCCAGATGGGGAGCCATTTGTAATAGGGCCGGGGATGAGATGCCGGTTCAAGGAGACGTTGCCACGCCATCAATGCGGATGCTATAGGGTCGGCTGGAGCATCAGTTTCAGACTTGCGTTGAAGGACTAGTGTTATGGTGTTGACCTCAGTTGTTGCGAGCTTTTCCAATTTGACATGGGGTGGGGTGGTATAGTTCTTGTAGCAGTACATGGCAAACTGGGTTGGTGCCGCAACCCAATATAGGGTCAAATCCGGAGCAGTGAAGCCCCCCTCTCATAAGGTAGAGTCATATGCTCCCATTTTTTACGAACCGTACCGGCATGCTATAGCAATTGAGCACCCATTGTGTGCAGATTATCAAAATATTGTTTCCCCGGCCAGATCGGCACAATAACAAAGATGTACAGGAGTTTAGGGACTAAGATCATTTTGACCAGCGAGAGCTTCACAGCTAACAAGAGCGGGAGAGATAGCCATCTTGTTAATTTTGACTTGAAGTACTGTACCGCCGCAGTATAGTTATCGGTTATCAAGGTAGATCTGGATAATGATATTTGAACCCCCAGATACCTGATACTGCCAGGGGACCAGCGGAGAGGATACGCACACGCCGGTTGCTGAGTCGTGTTCATAAGGGGGAATATCTCAGAATTCGAGTAGTTAATGGTGAAGCCAGAAAAGGTATCTATCTTAATTATGTCCCGTATGATGGGGTCTAGGTGAGTGGCTGAGTTCCTGACGTATAGCAGCACATCGTCTGCATATAGTGATATTAGCTCTGGTGCATCCTTTAGGCATATGCCCTTGCGAGAGTGCAGCAACCTGACATAATCCGCCATTGGCTCGGTAACCAGTGCAAAGAGGATGGGGGAAAACAAGCAACCTTGTCGGGTGCCCCTGAGCAGCGTAAATGATGGTGAGGTTAAAGAGTTGACCAGGACTCTAGCTGTGGGACACGTGTACAATAGTTGATGTATTGAATCATGCGCGGACCTAGTCACATTTTCTCCAGGACTACCCACATGTACTGCCATGAGACCATATCGAAGGCCTTTTGAGCGTCCAACGTGACCGCAAGGGCCTCAGCCCCTTGATCGATCCTGGACAGAACATTGAAGAGTCTTCTGATATTAAGGGCGGTCGACCGCCCCGGCACAAAGCCACGCTGGTCTTCATGAACGAGGTGTGGCATGATCGGGAGAAATCGGTTCGCTATTACCTTGGCGAATATCTTAGTGTCAATGTTCATAAGCGACAGGGGTCTGTAGGATCCACACTCATTGCTGGGCTTGCCGGGCTTGAGGAGGACAGTTATAATTGCTTCACGCATTGAAGGTGGGGGAAGAGTAGATCTGCAAGTGATTCGGACCAAACCTCCAGGAGCCTTGGCGCTAGGAGCACCACATGCTCCTGATAAAATTCTGGCACGAGTCAATCCGGATCCGGGGCTTTGCCTCTCGGGATTTCAGTCATGACTTTGACTATTTCGTCAAATGTAATTGGGGTGTCGAGCTGTTCCCTGGTATATTGGGATATACATGTCATGGGAATAAGGTCGAGTAATTTGTGAATGTCCTGTATACTGTGTTCATGAATCGGCGTGTACAGGTCGATGTAGAATTGTAAGAAAATGCCAAGTATTTGTTGGTCTGACCATTGCCTGACACCTTGCGCATCTCTAATACATTCAATATGGGCTCTTCCCTCCCGACCCCCCTTCCCGAAGCAGTCTGGCGAGTGTCCTTCCCGGTCTATCATCTTCCCCATAGTTCCTCGCTACGCATGGGCGAGCAAGGTATCTTATCTCCCGCAGGGCGTGGGATTCAAACGCTTCCAGTTCTTCCCTTATCTGAGCCAATTTAGAGGGTACTGCTGCTGTTGCACATTCACGTACCAAGTCCTTGAGTTTAGCCTCGGAGAAGCATAAATCATTCCTGATGGTTTTTTAAAATTCCTGCTTCCCGTGAAATAGACATGCCCCTTATGTACACCTTGAAGGCCTCTCCCCAGACCCCAAAGGCAGTGTCCAGTTGTGCATTACATTCAAAGAAGGTTTTTATATCTGAGAGGATCTCTGCTTTGAACACTATGTCTAGCAGTGCTTCAGACTTGAAGCGCCAGGCATCACAGGGGGGCGAGACGGTCCCCAGCTCCACCAACATCATCACTGGGGCATGTTCCGATAAGGCACGGGTGAGTATCTGGGTGTCCACCACCCTGCCCATCAGTCCACTTGCTACCAGGAATAGATCTAGCCTAGATGAACTCTTGTGCACTGACGGGTAGAAGGTGTATTCTCGCACTTGGGGGTGGAAGGTCCTCCAAACATCCCGTACGCCAAGCGACATAATGTGCATGTGTAATCTCCTAGCCACATGGGACAGGGCCCTCAGTGCTGCACCTGTTCTATCTAGATCGTTGTCAAGTATCAAATTCATGTCACCACCCATGATTATTGGAACCCCAATGTATCCCATAAGTAGGGAAACCACAACATCAAAACATTTAGGAGTATCAATAATTGGACCATATGTGTTCACAAGCAGATACTCCCTGTTTGCTATCACACAGTGTTGGGTGACATATCTGCCCTCAGTGTCTATATGGCTTTTCTTCTATACAAATTTAACAGATTTGTGAATTAGAGTCAGCACTCCCCTGGACTGCGTAGAGTATGTCATATAAAATCGATTTGGACCCCATGATGGTGCCAGTTATGATGCAAGACGGCAAAGGGCGTGGGTCTCCTGCAGTAGGAGTATCTTCACCCCGTGCCTCTGTGCGTAAGCAGTGATTCTGTGGGCTTTACTGAAGTTTCCTATCCCTCGGACGTTCCACGTCATTATTCGAGTGGCCATGTCATCACTTCAAGGGACATCCCAGCTATTGCGTCGTCGCGCATATAGAATTACATTAACAATGGTATCCTGTTGCTCGCTCACCATGTGCCTTGCCACACCACCTTTGCCATTTTTTATATAACATACCACAACAGTACCATCCCCCACCCTCACTGCCCTTTCCCAACCAGCAGTGTGTCTACCTCCCCCAACAAACCTTGTTCCAATGAGCCACCTCCAACTTAGTCCACCCGTTGCACGGGCCCAACAGAGGCACATGTACAACAGAATCATAGGTAAAACCATTACAGCCGCAGTGGGGTGCGCCGCTGCCGTGTAACCGACTTCTAAGGAGACATGGTAAATACCATTTCCCATATCACGGTGTGGTGATCATATCATCCCTCCCTGCATAATGAAATCTAGAGAGCAAAAAAATAAGCCCCAAAGATGCAAACATTAGATGGAGCTATTTCCCCGACAAAACATTACATACGACTCAAAATTCGACGGATGCGAGATATGAGCACACATTTGATATAAACTGGAGAGTGGCAGGATTATAAGAGTCTACAATGAGGCGCTGCATTGAGGGCAGCTGAGCCAGCTTCATCATACAGTATTAAATATACCAGGTAGGGCACAGTTACTTAGGGTGCTAGCAACTCATGGATCGAAGGAGAACTGTGCGCAGGAATAGGGACCATCACTAAAGAGAAGGCAGATTCTTCATTCAGTCATTATCCCTCAGTTCGCCCATGGGGTCATGCAAGGGAACATGTGCTTCTATAAATGTCACCGCTTCATCTGGGACAGTGAAAAAGTTAAGTTTTTTCCTGAAGGTGAACTTAAGGCGTGCAGGGAATAGTATGGCATAGGCGATATTTCTCTCTCTGGGCATTTTTTTTTTTACTCCTGTGAATTGACGTCATTCCTGCTGCACTCCCGTGGAGAAATCCGGGAAGATCCTGATAACTTGCGAGTCCAGCCTGAGTTCCCCTTTCTCCCGCGCCAGACAGAGTATATGATCTCTGTCCCTGTAGCTTAGGACTTTTGCAACGATAGGCCTCGGGAAATCACAAGGTTTAGGGCGGGGGGCCAACGCACGGTGGGCTCACTCAACGTCAAAGAAGGGAGACAGTTCAGGGTTGCCTAACAAATCCTTAAGCACATTTTCAGTTGCCAGTTCAATATGACCCTTGAGTGCATTCTCCGGGACCCCAATAATCCGAATGTTATTCCTTCGCAATCTGGACTCCAAATTGTCACATTTGGCTCTGACAAATTTCATATCCGGGGCAAGGGTGGCCACTGTGTCCTGTAGCACATGTATTCCATCCTCGTTGGCGCCAATTCTAGTTTCAGCCTTGGTTATTCTGGTGCCCTGTTGATCCAGTTTGGACTTGAGTGACGCTACGTTTGCATTTATGTCATTCAGCTTTTTAAGGAATGGTGCGAAATATTTTGCCATGGATTCCATCATGCTAGTTAGGTCGGGAGTCAGGGTGTCCACTGGCATGTCTGCTTCTTCCAGTTTGGACGTGGTATGACCCGGTTCGGGCCTGGGTGTTGACTTGGCGAATTTGTCCAGGGCTCCGATCTTGTTTGCACCACTGGATCTATTAGATATTGTGCAGGCAGGAAAGCGCTTCCTACAGGGTAGCCAGAATTATTTGGCCTCCAGTAACCCACAGGTGCGTGGTAATCGGGTGTCCTCCTAGGCCCGGAGATAACAGCTAGTGTAGCAACAGTTATGTGGAATCCCAGCCCAGTGCAAGGGGCACACGCCTGCCCCAGGGGCCAAACACTGACACCAACGTAGTCAGAACAGGAAGGGATTATGTAGAGATCCCCAAGGACAACTTCATGCAGGCCGGAGATCCAGTAGTCTGTAAAGCGGGAGCTGGAGGTATGGTGCAGAGCCCCAGGCTATATTTCGTACTCTATGCAGCCATGCCCTTGATGTGCCTGAGCCCTCAAGACTGGTGGTAGCGGATCGTAGACTGGTGGGATGTCCCACCGGTATCTCCAGCTACAAAAAGAGCCATCCATCTCGTGCGGGCCTACGTGGCACCCGAGTGGGGGTCCGAGGGATGCGCCGTATAGAAGACAATGCGAGTAGATGAGCAGGTTCTAGGTCCAATAGGTTCGGCCAGGCCGCAGGTGACACTGGGTTATGTCCACAATGGTGCCAGGGCATAGGCCCGCAGGAAGTAGGCAGCAGGGGCCGAGCAGGGTGGGCAGCGTATAGTGGTCAAGTCGCAGCCAAAACAATGACAGGTTAACTTCCGCCCAACACTCGATGTATAACCGGTCCCACAGCACCTGGCATGGTGTAGCAAGCCTCAGTGTTATGGTGCAAAGCAGTAGTGAAGAAACACAGATGTGAGTAGGGTCTGGGAAAGCAGTATGCAATGGCGTTGGTTAGGATGTCTTGGGTGGGGGTAAGACCACTGGGATCGGAGTCCCAGTCCTGGCGTTGAAATGGGATCAGCAGAAGTGCAGCGTGCACCAGGATAATGACGCCACTGTGGAGCAGGGTGCAGCATCACCAATGACAGGAGGTCTTGGGTGCCCCAACTAGGTCTTCACGGTCCGGCCCCTACCCTCGAACCAGGCAAGTGACCCCCAGGGACACTTCCCAGTCGCTGCAATTACTTGTAGTGTTATCCGGACCTCTCGTGTCTACCTTCCAGGTGTAATCTGCAGCCTTGCTTAGGTGGCAGTTCGTGTTCTCAGCCACTTATGGGGTCAAATCCCTGTGTCCGTGGCCGCAGCGCAAAGCGTCCCGGCCTCACGCAGCGCCTCTCCACCGAGGTTAACGATGGGTCCAGTGCCTGGGTTTCTCAGCGGATCCGCGGGCTCTCATAGGTGGCCCGCACCCCCTGGCCACAGGAGTTGGCGCCGTAAGGTGGCACAGGCGCACTGGTGGCCAAGGGCGACCCGTGGTGAGGTCGATGGTGGGCCCTTCCTCCGAACGCTGCCCGATTCCAGGAGAAGCTTACTGGTGATGTCAGGATGAACATGGGGGTGCTGTACCTGCCCGCCACCCCCATCATTAGTAACCGCACCGGGCGGGATCGGGTGAGCAGCAATGTACATCACTTGCAGACCGCCCCGGGATCTGGGACCGGCGGCGTACCCCGGTCGCCGCGTGGGTGCACGTAGTCGGGTCTTAGACGTGCCCCCAAGTCGCTCGCTTCACAGGATCCAAGACCGGTCGCCACCAGCCCGCCCAGCAGTAAGAGATCTGATTGCCCGGCACGGGCCGGTGTGATGACAAGTCCAGGGCACAATGCCAAGTGCAGCCCACTCTAAAGTCCCAGGCGTTGAGGCGCTCATACGGGAATGCACGCACCGCAGTCAACAGCTCAGGGGCCACACGTCGCAACCTTAGAGTAATAGGCTCGTATTCCACAACCAAATGACCATTCCGCCCAGAATTCGGTCAGCAGCTGCCCCACACCATCGTCACTCTGCAGTCAGCTTCTCTGGGCAGGGAGATCGGGGAAACCGCCATTGCCAGGAGATTATTGTCAGAGTAACACAGAGCCATCTTTGGGCTGCTCAACAGCGCCCCCCAGTTAATACATAATGTTAACATTTTCTCCAACCAAGCTGTGTTGGAGATGGAGATTTCTAAGGTATCTAGTCATGCTATGGCTTGTTGACACATAGGTATTGTCATCCTGCGTACGCCCAGTTTGTCTGTGGAGTGAATTTCCACTAGAGGTTGCATTTCTTTTTTCAGCATTGTTGCACTGAATTGTGTACAGCTTGCTAGAGTTGGCATTAAGGACATACAGTTGACATTTTTGTGAGCTAATTGTTCCATGACATCAGTAGCACATGTGTTATGCCCGTACAGCTCATGGATGCATCTGGTATTTAGGGTAGACTGTGCTTCCTTTGATAGTACACCAATCTGCATGTTTTTTAAAATGTTGGCGTAGGTGAGATCTGCAGACTGATGCATGTTTTGAGTTAGTTCTCTGTATTGGAAATGTTGCCCGCGATTTACATTCATGATGCTTCCAAAACTTTTAAGGTCTTAAAGATAGGTTCACTTTTCACTGGTGTTAATTGAAGGATATCTCCAAAAACAATGACATGTTTTCCTCCAAAGAGTTCTTCATAGTCTGTTTTGAGGACCTCTTGCAATCTGAGGGAATCAAAGCCAACATTAGGTTGGAAACCATGCTCACCTCATCTATTAGAAGCATTTTAATTAGTTTCAAAACTCTGCGTAGCTCCATAGCAGCTTCTGCTGAAAGTTTCTAGTACTCTAATTTGTTTTGGTGTTCTACTGGAAGGACCCCACATATGTTGTAGGCAGCTAAACTTGTGGGGCGGTCACAACAGCTGAAAGGTGGTTGTTTGTTAATTGTTGGAGGAATTTACTGATCATTTTTATTAAGAATGTTTTCCCTGAACCAGCTTCACCACTTACATACAGCGGTACAGGTTTGTAGTTTTCACAGGTACAAGTTTTACTTTCGTGATGTATACCATGTTCAGTTTCTTTACTTACTTCTAGAAAAATGGTACGCTGATCATTGTTTAGTTGGGATTTTATTACAGCAAACTCTTCTGCAGATTGCTCATACTGACACATGGTGGTCTTTACTCCCGTCTTGGCTAGTTCTGCCTCATTTGCTATGAGTAGCTGTCCAAGTGGTTCTTGGCTTCCTGTCACAGAAAGTTCACTGCTCTCAGGAGTGTCTACATTTAGTTGTGCTTTAAGTTCTTCTTCTTGTTGGCGTTCATTGTCCAATATTGTTTTGTACCGTGTAAAGTACTTCATAGGAGGCGTAGGTGGCTAATAAATCTTTTCTCCATGGTTTGAAAAGTTGCAGTAGAGCCATGTAGTACAGTTTTGTGTGGAGGAATTTTTAATGACAATTTCATATGAATAATCAGGCTGCATTTATTAAGTTTCACCAGGCTACCTTCACAACTTTCGATTCTATATCTACCTTTTTTCTCATCTGGTTTAATGTTATTTTTGTATGAGAAATGTTGGGCTATCTGGTACAGGCAAATGGTTTCTAAAGTAATACTACTGTTTGGGTAGTATGTGTCCGATACATTGTTTTTCAAAATGTCCTGGCTGCTCGGATGGTTTTTGGCTATTGTTTCTATGTCTTTGTACGATTTCAGAATCTTTTTCTGGATGTAGCAGGACCAAGGCTTAGCCACACTGTTTTCAGATTTCCCATATAAGGCAGTGCCAGTTAAATGGTCTGCGGCTACGTAGCAGCCACATTCTCTATGGGACAGCATTTTTTTACCAAAGCTGTACAATTTCTGTGACAGTGTTTTGTCCGATGATATGTCATCCCAGAGGTCTTTGAGCTCTGTTTTCTCTGCTTTGGTTAAGTAGGCTGTGACACATGGTGCAACTGCAGTGGAATTGTCTGCAATGTACTGTACATCTATATTTGCATTCCAAAGGAGGGCAATTATTGCATTGTAATCATTTATGTACTTTGATGCTTCGGTTCTTTTTATGCAGTGTGTGTTCTTAGGAGATTTCCCTTTTACACTGCGTCGAACCGAAGACATGAAGCTGTTTATTTGCCCTGTTGCTGAAAGTGGTCTAGGGAAACCAAATCCGCATTTGGTGTAGTATTTACCTTTGTTCTTATATTTGCGCCGACAATACTTGCCACATTTGTGTCTTTGAAACTGCAAAATTTGTGCATGTAGATCACTATGTGTACTTTCTGAAGGGATTTCGCAAGTGACATATTTGTGAATGAACTGCAAAACAGTTGCATCACTGTCCTCACCAAATTTAGGAGCATTTTTAATCCACAAAAGCATGTGGATGTGTGGTGCTCCTCTGGCTTGATATTCTTTTCTCCAAAAGAAGTGTTCCACTTCTCCGATGGGAGGAAGTGCTTTATTGCAAATTAAGTGCAGCATGGCAACGAAGCGATGATGCAAGTACCTTGAAACATTTACAGGATCAAGAGAGCACAGTTCTCCTGGTGTTGTCATGTCTACACTGTTTTGTTTTTGTTTGCTGTGCATAGAAAGTGTGCAAGTCTTCCAATACATACTCAGCACAACTTAAAGTGACAAACCATGTGGGTGGGCCAAGGTTGCGTAGCATACACTGTACATCTACGTGCCGTCGGAACCAGTACTCTATCGTACCATGCATGTTTGCCAAGAGATTTGTAATACTTGACTGTAAAACCTCATCCTTGTCTTGCACCTTTTGAAGTAGCTGTGTAGCAGACATGTTTTGAAAATGGGAACCTGTTTTCAATGTGTGTGCAACTCCATAACATAGTGTTGCTAGTTCACTTTCAAAGAGAAGGTGAAATATGTATTCCACGTTCCGTCTACATCTAGGGTCTTCAGAATACATTTGTAAAGAGCGGTATTCTGATGCTGTTATTTGTGTGCATCTTTCATCGTACCTTCCACCTTTTCCAGTCGGGAAGAGTAGAGGAAAGGCTTCTGCTTCTACACTTTTTTTTCCCATATACCTATTGGCGCTCCTTTGGCTTGCCGCATTTGATATGTTTCTAGTGCATCGTCTATGGTGTCTTTCGAGTGCAGTGGGTGAATTGTATAGAGATCTAAAATATCGGAGGCTGCAGTAGGATCTAGAAATTCAAATTGGCCAGTTGTTGAGGAGTCTTGAATTAGTTTGGTGGTTTCTCTCAGGTTTTCTTCAACGTTTATTTCTTTGTAGTATTCATTGTTCTCTTTAAGGTATTGCAAGGCTTTCCTAACTTTGTTTAAGTCCACTAGTTGCTGCCAATTTCTTTTGTCTTTTGTATGTACACCATTCACCAGGATAATCAAAGATTGTTCTATTGTCCTTTGCACTCGTAGAGTGTCTACATTTCCTTTGAGATCTAATGGTAAATGAACTACTTTCCCACAAATGCCTCCTAGTAATTCGTTGGGAGGCAATTTTGCAGTTTTTGGTTGAAGTTGTATTACTGCTTGAAAGGGATGTACTGTTTGGATTATAATGCTCTCATACAAATTAAACTGCTGGAGTGCGTTTGGCAGTGGAAATACTTCCAAATTATTACTGCGAGCCTGTGAAGGCATTTGGTTATTGTCAGGTTTTGCAGTGCAGTATGTACACAGTATTTTGGTGCTAGTAATTTCATATGTTTTTAGCTGTAAGGTACAGAGCTAATTGAAACCACTGGGATTCCTCATTGTCTTCTATTTTGTGCATTAAATATATAGTTTTGGTGCTCTTCCTATAGAAAGTTCTGCAACAACACATACATAATTGGTTTGGCACTTCAGCAGATGTGCTTTTGAACTTTTGTATTTCTTTTTTGTTTGTGTGACATAGGAAGTTGCAAAGTTGTCACTACTGTTGTCTGAAAGTGCAGGAGTTTGCAAGTGCTCTTCAGTTCCAAAATATTTCCTTTGGATGTGCTCCATTTCTTCGAGCAGTTTTTTGGCTCTACGGTGTCAGAGAATATCATTTAAATGTTGCAGTGGTAAAGCTGGACCTTTTGCATAGTACAGTTTGTAAACAAGATTTCTTACAGTAGAATGGTGTGTAACTAACATTTCGATATGGTGGAAGGTGCTTTTGCAAGTAGGTCCAGAAATGCAGGCTATGGAATGTCCTCGTAGTCCTGAATATTTGCGCACTGGACAGGAGTCCATAGTTCGTAGAATTTTCATTTTTCTTTTGTCGTTGGCTTTCACATAATGATTGAGGAACTGCTGCAAGGATTTGATAGAGTGTTGGCGAACGTTACACATTGATGTGCAAGACCATTTGTAGGTGAGGCATATTGGTTTGGTGGAACGGAGAGTGGCATCTAAGTTTGATGGGGATATTTGTGAAAGCAGTGTTTCTTTTCCCATTATGGTATTGTGTACCTTTTCATACCCTCGTCCACTGCTATGTATGGCAATTTGGTTTGTTTGCATGATTCGTCATTGAAGTATGGCTCTGTGGTGGTGGTGTGACTCCACTCACCTATACAGATGTTGCCAAAGGTCTCTATGATGATATTGCATTTGTTTCGAAGTAGTGGTTGTAGTTTACCAATTAATTTTGTTAGTGGTTTCATTCTGTTTAAAATTAATATAAACAATTTCCGTTTCAGGACCATTGCACTGTCTACAAGAGCTTCCAGGATTACTTTTCTGCGGTAAGTTTTAAGGGTTGAGCGTGATTTCTCCCCTCTATTTATAAGGTTCGAAGGACTCTGTGGTGGAACAGTTTTTGTAAAATAATTTTTGGGGAATGCATCCTTGTGGTTACATTACCATTTGTATGTGCTCCTTTAGCAGTAGTTTCGAGTTGCACTCTTTTGAGTGCTTTTCTTTTCACTGCAACATTTTGACAGAGGAATTACAGTGTCCTTACTGGTAGGTGCTTCCCTTTTAGTTAATGACTGTATTGGCTCTTCGCTTTGAACATTTTGTACAAATTCTGCTAGGGGTGGATGGATACTTTCTCTGCTTTTAGGTTGTGCTGATCTATTTCTGCGTTTTCTTCTACAGAGTTGCTGTTTGGTAGGCATTCTGTAGTACCTGTTGGAGAAAAAAGGAAAGAGTAGGTGTGCACATTTTGAAATGTATATGTGTGCAATGCGCATGAGTGGTTAAATAGGAGGGTAGCCATATAAATGGAAGTGTATCACTGTGTAATGGGCTCTAACTTTCGGTTGGGAATGCTATATTACTATCTGGGGGTTAGTATAATGGTGGCAAGATGATAATATACAGGGAGGAACTCTAGAGGTGTCATGAGTAAGAATGAAGCACATACCGGTGGGTTGACGCAATTCTGTATCTTACAATACAAGAACACTGCACTCTCTCAGTAACATGTAAAACACTACAATGGTATTGTACTCACTTTGCTGGTTGGTGAGAATAGGTTTATTCTAGGTTGTATTTTCAAGTTCACACGCCATTGGCTTTCAGGACAGAAGTGGGTACTGCAACTGTATAAGAAGATCGTAAGAAAATATGTTTGTTAATTGCATAGTGATTGTATTTGGAAAATTCATTCTTTAAAAGTGTAGGGGGATGTCTTGGGAGGAAGAGTTAGTGTGTGTGTGTGTGTAAAAATGGATGGCGTAGTCTATGAATGGGGGCTTGGGAACATCAGCATGTTTGGTAAGGGGGTAAGTGGGTTATTTGGAAGTGTGTGGTGTGACGTGCGATTTGGAAAATGTGTATATTGGTGTAGGACTATTTACTTTGAAAATTGATTACTTCTCATTGTAGAAGGGTGAGAAAAACATTTGGAAAGATGTATAGATTGCAAAGGAGAATCTTTTCGTGTGTGTGCAATTACATTTACTTTTCTGCATATATATGCTTGCTAATTAGTGGAGCAATTGTTACAGTTCTTTCATTTATTTATGCACATTAATGAATGGTACTGATGCCAATGCACACATACATTTTTTTGTTTTTTAAGTAATGTTGCAATCTATGAAGTGTGCAAGGTAAGTTGCAGGCAACCTGTTATGCATGCAATGTATGCAGTTGGCTTAGTTTGGTAGGCTACATTCACTGATCCTTTTCTGTGCAATTTTTACGAATTTCATAGGAGGTGTGTTAATGGGGGAAAAGATTGTAAAATTGACTGAAAGAAAGAAGAGAGTAACCGTTTGGATATTACAATGGCGGCTATGGGTAAATGCCAACTTTGCAAGCACATACCACTGTAGGTGGCATTTGATGGTAGGTCATGGGAGAAATGACAGTATGCTTTTTGAGTATGTTATGGAGATTCAGTGGCAGGTACCCTGTTGCGAGGCACTTATAACACAGTTGCAAATGTACTGTACAAAAAGTATTGATACCTGTAGGTTGTGGTGATGGGTAGCGATGTGGGTGAATCTGGATGCAGAAATCGTATATAGTTTTACAGTACTTTCCAGTGGAGGTGCTTTTGATTCACAGGACACTTGTACTATGAGTGCTTAACGGTTAGTATGGAGTGTTCAACAGCGATGATAGTGTTAGATACAGATGTCTTGGATGTGATTAGAGGATGCGTATGTGACTGTTTAACAGTAGCCAATGAGGGAATGCTGGAAAGAGTACTGGAAAGGGAAGAAGGACTGCCCCTGCTTTACTGGCTCTTGCGGTAGAGGGGGAAGCGCACATGCTACATTCTGTCCTCCTTATTATGCTTGCCATGGAAATGGGACTGCAGGTTATCCAATCAGGTGTTGAGGGTGTGCTTAACAGAAAGGGGTGGTCATACTTTTTTTAATTACTGTGTACCGTGATTCTGGCAGAGATGCAGAGAGTGAGAGTGCTCATCATCGGTGGTTTGTTTGTGGGTGACCTGCACACACATGCCCAGGGGAGCGGCGCTGATGAAAATGTTGGTATGGAAGGAGTTCACGCTTCGTGGCACAGTGTGGCTTTACCAAGTTTGCAAGCAGTCATTGCCGGGTGCAGAGATAGGGCCACTTGGAGTACTGTTGACATACTAGTTATGCATTGTGGAGCACTGCATGTGGCTTTTCACACTGCCGCAGGTTTGCTCAGTGAACTGAAGGAGGTGCTTAAAGCAGTGATGCACATTTTTAACACTGCAACAGTGATTTATTCATACATACCACCAAGACTAGTGTGGACCAATCCCAATGTACTTCCTTCCAAGGTAGAGAAGGAAAGGTGTCTTGTAAACGGCGGCATGTCTGTTTTTCTGTCCGATGCTGGGATGTTCTTCTGTGCCCATGAGAACCTTCGTGCTTGTAATGAGAGGTTCTTGGAGCTGATTTTTTTGGCCCCCATTGTAAATGCTAAGGTGTTCCAGAACCTAAAAGATATTTTGGAGAAACTTGTGTAATAATGTAAAGAGAAGACAAGAACAATCCCCCCAAAAAAGGTGTTTGTTTACAAGCAGCTTTACAAAAAAATAAAAAACACACTTTTCACAACTACCAATAAAGAGGGGATCCTCTACCCTGCTTGGAATGTGTTTCCGCACCCGCACACTAAGGACAATATGTCAGCGCACACCGCAGCATTTGGAGGTGCGCACGTGCCACAATGCAGGTCTTTTGAGGGTGGCTGGCATGGAAATGGGACTGTGCAGGTGTAGGGATTGGTCAATAAGGTTTCCTGGGTGTGGTGTGTAAGGACAGATTGTGCCAGAAGGTGTGTTTGCAAATAGGAGTGCACATGGCTATGGTTATGTCTCTGCCTTTCAGGAGGCAGAGTATGGCTTTTGGGCGACTCCTGGATACATTGGGTGAAAGTGTACACAGAACGCTGTGGAATGGCTGCACACCTTGGGTTCCATAATGTGGATGTGCACTGGTACGGAGTACGTGGATGAAGTGGCTGCATGTGGGTCCTCTTTGTGGCACTTTGGTGACGCTCGATCATCCAGACATCATTATTATTAATTGTGGAGGGAACCGTTTAGGACATGTTACCCGCATCTCACTGCAGTTTGCGATGAAGGAGACACTACGGCAACTAATGGAAATGTTTCTAAAGTTGCGCGTAATTTTTCTCGCATTGCCCAATGACAGATGTGGCTGCGTTCTTCCTCATGTGGGCCACAAATGGAGAAAGCGCTGCGCAACGTGACAAGGCTGTATGCGCCTTTTTGCAAGACGTTGGCATGTTCTCCTTACACAACGAAAACATTACATTTCGTAGTACCAACATTTTTCGTACAGATGGAGTCAATCTCACTCATGCTGGCAATGCGCTGTTCCTGCGTAATATCCAGAATGCAGTGCAGCGCTTCTTGCAAGTTTAGCAAGCATTTCCCCAGTGGGTGTACACCACTTCAAACATTCCAAACACAAACAGCACAAAAAGGCTCTTTTCGGAGCCACTACTTCCTTTTGGGAACGGGTGCAATGTTTGTGACTGAGCCATGCCTCGCATTCTTTACCACGCTGTCCGTGGAGCTTATAGGCTGCGGGACGGCCTGCCTCCTTTCATTGAAATTCTATTTTTGAACTGTGAAAGGTGGCTCTGAAAAGAGCCTTCTCCCCCCCTTTTCTGGCTGTTTTGTATTTTTCCTATTCTTCTAACACACGACACAGAAGGAAAGGAAGGGAAGTTAAGGAAAGGGCACCAACCACAAGGATCAGAAACGGCAAGTGGAAGATTTTGGGTGGCCCTTACTAGGTAGTGGGCACTCCTTCTCATGCTCCCGGACCGAAGCCTCGAAAGCACTTCGAAGTTGCTCTCTCCTGCAGAGTACTGCATTGCAGTACATGCACAATACAGTGACCTTTGAAAGGTACGGGTCTGCTGCAGTGCGTATGGCCTGCAAGGCTGGTTTAGGGATCTGCTGCCCTACTGGAGTGTCTCTAGTGGTGGCAGGAGCAGATGCGGAGGATGCTGTAAAGGAAATTAACCTACTGCCTTGTTCAAAGGTGACAACCCTCCGAACTGCTGCCTTGTGGTTCGATTTGAATTGCTGCCGCATGGAGGTGGTGCAGTAGTTGTACAAGCCAGGGTTTCCACGACTGAGTGCATGTAACCTGGTTAGCATGAGATTTGCGCACGTCTCTTACGGTGGTAAATAGTTTCCACTCCCACGACTCACGCTGGCTGCAGGCAATGGGGAATTCCTCTACTTTTTCCTTGTTCTCCTCTTGATCTCTATCTACATTACCACACCCGTTCCCTAGTCCAGGCCCTTCGGAAGGAGGTGGTGGTGGTGGTGGTGAGGGTGTGGGTGCTGCTGAGTTAGAGGCAGTAGCAGCAGCCATGGTTGCCATTAGTCGGAAAGGTAATATAGCAGAACAGAATAGGTCACAAAGCAATTTCAGAACAAAGCTATGTGCACCGCTGCTCTGTTCTGGAAAGCCAAACAGAATGCAAAGCAGCTCCGGAGTGTGGCCTTTTATAGGTCTGCTTTGGAGCAATTGCAACCAGAAAGTGGGCCTAAATGTTTCCCAAAAATAGTTAGATGTACAAGGGCAGAGTATAGGACCTCTGTAAGGGTGCACTTTCACAGTAACACTGCATAGAATGCAGAAAATAGTACTTTTCTAATGTCCAGGGGCCTGGATCGTGTCCGGGAAAGAAGGGCCCACCCACAGCGTGGGTGCAGTGCCATGGTGACGTTGCAAATGTTCGACTGGGACGGGTGTCCGCAGGACGCATATTGGGCAGAATACTTTGTGCGCATGTGCATAGGTGTCCTACGGACACCATTGGGATCCCCAGACTAATTAAAAGTGCGACACAAGTGCCCCAAACATTTTTAAAAAAGCTGGGTGTTTGTATGGTACAGCAGGAGGGATGGTCAGGTGCACAGCTACCCACAAGACATGGGTGGTTGCCTCAAACTACTAAAGGTACATCACACGTTTCTTTGCATATCTTGGACACCGACGGTGTTACCAGGACACATGGGAAGAGATACACATGCGTGAAGTTGTGCAACAGAGAAACGTGTGCTCATACAACTAATTACAGGTGGTTTACAAGATGCGGCCATGCGGCCCGTAGTGGCGTCCAATGGATGCCTCCATTGTGATTGCGAATAGGCCGGGCAGGTGCGGTGTCCGTAGGACACCTCAATTTTGCTTATTTGCAGTCATCCCCACCAGTACTGTGCCCCGCCGAGTCATAACAGGATTTTAAAAACAAAGCAAAAGCCACATATACACTGAGCAACAATTTACATATCAACCTTTATTTCCACACATTCATAGATACTATTAGGAAAGGGAAGGGGTACCAGAAATTGTTACATATACAGGGGAAATTGGGATTTGTACAAGTTGGTCGTGAGCAGAGGAAGGTGTCTGAGGTCTCATCGAAACTTCTCTGATGACACAGAATTTGGGGGGATGGCGGGCTGGGAAATGGGTAAGGGGTACACGTATAGGTGGGGCGGTGGTATTTTATTTTCTCCATAAAGTGTCCTTGTACGAAATCTTTCAAGGCGCAAAATTGTTTAACAATTCCTCCATTTTCAAGCTGTCCAGTTTGCTATTTACAGTGTTTCCTTCAGTTCCTGTGGCCGTATGCTGTTGTGGAAGAGGTGCTACTTGTGGTGCATTCCTTTCATTTCCAGTATGGTCTGTTAAAGTACAAAAAATGTGTTAGGTGTACATGAAGCAATATATAGTAATTGTTTTGCTTTTCGCCCTGCAGTGCCTACCAATGGGGTTGCTATTGTCACTCATTTCGTCATGAGGGAAATTCTCTTCCAGCCATTCTAGGGTGCTTGCTATTGCTGCGTACAAAAAACCCATTATGCTTTTGTACTATTTGTACACTGCTCGTTCTGTGCAATTATAAGACAAACTTTGGTGTACTTACCACGTTGTAGTGACGTTCTGCTCTCAGTACTTTGAAGTCCTTACTCTGCCACTTCGTTCTTCGTTGCTATGTAAAGCAGCAGTGCGGTAAGATTGTTGAAGGCAGACGTTACTTCTCTTGTTGGTGCATTCCATATTTTTTTTTATTTTTTTTATTTTTTTATTTTACTTGTTTTAATTGAAATTTAAACAATTTTTACAAGAAATTTTCCTAAGTCTTCATAAGTACCTTTCATCGGTTCATATGGTCTTTTTGAAATCCAGCTTCAGGGGTTTAATCTCTGGTCAACAAAAGACCTTGTCTCCAATGAAACGGTGTATGCAGGTTGTGATCAACAGATCTTGATTTTAAGTTTTCTGTAATGTGTCTATCCAGTAGGCCAGTCGCCTCAAAAAAGCCAACCACTGCGATTCATCTTCGTCGTAGAACTGAAGATTTTTAAACAAATTTCCTAAGTGATGAGAACGTATCCCGGTTAGGCCCCGACAGCGAAGGAGGAGATGTTTTATAGTTTCTTTCATGTCTTTCTGAATGCAGAACCGGCAGTCTGGTGAAGAACTTAGTTTTCGCCTTGCAAGGATCTCATTAGTATGCAAGATGTTCAAGCAAATTCGCAGGAAGTGTTCACAGAGCTTTCTGACTGGGCATTTTGCCAAGTAGGTGCGGGTTACATTGAATTTCGTTAAATCGATTGGCAGGTCCAGCACCGACTTGACTAAACTAGCGTCTTAAAGATTGAAGAGATGATCACAGAAATCGGAGTAGATGAAGGCAAGTTCAAGATTTTCTTCCAATATAAACCTTCCAGCTTTGGCCATATTTTGCCTGGAAGGTTGGCATGGCTTCCATTCCATAGGTGAGGCTGAATAACTTTGGATTTGTAAAAAGTCAGAAGCGGGAAAATTGTAAATCGTCCGTATTTCCTGTTGATTACAGTTTACTTTACTTTTACTTTATTTAATTTATATAGCGCACCTGGGGACCCAAAGGCATGAGGGCACTTACAAAACAAACAACAACAATACATTCAGGAACCGAAAACAAAAAATAAACATTCAGTATAGATAATTCAGAGTTAATCCAGGAAGTTTCAACAAACTCAAGTAGCGGAGATTCAAAAGTCCATAGCTTTGGAAGTAGATAAGGAGAGCACAGAGGTGCACCCTAACGTACATTAGAGGATCAAATTAC
The DNA here is from genome assembly GCF_040938575.1 of Ambystoma mexicanum. NCBI lineage: Eukaryota > Metazoa > Chordata > Amphibia > Caudata > Ambystomatidae > Ambystoma > Ambystoma mexicanum. The sequence goes on from NC_090936.1 coordinate 875,803,418, forward strand.
ACATCGAGGGCCCTCTAGGGAAATATTTACAACTGAGAAACGCACGTAAGGTGTTGTCTCCACAACCCACTAAAACACAGTTGATGTTGGGTTGTGAACACCAGTCACTCTGGTCCATTCTACTCAGGATTTTTACATCAGTGAGTCTAACCACACCAGGTCCAGTTCTCTGCTGCAACCAGGCAATGACCTTATTGCACAGTGGTCTGAGAGATCAAGATGTGTGTTTTTCTCTCCAAACTTTCTTGCATTGGGACCTCTTTGATGATGTTATTTAGGATTACTCCTAAATATTTAAAGTCTTCCACTAATTCAAGTGGGAGATTGTCGATTGACCACGAGATGTGCTTTCTTTTGGTCTTACACTTCTCAAAAATCATAATCTTTGTCTTCTCGCAGTTCAACTGCAGATGATTTTCTTTCAAATAGATGGCCAGGATAGTGATTTGCCTCTGCAGACCTATCGGCGTGTAATCAATTAAGATAGTATTGTCTGCATAAAAAAGGCACAATATTTTTGTATCTCCAAGTGTGGGTGGAAAAGAGCGGACTCTGTTTTCAAACTCCCTGAGATCGGTGATATAGGCATTATATAAGGCCGGGGCCAGAGGGCACCCTTGTTTAACAACCCCATCAGTTTTGATCCATGAAGAGAGTAAGCCAGTTTGGTTGAGCCGCACACACATCAAGGTGCCCGAGTATAGGGCCTTGATAGGATTCAAGATTTCTGGGGGACAGGCTCGATGTTCAAGCTTTTTCCAGAGAGTTGTTGTATCGATCTAGTCAAAAGCTTGAACCAGATCGATGAATGCAATGTATATTTTCAGACGTCCCTCTAGAACCTTGGTTTTGAGTGTACTCATTGCGAGAATGTTCGCAGACGTGCCCAGGTTTTTTACAAAACCGGCTTGAAGTGGGTCTGCCGTATTTGAAGCTGTTGTCCACTCCTGAAAGTTATCCAGAAGCATTGAACCGAAGATCTTCCCTATTGAGTCAAGGAGTGCGATGGGTCGGTAATGATTTGGATTGTCCCTGGCCCCCTTTTTAAATATCGGGACCACAATCGCCTTCTTCCAAGACTGGGGGACTGTTGCTGACTCCACACATTTTTTTAAAACTTCTGAAATGAAGGAAGTCCAGGATGGTGCTAGTTGCTTTAGATCAAAATTAGTTATACCATCTGGACCTGCGGCCCGAGAGTTGGTGAGATTTCTTATCTTGGCTAAGATGAGATCATACTCAGTAGAGATGTTCCATATGGTGCTTGTTGGGACAAGATTCCGCTCTTTTTTTTCCAATCAGAGCGCTGTATAAAGGTAGCGAAATGTTTTATCCAATCTAGTTCGCTTACTGGATTCGTTAGCAGACCTGTTGGGCTGTTGCTGTTCTTTTTTATTAGAGACCAGACATCTCTTGTCTTCTTGCTACAGATTACGCGTAGCATTTTCCTGGCATCATCTTGGTATCTCTTGTGGGCATTCCATTATGCTGCATGCGCTATGCCTTTGCTCTGTTTGTTTCAAAAGTACAGAGTTTGCAGAACTACTCTATTTTCGCCTTCCAATTCACATACATGGTGCTGTTTGTATATGTTCCTTGTCTTTGCTGCATGGTACCACTATGCAAGAGAACCCATGCCTTTCTTAGCAGGTTGGATGCCACCCGATGTCTGGGAACAAACACATAGTCTGCTACCACTAACATGGAGCCAACGGGTTCAGTATGCTGTACAGTACAACTATAGAAACTGAGCATATCCTAAGCGTATCCTGGTAAAAACCAGTGATTAACAGTGATTAAAAAAAAACTTTGTTAAAGGGACATTATGGTTAAGTTGCGCTACTAAATACCTATCATCTTTACTGACAAAACTATGTTAAAGGAACGTTATGTTGAAGGTGTCCTACTAAAAACCTATCAAATTCAGTGAAAAAACATTGTTAAAAGGGACGATATGGTTCAGTTGACCAAATAAAAAGCTATCAGATTCAGTGTAAAAGCTTCTTTAAAGGACCATTGTAGTTACTTTGCACTAATAACAACCTATCCCTATTATGGTTATAAGTAAAACCGAAAAACCCCAGAGATTTGCCAATTATGGTAAGCTAAGCAACCATAACTGGTGCCACCACTGTGCACTACAAGTAACCTTAAAGGATAGGTTATTATTGCACTAATATGTGCACACTTCTGTAAATATCAAAAATTGTTGACTGACTTGTCTCAGTACTTAAGTTGTGCAAGGGACGGGAGTGTCCATCCCTCAAGGACACTACTTTACTCTCAATGAAAAAAAACACCTTATCGGGAATAATTTTCAAATATTGTTCCCTGTGGTCTGTGAACATGATACCCAAAGCATTACAAACAGATGTATTGGCTAGCTTTAATAACCGTCGCAGAGATTACCTTTCTTGCTAGAATTTCTTATCTTTTTTCTGGTCTGCTCACACAGAATCATACTGTGGTCAGCAAGCCATTAGGCCAGACATCCTCTTGGAACTTTCTCTTTATGTGCATCAACTAGGGAATTCTCCTGCAGTTATGGCAAGTTAGTAAATCATCCAGTAAGCTTGTTGTAAATTCAGGTGTCTAGCCTATCAACTTGCACACAATGTAAGAGGGGCAGGATGGCTATTTTCCGAGGTAGAATTACATGTAGTGGGCTTTGTAGTAAGCCCCATACACTCAAAGATGATGTGTTCCACCAAGGTCAATTTACTGCCAAGCTCAAATCCCCCAATTTGCAGATGCACAAAGAGCAATAGACATTGCTCTACACTCCATCACTTGAGCACTTTCAGATGACTCTACATGCCCCAATTGAAAGAAGCCGAGATTACTTTTCCCAGTTCCAAGATTTTTTACAAAAAAAAATTCAACTGCATATTTAATTTGATTAATTGTTTTTACAGATCTGAGGATCCATGAATCTGAACGAAAGTGAACAATGATCCATTCAAGACTGAAATGAGATGCTGACTGTTCAAACTGATAAGTCCAGTGTAAAGAGTTTGTGTGTACGTGACTTAGTGTGTAGGATTTCTTTTATGCTGAGTCAAATTTAGCCATCTAGGCAATTATTGAGCCTGACAGGAGCCTAATTTGTCCATTAACACCACATGTTAATTTGTCCAACAAGAGTGATGTTGAACAATGATGGAGGTTTAGAAGGCAGAAATTGTCACCTAGTGAGCGCCACACAGCAAGTAAGTTAAAGCATCCGACTTATTTGATAAAAAATACCTCCATCTTACATACAATTCGGAATTTTGCATCACATTCTGTGTTGCTGGGGTAGGAGAGGATCAAATGTAGCACATACATTAATAATTGAAAAGCATGATTCTGATTCTGCCTATACACTTTAATCACTTATCCAATTAAGTGCCCTTAGGGAATAAGTAGGTGTTCTACTTTTAATAGGTAGGTATTGAAGTCCCTACACTCAAAGTGTTAAAGCAGAGTACATTTGCCAGACAGCTTGGCCTAAAATGCCCTTACAGATAGACCTAGACGTCTATGCAAACTGCAATTCACCTCTGGTATGGCACAGAGCATTCAAATATGATTGAGATCTCACTCACTGGTTAACAGCTGTGCACAGAACAAGCAATTTTAACTTTTGTTTGTTCCAAGTAAAGAATAACTCACATTGTTGGATCAAGCAGCATGAACATTTATTAGATTGAAAGCAGGCTACTGTTTCATCAGTGTATGTAGTTAAGAGTGATGGAGTACTCTGGGTGTGCTTGCCAATTGTATGCAAAGCAGGTAGTAATAGTTGACTGATAGGTTGTTAATGTGGGCTGCTATTAAAATGTGTTGAAATAACATTCAGAATTGGGGGGGCGTGGCTACATGGCCACGGGTTAGGCTTTGATTTCCAGGTGCTCCTGCTGATCCGTCGAAGATCCTAAGGAGAAATCGCATTTTGATCCTGCTGTGCAGCATCTAATGGAGTCTACAGAAGCATGAATATATGAGGGATGCACTGATCGTTTGCCCGGTGAAATTCACAACGCAAGGAATTATCTGGGAGCTGAAGAAGTTTAAGTCAGCTGGCGGACAAAACAAGATGGCGGTTATAGAACAAAGAGAATAGCTGAGGGACAGTTGTACTGCAACAGTGAGAGCCAGCTGAAGCGTTGCTATAGCGCGACCGGCCGCCGGATGATTAAAGGATTGAAACAGTACAAGGGTTAAAGTGTCCACGGCTGCGTACAAGGCAGCGGAGAGGAGTAAAGACTTCGGCAGTGGGAGAAAGTCAGCTGAGGGCTACGCAGCACCGCGAGCGCTGGAGTGGCACAGGAGAACAGAGTGGGGTGCCGAAAAGACGAACGGAAGAGTATCACCTCTCCTACACAGAGCAGAGCTAAATGAGCGCTCTGAGCTGATAGAAGGCAAGTGGAATCCCACACAACAGTGAACGAGATCAAACAAAAGTGTGAGATTATATCTCACTGAATCAGATGGGGAGTGCAGATGATGAGCAGCCAAGAAGCGGCATCCCTCAGGCACCCGGGACCGCAGTGAACATGACACAGGGCCCAGCAACAATGTATCCAGTCTAGAACGTTGGAGAGCGGGCCCAGTAACACGGAGCCGACGAAACTGACTACGCAGAGAGATAAGATATTCCAGCACATCACTGGGACAAAACAGATCCACGACAAGTGCAGGCTGACCACGAAGGAAGGTTTCAGGAATGCAGTGGAGATACTGGAAGCCCACAGGAGGTCCAAAGCTGCAGATGGAGACAGGAGAACTACTATAAAATTCATGGGGACACCACAATTTATGTGATAAAATAAACTGAGAAGCTCCCGAGACCAGAGCAAATAGCCCCCAACACAGGAGTGCGGGCCCATCGCAAAGTGGCACCTGACACGACTGCCTCTACGCAAACGAAGATGGCAACCAAGCTGCCCAAAGTCAAAGGGAAACAATCATCCATAGAGGAATTTGCCAAATCATCACCAGCAACAGAAGGGGCTAAAGCTAAAGGTCAGTGCACGGAAGATGAAGGGGCAACCGTACGAAACAACCAACAGATACTGGATGCTATACCCAAACTAAAAGGATCGTGAGAGCGCAAAATTGACACTGCTATCTCGGAATTGAGGACAAGATGTCTGGGCACTCAGGGAGCCTGGAAAAGGAGGTGAAAGCTAACACGAGCATTTGCTCAACTAATACAAAGGAGGTCCATACGTTGCAACAACAGATGGGCGTTCATGCAGAAATAACGTACGCATTGTGGGTCTTCCGGAAGGCGAAGGAGGATCGGACCCGACGAATTACGTTTGTTAGGGAGAATTCTCTGTTAAGGCTAATTTCCCAAACCTAGTGAGCACCCCAGCAGCTTTGCTGGATTTTTGGGGTTTATTTTTTTCTCCTGCTAAGAGTGAGACACTTTCTCCTACTCTTAGACATGATTTGAGAATGTCCTTTGACTATATAATGTGTTTTATGGGCTATGGGGTCTTTTACGCCATAGGGCTTCATGGGTTTTTGGTATGTGTGTTACGCAACACCCTCAGTGCAGTAACACAGGGTATCATAGTGACCCCCAAACATAGACTCCATACCCTGGGACTGACTACTGTCTCCCAGGGCATGTAAAGTCACCACTGGCTTTACTAGTCTCAAATTGTGAACAGAACCAGTACAAACCATCATATTGTGGAAGTACTGGTAGGGGTAATTTGATTGCCCCTGGGTCTGTTTTCCAAGGGGGCACTGTCCAGTCCCCCCTTGTCGAGTTTCTGGCTGGTGGCAGTGGATACCACGCAAAATATTCCACCGGAATATTTCCTATGGGATTTTCCCATTCATTTTAAACGCACCACTTTTTGGTGCAATGTTAAAGATACCGCTGGGTTATTTATTTAATATTTATTCCCCGGTTGGGTCTTTTTGCCAGGACTCATTTTTAAAATGGCGTTTGTGTTCGCCTCAAACTCTAACCCAAGTCGAGCCCTTTGTTCCACTTTTTGGCGGGCTTCTCCACAGAAGCCCTCCAAATGGTGCCACTCTGTCTGGGGTCAACAGGATGTGTGGGAGGGGGATTAGGCACCATGGACTGAGTTGCCTTGGCAACTCAAGTCACACTCTTGGGCGATTGGCCCAGTGGTGAGCCGCCCGGCTTACCACTTAGCATGTTTGAGTGATAGCTAGGCTGATGAATGGGGGTTTTGCTGCATAAAAGCAGGGCTTTGGGGACTAGAACTGCAGAAGTCCCCACAGGACCTAAAGAATCAGAAGAGGGGAGATCTGAGCCATCTACGACGACGAACCACATGTGGAGCCCTGCTGTACGAACTCGCCACTTCCCCGAGGACAGAGGAGATCTTCTTCCAGGAGAGTCTTCGTCCCTTTGAGCTGGTGGGACCAACCAGTTCGCCTTTTTCGCCTTCCTGGATCGTCTCATGGTCAAACCGCCCATGCCAAGCACCTCGGCGGCCGGATAGCCACGCTTCACCACTACCGCGGATAAAAGGGTTGTACCTTTTAATTGGGAAACTTCCCTGGCAGTGCAACGACCTCCAGCTTTCCTCCACGTCGAGATCATCTCCTCCCCTGGATGAAGCCCCGACTTGCACCCACTGCCAGGAACCACTGCCCCCGCTGGAGCTTTCTCACCATTTCAGGTACTGTGTCCCACCTGGTCTCCCTTGCAACCGATTGTCCAAGGTGTCCCGTAAATCCTTGACTCTCTATCCTGGGGTGACCTCGGACCTGCTAACTTTACCTTTCTGAACCGATCCAACCTCTTGACTTTTCTGCAAAGACTATGAGTGCATTTCCACTGTGTGATCTTGGGCACATTCCGCCTTGCTCTCTCCAAGAGTGGGCCTGGCCTATGAACTTTTTGCTCTACAGTAGACCCTGCCTTTCTCGACTTGCTGTGGTTTCTTAAAAGTGTTGGTACTGTGTTATTTTCCTATTCTGCCTTTTCTCTCCCTTTTTAAACAAATTATTGGAGTGCCATCTACGGTTACGCGCTCACCTCTGTTTTGCTAAATAAGTGGTGTCTTAACCTAGACTTGTCGAATAATTAACTAGGGAGGTGTATATACTTACAGTGACTGTGTTTGAACTTGCTTGACATATTAGTGCCAGTGTATTTTTAAAAGTGTGTTTTTAAATAAATAATTATATACTTTATACCAAAGCTCTGGTCAGTGTTTGCTTGTGCTACTGTATTCTTAGCCCTGTTGTGTATACTCTATATACTGCCTAACTCTTCTTGAGAGAAGTCCGACTGCTCAGCCACAGCTACCAGGTAAATCTGGGTGGTGCGGACTGCTACCAATTGGGTTTACTGCTTACTCCTGTGGTCTTAAACTTTTTGCACTGGTCCATAAGGGAACTGCACAGGTTTCTGCCTAACAACGTTGAGAATATGTTATTGCAAGAGATAACAGACGGAGCACTCAGCCAGGGGTTCACAGTGGAAAGAGCGCATAGAGCCTTGGTCAAGAAACCGCCACCAGGCCTCCCCCCCCCCCACGGCCAATCTTTGCCAAGATATTGACCTAAAAAGATAGGGAGAAGTTCTTAGAGCAATTCCGTAAAGGAGGGATGATAAGCAGGGCATCCGCGACCATCACCGCGTACCAGATTATACTTTCTTGGTGCAGAGACAGCACCTGAATTATGTGGCGGTCAAGAGGAGGTTACGCCAAGCGGGTTACAAATATATGCTGCTGTATCCAGCAAAGATGAAAGTGTTCCATAAGAACAAAGCCCTTTTTTTGATTCACCAGAGGATGTGACTGCATGGCTGGATGCGAGCAACTGTGCGTCGGTAGCGGAAGACCAGACGGGGAGCGGAACAGAGAAGTGACCGAATAACTTTTCAGTGCCGCATTGTTGGACAAGTAGACGTTATGAGAGATAAGTACAGCATGTAAATACTGACCTTGGGACTAGATTATAATGATGAATATACTGAGATTGTAAGGAGGATTTGCACGGAAGCTCATATGTACTTACAGTGCAACACGCTGTTAGCTTAAAGAAGGAGACACGTGTTGCTGCGGATTAGCAGCTCCAGGAGACACGCTACCATCCCCCCGGAGGTAGTTTAGTTGGGATACTGGTAGAGAGGTATGCCCCTGCTGAGTACTGAGTATCGGTGACACAGAGAAAAAGGCTAGATGCGGGGTAGCCTGAGATCCAGGGATGGAGCTGGGCTACAGTTTGGGGAAGTTGGGAGGAGGAAAGGGGAGTTGTGGTAGCTAGAAGGGGAAGGGGGCCGGGAGTTGGGGGTGTTGGAAGGGGTCGGGTATGGGACAGTTTGGGAGAGGGCGGGGAGGGGTATTGGGGAAAACTAGGAAGCAAGCTTACACCTATAAATCACTGCGCATGGGGCGGAAGACAAGGGAGGACAGGGGCGGAACAGGGTATGGATTAGATGGGTGACCTCAAGATAGCGACCTGGAATGTCAGGGGGCGCAAGAATTATTTGAAGAGAAATAAGGTCATGATGTATCTTAAGAGACAGAGAATTGATATTGCTTTGTTACAGGAAACTCACCTGACCAGAGAAAAACTGGAGGTGGTGGGGAGAAAATGGAGAGGGACCACCATAGGCGCAACATATTCTGCATATGCCAGATGGGTAATTACGTGGATAGCACCACATGTCCCTTTTAAGCTATGACAGTCTACCATAGCGTCAGATGGGAGGATGGTGCTAATAAGAGGGCTAGTAGAAAATAGAGAGCTGAGCATTATCAACACGTATGCCCTGAACCAAGATGCTACCAGCTACTTCAGAACTCTATACAGTAAGATCAGCCCGTATATCGGGGGGGGGGGCAGTTTTATGGGGAGGGGACTTTAATTGCACGCTAGATCCCAGGGTTGACAGATCAGATGAGAAGATGGAGAGACCCCACCCCAGTAGCTAAAGCTCTGAAGACCCTGCTAGGTGATTTCCGACTAGTGGATGTATGGATGATGCATCACCCACAGGACAGGGAATATTCTCACTACTCTGCCCCAAAAAACCTGCACACTCGGTTGGACTACATATTTGCTGCACCGGAGTTGACAGGGGAACTAGTGCAGTCGGAGTACAAAGCGAGAGTCCTCTCAGACCATTCGCCATTGACTACAACATGGCAGTACTCGCTGCTCAGAGCGTGGATCCCGACATGGAGACTTAGAACCGAAGCTTTGAAAGACACAGTGTTCAGGGAGGACCTGAGGAAGGAAATAAAGGAATACTTTGATCACAACACCGGGAGCGTAGGATCGGCTGTCACACTATGGGAGGCATTTAAGGTGGTGGTGAGGGGGGCGGCAATATCTAAATCTAAAGGCCTACTGGGTGGTATAACACATGAGTTACATGAAGCAGAAAAGAAATTAGAGGCAATAATGCGCAAGGGTAGGCATTCCCCAGAGGAGGCTGGGACTATACAGCAGTTACAACAAGATTGCAGGGAGTGTTGGGAGAGATTATGCAACCTGAACTATAAAACATATGTTGAGAGGCAACACGCAGAGGGAGACACGCCGGGGAGGTTGTTAGCCTGGTTGTATAATAATGAAACCCCCAGACAAACAATTAGAGCGGTGCGGGGGAAGGATGGACAAATACTAGATACCCAGGAAGGAGTGAATAAAGGCTTCTTAGAGTTTGACCAGCAACTGTATGCGGATGTTAACGAGGGAGAGGAGATTGATGTGATGGAGACATTGAAGGACATTGCCTTCCCAAACTAGAGGCAGCGGAAAGGGAGAACTTAGAGGTCCCAATTACGCTAGAGGAATTAGAAGCAGTGATCAAACTCTTACCTACTAGTAAAGCCCTGCGGATGGATGGACTCCCTAGCGAGTTATACAAAACGTATAAGGCAGAGTTGCTACCCCCCATTACTAACAATGTTAAATGAGGCGCTAGACAGAGGGACGCTGCCGGAGTCTCTAAGGGAGGCAATCATCATTCCGCTCCTTAAGCCCAATAAACCATGCATGGACTGCGGATCTTATAGACTACTTTCCATGCTTAATCAAGACAGTAAGATACTAACTGCAGTGTTGGCAAATAGGCTGAGACCGGTTAGCAATAAACTCACATCCTGACCAGAGCGGTTATGTTCTGCATAGACGCATATCCGACAATCTTAGAAGGCACCATCATGTTATAGAACAGACGGAAAGGGATCCCCAGGATGTTGCAATAATTTAACTAGATGCGGAGAAGGCTTTTGGCTCTGTCAAATGTCCTTGGTTGATGGCGGCCTTATAGGAGAATTTGGTCGGGCCCGCGTACTTGTAGTGGGTCCAGATGCTGTACAGTAAACCACTGGCTTGAGTCAGGACGGGAGCGACCATCTCAGATCGATGGCAACTCAGTAGGCGCACTAGATAGGGATGTCCATGGTCTCTGATGCTGTTTATCTTAGCACTAGGACCCCTGGTGATTTACTTGAGACAACAATATGGGGTGGTGAGGATCAGCACGAAAGGAGGGCAACATCTGATATCAATGTATGCTGATGATATGCTGCTATATTTGAGATACCGTGAAGAGAACATACAATATATTCTGGAAGTAATGGAGCAATACATGGCACTGTCTTGTGTAACAGTGAAGCCCAAGAAATCGTGCATATTTCCCGTTGGTAGATATAAAGGGATAGCATGAGAGAAACTGCCGGTATTACAAATACAATGGGAGACCGAGACCTTTAGATACCTGGGGGTTGATGTATACCATGATGTTGAGGTCGAACACAAACAAACCACAGAGAAGGCGGTGGCTCACAATGAAAATAGCATGAGGTTCTGGGCCAAGCTCCCTTTGACCATGATGGGGAGAGTGGCACTGTAAAGATGGTGGTGCTGCCTAGGTTGTTGCACTACTTTGCGAATATACCATACATGATACCCAGGCAATTCTTTGTCAAAATCCAGAGCATATGTAGGGGGTTCATTTGGCACAATTCTAGAAATAGAATAGCATTATGGAAACTGCAAAACACGTATGAACAGGGGGGCATTAAACTGCCCAACTTTGAGACTTACTATCTGGCGGGCCAACTACAATATGTAGCGAGGTGGTTATCGGAAGACTCTATACCGGAGTCCAGATTGTGGAAGGCTGAATGTGCTCCGTTTTTCCTGAATGAATGAATATGGGTGCCAATATCGCAACGAGACGGGGGGACAAGAATGTTACATTTGGGATGGAAGATGTGGCGGAGGGCTTGCCGGGTCATGGAGAACCTGTTCCTCACAGATGCCACTAGAGGCACTGAAAGGAGTGGACGAGCAATTGAGGAAGATACTAAAGAAGCAATTGGAACCGGTTCGCATAGCAAAGCATGGGGATGTGTGGTGGGATGGGAAGGCGGTGGAGTTTGACAGACTGGTGGAAGACACCAGTTTACCCCAGGGACAGTACGTCACTTATACTAGGCTGGTGCGGCATATAAAAGACACCTAGTCAAAAACAGTGCTGGATGGACAGCCAGACACAGCCATAGAAACATTTTATGATGTGTTGGACGGAGGCCACAAGGTTTCCCCCGAATATATTAACGACTGATGTCAAGGGTGGGGAAGGATATGATCCAGCTGAGACGGGATTGGGAAGAGGAAGCCGGGGAATCCATAGAGTTGTGGGTGAGGGTACAGTGATACCACAAAAAACTGGCCAGGAACGTGAGGTTGCAACAAATCCAGTTATATGTTACTCAGAGTGTATATGACTCCTCAGAAGATAGCGAAGTTTAAGAATGCGGGAACACAAACATGTCCTAAATGTGGAGAGGAGAATGCTCTGGGACTGGTACATATGTTCTGAGCATGCCCAGAAATAATGAGATTCTGGAGGGAGGTAGCCCACCTTTTGGCCGGGAAAGAGAGAAGTCTGGAGGTGGAATCTATGTGGGTGTGCATGGTATTGTGGTTCCCTAGGCCGCGTAAAGTGAAACACGTAAGCAAACTCAAAGACCTGGTTTATATACTCGCTAAGCGCAGAATTGCTATGAGCTGGAAAGCAAGTAATAGACCGAAAGTAGAAGTTTGGTGGCATGACCTTCGGAAATGGGCGGATGTGGAAACGGTGATGTGGAGCGAAGCAGTAAATAGAGGTGGAGATGAAGAAGTGGAGACATTGACGGTCTGGAGGCTACTAGTAGCTACACTGTCTGGGTCTGACCAGGCATGCCTGGAGGACGATGTTCTTCAGGGGGAGCAGAAGGAGAGGGGCCCTCAGGAAGAGTGGTGGAAAGCAGGGATGTGGGGTAGGCTTGGGATAGGGGTGATGGGAGGGCAGTGGACACATCATGAAACTATACATGAGACTTGGAATGTATAATTGTTGTTCACCATTTGGTTTTCCTGTTGGAATTAATAAATAATTGTTTAAAAAAAATTAAAAAAAATAAAAACATTCAGAATCGTGCTGCAGATGTGTTTCCAGGGCACACAATTAAGAGGCAAGATATAGCAGGTTAGGTCTACCAGGAATAGCTGAATGCTCCACCTGTGCTACGTCAAGGAGTGGTTCTGAACATTTAAATGGGAGAGGGGTGGACAGAATATTTTGTAAAGACATGGGTGAACCGACTGCTCCAGTCCTAGCCCTTTCTTCCTTTCACAGAATACTGTTATCGGGGCAATTGTTTGATTGGTTCAACTGAAGAGAACCAATACAGCTCCTGCAATGCAATTAGTTGTTAAATAATCTTCAACACTCAAAATGTGCTTTTGTAGTACTGCGCGAAGTCCAAACCTGGACAATGCAAAAGAAGACTAGATGCATTTCATCCTAAAATGTTCCACCTGATTCATCAATAGCTAAGTCTAGTTGTTCCTATATGAATCTCTTGTCAAGTAGATCTGACCCCTAAACTCAGTGTCAGTTAGCTAACTAATCCAGGACACAAAAAACTCACACAAAAATGGGCACCTTTTGCACATAAGCAATGATTGTGCTGCACTGTCAGTACTCTCATGGGTCCTCTTTTGTAGGATCAGATTTACTCCTGTATCTGTGGGGATACTGTTGGTCTTTAGGTAACTCCATTGAACACCCAAGCAGAGGAAGTCTGTGCCTACCTGCGTCTAGAACTGGAGCCAATAACATGCTGACAGATGGGCCAGTAAATTATCTGGTGCCCCAATGTGAAATTTGAAGGCAAATGTGTTACACCATCCACTGGTCACCTTACCCGTGCAGCCACTAAGCCCTCCATCTCAGGTCTTAATCTGCCTTCACCTTCTAACCTCATGTCCTCACTCCCTCAAGCAGCGTGGCTCTACAACAAGAACACACGAGGGCATCCAGCGCGCTATGGTTTTACTCACTCATTGCAACGTTGGCAACTGCCCTGGCATCTTGGAGACAGTCGACGGAGACGTCAGCCCTTTTCTTTGCTTTATCACGCCCCCAGGAATACCCGGCAGCGTTCTTGAAAACTTGGGTCATGTGACAAGGAAACGTGCTACATCAGTCACATGATGGGGTCATATGACACTCCTAGTCCCCTTTAAAATCGGAGAATGAATGCTCATTCTGTGCTTCACAGCTGACCCAATCAGGCACTGTTCGGCGTTTTCCTGTCTCCACATCTTGATTCTGGACTACGGACTGTTCTTCTTGGATTCCTCTGTCAAGCCCTTGGATACTGTTTTGCTCTGCTGTTTCAGGACCTTTGAACTGTGTTTTTGGATTCCTTTGGATTACCCCTAGTTTCGATGAACTTGGCTGGCTTTTGACCTTGGAACTCTTAACGTACTGTTTTCGGATTTCCTCTTCTGTTACCTTTTGCAATACCCTTTCCATACAGGTCTTGCAGTGCCTATTTCTACAACAATCTACGCCTACCCGCTGCCGCTTGCCACACTCTGCAGCCACACGGAACACCTCCATTCTCATCTGTGCTCTTCCCGTCCCCAGACCCTTGCTAAACCCCTTGATATTTGTTACCTCGCTATTCAGTGTATTGTTTGCCATTGTACTGACCCATTGCTTGCTTTACAGCGGTCGAGGGGTCACCGGTGTTCCTGGCGTTCTTCGGCACTCAAAAAACCTGTGGCCTCAAGGATCGCTCAGGAAGTTATTGGTATCTTTCTGAGTGGAACTTGTGGACAGAGGCCCCATAATCTTCACGACCATCAAGTCATAACAGACTGTGAAGCCTACAGGTCGTTCAGATTATGGAGGCATCGGCTGGGGACCCCGTGGCCGCTCTACTGCAAGCAGTTACTACCTTGAGGGCCGATATGGCCGCAGCCACCACGGTGTTACACAACCGCCTTGACTCCCTTCAGAGTGCTTGCCATCCCCTACCTCCTGATTCCGAATTTGGGGACCCCACACCTCCAACCCCTGGTCCTTCTGCCACCCCTTCCACCTCTTCCATCACCACACCAGTAATTACTTCCACTCCTTTTCCTTTAGCACCCCCTGAGATATTCCAGGGAGACCCCAGGAAATTCCGTACATTTCTGAATCAATGTAAATTACATTTCCTTTGTAGACCTTCAGCGTTCCCTGATGCACCTGCCAAGGCTGCGTTTTTGCTTTCCCATTTGTCTGGCGTTGCTGCCACATGGGTGAACCCATTACTTGAAAACAATCATCTAGCCCTTTATGACTTTGACCTGCTAGTGACTGAAATGTCTAAGGTTTTTGACACCAGACACAAAGCTCAATCCAGAGATTTGGAATTACTAGATCTCTCTCAGGGGAAAAGCACCCTTATAGAATACATAAAACGATTCAACCAGTTAGCGGCAGAAAACATCCTGGCCCGAAAACGAGAAGGCTGTAGTGTTTTACAGAGGTCCAAGTGGCTCCATTAAGGACGTTTTGGCAGTGGTGCCGTCGCTTCCGACTCAGTACTCTGATCTGGTTGACCTAACACTCCAGTTAGACGCTCGACGCACCGAGCGCAAGGCAGAAGTCAGATTCTCAGGTACACAGTTGTCGGTTTCTTCTGATGTAGCCAGCAAACCCATGCAAGTGGGTGGAATACGTAGCCCTATAACTATGACGGAACGAGAAAGGCAGAGAACCGACAACGCTTGCTTTTACTGTGGACTTAATGGACATTACGTCAAGACTTGTCCACGCCGCCCAAAGCAAAAGAATCCGGGTTTTCCCACTGCTCGTCGCTGAATATGGGGTCCAGAACGAGTTCTCCACAGTCCCCCTCTTCTTCTTCTCCTCTGGCATTTGGGCCTATTAGACCAGTCACAGTCCACGCCTTATTAAAGCCTACTCCTGACACAATGCACACCGTTCAGATTATCATTGATTCCGGGGCCACTGGCTGCTTTATCGGCATACAAATGGCTTATGCCTTGAACCTTCCACTAGTTACCAAGGAGTTTCCCAAGCCTGTACAGGCTGTGAATGGGACTTTGTTAGGGAGAATTATCTCTTTAGGCTGAATTTCCTAACCTAGTGAGTCCCCCAGCAGCTTTGCTGGATTTCTGGAGTTTGTTTTTTTCTCCTGCCAAGAGTGAGACTCTTTCTCCCACTCTTGGACATGATTTATGGTGTTCCTTTGACTGTTAATGTGTTTTATGGGCTATGGTGTCCTTTACTCCATAGGGTCTCATGTGTTTTGACTATGTGTGTTACACAGCACCCTCTGTGCAGTAACACAGGGGTGTCATAGTGACGCCCCACCATAGACTGCATACCCTGGGACTGACTACCGTCTCCCAGGGCATGTAAAGTCACCATTGGCTTTACTAGTCACAAATTATTAACAGAAACCAGTACAAACCATCATATTGTGGACGTACTGGTCAGGGCAATTCGATTGCCCCGGGGTCTGTTAGTCGAGGGGGCACGTCTCCGTCCCCCCTGATCGAGTTTTGGATGGTGGCAGTAGATACTACTTTTTATATTCGACCGCGAATATATCCCTATGGGATTTTCCCATTGTTCGAGGCTACCAACTTTAATTATTTAATTCTCATAGCCTCGAACATACCGCCGGTTTATTTAATTAATATTAATTCGCCGGTCGGTATTTTTTGCCAGGACTCGATTCTAAAATGGTGTTTGGGTTCTCTTCTGTGACTCCAACCCAAGTCGAGCCCTTTGTTCCACTTTTTGGCGGGCTTCTCCACAGAAGCCTCCAAAAGTGGTGCCACTCTGTCTGGGTACCACAGGAGGTGCGGGAGGGGGTTTAGGCCCCTTGGACTGAGTTACCTTGGTAACTCAAGTCGCACTCTTGTGTGATTGGCCCAAGTGGTGAGCCGGCTGGCTCACCACTTAGCATGTTTGATTGACAGCTAGGCTGAGTGAATGGGGGTATGCTGCATAAAAGCAGGGCTTTGGGGACTGGAACTTCAGAAGTCGCCACAGGACCCGAGAATCCGACGAGGGAGAAGCTGAGCCGACCTACCACGACGACACCACCGGTGGAGCTCTGCGGAACCAACTCACCACTTCCCGACGACAGAGAAGATCTCCCGGCTGGAGAGGCTTCTTCCCCTGACTGGTGGGCACAACCAGTTTACCTTCTTTCTTCGCACCCCAGACCGGTTTGTGGTCGAACTGCCCGTGCCAAGCACCCCGGCAGCCGGATAGCCACTCACCACTGAACCGCGAATCAACGGACCGCTCCTTGTACCTGAGAAACTCCGCGTCTGGTTTCTTCCCTGGCAGTGCAACGGACTCCCGTCTTCCTCCACGACGAGATCCTCTCTTCCCCCAGACGAAGCACTGACTTGCATCCGCTGCCAGGAACAACTGTCCCCGCTGGAGTGCTCTCACCACTTTAAGGTACCGTGTCCGCCAGGCCTCCCTTTCTAAAGATTGCTACAAGGTAATAATAACCCCTTAACCTTCTGGACTGGGCTGGCCATCTTGACCCTCTAACTGGTCCCTTTCTTTGGTCCAACTCCTTTTTGAACCGTTACAAGACTGCAACCATGTGACCTTGGACACATTTTGTTTGATCCTCTTAAAGTGGATCCGGCCTATTGAACTCTAACTTCACGGTTTTACTTTGCCTTCCTCTCTTGTTATGTTCTTGTAAAAGTGTTGGGATCTGTTTCAATTTATTCTCTGCTTTTCTCTCCCTTTTAAAAACGAACTATTAGAGTGCCATCTACGTCAAGCGCTCACCGCTGTCTGAAAATAAGTGGGGGCTTTACTTAAGACTTGTCTAATATTCTTTTAAGGGAGTGTATATCTTTTAGTGACCGTGTTTTTCAATTGCTTACCATTAGTGCCTGTGTGTTTTTCTAGATGTGGTTTTAAATAAATAATTATATCTCTTTTACACCAAGCCCTGGTCAGTGTTTACTTGTTCTACTGTGTTCTCTTGACCTATTGTGAATACTCTGTATACTGTCTAACTCTTCTTGAGGGAAGTCTGACTGCTCAGCCACAGCTACCAAGTGAATCCGTGTGGTACAGACTGCTACCAAGTGGGTTTACTGCCAAACACCTGTAGTCTTAAATCTTTTGCAGTGGTCCCAGCGGGAACTGCACAGGTTTCTGCCTAAAAGACTTCCCTTGCTTCTGGACCTATTCGACAACAGACTGCTCCCATGGAAGTAGTCATCCAGGAAACACACAGGGAAACACTTGCCTTTGACCTCATAACCACTCCTCAGTTTGGTATTATTCTCGCAATCCCTTGGTTTAATAATACATAATCAGCTAATCAATTGGGGTACTGGTCAGGTCTGTTTTGAATCCGAAGTTTGTCAACATATTTGTCTTATCGAGAGAGAGGAGGTAATCGATACACCTGCTGCAGCGTTGGGTGCAGTAGCACATCTGACCCGATCCGAGACTGATGAACACCACTCTTCCACTTCGCACATGGTTGGTGCTGTTCTTTCCAACATACCTCCAGTTTATCACAAGTTTTTGTCAGTCTTTGACAAGGGCACCGCAGAGAGTTTACCTCCACACAGACCCTAAGATTGCCACATAGATCTGGTGCCTGATGCTCAGATCCCCAAGGGCCGAATCTATTCTTTATCACCAGTAGAGGATAAAGCCTTGAAAGAATACTTGCAGAAGGCATTACGTTTAGGCCACATTCGGCCCTCTTCCTCGCCTGCTGCATGCCCTATCTTCTTTGTTCCTAAGAAAGAGGGGGATCTTCGCCCCTGTGTAGACTACAGACGTTTGAACGCCATCACTATCAAAGATAGATACCCAATACCCCTCATCTCTCCACTCTTGGATAGATTAACACACGCCTCCATCTACACTAAATTAGATCTCAGGGGAGCATACAACTTGATATGTGTCCGCAAAGGGGATGAGTGGAAGACAGTGTTTCCACCCGACAGGGTTTATTTGAATACCTGGTGATGCCCTTCGGTTTGTGCAACGCCCCTGCCACCTTCCAGCGGTTTATGAATGAGGTTTTTGGGGACATTCTGGACAGTTATGTGGTGGTCTATTTGGACGACATTCCGATCTTTTCCTCCTCTTTAGACGAACACATCCTTCACGTCCAAGAAGTCCTATCCCGTTTGCGCAAAAATGCGCTATTTGCCAAGCCTGAGAAGTGCCAGTTTCATACCAAAGAAGTAGAATTTCTGGGTTTCCACATTTCACCGGGTGGATTGACTATGAATCAGTCTAAAGTACGAGCCGTTTTGGAATGGCCGGTCCCGGTAAACTTTAAGTCTTTACAGTCTTTCCTGGGATTTGCCAATTTTTATCGACAATTCATCCCTGGTTTTTCTACTATAGTAGCACCATTAACTAAATTGACCAGTTCACGTGCCCCATTTATCTGGACCCCCGAACATCAAGCCGCTTTTGAGTCCTTGAAATCTGCGTTTACCTAAGCTCCGGTACTACAACACCCAGATCCGGAGTTGCCATTTGTGGTTGAGGCAGACGCATCACCCTTTGCTTTGGGAGCGGTATTGTCACAACCCTGCCCAACCTCTGGTCATTTACACCCAGTAGCATACCATTCACGCAAGTTTACATCTACTGAGACCCATTATACAGTCACCGAAAAGGAACTCCTGGCGATTAAAGATGCATTTCAGGTATGGAGGCTCCATTTGAGGGGGGCCAAACACCAAGTCATAGTTTTCACTGATCATAGGAATTTGCAGGATCTCGCATCCCTCAAATGCGTCAACAGTCGTCAGGTGCGTTGGCACTTATTCTTCGCAGCCTATGACTTTGTTGTGAAACACCATCCTGGTCTGTCTCATGGTAAAGCAGACGCTCTATCCCGCTCTCCTGGAGGGGTGTCGCTTCCGGTCTTCCCAGAAATGGTGCTTGACCACGGGCGTGTAGTATGCTTATGCACTCCTTCGCCTCCTCTGTTGTCAGCCATACGCACTTGGGCTTCCCAACATCCACATCAGTTAGCAGAATGGGATCCCGTTTATAACAATGGTCTACCTTTTGTTCACAACAGGTTGTTCCTACCCTCTAGTGACACTCGAAATCTAGCTATGGAATAGTCTCATGATGCTGCCATCCATGGCCACCCAGGACAACAGCGTACTCTGGATCTACTTAAACGATGGTGCTGGTGGCCTTCGATGCGGCGTGACGTTGAGCATTATGTCAATACATGCTCAGTGTGTGCCCAGTGTAAGCCCCGTAGGGGTCGCCCCTTGGGTCTTTTGCCGATTCCCCCCAGACACAGGCATACCCTTACAATGGATTTTGTGACTGATCTCCCTCGTTCGCAGGGTTATGATACAGTATGGGTTGTAGTAGACGCCTACACAAAGATGGCTCGCTTTATTCCTTGTTCTGGTATACCCTCTGAACCTACATTGGCAAACCTGTTTTTCAAGTCCATTTTTTGTTTGTTTGGGCTCACTACGGTCTTGGTTTCTGACAGAGGTTCACAATTCGCGTCCCGTTTCTGGCATGCGCTCACTAAATTATTGGGTATTGATGCACGATTTTCCTCTGTTTACAATCCAGAAACCGACGGCCAGACAGATATGGTAAATCAGGCCATGGAACAATATTTACGCTGTCTTTCACTAAAACATCAGAAATCATGGGTACACCTGCTACATCTCGCTGAATTCGCCCATAACAACTGCTTGCACTCTTCTACTGGCTTTTCTCCGTTCTACTCCCTTTATGGCCAACACCATTGTACATTGCCCATTCCCGATTATGCATCCTCTTGTGCTCCTGCTGCCTCATCTTGTGTTCGCAATTGGCCATGGTTCATGCCCAGACTCTTGCCCATCTGCAGGAAGCTCAGTTGGCGATGAAAGCTTCAGCCGATAAGAAACGGGTTGCTGCTCCTGTTTACCATGTGGGGGACCGAGTTTGGCTGTCGTCCCGCTATCTACACTTGCCTGGCTGTCGCAAATTGCTTCCCAGGTTTGTTGGTCCTTTCCAGGTGTCTGGTGTCCCGAGTCCTGTGGCTTATCGCCTATCCCTTCCTTTAACCTGGAAGGTCCATCCAGTTTTTCATACTTCCCTCCTGAAACCATGCCCTGGTCCTACGCGCCTGGTCTCTCACCCTGCCCCTGTGTCACTGGATGACCCTGATGTTTATGGGTTACGGTCCTGAGGAGCGCTCTTGGGTTCCTGCCCGGGATGTGCATGCCCCTCGTTTGGTGGCCCAGTTTCATTGAGATTTTCCTGCTTGCCCACGGGGTCGTGGGCCTTTGGGGGGGGGGGGGCTCTGTTACACCATCCACTGGTCACCTTACCCGTGCAGCCACTAAGCCCTCCATCTCAGGTCCTGATCTGCCTTCACCTTCTAACCTCATGTCCTCTCTCCCTCAAGCGGCATGGCAGCGGCTCTACAACAAGAACACACGAGGGCATCCAGCGCGCTATGGTTTTACTCACTCATTGCAACGCTGGCAACTGCCCTGGCGTCTTGGAGACAGTCGACGGAGACGTCAGCCCTTTTCTTTGCTTCATCACGCCCCCAGGAAGACCCAGCAGCGTTCTTGAAAACTTGGGTCATGTGACAAGGAAACGTGCTACATCATCAGTCACGTGATGGGGTCATATGACACTCCTAGGCCCCTTTAGAACCGGAGAAGGAACGCTCATTCAGTGCTTCACAGCTGACCCAATCAGGCACTGTTCGGCGTTTTCCTGTCTCCACATCTTGATTCTGGACTACGGACTGTTCTTCTTGGATTCCTCTGTCAAGCCCTTGGATACTCTTTTGCTCTGCTGTTTCAGGACCTTTCAACTGTGTTTTTGGATTCCTTTGGATTACCCCTGGTTTCGATGAACTTGGCTGGCTTTTGACCTTGGAACTCTTAACGGACTGTTTTCGGATTTCCTCTTCTGTTACCTTTTGGAATACCCTTTCCATCCAGGTCTTGCAGTGCCTATTTCTACAACAATCTACGCCTACCCGCTGCCGCTTGCTACACTCTGCAGCCACACGGAACACCTCCATTCTCATCTGTGGTCTTCCCGTCCCCAGACCCCTGGTAAGCCCCTTGATATTTGTTACGTCGCTATTCAGTGTATTGTTTGCCATTGTACTGACCCATTGCTTGCTTTACAGCGGTCAAGGGGTCACCAGTGTTCCTGGTTCCTGGCGTTCTTCGGCACTCAAAAAACCTGTGGCCTCAAGGATCGCTCAGGAAGTTATTTGTATCTTTCTGAGTGGAACTTGTGGACAGAGGCCCCATAATCTTCACGACCATCAAGTCATAATATGATATCCACATTTTCTCTGACAAGCTCACTAATGTTTTTCAAAGGTTTTCTAGATCCAGTGTTCTGCTGTGTATGTGCTCCATGAGTCCTCTATTGCAGGCTCGGTTTAGTCCTACTACTGAGCATGCTGTTGGCGTTTTCCCCAAAAGAGAGCGCTGTGTTCACACCTCCAAATCAAAAACAAATACATTTAAAAATTCAAAAATATAAGCCATTTAGGTAAACTTAAAATTGAAAGAATTACTTACTTTTGCTGCTCCTGCATCATATGAAGCTGTTCGAGTTTGGTTTTATGTTCTGCCTCCAACTTACTAAGCATATCCTTTATCACTGACATGAACGAAGTAAACTATAACAAAGAACATTGGAAAGAAATCAGATTTGTATTTATACCACTGTACTCATTTGAGCATGAATTTCACAATAACTGTTGTAGTTGCTTTTATTAATTAACATTTACTTTCACTGCATACTTCTGCTGTAGTTTATTAGTCCAATGTACAATTTCAAAGACACAGTTTAATGGTCTGTGACACAATCGTCGGTTTTAGGCTTAAGCTACTGACCAAGGTGCTAGACCAAAGATGATGTATTCCACAACTTCAAACAAAACAATTTGGTTAACATCATGTCTGCTGCCATTATGTTTGTATATTCAAAGATGTATATTAGTGTTAAAGTTATTGAATCTCATCTAAAAGACAACATTTCATATACTAAAAGGATGTCTGAAACTATGGGGCTGCGCAGAAGATTAAGCATCAGTACAATGATATAAGGTAGCAGAGAGGGTTTTAGTTCCTTTAGGTCGAGCAATGATGCATGAGAAAAAAGATATGTAGTACAAATGATTGGTTTATTTAGTGTTAAGTCAGGGAATGGAAGGTCTATAGGAATGAAGAAAATGTGCACAAATAATAAGGACGTTTCTAAAGAGAATAGTGGCAGGGAAGGAAAAACACAAAGTGGAATATTTCTCAGGTTCAAAACCTCCAGTGGCGTTTCTCCAAACCAAAGTTCCGACCTAGTCTTAAGAGTGCCTGCCCCCAAAGGATATCCTAGTCAACAAAGCAATGTGGCCAACAGAAAGTTCAGAAATCTAATCGTAACGGGTCCTTAGCATCCTGGCTATCTTAAGCTAAAAGTCAAATGTTCCAATTCCTGGTCAACAAGAGTTCACAAAACCCATTCTGCAATGTCCAGCCCTAATCTAGAACACAAAAGTAAGGAATTACTCCTGGGATGGTTATTCCAGGGTTAATTCACAGTCTGGACACTTTTTCAGTCTTCCTGATGACATTGCTGTAGACCACTCACAGGTTTCTGGATTCCCACGCTTCCCTTTGAAGAGTCACCTTGGTCCCAGTCTTCAAGCTTGCACTAGGTATTCCTTCAGCAGTACTTTCTGCATGGTTGTGTGTATCCCCAATCTCTGGTACTTCATGTATCATCCATAAAGGCTCCCTCCCATACTACAGGTTCTGATTGTCATGACGGATATATCTCATTATGCCCGTGTTCAGGTCTCAAACTTTGATTCGCACGGTTATTCACTTATACACGTCTCTCTCAGAGCTTGGGTTTCTCCCAGAAGACACTTGTACAGGTCTCTCCTTGGACAGTGAGTTTTTCTCTGCATTCTGTAAGGGTTCAAGAGTAAGACACAGTAACAGGTTTTGTGTTAACTTTGAACTTTTATTTATCATAAAAGCAAAAGGGGGTTGGATAAGTCCTCTGTCCATAGCCCTAAGAGGGGTACCCCCTTTAACACAACTAAGGAGCGTCCGTGTCAGGATGTTAACAAATAAATCGCCCTGTATTCAAAAACCCTAAACTGACCCATACACGCTAAACTAAATATGAGCTGAAAATGGGTATTTCTCTGTGCTATAGACTTATGTATAGCTTCCTCTTGCAGTTTCAAACAAAGTTCAATGGTGCAGAAAAGAAAAGAAATATAGTTCCACCAGGAAAATTGGGTTTTCCCTTCCCCTATGTTTCGCCTGGTTTTGCCACAGATATTCCGTTACTCTTCAAAATCAAGTCACAATCTTTAAGAAGAATGGCTCTTCCCCTTTTCACTACTTCAGTTTGTCCACCAATGATGGATTCCTTATTATTCACAAAATTGGGGGTTGGGCAGGAGTTTCGTTTTCCTCTTCCCCCTGATTCACATTTAATGTTCTCTTCTCTCTATGTTTGGATATAGTCACAGCTCCAATTTGCTCAAGGGGGAAAACCCTTCCCTTTTGCCTCCTCAAAAGTACACGATTCTCTTGAATCAAAGCATATTTCACAACATAGTTCTCTTGAATCCTTTAAGGGGTACGAGTCTTCCCTTTTCTGTTACACACTTTCATACATAGAGGTTTTGACCACTGAGTTTTCTCAATCCTCCTTCCTTTCCCCTGGTATATGCTCCTACCAGGGGTACTGTTCTTTGTTCCTGAAAAAGGAGTATAAAACCTCACGTTCTATCCTTTACCTTGTTACCCCTGGTTTATTTGCCTGCTTGGGTGTTGTCACTTTCTTGTTTGGGTGCGAGTCCCAGACTCACTGTTTGCCTGGGTTCACTAACCTGCCAGAGCTTCTCCGCTCTTTTTTCAGTTTCTCTTTTATCCAGTTCACAACACTTCTCCAATATTGGGTCACTGACCCTTTCTTATTAACTCCACTGCCTTTATTTAGGCTCTTCCTCTCAACAATGTTAATATCAGTAATAATTGCTCTGCCTTTACTTAGGCTCTTTCTCTCAGTAATGTTAAAAAAAATGGCACTGTCTTTATTTAGGCTCTTTCTTTTAACAATGTTCGTATCAGTAATAATTTCACTGCCTTTACTTAGGCTCTTTCCAGCAGCAATGTTCGTATGCAATTGCACTGCCCTTACTTAGGCTCTTTCTCTCAACAGTATTCGTTTCGGTAATGAATTCATGGTCTTTACTTGGGCTCTCTCTCGTAATAGTCGTGCACGGCATTCGCCAAGAAGTGCCCCGGTAGCTTGCTCATTCTCCCAGGGCCTACCGGCGGCTGTGTGGAGGGTCTCAAGCGTTCCTTGTGTTTTACCAGTGTTTGCACTCCTGGTCAATTGACTGGCAGTGTGCCTTGTGAGTTGTTTGCTTCCTGCTTTGCCTTCTTCTGTGTTCGGCAGCTCTGGCTGCCCAAAACAGAAAAGCAGTGAACTTCTCCCGACCTACTTCCTCTGCACACTATGCTCGTTAGCCTCTGCACTGCGCTCTGCCATCTGCTCGCCTTCGGCGTCGCTCACAGTGTCAGCATCCATCAGGTGCCTCTCCAGTCTCTGTGTCTCTCGTTCTCCTGAATTTGCTTCAATTGTGTCCTTTTTAAATGTCCCAGTCTTTCTCTGCAGTTTCCAATGACTAGAACGCAACATTGGCTTACTGTGTCTAGTCATCCTCATTAGTCCATCCCACTTCCTCGTGGGGTGGGGAGGTAAATGAGGTTCTGGGCTCGAAAGACCTGGTAAATCAGTATCCGTATTACAATACGCCATGTAGAAATGTTGCACTGGCACATGGTTGTCACTAAAAGCTAGGAGTCAAGAGTTGTCTTTTTCTGTCGCCCTGGAGTTTTTCCTCTCCCACATGGTCCTCTCACAGAGAGCCACCCCCAGCGACGGAGTTCGGTAGTTTCTGCCTTTCACTGGCCATGTAAAAGAGGCTTCCTTCCAGGGAAACAGTGACAAAGCTGTCAGTCGTCACAATTCTCTTTAGTAGGTGTCATCTAGATATTTGTTTCTCAGTATTCCCTTGCACAGATCTCTCCAAGACCTTGGTGCTCAGGATTTATTTGAACAGTTCTCTCCTAGAAATTGAGTTTCTCTCAGTGTCCATTCCTTCGGGTCTGTCTTGGTAGCACTGGACTGAACCATTGAGTAGCTGAGGGCTCAATTACACCCAAGTCCAACATTGTTGCGACTCTGCCTGCATGTGTATCTTAACGGTGTCTGACACCCTGTAGCATCTGCTTTTGACAGGTACACTGTCACCAGGGTCAATATCATGCCCACACCATGGGGTGAGGCCTGATGTTAGTGACAACAGAGGGGCATACTGCAAGAGCAAAGCCCTGCAGGTCCTCTGCTGCGCTGGTGTCAGATCTGGAGAGAGATGCACTCCAGCCACTGATCCACCATGAGGGTCGGTATGCAGCAAATCAGGAAGGGGCTCACTCTCATCCTTGTCTTGCTTTGAAGTTAGCAACAGGCATGACACTTCTTCTCTACTGTGGAATGGCTTGAGCCTGGTGACATGTAAGACCTGAGGGGCTACCCCAGGAATACCTATGTCATCCATATAGTTCACTTAACCCATCCTGGAGATTATCCTGAAAGGACAGTACACTTATCTACCAAAGCTTGAAGCTTGGTGGGCTCCATCACAAGGATCTCCTGGCCAGGAGTCCTGTCCACTTGGGAGGCCATAAGGTCATGCCAGTATTTGTTCAATTATTGGCTGGCCTTAGGATTGGCTGATGGCTGGCCCATCATCTTTGCCATTCTCCTACTGAGGCTTAATACTTAGTCCCCCACTTGTATGGCAAGACCTGGAGGTGTGGCTTCCAAGCCTGCTGTTACTAAGGCAAGGGGGGGCCCTCACTGGAAGTCCAAAAAGGAAATCAAAGGGGCAGAAACCAATACTCTCTTGAGGCACCTCCCCCCACAGACAAACAGCAGGCATGGTGGGAGGCAATCCCATTTCCTCCTTAGGGGCTCTTCCAAATCACCCAATAAGCCTTTGAGAGTTTTGTTTAACCTCGCAGCCAGACCATTGGTCTGAGGGTGGTAGGATGTAGAGAACGTGTAAGTTACACAACATTCCTTCCACATAGCTTGCATGTAACTAGATAAAGTTGGTTCCTCTGTTGGAAATCGCCTCTTTAGGAAAACCAACTCTGGTGAAAATGCACATTAGAGCCCTGGCAACCACCTTGGCTGTTATGGTTCGAAGGGGTATAGTCTCAGGGTACCTGGTGGCATGTTCTACCAGGATGAACCTGTGTCCACCTGATAAGATATGGCATTTATAACGCGCCTACACACAAGTGTTTCAAGGCGTGACCAATGATGTAGGAGGGTCCTGATGTAGGAGGGTCTAGGGGAACCAACAATGTTGATGCCTACACTCTCGCATTGCTGCAGGAAGGCAATGACACTGTCTCCAGTCTTGCCAGACAACTGGCAAGTGGGGCAGGACTTGCAGTGGGCTTCCACTCCTACTCCTACTCCTACTCCCATCCTGGGCCAATAAAAGTGGGCTGAGAGCCTTTGCTGTGTCTTCGTAATGCCACAATGACCAGCTAAAGGCACCTCATGTGCTAACAGCAAAAGAAAGGGCCTGTATACCTTGGGCACAACCAACCTCTTGAATGCACCAGGTTCAGGCTCAATGGGCTCACTGTACAGAAGTTCAATCTACCAATAAATCTTAAAAGACCTAGGCACTTCACCTTGTGCCTGGGTCTGTTTCCTCAGACCCTCAAGAGAGTGGCACTCTCTATGACCCTTACAAAAATCCGCCCTAGAGGGCCCACCTTCAGCCAACAAGCACTGGAGGTCAGGGTGATACTCTGGGGTGAGTACCTCTCCCTGAGGAGGATCCTCTGGCTCCTCTCCCTCAAGGGTTGAAGAGCAACTAAGGCTTAAGCGCTCAGGTGGTGATGCAGGCTGGTTCTCAAGTACAGTGAATCCCCAAGTCCCCACAAAGGAATGACCACACGATGTTAGGTGATAAGACAGCTTATTGATATAAAATAAGATTCAGATGTATATACACATAAAAAACACACTTTGTACTTTGGGAACACTATCTTAATACTGGCAACAATATATATATACACTATGTGGTATCACACTATACTTTGATTCATTAAAAATGTACCAAGTGCTGACAGTTGAGAATTTCTAAGCAAGGAGTAACTTCACAGACCAAGGAAGAAAGGCAGATTAGTTTAGAACATAGGAAGTCAACTTTATTTAGACTCAATAGTAATAATGGGTGAGGATCCCCCGCCCCCAACCTGGGCAACCTGAAAGGGAAAAGTTAGGTTGCACATTATCTTGTAAATTACATCCAGTCCAAAAATGCTCTCCTTTTCTTCAAAAGGTCCCAACACCCCAAAGTATCTGGGATGCCAAAGAACTGGATCCAAGATGATTCTTGGACCCTTGGATGATTCCGGAGGCTGGAAGAGGCTCTAACTCGCCACAGCACCATTGGTGCCTTGGCAGGCGAACTGGTGGAGATTCTTGGCTTTATTTGACAGGTCCCTCAAGGATGGACCCCCTTTGGAAGGAGTCGCTGGGACGTCAATGTCAAGAGAAAAGAAGGAACCAGGCAGTGTCAGAAAGGTAGCCCTTTCGGTCTTCGCTGTGGTATCCGTTGGGGGGTGTTACTCCAGCTTTGGATGTTCCATGAAGGTGAAAGTTGCTGTGGACCTCAACAAGGCCTGGCTGAAGATGATGAGGCCCTTGAATGACTTTCAGTGACGACGGGTGCAGTGGCAGAAGTAGGTGTCAGGCGTCAGGATTTTGTGGTTTACCGACGTTTGCTTCTTCGGTGCTGCAACCCTAGCATGGACCTCTGGATAGCTTAGGGTGACCTGGACTCATCCACTGGACTTGACTGCGGACCCTCACCAAGCCTGGACAGTCGGGACATCATCTTCGCATTCTGGTGGTGGGAAATCCACCGGTGGACACTCCTCGGCACACAGCGACCCAGGACCTTCTCCGGCATGGAAAAGTGGTTGGATGTGGTGGCAGAGAAGTCCCTTGAAGGATTCTTCTCTCAAATGGAACCCTCTTAGCTCTGGGTGTTGAGCAGTACTATGCCAGAGTACCCTCTCTTCTGGGCGATATGCAGCAATCTGGCTTCCTGTGGTCACAAACACTCCGCCAGACCCTGGGCGAAAAGACTGGACTTCTTCGGATCGAGATGTCCAAGCATTCCTCTTCTGAACTTACGAAGATCACTTGTCCAGGAGTTAGGCACACAGAACTGGCTTTCAGGGTACTTTGGAAGAAGAGCAGAAGTTGCATGATGGTCCCTCGTAGCTCGGAAAGAGTCTGCTTATCCAGGTCCTCTCCTGATTCCGTCCTTGGGTCAGCTCAGCAGTCTTCGGATTCCTTGAAGAAATGCAGCTGCAGAAACTTTCCTCCGAATGGACACAGGATTCAAGCTTCAGACTTCAGCTTCAGAACAAATTGGTGAGTGACGGGTCCCTAGTTATACACATTTGATCCCCATTCACTCAGGCTGAGCCAGGCTCTCTCAGCCAATCATACACTTGTGCATTCCTGCAGCCAGGCAACCAATCAGGCTCACAGGCACTTGGGTCATTCGCCCAAACCAGACACCCATAACACAGAATGTGGATTGGAGTGAGCCCACAGCTTTTCAGAGCACTACACTTCATTCACTCCAGTTTCAGTCAGGGCTGGCCCAAGCATTGTGTCACACAACGAAAACCAGACACCCACAACACAGAATGAGAGTGGACTTCTTACAGGTCCCACCGCAAGGGTGAACCCACAACACAGCCCCTGGGAAGGCTCCAGACAGTCTGGCAGGAAGCAGCCCCAGAGCCATATATGGTTCTTCCACCCAACAGCCAGCCAGGGAGAAGTGGACAGAGTCAGGGCTTCCTAGGACTTTGGAAAAAAAGGGGTAAAGGCAATACAAACCAAGAGATTACAGTGGCCATCTTGCCTTTGTTCAGGAATCCATTGATTCCTATGGCAAGGCATGGGTGTCCTAAAAATTGAGGACACGCAGAGCCACTGTAAAGTCACCATGTAGCTGCCACCAGCCCATACCCTGTACTGTGGGCAGCACACAGGTACACACAAACACACACAAGGGGTATCAGGGTGTACCCCCACCCATGGGTGCCATAAGGGTATGCCATGGGTGGTGTTCACCAAAAGGAAACCTTTAGAGCTGCACTGCCAGAGGTTCAGGCTGGACCTCAGAGGCAGAAAACACACCGAGAAGTGCTAGGACAAGTACTAGGAGGCCCTGTCCCTCCAAGATGAATTTCCAGCAGCATAGGTGGTCCAACTGCCTCGGCAAGAAGCAGTGAGGAACACATCCTTGTGCTCCCATTCTGTTTCTGCTTCTGCTGGGCTCAACAAGCCTATTTAAAAGCACCATAGTGGTTTTGCTGTTTGCACCCTAGCGATTTACTAGGGCACTAGGGATTAGCCTCAGGGTTTTTGAGTTTGAGCTTTGTTTCTCTTAAGAGATACTTAAATCTGAAAAACAAGCATTTCCACATTGGTCAACTGAGTATTAATTCTACCTGGAGTTTCTGCAGTTTTATATGCGCTGCTCGACCTTAGCACTACCTTAGATTCTTGTCTGAAGCAGCTTTTCGATTCACAGTGTGCTGCATTGTTAGAATGTATTTCTAACCTCTGCTCTGGTGAACAGAAGTTTAGGAGGCCACCCTTGTTAGTGAAACAGGTAACACTTCTGAATTCATGCCGTCGTGCACACCAGACATCCTGGTACCAGCAGTGTGGATTAGGACCAGACTGTCCCAGCCCACTTACTCGGTATCCACACACATGACCTGCAGTAGTCCGTGAAAGACCCAGCTTTCGCGGGCAACTGCATGCCCAAATAAGGAATTCCCGGGTCACAAAGACCAGGGTCAAGGACAATGGACAAAATGGCCAAAGGAGTAGACAAAAGCCATGACGACAATAGCCACAGTCATGAGCCAAACGCAGTAAGCACGGTATAGCTCGGTAAAAAGTTATAGAATCACACAAAAAAAGCCTTCACCGCCACCAGCCCACTCCTAGGCATGTTGTCCAGTCACCAAAAACTCCTTAATGAATGACTAGGGCCAGAAAACATACACCCCACTGCATGGTACAGTAATGTACTTTGCGCAATGTTAAAATGTTACCAAAAGTGGCAACAAAGTCAAAAGACTAAGAGAAACAAAGTTTCTCAGTACTAACAGCCTGAAAGATGTGTTAGTTTCCCCATAAAAATGAGCAAGAGCACAATGGAGGGCCACAGAAGGCTGTGCTCGACTAGCAGAAGTCAGGTCAGGATGCTGAAACAAAAGCACTCTGAGTATGTTCTTCTCTCCCTTTGCAGCTCCGCCCAAGGTCTCCCAGCAAACCTACATAATCACGGAGTACACGCATCTTGCGCATGCATCTGGAAGTGTATTGGAAGTGTCTGGCTGTTGGGCTGCGAGGTGGTGGAAGCCTGTAAGGATCTAAGCATTTATTTACTGTTTCTTTTATTTCCTGTGCACGAAAACTTTGTATATTCATCAAATGCTTAGACACATAAGTTGATTGTTGCCCGTTAGATTGATCCGCAAAAAGTTGGGAATGAATTGGCTAGTTACGAGAGCGTCCCTAAAACGGACACAAAGCAGGCTGCCACGTAAAACATCGAGGGACATTGCACTAATTCATTCAATTCTAACAAATCAGTTATTTACACTCACTTCATAAGGAGTTGTGAAAGTAGTGCAAGTTTGAAAACATGGTCATCAGTTTACGTAGCAGGAAACATCTCTCGCCCCCTATTCAACTACATGAGTCCAGCGAAGAGACTCCAGTGTACATATCAGAAGATTTACTAATCAACGAGTGTGCCATGGACGCTAGAAATGTCCCTTAGAGTCAGCAATCAATCGCAATTGAACCAAATGATAGTCTGTATGCACGAAATAACATTACACTGGCACAGAATTTTGCCCCCTTTGTTGCACCTGTTTGAAACGTGAATTCTCAGTCTGAACGCGCTGAGGGCAACATGATGGCTGGAAACGTATCTGTGCCTGTGAATTGTTGTATGGATCAGTTTAACAACTGCATATCAGATGTTTCCATTTTAGCACCCACTCTCCAAAATGAATGGGGTAAGCGCTGCAGAATATCACTAGGTCCTTTATCCCCTGCAGTGTTTCTATCCTCTGAAGTTGAGAGTATTTTCTTACATAACGGTCATGAGGGCAGAAGAACAGATCCACCTCAGGGTTATGATAGGCAGAATGTCGCTCTGTGAACTAGACCTAGGTCTGTCTCTATTGCACACAAACCATCTCAGGGATTTCCCAATATTGATGGTAGTGATCCTTACAGTATTGTTATAGACCCTAATGGCTTAGATCATCAAATCAACAAACCTGCCCTTTGTGTACTCCCTGATGCAGACAATTTCCCAGTAATTACCCAAATCATAATCTGTTAGACGAAGGACATGATCTGACGCACCATAATCTCAATATTCTGAGATCCACAATCTCGGACCTGTCTGACAAATTTAGTAAAATAGAGGGTTTATGTTGGTTCACGTGACCTGCCCTGCAGATAAACTGCATCCTACAGTCACCAAATAGACCCTCTTTGAATAATAAATCCATGCAAACCTCTGCTTGAGATGCTTCATGAGCAGAGGTACGGCGTTCTTATGCAGAAGCCGTCTCTGCTGGAGCTCCATCTATTGTTTCAATCCAAGAGGCTGTGCCTCCCATGTTGCTTGAAGCTATCCAGTTAAATTCTTTAAAACTGGACAATGTATTTCGCTTCTTAATTTCTCATGGACTAAGCGCTCAAGGTGCGAGTGATGCGCCTCTGCCCATGGCGGATGACAATATTATGATTCAGGAGGACTCTCCTAATAGTCCAACGCCACTTACGGAAATGATTGAACAACTGGATAGCACCCAAGTGGATACTGTTGTTCAAAATGATTCATGCATTGGAAACATCTCTAATGATTCGAAAATGCACTTATACTAGCGTAAAATGAGATGGGCCCATGCAAGAGTACTCAAACGAAATAATTGTCATGATCTCTGCTTCCAAAAGGTCAGGGTTTTCCCAACTCCCTTGGAAGCAGATCCATAACCCAGGTTCCGAGTGCCAACCAGTCCCAATTGGGACCTTTTGGACCCAGTCCTGGCGCCAGTGGCACCAGGCTCATAAATATGCCCAGTCCCAGCGCTGGAAGCGCCGGGCTCATAATGCTTGGGTGGACTTACCTGCAGCAGACCATGCTGCTTACTTGCCTGCCAGTTGAGCCTCTGATCCTCTTCTGTTTGGAACTACTTTTCCTGTTGGGTGGGGCAGGAGCCACTCCCTAGGTTCAGAACACTGGAACTCTTCTGGAAAGCAGGAACTCTTTTCTTACCTAGGCGTGGCTTTGGAAGGAGACACCTAAGCACTACAGGAGGCTATTTAAACCACACCCGATGGATGAATCTT
Source organism: Ambystoma mexicanum (assembly GCF_040938575.1). Lineage (NCBI taxonomy): Eukaryota > Metazoa > Chordata > Amphibia > Caudata > Ambystomatidae > Ambystoma > Ambystoma mexicanum. The sequence continues at coordinate 875,836,323 of NC_090936.1, forward strand.
GCTTTGCGTTATTCTGCATCCTCTGCAGCAGAACGCTCATCGTGTCTTCTGCATCTGATCCTGGGCCTAAGGAAAAAGGCTTACCATCCTGAATCCAGTCTTCAGCAACACCTATAAAGACAAGAAAGAACAGGTTAGCATTACGGTCTTCAGTGACAGCTCTTCACTTACCTGGTCCATCGGCTGTCACCAACGCCTCGCGCTGCATTCCGGCATCTGAAAGACAAAGGCTTACCTACTCTTCGTGCACTCCGGAGGTCTTCACACTGCATTCCGGCATCTGAAAGACAAAAGCTTACCAACTCTTCGCACGCTCCGGAGGCCTTCGGCGCTGCATCCCGCATCTGAAAGACAAAACAAGGTGCGTTTAAAGACATTGGGGAACTTTAATACTCACGTGCCATTACTCCTTTCCACATCTAACCCAGTGGGTATTCCGGCACCCTGCAGCCGCTCCAAACTTGTACCTGCAAAATAAAAAGACAGTTAGAGCGCATCGTGAAGCAGGCAACAATCGCTTACTTACGTGCTTCCAGGCGCTTCTATTCATCACACGGGCTCCATCCAACTCACTTCAGCCCGTCATCCGCCATCGCCGGAACCCTGCAAAACAAGAAACATCATTACTAAAGACTTTAAAGACATTAGAATTACTCGAAACTTACCGTTCGTGCAGTAAACGACGGACAGCAGTCCTCTGAAGTCAAGAGGCCTGCTCCCCTTATCCAGTGAAGAAACTGGTTACAGCACCCTGCCCCGAGGCAGATGGAGAGCACGGCGTTCACTTACCTAAGACATCTTACCCTTCGAGTCAGACATACAGTGCACAGAGGTCCAGCCCAAAGAGCCAGCCGTGTGTTACACATCACCTTTGAAGATACGGTATACGCCCAGTCAAGACCGGCGCCTCTACGGGAATCAGGTGAGCGTTACAATAATAATAACCATTAAAAAAAATAATACTTGGTCTCTAGGTAAAAAAAAAAAAAGAAAAAAAAAAAAGAAATCAATCGCCCACCAAAATTCTAGGCTTTAACTCCAATACAAAACAGCTCTCTAACATTTTCAAGTAATGTTGCTATAATTGATCTCAGTCAATTAAATGAGGAATCGAAATTGGTTTTGAATATAAATGGGAATGGCGGACAGGAGGAATTGCATAATGGACACATCTCCTACTGCCTTAATTCTGAGCCTGGCGAAAAGCTGCCACCGCACTTGGGGCTACGAAATGTTAAACAAGGTCAGCTCTTGAATTATTATCCAATGGTCAGTAATAAAACAACCGCTGTTTTGCCAGCAGGCCGTGCTAAAATGGACACACCTGCAGAGGTGCCACCAATGAGATCTCTGCCACCAGTAGTCTTGCAAGATAAAATGAAAATGGTCCCCCAGGGAAACACCAAGACCTTTCCAGTTCCGACAACTGATCTTACCGAAAATATTTAGAAAATGCGCAGATGGACTTACCTCACAGTACTGCAAGTGCTAACTTTAATAATGTACCCATTAAGGAATCTCAGAATTTATCATCAACTGGTACTAATGCTAACAGGAACGTTGAGACTGCAGGATCGGAACCAAATTCGGTGTACGTGCATGTATGTAAAAACTTTAAGAGTGAGGGGGATGAAAATGAGTTCATGATGGAACCCACAAACATTGTGGGGTGGATTAGTGACCCCAAGCTAAATGGTTCACAGAGGTTAAAGCGTTCATTTTTATTTAACATGTTTAAAAGAAGCCCCCAATTACGCACCTTACATTCTGATGATATTGAGTGGATCAGGTTGGCCAGTCACAATAATTTCCGCATGATTTCTGCCCCTCAATCTGTTATTATTTTAAAGTTGCTGTGGGACCATAGAGGGGACAAATGCGTGGTTTATCTATGTGTTTATTTCGCACGATCAAAGAAGCTACTGTATTTTAGGAACTGCCAATTACTGTCCCTAATCATGAAACTGTACTTACTACTCAAAATGCTCCTGCCATGAACTCTGACCTAATCACGCACATTTCCGCCTTGGTAGGGTCAGCATCTAATATTACATGGTTAGCTCCATTGTTGGCATCAATCATAGACATGACTAGAGTTACCGAAAAATCCTAGCCAGCCTGAGCTCAGTATAATTTCTTGGAATTGTTGTGGGCTTACCAATTTCACTACATGGTTAGGCTCGCTCCGCTTGTGTGATTATCCCACTGTGCTACTCTTGCAAGAAACGATGTGTACAAAACTAGTCGCTTTCAATGGATTTACTACCTTTTGTACACCAGCCGTACAAGGGATTTCTGGAAGACCGTCAGAAGAGGTAGCTATTCTGATAAACAATTCTGTTAATCATCAATCCGCTGTGATATCATGCTCTAATGAAATACTAGTGATTGAATACTTACCTACGGCTGACCCACAGATGAACAAGTTACTTTCTTACCTGGTAACGTTCTTTCGATGGGATAGTCCGACGACGTATTCCATATCTATGACATGTAATCACCACAGCTGTGCTGCTTCGGAAACTTTTTCGGCGTATGCGTCCTGCGTCGATGACGTCGATGCGCCGTCATCGAGGACCTCCTCCGACATCCGACATCATCCGATGTGATAAGTAGGACGCACGACGCCCATAGCCTCAGTTGTAGTTTTTTCCCCCAGAACGTGTGACATAAGTCAACTGCCAGTCAGACACAAAGCCTTGCGGAACGTAAGCTGCAATCGCAAAAGAAATTCTGCAGCGGGGAAGGCCGGGCGGGAGCGATATGGAATACGTCGTCGGACCATCCCATCGAAACAACGTTACCAGGTAAGAAAGTAACTTGTTCTTCGAGGGGATTGGGTCCTCCGACGTATTCCATATCTATGACAGACTCCCAAAGCAGTACCAAAGCAAGGAGGAGGGAAAGAATTTAGAATCAAATGTAGAATAGCCAATCAAATAGCAGAGCAAAGGACCGCCTTGCCAAAGGCCAGATCCTGTGCTCGGATGGAATCAAGAGAATAGAGACGTACAAATGTATGTACTGAAGCCCAGGTGGCTGCATCACAGATGTTGCGAATAGGAACACCCCTCTGCAGGGCAGTAGACGCAGCCATACCCCTGGTAGAATGGGCCCGCAAGCCAGCCGGTGGGTCCTTACCCGCCAAACGGTAGCACTCCGAGATGGCCAAAATAATCCAGCGAGACAAAGTCTGTTTCGTCACAGCTTGCCCCAAACGCTTACCAGCGTAACCAATAAAGAGTTGATCATCCACTCTGACCCGGGACATGCGTGAAACATAAAAGCTTAAAGCTCTCCTAGGATCAAGCCTATGGAGCCTCTCCTCTTCCTTACCAGGATGCGGAGGAGGATAGAATGCCGGAAGAACAACCTTCTGGGCCAAATGAAATTCCGTCACTACCTTCGGAAGAAAAGAAGGACGAACTCTAAGGACAACCCTGTCCTTGTGAAATACAGTGAAGGGAGGCTTAACTGAAAGTGCGTGTAACTCACTCACTCTGCGAGCGGAAGTAACCGCAACTAAAAACACAGTTTTCAGAGTCAACAGCCTCAAAGGGCAAGAATGTAAAGGCTCAAACGGAGCACCCATAAGAAACTTAAGAACCAGGTTCAAATCCCAACCGGGCAGCAGGAAAGGTGACGGAGGGAACACATTAGTGAGCCCTTTCAGGAACTGTGAAATCAAAAGGGATTTTAAAGTAAGAACACTCTTCAGACGAGCGCTTAAAGATGGATAGCGCCGCCAGGTAACCCTTAACGGTACCCACTTGCAAGCCCCTGTGGGCCAAAGAAAGTAAAAAGGACAGAACCATGGGGATGTCACATGCAAAAGGATCCACATTCTGAACTCTGCACCAGTCGCAGAACTTACGCCAACGGCAACGGTACAGAGACTTTGTTGCCGGCCTTCGGGCCGAAAGCAACACCTCCATCACGTCCTCAGGGAGGTCCCAATCCTTATACCTCAACCTTTCAGAAACCAAGCGTGAAGGTTGAGGGATCTGACCTCTGGATGGAGAACCTGACCCCCCTCCCGTGAGAGCAGATCGTCTCGGTAGGGAAGACGACGTGGAGGGCAGATGGATAAGTCGAGAAGGTCCGGGTACCACGTCCTCCGAGCCCACGCCGGGGCAATGAGGATCATCCGGGAACCGAACTTCCGTAACCTCCGCAGCACTTGCGGGATGATGGGGACTGGAGGAACGCGTACAGCAGCGGGAATGACCACTCCACCACGAACGCGTCTCCTAAGGCTCCTTCTGGAGGAAATTCCCGCAAGCAAAACCTTTCGCACTTCCGGTTGACACTGGAGGCGAAGAGATCCACTTGAGGGGTCCCCCAAAGGGCGAAGATCTCCAGGAGAATCTCCTGAGCCAACTCCCACTCGTGAGAGATCGCGCTCTGCCTGCTCAGAGCGTCCGCCGTCACGTTTTCGGCTCCGGCCAGATGAACTGCCGAGATCGAAACTTCCTGCTGGATGGCCCAGAACTCGAGCTGCATCGCCTCTCTGCACAGAGGAAGTGACCCTGCCCCCCCCCTTTTTGTTGAGGTAGTGCATGGCCACTGTGTTGTCCGTCAGGATCAGGACATTCTTCCCTCGCACAGACGGCAGAAAAGCCTTCAGGGCTAGCCTGACGGCCCTCAGCTCCAACAGATTGATATGGAGTCTGGACTCCGACGGAGACCAACGACCGCTGACTGTCAGCCCGTTGGCATGAGCTCCCCATCCCGTGAGGGATGCATCCGTCACGATCGTCACCTCCGGCCAGGGAAGCCAAAATGGAGCCCCCTTCATCAAGTTGCCTTCGACGGCCCACCACAGAAGGTCCCGGGCGACCGAGGACGGCACCTGAATCGAGTCCGACATCCTGCCGGAGGACTGCGACCATTGCGTCTTGAGTGCCCACTGCAAAGATCTCATCCGCAGGCGAGCCTCTGGCACCAGAAGAATGCAGGATGCCATGAGGCCGAGCAACCTCAAGAACTCGAACGCTGGGAGCGTCTGGGCATGCTGAAACATGTGCACCATCTGCTGAATGTGAAGAGCCCTCACCTGGGGAGGAAAACACTGCCCCAGGGAAGTGTCGAGCACTGCTCCGATGTACTGGAGCCGCTGCGTTGGCGTCAAATGGGACTTCTTTAAATTGAGGGAGAAGCCCAGCCTGTGAAGGGAGCGACAGGCGATCGATAGATGATCCAGGACTTGCTCGGGAGAGCTCCCCCTGATCAACCAATCGTCCAGGTAGGGGTAGACGTGAATCCCCCCTTGCCTGAGATGCGCTGCCACCACCACCATGAGCTTGGTGAAAACCCTCGGGGCGGAGGTCAATCCGAACGGCAGGGCCCGAAACTGAAAGTGCGAGTCGCCAACCGCGAACCTCAGGTACTTCTTGTGCTTGGGATGGATCGGCACATGGAAGTAAGCATCCTTGAGGTCGAGTGACACCAACCAGTCCTGAAGCTGAAGGGCCTGGAGGACTTGAGAGAGAGTAACCATCTTGAACTTGTCCTTCCTGAGGAGTTTGTTCAAATCGCGCAAGTCCATGATGGGTCTCAATCCCCCGTCTTTCTTCGAAACCAAAAAATGAGGGGAATACCATCCCTTGTTCCTCTCCGCTACAGGCACCAGTTCTATGGCCCCTTTCTCCAGCAGGGCTTGAATTTCCTGCGCAAGGAGCGGATCCGGACTCTGCAAAGAGAGGTTCCCCGGTGGATTGTCGCGAGGCCTGTGCCGAAAAGGAAGACAGTAGCCGTGGGTTATGATCTCCAGAACCCACACATCTGAAGTAATGGCTTGCCACTCTACAAGATGCTGCGCCAGCCTTCCCCCAACCGGCGAACCATGGGACATGGCCTCACGACTGAATGGGAGCGGCTGCGGCGTTACCTGAGGGCAAAGAGGCAACTGCCCGAGCAGCCTTGGCACCACGGGTACCCTGTCGTCCACCTCTGGTACCCCTGCGTTGGCCTCTTTGACTGCCAGCTCCTCTCGCTTTACTGAAGGATGAGTAATAGCGAAAGGAACCACCCCTCCACTGCTGTCCCCTAGGACGAAAAGGCGGAGGTTGGCGAACTGCAGCGCCCAACGACTTCGCTGCAGCTTTTGAGGTCTGCAACCTCTCAAGGCTCTCGTCAGCCTTGCTGCCAAAAAGGTGTTCACCATCAAAGGGCATGTTGAGGAGCCGGGACTGCACATCAGGAGCAAACCCCGACTTCCGCAACCACGCAAACCTGCGTATCACGGTGCTCGCCGCCATGGACCTACTGACGCATTCAGCCAAGTCCAGACCCGACTGAACGGACTCACACATGGCATCCTTACCATCCTGGATCATAGCAAGGAAACCATCCCGTTCATCCCCTTCGGGAATATGTTCAGCCGCTAACGCAACACAGTTCCACAGAGTGTGCGTGAAACGTGACAAGGCACAAATGGAGTTGGCCGCCTGAAGCGCCATACCACCAGAAGAAAACACTTTCTTCGCCCAGCCATCAAAACGTTTGTCGTCCCTATCAGGAGGGATGGTAGGGTACGACGCCTGCTTTGCCGGGGCCGTGGCCGCCTGCACCACCAAACTTTCCGGAGTGGGGTGCCTGGTCAAGTAGCAGGGGTCGCTACTGGCTGGACGGTATTTACGCGACAAGGATCTGCCCACCGCCGGGAGACTCTCCGGAGCAGTCCAAGCCGCCGCCACCCTTCTCTGTAAAGCCATATGGAACGGCAGTACCGGGTCAGTTGGGGGACCAACATCAAGGATGTCCGTCAGATCATCCTGCACAAACTCCCCTGGGGGAGCAGACCATCCCAGATACTCGGCATGGGAGCCAGGCTCAGGCCTACAAAATTCCACCTCCGGAGAGGTGTCCAGTCCACTGGCATCATGCAGTGACTGCCTCAAATCGTCAAACTGACTATGGCCCGAGACAATGTCATCTGGCACCTGACTAGGAACCAAGCCATCAGAATCCTCATCCGCCTCCGAAATATATTCCAGGTGGCGAAAAGGCACCCGAGAGTGCTTGCTCTTAACCAGAGCCTTCCTAGGGGGCACACCCGTGACACGGGGCACCTCCGACACGAAAGGCGTCGATGGCGTCGAGCGAATCGGCGCCGACGCCGAGAAAACCTGCAACGGCGCCGAGAGGATCGGCGTCGACGTCGAGGAAATCGGCGTCGACGTCAGATGCAGCGCCTCCAGTATCGGCGGCGACGACACAGCCCTCGAAGCCGGAGCCCCGAGCGTGTCCCTCGACGACCTGATCGTCGACGGCTTCGACGAGGCCCTCGAAGCCGGAGCCTCGAGAAAGCCTGTCGACGCCCTCGACGCCTCAGAGGTCGATGTCTTCCTCGAAGACTTCACAGGAGCACACGGTCTCGAACGCGTCGAGGACCGGGACCTGGAACGGGTACGGCGAGAACGAGCCTCCTTGGCCGAACGGGACCGCTCCCGTGACTCGTGCCGACCACTCTTGCGAGCGGCGTCTCTCGACCTCACACGGCCGACCCCACTCGGGGGCGCGGACGGCTGAGTACCCTGCGACTCAAGAATCGCCAACATTTTCTTCCCGAAGGAAGCCCATTCTTCCGGCGTCGCACGGCTGGTGGGGTAACCGACGTGCCGTGCAGAATCCTCGGAAGAGGACCTGGAAGGCGACCGGTGACGGCGCTTCCGAGAATGCCTCGAAGAGGCCGAGGAGTGGCGAGACCCACTCCTAGAAGAAGACCGACGAGACTTCCGACGATGACGCGGAGAGTCACCCCTCGAATCATCCGTCGAAAGCCCCGCCGACTTCGATTTCCGGGGCTTGGACACCCGACCTACCGACAACTTCTTCTTACGTTCGAGTAAGGCTTTGGACGTGAGCGACTGGCAGTCGACACAGTCATCCGTGTCGTGGGCCTCCCCGAGGCACCAGAGGCAGGCGTCGTGCGAGTCCGTCACCGACATCTTGGACCCACACTCCCCGCACTTCTTAAAGCCCGGACGCGGGGTTGAAGACGAAGTGGAAGACATCGCCGAAGGAAATTCACAAACGAACAGGTTCGAAGAACCAGAAAGAACAGAACTCCAAAGAGTCGAGGCTTAGAACCGAGAAACACGAAGCAACACGTTCGCGGAAAAAACGGAACTGAGGCTATGGGCGTCGTGCGTCCTACTTATCACATCGGATGACGTCGGACGAGGTCCTCGACGACGGCGCATCAACATCATCGACGCAGGACGCAGACGCCGAAAAAGTTTCCGAAGCAGCACAGCTGTGGTGATTACATGTCATAGATATGGAATACGTCGGAGGACCCAATCCCCTCGAATGCAATGTTATTGGTTTGTATTTATTATAATCCGGCTAATCTCTCTCTGGATGACTTCTTCAACCTCTTAGATGTAATACTTGATGAAGCCTTTCTTAGCAATCCAGACTACCACATAATTATAGATAGTGATCTTAACTCTGTGTGTACAAGTTCAACTGTAAGCTATAAATTCTGTCCAGACCAAAACCATCAACTAAAATCGTCAAGCAGGGGTGCACAATGGGTTCAATACCTCCTTGATTGGAATCTACATCTGGTGAAGTTTAAGAAATCTTCCCACACTGGCACTTGGTCAAGGGGTAATTCCCCCTTTTATATTGACTATTCCTTTGCATCAGTTGGGCTAACAGGAATTGTAGAATCTGTATCAATATTGGAATCCCAACTAAGTGATTACTTACCTATTATGCTTCATGTTCGTTCAGAAGAATGATTCTCTTGCGTTTGATCCAACCTTAAATCGGGTACAGTCTGATAGCTTTTGAATTTCGGTGAAATGGCATCCCATGTTATGTAGGGAACTTACTTATTTGGTTAATAGGGATTCTTGGAGAGTTCATGATGTAAATGCTTTATTTTTATTATTTTTTTTCCTTTTTATTATTTAAGAAAACAGTTTTAGTTGATTTCTCAACTTCTTCAATTCAACATTAAACAATGTATATGCATTAGTTTACATACTCTTTCATGTCAGATTTATGGACATCAATTTACATCATCTCACTGAAGATAAAAGAGTATAACATCACATAGTAAGGTATCATCTTTCAATTAGATCAATAACGCGAGTAGACCGTATCATGATTGCTTTGCTTAAGCTCAATTAAAATACAGCATAGAAGTAGGTGGAAAGTATCACAATTACTTTGCATAAGCTCAATTGAAAATACAGAAATGTCATAAATAAGTATAAAAAGCAGTTCCAAGTAGTATTAGTGTCTGCTATCCAGAAAATTAAAACCACATTAGTACATCAAAGAAATAATACTGAATTAAGGGGCTAAGTCTGACATTTCATTTGCCGTTTTAGGTTTAAGCTCTTTTATACAATTGATTGTTGCAATGTTCAAAGAATGGTTTGATGCACTGAATATGATTAGCCACATATATTCTTTTGTTAACTGAATAATGTGTTTCAAATGTTTGTAAAAGTGTGAGTGTCTTTGATCCATTAGTGCTGGACATTCTGTAACTAAATGTTGCATAGACTGGGGGGCGTGGCCAGCAACGTGATGAGGAAGGCGTAGGTCTCTGTCGCTCCCGCGACCGCCCCATTAATCCTGATTAAATCGCCTGATATTGCCAATTACAGAATGCGAAAATAGCCTCTACGCACTGCGGAGACCGATGTGCTTATCTGGACCATGCGGTGAAAGAAATCGGAGGCTGGAAGCGGAGATACACCGAAGCAAAGGTGGAAGCGGGGCTGCCTGGCGCCCTCCCAATATGGCCGCCTAAGTGAAGCGACTCAACGAGTGGAGCACACTGTGCGACAGGGCTCTGCAACGTCCTCCGCTAAGTTCTCTGGCGATTTCCACGGAGCGAGGTCTCCGGTGGGCGGTGGGGTTGCCTTGGTGAGCCCCGACACGCAACCCCGGATGGAGAGGAGTGCGGAAGAAACTGAGCGCCCTCCTGCAAACTTTGAGAGGCGGCCTCATGGCGAGCCGGACCCTGGACTGAGCTGATCAGCGGAGGCAGTGGGCTGCTCGCCCTGACCCTGAGGAGCCGAGCGCAGGTCTCACCACATGCCAAGGAGGCCGAGGTAGGGTCCTGCAAGTTAGTGCCTCAGAGCCCCCCCCCCCCCAAGACACGAACTGGTCCGCGCGAGTGGCTTCACCACCCGCCGTATCTGCGAGGGGGAATCTGGTCTTACCACGAGCGGCTCCCGGGTCTTTCCCTTTGATCTGCACCGACCCCAGTGCGCAGCAAACCCGGCAAACTGGCCCTTGGAGGAGCAGGGTGTCCTCGATGCGCGGAAGGGTCCGGAGCTCGGCGTTGCTTCACTCCGTGCAGAACTACAGATCCTGAAGGACCTTGCTGCAACGGGTCAACAACCCGTTTTTCGACCCGTGCACTGTTTTGCCCGGGCCATCCGGCACGCCGTGCCATATATTGTGGGACCATCGCCCGCAGTGGGGGCCCCCTGAGAGGGTGAGGAACCAGCAACAGCCCCAGGAGCGGCCCAGACAGCAGACGCTTCCCATGCTGTGTCCACAAAGCGACCCGGAGGAGCGGCTCGGCACAGTCTCTTGGCACGGAGCACACAAGATTGGGGGTGGTGCATCGTCGGGGGACCCCAGCGATACTGTGGGGAAGACAGTAAGAACACCCCAAACCCTGGCAGGAACATACCCTGATGTCCGGGACATGATACACAACCTGATGCAACGGAGTGCCACAAAGCTGCTATTGCGCACTAAGGGCTGAATAGGCGGAGGGGTGCAAAGCCACCTTTACAAGTGGCGGCTCTGTCCCCAACCACACCACCTCTCTCCCTGCGGTGGCACCAGCACGCGCAGGAGCCACAACCATACACGCTGGATTGTACAACCATCGGGGACTCACGCCAAACACAGTCTGAGCACCCAAAGACAGTGAGCATAACCTACGAACAGTGCACCGATTATCTGGACCCTCCCTAGTGCTTCCAAGACTGCAGGAGACGGGAGGTAGGCCTGGCACCGCGGTAATGACAAGATAGCTTTTCGGCTCTGCCACAGCACGGCCGGGACGGAATCAATCCAGCGGATACCGCCGAGGCCCTTGGCAGGAACACTGCTCTCAAGCCACGACCCCCGAACAGGGGAGCGACCATGGGCAAAGAAAAGACGAAGAAGCCCAATATGCAGAATAGAATTGAACAGTACACTGTGCCCTCGTCACAACAGGCTGATTCCCAACCGCTGCACTCTGAAGGGATGGAGGTTGAACATACGCTTTCACTTAAAGACGTCATGGCCGCCATTGCAGACTCCCTTTCATCTATGGAGTAGAAGATAAACTGCATAAGCCTTGATGTCTCCCTCCTTAGACCCGACCTCCAGAAGCTGTCCGCATGCACTGGGGAGGCAGAACAGCGGATTGCGACGACAGAAGACAGGCTAAACACTGTGCAACAACAACTCCATGGAGTCTCGGCTACACTCAAGACGCTAGAGCCAGGGTGGAGGAGGGTGAAGGAAGGTCCAGGCGTAATAACGTCTGCATCCTTGGTATCCCTGAGAAAGAGGAAGGGCCCTGCATGGAACTCTTTCTGGTCTGGAAGAACTATTAGCGGACCTGTTCGACTTGCAATCCTTCTCAAAATTCTTCTCCATCGAGAGAGCGCATCGAATGCCCGCAGGTAGACCACTGCCCTGCTCTCCCCCACGCACCGTGATCGTGAGGTTCTTAAACTACCGAGACCGGGATGCACATTTACAACTTGTAAGAACCAAGGGCACAATTACATTCAATGGCTCTAGACTGGCCTCCCCCCCCCCCCCCCCCCGACTACACCAGGGGAGTACAGAAGGCTAGACAGTCCTTTGGGAAACTTAAACAACTGCAAACATTGGGAGTCAAGTACGGCCTCCTGTTCCCTGCACAATTAAAAATCTACCACAAAGGCACGACGGTCCACTTTGACGATCCCGGGGAGGCATGGCGCTGGGCGGAGCAGCACATTGAAGGGGACTGGTCCGCACCCCAAGGCAACAGAAATAGGAACCCCAGACCACCACCGTAGCAGCGCCCCAGGCCGGATCGGCCACCATTGCCGGATCCGCCGGAAGATGGAGGTGACGGGCTGCCGCCTTGAACCCTGCTGAGGGCTTCGCCCTCTGGTCGGTGGGCACCCACTGCGTGGTCACCGACGCAGCAGAGTCACGGGGCCACCAAAGGCGATTTCACATACTTACATTGCGGTAAGTCGGGGATTGCTACCCTCCCACTTGGGTGTTTAAGAAGGGGGAAAACACCAACACCCCCCCGCCCCCGACTTTTTAGTTGAACTTTAACAAGGGCTGTTAAAGCTGACACTCTACCTTCTTTGATTGTCAGCAATGTTGGGTCGACAGGTACTTCAAGTTGGGGTGCAGTATGGGGTGGGGGAGGGAGGAGTTAGTTGGGGGAAGTTTTTTGTTATCTCAGGATCGACCCTCCCTGGTAATTCTCAAGGGATGGTGGAGTTTGTGGCCAGCTGGGACCGCACCACACGCAGACAGCGCTTCAGACCTCGATCCTTGTCTCTCTTGCACCGTACGGTCACGCACCGGGGCTGCACCCCTGTGGGCAGCTTGCCTACCCCTCTGATACTTCTACTAGATGCCACTTGACCAATCTCATCCATCCATGTCTACATGCCCCGGCACTCTTAGGGTCCTCACCAGGAACGTGAATGGGATGGGCTGCACGATCAAAAGACGTCTGGTCAAGCAGCTACTCTCCAGATACTCCCCCGACGTGACCTTGCTCACTGAAACACACCTTGCGGGGGCACACTGTAAATTCTTTCTACGTACCAATTATAGGACCGCTTTCCATGCAGGATATACCATGGGATACAGGGGCACCCTCATTCTTATACATAAACGGGTCCCGTTTGTCTTGCAGACACTAGAGCAGGACCCTTGTGGTCGCTACGTGATGGTGCTTGGGACACTCAGGGGGGAAACATTAGGACTTGTCTCAATTTACTCCCCACCTGCGCTGGGGCAGGATCTCCTTGATGACCTGACCTCTTTGAGGGGTAGGCACCAACCGGACAAGTGGTTTCTGGGGGGCGATTTCAATGATGTCATGTGGAACACCCTAGATCGCTCCCATCTTAGACAACGCAACCTGAACCTCCCCACGAAGCTGTCTAACTTTGTGTCCGCCCTGGGTCTTGGTGATGTATGACGGGAACTGCATCCGGGAACCAGAGGTTATTCATTCCACTCCGGGGCCCATGGCTCCCTTTCCAGGCTTGATTATCTATTTGTTCCGCACATAGACCTCTTTAGACTAATCTCAGCAGACTTGCTCCCTCGGTGGGTTTACCACTCGCCTCTCCTGGTGAAGTTGCGGCTGCAAGAGCAACCCCCCCCTAGAACGTGGCGATTGAATGCTTACTATCTGGGCTGCCCGGATTTGGTGGACCGCCTCACAGAAGTCTCGACTGAGTTCTTCGAGATTAATGATACTGGCAAAAACGATAGTGTTGCGGGAGGCCTACAAAACTGTGCTGCGGGGAGAGAGAATCTCCTGGACAGCGAACAAAAGAAGGGACAGTCTCCGGAAGATAGTTGAGGCAGAGGTAACCCACCGAGAGAATGAACACACTTTGGACCCCATCCCACAAAACCATATGTCCCTTCAGTGTGCCAGTGAATGCCTCCGAAACCTTATGTTAGACAACGCCAGACAGGCCCACTGGGAATCCAGAGCTAGGATATATGAGCTGGGGGATAAAGCCGGGAAGATGCTGGCTTGGCTGGAGAGGGAGGACAAGGGTCGGCGTTCAGTGCGTGAGATCATTACCCCGCGGGGCGAGATCCGTCGGTCAGATCCCGAAATAGCAGAAGCCTTTGCCCAATTCTATGCTGAACTATACCAGGCCCTGGATCTACCGTTGGACCAGACCCTCCTTAATGGAGTGGTGCTCCCCACTCTATCGGTGCAGCAAAGGGAGATGGTGGACTCTGATCTTTCTGAGGCCGAGTTGATAGAAGCCCTTGGACAGCTGCAGCCGGGGAAAACCCCGGGCCCAAACGTATTCCCGATAGAAACCTGGGATGTAACAATATAGCACCTCCCCTCCATCAGATGCTGCTGGCCGCGCTAGAGCGGGGCTCCCTCCCGGACGACCTATGTAAGGCCACCATAGTAGTGGTTATCCCCAAGCCAGATAAACCCCAAGAGCAATGTGCCTCTTATAGGCGGATCTCGTTAATTAATGGCGAAGCCAAGATCCTGGCCAAGCTCTTGGCTAACCGACTGCAACTGGTAGCGGATACACTCATGCATCCAGACCAGCGTAGCTTTATGCCTCATCTACGCCGACTCCACCTGGCGCTAGAACGGACCCCCATCCTTGATACCCCATTGGCCCTGTTGGCAATTGATTTCGAAAAGGCATTGAATTCTATCCGTTGGGATAGCCTCTGGGAAATTAAGACCCGTATGGGATTTGGAGAAGGCTTCCTAGGCTGGGTAAAATTGCTTTACACAAATATCCGGGCAGAAGTTAAAGTGAACGGGTGGACCTCCCGAGCCTTTCCCTTAGAAGAGGCACGCGACAGGGCTGTCCCCTCTGCCGCCTCCTCTTCGCCCTCGCCACTGAACCGCTTGCACTGTGGCTTCGTCAGAGTGTGGCATGGATGGGATTTAATTGGCCCGAAGGACATGAGGATCGCATATCTCTTTATGCTGATGACCTACGACTGTACCTGGCTGACCCTGTTCGGAGCTGCCCCATAGTAACTCAAATACTCGTCACTTACGGGGAATTCAGCGGGTTGAAAATTAACTGGAAGAAATCCGTACTGTTTCCGGTGAAAGGGGGGGGGGGGGGGGAACAGGCCGAGTTACTGAATTGTCCATACAGGCTTGAACGGTAGGGCTTTAAATACCTGGGAATCTGGGTAACACCGGACCTTACTAGGTATGCCATGCACAACCTCCAGCCGATCATGGATAGGTTGGTCAATGACGTCCACCACTGGAAGCTCCTCCCTCTGGCCCTCATGGGGAGAGCCGCACTTTTTAAAATGATGTTGCTACCAAGATTTCTTTATGTCTTGCAGAATGCCCCGCTTACGATCCCCGCCCCTGAATTCAATCGTACAGAAACCCACCTTAGGGAACTCATCTGGGGGGGAGGCCACTCACGTATTGCATTAAGTACCTTGCAGAGGTCAGTCTGGGAGGGTGGGATTGCCGTACCCAGTCTCCAAACCTACTACTGGGCCTCACAACTCTCGGTGGTCAACGACCTACTCCACAGGGACCGAGCGCTACCTCACATTAGGGCAGAAGTGGAACCCATGCAAGGTACGGACCCACTGCATGCGTTATACCAATCTCCAGGAAGACCCCCCCCCACTTACAATCAAGGCTCACATCACCACTATCTGGAGACAGGCACACGTGTTTGTCGGGTGGGGGAATAAAATAACAGCAGCGCAACCTTTATGGCAAAATAGCAATCTGAAGGAAATCGAGAAATTTGAACCATGGCCGTGCTGGGTGAGAGCGGGAATTCTGAGAGTTGAAGATATCCTTAAAGATGGGAAACTGACCTCATTTGAAAACATGCAGTGTAGATTTCAACTGCCCAGCACTGAGCGATATCACTTCACTCAATTGACCCATGCCCTCCGAACCCATATACCCTCAGGTGACACGGTCCCCGACTACACTCCGATAGTACGCAATATGCTGCCTGCGTATATCCCCAGCAAATGTACGTCCACTCTTTACAACGCAATCACTTCCTTTGCAACCCCCAAGGTATCGGGATTAAGGCCAAATGCGAAAGGGATGTGGGGGAAATAGACCCTGAGGACTGGATCCAGGTACTAATGCACCCGCGGGAGGTAGCCATTTCCTCCAGACTTAGATTGGTGCAACTCAAAATCCTGCATAGGGTGTACTACCCTCGAACTATCTTCTATGGCTGGAAGAGGGCAACAAGTCTGAACTGTCTCCGCTGTGGAGAGGAGGAAGGCACCTTTTACCATACAATCTGGTAATGCCCCCGGATCCGTGCCTACTGGAACGCATGCTGTACGGAATTGTCCAGGGCTATTACTTGTCCTATTTAACTGGATCCGAGGGTCCTAATTCTGGGTGTACCAGACATGTCTGACAATAATAAATGGGAAAAACTGCTATTGAACACTGCGATGGACTTGGTGAAACGCAATATTGCGCAAAATGGGGAGTGCCTGACCCTCCAACACTGGAACAATGGATACTTGACATGGACTCATGTGCCATGATGGAGCACCGGGTCTATAGCGCAAGAGGATGCCCGAATAAAGCACCTAAAATATGGGGTAAATGGGAAGAAACTGGGCCCTGACATCCTGTGACAGTGGTGGTCTCTGCATGAACGGATGAAGGGTGGGACGGGGAGATTGCGACTGATGGTGATGAGAGATATTAACAATGCTATGCGGACTTGTGACTGAAGGTGCTGTACTGGAGTGCTTTTTAATTTTCGTTGTCCCCTTTTTCGCTGTTTTGTTGTTCTCGGCCCCGGTTTGGTGGCTGCCTTGTTTATGTTACAAAAAAAATGTTGCATAGACTCTTCAGAGTGTATAGATTTGCAAAATCTGCAATTAGAACACATACATTTCGTTTTCTTCATTTTTGCTAGCCTGCTTTTTGCTGGCCATAAATCAAGACGTAGTCGCAGGATTGAATGAGCATATCCTGGATCAGGAAACTTGAGTAAGTAATGAGTAGTTGTATGTAAAGGTTTATCAATAAATGCTCCTGATTTGAATGCTTTATATGTGCTGTAGGCTTCAAAGGTCATCCACCAATCCCACCACCATAGTTTAAGCTTAGTTTTATCAGGGCTTTCAATTAAGAGTTTTGTAGCGATGTCAGCTGCTACTAAGATCGTGCGGTATAGGTTTTTCCAAATACGAAGGCGATCAGGAAGTGAAGACATGAGTCCTGAATTTAGGGCTGGGAATAGGTTTTTGCAAGTAGATTCAGAGATTATACATTTTCTATATGTGGTGATGATTTGCCAAAATCCCCGGGCTGAGAGTGAAATGAACCCTAACTCGAATCGGATAAGTGCAACAGGAGTACTTAGTGGTAGGAGAAGAATAGTTTTCCAAAAAGCTTGCTCCAATAACTCCCATCTCGGGGAATTATGTAGTAGTTTAGATTGGGCGCCAAATGTAATTATAGGGATGACTGAGTTAAATGCTTTATCATGTAATGCCTCTTTAAGGGAGGTGTGGAATAACTTGGTGATTAAAATACACTTACATGAACGTATGCTCAGATCAAAACAACTAATCTACATTGCCACTCTTATAATGCTACAGTAGCTTGTTATAAACGAGAAAAGAATTGTAGCCCATGGTCATTAATTAAAATGAACTTGGGTGAACCAAGTTCCTCAGTAGCAAGGATCCTTCAAAGTTATCGTAACCAAATGAAAGTTACCAGATACCAGTTACATATTATTTTTTTTTTAAACTCTTTATTTTTGGTATTTAACACACCGTCCAACTTCACACCCACATTAGGGTGGACTTTAACTTTGCGCCATTGCCCAGATCCCACCCCCTGACCCCCCCTCCTCCCCTTCTCACTAGAACAATGTCTCCGATGGTAATCATCGCACCCCTCCTGACTTTTGTCTTGAGGAAATGTTGGCACCTGGTCTATGTCTTCATCAAGGTGTACCCCCTGTCTCCGAGGTGCCTGTTGAGGGTGCTTCTGCTTCACTCATCAAAAATATTATCAGCTGGCCCCATATGTCTGGAGGGCGGGCGTGTAAGGGAAGAAGTTTAATGAAGTCTGTTTCTACATCCTGGTAGTAGAGAATGTCCTTTCGCCAGGCAGCGTATGATGGTGGGGGACCCCGGCCCCAGACCATAGCAACCCTCCTACAAGCTAGTGTCAATAGAACCCCAGCCAATTTCCTTGATGAAGCGGAGAGTAGCCTTGTCATGCCCAGTAAAGCTGCTGTTTGGGACGGGTGTATTGCTTCTCCCACGATTGCCGCTGTCGTCTCCAGCACTTGATTCCAGAAAGGGACTAGTTCGGGGCATTCCCAGGACAGATGGACAAAGTTCGCGGAAAGGGTTCCGCATATCTTACATTCAGCCAGCACGTCAGGGTGGCGTTTGTTGGTTTTTTCTGGCGTGTAATAGGTTTGATGGAGGAAGTTGAAGTGGATAAGTTTGAGACGTTAATTAAGAGCGATTTTTTGAGTGTTTCAGGATGTAGCTCCAATCCTCTTCTGAAATGACTGTGTAGTGATCTTTCCCATCTGGCTTTTGCACAAGTGATGGCGGGGGTCGTACTGGAGATTATGGATTTGTAGATTTGTGATACCAGCCTGCCGTCTCCCTGTGCATGAATGACGTCGTGTAGCAGTTGCCAGGTAGGTGGTTGACACGGGAAGTCGGGCAGAAGGGTCTGCAGGGTGTAACGAGTCCTGAAGTAGATGAATACGTCAAGTGCAGTGTTGCCCCCTTTCATTTTTGCTTGATCAGGGGTTAGGAAGCCTTCCTCTGTGAAGAGGTCCCCTAGAGATTGTATGTGTAGCTTGTCGACCCATTGGTGAAATACTTTCTCTGAAGTCAGTGGGATTCTAGGAATAAACTTGACAGGCAGAAGAGGGGAGTACCGTGTTTGCACCCCGAGCCTTTGGGCCAGAGTCTTCCAGACTTTGTATGTCGTGAGCATCACATTCATCGTGTGGCTGGGGATGAGAATCTTGCCAAAGACCACTGCCGTCAGAAAATTGGGCGTTGCCTGGGCTCGTTCCACTTGTACATCAGGTCGGATTACTTGAGTGGCATACCAGTGGCTGAAGTATTGTGCCTCTGCTGCCCAAAAGTATTTTTCTAGGTCCGGAAGGGCTAGCCCCCCGCTGGACACCGGGAGAGTCAGTGTTGTGTGCGCGACTCTGGCTGGTTTGCCTGCCCAAAGTAGCTCGAGGACCAAGCCTCTCAGCTTTTTCAGAAAGGTTTGCAGTAGTAACAGCGGGATATTGTTGAAAAGGTACAGTAGTTTGGGCAGGATCACCATTTTGACCAGGGAGGCCCTGCCCCAAAGTGTTAGTGGAAGCGTCTTCCAGCGTGCTACCTTGTCTTGCAGGGACTTAACCACCTCCTCGTAATTATCCCGAAACACCTCCTGCTGGTTCAGTGACAGTTGTATCCCCAGGTACCGGACCTTGGCTGTTTTCCATGTGAGTTGGAAGTCGTCTGCGAACTGCTTGGTGGCAGGGGTCAGTGGAAAAACGATGGATTTTGATTGATTGATTTTGTCTTCAGGGTCGCGTATGAACAGTGCCACATCATCGGCATAGAGGGAAACAATGAGCTTGTGTGGGCCTATAATGAGTCCCCTTTGCTGACGTTGTTCTCGAAGGTTGGAGGCTAATGGTTCCATTACCAAGGCGAAGATTAATACCGATAGTGGGCAGCCCTGTCTCGTACCTCGCTGTAGTTCTATTGCGGCTGATTTTGCGGTGCCGAAGTTAATATTAGCTCACGGCTTGGTGTACAAGAGAGAAACAAGCTTGATGAAGCGGGCACCCAGTCCCATCCTGGTGAGCACCATGAACATAAACGGCCATTCCGCCGAATCGAATGCTTTTTCGGCGTCGAGAAGAACCGCAATTGCTTGACTTGAGGGGTCTAGTGCCTCGATGATTCCGAACATTATCCTAATTCCGAAGGTCGTGTTGCGGCCTGGTATGAAGCCGGCTTGGTCTGCCAGTACAACGGCGGGCATCAGTGGCATCAACCTTCTAGCTAATACCTTGGCGAGTATTTTATTGTCAAGGTTAAGCAAAGAGATAGGGCGATATGATGCGCAGTCTTATGGTGGTTTGCCGGGTTTGTGCAAAAGGATGACATTGGCTTCACAGGAGGAGTGTGGGAGATTCCCTTTTTCCAAAGCATCCTCGTAAACCGCCGCCAGCAGGGGAGCTAGGGTATCTGCAAAAGCTTTGTAGAATTCTCCCGTTAGGCCGTCTGGACCCGGCGCTTTGGAAGAGGATAGAGACTTTATGGCTTCTCTAATCTCCTCCTGCAAGATCATCTCGTTCAGAGGTTCACGCAGGTGTTGTTCGACCCAATAGAGCTCTGTGCCTTCTAGGTATTCCAGTGGGGTGTTTGAGTCTTTTTTGAGTTTAGCACTATAGAGATCTTGGTAGAAGAGACTGAATTCCTCTGCAATCTTTTCGTCGGTGTGGATCGTCTCGCCCTGCTTGGTTCGGATCCATTCGATTTGGGACTGTTTGTTGTCGGCTCCGATTAGGTTTGCCAGAAGGGCACCTGGTTTTTGGCCCTCACCGTATTGTCGGACTTGTCTGTTGCGACTCAGAAATTTGATCTCCCGGTCTGCTGTGGCATTGAATTTTTGCAGTTCCTTTTTTAGAGCTGCAGCTAATTTTGGATCAGCCGTGTTTGTGTTCTGGATCTCAAGGTGTTTTAATTTCTCTTCGCTGGTTGTAAGCTCGCTCCTGATGAGCTTGAGGATGCCATTTTCTTTGGCGTGGCAGACTCCTATGATAAAACATTTTAGAGACTCCCAGATTGTGCCCGCAGAGGGGACCGAGCCCAAGTTGGCTTCGAGAAACACGTCAATCTCCTCCTTTAACTCAGAGGCAAAGACTTCATCTCGTAGCGATCCAGTCTTGAAGCGCCACCGCTGTAGCGGCGATGTTGGGTTGGAAGGCCTGAGAATAAGGAAAAGTGGTGAATGGTCGGAGAGCGTTCTTGGATGGATACAACACCGGCCACATGTCAAAGGGCCATTTGCTGAGGTGAAGAGATAGTCGATTTGAGAGCTCGTGTTGTGAACCGCAGAGTGAAAGGTGAATTCTCGCAACTCCACACTAGAAACTCTCCATACGTCTTGAAGGTTGAACGCTTTGCAAATTTCCTTTATTTGGAGACAAGCTTTGGAAAGCGGCTGTGATGTGGCCTTCGATCTGTCTCTTATAGGGTCCAAAACCGTGTTCATGTCTCCTCCCCAAATTATTGTTGCTGAGTCTAGCGTGGAGAGCTGTGTCAGCTCCCATCCAAAATTGTCGGGGCCGTCCACATTTGGCGCATAGGAATTGATGAAAGTAATTTTCTGACCTGCGATGATGCCGCACACCAAGATCGCTCTTCCCTCGGTGTCCTTCACCGTACGGATTAGACGGACGCTAATCCTCCTGTGTATGAGGATGGCAACTCCTCTCGAGTAGGTAGAATAGGATGAGAAGTATCTGTGGCATCCCCAGCTCTTGGCCCACTGGTGATCTTTCCGCGGGAGAAGGTGAGTCTCTTGAATCATGGCCACGTCCACTTTGTGGCGTCTGAGGTATTGGGAGGATTTTTCTGGTTTTGGCTGGGATATTCCCTCCTCTTATATTCCACGTCAAGACATTGAATGGGGCGAGTTAGTCTTTATGTTGGTCCACTTTACCTTTTCGGTGGACTGCGATGGTGCAGTTATGCTTGGCCCAGTGTCGGGGTTAATGCTCAGAGGTAGGGTGCCTGGCTGAAGCAGCAGTGATGACGGTGGGCGGGGAACAGGGGGACAGCAGGACGGTCGGGATCTGGCGGCGCTGAACTTTCCTAAAGTACTCTGAGGGCTTGGTCCACGGGCAAACCCCAACAGGCCCGTGACGTTACTCTCCGAAGGGTGGGCAACCCCCAACTGGCCCACCGAGGGGTCCCTCGTTAACCAGTAGAAAACAAAAACGGACCATGGAATTACCATGCCGAAGGGTGAATCTCCTCCCTGAAGGAGAAAACTCAACTAAACAACTTAACAGTAGCTGTGCTGGGGGCGCTTGGGGCCTCCCAAGTGTCCCAGCCCCATCTTCGCTCTGTGTGAATGTTCCGGCTTACTCTGATGTAGGAAGGTTTCTGAAAATCCGCCCAGCTTTTCTAATTATGGTGGATTCCTGGGATTTCTATCCCTTTGAGGTCTAGGGTGGGCCTGGTTCTGTTCTGGACATCCCAGTTGGTCCAAGAATATGTTTGCTTCGTCCGGGGTTTGAAAGAATTGGACTTTCCCTTCGTGCTGAACTCTAAGACGCGCCGGGTAGAGCATTGAGTAAGTCAGTTGACTGTTTCTGAGTCTCTGCTTGACGTTGGCGAATGTTTTCCGCTGTGACTGCACTGATGGGGAAAAATCGGGGAAGAAGTGTATTTTGTCCCCCTCGTGGCGTAGTTCACCCTTCTCTCTGGCCAGCCGGAGTATGGAGTCCCAATCTCTATAGTTCAGTAGCCTTGCTATTATTGGCCTGAGTGGTGAGCCTGGAGCCGGTCTAGACGTAGGGACTCCATGAGCCCTCTCTATTTTGAAAAGGTGGGACAGTGTGTCGCGACCAAATAGGTTGATGCAAAGGGATTCCACAAAGTCCTCCATTTTCTCCTGCGTTTGGTGCTCTCTCACTCCCACTATCCGTAGATTATTCCTTCTTGAACGGCCTTCTAAATCCTCACACTTGGCAATGGTTGTTTTTATTTGTAATTCCAGTAGTGTGACTTTGTTGGTTAGGGTTGTAGAGCTGTCATCAAGATTAGACACTCTCTGCTCCATGTCGTTCATGCGTTCAGCGTGAGAGTCCATACGATGTTGCAGGAGGTCTACTTTAGACGCTAGACCATCCATTTTATTGTTCAGGCTGCCAATGCCAGCTTTCAAGTCTAGAAGGATTTCTTTAATTTCGGAAGGGTTATTGAAAGATTCTTCCTGGTGAGGACAGACCGACAATGAAGCCTGATCCTCCTGGTGGAGGGGCACCCTAGGGGTCGCGCCACTTTCAAAGTTCAACTTCCTCTGGGATTTGTCATTCTTCACCATCGTGACTGCGGGATTGGGTATACCTGATGTGGGCTGTGGAAGAGCTGATTACGTCTAGGGCACCCCGAGGACCTTTCACCGGGCTGGACTGGTCTCTGCTCAGTATGGATGCTGGACTTGCATATTTGTAAGGCGGGAGTTAGACCAATCTAATAATTGTGTACATTGGGGTTGGGTCTTGTGGTCTTCAGTGGGGGGGATGGTGGAGGGGGAATTCTTCTCCCGAAGTGGCTGGCTCTCCTGATCAAGGGTGATGTTGCCCACCTTAGTGAGGAGAGTCACAATGCGCTCTGAGCGCGTGACTGTTGTAATGATCAAGGCTCAGCGGGGAATGGATCGTGTCGAACTGACTGGGGGCTGCGTGCCGCCTGTGTGGCCCCCTATGCAGCCGAATCCACTGCTGATCTAAATGCGCGCGGGGGGGTGGCCGACGGCAGGGCCGGCACCGTTCTGGGAGCAGTGCGATCTCCCCCCCACTCCTTACCTCTGCGCGCGACTGACTTCTTTTACTCCACTTCGAGGCGGGGGCCGCCACAGTTCCTGCAGCGGAGACGCTGGTTTCTATGGCGGGCTCGGTGGCCGCAGGCAGAGCCGGGGGGGGGGGAGGTATTGGAACCGGCCTCCCAGCAGCCGTGTTGATGTTGCTCCCTCTCGATCGCTGGCTCCGAGAGGGGGAGGGAGGTAGACTGGATCCTCCGCCGGCTCGCCTTTCGCTCTACGGCCCACAGCCGGGATGCTGGCTGCCGGAGCAGGCGCGGTGGAAGCGGGCGGAGGTGGGGTGAGGAAGACAGCTCATCCCATGGCGTGCCGGCCCCACTGCTGCTGGTGTTATCCTCTGGAATGCCGTGCAGCTGCCGCAACACCTCTGACGCCGGCTTCAAACGGGGGGGGGGGGTAGTCTAGATCCCTCGCTGGCTCGTTGTCAGTCAGCAGGCGCCTCCCGCACGGCGCCCCCCTGACCCCCGCGACTTGGTGACGAGAGAGATCGGGATTCCTCTGGAGAAGGGGCCGGTCTTGGGAGCGTTGGCGCCCCGCAGGCCAGCTACGCAGCGCTCGGTGTTGGGGCCGCGTGGGCCGGGTTTTGGCAGGGGGGAACCGATTTTGTTCCTGATTTCAAGGGGATGTAGCTGGGGAGACCAGCAAGGCAGGAGTCGGGTGTATGGCACACAGAGTCTCCGGGATCCACAGGATTGATGCGGGGCTTAGCTGGAGCTTTAGATCAAGACGGCCATCTTCGTTGGCCCTCTAGCGCCCTACCAGTTACATATTAAGGCTAACCAACGGATGCTGTTTCTGCTTGGTAAAAATGATACTTGAAATATATGGTCACTACTCAGAGGGAAACATGATTCCGTGCAAGGTGAATTAGATACTTTTATCTCCTCCAGCAGTTGGCAATCATATATTGGGATCAAGTTTAAACTACCTCTGCCTTTTCAGGCATGCAATTCAGGGATGCATCAGTTAATTTGCACCGAGCAGCTTAACCTTTCTCTAGATGATATAATATGGGCAATACAGAATCACAAAAAAAAAGCTAAAGCTGCAGGGCCAGACGGGATCCCCTTGTGTTATTAAATCAGACCCTCATTTCTGGGCAGCCATTTTGTCTACTAAATTTGACAATATTTTGTGTTCTAATACAATTCCAGCTTTGTGGCAAAATTATATTATCATCCCTATTTATAAAAAAGGGGACCCGCACGACCCTGCAAACTTTCACCTGATAGCTCTAATGGATGCAGCAACCAGGGTGTTTGCTATATTACTCCTGAAACATCTAGAAAGCTATACTTATGAGAACAACATTTACTCAAAGTATCAGGTGGGCTTCGGGAAACAAATGCCATCATAGTTGCCCATATCCTGGCAAAAGTCAAAAATTACGAACACAGGTCCAATATATATAGCGGCATTGGATCTGCCTTGCGCCTTTGATACTGTAATCAGAGAAGTATTTGTTACATCTCTCTACGGCTGATGGTCTTGGTGGCGCCGCGGCCGTGTTCGTTTTGCTGCCGCAACTGGGGTTTCCAACATGGCTGTCGGCTTGCGCCGTCATTCTTTGCATCCTGATTCCTCTCCTGCTGCCTGCTGCTCCCGTCCACCTTGGGCCTTCTTATGCCGACAGTTCCAGATTGCCCCTGCGTCGCTACTCCTTAGAAGACACTCTAAGTTTGTGGTCCAGGGTACTGTGCATTTTGATCCTACTTTACTTCCCACTTTCACCAATCTGTTCTCACCTTTAGAATCCAGCCTTCCACGCGTCTCTCCGCTACTGTTCTACGAAGCCGCCACCTTCGCAGTGCCGCGTCTCAGTACACGGTGTTGTATGTGAGTCTGGGTGTTCATTCTTATCGGAAGGGGAATCCCTTTCCTGCTTACCATGAACGCTAACTTTGTGTCTCCTTTCAGAGTCCACACCCAGCGAACAAAATCCCTGCTCGCTCACTCAACGACTCTGACACGGAAACTTCTAGTCAAGGCTGTGGCTCTCCCGCAGTAAGTAGGATAAAGAGGGGGGGCTTAGACGTTAGTTTAGGATCTTTTCTCACTCTTTCTTTGGATTCCAGGGAACTATCCTCTTCTTTGACCAAAACGTCCTGTTATCTAAGCCAGAATAATTTCCTCAGATTGGGGAGCTTGTTAACTATTTACAGGTGCCATTTCCATTTCTTATTGCTTCCCATACATCTACCTTTTCATCTGATTTATACTTACAATCTGTGCTTTCTTTCTATTAGACAAAGCACAGAGTCAGCCCATAGGGATCCAAGGTTGAAGTTATCTGAGGAAAGAAGATAACAGTTCCAAGGTTCTGAATTCCAGACGAGGGGTTTATTACCAACGCTCTCCACTCCCGACCATGGTTTTCTTCCCCACAGGGTTTCCCTGGACAGTTTGCCTCTATCTGTTTCCTGTCCCATAACAGGCAGAGGGAGGTAAACTGCCAAGGGGAATGTTCCTGTCGTCAAGGGCGATCTGCTGATGAGGTTAGTGTCACTGCTGTGTACCTTGGTTATAGACGTAACAGATATTAACAGTATTGTGGAAAAAGCTATTGTTATTGGGACTCTCACAGAGGCTGGTTCAATTGGTTGCAATGTTATATTCCAATACCACCTTCTGTGTTAGGGTTACGAAAGATGGTGTGCTTACCCCTCCTATTTCTACTGCGATGGGTGTCAAACAGAGGTGCAATCTTGCCGCAACCCTATTCAACCTATACATTTGTGATATTGATAAATTGTGGCTAGATTCATCTATGCATCCAATGAGATTCGGCAGGATTACGCTTCATTGGATGTGTTTTGTTGACGATATTATATTGTTCGGCAGGACACCATATAGTTTGCAAAATAAGCTCAACAAATTCCATTAATATGAGATCGAACACAACCTGTAGGTAACTGTAAAATCAAAGATAATTATTTTCAGTAATAAAAAACGGATTAAATCCTATTACTGGAATATATTGGGCACAAGAATTGATGGTTTGAATAACCTACAATATCTTGGTTACACCCTATGCGATTATCATGGTCTTATGATCTAAAAATAAAAGCTTGTCCTCTCCTCTCAATAATGAGAATAATCTTTAAGAAATATTTCAAGTTCTCAATGTTGCCGGTTGCAGATTTCTACATAATCAAGGTGGAACCAATTCTACTATTCGGCTTAGACACTTGTCTTCTGGATTTGGATGATGCCTTAAATAGTCTCCAGGCTCAGATGTGGAAGCAAACTCTGGGATTAGCGTCTGCGGTCCCAAACTCGATTATCCGGCAAGAATCCATACTATTCCCAAGAAAATGTATGGCAACCTGTCCAGGTTCACCAAAGCCTTGAGAATAGTTTACTTTGCCAACCTGTGAAACATGGCAAGGCCCAGACCACTGACAGGCAGTCAGGGATTTGCAGAACAGGTTTGACAGGAGAAGGTCCCACCACCTTCTCTGGGGCTCACTGAGATTTCCAATCAAACTCCTGAGAGATCTGACAGAGCTTTCTCTCAGACCATTCTGTGGATGACAGCTCAGTGACACTTGACATGTCACTTCACGATCCTTCCCACTGGGTCTGACCACTACTGAGCACAGCAAAGGAGCTTCCTCTGCAGCTGTCATTCAGTATGGTGTCAATGACTGACTTGGCAGTCATTCCCTGTGGGTTGGCACACGGGCATAGGGGATTATGATCAGTAATCACCACTTGCAACCTATTGCCTGAGGTCTCCAGAGTCATGGGGCTAATAAAATGAGGCCTTGTTTTGTTGTATTTGTATTTGTTTATTATTTATAATGCGCGCCAGACCCAGGGGTATCAGGGGCGCAGCAGTTACAAGACAATGCGAAGCATAGTTACAGGGAGTCAAAAGTGTGAAACATTATTTACAAGGTATGGTATTTACAAGGCAGGGAATACTGCTATTTACAGATTTTACAGGCATTATGCACAAAGTTATAGTTATCTCCAAAGGGTAAGATATGGTGAGTCATGGAGTGAAATACATTTTTTACAATGGCAGAATATACAAATATTTACAATGTTATAGGCAAAGTACACCAAGTAGAGGTTGAAAACTTGGGATGGGTGTTGTTAGTTACCATTCAGTTGCGCAGGCAGATGGTTATACATCATGTGAATTAATGGTCACTGGATTTCAGCCACAGGATGGTGTTGGTTCTAAAGTTAAGATGGGACTGGTCTATTTTCAGTATAGGAGGCAAGGAGTTCCATAGTTTAGCCGCTTTAACAGGGAAACTGTTAACTCCAATAGTGGATAGTTTAAATCTAGGGATGGACAAGCGGTCCCTGTTTGCTGATCTTATGGGTCTTATGGATCTCTGTTTGTGGAATCTCTCAGAGAGGTAGATCAGGGCGGCGTTATTAAGAGATTTATGGGTAAGCGACAACGTTTTTAGGAGGATTTTGTCATTAGTTCTGAGCCAGTTATTCTGTCGTCTACTCTCAGAGATGTGGTTTCTTTTGGAAATACCTAGAGCAGCCCTAAGGGCATTGTTTTGTAAGGTTTGGATTCTTCTAATAATGGATTTGTTGGAACCTTTGTTCAGGGTGTTGCAATAATCCAACCGGGACAGGATGATGGCTCTGGCCAGGATGGTACAGCTGTTATTAGAGATAAATGGCTTACCTGTTCTTATAAGTTTGCACTTGTAGGCCGTAGAGGACGCTAGTGTGTTGACCGGTTTGGAAAATGAGAACGTAGAGTTGAGATAAAACCCAATGTTTTTACTTCCTGTGCTACCTTAACGCGGTTGCCGTTGATTATAAATGATGAGTAGTCAGGTCCCAGTTTTTTGAGTTAGTAAGGGTACCCAGGATGATTAGTTCTGTTTTATCATCATTCAGGCATAGACCGTGCGTGGCCATCCATGCCTGGATGATGATGTACACTCTGTTCACCAAGAACAAATCCTTGTCATAATCCCCTGAAAGCGGGAGGAGGATCTGGGTATCATCTGCATAGTTAGTGTAGGCGATACCAAGATGGTCCATATCATCGAAAAGGGGCTTGGTGAAGATATTGCACAGTGTGACCAAAGCGCAAGACCCCTGTGGTACGCCGCAATTGATGGGTATAGGGTCTGCAGTTGTAGAGGGCGAGAAGACCCTCATAGTTCTGCCATTTAAGAAAGATGTAATCCAAGTTATGGCGTCCTTAGAGAAGTGTGCTGCTGTGTCGAGATGGTTACATAATATTGTATGATCCACCAGATCAAACACAGCTGAGAGGTCCAGGAGGAGGAGTAAGGCTGATTTGCCGCTGTCTCTAAGCTCATCGACTTGGGTCTTGAGATCAATGAGGGAAGTCTCTGTTCCGTGTTGTGGGCGGAAGCTTGATGGTCTAGCTCCTAGCAGGTGGTGTAATTCCAAATATTGTTGTATTTGCGTGCAGGCCACCTTGTCTAATATTTTTAGAAGAAAAGGGACTGTTGTGATTGGCCTGTATTTGCTAGGTGTTGAGGGATCCAACGTTAAGTACCCATGATTGTTTGAGATGGGTGGGGATAGTGCCGGTGGCAAAGGAAGCATTGATAATCTTTGATATGAAGGGTGATGGGTCTCGAGCCGCATCCTTAATGAGCTGTGCAGGGCAGAGATCGGACTGACAATTGGATGGTTTGAGGGACAGAATAATTCTTTCCACCTCAAGGATAAATACTTTGGAGAAGTTGAATCGGGTAGGTTGGCCTTCGGCTGTGTTCCCGGTTATTTTGGGCGATGGTGGGTTCTTCAAAGAATATTTTTTTGGGATATTTTGTTTTGTAAGGTAGATACTTTATAAGCAAGTGCATGTTGGATGTCTGAGCACCATTTTACATCTTTGTTACAAGTGTCTGGCATAGCGATGGGGGTCTCCATATA
This sequence comes from Ambystoma mexicanum, assembly GCF_040938575.1. NCBI lineage: Eukaryota > Metazoa > Chordata > Amphibia > Caudata > Ambystomatidae > Ambystoma > Ambystoma mexicanum. The sequence goes on from NC_090936.1 coordinate 875,865,568, forward strand.
TAGTAAATAATTCTTTCATATTGGAGTTAGCTTGGGAGATACGAGTGTCGTAAAATGCCCGTTTAGCTAGGCAGATTCATTTTTTGTAGAAGGATGAGAATTTGGTGAGCTTTAATTAGTTGGCTTCCGAGGGTAGTAGTTTCCAGGCAGCCTCGCAATTTTTTTTTTGTTGCCTTAGGTTTTTTAGGAAGGGTGTGAACCATTTGTTCAGGTGGTTTTTTGGCTTACTTGGTCTGAGTTTAAGTGGGGCGATCTGGTCCAAGGAGACGGCCATAATCTTGTTATACTCCTCAACCAGACTCTCTGGGTCAACGCTGTAAGGACGTGAGTTGATGATAGGGAGTAAGGCAGGATAAGCCTATCCACTGTGACACTCTTTATTTCTGGTTAGTGTAGGTGGAGCCATAGGGGCAGGAGTGGGCAGGGGTCTATTGGTGGAGAGTGTAAATGAGAGTAGGTAGTGGTTGGTCCAGGCTAGCCGTGAGATTGAAAGGATGTTGGCATGGCAGTTGTGGTCTGCCACCCAATCTCGTATTCTACCTTTGTTGTGGGTGGGGGTTGTGCTTCTTTGGGTGAAGCCTAATTCTAATAGAGTATTCGCCATTGCAAGGGCAGGCTGATCCGCGGGGTTATTGAAACCCAGATTAAGGTAACCTAATAGTAATACTTGCGTTGAGCTTTTGAGGTTATTAGCTAGGATCGTATTAATGTCTTCCTCAAATGTCCCAGTTGGGCCCGGGGGGCAATATATCAAGTGAATATTAAGGGTTTGAGAGTTAATCAAAGGTACTTTGACTGACAATACTTCACACGATTGAATATCGTAAGGGGGGGCTAATCTCATAGGCTGCATTTGCCGATAATGGCAATACCTCCTCCTCTAGTCCCTTGTCTGTCTTGTCTCAAGATAGTATGAACGTCGGAGACTGCTAGCATAAGCATAGGACCTGCTGCAGCATGTAGCCATGTCTCGGTGATGGCGAGGAAGTCTAGGTTATCCCTCAGAATCAGGTCGGCAATCTCTGTGGCATGAGCTACTAGGGATCTAGAATTTATTAGAGCTCCTTTGATAGGCGGGCTAGTGAGAGCTGTAGTTACTGGGTGGGAAGCTAACTGGTCTTTAGGATTCAAGTGCTGGACTATGCATCTTTTTGTCTTAGGAGGGCGGTTATGTGCTAACTCAGTACTTAAGGGCATTAGGCCAGGCAGAGTTGTAGGTGTCCTTTTTCCTATAAAGATGGGTAGCGAGCTTCTGGGGGGGCTCATATTTTATCTAGTCTAGCTCTAAAACGGGTATTCCTAGATTCCGTTGTACAAGGGTTACTCGGAATTCGGTGTGGAAGGTCATCCATAGCTAGAGGCTGTTTAGTTATCGTGTTGTTAGGCAGGTCAGGGGGTGTCATGGTAGGTACGTCCCCAAGGGCCTGTGTGTGGCGTCTAGCAAGACAGAGTGTGAAACTCGATATGAGTAATGAAATGCAAATAATTTGGCTGGTAGCTTTAGTGAACATGCTGAAGCTTAGTGAGAGTCAGTTCTTAAGAAGACTTGTTCATGTAATGCAGCGGTGACCGAATAAGTGTGCCGAATACATAGTTATGACTATATATAAGTGCAGGCTATTGGACACATTTGAGTATACAAAGGTGATGGGCATGGAATAACAGGCAGGCAGTTGTGTGCAGAGATAGTGATTACTATCTAGTAATTAGCAATGTTGATTAGAGGCAATTAACCTTCATGAGTGACTACAGTTGCAAACAGGCCGCCCATAATTGAGTAGGCAGTTAAAAGTAGCATCCGTGTGACAAAAGAGGCAAAAAGGCAATTAACAGCAGCTTCAGAGTAATCGAGATTCCTGGGAACTAATAGTAATAGAACATTTAGTATTGTCATAGGCAGTGTACTAGCAGTTGCATACATACGCAATAGAACATTTCAAGGCCCCATTAGGGAGTGTGCGCAGATGCGTAGAGTAGTGTCGCTAGGGCTCAAAAGAGTGGAACTGCTGTACATATAGCATGTAGGATAGTGCAGTGTACTTTAGTGGCATGCAGAGGTTAGCGCTGTTAGTTGCTGTATGAGCTTAATTCAGCAAAAGCTGATATCTGGGAAAAAACTCAAAATCACCTTATGGCAAGGAGGACACATGATGGCAGTGGTAACATAAAGAGAGTGGATGTAGGAGTAATACAAAATCACAATGACATAACTTAGGTAAAACCCCGGTGGAAGTGCAATGGGTGTACAGCAGTTAGAGTCACTTAGCTCAACTCTTAAAGTTATTTAAACAGGCACAGTTCAACATGGCTAGGCTATGGGCAGTGAGGCACTGGGTAAATTTGGATTAGGCACAGTTCAACACGGGCACAATAGGTGTATGACTAAATACACACAGGCAGCACTGTCGTGTAAAGTTTACGTGCAAGTAGAGTGGTGGTAAGAGCAAATTGCGAGGCTGCCTGTAGGCAATATAGTCGAATTATGAACACATGGAATGGTGTAACAGCTTGAACAATGTAATTAGGACAGGTGCCATCAACTGCGAGACGGGCAGAGCATTGTCGGTACGGTTACTGGTAGCAATGAGTTCACTCCTAAAAGTGAACTCTGGAGTAATTGAATTCTTGTCCCACTCCTGTCAACCTGTTGACAGAGTGAGACCCCTACATTGGTTTTCCTCTGGGACCCCCATCATGGGCCAGCAGGAATGGGTGTTAGACCACACATGTGATATCCTGACACTAGGATGCATCAAAAGGGGAATGTTGCACACCAACTGTAGGAGGAAGGGCCTCACAACCTGAGTAACCTCCAACCTCTCAAAGTCTGCTCTGGTGGGCTCCGTGGGTGTACTTTGAAGTAACCCACCTTCCTGTTGAATCCTTTGCTTCACTTGAGGAGAATCCTCCCATTGGAAGCAGGCCTTTCTCCACAGGCCTAACCATGATGGTTTTCTTTTCGGTTGGCCCATACTTCTTGGCCTCTTAGGACTCACCTCTACCTGTATACTAGGCAGCTGGGAAGTCCCATAGGACTCAAGGTTTTCTGGGGGTCCCTATTCCAAACTAGGAATGGGGACACTTCCAATTACCAAAACATCAGTTGTAGGTAAGGCAGAAGGACTACTGTCCTTTCCTCTGCCTCTTTTTCTGACTCCACTGGCCATGGGTTTCCCCTTAGGGCTAGGCTTTCTCTTAGGCTTGGCTAAGACAGCCCGATTTTGAGACCTAGTGCTTGAAGGGTCTGGTGACTCACGCAGCACTCTTCTATGAACCACTGCTCTTACACTGACAGATGCCCTGACCATTTCTCTATTCACAGGTTGAATGACTGGTGCTACTGGAACATTAAAAGAAGGCCTACCAGCCAACTGAGTATCCCCCACAGGAACGCTGGCAAGAACGTGTGGGTTTACCATGAAGGAAGCTACATCAGTAGGACTGGGTCCAGTGTGCCTCACAGAAGAGGTAGTTACACCTCCACTCTTCCAATTTAACAGTTGACAGTACTGAGACGAAGAAGATACAATGAAGAGGAATGAAGATTACCCTTTTCATCACTTTGGTACTGGGACGAAGAAGATGTCTACCAGTAACTGAGGGTCAGGCATGTCCTTGCAATTGTGGTCTGGCAGAAATAGTTCCCAGCCTGCAACCTGTCAAGGGGCTGCAGGTGTATAAAGGGAGACCAACCCAATAGGGTAGAAAGTGAGGGGAGAGAGACGGGTAAAGCGACTGGTGAAGCATCTGGTGGAGCAGCAGGATACCAGTGAGAGGAGGCTGACGTGGTGGTGGAGGAGACGGGACCAGGACGCCGGCAGCAGTCCCAGAGGACTTGTGGAACATGATGTAAGTGGGCTTCGTATCGACCACAAGCCTTGGAGCCTCTAAACAGGAGTGCGTGTGCAGCAGGAGCTGCCAAGGAGCCCAGAATGTAGAGGACGCTGTCCGCATCTGAAATCCAACAGCCTAAATGATGGTGTGAAGCAGGGGGCACACAGCGAGCTAACAGAGCCCTCTATGGTAGCTGATCCTGGCTTCAGGGATTGAAAGGAAGTTGCAGGAACCACCGGGTGAAGCCGAGAATACAGGCGAGTGACGGAAGGCGTGCCAGCACGACTGACAGTCCATGCGAATGAATGAAAAAGCACATTTTGAACATCAAACTAAATGAAAATCCAATGGTTATTAAACACTGAACTGAATAGCGCACTGAGATAAGCGCATATGGAAGATCGAACTAAACGCGATTAACATCAAAGCAAACAGTCATATACTGAATACTGAACTTAATTAAACCACCTAAAAACATTAAACTCGGATTTAAAAGTGGACTTAAAATAATGCAGTGACCTTTAAAGAATGAATGCAGAGCTAATAAAAGTGAACAAGTGACAGTGACTTGGTAAGCAGAAACCAGCACCAAGTAACCTGTGAATGTGTGCTGAGGACCCGAGGGGTTCTGGTTGCGTGACCTGTGATGGGTGGACCGTGTGGTCCGATAACTGCGCCTAGGCAAGAGAGCCCTGGATGGTGAAAGTGAACAGCACTGTGAAACAAGGCCAAGCCCACCAAAATCACTGCAAAGGAGTTGGCAAGGGAAGCCAGAGAAGGGTCCAGTTGACCTGGTGGTTTTTGTTAAAGACATTTGAAGAGACTAAAACAAATGGGACTGGAGTATCAAGACCGCTTTGTTTTGGATTGTGGTACTTGAAACTTGGGGAAGGGAACTCCAGGAATTGGTGCTGAACTACATTGCTTTGAACTTTAGAAAGGAACTTTGAGCCTTTTTCAAGGAACTTTCTTATGCTTGTGGAAGGGGAGTTGAATAGAAGCTGTGATCTACAAACAGCTCTGAACTTTGAGTTAAACACTGTTTCTTTTGAGTTTGACATCCATATACATTGGTTCACTGTAGCTGTGAGGGCAAGGATAGGTTTTTGACACAGATAGACTTCGAAGTTGAACTATTAGACATAGACTTTCCTTAGTTTTGTTTCAGATAGGGAAATCCCACGTTAGCGTAGGGCAAGTTAGGCTTTCAACCATTCTGACATCTAAGTTAATAAATATTCTTTTGTTTGAACTATAAGTCTGTTGTCTGCGTCATACTTCATGATGCCTTCACAAATGGTGTCAGTTGTGGGGTGTGACTCAAGTGATACAATTTGAGAAACTAAGTCCCAGAGCATCAGACCCCTCAGTAGCCACTACAGGCTCTCTTGGATTTGACATCGTAGTAGTAGGAATGAGGCAATTCCTCCAGGAAAAAGAAAACTAATACCCACTGACTTGATATTGATTCTACCACCTGAGACATACATCAGACTAGCACCCAAGTTAGATTTAGCATGGAGATTTGGGATTGATGTTTTAGCGGGGGTGATGTACCCAAACCTCCAAGGTGTTGTCAAGGTGTTGCTACAAAATTAAAGTAAGGAACCATTTCAAGTTTATCAAGGTCATAAGATTGCTCAAGGGGTAATTGAGAGAGGAATAACTCCCAGATTCAAAGAAAGTACCAATGCAGAAACTCAGGGTTTTGGGGAAGCTAATGAGACACCTGGTGGTCCTTCCCACCATAAGTCCCAAAAAGACTGTGTGAGAACCAACCACACTTCTGGATTTAGCAGTAGCACAAAGAAACAACCCCTTTGTAGCCAAGGCCTTTTCACAAGCGGTTTCTGAGAAGAGGGCCGTGAGATAGGGGAACCTTACTTCCTTCTGAAAAATGGGTTTCTACATAGGGAAGACACCTATCCAGAGGGTAGGATAAAGCTACAGATGGTGATCCCAGAAAGTCAAAAACAGGTGATTTTGTAAAGCGCTTGCTCGCATTTAACAAAAGATCACCTGGAACATCTGATACTTCAAACCTATTCAATAGAGGAGTTTTTCTGGCCTGGAATGGACATCGACATTAAAGCTATAATACAGGCGTGTATGATTTACCAGAAGACTAGTTCTCCTATACTATCCAACTATTCAGCCAATGCACTAACATCTCAAGAAACAGAGGCGGGTCTAAAAATAATTCTTTACAAAGTACGAGGCCTTGGGAAAACACTAACTACAAAACACTAACTACCATAACCAGGTAGCTCATCGTGTATGAGTAGTCTTTCAGACGTTGACCTCCCAGGCCATCCTCCCCATCAGGAAGTCCATAGAGGGGAATGATTTTCAATGTTTTTGTCCCCATGACTGTCGAGTACCAGAAAGGGACAGAATAATCTCTTTGGATTTACTGCTTAATTTCCCTTATGGCATGGACATTTATGTACAACCCCCTAGAGGAATGGGAACCTATACTCTCATGGGGAGAGGAACTGAAATTCTTCCTCTTGAATTTTTCCGACAACCTCATTAAGATCCACCAGGGCTTGTTGGTAGGAATTTGAAGGTATGAAATCCTATAGAACCCTTACTCTGATCCAACTTCGATTAAAGGTTATCTGGGAGAAGATCTTCGGTAAGGAGGGTAATCAGGATTTTGTTAATTCCTTTAGAAACAGAAAGATCATGTTCCTATAGAGAAGACATGTTACCAACAGCAACCACTCCCCCAGAAAACCTGGGAATCCAGAAAGACATGGGGAAAAGAGGGAAACCATTTAATCTCAGAGTACTTCTGAAGAAGCCACAGAGAAACCGAAGAAGACATCATTTGATGCTCTATCTTCCGCAATAGGGTTACACGATATCCATCTTCCCCAGATAACAACAACCATATAAGGGGGGGGCAACAGTATTCAAGCCTTGGGGAAAGCTCAGAGAAAAGGGGTTACCTTTTAGTAATAAACCCATCTCTTGATCACTATCGAAAGTGTTACTCTTGTAAAGACTATGGACACGTTGCGAGATGTTGTGCAGTAAACAAAATTTACTTTTCTGCTGTTCTGTAGTCTAACGAATCCGACCAAACTGAAGTAAAGAAGAAAGATTGTAGAAATCAAAGAGATAAGTTTGCCTTTTCTATACCGGAGGAAAAACTTCATATAAAGGTCCTGGTTACCCGAGAGGGAAAAATTGATTGGGCAGAACTGGATACAGAAAGTAAGAAAAGTGCCATTAGACCAGAATTACTCCCTCAGAGATGGAAATAAGTTAGAAAGGAGAAAGGGACCTGTGTACATGGCCATATGAAAAGATACCCAGTGACTCAAATCCCGATCATCATTTTGGGAAAGAAAGTAGATCTCACAGTAGCAGTAATTTCCAACTTGCCAATGCAATTAGTCCTGGGAAGGAATGTACCCCAATTCGATCAATGGGTTTCATGGGTAGCTCAAATCAAAACCAAAAGTTCTACAGTTGGGCCTCCTTATCCAACGAAACTGCAAAAGTCCAAATTTGAAAAGGAAATTAGTGGAAGAGAAAAGAAATCAGTAACATGGAACTGAAACTTATGTCCAGCAGACAGAAGTGAGCCCAGGAGATGTGGGGGATTGTCCTGGGCAGTCAATTTATTTGTTCACAGGGAAATCCCGGAAGAACTGAGAAGCAAGATCCATGTGAAACATCCCAGTCCAACCCACACTGGAGAAGGGCATGTGAGAAACCTGAGCGTGTTCCAACTCCTAATTCCCATGGATCCTCTGCGCAGGTGGCCAGGGAAAGGCCATCGCTTTTGGATCCTCACCCTGAGGGTGGACAAGCAAGGGAGGAGCACCTGGGTAGAGGGTCCTTGCGGTTTGGGAGTGGGGTGCCCTTGGGTGAGACATGGTATCCCCCTTTCCCTACTGCAACCACCCTAACCCTTCCCCAACTTTATATGGGCTATTACTATAAGCCAGTTACCCTCCACTCTTAATATATAACAGGTGACAGTACTGAGACGAGGAAGATACAACTAAGAGGAATGGTCACAAGTAAGTGATGGTCCATGCGAATGAATGAAAAAGTGTATTTTGAATATCAAACTAAATGAAAAGTTAACTTTGGGAAATCCAGTGCATATTGAAAACAAAATTAAAGGCAAAGTCAACATTTAAAAGCCAATGCATATTAAATACTGAACTCAACAGCACACCGAGATAAAACCAGCGCAGATTGAATATCGAATTAAAGCGCTATTTAACATTAAAACGAACAGTCATATACTGAATACTGAACTTAATTAAACCACCTACAAGAATATTGAACTCCGAGATAAAAGTGGACTTTAAATAATGCAGCGAAGACTGAAGAAAGCCAAACAGTGAACATTAAGAGTGAATGCAGCGTGGCAAGGCTACAGGTTGGAAGGGTTATGCGAGGCATGTTGACAGAGCCACGAGGTGACCAAGAAGAAGCCGGAGGAGCACAGAAATACCCCTAAGGCACAAGACTAATAAAAGTTAACACGTGACAATGACCTGGTGAGCAGGAGCCAGCACCAAGTAACCTGTGGATGTGTGCTGGTTGCGCGACCTGTGATGGATGGACTGTGTGGTCTGGCAACTGCGCCTAGACCAGAAAGCCCTAGATGGTGAAAGCTAAGAGCACTGTGAAACAAGCCCACCGAAATCACTGCAAAGAGGCTGGCAAAGCAAGCCAGAGAAGTGTCCAGTTGACCTAGTGGTTTTTGTAAAAAAACATTTGAAGAGACTAAAACAAGTGTCCTCAAAGGTGTTGAAAGTCTTGGGAAGGGATCCCTGAGACGTACAGGACTACACTCGCTGTCTTGGGACTGGAGTCTCAAGACCACTTTGTTTTGGACTGTGGTACTTGAAACTTGAGGAAGAGATCCCCAAGGATTGGTGCTGATCTACATCACTTTAAAATGGAGAAAGGTGAACTTTGAGCCTTTTTAATGGAACTTTCTTATGCTTGGGGCCTTCAAACATCCTGACATTTAAGTTAATATATATTCTTCTGTTTGAACTTGATGTCTGTGTGGTACTTTATGATGCCTTCACACCCTCCAAACACTAACTTTAGAGGAAAGGGCATCCTTAGATGCCCCAATGGACACAATTCTTAAAGCCATCTCAAAATTAAAGGCAGGGTCAACACCAGGACAGGATGGGTTTACCTCAGCCTTCTACAAGAGGCACGGTCCCTAAGTAGCTCCATTTATAACCAAATTCTTTAATGACATTTTAAATGGTGGAAAGGCACCAGACATATATGCACAAGCAAGAATAATAGTCCTTCTGAAGGAGGGGAGAGACAAACTGGAGTGTATATTCTATTGGCCCATATCATTGATGTTGATGCCAAGGTATATGCCAGTGTGCTGGCTGAGAGGTTGAACATGGTTTTGCCCAAATTGATACATAACCTTTAAGTGGGCTTTATTAGGGGCAGGCAAGGAGCGGATAGTATCCGAAAGACACTGAACCTTATCGCCAGGATTGGAGAAGATGTAAAATGTCCTGTTGTGTGCTCAATCGATGCCGAGATGGCTTTTGACAGGGTTGAATGGCTTTTCATGGAAATGGTCTTGTGAAAGTTGGGTCTGGGCCTTAAATGGCTTGCTGGAGCAATGGCAGTGCATCAAAATGCCAGAGCCAGGATTATAGTCAGCGGTGCTGCATCGACTTAACTCCGGCTGAGTCGCAGGACTTGGCAGGTTTGCCCGTTATCTCCATTGATTTTTTGCGCTAGCGCTTGAACCGCTGGCCGCAGCCATAACCTTAAGGGGACAGATACAGGGCCTAGTGATGAGAGGAAGGGAATTCAAACTGGCCTGATACGCAGGCGACATAGTGGCTTATATAACACATCCAGAGACTTCAATCCCAATACTTAACTCAACCGTTACACAATTTGGGAGGTTATCAGGCTTAATAATTTACCTGAATAAAACAGTAGCTTTATCCCTGGCACAGAACATTTCCCAGGTAAAGCAGGGAATTCAGTTACACATTGAAAGTATTAATATTTAGGGGTCAATATCACAGGGAAGCTCGACAACCTATATGGAGCAAACTATCAACCTTTATGGGATAAGATTAGGAAAGACTCGCAAAGCTAGTAAAAAACCATATTGTCATGGGTCGCTCGTTTCATGTCGATAAAGATGAACGTCTTACTGAGACTACTGTTCTTGTTTCAGGCACTTCCAATAACATTACCAGCCTCCTTCCATCATGAAGTGAAAAAAGCACTCCTTTAATTTCTATCGTCAGGGAAAAGACAACAAACGACCTACAACACATTGATCTTATTTAAGGAGAGGGTAGGGTCTGTGTTCCCAGAGCTCTATGAATATTACAGGCTGCCAAGTTACGAATATTGGTAGACCATTTATAGGGGAAGAAATAAAAAATGGTGGATAACCCTGGAAATGCCTTTTTTACACCAGTCACCCTGGGGGATGGTTATGGGTCCCTTATAGACGCTTACCACATATAATACGTACACACCCAGTGCTATCGGTACTTTGGCATCTGTGGAGAAAATCCAAAGATATGGAGGGTGTTTCGTCATGGCCATCACCTCTCAGCTGCATATAGGCTCCCCCACTAGAAACACAATAACAGAATCACATTACGAAACGGGGCTGCTTAGGGTGGGACACGTATGGAAAGTGGGGACACTTCCTACAGAAAACCGAACTAGAGTACACCTTGGATACAGGCACTGTGCCACCTTTAACATATCTACATTGAAAGGCTCTCTAACAGACCAGTACTAGGTGAATAATTTAAAGCCCCCATTAACACAGTTTGCGCAAGTTCTAGACACACACATTAACACAAAAGGTCTCATCTCCATGCTATTTGACTTGATCCTTGCCAGATGCCACATATACATACCAAATATCCAAAATCAGTGGACCAATGACCTTCAGTTACATGAGGAAACAGACATGTGGCAGACAATTTACAGGGCAGTATGGTCCTCCTCTATTGCGGTCAATATAAAATGCCCAAATGCAGACTTTTATTCAGGTGGCATCTCACTCCTTATAGGCGCTCTAAGATGCATCCCAATCAGAGCCCCTTCTGTTGGAGAGATTGTGGTATGACAAGCACCTAGTGTCATATCTGGTGGGAATAACCCCTGGTACAATGATATTGAAATAAGTACTAGCGTGGCTTAAGGGCATAGATGGTATAGAGAATGCCAAGAAATGTGCTCTTAGAAGCAAGAATGTGTCTCTCGCTCTGTTGTAAGAGAGGCCATTCTCCCAACGTGGGGCGAATGGACAAACAAGGCATACGAGTTGAATGACATGGAAAGTTTGACCTCTGTACTAATGGTGTCTCATTCTCACATTGATATAGAGTGGCTTCCCTTTTTGGAGTAATACAGATCCCAAGAAAGGAATACATAGAGAATAGGAAAGAGATTACAAATAGGCCATATCACCACATACATGATTCAGATTATCTTTGCCTTGAACCTAATTAGATATTTGAACACATAATAGACACGAGTTGCACCCTCAATATCTTCCAAACTCATCAAGAGATGCTCAACCTCTTCAATAGTCCCTTAACTAGTTTCCATTATAGGGCTTGGGGTGGGATGGAGAGGGGATGTGAAAGGAGGTGGGCTAATAAGGAAACTGAACAGTATCAATGTAAGACCCCAGAATTGAACTTAAGTGATATTATAATCAAAACTTGGATTTGTGTATTATGCAGATTGTTTTGGTAACCTTCAAGTTCCAGAATTGGTTGCGATATTCAATCCTCCTGAAAATTTCAATAGACATGTTTAAATTTTCTTTTAAAAAGAGCATTGTTTCTCCTCTATATACATAAATAAATCAAATAAATACAAGTAGTATTAGGACATGTATTTGTGGGCATTTGTAGACTTTGAACTGTTGGAATAGTAGTATGTTTAATATTAGGTGATGTTGATTTTGTATTAGTTGAGCACAATGCTTTTGATTATTGATGCACTGGTAGAATTAGAAAAAGGCAATGTGGGTTGAATTTTAATTTGAATAGGGGGTGTTTGTACAGTTGAAACACATTCAAATTTAGACAGTGCTTTTTTGTGACTTTAATTTGCAAATTTTAGGCGTTTGGCATGATGAAATCAATTGATGATGTATGGTACTGGTAGCCTCAGTAGTAACAATGGGAGAATTGAAAAGTATATCTGTATTCTCAGTTTGATCTTATAAAGGACTTGTGGATACTGAAGGAAAGACTTCAACCGGTGCAATAAAAATGGTTGTTTCCATATTAACATGTTCTTTTGCAAATATAACTTCTACCACCTTTCCTTTAACATTACCAATAGTTGGTATAGTTGGAATGTCCTGTGAATACATGTTTTTGAACTTCCTGTTGGCTAGTGATGTGTTTGCTGTTGTGTTCTTGTTGTGTATTCTTTTTTGGAAGAATGTTTGTGTTTTCTTTTTTTTGTTTCATTAACGGACTGCGTATTTTGTTTTTACTGGATTTGAACATTTTTTTTAAAAAAAGACAATTGTGTTTTAGTTTTTTGGGAAGAAACCCTAATTTTGTTTTGCCCTTTGCAATGATTGCAATATGTTTCAATAACAAAGCCATTTTATAAAGGAGAATTATTTGTTACTTTTATTGTATTTTTAAATGTGTTGTAAACAAACAATTCTATTTTACATTTATTGGACAAAAGATTATTTTATTTTACTTTTATTTACATTGCAATTTTTAGTTGCAAATGTTTCCATTTGGTTTTACAATAAATTACACTTAAAAGATTTATGATGATGTTTATGTTGTGTATCCTTCTCAATATTTGGTTGAAGTGTATGTTCACCTTGTCTTAATGTTGTTTCACCTATAAAAAACAAGACATGTTAGAATAGTAAAACAATATGTACATTGATGACAATGTAATAATAGTAACAATACATTTATTAGTATAAAGAAGTAATATGTATGTTAAAATTACATATTACAAGATAATGTTGGAATTACTATGCTTATTTTAGGTTAAGCGTACAGTTTTACAAGCTGTACATTTTATTTATTGTGGGTATGTTTGGTTAATTGTATGTTGATTGTGTTATACATACTGTTTAGCATACACGAAAACAATGGAGCTGGGCTGTCTAACTGTAATGAAAAGTTGACACAGACTGCAGCGCCGGAAAAACAACCCGTGCACACGTGGGAAAGGGTTGCAAAAAGCACAGCATGAAAGCTGTTCATTTATTGATTCACAAGTGCAAGCAGACAAAGCATCTTCTTACGTCGGCTAATTAAAACCATGGCAAGTAAACAATGATACCCGCAGGTAGCAAAGAAATCACCACACATTCCACCCGTCACACCTCAGGCTGTTATACAATATGTCATTCCATTTGCTAGTTTAAATAAAGTTATTGAAACCTTGACTTCCTGTTCACCCAGTAATCATGTGTTACTGGTCAAGTCCTCGGATCACAATGGTCATATAAATTGGCCATCTTGGACTAGTGGCCGATCCCTTAGAAACATGGTAGTTTTACCTAGAACTCAAATGCAACATCTAAATAATAATGAGATTATGTTCAAGAATTCTCAAACAAATTTTGGGTCAAATTCCAGCATTTATGAATATGTTTATAGCAAATAGAGGCAAATGCCTCAAATTTGATAGATAAATGTACAATTAGGTCGCTGGATACACACTGTCAATTCCACGACCCACTGTCACATCACTACCTGCATATGTATGCTTGGAGACAAAGAAAAGGCAGCAAGCTCAACCAATGTCAAGACAGATGACCCCGGATACAAACCCAGATCTAAATAGATCTACGGTGTATCAACTAATATGTAAAGTACACAAATGACATCTAAGAGAACATGTTTAAAAAAAACAACACCACCCAACCTATTATTTTCTATAAAGTGCAAGTATACTATCAATAGGGTGTTTGCATTTTGAGCACAAGTACCGTTCTGATATAGCAGCAATTCACCAGAAGAACACATTCTAATTGTTAATACAAAGTGAATTACTGAATGAGTCAATAACACTTGCATACAACATGAAAAAAGCATGAAAATGGAAGGAGAAGGGCATCTACAAAACCAACATGCCGAATGCAAGAGTCCAAATAGAAACTACTCAAAGGCTGCTGTAAACATGGAAGTGCAAATTCAAGCAGGATGTCAAGGACCATGAGGCAAATGTACGCATTACACGTCTCTAGCACAACAATGCAAGTGAAAATCTGTGCAAAGAGTAAACAATGACCATGAAACAAGAAGTGAATTATTCAAATATCTAATAAGACCATCTTATCTGAATGAAGAGTACAATAAAAGCTCCTAAAAGCTAGTGCAAACATGCAAATCTGTGCAAGATGTAAAGAAAAACATAAATCAAACAAGTGCTATATGTATAACAAGTGCACAAACGCAAGTGCAAATCTGCACAAGGGATGAACATTCAAAAAACAGAAAATGTTACACGTGTTAAAGTGGGTACGCTTAGTAAATATATGAAGTGGTACAAACATTACATTAAACATGCATAAGTAATTATAAAAAGTTATCTTATAAAAATGCAACACACTTGTTATAGTGCTGAATAAGGATGCACATTAAGTTTGATTGTGATGCTGGAATGCCTTTTGGAGGGAAATGGTTATGGTCATGGTCTCCTACTCCTTGTCCTACCACCACTTCTGTGTGTGTGGTTTCTATATGATTTTTACAACACTGTGGACCAAGGTCAAAATTACCTTTGGTGCGGGTTTGCACACCCTTAATCTAGTGTAGTAACTACATTAGATGCGAGGTATTTAAACCTCTTGTATACAATCTTCTTTGTGAAGTTTAGAATTCCAAATAATACTCCAAACCGCTCATTGTTTTTCGCAAAACATCAATTGTATTATTCGCACCAAATTTTCTGCACTAATGTATGCAGCCTTTGCCAGAAAAAGGTACAAATGCCAATGCATTTTGGACCTTCGTTCCATCTTCAGGGCCAGTAGCTCTAAAGATTTACAAACAAGCTTATGCCCAATCACCCGGTCTAAATGTTTACAGGAAACCGAAAATGACCGTATCATGCTAAACATAATTACGACAATTCACAACCAATAGCCAACATTGGCAATCAATAACAGTCAAAGTACACCACCCTGTGACATAAGTGAAAACAAAAAAATATTAATTACCATCACCAGCACGTGATTCAATACAAATCGGCCCATGGTAACATGGTTCAAAATATCAAAACCAAGACCATTTCCATTGGATCCAAGGTAAATTACCCATTTCACCATGTATTAATTCAAAAAGTGGACATTTAAATAATAACACAGATCAGCAAGTTAAGGCCAAATAAGGAAAATAATCAGATATTAAACAAAAGATTGCAATAACAGATATGTCCACTGATAAAACAAAGAAAAATAGGAAAAGAGTAAATGAACCGAGACAAGGGATTAGTAAAAGATCCAATATGAATTTACACCAAATGCAACAGTACCACTCATTTACAAGTTAGAAACCTGCTCAACAGAACAAGATGGCTGTGGGCTGAAGGAGCTCCTGCCAGCGATGGCACGGAGTTGCAGATCAAAGCCTCAAATATGAGCTAAACGCAACAATGGAGGAATAAGCAGCCCGCAGCAAACCAGACCTTAGGGGTGTAAGATTTATGAAAAACGGAGTGGAGGAAACGAAGATTGCAGGTGGCGGCCTCCTGCAGAGCCCCTGCGAGGTACAGAGAGCAGCTCACCACAGCCGCTGACTCAAGAGGGCGGGCTGCGCAACCCCCAGGACCAAGCTGCCGGCTCACCTAATCACAGCTCAGAGATGGGAACCATACGCCCAAGCCCACAAGCACTGCTAAAGTGGGACAGCCAGTGGCCTCCCCGCCACAGACACGGAAAGTGCACCTAGACGAGGAGGAGAGGCAGAGCGGGAACACCAACACCCTAACCAACGCCGGTCTGCGGTGGATGTGCTGACAGCAAACGCCTCACGTAGAGGCACACACCCCCATCAGCGGCTTAGGCAGAACGGGTTAACAGGCCGCATAAACCCATAAGCCCAGGAACCCGGCAGAGGAAAGGTGATACACCAAAGGGCGGAAGCCGGCGCCGCGGGAGCAGCTTCCCTTACCAGACGGCAACCAGGACGAAAAGATGCCTGCATCCAAGTAAGTGTGGAGTGGGGGGGAAAGACCGGACACCTGATGGGGGGGTGGGGGGGGCAACAGCACCTAACAATGCCAGCGGGGCGCTGGAGCATCCAGGCACGCACGCACTACACTGGCTCTATATACCTCTTCCTCCCCTCCCGAGTGTTAGGGAGAATTCTCATTTATGGCTAATTTCCCTCACCTAGTGAGTCCCCCAGCAGCTTTGCTGGACTTCTGGAGTTTATTTTTTTTCCACTTGGCAAGAGTGTGAGCTTTTCCCCCACTCTAACCTGTGTTTTGCCATGTGTATTTCAACTGTTTTTGTGATTGTGGACTCTGAAGTACACCACTTCAGTAGCCCCCTTCTTTTGTGTGTCACACAGCACCTTCAGTGCCGTGGCACAGGGTTGTCTTTGAGATTTCCCCCCCGACTCCATTTCTGAGGCTGACTAAAGTCCCCCAGAAAAAGGTAAAGTTACTATTAACTTTACTTAGTCAATCTACCACAGATCCAGTACACTCCATCTTCCATGGAGTACTGGAAAGGGTTAATTCGTATCCCGTTTTATCTGTACCTCGTAGAGCATTGTTTCGCTCTTAACATTTAGACTTGGCTGGTGGCAGTGGTATCTACCCTAACTTTTCTACCGCGATTATATTAGATAAACGTGGTATTGTTCTTGGCTATTATATTAGCCTCGAACATAAACCAGTTTGACCAAATTGTCTTTCTTTTGGCTGCGGTTGGGTGTATTCGCCATGTCTTTTTGTTAAAGTCCTTCTTGTGTTTTACATTGCGCGGCAAAGTAGGTTTGCATTCTTTGTTCGCCGTCTTTTGGCAGGCTTCTGCTCAGAAGCCCTCCACCAGGCGCCTGGGTGTCTAGGTGGGCTGAATGTGAGGGAAAGCTGTAATCACCCCCTGCACAGGGTATCCTAGGAAACCCAAGTCGCACTTTGCCATGATTGGCTGAGGTGGTTGTCCAGGCTGGACAACCCCCCTGCTGGGTGATTGACAGCCAGGCTGTGTGAATGGGGGTTTTGCGCATAAAAGGCAGGTCTCTTGGGCTAGAAGTCAGATAGTCGCCACTGGAACCACAAGGAACCAAAGAGAAGCGGAGAGAACAACGACTGCTGCAACTACCCCGTCCCGGTGAAGCCCTGCTGCAGTCCTGAGCTATCTACCCTTCAACGACTAGGAGAAGATCCAGTCCGGAGTCTTCTTCCCTTGAGCCTGGTGGGGACAACCAGCTCATCTTCCACAGCCAGAGGATCCTCTTCCATGGTCGAAATCGATGCACACTGCTGTAGTGGTCCGGATAGCCATTTGAAGAGCCTCTCCTGTTTTTAAGGAGCGCACCTTTTATTCATTGTCGCAGCTGCCAGCTTCATCCCTGTGTGGTGCAGACAACGAAGCTCCAGGAATCGTGGGTCTGCGGGAAACCAACAGGAACAACTGCCAGGGCACCAGCTGCACCATTGGAATAAGGTACTGTGTTCTGCTTGAGGAAACTGGGTGAACCCCTTTTCTTCATCTCCAAGGCTTGCCCTTGTCTTCCCTCCTTCTTATAACTTTTGCTTCCGAACATTGAGAATATCGAAGTACTCTTGGCTATGTTGAATCGTGAACTGTCTGACTGTGTGATCTTCGGCAACAGGCCCCCGGTGTCACTTGACCCTGGCTCCGGCCCTTTGACTCTTGAACTCCTGTCGCCGAGTGTTTCTTGATTCTGTTTGCCTAACCAAAATATTGCCTGTGATTTTTGCCTCCAACTCCTTCTGGGTATCTCAGGTTCTAAGTGTGTTTTTGCCCCGGTAGCATTTCATGTCATGGATACGCATTTAATTAGTAGACCGAATTGTCAAAAAGTGATTGCAATCGTATTCGCGGTAACATGTTTTTGTTCGTAACACCGGTTCATCCAAACACAGGGTACTTACCTTGAGACATACTGTACAAAGTGAATTGGTTAGTTGTAGTATATTTGACGTGTGGTTTGTGTTTAAGTTTAATAGAAGTGTTGTGTTTATAACAAATGGTTTAAAAATAAATGTACTTATATTTTTCTACCTGAAACCTTGAGTCAGTGTGTGCTTGAGTCACAGTAATTGTGGTCCCTTTGTGTAATCTCTGCTACTGCTCATATACTCTTGAGATAAGCCAGGCTGTTCCGCCACTGCTACCACTCTGACATAGTAGTACAAGCTTGTACCAAAGGTAAAACTTGTATTGCCACCTGTAGTCTTAACTGGGTGTAGTGGTCCATAAGGGCACTGAACAGGATTCCGCCCAACACCGGAGATGCAAGTCAATGTCTCAAACAACAACATGGGGGCGGGGGACTCCGAGAACTGAGGCACGCCTCCCAGACACGCACCCCCTGGAAACACCCAGCAGCGCCTCCACACACGGAAAGCGGCTTCATCCCCCAGCATGAGAAGTCAAGGCCCTGTAGACACTGGACCCTAGGGAAACCCACGACACACAGAAAGAGTGCGCACACTCGGCGCAGCACCTTGGACCGGAGGGGCCGTTCCATGAACTGCACAAACATCACGGCAAGACTGTGCCCTAGGTGGAAGGCCATTCCGGGCAAACAACTGTCACTAGTAGCACCCGGGGGGTCCCGCGCCCAATATACAGCAGCACTCCTGTAAGGTAGCACTGAAGTACCACCGCCCTGGCCCTAGCAACTGCCGGAAAGTTGGGGCTAAACCCCTGGCACGAGCAGGGAACAACCCCGGCAGACGGAGGGCTGCGGAGGAACACGTTGCACACAGAAGAGCGTGCACTCCCAGGCGCAACAACTAAGACCGGACGTTGCGCCCCATAACAGCCGCAGCAACACAGGCAGACAGCTCCATAGGAGGAAGACATAGCTGGGTATAAGACCAAAGCCACATAGGGCCAAGGAGGGCCCGACACCCAGATAGGCGCCACATCCCCACAGTACAGCACCGAAGAGCCTCCTCTCGGACTATCTTACCACCAAAGAACCCGGGGATGGCCACCAGGCGAACAGTGCGCAGTGACAGAACTGATAGCAAAGGGAACCATCGGCAGACCCATAACCCATTAGATCTGCAGGCGTACCCAGGCAGGAACGAGCCCCACGAACCCCACAGCCGGGACAACCGGCGCATAGGGTGCAACTGACCGGAGCAAGAGGAGCCAACATCTGCGCCCGCAGGAGCCCTAGTCGCACAGCGACCCCGGGAGGAAACCACGCCTGGTCACAGAAGCCTGGCTCGACCAAGCACAACAGAAAAGGGACCCACGCATTAAGGCTGAGACTAAGCGCAAAGAACCCCTTCCTCCCACCCAGCAGGGTACTTCAAAAGTGTGAAAGAAAAGTCAGCGGAAGGGCATGCACCAAGAAGACCAGACCCCAGATCTGGAGGAACCATCCAAATCCACACAACACAACCTACCACGGAGGTTGAACCAGAATAAAACGGAGATGGACGTCCAATCACAGCTCCAGACCAGACTGGCAGAAATGCAGATAATAGCACAGCGGACCCAAGAGACAAATGCCATCCTGCTGGACATTAAGCGCGACCTGCAAGACGTTCAGACCCACCTGGCCGCCCAGGCAGAGAGAATCACGGACAATGAACAGCGTATCAGCGCAATTGAAGATAACCAGACGACAATGGCGACAAACTTAGACAGGGCCATCAGGGAGGTGCAATGTATGGGGGGGGGAATCGATGATCAAGAAAATTGCTCCAAACTGTTACGCTCACCTGACTCCCACGGAGGCGCTGGCCTGGTTCGCGCTGCTGTGACCTCTTCTAAGGTGATGCGCAGGGTTCGGAAGACGGACTGGACCGGGCCCCCAAATCTGGCTTGCCTGGCTCGCAGAGGTATCCTTCTGTAGACGAAAATAGGGGATTAACTGTCTGCGGGGTAATGCAATCGGCCTCCCACTTTCCCCTCTCACCCTCCTCGAAACCCTTCTGTGATTTCTCGTAGCGTCTCACCTTAGGGTCTGGAAGGACGAGCTCTCCATCCTGCTTCTGATGCAGGGGCGCGTTGGTATCCAGTTACTTCACTGGATTTTCGGATTGGTGAGAACCAAACTTGCTTGGCTTCCAGGTAAGTTTTTTGATAAGAGGTTCCCCTTGTGTCAATGTATTAATGTACTAATGCTAGTGTCTTTTTCCCCATAGGGGCCGGGGTACGGAATGCCGGGGAACAGGCACTGACCCGAGATGTGAGGTGAAATCCTTGTAGAAATCAGGTAAGTCTTTAATGAGCGTTTTTTGGTAATGTCTTTTCATTTGCTCATTAACGCTGATGTCTCTTTTTCCCCCTTAGGGGCCGGGGTCCGGGAATGCCAGGATGCGGCGCGGACCCGAAATGAAGAGAGAATGAATCAACAGGTAAGTCTTAACATGGAGATTTAGCTTTCCTTATTCCCTTCTCTCTCTCACCTTTTGTTCTGGTCTTTTTCTCCCTAGGCGCTGGGGTGTGACTGCGAATCCGGATGATCGCTGCTGAACATGGAGGCGCCCTGTAAAGGTGAGTGGAATGCAGCGGTGCAGCGATCGACGCGATGAGCTTTTAATTTAAAGTCTACCTTTTCAGGATTGTCGTTGAGATGTCTCCGGGATGCGGATTTAGCAGGTAAGGACTTTTCCTTCTGTTCTCTTCTTCTCTTCCTTTGCAGGTGATCCAGGATGCTGGCAGGCGTGGCAGAAGTCAGGATGCAGGAGCTGACACGGTGAGCGTCCAGCTGCTAGATGCAGAACAACGCGAAGCACGTGTGGCGGTTCGGGTGGGGTTTAAATAGCCTTGGAAGTTGTTCCAGGTATGTATCCTTCCTCCAATCAGGTATGTATCCTTCCCCGACCACGCCCGGATGGTAAATTAGTCCCACAGGTAAAGTAGTTCCTTTCAGGCCGCAAGGAGGCCGGGATCCTGCAGCATGGTCTGCATCAGGTAAGTGCACCCAAGCACTCCCATAATGAGCCTGGCGCCACAGGCGCCAGGACACTGTCCAAAGGGCCCCTATATGGGGTTGCTGGGTCCTTCCTTGGGGACTGGATGTCCGCTTTCGGGGACGCAGGGCTTGAACCGGCTCCCCGGGAGCGGGCATCATGACACCAACCTAACAACCTGCGGGTGGTTGGTCTCCCCAAGAACGTCAAGGGGACGAGTCTCGAAGCAAATATCTATGACTTCCTCTACGATACTCTGGGGATAGAAAATGCACAAGATCTCACCATAGAGAGGGTTCCCCTGGGCACAGATACCGAAACCACCGTCAAATGAGCGCCCGAGGATCATAACCATGCGCCTCCTCAATTCCCAGCACAAGATGGTCATCCTAAAAGCCTACAGAGCGGCGTGCCCCATTCATGTTGAATTAGGCAGACATAAGGCGCTATAATGACTGTTAGGGAGAATTCTCTGTTTAGGCTGAATTTCCCAACCTAGTGAGTCCCCCAGCAGCTTTGCTGGATTTTTGGGGTTTATTTTTTTTTCTCCTGCCAAGAGTGAGACTCTTTTACCCTCACTCTTGGACATGACTTGAGAGTGTTTCTGTGACTTGCTATGTGCTTATGGGCTATGGGGTATTTATTCCCCATAAGCTATCATTGGTTTTTGAATGTGTGTTACACAGCACCCTCAGTGCAGTAACACAGGGGTGTCATAGAGACCCCCAAACATAGACTCCACACCCTGGGACTGACTACTGTCTCCCTGGGTCTGTAAAGTCACCATTGACTTTACTAGTCTTAACTTAGGAACTTAACCAGTACAAACCATCATAATGTGGAAGTACTGGTAGGGGCAATTAGATTGCCCCTGGGTCTGTTGTCGAGGGGGTACTGTCCCGTCCCCCCTCGCCGAGTTTCTGGCTGGTGGCAGTGGCTACCACGGAAATATTCCACCAGAATATTTCCCAATGGGATTTCCCATTGATTTGAATGCACCACTTTTTGGTGCAATGTTAAAGATACCGCCGGTTTATTTATTTAATATAAATTCACCGGTTGG
Source organism: Ambystoma mexicanum (assembly GCF_040938575.1). NCBI lineage: Eukaryota > Metazoa > Chordata > Amphibia > Caudata > Ambystomatidae > Ambystoma > Ambystoma mexicanum. The sequence goes on from NC_090936.1 coordinate 875,887,598, forward strand.
GATTTTTTGACAGAACTCACCGCCAAAATGGCGTCTAGGTTCACTTCAGTAACCCTGAGCCCGAGTCGAGCCTTTGTTCCACTTTTGGCGGGCTTCTGCACAGAAGCCCTCCAAAGTGGTGCCATTCTGTCTGGGTACCACAGGGGGTGTGGGAGGGGGTTTAGGCACCCTGGGCTGAGTTGCCTTGCCAACTCATGTCGCACTCTGGTGTGAATGGCCCAAGTGGTGAGCCACCCCGCTCACCACTTAGCAGGTTTGAGTGACAGCTAGGCTGTATGAATGGGGGTTTGCTGCATAAAAGCAGGGTTTTTGGGACTGGTTCTTCAAAAGTCGCCACAGGACCTAAGAAGCCGAAGAGGGAGAAGCCGAGCCGACCTGCCAAGACGACACCACTGGTGGAGCCCTGCGGAACCGTCTCACCACTTTTCCCAACGACAGAGGAGATCTCCCGCCTGGAGAGTCTCCTTCCCTTGACTGGTGGGGACAACCAGTTTCTGCCTTCTTCTCGCCGCCCTGAAGCATCTCGTGGCCGCCTTGCCTGTGCCAAGCACCCCGGCAACCGGGATACCACTTTTTACCTCAACCGCGAAAGAGGGGTAACATCCTTTTTACCGGAAAAACTCCACGGCTGGTTTCTTCCCTGGTAGTGCAACGACCTTCAGCTTTCCTCCACGACGAGATCTTCTCCTCCTCTGGACGACGCCGCGACTTGCACCCACTACCAGGAACAACTGCCACCGCTGGAGGATCCTTTCCATTTTAAAGGTACCGTGTTCCGCCCGGCTTCCCTTGCCACCGATTGTACGGGGTAGATTTAGCCCTCGGCTCTCGACCCTGGGTAAGCCTGGGACACCCTAACTAGACTTTTCTAAACTTGGTAAAACCTTTTCTACTCACCTGTAAAGACTTGTGACATTGTGTGATCTTGAGCATCTTTTCGCCTGGCTTTCCCTAGAGGGGGCCTGGCAACCGAACTTCCTTGCTCCTCAATAGACTGCCTTTCTAAACTCACTGTGAATCTCTGAAAAGTGTTTTGCCTCGCTAATTTCATTACTTTTGCCTTTTCCCTCCCTTTTTAACTAACTTGTTGGAGTGCCATCTAACGTTAAGCGCTCACCTCTGTTTGGAAATAAGTGGCGTTAACTTAGACTTGTCCAACAAATAACTAGGGATGTACATATAAGTAATAGTGACTGTGTTTTGACTTACTTACCTTTTCTGTGCTAGTGTAATTTATGAGTGTGTCTTTTAAATAAATAATTATATACTTTTACACCTAGCTCTGGTCAGTGTTTGCTTGTACTACTGTGCCTCTGTACCTATTATGTATGCTCTGTATACTGCCGAACTCTTCTTGAGGGAAGTCTGACTGCTCAGCCACAGCTACCAGGTAAATCTGGGTGGTACAGACTGCTACCAAGTGGGTTTACTGCCAAACACCTGTAGTCTTAAATCTTTTGCAGTGGTCCCAGAGGGAACTGCACAGGTTTCTGCCTAACACTGGTGTACAGCGGTGGGATTTGTATTGAGCATACACTTTAGTGCTTTTGAGATACCTTAGTGCAACCACAAAGCTTAAGCACAAAAAGAAAAAGTCATTTTCTAACCTGTCTACTATGGAAAGTTATAGTCAAGAGTCCCTTGCTACAAAAACTGCTGATTGTTTAAGATTGCTCTGTAAGCATAAGAATCTCATGACTAAAGGAAAGAAAATGGAGCTAATAGAAAGGTTGTTAGAAAACCAAAGTCTGGATGATGGTTCAGAGGAACCTACCACTCCAGCAAATGTAGAGAACAGCAATGATATTGATATTGAACAATGTATTGATGATCTTGGGTCAGAACCAGAAGAGGAAGATGAAACTATTGCAGATGTTCCCTCTAGGCCTCTGTCTGCTCTACCAGCTGCACCTACTGGGCCTTTGCCAGGTCACACATTTGGTCCTCAGTACTATGAACTGGAGAAAATGAAACTTGAATTAGAGTACAAGAAACTTAATGCTCAAACTGACAAAGAACTAAGGCTAAGAGAAATGGAGCTCAAGTATGAGCTAGAAATGAAGAAATTGTCTGTTGAGAATGCTTCTCTCTCTGGCCCCTCTTGAAGTTCCAGTCCTAAACGACCCCGGATGCCTAAAGAATTGATTGGTATGTATGAGCCTAGGTTGGATGTGTTGGATTGATTGTCTATGTTTGAGTATAATCATGGGCTCCAGAACATCACAGGTAATGAGTTACTCACCTGGTTGTTCTCTAGGCTCCCCCCTGTTGCGACTGATGCAGTAATGGAGTTGGGGGAGGAGGATAGGAAAGAGTATGAATGTGTGAAACTAGCTTTGATAGTTAGGTTTGGGAAGACCCCTTCCCAGTATCTTAGGAGGTTTAGAAGCCTCAAAAAGCATGATGGTACCACTTGGGCTACCTGGGTGTGTGAAGGGTTGAAAAACTTAGAGGGATGGATTAAGGGTTACAAAGTGAACACTTATGAAGGAATGAGAAATCTTGTAATGATGGAGTCAATTTATGATGCCTGCTCTCCTGAGCTCAGACAGCACTTGGCTGATTCACAGGAATTAGATCCTAGAAAGCTAGCTAAGGCTGCTGGCTTGTGGGTTGCCAACAGGGCTACTCACAAGGATTCTGGGGTAACTCAGAAGAAGGATGAGGGGAGACAGCCTAAGAAAGACTCCAAAGAGAATTCTAATAATTCCAATTCCAAAGAGGGCCCCAAACCACACCATAAGGGTAAGCCACCTGGGAAACCACAGCAGAGTAGTATACCTTCTGGTGCCAAACCAGAAGGAAGTCAGAACAAGCCTCCATTCCAAAGGGCCTTTGGATCCTCTTATGTTTGTAAGGCTACTGACCATGTGAAAGGAGATCCCAGATGTAAGGGTAAACCTTCAGGGGTCCAGCTTGTCTCCTTAGCCTTCGCTCCAGAGGAGGAAGTCCCTATGGCAAGTGGAAACTTTCTACTACTGGCTGATGAACCCACTGGAGTCTCAGCCAGTGTTTCTTTAGTCTCTCTGGGGTTGTGGGAACAACAGAATTTAGATGTCTATAATTCTATCCCAGATAATACTAAAGAGTATCATAAGGACAGTGTCCACGTGAATGGTCAGGAGACCCCTGCCATCAGGGACACTGGGGCCAGCATAACTGTGGTGAATGAATCATTTTTCAAGGCAGAGGATGTTGCTAAGGCACCCAAATGCCTCACCAAGTTAGCTGGAGGGCCTGTGCAGATGTGTCCCCAGTTACCAGTTCTCATCCAGTGTAATGATATGGCTGTGAAGATACCTGTCAGTATACAATGTGAAGTACCAGGAAGGGTTCTGTTGGGTAATGACCTGAAAGCTCTTGGGGTTGTGTCACATACCCCCAGACCTCCTAGTAAAAGGTTACAGGAGCTCACCAAAAGTGCAAGAGAGAAAACCCTGCGAGGGTTATCTCAGGAGATGATGACAGAAATCACTCCTCTTCCACTCGAGCAACTTACTGCAGTAACTACCAGATCAGGAGCAAAGGGGCAACCCAAGACTCCTAGAAAAAAACCTACAGCAAGCACTCCAGTGCTTCCAACAAGGACTTCCCCGAGGTTGTCCAAAGTTACACCTGTAACTCCACCTCCAGCTGAGGCTGAGAGGGAGGGACAACCCTGTCTGGTTGAACTACACTCTGAAGAAGAGCTAGTAGGAGGCCCAGAACTTATTGGAGACCTGGACCTGGCTGACCATCCTGAGCTGCAGTCTTTACTGGCAGAAGGTGGACCCAGCAGGTCAGCTTTTCGTAAGGGACAAAGAGAATGTCCAACTCTGGAGGGCCTTCGCCAACAGGCAGCTTCTCAGGCTGATGGGCAAGAACCTGGGAAGTATAGGTTACACTGGGAAGATGGCCTCTTCTACAGTGAACCAACTGGATCTGAACCTGGAGCCTACCAATGCCTGGTAGTGCCCCAAGAGAACAGGCAACAGTTCTTGCAACTAGCCCACGAGATTCCTTTGGCTGGTCACTTGAGTTTCAAGAAGACCAAGGAAAGGCTCTCTCTCTACTTTTATTGGCCAAAGATGGGGGCTGAAGTAGATGGATATTGCAGGAGCTGCCATACCTGCCAGACTTCTGGTAAGGTTGGTTCCAAGAATGTGGCACCTTTAGTGCCTCTCCCATTTGTAGGAGTCCCATTTGAAAGGGTAGGGATTGACATTGTTGGTCCCCTTGATCCCCCAACCTCCTCAGGCAACAGGTTTATCCTTGTTGTAGTAGACCATGCTACTAGGTACCCTGAGGCAATTCCTATGAGGACTGTTACAGCTCCGGCTGTAGCTAAGGCCCTCCTTGGTATTTTTACCAGGGTTGGGTTTCCTAAGGAGGTGATCTCTGACAGGGGGTCAGATTTTATGTCCCACTACATGAAAGCCACGTGGAAAACCTGCGGAGTTACCTACAAGTTCTCAACCGCATACCACCTTAGACAAACGGGTTGGTAGAAAGGTTTAACAGAACCATGAAGAGCATGATAGGTGCTTTAGAAGAACCCCTTAAAAAGAAGTGGAACCTTCTACTTCCATGCCTTCTCTTTGCTTATAGAGAAGTCCCTCAGGAGGGAGTAGGTTACTCTCCCTTTGAACTTCTCTATGGCCATCGAGTCAGAGGCCCCTTGGCCCTGATTAAGGAGGGGTTGGAGAGTGCTCCTTCCCCCAAGCCAGTCAGAGTGACTGACTATGTGATAGGTCTCCGAAGGAGAATGTCACACATGATGGCAGAAGCAAGTGACAACTTGAAAGCTGGACAAGCTCTGATCAAACATTGGCATGATCAGAAGGCTAACATGGTTGAGTTTACTCAAGACCAGCTAGTTCTAGTTATGCTTCCAACAAGGCAGGGGGCCTTGCAAGACAAATGGATGGGACCCTTCAAGGTTGTGGGAAAACTTGGAGAGGTCAACTATCTGGTGGATCTGGGCAAACCCAGGGAAGCTCCCAGAGTCTTCCACACCAACCGCCTCAAAGCCTATGTCTCTAGACCAGAAGTAGGAGCCTTGCTTCTAGCATCATCAGAAGAGGAGGAGGAGAGTGAAGCTCTACCTGACCTCCTACCTGAGAGGCTTACCTTTGGACGAAAAGGTTGAAGGAGTTAATCTCTCTTCAGATCTGACCCCTGAGCAACAGGAGGAGTGCAAAGCTATGTTAAATCAGTTTGCCCCCCTGTTCTCACTTTCACCAGGCTTGACCCCTTGGGGACAGCATGATATACTCACTGGTGACTGTCTGCCAGTCAAAAGCAGAGGATACAGAATGTCAGAACATGTCAGAACCCACATCAAAGGTGAGGTCAAGAAGATGCTTGATCTTGGGGTAATAGAGCCCTCTACTAGTCCATGGTCTAGCCCAGTGGTGTTAGTACCAAAGGCAGGATCCAAAGAGTTGAGATTCTGTGTGGACTATAGAGCTCTTAATGCAGTCACCAAGACTGATGCCCACCCTTTGCCAAGGACAGATGAGTTGGTGGATAAACTTGGTGCAGCCAAGTATCTCAGCACACTGGACCTTACGTCAGGCTATTGGCAAATAGCCCTGACAGACCATGCCAAGGAGAAAACTGCATTTTCTACCCCAGTTGGCCTATACCAATTCAAGGTTATGCCTTTTGGACTAAAAAATGCACCTGCAACATTCCAAAGGATGGTGAACCAAGTTCTAGCTGGGATGGAGGACTTCTGCATGGCATACTTGGATGACATTGCAGTCTTCAGCCACTCCTGGGAGGACCATGTGACCCACTTAGGACATGTTTTGCAGGCTCTTGAGAAGGCCAATCTGACCATAAAGGCAAGCAAATGCCAAATTGGACAGAGTAAAGTGGTCTACCTTGGACATGAGGTAGGAGGTGGAGAGATAAGGCCTTTGCTCAGCAAGATTGAAGCTGTGCAAAATTGGACAACACCTACTACTCAGACCCAGGTGAGAGCCTTCTTAGGCCTCACTGGGTATTACAAGAATTTCATTGAGAACTATGGGGCCATAGCTTCTCCTCTGAATGTGATATCCTCTCCAAAATTCCCTAAGAAGGTCAAATGGAATGAGAAATGCAATCAGGCCTTTGAAAACCTGAAGAAAGCTCTTTGCCAAGCTCCAGTACTCCGAGCTCCTGACTACCACCAAACTTTCATTGTACAAACTGATGCTTCCAATGTAGGTATAGGTGCAGTTCTTAGCCAACTGGATGAGAAGGGTAGGGAACACCCCATTTGCTTCATCAGTAGAAAACTGAAGGATCCTGAAACAAGGTGGGCAACAATAGAAAGAGAATGCTTTGCTATTGTGTGGGCACTGAAGAAGTTTAGGCCATACTTGTATGGTTCTACTTTTGTCATTCAGACTGACCACCAACCCTTGAGATGGTTATTACAAATGAAAGGGGAAAATCCAAAACTATTGAGATGGTCAATCTGCCTCCAGGGGTTTGATTTCACCATTGAGCACAGGTCAGGGTGTCACCATCAAAATGCTGATGGACTCTCTAGGATGTATGTCATCGACTAGAGGTATGAAGGTTCATCCAGGAGTGGATTAAATCCTCCTGCCCCTTAGTCTGGGGGGGGCGAGTGTTAGGGAGAATTCTCTGTTTAGGCTGAATTTCCCAACCTAGTGGGTCCCCCAGCAGCTTTGCTGGATTTTTGGGGTTTATTTTTTTTCTCCTGCCAAGAGTGAGACTCTTTTACCCTCACTCTTGGACATGACTTGAGAGTGTTTCTGTGACTTGCTATGTGCTTATGGGCCATGGGGTAATTTTTCCCCATAGGCTATCATTGGTTTTTGAATGTGTGTTACACAGCACCCTCAGTGCAGTAACACAGGGGTGTCATAGAGACCCCCAAACATAGACTCCACACCCTGGGACTGACTACTGTCTCCCTGGGTCTGTAAAGTCACCATTGACTTTACTAGTCTTAACTTAGGAACTTAACCAGTACAAACCATCATACTGTGGAAGTACTAGTAGGGGCAATTAGATTACCCCTGGGTCTGTTGTCGAGGGGGTACTGTTCCGTCCCCCCTCGCCGAGTTTCTGGCTGGTGGCAGTGGATACCACGGAAATATTCCACCAGAATATTTCCCAATGGGATTTCCCATTGATTTTAATGCACCACTTTTTGGTGCAATGTTAAAGATACCGCCGGTTTATTTATTTAAAATAAATTCACCGGTTGGGATTTTTTGCCAGAACTCGCCGCCAAAATGGTGTCTAGGTTCACTTCAGTAACCCTGAACCCGAGTCGAGCCTTTGTTCCACTTTTGGCGGGCTTCTGCACAGAAGCCCTCCAAAGTGGTGCCATTCTGTCTGGGTACCACAGGGGGTGTGGGAGGGGTTTAAGCACCCTGGACTGAGTTGCCTTGCCAACTCATGTCGCACTCTGGTGTGATTGGCCCAAGTGGTGAGCCACCCCGCTCACCACTTAGCATGTTTGAGTGACAGCTAGGCTGTATGAATGGGGGTTTGCTGCATAAAAGCAGGGTTTTTGGGACGGTTCTTCAGAAGTCGCCACAGGACCTAAGAAGCCGAAGAGGGAGAAGCCGAGCCGACCTGCCAAGACGACACCACCGGTGGAGCCCTGCGGAACCGTCTCACCACTTTTCCCAATGACAGAGGACATCTCCCGCCTGGAGAGTCTCCTTCCCTTGACTGGTGGGGACAACCAGTTTCTGCCTTCTTTTCGCCGCCCTGAAGCATCTCGTGGCCGCCTTGCCTGTGCCAAGCACCCCGGCAAACGGGATACCACTTTTTACCTCAACCGCGAAAGAGGGTTAACATCCTTTTTACCGGAAAAACTCCACGGCTGGTTTCTTCCCTGGTAGTGCAACGACCTTCAGCTTTCCTCCACAACGAGATCTTCTCCTCCTCTGGACGACGCCGCGACTTGCACCCACTACCAGGAACAACTGCCACAGCTGGAGGATCCTTTCCATTTTAAAAGGTACCGTGTTCCGCCCGGCTTCCCTTGCCACCGATTGTACGGGGTAGATTTAGCCCTCGGCTCTCGACCCAGGGTAAGCCTGGGACACCCTAACTAGACTTTTCTAAACTTGGTAAAACCTTTTCTACTCACCTGTAAAGACTTGTGACATTGTGTGATCTTGGGCATCTTTTCGCCTGGCTTTCCCTAGAGGGGGCCTGGCAACCGAACTTCCTTGCTCCTCAATAGACTGCCTTTCTAAACTCACTGTGAATCTCTGAAAAGTGTTTTGCCTCGCTAATTTCATTACTTTTGCCTTTTCCCTCCCTTTTTAACTAACTTGTTGGAGTGCCATCTAACGTTAAGCGCTCACCTCTGTTTGGAAATAAGTGGCGTTAACTTAGACTTGTCCAACAAATAACTAGGGATGTACATATAAGTAATAGTGACTGTGTTTTGACTTACTTACCTTTTCTGTGCTAGTGTAATTTATGAGTGTGTCTTTTAAATAAATAATTATATACTTTTACACCTAGCTCTGGTCAGTGTTTGCTTGTACTACTGTGCCTCTGTACCTATTATGTATGCTCTGTATACTGCCTAACTCTTCTTGAGGGAAGTCTGACTGCTCAGCCACAGCTACCAGGTAAATCTGGGTGATACAGACTGCTACCAAGTGGGTTTACTGCCAAACACCTGTAGTCTTAAATCTTTTGCAGTGGTCCCAGAGGGAACTGCACAGGTTTCTGCCTAACAATGACTATTCAATGGAAGTCTCCAAGCGACACAAGAGCTTCAATCCGATCTTTAAAACGCTAAAGGCATCGGACACAGACACGATCTAAAATTCCCAGCAACGTGGTGCATCCAGCTGGATAAACAATGGCACACCTTTGAGGGCCCGGAAATAGCATGGTGCTTTCTCCAGCAACGCAACTTGGTCACCACTGATTACAAAAAGCTCCCATCGGAGGCCCAGCGACCGCCCTACCACCCTTGAACCAGCCAAGAGAGACAACAAGTGAAAGGAAAGTGGCACAAAGGCAGCAGACGACCTAAAGGGTGGGGGTCAAACTGCAGATAGTAGCCAGCCAAAACGAACGGCCGTGCATCACTTTCCAATAGCAGACACTCCTCTGTGCTTCTAACTGCAGAATTGTTCAGGCACCCTGGATCCATGCTTTCAACGCAAGGAACTGACCTCCATAGACCTGCGATCAAACGAAGACAACCAGACTTTTTAGCAGCAGCTCCTAGCCAACTGAAGCAGGCTGGCGCCTCGACAGGAGCATATGGTTGTGAAAGGCATCCTGTGTGGGGTTCGACAGGAGGGTTTTGGGGCCAACCCACACACCGGCACCCCTAACCCTCTTGTTTGGGCACATTTTCCACATGTTGGGTATAGGCGGTTTGATAGGACAACACAACGTTTTAGTCCTAGTTTTGTTTTAAGGTTTAAATGGTGCTCACGTTTGAGTCCTATTGTGAAATATGCTCCCAGATCTAGACAAAGGCAGTGCTCCCTGGTTGCTTACCCCTTCACAAGAACTCACCAGCGGGTCTACACTGAACACTATGCCACACTAGTCCAAAAAACCACAAAATGGCCCATATCACCTTGGTGACAGTCAACATCCAGGGTCCGAGACACCCTATTAAACAGAGGAGAATGCTTAATAATATGCGAGACCTCCAAGGGGACATAGTGTTTCTCCAGGAAACCCATCTAGGGGAAATAGAGTCGGGGAAACTGCAGCGGGAAAGGTGGGAACAGCAATACACTCGTCGCACCATGGGAAACGGGGTGTGTATCCATCCTCATTAACAAGCTGGTCCCATTCCAGATTAAACATGTATGTGCAGATAAGGATGGCAGATCCACACTGGCCCAGGGCCTACTCCACCAACACCCCATTACACTGCTCAACGTGTATGCCCCCACCATGGACACCCCATCCTTTTTCACTCGCACATTTGCAGCATGCGCCCAATAAATGGGCAATATTACACTAATAGGGGGAGACCTCAACATAGCCCTTGACCCCCTCCTTGATCACCAGAGCACAGCCGCAGGGAACCCCACCACTCTAAAGAAGCGGGCAGCCCTCCGAACATTAATGAGTGACCTCCACTTAATAGACATCTCATAGAGCAACTCGCAGATGACGCCAAAGGGTTCTGGGAACTTAACCTAGTGCAGAACTACATAGCATACGCGTGCTTGGATGCAACGCCCTTAAGGCCTTCATACAGGGACAATGCATATCGCGCTGGGCGCACAAGCGTAAAACGTGGGGGGACAAAGAAGCCCAGCTAACAGCGGAATTCAAAAGGGTGGAGAGGTGCCACAAAGAAACAAGAAATAAGCAGTTAAGGCCAGAACTGTACAAACTGATGGCACAAATTAGACAAGTAACTGCTGACAGGGCCCAGAAGTCGTATACTAGGTGGTCGCAAGCATTCTACTTAGAGAGCGACAAGCCGCTGAGGCTGATGGCCCTGGCCCTAACGTAGAGACAAGCCACGCAAACCATCGGCTCAATTAGGGATAAGGCAGGCAACCTAATGGTGGGCGACGACCGAATCAATGCTCGATTTGCTGAATTCTATCAAGACCTATATACGGCATCAGACGCTTGTACAGCACAGAACAAGTCTTTTTTAGACTCAAAAATGATAGCAACGATCCCATCGGATCACAGGGCAGCACACTAGATGCCTGTATCACAGCAACAGAAATAACAATCGCTATAGCCGCACTGTCCGCAGCGAAATCATCTGGCCCCTATGGGATCCCTATAGATCTCTACAAAAACATGGAAGAGTTGATGCCCAGACTGGAAGAGGTATTCAACGAGGCAGCCTACCTGGGCCGGCTCCCGCAATCAATGCTCACAGCAAATATAGTGTTTCCTCAAAGGCGGGAGGGACCCCGAACTCTGCAGCTCCTACAGGCCCATCTCTTTGATAAATGCAGACGCCAAAATTCTGGCAAAGCGTCTGGCTCGGCGCATCGAAAATAGCCTCCCATTCATAATACATAAAGACCAAACAGGATTTATCCGCAATAGACACTCGACCAACATCAGACGACTATTGCATCTGATCACCGGTGATAGAGACCCAGAGGATATTCTACTAGCAGTGGATGCAGAAACGGAGTTCAACAAGGTGCAGTGGGAATTTATATTCCGGGTCTGGCCCAGATACGGCTTTCCCCCTCACCTTGTCCAACTGATTACGCTGCTATACAAGGGCTTGACCGCCTCGGTGGTCACTAACGGTATTACCTCCCCTGCATTCGACCTACAATCAGGCACACGCAAGGGGTGCCCATTGTCCCCCTTGCTCTCCATAGAGCCAATAGCAATTAAACTCTGAGTGGACGACGGCTGGACGGGCATACAACAGGGCGGGGAGGAGCACCGCATATCCCTCTATGCAAACGACATACTGCTGTACATAAGTAATGGCCCCACCTCTCTTCCGCACATTCGAGCGATTTTGCTAGAGATTGGCCCGATGGCTGGTTATAAGATCAATTGGAACAAATCCACGGTCATGCCACTACTACAAGACATCCTGTGAAACGCCAGGGGGGTGGTCCCATTCACACTCCGGACGCGTCATATTAAATATCTAGGCATAAATATAAGCGCCTCACTAGACAACCTCTGGGATCTAAATTACCCACAGACTATGAAGAACATCTGCCAGGATCTGACATCGTACACTAGCGAAGGCATGGTCTGAGGACCTAAGGGTCCAAATTGGTATACCTGACATCCTTGAATACTACACAGCTATACCTCTAACCTCTGTGAATCGCAAGAACAGAGAAATTCAATATAAAATCCTGCAACGACTATACTACAACCCAGACAAACTACACAAAGCAGGGATTGCCCATTCCGACAAATGCTAACCTCTGTGAATCGCAAGAACAGAGAAATTCAATATAAAATCCTGCAACGACTATACTACAACCCAGACAAACTACACAAAGCAGGGATTGCCCATTCCGACAAATGCTGTAGGGGCTGCAGCGCTAGGAGTACAATAGGACACATAATGTGGTGATGCCCCGATATCATTTCCTTCTGGCGGGGAGTGCACAAGCAAGTAGGCGACATTAAGGGGGCTAATGTTCACACCCGAGGTTATGCTACTAGGCGGCGACTATGACGAATGGCACGCAGACACTTTAGTCCGCAAACTCATAAGCCTAATTTTGTTCATGGCAAGGAAACTCCTGGTCATCTGCTGGAAAGCTGAAGCTCCACCCTCAGCTATTGTGCGGGCCATTCTTCTCTTTAAAACATCCCAATTAGAAGGAGCAGCATTTAGGAGGCAGTCTTCTCACAACCCGACCAGAGCGATAAGATTCAGAGAAATAATTGATTCATATATATAAATATATATTCACTACAAACAAAAACCTTGCTGAGGGGACGTTATGGTTAAGTTGCCCTAACAAAAACCTGTACACTTCACTAAAAAAATACTTATCACTGGTTTTTGGTTGCACTGTGAAGTATAACATTTCTTTTGGGACATTTTTTTAGTGTAAATGTATGGCAGGGAAGGAAAAGAAAGGGGCTAAACAAGTGATGTCGTTATTGATGTCATCATTGACATTTGAGATGACATCTTTCATGGTCTGGGTGTTAGTGTTAGCAGTGCACAGGGGTGGTGGCAGGGTTGGGGGCTTTGTTTACCATAACTGTCCGATTTCAGGGGTTTTTCGGTTTTAATTTGAAGCATAAAGGGGAGGTGGTAAGTATTTTTTTAGTGAAGTGTACAGGTTTGTGTTAGGGCAACTTAACCATAACATCCCCTCAACAAAGTTTTTTTTGTAGTGAATTTTACTGGTTTTTGGGAGGGCAACTTAATCATAATGTCCCCTTAAAGTTTGTTTTGTAGTTAATTGTAAAGGTTTTTGGAAGGTGGAACTAAAGCATGACATTGTGGCAATGAGGTTGTTATGCAGAATATGCACTGTAATCATGTGATTTTGAGAGATATGTAGTATAATCTATGTACTTGACATACATTTAACATAGAACATACAGAACCCCCTCCCTATGGATATTGGAAAGGGACGGACTGAGCGCCTGTTTGCGGACGGGGGCGGACAGAATCAACATTACCCAAAGAGGCGGGGGGTAGCTGAAAATGTACTATTGTCTTACACAAAAAGTCTGCAACGTAGAAGGACATAAATATATTATAAGTAGTAATAAGTAAATATGGAAACCTTTGAAGGTGGGAAAAGAAAATGACACATTTAATAGCCATGTAGAATGAAGTGGATGGTACCATAAAAAAAAGGATGCCTCCAGCGTAATCACTTCACAGAAACTCGGCAGCCTGGAACGACAGTGGACGGACACAGTAGGACGAAGGGAGATTACAGGAAAAATAATTTCTTTCTGTTGTTTTGACTCAGAAATGGCTACTACTTTGGAGTGGCTGGAGGAGTATTTACCACTTGGGGAAATGTCTGAAGACAGCGACAATAATGGCACACATTGGTCTGCATATGGAAAATAATGACCATTATTTTATAGGCATTTAATGTATGTATTTTTTTTTTCAACAGACCAGGAAAGAAAAGAAGAAAGGGCAACAAACGAGACAGAAGAAGACAGGATAAAAAGGAGAGAGCAGAAAATGGAGATATTGAACGAGAATTTGAAAAGTTTACAGGAGTTTGTAGAAGACTGTGTGAGAGGAAAAGTTTGTTACCATTGCCCCACCTGCACCTGCCCTGCTTCTCCATTCCCTAGTGACCCATCCCAAAACCTTCAAGAGGAAAATAGACGTTTTCATGAAATATCCATCCCTTCTTCCCCTCACAAATCATCTCCTCATAACCAGCCCGTGTTGAATCCAAATTCCCCCATATTTGTTTCAGTGTCCGCTTCCTCCGCTATTTCTTTGGATTGTTGTGTGTGTGTGTGTGTGGTTTCAATGGTTTTGTACAGTAGTTGTGGAGAAAGAGTTTGTGTTTCAATTTTTTATTTAAAAAGACGTAAAATGTTTGCGAACAGTGCGCCTGTTCGACCTATCTGCAAGGAATGGAATGTAGGTGCTGTAAAGACAGTACACCTACCCTTACTAATGTGAAGTAAGATGGATTTAATGTTTGACTGCACCATCTGTTGAAAGAGTGCGTACATAAAAGGGGTGTCCAAAGGATATTATACCTCGCCGTACCGCTTGGAAACGAGATGATACATGTTCGTAGAACACACCAGATATTCGGAATGTGTGTAAATGAGCAAAATGGGAGTGTGTAAAGGACAGTATAGCTGTCCGTATCGGGCGCAGCCAAAATGGTGCGGTCCGTAGAACAGGCGCGTGGCCGGCAAGTTCGTGGGCAAACAAAATGGAGTTGTCCTAAGGACACTGGAACTGTCCGTACAGTGAACATAGCATGCGTGCACATGCGCAGTACAAATGTAAGTATAGCGAACATAGCGCCTGTCCCTAACTGCCCGTCTCACTTGTGTCGCACTTTGAACTACTTTGAGAACCCGAACACTGTCCGAAGGGCACTTGCGCATGCGCATGTGTGATACTCTGCATTTGCTGTCCAGGGGACTTCCATTACTGGCATGGATGTGTTGAGGACGTCATCATGTGAGCGCACCCACGCTGAGCATGGGGACTAATTTGCGCAGTTGGTGTGCTTCCGCAACAGTACAAAAGAACTTGTAGACACAAGGCAAAGTATTGTAGAGTGTAAAAATGTAATTTCACATATCCCAGACAATAGCTGACCTCAGGACTTGCTGTGTAAAATTTTTGTACCGCTTTTCAGGGATGAAGACCGTCACCAGGCACACCCCGCCACCCCTACAAATGGCCACACCCCCGAGCGCATCTTCATTGTCCTTCTAGCTATAGCAGATTGAGGTGTACTGCCTTCACTGCTGTAGTGACCAAAAGGAAACTAATCGGTATGGCTTCCATGGCTGCTGTCGGGTAATTAGCCTCTGCACCACCCCCAAATCTGCCACCACCTACCCAAGGGCCTGCAGAGAGATATATGGCTGAGGATATAGAGAGCAAGGAAGAAGAGGAGGAAGAGAATGAAGTGGAGGAACTCCGCAATAGGAGCACTCTGCGGGAGTCGTGGGTGTGGCAGTTGTTTTCCGTTTATGGGAACGCACCAAAAGCACGTCAAACCTGGTGAAGTGTAACCAGTGGAAGGTGGTGCTGAGTCGCGGGAGATTTGGTGCGTACAGTTTTGGTACGACAACCATGAAGAGACACCTCACTTCGTTCCACACTGCCGACATTCGCAAGGTGGTGCCAGGTGAAGAGCGTAGTCGATTGAGTTCCTCCACAGCATCCTCCGTGTCCCATCCTCCCACCACAAGATACACTCCTGTGGGGGAGCACCTCCCTCCAGCTGCCTCACAAGCCATTTGCAATGCTGTTGACCCTTACCTTTCAAAGGTGACAGTAGTGTGCAAGTATTGTGACGCAGTACTCTGCAGGGGGGACAGTTTTCAAAGTGCTTTTGAGGCTGCAGTCACAGAGCACCAGAAGATCTGCTCCTTACCTAAATAAAGCTCACCCTAAATCTTTCTCTGTAAACTTGACCTTTCTTATCCCCGTGGCTGGTGTCCCTTCTGTACCCTCCTTTGGCCTCTTCTCCTAGTGTGCGTGTGCTGTTAAGCAATAAACGTAAAAACAACAAAAATTACAGAAAAGGCTCTTTTCAGAGCCGCCTTTCTCATTATCACAATAGAACCATGACGGTCGTAGACCCCTGCGGAGTTCTGAAAAAGTTTGCGAACAGTCATAGGGGAAAAAAGGGAGGGTGCAAGCGGAGCAAACACAATGAAGTGTATGCTGGGAGTAAGTGGCGGCTCTGAAAAGAGCCTTTAGGTGGTGTGTTGTGTGGGTCAAAAACTGTGAATTTGTGAAAACGGATTGTCAGATAGGTTAGTGTGATTGCAAAAGAGGTCGCAATGCATTTTGTATATTGCAAAGAAAAATCTGATTGCCAGCATATGTGAGGAGGACTCCATCTCTGCGGAAAATGAAAGTGCTGCGAAACAAAATGTTTTCATTGTGGAAAGAGGACATGCCAACATCTCTTAAAAAGGCACACACAGCCTTATTCACATTGCGTCTCGCTTTCTCCATTTGTGGACCAAACGCAGAAGAACGCAGCCATATTCGTCTTTGTGCAATACGGGAAAAAAGTATGTGACAATTTGGAAACATGTTCATGAGGTTTGCGAGTCCTTCCTTCATTGCAAATTGCAAAGAAATTCCAGATACATGGCCTAAACTGTTTCCTCCGCAATGAATGATCAGTATATCTGGAGGACTCTCTGGCAGTAAAGTAACACAGAGAGGTACCAAGTCCAGCCATCTCATGCCAGTGCACTTCCACATGAGGAAATCCGAGATTTGCAGATAAACTGCAGCTTTCAGCATGCATCTTCAACCAATGTATCCATGAGTCTACCAAAATCATGGAAAGCCATGGCTGTGTGGTCTCATGTGAGGGAGAAGACGGTCTTACTAAAGTACTTCGGTCAGAACACACCTACTGAACTTTATGGACCAATCCCTAGCTCCGCTCATTCTCATTTGCATGCGTCTCCACCCCTGATTCCCCGTTGTTGATATGTGCTGGCTGCAAACTACCACCATGTTCGGGGATATGTACAGGATCAGAGCGTGACGACGGTACATTAAAGTACTAATCCCCTTTTTCCCCTTTAAGGGAGGCTCTGAAAAGAGCCTTTTTTTTATTTTTGGCCAGATACCGTACAGACATCTGGTATTTTATGTATTTTTTTGTTTTTTTTTGTCCTTGCTTTACTCTTACAGAACCTTCTCTAAAGCAAGCTTTACATTCCAAAAGAACATCGCATTTCCCAAAGACGATAGCGCAACACCATCTCCTTCAAAGTAATCTGCATTGCTTGGAACAATGTTATCATGGCTGCAAAAAAAACATACCAGCTCGTAGCATGAATGCACGCATGCCGCGATTGATGATACACCTCCCGATGCTTTGATCTGGACAGAAAACAGAATTGTTGTTCCATTGTACTCTAGGGAGTAAAGCAGAAAAAATTACTTTCGTTGTTGGGAAGATGGTCATGAGTGCTTCAACCAACTGTGCCAAATCTGCCAACAAAGTACGTGAACTCGCGTATCCCAAATGGCAAGCACCGTAGTGCAAAATTACCGCATGAGGAGTGGTCATTGTACGCATGTCTGTACAAACTTGCAGAATTGCCGCAGCAGTGGCATCAGTGTGAGCGCTCCACACCATCTCCACTCCTCTCACATCGAAATGGTGTGCCACATGCCTACTCGCGGCACAGTGTTGTAAACCTTGCACAAAAATGTCTCCAAGCATCAAAACCCTGACCCTCTCCACCTCGGCCATCTTCAGTGTGCGCACCGTCTTTCGAAACAAAAGAGTAATGTGAACATCTGATTGGCTGATGCCTACAGTCGCCTTTCCATGCAGGATTTGCTGTAGAAACCCGCCCTACCAGCGGACAAGCGTTGCCTACGTGCGGCACGCAACTCTTACCCAGTCCTTCCACCCTTTCTACAGCGGTACCAAAGCGAGTCCCTCATTGGACACAACTAAGCGGTCGCACAGTCATCCACCAATCACATACAACATGGCTCATTTTAACTCCGTCATCAACATTGCCCACTTCAAAATTACTGTCGATGATTCTGAATGGAAGTCGCATATCATTGCAAAGCACCTACTTCACAAGCTACTGTATAGAGTACAGGTATGTATATTTTAATCAGAGAACATGTGGAAGCCTTATGATTTAATTTAGACAAAATAATGCCGCTAAATGTCCATAGGGAATACATAACAACGCTCCCCCTTTAAAGTGCAAGATGTCCGATTTGTCATTCACAAATCGCACGACTGCTTACTGTCTTCCGCATAACCTGTACATACGTTGCAAGCATGCCTATTTAGGGCAGAACTCAAATTTGTATGTGAAAATGTCGGCGTTGTGTACTCTGTACGGCCTACAGTAATGCTACTTGCAATGTGATCGTATGAGAATAGTAAGCGCTCCCGATTGTGGTGGTGACATTTCCTTCTGAGGGTGTCCCGATATTTCGGCATTGTGCTTTTAATTTACAAGTAGAAAATGTTTCCCCATCTAGTACTATGCCCTATCGCTTACAAACCTCTCTCTTATGCATAGTACACTTTGTAAACAACAAGGCATTTCCATACCCTTAAATGTTTTAGCTATTTTGAAGGACTATCAAGTACCATATTGCAAGTACCATACAAAGACTGCAAAGAGTGAAGTGAAATGTACAGGTGCACTGGGTTAAAATATGAAAGTTGAATGCTCTGACGAAAGAAGTACAATATGTCTGCAGTATCATCACTGCTGCAAACACACAAAGTAATTGATTTTGTTTTTTTGATTCGCAGTGAAGACTACTCTGAGAATCAACAGCATCTACACTGCAGACGACATATCTGAAGAAACCTGGTCATCTTGCACAAAAAAGTGAGTACAGTACAACCTTTATATTGTATCTACTCCTCAAAGAGGCTGCGTGGGTTTTTTGTTTATTTTGGGCACCAAAGCAAGCATTGATTTGTAAACCATTCTACCTACAAATATCCAATTATTGAACAAAGAATAACAGGCAAAATGGTTGACAAATCCCTATGTGTTTAGTACTCAAATAACATACGTAATCCTTGGAAGGTTAGATTGTGAAAAGAAGTTGCTGTAGCAAGTTTTTGGCATTTCGGTTATTAATAATGGTTCTCGTCACAAGTAGGCTACTTTGTACTCTCATCTGAAGCACATTGTAGTAGTATACAAACAGTAAAGTAGCTTTATCAAATCATTGCTAGAGTTCACTGCACGATGGCACACCATGACAAAGAGCTTCCCCATCAGACTTATGCACACATGCACACTGCACACATACATTGGACAAAAGACCAAATTATATATATTTTTTCAACAGACAACAAAGAAGGCCTACCAAAAAGCAACTCCGTAGAAAGGAACGCAGAATTAGAGCAAATAAAAATAAAGGTGCCCAAGGTAAGCACCCACCTGTTGTTGAGTTTGGAGAGGATGTTGGTACAAACCAGCTAATGCTGTTGGGTAACAAAATAAAGGAAGTCTCAACTACCGAAACTGTACCTCCTCCATCAAAAGTGTCACAAAACACAAAAATGTTGTCATAAAAAGGCTGCCAGTACAGCTAACAATGTTCCTAATAATCTTGATAGTGTAAGAACCCATAGTAAAAAAAAGTATTTCAGCAAAAATGTTTCATCACAGAGTCCCTAAAATCTACTAAGAAGAGGACAGAAATCATCCTCACCCCTTAAAACCTAACGTAGAAAGTTAATCCTACAAGCTCTCATGGACAGTGCAATCCTTCTCAAAAGGAAGATGTTCATATTAGTGTTAAATAGGATGAAAGCACTAAAAAAACTAAGTACCAAACTACAAAAGAAACTCAGCAATAAACGGAATGTGAAAAAAAAAAATTCTTGCATGTTTGTGGTGGTGAATGGAATCACACAGCAACCACAGAGCCATATTTTAATGAAGAAGCATACAAACAAAATCAAACAAATACAATTGCCATCCATAGCAGTGGACGAGGGTATGAGAAAATCAATACTACCATTATGGAACAAGAAACACTGCTTACAAAACTATCTCCTGAAAACTCTTACCTCTCGATTCAGCAGAACCACACCGTCCAGTATACAAATGGCCGTGCACATCAATGTGTGTCATTCCAAACAAAGCTTTCAAATATTTACGTCAGTTCCTCAATCAATATGTAAAAGGTAAAGACAAAAGTAAAATGAAAGTGCTGCAAAATATGGATATTTGTCCAGCGCGGAAAAACACAGGACTAAAAGGATATTCATGAGCCTGCGTTTCTGGGCCTATTTGCAAAAGTACCTTCCATGATATCAAAAGAATATCAGTACATCATTCCAATGTAAGAAATTTAGTGTATAAAATATACTATGCAAAAAGTCCAGCTTCAGAATTAGGCAATTTAAATACCACTCTTCTGCATGGTACACCCAAACACTTACAAGAAGAAATTGACCGTATTCAGAAAAAGTATTTTGGAAGTGAGAGCCACTTACAAAATGCAACAGTTTTAGAACACAGTAGCAACAATTCTGCACATAGCAACCTTCTATTACACATATACAGAAAAGAAATGGTAACATTTAAAAGGTCATCGGCTGAAGTACCAAACCGTGTGTGTGTGTGTGTGTGTGTTGCCACAGAAAGTTTTACAAAAGGAACACAAAAAATGTGGACATAGCATACAACATAGAAGACAATGAAGACTCTAAATGGTTTGAATTAGCTTTGTACCTTTTAGCTGAAAACAAATATGAACTAACTGAACGCCTAATATGTTGCAGTTACTGTACTGCAAAATTAGACAACAACCACACTCCTTCGCGTGCTATTACAAATAATTTGGATTTTTTTCCATTACCAAAAATCCTGCAACAGCTCAATTTGTATGAGAGCATAATAATTCAAACAGTTCACCCATTTCAAGCAACTATACGCCTTCGTCCAAAAACAGCAAAATTACCTACCTCTGAAATGGTGAAAGGCATTCGTGGCAAAGTAGCTTATTTGCCATTAGATCTAACGGAAAATGTACACACTATAGGAGTGGAACGTTCAATAAAGCATTCTTTAATAGTCTTGCCAAATGGAGTACCAACAGAGGACAAAAAAATGTGTCAACAATTAGTGGACTTACACAAAGTTAGACAAGCATTGCAATATCTAAAAGACAATAATGAGTACTACAAGGAAATAAATATTGATGAAAGCTTAAGGGAAACAACTGAAATAATTGAAGAGCCATCAGAAACTGGGCAATTCGAACTTCTGGATCCAGCTACAGTATCCACTCTTTTGGACCATTACACAATTCATCCATTGCATTCCAATGAAAGCATAGATGATGCACTAGAAACATACCAAATGCGACAAACCAAAGGGTCATCAATGAGTATTTGGGAAAAAAAGTATAGAAGCACGTGCTTTTCCATTGCTATTTTCTACTGGCAAAGGTGGAAGATACGATGATAGACCCGCTGAGATTAGGGCATCAGAATACCACTCATTACGAATGTATTCGCAAGATCCCAGATTTAGACAAAATGTGGAATACATATTCCACCTACTCAATGAAAGTGAATTAGCAACACTATGTTATGGAGTTGCACACATTCTTAAATCTGGAACCCACTTTCAAAATATGTCAGCTACGCAGTTAATACAAAAAGTACAGGAAAAAGATGAGGTTTTACAATCAAGTATAATTAATTTGTTTGCAAACATGCGCGGTACAAAGGAATACTGGTTCAGACGGCACAGAGACGTGCATTGCATGATCAGAAACCTTGGACCACCGACTTGGTTTGTTATGCTAAATTGTGCAGAATATGCATGGGAAGATTTACATGAGTTCCTACGCATAACAAACAGCAACAAAAACAACATAGATATATTAACAACCGGAGAACTTTGCCCTCTAGGATCCAGTTAATGTCTCAAGATATTTCCATCATCGTTTCATTGCAATGCTACACTTTATTTGCAATAAAACTGTTCCTCCCCTTGGAGAAGTGCAGCACTTCTTTTGGAGAAAAGATCATCAAGCGAGAGGAACACCACATATTCACATGCTGTTATGGATCAAAGGTGCACCGAAATTTGGGCACGACAGTGATAGCACTGTTTTGCAGTTTATCCAAAAATATGTCACATGTGAAATCCCTTCACAACAGACACATAGTGAGCTGCATGGGCAGATTTTACAATTTCAAAGACACAAATGTGGGAAATATTGTCGCCGCAAATACAAAAACTAAGGTAAATACTACACCAAATGCTGCTTTGGTTTCCCTAGACCAGTTACAGAAACAGGTGAAGTAAACAACTTCATGTCTTCAGTTCGACATAGTGTTAAAGGTAAATCACCTAAAAACACGTATTACATAAAAAGGGAAGAATCAAAATATATCAATTATTACAATGCAATCATTGCCCCGTTATGGAATGCAAACATAGATGTGCAGTACATTGCAGACAATTCAACTGCTGTTGCACGATATGTTACAGCCTACTTAACAAAAGCAGAAAAAACGGAGCTTCAAGACCTCTGGGATGACCTAGCATCAGACAAAGCATTATCACAGAAATTGTACAGCCTAGGCATAAAAATGCTCTCTCATAGAGAATGTGGGGCCTATGAAGCAGCAGATCGTTTAACCGGCACTGCTTTGTATGGAAAATCAGACAACATAGTATGGCTCAGTCTTGGTCCTGCAAAATCTAGAAAAAGAGTGCTAAAATCATATGAGGACATAGAAACAATTGCCAGAAATGATCCCAACAGTCAAGACATTCTAAAAAACAATTTACTGGACACATACTATCCGAACAGGAGTACCACTCTGGAAAGCATATGTCTATACCAAATAGCTCAAAACTTTGAATACAAAAATAAGGTAAAACCCGATGAAAGCAAACGTAGATATAGAGTGACCGATTGTGAAGGGAGCTTAGTGAAACTTACCAAAGAAAGCTTAATCATGTAAAATTGTCATTAAAAACTCCTCAACAGAAAGAACTATATTACATGTCTCTGTTACAACTTTTCAAACCATGTAGAAAAGAGGAAGACATACTAGATAATTATGAGTGCTATGAAGATGCTTTCAAAGCAAATAAAAGCACCATCACCGATGTGAACTTTACGCAGTACAAAACAATATTACACAATGAGCAGCAACAGGAAGAACTACTTCAGGCCCAACTAGATAAGGACTCTTCCGACAGTAGTCAACCTTCTGTAACAGGAAGTCAAGAACCATTAGGACAACCACTAATAGCAAATGAGGCTGACGTAGCTATGGCAGAAGTAGAAAACACCATGTATGAGTAACAAGAAGATACAGAAGACTTAACTGTACAACAAGCAAAACTTAACGATCAGCGCACCATTTTTGAAGATGTAACAAAACAAATTGTACATGGTGTACAACACAAAAATAAAGAATGTACCTGCCAAAATTACAAACCTATACTGCTGTTCGTCAGTGGTGAAGCTGGTTCAGGGAAAACATTCTTAATCAAAATCATCAGCAAGTTCCTTCAACAATTGACAAATAAACTAAACTGTCAGCTGTTGTAACAGCCCCCACAGGTTTAGCTGGTTACAACATAGGCAGTGTGACTTTACACCGATTAATACTGCTTCCAGTAGAGCATCAAAATAAATTAGACTACTACAAACTTTCTGCAGAAGCTGCAATGGAATTACGTAGAGTATTGAAACAAATGAAAAGGCTACTAATAGATAAAGTGAGCATAGTCCCCAACCTAATGTTGGCTTTGATTCATCTCAGATTGCTAGAAGTACTTAAAAATAATAACGAAGAACTCTTTGCAGGGAAACACATTATCTTTTTCGGAGATCTTCTACAATTGACACCAGTGAAAGGTGAACCAATTTTTAAAACCTTAGGCCACAAACCCTGCCAGAAAACTGTTGGTAGCATAGGTAATGTTAACCTTTGGCAACATTTCCAATACAGAGAATTAACCGAGAACATGCAGCAATCTGCAGATCTCACTTATGCCAACATCTTAAAAAGTATTAGAGTTGGTGTATTATCGCAAGAATCACAAGTTGTATTGAAAAACCGGCATATATATGCACTTTATGGTGATAATGCATGTGCAACTGATGTTATGGAACAAATAGCGCACAAAAATGTCAATTGTATGGCCTTAATGCCAACTCTTGCAAGCTGTTTCAAATTCAATTAAACAATGTTAAAGAAAGAAATGCAACCAATAATAGAAATTAGCGCCGCAGACAAACTAGACGTACATGGTATGACAGTACCCATGTGTGAGCAAGCCACAACAAGACTAAATAGTTTAGAAAATTCAATCTCCAACACTGCTGGGTTGGAAAAAATATTGAAATTATCCTTAAATTGTAGAGTATTGCTTAAACGTAACCTTGACGTAGAGCAAGGGCTAGCTAATGGAGCACTGGGTACAGTTGTTGGCTTTCAATCATACCCACGTGATAGCAACATTCAGTTTGTAAATATTCACTTTGATAAAGTTTCAGAAGTGAAAAGGATAGGGCGCTCAACTGCTCGATTCCTTCTCTTCAAAGACATGTATGTACGTAGAGAGCAATTTTCTCTAACTCTTGCGTATGCAGTTACCATTCATAAATCCTAAGGTTTTACCCTAGACAAAGCATTGATAGATATTAGAAACATAGTGTTTAAGGAAGGCATGAGCTACGTGGCATTATCACGCTTACGTACACTTGACGGTCTATTGCTAATAAACTTTGATTCAAGTAAAGTCAAAGCTGATATTCCTTGCATTCTAGAATACAATAGATTGCATTCACTGTACACCCCTCATCTGAAACAATACCCTGTTCCAGATAAAGTGAAACGTGGTAAAAGAAAAGTAAATGATGCACTTATGGTGATAATGCATGTGCAACAGAATGCAACAACAAATTCCGCAAAGAAAGGAAAAGAAGCTAAAGTTTCATCAATTGCCGCAAACATAGAACAACCTATTAGGGAATGCAAACCAGGGACGTCGGCAAAGAAGCAACAGAAAAAACGAAAAATGCACTCAGATACAGACCTTACTGGCCCATTCAAATTTGCAAATGAAAGTGGGGTAAGTTGCTATGCAAATGTAGCAATGAATATTCTATTTCAATTGCCACCAATTGTTAACAATGTTTACCTGCACAGTACAGACCAATTGTGTTTGCAAATGTTAGTGCTGCATAGAAATGCAACAAGCAATCCTGACAACACATACAGTGTTCATTGAGCAACTTGTACAAAATGCAAAGCATGGCAGATTATGTAGCATTTGCAACTCAGACAATCGCTCCACCTTATTGATACAATCACATAGTGCCTACATAATACTTATGCTTCTACGTTATAATGCAGATTGCACCAAAAACAACTGCAAACTGACTGGATTCACACACGGTCAAGTGTCACTTGGAAAGAAAACCTTTACAACAGTAGGAATAATCTACCATGCAGGAGCTACAACCAATGCAGGTCACTACACTGCATACATTAAAAAGAATTACGGATGGTTCGAATGTAATGATAGCACCATTACTCTGAAGCAGAGGTTGCCAGCTAACCTAACAAATGCATATTTAATATTCATGAAGCCAAAATTTACAAAATAATGTGTACTTCAAGATTGTCAACAAGTTATGTGAAATACTACAAACAATTAGAATACGCCCACAGGTATCTAACTACCCAACAGGATGGAAGAATGACACAAATAAATGATTATCACAGATCGTTGGAAACAAATACACAGGTAGAATACGCCTGTAGGTATCTAACTGTTAAAAATTGGCAGGAAGGCAACAAACAAAACATTAATGGGAAAGATGAAGGAAACAGGATATAACAACGACACAAATGAATGAGTATCACAAATCTGCAGGAACAAATGCACAGTTAGAATACGCCTACAGGTATCTAACTGCTGTTGAAAATGGGCAGGAAGGCAACAAACATAACATTGATCAGAAAGATGAAGGAAACACTCAAAGGAAAAAAGGAAGTAGTTAGTATCATAGGAAACAAAGTTTTTTTTTTTAATCCGACAAGGACCCCCCCCCCCAGGCCCAAGGATTAGAAAAGCAAACACAAAAACTGAGCGCAATGCACAGTACACTGGTTTGTAAACTAAATATGAGGGTAAAAAAAAAAAAGGTTAACTGTCTATTATGCAATGTAGTAAATTAA
Organism: Ambystoma mexicanum; assembly: GCF_040938575.1. Taxonomy (NCBI): domain Eukaryota; kingdom Metazoa; phylum Chordata; class Amphibia; order Caudata; family Ambystomatidae; genus Ambystoma; species Ambystoma mexicanum. Next base: position 875,913,451 of record NC_090936.1, read on the forward strand.
AAAAAAATGCAAACACTAACCCACCTTTTTCTTTCATCACAGAAATGGAAAAAGTGATACTTCCGCCAAGTACGATAGCCAATTAAAAAAATGTATGTGGATTCTGAACACAGTAAGGAGTAAGTATATTGGCAGTCATTTTCTACACAACACATGGGAATCTACACGTCTAATCTACGGTAAGAATATGCTACAGTGCCTGTAGGCTGCCCCTTGCATCTTCGGTAAGTAACCTACCACCTATGCCTTACGACCAAGGTACAAGGAGTATAGTTCCTATCCACAACCATCGCTGCATATGAAAACCATGGTCCTTGTAAATTAGCTACTTATAAATTTACTTTTCAGAACCATCGTCTGCAGCAATGAAGCTAAGACACCAGGGCATCAAAACAACTAGCGCATTACACCACACCCATATTGACTTGTAACTCCACTGCTTATAAATTCAGTCTTGCGTGCATGGGCTTTGGCCATGCACCCAAGAGTGCAGGGTCTCTCCACAAACACCTCAGCGAAGTGTGGTAGTAGCGGTTTTTCTATAGGCGTGTTATCCTTCAGTGCTTCTGCCCAGAGGCTTCACTCCTAGCTGTATGTCTGTAGATCATACATGGGATGGGTGTGCAGTGGCTTGCACGTCTAGTACTGATAACTTTGTTTTTGGGTGCATGGCCTTTGGCCATGCACCCAAGACTGAACGTACTCCCCACAACTTGCCAATCAAAACGCAACACTACGGGTGTATGCATGGGTGGCATATGCGGCGATGGTTGTGGCCAGGGCCTACAGTCTTGGAAGTAAGGCCTTCGGCCGACAGCCATGCATCCAAGACTCTAGGCCCTGGGCACAACCACTGCAGCATTTGACACCCATGGCGGCGTACTAATTAATATAATAATAGCCATCGGAAAAAATAATGCATTCACGGCATGTTGTCAATTTCAATGTTCCCTAACACCACACGTGTCCTTACAACTGTAACAACTCCCCCGTCCACTGCACAGGCTGAAATACTGGCCTTATTGGACCCCTCATTTTCTGTGCATTTAAGGAGGACATACAACATACGTCATTAAGTAGGTATAAATGTATTATTGGGTGCATGGCCTTCGCCCATGCACCCAAGAGTGCAGGGTCTCCCCACAACTACCTCAGTGATGTGTTGTAGTGGGGGTTATTCTATAGGTGTTTTATCCTTCAGTGCTTCTGCCCAGAGGCTTCCCTCCTAGCTGTACATCTGTAGATCTTACATGGGATGGGTGTGCAGTGTCTTCTACGTCTAGTACTTACCACTTTGTTCTTGGGTGCATGGCCTTCGGCCATATTTATATATAGACGGAGGGGGGAAGGGAGGGGAGGAAGATCACCCAGTGGGAATGTTACGCTACTAAACAAGGAGGCAAGCAAAGACTGCTAGTAGCAACACTAAGCACACCATGCACCAGTCCATAGTGACTTTGTGACTAGAGGAGCACACTCACAGTAATCGGGTGGGGGTCGGGAGCAGTGAATTTGTGTTTGGAAGGGGGGGAGAATGTTGGGACGGGTGAAACTAGACTTCAGAACGCAGTTGAATGAATGGCATCAACAGTCATACTGTGCAAATATGAGGTGTGCAAAAATGTAATCACCTATATTGTGCTACAAAATCAATAAAAAGATGTTTTAAAAAAAAGGAAAGCTGCTCAACGACATCACGTTATCTTAGTTCTAATCGATTCCACTACAATAACGAGGCTGCCACAATTGTTAATCTGATCATAGTCACGTTAAACATGGTTCTTCTAGCCAACATATGCTGAACAACATCACGTTATGTTGATTTATATCTTCTATCACAACAAAGCCAACACAGTTCCTTATATGATCTGCAATATTGTTAATCTTATTATCTAGCTTTAGTTCACACAATTGCTAATGCGGAACCCCCAACTTGGGTGTCGAGTCATACCTGCTTGTTGGATCTGCGAAAAATGTGTCTCAATCTAACAAAGTGTGCACTCCATCGAGTCTGTACTCTGTACCCAGCGTGTTGCGTTCATGGTGGGTACATTCTAAAGAAAACAGTCAATTTGTTCCGTTAGCTGCTATTCCTATAGCTATATGTTATTCTAATGAAAGGCCATAGTAGCCTGATCTTACCTGAAAACTAAAGTCTATGTTCTCTAACTTTAGCCATCCGTGCACCTCTGCAATCTCACTCCTTAAAGTAGTATTAGAGGAGAGGCCATGTGTCCTCCTCGCACGTGATTAAAATTGATTCGCCTCAAACGTCTAACAGTTCACTATCTTTTAAAGGTGTATAGCGTCCATATTGGTACTGTATATGTTTCCATGGTATATATTAAAGCAAATTAAGGGGAAGGAAGAATATATTAAAGAAAAAAAGGAAGTAAAAACAAACCATAAAGTATCATGGTTCTTCCCACACCATTACACAGCCACAGAAGTGGCTGTGTAGTTATGGTTAAGTTGCTGTTTCCATAGGAAGAGCACTTTTTTGGGCGGCTTATAACTGCACCCCCCCCGGACGAATCCTCACCAAACGTTGCAAAATAAGTATATGGCCCACTTTTTTGCAAATTTTGGTGATGTTTGGTCCAGGGGGGGAAAAGTTATAGGGGGGGTCCCAAAACGTCTTTTTTTCCCATAGACTGAATGGGGAGAAAACTTTGTGCACGCCTACAGCCCAAACCGCTGGGCGGATTTTACCAAATTTGTGGCAGGAGCTTGGCCCCGAAAGCGTGCTTTTGTAAATTTGGTGAGAATCCGTCCAGTAGTTTTCTTTAAAACGACCAAAAAGCACTAGAGCCAGGCTTCTCAGGTCTTTGAGAAAACAAGGAGTATAGGCAAAGGAAACCAAGAGACCACAGTGGCCCTCTTGCCTTTGTTCATGAATCCATCCAACCATTCTAATGGCAGGGCTTGGTTATCCAATAAATTGAGGGCACTCTGAGCCACTACCAGGTCAGCATGTAGCCATCAGCCCATACCCTGCTCTGTGTGCAACACACAGGCGCCCAAAAAAAACACACAAGGGGTGCAAGGTGTACCCCCACCCATTGGTGCCATAAGGGTATCCCAGGGGGGTTGTTCACCAAAAGGTAAAATGAAGAGCTGTACTGCCAGGGGTCCAGCAATGGCCCTTATGGTAGAAATCAAAGAATGGAGGCACACAAAGAATGGCTTTTGAAGATGGTGAGCATTTGACTGATAAATGAGCAACTACACTCGTTTTTTCAGCTGATGAAGCCAATGCCATATTGAATTTGATTAAGGAAACAGGATCAACAAACAAAACGGGGGTTCCTCAACAAAAAAATTAACTAGAATATGTTATAAGGAAGGAAATCAATCACAAATTGCATAGTGTAACATTAGGAAAATATTATCGAGCACAGCGCATCCCCAGAGGCCTATGGATTCCACTTAGACGTACCCTATGCAAAGAGAACATGGATTTTATAGTGAAATGGGAACAGATTCTCAACAAATGTTCTCTGGACTTGATCTTACTTACAATACAAGAACTAGCGAGTAACATTAATCAACTGGAAAAAGAGGTAGTTGAGCTAACTACAGAGATTTCCAAATTGACAAACGTAGAAACATTCACAGAGATCCTTACAGATATCAATAACAAATTAAGAGAGAACTAGAGAGCAAGAAATTAAGGAAGTTTAAAAGGGACACTTACAATTACCTCAACAATGAGGTATACACTTGGGCGGATAAGTATCCGCAGCAACCAATGAAAACAGGAGAATACTCCTTATCCGATTTGAGTGAGACAGAGGTTGAGAACATGATTGCTACATCTGGCGCTTCCTCTAGCCAGGAGACAGGTGCACCAGGCAACACCGGAGGCAACACGGGTGAAGGTACGAACCAAGCAACACATGCTTTTTTTAGAATTGGGCTCCAGAGGAAAAGGACGATGTGGGGGAGGAGACAGAAGAAAACGAGGGATGCAAACCAGATTCCAGACAGAGAATCTAGTGCTTAACCTATCAGATAGGATACTTACACCGCATGAGACTAGGACATTACAGAATGGTCTGAAATATGTACCAACTTACTACTCAAATTTATTCAGCATGAAAGTTGATCTGTTCAAATTTACACGAAAACTAAAAAACATTCTTTTCAGAGACACCAGAAAGAGGCAATAAACAAGTTGCAAATAAAATGACCTAGAAGACTGTGAACAATACACAGAATTCTAACCTAGAAGTATGTTCATGCCACCGATTCAGTACCATCGATGGACATTTTTCAAAGCATGGTGATGGCAGATCTAAAAAAAAAAAAAAAAAAAACTTTAGGAAACTGAAACGATCCAACCTGAGCAGGGGTGAAATATCACAGATTAAAATGTTGCACAGAGACCCAGACATCACGATATTTGTGACCGCTGGAAGCCAAACTGCTAACTACCTTTCAGCAGAAGGGGTACACTGGCATTGTGCAGCCGGGCGTCCGAGCTGCCAATGTTTGACCTGATTAACGAATACTTCAAGGGCCATCCCTGCCACAACCTCTGACCCCTTTTTCCTCCCGGAAAAGACCGAAGGTCGCTGCCTGCAGTGGAGTGTCCGCCTGTTGGTTTACCACCACCAAAATCAGAAGACAATGTTCAGAGGGTCCAGACTTGGTGGAGGTCCGTCCTGCAGTCCATTGGTCATGTCCAGGTCACCAGAAGCCATCCTGAGGTCCATATTGCAGGTGCAGCGCCTAAGAACCGAACAGTAGTAAACTGCGAGATTCCAAAACCCGACACTTACTTCTGCCACTGCACCCATTGTCACCGAAAGTCAACAACAGCCAGCAAGTGTCTTAACTTCTTCGGACAGGCCTTGTCGAGGTCTACAGCACGTTTCGCGTTTGTGGGACATCCACAGCCAGAGCAGCGACCCACCAACGAAGACCACCATGATAGTCCGAACTGCTGCCTTTCCAACACTGCTTGCTTTCATCTTCATTCTCAACAGTGACATCCCAGCGACTTCTACTTCCAAGTGGGTGTTCTTCCTTCCAGGGTCCCGTTGAGGAAAGCCAAGAAACTGCACCACTTTGTCTGCCAAGGCACCCAAAGTACTGTGACGAGAAAGAGCATCTTCCAGCCTCAGGAATCATCCAGGGGTCCCATATTTGCTGTGGATCCTGTTCTCCTGTGGCATCCGTAAGAAACCCGAGGGTGTTCTCAAAACTACTCCCCGTTGGATCCTCTATACAAGTAATCAGGGAAAGGCCATCGCTTTTGGATCCAGCACCTGGCGGTGGATAAGCGAGGGAGGACCACCTTGATGGAGGGGACTTGGGGATTGGAAGTTGGATGCCTTGGGGTAAGACACATTACTCCACACCCTCCTTTCAGGAAGGAATCCCTATCCCAGAAGTGGTTATGGGATAGTGTTCATCATGTTCTCTTGTCTCTAAGAAGGACAGGGGATATCACCCTAGATGTGGTAGAAAGAGGAGAAGAAAGAAGGGGGATGAGGTACCTTCGGACAAAACACAGTATCCCCTTTATTCTAGTGACAACCAACCAAACCCTCGTCTGACCTGTGTAGGTCATAGTAGAGCAGTTCCCATTTATTCCCCTCTTGGTGTACCCAACAGTACTGAGAAGCGGAAGAACCAACTGAGAGTAAAGAACATTACATACTTTCCCTCTTCTTCTCTGTTGTTTCTTCCTCGTCTCATTACTAATGAACACCACTTACTCTCACCACTTTGGTACTGGGACGAAGAAGATGCATGAAGGTCAGGCATGTCGCCTGAGTCAGGCAGCAGCAACTGAGGCAATACACCTGCAGCCCATTGAAGGACCACAGGTGTATACAAGGTGGAATGCAGAAGCACAAAGAGGCAGCAGGGGAAGAAGCAGCAGCAGGAGAGGCCTGGGAAACTTTGGCAGAGATTATTTTACCCAGGGCCGTGCTCGAGTGCAAGAAACCAAGCCGCCGAGATGCAAACAAACATCGAGGAGTCCTGCAGGATGGGGAACCCTTTTAAGGGGAGGCTGGCAGCAGGCGCCGTCATGGAGCAGAGGCAGAACGGAGCGCAAAAGCCAGCATGTGCCCGACAAAGCACCCGGCTAACAGGCTTTCCTGCTTGGGGAGAAGCTGACAATGTTCACAGACACAGGGATCGGATTCCTTCTCCAGATTCCTTGTATCAAGTTTCACCAACTCAAAAGAATATTGAGGCTCCAAGAGTATTACTCTCTCCCCTTGGTGTATTTAAATCTCTTGGGGTATCCGCTCTCTTCCCCAAGCTTTTTTGCCCTTGTACATGTTGCAAATCCCAAGTGTATGTCTCTTCCTAAGAATTATCTGTACAATCTCACAATAGTTCATTAATTCAAGGGGATGGCCTTCCATAAAGTTCTTTACAGTAGGTATTTGGTCTTTAACTGAGATACTCTCCCACCAGGCCTTGTCACACAAATGCCTAACTTTAACTTCACCTGGTGCACTTTCTTACAAAGACGTTATTATATAAACATCAATGTACACCTGGTATACTTTCCTACCAGGGCTTTACTACAAACACATATACTTAACATCAGCTAGTATAGTCTCCTGCCAGTATTTTGTTACACAAATACTTTGTAATGCAGATACGTAACTTTACCTGGCATACTGGTTTCCCAGAACTTTACCATACAAGTCACTCTTTCTTTCAGCTTGGGATTTAATAACCCATGGATAACTTGCTTTGCTAATACTCTCACTTCTTTAGTAATGGTGCTGTTTCCCCTCTCTCTGCATTCTCAAGAAGTGATATACTTTATTTGGCCACTCAGTAACCCACTTGTTCCTTTTAGGTTCACTGGTTGCTTCTGTTGCTTCTGCAGAGCGAAATATACTTGCTGTTAACCCTTTTTCCTTCAATGGGCTTGCTGGTTGTCTCCAGCATTTCTCCAGTCTCCCCCACTTCAGCGTACTGGCTTCACGTGCGCCCCATCAAGCGCTGCAATCTTGTTGTGTTGGCTTTTGTGGTGCACAGTTCCCGCTGCTCTTTCTCTTTCAGCAGTAGACTACCCGCACTCTGGTTTTTCTGTTCCTGTGTCAGATTTACCTTCAGGTCGCCTGCCACAGTGTGCTTGCTACCAGCGTGGTGCTCAGCAGTACTGAGGGTTGCGAGGCAGTTAGGCATCTGCAGCTCTTCCCTCTCCTCCTCCTGAACTTCCCAGCTTGTTTACTCATTTGCCAAAAACTAGACTGCTGCATTGGTCGCCCGGTCTTCATGATCCACATTACTCCGTTGTTCTTTTTCTTGTCAGTCATTATGGAGTTGCATTCTGAATTACGTGAAGGACCTAGATATGGAGCCTCCTCGGAAGTGATCGCCACTACTCCCTGCCTCTTCCTTGTCCTAGCTGCCAACATATTCTCCCTAATGGGAGTTTGGGGATTAATTACAATAGATCTAGTAGGAGGTGGGGGATGAGGAAACATCCCTGAAGGGAAAAGGAGGGTATGTGTTTTCCTCTGACAATGTCTGGTCATTCTCCCAAGGTGTACCTCCCCCAAGATGGCCCTACCTCATATAGCCGTCCCCAGGATCAGGTAGCGGCTGCCATCCCCTGGCCAAATGGGAGGGGGTTTCTCCTGAGAAAGTAGTGAGGGCATCATCAGATTCATTACAATACATTTTCAGTTGAGCATGGCCTACATTTTATTTTTCAATGGCACATTAAAAGTCACATTGACAGCATTTCTAGGGTGGAAAGAATACATCTGAGTAATAAGGAGAAACGTTTATTTTTAGGCAATATCGTTCAAGTTCTACATTATGTTTTCCTGTAATGGGCTGCTTTACTTTTGTATTTGTACACAATACTGTTTTTTGTTAATACATTGTTAAGTATTTCCTTGCTTTTATGTTGTAATGTGTACACAATGGGTGTGTGTGCGATGTGTATGATCATGATAATGTCAACTGCATATTTATGCCCAAATTATGTTGCTTTAGGTTGTAATGTGTACGTAGTGGGGGCGACTGCATATGTTGTGTGCAGTCATGCTAATGTTTGCTACATTTTGTTGCTTCAATGATGTTGCTTTAATGTATTTTGTAATGTTTAGGCAGTGGGGGTGAATGTGTATGTTGTGTGTGCTCAAGATAAGAAACAAGTTACTTATCTGTAACTCCTGTTCTCCAGCATGGGTCTTACATGGATTCAAATGCTCATGAATATTCCCCGTCAGGCTGGGAATCCTCTGTTTTATTAAAGCAGTTTTGTTTTAAAGCAAAAACTGCTTGTCCCTTAAGTAGCCTATTGCTGTCACTTTGGGTCATAATGCCCCAGCCAACGACAGTCGTGCTCCTAAGCTCCACCCCTGGTGGCCATCTTCCGATTTGGGTGTGCACATCAAGTAGCATTAGGAACCAAGAAGAGTCGGAGAGGGGCTGGATGGAGGGTTTGCAAGTGAATCCATCTAAGACCAATGCTGGAGAACAGGAGTTGGAGGTAAGTAACTTGTACTTCTCCAGCAGGGGGCCTTACATGGGTTCACATGCTTATGAATACGATTGCACAGCAGTACATATACACAATCACGGAAGGAGGCAAGACTCACAGAAGAACAAGTTACTCTCTTACCTGGTAACGTTCTTTCGATGGGATGGTCCGACGACGTATTCCATATCTATGACAGTAATAACCACAGCTGTGCTGCTTCGGAAAATCCTCGGCGTCTGCGTCGATGACGTCGATAGGCCGTCCTCGAGGGCCTCCGTCGAGCTGACGTCACAGGATGTCATAAGTAGCACGCACAACGCCCGTAGCCTAAGTTGTAGTTTTTTTCCCTAGAACGTGTGGCACCAATCTTCTGCCAGTAGGACCATAGAAAGCCTTGCAGAAACGTAAGCTGCAATCGCATAAGAAATTCTGTAGCGGGGAAGGCCGGGAGGGAGCGATATGGAATACGTCGTCGGACCATCCCATCGAAAGAACGTTACCAGGTAATAGAGTAACTTGGTATTCGAGGGGATTGGCTCCTCCGACATATTCCATATCTATGACAGACTCCCAAAGCAGTACCAACGTAAGGAGGTGGGAAAAGAATTTAGAATATACAAATAAAGAATGCCCAATCAAATTGCAGAGTAAAGGACCGCCTTGCCAAAGGCCAGATCCTGCCCATGGATAGAATCTAGTAGTAGTGACGTACAAAAGTATGGACCGAAGGCCAAGTGGCTGCTTCACAGATGTTACGAATAGGAACATAGGCAGCCATACCTCTAGTCGAATGGGCCCGTAAGCCTACTGGAGGGTCCTTACCCGCCAGGCGGTAACATTCAGAAATTGCCAAGATAATCCATCTAGACAAAGTCTGCTTAGTCACAGCTTGTCCCAAACGCCTTCCAGCGCAACCAATAAAGAGCTGATCGTTCATTCTGACCCGGGACATGCGTGAAATGTAGAAACTTAAAGCTCTCCTAGGATCTAACCTATGGAGCCTCTCATCGTCCTTACCAGGATGCGGAGGAGGATAAAATGCCGGAACAACCACCTTCTGGCTTAAATGAAATTCCGACACCACCTTCGGAAGAAAGGAAGGACGAACCCTGTCCTTATGAAACACAGTGAAGGGTGGCTTAACTGAAAGTGCCTGTAACTCACTCACTCTGCGAGCGGAAGTGACTGCAACTTAAAATACAGTTTTAAGGGTGAACAGTCTCAAAGGACAAGAAAATAAAGGCTCAAAAAAGGCTCAAAGTGTGAAAATATGAATCATTTTCACATTATAATAACAGGCACGTGATCAGATCGCCATCACGTGACTAAGGAGATTATGAATTTAAACGCGCTGCGGGACGGGAGGCTGTGTATGCAGCCTTGTTCCCGTTCCCGCATCGCGTTAAGGAGAAGTTTAACTAGAGGTAAGACTGTGGGGTTCAATGGGATTTGTTTAATTCTTTAGGGTGAAATTTTTTGGTGAGGCACGGGATAAACAATATTGAATTGACTTATTTTTTTAATTTGTTTCTCTGCTTTTTTTTGCAAAGAGGCTATAACAATCTGCTTAGCCAATGGTATAGCTCTAGTGGTCCTATTGATGACATCAGTTAACATTTGACACACCAACACAAGACGACTTTAAACATGGGCAATGACTAGGACCTGCGAAAGAGGGTTTTGGAGACTCCAATGACCCTGGATACTTCCAAGGTCAGTTAATTTATTTTAGAGATATTTCTCTATTTTTTGATTGACACATTAGTGTTCACCTTTACGTAGACACAAACAGAATTGATTTTTAGTAAATACGTTGTTTGAATTCTTTGTTGTAGGAAATTAAAATAAGAGCACAACTCAGATCATCACCTGAAGAAGGGGTCAGGATAACCCCGAAACGTAGTGAAGAATATGTGATTGTGTTTTATATATTACAGAAATTTGTATGCAATAATTATACATTTGTATGAATTATTATTTGTGTACTGGGACCGATGTGTCTGTCAAATACGACATATGTGTCTCTTTAAATGAATGTTGTACTTCAAATTCTATATGAAGAAAGATCAAAAAATGTCTTCATGAAGTGAATTATTAATACAATTAATTTGCTTTCACCAAAATAATATATTGTGTATGTTTTTTGAAAAATTAATCTTTTGATTGAAAAGATAAACACTGTTTACTTAACATTAAAAATACGAAGAGTTTAATCTCGAGTAGAGTGACCAGGGTCATGTCCCAAAGGATCTTGTGGGGCATAAAATGTTATCTATGATCTCCATAACCCACACATCTGAAGTAATGGCACGCCACTCTACAAGATGCTGCGCCAGCCGTCCCCCCACCGGCGAAGCATGGGCCTCATGACTGAGGTGAAGCGGCTGCGGCAGTGCCTGAGGGCAAAGAGGCAACTGCCTTTGCGGCCTTGGCACCTCGAGTACCTTGTTTTCCACCTCTGGCACTCCTACGTTGCCCCTTTGACTAGCAGCTCCTCTCGATTTACCAAAGGACGAGTAATATCGAAAGGAACCTCCCCTCCATTGCTGTCCCCTAGGACGAAAAGGCGAAGGTTGGCGGACTGCAGCGCCCAACGACTTTGCTGCAGCTTTGGAGGTCTACAACCTCTCAAGACTCATCTGCCCTGCTGCCAAAACGATGTTCACCATCAAAGGGCATGTTGAGGAGGCGGGCCTGCACATCAGGAGCAAAACCCGACTTCCGCAAACCTGCGTATTACGGTGCCGGCCGCCATGGACCAGCTGACGCAATCAACCATGTCCAGACCCGACTGAACGGATTCACACATGGCATTCTTGCCATCCTGCACAATAGCAAGGAAACCATCCCGTTCCTCCCCTTTGGGAATATGATCAGCCGCTAGGGAAATACAGTTCCACAGAGTGTGCGTGAAACGAGACAAGGCACAAACAGAGTTGGCAGCCTGAAGCGCCATACCCCCAGAAGAAAATACCTTCTTCGCCCAACCGTCAAAACATTTGTCGTCCCTATCAGGAGGGATGGTAGGGTACGACGCCTGCTTTGCGAGGGCCGTAGCCGCCTGCACCACCAAACTTTCCGGAGTGGGGTGCGTGGTCAAGTAGCAGGGGTCGCCACTGGCTGGGCGATATTTCTTCGGCAAGGACTTGCTCACTGCCGGGAGACTCTCCGGAGAAGACCAAGCCGCAGCCACCCTTCTCTGCAAGGCCATATGGAATGGCAGCACCGGGTCAGTAGGTGGACCATGGTCCAGAATATCAGCCAAGTCATCCTGTTGAAAATCCCCTGTGGGGGTGAGGGGGCTGACCACCCCAGGTAATCCGTGACCCTCGACATCAGGCGCCGAAAAGAGGAGTCGTCATGCGTGCCAGGCTCAGGCCTACCAAATTCCACCTCCGGAGAGGTGTCGAGCCCACTGGCGCAGGTCCTCAAGCTGGCTATGACCAGAAACAATGTCATCAGATACCTCAGCAGGAACCACACCTTCCTCAGACCCCTCATCCACTTCAGAAATATAATCCAGAGGCTGGAAAGAGGGAACCGAAAAAGGAACAAAAACATGTTTTGCCTTAGCCAGAGCCTTTCTAGGGGGTTCCCCCGTACCATGAGGCATCCCCGACAAAGCCACCTCGAAAGGCGTTGATGGAATCGGCGTCGACATCGAGCGTGGCGCCGACAGCTTCGACGGCGTCGACACAGGCCTCGAGGGCGGAGCCCCGAGCGTGTCTCTCGACAGCCTGGGCGCCTATGGCGTCGCCGACTTCCTTGGAGGCGGGACCTCGAGAGAGTCCGTCGACGACCTCAGCACCGCCGGCGTCGATGTCTTCCTCGAAGACTTCACAGGTTCTCGCAGTCGCGTTGGCGTCGAAGACCGGGACCTGGAACAGGCATGTCTAGAGCGACCATCCTTGTCCGACCGGGACCTCGAAGGCGCCCGGTGTTCGCGACGACTGCTCGAGCCCAAAGGCGGATGAGCGGTGTCTCTAGCACGGCCACGACCGGCGTCCTCAGACGGTGCGGACGGACCGGAGCCCTGCGATTGAAAAATCGCCAACATCTCCTTTCGGAAAGGAATCCCATTCCTCAGGAGTGGAATGCTTGTTGGGACAAGCAACCCGCCGACGGGCGGAGTCCTCGGTAGAGGACGGGGAAGGCGACCGGTGACGGCGCTTCCTAGAGTGCCTCGAAGAGGCAGAGGAATGGCGGGAGCGACTCCCAGACCGAGAACCCCCGGATTCCCGACGACGATGCGGAGAGTCGCCCCTCGAATCGTCTGTCGAAAGACCAGAGGAACACGACTTCCGGGGCTTGGCCACCTTACCGACCAACAGCTTCTTCTTACGCTCCCGCAAGGCCTTCGATTTGAGCGATTGGCAGTCGACACAGACATCCGTATCGTGGTCCTCCCCGAGGCACCAGAGACAAGCGTTGTGCGTATCCGTCAGTGACATCTTGGACCCGCACACCCGACACTTCTTAAACCCGGACCGCGGGGTGGAAGAAGCCAAAGACATCATACGATAGCAACGAAGAAACAGGTTTGAAGAACCGAAAGAACAAGATTCAGTAGAATCGAGGCGCGCCGAGATCTCCGAAGCGAACACGTTCGTGGAAAAAACAGAACTGAGGCTACGGGCGTCGTGCATCCTACTTATAACATCCAGTGAAGTCGGCTCGACGGAGGCCCTCGAGGACGGCGTATCGACGTCATCGACGCAGGACGCAGAAAGATTTTCCGAAGCAGCACAGTTGTGGTGATTACGGTCATAGATATGGAATACGTCGGAGGACCCAATCCCCTCGAAATATACTTACTCATGAACAGGCGCACCTCATGGAAACAGGATGCGAGCCACTGCTTGGCCGACCAAGGACTCTTCCCTGGAATACTTGTCAACACAGTAGAATCTTGTGAAGGTGTGGGTAGACCTGCATGTAGCAGCCCTGCAGATGTTGCTCAGGGGAACACCAGAGAGAAACACTATAGTTGCTGCGATGGCCCTGGTGGAATGGGCTCCCGGCCGGCCTGGTAGCAGTCTGTTGGCCAGGCAATGGCAATGCATGACACAGCCGGAGAGCCACCTGGAGATGGAAGCCTTAGACAGAGCCTTCCCATGTCCCAAAAGTTCAAAATGTATGAAAAGTTGACAAGTCTTTCGAATGTCCTTTGTGCGTGCAACATGCAACATCAAGGCACACAAAATGTCCAGCGGATACAATGATCTTTCAGCAGGTGACCAAGGGTTTGCAAATAAAACTGGTAGAAGCAAATGCTTGTTTAGATGAAAGTCCAACAGGATCTTTGGCATGAAAGAAGGATGATTTTGTAGAACTACCGTAGCTGAATGGAATGACAAATATGGAGGCTTCCAGGAGAGAGCCTGTATCCCCTTGACCTGCCTGGTCGAAGTGATTGCCACCAGAAAGGCGGTCTTCCATGACAAACTTCAAGGAGGCCCGATGTATAGGTTCAAACAGAGGCCCCATGAGCTTCGACAGTACCACATTTAGCTGCCATACAGAGGCAGGAACCTTCACCCGTGGGAATGTTCTGAATACGCCCTTGAGGAACTCCCTAATGAGCCTGTGCGACCACAGGGAGAGCTTGCCTGGAACCTGGGTGTACTGGTGTATGGCGGCCAGGTGGACCTTGATAGATGCATGGGTGAAGACAGACTTGGCAAGCGAGAGCAGCAATAGAAGAAGCTGTGGCGGCGTCACATGCAGCAGAGAAATCTTCCATGGCCGGCACCGGACTGCAAAACCCTTCCACTTGTGCTTGTAGATAGCAAGCATAGAGGGGCCTTGGCTAGAATGTTCTTGCATTCTAAAGGCAGCGAGTAGTGTCCAAATTCTAGGGCTGCAGGAGCCAGGCTGTGAGGTTCAGAGACACTGGGTGATGCAGGACTGACCCCTCCTTCTCTGGAGAGCAGGTCTGAAGTGGAGGTAGGTTGATTGCTGGAACCACAGACAGATGGAGAAGGTCTGAGTACCAGATCTGCCTCGGCCACGCTGGTGCAATGAGGATCATCTTGCAGTGGCAACATTTGATAGCGTTGATCACTCGTAGCAACAGAGGAATAGGCGAGAAAGCGTATAGGAAGAGGCCCTCCGGAGGGAGCGAGAAGGCATCCTCAGACCCTTTAGCTGGATATACCTGCTGGCAAACCTCTGACGCTTGGCGTTGGTAGCTGACGCAAAGAGGACGATTTCAGGGAGACCCTACTCATTGAAGAGACGAGACACTTTTAGCTTGCTGGAGTTCCCATTTGTGGCAGGACCGCTACACCCTGCTGAACGAGTCTGCAATGGTGTTCTGAACGCCTGCAAGGTGAAATGGGATGAGAAACATCTGTTGAGCAATGGGCCAGCACCACAGATTCTGTGGCTTCAGAGGGAGAACGGAGGAGCACGTCCCACCTTGTTTCCTGATGTAAAATATGGCGGTGTTGTCCGTGCTCCCCAACCCTCTGGACAGTTGGTTTGTGACTCTCGCCTGATACGCAGGGATCTGAAAAGGAGCGCCCTGCGAGAGATGCGGGTGAACTGACCACCATTGCAGGGCCTGAAAAAATGCCTGATTGAAGGCTTTTTTGTCATTCTACTTGCTGCCATCTGGCATTGAGAAACTCTTGAAGGGGTCTCATCTGCAGTCTGCAAAAGGGAACTAGATGGATGCAGGAGGACATCATCCCCAGAAGGGACTAGATGGACCAGACTGCTGCAACGAAAGCCAGAAATAGGAGTTGGCCCTTTCCCAGGATGGTCTTCAACCTCTCTTCTGAACAAGTCGCTAGACACAAGAGTGTGTTGAGCAGGGCACCCAGGAATAGTGTGTTCTAAAATGGCGCTATGCAGGACTTATGATAGTTATCGAGAATCCCTGGGACGTTAGGGTCTGGATGGTGTCTGCGGTGTGCTGGCATGCCAGCAAGTAAAAGAGGGATGGGAACAGCCAATCGCCCAGGTACAGATATATGTGGATTCCCTTGTGACACAAAAATGCTGCCACTGGGGCTAAGCATTTGGTGAACATCCTCAGGGCCGATTTAAGGGGTGAATGGCAAGGCCTTGAACTGGTAATGTCTTCCATGAACAACAAAATTCAGGAATTTCCGGTGTTTGCAATGAATAGGGATGTGGAAGTAAGCATCCTCCAATTCGAGGGTCGCCAGGAAATCTCCTTCCTCCAGTTAGTCGAGCACATGCTTCAACATGGCCATCCAAAACATCTGGGACTCGAGTAATTTGTTGAGGCGTTGAAAGTCTAGAATGGGTCTTCACCCTCCTGACTTTTTTTGGGAAATTATCTGCAGGATACTCCGGAGTCCTGAAGCCGCTGAGGGACTGGTTTTATTAACACTTTGCTTAGCATGGCATTCTGTCCTGGAATTCTAGAGCGAGACCCTGTTGAAGGACATCGAGCACCCAATTGTCAGTGGAGATCTTGTGCCACTGATCAATAAATTGTGATGAACGGCCTCCCTCTGGGGTGCAGAAGTGGGAGAGCATTTACTGGGCCGGTTCAGGCCTGAATCCTGGATGGAGGACGAGGAGGCTGGTTGCCACCTCTGTAAACGTGGGAGCGTCCCCTATAAGCCTCCTGGGTGGCTGAAAGGGAGGGCAGGCGATAGGGCGAGGGAAATCCTTTGGAGGATCTTGATATTTTCCCCTTAGAACAGCGAAAGGATGGCATCCTCTGCTGGAGAGTGCCCAAAGAACGTGCTTCTTCAGTGACCATTTTTATGGCCTGCAGAGTGTCGTCAGCTGCCTCCCTGAAGAGGTTGTCACCATCGAATGGCATGCCCACCACCTTTGTTTGCACATCCGTTTGGAAGTTGATGGCCTGGAGCCAACCCTGGTGATGGAGGGCCACTTTATTGCCTATCTGGCAAAAATCTGAATCAGTTTTATCTAGGGTGGTGGTAATTGAATGGTCGGAGGCTGCCCCCCTGGTGAAACAACACCAGGGGCCTCGGTCTTGTCCTCTGGAAGGAAGTCGAGGATGGCTCCCAAATTGTACCATAACTCCCGGTCATACCTCAAGAAAATGGCTAGGGTGTTGGCGGCCTTGATCGTAGATGCCGCTGTTGTGATAATGCGCTTCCCAGCACATCTAGCTTCTTACCCTCCTAGTCAGGAGGAACCATAGATAAGGAAGAAGGTTGGAGGGCCTTTTCCTGGCAGCGGCCGAGACCACCGAGTCTGGTGATGGTTGGGAACTGAACAACTTAGGGGCCGAGTCCGGGACCCAGTACTTTTTTTCCAAATGATCTCTCTCCGCAGGAGTTGTGCTAGGGCTCTTCATGACCAACAGGCCATCCTTCCAAACGTCATCCAATCGGGGAACTGAAACGATAGTCCTCTTGGAAGACTCCCATCATACGAAAAGGAAACCTTCCTTCTTTTCCTCAGGCATGAATAGCTTTGCCGCCCTTGAGATCATGGAATGAAACAACCCAATGTTGTCTGACTGAGAGTCCCTGGAGGGCACCTCGATGTCAGGAGGCTCCCCATCAGTGGGAACAGTCATCAAACTCATCAGTTCCTTGCGTACCCCGGGTTGGTACAGTATCGGTGTCGGTGTCTGTATGGCCTGTTTTGTCCACTACAGGAGGATGTTCAACCAGCAATGCCCAAGGGGTTACAGGGCCCGGGTGAGAGGGCATCAGCGGAGGTCCGGAAGCCCTGCTGGAGCAGGTATGGGAGCAGCTACTGTATTTTAGACACCAACATGTGCAAAGTGGTCAAGATGCCTAATGACGTATCCCTTAGTGCAGGAGCCATTGCTGGGCCATGAGGTGGCCTAAAAATCCAAGATGGGTGGCAAGATGGCGCACCCTGTGGATGCAGTGGTGAAATGGGATCAGGCTCCCCTGACCACCCTTCTAGGTCAGGGTAAAAACCCTCTGGCAGATCCTCCTCAGAAATGGGGGAGTGTGTTATTGGCGTTGACGACATCCTGGGACGTGCCAAGGGGCACATGGTGAAAAGCGGTGTGGCCTGGGTGGGCCTACAGAGAAAATCGAGAGCTGGAGGCATCTCCCACTCCAGCCCCTAGGAAAAGAGGCAATGACTTGCGCCTGTGGAGCAGGAAGAACAAGTTACTCTCTTACCTGGTAACGTTCTTTCGATGGGATGGTCCGACGACATATTCCATATCTATGACAGTAATCACCACAGCTGTGCTGCTTCGGAAAATCTTAAGGTGTCTGTGTCGATGACCCCCCTCCCGTGAGAGCAGATCGTCTCGGTAGGGAAGACGACGTGGAGGGCAGATGGACAAGTCCAGAAGGTCCGGGGAACACGTCCTGCGGGCCCATGCTGGAGCAATGAGGATCATCCGGGAACCGAACCTCCGCAGCACTTGCGGGATGACGGGGACTGGAGGAAACGCATACAGCAGTGGGAAGGACCCCTCCACCACGAACACGTCTCCTAAGGCTCCTCTTGGAGGAAATTCCCGCGAGCAGAACCTTTCGCACTTCCGGTTGACACTGGAGGCGAAGAGATCCACTTGAGGGGAACCCCAAAGGGCGAAGATCTCCAGGAGAATCTCCTGAGCCAGCTCCCACTCGTGAGAGATCGCGCTCTGCCTGCTCATAGCATCCGCCGTCACGTTTTCGTCTCCGGCCAGATGAACTGCTGAGATCAAAATTTTCTGCTGGATGGCCCAGAACCAGAGCTGCAACGCCTCCCTGCACAGAGGAAGTGACCCTGCCCCCCCTTTTTGTTGAGGTAGTGCATGGCCACTGTGTTGTCCGTCAGGATCAGGACATTCTTTCCTTGCACAGTCGGCAGAAAAGCCTTCAGAGCAAGCCTGACGGTCCTCAGCTCCAACAGATTTATATGGAGTCTGGACTCCGACGGAGACCAACGACCGCTGACTGTCAATTCGTTGGCATGAGCTCCCTATCCCATAAGGGATGCGTCCGTCACGATCGTCACCTCTGGCCAAGGTAGCCAAAATGGAGCCCCCCTCATCAGTTTGCCTTCGCTGGCCCACCACAGAAGGTACTGGGCGACCAAGGGTGGCACCTGAACGGGGTCCGACATCCTGCCGGAGGACTGCGAGCACTGCATCTTGGAGGGTCCACTGCAAAGATCTCATCCGCAGTCGAGCCTCTGGCACCAGAAGAATGAGGATGCCATGAGACTGAGCAGCCTCAAGAATTCGAACGCTGGGAGACTCTGGGCATGTCGAAACTTATGTACCATCTGCTAAATGTGAAGAGCCCTCACCTGGGGAGGAAAACACTAACCCAGGGACGTGTCTAGCACTGCTCCGATGTACTGGAGCCGCTGAGTTGGCGTCAAGTGGGACTTCTTTAAATTGAGGGAGAAGCCCAGCCTGTGGAGGGAGCGGCAGGTGACGGACAGATGATCCAGGACTTGCTCGGGAGAGCTCGCCCTGATCAACCAGTCGTCCAGGTAGGGATAGACGTGAATCCCCCCTTGCCTGAGATGCGCTGCCACCACCACCATGAGCTTTGTGAAAACCCTCGGGGCGGAGGTCAATCCGAACGGCAGGACCCGAAACTGAAAGTGCGAGTCGCCAACCGCAAACCTCAGGTATTTCTTGTGCTTGGGATGGATCGGCACATGAAAATAAGCGTCCTTGAGGTCGAGACACACCAAACAGTCTTAAAGTTGAAGGGCCTGGAGGACTTGAGAAAGAGTTACCATCTTGAACTTGTCCTTCCTGAGGAGTTTGTTCAAACCACGCAGGTCCATGATGGGTCTCAATCCCCCGTCTTTCTTCGAAATCAAAAAATAAGGGGAATACGGTCCCTTGTTCCTCTCCGCTACAGGTACCAGTTGTATGGTGCCTTTCTCCAGCAGGGCTTGAATTTCCTGCGCAAGGAGCGGATCCGGACTCTTCAAAGAGAGATTCCCTGGTGGATTGTCGCGAGGCCTCTGCCGGAAAGGAAGACAGTAGCCGTGGGCTATGATCTCCAGAACCCACAAATCTGAAGTAATGGCACACCATTCTACAAGATGCTGCGCCAGCCTTCCCCCAACCAGTGAAGCATGGGCCTCATGACTGAGTGGTAGCGGCTGCGGCTTTGCCTGAGGGCAAAAAGGCAACAGCTTGCGCGGCCTTGGCACCTCGAGTACCTTGTTTTCCGCCTCTGTCACTCCTACGGTTGCCCCTTTGATTTGCCGCTCCTCTCTTTTTACTAAAGGATGAGTAATAACGAAAGGAACACCCCCTCCATTGCTGTCCCCTAGGACGAAAAGGGCGAGGTTGGCGTACTGCAGCTCACAATGATTTCGCTGCAGCTTTTGAGGTCTGCAACCTTTCAAGGCTCTCGTCAGCCTTGCTGCCAAAAAGATGTTCACCATCAAAGGGCATGTTGAGGAGCCTGGCTTGCACATCAGGAGCAAACCCCGACTTCCTCAACCACACAAACATAGCGTATCACGGTGCTTGCCGCCATGGACCGGCTGACACAGTCTGCCATGTCCAACCCCGACTGAACGGACTCACGCACGGCGTCCTTGCCATCCTCAATAATAGCAAGAAAACCATCCCGTTCGTCCCCATCGGGAATATGTTCAGCCGCTAAGGAGATACAGTTCCACAAAGTGTGCGTGAAACGAGACAAGGCACATACAGAGTTGGCAGCCTGAAGCGCCATACCCCCTGGAGAAAACTTTCTTCGCCCAGCCATCAAAACGTTTGTCGACCCTATCAGGAGGGATGGCAGGATACGACGCCTGCTTAGCTGGGGGCCGTAGCCGCCTGCACCACCAAACTCTCCGGAGTCGGGTGCGTGGTCAAGTAGCAGAGGTCACTAATGGCTGGGCGGTATTTTCACGGCAAAGACTTGCTCGCTGACAGGAGACTCTCCGAAGCAGTCCAAGCCGCCGCCACCCTTCTTTGCAGTGCCATGTGAAATGGCAGAACCGGGTCAGTGGGTGGACCCTGATCGAGGATATCCGTAAGGTCATCCTGAACAAACTCAACCTGGGGTGCCGACCACCCCAAGTAGTCTGTGACCCTCGACATAAGGCACCGATATGATGACTCGGCATGGGTGCCAGGCTCAGGCCTACAAAACTCCACCTCCGGAGAGGTGTCCAGACCACTGGTGTCATGCAATGGTTGACGCAGGTCCTCAAACTGGCTATGACCAGAAATCATCTCATCTGGTACTGTACGAGGAACCAACCCCTCTTCAGAACCCTCTTCCACTTCTGAAATATAATCCATAGGCTGGAAAGTGGGCATCGAGTAAGGGAGGAAGCCATGTTTAACCTTGGCCAGAGCCTTCCTCGGAGGATCCACCGTGCCACGGGGAACCTCCGACACCACAGCCTCGAAAGGCGTCGAGAGCGTCGACGGAATCGACGTCGCGCCAACATCATCGACACAGTCCTCGAGGCCGGAGCCCCGAACATGTCTCTCGACAGCCTAGGCATCGACGACGTCAACTTCCTCGGAGGCAGGGCCTCGAGAGAGTCCGTCGACGACCTCGGCGCCACAGGCCTCGGTGTCTTCTTCGAAGACTTCACAGGTACACGCGGTCTCGAGGGGGTCGAGGACCGGGACCTGGAACGGGCGTGACTAGAACGATTTCCCTTGTCCGAGCGGGACCTCTCTCGCGATTGTGCCGACCACCCGAGCCCGAAGGCGTACGAGCGGTGTCTCTAGTGCGGTCACGGCTGACCCCTCTCAGAGGCGCGGACGGACCGGAGCCCTGCGACTCAAGAATCGCCAACATTTTCTTCCCGAAGGAAGCCCATTCCTCCAGAGAGGAACGTTTGGTAGGGTAAGAAACCCGCCGATGGGGGGGAGTCCTTGGACGAGGAAGGCGACTGATGACGGCGCTTCCGGGAGTGCCTCGAAGAGGCAGAGGAGTGGCGGGACCCACTCCGGGACCGTGACCCCCTAGACTTACGACTACGATGCGGAGAGTCGCCCCTCGAATTGTCCGTCGAAAGCCCAGTGGACCTCACCTTCTGGGGCTTGGACGCCTTACCGACCGACATCATCATCATCATCATCATCTTACGTTCCCGCAAGGCCTTGGACGTAAGCGGCTGGTAGTCGACACAATCATCCGTGTCGTGGGCCTCTCCGAGGCACCAGAGGCATGCGTCGTGCGAATCCGTCACTGACATCTTGGACCCGCATTCCCCACACTTCTTGAAGCCCAGACGCGGGGTGGAAGAAGAGGAAGACATCCTGTAGAATAATTCACAAAACGAACAGGTTCGAAGAACCGAAAGAACAGAAACTCCAAAGTGTCGAGGGGTACCGAGATCCCGAAGCGAACACGTTCGCGGAAAAAATGGAACTGAGGCTGCGGGCGTTGTGCGTCCTACTTGTAACATCTGGTGATGTCGGCCGTCAGAGGAGGTCCTCGAGGACGGCGTATCGACATCATCGACGCAGACGCCAAAAGATTTTCCGAAGCAGCACAGCTGTAGTGATTAATGTCATAGATATGGAATACGTCAGAGGACCCAATCCCCTCAAAACAGTCGTCGGAGGACCCAATCCCCTCAAAACAGTGCCGTCATTGACGGGACCGTCGTCAGTACTACCGACGGAGGTCTAGGTGGTATGGCAACGGTGATGGTAGTAGGCGAGTCCCTTGACGGAAGACCAGTCTTTGTAGTTGACAGGGTAATCGCCAGTGGGTCAACGATGAGGTCGACGAGTCCCTCGACTAAGTGCGTGCCAACGACAAGGTTGATGTCGGTGGAGCGCTGAGGGGTCCTTGGACAGGATGACCTTCGTCATGGTCTTATGATTGGTCGCTGACGTTGGCGATTTACTCACAGATGGAACCTGCCCACTTGATGCTAGGTTAACAGTAGGGAGATGGTGACGGCGACCAGTGTTTCTCCGATCTGTGTCTTTCAACCACGGCGACTGTCGACCAAGGTGTTGGTGGGGCATGGGATGATTTCCACCTTTTTTTGTATCTTCCCTCGGGGGGTGGGGTGCCCTAAAATGATCTCGACCTCTTATGTCCGAGGGAGCATGCTGCCGACCCAGGAAGAGGTATGACTGTGCCCTGAGGCCATGTCAGAGGTCTTCCTCCATCCACACCAACCACCTCCTATGGAGGTCCTTCTGCATCTTGGAAGAGAAGGTCGGTCATATCAAACATGCGTCCGCATTATGGTCAGGATGTAGGGCAGCAGATACATTTGAGGTACCTATCTCTGATAAAGATGTTCTTCAGGCTGCAGTTTTCGCAGGCCTTGAAGAGGCTTTTCCTCATGGCATCCATCAGGGTGTGAAGCAAAGGCCCAGGCCTGGGCTTGCAGCGCCCACGGGTCGGAGATTTGATGATGGACAAGGATCTCCTCTGGCAACGGATCCCTGCTACCGGTAGTCACAACGTGACTTGAAGACGAATCGAGATGAATTCTTGCAAAAATAGGCAAAAAAGGTAAATTCCAAGGAGTGAAACACGAGGACTCCCAACATGAAAACGAGTGGGAAAAATCTAAAGACGGCCACTAGGGGTGGAGCTTAGGAGGATCAATGTCATTCCCTGGGGCAGTATGACACAAATTGATGGCAATAGGCTACAGAAGAGACAAGCAGTTTAAGCTTTAAAGGAAAACTGCTTTATTATCGAGGATTCCCAGCCTGACAACAGGGAATATTCATGAGCATGTGCATCCATGTAAGACTCAATGCTGTAGAATGTTGGCTGCATATTGCAGCCTGAATTATGTTGCTTTAGTGTATGTAGTAATGTTTTCCCCGTTAGTGTATGTTATAATGAGAACACAGTGGTGGTGGGTGAGTATGTTGTGTGTGGTCATGATAATTTTGGAATTATGCATTTCCTTGCTTTAGTGTATGTAGTGATGTGCATGGGGTGGGGGTGAGTGCTTATGCTTCCATCTATACGCAGTGGGGGTGAGCGGGTATGCTGTGACATGATAATGTTCGCTACGTATTGTTGCTTGAATTATGTATTTCCTTGCTTTAGTGTATGTTGTAATGTGAATGCAGTGTGTGTGGTTATAGCTGCTGTGTGTATGGTTCACGTGTATTTTGTTTGACTTTTTATAGGTCAAAAACATCATTGCACTTGCATCATATATAGATAGTTCAGAATCATTCATATCTTAAAACTGTTGAAGTCGATTTTGCAAAAAAATAAAGAGGCCAAGTATGAGATATTTGGGCAGAGAAGAAAATATTTTTCATATGGGAAAACCCTATGTTCCAACCGCAACGAAATTAGACATTTTGTAAACTATGAAGCATTAATGTCCAATTCTGAAATTCTGCATGCACAAGCAGCTGCCTCGAAATATTACTAGAATGTTTTCAGATTCTTTTATGCGAACGTATGGAATTTTCAGAAACTAGATAGGAACTTTGTCTTAACCTTAACTATACCTTAACTATACCGTGTGCTAGCGCCAAAACATTATGTGTATGGAAGACATTACTCACTGTAATAGTGATTCACATGCTATGCATAGGCTGACATCTAGTGGTAGTCGCAGAGTATTACATTATTTGTTTTCGAAACTCAAAAAAGGGCGTCAACAGGGCGTCAGTAATACTTTCCTTAGTGGGACGTCCACTGTACCCATGGTCCTTCAAGCGTCGAGCTCCTTCAGATTGTTTTGTTTCTGACATGAAGTAGCATGAAGTGTAGCATGACTACAGATGTAATAAAGCAGATAAGAATTGATAAAGCCAGAAAACCATCTATGCAACTTTCTACTCCAAGAGGGGAGAAAGGGTGGGCGCATGCGAATCTAAGCAGATACAAGCATCAGAAATACGATTACATTGAGTAATGTATCCCTTCTGAGGCTTGTAGCTCTGCTAAAATCACATGCTATGCAGAGACTAGCGAGCAGTATCAGGAGAAAGACGTGGGTTGTGAGACAGTACAGCAGCAAATACATGTTTTAGCACTGCTTGTCCCACCTGTGAATCTGCTTTAGAATGTGCGTCAATGCAGTAAAGCTGAGTAAAGGTATAAATCCATTTAGCTGCATTGCAAATGGCCTCTAGTGGGACATTTGTAATAAAAGCCAAAGTAGCTCCTGTACCCCTGGTAGAGTGAGCTCTTGGTGTGAAAGGCAGCGTTTTCTTTATTAGGGAATAGCAGAGCTGTACACATTTCACTATCCATCGGGAGATGGCTTTCACTCAAACGTGATCACCTTTCCTGACAGGTGCTATGGAGACAAACAGTTGATCTGTTTTTCTTAGCGGTTTTGTTTTAACATAGTTCAAAACTGCCCTCCTTACATCCAGTGTATGGAGGTTTTTATGAGCTGAGTCTGATGGATTTTGAAAGAAGAACAAGTTACTTCTTACCTTGTAACGTTCTTTCGACGGGATGTTCCTCCGACGTATTCCTTATCTTAGATATCTCCTTCCAGCTCTGCTGGCCTTGGAAAATTTTTCTCTAGAGGGCGTCCGTTGCTCAGTTCCGTTTTGTAGCCCACAGTATTACTGTCTGGACTAGACTAATCACCCTGAAGGAGCGTAAACTGCAACAACAAGGGAAGTAGAACTGCGGGGATGGATGGGAGGGTCGATAAGGAATACGTCGGAGGAACATCCCGTCGAAAGAACGTTACAAGGTAAGAAGTAACTTGTTCTTCGAAGGGATTGTGTCCTCCGATGTATTCCTTATCTTAGATAGGCTCCCATAGCAGTATTCTATTATTGGAGGAGGGAGTACTGACTTCACGCTGTCTTCTATTGATGAATAGAGTGCAGTACAGCCCTTCCAAACCTAGTCTCTTGACTGGAGGAGGAATCCAAGTTGTAAAATCGTGTAAAGGTATGGACAGACGACCATGTAGCGGCCGCACAGATGTCTTTAACCGGCACACCTCTTTTGAGGGCCGATGAAGCTGCAATACCTCTGGTCGAATGAGCCCTAAGGTTTTAAGGGGACTCTTTCCCTGCCAGTTTATAACATTCCAGAATGGCTAGAAGGATCCATCTGGAAATGGTCTGCTTAGTTATTGGTAACCCCAGCTTGTGACCTGTGTAACCTACAAACAGCTGGTCTGCCTATCTTATCCTGGCTAGTCTACTGATGTTAAACTTAAAGCCCTTCTAGGGTCCAGCCTGTGTGACCTCTCTTCCTCTTTCCCCGGATGAGGAGGAGGATAGAAAGATGGTAGGGTAATCTTCTGAGTGATATGGAATTCAGAAACCACATTTGGGAGGAAATTAGGCTTCACTTGCAGGACAACTTTGTCTTTGTGAAAGATTGTATGAGGGGGGTTTACAAGAAAGAGCTTGTAATTCGCTCACCCTTCTAGCAGATGTAAGTGCTATTAATAAAACAGTTTTAAGGGTAAGGAATCTTAACGAACAAGAATGGAGTGGTTCGAAAGGTGTGCCCATCAGGAAAGTTAGGACTAAGTTTAAATCCCATAGGGGAACTTGAAATGGTCTTGGGGGATAAACATTGGTTAACCCCTTTAGAAACGGTATTACCAAGGGTAACTTGAAATAGGATGGTTCTTCCGCAGTGCGCTTAAAGATGGATAGCGTTGCGAGATAGCCCTTAATGGTGCCAGTAGGAAGGACAAAACCATTGGTGTACCACATGAAAAGAGGTCAATATTCTGTTCTCTACACCAGCTGCAAAATCTGTTCCAATGGCAGTGGTATAAAGACTTTGTTGCTGGCCTCCTTGCCGAAAGCAACACCTCCATATCATCATCAGGGAGGTCCCAATCCTTGTACCTCAGCCTTTCAGAAGCCAAGCGTGAAGGTTGAGGGTTTTGATGTCTGGATGGAGAACCTGACCTCCCTTCTGTGAGAGTAGGTTCTCTCTGAGTGGAAGTCGAATTGGACGGCAGATGGACAAGTCTAGAAGGTCCGGGTACCACGTTCTCCTGGCCCAATCCGGGGCAATTAGGATCATGGTTCTCCGGAATCTTCTCAACCTCCTGATCATTTGAGGAATGACAGGGACCGGTGGGAACGCGTACAGAAGCGGAAACTCCCAGTCCACTATGAACGCGTCTCCCAGAGCTCCTCTCGGGGGAAATTCCCTTGAGCAGAACAGATCGCATTTCCTGTTGAGGCTGGTGGCGAACAGATCCACCTGAGGGGTTCCCCAAAGGTCGAAGATCTCTTGAAGGACTTCCTGAGCTAGTTCCCACTCGTGGGAGACTGTACTCTGCCTGCTCAGAGCGTCCGCTGTCAAGTTCTTATCTCCGGCTAGGTGAACTGCCGATAGAGAGATTCCTTCTTGGATTGCCCAAAACCAGAGCTGCATCGCCTCTCTGCACAGGGGTAGTGATCCTACGCTTCCTCTTTTGTTGAGGTAATGCATGGCCACTGTGTTGTCCGTCATTATCAGGACATTTTTCCCTTGTACAGCTGGCAGGAACGCCTTCAGCGCAAGTCTGATGGCTCTCAGCTCTAACAGGTTGATATGTAGTCTGGACTCCGATGGAGACCAACGACCGCTGATGGTCAAGTCGTTGGCGTGGGCTCCCCACCCCGTGAGTGAGGCATCCGTGACTACTGTTATCTCCGGGCAGGGTTGCCAAAACTGTTCTCCTTTCAGAATGTTCTCCTGACAGGCCCACCACTGAAGGTCTCGAGCCACCCTGTCGGGAACCTGAAGAAGATCTGTCATTCTCCCTGAGAATTGTGACCACTGAGTCCTCAGTGTCCACTGGAGGGATCTCATTCTCAGGCGAGCCTCTGGCACTAGGAAAATGCAGTATGCCATGAGGCCTAGCAACCTCAAAAAGTCGAAGGCTGGGAGACGTTGGGCATCTTGGAACTTGGTAACCATCTGTAGAATATCTTGAGCCCTCACCTCTGGTGGCGAGGCTTTTCCCAGGGAAGTGTCCAGGATTGCTCCTATGAACTGGAGTCTCTGCGATGGTATCATTTGTGACTTCTTTAAATTGAGGGAGAAGCCCAGTCTGTGAAGGGAGTGGCAAACGTGATTTAGCTGGATCTGAGCTTGTTCCGAAGATACAGCCCTGATCAACCAATCGTCCAGGTAGGGGTAGACGTGAATCCCTTCCCTCCTTAGACTTGCCGCCACTACCGACATTAACTTGGTGAAGACCCTCGGGGCGGAGGTCAGCCCAAATGGCAGCACTCGAAATTGATAATGAGAGTTGCCAATTGCGAACCTCAGGTATTTCCTGTGTTTGAGATGGATAGGCACATGGAAATAAGCGTCCTGAAGATCCAGAGATACCAACCAGTCCTGGAACTGAAGGGCCTGAAGGATCTGAGAAAGAGTGACCATCTTGAATTTGTCTTTCCTGAGGAATATGTTCAATTCTCGCAAGTCCAAGATGGGTCTCAGTCCTCGGTCTTTCTTTGGAATGAGAAAGTAAGGGGAGTACCAGCCCTTGTTCCTCTCCGCTACAGGTACCGGTTCTATGGCACCTTTCTCTAGCAGGTCCAAAATTTCCTGCAAGAGGAGCGGATCTGGAGCTTTCTGAGAGCTGATCACCGGTGGTATGCGTAGGAAAGGCAGGCAGTAACCTTGGGCAACTGTTTCCAATGCCCAAGCATCTGACGTGATAGCCTGCCATTCCGCCAGATGTTGAGTCAACCTGCCTCCTACAGGTGTCCTGTGAGGGAAGTCCTCAGAGTGGTTTTGGGGCGGCTGATGCAGATGCCGATGGTAAAGAGGCACCTGCTGTTGCTGCGGCTTTTGAATATCTACCCCGTCCACCTCGGGTAGTTCTTCTTTGTCCCCTTTGAGCCGGTCGTCCTCTACCTCTTCCGAATGCGGAGTAGAAGCGAAAGGACTTGCCCCTCGCAGAGGTTCCTGTGGGACGAAAAGGTGTCTGACGGATTGCAGCGCCTAGGGATTTTGCTGCTGCTTTTGAAGTTTGCAGTTTCTCTAAACTGTCATCCGCCTTTTTCCCGAACAAAGAAGAGCCATCGAATGGCATGTTCAGGAGCCTGGCTTGCACATCTGGGGCAAAACTAGACTTTCTCAACCAAGCAAATCTCCTGGTTGTTGTACTTGCCGCCATTGCTCTGCTGATACTGTCAGCCGAATCAATGCCCGTCTGGAGGGATTCGCACATAGCGTCTTTACCGTCCTGTATGATATTCAGGAACGCCCCCCTTTCTTCTCCCTCCGGGATGCAGTCAGCCGCTGTAGAAGCACACTCCCAAAGTGTATGGCTGAATCTAGCAAGGGTGCAAGTAGCATTAACAGATTTTAACGCCATGCTACATGCCGAAAAAACTTTCTTTGCCATAGCATCATATTTTTTATCGTCTCTGTCCTGTGGGACGGTAGGGTAAGCAGTCTTGACATCAGTAGAAGATGCTGCCTGTACCACCAGACTTTCTGGGGATGGGTGTTTTGACAAAAACTCCGGGTCTGCAGAAGACACCCTGTATTTTGTAGACAGTTTTTTATTTACTGCCGGGACGACATCTGGGGTTTCCCAGTTCGTCATAATCTTCCTCTGAAGAGCTTTATGAAAGGGCACTACAGGATCCTCCTGTGGGCCTTTGTCAAGAATATCCGTGAGATCATCTTGTTGGAAAGATTGTGAAGGTGCAGACCACCCCATAAACTCTATGATCCTGGCCATTAAGGCTCTACAGGGGGTTTCGGCATGCTCCCCCGGGTCTGGTCTGGCCTAGCAAACTCCACCTCAGGGGAAGTGTCTAACCCACTTGCCTCATGTAAGGAATCATGAAGATCCTTTAACCTGCGTTCTTCAGAGGATAACTCGTCTCTAACTGGGGTGCAGGTCCCTGCAACTCAAATGTGTCTTCCTGTTCAGACAATTCACCCTCTTCCTTAATTGAGGACATAGTTCTCAATTGTTCTGAACTCATAAAGGGTGTAAACCCCATCTCCAAGGCAGAGGGTGCCAAACTTGTCATAATCGGCCTCGAAAACGATGTCGTCGATGCCGAAGGCTTCGGGCGTGGTGTCGAAAACAAAGGCGGAGGCCTCGATGACTGACAGAATTGGGATTCTGCTCGAGGAAGTCCACAATCTCGACGCCATCGTCATCGAGGACCTGGGGATAGCCACTGGGTGTGTTGTAACCGTGACTTTTCTTGGCATCGACGCCGTTGTCGAAGATGGCGTTGAGTCGACAGACCCGTGTGTCGAAGGTCCCTTCGACAACAGCGTCGAAGACACCGACCTCGGCGTCAACGGCACCTTCGAAGAAGGTTTTGAGGTCATAGTCTTACTCGAGGGTTCGAGACGCGCTCGAGAAGTTTCCTTCGCTGGGTACTGCGACTGGCGGCGTTTTTGACCTTCGGGTCTTTCGACCAGAGCATCACTCTCGGCAGTCTTCGAGGGGGTCGAGGCCGCTTTCTCGAAGACGCACATCATATTTTTGCAGAATTCCTCCCATTCAGCCCGGAAACTATGTTTCGTGGGGCAAGGGATTCTCTTTGGAGAAGCAGAGGAAGAGGAAGACGGAAAAGGGGATCTTCGACGTCTCCTCTTCGAGTGCTTCGATCTCGAGGAGTGATGGGACCCACTCCGAGACCTGGAGCGTGAATGGTGACGAGGAGACGAATGTCTCGACTTCGTCGAGGAAGAAGCAGCTTTAAAAGTCTTACCTTTCTCCAGCTTCCCCCTACGCTCCTTCAGTGCCTTAGCTGTCATGGACATACAGTCCTCGCACTCCGAACAATGGTGTTCAGCTCCCAAACACCACAGACAAACTCTGTGACGGCCAGTCAGCGACATCTTTTTCCCACAATCTCGGCATTTTTTGAAGCCGGACCGAGGAGTTGTCGGTTCCGACGAAGAAGCCACCGAGTACGTATTGAATAACTCGAGGTAAATAGGATTAACCTGACAAAACTGAGCAACGGTATTCCGAGGCACTGAGTAAGCGCGGAAAAACGGAACTGAGCAACGGACGCTGCGCGCGGCCTTTATAGGCAGGATGACGTCGATGTCGATGTCCCTCGACAGCCGCCGTATCGACTCGGAGGACGTTGACGCGCAGCGCCCTCTAGAGAAAAATGTTCCGAGGCCAGCAGAGCTGGAAGGAGCTATCTAAGATAAGGAATACGTCGGAGGACACAATCCCTTCGAAAGCAGGTAGTTGAATGGATTGGTTAACATGAAACTTGGATATGAATTCAGTTGAAAACCTAGGGTGTGTTCTAAGTACCACTTTGTCTTTGTGGACAACAGAGAAAAGGGTCTTGCACTGACAAAGCTTGTAGCTCACATCTTATTGAGGTGATGTCATGATGCCTACCCACGGGCATCAGGACCAAACCCATCAGCTCCGGGAGCAGGCATCCAGATACTTATTAAAACCCAACAGCCCCGGCTGGGGTTTTTGGGTTCAGTCCTGGCGCCAAACTCCAGCACCTGGGGGACAAAAGAAAACAAGGTGAGTCGAGAAAACCAACAAATATAACTCTTATCTCCATAGACTTACCTGATTTACCACCGGAGGCATTATTCTATAACTCTCCACATCATCATGTGCCGCACCTGCAAAGAGAGAGAAAACAACACGTTAAGCACGTGCAACATTTACCGGACAGCGTCAGGTAATACAGACTCTTACCTGAGCGCCACCAGCTGCCACGAGAGCATCTTCTCACGATCTCAGCTGCAAGACAAGGAAGGAAGGGGGGACAAGAGTGAAACATCGGACATATTGAACTCTATGAACTTGATAGTTACTGGACCTTGCCAGGAACCTCAGAGTCAATACTCTCTGGAACTCTCCCACGCCTTCAAACCAGTGAAGTAACTGGCATCAACGCACCCCTGCAATCCATGCAGGATGGAGAGCTCATCTTTCAAGAATATAAGGTGAGATTGCGGAGAGGGCACTTCGGAGGTGATTAGTTGGGAGGACTGTGGGGGGTGCCATCACTTGAATCCACGGGTGGCTAAATCCATCTCTCCACTTGCAGGAGAATACTTCTACGGGTCAAGCAGACAAGATTAGGAGGGCCAGTCCAGTCAGTCATCTCTGCACTACGCATCACGTTGGTGGAGACCGCAGCCGTCCGGATCCGACCGACGCCCCTGTGGGAGCCAGGTGAGCGTAACAGGTGATGGCTACCAGAAAAGTTGTTTTGTATGTTAGGTGTCTGAGGCTGGATTTGTGGATCGGCTCGAAGGGAGGACCCATGAGCTTTGAGAGTACAACATTAGGATCCAACCTGGAGGCGGGTTGGAAAGGGGGGGGGCGTAAAGTCACTTTACTCCTTCCATGAAAGCCTTAAATTAAGGAACTTTCCACCAGGACACCTTGTTTTGTGAAGTGGTGTACGCAGACACAGCCGCTCGGTGAACCTTGATGGAGTTAAATACTACTCCAGAGTCTAGTAAGTGGAGCATGTAGTGAAGAATGTGTGAACGAGTACATTCAATAGGGTTCACATCCTTTGATCTCCACCATATTACAAATCTTTTCCAGTTACTGAAGTAGCAGTGCCGGGTGTTAGGTGTGCGTGCCTCCTTGAGGATTTCCATACACCTTTGAGGTCATTTTAAATGTCCAAACTCTATTACTTCAGGATCAAAGCTGCCAAGTAAATAGACTGAAGATGTGGGTGGAATGTTGTTCCCCCCCCCGTGCTGGGACAGCATGTTGTGGGGACACAGGAGCTTGATTGGTTTGCATATCGCCAGTTTGAGTAGATGTGCAAATCAGTGTTGTTTCGCCCACATAGAAGCAACCAGGATTAGAGTCACTTGTTTCTGGTGCATTTTCTGCACTATCCTGCTCAGGAGCGGTGGCAATGGAAAAGCGTAAGCAAATTTCCCTGACCAGCTCATCCACAGATCTGGGTTGGGGAAACCTGGATGCAAAGCCTGAGCATTGTGTGTTTAGACTTGTGACGAAAAAATCTAAAGGAGGATAACCCCAGAGGGAGAAGACATTGTCTAGAATTCCTTCGTTGAGTTGCCACTCGTTTTCCTCGAGTAGAGGATCTCTGCTTAGAGAGTCTGCTAGAGAATTGAGTTCCCTTGGAACGTGTTGAGACAATAGGAACATGTTCCGCTTGAGTTCCCACTTCCAAATTTTCTGGGATAGTCTGTACAGACTTGGAGAGTGTGTGCCTCCCTGCTTGTTTATATAAAACATGGCAGTGGTGCAGTCTCTGAGGACTTGCACCGTTTGGCCTGTTGGATGCAGATGGAAAGCTTGCAGGGCTTTGAGAACCGCTAGTAGTTCTAAGAGGCTAATGTAGTTTTGAGCAGTGATCTGTGTCTACAGGCCATGTACTGTTTGGTGAAGGTAATGGGCTCCACATGCGGAGAGTGAGGCATCTGTTGTATTTATCACTTGTATTGGAGGATTGTGAAAGGGTTTCCCTTTTAACAGATTTTCTTTCGACCACCAGTGAAGTGCTTGTACTAGTGTTAGCGAAACAACCACTAGATTGTCCCACTAACCGCTTGCCCGAGAGCACTGTTTCGCTAACCACTCCTGCAGTGGACGCATGTGCAACCGTGCGTGTGGAACAAGATAAACGCATGAAGCCATCACCACGAGAATGCGCATTGCCTTGCGTACGGTTATTTGGCGAACGGACATATAATTAGCTACCTGCAGCAGTATGTTGTGAACTCTTTCATTTGAGGGGATAACTAGCCCCTCCTTTGTCTTTATGATAGCTCCTAGGAACTGCTTGGTTTGGCTTAGAACGAGACTTGATTTGTTCTTGTTGATTGAAAACCCCAATTGCAACAGAAGGTTGATTGTTCTATGGGCATTTGGCTTGCAAATTTGGGGGGAATCCCCCGTTTTTAGCAGGTCGTACAGATAAGGGTACACTGGTATTTACTGTCTGCGTAAGTGCGCCGCCAATACCTTGGTGAATACCCTTGAAGCTGAGACTATGCCGAAGAGGGACATCTTGAATTGATAGTGTTGATTTGCTATTTTGAAGCGCAGGAATTTTCTGTGCGCTGCGGACATTGAAATATGAAAGCATGCATTTTTCATGTCCAATTTCATTTAATTACTATATGTTCCCATATAGTCCCTTTGTTTTAGTAGTGGGATTACTTGTAGCGTTGTCATGCAAAACATTTGTGTTTTGACATATGTTTGCAGGGCGCAGGTCTAGGACCAGGCGCACTTTATGATCTTTCTTTAGCACAAGGAAGTACATTGAATAGATATCCTTGTTTACCTGGATCGATGGGACGATCACTATAGCGTCTTTTCCAGCAGTGCTTTGACCTCTTCCAGCAGAATGAGCTGTCTCCTGCATTGTCTGTCTTTGTCTTGGCGGGTGGTCTCTGTATGTGTTCCTTGCAATAGACTCCTGCTACGGTGGAAAGTACTCACTTGTCTGACCTGATGCCCCCCCCTCCCATGCATGGGTAAAATGACAATTGCGACCTCCTACTGGAGAAGCATGGGAGGGGACCTAGAGACCTTCTATGCCCCCTTTGAACATTTTTCTGGGAGGACTGCCCTGTGTGGAACCCCAAGATGAGGTTTGTCCACCCCGACTATAGTTAGAGGACTGCTGTGAGTTTTGTCCTTGAAATCAGCACAAAAGGTTTGCTAGTAAGCTGTCCCAGGGACATAGGTCGTACTCTTCTTTAGCACTTTTCAGTGCGTCCTCGACTGCTTTCCCAAATAAAGCGTTTGGTTCCATCAACATATTAAGCAGGGTGGCTTGAGTTTCCAGCTTAAAACCTGATTGTCTTAGCCATGCATGGCACTTAATGAGAGTACCCTCAGTTACTATACGGCCTGCATTATCTGATGCGACCAGATTATTCATCAGGATGCAATTCGCCACCTGCTTACCCCCAGTCAATGTTTTAAATAGCTGTGTTTTAAGGGGCTCTGGGACAGAGTTCATTTGTTTGCGAGATCTCATCCCATTTGTGGCAATTGTAACTTGCCAAGAGCGTGGTGTTATTAGCTATTCTTACTTGGTATGCAGCCGAGGAAGCTACTTTCCTGCCAAGTGTATATATTTTTTTGCTCTCCTTGTCAGGAGGGGCTTCTGCAGCGGCTAAGGGCATGCCCGCTCTCTTTCTTGTGGTAGTTACGAAAGAGTCTGGCTTTAATTGACCCCCGATGTATAATGGGTCAGAGGGGGCTGGTCTGAACAGCTTTTCAATATGGGGGTTAACTGCCCTCTTAAGGTTGGGGGCAAGTAATGAAGGCTGAATGCACCTCTGGATGGACTGCAGGAGTGGTATAAACTGTGCTGCAGACCTCTTATCCCCAAGGATGTCCTCTACAAAGTCCCTATCGACTTGTGGCTCTTTGGTATCGACCTTAAAATGTTTGGTAGCCTTTAAGAGGAGCTCATTATACTGCAGCTGATTATCCACAGGGGAGTCAGCCACGGGTTGGTCATGGTGGTCTGGAGATTGTATGATGTAGGCGTCCTCATAATACCAGTCTGTGTTATCTAGGTCCCCTTGGTCTGCTATTGAACCAGGGTCTTGAGAGCCTGAAGTGTCAATGTAGGATAGGTCTTCAGGCATGTTCAGTGAAGTACTAGGCTGGGCAGTGTCTAGTGGTGGTCTTTTGAAGGCAGCATGGATTATAGCTGCCTCCCCTTGTGAGGACCCTTGGAGGTTGGACAGTTGATCAGAGTGTTGATCAAAAAAGTCAACAAAGCATGACTTTCTCCAAATGACTGTGTACAATTGTTCAGGGGCCCATTGGGTGGAGCTTGGAAAACCTGTGGAAAAAGGGGAAGAGCTATTCACTGATGTAGAGGGTTTTTTGTGGTGCATTGAGCCTGAAAGGGTGTCACATGGGACAGAGTTCTTTAGCCTTTGAAATAGGGGATTTAGGGAGGGGTGTCTAATATTTTGTGTTTGTTGATGTTTTGGACTTCAGGAGAGTGTCTGGGACATGTTTTTTAATGAGTTCCCTCATTTTGGAGTTATTGGAAAGGGCAGTTGAAGCATCTTTTGACGCACGTTCGCTGGTAGCTGAGGATTTGTCTGTTTTGTTGCGGTATCGGAAACAGATTCTGTGTCTGTTTTGGGGGCCTGTCATGTGGCGAACGCGATGGCCCAGAGGACAGGGATTTTTCGGCCCTTCCCTTCGACACCGAGTGTGGCTTATCAGTCGACAAAGTGGTTGACTGTCGGCCATGGGGGGTGGGGGGGTGTTTTGTGTGGCGTGCAGTGTGGGTGCTTGAGCTGCCACGTGTCGTCTCCGTAGCAGAACTGCCGGCCTGGCTCATGGAGTCAGGGGCTCGTACGCGGGAAACCGTCGGGCTCCGATCGCCCTCAGCGTCACTTATGACGCCAAAGCTGCCATCCCTGGAGGCTCCCTTCACGTCCATGGCAGCCTGTATGCTGTGATGGGCCCAGCCACAGTCTTCCGGTCCTTTAGGGTCTTGGGCTGCAAAAGTTTGCAGAACTTGCAATGTTTTTCACAATGCTCCCTGGGGTGGCAGAGGTTACACACCTTGTGCAAGTCCTTCCAGGGAAACTTCCTGTTACATGAAAGGCAACATTTAAATGGTGCGTTTACCATAGTATGGAAAGATGGCAGCTCGGCAATGGAAATAGGCATTATTTAAAGGAAAGAAGTTATGACCTCACCCCCCTCTCCCTACTGTGAAGGGCCAAGGCCTGTTGAGGCCCAAGTAGGCCGCAGTCAAAGTTTGTCGAGACGGTCAAAGTAGTCATCGACGAAGAATCTGTCCTTGCAAGCTGTCAAAGATTTTACGGTTATATGGCCATCAAAAGGATAGGAAGAAATCTAACTTTTAAAACGTGTATAATCAATGGCGTTAGCCAGAGAAAAGGAACTCTGCAACTTGCGTCTGACTATGATGGTGGAAAAAAACACAATGAGGGACCTTGACGCGTGAAGGACCATGGGTATAGTGGACGTCACAATAGGGATAGTATTACTGACACGCCCTGTCGACGTCCCTTTTCGAGTTTCGAAAACAAATAATCTAATACTCTGCGACTACCAATAGATGTCGGCCTATGCATAGCATGGGATCTAAGCAGATCCACAAGCCTCAGAAATGGGTGTGTGTATATATCAGTTTAGGATGAAGTCTAATTGCATATGGAGTTTCAGGAAATAACATTTCTTAATACCTTTGCAACTCCACCATGAAAAATTCAGAGAAATTAATATAGTAAATTTAAGGGGCATGACATTTTTCATGGACTGCTTCATATTATGTTTTAAGTTTAGATTGCGTTTTGAACAGCTTTTAACGTGGGGTTTTCCCAGAGGGAAAATATTA
This sequence comes from Ambystoma mexicanum, assembly GCF_040938575.1. Lineage (NCBI taxonomy): Eukaryota > Metazoa > Chordata > Amphibia > Caudata > Ambystomatidae > Ambystoma > Ambystoma mexicanum. The sequence goes on from NC_090936.1 coordinate 875,950,101, forward strand.
TTCAGCCCAAATAACAAAAAATTGTCTGTTTTAAGATGCATCCATGTACATATATGTGTAGAAGTACATTACTTCATATATGAAAACACACAAAGTCAGGACTTTGACAAATATCTATAAATGTAAAACTCCTACATTTATAAAAACGCACATCAAAGATAGACCTCACTTTCATGTGAATTTTCCTACATATAAAGGCAAAGTCATATTATACATGAGCAAAATTAATTTATTAATTTTTATTTATTTATTGTGTCTTACAGTACAAAATGTACTTTTAACACAACACTAGCATAATACAAAAATTCATCACAGTTTAACAACATAAAAAATAGAATGAAATCAAAGCGAGACATAATTAGTAATTGGTCTATCAACCTTAAGATCATAAACTAGAAATCCAATGCACAGGCCTCTAAAAACTCTAAAATACGAATGGACAAACTCAGCTCATTACAATTTAAAATCATTTTTCCAAAGATCTTCTGTAGGCATAAAATTCAAGGATAAAGTTTGGGCACGCAAAGTCCACAGGCTCAGGCACTGCACATACAAATGCTTCAAACTGTCTACATGTGTATGACAATGACGACACAGTCTCTGGTCCCATGGAATGTTATTTCGCTGGGCCACAATTTCGTGTTAGCGCTTGGTTTAACTTCAGTCTTAAGATTTGAAACCAAAGTGCCTTGAAGGATGCTTTTTCAGGTATGGAGCAGGAGTATTAAAACTTTTAGATGTCAAGACAAAATGATCACCAAAACATTTATATTCGACTAAGGATTCTCTTAGTTTGGCCCACACGTGTCTAAACAATTTTATCTTAGCCAATTTTGTTGTGGATCCCAGTACTTCTAGTGATATACCCATTTCTTCCAATATTTTTGCACAACCAGAGGCCCAATCTACCAAAAACTTACAACCACCTATATTCCATAGAGTTCAAACACTCAATTGACGCAGCCGGTGGGTACAACATACTTGTAAACAACTGTAGCTTCTCCCAGTCAATCATAGTTTGAAAGGGCAGCTGTCCTAATTCATAAAGAATCCCCACTAATGGAACTGACTGTTGTAACTGCAGGAACTCTCACCAGATTAAACCTTATAATTTAAACCAATCCATTCGTCTACTCCTAGTTTGAGCTCCATATATCAATTTTGGGATCATTTGCAGTTTATACAATTTTAAAACCGGGAGAATCGAAAATCTAGCTTAACAAGTGCTCCCAAGAAATTAGCCTTGAGGTCCGCCACAAGCTCAGCCCCATCCAAGTTGTCATAAACAGGCGAGCCTAGATACACAAACTTAGTGACCACCTCAAGGCTACCAGTTTTTAGTTTCGAGGGAGTCATTTAAAAAAAATGTTCCACCACCTTTTAACACCAATCCCTTTGATTTCGATGTATTTAATGACAAGTCCAAGCTTTCCAAAAACCCTTCTACTGCAAGCCAGGGCTCTTTGGAGGCCTAAAACTGTTAGATCACATAATACAACATCATCCGCATACAATAAGTATTGCATCACCAGGGTTCCCAGCCTTGGCAGGTTTGTTCTAACTTTTACCAAATGGTCCGACATACCCAATAAGTAGAAACAAAAAAAGAAAAGGGGCCAACACACACCCCTGACGTAAATCCCTATTAGTCTGGATCCATGTTGAATACCCACCAAAGGCATCCAGCCTGACCCCGATTCTTGTACCTGTATGCAAAACCTCAAGTATACCCACCAAAGCGGAAGGACAACCGAGTTCATATAACATTTTCCACAGCAAGGCCCTATCTACATGATCAAAGGCCTTGCTAATGTCAAAAAAGGCTAAGAAGACTGGTCTAGCTTGGGCTTTAGCTTGATGTGCGCGTAAATCCAGCACAAAACTATTTAAGGTGGTGCCCATACCCTGCCGAAACCCCGCCTGATAGATATACAAGGAATTAGATTTGCGAGCCCATTTTTGTAGCTCTTTAAAGAGCATTTTTGCAAACATTTTGTTTGAGGCTTCCAAAAGTGATATAGGCCTGTAAAATGAACGTGACGACCTGTCTCCACCTTTAAAAATCAAAATTATGGTAGCAGCAGACCAAGTATCAGGAACACTTTATTAACAAGGATATTGGAAAATAGGTCTGATAATACTTTGGAACAGACATCCAGATTATCTTTAAATATCAGATTTGAAAGGCCATCAGGGGCCAGGGCATTAGAATGCATGCTCCTTTTTATCAGATTAATTATGTCCTCCAGATCCCAGTTAAGTGCCCCCTTCCACCCGGCATGTGACCAAACGAATGAACTGTTGGCCCTGATTTCATATAAAGTTGAGAAAAATGCTTCACCCAGGTTTCCTCCGGAATTGAATGGGACTGCAAAAAACATTCTCTCCCTTGTGGCTTTATTAACTACCACAATCTGCCTCTTTTGTTCCCTGCCATACAAGCCAGCATCACTAATGTACAGCACAAATTGCCTCTCCTTCACCCAATTTCTGTAGTCTTGTCTTAGTCTACGTACCTCCTCCTTGCAACCAACTATTGAGGCCTTCTTTAGCCTCCTCACTTCTCTATGCAGTAGTTTCTTACGAGTCTGTGTCTCCAAATCAAAGGCATGAGAATGACCCCATTTGTTCACCCCCTTCTTTCGTAATCTGTCCGTGGTTAAACTACCCAAAACCTCCCGTATTATTACAGAGAAGCCTACCGCAGAACATAGAAAAGCCCTCCTTTCTATGGACAGGCTAGAAATCTCCCCAAAGAAGGCTTTAGCAATGTTTGGTACCCATCTAACCTCAGCGTTTCTAGGGTTTATTTGCACTGCTAGTTGCAGGACATTCTCCTTTTTCAAAGGCAGAATAATGATCACTCAAAGTCAAGGGGTTTATTACCAAAGATCGCCCACCCTCAATGCCAAATCCTGTGAGACAAATACATAGTCTAGTGTTGTTTTCCAGGGCCCATTGTGCCAGGAAAATTCGGGGGGGGGGGGATGTCCCCTTCAGCATTCCCGTTCACAATGACCAAATCCCAAGCTTAAAATTCTTGGATAACTCTTTTTCACCTAGCACGTGACTCCTTAGCTACAGACTTTCTGTTCGGTACCATATACCACTTGTCATCTAGACATTGCATGTTAAATTCACCCACAAATATAAGAGACGCCCCTTCTTCTGTGAATTCCCCCAACAGTGTGAAGGAAAGAGCCGTCAGGGCCTCCTCTAGTTGGACTTTCTGAGGGCTAAAGTATACATTTATCAACAGACATTTACTAAATGTGCCAACCTCCGGCTCCTAACAAACCAAGAGTGCCACCAGCATGTCAGCCCCATCATTTTCGATTTTTTGAATGGAGATCCCCTGGGAACGTTTAATAGCAGTCAACCGGCCACCATAAGGCCTTCCCTTTTCTCCCTGTAGGGCCTTGTAATATACAACTTCAAAGCCCTCTATAATAGGGGGATCCTGGAGAAGTGTTTCTTGCAAAAACACTATATCAAATGAGACAAAGAGATCTTGATTATTTATAATATTCCTGAAACCTCTAGAGTTCCAGGGACCAATTAGATCATCATGTATAGTGTGTTTCCCTACGGTCTTGAGCCCATTTATTACTGCCACCTTTGATCCAGGGACCCTCCGACCTCCTATAAGTAGGGTCCTGTGTGTAACCTCTTGAACTTTATATGTCCGAATGGCGCGTGCCAGCCAGGCCACGCACCATCCAGTTCTTATCTAAGTAAATTGGTGCCACACTTGAAAATATTGAGAGACCTGTATCAGTGACTTCAAAACCTACAGCTAAGAAACATTTTTTTCCTGCCATAATCATCTCTTTGGTAATAAATGACCTCAAATGCAGTTTTACTGTGTCTAAACAATCATCATACACAAATTCCACAATCAATGTCTCCTGAGGTCATGAGTCTTCGGTTTGGGATTTCATGCATTAGGGAAAGTGTGTAATGTCTATTCAAAGGATATCTATTCGAGCTCTCAAAGAGGCCATTGAAATAAATACACAACTGGTCATTTACCGGCGTGGCTTTTTTTAATGAGTGTTTCTGTAAATCCCAAACTTTAAGTCTCACTCCAGCCGGGTCCCGTCTAATGTCAGGGATCTTGTCGATAGTCAAGTACTGGCTCTTTGGTTCACCCAAACCTATTTCTTCTACTGTTTTTGGAAGTGGCGCCGGCATAACCACCTGGGTTTTTCCAAGGGGCTGCCCCCTTACTGGGTCCTTCATTACAGCCGGTTTTGAGAATATAGCACAAAGTTTTTCCTTGGGGGGGTGGGGGGGATGCCCCATTTTGCGGCCGATAAAAGGTTTGTCTTACCCATTGAATTCGAGTTTGAGGTGCCATGCAGTGGGAATACTCCACCATCCCTAGACGTGCATTTCCCTAGCCCCCTGCCATCACAATTTTATATGTTTGAGAGCTCTACAGAGTCTTCAGTTTGCACAGGAGTTTGGGCCAGTTTATCTACTGGGTAAAGCAATATATTGCTCAAATCGAAAGAAGGGCTATCCCCCTCCTGGTCCTTTAGCAGAACTACAACCTCCTCAGCACGTGCTTTACTCTCAGACACTTTTTTAATTACCTTACCTTTATTCGATTTAAAGAAGTCTCTTTTTTTATCCAAAATGTTCCTATCGACTTGCATGTGCTTATTCACCTCTATTCCTAATTTTCTCAAGAATTTTCTTGAACCCTTATTGTTTTGTTTAGGGGGTAATTTGCAGTTCTTTTGTTTTCTTCCCTAAGGGAATGGAGCTCTCTCCCAACCAGTCGTAACCCTGTAAATCCGCTCTAGTAGGTGATTGTGCTAACGGGACAAACATGTGCGGTGGGATCTTCAAGTATTGATGGAGCATTATTTCAGTAAGGCCTACCTCCTGAGCAGGAGACTTGGGGATAATCTGTTAATTGGATTTAGAATACAGCGCTAGCCATACTCGCTTTGCTAATTCATGTAAAATTGCCAGCACCAGTATCGAATCATCTGAAACCAGATCCCCCTCCTGATTCGCTGCTTCTACCACCATAGTTAATATTTCCCTCAATGTTTGATAAAACCTGGTTTATGTCACTCAAGACTCCGGGCATTGTTTCCTCTTGCTTTAATTTCCCAAAAGCTGCGTGCTCCAAGAGCTCCCTGTCCGACAGGGAGTTCCAGGCACTAGACTTAGGAGTACCCAATTAGCTTCTCTCTTCTGCCGATTACAACGACAGGCCTGGGTTGGGTAATGGGCTTTTTGATTGTGGTTTCACCCTGCACCTTCCTTGAGACCAGGGATTTGAAACACCCACGTTTCCTGGCTGAGGCGGAGCCACTTCTGGTAGGCAACCCATACTTCTTAGCGTAACTCCCATTATAACAACCTCACTCCTCTGAGTGTTGTAACCCAGAGTATAATGGGCACGCCCAATTCAATGTTCTGAGGGAGGAAGTCAACAAACCCTGTAAGGTAATTGCTCCCGTCTCAAGGCTCCAACCCAGTACGCCTTAAGTGCACTTTATTAGTCACTTTCCAGGTATCAACTGGGAAGGAACAATATAAAACAATTTTTCCACAATTTCGCTCAGGTTATTAAGAGGCTGGTGCAGTGGTAAAAACAAGTTTAAAAACACAGAAACCTAAAAACCATGCATAAACAGTATTCAAATAAATGTAAATATTAGAAGAGAAAGTTAACATCTGTAGTGCATCCAACAGACAAGGGCCCTTTTAATTTATAAGAATGGCAACCATAGACTTTGTTGTGTTAAGACTTTTGCACTAGGCTGTGCCCCCAGGAGCCGGCAGCCTCCTATGATAAATGCTGTGACCCCAGGCACCTAATTCAGGCTATGTGCATGCCGTTAAGCAATGTGTACCACAGCAAGAAAGCACCAAAATGTTCCCAGAACCCCCGGGAGCTCCAAGGCCAGAGCCTGCAGTCACTGCCTAATCAGATAAACCTTCAATATATAGTGTTCAAGTGCACAGTAGCATTGCGCACCTTGCAGCCTCCTAAAATTATAATCAGGAGGAAAGGACCACAATACCCTTTACTTTCTGATACTAAGCTATGCAGTCAATTTTATGAGGGCCTTGCAGCCTCCTGATACATCCAAGAGGAAAGGCCCACAAATCACTTATACCGGGTCCTATAGCAATGCAAAACTGACCCACTGAGTCTCCTTCAATCCAGCTGGCACCAAGATACACAGATCAACAGTCACCCGCTGGATAAAAGTCGACGCCAGATACCGCCAGACTGCCCCAAGTGATGTGCAGTGAACCAAAATAATAAAATTGCTGTTGTTGTTCCTTACGGCCAATGTCAATTCAACGCAGCAAGCAATACTGCCGTGTATCGGCGTCGATGATACTTTCCGCAATAACCCTTGACAAACCTTGTCAAGTCAGCAAACAGAAGTCTTCGAGAGCGGAATAGACTGCGGCTTGCCTCAGTACTAATATAGGTCGGGTGACCCCACACGCTCCCAGCACCCTAAACAAGCACCAAGCAGTCAATCTCCTGAGCAAAATGAATGCACAACCTTCTATACAAGCTGTACACGTATGTGTAGAAGATTTACATTTCGTACATGTACACATATATAAATGAAAACTTGCATCACAGTTAGAACTTACTGAGGTTAGTTTTTTTCATATGTATTTGAGATGTATAGGAGAAGTAAACTGCATGCATTTACTAACAATAAAACTATTATATGCCTCCTACAGCTACAAAACCAAAAACTAATTTTGATGTGATTTTTTATAATTATAGGGGGCATATAAGACATGTGCATTTCATATGACTATACGCTACTTATACAACATGCACATACGCCAGTCACTTGCACAACACATACTCACATGCCAGAAAATACGACAAACATACACGTCACACACTTGCGCAACCTATGCAATAATCACACATGAGCTTTGGAATTCAGTCATAACATACACTCAAAGCCATACATTCCAATGTCATACATACAGACTGGATGCCAGAGACCAGACCCAAAACCAGACCCCCGAAAACCAGACCCCCAGATATGAAACACTTTAAAAAAAAACTCTACAGAGAACAGTTAATGTTACTCTAACAAAAAGCAAAGTATCCAACCAGTGGGAATAACAACGTTAAGGGACAAACACTCACTCTATACCACTGCAAATAAAAGCATGAAACTCAAAGTATAAAACACAGCCTCCATACCACTACACATTGTCTGAAAACATTCAGATGAGGGTTTTGTTTCATGCAAGCCGCCTGCTTCGGTAACTCACGTAGAGCTACGAAACCCCCAACTACTTCAGTTTAATTAAAATGCAGTGATAAAGGAATCTGCTGCCAAGGTATTAAACTCAGAGGCTGCGATCTTAGAATCCAATTATCTGTGTCCATGGGTTGGCACGCTCTGCTAATTCTGGCAACCCATCTCTTCAGTGATTGTCGCACACCTGCTTCCTTGCATAAGGAACAAGTTACTTACCTGTAACTGTTGTTCTCCAGCATGGGTCTGGCATGGATTCACATGCTCATGAATATTCCCCGTCGTCAGGCTGGGAATCCTCGGTAAAGAAAAAATCAGTATCAGTTTCGTTTCTGATCTGTCTTTCTTAGTAGTAACCAATCACTGATCTCTGGGTCATACTGCCCCCAGGCAATGACTGCCCTCTCCCTAAGCCCCGCCTCCGGCAGCCATCCTCAGATTTTTACTGCACGCTCAAGTGTTGGGAGTCCTTGTGTTTAGCTCTTGAGTTTTTTACTGCGTTTTCACGTTTTTTCAGGAGATTTTCTCATTTTTAAGGTTTAATCGAGTCTCAAGCTCCACCGTTTCTACTTCCGATAACGGGGACCCGTTTCGGAATTCTACGCCCCTCAAGGGTGAAGCTTTCGTTGTGTTTACACTTCTTGGAGGATTCTGGAAGATCTGCAGCCTACCTCAACGGACATAGCCCAGGACAAAGGAAACTCGACGCCCGGATCCAAGCTGTTCAGGAACTGCCCTGGATGCGGATTATATAACGTTTTCAAGGAGGACGAGCATTCGCAATGTCTCTACTGCCTCCGTGGGGACAAGACGCATGTGGAGAAGGACTGTGCCTTCTGCAAGAACCTTTCGGAACGGACCAAACAGGATCGTCGTTCCCGCCTCGCCTCCTGGCTGGAGAAGGGCACAGCAAGTGAGAAGGCAAAGAAGAAGGTTGAGCGGGCTTCTAAGTCCTTTGAGGGCGCCCCGGCGACGGGGGCCCAACAGCAGTAGATGAGCATAAAGGATGTCCAACTCTACACCTATTCATGATTGCCTTTTTGTTAATCAGTCATGCAAATGCAGCAAATTACTGCACAGGGAGTGGCTATAGTGATTCCATTTCAGTAGGTAATGAGTCTTGTGATTTTTAGGTTTGTGTTTTGTTGTACTTTGAAATTATGACCTGTATACAATAGGGTGTGAGTGAGCACTGGTAGTTGTCAATTTGATTACCTATCATTATGTAACACGTGTTCTAACACTTTGGATATGTTTTTAGATGTGCTGTGATTACTTGTTTGACAGTCGGTGCAAACACGTTGTTTTAGGCCTGTATTTTAGTAACAGTGAACATGATTTTGTGTGGTGTGGTGGTGTTTTAAGCCTGCTGTGGCAAGGCCAGTACCCTGGCTTTATTATGAACAGGGGAAAAATACTTTTCAGTTAAGTGTGGGAGGGATAAAAAAAGGATTGTGAAGCAATCCAAAAGGTTAAAGAAACAAAAACACCCCTACCCCATAATTTACCATTGGTGCAGGCATGCATGTGTGAAGACCCTTTTGTCCAGCCTTACTGCCCAGTAGAGATTCTCACCCATGTCTTTCCTGCATTCACATAATGCTGGGGGAAGCTGAAGCAGCCCAAAGGGAAAGAAACCACCAAGAGCCTTTATGAAGTGACTTCAAAGGGAATAGCAGACCGCTGAAGGGAGACAAAGGAATGGAGTCCACCCGAGCCAAAAAGGGCATGTGGGCAAAAGAGGAGCAGGTGAGAGAGAGCAAAAAGGAGCATCTCTATACTGCAGCTGGAAACCCCTGTGTAGTCACTGAAAGGAGCTGCTATGCCCGCAACCCACCCAAGAGACCCTGTAGGCCGCCAGGAACCACAATGAAGCAGGAGACACGCTCACAGAGTTAATAAATCAGAAGCAGGGATATTCAATCTTCAATGCTGCCATATCAGATAGGTGCCATCCCCCATGTGGGCGGGGTTTAGCCCCTGTTTGAACACTTCCCCAAGCAGATACACTACATGAGAAGGGAAGACAAAACTGAAGGGGTTACGGAAAGCTGACCAATCAGAACCAAGCAATGCAGTTTTTAGAAGGGGACAGTAAACAGAAACTGTGAGTTATCCGGACAAGGTCAGTATAGTTGGAGGATCAAGAGGTCAGCAGAGGAAGGAAGGAGCAGTGGATCCGACAGATTATTGGTACAGGTGAGGTATTGACTCAGGAGTGATAGTTCTGCAGTGCAAAAGTTTGTGTGGCGAGTGAATAAAAGTTAGTTTTAGGAGTGGATGCAAAGTGACTGTTACTGGCTGAAAGTAGGGTGTTTGAGTAGTAGGTGGGAAGAGGATGTGATTAGTGGGGATAGGAGGAGGAGAGTAGTAGTGGGAGGAGGAGAGTAGTAGTAGGAGTGGAGGAGAGTAGTAGGAATAAAGAGTAGTAGTGGGAGTGCAGGAGAATAGTGAGCAGAAGAGAGGGTAGTAAGACTATTGGATGAGGAGATTTAACATCAAAGGGTGGAAGTAGGAGACAGCAGTGTGACAAAGGGTTGGTTGGGAGGATTCATGGGAGAGAGAGCAGGTAGAGTAGAAGGGTAAGTTGACAGTGATTCTGAGTGAAACCAGGTGACTCCAAGAGGACAATTGCAAGGTATGGCCACTGTCCCAATTAGAAAACAAATGTTTGATGAGAGTGGGGAAAGCTAGGAAGTCCCTTAGGGAGAATAGATATCCTGCCTGCATTCATAGAGCACCATCAGGAGAAGCCAGAAATTGGACAATAGAGATTACCATTTAGTAACACTAACTCGGGGTTATGGAGGAACTTCCACGGGAGATGCAAGAGAAAGGGATGGCCCTCAGGCCCATAAATCAAAATCAACACCCTTGAAACATCCTTGAGCCTCAGAGTAATTTGTGCCATCTACAACACTGAGCTCATGGGTTCGACACACCAGCCACATTTTAGGATTCGGAGTATGGCAGCAACCTCCGTGTGGTAGGCATTCTGTGAAATAAAAATAGGAAACAAGGTTTTGTGTTGGATGTAAGCATGTATGTTTAAGTGTTAAGCTGAAACGAACGGCAAACCTATGTTCTGTAGTTGCACTGAGGGCTCCGATGAAGTACTGAATGCTAAATCATGGTATAGTGTCTTGTACAGCATGAAGTGACGAACTGAAAACCTCGGCATGAGCTTGAGTGTGGCTGTAGCAATACAAATTCTGTGGTTTCGTCCGACTAATTGATTGCTGCTTTGCTCATACTGTGTGAAACATGTTGAACTGCGCTATATTTTATTGCTAGCATGTTGTCCTGCAGTCCAGCATAACTGCTTATGTTCTGCAAAGCCACAAGCGGGGGGGGGGGGGGGGAGACATCAAGTGCAGGGAGACAACATAATTATCTAAAATAGGGAGGTTTTGAAACTGATTGTGAAAGGTCAACAAGTGATCATCCAACACATTTATTCTGGGAGACTGTCCAAAGCTTCGATGCTTGCAGAGATCCTTTCCTGTTACAACATGGCATATTAGCTTTTTTGGTTCAATCCATCACACAGTGTGTCGTCCCTTTGACAGGCATTCACTCCCAAGATGAAGATGAACTTAATAGAGTTTTTCTTTGATAGAAAACTGGATGGTATGAAACAATGTTGCCTTGAATAGAGGAAAAACAGAGCTGCTGATTGTGGGCACCCCAGTGACGTTAGTGAAGCTGGACTCTGCTTACAATTGTTTCTTAATGGGGGAGGTGAAAATTGCCCCTCAAACGAAAATTAAAATTCTGGGAGTTGTCTTTGACCAGCTGCTGAACATGAAGGCTCACGTGGGTACCATTGTCGCGGCAGCAGTCTATTATGTTAAACTATTGGCGCACCTTCGACCGTTTATATCCCAGGCGAATGTGGAAACCATTGCGAGAGCAATTGTTGGGGCAAAGATTGACTACTGTAGCAGTCTACTGGTCGGACTTTGCAAAGTTGATACCAATATAATTCAAGTTGTACAAAATGGTGTGGTTAGAGTGGTTGTTGGACTAACCCGCCGTGACCACGTTTCTGAGGCCAGACGCTCCTTGCAGTGGCTACATGTAGAGGCACGCGCCAAGTTCAGACAATCTGTTATCACCTTTAAATGCAGACTGGGCCTTATGTCCTCTTATTTGCAAGACCTTATCACGGAGAAGGTTAGCGGTAGGGCCTTCAGGTCTAGTAATCAGAATTACTTGTTCCTCCCTAGATGCAGATCGAAGAAAGTAGAGAATGGAGCCTTCTTTACTGCTGCCCACAAGGCCTGGAATTGTTTGCCGCCTGCATTGCGAGGCCAGGCCGCCCTAGCTGTGTTTAAGAAAGAATAGAAACATGGCTGTTTGCTTGAACAGTGCTATAGAGCGGATGGATGATCTCAGTTCTGCCAGCAGGGTGGACTCCACTTGTTGTCATGTCTTTTTTGTTTCTGTCCGCGCCCTAACGCCTAAGGGTCCATGGCTGCGCATTATAAATAACTTAAAGTAAAGTAAATAGTTGGGTGCAAGGCCATAGTGTGCTTTGTGAGTTAGAGGAAGACCTGTAAATGTAATGCAAACCCTGACTGACAGCCAGTGTAATTTTCATAGGACAGAAGAGAGATGAGTATTTACACAAATCAAAACCAAGTGAAGGAACACAGCAATTCTATTTTTGATCTTAAGAAGCCAGTACCTAGCAGCAGGAACTTGCTCTAATTTAGCTCACCAGTTCTTCATCCATGTCTCAATAGTGTCATATAGGAAATGGATACGAGCAAGATTATTCTCCACACTACCAATCAAGACTTATCACGATTTGTGTGTCATATGAATAGTTATAAATTGACACATCCTCTCAATGTGGTAGGTCTTGCAAAGGCTTGATGTAAACAAACAATATCAGTGTTTAGTGCCTCAAGCAATGCAACATTTCTCTCATTGAATTCAATGTCCTTATAGTAGAGGGGCATCTGTTACAATAACCTAGTCCGTGGGATTTTGAATGAAGGGAAGGTATGCTGACTGGAGATGCATTGATAATGAAGCACACAATCATGTACTACCAGGTGTTTTGTATGAACTTGTGGCAGAGGGCCTGCATTATGTCATTAATTCAAGATGGCCGCCGTTACGCTTACTAATTTAGTTTTTGAGCTGTAACTGCTTTTAGGGTGTTTCTATGAAAAATGTGCTAAGTATTTTTTTTTTTAAAACATGATCAAAGATATAGAAAAGTTCATATAAGGATTTTTTAATATCTTGTTTTTTTTATAAGCTTTATTTTGTTTACTGAACACCAATAACCATCACAGTCGAGCAGCAATATTTCCATGCAACAGTACGCATTTAGGTTCACAATGTTTTAACTTTAACTCCCCCCCCCCCAGAACCAGCTCCCCTCACCCCCGTCCAACAATTGAACTTTTGGTGGTTGACATGACAAAGTAGGATTGTACTCAAGGTACAGGTTTAGTTCATCGACTGATTATGCAAGGTTTCCTTCACTTTACGTCCAGGTCGAGTGGAGATTGTTCACAGTACAGAGTTTCGGAGCAAGGAAGGTTTGTGGTAACATTGATCTCTCTCTGATACAAATTCGTGAAACAGGAGCCATGTGTTAACCAATTTCTTATATTTACCCATTGCCAATGCTAACACTTTTTCCATGGCCATAAAACCCCACATTCTGACCCACCACATTGCTAGTATCAGGCCCTGTTCTGCTTTCCAATTATGGGCCAAAGTAATTCTAGACTAGACTCCTAATAATACCACCTTTTCCCCATGATCTCCCGTACAGGGTTCAGAATTTCTATTCAGTAAGTCTTTGCCCATGGGCACGACCAGCGCACGTGCTGCATTTCCCCTCCTGACCACACCCCCTCCAGCATGCCGCCAAAATTTCAGGATTCATAGCATGTAGTTTGTGCAGAGTCATATACCACCGCATATAAATCTTGTATGCTGACTCCTTCAACATGGAGCAACATGAGCCCCTTTGTGCCCGCCTCCAGACCTATCCCATATGGCAAGTTCTCCCCTGGCTCAGCCCCATCTAGTAGGTAGTACAGTCTCGAAATATGCTTCCCGGGATCCCTCCTTCATTTTAAGTTCCAAACCCACTGGAGCTCTATTGGCCACCTCCCTGCACGCTATTTTCGTAACCCAGTGTCTAACCTGTGCATAGTGGAACCTTTCTCATTCAGGTAGGGAGAATTTCTTTCCACATTCGTCAAACTGTAAGGGCATACCATTTTGGAAAAAGAAATCGCTGAAGGCTAACGTGGCTTGTCCAGCCCAATTCACCCAAAAACCCAGAACTCTTCCTGGTGAGAAATTCAAGTTATACTCCATTAAGGTAAGGGGGCCCATCCCCGACTTGAGATTTTTTGGCTCATAGTGCCTTGTCCCAGTAGCAGAGTGTATTATTTGTGGAATCTAACAGTGAACCCCCGCTTCCCGCGCCCTTGTTTTCAAAAACCCCAAGCACCCCCGTCCGATGTCAGTAGCATGCAGCTCCAGCTCGCACCACCCCCTTTCAGTGGTTTGTGAGGCACAGTGTAGCACTGGACCCAGTTGCGCTGCCAGAAGGTACCGGGACCTTTTTGGGACCCCCAGACCACCCACGCCTGGGCCCCGAAATAATATTTTCTTTGACACCTGTGGTTTCCTACCACCCCAGAAGAAGTGGGTTATCCCTTTTCTGTAATCGAAGGATCAGTTGAGTGGCAATCCCTATCGGGCGGGAACTCATAACATACAGGAATCTGGGTAAAAGCGTCATTTTGATAGCTGTAATATGGGCGAACCATGAGAATTCCTGCAATTCCCATCTCTTAAGATCCCCATGCAAATTCCCCAGGAAGTCCGGGATGTTAGCAGCATTTAGCCCCTCATATGTGGAGGTCAATTTCACCCTTAAGTATTCCAGAGCATCCCGTTCCCAGATCAGAGGGTAAGACTCGCGCCAATGCGCTACCATAGCCAGATCTTCTTTGATGTTAAGCGCCTTAGATTTTGTATAATTAATGCGAAAGCCGGAGGCCCCAGCAAATTCATCTAAAAGGTCCAAAACCCTCAGGAGCGAGCATCCCGTGTAGGAACAGCAGCACATCAGCAGCGTATAATGCTATTTTATGTTCAGCCCCTTTGACGTCTATTCCCCTTACTATTGGGACCACCCTTATTGTCCATGCCAGGGGTTCTATTGCCATAGCAAAGACCAGGGGCGACAATGGCACCCTTGCCTGGTGCCCCTCCGTATAAATATTGGGTTCCGAGAGATTCCCAGTAATCTGTAATTTTACAGTTGGGATACAGAAATTAGCCAAAATAATTTGTGTGAAGGCTTACCCACACCCAAAACCCTCCAGCGTGAGGTAGTTTGTCCATGCTGTCCATGTTGTCGAACTCCCTTGTGACATCCAGACATAGCATGGAGAATTTCTGGCCCCTCCACCTGCCCCATGTTGTCCACACATGCTCTTGTGTGTGCCTTGCCTTTATGAACCATGCCTGGCCCAGGTGTATAATTTTAGGCAGGACCGCCATCAAGCGGAAAGACAGGACCTTTGCGTACAGTTTAGCATCCCCATTGAGCAGGGAAATAGACTGGTAACTGGAGCAAGATGTGGGGTCCTTCCCCGGTTTTAGCAACTGTGTGGTCGTGGATGGGCCCATGTCCTCGGCGACCACCCCGGTCTCTTGCATATGGTTAAAGAGTCTGGTTAGGGGGCCCGTTAGAATAGTCTGGAATGTTTTATAGTTTTTGTCCCCGAACCCATACGGTCCAGGAGCCTTATTCCCCGCTAATGAACTTATTGCCCCGCTAATCTCTGTCTCGGTAAAGGGGGCTTCCAACGCCATCCTGCCTTCCTCCTCAATATGCGGCAGGTAGAGTCCCCTCAGGAACGCCTGTTGGTCCCTTTCATTTAAGCCCTCCCTGTCTAGTGCCCTGGAGTAAAAATCGTGCATGATATCCATCTTTTCGGCATCCCCTCTCTCCAGGATCCCGTCCCCATTCCTCAAATGTGTAATATAATTCTTAGCGCGCTGTTTTCCAAGTTTCGCCGCCAGAAATCTATTTGCCTTGTCCCCTTTCACGTAGTATGTTTGTGTCGTTTGTATGACTGATTACGCCGATCTGTCTGCTAGATGTGTTTCTAATTGTGCCCTGACCTTCATCAGAGTCCGCCATGCTTTCTTGGATCCAGTGTCTTTGTGTAAACCCTTGGATTCAGCGAACTCCTTTTCAAGTGCCACCTTTACCCGTTCCCTTTTCCTAATGAAGGCTGACATTTTAGCTATAAATTCCCCCTACATGACAGCTTTACTTGCGTTCCATACTATGCCCCAGCCCACTCCCTCAGTATCGTTCTCCCGGAAGTAGTTTCTCAGGATGTCCTCCATATGAGCCCTCAACAACAAACCCCTCAGTATTAGGGCATTCAGCCGCCATGGTTTACGGACCCTTGGGGCCGCCATCAGAGGCTCACTGGGGCGTGGTCCAATAAATATCTTGTCCCAATTCCCAAGTTCGTCACCTGAGGGATGACAGCATCTGAGACCAACACCATATCTAAGCAGGAGAATCCCATGTGTACCGCAGAGTAATGTGTGTATGCCCTGGTTTGAGGCTGAAAAAAACGCCAGGTCTCTATGAGATGCAGTTCCCTAAGGAATTGCACCGGTGCAAGTCTGTCTACCATCCGCCTGGGTGGGAGGGAGAGTCTTGTACATGAGAGGGTCCATCACGCAGTTAAAATCCCACCTACCATTACCTTCCCCAGGCACCACCACGACAATTTCCCCAACAGATTTGCAATAAAATGTTCTTGTTTCTCATTGGGGCCATATACCACCACCAGCTAGCCTTGTAAGAGCCCCCTAACCACCAGAAAATCGACCCTTCAGGTCCTTGTGGGAGAACTGCTTAGTGAAATCTACCTCCTTGGTGAGCAGTATCGCCACTCCCCTCTTCTTTGTGCGACTGGAGGCGAAATACTGTTTGGGAAATGCTTGGTGCCTGAGCTGTACTTCATCTTTAAGGAGCAAGTGTGTTTCTTGCAACCAGGCAACCGTGGTATGCATCTCGGTCAGTCAACTCAGTATGGAGCGTCTCTTGACCGGGGAATTTAAGACCTGGACGTTTAAGGAAACCATATGTAGATCAGCCAATCCCCATTCTGAACTCTTCAGTGATTCTCTTCAATGGCACAGTACCCAAAGTACCAGACCAAGCCTCTCGTACCACCACCCCGATTACCCTAGTGAAACCAACAATAACTGAACCCCTCCTAACCCCTTCCCCCCCACGTCCCCAACTTCCCATTAGAACTTTAGTCATCCACCACTGGGCATCAGCACCACCCAGGATGCTACGGGCTATTCCGGTCTCTCCCCCCGAACCCCCCCTGTTCATATGCATCTTGGATCCATCCCAAAGAATAGGCAATTGTCAAGCAGTCATGGACCAAATTCCGTTTACCAGTTGTTCTGTGGTACCTCCCCCTTATTCAAGTACCTGGCGCCTGTCCATTTCAATCATGTCGGAGCAGCATCTTTAGTTCCCTTGTTCCTCCCCTTGGGCTGAAAGCATGTCGATTTCCATCGTTCTTTCCTTGCCGAGTGTATAGCTTCCTCCTTATTCTCACAACTCTCATTTAGCCTTGCAGGGTGCCCTTCTTCGCCCATTCTATCAGTTCTGCTGCTTTTTTAGAGATCGATATGTGTTGTCCCTGCCATTCAAACCGCAGGGCACATGGGAATGACCATCGATATCGGATCTTGTTTGAGCAGAGCCAGCTTGTGACCACTCGCAGGCGTTTCCATTTTACAAGTGTTGCCTGCGCCAGACCTTGGTATAGTGCCAGCAGGGTGTCTCTGAACCTCACTGGTTCCTGTTTGCGGGCTTCTCGCATTATTTATTCTTTCGCTTGGAACTGATGCACTCCAGTCAGGACATCTGGAGTTAGATTCCTGCTTGTTTGGAATGAGGAGTATACCCGGTGAGTGCGATCCAGCACTATCTCTTACTCCTCCGCCATCCCTAAGAGGGACAGGAACAAGCCTTTTACATAGTCCTGCAGATCGGCGTCCGCCACCGATTTGGGGACACCCCCGAATCTGGACGCATCGTGATCTGTTCTCAGCCTTCTCCTATTTATCCAGGGCTGACTGCATCTGTTGTTCTATGATGCCCATTCTTTGCATCAGCTCATCGTGGTCATGCCCCTGATCACACACCACTGTTTCAAGATCGTCTACTCGCCTCTCCACTGCCATTACATGTTTGTTAATATCAGAGATGGCCTTTGTTAGATCAGCAGTGCTCTCTTTGATATACTTCTTCAATTCCATCAGTAGGGCCATCAAATCCGACCTTGTTAGAGGGTCCTCTACTTCCAGCTGTGCAGGGGGCGGCAAGTGTATTCGGTTGTTTGCTTGCTGTCGTGCATGCTTTTGTTGAGACTGCGCAATGCATAAGCACTTTGATGTCCCCCGATTGTGGCTTTGCTGGTTGTTTGGCCAGGTTAGTAAGCAGAACTTGTGAGGGCAGCCCCCCTGCCTGACTTGGGAGTCACATCACATAATTACTCCACGTGACGCCTTGGCTTGCTCTTTTATGGAAATATTAGTCATGGGCGCCCCTCTATGAGAACGAACATTGCAAAAATGGCCTGTTCTATGGGATGGTACCAACTCTAGAGTCTGCAGCCACATTTTAGCTCACTGTACCTTTCAAGGATGGGAAATCTCTATTTGCATATCAGTCTTTGTCCCCGCCCACATGGGAGTCCAGCACCGAAATGCTATGGCAATTCCCTTCTGAAGAAGAGTACCAACAGCAACCCCATACACGTGTTTCAGCCTTGTTGGGCATCATCAGTGAGGTGGAGCTGTGCCTCTCTGAGCACAGTGAGCAAGGGGTCTAAGTCTGGATGACCCTAGGACACTTAGGGTGAATAAAGCCCTTGAAAAAAAAAAAAAACATTTGTCATGGGCACCCTTCTATGAGAACAAACACAGCAAAATGGCCTATTCTATGGGATGGTAACCACTCTAGAGTCCGCAGCCACACTTTAGCTCACTGTACCTTTCACAGATGGAAAATCCATTTGCATATCAATCTTTGTCCCGCCCACAAAAACTTCAAGGATTTCTTTTTTTGAAGTCTTGAAAACTTTCCAGAAAAGATAGTTTTCCTTTCTTCGTAAAACACCCAGTAACATCACAACCTGAAAGAGCATGAAGGCCTAGTAATGATTCCACCTTTGTAGGCTCTAAGCAGAAGTACATGTTTGAGATCTATAAATCTTTCATTGGTTCCAACTCCTGTGACAAACATGCTGTCAGATGATAAAAACAGTGACCACCACAGAGAAAGGACAAAAACATTGATATCAGGTGAAATATTGTAGAGGGTAGTAACATGATGATGTTATACATAAAGGGAGTGAAGAATTATTTGTGTCTGCCTCCTCATGTGTGCTTTCAATGTCGCCAGCGTAATTTCCATTCGATGACTTCGCTCCATTTCTCCAACTGGCTACCAGGCTTCTTTAGATCATCATCATCTGTACATACATAATTGTTTTATTTGAGAGGTAAGCTGTTAACTGATCTTTAATTTTAGAATGCAACAGGAAGGTTCTCATGGAAACACTTTAAATATTTGGAGAATTTGTGATTTTGTACTCAAGGGGTGTTGCTTTTCCTGCTTTCTCTTCACATGGAGCTCGAGTGAATTTTCTAGGTAGGTATCAAATACTAAATGAGTCATCATACTTGAGCAGCCAAGGTTCTATTTTCTTGTTGAATTCAATTGCAAGGTAATGGCATGTCTTCACATATGACGGTTTCTTCAGTGCTTACAATTCTGCCATTCCGTCTAGGACAACTGCTGAATATGTTTGCTCTGGGCAGACAATCTGTCCTCAGTAACCTTGCTCTGGACAGATAATCTGTCCTCAGTAACAAATGACGAGACCTGCCATGTTGTTATAAACCTCTGTATGTTGCTCCTCTTCCAGTAATGTCAGCTTGCTTTTGTTTGCAGCTAATATGATTGTACCATCTAAGTTGAACATTGAAAGAGGTACTGCAGAGAATTCGTACTGAAGCACTCCTGTAGATCAATGTCAGTTCGACTTTGTGAAGCAATCAGCAGACATATGAACAAAGAACGATCTGCCTTCAACTGAACTATGGCGTTTAATACTTTTGTCCTAACAGCTTTCTGTGCACTTTCATACAGCTCATGGTTCTCTTGCTTCATTGGTGCACACAGGCTACAACTGTCTGAATCAATCCAGTCTTCTTTAAAGCAGTTGTACATTTGGCAAGCTTTTCCTGTCATTCTTGGTGTGTCTTTCTGAATTTGTTAATCAAAAACTGCCTTTGATGAGATGTTCAGTTCTTTTTCATCATAATTCACAGAATTAGTCAATATCATGACCAAGTTGTAGCTCTGTTGTGCATATCCCTTTTGACGTGTTGCTTTGGATGCTGTTAGGTGTTGATGTTTTGACCGTTCATAATCTTACGATTCCTACACATTTATTTGCTTCTGTAGACAGCGTTGACAGCTCGGAAGATTTTAAAAGGAATCATGCGAGAGCCTGTTTCTTTTGAGTAATATTAACCATACCACCATGTACTTTAATTGAACTGTTTTGATTTTACAGAGCTTCATCTGACCCTAAAGCACGGAAGGGTACTTTTGTCTTGCTTACTACCCAATTCACTTTCTGAAACTCACTCCATACGGTTTGCTTTCAAGTACCATGCAATCATACTTGCGTAGTTTATCAAATCGAGTGCGAAAAAGTACTTAAACTCTTCAAGTCATGCAAGGTGTAAATCTCAGTTAGAAGTTTGGACGGATCTAATAAATAAAATCATTGTGTCCACCATTTGAATGTAGAGCAATGTAGAGTGTTGTTTTTTCTTGAGATTGTTTAGCCTCAAATGCTTCCATTTTGCCCATCACATTCAAATTTGTCAGAATTGTCACAATGTAATTATGGACTCATTTTGTTTCTTGGGAATCGTCCACTTGTAAACTTTTAAATAGCTTATTAAACTCAGTTTCCATCCCTTCCTTGAATTC
Source organism: Ambystoma mexicanum (assembly GCF_040938575.1). Lineage (NCBI taxonomy): Eukaryota > Metazoa > Chordata > Amphibia > Caudata > Ambystomatidae > Ambystoma > Ambystoma mexicanum. The sequence goes on from NC_090936.1 coordinate 875,970,480, forward strand.
AACATGCTCTTTGTAGAATTCATTGATGATACATTTGAAAAGTACAAGCCTTAGTAATGTGTGTTCTTCAACTGCTTTCTTTACGCTCTTGCCTGAAAGACTCTTCGACAACATTTGCATCATGAAATACAGTTAAGGCGGCCTCAATGCCTGTACCATGCAAGAAAGAACCAATAGCCTGGAGCATCAAATTATTATATGTCATCTAGTCTAAGCATCCAGTTGTTAGGTAAGATTTCCACAGGGCTGGTAAATCTTCCTTGCCTGGTTCAACTCCAGAACTTTTTGCTTTTCTAGTGAGATATTTTCCATTAATACCTCAGTGAGTGGGAACCTTTTTCCACACTCACCTGTCTTTAACTCTTTTTATGGGTGTCATTTTTAAGACTCCATAGTGTCTTTTTAAAGTTATCATGTCTAACAACTTATTGGCAATAAGTGCCTGTTGTTGCTGGGTTGCCCTAGGGGCTCCCCCTTTAACTTTCTTGTGCTAACCTTGAGTGAACTACAGTTCCCAAGGGTAGAAAGGATCTTTGGATCCGTTTTACATTTACTTCTGTGAAACCAGCACACCCCACCTTATGTGGAGTGCTGGGGAGATACAATGTATCCCCTTTCACATTTAAACTGACTGTAACAATTCTGTTACAGTGACAAGCTTACCTTTAATGGCTGGTGGCAGTGATACCTTTTACTAATTTGGTGCACCTTTACTGCGTGCTGTAATCACAGCTGCAGTAAAGGCACCTAAGGGTGCTCATTTTTACCAAAATGGCCCCTGTCTTCTTTTTCTGCCATTTTAGTGTTTCTTGTCGTTTCTTGTCCCTTCCCCTGACATCCAGGGTGGGAAAATCCTTTGTCTGAGTTTTGTCTTTGGCGGGAGTCCCCTGGACACCCCGCCCAGGCTCCAGTCAGTCTGTAAGCACAGGAAGTGGGGGAGGGGTCCCAAACCTCCCCCTCCTTTGTCTTAGGTCTTCCTTCAACTGGGCCATATCCCAGTGGGGGGTTGGCTGTCCTGATTGGACAGCCAAACGCCCCTTTCTTGTAAAATGCGGGGAGAGAATGCAGAGGTTGTGTTGCAGTTCCTGATAAATACTGGAAACCTGGAAGCTGAAGTCATGTCGACCACTGGAACCGAAAACCGAAGAGGATGACGAAGGAAAAGCGGCGGGAATGATTTCCAGCGGCCGGAGAGCCTGCTTTGTAACCGGAGCCTGCTGCAGCCCTTCCTTCCGATCGACCTGGGGTCTCTGAAAACGACGACCCGAACCCAGAGCCTGGTAAGACCCACTAGACTCAAGACGACCTGCATTTTGAGCCATCCCACGGGTTGCTGCGACCTTGAGTTCTTGCAATACCCCAATACCCTAGGACCTCCTGCCACTGTGCGGTGCACGGTCTTCCGAATTCCGAATCTCGCTGAAACTTTGTGGGCATCTTGGTCTATCTCCAGAGACACGAATCGAGTCCAAAAAGTCCCCTCACAAGAGTGCTGGACCTTTTAAACGACGAGAATTCAACCACGATTTTCTGTCTTCTTCTGTGCTCCTTGAAAAGGCGCCAAACCCGCAGAACCGCATTCAGCCGCGAGAGAAATCTTGCCTAGAGCCTTCTTCATCGATCCCTGCTGCAAAGTCCCTTCTGAGGTCTTGTGTTCAGTCTCCAGGACAAGGAATCCAGTGACCGGGTATTTGGCTGCAGTCCCTGAAGTTCTCCTGCTGCAATCTCTTCTTCAGTGCTGAGGTACTGTGTTGGCTTGGGTATATACTTACCTTAACCCTGTTGGGATTTCTGTGTAGTCTCAGGGTGTTTTCTGTGATTGGGAGGTCCCTCGTCCAGTACACCCAGTCCCACTTCTAGAATCCTGCTGGGGTGTCTTTTGTGAAGCCCCTGGACCCTCTTCTAACCCTAGAAGTAAAGTACTCACTTGTCTGCCCAGTTTTCCTAAGGAAACTCTGACTTTTGCTCCTAAAGAACTCATTCTAACACTGCCTGTTGGTCACTAGTCCTAGTGACCCCCTTCTGCCACTGAGAACACTCATGCTCTAAGGGAAAAGACTTTGAAGGGATTGGGACTTCTGCCTAGAAAAGAAATCAAGTGTTTTTACTTACTTGTAAAGAGTTGGTTGGTAACTGTAATTCTAAGAGTGAACAGTTACAAAAGTTCTTACTGATCTTGGATGTGTGATGCACTATTCTTAAAAGTATGGTTAACATCTTTCCTTCCTTAGCCACTGTTTTGCCAGTCTAAAAGAAAGTAGATGTGAGGATATTTTAGTCTTCTGTGATTAGGTTGTGCCTCTTTACAAAAGTAATGTGTTGGTTTCACCAGATTATTCCTGAAGGGTAATTGTATGAGTGTCCTCCAACTGTTGTTATCACCAGGTTAGTCCTGTTAGGATAACTGTATGAGTGTCCCCCAACTGGGTCTTGCTTCCCCTGACTTGCTGCTAGCCTGTCTTTAATAAGTCTACATTAGGTTGTTGCCTACCTAGAATATCTATTCAGTAAAGTGTGACATTGGGTTTTACTTTCCCCTTCATTGTGAAGTTAAAGTAAGTGGGTTTTACTTACCTTGTGTTAGCTGTGTGCCATCCAAAACAAGTTACAAGAGTTATTGCTTACCTCAATCTGGGGCTCCCTGATTTCCAAAGCATCTGTAATTGTATATTACATCCATTAGGTTTTGCTCACCTGGTATAACTGTGTGTTATGACAAAAGTAGTTATAGGTTTTTACTGCACCTAGAATAAGTGTTTCACTATTCACCAAAAGTATATTGTCCAGTTGACTGTATGTGATTTGCTCCAAGAGTCACTGTACAACTGGAAGGGCCTACTGTCCTTGTATTACCAAAAGTAATCTAAAAGTAACCATTGGTCTTTTACTCCCAAAGAATAGGCTTGGCCTATACTAAATGTGTATAACAAGGTTTTGACTTCCCTAGAACTACTGTTAGGTGTTCCAAATAAGGTATATACTTGGGTCTGTGTACTTTCAAGTATAGTATTGTGTTTTATATTGTGATTTCATATAATGTTTCAGAATTTACTTAACCCCTAGATTTATCTGGGCCTACTTGTATTTAAATAAATCCTTTATTTTTATAATACATAGTGTTTCAGTGTTTCTTTGGATCATTTGTATTACAGTTTTCACTTGTACTGTATCTACTGCCCTCTCTCCCTCCTAAAATAAGCCTGGCTGCTCTGCCTACGCTACCATGTACTCGGGTGGTACAGTCTTATACTAAGAGTGGAGTCTTGTACTGCCTCAGTTGAATGGTTTTACTAGGCCCTTAACTGGACTTCAGAAAAACTGTCCTAACACCAGTTCTTTGTCTTTTCTAGATATAGCTAATTTTAAAAAGGGGTTGTAAAGGCCACGATCCAATGTTAGGATTGTTTGTGATTCTGGGGTGACAACAGATGTTATTTTCTCCAAATTCTTCATGAATGTGAGCTGTGTTTGTGTGCCTTTTGGGCTGACATCTATGATTGGCAGTACACAGACTCTAGTTTCTTTAGTTGGAGTATCACTTCTCACAGTGATGTATGCCTGCCAAGTCGGAACTGTAGTGAGTGGTTCCAGCTCTTTCCCACATTTATCAGTCTTGGCTTCTTCAGTGCGATTACAAGGTGTATCCAGCAACTCTTCATTGAAACCTTGTTGAAAATCACTCAACGACAAAACTTCCGCCTGTAATGCTGGAAATGCATCGGAGGGACAGAGCCTCCATATCCTTGTCCTTTACTGCCTTTTTATCGTGTGTTCTGTTGCATTTTCCGCGCAGGAGTTCATGTGGGACACCTGGCGGTGCAGCTCTCTCTCTTTTGGTTTGGTGAACAGACCCGTGGGATACCCTTACGACACCCATGGGAGTGGTGGGGGTTACAACCCTGTGCCCATAGTGTATGTTTTTGGACACCTGTGGGTGGCCTGCAGAGCAGGGTATGGGCTGGTGGCAGCTCCATGCTGACTTTGACAGGTGCGCTAAGTATCCTCCATTTTGGGATCCCCAGGCCCTGCCATTGGAATCAGTTGATTCCTGATGGAAAACAATTTAGCCCCTGTGGCCTCTTGCTTTCTATTACCTATTACCTTGTTTTCCCAAAGTCCTGGGAAGCCCTGACTCTGTCCCTTCCCCATGACTGGCTGTTGGGTGGAAGTTCCATATATGGTGTTGTTGTGAAGTCCAGTCCAGACTGACTGGAGCCTTCCCAGTGACTGTATGTTGTGGGTACGCCCTGTGGGTGGGACCTGGGTGAATGGAATGTGTGACCAATATGCACTTCTTGTTGTGGCTGTCTGGTTTCTGGTATGAGAGACAAAGACTGAGACAGCCTGAATGCAGTGTGTAGTGTTGAATGGCTGGGTACTCGTCCCAATCCACATTCCTTGTTGTGAGTGTCTAAGAGGGAGGAGGATGGCCTGAATGCACTGTGTGCCTGATTGGCTGACTGACTGCATGAATGCCCTTCTGTATGATTGGCTGCTGAGAGTGACCCAGCAGTGTGGATGAGAGACAGAATAGTATATCTGGGGACCTCTCACCACTGGAAATTGTTCAGAAGCTGTGTCTACACTTGAAGAGTAACTGGAACTGCTGATCCTCGACGCCCAGCTGGATGAAGAAGACTTGCTGTTGCATTTGCTTCGACCGATCTGAAAGCTGCCGAATCCGTCGAAGACTGATCCGAGAGAGGACCTGGTAAGCGCCCTCTTCCCGTGCTCCGAGGGACCATCGAGAACCGCTAAACCTTCGCCAGAGCTCCCTGGACGTCAGACCTTCGAAAGGCTGCCGACCGGAGACGGAGACCGCTGAAGAGATCGAAGTGAAGCACCCGGACTTCGCCGCCGTCGAAGTCCATCGCCGTCGACCAGGGTTCGCAGGTTTGTGTAACCGCTGGAGGCCCTTCGAAGTTGTGTTGCCCAGCCGTGGGGACCACTTGACACCATGCCGCTGACGACCGGAGCCGCCCGCTCCTTTGCCTAAGAACATTTGAATCCAAGGACTCCCTTGTCCGCAACGTTGACCGCTTTGTCCTGCCGGATAAAGTCGAGGACGACCAACGCGCCGAGGAGAATCCGCTGGTGGGTTTCCCGCCACTTAAAGGCCCCAAAGACTTTGACTCAACGTCCTCGTTGGGCCACAGCTCTTCTGAAACTCTTTGCGGTCCTGAACAATCTATTGCCGAGGTGCCCCGCACACCTCCTCCTCGCAGGACGTCGCTGACGAGCACCGCCGGGATCAACATCAGGGTCTCGGCACCCTTGAACTTCTCATCGCCGCCGTCGACAAGTTCACCATCTTCGACGCCTCTCAACGATCCGTGGCTCCTGCTTTAAAGGGAGTCACTCAAGAAGGATCCTTTGACGCGTCTTCGAAGAACTCTACTCCACCAGGTACATTGGGGGGGTAAAACCTTAATAGGAGGAAATAGGGCTATTGAACAATATATGGGCTGGGTTTGTGCTATATATCTTTATTTTACAGATTGCCCAGGTGGGGGGATCTCCACACAGAACTGTGTCTATCGGTATAGGCCAGCATTCTTCCTATTGTTTCAACCATCTTACACTCCTTTTTATCTCTATTGCTGGTTTCCTCGTTATTGATCTGTGTGACATTTTAACCGTACAGTTGATGCACTTTAATGAGATTCGATAACCTTGGTGGTACCACTTTAGAATTGTATATATTTATCATTGTTGATTTCCGAGTACAAAGTGCGTTATTGTGATCGTGTACATACCTTTGAATATTAATTATATAAAGACTGTTTTCAGTAATACAGTGTGTGGACACTCCTTTGTGGGGGTTCGGGGACTACACTGTACTTAAGAACCAGCCTGCATCACCTCCTGAGAAGCTAGGCCTTGATTGCTCGTCCATTGCTACCGCTTGAGAATCTTGACTGGGGTCCTCTGTGCCTCTCCTCTACCATATAGAGAGCAGAAGTACAGACACCCCCCACCGGTATCTTCACACTGCCATCATCCAAAGTAGGTCTAAAAGACTGTTGGAATCTAAAATAACCTTATTACTCTCTATAAACAGTGATTTGACTGCTCTCAGGATTCTGTGGTCTACAGCCTTCGAGTATGTTGCAAGACATGATATCAGAGAGGGTGTAACGCTCACCTGATTCCCACGGAGGCGCAGGTCGTGGCAGGAAGGTGTCTGTGACTCGAAAGGTGATGTGCAGGACTCGATGGGCTTCTGGGGTCGAACCTCTTCGCACTGTGTGACGAACTCGTAGGGTGAGGTTTCTGCAGATGAAAGAATATAGGGGTTAATGGTCTGGGTTGTTTAATGTCTCTCTTCCTCTCTCTCCCAAGCTTCTCCGTAGAGCCCCCAGGTCAACGTGCTCACCTTAGATAGGTGAATGCTGGACTCTCCATCTGCGTCTGATGCAGGGCGCTGTTGCCAGTTCCTTCACTGGTGAAACATAGGCCTCTTGGACTCAGAGGACCTTTACCATCGTTAATCGCACGAGCGGTGAGTTTCCAGACACCCTTTTAGTCTTTATAGTCTTTAGAGTCTTTAGGTGCAAGGCACGTTAACATTGAACAGGACTTCGTATGATGCTTTTCTCCCCTTTTGCTTGCAGGACTCGTGAGGAAGATGAAATAAAGTGCCTGGAAATGCGTGAGTAAATGCAAGCACTCTAGCTGTTCTTTCCCTTGCAGCGTAGTTCGTGCTGAAGAGGCACCGGAGTATTTACAGGCGCTCTATTGTGAAGAGCGCGATGGGCGTAAGTAAATATCTGTCTAATGGCTCTTCTTTTTTCTTTCAGAAGCTTGTTTGCAGCGCCGGAGTCCGCGGAAGGCCCGTAAGTAAATACGATGCTTTTATCTCCGCAGGTGGCGATGCAGCGTGAAGAATTCCAGAGTTCACGGAGTGCCGGTAAGTAATAACAATGCTTTTGTCTTCACAGGCGAAAGTACAGCGTGCCGAAATGACCGCAGCCGATGGATCAGGTGAGTAAGCACTGCGAGTTAAGACTGCCTTGCTAACCTGCTGTTTCTTGTCTCTGCAGATGCTGCTGTCGACTGGATACAGGAATGGTGAGTATGATTCTTGCAGATTGAGGAAGAAAGGCTGGAACAGACTCGGTGAGCGTTCTGCTGCAGATGCAGAATAACGCGAAGCACGTTTCATCCATCGGGTGTGGCTTAAATAGCCTTGGAGTGATGAGGCGTCTTCCTCCACGGCCCCGCCTAGGTAAGAAAAGAGTTCTAGTTCCAGAAGCTTTCCCCATGCTGAATCCAGGGAATGGAGCTGCCCCACCCAGGTAAGAAAGTAGTTCCTGTTTACAGAGGACTTCTAAGTGGCTGGTAAGTAAGCAGCATGGTCTGCTGCAGGTAAGTCCACCCAAACATCTGCACACATATTATGAGCCTGGCGCTTCCAGTGCCGGGACCGATGATTCTGATGAGCCTGGTGCCACCGGCGCCAGGACAAGGTCCAAAAGGTCCCCGTGGGGACCGGCTGGTGCCTAGGATTAGGGTTAGGGGCCTGCTTCCAAGGACGTTGGGCTGGTCCTGGCTCCTTGGAAGCAGTGATCATGACAGAGGGACTGAGGAATCTTCTGCAGTGATCAAAGTGATGATGGTTCTAATATTTCAATTGGGCTTAGGACATCCGATAACTCCTACTCCTGATAGACCACCATAACTGTACCGTGCAAAGTTTCTTTACTATACGGAGCATCCTTGAGGAAGTCAATGTTGTCAGCATCACAATAGACAAATCTGCCTCTGACCCCAACTACACTCCACACTCATCCATGCATCTTATTACCTCTGTGGCTATCTGTGTCTCAAACCGAAGTACTCTGGTGTAAACTATAGAAACTTCCATGCCATGAAAGATGAATTTGCTGCGGATAACTCGTTCCCAGTGAAAAGATCTTGTTAAAGATCTTTTCACGGAAAGGTCAATTTAGAAAGACTGCCCTGTGACTGCACAGAGCAGTCTTTCTGAATTGAACTGTCACGCCCCTGCCACACATGACTGCGCGCAGGGGCTGACAGGCTCTGCGGGAAGAGGAGGGCGAGGAAAAGGGGTAAGTGTGTGTGTAGTATGTATGTGTTTTGGTTTAGGGGGTGGGGGCTGCGGGTGAAATCCCAAGGGTGGGGGCTGAAATCCCACAGCAGAGGGTGGAAGGCGGGGAGGAAAAATGGGAGTTTCGGGTGGTGAAACCCCCTAAATATTAAAAAAGAAAAAAAAGGGAAAACTGCATTTTAAAGGTCCCAAGAGAAAAAGATCTTTACAATGCCGGTTTTCCGATCAAAAGAAAACCGGTCAAAGTAGTCTTTTCCTCCCAAAACCTTTAAAAAAGATCCTTTCATATAGAATAGGGTAACCGATTGCGAGCCCAACTGCCAATTGCAATGGCATTTCAGAGGTATGATGTGTGGTAGAAGTGCTTATGTAGGAAACTTGACGTGATCTGTGCCTTGTTCATTACAGTGGTATCCCACTTTTCTGAATTAGTTTTCATATCCATCTGTTCATGACAGCACCACTTGCAAAAAAAGAACTTCATTTGGAACAACATCTGCTAAATTCACTTCTTCAAAACTTCCAGTCAATTTCCATTTTTCAGAAGTTAGTACAGCTCTCAGTAAAATCGAAGATGCTTCAAGAAGGGCTCTCATCTTTTTCTCAACATCCTCAAATTCTTCTTCTGCATGAGTGCAACATCTGCTGTTACTTTCATTGAGAGTCGTCGTGGTTAATTTTCCCTTTGGAGATTACTACAAATAATGCCAATACATTTAAGCTCTTTTTCTATGAAACCTTTTTGTTTTCTTGTTTTCATCCGTCGTCCTTCTAAACCTTTATTCGCTGCAATTTTCCTGTAAAGCTTTTAAATTTCACCCATTGTTGTTACATTGCCTTCAACGAGGACATCACTCATTGAAGATACAAATTCAACATCTTTCCACTTCGTGTAGGCATGCGCCTTAAGAAATTCACTACATGCGTGTTCCAACATACCTTGTGATATGCAATTTCCTTTGCGTGAGGGTCTCCAGGATCTGCACAATTGCTAACACGATCTTCAATGTGTCAATGTTAGACAGTTCTACTGTTCTCTTCAAATGGATGCCTGCTGAATCAGTTGCTATGAAAGGTTTAAGTTACTTACCTGTAATAATTGTTCTCCAGCATGGGTCTGGCATGGATTCACATACTCATGAATTTTCCCAGTCGTCAGGCTGGGAATCTTCGGTAAAAGAAAAAACGGTTTCACTTTCACTTACAAACTGCATTTCTCTTTTAAACCAATCACTGTACTCTGGGTCATACTGCCCCCCATCCAATGACTGCCCCCTCCCTAAGCCCTTCCTCTGGCAGCCATCTTCAGATTTGGTAAGCATGTAAAGTGGCAGTATGACCAAGAAGACCCACAGAGAGGACGGACGGAGGGTTTGCATGTGAATCCATGCCAGACCCATGCTGGAGAACAATAGTTACAGGTAAGTAACTTGTTCCTTCTCCAGTATGGGGTCTGGCACGGATTCACATGCTCATGAATAATGAATACATAGCAGTATAACATTACACAACCATGGGAGGAGGCAAGGCTCAACAGAAGCAACTGCTCTGACCTATGGAACAGACTCACCTCAAGCGAACAGGCTGCGTAGCACTGCTTGTCCGACTCTGTACTCCTCCCTGGAATCCCTATCGACACAGTAGAACTTTGTGAAAGTGTGCATGGACCTCCACGTAGCAGCCCTGCAGATGTCCAGCAGGGGCACACCAGATGGGAACGCCGTTGTTGCAGCGATTTCTCTGGTGAAGTGGGCTCTCAGATGGCCGGGCAGCGGTCGGTTCGCCAACCCGATGACAGTGCATGAGGCAGCCGGAGAGCCACCTTCAACCAGAAGCCTTGGACAAGGGCTTCCCAGGGTCCACAGGAGCAAAGTTCACAAACAGTTGAGAAGTCTTCCGAAAACTCTTTGTGCGTGTCACGTAGAACACTAGGCACGAGCAACGTCCAGCGAGTGCAAGGCCCTTTCAGCCGCTGATGAAGGCTTTGGGAAATAAACAGGCAATACCGAAGGCTTGTTGTGGTGGAACTCCGACTGAACTTATGGCATAAAAGAGGGGCGCATCCGCAGCACCACTCCCTTGATTCTTGGAAAGTCAGGTATGGTTGCTTGCAGCATAGGGCCTGGATCTCACCTACCCTCCTGGCAGGGGTGATGGCCACAAGGAAAGCAGTTTTCCATGAGAGGAACTTGAGTGGAGCCTGATGCATAGGCTTGAAGGCCCCCCCCCCATGAGCCTCGTCAGCACCACGTTGAGTTCCCAAGCATGGGAGGGGCCCTCACCCACCGGCGGTAAAGATCAAAAAAGTCCTTTGAGGAGCTCCTTGACTAGTCGATGAGACTAAAGTGAAGACCTTCCTGGAGACCTGGTGTAGGGGTAGATAGTTGCCAGATGTACCTTGATAGAGGCGTGCACATTTTGTGGCCTTGGCCAAGGACATCAAGTATGGAAAAATCTGCGGGGTTGTGACCCTCGGAGGGGTAATCTTCTGAGACTGGCACCAAGAAGCGAAACGCTTCCACTTGTTGCCGTAGCACTTCAAAGTCGACAATGCCATTGCAGTCCCCAGGCAATTCCCTGGTGAGGGAGTCTGCGATGGTGTTCTTGACTCCTGCCAGGTGAAAAGGGACGAGGAACATCTCTTGTCCAAGGGCTAAGCGCCACAACTCCTAGTCTTGCTTGGATAGTGCTTGGGATTGAGTGCCCCTGTGTTGTCTGTAAAGATCCTCACCACCTTACCCTTCAGAGATGGTAGAAACGACTTGAGGGCTCAGAACACTGCCCGTAGCTCCAGCATGTTGATATGGAGATCCTTCTCATCCAGCAGCCACAGGTCTTTGGCGTATAGACGTCCAGTGTGAGCTCCACAGCCTTCCAGGGAAACGTCTGTAGTGATTGTCTCCTGGTGTGGAGGGTTTTGAAACCCTGTCCCCATACGATGTTGGAGCAGACGCCTCACCACCCTATCGCCCGACAGAACTGAAGACGACAAGGACATGTTAGCTGACCGTTTCCTCATGGCTGCCGATACCACCGAATCTGGCGATGGTTACGACCTCAGACACTAGGGAGTGGAGTCCGGCACCCAATACTTTTTCTCCAGCCTATCCAGTTTGGACGGAGCCATGCAAGGGTTCATGAGGGCCAGGCCCTCCTCCCAAACATCGTCTAGAAGGGGCACTGCCATGATGCTCTTCCTCGTGGCCTTGAGCTTCAGGTACAAGAAACCTTCCTTCCTGGGTTTCTTCAGGCACAAGCTGGAATAGCTCGGAGGCACTGGCGATCATGGAGTACAATGACCCCATCTTTTCCAGTGGGGACACCCTAGGTGGCGCATCCAAATGCAGATACTCGCCGTCCATTGCAGCGATATCTTTGTCGTCGTCGGTAGTCGTGGCCGTATCCGTCCCCATTGTCTGGGTCCGCTGGGGGAGAAGGGGCCTGACATGGCGGTGGAGGCTGAAATGGGGGCGTCGGATGACGGTTCCTCTTCCTGGTTGGAGGCTGAACAGGGGTCTGGGGGACCACTGGAACCGGCCTGGTGGCATCATCTTCTGGATCTCTGACACCAAGGTGTGCAGGGTTGACAGAATGTCCAGAGAGACATCCCTCGGCTGAACTGGCGGTATCTGGACACTAGGCTTGTCGCCGCCGTCCTCTTCCACGTCCTCGTGGACTGTGTTCAAGGACTCCTGGTCCTTGTCGCCCGCCTCCTCGCCCCTCCGAAACTCCTGCGGGGTGCCAGCAGACTTTGCCAAAGTCACTGTGGCGGTATCGCCCCTTGGGGGCAGGGTTACCTTCTGAGCTGCAGGGGCTACCTTGACCGGGTCAGCTCCCTTAGCCATCGTGATAGCAGTCGCCACCAACTCCATTGTCGACAAAGTCTTATCCTGCGCTGATTGGGTCTGCTTGGGCTGATCGGCCTTCTTCTCCTCTATTGTCCGTGGCTTCTCAGGCTTCTCCCGCAGGTTAGCGGAGTTAGAATATTTCATTTTTGAGGAGAAGCTCGATTGCCGGCTGGCAATGGAGGCAGAGGGTGATGCTGATTTCGGCCCGTACACCTTTGAACCCGCTTCCGCGGCGAACCCAGTGGACTCCGACTTGTGGTTCATGGCCTTGTCTTGGGCCTTCACGGATGAGGCGCCCTCAAAGGATTTAGAAGACCGCTCCTCGGACCGGCTGGTCCTGGGTAAGGCATGACCCTGCGTGGAGCATGGGGTAGAGGCCTTGGCGTTCAGTCACACTGCCAGTCTCCTGTGCCTGTCCCGCGTCGTCTTGGAGAAGCCGAGGCATATCTTGCACTCTACCTCCTTATGGTCTGGGTGCAGACAGAGGCATTGCAGGTGCTTTCTTCAAGGAACACCTTTCCGTAGCCCGCACTTGCTGTAGGGCTTGAAGAGGGACATTACCTCCTCCTCCTCCTCCTCCTCCTCCTCTTACTTCTCCTCCTCCTCCTCCATCATGGTCCGAGGACACGAAGTAGGCCCAATGGCCTTCTGGAATCGCCAATGATCTTCACCATCTAGGGGCGCTGAAATTCACAGACAACGGATCCCCACTGACAGCAGATAGAGAAGAGAGCACATGCGATCTTTCAGAACAAAAATAGAACCTTTTTCCATGGAAAACAAAAAAAACGTAGAAGTAGCTTGCAGAGCAAACTCGAGGACTCAACACTGAAGCGTAAAAATCTGAACATGGATTCCAGAGGAGGGGCCTAGGGAGAGGGCTGTCATTGGATGGGGGCAGTGTGACCCAGAGGACAGCGATTGGTTTAAAGGAAAAATACAGTTTGTAAGTGAAAGTGAAACTGTTTTTTCTTTTACTGGGGATTCCCAGCCGGGGACGGGGAATATTCATGAGCATGTGAATCCATGCTAAACCCCATGCTGAAGAACATGATTTACAGGGGCAAATCAGCATATAATCCAAACTGTTTTTTTTTTTTTTTTAGAAGTACCTGAGACATGGATGATTTCTGAAGCATGCAAGACGGTACTGATCAGAGAATCTATAACACCAGGAAAGCTGAAGAGCAAAAAGGGAGCATGCCAATCTGGGTAATACTGTGAAGTGGAAGCTGTGTGAACTCTCGTCAATGACATTTCCAATAACAAGCATTAGGTCTGGATTTGCAAAGAGAAGCCTAGTTTGCCCTGTGGTGAGTTTACAAAATGTCTAATCCTCTACATTTACAAAGCTAAACCAGGTAGCTTTGCCAATGCTATTATTACTTGAAGGAAGTGTCGCCTGATGACATTCCAACTGGATCCAGTTGATATATGGATTTCTGTACATCTCCTTATGGCTATAAAGTAAGGTCAGTGGTGAGTTTTCTCCCTCCCTATTGTACCCTAGCCTTGTGTAGAGGGAGTTAGAACCTCTCTCAGCAGGGGTTCAGAAACTTACTAGGGAGAGATTCGGAGTCATTCCTACCCCCGAGATGGACAGTGGCAGTTGAGAGGGGACCAATTACTGCTCCCAACCCCTGTGCCAGTCTATTTTTGAGCAGTTCATTTTTGTCTCGACAAGATGCTTGCCAGTGTTTTTGTCCTTCTAGTGAGCCAGCATAGGAACAAGGAAATGAGAGCATGTGTCGAGTATCACACGCCATCCATGGAAAAGCTGTGACTAGAAAAGCAGCAGGCAGTCCCACAGGCTTTGATGATACGCTACTGGCCTATCAGTGGAAAAAGAGCAGCGCAGAGACACCATCTCAGGGGTGTGATCAGAGGAACAACCCGGTACTGACGAATGATGGAAGCGAGCACACGCAACTTCCAAGGAGTGCCCTAGACCATCAGGGACTTTCTGTAGGGTCACAAACCCTCACAACATGGGAACATGCCTTAGGGGTGAAAGAAAAAAAAAGGGTCCCTACATGAACAAGGGCTTAAGCTCCATGGACTGCCACTGCTATTCCGCGGCAGACCTGCGCAGAGGAACTGTGGAGGGTTGAGCATGCTACTTGTAACTTCACTGATCATCACGTCGTCGAGGGGGAAAGCTAGTGACAGATTTGACAGAGAAAGAGAAAAAATACAGAGAGGAGGAGGGGAAATAAAAAGTGACCACAGGAAGTGTTGGTTATTTGGGTAAAGTCAGAGGAGGAGAAGGAAGACCAAAAGACCAGTAGGAGAAAGGAAGGAAGGAAGGAAGGAGCAGCGAAGTGTGGAGTCTAGTTTGGCATTACCAATGCAGGTTTGTGATAAAGAACTGCTAGGGCTTGTGTGCAAACCTCACCCTTACTGCCTGGGAAGTTTTGGCAGCCCATGGCGACTTGCCGCTATCAGGGTTTCAGCAGGGGTCCCTGGTAAAGCATAACGTTGTGGGTCTTGTTCATCCTGCGTCACGCAATCTTTTTTCCTACATCAGCTCCACGCAATCCTTTTCACTCTAACTACGGTACTACTAACGCTTGATTACCAGAATTGCACATGGCCTTCTGGTGAGACAATGTCCTCTTCCATAATTGCATGGCTAGTGTTCTACCAAGATGGCCACCGGAAAATGCTACGTGATCCTGACAGCACACACAAAAGAACTGGGAGCTAAGCAAACGGCGTCTCGCAAACAACCTATTTTGGAGATCCTAACAGCTCCTTTATTTAGTTACCGAGCTTAGATAATTAGTCTGGTAAGAAGGAGGGTGTCTTTGCGAAGATTCATTTTTTTTTGTTGATTCCTTGTTCTGGGTTAGTTGCTCGATGCTTCACTCCAGGTATATGAGTGCCTTGTATTTTCTTTTTGCTCTACCCGAGCAACCATCCATGTGCATAAAGGCATATAGCTCTCTGTTTAAGATATGCTTCGTTTTAATGCAGAACAGCAAGTAAAGAGTACCCTTGTCCTCAAATTAAGTACACTCGACTCCCCACTTTGCATTACTGCAGTTCTAGTACCTAGAACCCATCTTTTGGTACGAACAGGATTTCCTTATGGAAGACAAAACAGGACCACAGGTAAACACATGTCTTGTTATTCCTGGATTGGATAGGTCTTATGATTGCATTGTCATGCACCAGACTCAGTTATGTACTAAACGTTTCCTCATTGTCACCCTAACACAGCTGTCACCCTATCACAGCTCCTGTGTTGGTGATCCAGATTGGGGATAAGAAAAGGGACGCAACCAATAAGTTGCTCCTGCCCTGTTTAATTGCTCACTATCCTGTTACCAAGCAGGAGGGGAGCGAATAGACCGGCAGTGTGGGACACATTCTATGGCTCCTAAGGACACTCATGCAGCAATTACCGGGAGACGAGACAAGAACGGAATAAAAATAAACTCACAAAAAGTCACATTTGTGTAAGCAGTTTAAGTATAAGTGTTCAAAGATGAGCAATAAGATGTTGGTCTTTTGTAACAGACATGTGGTGAATGTTTCTCCCGTTCTTCAGAGACTGAAACATTAACGGTAGTTAGGAAGAAAAACAAGAAAATTAAGCTTTATTTCAAAATGCAATACACTGTTAATTAATCATGTTTATAAAGCCTTGTACAAATTAATACCATACCTGACTGAGATTAAGGTTATTATCAATGCTGAGGGGAATAAGATGAGGCAACACTTTTCCTGCAAGCTGCTCTTTGGTAATTCCCAACTTCTTGTGAGTCAGTATACATTTGTAAATACCTGAAAGAGAAAATAAATATGACCTATTATGTTATGTTATTAATGTTATGTTATTAAAACTTGTTATGCGCTCGGTCACCCAAAGGTATCATGGTGCTGGAGGAGAGAGAAGAAAATTAAAATCACCTGCAACAAGTTACTAAAACAGATCTGTTTTGAGCATTTTCCTAAAAACTAGATTAGAGGAATTTTTCAAGGTGAACGGAACACTATTCCATAGCCGCGCTGATGCCACTGAAAAAGCACAGCCTCCCATGCGGGAACGGTGAAAAGAGGGACAACAAGTAGTACAGCAGCAGTGGAACGTAATGGCCACAGAGGATATTCGGCCCCTTGGCCATGGAGAGCGCGGTGCAACAAACGAAGAGACTTGAAAAAATGCACCAAGTAACTGGCAGACAATTTAAGGATCGCAGCACAGGCGAAATGTGAGCCCTGTATGGGGAGCCAGTAGCTAACCGTGCAGCCATGTTGTGTAGGTGCTGAAGCCGCGGGATGAGGGCCTTAGGCTGTGCCAGATATATTGAGTTGCAGTAATCTAGGCGACCAAGCACCACGGCTGCAACTACAGGGGGGCACAAGTGTGAAGAAATTAACGGGAGCACCTTCTTAAGTATTTGGGGTGTAAATGGCCAGACTGGCAGACTGCAGCAACCTGTGCCTCCACAGAAAGTGAAAAGGAGACAATGACAGCCAAATTCCTCACCTTGGCTGTCGGGACTGGGAGAGGGCCAAGAGAAGAGGACCAGAAAAAGGACACCCAAAGTTAAGAATCAGGAGGAGAACCCCACCACCAGCACCTCTGTCTCCATTCAACTTCAGCCAGTTGTGGTTCATCCATGCCTTCATGGATGAACCACAACTGGCTGAACACAACAGTCAGGCACAGATGAAGGCACAACAACAACTCACCCTGATCAAGATCTAACCAGGTTTGAAGGACTTCCTGTCATTTCATTTTATATTTCCAAATCCTCCCCGAGTGCCAGCAGGCTATAACATTTTGCAATGAAATCTTTTGTAAATTCAAGCCATTTCTTTTATTATTTTCTCATTTTTTGGTGACCAATACAGAAGTGAATATAAAGTTAACAATCAAATGAAACATCAAGAGAGGTAAAACGTGCTATATCATACCCATTTTATTGCTGACTTCCAATTAACTCCAAGTAGCAGTAAGCTTAAAGGAAAAATGAAAAGCTTCAGACTAGGCCCTCCCGGTCCTCACCATGATTAAATGTAACCATCCACTACCCATTTTCTTGTAATTTACCATCGTAAATGCTTGTGATCACTCTCTTCACCCGACAAAGTGTTAACCTTATTGCCTCAGATCAGTGAGACGCGCCTTAGTAGGAGAGGTCTGAAATACAGCCGTTCCCTTTCTTTTACAAAGTCAATATAAAGCAACCATACTTTCAGGAATTCGAAGAACTTTTCCAACATTAGTGCTGTGATTTTCTCCATTGCTAGCACCTCCTAGACGTTGACCTACCAGTTCGCTATCGCAGGATCTTTCCAGTGATTGGCTATCGTTAACCTTGCCGCTTGTTGCGGTTGGGTAATCAAGGTCACCCTCGAACCCGACATCCGGTAGCTGAATTGGGATCTACATTGCCCAGCACCAAAAGTGTCCATGAGCCGTAACCAACCAGTAATTTCTTTAAGGTGTGATAGGATTTCTTTCCAGAAAGTATTTATCACTGGGCATCTACACCAAGTGTCCCACCATACCACATTTCCAATGTGTCGAACCCTGCGTCCACTTTGTTTAGTCGATGTGGCGCCAAGTACCACGTGCAGCAAGTTTTGAACACATTCTCCCAGACTGAAATACACCTGGAAGACTTTTGTGCACTCTGCCAAATATTCTCCCGGGTTTCCTGTATGATGGGCACCTCCAATTCATTGCTCGATTTTCTCACGTATGGATGGATGCCTGTCAGTAAGTACTTTTGTATGTCCTAGAAATCTTTCTTTTGTAGGCCCTCTTAAGCACTAGTTGTAGCCCTAGACGAGTTTGGGTACCTGTCCTAAGGGTCCGTTTATGTTACACCCACTGTCTCATCTGGATGTACCAAAAAACTCTCCTGCTTGTCCGCCCCAAATGTTCCTTCACATTTTTCAAAGAATAGGGCTTTGCTCTCAGACAATAATGTGCTAAGGGTCAGTTGCTCTTTCATTTCCAAGACATCAAATTGGGATTTAGGCAAGCCTAGAGAAAAGTCAGCAATATTTAGGACTGGTGATGGCAAGCCCAGTCGTGGGGCCACCCCAATCAACCTCAAACCTGAGTCCCAATGCTTTAGGGTTTGTTTTGTGCTGGATTTCTCAATATCACCAGAGGTTATGCCCCGATTCAGCTTCCCATTCAGACAAGTGTCCTATTTGGGCTGCTAGAAAACACTTTGTTGTGTCAAGGTCCTCCAAACCCCCAATGTTAAGGCTTCTGAGCATTATCTTATGCTAAATTCACAGCCCCCCACCCACACAAACATCAGCCTTTTCTCCTGAAGCATTTTGAACATGTTGGTGGTGGGGACTTTGAGTGGTAGTGTGCGGAACGCATATAGCATTCTGAGGACAAGGGTTCATTTTAGCTCAGTTACCCTACCCTTCCAGGACACCACCTGATGGTTTCCAGCATGCTAAGTCCTCTTTGCATGCCCAACATAGAGCGGAAATGATAGCCTCAAATAGGCAGTCTATGGGTGTGGTATCTGGATTGCCAAGTAATCTATAGGGTTTTTATTCCACTAAACTGAGTATATATCTTATCAAGTGTCACTAGCTCCTTTGGAGGAATTGAGACATTCAGGCCTTGTGATGTATCCCTAGTAAATCTAGAGACCCCTTTAAACATTCAAAGTTCCGCCATCGCCGGAGGGAGGTTACGATATTACTAAGTATTAACCATACATCATCAGCACAAAGCTTTTTCATGTTGGAATAATCTGCATTCTATCCCCGAGATAGCCTCATTAGTTCTAATGGTGCATGCCAATGGCTCAATAGCCTTTGCAAAAGTAAGTGGCGAGACGGGGCATCCCTCATGTGTCCTCCTCCAAGTAGCCAGTGGGGATGATAGCATTGTATTCATTTGATTTGTGTGGTCAGGGCTTAATAGTTTGCCAGTCGCCACCACGTGAATTTCTGTCTGAATCCAAATGAGCTTAGGACCCGCTGAATGCAACTCCAGTCAATTGAGTCGAATGCCTTATGGGCACCAAATGATGCAATCCTGAAATATTGATTTGTTCTGCTCCTCCAGTCCATTAAGTTTGTCAGTCTCCAGACGTTGTCATGCGTATCTCGATTTTGGATAAACCCGATTTGGTCTGGGCTCACAATACACTGGACCGTTTGCATCAATCGATCAGCCAAGATCTTAGACAACATTTATTGCAACCCAGTCTGTTTAACAGTGCTATCAGACAATGCAAGGTCACATTCGTGGGGCCTTTTCCGACACCGTGCCAGACACCAGGAATTAAACAATTTTGTCATGTGGGGAGCCAAACTTGCACTAAACGGTTAATAGTAGGTGTTGGTGAAGCCATCTGTCCCGGGGGCTTATTATTGGGCAGATACCATATTTCCGGCTCGACTCATCTTGTGTAATTGGTGCTTCAAATTCTTGCCGATCTTGCTCATTCCCTTTTGGAAGCCAGTTGTATGCTAGGTGCTCGAGTTGAAATTCCTTGTCCGTGGGACACTTTGAAACATTTCCCCATAGTATGTTTCCATTATCTTCAGTTTGCCCCACTCCTCAAAGTGCTTTTGCCCTTCCTCAACTTGTAGGCAGACAATATAACTCCAGAGGTTCTGTTTTCTGAGTTTTGCTGCCTAAGAAGCGGTTAGCTTTGTTTCCTTTTAAATAGTAGGAGTATTTTGTTCTTGAGCTGAACGGTCAGCACATACTCTCCTGCTGGATTCTGGCTCTGAGTGCCTTTATTACCATGTTCATTTGCATTTGATTTCTAATTCTGCAACCCTCCTCTAATCTAGCTATTTCTGAGACTCTCGGTTTTGACATAGGCAGCTGTTTTACTTATTTCCCCCTTCACTACCACCTTAGAGGTGTCCCACATAATATCCCATCTAGTGTTTGAGGACATGTTTTGCTTAAAGCATAGCGATTCCTGAATACTGGACCTAATATTAGGATCTCTTAGTGTCGTTTAGCTGCCAGGGTCGTCTTTCAGGTTTGGTCTGTGGGCCTCCCCCCACTCCTTCAAGATGGTCACCTTTACAGGTGCATGATCTGAAAGATATTTTTATCCAATTGTTATGCTGTTCACATATGGGATATGGGTTGAGGATGCTAATATTGTATCAATTCTAGCAGATACATGTGCATAGGGGTAGTGCACATAGCCTTGCTTTGTCTGGTAAAAGAATCTCCAAAGCTTTATCGAAGAGCACTCCCTGAGGATCTTGGCCAGGTCCTGGAGATTGCACCTGTCTGTGTAGGAAGTCTTGTCTAACTCTAGGTCACGCATGCACTTGAAGTCCCCTCCAGCTACTCTCCTTCAAAGAACCCTCTGAGTACTGGAAGTATTGAGGGAAATAATCTGGTGCTTCATTAGGGATGTAGACCACAACCAGAGAAATCATGCTGCCAAACATCTTGCCTGCGACCATTAAATAGCGACCCTCCACGTCCCTTTGTCTGCAGAGGCAAAATAATTCAGTTGCATCATCTGCTGCCAAAGCGCCTTAACATCATGCTTGATCAGGTGTGTTTCCTGCAAAAACCCTATTCAGGCATTTTGTCACCTTAATCATCCCTCAATTGATTTCCTCTTGAAGTGTGAATTTAGCCGCTTAACATTTTTTTAAAAGGTTTTGTTTTAAATTAGTATTAGGTTAAAAAAGAACCTTTTACCAAGCACAGCTGCATCAACATCAGTAATTCATTATCTTAAAAGTTCAGTATTACAAAAATTTATAACAAAATTCCAAAATTCCATTTCAAAACAAAATCATTCAGAAATTCCATTCCCCTGTACTCAAGTCAAGATCATAGACACAGTGAAAAAGCATTAGTTTCCGCCAAGCTAATTTATGAAGAATGACAGACTGCCGGTTATACGGAACTACCAGATTCCATTGTTCCTAATAGGAGAAAGACTTCTTTTAGGAAGTTTAATAATGCCAGAGTCAATGACAAACTTTCCCCCACAATCAGTCGATCCCGCCATTGGACATTAGACAGCGATGGAAAGTCATTGATGAAGGTAGCCAGCCATTTCGTTCTCATTTCGGCTATTGCCAGACATGTGAGGAGCAAGTGTTGCAAGGTTTCAATTGTTCATTTGGAAGTACACAGTCTACAAGTCAGATCAGCCTCACTTCCATCCTTAACCATCCAGGTACTCAAGTTTTGTATAGCTGGAATAGCGTTTAGACGAAAACGCATGAACTGGGTATGATAACTGCTCGGGAATTTCACCAAGTATTTGGGCAATGAATTAAGCACACATGCTTCCGAAAGAGCTTTCCCATAGTGCGTATATGCTGATCTTTCATATTGGGTTTGTTGAATCCAGTCAATTGCCCACAGTTTCCATTTTGCTTTACACGGATTGGTGATTAGCAGGTCTTCCGTCGCATCAAAACTGTTTAGGATTGCCAAACAGATATATTCACCCATTCCCGTAACACACCTTCAGTTCAGTCCATAATCGCCGTCTGCAGTATCTCAAAACCTCTTGGCAGGAAAGGTGTTCTACACTTTCGGAACAGTGCCAAGGATTGCCACAGAACCATTGAGTAGAGGGAGTTTAGTCCTAGCTCCATTCTCAGAGCTTGAATGGGAATTCTTCGAAGCAGGTTAAGAACCCTTTTCCAAAATAGGCCCTCCAAATATTGCCAAGTTGTTGCGGTTAGGGCAAAGAAAGCTTCCGCACAATAGGGGATTATCAGTATCACCTTCATTCTGTAAAATTGTATTAGGGGGCTCAAGGTAAATTTACAATATTTTTCTTAATGATTCTGGCCTGGGAAGCTAGCATCTTCATCTTGCTCCTTAGAATTGCCATTCTAGAAGCGTCCGTGAGGCTGTTAACACACATGCACAAGTAATTCATTAAACTCATCTGCAAAAGCTTTACACCATTCATGTACCGGGAACCATTTTTCTTTCCTTTAGGGCCCCCTGATTTCAGAATCCGAATGCAGGATTTTTCAATATTGATCTTCAATCATATTCATGTACATAGGCTTGCAGAGCAGTTATCTTTGTAATCCGACCGGTGTCTGATCAATAAGAACCAAGTTGTCTGTGTAAAAAAGCCTATCCAAAGAAGAGCCAGCCAACTTCGGAGGGAAGCTTCTTATGTTCATTAATGCCTTATTAATGTCAGATATAAACAGGTTGAAGAGGGCAGGGGCTAGGGACCTCATCGTTGGAATTGAGTTAGAAAGCAAACGTTTCACATCCAGTTTTACTTGCAACGAGATCTCAGAGTAGAGGTCTTTGATGGCTTCTAGCAGATCTTCTGGACAATTCCATTCCTCCAATTTAGACCATAATGTATTACCGTCCATTGTATCGAAGGCCTGGGCAAGGTCTATGAAGGCTAGATGGATCTTAGTGCCTTTCTTCTCTTTGTAGGTTTTTTTAGAATGTTTAACAGAAAAACATTGAGAGCCGTGCCCACTCCTTTCACAAAGCCAAATTGTTTGATGTTGTAGTGAACCCGTTCCATGCTCCAGTTCGTGAGACCTTGTAATATAAGAGGCAAATATCTTCCCTGCCACATTCAGCAGGGCGACTGGCCTATAGTTGGAAGGAATAGTCCTGTCTCCCTTTTTAAAAATGGGGACAATTATTGATGTTTTCCATGAGGCAGGTACGTTCTTGACTTTAATATAATCAAAAAGGACCCACAGAAAAGATGCCCACAACTCTGGATTCTTTTTAAGCATAGCATTGGATATCCCAACGCTATGCCCTGGAGCCCTGGGCCCTGGGCCCTGGAGTTGCTAACTTTGAGACGGAGGATCTCCTCTGTCGGTGTATTAAAATTCCAACCCCAACGCCTTACGGAACATCTTTTTTTTCCAAAATGGGTTCCGCCGTCTGACAGAGTGTCAGTGTTCTTCCCAGTTGCTGGCCGATACTGCCTCCTTGGGGGAGTTAACACAGTTCATCCACTGCCAAACCTGGGACGTGTTTTTAGCCTCAATGCACTTTAGCATATTTTCAGCATCTTGCTGCATGAGCACATGTTTATGTGCACATATCCAATTGCGATAGATCTGCTTGGGTTTCCTGCAACTCACGAGTGCTTCAAACGAGCACCGTTTTCTTTAAACGCCTCAATTTACAGTTTAAGCATTTCTTCTTAGCAGCTACTAATTTGTTGGAACTGTGCACAGGTGTAAATGATTGTCTTGAAAAAAAAAATGTCTGCTCAACAAATTCCCACATCAATTGGCAATAGTCCATAGCGGGTTCCACAGACGAGGATTGGTCCGTATATACTTGATTTTCCAATCTCCTAGTCAAGAGATCAATTCTTCACGCCTTGATAACGAGTCAATTTCTCCCCGTGGTTACATTCAGGGGCGTACAGGTAGTAGGTAGGGCTTCCTGTAGTCTGTGCCAAGCAAACCAGTTTCAACATCCTATGATCACTCTGATTTGTAGTTATAACCTTAACTGTTGCAAATGTCCCAACATGTTATCAGAGGCAAAGAAATTATCTAGTGTTTTTCGTCCAGACCTTTGAGCATATGGATGTTCCTAAGTAGCAGATCCTCAAGTCACCGTAGGCCACTAAGTTAAGCTTCCGTTGTTACCGGAGTAGCATCTTCAATCAAATATTTCTGTTTGTTGAAGCAGTGTATATTTTTTTCAAAGAATCTTTTTATTGAAGTTTTATCAACACATAAGAGCATCACTAGACATCATTCAGATCATCCTGAAACAGAGTGAACTAAATCAGAACCAAACAATAACGGTAACAAAGTGAGTCTGGGGGGTGGGGGGAAGGGGGGTCATAAGGCCAAACCGGGGGGCAGCCTCAATTCGTAGTGAATTATGTTAGGGGTCGCTACGAAGATCAAGGCTCCCGGCATCATGATTATGGAATCTATTGGATCAAACTGGGTATATGGGGCAGAGTTCCGCTTTATTCCAGGGTCTCCGATTCAGTGGATGGTCTGTGGGTGCTGCTTGCAGGGGTTCCGCCGTCAATAGTCGTATTTTGCCAACCAATGAAGGGACAGAGGTTGTCTCACCACTCCCGGGAATTGTTGTGCGTCATCCAAAAAGGGTGCCGAGGTGCTGTAGAATTTGCTTCTGTTTCCGAAGCAGAAGGCGGTTATTTCTTCTGCGACTGCTATGTCCCAACCCTTTGTCCACCACATGGGGACTGCTGGGGCTTCAGGATGTTTCCACAGTCTTGCTATCGAGATTTTTGCTGCTCTGAGTAAGTGAGAACATAGCTCCGCTAGTCAACCAGACATTGGGAAATGGCCATCGCCTGTGCCACCCAGTAGGACTATTCCTGGGTCCCACAGGATCTATAGGCCTATGATTAGCTTGATTTTCTCTAGTATTTCATTCCAGAACTGCATGGTTTTCGGACAGGACCAGAGCAAGTGAAACAACGTGTGAGTAGCTGAGCAGCCTCGCCAGCATTGCGATGAGATTGCTGGGTTGCATTTGTTTAGGGTCTCCAGCGTCAAATACCATCTATAACACACTTTGATCGCTCCCTATTTGTTAGTGACACACTTCGAGCTCTTGTGGATTTGTGTCCAGGTGCGGTTCCATTCCTCCATACCCAATTCTTTACCTATGTCCTTTTCTCATTTCTGCATGTAGGCTTCCTTCTTGTTGGATCCATGTAAAGACTGGAGGGGGGTATCTGTACTCCTGCTCCCTATATGGCTGAGTCGAGGCACAGAGCACTCCAGCCAAGATTCTCTATTGTTGGTAGCAATGGACAAGCAATTAAGGCTTAGCTCTCAGGAGGTGAGGCGGGCTGGTTCTTAAGTACAGTGTAGTCTGTACGGCAGACTCCTGTGCATTGCCCTTAGGGACCACTACACACAATTAAGACTACAAGTGGTAATACAAGTTCACCTTTGGTACAAGCCTGTACTACACTGTTAAAATGGTAGCATTAGCGGAGCAGCCAGACGTATCTCAAGAGTAAATGAGCAGTAGTAGAGATTACACAAAGGACCACAATTACTGTGACTCAAGCAAACACTGACTCAAGGTTGCAGGTAAAAAATAGAAGTACATTTCTTTTAAACCATCTGTTCACAAAACACTTCTTCTATAAATTCAAAACCACACGTAAAATACACTACACACCACCAATTCCACTTGTTCCAGCAAATTCAAGTTAAGTAAATTAGGATTTGACAGACCGGTGTTGCGATACTAACGCGTACCCGCTAAAAGAAATGCTCGAAGTTAAAACACACTTAGTACTTTAGAATTTCAAACAAGGGAAAAGTGGATAAAATCACAGGCAATACTTTTGTCAAGTCAAGGGAATCGGAGGACTCATTCAAGGATACAGATTAAAGTCAATAGGCCTGCACCAGTGTCAATGGAGCAGATGCTCAGTTGCCGAGGATCACACGTTGAACAGTTTGAGATTCAAGATGCCAAGAGTACTTAGATATTGTCAGATGGAAGGAAAAGTTATAAGAGGGAAGGAAGAAGGAACAAATCTTCGAGGAGGAAAAGGGGTCACCCGATTCCAGATGGTCAGACGAAGAGAATGACCAAATGTGCACAGTATCTTATTCCGTTGGAGAAAAGCTGGTGCCACGGCCGTTGTTCCTGGTAGTTCCTGCAGACTCACGGTTCCTGCGGCTTCAGCCGTGGGGACAAGAAGGAGGACGTCTGGAGCGATCTGCACTACCCAGGGATGGGGCCAGCAGCAGCAAAAAAGACAACGATGAATAAAAGTTGTGCTCCTTTAAATCAGGAGAGGGCTCTTCTGATGGCTTTCTGGACCACTACAACACAGCAGTGATTTCGACCCAGGAGAGGATTCTCTGACTGAAGAAAGGGTGAGCTTGTTGATCCCACCAGGCTCAAGGGAAGAAGACTCCGGACTGGATCTTCTCTTGTCGTTGAAGGGTAGATAGCTCAGGACTGCAGCAGGACTTCACCGGGACTCGGGGTTGCAGCAGCCGTCTTCTTCTCAGCTTCTCTTCGGTTCTTTGACAGACTTAACTTTCTCCAGCGGGACAAATCAGTCATCGCTGATGAGCGAGGGTGTCCTTTGTTCAAAGTTTTCTTAGTCAAAGGAGCACTGCGGGTCCGGTGGTCGACGATGATGGACTTCAATGTCCGAGCGCTTTGCTTCGTGATTCTGCGGCTGTCCCCGTCTCCGGGCGGCAGCTTTTCGAGGGTCTGACATACAGGGAGCTTTGGCAAAGATCAGCTGGCGCATGATGGTCCCTCGTAGCTTGGGAAGAGGTCTCCTAACCAGGTCCTCTCTTGGATCAGGTCCTTGAAGGCACAGCGGCTTTCAAATTGGCGAAGGACAGCAGCAGTAATTCTTCTTCCAGTGGGCTTCAAGGTTAAGCATCAAGTATCGACTTCAGCTTCTGAACGATTTCCATCAGTGAGAGGTCCCCAGATATACTGTTTGGTCTCTCCTTCACTCTGCTGGGTCACATTCAGGCAACCAATCATCCAGCAGGGCATTCATGCAGGTAGACAGCCAATCGGGCTCACAGTGCATTCAGGCTATTCTCCTCCCTCCAGACACTCGCAACAAGGAATGTGTATTGGGACAAGTACCCAGCCATTCAGCACTTCACACTGCATTCATACCAGTTTCGGCCAGGGATATCTCAGTCTTTGCGTCACATACCATAAACCAGACACCCATAACACGAAGTGCATATTGGACACACTCCATTCACCCAGGTCCCACCCCAAAGGTGTACCCACAACATACAGTCGCTGAGAAGGCTCCAGCCAGTCTGGCCTGGACTTCCCCACAATACCATGTTTGGAACTTCCACCCAACAGCCAGACAGGAGGAAGAGGCAGAGTCAGGGCTCCCCAGGACTTTGGGAAAAACAAGATAACGGGCAATAGAAAGCAAGAGGCCATAGGGGCCATCTTGTCTCCTATCAGAAATCAACTGATTTGAATAGCAGGGCCTTGGCATCCCCAAAATGGAGCATACTCAGAGCACCTGTCCAATTCAGCATGGAGCTGCCACCACCCATGCCCTGCTCTGTGGGCCACACACAGGTGCCCAAAAAAAACCAAAAAACCACTAGGGGTACAGGCTTGTACCCCAACCAATGGGTGCCATAAGGGTATCCCAGGGGTCTGTACACCAAACCAAAAAAGAGGAAGAGCTGCACTGCCAGGAGTCCCACATGGACTCCTGGCCAGAAGATAACACAGAACATACACGAAAAAGGACTACAGAACAAGGACAGGGAGGCCCTGTCCCTCCAATGCATTTCCAGCATGACAGTCGCCCCACCAGACTGAGGTTAGGGCGTCTAATCTCCCACGAGATTGACACCCTCATCCAGGCAGTCAACATACCTTCTGAAAATGCCATCTGCATTATCGTGACTCTTCCCTGGTCTATGCTCAATGGTGAAGTCTAGCCCTTGCAGGCTAATGGACCACCGGAGCAGTTTTGTTTTTCACCCTTCATCTGCATAAGTCACTTCAGGGGCTTATGATCTGTTTGGACCTTGACGGTAGATCCCGTAAGGTAGGGCCTAAAACGCCTAAGGCTCCAAACTATACTGAAACATTCCTTTTCAACAGCAGCCCACCTAAGTTCTCTACTGATGAACATGATCAAATGTTCCCTCCCTTGTCATCTAACTGGGACAAGAAAGCTCCAATTCCGGTGTCGCAGGCATCAGTCTGGACAGTAAAGGGTTTGCTGTAATCAGGCGCACACAACACATGTGCCCTACACAGACTTTCCTTCAAGCCCATAAAAGCCTTCCGAAAGTCTTCTAATTAAACTTCCTTGGTTATTTGGGCGAAGCCAGAGCTGTCATAGGGACAGCTATGGTTCCATAGTCCGCCATGAAGTTACGGTAATACCCAGTGAGGCCCAAAAAGGCTCTCACCTGGCTTTGAGTAGTGGGAGTCTGCCAGTCATGAACATCCTGTACATTGCTGGGTAGAGGCTGGATTCGACCCCCTCCTACCTCATGACCAAGATAAGAGACTTTCCCCTGAGCTATCTGGCACTTGGTGGCCTTGATAGTGAGGTTTGCCCTTTTCAAGACCCGCAACACCTTATACAGATGAGTCAAATGCTCTTCCCAGGTGGAACTGTAGACAGCAATGTCGTCTAGGTAGACCACACAAAAGGTCTCCAGCCCACAAAGCAAATGATTGACTAATCTCTGGAAGGTGGCAGGTACATTTTTCAACCAAAAAAGGCATGACTGTAATCTGGTAGAGCTCCTCGGGTGTTGAAAATGCAGTCTTTTCCTTGGCATGGCCCGTCAGAGCTATTTGCCAAAAGCCTGAGGTAAGGTCAAAGGTGCTCACAAATTTGGCAGCACCTATCCTGTCCACGAGCTCATAAGCCCTGGGCAATGGGTTCGCGTCAGTTTTGGTGACGGCATTGACCCATCTGTTGTCCACACAGAACAGCCAATCCTTGGTACCTGCCTGGGAACTTGCCTTGTCAATTTCGTGCCTGCACCACGGGGTGAGGCCTGGTATCAGTGAGAAGAGCGGCGCATACTGCTGGGGCAAAGCCCTGCAGGCCCTCTGCTGCTCTGGTGTCAGATCGGGAGAGAGATGCACTCCCTCCACTGAGCTGGATGTCCAAAGAACAACTCAAAGGGGCTGAAAGCAACACCCCCTGGAGGTACTTCTCTGTAAGCGAACATCAGGCATGGCAGGAGGAGATCCCATTTCCTCCTTAGGGGCT
Source organism: Ambystoma mexicanum (assembly GCF_040938575.1). Lineage (NCBI taxonomy): Eukaryota > Metazoa > Chordata > Amphibia > Caudata > Ambystomatidae > Ambystoma > Ambystoma mexicanum. The sequence goes on from NC_090936.1 coordinate 875,999,105, forward strand.
CTTCCAAAGCACCCAGCATGCCCTTGAGAGTTTTATTAAATCTCTCAACCAGACTATTGTTCTGGGGATGGTAAGAGGTGGAGAACTTGTAGGTTCCCCCGCACTCTTTCCACATCGTTTACATGTAACTCGACATGAAGTTGGATCCTCTATTAGAGACAACCTCCTTAGGGAATCCAACTCTGGTAAAAATGCCCAGGAGAGCCCTGGCAACCACCTTGGCCGTAACCGTCCGAAGGGGTATAGCCTCAGGGTACCTGGTGGCATGATCTACCAAGACCAGGATGAACCGATGTCCACCTGAAGTGGGAGGGTCAACAGGACCGACAATGTCAATGCCCACCCTCTCAAATGGTGTGTCAACCACTGGCAACGGCTGCAGTGGGGCAAGGACACTGCCTCCAGTCTTGCCAGACAACTGACAAGTGGGGCAGGTCCTGCAGTGGGACTCCACTTCTACTCCCATCCGGGGCCAGTAGAAATAGGCAGAGAGCCTCTGCTTAGTCTTCTTGGTACCAAGATGACCAGCTAAGGGCACCTCATGCGCCAACTGCAGCAGGAAGGGCCTGTAAACCTGGGGTACCACCAAGCTCTTGAGGGCACCAGGTTCAGGCTTAGTGGGCTCACTAACAAGGAGCTCACCCCCTCCCAGTATATCTGGAATAATCTAGGCACTTCCCCTTGGGCCAGGGCCTGTTTCCTCAGACCCACGAGAGAGTGGCACTCTCTCTGACCCTTACAGAAGTCTCCCCTAGAAAGCCGCCTTCAGTCAGCAGGCATTGAAGGTCGGGGTGATCCTCTGAGTTGAGCACCTCTCCCACAGGAGGGTCTTCTGCCTCTTTTCCCTCAGGAGTTGAGTTTGGGTTTACCACTGGACCCAGCCCGTCCGGAGCATGAATCCCAGTGGGTGCTGCTGAAGCAGCAGGAAGAGAAGGAGTCCCCCTCACAGAGGCGGCCTACTTACTCTTCTGTCTTCTTCCCTTGGGTTTCCCAGTCGGCTTGTGCACCGCACTCACAGCCGGACCCGGTGTGACCTGTGATCGGGTGACTGCCGCAGCAGCCATTGGTAGACCATCCACGATCATCCCTATTTCCACCAAATCATTGCCTAACAAAATGTTAGCGGGCACGTTGTCCTGAACCAGGACAGGCAGCTTTGCTGTCTTGTCTCCAATTGTAATGTTGACTAAGCCTACAGGCGATAATTTGGGAGGCCCACCAGCTAACCAGGTATTTCTCAGAGGAGCACCTACATAGTCCTCTGGCTTGAGCAGGGCCCTGTCCACCACTGTCATGCTTGCCCCAGTGTCTCTCAAACCAGTGGAAGGCTGACCATTCAAGAGGACACTTCTCAAAAACCTACGGGTGTCCTGTGGGATTGTAGCCAGTACTTCTGCGTACTGGTCCCAGGCCCCAAGGGACACTAGGGAAATCTCTACAGGAGCACCAAATGCGATTCCTGTAGAGGAAGGAGGGGAGGACAGTGGCCTCCACCTCTGGCATGGGGTAAGGGTAGGTCAGGCTGACAGCCTGGACTCCAAGTGCCTTACCTTTACACTTGGGGTAACCCTTCTTGTGGTCCAGAGCCCAACAGTCCCAACAAATGCCAGGAATGTGAGGCATAATACTGGAGCCACTGGGAGCCTGCTTTGCAGCAGGAGGACCACTACTCTTACTCACTCTCACATAGGATTTATCCCCACGAGATTGTTGGGTCTTAGGAGAGGAAGGTTTTGGTTTACCCGACTGTGCCTGCTTTCGGGACTCCTCAGCCTGCTCTACCTGTACAGACCCTGTTCCACACACAAGGATCCTTTTAATCTGACATGCTAAGAGAGAGAGAGGGCATTTTATGAAGAATTTAGCTGTGATATTTTGTTGCAAAGTAAAATGTTTTTCTTCATACGGCTTGGAGTGAAGTTCTTTGTTATTTCACAGATCTTGCCTGGCATAGCCTGTCATTCAGTGAGAAATGCCCCCTTTTGATGGAGCACAACCTGAATGTGAATGGACCTAGCTGGGTCTCACCGGATCAGACCTGTGTACTGTTGAGCAGATGAAAAAGTGAATCATGGCACAGTCATTTTAAAAGGCAGAACATTTCCTTTTTTAGTGAAAAGCTTTGGGCTGGCAGCCTAGCAGTGCTGCCTTTGAATTCTTCTCTTTTTGGTGCAAATGGACCTTTCTCTGGAGCCACTGAAGAAAATACTGGCAACAATTCTCGGGGTATTTGGTGTTTCACTTTGCCCCATGTGTGGCTGGTAAGACAGCGCAGACATTATTTTGGTGACTGCAAAATGCAGTTTTAAGGCAAGGCGCCAGCGCAGCCATTCTGCTGGTGACTGCTGAGATGTGGTTTGATGATGTAGGGGAGTTCTGCTTGGCGGTAGATGTATCCCACAGATCCCCTGCCCCAACTTTCCTGAGACTTCTTGTTGAGGGAAAGTAGGGCAAAGTGTGGTTCATCGGGCAGAGTTATTTTTTTCCCACCAGGTAGCGGTACGTCACGATCCTCCCGCTGTCTTTCGTTGGCGTGTGGAGCGACACCCCCTTTCCGGGTCCCAGGGGAAGTCCTCATTGTCTACAAAGAAATGGAATTAGTACTCACTAGTGAATAAATAAAGACAGGTTACAACTTTTTCCCACCGACTGTCTTCCCGGAAGGTTGACATCAGTGGGACACATATACATTACGTTTATTACAGTATTCAAACAATATCAGCAGATAATTCCTTAACAAGTCAAAGATAGCTATTTTTATGCCATGGTTATGTGAGGCACTTTTGCAATTATAATGAAGAAAAGTACTCCATGTTAGATAGATATACCTATGGACCTACCTGTTCTATTCTGGTTCTCATTCTCCAGGTGTCTCCTCTATTTGACTTTCTCTTGGCCCCTCAATCAGCTGCAAAGTGTGTCTGGGGTGACAACTTTAACTGATTAATGTGGACCCATTTCTCTTCTGTGAGCTCTCCTTTGAGGATGCAGATTCTGTAGGCGACAGGTGAAATTTTATCTACAATTTCAAAAGGACCGCGCCAGGAGAGGAGACATTTTAGCTCCTTAGTCTGGTTCCTTTGAAAATTGTACAAGTAGACCTGGTCTCCTACTTGGTATTCTTTATGGTTGTTATTAAGTCATATTGAGTCTTCATCCCCTGTGCTGATTTTTCAAGATTCCGCTGAGCATACGCAAAAGCATACTGAAGGTGTTTTCTTAGATTCTCAACATACTCATGTGTTGTGAAGGCGTTTATCAGTGTCTGCTCTTGTGTTCTATAGAGCAGATGCTGGAGGTAGCACCATCCTTCGTCCAGTCATTCGCTCAAATGGAGACATCTTGGTCGCAGAAGATATAGATCTGATGGCCATCAGGACAAGCGGTAATCGGATGTCCCAACTTGGCCTAGAATCTGCCAAACATTTTTAGAATGCTCACAATTTTTTTTATTGTACCTCTCAACTCCCCCATTCGCTGGTGAAGTGACTTCCTCTGTCTGACTCAATCCTTTGGGGTAGGCCAAAATGCAAGAAGATGCGATTGATCATCAGGGGAGCGGCTGTTTCTGCCTTGCAATTTGGGGCCGGGAGACATTCCACCCATTTGGTAAACAAGCATGTTACGGGTAACATGTACTTGTTCCCCCCCCAGAGGAGCGAATCACAGGCCCGATGAAATCTACTTGTAAATCTGACCAAGGCAGTGTCATCCACCTCTTCTGAAGGGGAGCTCGGTGTGTGAGTGAACTTGGCTGAAATTGTTCACACACAAGACACCCCGTCCAATACTGGTCGAGGTCCTGCCCCATGTGTGGCCAGTATGCAACCTCCCGCAAGATTTCTAGAGTAGTGTGAAACCCCTGTTGACCGGCTGTGGCCTCGTCATTGGCGTGACTTAGCATCAGGCTCTGGAATGAGGTAGGTACCACCCACTGGTCACATTCATAGATGGATTGGATCTCCTTACCAACAAACTGTCTTGGAATCGGAACATTTTGGGACACTTCATCAACACCCAGAGGTCCTCTTTCCCAATGTAATCGGTATCCATCAGGGGAAAGTTCTCGTTCTCAGGGTCTTTAATGTGTTGATAGAATTTCCCAATAATCGGATTCCCTTTCTGTGCCATGATTAAATCAGCACCCGGGGTCTCCTTCCTCCACTGGGCAGTTCAGAGTTCATTGTGAGCATTTGTCTGGGACCTAGTGACAGCAATGACCTGGATTTCAACCAACAGGGACTCGATCTCAGGGAGATTCCCCTGGATGGCTCTGGTTTTGGCCAGCTGATCAGCTAGGTCATTTCCAGTTTTGTCTGGCCCCTCTATTCTGGAATGACCCTTAATCTTTTTCCAATAGATGGTCATCCCATTAGAGGTGACCAGATCATCAATATTTTGTATTAGCTTGCCATGTTTAAGTGGTTTGTTATTAGCACACAGCATGCCTCTGGTTTTCCAATTAACCAGGTGCTCCACAAACCCGTTCCGAACATAATCTGAGTCGTGATTATGACCAGTTTGTCGAGTTGGTGTTGGACGGCAGTGAGGATGGCCTAGTGAACTGCCATCAACTCTGCCACCTGACTACTGTGGGGACCAATTTTGTACCCAGCTGAGGGTTCTGGGGCATCATTCATGCAGGCATTCCCAACTCCGGCCACCAGTTCCTTTTCCGTGTTGTTGTCAACATGGTAGGAGCACCCGTCCACATAAACTGTGGGCATCCCCTCGCACTGGTCTTCATAGACCTTGTGCGGGGAATTCAGGTACGCCTCCATGTTGTCCTGGGATTTGAGACTTTCGTCCTCGAGACTCTTCTTGTTTTGGCTATATCTGACCTCCACAGGAAAGCCTTGCATTGACAGAATCCAGGAAGTAATTCTGGAATTACTCACATTTCCGGCCCGGATTCTGTCACTTTGGAGGTATTGCAAAGACAAGTGTGGAGTCTCCACTGTGATGTGCTCCCCCTAGATGAACGGCCGGTAATTTTTCAATGCCCACAACGTTGCCAGGAGTGCCTTGTCACAATCATTGAATTGTTCCTCCACAGAGGATAAAGTCTTGCTTGCATAGGAGATTACTTTATTGACCTTGTCATGCTTTTGATATAATACTGCTGTCAAGCATGTATTCGAGAACCCTGTCTCCAAGAAGAACTCCTTGTTTTTGACAGGGTAAGCTAGACAAGGCGCTTGTGAGAGACTTCTTTTGAGTTGTTTTACTGCCTCAGCTTGTTCTAGACCCCACTCCCACTTGACCCCCCCCCCTTCAACAGATGGATCAGGGGTCTTGTGACCTCTGCATAATCCTCAATGAACGTCTTACTGTAATTAGTCAGGCCAAGGAGGCTTCTTAGCTCACGCAGAGTTGTGGGGTCTTTCAGTTTTAGTAGTGCTTCCACTTTCTTCTCCTGGGGACAGAGATCCTCAGGAGTTAGTTCATGTCCCAAGAAGTTGACAGTTCCTGCACCACTGTGCCTTCTGGAAGGACAGTTTTGCTCCGGCAACCCTCAACTGGGCCAGAACATAACAAATTTCTGCTATGTGTTCCTCCACAGTTGAGTTTTTTATCAGGACATCATCCATATAGGCCAGGTTACCCCTTTCACCCGAGTCGGGCATGGTCTTGTGTAGGAAGATGTTGAATTTATTGCCGGAGTTTATGTATCCGAAGGGAGTCCGGGTCCATGTGTACTGCTGCCCCCGAAGATAAAGTCCAGCTTATATTGGTCCTCCCTACTGATGGGCACAGTCCAGTATCTATTTGTCAGGTCAATAGCGGTGTATACCTTTGACCCTCGGATCTGGGCCAGCCATTGGTCAATGTAGGGAAGAGGCCATCGGGACATGTGGACCCTTTTATTCAGCTCCATAAGGTCTCTGCAAAGTCTTCACTGGCCATTTGATTTTAAAATCCCCAGCACTGCATTATTAAAGGTGCTCTGGACTGGACGAATTATCCCACGGGACTCTAGGTTTTTTATTATTTCCGTCAGGGACTCCATGGATGCGACAGGCAAGCGATATTGCTTCACAAACACAGGAGTCATTCCAGGGTCCGTGGGAATTGTGGTGGTATGGATCTCGGTGCGACCAAAGTCGTACGAGTCCACAGCAGAGATATCTTGGAAATCTAAGAACACCTGTTTCAACTTTTGCTTTTGCTCCTCAGTCTCACAGGCATCAGCTAGGTTGACCCGCTTTTCAACCATTTACCTGAAGCCTGGAAAGACTTCAGGTGTTGCTATCTAAGCGGCCTCCTCCAGCTGGGTGGAGAGGTCTCTGGTTAGAGTATTGACCTGGACCGAGGGTTTCAGGTAGGAGAGGCAGTCATTGTGGACCTGGAATATCGCCTCATCCTGCCTGATGTCACAGGTCACCTCTTTCTCCCTGTAAGGGCAGGAAGAGTCCAATAGGAAATTCCCCCTTGCCGGGTGAAGATCCTGTCTGGTGGTATGTCACCATCATTGGGGATTGGTCTATCAGTTCATTGTCTAGATCCATGGAAAAATTTCAGTCATCAACCGCCATTCCAATAATGGTGCTTGCCGCCAGAATGACGCTCCTAAGGTATTGATGTTATCCATCAATATTGGAATGGTGTTGTGTTCTGCATGGACTAATGGTGTTGGGTTTAACCCCAACCCCTGCTATTGGAGATGGGCATGGGCATTGAGATGTACATAGGCGTCAGAATTTTGCAGTTTCTGTCCTCTTAATTTTTAATTTAAGTGCAAATTGTCGAGTCTGTCCTGGGATGGTGACCTCCTCTCCAATTTGAACTTCAACTGCTTACGGCAGCAATTGGGCTGACCAAAATGCTTTTTCAGAATCACCAAAGCCCATGGGATTGACCCCTAGTCAGGACCAGGCCTTGTAATTTATAAGGTCCAAATTAATTGCAATCCCATTGAGAATGTCACTGCCTAAATAAGATGCAGCAGGGACATTTCGCACAACCCAACAATTATGCTCTATGCTTTTATCACCTATAGAAATTTTGCGCATACACCTGTTAGGCAGGAGATGTTTGGAATTGGGAGTTTCCAGGCCCATTTCAATGTGGGAATGGTTGTATCTTTTGGGAGTTTTCTAAACATGGCTTCGCTGATGAAGCTCTTTCTGTTGTTCAAGCACACTCTGGCGAGAACAGACTCCTTCCCCTCATTTAACTGAACAGGGAGGAACGGCTGTTCTGTGATTTTCTGAAGGTCAGCTGGTTTTTCATCACTTTTGACTATGGAATTGAGATTTTCAGATTGTGAATTGTTTTAAAATGTCAACGTATTTCCCTCCAGGAACCCCGTCAGGCAGCAACACGTACCCCCACATCTCTCAAACTCACCCTGCAAGAACTTCCGGATCAGGGAAGAATTTCTGCCTTATATAAGCGCTTCCCCTAGGTGACTTTCTTGCCTCCAAAAAGCGAAGTATGGCGCAGTGGGAGGCAGACCTGGGGCACCCAATGACAGACCAAAATTGGGTTGACATATGGACGCAAGCCCACTCATCCTCCTCCTGCATTACTAATAGGGAATGCGCATACAAACTCTTACTGTGCTGCTATTACACCCCCCCCGCAACTCCACTACATGAACCAGGCCCTGGATCCCGCCTTCTGGAGACTCTGCGGTCAACCAGGTTCCTTTTTCACATGTGGTGGTCATGCCCGGAAGTACAACTCTTCTGGAAGCACTGCTTAACCACTATTGAAAACATCACCCAAGCAGTAATCCCACTGGAACCTGAACCCATCCTCCTGGGGGCCCCGATCCCAGGGAGCTACCCAAGATCTGGGAGGAAAGCCAAACTATTGACTCAAGGTTTGCTGGCGGCGAGAATTGTGGTCGCCCGCACTTGGAAATCGGCTGAAGGACCCCTCATGACACTGTGGTGGGGAAAGATGTGGGACATCCTGATTGTGGAGAAGGTAACTGCAGCCAGAGTCGGACTCCTGCACCGCTTTCAGGACATCTGGGCCCCATTCCTGGATTACGATAGGAAATTCCCAGCTTTAACTTATAAACCCCGTAACGCCGGGAGGATCCTGGACGTGGTGGAAGCTTCGCAGGGGGAGGAGGGAGCCAAAGCAGAAACGGGACCCTCGAACTTCTAGGACTTCACTGTGGTGGGAACGCGGGGAGAAGAGTGTAGGGAGGGATCTGGGATGTATGGTAAGCTGGATAATATGCAATGATGATATTTAATCTGTTGTCACTCTGCTCTGACTTAAATAAACACAGTTTAAAAAAATAAAAATGACTGTAGTACCAAAATGGGCAGTGCCTGGAAGTAATGGAGTAGCCTGGGAAGCGTAACCATTTTATCGTGGCTATCTCTCCAGCCACAAGATGCACATAGGAGTCTACTTATTTAAGTCTATTTTCATCTGGCAAACCATTGCCAGGTAAGTTGCCTCATATAGTGCCGTTATAGAGTTAGGTATGTTCACTCCCAGATAGGTAATGACGCCCTTGTCCATTTTAAACAGTGACACCAGTGGTAGAACCGCCTCCTATGTCTTTGAAATCCCCAGGCTCAACCGCTCTGATTTGGACATGTTCATCTTCAGCCCCGCCACTTTTTCCATAGCAGATAGTTCCTTTATCAGAGCAGGAATAGAGGTTTCTGGCTCAGTCACGGTCATCATCATGTCATCGGCGAATGCCGTTATTTTCTGTCCTCTCCACCCCCAAATATTATGCCCTGAATGTTCTGGTTTTGTCTAATTGTCGCTAGTAAAGGTTCTAAATAAATCGCGCAGAGGAGCGGGGACAAGGGGCAACCCTGCCTCGTCCCTCTTGCTATTTGAACACGGTCCAATAGTTGCAAGTTAATGGATAACTGCATATGTAATTTGCCCTAACCATGCGAATAAATCTGGGGCCTTCCTTTTCCGCGTCGAGTGATATCAGTACCACCGGGACTTGCCAAATGGCCGTCTTTTCTATTAAATGTGTCAATTTCCTGATGTCCCATGTTTGCCACACTTTTATGAAACCGGACTGGTCAGCCACAATGAGATCCGGAAGAAGGGGCGACAGCCTAGCTAGCCGCCAGTATACCTATATAGATCTTGGCGTCCAGATTTGGTAAAGCCTTGGGCTGGTACGACCTGCAGGTCGTTGGGTCCTTTTTTGGTTTGCCAAAGACAACCACTTTCGCTTCTGCCATAGAGTGGGTTATGTCACCTCTATACTCTATTGAGTTAAAAAGGCGCATGAGCTTAGGGCTCAGTTGCCTTTGATACTTTTGGTAGAAGCATGCCGGGAAACAGGCTGGTCCCGGCAAATTATTTATTGGTAAAATTTTTATTACTGCTTCTACTTCCTCCTCCGTAATGTCCTCTTCTAATCAGTCTCTCTCGTGGGGTGCAAGTTTCTGCATAGGTAGGCTTCTAAAGAAATGTTCCACTGCCTGTTGATCAGGTTTGTCAGATGCGTATAGATCCCTGTATAACCTCTCAAAGGAGCCGATTATCGTGCTTGTGTCTGTGGCCATCATTCCGTCCTGTTGCTTTATAGCCGCTATTGTACGTTTTGCTAATGCCCTTCTCACTTGTCTGGCCAGGAGCCTATCCGCTCTATTAGCGCTTACATAGTAGCGTTACCTTAGGTTCAGCAGGGATCTATCCGCATTGCGTGTATGCAATACGTCTAAATGTTTATTAATCGCTTTCACTTTTGTTATATGTATTTTTATTCTTTTTCTCCGACAAGGATTGCATAGCGTCCCGCAGTTGGCACTCAGTGGATTTCCATTGCTACCTTTAGTTTCCTCTTTTGGACTTGGAGTGCTATTATCTCCCGCCTCATTACCGCCTTGAATGCCCCCCAGGGCCCTTCCTGCGAGACTTCATCAATCTCATTATTTAGAAAGTAATTGTCTTTTTTTGAAAAAATTATTTCTCTTACCATTTTTACAACATTTACTCGCTGTACCGCTGCCCCCCCCCCGCACCCTCGACCACCCTCCACCCCCTTCCTTGGTCCCGCAGTGTCTCCATGGAAAAGTCTTGTGTGACATCTTTTCTCAATTTTTTATCTGGTTCCGGCACCCTACTCCCCTGCAATCATCTTATGTCCAATGATCTCAAGTTTTGTGGACACCATTGGAGCATGTAGTCCAGCAACTGTCCGCAATCTGTCTGAAATGTTCCTGCATCACCTTGTAGCCGGTAGGTAATCCACTCCAGCTCTACTACGTCCCATATTTTACATGTCCATTCAAACTTTGTCGGTGGGGCTTTTTGTTACCAGTTCTTTGCTATTCCCTGCCAAGTGGTCATCAGTTGAGACATCACAACTCTCTTTCGGGGTTTTGAGACTGCATTCCATTCTGGGTCTAGGAGTCTGCATACATTTCCTTCTATGGAGAATTCTGGCACTGTGTTCTTTATCTGAGTGATCACTTCTTCCCAGAATTCCCTTATCTTGGGGGCAATCACACCATACGTGCATCCAGTCCCCTATCCCCTTACAGCTCCTCCAACATTCTTGGGAAGTTGTTTTATACATTCTATGGAGTCGTTCGGGTGTATAATGCCATTGTAACATCTTATACCAGGCTTCCCTTAATTGTATCGACCTAATTAACTTCTGGATATTCCTCCATAGGTCCTCCCACGTTCCCATTCCATCTCTGACCTTGTTGTGCCCTCCCATGCCGCCTGATATGGCAATTTCTCCCTTTCTGAGCAGCCCTGAAGGATTGCGTAAATGCTTGAGGTTAGGTGTTTGTCTTCAGAGTGTGTGGTTATATATTTTTCAAATTCCATCAATTGTCGTGTGGCTGCTTTTGGTATCTCTGGTTGCTTCAACCAGTGTCTTAGTTGTATGTATTCATATCTTTCAGCTTCTGTCGCACCCAATTGGCTTTTGCAGTCGTCGAATGTCGCTATCTCTGCCTCCCCCACCATGTCTGCCACCTTTGTGCACCCATGTCCGAATTTGCCTTTATCTAACCCTGTGAAGCTTGGGTTCTCGAACAGAGGGGTAAAGGGTGAGGGACGGGTTGAGAGATGCCCTTTTTTAAAACATTTATCCCAAATATTGCACGTAGTGCAAAGGATCCTACTGCATTGGGCACATGGGGGTCTATCATTCCCTGGTAGACATAGTAGTCCTGCCAGAGGGCCCCCCCATGACTGCTCGGTCCATCCTAGCCCATAACGTTTCCCTATTTTCTGCGAGCCATCCTCGTACTACTCTCAGTTGGGCCGCTTCATAGTACCTAAGCAAGTTGGGCAGTCCTAAACCTCTCCTCTGTTTCTGCACAATTAGCAGGTAATAGACCACCCGTGGATGTTTGTTATGACAGATAAATGTTGAAACCATCCGATTGATCTCTTTGAAGAATAACTGTGGGACTGCTATGGGGAGGGCCTGGAATGTATACAATAATCTTGGGCCCATTACCATCTTGACCGTCGTTATGTGCGCCAGCAAGGAGATTCGGAGTGGGGTCCATCGTAAGAAGTCCTCCAAAGTCTTCTTAATTAGCTCAGGGTAATAAGCTTTATACAAGGAAGACATCTTTTTTGTTAATGTGATCCCCAAGTAAGAGATTAGCCCCACTGCCACCTTAAACTGAGAATGCCTGCGTGTGGCTTCTGACTGTTCTCTTGGTAAACCCAACTCCATCAGTTCTGACTTGGTCATATTTATTTTCAGTCCCAAGATCTTCTCTTGGTCGACTAGAATTCTGACCAGGGATGGGATTTACTTCTCAGGTTCTGTTAACGTCAACAGCATGTCATCTGCATATGAAGCTGTCGTATGATTCTCACCGCCGAAAGGAATCCCTTTTATGTTGGGGTCAGCCCTAATTTAAGCAAGTAAGGGTTCTAGAAAGATAGCATACAAGTGGGGAGACAGGGGGCAACCCTGACTCGTACCTCGTTCCATTCGTATTGTATTAGAGGTTTGTGCGTTAATGGAAAGTCTAAGACAAATCTTTGTAATTGGCTTCCACCATGTGGCTGTAGTTGGGTCCGAACCCCATATGTTTCATTACTAGAAATAGGTACAGCCATTCCTCCATATCTAAGGCTTTCTCTGCATTTAGTGCTATCAAAACCGCTGGAATCTGCGTAATATCTGCTTTCTCAATCAGATGCGCAACTATTTGGATATTATCCCACGTTTGCCTACCAGTGATGAGGCCAATTGATCCTGACCCATGATTGATGGCAAAACGTGCTTGATTCCATCTGCCAAGATCCCGGTATATATTTTAGCATCTATGCTAAGTAGAGCTATGGTCGATATGATCCACAGTTTGTTAAATCTTTATTCAGTTTCCCGAAGAGCACAACCTTCGCTTCAGCCATAGAGCGCGTTATACCCCCCGTTTGGCTAAATGAGTTGAAGAATCATTTTGTTAGAAATGGTAACAGTTCTTTACTCATTATTTTATAAAAACAGTGCCGGGAAACCATCTGGTCCCGTTGCCTTATTACTTGGAAGGGATTTAATAGTCCTTGACATTTCTTCCGTAATAACTTTTTCAAGGATCTCCCTTATCTGCATGCAAAATTTTAGGAAGCTGGACCCCATCTAGAAATTCTTGTACGGTTTGTTGGTCCTGTCCCACTTTAGAATATAGCTGGGTATAAAATGTCGAGAAGGTGTCTATAATGTTTCCCATATATGTAACTAACATACTGTCTGCCTGTTTGATATGGTCTGTTATTTTTGCTTGCTTGCTGTTTTAGTAATCTCGCTAGCATTCGGTCTGCTTTGTTCGCCTTTACATAATACTTTTGTTTCAGATTCAACAGTGCTCTCTCTGCCCTGCCTGTTTGTAATAGATCAAATTGTCTCAAACAGTCTTTAACCCTGCTATAATGAGGCTTATTTTTCTTTTCTGCAAGTCTCCTCTCAGCCTCCGGGTTATTCCTCCATGTCTTGTTCTATCCTTTCCCTCACTTTTTTCTTTTGCGCGTTCAGGGAGATAATTTCACCTGAGAGCACTGCCTTAAGGGCGTCTCAAACTACATCTAGTAGGGTTCCGGATGTGTCGTTTAATTCAAAGTAGGTACTCATTTTCCCCTTCAGCATGTTACTCGTTACGTTGTCATACAATATTTCTCTCTGCATTTTCCAGGCCCATAACTGTCTCTGCGAGGAAATATGTTTAGTTGCACCCATATCGGGGCATGATCGGGTAAGGAAATAGCTTTGGTCCTTATTTCTACTAATGTCCCCAGTAGCCCTGGCATCCTCCATATGTAAAATTCTGGAGAAGGTTTGATGGATGTGTGAGAAGCATGTGTATCCTAGATCTTACCCCTTTTTCTTAATGTTAGGTCAGAGACTATCCTTCTTAGGGCTTTGGATGGGCCCACCCCCCTGTTTGACCCAGTATTACTCCTGTCTTTGTCTGGGTACCACGCTAGATTGAAGTCCTCTGTCAGGATGATTTCTCTAACCACTAACTTTTCCAGTTTGTCTAGGGCCTCATGTATGAAAGACTTTTGTCCCGTGTTGGGGGCATACAGGGTACCTATCGTGAGAGTTTTATTTTCTATGCAAACTTGAAGGAATAGGTATCTACCATTAGGATCGCTCAGGGAGTATGCTACCTTAGCTACCAGCACCTTTCTAATCCCCATCAAGACTCGTGTGGTTTTATTTTTAGCACTCGCCTGGTATATGTGGGATAGTAGTTGTATACGCAATCTTGCACTATTGCTTATCTTAATGTGTGTCTCCTGGAGGAGAACTAGATCTGCTGCTCCCATTTCTAATTTGTGTTTCTAGTTTCTTCTGCTTTCTGGGGGTGTTTATACCCCATATATTATGCGTTACTATTTTCAATGACCCTGCCATTGCCCTGGATTATACCCCCGAGTCTGCCTTCTTGTCCCTCCTTCCTCTTTCCCCATGGTGGCCTCTGTGCACCCTGGATATATTTCCCCCAGATATTCTGAGAAAGTATTCATTAGTGTTCTTGGAACTCTTGAGGCTGCTGTTTCGTGTTACCATGTGCTCCCTTTTTGCCTCTTTCCCCCGTTGTCTTTCTATTTTCCGACACTGCAGGACTTTTATCTCTTAGCCCCTGTCCCTCCCCCCATTCCCTCCCAGTCTGGGCTCGGTATCATACGATCTGCCCAAAACTCTTAGAAACCGGCCCATGTTTTCTCCGGAACTCTAGGTTCTGAACCTCCTGTGGAATCCAAGTGGTGCTCACCCATTAACCCCCACCCACCCGGCCTGTGTGGTCTGCTGCACACGTGTTTCCTTCTTTCCCATATCTTTCCAGTATTGCTTTCACATAATCTTCCTGTTTCTTTCCCCCTGGAACTTGTCCTGCAAGGCTTCCTTATGTTTCTTTCCTCGCCTCGTGTCTTCTCTTTATCCAAGTTCATCCCTTTTCTGTGTCGGGTACGAACCTTTCAGTTTGTCTGTCCTTTTCCCTTCTATGACTGCCCATTCCCACGGTTTGCTACGCTGTCGCTGGAGGTCTCACCTATTCCCACTGTGATCCACATCTCCTTCCAAGCCCAAAATCTAGAGTCCTTCCGCACATGTTTGACCCACCGTTGACTTCCATCCCAAGGGAAGAATAATCTGAACGGAAATGTCAATTTCTACTGGATTTTTTTTCCAGTGAGGACCTTCGTCACTGGACCCATTGCTCTTATTTTCTGCAACGTTATTGCTGCTAGATCTTGATAGAGGAGGATTATGAGCCGATTATGGAGATAGATGTCTGGCCCCTGGCTGCCCAGAGGATTTGTTTCTTTTTCTTCATATGAGGCTAAGGCTGTCAACATGTCTTGTTCCATCTCCCAGCCCTGACCTTCTGGACCCACCCTGTGGATATTCTCCGGGGTCTCGCCCGCCATAAGTGTGGTAAAGTATTGCGGGACCAGTAATTTTACCTCAGCGTCTCACTTTGTCTCTGCCAAGCATTTGATCCTAATGTTCGATCTTCTCGAACGGTTCTCGAGATGTTCTGCTTGGATTTCAAGGTTCTGAGTTGCCACCGTGATTTGTTCCAACAACTCTGAGTTCTGGCAAACCTCACTGCTCACCTTGGATAGGCCCTGTTCTGCTACATCTACCCTGTTGCAGAGAGTGTTCATGTCTTCCGCGTAATTTCTTTTAAAGAGCTTTTCAGGTCTTCCTTTAAATTTGCCATTTGTACCTGGAATGATGTCATCCTCCGATTCCTGCTGCGGGGTTCCAATTTCTTTCTGTGGTTCTTCTTCTGTGTGTTGCTGCAAGTATTTTTCCAACTGTCCTTTTTTCATTTCCTTAATGGCAGCCTGTGATGTCGGGGGTTGTTTTCCTTTAGGTCTTGGCATTGGGCTACATGTCGCAGCTTTAGGAGGGCTCACTCTATGTTACTGGGTAAGGGATGCAAGGGCGCAGCAGTGTGCTTCCTTCAGTGCGCTCAGCCGGAGGTTGCTTCCTGGGATTTTCTTTTTTATGTATTTGCAGTTCTCAAGCGTCTTCGCCGGACCCTAACCAGGATATGTATCCCTCCTGTGCGCTTGTGCGCCCTCCTTCCAGTCTGGAGGTCCTATTATAGCTTAGTTGCCCTTTCTCTTGTAGTAATCCTGCAGGCTGACTTTCTAGCCCTGTACTCCACCCTCTGCTGAGCGGGCACCTTGCTTTTCTTATGTCCGTTCTGGAATGTCCGATTTCTCCTTGAGCTGCTTTCCTGTATCCTTTTATATCAGTGCCTCTGATCTTGTGGCATGTGTTTTACGCCTTTTCGCTATGTCCCCCTTCCCTAGGGAGTTGTTGATGTGGGCCTGTTCCACCAGTTACTGGCCTAGCTGAGCAGGCCACCGAAGAGGGGTTTATTGCCCACCCATTGCACCTATAATGCGGGTCTGGGGGGGTTTGAGCAGCTTATGGTCTGGTGGTTCTTGTAAAAGTAAAGCTTGAGGTGTCTCAAGGTCTTCTCTCCTCTAATGCGCATTGGCTCCCTTCCCCTTATCGCGTAGCTCACCCACCTTATTTGCCTGCTCCAGGGACTTATCTTCTTTCCACTGATCACGCTATCCCTCCACGCTTTTCCTCTTGTTCCGCACCTCCCTGTCTATCTGTTCAGGGGGTGCCTGCTGGCTCTGTATTGCACCGTCCCCTCTGCCGCACTCCTCACACCCCAGTCCTGCTCCTCACCTTGCCCTCCCGAAGGTAGGTATTCTTTTGTCCTCGGCTCCTGCAGCGCATCACTTCAGGGCCTCCAGGATCTGGACGGCTCCTCGACTCGCTCGGGGGGTGGGGAGATTGGCCTCTCACTCGTTCTCACTGTGGCAGTGGACAGCTTCTCTGTCGCCTCCGGTTATCCCTCCTTCTACAGCGGGGGTCCTCTGAAATCGGAGGTCGCCTCTTCCCAGGACAGCGATCCCAGCCAGTTTCCTTTTGCCCTCGGCTCCGGCAGTGCGCTGCTCCAGCATCCCCGGGACCAGGACAGCTCCTCTTCTCGCTCAGAGGGTGGGGGGGAGGCGAGCCTCTACCTCACTCCCAATGTGGCATCGGGCTGCTTCTTTGTTGTCTCCGGCTATCCCTCCTACTACAGCGGGGTCCCTCTGGCGTCGGAGGTCGCCTCTTCCCTGAACAGCAGTCCCGGCCAGCTGTAACACAGCACACCGCCCTCTCTTTACTCGTCCCTCGTTCTGGGGTGTCCTCGGGGGATCCTCGTTAACTGGTTGCTCGAATAAGTGTTTCCAACTCCTGTGAGAAGGATTCCGTCTTCTTTCATCGCCTTTTAGCTTTCTAAGTTGCCACTTTAAAGTAGGCCTTCACGGAGCATGGGAGAGTGCGACTTCACTCCCCTGATGGCCCTCTAGGGTCTCGTAATCGTCTATTTTGTTTCCCACTTGTTCGGTTGTCACTGTATCTAATAGTGTATCCTAGGGGAGCATCCAGGCCCACAGCCCACCCCCGTGCTCCCCATTCATTACTACCGTCAGTGGATGGTGGTCCAAGTTCGAAATCGACCCTATGTTTACTACTTCTACCTCGCCCAACAACATCGCCGTCATCCATACATAGGCGATCCTGGACAGGGTTTGATATACATTGGAGAAGCAGGTAAACCCACTTTCTTCCCGCCTCTTAGTCATCCACACGTCCCTGAGAACTACGTGTTCAATGTGCTCCTTGAAGAATCTGGAGGGAGTGCCTCCACCATGCCGGGGTAACCATACATCTATCTACTTTGGGATCCCACGCCAGATTGAAATTGCCAATAAAAATTATTTCCCCAATCGCAAATCTTTCTAATTTCAATAGGATCTCTTTTATGAATCCTTCTTGGCCCGTATTGGATGCATAGATCGTCCCTAAAGTCACCCTTCTATGTCCCACCTGCACCTGAAGAAATAAGTACCTCCCCTGCTTGTGAACTAATATTTGCATTACCTTTGCCTGAAGAGCATCTCTGAGACCTATCAGGACCCCTGCTGTCTTCCCATCTGCATTCGCTTGGTAAAGATGTGTGAATTGATGGAATCGGGGGAGTGTTCCCTCCGATTTCTTTATATGGGTCTCCTGTAGCATTATTATGTCCACTTGACAGAGTCCAATCTGCCCCTCCATTTTTTTACTTTTAACAGGGGTGTTCAATCCCCTGACATTATGTGATAAAATTGTGAGAGCCATAATATTTCATGTGTTCCGTGTTCGTGATAGCTATACTTTTCAAGAGTTTAGCACACTCTGCTCCTTGATCCCCAGGGTTGTCCCTCCATCCCCCTTCCATCTCCCCATATCCTCCCCTATTCCATGGTCCTCTCCCGACTCCTTGCACCCTGTTCCCACCCAAACCCTACCGTGGTTGGGGCCAGAGATCCTATGAAAGCCCACAGATTCCTTCCTGGGGTTCTGGTCCTGGTACGGCCCGGGGAATCTCCCTATCGCGGGTGAACTACACCTTCTAAATGATTCCATGACGCCACCCCCACTTCCCTATCCCCTCACTGGCCTATTTGTACTGCCGCTTTCACATCATTTCTGGCCATTACTTCCTAGTACCCTGTCTTTCGCCTCCTACTACAGCAAAGTTGAGAATGGGTCCCTTCGGGCGGGCTATGATCAGATCTTAGATCCCCTCTGCCAACCCTGTTCCCCCTGCTTTACCTGG
Organism: Ambystoma mexicanum; assembly: GCF_040938575.1. Classification (NCBI taxonomy): domain Eukaryota; kingdom Metazoa; phylum Chordata; class Amphibia; order Caudata; family Ambystomatidae; genus Ambystoma; species Ambystoma mexicanum. The sequence goes on from NC_090936.1 coordinate 876,017,215, forward strand.
TGGGCTTCTTAGCTTTACATCATTATTGGCCCGCCTTCCACGTCTCTCCAACCATTCCCAGGGACCACGGTTTTTGGGAGAAGAAGCTCCACTCGCTTGCATCGGGCCTCTTCCATCTCTGTCCAGATTCATAATTGAGAGGCCTTCTTCACATGTCGTTGCCCGCTGTGGTCTGCCAACCAGGTGAAGAGGAGCCAAACAGGAATGTCCATTTGTAGGGAATATGTTTGATTGATTGTTTATTTGTATAGCGCCTATACACAATGTGTTTCAAAGTGCTTCAAGGCAATGGAGGGACCAAGGGAAAATACAATGACATTCTTACAAGGCCTTGAGACATTAAGAATGTGAAAACTTGGGTATTCCGGAATGTTGGTGAAAAGGGCAGCAGCATAAGCCAACTGCTCCTGCTCCCTCCCAGCCTATTGATTATTGAAAACTGCAGAAATGAATCCTGATCTAATATCAAAGAAGAGGATTGAGGTCCTGGACAACCCCAACTCAAAAAAAGCTAAACAAGGAGAGAAGATGGATGAGATTTCAGGGAATGGAGATATGTATGCGCTGCTTCTCCAGATGGCTCAAGATGTGAAAGATATGAAGGTTACCCTGGGTGAATTGTCCTCTCAAGTGGGTCACCAAGAAACTAGAGTCACCAAAGTGGAAGCAGAAAATACAACTTTGGGCAGAGAGGTTGCAGGAAGTTATAGGGCCTACAAGGAGCTGAGATATGAGGTTACTGATCTGAAGAAGAGGAACCCGAGATTGGAGGCTGATCAAAGGAATTTCAACCTGCGCTTACTGGGTGTGGGTGAAGACCCTGCTTTGGACCAAAATCTTGATTTGAGAGTCAAATGAGTGCTGGAGGCGACTTTGGGAAAAAACATCCTAAAGGATGAGCTGGCAAACTCGCCCAAGCCGGAAAACCCAGACAGATCATCATGGTGATGTCTAGAGTGAGTGCAAAGGAGAGGATTTTAAAAGCTGCAAGAGAGAAAGGAAAACTTCTACTGAATGGGGATCAATTGGCCATTTACCCGGACTTCCCTAAGGAAATTGTGGAAATGAGGAAAGCATTCAAAGGTTCTTAAGCTTTGGCTCAAGAAAAAGGGATTAGAACTATGCTGGACAAACCAGCAACACTGAAGATATTTTTTGGATCTGGTGTTAAAACCACTGAGGACCTGGCTGAAGCTGAAAAGTGGCTGAGAGATAGGGATCCGAACTTAAATAATAATATTGCCGATTGATAATATATGTGGGAATGTGATTATGTGTGAAGTTAAATTTATCTTTATTGATTCGTATTTGTATGAAATAGTTGGTTGGTGGATTTGTTTGTATAGACATCCGTGATTTGTTTGTATTTAAAATATGTTGATGTAACGGTTTCCACTTTCGCTCGAGCTTATGCTTGGTTTGGGTATGTATGATGGGTGCTTTACTCTACTGGAGCACGTATTTCGTGCTCAGCAGGTTTTCTAGGGGAGGTGGTGCTTGTTTTGTGGACGGAGTCTGGTGGGTCATGCGGTCTAGAATGGCGGCCGTGCGTGACCCTCCGGAAGGAAGATGGGTCATCCTTGACAGCACTTTTGACATGGGATGGCAGGTGAGGGTGATGTGTTGCAGATGACGCACCTGTAAGGCAGGGCTGCGGTATGGTGCTGTGGGGCATGCTCCCTCGGGGCCACGACGCGCTTGTATTCTGGGCTGTGTACATTGTCGTGTGCTCTTGAGTTTTGGGTGCACAGCGGGTGTGTGGGCTGGGGTGCCGGTGCGTTGTGGTCGCGAGGGAGAGACTCCTCTTATGTCTTTATGTGTCTCTTCTGCGGCTTACATGCATGCTTTGTCCCGGGCTGCTACGTGTTCACTGCTAACAATGGAACTCTCAGGATTCACAGAAGTAGCTTGCTTTAACTCGTAGCTATTTACATAAACTGAAATTAGTGCAGCATTGGAAGAATGTTATACAGTGCCTTTGGTCTATTTTAGTCGGCACAATATTGTATATTTTATTTTTTCTTGAAGTTAAACTCAAGCTCGAATTAAACTGTGGATTCGTACAGAGAAGGAACAAGTTACTTACCTGTAACTGTTGTTCTCCAGCATGGGTCTGGCATGGATTCACATGCTCATGAATATTCCCCGTCGTCAGGCTGGGAATCCTCGGTAAAGAAAAAATCAGTATCAGATTTGTTTCTGATCTGTCTTTCTTAGTAGTAACCAATCACTGACCTCTGGGTCATACTGCCCCCAGCCAATGACTGCGCTCTCCTTAAGCCCCGCCTCTGGCAGCCATCCTCAGATTTGGTAGCACGCCAAGTGGCAGTATGACCAAGTGAAGAGCCGCAGAGGGGTAGGTGGGAGGGTTCGCATGTGAATCCATGCCAGACCCATGCTGGAGAACAACAGTTACAGGTAAGTAACTTGTTCCTTCTCCAGCATGGGGTCTGGCATGGATTCACATGCTCATGAATAAAAGAATACATAGCAGTATACACATGCACAACCACGGGAGGTGGCAACAGGCTCAACATTAAGCAATACAACAACTCAACATTAAGCATCTCTTACCTCCTCACCAAGCTCACCTTAAGCGAACAGGTTGCGCAGCACTGCTTGGCCGACCCTGGACTCCTCCCTGGAGACCCGATCGACACAGTAGAATCTTGTGAAGGTGTGCGTCGACCTCCAAGTACCAGCCCTGCAGATGTCCAGCAGGGGCACATCAGACAGGAACGCCGTGGTAGCAGGGTTCGCTCTGGTCGAATGGGCTCTCGGACAGCCAGGCAGCGGTCGGTTTGCCAACCGGTGACAATGCATGATGCAGCCGGAGAGCCATCTGGAAATGGAAGACTTCGAGAGAGCCTTCCCTTGATTCACATACCCAAAGTCCACAAACAGTTGTAATGTCTTCCGAAAACTCTTCTTGCGGTACACGTAGAACTTCAGCGTTCTAGCTACATCCAGCGAGTGCAAAGTCTGGAAAGAAAACTGGTAACACCAAGGGCTCGTTGAGGTGGAAGTCCGACGGCACCTTGGGCATGAAGGAGGGGTGCATCCTCAGCACCACCCTCGGGTCATGAAAAGTCAAGTATGCGGGCTTGCAAGATAGGGCCTGAATCTCTCCCACTCGTCGTGCAGAGGTGATGGCCACGAGGAACGCTGTCTTCCAAGACAGGAACTTCAAAGGCGCCGAATGCATAGGCTCGAATGGGGCCCCCATGAGCCTGGTCAGCACCACATTAAGCTCCCACGCCGGGGCAGGAGCCTTTACCGGCGGGAATGATCGGAATAGTCCCTTCATAAATTCCTTCACCAGGCGATGAGACCACAAGGACGCCCGTCCCGTCGTCCTGGTATATCGGTAGATGGCAGCCAGATGTATTTTTATGGAGGCGTGAGCCAGTCCAGCCTTGGCCAGCGACAGCAGGTACGGCAGCACTTGAGGGGCCGTAATTCGCAGAGGGTTAATCTGTGCACGGCACCAGACAGAGAACCTCTTCCATTTATGAACCGTAACACTTGAGGACGGCCTGGTCTTTGCAAGAACATCTCTGCAATCAGCCGGGATATCGTACCTTCCAAACTCTAGTGCTGCAGGAGCCAGGCCTGCAAGTTCAGCGACTGTGGGTCGTGGTGGAGAATGGCGCCTCCTTCTCTGGAGAGAAGATCCGCGTCCGCCGGCAGCCTGACTGGTGGGGACGTTGACAAGTCCAGAAGGTCCGGGAACCAGACCTGCCTCGGCCACGCCGGTGCGACAAGGATCATCCTGCACCTGGACTTCTTGAGCTGGTTGATGAGGCGGAGCAGCAACGGCAATGGAGGGAACGCGTATAGAAACAGGCCGTCCCAAGGGAACGAGAAAGCATCGCCCATGCTCCTCGGCTGTGGGAACCTACTGGCGAACCTCTGGCACTTGAGTTTACTCGCCGTCGCGAACAGGTCGATCTGGGGTTTGCCCAATCGTTGGAAGAGTCGATCCACTTGATCCTGGCGCAGTTCCCACTCGTGGCACGAGCGCAGCTCCCTGCTGAGTGAGTCGGCGATGGTGTTTTTTATTCCTGCCAGGTGGAAGGGAACCAGAAACATCCACTGGGCGACGGCCCAGTGCCACAGATCCTGGGCCTCCTTGGATAGGGCTGGGGATCCGGTGCCCCCCTGCTTCCGTATGTACAACATCGTGGTGGTGTTGTCGGTGAAGATCCCCACCACATTGCCCTTGAGGGACGGGAGGAACGACTTGAGCGCCACTGCTCGGAGCTCCAATATGTTGATGTGAAGAGACCTCTCCTCCGGGAGCCAAAGGCCTCTTGCGTGGAGATCTCCGGTGTGGGCCCCCCAACCCTCCAGAGAGGCGTCCGTAGTCACAGTCTCTTGAAACACTGGGGTTTGAAAGTCCGTGCCCATCGTGAGGTGAGCCCAGGGGCCCCACCATAGGATCGCCCGACGGAACTCCTCGTCGAGGGGGATCCTGTCCTTGAAGCAGCCCCTCGCCTGAAACCAGCGGGCATCGAGGAACTCCTGTAACAGACGCATCCAAAGTCTGCAAAAGGGCACAAGGTAGATGCATGAGGACATCATCCCGAGAAGGGACTTGATGGACCTAACCCTGGCCATGTCCGTGGCTAACAGGCGCCGCACCTTGCCCAGGATGGTCTTGGTCCTCTCCTCTGAAGGGGAGGCCGATTGCTCCACTGTATCGAGCTTCGCCCCCAAAAACAGTGTTACTTGCGATGGAACCAGGTGGGATTTGGGGTAGTTGATGGCGAACACCAGCTCCGTGAGCAACCGGACAGTCCTCGCCGTATGATCGACGGCGAGTTCCCTTGACCTTGCCCGGATTAGCCAGTCGTCCAGGTAGGGGTAGACATGGATCCCCTGCAGGCGCAGCCGCGCCGCCACTGGTGCTAGGCACTTGGTGAAAACCCAGGGTGCCGACTTTAATCCGAACGGTAGGGCTCTGAATTGGTAGTGGCGTCCCAGAACCACAAACCTGAGGAACTTCCTGTGCCTTTTTAGAATGGGATGTGGAAGTAAGCATCCTCCAGGTCCAACGACGATAGGAAGTCGCCTTCCTCCAGCTGTCCCAGCACGTGCTGGAGGGTGCCCATCCTGAATTTCTGCGCCTTGATGTATTTGTTCAACCGACGCAGGTCCAGGATGGGGCGCCAACCGCCTGTCTTCTTTCTGACGAGGAAGTAACTTGACTACACTCCGGAGCCCCGGAGCCTCCTGGGGACGAGCTCGATGGCACCTTTCCTGAGCATCTCCTTTACTTCCAACAGCAGTTGAGGGACGCGATTCTCCTTCCTGGCCCCGGGAGGAATGTGAGGGCACTTCTTTAGAAATTCCAGCGAGTGCCCGTTGGCCAGGGTGTCCAACACCCAACGATCAGTGGAGATGGACTCCCAAACTCTGACGAACTTCGTCAGCCGGCCTCCCACCGGGGTGCTTCGGTGGGGACCCGACAACCCAGCTGGGTCAGTCTTGCTTGGAAGCGGCCCTGCCGCCTTGGACTCTTTGGCGACGATGGCAGGAACCCCCTTGCTTGCCGTGACCTCTGTAGGCCTCCTGGGAAGAGGAGCGGGCCGCCTGGCGGTAAGCGGAGGAGCCACCGCTGGATCCTTTGGAGGCACCCTGTCTGCCTCCGGGGCTACGAAAGGGCCTTCGCTGCTGAAGCACCCCAAGGGCTCGGGCCGTCTCCGAGTCAGTCTTGATGGCCTGTAGAGACTCATCCACCGCCTTACCAAAGAGGTTATTCCCGTCGAACGGCATGCCCAACACTCTGGTCTGGACGTCCTGGCGAAAGTCTGTCGCCTTGATCCATCCCCGTCGTCGGAGGCAAACTCCGTTGCCCAGTTGGCGAAATCCGGTATCGGCAATGTCCGTCGCCACCGTTATGGCGTGATCCGATGCCACCTCGCCCTCCTGCAGAATTTCTAGGGCCTCCGACCTTTTGTCATCAGGCAGGAAATCTAGCAGGGGAGCTATCTTGAACCAGAGCTCCCTGTCGTAGCGGGCCACGATCGCTAAGGCATTGGCCGCCTTAATCGTCGTCGCCGCCATAGAGTCCAACTTCTTGGCCTCGCTGTCCGGCGGGGAAGTGGAAGTTGAAGCCGCCGTGCCCGCTGCCTTCTTCTTAGCCGCTGCCGAGACGACCGAGTCCGGCGTGGGCTGGGCCCTGAGGCACCAGGGGGAGGCATCGGGGACTCAGTACTTCTTCTCGTACCTGTCCCTCTTTGCGGGTGTCGTCTCAGGGTTCTTGAGGACAGCAAGCCCCTCGTCCCAGATGTCGTCGAGTAAAGGCACCGCGTGGACCGTCTTCCTCTTAGCCTCTCGTCGTTGGTACAGAAACCCCCCTCAGGGCAGAGCTGGAAGAGCTCAGATGCCTTGGTTATCATGGCATGGAAAGAGCCAACCTTGTCGACTGGGGATGCCCGCGGGGGGTGGGGGGGGGGTCGGGTGATGCCGGGATGTCCGCTGTGTCATCGCCGCCGTCATCGTCCGTCCCCGTATACGTCGCCATAACCTCTCCCCGGCGAGGGGGATGAGGGGTCCACCGGTCTCGCAGGCACGAAGGGCGGAGCAGGGTGGACTCTCCTCCGCTTGTTCGGAGGGCTTCCAGGCGGGCCTGGTTCTGGCTCCTCCGTCAGGGTGCGTGGTAATCTCGTCCTTATCTCGGTACACAAGGATTGGATTGCCAACAAAATGGCCGCTGAGCTATCCTGGAGCTCGGGTAATGGCTGCGACGGACGGGATGGCCGCTCCACTGGGCCCTGTTCGTCGTCGCCATCTTCGATCACGTCAGCAGGGACCGTCCCCTGGGATCGAATCTTCTTGAACCTCTCGTTGAGGTTTATGAACCTCTCGTTGAGGCCTATGGACCTTTTCATTGAGGCCCTTCTCCGTCTCCACCAGTTCCTCCTCAGAGGCTGATTCCGAGTCTGCAATGGCCACCGCCCCCCCTCTTTTTCAGCTGGGGGCTTCACGGGGGTCTTGGCGATGGGCTGGAAAGAGGATTCCCTCCGTGGCGGCAGGGATACTCTGGGCCCAGAGGCCGTTTCCATTGGCGTAGTGTCAGCCGGCTCTGCCAGGGTCACAGCGACCACTTCGGTAGAGGCCTTAGCCGGGTGGATCAAAGCCCTCACCACCTTAGGTGCATCCTGGGCCTTCGCCTTGGGGGGAGGGTCAGCGCCTCTCTTCCCCTTCGAGATCGACCGGGTCCGCTCCAGCGGCCTACCCGGGTTCTCGGACTTCCTCTTCCCCGAACCAGAGCGCTGGCTCGTGGTCGAACGTGCTGGGGAAGTAGCGCCCTGCTTGGCAACCGAGGAGCCCGACCTTTCGGCGCTCCCGGAGCCTGCGGACTCGCGGTGCTTGGCCTTCTGTTGGGCCCCCGTCGCCGGGGCGCCCTCAAAGGACTTAAAAGCCCGCTCAGACTTCTTCTTCGCCTTCTCACTTGCTGTGCCCTTCTCCAGCCAGGTGGCGAGGCGGAAACGACGATCTTCTTTGGTCCGTTCCGAAAGGTTCTTGCAGAACGCACAGTCCTTCTCCACGTGCATCTTGTCCCCATGGAGGCAGTAGAGGCATCGCGAATGCTCGTCCTCCTTGAAAACGTTATATAATCCGCATCCAGGGCAGTTCCTGAACAGCTTGGATCCGGGCGTCGAGCTCCCCTTGTCCTGGGCCATGTCCGTTGAGGTAGGCCGCAGATCTTCCGGAATCCTCCAAGAAGTGTAAACTCGACGAAAACTTCACCCTCGAGGGGCGTAGAAGAATTCCGAAATGGGTCCCCGTTATCGGAAGTAGAAACGATGGAGCTTGAGGCTCGATTAAACCGAAAAAACGAGAAATTCTACTGAAAAAACGTGAAAACGCAGTAAAAAAACTCGAGAGCTAAACACGAGGACTCCCAACACTTGAGCGTGCGGTCAAAATCTGAGGATGGCTGCCAGAGGCGGGGCTTAGGGAGAGGGCAGTCATTGGCTGGGGGCAGTATGACCCAGGGATCAGTGATTGGTTACTACTAAGAAAGACAGATCAGAAACAAAACTGATACTGATTTTTTCTTTACCGAGGATTCCCAGCCTGACAACGGGGAATATTCATGAGCATGTGAATCCATGCCAGACCCCATGCTGGAGAAGGTTGCAGTATTAGGCCTGGGAAGTCATTTAGAGGAGATTATTCAAATTGACTTATATCTCATGCTGTGAAATCAAATGAGTGTAAGGTCCGGGAAATGGTCTCTTGTGGCACATGTAAAGCTGAGGTAAATCCTGTCAACACAGATTATATTTATAGATTTTAGTTGAGATGGGAGAGTGTTTCCTCTCACTGAGACATACTGTGAGTTCTTCATTAAGTTGGCTGTGTATGTGGACTTCTATGGACATGTGTTTGAAGAGAGCATGGGTATCTGGGTGCAGCATGTTCACCATTTGTTTCTTGGGAAAGCATTTATCTGCATGTAGTAATGCCCCCTGCATTACTGGGGAATCTGTCTGTGTAATGCAGGTTTTTGCTTGGCAACACTGGTGTATGGTTAAAACGATGGAGTGCAATGCAAGATGTACAGTACGGCCGCCTGGTGTAGTAATAGATTGGAGGTGTGAATGCAATTGGAATGTTAAATAATGTATCAATTCCAATTTTTCAATTGATAGTGTGCAGGGTTGTAGGAACTTAGTAACACACTGTAAATACATTTGCTCACTTTTTATGACTATAGTTATCGCTCATATACTTTTACATGCCTGCAGTAGTTGTGTTTTATGATGTTTTCATCACTAACTTGATTGTTATGTCAATTGGTGGAATATTGTGATTCGTTGTTGTTTGCACTATGAGAATTTTGGTTCTGACTTAGCATAAGTTTTGACACACCAGGTGAAGGTTGCTCTAAAGTGTGAAGGTGAATGGAATGCCGGAATGCAGTGATTTTCTGTTTGGTGTGCTAGATTGGATAGTGTTGAAATTATGGGGGAGGGCGGAGAATGTGGTACGGTTGAAGTCGTGTGCACATGTTTGGGGCTTATGGGTCTGCAGCGGTTTCATTTTCTTCCAGATATGCCATGATTGGATGATGACAGTAGTGTAGCGGAATAGGTATTTCATTTACTATTGGCCCAGGCTAATTTGGGTGACGAATGGTGCTGAGTTTTCTTGGTTATGAGATACTGCACTTGTTCCGGAATGATTTTATTCGCGTTTTCAATCCCTGGAGAATTGTGAGATATTGGGTGTTTGGGTTTGGTCTTAGATTAGGCCAAGCAGAATATTTAGCTTCACTTTGGTTTGACCAATTGTGGTCTGAGGCATCTTTTTGGGGCTTCTCTAAGCTGACCTAAGGGAGGGGGTGGGGTAGTCCCTTTCTGTGTGTAGCTGGAAGGGATGTTCTGGAGGGTTGGGTGGTTCGAGCCCAGGAGGGTTTTTATATTTTTTGTTTTCTTTTTTACATTGGCTATAGGTTTAGGTTGTATTGTGTCATGTGAATTCATCGCAAGGGTTAGGAAACGAGATCTACTCATGTTTTACACTTATCAGAGGAATTTCAGGGTGGTATCTTGGAATGTGAATGGTGCAAATTGTGCTGTCAAGAGGAAGGTGATTTTGAGTAAACTACGGGAGATGGGAGTAGATGTCGCAATCCTTCAGGAGACTCATCTGTTAGATGCAGATATAGATAAATGGAAAAAGGAGTGGGTTGGTGATGTTTACTGTTTGTCTTTCACTACTAATTCTAGGGGCGTGTGTATTCTGTTTAGAAGGAACCCGCCGATCACTGTAATGAAGTGTGTGAAGGATGCAGATGGGAGGATTGTTTGTGTCACTGCAAATATTCAGGATGTTCCGTATTGTTTCTGCAATGTATATGCTCCGAATGGGGGTGATGGTAGTTTTTTTGTAGCTCTAGCGCAGCTGTTACAGAATATACAAGCAATAAATGTAATTGTGGGAGGGGACTTTAATGTTGTTCAGGAAACTGAACTTGATAAAAGTATGGGGGGTGCGGACAGTGCCAACAATCTGAAAAGAACAGCATTGAAGAGGCTAATAGCTGAATGGAACCTCTCCGATGTATGGAGATTGCAGAACCCTTCATTGAGACAATATACATTCTTCTATGCAAGGCATAATGTTTACTCGAGGATTGGCCTCCTTCTGACCTCTGGCCTCTGTACGCAATCATTCCAAAGGGGAGACATCAAAACACTACTTATTTCGGATCATGCTCTGATCTCCATAGACTTACAATTGGCCTTCCCTGTTCCTAAGTCTAACACCTGGCGGATGAATGTCACCCTATTAGACGATGATGAAATTGTGCACATGATAATTCAAGAGGCGAGATTCTTTGTATCTGTGAATTGGACTGGTGAAGTCAGGGTGGAGTTTGTGTGGGAAGCCTTTAAATCATATATGAGAGGTATGCTGAATGGTTTGTCAAGCAAGAAAAAAAAAATAAGAGATGCAGAAGTGAGAAAGCTTAATGATGACGTTCAGGATCTCGAGAGGGGTAATATGCAAAACGTTTCAAGTGACACTTTAAGAGTATTAAAGCTGAAAAAAAGAGATTGGAAGATTTGTATTCTTCAAAGGCTGAGTGGTTGCTTTTTAGAACCAAAAGCAACTACTTTGAAAGAGGTGAAAAATGTGATCGGCTTCTTGCTCATCGGTTGAGGGTCATGGATAATGGCAGATCTGTTAATGCAGTGGAGAGACAGGTTGGAGTGGTGACTTTTGATCCTATGGAAATTAATGCAGCGTTTCAGTAATACTACAAAACCCTGTACACTTCAGAAACCAACTTATCTGAGCGTGAAATTTGTCAATTCATTGAGGGCTGCCATTTGAAGAAAGTAAGTTCGGAATCTTTGGAGTGCATGGAAAGAGAGTTGTGCGTGGAGGATCTCAGGACGGCAGCTTGTGCGTTGAATTCTGAGAAATGCCCAGGTCCGGATGGACTACCAGCGGAACTTTATACAATTTTCCTGTAAGCGGTCTTTGAATTAATGCTAGAAATGCTGCACGCATCTTTGAGGGATGGGTGCCTTCCAGGTTCAACAAGGCACGCTTCAATCTCTGTTTTTCTAAAGGAGGGGCAACCACCGGTGAAAACTGGCAGCTATAGGCCAATCATCTTACTGAACACTGACAAGATTTTAGCCAAGCCATTGGCTTTGAGGATTGAAACTTCTCTAGTGGATATTATAGATTTGGGTCAGTCTGGGTTTGTGAAAGGAAGACATGTATCAGATAATATGAGAAGACTGTTGCTGACTCTATATGAAAGCAGAGAAGACCAGAATGATGTGGTAACGTTATCACTGGATGCTGAAAAAGCTTTCAACCGTATTGAATGGACATATCTTTTTAAGTACATTGAAAGGATTTGGAGATAAAATGTTCGGATGGATAAGACTGCTGTATTCACACTCAACTGCTTGTGTTCGGACTAATGGCATGAGCTCTGGCATTTTTGAGCTTGAGAGAGGCACGAGGCAAGGCTGTCCACTGTCACCGATTTTGTTTGTAATTGCTATGGAATTGTTGGCTGTGAGGATAAGAGAGGAGGATAGAATTGAAGGAGTACGCTATGGTGCAGCCTACCAGAAAGTTTGGTTACATGCGGATGACATGTTGTTGGTGGTTCAGAATGTGGAGAGCTCCATTCCTGTGCTGATTGAGTTGATTAGTGTGTTCAGCAGGGTATCCGGATACAAGATCAATTGGGTCAAGTCGGAAGCGCTGCCTGCATCAACCGCATGCACCGTTTTGAGGATGAGGAGCTTTCCATTTAAGTGGTGTCCGAGTAAGAGGAGATACCTTGGGATTTGGTTAACGAATGATGTCTCAAAAATTATGGATGTCAACATTTCACAGGTGATTCAATCTTTGGAGCTTGACTTGAAGAGATGGAGTGCGCTTAAATTGAGTCTCTGGGGGAGGGTGAATACCATCAAAATGACATCGACACCACGTATAAACTATGTGCTTAGTGTACTTCCCCTGTACGTTAAAAAGGGCTTTTGGAAGAAAATTGAGAGTTTAATCATATCTTTTCTCTGGGAGAAAAACAGCCACGCCTCAGATTGTGGAAATTGCAGTTACCCCAAGACACTGGGGGTTTAGGGGTACCGGATTTAGAAAATTACCATTTGGCCTTTGGAGCCAGGCATCTGGTTCCATTTATTGAAAATTCGGAGGATGTCTGGACGCTGGCGGAATCAAGTCGTTCATCTCAGTTGCCGCCTAGGGCCATGCTGTCCACGGTGGATGGATCTGGATATCGGTCATTTCCGCCAACAAAATTCCTGAGAACTTGTTGGAGGGAGCTATGGAAGAAGAGTAAGCGCAAAGTATGTGATAATGATTTCATCCCAATTTGGTTGAACCCAGGAATACTGTTGAATGGGAGGCCGCTATTGTGGTTGAACTGGCTCCTGAGTGGTGTACTGTCATGATGCCTACCTCTAAGGAGCCAGGCCGGGCCCAGCAACCCCAGAGGCAGACATCATTTTCCCCAGGGAAGTCTCAGCGGGCCCAAGTCGGGGCCCTTTGGACTCAGTCCTGGCGCCTTAGGCGCCAGGCTCATAGCGGACCCCAGTCCTGGCGCCTTAGGCACCAGGCTCATAGAAGAGGATATGTGTTTAAGTGCTTGGGTGCACACTTACCTGATGCAGACCTTGCTGCTTCATCCAGGCCCTCTTGAGGCCTGAATGGGACTATTTAACCTGTAGGACTACTTCACCACCCGGGTGTGGTCGGGGAAGGATACATACCCGATTGGTGGAAGGATACATACCAGGAACTTCTTCCAAGGCTATTTAAACCCCACCCGAACAGCCACACATGCTTCGCGTTGTTCTGCACCTAGCAGCTGGACGCTCACCGTGTCAGCTCCTGCATCCTGACTTCAGCCACGCCTGCCAGCACCCTGCAACACCTGCAAGGGGAGAAAGGAAGAGAATAGGAGAAGAAAAGCCCTTACCTGCTAAATCTGCATCCCGGAGTCATTTCTCCAACGGCCCTGAAAAGGAAGACATCATTTTAAAGGCATTTCGTTTCGATCGCTGCAGCGCTGCATTTTACTCACCTTTGCAAGGCGCTTCCATCTTCAGCAGCGATCTTCTGGATTCAGCTACGCCCCGGCGCCTAGAGGAAAAAAGACAAGAACAAAGGTGAGAGGGAGAAAAGGAATAAGGAAAGCTCAGTTTCCTTTTAAGTCTTACCTGTTGGATTATTCCCACTGCATTTCGGGTCCTGCCGCTTCCTGGCATCTCCGGACCCCGGCCCCTATGGGGAAAAAAGACAAAGACATTGAATGAGCGAATGCAAAGACATTACCGGAGCGCGCATCCAGAACTGTTTCACTTCGGGTCGGCGCCATATCTCCGGCACTCCGAACCCCGGCCCCTAAGGGGAAAAAGACATAAGCATTAGCGCTTGCTGCAATTAGACAACAAACATTATTATTAAGCTTGAACTTTTGAACAGAACTTTTACAGCGCCTTACCTGAACAGTCAAGCTTACCTGAACTCCCATCAATCCTCAATCCAGTGAAGTAACTGGGTTTCAACGCGCCCCTGCATCAGAAGCAGGATGGAGAGCTCATCCTTCCAAACCCTAAGGTGAGGCTTCACGGGGAATCGTGGAGGAGGTATCGTGGAGGGTTGGAAGGGAGTGGGAGGCTTGAGCATTGTTCCACAGTTGGTAATACTCCCTTTTCATGCACAGGAGGGTATCCAATGAGCCAGGGAAGCCAGAATAGAGGGGCCCTTCCTGTCCATCTTCAGAGTTCTGCGCCTTCGACGCCGCGCCTCCGTGGGAACCAGGTGAGCGTTACATGTACTATGGCTGAGCGATCTGAATGAAGACGGCAAATGGATCAGCTATAAAAGACTTGCACAAATTAAAGTTCTCAGAGACTGCACAATGGGAGAATACATGAAATTGAGACATTTACTGCAGAACCAAAGTGCAGCTAATGGCGGTGGATGGCAGTTATGGTTGCATGAATATAAGGCAAGAGGTGGTATGGCGTCCAAGGTGTATAAGAATCTGGGCCAACAGCATACTCCAGCAGAAGGATTATTATCTAAGTGGTATGAGATCTTTGGCTCTGATGTGTCTGTGGAGAGATGGAGAATTATTTGTAAAAATGTGACCCTTACTTCGGTTAATCTGGGAGAGCAATGCGGACAAATCAAAATTCTTAATAGAGTGTTTTGGACTCCCCAAAGACTTCATGCAAGAGGGATGATTGATTCAGAGGCTTGTTGGAGGTTTAAACATGCAGTAGGTTCCTTTGAGCACATGATCTGGGATTGTTATGAGCTAAGGACATTTTGGAGGAATGTCACAGAGAAGATTAATGAGGTTCTATTGTTGCAAGAAGATTTTGACTACAATACTATCATCTTGGGTGAGGATGATAAAGTGGAAGAACTCACTTATTCACAGAAATGCTGGTTTTTCAGGGCTGCAAATTCAGCGAAGAAAATCGTTTTGAGAAAATGGAAATGTGATGAGAGGCCGACCTGTTCAGAATGGGTGGAGGACTTAAGGCAGGTTTCCAGGATTGAGAAGGTTATTCTTCGCAGAAACAAAAAAAAAAAGTGTTTGATCAAATGTGGGGTAGATTTTTGGGAGACATGTAATGATAGGTTGGTCGGTTTTACATTTTTTTTTCTGTTAAGGTTGGGGATGGTAGTGGGTGTGTAGATTATTTGCGATGAATTCTACAGTTACAATACTGATAAACTTGTTCTGTTAAGTTTTATGTAAACTTCAATAAACTTAATAATTAAAAAAAAAAGAATGTGAAAACTACTAGGCCTGACGACATTTCAGGTAGTGCTGGAGGGGCAGGGGGAGGTAGAAACAAGGAGGGAGGGGGAGAAAAACAAACAAGCTACTACCGTACTAGGTCCGATGACAATTCGGATAGATTAAGAGCGATGACAAAGATAAGGGGGCTTGGGGGGGTTTAGGAGATGAGACAGACAACCAAATATCGTACTAGGCCTGATGACATTTCTGGTAGAGCCAGAGAGTTGACAAGAGGTGCGGGGAGGGGGGAGGAGAGAGGAGGGGAGGAACAAAACAAACGACTATCGTACTAGGCCTGGTGACATTTCAGGCAGTGCTGGAGGACAGGGACAAACAAGTCCTCAGCTTGCAGCTCAAGGTTGTGCGTGGCCCTGGCTATCTGTTCAAGGAGCTCACTATTTTGTTCAACCTCCTCTGCCATTTCTGATAGCCCCCGTTCCGTAACATCCATTCTAGTGCCTAAATCATTCATCTCTTTCCTTACTTCTGTTAGTGAGCTACGTAGGTCTTCTTTCATTTTCTCGAACTGCTCTTGGAAGGTGTTCATCATTCTGTATTCCATGCCCTTAAGGCATTCTTGTAGATCTTCCTTGCTCAGGTATTTTAAATGTCTTGAGTTCCTTATCTCTCCCTCCCTGTTGTGACCCTTAGTCCACAGTCAGCTCTTCTTCCATGCGCTTAAGCCAGCAACGTTCTAGTTGGCCGTCCTGTGGGTCAGAGGCAGATTTGAGTTGACTGACTTCGATCTGCACCGGTGTTAATACTTCCGTTGGCGTGGCAACCTTCCTCCTATTTGCGCTGTGTGGTTGGGGGACAGGTCCCCCTCCTGATGCTGCAATGCGCCCTGGTGACGGCATATTCCCTGTGCCTCGGGTGCACCTGACATGCGCTCAGAGGGAAGGCTGACTTTTTCCCGGGCCTCCAGACCACAGCCCTCTGCTCCCAACTTACACGTGAGTCGCCACTCCCTCCCATGGCACTCCACAGTCTGAATGTCGGGTTGCAGGTGATCTGCCGCAGCTTACCTTCGCCTTTATATTCTTCGCAGGAGACACCACCCAACTTACGAATTTCGCCCTTTTGCGCTCACACCTCACCGTGAAGCCTCTTCTCCTGGCTAAAGGTGCCCTCCTCGGACTCGGAGCCTTCTCTTTCCATCGGCTCAGTCGCTCTTGTGCCTTCAGGGGACGATCTGCTATGTAGCACCATCGGAGGTTTGCAATAAACGGCAGGTGCACTTCTGCTGTGTTACACCCGGACAGGGTTTGGAGCCGGTGGCAGTATTTATAATTAGCTTTTTTGTGGGCCTGCTTATGTCAGCCAGTTCAGAGGACAGGGAGACACGTCTGCACACCACGGCGGCCATCTTGGAATCCAGGCATGTGCTTTTTGACCGCATCATCAAATTGGTCTAAAAATGTAATAAACTCAGACACCCTCTCCATACAGGCCTCAAATTGTTCCCTAGTCCACACACAGGCAGAGTAGTCGTCAGGTGGGAGGAAGGATGAATCAGATGGCAGAGGATCCTGTTGCAGGACCTGAGAGAGAGAATGAGACGTTGGAGAATAGCCCTCTGGCAAAGAGGAGGCCTTTTAGCCTCAAAACAATGAGAATGGGCCTTTGAAAGTTCTGTACAAAGCTTGGGAAATGTTTTAGACAGGGGGACAGTTTTGGGGCCGAGGATTTATGTGTAGCGCCCGTTATGTAAAAGTCTTCAGGCCTTGAAGGGGCGAAGATAATGGGAGCACAGAGGGCACCGAACTAAGAGGTTTGGTAGACTTTGTCGAAATCTTCGGTGGGCCTCCAGGCATCGATGGCTTCCTCAACGAGTACGTTGAGTGAGGCTTAGGGGTTCTGTGTTTGGATTTAGTAGCGATGTGGTGTTGTGTGTGTCCTTGTCGTCAGAGTGTGGAGTGCCCATCGCACTGCCGGTGGCATGCTTAAAGGGGCCGGGGACAGACACGCAGGAATCAGCAGACTCCAGAGGTTTGTCTACGGCGTCCGAACCAGAGCCGTGGCTGGCAACCGATTCCTTGTCCGAGGTGATGGCGCCGGCGGGGAAATGACTCTGGGCCTGCATGGCATAGGCCACCCACTGCATGGTGCGCTTGTCTTTTAGGGTTTTGGAGAGAAAATGTTTACAGGGCTTGCAATGCCACTCATCGTGGTCATAAGGGAACCACTGATAGCCCTCTTGATAAGTATCCTTCCAGGGGAATTTGCCGTTGCAAGACGGGCAAAATGTAAAGGGTGTTTGCTCCATAACAGAGAGAAAAGACAGCCAGAAGGAAAGGGAGGGGGCAAAGACGAGGCATTCTCAGGAGACAGTCAGTAAGATGGGACCCCACTCTCCCTACTGCATTGTATCATATTGAGATTTATAGCACGCAACAAGACCAAACAGCATCAAGGCGCTAAACAGAGAGTGTGGCTGCATGTCAGGAGCTAGCAGAGAAGAGTTTTTAACTGCTTTCGAAAGGAAATAAAATCATGAATGCTACGAATCTGAGGGGAAAGGGCATTCCACAGTGATGGGGCAAGCACAGAGAAAGATCTTCTTCCAGCTTGAGCCCGCTGGAATCAAGGAACGACCAGCAAAGACTGATTGGCTGATCGAAGAGCCCTGTTTGGTTGGTAAGGTATAAGTCTAGATTGAAGAAACTGAGCCCGGCGTGGTGGGTGGCACGATAAACAATACACAAGATTTTAAACTTCACTCGGCTCCTAACAGGAAGCCCGTGAAGGCGACAAAGGTGGTCATGAGGGTGAGCCATACTAGGTGCCTTTAGGGCAAGCGTAGCCGCTGAATTCTGAAGGATCTGAAGACGTTAAAGCAGAGCCTCCAGTTGACATAGATAGATACCATTACAATAGTCAATTGACCCCATAATAGCAACGGTCACAGTGTTTGACCTAGAGTCATCCGGGAGGAAAGGGAGAACCTTCTTAAGCACTTTGAGCTTAGCGGAGCCTGTTTGACAAACTGTACAGATATGGCCTTCTCTGGATCCGGAGGACATGATTTTAATTCCTCAACTTTTGACTAATGCAGAAGGTTCAGGGCATGGACCAAAAGACATGGGCCAGTATTTGGAGGTCCAGGATTGTCTAGCAGAGACGGCACCAACCTCCAGGATCTCAGTTTTTTTCTCCATTTAGCTTAAGGCAATTGTTGGCCATCCAAATCGCAACCGCAGAAAAGGCAGATCTTCAGGTTTAGGTGGGGTCTTCCATAGGGACATTTAGCCGGAAGAGAATCTGCGTTATCATCGGCATATGAAAAGAAGCGTACCCCATGGCTAGAGATTAGTTTAGCCAGAGCAAGCATGTACAGGTTAAACAGCAGGGGTGAAAAAGCGGAGCCCTGAGGGACCCCACAGTCAAGCACAGTAGGAGGCGAAGTAAAGGGTGGGAGACAATTTGAAACCAAAGAGGAAAGCCATTTTAGAGGGTTGCCTGAAATTCCAGCATCGAGAAGACACAGAAGTCGTCTCTGATGATCAACAGTGTCAAAGGCCGCGGAGGAGTCCAGAAGAATGAGGGCGCCAACCTCTCGGAGGTCCTGAAGCAGGGCAATATCGTCGAGGAGAGCTACCATTACAGACTCCCTGACCATTCCAGGACGAAACCCAGCCTGAAGAGGGTGAAGAATGTAGTCAGTCTCAAGATAAGAAGAAAGCTGTGGGGTGGCAATGTATTCGAGCAGTTTCATTATGGCAGGGAGGAGGGATATAGGACGGTAATTTTCAGCGGCCGCAGGATCAAGGTGAGGCTTTTTCAACAAGGGAGAGATCATTCATTGCATGCTTAGCGGGTCAGGAATATAACCAGTGGAAAAGGAGTATTGAAGTGCATCCGTATGGAAGGGGGCATGTTTGTGAGGGAGAGAGTGTGAAGAATACGAAGCGGGATCGAATTAGCAGGAGACGCAGATTTAAGCTTTAACATGGCAACTGAGACCATGGTGTCCGTCACTGTCATACATTTAAAAGCATTAGAAGGTTGTTCAGTCAAATAGAGAGAGGAGTCCAGAGGAGTTGCGCTCGGGTTTACATCTTTCCGTGTGTATCCTTTCCCGGATAACAGATCTTTTCCCTAAAGAAAGAAGTAATATAATCACAATGGGTTTGTGTATGTAGAGCCGTTGGGAGGGGACGGATAGGGGTGGTCAATTCTTTGGCCACCTGAAAAAGAGCAATAAGCATTTAAAAGGAGAGGATGTTGAGTAGTCCTTGAGACAGGAAGCTTAGCAAGAACTGCTACGCAAAGATAAAGCAATATAAACTCTGCATTGAGCGACTGACTAGATAGGTGGAAAAAAACAATCTGGTGGGACCTTAACAAGTGAAGGATTTTGGGTACACTACACATCACGTTAGGAATAGTGTTAGTCACGCCCATGTCTGTTAGGGAGAATTCTCATTCTATGGCTAATTTCCCTCACCTAGTGAGTCCCCCAGCAGCTTTGCTGGATTTCTGGAGTTTATCTTTCCACTTGGTAAGAGTGTGAGCCTTTTTTCCCACTCTTACATGTGTTTTGCCATTTGGATTTTTACTGTTTGTGTGATTGTGGATTCTGGAGTACTCCACTTCTTGAGCGCCACTTTTTAAGTGTGTTACGGAGCACCTTCACTGCAGTGACACAGGGTTGTCTTTTAGACTTCCCACCAACTCCATTTTCTGGGGCTGACTACTGCCATAAACTTTACATAGTCACTTTAACCACAGATCCAGTACAACCCATCTTACATGGAGTATTGGAAAGGGTTAATTCCTAGCCCGTTTTATCTGTCTCTCCTGGAGCTTTGTTTTGCTCCCTTAATATTAAGACTTGGCTGGTGGCAGTGGTATCTACCCTAATTTTCCTACCGCGATTATATTACATAACGTGGTAATGTTTTAGGCTATTTTAGTAGCCTCGAACTTTAAAACCGCTTGCCCAAATACTTTTTATTTCGGCTCCGGTTGGGTTTAATCGCCATTCCTTTTTGTTAAAGTCCTTCTTGTGTTTTCCTTTGCACGGCAAACCAGGTTTGCCTTCTTTGTTCACCGTCTTTTGGCTGGCTTCTCTCAAGAAGCCCTCCTTTTGGCGCTGTTAGGCAGAAACCTGTGCAGTTCCCTTGGGGACCACTGCAAAAGATTTAGGACTACAGGTGTTGGCAGTAAACCCACTTGGTAGCAGTCTGTACCACCCAGATTTACCTGGTGGCTGAGCAGTCAGACTTCCCTCAAGAAGAGTTAGGCAGTATGTAAAGAATACACAATAGGCACTCAGATACAATAGCACAAGCAAACACGACCAGAGCTTTGGTATCAAGGTATATAATCATTTATTTAAAAACACACTTATTGAAACACTCCAGCACTAATATTGTAAATCACTCTAAACACAGTTACTATTATTATATATACATCCCTTATTCCTTATCAGACAAGTCTTAGTTAACACCACTTATTTCCAGACAGAGGTGAGTGCTTAACTATAGATGCACTCCAATAAATTAACGAAAAAGGGAGGGGAAAAAGGCAGAATGTAGGAAAATACACCACACTAATACTTAGGAACTCTTAAGCAAGGCAGGAAAGTCAAAAGTTACTTGTGAGCCAAAGTCCATAGACCGGGCCCAAATGTACCCAAGATCACACAATGACAACAGGCTTAAAAAGTCTTGCAGGGAGTTCAGAGAGGTTTTAGTTAGGCTCAGAAAAGTTTAGCCAGGGTGTCCCAGGCTAACCCAAGTTCGAAAGCCGGGGGCTAAATCTACCCCGTACAGTCGGTTGCAAGGGAAGCCAGGCGGAACACGGTACCTTAGGTGGAAAGGATCCTCCAGCGGGGGCAGTTGTTCCTGGCAGCAGGTGCAAGTCGCGGCGTCGTCCAGAGGAAGAGGAGATCTCGACGTGGAGGAAAGATGAAGGTCGTTGCACTGCCAGGGAAGAAACCAGCCGCGGAGTTTTCCGGTTAAAAGGTACTACCCTTTGATTCGCGGTAGTGGCAAAACGTGGTATCCCGGTTGCCGGGGTGCTTGGCAAAGGCAAGGCGGCCACGAGTTGTTCCAGGAAGCGAAAAAGGAAGCAGACTGGTTATCCCCACCAATCGAAGGAAGAAGACTCTCCGGGCTGGAGATCTCCTCTGTCGTTGGGAAAAGTGGTGAGACGGTTCAGCAGGGCTCCACCGGTGGTGTCGTCGTAGCAGGTCGGCCCAGCTTCTCACTCGTCGGATTGTTAGGTCCTGTGGCGACTTCTCAAGTTCCAGTCCCCAAAGCCCTGCTTTTATGCAGAAAACCCCCATTCACTCAGCCTAGCTGTCACTCAAACATGCTCAGTGGTGAGCCGGCCGTCTCACCACTTGGGCCAATCAGGACGGAGTGTGACTTGAGTTGCTTAGGCAACTCAGTCCAGGGTGCCTAAACCCCCTCCCACACACGCTGTGGTACCCAGACAGAGTGGCACCACTTTTGGAGGCTTCTGTGGAGAAGCCCGCCAAAAAGTGGAACAAAGGGCTCGACTTGGGTTGGAGTCACAGAAGAGAACACAAACGCCATTTTAGAACCGAGTCTTGGCAAAAAATACCAACCGGAGAATTAATATTAATTAAATAAACCAGCGGAATGTTCGAGGCTATGAGAATTAAATAATTAAAGTTGGTAGCCTCGAACAATGGGAAAATCCCATAGGAATATATTTGCGGTTGAATATAAAAAGTAGTTTCCACTGCCACCAGCCAAAACTCCATCAGGGGGGACGGAGACGTGCCCCCTCGACTAACAGACCCCGGGGCAGTCGAATTGCCCCGGCCAGTACGTCCACAATATGATGGTTTGTACTGGTTCTGTTCAGAATTTGAGACTAGTAAAGTCAATGGTGACTTTACATGCCCTGGGAGACAGTAGTCAGTCCCAGGGTATGGAGTCTATACTTGGGGGTCACTAGGACACCCCTGTGCTACTGCACTGAGGGTGCTGTGTAACACACATCACAAAAACACATGAAGGCTTATAGAGTAAAAGACCCCATGGCCCATTAAACACATCTAGAGTCAAAGAAACACTCAAATCATGCCCAAGAGTGAGGGTAACAGAGTCTCACTCTTGGCAGGAGAAAAAATAAACCCCAAAAATCCAGCAAAGCTGCTGGGGGACTCACTAGTTTAGGAAATTCCGCCTAAACAGAGAATTCTCCCTAACAGGCGCCTGGGTGTCTAGGTGGGCTGAATGTGAGGGAGGGGTGTAGTCATCCCTGCACAGGGTATCCTTGGAAACCTAAGTCGCACTTTGGCATGATTGGCTAAGGTGGTTGTCCGGGCCGGACAACCCCCCTGCTGGGTGATTGACAGCCAGGCTGTGTGAATGGGGGATTTTCGCATAAAACGCAGGACTCTTGGGCTGGAAGTCACAGTCGCCACTGGAACTGCAAGGAACCCAAGAGAAGCGGAGAAGAAGACGGCTGCTGCAACTACCAAGTCCTGGTGAAGCCCTGCTGCAGTCCTGAGCTATCTACACTTCGATGACAAGAGAAGATCCAGTCCTGAGTCTTCTTCCTTTGAGCTTGGTGGGATTAACCAGCTCGTCTTCCACAGGCAGAGGATCCTCTTCTTGGACGAAATCGATGCACACAGCTGTAGTGGTCCGGATAGCCATCTGAAGAGCCTCTCCTGTTTTAAAGGTGCGCACCTTTTATTCACCATTGCTTTTGCTGCTGCTGGCCTCATCCCTGGGTAGTGCAGATCGCTCCAGACATCCTTGTTCTTGTCCCCACGACTGAAGTCACAGGAACCGTGAGTCTGCAGGAACTACCAGGAACAACTGCTGTGGCACCAGCTCTTCTTCACTTGAATAAGGTACTGTTTCCGACCTCGAGGCACTAGGGTGAATCCCTTTTCTCCTCACCAAAGGCTTGTCCTCATCTTCCTTCCCTCTTATAACTTTTGCTTCCTCTTGCGACAATATCCAAGTACTCCTGGCAACCTTGAATCTTGAACTATCTAATCGTGTGATCTTCGACAACAGGAACCCTGCTCCACTTGACATTGGCGCAGGCCTATTGACTTTTCTTCACTTGTAGGAAAGTGTGTTCTGATTCTGTCTGCCTTGACAAAAGTATTGCCTATGATTTTTGCCCCCAACTCTCTTTTGTTAACTCAGGTGCTAAATGTGTTTTAACCCTGGCAAAATTTCTTCCCGCGGGTACGCCTATCTGTAGTAAGACCGAACTGTCATTACTGTCAAAAAGTGATCACATAGGTAGTCCCGGTAAAGTTGTTTGTTTCATAACACCGGTCCGTCAAAGAATAAGGTACTTACCTTGAGTTGTTCTGCGCAAAGAGAATTGGTTGTGTGTAGTGTATTTTACGTGTGATTTTACATTAATAGAAGTGAAGTGTTTTGTGAACAGATGGTTTAAAATAAATGTATGTTTACTTTTCAACCAAAAACCTTGAGTCAGTGTTTGCTTGAGTCACAGTAACTGTGGTCCTTTGTGTAATGTCTACTACTGCTTATTTGCTCTTGAGCTAAGTCTGGCTGCTCCGCTACTGCTACCACTTTAACAGTGTAGGACAGGCTTGTACCAAAGGTGAACTTGTATTACCACTTGTAGTCTTAATTGTGTGTAGTGGTCCCTAAGGGCACTGCACAGGATTCTGCCTAACAATGTCGATGTCCCTTTTCAATCTTTGAAAGATGCAATACTCTGCGATTACCACTAGATGTCGGACTATATGCACAGCATATGATTTTAAGCAGATTTACAAGCATCAGAAATATATATATATATGGGATACATTACTCACCGTAATCGTATTTCTGATGCTTGTATCTGCTTAGATCACATGCTGTGCATAGGCCGACATCTAGTGGAAGCTGCGGAGTATTACAGTTTGTTTTTCGAAAATCGAAAAAGGGCGTCGACACAGGGCGTGCCAGTAATACTATCCCTAGTGTGACGTCCACTGTACCCATGATCCCTCACGCGTCTAGGATCCCCAGATTGTGTTTTTCCTGACATGAGGTAGCATGAGGAGTAGCGTGAGTACAGATAGTCCAAGCAGATAGACAGAAAGGTAAGACTACAAGCAACCATGCGCCTTCTCTCGGAGGGGAGGAAGGGTGGGTCGCATGTGAATCTAAGCAGATACAAGCATCAGAAATACGATTACGGTGAGTAATGTATCCCTTCTGAGGCTTGTGGAATCTGCTTAGATCACATGCTGTGCATAGATTAGCGAGCAGTACCAGAAGAAGGAGGTGGGATGTGAGAAGGGTCATGAGCAAACAGGTGTCTTAGAACCGCTTGTCCCACTTGTGTATCTGTCTTGGAATGAGTGTCAATGCAGTAATGCTGAGTAAAAGTGTGAATAGAGCTCCAAGTAGCTGCTTTGCAAATGGTGTCGAGGGCAACATTTGCAATGAAAGCCAGAGTGGCCCCAATGCCTCTGGTAGAGTGGGCCCTTGGCGTAAAAGGCAGAGTCTTTTCAGAAAGAGAGTAACACAGCTGTATACAGTTGATAATCCACTTAGAGATAGCGCCCTTAGAGACGCGATCCCCCTCTCTGCCTGTAGCTACGGAGACAAACAGTTGATCTGTTTTCCTTAGCGGTCTGGTTTTATTTACATAGTATAAGACCGCCCTACGCACATCTAGGGTGTGTAGTTTCACCTCAGCCGAGCTTTGTGGGTTTTGGAAGAAAGCCGGAAGCTCGATGGACTGGTTTACTTGGAACTTGGATATGAATTTTGGTGAGAACCTAGGGTGTGTGCGTAAAACCAGTTTGTCCTTGTGGATAGTAAAGAAAGGATCTTGCACTGACAGAGCCTGAATTTCACTGACCCTTCTTATGGAGGTAATGGCTACTAAGAAGGCCGTTTTATAAGTCAGGTGTTTGAGACTACTTTTATGCATGGGTTCGAAGGGGGGGCCCATGAGCTTAGCTAGCACCACGTTGAGGTCCCATCCTGGCGGTGGGTTCGAAATAGGAGGGTGAAGTCTCTTTACTCCTTCCATGAAGGCTTTAACCACTGCTACTTTCCACCACGAGACCCTGTTATGGGATGTGGTGTAAGCCGAGAGGGCTGCCAGGTGTACTTTCAGAGAGTTAAAAACCAACCCTGCATCCAGCAGGTGGAGCATGTATGTTACAACGTTGGAAGGAGTGCAATCAACCGGGTTGATTTGTTTATTCTGGCACCAGATAACGAATCTTTTCCACTTGTCAAAGTAACAGTGTCTTGTATTTGGTTTCCTGGACTCTTTTAGAATGTCCATACACCTCTGTGGTAATTTGAGATGTCCAAACTCTATGACTTCAGGAGCCATGCTGCTAGGTTCATAGAGTTGGGTTCCTGATGCACTGTTTGACCTTGTTGCTGGGACAGAAGGTTGTACCAGGCTGGGAGTCTGATGGGCTCGCACACCGCCATCCTGCGTAGGTGTGGAAACCATGGTTGTCTCGCCCACATGGGAGCAACTAGGATGAGCGTCATTGATTCCTTGTTCATCTTGTACACCACCTTCCTGATGAGAGGAGTTGGTGGAAAAGCGTACGCAAACATCCCTGACCAGTTCATCCACAGGGCATTCCCCTGGGAGTCCGTTTGGGGGAACCTGGATGCAAATACTGGGCATTGTTTGTTTTCGCTTGTGGCGAATAGGTCTATAGTGGGGAAACCCCACTGAGAGAAGAGATCTTCTACTACGTCTCTGTGAAGGACCCATTCGTGTTCTTTTGGGAGGGAGTCTCTGCTTAGAGCATCCGCTAGGGAATTGAGCTCCCCTGGAACATGTTGCGATGACAGGAAGATGTTCCGTCTGAGTGCCCATATCCATATTTTCTGGGCAAGCTTGGACAGATTTGGCGAACGAGTCCCTCCTTGCTTGTTCAGATAGAACATGGCTGTCGTGCTGTCCGTCCTGATCTGCACCGACAAGTTCAGTAGATGGGGCTCGAACGCCTGCAGCGCTCGGAATACTGCCAGAAGCTCTAGCAGATTTATGTGGTTCTTGGCTACTGAGTGAGACCAGAGACCCTGAGCTGTGTGGTGGAGATGGTGAGCTCCCCACCCAGTCAGGCATGCATCTGTAGTCACCACTGCCTGTACTTCGGGTTCGTAAAAGGGTTTCCCCTTTGCGAGATTCTCTCTTGTCCACCAGTGTAGGCTCTGTACGAGTGTTGGCGAAACGACCACTAGATCGTCCCACTGACCACTTGCCTGAGACCACTGTTTCGCCAACCATTCCTGCATGGGACGCATGCGCAGACGCGCGTGGGGGACCAGGTAAATGCATGACGCCATCATGCCCAGTAACCGCATAGCTTTGCGTACTGTTATCTGTTGACCTGACTGATAATGCGGAATTTGCAGAAGTATATTCCGAATTCTTTCTTCCGAAGGGAAGGTCAATTCTTTCTGAGTATCTAGGATAGCTCCTAGAAACTGTTTTGAGGTGCTTGGCACCAGACTTGACTTTTTCTCGTTGATAGAGAAGCCTAATTCGTGGAGGAGGTCGATAGTCCTCTGAATGTTTGATCTGCAGATTCCTGGGGTTTCCCCCGTTATGAGCCAGTCGTCCAGATAAGGGTACACTGGGATTGCCTCCCTGCGTAGGTGTGCAGCTGCCACCGCCAGTACCTTGGTGAATACCCTTGGTGCTGAAGCTATCCCGAAGGGCAGTACCTTGAATTGGTAGTGGCGACTGTCCACCTTGAAGCGCAAGTATTTTCTGTGCGCCGGGAGCATGGAAATATGAAAATAGGCATCTTTCATATCCAAGGTTGCCATGTAATCCCCCTTTTTTAGGAGTGGGATTACCTCTTGTAGCGTGGTCATACGGAATTTTTGGGGCTTGACATACTTGTTGGCAGGCCGTAAGTCCAATACTGGGCGCATTGTTAAATATTTCTTTGGCACAAGGAAGTAAGTTGAATAGATACCCTTGTTTACCTGGTGTCCTGGGACGAGTTCTATCGCGTCCTTTAGGAGCAGATTGTAGATTTCCTCGAGGAGGATCTTTTGATGTTCTAAAGAGTGGACTTTTTGTCTTGGAGGGTGGTTTCGGGGACGTTGCAGTAGTTCTATACAGTACCCCTTGGATACCGTCGACAGCACCCATCTGTCGGATGTTATCCCTTCCCATGCCTGGGTGAAGCTGGATATTCGTCCCCCTACTGGGGTTGCATGGGAAGGGACCCTGAAATGAGCGTCACTGCTTTGGTGGAGGCGTGCCGCCTCCTTTACTGGGGCTGCCTCTGCCTCTGCCTCTACCACGTCCTCTTCTACTAGCCCTACCATACCCTTGGGTAGACTGTTGTGAGTTGGTGTTCCACTGTGTACCCTGGGTGTGGGAATAGTTATTTCCTCTATTGGAATTTTGGCCGCGGGGGCGACGAAAATTGCCGTTCCCTCTTTGGTTAGGTGGTTTTGTAGTTAACTGGCCAAGGGATTTGAGGGTGTCGAATTCCTCCTTAGCGTTTTTTAGTGCGTCCTCGACTGCCTTTCCAAACAGGAGATCACTTTCCACTGGTTTGTCTAAGAGTGCAGCTTGTGTTTCTGCTCTGAATCCCGACTGCCTCAACCAAGCATGTCTTTTGATGACAGTCCCCTCTGCAATAATTCTACCCGCATTGTCTGCGGCGTCTAAAGTTGCTTTTAAAATGCAGCCTGAGACGTTTCTTCCCTCTGCACAAATGCGAGATAGCTGGCTCTTAAGGGGTTCGGGAGCGGAATCTATTAGTGCTGCCACTTCTTCCCACTGAAGGCAGTTGTAGCTGGCCAACAGTGTGGTGGAATTCGCGATTCTGGTTTGGTAGGCTGCCGTGGAAGCTACTTTTCTACCAAAACCATAGAGTTTCTTACTTTCCTTGTCGGGGGGAGCCTCCGAGGAAGATAATGGGGTTCCAGCTCTCTTGCGGGTGTTAGTTACGACTAGAGAGTCTGGCTTAAGTTGGCCTCTAATATATAGAGGGTCCGACTGGGCTGCTTTAAACAGCTTCTCTACTCTAGGGTTTACAGGTCTTGTCAGGTTTGGGTTGACAAGGGATGGTGCTATTCTGCGTTGAATAGATTTCAGGATGGGAATGGTCTGGGCTACTGTCTTCCTTTCCCCTATTAGTTCTTCCGCGAAGTCCCTCTCTTCTTGGACACCTTGTGTGCCTATGTGGAAGTGGTTAGCTGCCCGAGAGAGCAGTTCATTCAGTAGGGGCTGATTATCTATTGGGGAATCAGACACTGGGGCTTCCCTTTCGACTGGTGAGTCCATTCTGAAAATATCTGGGCTATTTTCTGGCTCATCCTCGTCTTCGTCCTCCCCGTAATAATCTGACACTGCGAGATCTTCTGGTGTCTCAAAATCCTGGCCCTCTATAAGGGAAGAGTCTCCTTGGCCTGTAGGGAAAAGGCAAGAATAGGGTTGGACCTCGAAGGGGTCTGAAGCCTTTAAAGGTGTCTCGACCCGGGGCCTTTTATTTGAAGGGATAGGGTCCCTTGAACCTGAGGGAGAAGATTCCTGAGGGTTTAAAGCTAGTAGTTGGTCAGGGTGTCTTTCGAAGAAATTTGCTAAGGAGGACATCCTTGACATTACTCTGTCAATGTCCTCGCATGACCAGAGTTTTGAGCTTGGGGTGACCTTGCTGGAACTCTCTATGGACTGTCCCTGAGAAGACTTGGACGGGGAAGTCAGTTCTATTGTTGTGGAGGATTGTAAGGTTTGTTTCCTTTGTTGCTTACCCCCTTCCCCGTGGGTGGAAGTGTGTTTACCATTTCCCTTATTTTTCGACGCCTGGCGTCGAGGATCGGAGGTGGAATCCCTGTGTTTCGAACTAGGCTTCGAAACTGGGCCCTCCTTACTCCCAAGTGATGTACCCTTTCCCTGGGGTGCAGGCTGGGGATGGAAGTCGTGTTCGTCTCCGGACGAGTGATCTTCCGTGATGTTAATGTGCGAGGCACTATGTGCAAGTGTGTAGGCTTGCCTGACGTCGTGCGGCGACCTCGACCGGGACCGCCCAGAGGACGTCCTTTCGGACCGCTCCTTCTGTGCCTCTTTCCGAGGTTTCGACGACGTCGAATCTCGGGTGGCTTTTTTGTGTTTAGCGTGTGTATGTGTAACGCTCTTGTCGCCGGGGGACTTCCCCATAGTCGCCGGGACGGACGACCTTCCGAGGCCGGGGACGTGCGTTAGGCTGTCTTTCGACGCCTTGTTGCCCTCGCCGTCCGAAAGTCCGGCGTCGCTGCCGTCGCTGAAGGTACCCTCCGCCTCCATAGCTGCTAGCTTGGCGTGGTGGGCCCAACGCTTGGTGGAGCGGTCCTTAAGAGTTTTGGTCTTAAACCTGCTACAGGCCCTGCAACCCGCCTCGGGGTGGTCTCTGGGCAGGCAAAGGTTGCACGTAGCGTGCTTATCTACCCAAGGGTATTTCTTATTACACTAGGGCAAAACTGAAAGGGCGTACCCTCCATACGCGCCTGTGGGCAGCGGGCAAGTGTGTGTAGGTAAGAAGGTGTCTATAACCGAGTGTGGAAGTGTACCACCCCCCACTCTCCCTACTTGTAGGGCCGAGGCCAGCGGCCCAGGCCCGAGCCGAGGCGGAAGCCTCAAGGCCCAATCCGTCGGGTTTCGACGTTGATCTCCTCCCCGGTTCGGCGTCGAGATGCTGATCGACGTAAGGGTGACAAAACGGGGCAAATTAGATTTAGTTTTAAGTGCAAATATGGCAAAGCCAGGGAACTCCGATGAAGTGCTTCCGACCAGAATGGCGGAAAAAAACAATCTGGGGATCCTAGACGCGTGAGGGATCATGGGTACAGTGGACGTCACACTAGGGATAGTATTACTGGCACGCCCTGTGTCGACGCCCTTTTTCGATTTTCGAAAAACAAACTGTAATACTCCGCAGCTTCCACTAGATGTCGGCCTATGCACAGCATGTGATCTAAGCAGATTCCACAAGCCTCAGAAATATATATATATATGGGATACATTACTCACCGTAATCGTATTTCTGATGCTTGTATCTGCTTAGATTCACATGCTGTGCATAGGCCGACATCTAGTGGAAGCTGCGGAGTATTACAGTTTGTTTTTCGAAAGTCGAAAATGGGCGTCGACACAGGCGTGCCAGTAATACTATCCCTAGTGTGACGTCCACTGTACCCAAGATCCCTCACGCGTGTAGGATCCTCAGATTGTATTTTTTCTGACATGAGGAAGCATGAGGAGTAGCGTGAGTACAGATAATCCAAGCAGATAGACAGAAAAGGTAAGACTACAAGCAATCATGCGCCTTCTCTCGGAGGGGAGGAAGGGTGGGTCGCATGTGAATCTAAGCAGATACAAGCATCAGAAATACGATTACGGTGAGTAATGTATCCCTTCTGAGGCTTGTGGAATCTGCTTAGATCACATGCTGTGCATAGATTAGCGAGCAGTACCAGAAGAAGGAGGTGGGATGTGAGAAGGGTCATGAGCAAACAGGTGTCTTAGAACCGCTTGTCCCACTTGTGTATCTGTCTTGGAATGAGTGTCAATGCAGTAATGCTGAGTAAAAGTGTGAATAGAGCTCCAAGTAGCCGCTTTGCAAATGGTGTCGAGGGGAACATTTGCAATGAAAGCCAGAGTGGCACCAATGCCTCTAGTAGAGTGGGCCCTTGGCGTAAAAGGCAGAGTCTTGTCAGAAAGAGAGTAACACAGCTGTATACAGTTGATAATCCACTTCGAGATAGCGCCCTTAGAGACGCGATCCCCCTCTCTGCCTGTAGCTACGGAGACAAACAGTTGATCTGTTTTCCTTAGCGGTCTGGTTTTATTTACATAGTATAGGACCGCCCTACGCACATCTAGGGTGTGTAGTTTCACCTCAGCCGAGCTTTGCGGGTTCTGGAAGAAAGCCGGAAGCTCGATGGACTGGTTTACATGGAACTTGGATATGAATTTAGGTGAGAACCTAGGGTGTGTGCGTAAAACCAGTTTGTCCTTGTGGATAGTAAAGAAAGGATCCTGCACTGACAGAGCCTGAATTTCACTGACCCTTCTTATGGAGGTAATGGCTACTAAGAAGGCCGTTTTATAAGTCAGGTGTTTGAGACTACTTTTATGCATGGGTTCGAATGGGGGTCCCATGAGCTTAGCTAGCACCACGTTGAGGTCCCATCCTGGCGGTGGGTTCGAAATAGGAGGGTGAAGTCTCTTTACTCCTTCCATGAAGGCTTTAACCACTGGTACTTTCCACCACGAGACCTTGTTATGGGATGTGGTGTAAGCCGAGAGGGCTGCCAGGTGTACTTTCAGCGAGTTAAAAACCAACTCTGCATCCAGCAGGTGGAGCATGTATGTCACAACGTTGGAAGGAGTGCAATCAACCGGGTTGATTTGTTTATTCTGGCACCAGATAACGAATCTTTTCCACTTATCAAAGTAACAGTGCCTTGTATTTGGTTTCCTGGACTCCTTTAGAATGTCCATACACCTCTGTGGTAATTTGAGATGTCCAAACTCTATGACTTCAGGAGCCATGCTGCTAGGTTCATAGAGTTGGGTTCCTGATGCACTGTTTGACCCTGTTGCTGGGACAGTAGGTTGTACCAGGCTGGGAGTCTGATGGGTTCGCACACCGCCATCCTGCGTAGGTGTGGAAACCATGGTTGTCTCGCCCACATGGGAGCAACTAGGATGAGCGTCATAGATTCCTTGTTCATCTTGTACACCACCTTCCTGATGAGAGGAGTTGGTGGAAAAGCGTACGCAAACATCCCTGACCAGTTCATCCACAGGGCATTCCCTTGGGAGTCCGGCTGGGGGAACCTGGATGCAAATCCTGGGCATTGTTTGTTTTCGCTTGTGGCGAATAGGTCTATAGTGGGGAAACCCCACTGAGAGAAGAGATCTTCTACTACGTCTCTGTGAAGGACCCATTCGTGTTCTTCTGGGAGGGAGTTTCTGCTTAGAGCATCCGCTAGGGAATTGAGCTCCCCTGGAACATGTTGCGATGACAGGAAGATGTTCCGTCTGAGTGCCCATATCCATATTTTCTGGGCAAGCTTGGACAGATTTGGCGAACGAGTCCCCCCTTGCTTGTTCAGATAGAACATGGCTGTCGTGCTGTCCGTCCTGATCTGCACCGACAAGTTCAGTAGATGGGGCTCGAACGCCCTTAGCGCTCGGAATACTGCCAGAAGCTCTAGCAGATTGATGTGGTTCTTGGCTACTGAGTGAGACCAGAGACCCTGAGCTGTGTGGTGGAGATGGTGAGCTCCCCACCCAGTCAGGCATGCATCTGTAGTCACCACGGCTTGTACTTCGGGATCGTAAAAGGGTTTCCCCTTTGCGAGATTCTCTCTTGTCCACCAGTGTAGGCTCTGTACGAGTGTTGGCGAAACGACCACTAGATCGTCCCAATGACCACTTGCCTGAGACCACTGTTTCGCCAACCATTCCTGCATGGGACGCATGCGCAGACGCGCGTGGGGGACCAGGTAAATGCATGACGCCATCATGCCCAGTAACCGCATAGCTTTGCGTACTGTTATCTGTTGACCTGACTGATAATGCGGAATTTGCAGAAGTATATTCCGAATTCTCTCTTCCGAAGGGAAGGTCAATCCTTTCTGAGTATCTAGGATAGCTCCTAGAAACTGTTTTGAGGTGCTTGGCACCAGACTTGACTTTTTCTCGTTGATGGAGAAGCCTAATTCGTGGAGGAGGTCGATAGTCCTCTGAATGTTTGACCTGCAAATTCCTGGGGTTTCCCCCGTTATGAGCCAGTCGTCCAGATAAGGGTACACCGGGATTGCTTCCCTGCGTAGGTGTGCAGCCGCCACCGCCAGTACCTTGGTGAATACCCTTGGTGCTGAAGCTATCCCGAAGGGCAGTACCTTGAATTGGTAGTGGCGACTGTCCACCTTGAAGCGCAAGTACTTTTTGTGCGCTGGGAGCATGGAAATATGAAAATAAGCATCTTTCATATCCAAGGTTGCCATGTAATCCCCCTTTTTTAGGAGGGGGATTACCTCTTGTAGCGTGGTCATACGGAATTTTTGGGGCTTGACATATTTGTTGGCAGGCCGTAAGTCCAATACTGGGCGCATTGTCAAATCTTTCTTTGGCACAAGGAAGTAAGTTGAATAGATACCCTTGTTTACCTGGTGTCCTGGGACGAGTTCTATCGCGTCCTTTTCTAGCAGAATGGCGATCTCCTCGAGAAGGATCCTTTGATGCTCTAGGGAGTGCACTCTTTGTCGTGGAGGATGATTCCGGGGACGCTGCAGTAGTTCTATACAATATCCTGCGGATACTGTTGACAGCACCCATCTGTCTGAGGTGATCCCTTCCCAAGCCTGGGTGAAGGTGGAAATGCGTCCCCCTACTGGGGTTGCGTGGCAAGGGACCCTGAACTGAGCGTCACTGTTTTGGTGGAGGCGTGCCACCGCCCTTGTTGGGGCTGCCTCTGCCTCTTCCACGACCTCTCTTGTTACCCCTGCCGTAACTCTGGGTAGACTGCTGGTTGTTATTCCATTGTGTACCTTGTCCCTGGGCATAGTTGCCTCTTTGTGAATTTTGGCCGCGTGGGCGACGAAAATTATTGTTCCCCCTCTGGTTAGGGGGTTTGTTGGTAAGCTGGCCAAGGGATTTGAGAGTCTCATATTCATCTTTGGCATTTTTAAGTGCGTCTTCGACCGCTTTCCCAAACAATAGGTCGGGTTCCACTGGCTTGTCTATTAAAGAAGCCTGGGTTTCTGTCTTGAATCCCGACTGCCGTAACCACGCATGTCTCTTGATAACAGTACCTTCTGCTATCAATCTCCCTGCGTTGTCAGCGGCGTCGAAAGTTGCTTTTAAAATGCAACCAGACACGGCTCTCCCCTCTGCCGAGATCCGAGCCAGCTGGCCCTTTAACGGTTCTGGAGCAGAGGCAATGAGCGCCGCGACTTCTTCCCATTGATGGCAATTGTAACTAGCCAACAGGGTGGTGGAATTCGCAATCCTTGCTTGGTAGGCGGACGTTGAGGCTACCTTTCTGCCAAACCCGTAAAGTTTTTTGCTCTCCTTGTCGGGAGGAGCTTCTGATGAAGATAAGGGCGTGCCAGCCCTCTTTCTAGTGTTGGTCACCACTAGGGAATCTGGTTTAAGATGTCCCTTTATATACAGAGGGTCAGACTGGGCTGCCCGGAAAATCTTTTCAATTCTGGGGTTGACAGCTCTGGTGAGGTTAGGATTCACCAGGGAAGGATCTATTCTTCGTTGGATGGATTTGAGGATAGGGATGGTCTGAGCGACCGGTCTTCTCTCTCCTACAAACTCCTCCGCGAAGTCCCTTTCCTCCTGTACACCGTGGGTGTCGATGTGGAAGTGTTCCGCTGCTCGAGCGAGAACCTCGTTAAGGAGGGGCTGGTTATCAACTGGAGAGTCAGTAACTGGGGCTTCGCTTTGTACTGGGGAATCTACTCTGTAAATTTCCTGCTCATCTTCTCCCTCCTCCAGGTCCTCATCCTCTGCATAGTAATCTGTCCCGGTTTGTTCTTCCATAATTGCAAACTCCTGGTCCTCTTCAGGGAAAACTTGTCCCTGATAACTGGGGAGTGGAGTAGAATATGGAGTGGAGTAAGGCTGAACCTCGAAGGGTTCAGGTCTTTCGACCCGGGGCTTTTTACTTAGCGGGATAGGATCGGAGGAGCCTGAGGGTGTGGCCCCTTGAGGGTTATATGAAAGAAAGTGTACTGGGTTCTTATCATAAAAATCAGCCAAGGAAGACATCCTAGACATAACCCTGTCTATGTCTTCACTGGACCATTCCCTGGAACAGGGTATTAATTTAGCAGGTGATTTATTTTCAAGGGTAGACTTGTGTTTGCTTGTCTGCTTAGGCTTTACAGGGGTGGAAGGCTGTGCTTTCCGCTGTTTCCCCCCTTCTCCGTGCGTGGAAAAATGTTTTCCCTGTCCCTTGGGGGCCCCAGCGACTTTCGACGCCTCACTGGTGTTAACCGCGGTCTCGGTATCTTGGAGCGCGGCCTGGGGGTGGAAGTCGTCTTCGTCTCCCGACGATCGAACTTCCGTTAGTGTGTGTAGCGAGGCACTCTTGGCAAGAGTGGATGATTGCCTTGCGTCGTGAGGCGATCTCGATCGAGAGCGCCCAGAGGACACCGAGTCGGACCGTTCTTTTTGTGCCTCTTTCCGGGAAGTCGACGTCGTCGAGGTCCGGTTGGTCTTAGTGTGTTTAGTGTGTGTTAGGTGTGTAGCGCTTGCGTCGCCGGGGGTCTTCCCCATAGCCGCCCTGCCGGACGACCTTCCGAGGTCGGGGACCTGCGCTCGTCGGCTGTCTTTCGACGCCGTAATGCCCTCGCCGTCCGAAAGTACGGCGTCGCTGCCATCGCTGAAGGCGCCCTCCGCTGCCATGGCCTCCTGCCTGGCGTGGTGGGCCCAACGCTTTGTCGAACGGTCCTTAAGTGTCTTAGGTTTAAACCTACTACACGCTCTGCAGTTCGCTTCGGGGTGATCCCTCGGCAAGCAGAGATTGCACGTGGCGTGCCTGTCGACCCAAGGGTATTTGCGATTGCACTTGGGGCAGAATTGAAAAGGGGTACCCTCCATACGCACCTTAAGGCAGCGGGCTGCTAAGTGTAGGAATATATATAAATGTAACTATATATCAAGAGTGAAGAGTATGTACCACCCCCCACTCTCCCTACTTGTAAGGGCCGAGGCCAGCGGCCTACTAGGCCCGGGCCGAGGCCAGCGGCCTACCGAGGCCCAGATCCGTCGTGCAGCAGTCGACGGTCGATGACTTCTCCAGCCGTCGTCGAGGTTGAGGGTCGACGTTGGGGTGGGGAAGGGAATGAATAAGAATTAAAATTATAATAACAGCAAAAGTATGGCTAAGGCCAGGGAACTCCGCAAGATGCTTCCGACCAGTATGGCGGAAAAAAACAATCTGAGGATCCTACACGCGTGAGGGATCTTGGGTACAGTGGACGTCACACTAGGGATAGTATTACTGGCACGCCTGTGTCGACGCCCATTTTCGACTTTCGAAAAACAAACTGTAATACTCCGCAGCTTCCACTAGATGTCGGCCTATGCACAGCATGTGATCTAAGCAGATTCCACAAGCCTCAGAAATATATATATTAATTTAATGGAGAAAGGAGAACTCTCAGAATAAAGTCCATGTCCGGCCAGCTTCTGATCTATAAGATCCCATGTCACCCAATTCTCTATTGGAAACATTAAACAAACCAACCTCCCTTGCATTACCATGACCCCATAATCACTGATGCTTGTTATGTCTACAAATTCATCCTGGTGTCCTCCATTTGCGCCTCTTCCTTGAACTACCAGTCTCCCTCCAAGTTCCCAGTCTAACGCCAATGCCACAGGCATCTTATCACACAGAGAGACAGACCAGGGAAAGCCTCAGCCAATTTCTCTGTGACAGTATTCTTACAGGGCAAAGGTCCCAGGTGTCCTATGTTGTTGTTCCATCCTCACCCAGTAGAACCTCTGCATATCTGTCTTCCGGTTCAATGGATCCCAGCACAGGTACTAGCAGTCGTTCCTTTTGTGGATATAATGAAGCACAGAGAAGAAAAACATGTATTGGTGGTTGAGGGGTTCCTTTACCCCACCCCACATGCATATTCTTACTAAGGAATTCAGTATTTTTTGGTATTTTGGGTTAGGTAAAAATGTTTTTCGTTATTACCCATTCGGTAATATCACTGGATACTGGTTTGAGGTTGGTTTTGCCTATGAGCACTGGGGGACTCTTTTGGCTCCATGTTCTTTCATTCATGATAGTCTTGAAAGGCACCAACACCTTCAATCCTGGAATTAAAACAAGACTGATGGGTGGGCTGAAAGGACTTCTGCATAGGTATGGTATGAAACACTAAAGACTTTGCTGTCTGAGTGGCGATTTTATTTTTTGTCGATGTCTCATTATTTTATTCGCATTTTTAAAGCGCTCACACAGTACGGGGGCATTGAGGCCCTGTTACAGGAATACGTCTTAGTTGTGTATTTATAACACACTTAATACCCAGAAGTTTCTAAGCACGGACCCGGGGATCGAACCTGTGTTGCTTCGTGTTGTCTTGCTTCCAAGTCAAGCACGCTGCCGCTGAGCTATCCTCCCGGGACATTGGTAGGGGAGTAGAGTAGCTCTGGCACCCCAAATGGTAAATTTGCTTTCTTTCCTATGCATCTTTATTAAAACATGTAGCCCTCATCCCTGCAGACTGGCAAATAAGTGCACCCAAGCAAACTATCCTGGAATCACTTATCAAAATGTTGCATGAAAGACTCCATAATGTCCTGTGCAATCCGTTTACCCTAAATAAGTCACAAGATAAAAGCTGGCATTTTATGAAGAGGCAAGTGTTGCTGACTGCACTATATCACTGGAGGCAGTGTAAGTTGCAGAGCGAGTGACGCACTATATCCCTTTTGTTATTTCTCAATGAGACTACTCCTTATTGTGCATGCTTTGTGTATTTAAATTTCATCACAGTTTTTAAACACTGCTCCTGCAGGAAGGCAAACGCACCTAATATATTTCTTCACAATGAGGCAAGTTCTGAACCCTCTGTAGGTACAAGGTGCAGTGTAGATTATGAATATATATTATCATACATCAATTGTGATAGCCCCAATGTCTAGTCAAATGGATATCAAAGACATCACATTAAAGAAAGTGTTAAATACCTAAAATTCCCATGAGTACTGCTGGTTCCCTTGAAGGAATTTGCTGCAGGATAGGTACTATTTCATCAAGCACAAACCATTTATCCAGGTATTCCAAAATCTTGCCTAAA
Source organism: Ambystoma mexicanum (assembly GCF_040938575.1). Lineage (NCBI taxonomy): Eukaryota > Metazoa > Chordata > Amphibia > Caudata > Ambystomatidae > Ambystoma > Ambystoma mexicanum. Next base: position 876,054,844 of record NC_090936.1, read on the forward strand.
CACACCAAAGAGTTTACACGGACCTGTTAGACATGAAACATAAATAACATGAAGATTACATCTACGCTTTACAGGAATGGATTTTATGAAACACTTCATCAGTTAATACTAAAACAAGTATGTTAACATTTGCCCATGTACGGTTGCTTATCCCAAACTAGTACAACCATCACCAATTCCTGTATGAATCGACTACATAATAGTACTGTGAGTAAATGGAAAAATCATTTAGTGGGGTAGACTATGCCTGTGTGTTGCTCTCGTACCTCAAAGTGCTGTATACAACAACATCACAAACCTGACCACCTTTTTTCTGGGAGGCATTTCCTGGCAAAATATGAACACAGATACTGAGAGTCCTAGATGCACACAGCTGAGCTAATCAAGAGGTAAGGGTCCACCAGGAACATAACTCCTATCACGTTTTACTAATGGCAAAGTGTTTGCTATTGAGTGGACACCAAGAAGTGCTTCTTTCTGGTCGCAGCATACAAACAAGAACGATATTTCACATTATGAGGGCTGAGAGGTAAATGAATGAATAATAGAGAGTTTTAATATTTCTGATTAAATATTTTTTAGGAACAATGTTGCCATACAAAAATACACATTTATTCAATGCATTTCCAAAAGGAATCATCTGACAAACATTTTAAAATATGGTTGACAACCATTAAGGAATAATCTCCTCATTCTAATTGAATTTACTTTGTATGATTAAAAATAATTATTAAACTAAGGATACCTACAAGCTTGAACTAATATCTCTGCATATGCACATGAACTACCTGATGTTTATCTCATGAGTGTTACAATACGCTGTCTACTAAATTATTTGATTCCTTTAAACACTACCTGAAATATCTAATAAATGAACTGCACCTCAAGTAAGAATTAGTCCTCCAAACCCATTTAACCCTAATCGAGAAGTCCTTAGGGATCGCATCAAAACAGAGACAGGATTGTGCTTAATGAAACCTTAATGATAATACAGGGTATCCCCTTTTGTTCCACCCACCTATTCTTTGTCATATAACAAGAGTGTGAAATATGATAATAGATGTCTGGTGAGGTTTCTCAAACTCATTTTATTCTTCACTACACCTGAAAACAAGCTAAAGGAAACTCTCAGGAGTCCTGTCGCCACAGAGTTTCACATTCATCATTAATGGCTTACAGGGTTCAGAAACACTTTTGTCCCTCAGTCTCTTGTCCAGGGTTTGTGGGTTCCAGGACATTTCTCCTTCACCAATGTTCATAGTAGGTTTTTCTGCCACGTGTCGGTCTTCCTCTGTATGGTATCTCCTTGGCACATTTCCTGTCTCCTCCACAAGCTGTTGATGAAGTATTAGCTTCTGAGCAGGGGAATGGTGGAGTCAAGCCCCACCCTTCAGTTTCTCTCTGCCAACATCTATGCTGCTCGAGCTACCGTCTTCTCCTTGGCGCCCGGATAACTTCCTCATTCCAGTCTTCTCTACACCTCCGCACTCGCTCCTCGTCAACATGTCAGAAGCGCATTCCTACTCTCACCTCTAGTGCCTACCCTTGGGTAAACCAGCCTCCTTGGAGAGTCGTGGTTTGGCTTACTAACCAGTTTCTCCTCTGAAAGCCCCACACTTCCTTCCCTGGCTCCTTGGATCTTCCCCACCAACCAATTCTTGTTGTCCACCAGCCCCCTACTGTTCATTGCCAACCACCTCCTAATGTTCTTGACCTACCACCTACTCATATTTATCAACCAGCTTCTCCCCCCCCCTTGCCTTCACCTTTTAACTCTCTTTCTCTACTTAATGCTCTCTGAAATGCCAAATATCTGCTCCAGCTTCCTCCTCAAACTCCCAGACTGACTAAAGTGCAACGCATGTTTATATAGTTCTGGGAGCCCTCACTCTGTGCCAGCCTTTTAGGAATGATCTGTGTCTGCCAATTGGCACACGGTCTGGATTGATTGAGGTCTGTGTGCTCCTAGGCTCCATAGATTGTTGGGAAGAGGGGCTACATTTATAAAAGTAGGGGTGGCTATTTTAGAATTTAGATCTATCCTTGGAGTGTTACGGTTTACTTCCATGCCACTCCCTCTGGTGTGTCCTTGTCCATTCAGGAGTAGTCTGAGAGGTAAGCCTAGCCATGGCGTATATGTGTGGACTATGGTTTCCTTCCCTCTGTTTAGAGAGCTTCTCTACTTGCCAGGCAGGTGTAGTAAACGTTGTCCGTGGTAAGAGTTGATTGCTATGCTATTGTGGGCTGGGTTTGGCGCACTAGTGTGGACTCGCAGAACAGATCACACCAGAAGCATCTTTGTCCCTCCTTGAATTTGGCAGGGTTGCTTGCATCTTCATAGACTTAAGCCAAGAAGACACTGCATAGATGTGCATAATGCTGTTCTTTAGGGATTACTGGTACATAAACTGAACCTAGCCTGAGTCACTAGTAGGAGAACAGATGTGGAAAGGTACAAGTGCATTTGGTAGTGCCAGAGTAGTGGAGGTGCCAGAGATCTAAATCACTCTGTGCCATTCAGTGAAGAATTATTTTACTATAAAAGACCCAGATTCCGGGCTACAGTCAAGCCTCAAGAAAATAACTTTTTGGAACTTTCACCAACTCCTGCCTCTTTTATCAAATAGAGTAATTACCAGGGAAAGATACAGGGAGTTCTTTCGAGACACCTACAACAGGGTGTTCAAATAAGGGAACTACATTTAAGTTTCCTTCTTGCATAACTCACCTCGAAGGTTACATGTTGAAACTTTAATTTTGTTTGTCATGTTGTTTAATGTTTTGTCCTTCTATTATGAATCATGAAGATTAATGGTTTTTCTTTGATTTTGATATGTTTATTGTGGAATGGAACACAGATTTCAATGTGGATTTCTAACTGTCTTTGTATAAATCACTTCATTATTATTAATATGAATTAAAGAATATATGTAAGTACAAGATTGTTGGGGCTGGGGGACCTCCGGTGGCCCGCGTTCCGTTCTCTCAAAATTTCACCGATATCAGGACAGAAACAGGATCCTGATGAAGGCCAGGTCCGGAGGCTCACTCACAATGGGCGGTGCCCACATTACCATCTTCCAGGACCTGTCGTCACTCACGCTGGCGTTAAGGCGCCTCTGCAGCCCCCTGACGAAATGGCTCAAAGAAAGGGGCACCAGATGATATCCCTTCTCCCTCACATTTGAACACGGTAGCACGAAAATTGTTCTTCGGTCCGAGGAGGAGATCAAGGATTGCATTGCAAATATTCTCGGGACGGCCCCAAGAGAAGGCGAGAGAGGTGAGAGTGACCACGCCGGAACGCAATGGGAACTCCAAGGCCCTAGAAGAAAGAGTAAAAGGATGAAGAAAATACAGACGCCCGAATAACACGCCTGACAATGGGAAATGAGGATGGACCCCTTGAACTTGGTGAACCAACCGACTGAATTCCATGAATGAACTGTTCGGAGCCAAGCACGTACTGGCATGGACTGACGCAACAGCTGCATAGATGGCAGCGCCCGGCAGCGGCAATCCCCCCTGAAGTAAGGGGGGAAACGAATATCCGAAGAAAATGCTGGAAGACCCACGTATCGTTATACTTTTGTTTCCTTTTTAGAGGTTACTGTTGAAATATATGAAGTTGGGGGGGGGATAAAGGGTAGAGGGGGCTCAACGATATGTTATGATGATATACTTGAATGGGACCGTGAGGCAACGGCCCCACTGGTGGTCCGATACTGGACTCAACACTTCCATCATGGTCGAGTCGGATGCTGTCAAAGTGCCAAAAATGGCAGACCTTCAGCTCCTAGATTCACTTGAACGCCAGGGACTCAGGAAGGGGAGGATAGGGGTGGGGGGGGGGGGAAGAGAAATTTGGTAACAGCAACATCTGAACTAATCTGCAGTATCAACTCCAGTGTGAAACTGAGAGATCGCACAATTGTCTGGGCGCCGGAAGGGAGTGACACCCCGAAAAAACCCAACAATGGCATCACCTGATGAACTTAAAGTGAGAGACTCGCTCAGAGTTGGGTCCATCAATGTGAAAGGTCTGAACTCCCCGACCAAGAGGTCATTGGTGCTCAGGGAATTTCACAGATCCAATATTGACATACTCCTCCTGCAAGAGACTAAGTTTGCCAAAGGGAAGAACGGAGCTTCCAGGGGAAGAGGGGAGGCCTGGAGTTTTGGGGTTCGGGCCCACTCAGGAAGGGAGGAGTCAGCATACTACTCAGGAAGTGAATCCAATTTGAAGTGGAAAGGACATGGTCTGATGTGGCAGGCCATACTCTCCTGATAATGGGGAAAATGCCAGAGTGAGAGTGACTATAGCCACTCTATATGCACCAAACACTGGACAGAATGCATGCCTTCAGAAAACAATCCCTAAAATAATGTTAGAGGCCACAGGGCATGTCATCCTGGGGGGAGACTTCAACCAGTGGGCTGACCCGGATATGGATCGGAAACCAGGTAACCCCGAAACAAGAAACCAAAATAAAGGGGGGCGAACCGAACTGGCTGAGATAATGGACCTGTATGACAAAGGATGTGTGGAGAATTATGCATCCTGGCGCAGCTGGATATACCGTTTACTCAAACCCCCATCACACACTAAAGCGTATCGACTACATATACCTCACAAGCAACCTCACAACCACCGCTCAACACTCATATCATCCCGATAACCTGGTCGGATCACGGCATGGTGCTAGTAGATATCTCCTGGGCCGATCTACCTGTCATGGGAGGGAAGTGGAGGTATAACGAGACCCTCTGGAAGGACCCGGTCTTCAAGATGGCTATGGAGACCGAAATTGATGAATATTTTAAAATAAACAACGACGGAAAGGTTTCCAAACAAATGGTCTGGGAAGCGGGGAAGGCCACATGGAGAGGTGTCTTAATACGAGAAGGGTCCTCCAAGAAGAGGGAGCGGAAGATCATAGAGCAAAGGTTACAGGCTGAAATAGGGCAATTCGAAGGAGAAATGAGGAAGGACCCTAGGGTAGACCCTGGAAAAATTAAAACAGCCCAGCAAAAAAGGGAAGAACTACAATTCCTAGAACACAACCAAGTGGTACGTAAATTGCAGTTTCTAAAACAGAAATTCTATGAGAAAGGAGATAAAGCTGACGCCTTACTGGCTGACAGGTTCAGGGAACAAAGGGCAGAACGCAAGGTGAAAGAAATAATTGAGGACTCCTCCCCCTCTCCCCGCACCATCCCAGAATCCTTCGCTAATTTCTATGAGAGGCTTTACACCTCTGAAATAACCCCTGGCCAATTGGACATAACCTCGTACCCATCCTCAATCACTATGCCCATAATAACGAACACAGAAACCAAGCTCCTCGACTCCCCAATCACCGAACTGGAGATACAGGACGCAATTAAAAGGTTAACACTGGGCAAATCCCCGGGGGAGGATGGCTACACCGCCGGTTTCTATAAAACATTCACTAGGCAATTAGTGCCTTTCCTATCAGAGTTATTTAACGAAATATTAGACACAGGCATGGCCCCAGACTCCTTTAAAAGAGCACTGATAACAGTGATTCCCAAAGAGGGGGGGACCCTAAAAACTGCGGATAATACGGTCCTATTTCCCTTTTTAATCTTGACGCTAAAATGTATGCCAGGGTACTGGCAGCCAGACTGGAGACGCTGGTGCCCCGTCTGATCCATCCAGATCAAGTCGGGTTTATACTCGGAAGACAGGGAGCTGACTCCATGCGCAAAACACTACACCTTATCCATGTGTCTCATGATCTCCCCAATGATCCTGTCCTGTTGTCAATCGATGCAGAAAAGGCCTTTGATAGGGTGGAGTGTGAATTCCTGGGAGCAGTCCTGCAAAAGGCTAGAATAGGCCCAAAGCTAGAAAGGGAATACAAGCGATATACACATCCCCCATGGCATAGATATTCGTAAACGGGGAATACTCCCGGTGGTTCGAATTGAAACATGGGACTAGACAGGGATGGCCCCTCTCTGCAATCCTATTTGCACTCTTGTTAAAACCCCTGGCACAAAAGATGAGAGTCGACCCTGCGATAGAGGGGATCCGGCTAGGCCCGAAAGAATACAAAATAGCACTCTATGCGGACGACATTCTCCTCCACGTAACCAACCCCTCTGAGTCCATCCCCCATGCCCTTAGACTAATGGACGAATATGGTCAATTTTCAGGCTTCAAAGTAAATAAGACCAAGTCCATCCTGTTCCCCCTTCAAGGAACTGCAGAAGAGAATGACGCCAAGTTTCTCCCACAAGGCCTTAAGCTGGAGCACCTCGTACTCCAGTATCTGGGCATACGGATTACCAAAACCCTAAAAGACCTATTTGAAGGCAACTTCCTTCCACTCCTCCAGCGATTCGCAACTGACCTTAAGAAATGCAACAAACTCACGATCTCCTGGCTTGGCCGAATGAACGCGGTCAAGATGGTGTACCTTCCCCGCTTCCTGTACCCCTTCCAAATGCTGCCAATTGAGATACCAAAAGGGTTCTTTATTGAAGCTAAAAAGATCATGATGAGATTCATATGGCAGGGGAAGAAACCAAGAATTCCATATACTACACTGGCGCTCCCCAAGGATAGGGGAGGGGGGGGGGCGGTCGGACTCCCCGACTTGAGAACTTATTACAAAGCCGCCCAGTTGCACGTCTTAATCCCACACCTCAAAGACCATCAAAACCTCCAATGGGTCCAAATGGACAACTACTACCTGTCCCCGGCCACAATATCAGAATGGCTATGGACCCCGCACAAAAGGGTACTATGGAAAATCAAAGGTCACCCCATACTGAGCACCATATGGAGTACATGGCGTGCAGGCAAAGAAATGCGAAATATCACCACCTGGCCGTCCCCGCTCAGTCACTTATGGTCGTCTGGCATAAACAACCATATACCCAGCGTGGGCAGATACCAATCATTGTTTGAGGCAGGTTTGGAGAGAGTGGGACAGCTGCAGAAGAAAGATTCATTCACCACTCTACCAGAATTGACTGAAGCATTGGGTTTAGGCTCCCTATTCACATTCCAGTATATCCAACTGAAAGGGGTCCTAACGAAAGCAGAATGGAAAGACAAATTGAACAGAGACTTTACCCCATTCGAGAAAATCTTAGACTCTAAACCAGAAATAAAAGGTCTCATATCCGTAATGTATCAGGAATTAATAGCGTCAGGGGACGGATCCACGGAACCCCTGAGGTTGAGATGGGAGAAAGACTTTGGGGAGGAAATACAACCCGAACAATGGGATACAATGTGTAGAGCGGCATCCAAAACATCACTATCCCGTCAATATAAACTTCATGCCATCAAATTCCTACATAGATGGCAATATGACCCCCTCAGGCTAACCAAAATGTCACAAACAATGAAACCAGCATGCTGGAGGAATTGTGGCCAAATAGCCAATTATTGGCACATGTGGTGGGGCTGCCCGCGCATAAAAGTGTTCTGGAGCGAAGTCCTCGGGTGGATCAAGGAAATAGAAGGCATCCAAAGAGACGCTGACCCCTACTTAATACTTTTGAGCTTGGAAAGGGATGAAGATGACTGGACCAGAGTGAAGGGCCTGACCCCCCCCCCACCTGTTACTAGCGGCAAGGGCGCTATTAGCGATCAAATGGAAATCTGCAGTGGTGCCCGGAAAGAACGAATGGATCGCCTTAGCCACAAATATTTACTTAATGGAAACCATAACTGCTTCCCTACACGGCAAGGACGCTCAATGTGAGGTCCTATGGATGGATTTTAAAAACAAACATTTAACAATGGACCACGAATCCCAATCGGAGGAGTCTGAAGGACCATGATGAAAAGGCGGAATCCAATCAGCAACAATGGAAGAGTTCCTGAAATGAGTGCTCACTGCGCGACCAGACAGCGGAGATATGACTATTGTGCTTTCAATGTTCCCACGCTTCAATAACGAACAGTGGAGTGTGCTTGACCAAGGAAGGGAGGATGGAGGGGGGAGGGTTAAGCTCTTTAGTTACGGTAAAGACACCTCAAATTGTGAACTGAGACAAATGTTTCCAACCTCCTTATGGTATAATGTGCCTTGTCAATGTTATGCAACCGAAGGTTACTAATAGTGTATCGTATGATGTGTACTTTATCTTTCTGTTTCTGTTACTTTTTTGTTGTGTTAAAACTAATAAAACCAAATAAAAAAAAATATGACAATGAACTGGCATATATCAATATAAATGATTTCATTCATAAATAGCTCCTCAGACTCAAAGTTATGCTGAAAGAGATTGCAAGAGAGATCTTCCTTCTGCTTGAGGAAGGGATCGACTATCAGAATGCCATGATTAAATGTCCTAAAGTGATGTAGCTTTGGGTTTTCACCCTAAGTTACGAGGGTAATCCAGACGTGGAACCCTTGCTGAGAGGCACAGCTCCACCTCACTGACTAGGCCCAACCAGGCCGAAACACGGGTCTAGGGTTGCTATGGGTACTCTTGTTCAGAAGAGAATTGACAGGCATTTCAGTGCTGGACTGCCCTTGGGCAGGACAAAGACTGATATGTAGTGGACATTTCTCTTCTGTGAAAGGATGGTGAGCTAAAGACTCTGGTTGAGACTCTAAACCGGGATATAGGCCGGTAGTAGAGAAACTCCTAGAACCCACCTTGTTTTTGCTAAAGTGATGTAGAACATGACTAATCATCTCGTCTTAGAAAAACTGACTACTTGGTTGCCATAGTAAAAAGTGTGTCAGCTGGTGAGCTTGGGGTAGTCTTTCTTGCAGACTAAAGGATATAATTCCTCTAGGTGGGAGAATAATTCTCCCAAGCAAACTGCCCAGACACACAATCTCATCTGCGATAGCTATAAAACAAGGGAAGAATAAAAAGAGGCTGTGACGCTACGCCTCGGCTAGAGTCGCGGCGTACACCAAACACGCCTCGGCTAGAGCCGCAGCATACACCAAACACGCCTCGGCTAGAGCCGCGGCGTACTCCCAACATGCCTTGGCTAGAGCCGTGGCATGGACCGTACAGACCCGGTCCCAGGAACACGGGGATCCATAGTGACGGGACCTCCCGGCAGGTCCCGTGCATTTACTCAGTTACAGAAGTGGGCGGAGAACCCGCTTCCGACGGTACCGGTGACGCCGCACTTGGCTTACCTCGTGTTCAGGCATGCCCGGAGGGGGGTGAGCGAAGGGAGAAGCGGCCGACCCATCACCGCCGTGCTCCTCATGGCGACCCCGGGGCTAACCATAGCGGGAGGAAAACTCCCAGCAGCCGGCCATGCCCCTACTCAGCGCGGCACGTGACTGACGCAAGGGTCTTTCATTGCTTGGAAGGGAATGGCAACACGCCGGGACGGTGTCCTTTAAGGGAGGCGGGTCAAAGCCTCATGAACCAATAGAAAGGGGGTTGGGCTGGACGCTCAGTGATTGGTGGGGCCCTGTGGTGGGGCCCTGAGCCCAGCTGTTATGATAAAAGCATGCCAAGCCATTCTGATGGGTGTTCGTTCTCTTTCCACAGGATATCGGGAAGCAAGAGGAGGGAGAGTCGGAGTGGGGGGCCTATCCGGATACTAAGGGATAGAACCAAGCTGGGACTAAGGCCAGCATACTCTATGAAGCCAAGACACCGGTGAAGCAAACCGGAAGGACTTGTTTATTTTGTTACCTTGAGAAGTTTTCTGCCTTACTAAGAATAAATATACTTTCAGCATCCGCCTGTCTCCCGTCTATAATTCCACAGAGGCCAACATGTCTGTGTACTTAAATATACCATAGATCTACTTGCATTGAATAACAGCTGGACTCTGATACAGCGTATAACCAAGATATAGCAAATATTCCACATAAAACATTAAGGCACTTAAAAGTATCACTACGCAAAACGTCTTACAATTAAAGTCAGAATCCCACCTACTGACAACAAAAGGTTATGGGAAAATATATCCCTCAAAATAGTGTCAATCCGTCCACAATTAATATTGACGCATTGCACAGCCAGACAGTGACTGAAGATGCTTTACAGAGGATCAGTTCCCCCAGTTAAACAGAGAGCCACAGGCAGACTAAAATGTCAAAAATGTCTGTGCTTAGTTTGTCGGACATGAAATGACAAACATTATCAAAGCAAGAAACTGATAAGGAACAAGTTACTTACCTGTAAGGGAGTAGTTTCTTACCTGTAACTCCATTTCTCCAGCATTGGCATCTTTCAGGGATTCACATGCTGTGAATATTTCCCATCGTCAGGCTAGGAAACCTCATTAACTGTAACCTAGCGTTTTCCTATGGAAAACTTCGACACCGTATTGTCCTATCAAGGTCCTTTTTGGGTGCTTTAGGCTACCCAATAAGACGTTCGGTATAAATAGCCCGCCCCCGGGGTTTCCCTTCAGATTTTAACCTCCAAAGTAGAGGAAATCCGAATCACGGTTTGCTTGCAGGGGGAGGACGGCGGGTGCATGTGAATCCATGAAAGATACCAATGCTGGAGAAATGGAGTTACAGGTAAGTAAATACTCCCTTCTCCAGCATTGGATCTTTCATGGATTCACATGCTGTGAATAGATTATATAGCAGTATGACAACTTTGAGGTGCACGACAGGCAAACCACACCCCATGCCTTAAGACATGACAATGAACCCCACAAATGACATGTAACCACAGGCATGATGATAAAAAAACAGCAAGGCAAAAAACAAAAGAACATCCCCTGAAGCTGCAGGTCCTACCTTACTGAAACAGGCATTGAGGACTGCCCGTGCCACCTGCACATCCTCTACATGTTGTTGCCCCAGACAGTAGTGCCTGGTGAAGGTATGCGGCACCGCCCAGGAAGCCGCCTAGCAAATGACCACCAGTGGTATACCAGACCATAGCGCCGCCGATGATGATGATGCCCTGTCCCGGGTAGAATGAGCCTTAGGAGTGCCCCTCAAAGGCTTGCCAGCTTTCGCGTGACAAAACAACATTTTAGAGAAGACCCAACGAGAAAGCCCCTGCTTTGAGATGGATAGTCCCTTGTTGGAGGAACCAAATGCCACAAACAGCTGCTTCGACCTCTGGAAACCCTGAGTACGGTTCAAATAAAACTTCAATGCCCTGTCCAGAGAATGCAGGGCCTTTTCAGCCGGCGTGGTCATATTAGCAAATAACGCGGGTAGGGCAATGGAAGCAAGCTTGTGAAATGCCGATGGCACTTTGGGGATAAAGTGAGGATTAGTAGCTAGGAGAACTTTGTCCTTCATGAACCTCAGATACGGTGGGTCAACGACCAGCACCTGCAACTCCGACATCCTCCTGGCTGAAGAGATCTCAACCAGAAATGCGACTTTCCATAAGAGAAACCTCAAAGAAGCCGTTGACATAGGTTCAAACGGTGACTTCATCAGAGCCGAGAGAACCACATTGAGGCGCCACACCGGTGCAAACTTCTTCACTGGGGGAAATGTCAGAACCAGTCCTTTCATAAAATGCTTAACTAACTGATCACTAAAGAGGGGAGTATCATGACGCTGGCTTGTGAACCTAGAAATCGCTGCCAAATGCACCTTGATCGATGACGCTGCCAGTCCCCCTTGTGCAAGCTGTAACAAATACAGAAGAATCTGGGCAGTAGAGACGTCCAATGGCTGCACTTCTGGATGCTCCACACACCAGGCACAGAATCTTGCCCACTTACACCCATAAAATACATTGGTAGAAGGGGCCCTTGCCACCTCCAGAATCCGCCAACACTCCTGTGAGATACCTATATGATCGAACTCGGCGTGGTCAGGAGCCACGCAGCCAGGCTGAGAGATGCCGGATCGTGCTGCCACACTCTGCCTTCGTCTTGCGACAGGAGAACCATGTCCGCTCCTAGATGAAACGGCTCTCCCACAGCCAGATGAAGGAGATCTGAGAACCACGTCTGCCTGGGTCAGAACAGAGCTACCAATATCCCTCAGCACTTATACTTGCGCACCCACTGGATCCTTCTCAGAATCCGCTGAAATGGGGGAAACGCTTATGCGAAGAGGCCCATCCACGGGAACGAGAACGCGTCCCTCATCGGCTCCGGATGAGACACTCTGCTGGCAAACCCCCAACACTGCCTGTTTTTCTGCATGGCAAACAAGTCCAGCGGGGGAGACCCCCATTTTCAGAAGATTTTCGCAACCTGCTCCTCCTTCAGCCGCCACTCATGCAGCTGACTGGTGTCTCTGCTGAGTTCGTCGGCCTGAACATTCTGAACCCCAGGCAGATGGAAAGCTACAACATGGATACCCTGAGCCAGGGACCAATTTCAGACCTCCTGAGCCTCCTTTGACAGGATCCAGGAATGTGTGCCACCCTGCTTCCTCAAACAGAACATTGTGGTGGTATTGTCCATCAACACCCACACCACAGGGAGGTAGAAACTACTTCAGAGCCCAGTGCACTGTTCTCAATTGTAGCACGTTGATATACAAACCTGCCTTCTCCCGAGACCATAGTCCCTGTACCTGTGACTTGTTGAGGTGCGCCCTCGACCCCACCTGGGAAGCGTCTGCCAGAATCGTGAACTGAAACTCTGGCTCCAGCAGGGGCATGCCTCATACGAGATTGCCTGTGCAGATCCACCACTGAAGGGCTTCCACCAGCCCCCGGATAACAACCACTTTGTCCAACCACAACCCTCGACTTTGCGACCACCTGTCTGCAAGGAATTCCACTGGTCTCATGAACAGGCGACAATTTGGAACGAGCGGAATGCATGACGCCATGGCGCCCAACAGCGACATATAACTTCTGACTGAGACCACCGTACCATGCCCCCACTCGCCCGCCTTGGACCGTAAATTCACCACTCTTTCGCTGGAAGGTTTCACCAGATTGTCCTGTGTAAGAAACTGAGCCCCCAGAAACACCAACTCCCTGGACGGCGTCAGATAGGATTTTTCAAAGTTGACGGCGAATCCCAGCAGTTGCAACAAGTCCATGGTCGCCATGAGAGACTCGGACATGCGTTCCGGCGACAGACCCCTTACCAACAAATCGTCCAGGTAGGGGTACACGTGATGGCCTTCTCTGCGGAGAAAGGCAGCCACCGGAGCCAAGCACCTTGTGAATGTCCTGGGAGATGAGTTCAGGTCAAACGGGAGGACTCAGAACTGGTAATGATCTTCCTGTACCACTAAATGCAGGAACTTGCAGTGCTTTGGCCTCATCGGGATGTGAAGGTAGGAGCGTTGCAGGTCTAACGATGCCAGGAACTCTCCTAGTTGCACCTAGCGGAAGACATCCTGAAGTGTGAGCATCTTGAACTTTAAGCGTTGCAGATTCCTGTTTAGTTGCCGAAGATCTAGAATAGGCTGCCACTTGGAACTGGGCTTTTTTACAATGAAATACCAGGAGTACACCCGCTGGCCCTGCTCTGAGACCGGAACTGGTTCTATCGCCAGCATGAGGACCACCTCCTGCCGCAAGACCGAAAGATGAGGCTGCAACACAAACACAGGTGGAATGGGGACTGGGGGGACGCCGAAATACCAATGAGTGGCCAAGACGTACTGTATCCAGCACCCAGTGGTCTGACGTGATAAGTTGCCACTCGCCGACTTGGTTCCCCACCCTGCCCCCCAACAGATTTCCCATATGGCAATCATTGTTGAGATTTCAACTGCCTCCCTTTGTTTGTTTGTTTTATTACTTGTATTGCGCACCAGACCCAAGGGTAACCGGGCGCATTTTTAAGACAACTTACAGCTTAATTACAAATCACATGGTAAAAAAGAGAACAAGAACAACAAATATACATAGAATATACACAAGAGGCAGAAGTACTGGTACATGTATTTACAGTCCTACTCAAACAGGCAGGAGCTGCTGGGAGGTAGGTATGTGCAAAAATGCAGGAGGTGGAGGGACATGTAGGCTGGGTCCAGGCAAATTAGAGGTCTGTTATTTGTCTACGTCTGTGATCCATCTAGTGAGGTTATGTCGGAAAGTCAAGTATGGTTGATCAGTCATCAGGGTGTATGGTAGGGAGTTCCAAAGTTGAGCTGCTTTAACCTGAAAGCTACAACCACCGACTCTGGACAGTTTGAATCTAGGTGTAAAGATGTTGTTTGAGTTGGCAGATCTGGTGAGTCTGGTTGGTTTAGTTCTCAAGAATCTCGCAGAGAGGTAGCGTGGTGCAGCATTGTTTAGGCTGTTTATGTGGGCTCTCCAGTGAATACCTAGGGCTGCTCTGAGCGCGTTATTCTGCAGGATTTGAATTCTTTTGATAGCTTCCTTATTGGCTCCAATGTAGAGCGAGTTGCAATAGTCCAACTTGGATAACACAAGCGCTCTCCCAAGTGTGATACAGCTGTTGTTGGATAGGAAGGGTTTGCCTGCTCTTATCAATTTACAGGTGTATGCGGTGGCCGAAGCCATTGAGTTGACCTGCTTGTTGAATGTGAGGGTGGAGTCCAGGTAGAAACCCAGAGTCTTTACTGCGTGAGCGGTAGTGATTTGGTTATTATTAATGTTGAAAGAGGAATAGGTGGGGCCCAGTTTTTTGCGGGTAGAGGGTGTGCCCAGGATGATGATTTCAGTTTTGTCATCATTCAGGCATAGTCCGTGAGTGGCCATCCATGCCTGGATGATGAGATACACCCTGTTCACCAAGGCCAAATCCTTGTCATAATCACCAGTAAGTGGTAGGAGAATCTGGGTATTATCTGCATAGTTAGTGTAGGCGATACCAAGAAGGTCCAGATCATCGAAAAGGGGCTTCGTGAAGATGTTGTACAGTGTAGGAGAAACGCATGATCCCTGGGCACGCCGCATGTGATAGGGATGGGGCCTGCTGCCGCCATGGTGGAGAAGACTCTCATGGTCCTATTATTGAGGAATGATTTGATCCAATCAGTAGCTTCTACAGAGAAGTGTGTGGCCATGTCCAAGTGCCTACAGAGGAACTTGTGGTCAACAAGGTCAAATGTAGCTGATAAGTCCAGAAGGAGGAGTAAGGCTGGTTTTCCTTGATCCCTTAGCTCGTCAATTTGCGGTTTTAGGTCTAAGAGGGCTGTTTCGGTCCCGTGCTGTGGACGGAAGCCGAATTGCTGTACTCCTAGCAGGTTGTTGAATTCAAGCAGTTTTTGAATTTGTGAGTATGCCACTTTATCTATGATTTTTAGGAGGAATGGCACGGTGGTGATTGGGCGGTAATTCGTGGGTATGGCTGGGTCTAGCGTCTGTTTTTTAAGCAGTGGGAGTACCCAGGATTCTTTTAGGTTGCTAGGTATAGACCCTGTTGCGAATGAGGCGTTAATGAGTTTTGAGATAAAAGGAGCCAGGTCTCTGGCTGCGTCCTTTATCAGTTGGGCTGGACATTGGTCCCCCTGGCAGTTAGATGGTTTGAGTGATAGAATTATTTTTTCAGTCTCAATGATAGATACTTTGGAGAACTTGAAGCGAGGAGTGTCAGTACCATTTTTAGGAAGGGTACTAGTAATTTTGGGTTTCATCAGCCGGGGCATGTGCACCCTTCTTACGTTGTGCTGGAAAGTCCCTGCTCTTTTGAGCCGACTGGAATGAGCGCCTGTAGCCTTGAGACAAATAGCCGGAGTGTCCGTAACCTCTATCTCGAGAGGCAGTAAACCGGACATTACCAGAGGCTCCACGAAAGGCTCGAAACGAACGAAAAGGCCGGCCACTCTA
This sequence comes from Ambystoma mexicanum, assembly GCF_040938575.1. Lineage (NCBI taxonomy): Eukaryota > Metazoa > Chordata > Amphibia > Caudata > Ambystomatidae > Ambystoma > Ambystoma mexicanum. The sequence continues at coordinate 876,070,507 of NC_090936.1, forward strand.
TAGGGAACCTAAAGACTTTGCTGTCTCAGTGTCTTCTTTCATGCCCTTCAGGGCCTCGTCGATCTTTTCCCCGAACAAGTGTTCACTCTCACAGGGCATTTCCACGACCTTATGTTGGACTTCCGGCTGAAAATCTGTACATTTCAGCCAAGCCTGACGCCGGAGTACAACCCCTTTATTGCCAGGTCCACTGCAATGTTGATGCTGTGGTTGGAGGCCCTCCCCCCCAAAACGGCAGCATTGCCTCCTTGCGGTGTTGCTCCGGGAGATGATCAAGTATCGGGGCCAACATATGCCACATCCCCTGTCATACCTGGCCATAATAGCCAAGGAATTTGCAGCTTTTACCGTGGTAGCCCCCACAGTCAGGACCTTCTTCCCAAACGCGTCTTGTTTCCTGGCTTCACTGTCCAGGGGCGGAACACATTTGTGTTGGCTTCTGGCCTTACGGCTAGCCGCCGCCGATACCACCGACTCGGGCGTGGGTTGCAACACAATACATTTGGGGGTCGATTCGGGATCCTTTAACTTCTTTTATAGACGCCCCTTCACTGCAGGTTCAGAAAACAGGTGGCGCATAGTGCGCAGACCCTCCTGCCACCCATGGTCCAGAATCGGAACCGAGAAAACCGCCTTCTGTCGTTTTCCCATATGGCCGAAGAGAAAGCAGTCTTTTTGTTCTTCTTCAGGAGCCAGGCCAAACTCCCGACACGCCTTTGCCATCAGGGCGTGAAAAGCCCCAAAATCATCCGGCAGAGACGGTTGAGCCAGGCTACTAGGCTGTTCCACCTCAGGATCCGTATCCCATGCATCGTCCCTCGTCAGTGACGAAGACACCGTCGACAGGGTACCATGCAGAGCACTCTCCTGATCCGAATCTGGCAACTCCCCTTCTTCAGGATGACTTCTGGGACTGACTAACCCAACCAGCAAAAGCACCCGCACCAGAGGCTGCTTCCTAGGGACCTCGCCAGGCACACACTCAATCACCGTAGCCACCGGGCTCAGCGCAGGCGGCAGCCTTGCATCCAGCTGCCCCACTAACGATTGGAGCATATGGAACACCTGCAAGGATAGCAGGGACTGTGGATTCACCAACGGGTAAAGTGGCGGTCCAGCCCCCACCCTACTCTATGTAGACGGGCGTGCACCCTGCAGAACCAGAGCTGTCGGATCGCAAGTCGGGTCTTATTCCTCCTCCAAGCCCGAGGAAACAGATTACGCAGCTGGTTCTCGTTGCAGAATGTCCACTGGAAGCATGTGCCCAAAGCCGGCAAACTGACACAGTCCTTCCATCGGCAACAAGCCCTCCAAATCCATCTGTGCTGATAACAGCAGGCCACTGTCAGAAACAGCCATGGACAGGGCCAATAACACCACTGTTGACGACGGAACAGCAGATTGTACCGCCCCCGTCGACGATACTCTCGTTGTTGGAACTGAGGCCTCCACAGGCCCAATTTCTCTGGTGAAGCAGACTTCTTGGAAGAAGAGCTGGACGAAGATCTATGAAGGTCCTTAGACGCAGAGTGCTTCGAGGAGGAAGACTCCCTCGGCTTTGCATGTCCTCTGTCCCATACCTTCGACTTCTCGGGCCCAACACTGGACACCTTCGACTTGTCCGGCCGATCCGTGTGGGCAGCGAGGGGTCACTTGCCCCCTTTGAGTGATGTGACCTGGAAGTAGAGGACTTGCTACCTCTCCCCACCTCCGATGATGGTAACTCTGTCCGTTGCTTCTTAGCAGGGGGTTCCGCCAACACCACCTGCTGGTGCAAAGGGCCTTCCCAGCCATCACTGAAGACTGAATCCCCCGGGTCGAACCCACCTCCGAAGCCGGGTAAGTACCCTCGTTCAGCCAACAGATGAGCAGGTGGTTGCGGTCGTTCATAGTCTTCTGCTAAAACACTTGGCATATCTCGCAGGAATCCACTGAATGGTGGGGCTATAGACAGTAGAGACAATCCGTATGACCATCCCCTTTGAACACCTTCTTTAGGCCGCAGGTAGCACAAGGCCTAAAAAGCGATTTTTTCTGGGCCACAGATGACATACTGGCAGGATACGAAAAAGCATGTGCCAACCACGAAGAGAAACATGAGGTGAGCCCAACAGTTTGAAGATGGTTGAAATCTGAAGGGAAGCCGCAGGGGCGGGGCTATTTAAACCGAACATCCTATTGGGTAGCCTAAAGGACCCAAAAAGGACGTTGATAGGACACTAAGGTGTCGAAGTTTTCGATAGGAAAATGCTAGGTTAAAGTTACTGAGGTCTCCCAGTCTGACGACGGGAAATATTCACAGCATGTGAATCCATAAAGGATCTAATGCGGTAGAACTCCTGTTCTCCAGCATTGGTAGCTTTCATAGATTCACATGCTGTTTATATTCCCCGTCATCAGGCTGGGAATCCTGGGTAAAATAGAGCAGTTTAAATTAAACTGAAACTTCAAGTGCTCTATCGTTGTCGTTTTGGGGCATACTTCCCATAGCCAATAGGAAATATTCCCTTTATGTCTCCCCTACCGGCCATCTTCAAATTTGGCAAGAGCACGTGAGTGGCAATAAGAGCCAAATGACGAGCCATGAGAGGCAGAGGGAGGGTTGCATGTGAATCTATGAAAGATACCAATGCTGGAGAACAGGAGTTACAGGCAAGTAACATGTTCCTTTTCCAGCATTGGATCTGTCATAGATTCACATGCTGTGATTAGATTACAACGCAGTAAAAATAACCAATACACAAGGGTGGAGGAGCTCCCCGTTTCACTTACACTTACCAACCTTATGCGAACAAATATGTTTCATAGAACTGCCTTGCAAACTCTAGACTCCTCTGCGGAATCCCCGTCGACGCAGTGCACTGATCTCCAGGTGGCTGCATGGCAGATGTCTGGTAGCGGGATGCCGGAGAGAAATGCAGTGGTCTCGACCACTGCTCTAGTGTAATGTGCCTGGAGACTGCCCGGGAGTGGTCTGCCCGCCTACTGGTGGCAGAAAGAGATGCAGGTCGCAATCCATTTAGCAATCGAAGATTTGGAGACAGCTTTGCCGGGCCTCATACGTCCAAATGTGAAAAACAGTTGAGCCTTTAAACGGTACGACTTTGTGCGGGCCACATAGTACTTGAGGGCACGCACCACATCTAGCGTGTGCAGGGTGTGCTCCGCCGGAGACGAGGGAGAGCCAAAAAACACTGGCTACACCTTCTGCTGGTTAAGGTGGAAGGATGAAGGTACTTTAGGTATGAAGTTTGGATTAATTTGCAATACAGCCTTGACCTTGTGGCACGTTAAATAATGCAGTTTTGAAGAAAATGCATGTATCTTCCCTACTTGTCTTGCCCAAGTAATTGCCACCAAAGGCACAGTCTTCCAAGAAAGGTGCATGATGGACGCCTTGTGCATGGGCTCAAAAGGGGGTCTCATTAGCCTTGTGAGCAGTACGTTGAGTTCCCAGGCTGGTGCAGGGGCGGGGGGAGGACTGGAGGGAATGAACAAAAAACAGTCCTCGTAGGAATTATTTCACTAGCCGATGAGACCAGAGGGAAGGCCTTCCCGAGGACTGGCAGTATCTGGAGATTGCAGCCAGGTGCACTCTAATGGACGAGTGCATCAAACCAGACTACGCCAGAGACAAGAGAGAGAGCAGCAGTTCCTCTGGCCTGATGGGGAAGAAAGTGATGGCTCCTGCCCCACGCCTGGAAAAGCTTCCACTTGCTCTTGGAGAATTTCAGAGTGGCCGGGGCTCTTGCCTTAGACAGCACCTCCTGGCAAACCTGTGGGAGGGAAAGGGTCCTGAATTCTAGGAACACGGGAGCCAGGCCGTCAGATTAAGAGCGGCCGGGTCGTGGTGCGGAACTGTTCCCTGGTTCCTGGACAAGAGCGACTGGTGCAGAGGCAGACTGATTTGAAAGACCCAGGCGCTCCGAGTACCAATACTGTCTCGGCCATGCGGGGGCCACTAATATAAGTCTGCACCAATACTGTTTGAAGTGTGTAGGACTCGCAGCACCAGAGGAATTGGGGGAAATGCATACAGAAATGTCCCCTCCCGGGAGTCACCAGGGGGCGCTTCGATGACCTGAAGCATCTCCGGTCTCCTCCTCTGTGGCCGTTAAAGGGAACTGATCCCCCCCCCCCTTGAATCGGGACTCGGGTTATCTAGGAAAGAGGCAGGGGGTTCTAAACATTTTTTTTTGTGTTGATAATAACACAAATCTTGCTCCAGTGTATAAAAAAAAGGAATGCGGTTGCATATGTTATGCCAAGAAATGCATTAATGTGGTTGGAGGTATATATGTATAATGTTGTGTATGTATGTGTAATGAATGGGATATATGTGTATGATGAAGGGACATACCATTACTATGTACTTCAATAAGATACAAAACGATATTGTTAACATCTTCGACTTCGGAGACATTCCCCGCGCTTCTTGGCGCTGGATATTTGGCATGTTACGTGGACCCTGCTTTTGAATTGTGTGTGAAAGTTTACTCTAGGGAAACTCGTACCCCTGCACGGTCCCACAGTGCAGTAAATGTGCAGGGATGTACACGAAGACTTGTTCCAGGGCTAGGGATGGCTTTTAAAATGGTGCACAGAGGTGCAAGATGGAACAAAGAGTGGGCAAGGGGCTTCCCGCTACTTGGGATGGGGGAGTGGGGCAGGCTGATGGAGGTGCAGGGAGACTGTGTGTTTGTGAAGACCGGTAGCGTGCAAGTTAGTGCCAGGAGAGTGTTTGTAGGCGCTGTTAGAGATGCGAGGGAGAACAGTGTTCCCTTCCATAGCCTGGTCCTACCTGAAGCTGCACCAGGGCCTAATCTATTCCCCGATTGAACTCTTTCTAGGACTGTTTTTCAAAGTGTTTTATCCAGCACCTGTATTTTTTTATTTTTTTGCGCTAAGGGTGTGGGTTTGCTTCATGGGCAGCAGTGTAACAGCAAACTGTTTTCTCTGTACGTTTGTGCTGTTCAATTTTAGATTAAGAACTCCCGTGGCCTCTTATCACCTTGGATTTGCAAGTGTTGCTGTTGGAATTCTCAAAAGGGAACGGGCAGAGGGACTTTTTGATGTGGATTTCGTTTCTTGGGGATTTCTCCTGAATGCTGGACCAGTAGGCTCCCACTTCCTGTTGCACTTTGCCCTCTTATCTTGGATGCCGGAGTGACAGGTGGTCTTTCCAATGCTGCCGGAAACGCGCTTGCAAGAAAGAAGGCGCAATTTCACATGTCGTGTCACTTTACACTGTTATATTGTCCGTAAGAGTAGTAGCTGCAGAGCTTGGCTTTCCGAGGTGTGCTGTTTAGAAGGATAGTACCTTGGAGGATGCTAATTGCTTATATGTGGGGGCTAGCTAGTGAAATGTGAGTTCAGTGGGTTGCTTCAAACTGGTGCTGCAAGCTTGTCCCCGATGCTACCTTGCGCTGAGGTTGGCTGTGTGGTGTGTTGCGCACACAGCGACCCATACAATGTGTGCTAGGGTTCTGGTATTTGGTTCTGCACATCCCAACCAATGTAGGGTGGCCATAACCATCCAACAGAAACTACACCAAGTGTGCGTGTTGGAGTTACATAGATTGGACTGTATCTGAGTTGTGCCTGGAAAGGCTGATGCTGGAGATGTGGTCTGCACATGATACTTCATATTAGTGCTATGCATTCTAGACGTGCATGGCCACCAGCAACCCCCTGCAGTGAGTTTTGAAAGTGCCTGATGTAAGATACTATCAAAGCCAGGTAGAGAGAGGTGCATGCAATTTAGAGATGAGGCTGTGCATGGTTGTGTGTCACATGAGTGACACAATATAATGTTTTTTGTGTGCTGCTTTATGCGATAATAAGACTGCCTCAGCACGCTGGTGGCGGGTAAAGTAATACGTGAGAGTAAGGAAGTGGGCATCAGCGTGCCAAAGTCGACACTGGAGGACCTCACGATCCCAATTGCCCACCCAGTTACATATTAAGGATAACAATTCACTGACAAGTCAGTGTCATTTATCACAACGGACGGGATGGCAGTGCTGCTGGCTTGCCCATGGCAGCTCCTTTGGCTACTGCTGGCCCTAATGTTGGTTGGTGGTGACAGGCGGGCCGCGGGCGGGAGGGCAGGGTGCGGATGAAAACATTGACAGTAGTGTTGCAAACCACTAATGCACATTTCCAGAGTGAGTCGGTTTGATTTGAGATGCAGAGAGCATATTAGATATGGGCGCGCTTGAGGTACACGAGTAGGGTTATGTTAGCATAGCCGGTAAGCACCATATGTATCTGCTGATCTGGGCATCCTTCAGTGAATGTGTGATACCCAATCTGGAAGAAGATACATATGAGTTTGGTATTGCACCCCACTCTCTGACCACCCCAGGTGCTGCAGCAGTTTGCTTACCTTAATATGTAGTCCAGATGTTGGAGCCATTTAATACTCACATCCAACCATTTAAGCTGACCAAATGAGCATGTATGGTTCATGGTTACAAACATTTTAATGTTAGGGTATTGTGAACCGTGATGTGAGCACCAAGCCATGCATCGGATATGCATTTAGAGATTCACACATACAACAATCCTTTTATCACAGACTTGTTAATCAAATGTAGAGATCTCTAATCACTGTTATAGTCCTGAAATGCTCTGTGTTTTAATGCAAAGCATACAGGAATCCTCATTGGTGCCATTTGTCCCCTTTCCCACTCTCTGAGAGGTATTTTGAGAGAGTAAAATAAGAGTATACCAGACTGTCCATCTTGGAATGATAACCTACTGTCAGAAAATTATTCATATTGTTAGTCTAGTATTGCCCCTTGTGAAATACATGTTAGGTGGTACGAACAGAACATCTGGCTGCAACACAGGGCCAGTGGTCAGTGGGCCCTCAGACCCCTGCAGGCTGGTCACACCGCAGTGTGCCAGTACGGAGAATTTGAAACTGCATTCAGGCAAGGCCTTCCCTAAGAGCAGGTGACAGAAAAAACATGCACTTGGGCAGCAACAGCTGTGTTTTCACACTAGAATTCTACTATAAGTACTTGAATTACAAAGTAATAAAAACAAGCTTCATTTATATAGAAATTATTTATTCATATTGAGGAGGGGTTCTGTCGCACAACAGAGGTGTAGTTTGAGAGACATCTGGGTGTGGGGGGGGGCGCCAACAATGCTTCCCGCCTGGGGTGCAATCTAGTGAAAGACCGGCCCTGAACATAAAGAACACAATGCACAAGTAAAATGAGTGGTGGTAGACGCAGTGGACTTAAAGTATTCAGGAGCAGCAGGTCGGAGGCAACCTACTCCCAGGAATCAGTAGTAAGACAGCCACTAGGGCGACTTTAGCCTGCTGAGCCGCGAGTACGGGCTAGAGCCAGAAAGGGCTAGATGCGGGGGTGCCCGAGATCCAGGGATGGAGCTGGGAAACAGTTGGGGAGGGTGTTGTTGGGACAGGGAAGGGAGGTGCGGGGTGCAGTGTTGGGTGTGTTTTTAGTTGGGGGAAGTTTAAATTGGGAAACAAGCCTATATAGACGGGGAATACAATTGGAGTTGGACTGCATGGGTGGGAGGGAGGGGTGGGACTCTGCCAAGTCATGGGGGATCTCAAAATAATTACTTGGAATGTCAGGGGGCTCAATAGCTATTTAAAGAGGAATAATGTCATGCTATACCTGCGTAGACAGAAGATAGACATAGCCTTGTTGCAAGAGACGCACCTGACGCGGGATAAAATGAAGATGATCAGGAAGAAATGGAAGGGGACTATGGTGGGCTCAGCATATTCGGCTTATGCCAGGGGAGTGATTATTTGGGTGGCGCCGCATGTCCCGTCTCAGCTGTTAAAGACGATAGTTGAGACGGATGGGAGGATGGTCATAATGAGGGGATTGGTGGAAAATAGGGAGATAAGTATTGTAAACACGTATGCCCCGAACCAAAACACGGTGGCATATTTTAGAACCCTGTGTAACAACCTCAGCACACGTGTGGGGAGCGCAGTGATTTGGGGAGGAGATTTTAACTGTATACTAAACCCTAAGGTAGATAGATCAGACGGGAAATTGGACAGACCTGCCCCAGCCGATAAAGCGTTGCAGACATTGCTGAATGACTTTGGGCTCGAAGATGTGTGGAGGTCGCGGCACCCCCACGAGAGGCAATACTCACATTATTCTGCCCCGCAGCAATTGCACACAAGGTTGGACTATGTTTTTGTCACACAAGATATAGTGATGGAGGTCACGCAGGTGGAATACAAAGCGAGGGTCCTCTCGGACCACTCGCTTTTGATCCTCGGATGGCAGTATTGTTAGGCAGAAACCTGTGCAGTTCCCTTAGGGACCACTGCAAAAGATTTAAGACTACAGGTGTTGGCAGTAAACCCACTTGGTAGCAGTCTGTACCACCCAGATTTACCTGGTAGCTGTGGCTGAGCAGTCAGACTTCCCTCAAGAAGAGTTAGGCAGTATGCAAAGTATACTCAATAGGCACTCAGATACAATAATACAAGAAAACACTGACCAGAGCTTTGGTATCAAAGTATATAATTATTTATTTAAAAACACACAGTTGAAACACTCCAGCACTCTTATTGTAAAATATTCTAAACACAGTTTCTATTATGATATATACACCCCTTTTTCCCTTATTAGAAAATCACAGTAAGACACCACTTATTTTCATACAGAGGTGAGCGCTTAACTAGATTGCACTATACTAAGGTTGTGAAAAAGGGAGGGAAAAAGACAGAATATGCAGGATTACACCACTCTACAAATCAGGAAGACTATTAGCAAGGCAGAGAGCAGAAAGTCACGGGTGAGCCAAAGTCCAAAGGCTGGGCCCACTCTTAGAGAGAGCAGAGCACAAATGCGCCCAAGATCACACAGTTACACTAGGCTTAGAAAGTCTTGCAGAGGGTTCAGAGAAGAGTTTAGAGGGGCTTTAGAAAAGTTTAGCCAGGGTGTCCCAGGCTAACCCAGGTCCGAAAGCCGGGGGCTAAATCTACCCCGTACAGTCGGTTGTAAGAGAAGCCAGGCGGGACACGGTACCTTTAAGTGGGAAGGATCCTCCAGCTGTGGCAGTTGTTCCTGGTAGTGATTGCAAGTTGCGGCGTCGTCCAGGGGAAGAGAAGATCTCGACGTGGAGGAAAGATGCAGGTCGTTGCACTACCAGGGCAGAAACCAGCCACGGAGTTTTCCGGTAAAAGGTGGTACCTTTATCTCGCGGTCGTGGTAAAACGTGGTATCCCAGTTGCCGGGGTGCTTAGCACGGGCAAGGCGGCCACGAGATACGTCGGGAAAGCGAAAAGACGGTGAAACTGGTTATCCCCACCAGTAAAAGGAAGAAGACTCTCCGGCGGGAGATCTCCTCTGTTGTTGGGAAAAGTGGTGAGACGGTCCAGCAGGGCTCCACCGGTCGTGGTGTCGGGGCAGGTCGGCTCAGCTTCTCCCTCGTCGGATTCTTAGGTCCTGTGGCGACTTCTGAAGTTCCAGTCCCCAAAGCCCTGCTTTTATGCAGCAAACCCCCATTCACTCAGCCTAGCTGTCACTCAAACATGCTAAGTGGTGAGCCGGCCGGCTCACCACTTGGACCAATCAGGACGGAGTGCGACTTGAGTTGCATAAGCAACTCAGTCCAGGGTGCCTAAATTCCCCTACACCCCTCCTAAGTACCCCAGACATAGTGGCACCACTTTGGAGGGCTTCTGTGGAGAAGTCCGTCAAAAAGTGGAACAAAGGGCTCGACTTGTGTTGGAGTCACAGAAGAGAACACAAATGCCATTTTAGAATCAAGTTTTGGCAAAAAATACCAACCGGAGAATTAATATTAATTAAATAAACCGGCGGTATGTTCGAGGCTACCTTAAATAATTAAATAAATATAGTAGCCTAAAACAATGGGAAATCCCATAGGAAAATATTTGCGGTTGAATATAAAAAGTAGTATCCACTGCCACCAGCCAAAACTCGATCAGGGGGGACGGAGACGTGCCCCCTCGACTAACAGACCCTGGGGCAATCGAATTGCCCCAGTCAGTATGTCCACAATATGATGGTTTGTACTGGTTCTGTTCAGAATTTGAGACTAGTAAAGTCAATGGTGACTTTACATGCCCTGGGAGACAGTAGTCAGTCCCAGGGTATGGAGTCTATACTGGGGGGTCACTATGACACCCCTGTGTTACTGCACGGAGGGTGCTGTGTAACACACATCACAAAAACACATGGAACCCTATGGAGTAAAAGACCCCATAGCCCATTAAACACATCTAGATTCAAAGAAACACACTCAAATCATGTCCAAGAGTGAGGGTAAAAGAGTCTCACTCTTGGCAGGAGAAAAAAATAAACCCCAAAAATCCAGCAAAGCTGCTGGGGGACTCACTAGGTTAGGAAATTCAGCCTAAACAGAGAATTCTCCCTAACAAGTATCGACCCCCGAGGGCGAGGATTCCGACATGGCGCCTCAGAGCAGAGGCGCTGAAAGATCCAGTTTTCAGAGAAGATATGAGGGAAGAGATTATTAACTACTTTGAGATTAATACTGGCAGTGTAGACTCGGCGGGCACGTTGTGGGAATCCTTTAAAGTTGTGATGAGAGGGGTAGCCCTAGCAAAGTCTAAAGGACTGCAAGGAGGGATCCTAGCTGACCTACAGGAAGCGGAGGGAGAATTGGAAAGGGTATGGAAAGGAGAAAACGTTACCAAGGAAAGCACTGAATTGATACACGGGCTACAGCAGAAATGTGTTGGATACTGGAAAAGGCTGTGTAACCTAAACTATAAAAAATATATAGAAAGACAGCATGCGGGAGGGGATAAACCAGGAAGGATTTTGGCATGGCTACACAAGAGTGAAACCCCCAGACCCACGATTAGAACAATTACAAGGGAAGATGGAAGTGTAGTTGATACCCAGGAGGGAGTTAACCAAGAATTCGCAGACTATTATAGGTTATTAAATGAGTATGATGGGGTGAGCAATCACACGGAGATAGTAGAAACATTGGAGGACATAGGATTGCCGCAGATCAGTGCAGAGGAAAGAGAGGAGCTAGATGCACCGATTACTTTGGAAGAATTGGAAGAAGTGGTGAGGCAGTCACCCACCTGCAAGACTCCGGGGGCTGATTGTGATGCTGGAAATGCATCTGAGGGACAGGGCCTCCGTATCCTTGTCCTTTACTGCTTTTTATCGTGTGTTCTGTCGTGTTTTTCGTGCAGGAGTCCATGTGGGACTCCTGGCGGTGCAGCTCTCTCTCTTTTGGTTTGGTGAACGGACCCGTGGGATACCCTTATGGCACCCATGGGTGGGGGTGCAACCCTGGGCCCCTAGTGTATGTTGCTGGGCACCTGTGGGTGGCCCGCAGAGCAGGGTATGGGCTGGTGGCAGCTTCATGCTGAATTTGACAGGTGGGCGGAGTATCGTCCATTTTGGGATACCCCGGCCCTGCCATTGGGATCAGTTGATTCCGGATGGAAAACAAAATGGCCCCTGCGGCCTCTTGCTTTCTATTACCCATTACCTTGTTTTCCCAAAGTCCTGGGAAGCCGTGACTCTGTCCCTTCCCCCTGACTGGCTGTTGGATGGAAGTGCGATATATGGTGTTGTTGTGAAGGCCCGGCCAGACTAGCTGGAGCCTTCCCGATGATGTATGTTGTGGGTACCTCCTGTGGGTGGGACCTGGGTGAATAGAGTGTGTGACGAATATGCATTCTGTGTTGTGGATGTCTAGTATCGGGTGGTTGACAGAATGATTGAGACAGCCCTGCCCGAAACTGGTATGAATGCAGCTTGGAGTGTTGAATGGCTCGGTACTTGTCCCAATACACATAACTTGTTGTGAGTGTCTGGAGAGAAGTGAATGGCCTGAATACCTCGTGTGCCTGATTGGCTGGCTGCCTGCATGAATGAATGCCCTTAGTAGTGATTGTATGCTTGAGCGTGACCCAGCAGAATGAATGGGAGATCAACAGTATATCTGGGGACCTCTCACTGCTAGGAATCGTATTCAGAAGCTGAAGTCCACTACGACGAGCACCGCTAGGAACGAAGCTGCCACTTCACTGCCATAGTTCAACCTGTTCACCATCGGACGTTCGACGACCCGTGACTCCTGCCTTAAAGGGAGGGCACTCAAGAAGGGCCGTCGATTCCCCGACACCGAACGCCGAGTTCCTCAACGCCTCTCGACGATCCGTGGCTCCTGCTTTAAAGGGAGTCACTCAAGAAGGATTGGTCGACGCATTTTCAGAGAACTCTACTCCACCAGGTACATTGGGGGGGTAAAACCTTAGTAGGAGGAAATAAGACTATTGAACATTACATGGACTGGTCTCGTGCTATATATCTTTATTTACAGGTTGCCCAGGTGGGGGGGGGATCTCCACACAGAATTGTGCCTATTGGTAGGGGTCAGCATTCTGCCTATTGTTTCAACCATCTTGCGTTAGTCCTATCTCTATTGCTGGTTTCCTCGTTATTGATCTGTGTGACATTTTAACCGTACAGTTGATGCACTTTAATGAGATTTGATAACATTGGTGGTACCACTTTAGAATTGTATATATTTATCATTATTGACTTCCGAGTACAAAGTGCGTTATTGTGATCGTGTACATACCTTTGAAGAACAAGTTACTTTCTTACCTGGTAACGTTCTTTCGATGGGATGGTCCGACGACGTATTCCATTTCTATGACAGGTAATGTCCACAGCTGTGCTGCTTCGGAAAATCTTTGGCGTCTGCGTCGATGCGCCGTCCCCGAGGACCTCCTCCGACGGCCGATGTCACCCGATGTGATAAGTAGGACGCACGACGCCCATAGCCTCAGTTATAGTTTTTTCCCAGAACGTGTGCCACCAGTTTTCTGCCAGTCAGACACAGAAGACCTTGCGGAACGCAAGCTGCAATCGCAAAAGAAATTCTGCAGCGGGGAAGGCAGGGAGGGAGTGATATGGAATACGTCGTCGGACCATCCCATCGAAAGAACGTTACCAGGTAAGAAAGTAACTTGTTCTTCGAGGGGATTGGGTCCTCCGACTTATTCCATATCTATGACAGACTCCCAAAGCAGTACCAAGCAAGGAGGTGGGAAAGAATTTATAATACAAATTTAGCATGCCCAATCAAATTGTGGAATAGAGAACTGCCTTGCCAAAGGCCAGATCGTGCCCTCTGATGGAATCGAGGGAATAGTGACGTACAAAAGTATGTACTGAAGCCCAGGTGGCTGCATCACAGATGTGACGAATAGGAACTCCCCTCTGCAGGGCAGTAGACGCAGCCACTCCTCTGGTAGAAAGGGCCCGCAAGCCAGCCGGAGGGGCCTTGCCCGCCAAGCGGTAACACTCGGAGACAGCTAAAATAATCCAACGAGACAAAGTCTGTTTCGTCACAGCTTGTCCCAAACGCTTTCCAGCGTAACCAATAAAGAGCTGATCGTCCACTCTGACCCGGGACATGCGCGAAATATAAAAGCTCAACGCTCTCCGAGGATCAAGCCTATGGAGCCTCTCCTCTTCCTTACCAGGATGTGAAGGATCATAGAACGCCGGAAGAACCACCTCCTGGCTCAAATGAAATTCCGAAACCACCTTCGGAAGAAAAGAAGGACGAACTCTAAGGACAACCCTGTCCTTATGAAACACAGTGAAGAATGGCTTAACTGAAAGTGCCTGTAACTCACTCACTCTGCGAGCGGAAGTAACTGCAACCAAAAACACAGTTTTCAGAGTCAACAGCCTCAAAGGGCAAGAATGTAAAGGCTCAAACAGAGCACCCATAAGAAACTTAAGAACAAGGTTCAAATCCCAACCTGACACCAAAAAAGGTGACAGAGGGAACACATTAGTGAGCCCTTTCAAAAACTGTGAAATAAAAGGAATCTTAAAATAGGGACACTCTTCAGACGAGCGCTTAAATATGGACAGCGCCGCCAGGAAACCTTTAATGGTCCCCACTTGCAAGCCCCTGTGGGCCAAAGAAAGCAAAAAAGACAAAACCATGGGAATGTCACATTCAAAAGGATCCACATTCTGAACTCTGCACCAGTCGCAGAACTTTCTCCAACGGCAATGGTACAGAGACTTTGTTGCCGGCCGCCTGGCCGAGAGCAACACCTCCATCACGTCTTCAGGGAGGTCCCAATCCTTATACCTCAACCTTTCAGAAGCCAAGCGTGAAGATTGAGGGATCTGACCTCTGGATGGAGAACCTGACCCCCCTCCCGTGAGAGCAGATCGTCTCGGTAGGGAAGACGACGTGGAGGGCAGATGGACAAGTCTAGAAGGTCCGGGTACCACGTCCTCCTGGCCCACGCCAGAGCAATGAGGATCATCCAGGAACCGAACCTCCGTAACCTCCGCAGCACTTGCGGGATGACGGGGACTGGAGGAAACGCGTACAGCAGTGGGAACGACCACTCTACCACGAACACGTCTCCTACGGCTCCTTTTGGAGGGAATTCCTGCGAGCAAAACCTTTCGCACTTCCGGTTGACACTGGAGGCGAATAGATCCACTTGAGGGGTCCCCCAAAGGGCGAAGATCTCCAGGAGAATCTCCTGAGCCAGCTCCCACTCGTGAGAGATCGTGCTCTGCCTGCTCAGAGCATCCGCCGTCTCGTTGTCGTCTCCGGCCAGATGAACCGCCGAGATCGAAACTTCCTGCTGGATAGCCCAGAACTCGAGCTGCATCGCCTCCCTGCACAGCGGAAGTGACCCTGCCCCCCCCCCTTTTATTGAGGTAGTGCATGGCCACAGTGTTGTCCGTTAGAATCAGGACACTCTTTCCGCGCACAGTCGGCAGAAAAGCCTTCAGGGCTAGCCTGACGGCCCTCAGCTCCAACAGATTGATATGGAGTCTGGACTCCGACGGAGACCAACGACCGCTGACTGTCAATTCGTTGGCATGAGCTCCCCATCCCGTGAGGGATGCGTCCGTCACGATCGTCACCTCCGGCCAGGGCAGCCCTCGACGGCCCACCACAGAAGGTCCCGGGCTACCGAGGACGGCACCTGAACAGGGTCCGACAGCTTGCCGGAGGACTGAGACCACTGGCGCTTGAGTGCCCACTGCAAAGATCTCATCGGCAGATGGGCCTCTGGCACCAGAAGAATGCAGGATGCCATGAGGCCGAGCAGTCTCAAGAATTCGGACGCTGGGAGATTCTGGGCAAACTGAAACTTGTGCACCATCTGCTGAATGCGAAGAGCCCTCACCTGAGGAGGAAAACACTGCCCCAGGGACGTGTCGAGCACTGCTCCGATGTACTGGAGCCGCTGCGTTGGTGTCAAATGGGACTTCTTTAAATTGAGGGAGAAGCCCAGCCTGTGAAGGGATTGGCAGGTGACGGACAGATGATCCAGGACTTTCTTGGGAGAGCTCCCCCTGATCAACCAATCGTCCAGTTAGGGGTAGACCTGAATCCCCCCTTTCCTGAGATGCGTTGCCACCACCACCATGAGCTTGGTGAAAACCCTCGGGCGGAGGTCAATCCGAACGGCAGGACCCGAAACTGAAAGTGCGAGTCGCCAACCGCGAACCTCAGGTACTTCTTGTGCTTGGGATGGATCGGCACATGGAAGTAAGCATCCTTGAGGTCGAGAGACACCAACCAGTCCTGAAGTTGAAGGGCCTGGAGGACTTGAGAAAGAGTCACCATCTTGAACTTGTCCTTCCTGAGGAGTTTGTTCAAACCGCGCAAGTCCATGATGGGTCTCAATCCCCCGTCTTTCTTCGAAATCAAAAAATAAGGGGAATGCCATCCCTTGTTCCTCTCCGCTACAGGCACCAGTTCTCTGGCGCCTTTCTCCAGCAGGGCTTGAATTTCCTGCGCAAGGAGCGGATCCGGACTCTTCAAAGAGAGGTTCCCTGGTGGATTGTCGTGAGGCCTATGCCGAAAAGGAAGACAGTAGCCGTGGGTTATGATCTCCAGAACCCACACATCCGAAGTAATGGCTTGCCACTCTACAAGATGCTGCGCCAGCTGTCCCCCAACCGGCGAACCATGGGACCTGGCCTCATGACTGAGTGGTAGCGGCTGCGGCGTTGCCTGAGGGCAAAGAGGCAACTGCCCGAGCGGCCTTGGCACCTCGAGTACCTTTGTTTCCACCTCTGGCACTCTTACGATGGCCTCTTTGACTGCTAGCTCCCCTCGCTTTACTGAAGGACGAGTAATAGCGAAAGGAACCTCCCCTCCATTGCTGTCCCCTAGGATGAAAAGGCGGAGGTTGGCGAACTGCAGCGCCCAACGACTTCGCTGCAGCTTTGGAGGTCTGCAACCTCTCAAGGCTCTCGTCAGCCTTGCTGCCAAAAAGGTGTTCACCGTCAAAAGGCATGTTGAGGAGCCGGGACTGCACATCAGGAGCGAACCCAGACTTCCGCAACCACGCAAACCTGCGCATTACGGTGCTCGCCGCCATGGACCTGCTGACACAATCTCCCAAGTCTAAACCCGACTGAACGGCCTCACACATAGCATCCTTGCCATCCTGAACCATAGCAAGGAAACCATCCCGTTCGTCCCCTTCGGGAATATGATCAGCCGCTAATGCAACACAGTTCCACAGAGTGTGTGTGAAACGAGACAAGGCACATATGGAGTTGGCCGCCTGAAGCGCCATACCCCCCGAAGAAAACACTTTCTTCGCCCAGCCGTCAAAACGTTTGTCGTCCCTATCCGGAAGGATGGTAGGATACGACGCCTGCTTTGCCGGGGCCGTAGCCGCCTGCACCACCAAACTCTCTGGGGTGGGGTGCCTATACAAGTATCAGGGGTCGCTACTGGCTGGACGGTATTTTCGCGACAAAGACTTGCCCACTGCCGGGAGACTCTCCGGAGCAGTCCAAGCCGCCGCCGCTACCCTTCTCTGCAGAGCCATATGAAAAGGCAAAACCGGGTCAGTGGGTGGACCGAGATCAAGGATGTCCGTGAGATCATCCTGAACGAACTCCCCTGGGGGAGCTGACCAACCCAAGTACTCGGTAACCCGAGACATAAGGCGCCGATATAAAGAATCGGAATGAGTGCCAGGCTCTGGCCGACAAAACGCCACCTCTGGAGAGGTGTCCAGTCCACTGGCATCATGCAGCGACTGCCTCAGGTCATCAAACTGGCTATGGCCCGAGATAAGGTCATCTGGAACCGTAACCGGAACCAGGCCGCCATCAGAGCCTTCATCACCCTCTGAAATGTACTCCAGGTGGGGAGAGGAAGACCTCTGTGGACCAAAGCAGTGCCGAACCTTAGCCATAGTCTTTCTAGGGGCAAACCCTGTGCCTCGGGGCCCCTCCGACACCACCGCCTCAAAAGGCGTTGAGGGTGCCGAACGAGTCGGCGTCGACAGAAAAGGCGTCTGCGTCAACAGAAAAGGCATCGACGTCTGCTGCAGCGCCGCCAGCATCGGCGCCGTTGACAGTCCTCGAAGCCGGAGCTCCGAGCGTGTCTCTCGACAACCTAGGTGCCGACGACCCCCTCGGAGGCGGAGCCTCGAGAGAAATCGTCGACGACCTCGGCGCCACAGGCGTCGACGTCTTCTTCGAAGACGGCATAGGATCGCACGGTCTCGAGCGCGTCGAGGACCGGGACCTGGCACGGGCATGGCAAGAACGGCTACCCTTGTCCGAGCGGGACCTCTCCCACGAGCCGTGCCGACCACCCGAGCCCGAAGGCATACGAGCGGTGTCTCTCGACTGGTGCCGAACGACCCCAATCGGAGGCACGGACGGACCGGTGCATTGCGATTCAAGAATCGCTAGCATCTGCTTCCCGAAGGAAGCCCATTCCTCCGGTGTCGCTCGCATGGAGGGTTAAGCGACCCACCGACGGGCGGAGTCCTCGGAAGAGGACGGGGAAGGCGACCTATGCCGGCGCTTCCGGGAATGCCTCGAAGAGGCGGAGGAGTGGCGAGACCGACTCCTGGAAGGAGACCCTCTGGACTTCCGACGATGACGCAGAGAGTCGCCCCTCGAGTCATCCGTCGAAAGCCCCGCAGACCTCCACTTCCAGGGCTTAGACACCCAGCCTACCGACAGCTTCTTCTTGCGTTCCCGCAAGGCCTTTGCCGTGAGCGACTGGCAGTTGACACAGTCGTCCGTATCGTGGGCCTCCCCGAGGCACCAGAAACAGGCGTTGTGCGAGTCCGTGACCAACATCTTGGACCCACAGTCCCCGCAGTTCTTGAAGCCCGGACGCGGGGTTGAAGACCAGAAAGACATCGCCACGAGCAGGTCTCACAACAAACCGAACATGTTCAACGAACCGAGAATAGAAAACAGCAAAATCCAACAAGTCAAGGTGTACCGAGATTCACGAAGCGAACACGTTCGCGGAAAAAACGGAACTGAGGCTATGGGCGTCGTGCGTCCTACTTATCACATCGGGTGACGTCGGAGGAGGTCCTCGGGGACGGCGCATCGACGTCATCGACGCAAGACGCAGACGCCAAAGATTTTCCGAAGCAGCACAGCTGTGGACATTACCTGTCATAGATATGGAATACGTTGGAGGACCCAATCCCCTCGAATATTAATTATATAAAGACTGTTTTCAGTAATACAGTGTGTGGACATTCCTTTGTGGGGGTTCGGGGACTACACTGTACTTAAGAACCATCCTGCATCACCTCCTGAGAAGCTAGGCCTTGATTGCTCGACTACGTTACCAATAATAGAGAATCTTGGCTGGGGTCCTCTGTGCCTCTCCTCTACCATATAGAGAGCGGAAGTACAGACACCCCCTACCAGTCTTTACACTGGTGGCATAGGTGGGATGCTTATGGTTTTAAGAATCAGTGTATAACCGTGCCACTTTTAAAATATCTGCACTTTATTAAATTAAGGTTTGGTTGTGTACAAAATAACTGCATTACAAGCAATGGAGTCTATTGCAAATGGTAAATTGACTTGGATGAGCTTAGAGGCTCTCCAGAGTGCATGTGAAGCCAGGGAGTTAGACTTTGTGGATAAGTCTAGGGCTGAGCTGATAGCTGCCCTGGTGGACTACCAGACCGATGGTGAAACTCTTGATGAGGGGGGGAATGCAACTGTTAGGACAGTTTTTCTGAAGTCCAGTTAAGGGCCTAGTAAAACCATTCAACTGAGGCAGTACAAGACTCCACTCTTAGTATAAGACTGTACCACCTGAGTACATGGTAGCCTAGGCAGAGCAGCCAGGCTTATCTTAGGAGGGAGAGAGGGCAGTAGATACAGTACAAGTGAAAATTGTAATACAAATGAACCAAAGAAACACTGAAACACTATGTATTATAAAAATAAAGGATTTATTTAAATACAAGTAGGCCCAGATAAATATAGGGGTTAAGTAAATACTGAAACATTATATGAAATCACAATATAAAACACAACACTATACTTGAAAGTACACAGACCCAAGTATAGACCTTATTTGGAACACCTAACAGTAGTTCTAGGGAAGTCAAAACCTTGTTATACACATTTAGTATAGGCCAAGCCTATTCTTTGGGAGTAAAAGACCAATGGTTACTTTTAGATTACTTTTGGTAATACAAGGACAGTAGGCCCTTCCAGTTGTACAGTGACTCTTGGAACAAATCACATAAACAGTCAACTAGACAATATACTTTTGGTGAATAGTGAAACACTTATTCTAGGTGCAGTAAAAACCTATAACTACTTTTGTCATAACACACAGATATACCAGGTGAGTAATACCTATGGATGTAATGTACAATTACAGATGCTTTGGAAATCAGGGAACCCCAGATTGAGGTAAGCAATAACTCTTGTAACTTGTTTTGGATGGCACACAGCTAATACAAGGTAAGTAAAACCCACTTACTTTAACTTCACAAGGAAGGGGAAAGTAAAACCCAATGTCACACTTTACTGAATAGATATTCTAGGTAGGCAACAACCTAATGTAGACTTATTAAGGACAGGCTAGCAGCAAGTCAGGGGAAGCAAGACCCAGTTGGGGGACACTCATACAGTTATCCTAACAGGACTAACCTGGTGATACCAACAGTTGGAGGACACTCATACAATTACCCTTCAGGAATAATCTGGTGAAACCAACACATTACTTTTGTAAAGAGGCACAACCTAATCACAGGAGAGTAAAATACCTTCACATCTACTTTCTTTTAGACTGGCAAAACAGTGGCTAAGGAAGGAAAGATGTTAACCATACTTTTAAGAATAGTGCATCACACATCCAAGATCAGTAAGAACTTTTGTAACTGTTCACTCTTAGAATTACAGTTACCAACCAACTCTTTACAAGTAAGTAAAAACACTTGATTTATTTTCTAGGCAGAAGTCCCAATCCCTTCAAAGTCTTTTCCCTTGGAGCATGAGTGTTCCCAGTGGCAGAAGGGGGGGTCACAAGGACTAGTGACCAACAGGCATTGTTAGAATAAGTTCTTTAGTAGCAAAAGTCAGAGTTTCCTGAGGAAAACTGGCAAACAAGTGAGTACTTTTACTTCTAGGGTTAGAAGAGGGTCCAGGGGCTTCATAGAAGACACCCCAGCAGGATTCTAGCAGTGGGACTGGGTGTACTGGACGAGGGACCTCCCAATCACAGAAAACACCCCAGGACTACACAGAAATCCCAACAGGCTTAAGTAAGTATATACCCAAGCCAACACAGTACCTCAGCAATGAAGAAGAGATTGCAGCAGGAGAACTTCAGGGACTGCAGCCAAATACCCGGTCACTGGATTCCTTGTCCTGGAGACGGAACACAAGACCTCAGAAGGGACTTTGCAGCAGGGATCGATGAAGAAGGCTCTAGGCAAGATTTCTCTCGCGGCTGAATGCGGTTCTGTGGGTTTGGCGCCTTTTCAAGGAGCACAGAAGAAGACAGAAAATCGCGGTTCAATTCTCGTCGTTTAAAAGGTCCAGCACTCTTGTGAGGGGACTTTTCGGACTCGATTTGTGTCTCTGGAGATAGACCAGGATGCCCACGAAGTTTCAGCGAGATTCGGAATTCGGAAGACCGTGCACCGCACAGTGGCTGGAGGTCCCAGGGTATTGGGGTATTGCAAGAACGGAAGGTCGCAGCAACCCATGGGATAGCTCAAAATGCAGGTCGTCTTGAGTCTAGTGGGTCTCACTAGGCTCTGGGTTCGGGTCGTCGTTTTCGGAGACCCCAGGTCGATCGGAAGGAAGGGCTGCAGCAGGCTCCGGTTACAAAGCAGGCTCTCCGGCTGCTGGAAATCATTCCCACCGCTTTTCCTTCGGCATCCTCTTTGGTTTTCTGTTCCAGTGGTCGACATGACTTCAGCTTCCAGGTTTCCAGTATTTATCAGGAACTGCAACACAACTTCTGCATTCTCTCCCCGCATTTTACAAGAAAGGGGCGTTTGGCTGTCCAATCAGGACAGCCAACCCTCCCACTGGGATCTGACCCAGTTGAAGGAAGGCCTAAGGAAAGTTTGGGACTCCTCACCCACTTCCTGTGCTTACAGACTGACTGGAGCCTGGGCGGGGTGTCCAGGGGACTCCCGCCAAAGACAAAACTCAAACAAAAGATTTTCCCGCCCTGGATGTCAGGGGAAGGAACAAGAAACGACAAGAAACACTAAAATGGCAGAAAAAGAAGACAGGGGCCATTTTGGTAAAAATGAGCACCCTTAGGTGCCTTTACTGCAGCTGTGATTACAGCACGCGGTAAAGGTGCACCAAATTACTAAAAGGTATCACTGCCACCAGCCATTAAAGGTAAGCTTGTCACTGTAACAGAATTGTTACAGTTTAAATGTGAAAGGGGATACATTGCATCTCCCCAGCACTCCACATAAGGTGGGGTGTGCTGGTTTCACAGAATAAAATGTAAAAGGGATCCAAAGATCCTTTCTACCCTTGGGAACTGTAGTTCACTCAAGGTTAGCACAAGAAAGTTAAAGGGGGCGCCCCTAGGGCAACCCAGCAACAACAGGCACTTATTGCCAATAAGTTATTAGACATGATAACTTTAAAAAGACACTGTGGAGAGTCTTAAAAATGACACCCATAAAAAAGAGTTAAAGACAGGTGAGTGTGGAAAAAGGTTCCCACTCACTGAGGTATTAATGGAAAATATCTCACTAGAAAAGCAAAAAGTTCTGGAGTTGAACCAGGCAAGGAAGATTTACCAGCCCTGTGGAAATCTTACCTAACAGCAACCAATGAGGACTCTGCCCCTGGGGTTTCTACTGAATCTGTTTCTGGGAATGCCACCATTCCTGCTGCCTCTATTCCGAACCCCAGCAATTCCTTGGAGCTTGAGTTATTAAGGATGAAATTGGCCTTTGAATATCACAAGTTGGAAATAGATGCTGATCTTAAGAAGGAGGAGCTGGCTCAACAAGTTGAACTCAAGAATAGGGATCTTGAACTCAAAGACAA
Source organism: Ambystoma mexicanum (assembly GCF_040938575.1). Lineage (NCBI taxonomy): Eukaryota > Metazoa > Chordata > Amphibia > Caudata > Ambystomatidae > Ambystoma > Ambystoma mexicanum. Next base: position 876,092,868 of record NC_090936.1, read on the forward strand.
GGACACTGAATGTCAGAGAATCCAGCTAGAGAAAGCTAGAGTGGAGACTTCAGCGAAACCCAGTGAGTGTGTCAGGTCCCCAGCAACTAAATTCATGAAAGATTTGGTTGGTGTGTTTGTGGAGGGTTCAGATATCCTCCAATGGATTGAAGCGTTTGAAATGGCTTGTGCAATTCATGATGTTGACAAAAGAGATTGGGCTAAGTGTTTGCTAAGCAGAGTGCCTCAGACTGGGTATGACTGTATTCTGAAGCTGAGTGTGGAAGAAAGGGGTCAGTATGAGTGTATGAAATCTGCTTTGATTGCCAAGTTTGGCAAGGTACCTACCCAATACCTTAAAAGGTTCAGGGATTTTAAAAAAAGAGAGAATGTGTCTTGGGTTGACTGGGTGAGTGCTACGCACATGAATATGATGGGGTGGATTGAGGGTTACAAGGTGAAAACTTTTGTTGAATTGTCCCACCTGTTTTTTGAGCATTTTTCTGAAGCCTGTTCCCCCGGAGCTGCGTCAGTATGTTGCTGACCAGAACATTTTGGATCCTTTTAAGCTGGCTAGGTTGGCTGACAAGTGGGTCTCCCACCGGGTGTTCCCTAAGGACTCCAGTGGGAAGGACAAGGACAAAGAAAAGGGGGCCTCTCAGAAAGCTGAGGAGTCCCAAAAGCAGTCACATTCGGGTAAACCTAAACCCTCCTCGCTGAAAACCCAAACCAAACATCTAGTGGGGATAAGTCATCTATGGGTGGGAATAAGAGTAGTGGTCCACCTGCTGCAAAGCAGGCTCCCGGTGGTTCCAGTACCGTACCCCGCACTCCGGGCACTTGTTGGGATTGTGGGGCTCTGTATCACAGAAGGAGGGACTCCAAGTGTAAAGGTAAGGCACTTGGAGTACAGGCTGTCAGCCTGACCTACCCTTACCCCATGTCTGAGGTGGAGGCCACTGTCCTCCCCTCCTCTACAGGAATCACATTTGGTGCTCCTGTAGAGATTTGCTTAGTGTCCCTTGGGGCCTGGGACCAGTACGCAGAAGTACTGGCGACTATCCCACAGAACACCCATAGATTTTTGAGAAGTGTCCTCCTGAATGGCCAGCCTTCTACTGGTTTGAGAGACACTGGGGCAAGCATGACAGTGGTGGACAGGACCCTGCTCAAGCCAGAGGACTATGTAGGTGCTCCTCTGAAACCACAACAAAGGCAAGAGACCATGTATGAATACAGGGTCATACAGCCGCTCTCAAAATGGCCCCGATTGGGGCGTCAGGTTATTAAGTTCAAAAACCTTCTTGTATCCACAGGTATTTCAAAGTTTAAAAAAAGTCAAAGAAATGATGACTGCATGAAGTGATTCTGTTGGTTTTCCAAAATATAAGTTTATCCACAAAATCAAACGGTCACTAATAAAAAAAAAGCTTAGTGAGAGGAAGGTTGCTGCAACACATATATATACAAAGACTATAGCCAATTCATTTCGGAAAGATTTCCTTCTTCAGGGCAAGTCTATGTGGTTACAGACAAAAAAGCAAGTAAAAAACCTAAAGAAACAAAATGCACCAATAATAGTATTGCCATTACATGTACATCATGAAGAGTAACAAAAACATACACATACCAGTTGGTGGACAATCCAATGGACAGAGCAGAATATAGAAAAAAAGGGTAAAAAAGGGAATAATGATTGGATTGAAAAAGCAACGCAGAAAGAATGAAAGGGAGACCAAAGATAAGGTTACCTTAATTGTGTTGCATAGATACAAACAAGCGTTGAATAGCCCACAGGAAAAACGGGGCGTAACGTTATAGCGTGCATACAGCCACGATGCAATTGTAAACGATCCCGTGATCTGGTGACAAGATAAGTATCAGGCTAAGTATGGTGTAGAGAGGTGAAAACCTCTATTCACTGTAACGGGCTGTGAGCGCGTCTCTTACCTGGATTTGCACGGAGCGAGTGGATGCTCCTGCAAAGAGTAGCCGGTTGCTGACAGCCAAATGCTGAGTTAGGCGGTCGCCCTGGTAACCACATGTTTAATGTGCACGTGACCATCGCCGCGCCCTCGAGTGGCCGATGGTCAAGTAACAAGGATGACAAGCAGGGGTAAGCATGCAAATTAAAGAGTAATATTAAATTATGGGGCATGTACACACTGTATACTCCCTAAAAAAGCAATTTAGCAAAAAATCAAAAAATATCGAGTGTAAAGCATAGAGATGGAAAAAATACTAAGTTATAAAAAAGCGAGTGAGGTGAAAAGAAGCAAGCTGGAGGAGTGAAAATATGGACAGGTGAAAATAAGTGTGTGAGGTGAAAAAAAGCAAGCTAGAGGAATACAAATATGGACAGAGTGTGCTGGTAGCATAACCCAAAATGGGATAATGTATATCTAATGTTGAATACAGCGATTCACATATAGAGATGTACAGTGCAAGTACTACCATGTAGTCCGAGCAGACAATAAATGTGGAAAAACCTTAGGGTTTTCTGCAGAGGAAGCAACCGCAATCTTAGGACTTATCAGCGAAACATCTATAGGCACACATGGAACCACACCAAAGGATCCAGCAAAACGTATCAAAAAGCTAGAATACTTGGTACGGAAGGAAATCAATAGGAAACTTCATGCAATCACTCTAGGCCTGTACTTTAAGAACCAACGCATTCCAAGAGGACTCCGAATACAATTACGTCCCACCCTCTGCAAAGAGAGTAAGGAGTTTGTCCGCAAGTGGGAGGCCATTTTAAACAAATGCTCCCTTGACTTGATCCTACTCACCATCCAAGAACTTGCTAAAAATCTAACTGCTCTCAGTACGGAGATTGAGGAGATCGAAAAAGAACTCGTAGAATCACTTGGCAAAGAGGAGTTTGATCTCATTCTCACTGATATTAATACTAAACTTGAAGAGTACAAAACTTAATTGGAACAAAAGAAAGTCAAAAAATGTAAGCGTAATACGTATGATTTCATCAATGACAAAGTATATACGTGGATGGAAAGATATGGCCTGGTAGCACCCAAAGAATTCTATAAGCATCCATCCGATAACACTTCCAGCTCGGATTCAGAAGCACCAAGGGAATCTGATACTACTACGGAACAAACATCCGGCAACCCTGACCAAACCGCCAGTCCTGTGGCACAATCATCCTCCGCCTCGGCTTTTTTAGGCGCCCGCCCAAGAGAACCCATAGGGGGAGGAGGAAACCCCAAATCAAAACCACAGACGCGTCAGCAATCAAAGAAAATGTAGTCATCAATATTTCGAACAGAATTCTCAATAAGCTTGAAGACACATTACAGAAAGGACTGAGCTTTGTTCCAACTTATGGTACCACACTATTTAACAGCAAGATCGAACTGTACAAATTCGTTAGGAAGTTGAAACTCGAGGTGTTTTTCGCAGAACTTGAAACTGTGGACAAAACTACTCCAATGCCTGACTTTCAAGAATTTAGAATAAAGAGCGGGTTTGTAACACCGATCAACGTACCCTCTATTGAAATCTTTCAAAGACTGGTTACCCGTGATCTCGAGCGGATTAATTATAAACCTCTGCCACACAAAAACCTTAAACCTCATGAGATGAAACTGATTAAAGACCTGTACAGTGACACGAAAATAACCATTCGACCTGCTGATAAGGGTGGCGCCGTGGTGATTCTCAACACTGTGGACTATGACGCAGAATGTCACAGACAACTCCAAGACAATACCACATACGCTAGACTAGACCACGATCCTACAATCTCCTTCAGAAGCAACTTGGCCATCTTGCTAGACAAAGCGTTTGAACTGGACTGGATTAATGAACATACACGTAAATTCCTTCTGAAAGATCACCCAAGGATCCCTAATTTCTACACACTCCCTAAAATCCACAAGGATCTCGCTAAAAACCCTGGTAGACCTATAGTCGCAGGGATGGATAGTCTCAATCAACCTTTGGGTATCTATATTGATTTCTTCCTTCAACCACTCATACAGAAAACCTCGACCTACACCAGAGATACAACTCACTTATTGCAGAAACTCAATTCCACCAGTCTTCAACCTAACCAATTGATGTTCACCATAGACGTCAAAAGTCGGTATACCTCCATACCGCATGATCTGGGTATTGAAGCGGTTGAATGGCTGTTACTCCAATCCCCTGAGGTACGCGCACAAGAGGAATTTATTCTTACTCTGTTACAATTTATTTCCGAGAATTCTTATTTCCAGAATGGTAATCAATTCTACTTACAAACCTCGGGCACTTCCATGGGTGCCACCATGGCACCCTCATATGCCAATTGTTTCATGTTTAAATTTGAGATGGATCATATACTGTCCAAACAAGAATGGAAGAGGGACATCCATATGTGGACCAGATACATCGACGATATTTTCGGAGTATGGACAGGCACTGAACAACGATTTGAAGACTTCTTCAGTTACATCAATAACATTGATCCAAGAGTACAGTTCACCAGAGAATTATCACGAGACAAGATCACCTTTCTTGATGTACAGATAACAATGAAAGATACGGGTTATAATACCACCATATTTCGTAAATCTACTGATCGCAACAACCTGTTGCATCGTCTTAGCTTCCATCAGCCTAGCTTACTTAGGAACCTGCCATTTAGCCAACTTCTACGAGTCAAGAGGATCGTGAGTGACCCAGTAGACTGCATGACACAACAACTGTTGATGAAAGAAAAATTCCTCCAACAGGGTTACCATCAGGAGGAATTGGATCTGGCTGCCAGCAGAATCAAGATCCTTGATCGTGACACCTTACTCGCTGCTCCCAAGAAACCAGTCAGAGAATTGAAATCACCTGTGTACGTTTCTAAATTCTCCATTCAAAGCAACAAAATCAAAAAGACAATCAAAAAACATTGGAATATCTTTAAGAACGACACAAGAGTACAAAATCTATTCAATGAACCACCAGTGTTTGCTTTTCAAAGAAGCAGGAACCTCAGGGATGAATTAGTACAGACGAGGTTACCCTCCACGAAATTGTGCACACAGCGCACTGGTACATTCCCATGTCTTCATTGTATTAATTGCAATTCTGTGGTCAAAGGCAACATTGTTTTTCATCCAAGGACAGGCAAGAATAATCACAATTTGTCACAGATTAAGTTTTTGGTGTTGGAAGTCTTAACGAGAAACAATCCTCACGAAGATCTTATCTTAGCTTACGATTGAATCGTAGAGAAACATTCTGGATCGACAAACTTTGCAGTTTGGTACCCAACGGTTTGAATGAGGAAATAAATTACCACTGTTATGTTTAGATGCATGCTCTGCATATGCATGTCTAGTCTAATGGTTGTTTGCATTGTGGTTCCTATTGCCAATCTATTGATATGCTGATTTTATTTTGCTCTATCTTGATCCTAATTAACCTATTTTACTCCATCATGATCCTAATTAACCTGTACTGTAACCTCATTGTATGTCCCGGACTTAGGTCTGGGACCCAAGGTGCTGCTCCTCGGGGCGACACCACCCCCAACGAGGTTATTCCACATTTATTGTCTGCTCGGACTACATGGTAGTTCTTGCACTGTACATCTCTATATGTGAATCGCTGTATTCAACATTAGATATACATTATCCCATTTTGGGTTATGCTACCAGCACACTCTGTCCATATTTGTATTCCTCTAGCTTGCTTTTTTTCACCTCACACGCTTATTTTCACCTGTCCATATTTTCACTCCTCCAGCTTGCTTCTTTTCACCTCACTCGCTTTTTTATAACTTAGTATTTTTTCCATCTCTATGCTTTACACTCGATATTTTTTTATTTTTTGTTAAATTGCTATTTTAGGGAGTATACAGTGTGTAACTGCCCCATAATTTAATATTACTCTTTAATTTGCAGGCTTACCCCTGCTTGTCATCCTTGTTACTTGGCCATCGGCCACTCGAGGGCGCGGCGATGGTCACGTGCACATTAAACATGCGGTTACCAGGGCGACCGCCTAACTCCGCATTTCGCTGTCGGCAACCGGCTACTGTTTGCAGGAGCATCCACTCGCTCCGTACGAATCCAGGTAAGAGACGCGCTCGCGTCCCGTTACATTGAATAGAGGTTTTCACCTCGCTACACCATACTTACCCTGATCCTTATCTCCTCACCAGATCACGGGATCATTTACAATTGCATCAATCCACTCATTATTTCCTTTTTTACCCTTTTTTTCTATATTCTGCTCTGTCCATTGGATTGTCCACCAACTGGTATGTGTATGTTTTTGTTACTCTTCATGATGTACATGCAATGGCAATACTATTATTGGTGCATTTTGTTTCTTTACGTTTTTTTACTTGCTTTTTTGCCTGTAACCACATAGACTTTCCCTGAAGAAGGAAATTTTTCCGAAATGCAAAGGCTATAGTCTTTGTATATATATGTGTTGCGGCAACCTTCCTCTCACTAAGCTTTTTTTTTTTTTATTAGTGACAGTTTGATTTTGTAGATAAACTTATATTTTGGAAAACCAACAGAATCACTTCATGCAGTCATCATTTCTTTGACTTTTTTTAAACTTTGAAATACCTGTGGATACAAGAAGGTTTTTGAACTTAATAACCTGACGCCCCAATCAGGGCCATTTTGAGAGCGGCTGTGTGACCCTGTATTCATACATGGTCTCTTGCCTTTGTTGTATTTTTAAGTCCGGGTGTCTCCAGACTTGTCGCAGCCAGCTCATGTTGAACTTCAATGAACATTATTTTTCATTTATATTTTGAATTTAAGAATATATTTTCAATCGGTGGTGCCCACTAACTTCCCTGTTTGCTCCTCTGAGAACCACCAGGTTAGCTGGTGGGCCTCCCAAATTATCACCTGTAGCCCGAGTCACACTCCTAATTGGAGACAAGACAGCAAAGCTTCCTGTCCTGGTTCAGGACAATGTCCCTGCTAACATTCTGTTAGGTAATGATCTAGTGGAGTTGGGATTGATCGCGGATAGTCTTCCGCTGACTGCTGCTGCGGTCACTAGATCACAGGTGACACCGGGTCTGGCTGTGAGTCAGGTACCCGAGCCGAAGGCGCGGCCTAAGGCAAGACGAAGGAAGAGCAAGAAGGCCACCTCTGTGGAGGGAGCTCCTTATCTTCCTGCTGTTCCTACAGCACCCATTGGGATTCATGCTCTGGACAGGCTGGGTCCAGTGGTAAACCCCATCTCAACTCCTGTGGGAGAAGTTCTCAACCCGGAGGATCATCCCGATCTTCAATGCTTGTTAGCTGAAAGGGGACCCTCCCGGGCAGACTTCTGTAAAGGACAGAGAGAGTGTCACTCTCTCGAGGGTCTGAGGAAACAAGCCCTGTCCCAGGCACAAGGAGAAGTGCCTAGGACATTCCGGATTTATTGGGAGGGTGAGCTCCTTGTTAGTGAGCCCACTAAGCCTGAACCTGGTGCCCTCAAGAGGTTGGTGGTACCCCAGGTTTACAGGCCCTTCCTACTGCAGTTGGCGCATGAGGTACCCTTGGCTGGTCATCTTGGTACCAAGAAGACTAAGCAGAGGCTCTCTGCCCATTTCTACTGGCCTCGGATGGGAGTAGAAGTGGAGTCCCACTGCTGGACCTGCCCAACTTGTCAGTTGTCTGGAAAGACTGGAGGCAGTGTCATTGCCCCACTGCAGCCATTGCCAGTGGTTGGCACACCATTTGAGAGGGTGGGCATCGACATTGTCGGTCCCCTTGACCCTCCCACATCAGGTGGACATCGGTTCATCATGGTTTTGGTAGATCATGCCACCAGGTACCCTGAGGCTATACCCCTTCGGACCGTTACTGCCAAGGTGGTTGCCAGCGCTCTCCTGGGCATTTTCACCCGTGATGAATCCCCCAAGGAGGTTGTCTCTGACAGAGGATCAAACTTCATGTCTAGTTACATGAAAACCATGTGGAAAGAGTGCGGGGTAACCTACAAGTTCTCCACCTTTTACCACACCCAGACCAATGGTCTGGTTGAGAGATTTAATAAAACTCTCAAGGGAATGCTAGTTGCTTTGGAAGAGCCCCTAAGGAGGAAATGGGATCTCCTCCTGCCATGCCTGCTGTTTGCTTACAGGGAGGTACCTCAAGAGGGTGTTGGTTTCAGCCCCTTTGAGTTACTCTTTGGACATCCCGTCAGGGAGCCCCTCGCCTTGATCAGAGAAGGCTAGGAAGCCACCCCTCCAGGTCCCGCCAAGCAAGTGGGGGACTATGTGTTAGGCCTCAGACGGAGGATGACACAGATGATGGACAGCTCTGACTTCACCCAAGCAGCCTAGGAAGGTTAATTGGACTGAAGACTGTCAGAGGGTCTTTGATGGCTTGAAAGAAAGTCTGTGTAGGGCACCCGTGTTGTGTGCACCTGACTACAGCCGACCCTTTATCGTCCATACGGATGCCTGCAACACCGGAATTGGAGCCGTCTTGTCCCAGTTAGATGACAAAGGGAGAGAACATCCTATCATATTCATCAGTAGACAACTCAAGGGTAGAGAACTTAGGTGGGCTACTGTTGAAAAGGAGTGTTTTAGTATAGTTTGGAGCCTTAGGCGTTTTAGGCCCTAAATTACTGGGTCTACCTTCAAGGTCCAAACAGATCATAAGCCCCTGAAGTGGCTTATGCAGATGAAGGGTGAGAACCCGAAACTGCTCAGGTGGTCCATTAGCCTGCAAGGGCTAGACTTCACCATAGAGCACAGACCAGGAAAGAGTCACGATAATGCAGATGGCCTTTCCAGAATGTATGTTGACCGTCTGGATGAGGGTGTCTATCCCGTGGGAGATTAGTCTGGTGGGGCTGTGGGGGGGGCAACTGTGATGCTGGAAATGCATCGGAGTGACAGGGCCTCGGTATCCTTGTCCTTTACTGCTTTTTATCGTGTGTTCTGTCGTATTTTCCGCGCAGGAGTCCATGTGGGACTCCTGGCGGTGCAGCTCTCTCTCTTTTGGTTGGGTGAACCGACCCGTGGGATACCCTTATGGCTCCCATGGGTGGGGTGCAACCCTGTGCCCCTAGTGTATGTTGTTGGGCACCTGTGGGTGGCCCGCAGAGCAGGGTATGGGCTGGTGGCAGCTCCATGCTGAATTTGACAGGTGCGCGGAGTATCCTCCATTTTGGGATACCCCGGCCCTGCCATCGGGATCAGTTGATTCCGGATGGAAAACAAAATGGCCCCTGCGGCCTCTTGCTTTCTATTACCTATTACCTTGTTTTCCCAAAGTCCTGGGAAGCCCTGACTCTGTCCCTTCCCCCTGGCTGACTGTTGGATGGAAGTGCCATATATGGTGTTGTTGTGAAGGCCCGGCCAGACTAGCTGGAGCCTTCCCGGTGATGTATGTTGTGGGTACCTCCTGTGGGTGGGACCTGGGTGAATAGAGTGTGTGACGAATATGCATTCTGTGTTGCGGATGTCTAGTATCTGGTGGTTGACACAATGACTGAGACGGCCCTGCCCGAAACCGGTATGAATGCAGCTTGGAGTGTTGAATGGCTCGGTACTTGTCCCAATACACAACTTGTTGTGAGTGTCTGGAGAGAATTGAATGGCTTGAATACCTCGTGTGCCTGATTGGCTGCCTGCCTGCATGAATGCCCTTAGTCGTGATTGGATGCTTGAGCGTGACCCAGCGGAATGAATGGGAGATCAACAGTATATCTGGGGACCTCTCACTGCTAGGAATCGTGTTCAGAAGCTGAAGTCCACTACAACGAGCACTGCTAGGAACAAAGCTGCCACTTCACTGCCGTAGTTGAACCTGTTCACCGTCGGACGTTCGACGACCGGTGACTCCTGCCTTAAAGGGAGGGCACTCAAGAAGGGCCGTCGATTCCCCGACACCGAACGCCGAGTTCCTCGACACCTCTCGACGATCCGTGGCTCCTGCTTTAAAGGGAGTCACTCAAGAAGGATCGGTCGACGCATCTTCGGAGAACTCTACTCCACCAGGTACATTGGGGGGGTAAAACCTTAGTAGGAGGAAATAAGACTATTGAACATTACATGGACTGGGCTTGTGCTATATATCTTTATTTACAGGTTGCCCCGGTTGGGGGGGGGGGGGAATCTCCACACAGAACTGTGCCTATTGGTAGGGGTCAGCATTCTGCCCATTGTTTCAACCATCTTGCGTTCCTTCCCATCTCTATTGCTGGTTTCCTCGTTATTGATCTGTGTGACATTTTAACCGTACAGTTGATGCACTTTAATGAGATTTGATAACATTGGTGGTACCACTTTAGAATTGTATATATTTATCATTATTGACTTCCGAGTACAAAGTGCGTTATTGTGATCGTGTACATACCTTTGAATATTAATTATATAAAGACTGTGTTTTCAGTAATACAGTGTGGGGGCTCGGGGACTACACTGTACTTAAGAATCAGCCTGCATAACCTCCTGAGAAGCTAGGCTTTGATTGCTCGACTACGTTACCAATAATAGAGAATCTTGGCTGGGGTCCTCTGTGCCTCTCCTCTACCATATAGAGAGCGGAAGTACAGACACCCCCTACCAGTCTTTACACTGATGGACTCCCAAGCGAATTCTATAAGTGCTCCCCCCGCTTTTGGAAATGTTGAATGAGGCATATGATCTGGGCAGACTGCCAGAGTCACTGAGAGAAGCGGTTATAATACCGCCGCCCAAACCCAACAAGCCCGGGCATAGTTGTGGTTCATACAGACCCCTATCAATGTTGAATCAAGACAGCAAAATACTGACGTCTGCTCTGGCAAATAGGCTGAGGAGGGTTATTGGAAAATTAATACATCCAGATCAGACTGGCTATGTGCCGAATAGGAACATATCCAATAATCTTAGACGACTCCAACGAGTTATTGAGCATGGGAATGGGAACAAAAGTGAAATGGCAATTGTATCATTGGACGTAATAAAGGCCTTTGATTCAGTCAAGTGGCCATGGCTGTTGGCGGCCTTGGCTGGCTACCGCATGGGGCCTGGGTATCTGCAGTGGGCGAAAATGCTATAGATTGAACTGCTGGCGAGAGTCAAAACAGGAGCAGTGATATCTGAAAGATGGCAACTCCGTCGGGGCACCAGACAAGGATGTCCATGGTCCCCCATGCTTTATATATTGGCCTTGGAACCCTTAGCGATATACTTGAGGCAACAATATGACACGATAGGCATTGCTGTGGGAGAGGAACGACATCTAGTTTCATTATATGCGGATGAAATAATGTTGTATTTGCGATACCCGGAGGAAAACCTCCAATATATTTTGGAAGTTATGGGAAGATGCGCAGGGCTGTCTGGCATAGCGGGAACCCTCAGAAATCTAATATGTTCCCATTGGGTGGCTATAAGGGGATCCCATTGACACAATTACCAGTGTTACAGATACCATGGGAGGTTAGCACATTTCACTACTTAGGGATAGATGGATACCGCACGGTAGAAGAGGAGCATAAGGGAAATACAGAGGTAGCCATTAAGAAAATCGAAAACTGTATGAGGTTTTGGGTGAAACTGCCTTTAGCAATGATGGGACGTGGGGCGATGTTGAAGATGGTGGTCCTGCCTAGGCTCCTGCACTACTTTGGGAATATACCGTATTTGATACCCAAGAAATTCTTCATTAGATTGGATAGTATATGTAGAGACTTCCTTTGGCATGGCACACAAAATAGAGTGGCTCTCTGGAAGTTGCAGAATTTCTATGAGAAAGGGGGTATAAAACTGCATAATTACGAAGTTTACTATGTGGCAAGCTAGCTGCAATATGTGGCCAAGTGGCTCTCTGAGGAGACAACCCCTGAGTCCAGGCTGTTTCGACAAGATTGTGCCCCATTTTATTTAAAAGAGGTTATGTGGCTGCCCAAGGTAGAAATGGAAGGGCGCCCTAGGATGATGGTACTCGGATGGAAGATGTGGCATAGGGCATGTCAATTGATGCAGAATCCAACCCCGTGTTCCCCGCAGGTGCCATTAGCGGCACTGGCGGGTGAAGAAAAACAACTCGGGATGATAATCAGAAACCACTGGGAACCTGCTGGGATAGCAATGATGGGGGATATTTGGCAAGAGGAGGCTATACTAGATTTTGAGGTGTTGGAGGAGGAAACTAGGGTTACACACAGGCCAGTACATTACGTACCACAGAATAATACGGAGAATTAAGAAGACATGGCCTGGAGTGGTACTGGAGGGAGAACCGGATGTTACCATAGACTATTTATGATATAGCTGAGGGGGTACATGAGATATCCAGAATATACGATATGATGATGTATAAGGTGGGGAAGGAAGTAGTACAATTGAGACTGGGAGGCGGAGTGGGGGCCTCGATGGATGATGGGATGTGGGAACGAGCCCAAGGGTATCATAAGAAGGTGTTGAGAAATGCAAGATTGAAACAGATTGAACTGTATATCACGCATAGGGCGTATATGACAGCCCCAGCAAATAGCCAGGTTTAAAAATGTAGGACACCAAGCATGCCCCAAATGTGATGAAGAGAATGCTGGCATGGTGCACATGTTTTGGTCATGTCCGGTTATCGAGTGTCATGCACCAGCCCTGGAAGATTGTTTACCATTGGAAGTACTACTAACATGGATTCCAGGAGCTAACCCAACGGTCTAGTTTATTCTAAGATGGCCGACGGAACATATAACTGGCTGATCAAACTAGTGCACGGCGCATTGTATCGTAATGGTTCCTTGCGCTGCCAGTCTCTTACAGACTTTATTTGCCTTACTTACTTGCCTTTATCCTCTTCCCGTATCGCTTTGCTCTAGCCTTTCCTGTTCTTTGCCACTCGTGGTGTCCTAAGGCCTTCAGGTAAGGTGATCGGGATCTTTTCAAGCTACTTTCGCCTTCACTACGCGTTTTCTATTTACCGCGCGTATTCCTTGTACGTGTCCATCTCTGCAACCCACCTAGGTCTCCGCTGTCAGAACCCGCTCGAGCGGAAGGGAGACTCTGTTTTTACTCCGTTCTACTCTATTTTTCTTGTTTCCTCTATTGTTTACCTTCTCTGTTCTGTACTTTTCTGCCTCATTCCAGCGGTGCAGATACTTTCACTTTTCCGAGCATTTTTGGAGCGAGGTGGCACACAAGCTAGCAGAAAGAGGCATTAAGATTGTGGTTGATACAGTGTGGGCCTGCTTGTTGGGGGGGTTCCCTAGATCACCAAAACTTAAACATGTGGGCAAACTAAAAGACCTGGCATACGCGCTTGCAAAGAGGAGAATTGCTATGGGATGGAAGACATGCCACAGATCACGGCTAGAGGTATGGTGGAAAGATTTGCAGAAATGGACTGAGGCAGAAACCATGGTATGGCAAGAATCGAGCAGTACAAGGGGGGAGGAAGAGACAGAGACCCTGATGGCCTGGAAATTGTTAATAGCAGAGTTATTCGGATCAAGGCAAGACCCAACGGAACCCATAGAAGGAGATACCCTAACACAAGATGCAGGAGCAGAAGGTGAATAGAAGTAGGCTCGTGCGGGGGGTGGGATAAGGGTAGCAGTGGACATGATAAGGCGATGTATAATTGAAATGTCAAGTATGCACTGCAAGTTTGGTTTGTATTGTTTGTTTGAATAAAATAATAAAAACGTTTAAAAAAAAAAAAACAATGCTTCCAGAGCTTTGGAGACAGAATGGCAAACATGATGCAGAAGCAACTAGAGAAGATGAAAGAGGATCTGTCAGGAGAGATAAAAGAGGTAAAACGTGAGTTACAGGGCATTGAAGCAAGAGTGGACACCAACGAAAGGGTCCTGCAGGAACTAGCTGAAGACAATCACAAAATGGAGGAAATGATGGAACAATTGGCTAGAGCCACACACAATTTAGAGCTCCAGACGGAAGACCTAGAAAACAGGTCACGAAGGGCAAACATTCAAATAAAAGTGCTGCATGAAATGGTGGGGGACGCAGACTTGCAACAAACTGTTCAACACATTGCAGCATCCCTGATAGACCTGTCGAATCCTGAATAGATTTTGGTGGACAGAGTGGGTCCGAAGCGAAATGAGCCGGGAGTCAGACCTCAGGACGTCCTGGCAGCAATGCACGAGTACAAACAGAAAGAGACCATTTTAAGGGCGGTCAGACAGGCTGATGATGGCTCAGGTGTACCTATATCAGGACCTCTCCCAAATAACGATGAACAAAAGAAGGCAGATGCGCTCGATAACACAAGAACTGGTGAAACGCAATAAGAGATACAAATGGACCTTTTGGCCTCCTGTTTGAGGTCGATGGCAGGCAGAGGAGAATCACAACGGTAGAGGCAGGCGCAGATGCTCTGGGAATTGAGGCAGAATCAACGAGCACAGAGGAACATGGTCCAATGAAGGAACACCTGAAAAGGAAAGCATGGGAATGGTCAACCTAGGACTCGAGGAAGAGACCGAGGAAAAAGCGGGGTCCACAAGGCTCGAGGATCCCGGAAAAGGACTCGCCACAAGAGGCAAAGCCCGCGGACAAGAGCCCCCACAGGCAAAGATAACCACCAAGTCACGGGTACAATAAGAGTCCCTGGTGAGAGGAATACACACAGAAGGGAGAATTAAGCGTGAGGGGGTGGAATCTTGGAAATCTTATGGGTCATGGGAGACCACCAGGAGGGCATACCGGGGAAGTGAAGGAGCTCAACACCCGAATAGAAGAGTCGGGAGGGGCCAGAGGCCAGTTGAGTCACCCCAGTAAGGGGGAGGGGGGAGGAGGAGGAGGGTGGATGGGGGGGAGTGGGGGGACCCAGTTTCGGATTAAAGTCTGAAGTGGAGGGACCAATCTTCCTCCAGGTGGGAAGGAATGTAGACATTCACTAAACAATGGCCAAGGACAGAGTACTAAAAGTCATCTCAATGAATATGAGGGGGCTTAACTCTCTGCTTAAAGGAAAAAAACTAGAGCAATACCTGTCAAGGGAGACCCCAGACATAATAGCTCTGCAACCAACACATTTACAAGAAAGGGACAAAAACAGACTCAAGATAAGGGGCTACAGCAGAATTCAACAAGCAAGCAGCCAGAGGAAGAATGCGGGCACGCTAATAGCCCTGAGAAACAACCTAGAGTTTAAAATAATGGATGTAAGCAGGGACAACAATGGCTGATACAGAGCGATAACATGCCAGGGAAGGGGGGAGTTTCTAACGGTGGCGTCACTGTATGCCCCTAATAAGAGGCAAGACCACTACATACAAACAATGTTACAAAAGGTTTCCCTTTTGGTTTGCCAGAGGGACTATAATTCTAGTAGGGGACTTTAAACTCGCTTGGGACCCGGAGAGGGATAGAAGTACAAAAATATTTAACACACAGAACCAGCCATCAAAGGAATTAAAGAGGAAGGTGGAAAGTCTAGCGCTGATGGACACATGGAGGGAAAAGAGAGGGGAGGCGAGGGGGTATACATATTTCCACGTGCATAGATCAGCCTCGAGGATCGATTATATATGGGTGTCACGTCTTCTGTTGGGGAGAGTGAAGGAGGTGGAAGGGGGGGTTCATTACCCTGTCAGACCATGCTCCCATTACCGTGTCATTCACAATGCCAAGCCGCCCATTAGGCCTATGGAAGTGTAAGTACCAGGCACATGTCTTTACGGGCCATGTCCTTAGGGAAGAATTGAGGGAAGAGATCAATCAATACTTTCAAATAAACTAGACCCAGGGGGTAGACCCACAAATAATCTGGGACACCTTGAATGCCACGATTCGGGGCAAGGTAATAGCGATAAAAAACCAAATGGGAGAGGGAGATCAGGCACTTAGAGAGTGATCTGGAAGAAAAATTAAAGATACTCACTCTCCAATTGGCGACTAAGCCATCGGGAGTGGTAGGAAAAGAATACAGGGCGGTAAGGGGTCAATTAGACACGCTAATAACACAGAGAGCGGAAAGGGCTTTAGTACACCTAAAACAGAAGTATTACACAAAAGGCAACAACGCGGATAGATTGTTGGCAAGGACGCTTAGAATGGAGGAAAAAGAGAACCATCCGAAAAATAAGAACCGCAGAGGGGGAAGAGCGATCAGATATTGAATCCATCAAGACGGAATTTACAGAGTTTTACGGGACGGTGTATAATTCAGATGCACTTGAGGGGAGTGCACAAGAGGAGTATCTAGATGGCTGCTCACTGCCCAGGATCAGAGAGGGAGGAATTTGAGAAAGCGATAACAGGGGAAGAGGTGATCAGAGCTTCCCATCAACAAAGCCCCGGGTCCCGACGGTTTCTCAACCGAATTTTATAAATCATACAAAGAGATATTGGCCCCACGACTAGCAACACTATACAACATATTTGGGAAGGAAGGGGGACTAATGCCTTCAATGGAAGAAGCGAAAGTGATACTTTTGCCAAAACCATGAAGGACCAGGATGAATGTGGCTCATATAGGCCAATTGCTCGGACGCCAAGATATACACTAAGGTTTTGGCGATCCGGTTGGAATCCCTTCTCCCTGGGCTGATTGACTCTGACCAATCAGGATTCATACAGGGAAGGCAAACCCATGATAATACCAGGAGGATAGCCCATATCATTGAGAAGGTGAATAAAAAGCGTACAGCAGCTCTGGTGGTGGCGCTGGATGCTGAAAAAGCCTTCGATAGAGTAGAGTGGCAGTTCCGTTTTGGTACACTACGTAAGATGGGACTGGTGGAGGCTTTTATATCAAAGATTACAGCCAATTACAAAACACCATCCCTGCGCTTACTGATAAATGGGAAGCGGTCTGATCCGGTAAAAGTCTCACGGGGCACAAAACAGGGATGCCTCCTATCCCCGCTATTATATGCTATATAGCTGGAGCCCATCCTGAGCAGGACTAGGTCCAACCAAGAAATCGAAGGGGTCCCATTTGGAGTGAAAGAGCACATGGTCGCTGCGTTCGCAGATGGCATGCTGCTAATGTTAACCAACCCGGGAAATCGGTGGAGGCAGTGGATAGGGAGCCGACTCATTTCGGGGAAGTAGCGGGCTGAAGATAAATAAGAGCAAGTCGGACACCGGAAGGGGAAGTAAAGTACAGATCACCATATGCATGGGCTAAGAACAAATTGAAATATTTGGGAATATACCTTACTAAAACCATAGATCAGCTATTGGAAGCCAACTATCCCCTGACGCTGAATAGATGGAGCCCACTATCAATATCCTGCCTTGGCAGGATAAATGCCATACAAATGGCGGTACAGCTGAAGTTACTATATGCATACATGGCTTTACCCATAAGGATTCCGAATACCTTTTTTATAGCAATACAAAAACAAATACAAGACTTCATTTGGGACCGAAAGAAACCAAGGATAACCTACAAATTGATGCTCCAACCTAGGAATAAAGGGGGCATGGGAGGTGCAGACCCTATAGCATATTATCAAGCAGACCAAATTAGAATGGTCAGGGACTGGTCGAAAGAGGATAGAGAGAAGAGATGGAGGGAAATGGACTAAGCAGTGGTGGGCCCTAACTTAAAGGCGGTACTATGGCTACCCCGGGAGGACAGACCACAAAACATGTACTGTAGCTCCATCAAAGCCCTGGTGGAAAATTTGTGAGATCAAGTCATAAAATACTCTAAAATAACCACGTTTCCTTCGCCACTCACTCCGATCTTTAGAAATCCACAATTCACAACAGGATGGGAGGAAAAGAGCTTTGAGAAGTGGCAGGACGGGGATTGCAAAAAGCTACGAGATCTATTTGAAGGGGAAGAGATAAAAACATTCAAACAATGTAAAAACGATTTTGGTTTGGAGGAAGACGCAAGGTTCCAGTATGTCCAGCTGAGACATAGGCCCTACATCCCAGAGATAGGAAGGCAGCAACGTGAGCGCTAACCCCCTTCGAGAAATTCGTCACATCTAGCTCGGGGGATAAACACTTGGTTGGGGACCTGTACAGATTGATCAAAGAGGGGGAAGAGGCAGGGGCGAGAAAGTTCATGCTCAAATGGGAAAGGGAGGCTGATCAAACTAAAACATGGCATGCCCTGTGGAGGAATATCCCCAGTCTGGCACTCACTGCAAATCCAAGAAATGTTGTTGAAAATGATGTATCAGTGGCATCGAACCCCCTACAGACTGTCGAAAATGTACTGGGCAGCCTCCGAGCAATGCTGGAGGGGGTGTAGGTCAGAGGGAACCTGGGGTCACATTTGGTGATGGTCCCCAGTTGTAGAAAAAGTCTGGGATATGATCCAGGAAGCAATCAGAGACATATTGGGAGCAGAGAAAAAGCCAAATGAGGGGTTGTTCATACTGGGCATGGATGGAGAGCTAGAAAAATTGGCCTCTAAGGCCCAGTGGAATTTCTATGTCATTTTGGTTATGGCAGGAGCCCTACTGGTAGCGTGAAAACGGAAAGCAAAAGAACTGCCATCAGAGCATGAATAGGTGACCAAAATGTGGAATTTTGCTACAATGGAACTTATAAGATAAGGGGAGAACACGCAAAATGTATATCGGACTGGGACTTGGTGTTAGGGCGTGGTGCCCAAGGAAGGTGCAGCTCCTGGTATTGGTGTGAGGATTGGTGTGAGGAACACCCGACACAGGAGGCGAGGACAGGCCTCAGAGACAAGAAAGAAAGTATGAAGGGGATAGGAGAGAATTATGACTTTTTTTTTAAAAAAAAGAAGCAATATTTGAATAGAATTGGCTCAAATCAAAGTGTGATACGACGATAGTGAAGATTTGAGTTTCAGATCCCCCAACTAGTTTCTAGATTTGGGGAGAATTATGATCCCACACAATATGGTAGAAAGGACTACATCGAACCTGGGATGGGAGGGGGGAATTAGAGGGGGAGTTTATTGTTGAACGTTATTATGTAAAAATGACAGTAAAAACGTATTGGGAAAAAAAAAAACATGCAACATTGACTCTTCTAAGATCCTTTGGGGGTTTCGGCCTCCCAGACTTTAGGCAATACCACAAAGCAGCACAGCTCAGGGTAATGAGGGAACACCTGAGGGATGAGATGGGCACATATAGGACATACATAGAAAATGTCCACACACACCCTAAAGTACGGGATTTTTTGTGTTCACCTATCAAGGAACACCCCCACCATATAAGATCTCACCCGACGTGTCAGTCCTCTGGGAATCATGGAAGCGCAACAAAGTCAACGCTCCCCTATCCTCTGGGCCCTCCCCCTGACATCCCTGTGGGGCGCCCCCATCGACTTGGGTAAGAAGGGATTACGTAACATGCAACAGTGGTCCGATATGGGCCTGGAGAGGGCTACCCAATTGTTTAGCCAGAACACCTCCATTGAGCATGAAGCATTAGCTGGAGCCATGGGCATGGAAACACTTTTGATCTCTGAATACCTTTGTGTTAAAGGGATCCTAACCAAATCCAAATGGTGTAGTGACCTCGCTCGCCCCTCCCCCTCCACACCCTTTGAAAACAAAATTCTTAGAATCTACCACGAGGAAGGGGGCGCTGTCAAGAATGGATAGTTTTGATTACAGCGGAGCTAGAGGGGAGACAAAACTTCAGGAACTTCTTAGAGGAAAAACTGGGGATGGCATTGGATGAGGAAATGCGGGGTGCAGTCTGTTTTGGGCTCCCTTTACACAGCTGCTATGGAGCACAATTAATCTTCACGCTTGGCACCTTCCCCCTGTTAGGTTGTCTAAAATGTTTGTGGGGGTTTCCTCTCTCTGCCCGAGGGAATGTGGCCAGCGGGGAACATGGTATCACATGCGGTGGGAGTGTCGGTCCATCCAAATTTATTGAGCTGGATCAAAGACATTGTGGGTATCTCCCCAGAGTTGCACCCCATGGAACTTCTCCTTGGCATCCCCTCCACCTGTCACAACTAATTAAAATCATCGAAAGGCACAGGCTCACCTGTTACAATTACGCCGATGACACACAAATAACCTACAAAATACAAGACTCACAAGAAGAAAAACGCAACACTAGAGAACTGCTCAACCCAGGCAAAACAGAAATAATGATCATCACAAGAAACGGAGAAGACAACCTCTACATCCCATGGCAAAACGAACTTGGTGAAATCCCAGCCCCATCCTCGACTGTAAAAAACCTGGGAGTCCTGATGGACAACAAACTCACTCTAGAGCCACCAGACAATGCTCTAATCAAGAAATCTTTCTTTCTCCTGAGATCGGTTAAAAGGATCCTACCATTCCTCTCATTCACCAACAAAACAACTGCCGTCATCGCCCTCATCATGTCCATACTAGACTACGCCAACAGCCTATGTTTAGGCTTGCCTAAACGACTCCTAAATAAACTCCAACGTATACAGAATGTGGCTGCCAGACTGCTCCTTAAACTACCTACAAGAGAACACATCACACCAGCGCTGAAAACGCTACACTGGCCACCAATCACACAGCGGATCAAGTTCAAATCAATGTGCATAACCCACAAAGCAATCCACAACCAAGGTGCAGAGTTCCTCAGAAGAAAACTAAACATGCATCACACTGCAAGGCCACTCAGATCCAGCAGCGACATCCGCTTGGAACCCAAATCATACAAGAGGAAACTCGGAGCATCCTCTCTTTCTCACCTCGCCCCAAAAACCTGGAACGAACTACCAAACAACATACGGAACACAAAAGATGACCTACAATTCAGGAAACTCATTAAATCATGGCTCTTCTCCCCATAAGCAGAAAGAATGCCGATAAGGACATACACAGAGGAACTAGGCCGAAGAAAGAATCTACCCCGACTCCCTAAATCATCAACTCTCATAAAATAAGGATATACTGATCTGTAACATATCCACGTATCAATTAAAACAAACCACACAAATCATACCAATGAACACCCAAGGTCAATCGGACGGGAGAGCAGGGTATGACCCAGCGGGGCCACCTGGAATCCTTTGAGGGCACAGGCAGCAATGGTCCACCAACAGTAATAGATAGGAAGGAGCGGAAATGATAATACAACCCCACTACCTAAGCATGGATTATGCTCGCCCCTGTGTGTACTAAGGTAAAAACTTAGATGGAGTCCTGCCTCAACCCTGAATCTAGACAGTCAGGAAAGGGAAGAGAAGATTATACCACCCAATGGCCCACTGACAGTAATTGATAGCAAGGAGCTGGTTAGGGATAAGACAACAGCAATTCGAAATAGGGGACAATGCTCACCGTACCTTGGGTACTTAGCCTATTTAATCTACTGGAACCAGCCACGGTATCACCACAGAAGCTAGACAATCAGTAAACTAAAAGAAAGAATATACAAACCCAGTATGAGAACCTGATAAATAAACTAAACTACAGGGATCATGAGACATACAACCCACTAAGCAAAACCTCTAATGTCTGCATACTTAATTCACACAAAAACCCACACAACCTCCTCTCTCACAGCAAACCGCACGTACTTCACCACACCATAACAACAAACAATAAACACATAGATCGCAACAACAGCACGCGAGGACCCGCTCCAATCCTATATGCACACCCAAGCTCAGCGCACAATGAAAACCGAACTGAAACTGCCAACAGTACACCACCTCTCACTTTCCTAAGCCCTCTTCACCCACTACCCCACCCCTCACCTATTGTTTACAGATCCGCCCGAGCGCCTGGAGACCAACTTCTGTTGGTGACTGCGCGCTATATAAATAACATTTACATACAACATACACCATACATTTAGTATGGCATGTATGTGCATGTAAGGAAACCATGCTCAACACACAAGTGGATGAAATAGAGAAATATATTAATGCATTATACACACATGTATGCAGTTCGGTGTACGTACACATACATTATATTTACAAATAATACGCATACATTTACGTACTATCAAAAAGCACACACGTTACAAATGTACGTACCAATCACAAACAACGTGATTAAAACTGCTCTGATAAATCACCAATTGTCATCACTTCTCCCCTAGGGGAGACCCTTCCGATGAGGCCTGGGTGGTGAGGTCACTACCCGATAGTCCCCTAGGGAAGCCCCCTATGGGGTCAGTGACGGCCTGGGGAGAACAAAGTATCCTCACAGCCCATATAACACACCTTGCTAACCCCCCCCCTTCCATCAACAATTTCCCTATTATTTCTATGTGTTTACTTAATACCACCAATATAGGAAGTACTGGGACGAGGAAGAGTGTGGACTTCTTAAGGAAGGAGCATGTATCCCGTAAGTACTCAGATAGGGAGAGACCAAATGACTCACTGAAAGAGGTAAAGATTGGTACTGAGACAAGGATGCCATGCAGAAACATAGAGAGCACTCGTGAGAACATCAATGAACAGTCTAGTTGTTCTCAAGAGCTGATTGGGCAAAAAGCCAGTTAAAACTAAAAGCAGGAAATCAGGAAGGAGAGAGGGGCCCTCCCTGGAGTAACTGCCAGTGCGGGGAATGGGTGGCAGAGAACCAGAGCAGCTACAGAAGAGCTTACCGGGCAGGTAGCAGAGAGGCTCTTACCTGGTCGGACGCAGAAGGACCATCCGGCAAAGCAGAGCAGTGAACATGCAGGCAAGCCAAGCTGAGTGACTGTGGTTGCAAGAAGGTGCACCCACTGAGGATCTGAAAGTACAGCAGAGACGCTGCAGCATGCCGAGAGCGCGGAGAATCCTAGAGGCGCTGTAAACAGAGGGCGGAGAACCCTGAGACCGACTGGGCCAAGACAGTAGACCCTCTAAAGGTACAAGGGCTACTGGGGTGGTTGGAAGGGGTAACAGAGGGCCCTGGAAGACGCTTGAGCTACAATACTGAGGCTCAAGGGAAGCCCCCAGGGAAAGAGCTAGGACCCCTAACGAAAAAGAACTGCAGTACCAAGGGGAGATAATTCCACAAGTCTGGGGCCCGCACCCTTTTATGAAGACCAAATCAAGTCATCTTCAAAGTCACAGCACCTGGCAGGAGAGTAAAGCAGGTCTAATTCTCCAAGGCAAGAGAAATACACGGGTCTGGGGCGCGCATCCATAAGACTGGGAACTCATGCGAATTGTGAACTTTGAAGTGCAAAGCAAGCTTGGGGAAGGGGAGTCCCCAACCCTGATAATACCGAACTGTGTATTGTGAAAAGCTGAAAAGAGCTTGGGAGGGAGTCTTTCCTCCCAGCTCTTGTGAAAGGTACTGAGACATGGAGAAGGGAGTTATTCTCAACAGGTGAAATATTTCCTATGTTGGAAACTGTGGCACATTGTCCCGAAGAAGGGAACGACTCTTCTGGATCAAGAAGATCCACAATCCTTTTCTTTTTAGTCACAAGTTGGCATTTTGACACAACGATTGACTCTTTATTTACTTGGACATTCTGACCGACTTGTTACATCCTTATTAGAGGCAGGGAAACTCCTCTTAGAGTTAGGGAGGGATAGGTTTCCTCTTCATTTTAGGTTAAATAAAAGTCTTTTCCAATCACCATTCCTCCATTGGGTTAGACTCGTACTTCTGCAACCTTACGTAGCCTACAAATTATACATAAATGTAGGTAACATTGAGATTTTAAATAACACTCACATTTACGCAGTGATACGCTTACATACTACGGACATACACACAATTACACAACTATGTACAAGTTATATAAATACTAATTGATGGCATTGTTAACACGGAATGGTACAAAACATGCATGTAGATAAACATGAAACAAACCCATATACACATACTACAGGCATGCATGAAAGCATTATAAACACATTTCAGCTTCCGTAACTATACTTTGGTGTATTACACAAACATACGCAATACTGTACACAGAGTTACAATACACACAATACACACATGCATTAGACACCAACAGTATGCATATTTTAGAGTGCATACTTCTACATAGGGTTTCCTATTTTAGGGGGGTATTTCTTTTATTTTATTTACTTACGGGGGTTGTTTTCCCAGCGTTTTCAAACAATTTCAGAATCAGTGATCATCAGTGTTTTCCAGTTTGCATCCTTCAAAAAAAATCGCGGACAACTGTATCCCCCCAGAGTAAACACAAATATCCATTCACTGTGTCTCGCTAGAACTTACATGGTTTTCAAACGTTTGTTTTGCTTTTGACATTTGTGGGTGAAATTTTTGTGAATATAAATGTAGCATTTTATGTTGGTCTCTGGTATTTTTCTCTGCCTTTGCACGGTTCCCGCTCAACCCACATGGGATTGCACACAGAGGCATGTTTTTCAATTTCATGACAATATAGTATGTCAAAAGTATGGCAAATGGCGCTATTTAAAAAACATGCTATTCTAGAATAAGTAACAGAGGTTTGTGGAGGCTCCTCTGACATACATCTCATCAAATAGGCTCCTCTCCTTACTTGGCACAATCTAAAATGATGGGACATAAAATAATTCAAATTAAACATGGCTGTTGGGATGCCCAATTTGAATGTGACACGCTGACAGCATAACGTTGCATTCTGTGACTCAGTCTGGATTGTGGATACAGCAATTGAGGCCCCAGTAAACACAACCCTGGTGGCTGAAAGCGCCACACACGACACTGGGCAACTTGGTGCATATGCAATTAAAGTAAATATATATATATTTTTTTTTTTTTATTACTTGTACATAATCAACTAGAAAAACATGATTTTTACAAGGGGTATCAGTTCTTAGTTTCAATAAGTTTCGAAGACCCACACAGGTGCAAAAGCCGGCGATCAGACGGGGCGTTAGAAAGTTGATGTGAAGTCAAGTCAAGGAGGAAATTTTACAGAATAAAAGTAAATATTGTTTTCACGCATTGATGAGTACCCTCTATAGTCAGGGAAAGCAAGTGCTTCATCATCCACGCATCATTCTGCTCTCTTTTGTCAATTAAACGAACCCTTAAGAAAGCCCTTTATATAGCGCTACTAGTTCGTTAATAATGCAAAAACAATGCGTTCCAAGTTTCAGGTCTGGTCTGGTTAGCTTAGCAGGTTCAGCCCTAGCTGCGGCGATGCTTGGGCAATACCTGTGGGTGCAGGTCTAAGCCCAGGCAGTTTGCATTAGTTCTAGTTTGATGCAAGTGACCATTTTAAGAACCGAATAGCCCCTCATTGTGTTATGTGGATTACTTTGTTTCCAAATTGAAAAGGTTTCTAAAGTGATCTGCGTTTGAAAATCTGACATCATGTATGTCCTGTCCCGGTGTGTGAAGGGAATACTCGTTTACATGTTTACTAGGCCAGTGCGCAGTCTTGTCTTCTCAGTGGAAAAAACATGGCAAAACAGTACCCAACTATGGACCGCAAAATCTTTCCAAGAGGTAAAATCAGGGTATCTTCCAAGTGTCCCTATAAACTAGCCAAGGTCCATCTCTATGCTGCAGACTGCAAGTTCCGTGGACCAAGAATGGTATACCATGATAGCTAGGCAGAACACACAATCTGATATATACACGCAGGACCGAATTGTGGTGTTTTTATCAAGCATGAACACAGTGTGCACGATTTAATTAGCCCAAATGCAAGCGAATGTAAAAGGCGTTAATGGGTGCAATGATGAACCATAATCGCGCGTGCGTGTGTTTGTATTTTAACCACACAATACAAACTATGGGCCAGATTTGCAAAGGGTTTTTTTAATAAGATTTTCTCATTGCAAAAGGCTTTTGTAAATCAGGCGTATAAAACTAAAATAGATTTCACCTAGGCACTATTTATGTTCTGGACTTCTGGTAGCAAAGTTCCAAACAGTGACAGGCATTAGCAGCAAAGTCACTTACATCTTGACTGCAGCAGCCCACAAAGTCCGGATTTGCTGATAATGCCCGTCCCTCGCTGCGGTCGCCATCTTGGTGAGCAGGGGGACTCCTGAAGTTTCTTGGTTGATGTCGTGCCGCAGCTTCGATTTTCTCCCGGAATGGGGATAGCAGTCGGGCACCACTTTCCCCTGCTCAGGGGTGTATTTCTGGACTAAGTTGGAGTTTCTTAGTTGCCATTATGAGGATCGTAGTAGTAGGATCTCGGCGGGAGCTCCACGCAGCTTGGGCCCAACGCATCTGCTCAGGACCTTAAACATTTCCATATTAGAATAGGCACTGCCAATAACAAATAAACATCTTAAAAGTAATGTCCCAGACTCACCCCTGGCAAGTAAGGAACACGTTACTTACCTGTAACTTGTTGTTCTCCAGCATGGGCCTGGCATGGATTCACATGCTCATGAATATTCCCCGTCATCAGGCTGGGAATCCTCGGTAAAGAAAAAATCAGTATCAGTTTCGTTTCTGATTTGTCTTTCTTAGTAGTAACTAATCACTGGTCTTTGGGTCATACTGTTCCCAGCCAATGACTGCCCTCTCCCTAAGCCCCGCCCCTGGCAGCCATCCTCAGATTTGGTAGCACGTAAAGTGGCAGTATGACCAAGTGAAAAGCCGCAGAGGGGAAGGAGGGAGGGTTCGCATGTGCATCCATGCCAGACCCATGCTGGAGAACAACAGTTACAGGTAAGTAAGTTGTTCCTTCTCCAGCATGGGGTCTGGCATGGATTCACATGCTCATGAATATAAGAATACATAGCAGTGCACACATGCACAACCACAGGAGGTGGCAAGGCTCAACATTAAGCATTACATAAAACTCAACATTAAGCATCTCTTACCTCCTCACCAGGCTCACCATAAGCGAACAGGTTGCGCAGCACTGCCTGGCCGACTCTGGACTCCTCCCTGGAATCCCGGTCGAAGCAGTAGAATCTCGTGAAGGTGTGCGTCGACCTCCACGTAGCAGCCCTGCAGATGTCCAGCAGGGGCACACCAGACAAGAACGCGGTGGTAGCAGCGATCGCTCTGGTCGAATAGGCTATCGGACGGCCGGGCAACGGTCGGTTTGCCAACCGATGACAGTGCATGATGCAGCCGGAGAGCCATCTGGAAATGGAAGCCTTCGAGAGAGCCTTCCCTTGGGTCACAGACCCAAAGTTCACAAACAGCTGTGATGTCTTCCGAAAACTCTTCGTTCGGTCCACGTAGAACTTCAGCACTCTAGCTACATCCAGCGAGTGCAAAGTCCTCTCGGCCGGCGACGAAGGCGACGGGAAAAAGACTGGTAACACCAAGGGCTCGTTGAGATGGAAGTCCGATGGCACCTTGGGTATGAAGGAGGGGTGCGTCCTCAGCACTACCCTCGTCTTGTGGAAAGTCAGTATAGAGGCTTGCAGGATAGGGCCTGAATCTCTCCCACGCGTCGTGCAGAGGTGATGGCCACAAGGAACGATGTCTTCCACGACAGGAACTTCAAAGGAGCCGAATGCAAGGGCTCGAATGGCGGGCCCATGAGACTGGTCAGCACTACGTTGAGCTCCCACGCCGGGGCTGGAGCCTTCACTGGCGGGAACGATCGAAACAGTCCTTTCATAAACTCCTTCACCAGGCGATGAGACCACAGGGACGACCGTCCTGCAGTTCTTGTGTATCGGGAAATCGCTGCCAGATGTATCTTGATGCAAGCATGAGCTAGTCCAGCTATGGCCAGCGACAGTAAGTATGGTAGCACTTGAGCGGCTGTAATCCGTAGAGGGTTAATCTTCTGTGCACGGCACCAGACAGAGAACCTCTTCCACTTGTGTCCGTAGCACTTGAGAGTTGAGGACGCCCTGGCCTTTGCAAGAACCTCTCTGCAGTCAGCCGGGATATCATACCCTCCAAACTCTAGTGCTGCAGGAGCCAGGCCTGTGTTAGGGAGAATTCTCTGTTTAGGCTGAATTTCCTAACCTAGTGAGTCCCCCAGCAGCTTTGCTGGATTTTTGGGGTTTATTTTTTTCTCCTGCCAAGAGTGAGGCTCTTTTACCCTCACTCTTGGACATGATTTGAGTGTGTTTCTTTGAATCTAGATGTGTCTAATGGGCTATGGGGTCTTTTACTCCATAGAGTTTCATGTGTTTTTGTGATGTGTGTTACACAGCACCCTCCGTGCAGTAACACAGGGGTGTCATAGTGACCCCCCAGTATAGGCTCCATACCCTGGGACTGACTACTGTCTCCCAGGGCATGTAAAGTCACCATTGACTTTACTAGTCTTAAATTCTGAACAGAACCAGTACAAACCATCATATTGTGGACGTACTGGCTGGGGCAATTCGATTGCCCCAGGGTCTGTTAGTCGAGGGGGCACGTCTCCGTCCCCCCTGAGCGAGTTTTGGCTGGTGGCAGTGGATACTACTTTTTATACCCAAGTCGAGCCCTTTTTTCCACTTTTTGGCGAGCTTCTCCACAGAAGCCCTCCAAAGTGGTGCCACTATGTCTGGGGTACTTAGGCGGGGTGGAGGGGAATTTAGGCACCCTGGACTGAGTTGCCTAGGCAACTCAAGTCGCACTCC
Source organism: Ambystoma mexicanum (assembly GCF_040938575.1). Lineage (NCBI taxonomy): Eukaryota > Metazoa > Chordata > Amphibia > Caudata > Ambystomatidae > Ambystoma > Ambystoma mexicanum. Next base: position 876,121,150 of record NC_090936.1, read on the forward strand.
GTCCTGATTGGCCCAAGTGGTGAGCCGGCCGGCTCACCACTTAACATGTTTGAGTGACAGCTAGGCTGAGTGAATGGGGGTTTGCTGCATAAAAGCAGGGCTTTGGGGACTGGAACTTCAGAAGTCGCCACAGGACCTAAGAATCCGACGAGGGAGAAGTTGAGCCGACCTGCCACGACACCACGACCGGTGGAGTCCTGCTGGACCGTCTCACCACTTTTCCCAACGACAGAGGAGATCTCCCGCCGGAGAGTCTTCTTCCTTTGACTGGTGGGGATAACCAGTTTCACTGTCTTTTCGCTTTCCCGACGTAACTCGTGGCCGCCTTGCCTGTGCTAAACACCCCGGCAACCGGGATACCACGTTTTACCACGACCGCAAGATAAAGGTACCACCTTTTACCGGAAAACTCTGCGGCTGGTTTCTGCCCTGGTAGTGCAACGACCTGCATCTTTCCTCCATGTCGAGATCTTCTCTTCCCCTGGACGACGCCGCAACTTGCAACCACTACCAGGAACAACTGCCACCGCTGGAGGATCCTTCCCACTTAAGGTACCGTGTCCCGCCTGGCTTCCCTTGCAACCGACTGCACGGGGTAGATTTAGCCCCCGGCTTTCGAACCTGGGTTAGCCTGGGACACCCTGGCTAAACTTTTCTAAAGCCTCTCTAAACTCTTTTCTGAACCCTCTGCAAGACTTTAAGCCTAGTGTAACTTTGTGATCTTGGGCGCATTTGTGCTCTGCTCTCTCTAAGAGTGGGCCCAGCCGTTGGACTTTGGCTCACCAGTGACTTTTGCTCTCTGCCTTGCTATTAGTGTTCCTGAATCGTAGAGTGGTGTAATCCTGCATATTCTGTCTTTTTCCCTCCCTTTTCCACAACCTTAGTAGAGTGCAATCTAGTTAAGCGCTCACCTCTGTATGAAAATAAGTGGTGTCTTACTGTGATTTTCTAATAAGGGGAAAAGGGGTGTATATATCATAATAGTAACTGTGTTTAGAATATTTTACAATAAGAGTGCTGGAGTGTTTCACTGTGTGTTTACAAATAAATAATTATATACTTTGATACCAAAGCTCTGGTCAGTGTTTGCTTGTATTATTGTATCTAAGTGCCTATTGAGTATACTTTGCATACTGCCCAACTCTTCTTGAGGGAAGTCTGACTGCTCAGCCACAGCTACCAGGTAAATCTGGGTGGTACAGACTGCTACCAAGTGGGTTTACTGCTAACACCTGTAGTCTTAAATCTTTTGCAGTGGTCCCTAAGGGAACTGCACAGGTTTCTGCCTAACAGCCTGCAAGTTCAGCGACTCCGGGTCGTGAAAGAATGGCGCCTCCTTCTCTGGAGAGAAGATCCACATCCGCCGGCAGTTTGACTGGTGGGGACGCTGACAAGTCCAGAAGGTCCGGGAACCATATCTGTCTCGGCCACCTCAGTGCGATGAGGATCATCCTGCACCGGGACCTCTTGAGTTGGTTGGTGAGCCTGAGCAGCAACGTCAACGGAGGGAACGCATACAGGAACAGGCCATCCCAGGGGAATGAAAAAGCATCGCCCATGCTCCTCGGCTGGGGGAACCTGCTGGCGAACCTCTGGAACTTGGAGTTCGTCGCTGTTGCGAACAGGTCGATTTGGGGCTTGCCCCATCGCCGGAAGAGTTGATCCACTTGATCCTGGCATAGTTCCCACGCGTGGCACGAGCGCAGCTCCCTGCTGAGGGAGTCAGCAATGGTGTTTTTTATCCCTGCTAGATGAAAAGGTACCAGAAACATCCCCTGGGCAACGGCCCAGTGCCACAGATCCTGGGCTTCCTTGGACAGGGCTGGGGATCTGGTTCCTCCCTGCTTCCGGACGTAGAACATCGTGGTGGTGTTGTCAGTGAAGATCCTCACCACCTTGCCCTTGAGGGACGGGAGGAATGACTTGAGGGCCCAGAACACTGCTCGGAGCTCCAGTATGTTGATGTGGAGCGGCCTCTCCTCCGGGAGCCACAGGCCTCTCGCATGAAGATCTCCGGTGTGCGCTCCCCACCCCTCCAGCAAGGCATCCGTCGTCACCGTTACCTGGTATGCTGGGGTCTGAAAGTCCGCGCCCGCCGCGAGATGCGCATGGGTGCCCCACTATTGAATTGCTTGGTGGAATACTTCATTGAGCGAGATCTTGTCCTTGAAGCTGCCCGTCGCTTGCATCCAACGGGCGTCGAGGAACTCCTGCAGAGGGCGCATCCGAAGCCTGCAAAGGCGCACCAGATAGATGCAAGAGGACATCATCCCGAGAAGGGACTTGATGGACCTCACTCTGGCCACGTCCGTGGCCAGCAGACGCTGTACCTTGCCCAGGACGGCCTGTGTTCTTTCCTCCGACAGGGATGTCAATCGCGCCACTGTATCGAGCTTAGCTCCCAGAAACAGCGCGACCTGCGACGGAACCAGGTGGGATTTGGGGAAGTTGATGGAGAATCCCAGGTCCCAGGTCCGTGAGCAGTCGGTCGTTCTTTGCTGTGTGTTCGACGGCGAGTTCCCTTGTCCCTGCTCGGATGAGCCAGTCGTCCAGGTAGGGGTACACGTGGATCCCCTGCAGCCGCGCTGCCACTGGTGCAAGGCACTTGGTGAACACCCTGGGTGCCGACTTCAATCCGGACGGGAGGGCCTTGCACTGGTAGTGCCGCTCTTGGACTACGAACCTGAGAAACTTTCGGTGTCCTTTTAGGATGGGGATGTGAAAGTACGCATCCTCCAAATCCAACGACGATAGGAAGTTGCCTTCCTCTAGCTGGCCCAGCACGAGCTGGATGGTGACCACCCAGAACTTCTGTGCCTTGATGTATTTGTTTAGCCGACGCAAGTCCAGGATGGGACGCCAACCTCCTGTCTTCTTCCTGACGAGGAAGTATCTTGAGTATACTCCGGAGCCCCGGAGCCTCTTTGGGACGAGCTTGATGGCTCCTTTCTTGAGCATCGCCCTTACCTCTAACAGCAGTTGAGGGACGTGGTTTTTCTTCCTGGCCACTGGAGGAATTCGGGAGCACTTCTTTAGAAATTCCAGAGTGTGCCTGTGGGCCAGGGCATCCAACACCCAATGGTCGGTGGAGATGGACTCCCACACGCTGACGAACTTCGCCAGCCGGCCTCCCACCGGGGTGCTTCAGTGGGGGCCCGACGCAACGGCTGGTTCAGTCTTGCTTGGAAGCAGCCTTGCCTTCTTGGCCTCCCTGGCGACGACGGCGAGATTCACCTGACTTGTCTCGTCCCCTGTAGGCTTCTTGCGACGAGGAGCTGCCGCAGAATCCTTTGGAGGCACCTTGCTAGCCTCCGGAGTTCCAAAAGGGCGGCTGCCGTTGCTGCAGAACTCCCAAGGCCCGAGCCCTCTCCGTGTCGGTCTTGATGGCCTGCAGAGACTCATCCACTGTCTTTCCAAACAGATTGTTCCTGTCGAAGGGCATGTCCTAAACCTTGGCTTGCACGTCCTGGTGGAAATCCGTCACCTTGAGCCACCCCCGCCATCGAAGGCAAACGCTGTTGCCTAACTGGCGGAAACCGGTGTCGGCAATGTCCGTGGCCACAGTTATGGCGTGGTCCGACACCACCTCACCCTCCTGTAGGATCGCCAGGGCCTCTGCCCTCTTGTCATCCGGGAGGAAGTCCAACAGGGGGGCGATCTTGTACCACAATTCCCTGGCGTAGCGGGCCACAATCGCTAGGTTGTTGGCCGCCTTAATCGTCATCGCCGCTGACAAGATGACTCTTCGTCCCACGGCATCCAGCTTCTTTCCATTGCCGTCCGGTGGGGAAGTTAAAAATGAAGCCGATGCCCCCCGCTTTCTTCTTGACCGCTGCTGAGACAACCAAATCCGGGGTCAGCTGTGCCCTAAGGCACAACGGGGCGGCGTCGGGGACCCGGTACTACTTCTAGTACCGGTCCCTCTTGGCAGGTGTTGTGGACGGGTTCTTGAGTAGGGCAAGTCCCTCATCCCAGATGTCATCCAGCAACAATACCGCGAGGACCATCTTCCTCTTGGCCTTGCGCCATTGGTAGAGGAAGCTTTCCTTCTTCTCTTCCGGGCAGAGCTGAAAAAAGCTCGGATGCCCTGGCAATCATGGCGTGGAAGGAGCCAATCTCGTCGGGCGGGGACGCCCGAGGAATCGGAGACGGGAGGCCAGTCCTGTCATCGCCGCCGTCGTCATCCAACCCATCGTGGCCGTGTCCGTTCCCGTGTCGTTCCCTCGGGACCGGGGAAGACGACAAAGGCTGAGAAGGCTGTGAGGGCTGTGAGGGCTGAAGGGACACTGGATGAATTCTCCTCTTCTTGTTTGGAGGGCTTCCCGATGGACCCGGTAGAGCTGGGTCGTCCGTCGGGGGTAGGCGCAGTCTCGTCCTTATCTCCGTGCATAAGGCTTGAATTGCCGTCAAAATGGCCACCGAGTTGTCCTGCGGTTCGGGTTGCGACGGGCGTGCCGGGAGCGACGGTTGTTCCTCCTCCACGGGAACCTCGTCGTCATTGCCATCCTCGCTCTCATCGTCCCCCTCGTCGGGATTCCTCCCGTGGGACGGGCCTCTTCCAAATTCTCGGTCAGTTCCTCCTCAGAGGTTGTGTCCATGTCCCTAACGGCCACCACCCCCACCCTTTTTCCACGGGGGTCTTCTCGACGGGCTTAAAAGAGGATTCCCTCCGCAGAGACAGGGAAACTCTGGGCCCCGAGGTCGCCTCCACTGGGATAGCCTCCACAGGCTTCGCCAGGGCCACAGCGACTCCCTCGATAGAGGCCTTCGCGGGTGAATCAAGGCCTTCACCACCTTGGGCGCGCTTGAGGCCTTCACCTTAGAGAGAGGGTCACCACCTCGCTCCCCTTTGGCCCGATCCTTCGTGATCGACCAGGGCCTATCCAGAAGCTTAGCTGGGTTCTCGGATTTTCTCTTCCCTGAGCCAGAGCGTTGGCTCGCGGTTGATGGCGTCGGTGAAGGTGCGCCCTGCCTGGCAGCCGAGGAGCCCGACCGTTCGGCGCTCCCGGTGCCCGCGGACTCGCAGTGCTTTGCCTTTTGTTGGGCCCCCGTCGCCGGGCGCCCTCACAGGACTTAATAGACCGCTCGGACTTATTCTTCGTCTCACCTGCTGGGCTCTTGCCTTCCAGCCAGTTGGAGAGACGGGTCCGACGATCCCTCATAGTCCGATCCGACATGTTCATGCAAAACGCACAGTCCTTCTCCACGTGCATTTTGTTCTCGTGGAGACAGTAAAGGCATTTTGAATGCTCGTCCTCCTTGAACACATTTTGTAGGTTGAATCCAGGGCAGATCCTGAACAGCTTGCCGGGAGTCGAGCTTCCCTTCTCCTGGGCCATGGTCTTCTCATCCGCGAGGTAGGCCTCAGAAACTTCTGGAATCCTCCCAGAAGCGTAACTCGACAAAAAATTCACCCTTGAGGGGCGTAGATAAATCCGAAACGGGTCCCTGTTCATCAGAAGTAGAAACGGTGGTGCTTGAGGCTCGATTAAACCAAAAAATGAGATAAATCTCTTTGAAAAAGAGCAAAACGCAGCAAAAGCTCGAGCACAAGGACTCCCAACACTTGAACGTGCGGTAAAAATCTGACGATGGCTGCCAGGGGTGGGGCTTAGGGAGAGGGCAGTCATTGGCTGGGGACAGTATGACCCAGAGACCAGTGATTGGTTACTACTAAGACAGACAGATCAGAAACGAAACTGATATTGATTTTTTCTTTACCGAGGATTCCCAGCCTGGCGACGGGGAATATTCATGAGCATGTGAATCCATGCCAGACCCCATGCTGGAGAATAACGCTGCGCACCCGGACCAGTAATCAGGCAGCGCTGACGAGATCCATCACTGGCCCCCACGATCAACGAGGGAACGGGCTGGGGCTGCAAACACACACATCTGCCTGTTGTGGATGGCCGGATGGGTTTAATCCCCAATGGTCCCCCCAGTGAACTTCCTTGATGAAATTCTACCACCCTATTCTCCTCCAATGCCAGTGGCGTCAGCACACCTACCACACCCAGCGCCCACTCTATCCCACCAAGTGACGGTGCAACCTCTGCCATCAACTCCGGCAGCTCCCTCCCGCTTGACCAACCAAACTTCCTCCACCTCAGCTGATGCATCGCCATCCGCCTCTTCCTCTGTGTCACTTTCCCCGGCAGCTGCCCCGCCCACGCACTGTTCGCCTCATTTTACCAGGAGAGCTGCCAAACAGCCCCCAATTGTTTCCTCAATGCCAAATGCAGCCTCCACTTAACAGAGACGGCACAGCCTAGAACCCCAGTAGTCACCTGCCTTCATATGCAAATAGTGTGCCTCAGCAGATCCAGGGTCACCCGCTGCCATGAGTCTCCTTACTAAACAAGCCATTCAACGTTCACACTCTACCATGGATGAGCCCCCCCTCGCTTAACACAATGGATGTGTCGGCTGCTGCCCAAGGAGAGACTGCCCTTGTACCCATGTGCACCTACCATCAACTTGATGTCGCTAATCCTGCTATTAGAATACACACGCCATGGAGCTCCACAGACTTCTATCATATGGCACAGCAATTCCCCACTCTGCCTGACAACCCTGCTGCATTTATGGAACATTTGACCACTGTCATTGCCTGTTATAATCCCACGGTTGGGGATCTTAAGCAGCTCCTCCAAGCAGTACGCAAAGACACTCTATACAAACAGATTATGTACAAACTCCAATGGCCTGACACTCCCTGCCGCCACTGCCATTACTGCTAGTATGGAGGCGCTTAGCGCCCTCATCAAACAGAAATACCCTGTCAAATCAGACAGGAGCAAAATTGCAGCTCGTAAACACTAAACAGTCTGAATCCCTCACTGACTGCGTGTCTAGACTGACATACTGGTTTACTAAATATTCCAGCATTGCTTATGATGGTGAACAGGCTCAACCTGCCCTTGTATCGCATTTTATTAAAAGCCTCCTAGCAGAAATCTCCAAGAACATTCAAAATTTACAAATTGGGTGGCAAGCTCAATAAACTGAAAAAGCACTACAAGCTGCCCAACACTTCTATGACAAACTCAAGAAAAGAGTAAGATGGTGTCTCCCGCCTAATGTTTTACAGCATACTCCTAAAACTGCCTTAGGCAACCAGGGACGCCTGGGTTTCTCACACCAGCAATGCGCATATCTATTTTTATCCACCAAGCAACCTCAACAGGGCCAACCGTTTTGCAGATATTGTAAGCGGACCGGCATCCTCATCCAGCAATGCCCTATCAAACCCCCCAGATCACAGCAATATGGTCCCACTGCTCCCAGAAATGATTTCATCATTCCCCTTGGCAATTCCAATGTTAATACACTGCCCCTCCTCACCCTCCTCCTCCTCCTCGTCCTCCTCCTCCTCCAATGCCTCCAAATGGGGGTTAGCAGGATATGCTGATCTCCTACGGACCACAATGATCTTGCCAGAGAGACCCTGCCGTGCTGGCTGCTGCTTGGCTCCCGCTGGACCAGGCCAGTCCTCATCTCCAGTGTAACATTCAGGGACACTGGTTTGATACCTGTCCCTACTGCTCTACACCAAAAACAGCAGAATGTCCTCATGTCAATGAGTTTGATGAAATTATAAATGATGTTGCAATGTCTGAGACAACTATCCCACACCCAGTGTCAAAAAACTTCAATTGGTCCCATTTCTAACCAACATGTATTTCTCCTTAGCCCAAGTTCACCTGCTTACTTGTTGGGCATTGATTTATTGTGCTCCATGGAGGTTATTTACCTAGAGGTTACACAGTCTAAACAGGCTGAATGTTCATTCCTTCTACCATAGTATTGGCTCCCACACACCCCTCCGGAGTGTACTGCCTCCCTCACCTACGCCCATACAATTGCAACACCTCCTGGACTCACTCCCTGTCTCATTGTGGGTGCCGCCAGCACACGTCACCTTGAATCCGGAGGTAACTCTGCCACAGTAAAGGATCTCACCCCAAGCAGAAGAAGGTATCAAGCCAGTCACTCAATCACTCCAAGGTTTTTTATACTACGCCACAAGCGTGTGTCAATACCCCCATACTCCCTCTGGCCAAAGAAGGGACAGACAAGTACCATTTCACACATAATTTAAGAGCTCTTAATAAGGACGTCATCATCCAGTTGTGCCAGATGCGATCACTATACTCTGATGCCTCCCTCCCAATGCCACCTTATTTACGTGCATTGATCTAGCGTCAGCATTCTTTTCTGTACCAATACACGAAGAGTGACAATACCTCCCATGTTGCATGCATCTTTCAATGCCCTATCCCTGACACGAGACAGCTCCGCTCCTTTTTGAGAACGAGCAATATTTGCCGCCCTTGGATTCTTGATAATGCCTCCATTGTTGCACCCATGCAAAAGACGCTTTTAGATGCATTGCCAGATAAACTAACCTGATCTCTAGAGTCCACCACTGCTTTCTCCAAAATTAAAACCGGCCTCTCCATCGCCCCTGCCCTGGCCCTTCAGGTTTATTCCAAATCCTTCACCATGTTCTCTAATGAGAAAGAGGGGTATGCTTTAGGTGTACTCACACAGAAGCATGGGGACCTACAATGCCCAGCTGCCTACGGCAGCACTGAGACCCGGTAGCCTATGCCTTCCCAAATGTCTAAAGGCGGTGACTGCTGCTGCACTCTTGCTCTCCAAGGTTGACACCATCGCAGTGGCACACCACACAAATGTGGCAGTGCCGCCCTCTGTACTGGCCCTACTCCTCAGAGGTAAAACACAACACCTATCAGCAGCCTGCCTCTCCAAGTATGAAAAAATTACTCCTCTCCACCACCAATATCACCCTCATTAGATGTGACCCTCATACCCTGCCTCCCCTTTACCCACTCCTCATGACAGTCACCCACAGGATTGACTTGCTGCTGAGGAAATAGTTTCTTCTTGACGACCCGACTTCAAATATGTCCCTCTCCCCAATACTGACCTAGAACTTTGTTGACAGCTCGTGTCTTAGAAGATTCCATAGGAAATTGACAGGCAGGATTTGCAGCCTGTACCACCTTGAACCCATAGAAGCATTCCAGCTCACTTCAGTAAGATCAGCACAGGGTGCTGAACTCATTGCCCTCACCAGGGCCTGTACCAGCGCCACACAACGCACAGTCACTATTATATACAGATTCCTGCTATGCCTTTGGCATTTCACACGATTATGGAACACTATGGAAACAGAGAGGTTACCTCACTGCCCAAGGTAAACCTATCCTTAATGCACCCTATGTGGATGCACTGCTTAACGCTATTTTGCTATGCATCGAGCGAACCATCATGAAATGTAAGGCCCATACTCGGTGTTCAGACAGCCTACTGCAGGGAACTGCATTGGCAGACCACCATGCCATAAATGTGGCACTCCATGGCCCTCAGGTTCCCGATTATGTGCTGCTATTTTTCCTCTCATTTGAGGACCCCATAGCACCCCTTTTCAGACTGGCGGATCTCCAAGAGGCGCTCCCCCCAGAATGAGAAACAGAGCTGGGAAACTAAAGCTTGTGTGTGTTGCTCTGATCGCCTAGGGCGTGATAGCACAAGCCAGTTAGTAGCCTCTATCCATTGCAGCCATACTTGGCACATGTTGCTCACTCTGTGCTGCATTCAAGTAAGGGGAAAAGTACTGCAAAGTTCAAAAAGATACTGGTTCGCTCTCAGGTTCCCCTCCATTGCACAGAAGTACTGCACCCACTGCACCACTTGTCTTGCATACAACCTGGGAAATCCTGTCAAACAACTCTCGGGTACATGACCCGCCCCACAGAAGCTTCGTGAATTTGCAAATTGACTTGATCTCAAATAAAAAAAATGTGCATCCTTTGAATATTTCCTGGTAGTCCTAGACAAATTCTCTGGATGGAGTGAGGCCTACCTCTGAATATGCTGATTAGATCACTGTAGCTAAGAGACTAATTAATGGGTTCACCCCACTCTGTGGCCTCCCAGTATCCATAAACTCTGCCAGGGGCATTCATTTCACAGGACAGACTGTCCAAAACATTTGCAAGACCCCACGTATTCTTCAAAAGTTCCACTGCTTGAAATGGGTACCTGAATAACTGCCTCGCCAAGGTGTGCCATGTAACAGTCCTAAGCGGCCCAGATGCTCTGCCCCTCATTTTGATGGACATTAGAAATACTGGTAGCAAAAAGCCTGGCCTGTCAACACATGAGATTCTAATAGGCAGACCCATGAGGATGCCAGCGACTGCCCCACTAGCTCCAGAACTATGTAATCTTCAACTTAATGATGATCTTGTTGTGTCATATTGCACACAAAAAAGAATGCTCGTTGTTAGTTCTCACTTCCAGCAAATACAAGAAGAACTTCTTTGTCCACCTGAAGCACCGTGCCACAGCCTCCTCGGTGGTCCTGAAGGTTCATCTGCAAAGGTCTTCCTACCAGGTCCTGCTGACAACTCCCACCGTAGGTGGTTGCAGAGGCCTTGACGCCTGGGTGCACGCCCGCCACTGTGTAAAGACAGCGCCACCGACCGATGAAGCGCCACAGCCAAAAGACCAGGACAACGGCACCTTGCCACCAGTGATGCCGGAAACACCAGCCCAGCGGCCACCTCCAGGGGTACAGGACAAAGACACCCCGCTGCAGATGCTCATCGGGGCCACATAGGACAGGCTCTGTGGAGCACCCTATCCAGCACTTCTAGACTATAACACTCCGATACCAGTCCAGAGGTATAACATATGGTGTTCTGCCACCAGCACCACCACCATGAAAAGCCCACTGATGTCCTACTACACCTGCCTTCTGCAGGTGACCCAACGCTTTCAAAACCTTTCTTGCTACACCTGCCTTCTGCAGGTGGCCCAACGCTTTCAAAACCTTTCTTGCTACACCTGCCTTCTGCGGGTGGCCCAACGCTTTCAAAACCTTTCTTGCTACACCTGCCTTCTGCGGGTGGCCCAGCGCTCTCAAAATGTGTTTCTTCTTCATGCAGACATAATAAAGCTGCACACTGGACTATAGGCACCAGGGCCGACATGAACAAGAGGCCTGGGAGGGGGGCTGGCTGAGTGAGCCTAGCGCCTCAGCAATTGTATTTGCTCCTTCTCATGCACCACACACCAGCTCCACCTGACCCATTTGACGTGCCGGGGTCTTTACCTCCTAGCTGGTCTGTATACCTGCTCTTGGCATCCTCTGCCTTATTTATTGGGCAGTGTCATTTCCTGAATTTGATTGGCCTTACGTGTCCCCATTACAGTATACACTGCCAGGTTTACACTGCTACACCCCTTTCTCCAGTACCATCCCTCCCAAAAGGCCAACCTACGCCCTGTGGTCTTTGCCCTGTCCAAGGGATAACCAAATGGGGGGTTGATGCGGCAGGATTGTCTTGATACTATACCTTCTAGCAATCACCCTTCCCTGCTAGGCCCCATATCCTTCACTATGGCTTAGCCTGAGGTCTCTTGCTACACCCGGCTCTCCTGTCATGCCCACACCCCGCCTTGGCTCGGCAGGCCACAACCTAATGCTGCCCTAGGGACCCATGAGACACCGGGTCCCAGTACCTTTCCACAGCTGTGTACAAATACCACCTTATAAGGAGTACTCAGCTGTGTACGCCAAAGTTGCGTACTGATCTTGCTAAACAATGTACCCTGCATGTAACCGCAAGGCTTCTTCACAAATGTCTGCTTCCTAGTATTAACAAATGTCTACAAACCTCATGGAAACTTGCCATGCTATATAAGAAACGCTCAGACCTAACACCGGGAGAGAGCTCTCCGTCTGACAACAGATTACACATGTCAAACAATGTTGATTGTGTAGTTGTACTGCGCAAAAGACTTCGTATTCTAGTATTCAATACTTTGGAGTTAATATATTCAGAAAACAGATGCAGCCATCCAAATATGTGAATGGTGATTTATTATTTTCACAGCCGACACGTGTTTCGACCATTCGGTCGTCCTGAAGGCAAATAAGTCATGGAATGAATCGCTAGCAAGATTTCTATGTCATTCGTCTTGCGGGTTAAAGTCTTCGTTTGTTGTTCTTAATGTACCATTTCGTCCTCTAATGTTAATGTGCATCACAAATCATAGTGATGGACTTTGTACGTAGTCAGAAGAAAGTTGCATATATTGCGAGATTACTATTAGTCTGCATAAGTGGTGTGCTCCAAAGTGAGAGTCCTAAAACCTCTGGCCAATCTTTTTTCTGATCTCCAAGGCAGCGCGGCCATTCCTTGACTGACAGCAAACTCGGGATCAATCCCATTTATTCGGCCAGACAGATGACGAGCTGACAAAGAAGAAATCTTTGACCCAGACTGCAAAGTCCTTAGCCGTTCTTACCAAAACCGGACAGAAATCCTTTCCCCCAGAGACAGTGCAGGTTCCACTATAAGCCTCGGTTGTTCGGGGGTTTTCAGGGTTTCCAGGAGAGCAAAGCCCTGCAATCCAACGCGTCGCCCAGTGCACATCGGCGAAAGCAGCAATGCACCACAAGGGGCTTTGTTCGTCCCTGCCCCTCTGCCCCTGCCTCCAATGGGAAAAAACAACAAAGTTATCGTCGGGAACCACATCTCTCCAGTTGGACTGGAGGAGTTTGCACATTGAGGCGTGGAAGCGCATGTTCACAAACCCTTGGCTCCTCTCCATTGTTTCTTCAGGGTCAAGTCCCCCCCCTTCCTTTCCCGTTCACCTCCGCTGCTGCAGATATGCTCCCCAGCCTTCCTGAAGGAGATCCTGAAGCTGTTGGACATGCAAGCAGTGGAGCCAGTGCCCCCCAGGAGAGGGGCTCTGGTTTCTATTCCAGGATTTCATCGGTGCCCAAAAACAACCATGCAGGCCTGAAAACAGTCTTGGATCTCGCCTTCCTCAACCCCTGAAACGCTTCAAGATGAACACACCCGCACATATTGCTTAGTCACTATGCGCATGAGATTGGATGTGTTCCCTAGACCCAAAGGATGCATATCTCTGCATCACCCACCGTTTCTGCAGTTCACTTAAGTCACACCATTTTCAGTACAAGGTGCTGCCATTTGGCCTCAATTTGGCCCCTGCGTCATCACCTAGATTATGACGGCTGTGGCGAGCCTCCTCAGGCTGGAGGGTCTTCATCTGTATCCTTACATGGACGACTGGCTAGTGAGGTCCAGTTCCCCAGAGGGGTGCCCTACTGTCATGCCAGAGGCTGGCAGATGTGCTCTTCCAGTTAGGATTTTCGCTCAACCAGAAGAAGTCCCAGCTAATCCCCTTTCAGTACCCAACAGTTCCTGGGGTGAGGTGGGATACCATAGCTCAGGTGGTTTTCCCTACCCCCAGAGTGGCTGGTGGCAATCTGCAAAGCGGTGCATCATTTCCTTTTCAATTCTTCGTGGTAGTTTCAACACCTGCTGGGTCTACTGGCCTTGTGTGTTCTTACAATTCCACATGCCAGGCTCAAGTTGAGGCGGCTCCAGCTGCACTTTGCGCCTTTGTGTGACCAGGAAACGGGTCAACAGTCGGACAAGTTGTGCATTCCTTCTGCTCTTGGCTCCTCAACTTCAATGAGGCGGGGGGTGCCCTGTTTGCTCCTCTGGAGCCCTCTCTAGTAGTGACCACAGACTCATCCCTCCAGGGACGGGGGTGACTTTAGTGGTGCATTCCATTCACGGCTTGTGGTCACGGGAGGAGGTCAATTCTCATATCAATCTTCTGGAGCGCAAGACAGCGGGCTTGGCGCTCCAGGCTTTTCTTCCCCTGATAGGAGGCAGATCATGCTTGTCAGGACCGACAATTCAACAATGTTCTATCAGAACAAGCAGAGGGGAACCATATCAAGGGTACTCTGCATGGAGGCGATCTCGATCTGGCAATGGGCTCTGTCTGAGGGCATCTGGATCAGAGCGGTTCATCTTCTGGGGTACAGCAATGCAGAAGCAAGGAGGTTGAGCTCCGACAATTACTAATGGGAACTGGAAAGCAACGTCCTTGTATCCTCTCTTTCTCCTGTGGGACATGCCTCATGTCGACAGCTTTGCATCGCAGGACAACCACAAGTGCTCGATGTTTTCATCATTGGCAGGACAGGGGTCGGGCACCCTGGGGAACGTGTTCCAGCTCTCCTGGGACAACCTAAATGGATATGCCTTTCCTCCTCCTCCCTTGCTACACAGGCTTCTCCGGCAAGTTGAGGACAGCTGTGCAATGCAGGTTCTCCTCATTGCCCCTCATTGGCCGTAGAGGCCTGGTTTGGGGACCTTCTCCAGCTCAGGGAAAAAGGGACCAATCCTGCTGATCTGCAATGGGGGCATCCTCAGACAGCAGGAGGGGAGGTGGGGGGGCAGTGCAACACCCGGACCTGGCCAGGCTGGCCCTACCAGCTTGGTTCCTAATCATCTGTGACTCGCACCAGCTCAGTTGTCAGAGGACAACTGGGATATAATCCAGGAGGCCAGAAAGTCCTCTACCCGTGCACATTATAAAAGCAAGTCGTCAAGGGAGCACAGGGTAGACCCTCCTCTCCTTTGCTCATCGGATGATGCTCTCCCCTTCTCGGCCCACCTGGCCCGTTCCAGGGTACTTGGCAGCGAATAAGGCCAACAAGAATTTGGATGATGGCGCCTTTTCAGCAGCAAACCCAGTGGTCAAGGCTCACCTCAAGGGGTTGTGGCCTCTGGTTCCACCGGTTAATAGACTGCATCCTATTTGGGATCTGAATGCGTGCTCTCTGCGCTTCATTGCAAGCCATTTGAACCATTGGCCTCAGTGGACCTCAAATCGGTAACACTGAAGACTGCTCTGCTGGTCGGGCTCACTTTGTCACAGATGATATGCGAGCTGCAGGCTCATCTGCTTGCGAGATGTTTATGGTTTTCCACCAGGATAAGGTGGTTCTTTGCACCTACCCAAAGTTCCTGCCGAAAAAAGCGGTCTGTCCCTTCCACCTCAATCAGGAGATTTGCCTACCAGTTTTCTTTCCCAATCCTCAGGCAGACGCGGAATCGTCTCTGCGTTTTCTGGATCTACCTAGGGTGCTTAAATTCTACCTCTCAAGGACAAGTCAGTTAAGTAAGACAGAAGCTCTATTTGTCACGTATGGGGGCACGGTCCCTGGGACTCGGGCCTCTCGGGAGTCCATTGAGCGCCGATGCTTATGGCAATTTCTGAGGCCGACATGGCCATGGGCAAAAATGTGCCAGAAGGAGTCCACACTCATGCGGTGAGGGTCAAAGCCACGGCGGTGGCATTGTAAAGGCACACTTCCTGGGAGACCATTAGCAAGGCAGCTACTTGGGCTTCTCCCTCAGCCTTCTGCAGGCATTACTCTTTGAAAAGGCAGTCTTCCGAAACTTGTTTGCCTCCAATTAGACTCTTGTTCGCCACCCAGCTCCGCTTCTTTCAGTGGAATCTCCCATAAGAATGGAAGAAAGGGGAGACGGGACGTATGAGTAATAGGATACTCTAGAAACTACAATACTCCTAGTCCTTAGTCCCCTTCCCTCCATACATCCCACACTAGTATGCCCGGGGCTAGAAATCCGTACAGCAAGGATTACAAACGTCCGATGTGTCAAAAGGGAACTGAGGTGAGGCACGGTAGGGCAGGGACTAGTTTCAATGCCAAGGCCTGGGGCTGCGCCCTTGCAAGTTATTTCTACATTTAAATGGGAAGCTCATACTTTTCGCTGCCAAAAAGTTCTGGTACCGTGCCCATGCTGGGGGACTCTCATAAGGATGGAGGAAAGGGCACTAAGGACTACGAGTACTTGTCCCCCCCAAACTTTCATGGCACATCATTTTGTCCCCATTCATTTGGCTTGGGCACCTTTTCTTCAGATGTCATGTCCCCCCCAACATTTTCAGCAAAGTTACTCCAATGCTACAATGAGTAACTTTTTGTGTGCATAATATGGGTGGCATAACCCTACATAGACTATTTATGTTACCCATAGAACATGATAAAAAAAAAACGAATATCAAAAAATATGAAAGCATTAATTATTGACAAAGTAAGCATGGTCCCCAACTTAGTGCTTGCACTCATCTTTCTTAGAATACAAGGCACTTTAAAAGGTGATAGACATTTTTGGTGGTAAACATATAATCATATTTTGCAATATGTTACAATTACCAGCAGTTAATGGAGACATTGTGCTTAAAACTATAACACAAGGCAGTGAGATATGTTAGGAGTCATTTATAATGTGCCTGTACACAAGTGAGTGTAAAACGATCAGAAGCATTGCTAGTGTACATTTATTGAGTTATTGTTCATGCTTTGAATTACCTTAAAACATGAAACAAAGTGAAGATATTTAATATGAACACAATTTATTTAAAAAAATTGAATTGGAAAAGTGATAAATTCCATTACAATATTACAAAAAAAGGCTCATTCAATTACGGTCTGGACATTAAGTCACAGCACCAGAAACAGATGTGTATTAGTAAAAAATAGAAAAGCACATTATGTACATTCAGAAATGATTCACGAGAAAACTAGCTACGTTTAATACAAGCAGTAGACTAAGTACAACAGCAGGGATTAAGTAAAAAGACGCATATGAACAAAATATTAAAATATTATATACCGTGGCAAGACATGCTGGGTTTAATAGTTGCTCAAATATTTGTGTCAAAGCAAGAACCATCTTAAAAGGATTGTAACTGTTGAAGAATACTTAGCTGCCAGAGCAATGAGCTACATAGTTATTTTAAAAACCATGCCATCAACAGATTCATTGAATGTATTGAAGTAAAATCTGATAACATTTAAAGAGGTTCAACAAATTAAGAGTAACTGTCCGTTTTCAACTTTCAAACAAAATGTATGTTAAGCGCAACAATTTCCAATTAGACGAGTGTATGTGGTTACAATACATGAATTCCAAAGATTAAGCTTAGACATTAGTAGATATTGAATTTTAAGTTTTCAAAGAAGACATGAACTATGCAGCTGTACCAAGAATACAAACACTTCATGGACTATAGCATGAGTGTACCAAAAATCAAACCTCATATCATGCATTAAATATAAAGTATTATGTTTAATATTATAAAGTATCAAGGATCGGTATGGATTAACAAAGATGTAACAAGAAATAAAAAGATGCAAGCGTTCATATAAATAGTACTGCAGTTTTAGTTTGCAATACTGTAGTAAATTGTTATGCTAATGTCACTTTATGAATGTTTTCACTGTTTGAAATGAAACCTGTAATTTAACAAATTACAAACAAAAGTAATGTCTTTGTTTTAGCAATAAAACCAATTATTCAAGAAATACAACATGCACACAAGCAAATTTCTGTAGTTGTATACGAAAGCAATAGATAAAGATGAAATGAAACCCTTTAAAACATTTTTACAATAAGATCCTTATGAATCACTGTTGGCCATTTTTCAGTTATTCAATGTGGCTTGGAAAACATCCTTCGATAATAATTGGTAAACATTATACATATTTAAACAAAATATTAAATCTTGTCATATTTACCAGCTCCAACATATTAATGAAAACATACTTCTTCATATTTCAAAGCTTACATTTAAAAACATGTTTACCAACAGAACTGAAGATACTGGTACAGGGTGCCATACAAAATTAAACAATTCAAGTTACACATCATTCCCATTACATTCTGCAATTTTACCAAGGTACAAAGCATGTGGTATTGCATTAAATACCTTACTAATGACATGCATTATTCGTTACCAAGTGTCTAATTGTGGCACAAATTATAATACCTCCATTATTTAACACTGTGGAACTGCAACAAATAGTGGACACAACACAGCATATGTTTAACATTTTTTACAGTTTGTCAGTCAAGTAAGCTTTATTTGGCAAATTTGCCTTTAACACACTTAATACATCATAAAAATATAAATCAGACAAAACATTTAGATATCAATTCATAATAGGCAACAATTTAAGATGAATAGTTCATAGAATGTCAGCATATGGGCTGCGAAAACAACTAAAAAAACCAGCATGAGCACATCAATTGTAACATCCTACGCAACCAAGCACGATAAATACATTTTTCAGTCTGTAGACCACATTTTGGGCAGGTTTCTGAATTTCTACTCCTTCATCCCCTTGTGAAAGACACAACCTGTAGTGTACCAGTTCTGAACTCCAGAAATAGGGTGCGGGCACGGGCAGGTGAAACCAGGTCCAGGTAACTCTCCACCCAAAACTGGTTTCGTGGAGAGGTATGTCAGCCCTACCTTTAAATTCAGACATTATACAATGAGACATTCTTGTATCTCGCTTTTAACAAACTGCTTGATGTCTCCTTTGAGACCACCACATAGGTTGTCTGGGTCATGCCATAGTTAATCCATGCCGACCAGTTTAAGAAGTTGCCTAACATGAGTTGACCATTGGAGTGAAAGTCCGCCAGGATAGTTAATCCGATCTTTATAAGCTGCTTTGTACTTGACAAGTGCAGGAGACCACAAAAGTCTGAGCCAGTAAAAAAAACGGTTTCCATGTCAACTGGTGCATAATAGCGTCAAGGCCACATTCCATATGGAGCGGGGCATTAGGGAAACTGTTCGGCAGTCTGAGTAGTTTTTTCAGAAATGTATTCTCTGCTGTTTCTAGATTTGGGCACTTTATGTGGCCCCACATCTCCACTCCATAAAGTACAGCTGGTATGGTCTGAATAGAATAAATGTCAATCGCTGGTGACATTGTTCCCCCTCCAGGGGAGACAAAAAATGTTTTGATGCCACCACTGTTTCTATCAAGAATGGTTTGTGACCTATTTATCTGGGCTGCCCGTGAGCCCTGTGTCTGTAAACCACACTCCTAGGTAGTCATAATGAGTGACTTGTTCTAGTACAGTGCCATCGACTTTCAAGCAAAGAGCCAGAGGCTTGGTTCTCCTTGGTCAGAACACTAGGACCTTGGTCTTGGAACTATAGAGCATCAGGCCTAGCTCTGGGTACTTGGCAATAAAACACTCCAGGCCTTTTATGATCCCCATAGGCGAAGTGGCCAGCAGAGCTAAGTCATCTGCAAGTAATAGTGCCGGATAGACGTCAGTTCGAGTTTCGGAGGGTCCAACTGACCTCTGGCAAATTCTGGCAGCAGCTCCAGGACGATTTCATTGATATAAAGGCAGAACAGGACACATTCTTGCCGCACACCTCTGTTGACCTGGAACTGCTTGGTAGTTTCCCCTCCCGGCTCCCACCTCACTACCACCAAGGTGCTAGAATAAAGCTTGGCGATCAAGGATACCAACTCAGCCGGGACCCCCGCCTCAATAGGACCTGCAATAACTGGGCCTTTGGAATACTATCAAAGGCTGGCTGGAGGTCAAACACAGCATGAACCTGCATGTTTCAGCACAGTACATTACTGGATTATAGTTGATAAAAACGAATTGTGAAACACATTATATAAGCACACCTGTCTCTGGTAAAATCTCCATGTACTTACTTTAAAATTCTCCTTTTAAAGGTAACCTTTACAATGTAGTAACAGATATTACTAAAATGCAGTTATATACAAATTCCCAAAAATGTAAACAATGAAAGCATATACATAGGTGTTGATTCATGGAATTAATGTGCGCCGAAAATTCCCGTGCAGAGGTGCCAAAACGTGCGATTCGCAGTAAAAGTGCGAAAATCGCAGTGCAAGTGCGAAAATCGCAGGGAAACCAGCGCAGATCGATTCATGGAAGGCCATGCGCGAGAAAAATATCGGATGTGCGCTGAAATCTAACGCACAGGATATCTAACGGCATGCGCCACAGCGAAATCGCAAATAACGCGGCACACACAACAAAAGTAGGCGGAACACAGGGCGTAACACTCGGAATGGGGAACAACTCGTCAAAATGTGGGCGTCACGGGGGAAGTACAGGAGGCAAGTGCGCGGAACGCCCACATGCTCGCCTACAACACGTATTCATGGAATCCAATAGTGCAAACCAGCGCACAGGCCCAAACACGTCCGCCACAAGAAAGCAGGCGGTAGTGTCCCTGCCCCTGAAATAAATGTGCGCCAACAAAAAGCACCTATATACAACTATGATGAATGTTACATACTGTGGCCCTCTAAGACAAATGACGTGCAAAGGCGTATGCAACAAACACGGACACCCGCTGTGTGAAAAATAGCGTTTGCGTGCATTCTGTGCTGCGCAGAAAGTCCCACACGCGAATAGCCTGGATCCGTGTATTCCGGGGTGCGCGGGAAGTCCCACACGCGAATTGGCTGGGTCCGTGTATTCCGGGGTGCGTGAAGTTCCACACGCTAATCCTGCAGGGTACGTGTATTCTGGGGTGCGTGTGAAGTTCCACACGCTAATTCTGCAGGGTACGTGGATTCCGGGGTGCGCAGAAGTTCCACACGCTAATCCTGCAGGGTACGTGTATTCCGGGGTGCGTGTGAAGTTCCACACGCTAATTCTGCAGGGTACGTGGATTCCAGAGTGCGCGGGAAGTTCCAAACGCTAATCCTGCAGGGTACGTGTATTCCGGGGTGCGTGTGAAGTTCCACACGCTAATTCTGCAGGGTATGTGGATTCCGGGGTGCGCAGGAAGTTCCACATGCTAATCCTGCAGGGTACGTGTATTCCCGGTGCGCGGGAAGTTCCACACGCTAATCTTGCAGGGTACGTGTATTCCGGGTGCGCGGGAAGTTCAACACGCGATTTCAGCAGGGTACGTGTATTTCGGGGGTGCCGGGTAGTACTACACGTGAATTGACCGTGTGGGACCTCCCAGGTGTTCCCTCTACACCCTCCACGGCCCCTGCAGGCAGCCCACACCACAGTGGACTACCCTGCACCCCTGCTCATGTCCCGCAGGCAGCCCATCCACCATGGCCATGCCCACCAGCCAACCCACATGTCACCTTGTACTACTGATCACCAACGCATGTCCCCCTGCACCCCCACCCCCCAGCATCCAGGGGCACCCTCCACCAGGCCCCCACACATGTCTCCCATCACCCCCACCCCCCAGCAGTGCAGGGCACCCTCCACCAGGCCCCCACTCATGTCCCCCTGCACCCCCACCCCGCAGCATCCAGGGGCACCCTCCACCAGGCCCCCACTCATGTATCCCATCACCCCCACCCCCCAGCCGTGCGATTTGCCTGGGTACGTGTATTCCTGGGGTGCGCGGGTAGTCTCACATGTGATACCATCAGGGTACGTGTATTATTGGGTCCGCATGAACTTCCACACGCGATTGCCCTGGGTACGTAAATTTCAGGGTGCGTGTGAAGTTTCACACGTGAATTTGCAGGGTACGTGTATTTCGGTGTGCACGTGAAGTTCCACACGCGACTGAGCCTGTGAGAGTGGGGTACATGTATTCCAGGGGTGGGCGGGAATATTAACTCGCGACTGGGCCTGGGAGAGCGGGTTACGTGTATTCCTGGGGTGGGCGGGAAGATTCACACGGTCGCCTACAACGCGCCAAAAAATAAATGGTCCAATCCTGAAACACGTACGCCAGCATGAAGCAGCCGTACGTCGACCCGCGCAGCATAAAAGTGCGCGCAAACAACAAACAAGCTCAGAAGCCAGGATGAATATACCGTTCCTAGCAGCAGTGGCCATGGGTTACCAAAGGAGGAGGAGGAGGAGGAGGATAGTGAGGGCCCGAATTTTCACTCCCAGAACCAGCCTTTTTGGGATGACTGATGACCAGGTGTATGGGAGGTACAGGTTTCCACCACACATAATACTGGACCTGGTCAGTGAGTGGGAGGATGACCTCACATCACCCACCCTGTGCTCCCAAGCACTCAGCCCCCTGGAGAAGGTCCTCAATGTATTGCACTTCTTGGCCACGGGATCATTTCAGCGGACAAGTGCCATAGTGGGTGGTGTGTCACAGGCCACGCGGTCACGCTGCCTACACCAGGTCTTGAACATCATCACTGCACGCCCATCAGTCCGCAGGCACATATACCTGCCCAGGACACCTGCAGAAAGGCAGACTGCCGCCCTGGATTTCTACGGTGTCGCACAATTCCCCAAAGTGCTAGGTGCCATTGACTGCACCCATGTGGCACTATGTCCCCCCCAGGGCATCTGAGCACATCTATAGGAACCGCAAACATTGGCATTTCATCAATGTGCAGGTAGTATGTAATGCCAAGGGAATCATCACCTCAGTATATGCCAACTATCCAGGGTCCACCCACGACAGCTTCATTTACCGAATGTCTACCCTAAGCCAGGACCTAGAAGCTGGGCCGCATGGCGATACCTGGCTGCTTGGTGAGTATGAATGCCACTGCACATGCATGCATGTCAGATGCAGAGTTATGTCACTACCCCACTAATGATACCCATCACCTCCTCACCAGGAGACAGTGCCTACCCTCTGAGCACCCACATGATGACGCCAATTCGGAACCCCATCACGCCTCCTGAGGTAAGATACAACACAGCCCATATTGCAACCCGGGGCATAGTGGAGAACACATTCGGAGTGCTCAAGTCACGCTTTCGCTCCCTTGACCGTTCTGGCGGGCAGCTGTTATATGCGCCCCCAGTAGTGTGCAGGATCATAGTGGCAGCATGTGTCCTGCACAATGTTGCAACACGCCGGGGCCTGACTGTGGACATGGTGGAGCCCCCACATCCCCAACCACATGCACGCCCGCAGGGCATGGGAGGGGAAAGGGCACGGGGTGAGGCAGCCCGTACGCAGCTGGTGGCTAATTACTTCACATAGAAATCACACCCCTGTGGAGTGCACACAGCCCTGGCACATACCATCTGATAAGCAATGATGACTCGACCTGACAATTATGACGAACAAAGGGACAACTGTCAGAACCATAGCAGCCTGAGATTGTTCATGTGGAAGTGTCAGAATGTGTGCATCCCTACCTACACAAACACCACCAATGCAGTGTCATCAAATGACACACTTCCACGCAGCAGAAATGAATACCCACTTGCAAAATACTACATGAGAACAGTGCCATGTCACCCAACCCCTCCCCGGCACGGCCACACAACAGACCATGGCATGTCATGCAATGTGAGAGCAAACAAATTAATCCCCACAACATGCCCCAAGTGTCACCAACTACAGTGTCCCTAATGGAAACTGGCCACACATGAAATGTTCACAGTAATGCAGGACCTACAACACACATTACCAAATACTTACCAAGAATACCAATCACCTACACAACCTCCAACCTACCATAAACATGACAGTACGGGCTTTAAAAATTGGTAGCCTCACTACCTGATAATGCCTGTAACGCTCACCTGATTCTCGCAGAGGCGCCGGTCTTGACTGGGCGACTACCGTATCTTCAAAGGTGATGTGTAGCATCCGGTTGGCTCTTTGGGCTGGACCTCTGTGCACTGTATGCCTGACGTGTAGAGTAAGATGTCTGCAGATAGAAAATATGGGGTTAATGAACTGGGGTTATTGGGGTGTCCCTATCTCTTTCTTCTTCTCCTCTCCTGTAGACCCCCAAAGATTAACGCTCTCACCTTAGGTAAGTGAATGCCGAGCTCTCCATCTGCCTCGGGGCAGGGTGCTGTAGCCAGTTTCTGCACTGGATAGGTAGCGCAGGCCTCTTGACTTTAGAGGACTGCTGTCCGTCGTTTACTGCACGAACGGAATGTTTCGAGTCATTCAAATGTCTTTTTAAAGTCTTTAGTAATGATGTCTCTTGTTTTGCAGGGTTCCGGCGATGGCGGATGACGGGCTGAAGTGAGTTGAAGATGGAGCCCGTGTGATGAATAGAAGCGCCTGGAAGCACGTGAGTAAGCGCTTGTTGCCTGCTTCACGATGCGCTCTAACTGTCTTTTTATTTTGCAGGTACGAGTCCGGAGCGGCTGCAGGGTGCCGGAATACCCACTGGATTAGATGTGGAAAGGAGTAATGGCACGTGAGTATTAAAGTTCCCCAATGTCTTTAAACGCACCTTGTTTTGTCTTTCAGATGCGGATGCAGCGCCGAAGGCCTCCGGAGCGTGCGAAGAGTTGGTAGGCTTTTGTCTTTCAGATGCCGGAATGCAGTATGAAGACCTCCGGAGCGCACGAAGAGTAGGTAAGCCTTTGCCTTTCAGATGCCGGAATGCTAACCTGTTCGTTCTTGTCTTTATAGGTGTTGCTGAAGACTGGATTCAGGATGGTAAGCCTTTTTCCTCAGGCCCAGGACTGGATGCAGAAGACACGATGAGCGTCCTGCTGCAGAGGGTGCAGAATAACGCAAAGCAAGATTCATCCACCGGGTGTGGTTTAAATAGCCTCCTGTAGTGCTTAGGTGTCTCCTTCCACAGCCACGCCTAAGTAAGAAAAGAGTTCCTGGTAAGAAAAGAGTTCCTGCCTTCCAGAAGAGTTCCAGTGTTCTAATTCTAGGGAGTGGCTCCAGCCCCACCCAACAGGAAAAGTAGTTCCAAACAGAAGAGGATCAGAGTCTCAACTGGCAGGCAAGTAAGCAGCATGGTCTGCTGCAGGTAAGTCCACCCAAGCATTATGAGCCCGGCGCTTCCAGCGCTGGGACTGGGCATATTTATGAGCCTGGTGCCACTGGCGCCAGGACTGGGTCCAAAAGGTCCCAATTGGGACTGGTTGGCACTCGGAACCTGGGTTATGGATCTGCTTCCAAGGGAGTTGGGAAAACCCTGATCTTTTGGAAGCAGAGATCATGACAATGCCAGCACTTCGAACACTTC
This sequence comes from Ambystoma mexicanum, assembly GCF_040938575.1. Taxonomy (NCBI): domain Eukaryota; kingdom Metazoa; phylum Chordata; class Amphibia; order Caudata; family Ambystomatidae; genus Ambystoma; species Ambystoma mexicanum. The sequence continues at coordinate 876,145,820 of NC_090936.1, forward strand.
CAAGTATACAGTGTTAGCGCCACGCAAGAGTGTAGGTGCACTGCTTACAACATGGACTCCAGTTCCAAGGTAGACCGCCTTGTGAAGACATGAGAAATGGACCTGCAAATTAGGAGGATGAGATGGATGCAGAGGCACATATCAATACACCATGCAGTGTACAATACAACAACAATATGCACTAGGAATGTATACACAGTATTGACTACAGACTGCCCACACATCAAATGGGAGTCCAACGTCACCATGTACGTCAATGTCACTTGGGCACACCCTTTTTGCAAGCCCATGGAAACGGGAAGCAGGAGGGGTGTGTTTCACACAAGCCCAAGCATCTGACACAAATTCATGATAAGCCTGCATGTGCCCAGCCACAATACAGCGTACGCCTACGGGAGCCACACAAGGCAACACACTGTCCAAAAAACTAAACAAAAAAACAAACAAACAAAAAAAAGGCCATTAATGGACCCGGGGGTGTGTGAGGCCACCCAGGAGGTCCGAGGACAGGGTGCACACCAAAACCCACCTGTGTGGATCTTGCGGAAAAAAAACACCTCCATGGGCTCATGGCCTGCACGGCTACCCTATTGTGAGAGAATCACTGCTGTCGCTCTCCTCACCCTCTGCAGCTGCATCAGGAGGTGGTGGCACTATGGGAGGCAGCCCACGCAAAGCCCTAGTCTGGTCCTCCATGGCAGCAAGCATGCGGGTGAGGAAGGTCTTGTTCTGGAGGATAATTGTGCGTAGGTCCCCATGCAACAACTCACGGGATGCCCGGACCTCCGCCCTAGTTGCCTGCATCTCAGCTGAGAGCGTACGTGTGAGACGCTCCAGCTGCTGTTTTGTCCTTCTGTTTGTTGAAGCCTCAAGCTCAACAAGAGTCGTCTTGAGGTGAAGGAGTTACACCCTCATCAGGGCTTCCCTGTGGCCCTGGGACTCTATGGAAATGGCTTCCCGCAGTCTCGCCAGTGCCGCCCGCCTGTCCCTGTCGGACGCCAACATGTCCTCCCTGTGTGACTGGCAGATGGAGTCTGTTACCTGCTGTAGTCGCTCCATCAGCCTTTCGGGGGGGACAATGGAAGTGGCCACCCTATCCATGGCCTGAGCCATCATCTCTGATGATGCTGCCTGTTGGGTTGCCATACCGTATATGGATTGCTCCCATGCGGTATTGCCAGGTGGCGTACGGCCACCACGTCGGCGGGCACCACACCTGTCTGGGGCAAGGCGAACTGCGCCTTGCTGTGCCGGCACTGCCTGAGGCTGCAGGACTGCATTCCCCCTCTGATCTGCTTGCCCAGGAACAGGATCAGATGTTGCAGAGTGTGACCCTGCATCCGTAACCACCAAAGGCGTACCTGCCAACACCGACATCCCTATTGAGGGTTCTAACCCTGGTGCAGGTGGGTCGGACAGATCAGAATCCCTCCCAGGAACACTCACCTGCGACGGCACATAGGTCTCATCATCCGAATAGACACCTGAATACAGCTCGGGGGAGGTTCAGCCAGAGACACCCCTTGAGAGCACGACCTGCAGCAGTTGTGGGTTCTCACCCACCACCACACCACATCCCTCACTGGTGGTCGGTCGGGCCTGAGACCCCTCCTGGGTCTGCACCATCTCCACAACCCCAGCAGTATCAAGTGCGTCATCCCCTGCAAAGACATAAAAGAAAACAAATGGAAACAGGCATTAGCACTATGGCACACGATTAGGGCTGAGAAGCTACAGTAACAGTACTTGATTGACACATGTCCCACATGACTAAAACCCTCCCATGCATGCACCGTCACTGCGTGTGAAGGGGAGGCAGATGGCACACATTGATGACACCAAGATGGAAGATGAACACATTTGCTGCATGCTGCCTAGCAGTGGCATCACACATTGGCCTGTGATTGGCAGGTCAAATACACATGTGACAATAGGACTGAGAAATGCCTAGTAAAAGTAGTGGTATGCAAACAATCAGCCTGAATAAACAGAGGAAAATAAGCAACAATGTTGTGGCAAGATGACACTTCAAGGGCAACTGGCGTGGTGTTGGGCTAGATGTCTAATGTTGGCAGAAGGGATACTGCTATACCCAAATGCTGGTGCATAGAATGTATTGGATGAGGCACATGGGGGACCCAAACCACTCAGGCACACACCCTCACCTGGCACCCAAACAGAAGCCCTCACACACACACCATGCACATGGATGACACACATGCATGTGCACTCACCGGACAAAGCCTCGCAATCTGCCAGTTCTCCCGCGCCTTGGATCTGTTCCTCCGTGACGTAGGTCCCAGCAACATGCTCATGTAGAGTGAGTTCTATGTCCTCTGCTGGAGACCCACCTCCAGTCACTAGAGTAGCGGCATGACTTAAGGCCAGCTTATTCTTTGCCCTGCGCTTCAGGTCATTCCAGCACTTGTAGCATTCAGTAGCTGTCCGCCTCACGATTCCAAGGGCACTTATGATGTCCGCGATGGTCTGCCAGTGTGCCAGACGTTGTGCAGGTGTGGTCTTGGATCCTGCAACAATCACCATTTCGCGGTCATGTGCGGACACATACTCTACAAGTGCATTCAGTTCGGCCTCATTGAAGCTGGGCTTCCTTGACGGGCCGGACTGTGTAGCCGTGTCTGGGGCATCAGCCTCTACCGGACGAGCACTCTTCCTCTTCCACGTGGAAGGTGGTGGGGATCCCGAGTGTCCTACGCCGCTCTGGACACTAGGGGCAGGAGCCCCGGTGGACTCTGTACTAGGAGTGTGGGATTGCACACTCAGCATGGGAGTTGGTGCAGGCATTAGCTCAAGTGTGATGGTGTCAGGGGGAATGTCAGCAGGATGGACTTGGACCGACACTGTCCTGGCTGGGTGTGTGAGAGGTGGGGTGGATGGAGCCGCAGCTGCCCCTGTAGCCTCCCAAGCCTGCCTACGTGGGGCAGCAGATGACCTAGCTGCCCCTGATCCATGTGGCCTGATGACACCAACGTGCACTGGCGCACGTGGCCTAGACCTGCTGACCTGGAAGTCAGCCATGGAGTCACCCTGTGCCAGGTCTGGTTCCACAGTGGGCTGGTCCAACAATGGCTGAGCATGGATGGTGTCAGCCACGTTACCCTCAACCAGGGGGGGGGGGGCATGGGTGTCCCTGACTGGTCCTCCACACATAGGGGGCTAGGGGCACCCTGCAAGTCACAGCCACGTCCCCTACTGGATCCACCATGGCCACCACTTGGGGCCGGCCACCCTTACGGCTTGTTCGCCTCCCAGCCATGGCACTGATGTTATTGTGCGTATGGGAGTCGCTGCGAACTGTTTTCCTGGGCAATTGGGGGTCAAAGGGGTTGGGTACCAGATGGTAATCGTACCCTAGTGCTCTAGCAAGGTTGTATGTCACCCCTGGGGAAAGATGACGGGTCACGCAACGCACAGGCACCCCAAAAAAGGGACGTAAGGTGCATGCAACCCCTCCTAGACCACGTGTGTGGAAAAATAAACCTGCACTACGCCGTGGCACCCAGAAACACAAGAATGAACGTATGCGTGTCACACGCAGCCTAGAATGACCTCTGAAGGGGTATGCGACACACGGGGCAAGCACAGATGTTAAATACGTGCGCGACTCACCGTCTGCCAGGAACAAAAGTGTGAAAAATATGCACGTGTGCGCGTTGGCAACACCCCCGCCAAAAGAAGAATTGTACGCTGTCTGAGGAGACAGGACAACAGTAGAAGGGAACGCTGTTTGAGGAAACAGGCCCAGGAAAAAGAGGAAAAGAGAAAAAGCTGTCAGAGGTAACAGGGAGTACGAACTTGAAAGGGCCGTGAAGTAAATCGCGTGTGAACCGACAAGAAGTACAGATTTCACCCACTCGCTCTCCACAAAAAGCACGTACAAGGAAATGGCATTCTACACATACCTTTTATACACACGTCACAGATGCGCATTCGCGATGAGGCCATTTCCACCAATTACACGCTTTGACACTGAGACGTGTATCTTATTTTTTTACACGCGCCATTCTCTACGCCCATGTGCGTGACGTCAGATGCACATGGGGGCCAATGAATTAACGTACGTGTGCTGACGCGCTTACGCGCTAAGGGCCTTTCCTCGAATTACACGCAGACGTGCAGGATTTTCACGTGCCAAATCACTCCGTATGAAGCTGGTCACGCGTAAGCACACGGAAGACCACGCTCCTGCCCAGAAAGCCGATTTACTGCCCCCACAGCCCCCAGCACGCTCCCACCTGCCATCTGCTGCTGCCTGACTGCCTGCTGCCCACGTGCCCTGCCATTTGCTGCCGGCACATCAGCCAGGGGTGCTGTTGCTGTGACCACCCCTGCTGGAACCAAAGACTCCCGACTGGGATTCCATCGCTCCACAGCCCAGCCCCAGGACCCAGTTGCCCATCCACTCCTGCCTCTGGGGTTGTCATGTCGGGCACTGCAACATCTGGCACCACTGACAACCCCTGGCCAGAGAGGCAGAGGGACACCAGCTTCACTGCCACCGAAGTTGGTGTCCTGGTGGAGCAAGTCCTGGGGCAGTATGATGCCCTCTTCGGAAGTGTGCGTGCCGACAAGGAAGGACGGACTCTGATCTGGACGGACATTGTGACTGCCATCAACGCGGAGGGGGTGGCAGTCCGCGACTTCCAACATGTCAAGAAGCGCTGGGAGGACTTCAGCTCCAGGACCCTCAACAAGGCAGCGGATGCTAAGGGGCGCCGGGGCCACTTGTCGGAAGATCAGATGAGGGTCCTGGAACGCATATCCCCAGCGCTCCACGTCCAGGTCCTTGAGAGGCAGACCCGTCTGGAGTCGAGCGGTAAGTGTACATGCATCATGATTGTAAGCTGTGCGTGTGGTGATGTTTCAGTAGTGTGCAGGTTGCACATCTGTTTGTATGGGGACGAGTATGGGTGGGGGTGTACAGGGCTGTGAGGCTAACACATGCGAGGGCTGTCATGTGTGAGACATGGATGGTGCTTGTGTGTGTAGGCTTGCATGCCAAATGCAGTTGTGTGGGCACACATGTTTGGATGAATGTGTATGTAAGTAGGCATGTTCGTGATGTCCCGCATGTATGTTGTTTTCAGCTGCATGTATCAGCACTGTGTACATGTGCATGTGTGTGTATTTGACAAGGGTGCAACAGTGATGCAACATGGATGCATGTGACAGCGGGATGTGGAAGCCTGATTGGCAGATGTGACATGGATGCCCATCGGAACACTGCGACAGTTGGCTGAGGTGTACACATGCATGCAAGTGTGGTGGTGTGCGTGCATGTGTAGTGCACTCCCTGTGTTGCATGTGATGTCTGGCTCACCTTTGCCTGCTCATGCTGTTGTATGTGTATGGATGGTGCTGGCAGTTGCGATATGGCTGTGGTATGGCTCATGTGTGCAAGTTGAAATGACATGTGTGTTGCCGATTGTGATGCCATGTCTGAGGTTTGCCAATGCCACTCATGTACAACTGTCATGTGTGTATGTGTCCATTGTACAGTGCCCTGATGCCTGTGTTTTATTTCTCCCTGTCTGCAGCGTCAACTGATGAAGAGGGCAGATAAGGTGCTGTGGAGCAGAGCGGCGGGGATCGCATCGCCAGCCGGAGACGCAAGGCCCGGCTCCCCTCCCAGGTTGTGATCTCGTCGGGGAGTGAGGAGTCCGGTGCCACGTCCCAGGCCGCAGCTGCCGGGGGGAGGTCCAAGAGGCGGAGGTCGGAGTTGGACTCCTCGGCAGCAGAAGGGGCAGCTGGGACCCCACAGGGCCCAACGGGGGAAGATGGCACGGAGTCATCCAGGTTGGTGGGGGGTTTGGTGGAGGAGGAGGCCGTGCAAGCGACAGAGACGGGGTCTGGAGGTGGGGATTCCACTGGTGCTAGTGGTGCAGTGCAGGACCAGGGACAGGAGGCAGCAAAGGTCGCCGCGGAGGTGCCTGTGTGCAATCCTGTCACTGATCCTGTCACTGCATCATCTTGCACCAGCAGGGATGCCTATGTCCAGACCCGTTTTCAGGCAGGGGATGAGCTCACGACAACTGGCCTTCCTCTGCCTGCGGACATGGCTATCCGGGTCCGGGTTGAGCATGTCCTGACTGGTGTGGCGTTGCGTCAACGGGCCATGCGAGGTGACCTGCAGTCTTTTCATGAGGAGACTGCACGTCATCTCGAATGGCTCGTTGACCGCGTCGGCCTACTGGGACAGGTCACCCAGGCCGGATTCCTCCGTTTGATGGGGCTTGCTCCGACCCCCTCCTCAACTGAACCCCCTATGCGCCAGTCGTCCTCCGTGCCATCTTCCCACCCATTAGTCACCTGGGTGCCCTGTGGAACTGCCTCTGACGGTGCGGGGAGGCTGGTGGAGGAGGCATCCCTGCCACAGTCGGGAGTCGGACGTCCAGCAGGGGTGGCCACATCAACGACTGCACCCCAGCCAGCGGAGGATGTGCAGGCAGCAGGAGGCAGTGCACGGGCAGAGGCACAGCAGCAGCAGCAGCAACGTGGTGGGAGCCATGATGGCTCGGGGCCTTCGACATCGGAGGGGCAGGCATCGGCCAAAGGACCCAGGACGGGAAGTGTCTTCCGTGTGGCAGCGGTTGGGCCACGCCATAGATGCGGAGCGGCAGCGGGCGGAAGAGGGACGGCTCACGATGGTCAGGGCGGAGAACTCCATGCGGAGGGCCCTGAGGCGGGCCGAGTGCCTCAAGGCAATCCGCAGGGAGTTGGGGGTGAACATGTCGACGGCCCTGCGGACCCTCGGGGCCATGGAGGAGGACCGCCTCCGGGACACTGAGCAGGAGTTCGATGATGCCCTGGCCCGGAACATCCCGAAGTGAGCCGTCGGACTAGCCCGCTGCCCTTGTAAATAGTTCTGTAGTTAGTGTTAGGTTTCCTTTGGTTTTGCATTTTTTTGGACCTTTTGGACAATGGGCCACATTTTTGTATATAGTTTTTTTTATTAGGTAGTGTTATTAGATAGGTTTCATTTCTTCTGTTGGGATCATGGACCCTGGATTGTTTTTCTGTATATAGTTGACTGTTGGATTTTCATTTTTTTTAATGATTTACCCATGGAGCAATGGTTTTCGATTTTAATTTTCCATTGGATTTACTTTTGTGGACTGTGACTTTGGCCACCTTTCCTTTGGATTATGATTTGTGGTTTTGCATTATTTCACGGACATGCTGGTTTATTTTTTTTAAATTCCCATTATCGTTTGTTTATTTTTGATTCAATTTATGTTGCTTTTAATACATATTTTTTCTTCAAACTTCAATGTGTAGTATCATCTCATTGGTTTCATGCATATCATGATATGGGTTTTGACATTCACCGACACCCATTGGGTGTATGTGAGGGACATGTGTTAATTTCCAAACTTGCAATTGGGGTTCTATCATATTATTGCCATTTCTAAGTGGGTGGATGCAATACTCGGGTGGCTGTTTGGCATTTGGAGGCTGACCATAAGGGCCAGGGATCTAGATTGTGATGACATGTTGGCTGGGGGACATGTGTGGGTGCCTGGTGGAGGGTGCCCTGCACTGCTGGGGGATGGGGGTGCTGGGAGACATGAGTTGGACATGAGTGGGGGCATGGTGGAGGGTGCCCCTGACTGCTGGGGGGTGGGGGTGATGGGAGACATGTGTGGGGGCCTGGTGGAGGGTGCCCCTGACAGCTGGGGGGTGGGGGTGCAGGGGGACATGAAATGGGGGCCTGGTGGAGGGTGCCCTGCACTGCTGGGGGTGCTGGGAGACATGAGTAGGGGCCTGGTGGAGGGTGCCCGTGGATGCTGGGGGGTGGGGGTGCAGGGGGACATGAGTTGGACATGAGTGGGGGCCTGATGGAGGGTGCCCTGCACTGCTGGGGGGTGGGGGTGCGGGAGACATGTGTGGGGGCCTGGTGGAGGGTGCCCTGCACTGCTGGGGGGTGGGGGTGATGGGAGACATGAGTGGAGGCCTGGTGGAGGGTACCCCTGGATGCTGGGGGGTGGGGGTGCCGGGGGACATGAGTTGGACATGAGTGGGGGCCTGGTGGAGGGTGTCCCTGACTGCTGGGGGGTGGGGGTGATGGGAGACATGTGTGGGGGCCTGGTGGAGGGTGCCCCTGGATGCTGGGGGGTGGGGGTGATGGGAGACATGTGTGGGGGCCTGGTGGAGGGTGCCCCTGGATGCTGGGGGGTGGGTTGATGGAGACATGTGTGGGGTCCTGGTGGAGGGTGCCCCTGGATGCTGGGGGGTGGGGTTGCAGGAGGACATGTGTGGGGGCCTGGTGGAGGGTGCCCCTGACTGCTTGGGGGTGGGGGTGCAGGGGGACATGAGTGGGGGCCTGGTGGAGGGTGCCCCTGACTGCTGGTGGGTGGGGGTGCAGGGGGACATGAGTGGGGGCTTGGTGGAGGGTGCCCTGCACTGCTGGGGGTGGGGGTGCTGGGAGACATGAGTTGGACATGAGTGGGGGTCTGGTGGAGGGTGCCCTGCACTGCTGGGGGTGGGGGTGCAGGGGGACATGAGTGGGGGCCTGGTGGAGGGTGCCTTGCACTGCTGGGGGGTGGGGGTGATAGGAGACATGAGTGGGGGCCTGGTGGAGGGTGCCCCTGGATGCTGGGGGTGGGGGTGATGGGAGACATGAGTGGGGGCCTGGTGGAGGGTGCCCCCGACTGCCGGGGGGTGGGGGTGCAGGGGGACATGAGTGGGGGCCTGGTGGAGGGTGCCCTGCACTGCTGGGGGTGGGGGTGCTGGGAGACATGAGTTGGACATGAGTGGGGGCCTGGTGGAGGGTGCCCCTGACTGCTGGGGGGTGGGGGTGATGGGAGACATGAGTGGGGGCCTGGTGGAGGGTGCCCCTGGATGCTGGGGGGTAGGGGTGATGGGAGACATGAGTGGGGGCCTGGTGGAGGGTGCCCCTGACTGCTGGGGGGTGGGGGTGATGGGGGACATGGGTTGGACACGAGTGGGGGCCTGGTGGAGGGTGCCCCTGGATGCTGGAGGCTGGGGGTGCAGGGGGACATGCGTTGGTGGGCAGTAGTGCAAGGTGACGTGGGTTGGCTGGGGGGCATGGTGGATGGGCTGCCTGCGGGACATGCGCAGGGTAGGCCCCTGTGGTGTGGGCTGCCTGCAGGGGCCGTGGAGGGTGTAGAGGGTACACCTGGGAGGACCCACACGTGCAATTCACGTGTGGTGCTCCCCGCGCACCCCTGGAATACACGTACCCTGATGGAATCGCGTGTGATACTTCCTGCGCACCCCTGAAATACACGTACCCTGCTGCTTTTGCGTGTGATACTTCCCGCGCACCCCTGAAATACACGTACCCTGCTGCTTTTGCGTGTGATACTTCCCGCGCACCCCTGGAATACACGTACCCTGCTGCTTTTGCGCGTGATACTTCCCGCACACCCCTGGAATACACGTACCCTGATGGAATCGCGTGTGATACTTCCCGCGCACCCCTGAAATGCACGTACCCTGCTGTTTTTGCGTGTGATACTTCCCACGCACCCCTGATGTACACATACCCAGGACAATCGCGTGTGAAACTTCCCGAGAACCACTGCAATACTCGTTCCCCGCTTGGCGTTTGCTGTTTGGCAGCCCTGTGAATTGGTCCAGGGTTAGCGCAGCCCTTTGCGATGATTTGGGAATTTTGAAGGCTCTTCCTTGCGCGAGGGCGTTCTTGGGGGCGTAACTGGCGCTGCTGCAGGGTCGCTGCGCCACTCTGCGCCACGGCTGGTTTCTGAGGCTAAAATCCATGAATTCGTTGTGCGATGAAAAGGATTTTTTCGCACGTGGCTGGCGCAGTGTATCGCACGGGGACACTGTGCGCCAGCCGCGTGCGCCACTTTTGTGCGAATTTCTATGAATTACCCTCTTAATCTCAATCTATTATAGAACAATCTAAACTGCAACAACATGTACAGCACAAAGGCAGCATTAAAATGGCACTATAAAAGATTAAGAAAACAGAGGAGTAGTATAAATTTAAACAAAGGGACATGGTTGTGCAAGTGGTCTGGGGCAAGGACACCCTACTATTTTGGCCCTTCATAGCCAAAGGAACAAAATGTGGTAAAACATGCAGGATAATTATATCCAAATGGGCAACTGGGTTTCACATTTCCAGAAGGTGCTTTTTGTTCCTGACACTGCAATAATGTCAAGCCCAGTAGATCAGATTCAGGTCATGCCTCCCACACTTGCCGAAATCCAAACAAGACCTACATTGTTGAGGAGAGTAAAGGCTCAAAGAAATTATAAAATTAAACTAGAGATGTTTTTAGCCCAACAAGACTGGTGGGCTGATTTTCTGAAGCAGATTTATATTATCATTTTACAGACAAGCAGGCTCCCGGAATCCTGGTCCCACAGTATCATAGTTCCAAAATTTAAAAAAAGGGGAAACAGCAGACCCAAAGCACTTCTGGACATCTTGGCAAAGCTCTTTTCAAGTTGGGTTCACAGCAGACTTGGGTAATGGATACATTCCTCCGATATTATCCAAAGTAACCAAGTTGGCTTTCGTCCGGGCTATTATATATATATATATAATGTTTTGAGGTGATCGTACATTGAATTTTGCATGTTAGCTATTGCACTTTGCACCTCAGATGCAGATAGTAATCCGATGCTGCTTCAATAATTTTCATCTTGCTGATTGCACATTGTACTTTGCATTCAAACGCATGCGACATATACAGGAATTTGCTACTCACACTCGTACATCGCAGTTTGAGATAAAGATTGTGACTTTCGTAATGTAATTTTTGATGCTGCTACTATGCTCCTTACTTTTGCGGACCTCGTTAGATACTTTGCATTCTAGCCAAAGCAATGCCCATAGTAAACTCACACAGTCCAAAATGGCAGATACAATTTCCAACTCGATACTAAAGCAGTGCACGATGCACTTTGAAACTAACACTAAAGATGGACTAAGCACCATGCGCTCACTTGTATCTTTGGTTGACCTACCAGTTGTTGAGTTCCCCTGTCATGTGACACTAAGAGTTTTCTTATTTTAATGTGTGGTTACCAGGGATTGGATAATGTAAACAACGGATACGTTGTGAAACGCGTCATAGTTGTGATGCCGCCATTCCTTGGCTTACATTTGAATCTGAAGATTTTAATGAATAAATACCGTTTACTTGGTGACCAGGACTTTGGCCGACATTTGTGCATGGAAGCCTTGCAGGAGTGCAACTTATTTTGTTCACTAGATGAAAGAAGATATAGATATTTATTTTTTTTCACTGTTAAAAAGGGACATTATGGTTAAGTTGCACTAATAAAAATCTATGAAATTCAATGACAAAACTTGAACGTAATGGTTACAAGTGAAACCAAAAAACCTCAGAAATTTGCCAGTTATGGTAAGCTAAGCAACCATAACTCGCGCCACCACAGTGCACTGCTAAGACTAATACCCAGGGCATCAAAGATGACATCACAAATGTCATTGATGACATTACTGATGACATCACATGTGAAAATCATTTTGATGTAAAGTCCCTACAAGGGGTTGTGTTTATAATGTTGGTAACAAGCGCAGTACTTCTAAAGACAATGAAGAGGACCAAGAAGATGAGGAAGTGCCTACCTCTAGCACCCAGAGAGAATCATGGTAGGGCAGTTCTTTACCACTGTTGGGAATGTACCAAAGGCTAAAGCTACCAAAGTGAAATGCACGGAGTGCAACTTATCAGTCGCAGACTACCTGGACAGTACTCCTACAGGACCACCTTCATGTGCCGCCACACCAAATCCAACCACTGCAATGCTCTCAGAAAGGTTGTTCCTTCCTTAGCAAGTAGTAGGCTGTGGTCCTCCACCTCATCTTCCTCAACCAATACCGTAAACAAACAGCCTACATCTGTGGGACACAAAATCCCACCAGCTACCTTGCAAGAAATAAAAGAGGCTGTTGATCCATATCTTGCAAAGACAACAGTCCGCTGCATATACTGGAACACATCACTCTACAGGGGGAAGCAATTTCAAAGTGCTTTTGGAGCTGTAATCAAGGCGCATGAGAAAAACTGCCCCTTACCTTGGAAGTAACACACGTGCAACATGTTGCCCTGCCCACCTTCCCCTCCATATTAGTGCTTGGTGCCTCTTCCCTCATTTCCCTCCCCACCTTACATTCTAACCTCACCTGCAAAAAAGTAATACATCAAAAAACAACAAAAGAAAGGTTCCTTTAGGAACCATCTTTCACAGTTAAAAAAATATAACTAAAATAAAAACGTATAGACTCCATCTACTTTACTTTTCTCAGTAAAGTACATGCACTGAATAAGATTTTCCAACATTTCCATTAGCATTTTATGCTATACTAATAAAAATAATGTGGCGTTCATCCCCCGTTCCAAGGACCGGAACGAGGGAGAATGGCCCGGCAGTCCAAGTTATCGGCCGAAGCGAGCGGATAACTAGGGCTCCGGACTGTTTGTTATCCCCCATTCCATCCCCTGCAATGGGGGATGAAAGGCATTAGCCTTAGGGTGGTGTCCAGTCAACTGGTCGACAACAAACTGGTCGACTGCAATTTGGTCGACACCATTTGGTCGAATGCCAAATGGTCGAATTTTTTTTTTTTTATATATATATATATATGTGTTTTGTGGGTTTTCGTGTGGGGAAAAAAAAGGGGGTTGGGGGGGACCCCCCCAAAAAAACCCAAAAAATGGGTAAAAAAAAAAAAAAAAAAAAAATCCGACCATTTGGCATTCGACCAAATGGTGTCGACCAAATTGTTTGTCGACCAAATGTTTTCGACCATTTGACTGGTAACCCCTTAGGGTTCCCAAGGCGAGAACCCAGGGTGCTAAAAAAATGAATAAATAAAGGATTCTTCTTCGCTGTAGGAAGGAAAATCCTTTTCCAAGATGGCCACCATGGAAAGGGAAGGAAGGGCTCTGTATAGAGCCCATCTTCCATTTTCATGGCAGCCTGCAGAAAGCAAAGAGAACCCTATGACCATATTATCACAAGCACATTTCTTTCCCCTTTTAAACAAATCCCACTTTTGAAAAAACATTACCACATAGCCAGTCCCAGGTGGACATGGTAACTTTAACCCCATTTGTTGTCCCTCGTGGTCATGGCCAGTAGCCAGATTGTCCGGGTCGTGAGCTTATGCCATGACCCAGACAATCTGGCCACTGCCCATGGCCACAGGCTATACTCGAGTCACCAAAGGAATATCACTATTATTTGTACCTACGTTATGACACTTGTCAAAGAATAAAAACTGTCATGTTTGCAAAACCATGCTTTGAGGTCCTTGCCAATACTCCTTACACGAGTTTGCTGGAAATCCGCTGAGGTTTTATTTTTTCAAAAGTGTCAAAATGTATGTACATACAAAAGTCATAACTTAGCCCCCAGTTGACAAAATCCATAAATCCATTCAGACTTTACACGAACATTCAAGGTTGGGTCTATAATCTTTCTTAAAACCTTTTTCCACATCCGTCAAACAGCAACAAAGTTATAAGCGATCTAAAAATGAGACCCCCCTATAATTTAGCCCCCTCTTGTCAAAATCCCACCAAACTTCACAAATACATGTGTATCTAGATCTAAAATCTTTTTGCAAACTTTTGTGTAGATTTGTCAAATGGTACCACATATATAAGCCTTTCCAATATTTTGGGACACCCCCTCTAATTTTGTTCCCTCTGACAAAACAGCCCCACACTTTCCAAAAGCATTCGGAATAAGGTCTAAAATAAGATTCCAAGATTTCATGCAGTTTCATTGAGTGGCGCCAAAGTTATAAGGCATCCAAAAACAGGCTTTCACCAACCCAGTAATGCAGAAATAGTCATAGATGTCCCTGAACATCTGAAGTGTTCATGAATATCACAGGACTGCACCCGAACATCCAGACTGTTCGTGGACTTCGGCAATAAACACCTATTTTTTGGCTTCTTACAGCCATATCCCATCCCAATCACCCTTCACCTCCCTAGAGATAGATTGATAAGTTTGACAAGTGCAATGTTGTGTTTTTTAATATGTTTTTACTGTGTTGTTCGTAGACACCAGTGGCTGTCCACAAATCCAACATGGCGGGAGTTTCCAAAAAACGGATGCACTTCACGCTTTTCACCATCCAATCAGTGGGCGCATACGATGTCCACGAACATCACATCGCCCTCTAGGCCAATCAGATGCCCCTGATATCACTAATTTGTTTTTACCTACTTTTGGGCCCTTTTAAAAAAAGAAAAAAAAAATCTTAGCCGGATTTACACCATATGTACAAAAGCACACTTTTGGGACCAAGTGCCGCTCCTGCCACACATTTGGTGAAAATCCGTCCAGTGGTTTGGGCTGTAGATGTGAGCAAAAATGTGTTTCCATTGCGTCTGTTGAAAAAACAGAAATGTTGGGACTCCCCCCTACAACTTTGCTCCCCCTTAAAGAAACCTCACCAAACTTGCTAGTGTAATTCAGATGGGGCAATATATATATATTTTTGCAAAGTTTGGTAAGGATTCGTCCAGGGGGAACAAATTTAAAAGCCGCCTAAAAAGTGCTCTTCCTAGGAGTTGAGCAACTTCAGAACTACAGGGCTGCAACTGCAGGCTCTCCAGAGGACGCACAGATCCTAGCCCTACGTTAGGTGTGTTTCCAGTTCCTGTTTTTCTCTTGCCCCTTATTTAATGGTATTGTGCATTGCATTCATTCCCCAACAGCTCTTTCCCTTGTTGCCTTTCTATATTGCTTAGTGATAGACTGGCACACTGCACGTGGCTACTCCACAGCACCCTATATTTCATTTTTTATTTTTTGTTAGCAGCATTCACAACATGCAGAACCTGGGTGGCAGCTCGGCTACTTCAGGCCAAGGACCTTTTTAATGAACAGCAAGAGATACCCGTGGCTTTGCCTACTAGTGGGCCAACAAAAGTTATACTAATATTAGCAAGGAGGTGACTTTGCTTAAGGTGATTGAAATGTTTTGGAAAAAGGAAATCTCAAAATGGTAGGAGGAACATTCATTGCAGAACTTTTTAGACATTGGCCGTGTACCACGTGGTTTGCACATAATGACGACGCTGTCATTTGAGGACCAAGATCCACACATGCTTGAAGAATGGGGACAAGCTAGTAAGGGATGTTCTGTGCAATTTTTGACTATTCCGGTTAAATATGCCAAATTGGACAGAGCGGCGGCTCTTCAACAATTGGAAAAGACAGAGGCTGAATTAAGATATCAAGTACAGAGGAGGGCAAACAACAAAGCATCAAAATAGAAGGTCTACTTATGTATGAAGATGAAATCAAACAGCGTAAGCATAGGAAGTTTATCAGGGACAAATCAGACTATGAAGAAGGACGAGTCTTTTGCCAGACATTTTGACTCCCTGCGTAAAACTCCTACAACACAGCCAGTCCCAATTTTGTCTGGTGATCTGGGTGCCGCCTCTTCAGAATCAGACGTCTCAGCTTCTGATATCGATGAACCCTTGGGTGAGGTTGAACTTTTTTTATTTTTTTAGAAGAAATGCAACTGCTGTGTCAGGTTGGGAAAAACCAAAAACGAGGCAGGGGTCGCGGCAAGGCAAGATTAAGAGGGCAGAAATCACAGGCAAACAAAAAGTCAGCCGAGGCCGACGTGGGAAACGGCTCAAAGGTGCAGCAACAGAGCAGGCTAATGTGCTCTGGAGTCAAACATTAAAAACAGACGCCATGAAGCTGTGTCAAATTGTTAATTTATCTTCCTATGTGTTAACAAGGCCTCAACTATCTCTTCTTTTTCTTTGCCTTAACTTCTGCCCGACCAAGACGTTTGACTATTCCAAGCGCGTCTTGACCTGGATACATTTCTACGTAAGATCAGACTTAAAAAGGTATTTTCCATCAACCCTGTAGCAGCCAAGCCTTCTGTTTCAAGAACTGGCCGCACTGATCTTTTCATCTCCGATATCCCTTTGCTGGTTGAGCTGGCCTGTCTGAATGATGATCTGTTCGAAACCTCTAACTTTGATCCCACTGATTTTGACATTGACCCCAATTGGGATGTACGTACGAAATTAAAAAACAAATCTAGATTTAACCAGCAGTTCTATGTGTGCGGCCGTATTGAGGCCTTCTATGATCTTTGTGTTGACGACCTGCAAAAGTTACGGAAAAAAACCTATGAACATCAAACAACGTTCGGCTATTGTGGAATTACAAAATGTATCCAACATGGTCATCAAACCAGCCTATAAAGGCTCGGACATTGTAATCCAAGACACGGTCAACTATGTGAACAAAGCCAATCGTCAACTACGTGATCATTTGTGCTATGCTGTGCTGCCCAAAAATCAATTTCAGGAAATACAGCTTGAATTTACATCTTTATGTGCCAGATGGGCAGAGAAAGGTTTAATTGAGGATGATTTGGTCACTATACCCATGACACAAATCCTTTATTCATCCCCCAGGGAGACCGATTGTAACTTTGTGTGGTTCATTATTAGAGTACCTCGCACAATTTGTTAATGAAACTTGTTAATTAAACTTTATTTCCTTTTGTTTCTGTTCTGCCATCTTATCTACGGGATACTAAGGATTTTTTACGACACATCACTGACACTCTGTGGGAGGAGGGGCTCATTCTGGCAACTCTTGATGTTGTCTCTTTATACATTTCGATTGACAATGTTGTGGGTATAACAGCATGCAAATATTTTCTGGACACTCGATCACTCAATCATCTGGGACATTCCTCTATGATTTTGAGTATGTTATTATTTTGTTTGACCAACAATGTCTTTTTATTTGAAGGTTCTTTCTTTTGACAAGCCAGGGGCACTGCGATGGGCAGTACCTTTGCCCCTTCGTATGCCAACTTAACGATGGAGTGGTGGCAGGCAACCTTTTTATCTGATTTAATTTAGTCTACTTTTCCCACCCAGGTTATCTCATGGTGGCGGTATATTGATGATGATGACGTTTTTATAATTTGGAAGGGCACTGAAAGTGATTGGTTATTATTTGTGAAGAGTATTAACATTAATATGGCTAATCTAAAGTTCACTGAATGCCACAGCTATACCAAAATTGTATATCTTGATGTGGTTATCATGCTTGATACTTCAGGCATCCATACAGCATTGCATAAAAAACCTACATCCCAGCAGTTGTCATCCGCTATCATGCAAAAAAAGTATTCCTTATGGCGAAATCATCCGCTTTCGTAGAAATTGCACAGATATTGCCCAATATGACCATTACTGTGCCCTGGCGGCGGCTGACTTTCTAAAACAGGGCTATGATAAAATTGAAATGGCCTATATGAGAGCACGTGGACTTTCCAGGGAAAGATTTTGCATGCCACCAAGATTGAAAAAATCATGAAGAATGATGAACCCAGACTTATTATTTCTTTTGATAATGCCTCAATTGATGTTCAAAAAATTGTTGAGACATTGGCGCATCCTCACTCTGGACAAAGATCTTTGCCCTTTGTTATCTAAATGTCCAACCATGACTTACAAACAAGTACCGTCACTTAGAGACAGGCTAGTTTCTAGCTTTCTGCCTCCTATTGATAAGAGCTTCTCCATGACCAATTGGCTCTTTGGCTCACCTAATGGATTTACTAAATGTTCCAAGTGTAAGTAAGGCCTGTGCACATGCAACAGTATTGAAATCATGTATACACCCTGATATGCTGCTATTGTCCGCTATCATGTGCGCATTTTATCTGGAGTGTTATCAAGTTTGTTTGCATTTGCTTGTTCATTCCATGTACACTGTCATGACTATAGGGACTGCTAATATGTTGCTATTTAAGCCACTGTGGGTGTACTTTATATTTGGAATGTCTGAACTCTGACTGCATTTGCACTTCTTTCCTGTATGTCATGGTTATTTTAATATCCTAACCCCGTATTGGTGCTATGTAGCATTCTCTGAATCTTACTATTTGGTTGTTTTTTAAGAGCATTGATGTTTAATAATGTGTGTATTCATGAATTATTGTAGCTGTAGCATTGCGTTATGCCCGTACCATGTTGTCCATCTATTTTCATCTGCTTTGCTTAATGAAGCCCCACTGTGGGCTGATGTTTGCTTCTGATTTGTAAATACATTTACCTATGCTTGTGTTGTGATCAGTGTGGTCATCGGTTACAGCATCTTCTTTAAAATAAATGTACGGACTTGTCTTGTATTTACACTGTGTCCATTTTATGGTATTACATTTTCTTGTCATCCATATATATTCAGTACTATTACTTTTCACTTGTTATCATGGCGCGATTACATTGGTAAATACGATCCAGACTGTTGATTTCTGTCTGTTCCAAGATGGCTGCCCCCTATACCACACTGTGTAACAACATTCTGGGAGATTAATTGCAATAGAGGTAGGACTACACACCACTATGTATACAGTGTGTTAACCTAGTTCCCTGTACGTGATCAAGCGCTCAGTGTAGCGCGAAACGCATTGTGGTGTAGGACTTGCCCCATGGCGTCCTGCTGTTGTATTTTTGCTGCTATCTTTTTGTAAGGATTAAACTCGTGGCTACTATGGTGTGAGTTCCTTATTTTTTCTGGGCTTGCTTTGGAGATGTCTCTTGGCCCCGCCAGGAGTGCGTTTTTGTATATATATATATATATGAGATACATTACTCACCGTAATCGTATTTCTGATGCTTGTATCTGCTTAGATTCACATGCTGTGCATAGGCCGACATCTAGTGGAAGCTGCGGAGTATTACAGTTTGTTTTTCGAAAATCGAAAATGGGCGTCGACACAGGGCGTGCCAGTAATACTATCCCTAGTGTGACGTCCACTGTA
The DNA here is from genome assembly GCF_040938575.1 of Ambystoma mexicanum. Classification (NCBI taxonomy): domain Eukaryota; kingdom Metazoa; phylum Chordata; class Amphibia; order Caudata; family Ambystomatidae; genus Ambystoma; species Ambystoma mexicanum. The sequence goes on from NC_090936.1 coordinate 876,164,643, forward strand.
CCCATGATCCCTCACGCGTCTAGGATCCCCAGATTGTGTTTTTCCTGACATGAGGTAGCATGAGGAGTAGCGTGAGTACAGATAATCCAAGCAGATAGGTAGAAAGGTAGGACTACAAGCAACCATGCGCCTTCTCTCAGAGGGGAGGAAGGGTGGGTCGCATGTGAATCTAAGCAGATACAAGCATCAGAAATACGATTACGGTGAGTAATGTATCTCTTCTGAGGCTTGTGGAATCTGCTTAGATCACATGCTGTGCATAGATTAGCGAGCAGTACCTGAAGAAGGAGGTGGGGTGTGAGAAGGGTCATGAGCAAATAAATGTCTTAGAACCGCTTGTCCCACTTGTGTATCTGTCTTGGAATGAGTGTCAATGCAGTAGTGCTGAGTAAAAGTGTGAATAGAGCTCCAAGTAGCTGCTTTGCAAATGGTGTCAAGGGGTACATTTGCAATGAAAGCCAGAGTGGCCCCAATACCTCTTGTAGAGTGGGCCCTAGGCGTGAAAGGCAGAGTCTTTCCAGCGAGTGAGTAACACAGCTGGATACAGTTAACAATCCACTTAGAGATGGCACCCTTAGAGACGCGATCCCCCTCTCTGCCTGTAGCTAGGGAGACAAACAGCTGATCTGTTTTTCGTAACGGTCTGGTCTTGTTTACATAGTAGAGGACCGCCCTACGCACATCTAGTGTGTGTAGTTTCACCTCAGCCGAGCTTTGTGGGTTTTGGAAGAAAGCCGGAAGCTCGATGGACTGGTTTACGTGGAATTTAGAGATAAATTTAGGTGAGAACCTAGGGTGTGTGCGTAAAACCAGTTTGTCCTTGTGGACAGTAAAGAAGGGATCCTGCACTGACAGAGCCTGGATTTCACTGACCCTTCTTATAGAAGTAATGGCTACTAAGAAGGCTGTTTTATAAGTCAGATGTTTGAGACTACTTTTATGCATGGGCTCGAAGGGCGGGCCCATGAGTTTAGATAGCACCACGTTCAGGTCCCATCCTGGTGGTGGGTTGGAAATTGGAGGATGAAGTCTCTTTACTCCTTCCATGAAAGCTTTAACCACTGGTATTTTCCACCACGATACCTTGTTATGGGAGGTGGTGTAGGCTGATAGAGCTGCCAGGTGCACCTTGAGTGAGTTAAAAACCAGACCTGCATCTAGCAGGTGGAGCATGTATGTAACAATAGTGGAAGGAGTGCATTCAATTGGGTTGATTTGTTTATTCTGGCACCAAATAACACATTTCCTCCATTTGTCAAAGTAGCAGTGCCTTGTGTTTGGTTTCCTAGATTCTTTTAGGATGTCCATACATCTTTGTGGTAGATTGAGATGTCCAAACTCTATGACCTCAGGAGCCATGCTGCGAGGTTCATTGAGTTGGGTTGCACTGTTTGACCCTGGTGCTGGGACAGAAGGTTGTACCAGGTTGGAAGTCTGATGGGTTCGCACACCGCCATCCTGCGTAAGTGTGGGAACCAAGGTTGTCTTGCCCACATGGGAGCAATTAGGACGAGCGTCATCGACTCTCTGTTCATCTTGTTGACCACCTTCCTGATGAGAGGAGTTGGTGGAAAAGCGTACGCAAACATCCCTGACCAGTTCATCCACAGGGCGTTCCCCTGGGAGTCTGGTTGGGGGAACCTGGATGCAAATCCTGGGCATTGTCTGTTTTCGCTTGTGGCGAATAAGTCTATAGTGGGGCAACCCCACTGAGAGAAGATGTCTTCTACGACCTCTTTGTGTAGAACCCATTCGTGTTCCTCTGGGAGGGAGTCTCTGCTTAAAGCATCCGCTAGGGAATTGAGTTCCCCTGGAACATGTTGTGCTGACAGGAAGATGTTCCGTCTGAGTGCCCATATCCAGATTTTCTGGGCAAGCTTGGACAGATTTGGTGAACGAGTCCCTCCTTGCTTGTTCAGGTAGAACATGGCTGTTGTGCTGTCCGTCCGGATTTGCACTGCCAGGTTGAGCAGGTAGGGCTCGAATGCTAGAAGTGCTCTGAATACTGCCCGAAGTTCTAGCAGGTTGATGTGGTTCCTGGCTACTGAGGGAGACCAGAGACCTTGGGCTGTGTGGAGGAGATGGTGAGCTCCCCACCCAGTGAGGCATGCATCGGTAGTGACTATTGCCTGTACCTCGGGATCGTGAAAAGGTTTCCCCTGAGCAAGATTTAATCTTGTCCACCAGTGAAGGCTTTGTACCAATGTTGGCGAAACGACCACTAGATCGTCCCACTGACCCCTTGCCTGAGACCACTGTTTCGCCAACCATTCCTGCATGGGACGCATGCGCAGTCGCGCGTGGGGGACCAGGTAAATGCATGAAGCCAACATGCCCAGCAAACGCATTGCCCTGCGTACCGTTATTTGGCGACCGGCCTGATATTGCGGAATTTGCAGTAGTATATTCCGAATTCTTTCCTCTGAAGGAAACGTTAACCCTCTTTGAGTATCCAGGATAGCTCCTAGGAACTGTTTGGAGGTGCTTGGCACTAGGCTTGATTTCTTCTCGTTGATTGAGAAGCCTAATTCGTGAAGGAGGTCGATAGTCCTTTGAATGTTTGTCCTGCAAATCACTGGGGTTTCCCCCGTTATGAGCCAGTCGTCCAGATAAGGGTATACTGGGATAGCTTTCCTGCGTAGGTGTGCAGCCGCCACCGCCAGTACCTTGGTGAATACCCTTGGTGCCGAAGCTATCCCGAAGGGCAGCACTTTGAACTGATAGTGTTGGCTGTCCACCTTGAAGCGTAGGTACTTTCTGTGCGCTGGGAGCATGGAAATATGAAAATAGGCATCTTTCATATCCAAAGTTGCCATGTAATCCCCCTTTTTTAGGAGGGGGATTACCTCTTGTAGTGTAGTCATACGAAACTTTTGGGGCTTGACATACTTGTTGGCAGGCCGCAAGTCCAATACTGGGCGCATTGTTAAGTCTTTCTTTGGAACAAGGAAGTAAGTTGAATAAATACCCTTGTTTAACTGGTGGCTTGGGACGATTTCTATCGCGTCCTTTTGGAGCAGATTGTAGATCTCCTCGAGGAGGATCTTCTGATGCTCTAAAGAGTGGACTTTTTGTCTTGGAGGATGGTTTCGGGGACGTTGCAGTAGTTCTATACAGTACCCATTGGATACCGTTGACAGCACCCACCTGTCGGATGTTATCCCTTCCCATGCCTGGGTGAAGCTGGATATTCGTCCCCCTACTGGGGTTGTATGGGAAGGGACCCTGAAATGAGCGTCACTGCTTTGGTGGAGGCGTGCCGCCTCCTTTACTGGGGCTGCCTCTGCCTCTACCACGTCCTCTTCTACTAGCCCTACCATACCCCTGGGTAGACTGTTGTGAGTTGGTGTTCCACTGTGTACCCTGGGTGTGGGAATAGCTATTTCCTCTATTGGAATTTTGGCCGCGGGGGCGACGAAAATTGCCGTTCCCTCTTTGGTTAGGTGGTTTTGTAGTTAACTGGCCAAGGGATTTGAGGGTGTCGAATTCCTCCTTAGCGTTTTTTAGAGCGTCCTCGACTGCCTTACCAAACAGGAGATCACTTTCCACTGGTTTGTCTAAGAGTGCAGCTTGTGTTTCTGCTTTGAATCCCGACTGCCTCAACCAAGCATGTCTTTTGATGACAGTCCCCTCTGCTATAATTCTACCCGCATTGTCTGCGGCGTCCAAAGTTGCTTTTAAAATGCAGCCTGAGACGTTTCTTCCCTCTGCACAAATGCGAGATAGCTGGCTCTTAAGGGGTTCGGGAGCGGAATCTATTAGTGCTGCCACTTCTTCCCACTGATGGCAGTTGTAGCTGGCCAACAGTGTGGTGGAATTCGCGATTCTGGTTTGGTAGGCTGCCGTGGAAGCTACTTTTCTACCAAAACCATAGAGTTTCTTACTTTCCTTGTCGGGGGGAGCCTCAGAGGAAGATAATGGGGTTCCAGCTCTCTTGCGGGTGTTAGTTACGACTAGAGAGTCTGGCTTAAGTTGACCTCTAATATATAGAGGGTCCGACTGGGCTGCTTTAAACAGCTTCTCTACTCTCGGGTTTACAGGTCTTGTCAGGTTTGGGTTGATAAGGGATGGTGCTATTCTGCGTTGAATAGATTTCAGGATGGGAATGGTCTGGGCTACTGTCTTCCTTTCCCCTATTAGTTCCTCCGCGAAGTCCCTCTCTTCTTGGACACCTTGTGTGTCTATGTGGAAGTGGTTAGCTGCCCGAGAGAGCAGTTCATTCAGGAGGGGCTGATTATCTATTGGGGAATCAGACACTGGGGCTTCCCTTTCGACTGGTGAGTCCATTCTGAAAGTATCTGGGCTATTTTCTGGCTCATCCTCGTCTTCGTCCTCCCCGTAATAATCTGACACTGCGAGATCTTCTGGCGTCTCAAATTCTTGACCCTCTATAAGGGAAGAGTCTCCTTGGCCTGTAGGGAAAAGGCAAGAATAGGGTTGGACCTCAAAGGGGTCTGAAGCCCTTAATGGTGTCTCGACCCGGGGCCTTTTATTTGAAGGGATAGGGTCCCTTGAACCTGAGGGAGAAGATTCCTGAGGGTTTAAAGCTAGGAGTTGGTCAGGGTGTCTTTCGAAGAAATTTGCCAAGGAAGACATCCTTGACATTACTCTGTCAATGTCCTCGCATGACCAGAGTTTGGAGCTTGGGGTGACCTTGCTGGAACTTTCTATGGACTGTCCCTGAGAAGACTTGGACGGGGAAGTCAGTTCTCTTGTTTTGGAGGATTGCAAGGGTTGTTTCTGTTGCTGCTTACCCCCTTCCCCGTGGGTGGAAGTGTGTTTACCATTTCCCTTATCTTTCGACGCCTGGCGCCGAGGATCGGAGGTGGAATGCCTGTGTTTCGAACTAGGCTTCGAAACTGGGCCCTCCTTACTCCCAAGTGATGTACCCTTTTCCTGGGGTGCAGGCTGGGGATGGAAGTCGTGTTCGTCTCCGGACGAGTGATCTTCCGTGATGTTAATGGGCGAGGCACTATGTGCAAGTGTGGAGGCTTGCCTGACGTCGTGCGGCGACCTCGACCGGGACCGCCCAGAGGACGTCCTTTCGGACCGCTCCTTCTGTGCCTCTTTTCGAGGTTTCGACGACGTCGAATCTCGGGTGGCTTTTTTGTGTTTAGCGTGTGTATGTGTAACGCTTTTGTCGCCGGGGGACTTCCCCATAGTCGCCGGGACGGACGACCTTCCGAGGCCGGGGACGTGCGTTAGGCTGTCTTTCGACGCCTTGGTGCCCTCGCCGTCCGAAAGTCCGGCGTCGCTGCCGTCGCTGAAGGTACCCTCCGCCTCCATAGCTGCTAGCTTGGCGTGGTGGGCCCAACGCTTGGTGGAGCGGTCCTTAAGAGTTTTGGTCTTAAACCTACTACAGGCCCTGCAACCCGCCTCGGGGTGGTCTCTGGGCAGGCAAAGATTGCACGTAGCGTGCTTATCTACCCAAGGGTATTTCTTATTACACTTGGGGCAAAACTGAAAGGGCGTACCCTCCATACGCGCCTGTGGGCAGCGGGCAAGTGTGTGTAGGTAAGAAGGTGTCTATATGATTATATATATATCCGAGTGTGGAAGTGTACCACCCCCCACTCTCCCTACTTGTAGGGCCGAGGCCAGCGGCCCAGGCCCGAGCCGAGGCGGAAGCCTCAAGGCCCAATCCGTCGGGTATTCGACGTTGATCTCCTCCCCGGTTCGGCGTCGAGATTTTGATCGACGTAAGGGTGACAAAACGGGGCAAATTAGAATTAGTTTTGAGTGCAAATATGGCAAAGCCAGGGAACTCCGATGAAGTGCTTCCGACCAGAATGGCGGAAAAAAACAATCTGGGGATCCTAGACGCGTGAGGGATCATGGGTACAGTGGACGTCACACTAGGGATAGTATTACTGGCACGCCCTGTGTCGACGCCCATTTTCGATTTTCGAAAAACAAACTGTAATACTCCGCAGCTTCCACTAGATGTCGGCCTATGCACAGCATGTGATCTAAGCAGATTCCACAAGCCTCAGAAATATATATATATATTTCCGTTTGGAATAGCAAAGAAAACGCTATTCCCTCGAGCTGCACTCCTCACCATCCAGTTCCAAACAAGAGCTTCCAAATTACCTCATTACGAAGCACGAGTTGAAAAAGAAACTGCACCGGTTCTGTGCATTTAAACAGCCTTTATTAATTCATAGCAGTTTCTTTAAAAAGGAGAATTTCCCAGTAATGTCATTAGCCAGACGGCAGCCTGACGCGTTTGGCCACAACCTAGTGGCTTGCTCACAGTTACTCCTACCCCTTTGGGAGTTTGTTTTTAAACCCGGCACCACACCATAGTGATAAACATAGAAGAGGTGACTTACAAAAAAGGTCAATCTATGGTTGGTAGCCATATTAGATTGAGCTATCAAGGCCAAGCTTACCCATATCACAGACAACGAAGAAAATTATCTTAGAAAATAAAAGCATTATTTTCAACTTTCATAGTAAAAAAGCATACATGTTATTGGGCCTCATTCCGGGTTTGGAGCTAACCATGGAGTAATTAGCTCCATGGTTGCCTCCGAAACCGTCCCAAATCGGCATGGTGAATGGAGTAATTACCGGTCCATTCCAGGGTTGGAGGGACCGGTAATTCCCCATTGACCTTTTGTCCTTCTCCATTCCCATTTCTGCCCCATAGGGCTCAATGGGAATGGGGAAGGAGGTAATTACGGCACCGTGAATTACGGTACCGTAATAACCTCTGAGGTACCTTTGCGGGTGCCATACTTAACTCCTGCTAAAAGCAGGAGGTAAGGAAGGACCCGCAAAGGGAACTCGGAATACGAAGGTAAGGGATTACCTGCTTCGGCACCCTTACCGGTGCCGGTAATCCCTTACCTCCAACCTCGTAATGACCCCCATTGTCATTATTTCATTATAAAAGACAAGGTATTTAGACAAAAAAAAACCTTTTCTCCGTGATTTGGGCTTTGTTTGTTACGTTTCAAAGGGCTACTTTATTCCATTAGTTGCATAACCGAGGATGTTATATGGTTAAGAAATGTAATACGCATTTCTAAGGGTCATGTTTAAAGTGCATAGTGCATTTAAAACGCTATTTCCTTTTCTAAAACATATATTCCCAGACCATGGAAATGTAGTATGAATATAGGGCTCCTTGTTCGACTAAGAAAGTATTTAACTGCACTGGAACAGTTTACCACAATATTCAATAAGCATATGCATATATAGCGTAATGCTATGTATTGTGTTACAGTTACTTTGCCATTGCAAAATTCCAGACTATAAAGTGCTAGTGCATTATGCATTTCAGTACTAAGGAGAACCATGGCTGGGTTCATGAACGCATACTAATACAGTGCAAGATACATTCCTATGATACATGAATGATACCTATTCGTAAAGCAGCATTAACATGATATAAAGTGCATAGTGCCTTCCTATGATCAATGATACATATATGACCTATGAGGGAAAACCCAAGTATAGAACACAGCAACACATATTTGCAATAAATATATCCTACTAGATGTAAAAAAGAATTAAAAAAATATTCTATACAATGCCATATATGTTATGCAACATTTGATAAATATCCAGATATTTTACAAATCTGTATATTGCCCTATTAACCAATTAAACGTACAAATAGCCTTTGATCATGATCATACATATATATATATATGTATATATATATATATGCATAGAAATACACAACACCAAGAAAGTTATGGTGGGAGAAAACCCTTTCACCTGAAATGTGAAAGTAGGAAAGTCTATTTCCACAACGCCACCTGGTAGCCATCGCTGGAAGTTCACCTCCAGTTCTGAGCCACAACACCAAGGCATTGTGGGTATGCACATTAGCTCAAATGCAAACCTTTTTCTCCAGAAAATTGTCTTTGTCGAAGAGGGCAGTGCTACTTTATACACAGCTTAATCTACCCAAGACAGACATTTGCAAGGCTGCCAGGACAACTACATACCTGGTTTCACCATTATTAGGGATCAGCAATGCAGTATAGTCCTCACAGCCTTGTGGTTGGACCATTTGACCATCAAATCACAACAACAAGAATGTTATCCAATGTTGTCATGAAATCCCCCCTGTTTTAAGAGAGGAATAACCTCCTGCAGTGTTGTCATGTGAAATTTCTGTGGCTTGACAAGTGTTTGCTGGGCGCAGGTCTAGTACAGGGTGCATTGTTAAATCTTTGTTTGGCACAAGGAAGTAAGTTGAATAGATACCCCCGTTTACCTGGTTTGCTGGTACTTTTTCTATGGTGTCTTTTTCAAGCTGGGTCTTCACCTCTTCCAGTAATATGAGCCTTACTTACATCTGGTGTCATTTTTCTGTCTTTCGGCGGGTGGTTGAGTGATTTCTGCAGAAGCTCTATGCAGTACCCTCCCGCCTGGGTGGATAACACCCATTTGTCCGAAGTGGTCCCCTCCCATGCGTGGGTGAATTGAGAGATGCAACCTCCTACTGGAGTAGCATTGGAAGGGAACTGGAGCGGGGCATCATTGTTTGAGGGTAGTGGAGCCACTGGTGGAGGAGGCCCTACGCTCTACTCCTTGACTTTTTGTAGCCTCTTTGAAAACCACTGAAAGACTGTCCCTGAGGGTTGCCCCACAAAAGTGATTTGTTTCCCTGACCATAGTTAGAGTAGAGCTATGGGCCCTGCCCACGGAAAAACCTTGTGCTGAAGGACCCTCTTTGCACAAAAGGTTTATTAGACAGTTGTCCTAATGATTTTAAGGTTTCATATTCTTCTGCGACACTTTCCAGTGCATGCTCAACTGCCTTGCCAAAAAGGGCATTTGGCTCAATGGGCATATTAAGTAAAGTGGCCTGGGTTTCTAGCTTGAAGCCTGACTGCCTTAGCCAGGCATGGTGTTTAATTAACGTGCCTTCAGCTATGATGCGGACTGCATTGTCAGTGACATCCAAATTATTTATTTAAATCCAGTTGGCCACTTGTTTGCCCTCAAACTGTTTTTAAGAGCGTAGACTTGAGTGGCTCATTGACGGCTTCCATTTGTTGTTCTAGCGAGTCCCACATATGGAAACTATAGCTAGCAAGAAGCTAGCAAGAAGAGTGCTATTATTGGCAATGCTGGTTTCATAGGCAGCTGAAGATGCCACTTTGCTGCCGAAGGTATACATCTTTTTGGTTTCTTTGTCAGGTGGGGCCTTAGCTTAGGCCAGTGGTGTTCCTCCTCTCTTCCTAGTCGTGGTGACAACCAGGGAGTCTGGTTTTAATTGACCTCTGATATACAGTGGGTCTGTAGGAGCCGGCCTGAACACCTTCTCAATATGGGGATTGACTGATTTTGTGAGGTCGGGTGTTAGTAGGGAAGGCTGAATACACCTTTGTACCGACTAAAGGAGGGGAATAAATTGAGTAACAGACTTTTTGTCTCCCAGAATGTCCTCCACAAAATCTTTGTTGGGTCTACTGAGTATCTATTTTGAAGTGTTAGGTGGCCCTGAGGAGCAGCTTTTTGTAATGGAGCAGATTATCTATAGGTGTGTCAGCCACTGGCTGATCCTGATTGTCTGGAGACTGGATGACGTAGATGTCGTCATCGCCGTAATATTGGTCTTCGTTCCGACTTACTGGTCGCCCTGGTCTCCCTAGGAACCTAGATCCTCGGAATCTGAGGGGGCCAAAATATAGAGATCTTGTGAGGGATCTTGGAACTGTGAGGTAACCATAGCTTGGGTGGAGGGGGCGTGGCTACATGGCCACGAAGTAAGCTTCGATTCCTGTGTGCTCCTGTGGATCCGCACATTATCCTGACGCAAAGCAGTGTTTAACCCTGGTGGACTTGTTGCTAGGAATACCCACAGAAGTGGGAACACACTGGGAATGCTGCGGTTGCAAAGCCGGTGAAATCTGCAGTACAAAGAACGAGTTATGGGCGTTTAAAGTCTGGAGCGCCCGGACTGTGGTTGGAACGAAGATGGCGCTGTGAGAACAAAGGAAGACTAAAGCAGTGACAGTATTGCCGATCGCGGAGTCAGCTGGTGGGTGCTCAACAAATATTTAATGGCAGATGCGTGACCCAGTACCCGACTTGCAAAGGAGAAGGCAGTCAGCGACAGAAGCTGAACAGATCGAAGGATCGGAAGCCTGCAGCGAGGAGAGAAGAGCCGAGGAAGAGCTGGCCGGAATTGAAACATCATGGTATGTCCGCGAGCTCGGCTCCGATTGAATAACTGCGGGCATCAGTCAAAGCGCAGAGGTAATGGGCTGAGGGGTGCTCGGATACATCGCAAACCCCATGTGAGAAATCGAATAAAGGTTTGCAGCTGTGCGGAAGCCCGGCTTTCTGAGTCAGCCGAGCGACGGAACGTTCTGCAGGCAAGATAAAAAAAAAAGGCAGGTGTGGATTGAGATTCTTAAAATGAAATGCAGGAAGAGTAACCTTGTGGCGGATACATACAGACCGCAAGATTGACATTGCCGGAGGAGCGGTATACACGCACAACAGGGATACGACATACAAAACAACACGGGTGCTCCCAGCCGAGAACAAAGGGGGAGTCCCGAAATATACCCCTGCGAGATTGAAGCAATGGGGAGCCGTGCTCCACGGAATCTTGTGATACATTGGTGCGTGGAGCGTGCCGGAAGCCCGCTCTTCCATGAGAGGGGGCCCAGGAACTGTGCTAGCCTAGTGGGCCGTAAGAATAGCCGGGACCTACACAAGGACACTGGAAGTACACCAAAGTGCTGCAGGTGAAACAGACACTTGGGTATACTGCCATTTCATCAGCAGGAGTGGCCAACGAGCTGGCTCTTCCTGGACATTTGCCAGATGCTGGGGAGGTAAGGGGAAAAGCGGCAGGCATTGGGGTGAACACGTAGCATTGGACACATTACAAACTTGAGTTGCACTGGTGGTGGGGATGGAGGAGCACCTAGCGGCCTAAGGGAACAAGTGAACGGGGTGCTGACCACAACAGCCAGAGAAGGTACGTGGAGGACACGACCCACTCGGAGGACAGCATAGTGCGCGCCACCATAGGTGGCAACCCGCCGAAGGTGGAGTGCTTGGGCCCGAACTGACCTGGTGGCACCACGGACATACTGAAATACGTGCTGGCACGACACAGAGAGACTGGATTTGGAGACGTAGCCAAGTCTGCACGATGTCAGCAAAAGGGCCCAAGGCCAATAGTAAGCAACCCACAATGGAGGTCTTTGCTAAGACACAACGGAACCCCACTGCTCCGGCACAAAGCGCACACGCAGCTTCAATGGACGTTACCCCTGAAGCCATAACAAAGCTGAGAACTTCATGGGCGACAACAATGGCGGATCTACGAACGGCCTTGGAGAATAAGATAGACGCGGGTGGAATCAAAGTCACTCTGCTGCGACAGGATGTCAGAGTGCTGGCGGACAGGACAAGCAATCTAGAGAGTGCTGTGAAAACCAACACAGACACCAGCACGAATAATGCGAAGGAGGTCCATATACTAAAGCAACAGGTGGCGAATCTTGAAAACCGAGCAGAGGAGGCGGAGGGAAGGGCAAGACGGAACAATATCCGTGTGGTCGGCCTGCCGGCTGGAGAGGAGGGCCAGGACCCCACGGATTATGTGGAGACCATGATCCTGCAAGAGATAGGAGCAGACAAGCTCTCACATGGGTTTTGCGGTTGAGCGAGCACACTGGGCCCTGATGAAACCGCGGCCCGAGGCCCCTCCCAGAGCGATCATCACGAAGATTTAAAACTATAAAGACAGAGAAAAGATATTGGAGTACTTTCGTAAAGGTGGAATGATAGAAAGGGCTTCCACAAACATCACGGCGTATCCTAACTACACCATGCTGGTACAGAGACAGCGATACAGTTATGTGGCGGTCAAGAGAAGACTGCGCACAGCGGGTATCAAGTACATGCTTTTGTACCCTGCGAAGCTAAATGTATTGCATAAAAGTAGTGTGTTCTTCTTTGCCACCCCAGAGGAAGCAGCAGCATGGCTGGACATGCAGTGTTGCCCGGAGCGCAATGTGGAGCAAGACCATCTGGAACGTGACAAGTGAGATGGAGGTGCTGAGAATTCTGAGGGGATAAGGGAGGGGGAGTCCTAGTAAAAGACAGAGGGACAATTGTATCACACTATGGTCATTTCTGGACTTCCTGACTCTGGTGGACTAGAATATAGAGAATTAAATGCACAAGTGAATTGGATAGTGGTAGGCATAGTGCGCTTGAAGCAATCGGGAGCAGCAAGACGGAAGCAATTTACCCCCAAGAACTAGTAGTAAGACAGCCACTAGGGCTTTTTTTTTTACCCTGCTGAGCCGCGAGTACAGGCTAGTGCCAGAAAGGGCTAGATGTGGGGGTGCCTGAGATCCAGGGATGGAGAGGGGCAACAGTTGGGGAGAGGTCATTGGGTCAGGGAGGACAGGGAGAGGGAGGGGGAGCGAGGGGGTGTGGGGAGTTTGTGTTTTTAGTTAAGGGGAGTTTAAGTTGGGAAACAAGCCCACATAGACGAGTTACGCAGTCGGATTTGGACTGCACAGGAGGAGGGAGGAGTGGGACTTCACCATGCCATGGGGACCTTAAAGTAATCACCTGGAACGTCAGGGGGCTCAATAGTTATTTGAAGAGGAATAAGGTGATGCTATACCTATGTAGACAGAAGATAGACATAGCCCTACTGCAAGAAACACATCTGACGTGAGACAAGATGGAGATGATTGGGAAGAAATGGAAAGGTATGGTTGTGGGATCCTCATTTCCGGCGTATGCTAGGGGGGTGATTATTTGGGTGGCGCCACACGTCCCATTTCAGCTGCTACAGACACTGGTTGAGACCGACGGGAGGATGGTTATGATGAGGGGACTGGTGGAAAATAAAGAGATAAGCGTAGTAAATACGTACTCCCCAAACCAAAATACAGCGGCATATTTTAAGACATTGTGTAACAACCTCAGCATGTGTGTGGGGAGTGCGGTGATCGGGGGGGGGGATTTTAACTGTGTATAAAACCCGAAGGTAGATAGATCTGATGGGAAAATGGACAGACCTGCCCCAGCTGCTAGAGCGCTGCAAATACTTTGGGTTTAAAGATGCATGGAGGGCGCGACACCCCCAAGAGAGGCAATACTTGCATTATTCTGCCCAGCAGCAGCTACACACAAGGCTAGACTATGTCTTTGTTACATCAGAGATACTAACAGAGATCACGCACGTTCAATATAAGGCGATAGTCCTTTCGGACCACTCGCCTTTGATCCTTGGATGGCAATATCGTCCTCCGAGGGCGAGGATACCGACATGGCGCCTCAGAGCAGAGGCGCTGAGAGACCCCCCTCTTTAGGGAGGATATGCAAGATAAAATTATTAACTATTTTGAGATAAATACTGGCAGTGTGGACTTGGCGGGCACATTGTGGGAGGCCTTCAAGGTTGTGATGCGGGGGGTAGCTATAGCGAAATCCAAAGGACTGCAAGGGAGGATCCTGACTGATCTCCGGGAAATGGAGGGTGAGCTGGAAAGGGCACTAGAGGGAGGAAATAACACTAACGAAGACGCTGAATTGATACTTAGGATGCAGCAGAAATGTGCTGGGCACTGGGAGAGACTGTGCAACCTCAACTACAAAAGATATATAGAGACAGCATGCGGTAGGGGATAAACCAGGGATGATTTTGGCATGGCTATATAAGAGTGAAACCCCGAGATCCACGATTAGAACGATAACAAAGGAAGACGGAGGAGTGGTTGACACTCAAGAGGGAGTTAACCAGGAGTTTGCAAACTATTATGGGCGGCTATATGAAGATGATGGGGAGGATAATCGCGCGATGATTGCAGAAACATTGGAGGACATAGGTGTTAGGCAGAAACCTGTGCAGTTCCCTTAGGGACCACTGCAAAAGATTTAAGACTACAGGTGTTAGCAGTAAACCCACTTGGTAGCAGTCTGTACCACCCAGATTTACCTGGTAGCTGTGGCTGAGCAGTCAGACTTCCCACAAGAAGAGTTAGGCAGTATGCAAAGTATACTCAATAGGCACTCAGATACAATAATACAAGCAAACACTGACCAGAGCTTTGGTATCAAAGTATATAATTATTTATTTATAAACACACAGTTGAAACACTCAAGCACTCTTATTGTAAAATATTCTAAACACAGTTACTATTATGATATATACACCCCTTTTTCCCTTATTAGAAAATCACAGTAAGACACCACTTATTTTCATACAGAGTTGAGCGCTTAACTAGATTGCACTCTAAGGTTGTGAAAAAGGGAGGGAAAAAGACAGAATATGCAGGGTTACGCCACTCTACGATTCAGGAACACCATTAGCAAGGCAGAGAGCAAAAAGTCACTGGTGAGCCAAAGTCCAAAGGCTGGGCCCACTCTTGGAGAGAGCAGAGCACAAATGCGCCCAAGATCACACAGTTACACTAGGCTTAGAAAGTCTTGCAGAGGGTTCAGAAAAGAGTGTAGAGAGGCTTAGAAAAGTTTAGCCAAGGTGTCCCAGGCTAACCCAGGTTCGAAAGCCGGGGGCTAAATCTACCCCGTACAGTCGGTTGCAAGGGAAGCCAGGGGGGACACGGTACCTTAAGTGGGAAGGATCCTCCAGCGGTGGCAGTTGTTCCTGGTAGTGGTTGCAAGTTGCGTCGTCGTCCAGGGGAAGAGGAGATCTCGACGTGGTGGAAAGATGCAGGTCGTTGCACTACCAGGGCAGAAACCAGCCGCGGAGGTTTCCGGTAAAAGGTGGTACCTTTATCTCGCGGTCGTGGTAAAACGTGGTATCCCGGTTGCCGGGGTGCTTAGCACGGGCAAGGCGGCCACGAGATACGTCGGGAAAGCGAAAAGACGGTGAAACTGGTTATCCCCACCAGTCAAAGGAAGAAGACTCTCCGGCGGGAGATCTCCTCTGTCGTTGGGAAAAGTGGTGAGGCAGTCCAGCAGGGCTCCACCGGTGCTGGTGTCGTGGCAGGTCGGCTCAGCTTCTCCCTCGTCGGATTCTTAGGTCCTATGGCGACTTCTGAAGTTCCAGTCCCCAAAGCCCTGCTTTTATGCAGCAAACCTCCATTCACTCAGCCTAGCTGTCACTCAAACATGCTAAGTGGTGAGCCGGCCGGCTCACCACTTGGACCAATCAGGACGGAGTGCAACTTGAGTTGCCTAGGCAACTCAGTCCAGGGTGCCTAAATTCCCCTCCACCCCTCCTAAGTACCCCAGACATAGTGGCACCACTTTGGAGGGCTTCTGTGGAGAAGCCTGCCAAAAAGTGGAACAAAGGGCTCGACTTGGGTTGGAGTCACAGAAGAGAACACAAACGCCATTTTAGAATCAAGTTTTGGCAAAAAATACCAACCAGAGAATTAATATTAATTAAATAAACCGGCGGTATGTTCGAGGCTACCTTGAATAATTAAATAAAGATAGTAGCCTAAAACAATGGGAAATCCCATAGGAAAATATTTGCGGTTGAATATAAAAAGTAGTATCCACTGCCACCAGCCAAAACTCGATCAGGGGGGACGGAGACGTGCCCCCTCGACTAACAGACCCCGGGGCAATCGAATTGCCCCAGTCAGTACGTCCACAATATGATGGTTTGTACTGGTTCTGCTCAGAATTTAAGACTAGTAAAGTCGATGGTGACTTTACATGCCCTGGGAGACAGTAGTCAGTCCCAGGGTATGGAGTCTATACTGGGGGGTCGCTATGAAACCCCTGTGTTACTGCACGGAGGGTGCTGTGTAACACATCACAAAAACACATGAAACCCTATGGAGTAAAAGACCCTATAGCCCATTAAACACATCTAGATTCAAAGAAACACACTCAAATCATGTCCAAGAGTGAGGGTAAAAGAGTCTCACTCTTGGCAGGAGAAAAAAATAAAACCCAAAAATCCAGCAAAGCTGCTGGGGGACTCACTAGGTTAGGAAATTCAGCCTAAACAGAGAATTCTCCCTAACAATAGGACTGCCACAGATTAGTGCTGAGGAAAGAGAGGAACTGGATGCGCTGATCACTCTAGAGGAGTTAGAGGAGGTGGTGAGACAGTTGCCCACTAGTAAGACCCCGGGGGCTGATGGACTCCCAAGTGAATTCTATAAGGCATTTAAAGGAGAAGTGCTTCCCCCTATGCTGGATATGTTAAATGAGGCATACGAGCGGGGCAGACTGCCAGTGTCACTTAGAGAAGTGATCATAATACCGCTACCCAGACCTAAAAAGTCTGGGCAAAGCTGTGGTTCATTCAGACCCCTGTCAATGTTAAATCAAGACAGTAAAATACTGACGGCTGTTTTGGCGAATAGACTGAGGAGGGTCATTGGTAAATTAATACACAGACAGGCTATGTCCCTAACAGGAATATATCTAATAATCTCAGAAGACTCCATAGAGTCATCAAATATGGAAACGAGAATGATGGTGAACTGGAAATTGTGTCCCTAGACGCAATAAAGACCTTTGACTCAGTCAAATGGCCATGGTTGCTGGCGGCCCTGGCTGGTTATGGGATGGGTCCTGGATGCTTACAGTGGGCCAAAATGTTATACAATGAACCGCTAGCCAGAGTTAACACTGGAGCAGCGATATCAGAAAGGTGGCAACTCCGCAGGGGCACCAGACAAGGTTGCCCGTGGTCCCCTATGCTCTATATCTTAGCTCTGGAACGTTTTGCGATCTACCTGAGACAACAGTATGACACGATAGGCATCGCGGTAGGGAGTGAACGACACCTGATATCCTTATATGCAGACGATTTGCTGCTGTATCTGCGACACCCAGAGGAAAACCTCCAATATATCTTGGAGGTTATAAACAGATACGCGAGGATGTCAGGCATAGCAGTGAACCCTCAGAAGTCCAGCATGTTCCCATTGGGCGGATATAAAGGGATCCCCTTGAAACAGCTGCCGGTGTTACAGATCCCATGAGTGGTTGGCACATTTCGCTATCTAGGGATAGATATATACCACACGGTAGAAGAAGAGCATAGGTGCAACACTGATGTAGCCATTAAGAAAATCGAAAATTGTATGAGGTTCTGTGTAAAGCTGCCCCTTAGCAATGATGGGGCGGGGGGGGGCGATGTTAAAGATGGTGGTCCTGCCTAGGCTTCTACACTACTTTGGGAACATCCCGAATTGGATACCAAAGAATTTCTTCACTAGATTGGACAGCATGTGTAGGGACTTCCTGTGGCACGGAACAGAGTGTCTCTCTGGAAGCCAGGGGCGTTGCTAGGGGGGGGCTAAGGGGACTATAGCCCCTGATCTTTTGGTTGTAGCCCCGGATAGAATCTCAGGAGCTACAGCCAAAAGGCTAGTTAGCCCCCAGTCCCAACAGTTCCGACATCAGCTTAGCCCCGGGTCTTTTCCAGACCTAGCATCTCCCCTGCTGGAAGCTACAGAATTTTTATGCGGGAGGGGTATTAAACTGCCTAATTATGAACTCTACTATGTAGCAAGCCAGCTGCAATACGTGGCCAAATGGCTCTCTGAGGAGAGAACCTTGAAGTCCAGGTTGTTTGGCCAAGTATGCGCCCCATTTTACTTATGAGAAATTATGTGGCTGCCCAAGGCAGAGGTGGAGGGGTGTCCCAAGATGATGGTGCTTGGATGGAGCATGTGGCATAGGCCTTGCCAAATGATGAAGAACCCGTCCCCGTGTTCCACTCAAGTACCATTGGTAGCACTAGCGGGTGGAGAAAAGCAATTACAGATGTTAATCAGGAACCATTGGGAACCGGTCGGGATAGCGACCATGGGAGATGTATGGCAAGAGGGGACCATAATGGATTTCGAGACGTTGAGGGAGGGCACTGGGTTACATATAGGCCAGTCCATTACGTACCATAGACTGGTGCAGAGAATTAAGAAAACCTGGCCGGAAGTGGTACTGGAGGAAGAACCAGAGGCTACCATAGACTTGATATATGACATAGCAGAGGGGGGGCACAAGTTATCTAGAATATACGAGATGGTGGTATCCAAAGTGGTGAAGGAAGTGGTACAATTGAGGCAAGAGTGGGAAGAAGTGGGAGCCCCGATGGACGATGGGATGTGGGAACGGGCCCAGGGTTATCATGGGAAGGTATCCAGGAATGCTAGACTGAAGCAGATGCAGCTGTATATCACGCATAGAGCGTATATGACACCCCAAAGGATATCTAAGTTTAAAAATGTGGGAAGGCAAGCATGCCCTAGGTGTGATGAAGAGAATGTGGGCATGGTGCATATGTTTTGGTCATGTCCGGTTATTGAGCGCTATTGGAGGTAAGTGGCACACAAGCTAGCAGAAAGAGGTATTAAGATCGTGGTGGATACTGTGTGGGCCTGCTTGTTAGGGGGGTTCCCTAGGCCGCAGAAACTTAAGCATGTGAGCAAACTAAAAGACCTGGCATATGCGCTTGCAAAGAGAAGGATTGCTATGGGATGGAAGACATGCCACAAACCACGAGTGGAGGTATGGTGGAAGGATTTGCAGAAATGGGCGGAGGCAGAAACTATGGTATGGCAGGAAGCTAGCAATGCAGGCAGAGAGGAGACAGAGACCCTGATGGCATGGAAATCATTAATAGCAGAATTGTTCGGGTCAATGCTAGACCCAATGGAACCTATGGAAGAGAACACCCCAGTGCTAGATCCCGGAACAGGGCATTAGAGGAAATGGGCTCGTAATGGGGGGTGGGATTTGGGAAGCAGTGAACAAGATCAAGTGATGTACAATTGAAATGTTATTGTATGCACTGCACGTTTGGTTTGTATTGTTTGTTAAATAACTAATACAATAAATTAAAAAACAAAAACATAGTTTGGGTGGCGGTGCTGGGCTAAGAAGTGTCTTACCGTTGCACTTTGGGCAGGTGATTCATCCATGGCTACTCTTTTTCCATGTGCAGAGCCCTGCAGACTTGTGAACTGTTCAGGGTGACGGCTCATAAAGTCAATGAAACAGGATATCCTCCTCATCACCTTGTTGAAGCTTTCAGGGGTCCACTCAGTGGACATAGGAAATAGAGGGGGGGGGGAGGGCAAAAGTGTCTTGAAGATGTGTATATTCCTTGTGACTTAGAGCCCCTGAAAGGGTGTCTTAAGAGGAAGTATAGCCGCTATCCTGTAAGATAGAGGGCTGGCAAGGAATAGTCGATATTCTGGATGTTTTCAGCGTTTTGGACCTTAAGAGCGTGACCGGAATATGTTTCTTGATAAAATCCTGCACTTTCAATGTGTTGGAAAAGGCTGTCGAAGCTGTTGACTTCGACGCATGCCCTTCAGCTCATGAAAGGAGGACCTTTTAGGGGTGGAATCTGAAACAGGCAAGTCGGCGCTAGTTTCGGAGACCTGTCTTGCACTGGTCACGATGGACCAGAGGATAGAGATGATTTAGAAGACTTCTCCTTAGACACTGCGTGCCCATGAACGGTTGATCACATAGTCGACGTTTGGCCGTTGGATATGTCCTTAGTGCGTCGTCGTGCATGCTTTTTCCGCCGGGTGTTTTCTCCGTAACAGGATCGCTGCCCTACTTAATGGAGTAGGGGGCTCACACATGGGATTCCCCTGAACCCCAATCGCCCTCGGGGTGACTTAGGACACCGACACTGCAATCACTGGATTTCGCTGCCACGTGTCTGGAGGCCTCGGCCTGCATGGCGTGGGCGGCCCGGCGCTTAGTTAGACGGTCCTTTAAAGTTTTAGGACAAAAGAGTCTGCAGGGCTTGCAGTTCTTTTTGGGATGATCCCTTGAAAGACAGTGATTGCACACTTTGTGCGTGTCTTATCCGGGTGTGAGACAGGCATGGCATCAAGAGAGATGACACAGACAACAAATCTATTTCTAAACAAAATGTTATTAATAATCAAGATGGTGTAACGCCTAATTAACCCTATGCTATGGTGGGATTTCCCTGCCTAAAGAAAGCTAAGGAAAGTCTATGTCCACAAGTCCAAATCAAAAGTCTGTCTGTGTCAAAACCTGTGTTTGTTCTCACAACAACAAAATCTAGTGGGGAAATGTTCTCAATCAAATATAAGTGTTCAAGTTCAACATAGTTCCAATGCAACTTCGTTACAGGGAGGTTTGATCACATTCTGAAGTTACCTTCTGTAGACCCAGAAGTATCGCAGTTTGCATCAAAAGAGGGTGTTGGGTTTCCCATCCCCAAGTTCAAATGTATCATACAACACTATGATCTTGGGACTCTCTTCCCGAAGATAAACACTCTCCAGTTCTTTGGTTCTCAGGGTTCCCTTTCCCAAAATGTATACTGAGCAGTTCACTTGCTTCCTCTGTTCACAAGTTTACAAAAGAACACACTGTCTACTTGTCCCGTTCTTAGGTAAGCTTCACCAAGGACCCACACTTATTTGTTGCTTTTCCAATATTTAGTGGTTTCTGGTCTAGGCGCAGATGTCAGATCACACGGTTCACCCACTACAGGTCACGCAACCAGCAACCAAATGCCTTGTCTGGGATTTGACTCTTGATCTTGGCAATGTTAATGTTCAGGAAATGTTCAGGTCTAGGCACAGTTGTCAGACCACACAGTCCACCCATCACAGGTCACAACCATAGGTTTCCCCAAAGGCCCTTGTTCAGTAATATTCAAGACAACATTTCAATTTCCTTATATGTTTTGAACATAATTCTTAAGGTGTTTTTCTTGCAGTGGCTTACTTGATACACTTGATAGTCCCAGAATGTTTATGCAGTCTTTAGCATTTCATAATCTGATCAAGGGACATTTCTTTTCAATCAATTCTTCATAATTGCAGCATTCACTTGGTTTCACTCAAACCACAACTTTCCTGTCGCCCAATATTTAATAAGTATAATGTTGCGTTGCATTTGGCATGATAACACCTTTCATTCATGTTGGTTTTCAATAAATGCAATTTTAAGTTGTGCGTGTGTCAAATAACACCTTTCATTGAGTTTTGTATTCAATAAGCGTTAATGACCATTTCTTCTGTGGACCGTTACCCTCTCCATGGTCCCTTGGAACACTCTGGCGTCCCTAGTGTCTCCCGACATTCACCGGGTCACTGCAGCTCCATTCGGTGGCTTCTCCCCAAGCGGGAAAGCCAACTTGCCCGTTTGCCGGGTGCTCCACTCCTCACATGCCGGCCTTTGTGCTTGGCTACACCTCTGCTCCCTTGTAGCGCCTGCTGTATGCCTGCTCTCACAAGGGTTCCCAGTCCTGCACAGTCACCTCAGCAATACTCTCGGGATCTGTCGGTGTGTCAGCCTCTCACTCCTCAGAACAGAAACTTCTTGGTTCCTTTTCCCTTCTGCAACTGTGTCTACAATGTGCTTCTGATTTCCACCTTTTATACTTGTTTCTACCACTAACAGGCTGCCGGTCAAACAAGATACTCAATTGCCTGACCCTGCTTAAGCATATTAGCGCGACATGCCTGATCTTTATTTCTACATGCCTCCAGACCACTCTTTTTCGTCCCAGTACGAGAGAGGCGTTTATAATAGAACTCTATACACTACTCCTAGTTCTTTTTTCTTCTTCTTCTCAGTACTTAAGGGAAAACTAAAGGGGAGGATTGGATGAGATTGCCAATAGCTCAAAGGCTAAGGGAGGTGAGGGTAGATCAATATCAGGAAAGAGGGGGTACCATGTCTTGCCTTCGGCACCCTCTCTCTAATCCCCAAGGACCCTCCAGTCAGGTGATCCTCTCTCACTTGTCCATCCCCCGGGTTGGGATCCAAAAGCAATGGCCCTTCCCTGGCCACCTGAACAGAAGATCCCTGAGGAGTAGATGTGAGAGTACCTTCAGGTTTCTCACAAGGGGTACCTTCCTATTACAAGATGGGCAGAAGTTAAAATGCGTGTTTTCCATACTTGGTGGAAAAGGCAGCATGGCAATGAAAGGGAATAGAAGGATCAAAAGTGTACGACACCAAACCCCCCACTCTCCCTATTGTAATGGGCAAGGCACAGTGAGGCCTATGTAGGCTGCAGTTGCGGTCCTTCAAGACGGTTGTTCCACTCGTCGACGATGGGTCCGTCCGTCGAAAGCCGGTGAAGAAGTTGTTAGTGGGGCGGGCGGTTGTTGAAAGAATAGGTAATTAAGTCTAATATTAAACTTTTTTCAATCAAAGGCGCTAGCCATACGAACTCTACAAACTAGCGACCGACTACAATAGTGGAAAAAAACAATCTGAGGGACCTTGACGAGTGAAGGACCATGGGTACAGAGTAGGCGTCACACTAGGGATAGTGGTACTAACACGCCCAGTCGACGTCCCTTTGATTTTCAAAAACAAATCATGTAATACTCCACGACTACCACTAGATGTTGGCCTATGCATAGCATGTGATCTAAGCAGATCCACAAGCCTCAGAAGAACAAGTTACTTACCAACTGTAACGTTCTTTCGACTGGATGTTCCTCCCACGTATTCCTCATCTTATGATAAATCGTTATCCTGCCAGCTTCGCTGCTTCAGAATTTTTTGTTCGGCAGAGGGCGCTGTGCCCGAGGTTGTGGTGTCGATGTCCCTCGATGGGCTCTGTACCGTGTCGACATCACCATCAGTATAAATAGCTTGTGCCGCACCCGTTGGCTTCAGTTCTGTTTTTCGAGGAAATATCGGAGGAACACCCAGGCGTGCCTCATGACCGATAGACTCTTCGTGAGAGGAAAGTGTAAGAAACGCAAACTGTACTGCAGGGTAGGATTGGGAGGGGTGATGAGGAATACGTGGGAGAAACATCCAGTCGAAAGAACGTTACAGTTGGTAAGTAACTTGTTCTTCGAATGGATTGTGTCCTCCCATGTATTCCTCATCTTATGATAGACTCCCATAGCAGTGGAAATTTTGGAGGTGGGAGTAATAGTTACTGTTTTCATGGACGGAATGAAGTACCGCCTTGGCAAATAAACCCTCATTGGAGGAGGAAGCATCTAAGTAATAATGCTGGATGAAAGTATGCATCGATGTCCAGGTTGCAGCTGAACAAATATCTGCTGCAGGGACTCCCCTCTTCAGAGGTGCAGAAGTAGCCATACCCCTAGTAGAATGGGCTCGAAGCCCATCTGGGGGGTCCTTTCCCCGCCAATCTGTAGCATTCAATTATAGCCAGAATGATCCAGCAGGATATGGTTTGTTTTGTCACTGATAATCCCAATTTATGACCTGTATTACCTACAAAGAGTTGGTCATCTTGACGTAATTTTGACATTCTTGAAATGTAAAAACAGAGCCCTTTTGGGGTCCAGCCTCTGCAGTCTCTCCTCGTCTTTGCCCAAATGAGGAGGAGGATAGAATGTTGGTAATATGATTTTTTGTGACAAATGGAATTCAGAAACTACTTTTGGTAAAAAGGAGGGTTTAACTTTAAGAAATACCTTGTCCTTGTAAAAAGTAGTATACGGAGGTTTACATATGAGAGCCTGTAGTTCACTAACCCTGCGTGCTGATGCTAAGGCCACAAGGAGGACAGTTTTTAATGTTCGAAGCCTCAAAGGACAAGAGTGCAGAGGTTCAAAAGGTATACAAGTTAGAAACTTAAGTACTAGATTTAAATCCCAAGTTGGGACATGAAAAGGAACTGGAGGGTATACACTAGTAAGCCCTTTCAGGAATTGAATTATCAATGGAATTTTTAAATAAGAAACCTCTTCCGAGGAGCGCTTAAAAATGGATAGCGCAGCCAGATATCCTTTAATTGTTCCGATCTGGAGCCCCAGATTGGCTAGATGCAATAGGAAAGAATGCACCATTGGAGTGCCACATTGAAAAGGGTCCACATCCTTATCTCTGCACCAGTTACTGAACTTGTTCCAACGACACTGGTACAAGGATTTTGTTGCTGGCTTTATTTATTTATTCATATTTGCTAAGCGCACAACAGCCCGTGGGCATCATGGCGCTGGTTACATACAATGAGAAGCTTAGTTACAATAGAAGCAGAAATATCATTTTACACATGTTGAAGAATACATAGATTTAGGTGCAGTGGGAAAGAGGGGGTAAGAGGTTAGAAGGGTTAGATGCTAGTTGAGGAGAGAGGTTAGGAGGGTTAGATGCTAGTTGAAGAGAGAGGTTTTCAGATTTCTCCGAAACGTAAAGAGGGAGTTTTCCACTCTGAGGTAGGTAGGGAGCAAGTTCCATAACTTGGGTGCTATGTACGGGAAGCCCAGCCCTCCTCCTTTGGTTATGTTGATGTGTGGGATACTGAGTTGATTGATATAGCGTGTTCTGATGGGTCGGGCTGAGGTGGCTCTGGATAGTGTTTCTGATAGGTATGAGGGGGCTGTGGCGTTGATACATTTGTGATAAAATCTTGGTTGGCTCTAGGTGTGGAAGCAACCGTGCTAAGCTCTATTGTCTCTTGAGCATGCTAGTAGTATTCCTAAGTTGCAAGATCACAGGAGCTGTAGGGGTTTAGCCAGTACCCCAATTGTTGAGTAGAAACGGAGAGTGTTCCCTGGCTATCCTGCTTTGGTGGTTCCAAGTGAAGATTCTAACAATGTTTGTTTTTTTTTACACGTTTCGACCCGTGGGTCTTTATCAAGGCTGATAAGAATTCAAAATCATATGAAGTGCACGGTTTGAGACATGGTTGTGACATACATTATTATTTTAGTGCCCAGTGAGTGGTGTTGGGTGAGGTGGAGTGTTGGCAAGTAATGCAACGTAATTAGGGCACATACATTTGAATGCAATGAAAATCATTTGAAAAAGAGGGAGAGAGGAGATAGTGCAGAAGAAAGGTTAGCAAATAGTCTTGGTTGGTTCATATTGGGTAGTATGGGAGGGTGGATGCCTCTTACCTATTGTATACAGTCTGTAGCCCCCTATGGGGTCCTGGTTCTTTGTGGTCGGTGGCTGTCCTGGTAGGACAGTGGCTCCTGTTGGGCCATGTAAGATAAGTGAGGTAATATTAATGATGTGTGGCGTCAGGTGCCATGACCAAGGTGTTGAATGTACCCCGTGGGGGCTCCTGTTGAGGTCCGGACTGATGATGGTGTCCTGGCATTTGTTGGCATGCTGAGGTGTGAGAAGGTGGTCCCAGTACTTGGGGCGGTCTGCCCTGGGTGAGGGGTGGCTGGTGGGCCAGGATGCTGGGGCCAATTCAGGGGATGATGCAAGGGCGAGTTGGCCTGGCGAATTGGTGGGGGGAGCCGTGAGGCGGGAGAACCTTGTGGTGGGAAGTTGCCTATATACCCAGAGGGGTAGTGGCAGCCTGGGCAGGGGGGCTGTGCTGCAGGCTCTGTGCTGTGAGAGTGGGCCCAGTGCACCCATGAATGGGCTGGATGGATGATTCCTTGGTGGGGAAGGGCGCCCATGTTGTGGAGGCTGCCCGGGACGGAATAGGGACAGGCGCTGTGATGCATTGCAGGAGTGGCCCGATTGCCCTCATGAAGGTATTTCCGAGCTGCTAGCTGGGAAGCAGAGTTGCTTGATGGAGCTGTGGGCTGGAACAAAGCGTTCCTGTTAAGTGGGAGGGCTGCGCCTCGGCCCGGCCGTGTGTGGTTAACACATGTCGGCCGAGGCCGGGTGCCGCTGCGGAAAGGGATTGCCTCGTCGGAGGCTGGGGGAGCTGCACCTTACCTGTGCGCCGGTCCGTTTAGTTGGTCCATAGTGGCTTCTGTTCGAGGTGTCTGGAGGGTGGACCTCCTCTTAGGTTACTGCGCATGCTAAAAGCCGAGTCACCATTGGTGATCACGGCGCATGTGCCGTGGAGCAGTGTCCGTGCGCGTGTTAATGCGCATGTCAGTGGGCAGCAGGCAGCGGTTCTCCCTTGCGCAGGTGCAATGGGGAAACCGTCCTGTTGGAGGAGAGGGTCCTGGTGGACTGCTATGGGCCAGTAGTGGCCCGGGTGGGGGAGGGGGCTGCCGTGCGATGGGAGTGGCAGAATAATTATAAAGGTGTTTGCCGTGGTGGGGCAAATCCTGGTGGACATTGGGGGTGACTAAGTAGCTGGTGTATTTCACGCGGCTAGGGGTGGCACCTGACCAAGGAGACCCTGGCAGGAGGAAGGGTGGACGTTGCCATGTCTTGGGGGGAGGGGTGGGGTTTGGCTTGGGGCTGGTGACCCGTGGTCCGGCAGGCCATGGGATGGCTGCTGAATGGGTATGTCCACAGTTGGTGGAAGAAGTTGTGTGGTTTGCATATGCAGTTCCACAAAGAGGTGGTGTGTTGGTTCTAGGTCCCTCCTGGAGAATGGAGAACCCAAGGTCCAGATGTCTGGGGATTCATCCCTGGAGGGTGAGGTGTGAGGGTGCTGTGGTACTTTGTGTCTGACATTTGGGGTTTCCTTGTTGGGGTGACAACTTTTGCAGAGGACAGAAGTTCATGGGGTTGGATGTCCCCATGATTGTAGTGGGGAGGCTGCTGAATGTGGTCCGGGAGGCCGGATGTCTCAAGGGGAGGGGGAGGTGCCCTACTGCTTGTTCTATTTGTGTGCTAGTATCACTTGGCTGGTTGGAGAAGTTTGGATGGCCGTGGTGGTCCAGGAGGGTGGCGGGGGCCATGCGTGGCAACCATGGCTGACAGCCAGGGGACAAACTGCCCCAAATGTACTAGATGCATACCAATGGAATGTATAATAACCCATCACTAGCACTATTAAAAGAGAAAATATCGCAATAACCACTGTGTTAGAATCTTCACTTGGAAACATCAAAGCAAGATAGCCGGGAGAACACTCTCCCTTTCTTGATACATTTGTGCGCAGTAGTGAGGATTTTAAAGGTGATGCGGTGGGCTGCCTTTCTGGCTTCAGAGATGTGATCTCTTCTAGGAATGCTTAGAGCTGCTCTTGGCGCATTGTTTTGAGTGACTTGGAGTTTGTTTATGTTCTTAATAGAAATGCCTGCTAAGAGAGGATCGCAGTAGTTTAATTTAGCACCTATGGTAGCTCTTGCTATTGAAAGGCAGTTCGACTTGGTTAGGAAGGGTTTTATGGCTTTGATGAGTTTGGTGCTTAGGGCCGAGGCAATAGCATTGACTTGCTTATCCATGGATAGTGTGGCGTCAATGTGAACCCCTAATGTTTTTACAGAAGGTAGAACAGGAATGATGGAGTTGTCAATGTTGAAGTTGGAATAGCTGCTATCTAGCTTGGTTAGAGTAGACTTTTGACCGATGATAAGAATCTCTGTCTTGTCTCCATTGAGGCAGAGGCCATTCTCGGTCATCCAGGCTTGGATAGTGGCGTAGATTTGCTGTAGTGCTGCAGCGTCTTGGACATATGAGCGGATTAGGGGCAACAGCACTTTGGTATCGTCTGCATAGTTGGCATATGCAATCCCAAGAGCATCGAGTTTGTCAAAGAGGGGCTTTGTGAAAAGGTTGTATAGTGTGGGAGCAGTGCACAACCATTGTGGGACTCCGCAGTGGATGGTGGTGGGTGCTGCATTTGCTATGTTAGAGAATACTTTCATTGCTCTGCATTCTAGAAAGGAGGAGATCCAAGAAGTTGCTTGAGCGGAGAATTGTGCTGCTTGCGTGAGGTGAGTGGTAAGTGTTTTGTGGCAACCAAATCAAAGGCAGCCGAGAGGTCTAGGAGGAGGAGGGCAGGCTTGCCTTCATCTAGTATTTGAGTGATTTGGTTTTTTAGGTCTAATAAGGCCGTTTCTGTGCTGTGCCCTTTACGGAACTCAGATTGTCTTTTGCCCAAGATAGAATTGGTCTCAGGGTGTAGTTGGATCTGGCTGTGCATCGCCTTGTCCAGTATTTTTAGCAGAAATGGGACGGTGGTTATGGGCCGGATCTAGTGAGGGTTTTTTCAAGAGGGGACATACCCATGCCTCTTTGAGACTGTCGGGGACTATGCCAGTTTTGAATGAAGAGTTGTTAAAAGCCGTGAGAAGAGGGTCAAGGTCCTTAGCAGAGTCTTTTATAGTCTTAGGGGGGGCATATATCTCCCTTGCAAAGGGAAGGTTTGAGGTGTTTGAGGAGATCCACGACTTCGGATTCAGAGATGTCCTTAAAGGAGAATTTTGGAAGATGGTGTACTATGTGATCGTGCACAGTCTGAGGAGGCCTATTCTGGCTTGGTAGTGCTTTGAGGTGCGCCTGGAATTTATTTTGTAAGAGGTCAATTTTGTTCAGCATAGCAGCTTGAATGCTTGCGCACCAGGCTTCATTCTTGATGATTTCATCAGTGCTGGTAGGGGATGTGGTGAGTTCCTTAAAGATGGTGAACAGTTCTTTAGTTTGTGAGTTAGCATTAGCTATTCGTAGTTTGAAAGCATTCGATTTGGCAGTGAAGATAGCCTGTTTATACTGCAAGCAGCTGATTTAAAGTTATCTTTGGTGGCGTCACTAGGGTTAGATTGCCATATTTTTGGTATCTGCCTTTTGTTCGATCGCATGGTCTGAAGTTCTTCTGTGAAGCAGGAGTTCGAGTGGAAAGACTTCTTTTCATTCTGGCATTCTAATGGTGCTATGTCGTTAACTGCGTTGGTGAGGGTGTCCCTGAAGATATCGGCTAGGATAGTGGGGTCTTGTGAGAAGGGAGGTGATAGGCCTGGGGCGTTAAGATATGGTCGGATATTATCTGCAGTACGCTTCTTAGAGCTTCTAGCTAGAGTGGATGGTGCGGACGTGGTGATTTTAGTGCATGAGGCTGTGGGAATAGTGAATTGAATGCAATTGTGATCTGTTCACCGGTAGGCAATGTTAGATGTGATGGAAGAGTTACAGTTGTGGTCAATAACCCAATCAAGAATGCAACCTTTAGAGTGGGTGGGACTTTGTATTTTTTGGGTGAAACCTAGATCTGAGAGGTCTTTGGCAAGTGTGTTTGTGACTTTGTCATTGGGATCATTAAATCCAAGGTTTAGATCGCCTAAGAGTAAGTATTTAGTGGATTTATTAAGATTGTCATTCAGTAAGTGGATGATGTGTCCCTGGAAGTCTGCAGGGAGTCCTGGTGGCCGATATAGGATGTGGATATTAATTGTATTATTGGGTGATAGCGATAGTTTTACTGATAAGATATCTACGTTACCCTCCCATATGTGAGGGATTGGCCTAATGGATAGGGCCTCTTTGTAGATAAATGTAACACCCCCTCCAGTTTTGGAGGTCCTGTACTGTCTAAGGATGGAGTACCCTGATGGCAAGGCTAGGGAGATGGCGGGGCCAGATGCCTCGTGCAGCCAGGTTTCAGTGATACCTACAATGTCTAGGTCTTGACTAAGTAATAGGTCATTTATTTCAAGCGCATAAGCGGAAAGGGAGCGAGCATTGATCAGTGCGCATTTGAGATCCGAAGGTTGCGTGGTTTTGTTTTGGCGTGGTTTGGCTTGGCATGTATTAAGAGGACAGATGGTGGGTTTGGAAGGCAAGCTATTAAGAGGAAGGGTGTATCTTTCTATTGGGGTGGTGTGGCTGGAGATAAGGCTATGGTGCTTGTAGGTGGTGCGGATTCCTAGTCTGAAATTTCTGATACTGGTAGGCGTTGGGGTGGTGCTGGTAGGTAACGGCATGCTGCAAGTTCTAAGTCTGAAGCGTCTGTGAGTGCCGTTGGGATGGTGCGTAGGAGTGATTACTAAGTCACCATTTGGTTGAGGGGATCCAGACATGTCGAGGAGGTGGATATCAGGGATCACTGTAGTTGTGGGTGAGGAAGGAGTGGAGGTGTAGATGGGGTAGGTGGTGGTGGTAGGATGGTGAGTAGAGTTGGTGACTGAGTGTAATGCGAGAAATGTGGAGATGATAGTAAGAAGGGCAGCGTGTTGAGAGGGAGGAGCTGTCAACCTCATGGTGTGGATGAAGGTGAGGTAGGTAGTGAAGATGGTGGTGAGCGCGGTGCGGTCTGTGGGGGATGTAGCAGGAGGATAGTGGGGAATGTGATGAATGTACAGTTCCCGCAAGAGTTTGACAGAAAAAATATATTTTTTTTTTAGTGACTAGGAGCACGAGAATGCAGTCAATTTAAAGTTACAGATAGAGGCACAGCACGATTTGGAACCATGCAATCGGAACAATTTGAAAATACACAGAGGCACAATTTGGAGCCTTGCATCAAAGACAATTAAAAAGCAAGTAGAGGCACGATTTTGGGCAGTGCCGCAGAGACAATTACAGAATATAATTAAAGGCACAATTTGGGGTTGTTCATCATAAACAATTTAAACATACAGATAGAGGCACCATTTGGAGCTGTGCACTATTAGAGTCCAGGAGTACACAGCGGAGGAGCGCATGGATAGGCAAATGGTGTGCTATAGGAAAGCTATAGTGATAGACGTGCGTGTTGGCAATAAGGGGGAGATAATGGCAGCTTGCAATATGTTCCAGTGATGGGGTGGTGCGGCAGGCAAAGAGGGGCGGTGCAGACCGGTGGTAGATGGGGTGCACACAGTGGGTACAAGTGTGTGGAGGGGGGGGGCAGTAGTGGGGATGAGGAGGCGGCAGGAAGCGCACACTAGTGCCGAGGAGTAATTCTATGTAATATACTGATGTATATCAGAGAGGTGGCAGCTCGGGGATGGGAGCGAGGCAGGAATAGCATACACAGCAGTAATTAGGCAGTTAGTGTGATTGATGAGGGTAGCATACGGCTATGCAGCTTAGCAATGTAATAATGTCAGCACTCTCCCTCAGAATATTCAGACTATTCAAACCTTCAACAAATTCAGAAGCTATGTTATCACGTGGATACTCAACAAAACATAAAATAACAGCTCTTGATACCACTAACCGCTAGGTGGTCTGCACAACTAGTATGTGCCATTCATCCTATACTACTGCTATGACCTATGTATAATAAGTATAATGTTTAATATGTACCATTGTAATTTTTCCTTGAATGTTCAAACTGTAACTGTCTATACTATGCCATGTAACCATTACTATCCTCTAGTGCCCAATTACCTCCGGGTCAGGTGCGCAATATAAATAAAATAAACAAACAAAACAAATGTAAATGCAAAATAGCACACAAGCGATAGTTAAGCAGCATTAGGTATGCAGTAAAACCTGACAGAGTGTTGCATGAAATTAACGGGTAGCAGTACAACTTTGGCAGCACTATGTTATCGGTAATCGCTAACAGACACTACACGTAATGCAATATATGGGCAGTGTACAGAGGCTTGTATATGTTATTAGGAGCACGTTATGCTAGATAGTGAATGAATAGGCGCAGCCGTGTCTAGGCAGGGTAAGGAACATTATACATTATCGGACGTTACTCAAACAAGGTGACAATGGGCTGCGGCATTTGAGTGGGTAAATAGTTTTTGGAGCATAAATGTAGCCAGAATGGAAGCAGAGTCACATTAATGAGCTCGCATAGGGCTTACCAAGAAATACAAGTCCAGCCAGTGAACGTGGGGAGAGCAGCTTATCTTTGATGCGAGCAGGCAGTGATCCTGGCCCTGGCCTCATGCACCTCCGGACAGGCTCGGGACAGGGCAATGCCTTAATGGCATTGAGCTTCAGTTGAGCATCGATGCCGATCTGATTCCAGGTGGGCAGCTCCTTTAGCGTGGCTGTTGCAGAAGGACACGCACCAGCACCGCCCCAGACGGCTATGGTTCGTGTGTGGGACTGATGGTACAAGCCAGTGCCTCCAGTAAATCACGTCCACTTTTTGATCTTATCTCTACTTGCAGTGTTTCTTGGATGCTGATAATGCCTTTGGGAAGGGCGCGCAGCTTGGAAGAGTGCATTGGCTGGGTAGGAAGAAGAAATGTCAGCGCATTCTGCTTTCCAAGCGCTGTAAAAAGGTCTCACCTTGCTCACTTTTTCTTACCAGCGGTGGTCTGCAGTCGGCAGAAAGAATGCGCCGTGCAGAGGCACTGAGGTCTCTTTGTTCTATTGTGTTGGATCCAGAGCGGGTGCGGGTGGTCTCCCTTCTTTTCACTGCGGCTTGAGCCTGGCGCCCTCCATCTTGAAACCGCTGTGTTGTGGCCGAGTGTTTCATTCACTGGATCTTGTTTTCCAGGAGATCAGCTGCGGTTCTGCCCACAACTTTGCCGTATTATGCCCCAATACTATATGTTCAAAATCGTGTGGTCAGTTCTTCATGGAGTGTCCATCTAACGGGATGATTCACTATATTCTTATGCTCGTAGAGGGAGACGAAGGCTCAGGCACCCATCACGCCTGATGCTCATGTCTGATTGCTTTCGGCCTTCTGGCCGAAAGCAAAATGTCCATTACGTCATCCGGAAGATCCCAATCCTTGTATCTCAACCTCTCAGAAACCATGCGTGAAGGTTGAGTGTCTTGACCTCTGGATGGAGAACCCGACCTTCCTCTTGCAAGAGAAGATTCTCTCTTTGCGGAAGACGTCTTGGAGTGCCCAATCCGGGGCAATTAGGATCATGGTTTTCCTGAACTTTCTCAACCTCCTGATTACTTGAGGAATCACGGGGTCTGGAGGAAACATGTACAGAAGTGGGAACTTCCAGTCCACCACGAAAGCGTCGCCTAGAGCTCCTCTGGGAGGAAATTCCCTTGAGCAGTACTGTTCGCACTTCCGGTTTACTGTGGTTGCGAACAGATCCACTTGAGGGGTTCCCCAAAGGGCGAAGATCTCCAAAAGGACTTCCTGAGCTAGCGCCCACTCGTGGGAGACCGTGCTCTGCCTGCTCAGAGCGTCTGCTGCCGTGTTCTGCTCTCCGGCTAGGTGAACTGCCGATAAAGAGATTCCTTCTCGTATTGCCCAGAACCAGAGCTGCACTGCCCCTCTGCACAGTGGTAGGGACCCCTATGCCTCCTCTCTTGTTGAGGTAGTACATGGCCATCGTGTTGTTCATCATTATCAGGACATTCTTTCCCTGTACAGAGGGCAGGAAGGCCTTCAGTGCTAGTCTGATTGCCCTCAGCTCCAATAGGTTGATGTGTAGTTTGGACTCCGATGGAGACCAACGACCGCTGATTGTTAGATCGTTGGTGTGGGCTCCCCACCCCGTGAGTGATGCGTCCGTTACTACTGAGCAGGCAGAGCATGGTCTCCCACGAGTGGGCGCTAGCTCAGGAAGTCCTTCTGGAGATCTTCGCCCTTTGGGGAACCCCTCAAGTAGATCTGTTCGCAACATCTTCGATCCGCAGTCGATACACTTTTTAAACCCCATCTTGGGAGTTGAAGACATTTTCAGAAGAAAATTTTGAAGCGCACCGTTCTTGAGAGCGAAGCAATCGGAAAAACAGAACTGAAGCCAACAGGGGCGGCATGAGCTATTTATACTGATGGTGACGCCAACGCGGTACGGAGCCCGTCGAGGGACATCGACGCCACGACCTTGTGCACAGCACCCTCTGCCGAAAAAAATAATTTTGAAGCAGCGAAGCTAGCAGGATAACAAGTTATCATAAGATGAGGACTAGGTGGGAGGACGCAATCCATTCGAAATATATATATGAATTGTAGCCAAGACAAGGGAATTACGGGTCCTGAAAATGTGGTCGATCAGAGGTTTAAGGAGAGCTGCCCAAACAGGAGGAGAATCTTTCAAAACAAACTGGGGAATAACGTAAGTGCCAGGAGCCCGCAAAGGTTTCAGATCTATAGCCCAGGTGGTATCGTCTACCTCCCAAGAGCAGATACCCCAGCTAATCGGGCCCAATGAGGGATCTTTGTAGTTGGTAAAGGCTTCAGGTAGGCAGTATTTTTTCACACAGAATTCAACGTAGAATTGTTCCATAATCTGCAAATCCATAGAAACCCCCTTAAGGCCCATGGAATTGGCCTTCTTTGCCATTACACAGTTGTTTCAGAATGGACTGATTATCTTTGACATAGAGGTCCCTCTTCAGCAATATGACCAGATTCTTGTGCTTTTGGCACACCTGTTTCTCTTCTTAGTATAGAACTTAACGCAACAAAACCCCTGAATTTCAGCTAAAGCCACCTTAAATTTGCACCCCCTGTTGCCCAGCCTATGACTACAATGATCACATCACAGATCACATCACTGATGACATCACTAATTATATTACAACAGTAACTAGCATTAATCATGGCCTTCAGCCATGGTCATTGTGCATGGGCAAATATATTTGAACACATGAATGGGTACTAGTCATGGCCTTCAGTTATGGACAGTGGTTACAACCATCACCCATGTGCACTGAATATTTTAAAATACCGACAGTCTACCAACCATAGATCATGGCCTTTACCAGTGGATCCAGCTTTCAACCATGTCCACTTTATATTATGTACACTGATCAGGCACTAGCCATGGACTTAAGCACAATACTGGCGAGTGGCCACAATTTTTGGATGTGCCCACTATATATTCTAATAATGTTACTCGCCGTAGTGACTACCTTACTCCTAGTCCTTACTCCTAATCCATAGTCCCTGATCAGGTTGTCGGAGGCTACTGCTAATCTGTGTGCGCGCCCTGTGTTTCGTGCTCCAGTACAGCAGTGCGGCTTGACGGCCCAGCATTCAGGAAACAGTGTACGCGTCTGGGGCACGAGAGGTGCTTTCCTCGTATCCCGCAGAACCCGCTGAGCCTTCGGCGGGGAGTGTACCAAGAAGGATTGAGCGGGTGGAACTGGCTAAACAGAGGAGAGGTGACTGCAACCTGCGGAGGCTGGAGGTCGGGCCAGAGATCAGGCAGTGAGTCGTGGACGAGACTGGACCATGGGATGGAAAACCCAAGGGCTTAAGGGCTTTAGTGGTCTCTGGTTACCCTGTTATCCTGCAACTCGTCGTCTGCCTCCTGCCTCTTATTGAAATACTCGCAATGAGTTTCACAGTGAGGCAATTCCAATTTGATCCGACCTTCTTGGCTTTAGTGTAACTGCGGTAACGGTAATGGACGAGCATTAGCAGTAAGCCTAAAGCCTAGTAACCTGGGGCCGCCAACAAACAACGATTTTAGCATTATAATCACCACCACTAGTAGGGCAGTGGCATAGCAGTGGGATGAGCTGAGTGAAAGTGGGAGGCTGTTGGGGCTAGCCCCCTTTGATAAAGTGACTCACCACTTGCTATTATAAAAACGAGTTGGTTTTTCGTTGTTGGAAGCGGCTTGGCGTTTCCTCCCTTCCTTGCTTTACCTGCATTACTTGCATTTTTCTCCCAATATAAACACTGATGTATTGGTTATCTGGTGTATCACCTAGTTGCAACGACCCCTGGTTGTGACTGCGGGCATATTTGCCTTTGAGCCACCAGTGTGTGGCTTGCTGGTTACCGGTTCCCCTGAATCCTGGTTGGGGCTGTGGCACTATTAACCTTGGAGCAACCTGGTCTTTCATCTGGTATAGAGTGAGCCTCCCTCTGACACCTTCGACCTCAGTTGTGAAGGTTGGTGAGCAAAGCCACTCACCAAAAGGCACCTCACTTCAGTGTGAGGAAGCTTAAGACCTGTAATAAGAGGGGCCACTAGCCATAACAGGGGGACCATATTTGGACTAAGGCTGGTGTTCCTGTGACAGTACGGTGTGAAAGGGAGCCAACAAGGCCCAGCTGGGGGTGTGTCATTACCCTTATACTTGGGAGTGCATTGGGATGTGGCTGTGATCGCACTTTAACGCAATAAATTGATCCAGAATTCCGTCGGGGGAAAAAACCCACACAAAGTAAATACAATCTGCGTAAGACAAGGAAACTACTAGATGCAGATGGCTTGCAGAGTAAGGAGACGGGCATTTCTAAGGATAATAACAAGAAGAATGCCAAGAAGACTGTCCTCTCTGGACAAGGAACAATTACTGACTCCTTCCCCTCTGATTCCCATACCGGAAATTAATTCCATGATTGAGAAATCAGTACTGCCGGGTGTTGGCGGAGGAGACCCTATAAGTTCCTCAAACTATGATGACATTGATAATAATTCATTGTTAGAATTATGCCTGAGCATACAGAGAGGGATGACTCCACGGATCCCCAGGCTGTCCGAAGACATTGGTTGGACCCAGGGAAATAATCTATTGGCCTCACCTGTTAGCGCTCAGGTTCATTCCCTACAAGTAGATTGTCTGCCTCCCCCAAAATGGTAATGGTCTCCATGGAAGATGCGCCAGACACAGAGGAAGAAGATTTTACCTCTCTGTTCCCGGGGACAAATGAAATAGCAGAGATCCAATCTTCAGTGGCTTCCCTACAATTTGCCCTAAAGATACTGCTCCAAATGACAGGGCACATTCTAGCAAACACTAATTCACTGACTACGGTTCGGGTACATGCAAATGCTGAGAAAGTGGAAGCTGAAGTTGATCTCTCTGAAGCCATTGTTATTGCAGACGAGATTAATAATATTCATGACTCAGCAGAGGAGAGCAATAACATTCAAGATAATGAAGCCTCTGTAATTATGGACCAGAGTAAAGTAGTCTTCTACTCCCGAAAGCAGCGTAAAAAGGCAAGGAAGGCCCAAAAGACCAGGAAAACCATTGCGCAGGAGTTGGTGGAGGGATATTCAGCATTAGTTGGTAATCGCTCAAAGAAAGCCAAAAAAAGGGCGGCCAGAGCGAAGAAAAATAATAGCTCTGGAGATGGTTGTTTGACCAGCTGGCTGATAACCTATCAAGAAAGGAAAGAGCGGCCAGAAGAGGCGGATCGACTAGGGAAGAACTAAATGAGGGTAGAGGAAGGACGGATACCCACCACAGAAGAAATAGAAGAACAGGTCGCATAGTGGGAGCAATTTGAGAGTGAAGTTCAAATTGAGGAAGCAAGACCAGCTCTGAGCCCTGAGCAACCTTTCCTACCCCTGCATACCATTAATGGAGTCAGTAATCCACCAATGAAATTGGGAAAGGCTGAGACTGATATCTCAGACAATAGGATCTGTCTGATTAAGAACCTTTATAAGGACGATAAACGTAGATAGCTGCCCTGCTCTGAGTTTCTGATCCGATTGCATTCTGTACCTGAACTTCGTGTTCTGAAGTCTGACGACTTCCAGTTTGTGGAGCCACTGAAAAGCCCGAATCCCTGTGTCTCCGCTCTCCATTGTAAATTCATATCGACTGCCCAGATGATCAGGAGATTTCGGGATGAATTGTGGGCAGTGGATGTTGAAATCGACGGACCTGAAGTTTAATTTACCCCAGTTCCGAATACAAGGATGTAAAGGGTCCGGCTAAAGTGGTGGACTGTCCCATTGTACCCAAGGGAAAGAAGGTGGAAGTGGCAGATGTCCAACTTGTGTTAAAATGGCTGGCGGAATCCCTACCGGAGGTGCTAACTAAGCGTTGAAATCTATCATTACTATCCTGGAACTGCAGAGGGTTTGCACACCTTTTGACACAGAGGGTTCAGTAAATTTCGTTATAAAAGCATAGTCACATTTGTCTTCAAGAGACTTGAGCAATGGACACCCTGATGCCAGATGGCTATGTGAACTATCAATCTTTTGCTAAACGGGCTGACAAAGACCCTTTGGAGGGCTGCTGATAGGGGTGGCTAGCTTTTTGACTTCAAGACGGATTTCTAGAGAGTAATTTGATGGCAGTAGAGGTTCTATATGGTCCCAAGGAAAAAGAGGAAAAATTATTGTTGGTAAATTTATATAATCCTCCCCAAACATTGTTAAGTGATGCACTGCAAGAAGCTCTCCATGAGCTACTAGCCTCTTGGTCAATTAGTTCTGGAAACACCTTGGTGGTTGTTGTGGGTGACTTTAATTGCCACATGGCTGGTGAGGTAGGGAGCTATCCACAGAATCCAAAGTCAAGGGAGAAACGCTCACTGACTCATACCAAAATTGATAAGGAGGGGCTGAGATGGCTCCATTTGTTTGTAGAATGGGATTTAGAAATGCTGAGCGGCTATACTTGGAGTGTTCATCCCGGTAGGCATACGTGGTCCAATGGGTCTTCTTTTAGTACACAAGATTATATATTTATGTGTCCAAAAATGCTACTGGGTGTTGAGGATATGATAGTCACTCGAAATAAGTGGAGTGACCACTCAGCACTTCTGTGTGTGCTAAGTATTCCATAGGGAGACCCTGAGAAAAGTAATCTGGGCACAGTATGTGTTGGTAAAGCAGGAACAAGTATAAGGTGGTCTGCCAAGAAGATAAATCTAGCAGCTGATGCCCTTGCAATTGAGAAATGGTTGAATTTACCAGATTTTAAAAGCATGTCTATTGATCTTATAGAAAACTGGATTACTGTTTTTTCTAGCAAGCATGCAACTGCCCCTACAAGGCAGATGATTAGACCTGAAGGCAAGATGCCACCTTTTATAAAAAGATTAGAGATGCTAAGAGAGACCTTAGAAGGGACCTGCGTGTCTGCAAGAATAAGTTGGGTCCTGTAGAGGAACTAGGGGTGGCCATTAGGAAAATCAAAAATAAATATAAAGCTCTTATTAAGAACATACGATTTGCAAAAAGAATACAGACCCATCAGAAATATGTACAAACCAGCTGCGCTAAAAATACTTGCAGCATTTGGTCTCTGCTAGGTGAAGCTAGGGCGACTGTTAAGGGACAACTGGTCAATCCTATAAATGCAGCAGAATGGGAAATATGCTTGGGGAATTTAAATGTTATTACGTTGACTGAGGAGAGTTATCCTCTAAAAGCTATAATACCAACCGTACCCTTTGATATATCTTATACGGTCATAATTAGTAAAATAAAGACTCTAAAATCTTCTAGAGCTCCGGGTCCCAATGGTCTGGCGAACATAGTAATCAAATGTCAGCCCGAATTATGGGCCGGTCTCTGGCCATTCGGTTTGAAAAAATAATGGCAAAGGGGAAGATGCATAGCTCTTGGCAGACTGCCGTGTTGATCCCCGTCTTTAAAAAAGGAAATCAGCTCGACCCGAACAATTATAGATTACTGTCTATGCTGGATATGCCAGGCAAATTATTTGCGTCCCTTCTACTTAATGAGCTGCAGATATGGGTAGACAAGGCTAACATTTTGCCTAAATTCCAATGTGGCTTCAGAAGAGGCTACTCAACCTCCCACAATCTTATGGTCATGAATCTACTGAGATCTAGGGCCCGTAGAAGGGATGAACCGCCGTTGTATGCACTATATATTGACTTCAAAGCGGCCTTTGACTCCGTCCCTAGAGATAGGTTATGGTCTAAATTAGCCTCCCTGGGTTGTCCTGCGGGCCTTTTGCATTACCTAAGATTGCTCCACTTTAACACCTCAGTAAGGTTGAAACTAGATCAAGAGGGTCATTTGACTAGAAAAGTGCAGCAGAATAGGGGGGTTAAACATGGTTGCGTCACCGCCCCTCTGGTGTATAACCTTTATGTGCATGACATTCCGGTGGCTATAGATGCTGTTAACAATTGTCCTCCAAAAATTGGGGAGGCTGTCTGTTCTGTTTTGGCATATGCAGATGATTTGGTCATCTTTGATTATACCATTAGCGGACTGCGTCGATCTGCCACGGCACTTTGGGAATATGCCTCTTGTAATGGTCGCACCATCAACCTGGATAAAACCAAGGTGTTGAGATTCACCAGCAAAAGAGTCTCTCGGGTCAATCTCATGGTGGGCAATGTCAAGATCTCTTACGCGCCACTATATCGCTATTTGGGAGTAGACTTTGAGCACAGTGGTGAATATGTGGCGTGTAAACATTCCTGCATTATGCGCGCAGCGCAAGTAACAGCTTTAACTGCCAGTTTCACAAACAAGCAGGGAGACTTTACATTATGGGGCACGCGCCAACTATATATGCAAGTACTCACCCCCGTGATGACCTATGGCCTAGAAGCACTGTCCGACATAGATCTTGGATGGCTACAGGTCATCAAGGGGACATTTTGGTGGTGTGTCCTCGGTTTAGCACTGGGAGTCCCTATGGCCATTATTCGCCTAGAATTGGGGGTGCCCTCGCTCTATGCCTCTATCATGAAAAAGAGACTAGGGTTTTTTCTGAAGATGTGTAGTGGAATAGATAATCCTCTACTAACTACTGTATATCAGGAATTATGTAAGAAACAGAACCCCTGCTCTCCACTTGCTAAGATGACAAAATATCTAGCGGACATTGGCTGGGCCTGGCGCGGAAGGGTGTACTCAACTCTGGTACAGAATGCATTGAATAAGCGTGTTGAAATGTGGGATTAGTTAGAGAACTTTGCCCACCTCAACACACTGAAAGGTTACCAGTTTGTACAATATAGGTTATATTCTTTCATGAAATCACAGGCTTATCTCAATTTTTGCCCCTCCAAAAGGTTGAGACGCTTTATACTGCTACTCAGGATGGACCAGCTTTCAACCTTGATGGTCAAGGGTATTAGAGAGCATAGCCCAAGGGACCAACGGATATGTAAGGTATGTAAAGCAGATAATGAACTAGAAACAGCTAGACATTTATTAACCCAATGTGGTGGTATGGTAGATATAATCCACCAGCACATTGGGGCTTATACCCATGATTTGTCAACAATCAATGACTTAACCTTTTGGCACCACTGCATAAACTCCGAGAGCCTGCGAACATTAACAGCCTTTTATAACATCTGGTTAAGGATTGAAGAGAGGTTGGGTATCAAGATCTGAATAGCATTCGGGAAGTCATGCGTGATATATCTTATTATAGATTCACGTTTATGCCATGTGAAGTGGTAAATTATGGTTTTAACTGCCAATTGATTAGAGGTTGAATATACTCTTGCCCTGATTCTCAAGTTGGTTTCTTCAGTACATCAATCAGTGATGTTCAGTGTTCTGCTGTGCTGTTGATTGTTGCTTTTTATCTTTATTATTCCTCATGCTCATTTATCTTTATGCTTATTTGTACAAACAAGGTGGAAGATAAATGTGGGTGTGTTTGTTGATTATTTGCTTTTTTATGTACATCAATGTCACTTTATATGCTCAGATTTACACTCCTGTTCTTCTATCGGTATTCGATTTTCCCATAATTCAATTTTCCAATCATTATAAACGTCATATTGGAATGTGATATGTATTTATTAGGATTGCTTGTTAAATGTATTTTTAGGAACTAATGTATGTTTTAAGCTATTTGCTTTTAGGTATTTTTTACCATATGTATATGTTAAATTTAGATTATGTGTAAAGTGTATTAATGTAAACTGTATCACATTAAATAAATTAATTAAATAGTCCCTTTCCACAATACTTGTGGGACATTCCGTCCTTCGGGACGGGACCGGAGCACTTTTGTAAAAAGCATAAAAAATTGCACATTTTTGTCCTTTTATTTTTACGCAGAGATACCACACGTAGACGTAACCCTGCCTTCCTGAGCTCCATCCGGCGCATCGCCCTTCAGTCCTTTTCTATCGCCAGGGAGATTCCCAAGCAGGCGCCACAGTTAGCTCAGGTGGATGGAAAAAAAACCTTACTGGAATACATTCTTAAGGCTAGCCTGACCAAACTGGGCATCAGCCCGCGAGCTCAGGTCCAAGCAGTAATGCTTACAAAAAGCTGATGGCGAAGGCCACGTAGCCGCCTTAGCGATTGTTTCCCAGGGAACATACTTTTGGAAGACAACAGCAGCCGCTTTGCCACATACAAGATGGGCATGGATGCCCTTCGGAGTTTGAAGGCCCTGAATGTTATAGGCTTCAGAAATGCAGGAGGCAATCCAGTGGGAGATATTTGCCTTTGAAGCAGGTTTCCCCTTCGGGTCTCCGAATGTGACACAGAGTTGTGAGGAGCCCCCGAGCTCACTTGTTCTGTCGAGGTAAAACTTCAGGGCTCGACTGAAATCCAAGTTGTGGAAGACTCTCTTGGCATCTGAGGCTGGATTCGGAAAAAAGACAGGTAATGAGATCGATTGATTCAAATGAAAATCTGTAACCACTTTAGGCAGTAAAGACGGATGGGTGCGGAGCACAACCTTATCCTTATGGAAGGTGAGGAACGGATGTTCCACAGACAGAGCTTGAAGCTCACTTACTCGCGTCGCCGATGTCACTGCGATCAAAAAGCCAACCTTCCAAAAAAGTTATTTGAGATCATTAGTGGCCATGGGTTCAAATGGTTTATAGCATAAGGCGGTGAGGACCACATTCAAATCACATTGGGATTGAGGATTGCGCACTGGTGGGAAAAGAAGAAATAGATCCGCAAAATGCCTTTTAATTACTGGATTAGTGAAAGAAAAGGAACAGCTGTCAGTAGAGATATATATGATATGATATGGCATTTATAACATGCCTATATACAAGTGTTCGAAGGTGCGACGAGGCAGGGGAAGGGGAACAAAGGGAAGACGGAGACAATTATCCTACTAGGCCAGGTGAACATTGAGATTGCGCAAGTGCAGGGGAGGGGGGGAACGGGAAAAGTGTGAGGGGAAAGGGGGTGGGGCAGTGCAGTAGATAGGATAACATTAAAATAAATTCTAACAAATGAATACAGTAAATAAGAGGTGCAGCCGGGTGGTGGAAAGTGCTGAGGTAAGTGCAGACATCAGGTGTCAGGTGCTGGAAGGGGGCTGTAAGGACACAGAGAACAGCCCCAGAGTGCAGGGGGCAGTGCAGGTGTGCGGCTGGCGGGGATGGGACCTGTGCTCGAGAATACAGGGTAGCCAGGTGGCCAGTGCAGTTTCAGCCAGGAGTTCAGCAGGGGAGAGGAGGAGAGAAAACAGAAGCAGAGAGTAAGGTCTTGGGGTGCTTCTGGAACCGGAGATGGTTCTCCTCAAGTTTCAGTGAGGCAGGGAGGCTGTTCCAGAGGGAGGCCCCAGCCGAGGAAAGAGATCTACCACCAACTTGTTGCTTGGAGAAGCGACTGACCCTGAGGGAGTTGGAGGCGGATGAGCGAAGGGCTCAAGAAGGAAGATATTTATGAAGAGAGAGTTGAAGATATTGAGGTCCAAAGCTCCAGAAGGCCTTGTGGACAATGCAGAGGGTTTTGAACTTAATCCTTGCAGCCAGTGCAGAGATTTCAGTCCTGAGAGATACGATCCCTGGGCTTGAGACCAAGGACAAGTCTTGCAGTCCTGTTTTGGATGAGTTGCTGAAGGGGCGGAGTGTACATGCAGGCAGATTTATAAAGAGTCTGTTGCAATAGTCCAGCCTAGAGAGAACCAGAGCTCTGGAGACAGTGAGCGTCTGGGGAAGGAGAAGAAAGGAAGAATACCTCTGAGGAGGTGCAGCTGGAAGTTTGACTTCTTAGAGATGTCAGAGATATGAGGAGAGAAGGAGAGTGTGGAGTCGAAGATGACCCCAAGGTTTGTAGCCTCAGAGGTGGGAGCAGGAGGAGGGCCAAAAGAGGCCGGTCAGAGAGTGACAGGAAAGGAGGGTGCAGGTGTGCCGATGAGGAGAATCTCAGTCTTACTGGCATTAAGGCAGAGATCATTGGCGGCACACCCCTCCTGGATAGCAGACAGACAATCAGAGATGGGAGAAGGAGAAGAGGTGGCTGAAGGGAGCCTGAAAATTAGTTGAGCGCCATCCGCATAGCACTGAAAGTTGTGGCAGAGAGCAGCAATGCGGTGGGCAAGAAGTGCCATGTATTGGTTGAACAGCCAGGGAGGGAGGTTAGACCCCTGGGGAACAGCAGAGGTAGAGCTAGAGGAATGGAAGGACCCAAGTTGGACCTGGGAGGGTCGATCGGAGAGGAAAGCAGTCAGCCAAACCAGGGCCTGATCAGTGATACCCAGGTTATCACGGAGCCGGAGATAGGCCACAATAGCAGACAAGTAAGTCGTGCAAGACAAGACATGAATGCCAAAGCTGCGAGGTGAGATATGAACGAAAGAAGAGTGTCAATCGTAGCGTGCCTGGGATCGAGCCGTTTTGGTAAACACCAGTGGAAAACAACGGAGCCACTTGCTCCTATATTAAGATCTCGTAGAAGGTTTTCTGGCCACTTGGATAATGCTATTGTCCTCAGACAAGTTTAACTGTGCTAAAATTCTGAATTTAGGCACCAGGCCGCCAAGCAGAACGATTGTGGGGAGCGGTGCCACATCTGGTGATCACACTGGTGAAGCAGGTCGGGAATCAATGGCAATCTGAACGGAGGAAGAATCGACAGATGCTAAAGTTCTGAGAACCAGAATCTGGCTGGCCACCAAGGAGCTACGAACAGGAGAGTGCAGTTCGATGTATTCCAGAGCTTGCAAAGTGACTGATGAACCAGAGGTAGTGGCGGGAAAGCATAGGCCTTCATGTTGTGCCAAGGAATCTCTAGAGCGTCCCCTAGGGAGGAGACTCCGAGACCGTTCCTGGATGCATATAGAGCAAGTTTCCTGTTTGTAAAAGTGGCAAAAAGGTCCACTTCTGGAGGGCCCCATTGGCGAAAAATGGTAGAGAGAACATCCATGTTCAGTTCCCACTTGTAACTGGCTGCTGAGTGAGTCTGGAGTTACATTGATGTGACCCGGAATGTGTACA
Organism: Ambystoma mexicanum; assembly: GCF_040938575.1. NCBI lineage: Eukaryota > Metazoa > Chordata > Amphibia > Caudata > Ambystomatidae > Ambystoma > Ambystoma mexicanum. Next base: position 876,208,882 of record NC_090936.1, read on the forward strand.
GCCAGCAGCCAAATGTCGTGCTGGATGGCCCATTCTGAAATCTGTATGGCTAGGTCCACAAGGGGAGGTGACTTGGTGCCACTCTGCTTGTTGATGTAAAATATCGCCACAGAATTGTCCGTGCAAATACGGTCCACCTTGTTCGCGAGGGACGGTTGAAAAGCTTTGAGCGCCAGAAAAAGAGCCAGGCGTTCCAGATAATTGATATGAAACTGCCTGTCCTGAGGTGTCCACAGATCGAATACCTTGAGATGACCCAGCGTCGCGCCCCATCCCAAAAGGGCAGAGCCCGTGGTAACCATCACTTGTGGGCCGGGTCCTGAAAGGAGGCCCCCATGGAAAGGTTGTTGGTCGAGGACCACCATAGTAGATCCGACATCAGGCAGGATGGAACTGGAACATATTGGAATCTGAGTCCGAAGCCTAAGACCAAGATCTCCGAAGAGCCAGCTGAGTACGCCTCATCTTCAGACGTGCAAGAGGAAGGGCTAGCATACAAGAAGCCATGAGGCCCAGGAGTCTCTGAAACCACCAAGCCGTCATGTGCGAAGACTAGAGGAAGAGCTCACACGTGGTGCATGGATCCGCAATTCTGTCCGCCATTAGTACACCCTGGTATTAACCGTATTCCAATGGAAACCCAGGAAAATCAGGTCTTGGGAGACCGTCGTGGAAGATTTCCGCCAGTTCACAGACAGCACAAGGTGGAACAGGAGCTGGAGGAGACTGGAGATTGTTCAATGCCGCCTGTGGGCAAGGACCGCGTAGGAGCCAGTTATCCAATACAGATATACATGAACGCCCTGTAGCCGGAGGAAAGCTGCGATGACCGACAGCATCTTCGTAAAGACACACAGCGCCAAGCTGAGACCAAAAAGGAGCACACATAACTGAAAATGTTCCCCTCCCAGAGCGAACCACAGATATTTTCGATGCAGCCTCCATATAAGGATGTGCATGTAAGCGTTCTGAAGGTCCACTACACTGAGCCAGTCGCCCTTCTGAAGAGAGGACTTTATTTGGCAAGATGCAATCATCTTGAATTTCTCTTGGGGAAGAGAAAGATTGAACTGGGAAAGATCCAGGATAGTGTGCAGGCCCGCCTGTTTGGGTTTGGGCACTGTGAACAGACGAGAGAAGAAGCCCTCCCCTTGTTCCCCAAGGGGAACAGGTTCCACCGCCTCGAGGTCTAGAAGTTTCTGTACCTCGGCTCTGAGGGAGGGCGCCCCGATCTGTTTGAAGGGAGGGTTGAAGGGTGAGGTAGAGGGGAGGGGCAAGCGAAAGCCCGCCCGATGGACAAAACCCACCGGTCTTTGATGATGGTCTGCCACGCCTCCAGATGAGATAAGATCGTCCTCCCACCGGAGTTTCGTGCGACCGTCAAAAAATATAATTTTGCTGATTTATCGGCAAGGAGACCCCTGGAGAAGAGGCTGATGGCCGAGAGAAAAAACCACCTTGCCGTTGTTGCTTTCAGCGGGTCTCGCCAACCGGAGCATCAGTTCAGCGCTCACAACGATCCTGAACCCAGAGAAGGATTGAGTCTAGGAACCTGACCTCTGTGTATAAGGGGTCTTAGCTGGAGCTTTCACCAAGACCGATAAGGATTTGGCGGTTTGGGAACTCGCTTTGGTCTTTGTGAGCTCCTCGTCGGAAGAAGAATTAAACAATTCCTTGCCATCAAAAGGAAGGTCCAGCACTTTGTCCTGCACTGCCATGCCTGGCTGGAGGTGTCAACCCCTACCATGAGGCCTCAAGCCGAGTTATCTACGTGGTGTGCCACAGCTTCCAGTAGATCCTGCGCCAGCACTCAGGCATCTGACAAACCGGCTTTAAAGTCATCTAGCCTATCCGCAGGAATGCACTCCTGGAAGTCGGCTAACTATTTCCACAGCCTTAAATTGGCTGCTGCCAGGATGAGCTCGGAGTTCGCTTGACGAAGTTGGAGCACCAAATTGGCAAAGACCTTCTTGCCCAAGGAGCCCAGAAGTTTATCCTCCTTGGATAGGATTTGGAGCGCTGCCGTTGAAGATGCAGAGGCCTGCTTGGACTGTAGGGGGGCCGCTGCCACCACCGTTGAGGACGGGAGCGGACAAGCCGATAAGGCTATCTGCTCAGAGGTGTGAAGCTTGTATCTAGCATCAATTCTCTTGTTGATGTGTAGCCCAGTGTGAGGTTTATCCCAGACCATGTAGGCCTCAGCCAAGACGTCCTTCTGAAGGAACAGGCCCATGCGTTGTTGAGGTGACAGGGTAAAGGCTCCCAAAAGCACCCCCTCCTGAGGAGTGGGGCCTCAGGTACTGGAATGTCAAGGAGGGCCATCATATTGAGGACCCGGTCATGGAATGCCCTCACCGAGTGGGGCTGCCCATCGCTGTCCTGATCCGCTTGAGACTCATCCAACGAGCCGGGAACAGAAGACTGGTCGACCACGCATACCGCCTCAGGTTTTAAAGTGTGTGTTGTCCCGGTCTGCCAGTGTCTTCTCTATAGGAGACAACGGAGGCAGAGGTGGAAGAGATGGAGGAGGTCCAGAAGGAAGTGTTGGAGGGAGTGGCACCACAGGAACCTGCAATGGAACAGCCAAGGCCTAAGGTGGGACATGAGGCTCACAACATTTCCCTGAAAAGACACTTGAAATACGCCTTCATAGAGTCAGAGTGGATAAGCATCCGAAACTACCCAAAAAACTCATGCTCAGCCGAAGGCTTTGGCGCTGGTACAGGCAGAGGCCGCTCGTGAGGAGCATACCCCATGAACGCACGCAAGGAGGATGGTTGACAGGAGGGCCCACCACCAGCCGGATCCACGTAAATCAGTGAAGCAGAAGGTAGCGAGACTGTATGAGGCAGCGGTGTCCGGGCGTGCCAGTCAAGTGAAGGGCGGAACAGATTTTTGTTGTCCACATAGCATGGACAAGGCTGCTCAGCCCCAAAAGGAATGCTCCCAGCACCAGACGGTGTGAACGTTGGTGTAAGAGAGGTATCCAAAATGGCCGCCGTAGACCATAGGGGTTGGGCCGCAATTTTGTCGACACCTGAGGAGAACTGCGGCACGTGTGGAGATGAGGTAATTGTTACCTCAGGGGAGTCAGGGACTTAAGTAACACTTTAGCCTTGATACAAGGATCCTCGGCAGAGCCGGTACCGAGTGGTCTCGGATGTTTACTGGACATCTTGGAACGGCCCCAGAATTAGTCTCAAGTGGGGGGCCCTCAGCAGAGCCGGTAGTGGAGGGGTAATGGTCCATGACCGCCCTCTTTTCCGCTCTACAGAACCGGTACCACCACAACCCTTAGCGTGGGACGGTTGAGGAATATACCCCACCGACAAGACCTTCAAAGAGGATCTCTCAGATCTGTCAGTGCTGACTTTAGCCTCAAAAAGAGGAACCTCAGGTTTTAACCCGGTACGTAAAGCTCCCTCAAGAGGGGCCTCGATCTGTGACTCGGTATGGAAAGCCCCAGAAACTGAGACCTCAGGGCGAACCCTGGTATCCAGAGCCACAGACAAACTGGGCTTAACCTTTGCACCCAAATGGTGAACCTCAGAACATTGTCCGGTACTGGCAGGTCCGCTGTGGGAACCCTCAGAGAAATCTCTGGTACACCTATTAGGCCCTTGGGGCAACTTGGGGAAACCCCTGGCGACAGAGCTAAACGAGCCCCTCCCGGACCTGGAAGACCCCGGGAAGGAGTCCCCTAGTCGGGGCGCCCTAAAAAGTAAAGAACTTACCAGGCGATTCTTCTTTTCATCGATGAAAAGCTGGAAATGAGGTGGAGGAACACGCTGAAACACCTTCTCCCACCGAACAAGAACACAGAGTGCTCGGACGGAGAGGGAGTCACAGTAGAAGCACACATCCCAACGATGTTCAGGACCTAGACACTCCAAGCAAAGAGTGGGGATCCGTCCAAGCGAAACGACGTTCGCATGAAGAACAGGACACGAATCCCAGACGCTGAGGCATAGACGGAGAACTAGATGGCAGAGGAACCAGAGCAGGAAGGAAGAACAAATAATAAAAATTAAAATTCCCAGTGACGCTAGTGCGTCCAGCCCCGACCGTGCGAAGAAAAGGACTGAAGGACTGAATGGCAATGCGCAGGGCGTAGCCCAGGAGGGCGGGGTTACGGCCACGTGCGGTACCCCACGTAAAAATAAAAGAAGGACAACAATTCGCAATTTTTGATGCTTTTTACAAAAGTGTTCCAGTCTCGCCCCGAAGGACGGAATGTCCCACAATAATGGAGGAAAGGGGACGGAACGTAGGAGTAGCCACGACCTTTGACCTTGAGCAGTTTGTCCATCTTTTGGCCATGTCCAGTTTATATTTCAAAATAATAAAATGCAATAAGCGACGGCCTTCAGACGTGCCCACTGAACACTAACCAGCCACTAGCCATGACCTTCAACACAATACTAGGCAGCCTTTAGCTGTGCAGTCTGGATGCTCTAACATATTAATGGGCACTAGAAATGGCCTTTAGCCATGGCCACTGACTACAGTGTTACACATTGCCCACTGTATATTTCAAAACAGTGATGGGCTACTAGGCATGGCTTTTAACCATGCACATTGGTATTTTTGAACACTAACTGGCCACTAGCTCTGGCCTTTGGTGCTGGCCAGTGACCCCAGCCTTTGTCATGGCCAAGTCCACGGCCTAAATTGTTATTAAGGCAATCAGAGTTTTCATGAGCTAACTTATAAATTATGTTATGTCTAATTCCATTATTGATGTAAACCGTTATATACAATGTAATCAGTGTTATGACCAGTGATGGAATCACTGATGTGATCTGTAATGACATCAGTGTTCTCATACAACATGTCATCAGTGAGAGCACATCCACTCTATACTTTAAAACACTTGCAACCAAGACGTTCATAATTCACAAACTGATTTTGTCCGGTTTTGATAGTGCTATTGTTATGTATAAAAGATTGTAGGCTTTGAGAACTCATGTTTTTAGGCAATGCGCAGTGAGATGAACAAGTTACTCTCTTACCTGGTAACGTTCTTTCAATGGGTCCGACAACATATTCCATATCTATGACAGTAATCTCCACAGCTGTGCTGCTTCGGAAAATCTTTCGGTGTCTGCGTCCTGCGTCGATGACGTCGATTTGCCGCCCTCGAGGACCTCCTCCGACGGCCGACGTCACTGGATGTTATAAGTAGGACGCACGTCACCCGTAGCCTCAGTTGTTTTTTCCCAGAACGTGTGGCACCAGTCTTCTGCCAGTCTGACCACACAAAGCCTTGCGGAAACGTAAGCTGCAATCGCATAAGAAATTCTGTAGCGGGGAAGGCAGGGAGGGAGCGAAATGGAATACGTCGTTGGACCATCCCATCGAAAGAACGTTACCAGGTAAGAGAGTAACTTGTTCTTCGAGGGGATTGGGTCCTCCGACGTATTCCATATCTATGACAGACTCTCAAAGCAGTACCAATGCAAGGAGGTGGGAACTGAATTTAGGAAAAGAAATTTAGAATGCCCAATCAAATTGCGGAGCAAAGGATTGCGTTGCCAAAGGCCAGATCCTGCCCATGGATGGAATCGAGGGAGTAGTGACATACAAAAGTATGGACCGAAGCGCAGGTGGCTGCATCACAGATGTTACGAATAGGAACACCCCTCTGTAGGGCAGTAGAGGCAGCCATACCCCTGGTAGAATGGGCCCGCAAGATGACCGGTGGGTCCTTACCCGCCAAGCGGCAACACTCAGAAATAGCCAGAATAATCCAGCGAGACAAAGTCTGCTTAGTCACAGCTTGTCCCAAACGCTTGCCAGCGTAACCAATGAAGAGTTGATTGTCCACTCTGACCCGGGACATGAGTGAAATATAAAAGCTTAAAGCTCTCCTAGGATCAAGCCTATGGAGCTTCTCCTCTTCCTTACCAGGATATGGAGGAGGATGAAAAGCCGGAACAACAACCTTCTGGCCTAAATGAAATTCCGACACCACCTTCAGAAGAAAGGAAGGACGAACTCTAAGGACAACCCCGTCCTCCTGAAATACAGTTAAGGGTAGCTTAACTGAAAGTGCCTGTAACTCGCTCACTCACTCACTCTGCAAGCGGAAGTGACCGCAACCAAAAATACAGTTTTAAGAGTTAACAGTCTCAAAGGGCATGAATGCAAAGGCTCAAACGGAGCACCCATCAGAAACTTGAGGACAAGGTTCAAATCCCAACCGGGCACCTGGAAAGGTGACGGAGGGAACACATTAGTGAGCCCTTTTAGAAACTGAAAAATTAAAGGAATTCTAAAATAAGAACACTCTTCAGACGGGCGCTTAAATATGGACAGCGCCGCAGTTAACCTTTGATGGTACCCACTTGCAGGCCCCTGTGGGCCAAAGAAAGCAAAAAAGACAGAACCATAGGAATGTCACATGAAAAAGGATCCACATTCTTAACCCTGCACCAGTCGCAGAACTTTCTCCAACGGCAGCGGTACAGGGACTTTGTTGCGGACCTTCTGGCCGAAAGCAACACCTCCATCGCGTCTTCAGGGAGGTCCCAATCCTTGTACTTCAACCTTTCAGAAACCAAGCGTGAAGGTTGAGGGATCTGACCTCTGGATGGACAACCTGACCCCCCTCCCGTGAGAGCAGATCGTCTCAGTAGGGAAGATGACATGGAGGGCAGATGGACAAGTCCAGAAGGTCCGGGTACTATGTCCTCTGGGCCCATGCCGGAGCAATGAGGATCATCCGGGAACCGAACCTCCGTAGCACTTGCGGAATGACGGGGACGGAACAAGTTACTTACCTGTAACTGCTGTTCTCCAGCATGGGTCTGGCGTGGATTCACATGCTCATGAATATTCCCCGTCGTCAGGCTGGGAATCCTCGGTAAAGAAAACATCAGTATCAGTTTTGTTTCTGATCTGTCTTTCTTAGTAGTAATTAATCACTAATCACTGATCTCTGGGTCATACTGCCCCCAGCCAATGACTGCCCTCTCCCTAAGCCCCGCCTCTGGCAGCCATCCTCAGATTTGGTAGCATGCCAAGTGGCAGTATGACCAAGTGAAGAGCCGCAGAGAGGTAGGTGGGAGGGTTCGCATGTGAATCCATGCCAGACCCATGCTGGAGAACAACAGTTACAGGTCAGTAACTTGTTCCTTCTCCAGAATGGGGTCTGGCATGGATTCACATGCTCATGATTAATAGAATACATAGCAGTATACACATGCACAACCACGGGAGGTGGCAAAGGCTCAACATTAAAGCATTACATCCAAAACTCAACATTAAGCAATTCTTACCTCCTCACCAGGCTCACCTTAGGCGAACAGGTTGCGCAGCACTGCTTGGCCGACCCTGGACTCCTCCCTGGAATCCCGATCGGCGCAGTAGAATTTCGTGAAGGTGTGCGTCGACCTCCACATAGCAGCCCTGCAGATGTCCAGCAAGGGCACACCAGATAGGAACGCTGTGGTAGCTGCGATCGCTCTGGTGGAATGGGCTCTCGGACGGCCAGGCAGCGGTCGGTTTGCCAACCGATGACAGTACATGATACAGCCGGAGAGCCATCTGGAAATGGAAGCCTTCGAGAGAGCCTTCCCCTGATTGACAGGTCCAAAGTTCACAAAAAGTTGTGACGTCTTCCGAAAAAACTTTGTGCGGTCCACGTAGAACTTCAGCGCTCTAGCCACTTCCAGCGAGTGCAAAGTCCTTTCAGCCGGCGACGAAGGCGATGAGAAGAAAACAGGCAACACCAAGGGTTCGTTGAGGTGGAAGTCCGACGGCACCTTGGGCATGAAGGAGGGGTGCGTCCTGAGCACTAGCCTTGTGTCGTGAAAAGTCAAGTACGGGGGCTTGCAGGAAAGGGCCTGGATCTCTCCCACCCGTCGTGCGGAGGTGATGGCCACAAGAAACGCTGTTTTCCACGACAAGAACTTTAACGTAGCTGAGTGCAGAGGCTCGAACGGAGGTCCCATGAGCTTGGTCAGCCCCACGTTGAGCTCCCACGCCGAGGCCGGGGCCTTCACCGGCGGGAACGATCTGAACAGTCCCTTCATGAATTCTTTCACCAGACGATGAGACCACAAAGACGTCCGTCCCGTGGTTCTGGTGTATCGGGAGATCGCAGCAAGATGAATCTTGATGGAAGCGTGCGCCAGTCCAGCCTTGGCCAGCGTCAGCAGGTACGGCAGTACTTAAGGAGCCGTAATCCGTAGAGGGTTAATCTTCTGTGCGTGACACCAGACAGAGAACCTCTTCCATTTGTGTCCGTAGCATTTAAGAGTTGAGGACGCCCTGGCCTTTGCAAGAACCTCTCTGCAGTCGGCCGGTATGTCGTAACCTCCAAACTCTAACGCTGCAGGAGCCAGGCCTGCAAGTTCAGCGACTTCGGGTCATGATGGAGGATGGCGCCTCCTTCCCTGGAGAGAAGATCGGCGTCCACTGGCAGCTTGATTGACGGGGACGCTGACAAGTCCAGAAGGTCCGGGAACCATATCTGCCTCGGCCACGCAGGTGCGACGAGGATCATCCTGCACCGTGACCTCTTGAGCTGGTTGATGAGCCGGATCAGCAGCGGCAATGGAGGGAACGCATATAGGAACAGGCCCTCCCAGGGGAACGAGAAAGCATCGCCCATGCTCCTCGGCTGGGGAAACCTGCTGGCGAACCTCCGACACTTGGAGTTCGTCGCCGTCGCGAACAGATCGATCTGGGGTGTGCCCCACCGTCGGAAGAGGCGGTCCACTAGATCCTGTCGTAGTTCCCACTCGTGGCACGAGCGCAGCTCTCTGCTGAGCGAGTCGGCGATGGTGTTTTTTATCCCTGCCAGATGAAACGGCACCAGAAACATCCCTTGGGCGACGGCCCAATGCCACAGATCCTGAGCCTCCTTGGACAGGGCTGGGGATCTGGTACTGCCCTGCTTCCTGATGTAGAACATGGTGGTGGTGTTGTTGGTGAAGATCCTCGCCACCTTGCCCTTGAGGGACGGAAGAAAGGACCTGAGGCCCAAAACACTGCACGGAGTTCCAGGACGTTGATATGGAGGGACTTATCTGTCGGTAGCCAAAGGCCCCTCGCATGCAGATTTTCGGTGCGCGCTCCCCACCCTTCCAGGGAGGCATCCGTGGTCACTGTCTTCTGGTGGCCCGGAGTCTGGAAGTCCATGCCTGCCGTCATATGCGCGCGGGTGCCCCACCACCGGATCGCTCGTCGGAAGCTCTCGTCGAGTGTGATCCTGTCCTCGAAGCTGCCCGTCGTCTGGATCCAGCGAGCGTCCAGGAACTCCTGTAACGGGCGCATCCGAAGACTGCACAGGCGGATGAGATAAATGCAAGAAGACATCATTCCGAGGAGGGACTTGATGGACTCACCCTGGCCGCGTCCGCCACCAGCATCCGCTGTACCTTGCCCAAGATGGCCCTCGTCCTTTCCTCCGACGGAGAGGCCAGAAGCGCCACTGTGTCGAGCTTCGCTCCCAGAAACAGTGCGTCTTGAGCGGGCACCAGGTGGGACTTGGCGTAGTTTATGGAGAATCCCAGGTCCGTGAGTAGTTGGACGGTCCTCACCGTGTGCTCCGCGGCGTGCTCCTTTGTCTTTGCTCGGATGAGCCAGTCGTCCAGGTAGGGGTAGACGTGGATCCCCTCCAGGCGCAGCCGCGCCGCCACCGGTGCGAGGCACTTGGTGAACACCCTGGGTGCTGACCTCAATCTGAAGGGAAGGGCTCTGAACTGGTAGTGACGCCCTTGGACCACGAATCTGAGAAACTTTCGGTGTCCCTTTAGGATGGGAATATGGAAGTAGGCATCCTCCAAATCCAACGACGACAGAAAATCGCCCTCCTCCAGCTGACCCAGGACGTGCTGGAGGGTGACCATCCGGAACTTCTCTGCCTTGATGAATTTGTTCAGTCGTCGTAGGTCCAGGTTGGGACGCCATCCTCCCGTCTTCTTCTTCACGAGGAAGTATCTTGAGTAAACTCCAGAGCCCCGAAGCCTCTTTGGGATGAGCTCGATGGCGCCTTTCTTGAGCATCGCCTTCACCTCCAAGAGAATTTGAGGGACGTGATGTTCCTTCCTGGCCACGGGGGGGACGCGCGGGCACTTCTTTAGAAACTCGAGCGCGTGACCCTGGGCCAGGGCGTCCAGCACCCAACGGTCGGTGGAGATGGACTCCCACACGCTGACGAAGCTCGCCAGCCGGCCTCCCACCGGGGTGCTTCGGTGGGGGCCCGACCCCACGGCCGGTTCAGTCCTGCTTCGACAAGGCTTTGCCGCCTTGTCCTCCTTGGCGACGACGGCGGGGTCCGCCCGACTTGCCTCGTCCCCTGTAGGCTTCCTGTGATGACGAACGGGCCGCTTGACGATAGGTGGAAAATCCGCCGCCGGAACCTTTGGAGGCACCCTGCTTGCCTCCGCCGCTCCGAAAGGGCAGCCGTCGTTGCTGGAGAACACCAAGAGCCCGGGCCGTCTCCGTGTCCGTCTTGATGGCTTGAAGGGAATAGTCCACTGTTTTCCCAAACAGGTTGCTCCCATCGAACTGCATGTCCAAGACTCTGGTCTGCACGTCCTGACGGAAGTCAGTTGCCTTGAGCCATCCACGCCGTCTAAGGCACACGCCGTTGCCCAACTGGCGAAATCCAGTGTCAGCGATGTCCATCGCTATCATAATGGCGTGGTCCGACGCCACTTCTCCTTCCTGCAAGATCTCTAGGGCCTCCGCCCTCTTGTCGTCTGGTAAGAAGTCCAGCAGAGGGGCGATTTTGTACCACAATTCCCTGGCGTTGGCAGCCTTAATCGTCGTCGCTGCCGATGAGATGACTCTGCGTCCCATCCTGTCCAATTTCTTTCCGTCGCCGTCCAGCGGGGAGGTTGACGTAGAGGCCGAGGCCCCCCCCCCCGCTTTCTTCCTGGCCGCCGCAGAGACGGCCGAGTCCGGGGTCGGCTGTGCCCGAAGGCACAAGTGGGCCGCGTCCGGGACCCGGTACTTCTTCTCATACCGATCCCTTCTCGCAGGAGTTGTGGATGGGTTCTTGAGGAGGGCGAGACCCTCATCCCAGATATCGTCCAGTAGAGGTACAGCGAGGACCGTCTTCCTCTTGGTCTCGCGCCGTTGATAAAGGAAACCTTCCTTCTTCTCTTCCGGGCAGAGCTGGAAAAGCTTGGATGCCCTGGCGATCATGGCATGAAACGATCCAATCTCGTCGGGCGGGGAAGCCCGGGGAGGTGGGGACGACGGGAGATCCTCGTCGTAAACCTCGTCATCTGTGCCCGTCGCAGCTGTGTCAGTCCCCGTATCATCCCCACGGGTCGTGGACAGGGAGGAGGGCTGAGCAGGGAGCGATGGTTGAAAAGGAGGTGGAGGATGAATCCTTCTCTTAGGAGGAGGGCTCCCAGAAGGGCCTGGCTCCGGGTCCCTCGTCGGGAGAGGTTCCCCCGTTGGTGGTAACGGCAATCTCGTCCTCATCTCCGAGCATAAGGACTGTATAGCCAACAAAATGGCCGCCAAGCTGTACTTGCGGCACTGGTTGAGGGGAGTCCGACGGGCGGTCAGGAGCCCCGTCGGCACCCTCAACGTTCTCGTCATCTCCTACGTCGGGGTCCCTCCCGACGGGCTGGTCTTCTTCCACGCCAACGCCGTGGCTTAAGACTTCGATCAGCTCCTCCTCAGAGGTTGAGGCCGAATCCACGACGACCTCCTGCCCCCCCTTTTTCTTCTCCGTCGGAGGTTTCACGGGGGTCCTGTCGATGGGCATGAAAGAGGACTCCCTCCGCGGTGGCAGGGAGACTCTGGGCCCCGAGGTCGCCACCACTGGTGTAGCCTCCACAGGCTGAGCCAGGGCCGCCGCAACTGTCTCGATAGAGGCCTTGGCCGGGTGGAATAAGGCTTTCACCACCTTAGGTGCGCTCACCGCCTTCTCCTTTGGGGGGAGGGTCACCGCCTCGCTCCTCCTCCGATGGGGCCTTCGAGCTTGACCGGGGTCTCTCCAGGAGCTTCGCCAGGTGCTCAGCCTTCCTCTTACCCGAACCAGAGCGTTTGCTCGTGGTTGATGGCGCCGGAGAGGATGCGCCCTGCCTGGCGCCCGTAGAGCCCGACCGTTCGGCGCTCCCGGTGCCAGCGGACTCGCTGTGCTTGGCCTTCTGTTGGACCCCCGTCGCCGGGGGGCCCTCAAAGGTCTTAGAGACCGCTCGGACTTCTTCTCGCCTGACGGGCTCTTCCCTTCCAGCCAGTTGGCGAGACGCATATGGCAGTCATTCTTGGTCCGCTCCGACATATTGCCGCAAAACGCACAGTCCTTCTCCACGTGCGTCTTGTCCTCATGCAGGGAGTAGAGGCAAAGGTAGTGTTCGTCCTCCTTAAAGACATTCTGAAGCTGGCATCCAGGGCAGACCCTGAACAGCTTTCCGGGCGTCGAGCTTCCCTTCTCCTGGGCCATGATCGAGATGGGCCTGAGAAACATCTGGAGTCCCCCAAAAGCGTGGCTCGACGAAATCTTCACCCTTGAGGGGCGTAGAAGAATCCGACACGGGTCCCTGTTGATCGGATAAAGAAACGGTGGAGCTTGAGGCTCTTTTGACTGAAAAAGAGAACATTTTCCTAAGAAAAAGCGCAAAAAAAGCACTAAAGCTCGAGAGCAATAGCACGAGGATCCCAACACTTGAACGTGCGGTAAAAATCTGAAGATGGCTGCCAGAGGCGGGACTTGGGGAGATGGCAGTCATTGGCTGTAGTCAGTATGACGCAGAGATCAGTGATTGGTTACTACTACGAAAGACAGATCAGAAACAAAACTGATACTGATTTTTCTTTACCGAGGATTCCCAGCCTGACGACGGGGAATATTCATGAGCATGTGAATCCATGCCAGACCCCATGCTGGAGAACTTGTGCACCATCTGCTGAATGTGATGAGCCCTCACCTGGGGAGGAAAACACTGCCCCAGGGACATGTCGAGCACTGCTCCGATTTACTGGAACCTCTGAGTTGGCGTCAAGTGGCAATTCAAGTTGAGGGAGAAGTCCAGCCTGAGGAGGGAGTGGCAGGTGACTGACAGATGATCCAGGACTTGCTCGGGAGTGCGCGTCCTGATCAACCAATCGTCCAGGTAGGGGTAGACGTGAATTCCCCCTTTCCTGAGATGCGCTGCCACCACTACCATGAGCTTGGTGAAGACCATCAGGGCGGAGGTCAATCCGAACGGCAGGAACCGAAACTGAAAGTGAAAGTCTCCAAACGCGAATCTCAGGTACTTCTTGTGCTTTGGATGGATTGGAACATGAAAATAAGCGTCCTTGAGGTCGAGAGACACCAACCAGTCCTCAAGTTGAAGGGCCTGGAGGACTTGAGAGAGAGTAACCATCTTGAACTTGTCCTTCCTGAGGAGTTTGTTCAAACCGCTTAAGTCCATGATGGGTCTCAATCCCCCGCCTTTCTTGGAAATCAAAAAATAAGGGGAATACCATCCCTTGTTCCTCTCCGCTACAGGCACCAGTTCTCTGGCGCCTTTCTCCAGCAGGGATTGAATTTCCTGCGCAAGGAGCGGATCCGGACTCTTCAAAGAGAGATTCCCTGATGGCTTGTCATGAGGCCTCTGCCGGAAAGGAAGACAGTAGCCGTGGGCTATGATCTCCAGAACCCACACATCTGAAGTAATGGTACGCCACTCTACAAGATGCTGCGCCAGCCTACCCCCAACCGGCGAACCATGGGACATGGCCTCATGACTGAGCTGAAGCGGCTGCAGCGTTGCTTGAGGGCAAAGAGTCAACCGCCCGAGCGGCCTTGGAACCTCGAGTACCTTTTCTTCTACCTCTGGCACTCCTACGGTGGCCCCTTTGACTGGCAGCTCCTCTCGCATTACCAAAGGATGAGTAATAACGAAAGAAACCTCCCCTCCATTGCTGTCCCCTAGGACGAAAAGGCGGAGGCTGTCGAACTGCAGCACCCAATGACTTTGTTGCAGCTTTGGAGGTCTGCAACCTCTCAAGGCTCTCGTCAGCCTTGCTGCCAAAAAGATGTTCACCATCAAAGGGCATGTTGAGGAGCCGGGCCTGCACATCAGGAGCAAACCCTGACTTCCGCAACCACGCAAACCTGCGTATTACGGTGCTCGCCGCCATGGACCAGCTGACGCAATCAGCCATGTCCAAACCTGACTGAACGACCTCACACATGGCATCCTTGCCATCCTGGACCATAGCAAGGAAACCATCCCATTCGTGCCCTTTGGGAATATGTTCAGCCGCTAAGGAAACACAGTTCCACAGAGTGTGCGTGAAACGAGACAAGGCACATAAGGAGTTGGGCCTGAAGCGCCATAGCCCCTGAAGAAAACGCTTTCTTCGCCCAACCATCAAAATGCTTGTCGTCCCCATCAGGAGGGATGGTAAGATACGACGCCTGCTTTCCTGGGGCTGTAGCCGCCTGCACCACCAAACTCTCCGGAGTGGGGTACTTGCTCAAGTAGCAGGGGTCGCTACTGGCTGGGCGGGATTTTCACGACAAAGACTTGCCCACTGCCGGGAGACTCTCCGGAGCAGTCCAAGCCGCCGCCACCCTCCTCTGTAGAGCCATATGGAACGGCAGTACCGGGTCAGTTGGTGGACCTTGCTCGAGGCTATCCGCAAGGTCGTCCTGAAGAAAATACCCTGGGGGAGCAGACCACCCCAAGTACTTGGTAACCCTAGACATAAGGTGCCGGTACGAGGAGTCGGCATGAGTGCCATGCTCAGGTCGACGAAACTCCACCTCCGGAGAGGTGTCCAGACCACTGGCATCGTGCAGGGACTGACCAGGTCTTCAATTTGGCTATGGCCCGAGAGAATCTGATCTGGCACCGCATCAGAAACCATGCCATCATCATAGCCCTCATCCACCTCTGAAATGTAGATGGCGTTAAGAGGGCACAGAATGGGGAACAAAGCCATGCTTGACCCTGGCCAGAGCCTTTCTGGGGGGTTCCACCGTGCCCTGGGGTACCCCCGTCGAAACAGCCTCGAAAGGCGTCGAGTGAATCGGCTTTGTCACAGAACGCGGCACCGACAGCATCAACAGTGTCGACAGAGGCCTCGAGGTCGGAGCCCCGAGCGTGTCCCTCGAAAGCCTGGGCTCGAAGACATCACAGGTGCACACGGTCTCGAGCGCGTCGAGGACCGGGACCTGGAACGGGCATGATGAGAACGATTCCCGTTGTCCGAGCAGGACCTTTCCCGCAAATCGTGCCGACCACCCGAGCCCGAAGGCGTACGAGGTGTGTCTCTCGACCGATCACGACCGGCCCCACTCGGAGGCGTGGACGGACCAGTGCCCTGCGATTCAAGAATGACTAGCATTTTCTTACCGAAGGAAGCCCATTCCTCTGGCGTCGCATGCTTGGTGGGATAAGCGACCCGCCGAGGGGCGGAGTCTTCGGATGAGGACGGGGACGGCGACCGATGACGGCGCTTCCGGGAGTGCCTCGAAGAGGCAGAGAAGTGGCGGGACCTACTCTGGGACCGAAACCCACTGGACTTCTGACGACGATGCAGAGAGTCGCCCCTCGAATCGTCCGTCGAAAGCCCCGCAGACCTCGACTTCCGTGGCTTGGACACCTTACCTACCGACAGTTTCTTCTTGCACTCCCGCAAGGCTTTGGACTTAAGCGACTAGCAGTCGACAGAATCATCCGTGTCATGGGCCTCATCGACATCTTGGACCCACAGTCCCCGCACTTCTTAAAGCCCGGACGCGGGGTGGAAGACGAGGTAGACCTCAAGTAAGGATAACTTCACAAACGAACAGGTTCGAAGAACCGATAAAGAACAGAAACTCCAAAGAGTCGAGGCGCGCCGAGATCTCCAAAGGGAACACGTTCGCGTAAAAAACGGAACTGAGGCTACGGGTGTCGTGCGTCCTACTTATAACATCCAGTGACGTCGGCCATCGGAGGAGGTCCTCGAGGGCGGCGTATCGACGTCATCGATGCAGGACGCACAAAGATTTTCCGAAGCAGCACAGCTGTGGTGATTACTATCATAGATATGGAATACGTCGCAGGACCCAATCCCCTCGAATAAATGATTTGCCTTGGGCCACACACTTTGGGTAAGCAGCGTGCTCCAAGCCCCTTGTTTTGTGCTCGTCTCTTGGTGACTGTTGTGATACATCACACAACCCCAACTAACCACATTTAAGCAGCACTGAAACAGGAATAAAATGATTGGCAGCAAGAATAACATATGCCCAGGTACTTTCTAGCGAGAATCAAAAGCTGACACATTATATATATGATACATGACTCACCGTAATCGTATTTCTGATGCTTGTGTCTGCTTAGATTCACATGCTGTGCATAGGCCGACATCTAGTGGAAGCTGCAGAGTATTACAGTTTGTTTTTTTAAACTCAAAAATGGGCGTCGACACAGGGCGTGCCAGTAATACTATCCCTAGCGTGACGTCCACTGTACCCATGATCCCTCACGCGTGTAAGACCCTCAGATTGTATTTTTTCTGACATGAGGTAGTATGAGGAGAAGCGTGAGTACAGATGATCCAAGCAGATATAAAGAAAGGTAAGACTACAAGCATCCATGCGCCTTCTCTCAGAGGGGACGAAGGGTGGGTCGCATGTGAATCTAAGGAGATACAAGCATCAGAAATATGATTACGGTGAGTAATGTATCCCTTCTGAGGCTTGTGGAATCTGCTTAGATCACATGCTGTGCATAGATTAGCGAGCAGTACCTGAAGAAGGAGGTGGGATGTGAGAAGGTCATGAGCAAATAAATGTCTTAGAACTGCTTGTCCTACTTGGGCATCCATCTTGGAATGGGTGTCAATGCAGCAGTGCTGAGTAAAAGTGTGAATAGAGCTCCAAGTAGCTGCTTTGCAAATGGTGTCAAGGGGTACATTTGCAATGAAAGCCAGAGTGGCCCCAATGCCTCTTATAGAGTGAGCCCTAGGCGTGAAAGGCAGAGTTTTTTCAGAAAGTGAGTAACACAGCTGGATACAGTTAATAATCCACTTAGAGATGGCACCTTTAGAGACGGTATCCCCCTCTCTGCCTGTAGCTACGGAGACAAACAGCTGATCTGTTTTCCTTAGCGGTCTGGTCTTGTTTATATAGTAGAGGACCACCCTACGCACATCTAGTGTGTGTAGTTTCACCTCAGCCGAGCTTTGTGGGTCTTGGAAGAAAGCCGGAAGCTCGATGGACTGGTTCACGTGGAATTTTGAAATAAACTTAGGTGAGAACCTAGGGTGTGTGCGCAAAACCAGTTTATCTTTATGGACGGTAAAGAAGGGATCTTGCACTGACAGAGCCTGAATTTGTGCATGGGCTCGAATGGGGGGCCCATGAGCTTGGATAGCACCACATTAAGGTCCCATCCTGGTGGTGGGTTTGAAATAGGAGGGTGAAGTCTCTTTACTCCTTCCATGAAGGCTTTAACTACTGGTACTTTCCACCACGACACCTTGTAATGGGAAGTAGTGTATGCCGACAGAGCTGCCAGGTGTACCTTCAGTGAGTTAAAAACCAGTCCTGCATCCAGCAGGTGCATCATGTATGTAACAATAGTGGAAGGAGTGCAATCAACTGGGTTGATATGTTTATTCTGGCACCAGATAACGAATCTCTTCCATTTGTCAAAGTAGCAGTGCCTTGTGTTTGGTTTCCTAGATTCTTTTAGGATGTCCATACACCTCTGTGGTAAATTGAGATGTCCGAACTCTATGACCTCAGGAGCCATGCTACCAGGTTCATTGAGTTGGGTTGAGGATGTACTGTTTGACCTTGGTGCTGAGACAGTAGGTTGTACCAGGCCGGAGGAAGTTTTATCGGTTCGCACACGGCTAATCTGCGTAAGTGTGGGAACCACGGTTGTCTCGCCCACATGGGAGCAACCAGGATGAGAGTCATTGACGCTCTGTTCATCTTGTTGACCACCTTCCTGATGAGAGGAGTTGGTGGAAAAGCGTACGCAAACATTCCTGACCAGTTCATCCACAGGGCGTTCCTGGTTGGGGGAACCTGGATGCAAATCCTGGGCATTGTCTGTTTTCGCTTGTGGCAAATAGGTCTACAGTGGGGAAACCCCATTGAGAGAAGATATCTTCTACAACTTCTCTGTGTAGACACCATTCATGTTCTTCTGGGAGGGGGTCTCTGCTTAGAGCATCCGCTAGAGAATTGAGATCCCCTGGAACATGTTGCGATGACAGGAAGATGTGCCCATATCCAAATTTTTTGGGCAAGCTTGGACAGATTTGGCGAACGAGTCCCTCCTTGCTTGTTGAGGTAAAATATGGCTGTAGTGCTGTCCGTCCGGATTTGCACTGACAGATTTAGCAGGTAGAGCTCAAACGCTTGAAGCGCTCTGAATACTGCCAGAAGCTCTAGCAGGTTGATGTGATTCTTGGCCACTGAGTGAGACCAGAGACCCTGAGCTGTGTGGTGGAGATGGTGAGCTCCCCACCCTGTCAGGCATGCATCGGTTGTGACTACCGCCTGTATCTCGGGATCGTAAAAGGGTTTGCCCTTGGACAGATTTTCTCTTGTCCACCAGTTTAGGCTTTGTGCAAGTGTTGGTGAAACGACCACCAGATCGTCCTACTGACCACTTGCCTGAGACCACTGTTTTGCCAACCATTCCTGCATGGGACGCATGCGCAGGCGCACGTGGGGGACCAGGTAAATACATGACGCCATCATGCCCAGCAACCGCATTGCTTTGCGTACCGTTATCTGTCGACCGGACTGATATTGTGGAATTTGCAGCAGTATATTCCGAATTCTTTCCTCGGAAGGAAAGGTCAACCCCTCTCGAGTGTCTAGGATAGCTCCTAGGAACTGTTTGGAGGTGCTTGGCATCAGACTTGACTTTTTCTCGTTTATTGAGAAGCCCAATTCGAAGAGGAGGTTGATTGTCCTTTGAATATTTGTTCTGCAAATTACTGGGGTCTCCCCCGTGATGAGCCAGTCGTCCAGGTAAGGGTACACCGGGATTGTCTCCCTGCGTAGGTGTGCTGCCGCCACCGCCAGTACCTTGGTGAATACCCTTGGAGCCGAAGCTATCCCGAAGGGCAGTACCTTGAACTGGTAGTGTCGACTGTCCACCTTGAAGCGCAAGTATTTTCTGTGCGCTGGGAACATGGAAATATGAAAATAGGCATCTTTCATGTCCAATGTTGCCATGTAATCCCCCTTTTTTAGGAGGGGGATTACCTCTTGGAGAGTAGTCATGCAACATTTTTGGGGCTTGACACTTGTTTGCAGGCCGTAAATCCAATACTGGGCGCATTGTCAAATCTTTTTTTGGCACAAGGAAGTAAGTTGAATAAATACCCTTGTTTACCTGGTGTCCTGGGAAGAGTTCTATCGCGTCCTTTGCTAGCAGATTGACGATCTCCTCGAGGATGTATTCTTTGTCGTGGAGGATGGTTCTGGGGACGCTCTAACAGTTCTATGCAGTACCCAGCAGATACTGTGGACAGCACCCATCTGTCTGATGTGATCCCTTCCCAAACTTGGGTGAAGTTGGAAATGCGTCCCCCTACTGGTGTTGCATGGGAAGGGACCCTGAACTGAGCGTCACTGTTTTGGTGGAGGCGTGCCGCCTCCTTTACTGGGGCTGCCTCTACCCTTACCACGTCCTCTTTTATTACCCCAGCCGTAACCCTGGGTAGACTGTTGGTTATTATTGTTCCATGGTGTACCCTGTCACTGGGAATAGTTAGATCCTCTCTGGGAATTTTGGCCGCGTGGGCGACGAAAATTGCCATTCCCTCTCCGATTAGGGGGTTTGTTGGTTAGTTGGCCTAGGGATTTGAGTGTCTCATATTAGTCCTTGGCATTTTTCAGTGCGTCCTCGACCGCCTTACCAAACAACAGATCCGGCTCCACGGGTTTATCTAACAAAGATGCTTGGGTTTCAGCTTTGAATCCAGACTGCCGTAACCAAGCGTGTCTCTTGATGACAGTTCCTTCTGCTATCAATCTACCGGCGTTATCCGCGGCATCAAAGGTTGCTTTTAAAATGCAACCGGACACAGCTCTTCCCTCCGCCACAACTCGTGTCAACTGGCTCTTTAAGGGTTCTGGGGCAGAGTCTATGAGTGCCGCGACTTCTTCCCACTGATGGCAGTTGTAGCTGGCCAACAGAGTTTTGGAGTTGGCAATCCTTGCCTGGTAGGCGGAAGTGGAGGCTACTTTCTTGCCCAAACCATACAGTTTCTTGCTCTCCTTGTCGGGAGGAGCTTCGGACGATGACAAAGGTGTTCCAGCCCTCTTACGGGTGTTAGTAACAACCAGGGAGTCCGGTTTCAGATGCCCCCTTATATACAGTGGGTCTAATTGGGCTGCCCAGAAAAGTTTCTCAATCCTGGGGTTCACTGCCATAGTGAGGTTAGGATTTAACAGTGAAGGGTCTATTCTTCTCTGAATAGACTTAAGGATAGGGATGGCCTGAGCAACAGGCCTCCTTTCTCCCACTAACTCTTCTGCGAAGTCTCTCTCCTCTTGAGCACCCTGGGTGTCAATGTGGAAATGTTCTGTCGCTCGGGACAGAACTTCATTCAGGAGAGGCTGATTGTCGACAGGGGAGTCGGTAATCGGGGGTTCTTTCTCTACCGGGGAATCTACTCTGTAGGTCTCGGGGTCTTCCTCTTCCTCTTCTTGGTCCTCATCATCCCCATAGTAGCCCGTACCAGTTTGCTCTTCCAACATGCCCAAATCTGGATCCTCACAAAAGGATGCATCCCCTTGATATTGGGAGTAGGGCTGTATATAGAAGGGGTCCGAAGACCGTGTTGGGGCTTCAAACCGGGACTTCTTACTTGGAGGTATTGGATCCTTAGAGCCTGAGGGTGCTGACCCGTTGGGAGTATAGGAGAGAAAGTGTTCAGGGTTTTTTGTGTACAAATCTGCCAATGAAGACATCCTTGGCATAACCCTGTCTATGTCATCACTAGACCATTCTCTAGAACTGGGAATGATCCTTTCTGGGGATTTCTCCGCCTTATCCTGACTAGACTTACTGGTTTTAGCAGGTGTCCTTGGGATAACAGAGGACTGGGACTTTTCTGTCTGTTTATGAGGAGTGGGAAGTTTTTGAGGTGTGTGAGGAGGCTGAGACTGCTTCCTCTGTTGCTTTCCCCCCTCCCCGTGGGCGGAAGAGTGTTTTCCCTGTTTTTTCGGCCCTCCGGAGCCTTCCGATGCCTGGCGTCGAGGTTCGGGGGTAGTGTCGCTATCTTTAGAACGTGGATGTAGGGACTCGGGAGCCGCCGTTACGCGGTCTGCGGGCGCCGACTCCTGGAGTGCGGTCTAGGGATGGAAGTCGGCTTCATCTTCAGACAATCGAACTTCCGTTACCTTGGGGAGCGAGGCACTCTTGGCAACAGTGGATGATTGCCTGGAGTCATGCGGCAATCTAGATCGAGAACGTCCAGAGGACACCAATTCGGACCTTTCTCTATATGCCTCTTTCCGAGAACTCGACGTGCGCGTCAAGTCTTGGTTGGACTTCATGTGCTTTGTGGAAGTGCTGTGGGTAGCGCTTGTGTCGCTGGGGGTCTTCCCCACAGCCGCCCTCCCGGACGACCTTCCGAGGTCGGGGACTTGCGCTCGGCTGTCTCCTGACGCCACGTTGCCCTCGCCGTCTGAAAGCACGGCGTCGCTGCCATCGCTGAAGGCGCCCTCCGCTGCCATGGCCTCCTGACGCCTGGCGTGGTGGGCCCAACGCTTGATCGAACGGTCTTTAAGTGTTTTCAGTTTAAACCTACTACACGCTCTGCAGTTCGCCTCGGGGTGGTCCCTCGGCAGGCAGAGATTGCATGTGGAGTGCCTGTCGACCCAAGGGTACTTGCAGTTGCACTTGGGGCAGAATTGGAAAAGGGTACCCTCCATACGCATCTTGTGGCAGCGGGCTAGTAAGTGTTGGAATATATAAGAATGTACCCATATACCAAACGAGTGTAGAGTATGTCCACCGCCCACTCTCCCTACTTGCAGGGCTGAGGCCAGAGGCCTTCCAAGGCCCGGGCCGAGGCCGGAGGCCTTCCGAGGCCCAAATCCGTCGTGCAGCTGTTGACGGTCGAATTCTTCTCCGGGCCGGCGTCGAGTGTGGAAGTTCGGTGACTCGGCGTTGGGGTGGAGAAATGGGTAAATATAACAATATTTAGCAAAAGTATGGCTAAGGCCAGGGAACTCCTCAAAATGCTTCCGACCAGTATGGCGGAAAAAAACAATCTGAGGGTCCTACACGCGTGAGGGATCATGGGTACAGTGGACGTCACACTAGGGATAGTATTACTGGCACGCCCTGTGTCGACGCCCATTTTAGAGTTTCGAAAAACAAACTTTAATACTCCGCAGCTTCCACTAGATGTCGGCCTATGCACAGCATGAGATCTAAGCAGATTCCACAAGCCTCAGAAATATATATGCAGTAAGTGAGCATATATTTTAAAGTGAAATATACAAATGTATTTCATTTGACCTTCCCCTTAGAAGAAGGTGCCCAAGACAAAATAGCATTGGACTTTAAAAAAAAGTAATGAACACCAGAAAAATAACATGATCAAGGAAATGTTCCAATCGATATGCTGGCAAAGTATAAAAAGTGCTCCCTTTTTAAACCCAGCAATCTGTAGTGAAATATTCCATGGAAAATAAAACCCCAATACGAAACAAGTGCCTGTGGTCTTGTAAGTGTTTGCACTGGGAACATGACAACCTGAGTAAAATCCTGGTAGCCAAATACTTGAGCAAGCTTGCGAACCTCAAAAGAAAAACCAAGGGGTTGCGTCCGCCCACTGAAAAAAATGTTACGTTGTCCACCCACATGTGTCCTTTACTGGTGCCCTGAAAAGCAGCCACAATCAGGGGAAAATAACTGCACCAGGGTCCTGGATTGCAAACTCTCTTGCCACATTGTGGGCAAATACTCATGACTGACTTGCCCTCTCATAATTTCCCCTCCTCGCCCCCATGTCTGGCTTTCAACAATACTCTGCTTTATAAAGCAACTTGAAAAGTACAAATACCATAGTGTCTCTCAAATATATAAATCCTTCTCGAACTATGCTAGGCAAAAAGTGTACAATTGTGGCAGTGTTCCCTCATCTTGACTGTGAGACTACAAATACCGCAATGCAATTCACCACAAGTCAAATAAATTGTCTCAGAGTGTAAAACGTTCAAGTACTGACAGTAGCACATTATTCAGATGCCCATTCGTTCGCCCATCCATGCAGTAACCGTGACTGACCCTGCTTGGCTTCAAAGCGGGAACGACACTGCTTAGCTTCAAAGCAAGGAAAGGGCCTGCCTGTTTCTCTAAGTGGTCTTGTAACTTTGGCTCATTGATCGGGCAACATGGCCTGGGAAGGCTGGCCCCTTTCTCACTTTGAAGTCAAGCAGGTTCTGTCAGGTTACTGCATGGATGGGAGACCTGGATGGCAATCATCGCACTGGCTAGTGCTTTTTCACCCCTGACGTCACTATAGCTGTCAAAATACCTTAAAAACAAAAAAAAACTGTAACCACGGGCACAGAACTACTCGTACCCGTGGCTATCCATAGTCCTTTGTAGCTGTGAATATCTGTGCCAGCTGCCCCCAGGCCCCAGATGGCCTCATCACCTCTCATGCCCTCTCACTTTCCCCCACAACACGCAGTGTTTCTGTGACGCAGTTTGCGTTGAGAGGTCGGCTATTCAAAGATATAGCCGAGGCTGCAAAAAGCTTTATGTTGCAAACTTAGTCCCTAGACCCCTTCCAACTCCCCAATTTCACTTGGTGCCATCTAGCCAACCCCCCCAACCCCCACCTCTAGCCTGATGGCATTTGCATGTTTTTGACATGCAAATGGATTTTTTCCTGAGTTTCATTTTCCCATATCCTCGACTATAGCCGCCATTATCTCTCGCATCAAGAGAAAAACAAGATGGCAGCTGTTTCATTTCTAACAACACCCTGTTTTGGGTATATAGCCATCTATTTTTGAGAAGTGGGCTCCCCGTTCTCCATCAAATATTTAAATAACTACTGCACGGAGTAAGCCAAACCACTCATGGATCGCAAGTAAATGCTTTGTTCCCAAGTTGTTTCAGACCTGGTCCAAATCTGTCCACCGGTTTGGGCTGTGCACTTGGCAAAAATTGACCTTTTGCAAAATCAATGGGAAGTAGGCTGCACTTTTGGAAAAAGAAATGTTTTATCTTCTTAATAACTTTCTCATTTTTAACAAATCTTTACAAAACTTTGCAGTCTGGGGGGTGGGGTGAGGCGTGAGTCTTTAATCACCTTTGAAATTTCGGCCAAATCTGTTACTCGAATCAAAAGTTATTAACGACAGAATTCTGAGGGGTTCCTATGGGAGTCCGACTCACTTTAACTATATATAATTTTATGACATACATTACTCACTGTAATCGTATTTCTGATGCCTGTATCTGCTTAGATTCACATGCTGTGCATAGGCCGACATCTAGTGGTTTTAGCAGAGTTATTCCATGATTTGTTTTCGAAATGGGACATCGACTAGTAATACTATCCCTAGTGTGACATCCACTGTACCCATGGTCCTTCAAGCATTGAGGTCCCTCAGATTGTTTTGTTTCTGACATGAGGATGCATGTAATACAGCAAGAGTTTGTACCAGATGCAGCAGATGTAATGACGCAACAGCGAAAGAGCAAGAAAACATCTATGCACCTTCGACTCCATAAGGGGAGGAAGGGTGGGCGCATGTGAATCCAAGCAGATAGAAGCATTAGAAATACGATTATGGTGAGTAATGTATGCTTTTTGAGGCTTGTGCATCTGCTTAGATCACATACTATGCATAGATTAGAGTGTAGTATCTGGAGAAGGAGGTGGGTTGAGAGAAGGTAGAGCAGCAAATAGATGTTTTAGCACCGCTTGTCCCACCTGTGAATCTGCTTTAGAATATGTTTCAATACAGTAGTGCTGAGTAAAAGTATGTATAGAACTCCAAGTAGCTGCTTTGCAAATAGCATCTAGGGGGACGTTTGCAATAAATGCTAGAGTAGCTCCTGTACCTCTGGTAGAGTGAGCTCTCAGTGTGAAAGGTAGGGTCTTCTTTGATAGAGAATAACACAGCTGTATGCACTTGACTATCCATTTGGAGATGGCGTTTTATGAAATGGGATAACCTTACCTATCAGGTGCTATGAAAACAAAGAGCTGGTTTGTTTTCCATAGAGGTTTTGTTTTGTTTACATAGTAGAAGACTGCCCCCTTACATTTAGTGTATGGAGGCTACTCTCGGCTGAGTTAGATGGATTTTGCAAAAATGTTGGTAGTTCAATAGATTGGTTGACATGGAACTTGGATATGAATTTCAGTGAAAACCTAGGATGTGTTCCAAGGTCCTTGTGGATTACAAAGAAATGGTCTTGTAAAGACAATGCCTGTAGCTCACTAAGCTTTCATATTGTGGCGATTGCTACTGGAGAAGCAGTCTTGCAGGTTATGTGTTTGAGGCTGGCTTTGCGCATAGGCTCAAAGGGCAGACCCACAAGCTTTGAGAGCACAACATTTAGATCCCAAACCAGTGGAGGGTTAGAAATGGAAGGATATAGTCTTTTTACTCCCCCCCCCATGAAAGCTTTGATAACGGGAACTTTCCACCAAGACACCTTGTTCTGCGAACTGGTGTACGCAGACATAGCTGCCAGGTGTTCCTTGATGGGGTTAACTAGGCCAGAGTCTAGTAGGTAAAACATGTAGTGTAGAATGATGGATGGTGAACAGCAACATGAATTTAAGGATTGTGATTGGCACCATATTACAAACCTTTTCCACTTTTTGAAGTAACAGTGTCTGTTGTTGCGTTTCCGTGCCTCCTTTAGGATATCCATACACCTTTGAGGAAGGTTTAAGTGCCCAAACTCTAGGTTTCATAGACTGAGGATGTGGATGGAGTGTTGTGCTAGGAGAGCATGTTGTAGGGGCACGGAAGCTTGATTGGTTTGCATACCGCCAGTTGGAGCAGCTGTGGAAACCATGGGTGTCTTGCCCACATTGAAGCCATCAGGGCTAGCGTGGCTTGTACCTGGTGCATTTCGTGCACTATCCTGCTGAGGAGCGGTGTCAGGGGAAAAGGGTAGGCAAATTTCCTTGACCATCTCATCCACAGGGCGTTCCCCTTGGACTGTGTATTGTGAAACCTGGATGCAAAGTCTGGGCATTGTGCGTTTTGGCTTGTGGCGAACAAGTCTAAAGGAGGAGAACACCAACGAGAGAAGATTTAGTCTAGAATATGCCTGTTGAGTTGCCACTCGTGCTCCTCGGGTAGAGGATTGCTGCTCAGATTATCTGCTAGAGCATTGAGTTCCCCTGGAATGTGTTGTGATACTAGCAACACGTTCCGCTTGAGTGCCCAGTTCCACATTTTTTAGGATCGCTTGGACAGACTTGGAGAGTGTGTGCCTCCCTGCTTGTTTAGCTAACAATGGCAGTGTTGCCGTCTGTGAGAACTTGCACTGTTTGACCTACTAGATGCTGCTGAAAAGCCTGCAGAGTCTTGAGAACTGCCAGAAGTTCTAGCAGGTTGATGTTTTTGGCTGTGGTGGTTGTCCACTGGCCGTGAGCTGTGTGGTAAAGGTAATGGGCCCCCATTCAGAGAGGAGTGAGGCGTCTGTAGTTGGTATCGCTCTAACTGGTGGATTGCGAAAGGGTTTTCTTTTTAGCCGGTTGTCCCTGGACCACCAGCAAAGAGCCTGTACTGAGGTTTAGCGAAACAACCACTAGATCGTCCCAATGACCGCTTGCCTGAGACCATTGTTTTGCTAACCACTCCTGCATTGGGCGCATGCGCAGCCGCGTGTGTGGAACTAGGTAAATGCATGATGCCATCATTTCCAGCCGGTGCATTTTCTTGTGTACGGTTATCTGGCGACTAGCTAGTTAGTGAGGTATTTGCAACAGCATGTTTTGAACTCTTTAGTTTGAGAGGAAGACTAGCCCCACGTTTGTTTTTATGATTGCTCCCAGGAATTGCTTTGTTTGACTGGGTACAAGACTTGATTTTTTCTTTTTGATGGAGAATCCCATTTGGAACAGAAGGTTGACTGTTATTTGGGTGTTAGATGCACATTTTAGGGGACTCCCCTGTTATTAGCCAGTCGTCCAAATAAGGGTACACTAGGATGGACGCTCTGTGTAGGTGCACCGGTACCACTGCTAGTACTTTTGTGAATACCCTTCGGGCTGAGGCAATGCCTAAAGGGAGGACCTTGAACAGGTAGTGTTCTCCAGCAATCTGGAAGCACAGATACTTTCTGTGCGCTGGGAACATTGAAATATGAAACTATGCATCTTTCATGTCCAATGTTGCCATGTAATCCCCCTGTTGTAAGAGAAGAATTACCTCCTGAAGTGGTCATGCAAAATATTTGAGGCTTGACATACGTGTTCGCTGGGCGCATGTCTAGTACCGGGTGCATTGTTAGGTCTTTGGCACGTTGAATAAATACCCTTGTTTACCTGGTTTACTGGGAGGATTTCTATGGAGTCCTTTTCCAACATGGATGTCACTGGGGGAAAGCCCCTACTTGTCTGAGGTGATCTCCCTCCAATTCGTGGGTGAATTGTGAGATGCAACCTCCTACTGGAGTGGCATGGGAGGGGAAATGGAGCGGGGCGTCATTGATTGGGTGACGTGGAGTCTCTGGCTTTTGTAGCCTCTTTGAAAATTGGAGAAGGACTGTCCTTGTGAGGTGCCCCATGATGTTGATTGGCTACCTTGACTATAATTGGATGAGCGCTGTGGGCCTTGCCCGCGGAACCGTCTTCTGTTAAGACGCCTATGAACAAACAGTTTGTTAGACAATTGCCCAAGAGATTTCAGTGTGTCATTCTTCTTTGGCACTTTTAAGTGCATCCTCGACCGCCTTAACAAACAGGCATTTGGTTCAATGGGCATGTTGGGCAACGTGGCCTGTGTTTTAAGCTTAAAGCCTGACATTGATTAAGCGGTGTGGCGCTTAATCAATGTGCCTTTGGCTATGATGCAGCCTGCATTGTCAGCAGCATCCAGGTTGTTTTTTAGATTGCAGTTGGCTAACTGCTTAACCTCAGACACAGTGTTTAGGAGCTGTGACTTTAGAGGCTCTGTGACTGCCTCATCTTGTTGTAGTTCGTCCCACTTATGGCAGCCGTAGCTAGCCAAAATGGTGGCATTATTGGCTATTCTTGCCTGGTAGGTAGTGGAGGAAGTCACCGTTCTGCCAAAGGTGTATATCAGCTTGCTTTCCTTATCTGGGCAGCCTCAGCAGATGCTAGAGTTGTGCCCGCCCCTTTTCTTCTAGTGGTGACAACCAAGGAGTCAGGTTTCAAATGACCCCTGATGTATAGCGGGTCGGTAGGGGCCGGCCTGAACACTTTCTCAATGCGAGGGTTGTCTGCCCTCATAAGGTTTGGTGTCAGAAGTGAAGGCTGAATGCGCCTTTGAATAGATTGCAGGAGGGGACTAAACTGTGTAGCAGACCTAGTCTCCAAGAATGTCCTCCACAAAGTCTTTGTCAACGTGGGCCTCCTGGGTGTCTATTTCAAAATGTTCAACGGCCTTGAGGAGTAGCTCATTATATTGGAGCAGATTATCGACTGGGGAGTCTGCCACTGGCTGATCTTGTTGGTCTGGTGACTGGATGACGTAGACATCGGCATCTACGTAATATTGGTCTAGGTCTTGGTCATACTGGTCCCCTTGATCTCCCCAGAATTGTAAGAACCAGAGAGGTCTATGAAATATTGATCTTGAGGAGGGGAAGGCACTGTGAGGTGGTCTGGACATAGGCAGAGGTGCAGGGCTGCAAGGTGTGTAGACGTGGCCTTTTGGCATCTGGTTGATCACTTGCTACTTCATTTGGTGGTGGGCCCTGAAGGCTTGAAAGTTCTTCAGGGTGCTGGTCCATGAAGTCCACAAAGAATGCCCTTCTCATCATAAACCTATCAAAGCTCTCTGGGGTCCCCTCAGTTGACTTGGGAAATCCTGAGGTGTAGGAGTGTCCTGTAAGGGTTGAGGCTCCTTGTGATGCATGGCCTTTGAAAGAGTGTATTTAGAGTGGGAAAGGCTGCTATCTGGGGCAGTGGGGGCTAACAGGGCTTGGACGGAAGGGGCGTCGAAGAATTCGTGGATTTCGACTCTTGTTTTTAAGAGTGTGCCCAGCACATGCTTTTTGAGGAGTTCCCTCATCTTGAACTTAGTGGAGGGGGCTGCCGATGCGCCTTTCGACACATGCTTTTCAGTGTGTAAAAGGTGGTCTGTTTTAGGCACGTTGTCAGAAACTGACTTGGCGTCCACCGGGTGCAGTTTGTTTGTTTGTTTTTGTTTATTTATTTGTTTGGTAATGCGCACCAAACACTTAGGTAGACGGGTGCAACAGAAAACAAGAAATCTTATAACTTAGTTACAGTACAAGGCAGCAATACATAGAACAAGTTACTGCAAGAGGAACAAGATACAAAATACATCAAATACATAGCAGTATCTTTGGTAAGTCAAGGAAGCATTAACATGAGTATCAGTATATGCACACATACATATACACATATGTATATGCTACCTTACATGTCTACGTCGTGGTATATCCATGGTACATACATATATGACAGAGCAGATAACCATGCGTGCACTGTTAATCAAAGTACAGTGTGATTTGGCAGAAGCAAGGGTCATGTAGGGGCCGGAGAGGTAGAGGTGTAAATCGTCAGTTAGGTGTCATTGGTGAATAGCCAATTGAGTATCTTATGTCTAAATTTAGGGTAGGGCTGTTCTAGTCTGAGGTCAACTGGTAATTTCTTCCAGCATTGTGCAGCTTTTACAGGGAAACTGGTTCCTCCCGCTGTCGAGCGTTTGAACCTGGGAATCTCCAACATAAATGAGTTGGCAGATCTCATGGGACAGGTAACTGTTCTCCTAGTAATTTTATCCACTAGGTATGGAGGTGCTAGGTGATTCAGCCATTTGGACGTAAGGGATGCTGTTTTGAGGAGAATTCGGTCTGTTATTTTCAGCCAGTTAACCTCTTTCCTGAACTCAGTAATATGCTCTCTGTAGGGGATGTTCAACGCTGCCCTCAGGGCGTTATTCTACAGTCTTTGAATTTTGTCTGTGATATATTTGTTGGCTCCTGAGTACAGGGCATTACAATAATCTAATCTTGACATGATAAGAGCATTGGCTAGTGTGATACAGCTAGCACTCGAGAGGTATGGTCTGGAAGTTCTGATGAGTTTGCAAGTATAAGTTGTGGAGGAGGCGAGGGAGTTGACTTGCTTGTTGAGAGTGAGAGAGGAGACCAGATAGTATCCTAAAGTTTTAACTACAGACTAACATTGATAACAACCCTATCAAGGTGATAAGGATGTGTAGTTTGGGCTGAGTTTTTGGATGTTGGCTTCAGAACCTAGGATTAGTAACTGCGTTTTTTCGTCATTCAGGCAGAGGCCATGGGATGCCATCCATGCCTGAATGAGGGTGTAAATCTTGTTCACCAAGGCTGAGTCCGCCTCAAAGTTGCCCGAAAGGGGTATGAGGATCTGTGTGTCATCTGCATAGTTAGTGTAGGTGACACCCAGTCTGTCCAACTTGTCAAACAAAGGCTTGGTGAAGATATTACACATGGTAGGGGAGACGCAGGAACCTTGTGGGACCCCACAGGTTATTTTGATAGGGTCGGCAGAGGCTGAAGTTGAGAAGACTCTCATGGTCCGGTTAGCTAAGAAGGATTGGACCCAAGCTATAGCATCTTTGGTGAAGTTGGTGGCAGATTGGAGGTGGTTGCATAAAACTGCATGATCCACCAAGTCGAACGCTGCCGACAAGTCCAGTAGGAGTAGCAAAGCTATTTTTCCGTTATCCTTTAATTCTTCAATTTGTGTCTCAAGGTCTAGCAGCGCTGTTTCAGTGCCATGTAGTGTCTGTAACAAGATTGCTGGCCTGCTTAATGGAGTCGAGGGCTCGCACGTGGGAGTCTCGCGAATCCCGATCGCCCTCGGCGTCCCTTAGGACACTGACGCTGCCATCACTGGATTCTCCCTCCACTTCAATGGAGGGCTAGGACTGCATGGCATGGGTGGTCCAGCGTTTTGTTCTATGGTTTTTTAAAGTTTGAGTGCAAAAGAGGCTGCAGGATTTGCAGTTAGTTTCGGGGTGGTCCCTTGGAAGACAGTAGGCCCGCAGTCAGTATCCGTCGAGGGAATTGTTTGGTTCATCGTCGACGATGGCTCCATCTGTCGAAAGCGGCAGAAGATGATCTTGTGGCAGGCAATGGGCGGTAAGCAAAAGAATAGTAAGAAGCGCCAGGATTGAACACAGGTTGTGTTGTGTGGAGATATGCTGTAGAGAGATATAACTTTACTGTGGACTACAAGTCTAATTAACCAAGACCCGCCCACTGCCTAGCGTCACCTATATCATCAGTGGCCGCGCACGCACCACGAGAAGTACCAGAAAGTTCTGCTTTGCCACTCTACTCTGAAATTGGATATTTACTGCAGTGCGGTACGACAAGTTTCCTGAATCCCATTTTACCATAATTGCACAGACAGTTGTATGTATATAATAGATCACTTTAGTACTTACATCTAAAATATTGCCCTTTATTTTCTATCCATGTAGCTCTAACTTTACTGTGAGTATACAATTCTAATTACCGGAGCCCCACCAACTTCTCGGCATCACCTATATCATCAGTGGTGTGCACGCACCACGACAAGTACCAGAAAGTACTGCTTTGCTGCTTATTCGCAAAGCAAGCGGCGAGCGGCTCTGCGAGATACTAATGACAGCCCGGCTATGGTTAGGTTTTATTTCTTTGTCTTTTTCCCCAATTACGTTACTCTGTCGGTTAGAAAGCCACTTTTATGCCACCAGCATTGTACACATTGAAATCTAATAAACCGATATTGACAGACATGGCGAAAGGCGCTTCCGACCTAGCACACACTCCAGCCAGACAAACATCGAAAAATTATTGAAGAAAACAAGTGCGATGACCTATTTCGGCTCACAGGAAGAAAACTCCTGGGGTTGACAAGTTCTGCCACCCACGAGCTCTCAAAGATAGAATCTTAAGTGAAATCAGTGACTTTGTGAGCTCGCCAGTGTGCAGTTCTGAATCTGTTTTACTCTCACACTAAGCCAGAGAACGAGAACGTAACAGTTCCCTAATTGCTAGTCGCGGCATGCTTTTGCGACACGCCTCTCGGCACCCCCATTGCTCCGACTGAAAGCTTAGAATCCAACATTGCAGAATTGCCGATCTTCAAAAATACTCATCATTCCAAAAATGTTCCCCAGATAAACACAAAAATCAGTTACGTAAGGTAAATGAACTTCACCAATCAAGTACCCAAAATCGTT
This sequence comes from Ambystoma mexicanum, assembly GCF_040938575.1. NCBI lineage: Eukaryota > Metazoa > Chordata > Amphibia > Caudata > Ambystomatidae > Ambystoma > Ambystoma mexicanum. The sequence continues at coordinate 876,241,235 of NC_090936.1, forward strand.
GCTCATACTATACCCGATACCGTTATGAGCAATAGAGAGGACTTTCTATTCCAGACAAGACACATCATTTATCCAAATCACCTATCATGTTTGGTAATTCGCCAATCGAGTCGTCTGTCCTTCCCTTATCCGTCGTCAATCCTACTCCTCGTAAAGTTATATCTTCATCCAAACGAGGCAGTGAAGTTAGACAAACCAAACTATTAGAAGTAACTATCAGCAATGTACATAACCATGGTAACTTTAACGAGATTATTTGATACACTTGATACAAAATTCACGCATCAAGCTAAATCAATGCAACAAATTGTGGATTGGATCACTCTAGAAACCAGCAAAGGGTGTTCCCACAGCTGTAGATCAGGTTGAAAGACCGCAAATCCCTGGTATGACCAGCCCTATGAATTCCCAGATTCAAAAAGGATCAATCACAACTCTGGAAAAGCTGCTTTACCAGCTTTTGCGCGGCTCATTTGCCCAGTATGGAACAAGTTACTTACCTCTAACTGTTGTTCTCCAGCATGGGTCTGGCATGGATTCACATGCTCATGAATATTGCCCGTCGTCAGGCTGGGAATCCTCGGTAAAGAAAAAATCAGTATCGTTTCTGATCTGTCTGTCTTAGTAGTAACCAATCACTGGTCTCTGGGCCATACTGTCCCCAGCCAATGACTGCCCTCTCCCTAAGCCCCGAAGGTGGGAGGGTTCGCATGTGAATCCATGCCAGACCCATGATGGAGAACAACAGTTACAGGTAAGTAACTTGTTCCTTCTCCAGCATGGGGTCTGGCAAAGATTCACATGCTCATGAATATAAGAATACATAGCAGTACACACATGCACAACCACGGGAGGTGGCAAGGCTCAACATTAAGCATTACATTAAGCATCTCTTACCTCCTCACCATGCTCACCTTAAGCGAAGAGGTTGCACAGCACTGCCTGGCCGACTCTGGACTCCTCCCTGGAATCCCGGTCGACGCAGTAGAATCTAATGAAGGTGTGCGCCGACCTCCACGTAGCAGCCCTGCAGATGTCCAGTAGGGGCACACCAGACAACAACGGCGTGGTAGCATCGATCGCTCTGGTCGAATGGGCTCTCAGACGGCCGGGCAACGGTCGGCTTGCCAACCGATGACAGTTCATGATGCAGCCGGAGAGTCATCTGGAAATGGAAGCCTTCGAGAGAGCCTTCCCTTGGTTCACAGGTCCAAAGTTCACAAACAGCTGTGATGTCTTCCGAAAACTCTTCGTTCGGTCCACGTAGAACTTCAGCGCTCTAGCTACATCCAGCGAGTGCAAAGTCCTCTCGGCCGGCGACGAAGGTGACAGGAAAAAGACTGGTAACACCAAGGGCTCGTTGAGATGGAAGTCCGACGGCACCTTCGGCATGAAGGAGGGGTGCGTCTTCAGCACTACCCTCATCTCATGGAAAGTCAAGTATGGAGGCTTGCAGGATAGGGCCTGAATCTCTCCCACACGTCGTGCAGAGGTGATGGCCAAAAGGAACGCTTTCTTCCACGACAGGAACTTTAACGGAACCGAATGCAAGGGCTCGAATGGCGGGCCCATGAGCCTGGTCAGCACCATGTTGAGCTCCCACGCCGGGGCTGGAGCCTTCATGGGCGGGAACGATCGAAACAGTCCTTTCATAAACCCCTTCACCAGGCGATGAGACCACAGGGACGACCGTCCTGCAGTTCTGGTGTATCGGGAAATCGCTGCCAGATGTATCTTGATGGAAGCATGAGCTAGTCCAGCTTTGGCCAGCGACAGTACAAGTATGGTACACTTGAGGGGCTGTAATCCGTAGATGGTTAATCTTCTGTGCATGGCACCAGACAGAGAACCTCTTCCACTTGTGTCCGTAGCAATTGAGAGTTGAGGACGCCCTGGCCTTTGCAAGAACCTCTCTGCAGTCAGCCGGGATATCGTACCCTCCAAACTAGTGCTGCAGGAGCCAGGCCTGCAAGTTCAGCGACTCTGGGTCGTGATGAAGAATGGCGCCTCCTTCTCTGGAGAGAAGATCTGCGTCCATCAGCAGTTTGACTGGTGGGGACGCTGACAAGTCCAGAAGGTCCGGGAACCATATCTGTCTCGGCCACCTCGGTACAATGAGGATCATCCTGCACTGGGACCTCTTGAGTTGGTTGATGAGCCTGAGCAGCAACGGCAACAGAAGGAATGCATACAGGAACAGCCCGTCCCAGGGGAACGAGAAAGCATCGCCCATGCTCCTCGGCTGGGGGAACCTGCTGGCGAACCTCTGGCACTTGGAGTTCGTCACCGTCACGAACAGGTCGATTTGGAGCTAGCACCATCGCCGAAGAGTTGATCCACTTGATCCTGGCATAGTTCCCACTCGTGGCACAAGCGCAGCTCCCTGCTGAGTGAGTCGGCAATGGTGTTTTTTATCCCTGCTAGATGAAAAGGTACCAGAAACATCCCCTGGGCAACGGCCCAGTGCCACAGATCCTGGGGTTCCTTGGACAGGGCTAGGGATCTGGTTCCTCCATGCTTCCGGATGTAGAACATCATGGTGGTGTTGTCGGTGAAGATTCTCACCACCTTGCTCTTGAGGGACGGGAGGAATGACTTGAGGGCCCAGAATACTGCTCGGAGCTTCAGTATGTTGATGTGGAGCGGCCGCTCCTCCGGAAGCCACAGACCTCTCGCGTGAAGATCTCCGGTGTGCGCTCCCCACCCCTCCAGGGAGGCATCCGTCGTCACCCTTACCTGGTATGCTGGGGTCTGAAAGTCTGTGCCCGCCGCGAGATATGTGCGGGTGCCCCACCATCGAATTGCTTGGCAGAATACTTCGTTGAGCCAGATCTTGTCCTCAAAGCTGCCCGTTGCTTGCATCCAACGGGCGTCGAGGAACTCTTGCAGAGGGCGCATCCGAAGCCTGCACAGGCGCACCAGATAGATGCAAGAGGACATCATCCCGAGAAGGGACTTGATGGACCTCACTCTGGCCACGTCCGTGGCCAGCAGACGCAGTACCTTGCTCAGGACGACCTGTGTTCTTTCCTCCGATGGCGAGGCCAATCACGCCACTGTATCAAGCTTGGCTCCCAGAAACAGCGCGACCTGTGACGGAACCAGGTGGGTTTTGGGGAAGTTGATGGAGAATCCCAGGTCCGTGAGCAGTCGGACGGTCTTTGCTGTGTGTTCGACGGCGAGTTCCCTTGTCCCTGCTCGGATGAGCCGGTTGTCCAGGTAGGGGTAGACGTGGACCCCCTGCAGGCGCAGCCGCGCCTCCACTGGTGCCAGGCACTTGGTGAACACCCTGGGTGCCGACTTCAATCCGAACGGGAGGGCCTTGAACTGGTAGTGCCGCTCTTGGACTACGAACCTGAGAAACTTTCGGTGTCCTTTTAGGATGGGGATGTGAAAGAACGCATCCTCCAAATGCAACGACGATAGGAAGTCGCCTTCCTCCAGCTGGCCCAGCATGTGCTGGAGGGTGACCATCCGGAACTTCTGTGCCTTGATGTATTTGTTTAGCCGACGCATGTCCAGGATGGGACGCCAACCTCCTGTTTTCTTCCTGACTAAGAAGTATCTTGAGTATACTCCGGAGCTCCGGAGCCTCTTTGGGACAAGCTCGATGGCTCCTTTTTTGAGCATCGCCCTTACCTCTAACAGCAGTTGAGGGACGTGGTTTTCCTTCCTGGCCACTGGAGGAATTCGGGGGCACTTCTTTAGAAATTCCAGAGTGTGCCCATGGGCCAGGGCATCCAACACCCAACGGTCGGTGGAGATTGACTCCCACACGCTGACGAACTTCGCCAGCCAGCCTCCCACCGGGGTGCTTTGGTGGGGGCCCGACCCAACGGCTGGTTCAGTCTTGCTTGGAAGCAGCCTTGCCTCCTTGGCCTCCCTGGCAACGACGGCGAGATCCACCTGACTTGCCTCGTCCCCTGTAGACTTCTTGCGACGAGGAGCGGGCCGCCTGACGGTAGGTCGAGGAGCCGCCGCCGAAACCTTTGGAGGCACCTTGCTTGCCTCCGGAGTTCTGAAAGGGCGGGCGCCGTTGCTGCACAACTCCCTAGGCCCGAGCCGTCTCTGCGTCGGTCTTGATGGCCTGCAGCGACTCATCCACTGTCTTTCCAAACAGATTGTTCCCATCGAAGGGCATGTCCAAAACCTTGGCTTGCACGTCCTGGTGGAAATCTGTCGCCTTGAGCCACCCCCGCCGTCGAAGGCAAACGCTGTTGCCCAACTGGCGGAAACCGGTGTTGGCAATGTCCATGGCCACAGTTATGGCGTGGTCAGACGCCACCTCACCCTCCTGTAGGATCGCCAGGGCCTCATCCCTCTTGTTGTCCGGGAGGAAGTCCAACACAGGGGCGATCTTGTACCACAATTCCCTGTCGCAGCGGGCCACAATCGCTTAATTGTCAACGCCGCTGACGAGATGACTCGACGTCCCACGGCATCCAGCTTCTTTCCCTCGCCATCCGGTGAGGAAGTTGAAGATGAAGCCGATGCCCCCCGCCCCCGCTTTCTTCTTAGCCGCTGCTGAGTTGACCGAATCTGGGGTCGGCTGTGCCCTAAGGCACAATGGGGCGGCGTCAGAGACCCGGTACTACTTCTCATACCGGTCCCACTTGGCAGGTGTCGTGGACAGGTTCTTGAGGAGGGCAAGTCCCTCGTCCCAGATGTCATCCAGCAACAGCACCGCAAGGATCGTCTTCCTCTTGGCCTCCCACCGTTGGTAGAGGAAGCCTTCCTTCTTCTCTTCATCCCAGTGAAAAAGCTCATTGCCAGGGATGCCCTGGCAATGATGGCGTGGAAGGAGCCAATCTAGTCGGGCGGGGACGCCACGAGGAATCGGAGATGGGAGGCCAGTGCCGTCGTCATCCGTCCCCGCTGTCGTCATCCGTCCCCGTCGTGGCCGTGTCCGTTCCCGTGTCGTCCCTCGGGACCGGGGAAGGCGACAAAGGCTGAGAAGGCCGTGAGGGCTGAAGGGGCACTGGATGAATTCTCATCCTCTTGTTTGGAGGGCTTCCTGACGGACCCGGTACAGCTGGGTCGTCCATTGGGGAAGGGGCAGTCTCGTCCTTTTCTCCGTGCATAAGGCTTGGATTGCGTCAAAATGACAGCCGAGTTGTCCTGCGGCTTGGGTTGCGATGGGCGTTCTGGGAGCGACTTTTGTTCCTCCTCCACAGGATCCTCGTTGGCGTTGCCACCCTCGCTCTCGTCCCCCTCGTCGGGATTCCTCCCATTGGACCGGGCCTCTTCCAAATTCTCGGTCAGTTCCTCCTTGGAGATTGTGTCCGTGTCCGTAGCGGCCACCACCCCCCCTCTTTTTTTCCACCGGGGTCTTCACGGGGGTCTTCTTGATGGGCTTAAAAGAGGATTCCCTCCGCAGAGGCAGGGAAACTCTGGGCCCAGAGGTTGCCTCCAGTGGGATAGCCTCCACAGGCTTTGCCAGGGCCGCAGCGGCTCCCTCGATAGAGGCCTTAGCCGGGTGAATCAAGGCATTCACCACCTTGGCCGCGCTTAAGGCCTTCACCTTAGGGGGAGGGTCACTGCCTCGCTCCCCTTCGGCCTGATCCTTCGAGATCGACCGGGGCCTCTCCAGAAGCTTAGCCGGGTTCTCGGATTTTCTCTTCCCCGAGCCAGAGCGTTGGCTCGCGGTTGATGGCGTCGGTGAAGGTGTGCCCTGCCTGGCAGCCGAGAAGCCCTACCGTTCGGCACTCCCGGTGCCCGCTGACTCGCAGTGCTTTGCCTTTTGTTCGAAAGAACGTTACCAGGTAAGAAAGTAACTTGTTCTTTGAAGGGATTGGTTCCTCCGACGTATTCCACATTTATGACAGACTCCCAAAGTAGTACCAAGGTATGGAGGAGGGAAAAGCATTTAGAATTTTATAATGCCCAATTAAATTGCAGAATAGAGGACCGCCTTGCCAAAGGCCAAGTCCTGCCCATGGATAGAATACAGGGAGTAGTGTTTTACAAAAGTATGGACAGAGGCCCACGTGGCTGCTTCACAAATGTTACAAATGGGAACACCCCTCTGCAGAGCAGTAGAGGTAGCCACACCTCTAGTAGAATGGGCCTGTAAGCCTACCGGAGGGTCCTTACCAGCCAAGCGGTAACATTCAGAAATTGTCAAGATAATCCATCTAGACAAAGTCTGCTTAGTAAAGGCTTGTCGCAAACACCTTCCAGCGTATCCTACAAAGAGTTGATCGTCCACTCTGACCCGGGACATGCGTGAGATGTAGAAACTTAAAGCTCTCCTAGGATCCAACCTATGGAGCCTCTCCTCTTCCTTACCAGGATGTGGAGGAGGATAGAACGCCGGAAGAATAACCTTCTGGCTTAAATGAAATTCAGACACAACTTTTGGAAGAAAAGAAGGACGAACTCTAAGGACAACCCTGTCCTTATGAAACACTGTGAAAGGTGGCTTAGCAGATAGTACCTGCAACTCACTCACTCTGCGAGCAGAAGTAACAGCAACTAAAAATACAGTTTTAAGGGTCAACAGTCTCAAAGGACAAGAATGTTAAGGCTCAAATGGAGCACCCATTAGGAATTTAAGAACCAGGTTCAAATCCCAACCGGGCACCTGGAAAGGTGACGGTGGGAACACATTAGTGAGCCCTTTCAGAAACTGTGAAATTAAAGGAATCTTAAAATAAGAACACTCCTCAGACGAGCGCTTAAATATGGACAGCACTGCCAGGTAACCTTTAATGGTACTCACTTGCAGGCCCTTGTGGGCTAACAAAAGCAAAGAACCACAGGAATGGCACATGAAAAAGGATCCACATTCTTAACCCTGCACCAGTCGCAGAACTTTCTCCAACGGCAACGGTACAGGGACTTTGTTGCAGGCCTTCTGGCCGAAAGCAACACCTCCATCACGTCTTCAGGGAGGTCCCCAATCCTTATACCTCAGCCTTTCAGAAGCCAAGCATGAAGGTTGAGGGATCTGACCTCTGGATGGAGAACCTGACCCCCTTCCCGTGAGAGCAGATCGTCTCGGTAGGGAAGACGGAGTGGTGGGCAGATGGACATGTCGAGAAGGTCCGGGTACCACGTTCTCCGGGCCCATGCCGGAGCAATGAGGATCATTTGGGAACCAAACCTCAGTAAACTCTGCAGCACTTGCGTACAGCAGTGGGAAGGACCACTCCACTACGAACTCATCCCTAAGGCTCCTCTTGGAAGAAATTCCCGCGAGCAGAATCTTTCGCACATCCGGTTGACACTGGTGGCGAAGAGATCCACTTGAGGGGTCCCCCAAAGGGCAAAGATCTCCAGGAAAATCTCCTGAGCCAGCTCCCACTTGAGAGACCATGCTCTGCCTGCTCAGAGCGTCCGCCACCTCATTTTCGTCTCCGGCCAGATGAACTGCCGAGATTGAAATTTCCTGCTGGATGGCCCAGAACCAGAGCTGCATCGCATCTCTGCACAGAGGGAGAGACCCTGCCCCCCCCTTTGTTGAGGTGGTGCATGGCCACTGTATTGTCCGTCAGAATCAGGACATTCTTCCCCCGCACAGATGGCAGAAAAGCCTTCAGGGCTAGCCTGATGGCCCTCAGCTCCAACAGATTGATATGGAGTCTGGACTCAGATGGAGACCAACTACCGGTGACTGTCAACTCGTTGGCATGAGCTCCCCATCCCGTGAGGGATGCGTCCGTCACGATCGTCACCTCCGGCCAGGGTAGCCAAAATGGAGCCCACTTCATCAGATTGCCTTCAAGGGCCCACCACAGAAGATCCTGGGTGACCAAGGGTGGCACCTGAACGAGATCCGACATCCTGCCGGAGGACCGCGACCACTGCATCTTGAGAGCCCACTACAGAGATCTCATCCGCAGCCTGGCCTTTGGCACCAGGAGAATGCAGGATGCCATGAGGCCTAGCAACCTCAAGAACTCGAACGCGGGGAGACTCTGGACATTTTGAAACTTGTGCACCAGCTGCAGAATGTGATGAGCCCTGACCAGGAGAGGAAAACACTGCTCCCGGGATGTGTCGAGCACTGCTCTGATGTGCTAGAGCCTCTGGGTAGTTGTCAAGTGGGACTTCTTTAAGTTGAGGGAGAAGCCCAGCCTGTGAATGGAGTGGCAGGTGACGGACAGATGATCCAGGACTTGCTCGGGAGAGCGCGCCCTGATCAACCAATTGTACAGGTAGGGGTAGACGTGAATCCCCCCCTTTCCTGAGATATGCTGCCACCACCACCATAACCTTGGTGAAGACCCTCGGGCGGAGGTCAACCCGAACAGCAGCACCCGAAACAAAGTGCAAGTCGCCAACCACGAACTTCAGGTACTTCTTGTGCTTGGGATGAATCGGCACATGAAAGTAAGCGCCCTTGAGGTCGAGAGACACCAACCAGTCCTGAAGTTGAAGGGCCTGGAAGATTTGAGAGAGAGCAACCATCTTGAACTTGTCCTTCCTGAGGAGCTTGTTCAAACCACGCAAGTCTATGATGGGTCTTAATCCCCCGTCTTTTTTCGAAATAAAAAAATATGGGGAATACCATCCCTTGTTCCTCTCCGCTACAGGCTACAGTTCTATGGTGCCTTTCTGCAGCAGGGATTGTATTTCCTGCACAAGGAGCGGATCCGGACTCTTGAAAGAGATTCTCTGGTGGATTGTCGCGAGGCCTCTGCCGGAAAGGAAGACAGTAGCCGTGGGCTATGATCTCCAGAACCTACACATCTGAAGTAATGGCACGCCATTCTACAAGATGCTGCGCCAGCCTTCCGCCAGCCACCGAACCATGGGATATGGCCTCATGACTGAGCTGAAGCGGCTGCGGCAGTGCCTGAGGGCAAAGAGGCAACTGCCCAATCGGCCTTGGCACCTCAACTACCTTGTTTTCCACCTCTTGTACTAACGTTGGCCCCTTTGACTTGCAGATCCCCTCGATTGACCAAAGGAAGAGTAGTAACGAAAGAAACCCCACCCCCCCCCTCCATTGCTGTCCCCTAGGACGAAAAGGCGGAGGTTGGCGAACTGCAGCGCTCAATGACTTTGCTGCAGCTTTGGAGGTCTGCAACCTCTCAAGACTCTCATCAGCCTTGCTGCCAAAAAGATGTTCACCATCAAAGGGCATGTTGAGAAGCCGGGCTTGCACATCCGGAGCAAACCCCGACTTGCGCAGATTTGCGTGGTTGCGGATCACGGCGCTCGCTGCCATGGACCGGCTGACACAGTCTGCCACGTCCAGACCCGATTGAACGGATTCACACATGGCATCCTTGCCATCCTGTACAAGGGCAAGAAAGCCATTCCATTCCTCCCCTTCGTGAATATGTTCAGCCGCTAACGAAACACAATTCCACAGAGTGTGAGTGAAACGTGCTAAGGCACACACGGAGTTGAAGCTTTCAAAGCCATACCCCCTGAAGAAAAGACTTTCTTCGCCCAACCGTCAAAACGTTTGTCGTCCCTATCAGGAGGGATGGTAGGGTACGACGCCTGTTTTGCTGGGGCCGAAGCCGCCTGCACCACCAAACTCTCCGGAGTAGGGTGCATGGACAAGTAGCCGGCGTTGCCACTGGCTGGGCGGTACTTTTTCGGCAACGACTTACCCACTGCCGGGAGACTCTCCGAAGCAGTCCAAACCACCGCCACCCTTCTTTGCAAGGCCATATGGAATGGCAGTACCGGGTCAGTTGGTGGACCTTGGTCCAAGATATCGGTCGGGTCATCCTGCAGAAAATCCACTGGTGGTGCAGACCACCCCAAGTACTCCGTCACCCTCGACATTAGCTGCCGGTATGAAGACCCGCCGGCGTGCATGCCAGGCTCAGGCCGACCAAACAACCTCCGGTGAGGTGTCAAGACCACTGGCGTTGTGCAAAGACTGACGCAGGTCTTCCATCTGGCTATGACCAGATAAAAGTTCGTCAGGAACCTCATCAGGAACCAAACCTTCATCAGACCCTTCGTCCACCTCAGAAATATAATCAAGAGGCTGGAATAAATCCCTGGATGAGTGCACAGAAAAAGTGACAAACACATTTTTCGACTTGGCCAGAGCCGCCTTCTGGGTTTCCACTGGTCTCCGGGGTACCTCCGATAAAGCATCCTCTAAGGGAGTCAAGGGCGTCGACGGAATTGGTGTCGACATCGAGCGTGGTGCCGATGGCTTCAACACAGGCCTCGAGGACGGTGCCCTGAGCGTGTCCTTCGACGGGCGCCGATGGCTTCCTCGGAGGTGGAGCCTTGAGAGAGTCCCTCGACGGACATGGCGCTGATGGCATCAACGTCTGCTTCGAAGACCTTTCAGGCTCCGACGGTCTCGAGGGCGTCGCGGACCGGGACCTGGAGCGGGCATCGCTAGAGCGATCCACCTTGTCCAATAGGGACCTTGAATGCTCCTGATGATCACGCCGACCACCCAAGCCCAAAGGCGTGCGAGCGGTGGCACAAGCACGTTCCCTGCCTGCTTCTTTCGAAGGCGCGGATGGAACTCTACAATTGGAAAATCGCCATCATCACTGTACGAAATACATCATTGGGACAAGCAACCCGCCGACGGGCAGAGTCCTCGGACGAGGACAGGGAAGGCGACCAATGACGGTGCTTCCGCGAGTGCCTCAAAGAGGCAGAGGAATGGCGGGAACCACTCTGGGGCCGAGACCCCCTGGACTTACGCCGACGACACGGAGAGTCGCCTCTCGAATCGTCGGTCGAAAGCCCAGCGGATTTTGATTTTCAGGGCTTAGAAACCCTACCAACAGAAAGCTTCTTCTTCCGCTTTCTCAAGGCCTTCGATGTTAACGACTGGCAATCGTCACAGTCATCCGTGGCGTGGTCCTCACCCAGGCACCAGAGGCAGGCGTTGTGCAGGTCCCTAAGCGACATCTTGGAACCGCAGTCCCGACACTTCTTGAATCCCGACCGTGGGGTAGAAGATGACGAAGACATGATATCTTCACAAACAAACAAGTTCGAAGAACCGATATAATAACTCAGAAGAACCGAGGCGCACCGAGATCTCTGAAGCGAACACGTTCGCAGAAAAAACGGAACTGAGGCTACGGGCGTCGTACGTCCTACTTATAACATACAGTGATGTCGGCTCGACGGAGGCCCTCGAGGACAGTATCGACGTCATTGACGGAGTACACAGAAAATTTTCCGAAGCAGCACAGCTATGGTGATTACCGGTCATAGATGTGGAATATGTCGGAGGAAACAATCCCTTCGAATGGTTGTGTTAAGTGCAATAAAACGCAGATATAGGAACTGGATCAGAGGCAGGAAAGCTAGATTATATCAGTGTGATGGTGAAACTATGCTTAAAACTTTGGCCACTAAGAATTCAGCGGAAGCGTGGGATCTATTAAATCAGGCCACTCATATAACACAGTTCCCAATACAAATAATTGAGTCACGGAACCCCAATCCCCAATGGATAACATTTTGAGAACCTATATGCAAAGCCCCTGTTATCAGTGATCCAGAATACCCTTGCTAGCCTCAAGAATTGGCAAATAATGATCGCAGAAGAAGATATTCAATATTACATTAAAAAAAAGCAAGCAACTCTGGGACCCCAAGACCTGATGGTCTAAACAATGCCATGTTTAAAGCCCACCTAAAGATGTGGTCTACCATTCGCAACAACATTTTTGCAAATATAATACGAAATTGTACCATACCATCCTCATGGTGTCAATCAGTGATTGCCCCCATATTTAAAAAGGTCGATCGCTCCCTGCGATCGAATTATAGAGCAATAGCGCTCTTAAACGCGCCTGGGTAAAGTTTTGCCTGATTTGTTTTAAGGGACTTTAATGAATGGACAAAATCACAGCAAAAACGTGAACGAGTTAAACGGGATTTGTGGCTAGCAATTAAAACACAAGCATATGCTGCCAAACAACCTCTTTATTTGGCCTCTGTCGATTTCCGGGCCACATTCGACTCCATCTCCAGACAGCTGCTAATGAGCAAACTAGACAAAGCAGGCTGCCCGGCTACCTTAAGAACCATTGTTAATTTGTTACATTCAAATACCTGCATACAAATAAGGCTAAACCTTGAAGGGCTTCTCTCCGACCCTATACGAACTTATAGAGGGCTGAAGCAAGGCTGTCTACTTGCTTCAGTCCTCTTTAACTTCTTCATTTCAGACATAAGACTCTTCTGAGCAAGTAATAGCTGAGAAGAACAAATACCAGCTTTATTATACGCGGACAACTTAGTCCTACTCTCAAAAACGGCCATAGGACTGCACAGACTTTTGGATGCCTTAGCAATATATATCCAAATAAATCATGAATTTAGATAAACCTAATGTAATGTGGTGCAGCTCGAAACATGGTGTTGGCACTGAAATGAAATGGACGTTACAAAATATGCAGCTGTAAATGGTCCATCAATATACATATTTGGACATGAACGTAACAAATGATCCACATGACAAAAATATCTTACTCACACTGGGAAGCAAATTAACTACTGCAAAAGCACAAACAAAAATTATCCTTGCAAAATATGGTGCATTTTCCATCTGCCCAGCAGTAACATATTACAACCAAAAAGCAATACCAATACTCCTCTATGGAGCAGAAACCAGGAAGATTGTTCCTGAAAACTATTGGCAGAAAATAGAAGAGTATAGGAAGCAAGTTTTAAATCTCCCCCAGTGTCTTCCTATTGCCTGCCTCAGACATGAACTGTGTTTAATCTCACTAAATGCGCTCCATTTAGCAAATGCATTTTGATTGCCAATGCAGACAATCAGCTCAATAAATTGGCTGCATACATGTTTTCCTCTGAACATCTCTTTGTAAAAAAATGGCAGACTGCCATTATTCAGATACTAGCTAAAGCTGATATACCATTAGATTTACTTTTGCATGACAACTCAAGCCAAAATGAAATTGTATGGAAATGATTGGGTTGCTAAACCAACACAATGCCTAATTCATAAAGATTTCAGCAACCATCCCTTTGATGTGGCGGTTGCAATGGGCTTATCCAAAAGACTTGTGGCCACCATATGGGGGGCTCCTGCGGGCCCGGCCCCGAGTAGATGGAACAATGAGATGGACAGATGTGCGTCCCTGGAAAAACACACATTTTTTTTGATGGTGTGGGGCCAATGCACAGGCACCACATAGCTGAAGCTGCTGGGGTAGACCGGTTGCCGCTGCTGCCACCCCAGATTCTCAACCGGAACTGAGCTCCCCTGTTTCTTCTCAACTCAAACTGTCACGCCCATACGTTCTGTAATGTTCTTTCACCCGCCCTGCTTGTTGGACCGCAACCATACAACTTAATCCTAATTTCTGTTTCCTGTGTTGGCTCTGATCTACTGAACAATATTGCAGTTTATTTGCTTGGTGGGATGGGCATGCCCGTCCTTGTTTGTTGTTAAACAATAAAAATAATATATTTAAAAAAAACAATCCCTTTGATGACATGGCAAGAATATCTGTCGATTTTGTAATAATGAAAAAGAATCAGAAACACTGAGACATCTGATGGTGGATTGCCCAAAACGTTGCACGAATCGACAGAAATTTCTAACCAAACATTTCGAACAACTCAGGATAATCACACCAGAAATACTATGGCATCTCATATTCTCTACTAAACACACTACAGTCCAAATTGCTTCAATTCACTTTATACGATCACTATTATTAGATCAAGATGATCTTATTAATTTCTAAATACATGATAATACTGTAATTGACATAAATATGAGAAAGAACTTTGAGATATTGAAAATGTCAAGAATAACAGTGCCTCTATCTTTATATAGATTATATGAAGCCATGAATACATGGAAAGCAATTGTAGACAATGTAATGTCAATATGATGATTGCCTTGATTAATGTACAAACAAATTCTCACGTCAGTACACCTAACTAAATGTTAAGAAGATTGGTCCATATGGAAATAGAGCTAGAAAATGTATTAAGGCAATATACATGTACTGTTCTAGGAATATTACTCTTTCTTTTCATAATCTATTAGTATTCTTACATTTTCTTTTTTCTTTTATGTACATTTCTTGAATAATGACATTTTAGACACAGTTATGTCTGGTTAGGGTTTTAAATTTCTCATCTAGCTCTTCATTTATTCAAATAGAGTTATTTTGCTTATTTGTGATGAGTACTTATTACATTGACTTGTAAAATGTTTATAAAAAACAGTATTGCATAGAATGTAACATTGAAAAGTTGATTAAATTCAGCTATATCAATACAAAAAAAATAGTAAAAAGTCTACAAGTAAACTCTTTGTTAATCAAAGGCGTCAGCCTGAAGGAACTCTGCAACTAGCGCCCGACTATGAAGTCGGAAAAATGACAATCTGAGGGACCTTGACGCATGAAGGACCATGGGTACATTGGACGTCACACTAGGGATAGTATTACTGACACACCCAGTTGACGTCCCTTTGAGTTTAAAAAACAAATCATGTAATACTCCACGACTACCACTAGATGTCGGCCTATGCATAGCATGTGATCTAAGCAGATCCACAAGCCTCAGAAATATATGTACACAAAAGCCAGAAACTTCCAGCAGAAAGTGCCTGTGTCACACTAAATACACAGCAGCTTAAACACAGACACGTCTGATGTAAATATATTTTATTCAGACAAATGTCTGCACAAAAGAGAAAGCACAGCTATGCGTTTCGTGCCACTCTGTGCCCTTGTTCACACTAAAAGCATACCATCACCACTGTGAATTAAAATGCTTCAGTAACTCTATGGTATGCACCTCAGTAAATAACATAAGTCTTGCAAGTCAGCCATATTTTGAATAGGTCACTGACCACTAGTTGTTACACTTTGTGGCTCAATGCTGTAAACAGTTTTCAAATGCATCAATATACAAATGCTGCACATGTACGCCCTGTGGCCTACAGGCATGTTGCGCTTTATAATTAATAAAATAAATAAAAAGCACGATAACTATATCATTTCATTAGAATTTGTAGCCCACTGACATGCCCTGTCAAAGTTTGAATACAATTCAGAAATACCCAATACAATGCCTATTGCAAACATCCATGAACCTCACAATGTCACACGTATACAATAACAAATAATGGTTACTATGTGGTGCCATAAAGTGCTTGGTGCATTAATGAACCGGATAATCTAGATGGATAAAAGTGTATAAATATAAATGTGGGCTTCTATAAAGTGCGTAGAGCGCATGTCATGTAAAAAAGCAGCAGTGGTAAAGTCTAGATGTAAACAATGAGAACATTTAAAGTACATGGTTCATCATTCAAGTACAAAGCTGCAAAGTGCTTAATGCATATGTAAACCAAATATCAGGCAGAGCCTGGGTGTAAACAATAAGCAGATATAAAGTGCATGGTGCATCATGCAAGTGCAGACTGCATAAAGAGCTTAGTGTATACGTAAACATAAAATGGTATCCAAATACCACAAACAGTAAAAATCTCTAGATTTAATGCCTAATCAACAATAAAGTGCCTATTGCAATTAGCAGGCCTAGGTGACTGGCAAAGTGAATAATATAATAAAAACATAAGGACACTAACAAGACCTCTATTTACCCAAAGGAATACTGGGTGAATACTCAAAATAATATACAATATGTCACTAAGGAAAGGAAAAACAAAAACTATTTCCCATCCCTCTCCTCCCAACTACTAGAAACAAGCATGAATTAAAAACAATCGTGCCCCACTGGGGAGCATAGACTACCTAATGCTGTAAATACTGTACCATTGTCCATAATGTGTTGAACAGTAGATAAGACTGCAAGAACAAATACAAAAGGTAAATCATAAGCAGAGTAAATAAAACCAATCCAGATATTTCTACACACCAATAGAAGTGTGCAGTTCTTCATTCACATTGTGTCCTGATGGAAATTTAGTTTGAAAATCATTAATCCGTTTGGTCTCCAGCTGTCTGAGTTTTATTGTCCCGTCACCTCCACTGGGATGCTTCTTGATATGTGTAACTCCAAAAAATTTAAAAACATTTAACTGTCCGTTATGAAACTCATGGACATGTTTGGCAATGGGATATGAGAAATCCTTGTTCTTAACTGCCAGGACATGATGTAAAATCCTGAGTTTCAATTTGTTAGTAGTACTGCCAATGTACAATTTTTAGCAGGAACAAGTCAGAACATGAAAAACAAACTCAGTATTGCAATTTATGTTACTGTGAACTGAAAAAGTGGTTCCTATTACTGGATGTTTGAACAAAGACATGGATATCGCATAGTCAGACACCTTGTATCTGGTACATTTGTCGAAACTAAATGTATTTTGAGCGAACCAGGTTAATGGTTTGGGGGAAGCAAGACAACTGGACATTAGTTTATCTTTCAGGGATGTTGCTCTATGAAACTTAAGACAGGGACGGCTGGAAGGACCGCGCAAAGACCCTTTATCAGCCCGAGCCACATGCCAATGCTTGAAAATAACATCCCGAATCCTATTGGCACCAGGACCATATGCGAGAATAAGTCTGATATCTTGATTAGGACTACTTGCATTTCAAAAAGCACGTTCCATAGTTATCTGGAGTAAACCCTGGAGACAAAGTGTGTCAAAATCTGAAAGCTCTGAACAATTGCAGTGAAAACGAACAAATTCACCGTAAGGTATTCTGTTAATACACGTCCTGGGATGGTTACTCACTGCCATGAGGGGAAGATTGGAACTGGTGAGCTTACAAAATACAGTGGTGCACAAACCATTGGTCCCTTTCATTGCCTTAACATCAAGGAAAACCAACTCAGTATAACGGTGTTTCGGTGAAACGTACATTGAAATCATTGACATTCAGGAACTTAAATGTCAGGAACTTGACATAGTTCAACCACTCCACCTCGCTGCCCTTCCACAAGATGAACAGGTCATCTATATAGCGTAACCAGTAAGAAAAAGTAGACCCTACATAACTGTGGTTAGATTATCAAAACTCTTTTCTTTAGCATCCTTGATTAAGCACTGTGCCCATCTGTTCTCTTCTGTCCGTCCTTGTGATCTGTGCACTGAGGCCTACAGGCGTGAAGTTCTCTATAAAAATGAAAACTAAATGAATAAATCAGTATACCTCTCATTCACGGGTTCCACACTGCATTATGTTCCCACCATCCCATGGTCAGATTGGCATACAAGGGGGCAAAAATAGCCCCAACACAGTACCTCTGACTTGGTGGTAGAACGAGCCATTAAAAAGACAATCATTGTGATTAAAACAAAAATCCATCATTTCAATAATCATCTCAGTATGACGGAGATAACTCAAAGACCTTGTGTCGAGAAAAGATGTACAGGCTGCTAAACCAATGTGATGGTCAATTGACGTATATAATGAAACAACATCAAGAGTAGCCAGGAGCATCCCCTCTTCCCACAGTATCCCATCAACCTGGGACAAAAAATCTTCAGTACCGCTTATGCAGGATGGCAGGGTAGAGACCAATGATTTTTATGTCTCATCAATGGACTTAGTCATATTTTCTAGAATGAAGCCGTAGAGTGTAACAATTGGTCTCCCGGGTGGTCTGTGGAGTGACTTGTGCAATTTGGGAAGGAAATAGATAGTAGGGATAACAGGAGGACAGGGTAACTAGAACTGTGCCATTTCCTTGTGCAGAATATCAAGATCCAACCCCTTTTCTAACAAAATTGAAAGGTTATTAGCGCTATTGGGAAAAGGGTTATGGTCTAATCTGATATAACAACTTCGATCCACGAGTTGTCTGTTGGCCTCACAGATATAACCATTACGATCCATGAAGACAGTATTTGAACCCTTATCAGAGGGCTTGATGACAATGTCAGCAAGATGCTATAGTTCTTGTAAAGTATTTTCTGTTTAATGGTCAGATTGTACCACAAGTTTGAATTAGTATGTCTCATACTCTTGAAATCTGCTATAACTAAATCTTGATAAGCTACCAAACAGCCAATAGGCATTAGTGGATTGAATCTGGATTTTAATTGGATCGTGCTACCCTGGACCCATCTGTATTGATACCAAATTCGGACAGGTGCAGATTGGTCTTATCCACAGTCATATCTGCCAACTCGGCCCCATATTCATCAGGGCAGGCACACCAATAATCGCCACATCAGTTCGCCCTTGACGACTAGATCTAGACATCTCTTTTTTGGTATTAGAAGAAAATATTTCATCAATTTTAACTTTCAAATAGATTGATCAAAATCCAATCTAGTTTGGGTAGAGTAAAAATGTGTCATGGGACAAACATTCAAGCCCATCTATAAGAGTTCATGTTGTTCCCGAGTTAGAATGCGTTTTTACAGGTTGACCACTTGCATAGATGTATCACTACTCATTTCTTGCTACTATTTCCAGAGCCTGTTTGCCGTTAGGTTTTTCTGTTTCCTGAATTTTCTCCCCCGTCCCCCTCTTCGAGGTTTCCATTTCTTGGCGTTTGATTCCAGCCTCTGACTCTTCCTCTGCCGCTGCCCCTTGCATCCTTGCACGGAGCTGCATCTCTTCTAAAAAATTCAATCTTGTTGGAGGTACCTCGTTATCACTAGAGGAAGCATCAAATTCGGCTGACGTCCCTTCCACGGATGTTATGGTGGAAGTACTATTATTTTTAACCTGTTGTCTTAAAGAATCAATTATTTTGACAAAGGTGTACACTCGTCCGGAATCATAGCCCATCTTTTGTCAAGCAAAAATGTACGTTTCTTGTTGTGCTTAATGTCCTCTTCATAGGGCACAAATGCTGTTTCAATTCTGTCCCTCCATTGTTTTCCTGCCTCAGTGATCTCAATACTTTTCAATTTCTTTTCTGTCTCTTCAATATGTTCTAAGATTTTGCCTTGATTCAATTTGGCAAATTTCTCTAATGAGGTCAGGAATTTATCTCAACATTGAAAGGGTCCTGGTCATCGAATAATGGCGTGATCAGAATGCAAAGACCCTGTGTCATAAGACCTACATCCAAATATTTCTGCAGGGAGTGCTCCTCCCATCACTTGGAAATTTCATTTTTTGTAATTTCTCTAACTGCTTGAATAATGAAGTCTCAATATTGTAATTGCTAGTATTCCTGTTGCTCACAGTCACTGTATTAGAAGCAGTCTGTTCATCAAATTGGATTTTGGCTTGGATAAGCCCTGCTGTTTTTCTCGTGTTTGCCATGTTAAAAAGCAGAAATGACAGAAAATAGTCTTAGTTGCTCGTGTATCACCACTGACTGAGAATTCTAAAAGTATGCGATGCTCAGTCTTCAAAGAAAACAAAACGGAAGGATAAAGGACCACTGCTCGTCTAGGGACCGAATCATGTAGAAATGTACAAACAGCCAAGGCACTCACCACCATGTGTCACAAATCGTGACCTGTACTGTGGAAATCTCCCAGCGTAAATTAATCAGTATCCAGTGATGTAGAAAAATCAGTATCCAGTGATGTAGAAACTTAGCAATCCCAACGAACACGGCATCTTCCAGTAAGCCATAATTAGCTTTCCTCTGCAGCGCCAGACTCAATGGTTCCAAACAAAACAGCGCAAGGTTCGTCAAATATTTAAAAAAAGGGAAATTGCAGACCAGAATTGCTATAGACCTGTAGCACTTTTGGACATCTTGGGAAAGCTCTGTTCAAGATGGGTTCATAGCAGACTTGGGAAAAAGCTGGCTTTCGTCCGGGCTGTATATATATATATATATAATACATTACTCAACGTAATGGTATTTCTGATGCTTGTATCTGCTTAGACACACATTCTTTGCATAGGCCGATATCTAGTGGAAGTTGCAGAGTATTGCACATTACGTTTTTCGAAGTTCAAAAAGGGACGTCAACAGGGCTCGAATGTAATACCATCCCTTGTGTGATGCACCCTGTACTCATGATCCCCTCACGCGTCGCGGTCCCTCAGATATTTTTTTTTTTGCCATCGTGGATAGTTGTTTTCTCACTGAGTCCGTAGTAAAAGCTACTTTTGATGTAAATTCCATTTTAATTTCAACTTCGAAAGCGGACCTCCGGGGCCATATGGATGCCTGATTTCGAACACCGAAACAGACATCAGTTCCGACGACGAGCTTTGGCCTACACCTGGCTTCGGCCTATCAGTAGGGAGGGGGAGGGCTGATCCTTTCCATCTAGGAGAATGTCTGCCCCCATTCCCTGCCCCTATTGCTTTTGTCTTGCTACCTCTATATCCACCTTGCATTATGGATCGTACTCCATTTAAATTTTGCCCCAAGTGCAATAAGACATTTCCATGGAAAGACACACACATGGTATGCAACCACTGCCTTCCACGTGATCACTCTGCACGGAACATTCTATGGTCCAAAATGGATATGCTCGGGATCCCAGAGGTGCTCCTTACATGAATTCAACTAATTTATAAGAAAACATCTTTAGAGGTAAGGAGGTATATCTTTAGCCCATTTCGAATCAAATAGAGGAGTTAGACAGGGCTATTTTCTGGCTCCTGTACTATGTTGGCAGATTGTGAGCCCTTTTTTGTTAATCATCGACATGCAGCTCCTTCCCTCAATGGAGAGAAATATTGCACTCTTCTGTATGATGATGACACAATTATGTCAGACCTACCTGATAGGTTTACAAAAAATGTCTCTTGGCCGCAAGTTAGTTTAAATCCTTAAAACTAGACCTGAACCTGGTAAAAATTCAAGTGTTACCTTTTGGAAGGAAAAGAATTTACATTTAAATGTTTTATATAGAAAAGCAACAGACCCAAAATCCACAACAGATTACAAGCTGTCGCAAGGGGCCAGTGCGATCACAGATCTGGTGCGGTTTGACAGTGCGCAACGAGTAAAGTTGCTGGTTTCTTTTCTCTAGCTTCCCGGCATAACAGAGATGTCGAAATGTGGTGTTTTCCTATTCCGTGCCCTTGATCAACTCCCGCGGCCCATATGTGAGTGTGGGGAAGAGTGTGGATTCTGTGCGCCAGCAAGGCCCAGGCCTTGTGACCACAAAGAGGTAGAGGTCAAAACAACAAGGTACCGGATGATAAGGCAGGCTGGTCTGGTATCGTTACGGCCGTGATTTGCGTGGCTGTATATATCCAAATATATCGTAGTGCACTGTACTGCAGGAGTTGAGTGCCGCTAGCTGAGTGTGGGGCCTGCTGAGACCATTGGGGGGCTACGACCGATAGTTGGGGATTGGCCAGGTTACAATAGTGGCAAGATCATTGCCGCTTTGCACTACTGCGTTTGAGAAATAATTTATAATTTTAGGAGTAAGCATGGGATTACAGCTGACAAAGAGGCGGTAGAACCTGGCCCTTCCCACTCCCTGCTGCCAACATTGTTAAATTTTAGCAATCTCTTATTGTACAATGGTGAGTGTTTGGCAATTATGTCAGACACCCCTGGGGTTCAATCTCATGATTTCACAATTACTTTGACCAACATAAAACCAAACAATTACTGATTTTTTTCAGAGTTCGGAGCGTAAGCCTAGGTGATCTACCTAGAAACAACTTCAATCCCCTTCAGGATTGTCCACCAGTTGGAAGGTTTATGGCTCTAGTACCTGGGCAAAGTGACTCCACTGAGGTCGATGTGCAGCAGCAACTTGCATTTAATGATCTAAATAGTTCCATACCTTCTTCTACCACTCTAGAAATCTTTAACCTCACAAGTAGCCTGATTAAAATTGAACCCTTCAATTCAGTGGCATCCTCTCTGAGAACACCACATTACTCTAACACGCTTAATTAATTGGTCAAAGTCTTCAAGCTCCTACGAGAGCAGGTGAAGGAGCACAGTTTACAGTTTGTTGGAGTCAAATTGAAGCTGGATGAGTGCATTACCAGATTGCAGGAATCTGCAAGTTTCGAAGGAATGCCTATGGTAACTCCGATGGTAACCCCGATGGTAACCCCTATGGTACTGCCTAACCCTTGTAATCCCCAACTTGCAGGGTACTTAGAGGCTGTCTCTTTGGCACCAGAATCCCCCCCATCCGATTCAACGATGAGAGAATTTCTTAGACTCTATACAGTAGTGCAGTGAACAACAATATGGTTAAGGATCGCTCTATGATCTGCATCAAGCCTCAAGAGATTGAACAGGGATACCTCACAGTCGTAAAGGCTCGGATATAGTGGTGAAACCTCAAGGGAGAAAAGGAAGGGGAACCTTTCCCTCAGGCCAATATTAATCAGAGCAAAAAAACAAAAGGGACTAAATAGGAAAATCAAATAAGACCTCATCACGGAAATTCTTGTGATCTTTGCAAGCAAGTTTAATCGCTGGGCCGAGACAGACATCTTATCCAATATTTTAAATTCATAAAAAAGGTCAAGAGCAGGATTCCTGATGAACTGGAATGTGTGGAAGAACTGCCAACAACGATGGGGAAGAGGGTAAACAAGAAATAGGATGCAGTGATGAGCAGAGATCTTACAACATTACCTTGAATAGGCAAGTGATCTCAGATCTACTTGGAGGGATCACATTGTTGCAGGAAATTACTTCGAATTTCATACAAAGGATATTTTTCTTTGAGCTGGCCAGTCTGGATATTGTGGAAATAGCAATCCAGTTGGGCATAGTTTGGAATACTATTCTGGAGGCAGCGGATGAACTAAGGGTTTGTGGCTTCAACATCTGGCCATTCCAGCACAGTTGTCTGAAAAATAAATTCGGGAGCAAACAACTCATTCAGTAATAATCATATGATACCTATTATGCAAATGAGGATCACAAGGGAAATGGTAACTGTGCAGCAAAGAGGTGTTTCTAGGGGACACTGAGAATCCTAGCCCTGAGTTGTATTTATTTATTTCATTTGTTACGCGGCCAAACCAAGGGGTATCACAGCATAGGTTACTTCGACATCTTCACTGGTTACAAAGCAGCAGGAAGGGTTACATTCATACAAGATTACAAAGGCATAGTGGAAGCAATAGAGGAAAGGAATAGGCTAAGTGAGATACAGCCATGATCCTGGTTACAGGCATAGCCTGGGTATCAGCAATATAAGGAGATAACATTCGAGTAAGGTTACATGCTATTCATTCATATTCCATAAAAATACAGGGCTAGGCAATCTAGATTTGTCAATCAAATTTGTTGAAGAGCCATGTTTTAATCATTTTCTTGAATCGCTGCTAATTTCTAACATGGGTAGGGAGCGTGTTCCAAAGTGAGGGAGCAACTACTGTGAAGCTCGAGCCACTAGCCCTTTTGCTCTTGTAGCGAGGGACATTCAGAGAGGTGCTTGTGCAAGATCTAAGGAAGCGGGTGGAGACCTTTTGGGTTACACTGTTATTCAGGTAGATGGGGGGCAACATTTAGGATACAGTCGTGGGCAGTATTTAGGGCCCTAAATAGGATTCTTGCTTTGACGGTGAGCCAGTGAACTTCTTTTCTGATGTGTGAGATGTGGTTGTTCTGTTTTAAGCCGAATGCAGCACGCAGGGCTTTGTTTTGAAGTAGTTGCAGTTTGGCAATGTTGGTAGTCATTGTACTCAGTAGTAATATGTTACAATAGTCTAGTTTAGAGAGGATGAGGGCTCGGGCTAGGGTGAGGCAGTTGTGAGGGGTGACAAATGGTTGACTAAGCGAGATGATTGTCGTGTTGTAGGCAGTGGAAGAGGATAGGGCATTAATGTGTCTGGTCATGGTCAGGTTAGCATCTAGATATACGCCTAGTTTTAACTTGTTTTAAGATGGGGATGGTGGTGCCTTCAATATTTATGACAAGAGTAGCTGTGTTTCAAGGATTTTAGCCGGGTAGAAGAGCCTACAATGAGAATCTCCGTTTTCTCATCATTTAAAGCAAGGCTATGTGTTGCCATCCAGCTTTGGATGATTGCATAGATGTTATTAATGGTGGTTGTGTCTTGTTTATAATCTCCAGAGATAGGAATCAGTATCTGGGTATCGTCAGCAAAATTAGTATAGATGGCTCCCTTGGCATCAAGTGCTGCAAAAAGTGACTGTGTACATATTGTATAGGGTAGGTGAGTGGCAGCAGCCTTGGGGGACACCAAGGGGTACTGTGATGGGGTCAGCCGCCTCCTCGCCAATAAAGACTAGAGGTGCGTTCCGATATAAAGGATTTGATCCACAAGGTAGCTTCAGGAGAAAAAGTGAAGTTTTTAGCTAGCGCTTGGCACACAATGTCATGGACTACCAGGTCAAACGCAGATGATAAATCAAGTAAGAGTAATAAGACTATTACCTGAGTCTCGGATACTATCCATTTAGATTTTAAGTCAAATAACGCAGTTTCTGTGCTGTGTTTAGGTCGGAAACCTGATTGTCTGGCTCCTAACAACTGGTTACTTTCCAAGAAGAGTTGGATTTAAGTGTAGCCTACTCGGTCAATTAGTTTAAGAAGGAGGATTCGGTAGTGATAGGGCGATAGTTGGTGTCATTGGGTCGAGGGAGGGTTCCTTGAGGAGAGGGGCTACCCAGGATGCTTTAATGTCGGATGGGACAGAGTTGGATATAAAAGAGGCATTAATAAAATCTGTGGTGATGCTCACTATGGCAGGTGCACAGAGTTTGACTAATCTGGCAGGAAAGCTGTCACCTTTGCAATTGGACGGTTTGAGTGTGAAGATAGTAGCTAGAACGAGATCCTGGGTGACCATGCTGAATTTAAATTGGGGGACGGAGATGGCTGTGTTGGTACTAAATTGTTGAGAGGGAAAACGTTTGTGGATAGTACATTTCTTTTGTTCTTTATTTTCTCTTGAAGAGTATGGATTTTATGTGCCAGCGCATTCTGAATGGTGGTACGCCAGGCTTTGTCTACGTGGGCAGGTGCTACAGAGGGCAGAGGTGATTCTAGCTCACTAGGCATGGAGAATAGTTCTTTAACATTAGATGAAGCATTCAAGATGCGGGTGTTAAGGGAATTAGCTTAACGAGCTACCACTGTTGATTTATAGGTTTTAGTACTTCTAGCCAAAGTGGATGCTGTATTCGTGGAAGGGTGGTTTTTTTGTAGGCGCTCCATGGCTCTTTTGTTACAGCGTAGGAGTACCAGTTCTTCGTCAAACCAGAAGTTAACTCTCTTTGGTTCGTGCTGAGTTTTGGCAGTAAGAAGGGCTGCTAGGTCAAGGGTAGTTTGTAAGCATGAATGGTAAAGAAAGGATATACTATCAGGGTTGGAAACTCCGGGAGCATTGGTCTTGTGAGTGTCTGAGTATGGGGTTGAGATATTCTGCAGTGAGCTTGCGGGTATTTCTAACGGAAATACTTGTGTGGCTGGCTGGAGGTAAATCTTGTGGCTTCGTGGTGTAGAGATCAAATCGTATTAAGAAGTGGTCCGACCAAGTGACTGCTGAAATGGATTCTAGGATTATAGTTGCATTAGAGGTGAGGATCCAATCGAGGACTCTGCCTTTAGTGTGAGCAGGGGTATTGACAATTTGCGTGAAGTGCATGTCATGGAGGGCAGCGGTGAGAGCAGTAGCTTTAGGGTCAAGCTTGTCATCAAAATCCGGATTAATATCTCCTAAAATAATAAATTTGGTAAGTGGTTTTAGGAGGGGGGTGATGAGCAAAGGGATGTCAAGTTTGGGTTTGCATGTGCTATTGGTTTGTCTTTACAGGTGTAGGAAATTAAAAGTGGTTTTTTGGTCAGTGGCAAGCTTCAAGAGCTTTGTATCTCGGTACCAGGTCAATAGGACAAGGTCTAAACTGCATGGAGATTTCGTGGATTATTGTGACTACGCCCCCTATGTCGTCCTGACGGTCTGTCCTGAGGATAGTATAATCAGGGGGATGGCTAATGCAAGTGATGGCCGTGAAGCTGGGTGTAGCTAGGATTCAGTGTTAGATAGGAAGTCTAGCTGATGATCCAGAAGTACGTTGTGTATGTCTATGGCATGTGCTCCTAAGGAGCGTGCATTTAAAAATGCGCCTATGAGTCTGGTGTTAGGGGCTATAGAGTGAAGGGGAGACTCCAAGTCAAAGCTAATGAGGGCTGTCAGAATAGGTTCCTTGGGGGTTGTTTTCTCCTGTTCTTGCTGTGGCGAGGGTGGTTCACCAGGTAAAGCGTTGTGTGTAACAATGGAGTGTTTATAGTGTGTGTGGGCTTGGTGAGAGTGGGGGTAGTGGGGTGGGTATGATGATAGTTCTTGCGCGTTCATGACGAACGTCTAGCATGTCTGGCTGGTCCTAATACAGGTAATGTATTAAATGCTGGGTTGTTAAAATTAAGGTGCTGTGGTGCGCGAGATGTCTGGGCAACGGAGTGTGTGTGCTGTTTGTGCCATAATGTGCGCTGCTGAGCTACTACAATTTGGCCGGTTATGCATTTTACGGGCCTGACTCAGGGGAGTAGTCGTTGTGCTGGTGGTATTAGGATGACGCTCGGTAGGCGTTTTAGTAGGCATAGGGGACTGATGTTGGGTCTGAGTGTTCTGCATGGGGGCAGGTGGCTGTTTAAGTTGGGGGAAAGTATGTGCCTCCGGTCTAGGGCTCATAGCTAGAGAGACCGTGACATGACTATACAGGAAATCTAAGAGTTTGGTGGTGCTAGGCTAACTACGAAGTAGATGGTCATCAGAGGGTGGAATGGGGAAGCTTTAGGAAGGAAAGGAGTGGGGCATGGAGTGAAGGTGTGGCAAGATCAGTAGAGGTATACAAGGCCATTTCTCACTTGTTAGTAGGTGCCTGCAGTGCAGTGCCATACATTGGGAATGCCTTGGTATGCGTTCACCCCAGGGGTTTGTACTTTCGTTTGGTGGGTGGCAGGCAGCGATTTGGAGGTGCCTTATTGACACCTTGTTCTGGTTTTAATGGTGGGTGTGGGTAGGGTCTGATTATAGCCCTAGATATGGGCCAGACGTGCTCTTGAAGACTAGGTATTCCAGGCCTGGAGACAAGGGTGAAGCTGGCGGTAGACATTTAAGCCTACGAGGATTGGAGGTAGGGTTCCACAAGGGTGAACACACTCCACTGGATAAGACGCAGTGATGTGGGTCTCTAGTTTTGGAAGTCTAAGTGACTAGGTCCAGGTGTTGTTAGGCAGAAACCCGTGTTGTTCCCTTAGGGACCACTGCTAAAGGCTTAGGACTACAGGTGTTGGCAGTAAACCCTATTGGTAGCAGTCTGTACCACCCAGATTTACCTGGTAGCTGTGGCTGAGCAGCCAGACTTCTCTCAAGAAGAGTTAGACAGTATATAGAGTATACCAGATAGGTACCAAAATACAGTAGCACAAGCAAACACTGACCAGAGCTTTGGTATCAAAGTATATAATTATTTATTTAAAAACACACTTATAAAGATACACTAACAATAATATGGCAAGCAAGTTCAAACACAGTCACCATCAATATATATACACCCCTAATTACTTACTGAACAAGTCTTAGTTAAAACACCACTTATTTGCAGACAGAGGTGAGCGCTTAACCTAAGATGGCATCCAATAAGTTAATAAAAGAGGGAAGGAAAAAGGCAGAATTAGGAATGTACACAACACCAACACTTTTAAAAGAACCACAGCAAGTCAGAAAAGACAGTCTACTGAGGAGAAGAACAAGTTACTTCTTACCTTGTAACGTTCTTTCGATGGGATGTTCCTCCGACGTATTCCTTATCTTAGATATCTCCTTCCAGCTCTGCTGGCCTCGGAAAATTTTTCTCTAGAGGGCGCTGTGCGTCGACGTCCTCCGAGTCGATGTCCCTCGACAGCCGCCGTATCGACGTCATCCTGCCTATAAAGACCGCGCGCAGCGTCCGTTGCTCAGTTCCGTTTTGTAGCCCACAGTATTTCTGTCTGGACTAGACTAATCACCCTGAAGGCGCGTAAGCTGCAACAACAAGGGAAGTAGAACTGCAGGGATGGATGGGAGGGTTGATAAGGAATACGTCGGAGGAACATCCCATCGAAAGAACGTTACAAGGTAAGAAGTAACTTGTTCTTCGAAGGGATTGTGTCCTCCGACGTATTCCTTATCTTAGATAGGCTCCCATAGCAGTATTCTATTGCTGGAGGTGGGAGTACTGACTTCACGCTGTCTTCTATTGATGAATAGAGTGCAGTACAGCCCTTCCAAACCTAGTCTCTTGACTGGAGGAGGAATCCAAGTTGTAAAATCGTGTAAAGGTATGGACAGACGACCATGTGGCGGCCGCACAAATGTCTTTAACCGGCACACCTCTTGAGGGCCGATGAAGCTGCAATACCTCTGGTCGAATGAGCCCTGAGGTTTTGAGGGGGCTCTTTCCCTGCCAGTTTATAACATTCCAAAATGGCTAGAATGATCCATCTGGAAATGGTCTGCTTAGTTATTGGGAACCCCAGCTTGTGACCTGTGTAACCTGCAAACAGCTGGTCTGCCTGTCTTATCCTGGCTAGTCTACTGATGTAAAAACTTAAAGCCCTTCTAGGGTCCAGCCTGTGTAACCTCTCTTCCTCTTTCCCCGGATGAGGAGGAGGATAGAAAGATGGTAGGGTAATCTTCTGAGTGATATGGAATTCAGAAACCACCTTTGGGAGGAAATTAGGCTTCACTTGCAGGACAACTTTGTCTTTGTGAAAGATTGTATGAGGGGGGGTTTACAAGAAAGAGCTTGTAATTTGCTCACCCTTCTAGCAGATGTAAGTGCTATTAATAAAACAGTTTTAAGGGTAAGGAATCTTAACGAACAAGAATGGAGTGGTTCGAAAGGTGTGCCCATCAGGAAAGTTAGGACTAAGTTTAAATCCCATAGGGGAACCTGGAATGGTCTTGGGGGATAAACATTGGTTAACCCCTTTAGAAACTGTATTACCAAGGGTAACTTGAAATAGGATGGTTCTTCCGCAGTGCGCTTAAAGATGGATAGCGCTGCGAGATAGCCCTTAATGATGCCAACTTGAAGGCCTGAATTCGCCAAATAGAGTAGGAAGGACAAAACCATTGGTGTACCACATGAAAAGGGGTCGATATTCTGTTCTCTACACCAGCTGCAAAATCTGTTCCAACAGCAGCGGTATAAAGACTTTGTTGCTGGCCTCCTTGCCGAAAGCAACACCTCCATAACATCATCAGGGAGGTCCCAATCCTTGTACCTCAGCCTTTCAGAAGCCAAGCGTGAAGGTTGAGGGTTTTGATGTCTGGATGGAGAACCTGACCTCCCTTCTGTGAGAGTAGGTTCTCTCTGAGTGGAAGTCGAATTGGAGGGCAGATGGACAAGTCTAGAAGGTCTGGGTACCACGTTCTCCTGGCCCAATCTGGGGCAATTAGGATCATGGTTCTCCGGAATCTTTTCAACCTCCTGATCATTTGAGGAATGACAGGGACCCGTGGGAACGCGTACAGAAGCGGAAACTCCCAGTCCACTATGAACGCGTCTCCCAGAGCTCCTCTCGGGGGAAATTCCCTTGAGCAGAACAGATCGCATTTCCTGTTGACGCTGTGGCGAACAGATTCACCTGAGGGGTTCCCCAAAGGGCGAAGATCTCTTGAAGGACTTCCTGAGCTAGTTCCCACTCGTGGGAGACTGTGCTCTGCCTGCTCAGAGCGTCCGCTGTCAAGTTCTTCTCTCCGGCTAGGTGAACTGCCGATAGAGAGATTCCTTCTTGGATTGCCCAAAACCAGAGCTGCATCGCCTCTCTGCACAGGGGTAGTGATCCTACGCCTCCTCTTTTGTTGAGGTAATGCATGGCCACCGTGTTGTCCGTCATTATCAGGACATTGTCCCTTGTACAGCTGGCAGGAACGCCTTCAGCGCAAGTCTGATGGCTCTCAGCTCTAACAGGTTGATATGTAGTCTGGACTCCGATGGAGACCAACGACCGCTGATGGTCAAGTCGTTGGCGTGGGCTCCCCACCCCGTGAGTGAGGCATCCGTGACTACTGTTATCTCCGGCCAGGGTTGCCAAAACTGTTCTCCTTTCAGAATGTTCTCCTGACAGGCCCACCACTGAAGGTCTCGAGCCACCCTGTCGGGAACCTGAAGAAGATCTGTCATTCTCCCTGAGAATTGTGACCACTGAGTCCTCAGTGTCAGCTGGAGGGATCTCATTCTCAGGCGAGCCTCTGGCACTAGGAAAATGCAGGATGCCATGAGGCCTAGCAACCTCAAAAAGTCGAAGGCTGGGAGACGTTGGGCATCTTGGAACTTGGTAACCATCTGTAGAATATCTTGAGCCCCCACCTCTGGCGGCGAGGCTTTTCCCAGGGAAGTGTCCAGGATCGCTCCTATGAACTGGAGTCTCTGCAATGGTATCATTTGTGACGTCTTTAAATTGAGGGAGAAGCCCAGTCTGTGAAGGGAGTGGCAAACGTGATTTAGCTGGATCTGAGCTTGTTCCGAAGATACAGCCCTGATCAACCAATCGTCCAGGTAGGGGTAGACGTGAATCCCTTCCCTCCTTAGACTTGCCGCCACTACCGACATTAACTTGGTGAAGACCCTCGGGGCGGAGGTCAGCCCAAATGGCAGCACTCGAAATTGGTAATGAGAGTTGCCAATTGCAAACCTCAGGTATTTCCTGTGTTTGAGATGGATAGGCACATGGAAATAAGCATCCTGAAGGTCCAGAGATACCAACCAGTCCTGGAATTGAAGGGCCTGAAGGATCAGAGAAAGAGTGACCATCTTAAATTTGTCTTTCCTGAGGAATTTGTTCAATTCTCTCAAGTCCAAGATGGGTCTCAGTCCTCCGTCTTTCTTTGGAATGAGAAAATAAGGGGAGTACCAGCCCTTGTTCCTCTCCGCTACAGGTACCGGTTCTATGGCACCTTTCTCTAGCAGGTCCAAAATTTCCTGCAAGAGGAGCGGATCTGGAGCTTTCTGAGAGCTGATCCCCGGTGGATGACTCTGAGGTATGCGTAGGAGAGGCAGGCAGTAACCTTGGGCAACTGTTTCCAATGCCCAAGCATCTGACGTGATAGCCTGCCATTCCGCCAGATGTTGAGTCAACCTGCCTCCTACAGGTGTCCTGTGCGAGAAGTCCTCAGAGTGGTTTTGGGGCGGCTGATGCGGATGCCGATGGTAAAGAGGCACCTGCTGTTGCTGCGGCTTTTAAATATCTACCCCGTCCACCTCGGGTAGTTCTTCTTTGTCCCCTTTGAGCCGGTCGTCCTCTACCGCTTCCGAATGCGAAGTAGAAGCGAAAGGACTTGCCTCTCGCAGAGGTTCCTGTGGGACGAAAAGGTGTCTGACGGATTGCAGCGCCTAGGGATTTTGCTACTGCTTTTGAAGTTTGCAGTTTCTCTAAACTGTCATCCGCCTTTTTCCCGAACAAAGAAGAGCCATCGAATGGCATGTTCAAGAGCCTGGCTTGCACATCTGGGGCAAAACCAGACTTTCTCAACCAAGCAAATCTCCTGGTTGTTGTACTTGCCGCCATTGCTCTGCTGATACTGTCAGCCGAATCAATGCCCGTCTGGAGGGATTTGCACATAGCGTCTTTACCGTCCTGTATGATATTCAGGAACGCCGCCCTTTCTTCTCCCTCCGGGATGCAGTCAGCCGCTGTAGAAGCACACTCCCAAAGTGTATGGCTGAATCTAGCAAGGGTGCAAGTAGCATTAACAGATTTTAACGCCATGCTACATGCCGAAAAGACTTTGCCATAGCATCATATTTTTTATCGTCCCTGTCCTGTGGGACGCTAGGGTAAGCAGTCTTGGCATCAGTAGAAGATGCTGCTTGTACCACCAGACTTTCTGGGGATGGGTGTTTTGACAAAAACTCCGGATCTGCAGAAGATACCCTGTATTTTGTAGACAGTTTTTTATTTACTGCCGGGACGACATCTGGGGTTTCCCAGTTCGTCATTAATCTTCCTCTGAAGAGCTTTATGAAAGGGCACTACAGGATCCTCCTGTGGGCCTTTGTCAAGAATATCTGTGAGGTCATCTTGTTGGAAAGACTGAAGGTGCAGACCACCCCATAAACTCTGTGATCCTGGCCAATAAGGCTCTATAGGGGGTTTCAGCATGCTCCCCCGGGTCTGGCCTAGCAACCTCCACCTCAGGAGAAGTGTCTAACCCACTTGCCTCATGTAAGGAATCATGAAGATCCTTTAACCTGCCTTCTTCAGAGGATAATTCCTCTCTAACTGGGGTTGCAGGTCCCTGCAACTCAAATGTGTCTTCCTGTTCAGACAATTCACCCTCTTCGATAATTGAGGACATAGTTCTCAATTGTTCTGAACTCATAAAGGGTGTAAACCCCATCTCCAAGGCAGAGGGTGCCAAACTTGTCATATTCGGCCTCGAAAACGTCGATGTCGTCGACGGAACCTTCAAAGAAGGTTTTGAGGTCATAGCCTTACTCGAGGGTTCGAGACGCGCTCGAGAAGCTTCCTTCGCCGGGTACTGCGACTCGCAGCGTTTTTGACATTCGGGTCTTTCGACCAGAGCATCGCTCTCGGCAGTCTTCGAGGGGGTCGAGGCCGCTTCCTCGAAGACGCACATCATATTTTTGCGGAATTCCTCCCATTCAGCCCGGGAACTATGTTTCGTGGGGCAAGGGATTCTCTTTGGAGAAACAGAGGAAGAGGAAGACGGAGAAGGGGATCTTCGACGTCTCCTCTTCGAGTGCTTCGATCTCGAGGAGTGATGGGACCCACTCCGAGACCTGGAGCGCGAATGGTGATGAGGAGACGAATGTCTCGACTTTGTCGAGGAAGAAGAAGCTTTAAAAGTCTTACCTTTCTCCAGCTTCCCCCTACGCTCCTTCAGGGCCTTAGCTGTCATGGACATACAGTCCTCGCACTCCGAACAATGGTGTTCAGCTCCCAAACACCACAGACAAACTCTGTGAGGGTCAGTCAGCGACATCTTTTTCCCACAATCTCGGCATTTTTTGAAGCCGGAGCGAGGAGTTGTCGGTTCCGACGAAGAAGCCATCGAGTACGGATCGAATATCTCGAGGTAAATAGGATTAACCTGACAAAACTGAGCAACGGTATTCCGAGGCACTGAGTAAGCGCGGAAAAATGGAACTGAGCAACGGACGCTCACCACTGGGCCAATAAAAACAAGAGTGCGACTTGAGTTGCAGAGGAAACTCAGTCCAGGGTGCCTAAACCCCCCTCCCACACATCCTGTAGCCCCAGACAGAGTGGCACCACTTTTGGAGGATTCTGTGCAGAAGCCTGCCAAAAAGTGGAACAAAGGGCTCGACTTGGGTTGGAGTTACAGAGGCGAACACAAACACCATTTTAAAACTGAGTCCTGGCAAAAAGACGCAACCGGTGAATAAATATTAAATAAATAACCCGGCGGTATCTTTAACATTGCACCAAAAAAAGTGGTGCGTTTAAAATGAATGGGAAAATCCCATAGGAAATATTCCGGTGGAATATTTTGCATGGTAACCACTGCCACCAGCCAGAAACTCGACGAGGGGGGACTGCAGAGTGCCCCCTCGAAAAACAGACCCAGGGGTAATCTAATTACCCCTACCAGTACTTCCACAATATGATGGTTTCTACTGGTTCTGTTCACAATTTAAGACTAGTAATGTCAATGGTGACTTTACATGCCCTGGGAGACAGTAGTCAGTTCCAGGGTATGGAGTCTATCTTTGGGGGTCACTATGACACCCCTGTGTTTCTGCACTGAGGGTGCTGTGTAACACACTTACCAAAAACCACATGAAACCCTATGGAGTAAAAGACCCCATAGCCCATAAAACACATTAAAAAGTCAAAGGATATCTCAAATCATGTCTAAGAGTGGGAGAAAAGGAGCCTCACTCTTACCAGGAGAAAAAAAGAAACCCCAAAAATCCAGCAAAGCTGCTGGGGGACTCACTAGGTTTGGGAAATTAGCCTCTACAGAGAATTCTCCCTAACAGGTGTATCATGGGGTGTTACTATAATGGGCAGAACGCAAGTGTATGTGAAGGCCGATTACAACATGCTAGCAGGTATCATGTGTGTATAGGTTGGGTACAGCTTAAACTCGATACATGTGCCAACAATAACAGGTATAAAATTAATACAGTGAAATGCGGAGTAAGAGTCAATGGTAGTACACTAAGGTACAGTTAAACATGATCAGCATTGATATCTACAGTTATGAGGCGGTATGCAGCTATGTTGTGCACCAAGGAATCATGTTAATAAGGATAATTGCACGCATTTCTGGGGGCAATAGTAATGTAACATGGCATTATGCCAAACAGCGGTGGTACAGCTCAACAGCTGTGGCTCTGATGAGGCATACCCTAGGGGACAGTAAAGAGTAGCGATATGCAGAATGGCGTACCAATGGAAGGAAATGCTGGAGTAATACATTTGCCTTACGGGCGCTATTATGAGCAGCAAACAGTTACATGAGGGTCTTAGTGAATAAATTCCAAGTTACTCACTGTAGTGACTAACATACTCTTAGTCCCCTTTCCTCCATACTGCATGGACAGAATACAGAACCTTTTTCACCAGAGGAAACCTTCTTCCCCTTTAAATTTAGAGACGCGCAGGGGTGCGGCCCTGGGAGCATACACAGCCCTGACTCCGCCCACCACACCTCAGTCCCCACTGATGTGTCGACTATAGTTAACATTGCCCAATTACACCAGTATTATTAGGGGGGACGGGAGGGGTGGTGGGACATATGGAGGAAAGGGGACTAAGTATGTTAGTCACTACAGTGGGTAACTTGTAATTACTCTTACGTCCCGTTCCCTTTCCTCCATACTGCATACTGCTTGGGCAATTACAACTGAATGTAGCCCTCGGGTGGAGAGGAGACCCTCCATAAGCAAACAGGCTCCTTAGAACCTCCTGTCCAAAGGCTGTGTCTGACTTAGAACTAGCGTCCAAACAGTAATGCTTACAGAAAGCTGAAGGTGTGTCCCAGGTGGCCGCCCTGCTTATGACCTGCCACGGGACCTGCTGGAATGCGATGGCTGTGGCCTTGGCTCTGACAGCGTGAGCGTGCATGTTAGCTGGCAGTGGCTTGGGCTGCCCCTCGTAGGCCTCCTTGATGGCTGCAACCATCCACCGTGCAATAGAAGCCTTGGATGCCTGATACCCGGGCCTGGCTCCCCCAAAGGTGACAAAATGTGCGTCCGACTTGCGGAAGCCCTTGGTCCTGTCCAGATAAAATTTCAGAGCGCGCCTGACATCCAGCCTCTGTCCTTGTGGTCAGCAAAAAACATAGATAAGACTATTTCCTCGTTTAGTTGGAAAGCGGATGGTACCTTAGGTAGGAACCCCGGGGGAGCCCGTAGGACCACCTTATCCCTGTGGAAAGTGATATAGGGTTCTGAGTCCACCAGAGCCTGGATCTCGCTGACTCTGCAAGTGGAGGTGAAGCCCACCAACAAAGTTGTCTTAATGGTAATCAGCCTGATGTCCGTGGACGCCATTGGCTCAAAGGGTTTGTGCGCCAAGGCGCCCAACACCACATTGAGGTCCCACACAGGGTGTGGCGTCTTGATGGGCGGGTAGAGCCTGGACAAGCCCGCCAGATGTTTGACTATCAGGTTGGAGGACGAGAAGACTTTCTCCTCCCAATTTCTGCAGGCCCCTATGGCTGCCACATAGGTGCGACATGTGTCCACCTGTACGCCAGAGTGCCCCAGGTGTGCAGAGAAGGAGAGTATGTCATCCAGTGTGCACGTAAGGGGGTCTTCTCCTTAGAGTCTGCCCAATGACAGAACCTAGTCCATTTACTCTTGTATTGGCTCCTGGTAGCCTTGCTCCTGGCACCCTGAATGATCTCTAGGTTAGCCTGAGAGAGGCTCAGGTGCCTGAGGGTGACCTGCTCAAGAACCACACTGCGAGGGCTAATTTCTGTGGTGCGGTGTGGATGACCCTGCCCCCCTGAGAGGGCAAGAGATGGGCTGGCCTCGCCGGAAGGTGAATGGGTGGTCTGTCCGTGAGGCTGAGCAGTTCAGAGAACCACGGTCTCGCCGGCCACCATGAAGCTATCAGAATGATCCTGAGGTGACAAGCTTCCTTTATCTTGAGGATTACTCTGTGAACCAGGGGTGTGGGAGGAAAGGCATAGGCTGCCATGCGCTCCCACTAAATATGTAATGCGTCGCCCAGGGAGCCGGGACCCTGCCCCTGCCAAGACGCAAACTGATGGCACTTCCTGTTCTTCCAGGAGGCAAATAGATCCACCTGAGGGTGCCCCCATTTGTTGAAGACCTCCTGCAGTACCTGGTCGTTCAATTGCCATTCCTAATGATCCATTCCCAGTCTGCTGAGCCTGTCCGCTTCCAAGTTGGCCTCCCCCGGGAGGTGGATGGGCGTGAGGTAGATGTTCTCCAGGGCAAATTCCCACATGCTGTCTGCTAGGTTGCACAGCGGAGGGGACCTGGTACCCCCCTGCTTATTTACATAGTACATGCTGGTGGAGTTGTCGGTCTGTATAAGGATGGACTTGCCTCCAATGAGAGGAAGGAAACCAGATGGCCCTGAGCTCCAGCCAGTTCATATGTTATTCCCACTCCTGTAGGGTGCAAACTCTGTGGACAGTGTGGATGGCCAGAGTGCCCCCTCCCCAGCCTTCCAGGGAGGAGTCCATAGTGATGGTGCCCTGCGGCACCGGCTGCAGGACGGGCTTGCCGGTCCACATGTTGCAGTCCCTGGACCACCATGAGAGGTCTGGGTGGAGAGAAGGAGGTATGCTGATAAGCTCCGCTTGGGAGCCCCTCTCCTGATTCCAAGAGGCTGCGAAGTGCAGCTGTAAACTCCTCATCCCGAGTCTGTGTGGCATGGCCAGGAAGAGCGCTGCCATGATACCCAGTAAGTGTTGGTGCCACCAGGCCCAGGTCACTGCTTTGGTGGGAAATAGACTTCCTTCCAGAGATTCCGGTGCAGAGCCAGGCATGCTACAAAGCGGATCTAGGAGAGGCCAAGCTGGTAGCGCAGTCCACTGTGGCCCACATCGATACCTCTGGCCGGGCCATCTGCATCGCCACGGACATGAGAAGGAAGGCCTGCTTCGGGCTACTAAATGTAACCATGATGTCCAGGAATGCATATTGGACTTTCTGTTCGAGGGTAGTGATCCAGGGGGGATCCTCGCTCTTGGCGGTCTGACCTGCCATGTGACCAGCAGAGGTGCATGATCCGATAAAACTATCCCTTGTAGTCTATTTGTGTCAACTCTTGCGTTGTATCCGTCCCCATAAAAATATAATCAAGTCTAGTGTGTAGGTTGTGCAGGGCAGCGAAATGTGAATATCCTCTCTCCGGAGGGTGATGCTCTCTCCACACATCTGTCAGGCTGAAAGATTGTATCAGGAAGTTTAGGGCTTTAGCCGCTGGGGTCAGGTGTGTGAATTTCCTGTCTGACCTATCCATGAGTGGGTTCATCGTACAATTAAAATCCCCACCCCATATCACTGTATTATCCATACAATGGCTACTATTGGTGTTTAGGATCCTGAGCTAAGCAGTGGTGTCCTGGTTTGGTGCATATGTGTTAATAATGCATATTTCTTTATTTTCCAACCACCCTCTAATCCACACCTGTCTCTGTTCACTTCTGATCTCAACATCTGAAACGGAACTTGGGGTGCTATCCACATAATAACTGCCCTGGCGTACGTTGAATATGTAGCTCCGATGGTTGTCCCTTTCCATTTACGGGTCACAACCTCTAGTTTCTCTTTGCTCAGATGGGTCTCCTGCAGTAATGCCACATCTATTCTTTGTCTATTAAGATAGGTCATCACTCTGTGGCATTTGATTTAATAATTCACACCCCTGACATTCCCGGATATTATCTTAATTTCTCCCATTTTCTCCGAGTTGCCACCCCCTCTGTCCCATCTCTTCCTTCTGCATCTGTTTTGTCACGTACCGTAGGCCCCCACTCCCAACTTCCCCAACACCCTCCCTCCCCCCCAACAAACCCCAACTTTAGCCCAGCTCCGATACGGGATCTCAGGCCTCCCTGCACCTCCCTCTGTTCGCGGCCCAATGACAGTACTTAGAGCGCTGCAGGTGGATACCATGCTACCAGTATCCACTCTTAACACCCTGTGGGGGGTAGTATCGTACCCTGGGTCGCTGTTACTTGCGCTGCGCGTGTCGCTCCCATGTTTGTTATATAACATAGGCTACAAAGTGTGATTCGCTAATAGTCCAAGTGTCTCTATCACCCACCATTCTATACTTTCTCCCTCCGCCCCCTTTCACATTTGCAACCCCCATCAGTGTGTCACTTATCATTCTCTGCTTCTACTCGGTCGCGCTGTTCCCATGGCATATGGCACAGCCTTTATGGAATACTTTCATCTTGGCTAGATATAAAAGTTGAAACTTGAGTTGGGCTGCCTTCAACCTCCTTTTCACTGTTCCATAATCCATCCTCTTTTTCTGCACTTGCCAGGTGTAGTCCGGGTACGCAGTGATGGTTGCTGACACTCTGTGGATGGTGCCCCCTTTGCAGAATATTTTTTTCCTATCTTTATAATCCAACATTTTGGCTATGATTAGCCACGGTGGGGCACCCGGCTGGGGTCTCCTCATCAGGACTCTGTGCACTCTCTCTACTTTGAAACCCTGGGTGAGTGTGCCTGCCCTTATTTCTTGTATTAACTTATCTTCGATATAGTTGGTTGGGTTCTTGCCTTCCTCTCCTTCCGGCAGTCCAATAATGCGTCCGTTGTTGCACCTTGCGCGCCCTTCCGCTTCTTCCGCTCGGTTCTCCAGATTTTGGACTTGTTGCTTCAAAGTGGGGCTCTCCGTTGCCATTATTAATGTTGGCTGTCACTTCCTTCTCCAATACTCTGGTACGCTCCGCCAACGCTCAGACGTCCTGCCTCAGCAGATTCATGTCTATTTGCATTGCGTGTATCTTGTGTTCTAGTGACGCCTTGAGGTCCGCTATTGCCCCCAGGATTTGTTGATCCATGTGCAGTTGAGTTGAGTTTCCTCTCCATCTGGGTTTTTTGGCTGTGTCTTTGTGCCCTCCATCACTTATGTCGGTCTGGTGAAAGTATCCAGGGACGTATGTTTAGCTTTAGTGCTGTTACCTTTCTACAACATTGTTATTGCCGTGTCCTTAGCACTCCTCGTCCTACCTGTCATCTGTGAGGGGGAGTCCATGTAGTGTCGTATTCTGCCCGTAGGGGTACTGGGCAGCTCTTCCAGTGCACCTTCTCTGTGTGCCCCTGTCTCTAGCTACTGCTTTCTTATCTGGTGCTCACACACTGCTGCCCCGAGCCCGGGTGGCAATACTGTAACAGTTCCTTCGCTAACATCTACTGTGGATCTCTCAGGCCTGCAAGCACCAACTGGCTTGGCACTCGTTATAGCTTGCAGCTTACTGGTATCATGCCCCCTCAGTTGTTCATCTCTTGCACCACCTCCTTGCCACTTGCTGAGTGTTGGGCTTCCACTCTGTCCAGTGCCCGGTTCCTCTCCTTCCCCTTGGCGCCCCCCTGGCTGTTTCTGCGGGGCTCTGCTCAACTGCACTGATATCGCTCTGTTGGTGGTTCATCCTCTTCTGCCCCTCATGCGCTCTCTCTCCGGGTAGACTACGCACAGGTTCATCCTCTTCTGCCCCTCATGCGCACTCTCTCCGGGTAGATTACACACATTTTCTTATACTCCTGTTTAGGGTCAGGTCATGTGGCCTCGTCGTGCAGTGTCCCACTTTTCAATGTTCGCCTTGCTCCGGACTGCCACGTTATTTTTTATGCCTTGGGGTGGGGGGGATGTCTTCTGGCACTGGTCTGTTCTCTGTGCCCGGCAGGGGGTCCGTTGCTGGCAGTCCTAGCTGATGATGCCACAGAGTGCCCTTTCTGTGCCAGCGCCTGCCTGCAGAGCCACGGGTGACTATGCCTGTGGGGGTATTATACTCTTCAATCGCGTGCACCCGGGCTGGGCTCCGTACTACTTACTCCTACTGTCTGGGGCCCCTGAGTTGCTCTGTCATCCACCTCAGGTGCTGATTGACCAAGTCCCCTGTTCTTGTGCCTGTCATGGCCCTGTGTGCCCCTCAGTCTTCTTCCTGTTTGTTCCGTTATGGGGCTCACAGTGTATTTCCCATGTCTTCCTGGATCCTTTGTTCCGTTACTGGCCGGGCGCCATCTTGGATTCTGCTGTACTTTCTGCGGCTGACTTCTGCTTATTACTCTTTTTGGTGCCGTTATAGACTTATTTGGAAGAATCGTCTCATTTAACCTGCCTCGTGAGGCGCTGCTCTGCCTTTCAGCTCTTGCCTTCACCCATGTGCACCTATTCCATCCTCTCCGGGCTACGTAGCAATATGTGCCTTTGTTCGCCACATTGTATCTTCCTCTGCTCCGCCCGAACTGCTATTTCGAGCTGCTACAATGTCGTGGGCTGCAGTCCTTGCGCCTGTGTATGTTCCGCCGCGTCTGCCTTCTTGTTCCTTCCACACTGCACTCTCGCTCGCAGGAGCCCATCCGCAGCTCTGTGCTTCGTTCTACCTCTGTGTCGGTGCCATCTTCGCTTTACAGTCGCGATGGCCACCCGTCTATATATGTATAATACTGCCTTCAGGAAGCTTTATTTTCTAGCGATCTTTGCACGTCGTGTGCACTGCATGTTCATAATTCCATGGCTTCGAGAGAACTTGTTGGAGCTTTCTATTTAATCCTATTTCTGTACGGATCGATGCCAGCTCACGGGATCTGTGACCTACATCATGGCCCTGTAGCCAC
Source organism: Ambystoma mexicanum (assembly GCF_040938575.1). Lineage (NCBI taxonomy): Eukaryota > Metazoa > Chordata > Amphibia > Caudata > Ambystomatidae > Ambystoma > Ambystoma mexicanum. Next base: position 876,281,792 of record NC_090936.1, read on the forward strand.
GCCCGACTCCTGGAAATGTTTATTCAAGTTTTCCAAATCAATTCGCCAACGTGAATTTCATCTCCCAGAACGACACCAATTCTGGGATGAGGAAGAGGTATCGAGCACTACAGAGTGAAAGAGGCCACAAGCCCAGCGAGTGCTCTACGTGGTGGCACGCATACACATGTGCCGGGAAGTTTAAAAGACAAATAAAATAGGGAATCGAAGTCTGATGTGGCGGGAGAGAGCTTTGTCTCTCTGTGAAGGTGGAGAAACCAAGAGGCAATTACCGTCGAAGTGGAGCCAGGGGGCTCATCTACAAAGAAGGAAGAGGCTGCACAAGAAGGAACCACTGCAGGAATGTCAGGAGCTGGTGAGCTAGTCTTGAGTGCTCACATTTGACCGAGAGCTGCACTTTACCTACCCGAGCACGGAAAGAAGCAGACGTGTGAAGTGGGAGCCGCGAGAGACTTCGGAACCAAGGGAAAGCGGTTAAGAGAGTGAAACAAGAGTCCCTTCTCTGGTTGACCGTGGGAGAAACGAAAGATGCCAACAAGAACCGGTGAGTCCAGCCAAAGGCAGTGGAGACCCCGGGGAGTCTCAGCGGCAACACCAAGCACAAGCAATTAAGCTACAAGGAACCGAGAGAGAAAGAACAAATTAACTTGATGTGAATTGTTAAACGAAAAACAAGCCCATTGCAAGCAAAACAATATATGGTATACACATACAAGGGAAACCCAGAGCAGATCAAATATCCAGAGGACAGATTGAGAAACTAACTGTACATGCAACTTTGGGTAAGGGTAGAAGCCCTGTGTGAAAATAAGAAGTCCTGGCAGAAGCGTATACCAGGAACTTACACGTTTGAATAGCAGAAGCCCTGGCAGTAGAGTAAACCAGGCAATCGCAAGTGTGTGGAAACGAGAAGCCTTGGCTGCAGAATAGGCCAGGCAAATAATCCTGTGTGTAATAAATAAGTCCTGAAAAAAAAACACCAGGACTAGAATAGGCATTGCGTTGTCAAGGAGAAGAGAAATAAAAGCTTGGCAGAGAAGCATACCAGGTTTTGGGAAATACAATTGCCAAGGCAAACACGTTTGTACGTCAATTGTTTTGAGCTTAAGAAGGCAAAAAGAATGGTTGTCTGTCAAGCCTTGCAGAGCATAGAGGAATGCAGGGGAAGGGAACCACCCTCTAGAACAAGAACCTCTATCGTGATAGAACTTTTGTTTTGGAGCCATTTATTATTCTTTTGTGAACACTTTTCTAAACCTCCCAAGCTTAAAGTCATTTCCCATTTCACCTTAAGAGTTTATTTTTAGTGTGAGGGTCAACATCATCTTTGGACAAAGCACAGTATTGGTTTTGACATCTTTACACAGACATATCCTTAGTTTTGGTTTTGGTAGAGAACTTCCTCTTACAGCAGGGTCAGAGAAGCCCTTTCTGAAACTGTTTATTTTTAATAAAAGTCTTTAACCAAAAGCATGGCTAACTTCTGTCGGAGTTTCATTCCTGACTCCTCACAGTAACTTTTTGTTTTAAAATGAAACTTTGTTTTCACAAATAATAATGAAATAAAAAAGCAACAAAGGCCGTAAAACATGAACCATACTTTGGTACCACCTTTTCATATAATGGGTCATGGATAGCACATAAACTGAGAATCGGGAACCTGCTAAATTTAAGGTTGGGGACTTCTGTAGTTTTACTATAAATTTAGTGCCCAAGTCCACATGAAATGCACTGAGGTTTTCAAAGTTAACATTTCATTGGTTGCTCTGTATGGAGCTCATGTTTGAGGATATTCGGGACCAGCAACGACTGGAAATGATTAAAAATCATTTTTTAAGATCAAATTTGGGTCTTTTGAATTGCACCCCTATGTGTGTAAGTAGGTTGGAGCCAGGTATTCCCCCTATGGCTTCTACTTGTGTTGTTGCTCTACTTAGATATCTTGTCATGAAATAGCTGCTGGGTTTCCAAATTATGTTAAAAATGCAGTCAGTTAATTTATTAAGGGGCACTAATAAATTTGCTGGCTGAAGGTCACTTATTTTAACTGTCTCTGATATGGGACCTTGACAATCAAATTACTTTACCAAATGAGGAGTCTTTGCATGATGTTTGGAGGAAATAGAAATTGCAGCAGAAGCAAACTGACGTGAAAAAGACTGCGCCAGTGCAAACAAGCTTAGCTCTTTAAAATGTTGGCTATCAATAAAAGATCAACATGTCTCTGAAGACTAAGCTCAATAACCTTCCCATGGTTAAGAGCTCTTAAACTCGTATGCGACTAAATGTTCTTCTAACTGGTGACAAATCATGGACCAACAATCTCAGTCCTGTAGCTAATAGGTGTTGGGACTGTGAAATTGGAGCAAGAGATAATCTACCTCACTTTAAATTATTCTGTGCAAAATTTCAGTTTTTAAGGAAAAGTTTAGTTAGGCCACATCTTCTTAGATTGGGAATTGAAAAAAGAGGGGCAGCTCTACTGACATTTTTATTAGCTCATGATGTAGCTAGCGAATTAACTTGTATAGGGAGCCAACACCATCTTTTTAAATATTTTTTTGAAGGGGTGTAACTTAGTAGGTTTTAACTACAGTGCATATATCAATTTTTTATGTATTGCAATGGCGGAAGACAAATGAATTGTGTTGTTAAGGTTATGGTTAAACCAACAAAAAAGTTAAAGTCAAACAATATTAATAACGTTAAGGTCAATAATGCAATGTACTTTTTATGATCCATTTAAAATACATTAGACAAAAATCAAAAATGATAAACTGAACTCACCCTCAACGTAACATGACAAACATCCACATTTTACAGGACATACTTGCATAAATGAAGCCAAAATAAAAAAGCATAATAAAAAAAAAAAATGTTCAATGTATACCAAGGAGTTCGACTACCTAGGCATACGATTTGCTTCAAAGCTTTCTGAGGAACCACACTTAAACTTTTATTTTTGTTGGCAGAGGCGAGGCATACACATACATCAGAGCGACCAAAAATGACACAATGCACAATCGATAAATTACAATGGAATGCACAGATGGTAAGGGAAAAAAAAGTCCGAGTGGGGGGTATGACAACACCGGGCGTTCAGAGCCAAGGAACACAACTGAGAAGATCACATTGAATTGTCAGCCGATGAAGGGGCGTCTAGCCCGTTAAGATAGCTGTTAAAGGCAGTCCAGATGTTTTTGGGCCGGGAGTGGACAGGGAGGGTGCTTAGGTATTCCTCTTCGCAGTTCTGTGACTAAGTTAGTAAGTTCAACCATTTCCAGAAGGTAGGAGGGGAAGAGCATTTCCAGTTCTGCAGTACACATTTCTTAGCAATTATACAGCACACATTTAGGAATTTGGCTGCACCCCTGGTTCCCTCAGCCCCCCATACCCCAAACAGCACTCCCAGCGGGTCAGGTTCAATAGTAGTATTACAGTTTTCTGACAGTGTTTTTAGGATCTCACCCCAGAATGCAGCCAGCCCCAAGCAGTCCCAAAACATGTGCAAATGACCCGCATCCTCTGCACCGGAACGAGGGCAGGGCCGTGGATCAGAGTGGGCAAACCTGGAGATCCTGCACGGAGTGTAATATAACCTGTTCAGCAACTTATACTGGATGGTGCGGTATCAGAAGTTCAGGGAGACTCTGTTAGTGTGGGAGCACATTTTCCCCCACAGTTGGTCAGTGAGTTCTAACTCCAGTTCGGATGCCCAGTCGTCCCGAGCCCTAGAACGCTGTGATGTAGTACCAGCGAGGAGAAGTTTGTATAATGAAGACACCACACCGCGGGCCCCACCCAAGTTGGCGATATAGGAAATCCCAGGGGAGTCAGGCGGTTCATTGGGGAACTCAGGCCAAGCGCCGCGGAAGGCAGCACGAAGTCTATAATATTGTAAAAGTTCTAGTGGCGAACCAGAGTGGCCCGGTTTCCAAGTCCGCAGTGTTATGAATTGGCTGTCTGGGTAGAAGTCAGTTAGGGCTCGGTATCCCAGGGTCTGCCAGTGTTGTGTCAGGGCCATGTCATTTGTGGGTTCCAGCCTGGGGAACCGCCAGGCGGGGAGCCACTTGTAGTATGGGTGATCTTCGGTCTCTGCAGCGAACACGCGCCCCCAAGCCAGCAGAGTGGTGTGCACAGGGTCTATGGGGGAGTCTGGCTCATATTGACGGTGTAATATTAAAGACATTATATTGGTGCCAGATGCAGCAAGGGTTTCCAGTTTGACATGGGGGCGAGCAGGGGGCCCGGGGTACCAGTAGGAGGCAAACTGTGCCTGTGCTGCAGTCCAGTACTTCATCAAGTCAGGGGCAGTGAACCCACCTTTATCGCAGCGGAGTGTCATTCCAAGCCATTTTTTGCGCACTGCGCCCGAGTGCCACAGAAACTGAGCGCACAGCTTGTGAAGATCTGCAAAGTACTTCCTGCCAGGCCATATAGGTACGTTTGTAAATATGTACAGCAGTTGAGGGAGCAATATTTTTACCAGTGATAATCTCCCCACTAGCGATAGCGGGAGAGAGAACGCCAGCGTTCTATCTTGGTGCCCGCTTGTTCTGCCGCGGCCAAGTAGTTGTTAGCTAGGAGGGCGTCTTTGGTCAGGGACACCTGGATGCCCAGGTATTTAATCCCATCAGGGGACCAGCGGAGCGGATATTCTGTGGCAGGTTGTCCTGTGGAGCTAGTGAGAGGGAAGAGTTTGGATTTGGTATAATTAATGATGAAACCAGAATATGTGGCAATGCGGGCGATGTCCTGCAGTATTGGGTCAAGGTAGACATTTGGGTCTCTGACGAACAGAAGTACATCGTCTGCGTAGAGTGAGATAATTTCGGGGGTACCCTGCAGACGTATCCCTTTGTGTGAGTGGCGCTCCCTTATGAAGTCCGCCATGGGCTCGATAGCTAGGGCGAATAGGATCGGGGAGAACGGACCTACCTGGCGGGTACCTCTGAAGAGAGGGAACAGAGCGGATGTTTGCGAATTGACACGGACCCTGGCAACCGGGGAGGTGTACAGCAGCTTGATGTATGCAATCATCCTAGGCCCCAACCCCCAAAGTCTCGAAGACGAGCCACATGTACCCCCAGGACACCATGTTGAAGGCCTTCTGAGCATCCAGGGTGACCGCAACTGCGCTCGTACCCTGATTGATTTGTGACATGACATTGAGGAGCCGTCTAACATTATGGGACGTGGATCTCCTGGGCACAAAGCCTGATTGGTCATCATGTCCCATATATGGCATAACAGGTAAGAAGCGATTAGCGATCACCTTGGCAAAGATTTTAGTATCTAAATTCATAAGCGAGAGGGGCCGATATGATCCACAGTCGTCGCTAGGCTTACCAGGCATGAGCAGGACCGTAATGACAGCCTCGCGCAATGTTGGGGGAAGGGATCCTACCAGGAGCGACTCATTCCAAACCCCAAGCAGTTTGGGGGCCAATATAGCTACATGCCCCTGATAAAATTCAGCCGTGAGCCCGTCGGGACCCGGTGCCTTTCCCTTAGGGAGACTAGATATAGCTTCTACTATTTCATCTAATGTAATGTGGGAATCTAATTGGTCTCTCGTTACATCGGAGATAATGGTGGGTATCTGCTCCAAGAACTCCCGCTGTGAGAGTCACTGTGCTCGGGGGGTTGAGTGTACAGTTCGGAGTAGAAGCTTGTGAAGACCTCAAGGATACGCTGGTCGGACCACTGTATTATCCCCCCGATTGTCCTTAACACAATTAATTTGGGATTGGCCCCACTCGCCCCTCGCCATTGCGGCCAGCATTTTGCCGGGCTTATCTCCCTCACCGTATTTCCGTGCAAGGCTGCGGACGGCTGAAGAACTGGACCTTCCTAGTGGCTTGTTCGTTAAAGATTTTCAGATCCTCACTGATCTGGGAGAGAACACCCGGGTCAACCGATTCCGGGTGGGCTCGCTCCAGATCCCAGAGTTTAGTTTCGGTGCGGGACAGAGCGGCTCTTATAGTTTTGAGGACTCCGGACACTCTAGAAATGGAGGCTCCCCTGATGAAAGCTTTAAAAGCATCCCAACAGACCCCCAGGGTGGTGGACTGCGACCCATTGTGCTCAAAATAGGACTGAATATCGGCAAGGATATCTGCCTTAAACACAATGTCCTGTAGAGTGGCCGATTTGAATCGCCACGTATTAATGGGAGGATCAGGTATTCCCAGTTCTAGGGCCATTAGAATCTGTGAATGATCGGACAGAGTGCGCGCTAATATCCGCATTTCCACAATCCTACCCAGCATAGAGCCGGACACCAGGAACATGTCGATCCTGGAGGGACTGTCATGTACTCAGGAGTAGTAAGTGAACTCCCGCGTCTGTGGGTGGAGTGCCTTCCATACATTGTGAATGTCAAGTGTCACACTGTGGGTCAGTAGTCTACGCGCTGCGCCAGACAGGGGCCTAGGGGCCGTACCAGACCTATCCATCGTTGTGTCAAGTATGAAGTTCATATCCCCACTCCAAATGATCTGTACCCCCACATACCCTAGTAATATGGATGCCACCCAGTCGACAAATTCGGGAGAGTCAACATTAGGGCCATATGAGTGCACCAGTATATAATCCCTGTTGGCTATGGCGCAGTACAACACAATGCATCTCCCCTCGGGGTCCATATAACTGTTATGTAAAACAAATTTAAGTGACAAATGGATCAGCGTCTGCACCCCTCTGGCGCGTGGAATATGAGGTGAAATATCTGTGCGAGCCCCATGTTGGCGCTATACCTTTGGACAGAGGACCCGTTGAATGTGTCTCCTGCAGGAGCAGAATTTTACAGCCATGTCTGCTGGCGTACACCACGATTTTGCGAGCCTTGGTGTAATCGCTCAGGCCCCGCAAATTCCAAGACATCGCCGTCACCGGCATTTCAATGATCTAAGTAACATCCCACCACCAGTGTCATAATGCGAGACCAGGGCAGAGGCCGCCCCCCCCATGGAGCCCGCGGGGTGCATCTCCAGCAATGTTGTGCATCCATGTCCATTGACATATACCATGATTCTCGGAGCCTTGAACCCGTCCCCCAATACCAGAGCGTACCCGGGTATAACAGTTGTAGGCATTCCAAAAGTCTAGTGTACATCCCACCACTGTTGTCGTAGCCCAACTGTAGGACAACGCCCTCTCCAATACGGGCGCCCCAATGTCATGCGGTCTGCCAATCCGCCTCTGCCATTTACTGTAACATGTCCCAAAGCCCCAACATTACCCCCCTCCACCCTCACTGCCCACCCCCAACTTGCTGTGGATTTCTCCCATCCCACAATGCAGGTGTCACCAACCGAACCGACACTCCCTGAAGTAGAGAGGTCTGAGGGCCAAACCCAACAGGGAAAAGCCCCAGTAAGTGCCCAACAGGGGCCAACAAACAGTGACATCAAACATAACATAAGCCTTGCAATTACAGTGAGGTGTGCTGTTCCCGTGTGGGCGGCACTTCAAGTATCATGCATGACAGTGAGTATGTCAAAGAGATGTTCTGCAGAAAACGGACCCTATGGCAGGCCCCCAGAGCCAGCCGATCGTAGCAAGTGAGATGACACTAAGGAGATACCTAGGGCTTATGGCCATATCGACTCCCCAGGTGTGCAAGGGGAATCCGTGTGCCCCGCACCCAGGTCAAGCCATGGCCCGGTCCAGGGCGGAGGGAGCTTGATTAGCTGAAGTTGCAGTACATTATTGCCATTAACACAATCCAAAACATGGATTTACTGTATAGATTAGTTAGCGTCAGGCCATGTCATTCTTGGTCAATCATTGTTGGCGAGCTCCCCCGCTGGATTATGAAGTGGTATGTGTGCCTCGATTAATTTTACCACCTCGTCCGGAACAGTGAAGAAGTATAGTTTGCCATTGTGGGAGATTTTGAGGCATGCCGGGAATAGGATGGCGTACGGAACATTGCGTTCTCTAAGCAGCTTCTTGACTCCAATAAACTGGCGCCTCTCCTGCTGAACCGCTATCGAAAAGTCCGGGAAGATCCTGATGGTGTGGGACTCGAGCCGCAGGTCTCCCTTCTCCCGCGACAGGCGGAGGATGAGGTCTCTGTCCCGATAATTGAGGATCCGGGCTATGATGGGGCTTGGAATATCGCCTGGCTTGGGGCGAGGTGAAAAAGCTTGGTGAGCGCGGTCAACTGTGAAGTACGGTGACAGAGCCAGATTGCCTAGCAAGTCTTTAAGTAAGGTTTCAACCGCGTCCTCCATGCGCCCCTTAAGGGCGTTCTCAGGAACCCCTATAATGCGCAGGTTATTTCTGCAGGAGCGCGATTCGAGGTCATCGCACTTTGCCTGCACACTCTTCATATCGCGCGACAAGAAGGCAACAGTGTCCTGCAATACATGTATCTCATCCTCATTTGCTGATATCCTGTTTTCAGCGTCAGTAATTCTGGTCCCCGCCAGATCCACCCGTGTCTTTAGGGAGGTGACGTTGGCATTGATGTCATCCAGCTTCTCATGAAAGGAGGCAAAGTTTTTGGCCATAGATTCCATGAGTGTAGTCAGATCAGGGGCCGTTGCATTAGGGTGTAGGTCAGCCTCTGGTTCCTCTTGCAGGGACGATGCGTGCCCCATTTCGCCCCTCGGAACTGATTTGGTGAATTTATCCATGGCCCCCCCTTTGGAGGTCCCCCTGGATCTGTTCGACATTGCTGGTTTCCTTTCAGGGGTGGCAGAGGCCAGAGGTGCAGTGACTGAGGGAGGGTGGGTGGCCAGAGGATTGGAGGACAGGAGGGCAGCGGGCGTTATTCCTGTGACCGTAGGGTGTCGGGGCTCTGACAGCCACAGGGGCAAGGTGATCTCAGCCGGCTGGAAGGCGTCGGGCCACCACTAGGGTCAGCAGAGAGAGGGTGGCAGCTCACAGAGGCCAGCTGGTATCCGGCAGTTGTTGTCGTTGTGAAGCAGGGGCATGATCCCCTGAAATGTTGAGAGGCGCAGGGTCCACACGGCAGGCACAGTCCCACTAGGAGCCCAACGGCCACAAAACCAGGGCGGAAATGGGGCCCTGCACCCCGCGCTCCAAGTGGCCTCCGAGCCGTGGATGTTGGCTGCAGATGGGGCTATGGAGCAGTCTGTGCCCTGGTGGCCGCGGACGAGGATGTGCCCGGAGCCATCCAGTCAAGATCCCTAAGGCGCACTCTCCAAGGTGCGTGGGCTGGTGATGATGGCCCAGGACAGGCAGGGGAGGGAGTCAAGGGGCACCCAGTGGTCAGTACAGCAGTGGGCCAAGAAAGGTAAGGGGGCGCCGTGGCCTCAAGAGAGCGGGCTTCTCCCTCGCCCCTCACCTGACCAGCACGGGCCTCTGCGCCCGCTCGAAATCCCCGCTCCAGAGCATCAGTCAGGCCGCGGCACAGCAGCTCAGTGTAGTCCGGCGCTGCAAGCCCCGGGCTGGAGGCAGGCGTAGAGGACGGGGCGCACTCCCGCGCAGGCCCCAGCAGGTAATCACTTGCGCGGTGGCACACACGGGGGGAGGGGCCGCCGCCGCGATGTTGCAGATGCCGTACTCCCGGCGGGCCGCAGACAATCCAACAAGCCCCGGGGGAAGAGGCGGAGCACCCGGGCGTCCCGTCCCACGGTGCGCCGCGGCACAGGCGGTCAGGATCACGAAGAGGGGAGGGCGGGGGCCAGGCGCACACCACAGCCCCAGCAAGGCAGCAGGCCTCCGCAGAAAAGGACCCGCAGATGGGCCCCCGGGGTCCGGATCGGGACGAAAGTTCGCAGGAGGCAGCCCAACGTGAGGAGGCAACACTTCAGCTGGAAAAAGAGTGTCTAAACAAATGCTAACCGCAGATGCAGGCGGATATGTGCCAGAGCCAAACAGAGCTCCAAGGGTAAGCAGCCATCTTGGGCTGCTCCACAGCGCCACCTCAGGAACCACACTTTATGAATCCAAAGTGGACAGTAACGTTTTTAAAGCATTGCTAGGGTTACCATGTTCAGTCCCCAATTTTGGTGTACACATCGAATTAGGCACATCCTTTCTTAGAAGATCATATAATGGCCCAGAAAACTCTGCAATAGCTCTGAATCTTCTGGAGAAACCAAAAGGCTGGACTGTCACAATTGAATATAATGGAAAGGCCCAGGGACCGTATCTCTCCAGGACTGAAATCTCTACACTGGCTCCCAGTGGCTGCGAGGATTAAGTTCAAAACCCTCTGCATTGTCCACAAGGCCTTCTGGGGCCTGGGGCCTAAATACCTTCAACTCTCTCTTCCTAAATATCTTCCTTCCCGAGCCCTATGCTCATCCGTCTCCAATTCCCTCAGGGTCAGCCGCTTCTCGAAGCAACGAGCTGGGGGTAGATCTCTCTCCGCGGCAGGGGCCTCCCTCTGGAACAGCCTTCCTGCCTCCCTGAAACTTGAGGAGAACCATCTCTGGTTCCGGAAGCACCTCAAAACCTTCCTCTTCACTTCTGCTTTCTCTCTCCCTCTCCCCTGCTAAATTCTTCACCAAAACTGCACTGATTCTGCAACTGGGCTACTCTCACCGACCTCGGTCCTGGGCCCAGTCACTCTTCACTTGCACTGCCTCCCTGGCAACACCTGCACTGCGGGACTGTCGCTGTATCACTACAGCCCCCCCCCCCCAGCACTTGTCTGCACTTACCTTACACTTGCCACCAGCTGGCCCTATTTATTTATTATTTTATTTCTATTCTACTTATTTGTACTGCACTCCCCCACCCCCCTCACCCTTCCCCTTGCACTTTTTCCCTTCCCCCTAACCCTGCACTTGCGCGGTCTGAATGACACCTGGCCTAGTAGGATCGTTGTCTGTCTTCCCCTTGTTCCCCCCTCCCTGCCTCGTCGCGCCTTGAAACACTTGTGTATAGGCGCGTTACAAATGCCATATCATATCATATCATATCAATTGTTTTCCAAACCTAAAGCCCTTGATATTCCATGGGTTCAGAATGTAAGAGAATGTCTTGAGAAAATAAATGCACAACTGCACTTTACAAAGCCTACCCTGCTGCTCCCATCTGTGGCAAGACAACTGAAAATTCAGCTGACCCTGTACATAAAAGGTATGTGGGAATTGATGGAAATTGTCAAATCGGCTAATCGAAAGCTTGCAATTATTTCAGAACCCACAATACCAAATTATTTGGCATGGCCAACAGGATTATTATCCCCAGAGCAAGATTCAATTGCCTCCCTCTCAGAGCAACAACCTCACTATGGTCAGGTGATTTTGATGTTAAAGAATGCTCTTTAGACCAAGCCCTTGTAGAATATATTCTGTATTTTATTCTCATCGGTTTGCTGTATGCCTCTAGAAAAGCAAGAACACTAACCCCAATATTACATGAGCTTTGATTTAACCAATGTCATCCTGCTCTAATGTATCTTCTATGGGCTAATTCTCCAAGGACTTGTTGGGGTTTACAGTTGTATTTGAGACAGGCTTTGAATAGAAGGAAATCAGTATTGTATTTAAGAATTTTATATTTATTTGTAATGACTGTTTTTAAAATTAAAGGAAACTATTACTCGTAAGGAATATGCTCATGATTTGTAGAAAGCTACCTATTTTATCCATATTTTATAAGCGAGTGAATGCTTGCTATGCTTTCAAAAGTTTCACACATTTATAGTCTTTATCTCATGGTTGAATAACATTTTTATATCAATGTCTTTGTGTTTCCACTTTGTGCGGAATGTCAAATGCCAAAATAAACATGAATTGATTAATTGATTAAATACATTAAATAAACATAATACATACAACATAAAAAAACGTAATATAATACACACTCAAACACAATCTATACAAAAGCAAATACTTCACACTCATTACAAAATATATTAAAAAAAATAAATTCAACACAACATAAACAAAAGGGTGAGTTAACATTACAGAGATGTTTGATTTATGTGCATTACATTTGAAAGTTGGCATACACAGTACATTACATTATAACCTTAACATTCTCGCTAGTGTTTTTTGAATAACTTTTGTTAGGTTAAACTTAACCTTTCCACTGATCTATCGTATATGGAATACATTGCTCACCGTAATCGTATTTCTGATGCTTGTATATGCTTAGATTCACATGCTATGGATAGGCCGACATCTAGTGGTATTTGCAGAGTATTACATTGTTTTCGAAACTCGAAAAGGAATGTTGCCATGGTGTGCCAGTAATACTATCCCTAGTGTGACGTCCACTGTACCCATGGTGCTTCATGTGACGAGGTCACTCAGATTGTTTTGCTTCTGACATGAGGTAGCACGAAGTGTAGCATGAGTACAGATGTAATAAAGCATATAAGAGTAGATGAAGTCAGAAAACATCTATGCACCTTCTACTTCACAGGGGAGGAAGGATGGGCGCATGTGAATCCAAGCATGTACAAGCATCAGAAATACGATTATGGTGAGTAATGTATCCCTCTGAGGCTTGTGGATCTGCTTAGATCACATGCTATGCATAGATTAGTGAGCAGTGTCTGGAGAAGGTGGTGGGTTGTGAGAAGGTACAGCAGCAAATAGATTTTTTGCACCGCATTTCCCACTTGTGAATCTGCTCTAGAATGTGTGTCAATGCAGTAATGCTGAGTAACATTATGTACAGAACTCCATATAGCTGCTTTGCAAATGGTGTCCAGCGGGATGTTTGCAATAAAGGCCAAAGTAGCTCCTGTACCCATGATAGAGTGAGCTCTTGGTGCGAAAGACAGCATTTTGCTTGAGAGAATATAGCAGAGCTGTTTGAATTTCACTATCCATTTGGAGATGGCATTTCTTTTAAACGTGATCACCTTCCTTGCCCGGTGCTATGGAGACAACAGTTGGTTGGCTATTGCATGTGCACTTTAGACCATTATATCCCTCTCACAAACACACGCCCATAATTGTCTACTGCAAATGTATCTAGTGTAAAAGATAAATTGTAGTAAATTAATTATAACAATGTAACACGTGTTACGATAATAACAAAATTCAAATGAAACTATGAATTACTACTATCACTGTTTATGGGCTGCTCATTTGCTTATTCAAGCAGCATTCTGAATTGAGACATATGTTTAAAATTCTCTACCGACCAGCCATACTGCACAAATGCTTTGACAAAATTAATTCTGGCTTAGAAACATGAGTAGCACAGTACGGTATTCGATTGAAAACTAATAAATATATAAATGGTAGCAATGTCCAGCCTGCCAAAAAAGAAGTGATTTCTTGGAAACCCCTAACTACATGTGAGAAAATATCAAAGGAAATTCTTATAGTGTTGCACATTTTAAGGTCATGGTTTCTAAACATTTATTGTTCTGGTAGCCTGAACTGTGTTACAATCAACAAAGGAGGATATATGAAGCTCCCTGTCAATCATGTTTTGAGCAATTTGATGAAAAGAGAACACCCATATACTTACAGCAAGAGAGGAGGTTTGCAGACAAGCATTTTTGATTCTTGGTATTAAAGAATTTTTCATAGAAGGGTAATCTATAAGATTGGCAAAGGTTGGAATAATGTTCAGACAGAGTTCCTACAAATAAAAAGAACATAGGTCATTATTAAATCAATAGAAAACATACAAAATATTTGTTTTTCTACAGTACAGTGTATGTACTCTTCAATTACAAACTTGTATTTAGCAAAGAAAAACCTTGTAAAAGCGAGCAGTTTCAGAAGGGAGCACCTTAAACATCAAACATAGTACTTTAAGTTTTAGACTCTATTGGTTGTCCTGATACATCCACTAACAGATGTCTCGGAGCTAAACGGTCAGAGTGGACAGTGAGGAGCCAAGGCACTCCAGTGGAGTGGTTCAGACATCTGACTTCAGGTCAGCACTCCTCTTGCCTCTTGTGGAGCAGTATGTTAAGCACCAGGAGACGGAAGAGCCTACCTGCATTGCATGGGTTATAGGGGAGAAAAGAGCCCAAAGCAGATTGAGAATAAAGATTTTCAATAATAGCTTACTAGAACGTCTTAATTCTATTAAAGACACAGAGGCGAGCATTATGCTTCTCTTTCTTTATTTAAATATATAAAGAAAAAGCTCAGCAGCAAGATATTTTTTTTTCTTACAGTGCACCAGAGTACCATATTTTATTTTTTATTTTTTATTTTTACATTTATAAAGCGCTCACACAGCCCGTGGGCATCGAGGCGCTGTTACAGGAATTGTTTTTTTTCTTCTTAGTTGCGTAATTGTTTTTTTTTTGTCTTAGTTACGTATTTATAACGCGCTTAAACACCCAGAGGTATCTAAGCGCGGACCCGGGGATCGAACCTGTGTTGCTTCGTGTCGTCTTGCTTCCAAGACGCGTACGCTGCCGCTAAGCTATCCTCCCGCACCTTATGCATGCATAAGGTGTGCTAGAAAAAACATATACAGCCAATATAACAAGTAAACAATATCATAATATGTCTTTTAAAGTCCTTTAAACAACATTAAACTTCATTTCCCAGAGGTCCGGAGGAAAGTTCAACTCGAGGTCACCAACACGTGACCTGGGTCCTCCAATGTGTGTCCAAGTCCCCACAAACAGTCCTGAACATGATGCAACTTCCTCTTTCGAGGCTGCGAACTTGGCCGATAGAAGAATTGGAACTGAAGTCATCTCATAGCAGAAGGCAGAAACGTGCTGTGGATTAGGTGGATTTGTCTGTTGACGCTGTCAAGAGAGATAGAGAATTCAAGTTACTTCATGTATATTACAACCCTAGTTCCCATAGAGGGGTGGGAGAGAAATACACTGTTATTTTGAGAAACAGTCATGCATTCAAAATGAAGGAACATTATTAGCAATGTATATATAATAATTATCGAGCATGATACATTCTTATTTCTCACCGGGTGGGATAATGCTCGCCTCCGTGTCTTTAATAGAATTAAGACTTTCTAGTAAGTTATTACTGAAAATCTTTATTCCATGTCAAGACCGGAGGCTCCCATTATGCTCATTCAAAGCTTAATTACCACAATGGATGCCGGCTATTCTACCACTTCCAGGTAGAATTGCTTAAATACAGATTCATTTGCCCAATCCGCCATTCTCATGATATCTTCCAGTCGGATTCCGACTTGGAAGGCCTTGGAAGCCATGGCTCCTCTCACGGAGTGGGCTCCAAAGTGCAAGGTATCTATTCCTGCTTGGGTTAAGGTCCAACGCACCCAGCGTGCTGGTGTTGGAGCAGAAACTGCTTTATGGGGCTTGCGCAAAGCTATCAATAGTTGCCCATTAGGAGAAGCTCTAAGAGGAGCCGTAACCTCTTCGTAGGCCTTCAGGCAACTGACTAAGCAGAGCTTGGGCTAGTCTGTAAAAGCAGGGTAGGAAATCACTCTTGAGTTGCACTTCGTCCGCCAATTTATATGGAACACTATGCCATCGGGGGAGAAGGTGCTGCCCGCTAGATCGAGGGCTCTGACGTCAGAAACTCTCCTGCAGGAGACGAGGCAGAGCAGTGTAGTGTAGTGAGTTTGCCGGATAACGCGGTGCGGGATAATTCCTCATTATCTAGCCAAGATAAGAAGAGATTCAGCACTTTGTTAATGTCCCAAAGCTTGCCGTAGGGAGACGGAGGCAGGACTGTAAGTCTAACACCTTTGAGAAGTCTGCAAATAAGGTGATGTTCTCATACTGGGATCCCTTGTATTAGGTTGTGGCCTGCTGAGATAGAACGGTAAGCGTTAACTGTCCTGTAGGCAAGACCTCCTTCAACTAGGGATGCTAGGAAATTTAGAATTTCCTCTATAGGTGCTGAAACTGGATGTAATCCTTTGTCCTGGCACCAGTTTCTCCAGGTGTTCCATGAATTGGAGTATCTTAAGAGTAGCGGGGGCCCAGCTCTATTCAATAAGGCTGACCGCCATGAGTGACATGCCGGGAACTCTCCATCTGGACCTGAAATCCTTCAAACTGCTAGGCTCAGGGATCCGTTGAGGAGTAGGAGGTGACACTGCCCCGATGGATCAAACAGGAGATCGGAAAAGCGGAGTAAACGGATTGGAAAATCCGAAGAAAGTTCCAGAAGAACTGGAGAGGTCCAGACCGGGGCTATGAGGACTAATTCTGTTCGTTCCTGACGGACCTTCGCCAGGGTCCTCGCAATCATGTTGAAGGGGGGAAATGCACAGTGTACTCCTTCGGTCCAATGTTGCAGGAAAGCGTCCGTCGTGGTTGCTCCCGGATCTGGTTTCCAGCTGAAAAACACTGGTAGCTGGGTGTTGAGGCGTGAGGCAAACATGTCCTTGGATAAGGGACCCCAAACCTGCTGGAGGCGAAGGAAAACTTCTCTGTCGAACTTCCAGTCGCTGTAATTGATCATGTGTCGGGAGTACCAATCTGCCACTACATTTGTGAGACCTGGTAGGTATTCCGCCGTGACCGAAATCCGGTTTTCTAGACAGAAATGCCAAAAGTCTTTGGCTAGTTCCGCTGGGGGCCAGGATTTGGTGCCACCCAGATGATTGATGTATCGTACTGCTGAAATGTTGTCTATCTTCAGCAAGATACAGCAGCTCGCTCTGTCTGTGGCAAACGAGCGTACTGCGAAGGAGCCCGCTATGAGCTCTAGGCAGTTTATATGCATCTCGAGTTCCTGAACTGACCATGTTCCTCCTGTGGCCACTGGACCGCATCTCGCTCCCCAGCCGGAGCGGCTGGCATCTGACTCTATCACTATGTCTGGGGCAGATCCGAAGAATGCTCGGCTGTTCCAGGCCTCCATGTGTGTGAGCCACCAGTCAAGTTCTGTTCTCGCTTCTGGTGATAGCGTTTGCCGCTGGGAGTAAGAGAGACTGCGTCTTAAGTGCTGGGCTTTTAGTCTCTGTAATTCTCGGTAGCGGAGAGGTCCGGGAAATATAGTTTAGATGTAAGAGGAAAGAAGTCCTATTACCCTCGCTAGGTCTCGAAGGGATATGTCGTTCCTCTGCAGGAGTCTGCGAATCTCCCGTTTGGTGGAGTGAATTCTGGCCGTCGGGAGACGGAGCTGAGCAGATTCAGTGTCTACTACAAATCCTAGAAACTCTAGGTTCCTGGATTAGTGAAGGATCGATTTCTCCCAATTTATGAGGAATCCGAGACTGTCTAGCAGGTTTATGGCCAGCTTGGTCCGATGCTCTACCAGAGCTTGAGATTGTGCCATGAAAATAATATCATCCAAATATATTATTAGCCGAACACCTTGTCCTCTTAAATGCGCTACTACTGGTCTCAGGAGTTTGGTGAAAGCCCACAGAGCTGAGGAGAGTCTGAATGGTAAACTCTTGAACTCCCAGTCTTGGCGCTTCCAGGAGAATCTCAGATAGCTTACGTGGTCCCGATGTATGGGTACTGTGAGGTAAGCATCTTTCAGATCCAGACGCATAAGCCAGTAGTTGGGCCTCAGGATGTCCCTGAGCATATGAATACCCTCCATTTTGAAATGGCAGTAAATGATAAAGCCGGTTAGAGCCCTTAGGTTCATCACTGGGCGTACTTTTTGCTTTCTGCGCACCAGAAATATGGGGCTGAAGAAACCACCTTGGCTTGTGCAGGGGCGAATCGCTTGTTTCAAAGCTAAGCTCTTAATTTCCTTGTCTAGTGCTATCTCGTCCTCTTTGGACATTGTAATCGGAATGGGGCAACCTGCTTGAAAGGGTTGTGCGAGGAATTCTAGGCGCATACCGCGAACTGCGTCTCTGACCCATGCATCCCCTGATAAGGAATCCCATGCATGCGCAAAAGGAGCTAGCCTCCCTCTTATAGGCGTTTGTGACGCTGGCGCTGCTATAGGTAGACTGACCTGTGGTTTGTTGTTGTGCTGGGTACCGAGCGGCTCTCCTCCAACCGCGACCTCTTCCTCGCCCTCTTGAAGGGAAGAAGGTATCTGAGCAGTCCTGCCAGGTGTTGTGTTGATCTCTGGATTGTTGAAGTCTTCGATCAAAAAAGTATCGGCTGGAAGAGCGACCCCTACTCGACAGGCCTTAGAGATAATTTTTGAGGAGAAAACTCTTAATAGAGGCTTGAGCTTTGTCTAGAGCTGTGAAGGTGCCAACGAACTTGGACATTTCCTTCATGAAGGTATCACCGAAGAGCAGACCCTGTGCCTTGGCCCCGGATTCGGTCTCTGCTAGTTCACTTAGTTTGGCGTCAATCTTGTAAAGGATGCCTTTGCGGCGTTCCGCTGAGATGGCACAGCTGGCATTACCCAGCAAACGGATGGCTCTCTGGGCCCAACCAGAGAGGATTAGTGGATCAATGGGGTCTCCAGAAGCTATGGCTGCTTCGGCTAGGTCCATCATCATTGCTAGAGGACCCGTGACGTCCAGTACCATGTCCTGGCCGGACCTCCAGGTGCGATCTATGCCTTTCTGTGAGCCTTTGACATGTTTCGCTAGAAAGGTAATCATTTTGGAGTCTAACTCCGGTGTCAGGGCCACTTTGCCTGGAATCTCCGGCCGAGGGCATTCCGACCTGAGTCTCGCTCTAACCTCCTTGTCCAGGGGTTTGTGTAACCTGTCTTTTATGTACTCTGATGTTCTCGGCGATGGTTCCCAGTCGGTGGATCTGGGAAGTACCAAGTCTTCTGGAGTAAACCTCCCCTTACAAGGAGAGAGTTCCTTTGTTGGTTTCTTAGGGATGGGGGCTGCCGCAATCCCTGATGTTGAGGGTTGTGACCCTAATGTTTGTGTGTCCTCGTCTGAAGAGGTGGGGGATTGATTGCCAAAGTCAAATCCCTCTTGATCAGAGCCTTGTCGGTAACCCTCCGGGCTTGAGGGTCTAGTGTCCCTGTTTTCTTCCTCGGGGTAAAAGGGTCCATCATTGGAAGGGGTTTCCCTTCCTATCCAAAAATGCCTTTTCCAGCCTGGAGAAGGCGTCTGATAGAGCAGCGGTGGCTGGTTCTGGCTTGCTCAGGGGTGGGGGGGGGGTCGTAGAGTTTTTACTCAAGCGAGCCGGAGTACATCCCCCATCTGAAAGGTGCTTTCTTTTTTGTGTCTTCTTTTTTGGTATGGAGTTTTCTTGTAGGTGCTCCTCCATGTCGTCCAGGCGCTGCTGGATAGGCAGGAGCATTTCAGATACAGCTCTTTAGATGCTGGTCTCCAATGAAGAACTCAGCACTTTTTCTAGGCTGTTTGCCATCGCCACGTCATCGATCTGGTAAGTATCTTCCTCATATTCAGACCAATCCTGGCCATCCTGAGGGAAGTACTCTGCTGCCATTTTTATACTGCACCTTTCTGTTCTCCCCCTTTTTTTGTTATTTTTTTTAAATATTATTATAATATAAAATATATATATATATATATATATAGGATACATTACTCACCGTAATCGCGTAATCGTATTTCTGATGCTTGTATCTGCTTAGATTCACATGCTGTGCATAGGCCGACATCTAGTGGAAGCTGCGGAGTATTACAGTTTGTTTTTCGAAAATCGAAAAAGGGCGTCGACACAGGGCGTGCCAGTAATACTATCCCTAGTGTGACGTCCACTGTACCCATGATCCCTCACGCGTCTAGGATCCCCAGATTGTGTTTTTCCTGACATGAGGTAGCATGAGGAGTAGCGTGAGTA
The DNA here is from genome assembly GCF_040938575.1 of Ambystoma mexicanum. Lineage (NCBI taxonomy): Eukaryota > Metazoa > Chordata > Amphibia > Caudata > Ambystomatidae > Ambystoma > Ambystoma mexicanum. Next base: position 876,301,347 of record NC_090936.1, read on the forward strand.
CAGAGAGTCCAAGCAGATAGACAGAAAGGTAAGACTACAAGCAACCATGCGCCTTCTCTCGGAGGGGAGGAAGGGTGGGTCGCATGTGAATCTAAGCAGATACAAGCATCAGAAATACGATTACGGTGAGTAATGTATCCCTTCTGAGGCTTGTGGAATCTGCTTAGATCACATGCTGTGCATAGATTAGCGAGCAGTACCAGAAGAAGGAGGTGGGATGTGAGAAGGGTCATGAGCAAACAGGTGTCTTAGAACCGCTTGTCCCACTTGTGTATCTGTCTTGGAATGAGTGTCAATGCAGTAATGCTGAGTAAAAGTGTGAATAGAGCTCCAAGTAGCTGCTTTGCAAATGGTGTCGAGGGGAACATTTGCAATGAAAGCCAGAGTGGCCCCAATGCCTCTAGTAGAGTGGGCCCTTGGCGTAAAAGGCAGAGTCTTTTCAGAAAGAGAGTAACACAGCTGTATACAGTTGATAATCCACTTAGAGATAGCGCCCTTAGAGACGCGATCCCCCTCTCTGCCTGTAGCTACGGAGACAAACAGTTGATCTGTTTTCCTTAGCGGTCTGGTTTTATTTACATAGTATAAGACCGCCCTACGCACATCTAGGGTGTGTAGTTTCACCTCAGCCGAGCTTTGTGGGTTTTGGAAGAAAGCCGGAAGCTCGATGGACTGGTTTACATGGAACTTGGATATGAATTTTGGTGAGAACCTAGGGTGTGTGCGTAAAACCAGTTTGTCCTTGTGGATAGTAAAGAAAGGATCTTGCACTGACAGAGCCTGAATTTCACTGACCCTTCTTATGGAGGTAATGGCTACTAAGAAGGCCGTTTTATAAGTCAGGTGTTTGAGACTACTTTTATGCATGGGTTCGAAGGGGGGGCCCATGAGCTTAGCTAGCACCACGTTGAGGTCCCATCCTGGCGGTGGGTTCGAAATAGGAGGGTGAAGTCTCTTTACTCCTTCCATGAAGGCTTTAACCACTGGTACTTTCCACCACGAGACCCTGTTATGGGATGTGGTGTAAGCCGAGAGGGCTGCCAGGTGTACTTTCAGAGAGTTAAAAACCAACCCTGCATCCAGCAGGTGGAGCATGTATGTTACAACGTTGGAAGGAGTGCAATCAACCGGGTTGATTTGTTTATTCTGGCACCAGATAACGAATCTTTTCCACTTGTCAAAGTAACAGTGTCTTGTATTTGGTTTCCTGGACTATTTTAGAATGTCCATACACCTCTGTGGTAATTTGAGATGTCCAAACTCTATGACTTCAGGAGCCATGCTGCTAGGTTCATAGAGTTGGGTTCCTGATGCACTGTTTGACCTTGTTGCTGGGACAGAAGGTTGTACCAGGCTGGGAGTCTGATGGGCTCGCACACCGCCATCCTGCGTAGGTGTGGAAACCATGGTTGTCTCGCCCACATGGGAGCAACTAGGATGAGCGTCATTGATTCCTTGTTCATCTTGTACACCACCTTCCTGATGAGAGGAGTTGGTGGAAAAGCGTACGCAAACATCCCTGACCAGTTCATCCACAGGGCATTCCCCTGGGAGTCCGTTTGGGGGAACCTGGATGCAAATACTGGGCATTGTTTGTTTTCGCTTGTGGCGAATAGGTCTATAGTGGGGAAACCCCACTGAGAGAAGAGATCTTCTACTACGTCTCTGTGAAGGACCCATTCGTGTTCTTTTGGGAGGGAGTCTCTGCTTAGAGCATCCGCTAGGGAATTGAGCTCCCCTGGAACATGTTGCGATGACAGGAAGATGTTCCGTCTGAGTGCCCATATCCATATTTTCTGGGCAAGCTTGGACAGATTTGGCGAACGAGTCCCTCCTTGCTTGTTCAGATAGAACATGGCTGTCGTGCTGTCCGTCCTGATCTGCACCGACAAGTTCAGTAGATGGGGCTCGAACGCCTGCAGCGCTCGGAATACTGCCAGAAGCTCTAGCAGATTTATGTGGTTCTTGGCTACTGAGTGAGACCAGAGACCCTGAGCTGTGTGGTGGAGATGGTGAGCTCCCCACCCAGTCAGGCATGCATCTGTAGTCACCACTGCCTGTACTTCGGGTTCGTAAAAGGGTTTCCCCTTTGCGAGATTCTCTCTTGTCCACCAGTGTAGGCTCTGTACGAGTGTTGGCGAAACGACCACTAGATCGTCCCACTGACCACTTGCCTGAGACCACTGTTTCGCCAACCATTCCTGCATGGGACGCATGCGCAGACGCGCGTGGGGGACCAGGTAAATGCATGACGCCATCATGCCCAGTAACCGCATAGCTTTGCGTACTGTTATCTGTTGACCTGACTGATAATGCGGAATTTGCAGAAGTATATTCCGAATTCTTTCTTCCGAAGGGAAGGTCAATTCTTTCTGAGTATCTAGGATAGCTCCTAGAAACTGTTTTGAGGTGCTTGGCACCAGACTTGACTTTTTCTCGTTGATAGAGAAGCCTAATTCGTGGAGGAGGTCGATAGTCCTCTGAATGTTTGATCTGCAGATTCCTGGGGTTTCCCCCGTTATGAGCCAGTCGTCCAGATAAGGGTACACTGGGATTGCCTCCCTGCGTAGGTGTGCAGCTGCCACCGCCAGTACCTTGGTGAATACCCTTGGTGCTGAAGCTATCCCGAAGGGCAGTACCTTGAATTGGTAGTGGCGACTGTCCACCTTGAAGCGCAAGTATTTTCTGTGCGCCGGGAGCATGGAAATATGAAAATAGGCATCTTTCATATCCAAGGTTGCCATGTAATCCCCCTTTTTTAGGAGTGGGATTACCTCTTGTAGCGTGGTCATACGGAATTTTTGGGGCTTGACATACTTGTTGGCAGGCCGTAAGTCCAATACTGGGCGCATTGTTAAATCTTTCTTTGGCACAAGGAAGTAAGTTGAATAGATACCCTTGTTTACCTGGTGTCCTGGGACGAGTTCTATCGCGTCCTTTAGGAGCAGATTGTAGATTTCCTCGAGGAGGATCTTTTGATGTTCTAAAGAGTGGACTTTTTGTCTTGGAGGGTGGTTTCGGGGACGTTGCAGTAGTTCTATACAGTACCCCTTGGATACCGTCGACAGCACCCATCTGTCGGATGTTATCCCTTCCCATGCCTGGGTGAAGCTGGATATTCGTCCCCCTACTGGGGTTGCATGGGAAGGGACCCTGAAATGAGCGTCACTGCTTTGGTGGAGGCGTGCCGCCTCCTTTACTGGGGCTGCCTCTGCCTCTACCACGTCCTCTTCTACTAGCCCTACCATACCCTTGGGTAGACTGTTGTGAGTTGGTGTTCCACTGTGTACCCTGGGTGTGGGAATAGTTATTTCCTCTATTGGAATTTTGGCCGCGGGGGCGACAAAAATTGCCGTTCCCTCTTTGGTTAGGTGGTTTTGTAGTTAACTGGCCAAGGGATTTGAGGGTGTCGAATTCCTCCTTAGCGTTTTTTAGTGCGTCCTCGACTGCCTTTCCGAACAGGAGATCACTTTCCACTGGTTTGTCTAAGAGTGCAGCTTGTGTTTCTGCTCTGAATCCCGACTGCCTCAACCAAGCATGTCTTTTGATGACAGTCCCCTCTGCAATAATTCTACCCGCATTGTCTGCGGCGTCTAAAGTTGCTTTTAAAATGCAGCCTGAGACGTTTCTTCCCTCTGCACAAATGCGAGATAGCTGGCTCTTAAGGGGTTCGGGAGCGGAATCTATTAGTGCTGCCACTTCTTCCCACTGATGGCAGTTGTAGCTGGCCAACAGTGTGTTGGAATTCGCGATTCTGGTTTGGTAGGCTGCCGTGGAAGCTACTTTTCTACCAAAACCATAGAGTTTCTTACTTTCCTTGTCGGGGGGAGCCTCCGAGGAAGATAATGGGGTTCCAGCTCTCTTGCGGGTGTTAGTTACGACTAGAGAGTCTGGCTTAAGTTGGCCTCTAATATATAGAGGGTCCGACTGGGCTGCTTTAAACAGCTTCTCTACTCTAGGGTTTACAGGTCTTGTCAGGTTTGGGTTGACAAGGGATGGTGCTATTCTGCGTTGAATAGATTTCAGGATGGGAATGGTCTGGGCTACTGTCTTCCTTTCCCCTATTAGTTCTTCCGCGAAGTCCCTCTCTTCTTGGACACCTTGTGTGTCTATGTGGAAGTGGTTAGCTGCCCGAGAGAGCAGTTCATTTAGTAGGGGCTGATTATCTATTGGGAAATCAGACACTGGGGCTTCCCTTTCGACTGGTGAGTCCATTCTGAAAATATCTGGGCTATTTTCTGGCTCATCCTCGTCTTCGTCCTCCCCGTAATAATCTGACACTGCGAGATCTTCTGGTGTCTCAAAATCCTGGCCCTCTATAAGGGAAGAGTCTCCTTGGCCTGTAGGGAAAAGGCAAGAATAGGGTTGGACCTCGAAGGGGTCTGAAGCCTTTAAAGGTGTCTCGACCCGGGGCCTTTTATTTGACGGGTTAGGGTCCCTTGAACCTGAGGGAGAAGATTCCTGAGGGTTTAAAGCTAGTAGTTGGTCAGGGTGTCTTTCGAAGAAATTTGCTAAGGAGGACATCCTTGACATTACTCTGTCAATGTCCTCGCATGACCAGAGTTTTGAGCTTGGGATGACCTTGCTGGAACACTCTATGGACTGTCCCTGAGAAGACTTGGACGGGGAAGTCAGTTCTATTGTTGTGGAGGATTGTAAGGTTTGTTTCCTTTGTTGCTTACCCCCTTCCCCGTGGGTGGAAGTGTGTTTACCATTTCCCTTATTTTTCGACGCCTGGCGTCGAGGATCGGAGGTGGAATCCCTGTGTTTCGAACTAGGCTTCGAAACTGGGCCCTCCTTACTCCCAAGTGATGTACCCTTTCCCTGGGGTGCAGGCTGGGGATGGAAGTCGTGTTCGTCTCCGGACGAGTGATCTTCCGTGATGTTAATGGGCGAGGCACTATGTACAAGTGTGGAGGCTTGCCTGACGTCGTGCGGCGACCTCGACCGGGACCGCCCAGAGGACGTCCTTTCGGACCGCTCCTTCTGTGCCTCTTTCCGAGGTTTCGACGACGTCGAATCTCGGGTGGCTTTTTTGTGTTTAGCGTGTGTATGTGTAACGCTCTTGTCGCCGGGGGACTTCCCCATAGTCGCCGGGACGGACGACCTTCCGAGGCCGGGGACGTGCGTTAGGCTGTCTTTCGACGCCTTGTTGCCCTCGCCGTCCGAAAGTCCGGCGTCGCTGCCGTCGCTGAAGGTACCCTCCGCCTCCATAGCTGCTAGCTTGGCGTGGTGGGCCCAACGCTTGGTGGAGCGGTCCTTAAGAGTTTTGGTCTTAAACCTGCTACAGGCCCTGCAACCCGCCTCGGGGTGGTCTCTGGGCAGGCAAAGGTTGCACGTAGCGTGCTTATCTACCCAAGGGTATTTCTTATTACACTAGGGCAAAACTGAAAGGGCGTACCCTCCATACGCGCCTGTGGGCAGCGGGCAAGTGTGTGTAGGTAAGAAGGTGTCTATAACCGAGTGTGGAAGTGTACCACCCCCCACTCTCCCTACTTGTAGGGCCGAGGCCAGCGGCCCAGGCCCGAGCCGAGGCGGAAGCCTCAAGGCCCAATCCGTCGGGTTTCGACGTTGATCTCCTCCCCGGTTCGGCGTCGAGATGCTGATCGACGTAAGGGTGACAAAACGGGGCAAATTAGATTTAGTTTTAAGTGCAAATATGGCAAAGCCAGGGAACTCCGATGAAGTGCTTCCGACCAGAATGGCGGAAAAAAACAATCTGGGGATCCTAGACGCGTGAGGGATCATGGGTACAGTGGACGTCACACTAGGGATAGTATTACTGGCACGCCCTGTGTCGACGCCCTTTTTCGATTTTCGAAAAACAAACTGTAATACTCTGCAGCTTCCACTAGATGTCGGCCTATGCACAGCATGTGATCTAAGCAGATTCCACAAGCCTCAGAAATATATATACACACACACACACACATACATATAAAATTCTATATACACATATATACTATTTTTTTTTATTTTTAATATTTGGGCACAGACGCCTCCTCTCAAGCCCACTATCAAGAATGTGGGGAGCTGCAATGTAGCCCTGATCAATGGACAGCAAATGTCAACTAGACAGTCTCCCTCTTTTTTTTTAAACATGTAAATTCCCTTAACTATTCCTTTTGTCATTGCCCCTGCTCCCGGCACTCGCAATCGCAGAAACCGGTATGCTGTAGTAACGGAAATGTACTCGCGAGCGTCAGGATACAGAAAAAAGAACCTTCAGAGCTGGAGCTCCCTCTGGTGACCGTGGGTGGTGTCGCGGTCACACGGGAGCTCCAAGCTGCTTCCCCGGGCTCCGGCAACTCAAGCCGGGGAAGCGAACGAGGAATACACGCGAGGGTAAAGCCGAAAACAAACACTTCAGCAAGGCGCGTAGTATTCTCCAACGCCAGCAGGAAGCAGCTGGCGTCGGAGAGGAAATCGCGCAGGCCGAGAGGACGCAATGTGTGCCTCCGGAGCCCAGAAAGCAGTTAAAAACTAAAATAAACGCGCTGCCACAAATTACGATTATTCGATATAAGTAGATATATGTAAATATCAGCAAAACAAAGCAATAGAAGAATATTAACAGTTCTTGAACATGATGCATTTATCTCTTGCTGTGAGCAGCAAAGAAAGAGAAAGTTGCATCATGTTCAGGACTGTTTATGTGGAGACTTGGACACACATTGGAGGACACAGGTCACGTGTTGGTGACCTCGAGTTGAACTTTCCTCAGGCCCTCTGGGAAATGAAGTTTAATGGTGTTTAAAGGACTTTAAAAGACATATTATGATATTGTTTACTTGCTATATCGGCTGTATATGTTTTTCTAGCGCACCTTATCCATGCATATGTTATATGGTACTCTGGTGCACTGTAAGAGAAAAAAAAAAATCTTGCTGCTGAACGTTTTCTTTATATATTTAAATAAAGAAAGAGAAGCATAATGGGAGCCTCCGGTCTTGACATAGAATTCCATGAAGATTAGTGCTAAGTGAGGACAGAGAGAGCTTCACTTATCATACCCATCAGCCCAGCAGTCATTGATGGTGACCCTTACTAGGATCCAATGTGTTGACCGGCAGGTCTCAGCATTTTATTTGCCTACAAACCCCTCCGTGATTGAAGTGGCACGTGGATGTTTCCTATGTGCTTTGTCCTACCTATAATGTGTTAAAATACATGCAGGTGTAGCTATTCAATCTTGAAGCAAAAACGCATGTTTCTACCAGCATTTTCAGCGCCTTCGTGTAAAGCGCTCTATAAATCAATCAATCAATTTTTAAGTGAATCCTGCATGATGTAATATTGGTTTGTCAAAACAAGAAATTGTATTATTGGTGTACAAAGAATGTTGAAAGAGATTATGTTGAATAGCTAAAGGTTTGTGGGATGTGGGTGTGTGAACATAGGTAGGAGTTTATGTGCAGGTGGGAGCGAGTGTGCCTGTGTGTATGTTTGTGTGTGTGATTGTGTTTATTTGCTTCATTTACTGAGACCTTATTTCTGAACAAAGAAAGGATTCCTTCAAAAGTAAACATTTTGATCAACTGGCACACCAACAGTCCTGGGAGTAAGCACAAAACATGCCAGAGAGGGAAAATCATGCTTGGCTATTAATATTATGAATTACATTGGCAGCTCGCCAACATCCACCACAGCGTTCTGTAATAATCTGTCTCAGATCCAACTAATTCAGGACCATATTAGCCAATCGTCCCAGAAGGATAACTCAGCGGCAACGTTCTTGCCTTGGAAACAAGACGACACGAAGCAACACAGGTTCGAACGCCGGGTCCACGCTTAGAAACCTCTGGGTATTAAGCGGGTTATAAATACACAACTAAGACATATTCCTGTAACAGTGCCTCGATGCCCTGTATGAGCGCTTTAAAAAAGCGCTTTAAAAATGCAAATCAAAATAAATAAATAAATAAATAAATAGATCATCTATTAGCAGGCGTCAGAAGCAGAATCTCAGGTCCCTTCCACCTGCATAACACGCAAAATCAAGCATTGGACAAGCTAGCATGTTTGGCTTTCCTGAAGGCAGAGATGTTACCAGATATATGAGTACCCATTACAAATGATCCAACAAATATTAACATGTAATTACAGGTTTTACCTTTTCTTACCCAAAACAAAGGAATAGTGGAGAGACGCTAGGTGTCATCTATCAAAATGGCTGCCTTCGAGTGCTCTGCTAGCAGAAGCACTTAAATAATTATATATTTCTACTTTCTCATGTGTAGGAAGCAACAAAGCTGCTCAGGTAAAGTGCATTTTGGCAGGAGTTTTGGAAAATGCATATTGTCACTACCTGGCCCAGTGACGGAGTAATACGCCAAGGTTCCTAGAGGAGTGTTAGGCAGAAACCTGTGCAGTTCCCTTAGGGACCACTGCAAAAAGTTTAGGACCACAGGTGTTGGCAGTAAACCCAATTGGTAGCAGTCTGTACCACCCATATTTACCTGGTAGCTGTGGCTGAGCAGTCAGACTTCTCTCAAGAAGAGTTAAGCAGTATATTGAGTATACACATTAGGTACAAAAATACAGTAGCACAAGCAAACACTGACCAGAGCTTGAGTATAAAAGTATATAATTATTTATTTAAAAACACACTTGTAAAAATACACTGGCACTAGTATGTCAAGCAAGTTCAAACACAGTCACTAGAAATATATACACCTCCCTGGTTAATTGTTCGACAAGTCTTAGGAAAAGAACACCACTTATTATCAATACAGAGATGAGCGCTTAACAAAGATGGCACTCCAATAATTATTTAAAAAGGGACGGAAAAGGCAGAATTAGGAAAGCACACAATACCAACTTTTAAAAGAACCATAGCAAGTCAAGAAAGGCAGAGTCTACTGTAGAGCAAAAAGTTCATAGGCCAGGCCCACTCTTGGAGAGAGCAAGGCAGAATGTGCCCAAGATCACACAGTTGAAGTATACTTTAAAAGTATTTGCAGATAGTTCAAAAAGGAGTTGAATCAGTTCAGAAAAGTTAGTTAACAGGTCCCAGGTCACCCCAGGAAAGAGTAAAGGATTTACGGGACACCTTGAACAGTCTGTTGCAAGGGAGACCAGGCGGGACACAGTACCTGAAATGGTGAGAAAGCTCCAGCGGGGGCAGTTGTTCCTGGCAGCGGGTGCAAGTCGGTGCTGCGTCCAGGGGAAGAGAAGATCTCGACGTGGAGGAAAGCTGGAGGTCGTTGCACTGCCAGGGAAGAAATCAGCCGCAGAGTTTCCCGGTTAAAAGGTACTACCATTTTATTTGCGGTAGTGGTGAAGCGTGGCTATCTGGCCGCCGGGGTGCTTGGCACGGGCGATTCGACCACAAGACGATCCTGGAAGGCGAAAAGAGGGCGAACTGGTTAACCCCACCAGTTCAAAGAAAGAAGGCTCTCCAGGAAGAAGATCGTCTCTGTCGTTGGGAAGTGGTGAGTCAGCTCAGCAGGGCTCCACCAGTGGTGTCGCCGTTGCAGGTCGGCTCAGCTTCTCCCTCTTCTGATTCTTTAGGTCCAGTGGCGACTTCTGAAGTTCCAGTCCCCAAAGCCCTGCTTTTATGCAGAAAACCCCCATTCATCAGTCCTAGCTGTCAATCAAACATGCTAAGTGGTGAGCCGGGCGATAGGTCACTGTGAGGTGTCTCTGCTGATGAGCCTTGTGGGAGTGTGGCGGCCCTCTCCATGTACAGCGTGTACAGAGTGGGAGAAAAAGAGTCTCACTCTTAGCAGGAGAATAAAATAAACCCCAAAAATCCAGCAAAGCTGCTGGGCGACTCACTAGGTTTGGGAAATTAGCCTATACAGAGAATTCTCCCTAACAAGGAGGATGACAAAACAGAAACAAGGTTTGAGAATCTGCCAAATTTGTGATGAAGTGGGGTACCAGGACTGGTGAATGGAGGGAAGGATTTGGGTGCCTCCAGATCTCATACTTCTGTGATAGCGCACTGTGAGGTGTCTCTACTGATGAGCCCTGTTGGAGTGTGGTGGCCCGCTCCATGTACAGCGTGGCGGAGCACAAACTTCTGCGACGGGAAGAGCATCTGCCGTTTCAGGGGTCTGATTGGGTTGCACTCTGCAGCAGCTGACTTGAGGGCCTCTGGGTGCTCACTGAGCAGGGCTGCGGTACACAGGTAAAGCACGAGCTGGAGACTTTGGAGGGCATATACTACTTGTTTTTTTTTTGCCACCAATTTTCTTTCCCTTGTTGATGATCCACTGTGTTGTTCCCCTTCATGGAATCCTTTATTAAATGGTACTGCTCAAAACAATGACTGTTTTTTTCTCCCGACCTTAGGCACCAAGAGTGGTTTAGGTACACCAATGCCAATTGGTGCCAAAGTGGGACATAGTGAGCACTGAAAACAGCTGTGTGGTTAAAAGAGACCGGACTCATGAGACATTCACTGCATTTTACTTTGGAAAACCTCCTTGGGCCACAAACTCTATAGTTGGCGCTGTGCCATTGGGTACACCAGTACTACATTCAGTAGGCTTGGACTCTCCCTCCTTTGCTTAGCTGTGCAAACCGCGCAGACACACTACTGCTATGGGCTGTCAAACATAAGGAGAATGAGACTGGATCCTAGAAAAAGGTATCATATCTTCCTGCCAGCTAAATTCAAGCCATGCTCATTGGATCAAAACCTTTTTTTTTTAAATTTGTTTTATTAATTTTTCCAGAACATGAAACGGAGAATTCTTCAACACTGCCACACGCAGTGTTAGCAATTATCAACATCATAACACGTCATCAGAGCCCACGAACAAACACCCGTCTACAACATCCGCCCTCCCTCCTTTCCCAAAGGACCACTGTTCACTCTGCACAATATCCCTTGCATGATTGGAACACTCCTTCCTGTCAATTGGGCTCATTCACCTAGGCCTTGGTCGCAGCCTCTGCAGTGAACAAGGTCTGTATTAAGACATTCCATTCTGCGATCCCCGTTATTGTCTCCGCCCGGCTGCCCCTACCGCCACCTTCCATGTTGCTGTTTCAGCCAAGGCCCACTTCTTCAAGTCTCACCGCCACTCTTCTACGTCTGGACCTTTGGGGGATTTCCATGCCATGGTGATCCTGCGTTTGGCAAGAATATACACTAAATCCTTCATTTTACTTAAGTATTATGCTTTTTTGGGGCACGGAAAGCGGCCCAACAAGCATGCCCTCCAGGAAACAACATCTAGTTGCACCCATCCTCTGTTCAACCTGTCCGCCACCTCCTGCCAGTATTGCCCAACCAACGGACATGCCCAAAACATATGTAGTATCTCTGCATCTACCGCCCTGCACCTGGGGCACACCTGCGCCTTTGAGCCCGGAAACCTGGAGATCCTCTGACGCATCATATATGCCCGAGTGTTATCAGTAGTTGTATAATCTGCAGTCTTGAATTCCGTGACACCCTCTTATGGTATTTCAGTACTTCTCTCCAATTTGCCTCTGCAAAAGGGTTCCCCCAAATCTTCCTCCCATTTGCCCCTTATCGCCAAAGGGGAGAGGGGCCGATTAGTTAGTAGGAAGTGGTATATCTGGATATGGTGTGCCCTCTCTCTGATACGTCATACAGTGTGTACACTATGGAATGCTTCTCTTGTAGCTCCCTGTACGCGGGGCACCTATGTAAAATCTCCCTTTTGTTTGTACCATGCATTACAAATTGGCCTGTATGTTCCACTAGCTCGGCAAAGGGTATAAAGGAGGTCTTGTGTAATAGGTCCCCTAATGTAGCCACCCCATGAGTTTGCCAATTTGCACATATTCCCAGTCTCATCTGCGCCGTGAATGCTATCACCGACACCAGGGGAATCTGTACTGAGAACGGGCCAGTAAGCCCCATCGTTGTGAGTGCCCTCTCCCACATGCTCACTCCTAGGGACACCAGGTGCGACCATTGGCCTCCACGGGGCTTCCTACTCCATGCTAGTTCCTTCAGGTAGCAGTGCGCCCCTATAGGCTGCAACATTACTGAATCCAGGGTCGGATCATCCGCAAGCCAGTCTACCACAAACTGAAACTGTGCCGCTATGTAATGTAGTTAAAAATGTGGGGTCCTGATGCCTCCCTCCTCGTACGGCCTATGCAATGTGGACAACGCTATCCTATTTCTCCAATTTGACCACAGGAAACCTCTACAAATGCCGTCCAGTGTCTTAAAAAAGGGTTTGGGTATGTTGTATGAGACATTTACAAAGAAGTGCAGTAGTCTAGGCAATACAACCATTTTCAGCAAGGCCACCCTCCCCATTACTGAAAGGGGCAGCTTGGTCCAGAACTTCATTGAGCCTTTGATGCCCTCTAGGGCCTTCAACGTATTATGTTTATGTTCTTTCGCTCGATCGTGACACACATTGACACCCAGATATCTGAACGTAGACGTTATCCATTGCAGGGCGAGGACCAGCAGGACCCCATGTTCTATCTTGTGCAGTCCTGCTAACGAGAACAGAGCTGACCTGTCTGTGACCCCCGACAATTTGGCAAAAAGCACCATGCCTCTAGTAGCAGCTCTAAGTTGTCCGCAGGATTCAGAATGTAGAGTAAAGTATCATCGGCGTACAATGTTATCAAATGCCTACTCCCATCTATCTCTATAACTGCCTCAATGTATTCTGCTCCGAGTTACTATGCTATCAGTTCCATGGCAAGGATGTAAAGCAGCGGGGATAACGGGCAGCCCTGTCTTGTTTCTTTTTCCAATTCCCATGCCTTCGAATTGCATTTGTCAATTTTTACCCGAGCCATCGGTCTTGTGTACACTAGTTGAACCCACTTGAGGTATGTCCGCCCCAAGTCAAACCTGCGCAGAGTCGCATAGAGCCAGTCAGACCTTACTGAATCAAACACCTTCACCGCTTCCAGGGTGGCTATGGCGCACAGGGCCTCCAGGATATTGTGCGGTCTATCACATGGTGTAACCTCCTCAGGTTCCATGTCATACTATGGCCTGGCACATAGCCAGTTTGGTTCGGGTGTACCAAAGGTACGTATGACCTTTTTAAACCTATTTGCTAGTATCAACGTCAGTATTTTATTGTCTTGATTTAGCATTGAGAGGGGCCTATATGAGCTACATTCAGTTGGAGTCTTGTGGGGCTTGAGAGGAGGTATAATAATAGATTCCCTCACACTGACGGGGAAGGATGCCTGCCTCATACGAGTCTGAATGTTTTGAGCAAATGTGGGGCCAATTTCTGTGCATATTCTTTATAAAATTCACTAGGCAGTCCATCTGATCCAGGAGTTTTTCCTGTCGGCAATGCCGTTATCGTGCTCTATGTCGTCCAGGGTGTTAGACAGAAACCTGTGCAGTTCCCTCTGGGACCACTGCAAAAGATTTAAGACTACAGGTGTTTGGCAGTAAACCCACTTGGTAGCAGTCTGTACCACCCAGATTTACCTGGTAGCTGTGGCTGAGCAGTCAGACTTCCCTCAAGAAGAGTTAGGCAGTATACAGAGCATACATAATAGGTACAGAGGCACAGTAGTACAAGCAAACACTGACCAGAGCTAGGTGTAAAAGTATATAATTATTTGTTTAAAAGACACACTCATAAATTACACTAGCACAGAAAAGGTAAGTAAGCCAAAACATAGTCACTATTACTTATATGTACATCCCTAGTTATTTGTGGACAAGTCTAAGTTAACACCACTTATTTCCAAACAGAGGTGAGCGCTTAACGTTAGATGGCACTCCAACAAGTTAGTTAAAAAGGGAGGGAAAAGGTAAAAGTAATGAAAACAGCAAGGCAAAACACTTTTCAGAGATCCACAGTGAGTTTAGAAAGGCAGTCTATTGAGGAGCAAGGAAGTTCGGTTGCCAGGCCCACTCTAGGGAAAGCCAGGCGAAAAGATGCCCAAGATCACACAATGTCACAAGTCTTTACAGGTGAGTAGAAAAGGTTTTACCAAGTTTAGAAAAGTTTAGTTAGGGTGTCCCAGGCTTACCCAGGGTCGAGAGCCAAATTGCTAAATCTACCCCGTACAATCGGTGGCAAGGGAAGCCGGGCGGAACACGGTACCTTTAAAATGGAAAGGCTCCTCCAGCGGTGGCAGTTGTTCCTGGTAGTGGGTGCAAGTCGCGGCGTCGTCCAGAGGAGGAGAAGATCTCGTCGTGGAGGAAAGCTGAAGGTCGTTGCACTACCAGGGAAGAAACCAGCCGTGGAGTTTTTCCGGTTAAAAGGATGTTACCCCTCTTTCGCGGTTGAGGTAAAAAGTGGTATCCCAGTTGCCGGGGTGCTTGGCACAGGCAAGGCGGCCACGAGATGCTTCAGGGCAGCGAAAAGAAGGCAGAAACTGGTTGTCCCCACCAGTCAAGGGAAGAAGACTCTCCAGGCGGGAGATCTCCTCTGTCGTTGGGAAAAGTGGTGAGACGGTTCCGCAGGGCTCCACTGGTGGTGTCGTCTTGGCAGGTCGGCTCGGCTTCTCCCTCTTCGGCTTCTTAGGTCCTGTGGCGACTTCTGAAGAACCAGTCCCAAAAACCCTGCTTTTATGCAGCAAACCCCCATTCATGCAGCCTAGCTGTCACTCAAACATGCTAAGTGGTGAGCGGGGTGGCTCACCACCTGGGCCAATCACACCAGAGTGCGACATGAGTTGGCAAGGCAACTCAGTCCAGGGTGCCTAAACCCCCTCCCACACTCCCTGTGGTACCCAGACAGAATGGCACCACTTTGGAGGGCTTCTGTGCAGAAGCCCGCCAAAAGTGGAACAAAGGCTCGACTCGGGTTCAGGGTTACAGAAGTGAACCTAGACGCCATTTTGGCGGCGAGTTCTGGCAAAAAATCCCAACCGGTGAATTTATATTAAATAAATAAACCGGCGGTATCTTTAACATTGCACCAAAAAGTGGTGCATTAAAATCAATGGGAAATCCCATTGGGAAATATTCAGGTGGAATATTTCCGTGATATCCACTGCCACCAGCCAGAAACTCGGCGAGGGGGGACGGGACCCGAAATGGCTGCTCACCTAATTACTACCTTTAATGCTTCCCAGAAGATTCCTGTGCTAGGTACACTCCCCTACATTATGTAGGACATAATCTGTGATGCTGTACTTTAAGCGGTCTCGGAATGGGGGATCTTTCAGGGATTCACTTTTAAGTCTTAATGTAGAAATTGGGGCTATCGAGGGTGCATATTGCCACTGCAGGCTGAGCGGGGCGTGATCCGACCCTACCCTTATACTGCGTCAGTGTGATGAGGTGCATCAGCTCCCGACCCACCAAAAAGTAATCTATTCTTGTGTGTGGCGCCGAGTAGTGCGTATAGTGCCTAGTATCAGGGTGGAGTACTCTCCATGCATCCACTAATGCAAATGAGTCTAAAAGTATTTGTAATGTCGTAGCTGGCGGAGCAGGTTTGATATATTCGGCAACAGATCTGTCTAAGGACGGGTTCAACATGCCCCCCCATATAATGTTACCGTCCCAATACGTGCCCAGCCGCTGGTATAGTGATCTAAAAAACATGGCTGCATTATGATTGGGGACATACGGGTTAAGCAGGCAAATATCTGCGTGTTCAAGGAGGCCCTGCACTAACACCATCCTGCCCTCGTTATCAGTTTTAATGTGGGTGACCTCAAGGGTACTGTGGGCGCTATCCATATTAGGACCCCCCAGACTTAGGCAGAATACGGCAAACCAAATACTCGCCCCCTCCATTTATTTGCTAACAGTGCTTGTTTTTCAGTCGTAAGGTGAGTTTCCTGCAATAAGGCTATGTCCACTTTGCACTATTTCTCTTAACATAAGCATTTAACCAGCTCATGTTCCATGTGAGTGCGTTTACAGTTCCCACCATGAGCTCGCATCCCTTACAAACCGTCCATCTGCATCTACAACAGCAAATTCCCCCTCTTTTGAATGCAGTGACCCCGTCAAAATTACAGTGCTACTATTCTTTAATAAACATGCTGGCAGGACCCTTCCATTCCCACTCCGACCCGCCATAACATCCCCAACTACCTCACCAACAAAAAACTGCCAAGCATTGTTAGGGAGAATTCTCATTTTATGGCTAATTACCCACAGCTAGTGAGTCCCCCAGCAGCTTTGCTGGATTTCTGGAGTTTCTTTTTTTTCCACTTGGTAAGAGAGTGAGTCTTTTTCCCACTCTTACATGTGTTTTGACATGTGTGTTTTTACTGTTTGTGTGATAGTGGGCTCTGGAGGACCCCACTCCATGATCCCCACTTTTCATGTGCGTTACACAGCACCTTCCGTGTAGTAACACAGGGTTGTCTTTGAGACTTCCCCCTGACTCCATTTTCTGGGGCTGACTACTGTCCCCCAGAAAACAGGTAAAGTTGCAATTTACTTTACATAGTCATTTAAAAACCACAGATCCAGTACACCCCATCTTACATGGAGTACTGGAAAGGGTTAACTCCTATCCCTTTTTGTCTGTGCCTCTCTCAGCTTTGTTTTGCTCTCTTAACATTTAGACTTGGCTGGTGGCAGTGGTATCTACCCTAACTTTTCTACCACAATTATATTATATAAATGTGGTACTGTTCCAGGCTATCATAGTAGCCTCGAACATAAACCCACCTGACAAAATACTCTTTCTTTTTACTCCGGTCGGGTTTTTTCGCCATTTCTTTTTGTTAAAGTCCTTCTTGTGTTTTACTTTGCGCGGCAAACCAGGTTTGCCTTCTTTGTTCACCGTCTTTTGGCGGGCTTCTCTCAAGAAGCCCTCCTTTGAGCACCTGTGTGTCTAGGTGGGCTGAATGTGAGGGAGGGGTGTAGTCACCCCCTGCACAGGGTATCCTTGGAAACCCAAGTCGCACTTTGTCATGATTGGCTAAGGTGGTTGTCCGGCCGGACAACCCCCCTGCTGGGTGATTGACAGCCAGGCTGTGTGAATGGGGGATTTTTGCATTAAAAGACGGCTGCTGCAACTACTGAGTCCCTGTGGAGCTCTGCTGCAGTCCCGAGCTATCTACCCTTCGACAAGAGAAGATCCAGTCCGGAGTCTTCTTCCCTTGAGCTTGGTGGGATTAACCAGCTCATCTTCCACAGGCAGAGGATCCTCTTCTTGGTCGAAATCGCTGCACACAACTGTAGTGGTCCAGATAGCCATCAGAAGAGCCTCTCCTGTTTTAAAGGAGCGCACCTTTTATTCACTCTTGCTTTTGCTGCTGCTGGCCTCATCCCTGGGTAGTGCAGATCGCTCCAGACGTCGTCCTTCTTGTCCCCACGACTGAAGTCACAGGAACCGTGAGTCTGCAGGAACTACCAGGAACAACTGCTGGTGCACCAGCTCTTCTTGACTTGAATAAGGTACTGTTTCCAACCTCGAGGAACTAGGGTGAACCCCTTTTCTCCTCACCAAAAGGCTTATCCTCATCTTCCTTCCCTCTTATAACTTTTGCTTCCTCTTGTGACAATATCCAAGTACTCCTGGCAATCTCGAATCCTGAGCTGTACTAACCATGTGATCCTCGACAACAGGAACCCTGTTCCACTTGACACTGACGCAGGCCTATTGACTTTTATTCACTTGTATGAAAGTGTCCTCTGATTCTATCTGCCTTGACAAAAGTATTGCCTATGATTTTTATCCCCAACTCTCTTGTGTTGATTCATGTACTAAGTGTGTTTTAACTCCGGTAACATTTCTTTCCGTGGGTACGCGTATCTTCAGTAAGACCAAACTGTCATTACTGTCAAAAAGTGATCGCATCTGTCCTCCCGGTAACGTCTTTGTTTCACAACACCGGTCTGTCAAAACCAAAAGTACTTACCTTGAATTGTGCTGCAAAAAGTGAATTGGTTGTGTGTAGTGTATTTTACGTGTGGTTTTACCTTAATAGACGTTAAGTGTTTTACGAACAGATGGTATAGAAATAAATGTACTTTAACTTTTCAACCAAAAACCTTGAGTCAGTGTTTGCTTGAGTCACAGTAATTGTGGTCTTTTGTGTAATCTCTACTACTGCTCATTTGCTCTTGAGATAAGTCTGGCTGCTCCACTACTGCTACCACTTTAACAGTATAGTACAGGCTTGTAGCAAAGGTGAACTTGTATTACCACATGTAGTCTTAATTGTGTGTAGCGGTCCCTAAGGGCACTGCACATGATTCTGCCTAACAAGCATCATTACTTCCGCTCAGGCATGTCCGCTATTCGCATTCGCCCCCCTCTAGACATACTTGAGACTAGTGCACAGCGGATGGGCAACATAAAACAGGGCCCTTCAAAGAAAGAACTTGGAGGGTGCGTCGGCAGCAGCCGCGTTTTCGGTTTACTCCCCTGTGATGTGGAATCTTGACCAGCGGTAGACCCTGCCATGAGGTAGCCATGTAAACGTCAAGTGCCCGCTCGGAGGAGATCTTGTCCCCTAACACAGACCAGTTTGTCTTGGAGTGCCCCTTGAGTTATTTGATCCGTCAGAGCACCCAGCAAAATCGAATCTATAGCCCAGGGTTCCTTAACTGTTCCTAGGCACTGGTTGTGTTGAACCTTCTCTGCGCCTCAGTTGGTTGTCAGTTCCATCTCAGTCGCTGAGTCCTAATTTCTCTCTGTCCATCCATGACTGCGCCTCCTCTGGGAAAGCTAAGAACCAGGACTTGTTTTTGTGTATGACCTTAAATCGTGCCGGGTAGGTCAGCATGTATTTCAAACCAGCCGTCCTAAGCCTGGCTTTAGCCGCCGAGAAATGTGCCCGGCACTTCTGCACTTGAAGTGTAATCGGGGTAGACTGCCAGGTCCGCCGATGCTCTCTTCAGTTCTCCCTCGTGTCTGGAGCAGGCCAATATTTTCTCCCTCTCCTTGTGATTTAGGACCTTAGCGATAATGGGTCTTGGGGGTGCACCAGGAGGAGGGTGCCTAGTCAGTGCCTGGTGTGCCCTCTCGATTGTAAAGCCTTGTGTACGTTTTCTGGCTCCAATTTCCTGGAGTGGCATATTTTCAATGTATGCCGTAGGGTCTGTGCCTTCTTCCCCCTCCCGAAGGCCCACAATATGGATGTTATTTCTCCAGGACCTCCCTTCTGCCTCGTTGACCCTGTTTTCAAGCAAGCTGACCTGCTGCAGAACGTTCCACCAAGCTGCACAAGTCCTGGCGCAGAAATCCTACATCTATTTGTACTGCTCCGATCTGTGTCCCCAGGGAGGTCTTTGAATCTGCTATCGCTTGCATCACCTGGTTAAGTATTTCCATGGTCTCTCCAACTTTCACCTGCGCTGATGTCATGCTTTTTTCTGGAACCTGCAGCGTGGTCTTAGCAAAACTATCCAGAGTAGGTTGATCTGACTTCTTTTTGGGTTGCTTGGGAGGCATCCAGTCTGTTTAGCTCACCAGTGGCGGGCTGCAATTGTCGTCTACCCAGGGATCCTCTGAAAAGATCCTGGGCCTAATTCTGTAAGTTTGCAATAACTATTTAGCTACAACAGGCATTCCATGTGTAGCAAGCTTTTGGGGGCAGCCACTGTCTTCCAGGGAGTTGTTGGTGCCCTTCTTAACCTGGTACCACCTGGTCCCACCCTGGTAACACACTCACAAGCATCTCTAGCAGCCGGCCTGTCACCAGAGACTGCCTTCAGGGGCTGCACTGATTAGGACTTATCTGATAGCAGCCTGCTGAGGTTCTGGCACAGCTTGCTGCAGTCCATGGGGATCATAGTCTGTTCACCCTGCGTCACCACCTAGCTCGGGGTCCTTTATTCGTGCTGCGTTGGAGTGCACTGCTGCCGGTGGACCAGGCTTGTGCTCAGTGCTGTGGTCCTCCGTTGTGCGGGCTTCTATCCCAATGCCGGCTAATGGTTTATCCATGCGCCCCCAGGAGCCCGTATCCAGGGTTCTGACCCCAATTGCATTATTTTATTATCACAACATGGCCCGGGTCGGTCTGTAAATGGAGCTTCCCCCTCTCCCACTTTTGCCGAGGAGCAGGCTCCGTGGTAGGGGGGTTGCACGTCTCCTTTCCTCGCGCTTGCTGCGCTGCTAGTCCTTCTCGCAGGGACCCCTGTGGCTCACCTCGCAGTCTCCTTTGTCCAGGTTTGCTGTGTCGCGAGCATCCCTTCTCTGCTGTGGGCAGTCCTCCGTCGCCTGCCTCGGCGCCCGCAACCTTCTTCTGCTCCTCCGGTTCGCCATTTCGCTTTCTCAGGCTCTTTATGGCTTCTCAGCCTCTCGCTCACCGTCTCGATCTCCTCTGGGTCCCGGTCACCATTTTGGATTTCGGACGCCAGCCCTCTCTTCCGCACCCCGTCTCAGGCTGCAAACGTGGGCTGCGCTCTCATTTCCTCCAGCTGGACACTTCAGTTGGGTTCCCCCACGATTCCTTACATTGCTGGGCCAAATTATTGCAATTGGGCTTACTAATTACTCGGATATTGCAGGATCCGACAGGAGCAGTCCTTGTGTCAACCTACTCTATGGTTGCAAGCCACACCCCACCTGGATCAAAACCTTATGGAACAAATCTGTGAAGCAGTGAAGGCCAAATGACTGAACACAGGGGATATTCAGGCCAATACTGCAGCACTTAAGAAGGAATTTGCCTCATTGGCTGTAAAAGTTTCATAATAGCATAAAATAAAATGAATGTCATAAGGACTTGGAAGTTATTCGCCCTATGGTCATGCTGATAACTCAAATATGTAAACGTACTGTTGACTTTGAAAATCGGCAAAGTCAATACAAACTCTGAATTTTTTATATGCCACATTGACTTGAAGGGGATGATTTTAGGGTACACATTACTAACTTTCAAAATCAACATGTTCATGTTCAAAGTAGATAAAGCCCATGACTTCCCTTAAAGACACCGATCAGCACTTGTTTAGATCAAATGGCATTACAGGCAATTCCAAACTAGTGTCCAGCGCAAGACTGTAAGAGTTTGCGAGGCAAAAAGCAGCTCTGCAGAAATAAAATCTTAGAACTTAATCAAAAGTTCAAGGGCTCCGGACTAAAATACAGATTAATGGAGCAGGCTATCATGCGAGTTTCCGGTGATGGTGTTTAGAAGTAATTTCTGGCTCTTGATCACTTGCGCATGTTCTTAGATAATTGCTTCCCTGTAGAGTTGAATCTCCCATATTGAGCTAAGAAATTATAAATTCCTCACCGTAGTGACTAACGTAATCTTAGTCCTTAGTCCCCTTTCCTCCATACTGCATGGACGGCCCTTCCAAGGGACGGGAGACGGAACATTTTTCACAAGAAAAAACCTTCATCCCCTTTAAATTTAGAGGCGCGTAGGGGGTGCGACCCTGGGAGCATGCGCTGTCCTGACTCCGGCGCCACACCTCAGTCCCCATAGATGCGTCGACAACAGATTTAACATTGCCTAATGACACCAGTATAATTGGGGGGTGGGAGGGGGGGGGTTTAGTGGGACGTATGGAGAAAAGGGGACTAAGGACTAAGAGTTAGTCACTATGGTAAGTAACTAATAATTACTCCTACATCCCATCCCCTTTCCTCCATACTGCATGGGCGATTACAACTGAATGTAGCCCCAGGGTGGAGAGAAGAACCTCCTTAAGCAAATAGGTTCCCGAGAACCGCCTGTCTGAAAAGCTGCATCAGATCTAGAGCCGGCATCCAAACAGTAATGTTTGCAGAAAGCCGAGGGAGTGGCCCCTGTGGCCGCCCTGCTTATGACTTGCAAAAGGACATGGCGCTAGAATGCGATGGCCGCTGCCTTGGCTCTGACTGCGTGGGCATGCATGTTTGCCGGAAGAGGCTTGTGCCAACCTTCGTTTGCTTCTTCTATGGCCGAGACCATCCAGTGGGATATGGAGGCCTTGGAGACGTCTTATTTGCTGAAGCCCTTGATCCAGTCCAGGTAGAATTTCAGGGCACGCCCGATATCCAGTCAATGCAGAACTCGCTGTGCCTCATCCTTAGGATCGGCAAAAAACATAGCATCATCATTTAAATGGAAAGCAGACGGCACCTTAGACAGAAATGCTGGGTGTGTCCGCAGGGCTACCTTGTCCCTGTGAAAGGTGGTATATGGTTCTGAGGCGACCAGCGCCTGGATTTCGCTGACTCTGCGAGTCGAAGTGAGGCCGACTAGTAAGACTGTCTTGATGGTGACCAGCCTGATGTCCGCGGATGGCATTAGCTCGAATGGTTTGTGCGCCAGGGTGTCCAAGACCATGTTCAGATTCCTCACAGGGTGTGGCCTCTTGATGTGCGGGTAGAGTTGCGCAGGCCCCGTCAAATGTTTCTTGACAATTGGATTAGAGGAGGAGAAGACCCCCTTCTCCAAGTTCCTGTATGCCCTGATGGCTGCGAATAAAGTGCAGCAGGTGTCCGCCGGGCGAGGTGTACCGAGAAGGAGAACATGTCACCCAGAGTACATGCCAGGGGGTCGATTTCCTTGGAGGTTGCCCAGTGGCTGAACCTGGTTCATTTACCTTTATACTGGGCCCTGGTAGCCTTGCTCCTTGCGGCCTGTATTATCTCCAGATTAGCCTGGGAGAGGCTGAGGTGCCTTAGTGTCACGTGTTCAGGAAGGCTAGATTCTGTGGCACTGGGTGGATGACCCTGGCCCCCTGCTGCACCAGAAGATGTGCTGGGCCCGTCGGAAGGTGAATCGGTGGCATCTCCGAGAGGCTGAGCAGCTCTGAGAACCACTGCCTGGCTGGCCACCATGGAGCTATTAGAATGATGTTCAGTTGGCAAGACCTCTTGATCTTGCAAATCACTCTGTAAATCAGCAGAGGGGGCAGGAAGGCGTAAGCCATCATGGGGTTCCACTGAATCCGAAATGCGTCGCCCAGGGAGTCGGGGCCCTGTCCCTGACAGGAGGTGAACTGAGGGCACTTCTTGCTGTGCCAGGTGGCAAAGAGATCCACCTGGGAACGACCCCCATCTGCTGAAGATCTCCTGAGTAACTAGGTCGTTTAGCTGCCACTCGTAGTTGTCCTCTCCCAACCTGCTGAGCCTGTCCGCCTCCAGAATGTATTCCCCCAGAAGGCAGACTGCTGTGAGGTAGATGTTGTTTTCCAGGGCCCACTCCCACAAGCTGATTGCCAGTCTGCACAGGGGAGGGGATCTGGTACCTCTCTGCTTGTTGGCATAGTACATGTTGGTCGAGTTGTCTGTCTGGATGTGGACAACTTTGCCCCTGATAAGTGGAGGAATGCTCTGAGTGCTAGCCAGATGGCGTTCAGCTCCAACCAATTTATGTGGTACTCCCGGTCCTGGCGGGTCCAGGTGCCGTGGACAGAGAAATCGTCCAGCCTGGCTCTCCATCCCTCGAGAGAGGAGTCTGGGTGATGGTGACCTGCGGGGTGGGAGGCCGGAAGGGCTTGCCCGTCCGTAGGTTGCAGTCCATGGACCATATGAGGTCCTGGTGGAGAGATGGAGAAACGTTGATCATCTTGGATTCAGAGCCCCGCTCCTGGTTCCATGATGCCGCGAAGTGCAGCTGTATCCTCCTCATTCTGAGTCTCGTGTGGGGGGATGACTAATAGGACCGCTGCCAAGAGACCCAGGAGGTGCTGGTACCACCAGGCCAAGGTCACCTCTCTGCTGAGGAAGTGAGTAATGGCCCTCTTGATGGCTGTGATCTTGTCCTCCGACAGAAACACCTTCTCAGAGCACGTGTCCCAGATGAGGCCCAAGAATATCAGAGTCTGCGTGGGTTGCAGCTGCGACTTCTTGAGATTGAGCGAAAAGCCCAGATCGTGCAGTGAGCATGGGAAGTGTGGTGAACTGCTTCCGGCGATGTAGCCCTGACAAGCCAGTTGTCGAGGTATGGGAAGATGTGGAGGCACTGAGCCCTGAGGAGGGCAGCCACGGTATTCATGAGTCTGGTAAAGACCATGGGGGCCGAGTTAAGGCCAAACGGAAGGACCTTGTATTGGAAATGGTAGCCCATGATCCTGAACATAGGAAAGAACGATGGGGCTGCCATATCGGGACGTGTAGATACGCGTCCTTCATATCCCGGGAGCACATCCAGTCTCCCTTGCACAATGTATCCGCTATAAAAGCTGGTGTAACCATCTTGAATTTTTGTACAGGTATGGAAAGATTGAGGGTGGAAATGTTCAGCACAACTCTCAGGCCCGCCTTGTTCTTTTTCTGAATGGCAAAAATCCTGAAGTAGAAGCACAGGCCTCGCTGCAAGGCTGGGACTTGCTCCATTGCCTGGCTCTCTCCGAGCGATCGGATCTCCAGCAGAAGAGTTGCTGTCCCAACTTGAGGGAGGGAGGTGAGGCCGGGATGGGTAGGCGGTACCCCGTGGATACTACGGAGAGGATCCAGGGGTCCGCGAAATTCTGGCGCCATAAATGTGCATGGAGAGCAAGGCTGCCCTCCCTCAGAGGCTGTTGCGGAGGAGAGGGACTGGAAAAAGCCCTTAGTCCCCCCCCCTTTTTGTTGCTTGCGCCGATGTGGAGTTGACGAGCGGACGGCTGACTGGTCCTCTGTTCTTGGAAGCCACGGAACCCTCCGTATGTATGCCCCTTGTCGGAGCGCTGCTGTGACTGGGTGTACGATTTGGGTGTGGTCTTTGTCAGGATGGATAAAGACTTGGCCGTTTCTGAGCTGTTTTTCTTTTTGTCCAGCTCCTCGTCCGTGGTGGAGTGAAAGAGGTCACTCCCCTCGAACGGCAGGTCTAATATGCGTTCCTGGACGTCCGGGTTAAATTTAGTTGCACAGAGCAAGGCTGTTCTTCTCATGTCCGTGGTGATGCAGATGGCCCAGCCAGAGGTGTCAATGTGGGCCACGGTGGACTGTATTATGTCCTGCACGACCAGCTTGGCCTCAGCCAGTCCTGCCTTGAAACGTGATTGGCTCTGCGTAGGAAGCTCTGGGAGGAAATCCACAATTTCCCACCACAATCTCTGGTTAGTCACCGCCAGCATGGCATCAGCGTTGGCCTGATGAAGATGCAAGGACATGTTGGAATAGAGTTTATTCCCGTACGCTTCCAAGATCTTCTCCTTGCCTAGCAGCACCAAAGAGGAGGCAGCTGAGGACGACTGAGGCTTGGAGTATAGTGATGCTGCAGCGATCACTGAACAGTGTGGCCGAGGATGGGCCGATAGCAAGAGTGTGTTCCCCCCTCCATCTACCTATACTTGGCGTCCAGGCATCGATTGACCGGCTGGACAAAGTGGAGCTTGAGCCAACCCGTCTTGGCCAGGGCGAATACATCGGTCTGCATTGGAGAGGCATTGCATGAGGACTTCTGTGAGGACCCCCTCTGCTGGTTAGTAGACCTTGGGTTGAGGAAGGCCCAGGTACTCAGCCAGCCCTGCAAGACGTTCCTGGAAGGCCTTGGCTGATGATGGCATGTCAGGGTCCTCCTCATCGTCTGTGTCCGCCTGGGGGTCAGGAGGATCTTGCACCGGTGGAGGAGTGGCGGGAGCCAGAGGCTGGGGTACTGGGAGCGGAGCCGCGGGCTGTGGCGGAGGCTAGTATAGAACCACCAGAGGAATCGATAGGGGGCCGGGGCCGAAGCCGGTGGCAAAGGCTGCGCCGGGGGTGCCGGCGGAGGAGCCCGAGGTGCTGGAAGCATTGGCAGGAGCACATCCCTGAAGGCATCCTCTGAGGATCACCTCATCCGAGGGATCTTCATGAGTCCGAGGAACCTCTCAAAGAACCTGTCCTCACAGGGTGTTAGGGGATATAGATAGAGTAGCGGGCGGCTGCTGGAGACGCTGCATACCCTGCCCATATGGGCATAGCGGGATCCTGCCCTGCGCAAATGAAGGATAGGCTGTAGGCCACATCCTGGTTGACACCAGTCCCACCTTGACACTCGTTCTTCGCCGAATTCCGTTCCTGGTGTGGCGTTGGACGGGTGCTGATGTCTGGCACAGCAGCCATCTGGTCGAGATCCCTTCCACGTGCCTGCGTCGTGTTGCTCAGCTCGCTGGGCCCAGCCTCCTCCAGGACTCTTCAGTGTGGATCATGAGGCCTACCCATCTCCTCAGGCCGAGGCCTGGTAGGCGTAACACCCTCGGCCTGGGGGCCGGTAGTGCTGCGTTTAGGGGCCCCCTCAGCCATATTACCGGTACTAGGGCGTGGCCCCTCGGACATATTGCTGGTACAAGGGCATAAACCCTCGGGTAAAGACCCGGCACGAGAACCTTCCGGTCCCTCAACACAGTCACTGGGAGGATCCGAGGATCCCTCGACCCGGAGGCCGGGAGCCAGTGAGGCCTCGGTGCACGTGCTGGTAGTAGAACCTAGGCGGTCCCTCCCGCACGGGCGGGTCCTTGGGAATGAGTCTCCCTTGCGGGCTGCGATGGAGAACAGAGGCCCCTACCTTGGGCCTGGTATGATGTTTGACGAAGTCCTTCAGGTCCTCTGGAGGCAATTTCTGGAAGAGCTCCCTCCACCTGGCTAGCCTGTTCTTCAAAGACCTCGATGACAGGGCGCTGCACACTGTACAAGCTTGCCAACTGTGGTCTGGGCCAAGGCAACGTAGGCAGAGAGCGTAGGGGTCTGAAGTTGGGAAGAGCCCGTCGCAGGATGGACACCTGCTTAACCCTGTGGAAGTCAACATGCGCCGGGGAGAAGCGTGACACCTGAGGACTGAGTACCTGTATGATAAAAAGACAAAAAAGACAAAAGAAGTATCCATGTGTGGAATTGCATGGCTGAAGTCAAACCAAGGACCGCTGGTGAATTTGGCCCGTTCGCGTCGACGCGGAAAAGGGGACTGAGGGGTGGCACCGGAGGGCAGAGTCAGGGCAGCGCATGGTACCACGGCTGCACCCCACGCGTCTCTAAATTCAAAGGGGAACAAGGTTTTTTCCTGGTGAAAAAGGTTTGTCTCCCGTCCCTTGGAAGGGACGCCCATGCAGTATGGAGGAAAGGGGACGGGACGTAAGAGTACTCTTTTTATGTGTGTTCTTGTTATTGGCCATGTATTCTTGATATTTGAGGTAATGGTATAGTTGGCAGATTCTGTACTTTCTATTCAACTATTGGGGTACGATAGTTTTGATCGACTTTGTTCTTGCCTGGATTGCTACATGACAATGCATTACTTACCGTAAAAGCATTTCTGATGGTTGTATCTGCTTAGATTCACATGCTGTGCATAGGTCCGACATCCAGTGGTCACTGCGGAGTATTGCATTTTGTTTTTCGTAGTCGAAAAGGGGACGTCGACAAGGCGTGTCTGTAACACTATCCCTATAGTGACGTGTGTTGTACCCACAATCCCTCACGCGTCGAGGTTCCTCTGTTTGTAATTTTCTGCCCTGAGGGAGCCTTCTAGACGTGAGTGAGTACAGAAAAGAGAGAAATATAGAAAGATGTCTATGTTCCTTCCATCCGAGCGGGGAGGAAGGGTGGGCGCATGTGAATCTAAGCAGATACAACCATCAGAAATGCTTTTACGGTAAGTAATGCATTGTCTTCTGATGTTTGTTAATCTGCTTAGAATCACATGCTGTGCATAGACTAGCGAGCAGTACCCGGAGTTGGCGGTGGGTTATGAGAAGGAACAGTAGAGAAA
Source organism: Ambystoma mexicanum (assembly GCF_040938575.1). Classification (NCBI taxonomy): domain Eukaryota; kingdom Metazoa; phylum Chordata; class Amphibia; order Caudata; family Ambystomatidae; genus Ambystoma; species Ambystoma mexicanum. The sequence continues at coordinate 876,328,803 of NC_090936.1, forward strand.
AGATGTCTTAATACTGCCTGTCCCACCTGGGAGTCAGATCTAGAGTGTGCATCTAGACAGTAGTGTTTTGTAAAGGTGTGCACAGAACTCCAGGTAGCCGCTTTGCAGATGGACTCAAGGGGAACATTTGCAATGAATGCTATGGACGCCCCCGTGCCTCGAGTAGAATGTGCTCTTGGCCTAAAGGGCAGTTCTCTCTTAGCAAGAGTATAGCAGAGAGTGATGCATTGGACAATCCATCTAGAAATAGTGGACTTTGAAACTGCATCCCCTTCTCTTCCTGCTGCCACCGAGACGAAGAACTGATTAGTCTTCCTCAGTGATCTGGTTCTTTCCATGTAGAACATGACCGCTCTGCGCACATCTAGTGTGTGCAGAGTCCTTTCTCCCAAGTTGGAAGGATTTTGAAAGAACGCTGGTAGTTCTATAGACTGGTTTACATGGAATTTTGAGATGAATTTTGGAGCAAACCTTGGGTGAGTGCGTAGAACCACTTTATCTTTGTGAACTGTAACAAAGGGGTCTAGAACAGAAAAAGCCTGTAGTTCACTTACTCTCCTGATGGAGGTGATAGCTATTAGGAAATCAGTCTTAAGAGTGAGGTCTTTAAGAGTTGCTTTGTGCATGGGTTCAAAAGGTGATCCCATGAGTTTTGTAAGTACACGTTAAGGTCACATCCGGGAGCTGGGTCAGCTATCGGGGGGTGTATTCTCTTTACTCCCTCCATGAAGGCCTTTATAACAGGGATCTTCCACCACGACACTGAGTTGGGAAGTGGTGTATGCAGAAAGTGCCGCTAGGTGGACTTTAAATGGAATTGAACACTAGACCTGAATCCAATAAATGGGTCAGGTATAGAACAATATGTGTGGGAGAGCAGTCAATTGGGTTGATGCTCTTTCCTCTGCACCAGATGACAAATCTCTTCCATTTGCTAGAATAGCAGTGGCGAGTGTTAGGTTTTCTGGCTTCCCTGAGGATGTCCATGCATCTCTGCGGGAGCTGTAGGTGTCCAAATTCTACGACCTCAGGAGCCAGGCTGCTAAGTTCATGTTCTGGGGGCATGGATGCAGCGTCCTGCCCCTGTCTTGTGACAGCATGTTGTACGGGCAGGGGAGTTTCACTGGGGGAGATAGAGACATCTCCATCAAGTGAGCGAACCATGGCTGTCGGGCCCACATTGGGGCCACCAGTATCATGGTTACTTGTTCCTGGTGCATCTTGTGCACCACCTTGTTGAGAAGGGGAGTCGGGGGGAAAAGCGTAAACAAATTTCCCTGACCATCGAATCGACAGACCGTTCCCCTTTGTTTGATTTGGCTGGGGTCTAGGCTGGACTTCTTTTCGTTGATGGAGAAGCCCAACTGGAACAAAAGGTCTACAGTCTTTTGGGTATTGGAGAAGCATGTTTCGTAAGAATCCCCTGTTATGAGCCAGTCGTCGAGGTAAGGGTAAACTGGGATGGACAACCTGCGCAGGTGGGCCGCTGCCACTGCCAGTACCTTCGTGAATACCCTCGGTGCTGATGCTATGCCGAAGGGTAGCACTCTGAACTGGTAGTGTTTGCCCTCTATCATGAACCGGAGGTATTTTCTGTGCGCTGGCAACATTAAAATATGAAAGTATGCATCTTTCATGTCCAATGTTGTCATGTAATCTCCCTGTGATAGCAGTGGGATCACTTCCTGTAGGGTCACCATACGAAACTTTTGGGGTTTGATAAACTTGTTCGCTGGGCGCAGATCTAATACAGGGCACATGGTTAGATCCTTTTTGGGTACAAGGAAGTACACTGAATAAATACCTTCCGTTACCTGAGATAGAGGCACAACCTCTATGGCTCCCTTTTCCAGCAGTTGCTGTACTTCTTGTAGAAGGATGGCAAGATGTTCCGGTGACATGCCTCGTCCCCTCGGGGGTTTGTATGTTGGGGAACTGTTGAATTCGATGCAGTATCCGTGGGCTACGGTGGAAAGTACCCAGCGGTCTGACGTTATACCCTCCCATGCTGGAAGAAAGATTTTATCCGGCCCCCAACCGGTGTTGCATGGGAGGGGACGCGAATCTTCGCGTCACTTGGTGTTGTTAGGGGCTTGGGAACCTCTGGGGGTGGACCCTCGCCCTCTTCCTTTGCCCCGACGCTGTCCTCTTTGACCGTACTGGCCACTACTGGTCTGGAAATTGGTGGCAGGGTACTGTTGCTGCTGGTTTTGTTGTTGGCGTTGGCCACGAAAAAAGCGTTTATTGCCATATCCGCGCCTGGTAGCGGGCTTAGAGATTTGGTCAAGAGTTTTGATTGTATCGAACTCTTTTTTAGCCATCTCCAGAGCCTCATCCACCGCCTTCCCGAAGAGGTTGGAGTCTTCAACAGGTTTATTTATTAAAGGCGCCTGTGTCTCCGGTTTGAACCCTGAGTTGCGCAGCCATACGTGTCGTTTTAGGACTATTCCCTGAACTAGGGAACGTCCCGCAGTTTCTGCCGCATCCAGAGAGCTCTTCACAATACTCTGGTTGACCTGAGTTCCTTCGCCAATAGTTGAAAGCAGGCGTGTACGTAAAGGTTCCGGCGCTTCTTCGGCGTCTTTGCGCAGTTTGGCCCACTGCGCGTCCGCATAGCTAGCGAGCAAAGAATTGTTGTTGGCAATTCTTGCCGAAAAGGCGGCCGAGGATGTAATTCTTTTAGCAGGGGCATATAACCGCTTGCCCTCCTTGTCAGGTGGTGCCTCACTGGTGGAAAGTGGTACCCCTGCCCTCTTTCTTGTGTTGGTTACTACCAGGGAATCCGGAATGGAATGTCCCCTGATGTACAGCGGGTCTGAGGGTGAAGGAGTGAAAAGTTTTTCAATTCTAGGATTGACCCCTCTGATTAGTGCGGGTGTGGACAGCGAAGGGATGATTCTTCTCCTCACCGAAGCGAGGAGGGGAATTGTCTGACTGACCGGGGGTTTCTCCTTAATTAACCTTTCTACAAAGTCTCATTCAGGAGAGAGCTCCCCAGTGTCTAGTTCGAAGTGTGCTGCTGCTCTGCGCAACAGGGCATTAAATGTGGGTTGATCGTCAATGGGAGACGTGTTTCTAACCGGTGAAATGTCAGGAGGATTTAGGTTCAGGACATCAGTGTCGGAATATATTGATGGTGATTGCCAGGGGTGAGAAGGTCCTTCTTCTGGATTTTCTCCGAAGCCTTCTCCTACCGAGTCTGGGCTGTCCTCCAGACATTCCTCCTGGTTCCGTCCGTCTTCCTCGTCCATAAAATCATCCTCTTCCTCAAAATAAAGTTCTTCCCCAGTGAGGTCATACACACTGTGGAAGTCTGAGGCTGTGTCCTGGTGGGGATTGACTAATCTTGGAATTTTGGCCCTGGGGTCCTCCTGAGCTGAGGCCCTTCTCTTATTCTCTTTGGAGTGGGAGGGTTTTGGGCATTCATAAACCTCTCCATCCTTTCCATGCAGAGATGGAGCCTTTCCATGGTTTCATGGGGTACCCCTGAGCGGTCTAGCGGGGGAAAATTGGTGTCTTGTAGCTGAACACGGCTCGACCTCTCCCATAACGTCGAGGAAAGTGTCCCGTCGCCTTCCGAAAAGCCTTCAGGTGTGTCTTTCGACCTTTGCGTAGCGCTCGACGTGTCTTTCGGCGTACGCTTTTGGGCGTCGGCTACCACGATCCTCGCCAAGCTCTCAGCGACTCGTTTGTCAGCGGGGAGCTGTGGTTTCGACGTTATGGGTGTCGAACGCTCTACGGTGGCATGCGCTTTCTGCTGATGCGCTCCGGCCGATGATTTGGGGGCGGCGCCCTTATTTGCCAAAAGCCCAGTCGCTGGTCGCGGCTGCGGTTGCGAGAGGGGCTTCGAACCCGAACGGTCCGAGGAGGCCGCCGGTGAAACCTGCGTCTCCTTGGGCGCTGATGCTCTCTTTGCCTTCGGCAAAGAAGAGCCATGGGTTGTGTGCTTATGTGTGGTCTTGTGTGCGTCAGTGTCGCCGGGGTGTTCATCCCCATAAGCAGGGCGTGAGCCGAGCCCGTCGGGGCCGGGGACAGACGACGAAGCGCGTGTGCGCTCTCTAGGGGGGTTTACGACTTCCGTAGCGGAGGTCGTGGTATCACGTTCCTCGTCACTGTCGGAGGTAGCGACGGTGGGTGGAGCGTCGGCCTTCGACATAGCGTAGGCCGCCCACCTTTTGACCCTACGGTCTTTTAGAGTCTTCGGCTTAAGAAGCCGACAAGCCGTGCAACCTTCCTCCTTGTGATCGAGGGGCAAGCAGCGGTTACACCGTGAATGCTTGTCCTTCCAAGTAAACTTGCCCTTGCAAAGCGGGCAAAACCTAAAGGGTGTCCTCTCCATAGCTGAGGCAATAAAACGTGATAACCACCCCAAGGGAAAGGAAGGGGAAAAGGAAAGGCATTCTCAGAAAAGAATTAGAGATGTCCCACGACCCCCACTCTCCCTACTGTATTTGGCCTGCGAGGCCAGGCCACGTGTTCGGCAACGCCGAAGGATCTCCTCCGCTCGTCCCCTCCGTCGAAGATCTTGCTCGGCGGAGAAGCTTCACAACAGCGTCGAGGGGAGGACCGATATGTTCTATATTAATATAGGAAAACGACCAAAGGTCGAGGAGATGAAATCTGCAATGTCTCTCGAGGAGCTCCGCGTAAAGGCGACCAGTATCTGGGCGGAAAAAAACAATCTGAGGAACCTCGACGCGTGAGGGATTGTGGGTACAACACACGTCACTATAGGGATAGTGTTACAGACACGCCTTGTCGACGTCCCCTTTTCGACTACGAAAAACAAAATGCAATACTCCGCAGTGACCACTGGATGTCGGACCTATGCACAGCATGTGATTCTAAGCAGATTAACAAACATCAGAAATCTTATTACAATTAATGTTAAATTCCATATATTTCCACTTTGTTCTCACACATTGGTAGTGAACAACAGTGAATGATGAATGGTTGCGTGGTGGCTGTAGACATTTCCCTTCATCCTACTCAAGGATCATATTTGTACCCATCCAAAGAAGGAGGTCTATCCATTTTGTATCCACCTCCTTGTTGATCTATTCTGCTGACTGTGCAACTGTTACAGTCCACTAAATTCCTCCTTGGTGTGTGTGGTTCATAACAGCTAGGAGGACCCCCTACTTGGAAGGGCAACATCTGACTTCTGTCCTTTAAAGTTCTCCATCTTCCCATGCCTAGATCACTGGATATAATACCATTAGGTGGTTTAGGTCAGCCGGCTAAGTGCAGTAAAATATTATATTAATTATTATAAGAACTTGACTCATGGTCTAAAAGGACATGCTGTATTGCATTGCACGAGGATTTGTAGAGCACAAACTACCGAAGGCATCTAGGCACTACATAGAAGATAGGTAAGCGTTGATGCAAAGCAGTCAGAACAAGTGGGTCTTCAAAGTCTTACAAAACTGGAGATATTCAGGGATGTTATGAAGATATGTCGGCAGCGAGTTCCAGAGCAAGGGGGCCAGCACTGAGAAAGATCTACCCCCACACGCACCAGCACATTGGTACCTTAAAATCCATAGAAGAGGCAGAGGAAGAATGAAGAGATCTCGCAGGTTTGTAAAGAGTCAGCTTGGACCTTACAAACTCAGCGCTGAGGTTATGGCTGGCACGGTGCACAAAGCATAAAGTCTTCAACTTAACACTGCTCCTAATAGGGAGCCAGTGAAGCTGACAGAGAAAGTCTTAAGAATGTGAGAGTCTGGGGGCTACCATAGCCAGTCAGGCAGCTAAGCTCGGGAGAATCTGAAGGCGCTGCAACAGCATCTCAGGTTGTCCAAGACAGATGCTGCTGCAGTAATCAACAGAACCCATAATAGAAGATGTAACCATCTTAACCCTAGACTCAGGAAGGAGAAATGGTAAGACTTTATTCAGAACTTTTAATTTAACAAAGCCCGATTGACAGACTGAGGCAATTTGGGATTCTCTAGATCCACTGGCCTAAACTTTTGCCTGCTGGACTGGTTCCGGACAAGGGCCCAAGGAGGTAAACCCGTAGTCGGTGGTCCATAGGGTCCCCATAGTATGAGAACCGACCAGGAGGACCTCTGTTTTATCTCCCTTGAGTCTGAGCCAGTTCTTGGCCATCCACTTACCCACAGAGGAAAGGCAGTCCTTCAGCCTAGAATCTGCATATCATAGACATAAGAGTAAAGATGTACCCCATGAGCTGCCAGCAAGTCTGCTAATGGTTAGATGTATAAATTAAACAAAAGGGGGATAGAGGCGTCCCCGAGGAACTCCACAGTTGACTACTGTAGGAGGGGATTCAAAAGGGGGAGAGAGACTGTCTGAAGGCGATCAGCCAAACAAGAAGCAAACCAGAGAAGCGGAACACCTGACACTCCGGCCTTCTCCAGTCTCTGTAGCAAGATCCCACGGTCAAAGGGATCAAAAGCTGCGGAGAGGTCAAGGAGAATCAAAGCTCCCAATTCTCCACGGTCTTGAATCAAGGCAATGTCGTCCATAATTGTGACCATAACACACACTCAGTTACCATGCACGGTCGAAATCCTGATTGAAACTGGTGCAGGAGACAGTTTGATTATAAACAATCTGAGAACTGTGGAGTCACAGTGGCCTCCAACAACTTCATAAGAACTGGAAGTAAAGAAATGGGTCGATAATTTTCAACCAGTGCAGGGTCAAGATGAGCCTTATTGGGCAGTGGAGAAATGACTGCATGCTTCAAGGGTCATGGGATCAAACCTGTCGAAAAGGAATGTTGCAAAGCAGCAGTAAAAAGAGCAATAGTCTGGTTAGAAATGGATTGAATGATCCGGAGAGGGATCTGATCAATGGTAGAGTTTCAATAATGAAGTTGATACCATAGTGTCTGTAACTCTATTAAACCAAAAAGCACTGGTCCGATTAACTTCAGGATCAGAAACTAGGGTGCAGGGGTTAATCGGATCAGACATAGCAGGCACAATAATTTGTCGAAATGTTGCTAATTTTATCCCCGAAAAAAGGAATCAATCAAGTCGCAGTGAGCTTGCATGTGTAAGGCCTTAGCTAAATGTCACACAGGAGCTGAAAGTTTTCTTGCAACTTGAAAGAGCTCTTTGACCGAGCATGATGCTGTCAAAATTCCGTCGGCATAATAACACGATTTGGTCTATTTTATAGCAGCCTTGTATTCTGTAAGGGCATATCTATAAATCTTTTTAGCAGAAGACGCAAAATCAATGTACCATTTACGTTCAGCTCGACGGAAGTCTTGTTTTAGGAACCTAAGTGCTGCCAAGAACCAGGGGGTGGAGGGCTTAGATCGACCGTAAGAAGATCTCATCGGGCCAAGGTATCATTCATGGCCTCAGCCGGGGCATTACAAGGATCTTTATTTTTACTCACTACTCCTTCTTGGCTCATAGAAATCAGCACATTTCTGATAGAAGTTGGGCAAATACTTGCTTAATGACGAGTCTGTGATAACATACTGGGACCACAACCGCCGGTCTGAACAGATATAGAAAAAGGAAGCAAATAATTATCAGAACAGGAAACAGGAAGAGTTTAAACGTAGGTAAGTCACTAAAATCTGAGAACATAAGATCAAGCATATTCCCTCCATTGTGCGTAGGAAGGTGGTTCTTCAAAGAAAAAGAACAATCAGCAAAAAGAGCCACAACGTTTTTGGCCAAACGGTCTGTAGGAATATTAGCGTGCAGATTAAAATCACCCAGAAGGACCAGTTTTGGATATTTCAAAGATAAATCTGCCCCCAGCTGTGCAAAATCCTAAAGAAATTGATTTGTAACACAGACTGGCGGTCTATAGACAATAAGAAAGTGAAAAGAGGCACTCGGGGAAGACTGAAGTCAGACTAGCAATAGTTCACATGGTAATTTATGAGCCATAGGAATGGAGGAACAGCTCAGTTTGGTCTGAATAATGTATGCCAGTCCACCCCCTGTCTTAAGGGTTGATCTGTCAAGGTGTAAAATATTATGTTAAGGGGGCATCATCTGAAGAATATCTGTGCCAGAAACTATAGTAAACCATGTTTAAGTCTCGCATAGAAAATCAGGTTCAAAGTCTTCCAAAAGGGAATAAATATCTCTGTGAGCTCCGGCACAACTAACATTAATCAGAGTTTCCTTAAGCAAATGTGAATGGTGGCTAATACGGTTATGGGGTTCCCAATATAGGGAAACTGAACCCCCTGAGTCCAACAGGTATCTATGGGAGCCAGAGCTTCAGTTCATTGTGTGCATAGAACAGACAGATCATCAGAGTAAATGGGTGCATATTCTGCATAGAAAGCATGTCCCATGGCTCAGCCAGGAGCTGGACAGGCACAGACTGGCTTGCCTACAGGTGTGCCCGCTGCACCTATCCGCTGCATTGGCGATCCCTCTGGCACATGTATGCTGTGAGGGATGAAATTGGTTGGCCGCGCTCAGACGCGATCAAAATAGCAGAAATGTAAGGCAGACTCGCTTACACAAGTGGGGCTGGTGAGATCAAGTAAATCAAGTGGAAACCCCCAATTACATAAAACTACATAAACCCACTTCACATACAAAGCAGTTCAGTAAAAACAATGTGCATCAGTTAAAATATATAACTACTTTTAAAACAAGGTAAACAGTGGCTTTAAAAGGGCAGACCACAACAGTAGCAGATCAACCTTACCTCTCGAGGTGATCATGCTGATCATGTGAGGGCCACTTCACATGCCAGCAGGGAAGGATAACCAGATGAGCAGGGGCTTTTGTACTAGACAGCAGTGAGGACAAGAGATTTTTGTGTGCAAAGAAATTACAATCAGGGGCTCTGCACTTAATATTGTGCGCAATTAGGACCCAACTTTAGATGATCCCATATTTTGGAGGCAAACAACTACACAAATATTAACGCTGATAACAACCCTATCGTGTTTGTAGGAGTTCTAACCAGTGTGAAGTTATAGGCATCAGACAGTATGCCAACCAACAAACCAAGCATGGTGAAATGGGTGCCTGCGGTCCTCAATTTTCAAGCAGCTCCTCCTCTGAACCAAAAGTCTCCAACAACCGTTAGCATCTAGCTTATGGTAATGAGTGGAGTTTCTAAAGTGCATCCTTTTCCTCATCTGCTAACTCGCAGATGCTCGTTTTGTTGCATATGGGTTACAATAAATTTGTTGTAGACAGTGAGAGAGTTTGGCAGTGCCACTGTGAGATAGTGAAGAAGAACCTCCCTGTATGACTAGTGGTTGGATTGAGGGGTTGCAGGTTCTTTTGCCTTGAAAGGTGTGCTCGCCTCTTCCCTAAACTAAATTGACTTGGTCTAAGATCTTCGAGAACACCCACCCACCCCCATCTCTCCACCCCAATACAGAGGCCTAACAGTTATCAACAATCGAGCCATGTCTAAGCTCTCCTCTTTAGCCCTATAACACTCTCCCACATCAGCGGCTAACCAGACCCAAAGTCCTGGAGTCTATCACATCTTGGGCTCCTGCCAGAGGATAACACACAAGTTCTCTCTCGCCAAACCAATAGAACGCAGATTAAAGACTGCCTTAGGGAATGCCAGATTTGCTGTGGCCCATGCAATTGAAGAATCACACCTTGACATGCTTTTTTATCACAGAAACATGGTTTACTGATCCCTCTGAAGCCATGTATCATACCTACCCTCTGGATTTCTATTCAATCCATTAATCGTACCACAAAACTGGGGGGGGACTGTTCTCTTAAGATCGAGCTGTACTCTCTCACAATTTCACTCCCTTTGATGCGATGATACTTCCCATGTGGGTCATCTGAATATATAGCTTCACCTTCGGCTTTATGCAAAATCATATTGGGTTAAGACCCCCAGGACCTGCAAAACAGTTTGTCCAGTATGGACCTTTTTCCATCCAACGATGGAATCAGATACCAGCAATTGATACTTCTAGGAGACTTCAATATCTGGCTGTAGGAGCCCACTTTAACAGAATCAGCTGAACTTTGGGAGACTCAATAGCCATGACTCCTTGATTTTATCCAGTACTAAATTGACTCGGCCACTGCCTTGATCCTAACTTGGTACAAGGAACTGGGTGTTCTATTCTCGGCTTGGATGCTGTCTCCTGGTCAGACCATTTTGTTAGTCTGTTTTCTATCACCCTGGTGAATAAACCACCTAACAGGACTCCGGTACCTACACTTTTCACCCATCTCAGCCTTAAGTACTTGCAAGCTACCCCAGGCTCACAAGTAATGAATTCCTTGGCCGCTACTAATCCGACTCTTAATGGCGCAGAGTTCTTTGATCAAGCAAGGGGAATCCTAAATTGCATTTGCTCTGATCATGCCCCTTTGGTCCAGAAAGTACCCAAAAGAGCATCTAACCCATGGTACTCACCTTTGCTAAAGCTGCTGCAGAAGACCTACCAGCAATCGGAAGGTCTCTGGAGGAAACGGAACAATACCATTTCTGAAACAAAAGTAAAAACAGCCTTTAAAAACTATTAAGTGGCGATTTTCAAAGCAAAGGCAGAGTTCCTTCAGAACAAGATTCAGACAGCACTCAATAGACCACGAGAACTATTTGCAGTGATCGCTGACTTGTTCCACCACAGGAGCACCTCAAGGGCAACTATACCTTCTCCGGTGCAAGTTTAGGACTTCAACATCTTTTTTTATTTATAAAAGTCGAGAAGATTCAGGAATCTATCGACTTAAGTCTGTTAACTGCCTATTCTGCCCCAAACGATCAATCCACCTAAGGTTTTGATGCTTCTCACCCTACCCCCTCCTAAATATGATTTTAGTTCTGTGACTCATGGCCATTTTCCACAGACCACAAGTCTGTATAAATGTGACAACACCCAGGCGTCACTTGTTTCAAAGCCTGATACGCGGCATACAGTTCCGCGAATTGGCTACTCTTCCCTTTTCCAGAGGTGGTTAACACCTTTTTTGATTTGGGATTGTATGCCACTGCTTTCCAGTGTCACTCAATTCCCACACATTTGGGAGAAGAATCAGTAAACCAGGCATGCTCCATTTGCACATTCTATAATGCTCCATAGGGGATTCCCCATTTGACCGGAGATTTACTGATTGTCATTCCCTCTTCAGGCTCCAAATCTACTAGCGGAACCCCCGCCACTTGCTCGTGTAATTTTGCTACTCAACCCTTTCCTGTCGTGGCACAATCTTGGATTTTTTTCATTTGATGATACTGGCCTTGTGTGCATGCCTTATTCTGTGTGTCTTAGGGGAGCTCAGTACCCACTGCATGATCAGTATTTCTGGCCGGATCAATACATCATGACCCACCGTCATTTGCTCCGTATCCCCAAGTGCCCAATAACATGCTAACAATTGCTTCTCAAATGGTGTACACCCTCGAGCAACTTCTGACTCCAAAATCCTAAAGGCACTCACTTCCTGTCCTGTTTTACCCACAAACTCCAATTGGCATAGACATCCTGTGCGGATACGTTGAGTGTCACCTCTCCATCCCTCAATGGCCATGAATCAAGTACTTTCTGAATGGTATCTTTGGCTAATGGAAATGCTCTATCTTGCTTCTCACCCCACTCAAAATTGAATTTCTTGCGTGTTACTTTGTAAAGGAGTGCAAGAATCTGCCCCAAATGTGGTTTATGTTGTCTCCAGAATCCAAACAGCCCAATAAACTGCTGAGCTTGTATCTTAGTCCTGGGAGAAGAAAATACGAGGATATTTTGCTCGGCTTTTGGCACCATTTCTCGATGTCCATTGTGCCACTGTATCCCCAGAAAAATCACGGTCTCTGCCGGACCCTGGGTTTTAGTGTAAATAATCTCCCACCCCTCCTTCCTTAGTCCTTCCCTGATAAGGTCTAGGTGCACTTGCACACTATGCTCATTTTTGCCTTGGATTAATATGTCATCAATGTAATGCACAATTTGCACATCTGGATGGCACAGAATTTTATGTAAATGTTCTGCCACCAGCCGGTGACAGATTGTCAGGCTATGCATATATCCCATTGGTAGGCGTTGGAACGTATACTGTCTCCCATTCCAGGTAAATGCAAACTGCCCCTGTCATTCATTCAGTGAAGACGGCATTAGCCAAATCTAACACCGCATAGCAGGTTCCCTCAAACGTGTGTACATTTTCAATCAATGTCACTGCAACAGGCACTGCAGGTGTAAACGGAGGAGTGTGTTTATTCAGCTCGCGATAATCAACAGTCATCCGGTAGCTTCAGAACGTTTTTTTAACAGGCCAGATCAGATTGTGCCAAGCTGTAGTTACGGGGCGCAACACACCGGCTTCTACATACCCTTTAATAGTTTCCGAAATCTCCTTCTGCCCCACCCAGGGATTCTATATTGTTTCATGGACACTTTTTGTTGCTATTGCCACCTGCAGCAGGGGCATTTTTAATCGGCCTAATATCACGGGGGTACAGATAAATGCACTCACCCCAAACTGTTAAAGTTTCCCTCCCAATCCAAGGGTTAACACCTCCAAAATGTCAAATCCAATAATATGTTCGGGAATGGGGACAACTAGCACCTGATAGGTGTCTCTTTTTAAACTTCCAATTTTCATATCTATTTTAGTCTGGACGGCAGGGGTCTCTTTCCCCCCCTAAACCTGCGATTGTAAAATGTCGTCCTTTGAAGGATTTCCATGTATTAATGAGGCCTCCACTCCGGTATCAATTAGGATGCGGACCTCCTGTATGTTTCCTCATTGCCAAAATAATTTCACCTTTACATGAGGCTGTCTGTCAACCTTAATGTGGGACGTTGTTACCGGAGTTTGACTACTTTCCTATTTGTACTTGGAGTGCGTGTTTTTTAGACTCCATTTCCCCCATCGTACTCCCCATTTTCCTCAAGTCTGCATAAGTTGGAGGGTTTTGTGCAGACATCCCTAGGGACTCATTGTCTCCCTCCTCAGGAAGTGGTGCAGAAGGACCCACTTCCTCCTAGACTTATGTACCTCCTGCCGTTTCACTTGTTTGCAACGCTCTTTCCCATCTAATCCTCGCTTTGTATACAAATGATACATTTCCTGCGTCTCAATCTCATCAATGTCTTCCTGCGCCACTCCATCTTTTAGCAGTGCTAAAAACATATCCTTTCTAGATACGCAAGATTCTCGACTATTAAATCTCCCAGGGGTGCATCTTTCACTTTGCCCCTCTCTTTCCTGTTTTCGGGGTCATTCATCTGCCTTCCCATTCTCCTAAATCTGCCAATTGTCTAATTGGATCCACCACCTCATCAGTCGTTCTGCCCGTCATTCCCACCAATAAAGTCATAATGACATTCTTATATGCGGGTGGGGCAGTTTGAATAATGGTATTCCTAGCAGAAACAGGTAATGCCACAGTTCCCATATGATTAGGAGTATCTAAATGTATTGCCTCTTTCACAGCATATTCCCTCACTTGTTGTATGGCCTCTCTCAAAATGTGCTACTTCTTTGCCTCGATCGGCCAATCTGAGGCGAGCGGATACTTACGATTACACCCTTGGGCTGATGTATGAGCCTCTGCCCCATCGTCTTGCCGAGGGGGACCTACCCGTAACATTTCCTGCAACTGGGTTTCCTGTGTCAAGGGCAAAAACCTGGCAGAGTCGGTCGCATCTATACGGAGACCCTGCTGCCCCTCCATCAAATAACCTGACCATACAAGTTAACAAGGATTCACCAGCCCTCTGTTTCAATCGGCTAATGATTTATTTCCCCAATCTCCTGCTGAGAATAATCTTCGAGCACTGTCATATCAACGATCACTGCTCCGGGATTGTTCTGGTTAGGACCCATTTGCCTGCGTATCACCGGTTTAGCAGTTACCTCCTTATGGCCAAATTCCAGCCTGGGCAATACCTCTGGCTCTGAACCACTCTCTGTACTAGTGCTGTCAACTACATCCCCGTACCAGGTGTCAGGGTCCCAATTCACTCCTACGGAAGCAATCACAGTTGCCACCTTACATGAACTCACTCTCCCTTGTCTCTTTCTATATTTGTAACGGGCAACCCACACAGCAGCTCGCTCGGCTACTGCCTGATATTTGTCCACCTTATGATATAACTTCATTTGGAGCTGCTGCATTAACGCAATCTGTTTCTCAGCAGCCAGCTCCTTTTCCAATTTGAAGACACTCGCCTGCAATTCCACATTCTATTGGTGCATCTTGCGAAAAGCATTCAGCAAAATCCAGCCCCTCCTAAAGTAGAACACTCTTTTCCTTTTTCCACGGGCACCGGTAGCAGGCGGCCCACCACTTTGGCTGGACTCGTCTCCCCTATGCTCATATCCCAGGACTCGCTCAGTCCGGCACCACATGCCCATGTCTGTGCGACTGTCGTATGGACTCTTAGTTCACCCTGGAATATTCACTTCAGGACAGTCTTCACCTGCGGAGCTTTCTTTTTTCCTAAATAGGGAACTCATTTTACCAAATGGATATTTCACGTCCACTATCGTAAATACCCCACAACATATCTTGTTGCCTTTCTTAGTTCAAAACTTTGAAATCTCAAATTGGCAGGGCTCTTTGGCATGAATATCAGCACAAAGACCCTGCTCATAATGCCAAAATGTTTTGCTTTTGTTTGGCCACGTGGAGGGATCTCACATTTACATTCCCCCAGGCCCCAACAAAACAAGTTATTGGACTCACACAGGCAAAAAAAAAATCAAAAAAAAAAAATCAAACTTAGAACAATATTTATAAGAAAAGAAAATGGCTCGTATAGGCCCTTTGTTCACACCTTATACATACACACATAAACAACACAACATATAAATTATTCATGCATAAACAAAGAAAAAGCATCGCTGTTATAATGGTTGCAGAAGACACCTTCATCTCGGCCACCTCAACACTGCTTAGTCCCAGAGCAGGTAGCCAGAGAGATCACTCCTGCTAACGGGTTCTGGAGCGGAGCGTCCTCCGTCTCGGCGAGACTGCATCACCTGGGGTCCAAAATTCTAACTGCCCTTCCAAGAGGAATACCTCCTCTCTTTATGGTGATGACTGCCCTCGGCCGAAGAGCAGACCATAAGCATAAGGAGCAAAGAGTGGAAAAACCCATCTTCCCTTCCTTGCCTTCGTTCCCAGTACCCCTCATCACTGCACCTGCAGAGCGCTCAGACTCCCTTTCTGGCTCGTCCATCAGCGGACAATACCAATACAACAACTACTCTCCACAATTAGTTCAGTTGACATCATTATGTGACCTTGCTTCTGCTGCAAAAATGCATGTTTACTTACTGAGCACACGAAAATGTAGGCTTTCATCACGGTAATGGAAGTGAGTGTCCAAAATGGCCGGGCACCGGGGCCATGTTGTTTGCTGTTTGTGCATAAGCACTACACCAAGGCACGCAGGGTCCTTTTAGACTCTGTACTGGGGGACGGAAAAAAACACCAGAAGCGAGAGTTCTTCATTTAGATGGAAACTGCTAAAGACCTTAGGCAGGAAAGAATGCTTTGCTTTCAGTACAACCTTCTCCTTTTGGAAGGCTATGTACGAGTCCTCCACACATCAGGCCTGCAGTTTGGAGAGCCTCAATGCCGTTGTGACAGCCAAAAGAAAAGCTGTTTTCAGAGTAACACATTTAAGGTCTGTGGAGGCCATTGGCTCAGAAGCTTTATGCATGAGAGCCAACAGTACAATGTTGTGATAGTTTCTCTTATGGGGTTAGGATCTCAGCAGTCCACTGAAATGACTCCTAACCACCTGCTTTGACAATGAGACCACCATGTCATTCTTATTTAGATAAATCCCTAGAACTACCAAATAGATCCTACAGGAGTCCACACACCCCCCTGATTCTGAGAGATCAGTCATAAAAGTTAGGATGTCATCTTTCGTAGCCTTCCAAAGGTCTTTCTTTGTCGCCATACACCAATGGCAGAAACGTGCTCACTTACTTGTGTACTGAGCCCTGGTGCTACCCTTCCTGGCCATTTTGATGATTGTCATATTTCTATTGTATAGACCCAGATGCCCAAACCGCAGGTACTTAGAAATAAAGCTGCCCAAAGACAGCAATTGAGGGCTGGGATGGAGCAACCTTCCCTATTGTTTTTGGAGAATATTCCATAAGCAGAGCAGTGGTCATGAAGCCCGATACTTCAGATGCTGAAGTTCTGAAAAAACAAATCCATTTATGCTACAACAGAGCCACCAAGATCATGTGGCAACGCCTTGTGCGCCTCAATTTGTGCAGCACTCTCAATATTAGCGGAAGCAGAGGGAATGCATTAATGCATTAAGTGTCTGCCCATCCCACAGGAGTAGAAATGCAACTCCCAGGGAATCTGGGCACGTCCCTTTCGATGGTGCATACAGGGTGCATTTCTAGTTTCCGCTGGCAGCAAGGAGGTCCACCATTGGCTTGTCCCATGCTTGAAAAAGTGTCAGTGATGCCATTTGGTTGATTTCCCATTCATACAACTCAGTGAGTCTGCCCTGCCACGAATTCTCCAACTGGATCTGTTCTAGGGCATCCAGTTTCTTCAACGTAAGTAGTCCATTAGGTTTGAGGAGAATTGTTGGGGAATGGGGCTGTGGGAGGGGAAGGCGGTAGCCAAACCAGACCGCCGACAGGGCCCACAAGTCTGATGTTATGGCCCACCAGGATGGGAGATGGAGTGCTATTCATTTGCTTACCAGTGTCAAATGTTGTTGGGTCACCCAGTGCGTCAAACTTTCGGTTTGTCCAACTGTGCCAATGCTGTGCTTAAGAAGACTTTCCGTGTCATTGATCTGGTCTTAGCAGGTTGATACACCATCTAGCCCTTTCTATCTCTGGCAGTGATGAAGCCTCTAAAAATCCCTAGTGGTACATTGGGACATTTGTTGGTATGAGTAAGAGGTTGATTTTTTCACAGGTCGCGATATTGTTGATAGTCGTTTTGCTCCAAGGGTATGTACCTTTTCTTCAGCCAACTTGTCAATGGATGGGTGAAACAGTTTTTCCCATCAAAGGGCAAGGCCCAGACCTTCTCCTGTGTATCAGGCAGAAGTTGTATGCTCTTTAGCCTAGCATGTCTTCGTAGCTCGACGCCTAGGGAGATGTCTCTTGCAGTTATATCCACATGACCTGCGGCTGCCTCCAACATATTGTGTGCCACCATTTTGGCCTCCTGCAGTCTGGCTAGGAATTCTTTCCTTTCAGACAGAAAACCCTGTACAAATTCCTCCATTTCATGACAAAGCTTGTTGTTCATGCAGCAAGAATAGCATCAGTATTGGTCTGCATTAGAGGAAGTGCACGATTTAAGTAAACATTCTTGCCAAAGGACATCTATTGCCCTTTGTTCCCTTCCTGAAGGCACCACAGTGGCCAAATAGGCTCTGTGGGGAATTTCCTGTGGGCTAAGGCTAAACTACCCTTAATAAGCTGAAGGGTTTGATGACAAAGCGGCTCAGAGGGGTCCTTGCTGTAACAGGAATCTGCTTTTTTTTGTGCTAATTTGTGTCCATTATGTCGTGTTTCCCATATCCTCCCGCCTTCCGGAATGATGTCTTGTTGCATGGGTATTCCGCTTCTCTCTGTTCGCTTTGAGAGTATCTCAGAGAAAACACTTGTTTCTACCTGTGAGGCATCAGGACTGGTAGATGCAAAATGTCAACTATGTCCCAGACTCATTCATGCAACATCCTGACAGAAGAGGTTGGTTCCCCTTGCTCCTCTGCATGGTCAATGTCTGGGCCCCGTTTGGGTGTTGTGGACGTTTGATACACTGTATTTTTAGAGTGAGGATCGTGCGTGGCTGGCTGTTCTACTGAAGTAACCGTGCCTGCCTGGCTTGGCATAATCTCTTTAATGAGAAAGAACTGCATAACCGGCCTTTGTAGAAACAGTTTGTATCTGGACATCAGTGACTTGTCTCTGTGGTCAGGGAGGGATCTGTGTCCTACATCTCGCTGTTTAGCTTTAAACCTATCTCCATCATCGACACTGAAAAGGTTATCCTTTAACTGAAGCCATCTAACTGTAAGGGCGACAGCTGCCCAGCACAAATAATAAAGGACGCAGCTAGAGATTTAGCCCCGTTTATCTCGAAGCTTATCAACTCCTCTTTTAAATCCAACACTGTGTCGGCCAACTTAAAAGAATCTTGGGTCCTCCCCCTAGTAAAAAAAACACAAACCCTTGATCCGTCCATCCCAACTAATTATAGGCCTATCACCACTGTAGCAATTATTTCTCCCCTTATGACGACCTTATATGCTTCCCAAAGGCAGCATCTAGCAGGGCCTCACTTCTGAGTCTCCACAGAGGTATGGGCGGTCTGGCTGTGAACACCATCCAGGTGGCCAAGAATGGGGCGTGATCTGATAGCACTCTGGCAGTATATTGTGCGTCACCGAACATGTCCTGTTGCTCCTCGCTTACAAATGTGTAGTCTAGCCTAGTGTGGACGGCATGTGGGGGAGAGTAAAATTAATATTCTCTGTCCTCCGGGTGCTGCTCTCTCCACAGGTCCCTTAGCTTGAAGTGTTGTACCAGCGCGGCTAATATTTTAGCAGGTGGGGATGGGCGAGTGTGTTTGTCATCTGATCTGTCTATGCGGGGATCTATGGTGCAATTGGGATCTCCTCCCCATATCAGGGTACCATCGCTGAATGGGCTCAGCCGTTTGTATAGGGAGCGGAAGAAGACTGTAGCACCGTGGTTGGGGGCATACGTATTAATCAAACAGACCTACTTATCTTCAATTGTGCCGTGCAACAAGGCCATCCTACCTTCGTCATCAATTTTACTGGTGATGGTTTTAAAAGGTATGTTGGGGTCCACCCAGATCAGGAGCCCCCCCACCCCCTAGCATAGGTGGAGTATGTGGACCCAATCAGTTTACCTCTCCAGGACCTGGCTTTTGCGGCTTGCTTACGTGTGTCTAGGTGGGTCTCTTGGAGCAGGGCAATTCCAATCTTATTTCGCTTAATGTGCGCATGGATTCGGCATTGCTTGACGTAACCGTCATTCCTCGGACGTTCCATGTCATAATTTTAATCTCGTCAGCCATAGTGTTTGGAAACCCAAGAGTTCATGCGGGTGGCGTAGCTGGTGGCTCCTTTTCCAGATTTGTTGGTCATCGAAGTCCAGTGTGGTCTTGTTTTCTTTCCCTTTGTTCCCCCAACCTTTATTTCAACTCCCATTTGCCCTCCCTCCCCCAACTGTAAACTTCCTAATAACCGAACTTGTCCAGGGGGTTACCCCCGTTATAACTATCCCGTTTCTGCTCCATTTGACCCTATAGTAGTCTCCTGGTGCCCTAAGGGCGGGTTAACTGTACCCGAATAGTTTCTGGGGACGGAAAAGGTCCGCTGTTGTCTGCTTTCACGTCAGGAGCCAACTATCTCCGGCGTGGCTCCTGTACAGGATCAAACTTGCTGCGCATAAGATGACGATTCCATCTGTTACTTGCGTGAACTAGGTCCGCTCCATGCAGCGACCGGGCCAGACCTGCCTGTGGTCCCCCTAGCCGGCCATTAGCGTGTGCTGCATGCTTTAGTTTCAATGTCTTGAATCTGTTCACTGTCCATCCATTCTCTGGCTTCAGCGGGCGTCTCGAACAACAGTGCCCGATTATTGTGCAACACCTTTAGTCTCGCTGGGTAAAGGAGCATGTACCGCAGTCCCGCCTTCTTCAATCTAGCTTTTGTGTAGATAAATTGCGCTCTCTTTATTTGGACTTGGAAGGTGTAATCGGGATATATGGCAACCTTCGCAGCATCTCTGTGGATCTGACCTCCCGTTATTGAGCACTTTAGCTATCACTGGTCTGGGCGGGGCTCCAGGTGGTGGTCGCTTAGTGAGTGAGCGGTGGGCTCGTTCTATAGTGAAGCCTTGTGAAAGTTTCTGCACTCCAATCTCCTGGATCAATAGGTTCTCTGTGTAGTTAGTGGGGTCAGTTCCCTCAATTCCCTCGGGCAGACCCAGGATTCTGATGTTATTTTGGCATGCGCGCCCTTCTGCTTCTTCGGCCCTGTCTTCTAGAAGCTTCACTTTTTGTGCTAACTCATCTACATCCTTCGTGAGCTGTGTTTTGGCTTCAGTGTTTTCCCGGATCTGGGCTTCAAGGACGTCTGCCCTTCCAGCGATCATGCGGACATCTTGTTGCATAAGTCCCAAGTCTATGGCCACTGCGCCAATTTTGTTATCCAGGGTTGCCTGGAGCGTCTTGATGGCATCCAGGATCTGTGAGTTGCACGGTTCTTCCGTGGTTTCAGGAGATCCAGATCGCGTGACCGCCATATTTTTAGTGCTAGCATCGGGTCTAGTTGGGCCACTGGCTGCAAAGCTTTCCACGGTGGTCTGCTTTGGTTTAGGTTTCGCACCTCTTGAGAACATTTCGCCAAGGACAAGGGGTCCTGTGGGTGCCAGGGTGGGGCAGTCCCCAGGCTGCGAGTGTCGCACAGCCGCCAAGCAGCTTCGTTCCCCTCCGCCCACTGTGGCTACTGTCGCAGTGGAGGCGCCGCCCCAACCGTTCCAGGGTGCCGGGCTTAGTCCACTGCTCCTCCCCTATGTGAGCTGATGCAGTTCCTGTTGCACCCTGTTGTGCTGGTGTCAATTAAGTCTTTCTGACGGGGCGACCCCGCTCCAGCGATGTGCGCCCAATCTAGCCTTATTCAATGTATAGAGCTGTCCCGGACTGGTGGGCCTTGTCGGTGAGGCAGTCAGCTTCGTTCAGGCTATGTGGTGTGCTGACATCTAGTTCATTCAATCCAGCCCCCAGCACAAAGCCGGTGTATCCTGCAGTCCTTAGATATTAATGTCTTTGTGGGAGGGTAGACCTCTCTGGCGCGTAGGCGCCCTGCTCAGCCCGGGCCGCGTAGGTCTATGTATGCCCAGGCTCGTGCATAATGGGTGTCAGACAAACACCCTGTTATGGACAAGGCGGAGGCCTGTCACGACTCCCGCTCCGCGCCACAGGGGCGGATCGTGCCGGCAATGGTTCGGGTTGCTCACAGTTTATATGCACCCCTTAGCCCAGAGCTAGCAACTTCGCTCAGGCTGGGCTGCCCTGTGCACCTTTCTTCATCACAGCAGTGGGGCGGCCTCTGCCAGTGTAGCACCCCTGCTACGCGGGTGCCACAGGATTCACTACTCTTGTGCTGTGTCAGGGCCCGGCAGGGGGGGGAGCTTGTTGTGCTTCCGGGGCTTCCCAAAGTATCGTTCAGGCCGAGTCTCCCCTATCCGCCAGCCCCCCTCACCTTGCACGCGCTGCCCGGCCTGGTCTCCTCCCCTCTCCTCACGGGCCCCGCCAGTCGCAGTCCTCTACCAGGGCTACGGGGACACTGGTGCCGGGCTGCTCACACAGACTCCCCTGCCCGCGATCCTGCACCAAGGCGGCTAGCGCTCCACTCCCAAAGGCTCGGCTGGCTTCGGGGACCGCAATCCGCTTTCCTTCCCGCTCGGGCCAGCTGGCACCCCTCGCTGCGGACCGGGTTGGTCACTGCGGGGCCGTCTCGGTTCTTCGCGCCTCAGCCGCCATTTTCCGTCCTGAGCTTCGGCTCGGTGTTTCGAGATGTTTCACACCGATAAGGGCTTTTCAGATGGAGACACTGCAGTCGCGGCCACTCGAAACCCTCAGTAATGCTTTTAGTGGATCCGTGGACGTTTTATTCATCTCTAAAGCATACTTTGGCAGCAAATCATGGACACATCAAGCGGAACTCGCAGAGAGTGCGTCCTTCCTACATGGCGGTTATCCACGCCCCCCGCGTCACTGCCTCTGCTTGTGTTCGCAAATGCTGTACAGTCGTTTCCTCAACCATCTCATCTGGGCCTTCCCCTGTGAAGCTAATATGCGACTCTTACGAGACTCCCACATCCTGGTGTTCTGGGCCTGTAAACCCATGCTTTCGTCGGATTCTCAGTAATGCTGTTTATGCCACCAGGGTCGTCCACCCACCCAGTATGCAGCTCAGTTCATGGGGTGGGGTGTCACAAGCCCCGATAGGAACCTCAGTCCCATGCCCGGTTTGCCCCATGCTTGCAGGTGGAAAAGTGCCACTTGGACCCCTCCATAGTGCCCTTGTAAAAGAAAGACCATTTTGCCTTAGCTCTTGGTGAGATGAAGCCTTCATCCTCCTTCGCAAGGCACTTACCAAAAACAACCTCTAAGTGCATATGTCTGCTAAGTAGAGACCAAGGAGAGAGAGAGAGAGACAGACACATGTATTGCACAAATGCCACGTGTGACCTTTCCAAATACAAAAGAACACAAAGTGTGTGGGTCCATGGAGGAAATGCTCTCTGGCCTGGTGGACAGATGTTTAGGAGGCCACAAGTGTTATTGTCAACAGCTAGCAACTTCTGGGAGTTAGCCAAACCAATCAAGGTAGCATAGGGAGAGGCCAAGGATAAATCTCAGGAAATGTGAGTGGGGTCAGGGGTCCGCAATGAATCCACAAAGTGAAAACACCAAGGGTTCCACTTAGTCACTTAGTTATAAAAATGCTATATTTATTTTAGCCACAGAAAACACACTATGAAATATGACTAACTGGTAATATTATCATACCATACTAAAAATTATAAAACATATGCAGTCGCTGTAGTTAATGCAGAATAAGCAATTTGAACCCCTCCCCCCCAATACCTGAAAAGGAAGGTAAGTGATTAGGTTAGCACCAACTGTCCACCGGAATTGCAATCCTAACTTATGAAGTCCAACCCTAAACTGTATGGGGTCTTGTTCCCAAAAGGTCAATGTTTTCCAAGAGTTTTAGGAGCTGGGAAAAAGTTAGAAGAGGGGTCCTGGGGATGTGAAAATGGATCCAAAAGTCAAAAGATGTAGTATACTGGTGAGTAACACTGTTCCTAGCTTTTCGAGGGCTGTCGGCAACAGCTATTGCCAAATCCAAACAGTTGTAAATGTTTCAAACCTTTTTCAAACTTTTTGGAGATAGGGGGTGAATATAAGTATTGCTACAACTTACCACCCCACTCCGGTTTCTCCTCAGACTTGGCATGTCGTTGGAAAGTGGTATGAGGTAAGTTTTCCTGCCTTTTGTTCTGGTTGCTCATGCCCAGGAGATGCAGGTGCAAGAAGAGTTCTGGTCAGGTACAGGAGCTTGGTGCAACCGCTTCACAATGAATAATGCAGCAGGCGCCGGAGCAGAGCTCTTCAGGGCACTCGACCAGATGTGGGAACGACGGTTAAACGGCCGGTCACCGATGTACAGCTACGGCAGGGGAAACAGATGTTGCAGTCCAAGTCAGTCTTCTATCTCTGGCCACATTCATGTTGGGATACCAAAATTCCGCAGGAAGGGCTCTTGCAGGACAAGTTGAAGACCCCTGGCATTCCGGGCTGAAACATTCTACCACAGTAGCCCAAACTTGAGTCGGCCAGCCCACTGGGTGGTCCAGGGACACCTCCGAAGGCTCCAACTTGCAGGGTTACTTCCGAAGGCTCCAACTTGCTGGGTTACCAGGAGACACTGAGCTGAGACCAGTTGGTTCCCACCAATCTAGAGTGTTGAAGAACCGACAATGGTCTTCAGAGCTCAGTATCCAGACAGGGCTCCACCAGGACTGCAGCAATAAGCCTCTTCAGGGATCATCCACAGGTCTTCCAAGGTCTTCTCAGATACAACATGATACTTGGCTCCTCTTCAGATATGCTGCAATGGCTGCCGGATACAACTTCTTATCCCAAAGTTGGGTGAGGGATCAGACCCAGCCACCCAATAGCAAGATCTGCCCCACACATGCACAGCAGAAATGGTTCAATCAGGGACCACAGTGGGTCTGACACATGCATGCACGCTATACATTCAGGCGCCAGTATGTGGATTGGAACCAGACAGTCCCAGCCTATTTCCTGGGACACCACACACGTGGTAGGTACTAACCCGCAAAAAGAGTGCATGACCATAAAAGGAAATTCTAACCGAGCAGGGCAGGAAGAAGGCTAAAGGACAAGATGGCCATGGAACAAACAAAAAACCTTGCGGCACAGCCATGTTGGGACACTAGCCACTGTTTGTAGCCAAACACGTAAATGTGGTAAAGCTAACAAAAAGTACATAAATAATCATTAAAAGGTAACTGCTGCCACCAGTTTGTCCTTAGGCACATGTCATATAACCAAAAAATCCCTAGGGTCATACAAAAGAAACCCCATTGCACTGCAATGGAAGACTTCACTTCACTGTAAAAAGTCAGGACATGCTGCAAAACAAAAGCAGAAAATGTAGGGGTCCATAGAATATGGAGAGAACGTTGCTAAAAAAGAATACTTTACATCTGAAATCCATTGGGCATGTGCAGTGGAGTTGGTCAATCTGATGCGCGACAAGGCTCAGCTGCCGCTTAATGCTCCGTCCCATTTGACGTGGCAAAACGGACCGACGGTTGGTTGGTTTGGGGCGCAGAGGAGGTACTTCACAAAGTGTGTGTAGAAAATGTCTATTATGCTGTTTAGCATCACAACCCGGGTCCGTGCCCCATACAGTGGAACATACCCAGGTAATGGAGGAAAGGGGACAGAATGCAAGAGGGCATTGCAAGGTACTTAGCTGAACTGTGGCATATTTGTATGGCCGCCAAGGGTCCCTAGAGCTCTCCAGCAATCCTTGGAATTTTAGTGACTCCCTCTGATTTTTTAGGGAATTTAAATGTGTATTTTACACGCTTTCCTATGATATAATTTATATCACTGAAGGTTGTAATTTTTCCCTCCTTGAAGTGTAAATATGCCCTTCTGGGCAAAGGGATTGTCTTACTAAAATATATCCTCAACTGTACTTCTTCCTATGGCTAACATTTTATTGTGTGTATGTGTATTATATGTTTAGTTTAAGAGTGTAGGAGGAAACCTGTACTTAAGGGCTGAGTGGTACCCTTGCATCTTGAACGTTATAGTAATTGCTGTGTTTAATATTGTCTAGAAGTCTACTCTTACCTTACATCTGGACGTCTATATGTATTGTGACTACCACCAGATATGGGCTTATGTTTTAGAGTAAAGAGGGAGGTAGGCCTTAACTGTAACTGGACATTTACTGGTCTTACCTGAACTATGGCTCTACCGTGAGTCATGTTTTATAGGAGTAATTATTTTTCCTACCCTAAATATTCTGTGCAACTTTCTAAAGTGAATATTTTTCAGTAGACCAGTGTGTATATTCTCTTGTGTTAACTATTTGGAATGATTTAACCACCCTGCTAGCAATCCCCCTCCTGAAGTTATGCCCAATTGCTCTGCTACATCTACCATTTGGAGAGTATGGTCTTTCCTTTTGGGTGACCCATTTTTCTACCATTAGATTTTAACACAACCCTCGCCTGTGGGGGTGTGTCTGTGTCTCGGTGTGTCTGTCTCTGTGTCTGTCTGTCTCTGTGTCTGATCGTCCGTCCTCTCAGGCATCTGAGAGGTAGGAAGAGCCAAATTATGGTGTACCAAATGGGGGGCCTTCTGATAAAGGAAGCTACTGAAGAAACAACCCTAATTTTAATTTGCCCAGACCAGTTGTGGCCAAAAAGAGAGTGATAAAGGCACCAAGTTGTCTACATGCCCATTAATTATTTTCTTTTTAGCATTTTACGGAACAGTGGTGGGAAACAGGTGACCTTCGTAACAAAAATCGTAACTAGAGTCTCTGTCCAACCATGTTCCGTGCTGGCAAGGAAAGTGCTCCAGTCTGGATATGTTCTTCACCTAAATATGTTGCATGCTGAGATGGATAGACTCAACAGAGTGTACGCCTTTAAGTTAAGGAAATCACAAAAGTTTGCGTTTTGATACCTTTTATTGGACTAACTAAAAATAATATGCTGTAATGGAGGAAAGCATTACCTTTTGAAGTTCCAAAGACCTAAAGACGACCTTTATCAGAGGTTAGGCAAACAATAAAGGAAGAAACTCTCAGACAGAGCGGGTTTCTGCCCCTTTTTAAAAGAAAACTGGCCTAACACAGCAACAATCCTTTTTTGCACAGTAGCTATGTTGTATAGAGATATGGCGAGTTACCTCTTCCAAGGAAGCTGTGCAGAAAAAAACCTGAGTCAGTTGAAAAGGTTTGTCATCACAAGGGGTTGTGGACCCACTGGTAAGTATGTGAGAAACAAAAGGAAGGCGAGAGGGAGAGAGGTATTGTGCAGGTAGAGATTGCCTTGTTGGCAGTGGCATGCTATCCGTGAAGAGAAGAGTCACCAAACCAGGATCTGTCCAAGCGAACCAAATGAGGGCACCAAGCAGGAGACGCTGATGAGGAAGTAACTTCACAATGAAAGACACTGATTAGGTGAGCAGTGAAGAAGCCCATGATGACCACTGAGGTAAGCAGTCAAGAGGAGAAGAAGAGAAAGTCAAGGACACTGTGCCAAAGAGAAGTTCAGAGACAGAGATCCAGTCTGACACAGAGGAGAGAGAATCCAGGAGTTGAGTATTGAACATTCCCAAGACTTTGTGCTGAGTGAGGAAAGAATGCCAAAACGTATCCTAAGCAGGAAGCCGCAGGAGGGAATGGAGAATGCGGAGGAGAACCTGGCGCAACCTAATAGTTCAAGTCCATCCTGGAAAAGACCTTAAAACTTTTGGTGTATACTTGGGAACAAAATATATGCAGAGCACAAACAAAAAGGACTAAGTATTGAGACAGAGAGATGTTTTATATCAGTTTTGGGACACCAAGTACAAAGCTTAACAGAAACCTAACCAAGGATTATCAAAGAGGGCTTGAACATGTATGCCATGCTGGTAAATGAAGTCCAATAATAACAATAAATTGGGGAAAAAGCAAAAGCAATGCACATTATCGAACACAGTCTCATAGTTCCAAAACAAGTTTATCAATCATTTATTTTATTATGAATTAACCAACAAAAGTTGGTCTTGTATAAAGAGAATTCAGACATTTGAACCTTTAAACATTTAAGAAAATATAATCAACATATTCATATATCAAATCATTAATTCAACAATTAATTTCACATTACAATTGATTAAAAGGAAAAGAAATTAAAAAAAAAAGAAAAATAGTCTTTCATTTATAGAAACCCTGCCTATAGCTTCCAAGAATTTCACTAAGGTGATGTTAAATGGCCTCCTCGTATCCCCCTGTGGCTCCATCGAAAATGTTTGTAGCCACTCTTCTTTGTTTACCAATTTGAGAAAGTACTTTAGCCTCAAATTGTGTATGGCATTACAACCAATAACCAAATGTTCACTAGTTTGACTCCAACCTAGCATCTTACAGAGATCACAGACCAGGCCACCCGGGTCAGTCTTTTTTAAGATTGGAGGAAATGGGATGGGCAGCTCACATGGTCAGACTGGACCATAAAACGGTCTTAGGCACCAATGAAAAAATGGCCAGCAGTTGTTTGTTTGTTTGTTTGTTTGTTTGTTTGTTTGTTTGTTTGTTTGTTTTATTTCTAATGCGCTCCAGACCCGTAGGTAGAAGGGCGCAGCAGGTAGGATAATGCGAAACTTACATTGTTACAGATTATACAGGATACAGTAAAAGTTATACATATTATACAAGATACAGTAATGGATATTATAGATAATATACAAGTTGTGCAAATTATACAAATTATACAAGTTACAGTAATAGTATACAAATGTATACAAATGTGCAGGACCATCATCGTGCAGGTCGATGAGTTACATAGAGGATGGTACGCATAACATATCGTGGGAAGGAGGAGAGGGACAAGTGTCAAGTCTGGGAATATTATAAGCCTAAATCTAGTGGTCGTTGGAGATAAGATATTGGATAGCATTCCTTCTGAATAGTGAGTACGGCTGGTCTGCTCTTAGATTGTTGGGTAATAGGTTCCAGGTTTTGGATATTCAGTCCTTTAGTCACAGACTGTTTGAATAGTACCCAGGGGGCTGTTTTTTGTTCAAATGTAAACAAATGGTGATATTTAAAGAATATTTATTCAGCAACAATGGTCAAAACTACTAGCTGCATAGTGAAGTAACTCCTCAAACTGGCCCACATTGGCCCAAAAAGTGTCCCATTTTGACTGGCCTACACTAGCATTTTGCATTTTTGGTACGGTCATCGCCCTATTGTCCTATAGGCCAGTCCAAGCCTGCCGGCTCCTCCATAATGGGTGAGGGGGCGTCCACCCACTGGCCACCTCACCCATTATGGAGGAGCCAAGGAGCCAGCCCAGTGAAACACTGAGCACTCCCTCAGCTGCTTTTTCCAGCTGAGGGAGTGCTCCAGGGCTGCCTGAACTGTCAAAGGGAAACACTGTTTGCCTTTGACAGTTCATTTCCCCAGTCGCACATGATTACAGCCATGCAACGCTGGGGGTGTTTTGCTTCGCCAGCCTTGCATAGCTCATTGGAAATGCTGGCCGGGGCACTGCATGTATGTATGTGCGAGGGGGTGCTCCTGTGCCTCCTCGCACATACGGGCAGAACAACCTGGAGTGGGGCATTTTAGCAACCACACGCAGGCTCCTGCAGAAGGTACGTTTATGGCTATTTATTTTATATTTAAATGTGTATGGATGTGTGTATGCTTGTGTTATGGGACTGTGGTGGGAGCTGGATGGGCGGCGGCAGCACTGGGATAGTGGTGGGAGTAGTGTGGGGAGAGGCCATGGTCTGTACTGGGAGTAGGGTGCGGTGAAGGCACGCAAAAGTTCATAGCGATTTCTACACTTTTGGAGGGACCCGACCTGCCAAGCTTTGCTCAGTGGGGGCCAAGGCCAAAAAAGTTTGAAGACCACTGCCCTAGTGTCTTAATCCAATCTCCTGTTTTCATTTGTTTTTTCTATCTTCATCGGATTTGACACTAATGAATCTTCATCGCTGTCGCAAATTGTTAGAATCTCTTGTGCCAGATGCTTTTTGATATCTTCATACAGTGAGTTTTGTAAAGGATCTATGATGAGTCTATATAGAGAAAGCAGTTTCCAGTTCATTTGTGATTTTAAGGATTTGAGGCCCAACTCAAATCGAAGGCATGAAATTGGCAGACCTTTAGGAAGAGTTAGGCCCTTTTTCCATATTAGGCCTTCTATTTTATCCCAGTCCAGTGGCAAGGACAGTGGTTTAGCCTCACTTCCATAAAGAAGAGTTGGGATGATCTTTGCTTTGTAGTACCTCAGTGCTGGAAGCAGTGAGAATTTGCAGTATTGACCAACTATTCTTTGTAATTGGGCTAGCAACTGTTTTGTTACACTAATGTCAGATAATGTTTGCCCTCTTCTTGGTTTGGCATATAATGTGTAACCTAGGTACACAATTTCGTCTACCACAGGAATGAGTCGACCATCTATCTTCCAGGGGAATCGATCCACGATCCCACTGCCTCCAAAGACGACTATTTTTGATTCATCTGGGTTGACTATTAGATCATTTTTTTCATGTAGGTTTCTAGGATGGACAGCATCCTTTGGAGACCTACTGGTGTTCTATCGAGGAGCACGATGTCATCTGCTTACATGAGCCATTTAATTGCTTAATTCCCCACTTTCAGACTTGCCAAGGCTGCTGAATTTACTTCCTCACAAAATCGGCGAGGTAAAAATGAAAAAGAAATGGGGCAACCATGCAGCCCTGCCTGACTCCTCTTTTCACCTGGATTTCTTACGACAGAAGACCTTCGCTGTTCAGTCTTACTACTGCTGTATTATTTTCATGGAGTGCAGTTAAGATATTTATTATTGGTCTGGGGGCATCCTTACCGGTGAGCTTGAGCCAAAGTCTTTCTCTGTCGACTAAGTCGAAGGCACTAGATAGGTCTACAAAGGCTGCGAATATCTTTGGAGGTTTTGATGTTACTTTTCCATAGCATATGGTTGCCAAAGTGATACCATTAAGGCCTGTCGAGGGTCCCCTTCTAAAGCCAGTCTGTTTTGGTATTATATTCTTGATTTTGGCCCATTTCTCCAGTTCTTTCAATAATAATCCAGGAAAGATCTTACTCTCAATGTCCAGCAATGTAATGGGCCTGTAATTTCTCAGTTCTTTCCGGTCACCCTTTTTATAGATCAATATTATTAAGGCGGTTTTCCAAGATTGGTGGATAATTTTGGTCCTTAAGATTTCACGAAAGAGATGGCTCAGTATTCTCTCCCACATTGCTGGGATCTTTTTTAAGACCTGGTAGGTGAGTCAGCTTGGTAAGGCTGCTCTTGATGAAGATGATTTATTAATTAGCTCAAGGACTGCCTCATCTGTGATTTCAAATACCCATGAAAAGTCTGGAGAGTTGAATAGAGGACCCTTTTCCGATTTCAAATACTTTTCTGAGAAGTAGCTAAAGTTACTAAAGTCGCAGTGAGCTGGTCACAAAGCTTAGGGCCGGGATTCAAGGCTGCAGCATCCACTGTTACTTGAACACTAGCAGTACACACTGCCCCATCCAGCACACTCGCTTTCATTAATGCAAAATGCATAATGTTAGATTTCACATTCCTCTATCTGAAGCACCTCATCATCGGAAGGCAGCGGTTAAAAAGAATTGATGTTTTCAATCGAGAGCCTCACATCCACAGTCTCCTTGGTTGAAGGGTGCCACCCTTTCTGAAGTGTATTTTCCAAGGCAACTCGAGAGCGTTCGCTAGGGTGAATACCTGCGGTAGTCGTTATTGCATCCAGAGTTATTTCATTTGCCGGCGTACTCGCGATAGCAATAAAGTTTTTATTGGGCTCGTTGAGGTTCAAAGAAGACAAAGACACAGGTTTGAGCGGATGCCCAGGTAAAGGTTCTTTACTTGGGTATCAGTGTGTCAGACTGTATGTATGTCAGGACAAGTCATGCTTGCAGCCGGAAATAGTGATTTCCTTGGAACTGGCAGAGAGGACAACTCGCCATACTATTTTCCCCAATTCAACTTGTCTCTTTCCCTGAGGACTTAATACAGTCTCTTGATGGCACCAAGTCTTCGTTGTGCGGAAGAATGGGGGAAGTAAACGAGAGACAGCCCCCTAATCAGAGCCGTGAGCAATAATGGTGTTTGTTGCCCAGCCCCCCATGCCAAGGACTACTTGATTGTGGTTAACATGGCATCCTCAACGACACTTTTCCTCATGACCAAAATATGGCTCCTCAAGCGCTTAAAGATCCCACTGTTATTAACTGCTGTCAATTAAATTCAAGTAACTAGGATCAACAGAAACACCAGAGTCAGAGTTCATTGGAGTGTTTGGTGGAGCAACATTGCCACATCGTCTCTGTGCATCTTGCTTGAAAATTTGGCGGCATAGTCTACCTCTATCCTGCACCTACCTTCAAAAGCCACTGGGAGTAGCAGAGCGTGGCAGAGAGTGTGTTCAAGTGGTTGGTGGTGGCCGGCGGACTCCGGCGATCCCTGTGCTCTTCCATTCTATTCCTCTTTTGGCCGGCCCGAAGCGTGAAGTCTCTCCTGCTTTACACAAAGAAGTGGGGCCTTTTTTAGCATGTGATTTGTCAGTAACTTGTATAGCCGGGAAAATAAAAACTATCAGTAAAGCTTTTCGGTAGTGGCTAGCAATATCTGAACCTATCTGAATTTAGCGAGAAGAGTGACTGCGGGCCTGCGGGCCTCTGAACTCTCTTTGAACTCTCCCTGCAAGATATTCACGAGATGTATACACATCAGAAGAAGGACTGTTGGCGAAGTTGCCTTTGAACTCTTTTGTAAAGAAGCTGTGATGGCAGTAGACTAACAACAAGCAGAGTCTGCAGCATTGGGCAACACCTAGCAGCCCCCCCATGATCATCAATCGTGGAACACTGTGGGGGACAATCAACAGCTTTTTGGACTTCAGGGCAGGTCCCTTCTAGCTCTATAGTTGTTTAGAGCCAAGAGAGTAACTGCGGGCAATATTGTTTTTGAACTCTCTGGCTCTTGAACTGTGGGCGACCGTCCTCGTCTACTGACTATAGTGTTTTGTCTTTACTCGTTCTTGGATTGACTGAATCCTCATAGCAGGGTTTCCTATTGGCAGTTAAAATGTCTCGTGCTATAATGAGGAAGGAACAAGTTACTTACCTGTAACTATTGTTCTCTTGTTCTCTAGCATGGGTCTGGCATGGATTCACATGCTCATGAATATTCGCCGTCGTCAGGCTGGGAATTGTCAGTAAAAAAAAAACAGCTTCACTTTCACTTAGAAAACTATTTCCCCCATAAACCAATCACTGTCCTCTGGGTTATACTGCCCCCGCCAATGACAGCCCTCTCTTTAAGCCCCTCCTCTGGCAGCCATTTTCAGATTTGGTAAGCCCGTAAAGTGGCAGTATGACCAAAAAGAGCCGCAGAGGGGAAGGAGGGAGGGTTTGCATGTGAATCCATGCCAAACCTATGCTGGAGAACAATAGTTACAAGGTAAGTAAGTTGTTCCTTCTCCAGCATGGGGTCTGGCATGGATTCACATGCTCATGAATAACGAATGCATAGCAGTACAACATTACACAACCAAAGGTGGTGTCAAGGCTCAACAGAAGCAATCAACTCTTACCTCTGGAACAGACTCATCACAAGCGAACAGGGTGCGTAGCACTGCTTGGACGCCTCTGAACTCCTCCCTGGAATCCCAGTTGATGCAGTAGAACTTCGTGGAGGTGTGCGTGGACCTCCACGTAGCAGCCCGCAGATGTCCAGCAGGGGCACACCAGCCAGGAATGCCTTGGTAGCAGCGATCGCTCTGGTAGAATGGGCTTTCACGGCCAAGCAGCAGTCGGTTCGCCAACCGATGACAGTGCATGATGCAGCCAGAGAGCCACCTTGAGATGGAAGCCTTGGACAAAGCCTTCCCCTGGTTCACAGGACCAAAGTTCACGAACAGCTGTGAAGTCTTCCGAAAACTCTTTGTGCGCGACACGTAGAACTTCAGGGCACGAGCAGCATCCAGCGAGTGCAAAGCCCTCTCACCCGGATACGAAGGTTTTGGGGAAAAAACAGGTAACACCAAAGGTTCATTGAGGTGGGATTCTGACTGAATCTTCGGCATGAAAAAGGGGTGCGTCCGCAGCACCACCCTCGGTTCGTGGATAGTCAGGTGTGGCTGTTTGGGCCTGTATCTCACCCACCCTCCTGGCGGAGGTGATGGCCACGAGGAAGGCTGTTTTCCACGAGAGGAACTTGAGAGGGGCCTGATGCATAGACTCGAGGGGGGCCCGTATGTGCCTCGTTCAGAACTACGTTGAGTTCCAACACCGGGGCAGGTGCCTTCACCGGCAGAAAAGAATGGAAAAATCCTTTCAGCAACTCCTTAACGAGCCGATGAGACCAAAGTGAAGACCCTCCTGGAGACCTGGTGTAGCCGGAGATAGCCGCCAGAGGTAGCTTTCGCCTAGCACCTTGTATGATCTCTAGATTAGCCTGGGACAGGCTGAGGTGTCCTAGCGTGACCTACTCAGGTACCACGCTGTGATGGCTAGTTTCTGTGGCGCTGGGTGAATGACCCTGGCCCCTGCTGCACCAGAAGATGTGCTGGGCCCATCGGAAGACGAATGGGAGGTCTCTGAGAAGCTGAGCAGCTCTGAGAACCATGGCCTGGCTGGCCATCATGGAGGTATCAGAAGGACGCTGAGTTGGTGAGACTCCTTGATCTTACATAACACCCTGTGTATCAGCGGCGTGGGCGGGAGGCTGTATGCTGTCATGCCGTTTCACTGAATCTAAAATGCATCGCCCAGGGAGCTGGGGCCCTGCCCCTGCCAGGATGCGGACTTGTTGGCACTTCCTGTTGTCCCAGGTGGCAAAGAGGTCCACCTGGGGGTGTCCCCATCTGCTGAAGATCTCCTGCAGTACGAGGTTGTTCAGCTGCCACTCCTAATTGTCTGCTCTCAGTCTGCTGAGCCTGTCCGCTCCCCTGGAAGGTGGAGGGCTGTGAGGTAGATGTTGTTCTCCAGGGCCCATTCCCACATGCTGACAGCCAGTCTGCACACTGGAGGGGACTTGGTGCCTCCCTGCTGTTAACATAGAACATGCTGGTCGAGTTGTCTACCTGAATGAGGACGACCTTGCCCTCGATAACCGTAAGGAAGGCTCTGAGCGCTGGCCAGATCGCCTTCAGTTCCAGCCAATTGATGTGGCACTCCTGCTGCTACCGGGTCCAGGTGCCATGGACGCAATGGTTGTCCAGAGTGGCCCCACATCCCGAGAGAGAGATAGAGATAGGAGTCTGTGGTGATAGTGACCTATGGGGTAGGTTGCCGGAAGGGCTTGCCCGTCCGCAGGTTGCGGTCCCTGGACCAACATGTGAAGTCCGGGTGAAGAGAAGGAGGAACGATGATCATGTCCGCGTGAGAGCCCCGTTCCTGGTTTCATGATGCTGCAAAGTGCAGCTGTATCCTCCTCATCCTGAGACTCGTGTGGGGGACGGCCAATAGGACCGCTGCTATGAGACCCAGTAGGTGTTGGTACCACCAGGACGATGTCACTTCTCTGCTGAGGAAGTGCGCAGTGGCCCTCTTGATGGCCATGATCGTGTTCTCCGAAGGAAAAACTCTTGGAGCCTGTGTCCCAGATGAGCCCCCAAAAAGTCAGAGGCTGCGTAGGCTATAGCTGCGACTTCTTCAGATTGAGCAAAAAGCCCAGAAGTGTGTTCATGAGGGCATGAGAGGTGTGGTGCACCGCTTCCAGAGATGAAGCCCTGACAAGCCAGTCGTCGAGGTACCGATAGATGTGATAACCCTGAGGAGGACCGCCACTGTATTCATAAGCCTGGTAAAGACTCTGGGGGCCGAGTTGAGGCCAAAGGGAAGCACCTTGTATTGGAAATGGTAGACCATGATCCTGAATCGTAGAAAAGAACGATGAGGCTGCCAAACCGGGGCGTGTAAGTGGACATCCCTCAGATCCAGGGAGCACATCCAGTCGCCCCTGCACAATGTCTCCGCTATGAAAGCTGGCGTAACAATCTTGAATTCTTGTAGAGGTAGGAAGAGGTTGAGGGTGGAATGGTCCAGCACAACTTTCAGGCCTGCCTGGTTCTTGAATGGCCAGAATCCTGGAGTAGAAGTCCAAGCCACGCTGGGAGGCTGGGACTTCCTCCACTGCCTGGCTCTCGACGAGCGACCGCATCTCTGCCAAAAGAGTTGCTGTCCCAACCTGTGGGAGTGAAGAGGGAGGAGAGGCTGGGATGGGTATGTGGTAGCCCGTGGATACTACAGAGAGGACCCAGGGGTCCGCAAAATTCTGGTGCCAGAAATGTGCATGGAAAGCAAGCCTGCCCCCACTGGAGACACATGGACCCGGAAGGGTGTGTCATGCCTTCTTTCCCTCGGATGGCTGTTGCGGAGGGGGGGGGACTGGAAAAAGTCCTTACCCCCCCTTTTGTTGTTTGCACCGTTGTTGGGTCATCGGTCAGGCTGCCTGGACCTCTGCTATTGCAAGCCGCGGAACCCTCCGTATGTATGCCCCTTATCCGAGCGCTGCTGTGACTGGGTGTACGTTTTGGGCGTGGTCTATATAAGATTGGAGAAAGACTTGGCCATTTGTGAGCCGTTTTCTTTTTGTCCAGCTACTCGTCGTGGTGGAGTGGAAGAGGTTACCCCCTTTGAACACAAGGTCTAATATGCGTTCCTGAACATCCGGGTTGAATTTAGTAGCACGGAATCAGGCTGTTCTTCTCATGTCTGTGACAATGCAGATGGCCCAGCCAGAGGTGTCAATGTGGGCCATGGTGGACTCCAGGATGTCTTGTGCCACCACCTTGGCCTCTGCCAGTCCCGCCTTGAATCGCGATTGGCTCTGCGCCGGAAGCTCTGGGAGGAAATCGGCAATTTCCTGCCAAAGCCTCTGGTTAACGGCTGCCAGCATGGCATCTGCGTTGGCTTGATGAAGAGGCAGGGTCGCGTTGGTCTAAAGCTTCTTCCTGTACGCCTCCAAGATCTTCTCCTTGCCTAGCAGCGCCACGGAGGAAGAGGCCAAGGCCGACTGAGGCTTGGAGTATAGTGATGGTGCAGCGATCACTGAAGAGTGCGGCTGAGGGTGGGGCGATAGCAAGAGTGTATCCCCCTCCATCTGCCTGTACTTGGCGTCCAGGCATCAATTAACCGGCAAGACCAAGTGGGTCTTAAACCAGCCCTTTTTGGCCAAGGCGACTACGTCCTTCTGCATCAGGATCCCTGTTCTCGCTGCGGCGTGAGGACTTCGGCGAGGACTCCCTCTGATGGTTGCTAGACCTCGGTTTGAGGAAGGCCCAAGTACTCTGCCAGCCCAGCAAGATGTTCATGGAAGGCCTTGGCTGATAACGGTGTGTCGGGGTCCTCCTCTTCATCTGTGTCCACCTGAGGGTCCGGTTCGTCCAGCACCAGTGGCGGGGTGCTGGGTGTCGAAGGCTGGGGTGTGGCGACCGGAGCCGGAGGCTGGTACAGAACCGTCTGCACTATCGGTTGGGGGGCCAGAGCGGGCGGCAGAGGCTGAACAGGGGCCAGTGGTGCCTGTATAAGGGCCTGCGGCGCCGGAGCCATTGGCGGGAGCACGTCCCTGATTGCGTCCCTGAGGATTACTTCCATCCGAGGAGATTTCATGAGTCGGAGGAACCTTTAAAAAAATCTGTACTCACAGGAAAGAGGGGTGGTAGGCAATATTGACAGGGTAGCAGGCGGCTGCTGGAGCAGTCGCATACCCTGCCCATACAGACACAGCGGAAACCTGCCCTGCGCAAATGAAGGGTAGGTTGTGGGCCAGATACCTGGTTGACACCAGTCCCACCTTGACACACGTTCCTCCACCTGCTCCCTGCCTTGGTGCTGTATCAGGCGGATGTCAGAAATGTCTGGCACGGTGGCCATTTTGCCGAGCTGCCTTCCACGTTCCTGCGTCGTGTTGCTTGGCTCAATGGGCCCAGCATCGTCCAAGACTCTTGAGTGTGGATCATGAGGCCTACCCTGTTCCTCAGGCTGAGACCAGGTAGGCGTTTCGCCCTGGGCAGAATTGCCGGTAAAACTGCGTATAGGCGCTGACATGCTGCCTGTACTAGGGCGTGGCCATTCGGGTGAAGACCGGGTAAAAGAACCTTCCGGTCCCTCAGCACTGTCACTGGGAGGATCAACTGACCCCTCTTGCCTGTCGGCCAGTAGCTGATTTAGCCTCTGTACTTATGCTGGTATGAAAACCCAAGAGGTTCCTCCCACACGGGCGAGTCACTGGAAAGGAGTCTCCCTTGCGGGGTGCACAGGAAAAGAGTGGCCCTCCCTTGGACCTGGATCGATGATTGACGAAGTCCTTCGGGTCCTCTGGAGGTGATGTCTGGAAGAGCTCCCTTCAACTGGCTAGTCTGTTCTTCAGAGACCTCGAGGAAAGCGCTTTGCACGCGGTACAAGCTTGCCAGCAGTGGTCTGGGCCAATGCAACGTAGGCAGAGGGTATAGGGGTCAAGTTGGAAAGAGTCCGTCGCAGGATGGACACCTGCTGAACCCTGTAGAAATCGACAAGACTGATCAATTGACCTATCAAATGAAGAACATTTACTCAATTAAACTGTTGTTGTCCTTATATGCAAGTAAAGTGGTCCCAAAGATATTATATGGACTAGAAATTGACCATCAGTAGAGCTGCCCTAGGAACGATTGGAGTGGTGAATACGGCCTCCATCCACTATGAATTAGTGTTAGGCAGAATCCTGTGCAGTTCCCTTATGGAGCACTACACAAGATTAAGACTAAAGGTATGTGCAATAAATCCCCTTTGGTATCAGTCTGTACCACAAAGATTTAGTTGGTAGCTGTGGCTAAGCAGTCAGACTTATCTCAAGAGGGAGATGAGCAGTATTCAGGGTTTACACAATAGGACTACAGTACTAAGGAACAAGGAAACACTGACCAAAGCTTTGTATCAAAAAGGAGATATATATTTATTTTACACACTCTTAAATCTTCACGCAGATCACCATCTTTAAAGTAAGTTAAAACAGTCAAGAAAAGTATACACAACTCTCTATTTAAATTTTTAGACCAGTTTGAGCAAGAGTGAAAACTGAGCAAAACGGCACAGTGTAAACCAAGCAGAAATGGCACTCTAACAATTTCTTCAGAGGGAGGGGAAAGGTCAAATTATATAGGGTTAGACTCCTAACCAGCAAGCCTTCCCAATTGGATTGTGAACAAGTTAGGCAAGGCAGTACTTTAGCATGAGCAATACTTAGGTGAAAACTGAGCAAAATGGCACTTCAACAATATATAAAGGGGAAGGAAAGGTGGTTATAAGAGTTTAGCTGCACCAACACATTTCTTTTATGAAAATCAATCTAGCGAAGGCAGTTGTAACTGAAATAGCCAGAGTCAAAGGTACAGGGCAATGTGCCCAGGATCAAACGGTTCTAGTAGCTGCAGTCAAGTCTTTGTTTAACGATTGAAAAGGCAGTTGCAGAAGGTAAAAAGACAATGTTAGACGAAAGGGACGGCCAGCCCAGAAGGTAAGTAAAGGATTTAAAACAACTTTAGCAGTACCCAACGAAACGGAAGGACTGGCGGAACAATGTTCCTTGAAAGTGGATGAGGCTCCTGCGGTGGTGGTAGTTCCTGGCAGTTCCTGCAGTTCGGGAGAGCCAGCAGAGGAAGAGAGGGTCTCATCGTGGAGGAAGGTTCGAGTCACTGCACTGACCAGGGAAGAAGCTGGCTGCGGGGATGCCAAAACGGAATAAAAAGGTACCCTCCTTTAAATCGCGGTTGTGGTGGACGGGTGCCTGCTAACCGGTCTCCTAGTGCTTGGCACTGGTGATGCGACCAAGGTAAGTCCTGGAAGGCGATTGGCGAACTGGTTGGTCCCACCAGCTC
This sequence comes from Ambystoma mexicanum, assembly GCF_040938575.1. Lineage (NCBI taxonomy): Eukaryota > Metazoa > Chordata > Amphibia > Caudata > Ambystomatidae > Ambystoma > Ambystoma mexicanum. Next base: position 876,367,482 of record NC_090936.1, read on the forward strand.
AAGGGAAGAAGGCTCTTGCAGGTGAAGATCTTCTCTTGTCGTTGGAGAAAAGTGGTGAGGATCTGCAGCAGGGCTTCACCTGTGGTTCAGTCGTTGCAGATGTCTTCGGCTTCTCTCCTCTTCAGATTTCTTAGGTCCAGTGGCGACTTCTGTCTTACAGTCCGCAGGTCCCTGCTTTTATGCAGAAAAACCCCCATTCATACAGCTTAGCTGTCACTCACACAGTGGAGTGGCTATCCTGGCGGGATAACCCCCCAGCCTATCAGGGCAGAGTGCGACTTGGGTTGCTTAGGCAACCCTGTCCAGGGTGCCTATTTCCCCTCCCACGCATCCTGTCTATCCCAGACTCACTGGCGGCTAAAGGAGGGCTTCTGTCCAGAAGCCCGCCAAAAGGACGAACAAAGGGCCGCGACCTCGACCTGGATTACAGAGAAAGACATGAGAAAGAAATAGTATTGAAGATCTGACCCTACCAGAGTAAAGTCAATAATAAAATAATCCGGCGGTATGTTCAAGGCTGTCAGTAAAAGTGGTAGCCTTGAGGGGGGTGTGGCCCGGAGCTGCCGCGATCGGTATGTCTCCTTAGGAGCTCCTGCTCGGTGCGGTGCATCGTATGAAGAATCACCAGATCCTAACCCCGTTTCTGGATGCAATTTAAGGATATGCTGGGGGAACCCCCTCAGCTGGCATCGCTTAAACCTGATCCCTCTCCGTTGCCGAATTTCAGAGGTGTGGACCAAAATCTCAGCCGGGACACACGGCACTTCCCATCCCGCATATCAGTCTTGAGGGGGAGGTGCAGGCGAGCTGAAGCAGCCTTTGGCGCCCGACCAAGTCAGCATGCCCACCCGCACTGCCTCCGACGCTCCAGCACCCACCCCTGCTCCCTCCCACCCACAGCGAAGCCCGGCATCTGTGGAGGTTAGGGGAATTGGGCACCACCGACTGAGCAGCCCGATCTGACCTGAGCTCTGGCACTGGGGAGCCAGGCGACACCCTGGGGCCTCATCGTGGGTGTCCTGCATGCGTGGAACTGCGGGCGCCTTGCCGAGTGCTCTTCTTCATCTCCCGCTATAAGATTACGGAGCCCATCAACCCACTCACCCGCAACGAGGAAGCAGCAACCGGCAATCCTGCTGAGCGGTTCAGCGGGGTGGAATGCCCCACACAGAGCACGGCGCAGAGGCAGTCCCATCCCTCTGTCATCCGGGGTCCCCCCCACGTCTCGCCAACAGCATAGGCAGTGTCCTGAGGGGCCGGGGGAGGACTCTCGTGCCCCGAGTCTAGCTTCTGGTTCCCCTGAGTTGCAGTGAACCTACAGCCTGCGCACGCAGGGGTCCCCTGCAGCTCAGTTCCAGCAATTTATTAGCCTGCACTCCTGGGCTACTTGGAGCCACAACGGCAGACCGCCTCCGGTGGACCAGGCTTGAGTGCTGTCACCCGCCATCATCTCCTGCTGCGTGGACTCGCTGGCCCTTCCTCCCACAGATCCGGGCTCCTCGCGCCCTGCAAGCAATCACCTGCAGCCACTCGGAGGATAGGGGGCCCGTGGAATATCAATACCGGACGGGGTGAGGAGACAGGGGAAGGGGGGCCTCCACCACGGCCTATGAGAAATCCAGGCTGGCCTCCCACACCAGCCCCAGACCCCCCACCCCTTCCTCATAGATCAATCAGGTACATCCACCTGGACAGCCGCGGTGGAGAGCCCGGTCCCCCTCCTCCCACAAGCTCCCCCCCACAACCACCCTATACTCTTCAAGGGGTGCTACCAAAGCCTTATCCATCAAGGGATCCTATGATATAACATTCCACCCAGGAACTCAGCCCGCAAACACGTGGGTCCTCCCGTTCTCGGGTCCTCTTATCAGCGGATTTTCCTTCATTCACTGAGCCTCCCCCACTTAGAGGGGCGTCTGCGGCCCGCAGCCAGGCGAAAGCGCACAATCTGGTGACACCATCCTCCAACCTCAAGGCTAAAATCACTGTGTTCGCCAATCCACGCTCGTGCACAATACTTCGCTAAGCTCAGCCCATTGCACCCCTGCAGAGGGAGCCAAGGCCCAGAAGGTGGGACGCTAGCACAGACACCAGCAGACTCCGGCAGACTCCGGCAGACCTCGTTTGGGAAGAAGCGCCAGGGCCATCTCGCATCCCATGCCGCTAAAGCACCAAGCAGAAGCAAAATGGCAAAAAGCGGGAAAACATCCAGACAAACAGACATCGGCGCCTTGATGAGCAGCACCCCCGCAGAAAGGTCCAAGAGGGGGGACCTACCAGAGGACCCAGCCACTAGCACTACCCATAACTCAGCAGCCCTCAGCAGGTCACAAAAGCTGACCTCCAAGATTTGCTATCCGTATTATCGAAAGAAATTCAGAAAAGCACAGAAGAGGTTACGAAAAAGATCAACTCCCTCGATAAGAGTGTAATAGCCGTTGGAAACCGAGCTGCTGAAATCGAAACCGAGATCTGTGATTTGAGTGCGAGCAAGGCCGGGACAAGATTGTAGCCCTAGAAGCGAGGTGCAACCAGTCCCGAAGGAATAATATCCACCTGCGGGGGATTCCATCTTCATTCCCAGACGCAGACCTAAAGAGCTATGTGTCGGACTTGCTCAGATTCATAATCAGCCTTCCTGACAACTCACCACTGGAATTGGACCATGTCCACAGAGTGACCCCAAGACAGGCGTCGGCTCTCCCTCCGTACGTCCTAGTGAGAGTCCACTTCTTTCAAGTCAAGGAGGAAATCATGTGGGAGGCAAGACAAATGCACCAAATCACCTTCCAAGGATCCACTATTTCCCTCTACCGGGGATTTAGCGAATTCCACGCTTCAAAAACGAAAAGCCATAAGAGTATTCACGGAATGGCTGCGTGAAAGAAAGATTCCATACCACTGGGGCTTCCTGACCTCTGTGAGATTCACCTGGGAGGGGGTTCAGAAACAAATTTAATCACCAAAGGAGGCGGACAAATTTATGGGCATAGGTGGGTGGAGGGCAGAATCGGAATCCAAGGGAGCAGGCCGTGCAGTCGCCAGAAAACAGTCGGAAGCAACCTGGACAAAAGTCAGCAGAAGGCACAGGCTCCGAGGTCCTCCCCAGAAAGAGTACAATCCAGGTTCATCAGTAGTGATATCAATGGCCAGTTAGGTTGTGTGGGCTCCACCACACCCATGGGTTCCAATGTGGGGGTCGGGAGGGGGGAGCGATGATCCTCCCAGAGTCGGCGTTCGAAGGCAATCTAAATTCCTTGCAAAAGGAGCCTACCCATAAAGTTGCAGTGTGCAAGCAATGTTCGAGCTCGATCTTATTTGGTTCCTGCGGCCCAGTTGGCCAATTTCCGGTGCATACGCACCACCAGTTTCCCACTGGCAGTAGGATGAGGTTCTCCCTACTATGCCATGAAGAGGGGGGTGGTGGGGCATGGGAGAGGGACAAGTTCAACTCACTGAGAGGCGGGACGCACAGGGTCCTCCTTCTCAGCCAACTTCAAAAACACGTTACATCAACATCATCGCCCCGCACTCAAAGGAGCCGGAATCGGCTGGGGACATAGAGCACACCATAGCCAATGCAGAAGATCGGGGAGATGGCTGACACAAATGAAGTGGTAATCCTCTCCTGGAACGTCCAGGGCCTGAACTCCCCAAGGAAGCGCAGATCAATGGCACACAGGTTGGGACAATTATCCAGAGACATCATCGTCCTCCTCCAGGAAACCCACTTACTGCAGCAGATGAGCACCGGGTCGGATTCAACAGATATAAGTAAGCTTACTTCGCCACGTCTGGAGAGAAGAAAAGAGGGGTGGCAATACTACTGAGCGACAGGGTTCCCCTATCAAAGATCACAGTGAGAAGAGACCCGGGTGGCCGCTTCCTCCTACTCAAGGGGCTATTTGAGGAACTGCCTATTACTATTATCTCAATCTATGGTCCCAATACGTCCCAAAGCAAGTTCATCTCCGAATTAATCCCGACCATCCTAGCCTTTCAGGAGGGGCACTTGATCATGGGGTGGGGATTTTAATATGACGCCAAACCCTCAAGTGGACAAAACTCAGCCGCACACAAATGCAGACTTTGCACAAGCACTATCCCTGGCAAAGCTGCTCAGGGAAACTGAATCTGTCGATGCTTGGAGGTTATTCAACGGAACATCAAGGGACTATACCCACTACTCCTGTGCACACAAAGGATTCTCAAAAATAGACCTCTTACTAATCTCCGGGGTCCTATACCCATGTTTAAATGAAACAGAGATCCACACATGCATGATCTTCGATCACGGCCCAGTAACTGCAAAGCATATCTGGCAAAAGCACCCCACTCAGAGACATTGGAAACTGAACAACTCCCTACTGTTAGGCGAGTGCATTAGGCAGGAAATCGGCAAAACATTAACCAACTACTTCAGGGAGAGCACGACTGTTGACTCTCCCATGAACATTGTATGGGACGCTATGAAAGCAGTGGTTAGAGGGTCCCTGATCAGTTCAGGGGCAGAACAGAGACGGATTTCGAACATTGATGCAGCTAAACTGGAGGAAAAGGTTAATCACTGGGACGCAGAGCTGAAATCCCGAAGTTCTAGGAAAACAGAGAGGGTCTTGAGGAAAGCCAAAATAGCACTAGAAAGACATTGGGCCGATCGGACAGCCAAATCATTAGCCTACACAAGACAGTTCTATTATAGCAAAGGAATTAAGGCAAACAGAGTGCCAGCACAGAAATTGAAAAAGGTCCACAGTAGGAACAATATCCTCAAACTGGTGGGAGCCGACGACAAGATTCACTACTCAGAGGCAGACAAAATCAGCGAACTTGTGCGGCACCACAAAGCTATAATGTCAGGGCAGCCCACACCGTTGGACAGCCTGCCAGAGTTCCTGCAGACTATCCGGCCCCAAATCAAAGACCAACTAGCACCCTGGAATCCCCTATTACTACCGAAGAAACTATCAACGCCATTAAATCTCTCAAGAATACTGCGCCGGGCCCGGACGGTTTAACCTCAAACTTCTATAAAAAAATATGCAAGCATACTACCACCACATATCTCAGCCCTGTTCAATTCCGTCCTGTCTTCCAAATCGGTCACTAAATCAATGGCATAGTCGCTCACAGTACTGCTGCATAAAGCTGGGAAAGACCCCAGGTTGGCTGCGTCTTACCAACCGATCACATTACTGAACAATGATGGGGAAATCTTTGCAAAGATCATAGCACGTAGACTGGGGGCGACTCTCCAGAGCTTGATAGACCGGGACCAAACAGGATTTATCCCAGGGAGTGGGACCCACGACAATATAAGGCGAACAATAGACCTCATTGAAAGCGCTCACAGGCTGAGCGTGGGAATGGCAATCATATCCCTGGACGCACATAAAGCTTTGATCAGGTGGACTGGGGGTATATCCAGAGCGTGTTAGAGCACTACGACTTCGGCCCTAATTTCATAACTTGGGTAATTGCCAATTATCAGACGCTCACCACACAACTGCGGGTCAACGGCACCAGGTCCGAGGCAATACACATAACCAGGGGCACTAGGCAGGGCTGCCCACTCTCGCCTCTGATTTTTGCTCTATCCATGGAGCCCTTCATGGCGAGACTTAGGCAGAACACGAAGATAAAGGGGATCACGGTGGGTGTTAGGCAGAAACCTGTGCAGTTCCCTTAGGGACCACTGCAAAAGATTTAGGACTACAGGTGGTTGGCAGTAAACCCAATTGGTAGCAGTCTGTACCACCCAGATTTACCTGGTAGCTGTGGCTGAGCAGTCAGACTTTTCTCAAGATGAGTTAGGCAGTATATAGAGTATACACAATAGGTACAGAGATACAGTAGCACAAGCAAACACTGACCAGAGCTTTGGTGTAAAATTATATATTTATTTAAAGACACACTTGTAAATTACACTAGCACAAAAAGAGGTAAGTAAATTCAACACACAGTCACTATTATGTATATACAACCCTGATTACTTATTATACAAGTCTTAGTGAGAACACCACTTATTTTCAGACAGAGGTGAGCGCTTAACATAAGATGGCACTCTAATAAGTTATATAACAAGGGAGGAAAAAGGCAGAGTTATGAAAGCACACAATTTCAATACTTTTCAAAGAACCACAGTGAGGCAGGTTTAGGCAAAGTATACTGGAGAGCAAGGAAGTTCAAATGCCAGGCCCACTCTTAGAGAGAGCAAGCGAAATGTGTCCAGGATCACACAGTGGGGTTATGCCCAAAAAGTCTTTGTAGATAGTTCGCAAAAGATTGAGATCAAGTCAGGAAAAGTTAGTTAACAGGCCCCAGGCTAACCCAGGTTAGAAAGTCAAGGATTTACTGTCACCCCGAACAATCTGTCGCAAGGGAAGCCAGGCGGGACACAGTACCTGAAAATGGGAAGAACGCTCCAGCGGGGGCAGTTGTTCCTGGCAGCGGGTGCAAGTCGGTGTTTCATCCAGGGAAGAAACCAGCCGCAGAGTTTTCCGGTTACAAGGTACTACACTTTTCTTCGCAGTAGTGGTAAACCGTGGTATTCTGGTTGCCGGGGTGCTTGGCACAGGCAAGGCGGCCACGAGATGGTCCAGGAAGGTGAAAAGACGGGCAAACTGGTTATCCCCACCAGTCAAAGGAAGAAGACTCTCCAGACTGGAGATCTCCTCTGTCGTCGAGAAAAGTGGTGAGACGGTTCAGCAGGGCTCCACCGGTGGTGTCGTCGTTGCAGGTCGGCTCGGCTTCTCCTTCCTCGGATTCTTTAGGTCCTGTGGCGACTTCTCAAGTTCCAGTCCCCAAAGCCCTGCTTTTATGCAGAAAACCCCCATTCATTCAGCCTAGCTGTCACTCAAACATGCTAAGTGGTGAGCCGGGCGGCTCACCACTTGGGCCAATCACACAAGAGTGCGACTTGAGTTGCCGAGGCAACTCAGTCCAGGGTGCCTAAACCCCCTCCCTAACCCTCTGTGGTACCCAGACAGAGTGGCACCACTTTTGGAGGCTTCTGTGGAGAAGCCCGCCAAAAAGTGGAACAAAGGGCTCGACTTGGGTTGGAGTCACAGAAGCGAACACAAGCGCCATTTTGGAACCAAGTTTCGGCAAAAGATAACAACCGGTGAATTTATATTAATTTAATAAACCGGCGGTATGTTCGAGGCTATATTAAAAAGTGGTAGCCTCGAACAATGGGAAAATCCCATAGGAATATATTCGCGGTCGAATATAAAAAGTAGTATCCACTGCCACCAGCCAAAACCCGGTCGGGGGGGACTGGACAGTGCCCTCTCGAACAACAGACCCCAGGGCAATCTAATTGCCCCGACCAGTACGTTCACAATATGATGGTTTGTACTGGTTCTGTTCACAATTTGAGACTAGTAAAGTCAATGGTGACTTTACATGCCCTGGGAGACAGTAGTCAGTCCCAGGGTATGGAGTCTATGTTTGGGGGTCGCTACGACACCCCTGGGATACTGCATGGAGGGTGCTGTGTAACCCACATATCAAAAACACATGAAACCCTATGGGGTAAAGGACCCCATAGCCCATAGAACGCGTACAAAGTCAAAGGAACACCTCAAATCATGTCTAAGAGTGGGAGGAAAAGAGTCTCACTCTTAGCAGGAGAAAAAAAATAAACCCCAAAAATCCAGCAAAGCTTCTGGGGGACTCACTAGGTTTGGGAAATTAGCCTTTTCAGAGAATTCTCCCTAACAGTTGGAAATCACGAAAACAAAATCGCTCTATACGCGGCGATGTACTAGTAACAGCAACAGACCTGGCATCATCTCTGGGGTCCCCTTGGGAGGAAATTAAGGAATTCTGAGTGATCTCCGGGTTCAGGGTGAATCTGGACAAATCCTCAGCCCTAGCAATTAACCTGCCCAAGCAAGAAAGAATCAGCCTTAACCCACTAATGCCAATCCCACGGGCGAAAGGGGCAATTGACCTCGGGGTACAAATCACCAAAGACCCATCACGCCTGTATTCAAGTAACTTCCTGCAGCTAATTAACGAATTCCACAGTGACCTAAAGCGATGGAAGGCCCAGGAAATCTCCTGGTTTGGGCAGATCATAGCCATAAAAATGAATATAATCCCCCATATTGCACAGCACTACCGACTAACATCCCGGGTCCCGTTATGGCCTCTCTGCAAAAGAAGGTACAGGAATTCGTATGGGGGGGGGGGCTCGAATCGGAAGGAGAATCATGATGCGGGGGAAGGCACAAGGGGGGGCTGGGAGTACCTGGCATAGCTAGGTATGCCCTAGCGGCACAATTATCACACGCATACACCTGGGTCCAAACGGTGGATCAGCCGATGTGGAACCAGCTAGAGGAAGCCTGGTGCCTGGTCGCCCCATCAGAGTTCCCACACCTGCCAAACATAAAACCCCAAACGAACAGCGGTCCCCTATCCGCAACAAACACCACTGTCTGCAGTTGGAAAGCTGCAGCACGGAAATGGGGCCTCGGTTACACTGGGCCACCTTACCCCCATCTGGAACAACCCCGAATTCTCACCAGGCAACCCCCCGCTTGACTTCGAACCTTGGAGAGAGGGGGGACTATTAAAAACAAGGGACTTCGTGGAAGAGGGAAACCCCATATCGTTCGAGAGATGCAAGGTAAAATTCGGAGTGGGTGAGCGGGAAAGATTCCACTTTGCCCAAATTCGGCACTGGTTGCCCCACAGAGGAGTTAGGGGGAAAAGCACTAGAGAGCTGACAGTGCTGGAACCCTCTATAACATCCCCAGCTGCAAGAGGCAGGACCTCAGCTCTCTATCGGCTCCTTGACAGGTCAGATCCCTCTAAAAAAGAAAGATACATGCTTGAATGGGAGAAAGACTTGGGCCGGGAAATAGATGTCGAGGAGTGGGAGAAAATCTGGACGAGACTGCATAAAAGCACTCAGTGCATCACGAACAGGGAAGGGGGCTACAAACTCTGCTACAGGTATTATGTCACTCCAGCTCAACTAAACAAGGCCAACCTGGACATCCCCGCGACCTGCTGGCGCGGATGCCCAACCCTCGGCACCCTGTTCCACATGGTCTGGGCCTGCCCGAAAGCAGAGGCATACTGGAAAGAGGTAATGAATCATATCAAGGAAATTACCGGATTGTCCATCCCCTGGGACCCTGGCATAATTCTCTTGCATGAAACAGGGGGAGCGGCGCTCCCGATTTCGGGCCCTATCCCTTGCCTGTGCACGCACCACCTCCTGCCAGCCAAGGTTACGATGGCCCGGCTATGCAAAAATGCTGACGGCGTCTCAGTAGCACTATGGTGGTCCAAATGTTGGGACATAGCCGTCGCTGAAAAGGTCACAGCAATCCGGTCAGCCTTCCTGAACAAAGCTCTAAACATCTGGGCTCCATTTATGGCCTACGCAGCAAAGTATCCAGCCCTTACTAGAAGACCTCCACTAACCAGATGGCTCCAAGGTAGCACGCTTTATTAGGCTAAAGAAGCAGGAAGGGAGAACCCAGGGCCCGACCTTGGCATTGTGCAAAGGCATGGACAAATATGAACAGTGCCCCAGCCATCTAAATAAGCTTATCCCTTGGCGTAAACTGTATTACTGTATTGGTACTGTCACTGAATATTGCAATGTTGTTGATGTTGTGTAAACTTGTAAAACCCAATAAAATGTTATGAAAAAAAAGTGGTAGCCTCGATCAATGGGAAAATCCCATAGGAAAATATTTGCAGTCGAATATTTATGCTAGTAACCACTGCCACCAGCCAGAAACTTTGGAGAGAGGGACTGGACAGTACCCTCTCGAAAACGAACACCAGGGAAAAACTATTAACCCTTTCCAGTACCTCCATAGTAAGATGGGGTGTACTGGTTTTGTTCATAACTACTGACTAGTAAAGTTAAGGGGGACTTTACATGCCCTGGGTGACAGTAGTCAGTCCCAGGGTATGGAGTCTATGTTTGGGGGTCACTGTGACACGCCTGTGTTACTGCACTGAGGGTGCTGTGTAACACACAGGTAAAAAGATTAGAGAAAAAACCCATAGACCATAAGCACAAAAATAGCCTCAAACACACATCATAAGTATGCCTAAGAGTGGGAAAAAGAGTCTCACTCTTAGCAGGAGAAAAAAAGAAACCCTTGAAATCCACCAAAGCTGCTGGGGGACTCTATAGGTAAGGGAAATTAGCCTTAGAAGAGAATTCCCCCTAACACTCGCCACCCAGACTAAGGGACAGGAGGATCTAATCCGCTCCTGGATGAGTCTCTTACCTCTAGTCGGTTAAAAACATCCTAGAGAGACCATCAGCATTTTGGTGGTGACATCCTGACCTGTGCTGAATGGTAAAATCAAACCCTTGGAGGCAGATTGACCATCTTAACAGTTTTGGGTTTTCCCCTTTCATTTGCATCAACCATCTCAAGGGTTGGTGGTCAGTCTGAATAATAAAAGTAGACCCATACAAGTATGGTCTAAACTTCTTCAGTTCCCACACAATGGCAAAACATTCTCTCTCTATGGTTCCCCACCTTGTTTCCAGTTCCTTCAGTTTCCTACCGATGAAGCAAATAGGGTGCTCCCTACCTTTCTCATCCAGTTGACTAAGGACTGCACCTATGCCTGTATTGGAAGCATCTGTTTGCACAATGAAGGGTTGGTGGTAGTCAGGAGCTCTTAGAACTGGAGCATGACAAAGGGCTCTCTTCAGGTTTTCAAAGGCCTGATTGCACTCCTCATGCCATTTGACCTTTTTAGGGAATTTTGGAGAGGCGATTACATTCAGTGGAGAAGCTATGGTCCCATAGTTTTCTATGAAATTCCTCTAATACCCAGTGAGACCTAAAAAAGCTCTCACCTGGGTCTGAGTAAATGGGGTTGTCCAACTTTGCACAGCTTCTATCTTTCTGGGCAATGGCCTTATTTCACCACCTCCTACCTCGTGTTCAAGGTAGACCACTTTACTCTGACCAATTTCACATTTGCTTGCCTTTATGGTCAGCTGGGCCTTTTCAAGAGCCTGCAAAACATATCCTAGGTGGTCAACATGTTCTTTCCAAGTAGGGCTGAACACTGCAATGTCATTGAAGTATGCCATGCAGAAGTCCTCCATCCCATTCAGAACCTGATTAACCATCCTTTGGAATGTAGCAGCTGCATTCTTTAATCCAAAAGGCATAACCTTAAATTGGTATAAGCGAGCTGGGGTGGAGAATGCAGTTTTCTCCTTGGCATGGTCTGTCAGGGCTATTTGCCAATAGCCTGACGTGAGATCAAATGTGCTGAGGTACTTCGCTGAACCAAGCCTATCCACCAGCTCATCTGTCCTTGGCAAAGGATGGGCATCAGTCTTAGTGACTGCATTTAGGGCTCTATAGTCCACAGAGAATCTCAACTCCTTGGATCCTGCTTTTGGTACTAACACAACTGGGCTAGACCATGGACTAGTAGAGGGCTCTATTACCCCAAGATCAAGCATCTTGTTGACTTCTCCTTTGATGTGGGTTCTTACATTTTCTGACATTCTGTAACCCCTGCTCTTGACAGGTAAACAGTCACCAGTGTTGATATCATGCTGGCCCTAAGGGGTCAAGCCTGGTGCTAGTGAAAAGAGGGGGGCAAATTGATTCAACAAAACTTTGCACTCCTCCTGTTGGTCAGAAGTCAGATTAGAAGAGAGATTAACCCTTCTATTTGCTCATCTAAAGGTTTGCCTCTGAGAAGGTCAGGCAGAGGTTCACTCTCCTCCTCCTCCTCTTGAGCTCAAGCTAGAAGCAAAGCTCCCAGTTCTGGTCTCGAGACATAAGCCTTCAAACGGTTGGCGTGAAAGACTCTTGGAGCCTCCTTAGGATTGCCCAAGTCCACCAGATAGTTCACCTCTCCAAGTTTTCCCACAATCTTGAAGGGTCCTATCCACTTGTCCTGCAAGGCCCTCTGCCTTGTTGGCACCATAACAAGAACTAGCTGGTCTTGAGCGAACTCAACCATCTTGGCCTTCTGGTCATGCCAATGCTTAACCAGAGCCTGACCTGCTTTCAAGTTGTCACTTGCTTCAGCCATCATGTGTGACATTCTCCTCCGGAGTCCTGTGACATAGTCAGTCACTCTGACTGGCTTGGGGGAAGGAGCACTCTCCAACCCCTCCTTAATCAGGGCCAATGGACCTCTGACCGGATGGCCATAGAGAAGTTCAAAGGGACTGTAACCCACTTCCTCCTGAGGGACTTCTCTATATGCAAAGAGAAAGTATGGCAGTAGAAGATCCCACTTTCTTTTAAGGGGGTCTTCCAAAGCTCCTATCATGCTCTTCATGGTTCTGTTGAACCTTCCTACCAATCCATTTGTCTGAGGGTGGTATGCTGTTGAGAACTTGTAGGCAACTCCACAGTTTTTCCACATGGCCTTCATGTAGTGGGACATAAAATTTGACCCCGTCGGATATTACCTCCTTAGGAAACCCAACCCTGGGAGAAATATCAAGGAGGGCCTTAGCCACAGCCTGGGCTGTAACAGTCCTCATAGGAATAGCTTCAGGGTACCTAGTAGCATGGGCTACTACAACAAGTATAAACCTGTTGCCTAAAGAGGTTGGAGGGTCCAGGGGGCAAAACGGCACAGTGTAAACCAAGCAGAAATGGCACTCTAACAATTTCTTCAGAGGGAGGGAAAGGTCAAATTATACAGGGTTAGACTCCTAAACACACCAGCAACACTTCCCAATTGGATTGTGAACAAGTTAGGCAAGGCAGTACTTTAGCATGAGCAATACTTAGGTGAAAACCGAGCAAAATGGCACTTCAACAATATATAAAGAGAAAGGAAAGGTGGTTATAAAAGTTTAGGTGCACCAACACATTTCTTTTGTGAAAATCAATCTAGCGAAGGCAGTTGTAACTGAAATAGCCAGAGTCAATAGGCCTGTGCCAGAGTCAATGGTACAGGGCAATGTGCTCAGGATCAAATGGTTCTAGTAGCTGCAGTCAAGTCTTTGTTTAACGATTGAAAAGGCGGCTGCAGAAGGTAAAAAGACAATGTTAGACAAAAGGGACGGCCAGCCCAGAAGGTAATTAAAGGATTTAAAACACCTTTAGCAGTACCCAACGAAACGGGAGGCCTGGCGGAACAATGTACCTTGAAAGTGGATGAGGCTACTGCGGTGGCGGTAGTTCCTGGCAGTTCCTGCAGTTTGGGAGATCCAGCAGAGGAAGAGATGCTCTCGTTGTGGAGGAAGGTTCGAGTCACTGCACTGCCCAGGGAAGAAGCCAGCCGCGGGGATGCCAAAACGCAATAAAATGTATGCTCCTTAAAATCGCGGTCGTGGTGGACGGGTGCCTGGCTATTAGTGGGTTCCTCTGAGCCATCACTCAGACTTTGGTTTGCTAACAATCTTTCTATTAGCTCCATTTTCTTGCCTTTAGTCAGGAGATTCTTATGCTTACAGAGAACTCTTAAACAATCAGCAGTTTTTGTAGCAAGAGACTCTGGACTATAACTTTCTATAGTTGACAGGTTAGAAAATAAACTTTTTAGTGCTAAGCTTTGTGGTTAGTTGCACTAAGGTATCTATAAGCACACTAAAATGTATACTCAATACAAATCCCACTGCTGTACACCAGTGTTAGGCAGAAACCTGTGCAGTTCCCTTAGGGACCACTGCAAAAAGTTTAAGACCACAGGTTTTGGCAGTAAACCCAATTGGTAGCAGTCTGCACCACCCAGATTTACCTGGTAGCTGTGGCTGAGCAGTCAGACTTCTCAAGAAGAGTTAGGCAGTATATTGAGTATACACTTTAGGTAAAAAAAATACAGTAGCACAAGCAAACACTGACCAGAGCTTTGGTATAAAAGTACATAATTATTTATTTAAAAACACACTTATAAAAATACACTGGCACTTATATGTCAAGCAAGTTCAAACACAGTCACTAGAAATATGTACACTCCCTGATTAATTATTCGACAAGTCTTAAGAAAAGAACACCACTTATTATCAATACAGAGGTGTGCGCTTAACCAAGATGGCACTCCAATAATTATTGAAAAAGGGAAGGAAAAGGCAGAATTAGGAAAGCGCACAGTACCAAGACTTTTAAAAGAACCACAGCAAGTCAGGAAAGGCAGAATCTACTGTAGAGCAAGAAAGTTCATAGGCCAGGCCCACTCTTGGAGAGAGCAAGGCAGAATGTGCCCAAGATCACACAGTTGTAGTACACTTTAAAAGTCTTTGCAGATAGTTCAAAAAGGAGTTGGATCAGTTCAGAAAAGTTAGTTAACAGGTTCCCAAGGTCACCCTAGGATAAAGAGTCAAGGATTTACGGGACACCTTGAACAGTCTGTTGCAAGGGAGACCAGGTGGGACACCGTACCTGAAATGGTGAGAAAGCTCCAGCGGGGCAGTTGTTCCGGGCAGCGGGTGCAAGTCAGTGCTTCGTCCAGGGGAAGAGAAGATCTCGACGTGGAGGAAAGCTGGAGGTCGTTGCACTGCCAGGGAAGAAACCAGCCGCAGAGTTTCCTGGTTAAAAGGTACTACCCTTTCATTTGCGGTAGCAGTGAAGCGTGGCTATCCGGCCACCGGGGTGCTTGGCACGGGCGATTCGACCACGAGACGATCCAGGAAGGTGAAAAGAAGGCGAACTTGTTAACCCCACCAGTTCAAAGGAAGAAGACTCTCCAGGATGAAGATCTTCTCCGTCATCGGGAAGTGGTGAGGCGGTTCAGCAGGGCTCCACAGGTGGTGTCGTCAATGCAGGTCGGCTTAGCTTCTCTCTCTTCGGATTCTTTAGGTCCTGTGACGACTTCTGAAGTTCCAGTCCCCAAAGCCCTGCTTTTATGCAGAAAACCCCTATTCACCATTCCTAGGTGTCACTCAAACATGCTAAGTGGTGAGCCGGGCGGCTCACCACTGGGCCAATCACACAAGAGTGCGACTTGAGTTGCCAAGGCAACTCAGTCCAGGGTGCCTATTCCCCCCCTCCCACACATCCTGTAGACCCAGACAGAGTGGCACCACCTTTGGAGGCTTCTGTGCAGAAGCCCGCCAAAAGTGGAACAAAGGGCTCGACAAAGGGCTCGACTTGGGTTGGAGTTACAGAGGCGAACACAAACGCCATTTTAAAACTGAGTCCTGGCAAAAAGACCCAACCGGGGAATAAATATTAAATAAATAACCCGGCAGTAAAGTGGTGCGTTTAAAATGAATGGGAAAATACCATAGGAAATATTCCGGTGGAATATTTCGCGTGGTAACCACTGCCACCAGCCAGAAACTCGACGAGGGGGGGCTGCACAGTGCCCGCTCGAAAAACAGACCCAGGGGCAATCTAATTACCCCTACCAGTACTTCCACAATATGATGGTTTGTATTGATTCTGTTCACAATTTAAGACTAGTAAAGTCAATGGTGACTTTACATGCCCTGGGAAATAGTAGTCTGTCCCAGGGTACGGAGTCTATGTTTGGGGGTCACTATGACACCCCTGTGTTACTGCACTGAGGGTGCTGTGTAGCAAACATCCCAAAAACACATGAAGCCCTATGGAGTAAAAGACCCCATAGCCCATAAAACACATTACAAAGTCAAAGGGCATTCTCAAATCATGCCTAAGAGTGGGAGAAAAAGAGTCTCGCTCTTAGCAGGAGAAATAAATAAACCCCAAAAATCCAGCAAAGCTGCTGGGGGACTCACTAGGTTTGGGAAATTAGCCTATACAGAGAATTCTCCCTAACACAGTCCCCTAGTGCTTGTCACTGGCGATTCGACCAAGGCAAGTCCTGCAAGGCGATTGGCGAACTGGTTGGTCCCACCAGCTCAAGGGAAGAAGGCTCTTGCAGGTGAAGATCTTCTCTTGCCGTTGGAGAAAAGTGGTGAGGATCTGCAGCAGGGCTTCACCGGTGGTTCAGTCGTTGCAGATGTCTTTGGCTTCTCTCCTCTTCGGATTTCTTAGGTCCAGTGGTGACTTCTGTCTTCCAGTCTACAGGTCCCTGCTTTTATGCAGAAAACCCCCCCATTCATACAGCATAGCTGTCACTCACACAGTGGGGTGGCTATCCTGGCGGGATAACCCCCAGCCTATCAGGCAGAGTGCGACTTGGGTTGCTTAGGCAATCCTGTCCAGGGTGCCTATTCCCCCTCCCACACATCCCGTCTACCCCAGACTCACTGGCGCCTCATGGAGGGCTTCTGTCCAGAAGCCCGCCAAAAGGACGAACAAAGGGCCGCAACCTCGACTTGGATTACAGAGAAAGACACGAGAAAAATATTATCAAAGATCTGGCAAAAGAAACCTACCGGAGTAAAGTTAATAATAAAATAATCTGGTGGTATGTTCAAGGCTGTCAGTAAAAGTGGTAGCCTCGAACAATGGGAACATCCCATAGGAAAATTTTCGCGGTCGAATATTTATGGTAGTAACCACTGCCACCAGCCAGAAACTTTGGAGAGACGGACTGGACAGTACCCTTTCGAAAATGAACACTAGGGAAAAACTATGAACCCTTTCCAGTACCTCCATAGTAAGATGGGGTGTACTGTTTTTTTCATAACTATTGACTAGTAAAGTCAAGGGGACTTTACATGCCCTGGGTGACAGTCAGTCCCAGGGTATGTAAAGTCAAGGGGACTTTACATGCCCTGGGTGACAGTCAGTCCCAGGGTATGGAGTCTATGTTTGGGGGTCACTGTGACACCCCTGTGTTACTGCACTGAGGGTGCTGTGTAACACACAGGTAACAAGATGATACCTATGGGGGTGAGAAAAACCCCATAGACCATTGTTAGGGAGAGTTGTCTTATAAGGCTAATTTCCCAAACCTAGCGAGTCCCCCAGCAGCTTTGCTGGATTTTTGGGGTTTGTTTTTGTCTCCTGCTAAGAGTGAGACTCTTTTCCTCCCACTCTTAGGCATGATTTGAGGTATGCTTTGACTTTTAGTGTGCTTATGGGCTATGGGGTTTCTTTCTGCTCCATAGCGTATCATCTATTTTTTGTGTGTGTGTTACACAGCACCCTCAGTGCAGTAACACATGGGAGTCATAGTGACCCCCAAACATAGACTCCATACCCTGGGACTGACTACTGTCTCCCAGGGCATGTAAAGTCACCATTGACTTTACTAGTCCTAAATTGTGAACAGAACCAGTACAAACCATCATATTGTGCAAGTACTGGAAGGGGTTAATTATATTGCCCCTGGGTCTGTTTTCAAGGGGGCACTGTCTAATCCACCCTTGTCGAGTTTCTGGCTGGTGGCAGTGGTTATCACGCGAAATATTCCACCAGAAAATTCTCTATTGGGTTTTCCCACTGATTTTAAACGCACCACCTTTTGGTGCAATGTTAAAGATACCGCCAGTTTATTTATTTAATATTAAATCAACGGTTGGTTCTTTTTGCCAGAACTCTTTTCTAAAATGGCGTTCGTGTTCGTCTCTGTAACTCTGACCAAGGTCGAGCCCTTTGTTCCACTTTTTGGCAGGCTTCTCCAAGCCCTCCAAATGGTGCCACTCTGTCTGGGTTCCACAGGAAGGGTGGAGGGGGGAATTGGCACCCTGGACTGCGTTGCCCCGGAAACCCAAGTCGCACTCTACTCTGATTGGGCCAGTGGTGAGCCGCCTGGCTCACCACTTAGCATGTGTGATTGACAGCTAGGCTGATGAATGGGGGTTTTTCTGCATAAAAGCAGGGCCTTTGGGACTGGAACTTCAGAAGTCGCCACAGGACCTAAGAATCTGAAGAGGCTGAGCCATCTGCAACGACAGCACCACCGGTGAAGCCCTGCTGCAACTACCTCGCCACTTTCCCGACGACAAGAGAAGATGATCTGCTGGACAAGTCTTCTTCCTCTGAGCTGGTCAACCAGTTTGCCCTTTTCCCCTTCCAAAGACGTCTCTTGGTCGAATCGCCCGTGCCAAGCACCCCGGTGGCCGGATAGCCAAGCTTCACCACTTTGACCGCGAATAAAAGGAACGCTCCTTTTATTGACGAACGCCGGGGCTGGTTTCATCCCTGTGCAGTGCAACGACTCCACCTTACCTCCTCGACGAGATCCTCTCTTCCCCTGGTCAAAACAACGAACTGCAGCCACTGCCAGGAACAACTGCCACCGCTGGAGCTTCCTCTCTGTTTAAGGTACTGTGAACTGCCTGGTCTCCCTTTCTTCGGTTTGCCCAAGGTGACCCTTAAATCCTTGGCTTGCCCACTGGGTTTGCCCCAGACCTTCTAACCTTACCTTCTTGAATCACCCCAACCTCTTTTGAACATTCTGCAAAGACGTTTAGTGCATTTTAAACCGTGTGATCCTGGGCACATTTCGCTTTGCTCCATTTAAAGTGGCCTGGCCTATGAACTTTGGCTCTACAGTGTATACTGCCTTTATTCCCTTGCTGAGAATTCCTAAAAGTGTTGGGACCTGTTTTATTTCTATGCTCTGCCTTTTTCTCTCCCTTTAACTGAACTATTGGAGTGCCATCAGGTTATGCGCTCACATCTGTTTAACAAACCGTGGTGTTTTAATTCTGACTTGTCTAATAGTTATTAAGGGAGGTGTGTATACTTTACCTGACTGTGTTTTAACTTGCTTTTGATTGAGAGTGCTAGTATATTGCCTAAAGTGTGTTTTAAATAAATAATTATATACCTTTTATACAAAGCTCTGGTCAGTGTTTGTTTGCTCTACTGTGTTTTTAGCCCTATTATGTATACTCTATATACTGCCCTACTCTTCTTGAGAGAAGTCTGACTGCTCAGCCACAGCTACTAGGTAAATCTGGGTGGTGCAGACTGCTACCAATTGGGTTTACTGCTTACTCCTGTAGTCTTAATCTTTTTGCAGTGTTCCCTAAGGGAACTGCACAGGATTCTGCCTAACAACCATAAGCACAAAAATAGCCTCAAACACACATCATAAGTATGCCTAAGAGTGGGAAAAAGAGTCTCTTAGCAATAAAAAAAGAAACCCTTGAAATCCAGCAAAGCTGCTGGGGGACTGTATGGGTAAGGGAAATTAGCCTTCGAAGATAATTCTCCCTAACAACTAGGTCTACTGTCTTTAGAAGCATGGATCCAATGGAGAGTTCTAACTCTGATGTGGAAGATCTACTCATCGAGTAGCCCGCCGCTTTACAATAGGCTACTTGTTGACTTGCATGCCAAGACATCTTCAGTTTTAAGACCCCTTGAAGCGTTTACCATTAAGGGGTTGGCCTGTTGTGGAACGTTGCAAGAGGAACTGTTAGGCAGAAGCCTGTGCAGTTCCCTTAGGGACCACTGCAAAAGATTTAAGACTACAGGTGTTGGCAGTAAACCCACTTGGGTAGCAGTCCGTACCACCCAGATTTACCTGGTAGCTGTGGCTGAGCAGTCAGACTTCCCTCAAGAAGAGTTAGGCAGTATGCAAAGTATACTCAATAGGCACTCAGATACAATAATACAAACAAACACTGACCAGAGCTTTGGTATCAAAGTATATAATTATTTATTTAAAAACACACAGTTGAAACACTCCAGCACTCTTATTGAAAAATATTCTAAATACAGTCACTATTGTAATATATACACTCCTTTTTCCCTATCGGATGAATCACAGTAAAACACCACTCATTTTCACACAGAGGTGAGCGCTTAACTAGATTGCACTCTAATAAGTTTGTGAGAAAGGGAGGGAAAAAGACAGAATATGAAGAGGTACACCACTTTATGATTCAGGAACACTGTTAGCAAGGCAGAGAGCAAAAAGTCACTGGTGAGCCAAAGTCCAAAGGCTGGGCCCACTCTTAGAGAGAGCAGATCACAAATGTGCCCAAGATCACACAGTTACACTAAGCTTAGAAAGTCTTGCAGAGGGTTCGAAAAGAGTTTAGAGAGGCTTAGAAAAGTTTAGCCAGGGTGTCCCAGGCTAACCCAGGTTCGCAAGCCGGGGCTAAATCTACCCCGTACAGTCGGTAGCAAGGGAAGCCAGGCAGGACACGGTACCTTAAGTGGGAAGGATCCTCCAGTGGTGGCAGTTGTTCCTGGTAGTGGGTGCAAGTTGCGTCGTCGTCCAGGGGAAGAGAAGATCTCGACTTGGAGGAAAGATGAAGGTCATTGCACTACCAGGGAAGAAACCAGCCGCAGAGTTTTCCGGTTAAAGGTGGTACTTAGGTTTCGCGGTCGTGGTAAAACGTGGTATCCCGGTTGCCGGGGTGCTTGGCACGGGCAAGGCGGCCACGAGGTACGTCAAGAAAGCGAAAAGACGGTGAAACTGGTTATCCCCACCAGTCAAAGGAAGAAGACTCTCCGGCGGGAGATCTCCTCGGTCGTTTGGAAAAGTGGTGAGGCAGTCCAGCAGGGCTCCACCGGTGGTGGTGTCGTGGCAGGTTGGCTCAGCTTCTCCCTCGTCGGATTCTTAGGTCCTGTGGCGACTTCTGAAGTTCCAGTCCCCAAAGCCCTGCTTTTATGCAGCAAACCCCCATTCACTCAGCCTAGCTGTCACTCAAACATGCTAAGTGGTGAGCCGGCCAATCAGGATGGAGTGCGACTTGAGTTGCCTAGGCAACTCAGTCCAGGGTGCCTAAATTCCCCTCCACCCCTCCCAAGTACCCCAGACAGAGTGGCACCACTTTGGAGGGCTTCTGTGGAGAACCCCGCCAAAAAGTGGAACAAAGGGCTCGACTTGGGTTGGAGTCACAGAAGAGAACACAAACGCCATTTTAGAATCAAGTTTTGGCAAAAAATACCAACCGAGAATTAATATTAATTAAAAAAAACGACGGTATGTTCGAGGCTACCGTAAATAATTAAATAAAGATAGTAGCCTAAAACAATGGGAAATCCCATAGGAAAATATTTGCGGTTGAATATAAAAAGTAGTATCCACTGCCACCAGCCAAAACTCGATCAGGGGGGACGCAGACGTGCCCCCTCGACTAACAGACCCCGGGGCAATTGAATTGCCCCAGCCAGTACGTCCACAATATGATGGTTTGTACTGGTTCTGTTCAGAATTTGAGACTAGTAAAGTCAATGGTGACTTTACCTGCCCTGGGAGACAGTAGTCAGTCCCAGGGTATGGAGTCTATACTGAGGGGTCACTAAGACACCCCTGTGTCACTGCACTGAGGGTGCTGTGTAACACACATCACAAAAACACATGAAACCCTATGGAGTAAAAGACCCCATAGCCCATTAAACACTTCTAGATTCAAAGAAACACACCCAAATCATGTCCAAGAGTGAGGGTAAAGGAGTCTCACTCTTGGCAGGAGAAAAAAATAAAACCCCAAAAATCCAGCAAAGCTGCTGGGGGACTCACTAGGTTAGGAAATTCAGCCTAAACAGAGATTTCTCCCTAGCAGGAACTGATCTCGAATCCTTTGGCAGTTAAGAAAAGGGTCAAGGAAATGGATTGGATTAATACAATAACAAAAGGTGTGCCGATATACGTTACATTCTACACTGGCCCTGGTAGATAAATCTCTTCTAATATTACCAAAATATCTGACCCAATTTTCTTGTCCAAAAACTTAAGATCATTTTTTTCGCTTTCGCCTGAATCTTCTCCCTTCTGTCAACATTTTATACTTGTGAAAAAAACACGACCTATTCAATGCAATTTGTAATGACTTTAAAAACATTTTTTTTAATGATACGTTTCTTTCCAAACTTTTCATCATCTTATGGTTTTACGTATGACTTTGTCTATTATAGTAATTTAATTCAGTTACATGCAGCCCGTATTTTATGACGACAAAATGAGGACTTTGACCTTTCTACCAAGAATTTGAGTCCATCTTTCTTGGGTTGTTGATTGTTTTGACGAAATTTGGAAAAAGTCTCTGAAGAGATTTCGTTTCGGAGACAGGGCAGGGTATATCATCACATGAAAAAGAGATTCAGATATACTTTCTTCATTACAGAATCGACAATGACTTTGATCTGTGGGCATTTGTTTGGTTTGTGCTAAATATTCTTGGGTTGCAAGTATATTGAGTCGAAAACAGAGGTAATGGTCACAGATTTTCTGATCTGGAAATTGAACAAGGTAAGTTGGTAATTCATTTAAGGCTCTGGCTTCATCACAGCGAAGAAATCGTTTATAGTTCATTTGATACGCTTGGGTTTTAATCCAGTCGTTGCGTTGGAGTTTTCTTTTCGCATATTGTGGAGTTAACGTGAGCAATTCTTCAGATATTTCTTCCTGTTGCATTAATTTCTGTACTTGCGCTGTCCATAGGGTGAGTGCGATGACATGCATTGCGTTTTTCTTCTTCCGCAGAATGTCTATTGCGGCTATTTTTTCATTTCCTATGATTTTTCTGCAGATGTCCAATTGCTTCCCTACAATTATTGATTCAAGTGATTGTAGCGCGAGCTCATAACAAATTCTCGGCATGAGGAAATTTGCTGGGAGAGCCAAGGTTTTCCTCCAGAACATTGCTTCATATAGATGACATTTCATATGATGTTGGTTGATTACGGTTTCTCCAGCATAAGTCAAGATTGGAACTACTTTTTGCTTGAACAAGGTGACGGTGGTTTGAGTGAAAATGTGCCAAATTTGATATGGAAGTAACGGTCTTGTCGGGCTACGGAATGGGCTTTTGATTCTAGTTGGTCTTTCCATTCCTGTTCGTTAAGAGATGGGTTAATCATAGCTCCCACATATTTGATGTGTTTACGGTTTGAATCTGTTCGCCTGTCAGCGTGGCCAAGGGTGGTTTCCGTTGTCGTCCTTTAGGGTTTGATAAGATCATCAATTTTGTTTTAGCTGTGTTGATTTGAAGTTCATTTAACATCATGTATTTCTCTAGGTTGTTCAGACTTACCTGGAGACCAAATGCCGTTTTGTCCAAGATTATAATGTCACCAGCGTATATGAGAGTTTCAACTGCTTCATCATTTAATTTGGGAGGATTTGTTGCTGTGTCTTGAATTTGTTCAACAAAATCTGAAGTGTATAGGTTATACAGGTTTGACGCGAGCAGGCATCCTTGTTTCAGACCATTCCATGTGTGTATTGGGGTGGTTATCAGGCCATCCTTTGTTAGTCTGACTTGTATTGTCGTATTAGTGTAGAGATGTTTGATTGGGTTCAAGATTGTTTCTGGGCATTTCCACAATGTTAATTTTGCCCATAGTTTTTGGTGATTGAGTCAAAGGCTAATTTTCGATCTATGAACACTGCAAATACCTGTTGTTTCTTGGTACGCGCTTCTTGTTTTATGAGGTTTAAGATGAGCAGGTTGATGTTCGTTCCTACATTAGAAGCAAATCCGGTTTGACGTTTTACCAGTCTATTGTTGTTGGTTGCACATTGGGTTCATTTTTTCAGAAGACGC
The DNA here is from genome assembly GCF_040938575.1 of Ambystoma mexicanum. Lineage (NCBI taxonomy): Eukaryota > Metazoa > Chordata > Amphibia > Caudata > Ambystomatidae > Ambystoma > Ambystoma mexicanum. The sequence continues at coordinate 876,390,787 of NC_090936.1, forward strand.
AAACAATTTTCCTAACGGATCTAACATTGCAATTGGTCTGTAGTTTTCTGTTTTTTTTCGGTCACCCTGTTTATAGATTGGAATGATTATTAAAGATTTCCAGCTCATGGAAGTTGTTGCGTTTTCTGTATCAGTATAAGGAGTTGTCCAAAGAATCTAGCCATTCTGTTGGAGCAGTTTTCAGGTCGGTGTTGAGACCAAATGACCCAGGTTCTCTTGATATTTTTAATGCCTTGATTGTGAGTTCAATGTCTTCTGTGTCCCAAGCTAAATCCCATGGTTTAGTTAGGTTTGGTATAACTGCTGTTGTACGTGGAGTCCGTTCTTTATACATGAGTGTAAAGTAGCGACTCCATTCTTGTTCTTCTACCTCTAGGGTCATCATAGTTGTCGATTGTTTGTCTTTGTTGAGGAGCGCCCATAATTGTCTTGTGTTTTTTTGATTTAGTGCTGCCAAGATTGCTTCTGCATCTGTCTGATATAAAAGAGCTTTAGTTTGGTTGAGCTAGTTTTTGTACTTTTGTTTTTGATTTCTTGATTGAAATTAGGTGTCTTCTGTTTTTTCAACATACGTAAGCGTTTTTGATGAGTTTTCTTCATCTGATTGATCTCTAGATTGAAATAATGCTTATGGATTTTTCTTGATTAGCGTTTTTTGTATTGTTTTGCCAGTATTTTTGCAGAATCCATTTGTAATTTAATTTGTCGATGTCTGTTTTCACTGTGGATTCAAAGTTGTTTAAGATGGCAGGCATATCGTGATGTTTTATTCAAAGTCTTTTTTATCATTGTTTAATTCCAGTTCAGGTAATCTCAATCTCGCTGGTTGGTTACGAACGTTCGTCCAAGTAATTGCCATCATATGATGATCGCTGTTCTCTTGCGGATAGTTTGTTTCCGTTGTCATTGATTGAAATATTTTTTTTGAGGCGTAAATATAGTCTATGATGGTGCTAGACTTCCCGCGGGACCATGTCGGTTGCAGGTTACCTTGGTCATCGAGCGGTTTCCCTGTCAAAGTTAGTTGATGGATCTCTACTTCTTTTGTCCATTTTTTTGCTCTCAGAGTTTGGTCAGTTTTTTTCTTTTGGAGTTCCAATTGCGGTAAATAGATGAATGTTCAGGTCTCCCACAATTATGAATTCGATGTTTCTGTAGTCTATTTCGTCGAGAATTGAGTCTACAAAATGGGTGTCATTCATTGCATTAGGATTCCAATAAATGTTCACGATGCCCAGGTGTTTGTGAGCTTGGCGATGGATTATTCTCTGTTGGGGTCATCAGTAGGATGAGATATTGTGCCCAAGGGTGAAGGTTCTTCATAGATATTATTGTCCAGTTGGGATCTAGTCTTGTTAGAATTAGCATTCCTGTAGACGGCCTGCCTTGTGGTGAATGAATAGCTGGATTCATGTGTGTGACATAACCTTCACAGGTTACTTCTGTAGTCAGCCATGTCTCTTGGAGACATATTAGATCTAACTTTTTTAATTCAGCTGGGCCATCGATAAGGAGGTATGACCTCTGGTGTTCCACGGTCCTAAGGAATACTCTTGTGGCATCCGTTCCGTATTCACTGATTGTTATAAGTATGTGGTCTGGGGGTTTATTAAGTCTTTGTTCATTTCTTGGGAGTTAATTCTATATTGGTCGTTATAGGTCAAATCTAGCCAAATCTCCCGGGTCGTTCGTTGGTTCCGAAAATTATTCTCCGACTTTGAGAATGGTCCATCTTTCAGCGTTTTAGAATTATGGTGTGCCTCATCATAGTTCTGTTTGTTTCTCTTTTGTTTTAGGTATTTTTTTTTACCATATGGGATACATTACTCACCGTAATCGTATTTCGGATGCTTGTATCTGCTTAGATTCACATGCTGTGCATAGTCCGACATCTAGTGGAAGCTGCAGAGTATTTGAGTTTGTTTTTCAAAACTCAAAAATGGGCGTCGACACAGGGCGTGCCAGTAATACTATCCCTAGTGTGACATCCACTGTACCCAAGATCCCTCACGCGCCTAGGATCCTCAGATTGTATTTTTTCTGACATGAGGTAGCATGAGGAGTAGCGTGAGTACAGATAATCGCCTTCTCTCAGAGGGGAGGAAGGGTGGGTCGCATGTGAATCTAAGCAGATACAAGCATCAGTGGTGGGTTAGAAATAGGAGGGTGAAGTCTCTTTACTCCTTCCATGAAGGCTTTAACTACTGGTACTTTCCACCACGAGACCTTGCTATGGGAAGTGGTGTATGCCGACAGGGCTGCCAGGTGTACTTTCAGTGAGTTAAAAACCAATCCTGCATCTAGCAGGTGGAGCATGTATGTAACAATAGTGGAAGGAGTGCAATCAACAGGGTTGATTTGTCTACTCTGGCACCAGATAACGAACCTCTTCCACTTGTCAAAGTAACAGTGCCTTGTGTTTGGTTTCCTAGATTCCTTTAGGATGTCCATACAACTCTGTGGTAAATTGAGATGTCCAAACTCTATGACCTCAGGAACCATGCTGCCAGGTTCATTGAGTTGGGTTGCTGGTGCACTGTTTGACCTTGGTGCTGGGACAGTAGGTTGTACCAGGCTGGAAGTTTGATGGGCTCGCACACCGCCATCCTGCGTAGGTGTGGGAACCACGGTTGTCTTGCCCACATGGGAGCAACTAGGACGAGCGTCATCGATTCTCTGTTCATCTTGTTCACCACTTTCCTGATGAGAGGAGTTGGTGGAAAAGCGTACGCAAACATCCCTGACCAGTTCATCCACATGGCGTTCCCCTGGGAGTCTGGTTGGGGGAACCTGGATGCAAATCCTGGGCATTGTCTGTTTTCGCTTGTGGTGAATAAGTCTATAGTGGGGAAACCCCACTGAGAGAAGATATCTTCTACGACCTCTCAGTGTAGAACCCATTCGTGTTCCTCTGGGAGGGAGTCTCTGCTTAGAGGATCCGCTAGGGAATTGAGCTCCCCTGGAACATGTTGTGATGACAGGAAGATGTTCCGTCTGAGTGCCCATATCCAGATTTTCTGGGCAAGCTTGGACAGATTTGGCGAACAAGTCCCTCCTTGCTTGTTCAGGTAGAACATGGCTGTTGTGCTGTCCGTCCGGATTTGCACTGACAAGTTTAGTAGGTGGGGCTCGAACGCTTGAAGCGCTCTGAATACTGCCAGAAGCTCTAGCAGGTTGATGTGGTTCTTGGCCACTGAGGGAGACCAGAGACCCTGAGCTGTGTGGTGGAAATGGGGAGCACCCCACCCCGTCAAACATGCATCGGTAGTGACTACTGCCTGTACTTCGGGATCGTAAAAGGGTTTCCCCTGTGCGAGATTCTCTCTTGTCCACCAGTGAAGGCTTTGTACCAGTGTTGGCGAAACGACCACTAGATCGTCCCACTGACCACTTGCCTGAGATCACTGTTTCGCCAACCATTCCTGCATGGGACGCATGCGCAGGCACGCGCGTGGGGGACCAGGTAAATACATGACGCCATCATGCCCAGTAAACGCATTGCTTTGCGTACCGTTATTTGGCGACCGTACTGATAATGCGGAATTTGCAGTAGTATATTCCGAATTCTTTCCTCTGAAGGAAAGGTCAATCCCTCTTGAGTATCTAGGATTGCTCCTAGGAACTGTTTGGAGGTGCTTGGCACCAGGCTTGACTTTTTCTCGTTTATTGAGAAGCCTAACTCGTGGAGGAGGTCGATAGTCCTTTGAATGTTTGTCCTGCAAATTACTGGGGTTTCCCCCGTTATGAGCCAGTCGTCCAGATAAGGGTAGACCGGGATTGCCTCCCTGCGTAGGTGTGCAGCCGCCACCGCCAGTACCTTGGTGAATACCCTTGGTGCAGAAGCTATCCCGAAGGGCAGTAGCTTGAATTGGTAGTGTCGACTGTCCACCTTGAAGCGCAAGTACCTTCTGTGCGCTGGGAACATGGAAATATGAAAATAGGCATCTTTCATATCCAAGGTTGCCATGTAATCCCCCTTTTTTAGGAGGGGGATTACCTCTTGTAGCATAGTCATACAAAACTTTTGGGGCTTGACATACTTGTTGGCAGGCCGTAAAACCAATACTGGGCGCATTGTCAAATCTTTCTTTGGCACAAGGAAGTAAGTTGAATAAATACCCTTGATTACCTGGTGTCCCGGGACGAGTTCTATCGCTTCCTTTTCTAGCAGAATGGCGATCTCCTCGAGGAGAATCTTCTGATGTTCTAAAGAGTGTACTCTTTGTCGTAGAGGATGGTTCCGGGGACGCTGCAGTAGTTCTATACAGTACCCTGTGGATACTGTTGACAGCACCCATCTGTCTGATGTGATCCCTTCCCAAGCCTGGGTGAAGTTGGAAATGCGTCCCCCTACTGGGGTTGCGTGAGAAGGGACCCTGAACTGAGCGTCACTGCTTTGGTGGGGGCGTGCCGCCTCCCTTGCTGGGGCTGCCTCTGCCTTTACCACAACCTCTCCTATTACCCCTGCCGTAACCCTGGGTAGACTGTTGGCTGTTGTTCCACTGTGTACCCTGCCCCTGGGAATAGTTAGATCCTCTCTGGGAATTTTGGCAGCATGGGCGACGAAAATTACTATTCCCTCTCTGGTTAGGGGGTTTATTGGTTAACTGGCCAAGGGACTGGAGTGTCTCGTATTCGTCCTTGGCATTCTTCAGTGCGTCTTGGACCGCCTTACCAAACAGATCGGCTTCCACCGGTTTGTCCAACAATGATGCCTGGGTTTCTGCCTTAAAACCAGACTGCCGTAACCACGCATGTCTCTTGATAACAGTGCCTTCTGCCATCAATCTGCCTGCGTTGTCTGCGGCGTCAAAAGTTGCTTTCAAAATGCAACCAGACACGGCTCTCCCCTCTGCGGAAATGCGAGCTAACTGGCCCTTTAAAGGTTCAGGAGCAGAGGCTATGAGTGCCCCGACTACTTCCCACTGATGGCAGTTGTAGCTGGCCAACAGGGTGGTGGAGTTTGCAATCCTTGCTTGATAGGCGGACGTTGAGGCTACTTTCCTGCCGAAACCATATTGTTTTTTGCTCTCCTTGTCGGGAGGAGCTTCGGACGATGATAAGGGTGTTCCAGCCCTCTTACGAGTGTTAGTGACAACTAGGGAGTCTGGCTTCAGATGTCCTCTTATATAGAGAGGGTCAGACTGGGCTGCCCTGAAAAGTTTTTCAACCCTGGGATTGACTGCTCTGGTGAGGTTCGGGTTCACCAGGGACGGGTCTATTCTTCGCTGAATGGACTTAAGGATCGGGATGGTCTGTGCAACAGGCCTCCTTTCTCCCACTAACTCCTCTGCGAAGTCCCTGTCCTCCTGGACACCGTGCGTGTCAATATGGAAATGTTCTGCTGCACGTGCGAGAACCTCGTTTAGGAGGGGTTGGTTATCGACAGGCGAGTCGGTAACCGGGGCTTCGTTTTCTACCAGGGAATCTACTCTGTAGGTTTCAGGGTCTTCCTCTTCCTGGTCCTCATCATCCCCATAGTATCCCCTCCCGGTTTGTTCTTCTACCATGCCAAAATCTTGGTCCTCACCAAAGGAAGCTTCTCCTTGATACAGTGAGTATGGTCTTGAGTATGGTTTTACCTCGAAGGGGTCAGTAGACCTCATCGGTGTTTCAAACCGGGGCTTCTTACTCGGGGGGATAGGATCATTAGAGCCTGAGGGTGTTGCCGCTTGTGGATCATACAAAAGGAAATGGTCTGGATTTTTATCATAAAAATCAGCCAAAGAAGACATCCTTGACATGCATGACCCTATCTATGTCTTCACTGGACCATTTTTTGGAACTGGGAATGACTCTCTCAGCAAGTCTCGGGGATTTATCTTGAGTAGATTTGGTTTTAGACATAACAGACCTGGTCTTGTCTGTCTGTTTAGGGGGAGTGGTGTGTTTCACAGGTGTGGAAGAGTGCAAAGGCTGCTTCTTCTGCTGTTTTCCCCCCCTCCCCGTGAGTGGAAAAATGTTTTCCCTGTCCTTTAGTGGCTCTGGAGGTTTTCGACGCTTGGCGTCGAGGATCGGGGGTAAGGTCCCTGTCCTTCGAGCGTGGGGCCTCGCTGATTTTGACTGCGGGCTCTGACTCCTGGAGCGCGGGCTGGGGGTGGAAGTCGTCCTCGTCCTCCGACGATCGAACTTCTGTTAGCCTAGGGAGCGAGGCACTCTTGGCAAGAGTGGATGATTGCCTGGAGTCATGCGGCGATCTCGATCGAGAGCGCCCAGAGGACACCGAATCAGACCGTTCTGTTTGTGCCTCTTTCCGAGCACTCGACGTCGTCGTCGAGTCTCGGTTGGACTTTGTGTGTTTAGTGTGTGTGGTGTGTGAAACGCTTCTGTCGCCGGGGGTCTTCCCCATAGCCGCCCTGCCGGACGACCTTCCGAGGTCGGGGACTTGCGCTCGGCTGTCTTTCGACGCCGTAATGCCCTCGCCGTCCGAAAGTACGGCGTCGCTGAAGGCGCCCTCCGCTGCCATGGCCGCTTGCCTGGCGTGGTGGGCCCAACGATTCGTCAAACGGTCCTTAAGTGTCTTAGGTTTTAAACCTACTACACGCTCTGCAGTTCGCTTCGGGGTGGTCCCTAGGCAAGCAGAGATTGCACGTGGCGTGCCTGTCGACCCAAGGGTATTTGTGATTGCACTTGGGGCAGAATTGAAAAGGTGTACCGTCCATACGCACCATGAGGCAGCGGGCTGTTAAGTGTAGGAAATGTATAGGGTGTACCTATATACCAAGAGTGTAGAGTATGTACAACCCCCCACTCTCCCTACTTGTAGGGGCCAAGGCCAGCGGCCTTCCAAGGCCCGGGCCGAGGCCAGAGGCCTTCCGAGGCCCAAATCTGTCGTGCAACAGCCGACGGTCGATTTCTTCTCCAGCCGGCGTTGAGTGTCGAAGTTCGACGTTGGGATGGGGAAGGATGTAAATAAATTAACATTTTAGCAAAAGTATGGCTAAGGCCAGGGGACTCTGCAAAATGCTTCCGGCCAGTATGGCGGAAAAAACAATCGGAGGATCCTAGACGCGCGAGGGATCTTGGGTACAGTGGACGTCACACAAGGGATAGTATTACTGGCACGCCCTGCGTCGACGCCCATTTTCGAGTTTCGAAAAACAAACTAATACTCCGCAGCTTCCACTAGATGTCGGCCTATGCACAGCATGTGATCTAAGCAGATTCCACAATCCTCAGAAACATTGTTTCCTGGGATTTCGTCACAGATGAAACCCAATTTGGCTAGGTGGATCTTTTCACACAATATGAGGTTCATTGTGGCTTTTTCCTGAAGGTCGATGTGAACTAAGTTCAGTTGATCATCGTCCGGAAAAAATATCAGATCGATGCCTTTTGATCTAATTGTCTTGAGGTGCGGGATTACATTAAACAGGTGTAGTATATTGGTTCTGTTTAGGATTAGTTTCTTGTGAGTTCCCGTGTTTTGTTGCTTTAGACAAATTCGAAAAGCTTCGGAGGCACTTACTGGGTCAACGAATTCCGGAAAGAGTATGGAATGTTCTTGGGCGTCCTACTCCTGTTCATCCTGTGAGTCATTGGAATGTGCAGATTGGGCACTTGTTTCGAACTCAGAGATAGAAGAGTACAACAAGGTGAAGTTCATTGATTCAGTATTCGAGATGGAATTAGTTGATTGGGTTTCTTGATATTCGCCTATCATTATTAGATCTTGGTCTTGTGGAAGTTTAGTCAAATCTATTGTGGGTACTTGATCTTCTGTTTGTTCTCTGGGCATCGATGCCGGTAAGGCTGTCTGTGCTGATTCTAAGTGACTGTTTTGGTCTGCGTTTATCATTCCTATTAAAACATCCAAAGGTTCTTCAGGTTGAGAGGGATCAATTGGCTGTGAAGAGGTCAACTTTTTATTGATGTTTGCTGTTGGTTGGTCTGGACAACTTTAGACGACTTGTGATCGTCATGGTTTCGAATACCATGTACTTGTAGTTTCCTTAAGGCTCTTGGGCCTGTCTGATATTTTTTGAGTTCTTTTTTTTCTTGTTTTGGTTTGTTGACGGATCTTGTTTGGATAAGTTGAATATTTCAAAAGGAGTACATGGAGGGGGAAGCACTTTGTTTGTAGCAGTAAGAGTTCTTCTTGAGGATCTAATATGAAGGGTTGAGTTGGATTTTGGGGTAGATTTGGTAGCGCATAATTGATCTTTTCAATAAGAGGGTCTAGTGTATTTGGCAAAGCTTGGAGAGGTGCATCCTTTTGCCGTTTATCATCTAACATCCTTTTGGTTATTGTTGCAAGACTTTCAGTCAAATATGGTTTCTCTTGTCGATCTGCTCGAGCCATGTCAGCTAGGCGAGTTTGCCATATTCTTGTAGTTTCTGTTTCTTGATTTATCCTATCCTGTAGATTTCCTATCAAAGATTCGATAAATATCTGTTTCGTGTGGATCATGGCCAAAAGAGTGGCCTGGTCCTTTGTGGCCTCAACCATACCTTCTTGAATTTTAAGAAATGGGACCATTGCTACTGAGAGTACTGTAATAAGAGCATTCTGCAGATCTACCATAGTCGCTGGTATTCCTTCTTGGGGATTAGAGTTGTTATGTCTTGGATGGTAATTATCTTCTGGCGCCTTATGCGGGGAGACTAATATCGAGCAAGCAGAAAGATCATGTGTCGAGTCCGTTGGGTTGATCAGTGTTATTCGGAGAGGTTTGGGATCGTGATGGTTTCTGTTTAGGTAGATCTGAAACTGGAGTTGAAGTTGTAAGTATATTACTAGGTTTCATGTTATACAGATCACCAAAGATTTTTTTCCTTTCGTGTGAAGTCATTATCGATTCTATCTCGGTTATGTCTAGCAATAGTCTTGCCGCTCGTCCCCGGGCTGAAGGGCTTGTCTTCTCCCATGGTAGATCCGTTGTGGCTCTTTGTCTAAAGGTTGTTTGCCTCGCTAAGCGCGCTTTTTCTTTCATGCAGATTTCTTTTAATATGTCTTTTTTATTTTTTGTATTGTGTTGGTTTATCATTGGACTGCTCTTGTGCTTTAAAGGCGTTTTTTTTCGATTTTATCAAAATCTCGTTTGACAAGACTGGATTTCTTCGTTGTGGATTGGTCGCTCACCAGATGGGCGGGTGGGTTGACGTTGATAGGATTGAGTTGGGGATAAGTGGTGTTGTAGGTCGCGCCTGTTCCGCGTTATCTGTGATTTTCTCAGACTGGTGGTCTAGTGGGTGTGGTATGTTCTCAGTTGTTGAAGAGGCTTGGATTGTTGAAATTTGCAGCAATTTGATGTCTAGCTCAGGTCGCGGCGGAATCAGGCATCTCGGAGGGCTCTTTGATTTGAGTTTTGTTGATGGGTCAGTCTGCTGTGTGGAGTTTGTCATTGGTATTAGTTGAGTAGCTTGGATTTGGTGAGGGGTCTCATTCAGTGCTATAGGGTTGGTCAGATTCTGGGTGTTTAATGATTTACCATCTTATTTGTCTCTCTGTCTAGTTCTAGGTCGTTTGGGGTTAGACATTTTGTTGTTTCCCTTTTAGCTAGGAGGGGATCGTGGACTGCGCAATGCTCAAGGAAGCTAGAACTAGCTACCTGGGATGCTGCTTCTGTCTTAAAGAGGAGGTATCATCAGAAGCTGTCTGGAATAGATTCAGTGCAGGTCATGAACTATTTTTAACCATGGAAGTGATCCACTGGCTGGTGGCCCTGGCTCTCTTATCAAAGAAAGATGTTAAGTGGTCAATCTGGTTGGGGCCTGGCTAAGAAGCCATGAGATAGGACCTGTCTCCCAGAGGTCTCCTGCTGATCCTGTCATGATCCGAGCAGTAATTCCATTCAAATGACCCCTACGATGGTGTAAAATATGCATACCAACTCATGAAACCGTGCTGCAGGTCCGGAGCGCATATGGAGTGAATCGCAACAATGACACAGGCAAGATGCAAGTTTGTAGCCGCTCGTGGACGAAAGATCAAAGATGGCGGTCCGCTGTGAACAAAGGGCAGGGGAACGGAGGTGAGGAGTCGCGTAGGAGTTGCAGCGAGCGAGCGAGATGTGTGCGCCAAAGCCCTCAAAAAAGAAAGAAAAAAGGAGCCGTGCCGATTCAGAGCACATATGGAATGAATCACAACAAAGACTCAAACAAGATTTAACAAATAAGTTTGTAGCCACTCGCGAACGAACAAATCAAAGATGGCAGCCTGCTGTGAACAAAGGACTGGTTAATGGAGCTGAGGAGCCAAGTAGGAGCTGCAACGAGCGAGAGGATTGTGTGCGCTGTAGCCCACAATAAGAAGAAAAAAAAGGGAGGAGCAGCGACCCCCTCACTGGTATGACAGGACTTCGATGTGAGCCCAAGAGCAGACTGAACTAAGAGGCGCCGAAGACGAGGAGTAGATTTGACGGATGCCTCTCCCCAGACTATAGTTACATGAAGAAATAATGTGGGCACACGTAAGAGCGGCGCACGCTGGGAGTCAGCTCATATGCAGTGCCTATTAACCCTAGCAACAGCGCTCCATCCTAACAGGAGAAATAAACCCGGACCAGAAGCAGCTTTCACAAGCGCTTGCTGAGTGCTTACGCGACAGGATGTGCTGGGAACTGATCTGCAGAGATAGAGGCAATTCAGCTGAGCTGGGACTGATATTTTAGGGCAACCAAACGCCAAAGGCGTAATAAATACATTATGTGCAGCGAAAATGTGCAGCTGATGCATAACAGCACTGCACAGGTGGACCTCTAGGGGAGCCGTACACTACTGCACGAGATGTTGATGTGAAAGGGTACTTGTTACACGCTGTGCAAGGCCCACTGTGGACATTGGCCGAACGATTGGAAACCACATGTAGAACCGGGACTGGTGGATGCCGGAGACTGTACGTACATGAGCCCCCATACACAGGACACATGAGTGAGGGCTAATCTATTTGAGGAGCTGAGCTTCTACAGAGTAAGGGCTGCCCCACTGATTAACATATAGCAGCTCAACAATACCCTCACTAAGTCATTTTGGGGATGAAAAAGAAAGTCTGCTAAAGTACAACCGGCAAGAAATATCTGGGCAACACAAGATAGCAATAAGTGGTGTGTGCACATCCGGAAAATAGGGCTGAGACTGCCCAGGGGGTGAAGGCGGTGCGCAGGGAGCTGCTACTGAGCTGCGGAGTTGGACTAGTCCCGGAAGCCTGTAAGGACAACGCGAGACATTATAACTGGTTGGGTGCACACCAGCTGTAGTGGGTAAGAAAGTTGTGGACAAGTGACGAATGCCCCCCCCCAGAAGAATAACACAGCGAGCTAATTTATGCAACGTGAAGGGAGAAACTGGTGGGTGCCCATAATTCAGAAATGCCAGAGTGTGACCAGGCTAAATACTAACTGGCTCTCAGAGAACACGCTCTAGTGATCAGAGGAGAGACGTGGGAGGACACAGCCCACTCGAAACGCAGTTCTTCAAGCCACCACATAGCGCAACCAGGTAAGGAAGATACCCCGATACCTGATCGAATAGCAGACCTCAAATAACATTGTATAGGTGAGGCCGGGCACGCAAGGAGGATTGCACAATGTCAGTGAAGGGGCTGAGGACCAAAAGCAAGCAATCGACATTGGAGACCTTTGCAAAGAGGCAGCGGGCTCCTTTGTCCCCGACGCGGAGCGCAATGGCGGCTTCCACGGATAGCGCCCCTGAAGGAGAAAATCACCAGGTCCTAGCGGCCATAACTGAACTGAGCACTAAATGGGGCACAGCAATGGCAGATCTACGCACGGCTCTTGAGAACAAAATTGACGCAGTAGGAATCGAAGTCACCCTGGTGCGACAAGATGTTAGAGCACTAGCGGAAAGAACAAGTGGCCTGGAGAGCGCGGTGAAAACTAACACAGACGTCAGCTCAAATAACGCAAAAGAGGTCCACGTACTTAAACAGCAGGTGGCTAACATTGAAAACCGAATCAAAGAGGCGGAAGGAAGGGCGAGACGAAACAACATCCGAGTGGTTGGCCTGCCGGAGGGAGAAGAGGGTCAGGACCCTACAGACTATGTGGCGACCATGATCCTGCAAGAGATAGGGGCGGACAAGCTCTCGCAAGGGTTTGCAGTTGAATGTGCGCATCGAGCTCTGATGAGGAAACCACCGCCTGGGGCCCCACCGCGGCCGATAATTGCTAACCAATTACAGAACAGCAGGGCTCATAACAGATGAAGAATATAACTACCTCAGGACGGATCACCCAATTATGCCAACCATCTATTTCCTGCCAAAAGTCCACAAAGCCTTCAACACCATTCCAGAGGGCAGACCAATCATGAGTGGTATTGGAGGGATAACGGAAACACTGGCAAGGTACATTAACAATGTTATACAGCCACTGGTTACAAAAATACCAAGCTACTTGAGAGACACAATGCACACTTTTGGAGATACTTGCCAATATCGAATGGGAACCCCACTTCCTAATGGCCACTCTTGATGTTAAGGGCCCTATATACATCAATCGACCATGAACTTGCCATAACTAGCCTGGGGTTTCTCCTCAAACACGATCAGGTGGAAATCACCAAAGCCTTTCTTAAATTCTCTCTCACAAACAATATATTCATATTTAATGGTGAATACTTTAAGCAAACCAAAGGGATCGCAATGGGAGCCAGCTAAACTCCAGCTCTAGCTAACTGCTTTATGCACTTCTATGAACTTAAACATGCAATGAAAGAAGACAAGTACATTAGGCTCATTGTCATTTGGGCAAGATTCATTGATGACCTCATCTTAATATGGAAAGGAACTAAAGATGAGCTCAATGAATACATGGACTACCTCAACACTAATGACTTTGGTATTGAACTAACTTGCCACACCAGCAAGGTTCAAATTGACTTCCTGGATCTCACAATTGAGATAGAAGTGAACAAAATCACAACCAGAACCTACCGTAAACCAACGGAAGTGAATTCCACCCTGCATGAACAAAGTTGCCACAGAAAAAGTGTTATACGCAACATTCCCAAAGGGGAATACATTCGGGCAAGAAGAAACTAACACAGAAAAAACTTTCACAGAAGAATGTAACCTACTAGATCAAAGATTCAGATGTCGGGGTTACTCCCATGAAAACCTGGCAGAAGCAAGGAAACAAGCCTGCCAGTTAGAAAGATTAACTCTACTCTCACCCAAACCCAGAAGACAAGATGAAAATCCCATGATCAGATTTGTAACGAGATATAACAAAGATAGCTATGCACTCCAGAAAATCTTGACCAAGCACTGGGGACTACTCCACATGGATGAACACATCAAGCCACAACTAGAAACATATCCTAGTATGTCATACAGCAGAGCACCAACTCTGAGGACCTTGCTGAGCCCCTCCTTTCTTTCAGACAAACACATCACAGCACAGGATTGGCTCAGCAAACTTACACCAATTGGTTTCACGAGATGCGGGACATGCTCAATGTGCAAGTATGCAACCCAGACCAAATGCGCCAAATTTTCAGGCTGCCCAATTTTCAACATCACTGAGCACATCAACTGTAAAAGCAAATTTGTGATATATGCAATAATTTGTGTTTGCAATAAAATATACATAGGCAGCACCATCCGAGAAACAGGCTTCAGGATAAGAGAACATATGAACAGTATATACTCACAAGATCCTAAACTACCACTGGCAAACCACTGGCAGAAGAATCACCAAATGGACAACAAGAGTGACATCAGGTTCATCGGACTCAAGACTGTCCGGCTGGGTCCCAGAGGAGGGGAAAGAATCCAAAAACTGAGACAAGAGGAAGCACGTTTGATTTGTCACTTCAGATGTGTTAAAAACGGCCTGACTAAAGATCATGACCTGAATGTTTTTCTGTAACCTCCTATTCCCCTTCTTATTCCCCCTGGGACTAATGACTAGACCTTTCTCTGGGCAATATCTGCCCAGCACACGACCATGCCACACACACCAATTGTAGGTTTTGTAGCTCATTCCATCGTGCTCTTGGGACAACCAGCCCAGCTAGAAATTCATGTATCAACAGGCTATATCAACACATATCCACATTACCCATGATTCTCCCAAAACGATCCCCACCTTTTTCCATCCCTGCTCCCTACAGGGCACGTGCCATGGCATCCCATAATATATACACACCAGCCGAACACTGTAGTGTCTCTCACTGATCCGCGACGCATGCGCGGACTTGGCTCCCGACGCGCATGCGCTGGGATCAGCCCTGAAACACTACTTGATCGCGCATGCGAGCTTAGCCACCCAACGTGACTCATCGCTAACGCGAACTACTTTAAATGGCGGCGCCCTGCGCGGTGTGGAAGAGCAGCACAGCACCGCCCAGGACGCCGGACCACGCACACAGGTAAGCCTACCCGCCCGCCCGTAATGTTAGTATGCAGCCGTACTCCACAGGGACTCGGCCTTATAAGCTCCCAATTCCTGTTTCCGCCAACCCGGCTGAGAAACACATACGAGCTCTGCAAAATGCCTGTGGTGTGATTTCAATGCCGCATAAGCAACAGCAGACACTGAAACGGTTGGAAACACACAAGAGCTCTTCAAGAAAAGCCCTTGATGTTTTTTCCAAACCGCTAATGGGAAATGGCCCCAGCCAGGAGCACTCAGCCTAGGGCTTCCATCATCCACGCTAAAATCCCGACAAGGGAGACTCACATGGGGCACTCTTACTTAGTGCCCAGCCATGCCCCATCGTAGGGTTAAGCAACCCACTCACAATTTCTCCGATTACTTCTCCCTCCAGGGCCCAACAGGAGACAAGACTGCTGTAAGGACAGTTTTAATTCCAACAGAACCCCACTGAGGGCACACAGCGAATAATACATGGTAAGAGGCATTCTACCTCATCCATTCGTACACAAAATACTTGAACGCAACTGTTTGCTGACTTTTTTCCTTTCTTCCTCCTCCCCCCTTTTTCCTCTAAATTGAAAACAAATTCTCTAATTACAACACATCAATGTGTTTTGATGTCATGTTTCTTAACCTGTCACCAATATTTCACATCACTCAAACACCACAATTGAATGTACTGTAACATGTCACAAAATTGTATCGAACCACATATCACCTGGCACTCTTGAATATTGCTCAGCCTTGAGAAAGACCCTACGGGTCGAAACACGTGTCGGCTGACCGAACTTGCACATCAAGTCCTAAACAGTGTTTCTAAAACACCAAAAAATGTATCTATTGAAAGAACCACTCAAGAAAACACCAATAAAAAACAGATTATTTCGTACTAAATAGAGTGTTACAAATAATTATTTCAGATATTCAAAACAAGATAGCCGGGAGTAAAAAGACTTTTTTCCTACATGCTTTTGTATCCCACGAGACTGAAAGTCTTGCATAAAGGTAGAGCGCTCTTTTTCGACACCCCGGAGGAAGTGACGACATGGCTGGACTTGCAGGGCTGCCGGGAGCTGAACCAAGAACAAGATCGCCAGAAGCACGATAAGTGATGAGAATGTACCATGAATATTGCCAGGATAAGCGGGGGGGCAGAGGGGAGTCCTAATATGAAGCTTTTGGAACACTTGTTCGTTATTATATTGCGTCCGGACCCTATTACCCCGATGGACTGGAATATAGTGCACTAATTGCATAAATGAGCTGGGTAATGCTAAGCGTAGCAAATTTAAGACAAACCGGAGCAACGGAATAGAGACTTCTTACCCCCAAAGGTTAGTAGTAAGGCAACCGTTAGGGCACCTTTACCCTGCTGAGCCGCGGGCACAGGCTTTGCCGGACCGGGCTAGATGCGGGGATGCCTGAGATCCAGGGATGGAGCTGGGCAACATTTGGGGAGGGTGGGAAGGAGGTGGAGGGGTTTGTTGTGTTTATAGCTAGAGGGAGTTTAAGTTGGGGTATGAGCCTACATTTAAGTTCAAACATGAGTCTGCATGGAAGAGCCAGAGGGTTGTATCTGTATTGCGTGGGTGGGAGGGATCGGCTGGAGGTAAGGGAGGAGAGTATTAACGAGCTATGGAAGATCTTAAGATAATAACGTGGAATGTCAAGGGACTTAACAGCTATTTGAAGAGGAATAAGGTCATGCTGTATCTGAAAAGGCAAAAGATAGATATTGCACTGCTGCAGGAAACGCATCTGACGCGGAAGAAGATGGAGCTGGTTGGGAAAAAATGGAAAGGGATTGTGGTGGGTTCTTCATACTCTGCCTACGCTAGAGGAGTGCTTGTCTGGGTGGCGCTGCACGTCCCGTTCCAGCTAATACAGGAAGTGGTTGAGACGGATGGGAGGATGGTCATATTGAGGGGGCTGGTAGGGAATAAAGAGGTATGCATTGTAAATACGTATGCCCCCAATCAAAACACGGCAGCATACTTCAGAACTCTGAGCACCAACCTTAATATGTGTGTGTGGGTAGCGCTGTGATTTGGGGCGGGGATTTTAATTGTGTGATGAACCCCAAAGTAGACAGATCTGATGGCAGGATTGATAGGCCCACCCCAGTGGCTAAAGCATTGCAGACGCTGCTAGGTGATTTTGGTTTGGCAGATGTGTAGAAAACAAAACATCTTAAAGGGAAGTAATATTCGCACTACTCAGCCCCGCAGCAGCTGCACACAAGACTTGATTATGTCTTTGCCAGGCCAGATGTAATGACAGAGATTATCCAAATAGAATATAAGGCGAGGGTTCTCTCGGCTCACTCGCCCCTGGTCCTCGGGTGGCAATACTGCCCCTTGAGGGCGCGGATTCCGACATGGCGCCTCCGAGCAGAGGCGCTCAAAGATCCAGTCTTTAGAGAGGATATAAGAGATGAGATTACTAACTATTTCGAGGTGAATACTGGTAGCATTGACTAGGCGGGTACGCTGTGGGAAGCCTTTAAGGTAGTGATGCAGGGGGTTGCCATAGCTAAGTCAAAGGGCCTGCAAGGCGGGGTCCTGGCTGACCTACAAAGAGCAGAAGATGAGCTAGAAAGAGCATTAAAAAGTCGAAGTGTGGACACGGAGCTAGTCCTTAAACTACAACAGGAGTGTGCGGAACACTGGGAAAGGCTCTGCAACCTTAACTATAAAAAGTATATAGAGAGACAGCATGCGGGAGGGGATAAAACGGGCCGGCTCTTAGCGTGGCTATACAAGAGCGAAACCACTAAGCCCCCGATTAGAACTATAACCAGAGAAGATGGTGAGGTAGCGGACACCCAAGAAGGAGTTAAAGTTTTTATCGGATTATTACAGGGTGCTATACGGGGACAAGGAGGGAGGCAGCCAAGAGGAGATAACCGAAACACTAGAAGATATAGGACTGCCCAGGATGAGTGAAGAGGAAAGAGAGGAGCTTGATGCACCAATTACCTTGGAGGAGTTAGAAGAAGTGGTGAGACAGTTGCCCACCAGTAAGACCCCAGGAGCAGATGGGTTCCCTAGTGAATTTTATAAAGTATATATAGAGGAAGTGCTCCCCCCCAATGCTAGAAATGCTTAATGAAGCGTTTGAGGTGGGACGGTTGCCGGAGTCGCTCCGAGAAGCGATTATAATACTGCTACCCAAACCCAACAAACCAGGGCATAGCTGTGGCTCCTATAGACCTTTGTCGATGCTGAACCAGGACAGCAAGATATTGACGGCTGTCCTGGCGAACAGACTGCGAAGAGTAATTAGCAAATTAATACATCCAGACCAAACGGGCTATGTCCCGAATAGAAATATAACTCACAACCACAGGCGACTCCACCGGGTGGTCGAATGGGGTGGTAGGAATGAAGGCGAAATGGCGATTGTGTCTTTAGATGCAGTAAAAGCTTTCGACTCGGTTAAGTGGCCATGGCTGTTGGCGGCCCTGGGAGGGTACGGAGTGGGGGCCCGGTTACATCAGGTGGGCGAAGATGCTGTACAGCGAGCCACTAGCCAGAGTTCGAACAGGATCAGTGATATCTGAGAGATGGCAACTTAGCAGAGGCACCAGGCAGGGGTGCCCCTGGTCCCCGATGCTTTACATTCTAGCCCTGGAGCCCCTGGCAATATACCTCAGGCAACAATATGATACGATAGGTATTGAGGTAGGGGGGGAACGACACCTAATATCCTTATATGCAGACGATCTGTTATTATATTTGAAATACCAGGAAGAAAATCTCCAATATATCCTGGAAGTGATGGAGAGGTATGCGGGGCTGTCCGGCATAGCGGTGAATCCTCAAAAATCTAGCATATTCCCACTAGGTAGCTATAAGGGAACCCCTACGGAAAGGTTACCGGTGCTACAAATACCATGGGTGGTTAGTTCTTTCCGTTACCTGGGAATAGACGTGTACCACACGGCAGAAGAGGAACATAGGCACAACACCGAGATAGCCATTGAGAAAAATCAGGAAATGCATGAAGTTTTGGGTGAGGTTGCCCCTAGCAATGATGGGACGAGGGGCAATGCTTAAGATGGTGGTCCTACCTAGGCTTCTACATTATTTTGGTAATATTCCACATATGATACCCAAGAAGTTTTTTGCTTAACTGAATAGTATGTGTAGGGACTTCCTGTGGCACGGTACCCGGAACAGAGTGGCGCTATGGAAGCTGCAGAACTTCTATGAAAAGGGGGGCATCAAACTGCCTAATTTTGAGGTTTATTATGTAGCGAGTCAACTACAAAATGTGGCCAAGTGGCTCTCCGATGAAGCGACCCCTGAACTTAGGTTGTTTGGGCAGGATTGTACCCAGTTTTACTTGAGGGAAATGATCTGGTTGCCTGAGTCAGAAATGAAGGAGTGCTCTGGGATGATGATGATGCTTGGCTGGAAAATGTTGGCGTCGAGCATGCCGGATGATGGAGGACCCATTCCCATGCTCCCCGCAGGTACCGCTGGTTGCTTTGGCAGGGGGAGATAAGCAGCTGAGGGTGATTATCAGGACCTACTGGGAATCGGTGGGGCTAGTAAGGTTAGGGGACATTTGGCAAGAGGGGATCATTAGGGATTTTGAAGGACTTGGGGAAGAGGCGGGATTACATACAGGCCAATATGTTACGTATCATAGGATGGTGCAGAAAATTCGGAAAACGTGGCCTGAGACAGTATTGGCAGAGGAACCAGATGCTACTATGGGGGCAATATATGACATATCGGAGGGGGGGCATGAGATTTCTAGGTTGTATGAGATGGTGATGACTAAGGTTGGGAAGGAATTGACACAATTAAGACTGGATTGGGAAGCGGAGGTAGGAGCCCCGATAGAGGATGGGATGTGGGAACGTGCCCTGGGATACCACAAGAAGGTGTCAAGAAATGCTAGACTAAAACAAATACAGCTGTATATAAAGCATAGAGCATACATGACTCCTCTGAGGATATCTAAGTTCGGAAACGCTGGACGACAGGCGTGTCCCAAATGCGACAAGGAAAACGCTGACATGACACACATGTTTTGGTCATGCCCAGTAATTGAGCGTTTCTGGGGTGAAGTGGCACAAAAACTAGCAGAGACGGGTGTCACGCTCGTCATAGACATGACCTGAGCCTGCTTGCTGGGAGGGGTCCCCATATCACGGAAACTTAAACATGTTGGGAAACTAAATGATTTGGCATATGTGCTTGCAAAACGGAGGATTGCCATGGGATGGAAGACGTGTCACAAGCCTAGGGTGGAGGTATGGTGGAAGGAGTTGAAGAAATGGGCGGAGGCTGAAACGATTGTATGGCAAGAGGCGAGCAGCATGAGGGGGGAGGAAGAAGTGGGTACCCTGATGGCATGGAAATCATTAATAGCAGAACTGTTTGGAGCAATATCAGATCCAACAGAATCCGAGGGAAGTGAGACCCTGCCACATGTAGCAGATACGGAATGCGAAGAACAAATAGGCTCATACATGGGGGTGGGATTGGGGGAGCAGTGACCAAAGACTAAATGGTGATTATTGGAACTGTTGTAAATTGCACTGCATGTTTGGTTTGTATTGTTGTTTGGTTTGAATAAAATTAATTATCTTTTTTAAAAAAAAAGTGGTCAATGTGGTTTTTACTCTTAGATTGGATGCTTGCAAATTAATTAATGGTGTTGAAATTACTGCATTTTATTATCTGTTTTATACGACTTCTATTGTGTCAGATTAGATTTCATTGTATGAAAGTACTAAATAGAGTTTTTACCTGTTGGTTAATAGCATGTTCCATATTAAGAAAGATCAACATTTTATCAACCGCTTTTATATAGATACTGAGGTCTATGGATACTTGGTTATGTGCAAAAGTATGTTATTGCCTGTTGTGATTTTATCCGTCCCTTTCAGTATGTGCTATATTTGTGAAAGATCAATTTTTTGATTGTGACACAATAAGTAAAAAAAAAAAAAAAAGAGAATGCCCACACCTCCGTTCACTGACACCACTTTGCTTCCACTTCTTAAAAATAGTAATAAAAGTGCCAGTTGCAGGGGGGGTGCTAGAGAACTGCAAATAAAAGCGCCAAAAGAATGAACTAGTCGAAATGAGAATGGAGGATTAAACAATCGCACCCAGCAGGATCCAAGGAAAACCAGAGGAAAAATCGGAGGAGAGGACCCAAAGATATAAGGAGGCGACCTGCAGCAGTATCCTAGCACGGCATAGAAAGAAGCCTGACAGAGCCTCCGAATCCAGGGGCCGGGCCACAGGTCTCGCAACATAAGACCACTGTCACCGGAGCTCACAACGCACAGCAAGGTGAAGGAAACTGGCTTCAGAGCCCGGCACAGACGCAGTGAGGGCACCGAGACAAAACAGAACGAGAACAGTAATCCTGCAACAACCTTGGGCCAGCGGAGGATACGCAGATTAAAACAGCTCCATATAGGGGCTCATACCTTCACCTACGAGGCAGGCAGAGCGGGCAAACCGGTGATGCCAACCCGCTACCTGGAAACCTGGCAGGGGTGCAGTCGCATGCCATAGGGCAGACACCGCAGCATTGAGAGCTGCGCCCTTACCCAGCAAGCGGCCCGGACTCAGAATGCCCAGACCGGGGCCAGTGGGGCTCACAAGCAAGCAGGGAGGAAAAGGGGGAGAACAAACATCTTGCGGGGGGGGGCAATAGCTACCAACAACACTCGGAGGGTGCAGGAGCACTGAGGCAAGCACAAAACACAGGCCCCCATTGGGGCACCGCCCCTACCTGCCCCCCCCCCCCCCCGATGGAACTCATAATCCGAAGCCACTAAACAGTGGTGGGGGATAAGTGACAACTGTACCACCCTGCATATCTCACACGTGCTCGGGATACAATACCAGCGCCCCAACACAAGAAACAGGAGTAGTATCCCAAAAGGCTAAAAAAGACAGGACAAGGGAGGCACGGCATCCCACAGCTTCCCAAGAACAACACACTGGCGCAACATCCAGGAGATGGGGGAGCGGCCCGAATACCAGGCATAAAAAACCGGCCGCACTGAGCCCAAGGCAGGGGGTCAACAACCACCACCAATGGCATCTAAGGGCTCTGAATCCAACTCACAGCTGTACCCTTATTAGGCAGCACAGCAGCATCATCATCATCACCACCATCACCCGGGCCATCTCAACAACAAAGACGCATTCTGCAGCGGCCCGACCCCCGGCGGGGATCAGCAGCTCCCTGCAAAGGCAGAGGCCAATCACCTAAGCATGGAGAGCAGAGGAGCACCACGTCCCACATGCAAGGGAGCGCACTCACAGACGTACCAGCTTCGACGTAGTGCTGCGCCCCAAAACTATTACAACAACTCTGGCTGACAGCACCGCAGGGTGGGGTTCAATCGCGGCCTAAAACTGCAGACATACGGCGCCAAAGGGACTTCAGCGCACAAATAAGCGCCACACCCCCACTAGGGGTGTCACAGTATTAGTTTTACGACGGTATGATAACCTTCTTGCCAAATGACGGTATATCATGGTTATCGCGGTATAGCAGGTGGAGTTAACTAATCTTAACAAATATTTTCTAAAAGGTTATAAATGTCAGATTTATCATCACAAACAAAATCAGGCACCCAGGGCCAGAATTGGGCTTTTCAACATACTTTCCACTGAAATGCCACCCCTTGCTTCCACCAAACACACGTGTGGAGAGGAGGAGGGGGGGGGGCTGCTGCCACTGGCAAGGCAAACTGAATAGCTTTTCTGAAGTGGTCATTTAGGCTTTTAACTCCCCCACTGGCTACTGGTGAAGATGAACATGTTGCCATCTTGATAACCTGCATGCCACAGATCAATGGAGGCTGATGGTATTATATGCCTGTGCGCATACACACACACACACACACACTCTTTACGTTACAGCCTTTAGTTTACTTGCGGGCCAAAAGGTGTTCAGTAATCACAGACATGTTACCCTTTGGTATGGCAGCAGGGAATACCCACAGGGCTGAGTGAATTTAGCAGTGTGACTTATTATATGTAAATTCAATGATGGAACCAGGGAAATCCCCTATTTTCATATGTTTAGCAAACATTATCCATTATACATATATAAACCCCAAAGCTGCCATCCCAAAGTAAACCCTTTTCCTTCTTGGCACTGTATTTAATCTTCCTATTGCTAACATACTGATTTTATGTCAGGCACGTGTGGTTTATGGAATGGCATTAAAAACTGCTCCAACTGAAACTACTTGGCAGATGGCACATCCAACAGTGCAAGACCAAGACTGTGCAGCACTTGCTTACTACAGCCTTTCCAAATCAGATTGAAAAGCACACTTAAAGGTATTAACGGTATACCGGTATAAACAATGTGACGGTTATTATTGTTCAATTAAGTGGTTCACGGTATCTTTAACGGTATACCGTTATACCGTTACATCCCTAACCCCCACTGGACAGCGCGGTTAGGCCCCTATTGGACTTTGTTGTCCCCACAGAACTCGGGGGCTGCCACCAGATGCCCAGCAGCAAAACTAAGTAGAGGCCACCAGCGGCAAACCCCCCCTTAATAGAGCCGTGGGGACATTGTTAGGGAGAATTCTCTGTTTAGGCTGAATTTCCCTACCTAGTGAGTCCCCCAGCAGCTTTGCTGGATTTCTGGGGTTCTTTTTTTCTCCTGCCAAGAGTGTGACTCTTTTACCCTCACTCTTGGACATGTTGAACTGTGTTATCTTGGACAAACCTTGTGTTGAATGGGCTGTGGGGTCTTTTACTCCATAGGGCCTCCTGTATTTTTGTGATGTGGGTTACACAGCACCCTCTGTGCCGTGACCCAGGGGTGTCCTAGGGACTCCCCAACATAGACTCCATACCCTGGGACTGACTACTGTCTCCCAGGGCATGTAAAGTCACAAAAGACTTTGCTAGTCTTGAATCCTGAACAGAACCAGTACAAACCATCATATTGTGGACGTACTGGCTGGGGCAATTCGATTGCCCCAGGGTCTGTTAGTCGAGGGGGCACGTCTCCGTCCCCCCTGATCGAGTTTTGGCTGGTGGCAGTGGAAACTACGTTTTATATTCGACCGCGAATATTTTCCTATGGGATTTCCCATTGTTTTAGGCTAACACATTTAATTATTTATTTACGGTAGCCTTAAACATACCGCCGGTTTATATATTTATTTTTATAACTCCGGTTGGGACTTTTTGCCAAAACTTGATGCTAAAATGGCGTTGGTGTTCGCCTCTGTAACTCTGACCCAAAGTGGAGCCCTTTGTTCCACTTTTGGCGGGCTTCTCCACAGAAGCCCTCCAAAGTGGTGCCACTCTGTCTGGGGTACTTAGGAGGGGTGGAGGGGGATTTAGGCACCCTGGACTGAGTTACCTTGGTAACTCAAGTCGCACTCCGTCCTGATTGGCCCAAGTGGTGAGCCGGCCGGCTCACCACTTAGCATGTTTGAGTGACAGCTAGGCTGGGTGAATGGGGGTTTGCTGCATAAAAGCAGGGCTTTGGGGACTGGAACTTCAGAAGTCGCCACAGGACCAAGAATCCGACGAGGGAAGAGCTGAGCCGACCTGCTTCGACGACACCACCCGGTGGAGCCCTGCTGAACCGTCTCACCACTTTTCCCGACGACCGAGGAGAACTCTTAACGGAGTGGCTCCTTCCCTTTACTGGTGGGGACAACCAGTTTTCGCCTTCTTTTCGCTTCTCGAGGTATCTCGTGGCCGCCTTGCCAGTGCCAAGCACCCCGGCAACCGGAACCCCACCACTTTTACCTCAAACCACGAAAGTCGGTATAACCCTTTAACCGGAGGACTCCGCGGCTGGTTTCTTCCCGGGCAGTGCAACGACCTTCTTCTTCTGCTCTTCAGCGAGAAATTCTTCTCCCCTGACCGACGTCGAGCCTTGCTGCCACTGCCTGGAACAACTGCCACCGCTGGAGGATCCTTTCCGCTTAAGGTACCGTGTTCCGCCTGGCTTCCCTTGCTACCGACTGTACGGGGTAGATTTAGCCCCCGGCTTTCGACCCTGGGAGTGCCTGGGACACCCTGGCTAAACTTTCTAAACCACTCTAAACTCTTTCTAACTCCTTGCAAGACTTTGAATCCCTAATAACAGTGTGATCTGGGGCACATTTTCGCTCCGGCTACTCTAAGAGTGGGCCCTGCCTAGTGACTTTTGCTCACCTGTGCTTCTTTGAACCTATTGCAAGTGTTCTGGATCTTAGAGTGGTGTGTTTAACCCATTTCTGCTTCTTCTCTCCCTTTCTTGGAAACTACTAGAGTGTCATCTAACGTTAAGCACTCACCTCTGTTTTAATTAAGTGGTGTTAACCTAGATTTGTCTAGATAGGAGAAAGGATTGAATCTACTTTCGTTATAACTGTGTTTGAAGTGTTTACTATACTTTGCTAGAGTGTTTTCAACTTATGCGTGTTTAATAAATAACTATATACTTTTGAAACCAAGCTCTGGTCAGTGTTTGCTTGTGCTATTGTGTCTGGGTACATATTGTGTATACTCTGCATACTGCCTAACTCTTCTTGAGAGAAGTCTGACTGCTCAGCCACAGCTACCAGGTAAATCTGGGTGGTACAGACTGCTACCAAAGGGGTTTACTGCTCTACCTGTAGTCTTAAATCTTTTGCAGTGTTCCCCAAGGGAACTGCACAGGTTTCTGCCTAACAGACATCCAGCCCCCTACGAGCCTGGAACGCCCTGCAGCCGGCGTAATGGACCCGCTACAGAGGGGACTGCATATATGGTCGCAGGCGGCCTAACCACACAGTGCGCCCCGGAGAACCGGCGCCTGATCACAGGAGCCCGGTCTGACTGGGTAACGAACTCTGCCCCAAGGCTGAGACCAACTCCACGTACCTCCCCCAAACACACTGAAACGCAGCAGAGACCAACCGGCCGGAGGGGCATGCACAAAGGAGACCAGACCACGGAGTCGGAAGAACCACATAGACTCGCAGCACCCAGCCTGCCACAGAGGTCCAACTGGAACAAAACTGAGATGGATGTCCAACCACAGATCCAGGCCATGTTGGCAGGATGTGGATAATTGGACAGCGACCAAAGAAACAAATACCACTGTGCTGGACATTAAGCATGATTTACAAGACGTTCAGACGCGCCTGGCCGTCCAGGCGAAAAGAATCATGGACTATGAACAGTAAATCAGCACACACAATCGAGGACAACCAGATGACAATGGAGACAGACTTAGACAGGGGGTGGGGCGGGTAGATTGATGACCAAGAAAACCGCTCCCACCGTAACAACCTGCGGGTGGTGGGTCTCCCCGAGAACGTTGAGGGGCCGAGCCTGGAAACATACATATATGACTTCCTTCGTGACTCCCTGTAGATTGAAAATGCACAAGAACTTACTACAGAGCGGGTGCACCTAGCCCCCATTCCGAAACCACAGCCAAATGAACGCCCAAGGATCATAACTATGTGTCTCCTCAACTTCCAACACAAGATGGCTATCCTTAAAGCCTACAGAGCCGCATACCCCATCCGGGTCGGAGCAGTTGACGTAAGGAT
The DNA here is from genome assembly GCF_040938575.1 of Ambystoma mexicanum. Taxonomy (NCBI): domain Eukaryota; kingdom Metazoa; phylum Chordata; class Amphibia; order Caudata; family Ambystomatidae; genus Ambystoma; species Ambystoma mexicanum. Next base: position 876,416,680 of record NC_090936.1, read on the forward strand.
CTATAATGACTACTCGATGGAAGTCTCCAGGCGATGCAAGGGCTTCAACCCAATATTCAAAGCGCTAACGTCTTCGGACCACAGACACCATCTAAAATTTCCAGCAACATGGTGTATCCAGCTGGATAAGCAATGGCACACCTTCGACGACCCAGAAACAGCATGGGGCTTTCTCCAGCAGTGTGACCTGGTCAACACCGAGTATGAAAAACCACCATCGGAGACCCAGCGATCAGACTCCCGCCCTGTGACCAGCCAGGACAGTCAACAAGCAAGCGTAAGATGGCACAAAAAAAAGAAAAATCGGCAGACGACCCAAAGGCTGGGGGCGAAACCATTGATGGGAGCGAGCGGTATCACTGCGTCACGCATCACATCACTCTGCGACAGCAGTCATCCCTTTGTGCCCTTTCAAGAGGCAGAAAGGCACAGGCTCCCTGGATTCATGCTTACGATGCATGGAACTGACATCCATTCGATATGCGATCAACAGAAGACCGAACGGATAGCAGCAGCTCCTGACCAACTGAGGCAGGCCGGCGCCTCAGCAGGAACACTTGGCTGTGAAAGACATCCGACGACGGGTGCGCCAGGAGGGGAAGCTGTTCATTCCGAATACTGGCACCCTTAACCTTCGCATTTGGGCACAGTTACCAATTGTTGGGTTATAGGCAGTTAGATAGGCCAACCCAACGTTGTTATGATTTTGTTTATAAGGTTAAAAGTGGCTCGCGTTTGAGCCCGGGGGAGAGGAATGCTGCGAGATCTAGACAAAAGCAGGGCTTACAGATAGCACAGGACTCTACCAACAAACCAATACCGAACACTGCACCGTGTCAGCCCAACATCCACCTAAATGGCCCATATGACACTCAACATCCAGGGGCTGGGTCACCCTATCAAACGCAAGAGAATGCTTAACAGCATGCAAGAGCTCCAAGGAGATATAGTGTATCTCCAGGAAACCCATTAATGGGAAGTAGAATCGAGGAAACTCGATTCTGCCACGGGGATGGGCGGGAACAGCAATCCATTTGTCGCATCATAGAAAAAGGGGTGTATCCATCAACAAACAGGTCCCATTCCAGATTCAACATACATGCGCAGACAAGGAGGGCAGGTACATACTAGCTCAGGGTCTTCTCCACCAACACCCCATCACATTGCTGAACATGTACGCCCCTACCATGGATACCCCATCCTTTTTCATTCGCATATTCGCGGAATGTGCACGATTCATGGGTAATATTACTTTAATAGGAGGAGACCTCAACATAGCCCTTGATCCAATCCTTGATCGCCAATGCACAGCCCTAGGGACCCCGACCACTCCAAAGAAGCAGGCAGCCCTCCAAACACTAATGAACGATCTCCCCTTAACTGATATTTAGAGAAGCACACATGGGCGGAATCAGGATTTCACCTTCTAATCACACCCACATGGCAGTTACTCCCGCCTAGACTACTGGCTAGCCACAGCCAACATAATAGTCCACCTGGTCACAGAATGCGTGATCCTCCCAACCACCCTGTCTGACCACGCTCCGGTCCTACTGCGGATTACTCTACCGGAAACAGCGGACAGACCGACTCCATGGCGACTAAACTTACACATGCTCCAATAACCAGACCTCATAGAGCAACTTGCATATGATGCAGAAAGGTTTTGGGGACTCAACCTAGTGCGGGACAATACAGCCTACACGTGCTGGGCACATTTAAAGCCTTTATTTGGGGACAATGCATATCGCAATGGGGGAATAATCGTAAATCGTGGGGGGGGGGAGAAGCCTGACTAACGGCAGAACTGGCGAGGGTGGAGAGGTGCCACAAAGAATCAAGGAATAAGCAGGTAAGACCTGAAATGAATAAATTGAGGGCAACAATTAGACAGGTAACTGCGGACCGGGCCCAGGAGTCGTATACTAGCTGGTCGCAAATATACTACTCAGAGAGTGACAAGCCGCTGAGGCTAATGGCCCTGGCCCTAAAGCAGACACAAGCTGCGCAAACCATAGTCGCAATAAGGGCAACCTTACGGCTGGCGATGACCGAAACAATGCCCGATTTGCAGAATTCTATCAGGACCTGTATACATCATCAGGCACTAGTACAGCCCAGGACATCGAATCTTTCTTAGATTCCATAGTGATCCCTAAGATTCCAGCAGAACACAGAGCAACCATAAAAACCTGCATTGCAGCGACATGAATAGCAAGCGCTATAGCCGCACTTGCCACAGGGAAAGCATCTGGTCCCGATGGGACCCCCATAGACTTATATAAACACATGGGAGAAGAACTGGCACCTAGGCTAGAGGAGGTATTCAATGAAGCAGTCCTCTGGGCCGACTCCCACAATATATGCTCGCTGCAAACATCATTGTATTTCACAAAGGCAGGAGGGACCCCAAACTATGCAGCTCCTACCGGCGCATTTCTTTGATAAATGCAGACGTGCAGATTCTAGCTAAGTGCCTGGCCCGGCGCATTGAAAATAGCCTCCCACACATAATCCATAAAGACCAAACGGGATTTATCTGCAACAGGCACTCAAGCGATAACATCAGACGACTGATGCATATGATAGCGGGGAGAGGGATATAGAATACATACCAACAATGGATGCAGAAAAGGCCTTCAATAAGGTACAGTGGGAGTTTACCTTTCGGGTCCTGCCCCAATACGTCTTTCGCCCACATCTGGTCCAACTGATAAAACTGCTCTACACGGGCCCAACCACAGCTGTGGTTATTAACAGCATTACCACCCCGTCGCTCGACCTACAATCAGGCACCCGCCAGGGGTGCCCACTATCGCCCCTTCTCGATGCCCTCTCTATTGAGCCAGTCGCAATCAAACGTCGTGCTGACGATCGCTGGGTGGGCATTTTGCAGGGTGGGGAGGACACCACATATCCCTCTATGCAGACAACATGCTACTGTACATAAGCAAGATACCCACATGTCTGCCACACATCTAAGCGATTTTGCTAGAGATTGGCCCGATGACCAGGTATAAGATCAATTAGAGCAAGTCTGAGGTTATGCCACTTAGACAAGACATCCCGTGGGACCCCAGGGGCGCTGCCCCATCCACATTGCAAATAACACACATTAAATATCTAGGCATTAATATAAGCGCCTCACTAGACAACCTCTGGGACCTAAATTACCCACAGACTATCCAGGGCATCTGCCGAGACCTACGGCGATGGGACACTTTGGCCCTATGATATAATATGGCATTAATAACATGCCTATACACAAGTGCCCGACAGGGAGGATAAACGCATTAAAAATTAATTAATACCCCAAACTAATTTACATCGCCGTGATGATTCCAGTTAGCCTGACACCCAAAGCAATGAAGGAACTAAAAAGTGCAATCGCCAAGTTTATTTGGAAAGGGAAGAAGGCAAAAATCCGCCTCTCAATATTACAGGCAGGTAAGACGAATGGCAGACTCGCGGCACCATCCCTGAGATCCTACCATCAAGCGGCCCAGGTCTGCTGGATGAAAAGATGACTGGACGCGACCAACGACTCCAGCTGGAGGGCAATGGAAGTAGCTCTCCTGAAACCATTGTCTCCAATCGAAACCATGGCCATTTCCCTGAATAAGCTCCCGCCCTTGATAAAAAGACATCCGATTCCAGGGCCTACAATCTCTCAATAGCACAAACTGAGGGCCGCACAGGGGGTCCCAACTCAGAACGCACCATTGTGGTCCATCCTCCGGGCAATACTCGCTTACGGGCTAACAAAGACAATATAAACAAGACCGTGATTGGGAGAACAGCAGGCTGATGGACATTTGCGAGGAAGAGATACTCCTGAATGTCTAAGCGGCACGCACCAAGTTGGGTCTTGACCAGAGGGATTGGCTCACTTACCTTACGATACAAACCACGGTACACTCCCACACGTCGCTAGACTCACGTCTCCTGATCCCGGCCCCATGTGAGAAGGAGATGGAACACCTAGAGTCCTTCCCGCGTCTTCGCATCTTCTATCACATGGTGATACCCAATAACCTGGGGCAGAAACCACATGCTAGCAACATGGTCTGAAGACCTAAGGGCCCAAATTGGCATACCTGACATCCTCAAATATTATGCAGCTATACCATTAACTTCTGTGAATCTAAAGAATAGAGAAATCGAATACAAAATTCTGCAACGATTGTACTACACCCCAACTAAACTACATATAATGGGGCTTGCCCAATCCGACGAGTGTTGGTGGGGCTGCAGTGCTACAGGCACAATGGGACATACATTATGGCAATTCCCCGATATCACCTACTATTGGCGGAGTGTGCATGAGCAAATAGAAGGCATTGAAGGGGCTGATATCGCATTGACACCCAAGGTTATGGTACTGAGCGCGGACTCAGAAAATTGGCACAAAGACACTCTAGTCCGCAGACTCATAGGACTCATCGTGTTAACGGCTAGAAAACTCCTCGTCATCCGGTGGAAAGCTAAAGCTCCACCTTCGACTGCTGAACGGGGGGCACTTCTCTCTAAAACATGCAGATTGGAAGGATCAGCTTATACCAGACAGGCGACACACAACCCGTATATATAGAGTGAAGGGGGGAGGGGCTGCGGGACGTTCAAAGAGATGGTAATGCTATGATAATAAACAAGGCAGCAAATAAGAATAATGGTAGAGACATCAAGCACATTAAGCACGAGGCAGTATGAGTTTGGTCGTAGATGAGCACTCTCACGGTTTAGGAGGGTAGAGTTGGGGGAAGTTGATCCAAGGTTCAGAGGGGGGAATGTTGAGAAGAGGGGAATCTGACTTCAGCATGCCGAGAAATGTAATGCAGCAACAGTTTCATTGTGCAAATACGTGGTGTGCAATTTCTTCTCAACAGTACTGTTACACAAATGTAATAAATAGAATACAACCAGGCCTCCAGATAAGGTGCATCCCAGCATTTTACACATGAAAATCGTGTAAATACGACAGCTTTATTATTTTCATGTGTACATTTACACACAATTTTAGAGCAGAGGGCAGTGCAAAGGTCAGGTTACTTGACAGAAACCAGAACGCTTCTTTTGATTTGTATCTACATGGATGTAATTGCATTCCATGCAGAAAAGCCTCCGAAACGGAATGCATTTCTCTGAAGACCTTAAAAAAAGAAACTGCACTCTGTAATGTAATAAAAGCAATGGTTTCTTTCTATTCAGCTTCTGTTGTGTTGATGTTAGTGGAGCAAACAGAAGCACTGTGCATATATTTTTTCCTAGCATTTTAGGATTGTATAATTAATAAGATGGAAAACTAAGTTGCAATTGAGAATTAATCTGTTCTAACAAATTATTATTTTTTTCCCAGTGAAAGCAAACCAGTATCGTACAATTCTATTTATCAGAGTTCCTGTTCTGTGTACATAATCATGCGGAGGCAGATCATTTTTACACTTATAATTTAATTTACGCTCCAATTATAAAAACAGTGTGTAAAATGATGAGTATACACTGTCTAGTTTACATCCATTCAACATTGCAGTAAATGGAGTACATTAATATAAATGGTCAGTGGCAGCAGAGTCTTTGCTCAAGGGTGAGTGATGTCATTACACCAATCACAGGTGTTCTAGCCTCTCAAATCTTCAAGACTATAATTAAAACATCCAAAACCTGACTCTACAGGAAGTGCAAGTGCTGTTCAAAAACAAACAAATGAAAGTTACATTTGTAATAGAACTAGAAACTCAGCAAAACCTATCCCTGTGATAATCAAACAGGTATTTAACTTTATGTAACACTTCATACATGGTTCGTCCAACATCTAGGCATTATTATACCTCAGTCGATACTTAGCTTACCGACCTCTGAAGGATGTTAGCCAATAAGATAGCTAAGCCGGTTGAGCACTTGTTGCTGCGATCTGTGCGTGATCTGTAGGTTGCAGGTATGAACCCTGGCAAGACCAACTTAGCTTTTCATCCTTTCAACGTGGATAAAGCAGTACCGAATTTGGTTTGGTGATAATCGTGATAAATATGTTCTATGTACAGCGCTTTGCCAAAAGCGCTACATAAATAACCATTTGATCATGAGATAGAATTTAGCCTGGAGTCCTTGCCTCTTCGCATTGCTGTGCTGTATCATCACATTGGCATACCATTAGGTAGTAATAGCTCCAGGAAATGAGGACTTTCATTAAACATCAAAAGACAATTCTGCTATCGAACCTCAAAACACACAATACAATTCATGTTTGCTTTATTATGTAAATTATGTATTATTAGCGGAGCTGACTGCGGATACGACTGCATTCTGAGGCAGTCACTGGCTGGAGTCTCTCTACAGTTTCTTCTGTTTTACTGGGCGGACCGTTGAACCCTGAACCCTTGCAAAGCACCAGCTCTCCGCAGAGCTGACTGCTGATACGACTGCAGTCTAAGGCAGTTTATAGCAGCGTCAGCCGAGGTGGCGAGGAGAGAGGCTAAAACTGGAGCAGATAAAACTTCTGGACCACACTTCAGAAGTGGCAATTTACGGCAACCCCGCGCCAGTGAACCAGACACTTGTGGTAAGAGCAACAAGGGTAGCATGCAGAACCATCCTGCGGAATCACCGACTGCAGGTAGGAAAAGTCGCCTAAACTCACATACAGCGCTCACCGCAGGGAAAACAGCATCTAGACCATTGGAATACCCACGAACGGGAGACACAAATGGCAGTCTGTCTCGATCAAGTAAGACAGACGACACACCAGATAACGCATTTGCGCCTATGCCATTTACCCCCATTAAGGACTCTCCATCGGCCACAGAGGGTGAGTTAAAGAGACAAGAAGCGGTGTCATTTGAAACCATAAAAAGAACAACTGTGGCTCTGGGCTCCGACCTTGTAGAAAGGTTAGCCATTCGGGATAAGCATAAACCAATCCCCTTCAGCGACTTATCACAATATGGACTTTTGAACACAGATCTAACAAATCCCTCCATAGCGCCCCAGCCACACCCTGACGTCATTGAAACATCGAAATCTCCACTTAATGCAGAGCAACAACAACCCGCAGCCCACGTTCACACAGCTCTCTTACCGCGTGCCCCCGGAGGGGAGTTCCGGGAGGATGAGCCGGGGACTGAGGCTTCTGTGGCGGGGAACCGCGGTGCAGCTGTGCAGGCGGAGGACAGCAGCGCGGAGGAGCCCACGCCCCGCTGGTCCAACGGGGTTGTGGGTGACTCATGCCCGACGACTGCTGCAGGGGGCAGGGAGCAGCCCAATGGGGACTTGGAGTCCCAGGGGGCATCGCGGCTGGACCGTCAAGTGGTCGCCGTGATGGTGCATAGAGTGTAGAGCCCGGGCTGTCCTCTCTCACTGTTGGGGGCAGACTCAGTGCCGCAGATGCCGCCCGTCCCCCCATGGGGCCAGGCAGCGGGAGGAGGCGGGCAGGAGCCGGGGGGAGTGTGGGCTCGTGGCTGCCAGTTGCAGGAGACGCAGGAGTCGGCATCAGAAACAAAAGACCAAGATCAAGTTAATACAAACAAGGAAACCAACTTGAAGAAACGTCCACAAAGTCAGATTAATGCTGGCCTATTTCTTCACATGCAAACCCAAGCAATGTGTGGACAGTAGAACAGAATTAACAGACTTAGAAATCCTGGAAGCTGTACTAGAATGTCAACCGCTGTACAACCGCGGAGAGGCCCAGTCTTCATTGGCTGATCACAAAGAAGGCCAATTCAAAGGATCTAGAGCATGTGACCCCACGAACCAAGAAATGCCCAAGCATGTGGAGGAGGAGGTCTTCTCCCTTCGGACCGCAGGAAAAGAGGAAGTGCAACCAGAAGAAAATGCAACATTAAATCATGCTGCAAGAAGTTCTGTCGAAGATCCCATACCAACAACACAGGAGATTCCGGTCCATCCAACGGTAATACAGATCCCAGACAGCCCGACACCACCACAACCTCCACAGCCTCATTCTGAGCAGGATGATTCTTTCATCTCTGTGAGTTTCAATACTAAAGATCCACTAACATACTTGCAAAATAACCAAGCTAATTTAATAGATAGCCGGAAGAGCCGCCAGCTAAAGATCGAAAAGTTAACAACTGGGTAGAGTCAAGGTTAAGGAAAAGAAGTGCAGACCAATTGGGAAAGAACCTACCAAGCTTTGACATGCACTCAAAACAAGAACAGGGACAGGGACAGTTTAACTAACAAAGAGGTTCTAAAGCCAACAGAAAGGAAATCGACACAAACCAAAGACTGTCGTTGGACCTAACAACCAAGAGAAATCCGCGAAGATCTCAGTCAGGTCGACAACCAAAAACACCATCTCCAACTAAAATACACACTCAGGCTTCACCTACGTCCAAAGATACTGCAACAAAAAAGCCTGACATCTTCTTGATTATGTCAGCCATTACCATCGCGCTGACCCCATTCACAAAACTATATGAATCAATCCACAAGACTTTAAAGGATCATACATCTATTCAGGCTATGATCCATACAAAGCTAATACATTTAGAAGGTTATGTCACAGGGATGGATGAGAGATCTAAAATTACAAGGACAATCCACACCAATCCAACAACGACCGGCAGCTCCCGAAACAACCAAGTAAGATGTTGGGACAAATACATCTACAAGTCTGCAGGGAAATGAGGAATCCATTTGGGATCCCCATGCGCAACGTCTGATCAATCAAACCGATTCTTATCAACTCCGCCGGGCCACCATGAATACAGCGAGAGGAAATGATAAAAATACAAATGCCAGTAACGAATCAGCCGTAAGCTCGAAAGAGGTGGTACTGGTTATTGACGACGAAACAAAAGGTGTAGAAGATAAAGGCGAAAATCACAAAACGAATCAAACATACTCCTTATTTGCGAACCCCCAACATAGCGGGGTAAAATCGACAAATACTGGGCAAACAAAATCCCTTTGAGTACAGTACAACAAGCTGAATCCAAAAAGTGTATAGGAAAAACCATTACATAGAACATATCAGACAAATTGGGCCTTGAGTGAACATCGATTTATATAGAAAATCCCAGGAAACAACGACCATGAAAGAGCAATTGTCAAGAACAAAAACCAAGGAAGGCATCCTAAAGAATGAGGATTTAATGAATCTGAGCCAACATTTGAATGTAGCGTTCCCTACTCCAGACTCTTCGGACTCCAGCAAATCGCTACGACGACAAACTAAAGCAACTCTACCATGGCCTAACACTGTAATAAGTTTAACAGATGACGAAAATGAAGCCACTCCAGCGTTCCTCACAATAGAAGAACGACACAATAAAACAATCCAGAGACATAGAGACTCCACAGAGAACGAACAAGATCCCTCAGAAACAAGGAATCCGTTGAGAAGGAAAGATGACCCAGGGAAACCACCAAATCCAGGTTGAAGTTTTGAATTAAAAGATAGACCTAAAACGTGCAAAAGACGAAACATAAAAGAACAAGCAAAGACGGAACCAAAGAAATCGAGGAAAACATCGCACCACGAGACAAGTCGAGAATCGAGACCAAATAAACTTCATTACAAAACAAAGACAGAGATATACCAACGGTTCCCGTCGGTGAAAGAAAATCTCAATGGCTTTTTAAGCTAGAACAGATCTTTGAGAATAAAGACGAAGTGATCCTTAACAGACGTTCAGTGTTATCTCTTTTTCAGTTAGTTTTGAGACTATGAAAAATTTCAACAAGGGACTTACTAATCGTAAATCCAAACCATAGAAATTGGCTAAGCCCTTTGTCTCCTCCATATAACTTCGCCAACGGTCAAGGACCTCTTAAAACAGGAAATTAAAGCCTTGCTGAAATTGGGCTACAATCTAATGGAACCAAGGAGAAAAGACCTCGACAAGCAGGAACAAAAGCAAAAGCTCTATAGAAAAAGGTCCCAGCAAAAGGAACAAGTAGAACAGAGAAATTCATTTTAAAAATCAAGTGGATTCACCTCGAAGACCAGCTACGAGGACAGAGACTGCCAAAGCTGAAGACACACCAAAAAATCAAACAACCGTTAAAAAAATAGATAAAAAGGAAACGGAAAACAACAAGATATTGACTAGAAGAACACCAGAAAAGTTACACCAACAGAAATATAGAAGGGGCTCCAACAATTTAGTAACAAAAAGGACAATCACGCAGGACATAAACAGCAAAAGGGAGGAACCAGCTAATACTTTGAAATAGATGACCCAAGGCTTATAGTCATGATTACCTAAAGCATGATCAACAAAGCAAGAAAAATAGCAATCCAAGCTCGTCAATAACATCGCCCCGACGAGCTACAACCAATGAAATACATGAAATAAGAGGCCTGTCGCGGACCAATAACTGCAGACTCTGCCTTCAGGAAAATAAAAAAGAAACAATACGTTACCTACTCCTAAATTGCAATGGAACAAGGAAGATGGACGTTATACATGAAACATCTTTTGCTAAATCCTCTTCTAGACAACGAAGAAGTCTGGTGGTCCAGAATGATGAACTGTGATAAGACAACTTGGTTATTGGCAACCTTCAAAATCCTACAACAAATAACTGCAACACTGAATAGTTTAAATGTACCATCGCCCTACGCATTTTGGCCTCGAGACTAGAAGTGACTGAAACAACAGAGCTTTTCTTGCCATTCAACCAAAGACTAAAAACTGAAACTAGTGAGACTGATTGAGGGTCTACAAAAGGGACTAAATAAGATTTTCAGTTATAAAAGGACTAAATAAGACTTTCAATTGACAATACTGATGATGTCTACTTATGTAAAAATAATTTTTCTTATGGTTATATACAAAAATAAATAATAAAAATGAAAAGATTATGTAATTGGGTAGGTTTCTGTGTTTCCCACATCTAAATATATACAGGAGAGATCAAATGGCCAGACCTTAGAGAAATAATGAAAGGTGTATTCTGTCACAATGCAGAAAGCTGCCGCATATTCATGATTTCCATACAGTTTTTGCACAGGTCGGCTGGATGTCACATACATTTTACTCTCTTGAAATCAAATTTACTCTCAATATTTAAAAATAGGGAGTAAAATACCCCCCCCCCCTCAAAATCTTATCTGGTGCACTGAATACAACAACAACACAGAAGAACAAGTTACTTTCTTACCTGGTAACGTTCTTTCGATGGGATGGTCCGACGACGTATTCCATATCTATAACATGTAATCACCACAGCTGTGCTGCTTCGGAAACTTTTTTTGCCGTCTGCGTCCTGCGTCGATGACGTCGATGCGCCGTCGTCGAGGACCTCCCCCGACGTCCGACGTCATCCGATGTGATAAGTAGGACGCACGACGGCCGTAGCCTCAGTTGTAGTTTTTTCCCCCAGAACGTGTGACATTAGTCAACTGCCAGTCAGACACAAAGCCTTGCGGAACGTAAGCTGCAATCGCAAAAGAAATTCTGCAGCGGGGAAGGCAGGGTGGGAGCGATATGGAATACGTTGTCAGACCATCCCATCGAAAGAACGTTACCAGGTAAGAAAGTAACTTGTTCTTCGAGGGGATTGGGTCCTCCGACGTATTCCATATCTATGACAGACTCCCAAAGCAGTACCAGAGCAAGGAGGAGGGAAAGAATTTAGAATCAAAATTTAGAATAGCCAATCAAATAGCAGAGCAAAGGGCCGCCTTGTCAAAGGCCAGATCCTGTCCTTGGATGGAATCGAGGGAATAGTGACGTACAAATGTATGGAACACCCTGCTGCAGGGCAGTAGATGCAGCCATACCCCTGGTAGAATGGGCCCGCAAGCCAGCCGGTGGGTCCTTACCCGCAAAGCGGTAACACTCCGAGATGGCCAAAATAATCCAGCGAGACAAAGTCTGTTTCGTCACAGCTTGCCCCAAACGCTTTCCAGCATAACCAATAAAGAGTTGATCGTCCACTCTGACCCGGGACATGCGTGAAACATAAAAGCTTAAAGCTCTCCTAGGATCAAGCCTATGGAGCCTCTCCTCTTCCTTACCAGGATGCGGAGGAGGATAGAATGCCAGAAGAACAACCTTCTGGGCCAAATGAAATTCCGTCACTACCTTCGGAAGAAAAGAAGGACGAACTCTAAGGACAACCCTGTCCTTGTGAAATACAGTGAAGGGTGGCTTAACTGAAAGTGCCTGTAACTCACTCACTCTGCGAGCGGAAGTAACCGCAACTAAAAACACAGCCTCAAAGGGCAAGAATGTAAAGGCTCAAACGGAGCACCCATAAGAAACTTAAGAACAAGGTTTAAATCCCAACCGGGCACCAGGAAAGGTGACGGAGGGAACACATTAGTGAGCCCTTTCAGAAACTGTGAAATCAAAGGGATTTGAAAGTAAGAACACACTTCAGACGAGCGCTTAAAGATGGACAGCGCCGCCAGGTAACCTTTAATGGTACCCACTTGCAAGCCCCTGTGGGCCAAAGAAAGTAAAAAGGACAGAACCATGGGGATGTCACATGCAAAAGGATCCACATTCTGAACTCTGCACCAGTCGCAGAACTTACGCCAACGGCAACGGTACAGAGACTTTGTTGCTGGCCTTCGGGCCGAAAGCAAAACCTCCATCACGTCTTCAGGGAGGTCCCAATCCTAATACCTCAACCTTTCAGAAGCCAAGCGTGAAGGTTGAGGGATCTGACCTCTGGATGGAGAACCTGACCCCCCTCCCGTGAGAGCAGATCGGCTCGGTAGGGAAGACGACATGGAGGGCAGATGGACAAATCGAGAAGGTCCGGGTACCACGTCCTCCGAGCCCACGCCGGAGCAATGAGGATCATCCGGGAACCGAACTTCTGTAACCTCCGCAGCACTTGCGGGATGACGGGGACTGGAGGAAACGCGTACAGCAGCGGGAATGACCACTCCACCGCAAACGCGTCTCCTAAGGCTCCTTTTGAAGGAAATTCCCACGAGCAAAACCTTTCGCACTTCCGGTTGACACTGGAGGCGAAGAGATCCACTTGAGGGGTCCCCCAAAGGGCGAAGATCTCCAGGAGAATCTCCTGAGCCAACTCCCACTTGTGAGAGATCGTGCTCTGCCTGCTCAGAGCGTCCGTCGTCACGTTTTCGTCTCCGGCCAGATGAACTGCCGAGATCGAAACTTCCTGCTGGATGGCCCAGAACTCGAGCTGCATCGCCTCCCTGCACAGAGGAAGTGACCCTGCCCCCCCCTTTTTGTTGAGGTAGTGCATGGCCACTGTGTTGTTCGCCAGGATCAGGACACTCTTTCCTCGCACAGTCGGCATAAAAACCTTCAGGGCTAGCCTGACGGCCCTCAGCTCCAACAGATTGATATGGAGTCTGGACTCCGACGGAGACCAACGACCGCTGACTGTCAGCCCGTTGGCATGAGCTCCCCATCCCGTGAGGGATGCATCCGTCACGATCGTCACCTCCGGCCAGGGAAGCCAAAATGGAGCCCCCTTCATCAAGTTGCCTTCGACGGCCCACCACAGAAGGTCCCGGGCGACCGAAGGCGGCACCTGAAATGGGTCCGACATCCTGCCGGAGGACTGAGACCATTGCGCCTTGAGTGCCCACTGCAAAGATCTCATCCGCAGGCGAGCCTCTGGCACCAGAAGAATGCAGGATGCCATGAGGCCGAGCAACCTCAAGAACTCGAACGCTGGGAGCATCTGGGCATGTTGAAACTTGTGCACCATCTGCTGAATCTGAAGAGCCCTCACCTGGGGAGGAAAACACTGCCCCAGGGAAGTGTCGAGCACTGCTCCGATGTACTGGAGCCGCTGTGTTGGCGTCAAATGGGACTTCTTTAAATTGAGGGAGAAGCCCAGCCTGTGAAGGGAGTGGCAGGGGACGGACAGATGATCCAGGACTTGCTCGCGAGAGCTCCCCCTGATCAACCAATCGTCCAGGTAGGGGTAGACGTGAATCCCCCCCTTGCCTGAGATGCGCTGCCACCACCACCATGAGCTTGGTGAAAACCCTCGGGCGGAGGTCAATCCGAACGGCAGGACTCGAAAATGAAAGTACGAGTTGCCAACCGCGAACCTCAGGTACTTCTTGTGCTTGGGATGGATCGGCACATGGAAGTAAGCATCCTTGAGGTCGAGTGACGCCAACCAGTCCTGAAGCTGAAGGGCCTGGAGGACTTGAGAGAGAGTTACCATCTTGAACTTGTCCTTCCTGAGGAGTTTGTTCAAACCGCGCAAGTCCATGATGGGTCTCAATCCCCCGTCTTTCTTCTAAATCAAAAAATAAGGGGAATACCATCCCATGTTCCTCTCCGCTACAGGCACCAGCTCTATGGCGCCTTTCTCCAGCAGGGCTTGAATTTCCTGCGCAAGGAGCGGATCCGGACTCTGCAAAGAGAGGTTCCCCGGTGGATTGTCGCGAGGCCTGTGCCGAAAAGGAAGACAGTAGCTGTGGGTTATGATCTCCAGAACCCACACATCTGAAGTAATGGCTCGCCACTCTACAAGATGCTGCGCCAGCCTTCCCCCAACCGGCGAACCATGGGACATGGCCTCATGACTGAGTGGGAGCGGCTGCGGCGTTACCTGAGGGCAAAGAGGCAACTGCCCGAGCGGCCTTGCCACCACGGGTACCCTGTCGTCCACCTCTGGTACCCCTGCGTTGGCCTCCGACTGCTGCTGCTCTTCTCGCTTTACTGAAGGACGAGTAATAGCGAAAGGAACCACCCCTCCACTGCTTTCCCCTAGGACAAAAAGGCGGAGGTTGGCGAACTGCAGCGCCCAACGACTTTGCTGCAGCTTTTGAGGTCTGCAACCTCTCAAGGCTCTCGTCAGCCTTGCTGCCAAAAAGGTGTTCACCGTCAAAGGGCATGTTGAGGAGCCGGGACTGCACATCAGGAGCAAACCCCAACTTCCGCAACCACGCAAACCTGCGTATCACGGTGCTCGCCGCCATGGACCTACTGACGCATTCAGCTAAGTCCAAACCCGACTGAACGGACTCACACATGGTATCCTTACCATCCTGGACCATAGCAAGGAAACCATCCCATTCGTCCCCTTCGGGAATATGTTCAGCCGCTAACGCAACACAGTTCCACAGAGTGTGTGTGAAACGAGACAAGGCACAAATGGAGTTGGCCACCTGAAGCGCCATACCACCAGAAGAAAACACTTTCTTCGCCCAGCCATCAAAACGTTTGTCGTCCCTATCAGGAGGGATGGTAGGGTACGACGCCTGCTTTGCCGGGGCCGTGGCTGCCTGCACCACCAAACTCTCCGGAGTGGGGTGCCTGGTTAAGTAGCAGAGGTCGCTACTGGCTGGACGGTATTTTCGCGACAAGGATCTGCCCACCGCCGGGAGACTCTCCGGAGCAGTCCAAGCCGCCGCCACCCTTCTCTGTAAAGCCATATGGAACGGCAGTACCGGGTCAGTTGGGGGACCAACATCAAGGATGTCCGTTAGATCATCCTGCACAAACTCCCCTGGGGGAGCAGACCATCCCAAGTACTCAGAAACCCTAGCCATAAGGTGCCGGTACGAGGAATCGGCATGAGAGCCAGGCTCAGGCCTACAAAACTCCACCTTCGGAGAGGTGTCCAGTCCACTGGCATCATGCAGTGACTGCCTCAAATCGTCAAACTGACTATGGCCCGAGACAATTTCATCTGGAACCTGACTAGGAACCAGGCCATCAGAATCCTCATCCGCCTCTGAAATATATTCCAGGTGGCGAAAACCAGAGCCTTCCTAGGGGGTTCCCCCGTGCCACGGGGTACCTCCGACACGAAAGGCGTCAATGGCGTCGAGCGAATCGGCGCCGGCGTCAAGAGAACAGGCATCGGCGCCGAGATGATCGGCGTCGACACCGAGGAAATCGGCGTCGACGTCAGATGCAGCGCCGCCAGCATCAGCGGCGTCGACACAGCCCTCGAAGCCGGAGCCCCGAGCGTCTCCTTCGACGACCTGAGCGTCGACGGCTTCAATGACTTCCTCGAAGCCGGAGCCTCGAGAAAGCCTGTCGACGCCCTCGACGCCTCAGACGTCGATGTCTTCCTCGAAGACCTCACAAGTGCACACGGTCTCGAATGCGTTGAGGACCGGGACCTGGAACGGGTACGTCGAGAACAAGTCTCCTTGTCCGAACGGGACTTCTCCCGTGACTCGTGCCGACCACTCTTGCGAGCGGTGTCTCTCGACCTCTCACGACCGACCCCACTCGGGGGCGCGGACGGCTTAGTACCCTGCGACTCGAGAATCGCCAGCATTTTCTTCCCAAAGGAAGCCCATTCCTCCGGCGTCGCACGGCTGGTGGGGTAAGCGACGTGCCGGGCAGAGTCCTCCGAAGAGGACATGGAAGACGACCGGTGTCAGCGCTTCCGAGAATGCCTCGAAGAGGCTGAGGAGTGTCGAGACCGACTCCTAGAAGGAGACCCATGAGACTTCCGACGATGACGCGGAGTGTCACCTCTCGAATCATCCGTCGAAAGCCCCGCAGACTTCGACTTCCGGGGCTTGGACACCTGACTTACCGACAACTTCTTCTTACGTTCGCGTAAGGCTTTGGACGTGAGCGACTGGCAATCGATACAGTCATCCGTGTCGTGGGCCTCCCCGAGGCACCAGAGGCAGGCGTCATGGGAGTCTGTCACCGACATCTTGGACCCACACTCCCCACACTTCTTGAAGTCCGGACGCGGGGTCGAAGACGAAGTAGAAGACATCTTCACACAAAGGATTTTCACAAAAACGAACAGGTTTGAAGAACCGGGAAGAACAGAACTCCAAAGAGTCGAGGCGTTAACCGAGATTCACGAAGCAACACGTTCGCGGAAAAAACGGAACTGAGGCTACGGCCGTCGTGCGTTCTACGTATCACATCGAATGACGTCGGACGTCGGTGGAGGTCCTCGACGACGGCACATCGACGTCAACAACGCAGGACGCAGACGGCGAAAAAAGTTTCCGAAGCAGCACAGCTGTGGTGATTACATGTCATAGATATGGAATACGTCGGAGGACCCAATCCCCTCGAAGTGCCAGTTTACTTCTCATCGTCAAGTCTGTCAGATAGAGCTGAGCTTCTGAATAAGTTGATATACCCTTCAAGATTGGTGAGGAGTCATCTGTAACAATTTATTATTTGTCAAATGCTGGAGCTAAGAGCAGTCTCCTATTTAATCAGGCTCGAACAGCCAAACAGAAAAAAATCATTTAAGCATTATTCTATGATTTTATGTTGGAAGAGCTCTATAAAGAGGCAAAGATGCTGCTTTTCTGGAAAGATTTGTGACAGAAATCTGTTGTAATGTCTCCAGTTTTTCTGAGGAAATCACAAAAAATGTGTCTTTAACCTTATAGTGATAATAGAAACTGATTTCTAATACAAACCAATGTAGGAAAACACAGGCACCAAAGAAAAACAAAATGCATGGAAAAGACATGAAGACCAAAAGAAGTTGTCATGGAGTGGGAGGGGTTTGGGCGGGGTTTGGGCACCTATTTTAAATTAAACAAAAAGGAAAAATGCAAAGAATTGGCAAAAAACAAGGTTGAAAAAAAACATTTCATACTATTTCATCAGAATGACCATTTAATCATTCAAACATAGAACATGTTTTGTGGGTCCGCTTGTAGTGTCTAATGCACGAAGGTAGGTTGGTAGCTGTTACCTGGTCGTTGGTAAACAGGATGAGTTGATTGACAACATTGATTACATTTGGCATTCCAATGTTATATTTAGGTAAAATATGTCGGGTAATTTTCAGAATTGTGAAACTAGTTTGTTGATTAGTTACATAAGGATGACATTGCAAATATTGCCTTCCCTATTGTTATTGATAAACACAACCCATGCAAATCACTATGATGGCGGCCTGCGGCCAGGTTTGTGCATTGAGGGGAATAGTTATACATCAAATGTGGATGTTTAAGTCACTAGAATTCGATTTTCAACTAATGCGAATAATACTGCCTCTATGCTCCCATTATAGATTTCCACCAGATTAGCATATAATGGGTTGAACAGTGCAATATGGCTGCATCAGACATATAAAATAATCACATACTTAACGACAGACCTGAATCTGGATTGAAGGTGCTTCCAAAGCTCTGTACACCATTGGAAGAACATCGTTTTTTATTTCATCTGAAGGTGTTTTGGTGAGTAGCAAATCCATTTTTTGAAGAAAAATCAATAAAATCTGAATATAAAACAAAACAGAGTTAATACAAGATGATCATATACAATATTGTTTTGCACTATGCCTTTTCTTTTATAACTGATATCAAACATGACATTTTCTTGAGCACACAGTTTAAAATTAATTTAGACTCACCATGTTGCTTGCCTGAAAGCATGAAAAATAGGAAAAAAAAAATTTGACATATTTTCACACAAATTCTAAGAAACTACAATCCTTCCATTACAAAAAGCAGATTCAGCATTGCATTTGATTCATAGCAACCACCACATTGAGTCAACAAAAGGAAACAAACATTCGTTTAGCAAAGTTGTGCCTCCCTCTTCTGGTATAGAAGTTAAATAGAAGATTGGCATTGCTTTCAGCAATTGTCTGAACAAAATAATTTGAACAATTCTATTTTCAGGTGAAAATAATTTTTACTCATGGGTGCTGAAATACATTCGCCCACAGTAATTACATTTAAAAGAAAATAAAGTCCCAAAGTAGTAGTACATGAAATACTGAGCTTTGCTTACACACTAATAGCTAAACCTGGAAGTTGCAGATGAAACGTCAAGGCTTCTTGATAATGTGGCTTGTTTAGCACCATAGAAAGCAATTCTATTTCTTTCTTACAGCTTGCAGGAATGACATAGAAGCTATTTTATGCGGTTTCCAAATGTAACTGTCTGCAACGTTCACTTTGGAGTAACATAACTCCTAACATTGAGGTCGATGCCTGAAAAAATCAAATGCTACAGATGTAAGTAACTCTGAAGTTTATTGGCTACATAAATACACATGAGTAGTACTGGGTATTGAGCCCATCAGTCAAGTTAAATGGCCTTGATTTCTGATTTAAGGTAAGCAAGGGTTTGCTGAAAGTATTGCCTTTGGTGACCTGTCCCAGACTGTTGCTGCAAGCATGGCAAACCATTCGGCTTACTAGAACTTGCCTGGTGCTTCTCAAGAAACAGGCATTTTGAGACAGGAAAATGACGGTAAACCGTGGCAACATGGCAGGCGAACCTGAATTGAATACAATCTGAATTGAGTATAATCTTCAGAAATAAGATATTTTCTTTTCCTACAGGTCAAGCATATTTGCATGTATTGGGATCTGTAGAGGCAAGTAGACCTGTATAAAGAGCACTGCAGATCACAGCTGCACCTACCAACAAATATCTATGTCTCCATGAAAGGAGTGGAGTAACCCTGCTCTGGACCCTAAATTGGAAAACACAGTTGCTACCTGCTGTGTTGACCAGTGGCTCTAGGGTCATGTGCTCATCGAAGATAAACCCCAGGTTTTCTACTTCCTTACATAAGGAGATTGAGAGATCCAACAAAGGAACAAAGGTGGAATTATCAGCTTCTGTAAACAAGTGCAATTATGTGCTACAAAAAGAATGAGCTCAGAACGTGTACCACTAAGCTGAAGATGGTAATACAGGCAGCCCTGATCCGAGTTGGAACACAGTGGTCAAGTAAACGGCTCCTGTGGTGCCTGAGTGCACCACCGAAAAAGGGCTGCGAGCAAGACCATCAGAATCGCTCTCCCAGGTGCTGACATACAGTGGTGCTGACTAGCAGAGCAGCGTAACCTCTCGCAGGTGACCGCAGTGGGGAGGGCGTTACCCGTCACAGCTGGGAAGCGAAGACCAAGTGGGCTTGGAAGTCTGGAAACGAGAGCTCCCGCCGCTAAAGTGAGGGGGCGGCGGCATTTAAGCTGGACTTCTGGGGGACCAGGTGAGGAGCAAGCCTGTGGGCCTCAGTAAGGCAGGGCCTGAGAGACGCACACCCCGATTGGGTGATCTATTGCCGGCGACATAGGAGTGGGCAGGAGCAGCGAAACTCCAGGCATTCCCTCCGGCAAGAGCGTGTGGGTGAGAGAGCACAGTCTGCCGGCTTCAGTTAAGAACAGGCTGGAGAGAAACTCAACCGGCTGAGAGTTTGATCCCTGGCTGCAAGAGGAAGGGAAGGTGCAGACTAGTACACCAACTCCACAAGGTGAGAGCGTGTGGGAAAGGGGGCTAACAAGCGGGCCACACAAGAAAGGACCCATCACGCAGTGGAACAAAGAAGAAACCCCAAAAGTGAAGAAGGGGCAAATCCCCACACAGGACTGCAAATAAGAGGTAACAGCCTAAGAGGGTCACCCTAAGACTAGACTGGTGTTGCAAGAGGAACACAGAGGCAGACACCACCATCATTGGTGCTCCATCACTGGGGCAAACACTCATTGACAGGAGTGCCTGATACAGTAGTCCGCCGCAGGAAGATCATTCGAAACAGACCCTCCAGGGGTCTAAATCAGCGAGGAGCCCTACTAACTTTTAATGCCAAGAAACTAGCCCAAGGAGGGGTCGGCCACTACGAAAACACTGTGGAGACAGCAGGAGGGAAGCATAAAACGGTGCTGGGAACAGGAGAGCAGGAGGAACTGCCAATCCACCCAAAGGAAATCGCAAGAAACACTAACAGGCCCAGATAGTGCCAACGCCATGGCGATGAGAAGGGAGAAGATGTTGCAATGTTTCCAGGATTTCCAAACCAAGATGACTGTGTCCCTGCAGGCACAATTCGTGGAGATGAAGGCTGATATGAAACAAGCCATAAAAGAAATAAGAAGGGACATAGCAAACTTGGGTGATCGCACGGAAGCCAACGAAAATACTATTCAGGAATTGGTGCACGACTCAAAAAGAATGAGGAACTACTGGAAAATCTATCGAGAATGACACAAAATTTAGAAATACAGCGAGAGGACCTGGAGAATCACTCCCGGAGGTCAAATATTAAGATCAAGGACATTCCGGAAGTCATTTTGGATAAGGACTTGGGTTAGTGCAAGATGCCCTCAGGGAAGTCCTGGGAGAAAGCCCAGACGTGCCGATCCCAATAGACCAAATACACAGTTTGGGACACAAGAGGAGTGAATCGGGCCCCATGGCAAAAAACATGCTTGCAAGCAATGACGAACTATAACCAGAAAGAAAATTATATTTGCAACACGTTCGGCGGGAACAATAAGAATGAACGAGATAGAGATTCTCCTTTTTCAGGACATGGCGCAATCCAGTAAGCAAAGAGCTATGGGTCCAGTAACTGAAGCCCTCATACAAAAAACAGTATAAGGGACATTTCCATTTGACTTCCTGTTCTCCTGAGAGGGCAGACCACACTGATTTATGAGATGTGAGGAGGGTCTGACCATATTACAACTGGAAGACCACAGTCAAGGGGGCATACCAAGCGAAAGCCGGGTCCCACCAACAAGGAAACCTAGGGAATGGATAAAGGTACTCCGATCAGACAGGAGAGAACAAGCCAAATGAGATATCCTCAACAAATGTTATAAACACCCATCGAAAGTGAAAGATGGATACGCTGCCTCGTCCGGGATCCTCACCCTCGAAGTAAAGATCTCAGGGAAGTAAATATGCACTATAAGCAGAAGTGTCTACAAAGTACGATACCAGTCGACAGAATACCAAAATACATATCAACTTGGACAGGACTGTGTGAAGAAGGGGCCTGCAGGCGTGGGGGGGTGGGGGAGTTTCGGGGGCACCTTAGGGACTTAGTAGGGGTTAGTTGCTCCCTACAATATCTCTGGGATAACCGGCAAGTCAATTCCGGGCACATGGATCTCCCGGATTTGTTAGGAACTTTGGCTCGCACCAGAACAGGGGGGGATGACAGGGGGCGGGAGGGAGTTGAGACCCAGACCCTCGCACACTCTAGGCTTGACAAAGGAGGGCGGCAAAAGAAAGCCTTCAGATAATATAGCATAAGTGGGACACAAGGAGGCAGACAAAAGCAGACGGTAGGGGGGGATGAGACATGGGACCGCACTTCTAATTTATAACGTGAGGGTGGTAAACTCCCTAGTCAAGAGAAAGAAACAAACAATAACTAGCGAAAGAACGCCCTGAGGTAATAGCCATCCAAGAAACCCATGAGGGAAAGGCTAAACTGAAACTGAGAGGGTACCCCACTCTATATAAATCTAATTTCGAGGGAAAAACAGGAAGGACCCTCGTAGCATTTAGGCAAACAAAACCATACCATCCCGGCCACTAAAGGGGACAAGAGAGGCAGGTACCAATGTGTTAAATTCAAAATGGGGGCACAGATGATGATGATCGCTTCCATATACTCTCCTAACGTGGGTCAGGACAGTTTCCTCAGAGCCACGTTGGCAGAGTTAGAAACATTAGCCTCAAGGGAAATAATTCTTATGGGGGATTTGAACATCACTTGGGACTCACAAAAGGACTGCAGCGCCAGAACATATCATGGCCAGGTAACCCCCCACAAATGTTCTGAAGCGAAGAAAGGAACCCTTAAACTAAATGACGTATGGTGGACCCTCTAGGGAGACTCGGATGGGTACACGTACTACTCTCCCATACACATATGTTTAATCAGAATCAATAACATATGGGCAGCGGCCACAGTAATAGGAAAGATTAGGCAGATAGAAGTGGGGCCTATTCAATAAGATCACGTTCCACTAGTAGCGTCCATGCAGTGTCAGGGTCAACCCCATAAGCTATGGAGTTGGTCTTTCCCAACAGAGATAATAAAAGACAAAGTCTTGGCAGAGGACATTGGGGACAAAATGAGTGAGTATTTCACAAATGATGACAACCCTGACTTGGCGGGGGCCACAATATGGGACACCTTTAAGGGATTCATGAGGGGGCACCTCATAGCAATCAAGGCAACCATGGATTAATGGTTGAGGAGGAGGGTGTTGAAGTCAAACTAAAAGATAACATGACCCGCATGAAACAGGACCAAAGCAGGGCAACTAAACAGGAATACAGAAGTGTGCGCAACCAACTGGATCTATTATCTGCAAGGAGAACGGAGAGGGCCCTCCTGTATGCTAAACACAAATATTATCTAAAGGCAAATAAGGCAGACAGCCTACTGGCCTGATGGATATCTTGGAGGGGAAAAGGGCCAGGCTCACTATAATCCAAATCAAAAGGGGGCATTAATCAAAAATACCGGAGATATAATAAATCAATTCCAGGAGTTTTACTCGGAGCTGTACTCTTCAGATTCCCCAATTCATGAGTTACAGAGCACTTATGGGCTGTAAGGAACACATGGTTGCAATAGACACAAGTGATCACAGTTCAAGGGTGTTTATTAAACTGTATAGATGTGTGAGAAAAACACCTAATCTAAACCTAAATCTAAGATGGGAGCAAGCTACGACCATCAAATATAAGGCAGTCCTGTGGAGTCTTGTCAAATAAAAAGGGCCTGTACTAAAAAACCTATTGCCAATCCTTACCGCTAAATTACAAAATAGTGTGGGATCATGTTTTTTTTTAAAGTTTTTATTATTTTAGCAACGAATAAACAATACAAACCAAACTAGCAGCATTATTTGCGACAGACACATGAACATCAATTAATGCGCGCTACTGCTCCCCCAATCCCTCCCCCCTCAAGAGCTTGTTTGCGTTTCTCATTCTGTATCTGCTGCATGCGGCCGGGTATCACTTTCTTCCGAAGCTGAGGAATCCATTACTGTGCCAAACAGTCCTGTTACTAACACTCTCCATGCCATCAGGTTACCCACTTCTTCCTCCCCGCTCTTGCTACATGCCTCCTGCCATACTACCGTTTCAGCCTCCGCCCATTTTTGCAAATCCCGCCACCATACCTCAACCCGTGGCTTGTGGCACTGCTTCCAGCCCATGGCAATCCTTTTTGCAAGCACATATGCCAGGTCCCTCAGTTTCCCAACATGTTTAGTATTCCGTGGTCTGGGAAACCCTCCCAACAGGCAGGCCCAGGCCATATCTATGTTGAGCGTGACCCCTTTATCCGCTAGTTTTTGTGCCACTTCACCCCAAAAACCTTCAATCACTGGGCAGGAACAGAACATATGTGTCATATCAGCGTCTTCTTTATCGCATTTTGGGCATGCTGGTCTTCCTGCATTTACAAACTTGGATATTCTCTTCGGGGTCATATAGACTCTATGCGTTATGTATAACTGTATTTGTTTCAATCTGGCGTTTCTGGACACTTTCTTGTGGTATCCCATAGCACGCTCCCACATCCCATCGGTCATCTGTGCCCCCACCTCTGCTTCCCAGTCCAGCCTCAAATGCGTCAAATCCTTCCCCAACCGGGTCATCACCATCTCATATAATCTAGAGATCTCGTGACCCCCTTCTGATGTGTCATATATTGTCCCCATAATGGCGTCTGGCTCCTCCGCCAGTACAGTCTCTGGCCAGGTTTTACGAATAATCTGGACTAGCCTAAGATATGTGACATATTGGCCTCTGTGCAGGCCTGCCTCTTCCCCCAGTTCTTCGAAATCCTTAATGGTCCCCTCTTGCCATACATCTCCCAATGTGACCAGCCCGACCGATTCCCAATAGGTCCTGATAATCATTCTTAGTTGGTTGGTTGTCTCCCCCTGCTAAGGCCACTAGCGGCACTTGTGGGGAACACGGGTACGGGTTCTCCATCAGTCGGCATACTCTACGCCACATCTTCCACCCAAGCAACATCATACCCGGGCATTCTTTCATTTCAGGTCTACGCACCCAAATAATCTCCTTCAGGTAAAACGGAGTGCAGTCCTGTCCAAACAGCCTAAGTTCAGGAGTTACCTCATCAGAAAGCCATTTGGTTACATATTGCAACTGACCAGCCACATAATAGGCCTCAAAGTTTGGCAGCTTAATGCCCCCTCTATCATACAAGTTCTGCAGCTTCCATAGCGCCACTCTATTTCGAGTGCCATGCCATAGGAAGTCTCTGCACATGCTATTCAGTTTGACAAAAAACTTTTTGGGTATCAAGTACGGTATATTACTGAAGAAATGTAACAGCCTGGGCAGGACCACCATTTTGAGCATCGCCCCCCGTCCCATCATCGCCAGTGGCAACTTCTCCCAAAACTTCATACTTGTTCGGACTTTTCCCACAGCCACCTCGGTATTATGCAAGTGTTCCTTCTCTACCGTGTGATACACCTCTATTCCGAGGTATCGGAAGGAATCAACCTCCCATGGTACAGACAACATTGGCAGCCGCTCCAGAGGGGTTCCTCTGTAGCTCCCCAATGGGAACATGCTCGATTGTTGGGGGTTCACCGCTATGCCGGACAGTTCTGCATACCTTTCCATAACCTCTAGAATATATTGAAGATTTTCTTCCGGATATTTCAGATATAGTAGAAAATCATCAGCATACAAGGATATTAGATGTTTCTTTCCCCCTACCTCAATACCTATCATGTCATATTGTTGTCTGAGGTACACTGCAGGGCTAGAATGTATAACATCGGGGACCAGGGGCACCCTTGTCTGGTGCCCCTGCTAAGTTGCTATCTCTCAGATATCACCGATCCTGTGCGCACCCTGGCAAGTGGTTCACTATATAGCAATTTTGCCCACCTAACATAGCCCGGCCCCATCCCGTATTCCCTCAGGGCCTCCAACAACCATGGCCACCTCACTGAGTCAAAAGCTTTGACTGCGTCTAGGGACACAACCACCATTTCCCCCTCGCTCCTGTTCCCCTCTTCAATCACCCGGTGGAGTCGCCTATGGTTGTGGGTTATATTTCTGCTGGGGACATAACCTGTCTGGACAGGTTAATAACTATACGCAGCCTATTGGCCAGGCCCGCCATCAATATCTTGCTATCCTGGTTCAACATTGACAAAGGCCTATAGGAGCCGCAGCTATGCCCTGGCTTGTTGGGCTTAGGAAGCGGCACAATTAACGCTTCTCTAAGCGATTCCGGCAGCCGGCCCATCTCAAAAGATTCATTGAGCATCTCTAGCATAGGGGGGGGGGGGGAATACTTCCTCTCTTTATGTTTTATAAAACTCGCTAGGGAATCCGTCCACGCCCGGGGTCTTACAGGTGGGCAGCTGCTTCACCACCTCATCCAATTCCTCTAAGGTAATCTGTGCGTCCAGCTCCTCCCTTTCTTCAGCACTAATCTTAGGTAATTCCATGTCTTTTAGAGTTTCTCTTATCTCCTCTCGGTTGTCCCCTTTTCTGTCCTCATATAATGTCCTATAATAGTCTAAGAATGCCTCGTTGACTCCTTCTTGGGTGTCAACTACCTCCCCGTCTACTCTAGTTATCGTCCTAATCGGGGGCCTGGGGGTTTCGCTCTTATATAACCACACCAGCAAGCGGCCAGTTTTATCCCCACCTGCATGTTGCCTCTCAACATACTTCTTATAATTAAGGTTGCAGAGCCTTTCCCAAAGCTCTGCACACCGCTGCTGTAGTTCGAGTACGAGTTCCGCATGCCCTCCTGCCCTGTTGCTTTCCTGTTCCAATTTCACTTCCGCTTTCTCTAATTCCGTTAGGACCCCACCCTGTAGGCCTTTTGATTTAGCAATAGCAGCACCCCGCAACACCACCTTAAAGGCATCCCAGAGCGTGCACGCTGAGTCCACACTACCTGTGTTTTCCTCAAAGTACTGTATGATCGCATCCCTGATATCTTCCCTGAAGACCGGGTCCCGGAGCGCCTCTGCCTGGAGGCGCCACGTCGGTATCTGCGCCCTGGGGCGGCAGTGCTGCCAGCTCAGAACCAGAGGCGAGTGGTCCGACAGGACCCTCGCTCTGTAGTCTATTTGGGTGGTCTCTATCACCACTTCCGGCGTGGCAAAAAAATAATCAAGTCTCGTATGCAGTTGTTGCGGGGCTGAGTAATGCGAGTACTGTGTTTCATTAGGGTGTTTCAGCCTCCAAACATCTGCCAGCCCGAAGTCGTCAAGTAATGTCTGCAATACCCTGGCTGCTGGGGTGGGCCTATCAATCTTATCATCGGATCTATCTGCCTTGGGGTTGAGCACACAGTTGAAATCCCCTCCCCAAATAACCGCTCCTCCCATACACGCGCCCAGATGAGTACACAGGGTTCTAAAATATGCCGCAGTATTTTGGTTGGGGGAATACGTATTTATAATGCACACCTCTCTATTCTCCACCAAAGCCTTTAATAGGACCAACCTCCCCTCCGTGTCCACCACCTCTTGTGTAAGTTGGAGCGGAACGTGCAGTGCTACCCAGACCAGCACTCCCCTAGCGTAGGCAGAATACAGAGAGCCTACTACAGTACCTCTCCACTTCTTCCCCACCAGTTTCCAGTTTTTGCCGGGTCAGATGTGTTTCCTGCAACAACGCAATATCAATCTTCTGTCTTTTCAAGTACATCATGACTTTGTTTCTCTTTAAGTAACTGTTGAGTCCCCTGACATTCCATGTTACAATCTTAAGGTCCCCCATAGCTCATGAGTGTCCTCTTCCCTTCCGTGTAGCGAATCCCCTTCGCCCACGTGATGCAGATACAGCTCTCCACCTTTACTTGTAGCCTCTTGTACAAGCTCAAACTACCCTTAACTATGTACACAACAAATTCCCAACGTTCCTCCCCACCCTCTCCCCTCCCTTCCCCCACTCCACACACCCCAACTGTTGCCCAGCTCCGTTCGCGGAACTCAGGCACCCCCACATCTAATCCTGAAAGCACCAAACAATGCCCAGAGCCCAGTAGGGTGAAGTCGCCCTAGTGGCCACTTAACTAAGAATACTGCGGGGTAGAGAGATCCGCTCTGCAAGGCTCTCATTAATTCAATAATAATTACAGTGCTCATAACATTTAGTGTAACAGTCTGACCTCCTCTGCTGAAGGTTGCAGAAATGACTATATTCAAGTCCCATGGGTCCGTGCCGCGCCATCTTGTGGCATCCTCCTCGTGCATTACTTATCTCTTTCGTGCTCTTTCTCCGTCCGAACTCCAGACTCCTGGGGACATCCCTGCGCGTCGAGCCATCCCATGGCATCCTCCGGGGTCTCAAAAAACAAAGTTTTGTGTTTATGTATAACTTTCAATTTTCCCGGATACAGCAACATGTATTTGTGGCCCGCCTCTCTCGGTCTCCGCTTTACCGTCCCAAAGTTCATGCGGCTACGCTGCACCGACAGGGTATAGTCTGGGTACGCCGTGATGTTTGCGCTCCTCGTATAATCGTTCCTCCCTTGCGGAAGTGTTCCAATATCCTCTCACGGTCCCGGTAATTAAGAATTTTGGCTATTACCGGCCTAGGCGGGTTTCCTGGCGGCGGCCTCCTTGTTAGAGCCCTATGTGCCCGCTCTAACGCAAATCCTTGAGATAGGGCACCTCCGGATATCTCTTGCAGTAGCATGGACTCAATGAACTCCGTGGGATCGTGGCCCTCCAATCCCTCCGGCAGGCCCATGATGCGGATGTTGTTTCGTCAGGCGCGTCCTTCCACCTCCTCCGCTCTGCTCTCCAAGTTGCCCACTCTCTGTATCAGGGCATGCAATTCGGCCTTATGGGAGGCACAATCCGCGGTATTAGGGCTCACTTCCTTCTCAAGGGTCTCCGTACGCTCCGCCAAGGCCCTGACGTCCTGCCGGAGTAGATTAACTTCCTCCTGCACCTCTCCGACCTTAAGGACCAGTGCCGTTTTCAGCTCAGTGACGGCTAGTTCGAGTTTGGCTTCCCAGGCCGCCTTTAAGTCTGCAATCGCAGCTAGGACTTCTTGGTTGGTGCCCGTTGCAGTCATGCCGCCTGCAGGCGACTTATCCTTACTCTTGGTATTTTCTTGACCAGGGGACGACTTAGCGAAGTCGTCCAGGGTGGGCTGCTTCGCTTTCGGCCTCATCGTTCTATTAGACATGACCCAGAGGACCTGTATTCTGCACAAGTGACAAATGCGCACCCAGTACGCCTCTTTCGGTCTATCACCGTGCGGCCTGCTCCTTCCTTTATTCCGGACATTGGTCGGCCATTTTGTGTCGTCTTTTGTATCCGGCGCTCCTTGTCTTTTCCGCACAGAACTCTGCCGCCTTCCTCTTATACCTTCCAAAAGTTCACCAAGCATGGTCCACTCATTCACACACCAACATGTATATTTTCAGTAGTCATCGCCCCATCGTTGCGCACTTTTACGCCCGATCATTTCAGGATCTCGGGAGCTCCTCCAGATCACGTCCTCCTACATGGCCCTCGTACCCACGCCCCGTGGGATAATGTTCAACAGAAAAGAAAGAGGTGTTCACAAAATGATAAGTCAGGATGCTATAACTGGGGTCTCCATTCCCCAAGTTTTTAGCACGGGACAAGGCGGAACTCTCGAGCACAGCACACTCGTGGGCTTCTTCAGCACAAGCTATCAGTTTCCAAAATATCAGTACATTCTGTGGCCAAGTCTCTTTTACACCAAGTATCTTCCATCAGAGGGCCTGATGCATTATACACAACAAAGTTCCTTTCAGTAATCTTCCCGTCTCGTAATTTCCTTTCACCCGCGGATCCCCTCAACCGGGCTCCAATCCTTTTACGTTGGCCTCCCTCAGTCAGGTTCATTACAGCCTTTCGTTCAAGATAACAGCAGCTTGTAACATTCAAGAGACTTAATGTCTTTTTAAACAACCGTACATTGTGGACATCCCTCAGCTGGGTTCACACTTGTCGACACAATGTTTACGGGGTGTTAGGTTTGGCTCTCATTCACGAGCATCCCTCAGCCGGGTTCACATTTGCCAGTTTGACACAGTTCACTTGGTTGTAACACCTTGTGGGATTCACATCCCTTAGTTTTTTCCAGCCCCCAGTCAGGCTCTCTCTTCAGCCCCAAGTCAGGCTTCACCTCATCACCATTAAGCACAGCGTTTCCGTCAGCCAGGCGCAAACACCTGTTTCACAATGCCAAAACTTTGGTAATGAGTTAAGGACTTTCGATTGTACAAGGGATTATGGCTGGACCGTTCTATGACCACCTTAACTTTATTCCGGCCTTTCCTACGGTCTCTTGTTACTATAAAGTTCACAAGAAAAGGGGACCAGCCAGAGTCTTTCAAATGGATGCGCACGTGGCGCCAGGCCACTCTGCAGGTGGTCTTTACGTGGACTTTAAAGGTTCACTAGCACACAAGTGCCCTTTCCCCTTTTAACATGTTCTCTTTTGTCCACCCATCTTAGAGCCAATACCCCTGTATACAAAACTTCCACTAGATCATCCAAATCCCCCTCTGCTGGAGACCACCGGCTTGTTAAAAATTGTTGTACTGAACGCATAGTCTGGCAGCATGTGGCATGAACATGCAGGATGCCATCATGCCGAGCAGATGCATGACCTTTCTGTTATCTGCTGAACGGCTACGTAACAGGGTATTTGACTTAGTAGGTTTGGAACCCTCTCGTTGTAAAGGGGAAGATTAATGACATCTTTGTGTTGATATTGGATGCCAGAAATTATTTTCCATAGCTTTGGATTAGGCTAGATTGTTTCTCATTTACAGAGAACCCTAGCTTGTGCAAAAGATTGATTGTGACCAGAGTATTCCTGCAACATTCATCTGGGTTTTCCCATGTTATTACACAGTCATCCAGATAAGGGTATACTGGGGTACCTTCCCTGCAGAGGTGTGCCGCATCCACCATCAACATTTTTCTGAACACAGGAGGTGCTGAGGCAATTCCAAAAGGGAATACTTTGAATTGGCCATGAATATGCCCCAGTCTGAATCTTAGGTATTGTCTATGACCTGGGAACATTGAAATATTAAAGTATGAATCTTTCAAATCCAGAGTCGCCAGACAATCGCCCTCCTTTAGAAGGGGAATGATTTCCTGTAAGGTTGTCATTCAAAATTTGTGTGGCTTCACATTTACTTGCTGGTCTCAGATCCAACCCTGCTCTTTTTGTTTAGTCTTTCTTTGGAACAAGAAAGTACAGAGAGTAAATTGCCTGGTTAGCAGTGATTTTCCGGACTTTCTCTATTGATCCTTCCTTGAGCAGCAGCTGGATCTCAGCTTGTAGAAGCCTTTTGGTGTTTCGGAGGCAATGGTCTGTTCTTTGGAGATAGACTGGTTTTGTGATGAATTTGACAATACCCCCGTGCTATGGTGGAGAAGCCCACTTGAACATTGTCTCCTCCCATACATTGGTGCATGATGTTATTCAACCCCACTAGCAGGGTAATGTCGGGGGAACATGACGCAGGGCATCATTGGTTTGTGGCAGAGGCAGCTCCTCTAGGAGTCTGACCTCTTCTGCAGTTTCTTTCCCACGTAAACTGTTTCTGGAATCCTGATGTTGGTTTTGCTTTGTTTCGAAAATCAATTGCCTGAGCCACTTGCATAGGTGGACGGAGATGCCGTCCTGGGGAAACCTTGGGTGCAAATCGTTTGTCAATTTGCAGCATCCACTCCCTGTAAGGTTTACCCGAGATATACCCCAGCGATTAGATAGTTTCATATTCTTTTTTGGCTTTCTCCAATGTCTCATTAACAGCTCTTCCAAAAAGAACGAGAGTGGCATGTGACCATCACAGCCAAGCATGCCTTTTAATGATGGTCCCTTGATCAATCAGTCTGCCCGCAAGTCTCAGCTGAATCAAGGGCATATTTTATAACCGGATTTGTGAAATGTTTGCTTTCCTGCAGGACCTTTAGCATTTAGCTCCTTAGAGGTTCTTGGACCCCCTTAACTAGCTCATGCATCTGGTCCCGTTGCTCTCCGTTATAACTGGCCGTTAAAGCTGACACATTAGCAATGTGTGTTACATGTGCAGTGGAGGTAGCTACCTTCTTCCCCAGAGCATAGATCATTTTGCTCTCCTTATCAGGTGGGGACTCTGTAGACGCCAGAGGAGTTCCTGCACTTCTGCAACCAGTGAGTCTGGTGTAAGGTATCCTCTTATGAATGATTGAATGATCAACTGGCACAGGGTTGCATCTCTCTTCAATACTGGCGATTAACTGCTCTAGTAAGAGTTGGAGTACCTAATGATGGAGTTATCCTACTGTTTATAGACTGTAATAGGGGGATATACTGGCCTATCTGTTTTTTCTTTAAGGAATTTATCTAGAAAATCTGTGTCCTCAGATTCATGCGTTCACATTTTTAATTGCTCTGAACCTCTTTTTAAAATGTCATTATATAAGATTATCATCTCTTGGGATGACAAAATTAAGGGGGTTGATAATATCTGTGGAAGGCAGTGGCTAATCTTCGGGTTTAACTTCCTGATCTTCCTCAAATGTACCATCCTCATCAGTGCAGTCCTCGAAATTCAGTTCTTCTACTAGTAATGTAGGCTGTTTATCATTTTTTGAATGGGACATTGTTTTCAGAAATTAAGGGTTTCATTTTTTTTCAATACATTTTTATTAGCAGATTTTCATAGAAGCAAGAGTAACAAGAAATCAACAACCTTTCCCCTAAACCCCCCCCCCCCCCCAACTGCCCCCTCCCGTGCCCTCCCAGATCCCATGGATTCAGAGATAGCTTGAAATCAACAAATGAGATGGAGGTATGAACAACGGTCAAGGTAAATTCACAGGTCGGATTCGTCCTGAGGGCGGATTATGCCCAGTAGTTCCATGGCCTTGGGGCACCAGGCACGGCGTGCACCCTCCCTTAGAAATAACAGAAGATTGGCCCAGTCTGTATAAAAGCGCATATGACATCCCTGGATCGAGTAGGTTAGCCATTCATTGCGACCAATGTCCAGAGTTTCGCAACCGCATTCCCTCCAACATTTCTCTGAAACCGTGGGGAACATTTTATGTAACCTAAGGGGGGTGCAGTGCCATCTCAGTAGGAGCTTCACCCAGATCTCGCGGATTTGAATAGACCTTGCAAGTTTCGGGATTTGGGACCACAGCCTAAGCCATTCCTGTTCCTCTATGCCTGATCCAAGATCTTGCGCCCATTTACTCATACAGTTCTTGGAATGTATAGGTTCTTCGCATTTTATTAGTCTGTAAATGGAGGAGATCACCCCCCTATCACCTGACTCAGTATCTAGAAATTTTTCAAAGTGGGTAAGGGAGCGAGAACCCACCTGCTTTACTGATGGATGGGAAAGCCAGTGCCTGATCTGGAGGTACGAGAATCTCTGCTTCTCCCCCACTCCAAAGTCCTTCTTACACTGCTCGAACTGCTTCACCTCACCCCCTTTAGCATATCCCGCAGCATCCTGCAACCACCCGAAAACCATGGGTCGAAGCTGTGTCATATGAGGCCGCTGGAGAGAATTGTGGGTTACCATGCAGGGGTGAGTACGGGGATGGGAAGGAGGTGATCTGAGCTCTCACGATGACCTGATCCCAGGCCTCCCCTGTTGTTGACGTTATTGTACTACAGTACATTCTGGTCGGCCTGTCTTGCTTTGGGACCCACAGGACCCCCTCCAGGTCCCTCCCCACCACTGCCCTGTCCATCGACTTCCACACCTTGCCTCTGTCATCCCTTTGCCAGTCCCCAATGACCCTCAATTGTGCTGCTATATAGTACACACGGAAGTCAGGTTCCCCTAATCCACCTCTTTCCGGCAATGCCTTCATCGTGGAAGCTGCTATCCTTGGACACTTTTGGTTCCATAAGAACCTACTAGTTATATCTGCAGGGCTCTGAAGAAAGAAGTAGGGACAAGGACCGGTAGGGCAGCGAAGTGATACAGGAGCAGTGGAAGAATTGCCATCTTTAAAGTATTGTCTCTATCCAACCAAGAAATCTCCAGGGTACCCCAGTCGACCAGCTTGGATTTCACCTTCTGAAGAGGCGGAGGGTAATTTGCTGTATATAAGTGCTCCACAGCTTTGGTCAGCTGGATCCCCAGGTACTTCAGTGAGGAGTCCACCCACCTATAGTCGTAAACTTTCTGGAGGTCATGAATGGCGGACAATGACAGAGTAAGGGGAAGCATTTCAGACTTATGGATATTAATTTTTAGGCCCGCTACCTGCCCAAATCTGTTAAGCTCTCTTCCCACCGCCTGCAGTGAGATGGTCGGGTGAGTCAATGAGAAGATCATACCATCGACAAAGGCCACAATCTTATGAACCTCCCCCCCCAAATGGGATTCCCTTGACATCATCAGCCTCTCTCACCGTCTCCAAGAACGGTTCGAGGTGGAGGGCATAAAGGAGCGGCGACATCGGACAGCCCTGCTTGGTGCATCTTCCCATTGGTATCGGAGCGGAGACTTGGCCGTTAATTGCCAGATGTATAACCGGGTTTCGGTAGTTCGCTCTTACTCGAGTAGTAAAACCCGGGCCAAACCCCATTCGACCCAAGACCGCAAACAAGAAGCCCCACTCAACCTGATCAAAAGCCTTCTCGGCGTCGATCGCCAAAAGAAGGGCCGGGATGTTCTTTTTCTGAGACTTTTCAACCAGATGTGCCAGCCGTCTCACATTATCCGAGGTTTGTCTGCCCTTTACAAACCCCGACTGGTCGCAGTGAATTAACTTGGGGAGGATGGATTCAAGGCGGTTAGCTAGAATCTTAGCATGAATCTTGGCGTCCACGCTAATTAAAGCAATAGGGCGGTATGACGCGCAGTCCGTCGGATCTTTTCCCCGTTTATGTATCAAGATTACCTTGGCCTCATTCATAGAATTGGGGAGAAAACCCATCGCCCCCATGCAATTAAACAGTTTAGTAAGAATTGGAATCAGGAATTCTTTATGGGTCTTGTAAAATTCAACAATAAACCCATCAGGACCCGGGGCTTTGCCGGATGGAAGGTTATTAATAACTCTCCTCACCTCATCCGCCGTGATCTCGAGTTCCAGCGCGTCCCTTTCGTCCTGCGATAAACGTCTGACGCCAACATCCCACAAATATGCTTACTGATCTGAGCAATCGGGGAAGCTTGAACTATAGACGGCAGTGTAGCGTTTAGTAAATTGAGCTTCAATGTCAGAATTCAACGTAAGCAAAACTCCACCCTCACCCTTTATTTTTATTATTGTCTTGTCGCCTGCTTCCTTACGCAACCTTCTGGCCAGCAAACGGTCAGCTTTGTTGCCTTTGACGTAGTATCTTTGTCGCTGATGGAGGAGGCTACGTTCTGCCGCTCTAGTTTGTATGAGGTTTAACTGACCTCGCACAGCCCTGTATTCCTTTTTGGTGGCTGCCGCCACTCCCATGCCCATGCGAGCCATAACCTCATTAAGCCTGGTTTCCAACCGTAGTTCCTCCAACCTCAGTTCCCGTTCCCTTCTAGCTTTAATTGCAATTATCCTTCCCCTATTGTGGCCTTCAGGGCGTCCCACCAATTCTGAGGGGTAGTATCATCCCACTTGTTATTGTTAGAGTAATCCCCCAGTTCCTTCTCTATCTCCCCAACCAAGACCGGATCCCTCAACAGCAGGGCTGGATACCTCCATTTCCAGACGGACAGGGGACCCTTGGGAGCTGCCAATATCAGGGTGAGTGGAGCGTGATCTTCCAATGTGATCGCTCCTATCTCCAATGCTGTCACCCTCCCTAACAGTGGTTTCGAGATCCAGGCATAATCTATCCGGGAATGCGACCTATGCGCATGTGAGTAGAAGGTGTACTCCCTCGTCTGTCCGTAAAGTTCACGCCAAGTGTCCACCAAGGCCAAATCCCGCAATTTCTTTACCAGATCCCCTGATAGACCGCCCTGACTTCCCCACGATGCAGAGCTCCTATCTATGGCGGGGTCCCATGTCAAGTTAAAGTCCCCCATAAGGGCAATGTTACCCACAGCGAAATTCCCCAGTCTCGTGAGTGATTTTTGTAGAACGGCATCCTGGGCCTGATTAGGGGCATATAGAGTTGCTACCGTGAAGATCTCGCCCATGCCCTCCAATAACACCGTCAGATACCGTCCCTGACTATCCTTCTGCATGGCTCTAATGGAAAGACCTGATCCGTCTCGTAATGCAATTAAGACCCGCCCTTTCTTGCAGGCTTGTGTGGCCTGTACCAATTTGGAATAACCCCAGAATCTAATTCTGCGAGAGTCCTTAGTGTGCACGTGAGTCTCTTGCAGGGTCACTAACTGGAGCTGCTCTCTCTTGAGAAACCTCTCGACTCTTCTCCTTTTAACATGGGAATTGAGACCATTCACGTTTAGGGAAAGGAACTTTACAACTTGGGAGCTAGCCATTTGCCTGATTCATTTGGACTCATGTGGACCATATTAACTCTGAAGAACTCCTCAAGTGTTGCACTTGTTGTTTGCAGCATGCGCTCCTACCAAGGGCGCCATGCCTAGGCGCCTCGTCCTGAACCCTGGATCTAAAACCTCTCCCGCTCCCCCACTACCCACCTCCCCTCCCCCACCCATTCCCCCTCCAGGCGGGAACGACTGGCCCTCAACCCCCCTTGTGAATTTGCCACGAGAGCCAATCCCATTAACCAACCCGGAAACTTCCAACGCAGGGAAACCCTTCCCCATTCCAAGACTTCCGGCCTCCCTCGACCCCCCAACCCGCAACTCACACAACTCATTTGAACAACCCATCAACCACTAGTGAACAGCTGGCGGAAGCGCCCTCCCTGGGCTCTAATCGTTAACCGAGGTCCTCCAAGGAAAGTCTCATGCGACTGACGGAGGACCACACTGCCCCGTCGACCGGTCGCTGGCCCCATCAACAGTAGGCTTCGCGTGACCCGAGTCTGTGGGTCTCTTGCGACCTCTCCTGCGCTTGGCTGTAGACCATTCCCATGGCTTTCGAGTAGCCGGTGGCTCGTCAGCCCCCTCTAATGGGGGCGAGGTCTGCTCTTCCAGGCCCAACAAGGACATCCCTTGGTCGCAGGTCGTGATTTTATTATGGGAACCTTGCCACATGAAAGACAAACCAAAGGGGTGGGCCCATCTGTACCGGATTTGCAGCGATCTAAGTAAGGACAGGACCAGGCCCATCCACCGCCTCTTGATTAGGGTGCTCCTCGCCAGGTCCTGATACAGTGATATTTCTTGGCCATTGTAGGTGATACAAGCTGCCTTTCTCGCTCTCTCCATAACCTTCTCCTTCATTGCATAGCTATGCAAGGCCCCCAGCACATCTCGTGGTCTGGAACCTGGCTCGGCCGTTCGCGGTCCCACCCTGTGGACTCTATCAAACTGCATTTCACGGTCTGGATTAGCTTCTAGCAGGTCAACAAATATAGCTTTCAAGACTGGGCCTGGACATTTTCCGGCAGTGATTTTACTCTAATGTTCGCCCTTCGGGACCTGTTCTCCAGATCCTCTGCCAGTAGCTCCAGGTTTTGCGTTGCCAAAGCCAGAGACTCTAGCAAGTTGTCCACTTTTCTGGCGTCCTCCGTCAGTGCCTGTATGACCCGCTCATTAATGTCCACTCTTTTCTCGACTTTATTAACGTCTCTTTTACGATCCCTTAGATTTTCAGCCAAGTCCTCGCGCAGCTTGTCCATTTGCTGCTGCCCGCAGCCGTGATTTTCTCAACTAACTCTCCCATAAATTGCGAAAGCATCGCTTGGGTAATTGGTTTGTCTTGACCCTGGCGGGAACCCCTGGGGGCGCTCTCGGGGGAGTCTTGGGCCGCCTGTCGATCCTCGGCCGCGTCTATCTGCCTGGACCAGAATTTCTTGAGGGGGGCCCTCAGGTGCCTTTTTGGGGGTCTTCCCTTGGGGTGGACAGTCTTTATTCTTGACATGGCTGATAAGGGCACCCACTCCCCCCGTCCCCAGAAAGCGTTTGAGGACACAGCAAAAGCTTCCGGTCAGCGGGGCTGCGGGCAGAGGGCGGCAGGAGCGAGCGCACACCAATCCGGCCAAGGCCCTAAAAAACTGTGCTCCTTCCAGGCAGGAACCAGTTGGCACCTCCGCAGGCCAGGTTAAGCAGAACCTTATTGGTAGTGCACAAGAATTGTAATGGGGGGGACCCCCGCTCCAGTGTGTGCCGGGTGAGTCTCTCTGTGTTACATAGCTAGGGGAGCTGCTCCTCGCCCCGGCCCCCAGAGTTCTCATGTCCCAGCCACGCAGAGAGCCCAATGAGGACGTCCCCCGCCACCTACCATAACAAACTCAGTTCTGGGTCCCCCTCAGTCCACCTGCCCCACTCCTCACCTCTAAGGATATGCCTCCATGGAGGGCAGCAGAGATGTTCCACTTGCCCAGCCGCCTGCGGGGCGAAGCAGGTCGCCCAAACGTCCTTGCAATCCTCTGGGTGGGGGGGTCACTCCAACTTCTCCGGGGCTGAACCGAAGACCACCAGGGCCACCCCACGGGCCGCCCCGTACCTTCCAACGCCGGCCAGCCGAGGCACGCCAGTCAGGCAGAGCTCCAGGGGACCAGGGGGAGGGGTTCGCAACACCCCAGTGGCCGCCTGAAGAAGCTCTCCCTGCATGGCGAACCAGGACTAGAGGAGGGGGGAGAACACCAACTGCTCGGCGGGCACCGGCCGACGCTACCCAGGGACCCCCCACAGCCCCCGGGGTCCGGCTCAGCCCGCACTCAACAACAGGGAACTCTGGCTCCGAGCCGCAGGGGCGCTCCAGCTCCAGCCGCGGCCACGCCCGCCTCGGTCCCTCCCGGGAGCGTCTGCAATCAAGGTGAACCAAGCTCTTCCAAGGAGCCCTGCTGGCCCGTCCAGATGCTGGGGAGGGCTGCTAATGCTGTGGACGGGATTGGAGCACAACGCAGGTCGGGAGCGGGGGGAGACGCATCCTGCTCCCTAGGCGGCCATCTTGGAAAATTAAGGGTTTCATTTTAATGGGGTGTTAATTAAGAAACTCCATAAAGAAGGACATCTTCTCCATTGTTTTCTGGAACTTCTCCTTGGTCCATATGTTTGTTGGGGACTGAACTGGAAAAACAATGTAATCATTTTCAGAATCAGAGTGCTGAGAGGCACCTTTTACAATAAGGCACGTGATATGGGTCCCTCCCCCGAGTAACGACTTATGCGTTTTATCCAAATGTCTTATTTACTATAATCCGAGAAGTGTTGTTTCGGGGCCTGGGTTGCATTCGGAACCTGGGACAAGTGAGAATAACTATAGACCAAGCACTTTTGTTCAGATTTGTGTTTCAGTGCTGGAAAAGCAGTTCGATTTACTAGGCATCGACACCTCAACAACCACTTTAGTACGGCCTTCATGCGAGTGATGCAGGGATCGAAATTAAGAT
This sequence comes from Ambystoma mexicanum, assembly GCF_040938575.1. Classification (NCBI taxonomy): domain Eukaryota; kingdom Metazoa; phylum Chordata; class Amphibia; order Caudata; family Ambystomatidae; genus Ambystoma; species Ambystoma mexicanum. The sequence goes on from NC_090936.1 coordinate 876,455,766, forward strand.
TGCATACACAGGAGCACCCAGGAGCTACAATGGCGGGTCGGGAGCTAGTACATAGTATTCTGCAAATCTAACTTCCATGTAAGATACATAAATATTATTTTGTCCATTATTTTTGGCCCCTTATGCTTTAAATGTTATATAAATTTTCCCTAATGTTCATTAATGGATGGTCCCACATGCACAGATTTAATTTCACATCAGTGTATTTGTTTGGTATCAGTTGGCCAGGGGAGCGAAAAGTAGCTTCTGGAAGCTGTTCGTGTCAAGCTAACTAAGCTCTTCTAGGCTACATGAAGGAACTAAATATCTCCCAGCTCCCCTCAATGTCGAACCCTGCAGTAATGTGTGTGCTTTATGTGTGTAAACTTACTGTCACTAGGGGTAGTCTCAATAGCTAGGCCCGACGCCTGCCTTCCAGAGCTGGAGACTGGTTATGGGAATCCAAAGGTGCGCCAACATGGGTCTCCTCGGTTTTGCTTTCAAAACGGACATGGTTCTACTCAGCCTCAATGTTTTCTGCAACTACGTTAGGTTTGACTATGCCTCAGTCTGCATCTCGTAGGCCACCCAATGCTTCAAATGACAATCTTTAAGTGTGTTTGTTACAAAGACGTTGCAGTAAAAAAGGTTTTGAAAACGCAACATTACACTTGTCTTACAAAAGAAAGAACTCCTAAGAAGGTGGAAAGCGTAGAAAAGGGCAAAAAATGTTTTTTTTTTAAAAAGTGTTTTTTCATATACGAACATCAGGGCCATCGCTCTGATGTTCACAAATTTGAGAATTGTTCAGGGACATGTCTACTCTGAGATGCTTAGCGCAGCGTGCAACATGGCTGAAGTCCATGTCCCGGGGATTGTGACCACTAGCCATGACCACCAGTCATAAGCAGTGGCCACCGGTCATATTATGGGTGTATAGTTGCCACTGGACCAGGCTACAGGCCATGTGTACCTTGGGTTGATGCGTGGGCCAGGAAACATAGCTGAATACCCTGGCCCAGGGAGTTTGGTCAGTGGCCACGGCTGCAAGTCATGGACAGTGTCCCACGGTCCGACAATTGGGGTTTTCTGGCCACTGGGCCCAATGTCTTCTGTGGGTTGCTTCACAGGGCCAGCAACAACATCGCTGAAGCCTATGCCCCAGGTTTGAGGCCACAAGCTATGGTCAGTGGCCCATGGTCCCATTATTGTATGGTGGGAACAAGCTAGGTCCAGGGGGTATTGTGGGTGGCTTGGTGGGGCTTGAGGCAAGGCTGCACCTCATGCCCCAGGCACTTCAGCAATACCCTGCATCCCCAGCATATGTTGCTTAAAGTGACATGCCAATGGGCGCTGCAAGATAGATGTAAACAAACTTCCAAATGGGGCAACACAGAGCTCATAACAGCACCAGGGGTACTCATTACATCTGCCTGAGGCTGCCTGCAGAAACGGCCTGGCTCCCCACTGGCTCCAGCTGCTAATCTGAGCGGTCAACCTCCATCCAGCCCACTCCCCTAAGCCATCTGCATCACCATCAAACAACGAACGGGCAGCTGAGACAGGACTCCCTCTAACAGCCTGCCCTGCTCTGTAGACTCAGGCTAGTGGTCCCGACTTCCCTTCCCGTCATTCGATTCTCCCGACCACTTCTAGTACTTGACTCAGCGCTGGTAGACCCAAAAATCGGCTATGGGCCAACCTCCAGCTTTCCGCCAGCCTCTTTGCCTCTACGTCTTTGAGCAATTGCTTTGCTGTTCCCTACTACTGGCTTGTGAGTGTTGGGAAGAAGGTGCGAAAGTCCCAGGCCCCTAGTCGATTTAGAACGAGACAGGTGTAGAAGGAGATGGTGTAGGGCAGCTGGAAGAATGGAGGGTGCCTACTCATAGAAGCTGGACTGTAGTGGAAAAGTAGTGAATTATAACATTAGAATCACATGTAATGAAACTCCATTTTTGAAAAGTTAGACGCCATTTTGAAATTGAGGCCTAGTGCCATGGCTATGCTAGTACACTCACAGTCCGTCCTGATGGTTAGAAGGGTGTGCGCGCGTTCTTTGCTCGGAACCATGGTAGTTTTGCAAAAAGGTTAATTTCTTGAATATACACACACAAACACACACAGTTCTTTATTGCGTCTGCAGTGCATCCAACCCAGAAAGAATGTGCCCTGAAAGGCCGGAATGTGTCTTTGAAGAGTTATCCCACGAGAAAGGGGGTGAGGGCTTTAGCCCTTCAATGTCCAGATCTATAAGTTATAACGGCCCGAGAACCCCCAAGCCCTGGACACAAATGTTTGAGTACACTAACCAGTCCAAGACACCTGGCCATACAACTGTGAAACGAGCAATTGATCAGCAAGATCAGAGAGCAGGGTGGCCTGCCCCCACCATTATTTCATGTGATTTGTGCTGCGAGGTGCCAGTGGAGAAGGTAACAAATGAATGCCACTGGTGGGAAAGTTGTGGAGGTGTCAACGTGACTGGGATTGGAGCAGGGGCTCACGTAGTTTTAAGAAGTTATCCCAACCTCTAAAGTATCCGCCTCAGTCATGTCCTTGGTACCACTGTAGAGCTATGAAATAATACATTGTGTAACCACATTGCCAATTACGTTCTCTGACTCTAATAACGACAGAAGATCCCACACGTGGAAGACGACGAACAGAAGATGCTGGAGCCAATCGCCTGGCATCCCATATGGAACAGGCTATTTGTGCATAGGGTCACACCAAGCTGGATTTGTAACCTACGTAACGCTGTGTATCTTTAAATGCTACTGCTCATGCTGTTTTTGTCAAAGCGCTCTGTGGCAGCAAAGTTCTTTGCTGGTGCGTACTTGCATATTTTGTGAGATTAAACCCTGTTCTCCTTGCAAGAGGTGTGCTGGGCTTTTTTCCCCTCGAGGGTTGTATTTTTTCTGGTGCGAGCGTTTAGGGGTTACTCTACAAATTTAGTGACCCCCAACGTGCCCCCAGATTTTCTGCAGAGACTGAGGCTTCCAGGATTCACATCTGGAGGGGCCGCGCCCACCTGCAGCCACCAATCCGAAGCTTGCAACCTATGGTGGTATACAGGAGCCGTTTTGAAAAAATTCCTGTCTGCTCTTTGTAACGGGTTGCAGCTCCTAGGAAGGTGCAGTTCGTTAATGGGACCGCATGATGGAGGAGCTCTGGTGAACACACAGCTATAAGTACACCTCTTACAAGCAAAAACAACGGGGCAGATGTGGAGAGGGGAAGTTGGGGGAACGAGGTAACAAGTGTATGGGTGTGTTGAAGAGGGGAAGACAAGGGTATATGGTGGAATGGTGTGTGCCGGAGTTGAGTAGTGCGTAAAGACCACGTGGCGGTTATATGTTTTTCATTATTATTGTTATTATTATTATTATTATTATGATGATGATTATGATGAGTACTTAAGAAGAGAAACAGAGAAGTGGGATCCTTTCCAAGGTAGGGGTTTTAGGATTGTGCCATATTTTGAAATATGATAATATAGGGGTTCTGTATAATTAGATAGCTCGAATTCCTGTACCCAATGTACTTCGGGTGGGGGAATTAGGTGAAGTAGTGGTTGTTGTTTTTGCTTATTATTTTAGCTCGTTGATTTCGCGTTTATACCTTTTGTGTAGTGAGCGGGCGCCATGGGAGGGCTTCTGGAAAAGGTAGTAGGAGTATTGTACTTGAGGAGAGGGTGTGTGAGCGTGTGTACAGGGAAGTGACGGAGAGAAGGGAGTTTGGGTAAGGTGTGACAGGGAGAGCAGGAGTGACAGACTTTTAGAGACATATAAGAAACAATATTTTGTATATGATTTTTTTTTAATACATTTTTTATTGGCATTTATCAAGTGTACAGATCAAACAGATGCATGATGTTAGCATTATGTTATCTTGCCTTCTTTTCCTTTAAACTGTCAACAATTAAACAACAACAAACATTAACTGTCTTCATTCTTCTAAGTATGCCTCCATTCTGTTTATTGGGTGTGGGGGAGTGGGTCTATATCAGCCGTTTGCATTATGTGGGGTAGTAGTGTGCAAGGATTTCTAGTCTCGTGTCCTCTTATGGTGTGTTAAACATAACACATTTTTTTCCTTCGATCTCAGGGTGGCATATCATCAGATGGGAGAAACATGTCTCTTATGAGTGCTTTCCATGCCTCGTATGTGGTGCTTGCTTCTCCCTCCCCTCCAGAGAGGCTTGTTCCCCAGGTTTCCGTTTCAGCTGCAGCCCATCGTTTCATTTCCCTGCTCCATGCGGCAAATTGTGGGCCTGCCTTTGATTTCCATGCCATTGTCCTTTTTGCCAGCACACACGCCATGTCCATGAGCTTCACTACGTGTTTAAATTTACTTAGCCTGGGAACATGCCCAGGAGGCATTCCTTCGGTGACCCATCATATCTTAACTCCAGCTTTTTCACATGCACCTTCTATTTTTGCCCAAAAGATCGCCACTTTCTCAGATTCCCAAAACATATGCATCAAGCCAGCTCCCTCTCGACCACACCGTGGGCAAGTTGACCTTGTTTGCTTGTTAAAGGTTTATCTGCATTAGTCGGAACCTAGCGTTCCTAGACACTTCTTTAGGGTTCAACAGTGCCCTCTCCCATTCTTTGTCAGTAATGGCTTCCCCTAGGTCTTTTTCCCAACTAGTCCCGAGTGTCGCGCCCCGGGGGTTGGTCCTATCAATTAGCTGACCGTGCAGTCTGGAGATGGGCCTCCATCCATTACTCAGGCTGTACAGTTCTGACAGCAGGGGGGGGGGGGGGGCGCCTCCGGTTCCTGTGGCCACTCAGCCCATTTCCCTTTGGCCAATTGCCTTATTCGTTGGTATCATAGCAATTGTCCTTTTAGTGGTCCCTCTTTTTCATGCAGACACATTAGTTCCATGAAAGTGCTATCCTCGTACATGTCTCCCCAGGTGTACAACCCCAGTCTTTCCCAGTGTCTCATGACGGGGAGGTCGGTTTCTACCTTGCCTACATCTGCCAAAATTGGAATATCAGGTGCATAGGGTTGTCTCAGTTGTAGCACAGTTTTAGCTCTGTTCCATACCCTCCTTCCCAACCCTAGCAGCATGGGGATACTCTCCAGGTAAGTTAACGGGATCCATAGGATTTCATTTAGTAGTGCCGGGGCTAGTAAGTGTTGTAGAATCCCTGTCTCGGGTGTGGTCTTATCCGACAGCCTTTTGGCCAGGTGGCTGAGTTGCGCCAAGTAATACTTTTCCAAGTCTGTGAGTTGCATGCCCCCTTCTTTATAATTTAGTGTCAGTGTGGCTAGTGATAATTTATGGCGGGATCCCCCCCCATAGGAACTCTCTAAGCAGGGCCTCAATTGTACGAGAAAAGGTTGACCTGATATAGTAGCAAACGTTTTGAAAGTAGTATAGAAATCTCAGTAGGATGATCACTTTTGTAATTGATGCTCTGCCCATCAGTGAGAGGGGCAGTTTGGACCAGAACTTCATTGAATTGCGCAGGCCTTTTATCACAGCCACAGTGTTGTGTTTGTGCGTTAGTTCTGGCGTGTGCCTAATTTTGACCCCTAGATATTTGAATGCGTCTAGCTGCCACTGTACTCCCACCTTCGGCAGATCTTCGATTTTCATAGACCCGCTGGCAGGAATATGCAGGACCTCGGCCTACTGAAGTGTATCCCAGAATAGCGTGCATAGGTATCTAGCACCCCTAGCACAGTCAGGGCGTTGTTTTGGGGATCCCTTGGGTAGAGCAGGACATCATCGGCATACAGTGAAATCACATGGTATTTCTCGCCCACACGTATCCCTGCATCCCAAAACTGTTGTCTTATGTAAATTGCGATTGGCTCCAGCCCCAGAATGTAAAGCATGGGTGATAGTGGGCAGCCCTGTCTAATGCCTCTCCTTATGTCCCAGGTTGACAACACTGTTCCGTTCATTTTGAACCTAGCTGTTGGGTCCTTGTATAGTACTGTTATCCATCTGACAAAACCTTCCCCAAACCCAAATTTTCTCAGTGCCTCTATCAGCCATTCCCAATATATGGAGTCGAACACTTCGATGGCGTCGAGTGACATCATCGCCAAATGCTCTTCGTCCTCCCTCGTCTGTGCCATAACGTGTTGTAACCTGTGTAGGTTGGCCGTTGTGATGCGGCCAGGCACAAAGCCATTCTGATCTTCATGTACCAGGCTCCCTATTACTCTAGATAGTCTTTTGGCCAGTATGGTGGTTAATATCTTAATGTCATAATTGAGCATGGCCAAAGGGCGATATGAATCGCAGTCCTCTGCTGGTTTGTTCGGTTTAAGGATCGGGACTATTAAGGTTTCCCTCATACTTTTTGGTAAGATTCCCTCCTCGTTTGCCTCCATGAACACTTTGTCTAGCAGTGGGGTCAGGGACGGCTCATATGCCATATAAAATTCTGGGGGGAGCCCGTCGCTTCCCGGGACTTTGTAGGTGGCCAGGGATCTGATAGCCTCAGTCACATCTTCTGGGGTAATTGTTTCTTTTTTTTTTCTTTTTTTTATTATTGTATATGGTTTACAAGAAACCTTTACAAAAAAAAAGACTTTAGGAAGTAAAAAGACATTCATTACATTTAAATTTCAATTATACTAACAGACATCAAAACATAGATCCAATTTCCAGTTAAAATTTCCAGAGAAGAAGAGACAGATTTAAATTTAGATTTGAAAGGTTCAGTGCAAAGTACAATTTTCAAAGTTCTAAAAAATTTCATAAAAACAAGCATAATCATAACAGGCATAATCATAACAACGGGGCATATAAATCTAAAGCTTTGATAAAACCAGCCACAGCAAGTCCATCCTTAATATTTGAAATAGAGAGACACTGTGACCAGATCAGATTGTCCGCTCCCATTTTCCCCATTACATTACAACAACCTAAATATTTGTCCCTTAAAGATATCAAAGCAGTACAGTCTAAAAAGAGATGCCGAGCAGTTTCAATCACCCCCAGAGTTTTGCAAAAACGACAGATAGGATCTACATCAGAATACTCCTTCCTTTTATGTAGAACTTCTCGAGTCGGAAGGAGATTCCATCTGAGTTTAATGAGAAGGGAGCGATAATATCTGTTGGGAAACTGATTCAGAATAAAAGACAACAGGCCTCTTTTCTTATGGTCAGATTGTAAATCTCTCAGGGAGGAATACAAATGTAATTTATCAATAGTGTTACTCCATTCATGACTGAAAAGACACTCCTTGACCTTGTTGGGATTCGTTAGTAGGGTGTCCCTATCAGACGAAATATCCAACAAGGTCTTGTCACAGAGATCACTAAAAGCGTTAAGATATAGATTCTGGACTAAAGGTCCCTGAGAAGAAATCATATGGCCCACATCAGCATAAAGGGTATCATGTTTAGGAGAGAGCAGAGCTGAAAAAAGTGAAAGAACCCTCGAAAGAATCCTGGCTCTGAATGAGACTAACCCTAGTTCATACCTAATAGCCGCTGTTGGAATGGAATTTGGCAGTTTTAGAATTTTCCTCCAATAGATACCCTCAAGAGAGTCCCAGAAAATCAAAAGTGCCGAGTAGTGGAGTTCCATTCCATACAGAAGCTTTGGAGTAACCTTACCCTTAAAGAAATCTACTACAGGCTTAAGGGAGAACATGCCATATTTATTGTCTAGTCTAAGGGATTGGGAGATGAGTGGGAGCAATTTGTGTCTAAGAAATCGTCTAAGTTCGATCGCCGAGGGTTGGGCCAGAATCAGATAACCAAGATAGACGATTTTATTTGCTCCAATTATATTTTCACCACCTATTTTCCATACTTTGTTATTCCCCATTCTCCCCTTTGAGAAGACCATAGTACGGGTTTTGCTCGGGTTAATCTTAAGCCCATTTAGAGTGGCGTATTCTTCAAATTTGCAGATGAGCGCCTCTGCAGGCCCCCTTTAGTTTGATCGAAAAGAAGAAAATCGTCGGCATAAGCCAGCCATGAGAGCCTCAAATCCCCTAGTTTATCACTCACCATGCCTGCATTTCTCAGATAGTCATCAACATCGAGGATAAAGAGACATGGAGCTAATGAGCAGCCCTGTCTCACCCCAATACGTGTCCTTATCCTTCTGGAGAGGGTTCCTGCCAAGTCAAGCCTGATATGGACCCCAGAGTTTTCATACATAGCCATGATAAGAGTTAAAAGCCCGGCCGGAATGCTCCATTTGGTTAATTTTTCCCATAGTCTTGACCTGATAACCAGGTCAAAAGCGTTTGACAGGTCGATAGATGCAACGTAAAGAGAACCATCATATTTACCCCAAGTAGAAGTCTGCAGGGCGCTGAGAATAAGACCATTGAGATTAGTTGAGTGGCCTGTCCTAAAGCCTGTTTGTTGTTTGGGGAGAATATGATTTTCCCTGTTCCAAACGTCAAGATGGGAGAGCAACAAAGAGGCAAAAAGCTTACAATCCGCATCAATAAGCAAAATAGGCCTATAAGTTTTGTTCTCGTTACACAAGCCTCTTTTAAAAATTGGAACAATATGAGCAGTTTGCCAACTAATGGGTACCTTCCCAGACTTAACATCTTGAAAGAGCAAAGAAAGAAGGTTGGCCCAGAGATCTGGCTCAGCTCTAAATGTATTGTTAGTGAGGCCATTAGGCCCCAGAACCCTAGATTTCTTGGCTTTGGAGAGGAGTCTTAGTACTGTCTCGGAATCAGTAGGAGGCTTCCATGAGTCCTTAGAGGGGTTGTTCCCCAGAAGACAGGAAACTAATCCCTCACCTCCAATATCAAAAAGTTTAGTATAATGCTCAACCCATTGAACCTCAGGGATGGCATTCAGCTGGTCGGCCACCGCCGCATTGTCTAAGCTGGATACCGTAACCCAAAATGCCCTGAGATCTTGTTTTATGAGCACTGCAAGCATATGCTCTGCGTCATTTTGTAGCATAATAGCTTTTCTAGACTTACAGTAATTTTTATATTTTTGGCGGATTGTTTTAATTTTTGTATTTTTGTCGGCCCATTCCATGTCTAGGGCTTGTACATCTCTAATGAGTTTCCTAGTGAGACTCTTTACATTGGCCAAGTCTTGGTCAAATCTATGAGGGTGAGATATTTTAAAAACACCTTTCCTAAGCTGGCCATGAATGCTACACTGAAGAGCATTGAGAAAGCTATCAAAATGAACTGTATTGAAAACTGCTAGTTTCCAACAGAAAGAAGTATGATTAAAAGAAAGAATCAGTTTACGATTAAGTACACTGATGTTAAGAGGAGTCCAACATACCCCTGTCCCCTGTCCCACAGTTTGAAGATGGGTTGGACCCCCCACGGGCAAAAACTTAGTAGGAAAGGGACAGAGAAATGAGACCCGGAGGATACCATGATCACTCCATGAATTGAAAGAAACCTCGACATTAGACGAGAAAGGAATAAGAGAGTGATCTACAAACACGTAATCTAAGGTCGATATTGATGAGGATCTACGCCATGTGGGACGAGGTAAATTAATAGCGTCATAAAAACCATCAAGACAAGTTAGACCCACTGAATCCAAGGCGAAATTCCAACGATGACCCGGTGCGAATTTCAAGCCTAGGCGAGAATCATCCTCCATAGCCAATCCCAAGTCATCATATTTGGATTCGGAAGAGATACAGCAATCCGAATTAAGATCCCCTGCCAGGATCACTTTACCCCTAGGGTACAAAGATCTCCAAGAAAGAAGCATATCCGTTAACCTTTGCAAAAACGGCTCAAGAGGAGAGATTCCCTTGTGCCAGTATACATTAACCAAAAGTAGAATAATCGTTAGATCAAGAGAGAAAACCACAAGGGCCAGGATACCAAAAGGCGTGTCTAAAAGCACCTTAGTCCTAAAACCTAAAGAAGTTCTTAATCCTATAAGAAGACCGCCCGACGGCCTTCCTCCCAAGCTGGGTTTAGCATTTTGAGAAAAGGTATCAAACCCATCTAAAACGGGGGTTGAGAGCATCCAGGTTTCTTGGAGAAAGAAACAGTGTGAAGCCTTAATCACAGTGACAGTGTCTAAATTCGTAAAGAGGTGAGAATTACCTCTAGAATTCCAGGAGAGAAAACCAAAGCTATTCACGGGAAGAACATCTAGAGAGAGTTCTGGATTAATCAGAGGGTACTCATTTCCACAGACCTGCGGTGACCTGTGCCCAGTTGCGAACGTTTCCATTTGATTTGGGCATAAATTGCCTGTGTTGGGGCTGTGGGGTTCTTTCAGGATGAAATACCATAGTGAGATTACCCCTATATTCTGCACCCCCTCCATTATTGCTGGAGACCTGAGTGGGTTCCAGTAAATTTGCTTCAAAGCCAAGTTGCTTTAACCCTTCCCTATGCCCCATGATCAGGTCCAGTACCACTCTTGATTTAAGACTGATATTACTTACATCTACCCGATCTTGAATGGGGAAAAAAATGCTATCCATATCATAACTAGAGATGAGCGAGAGAAGTTGATGAAAGATCTTTAAAATATTACCACGATTTAAACAGATTGGCATATCTTGGCCCCAAAGGCTGGTAAGCTGTATAATGTCACGAGGAACCTTCGATTCTGATAAATCAGGTAGAGAATCAGAGATCTTTTTAGTAAACTGAGTTAAAGAATCGACCGCCAAGTCAGGGCCCCTAGCACCTATTAGTATAGTCCTATTTTGAATAACATTTGGACCCACAGGAAATCTTTCACATAATTTGAAAGAGGTATTGCAATGAACCGAGTCAGGCCCAGAGGGGACACCTTCACGGCCCATAGTCGGGCCAGTAATAGGCAAACTTGAGAAGGATGGGTTAAAAGAGAGCGGGGCAGACAAATCCCTCTCTAATCAAGCTCCTGTATCACTGTCCCTCGTTATAAGATCAATATTAGCAGGAAGACCCTCGGTAACAAAAATGAGCGATGGCTCCAAATGTAGGGGCGGGATGGAAGCCCCATCCTGGGACGGGTATATATTAGACTTAGACACTGCCCCACATACAGTTTTAGGAACGAGTATCTCCCGGAATAGGTGTTTAACCATATCAATGTTAACCAAGTTTGCTGTTATCGTTGGCAGAGTAATTGCTGAATGGCTGTGATCTATCCCTGATGTGCAGTTAGATGGAATAATGGGGAATACTGCAGCAGAAGAGGAATCCTTTGCTTTGACAATGATATTGGTAGTTAGCACCGTAGGGGCATTGATGGAGGTCGGCTCCAGTGGAGTTGGAGCTGTTATCAAGTTACTAGAAGCCACAGAGTCCACTGTCCCCTCAATATTAGGTCCCACTACTAAAGAAGGAATGTTGTTAGACAAGGGGCCATCAACCAAACCAACCGGTAAGGGAGATAGAGCTACTGTAGTGGGAAGTAAGTCAGCCGTGGCCGCAGTAGCCACCGTAGTAGGGATAGGGCTCAGAGAAACCACTGGTTCAACAGAATTCCCCGTCCCCTTCGGAACGGGAGTAGTAGATGAGGAAGCTAAAGTATTTGCCAGGAAGAGATTTTTAAAAAATTGGTTCGTATATGAGTTTAGATTTTTCACGTTCTTCTGATTTTTAGTTTTCTTCATTTGCTGAGTAATTTTCCTTTTCCTTCCTATACAGGGCAAAACTTTTTGATGTAAAATTTCTTTGATGGGTTCAATGGAAACAGATGGATTCCCTAAAGTCGGAATGGATATGAAGTCCAATGAAGAGGCGATAAGGGCACCCTTAGAAGTATCTACCAGTTCTAAAGACCTTCCCACAAGGGGAAGACCTTGAGCAATAGGATTGGGAAGCGGACCCACCGATTCCTCTTGGACTTTCTTCTCCATTAGTACCATAGTAAGTTTGGTGTGAGGGATAAGATGTACTGACTTCGGTCCTGTGATCTCTCGCAGACCCTCGGGAATAGTTGTCGAAATCATAGAAGGATGGCTACAAAAATCCAAAGCCGAGCCTTGAGGGACCGTAGGAGCCTGGCCCTTAACTAAAACTACCTCTTTTATACTTGGCGTGGTCGCGGTGAGCCCTTTATGTACAATATGGGCTTCAGACGGAAGTTGATTAGGAGGGGTTGGGTCAGGACCGTGTGTGGACAAAAGAGGATGTTCTTCCTTAATAATTTTAAGTAACTCTTCAAATCTGTCAAGGCCCTCTAACCTAGAATAGATTTCCGATAGGAGGAGAGAGTGAGATCTGACCTCAGACCATATATTATCATACAAACTCACAAAGGAACTCAGAACCATATTCAGAGCCGAGATAGTAGGTTGAGAAAGTTTAATTCTTTCATCTGCCTCTTTAAGAGTATGATGTAAGATAGATTTGCTGCCCTGATCCTTTTTTGAGTCTGAGAGTAGACCCCTTTCTTTCAACCAATTTTGTTTCTCTGTGTATTCACCAATAAAATTGATGAGATCAGAAGGAGAGCCTGTAAAGGAATCATCACAGATTTGCTGGGTGACATTGTTTATATTACCACCATTGGGGCCCAGGTGACTATCAGCAATTGCCTTGTATGCACATTCTATAATGCTGATGTCGTCAATATCCTGAGCTGAAGGGTCTTCAATCTCCAATTTCTTGACTACACCGACTAGATTAGTATGATCAAATGAAGACACTGTTGGAAGTGAGTGTAGAGATTTAACAAGGGTACTAGATGTAGTCCTCTTTCCAAAGAAGTGTGAAATATTTTTCCCTTGAATTGGTTTCCCTTGGGTACCCAGATTGGATTTTGTTTTAAGGGTGGGATTTTAGGGTTTTGTTAAATGGAGTTTTGAACAAAATAGGTATAGACTTCCCTGTAGGAGTGTATGGAATTCCAGCCACAATAGTAGACAGATTAACATGAATAGTCGAAATATGATTAATGCCCCAAGCTGCGGAATTAACCTCTGGCGAAGGTTCAGTGGGAAGAGAAACAATGTTCCCATTGACCGTCACCATTGGTAATGCAGAGGCATTAGCTACAGAGTCAGCCGCCATAACAGATAAGATAGGCGTCCTGGGATGAAGGTAGGCAGGTGTTGAAAGGACAGTATTAACCATATTGTTGTTAGAGTAATCCAAATGGCCCTTATCCTTTTGAAGAGTAGCACCTTCCGCAAGATTAGAGGCTAAGGTAGCTGCTAGACGTTCTTCCTGTGTATCTATCGAGATATCATGAGTTCCATTAAAAATACATCTTTTACAAGCTGTATTACGTGGAATAATACCCATAGCATTAAGTACCTCAGACCTATCGCTGACATGAATTTGAGCCTGGGCCAGAGTTTTGAGAAGTAAAGGGTTATATGGGGCATCTACTGGAACATGATGCAAATTCCCCAGCATAGCCGGGGAGGGAACATCTAGCAGAGTAGTAACTGATGAAACAGAGGGTAAATTACCAAGAGCAGACGGAGTCGAAGCCAGTGAGGCCTCCATAGCTGTTTGACTTCGCAGTCCCTTACTTGTCATTCAGAGAGAACCAAGACCCAGGAGGGAAATACAGGGAACTTAAGAAAATAACAATACTGGGTTGAGCTAAAAGTAGACCTGAGTTACAATGATTAATTTTTTTCCTTAAAATACACAAAAACAACGTACACAACAGTCGATAAAATTATGAGCACTGCGATCTAAAAATATTGCACTAAAAAAAAAAAAACAGAAGCAACCTTAGGCAAAAAAATGACAATTGTCCCAAAAACACTCTTGGATTTAAAATACAAAAAGGAAATGGATCTATGCAACCCCCCCACCAAAAATAATAAAAACAGATGTATTATGAACCAGAATTGATAATGTTCTTAGTCAGTACATAATCAAAATATATTGATTTAGGAATAGCCGCAATCGTCAAAAGAACGAAGAGGAGCGCTCAGTCTCAGGGTAGGGAACGCCCGACAGCTTGTGGAGCTGCCAGAGTCCGACTCTCCACCCCAAACCCTTAGAGCTGAAGAGGTGCTTGGGAATAAATTATGCAGCACAAGACCCAAGTTCAAGTTACTCACAGGTCACAGCCAAACAGCACAACAGCGGCTCCAGCCCTTACTGCCTCCAGGGCTTAACGCCGCAAGGGTGATTGGGCCAGCACTTTGTACTCCCCGATGGTCACGTGATGAGTCACGTGACAAAAGCAATCTCCGCCTCCTCCAGGAAGCGTTTCCACCTTCCTACCAGCAAGAGCTAGAGACCGCTCGCAGTGCTGGCGGAAGAAATGCAGCTGCCGGCTGATAACACGTGGGTAAGCCAAAGCGTTCCTTCCACACACAATTCAGTAATTGTTTCCTCTAGTGCCTCTCTCTGTGCCTCTGTGCCATGTCTAATTTTGGTAGTTCTATCTCTTCCAATGTATCACGTATGTCTATCAGCGAAATTGTGGTGTCGTGTGCATACAGCTTGGTGTAGAAGGCCGCAAAAGTGTCATTTATTGATAATCGTGTCCTGTGCAATACCCCATCCTCGTCCCTGATCGCAGTTGTTGAATGTCTTGGGTGTTCCCTTTTTCATAGCCATGATAAGATTCTGCCAAGTTTATCTCCCTCTCTGTGTGTTCTTGTGGTGCGTGTCATGTAATCAAATTTAGAGAGCCGCCCCCACTCTTCCTGGCATTTGGTTCTAGCTTCAGCGAGTTTTGCCTCCTCTTCTCTTGTTCCCAGGTTGTTATTCTCCATCCACTTTATTTCCTCTTCCCGCTTCTCTAGTTCCCCCTTCAGCGTTTTCCTAATGCCTCCCGCTCCCGCTATAACCTCGCCCCGGATAACCACCTTCAGGACCTCCCACATTGTGTTCCAGTGTTCTATACTGCCTTGGTTATTTTCTATGTATTCTTCCAGTTTCTCCCCTAGTTCCTCTTTGAAGATTCGGTCTGTTAGTGCCTCTGCGGGCATACGCCACAGCGGGATCAGGGGTGTGGGACATGTCATTGCCCAATGCATGAGCAGTGGTGAGTGGTCCGAGATCGATCTGCCTAAGTACTGTAATGACTTTACTTGCGCCAAATGTGCCATGTCTATGAAAATATTTTTATAAATGTGTTTATTGTTTTCTCATATAAACATAAAACTCAACATTGCGTAACTCCCGCACAACTCCCGCACAACTCCCACCCATCCCCTCACCCCTGAAGATCCTCATAAAGTCTTCCTGTAGGGTTCCCCTTAAGCACTGAACATTTGTGATTCTGATGTTATGGGGGCTCCACTGTTCCATATAATCTGATTGTAGGTAGTCTTGGGCCGTTCCCCATTCCTTCGTGAACGAGCCACTCGCACCTTGAATAGTGTCGGTCAGTTTTTCCATTGTCTTTTGTGCCCACACCTTCTGGAGCAATGTGTATATCAGTGGAGGATCTCGCTTTTTCCAGCTTTGGGCTATAGTTGTCCATGCCGCAATAAGCAGTCCCATAAAGCTTTTCCACTGTGACTTTGCGCATTTCCTAGCCACCAGGTCTTTCATCACACAAAGCCATACCTTTTGGCCCAGCTGCGCCACATCAGGAAACATTTTCCCCATCTCCGTCTGTACCTCCAACCAAAAACATTTGATCCCCGTACACTCCCACCAAATATGTCTCCACGTTCCCACTTCTTTGAACCCTCCCCAGCATAGATTGGAAGTTTGGAGATACATTGCGTGCAGCCTTTCTGGGGTCTAATGCCATTGGACTACTATTTTCACCCACATTTCCCTCGTTTGGGCCGAGCGGGTTGTTTTTTGGATTGGTCTCCACAGGTCCGACCATTGTTTTCTTGATAGTTCCTCCCCCAGTGTTTTCCCCCACTTTGTCATATATTCCCACTTTATTTCTTCGTCTTGGGAGTTTATAAAGGAATATAGCGTGGAGACCCATTTCTTAGCCCCGGAGTTAGAAGTAACATAGGTTTCAAACGGAGTGAGGTGCCTTGTAGCCGCCCTAGTAATTTTCCAGTGTTGCCAACCAGTGTCTCAGCTGATCGTATTTATACTCGTCTCCAGCTGAGAGGTTCAGTAGAGTTTTACATGCCTCGTATGATCTTATTTCCTTCTCTTTAAACATTTCCCCTATTTTCGTAACCCCGCCACCTCCCATTTCTCAAAGGTCCCTTGTTCCATTCCGGGCGGGAATTGAGGATTTCGACAAGTGGGCGTAAAGGCGCTGTCCACCATAGACATTGTACCCTTACTCGTTTGGTTGTCCCATGCCTCTAATGTGGTCTTCATGATTTCGCTGATGCGCAGGTTGATGTGCCTATGTCGTTTTGTTTTCCACAGAAGTTCCACCAGTGAGGTTCTTGCGACTGCCCTGTCTTGAGTCACCCAAATTGGGCATTGGCCCTCCCCATGCATTCCCAAAGCACCCTGAGTTGCGCCGCCTGAAAGTATTTATGAAAGTGGGGGAGGGCCATCCCCCCCTCCCGGATAGATGCTGTGAGGACCGCCCTGGCAACCCTCGGGGGCTTCCTCTTCCATATGAAGGACACAACCACTTTTGATAGTGCCTTAAAGAAAGATCAGGGGACCCTAATTAGGAGTGCCTGGAAGTAGTATAACAGCTTTGGTAGGGTGTTAATTTTAACCGTTTATATTCTGCCCCACCAAGATACCGACAACGGGTTCCATCTCTCCAGGTCCCTCTTTATGCAATCTAAAAGTGGGGGATAGTTCCTTTCGAACAGAAGCCCAACCCGGTGTGTCAGTGTTATCCCCAGGTACTTGATCCCATTCTCTGAAATCTTGAGGTCTAACATTGCTGCTTCCCTTTCCATCTCACCTCTTTCGCCTGCCAGAATGAATATTTCTGATTTCCTCCTGTTTATTTTTAGTCCGGAGATAGCCTTGAACACCTCCAGTTCTCCTACTGTTGCCGCCAGTGACCGCCCCTGGTTTTCTAGGGCTATTAACATGTCGTCTGCATAGGCAATTACTTTGTGTTGCATGCCTGCCATCTCTATCCCTCTGATGTGAATGGATTCCCTTATTTTAATTGAGAGGCTCTAGGAAAATGGCATATGTGAGTGGGGAGAGCAGGCATCCCCGCTTTGTACCCCTTGAGATGGCCACCCTTCCCGTGACCTCCCCATTGATGGCGATCCGGTGTTACGCTCTGACAGCTCGGTTCTCACCAGCCTCCCTCGGCAGTTACACCGGCTTACACCGTCCGGGGAAAGACATCGCTGTGGCAGCGTTATCGGTTTCCATTGAGACTGTATGGACGTTGGTATCAGTATCAACCACGTCAGCTGACACGCGCACTACGCGTACACGGATGCCCCGCCCTTTGCCTTCTTAATCCGGTTCCGCTCGGGGCTCGGTGCTGCTAATTGTAGCCTACACGTACTCTTACGTGTTTAGCCCGCAAGCTAATTCCTTCCTCAAACCTTCCAGCTTAGAATTCTTGGTTTTCGACCTTGCCTTCCACTTTGGACTGTTCACGGATTGCCCAGCTGATTTTGGTTCTACAAGCTGTTTCGACTCGGAACGTTTTCCTGGATTGCCGATGGCTGTTAGAAGTCTGTTTCCCTATGCTTTGTAGCTTTTTGGTTCCTTCCACACGGACTACATTAAAACAATCATCGCCTGACAATAATTGCTTTCAGTAAGTGTATTTTCATTGTCAAATTCCTGTGATTTACTTCTTGGATAAAGACCGTCTACTCCCGCTGTGAAGAAATGACCCTCTTTGGACATTGTACTGGAATTGTATTTTTACATTGCAAGTGCAGTTCAGGACGCTTTACAGTTACCTGCACCAACCCGTATCTAGTGCGTCCCTCGTGCCGTTCGGGTGTTCCTCCCTAACTAACTTTCCTGTTTATTATTTTCTCCTGTTGTCGTGTCCTTGGAACTGGATTTCCCTCTTGGCTCTTCAACCATCTCCTTCCAGGTCAGTGGTGCATTCCTTAGGGGTTCAAGGGGATTTGTTAACTCAGTAGTTAGTTCCTTATTGTCCTTTGCATTGATCTTTTAGGCTCTGTATCTGCTCTGCTATTCCAACCAACTTATTTAATCAGGGTGGCTGAGGTTGAGACTGGTTGATCTGAGAGTTACACCACTTCAGTCCTCCGAATCTTGGTGTGGTGAGTAACATCCGGATTGTCGGAGAATTATAGTTGGCTCTTATCATTGCTATATACTGGTCCCCGAATCCCATGCGTTTTAGGGTTTTAAATAGTAGAGACCACTCTACCCGGTCAAATGCTTTCTCGGCATCTACCGAGAGTAGCAAAGCCGGAGTGTGTGTGATGCCCGTCTTTTCCACTAGGTGTATGATCCGCCTGATGTTATTGTGAGTTTGTCTAACCGGTATGAAGCCCGATTTATCTAGGTTTATCAAACTGGGCAGGAGTGCAGATAATCTTGCTGCCAGAACCTTAGTGTACATCTTGGAGTCTAGGTTTATCAGGGCTATCGGACGATAGGAAGCGGGATATGATGGGTCTTTTCCAGCTTTGTGGAACACTAATACCTTTGCTTCTTTCATTGTAGGGGTGACGTTCCCGGTATCTTTGAAGAAATTTAGGAGCCTGGTCATTCATATCTTCCTCCGAGATTTGTGGGATGGGGAGGGTCTGTAGGAAGACTTCTTGTGCGTCTCCATCTGGAGAGTCCGAAAAATATAGCTTTTGGTAAAATCCCTAAAGGCCTCTCCCATATCGTGTGTGCGTGTCTGTAGCTCACCCTGTGAGTTCCGAATGTTTTTGATTCTCATTCCCTTCCTTTTTTCGCAGAGCTGTCTAGCTAAGAATCTGTCCGCCTTGTTAGCTTTAATATAAAATCGTTGCTTGATGTATAACAGTGAGGTCTCTGCATTTTTGGTGCAGAGCGTTTCTAGCTGACCTTGGTTTTGTCTGAGGGACTTTTTTAAGCTGCGGGTGGGCTGTGTCAGAAGTTTCTCCTGTATGTCTGCTATTGCGGTTTCTAGTTCTTTTTCCCCATCTGTGCCTCTGTTTGTCCTTCGTAACCTTTAGGGCAATCATCTTCCCACGAATCACTGCTTTGAACGCCTCCCAGACCGTTCCCAGAGGGATCTCCCCTGTGTCATTTTGTTCGAAGTACTCATCCGCCATACCCCTAATCGACTCTCCCGCTACGGGATCCACTTTCCTTCCCGGGTAAATTCAGTTCCATCCGCAGTGGAGCGTGGTCTGACAATGAGATTGACCCTATTTCCATTCCCTGGATCATACCTATAAGACCCACTGACGCCCAGAAATAGTCTATTCTCGACATTGTGTTGTGCACATGCGAGAAGTACGTGTAGCCCCTCTGGTCCCCATTGAGTTCCCTCCACACATCGCAAAGGGCTAAGTGTTCCATCATATGCCTAAGACGTTTCGAGGGCGCCCCTTGGCCCTGGTAGCCCCCCGCACGTCTATTTGTGGGTTCCAGGCCATATTAAGATCACCACCCAGGATAACCTCTCCTTTCGCAAAGACTTCCAGCTTCCCTATATTGTCCCTCATAAAGCCATCCTGTCCTACGTCGGGGGTGTATATTGAGGCCAGTGTAAGGCGGCGTCCATTAATCACTGTGTTGACAAATGCATATCTCCCATTTTTATCAGTGCGTTTGTCTACTAGGCTGGCATCCCCCCTTCTTTTATCGCAATAAGCACTCCTGCCTTTTTCTCTGAAGCGTTTGCCTGGGCCCAGATCTTGTAACCCCTTATGTGTGTTGTCTGCTTGTCCTGGGGCTCTGATGTGCGTTTCTTGGAGTAATAACACGTCCGCCTTGTCCCTCTTAAGCAGTTTCTCCAGCTTTAGCCTCTTCACAGGGGAGTTGAGGCCCATAAGATTATATGTTAGGATTCAGATCTTCCCCATGGCATCGTGGCCCAAGTCTCGTGTTCTGGGTTCCCCCTACTTGTTGTGCTTCCCATCTTCCTTGCCCCGCCCAACCAATAACAAATAACAAACCCAACAACTCTCCCCTCCCCCCCCCCCCGAGTAGGGCCCGGGTTCCTAAGGATGCTAGGGCGTTACGCCTACCGCTCCCTGCCCTCCGTAAACTCTGGGATAACTTTGCGGGGAGTCCTAAACCCTGCATATCGCACAATCCTTACTGGAGTCCAAGACCGGAGGTTCGCCCCGGGCTACCGTACAAACCATCTCTAGAGGCTTCTGATGTCCCACTCCAACCTTGCCCCCCGGCGGACCCAGCTTGGGTCCCGCAGAATGCCCTCTGTTCCTGGCCTCGTCTGCGTTAGTCGTCCGGGGGTGACTTCCTGAGGCGCCCTTTTCCCGTGATCATCTTCCATTGACAAACCTTTTCCCATCCTCTCTGCTTCCTATGTGGCTCTCCCCTTGCTTTGGTGACTCGTTCCCCTCCTTCGTCTGCCTCTATTCCCATTATAATGAGGCCTTCCTTCCACGTGGTCGCTCTTCTTTGTTTGCCCTCCCAGGTGAACAACAGTCCGAACGGGAACGTCCACCTGTATCAGATTTGCCTCGCCAGTAATTCTTTAACCAATGGGGCCATCTCTCTTCTTTTTTGCAACGTTACAAGGGCCAAATCTTGGTACAGCTGAATGCCCTCTCCGTTCATTCTTATGTGGTTTAACCCTCTTGCCCTCCTTAAAATGTGCTCCTTTTGTGGATACGAGAAGAGAGCTCTCCCCTGGCGCTCCAGATCTCTTTGGACCCACCCTGTGCACCCTGTCGATCTTAATATCATCCATTTCTTGTTCCTCTAGAATGTCTCTGAACACCTCCTGAACTGCTGTTTTGAGATCCTTGTCTGGAACTGACTCCGCCATGTTTTTTATGCGTATGCTGGACCTACGTGAGCGGTTCACCAGGTCCTCACATTGAATTTCTAAATTGTGTGTTAACCCGACCAGACGTTCCTGTGCCTCGCTAACTTGTTGGGATTCTTCTTCCATATTTTGGAGAGTTCTCTCGAGAGAATCTGTTCGCTCCTCCAGCTTGGCCACATCTAGTTTCAGGTCGTGGACCACTTGTTTCATGCCATTCCTCATCCTGGCGAATTGTTCCTGTACTGTTGACATGAATTTCTCTTGCAATTCCGTGAACCAAGCTTGCAGGTCTTCCCTTGAAGGCGGTTGGTGCCGGGTCACAGCTTCAGTACCTTCGCTCGGGGGATCGTCCTGTGATTTCCCTCTCATATGTGTTGGGGTGTCTGAAGACCACAAATGCAGGAGATTGGCATCCTGTTTGCACCTCTGTGCGTGTGGTTGCGCTGTGCTCCCTTTCCCTTTGGCCTTCGACATGGTCCCCTTAGGCTTGTAACGCAGTCCCTGGAATTGCCGGGGATATCACTACTTGTCAATGCGCTCCGCTGGCCCCTCTCCGCCCAGAGTCATGTATGGGGGGAGATGCGAGGTTTTCGGGTATGGCCGCTTCGTGCTCCGTCTTCTAGCCCAGCTGGGACCCTACGCCCACAGCTCTCTCCATCCAACGGAGCTGTCCCCCTTTGTTTGGCACTCTTCACCTGTGGCTTTGGTAGAGGAGGCGCAGTGTCTCTCTGCTCCCCGAGGGTTACTACCCCCTTGTCAGCGCTCGCATGTGATCTGTGTCTTCATGGGCCGCCCACTCCCCCTCCGGTGTGCGCCTCTGTCATGCTTCGGGGGGACGAGGGGGGTGTCCCCTTCCTCTTCAGGCCCCTGCGCGGGCTTGTCCACTGGGATGAGGTCCTTCTGTTCCTTGCTGCAGTGAAAGGCCTCCTCCGTCCGGGTGGTGTCCTTGCATTGCGCTCCTCCTTCGTGGCTGCGGGTAGGAGGCAGGGAATGCTCTCTGTTTCTTATCAGAGTCCTGCGAGTCCCAGTCCGGCTGCAGGTGCTTCCTCCAGGCTGTCCGACTTCTCCTCTCCTCTCCCCTCCTCTCCCTGCTAGGTCTGAGGTTGCGTCAACGGGGGTCTAGGTCACTCTGTTACGGCGCCGGAGGTCCGGTAACTAGTGGGGCTTCATCCGATTTTCTTTTTGCTTATTGTGGATTAGTTTAGTGCATCTTCGTGGTGGCCCGGGCGGAGCAAGCGTCTCACCACCCCGGCAGCCATCTTGGAGTCTCCTGTCTATGAAAATATAATCTATTCTTGTGTGTAGCCCATGTGGGGAGGAGTAATACGAGTACACCCTATCATTGGGGTGGTATTCCCTCCAGATGTCCACCAGGTCGAGTTGGGTTAGCGTAGCGTTTAGTGCTTGAGGGGCTGTCTCCACCCATTTCAAGGGCGGTTCAGATCTATCTAGGTCCAGGTCTTTTACACAGTTAAAATCACCCCCCATATATAGAGGCCTGCCGAGTGTTGGGCTATTTTAGCGCAGAGCATAGTGAGATGTGCTGGTACGCCGTGGTTGGGAAAATAGGAATTCACTACACAGATCTCTGCCTGCTCAATAGCTCCCCAGAGTACAAGGTATCTTCCTTCTTTATCTGCTTTATCTGCTTCCATCCCCAGTAATCTAAAGGGTACCATGGGACTGACCCAAGTAAACACTCGCCTCGCATATTTGGAATATGTAGCTCCATAACCGCCCCCCCCCCCCCACCAGCGTTCCTGTAAGGTGACCATAGCTTCTGCCGTGAGGGGAGTTTCTTGGAGTAAAGCTATGTCTAACTTTTTTCTATGTAGATATGATTTGATTCTGTTCCTTCGTAGATAAGTGCCCATCCGTCTTACATTCCAGGTCATTACTTTAAGTTGTGGTGTCATTGTACACCGTGTGCCCATCCCTGATCAGCGTCCCATGTCGCATCCCATGCCCCAAGTGGTCCCTGCTGGGAACCACTTCTTCCAGATCATACTTCTCTGTTTCCCAGTTATGGTTTTTGCCTGCTGCCTCCCCACCCCCTCCTTTGTTTCGCATCTCCGGCCCATGCCCGCCATGCTCATAGAGCAGTTCACGTGAAGATGTTGTAACATTAAAAACAAAAAACAAACCAAGCAAACTCGCTCA
Organism: Ambystoma mexicanum; assembly: GCF_040938575.1. Taxonomy (NCBI): domain Eukaryota; kingdom Metazoa; phylum Chordata; class Amphibia; order Caudata; family Ambystomatidae; genus Ambystoma; species Ambystoma mexicanum. Next base: position 876,478,598 of record NC_090936.1, read on the forward strand.
GCTTCTGCCCCATGCTAGCAGTGCTCGGACGCCCCTGCACTTTTTGGGTCCATCCGGGTCGTTCGGTGCAAGTGTCTTTGTGCTGGCAATAGGCCTGCACTTAACGTTTCGTGGGTTAGATCTCAGAGCTCCGGTGAAGTGGTCTAGCAGGCTTCCGACCGATTCAGATGTGTGTTCATGTTGCAGCAAACGTCGAGGTGAGTTTATCCAGTCCACCGTTCCTCTTGGCAGGTGGCCCAGCTGACTCAGGACCTGCCCCTCCATTAGTCCATTTACGTTCAAGTGACTGCTTCCTCCCCATTAGCCAAGTTATTATGCTCCAGCCACATAGTGGCTGCCGCTGGAGTTTCAAGAAACACTGCTCGCCCCTTATAGATAACCTTCAGTCTGGATGGGTACATCAACATGTACTTTAGATTCAACTGTCTCAGTCTGGTTATTAGGCAGAAACCTGTGCAGTTCCCTTGGGGACCACTGCAAAAAGTTGAGGACCACAGGTGTTGGCAGTAAACCCACTTGCTAGCAGTCTGTACCACCCAGATTTACCTGGTAGCTGTGGCTGAGCAGTCAGACTTCCCTCAAGAAGAGTTAGGCAGTATGCAAAGTATACTCAATAGGCACTCAGATACAATATACAAGCAAACACTGACCAGAGCTTTGGTATCAAAGTATATAATTATTTATTTAAAAACACACAGTTGAAACACTCCAGCACTCTTATTGTAAAATATTCTAAACACAGTTACTATTATGATATATACACCCCTTTTTCCCTATTAGAAAATCACAGTAAAACACCACTTATTTTCATAGAGAGGTGAGCGCTTAACTAGATTGCACTCTTATAAGTTTGTGGAAAAGGGGGTGTGGGGGGGAGACAGAATATGAAAAGGTACACCACTCTACGATTCCAGAACACTGTTAGCAAGGCAGAGAGCAAAAAGTCACTGGTGAGCCAAAGTCCAAAGGCTGGGCCCACTCTTAGAGAGCAGAGCACAAATGTGCCCAAGATCACACAGTTACACTAGGCTTAGAAAGTCTTGCAGAGGGTTCAGAAAAGCGTTTAGAGAGGCTTAGAAAAGTTTAGACAAGGTGTCCCAGGCTAACCCAGGTTTGAAAGCCGGGGGCTAAATCTACCCCGTACAGTCGGTAGCAAGGGAAGCCAGGCGGGACACGGTACCTTAAGTGGGAAGGATCCTCCAGCGGTGGCAGTTGTTCCTGGTAGTGGGTGCAAGTTGCGTCGTCGTTGTCCAGGGGAAGAGAAGATCTCGACTTGGAGGAAAGATGAAGGTCGTTGCACTACCAGGACAGAAACCAGCCGCAGAGTTTTCCGGTTAAAGGTGCTACCTTTGTCTCGCGGTCGTGGTTAAACGTGGTATCCCGGTTGCCGGGGTGCTTGGCACGGGCAAGGCGGCCACGAGATACGTCGGGAAAGCGAAAAGACGGTGAAACTGGTTATCCCCACCAGTTAAAGGAAGAAGACTCTCCGCGGGAGATCTCCTCTGTCGTTGGGAAAAAGTGGTGAGACGGTCCAGCAGAGCTCCACCGGTAGTGGTGTCATGGCAGGTCGGCTCAGCTTCTCCCTCATCGGATTCTTAGGTCCTGTGGCGACTTCTGAAGTTCCAGTCCCCAAAGCCCTGCTTTTATGCAGCAAACCCCCATTCACTCAGCCTAGCTGTCACTTAAACATGCTAAGTGGTGAGCCGGCCGCTCACCACTTGGACCAATCAGGACGGAGTGCGACTTGAGTTGCCTAGGCAACTCAGTCCGGGGTGCCTAAATTCCCCTCCACCCCTCCTAAGTACCCCAGACACAGTGGCACCACTTTGGAGGGCTTCTGTGGAGAAGCCCGCCAAAAAGTGGAACAAAGAGCTCGACTTGGGTTGGAGTCACAGAAGAGAACACAAACGCCATTTTAGAATCAAGTTTTGGCAAAAAATACCAACCGGAGAATTAATATTAATTAAATAAACCAGCGGTATGTTCGAGGCTACCGTAAATAATTAAATAAAGATAGTAGCCTAAAACAATGGGAAATCCCATAGGAAAATATTCGCGGTTGAATATAAAAAGTAGTATCCACTGCCACCAGCCAAAACTCGATCAGGGGGGACGGAGACGTGCCCCCTTGACTAACCGACCCCGGGGCAATTGAAATGCTCTAGCCAGTACGTCCACAATATGATGGTTTGTACTGGTTCTGTTCAGAATTTAAGACTAGTAAAGTCAATGGTGACTTTACATGCCCTGGGAGACAGTAGTCTGTCCCAGCGTATGGATTCTATACTGGGGGGTCACTATGACACCCCTGTGTCACTGCACTGAGGGTGCTGTGTAACACACATCACAAAAACACATGAAGCCCCATGGAGTAAAAGACCCCATAGCCCATTAAACACATCTAGATTCAAAGAAACACACTCAAATCATGCCCAAGAGTGAGGGTAAAAGAGTCTCACTCTTGGCAGGAGAAAAAAATAAACCCCAAAAATCCAGCAAAGCTGCTGGGGGACTCACTAGGTTAGGAAATTCAGCCTAAACAGAGAATTCTCCCCAACACTGGTCTTAATCAGTATGAAGGAGTTTCTTGCGCGTTGAACTGCGGATGTATAGTCTGGGTAAATGGCTATTTTAGAATAGTCTCTTGTTATTCTCCTCCTTCCCTGGATTGCCGTATTATCATCTCTCTGTCGCGAAAGTTTCGATTTTTGGCGATCATTGGCCGTGGGTGTGATCCGGCAGAGGTTTCTTCTGTAGGGATCTATGGGCCCGTTCTACTGTGAAGCCTTGTGACAGTTGACCTGCACCAATTTCTTGTTGTAACAGTGTCTCCACAAACCCAGTCGGATCTTGGCCTTCCATCCCTTCCGGGATCCCCAGCAGTTGTACGTTATTGCGCGAGCCCTCCCTTCCGCCTCCTCCGACCTGGCCTCCAGTGTTGTCACTTTTTTCTGAAGTTCTTGCACCCTAGTCTTCAAGTCTATTGTCTCAGTTGTCTCCTGTAGCCCAGCTTCCATGTTGGTGACTCTCTCTGCCAAGTTGCGAGCGTCTTGGTGCATCAGGTGCATGTCTGACTTGACTTTGTCTATTTTTGTGTCGATAAATGACCGCAGTGCCGCTATGGCTTCTAGTACAGGGCCTTCCCGGTTCACCTCGTCTGGGATTGTTTGTTCGTCAGGTGCTGCCGCGCTGTCATGTGCCGCAGCGTGAAGTTTGATTGTATCGAAGGAGTCCATGATCGACACTTTGTTCTTATTTTTTGATGGGGATCTGGTCCTCCCGCATGTGGTGTTTGCTGGTCGGGGCAGTTGTTCTCGCGGTCCCTATTACCTTTGTAGGGTTGGTGCTGCTTGAGGTGTTGTGGTGACTATGTGCACTCTCTGCACTTTCGTATTGTGGGCTCTGCTCGTTACGCCTCTGCACAGCTGCTGCTGGTCCAGCCCAGTTGCCTTTCGTCTTTGGAGCGGCTGCTTGTTCTCCTTACTGTGCTATTCGGAGTTGCCTGGTCATAGCCTTCCCTGTTACAGAGGCCTCAGAGCGTTGCTTTTGGGCTTGTTTCCCGCACCTTAGTGTTGGGGGATCAGTTTGCTAAGGTGCTGTGCTCTCTGGTTGAGGTGTGCTTTTGTAGAGGAGGTCCCAGATACAGCCTGCACTCCAGCCACTCATTTTGAAATACCAGGAACATACTCGCCGAGATATGGAAAATAAACTAACAGAGAGCAGCACTTGGGCAATGCTCAGTGCCCATCAGAAGAGCTATATCTGTTGAAGTACCGATAACCAGACAACCATGGGCAGCACGATACCCATTGAGACAACCGTACCAGCAGATGACACGAAATGAAGACTACATACAAACTGTCGCTGAAGAAACCCAAAGGGCCTTAATTGAAGGAGAATGGTGACGACACAAGGGCCCGGACAGACGTACTGATGAACGAAACGACAAGCAAAGGATGACACACAAAGACTAAATGTAAAGAATAATGATGTTATGGACTTTGAAGAAGAAACAATGTCAAAATATAAAAGAAACGCAACCATGAAGTAGGATGAAAATATGCAACTAGCTAACGCCTGAAAATAGGCTTGGAACGCAAGAAGCTAAGAAAACAGTATGGCTTGCAATGCTTAGTAGAAGAATAGAACGGCAAGCGCCAACTATACACCTACCTCACTGAAGCACATTATACAAGTGTGACTCCATTTTACAAAAAGCAGAACTAAGCCCAGGATGGTAGGGATCTAACAGGCCAAGATTCATACTCCAGCTAAACTAGAAGAAACAGCGGAATCTAAACTTAGCAAAGGCAGCTCATGCCTGGGAATTCGAGGTCAACCCCAGGAAGGGAGGAGAGCGGCAACTTCGAAGAAACGAAACTTAAGAGCATAGCAGCCTACCACGTGAAGATCGAGATAAGGAGGCCCAGGCAGGTGGTGAGGCCAAAAGGAGAATCAAATATGCAAATAGAGGGAAAACGAAGCAGATCCATGGCGCACTAACACGTGACCAGCCAAGCACGAGAGGTACCAACGTCTGATGTCACCCAAACCAGAGGATGCCATAACTTTTCCTGATAAAAAGCTACAGTTTCAAGGCCAACCTCAGCCAACTAATTGACACATAGCCCTAAAGCACTGATTGATGGAAGGGAGGCATGGGGAATCGTGGGGCACACTGCATCTGGGTGAACATTCCGCATGCTGCTAATTAAAGTTGAGATTTATACCTAGGGGTGCAACCGACCCAATCACAATGGACCAAATAATCTAGGGTCCGATGGCTAGTAGAACCAAAGTGACGTCTTGCACGAGTTATCCAATTCTCACGCTCTGTTACCATATACAGATATAGCACCTATACTTAAGTTTTCTTTTTAACCAATAGAATTGCATGACAAACTTTTGAGTGTTACACGTCAATGACGACGAGAATTCGCTATAACTATTGCTGTCTGAATGAAGAATTGGGGAGTTGCAACGAGACGGACTTCGCACCACTGTTGATTTCCAGGTTTCCCCGTTTCTTGTACTTGTCATTAAACCGACTCCTCTTTGCCAAACCATTGAGTTGTCCTTATTTGATAGGTGTTGGAGTAAGAGAATTCAGCACCCCGTCCTACTCAAGGTGCAGCTATCTCGTCTTAAAGTACTTGAGGGAGAGCTCTGATCCTATGGGTCCGTCAGAGGTCGCTCCGCCCTCCTGTACACTTGGTAGCGGGTAGGATGGTTTTGACCATCGATTATTGATTATTGATAAGATACCTATTGACCGTCGACACAAAGTAACTCTAGGTCTTCGGCAATATCACGAGTACTTCGCCATTTGGCCGAGTAGACTGTGAAGCTTCCTGTGGACAATGATAGTTTAAATCTATCCAAAAACTGCAGTGGGTCTGAAGGAACCAGTTTTATAAACATAAACTCTTCCATTCCTATGGGCAGCAGAACAGATGAAAGACTAAAAGAGGCGGTAACGGAGGCGGTGATCCCGAGGATCCAGAGAGGAACGATGCGAGTGGTGAGTGAAACAAAAATTGAATGTTTTGGCAAATGTCGTAGGCATTAGAACAAGTAAGGGAAAAGTTAACGGAGGGAGGTGGGAAAAGAAGAAGAAAAAAAAATAGAAGTAGAGAAGACTGAATATACATGAGGGTTTAATGACTCGAAAATAATTGAGAAAATAGGGGTTACCGGGGTACTCACCCGAGAAAATAGCAGATACCAGGGCGGACACCTGAGAAAGAGAGAAGATACGGCTTATTTCCTGCGCTTTAATATAGCGGTCAGAAGAAGCGTGAACTCGGGGCCCCACATAATAGGGGACGATTAGGATACGACCACGTTTAAAGAAGCCGTAAAAGGAGTTTGTTTAAACTCCATGTCTGGGTGTTAATTAGAAGGCAGAGATATTTGTGTGCAGCTGGTGTCTGTCTAGTCTGTCAAATGTCTGTTGTACGTGTTCTGTTGCATGTCACATGTAGGGAAATTTGTCTCCTTGTTGTTTGAAATCAAGTAGAGTTTTTACACGATTCTATAAGTTGAGAGAGAATCGCACCAAAATTGAGGATCTTGAGTAAATTGCTGGTATAAAAGTTTGGCGGGAAAAGATTGGATTGGAGCTCGCTCATATTGTTGAGTGTTGAATTTGCATAAAAATATTGTTAAGCCCAGATTTAAGCATGGAAGACATTACTCAATTAGCACACTTATGTAAACAACTGCCAAAACATGCACCCAAGCTTAAGAAATACAGCACTGAGTGGTTTAAGGGTACCGCACACAAGATGTTTATGCCATGGCCACAAAATGGGTCCTTATCTTAAGCCATCTTACAGCATATGACGACTTACTTGCATGCCACATATACAGGCAAGAAACTAGAGAAACACCTTGCTGTTCTAGAACTTTGGAAAATGTTCGAACAGTCAAAGGGGGAGAGCCACCGGCAGACTGGATATTAAATGTATGCACGTAGAGGGGTGAGACGCCTACCGCGCCACCTGCCCCGCCTGAACCAGAAACCGAGGGAAGTAAGCCTGAGGGACTCTACCCATTAAGAGATCTTAAGGCAGCCACAGGGTATAGCAACCCCGCATATGAGTCTCCTACGTACAGTAGTGACGAAAATAAGGGGAAGGATCAGGATAAGAATCTTACCTCCGCAGTCCCGAGGGACAAGGAGAGATGCAATGATGAAAGAAAGGACCAGGCACAGATTAGTGCTTCTCTCGATAAAGAGAGAGAGGGAAAGAAATGGAAAGGAGGTGAAAGCAGAACTGATGAGGTAGCATTCGCAAAAGACGAATGGATGGGAGGACAGATGTTGAAACTCGATGGAAAAGGAAGTGATGATGGGAGACCGAGAGAGAAGTCAGATGAGGCACAGAGAAAGGAGAAGGAAAAGGAGTTAAGGGATGAAAGGATAAGAAGGAAAGATAGGCTGAGGCGAGAACAGCTTTATCACGAGGAGCAAGAAAAGCAGATCGATCACAAAACAGAAAGCAGCCTATGACCAGTACAGACAGAATCAGCAAAGGTTGGAAGAAGAGCAAAGAGTATGTGAAAAAAGGATAAAGAGGCAAAAAGATGAGGAAGTTCGAAGAGCAGATGAATGTAGAAATGAAAGGAGAAGGGAAGAAGGTAAAGTCAGAGAAGAGGGAGGAAGCGCAAGGAATTCGATGATGATATTGAACGTAAGCGTAGACAGAGGGCACGCAATCTCGAATATCTGGAGCGGGAAGTTAAAAAACCCAATCCTGTTGTAGAATGGGAAGACATTGAATAATTCTTTCCTGTGTACGACTCAGTACCAGGTACAATTGGGGCAAATATTGAAGATGACTTCGACACCAGAAGCATCGGGGAAACGATCGATAAAATATATGATGAAATGGGGCTGGAACAAATGTCCCAAAGGGAAAGGGAAGACGAACGCTTGGAAAGCACTCAGCTGTATGACAAAGAAGATGTCACCTGAAGTAGTGGGAGCAGGAGACTGTCCTTGAACAGACTAGAAATCAGTAAAAACGATGACACAAGCAGTTGCGTGAATTGGGAACAATCAGCACAAGCGACTCCGGAGAGGAAACAGAGGGTGAGACAAATGAGGAAGGGAGACGGAGCGAAAAGCGGCTCCCAAGGGACAAAGGGGTACGATGGTCATACGCTAGCGAGTCCGCACTAAGGGCATCAGAATCTGCCATGCAGTCTGACCAGCCTGAAAGTACACTCCATGATCAGAGGGGGTGTCAGCACCCGCCTATGTAGACAGGTTGGTGACATTGCCGGGCAGACGGCGATGTGAGAATGTTACCCCAGCGATAGACAAGAGAGCTATGGGGAAAGAGAAAGAAGGCTGTGCATTCCAATTTCCGCTTCTAGAAAAGGAAGGAGCAAGACCGCAATATATTCCATGGCCACACATGGATCGAGTGAACCTGAAAAACAAGCTTCCAAGGCTGACGTCGGGAGCCGGGAAGTGGATACTTGAGTTAGAAAAGATGACAGGGGGTGTCACGTTAGCTATAGGGGACATTAAAGGTCTCCTGATCACTATACTTGGTGAGAGAGCAGACAATGTGTGGATACGGGCAGGGTACCCTGGTGTGACCATAATTAACACCGCTCACAACGGAGCACCATTTAATAATTGCAGAGCAGCGGTATGGAAAGCGCTACGAGTCTTGTACCCAGACACTTCCGACATGGGAGCTATAATGACTAACGCAAAATGAAGGAGTCAGAAGATTCGTTGATTTATATCCAGAATTTCCAAGACGCGTAGGTGCTCGAAACGCATGAATCTTGGACAAAATCTATACCTGTATTTTACCACATATTGTGCCAAGGGTTACCAGAGCCGGTACAAAAAAAGCTCAAGAAATTGGTAGGGGCTAAACACTGGGCAGAAATACAGTTAACTATTGCACATTACTGTAGACTGTTGCAAGAAAAGAATCGGAAAAAGGAGGCAACACGAAAGGGTAAGGAAGTGAAGCTGGTGCAAACGAAATTGTCCAAGTATGCTCTTGAAGGAGCCATGCTAACTAACCCAGTTGAACAGAACAGACGGTAGGTAGCTAATCCACAACAGGATGCCCAGGGTAATGTAGGTTTTCACTCGAGGGGTAGGGGATTTAGGGGAAGAGGATGGCAGAGCAATCAGGGAGGTATCCAAGGTAATCAAGGAGGCTTTCAAAATGTTCAAATGGGCAATCTAGATATGTCAAATGGACAAATAGTCCGACCACCGCCGGTATGTTGGCTGTGCGGAATGACAGGCCACTTATCGCGCGCGTGCAGAAGCCAAGGCGCGAGGCAAAATAGCCAAGGAATGGGAGCAGGCACAGTGAATCCACCTGCAACCTCTCCACAGGACGGTGCACAGAATCACACCGTGCAGAAGCATGCACCAGGCATGCAGCAGGGTGCGCAACAAGGGGTTCAACCCCCGAGCATGGAGAATTTGCAACAAGGGCAATTTCAACAGGCACCACTGCAAATGTCTCAGGACACAAACTCCGGAAGGGGAGGCAACCCCGGGAATGGTGAAAATCCACAAGTGTACAGTGGACCGAACTTATATATGAACTACGACAGCTCACTGGGAACCCTGATATGCTCTATCCTATCAGTGACACCAGACCCTAATAGGGAACCAAGGGTGAATGTCGTCATAGGGGGTAAAGAATATTCCTTCTTAGTTGACACGGTTGCAACACGCTCGTGCGTACGAGAAGGCAAGTTTTCCTTGTCCGGCGAGGCCATAGATACTCAGAGTTTTACAGGAGCTCACAGTCAAGTTCCCTTTACAGACGCACTCCCAGTCTCCGTAGGAGAATGCGAGATGAATGTACCTTTATTATATTCACGTCAGACCACAGTAAACATTTTGGGTCGAGACTTAATGACGAAATTGAACATGACAATCTCGTTCATGGAGGAGGGCATAGTATGCTCCACTCCAGGAATGCATTATTCAAACGAGTGCAACATGATCAGGGGATACTCAGGACACATTGCCATGAGCGCTATACCATTAGAGCCAGAAGTTTTCGCATATGGCATGCGTGTGCTTATGGCAGGCTTGCCAGGCCTCGCAGATAGAACTATGAGAACCCCTGATGAGTTTCTATTCAGACCGAAAATACCTATGCATGAAGAGGAGGAACAAGTATTTCCCTTGATGATATACACCGCAACAGTGCGAGTGAAAGTAGCATTGGTCGAAGGCTACGATGATGAAGGCAGACAATGGTGCGTGATTATCGCCATTGAAGAAAGGTATCGAGTGACTGAAGAACAACCAGACTCAGAAGAGACGAGGGTAGAAGTGAGTGTCATATTTTGGGTAAAAATGATCAAAAGAGAAGTGCCTCAGAAAATGATGTTGGCACCGATACGTCCGGAATACTTTGATGACGACATGGCCCAGGTGCCTGTCTCAGTATGGACTACAGGAAGGACCCTATGACGTAGGCCTCCTGATGGGGGTGGGAGAAGTGAAAATTAAACTTAACCAGGAGCAATTTTACCAAAAGCGCGACAATATCCCATGTCTAGAGAAGCGGATGAAGGGATCGCGAAGACAATTTTCGCCATGATGGACCAGGGCATCTTAGTGAAGTCAGAGTCACCATGTAATACAGTGATTTATCCTGTCAAGAAACCAAAGGGAGGGTCTTGGCGTTTGATCCAAGATTTAAGAGCATTAAACAATATTGTTGAAGCAGAGTTCCCTCTAGTCCCTAATTCATCTACAATCCTATGTAACATACCCATCGAGGCAAAATATTTCACGGTGATTGACTTGAAAAATGCCTTTTTCTCAATCCCGTTGCACCGTGACTCTCAAGATCTGACGTCATTTACATTCAGACAAATGCGTCTGAAAAGCACGAGGTTGCCACAGGGGTACTGTGAGTCCCCGTCCATTTTCAACAGAGTCCTACAGATGGATCTAAGCAATATTGCATTAGGAAGTGCCGTCTTGCAGTATGTGGACGACATCTTAATCTGCAGCACCACAGAAGAACAATGCAGGAGCAATTCTAGTTCAGCTACTGACTATACTGGCTGAGAAGGGATATAAGGTTGACAAGGAAAAGCTGCAATACGGTCAACAAGTACATAGGCCAGCTAATCTCACACAAAGGTAAAAAGGTGACCCCAGAAAGGGCTGAAGCCATTTTGCACAAGGCTAAGCCACTCACTATAAATGCAGAGCTTTTTAGGCCTGTGCAATTATGTTAGAGCATGGGTCTTCGATTACAGCTCGTATACTAAGCCCTTACTCCAGGCTTTAAAGAAGGCCCAGGTGACAAAGGAAAATCATGAATGGACTGAGGCAATGGAAAAGGGGTTTGCAGTACTCAAGAGAGCGATCTGTACGGCTCCAGTTCTCAGGATTCCTAATTATGCAGAGGAATTCTACCTGTTCTCGCACACAGATGGCAGCGTTATGACGGCAGTGCTCGCTCAAAGAACCTCGTTGGGGAACAAGCTCCTGGCACCTGGACCCAGTAATGAGAGGCCATTTCCCATGCGAACAAAGCTTAGCTGCCACAGCGTTCGCCATGGAGAAGGCGACAACCATTGTAATGGGATGTTCCATGACATACGTCGAGCACTCATTATTTGCCATTTTAGAGAAACCAAAGGGCACATTGACATCTCAAAGAGCTTCTGCCTATGAGGTGATCATATCTAATCCATTAATCAAGGTAGTTTGATGTAAAACAGTGAACCCAGCTACATTCATAGCAGAGCCAGTCACTGAAGGAGAGCCGATACATGACTGTGTAAACTATGAAGAATTCTATGATGAAATCCGCAGGGTAAAAGAAAATGCCCTGGCGGGAGGGGAAATCGTCTTTATTGACGGTTCTTCATGAATCGACCAAGAATACAGACAAAGATATACAGGTGTTGCCGTAATGAAACACATAGCAAACAGAGAATTTCGAGCACTCGTCAGTGCACGAATACCATCTCATTATTCAGCATAGGCTGCAGAATTATTGGCGTTGATACTCGCCATTGAGAATCACGCAGACCAGGAAGTGACGGTGTACAGTGACTCCTCCTATGCTGATGTCATCAGTGCATGCAGGCATAGCGCGCTGGAAAAGGAGGGGCTACCTCCGAGCAGATGGCACGCCAGTGCAGCATGCAGCCTTATTGGACAGGCTGATTAAGGCACTACATCTCCCAGGTGGCATAGCGGTCGTGAAATGTGCCGCCCACACCAAAGGGACAGATTTCGTGCCACGCGGAAACCACGCAGCAGACACGGAAGCCAAACGAATGACATCCAAAAGTGAGACGATCATGGAAGTAGAAGTGGCATGCACCCATGAGAGAATGATGGTGGCACGAACCACACCTGAAGCTTATAGCGACATGGGGCAGACACAACTGATGGAGCTTCAAGGGGAAGCAGTGCAGGACAAGAAGAACCTGTGGAAATGTTGAGGGCGTTCCTTTGCCTGTAGCCATACTAAAAATAACATTGGAACAATTACATTATCCCATACACATGTCAAAAGAAAATTTAGCAGCAACGCTCACGGAAGACTGGTTCATACCGAATTTAGCTGAGCATGTTCCATTCTTTAAGGTGAACTGCATAGTCTGCCAGCAATTCACTGCTGGGCACACATTTAAAGTATCACCCAGCCAAATGGGCCTTTTCAGCACTTACATATCGACTACATCGACATGATTCAAGTGTGTAACGGTTAGAGGTACTTAATTGTGGTGGTGTCCATTCTCTAGATGGATAGAGGCAGGCGGACTCAACCTGTGCAGCCAAATTCCTGGTGAGGGAAGTGTTCCCTAGATGGGGGGTGTGTGAGGTGATGAGATCAGACAAGGGGGCTAATTTTGTAAATGCAGTTTTTGAGCAGATTAGCTTGTTGCTTGGTATAAAGCACAAGTTCTCGTTGGCGTATCATTCGGAAGGTAATAGTGTTTGTGAGAGGCTCAACGGCTTGTTAAAGGAAAGGATAGCCAAGTTGAAGCTTACTCTAAAGAGGGGATGGTTGCACTGCCTTCCACTGGTATTGTATGCTCTTCGGAACCAACCAGGCTCCGACCATCATCTTACGCCGCACGAGATAGTTACAGGAAGGAGAATGAATACTCCCCTAACCCCTCGAGACAGAGCTAGATGTGATGGCCAGCCAACCCGAGAGGTCCTGGGATCCGAATTACAAAAATATCTGAACTGCATGACATCCAGTCTTACTGTAATTTCAGACCAACTGCAGCGACCACAAAAAGGGTGCAGCGCAGCACAAAACACAGCTGGAGACACTGAAGCAGACGCAGTTCAAGGTCTACGTATTCCGCTCGTCTTTCCTGGAGATGTGGTGTTAGTAAAAAAACACATGAGAAAGAGGTGGACGAGCCATGATTCAATGGTCCTTTCATCGTGGAGGACTGCACTCCGTCAGCTGTGAAAATACAGGGCAGGAGAGCATGGATTTTTCTCAATGACATTAAACCCTATATCGGAGAAAGCCCTCTAGCTGCACCTCACCGCGAAGAAACCACAGACAACGGGGAAGAACCTCAGCACGTGCAGACGAGATCCATGACGAGGAAGAAGGACGCATGAGCAGCAAAGCCAAGAAAAAAGGAACCCCTTTTGAAAGTTGTGGCTTAAATTGGACAATTCCTCTAAGCAAAAGGGGATAAGGACATAAAACGGACACTCTGTGCATCCTAGTTGCAGGGTGAAGAAGAAAATTGCGCATGTAAGCCACAACACGTTTGTTGACACAAACTTGTAAACCAAGCCACACTTAAGCATTGTTGAGAAACAAGACTAACAGACAGTGATCAAGGACGTTTACCTTACGAGCAAATTACAGTATCCTGAATCATCCAATACCAATACTTTGTTTTGCAGCACTTATGGTGTCTCCCAGCAGAAATATCACAAGGGATGTGCTAACCTACTTTCAGTTAGTATTGGAATCATATCCATCACTAGTAGGGTCGGTCACCAGTGTCTCAGACTTTATCCAAGAACCTGCAAACAAGAAGACAATCTGGCAGCTACTCACCGTCCTCGCGGAAGCCTTCGCTGTACTGCCTGAGTACAGCAAAAAGGACACAAATGCTTCCACCGCAGGCAATTATAGATGAACTCGTCAATACGCTTTTCTTTCGCATCATAAGGAGTGCCAAGCTATTGTCGGGAGAACCACAGACACTCACTTTTATTAGAGATCCAGCAAACTCTGAACATTTGACCCAACTGTGGACTAAACTAAATTACTTAGTTGCAATCCACACAGCAGGAAAGTGCAAGGACTGTTCACGTCAAGGGAAGGGCCTGTGATCCAGAACCCAGCAAGGCAGGACAAATGTCCCCGTCACTCGAGGACAGCTGACTGGCGCATAACGTCCTGTTTCGCCTAGTCACCAATTTTCCAGAAATGGTGGGGAGACCTATCGAGGTTGACGTCATCACCTTCATCAGAGATCCAGCTATTGTCGCACATATGGAAACGCTCCTCCATGGGATCATGCTGCAAGTGGAGCTGTCCAACCTTCAGAGAGAGTATCTGAGGAGATTCCAGTGAAACCTTCCGCCGAGGATCGAGGGAGCAGAGACAAGAACTTCACCCTTATTTGTTTTGATCACTTTTTTTCCCAATTCTTCACATTGAACAGTGTCCAGCATGCCCTCAGGACTGAAGCAGATTCGGGGGCTGGACTGGGAGCTTACGTACTTTGAGCATGCACAGTAAAAGTGAATGTATTGAAGTGTTAGTCTAATCTATTTTTCCATTGTCTAGTAAGGACACTGCATCCTGTATCAAGAGACAATCGTCACCCGCAAGAAGGGGGACACTTGTGAAGCACCAGACCCTTTATGATACAAACTGTTCGAGAACAATAGTGAAGCGAGAGATAAGAATAAAACATTGATATTTTGCTGTGAGCGGGATGGGGGCCCAGAACAGTAACCTGGTCCTCTCACAAACAGACGGGCGTCCCCGCTTCTCTGGAAGGAAATGCTGCTGTTTACCCTACCGCACAATCATGTGTCTATGCATTGTGTTTATCATTATTTTGCTATCTTTAACAATGAGAACTGCATTTTTCATTGATGCGCGAAGTGTTCCAATTTCAGTGCACCCACCTGATGGTGTACGCATGAGTCCCACAAAAGCACCCAGACCCTATATAGTTATTCCAGTCCCGAGGAAATCTGATGGTAAGACAAACAAACTGAAAATGAATGTAATTAGCAGTGATATACACACGTGTGGTAACAAATGAAGAGAAAAGCTGGAGACAGGGTGAGCACGGTATGAATGAAAACATAGCACCGACAACTACACGCACCCACACACTGAATGCACACAAACCAGGGCGAGTATCGATGGCCGCAGAACCTCAAGCGAAGGCAACAGAGAACACAAGACTGCCTACCGAACAACCAGTCCCAGCAAATGATGAAAGAGACTGAAAAGAATCCAGTGAAATGCCAACTAAAGCAGATATAGCAAAAGCCCTCAAGAAGACAGAAGCGGCTACGGGAGAATTCACTGCAAGGACACAAATGTTGATAGATCATTTATTCCCGTTTAAAGCCAGAGTGAAGAAACGGCAGGAGGAGCTGAAAAATAAAACCGCAGAGACTGTACTGACAAGCACACAAGTTCCAACACAAGGAACAAGTACCAGGCCCACGATGCAGCCATACACTGGGCCGATGACAGGCTGGTGGCTGATAAAAGCACATAGAGGGCAGGAAAAGAATGCAAGAAGAGAAGGAGAGAATTGCAAAACCTCCACGTACCACATCGATGCAGATAAAGAAACGTGCTCCACTGACCAGCATGCCCGAGAGACCCCCAGCAAGGATAGGTCACACAGACACGTTTAGAGATGCCGTTATAGCTAACTACGAGAAGACACTAAGGATCAAAAGAAGCCCACATGAAGATAACAATGAACTGAACGACTACCTGGACAGCACAGCACATCTAGGAAACATTTGGCACCAACACATGAAAGAAGTCGGAAGAAGCCAGTCAGAAGGAGAATGCTTTGTTTGTGCACTCCTACCGTACAGCATGGGAAAATCCAAGATCTTCGTGGCCGTAGAGATTGATGTCCCGACAGCACACTGTCACACGTAGCAATGTGCAACACAAGAGGACAGTTTATTGGGAGGGATGCCTCGTTGATATGGGCAACCGAAAAGGACTACCCCGATGAAGATGGCTACATCCAGGACATTAAGACGGAAAATAGAGCTCATACTAGGAATCACGTGATTAGGTATGAAAAGTCTGAAGTTAAAGGAACAGAAATAAGATGGGAAATAAACCTGAGACTACATGTCCAAGGAAAAACTCCAGAAGAAGCTCAAATTTGGAAAAACACAAGCCAAATGCAGATTTGGGGAACAGTGCTTTCCACCAACAGATAGGAAGAAGGAGTGGTGATCTGCCGAGCTTGCATGGTCCTTGGAGCCTGCAAGGAAGCAATAGAAAACTCACAAAAACTGTGCAAAACTTTACGGACAAAACTCACTAACATGGGTCGAAGACAGAGGAGGACCCTTGCAGATAGTGCCGCCGGAAAGCCCAAAATTGTGCTTCAGGAACAATGGCACGAGGAAGATGGGAGAGAATCAGAACTGCAGACGAATCTTTGAAGCTCCAGGAATGACGCACGAACCGCAGTAATTATGGATCACTACTGGGCGTGTGGCTCCAAAGCATATATAAGACTGCCAAAAAACTGGGGAGGCATATGCACAATAGTGAACGTCCATGTTCCTGCGCTGGTGATCCCAAAAAGTGACCTGAATATTGACAGTTTCCCGAAAGAAGATGCCCACCTGAGGAAAAGGAGATCTGTAGAGCCGGTATCCCGAATGAAGAGAGAAAATTACTTTTCTGCCAAATCAGAAGCAGCATTCCATGTAAAACCATATGAACACAGGCTGTTCAGCCTCACCTCATCAGTGTTCCCAACAATCATCATGCCAAGATTCCAGGTTGGAGCAAACACCAAATGGTTGCAGATAACCAGATGGGTGTTATTGCAGACCATCGACACCACCATAAAAGGATTCAATGCAATTAAGGAAGAAGAGCAATCAGATTGATGACTCTCCAGAACAGATATGTACTTGACATGATCACAGCGATGGATAGAGGTGTTTGCGCAAAAAGGAGAATCATGTTGCACATTTATACCTTCAAATAATGAAGAAAATGGAACTTCAACAGAAGCCATAAGTATGCTGAAAAACCCGCAGAACCAGATCGATGAAACTGATGAAGTTGACGATGACAGCTGATTTGGAACACTATTCTCATGGGTCCCATAATGGATGGCAGACATAATCAAGTTCCTGGGAGCCCTGCTACTGATACTATTAGGATTTTGTGTTATTAAGATAATCATTTCACAGTGCCAGAAAACTGCGAAGAAAGCCATAGGGATGAAGATCATGATCGATGTCAAACCAGGCTGCAAGCCCAGAGACCTGACTGATGAAGAAATAAGAGACTTTGTGAAGGCCAGTGAATATGCGCCAGAAGGAACAAAGTTTGTGTATGCCAAAAAACAAAGAAGGTATGAAGGAAAATGGATCTACTGCAGCCCAAAAGGACAATGCCAGCTAATGACCTGGAACAAAGACGAACATGCAAAAACAGCAGGAAGTTTGAAAGGAGTGATAAAAATATGGACTTCAAAGACACACTCCTTCACACCGTCATGTACAAACACAGAAGACGAAGAACTAGATACAGAAGAATCAAGTAAGACGAATCCATAGGCGGAAGCAGAAGTGGTCGATGAACCGACCAGAGGGGGGAGTGTAGAGGAGGTCACAGGTAGGGCAGCACTCCAGCCACCCATTTTGAAATACCAGGAACATACTCGCCGAGATATGTGACGTATGAGGAGAAAATAAACCAACAGAGAGCAGCACTAGGGCTCTGCCCAGTGCCCATCAGAAGAGCTATACCTGTTGAAGTGCCGATAACCAGACAACCATGGGCAGCACGATACCCATTTAGACAACCGTACCAGCAGATGACACGAAATGAAGACTACATACAAACTGTCACTGAAGAAACCCAAAGGGCCTTAACTGAAGGAGAGTGGTGACGACACAAGGGCCCGGACAGACGTACTGATGAACGAAACAACAAGCAAAGTATGACACACAAAGACTAAATGTAAAGAATAATGATGTTATGGACTTGGAAGAAAAAACAATGTCAAAATATAAAAGAAACGCAACCATGAAGTAGGATGAAAATATGCAACTAGCTAACGCCTGTAAATAGGCTTGGAACGCAAGAAGCTAAGAAAACAGTATGGCTTGCAATGCTTAGTAGAAGAATAGAACGGCAAGCGCCAACTATAAATCTACCTCAATGAAGCACATTATACAAGTGCGACTCCATTTTACAAAAAGCAGAATTAAGCCCAGGATGGTAGGGATCTAACAGGCCAAGATTCATACTCCAGCTAAACTAGACGAAACAGCGGAATCGAAACTTAGCAAAGGCAGCTCATGCCTGGGAATTCGCGGTCAACCCCAGGAAGGGAGGAGAGCGGCAACTTCGAAGAAACGAAACTTAAGAGCATAGCAGCCTACCACGTGAAGGTCGAGATAAGGAGGCCCAGGCAGGTGGCGAGGCCAAAAGGAGAATCAAATACGCAAATAGAGGGAAAACGAAGCAGATCCACGGTGCACTAACACGTGACCAGCCAAGCGCGAGAGGTACCAACGTCTGATGTCACCCAAACCAGAGGATGCCATAACTTTTCCTGATAAAAAGCTACAGTTTTGAGGCCAACCTCAGCCAACTAATTGACACATAGCCCTAAAGCACTGACTGATGGAAGGGAGGCATGGTGAATCGTGGGGCACACTGCATCTGGGGGAACATTCTGCATGCTGCTAATAAAAGTGGAGATTTATGCCTAGGGGTGCAACCGACCCAATCACAATAGACCAAATAATCTAGGATCCTATGGCTAGTGGAACCAATGAGACGTCGTACTTGTAGTGATGTCTTGCACGAGTGATGTAGAGGGATGGGCGTAGACGCCTACCCGATAAGAGTTATCCAATCCTCATGCTATGTTACCATATACAGATATAGCACCTATACATAAGTTTTCTTTTTAACCAATAGAATTGCATGACAAACTTTTGAGTGATCCACGTCAATGACGAGAATTCGCAATAACTATTGCTGTCTGAATGAAGAATTGGGGTGTTGCAGCGAGACGGACTTCGCACCACTGTTGCTTTCCATGTTTCCCCGTTTCTTGTACTTGTCATTAAACAGACTCCCCTTTGCCAAACCATTGAGTTGTCCTTATTTGATAGGTGTTGGAGTAAGAGAATCCAGCACCCCGTCCACCTCAAGGTGCAGCTATCTCGTTTAAAAGTACTGAAGGGCGAGATCTGATCCTATGGGCCCGTCGGAGGTCGCTCCGCCCTCCTGTACATTTTCTAGAGTATCCCTTTGGCTGGCCGGCTGGGCTTCCTGTTTTTCATCCAGCAGTGTCCCCTCAGGATGCCCAGTGTCCCTGGCGTGTCAGGGCGGGTATTTTTCTTCCCTCGCCTCTCCCTTTGTTCCTGGTGGGCAGCGTGGGAGGTTGTGTCCGGCGCGCCGCCTGTTGCAGGTTTATTTGGGCAGTGGGTGCCTGTTTATTATTGCTTTTTTTATATTTATTTTATTTTGGGGGGCTGGTAGATCTTGTTGCCTCCGCTGTGCGGGTGTGCCCCAGCTCTGCTGCCTTTTGCTGTTTGCCAGCAGCCACCCAGCCCCTGTGGCACGTTGGGGCCCCCTGGCCTCCCTGTTCGCCTGCCCGTTCTGTCTGTGGGGCTGCTGGTGGTGGCGTTAGCTCTCCCGGCACAGGGACGCTGTGCTGGTTCGCCCGCAGCCTACCTTAGTCTACAGTCGTTGGAGGGCTCTCCTTTCGGGACCGAAATCTCCAGCGCCATCCCCTTCGATTCGTCTCTGCTCGCTTTGCGACCGCTCGGCTTCGCGCTGGTTCTCCGCCTCTTCAGAGCCGCATATCAGTGCCACTGCTCCGCGACCCACCAGCGTCCACGTTTCTCCCCTTGTTTCTTCTGCTGTTGGTGGCACTTTTCCAGTGCAGATCTTCTCCTTACATTGCTTTGCCGTGGCAGTCTCGGGTCTCTCCGGGAGCAGCGGGAGTACTCTTCTTCGTGATCTGCCTGCCCCTCCCCCTCACCATTGGCTGGGTGCCGCAGGCTTCGCCATTTTGCCTGCCACAGGGGCTAAGGTTTGGAGGGCAGCTATTGCCGTTTCCAGACTCCGTTTCTCTTTGGGTTTTCTATGCGGGCTGGTGGAAGTGCTTCCCGCAGTCCTGGAGCCAGTTTCTGACAGGATTTAACGCGTTTGTGTGCAATCCAAGGATCAGGAAGAAGGATCCCAGTCAGAGCTCAGCCCAAAGACCTCCTCACTCCATGAGCTCAGGCCACGCCCCCCACTATATTTTGTATATGAGGTGACATCATTGCATATAAAGTTTTTCATTATGGGGGTAATTACAACATTGGAGTACATGTGTAGTGCATTGCCATTGTATAAAGAGAACATCGAAAAGTATCAAACAGTGAGTGGCGGAGACACAGGGGGGAATGTTTCGCTAAAGGCCAGAGCAGGGAACAAACAATAGAGGGATATTGGAAGACATGTATACATTCCTGGCGGCCAAATATAAGGTTAAAAAGCTCCAAAGGAGGAAAGAGATCCTAGAATTATGGAAGATGGTTGAGGACATACGACAAATCCCAGTATGACAACAATCCAACCCCAAGTGTAGTTGAGGCAGCAGTGTCTGAAAAACACCAGTGACCTCCACCGCCAGCAGGGTTGAACCCCCGTCCCACCATCGGATATACTAATCTGAGGTATGTGCCCTTGTCCGCCACAGCACCACCTCATCCATGTTACCACCCTTACCAAACAAATACTAATGCCACAGTACCACTGGACAGAAAAACGCAGAAAAAGTTAGAGGAGGCTTTAAAAGGCGGCGCAAATGGAGTTGGCACTGTTGAGGGCCCTCAGGGAAGAATGGAGCAAATCAGGTTGCAGACTAGTTGAATGGAGGGCCGGAGACATTCTGTTTAGAGTAGAGAGCACCGCAATCAAGGATGTGCTTATTGAGAAGGGAGAAGAGTGATTATCGAGGAGCAGGAAGTGTAGATTATGGGACAGTGGGACACTGAGGTCAGATGGGGATACAAACAGTTGTGGGAGGATGAGTGGGATACGATGAATGAGCTTGAGGATTAAGAGTAGGCACCGGCAGTTACCCCACGGGTAGCAAGCTTGTGGGGTCCACAGCTGACTAACAGATTTGGGCAAACAGCAGTGGCATGGAAGAAGGCGGGGGACAGCAAGAAGATGAGAGGGGAGTGGGCATGCAGCTGCCATTATTACATAAAGGTCCCAGGAAGGCGCAATATGTGCCTTGGGTCCAGGTGGATAAAAACAACTTCATTAAAGCGCTCCCGCCCCTCACTGCAGGTGCTGGGACATGTATTTACGCTTTTGAAAAACAAACAGCAAGAATCCCTTTAGCGGTGGGAGATATAAAAAGTTTGTTTGTATCAATTGTGGGAGATCAGGCAGGGGATGTTTGGGTTAAGGCTGGATACCCCAGAGTTAATATAAATGATGATGTACATAATGGGGTGCATTATAATGATATTAAAGGGCAGGTGTTGGCAGCGCTTTGGCGGGCATACCCCGATACACTGGATTTGCAGTCCATAATGCAGTATACCATGGTGGAAGTTGAAGACCCTGCTCAATATATTTTGAAAATACAGGCGATGTGGAGGGCAGAGCCTATCACTTCTGCTTTTTTATTTCGTTATCAAAAGGGGATTGCCCAAAGAGGTATAGAAGGCTCTCGAAAAAATTGTGGGCATAGAAGCTAAAGTGTGGGCCGAAATACAGACTATTATACATCACTGTAAGCAGATCAAAGAAAGAGAAAAGGAAACGGCACAAAGGCTGCAAGCTGAGGAAGCGAAACTGGTACAGAAAAATTGGCAAAAATTGCAGTGAAGGGGCGATAGCGGCAATAACTCAAACGAATGCAGCAGAGCCGGCAGCAGTACGCATGGACGCAAGAATATGATATATGATATGACAAGTCATGTATAACGTGCCTGTGCACAAGTGTTTCTAGGTGTGACGAGACGAGGAAGGGGAGACAAAGGGAGGACAAAACAAACCATCTTACTAGGCCTTGTACCATTCAGATCATGCAAGGGGGAAGGGAGAGGAGAAGTGCCAGGAGGAGGAAGGGGGGAAAGTGCAATAGGCAAGCTCATGCAAGTGCTGCCGGTGTGGCCGGCTCAAGTACGCGCAAGGAGGCAGGGGACTCTAGGGTTGCAGATACAGTCCATAAGAACGTGGTAAGCCCGGAGGCAGTGCAAGGGGCTACTAGTCGTGAAGGAGCCTGGTACCCATAAGGTTCAGAGGGTGACCACGTAACCAGTTAGCGCAGCAGGCAGGTACATCAGCAGGGGAGAGAGAAAGCAAAAGTGAAAAGGAAGGTCTTTATTTGCTTCCCGAACTTTAGGTGGTCCTGCTCAAGTTTGAGAGAGGCAGGGAGGCCCCAGCCGAAGACTGAGATCTATCACCTACTCTCTGCCTGGGGAGGCATCTGACCCTCAGAGGTGGATGAGCGAGGTGGCTCGAGAAGAAGATGCTTAGGAATAAAGAGCTGGATGTATTGTGGTCTCCAGCCCCTTAAAGCCTTGTGGACAATGCAGAGGGTCTTGAACTTGATCCTTGCAGCCACCGCAAACTAGTGGGGAGATTTCAGGGCTGGAGAGAGACAATCCCTGGGTCCGAAGCCAAGGACAAGTCTTGCAGTCCTGTTCTGGATTAGTTGCAAAGGGCGAAGAGTAGAGGCAGGCAGATTTAGAAAGAAGCTGTTGCAATTGTTCAGCCTAGAGAGAACCAGGGATCTGGAGATGGTGAGCTTCTGGTGGGGAAGTGAGAAAAGGAAGAATACCTCTGAGGAGGTGCAGCTGATAGTGTGACTTCTTAGAGACGTCGGAGATGAGAGGAGAGAAGAACAGGATGGAGTCGAAGATGACACTAAGGCTCTTTGCCTCACAGGAAGGAACAGGTAGAGGGCCCAGGGTGGGCAGCCAAAGTGAGAGAGGGAAGGCGGGAGTAGGTGTCCCAATGTAGAGGATCTCAGTTTTACTGGCATTAAGGCAGAGATCGTTGGTGGCACACCATTCCTCAATCGTAGATAGACAGTCTGGTATGAGGGAAGGAACAGAAGAGGCTGAGGGGAGCTTGAAAGAGTGCTTGGTGTCATCCACATATCACTGAAAGTTAGAGCAGAAGGTAGAGATGTGGTGGGCCAGAGGTGCCAGGTAGTGGTTAAGGAGCCAGGGATAGAGGTTAGGCCCATGGGAAACACCACAAGTAGAGATCAAGATAGAAGAGAGGAATGACCCAAGTTGGACCTGGGAGGGCCGATCCGTGAGGATGGAGGTCATCCAGGCAAGGGTCTGACCAGAGATACCCAGGATGTCACTTAGACGATTGAGCAGGATGGTGTGGTTGACCATGTTGTAAGAAGAGGATAGATCAAGGAGAATGAACACAGAAGGAATCTTAGAGTCAAGATTGGGGAGCAAGTCTTCACGGGTGTTCAGGAGAGGAGTTTCCGTGCTTCTTGCTGCTCTGAAGTCAGACTGGCGGTCATGGAGACAACCAACAGATTCATTATGTAGATTTAGCTGGGAGATCGCCAGCTTTTCCAGGAGTTTGCCCAGGAAAGGAGTGATCGAGATCGGGTGATAGTTTGCCTGAGAGGAAGGATCGGCAGAGGACTTCTTAAGGGGTGCACAAGGGAGTGCTTAAGGGGGGATGGGAAGGTTCCAATGGCAAAAGAGTGATTGCAGAAATCGTCCAAGGCTGGCGCAAGGGTGTCAATGTGGTCCTTAATGGTTCAGGAGGAGAAGGGGAGCACCTGCTTTGACCAGACTTTCATAGATCGGACGTGTCTCGAAACATCGTCAGGAGTGAACAGGGGAAGGAGGAGAAAGGAAGAGGAGATACGGCCGGAGAGGGGCCTAGAATGGTAGAGGAAGAGGAGGTAGAGGATGAAAGAGTGGACAGGATGTCCTGAGTTTTATTTGTAAAATGAGATGCCAAAACTGTGTAAAGGGCCTGGGAGGGAACAGGAGAGGTAGAGACTGCAGCAAGATTGGCCAGCACCTTGCAGATTTTGAAAAGTTCGGCCGAGTTGTTATAAGCCGCCGAGAGACGTGGGCTTGGATGTAAGCTCTCTTCTTTGAGAGGACGGAGTCTGTATTACATTTGGAGTAGGCAGCAGGCCAGTTTGTGAGAGGATGCACTTGATGCCCTCCACTTTCTCTCAGCCACCCTGCACTTGCGCTTAAGGGTGGCGAGATCAGAATCGTACCAAGAGTTGCACTTGGATGGGGCTTCAAGCGGATCCTCATGACAGGGGCAAGGACATCAAGAGTGTTAGAGATAGAGAGATGAAGGTTGGAAAGGGCTGTGTCAGAATGTGAGTCAGCCAAAGGTGTAGGAGGAGGAGTGAAGGAAGCGGCGAAAGCCTCCACTGACACGCTTCATGGGCTGGATGACCGAGAAGGTGGGTGGCAGTGCTGGGGTCGGCTTAGCCTGTGGGGCAGAGAGCAACAGGTGGGAGGAGAAAAGAAAATGGTCAGTCCAAGAGAGGAGTGGTGAGAGGGTTGCAGAGGTAGCGGTCTCACGAGATCAGAACATCCAAGGTGTGCCCTGCAGAGTGAGTCAGGCCGGAGGGTAGAATAGAGAGAAAGAGAGAGCGAGAGTCGCGGAGGTTGCGAAAGAGCTCTGAGGAGGGGTTAGCACCATCTAAATGAATGTTAAGGTCTCAGAAGAGAAGTTAAGAGGTAGAGGCAAAGAGGGAGGAGGAGAGGTCAGTTCACTCAGAGAGGAAGAGGGCGACCTGGCCAGGCGCCCTGTAGATGGTGGCCTCATTGAGAGAGAGGCCAGGAGAGATAGAGAGCCTGCAGACCAAGCATACAAAGGAGGAGATCAGGACTACTCCTCCACCAGGACGGTCGGTTCTGGGTTGGGAGAGGATCCTGTAGCGATCAGGGAGGAGAGTGTCAAATGTTGTGACAGAGCTGATCATGAACCAAGTCTCAGTGAGACTTGGTTCATCCAAATCAAGCTCTTCCAGGAGATAACAGATGCCCGTGGAGTGTTTGACAGCGGAGCGAGAGATAGGAGTAGTGACACGGAACAGATTGCAACCTTTGCAAGATTCCCGTAGAGGGTTACAAACATGAGATATGCCAAGCAGAAGTGTTTGAGGTGCCATAGAATGGGCAGAGGAGGAAGGAGGAGCAGGAAGGGTAGTCCGAGAGGAAAAAGAGTGCCGGAGAGGTGAGAAGGCAGAGTGCCCAGAGAAACAGGGGAGGGTGCCAGAGAGGTGGCAGGGGGAGTAGAAGGCAGAGCGGCCAGATAGCAGCGGTGGGTGCCAGAGAGGTGGCAGAGGAAGGAGGCAAATTGTATTATCTCTATGGGACCTCTTCATTGTTCCATGTATGTGCACCATAAGTTTAGACGAACATCTAAGGAAAGTGATTTAAGACGATTGAGCAAGATCCACATATATAGGACCTTCAGTGTATGTGCATGATGTTGTCAATACAATATGTCCAGTCCTGTGCTTAAAATGCTTACGGTCACTAAAAAAAAAAAAACTTTCCAGGATATGTGATGTCATTGATGATGGCAACTGGGATGTCATCTGATGTCTTGGGTGTAGGTCTGAGCATTGCATGGCAGGGGCGTGAGCTATGGTTGTATAGTTTAGTATAACTAGCAAATTTCTTTGGTTTTTCAATTTTGTGCCGCAACCATAATGTCCATTGAATAAAGTTTCTTCATTGAATTTCAAAGGTTTCTATTGGAGCAACTTAACCAAAGTCCATTTAAAAAAGTATATATGCACACATAGCTATGCGTTTGTTTTGCAGTGCACCGTATTCTTTTTTACCTGCATGTCTGTTGAGGCCTAACAGTATTTATTTATATAACTATAAATAAATTGTAACAGAGTTACTTCTGGGTGGAACACGATTACTTACTGACTAAGAGTTGTGTGGAGGTTTTTCCTCGACAAAAACAAATAACCTATCTCTGAATCCCTGTGGCGGCGAAGGGAGAGGAGCGGCTGGTCAAGCCGACAACATGCAGCGAGATGTGCTGCCATCATGGAGAGGGGAAAATCCCTTCTCAGCTGCAAGGAAAAAGGCTTCAGCCTTCCTCACCACTGAAAAGCAGCACAGCTGAAACAGCACTGTGGTAGAATGATTACCTTCAATGTAAAAAGACCTGGGTTCTATCGCCCATTAAGGACCGTGGGTAAACAATCTAAATTGATGAAATAACATCTAAAAAAAAAAAAAAAAGCAATGACGAAGTAAAATAAAACCTTCTTTCATAAAGCAAAAGGAACACAGAGAGCCATACCTGCCATCTACTTTGGAATAGCAGATCAGATAAACTGGAACAAAGCCCTTATATGGGAACGTTCATTGGAACTCGTAATTGACTCAACTGATATTTGAACTGACCAATAGGGGATGACCTACACTGGGAGGCTATGATGTAATCACTATTTCCCCACTTGAGAAGCCGGACAGTTCTGCCAATCGGTAGTTGGCTAGTGGAGAAAGATCTGAATAAAAGGAGAGCCTTTTCAGTTGGAGGTTTTCTCTGCTGGGGATTGGTTTTGCAGAAAACATCGGAGAAGAAGCCTGAAGCAGGGGAAGGAAGGTTTCCTTGTGCCTGGTACCTACCCCCTGCTGTGTTGAACGATCCCAGCTGAACGCAGGGGGCAGAAGAGGCCTACCACCCTCTGATCTAGGAGGCCAGAGGAGCTGGAAGAAAAGCAGCCTGCGCTTGCCTATGGAAGGGATAAGGCAACCTAAAGTTTCCCAGTAAAGGACTGACTATGGGCAGACTGACTACTGCTGCAAGGGAAGAGGTGAGAAGGGGTGAGCCCAGTTCAAACGAGTCACGTAAGAAACCCTGCCCTTGCTCTGAGTGAAGATACACCATGAAAGGGACCGAGAGTGAAGATACCCTAAGAGAGGCAGCGAGAGTGAAGACACCCCAAGAGAGGCGGCGATAGTGAAGACACCCCAAGAGAGGCGGCGAAAGTGCAGATACCCAAAGAGAGAGGAATGTGAGTGAAGAGACCCCAGGAGAAGGAGAGAGTGTAGATACGCCAAAAAAGGGGAACAAGAGTAAAAAGACCCGAGGTGAGGGGGAGAGAGTGAGGATACCCTTGAGAAGGGATAAAAGAAAGAAACAATTGAAAATACCCTGAATCAAGAGAAAGAGTGAAATCCAGAGTGGAAATGAAACAGCCCGGAGTGGGGTAAATAAGTGAAAACGCCACCCACACAAGAAAGAGCCTGAAATATCCCAAGAAAGACTTCATTTTGAATGATGTTTTGGAACACTTAACCATTACAGTGGCACCTGAAGTACTTTTCATCCAGGGGAGAAATCCTGGAACAGAAGCAGTCGAGCATCTTTAGACTGATGTGTGTTAGTTTCTATAAATGTAGTAAGCTAGCATTAGGATTTGGGCTAGGGACCTTATGTTTTGATTTATCCGGTCAAGAATATAATTTCTTTGAACATTCGAGTTTTAGAATAGGGAACTTTTGACCTTTAGTTCCTTTTCATTATTTTAGTTTGTTATTTTCTTTGAAGCTGGCCAAGAGTTCAGACTAATTGTAAAAGAAAATTAAGATCCATGAAATGATGTCCCATAGTCCGAGTCCTACTTCTGGCTTGCCACAGTTGTTAAACACCACCCCTGATCGCCTATGTCTGCCTTAATGCTCAGCCTACACTTTTCTTGACAGTTTGTTAAGATGAACGGTGAAAGGCCCTCGCTCATCAACTAGGTTGGCCTCTCAGACCTCCCTTGTTCTGAAAATCCCCAACAGATCACAAGCCCATGTCTTGAGAAACATGGAAATCCTCTCCACAGGAATGGAGTGGGTGTGACGCTGGAAATGCATCGGAGGGACAGGGCCTCCGTATCCTTGTCCTTTACTGCTTTTTATCGTGTGTTCTGTCATGTTTTCCGTGCAGGAGTTCATGTGGGACTCCTGGCGGTGCAGCTCTCTCTCTTTTGGTTTGGTGAACAGACCCATGGGATACCCTTATGGCACCCATGGGTAGGGGGTACAATCCTGTGCCCCTAGTGTATGTTTTTGGGCACCTGTGTGTGACCCATAGAGCAGGGTATGGGCTGGTGGCAGCTCTGTGCTGAAATGACTGGTGCCCTGAGCATCCTCCATTTTGGGATGCCCAGGCCCAGTCATTGGAATCGGTAGATTCCAGATGGAGACAAAATGGCCCCCATGGCCTCTTGCCTTCCATCACCTGTTACCCTGATCTTCCCGAAGTCCCGGGAAGCCCTGCCTCTGTCCCTTCCCCCTGACTGGCTGTTGGGTGGAAGTTCCGTATATGGTAGTGTGGGGAAGTGCCGACCAGACTGGCTGGAGCCTTCTCAATGACCGTATGTTGTGGGTACGCCTGTGGGTGGGACCTGGGTGAATGGAGTGTGTGACAAATATACATTCTATGTTGTGACTGTCTAGTATCTGGTGTTTGACACAATGGTTGAGACAGCCCTGCCCGAAACCGGTATGAATGCAGTTTAGAGTGTTGAATGGCTCGGTACTTGTCACAATACACATAACTTGTTGCGATTGTCTGGAGAGAAGTGAATGGCCTGAATACCTCGTGTACCTGATTGGTTGCCTGCCTGCATGAATGAATGGCTGTAGTCGTGATTGGATACTTGAGTGTGAGCCAGCGGAATGAATGGGAGATCAACAGTATATCTGGGGACCTCTCACTGCTAAGAATCGTGTTCAGAAGCTGAAGTCCACAACGACGAGTAACTGGAGTGAAGCTTAACCTTGAGCCCTGCTGGACGAGAAGAATTGCTGTTGCTCTCCTTCGCAATCTGAAAGCTGCTGTGCTTCAAGAAGTGACCCAGAGAGGACCTGGTAAGGTGCCCTCTCCCCGAGCTACGAGGGACCATCGTGCACAGCTGATCTTTGCCTAAACTCCCTGGTAGACAGACCTTCGACAGGCTGTCGACCCGATGCCGGGACTGCCGCGGAACTCCAAGGAGAAGCGCCCGTACTGTTGTCCGTCACTGTCGTCGACCGCCGTCGCCGACGGAGCCGCCGTGCTCCCATTGCCTAAGAAACTTCCATGATCCAAGGACGCTCTCATCCTCATCGTCGCCGCTGTATCCTGCTGTAGATGGCCTGACCGTCGACGCGCCGAGGAGCATCCACCGGTGAGTTTCCCGCCACCCAAAGACCACAGAGACGCTGACGACTTGACGCACTTGCTAGGCCACAGTTCTTCAACTCTTTGCGGTCCAGAACTATCGACACTGAGGTGCCCCGCCGCCTCTTCCTTGCAGGAGGTTTACGCTTCCCAGTCAACAAGCACGGCTAGGAACGATGCGGCCACTTCACCATCGTAGCTCGACCTGTTCTCCGTCGGACGTTCGACGACCCGTGACTCCTGCCTGAAAGGGAGGACACTCCAGAAGGGTTGTCGATTTCCCCTCGACGCGGAACGCTACAGCACCAAGGTACTTTGGGGTTGCAGAACTATTGGGAAGTCTAAGGGTGAACAATATATGGACTGGGCTTGTATCTTTCTTCTAGAGGTTGCCCAGGAGGGGGGGGGGGTCTGCACACAGAGCTGTGTTTAACGGTAGCTACCAGTACTCTGCCTATTGTTCAACCACCTTGCTTTCCTTCCTCCCTCTACTGGTGGTTTCCTCTTTATTTTGATCTGTGTCTCATTCTGACCGTATGCACTTTAATAAGATCGAGTAACGTTAGTGGTACCACTTTAGAACTGTACATATTTACCATAGTTGATTTTCGGAGCACAAAGTGAGTTATCGTGATCGTGCATATAACTTTGATATTAATTATATAAAGACTGTGTTGTAACCGATAGAGTGTGTGGACATTCCTTCGTGGGTGCTTGGGGACTACACTGTACCCAAGAACAGCTCGCATCACCTCCCGAGAAGCTAGGCCTCGATTGCTCGACTATGTTACCATATAGAGAATCTTGGCAGGGGTCTCTGTGCCTCCCCTCTACCATATAGAGCGCGGAAGTGCAGACCCCCCCTTTCCGGTCTTTACCGCTGGTGGCAGCGGTGGGATGCTTATGGTTTTAATATTCATTCTATAATCATGCCACTTACGAAGGATATCTGCACTTTGTTAAATTAAGGTTTAGTCGTGTACGAGATAACTGCATTACAAGCAATGGAATCTATTTCGAATGGTAAATTGACTCGGATGAGCTTAGAGGCTCTCCAGAGTGCTTGTGAAGCCAGGGGATTAGACTTTGTGGATAAGTGTAGGGCGGAGCTGATAGCTGCCCTGGTGGACTATCAGATCGATTGTGAAACTCTTGAAGGGGGGGATGCAACCAATGAGGACTCTACCCCGGGGGTTGTCGCCGAAACTGATTCTGGGAATGTCATCCTTCCTGCTGCCTCTGTTCCGAACCCCAGCAATTCTTTAGAGCTTGAGTTATTGAGGATGAAGTTAGCCCTTGAATATCGCAAGTTGGAACTAGATGCTGAGCTTAAGAAAGAGGAGTTGGCACAGCAAGAGGAACTCAAGAATAGGGATCTTGAACTCAAAGACAAGGATACTGAATGTCAGCGAATCCTGCTAGAGAAAGCTCGAGTGGAGACTTCAGCGAAACCAGTTGAGAGTGTCAGGTCCCCAGCAACCAAGTTTATGAAAGATTTGGTTGGTGTGTATGCGGAGGGTTCTGATATCCTCCAATGGATTGAAGCATTTGAAATGGCTTGTGCAATTCACGATGTTGATAAGAGAGATTGGGCTAAGTGTTAAGCAGAGTGCCTCAAACTGGATATGACTGTATTCTGAAACTGGGTGTAAAAGAAAGGGGTTTGTATGAGTGCATGAAGTCTGCTTTAATCGCCAAGTTTGGCAAAACGCCTACACAATATCTTAAACGGTTCAGGGATTTTAAGAAACGAGAGAATGTGTCATGGGTTGAATGGTTGAGTGCAGCGCACATGAACATGATGGGGTGGACTGATGGTTACAAAGTGAAAACGTTTGTTGAATTGTCTCACCTCTTGTTTTTTGAGCATTTTTCAGAAGCCTGTTTCGACAGAGCTGCGTCAGTATGTTGCTGACCAGAACATTTTGGACCCCTTTAAGCTGGCTAGGTTGCCCGACAAGTGGGTCTCCCACCGGGTGTCCCCTAAGAACTCCAGTGGGAAGGACAAAGAAAAAGGGGCCTCTCAGAAAGCTGAGGAGTCCCAAAAGCAATCACAGTCGGGTAAACCAAAACCTTCCTCTCCGAAGACCCAAAAACCTAGTGGGGATAAGTCTGTTGTGGGTGGGAGTAAGAGTAGTGGTCCGCCTGCTGCAAAGCAGGGTCCCAGTGGTTCCAGTACCGTACCCTGCACGCCCCGCACATGCTGGGATTGTGGGGCTCTGGATCACCAAAGGGATGACCCCAGGTGTAAGGGTAAGGCACTTGGAGTCCAGACTGTCAGCCTGACCTATCCCTACTCCGTACCTGAGGTGGAGGCCACGTCCTCCTCTCCTCTACTGGGATCACCTTCGGTGCTCCCGTAGAGATTTCCTTAGTGTCCCTTGGGGCCTGGGACCAGTACGCAGAAGTACTGGCGACTATCCCGCAAAACATTCGTAGGTTTTTGAGAAGTGTCCTCTTGAATGGCCAGCCTTCTAATGGTTTGAGAGACACTGGGGCAAGCATGACAGTGGTGGACAGGACCCTGCTCAAGCCAGAAGACTATGTAGGTGCTCCTCTGAGAACCACCAGGTTAGCTGGTGGGCCTCCCAAATTATCGCCTGTAGCCTTAGTCAACATTACGATTGGAGACAAGACAGCAAAGCTTCCGGTCCTGGTTCAGGACAACATGCCTGCGAATATTTTGTTGGGAAACGTTTTGGTCGAATTGGGGATGATCACGGATGGTCTACCCATGGCTGCTGTGGCAGTCACCCGATCGCAGGTCACACAGGGCCCAGCTGCGAGCCCGGTACCCTTGTCAACGTGGAAACCCAAGGCACGAAAGAAACGGAGGAGTAAGAAGGCCGCCTCTGTGGAGGGAGCCCCTACTCCTCCCGATGTTCCGACAGCACCCATTGGGATCCATGCTCCGGACGGGCTGGGTCCAGTGGTAAATCCTGTCTCAACACCTGTGGGAGACGAGCCAGAAGACTTTCCTGTGGGAGAGGCTCTTAACCCAGAGGATCATCCCGATCTTCAATGCTTGTTGGCTGAAGGGGGACCCTCCCGGGCGAGCTTCTGTAAGGGACAAAGAGTGTCACTCTCTCGAGGGTCTGAGGACACAGGCCCTGTCCCAGGCACAGGGAGAAGTGCCTAGGACATTTCGGATTTATTGGGAGGGTGAGCTCCTTGTTAGTGAGCCCACTAAGCCTGAACCTGGTGCCCTCAAGAGGTTGGTGGTACCCCAGGTTTTCCGGCCATTCCTGCTGCAGTTGGCATGAGGTGCCCTTGGCTGGTCATCTTGGTACCAAGAAGACTAAACAGAGGCTCTCTGCCCATTTCTACTGGCCCCGGATGGGAGAAGAAGTGGAGTCCCACTGCAGGACCTGCCCAACTTGTCAGCTGTCTGGCAAGACTGGAGGTAGAGTCATTGCCCCATTGCAACCGGTGCCAGTGGTGGGCACACCGTTTGAGAGGGTTGGCATCGACATCGTCGGTCCCCTTGACCCTCCCACGTAGGGTGGACATTGCTTCATTCTAGTTTTGGTAGATCATGCTACCAGGTACCCTGAGGCTATACACCTTTTGGACGGTTACGGCCAAGGTGGTTGCCAGGGCTCTCCTGGGCATTTTCACCCATGTTGGATTCCCTAAGGAGGTTGTCTCTGATAGAGGATCCAACTTCATGTCGAGTTACATGAAAACCATGTGGAAAGAATGCGGGCTAACTTACAAATTCTCCACCTCTTACCACCAGCAGACCAACGGTTTGGTTAAGAGATTTAACAAAACTCTCAAGGGCATGTTAGGCGCTTTGGAAGAGCCCCTCAGGAAGAAGTGGGATCTTCTCCTGCCATCCCTGCTGTTTGCTTACAGAGAGGTACCTCAAGAGGGTGTTGGTTTCAGCCCCTTTGAATTACTCTTTGGACATCCCGTGAGGGGGCTCCTCGCCTTGATCCAAGAAAGTTGGGAGGCCACCCCTCTAGTTCCCGCCAAGCAAGTGGGGGACTATGTGTTAGGCCTCAGACGGAGGATGACACAGATGATGGGTCATGCAACAGCGAACCTTAAGGCCAGCTAGGAAATGAATAAGTACTGGCATGACCTTAAAGCATCGCAAGTGGATTGGACTCCAGGACAGGAGGTCCTCGTGATGGAGCCTATCAAGCCTCGGGCTTTGGCAGATAAATGGACTGGACCCTTCCGGATAATCTCCAAGATGGGCGAGGTCAATTATCTGGTTGACATGGGAGCCTCTGGGGTAGCCCCTCAGATATTCCATGTTAACAGGCTCAAGCCTTTTCGAAGGTGGGCCGAAGTCTCATGCCTCTTGCTAACTTCAGGGCAAGAAGAGGATGAGAGTGAGCCCCTTCCTGATTTGCTGCATAGCAACCCTCAGGATGGCTCTGTGGAGGGAGTGCATCTCTCTCCCGATCTGACGACCGAGCAGCAGAAGGCGTGCCGGGCTTTGCTCCGGCAGTACGCCTCTCTGTTTTCACTGACACCAAGCCGTACACCGTGGTTTAGGCACAAGATTGACACTGGTGACAGTGTGCCTGTCTCAAGCAGGTGCTACCGTATGTCAGACACCGTCAAGAACCACATCAAGGCTGAGGTCGCCAAGATGTTGGATCTGGGTGTTATTGAACCCTCCACCAGTCCCTGGTCCAGTCCCGTGGTCCTTGTCCCCAAGGCAAGTTCCCAGGCAGGTACCAAGGATTGGAGGTTCTGTGTGGACTACCGAGGAGTCAATGCCGTCACCAAAACTGACGCGCACCCTTTGCCCCAGGCTTATGAGCTTGTGGACACCATAGGTGCTGCCAAATTTGTGAGCACCTTTGACCTTACCTCAGGCTATTGGCAAATAAGCTCTGACGGATCATGCCAAGGAAAAGACGGCGTTCTCAACACCAGAGGTACTCTACCAGTTTAGGGCCATGCCTTTCGGGTTGAAGAAGGCCCCTGCCACTTTCCAGAGATTAGTCAACCATGCCCTCAGTGGGCTGGAAGCCTTTTGTGTGGCTTACTTAGACGACATTGCCGTCTACAGTTCCACCTGAGAAGATCATTTGACAAATCTGGACAAAGTGTTGCAGGTGTTAAAAAGGGCTAACCTCAGTATATATGCCACCAAGTGCCAGATAGCTCAGGGGAAAGTCACCTATCTTGGTCATGAGGTAGGAGGGCATCAAATCCAACCTCTCCCCAGTAAAGTACAGGACGTACAGGACTGGGAGACTCCCACTACTAAAACCCAGGTGAGAGCCTTTTGGGCCTCACTGGGCATGATCGCAATTTCATGGCAGACTATAGAACCATAGCTGCACCCCTGACAGCGTTGACTTCGCCCAAGCAACCTAGGAAGGTTAATTGGACTGAAGACTGTCAGAGGGCCTTTGATGGCTTGAAAGGAAGTCTGTGTCGGGCACCCGTGCTGTGTGCGCCGGATTACAGCAAGCCCTTTATCGTTGAAACTAACGCCTGCGACACCGGAATTGGAGCTGTCTTGTCCCAGTTAGATGACAAAGGAAGAGAACATCCAATCATATTCATCAGTAGACAACTTAAGGCTAGGGGAACTTAAGTGGGCTACTGTTGAAAAGGAATGTTTTAGTATTGTTTGGAGCCTTAGGCGTTTTAGACCCTAATTTACCGGGTCTACCTTCAAGGTCCAAACCGATCATAAGCCCCTGAAGTGGCTTATGCAGATGAAGGGTGAAAACCCGAAACTGCTCAGGTGGTCCATAAATCTGCAAGGACTAGACTTTACCATTGAGCACAGACCAGGGAAGAGTCACAATAATGCAGATGGCCTTTCCAGAAGGTATGTTGACCGTCTGGATGAGGGTGCCTATCCAGTGGGAGATTAGGCACCCTCCACCTCAGTCTGGTGGGGGGCGACTGTGATGCTGGAAATGTATCAGAGGGACAGGGCCTCCGTATCTTTGTCCTTTACTGCTTATCGTGTGTTCTGTCGTGTTTTTCGCGCAGGAGTTCATATGGGCTCCTGGCGGTGCAGCCCTCTCTCTTTTGGTTTGGTGAACAGACCCATGGGATACCCTTATGGCACCCATGAGTAAGGGGTACAACCCTGTGCTCCTAGTGTATGTTTTGGGCACCTGTGTGTGACCCACAGAGCAGGGTACGGGCTGGTGGCAGCTCTGTGCTGAAATGACTGGTGCCCTGAGCACCCTCCATTTTGGGATGCCCAGGCCCTGTCATTGGAATCCGTAGATTCCAGATGGAGACAAAATGGCCCCCATGGCCTCTTGCCTTCCATCATCTGTTACCCTGATCTTCCTGAAGTCCCGGGAAGCCCTGCCTCTGTCCCTTCCCCCTGACTGGCTGTTGGGTGGAAGTTCTGTATATGGTAGTGTGGGGAAGTGCCGACCAGACTGGCTGGAGACTTCTCAATGACCGTATGTTGTGGGTACGCCTGTGGGTGGGACCTGGGTGAATGGACTGTGTGACGAATATACATTCTATGTTGTGACTGTCTAGTATCTGGTGTTTGACACAATGGTTGAGACAGCCCTGCCCGAAACCGGTATGAATGGAGTTTAGAGTGTTGAATGGCTCGGTACTTGTCCCAATACACATAACTTGTAGTGAGTGTCTGGAGAGAAGTCAATGGCCTGAATACCTTGTGTACTTGATTGGTTGCCTGCCTGCATGAATACCCGTAGTCGTGATTGGATGCTCGAGTGTGACCCAGCGGAATGAATGGGAGATCAACAGTATACCTGGGGACCTCTCACTGCTAGGAATCGTGTTCAGAAGCTGAAGTCTACTACGACGAGTAACTGGAGTGAAGCTTAACCTTGAGCCCTGCTGGATGAGAAGAATTGCTGTTGCTCTCCTTCGCAAACTGAAAGCTGCTGTGCTTCAAGAAGTGACCCAGAGAGGACCTGGTAAGGCGCCCTCTTCCCGAGCTTCGAGGAACCATTGTGCGCAGCTGATCTTTGCCTAAGCTCCCTGGTAGACAGACCTTCGACAGGCTGCCAACCCGATACAGGGACTGCTGCGGAACTCCAAGGAGAAGCTCCCGGACTGTTGTCCGTCACTGTCGTCGACCGCCGTCGCCGACTGGAGCCGCCGTGCTCCTGTTGCCTAAGAAACTTCCGTGATCCAAGGACGCTCTCGTCCGCATCGTCGCCGCTGTATCCTGCTGGAGAAGGCCTAACCGTCGACGCGCTGAGGAGCATCCACCGGTGGGTTTCCCGCCACCCAAAGACCACAGACACACCGACGACTCAACGTCCTTGCTGGGCCACAGTTCTTCAACTCTTTGCAGTCCAGAACTATCGACACCGAGGTGCCCCGCACGCCTCTTCCTTGCAGGAGGTTTACGCTTCCCCGTCAACAAGCACGGCTAGGAACGATGCGGCCACTTCCCCATCGTAGCTCGACCTGTTCTCCGTCGGACGTTCGACGACCCGTGACTCCTGCCTGAAAGGGAGGACACTCCAGAAGGGTTGTCGATTTCCCCCCGACGCGGAACTCTACAACAACAAGGTACTTTGGGGTTGCAGCACTATTGGGAAGTCTAAGGGTGAACAATATATGGACTGGGCTTGTATCTTTCTTCTACAGGTTGCCCAGGTGGGGGGGATCTCC
Source organism: Ambystoma mexicanum (assembly GCF_040938575.1). NCBI lineage: Eukaryota > Metazoa > Chordata > Amphibia > Caudata > Ambystomatidae > Ambystoma > Ambystoma mexicanum. The sequence goes on from NC_090936.1 coordinate 876,515,128, forward strand.
ACACAGAGCTGTGTTTAACGGTAGCTACCAGTACTCTGCCTATTGTTCAACCGCCTTGCTTTCCTTCCTCTCTCTACTGCTGGTTTCCCCTTTATTTTGATCTGTGTGTTATTCTGACCATATGCACTTTAATAGATCGAGTAACGTTAGTGGTACCACTTTAGAACTGTACATATTTACCATTGTTAATTTTCGGAGCACAAAGTGAGTTATTGTGATCGTGTATATGAATTTGAATATTAATTATATAAAGACTGTTAACCGATACAGTGTGTGGACATTCCTTTGTGGGTGCTTGGGGACTACACTGTACTTAAAAACTAGCTCGCATCACCTCCCGAGAAGCTAGGCTTGATTGCTCGACTACGTTACCATAATAGAGAATCTTGGCAGGGGCCTCTGTGCCTCCCCTCTACCATATAGAGAGCGGAAGTGCAGACCCCCCTCCAGTCTTTACAGTGGGCGCAATGTATCAGCAAATCAGGCCTTTGCAATGAGGACTAGCAGGAGGTTTTCTTTTACAATTTCCTTCCCTCTACTATTCAAGTCTGTACTTTGCCCTTGACAGAAAGCCTTAAAAGGCCTGGACTGACTGGCATGATGGTCCTTAGACAGGAGCGGATGGTGTAGCTTGGCAGATAGTTTTTAAAGTGCAGCCAGGGATTTTACTTTCAGCATTCGTTTTAACCTCCGTTAGAGCATAATGGACAGACTTTCTCAGTCAAAGGGAAGTTCAAGGACATTTGTATGGGTGTCATTCTACAGTTGGGTGCTGCACATCCGCGCTTGACATCTAATGCCAAGACTGAGAAGCATGCACCTAGAGGAACCCGAATTTTAGATTTCTGAATTTCGATGGCAACCGGTTTGGCATCTCACTGTCCTGCCTGAAATGACAGGCACTTCCCAGGAGAAAGGTAAGGGTACATTCTGAGATGTCCCACCATAAGTGAAGGTTGCAAGTCACAACAATATGGTCTGAGTTGGACTGAATGCGTTTTGATATATCTTCTTCCCAAAAGGGTCCATAACACATCATTGTGTGAAGGTGTAGCAGAGGAACTTGAGGAGGCTTTGCCATGACGTACCGCCGCCACTACAGATTATGCCAATGGTTGTGCTGATAGGCACATATCTTTATTTGGCTTCAAAGCATCAATTAGGAGTCGCCAACTGATGCTTTTGCCAAGGCCTTCGGGTCATCAACAAGGAGTAGAATTCTCATATTTCCAGCTTTAGGGGAGGATACTGCAGTCAAAATAAAATTTTGTGGGGGAACAGAGGGGGGTGGTGGGGTCAGGAACCTTTAAATGTAAGGAGTACATGCTTCCCAAATGTCTGTCATGGAAAATACGAGTTGGCAAAAGGCAAATAATCGCTGCCGTTTTGATTCAATTGTGTAGAAGGAGCATTGTCTGGGCCTGATGGGCCCACCCCAGACGGAGAGGTTTCTCCACATTGGGGCTTGAGCTGCAGACCGGCTAACCATAATAGTTGGCTGCTCTGATGCATGAGGGCACAGCAAATCCAGAGGAGACATACTAGAGGGATTTGCTGCTGAAGCAATTGGTGGCGGATGACTGAACTGGGTAGGAACCTTCAGTACCAAAGGTGTCCGACTTTAGTACCTTAAAAAGGGGCAGAACCAGTGCAGAAAAAATAATCTCAGGCAATACCTTTGAAATAACACCTCAAGGTAGGAGAAGACAACCCAGTGTAACAAGTCAAAAAGCAGGGTTTCTTTAACAGAATGAGCACTGGCAGAGATGTAAGGAGCGATGAGTAACAGAGGCAGCGGCCAACTAGACTGAGTTTGTGGGCCTGGCAGCATAAAAAGTACTGACTATGGAGTCAATGTAAAATGGCTTAAGTTGCAGCTCTACCCAAATCTGCAAAGAATGTTGAAAGTCAAATCTTTTCTGCTCTGCATGTACGGAATGCTAGACCCAACATTGAACACGCCACAGAACACACCGATTCCATCATCGTAGGGCCCTTTGGAGCCTCTTATCTCGACCAACAAAGCACAGCTAAGTGATACATTTGTTCAACACTATTTTTGTTGTGATGAATAATGAGAAATTCCCACAGTGTCTGGGGGTCCTGTAAAAAAGGATGTACTATCTGAAGAATGCATCCAAAAGATGTGGGAAAGGGAAGAACTGCAGATGGTCTGAGTTTTCTGTTTAGTAAGGATACTGGCTTCCTACTAGTTTTCTACTCTAAACAGAATGTAAGGGATATATTGCTCAGCCCAATTCTTGAAGTTCCAAGTAAAGTCTCAGGGATGTAGTTCTCAACCCGCCTCTCATCTTTCTAGCAGTCTCAGGGATACATTGCTCGGCTCACTATGCCTTCCGATTACGTCATTCTGCTGACTCTGCTGCATTTGATTTTTATTTATATGGCGCCATACACCAAAGCGCTTTATAGGAATAAAATAAACAGTACACTTTATGAGAAAAAAATCTGCAAAATAAAAATCAACAGGCAAGCAAATTCGTTTTTAAGGCATGAGCGAAAGCAGGTAAAAAAAAAAAAAAAAAAAAAGTAGTGATCGAAGAGGAAAAGGAAGCGCGGTTCTAGTGTTTGGGGTCCAAGAGAGACAAAGAATGGAAATGGGAGCGCAAAGGGGAGGAGGAACAGTAAGAAGAAAGATTTGGAGCAGAGAGAGTGGAATGGGACATAGAAAGAGATAAGAGAACATAGGGAGGGGCAAGATTATGGAGACATTTAAAGAACAGGGAAAAGAAGTTAAAGAGCAAATGTGATTCAAGGAAGCCTGTGGAGTGAGACAAAAGCAGGGGCAATAGAGTCACGAGAAGATAGAGAAAAAGAGAGACTAAAAGCAGAGTTGTAGATCGAGCAGAGGAAAGAGATACGAGTAGCAGTGAGGCCACAGAGAAGAGAGGAACAATAGAAGAGACAAGACAAGAATTTTGGTTTCAGGAATAGAGAGAAAGTCTAGCCTTTGGGATATTAAAAAGATGAAACCGACAGGAGCGGGAAAGAGTGGAAATATGAGAGGAGAAAGAAAGGGAACAGTCAATCCGGTCAGATAGAGCAATAGGGAGAGACCAAGAGGGAAAAGAAATTAAAGGGGGAGGCAGAAGATGGCAGGGAAGAAGAGAACTTCAGTCTTGGAGGGATTGAGATGGAGGAAGTGGGCCGACATCCAAGACTCAATAGCAAGAAGGCAAGAGGTGAGAGTAGAATGAATAGACAGAGAAAATGATTTATCCAGCTTTAGATTTCCACCCCCTGGTTGGGTTGTTCCCCTGGGCCAGGTTTGCTCTCGCAGTTCTGTCCGGGGTGCCACGTGGCTCATCAGGAATTACAGGCTTGCCAATTCTCTAGCCTCTCAGCTCTCTGAGGCCTTTCATTTTCCCAGCATTTCAACTCTTGCAAGCCCCTCATTGTTACCAGCTTGTGCAAGTCTCTATTCCAAGCTTGTTCAACTCCCTCAGCCTTGTCAGCTCCCTGGTGCCTGCCAGCTTCAACAGCTTGTCCCACTCTGGAATTAAGTTACATTTCTGCCAGTTCCTCTTAAGGGCCACATTGGTTTTCATTTCCTCTAGCCTTTTAAAGATCCCTACGTAATTAGGTCTCTCTGATTGACCTGGAGTTTTATTTGGGCAAATTGGATCACATGTACAATCTATGCTTACTCTGAGACTTTGAATGGCCCAGCTGCTATTCTGGAATTAGGTGGAATTCCCGGAACCAATGTGTATTTTGTCTCACCTGTCCACAGTCGGCTGCTGCTCTGCTATGCTTCAACCTCTGTAGACCCATCTAGGGTGGTGAAGGAGTACCAGGCCACAGTGGGGAGTCTGATCTTTCTCCTTGCAGGGTCAAACATATGCTTAGTCTGGCAGGGGGGGGGGGGGGTCTGTGGCCATGACTGGTTCTGGCAGCTTTCCACATTCTTGCCTCCCTCCATCGCTCTGCAGGGCTTTCCTCATTCTCTGAGCATTTAAGGCCGGATTCCTTTACTTCCTTAAAGAAAGATGAGTAAAACAGGGACTGGGGAAACTTATTTGCAGGGGGTCCATCTCGAGTATAAGAAGGGGGTCTCAGAGTGTTAGGGAGAATTCTCTGTTTAGGCTGAATTTCCTAACCTAGTGAGTCCCCCAGCAGCTTTGCTGGATTTTTGGGGTTTATTTTTTTCTCCTGCCAAGAATGAGACTCTTTTACCCTCACTCTTGGGCATGATTTGAGAGTGTTTCTTTGAATCTAGATGTGTTTGATGGGCTATGGGGTCTTTTACTCCATAGGGCTTCATGTGTGTTTTGTGATGTGTGTTACACAGCACCCTCAGTGCAGTGACACAGGGGTGTCATAGTGACCCCCCAGTATAGACTCCATACCCTGGGACTGACTACTGTCTCCCAGGGCATGTAAAGTCACCATTGACTTTACTAGTCTTAAATTCTGAACAGAACCAGTACAAACCACCATATTGTGGACGTACTGGCTGGGGCAATTCAATTGCTCTGGGGTCTGTTAGTCGAGGGGGCACGTCTCCGTCCCCCCTGATTGAGTTTTGGCTGGTGGCAGTGGATACTACTTTTTATATTTAACCGTGAATATTTCCCTATGGGATTTCCCATTGTTTTAGGCTACTATCTTTAATTATTTACGGTAGCCTCGAACATACCGCCTGTTTATTTAATTAATATTAATTCTCCGGTTGGTATTTTTTGCCAAAACTTGATTCTAAAATGGGGTTTGTGTTCTCTTTTGTGACTCCAACCCAAGTCGAGTCCTTTGTTCCACTTTTTGGCGGGCTTCTCCACAGAAGCCCTCCAAAGTGGTGCCACTGTGTCTGGGGTACTTAGGAGGGGAATTTAGGCAACTCAAGTTGCACTCCGTCCTGATTGGTCCAAGTGGTGAGCGGCCGGCTCACCACTTAGCATGTTTGAGTGGCAGCTAGGCTGAGTGAATGGGGGTTTGCTGCATAAAAGCAGGGCTTTGGGGACTGGAACTTCAGAAGTCGCCACAGGACCTAAGAATCCGACGAGGGAGAAGCTGAGCCGAACTGCCACAACACCACCACCGGTGGAGCCCTGCTGGACTGCCTCACCACTTTTCCCAACGACAGAGGAGATCTCCCGCCAGAGAGTCTTCTTCCTTTGACTGGTGGGGATAACCAGTTTCACCGTCTTTTCGCTTTCCCGACGTATCTCGTGGCCGCCTTGCCCGTGCCAAGCACCCCAGCAACCGGGATACCACGTCTTACCACGACCGCGAAACCAAGGTACCACCTTTTAACCGGAAAACTCTGCGGCTGGTTTCTGCCCTGGTAGTGCAACGACCTTCATCTTTCCTCCAAGTCGAGATCTTCTCTTCCCCTGGACGACGACGCAACTTGCACCTACTACCAGGAACAACTGCCACCGCTGGAGGATCCTTCCCACTTAAGGTACAGTGTCCCGCCTGGCTTCCCTTGCTACCGACTGTACGGGGTAGATTTAGCCCCCGGCTTTCGAACCTGGGTTAGCCTGGGACACCTTGGCTAAACTTTTCTAAGCCTCTCTAAACGCTTTGCTGAACCCTCTGCAAGACTTTCTAAGCCTAGTGTAACTGTGTGATCTTGGGCGCATTTGTGCTCTGCTCTCTCTAAGAGTGGGCCCAGCCTTTGGACTTTGGCTCACAAGTGACTTTTTGCTCTCTGCCTTGCTAACAGTGTTCTGGAATCAGAGTGGTGTACCTCTGCTTATTCTGTCTTTTTCCCTCCCTTTTTCACAAACTTATTAGAGTGCAATCTAGTTAAGCGCTCACCTCTGTATGAAAATAAGTGGTGTTTTACTGTGATTTTCTAATAGGGAAAAAGGGGTGTATATATAATAATAGTAACTGTGTTTAGAATATTTTACAATAAGAGTGCTGGAGTGTTTCAACTGTATGTTTTTAAATAAATAATTATATACTTTGATACCAAAGCTCTGGTCAGTGTTTGCTTGTATTATTGTATCTGAGTGCCTATTGAGTATACTTTGCATACTGCCTAACTCTTCTTGAGGGAAGTCTGACTGCTCAGCCACAGCTACCAGGTAAATCTGGGTGGTCCAGACTGCTACCAAGTGGGTTTACTGCCAACACCTGTAGTCTTAAATCTTTTGCAGTGGTCCCTAAGGGAACTGCACAGGTTTCTGCCTAACACAGAGTATTCAAACCATTATCATCTTGAGGTAAATTGTGGCACTGGCCCAAAGGCGCAGCAATGCTGGCTTTTCCTGGTTCAGAGAGTCAACCTCAACTCTTGGGACAATGTCTGGGTAGTGACTTTGTTACACTCCTGCAAGAGATACTGAAGAAGTAGATTCCTTTGAAATGGATGAAGAGGTCCACACTCCTCCACAGATCATGAGCGGTGTAGACTAGGGTCTGTTGGTTGGTCCCTACTCAACCATTTTCATCATACTCGTGCACAACTGCCATCATGGGGTACATTGAGTAGGAGCGCAACTAGTAGTGCTGCAAGTCGGAAAAAAAATGAAATCATTAAGTCACTAAGCCCAGACAGTGATTTAACTGAAGTCTGTGGCACCTCAGGAGATTCCCCAATGCCAATCTTTGAGGACCCTTCTCCAGGAAGTATTTTAGGCCTTATATGAACCTCAGCCAGCTGGTTGTGGTTAGGTTACTGGGGTGGTACATTCCTTCAATTAGGTCTAGGCTGTGTAAGAAACGGTCGGTAAAAGGCACAGAGCAGCTCCAAGGGTTTTGTCCAGGATGAATGTGCTGAGCAATGCACAGGATGACCTAAAGAGTCCCAAGCCAATCTGAAAAAAGGTGTCAGCAACGTAGTGCTAGAGAAAAAATAAAAAGGTTGTGGACTTGCCATTCAATGCAACAAAGAAGCAGCGATCTTCTAGCACAGTGTTCTTTACGTCAACCTCCTAGCCTGAGAGTCTTGACATATGCAATCTGAAAGAAAGTGCCCTACATAGCATGTTCAAAGTGCCTGAGTGATCTGGGCCTAGAATGGCAAGGCAAAAATGGTGTGGATCTGTTATGGAAAAAGACACCTCGCACGAGCAGCAGGCTTTAAATCGTTGACTGCGTAGCATAACGTGTGTGGAAAATCAAAAGATGGACATTTAGAATGCCAAAGGCACAACAGACAAAAATAATTATGCAAATCTCCAGTTTAAGACAAAAAAAAGGATTGTCAGCTGAAGCAGGGAGTGTGCAGATGGGAGGTGGGGATAACACATGCAGGAATCCCAGCTGCAGTTCATTTTTTGTTAAACAATTAAAATTCACATCACAGCTTATAGTGCATTACACTAATGTAATGAGAACAGCATACCTCTTACAGTATCTGAGATATCAAAGGAAGCCCAAACGTTTTTTAAGAGTCCTACCAATTTGTAAACTGAACAAAAGCACCCTCCCCTCACACGACGAATACTCAAATCACATACAGCTGTTAATACTTATGCTTCAAAATTATGGCCCACAAGCTCTGTGCCATTCTCATAGAAACTGTTGAAATGGAGCCCAGAAGTTTTGGGGTCACTGGTTTTGGGCTACTAATGCACAGTAATTAAGATTAATTGAATTCCATGTCTAGTCCTGCCCAGGTTTTCACAACTGATTCAAGTTCTCTTATATCCCATAGACCCAATTCGGGTTGCAGTTAATTGTTGGAGTGTATCTGCTAGGTACAGGGCTCCGAAACAAAAGGGGACAGGTTGCAAGAATACATTCTTTTTTATCCCTTGAGAGGATGACTTGAAATGCAATCAGAGAAATATGTCACTACTTCAGCTATTAATTAAATAGAAAAAACATACCTGGATGGGTTCTTGCTGTTTAAATACAGGTCCAAGTTCAGGCAGAATAAGCTTTATATATTCTTCTTTGGTGCACTCCTCAGCAATCAGTAGAACATTAGGCAAAACAAAGGGCACCATATCAGGGTTCACAAATTCTGAGGTCAAAGCAGGCAAAATGCGTTGCACCACGACACGCTAGAAAATATAAGAGCTAGGTTACTTGATTTTATATTAAGACAAAAATAATCCAATTAAAATACATCAATTGAATAAAAATGGCAATAAGTAAACACTACTTAAGTGGCCCAAGAAACTTGCAATGAGCAGTTAAGGAGAGCATTATGAATTTTAGTTTTTGTACTTTGTTATACTTTCTCATAACTTCTAAATAGGTCCATGTCATTAATTATACCTTCAGCTGGTCCAAATACTGCATACTGCAGTTTGGAAAATAGAAGTATCCGCATTCAGTGTGCAAAACTGTGTGCATGCATTGCACAAGACACGGGGCCACTTGGTAGTTATTCTTTCTATGCTTTGTTTCTGAACATATCAGTATTTCATGTGTTGTAAGGCATCGTTTCTTTTTTTTGCACATTTGGTTTTATTTTGTTTTGCAGAGGAATGCAATATTACAACCATGCAAAATGAATGCTTCAAAACACAAGAAAACATCAACTAACTAACCCCCGCCAACACCCCCTCTTTCACCCCGCCCCCGCCCTCCCGACCCTGCCCCCCTCCCCCTGGTGCCACTTATTCCTTCATTGTCCAGGATCCCAAGCCTTTGTCCAATGTACATTATGCTTGTCCTCCTTACTCTGATGTCACCCTTCAAACGGCACTGACTGACTCCCTTCCATGCTCCTCCCACCTCCGTTTCAACACCTCCTCACCTTTACTCCTACCCTGGCAAATTCTGCCTCCTTCTACCCTGTGTGCGGGTCTAGGTTCATATATCCAACAATAAAGGGGTACTATTCCATCTTCATCGGCTCCGATCTTTCGTGGAGCCCCGCAGTAATTATTTCCATCGCATAAATGCTCTTGGCCACATTGGACCACTCCCTCCTGCTGGGTGTGTGCATTTATCCATTTGATAGCAATGCATGCCCTGGCGGCCAGTAATAAGGACAATGCTATTTCCGGAAGCCTGGAGTAATCCCCATCCAACTTCTCCATCCCAAACAAAGCCAACAGGGGATTTTTATCCGACTACCCCTACTAGGTCTCTAATCCATCCGAGGACCTCGTCCCAGAACACCTGTATCCTCGGACAGCTCCACCACATATGCCAGTAATCGGCACTCTCTTCACAACCCCTCCAGCACATGGGACTGGTATCTGGAAACATCTTTGACAATCTGACCGGGTCAAACTGCAACCTGTAGAGGAGCGTAATGGCGTGCTGGGTATACTGGCAAGATAATGACGTCTTGGTAACCCACCAGCAAAGCTTGCTCCAGATATTCTCATCAACATCTACCCTTAGGTCTTTTTCGCATTGCTCTCTCAAGTTCCCTGTGGTCCCACCTCCCGCCCCAACCAGGGCCCCATACATGGCTGAAATTAACCCTCTCATTGCAGTACTCTTTTTGCTGTCTTTGCTTCTTGCTTGAAAATCAAATTTTGCTGTTTTAGTTTTTTGCCTGCAAGTCAAATTCTGCTGAAGTTGATAATTTCTCTGAACTCTGCTTGTAAACTGCCAATTCTCTGTAACTTGCTGGGCCAGTGACCTTACTACTCCCTTCCATTCCACCCCTAGCTGCTGAGCCCCGCCTGGTTCTTCCTCCTCTCCTCGCTTCCAGTCTCATGGCGCTTTCTGTAGCTCATATCTTTTCCAACTGCTTCTCCATTGACTATCCTTCCCTTCTCTCCAAGTATGGCAGGAAGAAGTTCAAAAAGGATATCTTGGCTTCCAACCCTGGTCTTCCTATCGCCAACACCTAATCCAATGCTTCCTCCAGACAGACTCTCACTGATATCCTCTTTGCTGGATCTATGGACTCTACATATGATCTCTGTGCTCTGTTCTATCTCATCTCCCATTAATGGTGGCACTTGCTGGGAAGTTCTCGTGGCTTCCTTTGACTCCTCTAAAGTCAACATAAATGCCTACCTTAATAGCACTGTCATGGTCCAAGGCCCTCGGGCCAATCTCCTCCTCTTTGACAGGCGCTTCCCTCGCCTTATCAATTTCCTCTCATCTTGTGCTGTCCCTTCCTCTACGTTGCCCTACGTTGCCCTCCCACTCCTCCTCCCCTCCTCCTCCTAGGGCTCCTTCTTCACCTCTGCAGGGCGTACATCTGATCTGTATCCCTCCCGGGAAGGTCTTTAACACTGGCAACCTTCTTCATCTTCCCACTCTCAACTCTCGCTCTGCTGTCAAACACTCCTCTGACATCTGACATCTCCTAGAAGACCTAGACCTTGATGTCCTCCGACTTAATGAGACATGGTTCGGCTTTGACACACTCCTTCCAGATGGTTACAAGATTCTCTCCACACCCAGATCTTCCCGGGTCCGGTGGGGGGGGGGGGGGGGGGGGGATTAAGCACTGATCTTTCCCGAGTGGATTTCTGCCTCTATCATTCCCACTCAGACTTGCTCTTCTTTTGAGTGCCTGGTCTGTAGGCTCTCTCTCTCTCTCGCTCTTAGCCATTTTCTCACTGTGGCTACTATCTACCCACCTCCTGGTCAATTCACCTAATTTCTCTCTGAGTGGCTGGACCTCTCCTCGTCCATCTTTCCCTCTCTTCTCCCCAGGCAAAGCCTAACCCTACATGGTCACCTACCTTCTCGGACATCGGCCCATGAAGCGTGTGTCAGTCGAGGCTTTCCCCGCCACCTTCTCTCCCCCTCCGCCCCCGCCACCGCTAGCTACCTCACATCCTGACACAGCCCTGTACCTGCTCTACTCTTCTATTTCTAAAGGTCTTGATGCTCTTGCCCCTGTCATGAGGATCCGTTTGAAGTCCAACGCAAAGAGCAATTCATGGTATGACTCCGACCTAGCTACACTTACACGTAAGTGTAGGGCGGCTGTGAGGAAATGGAAGGCTTCTTATTCATCCTCTGACAAAATGGCCTGTTGACTGCTCCAAAGGCAATACGGACTGGACTCCCTGTCCTCTCCAAGAAGTGAGTCTACATTCAAGCCCATGTGTCTGTGGTATCTAACAACTCAGCCAAACTCTTTAAAATCTGCAAGGAGCTGGCCAACCCTGCTTCAGTCTCTACCCCTCCTGTTGCCTCCCAGGCTCTTTCTTAATGCCCTTGCCTCACACTTCATCTCAAAAACCCAGGACATCTTGTCCACCCTCTCCTCCATTCTACCCTCCCCGTCTGTGCATGTTGACCCTCCTTCAGCCACCCCGCTCTCTCCTTCTCGTTATTTCCTCTTTTCTCTCCCAACGAGGTCGCTAGACAAGTCCGATCTATGAAAGCATTGTCGAAACAGGTTCATCCCCTCACATCCCTGTTTAGGCCCTCTGTTAGTGCTTTGCTTTGTTATGGTGCTTTGTGATGGTGTAAGGGGATGGGTACCTGTTGTCCCACAGAGTAGAAGGCTTCTCTCCTGCAGACGTTCCCATCACCAGATTCCGCTTTCTCCCCCGCTCACAGGGGCGGCAAGACCCCCAGGCCGCTCCTGTCGAACCTGAGAGGGAGGGGGTCTCCGCCCTGTACCCCGTGTCCAAGACGCCTCTGCTCCAGAGCCCTCAGCTCTCCCTATGGTGTATGTCACTCAGGCAAATTTACCCTCTGCCTGGGCTAATCAGGGGCTCCTCCTCGGCTCGGAAGCCCACCCACTGAGGCCATCACCAAGAGCTGTGTGCTCTTCAAACACCCTCTTGGGCTCCTCCTCTGTGTGGTGGGGGGGGGCTGCGTGAGTTGACTAAGAGAACTGGGGGTGGAAGGGGTCAGCGCGGCTCCTCTGGCGCATTCACCAAGATGTACAACGTACCAGTCCGCTTTCTGCATGACCCCTCGGAGCTGCTTTCTCCTGGTACCCTGTGTGGGCTTGGGGCTGCAACACCCTCTGCCACCTGCTGCCTCGCCGTTTTCTCCCGTTTACACGCACCCTGCGTCCTGTGAATTGGACCGGGGGTGCACCTAGCCTTCACGCTTATGCCCAGGGCTATGTGGTCCTCTGGTGGGGCTTCTTGAGGGGGTTCAGCACGCGAAGAGGCCCTACATGGAGGAGAGAATCACGGAGACGTCCGCATCCCCGCGCCGTCTGGTGGCCATCACAAACACAGGCATTGTTTCTTTTGACTGATTAGCCCTGTACTGTATTCTTTTAGTTAAGAATGGTTCCATTAGCTTACATGAGTGTTCAGTGTATTTAAGCTTCAACTCTTATCTCAGCATAGCGCATACTGCATTGCTGCTCCCTGCCCCAACTTTCAATGCTGAGGAGGTGACACAGCTCATTTTCAGGCTCCCTTCAGCCAGCTCTTCTTCTCTCATCTCCGATTGTCTGTGCTATCCAGGAGTGGTGTGCTGTCAATGATCTCTGCCTTAATGCCAGTAAGACTGAGATTCTCCTCATCGGCACACCTGCTCCCTCCTTTCCTGTCACTCTCTGGCCGGCCTCTCTTGGCCCTCTTCCTGCTCCCAACCTGTGAGGCTAAAAGCCTCGGGGTCATCTTTGACTCCACACTCTCCTCCTCTCCTCACATCTCTGAAGTCTCTAAGAAGTCGCACTACCAGCTGCACCTCCTCAGAGGGATTATTCCTTCTCCTTACCCCAGAAGCTCATTGTCACCAGAGCTCTGGTTCTCTCTAGGCTGGATTACTGCAACAACCGCTTTCTAAACCTGCCTGCCTCTACTCTTCACCCTCTGGAACTCATCCAAAACAGGACTGCGAGACATGTTCTTGGCATCCAGTCCAGGGATCGTATCTCTCCAGGACTGAAATCTCTGCACTTGGTCCCAGAGGCTGCGGGTATTACATTCAAAACCGTCTGCATTGTCTACAAGGCCTTCTGGGGACTCAATACCTTCAAATCTCTCTCCTTAAATATCTTCCTTCTCGAGCTCTTCACTCATATGCCTACAACTCTCTCAGGGTCAGTCGTTTCTCCAAGCAGTGAGTTGGATGTAGATCTCTTTCTTCAGCTGGGGCCTCCCTCTCCTCCCTGCCCTCTCTGAAAATTTAGGAGAACCATCTCCGGTTCCGGAAGCACCTCAAGATCTTACTCTTTGCTTCTGCTTTCTCTCATCCTCTCCCCTGCTGAACTCCTGACAAACTGTACTGGTCCCCTGGTTACCAGCTGTTCTTGGGCCCAGGTTCCCTCCCTGCCAGATGCACAACTGCTCTGCCCCCCTGGCAGCCTTTGCACTTTGGGGGCTGTTTCTGTATCCCCCACAGCCCCCTACCAGCACTTCACTCCTGATGTCTGCACTTACCCTTGCACCTGCCACCAGCTGGCCGCACTTCCTATTTATTGATCGTATTTATTGTTTTTATTTATTAACTGTTTATCTTATGTACTGCACTTTTCCCCCTTCACCTTTCCCCTCGCACTTTTCCCCTTCTCCCCCTCCCCTGCACTTGCGCGATCTCAATGTCACCTGGCCTAGTAAAATCGTTGTCTCCGTCTTCCCTCTGTTCCACACCCTTGCCTCGTTGCGCATGGAAACACTTGTGTATAAGCGCGTTATAAATGCCATATCATAAAGATTGAGAAACGTAAGTAAGAAATGAAATGTCTTGAGTCAAGGAAAGACAATTATGGCACATTACATTTAATCATGCACGACTAGAGCAGGTTAAGATACACATTTCTAAGCATGAATACTTGAATGTGATTAGAATTCTCACATTTAAGAAAAAATACAATGACATACATAACAAAAATGCAGAGCTTAAAGAAGAACAAGTTACTTTCTTACCTGGTAACGTTCTTTCGATGGGATGTTCCGACGACGTATTCCAAATCTATGACAGGTAATCACCACAGCTGTGCTGCTTCGGAAAATTTTCAGCATCTGCGTAATGCGTCAATGACGTCGATACGCTGTCCTCGAGGGCCTCCGTCGAGCCGAGGTCACTGGATGTTAGAAGTAGAAAACACGACGCCCGTAGCCTCAGTTGCAGTTTTTTTCCAGAACGAGTGGCACCAATCTTCTGCCAGAATGACCACAGAAAGCCTTGCGGAAACGTAAGCTGCAATTGCATAAGAAATTCTGTAGCGGGGCAGGTTGGGAGGGAACGATGCGGAATACGTCGTCGGAACATCCCATCGAAAGAACGTTATCAGGTAAGAAAGTAACTTGTTCTTCGAAGGGGTTGGTTCCTCCGACGTATTTCACATCTATGACAGACTCCCAAAGCAGAACCAACATATGGAGGAGGGAAAAGAATTTAGAATTTTAGAATGCCCAATTAAATTGCAGAATAGAGGACGGCCTTACCAAAGGCCAAGTCCTGCCCATGGATAGAATCCAGGGAGTAGTGTTTTACAAAAGTATGGACAGAGGCCCATGTGGCTGCTTCACAAATGTTACAAATGGGAACACCCCTCTGCAGAGCAGTAGGGGCAGCCACACCTCTAGTAGAATGGGCCCGTAAGCCTACCGGAGGGTCCTTACCCGCCAAGTGTAACATTCAGAAATTGTCAAGATAATCCATCTAGACAAAGTCTGCTTAGTAACAGCTTGTCCCAAACGCCTTCCAGCGTATCCTACAAAGAGTTGATCGTCCACTCTGACACTGGACATGCGTGAGATGCAGAAACTTAAAGCGCTCCTAGGATCCAACCTATGGAGCCTCTCCTCTTCCTTACCAGGATGTGGAGGAGAATAGAACGCCGGAAGAATGACCTTCTGGCTTAAATTAAATTCTGACAACTTTCGGAAGAAAAGAAGGACGAACCCTAAGGACAACCCTGTCCTTATCAAACACCGTGAAGGGTGGCTTAACAGATAGTGCCTGCAACTAACTCACTCTGCGAGCGAAAGTAACCGCAACTAAAAAAACAGTTTTAAGGGTCAACAGTCTCAAAGGACAAGAATGTAAAGGCTCAAATGGAGCACCCATGAGGAATTTTAGAACGAGTTTCAAATCCCAACCGGGCACCTGTAAAGGGGACGGTGGGAGCACATTAGTGAGCCCTTTCAGAAACTGCGAAATTAAAGGAATCTTAAAATAAGAACACTCCTCAGACGAGCGCTTAAAGATGGACAGCGTCGCCAGGTAGCCTTTAATAGTACCCACTTGCAGGCCCTTGTGGGCTAACGAAAGCAAAAAAGACAGAACCACAGGAATGGCACATGAAAAAGGATCCACATTCTTACCCCTGCACCAGTCGCAGAATTTTCTCCACCGGCAACGGTACAGGGACTTTGTTGCAGGCCGTCTGGCCGAAAGCAACAACTCCATCACATCTTCAGGGAGGTCCCCATTCTTATATCTCAACCTTTCAGAAGCCAAGCATGAAGGTTGAGGGACTTGACCTCTGGATGGAGAACCTGACCCCCCCACTTCCGTGAGAGCAGATCCTCTCAGTAGGGAAGACGGCGTGGAGGGCAGATGGACATGTCAAGAAGTTCCGGGTACCATGTTCTCCGGGCCCATGCCGGAGCAATGAGGATCATTCGGGTACCGAACCTCCGTAACCTCTGCAGCACTTGTGGAATGACAGGAACTAGAGGAAACGCGTACAGCAGTGGTAAGGACCACTCCACTACGAATGCGTCCCCTAAGGCTCCTCTTGGAGGAAATTCCCGCAAGAAGAATCTTTTGAACTTCCGGTTGACACTGGTGGCGAAGAGATCCACTTGTGTGGTCCCCCAAAGGGCGAAGATCTCCAGAAGTGTCTCCTGAGCCAGCTCCCACTCGTGAGAGACTGTGCTCTGCCTGCTCAGAGCGTCCGGCACCTCGTTTTTGTCTCCGGCCAGATGAACTGCCGTGATCGAAATTTCCTGCTGGATGGCCCAGAACCAGAGCTGCATCGCCTCTCTGCACAGAGGAAGTGACCCTGCCCCCTCTTTTTGTTGAGGTAGTGCATGGCCACTGTGTTGTCCGTCAATCAGGACATTCTTCCTTTGCACAGTTGGCAGAAAAGCCTTCAGAGCTAGCCTGATGGCCCTCAGCTCCAACAGATTGATAAGGAGTCTGGACTCCGACGGAGACCAACGACCGCCGAGTGTCAACTCGTTGGCATGAGCTCCCATCCCGTGAGTGATGCGTCCGTCATGATCGTCACCTCTGGCCAGGGTAGCCAAAATGGAGCCCCCTTCATCAGATTGCCTTCGCCGGCCCACCACAGAAGATCCTGGGCGACCGAGGGCGGCACCTGAACGGGATCCAACATACTGCACGAGGACTGCGACCACTGCATCTTGAGAGCCCACTGCAGAGATCTCATCCGCAGCCTGGCCTCTGGCACCAGGAGAATGCAGGATGCCATGAGGCCTAGCAACCTCAAGAACTCGAACGCCGGGAGACTCTGGCCATGTTGAAACTTGTGCACCATCTGCAGAATGTGATGAGCCCTCACCGGGGAGGGAAACACTGCCCCAGGGGTTGGCGTCAAGTGGGACTTCTTTAAGAAGAGGGAGAAGCACAGCCTGTGAAGGGAGTGGCAGGTGACTGACAGATGACCCAGGACTTGCTCGGGAGAGCGCGCCATGATCAACCAATCGTCCAGGTAGGGGTAGACATGAATCCCCCCCCTTTCCTGAGATACGCTGCCACCACCACCATGAGCTTGGTGAAAACCCTCGGGCGGAGATCAATCCCAACGGCAGGACCCGAAACTGAAAGTGCGAATCGCCAACCACGAACCTCAGGTACTTCTTGTACTTGGGATGAATCGGCACATGAAAGTAAGCGTCCTTGAGGTCGAGAGACACCAAGCAGTCCTGAAGTTGAAGGGCCTGGAAGACTTGAGAGAGAGTAACCATCTTGAACTTGTCCTTCCTGAGGAGCTTGTTCAAACCACGCAAGTCCATGATGGGTCTCAATCCCCAGTCTTTTTTCTAAATCAAAAAATAAGATGAATACGATCCCTTGTTCCTCTCCGGTACAGGCACCAGTTCTATGGCGCCTTTCTAAAGCAGGGATTTGATTTCCTGCGCAAGGAGCAGATCCGGACTCTTCAAAGAGAGATTCCCTGGTGGACTGTCGTGAGGCCTCTCCCGGAAAGGAAGACAGTAGCCGTGGGCTATGATATCCAGAACCCACACATCTGAAGTAATGGCACGCCATTCTACAAGATGCTGCACCAGCCTTACCCAACCACCGAACCATGGGACATGCCCTCATGACGGAGCTGAAGCGGCTGCGGCAGTGCTTGAGGGCAGAGAGGCAAATGCCAGAGTGGCCTTGGCACCTCGAGTACCTTGTTTTCCACTTCTGGTACTCCTACGTTGGCCCCTTTGACTTGCAGCTCCCCTGAATCTACCAAAGGTAGAGTAGTATTGAAAGGAACCCCCCCTCCATTGCTGTCCCCTAGGATGAAAAGGCGGAGGTTGGCAAACTGCAGCGCTCAACGACTTCACTGCAGCTTTGGAGGTCTGCAACCTCTCAAGGCTCTCGTCAGCCTTGCTGCCAAAAAGATGGTCACCATCAAAGGGCATGTTGAGAAGCCGGGCTTGTACATCCGGAGCAAACCCCGACTTCCGCAACCACGGAAATCTGCGCATCACAGTGCTCGCCGCCATGGACCGGCTGACAAAGTCTGCCACGTCCAGACCCGACTGAACGGATTTACACATGGCATCCTTGCCATCCTGTACAAGGGCAAGAAAGCCATCCCGTTCCTCCCCTTCGGGAATATGTTCAGCCGACAATGAAACGCAATTCCACAGAGTGCGAGTGAAACGTGCTAAGGCACACACGGAGTTGGCTGTTTCAAAGCCATACACCCTGAAGAAAAGACTTTCTTCGCCCAACCGTCAAAACGTTTGTCGTCCCTATCAGGAGGGATGGTAGGGTACGACGCCTGTTTTGCTGGGCCGTAGCCGCCTGCACCACCAAACTCTCCGGAGTAGGGTGCATGGACAAGTAGCCGGGGTCGCCACTGGCTGGGCGGTACTTTTTCGGCAACGACTTACCCACTGCTGGGAGACTCTCCGGAGCAGTCCAAGCCGCTGCCACCCTTCTTTGCAAGGCCATATGGAATGGCAGTACCGGGTCAGTTGGTGGACCTTGGTCCAAGATATCTGTCAGGTCATCCTGCAGAAAATCTGCTGGTGGCGCAGACCATCCCAAGTACTCCGTCACCCTCGACATCAGCCACCTGTACGAAGAGTCAGCATGTGTACCAGGCTCAGGCCTGCCAAACTCAACCTCTGGGGAGGTATCAAGACCACTGGCGTCGTGCAAAGACTGACGCAGGTCTTCAATCTGGCTATGACCAGACAATATTTCGTCAGGAACCTCATCAGGAACCAAACCTTCCTCAGACCCTTCCTCCACCTCAGAAATATAATCCAGAGGCTGGAATAAATCCCTGGAGGAGGGCACAGAAAAAGGCTCGAAGACAGGTCTCACCAACTTCTTCAGGGCCTTCCTCGGGGTTTCGACTGATGCACGGGGTACCTCCGATAAATCATCCTCAAAAGGCGTCGACAGAATCGGCGTCGAGCATGGCGCCGATGGCTTCGACACAGGCCTCGAGGGCGGAGCCCCGAGCGTGTCCTTCGACGGCCTCGGCACCGATGAGGTCGATGACTTCCTCGGAGGCAGAGCCTCGAGAGAGTCCCTCAATGGGCATGGCGCTGATGGCCTCGACATCTTCTTCGAAGAACTCACAGGCTCCGACGGTCTCGAGGGCGTCGAGGACCGGGACCTGGAGTGGGCATGACTAGAGCGATCCGCCTTGTCCGATCGGGACCTTGAAGGCGCCCGATGATCACACCGAACAACCGAGCCCGAAGGCGTGCGAGTGGTGGCCCTAGTACGTTTCCTGCCGGGTTCTTTCGAAGGCGCGGACGGAACAGAGCCCTGCGACTGAAAAATCGCCATCATCTCTGTACGAAATGCATCCCATTCCGCAGGAGAAGAGTGCTTGTTGGGACAAGCTACCCGCCGACGGGTGGAGTCCTCGGACGAGGACGGGGAAGGCGAACAGCGACGGCGCTTCGGCGAGTGCCTCGAAGAGGCAGAGGAATGGCGGGGACCACTCCGGGACCGAGACCCCCTGGACTTATGCCGACGACGTGGAGAGTCGCCTCTCAAATCGTCGGTCGAAAGCCCAGCGGATTTCGACTTTCGGGGCTTGGAAACCCTACCGACAGAAAGCTTCTTCCGCTCCCGCAAGGCCTTCGATGTTAACAACTGGCAATCGTCACAATCATCCCTGGCGTGGTCCTCACCGAGGCACCAGTGGCAGGCATCATGCGAGTCCATAAGCGACATCTTGGAACCGCAGTCCCGACACTTCTTGAAACCCAGCCGCGGGGTAGAAGAAGACAAAGACATGATATCTTCACAAACTAACAAGGTCGAAGAACCGATCGAATATAAATCAGAAGAACCGAGGCGCGCTGAGATCTCAGAAGCGAACATATTCGCAGAAAAAACAAAACTGTGGTTACGGGCGTCGTGCGCCCTACTTATAAGATCCGGTGACGTCGGCTCGACGGAGGCCCTCGAGGACAGTGTATCGACGTCATCGAAGCAGGACACAGACGCCGAAAATTTTCCAAAGCAGCACCTGTCATAGATATGGAATACGTCGGAGGAACCAATCCCATCGAAAGTAATCCTGGAAACTCACCAGAAAGTGCTGACTTGGATTCAATTGAAAGTGAAGGAGAACCGAGTGGTTACATCTCTGAGACTTTAGTGGCCGTCAAACGTCGAACTTTCATGGAAGAAATCAGAATTTACCTCCCTTCCAATCTTTGTGAAATAATAACTGAAATAACAACATTGTTCCATTCGAACTCAATCGCTTCTTAAAAGAATTCAGATGCATCTACATCTTTATTTAGTTTCTTCCTTGGGAAGCAATACAGCTACAATTAATTTAAGGATTCAATTATTGATTACCAAGAGAAAAGAACGTCGCTATTTCTTGTTTTTAAGTTTCTTCCACAATCACTCCCCCCTTTGCTTTGCTAATTATCATGCCATGCTATTTAGGTTTTTCTTCTAGTACATCAACAAATACACACAAAATTTCAATTGGATATTATAAAGTTAGTGGCCTTGCTAAAGCAACAACTGCAAAACATGTGTCAGCCTAGAACAAAGTCATGTGTGCAGTGCTTACCTTTAGCCAATAGGGGGAGGCACACCATTTAAAAAAACTAATGAAGGGAAGCACTTTGCAGTAAATCAAGTCTTTTACTTTGGGAAATGCTTGTCCAGACATGCTTTTTCTTTGTATTCTGTAACTGGTAATTCTGTTAGTTCATTACAAATGCAGTACTAGAAGCCACAGAATGCAATGAAAAAAACAGGACAGGACACCAAGCTCGCAAACAGAATTGGGTATGTATGCCTTTTTCTTTCATTTAGAACTACAATATTAAGGCGGTCAGTTGAGGTTGCCTTTCAAACATAAGAAATGCCACTATTATTTTTCCTTTTAAAGCGGATGCCATCTTTGCATACCTATTATTTTATCATGAACTTTTCTTGTACTCCATGTATTCCGTGTTTATCTTTAGTGATGCTTCCTTCAGCGGTCAGTCTCTTCCAGCCATGGTTGCCAAATACTTATTTTCTCAAAAGAGGAAAAAGGTCTGCACCTATGTGATATTCCAATACTTTAGCTATCGAAGGTGACAGTGAAGTACTGAGATAAGCAAAAGAAAAATAAGTACCCGGCGAGAGGCAATCTGAATGCAACAAGCATTCTGATTGGCTCTCGCCAGGTCCCTACCCGGCCGGGAATCCCTCCGTCGGGATTCCACGGCCTTTGTCCCCGGCGGCGGGCGTGGCAGCCCCTCAGCCAATGAGGAGGCTTGAAGCGGGCCATCCCCGCTCCGAGCCTCCCCGCGGTTGAGAGGCTGCCTTTGCCCACAAAGCAGGGATCACACAAAACTGTAATCCAATCCGCGGGCTATGGCCAGTGTGAAACTGAAAGTAAATTCACTGCAGCAGCCATTTTCGGCTGCTGCGGTGAAGAGAGAAGGTGAGTGCCCTTCTCGCTCTGCCCCGATCTACGGCTGTATTTCAAGCCAGAGATCGAGGCAGGTGTCGTTGGAAAGGGGAGATTCTCCCCTTTCCAACGGCACCATTTGTGACAGCATTACTGCTCATGAATCGGGCGCAGGGCGCTCGATCCGTAGGCAGCAATGGCACTAGACACCAGGGATGTGTTTTGAAAGTGGGGGGAGGAGGGGATGCTTACTAGGTAAGCAGCCTCCTCCCCCCGAGGCCCCAAAGCATGGGGTCACATATGTAAAGACCCCTTTGGGCAGATAGGTGACCACCTGCCCCCAGGGGTGGGGGCATTAAAAAAAAACGTCGAGAAAAAAAGTACATAATGTGAAGGGGGAGGGTGATTGGGGGCCCTAGCCACCAGCGATTGTTTCTGGGATGGTGTCGTTGAAAAGGGGAGAATCTCCCCTTTCCAAGACACCTTGTGTGACAACATTGCTGCTCCCGGTTTGGGCGCAGGGTGCTTGATCAGAGGCAGCAATGCACACTAGACACCAGGGATATGTTACAGAGGCAGGGGAAGGGGGCAGTTTACTAGGTATGCGGACGCCTCCCCCCCGTGGCCCCAAAGCGTTGGGCCACATGAATGGAGACCCCTGGGGGCGTATGGGTCACCATCTGCCCCCATGGGTAGGGGGGCAAAAAAAAATAGATATCATGGCTGGTGTTTGGGGGGGTGAAACATCCCCCCCAAATGGGCAACCAGGGATTTTTTTATGGAAAGGGGTTCCCCCCCACCTAAAATGGACTTGGGGTCATGTCATGCACCCTTACCCCACCCCAAATGGAGGGGGGGTGTACCTCACGCAGCCGTTTGTAGGAGTCCCAGGGAGGCCTGCATGAGGTGCCCCCGCCACCCATTTGGGGTGAGGGGGGAGAGAAAATTGTGGGACAGGCCCCCCCAGTGGGTGGGGCAGTAAGGTTTGGACACCCCGGGGCCAGATTGGCACACCAATGTGCCCCTTTGTGCCAAGGGGAGTTGAGTTACTAAAGGAAAAAAGTGAAAATGGTGGAACGCATTTTAGGGGGGCTGTGGGGCACCCCAAAGGGACAGGAATTTTCTAATGGATGGGGCGTTGACCCCACCCCCAACCCACAATGGAGTGGGTGCCATGTCATGCAGCCCTCCCTGGGACCATGTATCTGCTCCTAGGAAGGGACGCCTGAGCCCAGGGAGGAGTGCAGGACAGCACCCCCCTTATCTGCCCCCAGGGAGGGCTACATGAGATGCGCCGCCCCTCCAATTGGGGTGGGGGTGGAGAGGTGCACCCCTTCACATTAGAAAATTCCCCAGTGGTGTAGGGTGGCCCCCAGCCCCCGCTAAAGTGCAGCCTGCCATTTTGAATTATTTTCTTTGTTTACTAAACTTGCCTTGGCGCAGAGGGGCACATTGGTGTGCCAATCTGGCCCCGAGGTGCCCAAACCTTACTGCCCCACCCACTGGGGGGCCTGTCACAATTTTTGGGGGCACTCTTCCCCCACCCCAAATGGAGGGGGGTGTACCTCATGCAGCCGTTTGTAGGAGGCCCAGGGAGGCCTGCATGAGGTGCCCCCGCCCCCCCATTTAGGGTGAGGGGGAGAGGACCCCCAAAAATTGTGGGACAGGCCCCCAGTGGGTGGGGCAGTAAAGTTTGGGCACCCCAGGGCCAGAATGGTACACTAATGTGCCCCTCTGCGCCAAGGGGAGTTGGGTTACCAAAGGAAAAATGGTGGAATGGATTTTAGGGGAGGGGGGCTGTGTGGCACCCCAAAGGGAAGGGGAATTTTCTAATGCCCTCCCTGGGACCAGATATCTTCTCCTAGGAAGGGACGCCTGAGCAAAGGGAGGAGTGCATTTTTCGATGTTTTTCTTTGTTTACCAAACTTGCCTTGGCGCAGAGGGGCACATTGGTGTGTCAATCTGGCGCCAGGGTGCCCAAACCTTACTGCCTCACCCACTGGGGGGGCCTGTCCCACAATTTTTGGTAGCCCTCTCCCCTCTCACCCCAAATAGGTGGCAGGGGTACCTCATGGACAGAGGGAAATGTCTCTGAAATTGTCTCGAAATAAAAGACAATTCTCAGACATTTGGCTCTGGCCACCCACCGAAACACCCCACCAACAACACATGGCCTACCTTCCCGCGTCCCCACACTTTTCCCGATGAAAATGGTACTGCACATGTGTGGGTGCACCTGGGGCGCAAAAGGAAAAGGGTAACCCACTGGTAACCCCAAGCCTTTCGGCACAGCACATTTTGTTCATGTGGGCAACCTACAGATCTGAGCCTAGGGTGTCGAAGCCAGCAGGAAAACAGGGAACCCCATGCATTTCTGAAAAGAGGACACCCTTGGGAATCCACAGAGGTCTGACTTGCGCAAATCAGCCTAGAATCTACTACCCAAACCCCCTGGCAAAGTCCATATTTGGGGGTAAAAAACACAATTTTAAGACATTTCACTCAGCTCACCCACCGAAACACGCCGCCAACAACAGATGTCATACCTTCATTCCTACAGGTGTCCCGATGAAAACGGTACCTCACAGTTGTGGGTGCACCTACCAGGGCACAAAAGGAAAAAGGCTACACCACTTGTAACCCCCAAAGGGTATGGGGAGACAACCTACAGATTTGGTCCTAGGGTGACCAAACCACGCAGGAAAACGAGGAACCCCATGCATTTCCGAAAAGAGGACATCTGTGGGAATCCACAGAGTCTGACTTGTGCAAGTCGGCCCAGACTGTATTACCCAGAAACCCCGGCAAACTCCGAAATGTGGTGAATAAAAAAACAATTTCTGCACATTCCACTCGGCTCACCCAGTGAAACACGCCGCCAACAACACATGGCCTACCGTCTCGCATTCCCACATGTGTCCCGATGAAAACGGTACCTCACATGTGTGGGTGCACCTACCTGGGCGCCAAGGGGAAAGCCTAAAAGACCCCTAACTCCAAGTCTTTTCCAACAGCTGAATTTCACAGTTTTTTCAGACGGGCACACCATACAGATATGGGCCTAGGGTGTCCAAGCCACCAAGGAAAACAGGGAACCCCATGCATTTCTGAAAAGAGGACACCCGTGGGAATACACAGAGGTCTGACTTGCGCGATCCCGGCTGTCACGGTGCTTGCCCCCAGACATCAGGAACAGACAAACCTGCCCAGGGTCCTGGCACCCATTGGGACCTTTAAGGCCCCAAAGGGTTCTCCAAGGGATCCCTGGACTCGGACCTCCATGCTGCCCTCACAAGTAAGGCAGGTTTCAAAGGAAGGGAACTACGTGCAGACCAGTCTGAGGCAGGATGAAGGGACTACTTTACCAGGGAACTACTTCTTGAAAGCTATATAAACCACGCCCTCAGAACAGAACACGCCTCGCGTTATTCTGCACTCCTGCAGCGTAACACTCACCATGTCTGCTAACTTCAGGCCTGTCTTCAGCCACGCCTGTCCAGTTTTCACAACCTGCCTGCAAAGGAAGAATGCGAGAGGAGAAAACAGAACAAGGCTCTTACCCGATGCCCCATCTCGATCGCTCTGGAGTCTTCGCTTCTGCTGAACTGAAAAGGAGAAACCACCAGGTTAGCCGGGCAGACCAAAAACTACATTGCTATCCTGCGCAGCGCTAATACTTACCAGACAGCTGCTCATCCCAGCGATCCATCGAAGCACCATCACTCGATCGCCAACATCATTCAATCGCCGCTTCGGAGCTGCCGCACCGGTTGAACACAAAAGAAGACATCAGGTTAGCTGCGCATTGGGGAAAGGCCTCATTTAGACATTTAAATCTTACGCAGCGCATTCCCTAGCGGTTCCGCAAGACATCACCACGCGATCTCCGTCCCGGGGATACAGCACCCGCAGAATACAAGCAGGTTAATTGCGCAGAAGAACAATACCGTATGTAAAGACTTATTGGCATAACGCTGGTGTGAAACTTACCTTGGAATCCAGATCAACATTCCTGGGAAGGAGTATGCTTCATCTTTATGCACAAGGGGAAAACCTGTAAGGAAGAGGCACAGGAGTGAACTTTTGGCAACTTGAACTCTAAAGCAATCCATACCATTGGTATAAAGACTTACGCCATTGAGTCATAGTTGTCTGGAACTCTGCAGGATCAGTGAAGTAACTAGATCCTTGAACTACTACGCACCCCTGCATATAGTCGCAGGATGGAGAGTCCGCCATTCATAACACTAAGATGAGACATAGCAGAGGGGTGCACAAGGCGGCCACGGGAGGCAGGAGTTGGCCCTCCTCCTTACGGTTGGGTAACGTTTCATTTAACCTTTTAGGCAAACCTGTTTTCGTGACAGAAGTGAGAAGCAGAAGAGGCACGAGGAGCCATTCAACATCAGACCGTCCAGTTACGTTCGGCGTCCCTGTGGAGACCAGGTGAGCGTAACACTGAAAGTGAAAATTGTGTTTTCCCCCCCCACCAAATATCACACTTCGTGGGGGATTGTGGGTAATACATCCTGGGCTGCTTCGCGCAAGTCAGACCTCTGTGCATTCCCACTTGTGTCCTCTTTTCAGAAATGCATGGTGTTCCGAGTTTTCCTTGGTGGCTTGGACAACCTAGGCCCAAATCTGTATTGTGTGCACATTAGTCAAAATCCTGCAATCTTGCTGTGCGAAAAGAGTTGGGGTTACCTGTGTTTTAGGCTTTCCCCTTGTCGCCCAGGTAGGTG
Organism: Ambystoma mexicanum; assembly: GCF_040938575.1. NCBI lineage: Eukaryota > Metazoa > Chordata > Amphibia > Caudata > Ambystomatidae > Ambystoma > Ambystoma mexicanum. Next base: position 876,540,724 of record NC_090936.1, read on the forward strand.
CACCCACACATGTGAGGTACCGGTTTCATCGGGACACCTGTGGGAACGCGGGACGATAGGCCAGGTGTTGTTGGCAGCGTGTTTCGGTGGGTGAGCTGAGTGAAATGTGTGGAAAATGCGTTTATTTTGCCATATTTCAGACTTTGCTGGGGTTTCTGGGTAATACATTCTGGGCCGATTTGCACAAGTCAGACCTCTGCGGATTCCCATGGGTGTCCTTTTTTTGGAAATGCATGGGGTTCTCAGTTTTCCTTGGTGGCTTGAATACCCAAGGGCCATACCCGTATGGTGTGCCCGTCCGGAAAAATCGGGAAATTCAGATGTCGGAAAAGACTTGGAGTTAGGGGTGTGTTCGGCTTTCCCCTTGGCGCCCAGGTACGTGCACCCACACATGTAAGGTACCGTTTTCATCGGGACACGTGTGGAAACACGGGATGGTATGACATTTGCTGTGTTTGTGTGGTTTTCATAACGTTTTGACCCATTTGCTGGTGCCCTTTGTCACACAAACCTTTCATTTCCCAAATGTGCACTACGTTTATTCGCTGCTTTAGGCAAAATACACTTTTGTAACCTGCACAAGTCACCTACCCTTGAAAAGGTCTGCCTGTGCTCTTACAAAAATGTATGCTTGCCGTTCCTCACCACATTGGTTTTCCCCGATTTACACATGCTAAGTACGTCTGTTCAGGCCGTAAGCATAAAACTCCTGTGTACCATGGCTCAGTGTTTGGCTTGTGGTCTTGCTTGTTTTGTGAAACACTACAAAAAATGTGTAATTTCCTAACTGAAAGAGTCGGGGGGAATGTAGCAGAGCATTGTTTTTCTGAAAATTAATAGAAGCCATTGCCGTACCATGCCAACCATGTCCACCACATACCTTTTTCTCTGTCATTTTCCTGCTTTTTCCCCGACCTAGTTGTTGCCCGACCTGCGCAAATCACCACTTCCTAAACTTGGAATTTTGTCTACTTTTCAGAAATGTATGCCTTTCTGTCCTCCAATTAGGCTTTCCTACCCTTTTTTCCATTCCGTCCATGCATGTCCAATTGGCAAAAATGGCCAAAATCGCCTACCTCTCACAAAACGGTTGATAATCACATCATAATTATTTTTTTTAATTTCCACTCAACCTGTTCCTGAAGGCCAGGAAATTGGGGAATTCAGCACAGCAAACCATTTGTTCCTAGCTCTTACAGGGAAAAAAACACAGGCTTCTTTGTACATCGTACATCATTATATTGCAATTTTTTGAGAAAAAAAATAATAAATTTGCTCTTTTTGCTTATTTTCTCTCACCCCCTAGAGCAACCTAGGATTCCTGGTTGGCGTTACGACCGCCTACATGTGGAAAAAAAAGGGGCCAAATTTGGCTGAGATATCTCATGTAACAAACAAGTTACAAGGCATTGAATGGCGACATACCGAAATCACCAAAAAAGGCCTTGGCACTGGGGGGATATACCCATGGCACTTAAAGCGTTAAAGACAATAAAGCGAAAATTAAAGTTGAGAGTCAAAAGACAGTCACTAAAGTGAGGCGGGAGCAGCAGAAATAGAGTTATGAGGGTTTATACCAAGAAGAACAACAGAAGAGTTATAGACCGAAAGCAAGCGAGCAAAGCTGCTAGTCGGGAAGGACTAATAGAAAGGAGTGTAAGTAATCCAGTTTCAAGTGAACTAGTGAAAAAATGAAGAGGTTAGTCACATGAAAAGACAGATGCGGATGCGCTTTCCGGGTATTATAGAGTTGGTAGCAGCAACAACGAGCAATAGAAGAGATGTGAGCAGAGAAAGAGAGCTGCAACACAACCGGGCAAATCTAGCTGCTCAGAGGCAGAATGTCATCCACAGAAAAGCTGCATTGTAATTATAGATGTGCGATGTTTGCTGCAGCATTCTGCGGGTGAGGTGAGCAGCAGAAACAAATGAAACTGCAAATTCCAGCTTCAGCCTACCCAGTACACAAGATGCTACCCCGTGGGTCAGATGGCCCACAGGACCGTGGCACCTTTTAGTGCTCCATTTATCACGATCTGCTGAGAGGGGAGGCACACCACTGCTCCAGAGCAAGGAGGATGACAGCAACTAGCATGAAATTCACCCAGGGCAAGGAAGGAGATGCAAAAGGGGTGCCAGGAGAGAGCACAATGGAGAAGACAGAGGGCATTAGTGGCGCCACCAGTGTAGCATTCCCTCACGCAGAAGGTTGGAAGACCCACATTTGCTAAGGTGGACCACAGAGCAATGACCCATGAGAGCATATTACAGCCTGGATCTCAGTTTCAAAGCCAGTCTGCTGAGGGGAGGAAGGACAACCAGATCACAGATGGATTTTGAGAGGACTGTGACCACAGCCTGTGTCACTGTGATTGAGTGAGCCAGCAGTGGAGCAGAGTTGCAGTGTTGTGAACGTGGAGGGCCTGGATGAAGTAGCGCACCTCTCACCACAAAAATCAGCCAAACTACCCAGCTCTCATTGATGACAAGTACGACTCGCCTCTGCAGTCACTAGCAACGTGAAGTGAAACACAGGAAAGGTACTATTGGATCTAGGGTCCACCACTGGCCCGGTATCTATCCTGGTACTGACCAGATGGGCTCCCCTACAAGGAACAGAAAGGTTGGACAGCTCAATTTAATTTTGTCATAGCCTGCCCGCATAGGGGGCCACCTGTGGACTACCAGACAACGGCATGAATGACATGACGCACTTTAAGTACTCAAAAAGGTTTCAGGACAGTTTCTAGGAATCCACTTCTTAAATCACTTATGACCTAGCTTCTAGGCAAGTGAATGGATCTTGAAAATAAATCTTGTATAAGTAACCTGCACTTGAACTGTAGAAGAACAAGTTACTTACCCCTGGTAACGTTCTTTCGACTGGATGGTCCTGCCACGTATTCCTCTTCTTTGATATATGATCTCATCAGCTTTGCTGCTTCGGAAACAAATGACTTGGCCGAGGGCACTGTATGCGATGTCCCTAGAGGGCCTCCCATGAGCATCAACGTCATCGTCAGCACAAATAGCGCATGCAGTGCCTGTTGGCTTCAGTTCTGTTTTTCTGTTCCACTTTTTCGAGGAATTAACCAGCCGTATCCAAGACTGCAAGCTCCCAGAAAGTGCAGAGTGTAATACACAATTTGTACGGCGGGATAGGCTGGGAGGGGCAATGAGGAATACGTGGGAGGAACATCCAGTTGAAAGAACGTTACCAGGGGTAAGTAACTTGTTCATCGAATGGATTGTGTCCGCCCACGTATTCCTCATCTTTGATAGACTCCGAAAGCATTGACAATTTGGAGGTGGGGCTATCAATTAATTTGGTCATGGACCGTATAGAGAACGGCCTTAGCAAAAAGTCATCCTTGAGTAGAGGAAGAGTCTAAGCAGTTCACAAATGTGTGAATTGACGACCAAGAGGACGCTGCACAGATGTCATTTACTGGGACACCCCTATGATGGAGAGCCGCAGAAGTTGCCATGCTCCTGGTGGAATGAGCTCTGAGCCCTTCCAGCGAGTCCTTACCCGCAAGTCTATAACATTCTCCAATGGCCAGTATGATCCACCTGGATATAGTTTGTTTGGTTACTGCCAGGCCCAATCTGGGGCCGGTATACCCAATGAAAAGTTGATCATCCTGCCGAAATGTTGCCATTCTTGAAATGTAAAAGCTTACAGCCCTTTTTGGGTCTATCCTATGAAGTCTCTCTTCCTCTTTGCCTGCATGAGGAGGAGGATAAAATGTTGGTAGCGTTATCTTCTACGACAGATGAAGTCGGAGACTACCTTCAGTAGGAAGCATGGTTTCACCCTGGAAAATGGTATGAGGAGGCTGGCAACAGAGCCTGCAACTCACATATCCTGTGGGCTGATGTTATTGCAATATGTAGGACTGTGTCAATGTTAGTAGCCTTAGAAGTCATGAATGCAAAGGCTCGAATGGGATACATGACCGGAATTTTAAAACAAGGTTAAGGTCCCAAATAGATATATGAAACGGGACTGGAGGGTATACATTGGTAAGTCCCTTCAGAAATTGTACAATCATGGGTATTTTGAAATAGGAGAACTCTTCAGGAGGACCGCTTAAAAATAGACAGTGCTGCCAAGTATCCTTTTATGGTTCCAATCTGGAGGCCCAGATTGGCTAAATGCAACAGGAAAGAAAGCACCATAGGTGTGCCACATTGGAATGGATCCACATTCTTATACTTGCACCAGTTACTGAATTTATTCCAACGACACCAGTACAGGGATTTGGTAGCTGGCCTTCTGGCCGAAAGCAAAATCTCCATAACGTCATCCGGGAGGTCCCAATCCTTGCATATCAGCCTCTCAGAAACCATGCGTGAAGGCCAAGTGTCTTGGCGTCTGGATGGTGAAACCCAACCTTCCTCTTGCAAGAGAAGATCCTCTCTTTGTGGAAGACATATTGGAGGGCAGATGCCCATGTGCAGAAGATCCGGATACCATGTCCTCCTGGTCCAATCCGGACAAATTAGGATCATGGATTTCCCAAACTTTCTCAACCTCCTGATCACGTAAGGAACGACAGGGACAGGAGGAAACTCGTACAAGAGTGGAAATTCCCAGTCCACTACGAATGCATCCCCTAGAGCTCCTCTTGGGGGAAATTCCCAGTAGCAGTACAGTTCGCACTTCCGGTTGAGACCGGTCGCGAACAGATCCACTTGAGGGGTTCCCCATGTTAGGGAGAATTCTCTGTTAAGGCTAATTTCCCAAACCTAGTGAGTCCCCCAGCAGCTTTACTGGATTTCTGGGGTTTATTATTTTCTCCTGCTAAGAGTGAGACTCTTTTTCTCCCACTCTTAGACATGATTTGAGGTATCCTTTGACTTTGTAATGTGTTTTATCGGCTATGGGGTCTTTTACTCCATAGGGTTTCATGTGGTTTTTGGTAAATGTGTTACACAGCACCCTCAGTGCAGTAACACAGGGGTGTCATAGTGACCCCCAAACATAGACTCCATACCCTGGGACTGACTACTTTCTCCCAGGGCATGTAAAGTCACCATTGACTTTACGAGTCTTAAATTGTAAACAGAAACAGTTCAAACCATCATATTGTGGAAGTACTGGTAGGGGTAATTAGATTGCCCCTGGGTATGTTTTTCGAGGGGGCACTCTGCAGTCCCCCGTCGTCGAGTTTCTGGCTGGTGGCAGTGGTTACCACGCAAAATATTCCACCGGAATATTTCCTATGGGACTTTTCCATTAATTTTAAACGCACCACTTTTTGGTGCAATGTTAAAGATACCGCCGGGTTCCACTTTTTGGTGCAATGTTAAAGATACCGCCGGGTTATTTATTTAATATTTATTCCCTGGTTGGGTCTTTTTGCAAGGACTCGGTTTTATTTATTTATTATTATTTTTTTTAAACTTTTGTTTATTGGCAAGAAACAGTAGCTGGCACGGTACATGTAACAGCAACAACACAAATTACATATTAGAAGAGTAGGTGACAATGCACAGGCGCAACAGAGAAATCACTCACGCTCATAACAGCAGGTCCATTACAGCAGGGCCATTCAACTTACAGCATGATCAATCCCCTGCTCAGGAGATGGGGGAGAAGATAGAAGCTCCAAATCAACCCTTCTGTTCAGGTAGCTACAAAACTCAGTCCAAACATTTTTAGGTCAAGCATGCCCAGGCAACATGTTGATGTAGTCCTCCTCACACATTTGTGTCCAGGTGAGGGTTTTCAACCACATCTCTAGTGAAGGGGGGGATCGCCGTTTCCAACACTGCAGAATGCATTTCTTGGCCACACTCGCAGCCACATTCAGAAATCTAGCAACCCGCTTCGCATCGGTCCCCTCCCAGAGCCCGAATAGTAGAGACAGAGGGTCAGGGTCAATACGAAATTCCACCATCTCAGAGAGAGCCCCAAGCACCGCCTCCCAGAACAGAGCCAATGCCACACAAGACCAGAACATGTGGGCGTGGTCCGCATTGCTGGATCTACATCTCTGACAGGAGTGGGAGTGGTCCCGTGCAAATCTCCCAACCGCGTGAGGAGTGTAATACAGGCGATTGAGTAACTTGTATTGAATGCATCTGACCCTAGAATTGAGAGAAACCTTGCATGTATGCATGCACATTTTGGTCCACATAATATCTGTGATGTCCAACCCCAGATCGCGGCTCCAAGCATCCCAGACAGCGTGGGGGGGTTCTGCAGCTCGCGCCATCAACATTTTATACAGGGCGAACACTATGCCCCTGCCCCCTGCGGAATTCGCAATATAGCGAATCTTGGGGGACTCGGGGGGGGGGGGGGGGGTTCATCGGGATACAACGGCCACATGTCCTGGACAGCCGCTCTGAGTCGAAAGTATTGCAGCAGCTCCAAAGAGGTCTTGGAGTGCCCTGGCCTCCATGTATGCGGGGTGATAAAATTCCCATCGGGGAACAGGTCGGAGAATGATCTGTATCCCAGGTCCAGCCAGTGACGCATCAACAGCTTATCTTGTGTGGGGGTGAGGCCAGGGAACGACCACAAGGGAAGCCAGTTATAGTACGGGCGGGAGCCAGAGTGGGGCAGCAGAACCTGTCGCCACGCTCTGATAGTGGAGGCCACCGGGTCAGCAGGGGCGTCCGAGCGATACGAGTGGAAAAGGATAAGAGACATGACATTTACTTCCGCAGTCGCGAGGATCTCAAGCTTAACATGGGGAGGAGGGTCCTGGTGCTGGTACCAGTGTGTGGCGTGCTGAGCTTGTGCGGCTATCCAATACTGAGTAAGATCTGGCGCATTGAAGCCCCCTTTCTCGTAGGGCAGAGTCATAAGTTGCCACTTCCTACGCACGGCACCGGAATGCCACAGGAAGCAAGTGCACCCGCATGCAAGTCAGCAAGTATTGTTTCCCGGGCCAGAGTGGGACGTTAGCAAATATATATAGGAGCTTTGGGACTATGATCATCTTGATAAGGGACAGCATCCCTGATAGTGAGAGGGGAAGGTTACACCATCTTTTCATCCTAGTCTCAGTATATTGCGCGGCCACCCCATAGTTGTCAGCCAATAGAGAGGACTTGGAGAGGGACACCTGGATCCCCAGGTATTTGATGCCCTCGGGGCCCACTTGAGCAGGAATTCGCATGCAGGTTGGGAAGTTGTGGGTGTGAGGGGAAAGATTTCTGATTTAGTGTAATTTATAGTGAAGCCCGAGAATGTGCCAATTTTGATTATTTCACGAATGATCGGGTCGAGATGGACCGATGGGTCTCTTATGTACAAGAGCACGTTGTCCGCATAAAGTAATATGATTTCGGGGGTGTCCCGTAGCCATATCCCTTTACGGGTATGGTTGTTTCTGAAACTATCCGCCATGGGCTCAATAGCCATCGCGAACAGGAGGGGAGAAAATGGGCAACCCTGACGAGTTCCGCTGTGGAGGGTGAAGGGAGCTGAAAGGTGAGAGTTAACCAGGACTCTGGCCACGGGGTTAGTATATAGCAATTTAATGCAGGCCATCATGTATGGGCCGATCCCCATCTTCTCCAGCACCACCCACAGGTATTGCCATGAGACCATGTCGAACGCCTTTTGGGCGTCTAGCGTCACGGCAACCCCGTTGGCTTTGGGGTCTATCCTAGAGATAACATTGAATAACCGCCGGATGTTTAAGGCAGTGGAGCAGGCAGGAACAAAACCACTTTGATCCGGGTGGATCAGGTATTTCATGATGGGGAGGAACCTATTTGCTATGACCTTGGCGAAAATGTTGGTGTCGGTATTGATGAGGGACAGGGGTCTGTAGGAGCCACATTCATAAAGAGGCTTACCCGGCTTGGGGAGCATGGTGATGACAGCCTCATGCAAGGACTGGGGAAGGGTGGCGAGGCGCAGCGATTCGACCCCAAACCTCATGAAGCCGCGGGGCAAGAAGGGCAACGTGCTCTTGATAGAACTTGGCAGTTAGCCGTCTGGGCCGGGAGCTTTCCCTTTAGGGAGGGCGGAGATGACCGAGGCGATCTCATCAAGGGTAAAGGGTGTATCTAATTGTTCTTTAGTAGCTAAAGATATGAGGGACATTGGGATGCGATCGAGGAGGGCATTCAGATCCTGCGGGCTGTGCTCCCGCTGTCGGGCATAGAGGGCAGCGTAAAAATCTTCGAAGGTGTCGAGAATGGTCCGATCGGACCAATGCCGCACTCCGTTATTGTCAATGATACTATCGATCCGGGCTCTGCCCCCCTCGGCACGGACAAGACGGGCAAGGGTGCGACCCGGCCTCTCCCCCTCCCCGTACCTCCGGGCCGCAACGGGTCGGGCAAGGTATCTTATCTCGCTGAGGGCGAGGGACTCAAACGTATCCAATTCAGTGCGTATCTGTGCCAGCTTCGGCGGGGAAGGGGTGGCAGCGTACTCACGCTCAAGCCCCCTAAGTCTGGACTCAGAGCGGCGTAAAGAGTTTCTAATATCTTTCAGGACCCCAGCCTCCCTGGAGATACACATGCCTCTAATGAAAGCCTTGAATGCCTCCCATCTCACCCCATCCGTTGTGTCATGTCGTTTGCTATTATCAAAAAACAAGGCGATATCAGCAAGGATGTCGGCCTTGAAGACAATATCCTGAAGTGCCTCTGACTTAAATCGCCAGGTAGAGTGATGGGGGAGGGCAAGGTGCAGAGCTATGTCCAATGTGATCGGGGAGTGGTCGGACAGCGTGCGCGGCAGAATCTGTGTGGTAAGTGTTTTGCCCATGAGCCCAGCAGAGAGAAGGAAGAGATCGATTCTGGAGTGACTGTCATGGGCAGAGGAGTAAAATGTATGCTCTTTAGACAATGGGTGGAATGCTCTCCAGGCATCGACCAGTCCAGCTATTACCATGTGTGCATGGAGGCGGCGAGCAGCCCTGGACACCACCCTCGGTGCAGTCCCGGATCTGTCCAACTCGGAATCTAGAATGAGATTCATGTCCCCCCCAAATAATTGGAACCCCGACATATCTTAGGAGGATGTCAATAATGCAATCAAAGAAATCCGGTGTATCGATGCTCAGGGCGTATGTGTTAACGACCAGGCATTCAGTATTAGCGAGGAAACAGTGGAGGATCACGTACCTGCCCGCAGTATCTATGTGGCTGGTGCGCAGGGAGAACTCCAAGGACTTGTGAATCAAGGGAAGGACACCCCTGGACTGTGAGGAGTACACCGTGTAATATTTGTTGGGGCCCCATGCCGGGGCGAGAGCGGACGAGAGGTGTGCGATGGCGTGGGTTTCTTGCAAGAGAAGTATTTTGACCCCGTGTCGCTGGGCATATGCAGTAATCCTGCGCGCCTTCGTGAAGTTGCTGAGCCCTCTGACATTCCATGACATTAGCTTAACCGCCATTCAGCAGCGTGTTAAGGGGTATTCCAGTAACGCGTGACATTGTCTGTCGAATAAGTGCCGGTCACCCACACCATGACACGCTGCATCGCGCCATGAGCCACTGCTACCTTGCCATTTTTACCATAACATCCCACAACTGAACCCCCCCCCCCCTCACTGCCTCCCCTAGCACAGCAGTGCCTAAATACCCACCCAGAGAACCAAGGCAAGCATGCCAAACCCAACAGGGCACCTCTTGCTCACACGCCCAACTGGGGCACAACCAAAGATCAGAACAAGCCAAACTCGGCGTTGCAGCTGCAGCGGGGGTCGCTGCTGCCGTGGGCCCGACTGAGATGACAGATCGGTTGTATACACAGTGTACCGTACAGCGGTAAACATGGTAAGTTTCCAGGAGACACCACACCAGAGTACGGTTAACAGAAGGTATATAAAAAGAAGTCCCCAATGGTCGGTGGAATGTACCGTAGATCGTACCCCGGTGTCACATATTAAGTTTCAGGAGACATTACAAAAAGTTACAACAAACAAAGGATATGCAGGGCAAAGGATTCATGAGATAGCAAGGCAGATGCAGATGGCGAGGAAGCCACCGGTACCATAGAGGATTCAGGCCTCGGGCGAGGCCGACCAGCTCAACCCTCCTCCGATGGTTCGTCAACCGGGCCAGGGAGAGGAATATGGGACTCAATAAATTTCACCGCCTCCTCCGGGACAGTGAAGAAGTAGAACTTATTGCGGTGGGTGAGCTTCAGCCTTGCGTGGAACAGCATGGCGTACTCCACCCTTCTCTCCCTGAGCAGTTTTTTCACACCATTGAATTGTCTGCACTCCATTTGGACGTTGACAGAGAAGTCGGGAAAGATGCGGATTGTCTGGGACTCAAATTTCAATTCGCCCTTTTCTCGAGCCAAACGTAGAATGTGATCCCTATCTCTGAAGCTGAGAACCTTGGCGATGATTGGTCTGGGGAAATCGCCCAGCTTGGGACGGGGGGCCAGTGCGCGATGAGCGCGTTCAATAGTGAAAAACAGGGAGAGTTGAGGATTGCCCAAAAGGTCTTTCAGGAGATTCTCAACAGCATGTTCCATTTTGCCCTTGAGGGCCGCCTCCGGGACCCCCACAATGCGGATATTGTTCCTGCGGGATCTGGACTCTAAGTCGTCGCACTTCGCCTTGACCTGCTTCATGTCGCGCACCAAGTCAGACACCGTGCTCTGGAGCACGTGCACCTCTTCCTCATTGGCCCCGATCCTGGTCTCGGCCTCAACCAGCCTAACGCCATGTTGGTCCAACTTGGTGCGTAGTGAGGCTACACTGGCGTTGATGTCATCTAATTTTTCATGAAACGACGCAAAGTTCTTTGCCATAGACTCCATCAATGTTGTAAGGTCTGGCTGAGGGGAAGATGAGGGAGCATCAGGGTCGTCCTGAGGCAAGGCGGCCCCTCCCTGCTCCTGTCTAGAGAGGTTTTTGGCATATTTGTCCATCGCCCCGGTTTTGTTGGTCCCACGTGACTTGCCAGACATATTTGGCGACACACCAAGATCCCAGAGGGCAGTTAAGCAGAATACACGTACCTGGCCACAGGGCAGTTGGGGCAGGGGCTACAGGAGGGGACAGGCCACCCAACCCCCGCAGGGCCAACCGCCGTATAGGGATGAGAGCGAAGTGCACAGTAGGCAGGTGCGTTGCGGGGTGCAGGTTATCACTGTAAGAAGGAGCAGTACGTCCAGCTGGCAGGAGTGGTAGGGGATTATAGCAGGGGGACCGCCGAGACAGGCATATCAAAGATCCAGTCGGGTCGCTACCAGAGAGTGCCCGCCGTGCAGCGCAACACGGGCCCAGGGCGTCAGGCGGGCGAGGGGCGCTGGCAGGAGGATGTTGTACCTGTGACAGCAGGCAAGGTGCCCCAGGCGGCAGGATGAGTGGGGGAGGGCGGCAGTGGGGACAGCAGGACCAGAGGAATGTCCCACGGGCCGTCCGTAGTGCAGGCTCAGCAAGGTTTCATGCCGATAGTCTCACGGCAGTCAGGCAAATGTGGGGGGAATAGTGCTCCGCAGGGCCGCCACCCCTAAGGATTGCTAAATTGGAGAGGGCGGTAAACAGCAGCGATGGGCCCCCACTCCTCACCTGTGATCAGCAGTCTGATGAATATGGTGCCGGCGGCGGGCCAATTCCAGCACCAGGATCTGTGGGCAGTCCAGGAGGGACCAGCCGTAGAGCCCCGTCGCCACCGGAGGACCAGGGCCACCTCACAGGGTCGGGGAGCCCGGGGGAGAAGCCGCCCGACGGGAGGGCCTGGCGTCCGAGCCACGGGGGTCCACCACAGCGGGCCCCGCAGTATGATGTGTGATGGGCTGCGGCCGGAGGAGTAGCAGGAGGGATGCCGTGCAGGCGAAGCGAAGGTGCTGGGCCGCAGGGAGAGCCGGTCGGGGAAACGAAGTCACCAGCGCTCCAGGGCCCGAGATCACAGCACCGGCGGGAGGAGGAGCCGGGCAGCCCACGACATCAGGACAGGGGACCACTGGTTGTCAGGGCCGCAGGTAAGGACACAATCGAGGAGGCCCGAGGGGGCACAACAATCCGGCAGCCGGAGCGCGAGCGGGGCGCCCAGCCCACGCGAAGGCAGCAGTCCAGCGGGGGGGACCGCTCCAGCGGCCCCCGCAGGTCAGTGTCGGCGGGCCCGCCCACCCCCGCTCCACTCGGGAGGCAGGCGGGGAAGAGGAGTCAGGCCAGGCCGGCGGCGGCACCAGGTAGTAGGCAGCAGGGAGAACAGGGGCGGGATGAGGGAGCGCCGCCCCAACGGCGGGCGAGGCCCGGTCACGAAGCCGGGCGACCGGGAGAGGCTCCGGGGCACCGCTCACGCGCCAGGATCCCAGGCAGCAGGGCAGCCAGACGGCCAGGAGGTCCAACCCCCGGAGGGCCCCAGCAGCCGGGCCACGGTTTGATCACACGGCAAATGAGGCCTCAGCCGACCGGCGAGCTCCACAGCCCCAGAGCAGCCCGGAGTCCAATCTTCATTCAAAAGACATCGTAGAGTTGCCAATTACACCGGCAGCACAATTCTCGCACTCTCAGCTACGGATGAGATATAAAACCGCTGATATAGGCGGATGAACAGCGGCCAGGCCACGGAGCACGAAAGTTAAGCAGCCATCTTGCAGGCTGCTCAACAGCGCCCCCCCAAGGACTCGGTTTTAAAATGGCGTTTGTGTTTGCCTCTGTAACTCCAACCCATATCGAGCCCTTTGTTCCACTTTTTGGCGGGCTTCTCCACAGAAGCCTCCAAAAGTGGTGCCACTCTGTCTGGGTCTACATGATGTGTGGGAGGGGGGCTTTAGGCACCCTGGACTGAGTTGCCTCGGCAACTCAAGTAGCACTCTTGTGTGATTGGCCCAGTGGTGAGCCGCCCGGCCCACCACTTAGCATGTTTGAGTGACAACTAGGACTGATGATTGGGGGTTTTCTGCATAAAAGCGGGGCTTTGGGGACTGGAACTTCAGAAGTCGCCACCGGACCAAAGAATCAGAAGAGGGAGAAGCTGAGCTGTCCTGCAACGACGACACCACCGGTGGAGCCCTGCTGAACCGTCTCACCACTTCCCAACGACAGAGAAGATCTTCATCCCGGAGAGTCTTCTTCCTCTGAAGGGGAGGTGAGAAAGGGGCGCCCCAGCGTACCCCTGTTCGATGTCCTGCCATTTGGGGGGGTGGTCAGCTTGGGTTGCCCAGCTCAGGAAGGGAGCAATTTGTGTGACTCTATAGTATCTTAAAATCGATGGGAGTCCTAGGCCACCCAATTGCCTGCTTCTAGTGAGGATCCGGCGCTGGATTCTAGGTGTTTTGCTCTGCCACTTAATCTGCAGAAAGATATAGGCAGATTTATCTAAGTCTCGCTCTGGGATGTGAATTGGGAGAGCCTAAAGTGTGTATAGCATTCGGGGTAATAGGGTTATCTTAATGGCAGTTACTCGTCCTAGCCACGACATCTCCTGAGGGGACCATTTTACTAAAGAATCCTTTGCCTCTTAGAGAAGGGATATTGGCTGGTACCAATCCTGCGTATGTTGGGGTTAAGTGTACTCCCAGGCACATTAATTTAGTTATCCCATCTGAGAGAGTAGGTGTCCTGTAGGGCCTCGAGTACCTCTGGCTTTTCTGAAAGGTTTAGGCCTTTAGATTTTGCCTTATCAATTGTGAAGCCCGCTAACCTCGCAAACTTACCCAGAAATCTCATGAGAGGCGGGACCGAGGTCTGTGCCTCTCTTAAGAAACAAAGCACATCATCAGCGTATAACGCCACTTTGTGAGTTTGGGCTCCCACCTCGAACCCTTGAATTTCTGGGTGCAGGCGTATATGCTGGGCTAGAGGTTCCATCGCTAGGGCAAAAACCAGAGGTGATAGGGGGCAGCCCTGTCTGGTCCCTTTACCCAGTCTTATCTGAGGTGTCCATTGGGCGTTGACCCGTATTCGAGTCGTGGGAATCTGAAAGTTGGTCAGAACCAAATTAGAGAAATGACGGCTGAACCCAAACTCCTCCAGGACTAGACGCAGGTAGTCCCAGGAATAACTATCAAAGGCCCGGTGGGCGTCTAGAGAGAGCAATGAAAGGGGACCAGGTGTAGAGGGGGCCAGGGCTATTAAGTCTATTGCTCGCCGGATGTTATCATGGGCCGATCTTCCTAAAACAAAGCCTGTCTGGTCCCTATCTATTAGTGTTGGTAGTATATCTCCTAATCGCTGTGCTATGATTTTGCTAAACAGTTTGGCGTCTGTGTTGAGCAAGGTTATGGGTCGGTAGGATGCACAGTCCGTTGGGTCTTTTCCAGGTTTTAGTATTAAGATAGTGGTAGATTCCGCCATGGACTGGGTGACCGATCCCGTGGCCCATAGAATGTTGAATAGTTTAGTAAGGTGTGGTATGAGTTCCTTCGCAAAAGTTTTATAGTATTTATACGTGAATCCGTCCGGACCCGGAGCCTTGGCCATAGGGAGAGTTCTGATGGCGAGTTCAACTTCTTCCGGCGATATTGGGGCGTCTAAGGGTTCTAAAGCGGATTGGGGCAGTTGTGGGAGGTTCGCCTTAGATATGAATTCTTTAACCGCTTGTGGGACCCCTTGTGTGAGGTTGTATGTTCCCTGAAAAAATCTTCTATAATGCTGCATTTCCCCTCTTCAGATATGTGTCTTTGCCAGATTTATCTCGCAGAAGGTCAATTCTGTTTTGCTTCATTTGTTTACCAAGTTTAGCCACCAGTAGTTTGTTGGCTTCGTTTCCTTTAGTATAGAAAAATTGTTTAGTGCGCATCATGCTGTATGCCGCTTTTCCCATATGATGCGCTTCCAGGGCCTTTTTCGCCACTCTCAGGTCCCTTAATGAGCACCGGGAGGGCTTTCTCTTATGCGCCCCTTCAAGTCTGCGTACTTCCCTCTCCAATTGCTCTCTCAGGAGTCTCCTAGCTCACCCTCGTTGGGTTGCCTGCTCTATCAAATGGCCCCTGATCACCGCCTTACTCGCATCCCAAATCATTCCCCAGCTCACCTCTCGCGTGTCATTCTCCCTAAAGTATGCCTCAATAGGTTTGGTAATGTTTGCACGGGTCAACGGGTCCTCTAACAGGAAGTCATTTAGCTTCCAAGCAGATTTCCTTGGTAGGGTCGGTCCAAGGGGATCTATCGCCAATAGGACCGGAGAATGATCTGCAAGCGCTTCAGGGAGTATATCCACCATTTGTACATATTGAATCGGTGGGTCAGATATAAAAAACATGTCTAGCCTCGAAAATCCCCCATGGACCGCCGAGAAATAGGTATCTCTTTCTTCCGGATGGCAGTATCTCCATACCTCAATCATGGAGTGGTCTTTCAGTAGAGAAGTGAGAGCCTTAAAATTGATTCTGTCATTAGCTGTGGGGGGTAGGGTTTTATCAACTAGGGGGTTGACCACAGCGTTGAAGTTCCCCCCCAGTATCACTTCTCCCTCGGCATGAACAGATATCGCATTTGACAGCTTCTGGAAGAATTGGCTTTGGTGGTTGTTGGGGGCATAGATGGAGATCTTGGGGACCTTACGGCCATCTAATGTGCCGTTGATGAGCAGGAATCTCCCCTCCTCATCTCGAAACACTCCCTAAGTTTTAAATGAGATCCCCTTGCGCACCAGGATGGCAACCCCTCGCTTTTTCATCCCACTAGAGGCAAAGAATTTGGTGGGGTAGAGCTCATCATTGAGGCGGAATTCATCAGCCGGCTGTAAATGGGTCTCCTGAAGAAACAGGAATGATGCGTCCAGGGATTTTAATCTGTGGAAGAGGGCCTTGCGTTTCAGAGGGGAATTTAATCCCTGGACATTGAGCGAGATGAATTTATAGCCAGGGGTTGCCATGGGGTATTTGCAAACTATGCCTTTTGGGATTGCACTTTGCAGTGTAGCATGGCTGAGTATAGTGGTGAAACAAAACATAATGACCCCTCACCAGTTGCCAGGTAGGGGTAAACAAAAAATACCTAAAAAAAGAATTGTAATAAAAACAGGTCAGCATTAATGAACATGTTACCTTCCTTAAAGATTGCATTTTCCACAGTCCCCATGGTAATGTAAACCTTGTATAACACATGTCGGGCATCATCCATTCAGATCTACTTTCAAACAGAATATTCAGAAGTAACATCACTTTCGAATCTATCAAGCCCGAATTCGGGACAATTGAACCATGAACTCAAGTGGGAAGGGGGGAGGGCGTGGGGGGGGTGTATCTTCACCCAAGGTCCTCTCGAGTTGATATTGTGTTGTGATAGCTTCCCTCCATAGTTTCGGTAGCAGGCCGCCCAGGCTTCCGGTGAGAAGCTCCCAGATATCCCTCCGGACCAGCACGGGGTAGTCAAAGCTTCCAGGGAACCTCTTTCTCGTGGAAATCGGGTCCTCGATTAAGGGTATCCCAAAGCCCAACCCCGGTCCAGAGCAAGACTCAACTCTCCACCGAATGCCCCACCGAATGGCTAGGAGACCCTTCAGGACTTCCGTCCTTATGTCATTCAAGTTGCTGCCCAGCTTTCCCCCTCTGATGATGCTGGGGGTGAGGCCTTGTCAGGGGGTTCGGGTATTTTCCCCCGGGACTAGATCACGGTTTGGGGTCGTGGTGTGTTGCGGTCGACGTCGTGACCTTCCTCGCCTTGGTCTCGGAGGGATATGTGGAGTGGAGTCGTTCCCTTCCCGAGAGCTTGGGTTGTGGGCATCCTTTTCCGGTGGGGTCTCACCCATTATACCTCTCGCTTCCTCCTCTGAAGTGATTATATGCTGTTGGTTATGAAGTTCAAAGATCAGCTTACATGGGAATCCCCAAAGGTAGCGGATCTTTCGTTCTCTCAACCAGGTTGTCACTTTCAGAAGCTGCTGTCGGCGCGCTAGTGTGTAAGGGGCTAGGCCTTGGAACAATCGGATCTCCGTGCCCTGAAACCGTATTGTGTCCGAGTCTCTGGCTGCAGCCAAAATTTCTTCCTTTTGGAAGAAGTGCACTCGGGTGAGTACATCTGGAATAGGTTTTTCTTCATCTTGGCTTATGAGTACACCCGGTGTGTGTCCTGTCCAGCTTAAGATCCTCATTTGGAGGTAGTTGCAGAAGGGCTCTGAAGAATGTCTCTATGTAGTCCGCCAGCTCCCGATCAGGTATCTTCCGGTGGATCCCCCGCAGGCGCACATTGTTTCTCCTGGATCTATTTTCTAAGTCAGCTTGCTTAGCCCATATCTCCTCAAGATGTTCCTCAATAGCTTTCACTCTACCCGTCAGAGCTTTGCTATCATGAGATTGAACACATGCCGCATTCTCCAGGTTGCTGACTCTGGATTCTAGGCCCCCAAGGTGGGATGTAAAATCTGCCAGGGATTGGGCCAGGGAGTATTTGGAGGTTTTGATCTCCTTTTTTATTTCTTGAGTGATCTCTTGTTTAAATGATTTGAACATCCCCTCCAGATCCTCCCTGGATACCGCCATGTTGGAAGGTCGTTTCAGAGATGGGGGCAGGTGAATGTCCGTTCTGGTTTCAACCGTGGTGCAGCCTGTGTGAAGCGAGACTGGGACTTGTGGACGTGGTTTCATATATGTCTGGATGCTCCGTGTCTTTTTTGTGGGAATTGGTTTGGGCATCACTTGTAGTCGTTGTCGTGTCAATGTCTTCACCTCCGGAGCCTTCAGGCGTCTCCCAGAGGTAAGGCGCGCACAGGATCCGCACCGCCAATATGCTGTTGATAGAGGCACGTCAGGGCATGTGAGGTTAAAGTTATCTGTTGGAGACTGTTGACAACCCTTGGCGTTGCCTCCCCCAGGTCTCTTATGGGGGGTTGACCCTCCTCAACCAGCCCTCCACACCCCCCACTCGCTATTTCTGGGGCCCCGCATTCAACTGCTCCCAGGTTCCCCCATCAATCTCCAATTTGTCTACTCATTCGACACATCATGTGCTATTGGTGCCCCCTTCACTTGGGTCAGTGCTGTGAGAAGCAAAGAGCTCAGCTATATAATCACATTGCATGGATCTTGAAATGTTCCTGCTGGGATGTATTGTAAGTCATACAGCATGGGTGTCAGGTGCAATTTGGCGTTTCAGTATGAGCAATATAAGGAATTGCAGAAACTGTTTGCCCCTCAGAGTTTTATGGCTATGGACTAATAAGTTTCGGAAACCATCCGAAGCACCGGGCCGGTGGGGCAGCAGTGGCCTCCCTTCCCCGGCTTCAGGCCATCAATCCGGCTCGAGCGCTAGCAAGCTGCGGCCGATGGCGCATCCGTGTCGGGAGTTCTAAGGACCCGTCGGGTGGGACAGGCAGGACGGAGCACCGCGGGTACCGGCTCCAGCGCCCCGCTCCCCCACAGCTGATCGTCCCAGTGTTGCCAGGCCAGGGGGACAGCGAGTCGCGATTGGGCAGAGAAAAAAAAAGGGGGAGGGGCATGGAGGATCTCACCTCCACCCTCGGGAGACCTCTCCGCTCAGGCCGCCGGCCCCCAGTTCCAGTCCAGTTCTCCCGAGCGGCTGATCAGCAGCTTACCGCTTCTGCGCCACCGCCCGCCTCTCCTGCATGGTCCTCGCCGTCCGGCCAAACGGACTTCCTGCTTCAGCTGTGGCCGGAGTCCCCCGGGACCACCCATCTGGGTCTCCCCTCTCCTCTCTCCCCTCTGCCACAAGGCCAGTCTGCGGGGAGGCCGGCAGCAAGGCGATTCCGGCGGGACACGTCCGCAGCCCCGTTCCCAGAGGCTCTCTCGTCGCCGCTGCTGCTCTCGTCGGCCGGCTACTCTCATCCGGCGGTCCCCAGCAGATCACACGGTGAGTTGCGCGGGCTCAGCAGGGTCCAGGGCAGGGGTCCCCAGCTCAGGATAATCTCCGGATGGCGCGTGCCGCCATTTTGTGCGCCCTACGCCGACCTGCGTTTCCAGTCAAATTAAGGCTTCAGGACCGGCGCACCGGGGAAAGGAGCGCACTGGAGGATGCCCCACCTTTTGCATTAATTTTCCTGTGTTTTCGGAGCGAAAGTTCTGCATTTTAGTGGCGAATTTCAACCGATCTGGGTGCCGTGAGGTGGAGCTCACGGGAAGCACAACCGCATGTCGTGCTGCCAAGCCACGCCTCCGAAAGGAGTGTTATTTAAAGAAATGTTCATGTCGCTATTGCCTACAAACAATGAACTTCACATGGTCTTCTATAGAGCAAACCATGTAGCTTGAATACCTTTACAAGATGTTACCACGCATATGCTAATGCAGCAATAGAAATTCAAGCCTATTACTGAACTGTAAAAAATGAAAAAATAAAACTCATTTCTTAGCGATGGACCTTTCCATGTGGGCTAATACTTTTTGTACAACAGATAATGAAGCTCATATTAATGGTCCAAGAAGGTTGTGAACTGATAAGGAACAAGTTACTTACCTGTAACTGTTGTTCTCCAGCATGGGTCTGGCATGGATTCACATGCTCATGAATATTCCCCGTCGTCAGACTGGGAATCCTCGGTAAAGAAAAATCAGTATCAGCTTCGTTTCGGATCTGTCTTTCGTAGTAGTAACCAATCACTGATCTCTGCGTCATACTGACCACAGCCAATGACTGCCCTCTCCCTAAGCCCCGCCTCTGGCAGCCATCTTCAGATTTGGTAGCACGTGAAGTGGCAGTATGACCAAGTGAAGAGCCGCAGAGGGGTAGGCGGGAGGGTTTGCATGTGAATCCATGCCAGGCCCATGCTGGAGAACAACAGTTACAGGTAAGTAACTTGTTCCTTCTCCAGCATGGGGTCTGGCATGGAGTCACATGCTCATGAATATAAGAATACATAGCAGTACACACATGCACAACCACGGGAGGTGGCAAAAGGCTCAACATTAAGCAATACAAAAAACTCAACATTAAGCATCTCTTACCTCCTCACCAGGCTCACCTTAAGCGGACAGGTTGCGCAGCACTGCTTGGCCGACCCTGGACTCCTCCCTGGAATCCCGATCGACGCAGTAGAACCTTGTGAAGGTGTGCGTCGACCTCCACGTAGCAGCCCTGCAGATGTCCAGCAGGGGCACACCAGATAAGAACATCGTAGTAGCAGCGATCGCTCTGGTCGAATGGGCTCTCGGACGGCCTGGCACCGGTCGGTTAGCCAACCCGGTGGCAGTGCATGATGCAGCCGGAGAGCCATCTGGCAATAGAAGACTTCGAGAGAGCCTTCCCTTGATTCACAGGTCCAAAGTTCACGAATAGCTGTGATGTCCTCCGAAAACTCTTCATGCGGTCCACGTAGAACTTCAGCGCTCTAGCCACATCCAGCGAGTGCAAAGTCCTCTCGGCCGGCGACGAAGGAGACGGGAAGAAAACAGGTAACACCAGGGGCTCGTTAAGATGGAAGTCCGACGGCACCTTGGGCATAAAGGAGGGGTGCGTCCTAAGCACCACCCTCGAGGCATGGAAAGTCAAGTATGGTGCTTTGCAGGATAGGGCCTGGATCTCTCCCACTGTCGTGCGGAGGGAATGGCCACCAGGAATGCAGTCTTCCATGACACAAACTTCATCAGTGCGGAGTGCATCGGCTCGAATGGGGGCCCCATGAGCCTGGTCAGCACCACGTTAAATTCCCACGCCGGGGCCGGGGCCTTCACCAGCGGGAACGACCGGAACAGTCCTTTCATAAACTCTTTTACCAGTCGATGGGACCACAGGGATGTCCGTCCTGTGGTTCTGGTATATCTGGAGATCACCGCCAGATGAATCTTAATGGAGGCATGGGCTAGCCCAGCCTTTGCCAGCGATAGCAGGTACAGCAGCACTTGAGGGGCTGTAATCCGTAGAGGGTTGATCTTCTGTGCTAGGCACCAGATAGAGAACCTCTTCCACTTATGACCGTAGCATTTGAGAGTCGAGGACGCCCTGGCCTTTGCAAGAACCTCTCTGCAATCGGCCAGTATATCGTAGCCTCCAAACTCTAGCGCTGCAGGAGCCAAGCCTGCAGGTTCAGCGACGCCGGGTCGTGGTGGAAGATGGCACCTCCTTCTCTGGAGAGAAGGTCCGCGTCCGCCAACAGCTTGATGGGAGGGGACGTTGACAAGTCCAGAAGGTCCGGGAACCAGATCTGCCTCGGCCACACCGGTGCAACGAGGATCATCCTGCACCGGGACCTCTTGAGCTGGTTGATGAGTCAAAGCAGCAACGGCAACGGAGGGAACGCATACAGGTATAGGCTGTCCCAGGGGAACGAGAATGCATCGCCCATGCTTCTCGGCTGGGGAAACCTGCTGGCGAACCTCTTGCACTTCGAGTTTGTCGCTGTAGCGAACAGGTCGATTTGGGGTTTGCCCCATCGTCGGAAGAGTTGATCCACCTGATCCTGGCACAGTTCCCACTCGTGACAGGCGCGCAGCTCCCTGCTGAGCGAGTCGGCGATAGTGTTTCTTTCTCCTGCCAGGTGGAAGGGAAGCAGGAACATCCCCTGGGCGACCGCCCAGTGCCACAGATCCTGTGCCTCCTTGGATAGGGCTGGGGATCTGGTGCCTCCCTGCTTCCGTATGTAAAACATTGTCGTGGTGTTGTCCGTGAAGATCCGCATCACCTTGCCCTTGACCGACGGGAGGAACGATTTGAGAGCCCAGAACACGGCTCGGAGTTCCAGGACGTTGATGTGCAGGATCCTCTCCTCTGGGAGCCAGAGGCCTCTTGCGTGGAGATCTCCGGTGTGGGTGCCCCAACCTTCCAGGGAGGCGTCCTTCGTCACCGTCTCCTGGTACGCCGGCGTCTGCAAGTCCTTGCCCACCGTGAGGTGCGCTCGAACGCCCCACCACTGAATCGCCCGCTGGAACACCTCGTTGAGGGGGACCCTGTCTTTGAAGGTGCCCGTCGCCTGCATCCAACGGGCGTCGAGAAATTCTTGAAGAGGGCGCATCCGTAGTCTGCAGAGGCGCACCAGGTAGATGCAAGAGGACATCATCCCCAGGAGGGACTTGATGGACCTCACCCTGGCCATATCCGTGGCTAGCAGGCGCTGCACTTTGCCCAGAATGGTCTTCGTCCGTTCTTCCGACGGTGCCGCCAGGCGCCTCACTGTGTCGAGCTTCGCTCCCAGAAACAGGGCCACCTGCGACGGCACCAGGTGGGACTTTGGGTAATTTATGGCGAATCCCAGGTCCGTGAGTAGCTGGACGGTCCTCGCAGTGTGTTCGACGGAGAGTTCCCTCGTCCTTAAGCGGATGAGCCAGTCGTCCAGGTAGGGGTAGACGTGAATCCCCGGCAGGCGCAGCCGCGCCGCCACAGGTGCTAGGCACTTGGTAAAGACCCTGTGGGCTGACTTCAATCCGAACGGCGGTGCTCTGAATTGGTAGTGGCGTACCTGGACGACGAACCTGAGGAACTTTCGGTGACTTTTGAGGATGGGAACGTGGAAGTATGCATCCTCCAGGTCCAATGACGATAGAAAGTCGCCTTCCTCCAGCTGTCCCAGCACGTGCTGGAGGGTGACCATCCTGAACTTTTGTGACCTGATGTATTTGTTCAAACGACGAAGGTCCAGGATGGGGCGCCAGCCGCCCGTCTTCTTCCTGATGAGGAAGTACCTTGAGTACACCCCAGAGCCCCGGAGCCTCTTCGGGACAAGCTCGATGGCGCCTTTCCTGAGCATCGCCCGTACTTCCAACAGCAGTTGCGGGATGTGATTTTCCTTCCTGGCCACAGGTGGAACGTGAGGGCACTTCTTCAGGAATTCGATAGAGTGTCCTCTTGCCAGGGTATCCAGCACCCAACGGTCGGTGGAGATGGACTTCCACGCACCGACGAACTTCGTCAGCCGGCCTCCCACCGGGGTGCTTCGGTGGGGCCCCGAGACCACGGCCGGTTCAGTCCTGCTTGGAGGTGGTGGCCTTGCCGCCCTGGCCACCTTGCCGACGGCGGCGAGGCGCTCCCAGCTTGCCGCGACCCCTGTAGGCCTCCTGAGACGAGGAGCGTGCCGCCTGGCGGTAGGACGACGAGCCACCGCTGGATCCCTTGGAGGCACCCTGTCTGCCTCCGGAGCTCCGAAAGGGCCGTCGTTGCTGAAGGGCTCCTAGGGCGCAGGCCGTCTCCGTGTCCGTCTTTATGGCTTGGAGGGATTCGTCCACTGCCTTCCCGAACAAGTTGCTGCCGTCGAACGGCATGTCCAACACCCTGGTCTGGACGTCCTGACGGAAGTCGGTCGCCCGGAGCCAACCCCGTCTTCGTAGGCAAACTGTTGCCCAGCTGGCGGAACCCGGTATCGGCAATATCGGTTGCCACCGTTATGGCGTGGTCCGACGCCACCTCGCCTTCTTGAAGTATTTCCAGGGCCTCGGACCTCTTGTCGTCCGGTAGGAAGTCCAATATGGGGGCCAGCTTAAACCAGAGCTCCCTGTCTTAACGGGCCACAATCGCCAGAGCGTTGGCCGCTTTGATCGTCGTTGCCGCCGACGAAATGACCCGCCGCCCCATGGCGTCCAACTTCTTTCCCTCGCCGTCCGGCGGGGAATTTGACGTTGAGGCGCCTGACCCCGCCGCTTTCTTCTTCGCTGCCGCCGAGACGACCGAGTCTGGCGTTAGCTGGGCCCTGAGGCACAGGGGAGCGGTTTAGGGGACCCGGTACTTCTTCTCGTACCGGTCCCATTTGGCTGGTGCCGTGGAGGGGTTCTTGAGAACCGACAGGCCCTCCTCCCAGATGTCATTGATTAGAGGCACCGCGATGACAGTCTGATAGAGGAAACCTTCCTTTTTCTGTTCCTCCGGGCAGAGCTGGAACAATTCGGACGCCCTGATGATCATGGCGTGGAATGAGCCAATCTCGTCGGGCGGTGAGGCCCGGGAGACGGGAGACCCGTTCCGTCGTCATCGCCGTCGCTCTCAGAACCCGTCGTCGAGCCCATCGCACCGTCATCTCCCGACTCGTGGGAGGATGAGGAGTGAACTGTAGGCCTTGGAGGGAACTGTAGGCCTTACGGGGGCAAGTGAGGAGAGGGTTGGGTCCTCTGTCGTTTGTTCTGAGGACTTCCCGACGGGCCAGGTTGCGGGTCCTCCGGCCTGGGCCGTGGTAATCTCGTCCTTATCTCAGAGCATAAGGACTGGATTGCAGACAAAATGGCTGCTGAGCTATCCTGAGGCCTAGGTTCCGGCTGCGCCGGAAGGGGAGGCTGTCCTTCCTCGCCATCGTCGTCTTCCTCGGTTATCTCCCGAGGATCTTCCTTACGGGATCAAACCTTCTCGAATTGGACTTCGAGATTCCTCACGGCCTCGGTCAGTTCCTCCTCCGAGGCGGACTCCGAGCTCGAGGAGGCTACCGTGCCCCCCCTCGCTTCTTCCATCATGGTGGCAATGACGATGGGCTGAAAAGAGGATTCCCTCTTTGGCGGCAGGGAAACTAGTCCCGGAGGCAGTCTCTGCTGGCGGGGTCTCTGCCGGCTTGGCCAGAGTCGCCGCGATCGCCTCGATAGAGGCCTTTGCCTGCTGGGTAGGGGCCTTCACCACCTTAGGTGCGTCCTGGGCCTTCTCCTTGGGGGAGGGGCGACACCTCGCTCCCCCTCTTCCGAGATCGGACGGGGATTCTCCCGAAGCTTACCCGGGGTCTCGCACTTCCTCTTCCCCAAACCGCTGGCTCGTGGTTGACGGTGCCGGGGAAGGCGCGCCCTGCCCGGCGACCGAAGAGCCCGATCTTTCGGCGCTCCCGGAGCCAGCGGACTCGCGGCGCTTGGCCTGGTGTTGGGCCCCTGTCACCGGGGCGCCCGCACAGGACTTAGAAGCCCGCTCGGACCCTTTCTTCTTCTTATCACCCGTTGAGCCCTTCTCCAGCCAGCTGGCGAGACGGGATCGACGGTCCCTCATGGTCCGCTCCGACAAGTTCTTGCAGAACTGGCAGTCCTTCTCTACATGAGTCTTGTCCCCATGAAGACAGTAGAGGCATCGCAAATGTTCGTCCTCCAACACATTCTGCAGCCCGCATCCAGGGCAGCTGCAAAACAGTTTGGGTCCGGGTGACGAACTCGCGTCCTGGGCCATCTCGAAGTAGGCCGCGAATCTTCTGGAATCCTCCAAGAAGTTGATTCGACAAAATCTTCACCCTTGAGGGGCGTAGAAAAGTCCTGCAACGGGTAGCCATTAACGGGAGTAGAAACGGTGGAGCTTGAGGCTCGATTAACCGAAAAAATGTGAAAATTCACCTGAAAAAGCGCGAAACACGCAGTAAAAGCTCGAGAGCTAAGCACGAGGACTCCCAACACTTGAACGTGCAGTAAAAATCTGAAGATGGCTGCCAGAGGCGGGGCTTAGGGAGAGGGCAGTCATTGGCTGTGGTCAGTATGACGCAGAGATCAGTGATTGGTTACTACTACGAAAGACAGATCAGAAACGAAACTGATACTGATTTTTCTTTACCGAGGATTCCCAGCCTGACGGGGAATATTCATGAGCATGTGAATCCATGCCAGACCCCATGCTGGAGAAGAGTGTACCAACTGTTGACCCACTAGCACATCAACATCATCCAAGTACTCCGGAAGAGAGGTTGATCATGTGTGGGCATTTGTAAAGAAAAGGTCACTATCAGGAAGCAGCCTGGTTGCCACTCTGCAGATTTTAATTTGATATTAATAAGACGTGTGCCAGTAACACCTCCCCCGCCCACCCTTGCATTCATCAATGGCAAGTAACGAGGATGCTGAGACTATCTGGAAATAAATATAGGGCAACACTGGACCTAGTTAGCCAACTGTGGTTAGCATAGTAAGTGATGCATTTTAAAAGTGTTTTCGGTATAGGGTCATAACCTAAAGATTATTTATTGAAATGTACATAGCTTATGCCTCACCAGTCGTATTTAGAAGAGCAGTGTTAGTGGTGGCAAGTAACAATCCACATTTCTTTTTTGCAGTTTACTGCATTTGAATGAGGATGGCAGTGTAGTAGGGGGTGGATTAGGGGTAGAATGTTTGCCAATTCCTTTTAAAGGTAAAACATTAATGTAATTTTGCATGCAGATGACGTCTGTGCTTTCAAATGGTTATTTTTATGACTTTCAATGTACAGGGGTTAAACTCTGCCAATAAAAGGGCAAGACCGGGCAATCTGTTAAAAAAAGGCATGATCCAATTAAAATGTTACTCACCGTAGTCACTACAATACTCGCAGTCCCTTTCCTCCATCCTGTATGGGCGTCTTCGTACAGGGATGGGATCAGAACTTTTTGGCAGAGAACATATGAGCTTCCCCTTTAAATGTAGTTGTAGCGTGAGGGGGCGGGCACCAGGCGTGTCCATGCCCACTAGACCAGGCGCCCCTGCCTCAGACCCCTTTTTCACGCCGGACGATATTACAACTGGTTTTAGACATGAAAGATTAGAAGGGGGTAGAAGGTGGGTCGTATGGAGAAAAGGGAGACTTAGGACTAAGAGTAATTTAGTCACTATGGTAAGTAACTTTTTATTGCTCAAATGTCCCAAACCCTTTGCTTCTGTCCTGTATGGGTGATTCCACCATAGTCACTGACTGGGAGGAGGCACTGTGTGGCTATTGAGCTTCAAACAGGTTCTTTAGAACTGCTTGCCCAAATGCTGCATGTGGTATGGAGCTGATATCGAACGTGTAGTGCTTGCAAAAAGTGGAAAGCGATGCACTGACCACTTTGTTGATGATATCCCATGAGACGTGTCTCTGGAATGCTACAGAAGTTGCCTTTGCCCACACTGTTGTGCGTCAATCCCTTTAGGGACTTCCTTTTCACTTTATACACTTCTACAATGGCAGCCACCATCCATCTGGCTATTGATGCCTTTGAAGCCTGTGAAACCGGAGAGGCACCGTTAGGCCAAGTTTGCATGCAGTACCCTCTTGGACCACTACACACAACTAAGACTACAGGTGTAAGCAAACCAACCTTTGGTATAAATCTGTACTACACCGTTTTGGTAGCGGGGCTGAGCAGCCAGGCTTATCTCAAGAGGGGAATGTGAGCAGTAATGATGTTACCAGAGGTCTACAATCACAGGTGTTCAAATGAACTCTTACACTCAAGGTTTCTTTGATAAATACTTATTAATTTATTTATCTGTCAGTTATAAAACATTCATTAGAAGGAGGAAATTATATAACACACAAACATACTTCAATACTATTTCAGAATACTTTTCAAGAGGAGTAAAAGGCAAAGATTATTAGAACATGAAAGGTTACAATTATTCTTAGTGCAAATACTTGGAGTTCAGCAGAAGAGTCAATTCAATTGAATGGGCTAGGCCAAAGCAATGGGCTAAAGTCTTGGATAGGATAAAGCTGTTCTGGTAAGTAGACGGTAAAGTCTCTGCACAAGTTCTTAGAAGTAGTTTGTAAAAAGGAGAATCATATATTCGGTCACAAGCTGAATAGGCTTGCGAGTTGCAAAAGTTTCAAGCACTTTCCCCGCAAAAGGTAAGTACTCTCAGTCTTGTTTCACAGTACCCGACAATGAAGAAAAAGATGCAGCTGATAACAACTTTTCCTGGCAGTTCCTGCAGATCTTGCTGTTCCTGTGCCTTAGTCGTAGGGACAAGAGGGAGGATGTCGTGGGACTCCTGTACTGCACTTGGACTGGTCATAAAGCTTGCAACTTGCAAACCTCAATTCTGGTGGTTGTAATTAACGCATACAAGCTGGTATACCTCTCTCTGGTCCTACGGTTTCCTGCAGCAACTCTGAGGAAACTCAACCAGCTATGAGATGGGTATCCAGGTGGCTTACTTTGGAGTTGATTAGTCCCACCAACTCAAAGGGAGAAGTCGTCCTTTGCAGGGCTTCTCTGTCGATGCGAACTTGGCGATTCAGACCTGCAGCCACCGGGCAAACCAATGGTCCAGAAGTTGCAGCAGTTGTCCTCTTCAAGCTCTTCTTCGGTTCCTTCGTCCGGTAGTCGACTCTGCCTTCCAAGCCAAGACACTCGCTTTTTATTCAGTTCTCACCCATTCATTCCAGTCTAGTTGTCACTCACCCAGCAGGGTGGCTGTCCTTGCCGGACAGTCAGCCAGCCAATCACCACAGAGTGCATTTGGGTTTCCTAGGAGATTAAGCACATGGAGTTGTGGCCACCTCCCTCACTTCCTGCCCACCCCAGACATTCAGGCGCCAGAGGCGGGTTTCACTCCTGAAGCTCGCCAAAGGCAAATGAAAAAAGAGACCAAACCTGGTTTGGCGCGCAGAGAAAAACTCTAGAAGGACCTTTCCACAAAGAAATGGCGAAAAAAGAAGACCGGGACCTGTTTTAACAAAGGAGGCTCAGATGCCATCTTGAAAAACATGGCTCCCGCAATTTAACGTTACCGGAGCTACAAATAGTTTGCGGTCGGGAAACATCATGGTATATCGTAAAACCACTGCCACCAGCCATTCTGAGAGGAAAGGGTAGCATTTGACTGCTACAGGAGTATCTAGACACAGGGGATACTAAGTAACCCCTCCAGCACTCTATTGTAAGATAGGGTGTGCTAGGTCTAGGAATTTAAAAGACTAGTTAAGTCAATTTCACTTTACTTACTCTGGAAAACAGTAGTTTATCCCAGAGAAGGTAGTTAAACCTTGGGAAAGCCTGAAATGCTTCCCTGTGTCACTGCACTGAGGGTGCTGTGTGGCACTTGAAAAAGACGATGCCTATGGAGTTGGTTAGGCTCCATAACCGAAACAAAATAAACACAGAAAACACATTGATTTGAAACGTTAAAAGTCCCAAAGTTTAGCAAAAGAGCTGGAGGGCTCTAAGGTGGGAGGAATTGGCACATTTAAGAGAATTCTCCCCAACAGGCACCACCAAATGTGACAAACAGTGCTTCTGACTTTCTGAATGGCATTGTACGTGATAGTTAAAATCTGAGCACCGATTGGAGGTCTAGAGTGTGCAGCAATTGTTCTGCATCAGACTGTGGATTAAGAAAAAACACTAAGACCTCTTTTATTGATGTGAAAAGGCGAGACAATTTTAGGTAGGAACCGAGGACCACCTTATCCTTGTGAAACACTGAAGGGCTCCGAAACAGAAAGCGCCTCAATCTCACTTACTATACGAGCTGAAGTTAATCCTAATAAGACTGCTTTTAGGGTGACCCATCTAATCTTCACCGAAGGCATGGGCTCAAAGGGTTTATGTGCTAAAGCTGTAAGCACCACATTTAGATCCCATACTGGGTGAGGCCGATGCACCGGAGGTAATAGCCTTGAGAGACCTTTTAAGTGACTTTTAACAACCAGATTGGCTGCCATAAATATGACGTTGCCCGAATTTTTGTTAGGACCTAAAGCTGCTAGATATGTGCAACACATGTCTACTTCAATGCCTGACTCAGCCA
Organism: Ambystoma mexicanum; assembly: GCF_040938575.1. NCBI lineage: Eukaryota > Metazoa > Chordata > Amphibia > Caudata > Ambystomatidae > Ambystoma > Ambystoma mexicanum. The sequence goes on from NC_090936.1 coordinate 876,569,927, forward strand.
GATGCACTGAATAACAAACATCATTTGTTTAGAGGGCAATTTAGTGGGACATACCCTTATCCTCTGCCCAGAAACAGAACTTTGCCCATTTGCTCCTGTACTGGGTTCAGGTGGATTCCTTCCTCTCAGATCTGTACACTACTGGGGGATAAGTGCAAATTTCCTAGATTTAGTTGATCAGGAGCCAAGCCGCCAGTGCTAGGACCTTCAGCTGTGGGGCCATGCACTGTCCCATGCTGTTGTGACATACAATCTTGGGAGTGAACAGGGAACTTGCGGGGGCCCTGACTTGCCAGCTGTAGCAGGTCTGAGAACCAAACCAGAGTAGGTCAAAGAGTAGCTATTTGAATCAATTTGCATACGACTGATGCCCTCTATTTGCAAATCACCCTCTGCAGGAGGGGAGTTGGAGGAAATGCATAGCAGTAAAGATTGTTCCAGCTGATCTGAAATGCATCCCCCAGGAAATTGGCTGCCTGCCCCTCCCATGATGCAAGTAAGAGGCATTTGGTGTTGTCCTGTGGCTCAAAGAGGTCCACCTGCGTATGTCCCCACTCTCCGTAAAAATGAGTTTGAGGGAAGTCATGTGCAGTTCCCATTCCTAGGAATTCTTGCCCAATCTGTCTGCTTTGGAGTTGCCTGCCCCAGGCAGATGCACTGTTTTGAGCAGGAGGCTGTGAACTAGAACCCACTCCTAGATGTCCACCGCTTTCATGCATAAGAACCTGGAACTGGTAGCCCCTGCTGGTTTATATAAAACATTGCAGTTGTGCTGTCTGTTCTCACCAGGACTGTTCTGCCCTTTAAATGAGGGAGAAATGACATCAGGGCTAAGCTGATCGTTTTGAGCTCCAAAGCATTTATGTGGAGAACCGAGTCTGCTTTATCCCCATAAGCCCTGAATGAAGCTGTTGTCTAAGGTAGCACCCCGTCCCTCTAGAGATGGATCTATGGTAAACACCACAGAAGGCTGTGGTAGCCACAGTGGTGCACCCACTGTCACGTTGCCACTGGCTAACCACCACTGTAAATTGTGACGGAGAGAGGCTGGAAACTAAAGCTTGTTCGATTGAGACCCCACCTTCCTGATCCTAATGAGCCGACAGGTGAAGCTGAATCCGCCTCATTTTGAGCCTGGCATGCAGCATTGTTAGAATGAATGATGCCAAGAGCCCCAGTAAAGGTTCAAACCACCAAGGCAACGTTACCTCCCTGCTCAGAAAATGGAGTACGGCTTTCCGAATGTCCAATACTCTCTCCTCTACAGGGAAAAAGCATTCCCTTACTCTGTGTCCCACCAAAATCCCAGGAAGACAATGCTCTATGAGGGAGGAGCTGAGATTTCTTCAGGTTGACAGAGAAACCCAGCAGGTCTACAACATTGGCTGTATTCCCGCTGGTGACTTGGCCCTCACTAGCCAATCGTCGAGGTACGGATAAAGGTAATGTCCCTCGTTCCTGAGGAGGCCCGCGACTGTGTTCATCAGTTTGGTGAAGACACAAGGGGCGGCAAAGAGATCAAATGGAAGAACTTTGTATTGGAAATACTGTCCCAATACAATAAACCAAAGTAATTTCCTGTGAGGTTGAGATCTAGGGACTTGTAGAGACGCGTCCTTTAGCTCCACGGAGCATATCCAATCTCCCACACAGAGAGACTCTGCACTATGAGCTGGCGTCACCATCTCAAATCGCTCCAGGGGAAAATATAGGTTGAGGAATGAAAGGCCCAGCACCAAATGCAGGCCTGCCTGGTTCTTTTTGGGTATTGAGAACATCCTGGAATAAAAGCCATTGCCCTTGTCTGAAGAAGGGACTGGCTCCACTGCCTGATCTTCACAGAGTTGCACAATCTCTCAAAATAGTACTGGACACCCAATTTGTAGGAGGGGAGGTGAATGGGGGGGCGGGGGTGTGCCTGAACCCTGTTGAAACTTTAGACAGAATCCGTGGATTCCTGAAGTATTGCTGCCAGTTTGTCAAAAAGAGAGTCAGTCTGCCCCCATCTGGGGAACTGTGGACCCAGACCTCAATATCATTGTTTTTTACGGTCCGAGGGGGGGGGGGGGGTGTAAAATTCTCTTAGTACTGGACCGCTGTTGCTTCCTCCTGTGCAAACTCAGGGATCTGTCCGGCAGACATTCTCTGCAGTTCTGAAACCCCTTAAAGCCTCCAAATGATCTGTGTTTTTGATCATTTCTGATTTGACCCTGTCAGTATGGTTTTGCTGCTGGCTTTGTTAGAATTGCAAGCAATTTTGCTGTGTGGGTACACGTCTCCCTTTTAGTGAGTTCTTCATCAATTGAAGAATGGAATAACTCTGATCCTTTGAATGGTAGATCAATTATCCTCTCCTACACATCTGAGGCAAACCTTGTGGCATGCATCAATGCAGTTCTGCGCATATCTATGCCCAAACACAACCCTCGACTGGCTGTGTCAATGTGTGACACAGGGGATTCTAGAAGGTCTTGTGTAATTACCTTTGCATCCGCCAGCTCTGCTTTAAGAGATGCTTGCCTCTCTAATGTTACGTCCTGTACAAAATCGTTTCTCTCTCTCACAATTTTCTGTTTGCGCCAGCCAACACAGCGTCTGTGCTGGATTGTCAGAGGTGGGGTCTGGAGTTGAGGAACACCTTTCTCCCAAAAGCTTCTAAGAGCTTATCTTCCTTGGATAGGCAATTTAAAAGACGAACATGCTGAGAAAGAGCTGGATGGCTATGACTATAGTGAGGCCGCTGCCACTTCTGACTAGTGCGGTTGAGGGTGGCTAGACAGCAACACTGCCTCATTGTTCAGTTGTCTAAAGGGCACTTTTAACCACTCATTGGTTAGTGTGTTGAAGTGAGGTTTCTGCCAAAGCTTTTTGGCCAACATGACTACATACTTTTGTAAAGGGATGCCAGATCTTTTGGACGTCCTTAAAGATAAAATCTCTGAGGAAGGCAGTTTCTTGATGTACCTGCTCATGATGGGGCACCCTGTTAGGCAGAAACCTGTGCAGTTCCCTTAGGGACCACTGCAAAAAGTTTAGGACTACAGGAGTTAGCAGTAAACCCAATTGGTAGCAGTCTGCACCACCTAGATTTACCTGGTAGTTGTGGCTGAGCAGTCAGACTTCTCTCAAGAAGAGTTAGGCAGTATACAGAGCATACACAATAGGGCAGGTAAACACAGTAGAACAAGCAAACACTGACCAGAGCTTTGGTGTAAAAGATATATAATTATTTATTTAAAAACACATCTATGAAAACACACTGGCACTAATATCAAGCAAGTTCAAAAACACTGTCACTAAAGTATATACACTCCCTTAAAAGAATATTAGACAAGTCTTAAGTAAAGCACCACTTATTTTCAGACAGCGGTGAGCGCTTAACGCAGATGGCACTCTAATAATTCAGTTTAAAAGGGAGAGAAAGGCAGAGCATAAATTGAAACAGATCCCAACACTTTCAAAAGAACACAACAAGAGAGGAAGGCAGAATCAAAACCGTGAAGTTAGAGTTCAGAAAGCCGGATCTCGAAAAGGTTCAGAAAGAAGTTGGACCAAAAGAAAGGGACCAGTTAGATGGTCAAGAGGCCAGCCCAGTCTAGAAGGTTAAGGATTTACTGTCACCTTGTAGCAATCTATAGAAATGGAGGCCAGGTGGACACAGTACCTTGAAATGGTGAGAACACTCCAGCGGGGGCAGTTGTTCCTGGCAGCGGTTGTGAGTCGGTGCTTCGTCCGGCAGAAGAGAAGGTCTCGTCGGGGAGGAAAGCAGGAGGTTGTTGTGCTGCCAGGGAAGAAACCAGCCGCAGAGTTTCTCGATTCAAAGGAGCGGTCCTATCTTTCGCGGTTCAGTGGTAAGTGGCTATCCGGTTGCCGGAGTGCTTGGCACAGGCAATTCGACCACTAAACGTCCTGGTAGGCGAAGAGGAAAGCGAACTGGTTGTCCCCACCAGCTCAAGGGGAAGAGACTCCCCGGCAAGAAGATCTCCTCTGTCGTCGGGAAGTGGTGAGACGGTTCAGCAGGGCTCCACCGGCGGTGTCGTCGTTGCAGGTCGGCTCAGCTTCTCCCTCTTCGGATTCTCAGGTCCTGTGGCGACTTTTGAAGTTCCAGTCCCAAAAGCCCTGCTTTTATGCAAGAAACCCCCATTCACTCAGCCTAGCTGTCAATCAAACATGCTAAGTGGTGAGCCGGCCGGCTCACCACTTGGGCCAATCACACAAGAGTGTGACTTGAGTTGTCACAGCAACTCAGTCCAGGGTGCCTAAACCCCCTCCCACACCCCCTGTGGTAAACAGACAGAGTGGCACCACTTTTGGAGGCTTCTGTGGAGAAGCCCGCCAAAAAGTGGAACAAAGGGCTAGACTTGGGTTGGAGTCGCAGAAGAGAACACAAATGCCATTTTTGAATCGAGTTCTGGCAAAAAATACCAACCAGTGAATTCATATTAGATAAATAACCTGGCGGTATGTTCGAGGCTGTAGGAATTAAATAATTAAAGTTGGTAGCCTAGAACAACGGGAAAATCCCATAGAGATATATTTGCAGTCGAATATAAAAAGTAGTATCCACTGCCACCAGCCAAAACTCGATCAGGGGGGACGGAGACGTGTCCCCTCGAATAACAGACCCCGGGGCAATCGAATTGCCCCGACCAGTACGTCCACAATATGATGGTTTGTACTGGTTTCTGTTCATAATTTGGGACTAGTAAAGCCAATGGTGACTTTACATGCCCTGGGAGACAGTAGTCAGTCCCAGGGTATGGAGTCTATGGTGGGGCGTCACTATGACACCCCTGTGTCACTGCACTGAGGGTGCTGTGTAACACACATAGTAAAAACACATGAGACCCTATGGAGTAAAAGACCTCATAGCTCATAAAACACATTGACAGTCAAAGGAACCCCTCAAAGCATGTCCAAGAGAGTGAGGAAAAGAGTCTCACTCTTGGCAGGATAAAAAAAACAAACTCCAGAAATCCAGCAAAGCTGCTGGGGGACTCACTAGGTTAGGAAATTCAGCCTAAACAGAGAATTCTCCCTAACACACCCCCAGAAACTCTGCTAGGACCTCTAAGCTATCATGAAATGACTTGGCTGAAGCCAAATTCTCCTCTTCGACATCTGCGTCATCATCTGTTGCTCCTTGTCCTGAATCTTGAAAGCTCTGTGAGCTCACCGTTTGCATTGTATATGCCACAGGGTTAGACCCTGGTGCCAGTAATGGCAGTGCAGGCAAGGGAGGAGGTGGAGGAGGAGGAAGGTGTAGCGGCTGCATTGGAGGTGCATGAATAGCCACTGGAGCTGCCTGCTATTGCAGTCCTTGAAGTGGCGTAGGAAGCGAAGGGTGTTGTGGCATCGGAGGATGAGGTAGCACCAGAGGTTGTTGTGGCAACATTTGATGAATAACCTCCTTAAGAAGCCCCTTTCGGATCCCCAAGATTTGCTGGGATTTCATTAAGGCTAAGAATCTATCTAAAAATCTGGCTTTGCAGGCTGCCTGGGAAGACTGAAGTAGTTCCAGCAGCCAAACCCTGCGACTGATGGTTCTTTACTAGCGTGCAGAGGAGGATAAAAGGATGGTAAAGTGATTTTCTTTGACAGATGGAAATCTGAAACTATTTTAGGTAGGAAAAAAGGCTTGACCTTTAAAACAACTTTATCTTTATGGAAAACCGTGTGAGGAGGCTTGCAAGAGAGCGCCGGCCACTCACTCACCCTGCGGGCTGAAGTTAGAGCCAATAGTGGAACAGTTTTTAAAGTTAGGAGCCTTAAAGGACAAGAATGTAAAGGATCAAAAGGGGCACACAAACTTTAAAACTAAATTTTAATTGCAAATGGGAACTTGGAATGGTGTAGGAGGGAACGTATTTGTTAACCCTTTAAGAAATTGAATAACCAAAGGCATTTTGAAATATGAAACTTCTTCTGAGGAGCGCTTGAAGATAGATAGCGCTGCCAAATATCCTTTAATAGTTCCAACTTGGAGCCCCGAGTTAGCTAAATGTAATAGAAAGGAAAGCACCATGGGAGTGGTACACTGAAAAGGATCCACATTCTTATCCCTGCAGCAGTTACTGAATTTCTTCCAACGACACCGGTATAAGGATTTTGTTGCTGGCCTTCTGGCCGAAAGCAAAATCTCCATAATGTCATCCGGGAGGTCCCAATCCTTATATCTCAACCTCTCAGAAGCCAGGCGTGAAGGTTGAGTGTCCTGACCTCTGGATGGAGAACTCTACCATCCTCTTGCGAGAGAAGATCCTCTCTTTGTGGAAGACGTATTGGAGGGCAGATGGACACGTCCAGAAGATCCGGGTACCACGTCCTCCTGACCCCGTCCGGGGCAATTAAGATCATGGTTCTCCTGAACTTTCTCAACCTCCTGATTACATGAGTTATCACGAGGACTGGAGGAAACGTGTAAAGGAGTGGATATACCCAGTCCACTACGAACGCGTCCCCTAGAGCTCCTCTCGGGGGAAATTCCCTTGAGCAATACAGATTGCACTTCCGGTTTGCCCCGGTCGCAAACAGATCCACTTGAGGGGTTCCCCAAAGGGTGAAAATCTCTTGAAGGACTTCCTGAGCTAACTCCCACTCGTGGGAGACTGTGCCCTGCCAGAGCGTCCGCTGCAGTGTTCAGCTCTCCGGCCAGCTGAACTGCCGACAGAGAGATTCTTTCTTGCATTGCCCAGAACCAGAGTTGCATTGCCTCTCTGCACAGTGGGAGTGATCCTACGCCTCCTCGTTTGTTGAGGTAGTACATGGCCACTGTGTTGTCCGTCATTATCAGGACATTCTTTCCCTGTACAGAGGGAAGAAAGGCCTTCAGCGCTAGTCTGATTGCCCTTAGCTCCAAAAGGTTGATGTGTAGTTTGGACTCCGATGGAGACCAACGACCGCAGATTGTCAGATCGTTGGTGTGGGCTCCCCAACCTGTGAGTGAGGCGTCCGTCACTACAGTTATCTCCGGCCATGGTTGCCAAAAAGGTTCCCCTCTGAGGATATTTTCCTTGTGAGCCCACCAAAGGAGCTCTTGAGCCACCTTGGACGGGACTTGTAGAAGATCTGACATCTCCCCTGAAAACTGGGACCATTGAATCCTGAAGGCCCATTGAAGGGGTCTCGTCCTCAGTCGAGCCTCTGGCACCAGAAAAATGCAGGATGCCATGAGGCCTAGCAACCTTAGGAAGTCGAACGCTGGTAGATGTTGGGCGTTCTGAAATTTTGTTACCATCTGCAGAATGTGGTGAGCTTTTTCCTCGGGAGGCGAGGCTTCCCTGAGGTGGTGTCCAGGAACGCTCCGATGAATTGGAGTCTTTGGCCCGGAATCATTTGTGACTTCTTGTAATTGAGGGAGAAGCCCAATTTGTGTAGGAAGTGACAGGTCATGGCCAGATGTCCCTGGGCCAGTTTGGGTGAACTTGCCCTGATTAGCCAATTGTCCAGATAAAGGTAGATGTGAATCCCCTCCCTCCTGAGACTCGCTGCCACTACCGCCATTAGTTTGGTGAAGACCCTCGGGGCGGAGGTCATCCCAAATGGCGGAACCCGAAACTGATAGTGAGTTCGGCCAATTGCAAACCTCAGGTACTTTCTGTGCTTGAGATGGATTGGCACATGAAAGTAAGCATCCTGAAGGTCCAATGAAACCAGCCAGTCCTGAAGCTGAAGAGCCTGAAGGATCTGAGAAAGGGTCACCATCTTGAACTTGTCCTTCCTGAGGAATTTGTTCAAATTTCTCAAGTCCAAGATGGGTCTCAATCCTCTGTGCTTTTTGGGAATGAGAAAATAAGGGAGTACCAACCCTTGTTCCTCTCTGCTACAGGTACATGTTCTATTGTACCTTTCCCTAGCAGGGTTAAAATCTCCTGCACAAGGAGCCGGTCTGGAATTTTTACAGAGTTGGCTCCCGGTGGATGATCTTGAGGCCTTTGATGAAAAGGAAGACAGTACCCATGGGTCACCATCTCTAGTGCCCAGGCATCTGACGTAACGCCCCACTATTCGTCCAGATACTGAGTGATTCTGCCTCCCACCGGGGTATTGTGGGTTAAGGCCTCAAAGTGGCTTTGCAGTGGCTTTGCAGTGGCTGAGGAGGTAGTAGCCGCTGCTGTGGCTGTCTAGCACCTCTCCCTTTTCCACCACGAAAGGGTTTTCTTTGTTGTCCCCTCTGACTGGCCTGCCCTCTCCCTTTTCCAAAAGAGGAATAGAAGTGAAAAGGGCGACTCTTGCAGAAAGATGACCCTGCGTTAAGAGTGTTGCTGAGGTTGCCTTATAGCAGCAGTGAGTTATTTTGCTGCTGCTTTCGTGGTCCGCAGCTTCTCCAAGCTCTCGTCCGCTTTGCTGCCAAACAACCTCAAGCCGTCAAAGGGCATATGGATTAATCTGGATTGTACATCAGATGCAAAACCAGATTTTCTTAGCCATGTGAATCTACGCAAGATTGCGCTAGATTCCATGGATGTGCTTCTACTCTCTGTATTATCCAGTCCTGACTTGAGGCACTTCTCCATTGCCTCCTTCTCATCCTTTACTATCGCCAGGAAACCATCCAGCTCCTCACCCTCCCGGATGTGATCAGCCACTGCATCTAAACAGCTCCACAGGGTGTAAGTGAACCTAGCTAATGTACCAGTCACATTAGTAGATTTAAAGGCCATACTACCAGAAGTAAAAGCCTTCCTCGCCCAGGCATCAATCTTTTTGTCATCCCTGTCAGGGGGCATAGAGAGATAAACCGACTGTCTATTCGCAGTCGCAGCTTGAATTACCAAACTTTCAGGTGAAGGATGCTTAGATAAATATTCTGGATCCAAGGGAGCAGGTCTATACTTTTTTTTAAAAACTATTTTTATTAGTTTCCAAACAAACAATACAAACCAAACATGCAGTGCACTTATCAACAGTCCAATTGTACATTATGTGATTCTGCACACTGCTCCCCCCATTCCGAGCCTATTACTGTCCACATTCCGTTCCTGCACCTCGTGGTAGGGTCTCCCCTTCCATGGGTTCTGCCGGGTCTTGTATTGACCCAAACAACTCCGCTATTAATCATTTCCAAACCATCAGGGATTCTGTCTCCTCCTCCCCCCCTGTGCTGTTCGCTCCTTGCCACACCATGGTTTCTGCCTCCGGCCATTTCTGCAAATCTTTCCACCACACCTCCAACCCTTGGTCTGTGACATGTCTTCCACCCCATAGCTATTCTCCTCTTTGCAAACACATATGCTAGGTCTTTCAGTTTACCCACATGCTTGAGTTTCTGCGATCTAGGGAACTCCCCGAACAAACAGGCCCATACTGTATCCACTACGATCTTAACCCCCTTCTCAGCTAGTTTTTGTGCCACTTCGCTCCAGAAGCGCTCAATAACCGGGCATGCCCAAAACATGCGCACCATACCCGCATTCTCCTCATCACATTTGGGGCATGCCTGCCGTCCTGCATTTGCATCCCTACATATCCTCTGGGGCGTCATATGCACCCTATGTGTAATATATAGTTGTATCTGCTTTAATCTCGCATTCCTCAACACCTTCTTATGGTACCCCTGAACTCGTTCCCACATCCCATCTTCCATCGGGCATCCTACTTACGCTTCCCAGTCTTGTCTCAATTGTGTTGCCTCCTTCCCAACCTTAGACATCATCTCATAAATTCTGGATATCTCATGTCCACCCTCCGTTATATCATATATTATATCTATAGTGGCATCTGGTTCTTCATCCAATACAGTTTCAGGCCATGTTCTCTTAATTCTCTGCACCATTCTATGATACGTAATATACTGGCCTGTGTTTCCTCCCCCAGCACCTCAAAATCTATGATGGAGCCCTCTCGCCATATATCACCCATCAATGCCAACCCAACCGGTTCCCAGTGATTTCTAATGATCATCCTTAGCTGCTTATCTCCCCCGGTTAGAGCAGCTAATGGTATCTGGGGGAAACATGGGGATGGGCTCTCCATCATCCGGCATGCCCTACGCCACATCTTCCATCCAAGTACCATCATCTTGGGGAGCCCTTCCATTTCTGTCTTGGACAGCCACACCATCTCTTTCAGGTAAAATGGGGCACAGTCGTGTCCAAACAACCTGGATTCGGAGGTCACTTCATCCGAAAGCCACTTAGCAACATACTGCAGTTGGGCTACATAGTAAACCTCATAATTAGGCAGTTTTATCCCCCCTTTCTCGTAAAAATGTTGTAACTTCCATAGTGCCATTCTGCTTCGCATGCCATGCCACAGGAAATCCCTACACATACTGTTCAGTTTGACAAAAAACATTTCTTGGGTATCAAATGTAGTATATTCCCAAAAAAGTGCAGGAGCCTATGTAGGACCACCATCTTTAGCATTGCCCCCCCATCCCATCATTGCCAAGGGCAACGTCTCCCAGAATCTCATGCATTTTTCAATTTTTTTTAACGGCTACCTCCGTGTTGTGCTTATGCTCCTCTTCCGCAGTGTGGTATACATCTACTCCTAAGTAACGAAATGTGCTAATCGCCCATGGTACCTGTAGCACCGGTAACTGTTCCTGTGGAATCCCTTTATGTCTTCCCAGTGGAAACATGCTGGATTTCTGGGGGTTCACCGCTATACCAGACATCCCTGTTTATCTTTCCATTACTTCCAAAATATACTGGAGATTTTCTTCTGGGTGCCGCAAGTACAGCAGCATATCATCCTCATAAGGTGATCAGATGCCATTCCCCTCCCACCTCAATGCCTATGATGTCATATTGTTGTCTCAAGTATATTGCTAGGGGTTCAAGGGCCAATATATGTAGATCATTGGAGACCACGGACATCCTTGCCTGGTACCTCTCTGAAGCTGCCATCTTTCCGATATCACTGCTCCAGTTTGAACTCTAGCCAGCGGTTCACTGTATAGCATTTTCGCTCAACGTATATATCCAGGTCCCATCCCATAGCCCCCCCAAGGACGCCAACAGCCATGGCCACCTAAACGAATTGAAGGCTTTAATCACGTCCAACGATACAATTGCCATTTCACCCTCGTCCTCGCCCCCAAACTCAATGACCCGTTGGAGTCGCCTGTGATTATGGGATATATTCCTATTCGGGACGTAACCGGTCTGATCAGGGTGTATCAGTTTAACAATAACCCGTTTCAGTCTGTTTGCCAAAACAGCCTTCAGTATCTTTCTATCTTGGTTCAACATCGACAAGGGTCTGTAGGAACCGCAGCTATGCCCTGGCTCGTTAGGCTTGGGAAGCAGTATTATAATCGCCTCTCTGAGTGACTCTGGCAATCTTCCCAGCTCAAATGCTTTGTTCATTATAGCAATGGGGGGAGCACCTCTTCTTTATAGACTTTATAAAATTCACTTGGGAGTCCATCAGCACCAGGGGTCTTACTAGTGGGCAACTGTCTCACCACCTCTTCCAGCTCCTCCAGTATAATCGGTGCGTCTAACTCCTCTCTTTCCTCCGCGCTTATCTTTGGCAATCCTATATCCTCCAGTGTTTCCAATATCATCTCGCGACTGCTCTCCCCATCATCTCCATATAGTTGCCAATAATAGTCTGCAAACTCCTGATTCACGCCTTCTTGAGTGTCAGCTACACTACCATCTTGCCTTGTTATTGTTCTAATCGTGGGTCTAGGGGTTTCGCTCTTATATAACCACGCCAAGAGTATTCCTGGTTTATCGCCTCCCGCGTGCTGTCTCCCTCTATATTTCTTATAGTTTAGGTTACACAGTCTTTCCCAATGTACCGCGCATTTCTGCTGCAGCCCAAGTATCTGTTCCATTTCTTCCTCAGTGGTATTTCCTTCTCTCAATGCTTTTTCCAATTCCCCTTCCGTCTCCTGTAGGTCAGCCAGGATCCCCTTTTGCAGACCCTTAGATTTTGCTATGGCCACCCCCCGCATGACAACCTTAAAAGCTTCCCACAGTGTGCCCGCCGAGTCCACACTGCCGGTGTTCGTCTCAAAATAGGCATCTCTCATATCCTCCCTGAAAAAAGGGTCTCTCAATGTTTCCGCTCGAAGTCGCCACGTCGGGATCCTTGCTCTCGGGGGGGCAGTATTGCCATCCGAGGATCAAGGGCGAGTGGCCCGACAGGACTCTCGCTTTATATTCTACTTGTGTAACTTCTGTTATTACCAAGTCCAGCCTTGTATGTAACTGCTGCGGGGCGGAATAATGCGAGTATTGCCTTTCCTGAGGGTGTCTCATCCTCCACACATCTCCCAAACCAAAATCATCTAGCAATGTCTGCAGCGCTTTAGCAGCTGGAGCGGGTCTGTCCATTTTCCTGTCTGATCCATCTACCCTAGGTTTTAGTACACAGTTAAAGCCCCCCCCCAGATTACCGCACTCCCCATGCACATGCTAACATCACTACATAATGTTCTAAAATACGCCGCTGCATTCTGGTTCGGGCCGTACATGTTTACAATGTTTATCTCCTTATTTTCCACTAATCCCCTCAGTATGACCATCCTCCCATCCTTCCCAACTATCTCCTGCATCCTCTGAAAAGGGACATGCGGTGCCACCCATATAAGCACTCCCCTGGCATAGGCGGAGTTTGACGAGCCCACCATCACCCCCTTCAATTTCTTAGCAATCGTCTCCATCTTATCCCGTGTTAAGTGGGTCTCCTGTAGCAGAGCAATGTCTATCTTTTGCCTTCGCAGGTACAACATGACCTTGTTCCTCTTTAGGTAGCTATTAAGGCCCCTAACGTTCCAGGTGACTACCCTAAGGTCCCCATGGCTTGTTAGAGTTCCCTTCCGCCCCCCATCAGTGCAGGCCAGCTCCAAGTTCCTTCCCAGACTACGTAGGCTTGTTTCCCGATTTAAACTCCCCTTAACTAAAAACACATCAAACTCCCCAACCTTCCTCCCATCCACTTCCCTACCCATCCCCAACATCCCCCACCCCCCCAACTGTTACCCAGCTCCATCCCTGGATCTCAGGCACCCCCGCATCTAGCTCTTTCTGGCAATAGCCTGTACTCGCAGCTCAGCAGGGTGAGGTCGCCCTAGTGGCTCTCCTACTACTACTACTCGGGGGGGGGCAGGGTGTCTTCGTCCTGCCGCTCCAATCCACTTCAATTTGGCCATGCATTGCTATTCAATTTACTTATGTGGTCGGCATTCTATATTCCAGTCCATCAAGTTCAACAAACCCAAGGATATCACAACTCAACATCAGCATTGTCCGTCCACACCCCACCATCATTATCTTTATCTTAGTCTCTACCGGGGCACCCTGCTCTGTGTCACTTCAATATACATAACATCCCCATCACTTATCGTGCTCCTCCTGAGCCTGGTCCGCATCTCGTTCCAGGCAGCACTGTAGGTCCAGCCATGTCGCTGCTTCCTCTGGGGTGTCAAAGAAGAACATTCTGCTTTTATGCAACACTTTGTTCCGCAGGGTACAGAAGCATGTATTTGATTCCTGCTGTGCGTAGCCTCCTCTTGACAGCCACGTAGCTATACTGCTGCCTCTGGACCAACATTGTATAATCAGGATACGCCGTGATGGTGGATGACGCTCTTTCAATTGTTCCCCCTTTGCGGAAGTACTCCAAGATGTTCTCGCGATCTTTATAGTTCAATATCTTCACAATTATCGCGCGTGGAGGGGTCCCAGGCCTCGGCTTCCTCATGAGGGCTCTATGTGCCCTCTCCACTATAAACCCCTGCGAGAGTTTGTCTGCCCCCATTTCTTGTAGGATCATGCTCTCCAAATAATCCGTAGGGTCCTGGCCTTCTTCTCCCTCTGGCAGGCTGACCACACGGATGTTATTCCTTCTCGCCCTCCCTTCAGCTTCCTCCGCACGGTTCTCCAGGTTTTCCACCTGTTGCTTTAATATGTGGACCTCCTTTGCATTAGTGGTGCTAGTGTCTGTGTTAGTTTTTACTGCACTCTCCAGGATACTTGTTCTATCCGCCAACGCCCTGACATCTTGTCGCAACAGGGTGACGTCTATGCCCACAAGGAGGTTCGCAGGTCCGCCATTGCTATTCCCCAAGAGTCCCGCAACTCCGTTATGGCTGTTAATAGCTGGTGGTTTTCAGTCGTCGGTGTGCTTTCCACGGGTGTGGTCGCTCTCTTCTGCGTCGACAGAGAATGCTGTGACCTGGCAAACACCTCCATCGTGGGTTGTTTGCTTTTGGCTCCTCTCCCCGTCATCCCACGATCTTAGTTAACTGCCTAAGGTCCTTTGGTCCCTGGCATGGCGATTCTACTTCGTTGACCTGCTGTGCCACCCGTGTGCCACTCCCAGTCAGGCGGCACCGTGAGTGAAGTTGTGTCTCAAATGGGTTGCATCCTCCCATGTATTTGGTATCCTCAGTGTTGGGGCACACCTTACTTCTATTAGTTTCACCACAGTGGCAACCAGTGGCTTAAGCTTCCATCCACTGGGTCATAGAGTTCACCATCCCCCACGGCGTGGGTTTATCAGCAATGTCTGTGTTCCACCCAACAGGCACCCCTATTCAATGTGTTCCACTGTCCTTCTGCTGCGCAATGCACTGTCCCACGCACGCAGTGCAGCCCAGTGGTCCCACGTGACCCCCTTTAGTGTATGCTCCTCACTTTGCCTCAGTCCAGCACCTCCACTTGTGCCTCTGTATCCAGGGGACTTACCAGGGTGCTCCTTTACTGTTAATTGGACACTCGGGGCAGTGATCACCTCTGTTGTACTGTCAGGGCTCATACTGTGTCTGGCCTCCCTATTCTTAACGTGCAGCACAGGTATGCCGCGCACCTCGCTCCCCTGCTTTCATTGCCCTTTGTTCATAAGGGCTGTGGTTTCCTTTCCTTAGACTGGCTGCAGTGTGGGTTTCATTCCTCCCAGCTCGCCGGGTTCAGGAGCACAACGATTCTAGGTCCGCACCGGCTCCTTCACACAGTGCAGATCCTCCGTTGCATTGCAACACTATCTGTTTTCCCCGGCTCCCGCTCATCAGCTGTGCGCGTCCCCAGCCGAGGCGCTTCACTCAGACCGCACCGGGTTCGCCAGCACCCTGCGGAGCGCCAGTCAGCCCGGACACCTCCCCGCCGTCGCAGCTCAGATCACTCCGGTCCCCCAGATGCCGGTCTCGGGCACCCTCACTTCGCGAGGGTGTTGCCCGCGGTGTAGATCGCCCGCGCTCGCAATGTTATAATGTACACAGCAGCGGGGGCACAGCGCAGAGAGCAGCCGCCTCCACACGTTTCGGTCTGCTCTGCCAGCCTCCGCAGCCTGCCGCTCAGATCCCAATGGGAGCTTCTTCTCTGCCGAGCATAAATCCTTTGTTAGCCGCCATTTTGTATTCTGATAGTGTTGTAAAGCCACCATACGAAAAGCTCATTTCTTGTTTGAACGCTCCGATTGCTGTAGTATTTCTGGCCAGTGCAGAGTTCTCATTCCGACATCCTTGTCTTCATTTGTGGATGCCATAGGTCGTTTTTCTGCGTGCAATCAACGGATCGATGTCGGATCTCTAGGAGCAACTCCTCAGACACAACCTACTCCATGGCCAGTTAGCCACGCCCCCCCCGGTCTATACTTTCCTACAAATTTCTTATTTACAGCTGGTAGAGATTCAGGTGTCTCCCAATGTGTCATAATTCTCTTTTGAAAAGCTTTGTGGAAGGGAAGGACTGGGTCTTTCTGAGGTCCTTCATCAATAATGTCTGTTAAGTCGTCCTGGTCATATCTTGGGGACATATCTTCCACCCCATAAAATCTATCACTCTTCCCATGAGGTTCCTATACCCCGGTTCAGCATGGTCTATGGGGTCAGGCCTTTCAAAATCTACCTCAGGTGAGGTATTTAGGCCACTGGCCGATTGTAGGCAATCATAAAGGTCTGACATTTTTTTAAATTAGGATCTACCAGTTCCTCAGGGACTTCTCTTGTCCCAAATCGAACACCAGCTGATGTAATTTCCTCATCAGAGGTTTGTTCCTCAAAAATAGACATGGATTAAAAAAATTCTTGCCTGGGCTGAGGGTGGAAAAATGTTTCTGGTAAAGGTGGAACAGACCTAGCCTTCGCCATAGTTGTCATCTTGGGAACCGGTATGAAAGATTTCCCAGACAAAGGCGTTGACGGCATCGACACTGGCTTCGAGTTACTCAAATGAATCCCCGAGGTCATCGAGGATGGCTTTGATGTCGAGTAAGGCTTTGACGCCGAAGGTATCAACACCATTTTTGGCTTCGACGGCATCGTCGAAGAACGCGTCAAGTCGATAGCCGACATCGACGATGAGGATGCCATTTTGTCATCAGGCAACCTCGATTTATGCACCGAAGGTTTTGGTACAGTCTCATGGGGCGGTGGAGAATCTTCGTCCAAGGACACCCCCGACTTTCTGTCAGATTTAGCGTGAGATGTTTTGGATTTCCCTCTGTAACCTTTAGAGTGGACAGGGGCATGCTCTTCACGCAGCTTTTTTGAGGGGTTGGGGCTGCCTGCTCAAAAATGTTTAGCATTGAAACCCTAAAGGCCTCCCATTTCTTTGGGGAACATGCTCCGAAGGACAAGAAATTAACCTTCTGTCAGGCAAGGAAGAAGAGGACGAAGATCTAGGACGTTGCTTTTTTGTTTTTTTCCGATGACGAGGAAGAGGATTCCTCGAGCGACTTTTCGACCTCGATCGCCTCGACTCATGACGAGATTTAGATCTCGATTCTCAAGTCTTTTAGCAGACTTGAAAGACTCTTCCACCACCGCTAGCTTACGTTGGCGTTCCTTAAGAGCCTTATTCGACATCGCCTGACACGACCCGCACTCGTCGACTCGGTGATCAGGACTAAGGCACCAAAGACAGTTGCAGTGAGGATCCGTAAAGGACATCTTTCTTCTGCATTTGAGACACTTTTTAAAACCCGTCTCGGGTGTTGTCGGGGTTGAGGAGAAAACATTTCTCAATGAGAAAAACTGACGCGCCGTTTTCGATACACGAAGCAGAAGGTCGGAAAAACGGAACTGATCCAACGGGCGCGGCTCGAGCCATTTATACGACAGATGACATTGACGCGGCCTTCGAGGGACCAAGCTACGCGGCCTCGAGCAGAGCGCACTCAGGCAAAAACATTTCTGAAAGAAGCAGCAAGCTGACAAATATACCTAAGATTAGGAATACGTGGGAGGGCACAATCCATTCGAAGAGACCGTTCAGGCAGCAGAGTTATTTGCTCCAATCCTCATTTCTGTAAATAATACAGTGGTTATCCTTGCAAGATAGACTCTTGGCCTTGCTTCCCTAGATGGGTGCATTTACTCCGGTGTGAGCATGATTAGCGGTACCCGTATAATTAAGGGGTACCCCTTAAATTGGGCTAACCTTACAGTGGTGACGACTCGACGTGATATTACTTTTTTGCCCCTGTAATTTGCGAAGACCCAGGCCAGTCACCAAGAAAAGAGCCACGCCCATCTATAGCGACCGGTGCTTTAAATAAAAAATAAAAAAAACAAGTGTATTCTGAACGGTTCTGGTAGGAGCCATTTTAATGGAAATCCTCTCTGCTCACTAAAGCGGGGTGTGGCTCCATAGAGACAGGCCAGCATTGGGACTTCGTAAACTGAGGTAACTCAAGTGAAACACGCACACACGAGTATACTCTTGGATATGTATGCATACATGTATGGTGATGTGAATGAAGTAAGGGGTCAATGGAATATGATTTTTGGTGATGTGTTAAGGAATAGATTGGATAGGATTTCACGTGATGTGTTAAGGAGTAGAGTGGATACGCGGTGGGTTATGTATTGAAATAGTCGCGTATTTCTGATTTTCTACTTTTTATAATGGAAAAAGGGAGCCTCTGCGTATAAAAGATTGAGAGGAAAAGGGAGCCTGAGCAAATAAGAACTGGGAAGTAAGGGATCCTCAGCCATAATAGGTTGAGAAGGTAGTAACACACATTCTTTTATGACGATAAAAGCAATGGTATCCTCAGCATATAAAAAGCTGGTAAGGTGGTATTAAGGCTCGGTATGTCTCGGTATAAGGAATGGGCCTGGATTATAGTCAATTATTTTTGTATATTTTCTCTTGCTGTCATTTGTGGTAAAAAAATAAGAAAGGTGGATCAGTCGCAGTGTGTGTGAAATCAAAGTGGAAAAAATAAGGACTGTGGGGGAAAAAGTGGGTTGATCTGTATTTTTGTGTAACAAGTAGCAGCGTGCGGAACATAGCAGTAGGGTCTAAGTGAAGCATTAGGGGCGCGCGCAACATTATGGAGGAAGAAACCCCAATAAAACATATGCATAGGCTCCTACCACTGTAGTGCGACAGAATAAATAAGCATCACAAACAATGGACAGTAGAAACAAAGGAAGGGGGAATGTCCTGATCCTAGCCAGAGCAGGGCACCCATTAAAGAAACATGCTAGAAAAAATGTCCATCTTTTTAGCAGCAAAATATAAAGGGAAAACATTCCAAAAAAGAAAGGAGATTTTAGATATCTGGCAATTATTCGAGGATATGAAACATCAGGAAGGTGAAAAAGAGATCCAATGTAAGGGGATATACCCTGTAATGCCTAAACTTGCAATAGGGTATACAAACCCAGTCTACAAGCCTCCAGTGGTAGAGAGAGTGTCAATAGGATTATCAGGATTAGCAACTAAGGGCGAAAGGGGGCGCAAGAGCTTTTGCACCTCCATAAAACCCATCCACAAGCACTGACATGCCAGAAGCAACAGTGTGCCCAAAGGGTCCACAAGTAAACAGACAACAAGTTAAAAGTATTGCGGGAAAGGTTAGTCAGGTTACAAGAAACTGAAGAAGTATCACCAGAAATAAGGGTATGAGTGCAGAAAATAGGGGATCGGAAGTCAGGAGATTTTTTGTTTAGATTCAACCCTGGGGCAATAAGAAATGTTTGTGCAGAAAGAGATGATGGGCAGAGGGTATGGAAGGTCCTGGGACAACAAGTAGAACAAGCAAGGGAAAATGAAGGGGAAGATCAAGATGGTAGCAATAATGAAGAGGCAGGGCAAGAAGGAGATCAAGGAGAAGAGTTGGCTAGAATCCCGCCCCACCAAACGAGGCAGTGAGGAGGGATAGACCAAGAAATAGACTAGATTTAATGGTGGTAGTACATGATCAGAAGAAATACTAAAAAAGCAGTAGAAGACAAAATAGATATGCAGATGCCTCTTAGCACTATGAAACACTTGTGTACGAGCGCAAAATAAATAAAATATATCATATCATTACACATAAAGGAGTAGAGATAACGCAGTATGTGCCATGGCCTCAAACGGACAAAAATAATTTGATTAAAGCTCTCCCCCAGCTTATAGCCGCAGCTAGTAAATGGCTCTATGAATTTGAAAAACAAATAGCAGGGGTAGCCTTAGCACTAGGAGACCATAAGAGTTTACTGGTCGCCATAGTTGGGGACCAGGCTGGGGACATTTGGACAAGGGCTGAGTACTCTAGGGTAGGTCTTGCAGATAATGAACATGATGGAGCAGTCTTTAATGAGGTAAGGGCAAGGGTATAGGATGCCTTACAAAAAAAGGATCCAGATACCCTTGACTTACATTCTTTAATGCAGTGCACAATGGGTGATGATGAGGACCCAGTTACATTTATTCAAAAGTTACAGGAAATGTGGAGAGTTGAGACAGGAGGGCAATGGCACCATTAGGTACAATTTTTCTATTTTATCGTAAAGAGGGGATTAACAAAAGAGGTCCAGAAGGCACTGGATAAAATTGTGGGAGTTGAAGCCAAAGCGTGGGCTGAGATACAAAGTATAATAGTCCACCACTGTAAGAGAATCAAGGAGCGGGGACAGCGAAACAGCCCAGAAGCGGCAAACGGACGAGGCAAAACTAGTGGAAAAGAAACTAAATAAGGAACAAGTTACTTACCTGTAACTGTTGCTCTCCAGCATGTGTCTGGCATGGATTCACATGCTCATGAATATTCCCCCGTCAGGCTGGGAATCCTCAGTAAAGAACAAATTACTTTCAGCTTCATTTCTGAACTGTCTTTCTCCTAACAACCAATTACTGAGCTCTGGGTCATACTGCCCCCAGCCAATGACTCCCCTCTATCTAAGCCCCTCCCTCTGGCAGCCATCTTCAGATTTGGTAGCACGTAAAGTGGCAGTAGGACCAAGAGAAGATCCGCAGAGGGGTAGGCGGGAGGGTTCACATGTGAATCCATGCCAGACCCATGCTGGAGAACAACAGTTACAGGTAAGTAACTTGTTCCTTCTCCAGCATGGGGTCTGGCATGGATTCACATGCTCATGAATAAAGAATACATAGCAGTACACACATGCACAACCACGGGAGGTGGCAAGGCTCAACATAAGCATCTCTTACCTCCTCACCAGGCTCACCTTCAAGCGAACAGGTTACGCAGCACTGCTTGGCTGACTCTGAACTCCTCCCTGGAATCCCTGGTGATGCAGTAGAATTTCGTGAAGGTGTTAGTCGACCTCCACGTAGTAGCCCTGTAGATGTCCAGCAGCGGCACCCCAGACAGGAACACCATTGTAGCAGCGATCGCTCTGGTGGAATGGGCTCTCGGACGGCCAGGCAGCGGTCAGTTTGCCAACCGTTGACAGTGGCTGATACAGCCAGAGAGCCACCTGGAAATGGAAGCCTTGGAGAGGGCTTTCCCCTGATTCACAGGGCCAAAGTTCACAAAAAGTTGAGAGGTTTTCTGGATTTTGTTCGGGGTTGTTCGGGCCACATAAAACTTCAGTGCTCTAGCCACATCCAGCGAGTGCAAAGTCCTTTCAGCCGGCAACGAGGGCATCGGAAAACAAACAGGTAACACCAAGGGCTTGTTTAGATGAAAGTCTGATGGCACCTTGGGCATGAAGGAGGGGTGCGTCTGCAACACCACCCTCGTCTTGTTAAAAGTCAAGTAAGGTGGTTTACAGGAGAGGGCCTGGATCTCTCCCACTTGTGAATTGGTAATGCATCCCCTGAACGACGAAGCGCAGAAACTTGCTGTGTCCCTTATGAATTGGGATGTCGAAGTACGCATCCTCCAAGTCCAGCGATGACAGAAAGTCTCCCCCTTCTAGCTGTCCGAGCACATGCTGAAGAGTGACCATTTGGAACTTCATGTATTCGTTTAATCGTTGGAGACGAGCATGGGCCTCCAGCCCGCAGTCTTCTTTTTCACAAGGAAGTACCTTGAGTACACTACAGAGCCCCGGAGCCGCTTTGGGACGAGCTCTATCGCTCCTTTCTTTAGTATGGCCCGCACCTCCATCTGAAACTGAGGGACATGGTTTTCCTGCCGGGTCACCGGTGGTATTTGGGGACACTAAAGTTGAAATTCCAGGGAGTGTCCGTGGGCGAGAGCGTCCAGCACCCAACGTTCGGTGGAGATGGTCTTCCACACGCTGACTAAGTTCACCAGCCGGCCTCCCACCGGGGTGCATGGGTGGGGGCCCGACATCACGGCTGGTTAAATCTTTCTTGGATGTCGAAGGGCCGCCTTGGGGTCCCTGGTGACAATTACGTCCTCCTCCAAAAGCCTTGGAATGGCCCCTGTTGGTTTCCTGGGCCGAGGAGCGGGAGGGCTGGCGGTAAAAAGAGGAGCTCCCACCAAAATCTTTGGAAGATCCTTGGGACCCGACTCTTGAGGACCAAAAGGACGGCCGTCGCTGATGAAGAGTGCCCAAGGCACGTGCCATCTCAGTCTTGATCGCCTGCAGAGACTCATCTACAGCCTTCCTGAAGAGATTGGGCATGCCCAAAACCACTGTCTGAACATCCTGATGAAAGTTGGTGGCCTTGAGCCAGCCACGACGAAGTTAAACGCTATTACCCATCTGGCGGAACCCCGCGTCGCGATGTCCATGGCCACCGTGATGGCGTGGTCCAACGCCACCTCGCCTTCCTGTCGAATCTACACCGCCTCCGACCTCTCGTCGAGGAGGAAGTCCAGGATGGGAGCGATCTTGAACCACACCTCTCGGTCGTAGCATGCTACGATGGTGAGGGAGTTGGCGGCCTTGATGGTAGTGGCTGCAGAGTAGATAACCCATCGTCCCATGGCATCTAACTTCTTCCCCTTGCTGTCCGGATGGGTGGACGGTGCCAAGGAATAAGCCCCTGACGACTTCTTCCTGGCCGCTGCCGATACCACAGAGTCCAGCGACGGTTGGGCCCGCAAGCACTTGGGCACAGAGTCCGGTACCCTGTATTTCTTCTCAAGGCGATCCCTCTTTGCCACGGTTGTAGAAGGGTTCTTCATGAGAGACAAGCCTTTGTCCCAAATGTCATCCAGGAGTGGGACAGAGAGGATGATCTTTCTCTTTGCCTCACGGCGCTGGTACAAGAAGCCCTCCTCCTCCTCTGGAGCGAGCTGGAAGAGCTCTGGAGATCATCGCATGAAACAAGCCTATCTCGTATGTCGGGGATGACCTGGGATGCGGCGACGGGAGGTCCCCCATCCCACTGTCGTCCGTGCCCGTCGTTGTGTCGGGATTCGTCTAATCCCTCGAGGGTGGGGGGAGGCATGAGAGGGAGGCGAGGGGTGGCTAGGATGCATAGGGTGCCTCTTCCTCTTCTTGGCCGGTGGTTACACTGTTGCCAGAGGGTGGGCCGTTGCTGGCGTTGTGGGAGAGGCCACCGGCGCAATAGGCATCCTCATCTGTATCTCGGAGACCAGAGTATGCAGTGCAGAGGGAATGTCCACCAAGAGGTCTCTAGGCGGCAGCTGAGGCGGAATAAGAAGCTGGGGTGCAGGCAGTGGGCCTAGGCCCTAGTCGCCCTGCAGCTCTCTGTTGCTTTCCTCAACTGTATCCTCATTGTCGTCGCCCTTGTTGTAGGGCCTGCTCCCGATGTTCTTCTCCTCCTGGATGGTTTGAAGGTAGATGAGCTCCTCCTCTGAGGAGATAAACGTGCCCTGGAGAACCTCTGCGCCTCCCCCCCTTCTTCGCGTCCAGAGGGGACAGTCTCAGGGAGATGACCAGCATCTTCTTCTATGGGGTCTTCTCTATGGGCCAGAACGCAGCCTCCCTCCTGGGAGGAAGGGATACTCTTGCCTTCCAGGGTGCGCCCTGCAGCTCTGCCTCGGCGGCCTTCGTGAGAGACGCCACCACCACCTTGCGTGAAGTCTGGGTCTTCGTCTGGTATACCTGGGCCTTCACAGACAGGACTGCCCTGGTTGTCCCGGATGCCTTTTCCTGCTTGGCCTTCACCTTAGGGGGAGGGTCAGCGCCCCGATCCCCCTTGGTCTTCTCCGGCAGGTCGATCTTGGACTTCTCCTTGAGTTTGCTCGGATGATCCGACTTCCTCTTGGACGAAGATCCTGAGCGTTGACTAGTGACTGGCGCTCCCGGTGGCAGTGGACTCGCAGTGCTTAGCCTTCTGTAGGACCCCCGCGGGAGGGCCGCCCTCAAAGGTATTAGAAGCCCACTCAGCCTTCTTGGATCTGGGAGAGGCATGCTCCTGGGACCCACCCTAAACAGAGGCCTTGGCCTGTAGTCACTCTTTCAGATGCCTGTGCCGATCCTTCAACACGCGAGCCTTCATCTCCTGGCAAAAAGCTCAATCTTCCTCATGTGAGACATGTACAGGCAGTAAAGGCACTGGGAATGCTTGTCGTCCGAGAAGACATTCCTTAAGTCGCAGTTGGAAGAAAGCTAAATCCTTCTTCTCCTCCGACATGGTCCACGCAGCATAGGCCTGAAGAATCTTCTGGAAGCCTCCACGAAAAAACTCCACGAAATCCACCCTTGAAGAGGCACAAGGCTCGATTGACCGAAAAATAGAGTAAACTCTTCCAAAAAGCGCAGTAAAAGCTTGAGAGCTAAACACAAGGACATCCAAAACTTGAACATGCTGTAAAAATCTGAAGATGGCTGCCAGAGGAGGGACTTAGGTAGAGGACAGTCATCGGCTGGGGGCTGTATGACCCAGAGCTCAGTGATTGGTTGTTAGGAGAAAGACAGTTCAAAAATGAAACTGAAACTGATTTTTTCTTTACCGAGGATTCCCAGCATGACGATGCGGAATATTCATGAGCATGTGACTCCATGCCAGACCCCATGCTTGAGAAGGTTGTTGTCCAACCACTGATGGCACCAGTTCAAGGGAAAAGGACAGGAGACACTCAACAAATTGTGAATGCTATAATTGCAGTACTATGGGGTGAAGAAGGACAGGGACAATGGGGTGGGGGGGGCAGTACCCCAACCCACAGTGGTAGTATGAAGGAGCACCAAGGGGAAGAGGAGGATTTCCAGGAGCAAGAGCAGGAAACTTTAGGGGAATAGGGCCCCGGAAGGAGGATTTGGGACATCACAATGCTGTTATTGTGGGAGACGGGGGCACGGCCCATCACCTCCAGAGCAGGGTTTACAAGGGCCTCAAGGAATGGGACAGCAGCAATTTGGGCGAGGAAGTCAAAATCAGTTCCCTTATGGGGCCAACAGGCAAGGGCAACATGTATAGCAGGGTGAGGGAATACAGTTTAATATGATGGCATGGGGAACAGGTGTCCCATTCCAAGGAGTTACAATGGTGGGGGAAGCCCTTTTTCATTCCCAGCGACAAATACATATTCTGATTAGGACAGCCCACAGAGAGCACCTGCATGTCCAATTCTATTGACAACCACACACCCTGAAGAGGAACCCTTGGTTGAGGCGGAAATAGGAAACAATCAATTTATATTTATGGTAGTTTCAGGTGCAACTAAATCATGCATTATAGAGGGGAACTGTCATGATGCCTGCCCCCGGACATCAGAATCAAGTCCATCTGCCCAGGAAACAGGCATCCAAGCACCCACTGGGATTCCCACAATCCCAGTTAGGGGCTATATGGGTGCGGTCCTGGCGCCATAGGCGCCAGGCTCATATTGTTAAACTTACCTCATGCAGACCATGCTGCAAGGAACTTAAGCATAGGTCATCTTGAGGCCTGGAAGGGATTACTTTTCTTTAGGGACTATTTTTTGCTTGGGTGTGTTTTTGGGACTTCTTACCTGGGACTACTTTGAAGGCTATTTAAACCACGCCCGATGAATAGCACACGCTTTGCGTTATTCTGCCTTCTGCAGCATAACGCTCACTGTGTGCCTGCAAGCCAAGCATCCTATCTTCAGCCACGCCCGCCTCGACTCCAGACCAGATCCTAGAAAGAAGGGAAAGAAGAAGCAAAAGTTAGAACAAGGACATTACCTTTTGATCATCAGCAGTTCTCAGAGCCGCTGCACCGTCGAATAGAGAAAAATACTTAAAATTCAAACGCGTTGCATCGCCAGCTGCAGCGCTGCGCCATTCTCACCAGTCTTCACAGTATCTCCACGACCCGGCGCAGCCTCCATCGCCTCGTCGCCAAAATCCTGGCATCTGAAAAGACAAAACAAAGAACAAGGTGAGCCGAATGTCAACAAGGACAATCTTCTTTCACCGTAAGATACTTACTTGAGTTCATCGCCCGAGGCATTATTCTTCTGCACACCATTTCTTTTTACGACGCACCTGTAGGGGGACAGAGGGTAGTCAAATACATTTGGACCATTATTTTTCGCCGGACAGTTTGGGTAATACAGACTCTTACCTAAGCGCTTCTGCTTCCAATGAGGTGATCATCCCTCGGCTCAAGCTGCAAGAAAAAAGGGAGAAAAGAGGGGCAAGAGTGAATAACAGACATTTTGAACTCTAAAGAACTATATGCTACTTACCTCGGAGTCATCAGTTGTCTGGAACTCGCCTAACTCCTTCAGACCAGTGAAGTAAGTGGTTTTCTACGCGCCCCTGCCTTCCACACAGAATGGAGAGCTCATCTTTTCAAACTATAAGGTGAGACCAGTGAAAGGGAATATAGGAGGTGTTCAGTGGGGAACAATTGAGTGCGTGTATCCTCTCGCCCACGGGTGGCTAATTCCCTTTTTCCTACCTTTAGGAGCTTATTCTTACGGGTCAAGCAGACGAAAGTAGGAGGGCCAGTCCAGTCAGCCATCACTGCACTACGATGGTGGAGTCCGTAACAGTCCAGTTCTGTTCGACGCCCCTGTGGGGTCCAGGTGAGCGTAACAGGAACTTTCCATTATCAGGTAAAACTCTTGACACGCAGGGATTCTCTGAGGCTATTTCTACGGTTTCATACACTGAGGAGCTGGATATAAAAGTGGGTGGGAAGGTAGTACGAGCCCACTTGTTATATTCAGAGTTCCAATGTGAACTTGGATAGGGATCTGCTCAGTAAACTAAATATAACTATAATTGAAATAGTTTAATGAGTCACCTTTATTTGTGCCCTCAAACTTATTGTATTTAAATATTGGTTACAATGATAGTCACTTGGGACATAAATGTTGATCAAATTCTCTGTTTATTTGTACTATTCAGTAGGTATCTTAACAGCTTGGATCTGATGTTACATCACATCAAATGTATCAAGAAAGTCAAATTATTCTCAAATATTTAAATTCCTTCTATGTTACATCACATTAAAAATGTTGGGTTCCCCTTCTCAATTATTGCAATTCTTCCAGTTCAATGTTACATCATATCGAAAATATCAAGAATGTTGGATTCTCCTTCTCAATTTGTACAATTCCTGCAGCACGTTTTTCTCCAAAACAATTAGTTGGTTCTTCAGGAGGGTTGTTCTAGTTTGCATTTAGTTTGTGAACATACATCTATATAATAGAAATGGTATCAATTAGCGTCACTTCCTTTTCTAATGACTAAGCTGGTACACATTTATATCTCCCAACATGGAAGAGGCTTGTGTTCATTATATTGCTCGAATATAAAATGAAAGTCATCAATGATTGTAATGATACAAAGATGCACATATCCACAAACAAATGTTCGTTAGATCTTAAGTATTGTGACTCATGTTTTTCGTGTTCATCCAGTTATATTCTCATAATTTCCTTGTATTTTTTCTTTTGTATTTTCAAATTCAACTTGCCCCACAATGGATAATTCCAATCAATGGCTCGATTTCTCATTGTGACAGGGTTTCCTGCTGCCTGTGTAATATCATTGAAGTGTTTTAGTTTGAATTCTGTATTTAGATTTATTCTAATCGCTAGGTGTGGATTATTAATTCTATTTGCTCCAGCATATTAACTGCAGCTATTTGCACCACAGAATCAAAGTGGCAGCCCATTTATGGCAGTGTGATGAGGCGGCACGTGATTTTACAACGTAGCTGCGTCACCACGCCGTCCGAGATCTTGGATCAGGCGAACTCAAAATTTGTTGTTATTGCTAAATTAGTTCTTGTCACAGCTTTTTAGACAAGATCTTGAGAAAAGATTGCTTATAAGGATTTGTTCGGATAAGTCATAGTTGTGTGGGTTGACTTTCACCATACGTGCATCTTTATATAGAATGCTGTAACTTTTATAATTGGAATGCACATGACTTAATTTCCCACCATTTGGGGAATGAGTATACTTATTACCATACATTACCTGGACATAAAGAAAATAATAAAAGTATAACAAATCAAAAACATGAATGTTCATAGATAATGGATCATTTCAGTGTCAGAGTTTAAACCTGAAAAACAACAATCCGCTGGGCATATCCATCTTGCCTCTCGTTGCCAAGTATTTTTTCCAGATTGCCTCATCTGGCTAGCAGTTTTACTTTTTCTATGACAAAAAATTTACTTACTCAAATTTCTCATGTCCATGTTCCTGAAAAAAATGTTGTGCTAGCAGATACCTGATGTCCTTGTTTTTTAAAGTTCTCAAATGTTCTGCAATCCTTATTTTGAGCCGTCGAATCGTGCTCCCTATGTACAATTTTTGGCATGTACATAGAATCCCATACAGTAAATGTTTGGAGTTACAATTCATGAATTCTTTGATTTTTAATTCTTTTTCATTTGGCATTGTTATTGTTACCATTTGCTGAAAATTGACATATTGTACATGTGCCGCATTTGTAGTTGCCTTTCAAATTCTGCGAGTTCCACAGTTGTGGTAAGCCTTCCAGTGTTGTTTTGAGTTGGAAATGAGATCGACAAAGTAAGTTCTTTAGATTCTTTGCTTTGCGGTATGCTTAACATTGAGTGTCATTCAAATGTTCAGTTAAATCTGCATCAGTTTTCAATATTGGCCAGTGTTGAGATAAAAACAATTTGAGTTGGTGTGCTTCTGAGTTTTAAGTGGTAATGCATCTGACCTGGTTAGGAGCTTCAGATTTACACTGGATTTCATTTTGCAGTAATTCTGTTATTGTTCTGTGTACAGTTTTTTGGAATGCTTTATCTAAATTGTTGATGCCATTGCCTCTGCTTGGAAATTTTTGCTTTGCTTTTGCTATGTGTTTCTCCAACTCTTTTTGTTGAGTACAGTTCCTTTTTATTCCTAGGAATTCTCCATAAAGAATATTTGCCTTTGTGTGTTGAGGATGGTTGCTTGCGGCATACAAAGTACTGTTGCCAGCTGTGGGCTTCACAAACAGGGTTGAGTGTATAGTATTGTTTTCAATGTAAAGCTCTAGATCCAAAAATTGAATTTTGTTGGTGCTTTCTGGCATCTTAAGTTTAAGGTTGTACTAATTGCTGTTTAGGTATGTATGATATTCCTCCAGATTTTGTTTTGAACCATTCCAAATGACCAAAATGTCTATAAATCTGCCCCAGTAGACTATTCTGTTGTGTTCTGTCAAGAATGGATGTTGCCAGGCGTGTTCAAGTTCATAATGGCC
The DNA here is from genome assembly GCF_040938575.1 of Ambystoma mexicanum. NCBI lineage: Eukaryota > Metazoa > Chordata > Amphibia > Caudata > Ambystomatidae > Ambystoma > Ambystoma mexicanum. The sequence goes on from NC_090936.1 coordinate 876,598,599, forward strand.
CATATATAGGCTAGCGTACACTGGTGCAAATTTAGCCCCCATAGCAGTTCCTTGCTTTTGTTTGAATATTTGATTATTGAACATGAAAATATTGTTTGGTAATGTAAAATTTAACATTTCTACTATCATGAGATTTTGCTGATGGTAGGATCATGTATTTTAACGAGAGGAGCAGCCCTAGAGGCAGAACCTGGGGCTGAAATCAAGAGTGTATCACAAGAGGGGTGGTAGCCACCGATTAGAATTGGAGCATACCATTAATTTTTGTATATATGATAAGATAAGATATGGCATTTGTAACGCGCCTATACACAAGCGTTTCATGTGTATGCTGTTCTGTTCAAGTAGAATTGTCTTGGTGTTAAATAAATAAATCGCCTCTGTCCAAAATGTTTCTTTAAGTATTGAAGTACATTGAACTACAAGACTAGTTGTGAATCAATAACATACTTATTCATGGTATTGTTTGTAAAACTACTACACATGAATTTTATTTCATTTTTTTCAGCAAGTGTAACGCTCACCTGATTCCCGCAGAGGCGCCGGTCTTGACTGGGTGAATGCCGTATCTTCAAAGGTGATGTGTAACACACGGTTGGCTCTTTGGGCTGGATCTCTGTGCGCTGTATGGCTGACTCGAAGAGTAAGATGTCTGCAGATAGAAAATATGGGATTAATGAACTGGGGTTATTGGGTGCCTCTCTCCTCTTCCCTTTCTCTTCTCCTGTAGAACCCCAAAGGTTAACACCCTCACCTTAGGTAAGTGAACGCCGAGCTCTCCATCTGCCTCGGGGCAGGGTGCCGTAACCAGTTTCTTCACTGGATAAGGGTGCAGGCCTCTTGACCTCAGAGGACTGCTGTCCGTCGTTAACTGCACGAACGCTAAGTTTTGGGCACTTCAAATGTCTTAAAAGTCTCTTGTAATGATATCTCTTGTTTTGCAGGGTTCCGGCGATGGCGGATGGCGGGCTGATGAGAGTTGAGGATCGAACCCGCGTGAGGAATAGAAGCGCCTGGAAGCACGTAAGTAAGCGCTTGTAGCCTGCTTCACGATGCGCACTAACTGTCCCTTTTATCTTGCAGGTACAAGTTCGGAGCTTTAGAGAAGCTGAAGGGTGCTGGAATACCCACTGGATTCGGCGTGGGAAGGAGTAATGGCACGTGAGTAATAAAGTTGCCCAATGTCTTTAAACGCACCTTCTTTTGTCTTTCAGATGCGGGATGCAGCGCCGAAGGCCTCCGGAGCGTGCGAAGAGCTGGTAAGCTTTTGTCTTTCAGATGCCGGAATGCAGTGCGAAGACCTCCGGAGCATGCGAAGAGTAGGTAAGCCTTTGTCTTTCAGATGCCGGAATGAAGCGCGAGGCGTTGGTGACAGCCGATGGACCAGGTAAGAGATGCGCTGCCACTGAAGACCGTAGTGCTAACCTGTTCTTTCTTTGTCTTTACAGGTGCTGCTGAAGACTGGATTCCAGGATGGTAAGCCTTTGTTCCCTTAGGCCCAGGATCAGAAGCAGAAGACACAATGAGCGTTCTGCTGCAGAGAATGCAGAATAACGCAAAACAAGATTCATCCATCGGGTGTGGTTTAAATAGCCTCCTGTAGTGCTTAGGTGTCTCCTTCCACAGCCACGCCTAGATAAGAAAAGAGTTCCTGCTTTCCAGAAGAGTTCCAGTGTTCTGAACCTAGGGAGTGGCTCCTGCCGCACCCAACAGGAAAAGTAGTCCCAAACAGAAGAGGATCAGGGGTTCAACTGGCAGGTAAGTAAGCAGCATGGTCTGCTGCAGATAAGTCCACCCAAGCATTATGAGCCCGGCGCTTCCAGCACTGGGACTGGGCATCTTTATGAGCCTGGTGCCACTGGCGCCAGGACAGGGTCCAAAAGGTCCCAATTGGGACTGGCTGGCACTCGGAACCGGGGTTATGGGTCTGCTTCCAAGGGAGTCAGGCAAGTCCTGATCTTTTGGAAGCAGAGATCATGACAGCAAGTTGGCTGTAAGACAATCACGGTAATACATCCCAATTTATCTGAGATAAGAAGCAAACAAAATCAGAGCATGAGTCTCAAATTTGTGTTTAGGCAGAACATTTTCAAGAAAACAGAAAAGACATTACTTCATAATCAGTAGACAGTACAATGTGTTCTAAAATGCAAAAAACACTGAAATGCATTGGTAATTCTCAATACCAGCATAAACAGAAAATCAAATATAATAGTACAGATATATCTGTGCTACATATGTTAGTGGTGCAATGAGAGATGATGTGCGGGGTGCAAGAATCCCTGTCCTTTTTAATTAGGGTAGACCCTGTTGAATATGGTTTCTCTGTGGTTTGGTGATGACCAAACCTTGGTCTACGTCAGGAATATGCTTCCCATGATTGAAAATGGACAGGCTGGTGTAAAGCCCTGTCCGAGGACGTTTCGGCTTCTAGGTGTGGTGCCTTCTTCAGGGCCTCAGGATTGTGTCTCCCTACAAATTATAAACAGAAATGAAAATGGATTCCTTAGTGAGGGCTGTGCCTAGCGGTTGTGTAACAATACATGTTGGGTCTGAAATGGTCGGATGATGATACAGTTTTCAAACAGTGATTGTGGTGTCAATTTGTTTGCTGTGTTGGATACTGGTGTACAAAGATGTTTCATCGAATGTGTCCTCCCAACTGACAGATGTTAACTGCTGTATCACATGCTTGGTGTTCTGTATGAAGGAGGCTAATCCAGATGCGAGCGGTTGAAGGTGCTTCTCAATGAATTCAGATATTGGTTCTGTTAAGGAGCCAATTCCATTAATGATAGGTCCTGTTGATGGCAGATGTGTATAGGTTTTGTGAATTTTTGGGATAGAATATATGGTTCCTATGATCGGATGTTGGGTTTTCATGTAGTTGGACTCATCTTCTGATAATAGTCCAGAGTTTTGCCAATGATTATTCATAATGTGCCATTCTTCAGTTAGGGCGGGCAGTGGATTTTCTGGTAGTTTCTCTTAGCAATTTGTTTCACTCAAGTGTTTGTTTGCCATGGTGATATAGTATTCTGCATTGAGAAGAACTACTTGTCTCCCTTATCTGCTTGTTTTACACTAATTCCTTGATTTTTGCCAAGTTCTTGTAAGGCCACAGATTCCTGATGGGTCAGATTGTATTTTATCGGTTTCTGTTTTGATTTAGACAAATTATTTTCTCAGGTCAGTTGTTACTAATTTATGAAAGCTGTCTATAGCATTTTCCATTGTTAAATGTGGGTTAAACTTCGATTTTATTTTGGGTTGAGGGTTGTTTCTTGTGCCAGACCTAAGTCCATCTGTAAATCTGATGCAAACGTTTGCAGAGTATAAACTTCTGTAGTTTCTTGTAGATTCAATATATTAACTGTATCTTCTGCGATAGATACTGTTAATTCTGATGGTGGTGTTTCTTCCTCTATGGTGCGTTTGTTGATTTTTGAGGAGAAGTATTATCATTCACAGATCAAGGGTTAGTGGGTTCCACTCCAGGGATGTGTGTAGCTCGAGCAATGGTAGTAATCAACGCAATGGCAAGGGAGTCAGTAGTCTGTGGGGTTCCTGTGCTCCTGGACATATTTTTCTATGGTATCAAGGTATTAGTAAAAGCAGTACCTCAAGTTGCGACAAAATGTTGGCGAGTGCCCACAGATTTTATTTTCCGACCCATGGTGCCACCGGAGATGGTGGCAGGGACAATTTAGTCATTAGATCTGCAAGGACTAGTAGTGTGAGACAAAGGAGTAATCCTGATTGGAACAGACCAGGACGGGCGCGAGTGGCACACAGTACTATGTGTAGACCAGACAGTACAATTGAAGGAAATGACTGATGAGTTATTCGAGGACAGTGAGCACAATGGGGAGATCATTTTGGAAATCTGCATCCCCTGTGATATTATGGTGCAGTATAGGAAGGTACAGTGCCCCCTGATGGCAGAGGTTACCCCATATTTATTTTTTGAGGAGGACATGTGATATGTGCCACCACAATATATGGACCGTTAATCCACATGATGTTGGGTTACTGAGAGATGTGACCCCAGTACAGATTACATTGAAGTCAGGTGCCTAGCACAGTCATCCAGTATGTGGATGATCGGCTGGTAGGTAGCAAACATGAACAACAGTGCAGGAGGGATTTTGGTGCATTATTGAATTGCTGACTCACAAAGGGTACAAGGCAGATAAAAAGAAGCTACAATACCATCATCAGGAGGTGCTATACTTGGGACAACTTATTTATGCAAATGGGAAAAAAAACATTACCAGATAGGGCAGCAGCAGTACACGCCACCCATAGGCCCAGTAATGTCAAGGAAATGTAACCAATTTTGGGCTTATGTAATTATTGTAGGGCATGGATGTCATGATGCCTACCTCCAAGGAGCCAGGTCCGACCCAGCAACCCCAGAGGCAGGCATCATTTCCCCCAGGGGAGTGCCAGCGGGCCCAAGCTGGGGCCCTTTGGAAGCAGTCCTGGTGCCTTAGGCGCCAGGCTCATGTTGGACCTCTGTCCTGGCGCCTTAGGCGCCAGGCTCATAAAGCTAGACATGTGTTCAAGTTTTTTAATGTGCACTTACCTGATGCAGACCATGCTGCCACATCCAGGCCCTCTTGAGGCCTGAATAGGAACTACTTTACCTGTGGGACTACTTTCCACCCGGGTGTGGTCGGGGAAGGATACATACCTGATCGGAGGAAGGATACACACTTGGAACATCTTCCAAAGCTATTTAAACCACACCCGATCAGCAACTCACGCTTTGCGTTGTTCTGCTCCTCGCAACTGGACGCTCACCGTGTCAGCTCCTGCATCTGGACTTCAGCCACGCCTGTCAGCATCCTGGGTCACCTGCAAAGGGAGACAAGAGACCTACCAGCTAATCTGCACCACGGAGACATCACCGACGATTCTGAAAGGGAAGACATCATTTTTAAAAGCATTTTGTTACGATCGCTGCAGCGCTGCATTTCACTCACCTTCCCTGGGTTGCTCCATCTTCAGCAGCGATCATCCGGATACACAGCCACTTCCCAGAGCCTAGAGAAAAAGGCAAGAATAAGAGGTGAGAGAAGGAAGGGAATAGGAAAAGCTCAGTTTCCTTCTAAGACTTACCTGTTGGGTCATTCCCATTTCATTTCGGGTCTTGCTGCTTCCAAGCAGGACCCCGGCCCCTATGGGGAAAAAAGACAAAGACATTAGATGAGCGAATGCAAAAACATTACCTGAGCGCTCATCTAGGACTTACCAGATCTTTACTGGAACTGCACGTTTCACTTTGGGTCGGCGCCATACCTCCGGCATTCCGAACCCCGGCCCCTATGGGGAAAAGACATCAACATCAGCGCTTTGTTGCAAGAAGTCTCCAAAGGAATCTTCATTCATCACCTGAAAAAAGACAATGAACATTATTTAAAGCTTGAACTTTTGAACTTGCAACAGAACTTTTACAGCGCCTTACCAGTATAATCAAGCTTACCTGAACTCCCATCCAACCTCAATCCAGTGAAGTAACTGGGTTCAACGCGCCCCTGCGTCAGAAGCAGGATGGAGAGCTCGACCTTTCAGACCCTAAGGTGAGACTTCACGGGGAATCGTGGAAGGGTATCGTGGAGCGTTGGAAGAGAGTGGGAGGCTTGAGCATAACTCAGTCAGTAGGTAATACTCCCTTTTCACACAGGGGAATATTCCTGCGAGCCGGAGAAGCCAGAGTAGAGGGCCCTTCCTGTCCATCTTCAGAGTCCTGCGCTTCACCATCGAAGAAGCATCAGCACTCGAAGCCAGACCTGCGCCTCCGTGGGAATCAGGTGAGCGTTACAGAACGCGAAGCCTACCCACAATTTCCCACCCGGGCGCTATGGAGACTTCCGAGACTGACCAGCTGGCCCAGCTTTTGGGGGACTTACAGGCAGAGGTGCACTCAGCCCGCCAGGAGACTAACGCTCTCAAAAGAGAACTGATCTTATCTAAGGAAAGAACTGATGACCTAGCCAAAAGGTTATTACAGGCCCAGGCAGGGCACACTCCTTTACCTAATTCTGGAGACATTTCCATATCAATGGGTTTGAGTAACCCGGTACAAATTAATCTACCTGGACACATGCCTTTGGCCCCGCCTGAACGTTTTGCGGGGGATCCCAAGAAATATGCCGTCTTTATGAACCAATGTCGTTTACACTTTCTATGCAGACCCGGAGCCTTCCCTAACGACCAGACCAAGGTAGCCTTTATACTATCTTACCTCAGTGGCAGTGCTGCCGATTGGTCTATTCCATTGGTAAATCAGGATGATCCCATTCTCCAGAATTTTCAGGGCTTCCAGGCCAGCATGGAAAGATTGTTCGCTCGACACTCTCAAGGACAGGCCCTTGATAACGAACTGCTATCCTTACGACAAGGTAATCAGGATCTTCTGTCCTACATAGCCACCTTTAACAGACTGGTTGTGGAAACTGGATGGCCAGAAAGCAAAAGGATCACATTGTTTCATCGAGGCCTGCGCGGAGAGCTTAAGGATGTTCTAGCTCAGATAGTAAACCCACCCCAGGTCTGCGCAGACTACATTGACTTGGTGGTTCAACTTGATCACAGACTTCAAAATAGAAAAGCAGATCGGTTCAAGTATGAAAACCGAGCAAAACCCACGCTACCTCCAAGTGTACCGACGTATCTGAACCTATGCAAATCGGTGGTGTTAAAGGACCATTAACGCAGAAAGAACGAGGGAGAAGGCGGCAAATGCAACTTTGTCTGTATTGCGGGACTTCCGGTCACTTTCTTCGAAATTGTCCAGTTAAACCACTTAAGAAGGTGGTTGGAGCTACTGATAATGAATTAGTGACACCTGATTCGGGAAACGAACTAGCCCGGCAAGCGTAGGGGTCCGCTTGCCGAGCTTGAAAACTAACTCTTTGACCTCGCATTTCATCATGCCAATAGTGCTCGTGGACCCAAAACAGCCTCAGCAGTTGCATGCTATAAAAGCATACATCGACAGTGGAGCTATTGGAAATTACATAGACCGTGAATTGGCTTCCAGGATTAAGCTTCCTCTCCGCCCGAAAGTAACCCAAGATGTCATTACTACAGTAGATGGAACCGAAATAGCCTCAGGGCCTGTAACACATTCCACTGTTGAAGTGACACTGTTGGGTCAGGATGGACATCGGGAAGCAATCGTGTTTGATGTGATCAAGGCCCCACAATTTCAAGTAATTTGTGGAATTCCTTGGTTAGAAACACATAATCCCAGAATTGACTGGCGAGCAAAGAAGATAAGTTTTCCTGATTGTGAACCAACTTGTTATCCAAGAAATCCAGCTATGGGTCTAGCCACAGCAACTTCCACCCCTGTACAGCTACCGTCAGAATACCAAGAATTCCAAGACATTTTTCAGAAAGAACAGGCTAACACGTTACCTCCCTATCGGTCTTATGATTGCCAGATTGATCTGGTACCCAATGCTCAACTACCTTGTAGTAGGATTTATGCTCTTACGGAACCTGAGAACCTGCATTTGCGTCAGTATTTAGATCAGTACCTAGCCAATGGTTTTATTCACCCGTCCAAGTCTCCTGTCTCTTCAGCTCTGTTCTTTGTGACAAAAAAAGAAGGCGACCTTAGAACGTGTATAGACTATCGCGCCCTAAATCAAATAACGATTAAGAATCGTTATCCTCTGCCCTTGATCCCTGAGCTTATCGACCAGGTGAAAGACGCTTGTGTGTACACCAAGTTAGATCTCCGAGGAGCTTATCACCTGGTGCGCATAAAAGAAGGCGACGAATGGAAGACTGCATTCCGCACCAAATTTGGGCTCTTCGAATATCAGGTGATGCCCTTCGGTTTGTGCAATGCACCTGCCGCCTTTCAGTACTTTATGAATGATGTTCTTCGGGAACTTATCGATGTCTGCGTCATTGTTTACATTGACGACATCCTGGTGTACTCTTCTTCAGAATCTGATCACAGAAAACATGTTAGGGGAGTTCTTGAGAAACTGCGCCAGCACAGACTATTTGCGAAACTTGAAAAATGCGTTTTTCATACCACAGAAGTTAAGTTTCTCGGATTCATCCTGACACCTCAAGGAGTCCGAATGGACTCGCGAAAGGTGGACGCCATCCTCAAATGGCCATCTCCAAGCTCGGTGAAGGGAGTTCAGAGCATGCTCGGCTTTGCCAATTTCTATCGAAGATTCATCCCGGAATTTTCCCGAACAGTCCAACCCATCACCGCTCTCCTAAAGAAAAACAAACGCTTCGAATGGACTCTTGAGGCCGAACAAGCCTTCCAGGACCTGAAAACCAAATTCACCTCTGCACCTGTATTGAAGCACCCGCACCCAGATCTCCCGTACATAGTGGAAACCGATGCTTCCAGTTCGGCCATGGGAGCTGTCCTGTCGCAAAGAGACCCAAAAACTAACCAACTACACCCAGTGGCCTTTTGGTCCAGAAAATTTTCTCCTCCTGAAATCAACTACGCAATTACCGATAAAGAGTTACTGGCCATCAAATCTGCTTTCAAGGCTTGGCGTCACTACCTTCTCGGGGCAAGACACACCATCACCGTAATTACGGACCACAGAAACTTACAGTATTTAAAGACGGCCAAAGCTCAATCTTCACGACAACTCCGATGGGCTCTATTCTTTGCGGAATTTGATTTTGTAATTACCTATCGCCCTGGCTGCAAGAATGGAAAAGCAGACGCCTTATCCCAGATTGGCATGGAAGAACCTAATTCGAGCTTAGAACCTGTGCCCATCATACCGGAGCAAAGAATCTTAGGCTTAACTTCATTGCAATCTATTGAGGATATCCAAACGCAAGTAAAACAACTTCTAGACTCTTCAACCTTACTGGAATGGAGTCAAAAGGCTCCTCATTACACAGTTAAGGATGACTTACCCTACTTCCAGGAGCGGTTGTTTCTGCCAAGTAAAGAATTGCAAGAACTTGTTATTGCCCATCATCATGAATATTTAATGGAAGGACACCCTGGTATCGCTAAAACGGAGGAACAAATCAAACGCCACTTCTGGTGGCCTTCTTGGAGAAAAGACAAAGTCTTTTGTACTGTCTTGTGGAATTTGCGCCCAAAACAAGGCTCAAAAGAAAAGGCCAGCCGGCCTACTTCAACCCTTGGATATTCCACCGGCACAATGGCACACCCTGTCAATGGACTTTATAACAGATCTGCCTCCTTGTGCTGGTTACAATACAATCCTTGTAATTGTGGACCTATTCTCCAAAATGGCCCACTTTATCCCTTTAAAGGGTTTGCCTTCAGCTTCCACCTTGGCCAAGGAATTCCTGGAGAATATAGTTCGCATACATGGTTTCCCTTCCGTTTTAGTCTCGGATCGTGGAAGTCAATTTATCTCACATTTTTGGAAGAAGTGTTGCCAACTAGCACAAATAGATGTGCGGTTATCCACCAGCCACCACCCCCAGACCGACGGACAAACCGAGAGAACCAATCAGACTCTCGAGCAATATCTTCGGTGCATGTTACACCAATCCGAGTTAAATTGGAAAGACATCCTTTGGATCGCAGAATATGCATACAACAATTCAGTGCATTCTGGAACCGGACAAACCCCCTTTTATACTTTGTATGGTCACCATCCTCGGACCTCTGATCTAGATCCACCTCTGACCCTGGAAAAATGCCCGCAGTAAATCATCTGCATTCCACAATAACCCGAGCCTTCAAAGAAGCTGCAACTCATTTACAACAAGCCAAGAAAAAGTATAAAGAAAACGCTGATTTGCACCAAAGTAAAACTCCTCCTTACCAAGTAGGAGACCAGGTATGGCTAGCAACTAAACATTTACCCCTCAAGGGCCCGCGAACCTTCAATCCCAGATTCATAGGACCTTATCCCATCAAAGCTATAATCAACCCAGTGGCCTTTAAACTGGATCTACCGTCCAACATGCGTATTCATCCAGTTTTTCATGCATCACTTTTGAGGGTTCAACGCACCCCTGCGTCAGAAGCAGGATGGAGAGCTCGTCCTTTCAGACCTTAAGGTGAGACTTCACGGGGGATCGTGGAAGGGTATCGAGGAGGGTTGGAAGGAAGTGGGAGGCTCGAGCATTATTCCGCCAGATTGTAATACTCCCTTTTCACGTACAGGAGGATATTCCTGCGAGCCAGATTAGCCAGAGTAGAGGGGCCCGTCCTATCCATCTTCAGAGCCCTGCGCTTCACCATTGAAGAGGCATCAGCACTCGAAACCAGGCCAGCGCCCCCGTGAGAATCAGGTGAGCGTGACAGAACGCCCTACCTCCAAGGAGCCAGGTCCGACCCAGCAACCCCAGAGGCAGGCATCATTTCCCCCAGGGGAGTGCCAGCGGGCCCAAGCTGGGGCCCTTTGGACGCAGTCCTGGCGCCTTAGGCGCCAGGCTCATGTTGGACCCCTGTCCTGGCGCCTTAGGCGCCAGGCTCATGAAGCTAGACATGTGTTCAAGTGTTTTAATGTGCACTTACCTGATGCAGACCATGCTGCCACATCCAGGCCCTCTTGAGGCCTGAATGGGACTACTTTACCTGTGGGATTACTTTCCACCCGGTTGTGGTCAGGGAAGGATACATACCTGATCGGAGGAAGGATACACACTTGGAACTTCTTCCAAAGCTATTTAAACCACACCCGATCAGCAACTCACGCTTCGCGTAGTTCTGCTCCTCGCAGCTGGACGCTCACCGTGTCAGCTCCTGCATCTGGACTTCAGCCACGCCTGTCAGCATCCTGGGTCATCTGCAAAGGGAGACAAGAGACCTTACCAGCAAAATCTGCACCACGGAGACATCACCGACGATCCTGAAAGGGAAGACATTTTTAAAAGCATTTCGTTACGATCGCTGCAGCACTGCATTTCACTCACCTTTCCTGGGTTCCTCCATCTTCAGCAGCGATCATCCGGATACACAGCCACTTCCCAGAGCCTAGAGAAAACGGCAAGAATAAGAGGTGAGAGAAGGAAGGGAATAGGAAAAGCTCAGTTTCCTTCTAAGACTTACCTGTTGGGTCATTCCCATTTCATTTCGGGTCTTGCTGCTTCCAAGCAGGACCCCGGCCCCTATGGGGAAAAAAGACAGACATTAGATGAGCGAATGCAAAAACATTACCTGAGCGCTCATCTAGGACTTACCAGATCTTTACTGGAACTGCACGTTTCACTTTGGGTCGGCGCCATACCTCCGGCATTCCGAACCCCGGCCCCTATGGGGAAAAGACATCAACATCAGCGCTTTGTTGCAAGAAGTCTCCAAAGGAATCTTCATTCATCATCTGAAAAAAGACAATGAACATTATTATTTAAAGCTTGAACTTTTGAACTTGCAACAGAACTTTTACAGCGCCTTACCAGTATAATCAAGCTTACCTGAACTCCCATCCAACCTCAATCCAGTGAAGTAACTGGGTTCAACGCGCCCCTGCGTCAGAAGCAGGATGGAGAGCTCGACCTTTCAGACCCTAAGGTGAGACTTCACGGGGAATCGTGGAAGGGTATCGTGGAGGGTTGGAAGAGAGTGGGAGGCTTGAGCATAACTCAGTCAGTAGGTAATACTCCCTTTTCACACAGGGGAATATTCCTGCGAGCCGGAGAAGCCAGAGTAGAGGGCCCTTCCTGTCCATCTTCAGAGTCCTGCGCTTCACCATCGAAGAAGCATCAGCACTCTAAGCCAGACCTGCGCCTCCGTGGGAATCAGGTGAGCATTACAATGGATCCTAGGCTATGTAGTCTACACAAGGCTGCTGTTACAAAGTCTCAGGGAAGGACAGATAACTTAAAAGTAAATTGGAATGGACTGACGAAATGAAAAACAATTTGAGGCCTTGAAAGAAGCTATTTGTATGGCCACTGTTTTAGCAACTCCGGATTATATATATGAGTTCTATTTATTGTTCCACTCTGATGAACGGTTCATGCATTGATGGAAGGAGATATACTATATGTTGACAGGTCATCACTAATTGACCAGGAGACGGGATCGGAGGCACACAGGGGTGGCAGTGGCGTGCACTAAAGGGGGGAGAAGAACAAGTTACTTCTTACCTGGTAACGTTCTTTCGACGGGATGTTCCTCCGACGTATTCCTTATCTTTGATAATACGTTTCCAGCTTGCTGGCCTCGGAATTTTTTTCTGTAGAGGGCGCTGCGCGTCGACGTCCGCTGAGTCGATGTCCTTCGACGGCCACCGTATCGGTGCCGACGTCACCAGGCCCATAAACAGCCATGCGCTGCGTCCGTTGCTCAGTTCCGTTTTGTAGCATAAGAAAAGTCATGCCTGAATTGGTTATTGACCTTGAAGGAGCGCAAGCTGCAACCACAAGGGAAGTTATCACTGCGGGGATGGTTGGGAGGGGCGATAAGGAATACGTCGGAGGAACATCCCGTCGAAAGAACGTTACCAGGTAAGAAGTAACTTGTTCTTCGAAGGGATTGTGTCCTCCGACGTATTCCTTATCTTTGATAGACTCCCATAGCAGTGGCATATAATTGGAGGCGGGAGTGAGAGTATTATGTATCCCTTTAGGGATGGACCGAATGTAATACGGCCTTGCCAAATCTGGTCTCTTGAGCAGTGGAGGAATCCAGATTGTAAAATGTTGTGAATGTATATGCGGACGACCATGTGGCAGCCGCACATATGTCCCGGACCGGTACCCCTCTTTGGAGAGCCGAAGAGGCTGCGATACCCCTGGTTGAATGAGCCCTGAGATTTTGGGGTGGCTCTTTCCCTGCTAGTCTATAACATTCCAGGATGGCCAAAATAATCCACCTGGAGATGGTTTGTTTTGTTATGGGTAGTCCCAACTTGTGACCCGAGTATCCTACAAACAGTTGGTCTGCTTGCCTGATCCTAGCCATTCTCCTGATGTAAAAGCTGAGAGCTCGCCTAGGGTCCAGCCTATGTAGCCTTTCCTCCTCTTTCCCCGGATGGGGAGGAGGGTACAACAAAGGCAAGGTAATTTTCTGAGTAATATGAAATTCAGAAACCACCTTTGGGAGGAAATTAGGCTTCACCTGTAGGACAACTTTGTCCTTGTGGAAGATTGTATGTGGGGGTTTACAGGAGATAGCTTGTCGCTCGCTCACCCTCCTAGTAGATGTTAGTGCTACCAATAGGACAGTTTTAAGCGTGAGAAATCTCAGCGCGCAAGAGTGAAGTGGTTCGAATGGAGTGCCCATTAAGAAGTTTAAGACTAAATTTAAGTCCCATAAGGGCACCTGGAATGGTTTTGGAGGGTAAACATTAGTTAGTCCCTTGAGAAATTGTACCAATAGAGGAAGTTTGAAATACAATGGTTCCTCCGCAGCGCGCTTGAAGATAGCAAGCGCTGAGAGATAGCCTTTTACAGTGCCCACTTGAAGGCCTGAGTTTGCCAAGTAGAGTAGAAACGATAACACCATTGGTGTACCATATGAAAAAGGGTCGATATTCTCTTCCCTACACCAGCTGCAAAATTTGTTCCAACGGCAGCAGAATAAAGACTTTGTTGCCGGTCTTCTGGCCGAAAGCAACACCTCCATGACGTCATCAGGGAGATCCCAATCCTTGTACCTCAACCTTTCAGAAGCCAAGCGTGAAGGTTGAGGGTTCTGGTGTCTGGATGTAGAACCTGACCTCCCTTCTGCGAGAGAAGATTCACTTTGAGTGGATGACAGATTGGAGGACAGATGGAAATATCCGGGTACCACGTTCTCCTGGCCCAATCCGGGGCAATTAGGATCATGGTTTTCCGGAATCTTCTCAACCTCCTGATCATTTGAGGAATAACAGGGACTGGAGGGAACGCGTAAAGGAGTAGAAACTCCCAGTCCACTACGAACGCATCTCCTAGAGCTCCTTTCGGGGGAAATTCCCTTGAACAAAACAGATCGCACTTCTTGTTGTTGCTTGTGGCGAACAGATCCACCTGAGGGGTTCCCCAAAGGGTGAAGATCTCTTGAAGGACTTCCTGAGCTTGCTCCCACTCGTGGGAGACTGTGCTCTGCCTGCTCAGAGCGTCCGTTGTCAAGTTCTTCTCTCCGGCTAGGTGGACAGCCGATGGAGAGATTCCTTCTTGGATTGCCCAAAACCAGAGCTACATCGCCTCTCTGCACAGTGGCAGTGATCCTACGCCTCCTCTTTTGTTGAGGTAGTGCATGGCCACGTATTGTCCGTCATTATCAGGACATTTCTCCCCTGTACTGATGGCAGGAAAGCTTTCAGCGCTAGTCTGATTGCTCTCAGCTCTAATAGGTTGATGTGTAGTCTGGACTCCGATGGAGACCAACGACCGCTGTTGGTCAATTCGTTGGCATGGGCTCCACACCCCGTGAGTGAGGCGCCTGTGACTACTGTTATCTCCGGCCATGGTTGCCAAAACAGTTCTCCTTTCAAGATGTTCTCTGGATAGGCCCACCATTGAAGGTCGCAGGCTACCTTGTCCGGAATACGGAGGAGATCTGTCATTCTCCCTGAGAATTGCGACAACTGACTTCTCAGTGCCCACTGAAGAGATCTCATTCTCAGGCAAGCTTTGGCACAAGGAAGATGCAGGATGGCATGAGGCCTAGCAACCTCAAAAAGTCGAAGGCTGGGAGACGTTGGGCATTTTGAAACTTGGTGACCATCTGTAGAATATCTTGAGCCCTCACCTCTGGTGGCGAGACTTTCCCCAGGGAAGTGTCCAGGACCGCTCCAATGAACTGGAGTCTCTGTGATGGTATCATCTGTGACTTCTTCAAATTGAGGGAGAAGCCCAGTCTGTGAAGGAAGTGGCAGACATAATCTAGCTGGGCCTGGGCCTGTTCCGAAGATACAGCGCTGATCAGCCAGTCGTCCAGGTAGGGGTAGACGTGGATCCCTTTCCTCCTTAGAGTCGCCGCCACTACCGACATCAGCTTGGTGAAGACCCTCGTGCAGTGGTCAGCCCAAATGGCAGAACTCGAAATTGATAATGAGAGTCGCCAATTGCGAACCTCAGGTATTTCCTGTGTTTGAGATGGATTGGCACTTGGAAATAAGCATCCTGAAGATCCAGAGATACCAGCCAGTCCTGGAGCTGAAGGGCCTGAAGGATCTGAGAGAGGGTTACCATCTTGAACTTGTCCTTCCTGAGGAACTTGTTCAATTCTCGTAAGTCCAGGATGGGTCTCAGTCCTCCGTCCTTCTTTGGTATGAGAAAGTAGGGGGGAGTACCAGCCCTTGTTCCTGTCCGCTACAGGTAACGGTTCTATGGCACCTTTCTCTAGCAGGTCTATAATTTCCTGCAAGAGGAGCGGATCTGGAACTTTTAGAGAGCTGTTCCCCAGTGGATGACTCTGAGGAATGTGTAGAAAGGGTAGGCAGTAACCTTGGGCAACTGTTTCCAATGCCCAAGCATCTGATGTTATAGCCTGCCATTCCGTCAGATGGTGAGTTAACCTGCCCCCTACAGGTGTATTGTGTGGAAAGGCCTCAGAGTGGTTTGGGGGCGGCTGATGCAGATGCCGAGGGTAAAGAGGCACCTGCTGCTGCTGTGGCCTTAGTACTTTTGACCCGTCCACCTCGGGTGGATCTCCTTTGACCTCTTTGAGCCGGCTGTCCTCTGCCTTTCCCGAATGCGGAATAATAGCGAAAGGACTTTCCTCTTCCAGAGGTTCCTGAGGGGCGAAAAGAAGGTTGGCGGATAGCATCTCCTAAAGATTTTGCTGCTGCTTTAGAAGTCTGTAACTTTTCCAGACTGTCATAAGCCTTTTTCCCGAATAATGAAGAGCCGTCAAAGGGCAGATTCAAAAGTCTGGCCTGTACATCTGGAGCAAAGCCCGACTTTCGCAACCACGCATGCCTGCGGATTGTTGTACTTGCCGCCATTGGCCCTGCTGATACTGTCGGCGGAATCAATGTCAGTTTGAAGTGATTCGCACATGGCATCCTTGCCATCTTTAATAATGTTAAGGAAGGCTTCCTTTTCCTCCCCTTCGGGTATGCAGTCAGCCGCTGATGAAGCACACTCCCATAGTGTGAGACTGAACCTGGCGAGCGTACAGGTGGCGTTGATGGACTTCAACGCCATACTACAGACAGAGAAAACATTCTTCGCCATAGAGTCGTACCTCTTGTCATCTCTATCCTGTGGGACAATAGGGTAAGCGGTCCTACTGCTAGATGAAGTTGTCCCTTGAACCACTAGGCTCTCTGGAGTCGGGTGTTTTGATAAGTATTCAGGGTCAGCAGCCGCTACCCTATACTTGGTTGACAATCTTTTATTGACTGCAGGGATAACTTTGGGAGTTTCCCAATTAGATGCAATTTTCCTTTGTAAGGCTGCATGGAAGGGGACCACTGGGTCCTCCTGTGGGCCTTTGTCTAATATATCTGTTAGGTCATCCTGTTGAAAAACAGGTGAAGGCACAGACCAACCCATACATTCAATAATTCTTGCCATCAGGGTTCTATAGGGTGTTTCGGCATTTTCCCCTGGGTCTGGCTTAACAAATTCCACTTCTGGGGAAGTGTCCAGCCCACTTGCCTCATGTAGTGACTCCTGTAGGTCCTTCAGCCTTCTTTCCTCAGAGGTGAAATCCTCTGCAATAGACAGTGTGGTCCTCTGTAACCCGAATGTTTCCTGGTCAGAATCTTCCCCCTCTTCATAAATTGAAGAAAGTCCAGGGTACTCTGACCTCTGAAATGGAGTAAAACCCAACTCTAAGGCAGAAGGAGCCAAACTCGTAGTTATTAGACGAGAAAACGTTGTTGTCGTCGATGCCCATGTAACAGGCTTCGAAGGCGCCGAAAACGGCGTCGAAAAAACTGGAAGGGGTCTCGAAGAACTCGAGAGGATCGGGATCCTACTCGAGGGCATCGACGACGGTCTTGGCGTCGTGCCGGAGGCCCTTGAAATCACTGTTGGCTGTGGAGTGGCCTTGGTCCTCTCTTTCATCGGCGTCGACGATGGCGTCGAGTCGATCGACTGATGCGTCGAGGAACCCTTCGACAACGGCGTCGATGGTGCCGATCCATGCGTCGAAGGAATCTTCGACGACGGCGTCGAAGATGGTGCCTTCTTACCCGATGGCTCATGGCGGTCTCGGGTGGAATGTTTCACCGGGAGCTGCGACTCGCAGCGTTTTGATTTTTTGGGTTTTTCACCCAGGGTATCACCCTCAGCTGTCTTCGAGGGGGTCGAGGCCGCGTTCTCGAAGACGCTTAACATTTTCTTTCTGAATTCCTCCCACTCAGCTTGAGAACTGTGTTTAGTGGGACAGGAGACCCTTTCTGGGGACACAGAAGACGGCGAGGAATGGGACCTTCGACGTGTCTTTTTTGAGTGTCTTGATCTCAACTAATGGTGGGAGCTACTTCGAGATCTAGAATGGGAATGTTTTCGGCGGCGAGGAGACGAATGCCTCGACTCAGCCGACGAAACTTTCGAGGAGGTTTTGGCTGACTTACCTCTCTCGAGCTTCCCCTTGCGCTCCTTCAAGGCTTTCGCCGTCATGGACATGCAGTCCTCACACTCCGAACAATGGTGCTCGGATCCGAAGCACCATAAGCAGATCCTTTGTGGATCTGTTATTGACATTTTTTTACCACAGTCTCGACATTTCTTGAAGCCGGATCGTGGCATCGTCGGTTCTGATGAAGAAGCCATCGAGAACGATAAGGAATATCCGAGTAGAAATAGTTAGTTTTCCTGACTGAACTGAGCAACGATGTTCCGAGGCCCCACGAAGCGCGGAAAAACGGAACTGAGCAACGGACGCAGCGCGTGGCTATTTATGGGCATGGTGACGTCAGCGCCGATACGGTGGCCGTCGAAGGACATCGACTCGGCGGACGTCGACGCGCAGTGCCCTCTACAGAAAGAATTTCTGAGGCCAGCAAGCTGGAAACGTATTATCAAAGATAAGGAATACGTCGGAGGACACAATCCCTTAGAAATAGTGACCATCCCTGTAAAAAGCAAGACCACGGGGCCATACACAGCATTGCCAATATTACAACTGGACCATTATTACCTGGGGAAATGATCAGCCCCAGGTTTCAAGGTCCTTATGGGGTGGTGGGGTACCCTTACAATTGCCCAAATTAGAGTATACCTTGGAGTAAAGTCCAGAAGATTTTTTACCCTCTTTCGATAACTGGCAGTCTAGCTCGGTACAAGAGCAGGCGCCTTGTCAGGTGTTCACCCAGTCAAAGAGCCCAAAGGTCCTTAAATGTGCGTGTTGAAGAGCTTTTACACCCCTCAGGGCCAGGCCTGGAAGAACCACAAGGTCCCTCGGCGCACACACCAGTAGCTCTAGGAGCCTCAGGCCTGACACCGGTAGAAAGATCTGACTGACCCCTTCCCAGCCGAGGAAACCACTGGAAAGGAGTCCCAGAGCTGGGGTGGTTGAGAAAATAATGGACTTACCTTTTCTTGTGACTGAGACAATTTTCTCACAAAGGCCTTAATATGTTCCGGCGGCGATCTCACAAAGATTTCCCTCCACCAGGTTAACCTGTTCTTTAACGACCACGCTACCCAGGCATCCCATCAGTGATCGACTCCCAGGCACTCCAGACAGAGCGCGTGGGGGTCTGATGCCGCGAAGAAGCCATCGCATGAAGCACACCTGGTAAAGCTTCCCGTAACTTACATGCGCCGAGCAAGGTGACAAACCAGAGGCAGGTGAAGATGGAGAAACCCAAATGAAAAAAGCACGGGTAAGCTGTGCAGAAGCTAAAACCCCACACGCTACAACTAAGTTTAAAGGGGAAGCCCATATTTTCGCTGCCAAAAGGTTCTGGTCCCGTCCCCTACGGAGATGCCCATACAGGATGCAGGAAAAGGGATTGGATGTATGAGTAATTACATTTATACAAGAGTCTCACCTTCTCTAAAATTAACAATATAGTCTTCAACATAAAAACCTCTATTTGATCATACAGGCATCTGCCAAGTCCAAGAGAGTTGGCGTGACCATTCAAGTCAATGGTATACGCACTGAATGAGAGTCCGAATATCTTACTTCTTGAAGATTTTCAGAAATTAGAGGACATGGCGAATCAAAGTATAATAATAAGAAGCAAATCGAGTTCTTTTATTACGCCATCACCAGCCACTCAGGTGATGTGTATGTATGAAGCAATGTGATCTAAATAACTAGAAAATAAATTAGTTGAGTTTGGGCTGAAGGGGGTGCTAGATATAAGAAGATGGGATTTACCCCAGTACTAATCCATTAGCATTACAACTTTACACTTATGAGATACAGTGAAGGATAAGGAAACCTTATGACTATTTGTACAATGCAATATGTGACCACATAAATGTAATGAAAACGTAATGTTGACTAGTCATACAACGTTCTAGGAGAAGGTATTTGGGATACTAAGAAAAACATTCATTAAAACAGCCAGTCGCAATCCTTGTTGCACCAAATAATATATTGAAATGCATGCAACACAGCAACATGTACTCTATGTATTTTGCAATTACAGAGATACTTGACTAACAATTATTTCCTATTGAATTTGTTTGTTTCTTTCTCTTTTTCGTTTTCTTTTTCGTATTGTTCTCAAATTCCTTACTTTCCTCCCTGATCCCCCATCCCAAATCTCGGTTTATATTGTTATTTTTGCTGTTTTATTTGAATAATAACTGTGTATTTCGGTGCCATTGGGGATTGCAAAAATGTGTGTTTCTAATATGATAACAATATGAAGAATTTTGTTTGTTTATTATGGTTTCACACAATATTGAAGATCACAAAAATATTCCATGATTTGAAAAAGGCATAGACATTGCCGAAACATGTGTAATCAGAAAGGGCCACCAATAAACCAATTTTGATCACCAATATATGGCATCTATTGAACTCATTTACACAAAACTGTGTTGCAGCAATAAGGTGTGTTGAAAAATATATACCTCTTTACAAACAAATGGCTTAGGGGAACTCTTAGTCTCTGTTTTTTCAAACACCAATGCGACACTTCTGTATTGTAACTTGAAACTGGTCGCGAGGGTCTCACAGTGATATCACCAAAAAAGTTCCTCCACTCAAGGTTTTGTTGGTGAGATGAACTTCAGTCGCCGCAGTCGATACTGTTTTTTCTTTTTCCATTTTGCTACCTGCCTGATTGCCCAGCTGACCTGAAGAAGGAGCCCAATACAAAAACGCAGCTCCAAGCGGATCGTAGCGGAGTTGTTGGCGAGTTGAACTGCAATCGCTGTTTTTTCTCTTTCCAATTTGCTGCCTGCCTGATTGCCCAACTGACCTGAAGGAGGAGCCCAATACAAAAACGCTGCTCGGAGCAGAGTTGTTGGCGAGTTGAACTGCAGTCGCCGTGGTTTACGCTGGAACTCTTGTGAGGCTGGAGTCTCTTACTCTGAACTGCTAATCTGAAGCAGGCGCCTACAGATGATCTCCCTGCTTGAGTTACGGAGCAGAACCCGGAGGCAGAAATTAAACATGGAATGACTTGCAGGTAACGTTTTTGAACACCCACTTTCGCATATTCAGGAGTGTGTTACCGGAAGTGTGCCTCTCCTGTTTCCCTGGAGTGAGAGATATAGTCCAGCGCAGCCTGTATTTACAACTTCTTATCTTCTGTGGTGATCGCATACTACTACTGACCGGCAAGCATAATCTTGAGCTTTGACTGATTGGCCCTTCTCGTTTTATTGTTTTACCTTCAATGATAGGAACAATCTCTGACAGCCCGTCTTATAATCTATTTTTGAGAGTGGCTCCCTTTTCTGACAGAGTGTCACACATTACACCGTACCGTATACAATTATTCGGCGGGAGAGACCAATTGCTATGAAACCTTCCGGAATTAGACCTATTTCCCTATCCCTCACTTTTGAACATGCCCGGGAAAATGGGTTTGAGATACAACTACAAAAATAAAGTTTCAAACCTTAAAAGCTCTACAAGCTCCGGGGCGCGAAATCGAGCTAAAGGTTCCAATGCAAATGCCTCAAGAGCATGTGCAACTAGCTATCCTTGAGGTAATTCGAGCAAAGAGGGAATAACTGGCACCAATGAGTCATACTTTCTGCCAGACCCAAAATTTTATTCACCTTCATCTGTACCATCTGCACCTTCTCGGCCACTAACTAATGATGAACCACCTTATGAAACTAATAACTCATCCCAGTTTAATACTTCCTTCTCGCCCATTGACAATAACCATTCTTTGCTAGCCTTGTGTTATTCCCTCATGGATTCCATCGCACCCAATGATCTACCACTTCCATTGATACCAGGACTTGTGTGGCAACAAGATCACACAAAGGGGGTGGAGGCCAACGTAGCTACCATGGAGAATGCTGCATTGGAAGTATCAGTGGAAGGGGGACAGAGACGTTCAGCTTCACCTGATATGTGTCCTACTGACCAAGGGGACACTAATGAGTCTACCAGTGGCAACCTTGACAATCACTGTCCGGTTCACACTTAAATAGCTGTACTGCAGTATGCCATGAAGGTGCTACTGAAGCTTTGTGGGATGATTTTGGGAGGGGTTACGCTTTTGACCAGCCGCAGTAGTCCAGATTATGGGGATGATAGAGCCCTAGATAAATTGATTGTTGCAGCGACTCCTATACTTCTGAAAGCCGGACCCACTCCAGTGCCTCCATGAGAAAACGAGCATAGCAGCCAATGCCGATTCTAGTAGGATTGAGGGGCTGGAGCAAACAAAGAAGGGAAAGAAAGTGATGACATTACAGGGCAACAATAATCAACTTGGATCCCACCCAAACACAGCCAAAGGGTAATCCACAGAAGGCCCCCCAAGATGATCCCCTCCACTAAAAAAAAAGCCAAAAAGAGCTGCAGAAAAAAACAAGAAAGTCTCCCGAACCAAAGGCACACTTACTAGATGGGTGCAGAATGATAACCAACAAAGACCCAAGAAAGATAGTGCTAACCAAATTCGGAATCGGGTGTATCCAGCTAGCCCACCCCCGGTTTTTCAGAATAACGAAATGCAACCTCAAATCCTTCGCTGTGGCACCAACATGCAACCTCAACCAATCACCCTTGGAAGGGATGAATACATGATCTCCGATAAAAGCTTGGAGCTCGAAGTAAATAATTTGCCTAGTACCATTACCATCAGGAAAAAAGCTTCTGGCAAACCTAAACTACACCCCCCATCCCCATAAGATGAGCGGATTTCCTCTTTAACCCATAAACTACAACCGCTAAGGATTCTGGACTTCGATTTTGTTGAGCCAATCAAGGACCCTAAGCTCCAATTCAGTAAAATCTACTGTGGTACTGATGAAACTGCTCAAATGATAAGATCTTACAGCACCTGTTATGCAGAGCTAGGCTATGAGTTGGATGTGGTTGAAGAGGTGACTACCATTAAACAGACCCAGCAGTCAGACATTCGAAATCTCAAAGACAAAATGACCACTATTAACAATTCTGGAAATACTCCCAATAACAGCTCTGCATTTTTATTTTATTTTTTATTTTGAATTTTTGCATTTATGGTTTACAAGAAACCTTACACAACATAATAAAAGACAAGAATCGCATATGTAAAAAGTAAAAACATTAAAACATCAAAATAAAGGAAAAAGATATAAACCCCCAGAACAAAACAGATTTACAAAACAAAAAAAAAACAAAACAGATTACACTCTATAGATATCAAAGGATCATACATGGCTTCTTTCATTCTTTATATCCAATTCAAAAGATACAAAACTAAAAAAATTATTCAAGGCCAAAATAAGAGAAACATTGGAACCCCCATAAGTCGGCACCAAAACATATTCATAAACACCTCTGTGGAGCCACCCACTAGCTCCTTGAAACAAAGTCTGCATGTTTGCAAAATATGGACATATAGTAACCTGATGTTTCAAAGTTTCTTAGGTGTCTTCTCTGTCACAGAATCTACAATCAAGATTTTGTCGAGGGTATCTAGTGTAGTCTTTCCAACGTTTTATCCTCTCGACAGTATGAAGCTGATGGAGTCTGAAACGCATTTAAGTAGTGCTTATCTTCTCACACGGAAAGCGTTGTATATAGAGGTATACATTATCTCGAGTGTGTAAACTTTGCATATTCTGCATACATTGCATAAGATGATACACGATCCAATCCGCCTTAAAAAGACGAGACTTGACCGCACCAGGATGCCAATATATCGGGCATACTGAATTGGCTGGTCTCAAATAGCGGTAATGGTCCCCCCAGCTGCAAATTGAGATATGGCCATCTGTTTTTGGAACACTAGAGGTTTTTCCCATCTCATCGAACCTGGGGGTCTATAGATCTGCTAAAGAATGACATTTTTCTTCTTCAGGAAGTATGGCTACTGTCTGAACTTTTGATTGATGGTTTTCAGATCTTCCAAGTTTTGGCAAAGAAAGACCCCCCCGGGATCCCACTTATGGTGGCCTCGTTGTTGGAGTACGAAATCACGAGAGCCACAAAAATACAGACAAAAACTGATAGTCCATATGTTTTGGCGGTCCGTGTGAGAGGAAATGGTGATGTGGGGGATATTAATGTCATAAATGTATACGACCTCCCCAGGCTGGCAGTTACTGATGATGTAGATTTGGTACTGGACATCATTGGCAACATTAAAAATCTAGACAAATCTGCACAAATCTATGCAGGAGGTAACCTGAATGCATGATGCATCTGCTCCCACGCAATGGATGAAACCGATACTGTTAATAGTAGTTTGGTTACTAACCTAGTTGCCAAAGGTAATGACAAAGGTAACTTCTGGGTCGACTCTTTGCATGACTGGGACTGTTTCCTACTGAATGGAAGAGCTAAGGGCGATATCCCAGGAAACAGCACTTGGAGGGTTGAGAGGAAGTAATTTACACTGGACTACATGTTTTGTAATCGGGCTGAAATTTCTTTTATTAGAAAGCTGGAAATAACTCCCATGAATGTCAGCGATCATGCCATGCTCTCCTTACATACAGCAGGGATCAACACTTCCGCTTCAGGGGCCAGTTGGGGAAGTAGAAAGAAATAACGCTGGATGTAGAATTCATTGGACAGGTAGGAGCGTTGAGAGCGTGGGAAGATATTATTCTTTCAAATACCAAAATTGGCTCTCCGCTGTGGCAGATTGAACGGCCGACGGCGTTGAAGCAAAGATGAAAGATTACACCCTATCTCTAGTGGTATATAAAAGCAATCCATCATTGATTTGCAATAACAAAAAATATCGCTTTGATGGGATGATAAAGTAATACAAAAAAACCTTAAACATGAATTAAGATTAGGAAGCAGCACTGCCCGCCTCCTGTAGCATTGGTGGCATCAAAGAAGGCTAAAAACAGATACCGTAGATGGGTGAAGGATTGGTTAGCCTCAGGTAGAACAGCACAGTGGCAATACTCGGTAGCAATTGCGAATAAGGGGGACTCTAGCATGTTTTGGAAACTGCTGAGAGGGTTAAATTCTGATAACCCCCACTTCACCCCCCCCCCAGGAGATTTGTGTAATTGTGGAAACCGAGTGGTCAAATTTTATTAGGAAAAATGTCTATGATCCCACAGTCCCAGGTGCGATATCTACCCTTGTGGATGATAATGTACCTTTAACCTCTCCCGCAGGGAAATTGAGCGTAACAAGTGCTGTACCAATTATGTAACCACGTGAGCCAGGAAGGCCAGATATCCGCATCATGGCGTAGGTCGATCTTGGTCCCTGTCCATAAGAAAGGACCCAGAACTCTCTCCGAGAACTTCAGGCAGCTAGCAATGCGAGACGCAACTGGTAAAATGTCTGCTTCTCTATTGCTGGAAAGACTAGTAACTTGGGTGGAATCTTTGCTTAGTAACTTCCAAATGGGCTTTCAATCTGGCACGGGGACTGCCCAATGTCTATGGTTGCTTGACTTCCTGATCATGACGGCCAAATCTAAAGACCAACCTGGCCTATATGTAGTGATGATTGACTTCAAGGCTGCTTTTGATACCATCAATAAAGGGAAACTTTGGGCAAAAATAGTGATTGGGCTGCCCAAAGGACCTTTGATTGGCCATTACGGGCCTTCATGAGAATACCTCGGTCCAAATCAGGTTAGATAATAAAGGCTTGATTTCGGCCCGATAAGTATCAATCGTGGAGTAAAGCAGGGCTGTTCCCTTGCCCCAGTTCTTTTCAATATCTACCTCTCAGAGCTTCACAGGGCATTACAAGCTGCCAAGCTGCATACATCTGCCCGCCAAAGATCAAGGGGGTCAGCGTGTGCTGTTTATCTTATGCTGAGGACCTTATCTTTAACCATACCATCTCCGGACTTAAAAGAGCGATGGGTGTATTGCTAAAATACGCCTAGAAAACAACAGGGAAAGCTTATACAGCTAAGGTGCTTGGTGCACCGTATTCATCCTTTAACCGTTAACAAGGTAACGTCTGGTAACACAACAAAAGCGGTTTTATAGGAAGGTAGGTATTCAAGGTGCATCAAAGGATTGCAAAACAAATGAATCAATTAGAGTGCTCACACTCAACACACATGAAAAGGGGGGAGGACCACCCGACTCAGCGTACCTGACCCTTAGGAAGAACACCCTGAACCTGGCGGGGGTGCCTGTCCCTGGGTGGCGTGTGGTGTATCGCCTACTAAAAAGATATAGAGGAGAGTACTATCCCTCAACCTTCTATACTAATGGCAATGTCTGGAAACAGACACGGGTCGTCCAACAAAAACATTTAAAACAGTGGTAGACTCCAGAGGGTTAAGCAGCATGCAACAAGGCAATGAATTGGGTCTTGAGGCTGCTTGATCTTAAACGTGGATCCAACCTGTGAATCAGGTCAACTACTTATATTCCATCCAGAGTGTGCAACTTTAATGATACCCGTAGGTCACTGTGGTTGGGGTATGTAAGAGTACTGGTGGAGTGACCACTGGTGGATAAGTAAAATGACCAGCCAGGGGGCTGGGGGGCTAGAAAAGGCTCTTATAAAAATGTGTGGCTCACCCACTGGTAATGAGTGTGCTACAGAGGATAGTTATTAGAGGATTGTGTCTCTTTAGTAGGTGTATAAGAGATCAAGCGTTGGTCATGAGAGCCCTCATGACCGAAAGGGGTCGACCGGTTTCAATGGCGTAGGAGATTCAGGCCATCTTCTTCAGGACCATGATTTAGAATGCAAACGAGTTTGCCAAGTGTTCAGTGAGGTGCTGAACAGGAATGAAGATACTGGTGTCTCCTGGAGGGAGACAAAAGAGGGGGGGGGGGGGAGAGAAATGGAGAGCAATCAATGAGGGGGGAAACAGAAAATAGGAAGGGGGGTGTTTGGGGGCACCAGGGAGTTGGTGCAAAGCGCTAAAGGGTGGTGCTTTTAACCTGCCTTGAATGGAGCATGTGGGAGCAAGGCCATTCATTGGTCAAAAGTTACAGGAGTAGTGAGGGTGCCTGTGCACCAGTGGTTGAACTCGTCGCCAAAGGGTGGGGGAGAGGAAGGGGGTGCCAGACAAAGTCTCTAAAGGTGACTGGTGGGCTGCTGCCAGGGAGTGAGAGGCGCTGATGTGCACTAAATAGGATGGAAATTGTGCACTACAGGGTGGAGATGGTGAGCCCCTAGTTCGTAAGCAAGTTGGGTGAAGGGGGGAACCAGCTCCCAGTTAGGTGCAAGAGGGGAGCCTGAGGGGTGGGGAGGCAGGCTGAACATACCTCTAAACCAGCATGCTAGCTGGAATGTAAACGGTGAATCTGGCTTACTCAAATTTCCGAGCTGCAGGTAAAAAGTATACCTGTGGGGAGTGAACAAACCATATCAGGTATAATAGTCTGTGCTGGGCACATGACAGAATTAGCATGATGAAAAGGCCTTAGTGCCTAAGTGTCGTCTGTACCTGTGAAGGGGGCAGCTGCTCTCCTCCGTGTTGTCTGGGAGCTGTATCGAGCTTGTACAGCTCAAGACTGCTGGTTTGTTGGGGTAAGGCCCAATGCCTATAAAAACAACGAGCAACGCGCTCGCGCAGGCGTCTGCGTGCCGACGCTGGCTCCCTGTGAGCCTCGAGCGTCGGGAGGCAATGAGAAAAGCTCGAGCGCCTCTAGAAACAAAGGCTGAGCGCACTCGAGTTCGAAAAGGGTCAGGCACCGCACTGGGTCTGATCCCTAGTGAAAGAGACTGGGTCTGGAGGGAAAGAGTGCAGGGAGGGGGGGAAGGGAGCGGGAGGGGGCGGGGAGGAAGGGAGCGGGGGGGGGCAGGGGGGGAGGGTGAATATACAAAGGAATATTTATAATAAAAAAATTAATTTGAGAAAAAATAAATAATAAATGAAAAATAAAAAGTACAATGAATGTAGAGATAAATGTGAAAATAAATGTAAAAAACTGACAATTGACAAGCGGAGAAAAAGCGGTGGCAAGTAGTTAGTGGGGTACAAGGGGGATCCTTTGATGCACCTTGAATACCTAGCTTGCTAAAATACGCATCAGAGCATGACCTCCGGTTGAACTTCGATAAGACTAAGCTAATGCACTTCTCATATAAACCAGTGACGATTCCCACTTTGTCTATCAGTGGAAAAATCATAGAGCGAGTGCATAGCTGCAAGTACCTGGGTGTGGAATTCAACACAAAGTCTGACTACGTAGAGCTGAGGGAAGCAAGAAAGCGCAAGGCTATTTCTAAACTAAATATGATATTCTAAACTAAATATGATATCCCGATGTGTACTATCTGCATTCGGCTTTAGCCTTAAAAGGGTCTTGATGCTTTATGAACAATGCTTTAGCGTCTCACCGCTCTACAGCCTGGAGGCACTTAGCATGAAAGATCTAACATGGCAGAAAGCCTTGGAGGGAATATTTTAGTGAAAAATGCTAGTGCTCGGGCCTAATGTCCCAATGAAAATTATACGCCTTGAGCTAGGCCTCGCCTCACTTTCTTCTATGGTAATCAAAAAGTGCGGTCCATTGTACCTTAAGTCCTGTAAGCTCCCTGATTCTCCTCCGTTGAATTTATTGGGCAGATTATCACCTTTGACAAAACCGATAACACTAGCGTCTCTGGTACTTGGTGATCTTACCAATACGGGTTGGAAGGCTGCAATGGAAGGAAATCTGCATGTTTTGACTAGGAAAGCAGCCTGTAAGATAGACCAATCGGACAGGTGCAAAAAGTACAAACATTTAGCTACACTAACTAGCTACCATAGTCTAATGGAACAACTGGTACACAGCTACAAAGCACCCCAGGGATACTTGCTGCTGTGCCCTTCTCCAGAACTATGCAGATTTCTGCCCCTTCTGAGAATTGGAAAGTTGCCGGTACTTGCGATCCTCAGTCCGGAGCAGGGTATTCTAAAGGAGGCGAGGCTCTGCCGTTCCTGTGGGCTTGGGAACCATTTGGAGTTTGCCAAGCACGTATTAACGGAGTGCAGGGAACATGGTCCACTTTATGTGAGTAGGTTGGGGGCTTTTGTCTCTGATCCCAACAGTATTAAATCAGAGGCATTTTGGTGTCACTGCCTGAATTCAGGCTACAAATCAATGCACTTTGCACTTTTTAGCATCTGGAAGGGACTCTTAAAACATGTTAAAGTAGGGACCTGTGTTAATGATATTAAATAATGATGCAGTCACAGCTCATGATATATCTGTTTAGTATGAGCTTGAAAGTTAGTATTAATTTTATGAAAGTATTACAAATGTATATTATGCATTTTATGAAGCTTATGAACTTTATGATGTCTATTATATCACTGTCACTTAGTGCAATGAATTCTTGAAATCAAACTAAGCTCGATTTTCTTTTTTTAAAACCTTTATTTGTTCAGCTTGATGACACAACAGAGCACAGGCAGAGGCCCAATCAGGGAAGGCATTGACAATTACAGTTCATATGGTTAAATCAAAACATTGTACTTGGCCATACCGTTAGGAACTTGGGGGTGATACTGTTCAAGAAAGGAGATCTGAGACATCGAGAGTTCAAGCGGTGGTGCAAACAGGAGAAGGGGGAGCCAGGGATGCAGGATCAGAGTCTGTATCTGTGGGTGCCATGTAAGAGCGAAACCTCGTCCAAATATTCCTGGGCCTAGAGTGTAGCGGTTGTTGATTAGACCAGGCCTCTTCTGTGTCTGATGCCCAGGTTACTGCCCTAAGCCATTGCAAGTGTGAGGGTGGGCCAGGGTGAAGCCAGCATTGTAAGATGCAAGTTACAGCCAGTAGCATACATAAGCCGGCCAGTTTTTTGGAATTCCGACCCGGATCTGGGAAGTCGTGGAAGAGACACAACAATGGGGACGGGGCGATTGTACAGTCCGGAATGGCAGCCACTGTAGCACACACTTCCTCCCAGAACTGTACCAATTTAGGACAAGACCAAATCATATGCATATATGTGGCGCACTCAGTTCTGCACCTAGGGCACCTGGGGGGATAGTCCTTCGACATATGGTGTAACCGAATTGGGGTAAGGTGGTATCTGTGCAGGACCTTAAACTGGATCAACTTGAACTGGGAGTTAAAGGACACTCTATGGGTGCGTGCACACATGAGTTCCCAGCGTTCGTCGGTCATTTCTACGTCCAGGTCCTCTGCCCATTTGCGTTTCAATTTATCAAAGGGGGGGTGGTTCTAGTTTGCAACAATGTGTAAAGTCTGGATACCTTTCCCTTAGAGGAGTTGAAGCTGCATAGTTCTGCGACAATTGGGTCATCTGGGGGTATCGTGGGGAAATCAGGATCTTTGACTTTCAGAACTTTTCGGAGTGACGAGTATTGGAGCCACGCAGATGGTTTCTGCCTGAGGATGGGTGGCAGATCCGGCCACTCTATGAAATTGGCACTTTCAAAGAAGTCTCAAATTGCTCCATAGCCTGCTACGGCCCACCTGTGTATAATGGATGGTGATACGCGTGGGACCCCTGGGAAGAAGTTCCATAGTGGTAAATCGCCATGGAATGGGTGCAGGATACCCAATAGCATCCAGATTTTCCATAAAGCAATAGATATACTGACAACAGGATCCATTGATTCCAATACGGCCGGCAGGGGGGAAAGAATCAAGGAGCGAACATCACAGTCACTGACTGCCATACGCTCCAGTCTGACGTGTGGAGGGTGATCCTGTGTGTTAAACCAGTGCGAGGCGAATTGGGCCTGCACTACCAGCCAGTATGTGAGGAAGTCGGGGGCGTTAAATCTGCCACCCTCCATGGGGGTGGTCAGTGTTTTAAGTTTTAGCCGAACCGCCCCGGAGTGCCAAAAAAAGGTGTTTACAGCCCGGATTAACGCTTCAAAAAAGCTGCCTCCTGGCCAAAGGGGTAAATTGACAAATGTATACAATAGTTGGGGGGAGTACGACCATCTTTAGAATCCCAATCCGGCCAGCCAGGGAAATTGGAAGACTCGCCCAGCCGGAGGCCTTTTCTGCGAGTTTCGTAAGATACTTCTGATAATTCTCCTCGAATAACGACTCAGGATGGCGAGTTACTTCTATACCGAGGTAAGTAAAATTTGGCTGGGACCAACTGAACCCATAAGATCACGGGGTGGGGAAGGGTGCAATCAGTGAGTGGGAAGAGGGTTGATTTGGAACAGTTTATTTTGAGCCCGGAGATGAGCCCAAAGAGGACCATATCTTCCAGTATCGGGGCTAGGTTGGTAGAGGGGGACTTGATGTATAACAGGGCATCGTCAGCGTATAGAGAGATGATATTCGCCTGGCCTGCCGTTCGTAATCCTTTATGTGCATGGCACTGGCGCATCCTATCCACAAACGGTTCCATGGCTATTGCAAAAATTAAGGGGGAGAAGGAGCAGCCCTGTCTTGTGCCTCTAGTGATTCGGAATGGGGGCGAACATCTGTCCTTGGTGTGGACTCTGGCCTCCGGATTGGAGTAGAGTAGTTGAACCCAAGAACAGAATCTAGGGCAAAATTTACATTTTTCGAGGACCCGCCAAAGGTATTTCCACGACACAGAGTCGAAAGCTATTTGCATGTCTAGTGCAGCAACCACTGCTTGCACGTTAGGACTAATTCTACTGATTATATTAAATAGTCTTCTCAGATTCAGGGAGGTGGTGCGCCCTGGAATAAATCCAGCCTGATCTGGATGAATGATATGCGGCATGAAGGGAGCTAAGCGTGAGGCTAAAAACTTGGCAAAAATGTTAACATCACAGTTGATTAGTGATAAGGGGCGGTATGAGCCGCATTTGGTGGGGGGTTTCCCTGACTTAAGAAGAACCGTTATTATAGCCTCCCAAAGAGAAGAACAAGTTACTTACCAACTGTAATATTCTTTCGATTGGATGTTCCTCCCACGTATTCCTCATCTTAGATATATCCTTACCCTTAGTTTCACCTCGGAAAATGTTTTCTCTCTCCAGCAGAGGGTGCTCCACTCGAGGCGGCAACGTCGATGTCCCTCGGCGGCCTCAGTCGAGCACCGACATCATCCGTTGTATAAAGGCCTCGAACGCGTCGGTTGGCTTCAGTTCTGTTTTTTTCTGTATATCAGAGTCCATGACCATTGTTAAAGGCGTGCCTCTTTTGACCCCAGCCTCAAAAGAAATCAGAGTGTAAACCACGTAAACTCTACTGTGGGGTAGGTTGGGAGGGTCGATGAGGAATACGTGGGAGGGTGGGAGGAACATCCAATCGAAGGAAAGTTACAGTTGGTAAGTAACTTGTTCTTCGTATGGATTGTGTCCTCCAACATATTCCTCATTTTAGATAGACTCCCAAAGCAGTTTTCTATTGGAGGCGGGGGCACAGATATCTTTTTAGTCATGTACTGAATGCAGCACAGATTTGGCAAATAGACCTCCTTGAGAGGTAGTGGAGTCCAAAGCATAATGTTTTATGAAAGTATGCATGGATGACCATGTGGCTGCTGCACAAATATCTTGTACAGGGACACCCCTTTTAAGTGCCGTTGAAGTTGCCATGCCCCTAGTTGAATGAGCTCTTAAACCCTCAGGGGGATCTTTCCCAGCTAGCCTATAACACACTGTTATGGCTAGGATTATCCATCTTGATAATGTTTGTTTAGTTACAGGTAGTCATAACTTATGACCAGTGTATCCCACAAACAGTTGGTCACACTGACGTATTTTTGACAATCTTGAGATATAAAAGCTAAGAGCCCTTCTAGGATCTAGCCTATGCAGTCTTTCCTGTTCCTTACTTGTGTGAGGAGGAGGGAAGAACGTAGGTATATTTATTTTCTGTGACAGGTGAAAATCAAACTATTTTTGGCAGAAAAGAGGGCTTGACTAGAAGGACAACTTTATCTTTATGAAAGATGGTGTGAGGAGGACCACTCGAAAGTGCCTGCAACTCACTTACGCTGCGGGCTGATGTAAATGCAATTAGAAGTATAGCTTTTAGAGTAAGAAGCCTTAACAGGCAAGAATGTAAAGGCTCAAAGGGTGCACATGTCAGAAATTTCAGTACCAAATTTAAATCCCACATAGGAACTTGAAAAGGTATTGGTGGAAAAACATTGTTTAAACCTTTTAGAAATTGTATTATTAAAGGTATCTTAAAATACGATTTTTCTTCTGACGAGCGCTTGAAGATAGATAGCGCTGCTACGTATCCTTTTAGCGTCCTAACCTGGAGCCCCAGATTAGCTAAATGTAACAGAAAAGATAATACAATTGGAATATCACATTCAAAGGGATACACATTCTTATCCCTGCACCAGTTACTGAACTTGGTCCAATGACACCGGTACAACGATTTTGTTGCTGGCCTTCTGGCTGAAAGCAAGATCTCCATAACATCATCCAGAAGGTCCCAATCCTTGTATCTCAACCTCTCAGAAGCCATGCGTGAAGGTTGAGTATGTTGACCTCTGGATGGAGAACGTGACCTCCCTCTTGCGAGAGAAGATCCTCTCTTTTTGGAAGACGTATTGGAGGGCAGATGGACATGTCCGGGTATCACGTTCTCCTGGCCCAATCCGGGGCAATTAGGTTCATGGTTTTCCCAAACTTCCTCAACCTCCTGATTATTTGAGGGATCACAGGGACTGGAGGAAACGCGTATAGCAGTGGAAACACCCAGTCCACTACAAATGCGTCTCCTAGAGCTCCTCTCGGGGGAAATTCCCTTGAGCAAAACAGTTCGCATTTCCTGTTGACACTGGTCGCAAACAAATCCACTTGAGGGGTTCCCCAAACGGTGAAAATCTCCAGAAGGACTTCCTGAGCTAACTTCCACTCGTGGGAGACTGTGCTCTGCCTGCTCAGAACGTCCACCGCTATAGTTTGCTCTCTTGCTAGGTGAATGGCAGATAGAGAGATCCCTTCTTGTATTGCCCAGAATCAGAGCTGCATTGCCTCTCTGCACAGTGGTAGTGACCCTACACCACCTCTCTTGTTGAGCTAGTACATGGCCACTGAGTTGTCCGTCATTATCAGGACATTCTTTCCCTGTACAGGTGGCAGGAAGGCCTTCAGTGCTAGTCTGATTGCCCTCAGCTCCAATAGGTTGATATGTAGTTTGGACTCCAATGGAGACCAACGACCGCTGATCGTCAACTCGTTGGTGTGAGCTCCCCATCCCATAAGGGAGGCGTCCATCAATACTGTTATCTCCGGCCATGGTTGCCAAAAAGATTCCCCTCTGAGGATGTGCTGTCTGAAAGTCCACCATTGTAGATCCTGTGCCACCCTGGTTGGAACTTGTAAAAGATCTGACATTTCCCCTGAGAACTAGTACCTTTGAGGCCTGAGAGCCCATTGAAGAGATCTCATTCTCAATCTGGCCTCTAGCACCAGAAAAATGCAGGATGCCATGAGACCGAGCAACCTGAGAAAGTTGAAGGCCGGTACATACTGGGCATTCTGGAATTTTGTTACCATCTGCAGAATGTGGTGAGCTCTCTCTTCGGGAGGCGAGGCTTTGCCCGAACAAGTATCCAAGACTGCTCATATGAACTGGAGTTTCTGTGATGGTATCATGTTTGACTTTTTTAAATTCAGAGAAAACCCTAGTTTGTGAAGGAAGTGGCAAGTCTTGGATAGATGGTCCCGGCTTGTTCTGGGGGACGTGCCCTGATCATCCAGTTGTCCAGATAGGGGTAGACATGAATCCCCCCTCTTCTGAGACTCGCTGCCACTACCGCCATCAACTTGGTGAAAACTCTTGGAGCGGAGGTCAACCCGAATGGCAGAACTCGAAACTGATGGTGAGAATTGCCAATCGCGAACCTCAGGTACTTTCTGGGCTTGAGATGGATTGGCACATGAAAGTAAGCATCCTGAAGGTCCAATGATACCAACCAGTCTTGAATTTGGAGAGCCTGAAGGATCTGAGAAAGAGTGACCACCTTGAACTTGTCCTTCCTGAGGAACTTGTTCAAGTTTCTCCAGTCCAGGATGGGTCTCAGTCCTCCGTCCTTCTTTGGTATGAGAAAGTAGGGGGGGGGGGGGGGGAGTACCAGCCCTTGTTCCTGTCCGCTACAGGTAACGGTTCTATGGCACCTTTCTCTAGCAGGTCTATAATTTCCTGCAAGAGGAGCGGATCTGGAACTTTTAGAGAGCTGTTCCCCGGTGGATGACTGAGGAATGTGTAGAAAGGGTAAGCAGTAACCTTGGGCAACTGTTTCCAATGCCCAAGCATCTGATGTTATAGCCTGCCATTCCGTCAGATGGTGGGTTAACCTGTCCCCTACAGGTGTATTGTGTGGAAAGGCCTCAGAGTGGTTTGGGGGCGGCTGATGCAGATGCCGAGGGTAAAGAGGCACCTGCTGCTGCGGCCTTAGTACTTTTGACCCGTCCACCTCGGGTGGATCTCCTTTGGCCTCTCTGAGCCGGCTGTCCTCTACCTTTCCCGAATGCGGAATAATCGCGAAAGGACTATCCTCTTCCAGAGGTTCCTGAGGGGCGAAAAGAAGGTTGGCGGATAGCAGCTCCTAAAGATTTTGCTGCTGCTTTAGAAGTCTGTAACTTTTCCAGAATGTCATCAACCTTTTTCCCGAATAATGAAGAGCCGTCAAAGGGCAGATTCAAAAGTCTGGCCTGTACATCTGGAGCAAAGCCCGACTTTCGCAACCACGCATGCCTGCGGATTGTTGTACTTGCCGCCATTGGCCCTGCTGATACTGTCGGCGGAATCAATGTCAGTTTGAAGTGATTCGCACATGGCATCCTTGCCATCTTTAATAATGTTAAGGAAGGCTTCCTTTTCCTCCCCTTTGGGTATGCAGTCAGCCGCTGATGAAGCACACTCCCATAGTGTGTGACTGAACCTGGCGAGCGTACAGGTGGCGTTGATGGACTTCAACGCCATACTACAGACAGAGAAAACTTTCTTCGCCATAGAGTCGTACCTCTTGTCATCTCTATCCTGTGGGACAATAGGGTAAGCGGTCCTACTGCTAGATGAAGTTGCCGCTTGAACCACCAGGCTCTCTGGAGTCGGGTGTTTTGATAAGTATTCAGGATCAGCAGCCGCTACCCTATACTTGGTTGACAATCTTTTATTGACTGCAGGGATAACTTCGGGAGTTTCCCAATTAGATGCAATTTTCCTTTGTAAGGCTGCATGGAAGGGGACCACCGGGTCCTCCTGTGGGCCTTTATCTAATATATCTGTTAGGTCATCCTGTTGAAAAACAGGTGAAGGCGCAGACCAACCCATAAATTCAATAATTCTTGCCATCAGGGTTCTATAGGGTGTTTCGGCATGTTCCCCTGGGTCTGGCTTAACAAATTCCACTTCTGGGGAAGTGTCCAGCCCACTTGCCTCGTGTAGTGACTCCTGTAGGTCCTTCAGCCTACTTTCCTCAGAGGTGAAATCCTCTGCAATAGGCAGTGTGGTCCTCTGTAACCTGAATGTTTCCTGGTAGGAATCTTCCCCCTCTTCATAAATTGAAGAAAGTCCAGGGTACTCTGACCTCTGAAATGGAGTAAAACCCAACTCTAAAGGCAGAAGGAGCCAAACTCCTAGTTATTGGACGAGAAAACGTCGATGTCGTCGACGCCTATGTAACAGGCTTCGACGGCGCCGAAAACGGCATCGAAAAAACTGGAAGGGGTCTGGAGGAACTCGAGAGGATCGGGATCCTACTCGAGGGCATCGACGACGGTCTTGGCGTCGTGCCGGAGGCCCTTGAAATCACTGTTGGCTGTGGAGTGGCCTTGGTCCTCTCTTTCATCGGCGTCGACGATGGCGGCGAGTCGATCGACCGATGCGTCGAGGAACCCTTCGACAACAGCGTCGATGGCGCCGATCCGTGCGTCGAAGGAATCTTCGACGTCCAAGATGGTGCCTTCTTACCCGATGGCTCATGGCGCTCTCGGGTGGAATGTTTCGCCGGGTGCTGCGACTCGCGGCGTTTTGATTTTTTTGGGTTTTTCACCCAGGGTATCACCCTCAGCTGTCTTCGAGGGGGTCGAGGCCACATTCTCGAAGACACTTAACATTTTCTTTCTGAATTCCTCCCACTCAGCTTGAGAACTGTGTTTAGTGGGACAGGAGACCCTTTCTGGGGACACAGAAGACGACGAGGAATGGGACCTTCGACGTCTCTTTTTTGAGTGTCTTGATCTCGACGAATGGTGGGAGCTACTTCGAGATCTAGAATGGGAATGTTTTCGACGGCGAGGAGACGAATGCCTCGACTCAGCCGACGAAACCTTCGAGGAGGTTTTGGCTGACTTACCTCTCTCGAGCTTCCCCTTGCGCTCCTTCAAGGCTTTCGCCGTCATGGACATGCAGTCCTCACATTCCGAGCAATGGTGCTCGGATCCCAAGCACCATAAGCAGATCCTTTGTGGATCTGTTATTGACATTTTTTTACCACAGTCTCAACATTTCTTGAAGCCAGATCGTGGCATCGTCGGTTCTGATGAAGAAGCCATCGAGAACGATAAGGAATATCCGAGTAGAAATAGTTAGTTTTCCTGACTGAACTGAGCAACGACGTTCCGAGGCCCCACGAAGCACGGAAAAACGGAACTGAGCAACGGACGCAGCGCATGGCTATTTATGGGCATGGTGACGTCAGTGCCGATACGGTGGCCGTCAAAGGACATCGACTCGGCGGACGTCGACGCGCAGTGCCCTCTACAGAAAAAATTTCCGAGGCCAGCAAGCTGGAAACGTATTATCAAAGATAAGGAATACGTCGGAGGACACAATCCCTTAGAAATAGTGACCATCCCTGTAAAAAGCAAGACCACGGTGCCATACACAGCATTGCCCATATTACAACTGGACCATTATTACCTGGGGAAATGATCAGCCCCAGGTTTCAAGGTCCTTATAGGGTGGTGGGGTACCCTTACAATTGCCCAAATTAGAGTATACCTTGGAGTAAAGTCCAGAAGATTTATTACCCTCTTTCGATAACTGGCAGTCTAGCTCGGTACAAGAGCAGGCGCCTTGTCAGGTGTTCACCCAGTCAAAGAGCCCAAAGGTCCTTAAATGTGTGTGTGGAAGAGCTTTTACGCCCCTCAGGGCCAGGCCTGGAAGAACCACAAGGTCCCTCGGCGCACACACCAGTAGCTCTAGGAGCCTCAGGCCTGACACCGGTAGAAAGATCTGACTGACCCCTTCCCAGCCGAGGAAACCACTGGAAAGGAGTCCCAGAGCTGGGGTGGTTGAGAAAATAATGGACTTACCTTTTCTTGTGACTGAGACAATTTTCTCACAAAGGCCTTAATATGTTCCGGCGGCGATCTCACAAAGATTTCCCTCCAACAGGGTAACCTGTTCTTTAACGACCACGCTACCCAGGCATCCCATCAGTGAACGACTCCCAGGCACTCCAGACAGAGCGCGTGGGGGTCTGATGCTGCGAAGAAGCCATCGCACGAAGCACACCTGGTAAAGCCTCCCGCAACTTACATGCGCCGAGCAAGGTGACGAACCAGAGGCAGGTGAAAATGGAGAAACCCAAATGAAAAAAGCACGGGTAAGCTGTGCAGAAGCTAAAACCCCACACGCTACAACTAAGTTTAAAGGGGAAGCCCATATTTTCGCTGCCAAAAGGTTCTGGTCCCGTCCCCTACTGAGATGCCCATACAGGATGGAGGAAAAGGGATTGGATGTATGAGTAATTACATTTATACAAGAGACTCACCTTCTCTAAAATTAACAATATAGTCTTCAACATAAAAACCTCTCTTTGATCATACAGGCATCTGCCAAGTCCAAGAGAGTTGGCGTGACCATTCAAGTCAATGGTATACGCACTGAATGAGAGTCCGAATATCTTACTTCTTGAAGATTTTCAGAAATTAGAGGACATGGAGAATCAAAGTATAATAATAAGAAGCAAATCGAGTTCTTTTATTACGCCATCACCAGCCACTCAGGCGATGTGTATGTATGAAGCAATGTGATCTAAATAACTAGAAAATAAATTAGTTGAGTTTGGGCTGAAGGGGGTGCTAGATATAAGAAGATGGGATTTACCCAGTACTAATCCATTAGCTTTACAACTTTACACTTATGAGATACAGTGAAGGATAAGGAAACCTTATGAATATTTGTACAATTGTACAATGCAATATGTGACCACATAAATGTAATGAAAACGTAACGTTGACTAGTCATACAACGTTCTAGGAGAAGGTATTTGGGATACTAAGAAAAACATATTCATTAAAACAGCCAGTCGCAATCCTTGTTGCACCAAATAATATATTGAAATGCATGCAACACAGCAACATGTACTCTATGTATTTTGCAATTACAGAGATACTTGACTAACAATTATTTCCTATTGAATTTGTTTGTTTCCTTCTCTTTTTCGTTTTCTTTTTCGTATTGTTCTCAAATCCCTTACTTTCCTCCCTGATCCCCCATCCCAAATCTCGGTTTATATTGTTATTTTTGCTGTTTTATTTGAATAATAACTGTGTATTTCGGTTCACTGGGGATTGCAAAAATGTGTGTTTCTAATATGATAACAATATGAAGAATTTTGTTTGTTTATTATGGTTTCACACAATATTGAAGATCACAAAAATATTCCCTGATTTGAAAAAGGCATAGACATTGCCGAAACATGTGTAATCAGAAAGGGCCACCAATAAAGCTATTTTGATCACCAATATATGGCATCTATTGAACTCATTTACACAAAACTGTGGAGCAGCAATAAGGTGTGTTGAAAAATATATACCTCTTTACAAACAAATGGCTTAGGGGAACTCTTAGTCTCTGTTTTTTCACACACCAATGCGACACTTCTGTATTGTAACTTGAAACTGGTCGCGAGGGTCTCACAGTGATATCACCAAAAAGTTCCTCCACTCAAGGTTTTGTTGGTGAGATGAACTTCAGTCGCCGCAGTCGATACTGTTTTTTCTCTTTCCATTTTGCTGCCTGCCTGATTGCCCAGCTGACCTGAAGAAGGAGCCCAATACAAAAACGCAGCTCCAAGCGGATCGTAGCGGAGTTGTTGGCGAGTTGAACTGCAATCGCTGTTTTTTCTCTTTCCAATTTGCTGCCTACCTGATTGCCCAACTGACCTGAAGGAGGAGCCCAATACAAAAACGCGGCTTGGAGCAGAGTTGTTGGCGAGTTGAACTGCAATCGCTGTTTTTTCTCTTTCCAATTTGCTGCCTGCCTGATTGCCCAACTGACCTGAAGGAGGAGCCCAATACAAAAACGCGGCTTGGAGCAGAGTTGTTGGCGAGTTGAACTGTAGTCGCCGTAGTTTACGCTGGAACTCTTGTGAGGCTGGAGTCTCTTACTCTGAACTGCTAATGTGAAGCAGGCGCCTACAGATGATCTCCCTGCATGAGTTACGGAGCAGAACCCGGAGGCGGAAATTAAACATGGAATGACTTACAGGTACGTTTTTGAACACCCACTTTCGCATATTCAGGAGTGTGTTACCAGAAGTGTGCCTCTCCTGTT
The DNA here is from genome assembly GCF_040938575.1 of Ambystoma mexicanum. Lineage (NCBI taxonomy): Eukaryota > Metazoa > Chordata > Amphibia > Caudata > Ambystomatidae > Ambystoma > Ambystoma mexicanum. Next base: position 876,638,439 of record NC_090936.1, read on the forward strand.
TCCCTGGAGTGAGATATATAGTCCAGCGCAGCCTGTATTTACAACTTCTTATCTTCTGTGGTGATCGCATACTACTACTGACCGGCAAGCATAATCTTGAGCTTTGACTGATTGGCCCTTCTCGTTTTATTGTTTTACCTTCAATGATAGGAACAATCTCTGACAGCCCGCCTTATAATCTATTTTTGAGAGCGGCTCCCTTTTCTGACAGAGTGTCACACATTACACCGTATCGTATACAATTATTCGGCGGGAGAGACCAATTGCTATCAAACCTTCCGGAATTAGACCTATTTCCCTATCCCTCACTTTTGAACATGCCCGGGAAAATGGGTTTGAGATACAACTACAAAAATAAAGTTTCAAACCTTAAAAGCTCTACAAGCACCGGGGCGCGAAATCGAGCTAAAGGTTCCAATGCAAATGCCTCAAGAGCATGTGCAACTAGCTATCCTTGAGGTAATTCGAGCAAAGAAGGAATAACTGGCACCATTGAGTCATACTTTCTGCCAGACCCAAAATTTTATTCACCTTCATCTGTACCATCTGCACCTTCTCGGCCACTAACTAATGATGAACCACCTTATGAAACTAATAACTCATCCCAGTTTAATACTTCCTTCTTGCCCATTGACAATAACCACTCTTTGCTAGCCTTGTGTTATTCCCTCATGGATTCCCTCGCACCCAATGATCTACCACTTCCATTGATACCAGGACTTGTGCGGCAACAAGATCACACAAAGGGGGTGGAGGCCAACGTAGCTACCGTGGAGAATGCTGCATTGGAAGTATCAGTGGAAGGGGGACAGAGACGTTCAGCTTCACCTGATATGTGTCCTACTGACCAAGGGGACACTAATGAGTCTACCAGTGGCAACCTTGACAATCACTGTCCGGTTCACACTTAAATAGCTGTACTGCCGTATGCCATGAAGGTGCTACTGAAGCTTTGTGATATGATTTTGGGAGGAGTTACGCTTTTGACCAGCCACAGTAGTCCAGGTTATGGGGATGATAGAGCCCTAGATAAATTGATTGTTGCAGCGACTCCCTATACTTCTGAAAGCCGCCCCAGTGCCTCCATGAGAAAACGAGCATAGCAGCCAATGCCGATTCTAGTAGGATTGAGGGGGAGGAGGTAATTGAACTACCTAGTGAATCTTCCACCATCTACTTGATCCGCAAACAAAGAAGGGAAAGAAAGTGATGATATTACAGGGCAACAATAATCAACTTGGATCCCACCCAAACACAGCCAAAGGGTAATCCACAGGAGGCCCCCAAGATGATCCCCTCCACTAAAAAAAAGCCAAAAAGAGCTGCAGAAAAAAACAAGAAAGTCTCCCGAACCAAAGGCACACTTACTAGATGGGTGCTGAATGATAACCAACAAAGACCCAAGAAAGATAGTGCTAACCAAATTCGGAATCGGGTGTATCCAGCTAGCCCACCCCCGGTTTTTCAGAATAACGAAATGCAACCTCAAATCCTTCGCTGTGGCACCAACATGCAACCTCAACCAATCACCCTTGGAAGGGATGAATACATGATCTCCGATAAAAGCTTGGAGCTTGAAGTAAATAATTTGCCTAGTACCATTACCATCCAGAAAAAAGCTCCTGGCAAACCTAAACTACACCCCCCCCCCCATAAGATGAGTGGATTTCCTCTCTTTAACCCATAAACTACAACCGCTAAGGATTCTGGACACCAAGGACTTCGATTTTGTTGAGCCAATCAAGGACCCTAAGCTCCAATTCAGTAAAATCTACTGTGGTACTGATGAAACTGCTCAAATGATAAGATCTTACAGCACATGTTATGCAGAGCTAGGCTATGAGTTGGATGTGGTTGAAGAGGTGACTACCATTAAACAGACCCAGCAGTCAGACATTCGAAATCTCAAAGACAAAATGACCACTATTAACAATTCTGGAAATACTCCCAATAACAGCTCTGCATTTTTATTTTATTTTTTATTTTGAATTTTTGCATTTATGGTTTACAAGAAACCTTACACAACATAATAAAAGACAAGAATCACATATGTAAAAAGTAAAAACATTAAAACATCAAAATAAAGGAAAAAGATATAAACCCCCAGAACAAAACAGATTTACAAAACAAAAAAACAAAACAGATTACACTCTATAGATATCAAAGGATCATACATGGCTTCTTTCATTCTTTATATCCAATTCAAAAGATACAAAACTAAAAAAATTATTCAAGGCCAAAATAAGAGAAACATTGGAACCCCCATAAGTCGGCACCAAAACATTCATAAACACCTCTGTGGAGCCACCCACTAGCTCCTTGAAACAAAGTCTGCATGTTTGCAAAATATGGACATATAGTAACCTGATGTTTCAAAGTTTCTTAGGTGTCTTCTCTGTCACAGAATCTACAATCAAGATTTTTTCGAGGGTATCTAGTGTAGTCTTTCCAATGTTTTATCCTCTCGACAGTATGAAGCTGATGGAGTCTGAAACGCATTTAAGTAGTGCTTATCTTCTCACACGGAAAGAGTTGTATATAGAGGTATACATTATCTCGAGTGTGTAAACTTTGCATATTCTGCATACATTGCATAAGATGATACACGATCCATTCCGCCTTAAAAAGACGAGACTTGACCGCACCAGGATGCCAATATATCGGGCATACTGAATTGGCTGGTCTCAAATAGCGGTAATGGTCCCCCCAGCTGCAAATTGAGATATGGCCATCTGTTTTTGGAACACTAGAGGTTTTTCCCATCTCATCGAACCTGGGGGTCTATAGATCTGCTAAAGAATGACATTTTTCTTCTTCAGGAAGTATGGCTACTGTCTGAACTATTGATTGATGGTTTTCAGATCTTCCAAGTTTTGGCAAAGAAAGGCCCCCCCCCGGGTTCCCACTTATGGTAGCCTCGTTGTTGGAGTACGAAATCACTTGAGAGCCACAAAAATACAGACAAAAACTGATAGTCCATATGTTTTGGCGGTCCGTGTGAGAGGAAATGGTGATGTGGGGGATATTAATGTCATAAATGTATACAACCTCCCCAGGCTGGCAGTTACTGATGATGTAGATTTAGTACTGGACATCATTGGCAACATTAAAAATCTAGACAAATCTGCACAAATCTATGTAGGAGGTAACCTGAATGCATGATGCATCGGCTCCCACGCAATGGATGAAACTGATACTGTTAATAGTAGGTTGGTTACTAACCTGGTTGCCAAAGGTAATGACAAAGGTAACTTCTGGGTCGACTCTTTGCATGACTGGGACTGTTTCCTACTGAATGGAAGAGCTAAGGGCGATATCCCAGGAAACAGCACTTGGAGGGTTGAGAGGAAGTCATTTACACTGGACTGTGTGTTTTGTAATCAGGCTGAGATTTCTTTTATTAGAAAGCTGGAAATAACTCCCATGAATGTCAGCGATCATGCCATGCTCTCCTTACATACAGCAGGGATCAACACTTCCGCTTCAGGGGCCAGTTGGGGAACTAGAAAGAAATAACGCTGGATGTAGAATTCATTGGACAGGTAGGAGCGTTGAGAGCGTGGGAAGATATTATTCTTTCGAATACCAAAATTGGCTCTCCGCTGTGGCAGATTTAACGGCCGACGGCGTTGAAGCAAAGATGAAAGATTACACCCTATCTCTAGTGGTATATAAAAGCAATCCATCATTGATTTACAATAACAAAAAATATCGCTTTGATAGGATGATAAAGTAATACAAAAAAACCTTAAACATGAAGATTAGGAAGCAGCACTGCCCGCCTCCTGTAGCATTGGTGGCATCAAAGAAGGCTAAAAAAAGATACCGTAGATGGGTGAAGGATTGGTTAGCCTCAGGTAGAACAGCACAGTGGCAATACTCGGTAGCAATTGCGAATAAGGGGGACTCTAGCATGTTTTGGAAACTGCTGAGAGGGTTCAATTCTGATAACCCCCACTTCACCCCCCCCAGGAGATTTGTGTAATTGGGGAAAACGAGTGGTCAAATTTTATTAGGAAAAATGTCTATGATCGCGCAGTCCCAGGTGTGGTATCTACCCTTGTGGATGATAATGTACCTTTAACCTCTCCCGCAGGGAAATTGAGCGTAACAAGTGCTGTACCAATTATGTAACCACGTGAGCCAGGAAGGCCAGATACCCGCATCATGGCGTAGGTCGATCTTGGTTCCTGTCCATAAGAAAGGACCCAGAACTCTCTCCGAGAACTTCAGGCTGCTAGCAATGCGAGACGCAAATGGTAAAATGTCTGCTTCTCTATTGCTGGAAAGACTAGTAACTTGGGTGGAATCTTTGCTTAGTAACTTCCAAATGGGCTTTCGATCTGGCATGGGGACCGCCCAATGTCTATGGTTGCTTGACTTCCTGATCATGACGGCCAAATCTAAAGACCAACCTGGCCTCTATATAGTGATGATTGACTTCAAGGCTGCTTTTGATACCGTCAATAAAGGGAAACTTTGGGCAAAAATAAAGTGATTGGACTGCCCAAAGGACCTTTGATTGGCCATTACGGGCCTTCATGAGAATACCTCGTTCCAAATCAGATTAGATAATAAAGGCTTGATTTCGGCCCGATAAGTATCAATCGTGGAGTAAAGCAGGGCTGTTCCCTTGCCCAAGTTCTTTTCAATATCTACCTCTCAGAGCTTCACAGAGCATTACAAGCTGCCAAGCTGCATACATCTGCCCGCCAAAGATCAAGGGGGTCAGCGTGTGCTGTTTATCTTATGCTGAGGACCTTATCTTTAACCATACCATCTCCGGACTTAAAAGAGCGATGGGTGTATTTCTAAAATACGCATCAGAGCATGACCTCCGGTTGAACTTCGATAAGACTAAGCTAATGCACTTCTCATATAAACCAGTGACGATTCCCACTTTGTCTATCAGTGGAAAAATCATAGAGCGAGTGCATAGCTGCAAGTACCTGGGTGTGGAATTCACCACAAAGTCCGACTACGTAGAGCTGGGGGAAGCAAGAAAGCGCAAGGCTATTTCTAAACTAAATATCATATTCTAAACTAAATATGATATCCCGATGTGTACTATCTGCATTCGGCTTTAGCCTTAAAAGGGTCTTGATGCTTTATGAACAATGCTTTAGCGTCTCACTGCTCTACAGCCTGGAGGCACTTAGCATGAAAGATCTAACATGGCAGAAAGCCTTGGAGGGAATATTTTAGTGAAAAATGCTAGTGCTCGGGCCTAATGTCCCAATGAAAATTATACGCCTTGAGCTAGGCCTCGCCTCACTTTCATCTATGGTAATCAAAAAGTGCGGTCTATTGTACCTTAAGTCCTGAAAGCTCCCTGATTCTCCTCCGTTGAATTTATTGGGCAGATTATCACCTTTGACAAAACCGATAACACTAGCGTCTCTGGTACTTGGTGATCCTACCAATACGGGCTGGAAGGCTGCAATGGAAGGAAATCTGCATGTTTTGACTAGGAAAGCAGCCTGTAAGATAGACCAATCGGACAGGTGCAAAAAGTACAAACATTTAGCTACACTAACTAGCTACCATAGTCTAATGTAACAACTGGTACACAGCTACAAAGCACCCCAGGGATACTTGCTGCTGTGCCCTTCTCCAGAACTATGCAGATTTCTGCCCCTTCTGAGAATTGGAAAGTTGCCGGTACTTGCGATCCTCAGCCCGGAGCAGGGTATTCCAAAGGAGGCGAGGCTCTGCCGTTCCTGTGGGCTTGGGAACCATTTGGAGTTTGCCGAGCACGTATTAACGGAGTGCAGGGAACATGGTCCACTTTATGTGAGTAGGTTGGGGGCTTTTGTCTCTGATCCCAACAGTATTAAATCAGAGGCATTTTGGTGTCACTGCCTGAATTCAGGCTACAAATCAATGCACTTTGCACTTTTTAGCATCTGGAAGGGACTCTTAAAACATGTTAAAGTAGGGACCTGTGTTAATGATATTAAATAAAGATGCAGTCACAGCTCATGATATATGTGTTTAGTATGAGCTTGAAAGTTAGTATTAATTTTATGAAAGTATTACAAATGTATATTATGCATTTTATGAAGCTTATGAACTTTATGATGTCTATTATATCACTGTCACTTAGTGCAATGAATTCTTGAAATCAAACTAAGCTCGATTTTCTTTTAAAACCTTTATTTGTTCAGCTTGATGACACAACAGAGCACAGGCAGAGGCCCAATCGGGGAAGGCATTGACAATTACAGTTCATACGGTTAAATCAAAACATTGTACTTGGCCATACCGTTAGGAACTTGGGGGGATACCGTTCAAGAAAGGAGATCTGAGACATCGAGAGTTCAAGCGGTGGTGCAAACAGGAGAAGGGGGAGCCAGGGATGCAGGATCAGAGTCTGTATCTGTGGGTGCAATGTAAGAGCGAAACCTCGTCCAAATATTCCTGGGCCTAGAGTGTAGCGGTTGTTGATTAGACCAGGCCTCTTCTGTGTCTGATGCCCAGGTTACCGCCCTAAGCCATTGCAAGTGTGAGGGTGGGCCAGGGTGAAGCCAGCATTGTAAGATGCAACTTACAGCCAGTAGCATACATAAGCCGGCCAGTTTTTTGGAATTCCGACCCGGATCTGGGAAGTCGTGGAAGAAACACAACAATGGGGACGGGGCGATTGTACAGTCCAGAATGGCAGCCACTGTAGCACACACTTCCTCCCAGAACTGTACCAATTTAGGACAAGACCAAATCATATGCATATATGTGGTGCACTCAGTTCTGCACCTAGGGCACCTGGGGGGATAGTCCTTCGACATATGGTGTAACCGGATTGGGGTAAGGTGGTATCTGTGCAGGACCTTAAACTGGATCAACTTGAACCGGGAGTTAAAGGACACTCTATGGGTGCGTGCACACATGAGTTCCCAGCGTTCGTCGGTCATTTCTACGTCCAGGTCTTCTGCCCATTTGCGTTTCAATTTATCAAAGGGGGGGTGGTTCTAGTTTGCAACAATGTGTATAGTCTGGATACCTTTCCCTTAGAGGAGTTGAAGCTGCATAGTTCTGCGACAATTGGGTCATCTGGGGGTATCGTGGGGAAATCAGGATCTTTGACTTTCAGAACTTTTCGGAATGACTAGTATTGGAGCCACGCAGATGGTTTCTGCCTGAGGATGGGTGGGAGATCCGGCCACTCTATGAAATTGGCACTTTCAAAGATGTCTCGAATTGCTCCATAGCCTGCTACGGCCCACCGGTGTATGATGGATGGTGATGCGCGTGGGACCCCTGGGAAGAAGTTCCATAGTGGTAAATCGCCATGGAATGGGTGCAGGATACCCAATAGCATTCAGATTTTCCATAAAGCAATAGATATACTGACAACAGGATCCATTGATTCCAATACGGCCGGCAGGGGGGAAAGAATCAAGGAGCGAACATCACAGTCACTGTCTGCCATACTCTCCAGTCTGACGTGTGGAGGGTGATCCTGTGTGTTAAACCAGTGCGAGGCAAATTGGGCCTGCATTAGCAGCCAGTATGTGAGGAAGTCGGGGGCGTTAAATCTGCCACCCTCCATGGGGGTGGTCAGTGTTTTAAGTTTTAGCCGAACCGCCCCGGAGTGCCCAAAAAAAGGTGTTTACAGCCCGGGTTAACGCTTCAAAAAAGCTGTCTCCTGGCCAAAGGGGTAAATTGACGAATGTATACAATAGTTGGGGGGGGGGGGAGGGGGAGTACGACCATCTTTAGAATCCCAATCCGGCCAGCCAGGGAAATTGGAAGTCTCGCCCAGCGGAGGCCTTTTCTGCGAGTTTCGTAAGATACTTCTGATAATTCTCCTCGAATAACGACTCAGGATGGCGAGTTATATCTATACCGAGGTAAGTAAAATTTGGCTGGGACCAACTGAACCCATAAGATCAGGGGGTGGGGAAGGGTGCAATCAGTGAGTGGGAAGAGGGTTGATGTGGAACAGTTTATTTTGAGCCCGGAGATGAGCCCAAAGAGGACCACATCTTCCAGTATCGGGGCTAGGTTGGTAGAGGGGGACCTGATGTAGAGCAGGGCATCGTCAGCGTATAGAGAGATGATATTCGCCTGGCCTGCCGTTCGTAATCCTTTATGTGCATGGCACTGGCGCATCCTATCCACAAACGGTTCCATGGCTGTTGCAAAAATTAAGGGGGAGAAGGAGCAGCCCTGTCTTGTGCCTCTAGTGATTCGGAATGGGGGCGAACATCTGTCTTTGGAGTGGATTCTGGCCTCTGGATTGGAGTAGAGTAGTTGAACCCAAGAACAGAATCTAGGGCAAAATTTACATTTTTCGAGGACCCGCCAAAGGTATTTCCACGACACAGAGTCGAAAGCTATTTGCATGTCTAGTGCAGCAACCACTGCTTGCACGTTAGGACTAATTCTACGGATTATATTAAATAGTCTTCTCAGATTCAGGGAGGTGGTGCGCCCTGGAATAAATCCAGCCTGATCCGGATGAATGATATGCGGCATGAAGGGGGCTAAGCGTGAGGCTAAAAATTTGGCAAAAATGTTAACATCACAGTTGATTAGTGATAAGGGGCGGTATGAGCCGCATTGGGTGGCGGGTTTTCCTGACTTAAGAAGAACCGTTATTATAGCCTCCCAAAGAGAAGAACAAGTTACTTACCAACTGTAATGTTCTTTCGATTGGATGTTCCTCCCACGTATTCCTCATCTTAGATATATCCTTACCCTTAGTTTCACCTCAGAAAATGTTTTCTCTCTCCAGCAGAGGGCGCTCTACTCGAGGCGGCAATGTCTATGTCCCTCGGCGGCCTCCGTCGAGCACCGACATCATCCGTTGTATAAAGGCCTCGAACACGTCGGTTGGCTTCAGTTCTGTTTTTTCCGTATATGAGAGTCCATGACCATTGTTAAAGGCGTGCCTTTTTTGACCCCAGCCTCTAAAGAAATCAGAGTGTAAACCACGTAAACTCTACTGTGGGGTAGGTTGGGAGGGTCGATGAGGAATACGTGGGAGGAACATCCAATCGAAAGAAAGTTACAGTTGGTAAGTAACTTGTTCTTCGTATGGATTGTGTCCTCCAACGTATTCCTCATTTTAGATAGACTCCCAAAGCAGTTTTCTATTAGAGGCGGGGGCACGGATATCTTTTTAGTCATGTACTGAATGTAGCACAGATTTGGCATTTAGACCTCCTTGAGAGGTAGTGGAGTCCAAAGCATAATGTTTTATGAAAGTATGCATGGATGACCATGTGGCTGCTGGACAAATATCTTATACAGGGACACCCTTTTAAGTGCCGTTGAAGTTGCCATGCCCCTAGTTGAATGAGCTCTTAAACCCTCAGGGGGATCTTTTCCAGCTAGCCTATAACACACTGTTATGGCTAGGATTATCCATCTTGATAATATTTGTTTAGTTACAGGTAGTCCTAACTTACGACCAGTGTATCCCACAAACAGTTGGTCACACTGACGTATTTTTGACAATCTTGAGATATAAAAGCTAAGAGCCCCTTCTAGGATCTAGCCTATGTAGTCTTTCCTCTTCCTTACTTGTGTGAGGAGGAGGGAAGAAGTAGGTATATTTATTTTCTGTGACAGGTGAAAATCAAACTATTTTTGGCAGAAAAGAGGGCTTGACTAGAAGGACAACTTTATCTTTATGAAAGATGGTGCGAGGAGGACCACTCGAAAGTGCCTGCAACTCACTTACGCTGCGGGCTGATGTAAATGCAATTAGAAGTAGAGTTTTTAGAGTAAGAAGCCTGAACGGGCAAGAATGTAAAGGCTCAAAGGGTGCACATGTCAGAAATTTCAGTACCACATTTAAATCCCACATAGGAACTTGAAAAGGTATTGGTGGAAAAACATTGTTTAAACCTTTTAGAAATTGTATTATTAAAGGTATCTTAAAATAAGATTTTTCTTCTGACGAGCGCTTGAAGATAGATAGCGCTGCTACGTATCCTTTTAGCGTCCTAACCTGGAGCCCCAGATTAGCTAAATGTAACAGAAAAGATAATACCATTGGAATATCACATTCAAAGGGATACACATTCTTATCCCTGCACCAGTTACTGAACTTGGTCCAACGACACGGATACAACGATTTTGTTGCTGGCCTTCTGGCCGAAAGCAAGATCTCCATAACATCATCCAGAAGGTCCCAATCCTTGTATCTCAACCTCTCATAAGCCATGCGTGAAGGTTGAGTATGTTGACCTCTGGATGGTGAACGTGACCTCCCTCTTGCGATAGAAGATCTTCTCTTTTTGGAAGACGTATTGGAGGGCAGATGGACATGTCTAGAAGGTCCGGGTATCACGTTCTCCTGGCCCAATCCGGGGCAATTAGGTTCATGGTTTACCCGAACTTCCTCAACCTCCTGATTATTTGAGGGATCACAGGGACTGGAGGAAACACGTATAGCAGTGGAAACACCCAGTCCACTACAAATGCGTCTCCTAGAGCTCCTCTCGGGGGAAATTCCCTTGAGCAAAACAGTTCGCATTTCCTGTTGACACTGGTCGCAAACAGATCCACTTGAGGGGGTCCCCAAACGGTGAAAATCTCCAGAAGGACTTCCTGAGCTAACTTCCACTCGTGGGAGACTGCTCTGCCTGCTCAGAGCGTCCACCGCTATAGTTTGCTCTCCTGCTAGGTGAATGGCAGAGAGATCCCTTCTTGTATTGCCCAGAATCAGAGCTGCATTGCTTCTCTGCACAGTGGTAGTGACCCTACACCACCTCTCTTGTTGAGGTAGTACATGGCCACTGTGTTGTCTGTCATTATCAGGACATTCTTTCCCCGTACAGCTGGCAGGAAGGCCTTCAGTGCTAGTCTGATTGCCCTCAGCTCCAATAGGTTGATATGTAGTTTGGACTCCAATGGAGACCAACGACCGCTCATCGTCAACTCGTTGGTGTGAGCTCCCCATCCCATAAGGGAGGCGTCCATCACTACTGTTATCTCCGGCCATGGTTGCCAAAAAGATTCCCCTCTGAGGATGTGCTGTCTGCAAGTCCACCATTGTAGATCCTGTGCCACCCTGGTTGGAACTTGTAAAAGATCTGACATTTCCCCTAAGAACTAGTACCTTTGAGGCCTGAGAGCCCATTGAAGAGATCTCACTCTCAATCTGGCCTCTAGTACTAGAAAAATGCAGGATGCCATGAGACCGAGCAACCTGAGAAAGTCGAAGGCCGGTAGATACTGGGCATTCTGGAATTTTGTTACCATCTGCAGAATGTGGTGAGCTCTCTCTTCGGGAGGCGAGGCTTTGCCCGAACAAGTATCCAAGACTGCTCCTATGAACTGGAGTTTCTGTGATGGTATCATGTTTGACTTTTTTTAAATTGAGAGAAAACCCTAGTTTGTGAAGGAAGTGGCAAGTCTTGGATAGATGGTCCCGGTCTTGTTCTGGGGGACGTGCCCTGATCATCCAGTCGTCCAGATAGGGGTAGACATGAATCCCCCCTCTTCTGAGACTCGCTGCCACTACCGCCATCAACTTGGTGAAAACTCTTGGAGCGGAGGTCAACCCGAATGGCAGAACTCGAAACTGATAGTGAGAATTGCCAATCGCGAACCTCAGGTACTTTCCGGGCTTGAGATGGATTGGCACATGAAAGTAAGCATCCTGAAGGTCCAATGATACCAACCAGTCTTGAATTTGGAGAGCCTGAAGGATCTGAGAAAGAGTGACCATCTTGAACTTGTCCTTCCTGAGGAACTTGTTTAAGTTTCTCAAGTCCAAGATGGGTCTCAGTCCTCCGTCCTTCTTTTGGAATGAGGAAATATGGGGAATACCAACCCTTGTTCCTTTCCGCTACAGGTACATGTTCTATTGCACCTTTCTGTAGCAAGACCAATTGCTCGAGGCGGCGACGTCGATGTCCCAACGACGGATGACGTTGGTGCTCGACGGAGGCCGCCGAGGGACATCGACGTCGCCGCCTCGAGTGGAGCGCCCTCTGCTCGAGAGAGAAAAAAAATTCAGAGGCGAAACTAAAGGTAAGGATATATCTAAGATGAGGAATACGTGGGAGGACACAATCCATTCGAAGGGGGGGAGACTGCCTAGTTCACAAGCCTCGTCCCACAGGGCCATCAAGTGCAAAATTAGGAGTGATTTATAGCATTTGTAGAATTCTATTGGGAGGCTGTCAGAGCCAGGGGACTTTCCAGATGACAGGGAATCGATAGCCTCCGAGAGTTCCTCAGCAGTAAACGGTCTCTCGAGAGAGCAATTGGTCTCATAGGAGAGGACCGACAGGGGAAGACTGTCTAGATAGGCGTCAATCTCAGCTGAGGGGGTATCCTCAACTTCTGAGTAAAGGGTTTCAGAGAAAAGCCGGAACTCGGTGTTGATATCCTGAGGGAGCGTGGCTAAGGTGCCGTTGGTTCTTTCGATAGCAGGAATGTTGAGGGAGCCAAACTCACGGCGAATGAGTCTGGGCAAGATCCGGCCCGGACGCTCACCCTCCCCGTATTTTCTCGCAAGGTGAGGGTTGACGAGAAACTTCATCTCGCGATCCGCATGGGCTCGGAATGTATCAAGCTCCTTACCCAAGGACGCTAGGGTCTCGGGGGAATGACGGAGGGCATATTGAGACTCAAGGGAAGCGAGGGCCGATTCGTTTTTTTCGGATGTCCCCTCGGATCACTCAGAATACCGCTTTCTTTAGAGAGGGCAATACCCCTAATGTATGCTTTGAATGTCTCCCACTGTAACGCTCACCTGATTCCCACAGAGGCGCCGGTCTTGACTGGGTGAATGCCGTATCTTCAAAGGTGATGTGTAACACACGGTTGGCTCTTTGGGCTGGACCTCTGTGCACTGTATGTCTGACTCGAAGAGTAAGATGTCTGCAGATAGAAAATATGGGATTAATGAACTGGGGTTATTGGGTGCCTCTCTCCTCTTCCCTTTCTCTTCTCCTGTAGAACCCCAAAGGTTAACGCCCTCACCTTAGGTAAGTGAACGCCGAGCTCTCCATCTGCCTCGGGGCAGGGTGCCGTAACCAGTTTCTTCACTGGATAAGGGTGCAGGCCTCTTGACCTCAGAGGACTGCTGTCCGCCGTTAACTGCATGAACTGTTAGTTCTGGGCACTTCAAATGTCTTAAAAGCCTTTTGTAATGATATCTCTTGTTTTGCAGGGTTCCGGCGATGGCGGATTGTGGGCTGATGAGAGTTGAGGATGGAACCCGCGTGAGGAATAGAAGCGCCTGGAAGCACGTAAGTAAGCGCTTGTAGCCTGCTTCACGATGCGCACTAACTGTCCCTTTTATCTTGCAGGTACAAGTTCGGAGCTTTAGAGAAGCTGAAGGGTGCTGGAATACCCACTGGATTCGGCGTGGGAAGGAGTAATGGCACGTGAGTAATAAAGTTGCCCAATGTCTTTAAACGCACCTTCTTTTGTCTTTCAGATGCGGGATGCAGCGCCGAAGGCCTCCGGAGCGTGCGAAGAGCTGGTAAGCTTTTGTCTTTCAGATGCCGGAATGCAGTGCGAAGACCTCCGGAGCATGCGAAGAGTAGGTAAGCCTTTGTCTTTCAGATGCCGGAATGCAGCGCGAGGCGTTGGTGACAGCCGATGGACCAGGTAAGAGATGCGCTGCCACTGAAGACCGTAGTGCTAACCTGTTCTTTCTTTGTCTTTACAGGTGCTGCTGAAGACTGGATTCCAGGATGGTAAGCCTTTGTTCCCTTAGGCCCAGGATCAGAAGCAGAAGATACAATGAGCGTTCTGCTGCAGAGAATGCAGAATAACGCAAAGCAAGATTCATCCATCGGGTGTGGTTTAAATAGCCTCCTGTAGTGCTTAGGTGTCTCCTTCCACAGCCTCACCTAGGTGAGAAAAGAGTTCCTGCTTTCCAGAAGAGTTCCAGTGTTCTGAACCTAGGGAGTGGCTCCTGCCCCACCCAACAGGAAAAGTAGTCCCAAACAGAAGAGGATCAGGGGCTCAACTGGCAGGTAAGTAAGCAGCATGGTCTGCTGCAGGTAAGTCCACCCAAGCATTATGAGCCCGGCGCTTCCAGCGCTGGGACTGGGCATCTTTATGAGCCTGGTGCCACTGGCGCCAGGACAGGGTCCAAAAGGTCCCAATTGGGACTGGCTGGCACTCGGAACCGGGGTTATGGGTCTGCTTCCAAGGGAGTCGGGCAAGTCCTGATCTTTTGGAAGCAGAGATCATGACACCCACAAACTGGATTGTGTGGAGAACGAGCTAGTATTGAATACGAAGAGGTCTTCAATTGCGTTTTCTAGTTCTGAAGCAAAGGCTGTATCGAGCAGGGAGTTTGGTTTCATTCTCCACCCCCGAACTCTTTCATTGTCTGAACCCCAAAAGAGAGAAATAGTTATAGGGGAGTAGTCAGAATGGGTTCTGGGCAAAATTAACTGCTGTGAGACGTTCCTTACCAATATATCCGAGATCAACCACCTGTCAATTCTAGAGTGTGAGTCATGTACTGACGAGTAAAAAGAGTATGTTTGGGCCTCGGGGTTTAACAGTCTCCATATGTCCACAATAGCCAGCCGGGGAAGGGAAGGCAGAGTGGTGTAAGCTGCTCTAGAAAGCTGGCGGGGCCTGGAGCCCGATCTGTCGAGGTCTACATCTAATATTGTATTGAAATCACCCCCCCCCCCCATAGTATCGGTACCATTGGGAAGCTAGCCAAGAGAGGCCAAGTGGAGATAGAATTCTGGGTCATCCAAGTTGGGACCATAGATGTTCAGCAACACCGGTTCTTTATTTTGCAGGAAACTGTGGAGCAGTACATATCTACCCTGAGGGTCTATCTGTGAGGATTTGCAAGTAAATTTGAGGCTTCTGTGAATCAGTGTCATAACCCCCTCTGACTGTGTGGAATAGTTGATGTAATATCTTAGAGGGCCCCATCCCTTGGCAAATTTTTCACAATGCTCGGCCCCTGCGTGCGTTTCTTGGAAAATTAGAACTTTAACCCCGTGGCGTTCAGCATACAATTGTAATTGCCTCATTTTCTTGTGATTACCCAGCCCCTGAACATTCCAGCTCCTGAACATCACATCATCGACACCCATTAGATTAGGGACACTGGATAGATATTAAGCCTTGGTGGGATAGTAACGTAGGGCCTGGGGCCCATGAAAGGGAAGCAACACCCCACTCAATGTATGGCCAACCCGGGATTGTCTCGCAATCCGCCATCCTTGTGATCATCAAGCCTTTGTTAACATAACACCTTCCCCAACCTGCCCCCACCCATATCCCTCCCCCAATCAGAGGAATGACAACCCCATAATCCAATAACCAAATCCAAACCAATGGCATTGACGCCTGGGGGACTGTGCGCTGGCCTGGCGGTGATGCTCCGGACTGAGGGTACATTAAGGATAGTTAAGATGCATTGGAACCAATAACATGAAACAGAGATAGGAACTTATGTCAGGGAGAACAGAACATCTAGAACCAAGAGACAGTTATGAGCACATAGATGACGTATGAGTCTCCTTTGCCCATGGGTTGGGGTACGCCCCACCCCATAGGTGTTCAGACATGTAACCAACGACAATTGGATGATGAGGCCATGAGGATTCAACCAGGGAAGTGCTTGTCTACGAATTTGGAGCCCTCCTCCGGGATCGTGAAGAGGACGACCTGATTAGAGTGTTCAATTCACAACTTGGCAGGATACAGCATGGAATATTTGACCTTCAGGTCCCGGAGTCTTTTTTTAACTGCCAGGAAGGTTTTGCGCTCCTGTTGGACCGCAATTGAAAAATTAGGGTACAGGTGGATCCTGGCGGCTCCTAGTGTAAGCTCCCCCTTGGCCCTCGCAGCCCTGAGAAGGGCATCTCGATCACGAAAGTTCAAGATCCTGGTTATGATGGGACGCGAGGGGGTGGGGGGCGCCAGGTCTGGGTTTCGCCGTTATAGCTTGATGGGCTTTTTCTATTGCAAATTGTGGCGAGAGCCTAGGGGAGCCGAGAAGTGTGAGGAAGGTGCGTTCCAGGAAGTCTTCCATGGGTTCATTAATGCTGTCCTCTGGGATCCCGATTACGCGGAGGTTATTGCGTATATAACTCAATTCGAGATCCTCATTCTTTTTGGACACCTGACGTACACGTCTAGATAGTGAGGAGACCTCCGCTCGGAGAGTACCCAAGTTGCCTTTGGTGACGCCAACCCTCGTCTCAATTTCCGTCACTCGGCTACCGGTTCTCTGAATGTGTGCTTTGATCGAAGATATGGAGCCATTCATATCAACCAACTTGGAGTGCAGAGTGGTGAACCCTTCGCGAATATACGCCATCATTCTCTGTGAGTCTATTACATCAGGGGAAGTCGAGGTGGTGGGCTCGGGGCTAGGGACCTCCTCTGAATGTTTAGATGGCGCCTTAGTGAACATGTTGATAGAACACTGTTTTTTACCCCCAGCACCTTTGGGCCTGACTGTGACTGAAGGCGGCGTGCGTAGCAAAGGGAGGACCGCAGGTGTGAGCATGTGGATGAAGAAGGGTGGTCACAAGGGGCCCCACCGAGTCTGGCTGGCCTGACGGGTTTTGGACTCTTAGTGGTGCGTGGCATCTAGGTTATGTAAAAAATGTGCCCGTACAACACACCACGCCTCCAAGCCTTCTGACAAGTGTACAGGTACGCAGAACAACCAGCAGAGAGAATGCCCAGGGAGAACCAGTTCAGCACTGCGTGGATTTAGGACGAGAGAGCAAGTAGCCAGCTGCAAGCAATGGGAACACCTCGAACCAGGGGCATCATGAATTTAAATGTGCCGTGTGAAGCGCCCCCGAGCGCCGGTGCCCGCCAAGGTGGGGAAAGGACGGCAGGCGGTTGATGGGTCCGAGACTGGTTGCAGTACAGTTAGTGCCTCACAGCCCACCGGTAGCATGCATACACCATTTGTGTGAAAAGGATTCACTGATGAGCGCCCCCCGGGTTCGCAGGGTGAGAGAGCGATATGCGTGGTATGAGTTTCAAGTTCTTTGTCTAAGTCACCCCACATACCACGCTCATGTGGCCGCTCCGTTGAGGACCCCGATACATAGGTACTGTAGATGCGCAAAGGAAGGAGGGGGCTTTGTGGGGCCAGAGACTTATGTCACAATTTCTATCAAGACCGCCCATCTCTGGGGCACTGCTAAAGGACAGGTTCCTCTATTTGAAAAGCAAATCAAGTTAGAGTAAAGTTTAAAAGGATTTCAAGGCTCCTTAGATGGATAGATAGTAGGATGACCACCTACAGTTGTATCCGGTCGTTGATGGCTGTGTAGTGGTGCCCCCTATGGCCCAAGACGCTGGTCCATCGGCTCACCGAACCTGAGCACCAGAAAATACGTTGCCTGGGGGGGCAGGAGAAGCCACAGCTCCTGCTGCGCAAGCGGGCCCGCTGTAGTGCAGGGCAGGCCGCCATGAGGTTTGCAGTGTCACCCGGTGGGGGGGGGGGGGGGGTGAGGGGGAGGCAACCCAGGATGGGATGCTCAATCAGGAAATTAGTTCCGGGCCCCCCACAACCCCAGGGACTCACCGTTGTGCCCAGGTCTCACGCACGGGTGCGCAGCTGTCGGAAGATCCAGAGCGGGTCCAGAGGCGGATTTAACGGTCGTCAGACAAACAAATGACGACCGGGCCCCAGCCCTTCCACACAGCACAGGGCCCTTTCAGCTATGACGTCACTCCAGTTCAGCTCCCTGGACGTGTTCAATCATTCTGGTCAAACTTCTGTTTAGACATATTTAAAGTGCGGTGATTCGCTGCTGCTTCGATGCTTCCTTTTATAGAGGAATGCGTATTGTAGTTGCCGCTCAGCAGTTTTATAGGCCATTGCCTGTCAGCAGGGTTCTGTTTCTCTGAGGCACTATTATAAATGCAGAGGACAGCAGTGAAGCAATCTGTTAGCGGGCTGATTTGCTCAACACGTGTGTGTGTGTGTGTAACGTGAAAGGCCCTTTGAAGCGCTTGGATCGGCCGCGAAGGGCTCTTCTGCTCAAAGCCCTTGCTTTAGAGGCGGCTCGGTTTATCCTGTATAATTCCCATTTTTTAGCTACGGTCCTACTGTAATGGGAACAGATGGAGCTCAGATTGCCCAAGCGCATCCCTTCCCTGAAAGACTTGGGCCCTTTAATGCATGCCCTCGACAAGTGTATTATTTATACACCCCGTTAACTGCTCTAGTTAAGCAATTTATATGGGCATGTTTACAATTAAATGTGCTTTTTTCCTTCGAATATAATTATCCGCACTTATGAAAATGAAATATTGCCCTAGACACCGTTTTTTCCTACTAAAAAAGCATGTTTTTTAAAATAATTCGTATCTCGGTCTTAAGCGCTTTAAAGGTGTAATATATTAGCGCTCACTTGCTCGTGTAATATTTTAACGCCATGTATATTACACGGTCCCCAAATACAAGGCGGCCTTTGGCCACAGACAGCATCGTCGTGCCCCTTTCAAATTACAGTTTGGAATACTTGTTTAAAATACTTCTAAATTAGCCACTTCAAATTACATTTTGTAGTAGTTATTCACAATGCTTTTAAAATAGCGATTTATTTTCTAAGGGCCGGATTTACAAAACATGTTTTCATTGGGACTTTCCAGTGTTAAAAAACGTGTGTAAATCAGGCCCTATGCGTTTCTCTTACAGGGAGCGTTTTTCACGGCCATACTGTATCCCCCCATAGAACTGATGCATAATACTCTGACATTAGAACAATTTCTACCCGCTCACACCCGGAATACCGCCAGACCTAATCCCCACAAAGACATTCAGAAAAAGCTGCAACAGGGTAGCAGAAAGAGCATGTTACTGGACTTATACCGAGCATTGCCGGTTTCCAGTTAGTCAGACCCCTAGGTAACTGTAATAAAGACAACTTCATACAAACATAGCTTTTGTCCCTAAAGTTTGCCATTCTTCACTTGTGACCACAATTAAATCCGCCCACCCAAAGCCCCGCCTCCATGCCCCGCCCACCTAGGGCCCTGTGTCAGGTGCTGCCCACGGGGCCCTTTGCCTTAAATCTGCCACTGAGCGGGTCCCCAGGCCAGCCCCTCGGCGGCAGCACAGCAGAGCCGACCCGCTATGTGTCGGGCGGGTCAAACGTTGCAGGATTCTCAGTGCCAGCAGAGTCAGGGGCAAGGTCCCGCCAGTCCACAGCAATAAGGGCCAGTCTGTCGGGGGTGCTCACTCAACCCCAAAGGCCCAGGAGAACTGGCCACGGGGAGTCTGAAATGACTAGGCAGTAGGCCCCTCCCCCACCACGGGCCGCGAGTCCCCGGCCTCAACGGATGCTCTTCCTGGAAGTGCCCACTGGATCGGGCCGCCGCCTTCCCACGGCCCAAAGCAGCCGCCCAGAGCTCCGGAGCGGGGCCCGCTCACACCGTAGATTTTGGCCGAGATCCAGTACAGGTTCTTAGGCACAAGCCGCTGATGTCTCCTCGACCAGCAATCGCTGCCCAACGCAGTATTCAGCAAGTTTTACGCTGCCCAGGATGGAGTTTGCTATTAAGCGGCCATCCTCTTCAAGCGCAACAGCGCCCTCCCAAACTAAGCTCAATTTTAAGCATTTTAAGTATACTAAGTAAATCTGTGTGATTGTTCTATACTTGAAGAACTCAACCATGTAGTCAAGAACAGTCTATATTGTGTGAATAATATTTGTCTCTTGAGAATTTTCTTGTAAATGTATTATGTTAAAGCTCTTTGAGCTATAATCATAATTAATAATAAATTAAATATAGTCGTATATCTGAGCAGAGAATGTAGAGACCCCCCCAATAACAAAAGAGGAGTTGATTAAATCTCACTCTGCTGTGGTAAGTCAGAATCAGGAGACGGACAACGCATTGTATTTTGTGCTAAAGAACTTATTTTGGTGTAAAAACCCTGGTCTAAACTGATCTCTCTGGTCCCTATGCTAACAGAAATGAAAAAGTCCAAAGAGGTGCACATTAGGATGCTGTATAAAAAGTAAAGCTGTCCTCGGTCTAGAAACCTATCCAGCCTGATCCTCACCCGCCAAAGTTAAGAAAAGTAAATATTCTAGGGTCTCGTGCCCCATTGGCTGGTTTCTGACCCACACAGTTAAGTCAGCTTGTCACCAGGCAATGTCACCGGGGCATCTGCTCACCTTACAGTTCCAACACACATGTTTCCTTAAGGCCTCCACTCCATGGTATAAGGTACAAATGCATTTCTATGGGCCCCTGGGCCTGCTGTTAAATTTTGTATCGAGCAAACTCATTTCAAGTTTTCTTAGGTGGCTGGGCCTCTCCCGGCTTGGAACTCCTTCGGCTACTGTCCCTCCCTGGGGTCTCAGGTTTTACAAACCCTTGTGGACTCTTCACTCTCTCAGCACCACTAGGGATGTTCGTTCTTTCGGCTCCGCTCTGGCTATTTGGGTGCTCAGGCCCTCTTGTGGTTTCTTGTCTCACCCCAGTGTGAGATATTCAGATATACTCAGGATATATGATATATGATGCGTAAGGTCCTCTTTTCTCTGACCCCAGTTTTGGGCATACAGGTTCTTGCCGCTTCCTGAACTGTCTAAACCTCTCTCAAGCAGTTCCAGAAGATGATGGTTGACCCCTGTTTAGGCGGCCACATCTCTTCTCGGTATGGCGGGTGAGATTCTCCAGCTCTTGGCCTGGTTGTAGGGGCAGTGCTCAGTGGGCTTCCTTGCTTTTCCATGCCGTCTGCGTGGGTTGGCTCCCTGGCTCTGCCAGTCTTGGCTATACAGGCTTGCTTGCTGCACTCCAGCTCGCTCTTTTGCTCTACCTAGTGTCCGGTTCATTGATAGTATTGTATTACATATGTTATTTTATTATTGGACTGTTGTTTGTAGTTGTATAATGGGGTTTCGGTGTATACTTTCAAGGGAATGGATTTTATTTCTTGTAATTGCTTGGTGTTATTTGTTGTAATTGCTTGGTCTTATGTGTTTTATGGATTTTGAATCCAAAATAATCTTTTTTTGATTTGATAAGTTGGATTTCACTTGGCCTAAAAATATTGTAAAATATTTGTCTGTCAGAATCCCTCTCAAAGTAAGGGACATGTATAGAATTAATTACCCAGCACTTTACTTAAATTAGGAAAGGAGATGAGCACATTCATTTTGGAAAGGTACACAACCAAGAATCACAATAAAAGCAGTGCTTGCTAAGTTAGATGGTACAGTTATTGGATGCTGTAACATATTACACAGCTATTATATGGCAGCAACGCCACCATTTTTGGGCAGCAGCTGTCATCAAAGCAGCAGAGGGTGATGGACTGTAAAGTCAGTCGGAAATACATGCAGGATCCCGTTTAGTTACCAAATCTTCGGTCTAGATCAGCATGGAAACCAGATAGGTTTTTAGACATGGTATTTGACTGGTACCAGGGTGTGTCTCATTTCAGTGATGTCCCTTTTCCCTCTCCTTACACTCCAATTTATGGCAATCATGGCAAGGAACCAACAGAGGGAATTTTTTGAATTTTAAAGGAGGGGACTGCTGATCTCTCAAGACCCTTTTAATAGATGCAGGATAACATTTTGCCAAACATGCAAAGAGGAGTTTGGAATTCAGGAATAATCGGAAAGGTGGCAATACTTACAACTCGAACATTGGGTCTTGTGGCATGCTGGAGGAGGGAGTCGGACAAAGGGGTGGCATGCTATGAATGCTTCTTTATTAAACAATAAGCAAAAAGGCCTAATTCTCCCTATTCTAAAGGGTATTCCCTACCTAAGGAAAACTCAAGTGCTTGTTGTCAAGGTGGTTGTCCAAATAAAAAGGTCCCGTCCTCTGTCCAAAACTAAAACTCTAGCCCTACCACTATATATTCAAACAACATAAAGAACACAGGGAGAATGACTCGCTTCTCCTGGTTTACTGGTATCCACCTTGGGGATTGTTTTTAAAGGTCTTAGTTAAGAGTTCATGTTCCACAAAGATACAAAATACCAGGAGGAGAACTCCCTCCTCCTGGTCCAATAATTAAGTGTCTTTGATAATATCTGTGGCAACCTTTGCCCTAGGATCCGAAACAACAAAACTGTTTCGGGAGGCCAAAAGAATGTCTCCCTTCTCGTGATTCATTTGTTTCTATTGAGCTTTGTACTTCTCTCCAGGCTTTCTCCAGAGTTGATTTTAGTGTTCCCGCTTCACTTTGTTTGCTGTATCCATAAGCATTGCTGTGAAGGAGACTACTCCCGAGTCATTGGTCAGCTTTCATTGGTCAGCTTTCCAACTATTACTGAAGCAAGGGAAATCACTCCCAATGCTTTGGCCAACTTTAGAACAGCTACTGAGACGAGGGAGATCACTTCATTTGCTTGGATCAGCATAGCAAGGATTACTGAAACGAGGGAGAACTCCTGAGGCTTGGATTGGATCAGCTTTGCAAGAATTACTGACACGAGGGAGATCACTCCCGATGCACTTCTCACTGACAATGACACTCTTGACACTTCTCCACCAACCATTGTGATGAGGGAGATTCCTCCTGATGCTTTCATTATCCACCCTCATGCCCCCAACTAGGGTGGTTCCTGTTAACTCTTTCTTCCTGGGACCACAATGCCTGTTCATCCTGGGACATTGGGGCTGCTCTTCTGCTTTCAGTGTTTGTTACTGCTCTTTTCTCGCTACTCTCTACCCGCTTAGGTTCTGCATGGCCTCTGGTTCAGTAGTATCTGCGTTGAAAAGGGACCTACCGGTTCACCTCACGGAGGTCACGCCACCATTCATCGGATTAGCACTTCGGCATTGGTCAGGCCTTCTAGCTCCTGAGGCTATCTCCGACCTGTCAGCCACTTCCTCTCGACTGAGGACTTGCTTCTCCATCTTGCGACTTAGTGGCTGGGTTTGAAGCGGGCAGGTGCGTCTTCTATGCGGGCTTCTCTCTTTCCTTTCAGGCAGTCCTTTGTCTGTTTTTATGGTCAGTAGCTGGATCCTCCGCAGCGCAATGCTAAAGTCCCTTGTCTGTATCGATGATGCACTCTTCAGGCCTCCTCGGGGCTGCCTCTTCTCAATACTTTGGAAGGCACAATGAACAGTTACTTACCTGTAAATGTTGTTCTCCAGCATGGGTCTGGCATGGATTCACATGCTCATGAATATTCCCAGTCAGGTTGGGAATCACCCGTAAAGAAAAAATCAGTTTCATTTCTGAACAGTCTTTCTCCTAACAACAAATCACTGAGTTCTGGGTCATACGGCCCCCAGCCAATGACTGCCCTCTACCTAAGCCCCTCCTCTGGCAGCCATCTGCAGATTTGGTAGCACGTAAAATGGCAGTATGACCAAGAGAAGAGCCGCAGAGGGTAGGCGGGAGGGTTTGCATGTGAATCCATGACAGACCCACGCTGGAGAACAACAGTTACAGGTAAGTAACTTGTTCCTTTTCTAGCACGGGGTCTGGCATGGACTCGCATGCTCATGAATAAAGAATACATAGCAGTACACACATGCACAACCACGGGAGGTGGCAAGGCTCAACATAAGCATCTCTTACCTCCTCACCAGGCTCACCTTCAAGCGAACAGGTTGCGCAGCACTGCTTGGCCGACTCTAGACTCCTACCTGGAATCCCTGTCGACGCAGTAGAACTTCGTAAAGGTGTGCGTCGACCTCCACATAGCAGCCCTGCAGATGTCCAGCAGCGGCACCCCAGACAGGAACACTGTAGTATCAGTAATCGCTCTGGTGGAATGGGCTCTTGGACGGCCAGGCAGCAGTCGGTTTGCCAACCGGTTACAGTGAGTGATACAGCCGGAGAGCCACCTGGAAATGGAAGCCTTGGAGAGGGCCTTCCCATGGTTCACAGTGCCAAAGGTCACAAAAACTTGCAACGTCTTCCAGAAACTTTTTGTGCGGTCCACATAGAACTACAACGCTCTGGCCACATCCAGCGAGTGCAAAGTCCTTTCAGCCGGCGACAAAGGCGGCGGAAAAAACACAGGTAACACCAAGGGCTTGTTTAGATGAAAGTCTGACGGCACCTTAGGATGAAGGAGGGATGCGTCCTCAGCACCACCCTCGTGTCGTGAAAAGTCAAGTAAGGTGGCTTACAGGCAGGGCCTGAATCTCAACCGACCACCGTGCAGAGGTGATGGCCACGAGGAACACTGTCTTCCACGACAAGAACTTCAGTGGAACTGTCTGCATAGGTTTGAATGGAGGGCCCATGACACTAGTCAGTACCACATTGAGTTCCCACGCTGGGGCTGGAGCCTTCACCGACGGGAAAGAACGGAACAGTCCTTTGACAAACTCCTTAACCATACGGTGCGACCATAACGACGACCGTCCCGGAGATCTGGGTAGAGGGAGATAGCCGCCAGATGAACTTTGATTGAGGCATGGGCCAGTCCAGCTTTGCCCAACAACAGCAAATATGGTAGTGCCTGCGGAGCCGTGACTCGTAGAGGGTTGGTCTTCTGTGGACGGCACCAAACGGCAAACCTCTTCCATTTATGTCCGTAGCATTTTAGATTAAGCGATGCCCTGGCCTTGGCAAGCACCTCCTTGCAGTCCACTGGGAGATTGTAGCCCCCAAACTCCAATGTTGCGGGAGCCAGGCCTTCAGGGTAAGAGATCCTGGGTCGTGGTGCAGAATTGGGCCTCCGTCCCTGGCGAGAAGATCTGAGACCACCGGAAGCTTGACTGGAGGGGACGCTGACATGCTGAGAAGGTCCGGGGTACCAGATCTGCCTCGGCCACGACGGTGCAACGAAAATCATCTTGCACCGTGACCGTCTGAGTAGATTGAGGAGTCAAAGAAGCAATGGCAACGGAGGAAACGCATACAGAAACAGGCCGTCCCAGGGGAATGAGAATGCGTCCCCCATGCTGGGGAAACCTGCTGGCGAAACTCCGGCACTTGATGTTCATCGCAAACAGATCGATCTGGGGATTGCCCCATCTGCGGAACAGGAGATCCACTTGGTCCTGCCAAAGTTTCCACTTGTGGCACGAGCGTAGCTCCCTGCTGAGAGAGCCGGCAACAGTGTTCTTTACTCCTGCCAGATGAAATGGAATGAGAAACATCCCCTGGGCAACGGCCCAGTGCCACATGTCCTGCGCCTCTCTGGAGAGCGCTGGGGATCTGGTGCCCACCTGCTTCCTGATGTAAAACATTGTGTTGGTATTGTCCGTGAAGACCCGCGCTACCTTGCCCTTGAGGGACAGAAGGAAGGACTTGAGGGTCCAAAACACAGCTCGAAGCTCCAGCACATTGATGTGCAATGACGTCTCCTCTGGCAACCACAGGCCTCTGGCGTGGAGACTTCAAGTGTGAGCCCCCCCCACATCGTTCCAGGGAGGCGTCCGTCGTGACTGTCTCCTGGTATGGTGGGGTCTGGAAATCCGCACCTCCAGACAGATAGCAAACTCCCCAACACCTTATCACTCGACGGAAATCCTTGTCAAGTGTGATCTTGTCCTGGAAGCTTTCTGACACTTGTATCCAACGGTCGTCGAGGAACTCCTGTAGTGGACGCATCGACAGCCTGCAGAGTCGAATGAGATAGATGCAGGACTACACCATGCCGAGTAGAGATTTGATGGTCCTCAACGTGGCGATCTTCAGTGCTAACAGCCATTACACCATGCCCAAGATGGTCACGATCTGTTCTTCGGACGGTGACGGAAGGCACGCCACTGTGTTGAGGCAGGAGCCCAGAAACCGTCCATCCTGCGATAGAGTCAAGCATGAGTTTGCATAGTTCACAGAGAACCCCCGATCCGTCAGTAGGCAGACCATCCTCACTGTGTGGGAGACGGCGATGTCCTTTCAACTGGCCCAGATGAGCCAGTTGTCCAAGTAAGGGTAGACGTGGATCCCTTGCAGTGGCATATGTGCTGCCACCGGCGCCAGGCACTTGGTGAAGACCCTTGGCGCCAACTTCAGTCCGAAGGGAAGAGCCTTGAACTGGTAATGCGCCCCCTGAACAACGAAGCGCTGAAACCTGCGGTGACACTTGTGGATTGGGATGTGGAAGTACGCATCCTCCAAGTCCAGTGACAACAGAAAGTCTCCCTCTTCGAGTTGCCCCAGCACGTGCTGAAGAGTGACCATGCAGAACTTTTGGGACCTGAGGCATTTGTTCAGTCGCCGGAGGTGGAGGATGGGCCTCTGGCCCCCGGTCTACTTTTTCACAAGGAAGTACCTTGAGTACACTCCGTAGCCTCTTTGGGACACGCTCTATCGCACCTTTCTGGAGCATGGCCCGAAACTCCAGCAGCAGCTGTGGGACGTGGATTTTCTGCCGGGCCACAGGTGGATTTTGGGGACACTTCCGTTGAAATGCTAGGGTGTGTCCGAGGGCGAGAGTGTCCAGCACCCAACGGTCAGTGGAGATGGTCTTCCTCACGCTAACAAAGTTTGCCAGCCAGCCTCCCACCGTGGTGCAAGGGTGGGGGCCTGTGATGCTGGAAATGCATCGGAGGGACATGTCCTTTACTGCGTTTTTATCGTGTGTTCTGTTGTGTTTTCCACGCAGGAGTTCATGTGGGACTCCTGGCGGTGTGCAGCTCTCCCTTTTGGTTTGGTCTGCAGACCCATGGGATCCCCTTATGGCACCCATGGGTGGGGGTACAACCCTGTGCCCCTAGTGTATGTTTTTGGGCACCTGTGTGTGTGGCCTACAGAGCAGGGTATGGGCTGGTGGCAGCTCCATGCTGAATTTGACAGGTGCTCCGAGTATCCTCCAGTTTGGGATACCCAGGCCCTGCCATTGGAATCAGTTGATTCCTGATAGGAAACAAGATGGCCCCTGTGGCCTCTTGCTTTCTAGTGCCTGTTACCTTGGTTTCCCAAAGTCCTGGGAAGCCCTGACTGTCCCTTCCCCGTGACTGGCTGTTGGGTGGAAGTTCCATATATGGTGTTGTTGTGAAGTCCAGGCCAGACTGGCTGGAGCCTTCCCAGTGACTGTATGTTGTGGGTACATCCTATGGGTGGGACCTGGGTGAATGGAGTATGTGACGAATACGCATTCTGTGTTGTGGATGCCTAGTATCTGGTGTTTGACACAATGACTGAGACAGCCCTGCCCGAAACTGGTATGAATGCAGTGTGGAGTGCTGAATGGCTGGTACTTGTCCCAATACACATAACCTGTTGTGAGTGTCTAGAGAGAAGTGAATGGCCAGAATGCACTATGCACCTGAATGGCTGCCTGCCTGCATGAATGCCCTTCTCACCGATTGGTTGCCTGAGTGTGACCCAGTAGAATGAATGGGAGATCAACTAGTATATCTGGGGGCCTCTCACTGCTAGAATTCGTGTTCAGAAGCTGAAGAGAAACTGGAGTTGAAACCGAAGCTTAACCTTGAAGCCCTGTTGGAAGAGAAGTCATGCTGCTGCTCTACTTCACCAATCTGAAAGCTTTTGTATCTCCAAGGACTGACCCAGAGAGGACCTGGTTAGGCACCCTCTTCCCGAGCTACGAGGGACCATCATGCACTAGCTAATCTTTGCCAAAGCTCCCTGGTAGAGAGACCTACGACAGGCTGCCTACTGGAGACTGGAACGCAGCGGAATCACAAGGAGAAGCGCCCGGACACTGTTGTCCATCACCGTCGACGACCGCCGACCTGAGCCCGCTGTGCTCCCTTTGCCTAAGTAACATCTGATCCAAAGACGCTCTCGCCTGCACCATCAACCGCTTTGTCCTGCCGGAGAAAGTCGAGGCCGCCAACACGCCGAGGCTCATCCACCGGTGGGTTTGCCGCCACCTAAAGACATCAGATACGCTGACAATTTGACATCCTTGCTGGGCCACAGTTCTTCAAACTCTTTGCGGTCCTGAACTATCGTCACCGAGGTGCCACGCACGCCTCTTCCTTGCAGGACATCAATGTTCCGTCGTCGCCGTGCACCGCTAGGAACGAAGCTGCCACCTCCCCATCGTCGTTCAACCCTTTTCTTCGTGGGGTCTTGGCGATCCGTGGCTCCTCCTTTAAAGGGAGCCGCTCAAGAAGGATCCGTCGACGACCCAAAGTCGAACTCTGCTATTCCAGGTACACTGGGGTGGTAGAAACATTATAGTAGGAAATAAGACTTATAGAACAATATATGGACTGGGCTTGTGATACATCTTTGCTTTACAGGTTGCCCAGGTGGGGGGATCTCCACACAGAACTGTGTGTAACGGTAGAGGCCAGTATTCTGCCAATTGTTCTAACCAACTGCTTTTCTCCTATATCTATTGTTGGTTGCCTTTATTAAGTGATCTGTGTGACATTTAACCAAAGTATAGTTGATGCACTTTAATGAGATCTGATAATAATTGTGGTACCACTTTTGAACTGTATATATTTGCCATTGTAGATTCACTGAGCACAAAGTGAGTTATTGTGATAGTGTACATAACCGGGAATATTAATTATATAAAGACTGTTGTAACTAATACAGTGTGTGGACATTCCTTTGTGGGGGCTTGGGGACTACACTGTACTTAAGAAGCAGCCTACATCACCTCCTGAGAAGCTAGGCCTTGATTGCTCGACTACATTACCAATAATAGAGAATCTTGGCTTGAGTCCTCTGTGTCTCTCCTCTACCATATAGAGAGCAGAAGTATAGACCCCCCCCCCCTCCAGTCTTTACAGGGCCCGACGCCACGGCCGGTTCAATCCTGCTTGGAGGTCGAAGGGCCACCCTGGGGCCCCTGTCGACAACGACGTCCTCCTCTGAAAGCCTTGGAACGGCCCCTGTTGGTTTCCTGGGCTGAGGAGCGGGAGGGATGGCGGTAGGAAGAAGAGCTCCCGCCGAAAACCTTTGGACGATCCTTGGAGCTTGCCTCCTGAGGGCCGAAAGGACGGCCGCCGCTGTTGAAGAGTGCCCATAGCATGTGCTGTCTCGGTGTCCACCTTAATAGCCTGTAGATACTCATCCACGGCCTTCCTGAAGAGGTTGTCTCCGTCAAAGGGCATGCCCAACACCCTCGTCTGCACATTCTGACAGAAGTTGGTGGCCTTGAGCCAGCCACAACAATGAAGGCCAATGCAGTTGCCCATCTGGTGGAACCCCGCGTCGGTGATGTCCGTGGCCACCGTGATGGCGTGGTCCGATGCCACCTCGCCTTCCGACAGAATTTCCAACGCTTCCGACCTCTTGTCGTCTGGGAGGAAGACCAGGATGCGAGCAATCTTGAACCATAAGCTCTCAGTTGTATCGTGCTACGATGGCGAGGGTGTTGGCGGCCTTGATGGTAGTGGCCACAGAGTATAACCCATTGTTCCATGGCATCTAGTTTCTTCCCCTCGCTGTCCGGAGGGGTTGACGCTGCCGAGGAAGAAGCGCCCGACGACAACTTCTTGGCCGCTGCCGATACCACAGAATCCGGCGACGGTTGGGCCCGCAAGCACTTGGGCGCAGAGTCCAGCACCCTGTACTTCTTTTCAAGGCGATCCCTCTTCACTGGGACAGTAGAAGGGTTCTTCATGAGGGACAAGCCTTCGTCCCAAATGTCATCCAGGAGTGGGACCAAAAGGATGGTCTTTCTCTCCATCTTGCGGCGTTGGTATAAGAAGCCCTCCCTTCTCCTCAGGAGCGAGCTGGAAGAGCTCCAAAGCTCTGGAGATCAGAGTGAAACAAACCGATCTCGTCTGGCGGAAAGGACCTGGAAGGGGCTTACGCGAGGTCCCCCATCCCACCGTCATCGTCCGTGCCCGTCGTTGCCATATCGGGGTCCGTCTCATCCCTAGGGGGGAGAGAAAGGAGATGGGTAGCAAGGAGGCAGAGGGTGCCGGCGCGATAGGCATCCTTGTCTGTATCTCAGAGACCAGGGCATGCAGTGCAGAGAAAATATCCACCGAGAGATCTCTAAGCGGCAGCTGAGGTGGAGGCGGAATGGGCAGCTGGGGTACCGGCAGGGTGCCCAGGCCCTTGTCACCTTGATGCTCTTCCTCAACGGTATCCTCGCTGTCATCGCCGTGCTCGACGTAGGGCCTGCTCCCGTACCCTGGAGGGGCTCCACACCTCCCCCCCCCCACTTCTTCACTTCCAAAGGGGACGGCCTCGGGGAGATGACTGGCATCCTCTTCTCCAGGGTCTTCTCTATGGGCCGGAACGCAACCTCCCCTCATGGGAGGAAGGGATACCCTCGCCTTAAGGGTTGCGCCCAGTGGAGCCGCCTCGGTGGATTTCACGAGAGACGCCACTAGCCCCTCGATGGAAAGCTGGGCCTTCGCCGGGTGTACCTGGGACTTCACGGTCAGGACTGGTCCCTTGTCCCATTTGGTCTTTGGTGTCCTGGACGCCTTTTCCTGCTTGGCCTTCTCCTTAGGGGGAGTGTCCACGCCCTGATCCCCCCATGGCCTTCTCCGGCAGGTCGGTCTTGGGCTTTTCCTTAGGTTGTCCAGATGGTCCGACTTCCTCTTGGCCGACGATCCTTAACGCTGACTGGTGATCGAAGTCTCTGCAGATGTCGGACGCGCCCCGGCCGCCGGATGTCTGCCGCAACGGCGCTCCTGGGGGCAGTGGTCTCGTGGTGCTTAGCCTTCTGTTGGACCCCCGCAGGAGGGGTGCCCTCAAAGGTCTTAGAAGCCTGCTCAGCTTTCTTGGAACCTGGGGAGGCATGCTTCTGGGACCCACCCAGAGCAGGGGCCTTGGCCTGTAGACACTCCTTCAGCCGCCTATGCCAATCCTTAAGCGTGCGAGGGGCCATCTCCTGGCAAAACACACAATCTTCCTGCTTGTGCGCCGAATACAGGCAGTAAAGGCACTGGGAATGGCTGTCGTCCGAGAAGACATTCCGTAAGCCGCAGTCAGAGAAAAGCTTGAAAAGCGGGGCTGAATCCTTCTTTTCTTCCGACATGGTCCACGCGGCGTAGGCCTGAAGAATCTTCTGAAATCCTCCACAAAATAACTCAATGAACCCTCAAGGTACCCGTTAATCGGAAGGTTGATCGATGGAGCACAAGGCTCGATTGACCTAAAAATAGAGTAAACTCTTCCAAAAAGCGAAAAAACACAGTAAAAGCTCGAGAGCTAAGCACGAGGACTCACAACACTTGAACGTGTGGTAAAAATCTGCAGATGGCTGTCAGAGGAGGTACTTAGGTAGAGGGCAGTCATTGGCTGGGGGCAGTATGACCCAGAGCTCAGTGATTGGTTGTTAGGAGAAAGACAGTTCAGAAATGAAACAAAATTATTTTTTCTTTAGTGAAGATTCCCAGCCTGGGAATATTCATGAGCATGTGAATCCATGCAAGACCCCATGCTGGAGAAGTTTGTATAACTCTTGTAATCATCTCCTTCACATTTTTTCCATAAGACAATGACTTAGGTTTTACAGGAACAAAAGGAGGAGTGTTCAATAACATACAGTGGTACTGTCAGAGGCTTTTCTTACAGGTCTTACGGATTTCATGGACTAAAAGGTAAGATGATTAGGGAGTTGCACCATGGAACAGGAGTCACCATCCCCACGATGGAAGTCCTTCTCTGTGAAATCCTCCTGCTTTTTACCACCCCTAGGTGGGATGTTGGGTAGCAACCTCACCTCCCTAGCCTCACAGGGAAGGGCTACTCCATGGGGAGAAGTGACGCGATCCCACAATTCATCACAATCTACAGCAGGGTATATTCAAGGAAGCAACAAGATCTCCATCATCCTTTGAGCAATCCTGCCAGACTTTTTAGGCAAAAGGGGTCTTATCACAACATTGTACAAACTCGAAAAGAATCTTCAGAGATACTGACATGGAGTAAATAACAGATGAAATGAGAAGAAGAACTGGGTATGGCTCTTCTAGACGGAGGATATGGGCTAGACCAGAATCTTATCTACTTTGTAAAACAAAGAATCACCTTATAAGTTATTCCATTAATGGTATAGGGCTCTGGTTAGGTTGAATGCTATGAAAGGGAGACTCACAAACCTCTGCGTGTGACAATGTTAACAGAAGGGGTCATTACTTCATATGTGAAGGGCATGTCTGGTTTGACAATCAATTGTACTAGAGGTGGTAGATCTGGTAAAAAGTAGCATACACAATGATTTCCCTTGCGATCAAAGGTTGGTTCTTTTTGCGCAAGCCAATTATGGACAAACTGTTTATGCACATTGATAAGTTGATTCGTTGCATACATTTTACATACAGCTAAGTTAACAATTGGGGAAGACTTGTTTGTTGTTTGTTTGTTTTATTATTTATAATGCGCTATTATACCCGAGGGTATCAGGGCGCAGCATTTACAAGAATATGCAAAGCTTAGTTACAAAGTGTACAAGGTTCAAATAGCATAGAGAATGTACAGAGCAGTAGATGAGAGCACACAATATATACAGTATATACAAATTGAAAAGGTGGCACACAGGTTAAACGAATGCGGATCGCGAGAGGGTGGCTTTAGCACTTATCTATTTAGCTGTCCTTCAGTTTAAGCCATGAAATTACCTTGGAACGGAAATTCAGGTAGGGCATGTCTACTCTGAGGTTGGGGGGCAGAGAGTTCCATAGTTTGGCTGCCTTTACCGGGAAACTGTTACCTCCTATGGTGGCAAGTTTGTAATTTGGGACAGAAAGGCAATCTTTGTAAGCAGTTCTGAGTGGTCTTGCGGAGGCTTGTCTGTGGAATCTGTTAGTCAAGTAAATTGGGGCAGCGTTGTTAAGAGATTTGTAGGTAAGTGAGGCCGTTTTTAGGATAATTTTGTCTCTGGTGGAGAGCCAGTTATTCTGTTGGCTGAAACCTGATATATGCTCTCTTCTGGGGATGCCCAAAGCTGCTCTCAGGGCGTTATTCTGGAGGGTTTGTAACTTGTTGGTAGTAGCCCTGGAGGTTCCCAAGTAGAGGGCGTTACAGTAGTCAAGGCGGGATAGAATGAGGGCTCTAGCGAGTGTAAGGCAGCTAGTGTCTGACAGAAATGGTTTAGCTGAGCGAATTAATTTGCATGTATATGCAGATGAAGATGCCAGTGAGCTCAGTTGTCTTTTGAAGGAGAGGTTAGAATCCAGGTAAAAGCCCAGTGTTTTGACCTCCTGTCCAACTTTGATGTTGTTCCCATCTATCATGAAAGAGTTGTAGGCCGAGCTGAGTTTCCCTAGACTATGCGTTGTTCCCAAGATGATAAGCTCTGTTTTTTCATCATTCAGGCATAGTCCATGAGTGGCCATCCATGCCTGGATGATGATGTACACCCTATTCAGCAAGGCCAAATCCTTTCCATAATCTCCAGAAAGCGGAAGGAGGATCTGAGTATCATCTGCATAATTAGTGTAGGTGATACCGAGATGATCCAAATCATCGAAAAGGGGCTTAGTGAATATATCGTACAATGTAGGGGAGACGCAGGAGCCCTGTGGAACACCACAGGTGATAGGTATAGGGTCTGCTGCAGCTGTAGGCGAAAATACCCTCATGGTTCTTCCGTTAAGGAATGAAGTGATCCATGAGATGGCCTCGGGAGAGAAGTGTGCTGCTGTGTGGAGGTGTGAGCATAAGACAGAGTGGTCGACCAGGTCGAAAGCTGCAGAGAGGTCAAGAAGGAGGAGCAAGGCAACTTGTCCTTTGTCCCTAAGTGTATCAATCTGAGCTTTCAGGTCGATGAGAGCAGTCTCAGTCCCGTGTTGAGGGCGGAACCCAGATTGTCTAGATCCTAAGAGGTGGTGTTCTTCCAGGTGCTTCTGTATTTGAACGTAAGCTACCTTATCTAGGATTTTTAGTAGGAAGGGAACAGTCGTTATGGGTCGGTAATTGGTGGGTATGGCTGGGTCGAGGGTAGGTTTTTTTAGTAAGGGAAGTACCCAAGATTGTTTTAGATTGCTAGGGATGGAGCCGGTGGAGAAAGAGGCATTGATCAGTTTCGTGATGAAGGGTGAAAGATCGCGAGCAGCGTCTTTGATGAGCTGTGCCGGGCAAAGGTCTCCCTGGCAGTTAGACGGTTTCAGGGACAAGATGATTTTTTCCACATCGAGTGTGTTGACTTTAGTGAACTTGAAGCGCGTGGGGTCTGTGGTTGTACACTTGTCCGGTTTTTTAGAGGGGGGCATGTCTTTTACGGTCTCTTTTTTGCTGGAGATTTTGGTTTGAAGGGTCTTGATCTTATTGGTCAGGGCATTCTGAATTTTTGAGCACCAGTTTTTATCTTTGGTGCAGGTATCAGGGGGTAGTATGGGAGTTTCAACTTCTTTGAGAATGGAGAAGAGTTCTTTCATGTTAGATTTGGCTGATGATATACGAGAGTCATAGGACGTTCGTTTGGCCACATATATTTCTTTTTTGTAGAGTGCCGATATTTTAGATAGATTAAATTTGTTAGCAGCTGAGGGACATTTTTTCCAAGTAACTTCACAGTTTCTCTTTTGTTGCCTCAGGTTTTTAAGGAATGGTGTGTACCATTTGTTAAGGTGTGATTTCTGTTTGCTCGGTTTGAGTTTGAGAGGGGCGATTAGGTCCAGTGCTGAGGCCATGGCTTTATTATATTCCTCAACTAGGATCTCTGGGTCCGCCTTGTCTGAGAGTGTGTCAAGTTTTGGGAGTAGGTTCGGGATGAGTCTTTCTGCTGTAATGTTTTTCTTGTTTCTGGTGAGAATAGGTGGGGCTGTTGTGATAGGCGGAGGTGTAGGTCTGTCTGTGGTTAACCAGAACGAGACTAGGTGGTGGTCGGTCCAGATTAGAGGTGAGATATTGGTAATGTTTGCTACGCAGTTGTGATCGGCCACCCAGTCGAGTATTCTACCTTTTGAATGAGTAGGGGCCATGGTTCTTTGTGCAAACCCTAGTTCAGCAAGGGTGGTGCCTATAGCGTTGGATATAGGGTCTGCTGGGTCGTTGTAGCCTAGGTTAAAGTCCCCCAAGGTAAGGACTTGAGCTGAGGTTTTGAGGTTGCTAGTTAGGATAGCGTTAAGGTCTTCATCAAAGGTACCGATGGGTCCTGGTGGGCGGTAAATCAAGTGGATGGTGAGGGTTTGGGTGTTAGTGAGTGGGACTTTGACTGACAAGTTTTCGCAGGATTGGACATTGGAAGGTGTAGCGAGTCTCATGTGTAGGCTAAGTTTATGTATGATGGCGACACCCCCTCCTCTGGACTTGGGGCGATCTTGCCTCAGGATGGTGTACTTGTTTGGGACTGCTAGCATGATCATGGGGCCTGCTGCTGGGTGTAACCAGGTCTCAGTGATGGCGAGGAAGTCTAGGTCGTCTTTGAGGATCAGATCTGCTATTTCTGTAGCATGTGCTACTAAGGATCTAGCGTTGATTAGGGCTCCCTTGATTTTAGGGCTGGCTGTCTTTATGGTGGTAGTTGTGTTTTCAGTAGCGCTAGTATGGCGTTTATCTTGAGTTTGTGTACTCTGGCTAGGGTGGGTGAGTATGGGGTTAGAGGTGAGGTTGTGATGAGAATTAGGGGTTTTAATGTTAGGGTTAAGTTGAGGTAGCGGCTTTAAGGATTTTTGTAGGGTATGCAGCGAGCGGGCCAATGGCTCGTAGATTTTGGCTAATCTAGCTCTGAGTCCTAAGTTCCTGTCTATGGTAGTGCGAGGGAGACTAGGTAGTATCTGAGGGTTGGCTAGGTCTGTATGGGGTGGAATCTGGTCGGTGGGCATGGAAGAAATGGGCATATTGGGCAGTTGAGGTGCCATTTTACAGTAGGTGTGTAAAGTAATGTTCATGAAGATGAGGACAGAGGCGTGCAAACTTGTGATAGGTGGATGCATTCTGAGTAGGTAGTGTCTTGTCTAAGTAGATGCTAGTTGTCTGAGGGCATCTAGAAGCGAGTTTGAAGAATATGACTAGATAAGACTGGATATGCGACAGGCAGCATGTCTAGATACAGCTAAAATCAGGATCAAGCGGCAATCAGATTCGAAATTGAGCAGTAAAGCTAGGTATGACTAGAATACAGGCAGCATTTCTAGATACATGTGGATTTGAGCATGTTAGAGGCTAGATAAGCAATACAACAATAGGTGCAGATCTGGCAGGAGAGCAAGGTGCAACTCAGACAGATTAAGGTAGGGAAGAGATGAGATTAACAGACGGGTCAAATCTAGTACATGTCTAGCACGTGATATATAAGCTGTAGATATTGTACGTTAATCATAACATGAGTAGACAGGGACTTAGCGATTATTGAATATGAAGTTCGCCAAGAGTTAGAGAGTAACCAACGATCAAGTACCTTATGTGATGTAGTGCCTTGCACTAGTGTGTCCGCAGGTGGGAAAACAAAATGGATCGGTGACCCTAGTATGTTGCTTAAGGCTCCATGGAGCGAACAGGGGGCAAACAGGGGCCTTTGTGCGGGCCTTCGTCGATGGCCGGCGTTTCCGCCTGCCGGCGGAAGTAGCGGGAAGAAAAATGCTTCGGTTGCTTGGCAACGAAGCTACGCGGCCAGAGCCTCGCTCTGGTGCCGTGATGCGCCCGCCATCATGGAATCAGGCGGAAGATAGTGACGGGGTCAGGCGGTGCCTGCAAAGCGGTGCGGTCGTTCGGCAGATTCCGGATTGGGTGTGCCGTGTAGTTCGCCTCACCCTTGTGGAGTCCAGGGTGCCGAGGCCGATCGAGGTGCGGCTGTAGGAGCCACTCCAAGGCTCTCAGGAGGCTGGGCTCCTGCCCTCCTCCGTGTGTGCTGCGGCTGCTGTGAGAGCCACTCCAAGGCTCTCAGGATGCTGGGCTCCTGCCCTCCTCCGAGTGTGCTGCGGCTTGACTGGGGATGCAGGGGGCAAACAGGGGCCTTTGTGCGGGCCTTCGTCGATGGCCGGCGTTTCCGCCTGCCGGCGGAAGTAGCGGGAAGAAAAATGCTTCGGTTGCTTGGCAACGAAGCTACGCGGCCAGAGCCTCGCTCTGGTGCCGTGATGCGCCCGCCATCATGGAATCAGGCGGAAGATAGTGACGGGGTCAGGCGGTGCCTGCAAAGCGGTGCGGTCGTTCGGCAGATTCCGGATTGGGTGTGCCGTGTAGTTCGCCTCACCCTTGTGGAGTCCAGGGTGCCGAGGCCGATCGAGGTGCGGCTGTAGGAGCCACTCCAAGGCTCTCAGGAGGCTGGGCTCCTGCCCTCCTCCGAGTGTGCTGCGGCTTGACTGGGGATGCAGGGGGCAAACAGGGGCCTTTGTGGACTTGAGGAATAAAGAGGGAACATCGTCAAATAAATAGTTGTTCAAACTTTGGCATGTTATGCTGCTGGAAAGGTTGACAGTAGAGCTTCAACACAATGTGTCGAATTTTTGGCAACTATGACACGCACTTCTGGATTATATGGGACTTGAGAATAGAGACCTTTCAAATCGATTAGGATTAGAGCCCCGCAACTGTTCTGCCCATGTTGAGAAGCAGTCTAGTTTAAAAATCCTTTTTAGTTATGTTACAGACTTTGGTGGTTAGAATAATTAAGGGCCAAATTGAGGTCTTGTGCACGTGTGGGCCATCCAAAAGGGAAGTAATAGCTCATCTTGTTCAGACCCGGTTATCTCCAATCTTTTATTGGTCTAGTACGATTTACAAAGATTACACTTCATCGAGGGCACTAGAGAGCCGACCAAGATGGTCGCTCACTCGTACACTCCTGTGAGACTCCATATAAATCCTACAGAATTGCCGCTTCTCTGCTGAAGAAATCTTCAATCCCCTCAACAAGATTTGACCCCATGCATGGGCACACATGCAGCA
The DNA here is from genome assembly GCF_040938575.1 of Ambystoma mexicanum. Classification (NCBI taxonomy): domain Eukaryota; kingdom Metazoa; phylum Chordata; class Amphibia; order Caudata; family Ambystomatidae; genus Ambystoma; species Ambystoma mexicanum. The sequence goes on from NC_090936.1 coordinate 876,676,024, forward strand.
CCTAAAATTATTCTAAATAACTCTTCCTACACCCTTCTACACCAGAGAGTGCCAAGGTGTAAACACGCGTCCGGCGCACCCAACCAGACACAGCAAGCAAGGAGAGAAAAAAAGCGACGACTAACCCTGCACAGCTCTTAACAGCGACATCAAACAGCACAAAGGGAGTAACGGACCCCATCCTAATAACGCAGCCCACCGACACCCGACCCCAGAGACTCTGACAACAAAGGCCGCACCCGCCAGCTCACACAAGACAAGGACTTGCACGGGATCCCATGAGTGCGAGCCATTCCACTCCCGAGCCACACAGTGAAAATCCTAGTACCCAGTTGAGTCTATGGGGCAGCACTCAGCCAAGCACACGCCACCACAAAGGTTGAGTAAGCAGCCCGCCCTCGTGACAGGGCCACAACCAGGCTTTCTCAGGCCCAACCTCATACCTCTCCCCACAATTACAGAGAAGCAAACACGCCACGGGCTATCCGCCAGGTCACTGCCAAAGGAACACCATCCCTCGCTCTGATCACTGCCCTGGGTCCTTGACGGCCCACCACTCAAATAAACACTTGTAAGTTCTCCAAGCAGGCAGTCAACTCAGCACATTGCCAAACGCCCGAGTGGTGATCCTGCATCAACCAACTCCGACTTTGCGACTGGGCTTTTCATCTGGCGAAGAAATACAACTCTCCCTCAGCCCACCAAGGACGAACCTCACCACAACTCTGTCTCTCTCCGCCACTCGGACTCTACAGCCCCACAATGGGAAAATCAGCCAAATCCCAGCGCAAGCTCAACTTTGAAACCGGAGCCATAAGTAAAACACCCAGACCTGCCAGTGGGCCAGAGTCCCCCATACAGGGAGAAACCCAGGAAAATGAACACCCCACTCCCGAGAGCTTGACATCAAAGAGATCCTCCTTGACCTAAAAGCTGGGATTGGTCGCCTTGACTGCAAAATGGATGCACTGTCCTCCAAGGTCGAGCAATTGCAGCAACGGCTGGACAAGCAAGCACACCGCCTTGACAACGTGGAACAAAGAGTTTCAGATCTAGACGACACTGCAGCGTCATTGGTATCCAGGGTTTCGACCCTGAAAGGGCAAATGATAACAACAATTGCAAAGAATAAGGACCTAGAAGGACGCTCAAGGAGCAACAATAGAAGGCTAGTTGGGATAAGAGAACGACAACTAAAGACCCGAATGGAAGCCAATGTTGAGAAGGTATGTGTGGGCGCCGAGGCACTCTCCCATCTCTTTGTCATAGAAAGAGCTCATAGGAACCCAACCACTCGCCCAATCCCGGGGGCAGCCCCTCACCCCATTATAGCCAAATTACTCCATTATAAAGATCAGGACACTATCCTGAGGCTTGCCAGAGACAAGGGGGAGCTGCAGTTCGACAGAGACTCCATTCATTTCTACCCAGATTTCTCACTAGCCGTCCAAGCACAGAGGAGGTCCTTCGCAGGAGTTAAACATCGCCTGTGGGACAACCAGATGACATACTCAATGCTGTTCCCCGCCAAACTTCGAATCCAGCACGACAGGAGAGTTCAATTCTTCGAGTCACCAGAGGCAGCAAATTCCTTCCTCAACAGGGCAGGCTGAAAACCCCCTGTTAACAACAACCTAACATCACCACAAAGAGACCGGGCAAGGCGGAACCCGCCGTGAGTCGACAGCAACACACGCAACCGGATAGAATCCAATCACTGTAACCATCAGAGAAACACTCTCCTGTATTGAAAATGGAACTTCTCACCATGGGAGGCTACTAGCCCCAAGGCGCAGCAAAGTTAATGCGTTCACAAGGGGGTGGAGAATTAACCCTGGGCTAGTTGGGGGTTGCCCATGCAAGGTTGGGAAATCAGGGACGGTTTGGGATTTGCATCTACGAGAGCCTCAACCGCCATCACCCTACCGCTCAAACCTCTTAAAATTTGTCCTCCTGTCACGTTGCAAAGAAAAACAATATAAACAACCGTCACTTCATCAGTGCATCATTAATGTCCCCCGCACCATCACTACCAACCGCTTCCCACAATCTAGAGGCCACAAACCAAATTCAGGGTAATCACCTGGAACATTAGAGGGGGAAACATCCCAGCAAAAACTCTGAAAATGATGCACTATCTCCAGTGGCACCAGGTCGATGTAGCCATGATACAAGAAACACACCTTCTCCCGGACACTGAACAGAAATGGGCCCGTGAATGGGGCAGCCACAGGTACTTTTCATCCTACTCGTCGTACGCCAGAGGGGTAGCCATTCTCATCAACAAGAGAGTCAACTTCAGCCTAGTAAAATCAGAGAGAGACACTGAAGGCAGAACACTCCTGGTCAAAGGGATCCTAGCGGGCAAAGAGGTGGTTTTGTGAACTCCTATGCTCCCAATGTAGATGGAGCGAACAATCACAACTGGGTCCTGTCACATCTGGTGGACTCCAGTTCTGCAACAATCATTTAGGGAGGGGACATGAACACGTCATTAGACCCTCTGAAGGATAAATTGCATAACACAGATACCCGTCAGACCAAGGCGAGCCTCCAAATTCACGAATTACACCGTGCCTACGACCTGGTAGACGCGTGGAGGTACGCCAACTGGGAGGACAAGGAATTCACCTTTCACTCGGCTGTCCATAACACCGCCTCACGGATTGACTATCTCCTTGTGTCCTCTCAGAGCCCGTTTCATCGCACAACCTGCCAAATCCTACCTCGAACCTTCTCCGACCACTCCATGGTGGCCCTCGACTACGAGCTCCCTAACACCAAAACGGGGACACCCCACTGGAGATTTAAGCAAGGATCAATGTTAGACCAGGTTTTTGCCAAGGAATTACACAAAGAAATCAAGGCCTTCCTAGAAGTCAACCAGGACTCCGTTCCGTCAGCAGGTACGCTATGGGAGACTCTAAAATGCTACATTAGGAGTATGTATCGCAAAGGAGAATGGAAGACTAAAACTGATCAGACGTGAATTGGCCACGAGCGAAGACCGCCTTAAAAACCTAGAGCTTGCATGCTCCAGGCTCCAATGATCCAAACGGTCAAGCAAAACTCAAAGAAGAACTGCTAGAATTCAGAAACCTGGCAGAGCGCAAACTAAAATTCTTGGGCCAGAGACATCAAATACGCCAGTATGGCGAGGGTCAGAAACCCGGAGCCCTGCTAGCACGACTAATAGCCGCAGACAGGAAACCCACTCGAGTTGAAAGAATCCCCAATGCCAGGGGCACAATGGTACACACAGAGGAGGAAGTCGTTCAAGCTTTCAACTCTTTCTACCAGGAACTGTACAGATCCAAACATACCACAGACACTGAGACCCTACAAGGCTACCTAAATGAGTGTGCACTGTACTGGGTGGAAAGAGAGCTTCGAGAACCACTGAACCAGCCTATCTCCCTGGAAGAAGTGCTGCTAGCCATCAAAAGCCTGCCCAACACCAAGGCCCTGGGCCCAGATGGCCCAACAGGCCAATTCTATAAATCCTTCGCGACTCTAGTGGCCCCGCTCCTCCTGCAGGTATATGAAGCAATCGAACACGGGATCCTACCACCAACCCTTCGGGAAGCCAATGTCATCCTGCTGCATTAAACAGGTAAACCCCCTATCCCCTCCCCACCCCCTCGCCCAAGGATTGCGCCTCTTATAGGTCAATCTCTCTCAATCTCTCTAATTTAGATAACAAAATACTAGTCAAAATATTAACAATGAGACTGCTTCCTCTAATGCCAGCATTGGTACTCAGAGATCAGGCCGGCTTTGTCCCTGGGCGTAACATGACATTTGGCATCAGGAGATTGTTTGGGATCATTGCAGCACTCGCACCCTCACAACAAGCCATCACAGTGCTACTAGACGCCGAGAAGGCCTTTGACTCGGTCGAATGGCTTACCTCTCTGCGGTACTCAAACAGATGGGTCTGGAGAAATACTTCGTCAGGTTAATCTCCCTCCTATACAATGGCTCTAAATCAGTAATATTCCCCGACCCCGGGCACCCAAAAATGTACAGACGACCACAGGTTCCTATGGGAGGCGGCACACGTCCATTACCTGGGGATCACAATATCTCTCATTCAACAGGACGTATTTAAAGACAACTATGAGAGGACAATGAGCTCCCTCCAGTCACAAATACAAAGATGGAAAACACTTCCACTGACACTATGAGGCAGAGCCTCGTTAGTCAAGATGGTGGTCCTCCCTAAATTTCTTTATTTGTTTGCCAACATACCCCTACTACTACCCCAAACCTTTCTGCAGAGAATCAGGAGTCTGGTCCTCGAACTGCTGTGGGCGGGCAAACCGGCAAGGGTGGCCTACACAATGCTTATCTTACCAACCTCCCGTGGAGGCCTTGCGCTCCCTGATTTTGAGAGATACTATTGGGCGACCCAGGCACAATTCCTCAGCCATTGGTACACCACCAGCTTCATCAGACCACACGTGCAAGTGGAGCGTGCCCTGGCGTCACTCAATTTGCTTAGGGCAGTCATCCTGGGTCATCTCCCAGTACTTCAGAACACGATGACCGTGGTCCTCTCCACACATGCAATCTGGAAAAATCGGGCGCAGAGATACGCCATTCCTACCAGATTCTCCCCCCTGTTGCCAATTAATTTTATTCCCGGGGTTCCCCTGACAACAGAAACGGTCTTCCACCAGTGGGCAGACAAACTACAGTTGCTTACTATGGCCGATCTGTTCACCGAAGGGTCATTTTTATCACTAGAAGAAGCCAAAGAGGAAGGGAGCAACACATCCCTCGACACATTTATATACTTCAGACTGCGACACGCTCTGCAAACACTCCTCCCAACCTTACCGCAACAACCCCCTACATGGCAACTCATACAACGCAATCCAAGCCCGCAGCGAGTGCAGACTGATCTCAACGATTTACAGCTCCCTCATAAGAGAAACAATACCCCAAAATACCTGCGTGAAGGAGAGGTAGGAAAGGACCCTACAAGCCCCGATACCAGATGACGATTGGACGTATATCCTACGACAAACACAAAGCGTGGCTCTGAACACGTGTTTTTTTTTCCCAAAATTATTTTTATTATTTTTGGCATAACAAGTTATACAGGTTCCCTGTGTTACATACTTAGTAGGCTCGTTATAGCCTTCATGAGAGAAAAGTGGCGCTTGATGTTACAGTCATAGCAAGTTATGCATTAACTTTACAAAAACACAATTGATAATACCAACTGAGGAGGGGGAGGGACTGTATGGAGCTTTGTGCACAATAGGAACAGAGGACTTCTTAGTTCAACAATGGGGTTGTTTCAGGGAGTCAGTGTGGCTCTCCGGCTGTGTTTCGGACTGAATTTCCAAAGTGGGCTCGGCCCAGTTGGGGGGGGTAGATTAGTTGACTGCTAGTGGCACGAGGGTATAGAGGAGCCCCGTCAGGCCTCGGGCTTAGTTTTAGACATTTTTTTTTTTCAGTCCCGATTTTCCATCCAGCACAGAGTTGGGGGCTGTCTTGCCATCCCCGGGAGTTGCTGAGCATAGTCCATGAAGGGGGCCCATGTGCATTCAAATTTGGGCTTGATGCCTAGTCTGATGGCCGTGACTTTCTCGGCTGCCACAATTTCCCAGCATTTGGCCCACCACATGTGTGTGGATGGGCCCTCCGGATTTTTCCAAAGTCTGGCGATGGCGATTTTGGCGGCTGTAAGGAGGTGTGAGCATAAGTTCGCCAGGTAGCCTGTGAGGGGGAATTGGCCATCTACTGTAGCCCCTAGTAGCACGATTCCTGGGTCCCAGGGGATGTTGAGCCCGGTGATTGCTTTAATCTGTTCTAAAATGTTCTTCCAGAATAGGGCGGCTTTTGGGCACGACCAGAAGAGGTGGAACAGGGTTCCTCGTTCCGAGCACCCTCTCCAGCACTGAGCAGAGATCGATGGGTTACACTTGTTTAGTATAGCTGGGGTTCGGTACCATCTGTAGCAGACTTTAAATGCTTTCTTTGTTTGTTACGCATTTTGAGCTCGGGACCCTATATGTTGCCATTCCTCGGGTTCAATTGGTCTTCCGATGTCTTCTTCCCATTTCAGCATGTATGGTTCTTTTTTAGTAGGGTCTGATCTGTCCAGCATTTTGTACAGAGCAGAGATTTTCCCTTTCGGGGGATTTGCTGTGAGGGTGAGTTCTAATGCCATTAATTCTCTGCTGCCCTGTTTCCTGACTTGTGGGTTCGACAGCCAGTTGAACACGCGTTTTAAACAAATCCATTTTAACTACCTCCATCAAACATACTACACCCCAGCTAAAAAGCAGGCCCACCGCCCAGAATCAGAAGCCTCTTGTGAAAGATGTGGCACTCCGGGGGTGAACTTCCTTCATCTAGCCTGGGCCTGCCCTATTGTGTCCCACTTTTGACTCAAGTTCTACAGACAACAGCTGCAATCATCGGGGAAGTCCTGACACCTATCCCAACCGTAGCCCTCCTAGGGCTAAAGAGACACCTAGCGCCCGTGACGAGGAAACTCACGGGCGTCCTGTTAATACTAGCACGCAGGAGAGTAGCACTATCCTGGGTAAAGGGCCCTACTGTTTGGCAGAAAGCTGTGCAGTTCCCTCTGGGACCACTGCAAAAGATTTAAGACTACAGGTGTTTGGCAGTAAACCCACTTGGTAGAAGTCTGTACCACACAGATTCACTTGGTAGGTGTGGCTGAGCAGTCAGACTTCCCTCAAGAAGAGTTAGGCAGTATACAGAGTATTCACAATAGGTAAAATAAAACACAGTAGGACAAGCAAACACTGACCAGAGCTTGGTGTAAAAGAGATATAAATATTTATTTAAAACCACATCCAGTAAAACACACAGGCACTAATATTAAGCAGTTCAAAAACATGGTCACTTAAAGATATACACTCCCTTAAAAGAATATTAGACAAGTCCCACAAGTCCCAGAATATTAGAAAAGTAAAAGCCCCACTTATTTTCAGACAGCGGCGAGCGCTTAACACAGATGGTACTCTAATAATTCGTTTTAAAAAGGGAGAGAAAAGCAGAGTATAATTTGAAACAGATCCCAACACTTTCACAAGAACACAACAAGAGAGGAAGGCAAAGTAAAACCGTGAAGTTAGAGTTCAGAAGGCAGGATCCACTTTAAGAGGATCAGAACGAAATGTGTCCAAGGTCACACGGTTGAAGTGAACAAAAGTCTTGAAAAGGTTCAGAAAGAGTTGGACCAAAGAAAGGGACCAGTTAGATGGTCAAGGCGGCCAGTCCAGTCCAGAAGGTTAAGGGATTATTATTACCTTGTAGCAATCTTTAGAAAGGGAGGCCTGGCGGACACGCTACCTTAAAGTGGTGAGAATACTCCAGCGGAGGCAGTTGTTCCTGGCAGCGGATGCAAGTCGGTGCTTCGTCCGGGGGAAGAGAGGATCTCGTCGGGGAGGAAGACAGGAGTCCGTTGCACTGCCAGGGAAGAAACCAGCCGCGGAGTTCTCAGGTAAAAGGAGCGGTCCTTTTATTCGCGGTCCAGTAGTAAGTGGCTATCTGGTTGCCGGGTGCTTGGCACGGGCAATTCGACCACAAGCCGTCCTGGCATGCAAGGAAAAGGAGGTAAACTGGTTGTGCCCACCAGTCAGGGGAAGAAGCCTCTCCAGCCGAGAGATCTTCTCGGTCGTCGGGAAGTGGTGAGTCGGTTCCACAGGGCTCCACTGGTGGTGTCGTCGTGGTAGGTCGGCTCAGCTTCTCCCTCGTTGGATTCTCAGGTCCTGTGGCAACTTTTAAAGTTCCAGTCCCCAAAGCCCTGCTTTTATGCAGCACACCCCCATTCACTCAGCCTAGCTGTCACTCAAACATGCCAAGTGGTGAGCCGGCCGGCTCACCACTTGGGCCAATCACACAAGAGTGCGACTTGAGTTACCAAGGTAACTCAGACCAGGGTGCCTAAACCCCCTCCCACACCCCCTGTGGTACCCAGAGTGGCACCACTTTTGGAGGCTTCTGTGGAGAAGCCCGCCAAAAAGTGGAACAAAGGGCTCGACTTGGGTTGGAGTCACAGAAGAGAACACAAACGCCATTTTAGAATCGAGTCCTGGCAAAAAATACCAACCGGCGAATTAATATTAAATAAATAAACCGGCGGTATGTTCGAGGCTATGAGAATTAAATAATTAAAGTTGGTAGCCTCGAACAATGGGAAAATCCCATAGGGATATATTCGCGGTCGAAAATAACAAGTGTCCACTGCCACCAGCCAAAACTCGACAGGGGGGACGGAGACGTGCCCCCTCGACTAACAGACCCTAGGGTAATCAAATTGACCCGACCAGTACGTCCACAATATGATGGTTTGTACCGGTTTCTGTTAATAATTTGGGACTAGTAAAGCCAATGGTGACTTTACATGCCCTGGGAGACAGTAGTCAGTCCCAGGGTATGGAGTCTATGGTGGGGTGTCACTATGACACCCCTGTGTCACTGCACAGAGGGTGCTGTGTAACACACATAGTAAAAACACATGAGGCCCTATGGAATAAAGGACCCCCAAAGCCCATAAAACACAAACAGTCAAAGGAACACCATAAATCATGTCCAAGAGTGGGAGAAAAAGAGTCTCACTCTTGGCAGGAGAAAAAAAAAACAAACTCCAGAAATCCAGCAAAGCTGCTGGGGGACTCACTAGGTTAGGAAATTCAGCCTAAAGAGAGAATTCTCCCTAACACCTACCCCCACTCTGGTGAACTGGCTAAAAGACATCCTATACGGTCAAGATGTAGAAACAAATCGGAACTCTACCTTTACACGCTCGCCCATACTTACTATCCCAGTCCAACAACGGCGACACCTCACCAACCCAATCTCAACGAACTCCCTGAATAACCACGTCAAGTGTTCCACCACAGGAGGACGCAACGCAAATTGACTACCTGAAGAGTCAATATCCTTTACAAGCAACCACATTGGGGAGGGGGACGAGGGGGGATGGAGACGGGGGAACTCTAGGGCCCAACTGTTGGTCCACCCGTTTGGGTGTTGTTTTGTTGTTATTTGTCGAAAACCCCAAAATAAAGTTAAAAAATAAAAGATTACACTTCATCACCTAAATTCTTTGCCCTTCTTCCGAAGCTAAAATCTAGCTCCTCAGCCGAATTCTTCAATATGGGTTTTAACACGGAGGACAATTGTCAAAGTGTCTGTTTTTTTATACATATGTGGCTTACGGCCTACAACCAGATGCATTTGTGCCCACCATCACAGCATCCCATGACTCGTCACAACTTGGACTAAAAACATTAATAGAGTGACTGTCAATGTCATTGTGCTGACATGAGGGACAAAAGAAACAATTTAGTTTGTGGGGACTGCATTAATGGTTAATATGATAGTTTTATAAGAAGCAACACTACATAATATAAACACGGTAGGAGCAAGATTGTCTTGATAGCACAAACTGAAATTAATCACTGGTGGGTAACACCAATTGTAGAAGTTAAAGAACATAAGCCACAATAAGGTAAAGCAAGTTGCTCAGGATCACATTGTGTGTCAAATAGAAAGGTGGTACTAGCCCTGCTTTCTTGGTTCCAGTATGAAGAATTTAGACAGCCGATTGGACTATACCTTCTTCTGTCACAACTTCGATTTTAGAACAAACATGCACTGCTCTCAGTGTCACCTTCTTTTCATTGGCTAAACTGGTACTCTCTTCAATACCAACTCACATGATAAAAACCTGACAATATGCAAGTAATATGTTTGCAAAAACAAATATGATGCCCTTCTTTAGAAAAAAGATAGGTGTTGAATTGCAAATAAGGCAAAGGCAAAATGGTGTTTTATTTTCAGCAATACTGACACTGCCCATATTTTCACTTAGGATGTTCAGTCCAAAATCTAAAACTAGAAATATCTCTAGACGCAAAATGAGGTTACTGCACCAGTTTTTAAAGAGCTAAGGAAGCAATTGCCTGCATTCTCCTCAGGAATGCAGCGCAGCGTATTAGGAAATATTTTCTTTTTGCAACCTTATTCCCACCATAGTTTCCCAAGGATTCTTTTTGTTCTATTTCTGATCCGGTCTCAACTTTATGTAGCAAAGTAAAGCCTTTAGCTTCACTTCCCTTCCCTTCCCTTCTGCTCACATGGTATGTGGGAAATGATCTGTCCGACTGTCAGTACTGGGAAACTAGGTTTCCCTTTTTGATTCTTGTATTTTTAACATTGCAATACACCTTATGTTTTTAGACAGAGCATGTTTTTGTAACTCTTATATGTGCTTCAAGACAAGCTGGTGTCGGCAGTTACATATTTACAGTTCTTGCATTCTTTTTGGTGTGAAAATGTGCGTTTACCACGTATGGCTACTAAAAGTGGCTAGTTCTCTAAAATAGCTGTGCTACGAGATTTTGGCTTGTTCTTTGACCATGTTGTAGTTTGTCCTTCTTCCTGTCCTCTCAGGGAAAGTCCTTATAAGGTCATGAACTAGCCAGGGAAAGCTGCGTCCAACTTTGTGGCAAGTTTCAATTCGCGCTGATATTCCTGAATAGGCCATGCAGAAATGTACCCCATGTGTGGGGATTTTTTTTAAGTAGGGCATTACAAGGGCCACCTGGGCCTGGTCCTCTGGATATATTAACTCTTTCTATGACGTTTAAGATCTTTTCAATGGTATGTTGGAAGTAACATTTGTGGATCTCAATTAATTCATAGTTCCTTTTGTCAGAGATCTTTCAAACTGAGCTACCAATATGGTTTTCCCATTTAGCCTTTAAGACACTAATATTATAATGGGCTCTTTCTCCTTTCACCAATTCCCAGAACAGACGTGTTTGATTAACATACCAGTAGTTTCCAGCTGGTAACTTTTCTCTTTATGATGCACTCTGAGCCATTTTTGATAATTGGCTGTCACTTTACGGGTTTCGCTGCATATCTATGAGATAGTAAGGGTTGTTTGGTAATACTTTTTAGTTTGTTTATTAATGCTCCATCAGCTGTAGCAATATACGGATCAAAAGTGGACATATTCGGGAAGAATCCTCAAACCTGCAATTCCTTGGCACCTCCCAATGGAACCAACAGTAGACGATCAAGCCCCCAGACGATCCAGAGACATCTGGGCAAATCGGAGTCAAGGGGGTAACTAAGCATCAGTGTGCCTGTCCCCACATGTCCTCCACAGGATAACATTAGAAACAAGTCCCTTTGTCTTCCATCTCCATTCCACTCACCCCTGGCCTTCAAACCTGGGTCAGGTATGCTGCCCTTTGGTTAGCCTTGGGTCTGGAAGAAAGGGGAACACTTACCTTCAGGATTAGAGCTCACCTGCAGTTATCAAGTACCATGCAACAGCATCTTGCGCATAGACAATAGACAATTGTGTCATTTGCGCATAAAGCAGGGAAAACGGATTATTAAAACACCAGGGAATGCTTGCGCACACACAAGTAAAGGGGAACGTGTCGGGTGAATCCTATTTCAAGATGGCAGTTGTTGACATACGGCTTTAGTTAAATAGAAGCAAATTAAAGGCACACACCACATCAGCATCACTGAGCAGCCAAAATGATTTCTTTACATCATATTTTTTCCAACAATCATACACTGAATGCTGCGATGCACGTTTTTGATCATCTGCATAAGTATAAACTAACAACTGATTTCCGTACAGGACATTTTAATGCAAGCCAGACTTTTAAGTTTCACCTACTATGTGGTGCTTAAGTGCTACCTATAAGCCAAAATGATTACATTGGAGTAAAATCAGATAGAGAAGGAATGTTGGGTGGGGGGTGGTGGCGGACATCTTGTGATTGTTGTTTGGTGTTTTATCCACCCATCGTCTGTCAATGGCCATGCTAATCCCTATGCCATTCTCATCCATCACCTGCCCCTCCACGACCAAAACAGATCTTCCAAGGAACTCTTTGGGCAAGCTCTATCCGTTTGTAAAATCAAACATTGTGAAGTATAGGGCCTGTCCTTGTTATTCATAAGCACACTGCTCTGAGTTAATGGCTCACTGGCAGCAGTAAATGAGCTTCTGGTGTAATAAAAATAGCTTAATCAAATGTGCCTTCAGCCACTTGATTATAAGCAATATGTGCGCCCTCACATATGTTCCTTGCACTGAAGCCATGTTAAAAACAAGCACTGGCAAAGTCACCAGTTGTGTCTTGTGTATAGTTATTCGAAAGATATTTGCAAGGCATGAACAATATATCCCCATATATTATCACCATTTACCAGCTGCTGCCATTTTAGGGCCCAGTACGACCCATGCCTATACAAAAGTCAAACTGCTGGATTTGCCAATGTTTGATGCAAGGAGTGATTTTAGGCAGGGGAAGCAGAAGTGAAACAGGAGGCCTATCAGATCAGAAAGGAGGGAGAGGGAAGGAGAAGCAAAGAAAGTAAAGCAAATAATGCCTGTTCACTTAAAGTAAATCAATTATACAAAGATTTTTAGCGAGAGGCAATAAGAAACACTTAGACAAAGCTGAGAAGGAAGTATGCGATTTGGAAGGAGTTGACTTACTGACTCCAAAAGCACGCACTCAAACTACTGAGTACAATAAATTGAAATGAATCATGAGATTCAACTCAGCCAGCCATGATATACACACCATCATTAAGAGACATTGGCATCTACTCCAATTAGACAACGATCTATGTAAATGGTTAGACCCTAACCCTAGCATTATTTATAGCAAGGCTCGCACATTGAAAGAGAGATTTTGTCCATCACACATGACTAACCCCAAGCAGAGTGAAACCTGGTTGCATCAATTACAGAATAATGGATTTTATAAATGTGGGGGTTGCTCCATGTGTCCATAAGTCTTAGAAACAAAAACTGTGAATTTTGATACAGTGGGTAAATACCAAGTGAATTCCTTCATTAATTGCAATTCAAAATATGTGGTTCACTGCAATATTTTGTGTGTGGATCTTACTATATAGGTAGCACAATTAGACCTTTAAAGATCAGGATAGGGGAACATCTTTCAACTATAGGCAATCAGGACGCTAGATATCAGTTAGCTAAACATTGGCAGAATTTCCGTCAAATGGCAAATAAAGATATAAGGTTTGTGGGTATGGCAAAAGTCACATTGTCACAAAGAGGAGGTAATTTGGAACGAAAATTGAGACAGTTGGAAGCACGCCTTATCTGTCAAAGGGCAGTGTCTACAGGGCTCAATACGGATCATGAACTATCTGTATTTTTATGAACCACCCCTTAAAATTGTTCATATATAGTTGCTTGTATTAATGCATCTCATTCGACAAATGTCGGTTAGTGTATAAATTCAAATGCAACTAATTGGGTGTTACTTCACATGGAATTTTAACTAAACGTAGTTTGAGAGTTCTAATACATTCCATAACCCTCACCCATTTGTCCAATTGCGTATGACCTGCACACACAGCATATGCGGTTTAAACCTTCTACTTGAGCTAAGTGTGTAACCTGATTGTGGTATGATGGGCTAATGTCATCACCACGTTATACAGTTTGAAATGTTGATCAACACTGTCATGTTTGCATCCTTATCAGTCATTGGGATATGTGGTGCTGCACTAAGTTATATACAAAGTGTAGGTTCCCAAGAGGACTGGGATCATGACCGTCCTCCGCGTAGCGAGAGGATGATTCCACCATACCTTATGTATAACTAACTTTTCTGGCCAACTATTGTGTTAAACAATAGAAGCAAATACTATTTTTAATTGAAACGCCACTTTACATTCTGAATTATCTTAGAAACGTGACACAATTACATGAGTATTGACTAACAAATATGAATCACGTATTTCAATATCAATGTGCCCTCAACAGGTACGACATGTCCAATCAGCTCAATTGAGCTAAATACAGCCGAAAGTGTTCTAGTAAATTGGCGGCAGTAAGAGCAAAATCGTACAATGGGATTGTATTTGTATATTTGTATTTATTGTTTTTATATAGTGCTTTAATCCAAAGCACTTTACAGTTTAACAACAAGAACACATAGAACATGAAACAGTAGAAGCAATGACAATATATATCAATCAAACCAGCAAAACAGCATGTAGAACAATTTGCATATGAGGATGAAGAAGGGAGGAGGCGGAGAGGAAGGAAAGGAAGCGGGAGCTGGTGAATGGAGTATAGTGAGTCAGTAGGAAGAGGGGAGGATTTAGGAGAGAAGGGGGAAAGTAAAGAGAACTAAGATGGGGGTACAAGAGGGGAGAGAAAGAAAGGTGAAAGGGGAAAAGGTGTCAGGGTGGGTTATGAAGGAGGAGTAATTTCAAGGAGAAGCGGAAGGAGGAATAGGTGAGAATGGAGCAGATAGAAAGAGTTAGGGAGTTCCAGTGTAGGGAGCGAAGAGCTGAAAGGACCGGAAACGAGAAAAAGCACAAGTGGTAGGGGGAGCAGAAAGTAAGAAGAGATCGGCAGATCAAAGGGAACGAGTGGGGTGTAAAATGAGAGAAGAGTGGAGAGATATGGAGGGGCAAGTTGGGAGTGGACGGGAAGCCAGCCTAGGTAAGAGAGTGAGTTGGAGATGGAGTCATGAGGAGAGAGAAGACAGAGGGTACGGATGGCAGAGTGGTAGAGGGATTTGAGAGGGGCGAGATGGGAAGCAGGGAGTTCGAAGAAGAGAGAAGAACAATAGAAGAGGCAATAAAAGATGAGGGAGGAGATAAGAGTTTGGTAGCATGGAAGGTGAGAGAAGAGCGGACTTGATGAATATTGAAGAGGTGGTAGCGACATGCGCGAGAAGTGAGGGAAATATGATGGGTAAAGGAAAGGGAAGAATCAAAGTGAATGCCTAGGCTACGAGCATGGGTGGAGATGGGAAGATTAAAAGGGGAAAATGAATATAAGGAGGGGGAGAGGGAGGAGGAGGAAGTGTGTTAGAAGGAAAGAATAAGACTTCAGTCTTGTCTGTTAAGAGAGATAGCGAGATGACATCCAGTTTTTAATGGCGGTAAGACAGGAAGAGAGATTTAGATGCAAGTCAGGGGTGAAGGAAGAATAGGAGAGGAATAGCTGACGAGTTTTTCAAATGCAACAATAAATCCGCCTGGAAGGAAAGCGTCGGGCTTCCTTGACAACGGTTGGTTATGCTGAAAGGCTAGGTAAGCATTGATATTGCGGCTGCGAGCAAGTCCCCGTTAATACGCCACATGAGAATAGAACCCGTATTTTACAATTTTGAATATAATTCAGGCGTTTCACTGTTCTCTTACTTTCCGGCATCATTGACCCGGCTCAATTCAACACCATGGATGAATGGCTCACCTTCATACGAACAGGCATAGTTTCTACAGTGCCGTCCATCCTGCACTCGCAAGGCACATATAGAGGTACAATTTTGACAATTATAATATCTTTTAGTTGACATAGGTATTTATGAGTAACTCCTGCTCACATATCTGTTTGCATTATATTGGTTACAGATAAGAAATTAAAGATTATGCGGTACCATCCACAGCAATAACAGGTAAAACAAATGTTTCAATTGGTCAGTTCTTTGATTAGTCCAAGTTGAGAAATTATCGGTGACTACACGTCTCTCATTAGTACATTACAACTGTACCTGTTTCTCTTTTCTAAAGACAGATACGTATTTTCGAGGAGTATTTAAGGTAGACCAAACAATTTATACATCACGATACAGAGCAAAGGACCATCATGCCCAAAGACTAATTTCATATTTTTGATTGTTTTCTCTCTCTGTATGTTTGTTGATGAATGCAATTGGAAATACAATCTGTTTACCTCAATTTTCATATAATTATCTATGGGTTTGGATAAATGTCACTTATCCTTGGATGGCGCAACCCCAATCTGTTCTCAAAAACCATTTTGCTTTTGAATTTTGGCAACTTGTTGGAACCCCTAACCCTGCCTCTTTCTTTGTTTATCCCTGGATGTGACATCTCTTTACCCCTGTACATGTATGCATTGCATCATTTTTGTTTATAATGTGTTTTTGTAACTTAGCCTCAGAAGAAGAGCATGTAGCTCGAAACACGTGTCGGGCTGAGATCAATATTACTTTCTTCATCACACAATAAATCATTTGGCAAATTCTGCAGCATTAATCTGTTTTGCGCAGTTTGAACGTACCTTTGAGTTTGTATACTGTTCACTTACAAGTAAATGATCATTATTCCAGATATGTCCTACCATTGCAAGATGAGGCAAGTGAAACAACTGCTTTATTCACCCAATACATCACAGAGCAACTAATTGACACCAGGGCCGAGACAGCAAAGAAAAGCTTAAGAATTGTCTGACTATGTTTTGGAAGCATTCTCCCTAACATTTCAGACCTGAGGTGCAATAGCTCTGCTAAGATTTCAGTCACTGATTCATTTCTTGTGTTTTGCCTTGGTAGCATTTCAGTTGTGTTATATGCGCATTACAGTGTTGTCCGCTGCAGTACAGTACATCTTGGTCTTGCATACACTCCATGTAGTGTGCTTAATCTGAGTGCATCACTCAGCTGCCAGCGGCACATAAAGTGGCCAAACTATGGTACTACCTGCCTCCTACACTAACAGTAGCTCAGTCCTACCAGAACTTTAGAACGAATACTATCCTGTGGTTAAAATCCACAGACCATTATTCTGCATGATCTACGATCCCTGCCTGTGTAATGTAATTCGTAATACCTATATGCGGTAACACCACATGCACATGTATATGTATTTGTACAATGCCCACAATATCTGTAAATATCTGCCTCTCCTGCCGCAGCAAGTAAATGTAAATATCTGTATAACACAAACTTATCAACATCACCCAGTATCCTCCCCACATCCTATTTACACCAGAACAACACCAATTCTAGTAAAGCTGAAGAAATGTACCCCATATTTTCTCAAATAAACTCAATTTCCCTTCTCTTCTGTAAATTGTCCTGTCCATAGCTGCCAAATCCTGGATTTCAGCCAACCACTCCTCAACATTCAGAGTTATTGCAGACTTCTAATTTCGCAAAACAATTTTCTTTCCAATCATTGCCCCACGGAACAACCATTTCTTCTGATTCAAAGTAAGATCCTCTAGAGACTCATCATCCCCCAATATCATCAATTTGAAGTCCAAAGCCGGTAAATCCTCAATCACTTCATCACACACCCTACCCACTTCACCCCAGAACAACCTCACCAGCCTACAATCCCATAGCATGTGCTCCAATGAACCTGCTTCATGTATACACCTCCAGCAATCCGAGCTCTCCAACATCCCCCTACTCACCTTTCTCTCCGGAGTCCAATAAAAACGATTAAGGATCTTTATTTGTCTCGACCTCTCTGTGAGCCCCAAGGAACACAACCTTACATTCACACACATCCGGCGCCACATGTCTTCAGATATACCCACCAATTCTCCTACCCCATTCCATTCTCAACAAGTCATTACCACTGTAATGCGACACAATCTCCTTATACACACGACTGGCCAGTCCACCCTCCCTCACAATCGGCTTTCTAGTAGACAAGCTCAAATCAATTCTCCGAACAAAGTCCACATCCCCAATAGCCCGTTTCAACTTCACATAATCTGAGGGCCTAAAATTCTGTATATTAAATTGCAATTGCATTTCCCCTGGTGTCATCCAATTACCGTCCTTAAAAAGATCCGCAACCCACCGCACTCCACTTAAAAACCAATCTGCCCAAAAAACCACATTACCATTAATCTTAATAGCTGGATTAAACCACACTGACGCACCAGGTTCTTTAAATACGTCCACACCCAAATAACCGCATATAATCTTCCACGCACTCGTCAAATTCTCAGTCAGCGGATCTTTTCCACAGGCCTTTTTTGAAACGGAAGTCAACACCGCTCGTGTTATCTTTGGCATTGTACAAAGTTAGTTTGTAATAGTATTAATAATTTTGCGAAGTTTAATGTTTTATGGAATGTATTTGGTTATATGTGATTTTCTGGTTTGGTTACAAAATTTAAAATAAAGTAAATATCTGTATATCCTGCCTTTGTAAATAATGTATTTCACTTTCTGATTCTCTGTAACTAAGCTTTGCATATTCTTGTAACTGCTGCGCCCTGATACTCTGGGGTCTGGTGCGCATTACAAATAAATAAACAAACAAACAAACAAACATCACTCCTTATCAAGCAAACTCCAGGCATGTTTACTGCTGTTCAAGAATCGGTTTATCGTACTTCTGCAAGACCCATTATGTGGACGTTCACTTTGTTCTTAATGTCATCTTGGTCTGTCACAGACAGTCCCCTACATATATAACAAACATGGAATTGAATGCCCCAGAGATCAGGAATAATACAGCCCACGCATTATCTTTTTAGTGGGAAATTCAAGCTGCAGAAAGGTTTCGCGCATTCTGAAGTCAGGTAAACAAGTCTGAGGTAAAATGATAAAACATTTCTTTTTAAAGGGGCAATGCTCAATTGGGCTGTGCACCCTGGATACACACTGCTGATCACCAAGCTGTTAAGGCAGTTTTAGTACAACCCTTTAATGGGGTCAGTAAAACAAGTAACCGTTAGTGGGTGGAAAGGCCAACAAACTCTGTTAAAGACAAGTAAGGTGGACAGATTGACAAGGCTCAACTCTCAGGTAGGGGTAAGCAGCTGACAAATAGGTACAATTAGTTCACACACGTATCAATAGAAACATACACCACACAGATAATCGAGAATATATCGCTTCATTAGGTTACATATTCTGTTAGTTCAAATCATTACTTAGACACAATACATAGTATTAAAAAATACCCAGTATAAATATAAAATTAGCCACCCCACCCTTCACCCCAAACATGAATTAACCCCAGAAAAAAATGCAATGCCACTATAAGGAAATATTTCCTTGCTGGCTCCACAAATGGCCTCCAAACCCAACGTAAAAACACAAATCATGTCGGCCAGGCCTTGCCCTTAAGCGGAGCAAAACGCCATGCCACAGTAACAAAACGACTAGGCTGTCAGCCCCATTGAATTCCTCCACACCTCCTCCATGCAATAACTCGCATCAAGTCGGCTTTGCCCAAAAACTACAGTAAAACCAGCCATGTCCCTTTAAGAAAACGTAAATGCTCCAATGCGTCGCCCCCTGGACCTCAGACTTGCACGCACACAATCATATTCATAACCATTCATTCACCTACCAGTCACTCACCCATACAGCTTCTCCTACAGTCACTTGCAAGCACACCTAGAACCTTGAAACTGCATTGTGCATAACATACATCAGAATGTTCCCAAACATTGCATTCTCATTCACATGACACCCCCCCCACACCCACACTAAACGATGACTCATATGCGCACTTATGCAGATTGACACACGCACACATATACAGACACATACATAAATCCACATCCGACAGGCATGCAGGCACACACATTACAAAAAAGGGTTTCTTACCAGTTTCCCGTCCAGGCCACCAGATCCCCAGCTCTACACAGGCCGGAAGCAAAGAGGTTCCTGACATGTGCAGGGGAGCCAGGACCTTCTATCACACGCCGCCGCACTCGCCAGCTCAACTGCCAATGCAGCTCGATCCCAGCGCTACCTTTTAGATAGAAGAACAAGTTACTTCTTACCTTGTAACGTTCTTTCGACGGGATGTTCCTCCGACGTATTCCTCATCTTAGATATCTCCTTCCAGCTCTGCTGGCCTCGGAAATTTTTTTCTCTAGAGGGCGCTGCGCGTCGACGTCCTCCGAGTCGATGTCTTTCGACAGCCGCCGTATCGACGTCATCCTGCCTATAAAGGCCGCGCGCAGCGTCCGTTGCTCAGTTCCGTTTTGTAGCCCACAATAATACTTTCTGGACTAACTAAACACCCTGAAGGAGCGTAAGCTGCAACAACAAGGGAAGTAGAACTGCGGGCATGGATGGGAGGGTCAATGAGGAATACGTCGGAGGAACATCCCGTCGAAAGAACGTTACAAGGTAAGAAGTAACTTGTTCTTTGAAGGGATTGTGTCCTCCGACGTATTCCTCATCTTAGATAGGCTCCCATAGCAGTATTCTATTATCGGAGGAGGGAGTACTGACTTCACGCTGTCTTCTATTGATGAATAGAATGCAGTACAGCCCTTCCAAACCTAGTCTCTTGACTGGAGGAGGAATCCAGATTGTAAAAACGTGTAAAGGTATGGACAGACGACCATGTAGCGGCCGCACATATGTCTTTAACCGGCACGCCTCTTTTGAGGGCCGATGAAGCTGCAATACCTCTGGTCGAATGAGCCCTAAGGTTTTGAGGGGGCTCTTTCCCTACCAGTTTATAACATTCCAGAATGGCTAGAATGATCCATCTGGAAATGGTCTGCTTATTTATTGGTAACCCCAGCTTGTGACCTGTGTAACCTACAAACAGCTGGTCTGCCTGTCTTATCCTGGCTAGTCTACTAATGTAAAAACTTAAAGCCCTCCTAGGGTCTAGCCTGTGTAACCTCTCTTCCTCTTTCCCCGGGTGAGGAGGAGGATAGAAAGATGGTAGGGTAATCTTCTGAGTGATATGGAATTCAGAAACCACTTTTGGGAGGAAATTAGGCTTCACTTGCAGGACAACTTTGTCTTTGTGAAATATAGTATGAGGGGGTTTACAAGAAAGAGCTTGTAATACGCTCACCCTTCTAGCAGATGTAAGTGCTATTAATAAAACAGTTTTAAGGGTAAGGAATCTTAACGAACAAGAATGGAGAGGTTCGAAAGGTGTACCCATCAGGAAAGTTAGTACTAAGTTTAAATCCCATAGGGGAACTTGGAAAGGTCTTGGGGGATAAACATTGATTAACCCCTTTAGAAACTGTATTACCAAGGGTAATTTGAAATAGGATGGTTCTTCCGCAGTACGCTTAAAGATGGATAGCGCTGCGAGATAGCCCTTAATGGTGCCAACTTGAAGGCCTGAATTTGCCAAATATAGTAGGAAGGACAAAACCATTGGTATACCACATGAAAAAGGGTCGATATTCTGTTCTCTACACCAGCTGCAAAATCTGTTCCAACGGCAGCGGTATAAAGACTTTGTTGCTGGCCTCCTTGCCGAAAGCAACACCTCCATAACATCATCAGGGAGGTCCCAATCCTTGTACCTCAGCCTTTCAGAAGCCAAGCGTGAAGGTTGAGGGTTTTGATGTCTGGATGGAGAACCTGACCTCCCTTCTGTGAGAGTAGGTTCTCTCCGAGTGGAAGTCGAATTGGAGGGCAGATGGACAAGTCTAGAAGGTCCGGGTACCACGTTCTCCTGGCCCAATCCGGGGCAATTAGGATCATGGTTCGCCGGAATCTTCTCAACCTCCTGATCATTTGAGGAATGACAGGGACCGGTGGGAACGCGTACAGAAGCGGAAACTCCCAGTCCACTATGAACGCGTCTCCCAGAGCTCCTCTCGGGGGAAATTCCCTTGAGCAGAACAAGTCGCATTTCCTGTTTAGGCTGGTGGCGAACAGATCTACCTGAGGGGTTCCCCAAAGGGCGAAGATCTCTTGAAGGACTTCCTGAGCTAGCTCCCACTCGTGGGAGACTGTGTTCTGCCTGCTCAGAGCGTCCGCTGTCAAGTTCTTCTCTCCGGCTAGGTGAACTGCCGATAGAGAGATTCCTTCTTGGATTGCCCAAAACCAGAGCTGCATCGCCTCTCTGCACAGGGGTAGTGATCCTACGCCTCCTCTTTTGTTGAGGTAATGCATGGCCACCGTGTTGTCCGTCATTATCAGGACGTTCTTCCCTTGTACAGCTGGCAGGAACGCCTTCAGCGCAAGTCTGATGGCTCTCAGCTCTAACAGGTTGATGTGTAGTCTGGACTCCGATGGAGACCAACGACCGCTGATGGCCAAGTCGTTGGCGTGGGCTCCCCACCCCGTGAGTGAGGCATCCATGACTACTGTTATCTCCGGCCAGGGTTGCCAAAACTGTTCTCCTTTCAGAATGTTCTCCTGACAGGCCCACCACTGAAGGTCTCGAGCCACCCTGCCGGGAACCTGAAGAAGATCTGTCATTCTCCCTGAGAATTGTGACCACTGAGTCCTCAGTGCCCACTGGAGGGATCTCATTCTCAGGCGAGCCTCTGGCACTAGGAAAATGCAGGATGCCATGAGGCCTAGCAACCTCAAAAAGTCAAAGGCTGGGAGACGTTGGGCATGCTAGAACTTGGTAACCATCTGTAGAATATCTTGAGCCCTCACCTCTGGTGGCGAGGCTTTTCCCAGGGAAGTATCCAGGATCGCTCCTATGAACTGGAGTCTCTGCAATGGTATCATTTGTGACTTCTTTAAATTGAGGGAGAAGCCCAGTCTGTGAAGGAAGTGGCACACGTGATTTAGCTGGATCTGAGCTTGTTCCGGAGAAACAGCCCTGATCAACCAATCGTCCAGGTAGGGGTAGACGTGAATCCCTTCCCTCCTTAGACTTGCAGCCACTACCGACATTAACTTGGTGAAGACCCTCGGGGCGGAGGTCAGCCCAAATGGCAGCACTCGAAATTGATAGTGAGAGTTGCCAATTGCGAACCTCAGGTATTTCCTGTGTTTGAGATGGATAGGCACATGGAAATAAGCATCCTGAAGGTCCAGAGATACCAACCAGTCCTGGAACTGAAGGGCCTGGAGGATCTGAGAAAGAGTGACCATCTTGAATTTGTCTTTTCCGAGGAATTTGTTCAATTCTCGCAAGTCCAAGATGGGTCTCAGTCCTCTGTCTTTCTTTGGAATGAGAAAGTAAGGGGAGTACCAGCCCTTGTTCCTCTCCGCTACAGGTACCGGTTCTATGGCACCTTTCTCTAGCAGGTCCCAAATTTCCTGCAAGAGGAGCGGATCTGGAGCTTTCTGAGAGCTGATCCCCGGTGGATGACTCTGAGGTATACGTAGGAAAGGCAGGCAGTAACCTTGGGCGACTGTTTCCAATGCCCAAGCATCTGACGTGATAGCCTGCCATACCGCCAGATGTTGAGTCAACCTGCCTCCTACAGGTGTCCTGTGAGGGAAGTCCTCAGAGTGGTTTTGGGGCGGCTGATGCAGATGCCGATGGTAAAGAGGCACCTGCTGTTGCTGCGGCTTTTGAATATCTACCCCGTCCACCTCGGGTACTTCTTCTTTGACCCCTTTGAGCCGGTCGTCCTCTACCTCTTCCGAATGCGGAGTAGAAGCGAAAGGACTTGCCCCTCCCAGAGGTTCGTGTGGGACGAAAAGGAGTCTGACGGATTGCAGCTCCTAGGGATTTTGCTGCTGCTTTTGAAGTTTGCAGTTTCTCTAAACTGTCATCCGCCTTTTTCCCGAACAAAGAAGAGCCATCGAATGGCATGTTCAAGAGCCTGGCTTGCACATCTGGGGCAAAACCCGACTTTCTCAACCAAGCAAATCTCCTGGTTGATGTACTTGCCGCCATTGCTCTGCTGATACTGTCAGCCGAATCAATGCCCGTCAGGAGGGATTAGCACATAGCGTCTTTACCGTCCTGTATAATATTCAGGAAAGCATCCCTTTCTTCTCCCACCGGGATGCAGTCAGCCGCTGTAGAAGCACACTCCCAAAGTGTATGGCTGAACCTAGCAAGGGTGTAAGTAGCGTTAACAGATTTTAACGCCATGCTACATGCTGAAAAGACTTTCTTTGCCATAGCATCATATTTTTTATCGTCCCTGTCCTGTGGGACGGTAGGATAAGCCGTCTTGACATCGGTAGAGGATGCTGCCTGTACCACCAGACTTTCTGGGGATGGGTGTTTAGACAAAAACTCTGGGTCTGTAGAAGATACCCTGTACTTTGTAGACAGTTTTTTATTTACTGCTGGTACTACATCTGGGGTTTCCCAGTTTGTCATGATCTTTCTCTGAAGAGCTTTATGAAAAGGCACCACAGGATCCTCCTGTGGGCCTTTGTTAAGAATATCCGTGAGGTCATCTTGTTGGAAAGATTGTGAAGGTGCAGACCACCCCATGAACTCTGTAATCCTGGCCATTAAGGATCTGTAGGGTTTTCAGCATGCTCCCCCGGGTCTGGCTTAGCAAACTCCACCTCAGGGGAAGTGTCTAACCCACTTGTCTCATGTAAAGAATCATGAAGATCCTTTAACCTGCGCTCTTCAGAGGAAAATTCCTCTCTAACTGGGGTTACAGGTCCCTGTAACTTAAATGTGTCTTCCTGTTCAGACAAATCACCCTCTTCTAAAATTGAGGATATAGTTCTCAATTGTTCTGAACTCATAAAGGGAGTAAATCCCATTTCCAAGGCAGAGGGTGCCGAACTTGTCATTATTGGCCTCGAAAACGTCGATGTCGTCGAAGGCTTCGAGCGTGGTGTCGAAAACAGAGGCGGAGGCCTCGAAGACCTCGACAGAATTGGAATTCTACTCGACAATATCGAAGCCATCGACGTCGAGGGCCTGGGGATAGTCACTGGATGTGTGGTAACCGTGACTTTTCTTGGCGTCGACGCCGGTGTCGAAGCTGGCGTCGAGTCGACAGACCCGTGTGTCGAAGGTCCCTTCGACAACGGCGTCGAAGACATCGACGTCGACGGAACCTTCGTCGCCAGCGTCGACGGAACCTTCGAGGAAGGTTTGGAGGTCATAGTCCTGCTCGAGGGTTCGAGACGCGCTCGAGAGGTTTCTTTCGCCGGGTACTGCGACTCGCGGCATTTTTGACCTCCGGGTCTTTCGACCAGAGCATCGCTCTCGGCAGTCTTCGAGGGGGTCGAGGCCGCTTTCTCGAAGACGATGATCATATTTTTTCGGAATTCCTCCCATTCAGCCCGGGAACTATGTTTCGTGGGGCAAGGGATTCTTTTTGGCGAAACAGAGGAAGAGGAAGACGGAGAAGGGGATCTTCGACGTCTCCTCTTCGAGTGCTTCGACCTCGAGGAGTGATGAGACCCACTCCGAGACCTGGAGCGCGAATGGTGACGAGGAGACGAATGTCTCGACGAAGAAGAAGCTTTAAAAGTCTTACCTTTCTCCAGCTTCCCCCTACGCTCCTTCAGGGCCTTAGCTGTCATGGACATACAGTCCTCGCATTCCGAACAATGGTGTTCAGCTCCCAAACACCACAGACAAATTCTGTGAGGATCGGTCAACGACATCTTTTTCCCACAATCTCGACATTTCTTGAAGCCGGATCGAGGAGTTGTCGGTTCCGACGAGGAAGCCATCGAGTACGGATCGAATAACTCGAGGTAAATAGGATTAATCTGACTAAGAACTGAGCAACGGTTTTCCGAGGCACTGACTAAGCGCGGAAAAACAGAACTGAGCAACGGACGCTGCGCGCGGCCTTTATAGGCAGGATGACGTCGACACGGCGGCTGTCGAAGGACATCGACTCGGAGGACGTCGACGTGCAGCGCCCTCTAGAGAAAATTTTTTCCGAGGCCAGCAGAGCTGGAAGGTGATATCTAAGATGAGGAATACGTCGGAGGACACAATCCCTTCGAAATCAAGTTCTCTCTAAAGACAGTGGGAGGGCTAACAGCCCGTAATGCTATCCTGCCCATTACAGCCTGTTCTAAGTGTAATAGTGCTAATCTGGTGTCTGCTGATCTGTAGCCTGCAACGTTATTGTGATGCTCTGCAGCCCTTAATGCTTTCCTGCACAATGCTGCCCCATACCCTGTAATTGCTATTTTTTGCCCACTGCAGCCTGCTCTCCACGTGCAATAGTGAACCGTAGTGATACTTGCTCACTGCTGCCTGCCCACCGTGCTAATTGCAGCCTGCTTTGACACCTGGCCCCTGCTTTCTCAACCACATCATGCTGCCCAATCTCACAAGTAAGCTCGCTTGGAAAACACTTACCAGTCGCTCTACCTCCATCACCACAGCATTTGCTCTCTTACTCGAACTAGCCACCCACCACCACATCACTACAAACTACGCCTGACGCAGACCGCATCCATGCCAGCATCAAGCCCAATTCCGCACCCACTCCACACCTGAAATGTGCCCTCCTCAACGTTCGCTCACTTCCAGCACATGCCCTAGAAATACACGATCTCCTTTACAACCTGAACCTCGACTTACTGGCCATCACAGAAACATGGCTACAGGAAGCATCGGGCCCTGCAGTCGCTCTTGCACTCCCCCCTGACTACACCATTTTCAGACAGGACAGACTAGGTCGCAGAGGAGGAGGAGTAGCCCTCATCTTTAAAGAAACCCTCGCCATCACACCTGGTAGTCATTCCTGGGATAGCAATTGCAACATCCTATCTGTCAAGCTTGCACTGTCCCCCAACAACACCACCAATACACACATACTATATCACCCCCCTGGCCTCCCATCAGACTTCCAGGGACACCTCACCCACTTACTCCGCAATAACATCAAAGGCTCTAATACAACCTTTCTTCTT
Source organism: Ambystoma mexicanum (assembly GCF_040938575.1). Lineage (NCBI taxonomy): Eukaryota > Metazoa > Chordata > Amphibia > Caudata > Ambystomatidae > Ambystoma > Ambystoma mexicanum. The sequence goes on from NC_090936.1 coordinate 876,702,360, forward strand.
GGAGACTTAAACCTAGGATTCAGTGACTCCAATGACAAAGCCGCCACCTCCCTCACTAAAGAGCTCACCGACCTAGGATTCACACAAAAAGTCTCATGGCCTACACACTCCAAAGGCCGCACCCTTGATTGGGTTGCAGACCACAATGTTTTCACCAATGTCACAGCAAACGCAGCCTTGCCGTGGACAGACCACAACTTTATTGAGTCCACCCTATCCTTTTCTTCCACGCCAAAAATCCTCACTGCTCAAGTAAGAAGTTCCAAAAAAACTCACACAGCATAACCTACGACCTTACCTTAACACCCACCCCAGCACTAGTCCCACCTTTCTCCAACGATCCGAACACCTTAGCGGACATATACAGACATACCCTCTCTACAGCCATCAACTCCATAGCACTACTTGAAAACAAAAAGTCGCTGCATATAAACTCCTGGTTCACTGAATAACTACAGTCACTATGCTCCCTCAAAAGAGGCTCAGAAAAGCTGGCAAACCAACCCCAGCAACAACACTAAAAATTGCTTTAACCTCATCTCCCGCCAGTATAAAGATGCTATTACAAAAGCCAAAGCAAACTCCTTCAACGTCCGAATCTCCAATGCCAATTCACAATCTAAGGAAATCTTCACCATCTTCAATGAACTCATCTATCCTCCTAACACCCCAGATGAGATCATCAAAGATAAGCATGGTGTGCCAGTATCCAAGCTGCCATGCTCAATAAAATTGAACTCCTCCAAAAAAAGAATTAAGGACCACTACAAAGTCCCTACATCACCATGTTGAGCCTACACAATCTGACCCCACCTCCCCTACACCAAACTCTACCAAACCTCTATTCACCTTCAGAGACATGACTGAACCCGAAGTCATCAGCCTCCTCAAAAACCTCAAACCTTCCATGTGCAAAGGGGACATCTGTCCACCCAAGCTCATAAAGGACTGCGCAGACCTCCTCGCTGCACTCCTGACAGCCTTCATTAATGCCTCCTTTAGAACAGGCACCATTCCCACCAGCCTCAAAGAAGCATGGAAACGCCCCCTTCTGAAAAAGCCCACACTAGACCCAGCACAGCCAAATAATTATCGTCCCATAACCACTGTGCCGTTCCTCCTCAAGATCTTGGATAAAGCAGCCCACGGCCAAATTCAACAATTCCTAGAATCCCACCCCATTCTTGGGACTAGGTAATCCGGGTTCCACAAAGTTCACGGCAAGGAAACGGCCCTAGTTGACCTCAAAAACCAGATCACCCAAATCATGGACAATGGGAAGCAAGCTCTCCTACTACTCCTTGACCTGTCGGCAGCTTTTGATTTGGATGATCATAAAACACTCACCTCACCCAATCAGCCAACTTCTCAAATGAAGCAGCGCTATGGATCACCTCCTTCCTGGAAGGCAGGGCAATTAAAGTATTCGCCAACATCGCCAATGCTGCCCCCACCACCATCCACTGCGGAGTCCCACAAGGCTCCTGCACAGCACCCACATTATACAACTTGTTTACGAAGCCCCTCTTCGACAAGCTTGACGCCTTAGGTATCACGAATACCAATTATGCCGACGATACCCAGGTACTCGTACCTCTCACCGGCTCCTACAACAAGGACACCCAAGCTCTTCACTCTATATACACCACCATTCAAGCCTGGATGGCAGCCAATAGCCTCTGCCTCAATGGGGAGAAGACTGAAATCATCATATCAGGTCAAAAAACCACACTAGCAAAACTAGATAAATTGAATTCAAACTTCACCATTGACAATACGACCATCCCTGTCTCCACTTCTGTAAAGACTGTAGGTGTCTACATAGACTCAACACTATCCATGACTAGACAGGTCAGCGCCATCACCTCCGCCTCAGCCCACACCACCAAACTCATCAACGCAATTAAACCATACCTATCAAAGCCAAACAGCCTATCAATAGCTAAAGCCACCTTTGGAGCAAAACGAGACTATTGCAACGCCCTCCTAGAAGGTACATCCACAAAAAACCTTAACCGACTCCAAGTCACGCAAAACAATGCCCTAAGAGCTGCACGGAGCCTTCCCAAAAGGAAACACATTTCCCTTGCCAGAAAGGAAGCTCACTGGCTTCCAGTTCAAGAGCGCATCACATTTAAAATACTCACTCTCACCCACAAATGTCTTATAGCACCATCATACCTTGCTGAGACTATAACCAAATCCAACTCAACACGACCTACTAGGACTCACTACGCCAACCAACTTCACATCCCACGCATCAACAGAGCCAAAGCTGGAGGGCTGGGCTTCCCCTACATAGCTGCCAAGCTATGGCATGCTCTACCCCCAGAGATCAGAGCGGAAAACTCTCTCCCTGCCTTCCGGAAAAAAATCAAAACCTCCCTTTTTATCTAACCCTCTGCATGTTCCTACCCGTGTAAAAGATTCTATGCAAAACTGTATACATGTAACTGAACTTGTTGTCCTCTGTCCATGTCTGTAACTAAGCCTTCTGTTTGTAACAAGCGCCACGATGCCTCCGGGCTGCTACGTACTCTACAAATCTGAATAAATAAATAAGGCAGGCGCCCTTGCTACACTAGGCGCATCTGTATCAGACAACTGAAAAGGCTCTGAAGATAAACTTGGGCCCTTCGATTTGGAAGACGAGCACCAGTGTTTGAGTTTATGATTATTGAGTGTGTAAGAATATTAAGATGGTAATGATCCAGGTGCTGAATAAGGCCCATGGTCCTTCCCCTTATGGTGGGTGCGACCCAGAAAGGGGGATAATGCGAGGATTTCAGGCTTCCCAGTACAAAAGGTAATGGGCCTAGATACCCATGGATGCTAGCTTAGCAGTGACAGCCCCTGGAGGGAACCAAAGTCAACCTCTGGGCGAAGGGAGAGAGGCTCCATCTTCTTCAAGGACTTGCAAATGTGGCCTTTGTCTGTTTGGGATGGTGTGGAGGCAGGAACCCTTACCTGGAGTACCTTATAGACCTTATCAGAGGTAAAAAGGTCTTCCAGTACCGAAGGCCAAGACTTGAGACTTCGAGCTTTCCCACCAAGAGGTACTCGTAGATGGTTACACCCGGAGTGAACTAGCTTAGGTGGCAACCTTAATATTGGTAGCAAAAGGTGATGCAGAACCTGAGCCAGTGCCTCTTTCCAAATCCCTCTTACCGCACCATTGCAAAGTCTTCTGTCCCCCATGAAGTCCACATGGCTTGTGGTACCTGAACCTTCCTGAGCATGAAGACTAAGAGGGTTCTTAGCAACCTGGGTTTGATACTAACACAGAACAGACAAACAGGGTTGGACTGGGGCATAAAATTGTCTTGTTCTGTGAAGGCATCATGAAGTACGACACAGACCACAAGTTCAAACAAAAGACTATTTATCAACTTAAATATCAGAATGGTTGAAGGCCCAACTTGCTCTATGCCAAGGTGGGATTTCCCCATCGGAACAAAACTAAGGAAAGTCAAAGAGTTTAGAGTCTGTCTGACCAATCCTTGCCCTCAGAACTACAATGAACCAATGTGTAAGGATGTCAAAGTCAAAAGAAACAGTGTTTAACTCAGTTCTGAGCTGTTTTTAGCTCACAGCTTCTATTCAGCTCCCCTTCCACAAGCATAAGAAAGTTCCATGAAAAAGGCTCAAAGTTCACCATTCTCCAGTTGAAAGAGATGTAGTTCAGCACCATCCTTGGCGTAACCTTCCTGAAATGTCAAGTGCCACAATCCAAAACAAAGGGGTCTTGACAACAAGTGTAGTTCTCTAAGTCTCAGGGTTTCCGTCCCCAAGACTTTCAACACCTTTGAGGACACTTGTTTTAGTCTCTTCAAAAGCCTTCACAAAAACCACTAGGTCAACTGGACCCTTCTCTGGCTTGCCTTGCCAGCTACTTTGCGGGGATTTATGTGGGCTTGTATCACAGTGCTCTTAGCTTTCACGATCCAGAGATCTCTGGTCTAGGTGCAGTTGTCAGACCACACGGTCCACCCATTACAGGTCACGCAACCAGAACCACTGGGCTCCTCAGCATACACCCACAGGTTACTTGGTGCTGATTCCTGCTCACCAAGTCACTTGTTGAAAGGATAGGTTATTTATAATGCGCTTAATACCCAGAGTTTTCTAAGCGTGGACCCCGGGGATCGAACCTGTGATGCTCTGTGTCGTCTTGCTTCCAAGGCGAGCACGTTGACCCAGAGCTATACTCCTGAGACGCTTCACTTTTATTAGACTTGTGTTCTATGGGTAATTTCTCTGCACCTCTGGCTTCTTTCTTGGTCGCCTTGTGGCTCTGCCATCATGCCTCACACCCCCCTTCCCACCTGTAGCATTGCCACACTGCATTCACTCTTTAAAGTTCACGGTTTGGCTTTCTTCAGCCTTCACTGCGTTATTTAAAGTCCACTTTTAACTCAAAGTTCAATGCTCTTATAGCTGGTATCATTACGTTCGGTATTCAATGTATGAATGTTTGCTTTTAATGTTAAATAGCTCTTTAATTTGACCTTCAATGTGCACTGGCTTTATCTGGATCTATGTGATTATTGTGACGGCTGAAAATGGCACCACATATATATGCGGGGGGAGAACCCCTGCACCTCCCCCCGCATATTCATATTATACTCTAAACCCCCCCCCCACATATATGTGTTGTAAGGGGGGGGGTTAAAAGAAAAATCTGCATTTTCAGCCATCGCAATTCCCAGGTCGCCATTTTTGTATGATTCCGCTTTATCTCAGTGCGCTACTCAGTTCAGCCTTTAGTTCGGTTTTCAATATGCACTGAATTTACCAGTTAACTTTTCATTTAGTTTGGTATTCAAAATGCATTTTTTCATTCATTCGCATTGACCGTCACTCACTTGTCCTTTCGTAGTTCCCCGATGCTTGCACGCATCTCCGACACTCGCCTGCCTTCTCAGCTTTCACCTGGTAGATCCCGAGACTTCCTTTCACCTCCTGAAGCAAGGACCAGCCACAGTATCGAGCCCCGTTCACTCGCGGTGTGTTCTCTGCTTCACGTCGGCACTTGGGCTGCTGTATTTTGGACACGGACACTGTCCTCCGCATTCCGGGCTCCTTGGTACCTCCTGCTGCACAAACTCCTGTTCTGTGGCTCCCAGGCTTGTGGGACACACACTTCAATCGGGTCCCACAAGTCCTTTGAGACTTCTGCCGCCATCCTGGTCCTGTCTCCTGTACCACCATGGTTGCCTCCTCTCACGGGTCTCCTGCTGCGCCAGCAGTTGCTTCACCAGTCGCTTTACCCGTCTCTGTCCCAGTCGCTCTCTCCTCTGCTGGCTGGTTCGGTCACCCTTAATACACCTGCAGCCCCTTGACAAGCTGCAGGTGTGGAACTCTATTAGTTCCGAATGACTACAATTACATGGACATGCCTGATCCTCACAGTTACTGGCAGGCATTGTCCTAGTACCAAAGTGGTGACAAGGGGTAATCGTCATTCCTCTTAGTTGTATCTTCCTTGTCTCAGTACTGTCAACTGTTATATAGTAAGAGTGGAGGGGAACTGGCTTATAATAGCCGATAAAGATTGGGGAAGGGATAGGGTGGTAGTCAGTAGCGAAAGGGGGATACCATGTCTCACCCAAGGGCACCCATTCCTAGTCCCCAAGGATCCTCCAGCCATGTGATCCTCCCTTGCTTGTCCACCCCCAGGGTCAGGATCCAAAAGCAATGGCCTTTCCCGGGGTACCAGCGCAGAGGATCCATGGGGAATAGGAGGAAGAACACCCTCAGGTTTCGCACAGCACCAATAAAAAAAGTGCCCCACAGTAGCAAATGGCAATTCATTGCTTTTGTTACACACTGTTTGAGTAGTACCGAAGGGGGAGGTTTTTGATCAAATGTGATGCAAATTGTGCAATTTAAATAATATTTGTTCAGTAACACTGGAAAAAACTACTAGCCACTAAAAGTGGAACACTTTGACCCAAAAAACTGCCCCACGCTAGCATTTTGTGTTTTTGTTTCGGGCATTGCCCTTTTGCCCTATAGGCAAGTCCAAGCCTGCTAACAAGAACACACCGAATCGAAGTTCCTGAGACAGGTCACGCAGGCTCTGTGAGTCAGCCGCCGAGATGTACTTACCGCATCCTATGCACCAAATGAAACCTCTTGTCAAAGGCATGCGTGGGGGAGGCGAATATTGGAAAACAGTCAATCAAAATAGATAATACACCCCACTAGGATGGGAGACAGCAAAAAGAAGAACAACATTGGTGTCCAAATAAGGCAGGCACATGTAGATGCTCTTCCCACGTCCATCTAACAGGGAAGAGAAACAGGAACTGGGAGGTGACGATTGGTGGTACACAGGAGGGGAACAGGGCCTGGTACATGGGTGGCTGCTCATGTGTACCAGCCCCATTGCAAAACTAAGTGACAGCATTCTCTCGTGGGGAAGCTTTTTTCCCCGACCAGCCTGCGATGCAGGCCTGCAGTGTAATGCCCAACCAGTTGGGAAGGAAAGTAGGACGCTGGCATTTTAGTTATCATCCCATGAAATAGGATTAGATAAAACATTTGACATTCAGTTAAAAGCGCGTTCTCCTAGTTGGTAATGTTTGCTTACAAAATTAAGGAGTGACTAGGGGAGCTAAATGTGCCCACATCAGTGGCTTATCATTTTATGTCATACTTTGAAAAAGAATCTGTGACGGCACTACTTGAAGCTAAATATAAATAACAAGTTAACTTGTGGAGAAGATCTACAGACAATCTTTTTGTTAGAGAAATGTATAACTAGAAAGAATTGAGAAGAAATCATTTTGGGATTTCACAGCAAAGACACAAAAGCATAATAATTGTACATATCGTGAGCTGGGGATAGTTGCCTAATAAAGCTGTTTGCTTCACATTTCATTCTGTCAATTATTGTGCACAAACATTTACATGGCAACATTTACATACCAAAAGTGCACACAAGAAATCAGTTATTGATAATATTCCAAAGGGAGAATTTCTCAGAGTTAAAAGAATTTGTAGTACAGAATCAAATTTGGAGAAGATATTACATAGGCATTTGGCATGTTCTTCTGCTGGACAAAGAATTGTGTCCATATTTGGAAGACCTTCCAAAGACAGTCTGTAGTGTATCATAAATGCTACAAAATAAGATTATTCCAAGTTTACTATGACCAAACATGGTTGAGGTTACTTTGCCTACTAAACTGAAAGGTTTTTATAAGTGTGGCAAATGTACAGCCTGTTTCTATGCACTAGGTGTTGGCTGGGATCGGTTGATATTGGCTGGTTTTGGAGCGGATTGCAAATGGAACTGAATTATGAATACATGAAAGTAATGTAAGATCAAACTTGTTCTGTTTAATTTGATTATATGGTTCACTTGAATATGTTGAAATGTTCTCATTTTTTAAGCTATAAACCTATTTATAAGCCCAAGTAATTTGTGACTAACTTCTGGTTGCAAAAAGGACCATCTGTAAGATGTCAGAATCCTATTGAACATATACAACATTTCAGGTTGAATGGATGTTCACACATTTATAAAACTAGGCAACAATAGCTGTGCACCACAAATTATTCTTCCTCTAAACTAACATGTTTTGAATTTTTCAGGTGTGCATACCCTTTTCTCCATGTTGTTGATGTTTGTATTATAAAAATAAACCTACCTTAGGTAGTTTTGGTAGGACTTTTGGCAGTCCTTTGAAAAACTGGGACTTCTGAAGGTTATCTCTTTGGAATAATGTGTCAAAGTACTGCAGAGTGTTGGCACCAACGTCATCAAAGAACGGTATCTAGGAGAAAAAATTTACAAGATCAACACGACATGAATTAAATCAGTAAGATAAAGTTTATTGAGAAATGTACACAGTCTTACATGTAGGACAGAACCTATCCACATAGTGGTAACCTCCGTGAAAATGTATGAATATATCCAATAACAGGTATGAGGTGGTTTCAACAACATCAAATTCTAAACAAAGTTCAGCACAATTAACATTGGATTAGCCAGGTGTCTGGATGAGTGGCTTCTATGGTTCAGGGTCTGCCGGCCTTAAACCTCTCCTCATTGCCTCCTAGCGCCATACCCGTTCATGTCAGTAAGGGAGAGCTTGTTTGAAAAGATGCAAACACATTGGAATACAAATAAATGTATTGCATCCTTTCATGCCAAGAAGTAAGCTAACAGCCACCAACAATTTTCCCCTCCTATAAGCATCATTGTAAAATTGTCCTCTCACGAGGTAATCGTAGGCTAACCGGGAATCGGAACCGCTACACTCTACGGTGTATGCAGAGTTACTTTACCTAAATTGATCCGCATTCTTGCAAAAGGCCTTTGAAAATTATCTTACCTCTGCCCAACAAAATGCTCTGGTCAACTATAGCTCAGTGGTAATTCACATTGCACATCCATGGTTTGAATAAGATTGGTTTTTCATTGGATATTAATACCTCTGCTGAGCCAGAGAGCCTATTTGTGTGACTGCTAGGCATGATTGTGTGCATGATGGAGGTAAGGCTATAATACATGCAGAGATAGAGTGTAATAGGCTGGGAGTTTTGTTAGAAGCAAACTTCAGGCAGTTGGAGCCGGTCTGGGTGTGCCCCCTATGTTGTGCCCCCTACGTCAGTGGCCCCACAGGCCTTCCAATAGTTTGTGACTAGATGCCCTTGTGTCCTCAACCACAGAGACACTGGGCCTCATTATAAATTTGCCGGCCCGGGAACTACGGTACCGGTAAGCATGCCGGTGCCGTAGTTCTCAGACCGGCAAACTACGAGTTCTGCTTGCGGGTGCCATTGCGGCTGCCAGGTCTGACTGGGAGCCGTACCGGCACCCGCGAGCAGAGCATGTTGGATGCACCGGCACCGTTGATAATGGTGCCAGTGCATCCGGCTTCCCCATGCCCACTGAGCCCTATGGGGCTCAATGGGAATGGGGAAGAATTTTTTCCTGCGAGTGGGCGAATACCGGGTTCGGCAAGGCCGCAATTACCTGGTAACTGCCCATTTCTGGGCGCCAGAAGAAATAAAACCGCCGGCAGCCTGCCTGTATTACAGGCACGGCTAATGGCAGCCTCGTAATGAGGCCCATAATATATATATTAAAGAACCTCTGAGTTTTTTTCAACTTTGACATTTTCCAATATTAGAAAACGCAATACAGTCAAATCCCAAACAAAGCGAAAAGATCCACTTAACAATGGCCCACCATAACCTCATCCCGATATGTCCCCTCTCCCAGCTCATGTTGTCCCTACCGCTTGATCCAAAGAAACCGCCCATGTGCGTGGGTCCGCCCACGCCTACGATAATTAAGAAGAAGAAACCGCCCATGTTTTTTAAAACCTTTATTTTTGGTGTTTTAATTAACTCCAATCAAGACAATCACCCAAGTGGGTGTGTCAACACTTGTGCCTCCGAGTCCCCCCTCCATCCGTCCACACCATTCACATATAAAGGAGATCTCTTCGTTCAGCGTCTGTGTTCAAACCACAATGTCTGCAGTTTAGTTGACGCGAGCATCTCCCCGGGCGGGTTACTGAGCACAGGCTGGTGAAGCAGCGTCGTCCGGGGTGGACAGTAGGTTAGTGATGTAGGGTCCCCAAATGTCTGGGGGACGTGCGTGTAGGGGTAGTGTCCTAATAAACTCTGTCTCCACATCTTGGCAGTAGAGTACATCTTTTAGCCAGTTTGCCAGGGTGGGAGCCCATGACATATCGATTCTCCTGCGTGCCAGTACCAGTAGGACATTCGCCAGTTTCCTCCCTGTGGGTATCAAATGTCTTGTCATCCCGAGTAACGCCACTGCGGGAATAGGTGCCAGGTCTTCTATTATTGCAGCCGTCGTCTGTAGGACTAGAGTCCAAAAGTGGGCTATAGCTGGGCAGTCCCAAGGCAGGTGGAGGAAATCAGCTGTGGAGACACCACATTTCTCACAGTCCTGACTTCACCTGGCCAATGGGTTTGCCAGAGGGGGTTTTGGGTGAGGGTCGTGACAAGACTTGAGCGTATGTCAAAGCCGAAAATACTGAAAAATGTCTAATGCGAGTCAGCTCCACGTTCCTTTGCCCCTTGAATTGTAAGAAACTCCCAGTTGGCAAAGAGGCTGCCCAGGGTTTTTATTTGTAACTTATCAGCCCATTGCAAGTATACCCTCTGGCTTGTTATAGGGAGTGTTACCTAAATCAGGTAAATTCGCAAGCTTTTTTTCTCGGGGGGATCAGAACTCAAAAGGAATTCATTCAAAGTAAAAAAAACAGAAGGTGAGTCTGATTACCCCTCTTTCCGTTGCCCTAATGTGTCACCGTGACGCTCAGTTACAAACTAGACACATCCCATCTTGCTATTACGGGACATCATGAACCCAGTACAGGCACAGACTTAGAAAAAATAAATTCACTTTTTAATATTGTGGATAAAAAAAGGGACGACAAATGTCCTACATACAGCATTACACAATTAGAAAATACACAATTAGTTAAAAACCAAGGTACAAAAGCACTCCTGGAACAGGAGGTGCAAACAACACAAAAATGCTTTGTTTGATAGGAATCCCACAGTTAAATCATACGGGTATTTCAGATAGATGTCGACATGTTTCAGCCATTTTTTTGTTTCAGACACTATCTCTAGTGTCTTAGATCTCTCTTTTCTTAGGCCAGCTTCACGATTCCTTTAAAAGCTCAACAAAGACTCTATACCCCAGAGTTGATCAGCATGACCACTTTTCCCACTCAAAGGGCAGGAAACTGCAGTGCAAGGTAGGGGATGAGTGCCCTAATTCAGAGTAAATTGTTCATACACACACCGTGAGTTTGCGCGCTGGCTCCCATGCACAGTGTCGGGAGGCTACAAATGCATTAGAAGTCCGGAAAAATGCAAGGTCTTTCACAACACTGCAAAAGCTCTGCTTAAATGCTGAGTGCTGCAGTGCAGATGTTGAGGTGTTTCTTGCCCACGTTGAAATACGTGGCTTGATAACACCATGTTTATTTCGTGCTAGCTGCCATTAGCGAAGTCAGGAAACTCTAAAACAATTGAGATTCCAGATAATCGTGCGTCCTCATCACGGAGCCGCAGTGCAGGGAGGTGGGGGTTTTGGGTGAGGGTTGTGACAAGACTTGAGCGTATGTCAAAGCCGAAAATACTGGAATATATCTAATGCCGAGTCAGCTCCACGTTCCTTTGCCCCTTGAATTGTAAGAAACTCCCAGTTGACAAAGAGGCTGCCCAGGGTTTTTATTTGTGACTTATCAGCCCATTGCAAGTATACCCTCTGGCTTGTTATAGGTAGCCCAGGGATGTAGCTGGCTGATAGCAGGGGAGAATAACGGTTGACAATGCCACCCTTTGCAGCCATCTTCCGCCACAACGTGCATGTAATTAGAACTGCATTCAAGGAATACAGAGGGACTCTGAGCTCTCCCACGATAACTGCTCTCAACAGGTCGGGGGCCATCAGCGCTCTCTCGACTTGCACATGTGGACGTAGGAATTGCATGGCATACCAGTGCTCCAGTAACTGCGCCTGTGCCGCCCAGTAGTAGCATTCTAACTATAGCTTCTAGCCTCCATTCGTTATTGGTTGTGTGAGTGTTGTGTAGGCTACACTTGCCGGTTTTCCCACCCATAGAAGGTCAAGTATCAGGCCACGCAGGCTTCGAAAAAAGGCACCTGAAAGCAGCAATGGTACGTTGACAGGTACAGAAATTTAGGAAGTATAATCATTTTAATGATGGCAACTCATCCAAGTAGCGTAAGTGGATGGTGTTATGTTGAAGAGACGCAGGTCCACACAGGTAAGATTAAAAGTAACTCTTTATTGAGCTCTCATAGTAGTAACCCCCAGCTGGGAAACTTAAACAACTGACTCCCCATGGAATGTAGATTCCCAGGCGAGCTGAGACTCCACATTCCAAGGAGAACCCAGAACCCAGTTGTGGCAACAGTAACTAAGATAAACAACTGGCTGTAATGTACACCAATGCTTTATGAACATTTATCATATATACACAACCTATTAATAAATGCTTAAAACACTATTAGCATAATAATAATCTAACCTCAAACAGAAGGTTCCTCCACCTAGTTATCTTTTAGCATAGTGACTCTATTGTCCTTCCATAATTATCGCAAAACAGTTCTTTGTGGTCCCGGGATAGCATCACCCGTAGGTACCTTACGCCAGTGGATTCCCATTTGAGGCCGAATTCCCTCCAAAATCCTCTAGTTGCTACAGTGAGGGGGAAGATCACAGACTTATTGTGGTTGACTTTAAGGCCTGAGAAGACTCAAAATCTTAAAACCTCTCTCATCACAGGGTCCAGATTGGTTTCTGGGTTGCTGATGGAGAGGGCTATGTCATTAGCATACAGGGATATGATCAATTTGTGTGGTCCGAGACTGAGTCCCCTCTCAATTTGACGTTCCCGTAGCCATACCGCAAGTGGCTGAATAGCAAGGGAAAACAATACTGTCAACAGCGGACAACCTTGTCTGGTCCTCCTTTCCATAATGAATGGGTCCGATCACTCTCTCCTACTATAATTCTCGCTGAGGGCTTTTTGTAGAGCACAGACGTCAGTTTGATAAAGTGGGTTCCAACCCCAGTTTCCGCAGCAGTGCAAAAAGATATTGCCATTCGACGCAATCGAAAGCTTTTTCTGCGTCTAAAAGGACTGTGACTGCCTGGCCTGTCGGGTTCAGGGCCTCCATGACAACAAAGAGACGGCGAAGGACAAAGGAAGTGTTTCGACCTGGTATACACCCTGCTTGATCCGTCAGTACCAATCCTGGCATCAATGGAAGCAACCTCTTACCTAGAACCTTGGCGAAAATATTGTTGGCAACATTTATTAATGAGATTGGCCTATCTGAGGCACAATCCTCTGGAGGTTTTCCAGGTTTATGCAGCAGAATCACATTTGCTTTGCACATCGTTGGGGGCAGTACCCCCTTTTCGATCACCTCCTCCAATGCGCCCAGTAGCAATGGTGCCAAGATGGGGGCAAATGTCTTGTAAAATTCCCTGGTTAGCCCATCGGGGCCCAGTGCTTTAGACTCCGGGAGTTCCCTAATAGTTGAAATTATTTTTTCAAGGCTAATCGGTACATTGAGAGATTCCTGTATGCCTTCGCTCACCCAGTATAGTTCGGTATCGTCAAGGTAACCGGACAAGGCCACTGGGTCTCTCGGGTGTTTAGCGCTATATAACTCTTGGTAAAAGGCCCGAAAAGCTTCTGCAATATCCCCTTTGGAGTGGTCCAGCTCCCCCTTGGGTTCTGAATACATTCTATGAAGTATGGTTGTCTATCGGCAGCTATCAGCCGTGACATGTAGTGTTCCTGGTTTTGAACCGGACTTGATGCCCTGTGCCCAAGAACTGGACCTCTCGTTCGTCCTAAACTTATCTAGCTCCTCCCGAAGCCAGGCCACTGTCCATGGGTCTTGTTCGTCTATATACTCCCCCTCTAGTGTTTTAATCTTCCTCTCCCCTTCAGTGAGTTCCTTTCTGATAACTCGCAGGATCCCATTTTCCTTAGCCATGCATACACCACTCACATAGCACTTAAGGGACTTCCACAACACTCCGCTGGAGGAAACCAACCCCATGTTATGTTGAAGAAAGGACTGTATTTCCTCCTGCAGCTCCTGATGAAACACTGGGTCTTGGAGTGCTTCAGTCTTGAACCGCCAAGTGTACACTCCCCTCCCACCTGTCATGGGGCTACACTCTAGAAGTACTGGAGAATGGTCAGAAAGCGTTCTTGGGAGGATATGACTATTGCCCCACTGAAACGCCCCTTCTCGGGACACCAGTAGGTAATTGAGTCTGGAGCTAGAACCATGGACCCAGGCGTGGCATGTAAAGTCACGTACCTTTGTCTGACTTTGTCGCCAAGCGTCTACAAGATTGTATGTCAAACAAATTTCTCGTATTTTTAGGCTTGCCTTGGAAGCTGCACTCTGAGTCTTGCTAGACTTATCCCACATGGGGTCCAGGGCTGCATTGAGATCCCCTCCCCACACAATTGTGGTTTGCGCAACCCTGCCAGCTGGGACATAACCCAGTCAAATGCATTTCCAGTGTCAATGTTGGGGCCATATGAGTTGACCAGACCACTTGTGTCCCTTCTAGTACCCCGTGAACTAGCAGTGATCTCCCAATGCCATCCCTGGCCACCAAAATGGGTCGGAATTCCACCCCTCTACTTATCAAAATCGCCACTCAGCTGGCATATGAGTAGGAGGAGGAAAAGTATCTATGACAGACCCAGCTCGCGCCCCACCTGCGCTCAGAAGAAGCTGTGAGATGAGTCTCTTGAAGCAGTGCTAAGTCTACCTGGTGCCGCTTGAGGTATTTGGAGATTCTCTGAATCTTGCATGGGTTGTTCCTGCTGCGTTTGTTCCATGTTATTATATTAACTCCCATTGTTTCTGGTGTAGCTAAGCGGTAAGATCTGGATCTTCCCAACCATGACCTGCTCAATTAAGACATGTGCTGCTTCCGAAATCAGGACGTGCCAGCGGAGTGAGCTGGCGAGGACCGGACTCCCAACAATTACAACTACCCCTATGCCCCCACTTAACAGTCCCCTGTTCCCTACCCCATTCCCTCAACCTTTGAGTTAGCTCCTCCCCCATGGGCAACCCCCAACCCACCCATTGACAAAGCCCTTCCTTCTAAGCAATGCCCCTTATACAGTGCAGAGCTTGGGCACTAGTGCCTGGCCGAGTCCGCAAGCTCCTTTCTTGATTATTTTAAACGTGCGTCTGAGGTATGGGCTCTTGTGCCTACACTGTGTACAGACACTGTACGCTCACAGCATTGCCTCTCCCAATGTTGCATCTCGTTCTACATCAGTCCAGGTTTCTCTGGTCCTGATCATCGCCATGAGGCCTTTGATTGTCTCTAGGAGGACATCCGCCAATCTCATCCAAAAAGGAACTTGCCTCCTCTGGAGAAGTGAAGAACTGAGTCCTCCCAGCCTGCTGTATTCAGAGCTTTGCAGGAAATAGAATCAGGTACGAGATGTTGCAGTCTCTCAATCGTCTCTTCACCCCAGGAAATGACCTTTGTGATGCAGAGAAGTCAGGGTATATTTGTATCTCATCTCCGTCATGATGGAGTTCCTCTTTTTACCTGGCCAAGCGCAGGATCGTGTTGCGGTCCCTGTAGTTGAGCAAGTGTGCTACGATTGGTTGGGGTGCCGCGTCAGGGACTGGGGTGGACGCAGGTATATGGTGAGATCTCTCGACTCCAAACAATGAAGAAAGTGCTGGTTCTCCGAATAGTTACTTACACATGTTCTCCACAAACTCTTCCATCTTGGGAAGGCCCTGTTGCTCTCGCACACCAAATAGACGGATGTTGTTACGGCGGGCTCTTCCTTCCAGAGCTTCATTTTCAGCCATCACTCCTTTAACTTGGACTTCAAGCGCTGATACTCTGGACACCAGTGAGGTATTCCCATCCTCCAAGCCGGATACCCTCTGTTCTACTGTATCCAGCCGGTCGCCATGCTTATCGAGTCAGTGCTGCAGGAGGTTGTTTTTAGAGGCCACAGAGTCTAATTTGGAGTCAAGGCCTCCAATACCCACCCTGACGTCTAGCAGGATCTCTCAGATGTCTCCCTCTGGTTCTTGGGCAACACTTTCTTCAGTCTCCCATTCTTTCAGTCGGGTCAGATTGAGATGAACAAATTACTTACCAACTGTAACGTTCTTTCGACTGGATGTTCTTCCCACTTATTCCTCATTTTAAGATATCTTGTCTCCCAGCTTTGCTGATGCTTCGGAAAGAAATGTTCACCAGCGGGCGATGTGCTCGAAGCCGTGGAGCCGTAGTCCCTTGAGGGCCGCGGTTGAGCGTCGACGTCATCTGCAGTAGAAAGGGCTAGAGCTGCGCCCGTTAGCTCAGCTCTGTTTTTACGGTGTTAATGGTCGCATCAGTTGATCAGGCTTTCAAAGACCTTAGGCTCTTAAGGAAGTTCGAGTACAACTGGCGTAAACTGTACGGAGGGGTAGGTTGGGAGGGTCGATTAGGAATACGTGGGAGGAACATTCAGTCGAAAGAACGTTACAGATGGTAAGTAACTTGTTCATCAAATGGATTGTGTCCTGTAAAGGACCGGAGCGGAGTGTCTGTACTTCTGCTCTCTATATGGTAGGGAGACACTGAGGACCCCAGCCAAGATTCTCTATTATTGGTATGTGGTCGAGCAATCAAGGCCTAGCTTCTCAGGAGGTGATGCGGGCTGGTTCTTAAGTACAGTGTAGTCCCCAATCACCCACAAAGGAATGTCCGCACGCTGTATTAGTTAAAACACAGTCTTAATATAATTAATATTCAAGTTTATGTACAATATCACGATAACTCACTTTGTACTCGGTTATCTACAATGGCAAATATACAGTTCTACGTGGTACCACAATTACTATTAGATCTCTTTAAAGTGCAACAACTGTACGGTTAAATGTCACACAAATCAGTTCGTAAAGGAAACCAACAATGGATATAAGAGGAAAGCAGTTTGTTAGAACAATTGGCAGAATACTGGCCCTGCTACCGAGACACAGTTCTGTGTGGAGATCCCCCCCCACCTGGGAAACCTATAGAATAAAGATATATCACAAGCCCAGTCCATATATTGTTCACAAGAGACTTTCCAATAGTTCTGCAACCCAAACTACCTGGCGTTGTAGCGTTCCTTGTCTGGGAATTGACAGCCCTTCTTGAGTGCCCTCCCTTTAAGGCAGGAGTCACGGGTCGTCGAACATCCGACAGAGAACAGGTCGAGCTACGACGGTGAAGGAGCCGCGTCGTTCCTAGCGGTGCTCATCAACGGGGAAGCGTAAACGTCCTGCAAGGAAGAGGCGTGCGGGGCACCTCATTGTCGATAGTTCAGGACCGCAAAGAGTCAGAAGAACTGTGGCCCAGCAAGGGCGTCGACTTGTCAGTGTCTCTGTGGTCTTTGGGTGCCGGGAAACCCACCGGCGGATGCTCCTCGGCGCGTCGACGGCCTGGCCTTCTCCAGCGGGATCAGACGGGCGATGATGCAGACAAGAGCATCCGTGAATCAAGAGTTCTTAGGCAACGGGAGCACGCGGCTCCGGTCGACGACGGCGGTCGTCGACAGTGGCGGACAACAGTCCGGGCGCTTCTCTTTGGGATTCTGCAGCAGTCCTGTCTCCGGTCGGCAGCCTGTCATAGGTCTGTCTACCAGGGAGCTTTGGCAAAGATCAGCTGGTGCACGATGGTCCCTCGTAGCTCGGGAAGAGGGTGCCTTACCAGGTCCTCCCTGGGTCCGTCTTTGGAGACACAGCAGCTTTCAGATTGATGAAGGAGAGCAACAGCAATTCTTCTCTTCCAGCAGGGCTTTAAGGTCAAGCGTCAATTTCACTCCAGTTATCTTCATAGTTTGGACATCAGCTCTGAACACTTCTGAACACGATTCCTAGCAGTGAGAGGTCCCCAGATATACTGTTGATCTACCATTCATTCCGCTGGGTCACACTCAAGCATCCAATCACTACGAAGGGCATTCAGCAGTCTGTCAGCCAATCAGGCGCACGGTGCATTCAGGCCATTCTTCTTCATCCAGACACTCACAACCAGAATGTGGATTCGGACAAGTACCACGCCTTTCAACACTACACACTGCATTCATACCAGTTTCGGGCAGGGCTGTCTCAGTCATGGTGTCAAACACCAGAAACCAGACATCCACAACAAGAAGTGCATATTCGTCACACACTCTATTCACCCAGGTCCCACCCACAGGTGTACCCACAACATACGGTCATTGGGAAGGCTCCAGCCAGTCTGCTCGGCACTTCCCCACACTACCATATATGGAACTTCCACCCAACAGCCAGTCAGGGGGAAGGGACAGAGTTGGGGCTTCCCAGGACTTCGGGAAGATCAAGGTAACAGGCGATGGAAGGCAAGAGGCCATCTTGTCTCCATCAGGAATCTACCGATTCCAATGACAGGGCCTGGGCATCTCAAATAGGAGGACATTCAGGGCACCAGTCAATTCAGCATGGAGTTGCCACAAGCTCTTACCCTGCTCTGTGGGCCACACACAGGTGCCCAAAAACATACACTAGGGGCACAGGGTTGTACCCCCACCCATGGGTGCCATAAGGGTGTCCCATGGGTCTGTTCACCAAAACCAAAAGAGAGCTGCACTGCTAGGAGTCCCACATGAACTCCTGCACGGAAAACACTACAGAACACACGATAAAAAGCAGTAAAGGACAAAGATACGGAGGACCTGTCCCTCCGATGCATTTCCAGCATCACATGTCCTCCCATGTATTCCTCATCTTAGATAGGTTCCCAAAGTATTCTGTATGCGAATTTGGAGGAGGGAGTACCAGAGATTTCAATCATGGATTGAATGAAGGATGGCTTTTGCAAAGAGGCCTCCGTGATAAGATGTAGAGTCCAGGCAGTAATGTTTTACAAAAGTGTGCGCTGATGACCAGGTGGCCGCCGCACAAATATACTGCACCAGAACACCCCTCTGAAGAGCCGTTGAAGTTGCCATGCCCCTGGTTGAATGAGCCCTTAGCCCATCTGGGGGCTCCTTCTCAGCCAATTTGCAGCACTCCGAAATTGCCAGAATTAACCATCTGGATAGAGTTTGTTTAGACACTCCATGGCCCAATTTGTTTTCAGTATATCCAACAACCAGTTGGTCACTTTGTTGGAAATTCGCTCGTCTAGAAATATAGAAAGCGAGAGCCTTTTTTGGGTCCAGTCTGTGCAATCTCTCCTCCTCTTTACCTGCGTATGGAGGAGGGTAAAAAGTTGGTAAGGTAATTTTCTGTGACAGGTGGAAATCAGAGACTATTTTAGGTAAGAAGGATGGTTTGACCGTTAGAACGACCTTGTCCTTATGGAAAATGGTGTGAGGAGGCTTACAAGAGACCGCCTGCCACTCACTCACCCTTGCGGGCTGCTGTTATAGCCACTAGCAAAATTGTTTTCAAAGTGAGGAGCCTTAACAGGCAAGAATGTAAAGGCTCAAAGGGGGCACACATGAGAAATTTTAAAACTAAATTTAAATCCCAGATGGGTACTTGAAAAGGTGTTGGAGGGTACACATTTGTTAGTCGTTTTAGAAACTGGGCAACTAAAGGCATTTTAAAATAAGAAACCTCTTCAGGGGAGCGCTTAAAAATAGATAGCGCTGCTAAATATCCTTTTATTGTACCAACTTGTAGCTCCAAATTGGCAAAGTGTAAAATGAAAGAAAGTACTGTATGAGTATTACATATGAACGGATCCACATTCTTATCCCTGCACCAGTTAGTAAACTTGTTCCAGCAACACCGGTACAAGGATTTTGTTGCTATCCTTCTGGCCGAAAGCAACATTTCCATTACGTCATCTGGGAGGTCCCAATCCTTCTACCTCTACCTCTCAGAAACCATGCGTGAAGGCTGAGTGTCTTCACCTCTGGATGGAAAACCCAATGTTCCTCTTGTGAGAGAAGATCCTCTTTTTGTGGAAGACACATTAGAGGAGAGATGGACATGTCCATAAGGTCCGGGTACCACGTCCTCCTGGCCCAATCTGGAGCAATAAGAA
Organism: Ambystoma mexicanum; assembly: GCF_040938575.1. Lineage (NCBI taxonomy): Eukaryota > Metazoa > Chordata > Amphibia > Caudata > Ambystomatidae > Ambystoma > Ambystoma mexicanum. Next base: position 876,721,957 of record NC_090936.1, read on the forward strand.
TATGGTTTTCCTGAACTTTCTCAACCTCCTGATTACATGAGGAATCACGGGACTGGCGGAAAAGCGTACCGGAGTGGGAATTCCCAGTCCACTACGAACGCGTCCCCTAGAGCTCCTCTTGGAGGAAATTCCCTTGAGCAGTACTGATCGCACTTCCGGTTGACACTGGTCGCCAACAGATCCACTTGCGGGGTTCCCCAAAGGGTGAAGCTCTCTTGAAGGACTTCCTGAGTTAGCTCCCACTCGTGGGATACTGTGCTCTGCCTGCTCAGAGCGGCCGCCGCTGTGTTCTGCTCTCTGGCTAGGTGAACTGCTGACAGAGAGATTCCTTCTTGCATTGCCCAGAACCAGAGCTGCATTGCCTCTCTGCACAGTGGTAGTGACCCTACGCCTCCTCTCTTGTTGAGGTAGTACATGGCCACTGTATTGTCCGTCATTATCAGGATATTCTTTCCCCATACAGAGGGCAGAAAGGCCTTCAGCGCTAGTCTGACTGCCCTCAGCTCTAAAAGGTTGATGTGTAGTTTGGAGTCCGATGGAGAACAACGACCGCTGATTGTCAGTTTGCTCGTGTGGTCTCCCCACCCCGAGAGCGAGGCGTCTGTCACTACAGTTATCTCCGGCCATGGTTGCCAAAAACATTCTCCCTTGAGGATATTGTCCTTGCAAGTCCACCATAGAAGGTAGGTGCTGAGACACTCTGCTCGGAACTTGCACAAGGTCTGACATATTCCCGAAAAGGTCTGAGGGCCCATTGAAGGGACCTCATTCTCAGTCTGGCCTGCGGCACCAGAAGAACGCAGGATGCCATGAGACCGAGCAACCTCAGAAAATCGTAGGCCAGCAGATGCTGGGTATTCTGGAATCATGTTACCATCTACAGAATGTGCTGAGCTCTCATTTCGGGTAGCAAGGCTTTCCCTGAGGAAGTGTCCAAGACCGCTCCGATGAATTGAAGCTTTTGAGACTATATTGGACTTCTTGTAATTGAGGGAGAAGCTCAGTCTGTGGAGGAAGTGGCAGGTGATCTTCAGGTGTTCCTTGGCCTGTTCAATGAACAAGCCCTGATTAACCAATCGTCCAGGTAGGGGTAGACGTGAATCCCCCCTCTCCTGAGACTCGCTGCCATAACCGCCATCAGCTTTGTGAAAACCCTTGGGACGGAGGTGAGCCTGAATGGCAGAACTCGAAACTGATAGTGAGAACCGCCAACCGCAAACCTCAGGTACTTTCTGCATTTTAATATGGATTGGCACATGAAAGTAAGCATCCTGAAGGTCCAATGATACCAACCAGTCTGGGAGTTGGAGAGCCTGAAGGATCTGAGAAAGGGTAACCATCTTGAACTTGTCCTTCCTGATGAATTTGTTCAAATTTCTTATGCCCAAGATGGGCCTCAGTCGTCCGTCCTTCTTGGGAATGAGAAAATAGGGGGCGGGGGGGAAGGTAGTACCAACCCTTGTTCCTCTCCACTACAGGTACATGTTGCACCTTTCTCTAAAATTTCCTGCACAAGGAGCGGATCTGGAATTTGGACAGAGCTGGTTCCCGGTGGATGACCGCGAGGCCTTTTTAGAAAAGGAAGGGAGTAACCTTGGGATACTGTTTCCAGTGCCCAAGCATCTGAAGTAATGCCCCGCCATTCGTTCAGATGCTGAGAAATCCTGCCTCCCACCGGGGTTTTGTGGGTTAAGGCCTCAAAGCGGTCTAGGGGCAGCTGCAGCAGTGGCTGAGGGTACAGATGCCACTGCTGAGGCTGATTTCGCACCTCTTCCTCGTCCACGTCGAGGAAGCTTTCTTTGTCCTTTCTGTACGGTCTGTCCTTTTCATCTACCAAATGAGTATTATCCAAAAGAACACCCTCTCCAGGAAGAAGACCCTGAGTAAAGGTGTTGAGGTTGTCGAATGGAGGCGCTAAGGGACTTAGCTGCCGCCCTGGAGGTCTGCAGCTTCTCCAAACTGTCATCTGCCGTGTTGTCGAACAACCTCGAACCGTCGAAAGGCACGTTAAGAGGTTTGGCCTGCATATCCTGTTAGCAGCCCCTTTAATGCAGTCCCACAGGGTATGTGTAAACCTGGCCAGGGTAAGGTGACATTTGTGGATTTTAGAGCCATACTGCCCGAGGTAAATATCTTGCGGGCCCAAGCGTCGACCTTCTTATCTTCTCTATCAGGGGGGATAGAGGGATAAGCTGACTGTCTGGAAGCAGTCACAGCTTGGATCACTAAACTTTCAGGTGTGGGATGTTTCCTCAGGTAATCAGGATCAGTAGATGATGGCCTGGATTTTCTAGTGAGGTTTCTATCTATAGCAGAGCTAGATTCAGGTGTTTCCCAATTTGCCTGCACCTTTCTCTGCAAAGCCCTGTGGATCTTTTTGCTTCCCCTGATCCAGAATATCGGTCATATCATCTTGCTCGAAGGTTGGCGAGGCCCTACTCCACCCCATGAAATCTGTCAACCTATTCATGAGGTTTCTGTACCCCGAATCAGCGTGGTCCGTAGGGTCAGGTTTAGTAAACTCCAACTCTGGAGACTTATCAATGCCACTGGCAGAGTGGAGGGAGCCGCAGAGATCCATTATCTTTGACTCGGGGTCCATCAATTCTTCAGGCACATCCCTAGAGCCATACCGGACTCTCTGAGGAGAACCTTCTCCTTCTGAGGCACTCTCCACCTCACATATGAAGGACATAGATCTAAAAAAGTCAGACCTAGGTTCCGTTTTGTACATTTTTTCTTTTTCCTCGATTTTCCTCGAGGAACTCGACAGAATCTTCGAGAGCACCGATGGTTTACTCGATGGTGCCGTAACCGTCAAGGTTTTTGGCGTCGAGGTGGTCTATTATCATAGATGAGGAATACATGGGAGGACAGAATCCATTCGAAATGCAGCTTTCGCTGCTGTTTGTCAGCTTTCCCCATGGTCAGTGATCAACAGTGTCTAGACCGGTGCAAGCAGCCCCAGGGTGGTTATAGCCTTTGCTAGGCCAATTCGTTCCTTCAATTGTGGTTCCTGAATTTCATCGAACTACTGGTTTCGATGGTAGGGAGAGGCATGAGCAGTCATGGGCATAGTTGCCGACTACGCCTGTCCTCAAAGGCTGGGTTTCCCGCTGTGCAGGCCGAGCACAGGACCCGCTTCCTCACCCAGAGGTCCTGCACCTGGCACTAGCCTGGGTCAGAGTGCCACATTGAGGGGCCGATCGCGGTCTGGGTTTGTTTATTGCCGCAGCTTCGGGGTCCTGTCCTTCCTAACCCTACCTGGGTCTCGCTGGGTGTTCCGTTTTACTGTGCTAGTTCAAAACTGAAGCGGTTCATTTACTGGGCATGCGTTTTTACCTGCTAATTCGGTCCCCAAGGTTTTTGACGTTGCAGCCGTATCCTATACCCTTCGCCTCACTGGGAGATCTGCTGTGCTTTGGGTGGGGGAACCTGGCAGCCCAAAGTTCTTTTAAATCCTTTAACGACTGCTGCCTTATTGATCAATGGGTTAGCACCTGTGGGTCTTATAATGATACCTGGAGTAGCCCCTCAGGGTTTCCCATCTGGTGCCTCCACCAAGCGCCACTTCCCTTGCTGAGACTCTGATGTTTGACCTCTGCTGAGAGGTGCGTAGCGGGGCCCCGACCTGCCTCTGTCTCACCAGTACTGCACCAATCCCCGTGGGACCTGGTCCTCCATGATCCCCCTCGCCGCGTTAGTTTCACCCATCTCCTCCGCTGATCTGGGGTGCCTGGAGCTCATGCACTGCTAGGGAGGTCTTCCTTCCCAGTCCTTCCTTCCCAGTGTAAGGGAGTCCAATGGCAGCGTATTAGTGTTCTTTGGGGTTGGACTTCTGACTGCCTTCAGCCCCTTATCCACTCTTCTCAGACCCGTACTCTCGGTTTCTTCATATGCGGGCGGCGCAATGCCGGAGAACTCTTCTATTTGCGCCTTTCTGGGGACGATTTCGTGGTCACTGTGGTGGTTCCCTATTCCCTGTAGCAGCCACTGGTGCCATAGAATGCCGTTTGCTCTCTTGCCTCACCTCGCTGTGTTGTCTAGTTTATGGCTGATAAGCGGGGGGACAGAAGACTGGGCCAAGTGTCCGCCTCCCTCTCTGCGGCCGCAAGCACTGCACTTCCCTTCCCTTGTCGGTTGTTTGCACACTGGGGTGTGAGCATGGACACGTGGCGGGCTCCAAACGGCCTCTGCTCTGTGCCACATTGGATTCCCCTGCAGATTGGGCCCGGTGGTTTTCACTATGGGAGGGTGCCAGAGTCTTCCTTGCAATCGACTTGGGCCATACCGCCCGCCTGCACAGATTGCAGGAGCAGGGGAGGGTGGGGGTGGAGGTGGGGTGGGGTGGGAGGTGAACCCCTGTACCAGTCTGTGTGGTTTCCTCAACCCTTCCCCCACTTGGTGCTTCACTCACCGGCTAATTTTTCTGACCACCTGCTTTCACAGCTACGTGCGGTTGGTGTTGGCAGTCTACGAGGCAGCCGCCATCGGGGCTGAGCCCATCATCAGACTTCTGTGTTGGGTGTAATGCACATCATCCCGTCCCCATCTGCAGCTGCCCCGCGTGTCCGCTGCCAGTCACGGCTCCCTCCTTGTTTACGCGGGTGTTTCATCAGTCCGCCCACCCCTTCCAGGCCGACCTGAGGCCGCTGCGCACACACTACCACCGGCTCCAGGTCCTCAGGTGGTCTCCTGCTGTCAGATGGGCTTCTCCTACGGCCCCTTTTACTCGCTGGTGTTGGGGGTTGATCAGGAAGCCCGTGCTGTCAGCACTCTGTATTTATCGTGCCCTCGGACGCATTTAAAACAGGATATTCGGGATCTCACTACAGAGCTCAAAGAGGAGCTGCCATCACGGTTGGGCTCTCTAGCGCCACCAAACTTCTGCCATAACCTGGCTCATAGAATTCAAACCCTGGTCTGTTAGTATTTCCTTGGGAAAGCCTACCCTGGAGAAATACGGTAGAAGGTGTTTAAGGATCTGCTGTGTGATATTATTTCGCATTGGGAATGCTTTGGGATATCGGGTTGCATAATCCACAATTACAAGCACATATTTATTGCCTAGTCTGGATGTCTCTAGAGGTCCAATTATGTCCATACCGATACTTGAAGCGGGGACTTCTATGATCGACAACGGGTTCAGAGGGGCAGGTAATGGGATGTGTGTGCTGGTCTTTTGACATATTTCACAATTATATCGGCGTAGATACCTGGCCAGTAAAATTTCCCATCAATATGCCCTAAATGCCCTCTGGTAAAATGGGAATGCGCAATCTCCAGTACAACCTTTTGGTGCTTCTTGGGTATTACCAACTGCATTTTTACTAAACCTTCCGTGGATGTCTCCCTTCTATAAAGCAATCCTTGTTTTAAGAAAAAGGGACTTCCCTTCTCTAAACCTTCTCCTTCCAGAATTGCTTGTAGAAAAGCTTCAGCGAAAGCTGGAGGATTTCGCTGGGCGAATGCTTGGTCGGGATAGATGATAGGTTCTTCTCCCTTCCTTTCTTCGATGTTCAGGTAAACGGCTCTGGTGTTCATCTGTTGCCTTTCGTGTCGTGAGAAAGGGTTTGTTCAGGAAAGGGGGTGGGGGGTGCGTTTGAGTATCCTACGTGGTAGGATGGGGAAAAGGTGTTACAAGGAGGGGAAAACTGCGTCTCACCTGTCAGCGTTCCACTCCCCGTGGACCTCCCCATCCAGGTGATCCACCTGCCCTGGTCCACTCCCAGGAACTGGATCCAATAGCGATGGCCGTGTGCTGGCCACCTGGATGACAGATCCCCGGGGACTAGTCAGGGAGACACCTTCAGGTTTCTCACATGTGATAATACAGAAACAGTGATAAACCAGGAGAACAAGTTACTTTCTTACCTGGTAATGTTCTTTCTATGGGATGTTCCTCCGATGTATTCCATATCTCTGACAGTAATGTCCACAGCTGTGCTGCTTCGGCAAAATTTTCGGCATCGGGGTCTTACGTCGATGATGTCGATACACTGTCCCTCGAGGGCCTCTGTGGAGAGCCGACGTCACTTGATGTTATATGTAGGACGCACGACGCCCGTAGCCTCAGTTGTAGATTTTTCACAGAACGTGTGGCACCAATCTTCTGCCAGAATGACTACAGAAAGCCTTGCGGAAACGTAAGCTGCAATCGCATAAGAAATTCTGTACAGGGGCAGGCTGTGAGGGTTCGATGTGGAATACGTCGGGAGGAACATCCCATCGAAAGAACGTTACCAGGTAATAAAGTAACTTGTTCTTCGAGGGGATTGTGTCCTCCGACGTATTCCATATCTCTGACAGACTCCCAAAGCAGTACCAACGTAGAGGTGGGAAAAGAATTCGAATTTTAGAATGCCCGATCAAACTGCAGAATAGAGGGCCGCCTTACCACAGGCCAAATCTTGCCCATGGATAGAATCCAGGGAGTAGTGTTTTACAAAAGTATGGACAGAGGCCCATATGACTGCTTCACAAATATTACGAATGGGAACACCCCTCTGCAGAGCAGTAGAGGCAGCCACACTCCTAGTAGAATGGGCCCGTAAGCCTACCGGAGTTTCCTTACCCGCCAAACGGTAACTAGTTCCCTTAGGGAGCACTACAGAAGATTAAGACTACAGGTGAGAGCAATAAATCCCCTTTGGTATCAGTCTGTACCACAAAGATTTAGTTGGTAGCTGTGGCTGAGCAGTGAGACTTATCTCAAGAGGGAGATGAGCAGTATTCAGGGTTTACACATTAGGCCTACAGTACTATGGAACAAGGAAACACTGACCAAAGCTTTGTATTAAAAAGTAGATATATATTTATTTTATACACTTCTAATAAAACACATTTATCGCAGTCATCAAGCAAGTTAAAATTGAGTCAAGGAAAAATATACACTCCCTTATTTAAATTGTAGGCAAAGTGAACCAGAGTGAAAACTGAGCAAAACGGCACAGTGAAAACTACACACAAGGGTTTCACTAACAATTTCTCACAAGGGAGGGAAAGCACAAGTTATAACGAAATACCTTCTTAAACACCCCATCAACACTTCCCATAAGTTTGTGTGCCAGTTTAAGTCAGACAGTGCATTAGTATAGCATATACTTAAATGAAAACTGAGCAAAATGGCACTTCACAAGGTTTAGCAAGGGGAAGGAAAGGGTAGTTATAAGAAACAGAAGCACCAACACAGTTCGAGTTGAAAATCAATCTAAAGAGGGCAGATCTAACAAATGTGGCCAGCGTCAATAGGCCTGTGCCAGATTCAGTGGTACAGGGCAAGGACCCAGGAGCAAAATGTTCTTGTAGCTGCAGTCAGTTCTTTGGTTAACGATTTTGAAAAGGTTGATGCAGAAAGCGAAAGACAATGTTGAGATAGAGGGGCGGCCGACCCAACAGGTAGGTAAAGGATTTAATACACTTTTAGCGCTACCGCGAAGAAAGGGCGGCCTGGCGGAACAATGTACCTTTAAAATGAAGAAGTGGCTTCTGCAGCGGCGGTTGTTCCTGGTAGTTCCTGCAGTTCGGGGGATCCAGCAGAGGAAGAGAGGCTCTTGTCGTGGAGGAAGGTTCGAGTTACTGCACTACCCAGGGATGAAACAAGCCGCGGTGCTGCCCGACGAATAAAAGGTACACTCCTTTAAATCGCAGTCAGGGTGGACTGGTGCATGGCTATCCGGCCACCGAGTACTGGGTACTGGCGATTCGACCAAGGCAGGTCCAGGAAGGCGATTGGCAAACTGATTGGCCCCACCAGCTCAAGGGAAGAAGGCTCTTGCAGATAAAGATCTCCTCTTGTTGTGTGGAGAAAAGTGGTGAGACGCTGCAGCAGGGCTTCACCGGTGGTTCAGTCGTTACAGATGCCTTAGGCTTCTCTCCTCTTCGGCTTCTTAGTTCCAGTGGCAACGTCTTGCTCTTCCAGTCCTCAGGCCCCTGCTTTTATGCAAAAAGAACCCCATTCATACAGCCTAGCTGTCACTCACACAGTGGAGTGGTCATCTTGGCGGGAGACCCTCCAGCCTAACAGGATAGAGTGCGACATGAGTTGCGGAGGCAACCCTGTCCAGGGGTCCTACTCCCCCTCCCACACAACGGACCCATCCCAGACTCAGTGACGCCGAAAGGAGGGCTTCTTGGCAGAAGCCCGGCAAAAGGACCAACAAAGGATCCCCGACCTGGGTTAGGAGTTTAGAGAAAGACACGAGAATGAATTTATATTAAAGTTCTGGCAAATAAAACCTACCGGAGTAAAGTTAATAATAAAATAAACCAGCGGTATGTTAGAGGATGTCAGAAAAAGTGGTAGCCTCGAACAATGGGAAAATCCCAAAGGAAAATATTTGCGGTCGAATATTTATGGTAGTAACTGTTGTGTCATGCCTGGGTGTAATATGCTCTGTGTGGTGTGTTTGGATAAAGGAGGGAGATGTGTTGTGTTGTGCCTGTCTGATGATGTGCAGCTAGTGATGTTGCGTGGAATGTTGATGATTGAGTGGTGGAGTGTTGTGGTGTGAGTTCTAGGTGAATTTGAAAAAGGTGGTGAGGTGTATCGCCGGGGACACCCGGCAGAGGCGTGAGCAAGTGCTACTACGTTATCTTGTTGGCACGCAGGAAGAAAGGACAGCTGATCCCCAGGGGGGGCGGGCTGGTCTAGTAAATTAATGCCCAGCAGGCGTGAGCAAGTGCTATTATGTTATCTCGTTGGCACGCAGGAAGAAAGCATTGCTACTTCCAGCAGACGAAATGGGACAATTTGACAACCCATAAGCTGCAGGAGCCGTCTGAGTGGCCATTATGTTAAGGCTCTGGAAAGGCTGGACTTTAATGCTGAGTGGCGTAGCTGATGTTAAAAACTTAACAGAAGTGACGTGTCAGGAGGTGGGAGCTTTGTTGCTGTTACTGATTTTCCCCACTAGCTGCACAGAAGCCACTTGGTAAGTGTTGGAATGTACAATAGCTGTACTTGTGGAGCGACCGTTGCTCCACAGGCTAGTGCAGGAGTACCTCGGTCCCTGTGTGCATGTTTGATAATGATGATGTCACGCTTCAGCAGCAGGAATCGGCGAATCGCTGGAACCCTCCACTCCCGATGTTCTGGAAAGCATATGCGCATGGATAATGGACGGGCCGGTGAAGTTGGAGTAGAGAACCTTCTTTGGCGGAGCAAACGTCATGACGTGGGTGAATCCGGAAACCTGTATTGGAGATGCTCCGCTGGAGAGTGTAAGCCGCTCCGCCTCATGTCCGAGGCGTACAGTAGCAGCCAACGTTTGAAGGGAACTTACCCAAAGTCGAAGCTCGGCGTGGGTGAGCCATACTGTGAGATGACATATGAGAAGTGTCACTCATTTCAGGTGAACCTGATATATTTCCCAGGGTACGGCGTGGGAACTGTCGTGGTGACAGTGACTGCTTGATGCATTTCATTTTGGAACACACTGTTCACTTTCTGCATGTGCGTTTCATTATTTTGGGCACACTGTGTTACTTGTAGTCATCCGAGCTATGAATAGGACGGTTTTGTATAAATGAACATGTTGCTCACATGGATCTCTAATTAGGCTAATAATAATAATAATAATAATAATAATAATAATATTATGGATGGATGTGCACAGTATGTGTGTGTGTGTAAAATTCAAAGGTTAGAAAGTGATTGTGTAACTTCTTTCTAGGATTTGCAGCGATCAAGGTTTCATTATTGCAACATGGACGTTCATATGCTTAAGCTGCAATGATTATGAGTGCACTAATGGGTGATTGTACGTGTTAGAAATAATATTTTTACAGGATTTGGAGCAATTAGAGTTGCATGATGCAACGTGGACTGATAGGGCCGTAAACGGCATGCATACGGTAGTGCCATTTGGGAGTATGAACCGTTAGGTCTGTTTTAGGGTTTAAATGGCTGTGGACTTTGAGGATCATGAAAATGTAGGTATAGGTATTTTGCTTATATTACAGAAATATATGTTTATGGTTACACCAAGAGTTAAAATGCACACGTTTCATTTCTCTTCTGTGTCATCTTCAGCAAAACTTATGGTCACAACGTCCAATGTTTTAGGAATTAATGTAATCGTTCCAATTTATATTACATTGTATAGGTTATGCAAACATGTTCAATATTTCAGGAATTAATGTAATTGTTCTAATCTATATTACATTGTACGTGTTATGCAACTTTTGTGTTTGGATGGAGAGGGTCGGTGAGAGTGTTTGGGTAGCACTCGCAGTGAAGATAGATTGGGCATATGATAAGGTTAAATATGCTAGGTAATTCATGTGAAAATGTGTGGTTAAGGTACCTAGGGAAATTTGGTTTGTGGGAGGTATTGTCTTCCTTTAATTGGATTTGTCCGGTATAGGTTTTAATGTATTTGGTGAAAGTTGAACAGCTTCGCTGTTGTTCTAGAGCAAGGTAGCGCCTCAGCTCTTCTAAGATGAATGAGATTGGTTTTTCCAATATATGTTTCGATATTGGTTTGGTTATGGAGCTGAGATCTCCGGGTTAAGCCATGACATCTTTGTGTTATAAAGGGAGGTAGCGCCTTTTCTTAAGGGATGTTGTGGTATATTGTTTTGGTTGTTTTATTGGAACTGCGTTAAATGTGGTGAAGCTTTCATGACCGTGCGGTATGAAGCTTCTGTAATGTTCTGGGTGTGGTAGGTTTCGCGGATGGTAGCGCCTCCGCCGTGGTTTGGATTTTTTTCTTGTCACTGGGGACGCGGTGCATTTGGAAAAGGTGGTGAGGTGTATCGCTGGCGACGCCCGGCAGTGGATCATTGTGTTGGAATGGATGTGTCCCGATGTGATGAGATATTGTTTTACTTTTTTGTACTTATTTGTGGTTTTATTTGTGGATTCCTATGTAGTTTACGTTTGGCTACTATGGATTCAATGTTCGACTCACGTGAGGATGTCGCCAGAGCTACTGGCGTGTTTAGATAACCCGTTTTAGTTGATAGCACCGGGAGGGTGTGGCCAGCTTTCCCAGTAGGTTCGGTAGGATTGCACAGCATGGTCTGGTTGTAGGTGCTCGGTGATGAGAGTCGAGGTTCCATTTTCTGTGAGTGGCAGTGATGATGTTGTTCACCGTGTGTGATCTTCGGGTGTTATGATGTGGTTGGCATTTGGAGGGCTTTGAGGCCTACTCTGCTCTAGAGTGGCAGTCTAGAGGCTCGCTGGAGTTCCAGGGTGGCAGCCTGGACCCCGCAGTTGTTGGGGGCGGGTGGAAGGTGGTGCAGATGTGTTTAGGAGGCGTCGGACTGTAGGTTGTTTGGTTGGCTGTTTTGAAGGTGGTTAGCCCTCGTGGAGGTGGTGTCTGCGTGTGGTGTCTGTGTGGAATGTTGTTTGGAAAAGGAGGGAGGTGTGTTGTGTCGTGCCTGTGTGTAATATGCTCTGTGTGGTGTGTTTGGATAAAGGAGGGAGATGTGTTGTGTTGTGGGTGTCTGATGATGTGCAGCTAGTGATGTCGCGTGGAATGTTGATGATTGAGTGGTGGAGTGTTGTGGTGTGAGAGTTCTAGGTGAAGGCAGTTACAGCTAGCCTGCCTGGGTGATGGGAGCTGGTGTCTGTCCTAGCTTATGTCCTATGTGTCTTTCATGTGGAACTATAACAGGGAAGATGGAAATAAACTTTTATGAAGAAATCTTAAAGAGCCTGGAAGCCGCTTTCATAACAGTAACCACTGCCACCAGCCAGAAACTTTAGAGAGAGGGACTTTACGGTACCCCCTCGAAAATGAACCTAAGGGAAAAACTATTAACCCTTCTCAGTACCTCCATAGTAAGATGGGTTGTACTGGTTAAGTTCATAAAAATTGACTAGTAAAGTCAATGGGGACTTTACATGCCCTGGGAGACAGTAGTCAGTCCCAGGGTATGGAGTCTATGGTTGGGGGTCGCTACGACACCCCTGTGTCACTGCACTGAGGGTGCTGGGTAACACAAGTGAATAAAGATGGTTCCTATGGGGGTGAGAAAATCCCATAGACATTAAACACAAAAATAGCCTAGAACACACAAAGCAAAAATGCCTAAGAGTAGGAAAAAGAGTCTCACTCTTAGCAGGTAAAAAGAAACAAACCCTTCAAATCCAGCAAAGCTGCTGAGGGACTCTATAGGTAAGGGAAATTTGCCATAGAATGAGAATTCTCCCTAACAGTAACATTCAGAGATCGTCAAAATGATCCATCTGGACATGGCCTGGTTGGTAACAGCTTGACCTAAAAGCCTTTCAGCGTATCCTACAAATAGCTGATCGTCCACTCTGACCCGGGACATCCGGGATATAGAAGCTCAAAGCTCTCCTTGGATCCAGCCTATGGAGCCTCTCCTGATCCTTACCAGGATGCACAGGAGGATAGAACGCCGCAAGAATTACCTTCTGGCTCAAATGAAACTCCGACACAACCTTCGGAAGAAAAGAAGGAGGAACCCTAAGGACAACCCTGTCCTTATGGAACACCGTGAAAGGTGGCTTGGTGGAAACTGCCTGCAACTCACTCACTCTGCGAGCGGAAGTAACCACAACTAAAAATACAGTCTTAAAGGTCAACAGTCTCACAGGAAAAGAATTTAAGGGCTCAAGCCGAGCTCCCATTAGGAATTTCAGAACCAAGTTCAAATCCCATCCCGGCACCTGGAACGGGGACGGTGGAAACACATTAGTGAGCCCTTTCAGAAACTGAGAAATCAAAGGAATCTTAAAATAAGAACACTCCTCAGACGAGCTATGGGCTAATGAAAGCAAAAAAGACAGAATCACAGGAATTGAACACTGAAAAGGATCCACATTCTGAACCCTGCACCAGTCGCAGAACTTTCGCCAACAGCACAGGCATTTTGTGGCTGGCCTTCTTGCCGAAAGCAGGACCTCCATCACGTCTTCAGGGAGGTCCCAATCCTTGTACCTCAACCTTTCAGAAACCAAGCATGAAGGTTGAGAGACTTCTCTGGATGGAGAACTCGACCCCCCTTCCGTGAGAGCATATCGTCTCGATAGGGAAGACGGCGTGGAGGGCAGATGGACATGTCGAGAAGGTCCGGGTACCACGCTCTCTAGGCCCATGCCGGAGCAATGAGGATCATTCGGGAACCGAACATCCGTAACCTCTGCAACACTTGCGGAATGACAGGGAAAGGAGGAAACGCGTACAGTAGTGGGAAGGACCACTCCACTACGAACGCGTCCCCTAAAGCTCCTCTTAGAGGAAATTCCCGCAAGCAGAATCTTTCACACTTCCGGTTGACACTGGTGGTGCAGAGATCCACTTGAAGGGTCCCGCAAAGGGCAAAGATCTCCAACAGAACTTCCTGAGCCAACTCCCACTCATGAGAGACTGCGCTCTGCCTGCTCAGATCATCCGCCGCCGCGTTTTCGTCTCCGGCCAGATGAACTGCCAAGATCGAAATTTCCTGCTGGATGGCCCAGAACCAGAGCTGCATCGCCTCTCTGCAGAGTGGGAGTGACCCTGCCCCCCCTTTTTGTTGAGGTAGTGCATTGTCACTGTATTGTCCGTCATAATCAGGACATTTTTCCCCGGCACAGATGGCAGAAAAGCCTTCAGGGCTAGCCTGACAGCCCACAGCTCTAACAGATTGATGTGCAGTCTGGACTCTGACGGAGACCAACGACCGCTGACTGTCAACTCGTTGGCATGAGCTCCCCATCCCGTGAGGGATGCATCCGTCACGATCGTCACCTTCGGCCAGGGTAGCCAAAATGGTGCTCCCTACATAAGATTGCCTTCGTCGGCCCACCACAGAAGAACCTGGGCTACCGATGGCGGCACCTGAACGGGATCCGACATCCTGCCGGAGGACTGCGACCACTGCATCTTGAGAGCCCACTGCAGAGATCTCATCGCAGCCTGTCCTCCGGCACCAAAAGAATGCAGGATGCCATGAGGCCGAGCAACCTCAAGAACTCGAACGCCAGGAGGCACTGGGCATGTTGAAACTTGTCCACCATCTGCAGAATGTGATGAGCCCCCACCTGGGGAGGCGAACACTGCTCCAGGGATATGTCAAGCACTGCTCCGATGTACCCGGAGCCGTTGGGTAGGTGTCAAATGAGACTTCTTCATCTTGAGGGAGAAGCCCAGCTTGTGAAGGGAGTGGCAGGTGATGGACAGATGATCCAGGGCTTGCTCGGGAGAGCGCCCTGATCAACCAATCGTTCAGGTAGGGGTAGACGTGAATCCCCCCTTTCCTGAGATACGCTGCCACCACCACCATTAGCTTGGTGAAGACCCTCGGGCGGAGGTCATTCCGAACGGCAGGACCCGAAACTGAAAATGCGAGTCGCCAACCGTAAACCTCAGGTACTTCCTGTGCTTGGGATGATTCAGCACATGAAAGTAAGCATCCTTGAGGTCGAGACACAAAAACCAATCCTGAAGTTGAAGGGCATGGAGGACTTGAGAAAAAGTAACCATCTTGAACTTGTCCTTCCCTGAGGAGCTTGTTCAAACCATGCAAGTCCATGATGGGTCTCAATCCCCAGTCTTTTTTCGGGATCAAAAAACACCAGTCCTATGGCGCCTTTCTCCAGCAGGGATAGGATTTCCTGCGCAAGGAGCGGATCCGGACGCTTCAAAGAGAGCTTCCCCGTGGATTGTCGTGAAGCCTCTGCCGGAAAGGAAGACAGTAGCCGTGGGCCATGATCTCCAGAACCCACGCATCTGAAGTAATGGCAGGCCATTCTACAAGATGCTGCGCCAGCCTTCCCCCAATCGGCGAACCATAGGACATGGCCTCATGACTGAGCGGAAGCGGCTGCGGCAGTGCCCGAGGGCAAAGAGGCAACTGCCCGAGCGGCTTTGGCACCCAGAGTACCTTGTTTTCCACCTCTGGTACTCCTACGTTGGCCCCTTTGACTGGCAGCTCCCCTCGATCTACCAAAGGAAGAGTAGTATCGAAAGGAACCTCCCCTCCATTGCTGTCCCCTAGGACGCAAAGGCGGAGGTTGACATACTGCAGCGCTCAACGACTTCACTGCAGCTTTGGAGGTCTGCAACCTCTCAAGGCTCTCATCAGCCTTGCTGCCAAAAAGATGGACACCATCAAAGGGCATGTTGAGAAGCTGGGACTGTACATCAGGAGCAAACCCCGACTTCCGCAACCACGCAAACCTGTGCATCACGGTGCTCGCCGCGATGGACCGGCTGACGCAGTCTGCCACGTCCAGACCAGACTTAACAGATTCACACATGGCATCCTTGCCATCCTGAACAAGGGCAAGAAAACCATCCCGTTCCTCCCCTTCGGAATATTTTCAGCCGCTAAAGATACACAATTCCACAGAGTGTGAGTGAATCTTGCCAAGGCACAAACGGAGTTGGCTGCCTTTAAAGCCATCCCCTCAGATGAAAATATGTTCTTTGCCAAAACGTCAAAGCGCTTCGCTTGTGGTCCCTATCCGGAGGGATGGTAGGGTACGCAGCCTTCTTTGCTGGGGCCGTAGCCGCCTGCACTACCAAACTCTCCGTAGTGGGGTGCGTAGACAAGTAGCAGGGGTCGCCACTGGCAGGACAGTATTTTTTCAGTAGTGACTTATTCACTCCAGGTAGACTCTCCAGAGCAGTCCAAGCCGCCGCCACCCTTCTTTGTAAGGCCATATGAAATGGCAGCACCGGGTCAGTGGGTGGACCTTGGTCCAATATATATGTCAGGTCATCCTGCAGAAAATCCACAGGTGGAGCAGAACACCCCAAATACTCAGTCACCCTCGACATGAGACGCCTGTACGCCCGGACTCAGCATGCGTACCAGGCTCAGGCCTGCCAAACTCAACCTCTAGCAAGGTGTCCAGACCACTGGCGTCATGTAAGGACTGACATAGGTCTTCCATCTGGCTGTGACCAGACAACAGGTCATCCGGAACCTCAGGAGCTACACACCCCTCCTCATCTGACCCTTCTTCCACCTCTGAGATGTAATCCAAAGGCTGTAATAAAACCATGGATGAAGGTACAGAATAAGGCTCAAACACAAGCCTCACTGATTTACTCAGGGCCTTCCTTGGAGGATCCACGGCCCTCCGAGGCACCTCCGGTAAAGCCTCTTCAAAAGGCGTCAAGGGCGCCGATGGAATCCGCGTCGACGTCAAGCGAAGCGCTGACGAATTCGACAACAGCTTCGAGGCCAGAGCCCCAAGCATGTCCTTCGACGGTCTCGGCGCCGATGGCGTCGACGACTTCCTCGACGGACAGTGCCGACGGCGTTGATGCCTTCTTAGAAGGCCTCACAGGCTCCGACCGTCTCGAGGGCATCGAGGACCGGGACCTGGCACAGCTATGGCGATCAACCTTGTCTGATCGGGACCTCGCCGGCTCCCGATGATCGCGCCGACCGCCCGAGGGCGTGTGAGCGGTAGCCCTAGCGTGTTCCTTGCCGGCTTCTCTCAAAGGCGCGGACAGAATGGTGCCCTGTGATTCGAAAATTGCCATCTCCTTGCGAAATGCGTCCCATTCCGCCGGCGATGAATGCTTGTTGGGACAAGCCACCCGCCGTCTGGCGGAGTCCTCGGACGAGGAAGGCGACCGGTGATGGCACTTCCGAGAGTGCCTAGAAGAGGCAGAGGAATGGCGGGACCCATTCCGAGAACGAGACCCCCTGGACTTACGCCGACGCGGAGAGTCACCCGTCGAATCGTCGGTCGAAAGCCCAGCGGATTTCGACTTACGGGGTTTGGAAACCCTACCTACAGACAACTTTTTCCACTCCCACAAGGCCTTCGACGTCAAGGACTGGCATTCATCGAAGTCGTCGGTGGCGTGGCTCTCGCCGAGGCACCAAAGGCAGACATTGTGCAGGTCCGTAAGGGACATCTTGGAACCGCAGTCCCGACACTTCTTGAAGCCCGACTGCGGGGTAGAAGAAGAGCAAGACATATTCACAATATCCAACGATAGAAGAACCGATTCAACAGGAGAAGAACTGAGGTACGCCGAGATTCCGAAGCGAACACGTTCGTGGACAAAACAGAACTGAGGCTACGGGCGTTGTGCGTCCTACATATAACATCCAGTGACGCCGGCACTCGACGGAGGCCCTTGAGGGACAGCGTATCGACGTCATTGACGTAGGACCCCGACGCCAAAAAATGTTCCGAAGCAGCACAGCTGTGGACATTACTGTCAGAGATATAGAATACGTCGGAGGACACAATCCCCTCGAAAACATCTGTGCGCTGACTCCTTTAGGGGAGGAAGGGTGGGCGCATGTGAATCTAAGCAGATACAAGTATCAGAAATATAATTACAGTGAGTAATGTATTCCTGCTGAAGCTTGTAGATCTGCTTAGATCACATGCTCTGCATAGATTAGCGAGCAGTATCTGGTGAAGGTGGTGGGATGTGAGAAGGTACAGCTGCAAATAGATGTTTTAGAACCGCTTGGCCCACTTGCGAGTCTGCTTTAGAGTGAGTGTTAATTTAATAATGCTGTGTGAAAGTATGAATGGAACCCCATGTAGCAGCTTTGCAAATGGCGTCTAGGGGGACGTGCAATGAAGGCTAAGGTAGCTCCGGTACCTCTGGTAGAGTGAGCCCCGGGAGTGAAAGGTAAAACTCTTTTGGATAGGAAATAGCAGAGCTGTATGACTATACATTTGGAGATGGCTTTTTTGATATGGGATTGCCCTCTCTTCAGGTGCTATGGAAACAGAGTTGGTCGGTTTTCTTTAGGGGTTTGGTTTTGTTCACAAAGTACAAGAACGCCCCCTGTACATCAAGTGTATGGAGGCTTCTCTCAGCTGAGTCAGTATTATGAAAGAAGGTAGGAAGTTCTATGGATTGATTAGCATGGACCTTTGAAATGAACTTAGGTGGAAACCTAAGATGTGTTCTGAGGACAACTTTGTCTTTGTGGATTATGAAGAAAGGGTCTTGTACGGATAAAGCTTGTAGCTCACTGACTCGTCTTATAGAGGTGATGCTACTAAAAGTTTTGTAGGTCAAATGTTTTAGGCTAACCTTGGGCATAGGCTCAAAGGGCAGACACATGATTTTGGAGAGCACGACATTAAGATCCCAACCCGGTGGCGGGTTAGAGATGGGAGGGTACAGCCTCTTCCATGAATTACCTCTTCCATGAATGCTTTAATGACAGGAACTTTGCACCAGGACACCTTGTTTTGTGAAGTGGTGTAAACTGACGGAGCAGCCAGGTGTACTTTAAAAAAAAAAAACTTTATTTATTGATTGTGGTACACGTCACTGCACAACACAACATTCCATTCATTTCCTTGTTGGAGATATTTAGTACAAACGTATTGCATGACTTGTAATATTTATAAAGCTGATGTGCCTCTGGGCCCTACCGGGCTGCTACCAGCTGATCCCAATTCACATAGATGCACTCTGAACGGGGCCCAGATGTCCTTTGGTTTACTTGTCTTCGGGAGTGTCATTACATACTGTTCCTCGCACTCATTAACATATGTCAGTTCTTTGAGGAAGTGATTTATGCATGGCGCATGTATGCTCTTCCAGTTCTGTAGTATACACTTCTTGGCCACTACGCATGTAATGTTGAAAAGCCTTCTAGTCACTTCAGACATTTTTCCTATGTCCCCGAACAGGTATTTTTGGTGTGTAAGATCTGGTGGGACTTGTGTGATCTCTTCCAGGATTTGCACCACTTCCCCCCCAGAACCCAAAGATGTGTTACGCTCACCTGGACCCCACAGAGGTGTCGATCGGACCCGGGCAGCTGCGGTCTCCGTCAACGTGATGCGTAGTGCAGAGATGACTGTCTGGACTGGCCCGCCTAGTCTTGTCTGCTGGACCCGAAGAAGTATTTTCCTGCAAGTGGAGACAGGGATTAGCCACCTGTGGGTTTTAGTGATGGCCTCCCAACTGTTCTCGCTCTCCCCCACTAATCACCTCCGATATCCCCTTAGTAACCTCACCTTATGTTTGTAAAAGATGAGCTCTCCATCCTGCGTGTCTTGCAGGGGCGCGTAGATACCAGTTACTTCACTGGTTTAAAGGCGTTGGGAGAGTTCCGGTAAGCATTGACTCTGAAGTCCCAGGCGGGTTTGGTAAGTATCAAGTTCAAAGAGTTCAATGTGCCCGATGTTCACTCTTGTCCCCTTCCTTCCTTAAGTTACAACTGAGTTTGTGACAAGAAGGTCTCGTAGCTGCTGCTGGCGTTCAGGTAAGAGTCTGTTACCCAACGCTGTCCGGTAACTATTGCATGCGTTAACGTGTTGTTTTTCTCCCTCTTTACAGATGCGGCATATGAAGATATGGAGAATGATGCCGCCGGTGGTAAATCAGGTAAGTCTATGGTGGTAAGAGGTATTTGTTGATTCCCTTGGCTCACCTTGTTATTCTTGTGCCCCTAGGTGCCAGAGTACGGCGAAGAAATGATGGAGACAGTGCTGGATCGAAAGATACTGTGAGAACTGGCAAGTATGGCGCTGTGCTGGAGCTGGCGAAGCGACACATGCAGGACTGATGTACTTTCCAGGTCGGGAGATGAAATGGATCCGGAATCAGGTGAGGAATTTGAAATAAGTTAGTTTTCTAACCTTGTCCTTTTCTTCCTCTTTATTCTAGGAGCTCCAGATTCGAGGCTGGCATGGCAGAAGACTGGATGCTGGCTGCAGGCACGCAGGCGTTTCAGAAGACTGGATGCTGGCTGCAGGCACGGTGAGAGTCACGCTGCTGGATGCAGAATAACACGAAGCATGTGCTGCTGTTCGGGCGTGGTTTAAATAGCCTCCAAAGTAGTCCCAGGAAAGAAGTTCCCCAGGACCACACCCGAGTAAAAAATAGTCCCTGTAGTAAAATAGTCTCATCCAGGCCTCACGTTGGCTTGGATTTATTTGCAGCATGGTCTGCATGAGGTAAGTAATGTCTGAGCCTGGCGCCTGTGGCGCCAGGACTGATTTTTATAATGAGCCCGGTGCCTATGGCGCCAGGACTGAACCCAGACATCCCCTAGCTGGGGCTGCTGGGGTTTTTGTAAATGTCTGGATGCCTGCTCCCGGGGCTGATGGGCTTGATCTGGATGCCCAGGGGTAGGCATCATGACAAGATGTGTGGGCAGCTCCAGTACATATGGAATGAGTCAGCATGCTCACTCCCGCATTTCTGACAACTACTGGGATAGTTTTGTGTGAATCTAGCAATTTTTTCTGGTGTATAGTGGAGTTTAATACTTTAAATTGGATAAGCCGGAGGCCTGCGTTGATGGATACCTTCTTGGTCAGTTCACAGTACCTCACCCAGGACTTATCCGTTATAGTTGTTCCCAGGTCGGTCTCCCAGGAGGCTTTAATCATGTTTATTGTCGGCGTGTTCATCTGTACAGTCGTGTAGAGACCAGAGACACTGGTACCTGATCGGGTGGACAGAGCTGTGAGGCATGCGTGTGGTGGGGGCTCGTCCGGGAACAGTGGCCATCTAGCCTTGAAGGCCATTCGCATCCTGTAGTATCTTCAACTGGTCCCTCCCCATCCCAGTCTTGCATTCTTCCAGTGTAATAAATTTACTGTTGGGGAAAAGGTTTCCTATTTTAAATTTCTCATCTGAGTCCCACGCCTTCTGGACGTCAGGGTCATATGAGGGTGCTATGCCGGGGAAGTTCCAGAGAGGGGCTTCCGAATAGTATGGTGTCTCCAATTTAAGCCAGTTGTAGATCATGGACCACGCATGTACCGTTGTACTGACTGGGTCGAAAGGACATTCATCTTTAGGTTTTGTTTTAGATATGATGGACCGTAAGTCGGTTGGGTGTGCTGCGTGTTTCTCTATACAGATGTGTGGTGAAGTGTCTAGAGCATCATACCAGTATCTAACAAACTGAGCCTGCGCTACCACGTAGTATAGTTCAAAGTCTGGAGCTGCTATGCCCCCCTTGTCGTAGGGCTCCACCATTTTTTCCCACTTCATTCTAGCCGCCCCCTCCCCGCACAAGATAAACTCAACAACCATGGATCTGAGGGCATCGAAGAACTGTCTACCAGGCCATATCAGGATGTTGGTGAATATATATAATAGCTTCGGTAAAATAACCATTTTTAGTATGCCAACCATTTTTAGTATGCCAACCCGGCCCATAAGTGAGATAGGGAGTTTAGCCCATAAACAGAGTTTTGTAGACATTGTGTTTAATATTATTTCATGGTTGTCCGAGTATAGGGAGGGGTTCTGTCCCCAGACACCATAATTCCTAGGTACCTTATTTTAGTGGGTGACCACTGCAGGCCATGTGTGTTGTTGGGGCACCTAGTGGCAGTGGTTAGGGCAAAAATCTCTGATTTAGATCTGTTGGTTTTGTGGCCTGAGTATTCTGCAAACTCATGTATGGTTTCCATTGCTGGCCCAAGGTGTACGTCGGGTTCTCGAATATACAGTAATGTGTCGTCTGCATATAGTGATATTGACTGGGTTAGGCCGGCCATCCTTATACCCCTCTATCCTTGATGTTCCCTTATGACTGCTGCAACTGGTTCTATCGTAAGGGCAAACAGTATGGGGGAGAACGGGCATCCCTGTCTCATAACCCTGCCCAACCCAAACCAGTCAGACATGGTGCGGTTAGTTAGTACCCTAGCTCCCGGGTTAGAGTATAGTAGCTTGACACATTTTAAAAAGTATGGGCCTATTCCAAATCTCTCGAGTACCATAAACAGATACGTCCAAGACACAAAATCAAACGCCTTTTCAGCGTCAATGGATAAAGCCACCGTCTGGGCTTCAGGTTTTATCTGGGCCATAACTCCAAACAACCTCCGGAGATTCAGTTCCGTTGACCTGGTAGGAATAAAGCCGCTCTTGGCATGTTGGGTAGGAGTCTTGTGGCCAAGATTTTAGCGAATATTTTTGCATCAATTTATTAAAGAGAAGGGCCTGTAAGAGGACATCTCATTAGGTGGTCGCCTGGGCTTCAAAAGTACTGTTATTATGGCCTCTCTTATGGATGTTGGCAGGGTTCCTAGTTCTAATGCTTCCTCCCACACCGACAGCAGTACTGGGGCAAGTTCCTCGCTGAGCTCTTTATACAGCTCTGCTCCCAGTCCATCAGAACCTGGTGCTTTTCCATTAGCTAGTGATTTAATTGCTTCAGTAACCTCTTCAATCGTTAGGGGTTG
Organism: Ambystoma mexicanum; assembly: GCF_040938575.1. NCBI lineage: Eukaryota > Metazoa > Chordata > Amphibia > Caudata > Ambystomatidae > Ambystoma > Ambystoma mexicanum. Next base: position 876,744,068 of record NC_090936.1, read on the forward strand.
GTCGAGCACTAGTTTATGCTCTATAGACAATTTCAGGAGTGTAATATTGTTTAGGTACTCTCTCATTTCAGTGGCTGATTTCAGGTCATGGTTAGTATATAGTTGCAAATAAAAATGAGTGAATTCTCTGTTGATGCCTTCTCCGCTGGTGGTCACTGTGCCGTCTCCTGCTAATATGCTGGAAATCGGCGTATGTTGTCTCTCGCCTTTCAACAGGTTTGCCAGGGAGCGACCTGCTCTGTTCCCTTCGCCATAACGGCGTGCTCTGAGTGGGGTTGCCATATATAGTAGTTCCCTGGTTGCTAGTTTATTGAACTCCTGTAAATTACTTTTGATGTCCGCCAGGGTTTTATCCTCATGCGTAGCTGTGTATCGTGTTTTTAGCTCTCCCAGGCGTTTCTCCACCCCCGCCAGCTCTGCCCTGACTGACTTCAACAGACCAGTGGATTTGGAGATTAAGATCCCCCTCAACCAGACCTTAAAGGTTTCCCATAGGGTTGCGTTCTTCTCAACTGACCCCCTATAGGTTTCAAGGAAGTGCTCCACCTCTATATGTAAGGCGTCTGCTACTGCTGGGTATTTAAGGATGCCGGGTGGCATCCTCCATCTCCTGGTCGGGGGTTTTGCATTCTCTAGTGTTATGTCCATACTGATAGGGGAATGGTCTGAGAGGGTGCGGGGGAGTATCTCACAATTATTAATCTGGCTCATGAGGGGCGCGGATACCAGCCAGTAGTCTATACGAGACTCGGTATCATGCACTGAGGAGTAAAACGAGTATTGCCTTTTTTGTGGGTGTAGCTTTCTCCAGGCGTCCACCATTGTCGGTTGCAATAGGATATGCTGTATCACGGCGGAAGTTTTTGTGGGAGTTCGATGTTTAGTGGTGGAACGATCTAAGGTGATACCCAAAATGAGCCTATTTCGTGTACCACATTCATGTAGAAATCGGGGTCATCAACATTTGGTCCATACGTGTTCACTAACACCATCTCTTTCCCAGCAATGCTGCCCCACACTATGACATAACGACCCTGCGCGTCTATTTTGCTTTTTCCAAATCGAAAACCAGTGGAGGGATGAATCAAGGTGAGGACACCCCTTGCCTGTGAGGAGTACTCAGTGTAGTACCTTTGTTGCTCCCAGACCCTCAAACACTCAGCATTCACCTTACGGAGTGCATGCGTTGAGGGTGGTGTCTGGTGACATAAACTCCCACCTTACTTGACTTAGTTCGATTGTTTAGTCCTCAGACATTCCATGTGAGGAGTTTTAGCCTCGGCCTTGAGCCATCGTCCTAGTGTGTGCTATGTCTGCATACCTTTATTGGGTCTTTCATCTCCATATTTCTTAGGAATTGGTCATGTGCCGTAGCGCGACCACAGATTTTAACTCGTAAGACCCCTCCAACTGGGACCCGGACCCTCACCTCCCACCCCCATTCCTCTATAGCTCAACATAGCTAAACATCCTTTGGCATTCTGACCCCACACCCGCATCATCTCCCCCAACTTGACAATGCTGCCTGGTAACTCTCAAAACCTTTCCCTTGGGCAGTCCCTTGAACTAGTGGAACTTTCCTGAGGGACGACCATTGTGGCCATCTGGCTAACCTCATCTGAGGCTCACGGCTCGATTAAGAATTAACTTTTGTCCATGCCATCCTTGTTAGAATTTCTTTACCCTTGTTGTGGAGGGCACTCGACGTGTCTTTGTCAGTCTGCAGAGTCTCGTCTCTCTTCTCCCGGCCTTGGTCTACCATTTTGATCTATCACCCGATCCCTGGGAGGCAGTGGGATGGAAGCCTCCACATACGCCATGGCTTCCGCAGGATTCTCGAAGAAGTGGGCTCTTCCCCCCCATGTTGGATTCTCATCTTTGCCGGGAAGATTAAGGCATGAGGAACGTTGCGCATCCGTAGCTGTTTCTTGACCAACTCTTAGGACCTTCTCTGTGTTTGTATATTGGCTGAAGAATCTGGGTATATGTATATTCTATTTTCCCCGTAATGTAGTGTTCCTTTCTCTCTGGACAATCAGAGTAGAGTATCTCTGTCACTGTAGTTAAGGAGGCGTGCTATTATGGTGTGGGGTGGAACCCCTGGCCTCGGAGGTGGTGCTAGGGTCCGGTGGGCCCTCTCAATGAGGAAGTGGTCTGAGAAGGATTCCGCTCCCAGGATATTTTTCAAAAGGTTTTCCACTTGTCTCTCCATGGGGCCCTTGCCAAATGTTTCCGAGACCCCAACAATCCGGAATTGATTCTTCTGTGATCTCGATTCGAGATCCTCACACTTGTTCTGGGTTTTATGAAGTTCTGTTTTGAGTTGGGCTATGTCGCGGCCATGCTGTGAGATCGTGTCCTCGCTTGTACTCATCCTACTCTCTGCTTCCGTGATGTGCGTGCTCTCCTTCTCCACCCGTGCTATGTCGTCCAGCTTGACATTAACCACCAAGAATCCATTTTGCAGCACTGTTGCCAAGCGGTCTAGAGGATCTTCCTCCTGTCTGTTGGGTGCTTGTGGCGCCACCCCGGCCGCTCCGTGCGGCTGGGAGCTGGCAAAGGAGTCCATTGGGCCGTTCTTTTTCCTCCTGTGCCCTTCTCGTTGCAGCCCACGTGTTGTAGCTTACGGATTGATGGTGGACTGTGTTCTCCCACGTATCCATGTCAAAAGGTGATATTGTCCAGCAAAAAAAGAGAAAAAACCAAAAGAAGGGAGGGGTGGTATTTTCCTTGTACTACCACCACCTTGCTCAGAGTGTTTGCACGTTTGAGGGTGTTTTTGCTTCTTCTTTAGCACCTGAATCTCCCCCCGGCACACCCCCATGTCTGTATGGGTTGTTGCCTTGCCAGGTTTTTAATAGGGTACACTTCCATGCACTTCTAGTGTGTTTGGAATATCGCCTGTGGGGGCCATCCGGTTGTATTCAATGTGATCAAATATATTGTCGTTGCAGACAGCTGCTCCAGACTTAAGGGTTTATGTTGGAGCAATCACCCAGTTGTTTATCTTGCCAGCACACCGTGCCTCCCCGAGTCCCCAGTCTTAATATTAGGCATCAACACATGAGCTCCCCAAACGACCCTCCCCAGAGATCGCGTGCCGGGGGGTAGTTTCCTGGTATGCGTGTGCCTCCCTCCGGCCGCGCTCCACTTACTTAGTGTGGGGGTGATGTCCGTCCCGTACGCATGCCTCTGCCTCCGGTCTGTGGTGCATTAGGGCGCCCTGGGCCCATGGGAGCAGTGTTGTGTGCCGCCGTGCGGGGATGTGGAGGCCAGGCCCGTGTGGCGGCCGCAGCGCCTCCAGTCACGCACTCGGAAGGAGCGAAGCACGGCCCCCTCCGACGGCACTCTACCGGCTCTTTATTGCGCGGCTCCTGCCACAGCAGCCCCCGGCAGCCTCCACCGGTCCAGAGGTTCGCTGGTAAATATTGATGCAGCGTACAGGGGTGGGGCGGCCACCCGGCGCCCTTCCTGTGTCTTGGGGCGCTTCTGTAGCTTTGGCGCACTTCCCCCAATCCGGCCCGCTGTTGGTCTCCGACTCCCCAGCTCACTGCAGAAGTCCTGTGGAGCCGCCGCCGGCCGCGCCAAACCCTCCCAGCCACTACAAGTTTCAGGCAGGATTTCCCAGCGATCCCTCAATGTGCGTGCACAGTTTTTCCAGGACTCATTCAGCAAGCCTTCCAACATCAGATTCTCGTTTTGTAGTGTGTCTGGATCGGCTCTGGCAGGATTAATTCGGCTAAGGATTTGTCACGCTCACATGGTCTCCAGGGGGGCGTGCTCGTGTTCGAAGGATGATGTCTGCACTGGTGTCGCTCTGCTTAACTGAGGGTGCTAGCTCACGTCTTCCCGTTGTTCTTGCCTCAGGAGAGGTTTGTCTGCAAGTCGAAACAAGATATTAGCCAATTGAATGGAGCTGGTTTTGCTTTTCCCCTCCTTCCGATTTTCACTTCTCTTCCTCTGGCTCACCTTGGTTTTTTAATGGGCGAGCTCACCATACTGCACACTCTGGCAGGGGCGCGGTTTCACAGTCTTTCCAGGATCTAGTTACTTCACTGATCCGATGGATTGCTCAAGTGGAAAGGCCGGAGTAAGCAGGTAAGTCTCTATTCCAATAACTCCTTGAAATAGCTGCCTTAAGTCTTTCTGCTCGAGATATCTAATGTTCGTTCTCGTCTTTAAGGTGCGGCTTTAAGATGATGGATGACCCTCCTGACAATGATGAGCAGGATTCCAGCTGGTAAGTATAGGCACTGTGCGGTGGGCGCGCTAATTGTTCGCTGTATTTAGCTTTTCTTGCTGTGTGCGACTAACCTGCTTTGTCTTTTTCTGTTCGGCAGGTGCGGCGCAGTTCCAGGAAGAAGATGGAAGAGCCGCTTGACGGGTTAAGTTGCGGTGCGATGCTGGAATGATGAAGAACTGCTAGATGGAGTTCCTAGAGGTGGCCAAATTCAGGTGAGTAGCTACCCGAGAGGGCACCTTCAGTTCTGCTCTTCTACAGATGCAGCGGTCCATGGGTAAGCAGAAGGCGAGATCAGGATGTTCTGCAGGTAAGGCCTTCAATGCGTTTCGAACTCCTGTTCTTCTCTTTTCTCAGGTGCCGATGGAAAGAAGACTCTGGACGGGCGTGGCAGAAGGGAAGCAAGAGCTGAGCTGACACGGTGAGCGTTACGCTGCAGGAGTGCATATAACGCAAAGCGTGTTCAGTTTGCAGGGTGCGGTTTAAATAGCCTTGTAAGTAGTCCCAGGAAAATAGTCCCCCTTAACCGTATCCTGCCTCCAGGTAAAGTAGTCCCAAGCCACACCCTGTACTGAATGGCTCAGCCTCTCAGAGCCAAGTATAAGGCCCATGTATTTAGCACCTACCATGAGCCTGGCGCCAGGACTGAGTCCAGGTGAGCCTAGCTGGGGCCTGGGAAGTCCCCAAGGAAGCCAAAGTCTGGGATGGGCTCACCAGTTTCAGGGTTTTGGGAGCATGCACCATGACAGGATTTTACTCGAGCCGGAGCTCTTCATTCGGGCAGCCATTCTTGATGTGCGCAACAGCGCCACCCCCGCAGCCAGGTGTACTTTGATGGAGATAAATACTAGGCCGGAGTCTAGTAAGTAAAGCATGTAATGTAGAATGTTAGCTGGGGAACATTGAATTAGGTTTAAGGTTTATGACCTGCACCATGTCACAAATCTCTTCCACCTGTTGAAATAGCAGTGTCTGATGTTGGGTTTCTGTGCCTCCTTTAGGATATCCAAACACCTTTGTGGAAGAAGTGGCCAAATTCTATGACTTCAGGAGCCAGGCTGCCAAGTTCATAGATTGAGGATGAGGGTGTGGGGATGCTACCTTGTGTTGTTTTAGCAGGTTGCAGGGGCACGGGAGCTTGATTGCGTTGCAGGTCACCAGTTTAAGCGGATGTAGAAACCAAGATTGTCTCACCCACATAGGAGCAACCAGGATTAGAGTTGCTTGTTCCTGGTGCATCTTGTGCACAATCCTGCTGAGGAGTGGCGTTGGAGGAAAAGCATAAGCAAATTTACCTGACCAGTTCATCCATAGGGCGTTTCCCTTGGATCCTGGTTGGGGAAACCTGGAGGCGCCGGCTGGGCATTGCACGTTTAGGCTTGTGGCAAACAAATCTAATGAGGGATGACCCCACTGGGAGAAGATTTCGTGTAGGATGTCTTTGTCGAGTTGCCACTCATGTTCTTCTGGTAGAGGGTATCTGTTTAGAGTGTCTGCCAGAGCATTGAATTCCCCTGGAATGTGTTGAGAGGTTAGGAACATGTTCCGCTCGAGTGCCCACTTCCATATTTTTTGGGATAGACTGAACAGACTTTGAGAATGCGTGCCTCCCTGCTTGTTGATGTAGAACATGGCAGTGGTGCTGTCTGAGTATTTGCACTGTTTGATGTTCCTGAAATGCTTGAAGCGCCTTTAGAACTGCCAGAAGTTCTAAGAAGTTGGTGTGTTTTTGAGCTGTAGCATTTATCCACTGGCCGTGGACTGTGTGGTGGAGGAAGTGAGCCCCCCATTCAGCGAGTGAAGCGTCTATAGTTCGGATCGTTTGTGGAACACAAAAGGGTTTTCCTTTTAGCAGGTTGTCCTTTCACCACCAGCAAAGAGCTTGTACCAGGGTTAGCAAAACAATCACTAAATCGTCCCACTAACTGCTTGCCTGAGACCATTGTTTCGCTAACCAGTCCTGCATTGGGCGCATGCGCAGGTACGCTTGTCGGACCAAGACAATGCATGAGGTCATCATCCTGTGCAAATGCATTGTTTTGCGTAGAGTTATCTGGCGACCGGCTTTGTAGTGAGGTCCTTCAAAAGCATGTTTTGTACGGGAAAGCCAACTCCTCATTTGTCTTTAGAATTGCTCCCAGAAATTGTTTCATTTGGCTGGGCACTAGACTGGATATCTTTTCGTTGATGGAGAAACCCAAATTGAAAAGAAGGTCTATCGTCTTTTGTGTATTTTGTTTGCAAATTTGAGGAGATTCCCAGTGATTAGCCAGTTGTCCTGATAAGGGTATACAGGGATTGACTCTCTGCGCAGGTGTGCTGCCACTACTGCAAGCACTTTTGTGAAAACTCTTGGCGAAGAGGCGATGCCGAAGGAGAGTAACTTGAATTTGTAGTGAACGCCCGCTATTTTGAATCGCAGATATTTTTGTGCGCAAGAAGCATTGAAATGTGAAAGTATGCATTTTTCATATGCAATGTTGCCATGCAGTCGCCCGTTTTAAGAGGGAGATTACCTCTTGAAGGGTGGTCATGCAAACCTTTTAGGGCTTGACATATTTGTTTTCAGGGTGCAAGTCTAGGACCGGTCGCATGGAAAGGTCTTTCTTTGGCACAAGGAAGTATGCTGAATAAATACCATTGTTCACCTGATTTGCTGGCACAATCTCTATGGATTCCTTTTCCAGCTGTGTCTAGTCCAGCAGCAAAGTTCGATGCAATACCCGCCTTCCCCGGTGGACAACACCTACTTGTCGGACGATATCCCCTCCTATGCGTGGGTGAAGTGTGAAATTTGACCTCCTACTGGGGTGACATGGAGGGGACCTGCAGCCGTGCATCAGGAGGGGTGGAGCCTCACCCAGGTGAGGTTCTGCCTCTTCCTCTGGATCTTTTATTTCCTCTTTGAAAACCAGAAGAGGAGGGTTGCCCTTGCGATGGGCCCCAAGTTGAAGACTGTCGGCCCTGAGTGTATCTGGAAGAGTGTTATGAACCCTGACCTCAAAGTTGGAGTTTGAGGAGCCCCGTTGTACGTAGGGTTTGTTGGTTAATTGGCTGAAGAATTTTAGAGTGTCATGAATAATTTTTCTATTCTAGGGTTAACCGCCCTTGTGAGGTTAGGGGTCATATAGGAGGGCTGTATACGTCTCTATATAGACTTGAGCAGTGGGATAAACTGAGTGGCGGACTTCTTGTCGCCAAGAATGTCCTCCACAAGTTCTTGTCTCCTTGTGCCTCTTGGAAGTCAATACTGAAATGTTGGGCAGCCTTTAGCAGCAGTTCGTTGCAATGGAGCTGATTATCTATAGGTCAATCTGCTACCGGCTGATCTCGGTGGTCAGGCGGCTGGATGACATAGATGTCGTCATCGTAGTACTGGTCCTGACTGTATAGGTCTCCTTGAGAGTCTGGGTCTTGCGACCCTGAGAGATCAATACCATACATGCCCTGAGAGGGGTCTTGGTAGGTGGAGGCCGGTGGACTAGGGTGGAAGTGTTTGGCTGTGGGTCAAGACTTTTTTTTGGCAGGGGGTTGATGTTCTGCAGCCGCTGACTGGGAGGCATTTTTAAGGAACGTTAGTTCTTCTGGATGCTTGTCCATGAAGTCAAAGCATGACATCCTCTTCATAATTCTGTTGAATTGTTCAGGGGTCCAGTCATAGGATGGTGGAAAGCCTGAAGGAGCAGGGGTGGTTAGGGAGGGTGCCTGATCCTTGTGATGCATAGCCCCTGATAGTTTGTCTACAGGGGAGGAGTAACCCATAACCTGAGAGCCTTAGGAAGACAAAGGCGTCGAAGATTTCCATTTTTTCAGTTACCTTATAATTAACAGGGATGAGTTTTAATTAATTACTTAGTTCTTACATTTTTTTCGGCATTTGTTTAGGGGAAGCTGATGTGCCTTTTGTCGCGCGAAAGTAGGGCTTTTTGTGCGCGGTGTCGGAAACCAACTTTAGGGCCCGGTTTCGGAGGCCTGTCAAGAGGCAAAAGGCTAAGCGATGGCCCAGAGGACAGGGAAGATTGAGGCTTTTTCCACGGACACCACAGGGGCTTCAATGCTCGATTTCACCGAATATTAGCCGTGGGCTATGTGCTTGGTGTGTTTGGACGTGTGTGCGCCATGGCCACTGGGTGTCATCTCTGTCACACAGCTGCAGTCCTGCTTATTGGAGTCGGGGGCCCATACATGGAGTCCTGACGAACCCTGGTTACCTTTGGCGTCACTAAGGACGCAGACACTCTACTCGCTGGAATCCTCCGTCACATCGATAATGGCTTCGGCCTGCATTGCGTGGACAGCCCAGCGCTTGGTCCGGCGGTCTTTATGAGTTTTTGGGCTGAAAGGTTTGCAGGACTTGCAAAGCTTTTCGGGGTGGTCCCTAGGAAGACAGTAATTGCACACTCTGCGAGTGTCCTTCCACAGGAACTTTCTATGGCAGGTAGGGCAAAATTTAAAAGGTGTTTTGTCCATTATAAATGGAAAAGGCAGTTAGGCGAGAAAAAGGGAAAAGAGGTGGCAGAATATGCATTCTTTACAAGGAGTAGCTGTGTGACAACCTCCCCCCTCTCTCCCTATTTAAGGGCCGAGGTCCAAAGAGGCCAGTGAAGGCCGTGTCTGGTCATAGATTTTAAGAAGTCATCTACGTTGGAGTTGTCCGTCGAGGGCCGTCGAGCAGTTGGATGACGCTGCGGCAAAAGCAGACAGTAAAGAAAGAAAAGAGAAGTCTACAACGAAACTTTTAACTAGTCAAAGGCATCAGCCTGGAAAGGAACTCTGCTACTTGCGACCGACCATGATGTCGGAAAGAAACAATATGAGGGACCTTGACGCGTGAAGGACCATGGGTACAGTAGGCATCACACTATGGATAGTATTACTAACACGCCATGTCGACGTCAGTTTTTGACTTTCGAAAACAAATCTTATAATACTCTGCGACTACTACTAGATGTCGGACTCTACAGAGCATGTGATCTAAGCAGATCCACAAGCCTAAGAGATATATATACACACATACACATTCACCTTTAGAAATAAGGCTGTATGTGACATATATACAAGTATTCAACAGGTGAGTAATCAGATGCAGGAAAAAGGTTGACTTGTTAGAATACGCACAAACCCAGCTCCCTCCGTTTTATTAAGTCCAGCCCAAAGATGTATGGGGCCTTGTTTCCAAAAAGTCACAAGTTCCAACTATGGTTTCTTCAGGGAAGGTATTCCAGAACTGATGCAGTTGACTGTGGTGGTACATTATTATGCTCTATAACAAAATAGAGGCTGGAGGGTAATAAACTGACCCAGTTAAGCAGCCCCTCTATAGGTTACTAACCTTATCCCATAAACAATGCTCCTGGGTCTATGTCGTTTCAAAAGAGTGTGGGTTGCATCTTACAATGCAATAATATACATTATGGGCAACAAATTTACAAATCAAATAGTATCATAATATACAAATTATTTATTATTTCATTTGATTTTGTTTAAAAACGGTGAAAACACATAGAAAACAGCCACAATACTGTAACACGTCTGAAATAGATTAAGTGCTTTGTGCTTTACAGTACAAAATAAACAATGCTACTCATTCATTTGTGAGATAGGAGAACAGAAACAGGTATGGTAACTTGCACCCCTCCCAACTCAGATTCTTCCAGGTGACACTAAAGGTCTCCGGAATTCGCTGGTGACACAATATTGGGTCATTGGTTTGGGTGAGAGAAGCTCAGGGGAGTGCAGAGGTCACTTTTCATGTTGGGAGCTGGTCGCGGTTTTCACCAGACAGTTCCAGGCAACTTCTTGAAGACCCCCAAATGAAGAAAAGATGCAAACTTCGTCAGTGCAGAAACTTCAGGACACCCAACGGGATTGCAGAGAGATTGTTCCAACAGAGGTTGCCATGGTCAGGCAGAGACAGGCGATCTTCCAGCGGTGAACATGGAAGCAGGCCCAGTAACGCTTCCCTTGTGGTGAGATGGCTGAAAATGCGAGAGCAGGCGACTTAAGGCACTAAGCTGAAGATTTTGTAAGTGGCAAGGCTCTGTTTGGAACGGCAATGGCTGCAGGAAGGTAGCCCCAACAGGAGCAGGTCAGTCCACCGGGTAGTACAAGGACACTTCCGAAGGCTTCCAAGGCATGGATTCTCGAGCAGGGGTCAAGACTGGTTGTTCCCATTGGTCTAAATGTCGAAGCACCAACACCGGTCTTCTAAGATCAGGGAGAGTCGAAGCTGGTCACCTGCAGGAGTCGTCAAAGAGCTGTTCTTGCTGGTAGAAGTCTTGGTTCGAACAATTATCTTTCTAATAGGTGAAGGAGTCGTCCTTTTATCCAAGATTTAGGCTAGAAGCTAGCCCAAGCCCACCAATGGTAAGGATCTTCAACATTCAAAAAGCCCACTGGTCATCACATCCGTCCAGCAACAGACTTTCAAGCACCAGAGGATGTGAGATGGGACCAGACAGCTCCAGCCCTCTCCTCAGGCTCACATACAAAAATCCCACTTGCTGACAAAAGCAGCATCTTTCCCCCGGGAAAGAGGTTAACATATATGGCATTTCAAGACCTGGGAAAGCAGGAAGAAGGCCAAAGGGCAAGATGATCAAAGAACAAGTGACAATCTCCAGGCACAACGATTTTACTGTGCTAGCCACCTTTAGTAGCCATTCGCTGTAAATGCTAAAGTGACATGAAAAATATCATAAAAACAGTAAATCACACAGCTGCCACAAGCTTGTCTTAGGCGCATCAAAGTAACCACTAAAAACCCACTAGGTAAAAAGTTACATGGATTCAAAGTATCCTACCTGCACTTCCCTGTAAGGTTATTTGTGCAATTGTAAACATACAAGAATTCCAAAAGAGACAAAGTCTTTCAGTACTGATAGTCTCGGTTACTAGTCAGTTTCCACATAAAAATTTGCAAAACAGGCAAGGGAAGTAAAGCAGAAGGCTTTACTGTGCTCCAAAAGTCAGGACAGGCATCCAAAATAAGCAGAATGACTGGGGGTCCCATAGGAATATAAGGAAAGGTGCAAAAAGAAAAACATTCCTAACAGCAATCAACATAAAATGTAAACAACCTGAAAATAATTGATCCCAAATAAAACATCCCTAAGGCCTGCTACCACCTTCAGAACCTGTATCTTTATCTCAATTGATTTGCAATTATATTTTGTAGTGAAGCCAGAGTCTGGCCAGAAACAGAAAAGTAGCTGACCTGACCCTGAAATAACTACACCCGGTTGTTAGGGAGAATTCTCTGTTTAGGCTGAATTTCCTAACCTAGTGAGTCCCCCAGCAGCTTTGCTGGATTTTTGGGGTTTATTTTTTTCTCCTGCCAAGAGTGAGACTCTTTTACCCTCACTCTTGGACATGATTTGAGTGCGTTTCTTTTGAATCTAGAAGTGTTTAATGGGCTATGGGGTCTTTTACTCCATAGGGCTTCATGTGTTTTTGTGATATGTGTTACACAGCACCCTCAGTGCAGTGACACAGGGGTGTCATAGTGACCCCCCAGTATAGACTCCATACCCTGGGACCGACTACTGTCTCCCAGGGCATGTAAAGTCACCATTGACTTTACTAGTCTTAAATTCTGAACAGAACCAGTACAAACCATCATATTGTGGACGTACTGACTGGGGCCATTCAATTGCCCCAGGGTCTGTTAGTCGAGGGGGCACGTCTCCGTCCCCCCTGATCGAGTTTTGGCTGGTGGCAGTGGATAATACTTTTTATATTCAAGCGCAAATATTTTCCTATGGGATTTCCCAATGTTTTAGGTTACTATCTTTATTTAATTATTTACGGTAGCCTCGAACATAACGCCGGTTTATTTTATTAATATTAATTCTCCGGTTGGTATTTTTTGCCAAAACTTGATTCTAAAATGGCGTTTGTGTTCTCTTCTGTGATTCCAACCCAAGTAAGAGTCCTTTGTTCCACTTTTTGGCGGGCTTCTCCACAGAAGCCCTCCAAAGTGGTGTCACTGTGTCTGGGGTACTTAGGAGGGGTGGAGGGGAATTTAGGCACCCTGGACTGAGTTGCCTAGGCAACTCAAGTCGCACTCCGTCCTGATTGGCCCAAGTGGTGAGCCGGCCGGCTCACCACTTAGCATGTTTGAGTGACAGCTAGGCTGAGTGAATGGGGGTTTGCTGCATAAAAGCAGGGCTTTGGGGACTGGAACTTCAGAAGTCGCCACAGGACCTAAGAATCCGACGAGGGAGAAGCTGAGCCGACCTGCCACGACACCACCACCGGTGGAGCCCTGCTGGACTGCCTCACCACTTTTCCCAACGATAGAGGAGATCTCCCGCCGGAGAGTCTTCTTTCTTTGACTGGTGGGGATAACCAGTTTCACCGTCTTTTCGCTTTCCCGACGTATCTCGTGGCCGCCTTGCCCGTGCCAAGCACCCCGGCAACCGGGATACCACGTTTTACCACGACCGCGAGACAAAGGTACCACCTTTAACCGGAAAACTCTGCGGCTGGTTTCTGCCCTGGTAGTGCAACGACCATCATCTTTCCTCCAAGTCGAGATCTTCTCTTCCCCTGGACGACGACGCAACTTGCACCCACTACCAGGAACAACTGCCACCGCTGGAGGATCCTTCCCACTTAAGCTACTGTGTCCTGGCTGGCTTCCCTTGCTACCGACTGTACAGGGTAGATTTAGCCCCCGGCTTTCGAACCTGGGTTAGCCTGGGACACCTTGGCTAAACTTTTCTAAGTCTCTCCCAATGCTTTTCTGAACCCTTTGCAAGACTTTCTAAGCCTAGTGTAACTGTGTGATCTTGGGCGCATTTGTGCTCTGCTCTCTCTAAGAGTGGGCCCAGCCTTTGGACTTTGGCACACCAGTGACTTTTTTCTCTCTGCCTTGCTAACAGTGTTCTGGAATCGTAGAGTGGTGTACCTCTTCATATTCTGTCTTTTTCCCTACCTTTTTCACAAACTTATTAGAGTGCAATCTAGTTAAGTGCTCACCTCTGTATGAAAATAAGTGGTGTTTTACTGTGATTTCCTAACAGGGAAAAGGGGTGTATATATCATAATATTAACTGTGTTTAGAATCTTTTACAATAAGAGTGCTGGAGTGTTTCAACTGTGTGTTTTTAAATAAATATTTATATACTTTGATACCAAAGCTCTGGTCAGTGTTTGCTTGTATTATTGTATCTGAGTGCCTATTGAGTATACTTTGCATGCTGCCTAACTCTTCTTGAGGGAAGTCTGACTGCTCAGCCACAGCTACCAGGTAAATCTGGGTGGTACAGACTGCTACCAAGTGGGTTTACTGCCAACACCTGTAGTCTTAAATCTTTTGCAGTGGTCCCTAAGGGAACTGCACAGGTTTCTGCCTAACACCGGTCATCATCAACAACCCATGATCAACTTAAGCACTTTGGGCTCCCCCATATATTTCTTTATTGTTCGCTTGTTGCAAGTAAAATACTGTTTCAAAGTGCCCACAGGGAGAAAGGAGGGAACCTTGGGAGTGAAACACATTACAAAACACAATATTTAAGAGCAGTGGGAGGAAAAAAGGAAAAAGGACTGGAGCTATGTTAGGTGTAAGTGCGAACCTCCAGGGGGGAAGGTGTGCCAATGCATGTGCTGAGGGTAGACAGGAGCTGGGCCAATTGGGTGTGGGAGGTCAGGGGCTCCAAGCATGCATAAGGGTCCCAGACCCCAATCACAGCAACTGTGGGATTAGCAGAAGCGAGAGGAAGGGAAGGAGGAGGTAAATAGGAAAGAGAGGAGGGAAGGAAGAGGTAAATAGGAAAGTCTTAAGGAGCTTCTGGAATTTGAGAAAGTTCTTCTCAACGCGCATAGGAAGGGGGAGGCTGTTCGATAGGAGGGAGCCAGCTGAGGAAAGCGAACAACCACCTACCCTCTGTTTAGCAAAATGCTTTACACACAAATAGTTGTGCCAGAGGAACGTAGCGGTCTAGAGGGAGAGTATTTAATAAAATAAAGTTGAAGATAGTGTGGTCCCAGGGCCCAGACAGCTTTGGGAAGATGCAGATGGATTTTAATTTAAGCTGTGCAGTAGCCGGGAGCCATTGAAAACTTTTTAGTGCAGGAGAAATGCAGTCCCTGGGCTTAAGGTCAAGGATAAAACTCACAGCCCTATTCTGGATTAGCTAGAGGGGACACAGAGTGGAAGATGGTAGATTCAGGAGGAGGAGGCCATTGCAATAGTCAAGCCCAGAGAGAACCAGGGCTCGGGTAACATTGAGCCTCTGCTGGAAAGTGAGAAAAGGGAGAATTTCTTTAAGAAGGAAGAGCTGAAAGTGGGACTTCTTGGCAATGTCCTGAGTGTGAGGGAGGAAGGAGAGAGAGAGAGGTATCGAAGATGACTCCAAGGTCTTTGGCTTCAGAAGAAGGAGCAGGGGGAGAGTCAAGGAGGAAGGCCAGAGAGAAGGGAATAAAGAGATCTCAGTTATTCAGGCGTTGAAGGCAGAGATCGTTGGAGGTGCAACAGGACTGGATGTCAGATAGGCAGTCAGGGATGATGGAGGGTACAAGAGGGTCAGCAGGAAGTTTGAAAAAGAGCTGTGTGCCGTCTGCGTAACACTGGAAGTTGGAGGAGGTGAGGCGTGCAAGCACAGCAAAGTAGATGTTAAAGAGCCAAGGGGAGAGGATAGAACCCTGGGGGACACCACAGATGGAGAAGGAAGTAGGAGAGGTGAAGGTGCCCAGGATGACTTGGGAAGAGTGGTCAGTAAGAAAGGATGTCAGCCAGTCCAGTGCCTGTTACGAGATACCAAGGGTATCATAGAGCCTTTGTATGAGGATGGAATGGTTGACTGTGTAAAGGCAGAGGAGAGATCGAGAAGGAAGAGTACAGCTGGAGAGTTGAGTCCAGAGATGCGAGCAGTTCTTCACAGGTGTTCAGAAGAGCAGTTTCCGTGCCTCTGGATGCCCGTAATCCAGATTGATGGTCGTAGAGTCGAGTTGGGACAATGCCAGCTTCTCCAGCAACTAACTGGCAATGCCAGCTTCTCCAACTCGGCATACCATCAGACAGCCTCACTGCTGCCAAAACCCACTTGGCTTCTACCATCCCTGCAGCCCTTGAACAAGTCATGACATGCAGAAGTCAAAATATTCGCCCCCCCCACACCAAATTGACTCCATCTGTGAACCCAGTAACACCTTGACCTCATCCACTTCAGTCACCGATATGCTGCCTACCCCTACAGTCAAGGGCCTTGCATCTCCCAACCACTAAAGGCTGTGACCCTACTGCTAGAAAAACATGCCCACAAATAACTGCCATAAGAAACACTTGACAAGGAGAACGCCGCCTTGCCTTCTCAACCATCCCTAGTCTTTGCCTCTTTACCACACCATCCAACACTGCACAAAGAAATGTTCGCATCAGGGATCGCACCAATACCACCAACAGCAAACAGAATGACAAAGAAAACTGCACCCAAAATCTAGAGCAAACCTACCAACTCCCACCCCCTGCAATGTGCCTTATTCAATGCAAGATCCATTGCAGCCCATGCCACAGATATCTACAACCTCATCACCACTAGCAACCTAGACATCCTGGCTATTACCGAGTCATGGCTGCATGCAGCCTCTGGCCCTGTCCTGTCCTGTCCTGTCCTGTCCTGTCCTGTCCTGTCGATTACCCTTCCGCCCGATTATACCATATACCGTGCAGATAGAAGGAACGCCAAAGGAAGGGGAGCAACACTGATTGCCAAGGACACCATACCCATCAGACAATTGAACACTTCCTGAGCGAACAATACTGACATACTTTCCATGAAATTAAAACATACTGACTCCACTTCCATCACCTTGCACACCATCTACTGACCCCCAGGCACATCATGACCTTTGAAGAGAACCTCCTTCACTGTCTGAATGCTCACATCACACTGTCCTACAAAACTTTCCTCATAGGAGACCTCAATCTTGGCCTGAATGACCCAGCAGCCCGGTTACGGGCCAATTCGCTTAGCGCCCTTGGCATCAATCACTGTGTCAACACCCCTACTCACAATAAAGGCAGGACTCTTGACTGGATCACAGACCTAAACGCACAGATATCTCTCCTCTCTAACAATCCTTGCCCATGGTCAGACCAGAATATTCTGCAATTCTGCATTTTACCGGTCACCCAAATACTGCCTACCTTCACCCCTTTTTCCCACTACGTTAGCCTGCAGTTCCAAGAACCTCACAACAGAACGCCTAGCTCCCCTGCTAAGCACACTGCTACCTAATCCTCCTTTCCCTAATGACACTTGCCAACCTCTACATGGAAACACTAACTATAGCCATCAAAGCCACGAGGGGCGTGGCCAAGCAGCCATGGAGTGAGGACGCTGAATCCACAAGCTCTGTCAGAGCCGCAGTAGTCCGATCCTGAACTGACGCTCCGAGACCTACTACACCTCCACGCGTAGCTCCAGCCGCAGCTGGGGCGAAGACCTTTGCCTTGCAGCCTATTCCGAGAAAAATCAGAGCGAGGGAGCCTGGTGCGACTCTCCGGCCCGGCTCCCTCTCTGCTCCGGACAGCGCATACAAAATGGCGGCCGCGGCGCGCTAACGGTCCCCAACCGCGCACAAGACCTGCTGGGGACCTGCTGGGCAGCAACGCCCGTGGCCGGCTGGGCACACGCACCTGCCGCTGGCCGGCGACGCCTGGGCGTGCGGCCTGACCATCAGAGCCAACAGAGCCATTTTGAGAAGATGGGGGGGCGGCCCCGATTGATCCCCCGAACCACACTCCAAACAAGCCGACCGGCCGTGGCTGGGCACCCCCTGCAGCTAGGGAGAGAGAAGGTACACTATCGGTGCACGGCCAAGGCATTCGGCCCTGCTGCCGCGGACCGGGGCTTCCCTGAGGAGGAATCTGCCTGACGCGACCAGACGCGGGGCCTCCCCCGAGGCATTCATCGAAGGCGGTGCCCCTGCTCCCAGGATCAGTGAGGTGAGGAGCTGGGGGAACCACGCGATATGGAGGCGAGTGCCGCATGTTCCCCGCACCCGGGACACATCGCAGACTGCGGCAAGGGAGCCTGCCCTGGGGAGCGTGCTGGAGCCCCGTGAGACGAACAGAGCCCGGTGGGGCCGACTTGCTGGGCGCACTTAGCAGTGCGCGAACGGACACGCCGCCCCCCTGGGCGCAGGGTTAGACGACCCGCATTCGGCAACACCATTGTGCACCCACAGCGGCACATCAACCCCACAACCTTGCCGGTAGATCCTGCCCTCTGCACTGCGCCCAGTGGGCTGGTCTGCAGTGGCGACCAGGACAGACACCATCTGCGACAACGGTGCTGTGGGAGCCCACCTACCCAGCACCAGGGCCGGGGCACCGAGGAGAGTTGCTGCGCTGAACCCCTGCGAGGGGGACAGCGCCGCTCCCTGGTTCGAGGGGGCGTACTGGACGCCTGCACCGCTTGACGGGGCCTGGAGACCCTGCAATGGCCACCTCAAGGAGTAAAGCTAAAAACGCCACGATGGACCCCTTTGTGACATCGAAGCCTCACCATGCCTCCCCCTCTGCGCTGAGAGGTGCAGCAACACAGGCTAGCCAAGAGGAAAACACCAAGGACAACCAGGTGCTGGAGGCGATTGCAGCCCTAAGAACTTTCATAGACACGAAAATAGGCGAGGTCAAAGCTGACATCCAGCTCATAAGACAGGATGCCCGCAATCTGACGGAACACGTTACCATCATAGAATCCTCCCAGAAGGATATGTTGGATGATACAGCGGACCTGAGGCTGAGGTGGCAGACCTTAGGAGGAAGGTGTGTTACCTGGAGGCGAGGCCGGAGGAGGTGGAAGGACGCGCAAGGCGCAACAACATCAGAATACTAGGCATTCCGGAAGGGACAGAGACCACAGACCCGACAACCTATGTAGAATCCTTAATACAGCAGGAAATCGGAGTGGAGAAGCTCTCACAGGGCTTTGCCATAGAGAGGGCCCACAGGTCGCTCCAGAAGAAACCCCCTCCGGGTTCCTACCCACGTCCCATCATAGCCAAGGTCCTCAACTTCCGAGACAGGGAAGTCATCCTGAAATTTTCAAGAGAGGGAGGTGTAATAGAACGGGGTAACTCTAAAATTACCATCTACCCCGATTACACACAGTCGGTACAGAGAGCAAGGAACTCTTTCGTCCCAATCAAGGCCCGACTGAGAAAATTGAACTTAAAGTATATGCTCCTGTATCCTTCCAGATTAAAGGTGATCTATCAGGGACGAGCGATATTCCTGGAGTCGCCGGCCGCGGCCAACATGTGGATGGCGCACAACAACTTAGCTGAGGTCCCCGGGGAACCCTCCCACAAGAGCCACGGCAAAGAAAGTAATGAGCAGTAGACGGACGCCTCGGCATGGGCCCCCCCCGACCCTTGTCTGGAGCACTAGAACGAGGGGATACACTACCAACACTGAAGCAACACTACTACAAGAGAAAGCGAAATGACTACTGGGCCCGCGCGGCCTCCTCCACATGCACACAAACCACAAACCCACCAAAGACAAGTGCAGGCCTGTTGCCAACATGCACCAACTTGCGCCAGAATTCCGGATGGGGAAAGGCAGCGCAAGAGCGCCCGAGCACTGCACCCTTATGGCAGATGCTGGGTGCACCAGTTATAGTTACTGTTTTCATGTTACGGTTGAGACTGCCCTACTTCTGATGACCATTAGCCAAATTGAAGAGGACCCAGGACCAGACCTCGGAGCTTACCAACCTGAGCAAGCAGAGCGCGACGTGACGCCAGACAATGCATTGCCGAATCACAGATACGACGTGGAGTCCACCACGGCTAGAAGCAATCTCACAAAATGGCCGCACGACCCAGGATAATCACATGGAATGTTAGGGGGATGGGATCCTACCCACGAAGAAACCGTATACACTCGTACCTGAAGAGGAAGAAAGTATCAATCGCCCTCCTGCAGGAAACACACCTCTCAACTGACACTACGGACAAACTGGTAGATTACTGGGGGGGGCAGGGCGGCGGTGCATCCTACTCGAAGTACGCACGTGGTGTATACACATGGGTGAGCCCGGGTACACCATTTCACCTGATGGGAGTGGAAGCGGATAAAGAAGGTAGATATGTGATCATGTGGGGCATGCTGGAGAACTCTCGGCTGTGCATAGTGAACTCATACTTCCCCCAACACGGTATCCCTTCTCATCTCAAGAAGCTATGTGCCAAAATCACATACCACAGGGAGGACACCATCTTATGGGAGGGAGATTTCAACTGCGTGCTGAATGAAGAAATGGACAGATCCACTGCGCCACGTATCCTCAACACCCCCGCCCCCCGAGCACTCTGCAGCACGATCGACGACTTGCACTTAGTCGACGTCTGGAGAGATTTACACCCCACCGGCCCCCCACGACCTGCATACCAGGATAGATCTTTTTTTCATCGACAGTGGGCTAACCTCGCAAGTCGAATCTGCGTGCTACCTCGGCAGGTCAATATCGGATCACTCCCTGCTGCTAATACAGCTCTGCCTTAGGGGCACTAGACCACCTATTCCGATGTGGCGCATGCCGACAGACACTTTAACAGACCCCGCATTCAAGGATGCCCTGGGTGAAAAGCTGGAAGAATACATAAATATCAACAAGGGATCAGTTGAGAAATGGAGCACACTATGGGATGCCATGAAGGTGGTAACTAGGGGCGAGATAATAGCTGAAGCAGGAGGGATCAGGAGACAACTGAGAAAGGAGCTCGAGTCAAAGGAGGAGGAGATCAGACACCTAGAGACCAACTACCACCCTACCAATGAGAAGGAAACCAGACTGAAGGAGATCAGAGAAGAGTGCAGAACTGCATGGGAGAGGCTGTCCAAATTCGACTTCTCTGCGCGAACCCTTAAGGCACACAAGGAGGTAGATAAACCGGGCAGGATACTTGCCTGGCTCTGCAGGAGGGAGCACCCGAGGCAGGCCCCCAAAGAGATCAAGGATAAAGATGGTATAACACACAGGTCACAGCAAGCAATAAACAATGTCTTCTCAGACTTTTATGCTGAACTATATGCCCACAGAGACCGAATCCCTGAATCAGACATCAGAGACACCCTGGCCGAAGTTGAACTGCCAAAACTGAGCCAGGAACAACGAAATATGCTGGGAGAGGCCATCACTATTGAGGACATTTCAGAGGCGATCAGATCCCTTTCCACGAGCAAGACCCCTGGGACAGATGGCCTAACTCCAGAATTTTACAAGGCCTATGAGGAGGTCCTTGCTCCCATGCTGCACGGAGTATACGGGAAGGCATATGAGACCGGGACACTACCAAGTAGTATGAGAGAGACCCTCATAGTGCCAATACTCAAACCAGGCAAACCAGCCGACGAGTGTGACTCATATCACCCCCTAGCGATGTTAAACTACGATAGTAAAATATTGACGATATTAGCTAAGAGGCTCTCTAGGGTGATTGGATCCCTGATACACGAGGACCAGAATGGTTTTGTCCCAGGACGCAACACAACGGCCAACCTGAGAAGGCTCCAACACATAATGGCTCAAACAGCTGAGTACAACGACGACCTGGCAGTACTCTCGCTCGATGCCATAAAAGCTTTCGATTCAATATTCTGGGAGTGGCTGATTGAGACCCTGAGGGAGTTTGGACTTGGTGAGCATTTCATCCGATGGGTTAGAGTGCTCTACAACAACCCAGTGGCGAGAGTGAAGACGGGAGGCATGGTGTCGAGGGCTTGGCCTATCCAAAGGGGAACCAGACAAGGGTGCCCACTGTCACCAATGCTGTATATCCTTGGCCTGGAACCAGTGGCAATCTATTTCAGGAGGCAGCTCTTTGACGCTGGCATCAACATTAATGGAGTAGATAACATCATTTCCTTGTACGCTGACGATGTCCTTTTATAACTGCGAGACCCCCAATTGAATGCACCAACCGCGCTAGACATCCTTGATAATTTTGCGAAATATTCAGGGATAAAATTCAGCAGACAAAAATCTTGCTCCTTCCCCCTGGCTGGGCTCAAAGGGAAGGGTGCAGAGGAACTACCCGAGATCGGGATTCAATGGCAGCCGGAAGCCTTCCGCTACCTTGGTCTCACCATCATGCAGACCCCAGCCTCCACTCATGAGTGTAACACGGAGGCAGCAATGCGCGGAGTGCGCAGGTCTATCAAATTCTGGTCGAAGTTACCGCTCTCAGTGATGGGCAGAGCTGCAATCTCCAAAATGATTATACTACCGAGATTCCTCTATTACTTTACCAACATAACATACTACATACCCCCGTCCTTCTTCAGGAAACTGGAATCCCTAATCAGAGACTTCCTTTGGGGCCGGGCCAGACACAAACTGACATTGAACCCTTACGCTCCCATATGCCGAGGGTGGCATTCAACTGCCTGAGTTCCAGAGGTACTATTTAGCAGCACAACTATCGCATGTCGCTAAGTGGCTACTGGATGAACCGACTGCTGAGACAGGCCTCCTCCGACATCTAATCACACCTATGCACCCAAAAGAGGTACTATGGAGCACTCAAATAGGGCCCCCTGACCCACCCATGATTGTAAAGCTGGGGAGACAAATCTGGAACAAGGTCAGATCACTGCTCGGACTGCAACATTTATATGCACCGGATATCCCCATGCTTGCAGACGTATGCAAAATACCCACTGACTTACCAACGATGAGGAGCTGGGAGAACTGTGGCCTCTATACATGGGGAGACATGTTCGACGAGGGGCTGTTCAAAGATTTTGATTCATTACAATTGAAGGATGGGCTTGCCACAGGACAATTTCTATGGTACCAAAGGGTGAAGCATGTAGCCAAGATAAATTGGAACACTTGGCCTGAGGAGCCAGAAACACATCCTCTTGTGCACGAAATGTACAACCATGGCGACTGCTGGAAACCGACATCGAGGCTCTATACATGAATAAACAACAGGCCTAACCCGAGAAGTGCGCGCCTGAAAGAGAAGTGGGAGACTGATCTGGGGACTGAAATCACGGATGGTGAATGGGCAAGAGCCCTGCTGTATCCGAAGGAGGTGTCACGGAACGCCAGGTTTAGGCTGCTTCAGCTGAATGTCCTTTACAGGACTTACATGACCCCGCACAGGATAGCCGCTTTTAATGATAAAGTCCTTCCGACTTGTCCATGGTGCCCCTCCGAACATGCTGACATGATCCATATGTTTTGGGCCTGCCCTAAATCACAGAAACTCTGGCACACAGCTAAGCAGACCTGCATGAAAGCTGGAATGGAAATATACGAATGGACACCCAAAGAGTGCCTGTTGGGCACTCACCCGAGACTGAGCAAAGTCAGGCACTTAGTGAAACTCATGGACACGGCGTGTATACTAGTGAAGCGAAAGATCGCTATGGCCTGGAAGTCGACAGCTGGCCCCAGGTTTGAACCATGGATCAGGGAACTGGAGAGATGGTCCGCCGCTGAAACAAGAGCCTGGGAGGAAGGGAACAATTGGGGCGGAGAAGAAGTGAGCACCACACTGGAGTTTCGGAAGGCCCTTATGAGAGATATGATCTTCTCCACAAGTTACAAACCCCCCTGAGTTGACTCTTCTGGCACAGACTGTAAGATTGATGCACTGACCAGGACGGCGGGCCCGGGCACTCCCTCCAGCCACCCCCCATGTGAAGGCAATGGAGAGTGAAGGTGCTGGGCTCTGGGCTTGAAGTAGGAAGAATGAAGAACTGCAAGGCAGAAGGAAGAGGGCAGTCAAAGTAGTTACCACTGTTTTTCTGTTAATTGTTTTTTCTCTCTTTTTCTCTCGTTTTTTTTGTTCTTTTTTTTTTTCTCGCTGCGTGTTCTTTCTCTGTTCTTTGCAGTTTACTTGGCAAATGAGACATGCTACAGCTGATATGACGCGCATCTTTTGCGCAACTGTTTCTGGTATACCTACAAATGCCAATAAAAACACTTAAAAATAAAAATAGCCATCAAAGCCACAGCGCCTCTAAAGCCCTGCAAACCTAAACCTTCGGCACACAGAAACTCATGGTTTACCCTGGAACTCCTACCAATTCACACCAAAAAACTATAAGCTGAAGCTAGCGGGAAGAAATCTCCAACTGAGGCCAGTCAGCTCCAGTAAACAACAGCAGCCAACCTATACAAAAAAACCATCATCGCTGCCAAATCTTCTACCTACAATGCCCATATCGCAAATTCAAATACACGCAAGATCTTCACAATTCTCAGAGAACTAGAGACACTGACTACCCTACACACCACCCTAACCAAAGACGCTGTATGGTGCTATGATATTCAAAATGCTATGCTTACTAAAGTTGAAACCCTGCAAAAGAAAATTGACTCCAAACAAGCCATGATCCAACCCCTACTAATGCTTCCGACTGACCAGACCACACCCATCGACAGCATCCGCGTCCTGCCCCTGTTCCACTTCACCAATGTCTCTGAGGACGAAGTCAAAGCCATCCTCATTGGCCTGAAGCCGTCACGCTGCAAAGCTGAAATCTGTCCAGCAAGTCTCATAAAAGACAGCTCAGACCACCCAACTCCACTCATTACCGCCTTTATCAATGCATTCTTCGCTGCAGGATTAGTCCCTACCTGCCTCAAAGAAGCTTGGGTCCTCCAACTTATAAAAAAAGCCCACACTAGACCCAGAAATCCCTATGAACTACCGCCCAATCACAACTGTCCCCCTTCTACTTAAAATCCTTGACAGACCAGCCTACCTACAAATTCAAAGACACCTCGAGACCAACCAAATCTTGGGTATGCGCCAATCAGGCTTTCGCCCAGGCCATGAGACTGAATCTGCCCTTATCAACCTAATAATCCAAATCGATTAAATAAGGGACGAAGGCAAGCCTGCCTTGCTATTACTCCTAGACCTCTCAGCTGCATTTGACCTAGTCGACCACTCAATCCTAGGTCAACACTTATCATCAGCCAATTTTTCTCCAGAACCCTCAGCCTGGATATCCTCCTTCTTAGGAAAGAGATCCACGCAGATCTTACTCGCCCTCTCTGGGAACTACCAAGAAGATTCTGCCTCTCTTAACTCTGTATACCTGACAATCCAATTTTGGATGGCCACGCACCGTCTATTAGACTAACAACAATCAGGGAATTTGATTGAAAATACAAGATTTGGCCTTAAGTGTGGTAACTTGTTATCACACACAAGAACACTTTCAGCAGAGGACTTATTAAACATGATTCTTCTTTTACACTACATGTGTTACCTACCTGTCCCTAAAGGAAGAACACCCTTTCCCTGTGTGGGGTGTCTGTCCCTAGGTGGGAGCTGGTGCAACACCTATCTAAAAGGGAAAGATGAGGAGTGGTATCCCTATGTCTACAATGTTGTTCACTAATAAAACGTTAGACCTAGACCTTTCATCTCCTCAGACAGCTGCACGACTATAGCCTGCGCCACCATAGGGTCCAGGCTTGACTATTGCAATGCCCTCTTCGCAGGTACCACATACTCTAACATTCGAAAAATGCAAGCGATCCAAAATAATGCTCTCAGAGCTGCGCTTAACATCCCTAGAGCTGACCACATCAGTGCAGCCAGACATATGGCACACTAGCTCCCGATTTGTGAACCAATCATCTTCAAAAACCTCTCCATCACACACAGATTTCAAAAACTGCCCCCCTTACCCATCCTAAAAAAAAATAAAAAAAATCACCAAATCAAATTCCTCGAGACCTACTAGAGCAGCCTACACCCACTGGATGGCTCAACCTAAATTCAAGGCAAAAAGCCAGAGGATCCACCTTTCAAACATATGCGGCCAAGCAATGGAACCTTCTCCCTCCCACCCTCAGGGCCGAACAGTCCTACTGGACCTTTAGGAAATCATTAAAAATCTTATTGTTCACCAAACCTTCACCCCACTGCTCCCTCCTGAGGCCAAGTACCAGGCAATGAAGAGTAACTCATTTTGACCACCATTCTGTATCGATCACTCGTGAAACTGGTTCTCTTCTATGTCAATATTGTTGCCTATATTCTGGTTTGTCTATGTGTAACTGGTTTCTTATTTCACAAGCAGCACCTTGATACCCAAGGGTTTAGTGCGCTATACAAATGTAAAAATAAATAAAACTTGCCCAGGAAGGGGGTGATGGAAATAGGGCGGTATTTGGCAGGGCAGGTAGGGTCTGCTGGAGGTTTTTTTCAGGAGTGGGCACACAAGGGGGTGCTTAAGGGAGGAGGGAAATGATCCAGTGCCAAAATAGTGATTGCAGAAATCAGCGAGTGCAGGGGCAAGAGAGCCAATGTTATCCTCGATGGTACTGGATGAGCAAGGGGAAACTTGTTTAGAAGAGAGCTTCATGGAGCGGACAATTCTGGTAACTTCTTCAGGTGTGACAGGGTAGAAGAAGGAGGGTAGGGGGCTAAGGAAGGTAAGGGGGTGTGGGATGGGCTGTGAGGGTGTATAGCAAGGGTGATAAGGATGTCCTGAGTTTTGGTGGCAAAGTGTGTGGCCAGTGCATGGTCACAAGATAAATAGACAAAATACTGCATTACACTCCCTGCACTAATCAGTCAAAAACAAAATACATATGCCTAAACATATTGCTGCTCAGAAGAAGGTAGACACACCATAATCCAAGTACCAGGGCAATGGAATGTGCACGCTCATGACCACCCATACGGAATCCAGCCATCTTTTCTCTATAAGAAAACAACTCACGTTTTCTGAAACACCCAACCTGGGTGGTTCTAAAGGCAATTTATTGCACAGAGGCGTACTAAGTAAATGTTTATTTTGTTCAGTGTGAACATCAACAATTGCACTGTATTCCTACTTACCTTTGTCATTTGATCAGCATCCGGTCTGACTGCAGGGGATACATTCAAAAGCAGCTTTAAATGTTCTCTTACGTCTTCTGGAATATTCATAAATATACTGGCGACTAAATGACTCAGCTAGAAATAAACACATTAAATAACAAACATTAAGAATGCAAGTAAAATCACTACTACATTGCCATATCACAAGAAAATGTCATTACTGAGCTGAAGCTATTTTACAAGTTTGCATTTTACAACGATTCAGATGTTTTTATGTACATATATTTTGCTAGCTTTAAAGAGTCAGTGAATACAACAGGCTACGTAGACAACTCTCCAACTACATTATTATTTGCATTTTCCTGATAATACGCACAGTTGTATGCTCAACATAAGCAATCTGGAGACACCGACACATTTCTAGACATATGGGGATGTTTCCTTGATACTTACGGCTAATGTGTCCATTATGTAATCTGTGTTAGTTGTTGTGCGCTTATTTGCGATGAACATTCGTTCTATTTTAATTGTTCACCATGATGTATTCACATTGAGCTTACTATTTCTTGTTTGTTCATTTGTACTCCCACATATACTGTGTTGTTTTAATACTGTTATGCACCTTTGTGGAGTTTCATGATGTCTGCTTTGTAAAATAAACATTTTAAGAACCAGATCTTTATAGCCAAGGACCATCTGGGTTTTCTTTCAGTATTTTGTGTAATGTTTCCTGACAAATGACAGCCAATAGCAAAAAGTGAAAAAAGACCATAGTAGCGTTGCCATTAGGTGGTAGCACCTCCTACAACCCAAAGCTATTGGCATAGGAGTGAGCTGGAATGCAAGGGAAACACTGCCTGTGATTGGTTTTGGTCTTTCTACCCATCCACCGACCATCCATGGCAATTCCCCAACCACCACGAGATCCTCCCTTCCCAAAACAAACCCCTGGATCCTCTCTGCTGTAACATAGACATATGTGCTGTTACGTGGTCGCCAATATTTTTTTAAGCAGTCTTCTGAACATATCGTAGCTGTAAATCAACTCCTGTTGTAATAAAAATGTCTTAACCAAGTGTGCTTTCAGCCACTTAATTTCTAAGCTTTATCTTCTGACAACACATTTTTATGTCAAAAACCTTCAATTTTCCATTAATGGGACACAATGCATGCTATTGTTTAATGATACAGTGCTGATCAGTCATGGACAGTTGTGGTAATATTTATGTTCTAGTTCAGCACATAGGGTTTACTTTCCATAGGCCAGTGCCATTTGCTCAGCACATCTCACTGCACGACTTTCAGTTTTGTGCATCTAGATTTGCTTCCTTACTCTTTTCACTCAGAATTCACCATTTAAAGGAATGGTTAAACCCCTCCTCACCACTCCCCCAATGTATTTTTCTCCATGAATCCTTAGTACACCTGCTTTGCACCTCACAGCAATGTATAATATTTGTGTTTTCTACATAGCAGCTCTTAAATTTCAATGCGCTTAATCACTGCGATCCGCATGAGTTTGCCACGGACATCTAGAGTAAATGTAAATTCCGACATGGTCAGACATTTTTCATGTAATGAGGATTTAATTACAGAATGTTACGTCAGCAGTGGTCAAAAGTGATGGCTAAACAGTTCAACTTAATAAAATGCCACCAGTTTACCGACATTAAAAAACAGCAACATAACCATGTTGGACTTGCACTTTCTTCCTTGTCCTGATGCTGCCTTGTGGTTTGCATCCAGGCTATACAGTGGGCCAAGGCATAAGTGTCTGGCATCCACTGATGATCAGAATGCATCACAGCGAATACTTTTTAAAATTAGCTTCAAGCAGAATGTTAACGAAGATGTCTCTTTTTTCAACATTCCCTCCATAGTTTCTATGGAACCCCTTTCTTATTGCTCTATTTTTGAACCAGTTCTAACTATTTAAGGGGATGTAAAGCCTTCTGCCTATTTCTTAAGTGGAAACTGATCAGTCCTTCGAAACTATGTTTCCCTTTTGCATTCTGTGACTTTTTAACATTGCACACAGTATCATACAATGCAATGGGGATACTTTTGTATCATCCTATATTTTTACATTTGAGGTTTTTGGTTACTTTTATATGTGCCTAAAGACACCTGGTGGCAGCAGATACTTTTTTACAATGTTTGTATTTTATTTAGGGGAGAGAGGGAGAGAGGGAGAGAGGGAGAGAGGGAGAGAGGGAGAGAGGGAGAGAGGGAGAGAGGGAGAGAGGGAGAGAGGGAGAGAGGGAGAGAGGGAGAGAGAGAGAGAGAGAGAGAGAGAGGGCATTCCTTCCTGTATCTGGCACGGTGAGGCCCTGTTGGACCACCTGATCTCGGAAGACCCTGAGTGGTGCTTCAGCCCTTTTACTAGTTTGATTTCTTCATTTGTACCGCACACCGAACCCTCAGGTAACTGGGCGCTTAAAGCTTATACAGAGGTTACAGAATTTAGAACACAAAGTTAATACAGGTAATTTTGGCCACAGAGATATACATAGACAGAATACAGCAACAGAAATAAGTGCAGAAAGTGGTGGAGTAGGGGAGCGACATGATACAGTGTCAGGCAGGGAGGTAACAGTGGGCAGGGTAGAGTCAGTCAGGCTGGACCACGGCCTGAGCAATCATGGAGCTTCCCGAAGAGCCAACTCTTTACTTGAGCTTGTCCAGAATGCGGGTTCCATCTGAGGCTAAGGGGAAGGGCATTCCACTGTTTGGAAGCTAGAACTGGGAAGCTTTTCCCCCCTGCTCTTTTCAGTAGGAATCTTGGCACGGCTAGACAGTGCAAGTAGATGGTCCTAGTTGGTCTGGCGTATGTTGAATTTATCTGCTAGGTATTTGGGGATAGTGTTTGAGAGACACTTGTGGCTGATGACAAGCGTGCAGAGGGCGATTCTGTCTCATACCAGGAGACAGTGGGCATCGTGCCTGAAACTAGTGATGTGCATGGATCTAGATCTAGTGAGACCAACTAGTCTGAACACCTTTGAGGATCCAGCCGTAAGTGTCCCTGGACCACCCACTGACCAGCTCCTTAGTGGGCTACTTCACCAAAACTGTAACCGTTCTACAGTTGCACCTAGTACCTTGGTAGTTACCAGCTTGAGAAGAAAGTTACCTTCCCTCCAAATGTCAGCGTCAAGGGATCCTGTTCTAGACAAACCTTTGTGACTGTGACTGGAAGGACCCCAGTCTTTGCATGTGTGCAGACACCATCACTGGAACTTGCATTCCCCCATCCCCTGAGTTTCCTGAAGTGCCCTGCAGAAGTGTTTCTTGCACTTCTCCATTACCAGGGTTTCGAACTTGCAGCTGTACCCGACCAGAAGAATCCTTGCACCCGCACCTCGCGAGTACCTCTTATTGGAACCAATGGCAGGAAATCCAACCTCCAGTGACTCCCAGATGATCCACAAAGTCATCTGGGAAAATTGCAGTCAGGGGAGTAAGTAAACACAGTGCATCTGTCCCCCCTACATAGGATAACATTGTGAACAAGACCCTTTGTCTCCTAACCTTCCATTCCACTGCTTTTTGGTTGTCGAACCTGGGTAGTAACTTCTCGAACATTTACTTACCTTAGTAAAATTGCTGAAGCATATTTTGATCCATCACCAACACAAGTAAATTATAAGTTACCTACAGAGGCTCCATTCTGGGGAGAAACATTGGGCCTCCTGTGACCTTTGGGCACAAGACCCCATTCTTCTTAGGGTTTAGACTGCTTAAATTAAGGAATTAACTGTATTTAATCTTCTCACTTGCTTGCCATCTACTCAGCTGCTTGCCGAGTATGTGACTTTCTTAATAACACAATTTTATTGAGTTTTAATACTACAATACAATGACATACATTACACAAACATAAAATCCTTGCATACAGATGGTGAGGCAGTATGACCAGACACCATATACATTGGGCGCACCGTCGCTTGTTCTATATGAGTTATGACAGTTCATGAATTGGATCTTTAAAGTAATGACAAAAATACGTGACAGGGTCTATTGGTTTAGTTTTTGTGTTTTTTTACATAGTTTGTTCGCATTTTTTGCCATATTTAGTCTGCCTTGCCCAGGCAGTCTTTTGCCTGATAGACTCAGCGCTCCATTAGTATTCTGGCATCTACGTCCGTTATCCATTGGTCATAATGGGGGGCAATCTCTGATCCCCACAGCTGCACAATGTTCCTTTTGGCAATCCCTGTGGACGTTGAGAGTAAGAGTTTTTCAAAACGTGTCACTTCTCCTTCCTCTTTGATTCCTAGGAGAAGGAGTTTGGGTTCGTTTGGAATTGGTCAGCCCATGACCCTCGTGAGCCTTTCACTAAATTTTAGCCAAAAGTGTTGTATTCGTGGGCATTGCCATAGGATATTGTAGACGGTCTCCTCTTGCTTACAGCGTAGGCATTTGGGGTCGGTTGTTCTGCCCCAGTTGTATAGTGCTACGCAGGAATAATATATTCTATGGAGTATTTTCAATTGTAGGAGTCAGATTCTAGCAGATATCGCTGTTTCTCTGGGATACATTAAAGTTGAGATCCATTCCTCAGGTAGTATCGGGCCCACATCTCTTTCCCATTTCGCCTTCAGGCTAGACATTTCTTTTATGGCGAAAGAGGAGATTGCGCAGTACATGGTGGATGTGACCTTGCTTTTCACGCTGTCTATGACTATTTTCCTCTCTATGGGCGTGCATTCCGGCATGTCCACCAGTTTAGCCATTTTCTTGGTGAGTGCATGGTGTAGTTGACTGTAGTGATAGCTTTCGCTGGGTGGGAGACCATATGTAGCCAAGAGCTCGGCAAACGGTATAATTTGGTCATAGTTGATCATTTGCTGAATGGCCAGTATACTGGCTGCTTCCCAGTATGGCCATTTAGGGTGTTTATTGAGTTGCATGAGGTGGGCATTATTCCAGAGGGGCTGTACTGGGGTGATTTTGTTTTCCCACCAAATGTGCCTGTGGGTTTCTCTCCAGATTTGGGCTGTATGTGTTATTATCGTGCGTTCGGGGGAGTGTCCCTTTGTAGTATAGAGGCTTTCAATTGGAGGCGTGCCGTGTCTCGCTGCTATTTCTGCCTGTATGTGTGGTAATTCGGGGTTGCCGTGTAGTATGTCGTTTACCATCGCCATCTGGGTCGCCCAGTAGCAGATTTGGATATTTGGGAGCCCGATTTCCCCCCTCCCATACTGAACGTTGGAGAAACCTTAGAGCTATCCTTGGGTGTTTCCCTCCTCATAGTAATTTCAGTATTATTTTATCTATTTTGCGAAATTCCGCTGTGGGGACATGAAGGGGGGCATTTTGTAAAATGTACAAGAAACGGGGGAGGGCAAGCATTTTGAAGAGCGCCGCCCTGCCTAGTAATGTCAATGGCAGCGATTCCCAATGGACCACATCTTGTGCAAAATCTTTTCACTATTGGTTGCAGGTTTTGGGTCACGTAACTGTCCAGTCTGTTTGCAATCAAGATGCCTAGATATCGAAATTGGTTGAGTTAGATTTCATATGGGGAGCCTTGGAGCGGTATACAGTCCATTTCTTTGACTGGAAAGAGTACTGATTTGGACCAGTTCACCCTGAGGCCACTAAAGGCCCCGTATTTTATCGGTATTTAGGTAACTATAGGACAGGAAATTGCTGGGTCGCCTAGATACACCAGAAGATCATCTGTGTAGAGAGATACCATGCCTTCCCATGCTGAGCTCCATCGGAAACCGGACCACGTTGCTGTGTTATGCAGGATCACAGCCAGTGGCTCAATGATCAGTGCGAACAATATCTCCGATAGTGGGCACCATTGTCTGGTTCCTTTCCCCAGTTGAAAGTTACGAGAGGACCATCCGTTCACCTTCACTTCTGCTAACGGGGTGTTATATAGGAGCTGGACCAATTTTATGAATTGTTCTCCGAAGTTCATTTTTCTCATAATTGCCCACAAAGCCTCCCAGTGGACCAAGTCAAAGACTTTCTCGAAGTCTATGGCCAATAACGCCAAAACGATTGTTATATGGTGGGTGCTCTTTCAAGCGCTAAATGCAGCCTGCGGATTTTCATCCTTGTGGATATCTGCAGCATAAAGCCGCATTGGTCTGGATGGATCAGTGATGTGATAACCGTTTGGAGTCTATTAGCCAATACTTTGGCTAGTAGTTTGGCTTCGCTATTAATTAGAGATATGGGCCTACATGAGCTACATTCATCTGGGGGTTTGCCCTTTTTTGGGATTACTATTATTGTGGCCTTACGTAGGGTCCAGTGTGAGTATGGGAATAGTTTCTTACCTGTAACTCCATTTCTCCAGCATTGGTATCTTTCATGGATTCACATGCTTAGAATATTCCCCGTCGTCAGACTGGGACCCCTCAGTACACATATATAGCCTTTTCCAATAGGAAAACTTCCGACACTTTTGTGTCCTATCTATGTCCTTTTAGGACTCGCCTACGCATGCTCCGTAGGCCGTCCCCATATAAGAGGCCCCCCCGCGGTTCCCCTTCAGATTTCGGCCCCTCCAAAGTAGGAAGGGTTAAATTTATCCATTAAATACATTACATTCCGGGGAGGTTGGCGGGCGCATGTGAATCCATGAAAGATACCAATGCTGGAGAAATGGAGTTACAGGTAAGAAACTATTCCCTTCTCCAGCATTGGATCTTTCATGGATTCACATGCTTAGAATAGATTGTATAGCAGTAACACTTGAGACGGTGGTGAGAATGTAATGTAATATACCCTCAACATACTACACAATGCATATGTACAGTAGGAATAAGTTACCTCATATAACCTTACCCACATAAAATAAACTGTCATTAAAAAGGTAGACAACAGATTCTCCACAGCGTGGAGCTTACCTTACTGAAACAGATGGCGCAGGACAGCTCTTCCCATCTGCACCTCGTTCGCATGCTGCCTGACAAGGCAGTAGTGGCGGGTAAACGTGTGGGGCACTGACCATGCCGCAGCTTGGCATATGTCAGTCAACGGAATTCCTGCCCACAAAGCTGTTGAGGAGGACATCGATCTTGTAGAATGGGCACTAGGATGTCCTTGCAGTGGCCTTCCGGCCTTAGAGTGACAAAACGCAATCGTCAATGAGACCCATCGAGCCAATCCTTGTTTAGAGATTGCTTTTCCTCTCGTCGACGGACCATACGCGACGAACAGTTGTCTAGTAGACCTGAATTCCTGTGTACGATGTAGGTAAAATTTCAGAGCCCTCTTAACGTCCAGGGTATGAAGAGCTTTTTCTGCTGCCGATGATGGTGTGGCAAAGAAAGTAGGGAGAACAATGGATGAGTGTTTGTGATACACTGTCGGAACTTTTGGGACGAACATAGGATTAGTTACCAGGACTACTTTGTCCTTAAAGAATCTTAGGTATGGCGGGTCTAGGACCAGCGCTTGCAGTTCCGAGATTCTTCTAGCTGATGTGATAGCAATCAAGAATGCCAACTTCCACGAAATGAATTTTATGTCGGACGTGGCCATAGGCTCAAAAGGCGGTTTCATTAAGCCTGCCAACACTGTGTTGAGACTCCAAGTCGGGGGGAAATGTTTTTCCGGGGGAAAAGCTCGAAATAAACCCCTCATGAAGTGTTTTACAAGTCTGTCGCTAAATAGAGGAGACGACTGCCTTTTCCTTGTGAACCTCGAGATGGCCGCCAGGTGCACCTTTATAAATGTGAAGGATAAACCCCTCTCCGCTAAGAGGAGCAGGTAAGGTCGAACTTGTTCCGGCGTCCCCTACACTATTCACAGAACCTCCGCCACTTATAGGAGTAGGATTTGTTTGTAGAAGGGGCTCTAGCCGCTTGCAGAATTTTTTGACAATCCTCCGAAACGTCTAAAGCACCGAACTCCGAAAAGTCAGGAGCCAGGCTGTAAGGTTGAGACTGTCCGGGTCGTGATGCCACACCGTGCCTTTTTCCTGGGATAGTAGGTTCGGGGCTTTGGGAAACCCTATGGGATGTTCCAGCGACAGGTGAAGCAGGTCGGAGAACCACGGTTGCCTTGGCCAGTATGGTGTCACTAGAATTACCCGGCAATTGTATCTGCGTATCCACTGTATTGTCCTCCGTATGAGGGTGAACGGGGGAAAAGCATAGAGGAACATGTCCGTCCATGGGAAGGAGAATGCCTCCCCCCTGGAGCCCTCTTGAGGCCATCTGCTTGCGAATTGCTCGCATTTCTTGTTGTCTTTGGTCGCAAAGGCGTCCAGAGGGGGGTGACCCCATTTCTCGAACACTTTCATCAGGTGAACTGTGTCCATTTCCCACTCGTGTATCTGGGCCATGCTTCTGCTGAGGGAGTCTGCTTGGGAGTTCCTCACTCCTGGAAGGTGATGAGCCACGACGGAAATTTCGTGCTTTAATGCCCAATGCCATGTTTTCTGGGCTTCTAT
This sequence comes from Ambystoma mexicanum, assembly GCF_040938575.1. NCBI lineage: Eukaryota > Metazoa > Chordata > Amphibia > Caudata > Ambystomatidae > Ambystoma > Ambystoma mexicanum. The sequence continues at coordinate 876,778,549 of NC_090936.1, forward strand.
GGAAAGAGTTCTTGATCGCGTCCCTCCTTGTTTCCTCAGATAAAACATGGCTGTTGTATTGTCGGTCAGTATTCGTACTCGCGAGCCCTTGATGTGTGGTAGGAATGCCTTCAAGGCCCATCGTACTGCTCTGAGCTCTAACACGTTTATGTGTAGGAGTGACTCCGTTGGAGAACAGCGACCTTGCGTTTGGAGAGCACCCATGTGAGTTCCCCATCCGATTAGGGACGCATCCGTGACTATGGTTCGCTGAAACTCCGGCTCCTGTAGGGGTAAGCCGTTGTTCAGATTGTGGAAACTTTGCCACCACTGAAGGGTCCGAAGCAGCTTGTCGTCGTCGATGGTTATCTTGTCTGACCACGATCCTTGAGCCTGCGTCCATCGGTCCGCGAGGAATTCCTGGACTGGCCTCATGAATAGGCGACAGTTTTCCACCAGATGGATGCAGGATGCCATGGCCCCTAGGACCGAAACGTATTTTCTCACTGAGATCTTGGTGTTTCGCTGTAGTCGGCCTGCTTGTTGATTGAGTCTTGAGGTTCTGTCGAGAGAAGGTTTCACTAGCCCTAACTGGGTCTCGAACTGTGCCCCCAGGAATACCAGCGATCTCGATGGCTGCAGAGAGGATTTTTCGAAGTTTATGGCAAATCCCAGCTGTTGTAGAAGCTGCATGGTGGCTTGTAAACTTGTGTTGGTCGACGCTGGGGAGGATCCCCTTACCAGCCAGTCGTCGAGGTATGGGTATACATGGTGGCCTTGCTTCCTTAGCCAGGCCGCTACTGGAGCCAGGCATTTCGTGAACGTTCTGGGGGAGGTCTTGAGCCCAAAAGGAAGAACCGTGAATTGGTAGTGAGTCCGCCCTATTACAAATCTTAGGAATTTCCTGTGTTTCCGACACATTGGAATATGGAAATACGCATCCTGTAAATCCAGGGACGCTAGAAAATCCCCCTCTTGAACGGCGCGGATCACTTCCTGCAGAGGGAGCATCTTGAATTTTAGGCTCTTTAAAGACTTGTTGAGATCGCGTAAGTCTAAAATGGGACGCCATTTGCCGTTCGGCTTTTTTACGACGAAATATCTTGAGTAGACTCCTTGACCTCTCTGTGATGTTGGAACTAATTCTATCACGCCCTTTGCTAACATGAGTGTTACCTCTTGTTGCAGTATTTTCAGATGGGAATGAGCGGTGAACGCAGGTGGAATTTGCGGAGGGCTGTGTTTGAATTGTAGAGAGTGTCCATTTCTTATAGTATCCAGCACCCATTGATCCGTCGTTATTCGTTCCCATTCTTCGACATATGCTGAAACTCTTCCCCCCAGAACGGTGTGTTGTATGTCACTGCTGATCTTTATTTTGCTTGTCTCTCGATGACGACGGATATGATGGTCTTTTCCTGGAAGTCTGGAAGTTCCGGCGACGGTTTGCCGTTTGGGAGGCACGTCTGTATCCCTGGGAGGGGTAAGCTGATCTGCCAAAGGATCTGTCTCCAGATGCAGAGAATCTTGAATTACCTGAAGCCCCTCTAAAGGGACGAAAAGACTTGTAGTTTCTGCCACTCTGGAGGGCACCCAATGAACGTGCCGTGTCCGAGTCCTCTTTCATTCCCTTTAGGGCTTCGTCCACCTTCTCACCGAAAAGAAGGTCTCCCTCAAAGGGCATATCTAACACTTTGTATTGTACTTCTGGCCTGAAGTAGGTACACTTAAGCCATGACTGTCGACGTAATACGACCCCATTATTGACTTGCTTGAAGCCTAACTCAGCGAGGTCCACCGCAATGTTTATTGCGTGATTTGAGGCTTCCTCACCTTCTCGGACAAGTAACATCGCTGCCTTCCTATGCTCTTCCGGAAGATGATCAAGCAACGGAGCTAGCCTGTGCCACATCTCCCTATCGTATCTGGCAACAATTGCCAGAGAGTTTGCGGCCTTTACTGTGGTCGCTCCTACGGATAGCACTTTTTTGCCAAAGGCATCTTGGCGTCTCGCTTTGTTCTCAGGAGTCGTCGTGCACTTGTGCGGTGCCTTCACCTTCCTCGCCGCTGCCGCCGACACCACCGAGTCTGGCGTTGGTTGGGAGGATAAACACTTGGGGGTAGACTCTGGAGCCTTAAACTTTTTTTCCAGGAGTCCTTTCACTGCCGGCTCTGAAAACGGGTGACGCATTGTCTGCAACCCCTCCTTCCATACATGGTCTAGTATTGGTATCGAGAACACAGACCTCCTTCTCTTACCCATGTGGTCGAACAAAAAACAGTCCTTTTTCTGTTCTTCCTGGGACAAACCAAATTCTTTGCATGCCTTCTCCATCATAGAATGGAATGGCACAATGTCGTCCGGAGGGGACGGGTGAGCTGGGCTTCTAGGGGTTTCCAACTCTACCTCTGACTCCCAGGTTGGATCCCTGGAGGGGGATGATGAGATATCCGACATGGCTCCCCTGTCAGACTCCGAATCTGGCAGCTCACCTTCCTCTTGTGCCAGTGCTGAGATTGGCGTGCGTAGGTGCGTCGGTTGACGGGACGGGCCCGGCTCGTCGACGGGTGACTGGGGCAGGTTTGCCTGAGGTAGTCTCTGGTCCAACGACTAACAACGACTGAAGCGTGGACAGAATTTCCAACGATAAAACAGATTGAGGATTGAGAAGAGGGGCAGATACCGGTATAACGGATCCCCTCGTCGACGACTTGTCAGCCACTCGTAGCCCTAGGTCTGCTGGGCCAGCTATTCTCTCATTCTCGTCCTCCGAGGACAGCAACACAGCCTGTTCCTGTAGTAAAGTATCCGGGGGGATCGGATCAAAAACTTCAGGCCTCCAGGCCTCCTGTAGAACCCCCGTCGACAAGGCCATCGTCGACGTCGTTGTCGGTGGGACGGTGGATGCCACCTGCGTAAGTGGCAGGTTGGAGGCCAATGACTGGGCCGCCGTCGACGACGGTGACTTAGCAGGTGGTTTTGGCAGTCTCGCCTTTTCCACACTTGGCTTGCTTTTACTTGACTCTCGACTCGTGGTCGATCTATGATGATCGCCCGAGGAGGATTTCTTTTCCTTTTCATGCTTTTTTGATGAAGATGATTTCTTTGACGAGGAGTCTCTAGTTGAGTGACTTCCAGACGACTCTTTTTCCGTCAGTCGAGATTTCTTCCGACGAGGTAGCGCGGTGTGATGTTTTCGCCGATTGTGTGGAGCCTACCTCCGAAGGGGGGCATGCCCCCGCTCCATCATTCAGCCATGCCACCAGTCGTCGACTGCGGTCTTTGAGGGTTTTTTGAGAAAACCCTTTGCATATGTCGCAGTTATCCGCCGAATTATGAGGGTGGAGGCAATATATACAATCCATATGTCCGTCCCCCTCGTAAACTTTTTTCAAGCCGCACATCGCGCATGGGCGGAACAGCGCTTTTACTGACACGGAGGACATTTTCTTTACTCAAATTCCAGTAATGCAACCTTGTACAAAATAGTAAGACAACGCGAGGAGATCCCACTACTTTGGAGACGGTTGAAATCTGAAGGGGAACCGCGGGGGGCGGGCCTCTTATACGGGGACGGCCTACGGAGCATGCGTAGGCGGGTTCTAAAAGGACGTAGATAGGACACAAAAGTGTCGGAAGTTTTCCTATTGGAAAAGGCTATATATGTGTACCGAGGGGTCCCAGTCTGACGACGGGGAATATTCTACGCATGTGAATCCATGAAAGATCCAATGCTGGAGAAACCTACTTCTCGGGAGTGTTCAAACATGTTAAGCAGATGGGTTGTATGTCTAGATGTTTTATTTTTTTCCCAGAGGTCAAGTGGGAAGCCATTAGGGCCTGGGGTCTTGCCTGTTTGAAGTTGGGCGATAGATGCCGATATTTCGTCTTCTGTTATTTTATTGTCTAATATAGTGGCTTGTTCTGTAGTGAGTATTGGGAGGTCAGTTTCGTCTAATATGGTCCTATCCACTACGGTATTAGGGGGTTTATATAGCTCTTCATAGCAAAACATTCCGCTATCTCTCTCTCGGAGGAGACTATTTCCGCATTCATATTTTTAATGTTTTTAACTTGCTGGTGTCCCTCATCTCGTTTTCCAGCCATGCGAGCAATGTGCCAGCTTTTTCCCCTTTTTCATATAGGCGTGCCTTCATGGCACTATGCGCTTTTTTGGCGCAGTCTAAGGACAGATTATGTAGCTTCTTCTGCGCTAGTATTAAAGCTCTGTTTGACTCAGGAGTATCATTAGTAATGTGTTCCGTTTCTCTAATCATAACTTCTCTTTCGGCTTCTATAACCTGTTCCCGCTGGGCCTTCTTTTGAGCTGTTGTCTACGAGAGGATTTTGCCCCTCAAAACTGGCTTGTAAGCCTCCCATAACATTCCAGGGTTATCGACCGAGCCTGTATTGAGTTCGAAATAGTTGGAGGTAGCGGTTTCTATCTTTTCTTGTAAGTCTGGGAACCCCAGGTAATAGGAGTTAAACCGCCCGGTGGAAGGAGGACGTGGTCTTTCTGTTTCAAGCTCAAGTAGCAATGGGGAGTGATCAGATATACCTCGCGGAAGGAGGGGCGCGCTGCATGCTTTATGAATATTCTGGCTCAGTAGGAAGAAGTAGTCTATTCTAGACATCGAGGCATGCACACCTAAGTGGAAGTAATATTCGCACTTGTTGCTGTGTAGATCTCGCCATGCATCCCGCAAGCCCATTGCAGAGGCAAAGGTGGCCAGTTTGGTGTTAGTAGTGGGATTTCTCCCTCTCATGTGTGTGCGATCTAGGGTATTATCCATTACCTCATTGAAGTCTCCACCTATAACCCAGGTGTCAGCCGTATTTGAGGCGAGGATGGGGGTAATATCGGCTAGCAGTGTGTTTAGGAGAGATGGTGGAGAGTATATTGCCATAATCGCCAGGGTTTGGTTCCATAATGTCGCGTGTATTTGTACATATCGTCCACCTTTATCCTGAGTTATATGGGAAATCGCCAGTGGAAGTCTCTTGTGGATTAGTATTAGTACCCCTTTTGCCTCCATGGAGAAGCCTGCATGAATCGCTGAGCGGTAATTGGATCTTTTGAAGAAGTTACATATTGTTCCTGCACGATGCGTTTCGGTTAGGAGTACTATACCCGGTGTATGCCGGTTTATATATTGCAGCACCAGTCTTTTAATGCTGGACCCTAGCCCGTTCACGTTCCATGTCATAAGCGTTAGGCGTCTATTGGTTGGACCAGTTACAGGTGCCATCGGGTGTCTGGATGTTTGATTTGTGGATGCGTCTCGTAGGACGCAAGTGTCTTACAGTTGTTAAGGTGTGATATACTTTGGGTTTCATCCTGTTTGTCGTGTTTATAGTGCCACTGTATGCTAACCGGTGAATAGAAAACTTTCCCCCCCCCCAACTCCCCCCTCCCTATACTCCAACCCCAACTGAAGCATCTGTCGTCCCATCATAAACTTGTGAACAATTAAACTTCAATTCGCATATAACCGCTCCGTACTAGTCAAGCTTTGCAGTTTGTGTATAGACACTGAAGCTAGGCAGTCTAGTTCTCTTTTGCTTGATGCTGTGTATTTGTTTCCTCGTCGGGGGGGTGGCTCTGGGTTGGCTGTGATCCGTGTTTCCGTTTGTAGCAGGGGCTCCGTTGTATTTATGCGTGCAGCAGTTACATTAGTTTTAGATGTTGCCGTTCCTTATTATTCATTTCCCTGTTGCGGCTTTCTTGTTGTTGTTGTTGGGGCCTGATGTCTGGTGGTCGCTCTGGGTGTGGTCTATTGCGTTCACCCCCTGATTTCTTTCTTGTGTTCCAATCGCCTTCTATATGTCTTTCAGCCCAGTTCCATGCATGTTTAGGGTCTGTGAAATGCACTGTCGTGCCGTTGTGGAATATTTTGAGTTGGGCAGGGAAGATTAGGCCGTATTTAGTTCCCATTGATTGCAGACGTTTGAGTGGATCAAAGGATTGGCGAGCTTTTTGCACCTCTCTGGTGAAGTCAGGGAAAAAGGCGATTTTACATCCATTGTAGGTGATGAGCCCTTTCGATCTTGCCATCTGTAGCACGGCGTCCCTATCCCTGTAGTTTAGGAATCTTGCGATGACTGTGCGTGGCGGCGCACCCGGCGCGACTTTACCAGTTGGAATACGATGTGCCCGCTCGATGGAGAAATACTTGAAAAAGGATTTCGCATCGTATGCGTCAGTGAGCCACTGCTCAAGGAATAGCTCCATGCTTGCTCCTTCTGCCTTTTCCGGGAGGCCGAGTATGCAGATGTTATTGCGTCTGGATCTACCCTCACTTTCATCCACTCTTGCTTCCAGGATTTTTATACGATCTAGCATGCCAGCCATGTGTCGTTTGAACCCCCCCGTAGGTTGTCTTCAGTCTCCGAGATGCGGCCTCCCCGGTGCGTGAGGTTAGTTTTTGGTTTTGGAAGTCGTTTCTCAGTAGTGATACATCAGCGCCAATACTGTCCATTTCCTTCTCCATTGATGTTCTGGAGCTGGCAATGGCACTCATCACGTCTCTGAGGGAGATGTCGTCCTCCATGTACTCTGGTTCCGTTGATGCTGACTGCTCCGGCGACAACGGTGTGGTCGTGTATTGTTCTATCCTGCTTTGTGTGGAGGTTTTCCTGGGTTTGTCTTTCCCCATGTGGTCTACACGCCGTGGTGGCGTGGGAGATTATTTCGTTTCGTTAGGGGGGATTGGGGGGGGATGACAACGCTGGTTCGCAAGTGTGTTCCAGAAACCTGGGTTTGTTGTCCACTGGGTCGTGGAGCCCAGTGGGAGGCAGTACTGCGGGACTACACAGTGTGAGCCCCTGCTTTACTATTTCCACCTATTGACAGGAGTGACTACAAGTTGCAGGTCTCCATATGCAGTTGTACTTGTGTTCATGCACATATGTGTGCTTCATCTGTTTTGAGTGCCTTGCCTTTCCTGTTTGCAGTTTTGGAGTGTTTTCCCCTTTTGCTGCGGTGTGAGTCTGTTAGTTGCTTGCAGCAACAGGCTGTATTGGGACACGAGTCTCGCGAGTGGAGCAGTTGTAATGTGCCTTTCCTGGTCGTGGGGTCCCACCGCGTTCACCTCTCCAGGGGGGGGGGTTAGAGTTTTGTTTGCTGTTGTTTGCTGCACTCGCTGTGGGTTGTGGCAGTTCCTCTAGGACACTTTCAGGCACCTGTATGTTTTATCCCACTGTCTGGCACACTTTGCTTTCTTTGGGCTGTTTATGCGTCTTATATGACGCTTCTGTGGGCTTCACTGACTGGCCGCTCTGGCTCGTGTGTACACGGGTTTCCGATTTGTTTGTTGTGGTGTGTTGCTGGTCGTATTACAGGTGACCTTGAAACCCCTTTTGTTGGTGCCCAGTGTCGCAGGTTAGACGTTTGGGGGGTTTCCCCTAACCCCCACTGTTAGCGGTGTGCCCTCTTCACTTGAGTCGTGCAGCTTTGCCTGGGGGAGTGCCTGAGCAATCGCGCTTTGCAGTGTCACCGTGCCCACTTTCTGCCGTGTTGGTGTGGTTGGTGCTGCGCTGTGACAGGGGTCTTTGGGGCTCGCGGGGTCTTTGTAGCTGTGCTTGCGTGACGGGAGAGCAGACAGAGGCCCGCGCTTGTCGTCGCCACCTCCCGTCTCCCTCTTTCCCCCTCTCCTTACTGCTGTGTTCGGTCTGCTTTTTCCCTGCGGCTCCAGGGCGGGTACGTGTGCTGGCGCTGCACTGGGGAAGGTCTAGCAGGTGCTCTACGCAGGGCAGAGCGCCCGTGACCGTGTCACGTGGCAGTAGAGTTCAGACCTATCACAGTACCGCATTGGTTTCCCACGGGGGGAAGTTTGTGATGGTTCTTCTCCTTCTTGAGGTGCAGCAGAGGTGACGATATTGGGGGATGATTTCTCGCGGGTATCAACAAGTGGCAGGATATAGTGTTCACCTTGGGTCTCTGGGCTCCATGCTCTGTCCACTCGCCGCTGGCAGTCCGGGTTTGTCCACTCGTCGTTACTGCTTGGGGGCGGGGGAAGAATCTCCTCGCTCTGGCTGTACGCAGGGGTGCATTTGCCACCACAGCGTCTCTCGGTCGAGATGGTCTGTTACAAGGGAGAGCGGGCGTGGGTTGGCCCCGGTCGATCATACCCTTTCTCCACTGCTACAAGGTGGGAGGGAGGCAGCACTCTGTCAGCCCTTCACTGTCTCGCCGCTGTTCCGGCCAGAAGCAGTCGCTTCTCTCCTCGGGCTGGCTCCCTTACAGAGTCGCTGCGCTCTCCGCCTACTTCACGTTTTTGGCGGACATCTTGGATGCCATTCGCGGTCTGTTGCCTCTGGCCTCCGGCAGCCGTATCTTCGGAACCCCGCACCGGTTTCGGTCCGCAGTGTCACAATCTGGTGCTGCAGTGCTTCATACGTCGCTGAAGTGTTTTTTAGTCTTCTCACAGTCTTTTTCAAGTAGGATGAGTGCAGGATTAGGCTGGCGGCCCGGGAGCGACGAAGGATCACGTCTTCATCGCCGAGTATGTGACTTTCAATGCATTTATGAACCTATGGTGAATGTAGATATTTGTATCAGAGTATTCTGCAATAATATTACCTTTTAATTTAATTTTTCAGTGCATTTAGAAGGCCTATAATAAATAACTATTTTTATACTTACCTGTTTAAATTGAATTATTGTATTTTATATTGTGTGTTGTGTTAGGTTATGTTAACAGAACGTGTAAAGCGCGACATCCAACCAAAGGCATCAAGGCGCTAGGAACCATAGGTAACAGGCAGAGAAAGCAGACTCAAAGAATTTAGAACAGAAAAGTCTTCAGGGTGTGACGGAAGGACAAATGATTGTCCGTTCCACAGAGGGCATAAGGGAGAGAGTTCCAAGCCTTCGCAACAGTCACTGAGAAAGACCATCCACCAACACGAGAATATCTTATGCACGGAACTTGAATGGTTAATGCAGATTGGGAGCAGAGTGCTCTCGTGGGACATAAGGGCAGAATTTAGTCTGAAGAAATTCAGCACTCAGCTTATAAAAAGCTTTGTGTACAATGCACAAGGATTTAAACAGCACACGTTTCTCAACAGGGAGCCAGTGTAGCAGACGTAGGATGGGACTCATGTGAGCACCATAAGGAGGATGAAGAACCACTCGTGCAGCCATATTCTGCAATGGTTGGAGCTGATAAGTCAGACGACCGGTTGAGCCAGATAAGTTGCATTGAACTAATCAATACCGCTCATCACCAAAGAAGACACAACAGGGGCATGGAAATTAGAAGAAATAAAGGGTAGGACATTATGAAAGGTCCTTAACTTGAAATGACCAGTTTGACAAACGGAAGCCACTTGATCAGACACTGACAGGGTGGCCCGGATTTTGGTGCCCAGAACCTTCACCAGAATGGCAGGTGACGGAAAGGGCCAAAACTGGGGGGCCAGAAATACGGCATTCCGGATGAATGAAGGGTGATCAGAACCTACAACTAGTACCGCTGTCTTTTCAACGTTCATCTTAAGCTAGTTCTTGGTCATCCATCCAGCCACGGCCTCCAGACAGTCCCTAAGCCGAGCAGCCACCTCAGGCCGAGACAGATCAAGCCGAAGAATGATCTGTGTATCGTCGGCAGAGGAATAGCACAGGAAGCCGTAGGAGCGGATGAGACCAAGGAGTGGCTGGATATAAATGTTGAACAAGGTGGGTGACAGAGCAGAGCCTTGAGGGACTCCGCAAGACAGAAAAAGTGGTTGAGAAGAAAAAGGACAAAGAAAAATAGATTGTGTATGACCTGACAGACTAGGTGAAACAGGTAAGCACCTGGCTGGACACACCTGGAAGAGAAAGTCAGGCGACCATGGTTACGTGGTCCACGTTGTCAAATGCAGATGAGAGATCTAATAAAATAAGCAACTCTATCCCACCTTGGTCCACGAGACAGGCAAGGTCGCCCATCACTAATACAAGGACTGAGTCAGTGCCCCTGTCAGGGCGAAAACCAGACTGAAAAGGATCAAAGAAAAGAGCCAAGAAGAGGGGAGACCAAATATTCGGGGCGCTTCATAGAAAACGAGAGAAATGAGATAGGACGGAAATTATAAAGGACCACAGGATGAAGAGAAGCTTTTTTAAGAAGGGGATAACAAGTGCGTGCTTCAATTTATTAGGAATATCACCAGACGAGAAGGAATCATTAACTGCTACTGTGATCCAGGAAATAATGTCTAAGAAATATCTTTAACGATAGAAAGAGGAATAGGATCAAGGGGAGATGCAGATTTGAGCCCATTCATGGCAGATAGAATATCTTGAGGAGAGAAGATTGGGAAGGTAGACCAGAACGCACCAGGCCTAATGTAAATACAAGTAGACTTTGGTGTAGTATGATGAAGACAGGAACTAATGATTTTGCTCCGAATGATGATAATCTTTTAATCGAAAAGATGGACTTGTTGAAGGCCCCTAGTCCCCACTCATGCTCTCCTGAGAATAGCCTTGACTGCTCTCCATTGATACCTTGATTAGGTTTTGGCTAACCTCTCAACATTCCCGGTTCACTAGAACTAGGGGAGCCTCCAAAAATCTGTCCAGCAGGCCAGATTCTAGAAATCAATGTTAACACAGCATACAGTGTACTACTATTGTATCAATTGAACGTTTTACATTCTCTCAGAGGGTACTGGCCTGTAGCATACAGAGCATATTCTTAGTGGATTCACAGAAGCCTTAACTCAAAGAGCGTCCAGTTATCCCTGCAGCTGTCCAAGTACTGCTAGTCAGTACATCTGCTTTCTCAGCAAACACAATATTGAAAGAGCTTGAAAAATATAGGTTTTATACTTTTAATGTACATTTAATTATTTGGAAATAAAAGAATGCTTTGCAAATGCTTCAATTACTATTATAGAGCACATAGCTAACCAATTATATAATGTTGTTCCTGCTTGGTTCTGTTAGTTGTCAACTTGTCCACTCTCTTATCAAATGTGACTTAAAGATGAAACACATTTAAACTAAGTAGTTGTAATTAAAAAAGCTAATCCGGTAGCACATGGGTGATTTTTTATGTGCCTAGTACCAATTCCTATTATGATTAAAACTAGCAGCTGTACTGTACACTCAGACAAAAACATGGTATACAGGGTTAGAAATTCCTGGGCGCTGGGTACTATTTAGCTCATGGTTTGGGTTCATTTGCACCTGGTAATGAATGCCCTTATAAGTGGCTAGCAGGAGCTGTTACCAACACCTAGTATTTTGCTGTCATTCCCTTTTAGAGAGAAGCTAAGACTTGTCAGTCAATTCGAAGTCTATTTAGAAACTAATTTGCTTATGTGTTCCCACTGATTCACAAGTCAAAAGGTAAATTAGATGTCCACATTTCATGGGGAAATATGATTTATTAATTTAAATATACATGCAGAGTCACTTCATTTTAATTGTACACCCGTTAAAACGATTTTTAATAGGACTCATTCAAATGCTTCCCTTAACTGTATAATGCCAGTTTTCTGCAAAAACAAGACTGGCATTGTTAGTTTCAGTGACCTATGCTCCCTTCATGAAAACCAAGTAGAGTTCAAACTGTGACTTCCCCGCAATAGAGTAAAAGTACAGCTAAACATAACAATAGAAAGAAGATCAGTGTGGTGCATGTGTTTTCGGTGCATGAACAGACTGTAGTGCCTGAATGAGGTGGAATGTGTGTTCATGTTTATAGTGACTTGAGAGGCTCTCAGTGTCACATCTCTAGATATATATTCTATCACGCTTTTTCTTTTACCCCAGTACACTGTTCTCGGAAATTATTTATAGAATTGTGTTTTAATTGCTCCCGAGTTACCGGAGTAACTCCGGGTTGAAAGAAAATCACCGACAATCAAGAGCAACTATCAGCTCCTCATTCATGGTTGCCGATTTTGAACCCTGTGCATACCAAGGACTTCAAAATATGATGCACCACTTGCATAACGGTTTCAAAACTGTCAATTAAAAATACAGTATTTATGTGTGATTATATGGTTTATGTTTGAATTACAAACTATACAGACTCAGCTTTTCATTTCACTTGGAATAGACATTTGTACAATGTATATCTGATGAAACATTTATAACTGATGAACCATTTGACAATCTGCTTTTCCACTACTTTGCTTGCCTTTTCTAACCCACACCCTCCTTGTAGTGACTTTGTCAAATCTATGGGAGTGCTCACAGATCATATATGTACAGAGCATCACGTGCAACTGAAACCTGCAGGTTTGAACACAGACACCACTAAGCATGTGTCTCTAGCAAAGTGATGCCAAAATGAGTATCAATCTCCACACCCAACCACCAGCCAAGTGTGGCATTGTTAATGAATAGAGTGGGAAGTGTCTGTAACAGGGTAGAATGACTATTGTCCAATGCAGTATAAAATACACAAACATCACTATCTCCAAAAGCATTTATTAGCAGTGCTGGCATTGTTGGTATGCCTTCTGGAGGCTGCAAAAGTTATACGCACTTTAACATCACAAATATCGAAAAGTAAAAGGTGATTTACTAAAAATGACACAAAGGGTTAATGGTAAACGATGAATCTGAATAAAGTTTTGGAAGCTTCACATCATGGTACGCACCGAGAGCAACGTGTGTTGCATAATGAACTACCGTTGCGCATCACCATGGGGCGTTGTCTATTCAAAACTCGATTTGCTGTACGGCGAACAGACAACACTTGAACATGTGAAAGAGGGTTTAAAGTGTTACACATGACGATTTTATCATTGGCTGTTTGATACCATGATGTCTGTTACTTTCAATGAGATAACAAATATCTGATTAATCCATCAATAGCTGACATTCCTGTGAGTTCTCACACTTTTATTTTGATGCCAGTGTCTTCTGCTGCTTAGACAAAGATGATTATTTGCCTGAACTAGATGCCCTCGACTATCATCTTTGATCATCAGATAGTGCTTGTTTTTGTCGAAGTATGACACGCGAAATGGAAAATTATCAATTATGTCCCACATAGCTGTAAGACAATTCATCATAGGCGGCACGGCTCCCCTTCATTCACCACCTTAGCTCCTTGTGGAAACGTTCTTATTTACGTTCATTGTGCCCTTACTTCCATTCAAAGTTATACAGTCTTCAGAGCCATTGCACAATCTGCCCTGCCACATCACCATTTATCTTGACAAATAGTGTCTCAAGCTGTGCAATGGCAGATCAAAATACACAAAAACAAACAGACCAGCCAGCCTCTCCCTACAAGGTTCTTACCTACGTCCAGAGACCACTTGACACAATAGCACTTGGTAATTGAATTAAGCAGGACGTCACAGTTGGGTGAGTTACAAACCTTAGAAGATGGAACAATAGCCTTCTTTTCACTGTACAATTTATCTGCCTACGGTATGCAAGCTTCATTGACATGCCACTTTATGGCCACCCACACTCAGACATCTTTACACATGGTGTGTCCTAAAGGTCAAAAGCAGATGTAGAAATTCACAAATATAAGGAAACATATCTCCCTGGTTCCGTGTAAAGGTTGGCTCAACATCAAGAGACCACTGCAAAACATGAAACAATAGCACTACCTAATAGAATTTGGCAAGATATTCCACTGGGATGTGTGTTAGGCAAAACTGTGTGCAGTACCCTTTGGGAGACTACAGCAACCTTGACCTCCTGGCAATAGGAGCCCAACCTTTGGTATAAGTCTGTACTATACAGATTGGTAGTGTGGCTGAGCAGCCAAGCTTATCTCAAGAGGGGTCAATGTGAGCAGTAGGGTTTTTACACAGAGATTCACAGTGACAAGTATTCAAACAAACTTGTACACTCAAGGTTTCTTGATTAAACAATTATTAATTTAACGGTCCGTTCCATAAGCCTTCTTCAGAAAAAGGGAGCAATAGATCAGTAACACTCAAATACACTACAAAATACACACTCTTAGTTTATCTAAATCAGCAAGTACTCATTTGGGATGGCACACAGATGGTTCACACACCCGGAGGTGACTTAAATAACTAGGACACTGTGGATATTAATATATCAGTGGTACATTTAGAGCAATACTGAGTTGGTGTCAAAGAAAAGGGTTTGGGAATAAAACAAAGGTTACACAAATATTATGAAGCAGGTAAGTACTTTTTACCCCCTATGCAAAGTAAATTAACCCTTTCCTGGAGGAAAGGTAAAACACAAAGTCAGAGGTAAGAAGAGTCTTTCGGGGAGCCAGGCCAGCCAATGTCAATTGAGCAAAAGTCTAGGTGAACTGAAGCACTTCTTGCAGGTAAGTAAAATTCTTGCACAATGTTTTAGAAGTCCTAGTAGAATTAAAGAATCACAGAAGGGCCACAAGCTGGGAGGCTTGTGAAGGGCAAAACTGCAAGCAACTCTGCAAAAGCAACCAAGACAAGTCTCAACTGAGAACAAGCAAGGCTGCACAACAAGAGGTAAGTCCCCTTAGTGTTACAGCACCTTTGGTTAGAACAAATGGTTCCAGCTGCCTTCGGTTCCAGTACAGCTCTGCATATCCTGGTGTTCCTGGCCCTCAGTCGTGGGCACAAGCGGGAGGAAGTCTGGGGACTCCAGCACTGTAATGGGAAAGTTGGCGGCAGCAATGGGCAAACTTCAATTCAGCGTGACTTTGCAGTTTCAGCGCCTCGCGTCTACAGCAAATAGCAACACAGCGGTTCTCGTATACCACTTCAGATTTTCCTCGCATCTGTGGTCCAGCACTCTGTTGAGGTGGCTTAGGCTTGGTCAGTCCTGCTTTATAGGAGTCCTGAGGATCTTCCTGAGTTCGGGTCCGACTTAAAGACACTGACTCGACTCTGGTGTTCCTCTCCCTGGCACTTCGGTTCCTGCAGCAGCAATGGAAGTACAGCCAGCTTCGAGAGGATTTCCAGATGAGCTTGTCGTGTGGTCGATTGGTCCCACCAACCCAAGGGGAGAAGACGTCCATTGCAGGGCTTCTCTAGTCGAGGTGAATTTGGCGCTTCAGCACAGCAGCAGGGCTTCAACCGGCAAACCAACAGTCCAGGAGTAGCAGCATGCGTCTCTTCCAAATTCTTCTTCGGATTCCTTAGTCCTGTGGTCGACTCTGCCTTCCAAGCCAAAAGGCCTCGCCTTTTATGTAGGATTTTCCCATTAATTTGCAGCCTAGCTGTCAATTACACAGCAGGGTGGCTGTCCTCCGAGGACAGCCCTCCAGCCAATCACCCTTGGGTGCATTCCTGTAACCAAGGAGACAAAGCACAGGGAGTTTTGGGCACCTCCCTCACTTCCTGCCCCTGCCAGACATTCTGGAGCCAGAGGCGGGCTTCATTTGTGAATCCCTGTTAGGCAGAATCCTGGGCAGTGCCCTTAGGGACCACTACACACAATTAAGACTACAAGTGGTAATACAAGTTCACCTTTGGTACAAGCCTGTACTACTATGTTAAAGTGGTAACAATAGTGGAGCAGCCAGGCTTATCTCAAGAGTATATGAGCAGTAGCAGAGATTTCACAAAGGGACAACAATTACTGTGACTCAAGCGAACACGGACTCAAGGTTTCAGGTAAAAAATATAAGTACATTTATTTTTAAACCATCTGTAAAACACACTTCTATTAATTCAAAACCACACGTGAAACACACAACCAATTCACTTGGTACAGTATAACTCAAGGTAAGTACCCATGTTTTAACGGACCGGTGTGAAACAAAAGACGTTACTGGGAATACATATGCATTCACTTTTTGACAGTAATGACAGTTTGGTCTTACGAAAGATATGCTTATCCGCGGAAAGAAAATGTTACCGGGGCAAAAACACCCTTAGCACCTGAGTTAACCAGAGCGAGTTGGGGGCAAAAATCATAGGCAATACTTTTGTCAAGGCAGACAGAATCAGAGAACCCTCGCTGACAGAAATACAAAAGTCAATAGTCCGGAGCCAGTGTCAAGTGGAACCAGGTTCCTGTTGTCGAGGATCACACAGTCAGAGACAGTTAAAGTTTCAATGTTGCCAGGAGTACTTGGATATTGTCAACAGAGGAAGCAAAAGTTATAAGAAGGAGGGAAGACCAGGGCAAGCCTTGGATGAGGAGAAAAGGGATTCACCCCAGTTCCTCGAAGACGAACACAGTACCTTATTCAAGGAAGAAGCTGGTTCCACAGCAGGTGTTCCTGGTAGTTTCCTGCAGACCCACGGTTCCTGATGCTTCGGTCGTGAAGACGAGAAGGACGACGTCTGGAGGGGTCGCCACAACCAGGGATGAAGCCAGCAGCAGCGACGGTGAATAAAAGGTGCGCTCCTTAAAAAAACAGGAGAGGCTCTTCAGATGGCTATCCAGACCACTACAGCAGTGGGCAGCGATTTCGACCACAAAGAGGATCCTCTGGCTGTGAGAGATGAGCTGGTTGACCCCACCAAGCTCAAGGGAAGAAGACTCCGGACTGGATCTTCTCTGGTCATCGAAGGGTAGATAGCTCAGGACTGCAGCAGGGCTTCACCGGGACGGGGTAGTTGCAGCCGCCGTCTTCCTCTCCGCTTCTCTTCGGTTCCTTGTAGTTCCAGTGGCGACTCTGACTTCTAGCCCAAGAGTCCTGCCTTTTATGCGAAAATCACCCATTCATACAGCCTGGCTGTCAATCACGCAGCAGGGGGGTTGTCCAGCCCGGACAACCACCTCAGCCAATCATGGCAAAGTGCGACTTGGGTTTCCTAGGATACCCTGTGCAGGGGGTGACTACACCCCTCCCTCACATTCAGCCCACCTAGACACCCAGGCGCCTAGAGGAGGGCTTCTTGGCAGAAGCCCGCCAAAAGACGGTGAACAAAGAAGGCAAACCTGGTTTACCGCGCAAGTAAAACACAAGAGGACTTTAACAAAAAGAAATGGCGAATAAACCCAACAGGAGCCAAAAGAAAGAGTATTTGGTCAAGCGGGTTTATGTTTGAGGCGAATATAATAGCCTAAAACAGTACCACGTTTATATATTATAATCGCGGTAGAAAAGTTTGGTTAGATACCACTGCCACCAGCCAAATCCAAATGTTAAGAGCAAAACAATGCTCTAGGAGGTGCAGATAAAAGGTTCTAAGGATTAACCCTTTCCAATACTCCATGTAAGATGGGGTGTACTGGATCTGTGGTTAGTTGACTATGTAAAGTTAATGGCAACTTTACCCTTTTCTGGGGGACTGTAGTCAGCCCCACAAAGGGAGTCGGTGGAAAGTCTAAAGGACAACCCCGTGTCACTGCACTGAAGGTGCTGTGTAACACATAAAAGAGGGGGGTACTGAAGTGGTGTACTCCAGAGTCCACAAGCACAAAAACAGATGAAATACACATGACAAAACACAAGTAAGAGTGGGTGAAAAGCTCACACTCTTGCCAATTGGAAAAAATAAACTCCAGAAATCCAGCAAAGCTGCTGGGGGACTCACTAGGTAAGGGAAATTAGCCATTGAATGAGAATTCTCCCCAACAATCCCGCCAAAGACAAAATGAACAAAGGGACCAAACCTGGTTTGGCGTGCAGAGTAAATCTAAAGAAGGACATTTCCATCAAGAAATGGCAAAAAAAGAAGACCGGGGCCATTTTGATAAAGTGTCTTACTACAGCTGTGAATGCAGCCCGCAGTAAAAACACACAATGGTAGTAAAAGGTAAACCACTGCCACCCGCCATTAATTGTAGAAAGGCTCACATAAAAATGTTACATGAGAAACTAGACAAAGGGGATACTAAGTAACCCCTCCACCACCCTATTGTAAGATAGTGTGTGCTGGGTCTAGAAAGTTACAAAATGTAAGTAAAGTCAATTTCACTTCACTGCTCTTGGAAACAGTAGTTTTACCAAGATAAGGTATGTAAACCTTTGGGAAATCTAAGAGACTTGCCTGTGCCACTGTACTGAAGGTGCTGTGTGTCACAATGTAAAGTTGATGCCTATGGTGTTTGTCAGACTCCAAAGTCAAAAGAAACACTGAGTCCAAATCACAGAAGAAATACATGAGAGAGTAGGAAAAACGACTCTCTCCCTCCAGGTTAGAAATTAAAACTTCTTAAGCCCAGCAAAAGAGCTGGCGGTCTCTAAGGTAGAAGGGAATTAGCACATTTCTGAGAATTCTCCCCAACACCGTGATACAGGTAAACTGGCACACAGTCCTCTTTTCACAGTGTTTACTTCTCAAAGGAGGCAAATATCTTCCCCCAGAGACACAGTGTGTCTTGCTGGTCATAACGAGCCAGTCAAAATACAAACTTAAGTGAACAGACCATTCTGACTCTGCCAAAAAGTCACTTCCGTAAACAATAGCTCTTGATTGAATTCAGCAAGATGTCCACCCATGGTCTTTGAAGTGGCCACATCACCCCTTTGGTAACCATGTATTTTTTTTTCTGTAAGTGTTTTTATTGGTTTCATATTTTACTACAGCATCGTAAGCATTAACAAAAATCAAACTCCCCCCGCCCGACCAGAGATATCGGCCTTCTCAACCCTTTTGGATCACACAAGCTCAGGATCCAACCAAGTCCAGAATTCTGATGTTGTGTGAGCACCAATGTAGCATATAATCACTTTGGAGATAGGACAGTATCACCCACCAGTCTTTTTAAATCTCTCCCCCTCGCCTTGAATCCTATATGTGATCCATTCCATAGATACGAATGACCATACTTTCTGCAGCCAGTCGATGAGTGGATGGCGATTGTTGCTCCCATCTCTGTGCAATCGTGAACCAGGCTGCGAGTACCAGCAAAACGTTTCTGTGTTTTAGACCATCCTTTCCCTTTGGGGTCCCACATTGCGCACATCCAAATCTTTACGTCCACTTGTCCCCGCCCATGAAACATTCTGTGCATTTGGGACTTCCCTTCCTCCCAAAACCGCAGGAATTCTGGGCATTCCCACCATTTATGCCTCGAGTTCCCAACCTGCTTACACCCCCTCCAGCATTTATCTGACACTAGTGGGAACATTCCATGCAGCCTCTCCGGTGGGGTATAGGGACATTGAACAATGATTTTAATCCGCATTTCTCTCACCTGTATGGCTCTAGTTAACTTTGGAATAATCTCCCACAGTATTCCCAGGGTTTCCTTGGAATTGTGTCCCCTACCGTTTTTCATTTCAATTTTTTCATGTAATTCCATTGAATTTCTTCATTTTGCACAGTTATACATTTATATATATCTGAGACTAGTTTCTTTGAGCCCGAGTGTGTCGTAATATAGGGGTCAAATGGTGTTAGTTGTCTCGTCGCAGCTCGTTTAATAGATGGGGTGTTCAGCCAATGTTTCAGCTGTTCGTATGTGTACCTGTCGTTCCCTGTCAGACTGAGGACCCTTGTACAATCCTCGAAAGATGTAATTGTTTGATTCCGATACATATCACAAATCTTTATACAGCCTGCTTCCTCCCATTTCATATTTGCCCCCTTTTGCATCCCCAGTAGAAAATCGGGGTTCCCAAACATTGGGCTAAATGAGGCAGTTTCTTCCGTTAGCTCCCATTTTTTTGTTGTCTCGTCCCACACTTCCAGACTCACCCCATCACTTCACTGATCTTAAGGTTCGGGTTTATATGACGTGTATTCTTCCACAAGAGTTCTGTCAGAGGAATTCCTGCTTTCGCCCTATCTTGGATCGGCCAAATCTTGCATGTACCCTCTTGCCAGTCATTCTTTTTACCCGCAACTGCGATGCCTCATAGTATTTATAGAAGTGTGGATTATCCATTCCTCCTTTGTTTTTTGGGGCTGTAAGTATTGACCTTGCAACTCTGGGGGAGGGGGTCTTTTTTTCCATATGTATAGCGATAGGGTTTTATTAAGGGCTTTAAAGAATACTTTTGGGACTCTAATTGGTAACGCTTGGAAATAATAAAGTAGTTTCGATAAGTTTCTTTTTTATTGAGGTCAACCTGCCCCACCATGATAGCGTAAGGAGATTCCATCTCTCAAGGTCTAATTTAATTCTCGGCAGTAATTGTGGGTAATGTGCACCATAAAGTTGCTCTATCTTTTTAGTAAGCGTTATGCCTAGATAGTGAACCCTTGTTCCACCACCTTAAATCGCATAGTAGTGGTTAACCTATTAATCCTAATGTGATCCACCCCCGCGGCGAGCACCAGTATTTGTGATTTTTGCTTATTCACTTTTAATCCAGAGATTCCACCGAATGCCTCCAGCTTCTGTAAAAGCGCTGGGAGTGAACGCTCGGGTTCAGCCATTGCAATCAGCATATCATCCGCGTATTCTACCACCTTATGCGAGATTCCTCCCATTACTAATCCCCTGAGATGGTCTGCGTGCCGTAGTTTGATTAGGAGGGGTTCCAGGTAGATAGCATAAAATAGTGGTGATAAGGAGCATCCGTGTTTTGTAACCGTTCAAAGTGTTATCTTGTCTATCACCAATCCATTCAAGGCGATGCGAATACCCGGTGAATTATAATTCGCTCATAACATTTTAATGAACGGCTCTGTGAATCCCATATGTTCTAGGACTCTAAACATAAGAGACTACTCGACCCGGTCGAAGGCTTTTTCTGCATACAGCGAGACTAGTATCACTGGAGTTTGTGTTGTCCTTATTTTCTCGATTAAGGGGATTATTTAATGTGCGTTATCCTGGGTGTGTCTGGTGGGGATAAAGCCTGATTTGTCTTGCCTATTAACTTGGGGAGTAAATACGGGGGTCTGTTCGCTAGTACTTTAGTATATAACATTGCGTCCAGATTGATTAATCCGATCGGCCGGTAGGACCCCGGAAGAGTCGGGTCCTTTCCTTGTTTGTAAAAGACTAGCAGCTTTTGTTTGTAAAAGACTAGCAGCTTTGCCTCATTCATCGACGGGGTAATGTTTCCTCTGACCTTAAATGTGTTCAATAATTTTGCAAGGTTTAGGGCCAGTATATCGCTAACATTTTTATAGAAGATTGCAGTGAACTCGTCTCGGCCCAGAGCTTTATTCAAAGGTTGTTCTGATATTGCTTTTTGTACTTCTTCTATAGTTATGTCTTCATCTAGCTGAGTCTGCTCATCCCTTGTTATCCGTGGGATCCTCAAATTGGCCAGATATTCCATTTGATCCTGACCTGCCGGGTCATCTGATGTTTATAGAGTCTGGTACTATTCTCTAAAGATCTCTACTATATCCTCATTCCTTGTTTGTAGTAGCCTTGCCCTGTTTTGTATTTTTGTGATCGTTTGTGTAGCAATTGTCTGGCTAAAAGTTGGTCTGCTTTATTAGCTTTCATATAACGCCAATGTTTCAGATAAAGAAGGCCCTTCTCTGCCCGTTTTGTTCCGATTGTTTCTAGTTGGCCTTAGACGTGCCGGAATAATCTCTTCAGTTTGTTATTGGGATTCTTTACCATTTCCCATAAATATCCTGTTATTTACCTTCTAATTCCATTTTCCATTGGTGCATTTGTTCAACTTTCCTAGCTTTAAGGGCTATCAAATGTCCCCTTATGATTACCTTCAAAGCTTCCCATATTGTCTCTTGTGAGACTTCTCGTGTTGTTTTGCATGAAATATTCTTCGATCTGTTCCCTAATTTTAATCCCATATGTGGGGTCCTGAAGGTCTATTGGTAGTTTCCACTGCCAGAGCCCTATTTTTCTGTTTCTCAAGATAATATCCGTCCAGAGTGGAGCGTGATCCGACAATGAAATTGGTTCCAGTTCTATCCCCCTGATTTTCCCAAAAGGCCTGGTGTTACCCATATATAATCTAATCTTGACATTGTGAGGTGTACATGGGAGTAGTGGGTCAAGCCCTGTTCTTGGCCCTTTACCCCTCTCCATACATCTTGGAGGGTTAGCATATCAATTTTTTTGCCATAGCAGTTTTGAGGCAGTCCTCGTGTCCTGTGCTGTGTTGCCGCTCCTATCGGTCTTGGGGGGCCATGCCAAATGCTGGTCTCCTGCCATTATTATATCTCTGTTAGTAAAGTTTTCTAATTTTTCCAGGGTATCCCGTAAAAACCTGTCCTGCCCCACATTTGGGGCATAAATGGATGCCAGTGTTAGTCAGCTACCTTCCAGAATCTCCTTCACAAATCTAAACCTCCACTCTTTATCTGCCTCCGAGTCGAGTATCTGTACTCTCAATCTTTGATGAAATGCTATTAGTACCCCCGCTTTCTTTCCCCCCGCATTTGCCTGGTGTAGTAGTGTGAACCCTCCGATTCACCATTTCCCCTCATCTTTTTTTATTGACATGCGTTTCCTGTAGCATAAGTACATCTATTTTCTCCCTGCGCAGGAAGTTTTCCATCCTTCTCCTTTTCACCAGAGTATTCATACCTCGTACATTAAACGTAAGAAATCTTATCCCTTCCATTGCTGCTCATAACCTACGGAGCTCCCTTCCAGATCCTTGTTCTCCTTTTCCCATCTGGTCGTACTCCACCTCCCCAACCCCCCCCCCACTTCCCCACCCCACACCCAACTTGGCGCATCCCTCCCTAACCCAACATGGCCCCTGAGGAGGGGCCAGGAACCTATGGTCACTAGGGCGAAATGTCCATCACGCCTGGCCCTCGACTTTCC
This sequence comes from Ambystoma mexicanum, assembly GCF_040938575.1. Taxonomy (NCBI): domain Eukaryota; kingdom Metazoa; phylum Chordata; class Amphibia; order Caudata; family Ambystomatidae; genus Ambystoma; species Ambystoma mexicanum. The sequence continues at coordinate 876,801,072 of NC_090936.1, forward strand.
CATGGATATCATTGCAGGGATTTCTAAACCCCACTCGAGATTCCAAGTGGCCTTCCCCCACAGCTCACATCTGGGGCCACATTACACTAGTAGGAAAATATTGCCCTTTGCCTCTCACCGGGGAGTAGTCGCTGTCATGCTGTTGTAGTCCCCGCTGTGGGTCGACCCCATTAAGTTACCTTGTTGGCCCACTTTCTTTGATATCTGTCACTTTTTGTTGTTGCTGGTTTCCCCTTTTTGTTGGATTGTTTTCCATTTCCCATGGTCTTCTTCCTCCCCAATATGCGCTTGTAAGTTCAGTATCTGTTTCCCTTCTTCGCACGTCGCGATTCTGTATGGTTTCCCTTCCAATGCAAAAAGCAGTCTAAATGGAAATGCCCACATATATCGAATTTGTTTTGACGCCAGAAATGTCACTACTGTGTCCATTACCCTCTTTTTCTGAGTCATGGATTGGGCTAGGTCCCAATAGAGTTGTATTTCCGTCCCATTCATCCCAATTTGTCCAGCCGTTCAGGCCTTTCGGAGAATTTTATGTTTCTAAGGGTATGATGATAAGGCTACCAAACCATCCCATGGGCGTGCGCCCGGTTCTCCTGGGGCCCATCCGATGTATTCGATCCACTTGGATCTCTTCTTCCCCCTTGTTTGCTAGGATGCCCATGAAAACCTGCAGAACCGCGCCTTTCAGATCTTTGTCTTCCACCTAGTCGACCATGTTTTTGATTCTGATGTTGGTCCTACGGGAGCGGTTTTCGAGATCCTCGCATTGTATTTCCAAACTGTGGTTGAGGTGAACTAGATGTTCCTGGGTCTCCCCGTTTTGCATTGCTTCATTGTCCACGTTTTGTACCACCTTCTCCAAGATGTCTGTCCTTTCTTCCAGCTTTGCGATATCCACCCTCAGTTCTTGCACTGATTGCTTCAGTTCTTCCTTTAGTGACTCAAATTGGGTGTTGAAGGAGGTCATAAATTGTTCATGAAATTCTTAACCAGGATTGGATATCTTCCCTGGTAACCGCAATTGTCTGAACTGTATGCAGGTCCGCGGTATGTGCTTTTTGCGCTGATCCCCCACTGCGCTGGGATGTGGAAGTGTCACAACTCCACAACTGTTTAATGCTATGCTCTTGTCTGGCCGGGGGATTCATTGGAGTCGTCTGAGCCGCTTTCCCTCTGGTCTTTGACATGTGATATGATATGGCATTTATAACGCGCCTATACACAAGTGTTTTGAGGCACAGGGAGGAAAGGGAGGGGAAACATGGGCAAGACAGACAACGATCTTACTAGGCCAGGTGTCATTCAGATTGCGCAAGTGCATGGGAAAGGAAAAAGTGCGTGGGGGAAGGGAGGGGGAATGTGCAGTACATGGGATAGTAGAATAATAAGATAATAAACAGCCAGATGGTGGCTAAGTACAAGGTAAGAATAGACATAAGTGTTGGTAGGGGGACTGTAGGATACAGAATAACAGTCCCCAGGTGCAGGGGTTGACGGGGAGGCAGTGCAGGTGTGCAATTGGCGGGGCCTGGGCTTGGGCCCGAGATCAGAAAGGGTGGCCAGGTAACCAGTGCAGTTTCAGCCAGGAATTCAACAGGGCAGAGAAGGCTGAAGCAAAGAGGAAGGTTTTGAGGTGCTTCCAGAAGCGGAGATGGTTCTCCACAAGTTTCAGGGAGGCAGGAAGGCTGTTCCAGAGGGAGGCCCCTGCCGAAGAGAGAGATCTACCACCAACTCCTTGCTTGGAGAAGCGACTGCCCCTGAGGGAGTTGGAGGAGGATGAGCAAAGAGCTCGAGATGGAAGATATTTGGGAAGAGAGAGTTGAAGGTATTGCGGCCCCAGAAGGCGTTGTGGACAATGCATAGGGTTTTGAACTTAATCCTCCCAGTCACTGGGAGCCGGTGCAGAGATTTCAGTCCTCAAGAGATACGATCCCTGGGCTTGAGGCCAAGGACAAGTCTCGCAGTCCATGTGGACTCTGGAACTGGAATCGTGTTTTTGTATCAATGTCCCTTCATAATAAAACCGTGCCTCCTAGTGAGGTAAATCTTAACTTTTCCCGATATCTCAGCCCAATTTTGGGCCTCTATTCTTGTGAAAGTTAGTTCCTCCAGTTATATTCCCCTGTACCTTATAGGCTTGTTACTTATGATTTTCCATTGGCGATTGCTTAGGTCAATCTTCTGGGGCTGCATACACTCAATATCCTGCTATCTCCCCTCCTGTACTGGGCAATAGCCTTTCGCAACGGGTGGATAGACTGGTTTTCTATGTGCACGCCACCGGTAGGCCACTATAGTACTCTGTTATTGTTCCCTTCTCTCTTTTTGGTCCGGTTGGTTGTTGCCAAGTTTTCCCCTAATGTGTGTTCACCCCTCTGCTGCTGTAACTTGAGAGATCACGGCAGAACTTCCTATTTGTCCCCCCTGCTTGGTATCCTGGGCATCACATGTGTAGTGGTTTCCCCATCCTGTGTGCCAGTATCGTGCATATCAGGTCCAGCGCACCCTCTAGACGCGGCTTCTGCGTTTCCGTGTGCAGGCTGGGGGGAGGTGGTGGGCCTATGTAAGAGCTGCTGGCCCACCCCAGTTACAGAACTAGCTCTTCCCCTGCTGTGACAGGGGGTGTTTATAATAGATCAATGCTGTGGGCCTCTGTTTGCCACCGCCGGGGTGGGCCTATGCCAAGACTGTATGCCCTCTCTGGTCACGGTTCTCAGCTTCCCCCTTCTAAGGCACGGGGCGTTTCAGTTTTGTATTCCTAGGGGCTCCGGCTTACTTGTGTTGCGAGTCACAGTGCTCCTCTGATTCGGCTTCCCGCTGTGGATCACTCTCCGTGCCGGCCGTCTGCCCTCCATGTTTTGACACTCATCTACCTCCCCTGTGAAGACTCTCCGGCCGTAGGTGGGCTCACGCTCCAATTAGCTCCGCTAGAGGTTGCGGGTTTGCCTGTCGCCCCGCGCTGTGCTTCGATCCAGGGTTCCCCACGGTGGCGCTCACTGCTTCGCTGTGGGATGCGTTTGCCGGATCTACGGCGCTCGTCCTCTTTGCTTTCTTTGCTCCATGACGCCCCACTGGGCGTGTCTCTCCAATCTCTGCATCTTCACGTATTCTTTGTTGAAGACCAATTCTCATTCCCCGCCTCCGTCACAATTTAGTTCGTGGCTGAATAAAATTTGCTGGCAATAGCTTTGTAGTTCTATAGATGCGGCCCGGTGGGAATAGGCGCTTACACACACCTTCCCTCGCCGGCCGCCATCTTGGAAATCCACCAGGTCACCATGTATTCTTGATCACATCACGTGACATTTTGATGCCATTCAATATGTGGTTCTGTTCGTTTTAATACCTTCAAAGACAGCCCAAAATTCGCCCCACTTACAGCCATCATCATCTTAGATCATGTGTCTGATATGTAAAATGCAGACCAGTCAGACAAAAAAGAAAAAGTATTGGCAACGCCAACAGTTTGGGCTTTTGTGTACGCCTGGGAAAGGCACTTGCCAGGCAAAGCTGTAGTGGCATTAACTGGTCATTGACGGTAGAAGGTGCTGTGGGATGATTCAACCCACTTTTTCCTCTGCCATGTGGCATCACTGTGTTCTGATGGCGCCCGAAACATCAAAATGGCCACAAAACCCTTGTGCGCGCCAAAACCTCTGAAAATTGCGCTGTGCAAAGCATAAAATGATGGCGGCCCGATCTACCACACATGTTGTCGGTGGTGGAACAGAGATCTCACTCCTGAATTATGTCACTGGGCTCCACAACAAGTGAAAATGGAGTACAGAGGGAAAAGCAGAGCTCTGCTAAAGGAAACCCCAAAATCTTGCTTTGAATACTTTTTTCTTTGTTGCTGAAAATGCAGAATGCCGGCACAAAACACCCTTGAACATCCAAAATTCTTACTGGGTACTACAATTAGCTTAGTTCAAGAAATCATTTTGAATTTACAATGTCCTGAAAAGCTAAAAGTATCAAAGAAAAATTCAAAGCAAAAAATTGCCTGCCTGTGGAATCTGTCAAAATCTGGGCACAGTGTTAGGGAGAATTCTCTGTATAGGCTAATTTCCCAAACCTAGTGAGTCACCCAGCAGCGTTGCTGGATTTTTGGGGTTTATTTTTTTCTCGTGCTAAGAGTGAGGCTCTTTTTCTCCCACTCTTAGGCATGATTTGCGAATGTCCTTTGACTTTGTAATGTGTTTTATGGGCTATGGGGTCTTTTACTCCATAGGGCTTCATGTGTTTTTGGTAAGTGTGTTACACAGCACCCTCAGTGCAGTAACACAGGGGTGTCATAGTGACCCCCAAACATAGACTCCATACCCTGAGACTGACTACTGTCTCCCAGGGCATGTAAAGTCACCATTGACTTTAGTCTTAAATTGTGAACAGAACCAGTGCAAACCATCATAATGTGGAAGTACTGGTAGGGGTAATTAATTTGCCTCTGGGTCTTTTTTTCGAGGGGGCACTGTGCAGTCCCCCCTCGTCGAGTTTCTGGCTGGTGGCAGTGGTTACCACGCGAAATATTCCACTGGAATATTTCCTATGGGATTTTCCCATTCATTTTAAACGCACCACTTTTTTGGTGCAATGTTAAAGATACCGCCGGGTTACTTATTTAATATTCATTCCCCGGTTGGCTCTTTTTGCCAGGACTCGGTTTTAAAATGGCGTTTGTGTTTGCCTCTGTAACTCCAACCCAAGTAGAGCCCTTTGTTCCACTTTTGGCGGGCTTCTGCACAGAAGCCTCCAAAAGTGGTGCCACTCTGTCTGGGTCTACAGGATGTGTGGGAGGGGGGGAATAGGCACCCTGGACTGAGATGCCTCGGCAACTCAAGTCGCACTGTTGTGTGATTGGCCCAGTGGTGAGCCGCCCGGCTCACCACTTAGCATGTTTGAGTGACAGCTAGGACTGGTGAATGGGGGTTTTCTGCATAAAAGCAGGGCTTTGGGGACTAGAACTTCAGAAGTCGCCACAGGACCTAAAGAATCCGAAGAGGGAGAAGCTGAGCCGACCTGCAACAACGACACCACCGGTGGATCCCTGCTGAACCGACTCACACTTCCCAAAGACAGAGAAGATCTTCTTCCTGGAGAGTCTTCTTCCTTTGAACTGGTGAGGTTAACCAGTTCGCCCTCCTTTCACCTTCCTGGATCGTCTCGTGGTCGAATCGCCCATGCCAAGCACCCCAGCGGCCTGATAGCCACGCTTCACCACTACCGCGAATAAAAGGGTAGTACCTTTTAACCGGGAAACTCCGCGGCTGGTTTCTTCCCTGGCAGTGCAACGACCTCCAGCTTTACTCCACGTCGAGATCTTCTCTTCCCCTGGTCGAAGCACCGACTTGCACCCGCTGCCAGGAACAACTGCCCCCGCTGGAGCTTTCTCACCATTTCAGGTACTGTGTCCCGCCTGGTCTCCCTTGCAACAGATTGTTCAATGTGTCCCGTAAATCCTTGACTCTCTATCCTGGGGTGACCTGGGACCTGTTAACTAACTTTTCTGAAGTGATCCAACCCCTTTTTGAACTATCTGCAAAGACTTTTAAAGTGTACTTCATTTCTTTTTTTTTGTGAAATATTTATTTTCGAAATTACAGTATAGAGAAAAGAGAAATAACAAAAGCATAACATATATAAATCCATACTAAGAACATCCAACTATTTACAGATCCCCCCCCCTCCCCCGCCAGAGTCACATCCCATCAATATCAGGCCTAATACAATAAAGGAAATGTACCCCAAATCTTGTTGAATAATGCAATTTCCTTCTCTCTTAGATACAAAACCCTTTCAACATCTGCCAATACATGCATCTCAGCAATCCACATTTCAATGGTAACGGGAGTAGAGGATTTCCAATTTCTCAATATGAACTTCTTTCCCACCATCGCTCTCCAAAAGATCCACTTTCTCTGGGAGGTACTCAAGTCATCCAGTACATCTGTACTGCCCATCACAATGGTCTTAAAATCCATAGGAATTCTCTCATCGAGAACCCTCTCACAAATCAAGTCAAATTCAAACCACATACCCCTCAGCCTCGAACACTCCCACAGCATATGTTCAAAGGTGCCCACCTCATGTACACACGCCCAACAATCAGAGGCATCACTCATTCCTCTCTCCACCAGTCTCTCAGGCGTCCAGTACGTTCTATGCAAAATCTTGATCTGACGCGATCTCTCATCCAAGCTCAAAAAGCACAATTTCACATTCTCACAAATTCGAGACCAATGATCCTCCTCAATCTCCTCACCTATCCTCCGGTTCCAATCCAGTCTCACAGCATCATTCATCTTAAAATTAGACACAATTTGTTTATAAACAAAGCTGACTGGGCCACAACCACTCACCCCCGGGTTCCAACCAAGCCAATCCAAATTGATCCCTTTCTCCATATTCTCATCACCCAACGCTCTCCTGATCTTCCGATTATCCGCCAGATTAAAAGTAGGTATGTCAAACTTCAACCTTACCTCCCTAGCAGTCAACCAAGTTAAACCATCAAAAAGGTCCCCTAGCCATTGAACCCCAGCAAGGAACCAATCATGCCAGAACAAAACTTTCCCTTCATGAGTAACACTCGGATTCAGCCAAAGTGAAGCACTCCGGTCCCTCAATGCATCGAAACCCAAACATTCATCAAAGCCAACCATGAATTCCGAAGACTCCTAGTCAACGGATTCTCCAATCTCCGCCTGCACGGTTAACTTGTCAACAGAGCCCTAGGTGACAACGGACTCACATGGCTAGATTCTGCACCAAACCAATCTCCACCATCAGATTTAAGACAGGCAAACAATGTACGGGACATGAACGCCAGATGATATGCCCTGAAGTCTGGCACACCTAGCCCACCTTTAGATAAGGGCAACTGTAGCTTACCAATCCTCAGGCGCGGAGGTTTATGATCCCACAAGAAACCCTGCATGAGTCTATTCAGCTCCCGCCAATATTTTTTCTCAATCTCCAACGGGACCATACTCAGAACATAGTTCGCTCGAGGAGTCGACACCATTTTCAAAGCATTCACCTTCCCCAAAAAGGGAAATGTGCAGCAAGAACCATCTATCTAGATCCGATTTGAAAGTTGCACACACCGCATTCATGTTCACTCTCACAAAGTCAGCAACCGCAGGTAAAATCCAGACCCCCAAGTACATCAATTTCTCGGCGCACCACTTGAAGCCCAGCCCAGGAACCATTTATTTATCACATAATTGGACAAGGGGCAGCACTTCCGATTTCACCCAATTTATCTTGTATCCAGAGCACCGATGAAAGACCTCCAGAACATTCATAAGTACGGGCAGCGAATCAGCAAGATTCTTAAGGACTAATAGCAAGTCATCAGCATATAGCCAAGCTTTTTGTCTCAAACCCCAACAATCAATACCGTGCAGGCCATCCTCAGCTCTCAGTGTAATGGCCAAAGGTTCAATACTAAGCACAAATAAGAGAGGAGAAAACGGGCAACCTTGGCGTGTGCCACGCTCCAACTCAAAAGGTCGAGACCTCTGACCATTGGTTTTAACATCTGCCGTGGGTTTGGAATATAGCAATCTAATCCAGGAACAAAAATGATAACCAAAACCCATCTTTTCCAGAACACCAAACATAAATTGCCAGTTGACTATCGAATGCCTTTTCAGCATCCAATGAAACAACAGCCGAATCTTCTGACAGCTCTGATGCTCCAGCGATGGTGCACAGTAGATTCCTCATGTTACTGGACGTCGTCCTACCTTTAACAAAACCAGACTGATTCTAATCTATCAGCTTTGGTATAAGATTTTCTAACCTCAATGCCAGAACCTTGGCTAGAATCTTGTTGTCCACATTAATCAAACTAATAGGCCTATAACTGGATGCCAACAACTCATCCTTGTCTTTCTTTAGAAACACTGAAATAGTGGCATGCCTAGTCGTATCCGGAAGTAATCCCTGAGCCTTAGAGGTCTTATACATATCTGTTAACACCACCAATGCAGAATCAGGCAACCACCTATAAAACTCCACTGGTAGTCCATCAGGGCCTGGAGACCTGCCAACATTTAATTTAGAAATTGCATTCCTGACCTCATCAACATTTATAGATTCTTCCAACAATGTTGATTCCTCCTCAGAAATTTCTGGGACCGGAATCGTCCCCAAAAAATATTCGCTAGTCGCGTCTATGTAAGACTCATTTGTATACAAATTCACATAAAACTTCTTAAACACCTCATTTATCTTCACCGGATCAAAAGTAGTCATTCCAACAGAGTCCTTAATCGATGCGATTGATCGCTCTGACTCTCTCACCCTCTTTCTGTAAGCTAACCAGCGATCACACCTCTCATCGCGTTCAAAATAAGGAGCACTTTTGTTGGAAATACATTTTTTCTACTCTATTTGAAATCAACGCAGTCAAGTCTTTTTTCAACCGGTTTAACTCCGGAAGTAAAAACAATTTCATAGGATCCACCATCAGTTTCCGTGACAAATCATTTATTTTACTCTCTAATTCCATCTGGGTATTGTCCCATTTCTTTTTCAAGCCCCTCGCCAAATAAACATGCCTCGTACCATACATTTAAATGCTTCCCAAACTATGCCCAATTCAACTTCTCCATTACAATTTTCCTCCACAAAATAATCTTTTCAGTAGAAATTTTCTCCATCTCATCAACGTTATCCAACAACATAGGATTTAGTCTCCAGGTAAATAGCCTATCCACAGCAAAATTCCATCTCAAATCCAGAACCACATGTGCGTGATCAGTTAGCACTATATTACCAATACTACTCATCTTAAAACTTTGTAACATATCTCCTGACACCAACACCATATCAATTCTTGAATAAGTAGTATGCGCTCAGAATAGAAACTGTACTCTCTCACCATCGGATTGTCCATCCTCCAGCTATCCTGCAGATTATGCTCCTCCATCAAATCTTTCAGTGCCCAAGATTGCAAATCCGCTCTCCTGCAGAATCTATTATTTCTCCTATCCAGAGTTGAGTCAATGACTGTGTTGAAATCACCCCCCAAGCCAATGTTACTAGTCTTGTGCAACCTCCCTGAAGAAGGAACCATCATCCAAGGTTGGTGCATAAATATTACAGAATGTAACCATCTTGCCCTGAATGTTCGTCAGAATAGCAACCATCCTTCCACCCTTATCACACAGAACCTTAAGAACCTTAATCGGGGCATGTTTCCTTATTAAAATCACCACACCCCTAGACCTCGAATCATATTAAGAACCATGTACTCTCCCAACCCAGCCCTTCCCCAAACCATCCAAATGATCCTTAAGAAGATGAGTCTCTTGAAGGAAGTAAATGTCTCCTTTCAAATCATTCAAATAAGACATCACCTTTCGTTTCTTCTGCAGATTATTCAGTCCATTCACATTCCATGAAACAACTCTTAATTGATCACCCATCTCCCAATCCAGATAGTCCATCCCCACCCAATCCAATCTAGATATCGGGCCCTGATCCTTGTATGTGACCCTGAAACCCAATCCCAACCCAACCCCCCAAAAACAGATGCACAACAACAAGAACCGCAAACCAGAAAAAAACTCTTTCACACATTCCAGGTACTCCAACGTCCTGGACACCCCTCCAAATAAACCGAACTCCCCATTAACCACCTAAACCACAATTAACAACATGACCACCATTACCCAGACCCCATATATCACAACTGCACCCCAGGAAGGCAAGAAAGCACAAAGTACATGAAACTACATCTTTCCCCAAAACACATATCAAACCCTCGCCCACCACCAATGTCCCCCCCAAAAACAAATCCAAATGTATAAGAAATAATCCAGAGATATCCAAATGTAAAACAAAAGCCCCACAAATCAAACCTCAACAATCATTTGTGCTACCCCCCTGCAGCAGACACTGGAAGGAAATTTAACTGCACCATTCAAATTCCACCCCGCAGCCCCACCGCCAACCGGCATGACATACCATGCCATATGCAACACTCACCCAGAAGACCATGACACAACACTCCCCATGTAGTATCCGAGAACGTGCACCAGTAAGCTGAAAGCAATGAACCAAATCCGAGTAGCAATGGGCCAAAATCATGAAATCATTCAGTCCAATTGATTGAGCACACTGGGTGATACATTAAGACTTGGACAACTCACAACTGGTAATTCCAGCGACCAACATACACCCAGGCGTCTAACAGCCCAAAAGCAACCGCAGATCACCCAGTACCTCGCCACAGTATTGACATGCAAACAAGCATCAGAACAACCATAAAATTCACTAATCATTACATGTCAAGGCAGTTTTTAAGTTTTTAGATCTACCCTAGTGAAGAAAATCCAATTATATTTCAGTAAACAACCACATTCAAAAAATCCCCCATTTGTGTGAATGCATCAACCGCCATCTAAAGGAAAGCATCACAAAGTACTAGCAAGATGCCCCATTGTCGTTATTGTATACCAAAACAAAATCCTCTGGCTATCCACTGCACATTTACATCGGCTCCTTCCACTGCACATTAAAACCACCCCCATAAACCTGAGAACAGCGAGCTCAAAATTAGCCCTTCATCCTCCAGGTCGGTACATGTAATTGCATCCATTCCAGAGGCTAAAATCCTGAACCACTATATATAACTGCTGGAGGGAAGATTCCGGGGCACAGTAACCTGTATAGGGTTGTTGATCGCAATCATTGCGGATGGAAAAAACATGTGCAGGAGACAGTACTGACAGTTCTGCTAGGGCAACACTAAGACCACAGGAACATGACCAGTTTCTCCCCCGAAGTAAGCACAGCAATACTTGAGGGATTGCAAGTCGGGGGAGGGCGGGAAGCACAACGTCAAGAAAAATGCCTGGAGCCGACACCAGGAACTACTAATAAGCCTCTAGGAAACATCAGCGGTCACTGTCAGGCCGCACTCCAGCAGGTAAGCACAGGTCGTCACAAGTCCAGCTGCGGGTGCTTAAGGGCCTGTTCCACCCCGAAGCGTCTATCACCAGCTCCGAGCGTGGGCACAGATGAAGATCATTCCACCTTCCTGCCGGAAATAGGCATTAGCTGTTTGGCCACCATCCATTCATGTGCACCTTGGAATAGTACCCATTCAGAAGCAGCAGAAGCTGATATGAATAGGAATAGCGATTGAACCCTGACGGAACACACATGGAATAAACTGTGGCAATAGTCATCCAGGCGGCCCCTTTATGGCCAGTTTCGCCTGCTTTCCCAGGTTATAGAGAATGCAGTAGGACAGGGTTGCCGGAGGTGGCCACTACAGCGTCATCCGGCCCAGAGCAGCCATCCATTAATCAGGAGCAGAAAGTGCGGAATGCAGCAGGGGAGCACAACAAAAACAAAAAGCAATGTAAAATCCACCCACCGCATGCCGCTCCAAGATGAGAATCGAAAATCATGGTCATGCGATCACACGGTGACATGTTCCAGTCTCCTAGGGAACACCTGTAGGCAAATGCAGATCTACATCGGTATGGAGGACGAGAATGGCGATCACAACGCACTACGCGTATTACGCGCACGCAACATCACCTCCCAGCAGGCTCATCCGGGTCAGCTGAGCAACACGTGACACCTCAATTACAGCAGGTGCACTTCTCTAAAGCCACTCTGACGTCCGCTGCTGCATGGAACACGACGGTAAGAAGAACAAGTTACTTCTTACCTGGTAACGTTCTTTCGACGGGATGTTCCTCCGACGTATTCCTTATCTTTGATAATACGTTTCCAGCTTGCTGGCCTTGGAAATTTTTTCTGTAGAGGGCGCTGCGCGTCAACGTCCGGCGAGTCGATGTCCCTCGACGGCCACCGTATCGGCGCGGACGTCATCATGCCCATAAATAGCCACGCGCTGCGCCCGTTGCTCAGTTCCGTTTTGTAGCATAAGAAAAGTCATGCCTGAATTGGTTATTGACCTTGAAGGAGCGTAAGCTGCAATCACAAGGGAAGTATCACTGCAGGGATGGTTGAGAGGGGCGATAAGGAATACGTCGGAGGAACATCCCGCCGAAAGAACGTTACCAGGTAAGAAGTAACTTGTTCTTCGAAGGGATTGTGTCCTCCGACGTATTCCTCATCTTTGATACACTCCTATAGCAGTGGCATGTAATTGGAGGTGGGAGTGAGAATGTTATGTATCCCTTTAGGGATGGACCGAATGTAATACGGCCTTGCCAAATCTGGTCTCTTGAGCAGTGGAGGAATCCAGATTGTAAAATTTTGTGAATGTATGTGCGGACGACCATGTGGCAGCTGCACATATGTCTCGGACCGGTACCCCTCTTTGGAGAGCCGAAGAGGCTGCGATACTCCTGGTTGAATGAGCCCTGAGATTTTGGGGTGGCTCTTTCCCTGCCAGTTTGTAACATTCCAGGATGGTCAAAATAATCCACCTGGAGATGGTTTGTTTTTGTCATGATCTCTGCTTCCAAAAGATCAGGACTTGCCCGACTCCTGTGGAAGCAGACCCATAACCCCGGTTCCGAGTGCCAGCCAGTCCCAATTGGGACCTTTTGGACCCTGTCCTGGCGCCAGTGGCACCAGGCTCATAAAGATGCCCAGTCCCAGCGCTGGAAGCGCCGGGCTCATAATGCTTGGGTGGACTTACCTGCAGCAGACCATGCTGCTTACTTACCTGCCAGTTGAACCCCTGATCCTCTTCTGTTTGGGACTACTTTTCCTGTTGGGTGGGGCAGGAGCCACTCCCTAGGTTTAGAACACTGGAACTCTTCTGGAAAGCAGGAACTCTTTTCTTACCTAGGCGTGGCTGTGGAAGGAGACACCTAAGCACTACAGGAGGCTATTTAAACCACACCCGATGGATGAATCTTGCTTTGCGTTATTCTGCATTCTCTGCAGCAGAACGCTCATTGTGTCTTCTGCTTCTGATCCTGGGCCTAAGGGAACAAAGGCTTACCATCCTGGAATCCAGTCTTCAGCAGCACCTGTAAAGACAAAGAAAGAACAGGTTAGCACTACGGTCTTCAGTGGCAGCGCATCTCTTACCTGGTCCATCGGCTGTCACCAACGCCTCGCGCTGCATTCCGGCATCTGAAAGACAAAGGCTTACCTACTCTTCGCATGCTCCGGAGGTCTTCGCACTGCATTCCGGCATCTGAAAGACAAAAGCTTACCAGCTCTTCGCACGCTCCGGAGGCCTTCGGCGCTGCATCCCGCATCTGAAAGACAAAAGAAGGTGCGTTTAAAGACATTGGGCAACTTTATTACTCACGTGCCATTACTCCTTCCCACGCCGAATCCAGTGGGTATTCCAGCACCCTTCAGCTTCTCTAAAGCTCCGAACTTGTACCTGCAAGATAAAAGGGACAGTTAGTGCGCATCGTGAAGCAGGCTACAAGCGCTTACTTACGTGCTTCCAGGCGCTTCTATTCCTCACGCGGGTTCGATCCTCAACTCTCATCAGCCCGCCATCCGCCATCGCCGGAACCCTGCAAAACAAGAGATATCATTACAAAAGACTTTTAAGACATTTGAAGTGCCCAGAACTTACCGTTCGTGCAGTTAACGACGGACAGCAGTCCTCTGAGGTCAAGAGGCCTGCACCCTTATCCAGTGAAGAAACTGGTTACGGCACCCTGCCCCGAGGCAGATGGAGAGCTCGGCGTTCACTTACCTAAGGTGAGGGTGTTAACCTTTGGGGTTCTACAGGAGAAGAGAAAGGGAAGAGGAGAGAGGCACCCAATAACCCCAGTTCATTAATCCCATATTTTCTATCTGCAGACATCTTACTCTTCGAGTCAGACATACAGTGCACAGAGGTCCAGCCCAAAGAGCCAACCGTGTGTTACACATCACCTTTGAAGATACGGCATTCACACAGTCAAGACCGGCGCCTCTGCGGGAATCAGGTGAGCGTTACAGTTTTGTTATAGGTAGTCCCAACTTGTGACCTGAGTATCCTACAAACAGTTGGTCTGCTTGCCTGATCCTAGCCATTCTGCTGATGTAAAAGCTGAGAGCTCGCTTTGGGTCCAGCCTATGTAGCCTTTCCTCCTCTTTCCCCGGATGGGGAGGAGGATAGAACGAAGGTAAGGTAATTTTCTGAGTAATATGAAATTCAGAAACCACCTTTGGGAGGAAATTAGGCTTCACCTGGAGGTAAACTTTGTTCTTGTGGAAGATTGTATGTGGGGGTTTACAGGAGAGAGCTTGCAGCTCACTCACCCTCCTAGCAGATGTTAGTGCTACCAATAGGACAGTTTTAAGCGTGAGAAATCTCAGCGCGCAAGAGTGAAGTGGTTCGAATGGAGTGCCCATTAGGAAGTTTAAGACTAAATTTAAGTCCCATAAGGGAACCTGGAATGGTTTTGGAGGGTAAACATTAGTTAATCCCTTGAGAAATTGCACCACTAGAGGAAGTTTGAAATACAATGGTTCCTCCTCAGTGCGCTTGAAGATAGAAAGCGCTGCGAGATAGCCTTTTACAGTGCCAACTTGAAGGCCTGAGTTTGCCAAGTAGAGTAGAAACGATAACACCGTTGGTGTACCACATGGAAAAGGGTCGATATTCTCTTCCCTACACCAGCTGCAAAATTTGTTCCAACGGCAGCGGTAGAAAAACTTTGTTGCTGGCCTTCTGGCCGAAAGCAACACCTCCATGACGTCATCAGAGAGATCCCAATCCTTGTACCTCACCCTTTCAGAAGCCAAGCGTGAAGGTTGAGGGTTCTGGTGTCTGGATGGAGAACCTGACCTCCCTTCTGCGAGAGAAGATTCTCTTTGAGTGGAAGACAGATTGGAGGACAGATGGACATATCTGGAAGGTCCGGGTACCACGTTCTCCTGGCCCAATCCGGGGCAATCAGGCTCATGGTTTTCCGGAATCTTCTCAACCTCCTGATCATTTGAGGAATAACGGACTGGTGGGAACGTGTAAAGGAGTGGAAACTCCCAGTCCACTACTAACGCGTCTCCTAGAGCTCCTCTCGGGGGAAATTCCCTTGAACAGAACAGATTGCACTTCCTGTTGGTGCCTGTGATGAACAGATCCACCTGAGGGGTTCCCCAAAGGGCGAAGATCTCTTGAAGGACTTCCTGAGCTAGCTCCCACTCGTGGGAGACTGTGCTCTGCCTGCTCAGAGCATCCGCTGTCAAGTTCTTCTCTCCGGCTAGGTGGACTGCCGATAGAGAGATTCCTTCTTGGATTGCCCAAAACCAGAGCTGCATCGCCTCTCTGCACAGTGGCAGTGATCCTATGCCTCCTCTTTTGTTGAGGTAGTGCATGGCCACCGGGTTGTCCGTCATTATCAGGACATTTCTCCCCTGTTCTTATGGCAGGAAAGCTTTTAGCGCTAGTCTGATCGCTCTCAGCTCCAATAGGTTGATGTGTAGTCTGGACTCTGATGGAGACCAACGGCCGCTGATAGTCAAGTCGTTGGCATGGGCTCCCCACCCTGTGAGTGAGGCGTCTGTGACTACTGTTATCTCCGGCCATGGTTGCCAAAACAGTTCTCCTTTCAAGATGTTCTCTGGATAGGCCCAACATTGAAGGTCGCGGGCTACCTTGTCCGGAATCCGGAGGAGATCTGTCATTCTCCCTGAGAATTGCGACCACTGACTTCTCAGTGCCTACTGAAGAGATCTCATTCTCAAGCGAGCCTCTGGCACAAGGAAGATGCAGGATGCCATGAGGCCTAGCAACCTCAAAAAGTCAAAGGCTGCGAGACGTTGGGCATTTTGAAACTTGGTGACCATCTGTAGAATATCTTGAGCCCTCACCTCTGGTGGCGAGGCTTTTCCCAGGGAAGTGTCTAGGACCGCTCCAATGAACTGGAGTCTCTGTGATGGTATCATCTGTGACTTCTTTAAATTGAGGGAGAAGCCCAGTCTGTGAAGGAAGTGGCAGACATAATCTAGCTGGGCCAGGGCCTGTTCCGAAGATACAGCCCTGATCAGCCATTCGTCCAGGTGGGGATAGACGTGGATCCCTTCCCTCCTTAGAGTCGCCGCCACTACCGACATCAGCTTGGTGAAGACCCTCGGGGCGGAGGTCAGCCCAAATGGCAGAACTCGAAATTGATAATGAGAGTCGCCAATTGTGAACCTCAGGTATTTCCTGTGTTTGAGATGGATTGGCACATGGAAATAAGCATCCTGAAGGTCCAGAGATACCAGCCAGTCTTGGAGCTGGAGGGCCTGAAGGATCTGAGAAAGAGTTACCATCTTGAACTTGTCCTTCCTGAGGAACTTGTTCAATTCTCGTAAGTCCAGGATGGGTCTTAGTCCTCCGTCCTTCTTTGGTTTGAGAAAGTAGGGGGAGTACCAGCCCTTGTTCCTGTCTGCTACACGTACCGGTTCTATGGCACCTTTCTCTAGCAGGTCTATAATTTCCTGCAAGAGGAGCGGATCTGGAACTTTTAGAGAGCTGTTCCCCGGTGGAGGACTCTGAGGAATGTGTAGAAAGGGTAGGCAGTAACCCTGGGCAACTGTCTCCAATGCCCAAGCATCTGACGTTAGAGCCTGCCATTCCGTCAGATGGTGAGTTAACCTGCCCCCTACAGGTGCATTGTGTGGGAAGGCCTCAGAGTGGTTTGGGGGCGGTTGATGCAGATGCCGAGGGTAAAGAGGCACGTGCTGCTGCTGCGGCCTTAGTACTTTTGACCCGTCCACCTCGGGTGGATCTCCTTTGGCCTCTTTGAGCCGGCTGTCCTCTGCCTTTCCCGAATGCGGAATAATAGCGAAAGGACTTTCCTCTCCCAGAGGTTCCTGAGGGGCGAAAAGGAGTTTGGTGGATAGCAGCTCCTAAAGATTTTGCTGCTGCTTTAGAAGTCTAACTTTTCCAGACTATCATCAGCCTTTTTCCCCGAATAGTGAAGAGCTGTCAAAGGGCATATTCAAAAGTCTGGCCTGTACATCTGCAGCAAAGCCAGACTTTCGCAACCACGCATGCCTGCGGATTGTTGTACTTGCTGCCATGGCCCTGCTGATACTGTCAGCGGAATCGATGACAGTTTGAAGTGGTTCGCACATGGCATCTTTGCCATCTTTAATAATGTTAAGTAAGGCTTCCTTTTCCTCTCCTTCAGGTACGCAGTCAACAGCTTATGAAGCACACTCCCATAGTGTGTGACTGAACCTGGCGAGCGTACAGGTGGCGTTGATGGACTTCAATGCCATACTACAAGCAGAGAAGACTTTCTTCGCCATAGAATCGTACCTCTTGTCATCTCTATCCTGCGGGACAGTAGGGTAAGCGGTCCTACTGCTAGATGAAGTTGCCTCTTGAACCACCAGGCTCTCTGGGGTCGGGTGTTTTGATAAGTATTCAGGGTCAGCAGCCGCTACCCTATACTTGGCTGACAATCTTTTATTGACCGCAGGGATAACTTCAGGAGTTTCCCAATTAGATGTAATTTTCCTCTGCAAGGCTGCATGGAAGGGGACCACTGGGTCCTCCTGTGGACCTTTGTCTAATATGTCTGTTAAGTCATCCTGTTGAAAAACAGGTGAGGGCACAGACCAACCCATACATTCAATAATTCTTGCCATACGGGTTCTATAGGGTGTTTCGGCATGTTTCCCAGGGTCTGGTTTAACAAATTCCACTTCTGGGGAAGTGTCCAGCCCACTTGCCTCATGTACTGACTCCTGTAGGTCCTTCAGCCTTCTTTCCTCAGAGGTGAAATCCTCTGAAATAGGCAGTGTGGTCCTCTGTAACCCAAATATTTCCTGGTCAGAATCTTCCCCCTCTTCATAAATTGAAGATAGTCCAGGGTACTCTGACCTCTGAAATGGTGTAAAACCCATCTCTAAGGCAGAAGGAGCCAAACTCGTCATTATTGGGCGAGAAAACGTCGATGTCGTCGACGCCGATGCGACAGGCTTCGAAGGCGCCGAGAACGGCATCGAAAAAACTGGAAGGGGTCTCGAAGAACTCGAGAGGATCGGGATCCTACTCGAGGACATCGACAACGGTCTCGGCGTCGTGCCAGAGGCCCTTGGAATCACCGTAGGCTGTGGAGTGGCCTTGGTCTTCTCTTTAATCGGCGTAGATGTCGGTGTCGACGATGGAGTCGAGTCGATCGACCGATGCGTCGAGGAACCCTTCGACAACGGCGTCGATGGCGCCGATCCGTGCGTCGAAGGAATCTTAGACGACGGCGTCGAAGATGGTGCCTTCTTACCCGATGGCTCGTGGCGCTCTCGGGTGGTATGTTTCGCCGGGTGCTGTGACTCGCACCATTTTGATTTTTTGGGTTTTTCACCCGAGGTATCACCCTAAGCTGTCTTCGAGGGGGTCGAGGCCGCGTTCTCGAAGACGCTTAACATTTTCTTGCTGAATTCCTCCCACTCAACTTGAGAGCTGTGTTTAGTGGGACAGGAGACCCTTTCTGGGGACACTGAAGACGACGAGGAAGGGGATCTTCGACGTCTCTTTTTTGAGTTTCTTGATCTCGACGAATGATGGGAGCTACTTCGAGATCTAGAATGGGAATGTTTCGACGGCGAGGAGACGAATGCCTCGACTCCGCCAAAGAAACCTTCAAGGAGGTTTTGACTGACTTACCTCTCTCGAGCTTCCCTTTGCGCTCCTTCAAGGCTTTCGCCGTCATGGACATGCAGTCCTTACACTCCGAACAATGGTGCTCGGATCCGAAGCACCACAAGCAGATCCTGTGTGGATCCGTTATCGACATTTTTTTACCGCAGTCTCGACATTTCTTGAAGCCGGATCGCGGCGTCGTCGATTCCGATGAAGATGCCATCGAGAACGAGAAGGTATTATTCGAGTAGATATATGTAGTTATCCTGACTGAACTGAGCAACGACGTTCCGAGGCCCCACGAAGCACGGAAAAACGGAACTGAGCAACGGATGCAGCACGTGGCTATTTATGGGCATGACGACGTCGGCGCTGATACGGTGGCCATCAAGGGACATCGACTCGGTGGACGTCGACGCGCAGCGCCCTCTACAGAAAGAATTTCCGAGGCCAGCAAGCTGGAAACGTATTATCAAAGATAAGGAATACGTCGGAGGACACAATCCCTACGAATGTTTTCTTCTGAAAAGAAAGCGTTAAGCTGCAAAATGCTCACGGCGCCATTTTCCACGAATCAATCCAATATGTGTAATTAAAAAAATGAAAGGAAGTCAAAAATACCCAACATATCAATAGGTGCAGCCATGGCAGTGGTCATCTAATAAGCCAATAATAATATCAGTTATTCATCCTTTCTGGCCCGGTCTCCAAATCTTTTAGCCATTGTAAAGCCTCATTGGGATCAGCTGTAATTTTCTCCCCATCAGGAAGCACCAAAGTAAGCCAGTTGGCTCTATTAAGGAAAACCTTCACCCCCAAAGGTCTTGCCAGGTTCTTAGGCTCCTTAAAAGATTTTCTAATCTCCACCACCTCCTTTGGATAATTCGGGTAGATCAACACCCTCTGCCTTTTGTAGTAGATCATCTCCATATTTCTTCCAGCTCTCAGAACATCCTCTTTTACCCTAGTGCAAGTAAAGGATATCAGTATCTGTCTAGCTTTCTTAAGGCCCAATTTCCTGCCAATCCTGAACACATTGTCAATTTCCATCAATATTAACTGTTCACATTTCAGTGTGGTTTTCAGAAAGTCCAACATTTTATGAGCCAAATCATTATTGTCTTCCTCCTCCAAGCCAGCTGAGGTCCTCCTTCAGATTCTTATAAACCCTGAAACTCTCTGAAATCTCAGAGGACATGGATGCAGTACCACTCTCCAAAACTGAAATACGTCCATCAATTTGAGCTACCTTCATTGTTAAATCTTCCATTGAAGAGTCTTGAGCCACCTTGAGAAGCAGGGAGTATATATCCTGTGGACTTGGTATCTCTGCCATGTCAGCGGCAGATTTGGTCTTCTTTGGTATAGGATTATCAGCACTTTCAATTTTCTTTTTGGAGTTCATAATCTACAATAATCACATGTAGGAGAGGGCCAGTAGCTGCTGGTTTAAGCTGCTGCCTGCATTCTGGAATCCCTTAAAGTGTACTTCAACTGTGTGATCTTGGGCACATTCCGCCTTGCTCTCTTCAAGAGTGGGCCTGGCCTATGAACTTTTTGCTCTACAGTAGACCATGCCTTTCTTGACTTGCTGTGGTTCTTTTCAAAGTGTTGGTATTGTGTGCTTTACTATTTCTGCCTTTTCTCTCCCTTTTTAAATAATTATTAGAGTGCCATCTTGGTTAAGCGCTCACCTCTGTGTTGATAATAAGTGGTGTTCTTTTCCTAAGACTTGTCGAATAATTAATCAGGGAGGTGTATATATTTCTAGTGACTGCGTTTGAACTTGCTTGACATATTAGTGCCAATGTATTTTTACAAGTGTGTTTTTAAATAAATAATTACATACTTTGATACCAAAGCTCTGGTCAGTGTTTGCTTGTGCTACTGTATTTTTGTACCTAATGTGTATACTCTATATACTGCCTAACTCTTCTTGAGAGAAGTCTGACTGCTCAGCCACAGCTACCAGGTAAATCTGGGTGGTACAGACTGCTACCAATTGGGTTTACTGCCAACACCTGTAGTCTATCTTTTTGCAGTGGTCCCTAAGGGAACTGCACAGGTTTCTGCCTAAGACTGGTGTACAGCAGTGGGATTTGTATTGAGTATACATTTTAGTGTGCTGATAGGTACCTTAGTGCAACTAACCACAAAGCTTAGCACTAAAAAGTTTATTTTCTAACCGGTCAACTATGTTCTAGTCAAGAGTCTCTTGCTACAAAAACTGCTGATTGTTTGAGAGTTCTCTGTAAGCATAAGAATCTCCTCACTAAGGGCAGGAAAATGGAGCTAATAGAAAGATTGTTAGCAAACCAAAGTCTGGGTGGTGGTTCAGAGGAATCCACTCTCTCAGAGAATGTAGATAACAGTGATGATATTGATCAAAGTATTGAAAATCTTGAGGCAGAGTCAGAAGTGGAGGGTGAGGCTGATGTGACTGTCCCCCTAGGCCTCCGTCTGCTCTACCAGCTGTACCTACTGGACCTTTACCAGGTCCCGCACTTAGTCCTCAATATCTTGAACTAGAGAAAATGAAGCTTGAATTAGAATTCAGGAAACTAACTGCCCAATCTGAACTAAGGCTCAAAGAAATGGAGCTCAAGCAGGAGCTAGAGATGAAGAAATTGTCTGTTGAAAATGCTTCTCTCTCCGGATCCTCTAGGAGTTCCAGTCCCAAAAGACCCCAGATGCCTAAAGAGATTGTGGGTATGTATGAGCCTAACTTGGATGTGTTGGATTGGTTGGCTATGTTTCAGTATAATCATGGGCTCCAGGACATCTCAGGGAATGCGTTACTTCCCTGGATGTTCTCTAGGCTCCCCCCTGTTGCATCTGATGTGGTAATGGAGTTGGGGGAGGTGGATAAGAAGGATTATGAATGTGTGAAGCTGGCTTTGATAGCTAGATTTGGAAAGACTTCTTCCCAGTACCTTAAGTGGTTTAGGACCCTCAAAAAGCATGATGGTACCCCTTGGGCTACCTGGGTGAGTGAAAGTTTGAAGAACTTAGAGGGATGGATTAAGGGTTACAAGGTGAACACTTATGAGGGAATGAAGAATCTTGTGATGTTGGAGTCAATGTATGATGCCTGCTCTCCTGAGCTCAGACAGCACTTGGCTGATTCAAAGGAATTAGATTCCAGAAAACTAGCTAAGGCTGCTGACTTGTGGGTTGCCAACAGGGCTACTCACAAGGACTCTGGGGCAACTCAGAAAAAGGATGAGGAGAAACAGCCTAAAAAGGACTCCAAAGAGAATTGTAATAATTCCAATCCCAAAGAGGGCCCCAAACAAAACAATAAGGGTAAGCCACAGGGGAAACCGAATCAGGCTAGTATAACTTCTGGTGCCAAACCAGAAGGAGGTCAGAGCAAGCCACCATTCCAAAAAGCATTTGGTAAATGCTATGTTTGTAGCTCGCCTGACCATGTGAAAGGGGATCCCAGATGTAAGGGTAAACCTTCAGGGGTCCACACTGTCTCCTTAGCCTTCGCTCCAGAGGAGGAAGTACAGATGGCCAGTGGAAACTTTCTACTATTGGCTGATGATCCCATTGGAGTCTCAGCCAGTGTTTCTTTAGTGTCTCTGGGGTTGTGGGAACAACAGAATTTAGATGTATATAATTATATCCCAGATAATTCTAAACAGTGTTATTAGGACAGTGTCCAGGTGAATGGTCAGGAGACTCCTGCCATTAGGGACATTGGGGCCAGCATAACTGTGGTGGATAAATCATTTTTTTAGGCAGTGGATGTTGCTAAGGCACCCAAACGCCTCACCAAGTTAGCTGGAGGGCCTGTGCAGATGCTTCCCCAATTACCAGTTCTCATCCAGTGTAATGACATGACTGTGAAGATACCTGTCAGCATACAAAGTGAGGTACCAGGAAGGGTTCTGTTGGGAAATGACCTGACGACTCTTGGAGTAGTGTCACATACCCCCAGACCACCTAGTAAAAGGTTACAGGAGCTCACCAGACCTGCAATGAAGAGAACCATGAGAGGTACTCCCAAGGAGGTGATGAAGAAGGATATCACTCCTACTCCACTGGAGTTACAACTTGCTATCTCTGAACAACAAGGAGCAAAGGGGAAACCCAAGACTTCTAGGAAACAGCCAACAGCAAGCACTCCAGTGCTTCCAACAAGGACTTCTCCTAGGTTGTCCAAAGTTACACCTGTAACTCCACCTCCAGCTGAGGCTGAGAGGGAGGTACAACCCTGTGTGGTTGAGCTAGACTCTGAAGATGAGCTAGTAGAAGGCCAAGAACTCATTGGAGATCTGGACCCTGTTGACCATCCTGAGCTGCAGTCTTTACTGGCAGAAGGTGGACCCAACAGGGCAGACTTCAGTAAGGGACAGAGAGAATGTCCAACTCTGGAAGGTCTTTGCCATCAGGCAGCTTCTCAGGCTGATGGGCAAGAGCCTGGGAAATATAGGTTGCACTGGGAAGATGGCCTCTTCTACAGTGAACCGACTGAATCTGCACCTGGAGACTACAAGCGGCTTGTAGTACCTCAAGAAAACAGACAGCAGTTCTTGCAACTAGCCCATGAGATTCCTTTGGCTGGACACTTGAGTTTCAAGAAGACCAAGGAAATGCTCTCACTCTACATTTATTGGCCAAAGATGGGGGCTGAGGTAGATAAGTTTTGCAAGAGCTGCCACACCTGCCAAACTTCTGGTAAGTTTGGTTCCAAGAATGTGGCACCTTTAGTGCCTCTCCCAGTAGTGGGAGTCCCATTTGAGAGGGTAGGGATTGACATTGTTGGTCCCCTTGATCCTCCAACCTCCTCAGGCAACAGGTTTATCCTTGTTGTAGTAGACCATGCTACTAGATACCCTGAGGCAATTCCTATGAGGACTGTTAGAACTCAGGCTGTGGCTAAGGCCCTCCTTGGTATTTTTACCAGGGTTGGGTTTCCTAAGGAAGTAATCTCTGACATGGGGTAAAATTCAATGTCCCACTACATGAAAGCCATGTGGAAAACCTGTGCAGTTACTTACAAGTTCTCAACCGCATACCTCCCTCAGACAAACGGATTTGTGGAAAGGTTCAACAGAACCATGAAGAGCATGATAGGTGCTTTGGATGATCCCCTTAAAAGAAAGTGGGACCTTCTACTGCCATGCCTTCTCTTTGCTTATAGAGAAGTCCCTCAGGAGGGACTTCTTTATGGCCATCCAGTCAGATGTCCATTGGCCCTGATTAAGGAGGGGTTGGAGAGTACTCCTTCCCCCCAAGCCAGTCAGAGTGACTGACTAGGTGATAGGTCTCCGGAAGAGAATGTCACACATGATGGCAGAAGCTAGTGATAACCTGAAAGCTGGACAAGCTTTGGTCAAGCATTGGCATGATCAAAAGGCTAACATGGTTGAGTTCACTCAAGACCAGCTAGTTCTAGTTATGGTCCCAGCAAGGCAGAGGGCCTTGCAAGATAAATGGATGGGACCCTTCAAGGTTGTGGGTAAACTTGGATAGGTGAACTATCTGGTGAACTTGGGCAATCCCAAGGAGGCTCCCAGAGTCTTCCACACTAACAGACTAAAAGGTGTATGTCTCCAGGCCTGAAGTAGGAGCCTTGCTTCTAGCTTCAACAGAAGAGGAAGAAGAGAGTGAAGCTCTCCCTGGTCTCCTCAGAGGCTTACCCTTGGATGAAAAGATTGAAGGAGTAAATCTCTCTTCAAATCTGACACCAGAGCAACAAGAGGAGTGCAGATCTATGTTAAATCAGTTTGCCTCCATGTTCTCACTTTCACCAGGCTTGACCCCTTGGGGCCAGCATGATATACTCACTGGTGACTGTCAGCCAGTCAAAAGCAGAGGATACAGAATGTCAGAAAATGTGAGATCCCACTTCAAAGGGGAGGTCAGCAAGATGCTTGACCTCTGGGTATTAAAGCCCTCTACTAGTCCATGGTCTAGCCCAGTTGTGTTAGCACCAAAGGCAGGATCCAAATAATTGAGATTCTGTGTGGATTATAGAGCTCTTAATGCAGTCACCAAGACTGATGCCCACCCTTTGCCTAGAACAGATGAGTTGTTGGATAGACTTGGTGCATCCAAGTTCCTCAGCACATTTGATCTAATGTCAGGCTATTGGCAAATAGCCCTGACAGACCATGCCAAGAAGTAAACAGCATTTTCTACCCCAGTTGGCTTATACCAATTTAAGGTTATGCCTTTTGGACTGAAAAATGCACCTGCAACATTCCAAAGGATGGTAATCAGGTTCTGGCTGGGATGGAGGACTTCTGCATGGCATACTTGGATGACATTGCAGTGTTCAGCCATTCCTGGGAAGAGCATGTTAACCACCTAGGACATGTTTTGCAGGCTCTTGGGAGGAAGGCCAACCTGACCATAAAGGCAAGCAAATGTCAGATTGGACAGAGTAAGGTGGTCTACCTTGGGCATGAGGTAGGAGGTGGAGAAATAAGGCCTTTTATCAGTAAGATTGAAGCTGTGCAAAATTGGACAACACCTACTACTCAAACCCAGGTGAGAGCCTTCCTAGGCCTCACTGGGTATTACAGGAATTTCATTGAGAACTATGGGACCATAGCTTCTCCGCTGAATGTGATCTCATCTCCAAAATTCCCTAAGAAGGTCAGATGGAATGAGGAGTGCAATCAGGCCTTTGAAAACCTGAAGAAAGCTCTTTGCAAAGCACCAATACTGAGAGTTCCTGACTACCACCAAACTTTCATTGTACAGACAAATGCTTCTAATGTAGGTATAGGTGCAGTCCTTAGCCAACTGGTTGAGAAAGGTAGGGAGCACCCCATTTGCATCATCAGCAGAAAGCTGAAGGGTCCTGAGACAAGGTGGGAAACAATTGAAAGAGAATGTTTTGCTATTGTATGGGCACTGAAGTAGTTTAGGCCATACTTGTATGGTTCTACTTTTGTCATTCAGACTGACCACCAATCCTTGAGATGGTTGATGCAAATGAAGGGGGAAAACCCAAAACTATTGAGATGGTCAATCTGCCTTCAAGGGTTTGATTTCACCATTGAGCACAGGTCAGAGTGTCACCACCAAAATGCTGATGGTCTCTCTAGGATGTAGGAAGTCGACTAGAGGTATGAGATTCATCCAGGAGTGGATTAAATATTCCTGTCCCTTAGTCTGGGGGGGGGCGAGTGTTAGAGAGAATTCTCTGTATAGGCTAATTTCCCAAACCTAGTGAGTCCCCCAGCAGCTTTGCTGGATTTTTGGGTTTTATTTGTTTCTCCTGCTAAGAGTGAGGCTCTTTTTCTCCCACTCCTAGGCATGATTTGAGAATGTCCTTTGACTTTGTAGTGCATTTTATGGGCTATGGGGTCTTTTACTCCATAGGGCTTCATGTGTTTTTGGTAAGTGTGTTACAGCACCCTCAGTGCAGTAACACAGGGGTGTCATAGTGACCCCCAAACATAGACTCCATACCCTGGGACTGACTACGGTCTCCCAGGGCATGCAAAGTCACCATTGACTTTACGAGTCTTAAATTGTGAACAGAACCAGTTAAAACCATCATAATGTGGAAGTACTGGTAGGGGTAATTAGATTGCCCCTGGGTCTGTTTTTCGAGGGGGCACTGTGCAGTCCCCCCTCGTCGAGTTTCTGGCTGGTGGCAGTGGTTACCACGCAAAATAGTCCACCTGAATAGTTCCTATGGGATTTTCCCATTCATTTTAAACGCAGCACTTTTTGGGTGCAATGTTAAAGATACCGCCAGGTTATTTATTTAATATTTATTCCCCAGTTGCGTCTTTTTGCCAGGACTCGGTTTTAAAATGGCATTTGTGTTCGCCTCTGTAACTCCAACCCAAGTCGAGCCCTTTGTTCCACTTTTGGCGGGCTTCTGCACAGAAGCCTCCAAAAGTGGTGCCACTCTGTCTGGGTCTACAGGATGTGTGGGAGGGGGGAATAAGCACCCTGGACTGAGTTGCCTCGGCAACTCAAGTCGCACTCTTGTGTGATTGGCCCAGTGGTGAGCTGTCCGGCTCACCACTTAGCATGTTTGAGTGACAGCTAGGACTGGTGAATGGGGGTTTTCTGCATAAAAGCAGGGCTTTGGGGACTGGAACATCAGAAGTCGCCACAGGACCTAAAGAATCCGAAGAGGGAGAAGCTGAGTCGACCTGCAATGACGACACCACCGGTGGAGCCCTGCTGAACCGACTCACCACTTCCCAACGACAGAGAAGATCTTCTTCCTGGAGAGTCTTCTTCCTTTGAACTGGTGGGGTTAACCAGTTCGCCCTCCTTTCGCCTTCCTGGATCGTCTCGTGGTCGAATCGCCCGTGCCAAGCACCCCGGGGTCCGATAGCCACGCTTCACCACTACCGTGAATAAAAGGGTAGTACCTTTTAACCGGGAAACACTGCAGCTGGTTTCTTCCCTGGCAGTGCAACGACCTCCAGCTTTCCTCCTTGTCGAGATCTTCTCTTCCCCTGGACAAAGCACCGACTTGCACCCGCTGCCAGGAACAACTGCCCCGCTGGAGCTTTCTCACCATTTCAGGTACTGTGTCCCGCCTGGTCTCCCTTGCAACAGACTGTTCAAGGTGTCCCGTAAATCCTTGACTCTCTATCCTGGGGTGACCTGGGACCTGTTAACTAACTTTTCTGAACTGATCCAACCCATTTTTTAACTATCTGCAAAGACTTTTAAAGTGTACTTCAACTGTGTGCTCTTGGGCACATTCCGCCTTGCTCTCTCCAAGAGTGGGCCTGGCCTATGAACTTTTTGCTCTACAGTAGACCCTGCCTTTCTTGACTTGCTGTGGTTCTTTTAAAAGTGTTGGTATTGTGTGCTTTACTATTTCTGCCTTTTCTCTCCCTTTTTAAATAATTATTGGAGTGCCATCTTGATTAAGCGCTCACCTCTGTGTTGATAATAAGTGGTGTGCTTTTCCTAAGACTTGTCGAATAATTAATAAGGGAGGTGTATCTATTTCTAGTGACTGTGTTTGAACTTGCTTGACATATTAGTGCCAGTGTATTTTTACAAGTGTGTTTTTAAATAAATAATTATATACTTTGATACCAAAGCTCTGGTCAGTGTTTGCTTGTGCTACTGTATTTTTGTACCTAATGTGTATACTCTATATACTGCCTAACTCTTCTTGAGAGAAGTCTGACTGCTCAGCCACAGCTACCAGGTAAATCTGGGTGGTACAGACTGCTACCAATTGGGTTTACTGCCAACACCTGTAGTCTTAAACTTTTTGCAGTGGTCCCTAAGGGAACTGCACAGGTTTCTGCCTAACACGCAGTACCCTCGGCCGCCTGAATGACAGCTGTCAGAAGCCTGCATGATAAACTTTAAATCATATGCAAACTGAAATCACATGTTTGCAATCTAAGTGGCCTGTTACTGAGAGTAACCTATGTTGTAAGTGTTTGATCCCATGGTTTAGAATCTGGAATAAGTGTTCGAGCTGCTAGTTTGAAATCACAAGTTTTTTTGAGCTAAAGAAAAATGCAACAGAAGTACATTTAAATTTAAGCCTGGCTAAAAGCCACCCGAAGTGGAATAACAGCTTTCCTCACAGAGGCAAGGCCTCTTCCTCCAGCTCCTCTCCAGCAGGAAATCACACCTAAGTGATGATTATAGGGTGGGGGGAGAATTTGGTCTGCCAGGGGCAAGAAGACAATGGACATCCTCCAGCTCACGGAAATGCGAGGTGTGAAGGGTCGTAAATGGCCTCTGCCAAGGAACAAACTGGGAGGAGATGCTCCTGGGTCCCCGGGAGAGACCAAAGGGGTGGAGCTAAACAACCATTTGTTGCTTAACAAGGACAAAAGACACATTTTAAAAAGACTGATAACTTACTATGTAAAATTGTGCGAAATGTAGAAATAACAGCATTGTTAATGTAATTGCTGGATGCACGGGTGAAAAGGCACCAGAACTCTGACATGTTCTGGGAAGAAACGGCAGAAAAAGTGATATTACACAAAATGTATTTTTGATAGAAGTATGAAACTTTATACACGTATGCCCATGTTCAACACGCACATTTGTAGAAATTTGCTCCTAAAATGGACATTGTGTTCCGGATGAAAATGGCAAAATTCTGGGAAAAGCAGGCAAGATCCTACAGCGACAGGGCTTGGAGGAGTATCTGCTACACAAAATATGTAATCTGTATATATGGTTGTTATAGAGGTTGCACATGTGGAAATATGTATTGTACTAAAAGAATATTTTGTGTTCAAGAGGCTTGGGGTGGACTATAGGCCTCAAACCCACACCATAAAAATGACACAATGTTTTTCTCCACCTATCAAGGCAGAGAGGAGACCTTGACCAATCCCTGTCAAAGGGGCGAGCTTAGGCTAAACCAGCAAACACATCCCTTTATCATAAACATAAATAAAGAGAGCAGAGGGCAGAAAAGGACAGACAGATTCACCCACTATCCGAATGCTGGCTGAGCACCCTTCCGCAGGATTATCCATCTAACTTCCTCCAGACTCCAGAAACTTGGCAAAGCAGAAAGGCCCATTGCATATCTGAACCATTTCCAGCTAGGCCTTAAATTTCCAGAACCAGAACCAACCCCAGAAACCTAAGGGGAGTGTCAAAATACAGCCAGGCTGCGCTGTACTGCTTGCCTGCTGAAAACAATTATCATCAGAACCAAAAGATCCAATCCAGTCTTGTGCAGTGCTGTAACCAGAACCATTACAGATCCGATCCAGTCCTGTGCCGTGCTGTGAACAGACCCAGTCCAATCCGGTGTGCCCAGCTCTCCATCCCAGAACCAGATTCCCTTCCCTGACCAGAAATCTTGGCGGACCAGAATTTTGACGGTGCCATTTAAAAACATATCTAGTGAGTATCTATAGATAGAACTGTCTCATTAGCATATGTACTGTCCATAGCCAATCCCTATCTTAAACCCATCCTATCTTGTCTTCAGAACCCGAGATTGTTAGGAGTATTTTTGAATTCTCAGAAATTTTCTTGCACTGAGTTTCTCTCATTTGTTTTCTAAAAGCATAAGTCATTAGTGTTGTGAGTAGCTAAAGTGAATCCCAGAAGGGAATTGAGTATCCACCGTGTGAAGGGTTCCCAGGCCAGGAACTGTGGAGATTCATGTGTGGGATTCTCTTTTTCTATAGTCATAATCTAGTGTAAGAAATCCCTTTTATCTTTTAAAAGTGCATTCCTGTTTCCCATTCTTGCGCCTATCTTGAAAAAAAAAGACCTCCACTAAAATGTCCATAACACTCAATTTTTGTGCTAGAAACAAAATGTCAACGTCTGATTGTAGCTAACATCCACAGCTTTAATTTGCATTCCAAATCCATATAGTTCTCCCGTAATCGCGATTATCGCGCACTGAAAAGTTTGCCGCGAATTTCGTTTTAGGGAAATTCTGACACGTGTAAAACAGCTTTTGATTGCTTCCGACCTTAATTTTAAGATTTCACATTGTTTCTTAGTCTCAAATCATTGCTAGTCTTTGTGTGCAACTATCCAAAGTGGCTCCCATAAGAATGTAAACAATTTCAGCAATTTAAACCATATTTAGTGTTTTCATCCAATCCATTCTCAAGATCAGTTTAAAGCAATTCTGACCGCTTGCCAATCAATTCTGTTTTTCTCTTGTGTTGCTGGGGGAAATTGGGATTGATATTTGTGTGAATTCTCCCATTCCTGCTCTCTCCTCTTATCTCTTTACATTGCATATTCGGGGGTTGAGGGGTGTGCAGGGGAACTAGTAACCACACTGCTATTTGGTCTGAACATACACACAAGTATTATTTCTGTGCTGAATTGTTTTTCTCACTATTACTCCTTGTGTTATAAAAGGATTATTTAGTGTTACATCACCCCATTGGTGATCATTGGGTACCCATTAAAACAGTGTGATCGAATTGTAACTACATAAATAAATATTTTAACTTTGCAAACCAGCCTGATTCCTGGTTCAGTGTGACCGGGGGGGTTCCAGGAGAGGGGCGTGATATGAGTGGTACATCATTCAGAATAAAATAACTTTTAGACAACAATAAATAAGGATTTCAGTTGTGTATTACACGCTAGGCGTTGACTTAGGTGTGTGCCGGATTGAAATCACGTACAGATTGGGGGCTTGTCACGAGATTCTGAATTAGACATACCACTTGTGACAGTCTAACACAGCGTGCAAACTGACGGGGTACATACACCTTGTCGGGCTACCACACTGTGCTACACTGTAAAAACACCCTTCAATAGAAACACTCAAAGGAGTTGGGCCTGTTTTGCAAAGGTAAAAGTAACCCTGAGATAAGTCGGAAGGGTATTAATATTTCCGTAATGGCGACCCCAGTGGCAAATAATATGGCAAAAGAACACCTACTGCACAAATTGTTTGTCAGGGGTGAATGGGCTGAGCAGGATCAGAATGTTTGGCCGCAGGAAATCAAACAACAAATCACTGCCATAGAATTAAGATACATGGCAGGACCAGGGTCCATTACACTAGGCACTTGGTAAACTGTATATGGCACCAAGGGTAAAAGAAGAGCAATGTAAAATTGCCAAAATAGCGGCGTACCTGTACCTCCATATTGGACTAATACAGGAAAAATATGCCGAAAAACTAGATCTGGAAAAGTACAATCCCTAGAGAAGACCCAAACTGATCTGGACCCTGCAGAGAAAAGCCTACAAAAGAGCCAAGAGTAAGAGAGTGAAACCAGACAATACCTGAGAACAGTAAAAGATCTGGATCTCCTGCAGCAAGAGAGGATAGAGCAAGACACCAAATTACTGACACTGCAAAAAGTGTGCCAGGAAAGACTGGACTCTCTACAACAGAGCCAACAAAAGCTGGAACAACAATTTACATTTAACAGAGCATGCGCAGAACAGATGGTCACTTTAGAGAACCGCATAGACAAATTAAAAGAAGAAAATGATAAATTAATTCTCAAAGACCTTGAATCCCAAACAGAATTTGATGAAGAGCGCCAGAAAGTTGGTGCATTCAAAAAACAAAAGGGACGACCTGGCTGCACAGAGTGGTACTCTAATTCAGGAAAGGGACGCCTTAGGCCAGGAAGTCAACTATTTAAAAACCAAGGCTTGTTTTATCTTTAGGAAACGCACTGACCTGCACCCTGAACGCTGACTGGCTTGCCAACTCCATCCTACGGCACTGCGAGCGTGTGCAGCTCTTGCCGTTACTCCACCTGCTTCCTGGAGGAGGCGGTACTTTGTCCGTGTCACGTGACGGATCACGTGACTGAGCTAGTATTTTACCAGCCGTGAGGCACCCTTGCAGCGTTAAGCCCGTCGGGGAAAAGGGCGTCGGCTGTTGTGCGACTGTTTGGCGGCGATGGTGCAAGGCAGCTGAAATTAAAATAGAACCCGCTGCAGACAATCCTCACAAAGTAAATAGGGATTAGGCAAGCCTTGACAGTGAAGACTGCGGGCATATAGCCTTTGATCCATTGCAAGAAACAACGGTCTGATAGACAAATCCAGACAACGGCCCTGTGAGTGGTACCTAAGGAAACAACCACCGAATGGCTCGGACAATAAAGCGTGGGAAAATCGCCGATTTAACTCCACCGCACATGAATCTTAGAGGAACATCAATGGAGACGCCAGAAACACAACACGCAACAACCAAATCAGGCGGCATTAACAGAAATACCACCCTCAGGGAATGCAATACAGAAGACCCACCCACCAATATGGAAAGTGACATCAAAAAGTGTGGAGAAACAGAAGGAAATCTAACAGCTGATATACCCAATGAAAATGAGGGAAATACCAGCGATCCTTCAGCTCCAAACATGAAAGAAGACACAAAAGAGATCCCCCTTATCTAAAGAGTCACTAAACACACTTGAACTAAACGTGAAGCCTGCTACAGGCAACTTGACATCTGAGAAAATAGAGGCCATAAAGGTAGAACAAAAAAACAGAACTACCACCAGTCCAAAAGACAAAACTAAAATAACTCTGGAGGATGAGACAAAGGGTAATGAGAAGTCTCCTAATCCACCGGCACCACAAGAAGGAAAAGAAGATAAAGAAAGAAAACTCATAACCCAGCAGGAAAAAGCTGCCAAAGCACAAAAGAAATGGCAGGCCCTGTATGAAAGCCGCAGACACTCGCAACAACTTGATCCAAAGAAAAATGAGAAAACACATCCTAAAGCTGCAAGACTATCACTTGATATAACAGAAATTGAAAACCTAATGATGAACCATGAAAGAAGAAAAGTCGTCTTCGGTACCTCATCTTCACTGACAAAGAAAACAGACTCAGGCCCATGGACACAAAAGCCACAAAAAGGGAAAATACCAACGCCAAAAAAACAAGAATTCTATAACAGAGACAAAAGTCCACAAAACACAAACAATACGAATATAGAAGGTGAAGAAATACAAAATCCAAACCTAGAAATACCAGATAAATGCAGCTGTGACCATCACTCTGACCACGAGCTAGCCTCAATACCAACTTCAATGCTAGACTTACAAAATATGCTGATAACAACTACAACACAATCTTTATTACCGTACATGAAGCTACAAGAGGCACTAGTAGACTCAATAAAAGATCAAACAACACTCATGCCCTTGATACATTCTAAACAAAGCTATCTAGAGCAACGCATGAATAAAATACTGGAGCGACTAGACATCGAAGCACAAAATAGCCACCTATGGCAAAGCAGGCTATTTGATATCGCCCGTAGCGACAGAGCTGAAAAAAACAGACCTGACTCACGCGCTAATTAAAATGATGACAGAAGCTAACCAAGCGAAATCAAAGCAGATGTCTTATCCAAAACACCAAAGTCCAAGTAACAAGAAAACACAGCAAGAAGGTACAGATAACAGTGAACCCTCATATTTACAACCACACAGATATAGACAAAGGAAAAGAGATTAACAAACCAATTGATGACAAGAGACTTATTCCCCATTCAAAAGAGAAGAACCAGTTACTTTCTTACCTGGTAATGTTCTTTCGATGGGATGGTCCGACGACGTATTCCATATCTATGACATGTAATCACCACAGCTGTGCTGCTTCGGAAACTTTTTTCGGCGTCTGCGTCCTGCGTCGATGACGTCGATGCGCCGTCGTCGAGGACCTCCTCCGACGTCATCCGATGTGATAAGTAGGACGCACGA
This sequence comes from Ambystoma mexicanum, assembly GCF_040938575.1. Taxonomy (NCBI): domain Eukaryota; kingdom Metazoa; phylum Chordata; class Amphibia; order Caudata; family Ambystomatidae; genus Ambystoma; species Ambystoma mexicanum. Next base: position 876,834,754 of record NC_090936.1, read on the forward strand.
CGCCCGTAGCCTCAGTTGTAGTTTTTTTCCCCCAGAACGTGTGACATTAGTCAACTGCCAGTCAGACACAAAGCCTTGCGGAACGTAACTGCAATCGCAAAAGAAATTCTGCAGCGGGGAAGGCAGGGCGGGAGCGATATGGAATACGTCGTCGGACCATCCCATCGAAAGAACGTTACCAGGTAAGAAAGTAACTTGTTCTTCGAGGGGATTGGGTCCTCCGACGTATTCCATATCTATGACAGACTCCCAAAGCAGTACCAGAGCAAGGAGGAGGGAAAGAATTTAGAATCAAAATTTAAAATAGCCAATCAAATAGCAGAACAAAGGACCACCTTGCCAAAGGCCAGATCCTGTGCTCGGATGGAATCAAGGGAATAGTGACGTACAAATGTATGTACTGAAGCCCAGGTGGCTGCATCACAGATGTTGCGAATAGGAACACCCCTCTGCAGGGCAGTAGACGCAGCCATACCCCTGGTAGAATCGGCCCGCAAGCCAGCCGGTGGGTCCTTACCCGCCAAGCGGTAGCACTCCGAGATGGCCAAAATAATCCAGCGAGACAAAGTCTGTTTCGTCACAGCTTGCCCTAAACGCTTTCCAGAGTAACCAATAAAGAGTTGATCGTCCACTCTGACCCGGGACATGCATGAAACATAAAAGCTTAAAGCTCTCCTAGGATCAAGCCTATGGAGCCTCTCCTCTTCCTTACCAGGATGCGGAGGAGGATAGAATGCCGGAAGAACAACCTTCTGGGCCAAATGAAATTCCGTCACTACCTTCGGAAGAAAAGAAGGACGAACTCTAAGGACAACCCTGTCCTTGTGAAATACAGTGAAGGGTGGCTTAACTGAAAGTGCCTGTAACTCACTCACTCTGCGAGCGGAAGTAACCGCAACTAAAAACACAGTTTTCAGAGTTAACAGCCTCAAAGGGCAAGAATATAAAGGCTCAAACGGAGCACCCATAAGAAACTTAAGAACAAGGTTTAAATCCCAACCGGGCACCAGGAAAGGTGACGGAGGGAACACATTAGTGAGCCCTTTCAGAAACTGTGAAATCAAAGGGATTTTAAAGTAAGAACACACTTCAGACGAGCGCTTAAAGATGGACAGCGCCGCCAGGTAACCTTTAACGGTACCCACTTGCAAGCCCCTGTGGGCCAAAGAAAGTAAAAAGGACAGAACCATGGGGATGTCACATGCAAAAGGATCCACATTCTGAACTCTGCACCAGTCGCAGAACTTACGCCAACGGCAACGGTACAGAGACTTTGTTGCTGGCCTTCGGGCCGAATGCAACACCTCCATCACGTCTTCAGGGAGGTCCCAATCCATATACCTCAACCTTTCAGAAGCCAAGCGTGAAGGTTGAGGGATCTGACCTCTGGATGGAGAACCTGACCCCCCTCCCGTGAGAGCAGATCGTCTCGGTAGGGAAGACGACGCGGAGGGCAGATGGACAAGTCGAGAAGGTCCGGGTACCACGTCCTCCGAGCCCACGCCGGAGCAATGAGGATCATCCGGGAACCGAACTTCCGTAACCTCCGCAGCACTTGCGGGATGACGGGGACTGGAGGAAAAGCGTACAGCAGCGGGAACGACCACTCCACCACAAACGCGTCTCCCAAGGCTCTTTTTGGAGGAAATTCCCGCGAGCAAAACCTTTCGCACTTCCGGTTGACACTGGAGGCGAAGAGATCCACTTGAGGGGTCCCCCAAAGGGCGAAGATCTCCAGGAGAATCTCCTGAGCCAACTCCCACTCGTGAGAGTTCGTGCTCTGCCTGCTCAGAGCGTCCGGCGTCACGTTTTCGTCTCCGGCCAGATGAACTGCCGAGATCGAAACTTCCGGCTGGATGGCCCAGAACTCGAGCTGCATCGCCTCCCTGCACAGAGGAAGTGACCCTGCCCCCCCCTTTTTGTTGAGGTAGTGCATGGCCACAGTGTTGTCCGTCAGGATCAGGACACTCTTTCCTCGCACAGTCGGCAGAAAAGCCTTCAGGGCTAGCCTGATGGACCTCAGCTCCAACAGATTGATATGGAGTCTGCACTCCGACAGAGACCAACGACCGCTGACTGTCAGCCCGTTGGCATGAGCTCCCCAACCCGTGAGGGATGCATCCGTCACGATCGTCACCTCCGGCCAGGGAAGCCAAAAAGGAGCCCCCTTCATCAAGTTGCCTTCGACGGCCCACCACAGAAGGTCCCGGGCGACCGAGGGCGGCACCTGAACCGGGTCCGACATCCTGCCGGAGGACTGCGACCATTGCGTCTTGAGCGCCCACTGCAAAGATCTCATCCGCAGGCGAGCCGCTGGCACCAGAAGAATGCTGGAATCCATGAGGCCGAGCAGCCTCAAGAACTCGAACGCTGGGAGCGTCTGGGCATGCTGAAACTTGTGCACCATCTGCTGAATGTGGAGAGCCCTCACCTGGGGAGGAAAACACTGCCCCAGGGAAGTGTCGAGCACTGCTCCGATGTACTGGAGCCGCTGTGTTGGCGTCAAATGGGACTTCTTTAAATTGAGGGAGAAGCCCAGCCTGTGAAGGGAGTGGCAGGTGACGGACAGATGATCCAGGACTTGCTCGGGAGAGCTCCCCCTGATCAACCAGTAGTCCAGGTAGGGGTAGACGTGAATCCCCCCTTGCCTGAGATGCGCTGCCACCACCACCATGAGCTTGGTGAAAACCCTCGGGGCGGAGGTCAATCCGAACGGCAGGACCCGAAACTGAAAGTGCGAGTCGCCAACCGCGAACCTCAGGTACTTCTTGTGCCTGGGATGGATCGGCACATGGAAGTAAGCATCCTTGAGGTCGAGTGACACCAACCAGTCCTGAAGCTGAAGGGCCTGGAGGACTTGAGAGAGAGTAACCATCTTGAACGTGTCCTTCCTGAGGAGTTTGTTCAAACCGCGCAATCCATCATGGGTCTCAATCCCCCGTCTTTCTTCGAAATCAAAAAATAAGGGGAATACCATCCCATGTTCCTCTCCGCTACAGGCACCAGTTCTATGGCGCCTTTCTCCAGCAGGGCTTGAATTTCCTGCGCAAGGAGCGGATCCGGACTCTGCAAAGAGAGGTTCCCCGGTGGATTGTCGCGAGGCCTGTGCCGAAAGGGAAGACAGTAGCCGTGGGTTATGATCTCCAGAACCCACACATCTGAAGTAACGGCTTGCCACTCTACAAGATGCTGCGCCAGCCTTCCCCCAACCGGCGAACCATGGGACATGGCCTCATGACTGAGTGGGAGCGGCCGCGGCGTTACCTGAGGGCAAAGAGGCAACTGCCCGAGCGGCCTTGGCACCACGGGTACCCTGTCGTCCACCTCTGGTACCCCTGCTGTGGCCTCTTTGACTGCCAGCTCCTCTCGCTTTACTGAAGGACGAGTAATAGCGAAAGGAACCACCCCTCCACTGCTGTCCCCTAGGACGAAAAAAGGCGGAGGTTGGTGAACTGCAGCGCCCAACGACTTCGCTGCAGCTTTCGAGGTCTGCAACCTCTCAAGGCTCTCGTCAGCCTTGCTGCCAAAAAGGTGTTCACCGTCAAAGGGCATGTTGAGGAGCCGAGACTGCACATCAGGAGCAAACCCCGACTTCCGCAACCACGCAAACCTGCGTATCATGGTGCTCGCCGCCATGGACCTACTGACGCATTCAGCTAAGTCCAAACCCGACTGAACGGACTCACACATGGCATCCTTACCATCCTGGACCATAGCAAGGAAACCATCCCGTTCGTCCCCTTCGGGAATATGTTCAGCCGCTAACGCAACACAGTTCCACAGAGTGTGTGTGAAACGAGACAAGGCACAAATGGAGTTGGCCGCCTGAAGCGCCATACCACCAGAAGAAAACACTTTCTTCGCCCAGCCATCAAAACGTTTGTCGTCCCTATCAGGAGGGATGGTAGGGTACGACGCCTGCTTTGCCGGGGCCGTGGCCGCCTGCACCACCAAACTCTCCGGAGTAGGGTGCCTGGTCAAGTAGCAGGGGTCGCTACTGGCTGGACGGTATTTTCGCGACAAGGATCTGCCCACCGCCGGGAGACTCTCCGGAGCAGTCGAAGCCGCCGCCACCCTTCTCTGTAAAGCCATATGGAACGGCAGTACCGGATCAGTTGGGGGACCAACATCAAGGATGTCCGTCAGAACATCCTGCACAAACTCCCCTGGGGGAGCAGACCATCCCAAGTACTCAGAAACCCTAGCCATAAGGCGCCGGTACGAGGAATCGGCATGAGAGCCAGGCTCAGGCCTACAAAACTCCACCTCCGGAGAGGTGTCCAGTCCACTGGTATCATGCAGTGACTGTCTCAAATCGTCAAACTGACTATGGCCCGAGACAATTTCATCTGGAACGTGACTAGGAACCAGGCCATCAGAATCCTCATCCGCCTCTGAAATATAGTCCAGGTGGCGAAAAGAAGGCACCCGAGAGTGCTTGCTCTTAATCATAGCCTTCCTAGGGGGTTCTCCCGTGCCACGGGGTACCTCCGACACGAAAGGCGTCGAGCGAATCGACGCCGGCGGCGAGAGGACCGGCATCAGTGCCGAGAGGATTGGCATCGAGGAAGTCGACGTCAGATGCAGCGCCTCCAGCAACGGCGGCGTCGACACAGCCCTCGAAGCCGGAGCCCCGAGCGTGTTCCTCGACGACCTGAGCGTCGACGGCTTCGACGACTTCCTCGGAGCCGGAGCCTCGAGAAAGCCTGTCGACGCCCTCGACGCCTCAGACGTCGGTGTCTTCCTCGAAGACCTCACAGGTGCACGCGGTCTCGAACGCGTCGAGGACCGGGACCTGGAACGGGTGCGTCGAGGACCGGGACCTGGAATGGGTGCGTCGAGAACGAGTCTCCTTGTCCGAACGGGACCTCTCCCGTGACTCGTGCCGACCACTCTTGCGAGCGGTGTCTCTCGACCTCTCACGACCGACCCCACTCGGGGGCGAGGACGGCATAGTACCCTGCGACTCAAGAATCGCCAGCATTTTCTTCCCGAAGGAAGCCCATTCCTCCGGCGTCGCACGGCCGGTGGGGTAAGCAACGTGCCGGGCAGAGTCCTCCGAAGAGGTCCTGGAAGACGACCGGTGTCGGCGCTTTCGAGAATGCCTCGAAGAGGCTGAGGAGTGGCGAGACCGACTCCTAGAAGGAGACCCACGAGACTTCCGACGATGACGTGGAGAGTCACCCCTCGAATCATCCGTCGAAAACCCCGCAGACTTCGACTTCCCGGGCTTGGACACCCGACCTACCGACAACTTCTTCTTACGTTCATGTAAGGCTTTGGACGTGAGCGACTGGCAGTCGATACAGTCATCCGTGTCGTGGGCCTCCCCGAGGCACCAGAGGCAGGCATCGTGCGAGTCCGTCACCGACATCTTGGACCCACACTCCCCGCACTTCTTGAAACCCGGACGCGGGGTCGAAGACGAAGTAGAAGACATCTTCACACGAAGGATTTTCACAAAACGAACAGGTTCGAAGAACCGAGAAGAACAGAACTCTAAAGAGTCGAGGCGGGAACCGAGAAACACGAAGCAACACGTTCGCGGAAAAAACGGAACTGAGGCTACGGGCGTCGTGCGTCCTACTTATCACATCGGATGACGTCGGACGAGGTCCTCGACGATGGCGCATCGACGCAGAAAAAAGTTTCCGAAGCAGCACAGCTTTGGTGATTACATGTCATAGATATGGAATACGTCGGAGGACCCAATCCCCTCGAAAGTGACGTATGAAATAGTCTCCAAAGGAAACAAGATACAATCCAACAGAGAGCAAGACAAAAAAGGAACAATATCCAACAAAAAAAAAGCAAAGAGGCTCACGAGCATTCTTAAGAAACCTAACAAATCCTCCAAAAGAAATACATCCCAAAATGAAAAAAGCAATACAATAGAACAAACAAAATAACCTTGAACCCAAAGAGAAAACGAAAAGCCCAGACCACAATGAAGTAGACACAGAAATAGATGAACTAATCAACCTATCAATCTACACGGAGGAGGAATCTGATCAATCTGAAGAAGCTCAAATCGAAATGGCAGAGGCATCATTGATTACGGTAGATGAATACGAAGGTGAGAAGCCAGAAGAAGACCAAAACCACGATGTATCAGGATACGAATTGACACTCGACGAAATATCAAAAATAGAATGGGAAGACGACAATGAAACAACATCGGATGCGAATAACCCAAAAGGGAGCCCCAAAGCTACAACGATGATGATAAAACAACAGATGGACAAACAGAAATAAAACTACCAATTTTTGTGCTTCCACAAAAACGGCAGATGGAAATAAAAGACAAGAAAATAAAATTATCAAGAATAACAAAAAATGATAACCTAATCATGAACCGCTCAAACGTATTAAGATTGATACAAGCCATTCCCAACATGAAAGAAATAACAAAAGACATAAGAACAGTTGAATTCTGTAATGAAATAACAACGGACCAAGTGCAGATTACTTTCGACTCTGAAATAACGATGAACAAAATGATAGACAACAAAAATATCTGCAAGCAGATAGGCTTCGAAGTGACCCTGATCGAAGAAATACAAAACATAGAGAGGAGAAACAAACAAAAAACAGTAAGCTGGAGTCAGCCTGAAATAAACCAAAGCAAATGCGAACTGGATGACGTCTATGAGAACACATCTCCAGAACACATGAGAGAATGTGACATGTATGAGAATAGAGCAAAGACAACAAAGATTATCAAAGCCGTCATGATCTTTATAGAAAATACGGAATATGGAGGCAACAAGAGAATTCACCCGTAAATACAGAAGAAAGACACAACCAAAGAAGATAGCTAAAGGAAGAAAGTCTACATCCAACCAGGATCTGCTCATGGAACACGCGGGGACACAGCCATTTATTCAATACAACAAATCCAAATCTCATAATGGCTGACATAATCTGCATCCAAGAATCATGAATGACGCAACAAACAATAGCAGATGGTTATACCATACTAATGAATCCTGCAATCCAAAAGCAAAAAGGAAGACCGTATGCCGGACTCTTAACTTTAATCAAAAATGGCCAAAACATCGACATACTAGAACACGAAAACTTAAACCCATGGACTCAAATCACAATACTCAAGCATGCAACAGACAATAAAAAGAAAGATTCTACAGCCAAGGATCACAAGGAGGAACGTTTATGGGCCCTAATTAACCTATATTGGAATCCAGCAGCAATAACGGATGAGAAATTTATAGACACAGTAACATCAGCAATAGATAATACTAAAGGAAAATACAATGAGATAGAATTTATATTATGCGGCGATTTAAACATCCATATATTCAATGCAAAAGGAGAAGAAGTAGAAAAATCTAACTTGTCATCCCGATATAAATGCTGGACCAAAGAATTACAATGCAGGAATATCAGAAGATCTGATAGTATCGACACAACTACTGGAAGGCAAAAGGAAACTTGGGCAAGAGGCAAATCCACCGCTATAATTGATTACATATACATGACGGAAAATATATATAAATATTTGCAGGAATCCAGAAACATTAAAACGAAAGAAAGTGATCATCACATATTGGAAAGAACGTTGAACACTGGAAAAACGGTGAGTGACAAAGCAGACAACAAAAATTGAAATAAACATCAGCAACAAAAGATTAAGAATCGGGGGGAAAAGAATGGAAGAATTGCCAAAAATAATGAATAAATCAACACTAGATGAATGAGAAAAAAATCAACTACGGATGGCTACTGTCACCATACAGATGCAATAACATGCAAAATGGAAAGCCAACAACAAAGAACCAGATCCATGCATACAATAACAATATAATAAGCAAGAAAAGAGAATTGAGATAAAAATAAAACTACTAATGAAACAAAATTCACCTGACAATTACAAGGAAATCAAAATAGCAAAACAACACTACAGTAATTGGCTAAAGAACAACAAAGCTATGATATTACAAGAGGATGCAGAGAAGATGCTGCTGACACTAAAGAACAGAAATACAAAACAACTATGGGCGTTACTACACAATAAAACCCACACACAAAATAGCATGGTAACTGACGTCCCAGAAGCAAGCTGGACGGAATATTTCACAGAGCTTTATGGGTGCAAACAGACAACGAAAGAAACAAACAATATACAGCAATACATTTGGCAATGAGAATAGGGCCATGAAGATCTAAAAAAGGCGATTATTACCCTAAACACTTCCAGAGCCCCAAGCCCGGACGGTCTGTCCAACACGATAATCAAGCAGAATGCAGCAGTGTGGACAGAAATATGCGAAAGCATCTTCCAAATGATACAAAACTTAAAAATGATTCCAAGCACATGGAAACAAGCCACCAACATACCCATATTTAAGCAGGGTGATACAAAAGACTCCCGAAACTATCGACCTCTGGCGCTCCTAGACCCGTTGGGCAAAATTTTTGCAAAAATACTGCTAGAAAAACTAGACAGATGGGCAAAAAAAGAAAAGAAATATGCTACAAGACAAGCTGGTTTCATCAAAACACTGGGTACCAACATCAACCTATTTTTACTAAACATATTGAAGCATGAAGCCATAAGAAATAAAATCCAAATCTACGCCGCCTTAGTCGACTTACGGTTAGCATTTGACTCTGTTAACAGAGACATTCTATGGGCTAAATTGACCGAATGGAAATGCCCAACTGACATCATCGAACCGATCAAACTCTTATACGCGGACACCAGCGTTAGAGTTAGATTATCGAAAGAAGGGGCACTCACGGATCAAATTAGAACATGGAATGGACTAAAACAAGGATGCCCATTGGCAGCCACTTTATTTGATCTCTATATGGCAGACCTTGAACGAAACATCTACACACCTCAAACGAACCCACCAAAAATCAACAACACAGCGATACCTTGCATTATATACGCTGACGACATAGTACTCCTGGCCAAAACTCTGAGAGGATTACAGATTGCACTTGAAAAATTAGAAATATACATGACAAAGAACAAACTGAAAATAAATACGAAAAAAACATCAATCGCCAGCTCGTCCCCTTTTATATAGACAAGGAAAAAATGGAAACAGTAAAAACCATAAAATATCTTGGAATATGGATATCCCAATCAACAGAAGAAGAATGGGCTGTACACCTCAAAGAAAAAACCTTGTCCCTAGACCGACAAGCCGAAATCATTCACCGAAAGTATGGAAAATTCTCTATGACCCCAGTAGCTACATTTTACAAACAAAAATTCACGCCCATCCTAACATATGGAGCGGAATCCATGATAAACCTCAACAACAACATCTGGGATAAACTAAAAGGGAGCTTCTGGAAAAAAGTGTTAAATTTACCAGCTTCACTACCAACCATACAAATCCAAGCTGAACTCGCACTTCAATCGCTTGAATCCATTGTCTTATGGAAACAACTTGATTTATACAGGAAAATAATTACGAAAACTAACACCCCACCTTTAGAAATATTTAGATCAGAGAACAGCCGTAACAGAGATCATGTTTTAGAAAAATGGAAAACAGCCACAGAAGTGAAAAGAGAAGAGCAAGAAATATCCATGGAAATGCTAATAGAGAGACCACAAAAAGCGAAAACAAAACTAAAAGAGAACGACTGGATGAAAACCAACCGAGAGAAAAACAAATACTGGCACAATATACAAATTCCATCTGACAATAGAAGGCTCAATCAACTTCCTGCATACTTACAAATGTTTCCATCGTCAAAAATAAGAGATACATTTATGAGACTGCGGCTAAACATCCTCCCGACCCGAGAAATAATGGCAGCCAGGAAACAAATACCAAAATGCAAACAATACTGCCGATTTTGCAAGAACCCCCAGATGACCGAGAGCCTACATCATATAATCATGATATGCCCGGCATTGAATGAAAAATGACAACAATCGAGAGAATGGTTCATGAACACACAAACTGCCCTAACACCTGAAGATCGTTGGGCGAGAATGCTTTCTGGAAACTAAAATAAATTAGTATTCGCCCTAACATCATTCTGGAACAACATTATGAATAATAAATGAACAGGGTAAAATATAAACACGAGGGATCAAAACAGGAAGCAAGAATAAGGACAAAACTTCAATAGCGTACACAATGCAAATTGAGCAAAAACAACAAGGAAAGCTAGATGAAAGGTTTAAGTGCAAACCAAACATTTTTTAATTTTTTTTAAAAAAAACAACAAGGTGGAAGAAAATCACCTGGCCCTTAAGGGACTGGGTGAACTCTAAATGGACTATGAAAAACTGTTAGAGCACACCGGGAGGGTGGAAGATGCTCTGGCAAAGAATGACCAGGCCAGTAAGGACAGCAAAAATTGTCCCAATACTCCCAAATCAGACAGGAAGCACAGAGAGACAATGAGGCTCTCTGTGAGAAAAATGACAGGCTCCATAGACAGGTAGCCATGCAGGAACAATTAATAGAGACCATTAAGGCCTTAATAGAAGAACAAAAGGGTCAGATTCTTGCATGCCATCTGGGAGTAGGGGCTGAGAGAGATGAGGTCAGATGGGATAGGGAAACCCCCGAGCATAACCTCAGGAACTCTGGCACCAGAGAATTCAATCTCTTCAATTCCATGGACTCTGCCACCCCCATGTCCACAGGCTCAAATGAACCAAGGGCCACAGGGATAGTAGACTTCAACCCAATGGGGAATATGGGGCTAATAGGTCAGTGCCTCCCAGAAATTGATGGGCGGGCCTCTATGTACAGGTTCCCAAGTGATAGGGCCATCTTCTCTGATCAGGGAGACTGCAGTGAGGGGAGAATCAGAGAATCATACTCAAAACCTCTTCCCAGCTAGGACAGTGGGGGGGGGGGGGGGGGGGTACTCAACCAATCCGGGGAGCAAGGAAGAGTCAGAAGACTCTTCTGAGTGCCACCGGACCCAAGGAACTAGGCCCCCACATTCTTCCAGCCATTCCCAAGCTCGCAGAATCCGGGAGAGTCTAAAGGACCAGACAGCCACCTCTGGTAGCAGTGCCTCCGAGTCAGAGGATGAGTGGACCACGGTGACCCGAACTAAAAAGGCCAACAAAGTCAAGAGGGCTTTACTCAAGGATCCCCTGAAACTAATAAAAGCTATTAGGAGCGTCATCACGCCCTACCACAAAAATGCTAAATATTCAGTTTGGGAGCACCTTGAATTATTTGAGCAGATGATGGAAACTTTCCATCTGAAGGACAGCCAAAGCTGTATTCAGTATGTAAAGTGGACAATTTCTCCTGAGTACTCCAGCTTCTTTGCGCGGCTGGAGGATCAGAACCATTCCAGATGGTCCAACTATAGTGCGGCCATCCTGAAACATTTTTCCGTTCATAGGAACCCTCAAGAGGCTCGCAATGCAGCCTACAACTTAAAATGTGGGGAAGACCAGGCCCCACAAGAATTTGTTCAGGAATTGAAACGCGCCTTTGCGCAGACAACTAGAAGGGTGCGCACTGACAGTAAAGAATTTGTGAACACCTTCTTTCATGCTCTCCCTAAGTATATTATGACCCAGCTAATGAGGGACTTTCATGAGAAAAGATCACTAGACTGGGTCATTGAACAAGCAACGTGCATCTATGAAGTACAGAAGAAGTTGGAAAATAAAAATAGTAGCAAAAACCCCAAACAACCAACATCCCTGCTGCTGCTAAGGTGGCAGAGGTGAAGGTTACCCCCATTTTAGATCTGGAGTTTGGGGGCCTAAGAACCTTCCCGCGCAGAATCCAACCAACTCCAAACCCAGAAGGCCATTGGGCCAATCCCAAACGGGGAGCCACGGAGGTAACCCCACAAATGGGACCCCTAACTCCCCTGACTACATCAGACCACGCTACAAGGGATATAGACCCATCCTGGGCTATGTGTGGACTCCTCCAGCCCAAGGGGGGGGGGGGGGGATCCAACCAGACAGCTAACCCAGGAAACTTCCCTCCTCACTTTCGCCAGGAGGGCAGTAATCCCCCAAATGCCGGACCAAATTTCTTTACCCGGTACCCGCCAAACTTCAACACTCAAAACAACCCATCCTTCTTTCCCCACTTTTCTGAGCCCAGACAGCCCAATCCAGGAGAGGGGAGGCCAAGGGTGGAGAGGTACCCAAACTTTCCGAACCAGGGGTATTTTGCGAGAAGGGATAGTTTCCCTTCCCGGGATCAACCCAGGTTGGACCTCAGGACCCCGTACCAGCCAGAGCGGATTTCCCAACTAGAGCGCCAGGTCCAGAACATGGCACAGGATCTGGGTCGCATGATGAGGGCTCAACAGAACCCTCAGATGAGCGTGGCTGCTCAGAACTCCTCGAATCCAGGGTCTGGTGCTCCAGAACAATGACGGGGGAAGAACCCCGACAACCCACTGGTTCCCAGGGAGGAGGCACAAGAGGAAGGGGGGTGTAAATCCTTGGAGGAAGCTTCCTTCCCCACTTGCGAAAAGCCCCTGGAAACCCAGGAAGCGGAACCAAAATCTCCAGCACCCAAAAGTCTGCTACCCAAGGAGCAGAGGGTGGGTAGGAGAAATGAAGAACCTAAAAAGACCCATTTTGTGGAGGAAGTGCAAATCCTCCAGTTTGAAGAAGAGGGATCCTCAGAGGATCCTGGGAAAAGTATCTTCTCCTTCAGGGATGGGTCCCAAACGATCCAAATCCAGACTGGGTAGATGTGGGGTCCGAGTTAAAACCGCCCATCATCAGTACCCCACACAGACCGTTGCGAGTGAGGCCAGGCGGACACAGTACCTTGAAAGTGGAGAGAATCCTCCAGCGGTGGCAGTTGTTCCTGGCACTGGATGCAAGTCGCGGCGTCATCCAGAGGAAGAGAAGATCTCGACGTGGAGGAAAGCTGAAGGTTGTTGCACTGCCAGGGAAGAAACCAGCCGCGGAGTTCTCCGGTAAAAAGATACTACCCTTTTATTTGCTGTAGTGGAAAAACGTGGTATCCCGGTTGCCGGTGTGCTTGGCACTGGCAAGGCGGCCACGAGATGATCCGGGAAGGCGAAAAGGCAGGCAAACTGGTTATCCCCACCAGTCAAAGGAAGAAGACTCTTCGGGATGAAGATCTCCTCTGTCGTCGGAAGAAGTAGTGAATCGGTTCAGCAGGGCTCCACCGGTGGTGTCGTCGTTGCAGGTCGGCTCAGCTTCTCCCTCTTCTGATTCTTTGGTCCTATGGCGACGTCTCAAGTCCCAGTCCCCAAAGCCCTGCTTTTATGCAAGAAACCCCCATTCATTCAGCCCAGCTGTCAATCAAACATGCTAAGTGGTGAGCCGGCCGGCTCACCACTTGGGCCAATCACATAAGAGTGCGACTTGAGTTGCCAAGGCAACTCAGTCCAGGGTGCCTAAACCCCCTCCAACACCCCCTGTGGTACCCAGACAGAGTGGCACCACTTTTGGAGGCTTGTGTGGAGAAGCCCGCCAAAAAGTGGAACAAAGGGCTCGACTTGGGTTGGAGTCACAGAAGAGAACACAAACGCCATTTTAGAATCGAGTTCTGGCAAAAAATACCAACCGGTGAATTAATATTAATTAAATAACTAGGCGGTATGTTCGAGGCTATAGGAATTAAATAATTAAAGGTTGGTAGCCTCGAACAATGGGAAAATCCCATAGAGATATATTCAAGGTCGAATATAAAAAGTAGTATCCACTGCCACCAGCCAAAACTCGATCAGGGGGGACGGAGACTTTCCTCCTCGAATAACAGACCCCGGGGCAATCGAATTGCCCCGACCAGTACGTCCACAATATGATGGATTGTACTGGTTTCTGTTCATAATTTGGGACTAGTAAAAGCCAATGGTGACTTTACATGCCCTGGGAGACAGTAGTCAGTCCCAGGGTATGGAGTCTATGGTGGGGTGCCACTATGACACCCCTGTGTCACTGCACTGAGGGTGCTGTGTAACATATAGTAAAAACACATGAGACCCTATGGAGTAAAATACCCCATAGCCCATAAAACACATTAACAGTCAAAGGAACCCCTCAAATCGTGTCCAAGAGTGCGAGGAAAAGAGTCTCACTCCTGGCAGGAGAAAAAAACAAACTCCAGAAATCCAGCAAAGCTACTGGGGGACTAACTAGGTTAGGAAATTCAGCCTAAACAGAGATTTCTCCCTAACACCCGGCATGGGGGGAATTTACTGGTGTACTCTTCCTGCCCTTATGGTAAGGAAGATGTGACCTGTGACTTCAGGAGGGATGAGGTGATCTTTCAAGTCCACGAGGACTGCCTTCCCCACCTGAAGCCATCAGTCCAAATCAGCACTTTGACTAGGGACTTCTCCACCCAGCTGGAGGAGGCCGCTGAGATAGCCAAACCAGAAGTCTTTCCAGACTTCAGGCAGATGGTTGAAGAGAGAGTCAACCTAGCTGATGCCTGTGAGACTCTGGAGCAAAAGCTAAAATTGAAACAAGTTGTCTTAGATTTTCAAGATCTCTTTGCGATGGACTCATATGACTGTGGTCGCACCGGCATCCACACAACAATTCCCACGGACCCTGGCATGACTCCAGTGTTTTTGAGGCAATATCGTTCGTCTCTCGCATCAATGAAGTCCCTTACTGAAATAATTAAGAATCTTGAGTCCCGGGGGATAATTTATCCGTCCACAGCACCTTCAATAATCCGGTGCTGGGGATTTTTAAACCAAACGGCCAGTGGAGACTCTGTGCTGACCTAAGGGAGCTCAACCAACGGTTCCATACTTCCTGATGGACTCTTCCCTACATTGACCAAGGGCTCGCCCAGATCCAGGGGTCAAAGGTATTGACTGCCATTGACCCGACCAATGGGTACTGGACTGTACCTGTCAGTAGGGAGGACCAATACAAGAAGGCCTTTACCTTCGGGGGGCAGCAGTACACTTGGACCCGGACCCCCTTAGGATAAATCAACTCCGGCAATGAATTTAACATCTTTCTACATAAGGTCATGCCCGACCTGGGTGAGAGGGGTAATCTGGCCTATGTAGATGATGTTCTAGTCAAAATCTCAACTGGGGAGGAACACATAGCGGAGATCCATTATGTCCTGACATAGTTGAGGGCAGCCGGAGCAAAACTCTCCTTTCAAAAGGCACAGTGGTGCAGAACCTGTGTCAATTTCTTGTGGCATGAGAACTCCTCAGGGTCTCTGTCCCCAGGAAAAGAAAGTAGAAGCACTCCAGAAAATAAAAGACCCCACAACTCTGCGGGAACTAAGGAGCCTCCTTGGACTAACTAACTACAGCAGAAAGTTCATTGAGGACTACGCAGAGATCACAAGACCCCTGATCCATCTTTTGAAGGGGGGGTCAAGTGGGAGTGGGGTCCAGAACAAGCCAAGGCAGTAAGACAACTCAAAAGAAGCCTCTCACAAGCACCTTGCCTAGCTTACCCTGTCAAAAACAAGGAGTTCTTCTTGGAGACATGGTTCTCAAATACATGTTTGACTGCAGTATTATATCAAAAGCATGACAAGGTCAATAAAGTAATCTATGAGAGTAAGACTTTATCCTCCGTGGAGGAAAAATACGATTGTGAGAAGGCACTCCTGGCAACGGTGTGGGCATTGAAGAATTACCGCCCGTTTATCCAGGGGGAAGACATCATAGTGGAGACTCCACACCAACCCTTGCAATATCTTCAAAGTGACAGAATCCGGGGGAGAAATGTGAGTAATTCCCAAATTACTTCCTGGATTCTGTCAGTGCAAGGCTTTCCTGTGAAGGTCAGATATGGCCAAAACAAGAAGAGTCCCCTCGCGCAAGGTCTGGATGACTTGTATGATTGTGCCAGAGAAAACTGTCTGGAGGACGAAAGTCTCAAAATCAAAGACAACATGGAGGCATACCTTAATTCCCCACATAAAGTCTATGAAGAAGACCAGTGTGAGGGAATGCCCACTGTCTATGTGGATGGATGCTCCGACCATGTTAACAACGAGGAAAAAGAACTTGTGACCGGCGTAGGGAATGTATGGGTGAATGATGCCCCAGAACCCTCCGCTGGGTATAAAATCGGTCCCCGAAGTAGTCAAGCAGCAGAGCTGATGGCTGTGCATCAAGCCATCCTCACTGCTGTCCAACACCAACTCCACGAACTGGTGATAATCACCTGGTAAACTGGAAAACCAGAGGCATGCTATGTGCTAATAACAAACCACTGAAACATGGAAAATTAATCCAAAATATTGATGATCTGGTCACCTCGAATGGGATGACCATCTACAGGAAAAAGATCAAGGGACATTCTAAAGTAGAGGGACCAGACAAAACTGGAAACAACCTAGCTGATCAGCTGGCCAAAACCAGAGCCATCCAAGGGGATCTACTTGAGATCGAGTCCCTGTTGGGGGAAATCCAGGTCACTGCTATCACTAGGTCCCAGACAAATGCTCACAATGAACTCTCAACTGCACAATGGAGTAAGGAGATACCAGAGGCTGATTTGATTACGGCTCAAAAAGGGGATCCAATAATTGGTAAGTTTTATCCACACATTGAGGACCCTGAGAACTTCCCCCTGACGGATACCGATTGCATAGGGAAAGAGGACCTCAGAGTGTTGATGAAATGTCCAAAAATGTTCCGAATCCAAGACGGTTTGTTGGTAAGGAGATCCATAGCTGCCCATGATCAGTGGGTGGTCCCTACCTCATTCCGAAGCCTGATGCTAAGTCACACCCAAGGTGCGGCCACAGCCGGTCATCGGGGGTTTCATACGACACTATAAATCTTGCGAGAGGTTGCATACTGGCCACACATGGGGCAGGACCTCGACCAATACTTGAAGGGGTGTCTTGTGTGTGCACAATTTCAGCCAACATCACTCGCACACCGTGCTCCCCTCCAAAAGAGGGGGATGACACTGCCTTGGTCGGATTTCCAAGTCGATTTCATCGGGCCCTTGATTCGCTCCTCTAGAGGGAACAAGTACATTTTGACCGTAACATGCTTGTTCACTAAATGGGAGGAGTGTCTCCCGGCCCCAAATTGCAAGGCAGAAACAGCAGCTGCCCTGATGATCAACCACATCTTCTCGCGTTTCGGACTACCCCAAAGGATTGAGAGTCAGACCGAGGTAGCCACTTCACTAGCGAAGTGATGACAAAGAAGTGGGAGATACTTTGGTTCAAAAAGAAACTACACATTGCCTACCAGCTAGCCTCTAGTGGTGGAGTTGAGAGATACAACAAGACAATTGTGAGCATGTTAAAAAAAGTTTGTGGCAGATTCTGGGCCAAGTTGGGACATTCGACTACCTCTTGTCCTGATGGCCATCAGATCCCCATCCTTCTGCAACAAAAATATCTCAGTTTGAGCTAATGACTGGACGAAGGATGGTGCTTCCCCAGCATCTACTCTACAGAACCCAAGAGCAGACTTTGATAAATGCCTCCACAACTCATGAGTATATTGAGAATCTGAGAAAACACCTTCAACATGCTTTTGCCTATGCTCAGCGGAATCTAGAAAGATCTGCAGACAGTATGAAGACCCACTATGACCTTAAGACAACTAAAAAAGAATACCAAGTAGGAGACTGGGTCGACTTGTACAATTTCCAAAGGAACCAAGCCAAACAGCGCAAATTACTCCCTACTTGGCAGGGTCCTTTTGAAATTGTAGACAGAATCTCACCAGTCGCCTACAAAATCTGCTTCCCCAAGGGCAGTTTGGCAGAAGGGGAAGACAAGTGGGTCCACATCAACCAGCTGAAGAGTTGCCATCCCAGGCATACTCTGCGGCAAATAGAGGAGCCAACTGGAAACCTAGAAAATTTCAACTGTTAAAACCATTCCACCTGTTAAAATCAGTAGTAATTACAGGCGGGGAACAATGTAAAGTGTATTCAATATATGCATCTGCCCCACTACATGAACAGTAGTGGGGAAAGTTCCATAACCATGCTCTGTTCTGTCTCATAGCACTGAAACCAAGGATTATAAGTACCAAGGAGGACCACTCTGGGACCGGGAGGAAAGACCCAAGGGGCCCCCCCGAGTATCGCTCCATATTCCCATCCAGAAACGGCGAGGAGAACCTGTCGATCCAGCACTAATAGGAGAAGCAAGCAGATGACTTTCTCCACCTGGACCAAAGAAAGAACATCCCAATCTCCCGACTTCCCCTTGACGGGTGGTCAACCTCAAGTCGTGAGGGGGGGCTCCGTGGGATGATTCAACCCACTTTTTGCTCTGCCATGCGGCATCACTGTGTTCTGATGATGCCAGAAACATCAAAATGGTCGCAAAACTCTTGTGCACGCCAAAACCTCTGAAAATCGCGCTGTGCAAAGCACACAAAGAGGGCTGCCCAATCTTTTTTTTTATTTTTAAATGTTTTTATTGGCATTTATAAATATGCATATATAGAAAAAAACTGTTGGGCAACTACCTTGGGTTGTATCATCTGATGCACATATTGTGTGCCAATTAACTTGCAGAAAAGAAAAAAAAAAGTAATAACAAATAAATAAACAAAGTAACAACATTGAATGTCCCACCATTTACTAGGGCCTCGTGTTCCATGTTTCCAGGTTAGGGGCGCGGGTCCGGAGCCAGTTCTCTGCGTTTGCCCACTCAGGGTGGTGACATAGTGAAGCGCATAGGTGTGATGGGCTGCTCTATTCTGCTTGTTGTCTTCTGGGGTTCGAGGGGGACAGGTTCAGGGAGGATTATAGCTCGTTGAAAAGATCATGTTTCTCAGAAGGGCCCTCCAAGCCTCTAGCGCGTTGCTCACGTCGTCGCCTCCCCGTCTGTTCCCCTCCTCCCAGGCTCTGGTTTCAGCCGTGGTCCACCTCTCCATCTCTTTAATCCAGGGCTCATACCTGGGGCCTGCTGGGGATTTCCAGGCCATGGCAATTGTCCTCTTGGTTAACATGCAGGCCATGTCCATAAGCTTCGCCAGGTGCTTGATTTTACTTAGTCTTGGGTAGGTGCCCAATAGGCACTCCTTGGGTGTCCACTCGTATGTCTCTAGGCCAGCGTGCCTGCAGGTTTGTTCAGCGGCCTGCCAGAGTTCTGAGATTTGGGACAGGTCCAGAACATGTGGATCATGTCTACCAGGTCTGAGGAGCACCATGGACATTTTGGGTCGACTGTGTTGTTGAACGTGGATATCCTGTGTGGGGTCATGTATGTTCTGTAGAGTATGTTCAGTTGGATCAGTCTAAACCTGGCATTCCTAGATATCTCCTTTGGGTATATCAGGGCTCTCGACCATTCGCCCTCTGTGATTTCGATCCGCAGGTCTGTCTCCCATTTTTCCTTCAGCCGTGCGCTCCTTGGGTTGGGTCTGTTGTTTATTTGGGTGTACAACCTTGATGTCGGTCTCCATCCGTCACTGAGTTCATATGTTTCCCTCAGGAGGGGATGTGTCTCTGGCTCCTCGGGCCATTCAACCCAGTTCTCTTTGGCTACATGTTTCACTTTTTGGTACCAGAGGAATTGACCCGGTGGAAGTCCGTCCCTTTCTTGGAGTGATTCAAAGTCCCTGAAGAGTCCGTCGCAGAACATGTCCCCCCATGTGTAGAGGCCATGACTCTCCCATCTCCTCATTGTTGCTAGGTCGCTTGGGGTTTTGCAAACGTCCGTCAGCATGGGAATGTCGGGTGTGTATGAGTGCTGCAGTCCTACTATGGATCTCACCTTGCTCCATACCCGTCTCCCCACCTCTAGTATCCTGGGTGGGTTGGGCGGCCCCACTCGGGTGTTCCAAATTAACTCCTTGGGGTGTAGCGGTGCGGAGAATTGGGATAGAAGATTCAACTCTGCTGTAGGTTCGTCTGAAAGCCATTTTACTAGATGTGTCGATTGAGCCGCCAAGAAGTACCTCTGGAAATCCGGGAGTTGGATGCCACCCTCGGCGTGGGTGAGTGTGAGGACATTTAGTGTGAGTCTGTGCCTAGCTCGTCCCCAGAGAAAGTCTCTAATCAGGGATTCCAGCTTCCTGAAGAAGGATGGAGGAATGTAGTATGTCACGTTGGTGAAGTAGTAGAGGAACCTGGGGAGAATTATCATTTTGGATATTGCAGCTCTGCCCATCATGGAGAGCGGGAGCTTTGACCAGAATTGTATGGATCTACGCACTCCGCTCATTGCAGCCTCCGTGTTGGAATTGTGGGTGGCTATTGGTGTGTGTGTGATGTCAAGGCCTAGGTATCGAAAGGCGTCCACCTGCCAACGGATCCCGATCTCAGGGAGCTCCTCCACAGGTTTACCCCTTAGTCTTGCAAGTGGGAACGAGCATGACTTCTGCCTACTGAATCTTATCCCCGAGTATTTCGCGAAGTTATCTAAGACATCAAGTACAATCGGGGCGTTTTCCAGGGGGTCCGCAGATATAGGAGGACGTCATCTGCATATAGAGAGATAATGTTGTCCGACCCACCAATGCTAATGCCAGCGTCGAAAAATTGCTTCCTAAAGTATATTGCCACTGGTTCCAGACCTAGGATATATAGCATTGGTGAGAGCGGACATCCCTGTCTGGTACCCCTCTGGATGGGCCAGGCCCTCGATACCACGGCGCCTGTTTTTACTCTTGCTACTGGTTCGCTATAGAGGACCTTGATCCAACGGATGAAGTGTTCTCCGAGCCCGAACTCACTCAGAGTCTCAACCAGCCATTCCCAATAAATACAATCGAAGGCTTTTATGGCATCCAGTGAGAGTACTGCTAGGTCTTCCTCGCTTTCGGTCGTCTGTGCTATTATGTGTTGGAGCCTCCTGAGGTTGGCGGAGGTGTTTCGTCCCGGAACAAAACCATTCTGATCCTCATGCACCAGGGATCCGATCACCCTCGAGAGCCTCTTGGCCAATATGGTTGTTAATATTTTGCCGTCGTAGTTTAGGAGCGCCAGTGGGCGATACGAATCGCACTTGTCGGCTGGTTTGCCTGGCTTGAGCATTGGGACGATAAGGGTTTCTCTCATGGTATTGGGGAGAGTGCCCGACTCATATGCCTCTGTGTATACGGCATGTAGAACAGGGTACAAGGTCTCCTCATAGGCCTTGTAGAATTCTGGGATGAGGCCATCTGTCCCGGGGGACTTGCCTGTGGAGAGGGATCTGATCGCATCCGTGATGTCCTCAACCGTGATGGGTTCTCCCAGTTTGTCCCGTTGTTCTTGATTCAGCCTGGGTAGTCCTACTTCGGCCAGCGTGTCTTTTATATCTGCCGTGGGAATCTCGATCTTGTGAGTGTATAGGTCATTATAGAAATCCGTGAAGGTATCATTGATCTCTTGTTGTGTCCTGCGGGTCATATCGTTCCTGTCTTTGATCTCCTTGAGGGCTTGTCTCGGGTGTTCCTTTCTGCATAACCATGCGAGTATTCTGCCCGGCTTGTCTGCTTCCCTGTGGGCCTTCAGGGTGCGCACAGAGAAGTCGAACTTTGAGAGTCTTTCCCATGCCGCCCTGCAGTCTTCCCTGATCAATTTCAGTTCTGATTCCTTTTCAGTGGTCAATGGGCCGTCGCTTTCGAGTTGTTTGATTTTCTCCTCCACTGCCTCCAGTTCCTTTCTTAGTTGCCTCCTGATCCCGCCTGCTTCGGCAATTATCTCTCCCCTTGTCACTACTTTCAACGCCTCCCAGAGTGTACTCCACTTCCCGACCGAGCCCTTGTTTATCATTAAGTATTCTTCTAGCTTTTCTCCTAAGGTTTCCTGGAATGCGGGGTCGGTCAGGGCGTCTACTGGCATGCGCCACATCGGGATAGGTGGGCGAGGGCCCTTGAAGCAGAGCTGCAGCAGTAAGGGGGAGTGGTCCGATATTGATCTGCCCATGTATTCTGCCGATTCTACTTGTGGGGTTAGCTCATTGGCGATGAAGAAATAGTCTAGCCTGGTGTGGAGGTTATGGGGAGCCAAGTAGAATGAGTATGATCTGTCGAAGGGGTGGAGGTCTCTCCAAATGTCGGTTAAGTGTAGGTCTGCCACCATCCTGGAGAGGGGCCCTGGGGAAGCGCTGTTAGGTATGCATGGCGTTATTGATCTGTCTAGTTCAGCATTCATGACGGAATTGAAGTCTCCCCCCCATATGAACGTGTATTCTCTGTAGTGCAGCAATCTGGCGCATAGCTCCTTGATGTGAGAGGGTATGTTGTGTTGAGGGAAGTATGAGTTTACCATGCACAGGGGGGAGTTCTCAAGCATGCCCCACACTATTACATACCTGCCCTCTTTGTCCAGTTCTGCCCCCATTTGTTGAAACGGTGTTTCTGAACTCACCCACGTGTAGACTCCTCTTGCGTACTTTGAGAAGGATGCGCCGTTGCCCTGGCCCCCCCAGTAGTTCACCATCTTGTCTGTGGCCTCAGTGGTGAGGTGTGTTTCTTGAAGGAGGGTCAGTGATATTCTTTTTCTCTTCAGGTATGAATATATTCGGTTTCTCCGTATGTATGTTCCCATCCCTCTGACATTCCATGTGATTAACTTGAGTCTTGCTGCCATTGCATGAGTGGGTTCCTTGTTGCGGGGAGCACCTCCCCTTCCTCCTGTGTTACATGTGTCGCATCATATGATACATGTTGTTCCGCCTGTGTGGGATGGGCAGACCTAGCCTCTGGTCCGAAGTCCAGACCAGACCATCTACTGTTCATCTGAGGTGGGACAGTCGAAACAATAACAACTTGAAAAAAGTAACTATAACTAACGCACCCAGCTTCTGTCACCGGGGTGCAGTGCTCGGGGGCTCTCGCGCTGTCTGACCTAGTCCAGGTCTCTGGCGCGAGTGGTTGCGTGCAGGCAACTGGCCTGCACTGGTCATCGGCGGGTCCATGGGCGGGAGGTCAGGTGAGCCCTGCAGTCATTTAGCATTCTCACATAGTAGTTTTGCTTCAGTAGAAGTGTAGCTTCGATCTGGTTTAGGGTGCGATGCAAGGGGCATGGGTGCCCTAGCCATGTCAGTAAGCGATCAACCTTGGCTGCTTTCGTTATGTTTCTCAGATGTGGATTCTGTGGGGACCTCAGCCAGGTTGTTGTGTTCCATCCACATGGTAGCTGCTTCTGGTGACTCTAAGAATATCGCACGCCCTTTGTGGATTATTTTCAATCGTGAGGGGTATAGGAGCATGCATTTCAGGTTTAGTTTCCTCAACCTGGCCTTGATGGGGACGAAGGAATTTCTTGCTCTCTGCACCGATTGGGTATAGTCAGGGTATATGGTGATCTTTGAGTTGCCCCGCTCTATTTCTCCTCCATCTCTTGAGAATTTCAGGATCACCTCGCGGTGGCGGAAATTGAGGACCTTAGCGATGATGGGGCAGGGATAGGATCCAGGAGAAGCCCTCTTCTGAAGAGATCTGTGAGCTCTCTCTATGGCAAAACCCTGTGAGTGGTTCGATGCCCCTATTTCCTGCTGTATTAGGGATTCTACGTAGGCTGTTGGGTCCATATTCGCTGTCCCCTCCGGTACGCGCAGAATCCCAATATTATTTCGTCTGGCCCGACCTTCTGCTTCCTCGGACCTCGCCTCCAGGGAGCTCACTTTACGTTTGAGGTCTGCAACCTCTTTCTGCAGCGACGACGTCTCGTCCGAAATGTCTTTCTGGGAGGATTCAATGATGGTGACGCGCTCCGTTAAGTTGCGGGCGTCTTGCCTTATGAGTTGGATATCGGCCTTAACCGCCCCTATTTTCGTGTCGATGAATGTTCTCAGGGCTGCAATCGCCTCAAGCAGTTGGTTATGCCTGACCTCTTCCTCTGGGCCATCGTGATTTGCTGAGCTCTTCGGGGTGGGTTGGGCAGTGGGGTGAGGCTTGGCTGTTATGTAGGGGTCTAGGGTGGCGTCCTTGGCTTTGTTCCTTGTGGCGGCCATCTCTCCTTTGCCTGGTCGCGCTAGGTAATGCGGCGTGTCTGTAGCTCCCCTTGAGAGAAGTAGCGTGTGTGGACTCTCAGAGCTTGTTTCGGCCCAGTGTACGATTGTATGGTTCTGCCGTTCACCGTGATGGTCTGGACCTTAAGGCGTGGTAGCGTCTTGGGTCAGTGGCAGGAGCGGAATCAGGGACCATGGACATGCCCCTTCTGGGGTGGTGTATGCTGCGGAAGGGCCTCTGTGGGGGCTCTTGAAATGACACTGTTCAAGTGGTGTGATATATGGTTGGAGCGGTGGGGGGGCTCCTTAGCGTGGGTCCACGGGGTCCGGTTGATTAATTCGTCCTCTATGGAGTGGCCGTAATCCTTGACGGCTGTGGGCTCACTTGGCAGGGAGAGGGGATTGGCAATGGGACCAGCGCAGGCCCCAAGGGGGCTTGTCCGTGAGCGCCGCAGATGGGCTCCAATGTTCTGGTGCTGTGGGGCTGGGTGGTTGGATGGTGACCCCGGCCCCGTCGGTAAAGCAGGATCTTCTTCAGGGAGCGGATGCTCGGCTCCCCTATGCCGAGGTGACCGTCCTGGAACCCGGTATCATGATGCAGTGACGTGAGGCAGCTGGTCGACGGCCACTTGCACCGCCGATGGAGGAGGCTCCGTCCCGGGGAGCGGCTCCCCGATGTTGAGGTGGCTGTCGGATGTTGAGGTGGGTGGTCCTGGTGGGGTCCGTCACCGTGTGTTCATGCGCCGCCTTGGCGCGGAGCGGCGTCTCCCCCCAACAGGTGCACTGGGCTCTCGGGTCGTCGTTCGGGGGGGACACTCACCAGATGCGTTGGTGGGGCGCCGCCTCCCGGATGGGGGTCGGCGCCGCTCCTCGGTGCGCAGTCGGTGTGGTCCGTCTGAATCGGTCCCCAGGCACCGCCGGCTCCGTCGTCTTTGTGTGTGCCAGCCGCACAATGATCTTCCGTAGCGCGGGCCCTCAGCCATTATCTGGGGCGCTCGGGTCGTGGGGGGAGGGGCACCCTCCGGTTCCCGATGGCGTCCTTGTGGGCTCTAGCGGCCGGCCCGTGGGTTCACCCCGTGCCCCCGGGGAAGGACATCAGCAGGGGGGGACTCGAAAGCAGCCTGGGTCTGTGGTCGCTGGTTCCCGGCCCCGATATGCGCCACGGGTCCGTCAGCGCGAGGTGGCCGCCATTTTGTGCGCCTCGCACGGGTAGGAGGGGGAGCCGGGCCGGATCGCGGCAGAGGCTTCTCAGGCTCCGATTTTCGTCAGAGTAGGGTGGAAAGCGCGGTTCTTCGCCTCGGTCGTTGGTGGTTTGCAGTGTATATGGTATCTGTGGGCAGAAGCACCCAGAAAAGGATCGGACTGCTGTGGCTTAGCCGGAGCTCAGGGAGCCTGCGTCCTCACTCCTCGGACATTAGGCCACGCCCCCCCAGATGGCTGCCCAATCTACCACACATGTTGTCAGTGGTGGAACAGAGATCTCACTCCAGGAATGTGTCACTGGGCTCCACAACAAGTGAAAATGGAGTACAGAGGGAAAAGCAGTGCTCTGCTAAAGGAAACCCCAAAATCTTGCTTTAAATATTTTTTTCTTTGTTGGTGAAACTGCAGCATGTCGGCACAAAACACCCTTAAACATCCAAAATTCTTACTGGGTGCTACAATTCGCTTAGTTCAAGAAATCATTGTGAATTTACAATGTCTGGAAAAGCTGAAAGTATCAAAGAAACATTCACAGCAAAAAATTGCCTGCCTGTGGAATCTGTCAAAATCTGGGCGCAGTACCCTTGGCCGCCTGAATGACAGCTGTCAGAAGCCTGCATGATAAACTTTAAAACATATGTAAACTGAAATCACATGTTTGCAATCTAAGTGGCCTGTTACTGAGAGTAACCTATGTTGCAAGTGTTTGAGCCCATGGTTTAGAATCTGGAATAAGTGTTCTAGCTGCTAGTTTGCAATCACAAGTTTGTTTTGAGCTAAAGAAAAATCCAACAGAAGTACATTTAAATTTAAGCCTTGCAAAAAGCCACCCAAACTGGAACAGCAGCTTTCCTCACAGAGGCAAGGCTTCTCCCTCCAGCAGGAAATCACACCTATGTGATGATTATAGGGTGGGGGAAGAATTTAGTCTGCCAGGGGGGAAGACAATGGACATCGTCCAGCTCAAGGAAATGCGAGGTGTGAAGGGTCATAAATGGCCTCTGCCAAGGAACGAACAGGGAGGAGATGCTCCTGGGTCCCCGGGAGAGACCAAAGGGGTGGAGCTAAACAACCATTTGGTGCTTAACAAGGACAAAAGACATATTTTAAAAAGACTGATAACTTACTATGTAAAATTGTGCAAAATGTAGAAATAACAGCATTGTTAATGTAATTTCTGGATGCACGGGTGAAAAGGTGCCAGAACTCTCCGACATGTTCTGGGAAGAAACGGCGTAAAATGTGATATCACACAAAATGTATTTTTGATAGAAGTATGAAACTTTATACACGTATGCCCATGTTCAACGCGCACATTTGTAGAAATTTGCTCCTAAATTGGACATTGTGTTCCGGACAAAAGGGCAAAATTCTGGGAAAAGCAGACAAGATCCTACAGCGACGGGGCTTGGAGGAGTATCTGCTACACAAAATATGTAATCTGTATATATGGTTGTTATAGAGGTTGCACATGTGGAAATATGTATTGTACCAAAAGTAGTTTTTGTGTTCAAGAGGTTAGGGGTGGACTCTAGGACTCATAAACCCACACCATAAAGATGACGCACTGTTTTTCTCCTCCTATCAAGGCAGTGAGGAGACCTTGACCAATCCCTGTCAAAGGGGCGAGCTTAGGCTAAACCAGGAAACACACCCCTTTATCATAAGCATAAATAGAGACAGCAGAGGGCAGAAAAGGACAGACAGATTCACCACTATCCGAATGCTGACAGAGCACCCTGCTGTAGGATTATCCATCTTACTTGCTCCAGACTCCAGAAACTTGGCAAAGCAGAAAGGCCCATTGCATAGCTGAACCATTTTCAGCTAAGCCTTAAATTTCTAGAACCAGAACCAACCCCAGAAACCTAAGGGGAGCGTCAAAATACAGCCGGGCTGCGCTGTACTGCTTGCCTGCTGAAAACAATTATCATCAGAACCAAAAGATCCAATCCAGTCTTGTGCCGTGCTGTGACCAGAACCATTGCAGATCCGATCCAGTCGTGTGCCGTGCTGTGAACAGACCCAGTACAATCCGGTGTGCCCAGATTTCTATCCCAGAACCAGATTCCCTTCTCTGACCAGAAACCTTGGCAGACCAGAATCCGGACGGTTCCATTTAAAAACATATCTAGTGAGTATCTATAGATAAAACTGTCACTAGCATATGTACTGTCCATAGCCAATCCCCATCTTAAACCCATCCTATCTGGTCTTCAGAACCCGAGATTGTTAGGAGTATTTTTGAATTTTCAGAACTTTTCTTGCACTGAGTTTCTCTTATTTGTTTTCTAAAAGCATAAGTCATTAGTGTCGTGAGTAGCTAAAGTGAATCCCAGAAGGGAATTGAGTATCCACCGCGTGAAGGGTTCCCTGGCCAGGAACTGTAGAGATTCATGTGTGGCATTCTCTTTTTCTATAGTCATGATCTAGTGTAAGAAATCCCTTTTGTCTTTTAAAAGTGCATTCCTGTTTCCCATTCTTGCGCCTATCCAGCTAGAAACAAAATTTCAACGTCTGATTGTAGCTAACATCCACAGCTTTAATTCGCATCTAAAACATTCCAAATCCATATAGTTCTCCCGTAATCGCGATTATCGCACACTGACAAGTTTGCCGCGAATTTAGTTTTAGGGAAATTGACACGTGTAAAACAGCTTTTGATTGCTACCGACCTTAACTTTAAGATTTCACATTGTTTTAGTCCCAAATCATTGCTAGTGTTTGTGTGCAACTATCCAAAGCGGCTCCCATAAGAATTTAAACAATTTCAGAAATTTAAACCATATTTAATGTTTTTACCCAATACATTCTCAAGATCACTTTAAAGCAATTCTGACCGCTTGCCAATCAATTCTGTTTTTCTCTTGTGTTGCTGGGGGGAAATTGGGATTGATATTGGTTTGAATTCTGCCATTCCTGAATACCTGCTCTCTCCTCTTATCTCTTTACATTGCATATTGGGGTTTGAGGGGTGTGCAGGGGAACTAGTAACCACACTGCTATTTGATCTGAACACACACAAAAGTATTATTTCTGTGCTGAATTGTTTTGCTCACTATTACTCCTTGTGTATTAAAGAGATTATTTAGTGTTACATCACCCCATTGTTGATTATTGTGTACCCATTAAGACATAGTGTGATTGAATTGTAACTACATAAATAAATATTTTAACTTTGCAAACCAGCCTGATTCCTGGTTCAGTGTGACCGGGGGGGGGGGGGGGGGGGGGGGGTAGGGTTCCAGGAGAGGGGTGTGATATGAGTGGTACATCGTTCAGAAGAACAAGTTACTTCTTACCTTGTAACGTTCTTTCGATGGGATGTTCCTCCGACGTATTCCTTATCTTTGATAGATCATCTCCCAGCTTGCTGGCCTCGGAATTTTTTTTTCAGTAGAGGGCGCTGCGCGTCGACGTCCCTCGAGCCGATGTCCCTCGACGGCCTCCGTATCAGCGCCGATGTCACCACGCGTATAAATAGACTCGCGCAGCGTCCGTTGCTCAGTTCCGTTTTGACGTTAACAGTTGTTTTACATGAATTGGTAATTGACCTTGAAGGAGCATAAGCTGCAACCACAGGGGAAGTATTACTGCGGGGATGGATGGGAGGGGCGATAAGGAATACGTTGGAGGAACATCCCATCAAAAGAACGTTACAAGGTAAGAAGTAAATTGTTCTTCGAAGGGATTGTGTCCTCCGACGTATTCCTTATCTTTGATAGACTCCCATAGCAGTAGTGTGCAATTGGAGGTGGGAGTAAAACGCCATGTTTCCTTTCAGGAATGAACCGAATGTAATACGGCTTTGCCAAACCTAGTCTCTTGACTAGAGCAGGAATCCAGGTTGTAAAATCTTGTGAAGGTATGTGCGGACGACCATGTGGCAGCCGCACATATGTCTCAAACCCGAACCCCTCTTTGGAGGGCCGAGGAGGCTGCGATACCTCTGGTTGAATGAGCCCTAAGATTTTGAGGTGGCTCTTTCCCTGCCAGTTTGTAACATTCCAGGATGGCCAAAATAATCCATCTGGAAATGGTTTGTTTTGTTATCAGTAGTCCCAACTTGTTCCCTGAGTAACCCACAAACAGTTGGTCTGCCTGCCTAATCCTAGCAAGTCTGCTGATGTAAAAGCTTAAAGCCCGCCTTGGGTCCAGCCTATGTAGCCTTTCTTCCTCTTTCCCGGATGGGGAGGCGGATAGAATGAAGGTAAAGTAATTTTCTGAGTGATGTGGAATTCAGAAACAACCTTTGGGAGGAAATTAGGCTTCACCTGTAGGACAACCTTGTCTTTATGGAAAATTGTATGAGGGGGTTTACAAGATAGAGCTTGTAATCCGCTCACCCTTCTAGCAGATGCTAAATCCACTAATAAGACAGTTTTAAGGGTCAGAAATCTTAGCAAACAAGAATGGAGTGGTTCAAAAGGAGTACCCATCAGGAAATTTAAGACTAAATTTAAGTCCCATAAAGGAACCTGGAAAGGTCTTGGAGGGTAGACATTAGTTAATCCCTTTAGAAATTGTATTACTAAGGATAATTTGAAATACGAAGGCTCCTCTGCAGTGCGCTTGAAGATCGATAGTGCTGCGAGATAGCCCTTGATAATGCCAACTTGCAGGCCTGAATTTGTCAAGTAGAGTAACACCGTTGTTGTACCACATGAAAAGGGGTCGATATTCTCTTCTCTACACCAGCTGCAAAACATGTTCCAACGGCAGCGGTATAAAGACTTTGTTGCTGGCCTTCTGGCCGAAAGCAACACTTCCACGACGTCATCAGGGAGGTCCCAATCCTTGTACCTCAACCTTTCAGAATCCAGGCGTGAAGATTGAGGGTTCTGATGTCTGGATGGAGAACCTGACCTCCCTTCTGTGAGAGAAGATTCTCCTTAAGTGGAAGACGAATTGGAGGGCAGATGG
The DNA here is from genome assembly GCF_040938575.1 of Ambystoma mexicanum. Taxonomy (NCBI): domain Eukaryota; kingdom Metazoa; phylum Chordata; class Amphibia; order Caudata; family Ambystomatidae; genus Ambystoma; species Ambystoma mexicanum. Next base: position 876,864,702 of record NC_090936.1, read on the forward strand.
ACATGTCCAGAAGGTCCGGGTACCACGTTCTCCTGGCCTAGTCTGGGGCAATTAGGATCATGATTCTCCAGAATCTTCTCAACCTTCTGATCATTAGAGGAATGACAGGGACTGGTGGAAACGCGTACAGGAGTGGAAACACCCAGTCCACTAGGAACGTGTCCCCTAGAGCTCCTCTCTGGGGAAATTCCCTTGAACAAAACAGATTGCACTTTCTGTTGGTACTGGTGGCAAACAGATCCACTTACGGGGTTCACCAAAGGGCGAAGATCTCCTGAAGGACTTCCTGAGCTAGTTCCCACTCGTGGGAGACTTTGCCCTACCTGCTCAGAGCGTCCGCCGTCAAGTTCTTCTCTCCGGCTAGGTGGACTGCCGATAGAGAGATTCCTTCTTGAATTGCCCAAAACCAGAGCTGCATTGCCTCTCTGCACAGTGGCAGTGATGCTACGCCTCCTCTTTTGTTGAGGTAGTGCATGGCCACTGTGTTGTCCGTCATTATCAGGACATTTTTCCCTTGTACAGATGGCAGAAAAGCTTTCAGCGCTAGTCTGATTGCTCTCAGCTCTAACAGGTGGATATGTAGTCTGGACTCCGATGGAGACCAACGACCGCTGATGGTCAAGTCGTTGGTATGGGCTCCCTACCCCGTGAGTGAGGCATCTGTGACTACTGTTATCTCCGGCCATGGTTGCCAAAACATTTCCCCCTTCAAGATGTTTTTCTGGCAGGCCCACCACTGAAGGTCTCAAGCCACCTTGTCCGGAATCTGAAGGAGGTCTGTCATTCTCCCTGAATTGCAACCACTGAGTTCTCAGTGCCCACTGAAGAGATCTCATTCTCAGGCGAGCCTCTGGCACAAGGAAGATGCAGGATGCCATGAGGCCTAGCAACCTCAAAAAGTCGAAAGCTGCGAGACGTTGGGCATTTTGAAACTTGGTGACCATCTGCAGAATATCTTGAGCCCTCACCTCTGGTGGCGAGGCTTTTCCCAGTGAAGTGTCCAGGACCACTCCAATGAACTGGAGTCTCTGTGATGGTATCATCTGTGACTTCTTTAAATTGAGGGAGAAGCCCAGTTTGTGAAGGAAGTGGCAGACATAATATAGCAGGATCTGAGCTTGTTCCAAAGATACAGCTGTGATCAGCCAATCGTCTAGGTAGGGGTAGACATGGATCCCTTCCCTCCTTAGACTTGCAGCCACTACCAACATTAGCTTGGTGAAGACCCTCGGGGCGGAGGACAGCCCAAATGGCAGAACTCGAAATTGATAATGAGAGCCGCCAATTGCGAACCTCAGGTATTTCCGGTGTTTGAGATGGATGTGTTTGAGATGAATTGGCACATGGAAATAAGCATCCTGGAGGTCCAGCGATACCAGCCAGTCCTGGAGCTGGAGGGCCTGAAGGATCTGAGAGAGTTACCATCTTGAACTTGTCCTTCCTGAGGAACTTGTTCAATTCTCGTAAGTCCAAGATAGGTCTCAGTCCTCCGTTTTTCTTCGGTATGAGAAAGTAGGGGGAGTACCGGCCCTTGTTCCTCTCCGCTACAGGTACCGGTTCTATGGCACCTTTCTCTAGCAGGTCTACAATTTCCTGCAAGAGGAGCGGATCTGGAACTTTCAGAGAGCTGTTCCCCGGTGGATGACTCTGAGGGATGCATAGAAAAGGCAGGCAGTAACCTTGGGCAACTGTCTCCAATGCCCAAGCATCTGACGCAATAGCCTGCCATTCCATCAGATGTTGAGTTAACCTGCCCCTTACTGGTGTTTTGTGAAGAGAGTCCTCAGAGCGGTTTGGAGGCGGCTGATGCAGATGCCGAGGGTAAAGAGGCACCTGCTGCGGCTTTTGTGTTTTTACCCCGTCCACCTCGGGTGAATTTCTTCTGACCCCTTTGAACCGGCTGTCCTCTGCCCTTTCCGAATGCGGAATAGAAGCGAAAGGACTTACCTCTCCAAGAGGTTCCTGAGGGGCGATATGGTGTCTGACGGATTGCACCTCCTAAGGATTTTGCTGCTGCCTTTGATGTTTGTAGTTTTTCTAAACTGTCATCCGCCTTCTTACCAAACAAAGAAGAGCCGTCAAAGGGCATATTCAAGAGTCTGCTTTGCACATCTGGAGCAAAACCAGACTTTCGCAACCAATCAAATCTCCTGGGTGTTGTACTTGCCGCCATGGCCCTGCTGATACTGTCAGCAGAATCGATGCCAGTCTGAAGGGATTCGCACATTGCATCCTTACCATCCTTAATGATGTTGAGAAACGCTTCCCTTTCTTCTCCCTCAGGGAGGCAGTCAGCTGCTGATGAAGCGCACTCCCAAAGTGTGTGGCTGAACCTTGCGAGTGTACAAGTATCATTGATGGATTTCAACACCATGCTACATGCGGAAAAGAGTTTTTTGGCCATAAAGTCATATCTCTTATCATCCCGGTTCTGTGGAACAGTAGGGTAAGCCGATTTACTACCTGCTGAAGTAGCTGCCTGAACAACCAGACTCTCCGGAGTTGGGTGTTTGGATAAATATTCAGGGTCAGCAGAAGACACCCGATATTTAGCTGATAATTTTTTGTTAAATGCCGGGATTACCTCAGGTGTTTCCTAGTTTGCCAATATTCTCCTTTGTAATGCTGCATGAAATGGCACCACAGGAACCTCCTGTGGACCTTTGACCAAGATGTCTGTGAGGTCGTCTTGCTGAAAAGCAGGTGAGGGTGTGGACCATCCCATAAACTCTATTATCCTTGCCATCAAGGTTCTATAAGGGGTTTCAGCATGTTCTCCTGGGTCTGGTGTGGCAAATTCCACTTCTGGGGAAGTGTCCACCCCACTTGCTTCCTGTAGGGTTTCATGAAGGTCTTTCAACCTACCTTCCTCAGAAGTGAATTCCTCTGGTGCAGGAGTTGCAGATCCCTGCAACTCAAAAGGTCTTTCCTGATCCGAATCCTCCCCTTCTTCATAAATAGGAGATAAGACCCTGGAGTGATCAGGTCTTGAAAATGGTATAAATCCCATTTCCAGAGCAGAAGGAGCCAAATTTGTCATGATTGGTTGAGAAAACATCGACGTCGTTGATGCGGACGTTAAAGGCTTCGAAGCCATCGAAAAAGGCGTCGAGAAAGGTGGTAGAGGCCTCGATGAACTCGAGAGTATCGGGATTCTACTCGAGGTTGTCGACAACATTCTCGTGCTCGAGGCTTCGGGTTATGTTCACTGGCTGTGAGGTGGCCGTGGGCTTATCCTCTCTCGGCGTTGAAGACGGCGTTGACTCGACTGACCTGTGCGTCGAAGAACCCTTCGATAAGGGATCTTCGACGACGGCGTCGAAGACGCAACTTTGCCTTTACTCGAGGGTTTGTGACGCTCTCGAGTGGCTTTCGCCGGGTGCTGCAACTCGCGGCTTTTGGATTTTTCGGGTCTTTCACCCAGGGTATCACCCTCAGCAGTCTTCGAGGGGGTCGAGGCCGCTTTCTCGAAGACGCTTAGCATCTTTTTTCCTGAATTCCTCCCACTCAGCTTCAGAGCTATGTTTTGTGGGGCAGGAGACCCTTTTCAGGGAAACGGAAGACTAAGACGAGGAAGGGGATCTTCAACGTCTCTTTTTTGAATGCTTGGATCTCGAAGAGTGATGGGAACTGCTTCGAGACCTAGAACGAGAATGTCTTTTGTGATGGCGAGGAGACGAATGTCTCGACTCCGCCGAGGAAACTTTCGAAGGAGTTTTAACTGCCTTACCTCTCTCGAGCTTCCCCTTACGCTCCTTCAAGGCTTTCGCCGTCATGGATATGCAGTCCTCGCACTCCGAACAATGGTGATCGATTCCCAGGCACCACAAACAGATCCTGCGAGGATCCGTCAACGACATTTTCTTTCCACAGTCTCAACATTTTTTGAAGCCGGACCGTGGAGTCGTCGGTTCGGGTGAGGAAGCCATCGAGTACGAGTCGGTATTCACGAGAAATGTATTGATATATTTGACTGAAGAACTGAGCAACGATATTCCGAGGCCCAACGAAGCGCGGAAAAATGGAACAGAGCAACGGACGCTGCGCGAGTCTATTTATACACGTGGTGACGTCGGCGTCGATACGGAGGCCGTCGAGGGACGTTGACGCGCAGCGCCCTCTACTGAAAAAAAAATTCTGAGGCCAGCAAGCTAGGAGATGATCTATCAAAGATAAGGAATACGTCGGAGGACACAATCCCTTCGAATAAAAGAACATTTAGACAACAATAAATAAGGATTTCAGTTGTGTATTACACGCTAGGCATTGACTTAGGTGTGTGCCGGATTGAAATCACTTACAGTACAAAATGGTGCAAGTGCCTGGCAAATGCCTAATACTTTTATACAAGCCGAAACTGTTTCGCTAATGCTTGTTTTTAATAAGACTTCAGTGAAGGACACACACAATGCTTATAAAATCCATAGTCTGAAGGCAGGTAATACATTTTTATTACACTAAATAAGAAGACTGCTTTGAAAAAAACATTGGCAAGCACTTTGAGTGCAACATTTGATGCTAGGGCTTGATTAAAGAGAGCTCAAACAATTCCGATGAGGTGGTGTTTTGGGCGGGGAGGTGCAGGAACTGGGTGGTAATAGCCATAGGAATTAGCATGGCCATGGGCAGTCGATGGTTGGGCAAATTACCAAACACCTACAAGCAATGTGTCCCTCCTCATATGCGATTTTTTATCTTCTTCATAATGCAATGGTTTCGGCAAATAGGTGTCGCAAGGGACATCTAATAGCCCAAACTAAATCAGGGCTTCCCATCGAGTACCTGACACATTTTCCATAAACAGTTCTAAAATAGAGTGACTCAAAAATTCTATCACTAATGAACAATCTTTCGGGAACCCACTACTATCCACACCATTCAATTTCCCATGTCACCAAACATCAACTTTTAAGCTAGTATTTTTCTAATTTATTTATATGTTAAAGCTGGTCAAATGGACTAAGCTTCCTGCTTTTCCTTCTTTTCAGTACAAAGAAAATCATATCCAAATATTACTTAGAAGTCTGTTTTAACTTGGATTTTCAATTTGTGAAATTGCTCATTTCAATTTTCAATAAACTTCCATTTGAGCGCAATTTTTTTATATTATGAGAATGTCCAATGTGCTATTGAAGTGTGCATTTTAAAACCGCTCACTTTATTAATTGCAGAACTTGCTCTGGTTATAAAAATGCCATTGTGCCTCGTCATCGGATGTCCCAACAATTCACATACCAAGAAGCATGGGGCACTACTACACATTTTCCTTTTTTAAAATTATATCAGAGTGTCCTAGAATCTTTGCCTTGAATTAAAGCAGTCTTCATTCGCCTTTGGTCTTCGGAGGATAGCTCAGGGGCAGAGTGCTTGCATTGGAAACAAAACGATGTGGAGCAACACAGGTTCGATACCCGGGACCGCGCTTAGAAACCTCTGGGTATCAAGCGCAATATAAATAACCAGTTATAATTTGGTATTCTTCTAAAGAGAACCATCTGCCTCACATTTCAAAAGCAGCATAGTTATTCAGCATCAGTGTGCTTTAGGGAAACAATATTGGGTCCATGTATAATCACAGCTGCCCTCAATACAAATAAAGTAATCGTAAAAGGCGCAGACGTAACCGTAATTTTGCATTGCCGCATTTGGGTACAAGTTTATTTTTTTATACTTGGACCTCCTTCATGCTACATAGTGGCAGCAAAAGAGCATGTAGGCAGTAGTAACAATGGGAGACATGCCAGAAGGATAGAGATACACAGGAGCGGTTTGGGTTAATGGTTTTATTTATTGTTCATTTGTAAAAGCCTTTACACAAGTGTTTTGAGACACAGCAAAACACGAGGAGGGTGGGGGGGAGGACGACAGGAAGGAGGAAAGTAGTGATCCCAATAGGCCTTGCGACATTCAGATGATGCAAGTGCAGCAGCAAGAAGTGCATGTGAAAAGGCAGATGGGGAAGTGCAGGAACTGGGTGGAAGGGCCCATGAGAAGGCGAGTTTCAAGGAGGCCTGGTGGTGAGGGCCAGGATGGGGAAGGAAGAAGAGAAAAGGAGGGTGTTGAAGAGATTCCAGAACTTAAGAAGATTCAGCTCAAGTCTGAGAGGGGCAGGGAGGCCCTTCCAGAGGGAAGCACCTGCGGAACAGACAGATCTACCCCCACTTTCTATTTTGAAAAACGTCTGATTTTCAGAGAGTTGGAGATAGATGAGCAAAGGGCTCTGGTGGTGAGGTATTTAGGGAGAGAGAGTTGGATATAGCGTGGTGCAAGGCCCAAGAAAGCCTTTTGGGTGATAAAGAGGGTCTTGAATTTGATCTTTGCAGCAATCAGGAGCCAGTGGAGAGATTTACGGGTGGAGAGATGCAGTCCCTGGGCTTGAGGCAAGGATAAGCCTTGCAGTCCTTTTCTAGAATAGTTGAAAAGGGAATAGTTAGGCAGATTGAGGAACAGACTGTTGTAGTAGTGAAGCCTGGAGAGAACCAGAGCTCTGGAGCCATCGAGTTTCTGGGGAAGGTGAGGAAGGGGAAAATGCCTCTGAATTAATTCAAACAATTGTCAATGTACTCTATATAAACAACCACACTAATCTAATTGTGGTCTGTTTCCATAATTAGGTTTGGCCTGGATTAACCTTACATTAACGACAGGAGTTTGTGGAACATAAACCTTATAGGATTGTCCACTGGAATACATGATATAAACCTTCACATTGCAACAACTGCTTCAACTTGCCAAGTCAACTACAAGACCAATCACAAATTGGTCGGTGGACTTTGGTTCATCCCGATTCACATATCCCCCTGAAGAAGTTCCTGATATTAAACCCTAAGGGACATACGAACGAAACATGTTGGGCATTTAAAGATATTAAAGTAAAGTATCTCAAGGAGTATTAGAAATACTGTGAAAGGTGCACTTTAGGTACTTCTTTTGAGTAAGGCACCTAGATTTGTCTCATCTGTTAATGAAGGTCTCAGGTGTTGTATTTGTGTGGCTTGTTCTAACAAAAAAATCAAGGTATTAATAACCTTATGTCATTTTGTATATATGTACATTTGATGTAAACAAAGTATCTATAAGAGAGTGATACAGATTTACAGCACATTTTGCACATTACCAATTAATGGTGATTAACACTTAGCACGGTTTTGAGCACTAGTCACTTTGTTAGCTTTTATATGTCAGCTTTTATGTATTTGTTTTTTTAACATTACATCTTTTATTAAACATTACCCATTTTAACAGCATTACTTATGAAGTCAGGTTGTATTTTCCGTGAACTTCAACTTGCCATTGTTTGAACTATCCTTGCAACTGTGATAACTCCATTACTATCCAGAGAATTGTTTGCACAGACCAACCAAAGGTGTGGGAGCCTTGTTGTTTTTGTTCTTATTGAACATATGTCAGGTTTGCTCCCTCGGAACCTTTAGCTTCACCTGACTCCCCCCCTAATTATTTCTGAGTGGGTGAAAGTGGGCCTTCTTGGCCAGGTCCATGATTTGAGGAGAGAAGGAGGGGGGAGAGTCAGAGAGGACGCTGCATCCACACAGCATTCCTAACACAAAAGCAATTTGAATTGCATTTATTCCGGGCCAGGTGTGGTCTGAAGAGTCAAAACAGATGTTTGAGGGACATAAACATGGCACCAGTTAATCAAACTGGCAGTGCTTTGCAACAGGCACAAGGGTGAGTGTGCCAGTGCACAACATTCTGTTGGTCCAATGCAAGGAGGATAGTACAGAATCTTGTTGATGTTGATAAAAAGATTTGTGACACCCAAAGAAGCATGTGTAGTTGGAATAATGGCTAGAGACACATCCACAAGGCATTCATGAGACTTAAATAGGCTCAGTGGGCAAAGCCCTCAGTCCTTCACAAATGGGAACCTGGACAGATTTACTGTTAGCAAATGTAAATCTTTGCTGCATTGGTGGTTGTACACATACTAGGCATCTAGATGTCTCCAAAGCAACCATAGAACTCTCCTATATCCTACAACTCTGGGCTCTTGTTTTAGCATTGAAGGAGCTCCATGTCAGGCAGAGCGTGGGACTACGGAGGGTAGCCTATACAACCTGAACATTGTTGATGGGGAGTAGAAGCCTGTGTAAGGGATACATTACTAACCGTAATCGTATTTCTGATGCTTGTATCTGCTTAGATTCACATGCTGTGCATAGGCCGACATCTAGTGGAAGCTGCGGAGTATTACAGTTGTTGTTTTCGAAACTCGAAAAGGGACGTTGACAGGGCATGCCAGTAATACTATCCCTAGTGTGACGTCCACTGTACCCATGATCCCTCACGCGTTGAGGTCCCTCAAATTGTTATTTTTCTGACATGAGGTAGCATGAGGTGTAGCGCAAGTACAGTTGTATCGAAGCAGATACGTATCAGACACGCTCATAAGTATCCATGCGCCTTCTCTCCGAGGGGAGAAAGGGTGGGTCGCATGTAAATCTAAGCAGATACAAGCATCAGAAATACGATTACGTCGAGTAATGTGTCCCTTCTGAGGCTTGTGCAATCTGCTTCGATCACATGCTGTGCATAGATTAGCGAGCAGTGGAAGAAAAGGTGGGATGTGAGAAGGTTCATGAGCCAATAGATGTCTTAGAACCGCTTGTCCCACTTGTGTATCTGTCTTGGAATGAGTGTCAATGCAGAAGTGCTAAGTGAAAGTATGTATAGAGCTCCAAGTAGCTGCTTTGCAAATACTGTCTAAGGGGACATTTGCAATGAAAGCCAGAGTGGCTCCAGTACCTCTTGTGGAGTGGGCCCTTGGCGTAAAAGGCAATGTATTATTTGATAGGGAATAGCATAGTTGGATATATCCGACTTTCCACCTAGAGATGGCATTCTTAGAGATGCAATCCCCTTCTCTGCCTGGCGCTATGGAGACAAACAGATGATCTGTCTTTCTAAGCCGTCTGGTCTTATCTATGTAGTGGAGGACCGCCCTCCTCACATCTAGTGTGTGGAGTTTTACCTTACGAGAGCTTTTGGGTTCCTGGAAGAAAGCCGGTAGTGCAACAGACTGGTTTACATGGAATTTGGAAATGAATTTAGGTGAGAACCTAGGGTGAGTATGTAAAACCAGTTTGTCCTTATGTAGAGTAAAGAAGAACAAGTTACTTACCAACTGTAACGTTCTTTCGATTGGATGTTCCTCCCGCGTATTCCTCATCTTAAATATATCCTTACCTTCAGCTTTGCTGCTTCGGAAATTTTCTCTCTCTCTCTCCACCAGAGGGCGCTCCACTCGAGGCGACAGCGTCGATGTCCCTCAGCGGCATCCGTCGAGTGTCGACGTCATCCGTAGTATAAATGCCTCGAGCGTGCCCGTTGGCCTCAGTTCTGTTTTTTTGTATCAGAGCCCATGTATTATAAACAAAGGCGTGCCTCTTATTGACCCAAGCCTTGAAAGAATTTAGAGTGTAAACCACGTAAACTGTACTGTGGGGTAGGATGGGAGGGTCGATGAGGAATACGTGGGAGGAACATCCAATCGAAAGAACGTTACAGTTGGTAAGTAACTTGTTCTTCGAATGGATTGTGTCCTCCCACGTATTCCTCATCTTAGATAGACTCCCAAAGCAGTTTTGTATTGGATGGAGGGAGTACAGATGCCTTTTAGTCATGTACCGAATGTAGTACAGATTTGGCAAATAAACCTCCCTGAGATGTAATTGAGTCCAAAGCATAATGTTTGATGAAAGTATGCATGGATGACCATGTGGCTGCTGCACAAATATCTTGCAAAGGGACACCCCTCTTAAGTGCTGTTGAAGTTGCTATGCCCCTATTTGAATGGGCTCTTAAGCCCTCAGGGGGATCTTTTCCGGCTAGCCTATAACACTCTGTTATGGCTAAAATTATCCACCTTGATAATGTTTGTTTGGTTACGGCTAGTCCCAATTTACGGCCAGTGTATCCCACACAAAGTTGATCACACCGACGTATCTTTGACAATCTTGAGATGTAAAAGCTTAGAGCCCTTCTGGGATCTAGCCTATGCAGTCTTTCCTCTTCCTTATATGTGTGAGGAGGAGGGTAGAACGCAGGTAGAATTATTTTCTGTGACAGATGAAAGTCTGAAACTATTTTTGGCAGAAAAGATGGTTTAACTCGAAAGACAACTTTATCTTTATGAAAGATGGTGTGAGGAGGACCACTCTAAAGTGCCTGCAACTCACTTACTCTTCGGGCTGATGTCAATGCAATTAAAAGTATAGTTTTTAATGTAAGAAGCCTTAACGGACAAGAATGTAAAGGCTCAAAGGGTGCACATGTCAGAAATGTAAGTACCAAATTTAAATCCCACACAGGAACTTGATAAGGTACTGGTGGAAAAACATTGTTTAAACCTTTTAGAAATTGTATTATTAAGGGTATCTTAAAATAAGATCTTTCTTCTGATGAGCGCTTGAAGATAGCTAGCGCTGCTACATATCCTTTTATTGTCTTAACCTGGAGCCCTAGATTAGCTAAATGTAATAGAAAAGATAATACCATTGGAATGTCACATTCATAAGGATCCACATTCTTATCCCTGCACCAGTTACTGAATTTATTCCAACAACACCATCACAAAGATTTTGTTGCTGGCCTTCTGGCCGAAAGCAACACCTCCATAACATCATCCGGAAAGTCCCAATCCTTGTATCTCAACCTCTCAGAAGCCATGCGTGAAGGTTGAGTATGTTGACCTCTGGATGGAGAACGTGACCTCCCTCTTGCGAGAGAAGATCCTCTCTTTTTGGAAGACGTATTGGAGGGCAGATGGACATGTCGAGAAGGTCCGGGTACCACGTTCTCCTGGCCCAATCCGGGGCAATTAGGATCATTGTTTTCCTGAACTTTCTCAACCTCCTGATTACCTGAGGGATCACAGGGACTGGAGGGAACGCATATAGAAGAGGAAATTCCCACTCTACTACAAATGCGTCTCCTAGAGCGTCTCTCGGGGAAATTCCCTTGAGCAGTACAGTTCGCACTTCCTGTTGACAATGGTCACGAACAGATCCACTTGAGGGGTTCCCCAATGGGCGAAGATCTCCATAAGGACTTCCTGAGCTATCTCCCACTCGTGAGAGACTGTACTCTGCCTGCTCACAGCGTCCGCCGCTGTGATCTGCTCTCCTGCTAGGTGAATGGCAGATCGAGAGATCCCTTTTTGTATTGCCCAGAACCAGAGCTGAATTGACTCTCTGCACAGTGGCAGTGACGCTACTCCTCCTCTCTTGTTGAGGTAGTACATGGCCACTGTGTTGTCCGTCATGATCAGGACATTCTTTCCCCGTACAGAGGGCAGGAAGGCCTTCAGCACTAGTCTGATCGCCCTCAGCTCCAAAAGGTTGATGTGTAGTCTGGACTCCGATGGAGACCAACGACCGCTGATTGTCAGATCGTTGGTGTGGGCTCCCCACCCCATGAGTGAGGCGTCCGTCACTACAGTGATCTCCGGCCATGGCTGCCAAAAAGATTGTCCCTTGAAGATGTGTTCTTTGCAAACCCACCATTGTAGGCCCTTAGCTACTCTGGTTGGAACTTGTAAGAGATCGGTCATTTCCCCTGAAAATTGGGACCATTGAGTCCTGAGGGCCCATTGGGGGGATCTCATCCTCAATCTGGCCTCTGGCACCAGAAAAATGCAGGATGCCATAAGGCCGAGCAACCTGAGAAAATCAAAGGCCGGTAGATACTGGGCATTCTGGAATGTTGTCACCATCTGCAGAATGTGGTGAGCTCTCTCTTCAGGAGGCGAGGCTTTGCCCGAACGAGTATCCAAGACTGCTCCTATAAACTGGAGCTCTGTGATGGTATCATGTTTGACTTTTTTAAATTCAGAGAAAACCCTAGTTTGTGAAGGAAGTGGCAAGGCTTGGATAGATGATCCTGGACTTGTTCTGGAGAACCTGCCCTGATCATCCAATCATTCAAATAGGGGTAGACATGAATCCACCCTCTTCTGAGACTTGCTGCCACTACTGCCATCAACTTGGTGAAAACTCTTGGGGCGGAGGTCAACTCAAAAGGCAGAACTCGAAACTGATAGTGAGAGTTGCCAATCGCGAACCTCAGGAACTTTCTGTGCTTGAGATGGATTGGCACATGAAAGTAAGCCTCCTGAAGGTCCAATGATACCAACCAGTCTTGAAGTTGGAGAGCCTGAAGGATCTGAGAAAGAGGGACCATCTTGAACTTGTCCTTCCTGAGGAACTTGTTCAAGTTTCTCAAGTCCAAGATGGGTCTCAGTCCTCTGTCCTTCTTTGGAATGAGGAAATATGGGGAATACCAACCCTTGTTCCTCTCTGCTACAGGTACATGTTCTATTGCACCTTTCTGTAGCAGGGTTAAAACTTCCTGCAACAGGAGCGGGTCTGGATTTTTGGTAGAGTTGTAGTCCGGTGGGTGATTCTGAGGTTTCTTTAGAAACGGAAGGCAGTTACCTTGGGATACTGTTTCCAGTGCCCAAACATCTGAAGTAATGCCCCACCATTCTTTCAGATGCTGTGAGATCCTGCCTCCCACTGGGGTCTTGTGAGTCAAAAACACAGAGTGGTTTTGCGGCAGCTCCAGCAGCGGCTGAAGGGACAGATGCACTGCTGGGGCAGATCTAGTGCCTCTTCCTCACCCCCGAGGAAATTTTCTTTGCCCTCTTTGATTGGCCTGTCCCCTTCCTCTCCCAAATGAGGAGTAAAAACGAAAGGGACGACCCCTCCAGGAAGATGAGCCTGTGTAGGGGCGTTGCTGAGGTTGTCGTATAGCGGCACTAAGTGACTTTGCCGCTGCCTTGGAGGTCTGCAGCTTCTCCAAACTTTCATCCGCCTTGCTGCCAAACAACGTCGAGCCATCAAATGGTATGTTAAGGAGTCTAGATTGAACATCTGGTGCAAAACCTGACTTCCTTAGCCACGCAATTCTGCGTAGCACTGCGCTAGATGCCATGGACCTGCTGATACTGTCAGCAGTGTCCAAACCTGCTTGAAGGCATTCTCCCGAAGCCTCCTTACCATCCTTAATTATGGATAGGAAACCATCACGTTCCTCTCCTTCCGGGATGTGTTGAGCTGCCGCTGACATGCAGTCCCACAGAGTATAATTAAATCTAGCCAATGTACAAGATACATTGGTAGACTTCAGAGCCATGCTCCCTGATGTAAAGATCTTTTTCGACCAAGTATCTATTTTCTTGTCATCCCTATCAGGGCGGAATAGTGGGGTATGCAGCATTTTTTGTTGATGTGGCTGCCTGAACTACCAGACTCTCAGGAGAAGGATGTTTACTCAAATACTCTGGGTCACAGTTACAAGGCCTGTATTTTGCCACATATTTTTTATTTACTGCTGGACTAGATTCCAGTCTTTCCCAAGAAGCATTTACTCTCCTTTGCAGGGCAATATGAAAAGGAAGTATGGGGTCTGGTTGAGGACCTCCTGACAAAATATCTGGCTTGTCATCATCCTGGTATACAGGTGCATTATTACCCCACCCCATAAACTCTGTTACTCTATTCATGAGTTTTCTGTAACCCAGATCAGCCTGTTCTGCTGGATCTGGTCTCTCAAATTCATATTCAGGAGATGTGTCTATTCCACTTGCAGACTGTAAACATTCATACAAATCCTGCATTTTTGATTGAGGATTTATTAATTCCTCTGGAACATCTCTTGTCCCATATTTTACCCCTGCTGATGTAATCTCAGGTTCATCTTGTTGTTCATATTCTTCATTTTCAGAAGACATTTCTCCATATACAGATGACATAGTATGGAAAAAATCATGTCTGTTTTCAGGGTGAAATATTTTTTCAGGAATATGTTTCAACCCTGGTGTTGACGTCAACAGAAGCGTCGATGGCGTCGAAGTCGTGGCCGTTACCTTCAATGTTGTCGAGGTATTCTTCGATTTTTTCGAAGGCACTACAAATGGCGTCAAAGGAATGTTCGAGGCAGTCGATGTTGTCGAAGTAGTCTTCGAAAACACTCGACGCCGTTGAAGAAATCTTCGAGGTCGTCGATAAAATATTTGACGTGACTTTTTTCTGTTGGGTCGTCGACCCTTTATACTAGACAGCCTTCGACAGAGGCTTCGAAGATGTTTTCGTCTAAGTCTTTAATGACTTACCGACATCGAAAGTCTTTTTCGTAGAGTCTGTCTTTTTAGGTGTCTGGGAAGAGTCCCTAGAAGACACCCTCGACAATTTGTTGTCGGACTTCTTAGTTTTAGACCTTCCTCTGTCACTTTTGTGACTAGAGGCATGACCTTCAACAGACATTTTTGAGGGGGTCTGGGCCGCGTTCTCAAAAATTTTCATCATGGACTCTCTAAACGCTTCCCACTTTTTAGGGGAGTCGTGTTTAGTTGGACAAGTAATAACTTCCTCCGAAGTCGAGGAAGAAGAAGAAGAGGGAGATCGGTGTCGTCTCTTTTTCGCCTTTTTGGACGAAGAAGAGGACTTCCTTGATCTACTCCTCGATCATGAATTTTTATGGTGTTTTGCCGAAGACTCAGCCGAGTCTTTCTTCCCTCACGAAGATAACTTCGAGGATTCCTCCCCCACCGCCAGTTTACCTCGTCTTTCTTTCAAGGCCTTGTGGGTCATGGATTGGCACGAACCGCAGTCATCAATCCGATGTTCGGACCCGAGACACCAGAGGCAGTTACGGTGAGTGTCGGTCAGCGACATTTTTCTGCCGCACCTTAGACACTTCTTAAACCCCGTTTTCGGAGTAGATGGGTTCGAGGAAGACGACATAATCACTTAAGACTGAAGCGCCGTTTTATTTCGATCCAAAGCGAAGCTAACGGAAAAAACGTAACTGAGGCCAACGGGCGCGCTCGAGGCATTTATACTATGGATGACGTCGACACTCGACGGATGCCGCCGAGGGACATCGACGCCGTCGCCTCGAGTGGAGCGCCCTCTGGTGGAGAGAGAGAAAAAATTTCCGAAGCAGCAAAGCTGAAGGTAAGGATATATCTAAGATAGATCTAAGATGAGGAATACGTGGGAGGACACAATCCATTCGAAAGGATCCTCTACTGACAGAGCTTGGATTTCACTGACCCTTCTTATGGAAGTGATGGCTACTAAGACGGCAGTTTTATAAGTCGGGTGTTTGAGACTAGACTAGTGCATAGGCCCAAACTGAGGTCCCAGGAGCTTAGCGAGTACCACATTAAGGTCCCAACCTAGCGGTGGGTTAGAAATTGGAGGGTGGAGCCTCTTTACCCCTTCCATAAATGCTTTGACTACAGGTAACTTCCACCATGAGACCTTGTCATGGGAAGTGGTGTAGGCTGACAAAACTGCCAGGTGTACCTTTAGCGAGTTAAACACTAACCCTGCATCCAGTAAGTGGAGCATATAGGTTAGAATATTAGAAGAAGTACAATCAACGGGGTTGGCTCGCTTATTCTGGCACCGAATTACGAATTGTTTCCATTTATCATAGTAACAGTGCCTCGTGTTCGGTTTCCCTGACTATTTAAAGATACCCATACATCTCTGCGGTAGATTGAGATGTCCGAACTCTATGACTTCAGGAGCCATGCTGCCAAGTTCTTAGAGTGTGGTTGTGGGTGCACTGTTAATCCTCCGTGCTGGGTGAGTAGGTTGTATTGGCACAGGAGTTCGATGGGTTCGCACATAGCCAATCTGCGCAGATGTGGATACCACGGCTGTCTTGCCCACATAGGAGCAACAAGGATCAGCGTTATCGGTTCCTTGTGCAACTTATTCACCACCTTCCTCATGAGAGGAGTCGGGGGAGGGGGGAAAGCGTAAGCAAACTTCCCTGACCAGTTCATGCATAGGGTGTTCCCCTTGGAGCCTGGCTGGGGGAACCTGGACCCGTAGTCTGGGCATTGACAATTTTCACTTGCGGCGAATAGGTCTATAGTTGGAAAACCCCATTGAGAGAAGAGGTGTTCTACGACTTCTTCATGTAGACGCCACTCGTGTTCCTCTGGTGGGGGATCTCTGCTCAATGAGTCTGCTAGAGCGTTGAGTTCCCCTGAACATGTGATGTCAGGAACATTTTCCGTCTGAGTGCCCATTTCCAGATTTTCTGTGCAAGTCTGGATAGATTTGGAGAGCACGTACGCCCCTGTTTGTTGATATAAAACATCCCTGTGGTGCTGTCTGCCAGGATCTGCACCGACAGGTTTGTTAAATGGGGTTCGAACGCCTGGAGAGCTTTCAATACTGCCAGAAGTTCCAGCACATTGATGTGGTTCTGAGCTGCAGTGTGAGACCACCGACCCCGAGCTGTTTGATAAAGGTAGTGAGCTCCCCACCCAGCCAGCGAGGCATCTACTGTGACCACTGCTTGTATCTGTGGGTCGTAGAAGGGTTTCCCCTTCGTCAGGTTTTCTATCGTCCACCAGCATTTTGTACCAGTGTTGGCGAAACGACCACTAGATCGTCCCACTGACCGCTTGCCTGAGACCACTGTTTCGCCAACCACTCCTGTATGGGACGCATACGCAGGCGCTCTAGGAACCAGGTATATGCAAGATGCCACTATGCCAATCAAACTCATTGTTTTGCGTACCCTTATCTGGCGGCCGGCCTGATAATGTGGTTTTTGCAGTAACAAATTATTTATTCTTTCCTCTGAGGGAAAGACCAATCCTTCCTCTGTGTTTAGGATAGCTCTTAGGAACTGTTTAGAAGTGCTTGGCACTTGGCTTGATTGTTTCACGTTGATTGAGAAGCCCAATTGGAAGAGGAGGTTGATAGTTGTTTGGATGATTTGTCTGCAAATCAGAGGTGATTCCCCTGTTATGTGCCAGTCCAAGTAAGGGTACACTGGGATTGCCTCCCTGCGCAGGTGCGCTGCCACCACCGCCAGTACCTTAGTGAATACCCTTGGAGCTGAGGCTATTCCGAAGGGCAGCACCTTGAATTGGTAGTGCTGGTTCGCTATCTTGAAACGCAAGAATATTCTGTGCGCTGGGAACATTGAATATGAAACTAGGCGTCTTTATATCCAGTGTTGCCATGTAATCCCCTTTTTTAGAAGCGTAATAACCTCTTGTAGCGTAGCCATGCAGAACTTTTGTGTCTTGACATACTTGTTCGCAGGCCTTAAATCTAATACTGGGTGCATAGTTAGGTCTTTTGTTGGCACAAGGAAGTAAGTTGAATAAATTCCTTTGTTTACCTGGTTAGCTGGCACCTCTTCTATGACATCCTTTAATAGAAGCGCTGTTATTTCTTCTAGAAGGATCCGCTGATGTTCCTCTGAGTGGACCTTTTGTATCGAGGGGTGATCGCAAGGACATTGAAGAAGTTCTATGCATTAGCCCCCTGCTACCGTGAACAGCACCCAACTGTCCAAGATGATACCCTCCAATGCTTGGGTGAAGTTGGAAATGTGTCCTCCTACTGGAGATGCATGGGAGGGTACCTGGAACGGAATGTCACTTGCTCTGAGGTGGGGTGACACCTCGAGCTGGGCCTCTACCCCGATTACCAGGACCTCTACGTTGTCCTTGTGGATAGCCCGTAAAAGGTTTGTCCTTGGTTGTTGCCATAGGAACCTTGGCCTTGGTTGTATCCTGATCCCCTCAGAGTTTTGGCCCCAAAAGCGGCGACAATTACTGTTACCTCTTTGGCCTGTGGATTTGTTTGTGAGCTGACCTAAGGACTTTAGAGTGTCATACTCAACCTTTGCTATCTTAAGTGCGTCTTCTAAAGTCTTGCCGAAGAACACATCAGGTTTCACTGGCATATTAATTAAGGTGGCCTGAGTTTCTGGCCTGAAGCCTGATTGGCAAAGCCATGCATGCCTCTTTATAATAGTGCCCTCTGCGATAACTCTCCCTGCATTGTCAGCCGCATCAAAATATGACTTGAAGAGACAAGTAGACACAGCTCTTCCGTCTGCTGCCACCTGAGCTAATTGAGATTTAAGTGGCTCAGGTGCGGATGAGAGTAGCGCGGAAACCTCCTCCCACTTATGGCAGTGGAACTTGCCAAAAGTGTTGCATTATTCGCTATTCTAGCTTGGTAGGCTGCAGAAGGGGCTACTTTCCTGCCCATTGCATACATTTTCTTGCTCTCCTGATCCGGAGGAGCCTCGGAGGAAGCAAGTGGTGTGCCTTCTCTCTTTCGTGTGGTGGTAACCACCAAAGAGTCTGGTTTGAACTGCCCTCTTGTGTACAGGGGGTCTGAGGGTGCAAGCCTGAACAGTTTTTCAACACGCAGGTTAACAGCCCATGTGAGATTCGGTGCCTCCAAAGAAGGTTGGATTCTGCGTTGCACAGATTTCAGCAGTGAGATAATCTGCACTACAGTCTTCTTGTCTCCCAATAATTGTTCAGTGAAGTCTCTGTCCTCCTGTACCTCCTGTGTGTCAATGCGGAAACGTTCTGCCGCTTTGGTTAAGACTTTGTTGAGGAGGGTTTTATTGTCTACCAGGGAATCTACCACTGGAGGGTCCTGATTAATAGGAGAATCTATAGCATACATGTTCGTCTCCTGGTCTGGGTCTTCATCGTCCCCATGACAAAGTTTGTCTGTGTCCTCATCAATAACTTGAGAGTCAGATATTTCCACAAATGAAAGATCATCCTGGTCTTCTGGATCCATTTCAGGGTCATATAGATCTATAATTCTGCCCTGTGTGGGGACATCTGAACGAGCCCTCTTGGTAGGGGGTTGAGAGAGAGAGGGTTGAGAGCCAGAAGGGGCTGAGGTGGGAGGGGTGGTCTGAAAGCTTTGAAGGTAATCTGGATTTTTTTCAAAGAAATTCACCATAAAGGTAATTCTTTGCATGACTGTCAATATCTTGCGAAGACCATTCCTTTGAATTTGGGATTACAGTGTTGTGAATACCCATGTCCTCATTAGTAGGAGGTATAAGCCTTGGCCTAGAGTCTTTAGTTTTCTCTATGGGCTTGGATAAAATACCCGTTTGTGAAGGCCTGTCCTTAGTAGGGCTCTTGTCCCTATGAGGGGTCTTAGAGGATTTTTGGTGTTTTTCCCCACCCTGGGGCCCAGAGGAGTGTGTGACAGACTTTTTGGGGCCTGATGTTTTACTAGATGAAGAACGTTGAACTTCGAGTGTGGGGGCCGAGGTTTCGTCCACTGATGAATGACCTTCAGAAGGTGTGTTAGTTTTGCGTTTGACAACCTTGCCATCTTTCGACGTCTTAGCCCTGTCGTGTGGCGATCTCGAACGAGATTGCCCAGAGGACCGGGACTCGGTGGACCGTTCACGGGGTGTCGAACATTGTCGAGTATTCGACTCATCTGTCGAATGTTGACTGGGGCTTGTGTGTTTTGTGGTGTGTGCTTTTGAAGGTCTCCCGCCGCCGGGTGCAGTCCCCACAACATGGCCTCCGGCCTGTCCTACGGGGTCGGGGGCCTGCGCTTGGGTAGCTTAAGCTACTCAGGTGCCACCGCCGTCAGAAAGTCTGGCGTCGCTGCCATCGCTGAAAGCTCCTTCTAACTCCATGGCCTCGAGTTGCCTGGCGTGGTGGGCCCAGCACTTGGTGGAATGGTCCTTCAACGTCTTAGACTTGAAGAGCCTGCACGCTCGACAAGACGTTTCTACGTGGTCTCTCCCAGGGGAATTTACGGTTGCACTTAGGGCAAAACTTAAATGGAGTGTTTTCCATATTTTTGGGTAAAGGAGATGGCAGCTGGGCGAACAAAGTGTAGGAAGGGGAGAATATGTATTCTAGAATGGCCTAACAATGGCCTCCCCCCTCTCTCCCTACTGTCTGAGCAGAGGCCCGGGGCAGCCTTGCAAGGCCGTACGGTCTGCCGCAATGGTCTCCAACGGCAGTATTCTTTCTCCTTCCTCGGTGTAGTGTTACGGCAGTTGAAAAAAAGGATAGAAAGAAAAACTATTGTAATTTAATAAAGTCAATGGCTTACCGCTGAAAGGAACTCCGCTATATGCGTCCGTCTAGTATGGCGGAAAAAAACAATCTGAGGGACCTAGACGCGTGAGGGATCATGGGTACAGTGGACATCACAGTAGGGATAGTACTACTGGGACGCCCTGTTGACGTCCCTTTTCGTGTTTGAAAACAACAACTGTAATACTCCGCAGCTTCCACTAGATGTCGGCCTATGCACAGCATGTGATCTAAGCAGATTCCACAAGCCTCAGAAGAACAAGTTACTTCTTACCTTGTAACGTTCTTTCGACGGGATGTTCCTCCGACGTATTCCTCATCTTAGATATATCCTTCCAGCTCTGCTGGCCTCGGAAAAATTTTTCTCCAGAGGGCGCTGCGCGTCGACGTCCCTCGAGTCGATGTCCTTCGACAGCCGCCGTATCGACGCTCGACGTCATCCTGCCTATAAAGGCCACGCGCAGCGTCCGTTGCTCAGTTCCGTTTTGTAGCCCACAGTATTACTGTCTGGACTAGACTAATCACCCTGAAGGAGCGTAAGCTGCAACAACAAGGGAAGTAGAACTGCGGGGATGGATGGGAGGGTCGATGAGGAATACGTTGGAGGAACATCCCGTCGAAAGAACGTTACAAGGTAAGAAGTAACTTGTTCTTCGAAGGGATTGTGTCCTCCGACGTATTCCTCATCTTAGATAGGCTCCCATAGCAGTATTCTATATTCGGAGGAGGGAGTACTGACTTCACGCTGTCTTCTATTGATGAATAGAATGCAGTACAGCCCTTCCAAACCTAGTCTCTTGACTAGAGGAGGAATCCAGATTGTAAAAACGTGTAAAGGTATGGACAGACGACCATGTAGCGGCCGCACATATGTCTTTAATCGGCACGCCTCTTTTGAGGGCCGATGAAGCTGCAATACCTCTGGTCGAATGAGCCCTAAGGTTTTGAGGGGGCTCTTTCCCTGCCAGTTTATAACATTCCAGAATGGCTAGAATGATCCATCTGGAAATGGTCTGCTTAGTTATTGGTAACCCCAGCTTGTGACCTGCGTAACCTACAAACAGCTGGTCTGCCTGTCTTATCCTGGCTAGTCTACTAATGTAAAAACTTAAAACCCTCCTAGGGTCTAGTCTGTGTAACCTCTCTTCCTCTTTCCCCGGGTGAGGAGGAGGATAGAAAGATGGTAGGGTAATCTTCTGAGAGATATGGAATTCAGAAACTACCTTTGGGAGGAAATTAGGCTTCACTTGCAGGACAACTTTGTCTTTGTGAAAGATTGTATGAGGGGGTTTACAAGAAAGAGCTTGTAATTCGCTCACCCTTCTAGCAGATGTAAGTGCTATTAATAAAACAGTCTTAAGGGTAAGGAATCTTAACGAACAAGAATGGAGAGGTTCGAAAGGTGTACCCATCAGGAAAGTTAGTACTAAGTTTAAATCCCATAGGGGAACTTGGAATGGTCTTGGGGGATAAACATTGGTTAACCCCTTTAGAAACTGTATTACCAAGGGTAATTTGAAATAGGATGGTTCCTCCGCAGTACGCTTAAAGATAGATAGCGCTGCGAGATAGCCCTTAATGGTGCCAACTTGAAGGCCTGAATTTGCCAAATATAGTAGGAAGGACAAAACCATTGGTGTACCACATGAAAATGGGTCGATATTCTGTTCTCTACACCAGCTGCAAAATCTGTTCCAACGGCAGCGGTATAAAGACTTTGTTGCTGGCCTCCTTGCCGAAAGCAACACCTCCATAACATCATCAGGGAGGTCCCAATCCTTGTACCTCAGCCGTTCAGAAGCCAAGCGTGAAGGTTGAGGGTTTTGATGTCTGGATGGAGAACCTGACCTCCCTTCTGTGAGAGTAGGTTCTCTCTGAGAGGAAGTCGAATTGGAGGGCAGATGGACAAGTCTAGAAGGTCCGGGTACCACGTTCTCCTGGCCCAATCCGGGGCAATTAGGATCATGGTTCGCCGGAATCTTCTCAACCTCCTGATCATTTGAGGAATGACAGGGACCGGTGGGAACGCGTACAGAAGCGGAAACTCCCAGTCCACTATGAACGCGTCTCCCAGAGCTCCTCTCGGAGGAAATTCCCTTGAGCAGAACAGGTCGCATTTCCTGTTTAGGCTGGTGGCGAACAGATCTACCTGAGGGGTTCCCCAAAGGGCGAAGATCTCTTGAAGGACTTCCTGAGCTAGCTCCGACTCGTGGGAGACTGTGTTCTGCCTGCTCAGAGCGTCCGCTGTCAAGTTCTTCTCTCCGGCTAGGTGAACTGCCGATAGAGAGATTCCTTCTTGGATTGCCCAAAACCAGAGCTGCATCGCCTCTCTGCACAGGGGTAGTGATCCTACGCCTCCTCTTTTGTTGAGGTAATGCATGGCCACCGTGTTGTCCGTCATTATCAGGACGTTCTTCCCTTGTACAGCTGGCAGGAAAGCCTTCAACGCAAGTCTGATGGCTCTCAGCTCTAACAGGTTGATGTGTAGTCTGGACTCCGATGGAGACCAACGACCGCTGATGGTCAAGTCGTTGGCGTGGGCTCCCCACCCCGTGAGTGAGGCATCCGTGACTACTGTTATCTCCGGCCAGGGTTGCCAAAACTGTTCTCCTTTCAGAATGTTCTCCTGACAGGCCCACCACTGAAGGTCTCGAGCCACCCTGCCGGGAACCTGAAGAAGATCTGTCATTCTCCCTGAGAATTGTGACCACTGAGTCCTCAGTGCCCACTGGAGCGATCTCATTCTCAGGCGAGCCTCTGGCACAAGGAAAATGCAGGATGCCATGAGGCCTAGCAACCTCAAAAAGTCGAAGGCTGGGAGACGTTGGGCATGTTGGAACTTGGTAACCATCTGTAGAATATCTTGAGCCCTCACCTCTGGTGGCGAGGCTTTTCCCAGGGAAGTATCCAGGATCGCTCCTATGAACTGGAATCTCTGCGATGGTATCATTTGAGACTTCTTTAAATTGAGGGAGAAGCCCAGCTTGTGAAGGGAGTAGCACACGTGATTTAGCTGGATCTGAGCTTGCTCCGGAGAAACAGCCCTGATCAGCCAATCGTCCAGGTAGGGGTAGACGTGAATCCCTTCCCTCCTTAGACTTGCAGCCACTACTGACATTAACTTGGTGAAGACCCTCGGGGCGGAGGTCAGCCCAAAAGGCAGTACTCGAAATTGATAGTGAGAGTTGCCAATTGCGAACCTCAGGTATTTCCTGTGTTTGAGATGGATAGGCACATGGAAATAAGCGTCCTGAAGGTCCAGAGATACCAACCAGTCCTGAAACTGAAGGGCCTGGAGGATCTGAGAAAGAGTGACCATCTTGAATTTGTCTTTCCTGAGGAATTTGTTCAATTCTCGCAAGTCCAAGATGGGTCTCAGTCCTCCGTCTTTCTTCGGAATGAGAAAGTAAGGGGAGTACCAGCCCTTGTTCCTCTCCGCTACAGGTACCGGTTCTATGGCACCTTTCTCTAGCCGGTCCAAAATTTCCTGCAAGAGGAGCGGATCTGGAGCTTTCTGAGAGCTGATCCCCGGTGGATGACTCTGAGGTATACGTAGGAAAGGCAGGCAGTAACCTTGGCCGACTGTTTCCAATGCCCAAGCATCTGACGTGATAGCCTGCCATACCGTCAGATGTTGAGTCAATCTGCCTCCTATAGGTGTCCTGTGAGGGAAGTCCTCAGAGTGGTTTTGGGGCGGCTGATGCAGATGCCGATGGTAAAGAGGCACCTGCTGTTGCTGCGGCTTTAGAATATCTACCCCGTCCACCTCGGGTAGTTCTTCTTTGACCCCTTTGAGCCGGTCGTCCTCTACCTCTTCCGAATGCGGAGTAGAAGCGAAAGGACTTGCCCCTCGCAGAGGTTCCTGTGGGACGAAAAGGAGTCTGACGGATTGCAGCTCCTAGGGATTTTGCTGCTGCTTTTGAAGTTTGCAGTTTCTCTAAACTGTCATCCGCCTTTTTCCCGAACAAAGAAGAGCCATCAAATGGCATGTTCAAGAGCCTGGCTTGCACATCTGGGGCAAAACCCGACTTTCTCAACCAAGCGAACCTCCTGGTTGATGTACTTGCCGCCATTGCTCTGCTGATACTGTCAGCCGAATCAATGCCCGTCTGGAGGGATTCGCACATAGCGTCTTTACCGTCCTGTATAATATTCAGGAACGCATCCCTTTCTTCTCCCTCCGGGATGCAGTCAGTCGCTGTAGAAGCACACTCCCAAAATGTATGGCTGAACCTAGCAAGGGTGCAAGTAGCATTAACAGACTTTAACGCCATGCTACATGCTGAAAAGACTTTCTTTGCCATAGCATCATATTTTTTATCGTCCCTGTCCTGTGGGACTGTAGGATAAGCCGTCTTGACATCGGTAGAGGATGCTGCTTGTACCACCAGACTTTCTGGGGATGGATGTTTAGACAAGAACTCTGGGTCTGTGGAAGATACCCTGTACTTTGCAGACAGTTTTTTATTTACTGCTGGTATTACATCTGGGGTTTCCCAGTTTGTCATGATCTTTCTCTGAAGAGCTTTATGAAAGGGCACCACTGGATCCTCTTGTGGGCCTTTGTCAAGAATATCCGTGAGGTCATCTTGCTGGAAAGATTGTGAAGGTGTAGACCACCCCATGAACTCTGTAATCCTGGCCATTAAGGCTCTGTAGGGGTTTCAGCATGCTCCCCCGGGTCTGGCTTAGCAAAATCCACCTCAGGGGAAGTGTCTGACCCACTTGCCTCATGTAAAGAATCATGAAGATCCTTTAATCTGCGCTCTTCAGAGGAAAATTCCTCTCTAACTGGGGTTACAGGTCCCTGTAACTCAAATGTGTCTTGTTCAGACAAATCACCCTCTTCTAAAATTGAGGATATAGTTCTCAATTGTTCTGAACTCATAAAGGGAGTAAATCCCATTTCCAAGGCAGAGGGTGCCGAACTTGTCATTATTGGCATCGAAAACGTCGATGTCGTCGACGCCGACGTCGAAGGCTTCGAGCGTGGCGTCGAAAACAGAGGTGGAGGCCTCGAGGACCTCGACAGAATTGGAATTCTACTCGACAATATCGACGCCATCGACGTCGAGGGCCTGGGGATCGTCACTGGATGTGTGGTCACCGTGACTTTTCTCGGCGTCGGTGTCGAGGCCGGCGTCGAGTCGACAGACCCGTGTGTCGAAGGTCCCTTCGACAACGGCGTCGAAGACATCGACCTCGACGGAACCTTCGTCGACGGCGTCGACGGAACCTTCGAGGAAGGTTTGGAGGTCATAGTCCTACTCGAGGGTTCGAGACGCGCTCGAGAGGTTTCTTTCGCCGGGTACTGCGACTCGCGGCGTTTTTGACCTTCGGGTCTTTCAACCAGAGCATCGCTCTCGGCAGTCTTCGAGGGGGTCGAGGCCGCTTTCTCGAAGACGCTCATCATATTTTTTCTGAATTCCTCCCATTCAGCCCGGGAACTATGTTTCGTGGGGCAAGGGATTCTTTTTGGCGAAACAGAGGAAGAGGAAGACGGAGAAGGGGATCTTCGACGTCTCCTCTTCGAGTGCTTCGATCTCGAGGAGTGATGAGACCCACTCCGAGACCTGGAGCGCGAATGGTGACGAGGAGACGAATGTCTCGACTTCGTCGACGAAGAAGAAGCTTTAAAAGTCTTACCTTTCTCCAGCTTCCCCCTACGCTCCTTCAGGGCCTTAGCTGTCATGGACATACAGTCCTCGCACTCCGAACAATGGTGTTCGGCTCCCAAGCACCACAGACAATTTCTGTGAGGATCGGTCAACGACATCTTTTTCCCACAATCTCGACATTTTTTGAAGCCGGATCGAGGAGTTGTCGGTTCCGATGAGGAAGCCATCGAGTACGGATCGAATAACTCGAGGTAAATAGGATTTCTGACTAAGAACTGAGCAACGGTATTCCGAGGCACCGAGTAGCGCGGAAAAACGGAACTGAGCAACGGACGCTGCGCGCGGCCTTTATAGGCAGGATGACGTCGAGCGTCGATACGGCGGCTGTCGAAGGACATCGACTCGAGGGACGTCGACGCGCAGCGCCCTCTGGAGAAAAATTTTTCCGAGGCCAGCAGAGCTGGAAGGATATATCTAAGATGAGGAATACGTCGGAGGACACAATCCCTTCGAAATACTGTTCTCAAGAGCAGGACGGTCAATAACTGAGTGATGAAATAAGGGAGACAATAAGGGAGACAAATAACCAGAACAAGACACACAATTAAAAGGAGAGGTAAAAACTGGTGAAGAAAAACTTGAAAGAGAAATCAGGAGCAACCCTTTGAGTGATCTCACGATCCAAGATGAAATTAAATAAACTTCAAAGGATAAGACGGAATATAGTTTTACAAGTTTGTGTTACGATAGAGTGTTGAACTTTAAAGGCAAGATGTTGCACTGAGCTTTTCTTTTAACATGGTTTTGTTTTAACAATTATTTTACTTGAAAGAGAGGAAGACATGCATAAAGGTATGAAGACAAGTAAATCAGCATAATGGAGACATGTGTTTTAACACAATTATAGCAATATAAAATAATTATAAAAGTAGATTTAAATAAATGTGTACCTGGTCCAGTTGTCTGCTGAAACTTTTATAAATATCATGCCTATTTACTTCAAATATTGCTTTCCCTTTATTAAAAACAGCATGTATGACGACTCCCAAAGAATACATATCGCTGGCTGTCTCACAATTTACTGACAGTATGTACTCTGGTGCCAAATACTGTGGATTTGGTAGACACCACGGTGGTAAGTTTGGATCCCATTCTTTACAAGAAAACTTTGGCTGTAAAAAAAAAAAAAAAAAAATTAAGAGCAGTCAATTTTTAAATACTTTTACAAAAATAAAGGCATGGACGATAAGCTGCATTTCAAAAGGCATGTTCCACTGGCGAAAAAATTATATTATTTGCTTGCATGTACCAGGATACATGGGAAAATAGAGATATAAAAATAAAGTCTCTACTATGGATGTATCTGTAGTGTCCTACCCTTTTTTTTTTTTTTTTAAAACCGTATTTTATTGATTTTTCAACAAATACAAAATCATCACCATACACAAGATTATATCACTGAGGCAGTGGTAATAGGATGTAGGATCAATAACATCGAAATAAAAAATTTAAAAAACACACATTTCACTTTTCCTCTCTTTCTTTCAGCTCCTTTGCAGTCTTAAAAGCACTCTCTACAGATGATATCTTCGCCTGACAGTTTTGCCCACTATCATCCCCTAACTGGTGTTATTTTGCACCAGCAACCATTTACATTTTTCCTACCCTGTTCCCTCCCCCCGCACATCAAAAAAACACCCCGAAAAAAACGCACTTTTCACATTGTTGCTCTCACCTCCTCATTATTAGTTAACCGATGCACTTAAGTAGTTGTCATGTACCATTTCCACATTATATTGTTCTACGCCGCCCTGCAGAGTCGAAGAGAACAACAAGCACTGCGTAGACCTTAAGAATCGTTAATGGGTTCCCCCTCGCTTACCTCTCCTCCCACCCATACAATGCGCATCTATATTCAGTATAATATTACAGAAAGAGAAGTCAAATCATGTCTATGTGAGATTGGGATTCCAACAGGGCTTCAGTGATACTTTCTATTTGATATATATTGTGTGACTTCGTGAGCCATTCCCCTTTCGTGGGCAGAGTGTTGCATTTCCATTTGACTGTCAGACAAACGCGTAATGCTAACATCAAGTTTCTGGGCATGTGGGAAAGGATTGTACTTGTCCCCTCCGCATCAGCCTCTATACCAAATAGAACCAATAGTGGGGTCAATGTCTGGGAAATGCCATCTATGGCCTGCATCCAACCCAAGACCTCTTTCCAGTACATCTGCACGTTTACACACCCCCACCATTGATGCCAATAATCATTTGTTTCGCCACACCCCTTCCAACAATGCAGTGATATCCTTGGGAACATTTTCGATAGCCGTTGTGGAGTCAGGTAACACCTCATCAATAGTCTCCAATTGTGCATCTTGTATTACATACATGTACTCAACACCATCCTATATATCACCGCCCATATGTCTGGTTGCTCATGAAGCTCTAGTTTTTTGTCCCACTTAGTTTGAGTACTGGGTTGTGCAAGGATGCCCTCAAACTCCGTAAGAGGCTTCCGAAGGGAGACTCCCCAACTCAGGTCTTGCAGAACACTCAACTGCAAGAATTTAAGTGGTGCTATCTTGGTACCCTTCTGTGCCTCCTCAAGCTCTTCCTTTGACATGCAGGAACCTTCCTTCGACATATGCCCAGCTCTCACCAGGTCCTCTTCGTATTGAGGCTGAAAACAGCTTACATCTATTAATTGATCTCTGATGGGAGGGGCACATATGCAACTGAGGTGCGATGGCCAGGATGTTACCCCCTTCATGGATTGTGTGGGACGCCAAAGGGAACACAGTACCATTAAGACTGGGTACTCCCGGATTCTACGTGACATGGTCCGGTATGGGACCCATAGCCATTCACCCAAGGTTACTGTCTTAAATGGCTTGTTTTCTAGTTCAAACCATTGTTTCTCTTTGTTTTCCTACAAGTGGTCTGCTAAAATGCAGAATCGAGAGGCCCTATGGTATTCAAAGAGATCCGGGTATCCCATACCCCTTTGTCTTTTGGCGTGATCAAGGTCGCATACGATACCAGAGGATTCATGTACACCCACAAGTATACTAGGAGGGACCGCTTAACTTCAGCGTGAAATGCTTCCGGGAGAGATTGAAAAAGAAACAAAAATCTAGGGAGTACGTTCATCTTAATGGACGTGAACCTTGCAGGCCAGGACTGCGCCAATTTGGACCATCTCTCTAAATCAGCCTTAATGGTGTCCCAAAGAGGCCTTTTGTTTGCGTCAAATAGGTTTGCTAAATATTTCGTGATCTCTAGTCCTAGGTATTTTATCCCCCTCCGTCTGTATTTGGAAGCCCCACTCTGCAACCAACTGAGCTGGGAGAACTGCGTTCGGCTGAAGCATCAATGCAACTGTTTTATTTAGGTTTGCTTGGAATCCCGATAATGTGCCATATTCCTTCAGGGTAGTAAAGAGGGCAGGTACTGATTCCAGTGGTTGGGAGATGTATGCTGAAAATATTGTCCGCAAATAGCGCTAATTTGTGTTCCTTCCCTCCCCTCTCGACCCCGTGAATTTGAGTATTTGTCTTAATTGCATGTGCCAGTGGTTCGGCCAACAGGGCGTACAAGAGAGGAGACAAGGGACAGCCCTGTCACGTGCCTTGTGTTAGGTTGAAGAGCTCAGATGCAACACCATTAATCAGAACTTTAGCAGTGGTGTTACGGTATAGGGCTGATGCTCCCGATATCCATAGCTCGGCCAATCCTGCCCACCTCATAACCATGCAGAAAAGGCCTTTCAACTCTGTCAAACGCCTTCCCCACGTCGATAGACATTAAGACAGGACAGTACTCTCTCGTCGACAGCGGCTATTAGGTCAAGAGTTTTGCGAACATTGTCCACGCCCTGCCTGCCCCTGATGTAGCCCACCTGGTCTGTATGAACTAGCTACGGTAGAATTTGGGCCAGACGAGTAGCAAGAATGCTTGTGTAGATCTTTGCATCTACGTTTATGAGTGACAGAGCGGTAGGATGCACATTCAGTAATATCTTTGCCTTCTTTAGGAATTACAATAATTCTCAATTCAGTAAATGACTGTGGGGCCTGGCTAGTAGCTAAGATTGAATTGAAGAGTTTGACTAGGGTGCTAACGAATTGCTATTAGTTTTGTAAAAAACTGGAGTATACCCATCCAGTCCTGGCGCCGGCCCTGCATTCATCTTGGATATGGTCGTTTTAGATTTCTTCCGTTGTGATCGGGGCGTTTAACATGTCGTGATTTGCCTGCGAGATCGGTGCGCGGGGGAATCTTGATAAATAGCGTGCAATATTGCTCTCTGTCCTCTCTTCGTCAGCTGTGTATAGGGTTGTATAGAACCTCGCAAAGCACAGTGTAATTTCGCGAGGATCGAATAGGTCGATACCCGTTTCATTTTTTACTTTGGGGAATCTCCCTTTCTGCCCTCTATTTGTACATGTGATTGGCCAACATGGTGTGCGCCTTGTTGCCCCATAATATAATATTTCTGCTTTAAATATCGCAGTTGTGTTAGCGCCCTGCCCTGCCATATGTCTCTCAGTTCTTTTTGGAGCTCCCCGATCTGCGCTAAAATATCTGCACCATTTGCAGGCTGAGTGCAGCGGTCTAATTCCTTGCGTGTAATTTGGGCTTTCAGTTCCTTCTTCCTTTTCAACCTGATCCTGTTCCTGTGTGCTCTCTGCCTCCGGATACCCTGTATTGTGGCTTTCGCCGCTTCCCATACCATGTCAGTTCACCCGTGTCATTCAATGCGAAGTAGTCTTTTAGTGCTTCTGTTAAGGTTTCTTAAAATAACGTGTCTTTAGAGAGGATATCATTACAGAGCCATCTGCGCTGTGTAGACAGGTGGGCCGAGGTCTAGTTCTAACCCACATCATTTGTGATCTGATCAGGCCACTATCTCGATGGTTGCAGCTAATATTGTGCCCTCATTCTCGGCTTCGATCAAGAGATAATCTATTCTGGAATAGGTGAGGTGGTGGGGGGGATGAGAAAGCTCTCATCTTAAGGTGTGCTGTGCACCAGGTATCTAGTGGTTTGCCTGCAGTAAGCCTATGAATCTCTCCCCTGTTGAGCCACACAGTGGATTTGCCCACTGTCTCATAGAATCCCAATCTAGACTAGGGTCTGCTATGATGTTGAGATCGTCGCCACACACTAGTGTGCCTTCCTTCCAACTGTCTAGAAATTCAAACACGGACTTGCAGAGGTGTTGCTGGTTCTGGGTAGGTGCATAAGAAGAAGAAAGTGTGACTGTACACAATCTTATTCTCCCCTTTAAGACTATGTACCTCCCTTCCTCCTCCCTGTGTATGTGGTCTATTTGGAGACCAAGCGATTTCCCATATACGATGCCGATCCCTCCCTTCTTTTGATCGTCTGAAACCCACAGTGTGCCTTCTATGTCCCTACTTACAATCCTAAATTCCTTCCCTTGCGCAAACTTTGTTTCCTGCACAAATAATACATCCAGTTTGGAGAGTTTAAATCCCCTTGCTAACATTGAACGCTTTTGTGGTAAATGTAAGCCCTTGACATTGAGGGACCCAAATTTTATCCCATCAGGTAGTGCAATGTTGGTGCATTGGTTTTTGCATTTTAACCCCTTTATGATAGGGTAATGTGGTGTAAGGTACTGTCCTGTATGTATAAGGTTGAGTAGTGCATGAGGTCAAGTTTGTGCCCTTTTGACAGTGTCTAAGTGTTTCACTCCTTTCTCCCGGTGCGTGACCCCCTCCTTTTGCCCACAAAAAATGCCATCTTGGAACTCCTCTACACCTGAGACGCCCTTAGAAAAGAAGGGCCACACTCCGGGGACCCTTCTCCAGGCGGTTAAAATGAACTTTAACAACTTAGAAGATTTGGTGGCGGGGCCATCCTCGCTACTTAACTTAACCTGAACAGCCTTCCTATCTCTCAGAACAACTCTGGGATTACAAACCCCTCAAATCACTGTCACAAACATTTTGAGCCTTCTTGTGTACCTCAATTGGACAAGCTTTCCTATCTCACTCGAAAAGCACAAACTAAAGCTGGGCAACTACTGTTGGCTTAGAACCATCCCCAGGGGACTAGGCTTTCAGGTTCCTGGGGCTCGTCCTCTCCTCAGTGAAGAAGGTTTGGTTTAATGCATCGCCCAGCCCCCAGGTTTTCTTGCTGTGTCTGTCCGCTCCTAACGTGCCTGCTTGTAGGCCCTCCAGAACCCCCTTGGGGCTCCTTCTCTGTAGTCACTTGGTAGCCCTCACCTCCATGTTCAAAGCTTAACGAGGAAGGAAAACCCCATCAAAGCGGATTTCATGTTCCTGCAACTAGGTGGTTAGAGGCCGGCTGCTTCTCAGCCTGTTCAGAGTGGCCGCTGAGAGGTCTTGAAATATTTTAACCCTGGATCCCTCAAAGTATTTGGGTTCACTCTCTCTTGCCTTTTGTAGGATGTCTTGTCTTTGCCTGTAGTAATGACACTTGGTGAGGACCAATCTTGGGCCTGTTGAATTCCAGGCCAGGGGGAGCTGCTGTGTCAAAGAGCGATATCACCAGAGCTTTTACTCTATCTTCTAGCCCAGCCAGTGTTTCTCCCTTTCTTACGCTGAGGCCAGTAATCCGTCTTGGTTTTCTAGGTCGTCAAGCTTCAATTCAATATCTCTCTTTGCTCTAGATCCTGAAACCTGGCTTTGCAGGTCATAACAGTGAGATCGCCCGACAGCTGGTTGTTCTCTACCACCTCTATTCTGTCTTCCACCTTTGCCATTCTGTCCTGCAGGTCGGTGACTCTTTCTGTAAAGCCAGATTTTATCGAGCATATTTCCCCTAGCAAGAGTCTAATGTCCGCCTTGGTGGAGCGGTCACGGTCGTTCCCTGGTATTTCTGGCAGGGGTTTCTCCTGATCTTGCTCGATCTCTGTTGAAACAAGGCTATACTTCCTTAGCTTTAAGACCGTGGTCGGATCCAGGGCTCCAAAAGGCAAAAAGTTCAATGTTGATTTTGACACGCAGCAGCTCAAGTAATTACTTTTTCTTTGAGGGCGCTATGTGAACTTCTCGGTTTACTGTGGGGGCTCAGTGGTGAGTTGTGGGGGCAGGGCTGTTTCTTTTCCTCCATTTCTTCTATTTTTGGCTTTATTCCTGTGTTATCCCTTCACCAAGGTGCCCTGGCGCGTTCCCATCGCCTTTTTGCTGGTCGTGCTTCCCACATGGGACTCTGTGCGTTGGAAAGTCTTGAATTCTTGTGCTTGCAGTAATTATTTAGATTGCACCTGTGTTGTGCGACAGTCTTAGCTGCCTGTACCTTAGAGGGAGTGCAGAGAGTGGATCTTCAGTGCCCAGCAAAGGTTCCACTTCATTCAACGTTCCAGCCTGGGAAGGCTCTATCTTTTGCAGTGCTTACTATGACTCCCTCTCGCAGCTGGGAGCTGCTGGGGTGATCGTTTGCTGGCTCTCGTCTCTGCGCTGTTTTGTAGTGCAGGCAATGTCATACGCAGTGTTCTGTAGCCATGTGGGGATCTGAGGTGCAGCACGTGGCAGCATATAACGTGCCTGTGTCCCAAACCCAGTGCGTCCTCCTCACATGACTGAATGCCCCTCTTGAATGCCCCACCTGTGTGTTTTGCGCCCTGCTTGTGCTGGCGGGGGCTGTGGAGACTGCAAACCGGTGTTTAGCCGGGAGCTGGTGCCGCTATGAGGACCACCTTGCTTACATCAAGCCGCAAGTCTGCCCCCACGCATCGAGCAACCTGGGGGTCCTTTGGGTCGTCCTACTGTGCCCGCCACCTCTGTGGAGTGTCTTGCCCGACAGGAGTCCTCATGGCTCTCATTCAGCGTGCGCCATGTTCGGTTCTTCGTGTAGCAGCATGCTATGGATTTTTACTCTGCGCATTTTCCGCCTGTGCTGGCTCGTTTTTCTACTGCAGGTCTCGCCACTGTGCGCACAAACCTTTCAGGGTTTGCACCATGTGTTCCGAGAGCTTGGTGGACCAGTATTTTCGTGATGGCCCTCCGTTTCCTGGTGCCTGGAGAGGGAGACGATGGCTTAGGCGGCCATACCATTCGCGCCCCCTAGTGGTCCCCATAGTATCTTACCTTTAATTAGATAATGATATGGTGGCATTAGTATATTAGAATGTCAATAAAATTCAACATTCACTATGAAAACCAAAATCAATTGCATTGCAATATTTCAATAAACATAATTTGGGCATAGGCCAAACCTGCAGCAAGAGGGAACATGAGGAGGGGGCAATCATAGTAGCAATGTGGCCTTTCTTCAGAACCCCATTACCCCAAATGCATATTAATGGAGCCTCAAATTCTTGAGAAAGCTGCACACAGTAAGCACGGGATCAAGGCAACACATAGCCTAATGCTGGAGTCATATTTGCAAGCCGTTACAACAATCATTCTTCCCCACTTCACCACCTGTGTGAATGACTCTCACTGGCAGCCTTCAGAATCAGCTACATTCTGCACACATGCAGAGACAAGGGCTTTGGTTCACTTCACCGAGCCACAATTACACTTCCGCCTCACTTCAAATTGGTGGCCCACAATAGGCAAGTAATCATTACAGGCCATTACGAGAGGGCCAGAGATAATGTTCCCGAGCTTGGAAACATAAAGGGGGGGAACTGATACACTGGAGAAGGCCCACCAGAAGCTGACCCATAACCAATCTCTATGTAAGCGCAAGCAAGGTACCAATAACGTGCATTATTTTAGTTTAGTTTCAATCAGGAATACTATAAAACCTAGTCTTTTGCAGGACAGGCAATTTACTGGGCTACCGACTTGAAGAAAATAGGCAGGGACAAAGGGCCAGAGGGAGACAGCTCGAACACTAGAGAGAAAGGTGGGAGCATGGTGGGTGCTGAATCCTCAACACCAGCAAAGTCTAAGCCCAGAGAGAGGGAAGACTCAGAGCCAACTCAGGGCTATATCCTAGACAATGGCAAATGTCACAGGCAGAGTGAGAAGATGCAGAACCTGCTGAGGGCCCAATCTGAGACACCAGCAGAGACTAAACTCTAAGGGATAAGAAGGACTATCAAATGAGGCTAGAATCATGAACAACTGCCAAACCCTGACCTAGGGACAAAGAACATGGTGAATACCAGACAATAAGCAAATGAAAGAAACTCAGACGCTTATGGATACATCCTCAAGAGGAGAAGGGAACAAACAGTTGTCTGATGAATAGATGGGCAGGAAAGCAGAGGGCTGTACCTTAGATACCTGCAATGATTAAAAACATAAAAGAAGAAATTCAAGATCCCCTTGCGGACTGAATAACAGTGGATGGAAGAGACACACTATAGAGAGAGGTCCATCCCAGTTACTTGTGGGTTCCCTTTGACAGTTGTTGATTAATATCCATGCACAACCCCTGATGATTATCTTTTGCAAGTTCAGCTACCATGTGTATGAAACCCAGGCGTTTGGTATGGCCTCTGGCACCACAGATGGTTTTCCTCAAGTTCAGTTATGTCTCGGAGAAATAAGACCTTGAATGTTCCTTCATGGCCTCCAAGATAATCCCCCAAAATGTTAATCCTTATGAGACCTAAAAACGTGCAAAATCCTTATTATTCCCAACACCTCGCTTTGCTTTTTGGGCTTCCTACTATCTTTTCCTACAAGGTAAAGAATTTGCGTGCAATTTTGGAGTCCAATTTGTGCTTAGTTTCTCAAATCAATGGGAGGTCAATGTTTTTTACTTCAGGGGGCGTGGCTACAGGGCCATGTAGAGAGACGTGTCTCCAGAGGAGCTCCGGATGATCCTGCATTAATCCATCAAAAAGGTGCACACACAGATGCGTGCTGCGCGAGAAAATAAAGGTGCACGCACATGAATATATGGAGCCTCTTTAAAGACTGTCCGTAGCCCATGAGAACCGCTGGTGACACAGCCCTGGGCATAATTGAGACTGCGGGACTCGGAGATGCTCGGAACTAAAATGGCGGATAAGTGAGGAGAACAAAGGAGCCCTACGGAGGGAGCATCTGAAAGCCCATGGTGCAGCGAAACAAAGTTGTGCGAGGCACACCTGGCGGAAAACGCCACTGCGGACCCTACATGCAGTGAGCACCCGCTGCCGAATGATATTATATAGATAGCAATTGCCTGAAAGTGAGGCAGACCAGAAGCGTACCGGAGCGGTGCATGCCCCATCCGATAGACGGAACCGAACTATATGCAAGTACTGGGGGAAGCCACGCCAGACCGCACAGCAAACACGCCCAACAGCGCTGGCAGGAGAACGCACACGCGGCAAATCACAGCCTCACCCGAAGAGCGGCCGAAGATACATTGTTGTGCCGCACATTCAGACGCGAGCGCTGGGCACGGTGGGGGTGGCGAGTTGAGAGCGCAAATGAAAAGGGCTGCTGCATGAGCGGCTCAGAAGGCATTGGCGACGCAGTATGCTGAAGGCTAATCAAAGAAGCATTGTTGGCCACATAAAAACACTAAGATTGGTGGCTGGATGATTGACCGCAACACACGCAGCAGTGGCTGCTCCTCATAAGGTTAGTGGCGCTAACTGAAACAGCGGTCTAGAATATAAGAATGTCAGCAGCTTCTTAAAAGACTGTCCGGAGCCCACGAGAAGCGCAGGTGACACAGCCTTGGGCGTGATAGAGATGGTGGGACTTGGTGAAGCCCGGAACCAAAATGGCGTACAAGTGAGGAGAACAAAGGAGCCCTACGGAGGAAGCATCCATAAATCCATGGTGCAGAAAGCACCACCACGGACCCTACACACAGGGAGCACCCGCTGCCGAATGATATTGCACAGACAGCAATTGTCTGAAAGTAAGGCAGACCAGAAGGAGATTGGAGTGGTGCATGCCCCAGATGACAGACTGAGCCGGGCTGTAAGCACGTACTGGGGGAAGCCACGCCGGACAGCACAGTACACATGCCTGACAGCGCTAGCAGGAGAATGCACATGCGGTAATCACGCCCCCCCCCCGAAGAATGGCCAAAGACACATTGTTGCGCCGCACATTCAGGTGCGACTGCTGGGCTCGGGGAGGGGGGGGCAGCGAGCTGAGAGCGCATACAAAAAAAAAAAAGAACAAAAACAGTGGCTGCTGCAGGAGTGACCCAGAAGGCATTGGCGACGCCATATGCTGAAGGCTAATCATAAATGCATTGATGGCCATATAAAAGCACAAATCATAAATGCATTGATGGCCATATAAAAGCACAAAGAAGATTGGTTGCAGGAGGGCTGGCCGTAACACACGCAGCAGAGGCTGCTCCTCACAAAGTCAGCAGCTCTGACTGTACCACTACAATGATAATGTAAGCGAAGGGAACGCATGGCTTACACGATACCTATATGGGCTAGCACAAACTTCAGACCACAGGCGAGGGTCCCGAACTGAGCAGCGGGGTGGCCCAGGAGGAAACTGTACCGCAAGCGACACGCAGCTGCGCATTCCAGCGTAATGAGATGCTAGGGGACACGTGGGGTAGCCACCAGGGATTACGGAGGTCTGGGACACCGCGCAAAGTGGAAGACAGACCGCTATTAGGAACTGCCGGGTCCAACAATAGCACCAGGGCAGGCCCACAGGCCCACGGAAGTGCAGATAATGACACGACCCAACAAGATCTGGGATATAAAGACAATAGAAATAGCAGCGGCCAGAGACGTGGGAGGACGCAACCCACTCATGAAACAACGCGAACAGAATACGAGGACTTCCACCACAGCTTCCCCCAAGCATCATAGTTCTGTACGGACTATCCCCGAGGCGCTGGAGACCACACTCCTGGGAGCCCGAAGTGAAGCATACGGCAACACCGAGATGGCAAACAAGCAGAACAAGGCAAAGGGCAAACAACCCACGGTGAAAGAATATGCAAGAACACCGCAGTTGGCAGAAGGGGCTAGGAGCAAGGAGAAGACCCCCGCCACGGATACCACCACAGCGAGCAAAGACCAGCAGATCCTGGAAGCAATTGCATACTTGAAACTAGCGTGGGAAACTAAACTGGAATCGGCCATGGTCGAACTGAAGGCGGCTGTCATGATCTCTGCTTCCAAAAGGTCAGGGTTTTCCCAACTCCCTTGGAAGCAGATCCATAACCCAGGTTCCGAGTGCCAACCAGTCCCAATTGGGACCTTTTGGACCCAGTCCTGGCGGCAGTGGCACCAGGCTCATAAATATGCCCAGTCCCAGCGCTGGAAGCGCCGGGCTCAATGCTTGGGTGGACTTACCTGCAGCAGACCATGCTGCTTACTTGCCTGCCAGTTGAGCCTCTGATCCTCTTCTGTTTGGAACTACTTTTCCTGTTGGGTGGGGCAGGAGCCACTCCCTAGATTCAGAACACTGGAACTCTTCTGGAAAGCAGGAACTCTTTTCTTACCTAGGCGTGGCTGTGGAAGGAGACACCTAAGCACTACAGGAGGCTATTTAAACCACACCCGATGGATGAATCTTGCTTTGCGTTATTCTGCATCCTCTGCAGCAGAACGCTTATCATGTCTTCTGCATCTGATCCTGGGCCTAAGGAAAAAGGCTTACCATCCTGAATCCAGTCTTCAGCAACACCTATAAAGACAAGAAAGAACAGGTTAGCATTATCGTCTTCAGTGACAGCTCTTCACTTACCTGGTCCATCGGCTGTCACCAACGCCTCGCGCTGCATTCCGGCATCTGAAAGACAAAGGCTTACCTACTCTTTGTGCGCTCCGGAGGTCTTCACACTGCATTCCGGCATCTGAAAGACAAAAGCTTACCAACTCTTCGCACGCTCCGGAGGCCTTCGGCGCTGCATCCCGCATCTGAAAGACAAAACAAGGTGCGTTTAAAGACATTGGGGAACTTTAATACTCACGTGCCATTACTCCTTGCCACATCTAACCCAGTGGGTATTCCGGCACCCTGCAGCCGCTCCGAACTTGTACCTGCAAAATAAAAAGACAGTTAGAGCGCATCGTGAAGCAGGCAACAAGCGCTTACTTACGTGCTTCCAGGCGCTTCTATTCATCACACGGGCTCCGTCTTCAACTCACTTCAGCCCGTCATCCGCCATCGCCGGAACACTGCAAAACAAGAAACATCATTACTAAAGACTTTAAAGACATTAGAATTACTCGAAACTTACCATTCGTGCAGTAAACGACGGACAGCAGTCCTCTGAAGTCAAGAGGCCTGCTCCCCTTATCCAGTGAAGAAACTGGTTACAGCACCCTGCCCCGAGGCAGATGGAGAGCACGGCGTTCACTTACCTAAGGTGAGAGCGTTAACCTTTGGGGTTCTACAGGAGAAGAGAAAGGGAAGAAGAGAGAGACATTCAATAACCCAGTTCCTTAATCCCATATTTTCTATCTGCAGACATCTTACCCTTCGAGTCAGACATACAGTGCACAGAGGTCCAGCCCAAAGAGCCAGTCGTGTGTTACACATCACCTTTGAAGATACGGTATACGCCCAGTCAAGACCGGCGCCTCTACGGGAATCAGGTGAGCGTTACAGCGGCACTGGAACTTAAAGTTGGCGCAATACAGGAAGAGGTGAATCTCCTCAGGCAAGATGTTAGAACACTAGCAGAACTTACAGGCTAACTGGAAAAGGAAGTGGCCCTGAACACAGCAGCATGTGCGTCTCACACATTGGAGATTCACATCCTGGAACAACGCATGAGCAAAATAGAGCAGAAGAAGCTGAGGGACGCGCCCGGAGAAACAACATTACGCATCGTGGCACTATCGGAAGGAGCAGAGGGATCAAACCCCACGGACTACATTGAAACGATGCTGCTGCAAGAAATAGCAGGAGGGGTGCTCACTCAAGGAGTTGCGGTGGAACGGGCACATAGGGCCCTGACAAGGGGGCCACCGCCAGGAGCGCCCCACCCCTCCCCCCAAGACCAATAATAGACAAAATCCTGAACTATCGAGACAGGGAAAAAAATCCTAGAACACTTCCGGAAGGGAGGCACGATACAAAGGGCATCTGCGAATATCACGGCATACCCGGACTACACACTGCTGGTGTAGAGACGTCGTATGAACTATGGAGCAGTGAAAAGAAGATTGCGGGAAGCAGGCTACAAATACATGTTAATATACCCGGCTAAACTGAAGGTGTACAACAAAAATAGAGCACTGTTCTTCGACACCCCAGAAGATGCGTCAGAGTGGCTGGACCCCCAGAACTACCCATCAGAAACTGGTAACCAGAAAGAAGACGGTGCAGATAAGTAAAACAGAGACTGCGGTACCCACGGTGCTGCAGAATCAGACACTGGGACTAGAATATAAGACAGGGCAAAGACAGCTGGGATATACGCAACATGGGCTGCATAAATATGAATGCGCAAGCACGGCGATATAGTGCAAAATTGCAGGAGTCTCATGAGAATCGCTCTCACACCCCCGAGAATAGATTAGTTAGGTTACCGATAGATCGGTAACACCCTGTTGGGTTCCTGATTTCGGCACACCGAGATAGGACCAAATGCGGGAGAGCCTGAGATCCAGGGATGGAGCTGGGCATCAGTTGGGGACGGGTAGGGAGGTGGGAGGGGAGGAAACGTGTGTAGTGAATATAGTTGGGGAGCATGGGGCATGGGGGGTTAGTTGGGGAGTTAATGTTGAAAATAGACTGGGAACAAGCCCACATTCATGCCAAACAAAGTCGGAGAGAAGAATAAAGAGGGAGGGAGAAGGGATAAAATATGGATGACAATGGGAGGTCTTAGAATAGTAACTTGGAATGTGAGAGGCCTCAACAGTTACCTGAAAAGGAACAAAGCAATGATGTATTTGAGAAGGCAAAAAGTGGACATAGGATTACTGCAAGAAACTCACCTTACCAAAGAGAAACTAGAGGTGGTCAAGAAAAAGTGGAGAGGGACCACCATGGGAGAAACATACTCAGCTTACACCAGCGGGGTGGTTACCTGGGTGGCACCTCAGTGCCATTCCAGATGCTCCATGCCACGGCGGAGCCAGACAAGAGGATGATAGTATTGCTAGGGCTGCTGGAGAATAGAGAATTGAGTATCATAAATACGTACGCCCCCAACCATGATACAGCGGCCTAACTTCAGGACACTATATAGCAAAACCTGCCCCCATATAGGAGGCGCGATTATATGGGGAGGGGACTTTAACTGCACACTACACCCTAAAATGGACAGGTCAAACTAGATAAACCCACCCCCGCCGCGAAAGCATTACAGGCCCTGCTGAGAGACTTTGGGCTAGAGGATATCTGGAGGCAGCAACACCCGAATGATGGGCATTACTCACACAAGAATTCCGACATGGAGGCTTAGAGCTGAGGCCCTGCAGGATTCGGTATTCCAAGAGGACCTAAGGGAGGAGATCATTGGGTATTTCGATACTAACACGGGGAGCGTGGAGTCAGAAGGAACCCTATGGGAGGCGTTTAAGGTGGCAGTGAGGGGAGCGGCCATATCCAAATCCAGAGGGCTCCAAGAGGGCATAGAGCGTGAGCTACAAGAGACAGAGAAGAAACTAGAAGAAATAATGAATATGGGAGGTACCTCACAGGAGGACGCCAAACAAGTGAGCCAACTACAACAAGCTAGTGGGGGGCTTTGGGAAAGGCTATGCACTCTGAACAATAAAAAATATATCGAAAAGCAACATACAGGAGGGGATAAACCGGGGAGGCTGCTAGCATGGCTATATAAAAATGAGAGACCAAGACCAGTAGTCGGGGAGAAGAGGGCCAGATCTGTAACACCCAGGAGAGGGTGAACGAGGGGTTCCTCAGATTCTATACACGCCTCTACGAAGACACAGGGGAGATTGCAGAACGGGAGACTCAGGAGACACTGGAAGACATAGGATTACCTAAATTAAACGAGGAAGAAAGGGAGAACCTGGAGGCCCCAATTACAATAGAGGAACTAGAGACAGTGGTACTGCACCTACCCACGAGCAAAGCCCCGGGGTCAGATGGGCTTCCCAGCGAATTTTATAA
Organism: Ambystoma mexicanum; assembly: GCF_040938575.1. Lineage (NCBI taxonomy): Eukaryota > Metazoa > Chordata > Amphibia > Caudata > Ambystomatidae > Ambystoma > Ambystoma mexicanum. Next base: position 876,906,181 of record NC_090936.1, read on the forward strand.
AACGTATAGACAAGAAGTGCTCCCCCCGCTGCTGGCTATGCTAAACGAGACGTTCGAGAGGGGAAGATTTTCGGAATCCTTGAGGGAAGCAGTGATTATTCTGCTTCTCAAACCCGGTAAGCCAAGCACGGAATGCGGGTTGTACAGACCCCTATCCATGTTAAACCAAGACAGCAAAATTCTCACAGCAGTATTGCCGAACCGATTTAAAAGGGTAATAAACAAACTCATACACCATGATCAAACTGGTTATGTCCCAGGCAGGAATATATCCGACAACCACAGGAGACTCCACCATATTATAGAACAAACAGAGGGGGACCTTAGCGAAATGGCAAGTCTCGCTGGACGCAATAAAAGTCTTTGACTCCGTGAGGTGGCCTTGGATGATGGCAGCCTTGAAAGAATACGGGATGGGACCAGGGTACCTGAGGTGGGTGAAGATGGTATATAGCTCTCCAATAGCTAGGGTCAAAACCAGAGCGATCATTTCAGATAAATGTCAACTTAGGAGGGGCACGAGACAGGGTTGCCCCTGGTCCCCCATGCTGTATATCCTGGCATTAGAACCATTAGCGATCTGTCTCAGACAGCAGTACGGAGCGATAGGGGTTCACACCAAGGGGGGACCGCACTTGATATCATTGTACGCGGATGATATGCTGCTATATCTGAGCTTCCCAGAGGAAAACTTGCAGTATGTCCTGGAAGTGATGAAGCACTATGTGACCCTTTCCGGCATAGCAGTAAACCCTAGAAAGTCATGCATGTTCCCCCTGGGGAGATCTAGGGGAGTCCCACAGGGGAACCTACCTATCCTGCAGATACCCTGGCAGACTAGAACAATCAGATATCTGGGGATCAATATATACCACACGATTGCAGACAAATATAAATACAACACGGAAAGGGCAGTGGAAGGCATCACGACCAGCATGGGGTTCTGGGCGAAACTCCCCCTGGCCATGGTGGGTAGGGCGGCCTTGCTCAAGATGGCGGTCCTGCCCAGGTTGCTAAACTTCTTCACGAATATACCATATATGCTCCCCAAACGCTTTTTCACAAAACTCCAAAGCTTATGCAGGGGCTCTATATGGCATAACACTAGAAACAAGGTGCCCTATGGAAATTGCAGAACTCGTATGATAAAGGGGGCATAAACCTGCCAAATTTCGAGATATACCACCTGACGGGGCAGCTTCAGTACATAGTCGGATGGTTGTCCGAAGAAGAGACAGCAGAAGCTAGATTGCTAAGGAGGGACTGTGACCCATTCTTCTTAAAAGAACTGATACGGCTACCTAAACTAGTGGTGCAAGGGCGAGCGAGATTGCTGGAACTAGGCTGGAAAACATGGAGCAAAGTAGTGGGAAACCCGACCCCATGCTCCCCGCAGGTGCCACTCGTGGCGCTTACCAGAGAGGACGAGCAAATGATGAAAGGGATCCGTAAATTCTGGGAACCGGTGGGCCTTGCGACCCTAGGAGACATAAGGCAAGAGGGGGAGGCCCTAGACTTCCAAAAGATAATTGAGGAAACCGGAGTACACAAAGGACAATACATTACATATACTAAAATCATTAAACGAGTGGAAGAAAAGTGGCCCGAGGCAGTACTAGCAGAACAACCCCAACACTGTCATTGAAACGATGTACGATACCTCGGAGGGCGGGCACGAAATATCCCGAATTTACGAACTATTGATGTCTAGAGTGGGTAAGGAGTTGCTCCAACTGAGGCGGGATTGGGAGGAGGAGGCAGGCGAACCTATGCAGGATGGGCAATGGGAACGAGCCCAGAGATATCATAAAAAGGTGTCCAGGAATGCGAGGCTACAGCAAATCCAGTTTTATGTTACCCACAGGGCATACATGACCCCCAGTAAAATCGTTAGGTTTGGAAGCACAGTGACACAGAAATGCCCCAAAATTGCGGGGAGGTGGACGCCGGGTTGATTCACATGTTCTGGGCGTGCCCAGAGGTGGGAAGATTCTGGACGGAAGTTAAACGCCTGTCCCAAAAGGGGATCAAGTTAGAGGTGGAATCAGTATGGATGGGATTCACCAGACCATAGAGCCTAAAGCATATTAGTAAACTGAAAGATCTGGCCTACATCTTGGCCAAACAGAGAATTGCTATGGGCTGGAAAGCAGCCCAAAGACCCAGATTAGAGGTGTGGTGGAATGATCTTTTGAAGTGGGCAGAGGCCGAGACGGCGGCATGGTACGAAACAGTTAGTAGGGGAGGAGAGGGAAGGGGAGAAGGAAGCGGGACCCCTAATGGCATGGAGACAAATGATGGCCACGATGTCGGGACTCTCCCATGTCGAATCCAGTGAATATGATACGTCTGGGAACAGTGAAGGAGATTAACCCTAGAGAAATGAAATTTGTGGCATTGAAGTAGGCGCTCGAGTTAATGGGGAGGGAGGGGGGGACTGTAATGTGTAACATGTAAATGTAAGCTAAGAAGCTAGTAAACGAAAATGTCTGATGTGTTGGTTAAGTTTGGTGTGTTGTAAAAAAAAAAAAAAAAAGAGAAATTGTTTAAAAAAAAAATGTTTTTTACTTCAGACTAATTCAACAAATGACCCCAATCTTTCTCAAGAAGATCATGCAACAGAGGCATAGTCAATACACAAGGTAATAGTTAACTTGTGTATTGACTATGCCTATGTTCTATACACTGGCATCCCTGTTCATCTTCTGAATCATCTGCAACCTGTTCAGAATGTGGCCATTACTCTTGTTTTTAGACTGCCAACATTTTCTTTGGTTTCTACTTTTAGGCCCTTTCAACAAAAAATATGTTTTAAGGCACTATGCTTAGTGTCCCCCCCAGTATCCCTCCCACAAGATTTAACCATATCAACCAGCCAGATCAGTGTGTTCACAGGACCACAACTTGTTACTTGTTCCTTCTACTTGTTACAAAATCGGAGGCGGGGCACTGTTATCTTTGTTGGGCCCATGTCTGGGGAACTCTATTCCATTAGAAATCAGCAGAGCTAAATATTTGCTTGCTTTTTGCAAAAGTTTGAAAACCTTCCTTTTCCAATAATTCTTTCATGTCCTTGGTCTTGACTGCTGTTTTCTTTCCCCCTCCCCCTGCACCAAGATGCGGTTTATTCTGCCTTGAGCTCTCATGTCAAGCATTTTACAAACACTCAAAATCAAATCAGAAAACATCAGAAAAGACCCTGGCCAATGGCTGATGGGTTACAATAAACACAGCCAAACAAAAAGCCCTGAGCCAGGGGGTGGAAATATTTGGTTGCAGAGGAGATTAAGAGGTCTGTGGCACAAATGCGTTGTTCCATTCCTGCGTAGTGTTTTCAGCTAGTCCAATAAAAGGTATCAAAATCTGCATTTTGTGTGATTAAAATTGGAGGATAACCGAAGACTAGAGGGGAATGATATTTGAGCCAGGTATGTGTTAGGGAGAATTCTCTCTTTAGGCTGAATTTCCCAACCTAGTGAGTCCCCCAGCAGCTTTGCTGGATTTCTGGAGTTTGTTTTTTTTTTCTCCTGCCAAGAGTGAGACTCTTTTTTTCCCACTCTTGGGCATGATTTATGGTGTTCCTTTGACTGTTAATGTGTTTTATGGGCTATGGGGTCCTTTACTCCATAGGGTCTCATGTGTTTTTACGATGTGTGTTACACAGCACCCTGCGTGCAGTAACACAGGGGTGTCATAGTGACACCCGACCATAGACTCCATACCCTGGGACTGACTACTGTCTCCCAGGGCATGTAAAGTCACCATTGGCTTTACTAGTCCCAAATTATTAACAGAAACCGGTACAAACCATCATATTGTGGACGTACTGGTCGGGGCAATTCGATTGCCCCGGGGTCTGTTAGTTGAGGGGGCACGTCTCCGTCCCCCCTGATCGAGTTTTGGCTGGTGGCAGTGGATACTACTTTTTATATTCGACCGTGAATATATCCCTATGGGATTTTCCCATTGTTCGAGGCTACCAACTTTTATTATTTAATTCTCATAGCCTCGAACATACCGCCGGTTTATTTAATTAATATTAATTTCGCCGGTTGGTATTTTTTGCCAGGACTCGATTCTAAAATGGCGTTTGTGTTCTCTTCTGTGACTCCAACCCAAGTCGAGCCCTTTGTTCCACTTTTTGGTGGGCTTCTCCACAGAAGCCTCTGAAAGTGGTGGCACTCTGTCTGGGTACCACAGCGGGTGTGGGAGGGGGTTTAGGCACCCTGGACTGAGTTACCTTGGTAACTCAAGTCACACTCTTGTGTGATTGGCCCAAGTGGTGAGCCGGCCGGCTCACCACTTAGCCTAGCTGTCAATCAAACATGCCGAGTGAATGGGGGTATGCTCCATAAAAGCAGGGCTTTGGGGACTGGAACTTCAGTAGTCGCCACAGGACCTGAGAATCCAATGAGTGTGACTGAAACCAGCAAGGAGGGGATGCCTCGCTCGTGGCCAGAGCAGGGCTCCTTTGACAAGAGTATGCTAGAACACATATCCATTTTCCACACGGCAAACACAAAGGGAAACAATTACAGAACAGGAGGGTAATATTGAACCTCTGGAAGATGTTCGAGGATACAGAGGAGTGCGGGGGTAATGGGGAAGGAGGGGCGCATGACGATAGTAAAGGCGCAGGCCCAGACAAAAATGGGAAGACATTGACAGGACACAAGGGAATATACTCTTTTAGCAGCCCGCCCCGCCGTGGGATATACAAACCCAGCTTATTTGTCAACAGGGTCAAATATACCAACACAAGCAACAGCACCCCCTCCCCCATAGGCCCCCCTCCAGGGGTCACAGCACATGCTGATGTGAGCCCAAGAGATCTAGAAATAGCGCTGGCCTTGACACAAACAGAATTAGCCAGACTACGAGTGGCGTGTGACGCAACAGAAGCAGACACGCCGGTACCAACAGTGGAAGTCAGAAGACTTTATTTAGAATAGACAATGCGCCCATAAAAGCCATTCACGTAGAGCGTGACGGCGACAAGGATAGCCTGGGTTATGAGAATGTCGGGTCCCATGGGGGAGACAAAGACGAGTTGAGGGTGAGGACAGTGAAGGTGGAGAGGCTGAACATGCACCTCAACCCACCCCAAGGGTAGAGAGCTTATGGGATGACAGGTTGAGGGAGAGGTTTGGTCGGATGGCAGTAACAAGGAAAAAGGGAAGTGGAACCAAAGGCGGAAGGAACAGGCTGAAGATGCGAATGCCCCTAATACACAAGGGGGCAGAGAGACCATAATACGTACTGTGGGCACAGATTGACAAGAATAACCTAATAAAGGCACCTATGGCGCTCATGGCGGGTGCGGGTATGTGGATATATGCTTTTGAGAAGCACACTGTGGGGTACCCTTAGCAATAGGAGACATCAAAAGCTTATTGGTGGCCATAATTGGGGATCAGGCAGCCGATGTGTGGGTGAATGGAGGGTATCTCGGAGTAACACTGAGCAACGACGCTCACGATGGAGCATTGTTTAATAAGATGAGAGTAAGGGTTTGGAATGCGCTGCAGCGAGCGTTCCCAGACACGGCAGATTTACAGTCCATTATGCAATGCACAATGGGCGACGATGAGGACGCTGCACAATTCATTCTTAAGATCAAAAAGATGTGGATGGCGGAAACGGGCAATGCCTCTGACCAGTCAATACCCTTTTTCTACTTTATAGTGAAGCAAGGCCTGCCCAAAGAGGTACAAAGGGCGCTCGACAAGATTGTAGGCGTCGGGGCGAGGGGGTGTCCTGAAATCTAAAGCATTACAGTACATCATTGTAGGAGAATGAAAGAGCGCGAGAAGGAAACGCTTCAGAGGTGGCAGGCAGAGGAAGCAAAACTGGTACAGAATAAATTAGCCAAAGTGGGCGTAGTGACAGCGAGACCGACGCCCACCCAGACGGAGGATACATCCCAAGCCTCATGTATGCCATAATAGCCGCGGTGTGGGCTGAAGCAGGACAAGGACAGTGGGGCGGAAACCTGCATTCCCCAGGACCACAGTGGCAAGGAGGACAGCAGCGAGGATGAGGTGGGTTCAGGGGATCAATGCAAGGGGAGCAGGACAATGTTGGACCTGTGGGAAGTGGGGGCATTTCTCGAGGGAGTGCAGGAACAGACAAGGTTTGGGATATGGCCAGCAGAACTATGGCCCATCACCCCCAGGCCACCCCTCAAGGACCAACCTCCTAGGATGACCTCAATGCCATATGGGACAAATCAAGCGTACACTCAGCTGCCCTCACATATCCCAGGCCCTCCCCAGCTGCAACACCCCCAACAGGATGAGCAACAGTACCAGCCCTGCCCCAACACGGAGCTGGCAGGAAATGTGAATGCCTTCGGCAGTGCGCCCAATGGTACAGTGGCCCAGTTTCAAGGCGCTACAGTGGTGGGGAGAAATTATTTCTCGTTCCCAGGAACAGACACCTACCCAGACTAGGACAGCACACAGAGAGCACTTGCGTGTCCAGTTCTGTTGATGACCCTAAACCCAGAAGAGGAACCCTTGGTGGGGACAGAGATGGGAAACATTTCAAGTGCTGAAAGATCACGCATCAGTAAAGGTGACTTCCCGCTATCTGGCAAAACTCTCGACATGCAAGGATTCTCTAGGGCTGTTTTCACGGTTCCATATACAAAACATGTAGATGTAAAACTGGGAGGAAGGTATTTTCTGAGAGCTCTCCTGTCACTTGCTTGGCAGGGACCTGCTTAGCCAGTTGAACATGACTATCTCATTTACAGACAACGGCACTGGTGCTCCACGCCAGGCATGTGCTCAATGAGGGCGATACTCGTAATACACGCCATGGCATGTGATGTAGTGGTGCCAGACATCCCCGTGGACTCAGACATGTTAATCTACGGCATAACAGTGCTTGCACAGGCAGTGCCACAAATTATCAAAACCTGCTGGAAAGTAGCAACTCATTTTATTTTCCACCCTGTAGTGTCCCCAGAGTTAGTAGCAGGCACCATATTGTCCCTAGATCTGCAGGGGTTGTTAGTACCAGCCAAGAGAATTGTGGTCCTAGGTACCGACATTCATGGATGCCAATGGCACACTGTCCTGTGCATTGACCCCACTGTGCCCCGCAAGGAATTAACAGATGCAGAAGGATAATGACAGCGACAGGGAAATAATACAGAAGATTTGCATCCCCTCCAACATCATGGTGCAGTATAAGAGAGTGCAGAGCCCCATCATGGCCGCTGTCGCCACGCCCCCATTACCCCAAGGCGACTTACATGTGCTGATGCAGTTGTGGACATCTAATCCACACAATGTAGGGCTCCTAAAAAAACTGTAAAAAAAAAAAAAAAAATCACACTAAAAAAATGGAGCTGTATTACCCTGAGTGAAAGAGTACCCACTCTCGAGGGAGGCAGAAAAGGGGATAAAGGACACAATGCAGGCTTTGCTACACCAAGGGATCATAGTGCCCGCCACCACACCCTGCAACACGGCCATATACCCCGTTAAAAAAGCAATGGGGGATTCCAAGATGGCCGGCGGAGGACGACATGCGTGAGCATCTCTCTCCCCACCGGGCCGCAACAGTAGCTGGCAATAAAGCAACGTGGCAAATAACGTAAGCGATTCCCCTCCGCACATTAAACCGAGGGATCGGTATGGAGGAGCGCAATTGCGCAAATAATTAATCAGCTCCACCAAGCGGGAATAACGGGCAAGCCCTGCCCAAAAGAACCGCGCACCAAGATGGGGCGTCCCAACGCAGGGACAAAGGAGACAACCCCGGGTCAGGGTAAGGTGAGGGGCAACCCCTTAGAGGGGTAAGAGGGTGACAAACCAGCATGGAAATGGGAAATCGCCCGGGGGAAACGATGGAGGAGACTCACCCCACCCTCCAGGTACAAAAGCACTCCATGGTGGAACAGATGGAGCAAACTCCAACAACATGGCCTGGGGGACAACAAGACCAGGAGGCCGAGGGGGAGCATATGGGAACCCCACCCAATAGCACAGCAACGCAACATGAAACACAAGGCCACATAGCCTTGAGAAAAAGAAGAAAGGGATCGTGAACCACCCGAAGGGGACAAGGCCACGGGACAAAAGGCCTGGGGAATCCAGGAAGGGGTTGAGGTGATGGAGGAGAGGCCTCCCTCAAAGGAGCAGGTTGGAGAAACCGGCAAGCAGATACGAGAACACGCAACAAGGGAACATTGGGGGCCCCCAGCGTATCCATATATCCAAAACAAGGGGGAAGGCGGTGTCAGCAACGCAACAAATCCCACAAGCAAGACAAGTAACGTGCATTAAAAAGTTGTGGAGCTCTGAGAAGACAATGCACTCCGGAAGCAAGGGGACAAGTCAGAGCCCACCAACGTAGGTGATCAGAGAAGAAGGAACAATGACAAGCAAAGCTGGTTTAAAGAATTCCAGGACCAAATTATGGCCTCCTTCCAAAACACAATTCGAGACTCTGAAAGGAGAAATGAAGCAGTCGCTACAGAAGCTGAGAATTGATGTAGCTAATTCAGAAGAAATAACAGACACACTGGAAAAGGTGGTGCAGAACATGGAGGAGGCCACGCAAAAGAACGACAAAACCTTGGTGCACCTCTCGCGCTTATCACATAATCTGAAGATCCAGTGTGAGGACCTGGAAAACCGCTCACAGAGATGGAGCATCCGGATAAAAAACCTCTCAGAAACGGTGGAGAACAAGGATCTGAAAGGTACATACCAGCAGATCTTTTAAGAAATTCTGGCACCTGACATGGAAGATCTAGTGCAGGTGTACCGAGTACATCGAGTGGACTTGCGGAGACCAGGAGAACCAGGCTCACGCCAGAGTGGTGTATTGGTGGAAATAACACCATACGGCCAAAAAGAACAGATACTCCGGAAAGTGAGGATTGCGGGGCAGGTACGAATAAACTAACAAGAAGTACAGCTATATCAAGACCTTGCGCAATCCACGCTTCAAAAAAGGAGGTGGATGGGCTCAGTGGCGAAATATTTCACGATGAAGCAAATAAGGTATAAATGGGCATTTCCCTTTGTCCTACTCTTTTCATGGTAAGGTCGACAGCATAGGATAACGACCTGTGAAGAAGGAGAACAGATTCTAAATCTACAAAGAGAACGCAAGGAGGGCAGCGAGGAACAACAGAGAGGAGACAGAGGATGCAGAAAACTGTGGGACTGGAAAACAGTGACGAGCAAGGGTAAAGGTGGAAACAAGACAGAGAAAGAGAGGAGAGGGGCCTAGATCGAGAAGATGTAAGGTGGACATAAGCAAGAGGGGAAGCGGACATATGATACACCCCAGTGAAGGGGGTAAGACTAACACGTTAACATATGTTTGCGGCCCATGGGACTGGGAAGTGCGGGCGCAACTTGGAATACTTGGTGGGGTTTAGTAATCCCCACAAAGACTTCTCTGGGATGTTTCGAGGGCCAGGCGCGCAGGACACATCGTTCGAGCTGTCATAGGAACCTGGACCCTCCTCAGGGGTGGGAGGGATTGGGCGGTTCCAAGTTTCCCCGAGTTGAGGGTTCACGTTGACAGGTGGGGATTAAGGGGAGGGGAAGGGGGGCCCAGAAGTGGAAATGTATCAGATAAAGAATGTAGAGTTAGGGGATAAGGTTAGTTTGGTATCCAGATGAAGGATCTTAAGGTACGAACGTATACTGTAAGGGGACTCACTATCCCCGTTAAGAGGAAAAAAGTGGAAAACTTCCTGCGGGGTGGGAAATATAGATATTCTTATGCATCAAGAGACCCATATACGCAAACAAGACAAATGGAAACTCTGAATTAGAGGGTTTACTCAAATATATCGGGCAAACGCGGGGAGAAGAGGGCAGGAGGGTTGATAGCAATACACAATAGGCTGGGAGCACAAGTGAAAGACACCATGTTGGACAAGGAGGGGAGGTACTTGTTTTTTAATGTAGTAATTGGAGGACAAATGGTCACGCTAGCCTCGGTATATGCCACAAATATGGGACAGGATGGGTTCCTAAGGGGAGTCCTATCGAAGATAGAGAGTTTTGCCAAAGGGGATATCATATTAGCAGGAGATCTCAACATGGCTGGGGTTCCCACACAGGATAGGAGTGGGAACACAGCACAGGCCCCATCTAAGGCACTGCGGTGGAAGATGGCTACACTTGCCCTCCATGATGCCTGGAAAGTAGTAAAAGGGCAGGAGCAGGGATTTACCCACTACTTGCATATACACTCCGCCATGTCCCGGATAGAATACATCTGAATTTCCACAGGCTTGTTGGCGAAAGTAAGAGGCGTAGAGCTGGGATCAATCTCCCTGTCAGATCATACCCTGTTGCTGATGAACATCTCAATGGGAAATAAGAAGCAGGGGCTATGGAAATGGAAATTCCCCACAGATCTCATACACGACCCAGTCCAGGTTGAAACCATTAGAGAGAAGATTGAGCAGTACTTTAGAGATAATGAAACAGTAGACGCGCCACAGGAGATGGTATGGGATGCATTCAAGGCAGCAACGAGGGGCACTTGATAGCGCTTAAGGCAGGGAGGAATAAACAGAGACGGCAGTGGGAAGAGGAACTAGAGGGGAAGCTAAGAGACATAAATGGGGGAAATGTCAAAAAACCCGGACAACAAATCAAAGAGGGCACTGAGGCGCGTCCAGGGTCAATTAGAGATTCTCAGAACAAAGTGGGCCGAGAAGGCGTTATTGTATCTGAAGCACGGGCACTATGTGAAAGCTGACAAAGTAGACGGGCGTCTGGCTATACAGTAAAATGAAAAGAAGGGTACTAAGACAATTATAAAACTTCGAAATAGCCAAGGGCAGGATAAGATAACGAAATGAAGATATGGGGGGCATTTTTAGGGAATATTACCAAACGCTATACACATCAGACAACCCAGCGGAAAACAAACAAAAGGAATTCCTAGCAAAACTCTCACTCCTGCAAATATCGGAAGAAGGACTGTCCCGCACTCGTGAGCAAAGTACCTTGACTAAGTACCGCTTGGCCCGCTGGAAAACGCTGTTCTACTGTTCACCTCAATGAACATTTTCTTTGGATGTGGATTGCAAGGTGACTAAGGCGCGGTGTCCATGTGCTGAAGCTTTGTGTCAAGAACTAAGTATCTTACGCTTGTTTCTGCTTGTTTTCAGAACAATTCCTGCAACTTTTGATACACCCTGTTTTTGGTGCCACCCATCAACTTCCCTATTTCACGAGCAAGCTTGCACACCCGCGTGCGCGTATTTGTGTACAAAGTACTTTGACTAAGTACTGCTTGGCCCACTTAGCCCACATGGCAGTGGAGGCGCGGGACCTCTTTTCTATACTTACTTTGGGGCAAGTGGTGAGGTACGTTGACATATGAGTGCATGTTGTATCATGGTTTTTCTTTAGAATCGTGTATGCCACTTCATTTGCATCCCCATATCTAATATGGCTGCGAGTGGTGGAACTAATTACATACGCTCCTCACATAATTCCATTACTCTTACCCCGATAATAAAAGCAAAAATGACGCCCTGTGAAAAATCTGGTTTACCCTGTGATAATGCGGCACACAAGTCAATGCAGCTAGGTATTACTGTTGCCTCGCACTCGCAAAACAATCAAAATGGTTCCGTTACCCGCCCATTTTGGGCCGCGGGAACCAACCCTTTTTTCATTCTCAGATGGACTCATCTACTTTCTGACTGCACCATTCTACAATCGGATGATTGCGGCATCGCAAATGCACATGCTGTTATGCCATCTCGGTGAGACTGAATCAGTCTGTTGGGAGTAGTAAGACTGGCGCGGATATCTCGATCTTCGCAAGCCAATGCGAATCACTGATATCTATTTACAGTGAGCGTACATTACAGTGTGAAAGAGTCTCCATGAATTCTTCGATTCATGTTGCCTCGTCGCTGTATGTTCATCCCACGCCTCGACAATGCAATACATTCGCAAATCAAGATTATGGCCTCCCGCAGGCAGCCATGATTGAACTCGCGCTCACCGCTTTCAACACTACTATGTTAAGTTTATTTAAGCTATTTGAGACCCTGGATGCTAAAGTGGCAAAACAATCGGCACAACTTGAATCCATTTCGCAATGGTTGACCTCTAATATGAAGACACAATGTAAGGTTGTATCTATGCCAGTGTCCTTACCTAGGCAACCACCAATGGCTGTTTTAGGCACTAACACTAATACCGGTTAATATGAATGCTCCGTCATCGCTGCCTGCCTTCCCACAGACAATTCACCCGATTGCTGACCCAGGGGATAACACACCTAAACACATCATATATGATTCATGGGTTAGCATTGATCATGCGGAGACCTTATAGCCAAGCTCCCCAACGCGCTTGCCGCAGGTGGAGGAGTGTGACCAGAGTCTTGCGGTGACCTCTAATCCTGAGCCAATATCAAAAAAGCAGCAAAGGAAAAAAAGAGCAGTGCGGCAGTCTCTTATAAAGAAAACGAAAAATATGATGGCACCGAAAAACAAGAAAAACAAGTTGACCTCTTTCTTTAAAGCAATGACAGCTGTTCCAAAGCCTCAGGGGCAAATCCGACATATAAGCCAGGTGCAAGCCGCACATAGGTTTCCAACTGATGGATCATCTAATGCAAACATTAGTTTACAGGTTAATAAAACCAAGGATACAAACTGGTAGTTCAGAGGAAATTCATCTTTCTCCAGCACATGACTCTCTTCTAGCGTATTCACCGCTGAATAGACTCTTACAAGTCATTGAGCAAACAGATCCTAAGTCACAATGAAACCACTTTTCAAAGAGGTAGTGGCTTTCACCTCGACGAAAGACAGTTCTCAACAAGTGACTCTTAAAGGTTCAGACCTACCTCTGTCAATGGAGAACATTAAAAAAGCTGTAGACGCATATCTTGAAAAACAGCTTGCGTCATCACATCAAATATCACTCCTAACATAGTGCCTCAGATACCTCTTAGCATTGTCTAGTGTTCAAGTCCAAGTGCCAAATACCATTGTTAATGCAGACATGACCGCTCCTACTTCACATGCTCAGGCCCTAGCTCATTCCTCTCTAAGCACAAAGTCAGACCGTATGCAACACAAGACGCGACCAGCACATCAAAACAGAACCTTTAATAGGAACAAGGGTTCAGAGGAGGAGTTTAACTATCCTCAGAAACATCACTCTACTTGCCACTCTTTAATTATGAAGTGTCGGGGGGAGGAGGGGGATCCTTTTAGATCTTATGACCTCAATAAACGGAGTATTCTCAATATATTTAATGAAGTAGTAGAATTGAAGGATATTACCACTGGAGACATAGATCAGGTTGAGTTCATAGCAGAACAGACTTGTGCAATAGTGAGACTATGGATACCATTAAACACCATTTGGAAAGCAAACATTACATTGTTCAACACGGGCTTGCTAATAGCACAAGATCCTGAACGCATGAAAAGACATGATGAGCAGCCAGATTCTATGCTAACCAGCCACCCTATTACCTCCAATGATCAAGGACACACTCATCACTCCATCACATTGTATCCGGCAGACGCATACCTAGTGAATTTAAAGAACTCTTGCCTTTTTTCTCTGGCCAGCTGGAATGCAAGCGGTCATTCGCATTTGCAGGCGTCGATACGTAAATTCAATCATTCCTTTGATATCTTAGTGTTTCAAGAAACCTGGCACCTGGTTTCTCCTGTATGGGATAACTATGATGCGGCGTTGGTACCTGCACTTGCTGGAGATAAGGGAAAACCATGATCTGGCCTCTTGGTGGCAGTAAAAATGACCTTGGGGTTTGTTGTTGAACCGTGGTCATCTCATAGTGCATTTTTACAATTAGTAAAACTTGTGAGTGCACAGGGCAATATTGCCTTATTAAACGTGCATCGTAATCCTGCAGGCACAGTTGGGTTTTTATCATGAATTGGTGGCAATGTTGGATATGACAACAATGGCTTTAGACATTACAGCCACAATTTTAGCTGGCGATAACATTGATTGCCTGAACAAAAGGACAGGGCGCTCCCACCAAGAGGCGCAGAGATGGACCAGCTTCACGTGCGAAAGGAACTTTCAGATGATCAATGGTGCGGGAAAATTGTGATATCCCAGCACAAAGTATCTGGCAAAGAGAAGCCTTGACTAGCATCATTGACTACATATATGTGGATATTCATCTCTTCATGCAGGTATTAACATTTGAAAGAGGGAGCCAACAACATAGAGACCACAATTTACTCTCTTTAAAAGTTCAGTGGAAGCGGACTAAAGACCTATCGCAGAGACACTGGCCTAAGCAATTGCTAACGGTGAACAATGCCAGAATGCGGTTTTCATGGTCCATCCCAAAACTTCTTGCTTTGAATAAAGCAGTTAAGCAGAATCTCAATGATCAGTCTTCAACACAATATACCACTCTTTTGTCCCAATTTAAAAATACCATCATCAGTACTGCTAAGCAATTGATCAAACATACACATGCATTTGATCCGGCTGTTCGAGCTAGACTTGCCGCCTAGCGTAAGGAGAGAAAAGTCCATTTTAAATTCATCAATTGAGACTCTGTAGGCTGCCTTGAGATCGGCTAAATGCAGGTATCAAAATGGGCTACGAGATCGTAAATCTCTCCTATTTCAACAAGATAGTGAAGCAATGCCTAAAGCGGCAGCCTCAAAAATTTCAGCTGAAATCTGGGCCCTGCTCAAAAATCGGAACTCGTATTGCCAAGCTGAAGCAGAGACAAATGGAGTGCAAGAACAGCACTGGGTCACTCATTTCACACGGTTATACACAGATGAACGATTTGACACCTTCATTTACAAAACCAGAACTAAATCTAAGTGGTTAGTTGAATGCTCCATTAGTATCATTGAAGAGTATATTAAAAAGGCAAGTGGCTCCAGGGCGGCTGGCCCTGATGGGCTAAACAACAATGTTAAAGACCAATTCTCATTTGTGGGCGACTACTTTGAACAATTTATTCCAACAAATTCTAAGGATGAAGATTTTACCTTCATCATGGAAAACATCTTTAATAGTCCCCATTTTTAAGAAGGGGGACCGCTTGTCGCCTCAGAATTACAGGCCAATGGCATTCTTAGACATGCCAGGCAAAATCTTTGCAGAATTGATTAAGGGATTTTAATACTTGGACACTATTGAATCAACTCCGGACCCCCAACAATCAGGTTTTGTGGCTGGAATGGGTTCCACCATAAATCTGCTGTGTTTAAACGTACTAAAGCTGCAATGTCAAGCCCTAAAGCAAACCTTTTTGCGTTTGTGGATCTACATTCCGCATTTGACTCTGTCACGAGTGCTGTTGATGTTGAAATTGATCAGAGATGAGTGTCCTCCATCATTATGTGACATTATGTGACATCATTTACAGCTTTAATTTGAACACTTATATCTGTATTCGACTCACACTGGATGGCCTATTGTCTTCTTCCATCCCTACCTCGCGGGGCCTTAAGCAAGGGTGCTTGCGAGCCTCGGCTATATTTAACTATTTCATCCATGATGTGAGAATAGCATTTGAAGTGGTGTGCTCCGACTCTCCAAAAATCAATGGAACTACAATCAAGGCGTAAATGTACGCAGACGATTTGGTTCTTGTATCAAAAACGCCTATTCGGCTTCAAAAATTATTAGCAGCCTTTGATAGCTATATAATCCAAAATGAATTCAAAATCAATACAGCCAAAACACAAATTGTTTTATATACACTGAACAAGCAAAGTAGGAATCTGATGCTGTGGTCGATTAATGAAATTAGATTAGCCACTGTTCCAAGTTATACCTATTTAGGTATGATATTTGAGGGGTCAGTTATAGCAAGAGGACATATGGCAAGCGTGGAGCTGCTAAACACAGCCGCATCCCAAGCCAGGGTCATATTGCATTGTTATGGCAAATTTTCGTTGACCCCTGCATTGTTGTTGTTAAGAAGGATTTCTGAACTCTGACCTGGAGGGACAGAGGTTCAGAAGGCCAACCTAGTTTCTTGGAACAGGGTAACCTCTGGACAAGCCAGACTAGTCAGGGTAGCTATGGAAGGCGGTCAAGACTAAGTCTCAAGAGGGGTGAGGGTGACTGAAAGACGTCAATGAGCATACAAAGCAAGGATACTTACAAATTACTCCAGACAGGTGTTATATTAAAAATATAGACACATTTATTACAAGGCCTTTGTAACATAGACCATAGCAAAGAATCACAGTAACACTAGATTAAACCAATACATCGCAATCAATACAATATATATACAAGACCAATGGGGTCTAAGGGGTTAAAAGCACGAAATGTGTATACCACCTAGATGGGGAGGAAAACAGGCAGTGTAAGTAATCTTTAGACCCAGTTCAACATCAAGAATACACCTAACTAAGAGGCAGTCCAAGCCCTACGAAGAGAGGAGCCTTATGCTCAATAGTACATGCACGCGCTTGTGCCAATGGACAAAATAGGGTCTCTTCAAGGGTCTCTAGCAGCTCAGGAAGGTGGGTAAGGCAATGAAGAACAAGTTCCCACTATTCAAGCAGGACCTCCACTTGAGGACAGAGGCAGTTTGAGAGTGCTGGATGGAGTCGCTATTTCGCAATAGCTGTGGAAATAAAAGGGGCCCTCAGGGGCCACTCGTGCATAAAAGTGGGCTCCTGCGCTAGGGGCCACCGGTTGGGGTAAGGACTACTCACTGGTCCCCGACGCAGGCAGACCCAAACTTCGCCAGTACAGTCCACTTCGCTGGCAGGTTCGAATGCGACAATCAGGACGTCTCGACACTGTAGTTCCCGAGATGCAGCGAGGATTCCCAAACGTGACAGTGGCGATTCCTCCGCTCCAGGTGGAGGAATCAGACCAATTCCACTGCAGCAGGCTTCAGGTGAAAGGAGGTCACAAATGCAGCGAACTTGCACAGGTCGTTGCCACAGCAGGGCAACACGTTAACCGCGTTTACTCCGGTCCGGGCGCACTCGTCTCACTTGAGACCTGGGAAGGCCAAGTGTACGAAATTCGGTGTGAGAGTGCCGTGGACACAGAGCTAGCAGTATACCAAGTGTTGAGGGCCTCCTCGAAACGGCGGCAGTGACAGAGCAAATGTCCCGTGTAGGCTGGTCAGCCGACTGGTTGCCCCAGGGACACTTCCGAAGAGGCTTACTTGCAGGGTTTGGTGAAGGTGCCGAGAATAGTTGATCCCACTATTCCAATGGGTCAAAGCGTCTTTGCAGACCTTCTAGGACGATCAGATGCAGAGGGGTCCCATGGGACGACACCTGGCTCAGGGTGCCAAACCTTCCAACGGGTCACCAGCAGTTCCTCGACTCGGCTTCTTGTTGCAGGATACTTGGCTCCTTATCCCTTGTTCGGTGTGAACTCAGGAGATCGGCATGGTAGTGGTGTTTTCAGCCTCCTCTTATCCAAAGTTCCCTTCGTGTCAAAACGGAGAGGACCCAATGAGAGATCTGCTCACAAACACTCGCTGCATACGTGCACCAATCATGGACCCCAGTGGTCCCAGGCATTCAGGACACTCCAGACTCTCTGGCACCCAGGATGTGTATTGGAAACAGACATCCCAGCCCACATCCTGGAGGCACGAACACAAGGCATGCAGAAGCCCGTAAAAGCATTGGGTTTCGTGGGAAAGTGCATGACCAAATAAGGAATGACCCGGGTCGACTCAACCTGGGGAAGGTGAAGGGGCAAGATGGCCAAAGGGCAGGACAAAGAACCTTGTGGCATGGCCCTTTTGGAGCCAGGCCACAAATTTGTGCCAAATGCGGTTAACATGGTTAAGAAGGGTTAAAAATATATTAAAACAATAGCTGCCACCAGTCCTGTCCATGACACATCTGCACAGTTCATAAAAAGTCCAGCGAGAGTTTCTAGGGCCTTTGAAATGACTAGAGACCCAAGTGTGCTGTAAGGTAAATTACAATGCACACTTGTTACATGTTGCACAAAGGTTGCAACATGAGGAAAGGACTAAGGGAAACAAAGTCTCCCAGTACTGACTGTTTTAAGGGCATGTCAGTTTCCTGTTAAAAAGTGAGCGAAAGCCCAGAGGAGTGCAGCTGAGGGCTGTGCTTCTCTGGCAAAGCTTAGTCAATGGTGTTAAACAGCAGCAAAAAGTTTGGGGGTTGACACATGGAGGGAAAATTACATACATTTATGGAATCTTTCCTAACAGTTGTATTGGAAATTAAAGGCAACCCCATGCATATGTTATGGTCTAGAAACAGAAGCCCCTTTACTGCCCCATTTTTTGGACACGATTGAAGCAAAATTTTCGAAGCAGATATTACAACTACCACAATGTACACCTGGTCCCTGGCTACGATATGAACTGGGGATAGTTTCGCTAAACGCAATCACTAGGGACTATGTGCTTTATTCCGAAATTGTCTTTTGTCCACAAAGTTAGAGGTTATGCTTAAGACATTGCCTGCATATTTATTTTCCAGCCGACATACATTTGTACAGCTGTGGTTAACAACCATCTAGCGTATTCTTGCACATGCTGATGTTACAATCGATTTGTTGCTGTCAAATCCAGGTAAGAGTAAGATCTATCGTATGGACTGGATTGATAATAGAGATTTGTGCTTACAATACAAACG
This sequence comes from Ambystoma mexicanum, assembly GCF_040938575.1. Taxonomy (NCBI): domain Eukaryota; kingdom Metazoa; phylum Chordata; class Amphibia; order Caudata; family Ambystomatidae; genus Ambystoma; species Ambystoma mexicanum. The sequence continues at coordinate 876,924,806 of NC_090936.1, forward strand.
TTCCTCTTGTCATAGGTTCTGTGATAAATTGTTGGGCATGATGGAATAATATCTATGTAAATCTCCATCATAATTTTTTCGATCGTCCATATTAAGATTCTGTTTCAATTTATGGCCAACCAGAGATCTGTTGCGTTTACGTAAAATAATCCCAAAGGAGCAAAACTTTTGCCGGTTCTGTGAGAATCATGATTGTATAGAAACGGTTGAACATTTGATTGTACATTGCCCAGTCCTTACTGGGTTGAGAGTTGTACATTATGCAAAATACTGTAAATATCTGGGTGTTTCAACTGAACAGCAGTGCTGGTCATTTATATTGAGTAATTACCATGTTCCTATTCAAATTTCCACTGTGAAATATTTCAGTGCTCTGAAACTAGAATAACGAGTTCCGATTTGATAATGAAAGTTAGTGATTAATTTTATTTCTGTGTAAGTTAATAATTGAATGATGTCAATTTTGTGAATTTTATTTTGTAAATTGAAAAGTTGATTAAATTCAGCTGATTCAATAAAAAAAGGTAGGATTGTCTAGAAGAGGAAATCAGGGAGGAAGAGGTAAAGAAAGCATTAAAGAATTGCCCAAAAATAAGGGCCCGGATGGATACCCGCAAGCTTTTATAAAAAGAATTAAGGAAATCCTGGCCCCCACTCTCACGAGACTATTTAACACAATTAAGATGAAGGGTGCCATTAGGTCATCAATGAATGAATCTAACATGGTGGTATTACATAAGCAGGGCAAGGACCCAATATTACCAGGATCATATTGCCCAATAGCGTTAATGAACTTGGATGCAAAAACATATACAAAGATCTTGTCGGATAGGCTAACACACCTGCTGCCGAAATTAATAGGGCAGGACCAGTCAGGTTTTATACTATCCAGGCAAACGTTCAACAATACTCGTAGAATTTGGCACCTAAAAGAGAACACTTAAATAATCCAAAACCCTGCAATATTAGTGGGGTTGGACGCAGAAAAAACATTCAAAGGGGTCAAATGGTCCCTGTTCAACATACTGAGACACGTGGGGTTCGGCACGAGATTCCTTAAAATGGTGCAAGCTAACTATAACTCACCATCAATTCCCATAGCACTCAATAGTCTAGTCTCAGGAAAAGTAACACTGCGACGGGGCACAAAACAAGGCTGCCCGCTATATGCCATCTACCTGCAACCCCCATTGATAAAGATTAGGGAGACGGATCGGCAAACGGGAATAGAACTGACGGGAGAGGCACATAAGGCAATAGCATTTTCAGACGATATGTTGTTGGCTCTGTCGGACCCAGAACATGTGTTGCCAATGAAGGAGCTGGAAACATTTGTGTCAATATCAGGGTTAAAAATAGGCAAAATTTGAACCATCTGTAGACCCGGAAGAGATGGACAGGCTGATGGGCGAGCATGCAGCTAATAATTTCGGGAAAAGGTATAATATACTTAGGCGTAACCCTCACAAAAAAGATAGGGCAAATGTACAGGGCAAACTACCCGCAGTTGCTGGGGAAAATTAGAACCAATCTCATTAAATAGAATCCCCTAACAATAACATGGTGGGAGAGAATGACACCTGTAAAGATGGTGGTACTAGCGAAACTTTTATAATACTTTCAGGCACTACCCATCAGAATCTCAAATTTCTTTAAATACCTCAATAAGGCTATATCAGCGTATATCTGGAGAAAAAAAAAGACCCCCAGGATAGCTATGTCCACATTAACGGCGCCAATGGATAGGAGGCAAATAGCTTCCCCCCACTTTTATAGATACGAGGCGGCCCAGCTCCGGGTCATGAGGGAATCGTTAGCTGAAGGTCATCACAAAGTATGGACACAACAGGACAGGGCGGTAGCAGGATCTTCCCTCTCTGGACTCATGTGGCAGAATAAACGAAATAGACACGCTAATGTTAAGATTAGTGAGATAATTGGGGTAGGAGTGGAACTTTGGGACTCAGCAATTGAACATGTGGCCCAGAATTCCAGCCAGGGATGGAAAAAGAGGCCTTCAGAAAGTGGGAAAGGGTAGGATGGCAAAAGATACAGGATGTGTAGCAGGATCTAGGCCTGACGAGAATGACCGGTTTAAATATAACCAACTGAAACATTGGTTAACTGCCCTAGCCATCAAGGAGACAGCTAGAAGACATGCAACATCTTTTGAAAAAATATAATGACTCACATGGGTTCATAAAATGTGTTGTCAAATCTCTATAGATATCTGAACAGCCAAGAGGAGCTAGTTCAATGGAATTACATGAGAACATGGGGGGAAAACTCTAGGGGAGACCATTACAAGAAGACAGTGAGAGTACCTGTGGGGAGCAATCCCAAAACTAACTTTCTTTATTTAGGTAAAGGAAATGTGGATAAAAGTGCTCCTACAATCCATGGATCCATGTAAGGTTCCGCCAAGCATCAAATCAATGCTGGAGGGGATGCAAGGCGGTGGGGGGAATGGATACACATTTGGTGGAACTGCCCAGTGTTCCAGCCATTCTGGGTGGGGGTGAAGGACCACATGCAAGGGATGTACCAGGGAGTGGAGCAGATGGGGTATAAGATCTGGATGTGTGGGATGCGGGATGTGGGATTCGGGGACGAAAACACTCAAAGATGCAAAAACAGGGATTCATGATCCTACTGATAGCAGCGTGGCTGGTGATGGCGCAAAGGTGGAAATAGCAGCCAGCACCCACGCTCCAGGATGGCTGCAGAAAGTCTGGAGTTTTGTAGCGCTGGAATGGGTAACATAAGATCCAGCAGGTTCAGGATGCATTCAAACTGGAATGGGCTCAGTATTGACTTATTTAAAAAGTGACTATACGGTACAATGGTGCCTGCATAAGAACAGAATGTTGGACATATTGTGAACCCAACAGATCTCAAACCAATAAAGAGTCAGATTTCACTTCTGGCCGTGGGGGGTAGGGGAGGGAGTCAAGCGGGGGGCTGGGGATGGGAGGGTGGGGAGAGTTAATATTGGGATGTTACGGTTTCCTTCTTGTATTGTGTAACATAAGAATCAAAACTAATAAAAGCATGTTCCAAAAAAAAGATACAACAATGGGGGTAGTTGGAGAATGATCCAGTATCTCCACCCCTCAATGACGTAGTACAGAAGGAATTTACTCTCGTTCGAAACCCGGCATCCATCTTGTGCAGTGCCCCCAAAGAAGTGACGCATTTCACAGTGGTCGACTTAAAGAACGCCTTTTCCTCAATATCATTGCACCCAGACTCTCAGTATCTCATAGCATTTACACATGGCGGAAAGCACTACGAGTACACTTGTTTGCCCGAAGGGTATTTCAAGAGTCCTAGCATATTTAACAGGATATTACATGAAGACTTAGGTAACATCCATGTGCCCAGCACAGTCATCCAATACGTAGACGACTCATTGGTGTGCAGTAAAGGTGAGCATGACTGCCGCAGAGACTCCATCACCCGGCCGTACTGACACAAAAGAGCACAATGGGCCATAAGTCACTGCCCTACTACAGCGGTACACTAAATTCAGAAATACAAGGACAGTTTGCATGCGAACAAGCACTCACTGCAGCAGCCTTTTGCCATTGAGAAAAGCTCCACAATTGTAATGGGGTGCATGCGGACATGGGTGAGAGATGTCACGGAGCTTGATATCTCATTGTAGTGGTGTGGCAATTCTCATAAGTTGAGGCCGGCCCACCCAGATGCCAAATGTGCTGCAAAATTCCTCATATGAAAGGTGTTCTCCCGGTGGGGAGTGTGCGATGTTCTGCAGTCTGATAACAGCACCCACTTTTTTTTTAATGAACTCTTCAAGGAAATCACAGCACTATTAGGTATTAACCACTGTATGTGCTCCATTTACCACACCCAGGCAAATGGCGTTGTGGAACGAATCAACGGCTTCCTCAAAAGTAAACTCTCCAAACTGTGCAACACCCTAAAAAGAACTGGGTCATTGTTTAACCCTAGCCCTGTTCATTTTGCGCACTCAGCCAAGTAAGGACCACCAACTCTCGCCACACAAGATAGTGACAGGCAGGCACATGCGCATCTCCCCTGTGAGGAGGGCATCAGATACCCATAGAGCTGCAACAGTTTTGGGCATGGAGTTCAAAGAATACTTGACGAACTTGACACATGCAATCAAATGAGTCTCACAACAAATCGCACTACCTCGCCCCGACGACACCCAAAACACTCCAGATCAACTTGGAGACAGAACACCCACTGGGCCACTGTTGCCAGGAGAGCTAGTGTACGTAAGGAGCTTTGTACACAAATGGAACAATCCCAGGTACCACAGGCCCTACAAAGTGGTATTCTCCAACCCTCTTGCAGTAAAGATGAAAGGGCTTCGATATTGGATACACCCTTTCAGACATTCACAGGGCACCACCAAATTCCTCACCAATAACCTAAACCAACACAACCAGTCTACCTCACCTTACTTAGCTTAAAGCTGTCAATATAAGTACATGTGCAAAGATACCAGACATGCATTGCTGCTAAAAGCATAAGCTCTGTAAATTAAAACTACCTATTTCGCTCTGTCTCCCTACTCTCCCTCCATCCCTTTTCCCCTACCCTAAACCCCTTCCCCTAATTACCTGTTTTTGTTCCAATTACAGGACAAAGAAGATGCGTCATTCAACATCAAATTGTTAGTTGCATAATGATAGAAATGTCATTAGTCCTAGTAGAATGTATTCTTACCAATGCGGCTTGCACTTTACTGCTATTTTGTTCACTTTCCTTATGCTAATGTTGGGAATATATTGGGGTTCATCTTTTATCTGAGCATGCCATCCAAAAGAGAGGGGAGGGGGAACCTGAACAAAAGTACACCTCTCAATATTAACGGAACTATCAAACACAACTGTATACACGTATAACATGTCCCAAGCAAGCAACACCAATGCCTGTATGTATAAGTAAAATGTTTGAAATATTACTTCCCACTATTAAAAACCTCTTTTGTAGCACAAATAGTAGTAGTAGTAGCACCACTGTTAGCATGAGCATATCACAGAGGAGATATATATTGTGCCATGATAGGATGAAAAGACAAGTGCGAAGGCGCAAATATGATGCATGCCTAGGCCTGGATACTGTTGAAGATATCTGTCATCCCGAGCACTCAAATAGTTGGTACTCTGATACGAGTGCTGTGTGTAGACGAACCACCAATAGTAGTTGCTATGTATGCTCCTTGACAATGCACGCATCGGGGACCCCCAAGATTCTAGTACCACAAGTAGTACCAATTATAGAGGTACAATGCCGGATTCATCTTGCGCTATGTAGGCTAAAAGGCACTTTGCAGGCACACAACATGTGTCTACAACTTCTCAATCCAGATGCCCAGAAATGCAAAGCCAACCCGACAAACACCAACTGTTTGAAGCAACCATATTTGGTGATTGAAGGAGCAAAGTATTTCAATGGAAAATGGCAGGAAACGTCCCTCACGAGCGGAAGGCCTCCTGGGGTTTCAAGAAAAAACAGTGGCCTTCATGGAACGAACAAGCGTAAAGACATGGACAGAGCATGTCACAAAAACTAACATGGATTGCCCGCAATGGAGAAGCCAGTAAAAGTGCACCAAGAAAAGAACTAGGAGTTGTGCTTTTTCAGCGAAGGAACTGTTTTTGTCGGCTTCAACGAGCGATGTAACAGAACAGTGTTGATGCCAGATCTAAAGAGGGTCACAGCAGCAATGATGGACTATGATTGGGTGTGTGGCCAACAAGCAAACTTGTACCTCCCACCATCATGCAGGGGCTATTGTGCACTGGCCATGCTACACTCAGCCCTACTAGTAGTGCCAGAAGAAGACTTGAAAGGGGGGACACTGCCCGACGAAGCACCGACAGTGTCCCCAACGATTGCGGAAACAAAACATGCTGCCGCCACCAGAGTTTCGCATACTCCCTGGAAAGGAGCCATATGGCCAGCTGCAGAGGATAACTAGAACATCGAACTATCTATCCAAGGACTCATTGAAACTGTTTGAAGAAATACCTGAAGAATACAAGCTGCTCACCTCACCAGAAACATTTTTCGCGTCACTATTGCTACCCGGCATACAAGCATGATCTAATGCTAAATAGCTCCAAATAGTGCAATTGGTCCAGTTGGAGAATGCCACTGAGCAGTGGTTCAACATCATAAGGGTCCAGCTGCGCACACTGAGGCGGAGGACGATGCAGAACTGCTACGTCTGGATATGCTGACAGCAATGGAATGAGGTGTGTGCAAAAAGATCGGGAGTTCATGTTGCACATTCGTGCCTTATGAAGACGCAGAACAATGGACCCTGTCACATGTCATATCTGCAGTGCATGACCTAGGGGCCTAGATGAAGAAGAAAGCTGGTATTCAAGAGGAAGACTGGTAAACAATGGCTTTTAGGTGGGCTCCTTCCTTCCTGGCTGGGAGCACTGGTGAAGATGCTGGTGCCCATCATCGTGTTTATCCTGGTTCTTTTTTGCACATGCCAACTGGCACTCCGATTCTTGCCAAAGCATTACCTAATAGCGCAATGATGATGTTTCAATTGGCGTTTCAAAAATACCTCATACCACAAAGCAGATAGAAGTCCAAACTGACCACCCCATCCCCTGCATGATTCCCATACCATAGTGCAGATGAAGTAGACAGGTTATACCACACTATCATTGTCCCTCCCCCAGACCCTGAAAACTATAAGGAAGTGTGGGTAGATTTAGCAGGGGGCAGAAGCTGCATTTATATGACATGTACTCCATGTACTCCTGAAGAGAATGTGCGTGCTGGAGAAAGCCTGCAAAATGTATGTAGGGCGTGGATCCCAATAAGGGAACGCCCCGATATGAAGCTGCGGTAAGAAGGGAAAATGAGCGCAAATATGCACAGGAATTCGTTACTGTAGAAGTTGGGAAGGAAATTAGCCTTTCCCACCCCCATAGATGCTTTAGAGTGAGGCGAGTCCCATAGATAGACGTGCAGTGTACCAGGGGGGAAAGGGCTGTGCTAAGAAACTCGGCACAAATACAATATTGCAGGATTTATAGATGCATAGACTCAGTGGGTGCATATAAAGAGATGCCATTTTATAGTTATGGGAGACACATTCAGTCCTACATGGCTGCGTAGCAAACGTAGGCCCGGTGGAGAAACCTGAACAGGTACAAATGCTGAGGGCATATGAGCCTGCGCTGCCAATTTTCAAAGAAACGTCCCTTTGTTTTTTAACTATTGCAATTGCTTACTATCCCAGAAAGGAATGCGCTCTGCAAGGCCATGAGACTGCACCAGGTTCCTCGTGGCGCGCATTCATCACAGCCAGTCCAACAGCAAACCTCCAACCCCCACACAGCCCACCAGGAGTAATGGCACCCACCACTGACCCAGTCCAAGAATCCCTGCATTCCACGTTAGTGGGCGACCTCCGACCACCAGCAATGAAGCCAATAGCCATAAAAGATCTAAGCGAACACAACCATTTCACCTTATCAAAAGTGAGGGACTTTTAAAAGTGAGGGACTCACTGACACAGTCTTCAGAGAAAGCCTAACGACAGTCATTGATACCTTCTTTGAGGAAAACGTGGGCTCGGTGCAGTCAGCCGGGACACTGTGGGAATGTTTTAAGTGTGTGCTATGGGGGGCATGTATTTCCAAAGAGGCAGGGATTCTCAGGCAGATCAGACGGGAGTTGGAGCTTAAAGAACGTAGCATACGAGAGCTACAGGCAGCAGCCCCAAATCCCACAGATTAGGAACAGGCCGAGATCAGATCCTGGCTACAAGAATTTCAGGAATGAGCTCTTAGGGAAGTGAAATACATTAGTAACCAGACTAATGTGCGTCAGTATGGGGAAGGGCGCAAGCCTGGCCGGAAATTAGCTAGGGCGACCAAAATGGACGGGCTGGGGGGCAGGATTCAGGCTAAAACGGACGAGCAGGGTGTGGATCAATTCGATTACTCTGAAACAGTGTGGCAGTTTCACAGCTTTTAGTCGTCTGTACTCATCCCAGGCACAGGCTTTGCAGGTGGACACTGAAGAACAAAGGGAATGCTTGAACCGCCCTTGGCGTTATCAGAAGTGCTGGATACCATTAAAGCGCTGCCGAGTGGAAAATCACTGGGCCCCGATGAGTACACGGCTGAATTTTACAAACACTTTGCCGACCAACTGGGTCCCCACCTATTGGGAATGTATCAGCAAAGTTTGGAGGGGGAACCTTGCCAGATATGTTACAGGAGGCAATGGTCGTGGTGTTGCTAAAACCGGATAAATCCAGCAACGACTGTTCCTCCATCGCCCTATTTCGCTAATTAACATGGATAATAAAATATTGGCGAAGATCCTAGCATCCCGGCTGTCACCGCTGATGCCCACTATGGTACGAGCGGAGCAGGCAGGGTTCATCCCAGTACAGGCCACCTCATATGGTCTCCGAAGGATGTTTGGGATGATTGTGGCAGTGCCGCCCAAAGACTCAGTGGTGGCATGCCTATTGGACGCTACGAAAGCGTTGACTCTGTCGAATGGCTGTTTCTATTCACAGTGCTGAGGCGGATGGGGCTGGGCTAATACTACATTGCAGTGGTAGAATTACTATATACACACCCGGTGGCCAGGGTGAGGGTATATGGTCAGATGACACTGCTACTGATCCTAGAGAGGATGCCTGCTCTCGCTGCTGCTTTTCGCCCTGGTGATTGAACCATTCACTGAACGGATACATGAGATGCACATGGACCGTGGGGTAAAATTACATAATCATAGGATAGTGATCTCATTATATGCGGACAATATGGTGCTGTTTGTCAGAGACCCTAAAGTCAACCTGGACCCGATAATGAGAGATGTCCAAAGTTTTGGGGAGGCATCTGGGTTGAAAGTGAATACATCCAAGTCAGTGATTTTTCCACTGACGGAAGCGGTTGAACAATACCAGGATAGCTGGGGTTTCCAGTGGCATATGATCTAGACTCGCTACTTGGGGATTAATATTGCTAGGGATACAGCCGTGGTGTACCATAGTAACTATCTGAGAGTCCTTGACCAGGCTTGTTCAGCAATGCTGCGCTGGAAGAATCTCCCTCACCATCTGTATGGCTGGGTCTCCCTTGTTAAAATGACACTGCTCCCTATATCCCTTCATATATTCCTGAACACCCAGCTATGAATAGCCGGGGAATACTTCCGTAATGTGAAGTCAATAATATTGGAGTTCTTATGGGCGGGGAAAACGGCAAGAGTATCATGGGACAAGCTGGTGGTGCCTGTCTCTGAGGGGGGATTGGCATTGTCTGACCTTGAAACATACTATAATGTGGAGCAAGCGAGATATCATAGGCACTGGTATGAGGGATAGGAGGCATGTGAAAGAGAAAAGGGCTGTGGTAGCTCCCAATCTCTTGAGATCGGTCATTCTCACAGCTATGGATAGGGCGCATTTGACAAGAAATCTAGTAGACGTAACCTGCAGAGCATGGGCACGCCTTGAGCATAAAAGGAAGGGGGAGGTTTTATACTCTCCAAAATTGCCTGTGGTCCATGTGCTGGGGATCCCTATTACTGCAGAATCAGGTTGTGTAGCCATGATGAAGATATTGGGGATACCCAGTGTTGGGGAACTTTTTCCAAGAGGGAAATTTGTAACTCTGGAGGAGATGAAAGGGAAGGGGGGGATGAAACCGTCAGCTCTGGACATATTTATATATTTCCGCTTAAGGACGAGTCTGATTCGGGTGTTCGCCACGTTCGCAGAACAGCCCCGGGTTTCCCCTATACTGGACAAATTACTGCAGGGCATGGTGGGCAGCAAGGTAACATCCGGATTATACACCGTGAACATGCACACTAGGCGCGGGACCGAACTTGGCCAAGGGTAAAATGGGAAAAAGCCTTGGGGAGGAAAATTACCAGAGGACGTGTGGGCACACAGCTGCACGGAGATCAAGACGGGGGCCATTAAAGCACGATACAAATGAAGCTAATTAACAATGGGGGGGTCCTGGGAGTCCATCTGCCAGACATTAGTCCTGGTTATGAGAGACTTACCCAGAGTCTTTAGCTCACTATCTTTCACAGAGAAGAAATATCCCAAACAAAGTCTTTGTCCTGCCATGGGGCAGTCCAGCACCGAAATGCTAGGCAATTCTCCTCTGAACAAGAGTACCAACAGCAACCCCAGACACGTGTTTCGTCTGGTTGGACTTCATCAGTAGGGTGGAGCTGTGCCTCTCTAAGAATAGTGAGCAGCCAGCCGAAGACTAGGATGGATGGCTTCTCGGTAAGCTCTGTGGTCCCCTTCTACCTCAGGCCCAAATCCCCTCTTTAAAAGCGTCTAAACTTTGGTAAAAACAACCCAGCGACCATGAATAACTGGAGCACTGAAGAGAAGATGAGATCCTAACGCGAAGCTCCGAGATAGTTAGAAGCAAGTTTTAGAGCGGACTGAATCTACCGCCAAGATGGTGGCCGCCCGAAAGAACCGCAGAGAAGAACCCTGGAACCTTTGGGGTCTGAGTGGCAGCAGATGAACGTACTCTGGAGTCCCCCGCAGATAGACAGCTGAGCGGGAGATAACGAATCCACCTAACTGAGCGACTCGCAGAAGGCACCTTGCTCCGCGTAGAGGTGGAAGGTGAACCTCCTCCTCCCGCCGCCCATACTTGGGTGGCCGCGGCGGCAGTGTTAGCAGCCCGTTAGCAGACAACAAAGGCCGAAGGCGTCCGGAGACAACTATCGATGGGGCAGAGGTGAGGAGGAGAGTGCAGGCGGAAACACAAGGGAACAAGCTGAAGCGGCGGCGGAGTGCAAGCGGCCCAGAAACAGTGGATATTAAGAGAGTGTCTTCACCCCCACCTGCAAGGAGAAGAGAGGAGGCAGAGTATGGCACGGGCAAGAGAAAACAGCCGTGACTACTGTACCGGGCTGGAGCCCCTGTGCACTAAGAACCACTTTGCTGCGGAGAAAAGGAGAAGATGATAGCGGAACGCTGAAGGAGCAGAGGGGCGGCGATCCACTCGCTAGCCGAGAGTAAGGAGATTTGGGGGAGGGTGCCCATAGAACAGTGCAAACTTGTGCCGGAATGAGAGGGGAAGACTCCGGGCGTTGCGAGAAGCCATACGCGACACATGGGGCAGCAGACCAACCTATTTAAATGGTCTGGCTCATGTTACAGCTTTGCTCAAACAGAGAAAGGACACCTAACTGAGCTATATATTGAAGTACCCCAAGGAAAAGACATGATAGGCTAACCATGGAACTATTGGCTTATTGAATGGGGTACAACATAATAACCCATGATAGCCCATGATGCCCTCATTAGAGAACCAATGATCTGAAAATCCTCAAGACAAAGCGAGAGCGGCAAAGCACACGCCAAGTCTCCGGTGAGGTCCTGGTGATTCCGGGAACTCCAGCATAAAAGGAGAGTGCACCCCATCAACCCCTGCAGTCACAAAACACCGAGCAGGAGCTGACAGCTCCCACATTCGAGAGCCGGTGGAGGGCTTCCAGAACCCTGAAAGTACAACAAGCCCAAGAAGACTTGACTGGCCAGAGCCGGAGACCCTCTGAAGCCAAGCCTAGGATACAGACAAGCCTTGGAAACTCGGATGCCAACTGAAGAAAGAAGCATGGCCAAACAGGGTCAGAAGCAGAAGGGACCATCGTCTGGGGACATTAAAGCCCTTATGCAGGCAGCAGATACCCACAAACGCAACCAGCAGAAAACAGCAGTCCAGGTGCCCTCCCCTCCCTCAGAAACCACACCGACAAGAGGACCCACCTCTGCGCAAGTCAGTTCTGTTTGCGATGCTGCAAGAGTTGAAAAAAGACATTAAGGATAGCGCCTCTGACATGGCCAAATCAAAAGCATACCTAAGTAAAGGATTCACGGCCATGGAGATACGGGTGGATGAAGCAGAAATAGCAATAGCGGAGCAGGGACACGAACAGGACGCAGTGACTAAGAGGGTCCAAGAGTTGGAACAACAGATGGACCGGATCCACAGCAAGCAGAAAGTTGCCGAAAATAGATCGAGGCGCAATAATATAAGGATCCGGGGCATTCCTAAATCAATCCCAGGCTCCGAGCTCCAACAAACAGTAATACAGCTATTCCGACTAATACTAGGCCCAGAGGATGAAAGGGACATAATACTAGACAGAACTCAGAGTCTACTCCACCTATCAAATCAATAAGAACTTGATCCCAGATGTGCTAACTAGAGTACATTTGTACCAATTAAAGGAGGACATCATGCGGGTATTCAGCTCTATCAAGACCTAACACAAGCCACATTACAAAAGAGAAAGCGTTTGAGAGTTGTAACAGACTGGCTGAGGAATAAGAAAATTCGCCATCGATGGATCTTCCCGAATGTGCTTGGTTTTGAATGGAAAGGACAATGGTACACAATCACGAAGTAAGAGGACATGAAGGTACTCATGAGAGAGGATGAAGGAAGTGAGAGAGATGCTGCTGAAAAGAATCTCCCAGACCACCCGGGAGGAAATGATTGTAACGCTCACCTGATTCTCGCAGAGGCGCCGGTCTTGACTGGGCGACTACCGTATCTTCAAAGGTGATGTGTAGCACCCGGTTGGCTCTTTGGGCTGGACCTCTGTGCATTGTATGCCTGACGTGTAGAGTAAGATGTCTTAGGTAAGTGAATGCCGAGCTCTCCATCTGCCTCGGGGCAGGGTGCTGTAACCAGTTTCTTCACTGGATAGGTAGCGCAGGCCTCTTGACTTCAGAGGACTGCTGTCTGTCGTTTACTGCACGAACGGTAAGTTTCGAGTCATTCAAATGTCTTTAAAGTCTTTAGTAATGATGTCTCTTGTTTTGCAGGGTTCCGGCGATGGCGGATGACGGGCTGAAGTGAGTTGAAGATGGAACCCGTGTGATGAATAGAAGCGCCTGGAAGCACGTAAGTAAGCGCTTGTTGCCTGCTTCACTATGCGCTCTAACTGTCTTTTTATTTTGCAGGTACGAGTTCGGAGCGGCTGCAGGGTGCTGGAATACCCACTGGATTAGATGTGGAAAGGAGTAATGGCACGTGAGTATTAAAGTTCCCCAATGTCTTTAAACGCACCTTGTTTTGTCTTTCAGATGCGGGATGCAGCGCCGAAGGCCTCCGGAGCGTGCGAAGAGTTGGTAAACTTTTGTCTTTCAGATGCCGGAATGCAGTGTGAAGACCTCCGGAGCGCACGAAGTGTAGGTAAGCCTTTGCCTTTCAGATGCCGGAATGCTAACCTGTTCTTTCTTGTCTTTATAGGTGTTGCTGAAGACTGGATTCAGGATGGTAAGCCTTTGCCTTTCAGATGCCGGAAAGCTAACCTGTTCTTTCTTGTCTTTATAGGTGTTGCTGAAGACTGGATTCAGGATGGTAAGCCTTTTTCCTTAGGCCCAGGACCGGATGCAGAAGACACGATGAGCGTTCTGCTGCAGAGGTTGCAGAATAACGCAAAGCAAGATTCATCCACCGGGTGTGGTTTAAATAGCCTCCTGTAGTGCTTAGGTGTCTCCTTCCACAGCCACGCCTAAGTAAGAAAAGAGTTCCTGGTAAGAAAAGAGTTCCTGCCTTCCAGAAGAGTTCCAGTGTTCTGAATCTAGGGAGTGGCTCCAGCCCCACCCAACAGGAAAAGTAGTTCCAAACAGAAGAGGATCAGAGGCTCAACTGGCAGGCAAGTAAGCAGCATGGTCTGCTGAAGGTAAGTCCACCCAAGCATTATGAGCCCGGCGCTTCCAGCGCTGGGACTGGGCATATTTATGAGCCTGGTGCCACTGGCGCCAGGACTGGGTCCAAAAGGTCCCAATTGGGACTGGTTGGCACTCAGAACCTGGGTTATGGATCTGCTTCCAAGGGAGTTGGGAAAACCCTGACCTTTTGGAAGCAGAGATCATGACAATGATGCCCGGGAGAGATCAATGGAAACCAGCGCAGCCTCGCTCAAAGGGCCGCAATAGGGAGCCTAAAGAAAAAGACCTGACATGAAGAGCCCACATGAGAGGCTAGAACGACGCAGAGATGGGAATGAACAACGATTCTGAAGTGGCGGGGGACCAGGAGGTCATTAAATCAGTACTTCAAAAGGACACACCACTAAGGATGAAAAGGAACAAAGCAAGTATACGCTTGGAACGGGGGGGGGGTGCGAAGGGAACACGGATCCCCATGTTTCTGGGAAAGTTGAATCCCAGTGAGTTACTGTGATCACTCATGGTAAAAGTTAATGTTGCAAGTTATGGGGAAGTTAGAATTTGGGAGGGGAAAGGGAATCTAAACGAGATACAAGTTACGGTTGAGAGTAAGAACGGCATGGATGCAATGTCTAGGGGTTTTTGTGGAAATGGGACCGGGCTAAGGAATGTGAAACACGATCTCAGGTATGGCTGACTTAACATTTGTCACACTGAATGTCCAAGGGCTAAATTCCCCAATAAAGAGAAGCTCAATTATGAGAAGGTTGGTAGAACTGCAGGCCTCAGTGGTGTGGGTGCAGGAAACCCACCTGCTCCCGGAAGATGAACAAAGACTAAGACATAGAGCCTTGTCGAACCAGTTCTTGGCCTAGAGTGGGACAAAAAAATGAGGGGTGGGAATTGTCATCGCCAAGGGGGTTCACTTCAAAAAGCAGTTTGTAAGAAAAGACCCAGAGGGGAGATACCTGATCTTGGGGAGGACCCTGATGAACCAGCAGGTGACCATGGTGGCGATCTATGCTCCCAACGATAAGCAGGATCAGTTCCTACTGGAACTACTTCCAAAAATTGTGGAATGGGAAAATGACAGATTCTGATAGGAGATTTTAATTGCGTAATGGACGCCTCAATGGATAAAACTCTCCCAGCGACAGCCAGCGACAAGGTAAATAGGCGAGCCCTAGCCCAATTTCTTAGAGACCTACAGCTGATTGAAACATGGGGGTTTTTTCGCCCTCAAGAGAGGGACTACACCTTTTATTCAGCTGTACATAGAGGGTTTTCCCTGATTGATATGATCCTAGTCTCGGAGGCAGTTATCCCACACATCACCGGGCTGGAAATAGGATACGGTGCATATCAGACCACGCGCCGGTCTCGATGGCCATGGAGATGCCGAGCCCAAAACCACAAATTCGCAAACCATGGTGCTTAAATGAACTGCTTTTGAAGGATTTAGCAGTGAGAACAGAGTTAGAACAGGTGCTAAGGAATTATTTCATTGATAACACCACACCAGGGATTAACTGGGGGACAATATGGGATGCCAGCAAAGCGGTGGTCTGGGGTGAATTCATTGCACACATTGCAAACTTCCTGAAGAGGAGAGAAAGAGAGAGGCGGAAATTAGAAACTAAAGTAAAATTAGCAGAAGCCCAATATAAAGATAAGAGATCTCGGAAGGCATGGCGAGAACTCAAACCAACCAAAGCAGCACTACAGGCTTACTATACAGACGAATCTGCACAACTCCTGCTCAAAACAAAAACAAACATACTATATAAAAGGGGACAAAGCTGATCGGCTGTTGGTGGCCAAACTGAAAAAAACAAAAAGACTGTTAGGCAGAATTATATGCAGTAACCTTTGGGAACACCACACACAATTAAGACTACAAGTGACAGTACAATTTCACCTTTGGTACAAGCCTGTACTACATTGTTAAAGTGGTAGCAGTAGCGGAGCAGCCAGACTTATATCAAGAGTAAGTGAGCAGTATCACATAGTTACACAAAGGACAGCAATTACTATGATTCAGGCAAACACTGACTGAAGGTTTTCAAGTAAAAGAATATACATTTATTTCACTCTTCAGTTGTATAACAGTACACTATTATAAGCAGTCTAAAATCACACTCTTAATACACCACACCACTTCCCTTAAATTCCAGACAAGTTAAACTCACAAAATGAAGTGGGAGCAAAATGGCACTCCAGCAATTTAAGAAGGAGGGAAAGAAAGTTAATAGAAGTTAAATCACACCAACAGGGAAGTACTCATGGCAATTGAACAAGAGGAACTACAGAGATAGAATCAGGTATAAAAGGCTTAGGGCCAAAGTCAATGGGTCAAAAGTCTTTTGCTCAAGATCGCACAGTTCAGGGTAGTTCGCAGTAAAGTTCATGGCACGGTTTCCAGACGAGGTTGGTTGATAGAAAAGTTAGTTCAAAGAGAAAGACAAGCCCTTGGATTGGAGAAAGATTTCAAACACTTTCACCACGTTTGAACGAAACAGACAACTGGATTTGCACAGTACCTTAAAACGGAGAGAGAGCTGTAGCTGAGGAGGACGTTCCTGGTAGTTCCTGCAGGCTCACGGTTCCTGAAGCGACTGTCGGACTGACAAGAAGTAGGAAGACTGGAGGGTCCTGCACTACCCAGGGAAGAAACCAGCAGCAGATCAAAGCAATGAATAAAATGTGCGCTCCTTAAAACCCAAGCAGGGTCCAACCTTCCTGGCTATCCGACCCACTGTAGCTCTGTAAAGCGAATTCGACCAGAGGAGGGGTCCTGTCTTGCCGTTTGGGTGAACTGGTTGGTCCCACCAGCTCAAGGGAAGAAGTTTCCTGGAAGATCTTCTTTGTCGTTGGATTCTGAAGATTCAGACCTGCAGCAGGGCTTCACCGGGCGGTTCAGTCGTTGTAGGAGTCCTCTTCTGCCAGTTCCTCTTTGGTTCTTTCGTTCCAGTGGCGACTCTGCCTTTCCAGTCCCAGAGACCTGCTTTTTATGCAGTTTTCCCCCATTCATACAGCCTGGCTGTCAATGCCACAGCAGGGTGGCTGTCCTGGCAAGGACAGTCCCCCCAGCCAATCAAACAGGAGTGCGACTTTAAACAAAAGAAATGACGACTAAACCCAGCCGGAGCCAAAATGAAATGTATTTGGTCAAGTGGGTTTATGTTCGAGGCTAATATAATAGCCTAAAACATTACCACGTTTATATAAGATAATCGCGGTAGAAAAGTTAGGGTCGATACCACTGCCACCAGCCAAGTCTTGACGTAAAGGGAGCGAAAACAATGCTCCAGGAGGCACAGAGAAAAAGGGATAAGAGTTAACCCTTTCCAATATTCCATGTAAGAAGGGGTGTACTGGGTCTGTGGTTTAAAGTGACTAAAGTAAAGTTAATGGAAACTTTAACCTTTTCTGGGGGACAGTAGTCAGCCCCAGAAAATGTAGTCGGTGGGAATTCTCAAAGACAACCCTGTGTCACTGCACTGAAGGTGTTGTGTAACACACATGAAAATATGAGGCGATGGAGTAGGTGAGGCTCCAGTGCTCAAGATCACACAAAAAGTGAAAACACACACACAGCAAAACACATGTAAGAGTGGGAAAAATGCTCACACTCTTACCAGGTGAGAAAAATAAATCCTAGAAATCCAGCAAAGCTGCTGAGGGACTCATTAGGTAAGGGAAATCAGCCATTTATGAGAATTCTCCCTAACAGGCCGCAACTGCATTAACCAATTAAAAACGCCCAGAGGGAGGGGTGGAAAGAAGGGAAAAAGAGATAGCGGAATTTATGCACACATTTTACGCTAATCACTTAACCGGGGATAACCTACAGAGGGAGATACAAAGGGAGTTCCTGGCACAAACAGAAATACCGCAACTCGCCGAAAGTGATAGACAGGAGCTAGAAGCACCCATATCAGAAGAGGTGAGGAGGGTCATTAATGCCTTGAAAAGGAATAAATCCCCAAGTCCGGATGGCCTCTGTAATGCTTACTATAAAACGTTCCAAAATATTCTGGTAGGCCCACTAACATGTCTATTCAATCATATAAGGGATACCGGTCGAGTTATGGGCGATATGAGCCCGGCTACCACAGTTCTCCTGCTAAAGCCGAGCCGGGACCCAACGGACTGTGCAAGCTACCGCTCTATCTCATTGCTAAATGGAGATGCAAAAATGTACTCCACCATCTTAGCACATAGATTAGCTAGAGTTCTCCTGGCAGGCTTCGTGAGGGGGCGCCACACATATGATAATATCCGGAGGGCAATAAACACAATCGAATGGGGACGGAGAACAGGCCAGCCCATGTCAATATTAGCATTGGACGCCTCTAGGGCTTTTGATAGCCTGGATTGGCACTTCCTACAACTGACCCTGGAGAGGTGTGGATGCGGTCCGATCTTCTCCCGGATAGTACTAGCCAATTTTGTACATCCGACTACAAAACGGATGATTAATGGACAACTAACCGAAAGCATCCCAATCCGCAAGGGCACCAGACAAGGATGCCCCCTCTCACCACTGATCTTTGCAATGGCCATGGAGCCTCTGGCACAGAGAGTACGAGTGGAGCGAGGCATCCTAGGAGTGGAAACGGGGTCCTGTGGAACCCAGAAAATAGCCCTATATGCGGACGATGTCTTTCTCTTCCTAAAGGATACTGAACACTCACTCCCCCAAGCCATCACACTGCTAGAGAAATTTGCAGAAGTCTCGGGTTTTCATATTAATTACCCTAAATCTAAGGCACTCAACATCACAGAAGACCCAGGGCAAATAGCAGGGTGGGAGAGACATTACCCACTAAAGTCGAGCCAAGGACCCATGGCCTATTTAGGCATAAACTTAACAACTACTTATAAGAAGCTTTACGGGGCAAACATCCCAGAACTGCTGAAAACTCTAATAGAGGACCTCAAAAGATGGGATATGCAAGAGCTATCC
Organism: Ambystoma mexicanum; assembly: GCF_040938575.1. NCBI lineage: Eukaryota > Metazoa > Chordata > Amphibia > Caudata > Ambystomatidae > Ambystoma > Ambystoma mexicanum. The sequence goes on from NC_090936.1 coordinate 876,943,486, forward strand.
TGGTCAGCGCGAATAGCGGCAGTTAAAATGTCCCTTCTCCCCAGGTTTTTATACATAACGGGTGCACTCCCATAAAGAATTCCCACCCCAACGATTCAAAACTTGCAAAAGAAAGTTATGACGTATTTGGAAAGGGAAGAAGCCTAGAATCCCTATGAAGGTCCTATTTCGCACGCAGGCAATTGGAGGGTTGGGAGTACCAGAATTCTGTAGATACCTCTGGGCAGCACAAGTGGCACCAATGTTACAATAGGCTCCAAGGGAAAATCAAAATCGATGGGTACACCTGAAGAGGGGGATGACGAAAATCCTACTGGAGTGTCTGGGATTCTTACACCCAAGACATAGAGGGAAAGAGGGTACATTATTGGAAACTAAGGCCACTCTATGCTATTGGGATAAAACCCTGCAAATAAAAAGATAAAATTGGGGGGAGGTCCACTCACACCAATGGCAAATAACCCAGATTTCACACCAGGTACACAAACCCACTTTTGGTCCAGTTGGGAGGGAGGGAGAGCGCTTACCTTACAAGAATTTTATGTAGACGGGGTTCCCCTAACATTCGTGGAATGTAAAGAAAAATTCTGAATCTCGGAAAGTGAATGATATCATTACACTCAGATGAGGCATTGGATCACGAATGCGAAGGTAAAGGAGGGAGCATCTTGACAACCCATAGGGCTGGAACTTACCATACAGGAAGGGACACCGGAAAAAGGGGTGTCGTGAATAACCTTCTCGCAACACATTTCACTCACCTCCCGCTCCTGCAGATACCACCTCTACAATATTCGCAAAATCCGTCCCTCCCTCACATTCCATGCTACCAAACACCTAATCTCCTCTCTCATCTTTTCCCGCCTCTTCTATTGCTCCTCTGTAATCTTCGGTCTTCTCTCATCTCAGCTTACCCCTCTCAAATCTATTTACCACTCTGCTATTCATACCCTCTGTCTCCTTACCTCCCGTGACTCCATCTCCGCTTCGCTCTCTCACCTTGGCTGGCTACCTTTCCACCCACAACTTAAATTCCACTTTCTCTGCCTTGTTTTCAAAACCCTCCATGGTCTTGCACCTCCCTATCTCTCCTCCCTTCTCTCCTTCTACTCCCCCTCTCGCCCCCTTCGTTCTGCTGACCACTTCCTTCTCACTGTTCCCCCTTCCCCCTGTGCTTCCTCCCGGTTCCGCTCCTTCCAAATTCTTGCTCCTCTGCATTGGAACTCTCTCCCCCTCTCAATCCGCTCTTCCACTTCCCTCACCTCATTTCGCACTTCCCTTAAATCCCTCCTCCTCCACTCCCCACCTTGATGCACCCCCCTGCCATCTTTACTCCCCCCTCTTCTTTTTCCCCTCTTTTAATCCCTCTCTCCCGTCTACCTTTACTTTCTTCCTCCCCTCCTGTTACATTTATTCAATCCTTCCCCTGCCCCTCCCCCAACACTCCTGTTCCCACTCCACACCCCCCCTTCTCAGTCAATTGCTCTTTGCACTGTTTTGCTGAATGATTCAAGTTGTAATTTGCTCAAAGTTATTGTTATTACTCTGTATTTTGTTGTTCCAATGTACAGCGCCTTGGTGTAAAGCGCTCTATAAATAAATAAATCAATCAATCAATATACCGACTACTTTGTGGGGCGGATCCAGAAGAAACCCTTTCATACATGAAGAAATGGGAGGAGGATGTAGGCAAACCAATTCCCATAGAAACATGGGGGCAAATATGGTGGCGGGCGGCAAAAAGCTCAAAATGCACCTCATTTAAAGAGGCAGCGATTAAGCTATGTCTCAGATGGTACATGACACCACAGTGAATACATTCTATTAATGATAGTCCCCATTGGGCTGGCGAGAGTGCGGGAAGGTGGGAGACCGAATGCATATGTGGTGGGCTTGCCCTCGGGCACAGGCATATTGGAAGGAAATCTTGAGCCATATCAAGGAAATAGTGGTGTTACTGCTACCTATGGATCCATTAGTGATACGGTTGGGGGAAACAGTTGAAGGCAGCTATGCGAACTCTGGGAACAAGGTCGCACTCATAACCCACATGCTGAGTGCACCAAGAATCAACCTAGCACACATGTGGAAAAATAAACAAGGACTGGTTGTGGCTATGTGGTGTGTCAAACTATGGGGGGTCATGGCTACGGAGAAGGTGACAGCATTGGCACACGGCTCTTACCCTAGATTCTTGGACACATGGATGCCCCTCCATGAGTTCACCAGAGGCAGAGAACATATGTATTTTAAGCGCAGAGTATTACGTTTACTGTTTTATGATTGAGAAAACCAACTATGAATTGCCCCGAGAAGAATTGCACTGAATCGCAAAGTGGACACTTATTATGTCATCTCAACCGAACATTGAGGGGGAAGCATGAACTGTTAAATGTTACACTCAAGAATTTGTTGAAAAAAGAGAACGAAACTGAATGGATGCAAAAGACGGATCAATACCATGTCTGTTGTTTTTATACACAAATGTAACTAGCACTCTTGAAATAAAACAAAAAGGACCAAGTTACTTACCTGTAACTGTTGTTCTCCAGCATGGGTCTGGCATGGATTCACATGCTCATGAATATTCCCCGTCGTCAGGCTGGGAATCCTCCTTAAAGAAAAAATCAGTTTCAGTTTTCTTTCTGAACTTGTTTTTTACTACTAACCAATCACTGGTCTCTGGGTCATACTGCCCCCAGCCAATGACTGCCCTCTACCAAAGCCCCTCCTCTGGAAGCCATCTTCAGATTTGGTAGCACGTAAAGTGGCAGTAGGACCAAGAGAAGAGCCGCAGAGGGGTTGGAAGGAGGGTTCACATGTGAATCCATGCCAGACCCATGCTGGAGAACAACAGCTACAGGTAAGAAACTTGTTCCTTCTCCAGCATGGGGTCTTGCATGGATTCACATGCTCATGAATAAAAGAATACATAGCAGTACACACATGCACAACCACGGGAGGTGGCAAGGCTCAACATTAAGAATTTCAACAACTCAACATTAAGCATCTCTTACCTCCTCGCCAGGCTCACCTTCAAGTGAACAGATTGCACAAGTATCAGGTAATACTTTTGCCAGCAAAAATATCGCCGAACATTTGGTCGTTGGGAACGACCCCCGCACATAAAAAAATGATGCGGCGGTGTCCCCCGCAGGATCCATGTGTTATTTTCGCCGCAAAAATATGGCGATATTTTTGCATCGCGATATTTCTGCGGCGAAAATATCACATTGAACCGTTGCGCAGCACTGCCTGGCCGACTCTGGACTCCTCCCTGGAATCCCGGTCGACGCAGTAGAATCTCATGAAGGTGTGCATCGACCTCCACATAGCAGCCCTGCATATGTCCAGCAGGGGCACACCAGACAGGAACGCCGTGGTAGCAGCGATCGCTCTGGTCGAATGGGCTCTCGAACGGCCGGGCAACAGTCGGTTTGCCAACCGGTGACAGTGTATGATGCAGCCGGAGAGCCATCTGGAAATGGAATCCTTTGAAAGGGCCTTCCCCTGGTTCACAGGTCCAAAATTCACAAACAGCTGTGATGTCTTCTGAAGACTCTTCGTGTGGTCCACGTAGAACTTCAGCGCTCTAGCCACATCCAGCGAGTGCAAAGTCCTCTCAGCTGGTGACGGGAAGAGAACAGGTAACACCAAGGGCTCGTTGAGATGGAAGTCCGACGGCACCTTGGGCATGAAAGAGGGGTGCGTCCTGAGCACTACACTCTTCTCGTGGAATGTCAGATATGGAGGTTTACAGGAGAGGGCCTGGATCTCTCCCACTCGTCGTGCAGAGGTGATGGCCATAAGAAACGCTATCTTCCACGACAGGAACTTCAACGGTGCCGAATGCAGAGGCTTGAATGGCGGCCCCATGAGCCTGGTCAGCACCACTTTGAGTTCCCACGCCGGAGCCGGAGCCTTTATGGGCGGGAACGAGCGGAACAGTCCTTTCATGAACTACTTCACCAGGCGATGAGACCACAGAGATGACCACCCCGGAGATCTGGTGTAGCGGGAGATAGCCGCCAGATGAATCTTGATGGAGGCATGCGCCAGCTCCGCTTAGGCCACTGATAGCAAGTACCGCAGCACTTGAGGGGCCATAATCCGCAGAGGGTTAATCTTCTGTGCACGGCACCAGACAGAGAACCTCTTCCATTTGTGTCCATAGCACTTGAGAGTCGAGGACGCCCTGGACTTTGCAAGCACCTCCTTCCAGTCCGCCGGGATATCGTACCCTCTGAACTCTAGTGCTGCAGGAGCCAGGCCTATAGGTTCAGCGATCCTGGCTTGTGGTGGAGGATGGCGCCTCCTTCTCTTGTGAGAAAATCCATGTCCGTCGGTAGTTTGACTGGGGGGGGGGGGAACGCTGACATGTCCAGAAGGTCCGGGAACCAGATCTGCCTCGGCCACGCCAGTGCGACGAGGATCATCCTGCACCGGGACCGCCTGAGTTGACTGATTAGTCGCAGCAGCAATGGCAACCGAGGGAACACATACAGGAACAGGCCGTCCCAGGGGAATGAGAAGGCATCGCCCATGCTCCCCGCCTGGGGAAACCTGCTGGCGAACCACCGGCACTTTGTGTTCCTCGCCATCGCAAACAGATTTATCTGGGGATTGCCCCATCGTTGAAATAGCAAATCCACTTGATCCTGCCGGAGTTCCCTGCTGAGCGAGTCGGCGACAGTTTTTTTTTTACTCCTGCCAGGTGGAAGGGTACCAGGAACATCCCCTGGGCAACGGCACAGAGCCACAGATCCTGCGCTTCCTTGGATAGGGCTGGTGATCTGGTGCCCCCTTGCTTCCGGATGCAGAACATCGTGGTGGTGTTGTCGGTGAAGACCCTCACCACCTTGCCCTTGAGGGACAGGAAGAACAACCTCAGGGCCCACACGGCTCTGAGCTCCAGGACGTTGATGTGTAGTGACCTCTCCTCCGGGAGCCAAAAGCCTCTTGGGTGGAGATCTCCGGTGTGCGCTCCCCATCCTTCCAGGGAGGCATCCGTCCTCACCGTCTCCTGATGTGTCGGGGTCTGGAAGTCCATACCCGCCGCTAGATGCGCGCGGTTGCCCCACCACTGGATTGCTTGGTGGGAGCGTCTTGTTGAGGGAGATCTTGTCTTCAAAACTTCCTGCTGCTTGCATCCAACAGGCGTCGAGGAACTCCTGCAGTGGTTGCATCCGCAACCTGCAAAGGTGCACAAGGTAGATGTAAGATGACATCATGCCGAGTACGGACTTGCTGGACCTCACCCTGGCTATGTCCATGGTCAACAGCCATTGTACCTTGCCCAAGATGGCCCTCGTCATCTCCTCCGACAGTGAAGTCAATCTCGCCACTGTGTCAAGTCTGGCTCCCAGGAACAGGGCATCTTGCGACGGTACCAAGTGGGATTTCGCGAAGTTGATCGAGAATCCCAGATCAGTCAGCAGTTGGACGGTCTTCGCTGTGTGATCGACGGTGAGTTCCCTTGACTTTGCTCAGATGAGCCAATCGTCCAGGTAGGGGTAAACGTGGATCCGCTGCAGGCGCAGCCGCGCCGCCACCAGTGCCAGGCACTTGGTGAAGACCCTGGGCGCCGACTTCAATCCGAAGGGAAGGGCCTTGAACTGATGGTGTCGTCCATGGACCACGAATCGTAGGAACTTTCGATGTCCTTTGAGTATGGGGATGTGGAAATAGGCATCCTCCAAGTCCAACAACGACAGGAAGTCGCCTTCCTCTAGTTGTCTCAGGACGTGTTGAAGGGTGACCATCTGGAATTTCTGGGACTTGATGTATTTGTTTAGACGACAAAGGTCCAAGATGGGTTGCCAACCGCCGGTCTTCTTTCGGACGAGGAAGTACCGCGAGTACACTCCGGAGCCCTGGAGCCTCTTCGGGACAAGTTCTATCGTGCCCTTTTTCAGCATTGCTCATACCTCCAGAAGTAGCCGTGGCACGTGGTTTTCCTTCCTGGCCACAGGTGGTAGACGGGGACACTTTCTTTGGAATTCCAGAGTGTCCCCGTGGGCCAACGCGTGCAGAACACAATGGTCGGTGGAGATGGACTCCCACACACTGACGAATTTCGCCAGCCGGCCTCCCACCGGGGTGCTTGGGTGGGTGCCCCATGCTGCGGCCAGTTCAATCCTGCTTTGTCGAGGCCTTGGAGCCTTGGCCTCCTTGGCGAGGACGTCCTCCGGCCTTGCTGCGGCCTCTTGCGATGAAGAACATGCCGCTTGGCGGTACGAGGAGTAACCGCCACCAAATCCTTTGGAGGCACCTTGCCTCCGGGGGTCCGAAAGGGCGGCCATTGTTGATGGAGAGAACCCAAGGCCCGGGCCGTCTCGGTGTCTGCCTTCATGGCCTTCAGTGACTCGTCCACTGCCTTGCCGAACAGGTTGTTCCCGTCGAAGGGCATGTCCAGTACCCTGGTCTGCACGTCCTGACGGAAATCGGTGGCCTTGAGTGATGTACGTGGTCACTGTGATGCCATGGTCCGAAGCCAACTCACCTTCCTGTAGGATTTCAAGGGCTTCCACCCTCTTGTCTGGGAAAAGACCAGGAGAGGAGAGATCTTGAACCACAGCTCCCTGACGTAGCGCGCCACGATCGCGAGGGTGTTGGCCGCTTTGATAGTCGTCTCCTCTGACGAGATGACTTGTCGCCCCCAGGGCATCCAGCTTCTTCCCCTCGCCGTCCGGTGGGGAAGCGGAAGTTGATCTCGTCGCCCCTGCCAATTTCTTCTTGGCCGCTGCGGAGACCACCGAATCTGGAGACGGCTGAGCTCTAAGGCACATCGGGGCGGAATCTGGGACCCGGTACTACTTCTAATACCAGTGCCTCTTCGCAGGAGCCATGGACGGGTTCTTGAGTAGTGACAGTCCTTCGTCCCAGATGTCGTCTGGTAATGGTACTGAGAGGATGTCTTCCTCTTGGCCTCCCGTCGCTGGTAGAGGAAACTCTCCTTCTGTTCTTCGGGGCAAAGTTGGAAGAGCTCCGAAGCCCTGGCGAAACATGGCGTGAAAGGAGCCAATTTTGTCGGGGGGGGGGGGTGAGGCCCGGGCAGGAGGTGATGGGAGATCCGTCCTGTCATCACCACCCTCGTCGTCCGTCCCCGCCGTTGCTGTCTCCGTTCCCGTCTCATCCCTCGGTGGAGGGGAAGGAGACGAAAGCTGGAAAGGAGGGGGAGGATGGATTTGCCTCCGCTTGTTTGACAGGCTTCCCGACGGTTCAGGCGCCGCTGGATCGTCCGCTGGGGGTAAGGGCAACCTTGTCCTTATCTCCGTACACAGGGCCTGGATAACCATCAAGATTGCTCCCGAGTTGTCCTGTGGCATAGGTTGCGACGGGAGCGACGGCTGGGGAGTAGAGTCCTCCGTCTCCTCCATGGTCCACGGCTCCTCGTCGGCTCCACCGTCGCTTTCCACGTCCAACTCGTTGGGATTCCTCCCGTAGGAACGGACTTCCTCGAACTTCTTGTCGAGGATCTTTGTGACGCCAGCCAGCTCATCTTCAGAGGTGGCATCTGTGTCTGTTATGGCTACCGTGTCCCCCCCCCTCTTTCTCCACCCGGGGTTTCACAGGGGTCTTTTCGATAGGCTGAAAAGAGGATTCCCTCTGGGGTGGCAGGGAAACTCTAGGCCTGGAAGTCATCTCCACTGGGACAGCCTCCCCAGTTTTTGCCAGGGCCGCCACGACTCCTTCGATCGAGGCCTTAGCAGGGTGAATCAGGGCCTTCACGACTTTGAGCGCCCCTAGGCCTTCACCTTGGGGCAGGGGGGCGCTGCCTCGCACCACTCGGCTGCCGCCATCGGGATCGACTGGGGCTTCTCCCAAAGCTTAGCCGGGTTCTCCGACTTCCTCTTCACCAAGCCAGAGCGTTGGCTCGTGGTTGATGGCATCAGTGACATCGCACCCTGCCTGCCACCCAAGGAGCCCGAACCATCGGCGCACCCGGTACCCGCGGACTCGCAGTGCTTTGCCTTTTGTTGGGCCACCGTTGCCGGAGCACCCTCAAAGGTCTTAGAAGACCGCTCGGACTACTTCTTCTCACTTGCTGCTGGGCTCTTCCCCTCCAGCCAGTTGGTGATTCGAGTAAGACGATCCTTCATTGTCCATTCGGACATATTCTTACAAAACACACAGTCCTTCTCCACGTGTGATTTGTCGTCATGAAGGAAGTAGAGGCACTGAGAGTGCTCATCTTCCTTGAAGATATTCTGTAATCCGCATCCAGGGCGGCTCCTGAACAGCTTGGATCCAGGCGTCTTGTTTCCTTTGTCCTGGGCCATGTGCACGCAGGGTAGGCCTCAAAGATCTTCCGGAATCCTTCAAGAAGTGAAAACTCGACGAAAATTCCCCCATTCAGGGGCGTAGAAAAATTCAGAAACGGGTCCCCGTTGATCAGAAGTAGAATCGGTAGAGCTTGAGGCTCGATTGACCAAAAAAATAAGAGTAAACTCTTAAAAAAAAAAAAAAAAATCGCAAAACGCATTAAAAGCTTGAGAGCTATAGCACGAGGACTCCCAACACTTGAACGTGTGGTAAAAATCTGAAGATGGCTGCCAGAGGAGGGGCTTAGGTAGAGGGCAGTCATTGGCTGGGGGAAGTATGACCCAGAGACCAGTGATTGGTTAGTAGTAGAAAGACAGTTCAGAAACAAAACAAACTGATTTTTTCTTTACTGAGGATTCCCAGCCTGACGGGGAATATTCATGAGCATGTGAATCCATGCCAGACCCCATGCTGGAGAAATAAAGTTAAAAATAAATAAATAGAATAGTGAGCAAGGGGTCCACATCTGGATTCCCCTAGCAACTTAGGGTGAGACCCAAAGTTACTTAAATATGCAAATTAACAAGGGGGGTCCTGGGAGTCCGTCTGCCAGACATTAGTCCTGGTTCCAAGAGACTTGCCCAGAGTCTTTAGCTCACTATCTTTCACAGAGAAGAAATATACCAAACATATTAGTCTTTGTCTTGCCCTGGTGCTGTCCAGCAGTAGTCCACTTACTAGGGGAATCCAGATGTGGACCCCCTTGCTCACTATTCTTAGAGAGGCACAGCTCCAACCTACTGATGAGGGCCAACCAGACCGAAACACGTGTCTGGGGTTGCTGTTGGTACTCTTGTTCAGAGGAAAATTGCCTAGGATTTCGGTGCTAGACTGCCCTAGGGCAGGACAAAAACTGATATGTTTTGGATATTTCTCCTCTGTGAAAGATAGTAAGCTAAAGAATCTGGGTAAGGCTCTCGTAACCAGGACTAATATCTGGCAGACAGACTCCCATGACCCCCCCTTGTTAATTTACGATACAAACTAATCCACTTCAAATATATACGCCAGTATTACTATACCCCGGCTAAACTAAATGAATACTTCCCAGGTGCAACGGGGAGATATAACAGGTGTCACAGTGAATCAGTTGATTTTGTACATGTATCTTGGAATTGCCCGATTATACAATGGTATTGGGAGGAGGTATTTGATACGATTAGTTGTGTTGCGGGCCAAACATTTGACCCAGATCCACTAGTAGGATTATTGGGTTATACCAAAGAGATACCCAAGTACATCAGGAAACTGGTTGGTCTACTGCCAATACTAGCTAAGAGGTGGGTGGCAATGCAATGGGGCGGGAAATTGAGCCCTAGGCACTCACACTGGAAATCAAACAATGTATTGCTTCGACATGGAGAATGGCTGGGGCTCTCTGAACAAGAATCGGGGCAACAATGGCAGCATGTGCGAGGCGTACACACTTTTTGATCCAACAGAGTGAACGCTCAGAGAGGACGCCGCCAACATCGGAAATTGGAAGTTAATTGTAATGGGTTATGAATAATACTTTAACTATGTGCTCAGAGATGTGGTTGGGAAAGTGTGCGGCCACTACGGCCTATATGCGAAATGGACACGCTCTATAGCATGAAACACGTGTAAATCGATGTGCACAAATAGTGATTCATCCTATTGACACCTGAGGTGTACTGCAGGGAAAGAGGGGGCGGGCTGACGGGTTTGTGAGCACATAGTGCTAATTGTTTGATTTTTGTTGTTTGTTTCTAAATGCCAATAAACAGTTTAAAAAAATAAACATAAATAAACTCAAAGTGTCTGATAGAGCTTCTGGCTACTTGCAAGGTATTCACTTTTTAAATGGACGATTTCTGTCCTCCTTGATGAACAACATCAGTAGACCCCAATTAAGGTGGCAAACTTTGATATCTGCACTTAAAACTCTATTAAAAAAACTACAGACTTTTGTACCCGCCTCTGAAGTACTACCCTCCTTAAAGGAGCATATTTCGAACATGACCATACAGCCATTTGTTGAGTATTATGTACTCTCCACATTTGTTGTGCTGCAGAATGCTTGAAATTCTCTGCCGAGATATTAGCACTAAGCTTTTTGGCACTTTGAATAAGATTAAAGAAATCCAGCTACTGGGGAGACAACACACCCACAGAAAAGAATTAAGCATGAAGATGAATAAGCATTGTGGAGTGTTTCAGCATATACTGTAGAACGTTGGAAGAAGAAGGGTGTAATGTTGAACTGTGTACTGTGAAAGGTATGGAATAGCTATACATTCCAAATCTTAGTTAGGACTGCAACTCCCTGATTTTTGACACAAAATGTTTCTATTTATCATACAGGTTTTCTTTCTCCATCCTAAGATATCACTCATTCCAATGCATGCCTGTTAGGCAGAAACCTGTGCAGTTCCCTTAGGGACCACTGCAAAAGGCTTAGGACTACAGGTGTTGGCAGTAAACCCAATTGGTAGCAGTCTGTACCACCCAGATGTACCTGGTAGCTGTTGCTGAGCAGCCAGACTTCTCTCAAGAAGAGTTAGACAGTGTATAGAGTATATAAAATAGGTACCAAAATACAGTAGCACAAGCAAACACTGACCAGAGCTTTGGTATAAAAGTATATAATTATTTATTTAAAAACACACTTGTAAAATACACTAACACGAATATGGCAAGCAAGTTCAAACACAGTCACTATTAATATATATACATCCCTGATTACTTATTGAACAAGTCTTAGTTAAAACACCACTTATGTGCAGGCAGAGGTGAGCACTTAACCTAAGATGGCACTCCAATAAGTTAGTTAAAAAGGGAGGGGAAAAGGTAGAATTAGGAAAGCACACATCACCAACACTTTTAAAAGAACCACAGCCAGTCAGAAAAGGCAGTCTAATGAGCAGCAAGAAAGTTCATGGCCAGGCCCACTCTGGGAGAGAGCAAGGAGGAATGTGTCCAAGATCACACAGTTGAATGATACTTTGAAAAGTCTTTGCAGTTAGTTAGTTCAAAAAGGGTTGGATCAGTTCAGAAAAAGTTGGTTAACAGGTCCCAGGTCAACCCAGGATAGAGAGTCAAGGATTTACGGGACACCTTGATCAGTCTGTTGCAAGGGAGACCAGGCGGGACACACTACATGAAATGGTGAGAAAGCTCCAGCGGGGGCAGTTGTTCCTGGCAGCGGGTGCAAGTCGGTGCTCCGTCCAGGGGAAGAGAGGATCTCGACGTGGAGGAAAGCTGGAGGTCGTTGCACTGCCAGGGAAGAAACCAGCTGCGGAGTTTTCCAGTTAAAAGGTACTACCCTTTTATTTGCGGTAGTGGTGAAGCGTGGCTATCCGGCCGCCGGGGTGCTTGGCACGGGCGTTTCGACCACGAGACGATCCAGGAAGGCAAAAAGAGGGCGACCTGGTTATCCCCACCAGTTCAGAGGAAGAAGACTCTCCGGGATGAAGATCTTCTCTGTCGTCTGGAAGTGGTGAGGCGGTTCAGCAGGGCTCCACCGGTGGTGTCGTCGTTGCAGGTCGGCTCAGCTCCTCCCTCTTCGGATTCTTTGGTCCTGTGGCGACTTCTAAAGTTCCAGTCCCCAAAGCCCTGCTTTTATGCAGAAAACCCCCATTCATCAGTCCTTGCTCTCACTCAAACATGCTAAGTGGTGAGCCGGGCGGCTCACCACTGGGCCAATCACACAAGAGTGCGACTTGAGTTGCCAAGGCAACTCAGTCCAGGGTGCCTAAACCCCCCTCCCACACATCCTGTAGACCCAGACAGAGTGGCACCAGTTTTGGAGGCTTCTGTGCAGAAGAGTGGAACAAAGGGCTCGACTTGGGTTGGAGTTACAGAGGCGAACACAAACGCCATTTTAAAACCGAGTCCTGGCAAAAAGAGCCAACCGGGGAATAAATATTAAATAAATAACCCAGCGGTATCTTTAACATTGCACCAAAAAAGTGGTGCGTTAAAAATGATTTGAAAATCCCATAGGAAATATTCCGGTGGAATATTTCGCGTGGTAACCACTACCACCAGCCAGAAACTCGACGAGGGGGGACTGCACAGTGCCCCCTCGAAAAACAGACCCAGGGGCAATCTAATTACCCTTACCAGTACTTCCACAATATGATGGTTTGTACTGGTTCTGTTCACAATTTAAGACTAGTAAAGTCAATGGTGACTTTACATGCCCTGGGAGACAGTAGTCAGTCGCAGGGTATGGAGTCTATGTTTGGGGGTCACTATGACACCCCTGTGTTACTGCACTGAGGGTGCTGTGTAACACACTTACCAAGACCACATGAAACCCTATGGAGTAAAAGACCCCATAGCCCATAAAACACATTACAAAGTCAAAGGATATCTCAAATCATGTCTAAGAGTGGGAGAAAAAGAGTCTCACTCTTAGCAGGAGAAAAAAATAAACCCCAAAAATCCGCTGGGGGACTCACTAGGTTTGGGAAATTAGCCTTAACATAGAATTCTCCCTAACAATGCCAATCAGCAAATTTGGTTCTCCCGCTTTCCTTCTAAAAATATCCCTCCTGGCTGATCTAATATGTGGGCTTTGCTTTTGTATGGGGAGTCAAATGTCTTGTGTAGTTGGTGGATGGTTCTGAATACTGACATTCGCCTACATTACCTTTTGCTGTACTATTAGGTGACACTGAGATCATGGACTCCCAGATTCAAGGTGGTGATGTGCAAACTGTGCACCTGCTCAAATCTTTGCTGTTGTCCCATCACAGAATTCAAGTTCTTAACTAAGTCATCTACTGCGCTTAGCGAGCTCTGGGTTGGAAATGGAAGACTGTAGCATGAGTGAGTTTACAGTTGCCCTGGGAATAAGGAATGAGGGCATGTGATGTATTTATGTGAAGCGTTTCCACATTAAGGCATGGCTTTCAACTAACCCTAATTTGGTTGGAGGGAGCCACCCGACTTCATAGGGATCATAGACCAACATATTTGTTACTGGTGTTGGGGGCTGGGGGGGGAATAACAAAGCAGCCTTCCTTACACTCTGAGCTGATATGCAGTGTTTATGTACAGTACAGTAATGGGGTCCTATTTTGGGGGCAGTAGTAGGGTCCACATCCAGTGGCTGTAATCTGAAAGGGAATTGCTTTTGTATAGTACAGCAATGGTGTGCTTCTGTTACATTCAATGCTGTCACTAAGTTTAATGTGACATGAATAAGGAGAAGCAGGAGCTGCACATAAACCTTAACAGGTGAGGTCTTCGAAGACCTGTTGTTCACAGAAAAGACAGCAGTCACGCACAGTGTGGCATGGTGCCTAGGATGACGAAGGGCGTTGGAGGTTAAGAAGGCAGAAGTATGGACCGCTTTGCGAAGGCCACCCGCAGGGCCACAGATATGGCAGCCTCCAGGACACCTGCAAAAAATTAGCCCGAGACAGTGTGTGCCGTTGACTGTGCAGCAAATACTAAATCCCATGCAGAAAGGCTTCGGGTCAGTTAACAACTAACTTGACGACATCACTGTAAATGAAAGCCGAGAGCAGTTTCAGTACGGCGGAAGATATCATGACCCTGTAGGCTGCTGTGGCCACCTTGACGAAAGATGTCATCGGTGACAGCTAAATGTGACAACCTGGAATCAAGGTCCCGCAGGAACAACTTGTGCATAAAGTGGGATACCAGAGGACGCTCTTCAAGGCAACATGGAGATAGCGGCGGAAGATCTGCTTAAGTCTATTCTGGATGACCCAGGGCTATCACTGCATTTGCAGCCAAACCCAAGCCTGGGTACTACCCACGACTCATTATTGCTTGCATCCTGAATTACAGGGATAGTGACCTGATATTGCGGCGGGCCAGAGAACTTAAAGAACTTCATTCCGAGTTGCACATTGTTTAGATTTATCCTGATTTTACAGTTGCAGTGCAACAGGAGCGCCACACGTTCACCGGAGTCAAAAGGTTGCTGAGGGAAAGGAACATTTCCTGCACCATGCTGTTTCCGGCAAATCTTACGTTCCCATATAACAACAAAGTGTACTTTTTTACGGTCCCGGCTGAAGCTGTATCCTTTATAGAGACGCATATCCAGATGTGTGAATCTCGCACCGGGGAGTTCTACTTCTACTTGAAATGTATATGTGGGTTTTTACAATGTGGTTATGGAATGAGGGTTCATTGTAATGCCTCTACAGTTAGGCTCAGTAGTTATGCTATATGACGCCATACATTTCAAGTGAGTCACCCGCTCCAAACGGCAACCGATGCCCCTCTTGCAAGTGCAAATGTTCTGGTTGGGGTTGCTTAAGAGTGGTTGGGGGTCAAAACTGCCACAGTTAGGGGGGCGGTGAGTGATGGAGTGGGGGGACGTTGTACTGTTGGGTATTATAAAAGCACACTTGGGGACACTTCTGGCGGTACATGGCTTGTGTGTGCTACTCTGCACAATGTGGTATGTAAACCTGTCAATCTCATGGATCAGGGAGAAGGGATGTGGGATGACGCAAGAACTTACATTTCTCAGTTGGAATATCAGGGGAACCCGGTGAAGGCCCATACGTTTGTAGCATATGCCAATTGGAAGGATGCACAGGTTTTGTTTTTGCAGGAGACGCATGAACTGGAACGGCAGGCACTCAGCTTGGCGTTGAGCTGGGGACCCCATCAATTCTATACATCTTACTCCACGGACGCGCTCATTTTGATGCATCGCTCACTGTGGTTCATGCATCTAGACACTAGGGTGGATGAAGAAGGCAGATTTGTGGTGGTGCATGGGATCCTGCATAAGAGGGAAATTCTTCTACTTAATGTTTCCGGCCCCAACGTTGATGATCCGAGCTGCTACGGACGGGTCTT
This sequence comes from Ambystoma mexicanum, assembly GCF_040938575.1. Taxonomy (NCBI): domain Eukaryota; kingdom Metazoa; phylum Chordata; class Amphibia; order Caudata; family Ambystomatidae; genus Ambystoma; species Ambystoma mexicanum. The sequence continues at coordinate 876,958,627 of NC_090936.1, forward strand.
TGCACGTTGTACCCTATGGAGGTGATTGTGTTTGCTGGCGACTTCAGTAATGTACTGGATACAGTGCTGTATCGTACCGGCACCTTCACTCTATCTCAGACTATGGCGATGCAAGAAATATTACATAATATGTAATAGCTGGGATTACTGGATACTTGGCGGTCGCAATCACGAATTGATGCGTGGCTGGTGTCTGCATCCTTGCTCACTAAGGTGAGACAGTGCTACATGCTACCCCACACTTTCTCTGACCACTCCAGAGTGCTTCTGTCAATGCGATTTACATCAGAAGTAGTGCCCCGTCCGCCATGGCGTTTTAAACCTGCTGCATTGTTAGACGCTGCATCTGCATGATCAAGTAACTTCCTTTTTTGATAATATTGGAAAATCTTGATTTTTTTATTTTATTGAGCATGTGTTAGGCACTTATACAACTGAATAGTGTTTCAACACGCCACAAGGCTAAATGGGAAGGGAACAGGGGGAAAATAACAATAGCAAAAACAGTCAAATACAGTCATGGTCCTACTAGGCCTTGTGGCATGTGGCCGTGCAATTACAGCGAAGAGAAGTGCAGGAGATTTGGTGGGCGGGGGACTCAGGGGGAACAGAGGAATGGGTAAGTGCTAGTGGAGGGCCCGGGAGGGAAGTGCTGAGGAGAGCCAAGGGGGAGAACCTCAGGCCAAGTGCAAGTGCAGATGACTCCCAAGAGGGGGATGCAGAGCCGCCAAGCAGGGGCCCGCAAGGCATTCAAGGTGTATGTGAGGGGGGTGGCCATGTCTGCAGAATTCAGGGTTCTCAAATGTCTACGGTGGGAGTTGGCTGCAAAGGAGACTGAGCTGAAGGCTTTGCAACAGAGCTGTTAACAGTGCCCGTCTCCAGGTCTGCACCTCGAGATTAAATGTGAGTGGGATGCTTATACGGACATGCTGCAGAGCGAATTAAAGTTTATGGATGTGCCAGTATTAGCTAGAAAGTATGGGGAGGCGGACAGGCCAGGCTGAACGTTAGTCTGTGTGATCAAATCTGCATCTTGGAGAGCACATATACCTTATATCAAGGAGTTAGATGGCTCGACAGTACACACTGACATTAACAGGGTTTTCAATTACTTTTACCGGGCCTTATATCAATACAAGGGGAGCGCCACTCTGGACGAAACAGAACAATACTTGAGTAGTATACCGACTACCGTGCGGAAAAGCCCCAGACTTGGATGGGTTGAGGGCAGAGTTCTATAAGGAATACATGGATGTACTGTCCCCATACTTGCTGCAGCTCTGGGAGGTAGCACGCGTGTTTCCTGAAACAGTGCAAGAAGCTATTAATATACTTCTACTCAAGCCGGATAAGGTGGCTGAGGACTGTGGGTTCTACAGACTGCTGTCTCATAAATACAGATGCAAAGATGTTTGCCAAGGTTCTTGCGATGAGGCTCTCCCGCTTAATGCTGTACATGGTCCATCTTGATCAATCAGGGTTTATTCCTGGACCGCGCTACAGCACTGAACCTACGTCAGCTTTATATCATCATAGCACAGACGCCCTCTGATTTAAAGGCCACCGTCTCTTTGGACATTCAAAAGGCATTTGATACTGTGTCATGGCCGTTCCTGTTTCAGGTATTGTACAATTATGGGTTTGGGCCTGGATTCATCTCCTGGGTATGATTGATGTATACACGTCCCTTTGCCCGGGTGAGGGTGAATGGGAGTGACTCCCAGGTGTTGCAGCTGGAGGGGGGGACCAGGCAGTGCTCCCCGCTGTGCCCTCTGCTGTTTGCATTGGTCATTGTGCCCCTGGCTGACAAGATACACGCCAAGCATAGCCGTGTGGGAATACGAATAGGTGGGAAGACGGAGGTCATTTCGTTATATACAGACGTTATCCTGCTCTATATTCGGGATCCTGAGCATAACCTGGCGAGAGTGATTGACACTGTCAGAGTTCGGCACACACCTGGGTCTGCGATTGAACAACAAATCAGAAATCATCCCTCTGACCGATTGTACACCAGAACCGTCTAATGGGGTTGTTACTTGCCATTAGGGCTATCTTGTTGAGGTAGACTAAAAAAACAACCTCATAGGCGCGAGATGTGGCAGAGAGATGTGATGCTGAGCACCAGTCGGCCCAGGATCTCATGCCTGTATGTACCTCTGTGCACTACTGTACTGTATTGTAATACTGTCACGTTATGCGGTTCATCACTTGTTTGTGCTGTTTTGCTAATGCCAAGTGTCATTAAATAAAACTTTTTTTTTTAAAAAAAGGGAAAGTGGGCATGGCTAGCACGTTATTGTGAAGATAGCTTCCGAAGATGTGAGGGCGAGAAGTGCATTGTGCCTCTCTCCTGGTGGCCAAATTCTGCACAATAAGGTGGGTATGGCTGCCTTGTGAGCTGTAGCTGGGCGTTTCTCTGCTCCTCGACGGTGCCTGCAGCCCCAAGATCTGGCTCAATGATAGAAGGCCTGATCTCTGCAAAGATGCCGTCCACCGATTCGGCCAAGGAGTGAGGATGCGAGGTGCGATCTCAGTGTGGTTCCGTACTGAGACTATGGCTGGATCCACCTGGGTATGAGCCTCGGGTCGCTGCCCTCATGTGTCATCCTGCAGGGAAAGAGGGCTTGCACCCATAGTAGCGGATGCTGCAGTGTGCATGAATGAGGCGGAGTGTTGCCCCTGCAGACGCGTAAAAACTGTAGTCCCGCGGCTGCATATTCCTGAAGGGCATAGAGCCCACCAACCGGACCCTCCACTTCTCTTGTGGAGATGCAAAGGTGCATGTGGCTCTGCGGGTGCCTGGCCTGCTAGGGGATCCGGGCCGCTGTGATTGTGTTAAAGATGGGTGGACCTGGGGGCATTGAAACAACGTGCCGCGCCCCCCCCCCCAGATGGTCCCAGCAGAGTCACATGAAGGGATTTTAGCCCTGGGGGTAAACAGCCTGCACTACAGCAGTAAGGTATGTGCCCTACACATACCTAGCCTACTGTGAGCTGCTCAGTGCCACTGAAGATCCTGCCTCCTATGAGCCTGGCGTCCTGACACGCTATCGCTATTGAACAGAAAGGGGATTTACAAAATGATTAGCCGACATTTAAGCTGTTCCAGTAGAGGGGTCTTCTGCCTGCATTTTGTGCACATCAGACATGGATCCTATCTGAACAATAGTTTCCATCTCTGATAGCCACTGAGTCTGCAGCAACTCTTTCCATTGCAGCTCTTGAGGGCTCTGTGATGGACAAGTCTTATATGGAGCAGTTGTGTATTGCATGACCAGTAGCTTCTCTGAATGTGATCTGCGAGCAGTTCAGCCTGCGCCCTTCATGAGCACTGCGGTTGCTGGTAACTACAGTACCGCACATGGTGGTAATTCGCATCTCAGCTACAGGGTGAGCACTCGGTTTGGGGGGTCCTAAGGCATGTGGACCTGTGTCGCAATTGGGGGTGTCTACTGTACTATGTGGTGGCCTGTGCAAGCTCTCTCTCAGGCTCCTTTAACTCCTGCATACACGATGGCTGAAATAACCAAGCTGGGAAAGCAAGGGGACATTTCGGCAATGCTGCAGCCAACTGACAAGAACAGATGCAGTGAGGTGGTGACGGCCCAGATCCGTAGGGCTGACCCACTCCGACCCTGCTCATGCAGATGTCTACCAAGGTGGATTTACAAGAGCTGTTAGCGGGAATCCGGAAAGTAATCCACAAAGTACAGAGGAGCTTTTTCACAAGATCCTTGTTATAGATAAAAGGGTTTCGGTCAGATACAACTTGGTCTCTAGAGTGCAACTGACCTTGTCCATCTTCCAACTAAGAACATTCTTATACAGAGCACACACCCCCGAAGGCCTCAGGGCGCTCACATGACAAACTGACAGAAAAACATCAAAAGGCTACATACGTAGCTTTCCAGGATGGCAGTTACAAAATTATCAATTCAGCTAAATATCGAAGAGGAATGTTTTAGGCATTTCCTGAATTGCTGAGTGGAGGCACATCCCTTGATGTCTACAGGATGCAGGTTCCAGATGAACGGAGCCCAAGCATTAAAGCTTGCCCCCCCTTACCCCAAGCTTTTTTAAGCTAGCACGAGGTTGCACCAGAAGCATCTTGTTATTAGAGCACAATGTCCATTGCGGAGTGGATTTTTTGACTCTCGAAGCAAGGTAATCTGGTGCTTCATCCATCAGGCATTTAAATACCAAAACTGCACCTATGAAGTTTATATGTTGTTCTATCGATAGCCAATGCAGCTTCCTACGGTATTACGAAATATGTGTTTGGCGTGCAAGACCGCAGACAGCTCGGACTGCACCGTTTTGCAGTACTTGAAGTTTCCTGATATTTCTTTTCAATGTTCCAAGAAGAAGACTATTGCAGTAGTCCTTTGCATTGATTATAGCCGTCACAATCAAAGCCGTCTGGTTCGGACAGGTAAGAGCGGATTTGCCACAGCAAATGATTGCAGTACAAGCAGGATGATTTTAAATGGGATACATGTTTTTGAAACGAGAGGTGGGAATCAAAGTAGACACCCAACGTCTTCACCGAGCCAGACACTGGGATTGAGTTTCCATTAATTACAAACGCTTTGCATCAGGGGTATAAATTCTATAATCTGTACGATGTTCCCTCTATGAGCAGCTCTGTCAGTGAGTTTACGGCCATCAGTTTCTGGATTGCCCCAAACAACCTATTGATAGTAGCTAAATCCTCCTGATAGATCCCAGATAGCTTAAAAACGATCTGGGTATCGTCTGCATAGTTGGCAAATTTAACACCCAGAGATTGCAAAAGATCGCACAGGCATTTAACATAAATGTTATACAACAGAAGGGATAATGCAGAACTTCCATCAATGCAATAAGCGCCTGTTCCCCTTTGGACAAAACTGCCATGGAACCTCTGGAGAACTGCTCCGTGTATAAACTCCCCCATCTCTGTAGCACCATCAATTTTCTCTGCATGCTGCGAGTAGGGTGGACGATTATATCCTTTCCTTTTGCTAGAAGCTCCGTCTAACTTTCTGCTTCACATAATTCTTTAGTAGCAGAGAGGAGTCTGCAAGGGGAATATCCACCAACCTGATTTGCGCGGCTGTTCCCCTAACAAAGGTGCGTGCGCCCCACAGCATTCCTTGTGGCCTTTCCAGATCAGTCTCCTCACCAGTTTGCCTCTTCACACATAGCAAGAACGACTACAAATCCCTTGCCCATCACCCTTCAGGATTCTGGTCATCTACACAGCACTGTGCTCTCCAAAACCGTTGGCTGCACTCTGCTACACCCTGCATGCACTCGGAAAGACCTGGAATAGCTCCAAATTTCTCAAAAGGCTCTACTTGCGACGGCTAAAGGGTATTTTTTTTTTTTACATCCTTTGCATAGTTTCCTCATTAACTGTGTGCACACTTATGACCACTTCTGGATGGAACCCTCACAGCATATTTAAAACAAATTCCTCTTGGCCACATAAATGCAGGTCTGGAATCCGAAGCATACATTTATAATACTCAAACTACTTTATTTGTAGATTCAATTACCTTCCAATGTTTTTAGAATATTTTTGTTATTAATTTTAATATAGATTTGTATAGTTAAAGATATAATTGCATAACTTCCATTATATGGTTTGAAAGACAACAGATTAAATATAATCACAAGACCCAGACTGGCACAAAGTCGAAATTCACAACACTAACAGGGTTTTTGTAGCATAACATTCAAGACACTAAACAAATAACTAAAGTATTCTCCATAAGAAGTCTTACTTTAAGTGTACATGAAAAGAAAAAAAAATACCTCTTGCTCAGAAGGGTTTATCGATGAAATACAAAAATCGAATCCCATTATCTTCCACGCTCCGCTCTTATTCAAGATAATGTTTTCGGGGCAAATGTTCGCATGAATCATTTTCACACTGCTGTGCAAAAAGGCTAATCCTTCCGAAACCTGAAAATAATGAACACCTTTTAATGTATTAGACAATTAAGGTGATTTAGACAAAAGCATAGGATACTATGTTCCAAAACAGTAATCTATGGTACATCATAATGTTTAATATTAGCCAGACTTTGTAAGGCCTGCCGTCTTTCCTTCAAAGAGGTGCAGAAAGTGTGCTGCACTTCACAATAAAGCAAATAGGTTTTGGCTAAAACGTGTTCAACTGGACCTAGCAGAACTTCAAAATGCGCATCCAACTGATCAGGATGAGCAGGTCACCATATCCCTTGAAGGCGAGAAGGGTACTGAAACGTCTTACCTGGCTTAGGCCACTCCTACGGATGGCATGCAGGGCTGTATGAATATTTCTTGGGATTGTAAGGGCACCAATCAGGAAGAAAGCGACTCATCCCCACAACACCAGGGACAATATCAGAAACCAACCACTGAGGCACTAGGCGGTCAGGCGGTGAGTGTGTGTCAACCCTTCTGGTTTTTTGGCTTTACTTTCTTTCTAGAACTTAACTTCCAGTGGCCATCTTGGATTGGTGACACCACTTCCAGTGGCCATCTTGGATTGGTGACACCACTTCCAGTGGCCATCTTGGATTGGCCCAATCTCCAGCCAAAGGCCACAAGAGGCTCGAAAGACAATCTGGGAACACCAATCAGGAAGAAATCATCTCATCCCAGAAACTCCACAGACAATATCAGAGAGAACAACTACTGATGGACTAGGTGACCAATAGAAAAGACTATGCGCCATCCCTTCTGAACTCCCTAGGGAAGTCCCAGTTAAGCGGGGCAGAAGTGTGAAGGGTGAAGACCAGCTGTTGGCCAGACTCTGCTTCTTCGGCTTTGTGCCTTTGCTTTGCTGTGTGATGCTACTGGTCTGCGAGTACCCTTTATTGCTTGCTCTCAGCTTCACCCTCGCCATTCACTTCTCATGCTATCTCTTCCTTTCCCTCCAACTTCTCTATTCACTCTTCTCCACTCTAAACCATCTCAACTCTCTTCCCATCCCCATAATTTCTTCTTGCTTCACTACTCTTTTCACTCTTCCTCTTCTCACATCCACCCCCTGCGCCTCTACTTTTCAGACTCTACTTTCCTATGCGTCACCATCTTACACTTTCTATTGCTCTTGGCAATACACATTGTGTCTGCAATAAAACTGCCTCAGACGTCTTCCTTTCTCATTCTACTTCTCTTGACCTCATTTCCCTTATTGAAACCTGGTGCTCTCTGTCGGACTCTGCATCCCTTGCTGCCCTTCATGACCCTGCCTACACATTAATTCACTCTCCCCGCCCCACTGGCCGGGGCGGTGGTGCAGGAACGTTTCATCTCTCCAACTACCCTACCTCCCACTAATTCTCCCTAATTCAAACACACTCTCGACAATCACTGCCCCCTATGGCATAAATATGATCTCTCTACTGGCCAATTGGTCCGGTATGTCAATTCTTTGACCACAACTCCCAACTAATTGACTCTCTCTCCATCCTGATCCCCACCTCATTGTCATAAGTTACTTCAACCTCCCCTCACTCTCTGCTGCTCCATCCACTGACTAAATCTTTTCTAATTAAACACCCACTCTCTGTCCACTCTCTGCCCACCCCATTAAATGGAAACTCCTTTAACCTTATTCTCATCTCCTTTCAACCCTCCACCTCAACATCTCCACATCTTCTCCATCTGATCACTATTGTCTTAGCCTCAATCTCCACTTCTGCTTCTACCTCACTCTCCCCATCTACTACAACCATTACTATTACTGAGCGCAAGTTTCCCTCCTCCAAATTCACAGGCTACCTCTCAAAACTGTACTCACCTTTCCATCCACTGAAGAAGCCCTACAACTCTCCTGTCACATCCTCCTTCTGGATTCCTCTACCAACTTCTCCCAACTCTGGATAATCCAACCCTTCCTCCTACTCTTGATATTAACAATTCTCAGCAGCTGTTTCCCCTCGGTCATTCTCCTCTGATGTCAATATGTATTCTTCACGTTCTCCAATCACCTCCCTTATTTGGTCTGGAACTCTCTCCACCAACCTCCACCAATAAACCCTCTTCCACCTTTTTACCTCCCTGAACCTCCTCTGATCGTACTCTGACCTCCTAGACCTCCGTCATCCCTCCTGGTCTTCTCTCTCCTCCACTAAATTTCTCCTCCATCTCGACTTTGCGGCACTCTCCTGCCACCTGGCTCCTGCATCACAACTCCTTCCTCCCACTCAGCAAACGCTCTCCTTCCTCCACTCCGCAGTCACTAAGTGAGCTGTCTGGTTCAGCTGCTTATTCTGTCTTTGCTCCTCCACTAGGCTGGCTTTCATTCTGATGGTTTGCAACTTTGGCCTATGGGGAAGGTTAGTTTGTGTTTGGTTCAGAATACTTCTTTCCTGTGACTCTGCTGGGGTGGATTTAATGGAACAGAGGCTATAGGAGGTGGGGCAGTCATTATGGATCTAACCCGGCTGCCTTGCATGTTGGTTGTCTGCAGTCATTTCACACTGTGAGCCTAACTGGTAAATGCCCTCCTCTGCCGTCGGTCCTGGTGGCTTGTTCCTCATATAAATCAGTGGTGGTTCATCCATAATGGGTGAGGGGGTGTAGACCCTGCAGTACCCTTGTCCATTATAGAGGAGCAGAGCCAGCCCAGTATAAACAATATCCATCAGTTGCTATCTGCAGCTGAAGGAGCGCTCCTGGGCTGACTAAACTATCAAAGGAAAACATGGTTTCCTTTGACAGTCCGTCCCCCAGTGCGCATGTCCAGTGGACCATGCAAGGACCTGGGGCATTTTCTTCCCTAGACGTGCATGGACAACTGGGGATGCAAGGTGGGGAACTGCACTTTTGAAGGTGCGTATCGGGCGCATGGCCATCTGATAAAGCAAGCATGATAAGTCTACAAGGCTATACTGCGATTTGGGTGCAGCTAGTCTAGCCATTTTTTTTGCGTGGCATGAGTTTTTTTAATGGACATCTTTGATAAAGCAGACATGAGTGTTATTATGAGGCTAGACAGGCATTTTGTTGCAGGCAATCTAGCCATTTCTTTGGCATAGCATTTTTTACTGCCAATCTATGATAAATCAAGCATGCTATCTGTTAGTACATGGCTAGGTTGCTATTTTGGTGCAGCCAGTCTAGCTATTTCTTACTTCGGCATGGCATTTTTTACTGGCCATCTATGATATATCAAACAATGACAAGTGTTATTACGTGGCTAGACTGGCATTTTGGTGCAGCCAATATATTTTTTTCTCTGGAAATGCATTTTTTAGTGAGCCCAAGTGTTAAAGTAAGCATATGTATTATTATTACATGGCTGGACTGGAACTTTGGTGCAGCTAATTTGGACATGGTTTCATAATATAAAAACAGAACCATCCACATCCTACAAGTCCTTCAGAAAAAACCTTAAGAGCTTGCTATTTAACTAAGTCGCCTCATCTCCCTCTACCCAGCTGTCCCGATATACATCCTACTGTCATGTACTGTTCTGTCGATGCTGTTTCACTCATGTAACCAGCGCCCAGATGCCTGCGGGCTTCACTGAGCTTTACAAATTAAAAATAAATAAATGGGTCATATAGAAACGTTGTGTGATTCTCTTGAGGAATATTTTCATTTACTCAGCCCCATCATGGTGAACTAAGGAATAGAAATTAGTTTTTTCTCACAAATGTACATTTTTGAGTTTGAAAAAACAAGTAACTGGAGGTTGACTGCATAGATGACACCTGTCAAAACATGTGCACAAGTACAAAGTTGAAACTGTAACTTGACTAAACAAGAAATATGTGGTTACATCACAGACACAAGTTGCTTCATTCAAAAGGGGAGAATCTTCTGTCTTTCTCGTGAGGCGCAACAAAACAGCCTCCATCCTTTAGCGGTGTACCAGAAGATAGGTCATAATAATAAACCATTGAACACCCTCAACTGTCAAAATAAGTAAACTCCACCCAATAGCTGCCCCATATCTCCTCCCTGCCCACCTTCCACCCAGGACTCCCAATAAAAATCACAAATTCACAGTACACTGACAAAAGATTTGTTAGTCGGGGGGGGGGGGGTTAGGGGTTGGTGTTTGCAGCACTGTATTCGGTCCTGAAAGGGAATCAGTGCATTTTCACAGGGGTATCATATAGTACAGTAATAATTGCTTCCATATAAAATAAAACCTCAACCTTCCTAAAACCTTTCAGCCAAAGTGGTGAGGTTTGCCCTCTTACACACTGAAGCAAGGCATGTCCTAGCTGTAATGGTGACCTATGTGAATGAGCACATGATCAAGCGTGTCCCTTCGTTGAGGGTGAACCTATAAACATAAGACCCAACTCCCTCTGTATCCCACCTAAAAGCCATAACATCTGCCCTGTCCGGACAACCTTACGTACCCACCAAATATGCAACACCACAGCCTCTCCATCATCAGTCACCAACTCCTGGATCAATTGAGATCAGTGTACTCTGGGGTGAGTTATTAGCTATGCACTAACCTAATTGAATGCAGCTTAAATTGATTGGTTATTGAGGATCTAGATGACTTGTTACAAATCAAATCCCATAAGGGGAACAGAACGCCAAATTATTATCCTGTTTGAGTCTGATCACAGGGGGTGGTCAAGATAGATATTATTGATGAATGCTTTGTATATTTTTTTAATATGAAACCCTTCCTGCTCAGGGGCGATGTGCCTGTCCTGGAAACTACACTGGCTGAAACAGTCAAAGCTGATTGCAAGTAATTGGAATGCAAATAGAATTTAATATGTATCTAATCCTTTGTTATAGTACTTATTCATATAAATCCAAAGGAGAGATGAGAAGGTACCAAGGAGAAAAGATATATACCACAAACACTTAATATAAGACGGAGTATTTTTTATTTACTCTCCTCAGTCAAATGTACATTTTTAAACAAACAAAGGTTGCATAGACCTGTAAATGGTACAAACATTGCATTAAACATTGCATTATATAAGAGGGTTTAGCCTGGCTTTTGTCAGACCCATCTAAGGTTCTGTGTTAGAGCAACAAAAATGTTCTGTTGATCTATGCATCAATATGTTTTTGCTTTTTACATGTCTGAATATGTGAAGTAATGAAAACATTATATAATGCAATGTTTAATGCAATGTTTGTACCATTTACAGGTCTATGCAACCTTTGTTTGTTTAAAAATGTACATTTGACTGAGGAGAGTAAATAAAAAATACTCCCAGTCTTATATTAATTAAGTGTTTGTGGTATATATCTTTTCTCCTTGGTACCTTCTCATCTCTCCTTTGGATTTATATGAATAAGTACTATAACAAAGGATTAGATGCATATTAAATTCTATTTGCATTCCAATTACTTGCAATCAGCTTTGACTGTTTCAGCCAGGACTACCCCCCCTTGTGTTTCCTCGCCAATGATAGCCCTTAGTCCTGAGCTTAGTTGGGGCTTTCCCTTCCGTATATTCTCTGGAAACTACGCTGAGCAGCACAGGTTCATTTCCCAGTCCTGGTTCCACACTGAGAGGCTGGAGTCCAGCATGGACTGCGATATGAGAAATCAATTTACTTTTACTGCTCACTGTGATGCTGGAAATGCATCAGGGGGACAGGGCCTCTGAATCCTTGTCCTTTACTGCCTTTTATCGTGTGTTCTGTCATGTTTTCTGCCCATGAGTCCATTTGGGACTCCTGGCAGTGCAGCTCTCTCTTTTGGTTTGGTGAACAGACCCATGGGATACCCTTATGGCACCCATGGGTAGGGGTACAACCCTGTGCCCCTAGTGTATGTTTTTGGGCACCTGTGGGTGGCCCACAGAGCAGGATATGGGCTGGTGGCAGCTCCATGCTGAATTTGACAGGTGCTCTGGGTGTCCTCCATTTTGGGATACCCAGGCCCTGCCATTGGAATCAGTTGATTCCTGATAGGAAACAAGATGGCCCCTGTGGCCTCTTGCTTTCTATTGCCTGTTATCTTGTTTTTCCCAAAGTCCTGGGAAGCTCTGACTCTGTCCCTTCCCCCTGACTGGCTGTTGGGTGGAAGTTCCATATATGGTGTTGTTGTGAAGGCCCAGCTAGACTGACTGGAGCCTTCCCAGTGACTGTATGTTGTGGGTACCTCCTGTGGGTGGGACCTGGGTGAATGGAGTGTGTGACCAATATACACTCCTTGTTGTGGTTGTCTGGTTTCTGGCATGAGAGACAAAGACTGAGACAGCCCTGCCCGAAACTGGCCTGAATGCAGTGTGTAGTGTTGAATGGCTGGGTACTTGTCCCAATCCACATTCCTTGTTGTGAGTGTCTGAAAGGGAGGAGTGTGGCCTGAGTGCACTGTGTGCCTGATTGGCTGACTGACTGCATGAATGCCCTTCTGTGTGATTGGCTGCTGTGTGTGTGCCAGCAGTGTGGATGAGAGACAGAATAGTATATCTGGGGACCTCTCACCATTGGAAATTGTTCAGAAGCGTTCAGAAGCTGAGTCTCCACTCAAGAGTAACTGGAACTGCTGATCCTCGACGTCCAGCTGGAAGAAGAAGGCTTGCTGCTGCATTTGCTTCGACAGATCTGAAGGTTGCCGAATTCGTCGAGGACTGACCCGAGAGAGGACCTGGTAAGGCGCCCTCTTCCCGTGCTCTGAGGAATCATCGAGCACCGCTACATCTTCGCCGAAGCGCCCTGGAAGTCAGACCCTCGAAAGGCTGCCGACCCGAGACGGGACCGCCTAGGAGATCGAAGTGAAGCACCCGGACATCGACGCCGTCGAAGTCCATTGCCGTCGACCAGGGTTCGCAGGGTTGTGTAACCGCTGGAGGCCCGTCGAAGTTGTGTTGCCCAGCCGTGGGAACCACTTGACGCCGTGCCGCCGACGACCGGAGCCGTCCGCTCCTTTGCCTAAGAACATTCAATCGAAGGACTCGCTCGACCGCATCGTCGACCGCTTATCCTGCCGGAGAAAGTCGAGGACGACCAACGCGCCGAGGAGAAACCTGCCGGTGGGTTTCCCGCCACCCAACGACCTCAAAGACTCGGACGACCCGACGCCCTTGCTGGGCTCCCGTCTCTACAATCTTTGCGGTCCAGAACTATTGTCATCGAGGTGCCCCGCACACCTCCGCCTTGCAGGACGCCGACGCCCCGACGCCGACGAACACCGCTCGGACGAAGCTGCCGCCTCTTCGACATCGTTCTACCTCGTTTGTCGACGGACGTTCGACGCCCCGTGCCTCCCGCTTGAAAGGGAAGGCATTCAAAAAGGGCCGTCGATTCCCCGTCGCCGAACCCCGAGGTCTTCGACGGTTCTCGACGCCTCTCGACGATCCGTGACTCCCGCTTGAAAGGGGGTCACTCAAGAAGGATCCGTCGACGCCTCTTCGAAGGACTCGACTCCACCAGGTACATTGGGGGGGTAAAAACATTGTATGAGAGAATAAGACTATTGAACAACATATGGACTGGGCTTGTGTTAGATCCCTTTCTTTTACAGGTTGCCCAGGTGGGGGGATCTCCACACAGAACTGTGTCTAGTGTTAGGGGCCAGTAGTTTGCCTATTGTTCAACCAACTTATTTTTCTCTCTTCTCTCTATTGCTGGTTTCACTTATTGATCTGTGTAGATGCACTTTAATGAGGTCTAATATTAGTGGTACCACTTTAGAATTGTAGATATTTACCATTATTGATTTTCCTGAGCACAAGGTGCGTTATTGTGATAAGTGTACATAACCTTTGAATTAATTATATAAAGACTGTTTTCAGTAATACAGTGTGTGGACATTCCTTTGTGGGGGCTTGGGGAATACACTGTACTTAAGAACCAGCCTGCATCACCTCCTAAGAAGCTAGGCCTTGATTGCTCGTCCATTGCTACCGTAATAGAGAATCTTGGCTGGGGTCTTCTGTGCCTCTCTTCTACCATATAGGGAGCAGAGGTACAGACACCCCCTACCGGTCTTTACAGCTGGTGGCAGCGGTGGGATGCTTATGGGTTTAAGACTCAGTGTATAACCGTGCCACTTACAAAATATCCGCACTTTATTAGATTAAGGTTTGGGTGTGTACCAAATAACTGCATTACAAGCAATGGAGCCCATTGCAAATGGTAAATTGACTCGGATGAGCTTAGAGGCTCTCCAGAGTGCTTGTGAAGCCAGGGAGCTAGACTTTGTGGATAAGTCTAGGGCTGAGCTGATAGCTGCCCTGGTGGACTACCAGACGGATGGTGAAACTCTTGATGAAGGGGGGGATGCAACCAATGAGGACTCTGCCCCTGGGGTTGTCGCTGAATCTGTTTCTGGGAATGCCACCCTTCCTGCTGCCTCTGTTCCAAACCCCAGCAATTCCATGGAACTTGACGGAGTTATTAAGGATGAAATTGGCCTTTGAATATCGCAAGTTGGAAATAGAAGCTGAGCTTAAGAAAGAGGAGCTGGCACAGCAAGTGGAACTCAAGAATAGGGATCTTGCGCTCAAAGACAAGGACACTGAATGTCAGAGGATCCAGCTAGAGAAAGCTAGAGTGGAGACGTCAGCTAGACCAATTGAGAATGGCAGGTCCCCAGCCACCAAGTTTATGAAAGATTTGGTTGGTGTGTTTGTGGAGGGTTCAGATATCCTCCAATGGATTGAAGCGTTTGAAATGGCTTGTGCAATTCATGATGTAGATAAAAGAGATTGGGCTAAGTGTTTGTTAAGCAGAGTGCCTCAAACTGGATATGACTGTATTCTGAAGCTGGGTGTGGAAGAAAGGGGTCAGTATGAGTGTATGAAGGCTGCTTTGATTGCCAAGTTTGGCAAGACACCTACCCAATACCTTAGAAGGTTCAGGGATTTTAAGAAAAAGGAGAATATGTCTTGGATTGACTGGGTGAGTGCTGCGCACATGAACATGATGGGGTGGATCGATGGATACAAGGTTAAGACTTTTGTTGAATTGTCCCACCTCTTGTTTTTTGAGCATTTCTCTGAAGCCTGTTCACCAGAGCTGCGTCAGTATGTGGCTGACCAGAACATTTTGGACCCCTTTAAGCTGGCTAGGTTGGCTGACAAGTGGGTCTCCCACCGGGTGTCCCCTAAGGACTCCAGTGGGAAGGACAAGGACAAAGAGAAGGGGGCCTCTCAGAAAGCTGAGGAGTCCCCCAAGCAATCACAGTCGGGTAAACCAAAACCTTCCTCTCCTAAGACCCAAAAATCTAGTGGGGATAAGTCATCTGTGGGTGGGAATAAGAGTAGTGGTCCACCTGCTGCAAAGCAGGCTCCCAGTGGTTCCAGTACCGTACCCCGCACTCCTGGCGCTTGTTGGGACTGTGGGGCTCTGGATCACAAAAGGGGCGACTCCAAGTGTAAAGGTAAGGCACTTGGAGTACAGGCTGTCAGCCTGACCTACCCTTACCCCGTGTCTGAGGTGGAGGCCACTGTCCTCCCCTCCTCTACCGGGATCACATTTGGTGCTCCGGTAGAGATTTCCCTAGTGTCCCTTGGGGCCTGGGACCAGTACGCGGAAGTACTGGCGACTATCCCACAGAACACCCGTAGGTTTTTGAGAAGTGTCCTCTTGAATGGCCAGCCTTCTACTGGTTTGAGAGACACTGGGGCAAGCATGACAGTGGTGGACAGGACCCTGCTCAAGCCAGAGGACTATGTAGGTGCTCCTCTGAGAACCACCAGGTTAGCTGGTGGGCCTCCCAAATTATCGCCTGTAGCCTTAGTCACACTCATGATTGGAGACAAGACAGCGAAGCTCCCTGTCCTGGTTCAGGACAATGTCCCTGCTAACATTTTGTTAGGGAATGATCTAGTAGAGTTGGGGTTGATCTCGGATGGTCTTCCCATGACTGCTGCTGCAGTCACTAGGTCACAGGTGACACCGGGTCTGGCTGTGGGTCAGATACCCGAGCCAAAGGCGAGGCCTAAGGCAAGAAGGCGGAAGACCAAGAAGGCCACCTCTGTGGAGGGAGCACCTTCTCTTCCTGCTGCACCCATTGGGATCCATGCTCCGGACGGGCTGGGTCCAGTAGAAAACCCAAACTCAACTCCTTTGGGAGAAGAGGCAGAAGACTCTCCTGTGGGAGAGGTTCTCAACCCGGAGGATCATCCCGACCTTCAATGCTTGTTAGCTGAAGGGGGACCCTCCCGGGCAGACTTCTGTAGGGGACAGAGGGAGTGCCACTCTCTCGAGGGTCTGAGGAAACAGGCCCTGTCCCAGGCACAAGGAGAAGTGCCTAGGAATTTCCAGATTTATTGGGAGGGTGAGCTCCTTGTAAGTGAGCCCACTAAGCCTGAACCTGGTGCTCGCAAGAGGTTGGTGGTACCCCATGTTTACAGGCCCTTCCTTCTGCAGTTGGCGCATGAGGTGCCCTTGGCTGGTCATCTTGGGACCAAAAAGACTAAGCAGAGGCTCTCTGCCCATTTCTACTGGCCACGGATGGGAGTAGAGGTGGAGTCCCACTGCAGGACCTGCCCCACTTGTCAGTTGTCTGGCAAGACTGGAGGCAGGGTCATTGCCCCACTGCAGCCATTACCAGTGGTTGGCACACCATTTGAGAGGGTGGGCATCGACATCGTCTGTCCCCTTGACCCTCCCACTTCAGGTGGACATCGGTTCATCCTGGTCTTGGTAGATCATGCCACTAGGTACCCTGAGGCAATACCCCTTCGGACTGTTACTGCCAAGGTGGTTGCCAGGGCTCTCCTGGGCATTTTCACCCGTGTTGGATTCCCCAAGGAGGTTGTCTCTGACCGAGGATCCAACTTCATGTCTAGTTACATGAAAACCATGTGGAAAGAGTGCGGGGTAACCTACAAGTTCTCCACCTCTTACCACCCCCAGACCAATGGTCTGGTTGAGAGATTTAATAAAACTCTCAAGGGCATGCTAGGGGCTTTGGAAGAACCCCTAAGGAGGAAATGGGATCTCCTCCTGCCATGCCTGCTGTTTGCTTACAGAGAGGTACCTCAAGAGGGTGTTGGTTTCAGCCCCTTTGAGTTACTCTTTGGACATCCCGTGAAGGGGCCCCTCGCCTTGATCCGAGAAGGCTTGGAGGCCACCCCTCCCGGTCCCGCCAAGCAAGTGGGGGACTATGTGTTAGGCCTCAGGCGGAGGATGACCCAAATGATGGGTCAGGCAACAGCAAATCTCAAGGCCAGCCAGGAATTGAATAAGTACTGGCATGACCTTAAAGCCTCGCAAGTGGATTGGACTCCGGGACAGGAAATCCTTGTGATGGAGCCTACCAAGCCTAGAGCTTTGGCAGACAAGTGGACTGGACCCTTCAGGATCATCTCCAAGATGGGCGAAGTCAATTATCTGGTTGACATGGGAGCCTCTGGGGTAGCCCCCCAGGTATTCCATGTCAACAGGCTCAAGCCTTTCCACAGGCGAGCAGAGGTCTCATGTCTCTTGCTAGCTTCAGGGCAAGAAGAGGATGAAAGTGAGCCCCTTCCTGATTTGCTGCATAGCAACCCTCAGGATGGCTCAGTGGAGGGAGTACATCTCTCTCCAGATTTGACAACAGAGCAGCAGAGGGCCTGCAGGGCTTTGCTCCAGCAGTATGCCTCTCTGTTTTCACTGACACCGGGCCTTACACCGTGGTGTAAGCACGAAATTGACACTGGTGACAGTGTGCCTGTCAAAAGCAGGTGCTATCGTATGTCAGATACCGTCAAGAACCACATCCAGGCTGAGGTCGCCAAGATGTTGGATCTGGGTATTATTGAACCCTCAACCAGTCCCTGGTCCAGTCCAGTGGTCCTTGTCCCCAAGGCAAGTTCCCAGGCGGGTACCAAAGATTAGAGGTTCTGTGTGGACTACCGAGGAGTCAATGCCGTCACCAAAACTGACGCGCACCCATTGCCCAGGGCTGATGAGCTCGTGGACACCATAGGTGCTGCCAAGTTTGTGAGCACCTTTGACCTTACCTCAGGCTATTGGCAAATAGCTCTGACGGACCATGCCAAGGAAAAGACGGCTTTCTCAACACCTGACGGACTCTACCAGTTTAGGGTCATGCCTTTTGGGTTGAAGAATGCCCCTGCCACCTTCCAGAGATTGGTCAACCATGCACTCAGTGGGCTGGAAGCCTTTTGTGTGGCTTACTTAGGCGACATTGCCGTCTACAGTTCCACCTGGGAAGAGCATTTGACACATCTGGATAAGGTGTTGCAGGCCTTGAAAAGGGCTAACCTCACTATCAAGGCCACCAAGTGCCAGATAGCTCAGGGGAAAGTTACCTATCTTGGTCATGAGGTAGGGGGGGGTCAAATCCAACCTCTCTCCAGTAAAGTACAGGATGTACAGAACTGGGAGACTCCCACTACTCAAACCCAGGTGAGAGCCTTTCTGGGCCTCACTGGGTACTATCGCAATTTCATGGCAGACTATGGAACCATAGCTGCACCGCTGACAGCTCTAACTTCACCCAAACAGCCTAGGAAGGTTAATTGGACCGAAGACTGTCAGAGGGCCTTTGATGGCTTGAAAGAAAGTCTGTGTAGGGCACCTGTGTTGTGTGCGCCTGACTACAGCCGACCCTTTATCGTCCAGACGGATGCCTGCGACACCGGAATTGGAGCTGTCTTGTCCCAGTTAGATGACAAAGGGAGAGAACATCCTATCATATTCATCAGTAGACAACTCAAGGGTAGAGAACTTAGGTGGGCTACTGTTGAAAAGGAGTGTTTTAGCATAGTTTGGAGCCTTAGGCGTTTTAGGCCCTACCTTACGGGGTCTACCTTCAAGGTCCAAACAGATCATAAGCCCCTGAAGTGGCTTATGCAGATGAAGGGTGAGAATCCGAAATTGCTCAGGTGGTCCATTAGCCTGCAAGGGCTAGACTTCACCATAGAGCACAGACCAGGGAAGAGTCACGATAATGCAGATGGCCTTTCCAGAAGGTATGTTGACCGTCTGGATGAGGGTGTCTATCCCGTGGGAGATTAGACACCCTCCACCTCAGTCTGGGGGGGGCGACTGTGATGCTGGAAATGCATCAGGGGGACAGGGCCTCTGAATCCTTGTCCTTTACTGCCTTTTATCGTGTGTTCTGTCATGTTTTCTGCCCATGAGTCCATTTGGGACTCCTGGCAGTGCAGCTCTCTCTTTTGGTTTGGTGAACAGACCCATGGGATACCCTTATGGCACCCATGGGTAGGGGTACAACCCTGTGCCCCTAGTGTATGTTTTTGGGCACCTGTGGGTGGCCCACAGAGCAGGGTATGGGCTGGTGGCAGCTCCATGCTGAATTTGACAGGTGCTCTGGGTGTCCTCCATTTTGGGATACCCAGGCCCTGCCATTGGAATCAGTTGATTCCTGATAGGAAACAAGATGGCCCCTGTGGCCTCTTGCTTTCTATTGCCTGTTATCTTGTTTTTCCCAAAGTCCTGGGAAGCTCTGACTCTGTCCCTTCCCCCTGACTGGCTGTTGGGTGGAAGTTCCATATATGGTGTTGTTGTGAAGGCCCAGCTAGACTGACTGGAGCCTTCCCAGTGACTGTATGTTGTGGGTACCTCCTGTGGGTGGGACCTGGGTGAATGGAGTGTGTGACCAATATACACTACTTGTTGTGGTTGTCTGGTTTCTGGCATGAGAGACAAAGACTGAGACAGCCCTGCCCGAAACTGGCCTGAATGCAGTGTGTAGTGTTGAATGGCTGGGTACTTGTCCCAATCCACATTCCTTGTTGTGAGTGTCTGAAAGGGAGGAGTGTGGCCTGAGTGCACTGTGTGCCTGATTGGCTGACTGACTGCATGAATGCCCTTCTGTGTGATTGGCTGCTGTGTGTGTGCCAGCAGTGTGGATGAGAGACAGAATAGTATATCTGGGGACCTCTCACCATTGGAAATTGTTCAGAAGCGTTCAGAAGCTGAGTCTCCACTCAAGAGTAACTGGAACTGCTGATCCTCGACGTCCAGCTGGAAGAAGAAGGCTTGCTGCTGCATTTGCTTCGACAGATCTGAAGGTTGCCGAATTCGTCGAGGACTGACCCGAGAGAGGACCTGGTAAGGCGCCCTCTTCCCGTGCTCCGTGGGATCATCGAGCACCGCTACATCTTCGCCAAAGCGCCCTGCAAGTCAGACCCTCGAAAGGCTGCCGACCCGAGACGGGACCGCCTAGGAGATCGAAGTGAAGCACCCGGACATCGACGCCGTCGAAGTCCATTGCCGTCGACCAGGGTTCGCAGGGTTGTGTAACCGCTGGAGGCCCGTCGAAGTTGTGTTGCCCAGCCGTGGGAACCACTTGACGCCGTGCCGCCGACGACCGGAGCCGTCCGCTCCTTTGCCTAAGAACATTCAATCGAAGGACTCTCTCGACCGCATCGTCGACCGCTTATCCTGCCGGAGAAAGTCGAGGACGACCAACGCGCCGAGGAGAAACCTGCCGGTGGGTTTCCCGCCACCCAACGACCTCAAAGACACGGACGACCCGACGCCCTTGCTGGGCTCCCGTCTCTACAATCTTTGCGGTCCAGAGCTATTGTCATCGAGGTGCCCCGCACACCTCCGCCTTGCAGGACGCCGACGCCCCGACGCCGACGAGCACCGCTCGGACGAAGCTGCCCCCTCTTCGACATCGTTCTACCTCGTTTGTCGACAGACGTTCGACGCCCGTGCCTCCCGCTTGAAAGGGAAGGCATTCAAAAAGGGCCGTCGATTCCCCGTCGCCGAACCCCGAGGTCTTCGACGGTTCTCGACGCCTCTCGACGATCCGTGACTCCCGCTTGAAAGGGGGTCACTCAAGAAGGATCCGTCGACGCCTCTTCGAAGGACTCGACTCCACCAGGTACATTGGGGGGGTAAAAACATTGTAGGAGAGAATAAGACTATTGAACAACATATGGACTGGGCTTGTGTTAGATCCCTTTCTTTTACAGGTTGCCCAGGTGGGGGGGATCTCCACACAGAACTGTGTCTAGTGTTAGGGGCCAGTAGTTTGCCTATTGTTCAACCACCTTATTTTTCTCTCTTCTCTCTATTGCTGGTTTCACTTATTGATCTGTGTAGATGCACTTTAATGAGGTCTAATATTAGTGGTACCACTTTAGAATTGTAGATATTTACCATTATTGATTTTCCTGAGCACAAGGTGCGTTATTGTGATAAGTGTACATAACCTTTGAATTAATTATATAAAGACTGTGTTTTCAGTAATACAGTGTGTGGACATTCCTTTGTGGGGGCTTGGGGAATACACTGTACTTAAGAACCAGCCTGCATCACCTCCTGAGAAGCTAGGCCTTGATTGCTCGTCCATTGCTACCGTAATAGAGAATCTTGGCTGGGGTCTTCTGTGCCTCTCTTCTACCATATAGGGAGCAGAGGTACAGACACCCCCTACCGGTCTTTACACTCATATGTTTATCCAAAAATCCTTTGAAATCTAATAAGACCCCTCAACAGATTTTGTCCCCATTTATCCTGTAATCAGTGCTCCAGATAATATTTTGAAGTGGGAGTACGAGTAAAACGATTTTTATGCGAGTAGAAAAGTAAATCCCATTCAACTGTAAAACAGATTTGTTTCCTTCAAAAATACTTCTTTGCACCTAGTTATTCATGCACATTAAAAGATGCATGTTTACTTCCTCAGATTAGGCAGTAATAATAGTAGTTTCTCCATGTGGCACCATGTGTACTACTTGTCCAAATATATCCATGGAGCGGTGTGGTGTGTGGCTGAAAGCAAGGGGACATGCATCTTGTGTCCATTTCCTATATTTAATTGCAAGGATTTTTATTTCCCATTTTAATTTTTGGGAGGAATTTGCCAATTTCTAGCCAGTAAAACTGGCTGTCACACCCCTTATCTGTAGGGTTGCCTGTAATAATACTCCCTTTAATTGTTTTTAAAGAAATAGCAACATTTTCCCAATACATTTTTTTTCTTGCATGAAAAAATGCTCAAGAACATACACTCGCCGGGGTGGGGGGCGCCATGTTGAGTACCTACCAAAGTAAGATGGCAGAACCCTGGGCCTCTCCATAGCGGCATCTCTACCGCCCTCAAGCACCTAGAGCACCATGACAAAAAAAAAGATTATCAGACCTACAAAAAGTTCTATTTCTGTCCAGACAGAACGTCCGTGTTCTTGCCACATCCAAACTGCAGAGGGCTTCCTCAGCCAGAGAATCAGGCGACTGGAAAAGAGACAAATGCACGTTCTGCTTCAAACTGCACTTCGATTAGAGTTTTGCAGATGAAAAACAGAACAGTCTTAAGAGCAATTTTCCAGCATACAAGTCTATGTAGGCCTCTTTATTGGACAAAGACTACACTTTGCTCACTCCTCTGACAGAAGAGATTGTAAACCAAGAAGGAAGTGATCTAGGAAAGAAGGTCAAAGACACAGGAAGCCATAATCTCAAGCGTTTTCCTCCTGAGAAATCCATGACCAAATTCAAGTCCTAATGTGAAGGATAGTTTCTGACAGGGGAGGTAAAGCAGACCATGAAACTGACCCCTGATGGCCTCACTCCGCAAAGAAAAGAGCTTCTCACACTTGTTAAAATAGGCAGTGATAGGTCAAAGTATAGTGTATGCAAGAGTCAATTCTTTTTTTTAAACATCTCTTTATTGTTTTAAAACATGTTAAACTCTCCTCCCCTGCCCCCACCTAGCCTTCCCATTCTTTGGCAGCTTGCAGTCTCCAATTTCAGTTGACTTAGCCCTGTAGGGCTCCTCTAGTTCAAGTCCAGGAGTTTCAAACGTTGTGCGCACCATTGGGCCCTGTAGTCACCCTTCAGGAAGGCCAGGATTTCACTGCAGTCTGTTGCAAATTAGCCCAGGTTATTGTTCAATGCATACGTAGCCCATTCCAGCGCTACCAGTTCACACACCTTTCACAGTCATTCTTGTTCCGTCAGGACCTTCAAGCCCTTCCAGTTTTGTGCTATGACGGCCATTGCAGCCAGTGTTAATACCACCCTTGCCTTTTCGCATCCCCCGCTTCGTCCCTCTGTCTCTGTTCCCTTTAGCCCCAAGAGGACCTGTTTGAGTTCTCTTCTGGCCCCCTCTCCAAATGCTTTTGCCTGGAGTACCTCCTTCCAAAACGGCTTGATTTTGGGGCATTCCCACCATGTGTGCGCAGCGGAGCCCTCCTCCCCGCAGCCCCTCCAGCATTCCCCGGACACCCCTGGATAGATTCTGTGTAGAAAGGCAGGAGTATAATGCCACCCGAATATATATGTATACCATGCTTCCTGGAGCTGTACTGCCCGTGCCGTCTTGGGTATTCTTCTCCATAGCTTTTCCCACTCCTCTCATGAATTCTTTTCCTAGCATCTGGTTCCATAGTTCCATATACGGCCACTCCTGCTGGGGGGAGGCCTCGGCTAATAAACTATATAAGCTTGAAATGAGCCTCTTCGTTCCATCATTTGTCAATAGGAACTTCTCAAACGGGGTGGTCTGATAGGTAGCTGCTGCTCTAATTTTCCCGTTCATTAACCAGTGTCTTATTTGAAGGTATCTATGACTTTCCCCCTCTCGCACTCCAAAGTCATGTTTACACTCCAGGAAAGATATCACCTTTTGCCCCTGGCACATATCCCTGATCATCCTACAGCCCCTTCTCTCCATTTCTCAAATGCTCCCCTTTGCATGCCTTGTTTTGGAAAATCTGAGTAAATGGAGACAGGAAGGTCGCGATCCCCTGCTTTTCCACCACCCTGTCCCAAATGTCTGCTAGACCCTTAGTGATGGCGCTCATATATAGGTGCTTTGGCCTAAGGTGGCAAGACCTCCCTCAGTTTCTGTTGGGCCACAGCTCTATCCATCTGTGTCCACTGTTCCCTTCATTCTGCGAGAACCATTCCGGAATCACGCGCAGTTGGGCAGCCTCATAATATTGTTGGAAGTTGGGAAGTGCTAAACCTTCCATTCCATCCTCTTCGGTGCCACCAACAGGCGATTACTAATCCGTGGCCTCTTCCCCTCCAACATAAATGTGGTAGTTGCTTTCCCTAGTAACCTGAAGAAATCCGGGTGGATTGGCAGTGGGATCGCCTGAAATAGGTAGAGCAGGCGGGGAAGTGTGACCATTTTAACTGCTGCCATCCTGCCCATCCATGAGACCCTGAGGTTCTTCCATCTCTGATAGTCCTTTTTTATTAACCCTAGTGTTATTGGGTAATTACCAGCATACCATCCCGAGGGTGAAGGCGTAATCTAAACTCCCAAATATTTTATTCCCTCTGGGGCTCCACAGGAATGGCGATGCTTCTCTCAGCTCCCCGGCCTTCTCCTTCCCCAACGTAAGGTTTAACAGTTCGGATTTTTTCACATTAATATTCAGGCCTGACACCTCCCCAAAAAACGTTAATTCCCTGCAGGCTTCTAGTGATTCTTTGGGTCTAGTTAGTAAGAGTAGCATATAGTCGGCAAACGCTGCAACGTTATGCTGTGTATCCCCAAATGAGATGCCCTGAATCTTCTCTGCTTCCCTTATTGCCTGTAACAGGGGCTCTAGGTATATTGCATACATGAGCGCGGATAGCGGACACCGCTGCTTAATTCCTCTACCCAGCCCGACGGGACGAGACATGGACCCATTCACTGCTAACCGTGTTGACGGGTTTTTGTAATCGACTTGGATCATTTTTAGAAAGCCCCCTCCAAGGCCCACCTTCTCCATCACTCTAAACAGAAACAGCCACTCTACCCAGTCGAAAGCCTTCTCTGCATCCAAGGCCAGTAGGACCGCCAAGGTGGCCGTTTTCTGGGCTTTCTCCACCAGGTGTGCCACCCTTCTAATATTGTCCGCTGTCTGTCTGCCCGAGACAAACCCTGCCTGGTCCTGGTGGATCAAAGAGGGAGGATGGAGCTCCAGTCTTTTTGCCAGTATTTTTGTATACATTTTTGCATCTAGGTTTATGAGAGCAATGGGCCTGTTCGAGGTGCAATCCGCGGGGTCATTATTGGGCTCATCTATTAGGGTAATTTTAGCTTCTTCCATGGAAGGGGTGATGTGTCCAGTTACCTTGAAGGTATTGAATAGTTAAGTCACTAGGGGGCTTAAAATGTGAGTGTACGGGGCCTTATTTGGGGAGCTTTGCTATTGTGTTCCTCGACCCCTCCTCCGTTATTGCCTGTCCCAGTTGTCCCTGCTCCTCGCAGGGTATCTTGAGCAATTATATTTTCTCTAGGAAGTCTATTTGTTTCTGGGTCTGCGGGTTCCGTGATGTATATAGGGTGTTGTAGTACCTTGCCAAACAATCCTGGATATCTTCTATTTGGGTGAGGCGCCTTCCTGTTTCGTCATTTATAGCTACTACTGTGTTCTGCCCTTGCGCTTCCCTCCGTAATCGTGCAAGTAGGGTGTCCGCTTTGTTCGATTTGCCATAATATTTCTGCCTGACAAACAGTAAGGGCCTTTCTGCTTTCTTGGTTCTAAGAACCCCAAGTTGTCCCACCGCGTTTCTGTATGCCCCAAGTGTTTTGCTTGTTGGGGAGTCCGCTGTCTCCCGGCGTGCTTCCTCCACTTCTTCCATAAGTTGGGTCTCTAGCACATTCATCTGTTTTTCTCTTTGTGCTTTCAGCGCTATGAGTTCCCTCCTCATGGTTGCCTTCAAAGCGTCCCACCTTATGCTTTCGCTCGTGTCTGAGCTTTTGTTGAGCTCAAAGAAAGTCTTGATCTTGTCCCCTATCTCCTCCCGCATCACTAGGTCCCTAAGTAGCTCCCCTGGGAGCTTTCATTTCCAGGCCCCTGGTCTACTTCCCTGCATCCTCAGTTTCATTGTCACCACCTTATGGTCTGCTATCCCCAGGGGGCCTAACTCCACCTTCTCTACCCTCCCCACAAGGCCCGCCGACATGCAAATGTAATCAATCCTAGATTGCGTGCCGTGCATCCCTGATAGAAAGGTATGTCCCTCCTTTTGCCCATCCAATGCTCTCCACACGCCCCTCAGGCCCGCACTCCCGATTCTCTCCTTTAATTGGGTGGAAGTCACTGCTCCCCCTCCGGTGCCCAACCTGGTCGTCCCGTCTTCCGTCTTGTACCCTGCCACATTAAGGTCCCCCCGTAAGGATCATGTGCCTCATAGCGAATCCTTCTACGGTCTTCAGTAGTTCCCTCAGGAAATGATCCGGGCCTGTGTTTGGTGCGTATGCTGATCCTATCGTGTAACCTACTCCCATATATTCTTCTTTGACCAGAATAGATCTTCCCCTTTATCCTTAAGTGTGTCCGACACTCAAGTTTATGCTATTCCTAATCGCTAGTGCAACGCCTCCAGCTTTGGTGGGGTCCGTTGCTAGGAACACCTGGGAGAAGCCCCAGAGTTTGAGTCGCCCTTGATCCTTTTTCAGGGGATGGGTCTCCTGTAACTCTAGGACATCTGGCCCCATTGCCTTTGTGAATCTCTCTAACCTTTTCCTTTTGAGGGGAGTGTTAAGCCCCCTCACGTTATGTGTCATCCACTTGAACCTGCCTGGTCTCCTTCAGCACCCCTCTTCTTACCCCTGGTGTCCCTAACCGTTTTCCTTGCGTATTCCCCCCTCCCATCTCCCCAGGTCCTGGATCTATGCTCTTTCCTCTTGTTTTCCCCTGTCTGGTCCGCTCCCCTGCCCCCCTTGGAACCTCTCCTTCCAATCCCTCTGTTTCTCCTGGTCGCTTGTTGGTTCCCCTAATTGGCCTATCTCATGTCTCATTTCCCCTAGGGCCGAGTTCAGGTACGCTCTCAACAGTTGGAACTGGTCCTGGAAGGTTTTGGCCAGTGTTCCTGTTTGGTCATTGGCAAACTGCGCTCACCTGCCTCCGGGTCAGATTGTTCCCTCGGGTGGACCATGCTTCCCTTGCCCTGTTCTCTGGGTTCCACAGTTGGCCACATTGTGGGGAGGGTGTCTGGGGTATCTCCTGTGGGTGGGCCTGCTTTCGCTGTGCGGCCTTTCGCCTTGGAAGTCATTGGGGGATGCAGGCCCTATCCCCCGTTAAACGTTTCCTAGTGAGTTGGGACATAGGTCTTATTGAGGGAAGGGACTCTTCTACACCTGGTGGACCTTTAGCCCTTCCCTCTTTAAGGCTATCCAGCCACGTTGCTTCTCCAGTGGGCCCTTTGGGCCTCCTCTTGATGGACTTGCCCTCCTCCCGGCTTCTCCCCTTGTCCGGGGACTCCCCTGTCCGATCAGCCGCAGCTTACCCTGTTTCCTGTTTGGTGGGTCTTCACACACCCCTGCCTCACCGGGGCACAGTCTGATGCTTGGAAGTGTTTTTCCTACACATAGGGGTTGCTCTTCGCCCTGTTCGTCCCTCTATTCATATGTTATTTCACCTGGAGGGTTCTTTCTTCACTTTCCAGACTGGTCTAGCATTGCTGCCGCCTTGTCTGTTGTTTCAAGAGACTGAGCTGGGGTCCCCTTTTTCCACTTGGGTGCCCATGTCACTCCACTGTCCCTCCCATTGTTATGGGCCCCCGGGTCCTTTGATTCCAATTGCTTAAAGTCACCGCCTTTTTGGCCTGGAGTACCGCTTCCCCTTTGTTCCGCCCAGGATGTCCTCAAGTTATGTTGAGGTTGTATAGGGGCCCACCTCTCCCTGAGAGCCCCCCGTGTAGGGTCACCCACGCCTCTGATGCCTCCAAGTGCCCTCTTACTTGTGTGTCTTGGCGGCTTTCTCAGCTCCTCGAGGGGCTGAGCAGCGGTTTCCTCCACGTTGGTCCCTGCCTGCCGGCGCTACTCCTAAATGATCCCCTCTGAGCCACGTTATCCTCCTCTGTCTCACCGCGCGAGCCTGGGGCTCGTTGCTTCCCTTCTCGGGTCCCTCTCTGATCGTCCACGTAACGCAGAGCTTCTCTTCATCTCTTGCCTGGTCCAGGCTTCTGCCCGACCCTGCCCTCAGATCTCCCCGCATAGTGCAACCCTTCTCCTGGGGTCTGCAGCTGCTGGCGCCAGCCCTCCTCTTCGTCTGTTCCATGGGGCTGGCTCCAAAATCAGTCCTCTCTCGGAGGCGCCGTCTGTGGCTCCTCACTGTGCCAAAGCTCCTCCTGGGCTTCTCACCCCTCTCTGTGTTCCTGGCGCGGAGTCCTCTAACCAGGGGTCCCTCCGCTCCATCCCGCAGCGGCGCCGGCACACTCCTCCTCTACGCCGTGGTTCCCGAGCCTGGGCCGTGTCAGGTGGGGGCTCCTCCTCAGCTCCTTATCTCTACTTCACCTCCTGGGTCGGGCCGTGCCGGGAGGGGGGGTAGGGAGGGGCGAGGTCCCCCTCCCCTCCATGTCTTCTGTGGCAGTTGCTGCGCTGTCCCCTCTTGGCAGGCAGCGCTGTCCCTCAGCCGCTGCAGGCACGTCTCCTCTCCGCTTCCCGTTCCCTAAAGGAGGGTATTCCCTTTGGAATCCCACAAGAGTCAATTGTAATGCTAATACCAATCAAATAAGACATGAAAGGATGACGTCAGATGGTTAATGTTCCGCTTTAGAGCCAAATGGCAGAAGCACACCCACTTGCTTTTGTATTGTTTAACGGTTGACTCCTCCTTGGTTGTGCACATAATCTAACTGTTGGACTCGGAAATACCTTCCAGAGGGCACACTAGCTCTTCAGGTATCAAACTGAGCAAGTGAAGGAAGGGGTGGGAGACCAACCCTTCTATTTTGGTCAGAAGGTCTTGTCTCAACGTAGGATCCAGGAAGATTTGATATGAAATAAGTAGTAGATCTTCATACCATAACTGGATCCCCAGTTCAGCTAATCGGAATCATGGTTATGTTCCAGCTGTGCGTGACTCTCTGTAACACCTTGCTGATCAACAGTGTTTAGGGAAGGCATAGAGGAACTTGCTGCACCAATCCAGAAGAAAGGTAACCCCTCAAGAATGTGTACCTTTCTCCATTAATGATGCATTAGACTGACACTTCATGTTTTGCCTTGCAACAAATAAATCTGCCTGAAGGACACCCTACTGCAGAAAAAAGCTCAGTGATTAATTATGGTGACACTGCCCCAAGGCCCCGGGCCGCATGAAATGCGGGACGATGGAGGGCCTGGGATTTTAGGCGCGGGGTGGGGGGAAATGGCGCGAAAGCGTAGGGAGGGGCATCCGAACGGCGCCACAAGAAACAAAAGCCCAGGAAAGGGCAGGAAGCAGCACCTGGGGAAGGTGCGAAATATAACAGCAAGGGGCCAGGGGGGAAACCCGGCCCCCAAGAAGGAACAAAAGGCCTGGGGTATATAAGTAAGCCAGGAAAAGGAGAGGCGGCACAAACCAGGTAAAGAGCTCACCTCTCTCGGGAAGGCTCTTAGTGCCTGGATAAGGGGAAGGAAAAACGTTTGACACCCAACCCACCCTACAAGAATAACAGAAGAAGAAGGGAGCAGGCAGGAGCCGGAACGCTGAGTTCTCTTTCGGTACACGGTCCAAAAAGCAGGAGCAGGCAGAAGTGGGAACGCCGAGTACTCTTTCGGTACACGGTCCAAAGCATGTTATAGATGGCATGTGCACAGGAACGAAGGCCCAGGGATAACAAGGACACAGGAGGAGTCTTGGGCAACTTCGAGACTGGACACAGGGTGCCCAAAAGCATAGGACAGTGTATTGCTTTTGTTGTTTGTATTTTCTGTATGAAAATAAAATGCCTACGGCCTACAACTTTTCCATAAACATAATTGGTCTGTGATTTATTATTTAGGTAGGGATCTGGTAAGAAGAGCAAAGCGAGCCCACACTACTCAGCCTAAGCATGCAACAGAAAACATTGCGTTTGGCAAATCCTACAGTAAAAGCTGGACTGCCTTCAGGGACACTGGGTTATAGCAGGTGTTCCCCTGCTTGTTCACGATGAACATTGCAGTTGTGCCGTGTTTGTGAATTTGAAGTACTATCCACAAAGGAATGGCCTTCAACTCCAACACATTTCTATGCTCTTTTGTCACCTGCATGTACTTTAAGAGTTCAATGGTTGGCTCTGTAACTGTACTTTAAGAAGTCTGAGGGGGAGGACAACAGAGAGAACGTGCTCGTTCTGGGTCACCAAAGTAGAGCCTGTGACCGCAGATAATTGTGGCAGACCTCGAGTAGCTTTCTGCTGAGAATCTCGGGGCTAAATAGACAGCTGAAAATGGACCTCCCGCATCTTGAGCCTCATACAAAGGACACCACATGAGTGCAAGAGGCCATGGAAACAGAATGCCTGACCATAGTTTTTCCAATACAATCCTCCATGTTCTTTTTCTGATGCAGATAATCCTCTGAGGGAGTAAAGCTACTTCCACAAAATGTTGAGATTTGTCCCAAGAACGTGAATTTATCTTATTTCGTCCTGCTATTATTTTGTATGGGTCATGCATTGGGGTTCTGCAACTGCACAACATTCCAACTTAAGTTTCCTGCTCAGGCGGTCAATTAAGTCCACCAGGAGGTTGTCAGGTGGTTAGGAACTCAGACTGAAATAGCATAAACTATAATGCTGGTCTTGTAGTAACTTTAGGAAGTAGTTCTTGTGGTTCCCCCTCCAGGAAGTGAATGAGCCCCACAGCCTGCCAGGAACACCCGAAATTACAGCTACTCATGCTGCTTCACCGGAAGGAAACATCTGTTCCAGGAGGTGAGAGCACGGCAATCAAACAGCAGGGCGCCCACATCAGCTGCGGAGGCCTATGCCCAATCTCCCCGGACGGCAAAGGCCTCAGAGGAGCATGTGCAGAATGCTGGAGATAGGAAATGTGAAGCGGCCCAACTTCGGCATTGGAGGACGTTGCCTAGAAGAGCTGTATGCACAACGACAGGAGAAAGAAGTCTACTTTATGCAAGCATTAGTGGACACAAAAATGTAGAAAGGACCCTAGATTGACCAAACACTGTTCCTTGCCCTTACCTCAACCTCAGGAGAAAAAAAAAAGAGTTGCTTCAAAACAGAATGAACAGTAGACATACAGTAACTTGACACAGCCCTAATCATTACACAGACAGGCCAGTGGTAACTGCTGGACCCATATGCACGCAACTTACCTTAGTGCTTTTCGTAATGGTGGTTGTGGGCTAGGGGACCCTTTCCCTCCCAAGAAAAGGTTAGACCACACGTTTTTCAAGTGTTGGCAATAAAAGGCCGTAGGATTTTTTTGTTACAGATATGGTTATAAAAACATATCCTAATAATATCATACTTTTGGGCACCGGGTCCTGAGGTTACCCCCTCTGGCCCATGCCGCCGCCTTCTTGTCCCACGACTTGTTGTGGTCACCGTCCAGTGTCCTCTATTTCTCTTCCTTGTTCTTCTCCCTTCTTTTCTAGGGTGGGAGGGTTTTGTGGAAAAGAAGAAATAGAGTGGAGGACGCTGAGTGAACAGCGAACCTCCTGACTGTTTGGGTCCCCGTTCAGAGTACACAAACAGTTGGTATTTTTCTGTGAGCTGTCAGCTCTTACATAAGACCCAGGGATGGCCCTGGGTCTTTGACGAGTAGCTGTGGGGGCTGGCCCAGCCCCCAGGCCGGCTGTAGCCAACTGTCTTGCCCCCTGTGGGGAGGGCAGGACTTTGTACACCTTCCTGCCTTTCCTCTGGGTGATTGGCACCCTGTTTTGTGGAAGGGTGAGGTGTTGTTCAGAGGGGAGCAGGCTTGGGGGGAAGGCAGCTGCCCCTCTCCCATGCTTGTCGGATGGTACCAGCAGTTACCCTGCCTCGTTTTGGGTGGCCCTGCAGCATTGCCCAGTCTAGGGGGAAAGCGCTCATTGAGAATTTGCAGAATATCCCTCTGCACATATCTTATCTGCCCTACTGACGATTTACTAGAATGGAAAGAGTGGAAGACATCTGGAAGACAAAGGCTATTTGTGGGGCTAGTTATGGCACAGTGAGGAAACAATCCCTGTTAATGCATTGTTTGGGCACTGCTGATCAGGAAATATTCAACTAACTCTCTGATGTAAACCCTGATTACACCCAGGGACTGAATGAATATGGCAAGTGCCTAAAGAAATTAGCACTATGAGACTAAAATCACTACCATAATGGAAAGATACCTTTTACAGAAAGAAGACCCCTGGAGGATGGAGAAATCGTTGAACAATACAACATCATCATATACGTTTATTCGGATAAAATCCATCAAACTAGCATATTATACACATCAAGAAAACATCAACAAACAACCAAATTGAAGCATAAAATGCAGTCTTAAATAATCAATCATACATGTTGCTTTTTTCAAAAATGTTAAAAAGGCCCATGCAACACATGGAGAATCAAATAAAAATACAAAATAAAGTAAGACAACATTCTCTGAAGTTAAAATGACTAAGCACAGGAAGGATAGTTGCTTTCCTGATTGACGTATAAGCAGAGCAAATCAATGCAAAAGATCTTCCTCACCAACTCCGCACATAGGACAAGTCGATGTGTCAGGAAAGCCTTTCCAACGTACATTGTCCTTCCTTAATCAAAGACAATTAAATTGTGCATGAGTGATTGGCCAACCGTCAGTTTTATAATGACTCAAAGTAAGATAAACCTGAATATAATTATTCCTACTATTAAACCTAACGCGCAGCTGTTTGCACTTGCGCCTCTCACTTACAGACGAGGCAAACAAATTGACCTCAAGGGCTACCAAGAACCTGTAACTTTGGAAGTAAAACCGGTGAGGGAGTAATCAAAGAATTCTTTAAAAAGAGAAACATCAACGAAGTCTGTCCCATTAGAGATGAGTTTCTTGTCACGGGGCGTTACATAATTCGAGGGGTGTTTCAGGGTCAAGAACTTGACCCTGTCATGGGAGGGTGCCCAATTGCTAAACACCCCTATGGATGCCACAAATGTGATTAAGGATGCTGCTTTCTGTCACACAATGCCTTCAAGTACGGTTTCTGGACACACTTCTCTTGTAAACTTCAACTCCCAGAATACACATGGGACAAGGCAATCCAGACCAGAGTGGAAGCTATAAATAGGACAAAACACATACTTGCAAGTGCAACACCTTTGAGGGGCGTTGCCTGCGCCATGGAGTAAAGCTGCTCCTCTCGATAGCTCCCGCAAGATCCTCTAACAAACTAAGATACTAGTGCCGTCAAAGAACGTTTAGCACACAAATTGCACCCACGGAACGGAGCAGACGGGGATCGAAACAACAAGCAGCAGACCTGTGCCGGCGGAGATATCTATCCAGAAAGTGGAAACGAACATTCCCAAAAGGGCGGCCGGAACGCAGAACGACCACAGTGAATGAGGCAGACCCGTGACTCATCGGGACTAGGAGCAGCGGGAGAGCAAGCCCGAAGGAGCGTCCCACAGTTGAGTCCATCTGATCCCTTGAGAGCAAGTAGCGGGACCCCCCATGACGGCGGTAATTAGCCCCAAACTACCGCGTACACAGGGCTGCAAACGCATACCGGACCCCCACCAAGGTTTCCACTATTCCCCCCCCTAGGGTCATGGATACGGGAAGCGAGGAGGCCTGCCTGGCAGCCTTGAGGAGAGGGTGGGAACTGCGGCGAGGTCAGCAGGAACGCAAGGCGTTAAAGGCATGGTCTAGTAAAGATTTTTATTGTCCCTACGGGTCGGCCATGTTTTTTTAAGCCTAAGTGGCTCGATTTTAGAAAACTTTCCTATGGACCTTACCCGAGTTTTCGTCCATTAAACGCACGCGATAACAAGCAACAGGGAGCCGCCATTTTCTGATAATCCTATCTTTTCCCCGATCGCCCTGGCTGACCTGCTTTTGCGGCACTAAATCAATTCCCCCGCCCCTGAGCCTGTCATCAGCAGACTCGTACCGCCCATTTCCCAACGCCAAAGCACGTCTCGTGTCAACATTCGCTGCGCTTCAGCTAATGACGTGTCGCCATGGAAATAGCAGGACGCCTCTCTCCTCAATAAGTATAAACAGACAGTTTCACAACACACAGCAGCAGATTTTCGATTCCATTCCTCTCTCTGTGTTACTTTGAGTATTCTGTGACTCGTTTCAGTACTCTGGTCAGCTACCTTCCCGTGTGAACAGATACCAGTACCACCGCTATAAATTATTTTAGTTTAACACACAATGGCTACAATAATGCCCTACATGTACGAGCCAGAGTATACCGAGGAGGAACTACTGGAAAGGGAAGCACGCGAAAACGATGGGGATTCGGACGGCAGTTGGGAGGACGAATCAACAGATTAAGAGCCTGGGCCTAGTCGAATGGACGGCGTCTCCACCTGGTGCACATGCAATCGGTGCGAGCTAATGCCAACTGAGGACGAGAACTGCTGCTGCCAAGAAAACTCGGGATGCCTGGCCTACATTTCGGAAGGCGAGCCACGACCGCAATGCATCACTGAGCTGCCAGACTTCAGGGCAGCCTGCCTCACACGGGCCGTGTTGAGAATAATGATGGTGCTTATGCACGAACTTCGAGCAACTGTTCGTCCTCGTAATCCGAGTAAAGAGTAAGTATACTCTGCTTGTCATGCCACTCCTATTTCATCTTCTTCTACTATATCCAAAATTACATCTACATATCATTGTAACGCATGTAAGTCGTTCAATAGTGTGCATTGTCTAGATAGCCTTTGTCCGTGTAAAATGCCATTAGTTACAAGAATTGTCATTTACAACAAACGTTTATTAAACTTATCTTGGTCAGTTAAAAACAGTTTGTTTCACTCCTTTTCACAGGTGGTATAGGCTGGTGGCCTATCGTTCCTTTACATGGTGGCTTCACGGGAGGTTTGGACACCGCGTTCGAAGAGTGATACCCGCCTGTGCCGTTCGTGCCATTAGAGAAACGTTCCCGAGTGACAGCGGTCAGTACAGGGGATTTTCTTTCGCTGTGCTGCAACCTGACCTGTATAATCTTTAAAGTCTTGTATTTTTGTGTCATGAAAATAAGATACAAAATAAAACACCACATATATTTTAACAACGGTTGTCTCGATTTTTGAAATGAATCAAGTGTGTCTCCATTCAAGGATGGACATCAGACATCTGTGCTCCGAATGGATGAAGGTCTGGTCGCTCTGAAGCAGTGTGGTCACTATCTATCTAAGCTAACATAACATATTCTCGATAATGCATGCACTAAATAACACTTGTTCAAAGTCTTTCAGTAGGTTATGTCTCTATAAAAGTCACACATATATCTATACTAACAATTACCATTGGATTATACAGGCCTTAGGGTCTTGACCACTATAATACACCGGTTGAAGTGTGGGACTGTGCTCACAAGAATCTCCGGTATGTGGCATTTGTTATTGATAAGCAACGATATACTATCATTGATATAAAGGCGATATACTGTATATTGATATAAAGGTGGTTCGCGCCAGTGGATGAGCGCTGGCATGGGGTGCTGTCAGGGGCGCGAAAGGCCAAGGTGCCAAACTACATGTACACTTCAAAAGGTGTCCCACGCCAAGGGGCCATTGGTCACATGGCCTCCTCAGACCCCGTGTCTCCAGCCAGGCCTCCCCTTGAAGCAGGCCGCCCCCCTAATACCACGACATACATACGTCATTCATTCACAAACACACCCCATCAGTGCGCTACCTGTGGCCATCCACCTATTCTCCCGCAACATACTGCTCTGCTTGCTGAATCCAACTGTTTGTTGGTCAAGGTAAGGCCATGTATCCTGGTCATATTTCGCAGATTTTTAAATTTCTATCTATTTGCGAGTAGAGTACCCAATAGTGCTATGTTCATTGGTCTCATTGCTATTGACTTGAATTTCCATTGCTATGCTATCAATAGATCTATTTATTTTCATCTTTGTCTATTGTCATTGAATTGCATCCTTTGGGGGTCCAGTCTATAATGTAAGCATGTTTCCTTCTCGTGCAAGACAGAACATCCAAGGGACGAGTCACATGTTCAGATTTCAGTCACATCAATTATACATTTCTGCAATTTATGCAAATACTAAGCCGCACATAATGAACTGGTATAGTTCCTGCGACCAAAACAAACCTTGCATAGATCATTGTATGATTCATTTACTTTTGTATCAAATCTTTGTTCTTGAAGATTGTATAATAATGTTGATATTTACTTTTCAGATTTATCAACAATGCCTGCCTGTTCAATTAGCAGCTGCCCTTCGAAGACCCATGCGAAATCTGAAGGAACTACAATGCATGTATTCCCGAAAACTGTTGATCGAATAAGAGAATGGGTCAGACATTGCGGATATCCACTAGATGAGCTGGAAAGTAGAGTCCAACAAGTCTTACAGGACAAGAGGGGTGATCGATACCGCATCTGCAGCCGGCACTTTTCCTTGGACATGTACACAACTTCTTGGGTAACAAAGAAGAATAAACGGCGAACGACACGGAAATTGCGCGAAAACGCTATTCCCACTCTATTCGTCCATATTCCGCCACCGGTGAGTCAAGTGTCCGGATTTAGCTTTAGGCCTTGCGGTAGTGTGTAGGTAGCCGAATGGATTAATTGATATTGTAGGTGTTCTATCCCTTGTAATAATTTCGATATTGATATGAGTGTATAGTTTTTTGAATAATGACATTCATCAATATATTCTTTTTCAATTTCATAACCCACAAACGCAATGTATATATATATATATGGGGACAGGAAACTGTGCTGTATTGAGCATTTTTCAAGTATTCTGTCGGCTTACATGGCTATTTTGAATATTGGCATTTCATTATCAATCATTAATTGACCTTTACAACTTCTTGACTATCCCTTCAATCTGAAGCAAGAACATTCTACATCCTTGACGTGGTTGCAGTTATCAACCACTTCTAGCGCGTATCAGTTAATCTTACTAGGCTAATCCGCTACATACTTGTTTTATGCATGTCAAGTAATAGTTTTATTCTATCGTGTAATTACTTTACCGAATGTTTGGTTACTGCTTTCCAATTGATATACACCTTAGTTATCGTCCACTGGTGTTTGTTTTCAGTTCTAATTAGTGTTATCCATACTAATGCAAGTACTGTCTTTCAGGGAGATGCTGAAGCGTCCGCCACATCTACAACATTTCTAGATGTTCTTCAACAGCAGGAGGTATGGATACTGACAGCTCCATCGAGCATCATCATCAGAGCTGGAATTCTTCTCGTTTGATTGTTCTACACAATGTTTCATTCGTGGTTAGCCGTTTATATGTACCTGTGCTGTCGACCCCAGGTGTGTGTTATGTTTTCACAATTGTAATCCTCACTAATGCAAGTACTATGTTTCAGGCAGTTGATGGAGCGTCAACCCCTGCACTTGATGCAGAGCCTGACATTCAAGTATACGAATCGGCGCAACAGCTTTCGGAAGTGCGCACTACATTTGCAACATCCATAGATATTCTTCAGCAGCACGAGGTATGGATAATGACAGCTCCATCATGCGTGATCATATAACGTGATTCCATTTGCTATACTTTCTTCCCTATTAACGCAAGTGCTGTGTTTCAGGGAGACGACGAAGCTTCCACCACAATCACAACATCTCATTTAGATGATGCAGATGTAAAGGAATCGTTGAAAAAAGTCAATGAAATGTGATCATATTTAGATTTTCCTTGATTCTTTTGGACAATGCATCATTTGCGGTTATCTCTTTATATGTACCTGTGCGTTCGACCCCAAGTGTGTGTTATGTTTCCAATATTGAAAACCATCCTAATGCAAGTACTGTGTTTCAGGGAGACGACGGAGCTTCCACCACAATCACAACATCTCATTTAGATGATGCAGATGTAAAGGAATCGTTGAAATAAGTCGATGAAATGTGATCATATTTGGATTTTCCTTGATTCTTTTGGACAATGCATCATTTGTGGTTATCTCTTTATATGTACCTGTGCCGTCGACCCCAAGTGTGTGTTGTGCTTCCAATATTGAAAAGCATACTAATGCAGGTACTGTGTTTCAGGGAGATGCGGATGCCTCCTCTCCAATACAACCATTCATGGCAGTCCATGCAGAGCCAGAGGTATGGATACTGACAGTTCCATCGAAATAGATCATCACAGGTGGAATACTTGTCGTTTGATTCTTTCACACAATGTTTAAATCGTGTTTGGCTATTGAGATGTACCTGTGTGTTCGTCCTCACGTGTGTTTTATGCTAACAATATTTTGATACATAGTAATGAAAGTACTATGTTTCAGGGAGACGATGGAGCCTCATTCCGTGCTGTCTACGCGGATACAGAAAATATAGTCGTTGCAGCGCAAGAGGAAGGGAGGACATGCGGAAACGAATCAGAGCTACAGCGTGCAGATGTTGAAGGTCGAGTCAAAAAAGTTGCAAAGAAAAAAAAACAAAAAAAGGTTAGTTACAAACAGTTCATAACTTTAAAAAAATGTTTGTGCTGGGGACTATTTTATGTTTTTTTTCCAGTCAATTCTACTACACTGCATCTTGTGTTTAAACTGAACATCCCTTTTCCAATCTCTCCTCCAGTTATCCGTGGGTGTCAGAACTATACACACACAGACAGTGAAGCGAATGAGAGATGTGGCTTGCCAGACCGTGTACACTATGGAGGAATTATTAATTGAGGCGAGGCGTGTTCAGGCTCGAGATGCTCATGTCCAATGGCCAGAACATTAATTAACTGTGTTTTGAGACTACAGCAAAGTTGCATTGGACCATAGCTACAGTGCGACCGCACCACCACAAGAAGATGTTATTGAATGTATTGAAGATAGCTCTGAAGTGGTTGCAGATCAATTTGCACAATCTACACCCGCCAAAAATTTGCCACCAAAAAACCTGGCGACATTGTTGTGTTCTCCCATCAATGTTGAAGTAATAGATGTTGAAATGACAGAATGAACCAGCCGCAGCATCGATAAACGCATCAGAACTTGATATCAGCGATATTACTTTCCAATGTGTTGAAATCTCCACAACGACAAAGGCCGAAACAACGTTGACGCAGGATGACAGTCTAATGAAAGAGAGCAAATACATTGTATTCGACAGTTGTTTGATGGAAATTATAAGTATGCTGAAATGTGTGCATTCCATTAGAGGGAAAGTATGTGGGAAGCCATTGATTAATGTGACTCGTCAAATAAAAGGCAGTAACGTCAAAATAAATGCCGCCTGTAGATTAAATCATAGGTTCTCATGGTCTGCACAACCGATGCTGGGGAAACTGCCAGCAGGCAATCTACTGTGTGCAGCTGCATCACTTTTTAGTGGCTCCAGTTTTAGAAAGTTAGAGGCTTCCTTTCAGTTTGTGGGACTCCATTTAATTTCTAAAGCGCTGTACTACATATACCAAGGTGATTATCTGTTTCCGGCCATTAGTGATGCTTGGAAAATTGAACAATTGTCTCTAGCAAGTACATTCGAAGGCAAACGATTCAGGCTAGCCGGCGATGGACAGTGCGACAGCCCTGGATTTTCTGCCAAGTACTGCACCTACCACTTTCAGGACATGGATAGTAAGAAAATTGTGAGTTCGGTGGTAGTGCAGGTAACACAATGTACATCCTCAGTGGCCATGGAGAAACTAGGTTTTATAAAATCAGTGGAATATCTACAATCGAGGGGAATGCACATCAACCTCATAGCCACGGATAGACATGTTTCAATTGCCAAGACAATGAGAGAGCAGTTCCCACATATTAAACATCAATTTGACGTATGGCATCTTGCTAAAACAATCAATAAGAAAATCTCGGCTGCAGGGAAAAAAAAAGGTTTTGAAAGTATTTTGCAGTGGTCACATTCTATTACCAACCATCTTTGGTGGAGCTCAAAAACTTGTGAGGGGTCAGTGGAAATACTACTTGAAAAATGGCGGTCACTGATGCACCACTGTACCAACGTTCACCGCTGGACAGCAAATGAACATTTCCACCAATGTGAACATGGCCCTTTGTCCCCAGAGGAGGCACGGAAGAAGAAGTGGTTGATTCCATCTTCACCGACACACCAAGCCATTGAGAAGATTGTTTTCGACAAAACTCTATCAAGAGATTTGAGAGAACTGACAGAATTCTGTCAGACAGGAGATTTGGAGGTGTTCCACAATATGTGCCTAAAGTACAGGCCAAAGCGCTTGCATTTTAGCTTTCGGGGCATGAAACATCGCTCTCTACTAGCGGTCTTGGCCCATAACAGCAATGTCGGACGTGAACAATCTAGGACTAGGGGTAAAGTAAGGATGCCGCGCTACACTAAGGTGTTTTCAAAACGAAGTAAGCAATGGGTGATTAAACCAGTCTATGATGAAATGCAGTTCGACTTTGTGAAAGGCCTTATTGTTGCTGTGTTAGAGAAGCACAGATATGGAATTTTGGACGTTTCTGTGCAGAGCAGTGATCCATTGCCACCGAACATTGCGACTGTGCCATGCCCACCCGAAGCACAGCTGAAGTACAAATCCCGGTTTGAATAATTGCAATACAATTGTCTTTTTGTAAATAAATGTTATTGTACAGTGTACCTATAAACCTAACCCCTACCTTCACCATCATGGGTGGCGAACAAGCTGGGTGTCCTCACATATGTGTATGTATATATTTTTCTCATGTCTCATCTCATGTAAATGTAAATGCTGCGCACTGTTAACGGAGGGGAGGCTTGCGTATTGCAAATAATAAAACAAACAAACAATAAATCTCACTTTTAACTCAACTCCTGTGGTACTTTATACTTTCCCTGACCTTCCGCCAAAAATGAAATGTCTCAATTTGGGCTGCAAAGCTCGCAGACAACGGGGACAAAATTGGGGCACTTAGAACGCGCCAGCCAAGCGGGCCGTGGCATTTGGGAGAGAAGCCAGTTCGCATTTGCACATTGAGGCGCACTACATAGACGGATTCTAAACTTCAAGTTCTCACAAATGCCTATACTACGTGATGTTGCAAATAAAGAATGCGAAGGACAGCGCCCAGATGAAGCCCACAAGTCGCACTGGAAGTATAAGGGTCTATTGTTTTTTGACCTTGAGACAGGGACCATGCCGAAACAACTACATTTGAAGGGAGTGCGCAATAACGTAAGAGACGATAAGGCAGAAAATTCAGAAACTAGACCGAGTTTCAGTTTTAGGTCAGTATACGAAAAATCATTGTCAAGATCATGGTCCGTTTTACAGACTGCATTACGAAGAGACACAATGGAAATTTCAAATATAATGTAAATAAATCTTTACACACTTTTCTACCGGAATGAAGATTTAATGAATGGATGCATGAATAAATGAATGAATGAAGAGCTAGGAAAAGCAAGTAAAACTGTTCGTAGTGGGCACATGGGCATGCAGGTCCACTGGTCTCACCGATCTCGGTCTTTGGCCCAGCCACTTTTCCCTGCACTGCCTACCTGCACTACAGGACTGTCTCTGTATCCTTCAGCCCCATTTACCTTGCACTTGCCACCAGCTGGCCCTATTATTTAATTTGTATTCAACTAACCATGTACAGCCCTTCCCCATGCGCGATCAGAAAGACACCTGGCCTAGTAGGATCGTTGTCTGTCTGCCCTTGTTCCCCACCTGCCTCGTCACGCCTAGAAACACTTGAGTATAGGCGCGTTACAAATGCCATGTCATATATCATATCATTCCTCACGCATGTAGACTGTCGTTTATCATTGTGTGTTGGCCTCGATTTATCTTGTTACTTTTCGCATTGATTTTAGAGACGAACATACTCCATTGAACTATCCTTGCAAGCAAATAGTTTCTGATCGGCCGTATTAAATAAAATGAGTAATATTAATGAAGTTCGGCTAGCGAGACTAATTATCATTTTTTTTGTTTTCATAACAGGTATTTGATCCCTTTCTGCCACTGCCATCTGTTTGAGACACCGGCGGATGGATTCTTCAGCAGACACCTGCAGCTTCGTGTCAACAACTGGAGCACGATCACCATATTATGGGACGATCGCCAAGGGCCCACATGCCCTTACGCTGTACTAGTGGCTAGAAGCAACATAACAACCTTTAGGCTGGACTAGTGCCTAGTTGATGGAACAGCCTTGCGGTTCACCGTGCTTCCAAAGTGATTCTTTTTACGAAAATGAACACCCTGTGTACCATAAAGGAACAGCGCGTGACTCAAGATGAAACTGATCAGTTATTGCGGATACAGATAAGAAAATAAATGGCTTCCGGAGTTCATATGGCAATTGCTGAATATTCTCTAAACATTTAATGTCAAATAAATGTACTTTACCAAATGTACCGTGTTGCTGTTTCATTTTAAATTACAGTTTCATATTCCGAATTGTGGCGCGCTGTGTTGTCAGATGGTCTGTGTTGGTTTCCGGGTTCTGTGTGGAGTCGCGCAGAAGACGACTGGGCGCGTTTGCCTACGCAGCACAGTAACGTCACGGGGAGAGGGGGGGGGGAATATGAATGTTTTGATAATGTCAGGCTCAGGGACGGGGGAATTGATTTAGTGCCGCAAAAGCAGGTCAGCCAGGGCGATCGGGGAATAGATAGGATTATCAGAAAATGGCGGCTCCCTGGTGCTTGTTTTCGCGTGCGTTTAATGGACGAAAACTCGGGTAAGGTCCATAGGAAAGTTTTCTAAAATAGAGCCACTTAGGCTTAAAAAAACATGGCCGATCCGTAGGGACAATAAAAAATGTTACTAGACCATGCCTTTAAAGCAAGCTGTGACGGGAGCAGAGCTAGCTGGAGACAAACAGAGCACAGCCTGTCCCCTGAGCGCTGAGGCGGATGAAGAGGAGGCACAGCCACCCCCGGGTGTGAAGGAGCTGCTGGGTTGCCCTGGAACTGTGGAGGGATTGCAGTGAGCGCTAAGATCGGGGGCCCTGGAGCTGGCAGGAGACAGCGAAGCAGCGACAGACTAGAGGGAACACAGGCACAAGAATAGGGGCCAACCCCAACGCCTGCCAGCACTGATGAGTGCCACATACATAAACTAAGCACTCACCTTATTGCCAGACAATAGGGGCCTGCCTGCCACTGCCACTTGCCCAAACTGATAGTGACCAATATGCTTACGGCCGCCACCACAATACGTGCAGATACTGGCGTGAGCAGTGAAAATGAGCAGCGAGTGGGCGGGCTGCAAACAGGGCAAGACGAGCAAAGCCTGAAAGAGCACAAACATTGAAGGAGCATGATGACAGGGATAGCCTGGTGAACGGAGCGACAAGCCAGCTGGTGCACTCTCAGAGAACCAAGACCCCACCTGTGAAGTGCAGACAAACTGAGTAATACACACTAGTCGACTCAGAGAGCAACAGACTGCAGCAATCAAGACAGCATGTTGTGCGTACTTCTCCCAGATGGCAGAGAAAGGCCGGAAAGGAAGAGGTTGACAAACTGTCATGGAGGCCTATGCGCAGAAAATAGAAAACAGCCTGAAACAAAAGGGAGAACAAGCAGGAACAGCCACAGCACAACAGCTGACCATGCAGAAAGAAGACCCAATACCGGTGGCCATAGCAGCACTGAAAACAGCATTAGAGTACAAAATGCAGTCATAGTCTATGTGGGCCTTCTGCGACAAGACGTAAGGGCACTGGCGGAATGGTTAGGCACAGCAGAACAGCAAGTGCAGGACAACACGACAAACATTGCCAACACTCAGACTGAAGTGGAGGACCTGATAGACAAAGTTAAGGCTCTGGAACACAGTGCAGAGGAGGTAGAGCCTGCAGAAATAATATACGAATGCTCAGACTCCCTGAAGGAGAAGGGGGAAGAGATCCTACCGAATATGTAGAGAACATGCTGCTGCAAGAAGTAGGCCCAGGTGCACCAAGCCAGGGATTTAAGGTTGAAAGGACACACAGATTGCCGACGAAGAGGCCACCGCCGGGTGCCCCATCAAGACCGATAGTCACCAAAATCCTGAACTAAATTCGTCGCCTTTTCCAGGAAACAGGGAACTATTACGAGAGGATTCTCCAAACTAGCAATACACCCTGACTACACCGCCCTAGTCCAGAAGGGAAGAGCACTGTTTGGCCCGACCAAAGAGCAGCTGAGAAGACCAAACTTACTGTACATGCTAATATACCCTGCTAAACTGAAGAAATAACACAACGGGAGGGCTCTCTTCTTTGATAGCACGAGAGAAGCACAAGCTTGAATGGACGCACAGGGAATATCTCAACTTCCGCACAGGAACAACGACGCACCATAGAGGGGCGACCACAAACGAAACATGTAATAGACCCAGAGGACCACCCATACAAGAGGGACCTTAACATGATGGCGAAAAAGTCATGAGAAGCAATGTGGGAGCACGAGAAACAGGGACACAGCAACAACAACTGGTGCCCACCAGGCAGCAGCCCAGGCAACAGCTGCACACCCAAGTTTAAACTTTAGACGTCAGTTTTGAGACATCGAGCTGCTGCACGTTGCCGATGGAGGAGAGACGGGAATGAGAGAATCAAGTGGGCCTAAGCGAGAACACTACTGCTGGGCCGATGTTTAGTTTGGTAAAGTTATTATGGGTTATCGGAGCAGGTGGGGAGGAGATCTAAGGGAGGGAACATTTCAGTTATCAGACAAGTGGAATCACGAACATGTGGCATCGGGCGAGAAGTGCACAACAGTGAAATATGATAATACATTGGACCAATGGAATGCAAAGACAAGTAGAGAACTAATGTACATTGAGAGGCAGACAGACAGGACAGGGCGGTGGGAACTGGTAAGCCCGAAAGTAAATCATTATGTCGGGAGGTAAGGGTGTGAATGTACTCACCTGGAATGTGAGAGGCCTGAATAATTATATTAATAGACTGCAAATTCGAACTTACCTGTCTAGGAAGGGCATTCAAGTAGCAATGCTGCAAGAAACGCACTTGACAGAA
This sequence comes from Ambystoma mexicanum, assembly GCF_040938575.1. NCBI lineage: Eukaryota > Metazoa > Chordata > Amphibia > Caudata > Ambystomatidae > Ambystoma > Ambystoma mexicanum. The sequence continues at coordinate 877,003,281 of NC_090936.1, forward strand.
GACAGACATGCCACACTAGCCAGGAAGTGGGGAGGTAAATTTTACAGCTCACCTTTCTCTGCATATACAAGAGGGGTTCTTGTCTGGATAGCTCTGACAGCCCCCTTTTAGCTGCTGGGGTCCAAAAAAGACAAGGGAAAAATGATTGTTGTGCATGGATGGTGGGAGAATAGAGATAAATACATATGCTCCAAACCACGATGCCAGTTTTCTTTAGATCACTATATCCAAGGTTGTCCACATATAGGGATACAACATGGGTGTGGGGAGGAGACTTTAACTGTACCTTCAACCCTGAGTTGGACAGATCGGACACCAAATATAAGAAACCGGCATTGCCAGCCAAAACCCTCAGCGGCTTGTTGCGAGACCTGAGACTAGTAGACATATGGAGAGAGAGACATGCGACACAACGAAGCAACTCACTTCTCAGCCCCCACGATGTACACAGTATATATTACATGTTCACAGGAAACAAAACCCTAGGTGGCTTTAAGAGCATAGAATATAAAGCTAGGACACTCTCATACCACGCCCCACCAATAGCGGCTTGGCAGTGCATGGCCCCAAGACCCTGGATACCTGCACAGCGCCTGAGAGTGGAAGCCCTACAGGAAGAGGTGTTTAACGACCACTTGAGAGACCAGAGAGAGGACTACTGCACTATCAACACAGATAAGAGTTCCAGAATTGAGCACAGTGTAGGACGCATTCAAAGTAGTAATACGGGGCAAGGTGATGGGGAAAGTGGGAGGCCTTAAGTTAGAAACACTGAAGGCCCTGGAGGACATTGAAAATGAGATGCATGCGCAGAGAGGGCAGGAAGGGGATCACTCGAAGAGACCGGTCAACTGATAGAATTGAGACCAAAATTCATGGGAGAGTGGGAAAAACTGGGTTGCCTACACTTTATGAAATATAGCCAAAATCTACATGCAAATGGAGACAAACCAGGGAGACTCCTGGCGTGGCTATGCAAACGCCAGGAACCAAGGGTCGGGTTCAATGCCATCACTGATACGCTAGTGAACCTGGTGTATTTCTCGCCAAGAGTGCACGGACAGTCATTTATCACCAGTGCAGTTGCAGAGCCAATACTTTGAACGCAGGTAGACGACGCAATGACTTACAATCACACTCACACTTAGAGAGTAAGTAGCACTTGTACGGCTATTTATTCATAATTAAACATACATAAGCAATAAGTGATAACACAGGAATAAATCACAGAAGAGATAGTAAGTTAGCAAGAATACATCACCATGGGCGTAACTGAATCCCTCATCTCGCCAGAAGCGGCTGGAAGACTCTGGTAACAGCCAGGCTGAGAGCACAACAGCCCACAGTTATGTCGGAACAAGGCGTCCCCCTCCGACTGAGGTCTTTATGCCTATCCCGTCTGACCGTTGAGGGGTTCAGCATATATGCACTCCTCAAAAAGGGGTGGCAATTTCTCGAACATTCTGGCAATAGTGCTTGCGCATTGATGAGTGACCGTTGGTTGCCAGCTGGGTCAACCGACAGTAACCTCAAGGAGCAAAGCGCTTCCCTCTCCCAAAAAACGCCTTGGAAAACAGTTCTATAACTCGTCTCGAAACCTTGGCACAGGCATAGCAAACCGCAACAAACCTTGTTATCAGGTACCAGCCGGCACCTGCAGATCTTAGCTTTCCCAGCACCGTGTCCTTGGCTGAGAAGGCCTGCATTCCAGGCCCAGCAGCGAATAATGTTGAAAACATGTTTTTTCGCAAAGCAAGTGCAGCTTTCCACTGAGGCATGGATAAATATCCATTATGGCTCTGAGTACCCCCAGAATGCACTGCGCACCAGCGCCATGTTTTAGCTCGAGCATCACACCTGGTCAGGATGCAGGTGGAGATTAATGAGGTGTTCACTAGGTTCTACGATTCCTTATACACTGGCGAGGTGGTGGGAGAAGAGAGAGGTATAGAAGAAGCAATGTCCCTAAAAGACCTGCAGAGACTTGGGGAGGACCAGAGTGGGGAACTAGACGCACCGTTAACGCTAGCGGAAATAAGTGAGGTGATAAGACAGCTTCCGACCTCCAAAACCCTTGTACCAGATGGACTCCCAGGGGAGTTTTACAAAGCATACATAGAAATACTGGCACCCAAATTGTTGAGTGTCTTTACAGAATCATTTGAATTAGGAATACTACCCAGCAGCATGAGGGACGCAACCATCATACCAATCCTTAAACTGGGTAAAGCACATTATTGTGGATCATATAGGTCTCTCTCAATGATAAACCAAGACTGCAAAATCCTGTCGACGTCTTAGCAAACAGACTAAAGAGGGTAATGGGAGATATAGTACATACGGAATAAACTGGATATGTCCCGGAGCGGAATACCACCTGGAACCTCTGAAGATTGCACTACATCATAGAACGCACTAATCACTTGTCGGTGGAGTGCGCAGTCGCATCACTAGATGTGGTCAAGGCCTTCAACTTGGTCCTTTGGGAATGGCTGCAGTTGGCTTTGATGCTCTTCGGCATGGGTAACACTTTTTTGAGATGGGTGAAACTGATCTACATATCGCCCATGGCCCGACTGAAAACGGACAGTCAGATCTCAGAGGCATGGGAGTTGCAGAAAGGTACTAAACAGGACTGCCCACTGTCACCAATGTTGTATACCCTGGCATTGGAGCCACTAGCGGTTTCTCTTCGGAAGGAGTATGAAACAGCGGGGATAGCATTAGACGGGATGGTCCACCTGGTCTCCCTGTACACGGCATGCTACTGTATGTTAATAATCCAGAAGACAACCTACCACATCTGCTAGTCGTCAATGATGAATTTGCCAAATTGTCAGGGATCAAGGTAAACCAAGAGAAGTCCTGCTTGTTTCCAGTAGCGGGACTTGGAGGTCTTGATGAGCAACACCTGCCCCACTTAGGCCTCCGATCGGTAACACAAATGTTCCGCTATCTAGGCATCAATGTGTGGCATGGCCCGGTGACCTCACATAAAAACAACACGCAAGAGGCCAAGAAAAACGTGGGCAACTATGAGATTCTGGCGAAAGCTGCCCTTTGGAGTTACAGGGAGAGCGGCCCTTCTGAAGATGGTTGTACTCCCTCGCCTCCTGCATTGCTTTGTCAATGTGCTGTACAATGTGCCTGTGACCTTCTTCCGAAGGCTAAACACGCAGGTGAGAGAATTCCAGTGGGAAGGGAGAGGAACAGAATTGCCCTGTGCACTTTGCAAAGAGACTATACCGAGGGAGGATGAATGTACCCCATTTTGAACACTACTACTTAGCGGGGAAACTGCAACATGTAGTATGATGGCTAGGAGACAAAACTTTGTTAGATACCTTGCTGCTGCAGCAGCTGCTGAAGCAACACTTCTTGAAGGAAATACTATGGGTAAAAGACCCAGAGTTGGCAAGACCCTCACAGCTGCTGCAGCTAGGTAAGGATATATGGCGCAGAACCTGGAAACTCCTGGGCCGCCCAGATCCTTGTTCAACACACATCCCCCTGATGGGGCCATAGTTGAACAGAAGGGTGCATTAGCGCAGTACAGACGACATTGGGAAGACAAAAGAATAGCCACGGTCAGAGATTTGGTGAGAGATGGTAAACTAATAGCCTTCCAGACCCGAGTCTGCGAATATGGTATCCACACAGGCCAGTTTATGCTGCACCTGGGAATAGCCAAAAGGATTAAGAAAAGGTGGTTAGACCCGCAGAAGGAAATACAAACTAGTGAAGAACTGGACACAATGTACGATGTATCAGAGGGAGGGCACATGGTCTCCAGGTTGTAGGACTTGTTCTTGACTAGCTTGGGAGCAGCGGATCTAGAAGTACGTAGTAAAAGGATGGCAGATATAGGTAGAGAACCGACAGGCGCCGAGTGGAAAATAACATTACTTTACACCAGGAAAGTGTCCAGGAATGTCAGATTTAAAAACGTACCCAACTGTATGTTAGCCACAGCGCGTACATGACCCCCCCATAAGCTGACTATCTCATAGCAAGAGAGGGTGACCAGACCTGCCTGAGATGCAGGCGGGCGGGAGCAGGGTTGATGCATATGTTCTGGGAGTGCCCAGTAATCTGGAAATTCTGGTGGGCAATAGCAGAGAAGGTGGCACGGGAAGGCATTCAAATGCAGCAGTGGCCCCGGAGTATTGCTTGTTGGGGCTGTTTCCAAGAGGCAGGAGACATAAGGCCCACCTCGCCAAAATGAAAGACCTGATTTGTTTATTAGCAAAATGCAGAATTGCCATGGCGTGGAAATCCGCTGAAGGCACCAGACTAGAAACCTGGTGAGCAGATTAAAGAAATGGTCACTGGTAGAGACAGTTGTGTGGCACAGAGCGCTACAGTGGGGTAGATGAGAAGAGCGGGATTAGTAGCATGAGGAGGGGTGAGAGAGGCAGTGAGGAGGGGTGAGTAGTTGCATGAGAAGAGTGAGTAAGGGTGACAGTAGTAGAGTGTGGCGCGGTGAGAGTAGAAGACCTAGGAGAATATAAGGTGAGAAAAACATTGGAGGGGCAGGCAAGAGTGACGAAGGGTAGAAGGAATGTGAGAGGGGGAGAGAAGACAGTTAACTAGAGCTGGAAAGGGAGGAGAGATGAGTAGTACGATCAAAGGAGAGGAGAAAAAAAAGAACAGATGGGTGAGAGGAAAGACCAGGGTGTCTATTATCGGCAACAGCATAACACCATCCTTATCTCACATCATATCTAGGGGAATCGTTAGGCTAGATTAGCACCTTAGAAGAACCCCATAGGGAGATACATGAGGCTTTTTGTCTTTAAGTCTTCACCTCTAGCCAGCAAGACCTTTAGATGGTAGGGGTTATATATCTCTCGTTTGTCATCACAACAGGGATTTGAGAAGCCAGAGCTAGGATGGAGGGAGCCCATGGGAAACAAAAGAAAGTGACTGCCCTTAAAGTAACCCCATCTCAACCTACACAGAATACCAAACAAATCGTCACCATGTGTTTGTTAACAACCCTTGAAGTTTCCTTGCGAGTCTATGAGCCATTAACACTATCTGCGACACGGGACATGATAATTACCCCAGTAGGTGTATTCGAATGGCCTTGGGTAATGAGGAGCACTAGGGCATTACTAGGATGAAACAACGCCAGGTTTTGATAATCAGATTGAGAGAGCAGGTAGGGGATGTTTGTTGTGCCAGTCCATCGAGAAGGGTCGTCATTCTTGTAACCTTCCTTTGACCCAAATGGCAGTTCCCAAGTTGCCATGAGAAAAGAGTAGGGATGGATCTAGTACGTCCAATCTACAGCCAATCAGCAATCAACTTATTGCATCATCCTTATAGGTTTACGGTTGCATTGGGTGGAGGTTTTATTTGGAAAAGGTTACTCACCATAGTGATTACTGTATTCCTAGACGATAGTCCCCTTTCCCCCATACTATTTGGGGTGGCTGTCCCATTTAGGTTGAAGACATTAAGAGACATTCACTGTCAACCTCATCCAGGCACTCTGCTCTCATATGACATTCATGGAACACTCGGGCAATCACACATCAACATTCTATAAATCAAGATTGCAGAGCCATTCAAGCAACTTGCATGTTCACAGCACAGGGACAGGAGGGAAAGCAAGACACAACACATCTCCCTCTTTATAGCAAAACAAAAGAAAGGGCACGAATCAAGAAACAACAGGACCATGCCATGCCAAGTTCTGAACCTTCCGACCAAAAAGTCTCAAAATCCATCACTATTTTCCTCACTCAAAAAGTCTCAAAATCAATCCCTTCACTCCGTACGGATAAATCCTCACAACGTTTTGCATTCAAAAGCGCACAAAGCCAACACTCACGAAACCAACAATCCCCGCGTGTGGGCCCTACAGCGGGACAACACCAAACTAAACAGAGTACCACCAAAACACTGAGCACAAATGGATTCCATGACACAACAACTTGTCCTTCTCTTCCTTCACCCTTCTAATGGCAAAGTGGTGCACTGCATTTAACAGCCCACCCCCACGAACCAACACTGCCAAAAACACCAAACCTTGTGCACCAAAAGCGCACCAGGACACACTGACCTTCCACACCACCAAACCAAGGACAAATGTGCCCTAAAAACATGACCAAGAAAGCCACAATTCCGGGACCCACCGCCGACATACACAGGGGCCGGAATAAAACACCCCCACAAGGGTAGCGGGTGTCCATTTAAAAAATGCCAAATGCACAGGTGAGAAACCCCGCAGGTATCACATCTACTACATCTCTAAACCTGTCCCACCGACACAAATGGCACAGGTCCACCAAACATTTGGTGTCTACTGCCAAATCAAGGTTTTCAAAATACTTATTAAATGATGAATAGAAATGATTGGTGACCAACTCTGCATTTATAACTGCTGTTTTTTAAATAAGTTAATAGTTCATGGTCAACCAAGAAATGTATCAGTTTCTCTTGCTTCACAAAATATGTTTGTTTACAGTTAATTTGTGATCTGGGATTGAACCCTGAAGATTGCAAATTGTAACAAACACCACATTATACACCATTATTGTATTCTATTTGGCTTTGTGTTTAAGGTAATGCTGTTTGATATACCATCACATGGGTTGTGGTGAAACACTATTGCTGTAACTTGGCATTGAGGATGTTTATATGTTTGGTTTTACAGGTCCAAGCTAGTTAGGAACCTTGTTGGTCTTTTGAGGAATACTAGTGAAGCAAGAGAAGCAGATACATTTTTTGGTTGACAATTAACAATTAACTACCAGCTTTTGAAAAACAGTCATTATGAATGTGGAGTTGGTCACCAATAATTTCTATCTTTCATTAATAAGTCTTATGAAAACAGTGATTTGGCAGTAAACACCAAAGGGCGATTAAGTATGGGCTATCGAGCACTAAGGTTTTAATCAAGTATGTTGGTGGTGGCAACATGACTTCAATGGTGGAGGTGGTTGCTTTTGAGACATGGGGTTAAAAGATGTAGCACTATATTTTTAAGTACTTTAGGAATGTTCAATGAATTGTTAATATCAGGAAGCTAGTACAAAATACTTTACATATTTATTTTTCTTTCCTTACGACCCACCTGTGTTCGTGCATCTGGTTCGTATTGTGTTTCTAAAAGGATATATATTTTTTGTTTATATTTATTTTGCTATGTATTGATTTGATATGCAAAAACGTCTATGTTGAATGAAAAAAAATGAATTTTTCGTATTGTTTTATCTAAATATGGATGCATTTATTGGTAAAGGAGTCCTGAACAAGACCTTAGTGATTAGGTCGAAACAAGTGTTGGCAATCCAGTAAAGAATACATTTACTGAATACTGATCAGTGTTTGTATGGAAAAGAGAGAAAGAATAGTTTGTGTTTATATAACCAAGGTTCCAGTGCAAGTGGTCATTCTGTTACATGTTTAATTTGGTGACTTTGGGCTTGTATCACCTCTTATGACCAATTAGCCAACTACCTACAAAAATATATAAAAATCATATCTAATTGTTTAGAGAATAACTTTCTAACTGCACAGTAGATAGCTCGATGGAGTATTAGCCCACATTTAAAAAAGCTCTATGTAATATCACTTTCTTCGGGGTACAAGGGGCTCTCCTCCCCCTTAACGGTGCACACCCCACATCTGGGTTCAAGGGGCTCTTCTCTTCCTCACTGCAGCCCACCACTCTTCTGTACTAATGGGCTCGTCTCTTCCTCACTGCAGCCCACCCATCTTTTGGGCTCATGGGCTCTCCTCTTCTTTACGGAGCACACAACTCTGCTGGGCCTTAAGGGGTCGTCCTCTCCCTCATTGGAATAGATCGCTATTCTGGGATCAAACAGCTATTCCCCCTTCACTGAAGCATACCCCTCTTCTGGGGTTCCAGGTGCTCTCCCCTTCCTCATTGGAACACATCCCCCTCTTCTGGACTCAAGGGGATCCCCTTGTCTGATGCTGTCCCGCTTCCTCAGCAAACTACTCTCCTCAGCACCGAGCTCATATACGCTCTCCACCTGTGAAACTTAGCCTACGTTTTAAATCCCCACCATCCTTCGAGGGTTGAGGCAATGTTTTAAATGAATTGTATAATTGGGTTCCTAGTCCAGGCCAGAGGAAGGATGTCTTTAAAAGGCTTGCTGCCTTTTGTAATTTTTTAAGTTTGTTTCCAGTGCAGGAGTTGGCGTTTGCCTGATGCTCTGCTACTCCCTTTCCTCATGCCAGTCTCCAAGAAAATAAATTAGTTGTGTTTTATGGTGTTTGAAATGTCATCATAAGGGACAGGAAAACCTCTAGCAAGGTTCCTACCGATTGAAAATCATTTTTACTTTGGGAAGGAAACATTTCTCTCCTTGAAGGCCGCAGCTGCAGGGGAGAGTGAAATGTGCTTTCCTTTACAAGAATGACTGGCAGGTGGGGGGTATTGGAATCAATGAGGCTTTTCAATTCAATAATCCACACCGGTTTTCTAAGGGGCGTCTCTGAACATGCTTTTGTTTCCCTATGGCATATCTTTCTCAGAATCCCTGGTAGACATTCCGGGATCCAATGCAGATTTTTGAGCTCTAAATGTAATGCGTCCTGGGAGATACAGTCCTGAATCTCCAGTTTCTGTGGGACATAGGGATTAACAATTACTTGTTTTCTCAGAGGGTTCCAGAATGGCTCAGGATGGTCCATCTAACACGCAGGGTCTGATTTAGAGAGACACTCCGGTATGGTATTTGGGATAGTCTGGGGTTAGTCTGCAAGCCTCCACTCCATTGTGCATGACTTCTCCTTGGGCTGAAAATTTAGGATGCTTAACCGGTCAGATTGGAGTGTGTGTCAGAATCCTGTCAGTCTTACTCTTAGACAGACATTGGGTGGGAAACAAGGCTGTCACAATGGGGACATGCAGATGAGAGCCTTTCTGGTCCACTGTGCATAACCAATCTCCTTGAGAAAGGGAAGAGCAGATGTGTGTGAAAGTTGTCATCTTGAACTGTTCTAAGGTGAAAAGGGGAAGCAACAGATCAAGAGCTTTTCTCAAGTCTGCCTTTTTTTTCCCGGGAACAATAAAAAGCCTGAATAAAACCCTTGACCCCCTGTGGGAAGGGAATGTCCTCAAAGGCCATCAAGTTCAAGAGTTTATGCACTACCTGGAGAATAACTGTGGAATCAGCCTGTCATGTAGGAAGGGAAATGGCAAGCCCGCAGTCTCTGGATACTGCAGAAAGAATCCAAGGATCCCTCAACATGGCACTCTAGTCCTGCATAAAATACAAAATCCTGCATCCAACTAGAAACTTGTGGTGATGAAGATATCTTTTCTGCTTCTCTTCGCCTTGGGCTGTGGTGGTACTGGCAGGGCTGTAGAACCTTTTAGTAGCCATCCTCTGATTCTTCCTGCAAACACTGGGGAACTTTCAGGTTGTCTTTGCCGTCTCTCGAGAAAACTTCTGAAGACTGTAGAGGTCCTAGATGCAAAACCTGCCGAGAAGATGAGGCAGACTAAAAAGATGTATGTGGTTGCTTGGTCAGCACTGCTAGTGAATAGACAGTCATAGTTTATGTGATTTTTATTTGCAAGTGGGCTCCTAATCAGAGCTATGGAAGAGCTCTGACCCTTTGATGGACAAATCCAGTATTTTCTCTTGCTTGTTCGGAGCACAATTTGAAGAACAGAACCATGCCAGTCTTTGCATTTCTACTGTTACGCACATGCCTTGGGCTGCCATATCAACGTGCTGTTTTGAGGCCTCTAGCAGATCTTGCTCTATAGACGTAGCATCATCTAGCCCAGAGCAAAAAGCCACCTGCGTATCCTGCAAATCACCCAACTCCTTCCAGAGTTGCAGATTGGCAGAGGCAGGCAGTGCATCAGCATTTGCCCTTTTTAGGTGAAGCGCAGAGTTTAAGTATACGTTCTTACACAGGGAATCGAAAAGTCTTTCCTTCTTAACAGGAGGATTGATAAGGAGGTGTGGCAAGCCAGAAGAACAACACAGGCCAGAGCACATATTTGATGTAGTTTCAATTAAATTAAAACAAAACACCTCACTGAACCTACTACTAAAAGGGAGGTCCTTCCAAACTAAATGAAGCTGCTCGTCTTTAGTCAAAAAAATAAAAATAGTCCTCAGTCCAACCCTTTCCACAAAACTGGCCCTATCATTTAGCAAAAACGTAAAAGAAATAAGTTGAGTGCCTGGCACTCTTGGTCCTTCACAGATGTATCTCAGGTCGTTCCAGGAATCCCACGCGAGTCTGGATCAAATGGCTAAAGTAAACAAAGGTTCCACTCAAAGAAAACAGTTTTGATCAGTCTATCAAAAGTTCCTAAAAATTCCCCAAAGTTTGAAAAAAGTATCAAGTTCCTGGAAAAACAAAACATCTAACCTTCTTTTGGTGGAGAAATATTTCCCTGACCCCTTTCCACCAGCTTGGTCAATCTCTCCACACTTTGTCCAATGTTCCTGTGCCTCTGTGCTCCGGTGATATCTGCTTTTCACTCTGCTTATTGTGCCCTTGTGGTTCCTTTGGGGTCAACATATAACTAATGAAAGACTCTGGGGAATTCAGTCTAGCTGGGAACCCGAGGTCCTCAGTCTCGTGATACCACCTCCAGCAAGGCAGATAATCCTTATGTCCTATTAGTCACGAAGTATGGATCGCCAGGCACACACACATCAACTGATGTACAAATGTTTCCAGAACTGAGTTTACCACTCAACGATTAAGGTCTTATGGACAAGACCGCACTAACCAACATATAACTAATGAAAGACTCTGGGGAATTCAAATGGCCCCGAGATTCATCCCCTTGATAAGGCTTACGACTGTTGCCAAACAAGAGAATCTCGTGGCTCCCATGTGGGCCCTCCTTAACCATGAAAATCACCAAATTGTTGATCACCTTAGTAAACAAACAAAGTAAGCCAGTGGGTAATACATAAACTTAATGCAATGAATCGCACTGAACTATTAAAAACACAAATTTCATATGAATTATATAAATTACAAAGAAATCAAAACACTCTAAAAACCTTATATCACAAACTTCAAATCATTATTGACTGGTTAATTGTACAACATAAGAAGACCCTATAAAGCGATAACCATTCCCCAAAAAAAAAACAAAGATAGTCCCTATTATATGGGGTACTTTCTTTTGACACCTTATGTCCTTATTCTATGAATCCACATCTCTACTAGTATGCGGTTCTCAATTTTTCATTCTTCATTATTATGTGTTGGCTAAAATACAACACCCAAATGAACCCGACATGTTTCGTTCTCTAACACTAGTTGGGTTCCCCTGATCCAATATCTCACTAAGTACATTAGGGCTCCTATGACCCCTCTCTGCTTTTAGGTCTCTTAGTATTCTTGGCTCCCTGTGACCCTCCTCTATGTTTATGCTGCTCAGGTTCCTTGTCTCATTCTCTGTCAGATCCCTGTAACTCTTGATGGGGCGAGGGTAGTCCTTCCCTCTTCCCTGCTCGCTCTCTTTTCTCCTCTCCTCCATCCGACCTGGGCAACCCACATACCTACTCTGTGTTGCGGTGCTTGCTCCAGTCAGTGTCAGTCTCATAAGCAATGGCAGCATATATTCGAGAATATTTATTCATTCATATTCTCTCTCTCTCTCTCTCTCTCTCTCTCTCTCTCTCTCTCTCTCGCTCTCTCTCTCTCTCTCTCTCTCTCGCCTCCCCTTCAGGATTGGACTCTGCCTCTTGAGCCTCTTCATCTGGCACTTAGTGTCTCCCTCTGGCATCCACCTCCTTCCACGCTACAGCCGGCTCTGCTGGTCTGTGCAACTCTGCCCTTGCTGACGTTCTCACATCCGTGCATCACCATTGGGTTTCTCGTCCATTCAAGGGTTGTTGGTCCTTTATTGTTGCTCTTCTATTCAGAAGGGGCATATTGTTCACCACAGGTTGTTAAGCATGTGGAAAGTTCAGCATTACCTTGAGCCAAACACATAGTTGTATTGTCAGTATTTCCTAGTCACATGTAGGCAGATCATACTTTGGGGTATAGGGAGTTCACCATGGAGCAAGTAGGAGAGCTGAGCCTGATCGAAGGTTTCTGGGGGGTTGCTAGTGGATGATTTTGCTCTGAAGGAACTCAGGTCCTATATTATGGAGGGCTCTGTGTGTTGCACATGGTCCTGAAGGTTGCTCTTAGGCTAACAGTGAGCCAATGAAGTACTCCAAGTGCAGGGTTGATATGTGATCTGGGCGAGGGGGTAAGGAGCAGTTTGGCTGCTGAGTTTTGGATTCGTTGGAGTTTCCTGAGCTGGCGCGCTGTGATGCCAAGACACAGAGTTGACATACTCTAGGCAGGAGATGATGACTAGTATTGCAGAGACTCTTTGAGGATAGGAGAGGTAGGGAAAGATTTGTTTTAGGATGCGTAAGTGAAGTGGGAGTTGATGTGTTGATGTGTTTGGAGAAAGGGAGGTCTGCATCCATGGTGCATTCAAGATTTTTTAACAAAAGGTGGAGGTGCCAGTTGGGCCTCCCAGGGCTATTGGCCAAGGTAAAGGTTGGGGAATTAGAGCAGTTTTGCAGCATATTAGGATTTCTGATTTGCTCAGGTTGAGGATTAGGTGGGTTGGTCGTCATCCATAGTCGATATCCGAGAGGCAAGAGGCGAGGGCAGGAAGTGGGGAGTCTGGAGTCTAGGGAATTATGAAAATTATCTGGGTTTCATCTGCGTAATTGTAGCAGGTAAGGTTGTGTGAGCGGCTGAGAGATGGCAGTGGTCTTAGGTAGAGGCTGAAGAGGAGGAGTGAAAGGGAGGCTCCTTGTGGGACCATTTTTAGGGCATCCAAGACCAGAGAGGATTTCGTTCCACAGAGGGGCCGGAACATTGATTGGGCTGGGTCGAGGAGTCGATTAGATTCTGTGAAGAGGCCAAGTTGCTTGTATGCCACGTGGTCAATTAGTTTAGCAATGAAGCAGGTGCTGGAGATTGGGCGGTAGCTTGATAAGGAGAGTGGGTCAAGGCTCGGTTTTTTTGAGTAGAGATTTGGCATGAGAGGTTTTGAAAGCCTCTGGGAAGGTGCCAGATGAGAGGGATTTATTTCCGATGGTGCAGGCTATGTTGCCAGCACAGGTGGAGGTAAAGATTCTAAAAGAGGTGGGCAAGGACCTACAGGTGAGCCCAGAGGTCAGCTAAGTGCTAGTAGGTTTCAGACATCGGCCTGGGAAAGAGGTGTGAATTTAGAGAAGGTTTGTAGACTGGGTGAGGAAAAGTTCGGGATTGTGCTCCCCTCAGACTTTGTCACGAAAGCAGGCTTGCCTAGAAAGTTAAATCACAGGTTACCCAACCATATGGATGAGGGCAACTCCCGCCTCCCATGGCGTCCTCTTGCACCCCCATTGCTTGGTAGACTGGGTGAGGAAAAGTTCGGGATTGAGAGAGCCGGATGTAGATGGCAGTATCCGAGCTAATTTTGTGGTGATTGTACAATGTCTTTCAAGCGCAACGTTATGAAAGTGGTTGGAAAGTTCATTGCAGAGAGATGGTGTTACGCTCACCTGATCTCCACAGAGGCGCCGAACGGAGCTGGACAATCCGGTGATGAGTGGTGTCTTGTGCTCCCCTCAGACTTTGTCACGAAAGCAGGCTTGCCTAGAAAGTTAAATCACAGGTTACCCAACCATATGGATGAGGGCAACTCCCGCCTCCCATGGCGTCCTCTTGCACCCCCATTGCTATATCTCACCTTTGTGTTATGAATAGCAGGCTCTCCGTCCTGCCACTGTTCGCAGGGGTGCGTAGTAGTTCAAGAATCTAGTTACTTCACTGATCCTATTAAGTTCCAGACAACTGTGACTCAATGGTACGTCTTATTCCAATGGTATGGATAGCTTAAGAGTTCAAGTTGTAAAAGTTCACTCTGTACCCTTCTTTACAGGCTTCTTCTTCGTGCTTAAGATGGAGCGAGGTCCTTTGATAGCTGGCTTCCCAAGCTAAGATTTGCGCCAGTGCTATGCAAAGGTCTTTCCACACGGTATAGTTTTCTGCACAACTAACCTGCTGCTTTTATATTCTGCAGGAGCGGAACCTCCTGGACAAAGGTTGCGTGATTAAGTATTGCGAGTCCGTGAGGATTTGCTGCCTTCAGATGAGAGCGGCCTTGTGCAGGATTATAAGTCTAAATGAGGCCTTCCCCACTGCACCGCTAACCTGATGTCTTCTTTTGTGTTCTACAGATGCGGCAGCTCCAGAGCGGCGATCGGATGATGGAGCGGCGATCGTGTGACGATGCTCCGATGGTTCGCTGTTAAGTATTAGAGTGGCGCTGATCCGCGATGAAGATCGCGTGATCTGCACGGCTAATCTGGTGTCCTTTCCTATTCAGCTCTGAAGAAGTGGAGACTCCAGAGAGGCCGCAATGAAGAGTCAGGTATGTATCTTGTTCTGCTCTCTTTTCTCACTCTTCCTTGTAGGAAGCTCGAGACAACTGGACGGGCGTGGCTGATGGCTGGCCTGGAGCTGCAGACACGGTGAGCATTACGCTGCAGGAGTACAGAATAACGCAAAGCGTGTTCTGTATCAAATGAGTGGCTTATATAGTCTTCTGAAAGTAGTCCCAGGTAAAGTAGTTCCAGCAACCACACCCAAGCAAATAGTCCCACGGCAAGTAATCCCTTCATCCTGCTTCAGATTGGTTTAAACGTGCTTCATTGGGTTTGAAACCTGCCATGTTGTTGATGGCAGTATGAGCCTGGTGCCAACGGCGCCTGGACCGAGTCCAGGAAGCCCCTGCGAGATCCTTTGGGGCCTTTAAGGCCCCCATGGGACCCAACGCCTTAGGCAGGTTGGTCTGTACCTGATGTTTGGGAACCTGATGTTTGGGGGTATGGACCGTGACAGACGGTGAGCTGGGGGGGTGGAGGGGCGGAGGGGGTTAAACAGATAAGGGAATTTAATTCCCATAGGATTTTGTGGAGTTCCCTGCATGGATTGTTTTTAGTCAGAAATTCTGTTACCATTGTGTTTTTTTTGGCATCCTTGATTTCGTACAGATATACCCTGTTTAGTCTTGCAAAGACAGTTCTGTTTTGTGGAGAAGGATTGGTCCTTCAAGTTCGCTCTAGGCAATGCTTGAGGGTTTGTGAGAGCTCTGAGGAAGGGGTGTACCAAAGATATGTTGTGGGCTTGATCGTAGGGAGAGGCGACAAGTTGGTGTGAGGGGGGTCATAGCTTTGGAGATCCACTGGTCAAAGAGGTTGATGGAGGGGTGTCCTTCCTTGGGAGAGCAATCAGGTAATGTGTGAATTAGGGAATTGGCCAAGTCTGGGTTGATGGTAATTTTATTACAAAGAGGGAGGGTGGTTGAGAGATGTTGAAGTGAGAAAGGTATAGCTGGTGATCAGTCCAGATGAGGGGATGAAGCAAGTGTGGGGAGACTAAATCGTATGTGGAGAATGGTGCGTCCTGCAATGTGGGTCGGATGGGGAATGAGTTGTGTTAGTTCGAGAGCTTCTAGATTTTCGGTGAGGGAGCAGGTCATGGGTTGGCAGGATTAAACAAGATGAGGTCTCCTACCAAAGGGGGTTGGGGGGATGCTGGATCAGTGTGCTTGAGAGGGAGTCACAGAGGGAGAGTCAGCGAAATTGCGGTCGTAACCGGGAGGTCTATATTGGAGGAGGAAACTGTGGTGGAACTTTGCGAGAATACATTTGCATTTAGTGTCACAAGGTATATTCTCAGTGGATATTACTGAAAGGTGTTGTTTGTGGATGACATGCGATGTTGCAGAATTACACGCTGTAACCTGAGATCCAAGAGGAACAGTGTGCACCAATTAAACACGCTTGCAGTGCCACACACTAAGTACAGGTCCCTGCGGAGCAAGCTTCATCTGATATATGTGGGTTCAGTACCAAAGACTGTAACTAGAGGTCCCTGCATAAAAGGCTCACATCTGATAATTAAGGGCACACTACCATTCTATTCTATTACATTTTTGTAAAGCGCCAACTTGCCCGCAGGCCTCAGGGCACTCACATAACAATACAAACAGAGAACATAAAGAGTGGAGGCAACGCTGTTACAGCAGTGATAGATAAAGTCAGAGTCCAGTGATAGGGAAGGGCTAAGAGGACCTAAAGTTCTCTTCCATCAAACAAGTGAGTTTTGAGGCCTCTCCTGAACTGAGCGGCAGACGGCAGCTGCCTAATAGGTAACGGGAGACTGTTCCAGATCCTTGGTCCCCCTGCATTGAGGCTCAAGTCCCCATATTTCTTCAGTTTAAAACGTGGTTGCAATAATAGATCTTGTCATTTGTGTGCGTCTATGTGGCAGTCTCTTAATGCGTGACTGGAGGTACCTTGGAGCAGTGCCTTCAAGGCACTTGTATCCCAGGCAAGATGCCTTAAACTGTCTCCTTTGTCGAACGGGGAGCCAGTGTAGATTCCTCCGAGCATTTGGTATATGGTCTCTGCGTCCTATGCCACAGATGGCTCTCACAACCCCACTCTGAATTGTCTGTAGTTTTTTAAATTAGCTGATGCAGTGCCAACCAATAGTCCTTTACAGTAGTCAAGCCTGGAGTTAATGGTCGCAGTTGCTATCACAGCCCTGTTGGCCTCAGAGATAAGGGTGAATCTGCCATAACAGTGGATTGTATACATACAGCTGGAAATTACGTAGGCAACATGCTTATTGAAGTTGAGTTTGCGGTCAAAAACCACTCCGTGTCTTGACATGGCTGGATACCTGGACATTAATTCCTCTGACTAGGAAAGCTTCATATTGGGGGCCTAGGGTCTTAAGTTTGGCAGCGCTACCAACAATCAAGATCTCCGTCTTCTTGTCATTTAACGCCAGGAAGTTGTTGCTCATCCAGGCTTTAATCGCATCAAAGACTCTGGCAACCAGCTGAGAGTCAGCCTCGTAAGAACCTGTTAATTCCAGAACAATATGGGTGTTGTCTGCATAATTTGCATATTTGACACCCAGACTGTCAAGGAGACCAAATATCAGCTCAGAATAAATGTTATATAATAGTGGCGACACACTAGATCCTTGGCGGACACCACAACAGAGGAGGACCTCCTTTGACTTGTAGTCCCCTCGAGCTACCCTTGCTCTCCTGGGTCCCAGGAAGGATCTAAAACAGTTTGCTGCTGATTTAGAGCATCTGCCCACCTCAGTTAGCCTGTCCGCCGTGATCTATCGTGAGCACTCCGGGATCGAGACCCCCGGGACTCCTTTCGACAAGGAGAGTCACCCCTCGAATCGTCGGAGGACATCCCTTTCGCAGATTTTAGGGACTTAATGGGTCTGGCACTCCGACCTACCTGTAACTTCTTATGCTCCCGCAAGGCCTTAGCAGTCAGCGACTGGCATTTCGAACAATCGTCAGTGTCATGACTCTCGGCCAGACACCACAAACAAATGCAGTGCGGGTCCGTAATCGACATCTTAGACTTGCAGTCCCGGCAAGTCTTAAAGCCAGACCGCGGAGTCTGAGGGGAAGATGAAGAAAACATTCACGAAGAATACACAAGGCGCGCTGAGTTCACAGAGCAAACACGTTTGTGGAAAAACGGAACTGGGGCTACGGGCTCTGTGTGTCCTATTTATAACATCCGGTGACGTCGCACTCGACGGAGGCCTTAGAGGGACATCGACCCGATGCCATCGACGCAGGGAGCCCTCTACCAACAAATTTGCAAGGTAGCACAGCTGTGGACATTACATGTCAAAGAAGTGGAATAAGTTGGAGGACACAATCCATTCGAAGACTGTCTTTTGTGGGAGTGGCTTCCAACGGGCGGGTAATGACCTAGAACCAACCTATTCACTCATTGTCAGCCATCAGACGAAATCTAATTTAGGTCCCTAGAACAATGATCTGTGGTAGTAAAAGGTCAGGATACCAGGTATCTACAACCTGTGGCTCTCTAGATATTCTGGACCGCCACCCTTATGATGCATCACCATTGACTATGCTTAGTGGAGTTGATGTGCAAAACATTTGGAGATCCAAAGGTCGAATTTCCCATGGAATACACAATCTCAACATATGTAAATATTAATTTAATTGAAAAAAATGCATATACACATTTAAGCTTGTGGACAAAAAGAAAAAAGCAATTCCAGTCCTTACCTGAAACAATCCATATTTTGTTTCTACATCATAAAGCTTATGTTCCTGAATAGAAGGTGGTACAGGAGAAGGAAGATTGTCCCAGTTTCCAAGGACATTTGCCAAACTAGCAAAGACGGGCTCTGTACAAAATGCAAGACAGTCCCTATGATAAAAAAAGTAAATGATTCAAAAATGGAGTAATAACAGTTTCAACATTGCAATATTTGAAAATGTTTTTTTAATTATTTTTTTTAATCAACACTCCAACCACAGTTCCAAACTGTTCCAAACCTCTATTGGCTGAAAGGCAGGTGTTTATAATGTATGGGTCATTAAAGAAAATCACGTTCTGTGTCTGTAGCTCTCCCTCCTTCAAAACGTTTTAGAAAGCCTGCTCCTGGAGCAGGCCAGCCCTGAAAACTACTCCAAAGATGCTGTAAAATGCAGCTATGGAATTTGGAATCCTCAGTACACATTGCTCCAGTTACCCCAGAATACCCCACATACCCCTATTTAAATCAACTTCAGTAGCACAAATACCAGTTTCCACATTTTAAGCCAAGAAATAGTTTAAACTTGCATATGCTTCACGGGGTGGCTGGGTGTGAGTGGAGAAAGAGTATTGGAATCTACATGAAGATAATTTTACATTACTCTAACTACCAGATTCTTTCCTCCTTCCCACATTTTTGGGACAAATTACGCAGAAACAATTTGCTGGGGAGCAGATGACTGCCTTGGATAAAACCGTCTTGCCCTAGAAGACGAAGACAATTTTCTGGGGCAAAAAGCATGTGTTTAAACTCATTTCCATATCCACAATGCACGTATTTGATTTATGTATTGAGTATGTATAATGTGCCTGTACAGCAAATGGTGTTTGAAGGTGCAACAAGACAAAAGGGAAGGAGAGGGGTATACAGGGACGAAGAATAACAAACAGTCCTAGGTCTGGTGTCATTCGAATCATGCAAGTGCAGTAACAAGAAGTACAGGTGGGCAGGGGGAAGGAGGGGAATGCTGTTCAGAGCCAAATGCGGTAATGCTAAGGACGGTAAGGAAGTGCAGGTCGGAGTGGAGAGCATGCAAGTGATGGGGGGAGGTGGATGGGGGAAGAGGGCCCGTGGGCTAGGCGAGTGCCAAGTGAGGCCAGGTGGAAAAATGCCAGGGGAACGCAGAGAGTGCAGTGAATAAAGGTCCACATGCTAAGTGCAAGGACGGGCACAATAGGGGGTGCAGGCCCCGACAGGTTAGTACAGGAGGAGGGAGCCCAAGTTCAGGGGAGACCGAGGTGCTGGTGTAGACTGGGCGAGGAGGGCCAGGTTCCTGGATAAATTAGAAGGAACCAGGCAGCCAGTCTAATGCGGCAGAGGGGGACATTAGCAGGGGAGAGGGAAGGAAGAAGAGAAAAGGAGGGTCTTGAGAAGCTTCCGGAATTTAAGGATATCCGGCTCCATTATTGAGTGGCTCTGATTTGGAGGTGAATATCCAGGGACGGTTTATGGGTGGCACTGACATGCATAGCCAAGCTGAAATGGCCTATTTTACACAAGTAAAACTTGAAAGTCCTGTCCACATAAAAATCATGCATAGCCTCTCCTGCTGGCTAAGCATGTGCCTTGACTAAAAAAGGTTAGTAAATGTCCCATTTCAAATGAAAAAACTGTCCATAGGACCATCTCATCAGGATTGAAGAGCTTATCACCTAGAAAACTTTAATCGTCTCTTGGATAGCAACTATTCTCTCTTGGGCAGGAAAATCCATTCTTAGTGAAGTGTTGTGAATTGTCCACAGGATCTGAATCCTCTGCACTGGAGCAATGTTGGATTTCTTCTCATTTATAAAAAAAAAAAAACAGAGTTGATACATGGAGTATTCCTCTCTGCCTCTTTGATCAGGGAGTGACAGGATTCTACCCTCAGCAAGGCCATTTGTCCTCTCTTGAACTATAACTTGTGCACATTGCGATGAAGTGAGGAGTTGGAGACAGAGGTGGCATTTCAGTATGATTATTATTTAAAGGAAATGGAAAACACTGACCTTTTCCTAGTTATAGCAGGTAGTCTCTGTCCAAAAATCTCCTCTCCTCTAGCCATACCACTAAACAGAAAGAAACCTAGACAGTACTAGGAGAATGACTCCTTCTCCTGGTTCTGCAGGGATCAGCCCTAGGGGCAATGTACAAACAGGAGGTATTGCTGTTGGAAGCGGCTGCGACATCCAGAGATTCCATGGAGGCCCTCAGTAGCAGCGCGGCTTGACAGCTACCCTCAGCAGTCTCAGCAGTCCTTTCCTGTAAGGCGAGAGAGCTGGTGAAGAGAGCTGACAGTGACGCGTTTCTTTCTTTCTTGTCCTTTCACAGCGTTTCCTGCAGCAGTAACATCATCCTCCAGTCATGCCAGGTGGAGTCCATGTTGTGGCAGTGCATTATGTCTCCTTGCCCTCTGCAGTAACAGCAGCATCAACACTTTCAGTGGGGCTCCAGTGTGTTTTGCGTTTTCGGAGATCTGTTCAGAGACCAGCCCTAGCTAAAGAAAAGGTGAAAAATCGACGGCAAGTTTGAAAACAGCTCCCTCTGTTCCTGTTCCTTATTGTTTATTGCTGGCTGCTTCTGTGCTGCCATATGCGGTTTGTCAAATATTTAACTCAAGCACCTAATCTATACCTCCATGTAGGGTTAGGGTTTTTTTAGAGCTTATTTTTCTAGGATCTATTGGCGGTTTCCTGACCTGCTAAATTGTTAAGATTGGGAAGCAATTTATAGTAGTGGCATGGACTTGCATATCGGGTACTGCTGGAAGTGGTGACTGCGGACTGGTGAGCCTTTGAGCCACTTCTTGTACTCTCTGAGCTACACATATAAGCACCTATAAGTATCTAAGTATAAGGTGCTAAGGTGGCCAGGAATGTTTGCTTTTCCCGAAACATCTGCATTACTATGCACTACACTCTACTCCCTCCCTACTCTCTACTACCTCCTAATACCCTGTTATTGCTAGTTGTTATCTAACTGGGATTGTAAGGAAGGCATGGTATCTAACAGTAAGACAGACAAGTGATCACAGTTCAAGGGTGTTTATTGAACTTCAATTGGGTTTGAAAAAACTCCTATCTAATCTTAAACCTAAAGATGGGAGCAAGCTATGACCATCAAATAATAATAACGCTGTCCTAGTCGTGTCTGTCAAAATAAAAGGGCCTATACAAATAAACATATTGCCAATCCTTATTTAAATACAAATAGTGTGGGAAACAATGTTGTGCAAAGAAAAGTGTTCACAAAATGACATGTTAGGATATTCAAGCCGTTGGCTTCCCTTCCCCACGTTTCAGCACGGGACAAGGCAGCATACTCAAGCTTAGCACATTCTCTGGCTTCTCTAGCAGGAGGATGCAGTTCAAGACTTCAATATCAGGACCTTCTGTGCCAAAGTCTCTTTGCGATTCTAAGTCTCTTATTTCAGAGGGCCTGATGCAACACGACAACATTCAAGTTCCTTTCCTCTCAGGATTTTCACTTATACAACTTCTCAGGCGATTTACTGTTCACCCCGGGTCCCCGTCCGCCGGGCTCAGAACCACTTTAACATGAAACCTTCAATTGGTCTCCCTCTGTCGGCTCGGACCAAATCATACACTTTTCCAAACTTTCTCTACTTCATCAAAATCAAAGACTTTCGATTGTGTGTGGGATTTTGCTTGACCTGTCGCAGGACCACTTTGATTCACATTTATTTGTTCTCTTTCAATTGGTCTCCCTCCGCCGGTCTCGGACCAAATCTATCTACTTTTGACATTACTCAGCTGGATACCTTACAGAGACCTTCGATTGAGCACCCACACAGAGCCGGTCCACTCTTGTCATAGATACTGTACGTTGCTTTAAAGTTCAATCGCTCATCTGCAGTTCAACTTCACTTGCTTCTCTTATCACGCGTGTTTTAAAAATGTTCACTCCAGCACTCGCCATACAATGTTGATGCTTGCAACTTTGGCTTCAACAGTGACTGTTTTGTATTGGTCTCCCCAACTCACTGGCTGTGTTGATTTCACTGAAGCGGCTTTGTTCTTGGAGCCAAGAACGGTACCACGACAGGTAGGGATTCTCCCCGCCTGGATTATTGACGCAGGTGGGCCTCGGGTATCTCCAACACACAACGCAGGTTTCTTCAGCCTGGTTTCCTGGTCTTACACTTTTTATTCTCAAGGGCTCTGGAAAGTAAAGGTTCCTTGTTGAAAAGGTCAAGGGAATTTCCCTCCTTGCGATTCCCTTCGGTTTTGCTGTCTTTCCTATGCCACTCAGCTGCCGTCTCAAAACTGCTGTTTCCTTGTGTGCTTTGCCTCGCTGTCTGTGCTCTCGTGCTCCAACTTTTATCCGTGTTGAGAAAGGTAATGGAAGTCAGGTGTGTGTGTGATGGTCAATAATTGCCTGAGCTCGCGTAAACCATTGTATTGGGACACGTCGGGTATACTGCTCGGGTGTTAGTCTGTTTTCTCTCATGTCGGGCTGTTGTGAGAAAGTGTGTTGTAAAGGGGAAGGGGTTAGAGTTCCTAAATATCCTATCTGGTAGGATGGAGTAAAGGTGTAACAAGGAAGGGGATACTGCGTCTCACCATCCAGTGTCCCACTCCCATTCCCGGAAGACACCTCACCTAGGTGACCCTCCTGCACTGGTCCACCACAGGAACTGGATCCAAAAGCGATGGCCATGTCCTGGCCACCTGGATGACAGATCCCTGGGGACTAGTGGGTGAGACACCTTTTGGTTTCTAAAAGCATCTAGTTGTTATCTGCCATTGGCAACAACTAGCAGCCTCCAATACCGTGTGCCCGTTTTGGATTGTCTGGTGTTTCCATTGTTTTGGATCTAACTCATCATTGCCATGGTGGCACAAATCTGGGCACGGAAGGCATTGAAGAAGGGAGGTGCCGCCATAGCAAACTATATGGGCACAAAAGTTGCTGGGGCTTGTAATTCATCAAGGCAGACTAACATCAATTGGGTTGGCCAAGGTCAGATGGCCACAAGGGCCTCCTCTGTGATCAGGGAGCTGAACAAAGAGGAAAATAGGGTGGTGGCTGAGGCTGCAGAGGAATAGGTGGTGACTAATAACGCTGTTGCTGAGGTGGCTACTCTGACCGATGTGGTTAGCTCCTTGAGCCAGAAACATTTGGTGGTTGCCACTGCCAGTAATGCAGATGTTGACGACACTTCAGCCAAGCCGAGCTCCAGGGTGCAAGGAGCAGGCTCAGTGGAGATGGCCTCAAGCCGAGTTTCAGTACCTTTGGATGCTCTTGTCCTGGACACAGCTATGTGGACCTCTAATTAAGGGAATAATTCTGGGCACAATCTAGGGCCCAGGCCTGTTTGTGAAGGGCGATCGGCCACAACGACCGTGTCATCAGTACCCAATGTGTCACATGACAAGGCCTCGAATGTAGCTCATGATCTTGCTAATAATCTTGTAGATGTGGTCGAACCCTCGTCCAGATCAATTTTGGAGGCGTTGGTGCGTTCAATCGATCGATACTATGCTGATAATTGTCCATCAGGAAACAAGGCATCGCACACTTGCTTGTGTATCCTAAACTGCTGAGATGCCCTAGCTAGGAGGGGGATTGAGACATTTGAGGACATTAAGGCAGACATATGCCATCTTCATGACCTATGGTACTATTGGCATGAAGAGAGGGTAGGGGGAAGATGGTTCTTCGGGACCCCCACATGTCTATTCAGGGAAATTTGGCCAAGGTAGTAGTATTGATCTTACCATTGATCCCAATCATCCGTTTATTGATCTGACAAGAACAGAACTAGAGCAGAGGTTGAGGCAGGCCACCCCAAGGGGTTACCAGGTCTCAGCCAGCAAGGGAGAAGGTGTATGCCTTCCCTGTACTGGGCCCGCCTTTGAAACAGCTTTAAGGAATGTGGGCCAACAATTGGGATTGAGAACTGGCTTGGTCCAACAGGGGGTGGGGGGGCAGTGAGTGGTGGTTCACTAAATGTTATGTCTAATCTGTGCCATGTTCCCCAGTCAGCTGAAATCCTGGTGATTTTTTCATGGAACGTGGCTGGTATCAAATCTAGATAGGGCAGCCCATGGACCAAGTCACTCTTTGAGAAGGCAGACATTGTCCTATTACAGGAGACCTGGGCAGTAGAGGATGTCCCAGTGGATGGGTTTGTGGCATATTGTTTAGTGGCACAGAAGAATCTCGGGGGACTCTGCTACAGAGGTCTGTATATTTTGGTTAAAACCCACGTATTTAGTGAATCGTTCCCCTCTGAGTCTTCCCATCTATTCTTGCAGGCGGTCAAAATCCACAGGATGGGCGGGAATGATGTGCTGGTGGTCAACTTTTATAACAGTCCCCATGCGCAGTTCGCTAGGGACTGTCTTTCGGTGTTATCCTCTGTTATGGAAGGCCTAGTTAATTTGGCTGCTGAAAATGGGCTATTTCTCATTTGGGGTGTTAAGGCTTTCAATCAGGCGACACCAGGGGCGTTGCTAGGGGGGACTAAGGGGGCTATAGCCCCTGATCTTTTGGTTGTAGCCCCGGATAGAATCTCAGGAGCTACAGCCAAAAGACTAGCTAGCCCCCAGTCCCAACAGTTCCGACATCAGCTTAGCCCCGGCTCTTTTCCAGACCTACCCCAACTCCCCTGGGCGACATACACCTTGGTCTCAGCCTAGGATGTAGCGCTCAACTGAGATGCTTTTCTCTTATTTTATGCGAATTCAATTTGAGATGGTACACAACTCGTATCACACCCCCTTTTTCAAATACCCCGGTTCACAATGGACCAGGAACCAGGCCGGTTGGTGAAAATAAAAAATGTATTTATTTTTAAAATGTAATCATAAAAATTTTAATACAGGGCAAGAATTACCAATGGGGTGCTAATCACAATAGAAATGTAAGCAATGCACTTGGTTAACCTTCTAGTAGAACATATACACAGCACAAATGAATAGGAGCACTTTTTGAATTAGGAGAGATAGCACCCAAGTTAAGGTTTGCCCCTGCAATGTTCCCTCAACCCACAATCAAATTCTGAGTGGATAGAAAGAAGCAGCTAGAATAAGGGGGCGAAAACATAATCAAAATCTGACCTTCCCTCCCAAAATAAGAGGCCAAATAGCAATAGCATGAAATGACACTCTGAAATGCCAAATACATAATTAATATGCGGTTAAAACTTTGAAGTAAATATGATTTCTCACTAAGGCAACAATGCACAAAAACTAGCAATCACAAGGCAATGGATCAACAAGAAGCATACAATTCGAAAATGAGTGGAAGTTAAAACATGCTGCAGACAAATGACACATTGGAAAACTTGCAATTTTCTCAATTCCCGCTTTAAATTACCCAAACAGTTTTTAATAAAAACGGGTGAAATACTCTGATTTGGAGGTTTCTGGGCTGGGGGGAAAGATATATATCACAGTGACAAGACAAGAGTGAAAGGAAGTCTCTAGCTAAAAAACTGGATGAGATATGCAAGATAGAAAAAGGGTTGATTTGAGTAAAATGAAGCCGTGAAATAGGAAAGAAAATCAGTTGAGACAAGAACAGGTTTACTTTAAACTAGACTATTCAGACTACACCGCCAAAGAGGGTCACCGTAAGATCCAAGGTTGATTTGCGACTTCAACCTTATCACCCCAGCATCAACCCTTTAGCAGAAACTAGCCTGATCACTCAAAATATGACTAAGGGCTTAGGATTTACACAGGACAAAATTAATAAAAGAGATGGCGCTAACACGTTAGAAAGTCAAGGACAGGTATACAGATAATTCTACCAGTTTCAACAACTTACCAGGGTATAAATCTGACTACTTAGAGAGTGGGATAAGGACAAAGGCAAGACAAGATAGGCTATGGGTTTCTATGGGGTGGGGATTATACTCTCAGTCCACTTTTTGGTTTTGGGATTTTTGGACAGTCAACAGGGTCTGGTCACCACACAGCGGCGTGCCTGGCAAAAGTCAGCTGGGCGGGGTCTGGTCACGGGGTAGCGAACAACTGGGTAATTCAGGTCACTGGATGGCCCAGGGACCACTGGATGCAGTTAGTGTGCAAGCAGGTAGTGGGCAGCAAGCCGGTCTGATTTCAGGATGCAAAAGGTACAACGGCTTTCCCCTTTTTAATGGGAGATTAGTTGGTTGATTCTGGATCAATGGCCTTGCTGGGAATAGGATCAGCAATGCTTTGGCCTTGCAGTGGGGTTTGGAATCTGGCAGGATGAATGCAGAAGATCAGGAACGCAGGAACAGTGTCTCTAGAGACCTGTCATGGACTCTTATTTATAATGCATAGTGAGATCATAGAAGTATATGGCTGGGTTGGCTTAGCTGAACACACCTCTAAACCACTGGATTGGTCAAGGGTGATAGTCCCCACCTCGCTCTCAGCTGGTTGGATTTCAAGGGCAGGATGTCAGATTTATGATGCAAGTTTTACAATGTTCAAAAACCTCCCACAGTTACTTTAGCTAAAATCCGATTTTGTCACAAATGGTACATTTATAAAGTTGAAGTGTCTTAGCAAATTACATAAACAGGTTACATATTTTATGCACACCATTGCTGTCCAACTCTGCAATCTGTGAGACATTGTTTTGTACGTTTAATAATCTTTGGTCATTTTCAGTGTGAAATTCTCGGCCTAAAATTCTGTGACTTTACACATGCGTACATACCATAACAGGGCCTATTTCTGTTAATTTTTAACGTTCCATCATATGTCCTTTCCCCATGATTCACAATCTTCTGGCGTTCATGTCCCATACAAGCTATTGACAGCCAAGATATCTTATTTGAAAGCCACAAAAATCACATTTAAACTGCTAAATATTCATATTTTTGCAAAGTCCTGTTGCAAAGATACAAGTCTTTAAACTTTATTTATAAAATAGTCTCTGGAAACAGATGGGCTCTATTGTCCCTCAATTGACCATTTTTTTCTCTTCAGCTACCACCAACTGTCATTTCCTCCAGAGTAAGGTGGGGGTTTCCCAGCTTGATTGGAGGTTTATTGCCCCTTCTCCACTTCACACTTCCGTGTCCTGGAAGTTCCATTGTCGGAGGGTTCAGACCAGATTCTGACCAACCCAGTAATTGCCACTGGGGTGCTAGTATCTACAGTGAGAGGCCCTTTTGTTTCTGTCATCCTCTCAGAAGAAAACCTGTTTTCGGCAGACATCCCCCATGCAGTCACTGAAGTTTGATTTAAATGTATTTATTTTTGCTCTGAATTGGAAGAAAACTTGCTGAATAGAACCATTTCATACATTGTATTTTCACAGCACAATCCCCTTTCGCATTGCTAGGCAAGAAGACGTTTTTGTTCAACATAGTACTCTCAAACAAGCATTTTTCTTCTTTAGTTTGCAAAGTCCATTTTTACACATGTGGTGCAAGCTGCTAGCACTTTGCTGTCAAATTCGGTTTTTGACTTTCCATCTTGATTCCCACACTGATTTGCAGCCATAGTTATTTTCTTGTGGGCAGTAGTTTATTTGAACCACCTATGCACTGAAATTGACATAGCCCAGAGCTGGAGCTTCTTTGAATTACTGATCCTTGAACACTTTGTAACTTAGTGAACAGAAGGTTCCCAAAACACAATGCGCCAAAGATGCAAGAATTAGAATACAGTCTTGTATTTATTTAGGATGGTCGGTCAGCCTGGCACGTGTTTCGAGCGTAACTGGCTCTTCATCTGAGGCTTGTTAATGAAGTAGAGGTTCGAAGTCATGAGGGCTTATTTTGCCTGTATGTACTCTTATGCATCACAGATGCGGCAGTTACGGCATTGCAGCTGCAACAGGGGTCGCTGTTGCCGTAAACCCAACTTGAATATGAGATTGGTGTGGCGCACCGTGTATTATGCAGCGGTAACAATTAGTACATTACGGGGAGCTTTAACAATAGGTTACACTTAACAAAGGATATAGATGATGCAAGATTCATAAGTACCACAAAGGAAGCGTGAAGGGCGCGCTTAAGTAGCGCCCATGGCGGCCCACATGTATGGGTCAATGTTCACCTCTTCAGTCACCCGCTGCTGGCGCCTCGAGTGGGTCGGGGAGAGGAATGTGGGCTTTGATGAATTTCACTGCCTCCTCGGGTACCGTGAAGAAGTACAACTTGTTGCGATGAGTAAGCTTCAGGTGTGCCGGAAATAGCATGGCGTATTCAATTTTCCTTTCTCTGAGCAGTTTTTTTCACGCCGTTGAACTGCCTACGCTCCATTTGCACACCCATGGAAAAGTCTGGGAAAACTCTGCTGGTTTGGGATTCAAATTTCAGTTCCCCTTTCTCCCGGGCCAAGCGTAGTATGAGGTCTCTGTCCCGAAAGCTCAGAACCTTGGCAATGATCGGGCTGGGGAAGTCTCCCGGTTTGGGACGTGGGGCAAGCGCCCGATGGGCGCGTTCAATCATGAAGAACGGGGAGAGTTGGGGGTTGCCCAGGAGTTCTCTCAGTAGATCCTCAACTGCCTGCTCTATCTTACCCTTTAGTGCGGACTCCGGGACCCCCACGATACAGAGATTATTCCGGCGGGACCTGGATTCCAGGTCGTCGCACTTTGCCTTGACTTGCCTCATATCCTGCACTAGTTCAGAAACAGTATTTTGAAGAGTGTGCACGCCATCCTCGGTGGTCCCAATGCGTGTCTCGGCCTCCGCCAGTCTGGTGCCATGCTGGTCCAATTTGGCTCGCATAGAAGCAACACTTGCATTTATGTCGTCTAATTTTTCGTGAAATGAGGCGAAGTTTTTCGCCATAGTTTCCATCAGGGTGGTGAGGTCAGGCTGCGGGGGTCCGGATGGTGGGTCAAGAGTCGTCCTGGCTCAGAGGTGACCTCCCCCGCTCCTGTCTGGGGAGCGACTTAGCGTATTTGTCCATTGCTCCCGCCTTGTCGGTTCCGCGTGATTTACTTGGCATGCTACGGAAGTGCAATGAAGCACCGCGGGGCAGCTCCTGCCAATTGTTAGGACCGTAATCCTTGGGCCCCTTGGGTGCATTAGTATCGGGACAGGCAGGGGATCCCACCCCTCCGCCAGCAGGGGTCTAAATTCGGTGTACGGGTAGTGCTGAACTGCTCACCGGGCGACACCGTTCCAGAGCTGGATCACAGGTCCCGGTAGTAGCAGCAGCCGAGAAGGCTCAGACGGAGGCTCGGATGTAGGCCGAAACTCCGGCACCTCGTGTGGGTGGCCCAATGTAATCATGGTAGACCTCAAGGGCGGTGGGTCCGCAATGGTAGGGTTGGGTCCCCAGCAGTTCAGTTTATCGCCCCAGGGCTGCAGCTCCAAAGCAGTTGACGAGTATAAGGGCCCCACAGCCGGAGGGGCGCCGCACCACAACCACAGCCCCTAACCTCCTCTCCCGCAGGGGCGTAGCTCGGATCCTTCAGCCGCGGGCCAGCAAGCAAACAGGAGGCGCACAGGATAGGAACCGCTTCAGGCGCCGGTCAGCCCATAAGAAGAAGTTAAGGAGGAGGCCAACGCCTGGGCGGTTCGTGGAGGGACAAGTGCGCAGGTGGCAAGGCCAGGAAAAACTATAGTCCGTCGCTCTGGCGGCCTCCGCGGGGCCTCCCCCCTGACGATGTTGCGCGGCTTCGTAGGGCACCAGAGGTAGGCAGCCGCTCCGCCAGGCTTAGGAAGTCGCAGTCACATCAGCACGCTAGGGCCGAGCCCGCTGCAGCGTCACGTGGCGCGGTAGGCCTCAGCAAGCGGGGAGCCGCGACGGGAGGAAAAACGGTCCTGCTCGGTGAAAAAGTCACAGTTTTCACCACACCTTGGATCAAAATGTCGCTCCGAGGGCAGCCAAGACGATGAGCTCACTTCCATCGACGGATGGTACAGGGAACCGCTGATAAAGGCGGATATACAGCAGTCGGGCACAGAGCTTGAAAGCTAGGCAGCCATCCTGCAGGCTGCTCAACAGCGCCTCCCGTTCACTCCTCTTTAACGTGGTAGTGTTCTGGCAGTACACCCACACTCCCCAGACACCCGCAGCCTCTTTGCATTTGCTACTCCTGTACAAGCGCTGCGGATACTCTTGACTTTCTCTGCCAATTTAACTTTGTAACTTAAAAGTGAAACTTTTTCGCATGCAGCCGAAAAAGAAAGTTTCTTTGTTGATTTTTCTCAGATTTGGTTTGACAGAGCCTGTCATTCAGGGGTTTTGCTGAAGCACATTGGGGATATGAACGGGCATGGCAGGGCCTTATTACTAACAGTAGTTTGAGGAAGAACAGATAAAAATAGCGTCAGAGCAGCATCATTTTAAGGTAAAATACCCCCTTTTCAATGGGGACTTTGGGCTGGCAGCAAAACAGCGCTGATTTTTCACTATTTCAT
This sequence comes from Ambystoma mexicanum, assembly GCF_040938575.1. NCBI lineage: Eukaryota > Metazoa > Chordata > Amphibia > Caudata > Ambystomatidae > Ambystoma > Ambystoma mexicanum. Next base: position 877,033,753 of record NC_090936.1, read on the forward strand.
TTGTATATGGAAGAACACACTGGCAGGCTTCTTCAGTGTGCCCCCTTGTTCCATCCTGCCCAATATGTGCTTGGCAAGATGGTGCAGCCATCTTTTTGTCGCCGCAATACGCAGTTTTGAGGCCATGGTGCTCGCGGGTGACTGCAGATGCGCAGCTTGGTGATGTGAAGTACTGCTGAGTGGGTAAATATATCCCACAGGGGGCTGGGCGGGGGATTTCAATGACAAGTTGGGCGGTGGTCTAGGAACTGCCCTATTTCATTCCTCAGAAGATAAACTGGCTGGGATATCGATTCCTATCATGAGGGATGTTACAATTTGTGCAGAGGGGCTTAGGCTTTGGAAGCTCCACTATGAATGAGGGCTGTGTTCGGTTAATGGCCATTTTCCCATTGATATCCCAGGCAATTTCCCCTTCTCATCAGTTTCGGGTTGCTCAACGATCAATTACATACGTGTCCCAGTACAATTCTGGGACTGTGTGATCGAGTTCAAGGTGCTGGGTGACATCTGTAGTGATCATTTTCCCATCCGGCTTGTGTTTAAAATACAGTGTAAGCGAGCACTGCCAGGACTGTCGTTATCAGTCCGAGGTGTCCCTTGATGGCCAAAAGTGCAGACTAAAATGGCAGCTAGCTGATCGAGAGAGGATGAAGAGGGACATTGTTATAAACAACTGGCAGGAATTGGATACTTTTTTCTTTATTCTAACTAATTGTGTATCACTTCTGTCTAATCTATCTGCCTCATTTACCCTGAAGGCCAGTTAAAGATTGGCAAAGAGGCAGCCGGGTTGGTTTAACTCAGATGCACGAAATCTAAGCGCATTTTGCTTGAAACCATGAAGAATCCCCTGTTCTCAAAAAGGGAAATAGTTGGTGTCTGGGCTGTTTACAAGAGGGCCACCTCCATTAGAAAGAATGAAATTGAAGCCGAGTCTTGGGAGGATTGGGTTAGTTCCTCTACCACTAATTAGCCATTTTGGGATATAGTGAATAATGTGCCATTTTACAAGTTTAAGTCAGGAGGTGCTGATGCAATGGTCTCGATCAGGCTTGGGTGGCAAATATTTCTGCCTTGTACAGTGCTGGTCATGCGGATGCAGTCACTGAACGATCGCTTGCAGTGGAGTACTGGAAAGGGTTAATTCGTATCCCTTTTTATCTGTACCTCCTAGAGCATTGTTTCGCTCTTAACATTTAAACCTGGCTTGTGGCAGTGGTATCTACCCTAACTTTTCTACCGCGATTACATTAGATAAACGTGGTACTGTTCCTGGCTATTATATTAGCCTCGAACATAAACCCGCTTGACCAAATTGTCTTTCTTTTGGCTCCGGTTGGGTTTATTCACCATTTCTTTTTGCTAAAGTCCTTCCCGTGTTTTACTTTGCGCGGCAAACTAGGTTTGCCTTCTTTGTTCACTGTCTTTTGGCAGGCTTCTGCTCAGAAGCCCTCCTCAAGGCGCCTGGGTGTCTAGGTGGGCTGAATGTGAGGGAGGGGAGTAGTCACCCCCTGCACAGGGTATCCTAGGAAACCCAAGTCGCACTTTGTCATGATTGCCAGGGTAGTTGTCTGGGCTGGACAACTCCCCTGCTGGGTGATTGACAGCCAGGCTGTGTGAATGGGGTTTTTTCGCATAAAAGGCAGGTCTCTTGGGCTAGAAGTCAGAGAGTCACCAATGGAACTACAAGGAACCGAAGAGAAGCGGAGAGGACGACAGCTGCTGCAACTACCCCGTCCCGGTGAAGCCCTGCTGCAGTCCTGAGCTATCTTCCCTTCAACGGCTTAGAGAAGATCCAGTCCGGAGTCTTCTTCCCTTGAGCTTGGTGGGGATAACCAGCTCACCTTCTACAGCCAGAGGATCCTCTTCCTTGGTCGAAATAGCTGCACGCTGCTGTAGTGGTCCGGATAGCCACCTGAAGAGCCTCTCCTGTTTTTAAGGAGCACACCTTTTCTTCCTCGTCGCTGTTGCCGGCTTCATCCCTGTGTAGTACAGACCCCCTTCAGACGTCCTCCTTCACAACGAAGCTCCAGGAATCGTGGGTCTGCGGGAAACCAACAGGAACAACTGCCAGGGCACCAGCTGCACCATTGGAACAAGGTACTGTGTTCTACTTGAGGAACTGGGTGAATCCCTTTTCTTAATTTCCAAGGCTTGCCCTTGTCTTCCCTCCTTCTTATAACTTTTGCTTCCGAACATTGACAATATCGAAGTACTTTTGGCTACGTTGAATCATGAACTGACTGTGTGATCTTCGGCAACAGGCCCCGGTGTCTTCCGACCCTGGCTCCGGCCCTTTGACTTTTGAACTCCTCTTCTTGATTCTGCCTGCCTAACCAAAATATTGCTTGTGATTTTTGCCTCCAACTCCCTCTGGGTATCTCAGGTGCTAAGTTTGTTTTTGCCCCGGTAGCATTTCATGTCACGAATACGCGTTTATTTAGTAGACCGAATTGTCAAAAAGTGATCACAATCGTATTCGCGGTAACGTGTTTTGTTTGTAACACCGGTTTATTCAAACACAGGGTACTTACCTTGAGACTTACTGTACAAAGTGAATTGGTTAGTTGTGGTATATTTAACGTGCGGTTTTTATTTGAGTTTAATAGAAGAACAAGTTACTTTCTTACCTGGTAACGTTCTTTCGATGGGATGGTCCGACGACGTATTCCATATCTATGACAGGTAATCACCACAGCTGTGCTGCTTCGGTAACTTTTCCGGCGTCTGCGTCCTGCGTCGATGACGTCGATACGCCGACGTCGAGGACCTCCTCCGACGTCCGACGTCATCCGATGTGATAAGTAGGACGCACGACGCCTGTAGCCTCAGTTGTAGTTTTTTCCCCCAGAACGTGTGACAGAAGTCAACTGCCAGTCAGACACAAAGCCTTGCGGAACGTAAGCTGCAATCGCAAAAGAAATTCTGCAGCGGGGAAGGCAGGGCGGGAGCGATATGGAATACGTCGTCGGACCATCCCATCGAAAGAACGTTACCAGGTAAGAAAGTAACTTGTTCTTCGAGGGGATTGGGTCCTCCGACGTATACCATATCTATGACAGACTCCCAAAGCAGTACCAGAGCAAGGAGGAGGGAAATAATTTATAAACAAATTTAGAATAGCCAATCAAATAGCAGAGCAAAGGACCGCCTTGCCAAAGGCCAGATCCTGCCCTCTGATGGAATCGAGGGAATAATGCCGTACAAATGTATGTACTGAAGCCCAGGTGGCTGCATCACAGATGTTGCGAATAGGAACACCCCTCTGCAGGGCAGTAGATGCAGCCATGCCCCTGGTAGAATGGGCCCGCAAGCCAGCCGGTGGGTCCTTACCCTCCAAGCGGTAACACTCCGAGATGGCCAAAATAATCCAGCGGGACAAAGTCTGTTTCGTCACAGCTTGCCCCGAACGCTTACCAGCGTAACCAATAAAGAGTTGATCGTCCACTCTGACCCGGGACATGCGTGAAACATAAAAGCTGAAAGCTCTCCTAGGATCAAGCCTATGGAGCCTCTCCTCTTCCTTACCAGGATGCGGAGGAGGATAGAATGCCGGAAGAACAACCTTCTGGGCTAAATGAAATTCCGTCACTACCTTCGGAAGAAAAGAAGGACGAACACGAAGGACAACCCTGTCCTTGTGGAAAACAGTGAAGGGTGGCTTAACTGAAAGTGCCTGTAACTCACTCACTCTGCGAGCGGAAGTAACCGCAACTAAAAACACAGTTTTCAGAGTTAACAGCCTCAAAGGGCAAGAATGTAAAGGCTCAAACGGAGCACCCATAAGAAACCTAAGAACAAGGTTTAAATCCCAACCGGGCACCAGGAAAGGTGACGGAGGGAACACATTAGTGAGCCCTTTCAGAAACTGTGAAATTAAAGGGATCTTAAAGTAAGAACACTCATCAGACGAGCGCTTAAAGATGGACAGCGCTGCCAGGTAACCTTTAATGGTACCCTCTTGCAAGCCCCTGTGGGCCAAAGAAAGCAAAAAGGACAGAACCATGGGGATGTCACATGCAAAAGGATCCACATTCCGAACTCTGCACCAGTCGCAGAACTTACGCCAACGGCAACGGTACAGAGACTTAGTTGCTGGCCTTCGGGCCGAAAGCAACACCTCCATCACGTCTTCAGGGAGGTCCCAATCCCTATACCTCAACCTTTCAGAAGCCAAGCGTGAAGGTTGAGGGATCTGACCTCTGGATGGAGAACCAGACCCCCCTCCCGTGAGAGCAGATCGTCTCGGTAGGGAAGACGACGTGGAGGGCAGATGGACAAGTCGAGAAGGTCCGGGTACCACGTCCTCCGAGCCCACGCCGGAGCAATGAGGATCATCCGGGAACCGAACTTCCGCAACCTCCGCAGCACTTGCGGGATGACGGGGACTGGAGGAAACGCGTACAGCAGCGGGAACGACCAATCCACCACGAACGCGTCTCCTAAGGCCCCTCTTGGAGGAAATTCCCGCGAGCAGAACCTCCCGCACTTCCGGTTGACACTGGAGGCGAAGAGATCCACTTGAGGGGTCCCCCAAAGGGCGAAGATCTCCAGGAGAATCTCCTGAGCCAACTCCCACTCGTGAGAGATCGCGCTCTGCCTGCTCAGAGCGTCCGCCGTCACGTTTTCGACTCCGGCCAGATGAACTGCCGAGACCGAAACTTCCTGCTGGATGGCCCAGAACTCGAGCTGCATCGCCTCCCTGCACAGAGGAAGTGACCCTGCCCCCCCTTTTTGTTGAGGTAGTGCATGGCCACCGTGTTGTCCGTCAGGATCAGGACATTCCTTCCTCGCACAGTCGGCAGAAAAGCCTTCAGGGCTAGCCTGACGGCCCTCAGCTCCAACAGATTGATATGGAGTCTGGACTCCGACGGAGACCAACGACCGCTGACTGTCAGCTCGTTGGCATGAGCTCCCCATCCCGTGAGGGATGCATCCGCCACGATCGTCACCTCCGGCCAGGGAAGCCAAAATGGAGCCCCCTTCATCAAGTTGCCTTCGACGGCCCACCACAGAAGGTCCTGGGCGACCGAGGGCGGCACCTGAATCGGGTCCGACATCCTGCCGGAGGACTGCGACCATTGCATCTTGAGTTCCCACTGCAAAGATCTCATGCGCAGGCGAGCCTCTGGCACCAGAAGAATGCAGGATGCCATGAGGCCGAGCAACCTCAAGAACTCGAACGCTGGGAGCGTCTGGGCATGCTGAAACTTGTGCACCATCTGCTGAATGTGAAGAGCCCTCACCTGGGGAGGAAAACACTGCCCCAGGGAAGTGTCGAGCACAGCTCCGATGTACTGGAGCCTCTGCGTTGGCGTCAAATGGGACTTCTTTAAATTGAGGGAGAAGCCCAGCCTGTGGAGGGAGTGGCAGGTGACGGACAGATGATCCAGGACTTGCTCGGGAGAGCTCCCCCTGATCAACCAATCGTCCAGGTAGGGGTAGACGTGAATCCCCCCTTGCCTGAGATGCGCTGCCACCACCACCATGAGCTTGGTGAAAACCATCAGGGCGGAGGTCAATCCGAACGGCAGGACCCGAAACTGAAAGTGCGAGTCGCCAACCGCGAACCTCAGGTACTTCTTGTGCTTGGGATGGATCGGCACATGGAAGTAAGCATCCTTGAGGTCGAGTGACACCAACCAGTCCTGAAGCTGAAGGGCCTGGAGGACTTGAGAGAGAGTAACCATCTTGAACTTGTCCTTCCTGAGGAGTTTGTTCAAACCGCGCAAGTCCATGATGGGTCTCAATCCCCCGTCTTTCTTGGAAATCAAAAAATAAGGGGAATACCATCCCTTGTTCCTCTCCGCTACAGGCACCAGTTCTATAGCGCCTTTCTCCAGCAGGGCTTGAATTTCCTGCGCAAGGAGCGGATCCGGACACTTCAAAGAGAGGTTCCCCGGTGGATTGTCGCGAGGCCTGTGCCGAAAGGGAAGACAGTAGCCGTGGGCTATGATCTCCAGAACCCACACATCTGAAGTAATGGCTTGCCACTCTACAAGATGCTGCGCCAGCCTTCCCCCAACCGGCGAACCATGGGACATGGCCTCATGACTGAGTAGGAGCGGCTGCGGCGTTACCCGAGGGCAAAGAGGCAACTGCCCGAACGGCCTTGGCACCACGGGTACCTTGTCGTCCACCTCTGGTACCCCTGCGTTGGCCTCTTTGACTGCCAGCTCCTCTCGCTCTACTGAAGGATGAGTAATAGCGAAAGGAACCACCCCTCCACTGCTGTCCCCTAGGACGAAAAGGCGGAGGTTGGCGAACTGCAGCGCCCAACGACTTCGCTGCAGCTTTTGAGGTCTGCAACCTCTCAAGGCTCTCGTCAGCCTTGCTGCCAAAAAGGTGTTCACCATCAAAGGGCATGTTGAGGAGCCGGGACTGCACATCAGGAGCAAACCCCGACTTCCGCAACCACGCAAACCTGCGTATCACGGTGCTCGCCGCCATGGACCTACTGACGCATTCAGCCAAATCCAGACCCGACTGAACGGACTCACACATGGCATCCTTACCATCCTGGACCATAGCAAGGAAACCCTCCCGTTCAACCCCTTCGGGAATATGTTCAGCCGCTAACGCAACACAGTTCCACAGAGTGTGCGTGAAACGTGACAAGGCACAAACGGAGTTGGCCGCCTGAAGCGCCATACCACCAGAAGTAAACACTTTCTTCGCCCAGCCATCAAAACGTTTGTCGTCCCTATCAGGAGGGATGGTAGGGTACGACGCCTGCTTTGCCGGGGCCGTGGCCGCCTGCACCACCAAACTCTCCGGAGTGGGGTGCCTGGTCAAGTAGCAGGGGTCGCTACTGGCTGGACGGTATTTACGCGACAAGGATCTGCCCACCGCCAGGAGACTCTCCGGAGCAGTCCAAGCCGCCGCCACCCTTCTCTGTAAAGCCATATGGAACGGCAGTACCGGGTCAGTTGGGGGACCAACATCAAGGATGTCCGTCAGATCATCCTGCACAAACTCCCCTGGGGGAGCAGACCATCCCAAATACTCAGACACCCTAGCCATAAGGCGCCGGTACGAGGAATCGGCATGGGAGCCAGGCTCAGGCCTACAAAAGTCCAGCTCCGGGGAGGTGTCCAGTCCACTGGCATCATGCAGTGACTGCCTCAAATCGTCAAACTGACTATGGCCCGAGACAATTTCATCAGGCACCAGACTAGGAACCAGGCCATCAGAATCCTCATCCGCCTCCGAAATAAATTCCAGGTGGCGAAAAGGCACCCGAGAGTGCTTGCTCTTAACCAGAGCCTTCCTAGGGGGTACACCCGTGACACGGGGCACCTCCGACACGAAAGGCGTCGATGGCGTCGAGCGAATCGGCGCTGACGCCGAGAAAACCGGCAACGGCGCCGAGAGGATCGGCAACGGCGCCGAGAGGATCGGCGTCGAGGAAATCGGCGTCGACGTCAGATGCAGCGCCTCCAGTATCGGCGGCGTCGACACAGCCCTCGAGGCCGGAGCCCCGAGCGTGTCCCTCGACGACCTGAACGTCGACGGCCTCGACGACGTCCTCGAAGCCGGAGCCTCGAGAAAGCCTGTCGACGCCCTCAACGCCTCAGACGTCGACGTCTTCCTCGAAGACTTCACAGGAGCACACGGTCTCGAACGCGTCGAGGACCGGGACCTGGAACGGGTACGGCGAGAACGAGCCTCCTTGTCCGAACGGGACCACTCCCGTGACTCGTGCCGACCACTCTTGCGAGCGGCGTCTCTCGACCTCACACGGCCGACCCCACTCGGGGGCGCGGACCGCTGAGTACCCTGCGACTCAAGAATCGCCAACATTTTCTTCCCGAAGGAAGCCCATTCCTCCGGCGTCGCACGGCTGGTGGGGTAACTGACGTGCCGGGCAGAATCCTCGGAAGAGGACCTGGAAGGCGACTGGTGACGGCGCTTCCGAGAATGCCTCGAAGAGGCTGAGGAGTGGCGAGACCCACTCCTAGAAGAAGACCGACGAGACTTCCGACGATGACGCGGAGAGTCACCCCTCGAATCATCCGTCGAAAGCCCCGCCGACTTCGACTTCCGGGGCTTGGACACCCGACCTACCGACAACTTCTTCTTACGTTCGCGTAAGGCTTTGGACGTGAGCGACAGGCAGTCAACACAGTCATCCGTGTCGTGGGCCTCCCCGAGGCACCAGAGGCAGGCGTCGTGCGAGTCAGTCACCGACATCTTGGACCCACACTCCCCGCACTTCTTAAAGCCCGGACGCGGGGTTGAAGACGAAGTGGAAGACATCGCCGAAATTCACAAACGAACAGGTTCGAAGAACCAGAAAGAACAGAACTCCAAAGAGTCGAGGCTTAGAACCGAGAAACACGAAGCAACACGTTCGCGGAAAAAACGGAACTGAGGCTACAGGCGTCGTGCGTCCTACTTATCACATCGGATGACGTCGGACGAGGTCCTCGACGTCGGCGTATCGACGTCATCGAAGCAGGACGCAGACGCCGGAAAAGTTTCCGAAGCAGCACAGCTGTGGTGATTACCTGTCATAGATATGGAATACGTTGGAGGACCCAATCCCCTCGAAGTGTTGTGTTTATAATGAATGGTTTAAAAATAAATGTACCTATATTTTTCTACCTGAAACCTTGAGTCAGTGTTTGCTTGAGTCACAGTAATTGTGGTCCCTTTGTGTAATCTCTGCTACTGCTCAGATACTCTTGAGATAAGCCTGGCTGCTCCGCCACTGCTACCACTCTGACATAGTAGTACAGGCTTGTACCAAAGATAAAACTTGTATTGCCACCTGTGGTCTTAATTGTGTGTAGTGGTCCCTAAGGGCACTGCACGGGATTCTGCCTAACAGAGACTTCCCTGCACCCTGTCGCATGGAGTTTTTTACTTCTGTGTCAAGTGGCACATCAGACGACTTGGGGCTGCAAATCTCTTTTGGTATGGACTTGCATCTGACAACGGCTACGTCTTGTGGCGCAGGCTAAACAAAAGAAGTGATGGCTGGAAGGTTTAGAATAAATCTTAACCTCTAGCATTGCTCTGGGCAACCCTTCAGACCATTGTTCATCGACTGCCAAGCCATTACAAGAGAGGAAAACCCTTATAAAAATCAGGCTTGGTACCACCCCCAAAGGGTGCAGTTCAGCCCGAACTGCTAGGTCACATCCCTTCTGCACGAGACCACAAGCATCTCCAGACATGTTTTCGGCCTTGTTGGGCGTCATCAGTAAGGAGTAGCTTGGGTCTCTAGGCTTACATATTTTCTCGATTGTTGGGTTAAAAGTTGGGTTGAAAGGATGAACCTACATAGATACACGTCTGAAACCACAAAAACACCAGTGGGTCAACACTTCACACAGCATGTGCACTCATTGCAGGATCTATCAGTGATGGTTTTAAAAGGTGACCTCTCAAATACAACAAACAGAATGACGTGGTTGCAGTAGCACCTGAAGATGCTTAATCTAAAAAACAACTATCTTAACATCAATATTGGATGTATGACACGCTATGGCCAACTTTGAGACCAGTTCCACCAATGCAATCACATCAATTAAGTCAGAAGACTTCCCTCCAGCACCATTTCTCACTAGCAGCTGTCAGACACTTCTGGTCAGGATCCCCAATGCGTGAGGGGCACAGGACACGGACAACGGAAACCTTGAGAGTCTAGGCCCAAATGTCTGGCACCCATTACATAGCATGAGACAAGCTGAGATAGCAGCAGACACTGCACTGTCCAAAAATGGGTAATGTTTCTTTCAATTGCCACATTCTATGTAAGACAAGTAACTATTGTGAAGCTTCATGCATAGTGAGAACATTGGAGAGTCCACCAGTTAGACCTTGAGAGTACATTTTTGTAGTGCCAAATTGTATACTAGCCAGGAAACCTGAGCTGTTGCATTGGACTCATTAAAAACTTCCTGACGCTACTTAGGAGGTTGCATAAGGGAGTAGTTTCTTGCCTGTAACTCCATTTCTCCAGCGTTGGTATCTTTCATGGATTGACATGCTGTGAATATTTCCCGTCGTCAGGCTGGGAACCTCAGTAACTTTAACCTAGCGTTTTCCTATGGAAAACTTTGTCATCTTAGTGTCCTATTGACGTCTTTTGGGTTCTTTAGGCTACACCAATAAGACGTCTCATATGAATAGCCCCGCCCCCGTGGCTTCCCTTCAGATTTTAACCTCCAAAGTAGAGGAAACCCGAATCAAGGTTTGCCTGCATGGGTGGCCGGCGGGCGCATTTGAATGCATGAAAGATACCAACGCTGGAGAAATGGAGTTACAGGTAAGAAACTACTCCCTTCTCCAGCATTGGATCGTTCATGGATTCACATAATAATAAAAAAAATAATGCTGTGAATCTGTGAATAGATTACATAGCAGCATGACCAGCCACTGGAGGTGCATGACAGGAAAACTAACCCCATGCCCCCAGGCCATAACCACAAACACAAAGAATAACATCCAACACCATGCTTGATAACAGAACCAGCAAGTGATAGAGTAAAATACAAACCCCGGAATCTGCAGGGCTTACCTTATTGAAACAGGCGTTGGAGGACCCCCCCCCCCCCCGTCCCAAATGCACATCTTCCACAGGTCGCTGTCCCAGACAGTTTCTGGTGAAGGTATGCGGCACCGCCCAAGAAGCTGCCTGGGAAATGTCACCCAGCAGTATTCCATGCCAGAGCGCCGCCGACGACGCAGTGGACCTTGTAGAATGGGCCTTAGGAGTGCCCCGCAGCCTTCCCGTGACAAAATGAAATTGTGGATGAGACCCGACGGGAAAGTCCTTGCTTGGAAATGGATCATCCCTTGCTGGAGGGACCAAAAGCCACAAACAACTGTTTCGACTTCCTGAAGTCCTGAGTACGGGCCAGATAAAACTTCAACGCCCTCATGACGTCCAGGGAATGCAAGGCTCTTTACGCCGGCGTGGTCGCCTTAGCGAAGAACGAGGGCAAGGTAATTGTAGCATGTTTGTGAAACGTCAAAAAGCACTTTGGTATAAAGTGCAGATTAGTAGACAGGAGAACCTTGTCTCATGAATCGCAGGTACGGCGGGTCAATGACCAGCGCCTGAAGCTCTGAAATCCTTCTGGCAGATGTGATTACAACCAGAAATGCGACTTTCCACGAGAGGAACTTCAAAGACGCCCTCAACATGGGCTCAAACAGCGGTTTCATGAGGGCAGAGGGAACCACATTGAGACTCCATACCGGAGCAAACCTTTTCTCCGGAGGGAATGTCCGAAAAAGTCCTTTCAGAAAGTGCTTAACCAATCTGTCACTAAACAGAGGAGTAGCATGGAGTAGTCTGTTGAATCTGGAAACGGCTGCCAAATGTACTTTGAAGACAATGCCAGGCCCCCCTGCGCCAGATGCAGCAAGTATGGGAGAACCTGGGCCAGTGAAACTTCTAAAGGCCGCACGTCCGGTTGCTGCTCGTACCAGGCACAGAATCGTGCCCATTTTCTACTGTAAGAGATATTAGTGGACAGCACGCTTGCCGCCTCCAGAATCCCACGACACTCCTGTGAGATACCTAGATGACCGAACTCGGAGTGGTCAAGAGCCATGCAGCTAGGCTGAGAGATGCTGGATTGTGATGCCACACTCTCCCGTCGTCCTGCGGCAGCAGATCCTGCTCTGCACCCAGAAGAAGCAGCTCTTCCACCGAGAGATGAAGTAGATCTGAGAACTACATCTGTCTGGGCCAGAATGGGGTGACCAAGATCACTTTGCACGGGTACTTGTGCACCAACTGGATTGTCCTCCGAATCAGCGGAAACAGAGGAAACGCATACCCGAAGAGGCCCGTCCACGGGAATGCATCTCCTTTTGAGTCTGGATGCACCAATCTGCTGGCAAACAATGGGCACTGCTTGTTCTCTGGCGTGGCAAACAAGACGAGAGGGGGAAACCCCATTTCTGGAAGATCCTTGTCACCTGCTCCTCCTTCAGCTTCCACTCATGCAACTGCTCCCCGTCTCTGCTGAGAGCATCTGCCTGCACATTCTGAACCCCCAGCAGATGGTAAGCTGTAATGTGAATTCCCTGAGCAATGGCCCAATGCCACACCTCCTGAGCCTCTCTGGACAGCCTATCTAGTTGTTGTAGTGCACCCAAAGGGTACTGCATACAATCTTGCCTAAGGGCAGAGATAAGTTCCTTCTGATAAGTTGCTGTAGTAAGACGGAAAAGAGTTCTATCAGCCAGCGAATAGCTGGCTCTCCACTTCCTTTCCGACAGCCTACAAAGAAGTTTATGGGCCTTGAGTTCATCTGATACCAGGGCTCAGATGGACGATGTTTCTTTTTACAGAGCCTAAGAAGGGCCAAAGAATCAGCTACCACACAAAAGGTTGCATCCAATGTTAGCAGAGAGCAGGGCGTATTACGGGTGCATTGAGAAATGAGGGATGCATTCTTCAAAACACCCCGCTTCATATCCCACCGGAAATATTCTGCAAAATTGATTGCATACTTAGGAAACTACTATGAGGCGGAAAGCCGTGGATAGCGCTGAGTACACTCCAAAGATCGATCTGGGAGGGAGGTATTTGGACTGCCCCGCCTACAGACCTATTACTGGGCGAGCCAGATGGCAACTGTGAATTGAGGATGGGAAATTACTGACCTTTGACAATATGCAGGAAAAATTCAATCTTCTGGAAAATGAAAGATACCATTACACACAGCTAAAACATGCAATACATAAGCATCTCCCAGTGATATCTAACATGCCAGACTGTACTCCTATAGAGAGAAATGTGGTGCTAGAGAGAATAAACAAAATCACCTCCACTATGGATAGTGTAATAACATCCTTTGCTACGCCGGAACTGTTGAGTCTGAAATCCAAATGGGAGAAAGATGTGGGGGATATCTTACCGTAGGATTGGGTCGAAGCTCTGATGTATCCACGTGAAACGGCCATCTCATCTAGGCTCCGGCTGATTCAGCTTAAGATAATACACAGGGTATACTACCCCAGAGTGGCGCTCTATCGCTGGGGAAGAAGCACAGACCCCAATTGCTTACGATGTCAGCATGAGGAGGGAACCTTTTTTCATATTTTATGGGAATGTCCACTGATACAAGAATGCTGTAATTTGCTCACAAAGGTTATGGGGCAGAGAATTCCTAGAGAACCGAAATTGCTATTACTCTTTTCAACCACAACCGCCTTGGTTAAGAGAAATATTGCGAAATCATGGGGCTCAAACGTGGTACCGCAGGTTGAACAACGGATTGCAGATGTAGATGTTTGTATAGCGATGGAACACAGAGTGTTCAGGCCTAGAAGCTGCCCTGGGAAAGCTGGAAAGATTTGTCAAAAATGGGCAGATGCTCAATGATTTGTTTTACTACCAGAAGTAACTAATGCAGTGACATGAAGGCAGAAAAGATGCAAACGAGAATGAATGCAAGTCATACACTATATAGTCGGCACGGATCTAAGGATTATTAGTAGTATGGTTGTTGGCATTGTTTGACTCCCGTGAAGACTTGTGTTGTAATGTCTATTATAAAACCAATAAAATGGGTTACAAAAAAAAGAGAAATGAGTGATGCTACAAAGTCAGAATTCGAGATACAGTGCCAGCTACGCGTAAAGACATCTTGTCTGACAACAGACCAAATAGCAGCCAGTAGTGGAATGGAGAAAGGCACCACAAAGTGGTCAGTCCAGAATACTGGGAAAGGAAGGCAAATAGTAATAGAAGCCTCTGGGGCAAAGATAAAATAAAGAACATTGCCCAGCTGATGAGTAGGGTCAATGACCTGCTTTGGGAAACCAAGATCAGACATAAGAGCCAAAAAAGTGGATTCCGGCTAAAATCTCCCACGATCAGGAGATTGGGATATTTAAGTTGAAGTTCAAGCGCAAAGGCAGGAAACTCTGCACAAAAAGTGCCAGCAAAGACCGGGGGTCTGTAAACTACGCGAAAGGACAGTGTAGAAGTGGGAGAAACCGAAATACAGGCAAGAAGACACTCCATCTTCAAAGAAAGATCAGACATAATGAAAGAAGTTTAAAAAATATCCTTATGTATTAAGACAACTACACCCCCCACCCCCAGGAACAATAGAGGGGCGATCAACATGGACAAGCTCATAATTGGAAGGCAGTGCTTGAATTAGGGATGGACCTGAAGTATCGCAAAGCCAGATCTCAGTCAGGATCAGAAGATCAGGCAGAGAAATATTTAACAAATCATAACAGTCCAAAGCATGAGTCACCAATGAACGGGTATTTAATAAAAAAAACAATAGAGAACAGCAACCCTAAGAGCACACTTAGAGTGTTTGGAAAAACCAGCCGGCCATAAAGTTTCAATGGGGGCCAGAAAAAACAAATCATCACAACCCGGTCAAGTGGTCAAGTAGAGCACTCGCTTTGACATCAGTGCAGAGCCCGCTGACGCAGGATCAAATCCCGGCAGGGCCAAACTCAGCCTTTCATCCTTCCGAGGTCGTTAAATGAACACTACACACCGTGGGTAATAATAAGCAGCGCTCAGATACCTGAGGGTTCGTAGCGCAATATAAATGCGAAATTATTATTATTATTATTAACCCAGATAGCCATCAGCTTTATAGTGAGGAGTGTTACCTGTAGAATACAGCCCGAGCACAGACGGCTAGACTTTGGCGCGACGTAGGCACTTCCGGGGCAAGTACTTTTAATGTGTATGCACACATCGCACCAGCTCAGTCCCTCCCACTGAGGGAGAGAACATAAACGACAGACCACAAACCGTGCCTAATGCGGAAGCCAGGCCCCTTCCTGTCACGATAGAACGGTGGTACAATGAAAGAAAAATAAAATAAATGTTGTGATGACAACAGCAGTACTAAAAGCACACTGGTAGTCACCAGTTTGTGCTACATGTTACCTTCTCCCCGAATTCCAGGTTCCCGCCTTCAAGGGAACCTGTCATAGAGCAGCTGCTGTGCAAGAATGACTGCCGTCACCTACAAATGGTGATGTCGCTGAAACTCGCCTTCCTCCATCCTGTGAAGTGTCGTAAAGAGGCCTGCATCGTTGGATTCTGCATTTCTCTGCCGAATAGGGCTGCATCTTACAAGTGTACCCGACCTGAAGAATCCTCGAACCCGCAACTCCTGGGCACCTTTCACCAAAACAAAGGAAAGAAGATAGAGTCCAAGCGCCCGCCAGCCGATTCACAACGACATCTGGGGGAAAATAAGAGTCAGGGGGGAAGTAAGCAACAGTGGGCCTGTCCCCCCTGTCCTCCACAGAATAACATTGGGAACAAGTCCCTTTGTCACCCATCTCCCTTCCACTCACCTTTGGTCATCGAACATGGGTCGGGTATCCATCCCCTGGGTTAGCCTAGGGACTAGAAGGAAGGAGAAAACTTACATAAATTGTTGTAGAACTTTTAAATAGTTTGAAACTAATTACCACCACAACCCCATTGAATCCTTCCTACGGAGAATACTTGCTTGAAAGAAACATTGTGTTAAACCCTGCAACCTTTGGGAACAATGCCCCACTCATCTTAGGGTTTGGACTTCTATGGTTAAGATACTCTTCTTTTGATTGGTTCCCACAATTTACTGCATCTAAATTACTTAAGTAAACCTAATTGTGATTGTATATGGTATACATTACTCACCGAAACCGTATTTCTGATGCTTGTATCCGCTTAGATTCACAGGCTGTGCATAGGCCGACATCTAGTTAATGCTGCAGAGTATTAGTGTTGTTTTCGAAACTCGAAAAGGAACGTCGAATAGGGCGTGCAAGTACAGTAATACTATCCCAAGTGTGACGTCCCCTATACCCATGATCCCTAAAGCATGTAGGTCCCTCAGATTATATTTTACTGACATGAGGTAGCATGAGGAGTAGCGCGAGTACAGAAGTATCCAAGCAGATACGATAGACAAGCTCACAAGCCTCCATGCGCCTTCTCTCAGAGGGGAGGAAGGGCGGGCGCATGTGAATCTAAGCAGATACAAGCATCAGAAGAACAAGTTACTTTCTTACCTGGTAACGTTCTTTTGATGGGATGGTCCGACGATGTATTCCATATCTATGACAGGTAATCACCACAGCTGTGCTGCTTTGAAAAATTTTCGGCGCCTGCGTCCTGCATCAATGACGTCGATATGCTGTCCTCGAGGGCCTCTGTCGAGTCGACGTCACCGGATGTTATAAGTAGGACGCACGACGCCCGTAGCCTCAGTTGTAGTTTTTTCCTCAGAACGTGTGGCACCAATCTACTGCCAGTATGGCCACAGAAAGCCTTGCGGAAATGTAAGCTGCAATCGCAAAAGAAATTCTGTAGCGGGGCAGGTAGGGAGGGAGCGATATGGAATACGTCGTCGGACCATCCCATCGAAAGAACGTTACCAGGTAAGAGAGTAACTTGTTCTTGGAGGGAATTGGGTACTCCGATGTATTCCATATCTAAGACGCAGTACCAACGTATGGAGGAGGGAAAAGAATTTAGAATATAGAATGACCAATCAAATTGCATAGTAAAGGACCGCCTTGCCAAAGGCCAGATCCTGCCCATGGACAGACTCTAGGGAGTAGTGTCTAACAAAAGTATGGACCGAAGCCCAAGTGGCTGCTTCACAGATGTTACGAATAGGAACACCCCTCTGCAGGGCAGTAGAGGCAGCCATACCCCTAGTAGAATGGGCCCGTAAAGCTACAGGAGGGTCCTTACCCGCCAAGCGGTAACATTCAGAAATTGCCAAGATAATCCATCTAGACAAAGTCTGCTTAGTTTTCAGCTTGTCCCAAACGCCTTCCAGCGTAACCAATAAAGAGCTGATCGTCCACTCTGACCCTCTGACCCGGGACATGCGTGAAATGTAGAAACTTAAAGCTCTCCTAGGATCTAACCTATGGAGCCTCTCCTCGTCCTTACCAGGAAGCGGAGGAGGATAGAATGCCGGAAGAATGACCTTCTGGCTTAAATGAAATTCCGATACAACTTTCGGAAGAAAGGAAGGACGAACCCGAAGTACAACTCGGTATACCGTCATTTCATCGCTGCACTTTTCATCGCAGGGTTTTTTGCCACTCTGTCCTTATGAAACACCGTGAAGGGTGGCTTAACAGAAAGTGTCTACAACTCACTCACTCTGTGAGCGGAAGTAACCGCAACTAAAAATACAGTTTTAAGGGTTAACAGTCTCAAAGGACAGGAATTTAAAGGCTCAAATGGAGCAACCATTAGGAATTTTAGAACAAGGTTCAAATCCCAACCGGGCACCTGAAAAGATGACGGTGGAAACACATTAGTGAGCCCTTTCAGGAACTGAGAAATTAAAGGAATTTTGAAATAAGAACACTCCTCAGACGAGCGCTTAAATATGGACAGTGCCGTCAGGTGACCTTTAATGGTACCCACTTGCAGGCCCTTGTGGGCTAATGAAAGCAAAAAATACAGAACCACAGGAATGTCACATGAAAAAGGATCCACATTCTTGACCCTGCACCAGAACTTTCTCCAACGGCAACAGTACAGGGACTTTGTTGCAGGCTGTCTGGCTGAAAGAAAACACCTCCATCACTTCTTCTGGGAGGTCCCAATCCTTATACCTCAACCTTTCAGAAGCCAAGCGTGAAGGTTGAGGGATCTGACCTCTGGATGGAGAACTTGACACCCCTCCCGTGAGAGCAGATCGTCTCGGTAGGGAAGACGGCGTGGAGGGCAGATGGACAAGTCGAGAAGGTCCGGGTACCACGTTCTCCGGGCCCATGCCGGAGCAATGAGGATAATACGGGAACCGAACCTCCGTAACTTCCGCAGCACTTGCGGGATGACGGGGACTGGAGGAAACACGTACAGCACTGAGAAGGACCACTCCACCACGAACGCATCCCCTAAGGCTCCTTTTGGAGGAAATTACTGTGAGCAGAACCTTTTGCACTTCTGGTTGACACTGGAGACGAAGAGATCCACTTGTGGGGTCCCCCAAAGGGCGAAGATCTCCAGGAGAATCTCCTGAGCCAGCTCCCACTCATGAGAGATCACGCTCTGCCTGCTCAGAGCGTCTGCCATCTCGTTTTCGTCTCCGGCCAGATGAACTGCCGAGATCGAAATTTCCTGCTGGATGGCCCAGAACCAGAGCTGCATCGCCTCCTTGCACAGAGGAAGTGACCCTGCCCCCCCTTTTAGTTGAGGTAGTGCATGGCCACTGCGTTGTCCGTCAGAATCAGGACATCCTTTCCTCGCACAGTCAGCAGAAAAGCCTTCAGGGCAAGCCCGACGGCCCTCAGCTCCAACAGATTGATATGGAGTCTGGACTCTGACGGAGACCAACGACCGCCGACTGTCAACTCGTTGGAATGAGCTCCCCATCCCTTGAGGGATGCATCCGTCACGATCGTCACCTCCGGCCAGGGTAGCCAAAATGGAGCCCCCATCATGAGATTGCCTTTGACGGCCCACCACAGAAGGTCCTGGGCGACCGAGGGCGGCACCTGAACGGGGTCCGACATCCTGCCGGAAGACTGTGACCACTGCATCTTGAGAACCCATTGCAGAGATCTCATCCGCAACCTGGCCTCTGGCACCAGAAGAATGCAGGATGTCATGAGGCCGAGCAACCTCAAGAAATCGAACGCCAGGAGACTCTGGGCATGTTGAAACTTGTGCACCATCTGCTGAATGTGATGAGCCCTCACCTGGGGAGGGAAAAACTGCCCCAGGGATGTGTCGAGCACTGCTCTGATGTACTGGAGCTGCTGAGTTGGCGTCAAGTCGGACTTCTTTAAGTTGAGGGAGAAGCCCAGCTTATGAAGCGAGTGGCAGGTGACTGACAGATGATACAGGACTTGCTCGGGAGAGCGCACCCTGATCAACCAATCGTCCAGGTAGGGGTAGACGTGAATCCCCCCTTTCCCGAGATACGCTGCCACCACCAACATGAGTTTGGTGAAAACCCTTGGGACGGAGGTCAATCCTAACGGCAGGACCCAAAACTGAAAGTGCGAATCGCCAACCGCGAACCTCAGGTACTTCTTGTGCTTGGGATGGATCGGCACATGAAAGTAAGCGTCCCTGAGGTCGTGAGACACCAACCAGTCCTGAAGTTGAAGGGCATGGAGAACTTGAGAGAGAGTAACCATCTTGAACTTGTCCTTCCTGAGGAGTTTTTTCAAACCACGCAAGTCCATGATGGGTCTCAAACCTCAGTCTTTCTTCGAAATCAAAAATAAGGGGAATACCATCCTCTCTGCTACAGGCACCAGTTCTATGGTACCTTTCTCCAGCAGGACTTAGATTTCCTGCGCAAGGAGTGGATCCAGACTCTTCAAAGAGAGATTCCCTGATGGATTGTCGTGAGGCGGATTGTCGTGAAGCCTCTGCCGGAAAGGAAGACAGTAGCCGTGGGCTATGATCTCCAAAACCCACACATCTGAAGTAATGGCAAGCCATTCTACAAGATGCTGCGCCAGCCTTCCCCCCCCAACCAGCAAACCATGGGACATGGCCTCATGACTGAGCTGAAGCGGCTGCGGCATTGCCTGAGGGCAAAGAGGCAACTGCCCGAGCGGCCTTGGCACCACGAGTACCTTGTTTACCACCTTTGGTACTCCTACGGTGGCCCCTTTTGACTTGCAGTTCCTCTCGATCTATCAAAGTATGAGTAATACCGAAAGGAACCTCCCCTCCATTGCTGTCCCCTAGGACGAAAAGGCGGAGGTTGGCGAACTGCAGCGCTCAACGACTTCGCTGCAGCTTTGGAGGTCTGCAACCTCTCAAGGCTCTCGTCAGCCTTGCTGCCAAAAAGATATTCACCATCAAAAGGCATGTTGAGAAGCCAGGCTTGTACATCAGGAGCAAATCCTGACTTCCGCAACCATGCAAATCTGCGCATTACGGTGCTCGCCGCCATGTCCAGACCCGACCGAACGGATTCACACATGGCATCCTTGCCATCCTGAACAAGAGCAAGAAAACCATCCCGTTCTTCCCCTTCGGGAATATGTTCAGCCGCCAATGAGACAATTCCACAGAGTATGAGTGAAACGTGCTAAGGCACACACGGAGTTGGCTGCCTGTAACGCCATACCACCTGAAGAAAACACTTTCTTCGCCCAGCCATCAAAGCGTTTGTCGTCCGTATCAGGAGGGATGGTAGGGTACGACGCCTGTTTTGCAGGGGCCGTAGCCACCTGCACCACCAAACTCTCCGGAGTGGGCTGCGTAGTGAAGTAGCTGGGGTCGCTACTGGCTGGACGGTATTTCTTCGGCAAAGACTTGCTCACTGCCGGTAGACTCTCCGGAGCAGTCCAAGCCGCTGCCACCCTTCTTTGCAAGGCCATATGGAATGGCAGTACCGGGTAAGCTGGTGGACCTTGGTCAAGGATATCCGTCAGGTCATCCTGCAGAAAATCCACTGGGGGCGCAGACCACCCCAAGTATTCCATCACCCTCAACATAAGGCGCCGGTACGAGGTCTCGGCGTGCGTGCCAGGCTCAGGCCTACCGAACTCAACCTCAGGAGAGGCGTCGTGCAAAGACTGACGCAGGTCTTCCAGCTGGCTATGACCAGACACGAGTTTGTCAGGAACCTCATCAGGAACTATACCTTCATCAGACCCTTCATCCACTTCAGAGATGTAATCCAGAGGCTGGAACAAATTCCTGGATGAGGGCACAGAAAAAGGCTCAAATACAGGCCTTACTGACTTCTGCAGGGCCTTTCTCAGAGTTACCACCGGTCTCCGGGGCACCTCTGACAAAGCCTCCTGAAAAGGCGTTGAGGGCGTCGACAGAATCGGCATAGACGTCGAGCGTGGTGCCGAAGGCATCGACACAGGCCTCGAGGGTGGAGCCCCGAGCGTGTCCTTCGACAGCCTGGGCGCCGATGGCGTCGACTGCTTCCCCTGAGGCGGAGCCTCCAGAGAGTCCTTCGACGGCCTCGGCGCCGAAGGCGTCAATGTCTTCTTCGAAGACCTCACAGGCTCGGACGGTCTCAAGGGCGTCGAGGACAGGGACCTGGAGCAGGCATGGCTAGAGCGATCCACCTTGTCCGACCGGGACCTCGAAGGTGCCTGGTGATCGCGACGACCGCTCGAGCCCAAAGGCATACGAACAGCGTCTCTAGCACGTTCCCTGCCAGCGTCTTTCGACAGCGCAGACGGAACGGAGCTCTGCGACTGAAAAATCGCTACCATATCCTTACGAAATGAATCGTGGACAAGCAACCCGTTGACGGGCGGAGTTCTCGGACAAGGACGGGGAAGTCGACCGGTGATGGCGCTTCCATGAGTGCCTCGAAGAGGCAGAGGCAGGACCCACTCTGGGACCAAGACCCCCTGGCCTTATGCCGACGATGCGGAGAGTCGCCCCTCGAATCGTCAGTCGAAAGCCCAGTGGATTTCGACTTCTGGGCTTGGCCACCTTACCGACAGAAAGCTGCTTCTTACGCGCCCGCAAGTCCTTCAGTGTTAACGACCGGCACTCGTCACAATCGTCCGTGGCGTGTTCCTCACTGAGGCACCAGAGGCAGGCGTTGTGCGGGTCCGTCAGCGACATCTTGGAACCGCAGTCCCGACACTTCTTGAAACCCGGCCGCGGGGTAGAAGACAAAGACATCATGGAAATCTTCACAAACTAACAGTTTCGAAGAACCGAAACAATAGAACTCAGAAGAACAGAGGCTTGCTAAGATCTCCGAAGCGAACACGTTTGTGGAAAAAACAGAACTGAGGCTACGGGCGGTGTGCGTCCTACTTATAACATCCGGTGACGTCGGCTCGACAGAGGCCCTCGAGAACAGCGTAGCGACGTCATCGACGCAGGACACAGATGCCGAAAATTTTCCAAAGCAGCACAGCTGTGGTGATTACCCATCATAGATATGGAATACGTCTGAGGACCCAATCCCCTCGAATTACAATTACGGTGAGTTATGTATACCTTCTGATGTTTGAGAATCTGCATAGATCACATGCTGTGTATAGAGTAGCAAGCAGTGTTAGAAGGAGGTGGGATGTGAGAAGGGTCATGAGCAGACAAATGTCTTAGAACCGCTTGTCCAACTTGTGTATCTGTCTTGGAATGAGTGTCAATGCAGTAGTGCTGAGTGAAGGTGTGAACCAAGCTCCATGTAGCTGCCTTGCAAATACTGTCCAGCAGGATTTTTGCGAGGAACGCCAGAGTTGCTCCTGTGCCTCTTGTAGAGTGAGCTCTGGGAGTAAAAGGTAGAGTTTTATCTGACAGGGAATAGCACAGATGGATACAACGGACTATCCACCTGGAAATAGCAATTTTAGAAATGTGGTCACCCTCTCTGCCTGGTGCTATGGGGACAAACAATTGATCAGTTTTCCTTAGCGGTCTGGTCTTGTCCACATAGTAGAGGATCACTCTCCTTACATCTAGTGTGTGGAGTTTTATCTCAGCCGAGCTCTTGGGTTCTTGGAAGAAAGCCAGCAGCTCTATATACTGGTTTACATGAAACTTGGAAATGAATTTAGGTGAGAACCTAGGGCGAGTACGTAAAACCAGCTTATCCTTATGTACTGTAAAGAAAGGATCCTGCAATGACAAAGCTTGAAGTTCACTCACTCTTTTTATGGAAGTAACAACCACTAACAAGGCAGTCTTATAAGTCAGGTGTTTAAGACTAGACTTGTGCATACGCTCAAAGGGGGGACCCATGAGCTTAGCAAGTACCACATTGAGATCCCAACCTGGTAGCAGGTTTGAAACTGGGGGGTGAAGTCTTTTTACCCCTTCCATGAATGCCTTGATAACAGGTATTTTCCACCACGAGAGTTTGCTCTGTGAAGTGGTGTAAGCTGACAAAGCCGCCAGATAGACTTTTAGGGAGTTAAATACTAACCCTGAGTCTAACAAATTGAGCATATAGGTTAGAATCTGAGATGGAGTACATTCTAAGGGATTAATAAGTTTAGACTGGCACCAGACAAAGCGCTTCCATTTGTGAAAGTAGCAGTGCCTAGTGTTGGGCTTTCTAGCTTCTTTTAAGATGTCCATGCATCTTTGTGGAAGGTTGTGGTGGCCGAACTCTATGAATTCAGGAGCCATGCAGCCAAGTTCATCGAGTGCGGCTGCGGGTGCACTGTTAGTCCCTCGTGCTGGGAGAGTAGGTTGTACCGGCACAGAATTTCATGGGGTTGCACACCGCCATTTTGCGCAGGTGTGGATACCATGGCTGTCTCACCCACATAGGCGCAACTACAATGAGCGTCATCGGTTCCTTGTGGATCTTGTTCACCACCTTCCTCATAAGAGGGGTGGTGGAAAAGCATAGGCAAATATCCCTGACCAGTTCATCCATAGGGTGTTCACCTTGGAGTCTGGCTGGGGGAACCTGGACGCGAAGTCTGGGCATTGACTATTTTCGCTTGTGGCGAATAGGTCCATTGTGGGGAAACACCATGGAGAGAAGAGGTGTTCTACGACGTCTTTGTCTAGTCGCCATTCGTGTTCCTCTGGAAGGGGATTACTGCTCAGAGTCTGCTAGCGAGTTGAGTTCCCCCGGAACATGTTGGGATGACAGGTAAATCTTCAGTTTGAGTGCCCATTTCCAAATGTGTTGGGCAAGCCTGGACAGATTTTGAGAACGAGTGCCCCCCCTGTTTATGTAAAACATCGCAGTTGTGCTGTCTGTAAGGACCTGCACTGACTGGTTCGATAAGAGGGGTTCGAATGGCCGAAGCACTCAGAATGCTGCTAGAAGTTCCAGCAGATTGATGTGGTTCTGAGCAAACCTGTGAGACCAGAGACCCTGAGCTGTGTGGTGAAGGTAGTGAGCTCCCCACCCTGTTAAGGAGGCATCTGTTGTGACGATGGCCTGAACCCCTGGGTCGTAGAAGGGTTTCCCTTTCGTTAGATTCTCTCTCGTCCACAAGCGAAGATTCTGTACTAGTGTTGGCGAAATGACCACTAGATCGTCCCACTGACCACTTGCCTTAGACCACTGTTTCGCCAACCACTCCTGCATGGGTCGCATGCCCAGGTGCGCTTGGGGAACCAGGTAAATGCAAGACGCCATCATGCTAGCAAACTCATTGCTTTGCGCACCCTTATTTAGCGACCGGCCTGATAGAGGAATTTGCAGCAACACATTTTGAATTCTTTCCTCGGACGGAAAGGCCAGCCCCTCTTGAGTATTTAGGACAGCTCCTAGGAACAGTTTCGAGGTGCTTCGCACCAGGCTTGACTTTTTCCCGTTGATGGAGAAGCCCAATTGAAAGAGGAGGTTAATGGTTCTTTGGATGTTTTGTCTGCAAATTAGGGGGGACTCCCCTGTAATGAGCCAGTCGTCCAGGTAAGGGTACACTGGGATTGCCTCCCTGCGCAGGTGCACTGCCACCACCGCCAGTACCTTGGTGAATACCCTTGGAGCCGAGGCTATTCCGAAGGGTAGCAACTTGAATTAGTAGTGCTGGTTCGCTATCTTGAAACGCAAGAATCTTCTGTGCGCTGGGAACATAGAAATATGAAAACAGGCATCTTTCATATCTAGTGTTGCCATGCAATCCCCCCTTTTTAGTAGGGGGGGGATTACCTCCTCTAGCTTAATCATGCAGAATTTTTGTGGCTTGACATACTTGTTTGCAGGGCGCAAATCTAATACTGGGCGCATTGTGAGATCTTTCTTTGGCACAAAGAAGTAGGTTGAATAAATAGCCCTGTTTACCTGGTTTGCCGGGACAACCTCTATGGCATCCTTTAACAGCAGAGTGGCAATCTCCTCGAGGAGGATCCGCTGGTGTTCCCGAGAATGTACTCTTTGCCGTGGAGGGTGGTCGTGGGGGCGCTTGAGTAATTTGATGCAGTATCCGCCAGATACTGTGGACAGCACCCATCTGTCTGAGGTGATTCCCTCCCATGCGTGGGTGAAGTTGGTAATGCGCCCCCTTACTGGGGAAGCATGGGAGGGGACCTGAAGCGCAAGTCACTGTTTGGAAGGTGGCGTACCACCTCTAGCGGGGCTGCCACTTCCCCGCCCACGACACCTGCGCTGGCCTCTCAGGCAGGCCTGGGAAGACTGCAATTGGTTATTCCCACACGATGAGCTCTGATTCTGGCTATAGCTAGACCCTCTTTGTGAATTCTGGCCTCGAAAGCAGGAAAAATGACTGCTTCCCCTCTGTCCAGAGGGTTTGTTAGTGAGTTGACCAAGGGATTTTTAAGTGTCATACTCATCTTTCACCGTTTTGAGGGCATCCTCAACAGATTTGCCAAATAATACGTTAGGCTCGACCGGCATGTCTATCAGTGTTGCCTGTGTTTCAGGCTTAAATCCGGATTGTCTCAGCCATGCATGCCTTTTAATGATCGTACCCTTAGCGATTATTCTACCAGCATTATCAGCCGCGTCGAAGTTAGTCTTAAGGAGGCAGCCAGACACTGCCCTCCCCTCGGCTGCCACTTGTGCTAACTGAGTCTTTAAAGGTTCTGGTGCAGAGGAGAGTAAAGCAGAAACTTCCTCCCACTTGTGGCATTTATAACTCGCCAAGAGGGTGGCACTGTTGGCTATCCTAGCTTGATAAACCGCAGAGGAGGCGACTTTCCTACCTAGGCCATAAATCCTCTTGCTTTCTTTATCCGGGGGAGCATCTGAGAAAGCAAGTGGGGTGCCCGCTCTCTTCCTAGTGGTGACAAATAGGGAATATGGTTTTAGTTGTCCTCTGATATATAACGGGTCAGAGGGAGCGGCACAAAATAACTTCTCAACACGCGGATTTACTGCAGGTGTGAGGTTAGGGGTTTGTAGAGATAACCGAATCCTGCACTGAATTGATTTTAGTAGCGGGATTGACTGAGTTACTGCCTTCTTGTCCCCCAGGATTTGCTCTGCAAAATCCTTGTCTTCTTGAACTTCCTCAAGGAGGAGTTGGTTATCGACTGACTGGAGAATCATTTACAGGAGGGTACTTAAGCATTGGGGAGTCTAAGGTGTAAGCGTCAGCCTCATCTTCAGCCTCCTGTTCCTCATCATCCCAGTAATAAGGGTCTGCATCCTGGTCCTCATCGAATTGAGGGTCAGGGTCTTCATGGTAAGAAACCGGGTCATAAGGCCCCACAACAAAGGGGTCCATGACTAAGACTTGAAAGGGGGTCTCAGTGCGAGACCTCTTAGGTGGGGGTTGAGGACACACAGGTGTGGCTTTGGAACGAGATGGTGCTGAGGTGGGAGGGGTGTTCCTATAACTTTGAAAATAATGTGGATCTTTTTCATAAAAGGCGAATATAAAGGTCATCCTCTTCATTACTCATTTTCAGAGCTCCATTCCTTGGAGCTTGGTATAGTAATAGCTTGAGGGGTGAGGCCCATGTCCACATCTGTGGGAGGTGTTGTCATGATGCCTACCCCCGGGCATCCGGATCAAGCCCATCACCCCCGGGAGCAGGCATCCAGGTATTTAATAAAAACCCAACAGCCCCTGCTGGGGGCTGTCTGGGTTCAGTCCTGGCGCCATAGGCGCCATGCTCATAGACTTTACTTCCCTCATGCAGACCATGCTGCAAATGAATCCAAGCCAACGTGAGGCCTGGATGGGACTATTTTTCTACAGGGACTATTTTTTACTCAGGTGTGGTTCTAGGGACTTCTTACCTGGAACTACTTTAGAGGCTATTTAAACCACGCCCGAACAGCAGCACATGCTTCGTGTTATTCTGCATCCAGCAGCGTAACGCTCACCGTGCCTGCAGTCAGCATCCAGTCTTCAGCCACACCCGTCTCGAATCCAGAGCTCCTAGCAATAGAAGAAAGAAGAAGGAAAGGTTAGAAAACAGATATTATTTCAATCCTTACCTGAATTCCGGATCCATCACGTCTTCGAACTTGAAAAGGACATTATTCTACACGCGTCGCATCGCCAGCTGCAGCGCCGCGCCCTACTCACCAGTCCTCACAGCATTTTTCGATCCGGCGCAGCCTCCATCATTTTCTCTGCCGAATTCCACCATCTAGGGGACAAAAGAAACATAAGGTGAGCCAAGAGAGCCAACAAATACAACCTCTCCACCATAGACTTACCCGATTAACAACCGGAGGCATTATTCTGTAACAAACCGCAACTTCTTACGCCGCACCTGTAAGGAGAGAGAAACCAGCAATTTAAACACACACATCTTTTGCCAGACAGTGTTGGGTAATACAGACTCTTACCTCAAACCATCAGCTGCCACAAGACAATCTTCCCTTGGACCCAGCTGCAACACAAGAAAGGAATGTACAAGAGTGAACATCGGACATATTGAACTCTTTGAACTTTATACTTACGAGTTCTCGTCTGGAACCTCAGAGCCAATATTCATCCGGAACTCTTCCAATGCCCTCAAACCAGTGAAGTAACTGGTATCTACGCGCCCCTGCATTCCACGCAGGATGGAGAGCTCATCATTTACAAACATAAGGTGAGCTTTCAGAAAGTGAACATCGGTGGTGATTAGTGGGGAGAACAGTGGGGTGCCATTACTAAAATCCACGGGTGGCTGAATGCCTTTCTCCACTTGCAGGAGAATATTTCTACGGGTCAAGCAGACGAGATTAGGCGGTCCAGTCCAGTCTGTCATCTCTGCACTACGCTTCACGTTGGAGGAGGTCGCAGCTGTCCGGGTCCGATCGACGCCCCTGTGGGAGCCAGGTGAGCGTACCAGAACACGAAGCCTATCTACAAATTCCCACCCGGGCGTTATGGAAACCTCCGAAACAGACCAACTAGCCCAATTATTAGGGGAACTTAGGGCGAAAGTGCACTCTGCGCGCCAAGAGACTAATGCCCTCAGGAGAGAACTGATTGTGTCAAAGGAACGCACAGATGATCTTGCTAGACAACTGCTGCAAAATCAAGCTGGGCAAACACCCCTACCTGGACTCGGGGGAAACCCAGCTCCTGTTTCATCGAGCAATCCTGTGCAAGTAATCCTACCAGGGGCTATTCCTTTAGCTCCACCCGAACGCTTTGCTGGGGACCCAAAAAGGTTTGCAGTGTTTATGAATCAATGCCGCTTGCACTTTTTATGCAGACCTGGAGCTTTTCCAAATGACCAAGCCAAAGTAGCCTTTGTACTATCATATCTTAGTGGCAGCGCAGCTGACTGGTCAATTCCACTAGTCAACCAGGATGATCCTCTTCTTCAGGATTTTCAGGGTTTTCCGGGTTTTCAAAGAAGCAAGAAAGACTATTCGCCAGACATTCACAGGGACAGGCCCTGGATAACGAACTTTTATCCCTTCGACAGGGTAATCAGGATCTGCTACCCTATATCGCAACCTTTAATAGGTTGGTGGTGGAAACCGGATGGCCTGAGGAGAAACAAATTACATTATTTCATCGTGGGCTTCGGGGAGAACTCAAAGATGTTTTGGCTCAAGTTGTGAACCCACCTCAGGATTGCGCAGAATATATAGACTTAGTGGTCCAGTTAGACCACCGACTTCAGAATAGAAAGGCTGAGCGAGCTAAGTTCGAGAGTCGGGTATGGGTTAAACCCAATGTCAACCCCAAAGGAACAGATGCATCAGAACCTATGCAGATCGGGGGGGTTAAAGGACCCTTAACTCAAAAGGAAAGAGAAAAGAGACGGCAGATGCAATTGTGTCTGTACTGTGGAACCGCAGGACATTTTCTACGGGATTGCCCTATAAAACCACCCAAGAAAGTAGTAGGAGTTGCTGACAAAAGTCAAATAGAGCCCGATTTGGGAAACGACCACGCCCAACAAGCATAGAGGTCCGCTTGCCGAGCTTAAAGAAGGACACTCGGACCTCCCACCTAATTATACCAATGGTCCTAATTGATCCAAGGCAGCCATCACGTATGCACGCAGTAAGGGCATAAATTGATAGCGGTGCCGTAGGAAACTACATGGACCACAAGTTGGCCTCAAGGATGAATCTACCCCTTTGCAAAAAGACCGCTTCGGATGTCATCACCACAGTCGATGGAACTGAAATTGCCTCTGGGCCTGTAACTCATTCCACTACTGAACTGACACTGTTGGGTCAAGATGGGCATCGAGAAACTATTGTGTGATTTAATCAAGGCCCCGCAATTCCAAATAATTCTGGGAATGCCATGGTTGGAAACACATAATCCTTGTGTTGATTGGCGAGAGAAGAGAGTGACCTTCCCAGATTGTGCACACACCTGTTATCTGGAAAAAACCTTGAACAAAAGCCTGGCCACCGTTACTAATCCAGTTGTGCAGTTACCTCAGGAATATCAAGATTTTCAGGATGTTTTTCAAAAAGAACAGGCAAATACCTTACCACCTCACAGATCATACGATTGTCAAAATGACCTAGTACCCGGTGCACAACCTCCATGCAGTAGAATCTACGCCGTTACGGAACCCGAAAATCTTCACCTACGACAATATCTGGACCAATACCTTGCTAATGGCTTCATTCGTCCATTCAAATCTCCTGCATCCTCAGCTCTATTCTTCGTGCCTAAAAAGGAAGGTGACCTTAGAACGTGCATAGACTACCGCGCATTAAATCAGATTACAGTAAAAAAACGATACCCATTGCCTCTGATCCCCGAATTACTAGACCAAGTAAAGGATGCTTGCATCTACACTAAGTTAGACCTCCGAGGGGCATATCATCTGGTACGTGTAAAGAAAGGTGATGAATGGAAGACTGCCTTTCGCACCAAGTACGGGTTATTCGAATGCCAGGTGATGCCCTTCGGGTTGTGCAATGCACCAGCAGCCTTCCAGTATTTTATGAATGATGTCCTTCGTGAACTCATTGACGTCTGTGTTGTCGTATACATAGACGATATTCTAGTGAACTCCTCCTCAGAATCAGACCATGTGAAGCACGTTCATGCAGTCCTAGAGAAACTACGCCAGCACAAATTATATGCAAAATTGGAGAAATGTGTTTTTCATTCTACAGAAGTTGAATTCCTGGGATTTATCCTGACTCCAAAAGGAGTTCGAATGGACTCTCGAAAGGTGGACGCAATCCTCAAGTGGCCATCATCCAGTTCTGTTAAAGGGGTACAAAGCATGCTTGGATTTGCTAATTTCTATCGCAGATTTATTCCCGAATTCTCACATATTGTACACCCCATCACAGCACTTTTGCAAAAAAACAAATGTTTTTTGTGGACTGAAGAGGCTGAAAGAGCCTTCCAAGAGCTAAAATCGAAATTCACATCTGCACCCGTCTTAAAGCATCCACGCCCTGAGCTTCCATACATAGTTGAAACCGATGCATCCAGTTTAGCCATGGGAGCTGTCCTGTCCCAGAAGGATCCCGAAACCGGTCAACTTCATCCAGTAGGATTCTGGTCAAGAAGGTTCTCAGCACCCGAATTAAACTATGCGGTTACTGATAAGGAGTTATTAGCCATCAAGTCCGCCTTCAAGCTTGGCGGCATTATCTTCTCGGTGCCAGGCATAACATCACTGTAATCACAGATCACAGGAATCTGCAGTATTTGAAAACAGCCAAGGCCCAATCATCGCGTCAACTTCGGTGGGCATTATTCTTTGCCGAATTCGATTTCGTGATCACTTATAGACCAGGTTGTAAAAACGGCAAGGCAGATGCCCTATCCCGAGTAGGGATGGGAGAAGTATATTCGAACCCGGAACCGGTGCCTGTAATTTCAGAACAAAGAATTCTTGGCATAACTACCCTACAGACTCTAGAAGACATTCATTTAAAAATCCAACAACTTTTCGATCCAGCAGCCCTGCGGGACTGGGTAAAGAAAGGCCAAGATTATTCAGTCATCAATGACCTGCCTTACTATCAAGGACGTCTATTTCTACCACACAAGGAACTACAAGAACTAGTCATCTCCAATTATCATGACACCCTTATGGAAGGACACCCAGGTATCGCAAAAACTGAAGCTAAAATTAAAAGACAATTCTGGTGGCCCACCTGGCGAAAGGACGTAAAGTCATTTGTGATGTCTTGTGGTATCTGCGCCCAAAACAGAAGTCAGAAGAAAAAACCAACTGGCCTTTTACAACCTTTGGATATTCCACCTACACCATGGCATACCTTGTCTTTAGACTTCATTACAGATCTACCTCCGTGTAATGGATTTAACACCATTCTAGTTAGTGTGGATCTTTTTTTCCAAAATGGCCCACTTTATTCCTTTAAAAGGATTACCTTCCGCTTCGATTTTGGCCAAGGAATTTCTCAAAAACATTGTTCGAATCCATGGATTTCCTTCCGTATTGGTCTCTGACCGAGGTAGTCAATTCATTTCGCAATTTTGGAAGAAATGCTGTCAATTGGCGCAAATCGACGTAAGGCTATCAACCAGTCACCACCCCCAAACTGATGGTCAGACAGAGAGGACCAACCAGACTCTTGAACGATACCTACGATGTATGCGACACCAAACCGAAAGCAATTGGAAAGATATTTTATGGATTTCCGAATATCCATACAATAACTCCGTACATTCAGGAACCGGACAAAGCCCCTTTTATACCATATATGGACATCATCCTCGAACCTCAGAACTCGATTCGCCTCAACACTTAGAAATGCCTGTAGTGACTCATCTGCACTCTACTATTACACAAGCCTTTAAGGAAGCAATAGAACACTTGAAACAAGCAAAG
Source organism: Ambystoma mexicanum (assembly GCF_040938575.1). Lineage (NCBI taxonomy): Eukaryota > Metazoa > Chordata > Amphibia > Caudata > Ambystomatidae > Ambystoma > Ambystoma mexicanum. Next base: position 877,065,344 of record NC_090936.1, read on the forward strand.
GAGAAATACAAGAAAAATGCTGATCGACATAGAAGTGAAACTCCACAATACCAGATTGGAGATCAAGTTTGGCTAGCTAAAAAACACGTACCTCTAAAGGGAACTCAAACTTTCAATCCTAGATATCTGGGACCTTACACCATTAAGGCCATTATCAACCCGGTGGCCGTCAAATTGGAATTACCCTCTAATTTGCGGATTCATCCTGTCTTTCATGTTTCACTTCTAAAACCAGTTCAACCTGGGACAAGATTAACCTAACCACCTGACCCCATCCTAATAGATGGAGAACCTGAATTCGAGGTAAAGAATATCCTGGACTCTAAGATGGTTAAATCAAGACTTTTTTATTTAAATCGACTGGAAGGGTTACGGACCACAAGTAAGGTCATGGGAACCTAGTGACCACGTTGATGCACCTCGGTTGGTGAAGAAATTCCATCGCAACTTTAGGAGGGGCCTTGGGGGGCGGGTGGGGGGGGGACAAGTGCTGTCATGATGCCTACCCCCGGGCATCCGGATCAAGCCCATCACCCCCGGGAGCAGGCATCCAGGTATTTAATAAAACCCCAGCAGCCCCGGCTGGGGGCTATCTGGGTTTAGTCCTGGCGCCTTAGGCGCCTGGCTCATAATATAAATCAGTCCTGGCGCCATAGGCGCCAGACTCATAGACTTTACTTACCTCATGCAGACCATGCTGCAAATGAATCCAAGCCAACGTGAGGCCTGGATGGGACTATTTTTCTACAGGGGCTATTTTTTACTCGGGTGTGGTTCTAGGGACTTCTTACCTGAACTACTTTAGAGGCTATTTAAACCACGCCCGAACAGCAGCACATGCTTCGTGTTATTCTGCATCCAGCAGCGTAACGCTCACCGTGCCTGCAGTCAGCATCCAGTCTTCAGCCACGCCCGTCTCGAATCCAGAGCTCCTAGCAATAGAAGAAAGAAGAAGGAAAGGTTAGAAAACAGATATTATTTCAATCCTTACCTGAATTCCGGATCCATCACGTCTTCGAACTTGAAAAGGACATTATTCTACACGCGTCGCATCGCCAGCTGCAGCGCCGCGCCATACTCGCCAGTCCTCACAGCATTTTTCGATCCGGCGCAGCCTCCATCATTTTCTCCGCCGAATTCCACCATCTAGGGGACAAAAGAAACATAAGGTGAGCTGAGAGAGCCAACAAATACAACCTCTCCACCATAGATGAACAACCTCCCCGTGTGAGCTCTGTCCTTGCAGGTCCGTAATGTGAATTGAGCCCCTACATTGCGCCCCCCCTTCGGATGCACAGTGGTGGATCGGACGTGTGAAGACCCCCCCCCACCAACACACAAAAAACGTGACGAAAATCGGACAGTGTAAGCAGGAGAAATCTACTGCCGAAGTTTCCTGCCTGCGACGAGAAAGAGCCCAGGGAGCGCGGAGCCTATGCAGCTTCATCCCGAGGAGCCAAGGACGACCTTCCCGTGCACAAAGCTTTCTGAGGGACCGTGCGACATCCTGCCCCCCCCACGCCCGCCCCCCTGGGCCACTGGACTGCAGCCCTTGACGTGAATCAGCCACGAGGCGGAGGGTTTAGCGGCGTCTGCCTTGAGACCCTCCGTCGAGGAGCCCTTCCCGCGGGCCTCGCCAGGGCCCCCAACAGGCCTCTCCAGCACGTAAGGTGGGTCCCGAGCCCCTGAATGCCCCGCATCCACGACACAATCCGCATCCAGAGCTGTGCGACACGGACACCTAGGTGCCGAAGAGCGTGTGAAAGGTGGCCGCCTGCGGAGCGCGTGGCAGCGGCCCCCGCACTATAGCACGCGCTGCCCGCCGGTACAGTGCAGTAGAAGCAGCGCTGAACACCCGGACTACTGGCGTGCAAGACCTCCCCTAATAAAGACATGGTGCATGAGCTTGGGAGTGAAGAACAGCCTGGACCCCGCACAAGGTAATGAGAGCACTACACGGCCCTTTCCCAATGAAACTGCCTACGCAGTACTGTCAAAGCAACACAGCTCGCCATACTAACCCTGCGACTCATGCATGAAGCTGGTTATTTGGGAAAAGAGTAGGATCTCAATCCTAGGACTGCCAAAGCCCCCTTACTAGGAGGAACCAAGTAAACATTGCTCCAACACGAAGGCAGAAAGAGGTGTACCCCAAAAGACTACACATCGGTACGACGCAAGGCCACCCCGGGCCTCCCAAAGATACCCCAGAGCATCGTAGCCCACCACAACCCAGCAGTCAAATAATTCCCATCGCCTGTGTACCTTAGGCCTACGGTCAATCACAATATCCCACAAGTACCACAAACCAGACTACGGCGAATTTTAAGCAGACTGAACAGGACTTGGACCCTGTGGACCCCCTCCCCCCACGAGAGGCATCTCCAGGTGAACCCCTCGGAGGACAAGCCCCCCCGGCACTGCAGACCGCCTATTGAATCCCCCACCAGAATCACACCGAATCGCATAATGATTTGAACACTTGGGTCTGCCTTGTTATCACCGACTTACGCAGCCCCAAAGAGGTTAAGGCCCCCAATCCAGGGTCGTGTGCCTCTTCTAACCCAGGAACCATTCTATGAACGTAAAAAGCAGGCTAGCTAGATACGCCGACGCCCCATCCTCCCCGGCCCGCGAACGCAAAGCCACCATGTCAACGGATACCGTTGAAGCGGGGGAAGCCGCTACTAAGGGGGACATTGCCGCATTGTTAAGCGAGATAAAAAACATGGGTGGCATTCTAGGTGGAAAAATTGACAGGATCACCCAGAGAATGGACAACATTGAAGAGAGACTGGAGGATGTCGAGAACAATCAGGCCTCGATTGATACCCTTGAAACCCAAATGGACATAAGGATACGAAACCTTGAAAAAAGGGAGGAGGAGATACGCCTGAAAATGGACGATTTAGAAAACAGAGAAAGAAGGAATAACTTACATTTTTTTGGAATTCCAGAACATGAGGGTGAAACCGAAGAGGACCTCAAAAGCATGATACATAACGTCATTAAAATTTCAACGGCAGATGAAGAAATCGACAAACTCAAAACTAAACGAATACACAGAGCAGGTGGACCCCCCTGGCAGCCCGCGCTCGGTCCTTGCCAAATTCCATCGATACCAAGACAGAACTAGGATCCTTGAGAAGGCCAGATCTGGAGGCCCACTCACAATGGGAGGTGCCCAAATTACTATATTTCAGGACCTATCCTCACTGACACTGGCGCTAAGACGCCTCTGCTGCCCCTTGACGAAATGGCTCAAAGAACAGGGCACACAATATAGGTGGGGATACTCCTTCTCATTCACCTTTGAGCACGGAAGCAGGAAAATAACCCTTCGATCCGAGGAGGAGATCAAAGACTGCATTGCGGACATTCTCAGAACAGGCCCAAGAGACGGCGAAGGGGGTGAAAGCGAGCGGGCTGGAATACAATGGGAGCTCCAGGGCCCTAGGAGAAAGATTAAAAGGATTGTGAAAATATATGCGCCCTAACAATATGCCCAAAAGCGGAAAATGAAGGAGTCTCACGAATCTTACGAACCAACGCATCGAAATCCACAGCTGAAATACCCGAAACAGACCCCCACTGGGACTGAGTGCCAGGAACGCCGTTGACATGGGGGCAGCCGGCCGCAGAGCTCCCCCCTGAAGTAAGGGGGGAAACGAACTTCCGAAGAAAGGGCCGGAGAATGCACGTAATGGTACACCTTTGTATGTTTTTTTATTGTTATTTTTGAAATATATGATGTTGGGGGGGACGGGAAAGGGGCTCAATTTTATGTTGAGATGGTATACTTGATTGGGACCATGAGGCAACGGTCCCCACTGGTGTTCCGACACTGGACTGAACACTTTCATCAAGTCCGAGCCGGATGCCGTCAAAGGCTGCAAATGTTGCATCCTCAGTTCCTGGGTTCACTCGAACACCATCAACTCAGGAAGGGAAGGGAGGGGGAGGGAAGGGGGAGGGAAAGGCGGATAGAAACTTGGAAAAGGTAGTAGCACCGTCTGAACTAATCCAAAATACCAAAGATAATGTGGGACTGGGTTAGCAAATAATTGTCTGGCCGCTGAAAGTGAGCAACTTCCCAAAAATAACTAACAAAGGCATCATCAGATGAGCCCAAAGAGAGGAACTCCCTCAGAGTGGGGACCATCAATGTGAAGGGCTTGAACTCACCAACTAAGAGGTCACTGGTGCTTAGGGAATTTCGCAGATCCAATACTGACATCCTTCTCCTGCAGGAGACAAGGTTTGCCAAGGGAGAGAAGCGAAGCATTCTGGGGAGGCGGGGGGGCCTGGAGTTTTGGGGTTCAGGTCCACTCAGGAAGGGAGGTATCGGAATCTTCCTTAAGAAGGGAATTAAATTTGAAGTGGATAAGACATGGTCCGATGTGGGAGGTCGTGCTCTCCTGATAACGGGAAAAATTGCAAAAGTACAAGTAACAATTGCTACTGTATGTTCGCCCAACACTGGACAGACCGCATTCCTTGAGAAAACGATCCCTAAATAGAAGCCGCAGGACATATCATCCTAGGAGGTGACTTTAACCAATGGGCCGACCTGTCCTAAGACTGGAAACCAGGTAAACCTGAAACGAGAAACCAATATAGGGGAGATCGCACCGAACTGTCCGAAATAATGGAACTGTATGAAATGAAAGATGTGTGGAGAGTCTTGCACCCCAGTGAAAACGGATACACCTTCTATTCAAATCCCCACAACACATTCACACATATTGACTATATATTTCTCACAACCAATCTCACAAGCAATGCACACTACTCAGACATCACCCCTATAACATGGTCGGATCATGACATGGTACTAGTAGATATCAACTGGGCAGACTTACCGGTTACAGGAGGGACCTGGCGGTGCAACGAGACCCTCTGGAAGGATGCGATTTTCAAAACTGAAATGGAGACCGAAATTGATGAATACTTTAAAATGAATAACAATGGGGAAGTTTCCAAACAAATGATCTGGGAGGCTGGGAAGACCACATGGAGAGGCATTTTAAGCCCAGCTCCTTAACTCCCCAATCGCTGAACAGGAAATCCAAGATGCAATCGAAAGGTTAACGCTGGGTAAATCTCCAGGGGATGACTGTTACACCGCCGGCCTCTATAAAACCTTTAATAAGCAACTAACACCTTTTCTAACAGAACTATTCAATGAGATAATAGAGACGGGGGCGGCACCAGATTCTTTCAAAAGAGCACCGATAACAGTGATCCCCAAAGATGGGAGAGACCGCAAACACTGTGGATCTTACCGCCCCATTTGCCTCCTTAACCTCGATTCCAAAATCTATGCCAGAGTATTGGCTGCAAGACTGGAAACACTAATGCCCCACTTGATTCACCCTGACCAGGTCGGGTTTATTCTGGAGAGACAGGGAGCCGATACCATGTGCAAAACACTACACCTCATCCACGCAGCTCATAGTCTCCCCGGCGATCCTGCCCTTTTTATCAATCAATGCAGAGAAAGCCTTTGATAGGGTAGAGGGGGAATTTCTGGGAGCAGTCCTACAGAAGGTTGGAATAGGCCCGAGAATTTGAGATGGAATACGAGTGATATACACATCCCCCAAAGCGTCGATATTTGTAAACTGAGAATACTCCAGATGGTTCAAACTGAAACGAGGGACTAGGTAAGGATGCCCCCTCTCTGCGATTCTATTTGCACTCTCCTTAGAACCCCTAGCACAAAAAATGAGAGCTGACCCTAAAATAGAGGGAATGCGACTAGGGGCAACGGAATATAAAGTAGCACTCTACGCAGACGACATTCACTTACACATAACTAATCCTTTAGAATCCATCCCCCATGCCCTTAACCTAATAGACGAATATGGCCGATTCTCTGGGTTCAAAGTAAATAGGACCAAGTCCATACTGTTCCCTCTCCAGGGATCTGATGAAGAGAACGACGCCAAGTTCCTCCCTCTAGGCCTTAAGCTGGAACACACCACATTGCAATACCTGGGCATACAGATCACCAAAACCCTGAATGCCCTATACAAAGCCAATTTCCCCCCACTTCTCCGGCGATTCGCAGCTGATCTCAAAAAATGGAATAAACTCACGATTTCCTGGCTAGGGCGAATTAATGCTGTCAAAATGGTATGCCTCCCCCGATTCCTGTACCCCTTCCAAATGTGTCACCAGTTGAGATACCGAAAGGGTTCTTTATGGAAGCCAAAAAGATTAGGATGCGATTCATCTGGCAGGGGAAGAAAGCGAGAATTCCATACAATACGTTAACACTTCCCAAAGATAAGGGAGGAGTGGGACTCCCTGACCTGAGAACTTACTACAAAGCCGCCCAGTTGCGTATCCTAATTCCACACCTTAGGGATCATAAAAACCTCCAATGGGTGCAAATGGACAACCATTACCTGTCCCCAGCTACGGTATCGGAATGGCTATGGACCCCACATAAAAGGGTACAAAGGAAAATCAAAGGCCACCCCATATTGAGCACCATATGAGTATATGGCGAACAGGCAAGGAAATGTGCAAAATCACTACCTGGCCGTCCCCGCTAGCCACTTATGGTCACCTGGCATAAACAATCACATTCCCAACGTGGGGAGGTTCCAATCATGGTATGAGGCGGGCCTACAAAGGGTGGGGCAGTTGCAGAGAAAAGATTTGTTCATCACTCTACCAGATCTGATGGAGGCATTGGGTATAGGCACTCTATCCACATTCCAGTATATCCAACTAAAAGGTGGGCTAACGAAGCCCGAATGGAGAGAAACTTAAAAGAGACCTTACCTCATTCGAGAGACTCTTAGACACTAAATCCAAAATGAAAGGCCTCATATCTGCAATGTACCAAGAGTTAATAGCGGCAGGAGATGGATCCACGGACCCCATAAGAGCTAGATGGGAAAAAGACATTGGAGAAGAGATCTATCCTGACCAATGGGAAATAATGTGTAGAGCTGCATTCAAAACCTCCATATCCAGTCAATACAAACTCCATGCCATTAAACTCTTACACTGGTGGCAATACGACCCCCTAAGACTCTCCAAAATGTCCCAAACAATGAGCCCAAGATGCTGGAGAAAATGTGTAGAAATAGCTAATTACTAGCATATGTGGTAGAGTTGCCCGCGCATCAAAGTGTTCTGGGACGAGGTCCTAGGGTGGATCAAAGAAATAATGGTATTCAAAGGGACGCTGACAGATATTTAATACTATTTAGCCTAGAAAGAGACGAAGATGTCTGGATCAGAGTGAAAGGTGAAAGGTCTAACCCCGCACCTATTGTAGGCGGCTCGGGCCTTATTAGCGATCAAATGTAAATTCACAAAAGTTCCGGGAAAGAATGAATGGATCAACTTAGCCGCAAACATTTATTCGATGCAAACAATTACCGCCTCCTTACATGATTAAGCCGCCCAATGCAAAGCCTTATGGATGTACTTCAAAAATAAATATTCCGCAACAACCTCCGATTCTCAACCGGGGGATCCACAGGGTCCTGATGCAAGACGCAAAGCCCAATAAATCACCATGGAAGGAAACTCATATTAAGTGCAGACAGAGCGACCAGAAAATGGAACTATGTTCACTGTGCCTTCGTAGCTCCCACTCTACAATAACGTAAATATGTGTGCTAATCCAAGGAGGGGATGGGGTTGGGTGTGGGTAAAGGTACACCCAGAAATATGGAATCAATGTTAAGTTAAGAAAGTGAAATGATATAATATGTTCTGTTTCTGTTAAACTACCACACGCTAACAAAGTAGTATTATATAATGTGAAATTTTATAAAACCAAATTAAAAAAAAAAAGTATGGCAGCGGGGCGAATAGTATGTAGGAAAGGGGGAAAATAACCTATATGACCTCCCCCCACTTTCCCTATGGACTGCCTGAGGCCTGGCATGGCCTTCCAAGGCCAAGGGTCCATTGAGGCATTCTCCGGCGCAAGTCTCTCCGATCCTCACCGGCGTCGCTCTTCGGCGTTCGGTGGACAAAGGATAGGAAGAAATCTAACGTAATTGAAAGTAGATAAAGGCTTTACGCTGAAAGGAACTCCGCACACATGCGTCTGATAAGTATGCCGGAAAAAAATGGTGATTGTATTATATATTTTTTTATTAGAAATGAGTTTATTACAAACTTTTTTCATTTATCTTTTTGTATTAGATTCATCAAAATAATACAAAATACAGAAATCCACAACAGTGTTAAAAGTTAGTTCCATTCATTCTTCATACGATCCTGGTGAATGTCAGATTTAAAATAAGATTTCGAGCAAGAACTGCAAAAATCAAAGTTTTCTCCTGACCCAGTAATATGGCATTCCATCGTTCCACCTGGTTTAATACAAGTACATCGTGTGCAAGGCGGTGTATGTATTTAGCTCTTATTTGGGTTAATGACTCAAATTGTATTATTATAGCTTTAAGTGTTTCTATTTCTTGTATGTCATTTCAAAAGCGAGAACACTTTGGTAACTTTCCCAGTTGATTCATTTGAGCTAGGCGTTCGCGAGTGGGGAATAGATTTAATCTTAGAAAGAGATCACAAAACTTGGTTGATGGAAACAGTTGAAGATACGATGGTAGTTGATTTAATTTACAGGCTTCCACTGAGCAAGTTATGGACATTTGATAGTCCGCTTTCTCATACTGCGTCTGTATCCAGTCTGAGTTTTGAATTTTCTTTTTTAAAGCCAATGGTGATTGTACATATTTGTATGATAGATCGTTGTGTAATAATACTACCTGCTGTGATACTGCCTGCTAGTTTCATTCTTCAGTGTTTTCTAAGGCCTAAAATAAAGGACTGCATTTTTAGAACGGTCTAAATTGAATTGTGTGCCATGCTGTGTGGACTCATTGAGGGTCCCTGGCCCAACTTACACTCTCCTGGGACGAAGCATTGGCTGCTCTACATTGCTACCTTGACAGGGTTTTGGCTAAACTCTCAGAGGTCCCTGTTCACCATAACTAGGGTGGCCTCCTAAAATCTGTCCACCAGGCCAGATTCTAGAAAGCCATTTTACCAGTGTCCATTAACAAAATTACGCAACCTAGAGGAGTCTTTCAAAACAGCTCTAACGATTTCCATGTCATTTTCAGAGAGCCTCACGTGACTCTGAACTAGGTCCACAGGGACTGGCTGCTAAGGAAAGCTATTGCAGGCTTGGGTGCAGGATCACCCTCTCCACTTACTGGTGCAGAAGATCCACCCTCAGTGGTAAGTTCTAGGGGTCCATGGCCTTGCACCCCCCCCTTTCCAGGAGGTATACAGTGTGCACTTCCTCTTGTGCCAGGTGGTGAAGAGGTTGAGTATTTGCATAACCAACACAAAAAAAAAAAAAATCTGTGCAAGGCCATCACGTGCATGTCTCATCGTGAAAGATCTAGGACTTGCGGCGTAGCATTTCCATCCTTACATTTTCCTCTCTGACGTGTCAAATGTTTCAAGGGCTTTTATTTTCCGGTTGCTCTCGATCCAATCCTTTATGATTCAAAATTATGATTATTAGTGCTTGTCTGTTTTACCATGCCTAATGAATAGCCCAATATTGCCATAGTAGACACCAAAACATAGCAGTATACTGTGAAGCAATCTTTCATATATATATTGAAGTGAAACTAATCAAGGACTGTAGTAAATGTTTCTTGTTTTTGGTGAATAGTATCAGTCTGTGCGCTCTACTCGTGGTTTGTCTATCTTGATTCCTTTTCTGTAATCGTGTTTACTTATTACCTTACTTGCCCAAATTAGTCGGAGGTCAGTGGCTGCATGGCTCCATAGAAACCGATATTCACCTGTCGGCCTATTGTCTTAGAAAGGAGAAGGTATTTTTCTATGTGAGCCTGTGCGCTTATTGATTTAGTTGTCCTCACTAGTTCCCAAATTCTGTAATGATTGTGAGGTACACACTTGTTAGTGTTTTTCATACAGTGTTATGCTTTATTCAATTATTTTCACATTCGTTATATAAACACAAGTTACTTCACTTAAGTGTATTAAATTTCGTAATTTTAATTGTCGTGACTTTTTCTGGTAGGTAATGTATCATTTATAAAAACAAAAATCTTTGTGCCAACATTTCTTTGCATGTGCTACCGGTTCGCCCGTCCTTCGGCTTTATCAAGGCACTTTTTTACTTTGTTACGTGTGTCAATTTCAATCACATTCATATTTTATGCATACATTTCATAGTTTTGACATATAAATATGTTGCTTGATTCTCAATCAAATAAAGTTTTTCTCTTTGACGTTGTTCCTGAGTGAGCAAACTTCAGTGGCTCCGAGGAGTTACAGAACGTCCAATTCACCACAGCAATCCTTGCTGAAGTCATTGCTAACTCAATAAGTAATGCATTTCATAACGGTCTCCCAAGATATAATTCAATCATAAGTAATTAGGACATGCATGCTAAACCGCCCAGGCACAGTGGAGCAGCCAATAGAAAAGCACTTGCCACACTGCTATCAGGAATCCAAAATATGGTAAACAAAGTTGACTTCTCTCAAATCAATTAGTGCTCACTATGTATATATGAGATTCAGACCCTGGGTTTTTGTCTTAAACCACAGGTTATGATATAATCAGCCATAGAAAAGATTGGCAGATGTCAGAAGAAGGAATCAGTCATGAATATCCGACAACTAATCAGGATTCTAAACCAGAGTACCATCAAATTGGTACATAAGGTAAGCAATCTGCTTACAACCTAAATGACTGGGCAACTGGCTTAAAGCTATGCCACAACTGCATGGTGCTCCCTTCCTGTGCACCAGCAGTCCATACTAACCAAACCTCTCCTATCCTTAACTCCTCAGAACCACTGAAGTTTGCTCACTCAGGAACAACGTCAAAGAGAAAAACTTCTATTTGATTGAGAATCAAGCAACATAGTTGTGTCATAACTATAAAATGTATGCATAAAATATGAATGTGATTGAAATTGAAACACTTAACAAAATAGAAAAAAAGAGCCTTGATGAAGACCAACGAAGGGCGAAACAATAGCATGGGCAAAGAAATGTTGGCACAAAGACTTTTGTTTTTATAAATGATACATTCCTTGCCAGAAAAAGTCACAAGTAAAATTACTAAATTGATTATACTAAGTGAAGTAACTTGTGTTTATATAACGAATGTGAAAATAATTGAATAAAGCATAACACTGCATGAAAAACACTAACAAGTGTGTACCTCACAAACATTACAGAATTTGGAAACTAGTGAGGACAACTAAATCAATAAACGCACAGGCTCACATAGAAAAAAACCTTCTCCTTTAATGAAGAACTGTGTTATGATTGGTTGTGATGTCATAGTGAATCTCTGACAACATTTATAATGAGCAGAGGTAAAAGATAAACAGGACTGTACGCTTTACATATAGAAGCTCAACACATTACAACCGTATAGTAACTGCTTCTGATAAGACAAGACATATGGAAACATCTTTGGCGAAAACAGTTCCAACAGACTCATTTAGGTAACCAAATACATTCAAACAATTGTTCTCATCTTTTACCTGGATTCCTCTAATGGATGCTGTACAGTAAGTAATCGTGGGTGCCGAAGCCGTGTTAACTGCTGAACTCCCCGCTTTAAAGAATCAACAATCTGATCCTTTTCAAATTTGTGAAACTTTTCAATCACCTTTTTGTCAAACACAAAGACTGCAACTTCCTAGTAATAAAAAGAGAGAACAGCTTTATTTCCACGGGATGTGTATCTGTCTTTAAATGCATGCACGGCAGAGGTTTACAGGAAAACATATTATTTAATCTATATGCACGCGTCGAAACAAGCAGAACTTTAATGAGACATCTTACCTTAAACAATAATACTTTATTCCCTTTCAGAAAAGATGCCTCTAAAGCAAAAATGAATATTGCTAAAAGAGTAATTTTTCTTACTGAAACAATGAAAGTGTAAATAGGAATTCTTTTAAATGGACTGAGAAAATAGAGGACAGGTCATGGGTTCAGTGCCCACATCGGATATGTGGCAAGCCCTCACTTCACAGGTTTGAATCTCACAAGGGTAGACTCAGGCCTTCATTTTTTTGAGGGTCAAAAAATGCATCTAATTAACAACTCGTCTGCAAAAAGAGGACCGGCAACCAATCTTCTCTTTTCACACACTTACCCTCTGGAACTCTATCCCGGTATTACCTCGGAATGCCCAACAATTATGCAGTTTCGCAAATATGTCAAAAGGTGGCTTTTTCAACAACACTTGACACCAAGGACTAATCCCAATGCATGCATAGACCGCAACTCAAAAGTACTGTGCTATTGATAAAAGATGGCAGCCCAAAACACTGGCTACCCACAATCTACAATGCTCCACTGCTCTAGAGCTAGCTCCATACATTAAACAATCAAATACATTAAGAACCATTACATTTAATAACAGTTATTACAGCACTTAGATGGGGGGGGGGGGATCCTGCATGAAGCTCTATACATTTTAATCTGATCTAAAATCTTAAAGGCTACACTTTCGGTCTCTATAGAACAATGTCTGTACTTACAAAGAACAAGTTACTTTCTTACCTGGTAACTTTCTTTCGATGGGATGGTCCGACGACGTATTCCATATCTATGACATGTAATCACCACAGCTGTGCTGCTTCGGAAACTTTTCGGCGTCTGCGTCGATGACGTCGATGCACCGTCGTCGAGGACCTCCTCCGACGTCATCCGATGTGATAAGTAGGACGCACGACGCCCATAGCCTCAGTTGTAGTTTTTTCCCCCAGAACGTGTGACATAAGTCAACTGCCAGTCAGACACAAAGCCTTGCGGAACGTAAGCTGCAATCGCAAAAGAAATTCTGCAGCGGGGGAGGCAGGGCGGGAGCGATATGGAATACGTCGTCAGACCATCCCATCGAAAGAACGTTACCAGGTAAGAAAGTAACTTGTTCTTCGAGGGGATTGGGTCCTCCGACGTATTCCATATCTATGACAGACTCCCAAAGCAGTACCAAAGCAAGGAGGAGGGAAAGAATTTAGAATCAAAATTTAGAACAGCCAATCAAATAGCAGAGCAAAGGACCGCCTTGCCAAAGGCCAGATCCTGTGCTCGGATGGAATCGAGGGAATAGTGACGTACAAATGTATGTACTGAAGCCCAGGTGGCTGCATCACAGATATTGCGAATAGGAACACCCCTCTGCAGGGCAGTAGACGCAGCCATACCCCTGGTAGAATGGGCCCGCAAGCCAGCCGGTGGATCCTTACCCGCCAAGCGGTAGCACTCCGAGATGGCCAAAATAATCCAGCGAGACAAAGTCTGTTTCGTCACAGCTTGCCCCAAACGCTTTCCAGCGTAACCAATAAAGAGTTGATCATCCACTCTGACCCGGGACATGCGTGAAACATAAAAGCTTAAAGCTCTCCTAGGATCAAGCCTATGGAGCCTCTCCTCTTCCTTACCAGGATGCGGAGGAGGATAGAATGCCGGAAGAACAACCTTCTGGGCCAAATGAAATTCCGTCACTACCTTCGGAAGAAAAGAAGGACGAACTCTAAGGACAACCCTGTCCTTGTGAAATACAGTGAAGGGAGGCTTAACTGAAAGTGCCTGTAACTCACTCACTCTGCGAGCGGAAGTAACCGCAACTAAAAAAACAGTTTTCAGAGTTAACAGCCTCAAAGGGCAAGAATGTAAAGGCTCAAACGGAGCACCCATAAGAAACTTAAGAACAAGGTTAAATCCCAACCGGGCACCAGGAAAGGTGACGGAGGGAACACATTAGTGAGCCCTTTCAGGAACTGTGAAATCAAAGGGATTTTAAAGTAAGAACACTCTTCAGACGAGCGCTTAAAGATGGACAGCGCCGCCAGGTAACCCTTAACGGTACCCACTTGCAAGCCCCTGTGGGCCAAAGAAAGTAAAAAGGACAGAACCATGGGGATGTCACATGCAAAAGGATCCACATTCTGAACTCTGCACCAGTCGCAGAACTTACGCCAACGGCACCGGTACAGAGACTTTGTTGCTGGCCTTCGTGCCGAAAGCAACACCTCCATCACGTCCTCAGGGAGGTCCCAATCCTTATACCTCAACCTTTCAGAAACCAAGCGTGAAGGTTGAGGGATCTGACCTCTGGATGGAGAACCTGACCCCCCTCCCGTGAGAGCAGATCGTCTCGGTAGGGAAGACGACGTGGAGGGCAGATGGATAAGTCGAGAAGGTCCGGGTACCATGTCCTCCAAGCCCACGCCGGGGCAATGAGGATCATCCGGGAACCAAACTTCCGTAACCTCCGCAGCACTTGCGGGATGACGGGGACTGGAGGAAACGCGTACAGCAGCGGGAAGGACCACTCCACCACGAACGCGTCTCCTAAGTCTCCTTTTGGAGGAAATTCCCGCGAGCAAAACCTTTCGCACTTCTGGTTGACACTGGAGGCGAAGAGATCCACTTGAGGGGTCCCCCAAAGGGCGAAGATCTCCAGGAGAATCTCCTGAGCCAACTCCCACTCGTGAGAGATCGCGCTCTGCCTGCTCAGAGCGTCCGCCGTCACGTTTTCGGCTCCGGCCAGATGAACTCGCGAGATCGAAACTTCCTGCTAGATGGCCCAGAACTCGAGCTGCATCGCCTCCCTGCACAGAGGAAGTGACCCTGCCCCCCCTTTTTGTTGAGGTAGTGCATGGCCACTGTGTTGTCCGTCAGGATCAGGACATTCTTCCCTCGCACAGACGGCAGAAAAGCCTTCAGGGCTAGCCTGACGGCCCTCAGCTCCAACAGATTGATATGGAGTCTGGACTCCGACGGAGACCAACGACCGCTGACTGTCAGCCCGTTGGCATGAGCTCCCCATCCCGTGAGGGATGCATCCGTCACGATCGTCACCTCCGGCCAGGGAAGCCAAAATGGAGCCCCCCTCATAAAGTTGCCTTCGACGGCCCACCACAGAAGGTCCCGGGCGACCGAGGACGGCACCTGAATCGAGTCCGACATCCTGCCGGAGGACTGCGACCATTGCGTCTTGAGTGCCCACTGCAAAGATCTCATCCGCAGGCGAGCCTCTGGCACCAGAAGAATGCAGGATGCCATGAGGCCGAGCAACCTCAAGAACTCGAACGCTGGGAGCGTCTGGGCATGCTGAAACTTGTGCACCATCTGCTGAATGTGAAGAGCCCTCACCTGGGGAGGAAAACACAGCCCCAGGGAAGTGTCGAGCACTGCTCCGATGTACTGGAGCCGCTGTGTTGGCGTCAAATGGAACTTCATTAAATTGAGGGAGAAGCCCAGCCTGTGAAGGGAGCGACAGGTGACCGACAGATGATCCAGGACTTGCTCGGGAGAGCCCCCCCTGATCAACCAATCGTCCAGGTAGGGGTAGACGTGAATCCCCCCTTGCCTGAGATGCGCTGCCACCACCACCATGAGCTTGGTGAAAACCCTCGGGGCGGAGGTCAATCCGAATGGCAGGACCCGAAACTGAAAGTGCAAGTCGCCAACCGCGAACCTCAGGTACTTCCTGTGCTTGGGATGGATGGGCACATGGAAGTAAGCATCCTTGAGGTCGAGTGACACCAACCAGTCCTGAAGCTGAAGAGATGGAGGACTTGAGAGAGAGTAACCATCTTGAACTTGTCCTTCCTGAGGAGTTTGTTCAAACCGCGCAAGTCCATGATGGGTCTCAATCCCCCGTCTTTCTTCGAAACCAAAAAATAAGGGGAATACCATCCCTTGTTCCTCTCCGCTACAGGCACCAGTTCTATGGCGCCTTTCTCCAGCAGGGCTTGAATTTCCTGCGCAAGGAGCGGATCCGGACTCTGCAAAGAGAGGTTCCCCGGTGGAGTGTCGCGAGGCCTGTGCCGAAAGGGAAGACAGTAGCCGTGGGCTATGATCTCCAGAACCCACACATCTGAAGTAATGGCTTGCCACTCTACAAGATGCTGCGCCAGCCTTCCCCCAACCGGCGAACCATGGGACATGGCCTCACGACTGAGTGGGAGCGGCTGCGGCGTTACCTGAGGGCAAAGAGGCAACTGCCCGAGCGGCCTTGGCACCACGGGTACCCTGTCGTCCACCTCTGGTACCCCTGCGTTGGCCTCTTTGACTGCCAGCTCCTCTCGCTTTACTGAAGGATGAGTAATAGCGAAAGGAACCACCCCTCCACTGCTGTCCCCTAGGACCAAAAGGCGGAGGTTGGCGAACTGCAGCGCCCAACGACTTCGCTGCAGCTTTTGAGGTCTGCAACCTCTCAAGGCTCTCGTCAGCCTTGCTGCCAAAAAGGTGTTCACCGTCAAAGGGCATGTTGAGGAGCCGGGACTGCACATCAGGAGCAAACCCCGACTTCCGCAACCACGCAAACCTGCGCATCACGGTGCTCGCCGCTATGGACCTACTGCCGCATTCAGCTAAGTCCAAACCCGACTGAACGGACTCACACATGGCATCCTTACCATCCTGGACCATAGCAAGGAAACCATCCCGTTCGTCCCCTTCGGGAATATGTTCAGCCGCTAACGCAACACAGTTCCACAGAGTGTGCGTGAAACGCGACAAGGCACAAATGGAGTTGGCCGCCTGAAGCGCCATACCACCAGAAGAAAACACTTTCTTCGCCCAGCCATCAAAACGTTTGTCGTCCCTATCAGGAGGGATGGTAGGGTACGACGCCTGCTTCGCCGGGGCCGTGGCCGCCTGCACCACCAAACTCTCCGGAGTGGGGTGCCTGGTCAAGTAGCAGGGGTCGCCACTGGCTGGACGGTATTTCCGCGACAAGGATCTGCCCACCGCCGGGAGACTCTCCGGAGCAGTCCAAGCCGCAGCCACCCTTCTCTGTAAAGCCATATGGAACGGCAGAACCGGGTCAGTTGGGGGACCAACATCAAGGATGTCTGTCAGATCATCCTGCACAAATTCCCCTGGGGGAGCAGACCATCCCAAGTACTCAGAAACCCGAGCCATAAGGCGCCGGTACGAGGAATCAGCATGAGAGCCAGGCTCAGGCCTACAAAACTCCACCTCCGGAGAGGTGTCCAGTCCACTGGCATCATGCAGTGACTGTCTCAACTCGTCAAACTGACTATGGCCCGAGACAATTTCATCCGGAACCTGACTAGGAACCAGGCCATCAGAATCCTCATCCGCCTCTGAAATATAGTCCAGGTGGCGAAAAGAAGGCACTCGAGAGTGCTTGCTCTTAACCAGAGCCTTCCTAGGGGGTCCACCCGTGCCCCGGGGTACCTCCGACACGAAAGGCGTCGATGGCGTCGAGCGAATCGGCGCCAGCGTCGAGAGAACCGGCATCGGCGCCGAGAGGATCGGCGTCGAGGAAATCGGCGTCGACGTCAGATGCAGCGCCTCCAGAATCGGCGGCGTCGACACAGCCCTCGAGGCCGGAGCCCCGAGCGTGTCCCTCGACGACCTGAGCGTCGACGGCATCGACCACTTCCTCGGAGCCAGAGCCTCGAGAAAGCCTGTCGACGCCCTCGACGCCACAGACGTCGATGCCTTCTTCGAAGGCCTCACAGGCGCACACGGTCTCGAACGCGTCGAGGACCGGGACCTGGAACGGGTACGTCGAGAACGAGTCCCCTTGTCCGAACGGGACCTCTCCCGTGACTCGTGCCGACCACTCTTGCGAGCGGCGTCTCTCGACCCCACACGACCGACCCCACTCGGAGGCGCGGACGGCTGAGTACCCTGCGACTCAAGAATCGCCAGCATCTTCCCGAAGGAAGCCCATTCCTCTGGCGTCGCACGGCTGGAGGGGTAAGCGACGCGCCGGGCAGAGCTCTCCGAAGAGGACCTGGAAGACGACCGGTGTCGGCGCTTCCGAGAATGCCTCGAAGAGGCTGAGGAGTGACGAGACCGACTCCTAGAAGGAGACCCACGAGACTTCCGACGATGACACGGAGAGTCACCCCTCGAATCATCCGTCGAAAGCCCCGCAGACTTCGACTTCCGGGGCTTGGACACCCGACCTACCGACAACAACTTCTTACGTTCGCGTAAGGCTTTGGACGTGAGCGACTGGCAGTCGATACAGTCATCCGTGTCGTGGGCCTCCCCGAGGCACCAGAGGCAGGCGTCGTGCGAGTCCGCCACCGACATCTTGGACCCACACTCCCCGCACTTCTTGAAACCCGGACGCGGGGTCGAAGACGAAGTAGACATCTTCAGAAGGATTTTCACAAACGAACAGGTTCGAAGAACCGAGAAGAACAGAACTCCAAAGAGTCGAGGCGTTTAAACCGAGAAACACACAGCAACACGTTCGCGGAAAAAACGGAACTGAGGCTATGGGCGTCGTGCGTCCTACTTATCACATCGGATGACGTCGGACGAGGTCCTCGACGACGGCGCATCGACGTCATCGACGCAGGACGCAGACGCCGAAAAGTTTCCGAAGCAGCACAGCTGTGGTGATTACATGTCATAGATATGGAATACGACGGAGGACCCAATCCCCTCGAATCAAGCTTCTAACACAGAACTTAAAATGCTTAAGACGGAAGGCCACCAGGTGGCGTACAGGTTATCGAAGCCTGAAAGCATTCCGCACCCGCTAGGTCCCAGAAAAGTGGCCTGAGCCTCTGCTTTTCGCCCCGCGCACCCTGGGGCAGACAACCCCCAGCCAGGGACTCGAGAGGTGTCACAGCTGCAGTGGATCGAACAACAGAGCGAAAACGGCTCATGATTAAGCCCGCTGCGGTTGATTAGAAAACGAAAGTGCTCCTGAGACCCAGGAGGCTTGGCTGGGGCCGCAGTCGGTGGCCTTCTCTGCCCGACCCTAGGCCCCAGACACACATCCAGCCTCCGAGGTGAGAGTGTCGGGTGTAGGAGTCACCAGAGGAAGGTGAGTGGGCCCCTCCTGAAGCTGCCCCATGCACCATGGCAGCAGAGACCACCGCATGGTTCACGGCTCTCGGGAGGGCAGACCGTGGAGAGCGCCCCACGGCACCTGGTGCCCCCCTGGAAACAGATAGGGATCGTAACCCCAGGAGCAGGAGAGAGCCTGCGGACCCCCTGGGGCCAGTGCACACAGATGCAGCAGTGCGCTTTGACCTGATCTGGACGGTGGAGTTAAAGAGGCATCCCTGTGGGCCCTCCAGTGTGATCCCGTGGCCAAACTGTGGCTGTTGAGAGTACAGCCACTGCAGCAAACTACAGCCTACCAGCAAGAGCTTCGGCGGAGGCCCTCCCCCCCCCCCCCCCAGTGGAGTTGAGTCCAGGGATGGCCCTCCTGGTGGAGCTACTGCAGGGGTCTGAAGTGGACCAGGCCAAGCGAGAAGGCTTTGGCCTTGCTGTTGCAACCCGAGGTGACTAGACCCACTGTGGCACAGCCCCCCACCCCAAAACAAACAGTGAAGGAGTCCATCCACTAACAGTGCCATCCGGACAGTGCCCCGAGGGCCATCAGCTGGGCCCTGGAGAAGGGAAGCAGTGCCACTACCAGTGCTCATTGTGGGCAGGGCGCACCCCCACCGCTCAAGGAAGAGAGAGGGAGCAGGGAGGTGTGGGCCCCTTATCCAGGGACGTGTGCCCGCCTCCCCACATGGCCATGCTACAGTGCGGACCAGGCTCTGCCCGGCCCCTGCGGCACACCAAGCAAGGCAAAGTGGAAGCCCAGGCAAGAGGCAGCCCTCGAGACACACAGAGAGAGGTAGCGGCCTGCCCGCAGTAAAGTGGCAAGCCCCCTCAGTACAAGAGGGGCAAGGTACCACTCAACGTCTTTGGGATCACTACTCGCGCTCGAGGGCACACGCAGAAGCCAGAGATGGCACATGGATGCAAGATTGAGGTTGGCCAACTTTGAATGCACCCCAAGAACAAGCGGAGGAGGAATAGCCAGACAGGACACCAATTCTTTGGAGGAGGAGGAATATGCAGCCACCTAATAAATATAGCAGCACTAAAGGAGGATAATCAGGAGCATGAGAGCAGACATTGAGGGTAAGGTCGATGAAATTACCCAAAGAATTGACAAAATAAAGGAAAGACTGGAGGAGGTAGAGCACAACCAGTCCGCCCTTGACACTGGAGAACCAGATGGACGTGCACCGTGATTATGCTCAAAATGGACGACCTCAAAAATCACGTCAGGAGCAACAATCTTAGAATTTCCGGGATCCCAGACAAAGAAGGAGAGACGGAGAAGGACTGAAGGAGAACCCTCTATGAAATTACGAAACTCAATTGACGAGCCAAAGATTGAGAGGATCCGCAGGGCCAGGGGCACGGCCGGATGCCCCAGGTCAGTCCTAGCCCACTTCCACAACTTCAGTGACAAGATCCTGGAAAGAGGGAGGAAAAAGGACGCGGTGGCCCTTACCAAAAGAAGGCTTTGCTCACCCCTCACCAAGTGGTTAAACGTGAAAGGGGTCAGAGACAGGTGGGGTTCCCGTTCTCCATCACTTTTTAAAAGGATGGGTACAAATACAGGCTTATCACAGAGGAGGACATTCATAGGGTCACCAGGGAGCTCACAGGAGACGCTCAGATCCCACACACCTCAAAGGAAAAGGCTGCAAATAACGGACCTTGGCAAACTAAGGGCTTAAGAAGGTGACATACGTCAGGCTTCAGGAAGTAGAGGAAGATCCCCCCCCCCCACCATCCGCCCCAGAGGTGGGGACCTGACCCAACAATGGGTTGCGTCTCTACGATTAACATTTGAAGGAGGGGGAGCAACACTTAGAGACGCCCATGTGGTGGGGGGTCTCAGGTATGATCTCGGTTACGGTTCGTATGAAACCCATTCATGTTGTAATGCTGGGATGGAGTTTTGTGGGGAACGAGAAAGGGGGGCTCTAAAACAAGTGGCTTGATGAGAAAGTGATCCGACTGAACGGGTGCCGTAGGTGGTCCTGTTTCAACCTGGTGACCTTAACTGGGGAAGAGCCGGACACCCTGGGGGAAAAGGGGGAGGGACTCAGGAAGAGGGTGTGGGGGGTTGCGACATTGGTACAGACTTTCTACCAACTGTCCGCCTTTTCTGGCATGGTTCGCAATGGAACACAAAGGCCACCTAGATGGAGAGAGTTGAGCTCCCGTACAGGGATAATGGGATGGCAACAGTGGAGATAAGACCACGGGAGGACCGCTTAAGGGTGGGCACTCTAAACGTCAAAGGATTGAACTCACCCATGAAAAGATCATTGGTTGCAAGGGAATTCCGAAGGTCGGAATTAGACGTCCTGTTCCTACAAGAGACCCGATTCACTAAGGAGAAAGAAAGAAGGATCCCTAGTGGGTTCGTTGGCCGGGAATACTGGGGTTCAGGTACTCTAAGGAAAGCATGGGTGGGTATTCTTGTTAATAAGACGTTCAAGATGGAACTGACCAAGGTCTGGTCTGATGTGGAGGCGAGGTCTCTGTTGGTCTCTGGGACCATCAGAAAGGTACGCTTTACATTAGCCATGGTCTACGTCTCGAACAAGGGACTGTTAAGATTTTTTGAAAGATACACTTGAGTTGATACTGGTAGAAAGCACAGGGCATCTTATCACAGGAGGTGGCTTCAATGTATGGGCAGACATTGATTTAGACAGACAAGGACGACATGACAGGGAACAATACTTGCCAAGACCAGGCTATCAGGAGTTCCAGGTCTCATTGGAGGGTTATAGGTTGAGAGACATATGGTGCCACTTCCAGCCACAGGGAAGGGGTTATACCTTTTATTCACCCCTACACGGAACATACACTAGAATTGATTACATCTATATTTCCAGAGAACTATGGGAAGTAGCGCAGGGCTCGGCGATCATCCTGATCTCCTGGTCCGACCAAGATATGATGATGGTGGACTTATACTGGATGGGATGTACCCCGTAGGTGCTAAATGGAGGTGTAACGAATCACTCTGGAAGGACCCTGTGTTCCATTCGGAGATGTGCAAGGAAATTGCGGAACACACAAATCACACAGGGGAGGTAGAGAAATTAACTGTGTGGGAAGCAGGGAAGGCCACCTGGAGAGGAATCTTGATTAGGGAAGGGGCGAGGAAGAAGAGGGAACGGTCACTAGTCGAAAGTAGCCTGAGGGAAGAGATAAAAGAATTGGACAAAAGGCGCATGAGCTGTCAGGGAGGCAAGATGAATGCACACTGGAGGGGAGGGGGAAGAGGGAGGAGCTGCACTTTCTGGAAGAGGGGAAAAATAATCTAAAACCTACAATTTCTGAAACAGAAATTTTACGAGAAAGGGGACAAAGTGGCTGCACTCTTGAAGGCTAGACTAAGGGGGCAGCTGGCAGAAAGAAGGGTTACAGAAATCAAAGAGGTAGAAGGGGCAAAGGAACCTTCGGGAAGGGATTTTGGAGGCGTTTGCAGCCTTTTATGAGAAACTGTACGAGTCAGAGGTTGAACCCGAGGCAGGGAACATAGACATGTACTTGACTGGTATTCACCTGCACAAACTCTCTCTTGCGGAAATTAGTGTATTGGAGGCCCCCATAACGGAAGCAGAAATTTAGAACGTGATGGCGAGACTACCCCTGGGAAAGGCCCCCATGTGAGGATGGGTTCCTTGCAGGGTTTTATAAGGTTATTGCCATTCATGACGGAACAGTTCAATGATATATTGAACACTGGGCAGGCCCTGGAGCCCTTTGGTAGGGCGTTCATCACAGCGATACACAAGGAAGGTAGGAATCCCAGATTCTGTGCAACCTATCACCCAATCTCCCTCCTTTACATAGACGCCAAAATATATACACAGGTTCTAACGACTAGATTAGAAGGGTACATGCCGGGGTTGATCCACCTGGACCAGGTGGGCTTCATTAAATGTCGATAGGGAGCGGCCACAATGAGGAAAACCTTACATCTGATTCACACAACCCAAAGGACCGTTGGGGAGCCATCCCACCTGTCAGCGGATGCTGAGAAGGCATTTTGATAGGGTGGAGTGGGGATTTCTTAAGGCAGTCCTCGTGAAGTTTGAGATAGGAGAAAGGCTCCTCCGAGGGATAATGGCAGTCTACGTTTCCCCAAAAGCATGTGTTATGGTTAATGGTGGGTACTCACGCTGGTCCAAACTGGGATGGGGAACTAGGCATGGTTGCCACCTCTCCCCAACATTGTTTGCACTCTCGATAGAACCTCTTGCCCATAAGATCAGAGCTGGCCCACGCGTAGTGGGATTCTCAGTAGGGGGTGGAGGTGGAATACAAAGTTGCAATTTATGCACAGGACATGCTTCTACACATAAGGGATCCCCTGAACTCCATACCTGCAGTGATTCAATTGATCTATCAATATGGTTCTGTGGCGGGACTAAAAATCAATAGATCCAAATATGATATGATGGCTTATTTATAATGTGCTTAATACCCAGAGGTTTCTAAGCGCGGACCCAGGGATCGAGCCTGTGGTGCTCCGTGTTGTCTTGCTTCTAAGGCGAGCACGTTGCCCCTGAGCTATCCTCCCAAGACAAATTTGGTTCTTTTCCCCCTAGACGGGAATAGGGATGGGCAGATGGAGAAGTTCACATCACTAGGGGTGGAGGTCAACCTGGACACAATGAAATACCTGGGTATAAATGTAACAAGGGATTTTGGGAACTTATTTGAGGCAAACCTCCCCCCCTGATGGCCAAAATAAAGGCAGACTTGATAAAATGGCAAAAGCCAACTATATCTCGGCTGGGCCGCCTCAATGCTCTGAAAATGGTGGTCTTCCCGAAGATCCTTTGTGTGTTTCGAATGCTCCACATGAGGGTCCCAGACCATTCTTCCTAAGGTTTATGTGGAAGGGGAAAAAGGCGAGGATTTCTAGTGCTGTGCTGGTACTACCCAAGGAGAAAGGAGGAGTGCGTCTTCCAGATGTGAAGCTCTACTACAAAGCCATGCAACTCAGAATTCTAATACCCCCACATTGGGTCCCATAAGGACCTACAGTGGATTGCTTTGGACAACCTAAAGTTGCACCTTGGCACAGTGGGGGAATGGCTGTGGGTACCGAGAAGTATGCTTCCATGTAGGATCCGTGAGCACCCAATTGTGGGGACTATATGGGACATCTGGAGAAAATGGGTGGAAATGAAGGGCATGACAACATGGCCCTCACCGCTGGGGCATCTCGGGGTATTGGGAATAAGGGATGCAATATCGAACCCCGAAAGATTCCAGAAATGGTTCAAAGCTGGGCTTGAAAGGATTTGGCAGCTCTGGAGGTAGGCTAATTTGCTCACCATAACCAAGCTAGAAGAGTAGCTGGGCATAGGCAAACGTTCAGTATTCTCATACCTACAGCTCAAAGGGGCCCTCACAGGAGCGGGTTTGAAGGAAAAGATACAGATGGACCTCACACCTTTTGAAACACTCCTAGATAAGTGGACTGAAACGAGGGGGCTGATTTCGGCAATGTGTGAGGCCCTGGTTGGGTCGGGTAGTGGCTCAACTGAAAAACAGATGTCGATGGGAACAAGACCTTGGAGGTAATATTGACCCCGACCTCTGGGACAGACTCTTCAGGGGAGTATCTAAGACATCAATCTCTTGTCAATACAGACTCCATTCCATTAAGCTACTCCACCAGTGGCAATATGACCCGGTCAGACTCCCAAAAAAGTTCAAAAACTCAAGTCCTGTATGTTGGAGAGGATGCAAAGGGAATGCTGACTACTGGCACATGTGGTGGGGATACCCGAGGGTCCAAATCTTCTGGGACGAGATTCTGCGGTGGATGAAGGATCTAGATGGAATAGCCTGAATCAAATCGCCGATGTGGATCTTGTTTGGTAGTGGGTTGAGATTACACTAGACTCCCGAAAATGGATGCTGTGTTACTGCTGGCCACAAAGGCATGTATAGCTACTAAATGGAAAAGTGTACTACCTCCTACGAAAAGGGAATGGACCTATGTTAAAAATATATTTACTATGGAAAGAATCACAGCAGGGCTCCATGGACTGGCAGGCCCCCTGGAGATGGAATGGGGCGAATTTATTGCAAAATATATGGACCAGGACCCACACTGTGCGAGGGTCAGAACTGCTGACACGAGGGCGGGGGATCCAGAAATGAGGTAGCTGGTGCGACCAAGTAACCAGGGAACTCATGCCAAATGAACTTGAAAGTGGACTCACCATAAAGGGGGCCAGTAGCCATTGTCCTTACTATTAATGCGTTGAATTGTCAAAAGGTTTGAAGATGTGTTCTGAGAAGGTGAAAAGCTGTACCAATGGAGGGTAAGGGGGGGAAGGGTGGGAATGAAAGTAGGGTTATAAAAGGAGAAAAACAACATGAAGATGTTTATTTTGCTGGGTAGACATGCGGGGAGGGGGTGATTGGGGGACTCCGTGTCCAATACCTGCCACCAAAAACCGATGTATGTGATCTAAAATCTCTTAAAAAAAACAATATTTGAAAAAAATATATACTTATGATGATCCTGGAAGATCGGGTACAACATTCTATAAGACATGTAATTTGTACCGACCAAGTAACATTTATAGATTACAGAGCATCAACCAACCACCCTAGTAGACTAGCACAAATAACAGGCTGAGAGAACTTGCCAAAATGAATTCCACTAAGCAAAAAAACCTTTGATAGGTTTCTCACTTGAACAATGAGAGAATGTGCCCATCATAACATTTACAACCTGGATAGAGACCTTATAAAAAGCACCAACAGCATACATCAAAACAGGGAGGGAGGCCTCTGAATTAAATAGGGAGGTACACACCAGGGTTGCCCCTTTTAGTCACACTGGCATTAGAGTCCTCAGACGGTCTTATCAGGGCGCACATGCAAATTACAGGCATTCCCCTGGGAGCGAGTCAGTAATCTACCAATTCACACCGATGACATCCTTCCCAATGACTGACACAGAAAAATGCTTGCCCCATATACCAGAGTCCAGAAAAGAATATGGCTGCATATCGGACTACAAAATAACTAAGGCAAAACAGAAGGGCTCTAATTAGAGACAAACTGCTGTAAACTAGAGCGGTTTACTGCACCAGCCATTTGAACTACGAACACCTTGACATATCTTGGAAGTTAAAATCAAAAACGCACTATACTCAATTACCAAAATAAACCTTGACACACGCCTAACAGACATTGAAGGAAATATGAAACAGTGGTCTACCCTGCCAGTCTCCCCAATGGTAACATTTCCCACTTGGTCTCACTGCCCCAACTTCTGTACTTGCTCTCCATGCTACTAATGGCATTACCACAAGGAAGTTGCTCAGGATGTTGCATGCTTTCCAATGGCAAGGGAAACAAGCTCAAAACACACAGGTGGTCTAAATGTCCCGGACCACCTATTACTGAGTGACTAAACTGGCACAAATTGTTAGCACACATTTGAAGGGCCCAGAAAACACTTTATGGGATCAGTACGAAAGCTACCTTCTTATGCTCTTCTCAACCATCGAGTTCCTATTCCAACAAAGACTCTCCGTCCCCCAACTCGTAATGCGATCCTGCACAGAAGGTTAATATGGTCTGCCATACATAATGGGTAAGGCATCAAAGTGGCCCTCACTGAGCTGAGTCACATCTGGCTTAATGGTCTCTTACTAATAGATAGGAAACCATTCTACTGGAATACTGGAAAGAATGGGGAACAAGGAGGCCCACAATGTCTACAACCTTACATAGATGGGACCATGGATGGACGGTTTCAAATGTCTCTCGCAGAAATACAATTTTCCCAGGAAAGACATTTGGAAATACCTGCAACTCCCACAGTGTAATGGGACACAACTGGCAAGTGTTACTAATGGCAATGTCCCCTCCTCTCCTTAAACCACCTACCTAGCCACACATGCAGCAGCGAAAAAAGCAATTACCAGGGCATTTGCCCTTTTACAAAGGGGCAGACATAACCCTTAATCTCAAATAAAAATGGCAAAGGGAGCTAAGCCTGAAGATAGATGAGGAAGACTGGACAAGCATATTAAAGGGTTGGTCAAAGGAGCCGAGAGATGCCAACACAAGGCTGATATTTTATAAACTGTTACACAGAGCCTAGTGGTACGCTGTACGCCTACACAAAGCCAAACTGTCCCCAGTCTGTTAGAGAGGCAGCACCCATGAAAGCACACTTGGTCACATGCTATTCACCTAGCTACCTATTAGAGATAAGTCCAAGATCAATTTCCTTGGGTCTTTGTATTTTTGTATTTGTATTTGTTTTATTTGTAACGTGCACCGTCCGGCCCGGAGGCATCATGGCGCAACTTAGACATGGTTACATAACGGGCATACATAAATTCAAACTATAGATACAGTACAAAATATTCAGAGCATACAGCAATATACAACATTTACAAAGTAGGGAATAGAACTGGCGCTTTGCTAGGGCAAGGCTCCAGGGTACATAAGAGGTCTGAGTTTCAAGGCTGAGTGAAGAGCCAGGCTTTCGTTTTGGCCTTGAAGGCACTAAAACATTTTTCTGATCTAATGGTGAGGGGGAGAGCATTCCAGAGCTTGGATGCTAGGACGGGGAAGCTTGATCCACCCACCTTTTGTAGTTTGAACCTAGGGATAGTTAATTGGTGGATCTGGGTGGTTCTTTGTGGGCAGGTAGGGACGTGGCGGGATAGCCGGCTGCAGAGATTCAGGGGGGCTTGGTTGGCTAGGCATTTGTGGGTAAGGCCTAAGGCTTTCAATGATATTCTCTGTTTTACAGGTAGCCAGTGTAGATTGGATCTAGATTCCGAGATGTGGTGGTTTTGCGGGATGTTTAGAGCCGCTCGTATGGCGTTGTTCTGGACGATTTGCAATTTGTTCAGATTCTCTTGGCTAGTACCTAGGTAGAGGGCGCTACATAGTCGATTTTGGCCATGATGAGGGTTCTGGCTAGTGTGACCGTGTTAGGAGTAGTTAGAAATGGCCTGCAGGCTGCAATGAGTTTGCAGGTGTATGCTGAAGCAGATCTAACTGCATTAGTTTGACGGGATAGGGATAAGGTGGCGTCAAGGTAGACACCTAAGGTTTTCGTGTCTTTCGAGACTTGGATAGTGTTGCCGTCGATGATAAACGATTGGTAAAACGGTTCAAGTTTACTGAGGCGTTGCGTAGTGCCCAGGATGAGGAGCTCAGTCTTGTCATCGTTGAGGCATAGTTGGTGTTGTGCCATCCTAGCTTGGATGACCATGTAGACATCATTAAGGGCCCGTTTCAGCCACGTAGTCTCCAGTAATGGGAATGAGTATCTGGGTGTCGTCAGCGTAATTCGTGTAAGACACCCAGATAGTCAAGTACAACAAAGAGCGGTTTTGTAAAAACGTCAGAGAGTTGGCGACACGCAAGAGCCTTGGGGGACGCCGCAGAGAATAGGGGAGGGATCTGCAGCTGCAGATTGAGAAAAGACACGCATAGATCTATTACTCAAGAATGATTTGATCCAGGCCGTAGCTGACGGAGAGAAGTGGGCGGCAGAGTGCAGATGCTTGCATAAGATTTGGTGATTGACCAGATCGAATGCCGCAGAGAGGTCGAGTAGGAGTAACAGGGCCAGTTTGCCGTTGTCCTTTAAGACTTCAATTTGAGTTTTTAAGTCTAGTAGCGCTGTCTCAGTTCCGTGTTTGGGGCGGAAGCCGGATTGTCTAAGACCTAGAAGATTATTGGCTTCCAAATACTCTTGGATTTGCAGATATGCTGAGCAGTCT
Source organism: Ambystoma mexicanum (assembly GCF_040938575.1). Classification (NCBI taxonomy): domain Eukaryota; kingdom Metazoa; phylum Chordata; class Amphibia; order Caudata; family Ambystomatidae; genus Ambystoma; species Ambystoma mexicanum. The sequence continues at coordinate 877,093,960 of NC_090936.1, forward strand.
AGGATTTTTAGCAGGAACGGGACAGTAGTAATAGGACGGTAGTTGGTGGGTATGCTCGGGTCCAGGGAGGGTTTTTTTGAGCAGGGGGTGGGGGGGGGGAAATCACCCATGCGTCCTTGAGGTTGTCAGGGACAGTTCCTGTTTTAAAGGAAGCATTAATGAAGGATGTGATAAATAGGGCCAGATCACGTGCCGATTCCTTAATGATAGGGGCAGGACAGGGATCACCCTGGCAGTTGGATGGTTTGATTCTCAAGATAATGTTTTCCACCTCCGCCGTGGTGAGAGGAGAGAAGGCAAACCGTGAGATTGTGCAAGTCGGGTGAGTGGGTCCCAGCTGTGGTAGGACGACGGTTGTCCAGTTTCCGACTGTCTTTTTTAGCTGTGATCTTAGATTGAAGCGTGGCGATTTTGTTCAGTAGTGCTGCCTGAATGTTAGCACACCATTTGCTATCTTTAATGCAGGTGTCGGGGGGGCTCACGGGAGATTCAAGCTCTTTTAGGACTTAAAGAGTTCCTTGGAGTTGGAGTCCGCTTGCAGGATGTGGTTATTAAGGGACTCTTTTTTCGCCTCTATGATGGCTGCTTTGTAGGTGAGCGAAGCCAAGAAGAAGCCGTCTTTGTGCGCGTCAGAAGGGTGACTTTTCCAACGATTTTCAGCACAGCGTTTAGTTTTGCGGAGTACTCTTAACTGTGGTGTGAACCAAGAGTTAAGGTGTGCCCGTGGTTTGGCCTTCCTCAGTTTGATGGGGGCACTAGCATCTATAGCTGTGAGCATGCTGCAGTTATAGATGTCAGCTAGAGTGGTGGGGTCATCGCCGGAGTCAGTGGCAGCTTTAAGCGAAGGGAGTAGCAGAGGGAGAAGTTTCTCCTTGGTTATGTCCTTTTTGTTTCTGGTTGGGAGAGCAAGCGTTATCAAGGTTGGGATACGGGGGGGAAGCTTCAATATTAAAAGTGATAATGTGGTGGTCTGACCATAAGCAAGGGGTATAGGCCAGGACATTAATATTGCAGTTAGAACTGGCTAACTAATCAAGGGTCCTGCCTTTCGAGTGTGTAGGCTTTTGGATGTGTAGGGTGAAGCCAGAGTTAGAAAGGGCATTTTCCACGTCTAGTGCCGTAGGATCTCTGGGGTCGCCAAGTCCTAGATTGAGGTCTCTGAGGATAATAATTTGTAAGTTAATTTTAGCAACTAACTCACAAATATATCTGGGACCCATTCCTCACACACCCTCCCGAGAACAATACATCAGAGCTTGGAATACTGGGCCACCCACAAAGACACATGGCCCTACAGTACCAACAAGAGAAATGGAGGCAACTTGCCTTAGCCAACGCTAGAAGAAGAATTACAAGACACTGAAGGAAACCACTCGAAACCTATATCAGGAATGAACTGAGATAATGCTACAAGTTGCGATTTATGAACAAATTATTCTACAAGGAACCCTATTCAAACTGAATGTGATGCACTATGGGACAGATTTCAAGACTTACAATGACTTCAGTGCTAAGAAACTTACTAGGACTTATCTGCTGAGACCCAACTTATAACATGTATTACTTACCGTAATCATATTTCTGGTGCTTGTATCTGCTTAGATTCATATGCTGTGCATATAGCCTGACATCTAGTGGTAAATGCAGAGTATTGCATCATTTTTTTCGAAGATCAAAAAGGCATCGACTTAGTCATGTCTGTAACACTATCCTTACTGTGAAGTATAGCGTATACATGATCCCTCACGTGTCGAGGTCCCCCCGGTTGTTAGGGAGAATTCTCCGTTTAGGCTGAATTTCCTAACCTAGTGAGTCCCCCAGCAGCTTTTCTGGAGTTTGTTTTTTTTCTCCTGCCAAGAGTGAGACTCTTTTTCTCCCACTTTTGGACATGATTTGTGGTGTTCCTTTGAATGTTAATGTGTTTTATGGGCTATGGGGTCCTTTACTCCATAGGGTCTCATATGTTTTTCCTATGTGTGTTACACAGCACCCTCCGTGCCCTAACACCGGGGTGTCATAGTGACCCCCCACCATAGACTCCATACCCTGGGACTGACTACTGTCTCTCAGGGCATGTAAAGTCACCATTGGCTTTACTAGTCCCAAATTACTAACAGAACCAGTACAAACCATCATATTGTGGACGTGCTGGTAGGGGCAATTCGATTGCCCCTGGGTCTGTTGTGCGAGGGGGGCACTGTCCCGTCCTCCCTCGTCGATTTTTGGCTGGTGGCAGTGGATACTACTTTTTATATTCAAACGCGAATATATCTCTATGGGATTTTCCCATTGTTCGAGGCTAATACTTTTTTAACATAGCCTCTAACATACCGCTGGTTTATTTAATTAATACTAATTCACCGGTTGGTATTTTCTGCCAAAAGTCGGTTTTAAAATGGCATTTGTGTTCGCCTCTAACTCCAAACCAAAGGTCGAGCCCTTTGTTCCACTTTTTGGCGGGCTTCTCCACAGAAGCCTCCAAAAGTGGTGCCACTCTGTCTGGGTACCACCGGGGGTGCGGGAGGGGGTTTAGGCACCCTGGACTGAGTTGCCTTGGCAACTCAAGTCGCACTCTTGTATGATTGGCCCAAGTGGTGAGCCGGCCGGCTCACCACTTAGCATGTTTGATTGACAGTTAGGCTGAGTGAATGGGGGTGTGCTGCATAAAAGCAGGGCTTTTGGGACTGGAACTTCAGAAGTCGCCACAGGACCTGAAAATCCGACGAGGGAGAAACTGAGCCGACCTGCTACGACGACACCACCGGTGGAGCCCTGCTGAACCGACTCACCACTTCACAACGACAGAGGAGATCTCCCTGCTGGAGAGTCTTCTTCCCTTGACTGGTGGGCACAACCAGTTTACCTTCTTTTCTCGCATCCCAGGATGTCTTGTGGTCGAATTGCCCGTGCCAAGCACCCCGGCAACCGGATAGCCACTTACTACTGGACCACGAATAAAAGGACCGCTCCTTTTAATTGAGAACTCCACGGCTGGTTTCTTCCCTGGCAGTGCAACGGACTCCTGTTTTCCTCCCCGACGAGATCCTCTCTTCCCCGGACGAAGCACCGACTTGCACCCACTGCCAGGAACAACAGCCCCCGCTGGAGCGTTCTCACCATTTTAAGGTACCGTGTCCGCCAGGCCTCCCTTTCTAAAGATTGCTACAAGGTAACAATAATCCCTTAACCTTCTGGACTGGGCTGGCTGCCTTGACCATCTAACTGGTCCCTTTCTGTTGGTCCAACTCTTTCTGAACCTTTTGTGAGACTTTTGGGGCCTTTCAACCGTGTGACCTTGGACACATTTCAACCGGAGCCTCTTAAAGTGGGTCCGGCCTTGTTAACTTTGACTTTACGGTTTTAACCTGCCTTTCTCTCCTACTGTGTTTGTCCGAAAGTGTTGGGATCTGTTTCTATCTTTGCTCTGCCTTTCATTCCCTCTTAAACCGATTGATTAGAGTGCCATCTTCGTTAAGCGCTCACCGCTGTCTGAAAATAAGCGTTGCCTTACTTAAGACTTGTCTAATAATCGTTAAAGGGAGTGTATATCTTTTAGTGACCGTGTTTCTGAACTGCTTAACATTAGTGCCAGTGTGTTTAACTAGATGTGTTTTTAAATAAATAATGATTTCTCTTTTATACCAAGCTCTGGTCAGTGTTTGCTTGTTCTACTGTGTTCTTTTGACCTATTGTGAATACTCTGTATACTGCCTAACTCATCTTGAGAGAAGTCGGACTGCTCAGCCACAGCTACTAGGTAAATCTGGGTGGTGCAGACTGCTACCAATTGGGTTTACTGCCAACCACCTGTAGTCTTAGATCTTTTGCAGTGGTCCCAGAGGGAACTGCACAGGTTTCTGCCTAACACCGGTTGTTTTTGTTCTGCCATGAGGGATCCTGAAGAGAGTACAGGAAGACATGAAGGTGTAAGATGTCGATGTGCCTTCAGCTCCAAGAGGGGAGGAAGGGTGGGCGCATTTAAATCTAAGCAGATACAAGCACCAGAAATACGATTACGGTAAGTAATGTATGCTTCTGATGCTTATGAATCTGCTTAGAATGACATGATGTGCATAGACTAGCAAGCAGTACCAAGAGCTGGAGGTGGGGTGTTTGAAGGAACAGCGACAAAGAGATTTCTTAACACCGCCTGACCCAGCTGAGTGTATTAAAGGTGCTACTTCAGCGCCAGATAGGGGGGTGCACCTATGGGAATAAGCAAGAGGGGCTGGGACACCTCCTATGGGGGAAAAAAAGATGGGCGCATAAACGATCTGTAGTAACGCCATGAACAAAGGCCTTGCAGGGAAATGCAGGGGGTAAGGTCGCACTGTGCCTGCCATCGGCCCAGGGAGCTTATGTACATTACTACGATATAGGGGAAAATCCCATGTAAACACACGTAGCAGGGATGCCCCCAGGTTGGGCCTCACCCGGGAAACATGCACTGAGCACATGATCAACACATCACGGATTAGGGAGGCGAAGCTCAGGCTGCACGTCAAGGGCAGAGCAGCTGAGATAGCAGTGGGTGATGTAATGATGGGGCAGTAAGCCAATCCCGCAGGCACTTAGGGGTAGAGGGGAAATGGACCTGAGCCAGAGAACCGTTCACATAGCTATGAATGCCTTTCGGCAGGTGGCTATTGGAATGGGGAAACTGCACAGAGCAGCGTGCCTGAGAGGAGCAATCAGACACTAAGTTTCTGGGTCCCTGGGAGGTAGCCAGCCTTCAGAGCATCCATAACAAGGTCTGCGAAGGCCGTTATCCAGCAGGTGCTGTGTTAATGTCTACCTTCCCACCAGAAGCTGGGTGTCTCGTGTTTCTTACGCAATGGCGCTGACCAATGGCAGAATAATAAAGTCCCAGCTGTCAGCACACATGTTATTTTACCAATTGCAATTTGCTGCCAGGAGGTGTGAGAAGTGATGAGGCACCACACGGGGAGGTGATGTTTTGGGATACTGATGACCTGTTTGCGCCAATCGCGTTCCAATAACATATGCTTAGAGCGAAGGATATGACGTAGATTAGCCAATGAGTTTCATGGGAACATTGGAAAATATGAACATTTAAGCTGCAACTGTTGCTAATGCTATAACCATTGTATTCAAAGTATAAAACGAATGTTCGCTGCATGCCCAGATGTCAGCTCTCATCAATCAGTTCTGGTTCACTGTTCTGTTTAATTTGTGCACGCTCAGCTGTAAAAGAGTGTTACTTCTTGTCCGGTGTGCGCTTCTTTTTGGACTACCCGTGGTGATTATTTATTACGAGTAGTGGAGGACCCTTGATAAATATTTTGGAGGCCCCAGCGAGATCCTCTGTCCTCCCAGTTAGCTGAGGGTATCCAGTCCGCTCTTCTGGGGGGTGCTGGTCCGGCAACCACAGACCTGACCAATGTTCATCACACAGTTCACAAAGGTCGGACTGGTCAGAGCACCGCCCGCGCTCAGTAGGAAGGGTGAGCTTGTGCTGCAGGCTTGGTGCTGAGGTGACTCAAGGGTCTCTAGGATGTGAATATAACCATGCAACAATGCACTGCATAGTTGTTGCATGCCACGGCAGAGGAGGGACAGATTTTTATTGTGCCTAAGATGAATCCAAGGGAGGGAGGACGATCGGCCAAAGTATTAGAAACTAGTGCGTACCACCCAATAGGGAGTGGACGCGAGTGTGGGCACGCCTGCATTAGAAGCAGGAGAGGTGCATAGTATGTGGTGAACCCCGTTAGACGGGAGTTGCTCATAGTACCAGCGATTGCATAGTTGCATCATTGAATTTCTGAATTTTTGTACAATTTTTTCCCTGATCTGGGGGTATAGAGAGGAACACGTGTGGTAGTTAGTGTTGTTTTAGGGTGCGGAATCATGGTGGAAGAGTAAACACCCTGAGATACCTTATGTAAAATAGTGAGCTTCGCATCGTAGCAGCAGACGCATGCAGACAGCACAGAGGCAGGACGTCGCCTATTTGATCTAATATAGGGAACAGTGAGCCTGTGGAGAGGGCCGTTGGATACTAACAGAGTGAGTGGGGAGGGCCAGCGTGTCGAGTGGAGCGCTTGGGTGGGCCTGTGGAGAGGGCCAGAGTGAACATTGCGCAAGGTGAGAAAGCGAGTGAGTGTGAGTGTGATGGAAGGAAAGGGGAGGGCAGAAAAGAAGAGGAAAGGTGGGAAGAATACATAGGGTAGTTGGAATAAAAAACAGTATCTAAGCAGTAATGTTGTGTAAAGGTGTGAACAGAACTCCAGGTAGCTGCTTTGCAAATATCATCTAGTGGAATATTTCCAATGAAAGCTATAGTCACTCCTGTGCCTCGAGTAGAATGTGCTCCTGGCGTAAAAGGTAAAGCTCTCTGACAGAGAGTAACACATTTGGATACATTTAACGATCCAATTAGATATTGCCGACTTAGACACAGGATCTTCTTCTCTACTAGTGGCAATGGAGACAAAGAATTGATCTGTCCTCCTAAGTGATTTTGCAGTTCACTTACCCTCCAAATGGAAGTAATAGCCACCAGAAAAGCAGTCTTATAGGTGAGAACCTTAAGACTAGTTTTTGTGCACTGGCTCAAAAGGAGGGCCAATAAGTTTAGTAAGGACGACATTCAAGTCCCATCCGGGAGTTGGATTAGAAATAGGTAGGTGAAGTCTTTTCACCCCTTCCATGAAAGCCTTCATTACAGGGGCTTTCCACCAGGAAACCTTGCTTTGAGAGGTGCTGTTAGCAGAAAGGTGGACTTTTAGTGAGTTAAACCTAGTCCTGAGTCTAAGAGGTGAGTCAGCTAAAGGACTATGTGTGTGGGTGAAAAATCAATTGGGTTAATGTTACAGGTACCACACCAAATTACAAAGTAGCTCCATTTACTGGAATAACAGTGTATGGTATTTGATTTATGTGCCTCTTTAAGAATGTCCATACATCTTTGAGGCAGTTGAAGATGCCTGAACTCTATGACCTCAGGAGCCAAGCTGCTAAGTTGAGTGTGTGAGGGAATGGGCACAGTTTTGTCCCTTGATCCTGGGACAGCGTGTTGTAGGGGCAAGGCAGTTTCGCTGGAGGCAAAGTGAAATGTTCATGAAACGCTAGAACTATGGCTGGCAAGCCCACGTTGTTGCTATCAGAATTAGTGTAACTTGTCTCTGGTGCATCTTGTGAATTATCCTGTTGAGGAGAGGAGTTGGGGGCGGGGGGGGGCAAACAAATTTCCCTGGCCATTTAATTCAGAGATCGTTCCTCGTTCCACTTGGACATCTTTTGGGGATACCTAGAGGCGTAGTCGGGGTACTGTGCATGCTCAGTGCTGCAATGTACAGCTACACTGTACATTGCTACACTGTATAGAATTAACATAGTTTATGCTTTGTTTAGTCTAATGTCACAGTGGAAATGTTGTACTGACATTAGCAGTAGGTATATCCTCTGTATAAATCAGACTATGAAACATCTTGCAGGTTTTACTTCTCACTAGTGAACTAATTATGCAGACATCTTTTTAGATCTCTTTAGATCCATGATGTTTCATCCACATCATACAAAAGACCTAGTATGAAGAAATCATTTGTCCTGAAGATGGCCACAACACTTACTTCCGAATGGACACATGAGAAAATGTCCAATTCGTCTTTGGGCCAAAACATGTCGACACCCTACGTCTCAAATAATGTCTAAATATAGGCATTACAGCTATATGAATTGTTTTTTTAATTTTTTAAATGGGGTGTATTGAATTACCCATTTCTTGTTTTTTTCTGTCTTAGTGGTTAGACAGATGTTTTGTGTTTCAATCTGATGCACTGATGTATGAATTTATCTCATTTTTAACATTTATATGATTAAAATGATATGTTTATGAACTTTTTTCATTGAGTTTGCCTTCGGTTGCTAATTAGTATCATGTTTGTTCTGTGAGAAATGCCTGTGCTATGTTAAACTATGTGTGACTATAATCGCTCAATCTCTAGCTTCTCTAGAGTGGTAGTGGTGAGGGCAATCAATTCTCAGTGCCTTTATAGGCACCACTTTTCTGCACTGAGAGCAGGAGGCATAAAGTATCCTTGGGATACAAAAGCGCAAGCTCACCGGGGCACGATCTGACAATGAACGTGCTACTATTTCACATTCCATTATCCAACCTGCTCCCCTATTGCATGCTAGGATATAATCAATATGGGAAGCCGAGTGATGCAATGCTGACTTACACGTGAATCCACTTTCTGCCAGGTGCCTATCCCTCCAAGTGTCAAGTCAGTGAATAAATGGAGCAGAGCCTACCGTCTTGTGAATCACTCTGGTGATCCCTGTGAACCTGCCTATTTTGGAATCAAGCACTGTATTAAAATTCCCCACCCAGATTATCAGTGTCAGTATGCTTCAGCAATTGCTGTTTGATCCACTCCAAGGACTGTAGCGTGTCAAGTGTTCGGAACATAACATTTAACTAGCCTAATAATACGGTTATGGATGTCCCCAGTAACTTTCAGTGCTCTGCCTTCAGAGTCTCTGGCTGCTTCGATAAGCCGGAAGACTAAGGACTTGTGGTTTAAGGTGCACACCCCTGTAGAATAAGAGAAATAATAATGATGACCACCCCATGATTTTTAAAATGTCATCTCATGTGTCTGCGTCAAATGAGTTTCTTTTAAAAAACAACGCTTCATCGGTATGGTGCCTCACTAGATATAGTAACACTCTACATAATTTTGAGGGACAGTTGAGGCTCTTTATATTCCAGGACATTAGATGTAGCTCCATAGCCATCTGTTTTACAGAGTGTTAGTTGCAACATTAACCAGTAGTGGCCCCCACCTGTGCCCCTCCGACATAAACCTCCCATCCCAGCTCGGACCGCAAAGCACCTTGCCTCACATCAAGTGGGAATCCTGACCACTTTGTATCTCTTTCCAACAATATCCTGTCACTTTTGCTGTCCTGCAGATTTCCCACCTTCTTAGCTGACAGAAACATTGAAACAATTAACAACCAACCTGTCCAAACCAAACTTTCATACCCCCACACCTCCACCAGCAACCTCCACTACCCGGTAAGTAACATACCTCTCCTTCCCTCCCCTCATGATTTATGTACTTCACTTGGGAGGCTGCTCTAGTTGGCCAGGATATGAAAGAATATTTAAGGAACAGCAGACTCATTGTGATGGAAAGCCGAAACCACCTAAAGGATGACTATGAACAAGAATGTGGGAAATACTTTTACTCGTGTGAAAAGTGCTATAGAGATGGCGTGCAGAGATGGCCTTCATTGCATGGTCTTTCCTGACATGAAAAGGATGCACTGGGACACACATTGAAGGGGCTGCAAAGGGAACTTGAGAAATGGTACAAAGAGATTTTGGGGACAAATAAGGTCAACTGAGAGGCGGCTGCTTGTTAAGGGTGAGCTGGTAGTGTGGGCTTACAAGGGACTATGGCCGGGATGCAAAGCCCACAGATCACAGTGAAAGGATGCTTAAGAGGAAGAACAGAGACTGCAGAAAACAGAGAATGGGGAGCAGCTGGAATCTTAAGAGGCAGTAAGCCAATGTCTTCTGGCAGCAGCAAATGTAGCAGTTGCATAAACAAAGAAAATAAAAAAAGGCATGAAAAAGTGGCAAGACAGAGCAGAGGAAGAGGACAACAGGAGGCAGGAAACAGAGGAGGAGAGAAACAGAAAACCGAAATAAGGCAAGGACATCATACCAGGAGGCAAAGAAGAATTGTGGAGGCAAAATAACCCAGAGTTCTCTCAAAATGTAAGCTTTATCATTCTGTCCAACTCTGTGAAATGGCCTCTATTCAAGGACCAGTGTTTGACGCATTGGGTGTTTTTTATTTTAAAAAGGAGGCGGCAGGCTCAACTACTCCTACCTTAGACTATCATCTTATTTGTCTACAGGCCTCATTAGAAGGCATCACAAAGAGGTTTGTCATTTATTTTCAGTCAAAATGACCCAGCACAACCCAGAAGTGCTGCAAAGCAACCGGAAGCCTAAAGTGCCATCCTCAAAGCATACTAGAACCAGCAAAGTGACTGCACCATTTTCTTTGGGACCATGGTTTAATTGATTTGCCATATTAATGTGGCAAACACAGAATCTTTGTGGAAGGTGCTGTTGAAGAACGAGATTCATGGATAAAATACTGCTGTGCATCTCCTACATCAGGAGGCATTAACTACATGGATGGATTTTTTTTCACCTTAAAAAGAAAAAGGCATTTCCCTGAGTTGCGCAACTACAATTATTTTATGCTTACAAAGAACAAGTTACTTTCTTACCTGGTAACGTTCTTTCGATGGGATGGTCCGACGACGTATTCCATATCTATGACATGTAATCACCACAGCTGTGCTGCTTCGGAAACTTTTTTCGGCGTCTGCGTCCTGCGTCGATGAGCCGTCATCGAGGACCTCCTCCGACGTCCGACGTCATCCGATGTGATAAGTAGGATGCACGACGCCCGTAGCCTCAGTTGTAGTTTTTTCCCCCAGAACGTGTGACATTAGTCAACTGCCAGTCAGACACAAAACCTTGCAGAACGTAAGCTGCAATCGCAAAAGAAATTCTGCAGCGGGGAAGGCAGGGCGGGAGCGATATAGAATACGTCGTCGGACCATCCCATCGAAAGAACGTTACCAGGTAAGAAAGTAACTTGTTCTTCGAGGGGATTGGGTCCTCCGACGTATTCCATATCTATGACAGACTACCAAAGCAGTACCAGAGCAAGGAGGAGGGAAAGAATTTAGAATCAAAATTTAGAATAGCCAATCAAATAGCAGAGCAAAGGACCCCCTTGCCAGATCCTGTCCTCGGATGGAATCGAGGGAATAGTGACGTACAAATGTATGTACTGAAGCCCAGGTGGCTGCATCACAGATGTTGCGAATAGGAACACCCCTCCGCAGGGCAGTAGATGCAGCCATACCCCTGGTAGAATGGGCCCGCAAAGTCTGTTTCGTCACAGCTTGCCCCAAACGCTTTCCAGCGTAACCAATAAAGAGTTGATCGTCCACTCTGACCCGGGACATGCGTGAAACATAAAAGCTTAAAGCTCTCCTAGGATCAAGCCTATGGAGCCTCTCCTCTTCCTTACCAGGATGCGGAGGAGGATAGAATGCCGGAAGAACAACCTTCTGGGCCAAATGAAATTCCGTCACTACCTTCGGAAGAAAAGAAGGACGAACTCTAAGGACAACCCTGTCCTTGTGAAATACAGTGAAGGGTGGCTTAACTGAAAGTGCCTGTAACTCACTCACTTTGCGAGCGGAAGTAACCGCAACTAAAAACACAGTTTTCAGAGTTAACAGCCTCAAAGGGCAAGAATGTAAAGGCTCAAACGGAGCACCCATAAGAAACTTAAGAACCAGGTTCAAATCCCAACCGGGCACCAGGAAAGGTGACAGAGGGAACACATTAGTGAGCCCTTTCAGAAACTGTGAAATTAAAGGGATTTTAAAGTAAGAACACTCTTCAGACGAGCGCTTAAAGATGGACAGCGCCGCCAGGTAACCTTTAATGGTACCCACTTGCAAGCCCCTGTGGGCAAAAGAAAGTAAAAAGGACAGAACCATGGGGATGTCACATGCAAAAGGATCCACACTCTGAACTCTGCACCAGTCGCAGAACTTACGCCAACGGCAACGGTACAGAGACTTTGTTGCTGGCCTTCGGGCCGAAAGCAACACCTCCATCACGTCTTCAGGGAGGTCCCAATCCTTATACCTCAACCTTTCAGAAGCCAAGCGTGAAGGTTGAGGGATCTGACCTCTGGATGGAGAACCTGACCCCCCTCCCGTGAGAGCAGATCGTCTCGGTAGGGAAGACGACGTGGAGGGCAGATGGACAAGTCGAGAAGGTCCGGGTACCACGTCCTCCGAGCCCACGCCGGAGCAATGAGGATCATCCGGGAACCGAACTTCCGTAACCTCCGCAGCACTTGCGGGATGACGGGGACTGGAGGAAACACGTACAGCAGCGGGAATGACCACTCCACCACAAACGTGTCTCCTAAGGCTCCTTCTGGAGGGAATTCCCGCGAGCAAAACCTTTCGCACTTCCGGTTGACACTGGAGGCGAAGAGATCCACTTGAGGGGTCCCCCAAAGGGCGAGGATCAACAGGAGAATCTCCTGAGCCAACTCCCACTCGTGATTAATCGCGCTCTGCCTGCTGAGAGCATCCGCCGTCACGTTTTCGTCTCCGGCCAGATGAACTGCCGAGATCGAAACTTCCTGCTGGATGGCCCAGAACTCGAGCTGCATCGCCTCCCTGCACAGAGGAAGTGACCCTGCCCCCCCCTTTTTGTTGAGGTAGTGCATGGCCACTGTGTTGTCCGTCAGGATCAGGACACTCTTTCCTCGCACAGTCGGCAGAAAAGCCTTCAGGGCTAGCCTGACGGCCCTCAGCTCCAACAGATTGATATGGAGTCTGGACTCCGACGGAGACCAACGACCGCTGACTGTCAGCCCGTTGGCATGAGCTCCCCATCCCGTGAGGGATGCATCCGTCACGATCGTCACCTCCGGCCAGGGAAGCCAAAATGGAGCCCCCTTCATCAAGTTGCCTTCTACGGCCCACCACAGAAGGTCCCGGGCGACCGAGGGCGGCACCTGAACCGGGTCCGACATCCTGCCGGAGGACTGCGACCATTGCGTCTTGAGTGCCCACTGCAAAGATCTCATCCGCAGACGAGCCTCTGGCACCAGAAGAATGCAGGATGCCAAGAGGCCGAGCAACCTCAAGAACTCGAACGCTGGGAGCGTCTGGGCATGCTGAAACTTGTGCACCATCTGCTGAATGTGAAGAGCCCTCACCTGGGGAGGAAAACACTGCCCCAGGGAAGTGTCGAGCACTGCTCCGATGTACTGGAGCCGCCGTGTTGGCGTCAAATGGGACTTCTTTAAATTGAGGGAGAAGCCCAGCCTGTGAAGGGAGTGGCAGGTGACGGACAGATGATCCAGGGCTTGCTCGGGAGAGCTCCCCCTGATCAACCAATCGTCCAGGTAGGGGTAGACGTGAACCCCCCCCCCTCGCCTGAGATGCGCTGCCACCACCACCATGAGCTTGGTGAAAACCCTCAGGGCGGAGGTCCAAACCCGACTGAACTCACTCACACATGGCATCCTTACCATCCTGGACCATAGCAAGGAAACCATCCCATTCGTCCCCTTCAGGAATATGTTCAGCCGCTAACGCAACACAGTTCCACAGAGTGTGTGTGAAACGAGACAAGGCACAAATGGAGTTGGCCGCCTGAAGCGCCATACCACCAGAAGAAAACACTTTCTTCGCCCAGCCATCAAAACGTTTGTCGTCCCTATCAGGAGGGATGGTAGGGTACGACGCCTGCTTTGCCGGGGCCGTGGCCGTCTACACCACCAAACTCTCCAGAGTGGGGTGCCTGCTCAAGTAGCAGGGGTCGCTACTGGCTGGAAGGTATTTTCACAACAAGGATCTGCCCACCGCCAGGAGACTCTCCGGAGCAGTCCAAGCCGCCGCCACCCTTCTCTGTAAAGCCATATGGAACGGCAGTACCGGGTCAGTTGGGGGACCAACATCAAGGATGTCCGTTAGATCATCCTGCACAAACTCCCCTAGGGGAGCAGACCATCCCAAGTGCTCAGAAACCCTAGCCATAAGGCGCCGGTACGAGGAATTGGCATGAGAGCCAGGCTCAGGCCTACGAAACTCCACCTCCGGAGAGGTGTCCAGTCCACTGGCATCATGCAGTGACTGCCTCAAATCGTCAAACTGACTATGGCCCGAGACAATTTCATCTGGAACCTGACTAGGAACCAGGCCATCAGAATCCTCATCCGCCTCTGAAATATATTCCAGGTGGCGAAAAGAAGGCACCCTAGAGTGCTTGCTCTTAACCAGAGCCTTCCTAGGGGGTTCCCCCGTGCCACAGGGTACCTCCGACACGAAAGGCATTGATGGCGTCGAGCGAATCGGCGCCGGCGTCGAGAGAACAGGCATTGGCGTCGAGGAAATCGGCGTCGATGTCAGATGCAGCGCCGCCAGCATCGGCGGCGTCGACACAGCCCTCGAAGCCGGAGCCCCGAGCGTGTCCTTCGACGACCTGAGCGTCGACGGCTTCGATGACTTCCTCGGAGCCGGAGCCTCGAGAAAGCCTGTCGACGCCCCAGACGTCGATGTCTTCCTCGAAGACCTCGCAGGTGCACACAGTCTCGAACACGTCAAGGACCGGGACCTGGAACGGGTACGTCGAGAACGAGTCTCCTTGTCCGAACGGGACCTCTCCCGTGACTCGTGCCGACCACTCTTGCGAGCGGTGTCTCTCGACCTCTCACGACCGACCCCACTCGGGGGCGCGGACGGCTTAGTACCCTGCGACTCGAGAATCGCCAGCATTTTCTTCCCGAAGGAAGCCCATTCCTCCGGCGTCGCACGGCTGGTGGGGTAAGCGACGTGCCGGGCAGAGTCCTCCGAAGAGGACCTGGAAGACGACCGGTGTCGGCGCTTCCGAGAATGCCTCGAAGAGGCTGAGGAGTGGCGAGACCGACTCCTAGAAGGAGATCCACAAGACTTCCGACAATGACGCGGAGAGTCACCCCTCGAATCATCCGTCGAAAGCCCCGCAGACTTCGACTTCCGGGGCCTGGACACCCGACCTACCGACAACTGCTTCTTACGTTCGCATAAGGCTTTGGACGTGAGCGACTGGCAGTCGATACAGTCATCCGTGTCGTGGGCCTCCCCGAGGGACCAGAGGCAGGCGTTGTGCGAGTCCGTCACCGACATCTTGGACCCACACTCCCCGCACTTCTTGAAGGCCGGACGCGGGGTCGAAGACGAAGTAGAAGACATCTTCACACGAAGGATTTTCACAAAAACGAACAGGTTCGAAGAACCGAGAAGAACAGAACTCCAAAGAGTCAAGGCGTTAACCGAGATTCACGAAGCAACACGTTCGCGGAAAAAACGGAACTGAGGCTACGGGCGTCGCGCGTCCTACTTATCACATCGGATGACGTCGGAGGAGGTCCTAGACGACGGCGCATCGACGTCTTCGACGCAGGACGCAGAAAAAAGTTTCCGAAGCAGCACAGCTGTGGTGATTACATGTCATAAATATGGAATACGTCGGAGGACCCAATCCCCTCGAATTAAACTTGTGACCTAACCCCAACTTGATTATCTCAGAATAACAAATGCATTATTTCAGAACAAATAACAAATTAAACCAACCTGTTTTGTTGACTTTTTAATGCCATGATAAATCTTCCACGCAAGTCCATTACCGCCACTAGCAACATGTCGACCTACATCAAACTCCCTTGTAACAGGATTTCCCATCACAGCACTGGTAACATCGGCAGTTACTTTTGTAACTGTACTCTTCAATTTATTTAACATAGACTCCATCGTTCCAACTTCATACATGTATTTACCTAAAGAAATAGAAAACAAGGTATACATTTTTTGTTTTACAGCTCTTTGTTGTGTCTAGTTGCACAGGTGCCACACTTGCAGTGTTCAATGCCACAGAATGTACAAGAATAATTTCAGTCCAATAAATAGAAATAGGAGGAATTCATCAAAAGAGTCAATGTGGAATCCATTTACAAAAAGGCTAGTGGCTTAAACATTCTTACTTATCCATTCTCTATTGTTTCCTACTCTACTGATCAAAGCCAAAAGGTTGTGAAACTAATTTGGCTTCTGCTCACAAAGGTTAATGGACCAGCGTACCTCATTTCGAAACAAAGAAAGAAAGACATACTTGCATGTTCAATAAACGGGTTCAATAGGGATTTAACCCAAAGTTGGGCCAGTTCAAGCAAAATGGTGTCTCGGAATGGCAGTTCATGTGTTGGGAGTCTTTTCAAAACCGACATAAATTTCTCTCCAAAATATTTCTGCATCTTTAAACCGCATCACTCATAGTCATTGGTCTCTTAACCTGGTTTACTCAATTGCAACATTCTTCTGTGGGTATTGGCAGTTAGCACGAAGGAGATCCCTGCTCCTGACTCAGACTTGAGCACAGGCCAGCAGGCTCACTTGGTGTTCAGGCTGACCTTTGGGCTCTTGGCCACCTCCCTACCCAAGGATATAGGCTATATAAAAAGGAGCCAACCAGCCCACTTTTACTCACCTCCTTTTCATCTTGACATAAGCCCTTTCTTAAGGGGCATACTGGTACTTCCCCCACCTCTGTACCAATCTATGTATTAAAATTCCTTCTTGGCCTCCTCAAACACTAACCCATGCATAGCTTCTCACACACATGTGAAGTTTGGATGCATGACTCCCTGTCTATTCTTCCTCCAACCACTTTGCAACCATAACTGCCCCTTTCACAGCTTTGAGTCTTACAATCTCCTACAATCTATTGACACAGTCTGTCATCACCTTCTCCTACTCGGGTCTTACTTCTGTTTTCACCACTTCTCTCTCAGGTCTTCCTTCTGGTCACTGGTGCTCTACTCCTCCTTTTATCTTCTCACTAGCTGTGTTCGGCAACATACACCGTTCTAGCATATCTTAACGGTCTATATTGGTCGGTAATTCATAGGGTCACTTCTGTGCCCCTTCTTAAATATCAGAATTGCCACTAATCGCTTCCAGGAAGGGGACATAGGTCCCCGTGACTTATTACTGGTCAGTGAAAAGGTGCAATGTATAGGAAGCGGTATTCTTATGAATTTGAAAGGCATATTTGTATCAGAAGGAATTAGAAGTATGCGCAGTATAAGAACAGTATCCAAGTGTAATCCATCGATTGTTCCATTGCAGAGACCCCGTGATGGCATAAGATTGCGTAGTGGCTTAATTACAGCATCAACTTTCATTTTTAGGGCATGAGGAGGCATTCGTCCTACAGCGTTTCGCTCTTTAGAGACTGAAATGTTGAGACGCTAATTAACTGTTCATTGACACTGGAACCACCATGCCCTGTGTGAAGAGAAGTGGGGGTGGAAAGAATGAACTTGAAATGATTCCGAATGTTTGCGATAGTGGAAGGTGAAGGTGACTGCTTAGAACCGTGCTTAGTCTGTTTGTTAAAATGATAACTTTTGTTGAAGTGGAAGGGCACACAGCGGTGCACTTTGCCATTTGGATAGCAGAGGGCAACCTAACACTAATAAATTGCATCAGCTGTTTGTTAAAATGATAGCGGATAAGTGCACTTTGCCATTTGGACAGCAAAGTGCAACCCGACACTGATAAATTGCACCAGCTGAGTATGGAAACATACCTAAGCGTTTTATATAGATAGATGCTCCTCTACTCCTTTTGCTACCACCTCCTTTAACCTCCAGCCCCCTCTGGTACACCAGTCTCTTCTTTTCCCAACTGTCACCAAACTCGCTTCTCATTCTTCAACTCCGACTGGGCTTTCTTATATAAGCCCACTCTCCTTTGAGTGTCTGCTCATATGGGTGTATTTCTATGTTAGTGCAGAAATCTCGGCTTTTAAATGTAGTTTTCATTTCAGGTGGTTCTAATTGAGAAAGCGGGACTCGCACATCCTTTGGCTTGTGCTACATAAATAAAATGGTATGCAATATCGTATTTTGTTTGAATTTCGTGAATGCGCTGAAGCACTGGAGATCTGCATTGGGCAGGTACGGGCCAGCACCACTCAGGTAGCACATACTCTGTGAAGTCATTTTCTGTCTGAATGTTGCTAAGTAGTGCTTCAACTACTTAGGGATTACACTTTTTCTTTTGTTTAACAGGCGGGACGAATCTTGAGTATTTTGTCCCTTTTCCCCAGAGGGGAGCCGCCCCATTTGAGGCTAGGGAGGCGCGCCTGCTCAGAAAGACCCTCCTAAAGGTTCTAGGCAAGTGGGACCTCATTGGGAGTGGCTTCCCCCTCGGGGACAAAAACACCCATTCCAGAAAGGTACTCCCTGTCCAGAGTATATTGTCTGGAGGATGTCCAAGAGTATTGTGCACTTCTGTCGCCACACCTTAATGCTGCGAAAATCTGCCAAAATTAAGGGTAATTAATGTAGCTTACAGGCTCATTTGTATAACAGCATTTCCATATGGTTACAATAACACAATGCAATATCGAGTCAATGATCTAATTTATCTTTATATTCAAGGTCGTCAGCACAATGCGTTTCGGGGCACTGGATCCCTGGATCCGATGAAGAGATCCGGTATCCTGAGGTGAGCTGTGATGACGATCTTGAATATAAAGATAAATTAGAACACTGAATTGATATTGCATTGTATTATTGTTACAGTATGGAAATACTGTTATACAATTAAGCCTGGAAGCTACATATTCTTTATACTACTCTCTTAATTTTGGCTTACTTTCTCAGCATTAAAGTGTGCAGGGGATAGCAGTGGCCGATACTCTTGGACACCCTTTGATATCCAACCTCGTGTCAAGGTTGTTTTACCTCCTCTGCACCCAAATTGTCTTTAACCATTTTCAACTATTCCTGAAACTAGAACAAAGGTGTGCATTTATCCCACTTGGATGCTCACAATATATTGTCTGCCGACATGGGAATCAGAAAGACTTACCTTGGGGAGTAGTGACGAGACCTGGTGAATCGTCACAATTGGCTTTGTAAGACATCCTGATGAGCACACTTTTCTTATTTTCGTTAAATAGGGCAAAGCACCACTGTAGAAGTAGAGATTGGACAGGCCTTATTTTCTTCAACAAACCTCAAGTTACAAACATGACTTCTTGTCTGTCTCCTCAGTCTGACTTCCCACAGATTGACCAACTATTCCAACTACTTGTAGTTAAAAAAATGTTTTGCTGGTTGATTGGCATCTATCTTTGGTTTACTCTCTCCAACTTCCCTCTCATGTCACCCTATTGTTATTCTTCGATTAGAAAATACAAACAAAAAGATCTGCAAAAAACACCTCTTTCAACTATCCAATCTGGGGGGGGCGTGGTCTGAGCTCATGGAGTAGGACACGCTTCGACGGAGCTCCCATCCTGATCCTGAAGATAATCCTCACATCTATAAACTAAGGTGTGGCGTAAAGCAGGCAATTTCGCACCTAACTGGGGGTGAATAGAAGGAAATCAGAGCTTGTTACTTGTGAAGCGGAGCAGGTAAACCTGCGCCCCTGGGCCGGCAAGATGGCGGATGGTGCTGGGGACTGAAGACGGGTGAAGGGTGCAGCCGGGCTCTTGGACGCCTCGCACTGGGCTGAATGCGGATGCGGCAACGGACACTGCCCCCGGCCCACACCGCCTGATAAACGGAGAGACTGCCCGAAAACACTGAATGTGTGCAGGTCGGCCAGTAAAGCCTAGCAGAGTGCGCCCTGAATTTAGCGACAGAGTTGCTCGCTCACAGAAAGAAACAAGCCATCTGCACTGTGGGGTGAGGTCGAAGGTGAGCGGTGGACTTAAAAGCATGTCCCGGCGGCACTACTGAAAAGGTACGCAAAGTAGCAGGGCTGCTGCAAGCGCAGAGGAAATGCGTATTAAAAGAACACAATGAAGAGCCCTGGAGGCAGAGCAAAGGAGAGGGGAGCCCTGCTGATCGCCTGTGGAGCGGCACCAAGCAGCATGCAACACTGGGGCAGCTGCCGACGAAATTGGTGTAAGGCTCTCAGCGGGAGTAATGGCAGAGGGTAGTGAAAGGGGACTATGAGCGGAGAGCAGGGGTGAGCCCCAACGACACGTGCAACAGCGCAGCTATGCCACGGGACAATGCATACATTAATACTTAATGTAGCGCAAAACGCGCGCTCAACAGATTCACGGCTGAGGGACACATCAACTGCTGTGAATTACGGGGCTACCCTGACCAATAATCCACAAACAAACCTAATGAGAAACTGAAGTGGCTCATGTGCGCCGGAAATTGCTGTTCAACTGCCAGTGGGCAAAAGGTGCACGCCACTCCCCAATACACCATCACTCATAAGGGGACCTGGCAGGGAATGCAAAGCCTGGGTTAGAGATAACCCCAGGAGGACTTAATCAGCAGCCCCAGTAATCAAGGACAGGATGGGGTGAGCGCACGCACCAAGCCAGTGGTGACGAACGGTTGGACTGACTGGGGAATCAATGTGTGGCCACAACAACAGCGCTCTGGGCAGGCAATAACCTAGCGCGGACTGGCATGAGCCGAAGGTGAAACTGAGGGAGGCAGCGACACCTCCCCCAATGGAACCATACCTCCGCCTCGGATCCGGGAACAGGGTCTGATAACCCGTGGGCACCGAACACTGCAGGCACAATAGGTAGCTATCGCCCCAGGCTACCTGTCATCACTGGCATGCTAGAACCCACTCGGGGGCAGACATGAGCCCCACCTGATCACATAAAGCATAGGGATCAAGCGTGCAACAAACAACCAGTGCAACCATCATGGGTAGGGTCCATAAGAGGTGCAGCACCGTCGGGGCAACAACCCATGCAAGTTAAAGCGCCGCAAAAAGCCTGGGCCACGAGGTGAAGATCCTGTGAGCGAGTGCTGACACAAGCTATTGACTGCAAGGAAGTGCTGGACCACGCAGGTTGCTGCAATAACTCGTGAACTTGCACTGCCCTGGTCCACTGTCGGTGGCTATGTCCCCACCCAAAGGAAAGAACAAATCCACCATTATGGAAGCCTTTGCCGCTGCTTAACCCTGCGAGCAGAGAAAGAGCCCTAATGAGGCCCCTTCTGACCAGGCGACACCAGACGAAAGCAACAAAGAGAAACAAGTGCTAGAGGCCATAGCAGGGCTGCGCTCCTTTATTGACACAAACATGCAATTGATGCGCCAAGATATGCGTAACCTCACGGAGCGTGTAACAAACACGGAGGCTGAGCAACGAGAAACAACAGAAACATTAAGAGACATACAGAGCCGGGTACAGGAACTAGAGAGAAGAAACAAAGTTCTTGAGGAAAGAGCGGAAGACACTGAAGGGCGGTCCAGATGCAACAATGTCCGCCCACTAGGAATCTCGGAAGGGATGAAGGCCCCAACCCCATGAGCTTTGTAGACACTCTACTACAACAGGAGATAGGAGTGGGCCCCCTCTCGCAGGGGTTTGCCTGCGGAAAGGGCCCACAGAACCTTACAAAAAAGACTGCCACAAAAAAAGACCGCCACCTGGATCACATCCCTGCCCTTTAATAGCAAAAATCCTGAATTTCCAAGACAGGGAAATTATACTGCGCTACTCACGGGAAAAAGGTGAAATAAGAAGAGATAACACCAAAATTGCAATATACACGGACTACACCAAAACAGTGCAGAGGGAAAGAAACTCCTTCATCCCGATTAAAGCAAGGCTGCGACAACTCAATCTCAAGTATATGCAGATTTATCCATCCAGGCTCAAAGTGATATACAAAGGGAAAGCGGTTTTCCTCCAGACGCCTGCGGCAGCCAATATGTGGCTGGAACATAACATGGCGGAGGGGGAAGAAACTGCCTCATAGCCTGAACTATGGAAGCAAGTGAAAAGCCACCTTGCGAAAAGAAAGAACAGAGAAAAACGCAACATCCAAGCCAAAGGTCCCACAATGGACGGGGGTACTGTTGAGCCATCTGAACTTGGCCAGAGAGTACTCCCTTCACAAAAGGACTGGTGCCGGCCTGTTGTTGATGCACCACTACACGCGCGCAAGATGTCCCGGACGGGCCAAGACGGAGTGGGGGCACCCGAGCGTTGCCAGTTAGGTGCAACTGCTGGGTGCAGTTTGTTAAGTTTGACTTGTTTTTGTTTGAAACGTTTTCACGGCAATTGACGGAATGAGACAGGGGGCACTTGTCAGAAAGAACTGGGTTTCACCAGACTGTAATGGCGGCTGATATAAAGGTGCTGACATTGTTAGGGAGAATTCTCTGTAAAGGCTCATTTCCCAAACCTAGTGAGTGCCCCAGCAGCTTTGCTGGATTTTTGGGGTTTATTTTTTCTCCTGCTAAGAGTGAGACTCTTTTTCTCCCAGTCTTAGGCATGATTTGAGAATGTCCTTTGACTATGTAATGTGTTTTATGGGCTACGGGGTCTTTTACTCCATAGGACTTCATGTGTTTTTAGTATGTGTGTTGCACAGCACCCTCAGTGTAGTAACACAGGGGTGTCATAGTGACCCCCCAAACATAGACGCCATACCCTGGGTCTGACTACTGTCTCCCAGGGCATATAAAGTCACCATTGGCTTTACTAGTCTCAAATTGTGAACAGAACCAGTACAAACCATCATATTGTGGAAGTACTGGGAGGGGTAATTAGATTGCCCCTGGGTCGGTTTTCCAAGGGGCCACTGTCCAGTCCCCCCTTGTCAAGTTTCTGGCTGGTGGCAGTGGTTACCCCTCGAAATATTCCACCGGAATATTTCCTATGGGATTTTCCCATTCATTTTAAACGCACCACTTTTTTGGGGCAATGTTAAAGATACCGCCAGGTTATTTATTTAATATTTATTCCCCGGTTGGGTCTTTTTGCCAGGACTCAATTCTAAAATGGCGTTTGCGTTCGTCTCTGTAACTCCAACCCAAGTCGAGCCCTTTGTTCCACTTTTGGCGGGCTTCTGCACAGAAGCCTCCAAAAGTGGTGCCACTCTGTCTGGGTCTACAGGATGTGTGTGGGAGGGGGGGAATAGGCACCCTGTACTGAGTTGCCTCGGCAACTCAAGTCACACTCTTGTGTGATTGGCCCAGTGGAGAGCCGTCTGGCTCACCACTTAGCATGTTTGAGTGACAGCTAAGACTGATGAATGGGGGTTTTCTGCATAAAAGCAAGGCTTTGGGGACTGGAACTTCAGAAGTCGCTACAGGACCTAAAGAATCCAAAGAGGGAGAAGCTGAGCCGACCTGCAACGATGACACCACCGGTGGAGCCCTGCTGAACCGACTCACCACTTCCCAACGACAGAAGATCTTCTTCCAGGAGAGTCTTCTTCCTTTGAGCTGGTGGGGTTAAATAGTTCGCCTTTTTCACCTTCCTGGATCATCTCGTGGTCGAATCGCCCGTGCCAAGCACCCCGGCGGCCAGATAGCCACGCTTCACCACTACCGCGAATAAAAAGGAAGTACCTTTTAACCGGGAAACTCCACGGCTGGTTTCTTCCCTGGCAGTGCAACGACCTCCAGCTTTCCTCCACGTTGAGATCTTCTCTTCCCCTGGACGAAGCACCGACTTGCGCCCGCTGCCAGGAACAACTGCCCCCGCTGGAGCTTTCTCATCATTTCAGGTACTGTGTTCCGCCTGGTCTCCCTTGCAACAGACTGTCCAAGTTGTCCCGTAAATCCTTGACTCTCTATCTTGGGGTGACGTCGGACCTGTTAACATTACCTTTCTAACTTGATCCAACCTCTTTTGACTTTTCTGCAAAGACTTTGAGTGCATTTCCACTGTGTGATCTTGGGCACATTCCGCCTTGCT
This sequence comes from Ambystoma mexicanum, assembly GCF_040938575.1. Lineage (NCBI taxonomy): Eukaryota > Metazoa > Chordata > Amphibia > Caudata > Ambystomatidae > Ambystoma > Ambystoma mexicanum. The sequence continues at coordinate 877,117,310 of NC_090936.1, forward strand.
CTCTCCAAGAGTGGGCCTGGCCTATGAACTTTTTGCTCTGCAGTAGACCCTACCTTTCTTGACTTACGGTGGTTTCTTAAAAGTGTTGGTACTGTGTGTTTTTTCTATTTCCGTCTTTTCTCTCCCTTTTTAAACAAATTGTTGGAGTGCCATCTACGGTTAAGCGCTCACCTCTGTTTTGCTAAATAAGTGGTGTCTTAACCTAGACTTGTCGAATAATTAACTAGGGAGGTGTATATACTTCTAGTGACTGTGTTTGAACTTGCTTGACATATTAGTGCCAGTGTATTTTTACAAGTGTGTTTTTAAATAAATAATTATATACTTTGATACCAAAGCTCTGGTCAGTGTTTGCTTGTGCTACTGTATTTTTGTACCTAATGTGTATACTCTATATACTGCCTAACTCTTCTTGAGAGAAGTCTGACTGCTCAGCCACAGCTACCAGGTAAATCTGGGTGGTACAGACTGCTACCAATTGGGTTTACTGCCAACACCTGTAGTCTTAAACTTTTTGCAGTGGTCCCTAAGGGAACTGCACAGGTTTCTGCCCAACGCTGGTGTACAGCGGTGGGATTTGTATTGAGTATACATTTTAGTGTGCTTTTAGATACCTTAGTGCAACTAACCACAAAGCTTAGCACTAAAAAGTTTATTTTCTAACCTGTCAACTATGGAAAGTTATAGTCAAGAGTCCCTTGCAACAAAAACTGCTGATTGTTTGAGAGTTCTCTGTAAGCATAAGAATCTCCTGACTAAAGGCAAGAAAATGGAGCTAATAGAAAGATTGTTAGCAAACCAAAGTCTGGGTGATGGTTCAGAGGAATCCACTCTCCCAGAAAATGTAGATAACAGTGATGATATTGATCAAAGTATTGAAAATCTTGAGGCAGAGTCAGAAGAGGAAAATGAGGCTGTTGTAACTGTCCCCCCTAGGCCTCTGTCTGCTCTACCAGCTGTACCTACTGGACCCTTACCAGCTCCCACACTTAGTCCTCAATGTATGGAACTAGAGAAAATGAAACTTGAATTGGAGTTTAAAAGACTTAATGCTCAAACAGAGCAACAGCACCAAGAAGTAAGGCTCAGAGAAATGGAGCTCAAGCATGAGCTAGAGATGAAGAAATTGTCTGTTGAAAATGCTTCTCTCTCCGGATCCTCTAGGAGTACCAGTCCCAAAAGACCGCAGATGCCTAAAGAGATTGTGGGTATGTATGAGCCCAAGTTGGATGTGTTGGATTGGTTGGCTATGTTTCAGTATAATCATGGGCTCCAGGACATCTCAGGGAATGAGTTACTTCCCTGGTTGTTCTCTAGGCTCCCCTCTGTTGCATCTGATGTGGTAATGGCATTGGGGGAGGTGGATAAGAAGGATTATGAATGTGTGAAGCTAGCTTTAATAGCTAGATTTGGGAAGACCCCTTCCCAGTACCTTAAGTGGTTTAGGACCCTCAAAAAGCATGATGGTACCCCTTGGGCTACCTGGCTGAGTGAAAGATTGAAGAACTTTGAGGGATGGATTAAGGGTTACAGGGTGAACACTTATGAGGGAATGAAGAATCTTGTGATGTTGGAGTCAATTTATGATGCCTGCTCTCCTGAGCTCGGACAGCACTTGGCTGATTCAAAGGAATTTGATTCCAGAAAACTAGCTAAGGCTGCTGACTTGTGGGTTGCCAACAAGGCTACTCACAAGGACTCTGGGGCAACTCAGAAAAAGGATGAGGGGAAACAGCCTAGAAAGGACTCCAAAGAGAATTCTAATAATTCCAATCCCAAAGAGGGCCCCAAACAAAACAATAAGGGTAAGCCACAAGGGAAACCGAATCAGGCTAGTGTACCTTCTGGTGCCAAACCAGAAGGAGGTCAGAACAAGCCTCCATTCCAAAAAGCATTTGGTAAATGCTACGTTTGTGGCTCAACTGACCATGTGGAAGGGGATCCCAGATGTAAGGGTAAACCTTCAGGGGTCCACACTGTCTCCTTAGCCTTCGCTCCAGAGGAGAAGTACAGATGGCCAGTGGAAACTTTCTACTACTGGCTGATGATCCCATTGGAGTCTCAGCCAGTGTTTCTTTAGTGTCTCTGGGGTTGTGGGAACAACATAATTTAGATGTGTATAATTCTATCAAAGATAATACTAAAGAGTATTATAAGGACAGTGTCCAGGTGAATGGTCAGGAGACTCCTGCCATTAGGGACACTGGGGCCAGCATAACTGTGGTGGATGAATCATTTTTCAAGGCAGAGGATGTTGCTAAGGCACCCAAACGCCTCACCAAGTTAGCCTGATGGCCTGTGCAGATGCTTCCCCAATTGCCAGTTCTCATCCAGTGCAATGATATGACTGTGAAGATACCTGTCAGTGTACAATGTGAGGTACCAGGAAGGGTTCTGTTGGGAAATGACCTGAAAACTCTTAGAGTGGTTTCACACACCCCCAGACCTACTAGTAAAAGGTTACAGGAGCTAACCAGACCTGTAAGAGAGAAAACCATGGGAGGTTCTTCTCTGGAGATGAAGAAAGATATCACTCCTCCTCCACTGGAGCAACTTACTGCAGTCTCTAAATCAACAGAAGCAAAGGGGCAACCCAAGACTTCTAAGCAGTAGCCAGCAGCAAGCACTCCAGTGCTTCCAACAAGGACTTCCCCTAGGTTGTCCAAAGTTACACCTGTAACTCCACCTCCAGCCGAGGCGGAGAGGGAGGTACAACCCTGTATGGTAGAACTAGACTCTGAAGAAGAGCTAGTAGAGGGCCAAGACCTTATTGGAGATCTGGATCCCGTTGACCATCCTGAGCTGCAGTCTTTACTGGCAGAAGGTGGACCCAACAGGGCAGACTTCAGTAAGGGACAAAGAGAATGTCCAACTCTGGAAGGTCTTCGCCATCAGGCAGCTTCTCAGGCGGATGGGCAAGGACCTGGGAAGTATAGGTTGCACTGGGAAGATGTCCTCTTCTACAGTGAACCGACTGAATCTGCACCTGGAGACTAAAAGCGGCTTGTTGTACCTCAAGAAAACAGACAACAGTTCTTGCAACTAGCCCATGAGATTCCTTTGGCTGGTCACTTGAGTTTCAAGAAGACCAAGGAAAGGCTCTCACGCTACTTTTATTGGCCAAAGATGGGGGCTGAGGTAGATAAGTTTTGCAAGAGCTGCCACACCTGCCAAACTTCTGGTAAGGTTGGTTCCAAGAATGTGGCACCTTTAGCGCCTCTCCCAGTAGTGGGAGTCCCATTTGAGAGGGTAGGGATTGACATTGTTGGTCCCCTTGATCCCCCAACCTCCTCAGGCAACAGGTTTATCGTTGTTGTAGTAGACCATGCTACTAGATACCCTGAGGCAATTCCTATGAGGACTGTTACAGCTCAGGCTGTGGCTAAGGCCCTCAGTATTTTTACCAGGGTTGGGTTTCCTAAGGAAGTAATCTCTGACAGGGGGTCAAATTTTATGTCTCACTACATGAAAGCCATGTGGAAAACCTGTGGAGTTACTTACAAGTTCTCAACCGCATACCACCCTCAGACCAATGGGTTGGTAGAAAGGTTCAACAGAACAATGAAGAGCATGATAAGTGCTTTAGAAGATCCCCTTAAAAGAAATTGAGACCTTCTACTGCCATGCCTTCTCTTTGCTTATAGAGAAGCCCCTCAGAAGGGAGTAGGTTATTCTCCGTTTGAACTTCTTTATAGCCATCCAGTCAGAGGTCCATTGGCCCTGATTAAGGAGGGGCTGGAGAGTGCTCCTTCCCCCATGCCAGTCAGAGTGACTGACTATGTGATAGGTCTCCGGAGGAGAACATCACACATGATGGCAGAAGCTAGTGATAACCTGAAAGCTGGACAAGCTTTGGTCAAGCATTGGCATGATCAAAAGGCTAACATGGTTGAGTTCACTCAAGACCAGCTAGTTCTAGTTATGATCCCAACAAGGCAGAGGGCCTTGCAAGATAGATGGATGGGGCCCTTCAAGGTTGTGGGTAAACTTGGAAAGGTGAACTATCTGGTGGACTTGGGCAATCCCAAGGAGGCTCCCAGAGACTTACCAACAGACTAAAGGCATATGTCTCCAGGCCTGAAGTAGGAGCCTTGCGTCTAGCTTCAACAGAAGAGGAAGAAGAGAGTGAAGCTCTCCCTGATCTCCTCAGAGGCTTACACTTGGATGAAAAGATTGAAGGAGTAAATCTCTCTTCAAATCTGACATCTGAGCAGCAAGAGGAGTGCAAATCTATGTTAAATCAGTTTGCCTCCCTGTTCTCACTTTCACCAGGCTTGACCCCTTGGGGCCAGCATGATATATTCACTGGTGACTGTCTGCCAGTCAAAAGCAGAGGATACAGAATCTCAGAAAATATAAGATCCCACATCAAAGGGGAGGTCAGCAAGATGCTTGACCTCGGGGTAATAGAGTCCTCTACTAGTCCATGGTCTAGCCCAGTTGTTTTAGTACCAAAGGCAGGATGCAAAGAATTGAGATTCTGTGTGGATTATAGGGCTCTTAATGCAGTCACCAAGACTGATGCCCACCCTTTGCCTAGAACAGATGAGTTGGTGGATAGACTTGGTGCAGCCAAGTTCCTCAGCACATTTGATCTAACGTCAGGCTATTGGCAAATAGCCCTGACAGACCATGCAAAGGAGAGAACAGCATTTACTACCCTAGTTGGCTTATACCAATTTAAGGTTATGCCTTTTGGGCTGAAAAATGCACCTGCAACATTCCAAAGGATGGTAAATCAGGTTCTAGCTGGGATGGAGGACTTCTGCATGGCATACTTGGATGACATTGCAGTGTTCAGCCACTCCTGGGAAGAGCATGTTAACCACCTAGGACATGTTTTGCAGGCTCTTGGGAAGGCCAACCTGACCATAAAGACAAGCAAATGCCAGATTGGACAGAGTAAGGTGGTCTACCATGGCCATGAGGTAGGAGGTGGAGAAATAAGGCCTTTGCTCAGTAAGATTGAAGCTGTGCAAAATTGGACAACACCTACTACTCAAACCCAGGTGAGAGCCTTCCTAGGCCTCACTGGGTATTACAGGAATTTCATTGAGAACTATGGGACCATAGCTTCTCCGCTGAAAGTGATCTCCTCTCCAAAATTCCCTAAGAAGGTCAGATGGAATGAGGAGTGCAATCAGGCCTTTGAAAACCTGAAGAAAGCTCTTTGCCAAGCACCAGTACTGAGAGCTCCTGACTACCACCAAACTTTCATTGTACAGACAGATGCTTCAAATGTAGGTATAGGTGCAATCCTTAGCCAACTGGATGGGAAAGGTAGGGAGCACCCCATTTGCTTCATCAGTAGAAAGCTGAAGGATCCTGAGACAAGGTGGGCAACAATTGAAAGATAATGTTTTGCCATTGTGTGGGCACTGAAGAATTTTAGGCCATACTTGTATGGTTCTACTTTTGTCATTCAGACTGACCACCAACCCTTGAGACGGTTGATGCAAATGAAGGGGGAAACCCCAAAACTACTGAGATGGTCAATCTGCCTTCAAGGGTTTGATTTCACCATTGAGCACAGGTCAGGGTGTCACCACCAAAATGCTGATGGTCTCTCTAGGATGTATGTCATCGACTAGAGGTATGAGATTCATCCAGGAGTGGATTAAATCCTCCTGTCCCTTAGTCTGGGGAGGGCGAGTGTTAGGGAGAATTCTCTGTAAAGGCTAATTTCCCAAACCTAGTGAGTCCCCGAGCAGCTTTGCGGCAGTGAAGGGTTACCCCCAGAGTTTTATAAAACATTTGCAACTGAGCTAACTCCAATTCCACAAGGAAGCCTTCGAAACCGGGGTGTTAACGGGCAGTATGAACAAAACCCTAGTAATCCCTATACCCAAGCCCAGGAAACCAACCCATGAATGTGGCTCTTATAGACCAATAGCCATCCTGAATTACGACATAAAAGTCCTTACCACCATACTTGCCAATAGATTATCAAAAGTTATTGGGACCCCAATACATGAAGACCAGAATGGGTTTGTCCCCGGCCGTAGCACAACGGCAAACCTACGCAGACTACAGCACATCATAGCGCAAACAACAGGCTCACAGGAACCCTACACGGTAGTCTCCCTAGACGCAATCAAAGCATTTGACTCCATATACTGGGAGTGGCACTTGGCCACCCTGAAACAATTCGGCCTTGGCGGCTACTTTATCCATTGGGTCGAGATCCTGCAGACGTCTGCACCTTGGGATATACAGAGGGGTACCAGGCAGGGATGCCCCCTCTCCCCAATGTTATACATACTTTGGCTAGAACCGCTGGCAATATTTATTTATTGGGAAACAGTTTTTCGACACCAACATAAACATCTGGGGCTGATACCATAGCACGTGATCTTGCTGTATGCAGATGGCGTCCTACTTTACTTAAGAGACCCACAACTTAATATATCCACAATCCTCAAAGTACTGAGACATTTTGCAAGGATATCAGGGATATCATTTAATCCAGAGAAGTCTTGCACATCCCCACTGGCAGGATTGGCAGGGACCCAAACATCAGCTCTTCCGGAAGTCGGGATAAGCTGGGAACCACACACATTTAGGTACCTAGGCATCAATATTTGGCACACCCCCGAACAAACACACGGGGGCAATACCCTGGTGGCAATGCAAAGACTCAAAAAATCAACGGGGTTCTGGACCAGGCTCCCGCTGTCAATGATGGGCCGAGTGGCCATTGCTAAAATGATAGTGTTTCCACGCTTCTTGTACTTCTTCCAAAACATCCACTACTATATACCAGCCACCTTTTTTCAGCTGCTGGGCATACTACTAAAGGACTTGGTGTGGGGGGGCTCCAGACATAAGCTCTCCCTAAGCACATTAATGCTTCCATATAAGGCAGGGCAAGTTCAGCTCCCTGATCTAGAGCGATACTTCCTGGCTGACCCCAACTCACCTTTGTGGCCAAATGGCTCGCTGATGACTCCACCTCAGAGACCGACCTCTTAAGCCACTTAATTGCACCGGTACGACTGAAAGAAATTCTCTGGATCCGATGGAAGCATTCAGCTAAAGTTCCCCTGCTCATCCAACTGGGCCGTAAAGTATGGGACAGAGTACTGAATCTGCAGAACATGGTGAACCCATACTCCCCAGAGACACCACTCATTGCTGACACCTGCTTTAACAGAGATGAACTGGCGCTAACGAGACTATGGGAAAGACACGGTATCTACACCTGGGGGGAATGTACGTGGGAAATTCCTTCTGCAAACTCGATTCCCTAGTAATCGACGATGGACTCCCCAAATCCCAGCACCTCCGTTACCGAAAAATCCGAGAGGTGGCAAAACAGAAATGGAGCGAATGGCCAGAGGAACCAGAACCGGATCCGACCCTAACCCTACTGCACAACCTGGGAGACAGCTGGAAACCAACCTCCAGGATATATGCCCAGCTTACAGGCAGGCCTAACCCCAAGAGTGAAACTCTAAAGAGTTTGTGGGAAACAGATCTGGGAACGAGTATTACGGAACAGGAATGGGAAAGAATCCAACAGTACCCCAGAGAAGTATTGAGAAACGCCAGATTCAGATGAATTCAACTAAACGTTCTCCACAGAACTTACATGACCCCCCAGCAGAATCGTGAAATTCAGCAGATCCCCGGCCCCACTATGCCCCCGATGCAACTCAGAAGAAGCAGGAATGGCGCATATGTTCGGGAACTGCTCCAAGATACAGAATTTCTGGACCAGAATTGAACAGACGTGCAGGAGAGCGGACTTGACCCGCTACGAATGTACACTTAATTAATGCTTGCTAGGTTCCTACCTCGGATAAGCAAAATTAGGCACACCGTCAAACTCATGGACATGGCCTGCATACTAGCCAAACGAGCGATTGCCATGACATGGAAAACCTCTACAGGTCCTCGCTACGCCAAATGGCTCAAGGAACTGCAACAATGGTCAGAGCAGAAACTAGGCTTTGGGGAGAAGGGATAACCAGGACCGGAGAAGGCCGATCATGCTTATGAAGCCTGGAAATCACTAATACGAGACATTTTGCACCCGTCTGACGACAAGCCTCCTTGAACAATACCACTCTGCCTAAAGAACTGGACATACAATTGCAATCACGTCCCACGACAACCCAACCTCCCCCATCCAGGAGATGCTGCTCCTCCGAAGACAGGCCAAGTACCTGTTCCAATTCGCCACCAGATCAACTCCAGAAGCAGATAAGAGACTGCTACAACCTTCGTTGTTTGTTTAAAGTTATGTTTTGGTTAGGCATTCCCCTCCCCCTCCCCCTTTCCCTCCAACCTCAATAATTATTTATAATTTATCCATGCCTGTTGTATGTTTGAAATGCCAATAGAAACATTTTCAAATAAATAGACCCGATAGTCCGACCCGGCCCGCTGTGGCCACCAGGGTGATGTAGGAGCCTAGTTCCCAGCGGCTCATATTCACTTGCTGGGCTACAGGTTGCTGGAGGAGCCCCACCAGCTCATGGTAGATATGGCAGCTGTGCCCCAGCAGACCACAGGGCTTCGGATGCCTCTCGACAGCCTCTTACAGTGAGATGGGAGCCCAGGCAGTGCCTGCAGAGGACTGCACTGCTGGGCACTCAGCCCCAGGACATGTCGCGGCAGCAGCGGGCTGGTTCCACCTTCTGCAGGCCTCTGCTCGAGCCGCGTCAGCTCACTTCACTCATCAGGGCAGGAGCCTTGAACAGGAGCCTCGGACACGCTACGGGACTCCTGGCTGACCCGCATTCAGAGCTCGGGTCGGTAGCTGTGGGCGATTCCAGGGCTACGGGTAACATCACCGTGCCTGGCTACCGCTAGATGGCAAGCCAGAGAGATCTTCAAGGCCCCAGACATGTCGGGTTAAGTGGGGCCTGGGCGGGAGGCCCCCGCGACTCCAGAACCCAGCTCGAGCCCCTCTACAGCAGGCCACCCGCTGCAACTCTGGCCCGGAGGGTTTCACTGACCGCCGCCATCTAATTCGAGGCAAGTCGTGGGTCGCAATCATTTCATACCAGGTAGCGTCTCCCCTGTTCAACAGGAGCTCTCGGGCGGCAATTCTACAGCATCGGATGCCAGGCCACGCCCCCGGCGAGAATACTATTAACCATTAGGAAATGTCACCACATATCTGTTTTAATCTCATTGCACTGATTCCTGGTTTAAAAATAATTGGGTTCAAGGCTATGTGAGAGGGGATTGCTGTTGGAGGGAGCTGCATTTTTTTGTATGCCGGAGGCAGTTTTATTTGTTTTAGCCTGATTTCAGCTTTTCTTTACCCTTTTAAGCCTTGCTAAAAAAGCACTGTGTGCTTTTAGAAGGATAAGTGTGTGCTTTTAGAAGGATTGGTATTCTTTCCCTCCGTTTTCTTTAGTTTTTGAAGAAGAACAGAATTGGCTTTGCAAGGAGCCACATTCCACTCCCTCCTCCTCCTCAATTCCTTTCAGAAATCCAGGCCTCCTATAGGTCCAGGAATTCATGTGTGCCCCCCACCTCCAGTCCTACATCACCAGTTATCATAGGGCAGTCATCCCTGGGCATAGGCTGCCTCCTGTTTGCCTGCGCTTCTGGCGTCCCAGCCCTACTACGACTCCTGGGTTCTAACTTCTACTATAATCAGTTATGGGACGGGACCTTATAACCCTGCCTTGTGCTACTCAGCTGCAGGTCCCATTGTGCTCTATATTGTTGACTCCCATCTACGTATCCAACCTATTGCATCTGTTCAATATTGGGCTCCATTATTAATGGCTCCATGTAGGTTTCCCTAGGAAAACGCATTGCATTATCTGTATATTATACATCACATCTAGGTATCCAGTGAAAGCGCATTTCATTGTTCTATACTGTTTCTCCACCATACCTCAATACTAAGTATCCCTGAAGCTGCACTGAATTATTTATTCGTTTTTTAACTCGTTTTAATAGCTACCTTTTTGAAAGTGCAATGATCTAATGCTAGCACATGAAGTCTTTATTGGCCCGAGTAGTTATAGGGGGCCCCTTTCATAGCATCTTAAATTTTGACAGGTGGGAACGCCCCCTGCTTCCAGTCTTAGTCCCGGCCTTATTTGTTTTTTATATCAATTTTAATATCAAAAATGTTTGATATCAAAATGGTATTGTATTTATATAAAGGTTTATAAAATATGTTGTAACATGTTTTGATATAAAGTGAATCTCGATTTTTTTTTAAAATGCTTTTAATATGGTAGAGCGCATGTGCACTGTTGCTTGCTCGAGGGCAAAGTGAGTTGTGAGGAATTAGATGGCGAGCGTGAAGTCGTGGTGCCGCATTGATGACCCGGGAGTGGGTTGGGGACTTAAGGCTGGACGTCTTCATTTTATATATACTTGGAGCATATTTGATAAGCCTTTCAATAATTTTATATAGACCTTATATTATTTATATAGAACTCTAATATAAAGCTGGGCAGATGGGGTAACAATTTTATATAAACTTGGATATTTGATAAGCGTTTTAATGTTAATAACATTATATAGATTTATTAGTGCAATAATATAAAGCGTGACCAATGTCATAATTTGATAACAGATTAGGGCTTTTTCAGGCACGCCTGTATCATTTTATAATGTCAGGGATAGGGCTGGGAGGCTTGTGGCAACAAAAAAAAAGGCTGAATAAAAATGTTTATAATAGTCTGGACATGCCCAGGAAGGTCAAACTATGGAGCGGGCAGTATTGTTAAGTTGCCAGGGCATGCCCTGACAAAGAAACAATGTGAATATATTATGACAAAATGCTGCACTATGGGTTTTAAAAACAAAATAGCTGAGATACACAGCCTGTGAATATATAGTTTACCAACATTATTTTTGATAGACTGAGAATAAGAGTTTTTAAATGAAAAGTGAAGATCTATTTTCAGGGCTCCAAAAAACACAGACCTACACATCTGCAGACCCAAACAGGTAAAGCTCTGACTCAGCTATTTGGAGATCTCATGTATTAGAAAATATCTGAACGCGACATCAGGATTATGCAGCCTTCCAATGAGGCCCAGAGGCTACTGCATTAATGCACTGCCATGTGGCTGGTGTGACTAAACTGTATTTGCATGGCCCCATTCATTGTAAAGCCACCGTAGCCCCAAGTCGTGGGTAATCACGAGCGAGCCGTCAAGTGCTGCGTGTGCTTAAAATGCATCCGAATGAGTCCATTCATGGTAAATTAGCCTTGACTAAGGGGCTTTTAGAGGGCCACAGCAGACTGCACGTGGAATATTGGAATAGGCAGGATGGGAGCTGTGCTGATATGCGGGTGGGGCACTAACTAAATCTCTTTAAAACCCATGATTTGAAAGCCAGCCAAAATAGCGCTGTGGATTTCGGGAGATTTACAGGCCCCTGTGGATCCTCGGCTGGAAGTGACTCCGTAGTCAAATTGTGGATGAAATCAGGCCTAGTGATGATCACGCTACGGCAAGCTAGAGCAGAGCTTTACAGCCTGGGTTTCCTCCTAATTAATCACTACTCTTTTGACCATGTACACATACCCACTTATGGGAAAGAATACACATCCAATCAGGATATCTATCAAAATAAAATACTGTCCGTCTTGACGTGTGTGCAAGATGGGTCCAGAACAGACGCAGCGACAATTAGAACAGTTCAAAATCCATATTAACAAATCAACCAATTTTCTTCCTGCTCTATGGCGTCTTGGAACACCAGAGGACAAACACCTCACTAATACACAATTGAATCCTCTGGGGGACTATGACATAATTGCCCTACAGGAGGTCTGGTTGACCACATCTCCTGTTTGGGAACATGTGGTAGCTTTGATTCCAGCTAAGCTACCAGTCAGAGGACGCCCCATGGCTGAATTGATGGTGGTTGAAAAACCAGCTTTGACCCCATCTATAATACCTTGGGCTTCCCCGAACAGCTTCCTGCAACTGGTTAAAATAAAATCTGACAAGCAATGCTTCGCTCTAATAAATACGTATTGGAACCATGCAGGGATTAAGGATGACGACTTCTTTAAAGATTTAGAATCCTTGCTGGAACTAATAACCTTGGATCCCTCTATCGACTACACCATCTTGGTAGGGGACCTTAATATTATGTGTATTAAAAAATCCTTAAAACCACTTAACCCATTGGCAATACGGTGGAATGTACTTAAGAACACCAACTGTTTAGGTTAAATGGGTGTATTCAAGGGGATATTCCCCCTCCCTACACTTGGCATATAAGACATCAAGTGGCACTCATCGACTATGTATACACAGATAGAATTTGTTTTAATAGCATCTCCTGTTTCCAAATTAAATCTCAAACTGCCAGTGACCAAGATTTACATGGAACTGGTCATATTCCAAAAAAGCCTCTCAACCGTCTGTGGCCCATGATATGATAGTCTCAAATGGCATGAACAGATTTAGATGGACACCCTACTGTTTACACAATCCATCAATTAATTAATTTGTTTAATACCCAACAGTCACACCCAGCTACTTCTCACGACTCATATGTAGCCACCATGCAAATCTTTAAAATCAAAACACAGCCGATTTCCAAGATCGTCACGAACAAACTACATACTTACGATCATGATCTAGCAGCTAGGAAAGCTACTTATCGAACTCAGGAGAGGAAGATTATATCCTTAAAATGTATCAATATAAAAACTGGATCAAATCCAGAAGAGCCCTGATGTATCAATGAAATGGCAAACAAATGTCAGAGGGCATGGCCTCCAAGAACTTGGCCCATATCTGGGGGCTCTTGAATATTGCGAATGGATTCCTCACAATTGGGATTGCAGGTAAATGCAGTTCCAGGAGGAGGTGTGGTTAATGTTCTATAAAACTCTATATGCGGCCACCCCCGTCGGCAAAGGCAGTTGAGCAACATAGGGGCACCCACCGTTCCTTGCATTTTGACATTGATGGCATACCTTATTATATTATGAGATTAAGCTCATCTAGGGTCCCAGGTCCGGACAGCCTATCCAACCAAATTATCAAAGCCCACGCATTATCATGGGTCAGGAAAGTAATGGTTATATTTTCTCAGACGATTCAATCTCGACAGCTCCCGCCTTCGTGGAGAAAATCTATCGTTTGTCCGATTTATAAAAAGGGCGATCGCAGCGATCCCGGAAACTATAGACCTATCACCTTGTTAAATGTCCCCGGGAAGCTGTTCGCCAGGCTTATTCTGAGAGAATTTAACCAATTTAACCAATGGATCTCTGAAACTGACCTACAGGATCTGACCCAAACAAGGTTTGTGTCAGGATTGGAAATAGCGATTAATTTACACACAATACATGCCATAAAATTGCAAGAACGCCAAAGAATAAAGCTGTTTTATATGGCTTTCATTGATCTTCAAGCAGCGTTCGATTCGATGTCTAGAGAACAGCAAAAGATATTTAAAACCGCGTGTCTCGTTCATCTGCTATATTGGATTAAAAAACTTCATTTACTAACTACTGTCCAAATCCGCCTTTCCTTAGATGGTAACCCATATGGTAACCCATATCAACCTTTAGGTGCCTGAAATATGGGGTGCATACTCGCGTCTACACTTTTTAATTTCTTTATTGCAGATATGAGATACAAATTCGCTGAGGTCACCTCTGACTCGCCCAAACTGGGGAAGCATGCGATCCCCTGGCTGCAAGTGCTTCTTACCCAGTTGGGTGATTATGTAAACGCAAATCTACTGAAGGTTAACCAATCTAAATATAAGGTGATGATTGATGACGACAGGCACATAAAGAGAAAAATGACATTCAGATGGATGCTTCTAGGAAACCAGTTACAGTTGGTTCAAGAATATAAATATCTAGGCCTCAACATCAGTAACCATCCTTCCGGACCGTATCACCTCGATTTACAAAGAGAACTGAAAACCGCCATATCTCAAGCACATATTATACAGGCTAGATGGGGGGCGTGGCCAGCGCGCATGCCGTGAGGACAGACTTCCACGGAGCTCCGTCCGTGATCCTTTAATCGAACAAATTGCTCTCGCTTAATCCTTGTGCGAGACCTGACAACTCCAGAATCCCACAGGGGAACCGACTGCCTGCACTCGGCAACAAAATCGGACGAAATCGGTGAGCGGACGCCGGAGAACGGGGAGCCCGGGACAGTGCCCCTTGCGCCTTCAAGATGGCGGCGCCCACTGCGTGAGGCGACTGATCCGGCCCCGTCCGCCCAGATCATCCATCGGACCGCTGCGGCTGGGGGAGCCAGAACGGTGGGGCTTGCTGCCTGCGCCACGAGCGGGCACTGGAGACATAGAAACCGGCACTGAGGTCGGCCGTCGGAGAAAAGCCGCCCGCCGTGGACCCAGGAGCGCGGAACCCAGGATCGCTCCCGAGACGCCGACGCACCCGCAGGAGGGCGGGACCGGGTGCGCTTCTGGCCGGGTGGTGGCGCCGGGGGCGCTGCTGCAGACGGAGGACCCTGGTGCAGCGACGCAGGCCGGGCTGGGCCCCCTTCGCGGCACGCGCCGGCGCCTGACCTCCCCTCGATCCCCCGGAGGTCCGAGGCTGCGCCGCAGCGGCTGACCCTGGGGCCCTGCATTAACTCCAGCGAGGAGGCCCGATCTGGCCCAGCAGGGCCCTGGCCGTCCCTGGAGCCCACCCATGAAACAAAACTAGACCTACAGCAATAAAGGGCGATCGCTGCAGAAACTGGGGACGACATCTCCCCGACAACAGCCCACCTGAGGCACACCCAGGAATCGGAACCCACTCAAACACAGAAAACTAAACTGATCTGCACCACGTCTTCTGCTAGCCTGAGGCCTCCCAAAACCCGCACCCACAAGCTTCTGGGAACTGACCTCAGAAACGCGAGCGGCCAGAAACAGCGGAAGAGCTGGGGCGGGGTCCCCAGGTAAATTACCAAACAAGGGCCGGAGCCGGACCTGCACTCCGCAGGAGATCGCATTCATAACCTCCAAGCCAAGGGATGTCTCCCCCCAAGATCAAACCGAAACTAGTCACGATGGGCTCCTTTACAACAAGCAGATCTCAAAGACAATCAGCACAACAAGACCGGGAGACCCCCGAAAACTCGCCCCAACAGGAAGAGGACCTTAAACACACGCAAGTCCTCCAAGCAATAGCTGCCCTCCGCACATCACTCGAGGGACGACTGGAAGAGGTAAAGTCGGATATGCAACTCATGCGCCAGGATGCCCGCAACCTAACGGAACGAGTCACACTGGCAGAGACTACCTTACATGAAAACACTGAAGACACCCGAGATCTAAAAAAGACGGTCAGAGATTTGGAACAAAAGGTGGCAAGACTGGAAGCCCGCTCTGAAGATGCCGAAGGCCGCGCGCGCCGTAACAATATTCGCATACTGGGAATTCCCGAAGACCTGGAAGGCTCGGACCCGACGACCTTCATTGAAACGCTCCTGCAACAAGAGGTAGGGGCGGGAAACCTCTCCCAGGGGTTCTCTGTTGAAAGGGCCCACAGGTCTCTCCAGAAGCGTCCTCCGCCCGGATCTCATCCCCGGCCGATCATAGCCAAGATCTTAAATTTCAGAGACCGCGAAACCATACTACGGTTTTCCAGAGAAGGCGGGGAGATAAAAAGAAAAGGCTCAACAATAGTTATATATCCGGACTACACCCCGGCGGTGCAGCAGGCCAGAAATTCCTACATTCCAATAAAAGCTCGGCTGAGAAAGCTCAACTTGAAGTATATGCTGCTCTACCCGTCACGTCTCAAGATTTTGTATAACGGAAAGGCGACATTCCTGGAAACCCCGGCCGCTGCCAACTTGTGGCTCGAGCATAATAATCTGGCGGACGACAAGGAAGCACCACAGAACTTAGATCGGAGATAACCGTTCTCCCCCCGGTGAAAGCAGGCTAAAGACAGTTCCCCCCCAAAAATAAAAGCACAGGCAATAACGAACTGCAGACGAATGAATCACCACGAAAGTCCTGCTGTGATGCATGCTACACCGGACGAGAGCTCGGAGGAACACACGAGCGCCGGACAAGCAACCCACCCCACCAAAGAAAGGTGTAAGCACTTTGCTCACACACAACCTGATCCGGAAGGCCAGGACTGGCCTGGAAGGCTCAGGACCCCCTGAGCGCTGCAAGTTAAAAGCAACTGCTAGGGACAGTTTGGAAAGTTTTGTCTAGTTTTTCCCCATTTAACATGATGGGAGTTCCACAAGTTCAAAAATCTCCAATCAGCGGAAAGATCGAAGTCGGAATGAGGGGCCAGACGATGAGGAGGCCGGGACACAGCGGAAAAGATGGTCGGCAGGGGCCAAATAACTGTAAGTGTAACTCAACTACCCCGAAATGTCGTCTAATGCAAACAAAGATATTGACCTGGAACGTTAGGGCCTGGGCTCTTACCTACGCCGTAATAGAATCAAATCCTATTTGACCAGAAAGAAAGTGCAGATAGCGCTACTGCAAGAGACACACTGCACGGCGGAATCACTGGCGAGGTTGAGGGAACACTGGGGAGGCCAAGGGGTCGGAACTTCGTAATCCAAATATGCAAGAGGAGTATTTACCTGGATTCACCCACAACTCCCTTTCCATCTAATTAAGTCAGAGACAGACCCAGAGGGGAGGTTCGTAATACTATGGGGCAGACTAGAACAAACAGAAATCTGCATAGTCAACTCTTACCTCCCTAATACCAACATCCCATCCCACTTAAACTCCATGTACGCTAAGATTGCACCATACAGACATGGAATCCTTTTCTGGGGGGGAGACTTCAACTGTGTCCATGATACGAAACTAGATAGGTCCCTCCCGCACACAAAGGGACCTTCAGCGGCCACAACTGCCCTCTCCCTACTAATACATAGGTTGCACCTATCAGACACCTGGAGAGAGTGTCATCCTGACGCCCGGGGTTACTCATATTTCTCCTCCCCTCACGGTCTCCACACGAGGCTAGACTATGTCCTCATAAGCAATGAACACTTGCCACAAATAGCCGACGCCCAATATCTGGGCAGAACCATTTCCGACCACTCACCACTCCTGGTAGACTGGAACCACACGGGCCCCAGGCCTCCCATTCCAATGTGGAGAATGCCGATAGATGCCCTTGATGATCCAGTATTCAGAGATGACCTACACGAATTTATAGAGAGCTTCATTGAAAGTAACACCGGAAGCGTGGACCGAACAGGCACGATGTGGGACGCCCTAAAAGTAGTGACAAGGGGGGAAATCATAGCTAGAGCAGGGGGCATTAGGAAACAACTTGGAGGCGAGCTGAACCACTGGGAACAGCAGATTGAACTACTGGAAAGGGCCCCGGCTATCACGGAGCAGAGAGAGATCAACCTCAAAGAACTTAGAAATAACACTACTTTAGCATGGGACAGGCTCGCCAAATTTGACTATGCCACCAAAACCGACAGGATACACACTGAGGCAGATAAACCTGGTAGAATGCTAGCTTGGCTATGCAGGAAAGAACACCCCAGACACACAATCACGGGGCTACAGACTGAAGATGGAGGGGTAGCACAGACACAGCAAGCCATAAACAAAACCTTTAAGGGCTTTTATGAACACCTTTACTCCCACAAAGATCAGGTTTCCCTAGAGCAAATCATGAACACCCTGGAAGAAATAGGGCTCCCCAAGATACCTCCGGAACAATCTGAGGCCCTAGACGCAGACATTACACCCGAGGATATCTCAGAGGCAATTAGATCACTAGCCACCCGTAAGACTCCTGGGAGCGACGGCCTGCCCACTGAATTTTACAAGGCATATGAGTCCACCCTAACGCCCCTCCTACACGAGGTCTTTCGAGAAGCACATGAAACAGGAATTCTACCCGACACCATGAGGGAGACCCTCCTGATCCCGATCATTAAGCCTAATAAGCCCCCTGATAGATGCGACTCTTACCGTCCGATAGCAATCCTTAACTGCGACGTGAAAATCCTGACGACAGTATTAGCGAATAGATTAGCCAGAATCATAGGGGATGTAATACATGAAGATCAGTGCGGCTTCATACCAGCCCGAAATACTACCATGAATTTGCGCAGGGTGCAACACGTTATTGCCCAAACTGTAGACTGCACAGAACCGTACGCCCTGTTGTCCCTTGATGCTATCAAGGCGTTCGATTCGATCTTTTGGGAATGGCTAATAGCAGTGTTGGAGGAGTTTGGCTTCGGCCCGGGGTTCATTAGGTGGATCATATACCTTTGCTTTCCTTTCGTGATTGTCAGCGCCATCATCTTCCCCCGTATAACTGCTTTAAATGCATCCCAGACTGTGCTCATAGTGACATCCCCGGCGTCATTTTGTGAGAAGTATTCTTCTATCATTTCCCTTATGGATTCTCCGGTTATTGGGTCCTGAATTAGTTCCTGCGGTAGCCTCCACCTCCAAAGCCCATTCTTTTTTTCGGGAAGAGTCAAGTCTGGCCATAGTGGCGCATGGTCCAAGAGTGCTATCTCTCCCTTTTCTAGCCCTTGTATCCTACCCATGAAGCCCACCCATACCCAGAAGTAGTCTATTCTGGACATGGAATTATGTACATGCGAGAAATATGTATACCCCCTTTGTTCCCCATTCAGTTCCCTCCACACATCATTTAAGGCCATGTGGTCCATCTGTTGTCTGAGACGCTTTGAAGGTGCCCCTTGGCCGTGTATGCTCCCCGTACTTCTGTCTAATTGTGGGTTTCAAGCCATATTAAAATCCCCTCCCATAATCACCTCCCCCCTAGCAAAGTCTTCTAATTTCCCCAATACATCTCTGAGGAAGCCATCCTGTCCCTGGTTGGGTGCATATATTGAGGCAAGGGTGATTCAATATCCATCTATCTCCACATTGGCGAAAACATATCTTCCATCTTTATCTATGACTGTGTCCAACAGTTTAGTGTCTCTCCCTTCTTTCACCGCTATCAACACCCCTGCTTTTTTTCCCTGTTGTCGTTGCCTGTGCCCATATTTTAAACCCTTTTATGCGTATTTTCTACTTATCCCCAGTTCTGATATGGGTTTCTTGGAGTAACAGTATATCTGCTTTTCCCCTTTTAACCTGTTTTTCCTGCTTCACCCGCTTCGTTGGATGATTCATAACCCTAATGTTATAGGTCAAGATGCGTATCATCCCCATTCTGTTATGTAACTATGCATTGGCTTTTAGTCCCCCTCTGCACCCGATTCCCTTCATTCGTAATCTCGACCCACCCCACCCTTCCTCTTAACTCCCCTCCCCAACATTGAACCGTAAACCAAACGAACTCCCCCACCCCCTGCCCCCCAAGTAGGGCGAGGGTTCCTACTGACGTTAGGGTGTTGCGCCCTTCGCTCCCTGCCCTCCATACCCTCGGGGGTGTTTTGTGGGGAATCCTAAACCCCACTGTTCCATCTGTCCTTACCGAGATCCAAACAGCTGGGTCCCGTCCGGACCGACGTCTGAATGTTATTCGTGCAGCTCCGTTCTCTCCTGCCCCCCCCCCGCACGATTGGATCTTTATTTTGACGACTCTGTGCTGTCGCCCATTGTGTAATTATTTTGAGAGTCTCTCATGCCATTTTTCTCCGGGTCTCCCTTCCTGAGTTTGCCGTCTTGTGCTTGCTTGATTCCAAGCCATCCGTTTTCCTTGTTCGTTCTCTCCTGAGAGTAGATTCCTCCCGTTCCACCTCTTCTTCTTGAAGTCCCATCGTACTGAAGCCTTCTTCCCACGTGGTCACTCTTCTCTGTTTTCCTTCCCACGTGAAGAACAACCCAAATGGGAAGGTCCATTTGTAGCAGATTTGTTTCGCCACCAGCGCTTTGACCAGTGGGGCCATGGCTCTCCTTTTCTGGAGGGTCACTAGAGCCAAGTCTTGGTATAATTGTATGTCTTGTCCATTCATTTTAATATGCTCCAGGTCCCTGGCCCTCCTCAGAATCTGTTCTTTCTGCGGGTAAAAGGAGAGAGCCGCCAGGACATTACGTGGTCTTTCTCCTGGTGCCCCGGTTCTTCTCGGTCCTACCCTGTGGACTCTGTCTATTCCAATATCTTCTGCGTCCTGAGCTCCCAGGATATCTCTGAACACCTCCTTCACCGCCACTTTCAGATCTTTATCTAGTACAGATTCCGCCATATTCTTGATACGAATGTTAGAGCGTCTGGAGCGGTTCTCCAAACCTTTGCATTGTATTTCCAGGTTATGGGTGAGTCTTACCAGATGTTCTTGTGTTTCACTTGTCTGTTTCGCGTCTTCCTCGAGACTCTGGATTGTTCTCTCTACTATATCAGTTCTCTCTTCTAGGTTGGCTATATCAATTTTCATGTCTTGCACCACTTATTTCATTTCGTTCTTCATAGTTGTGAATTGTTCTTGAACTGTAGACATGACCATTTTCTTTTTAATTAAAATTTGTTTTTAATGCAAAAGGACCTTTACAAATTAAGACAAATACATTCCTTCCAATAAAAAAAGAAAAAAAAAGAAATTATGCAACAATAAAATCATCAATATATACCACATCTGTTCCTACATACAACCACTATATAGAAAAAAGAAATTTCGATATTCAATCATACAGTCACTTTAAAACATAACATGTTCCATCATTTAGTGTGCTGGGTAAACACCATCAGCGCTGCAATGAGATTCTTAAATCGATACTCTCAGTAGTTTGTGATCTACAATGAGTAAGGGTATCTCTGTTTCTCAGATAGCCTGCAGTGGATTGGCAGCGCAGTGTACTGGGGCTCCATGTTCCAGAAGAAAGGGTAAGGTAAAGAGTAGGAAGGGAGAACCGGTCTGGTTTACCCTGACACACTCCATTCAGTAAATTGAGGAGGGCAGGGATTTATGAAGAGACGACAATATAACGTTGCTTTGCACTTTCCTGATGCTCAGCAAGGTTGTAGTGATGAGGGAGTTGTTTTTTACCCATTTTGATTCCAGCTAAAAAAGTATCGTATTGCTCCTGCAAGCGATAAATTATGCCACTATGATAACTGGTTCTGTACATAGTTAATTTTATATCATTGTGATTAGTTGGGTGCCCCATAAATAAGTATTTACATGAACCTATCTGTTTTTTTCAAGGTCCCCAGAAGCCTGAAGAAGTGAACCCTCATATCAAACAAAAGTTCTGGTTCATCCATTAAAACAGTCTGAACTTCATGTGTTTGATACTTGAATTTGGTGTGTCTGGACAGTGTGTTAAGAGCTTGTTAAATGTGGAGACCCTATATTAGGTCACAAGCTTATATAATTCTGTTTAGTTCATTTGCAAAACCTCACGTTTCAGCATATGCCTTTTACCTATGAGCTGGACTACATGCAGCAAAGCGTATGTTCTTGGTGCCCAATGTTTGAAAAATTCAGAAGTCACATCATCATATGGTTACTGAACAAAGAGTAACGATACCTACCTCACACCGAACACTTGTCCTTACACCTGACACCACATCTTACTACTATCCCTTGTTATGTTGAATCTATAACCTGCAATATGTATGTATAAACCTTATATTACTTGTATTTACTTTCTGTAATCTGTATATATAACTGTATAATCTTGTAACCACTATCTTCACCCTAAGCGCCCAGATACCTTTGGGTCAGGCGCACTATATAAATAAAATAAACAAACATTAGTGGACCCTCAAGTACGCACAGAAGCGAATATATATGAGCCGGTAACAGAACGTGCCGGCAGGTCAGCATATATAGTACGGCATATAGCAGAGTGAAGTAATGTATGCAGCCTGAGGCAGGGAGGTCACCTTGAATTAAAATGATGCAAGGATCTGAACTCCTGCTTAGTGCGAGCACGACTGGCAAGAACAACCGGAATGCTTGGATGAATTGTTGCATTCACAGCAAAACCGAGGGGGAGAGAGGAGTGGACATATGAAAGGAGAGCAACAGTTTGACTAGATCCTATCTCTCATTATCTACAAAAGAGAATACACTCAATGCCTCTGAAGGTCATAACAAAATGATCGACTTGTTTGGAGAAGTTATAATAAAGAATCGGTCTAAAAATGTGCATGACCTTGAGATGTAGTATTTACAGATGAAGCACAAGCAAAGTCCTGGCACAAAATCATTAGTCATGGGCTTGAGCATGCAAGTCACCCAGGTCAGCAGGCAATCAATGCGAAGAATAGTACAGACCTTTGGTAAAAGCAGTAGACCTTCACAATCTAGGACATAGACCCTCAGCGTATATTGCTGGGTTTAGGTTAATGTCCAAACAATATCCAACACGAGAAGAGGCCTCACTACTGAAGACAATAACATTAGTGCCATCTTCTAAAAAAAATTAAATAGAGGATGGTCCTTATTACTACAGAACATGTATGTGGTAGTGCCCGCCCAAGAGTGTGATGGTAATGTCTGGGTACACAGTGTCTTGTTGCATTTCTTTACAGTGGTATACCCCAGCTCAAAGGTTTTTCTGTGAGACGCAGTGCCTCCAGCAGAATTAAGACGTGGCACTGAATACAAATGAATCCGCCAACAGCAACAGTTCATGGTTGCTGTTGGTTGGTAAGCTGTACTTGGAGGGCCCTCGGTGTTCTAAGCTTGAGCAATGAAAATAGTGCAAGGGGCATCGATAGCGGCATGCTACAGATATTGAAATTTGACATTTTTTGGACCCGTCTCCCCTGCCACCTTGTTTGAGCATCAAACAAGACGGAGGAAGCAGGCTTGAATCCTGTGGGTTGTTGTGGTCCGTTCCACAACTGTTTATTGTGATAATGGACGCAAGGACATTTTTAAGACTGATGCTTTAAAAAAAAAATACCTCTTCTAAGCCTTACCGCTAACATGAGTTCCCTATTCTAAATAATGAAAACGTTTGCTAGTCAGGATGCACAACAAATGAACTTGGTCCTCTGTCAAACCTATGTTAACCTAACATCTACCCTTCTACTACGAAAAGTAAGACAATCTAAGTTCTGATTTAGAATAGGATTATTCTCCCCCTTTGCTAAATTGGTGGTGGCTGTTTTTCTGACCCTGCCAAAGAGTTTTTTCGAGCTTTGGGCCAGATGTTTCCAATATTCAAACAAAACGTCTCTCTGTGTCCTTTTATCAAAACCGTCACTTTCTCAACTAGTCTAGACAGTTTCTGGTTTATCCCCTCCTCAAGGACGTATTAAGCGTACCAAGATCTTCCGATTGCTATCGGTCAATGTTCACAAAACACAGCTTTCTTCTTAATCCTGGTCGGATAACTCAGTTTCCAGCCTCGGGTAGGCTACTGGCTTGCTTAGTCCAACTTTGGCTCTTACTTTGGTTGTGATGCATCTCTTTTTCTCAGCCCGGTGAGGGCTACGGGCCTGCTTACCCCTACTTTCATGTAGTTTCTCCCACCCCCTTGTGGGGTCCTTTGTTGATCAGCCTGGTGTGGGCTGCGGACCTGCTTAGCCCTGTTTTGATTGCGGTTTCCCTTGCCCCCTTCTGGGGTCTTTATCAACCTGGAATGAACTACAGTGTGACCTCACCGCCCCTCACGTGCCACGGGTGTATTGCTGCATACCTTATTTCCAACAGCGGTGCTCGGCTGGGGAGGAGTGCTCTCTGGCCAGCGTGGACCTGCATATTCATCCTGGCTACGGACTCCATGGTCGGCTTCTTCACTCCACTATTTCCCTTCAGCTTCAGAGAAACAGTGTGCCGGTACGTCTTGGGTTGCTTAAAGTTGCTTTCTCTCAGCAGTCCCAGTGGCAGCGTTCCGCGGGGTGCCCGAGGTTTCCACCCACCACACCAACTGCGTGGCTTTCCAGTTCGGCTCCTCCTGGGAGGCAAAGGCTCCCTCCTCTGCAGTGCAAGCCAGCATTTCTCGCTCTACGACCAATTCTCTCCTGTTCTCTTGCCCGACAGGTGCATTTAGGACTCTCACTAGAACGGAGGGGAAGATTCCATTGGTCCAATTTTCACAAAGAGGTGGTAGCACATACAGGTAAGAAACCAAGAAATCCACCTTAAAGGGACCCTGTACCCGATAACCCGGTTCAGTTCCCATATAACCTATAAAAGCTTGGGACTTTGCAAAGATGGGAGGTAAAAGGGAATCCTGACTTGCGGCTCCCTCCCCAATGGGATCCCGCTTGTCGAATCCCCTAGAGAGGGTATTCTGTAGCAGGCTCGCCTCCCTCGTCCCAAAGGAGGTGGCTCCCCCTCACAGAGAAGGGACAAATGCCCAATATTTATCACAATATGTTATTAGAATTTGTATAATGGCACCGCTGCCGTTTGCATGGTCTCCAGGCACTCTGGCAGTTCAGGATGAGAGTGGGTGGGTTAATTTAGTTGGAAGGAGAGGGAAAGGCAAGATTGCAGTGCTTTCTGTTGAGGTTGCAGATGGGAAGTACCCTGAGCTCTGCCTTCTTGTAAGCTTTCTAGGAGAGCAGTGTATGAAGCATCAAAGGCTTTGTGTCCAAAGGGGCGGCCTCATGCTTATATTGTAGGTGTGTGCTGGCCAAGAGTTTGTTGGTTGTAGATAAAGGCTCACCTTTGTGATAGTCATAATTTCAGGGGAGTGTTTTTGTGTTGTTTTTTTGTATCAGTGTTGGGGAAAACGGAGTTACGAATAATTTTAATGAACTCTTCGATCACTTTGCTGCCCTATGATAATGCTCCGTGGTATGAATCCTGTGGAGTCCTCCGATTCCCCTTGAAGCATATCCTCCCACACGGCCAGGGGATGGCAGCCACTACCTGATCCTGACGCTGGGAATGGTACTATGAGGGAGGATCATGTGGGAGGAGACGGCTGTCGGGGGAACGTGGAGACCCCATCGGGAGATACGCAGTATTCCTCCCTTTTTGAGGAAGACCACATCATAATTCCTTAGTTCTTGATGGCTTGTCGTCACTATACAAATCCCTCCCATTGTAAAACCCTGAGAGCCCTTCCTGAAAATCACTATGCAAAATATCATTCATACTTCACACACATATATAACTTCCTAGTCTGTTTTTTCAAATAAAAACCCTAACCAATATCACTTTAGAAATCTTATGGACTCCAACTCCCATAAAGCCTCAAGTACGGAGACGAGGAGGAGGAAGCAGGAGTCAACGCAGACTGAAACAGAAAGCTAACCATGCAGACTAGTTGTTATGATGCAGCCCGAGCGTGTAGGACATTTACAAATGGTGTCCACATTTGGGAGGAGAGGGGAGCCAAATAGGAAGGCAGAACCAAAGCAGCAGGCGGCACTGGGGTCTGCCCATAACCATGTGGGGCCCCACAGCGTTCCGACAGGCATGTAAGCCCTTAAGAACTTTGCAACATATAAGAACATTTGAATACCGACCAAGTGAAATACAAAGGCAGAAAGAACTTGCACAAGTTCTCATATATGAGATGGCAATGTGGGGGAAGTTGGAACAGTTAGTAACTCAAGCCAATGAAGAAAAAGCACAGTGAAGTAATTCAACTGTGTGAGATTGAAAGAAAGTGAAGTGCAGAAGTCCTGGTTAAAGAAGTACACCAGGCAGTGAGCATTGGGGTACAGGGGGATACCTGGCAGGGGATTATACCAGGGAGGGGAGGGGGGGGGTCTATGAAACCCCAGAAAGGGATTCCTGGCAGGGAAGTATACCAACCATTCCACTCAAAGCACATGGAAGAAAAAGACATTGTGGCTAGATACCTGGCAGGGGAGCATACCAGGAGATCTAGGACGCTGATGAAAGAAAGGCCTGAGAAGCAGAAAACCAGGCACTTTGAAGATAGTTAAGAACTATACAATGAAGACTATCCACAAAAAACAACCTGTAGATCGACTGCGGAGACGCCTCAAATAACCTGCGAATAGTGTCATGGAATACTCGTGGGCATCGACATCTGCTAGATCATCTGAATAAGGAATTACAATCGTCAGACATTATCTGTATCCAAGAATGCTGGCTTCTAGAACCCCCAGTCATGGGGGGGTCCACATGTTTGCTTAACAAAGGATATAAAGGTCGGAAAGGGAGACCTTCCGCAGGACTGTTGACAGTGATAAAAAACGAATACAAAGGAAATATACTACGGGTTATGACTCCCTCACCACTTATACAAATAACCATAATTCAAGAGTATAATGGAGGTTTTCATCAATCCAAGAAGCACTATCAAATTATTATTAATCTTTACTGGAATCCTAAAGCCAAGGACGGTGAGAAGTTCCTAGGAACTGTGCTTCAACACATTGACGAACTGAGAGCCGAATTTGAGAAACCCACACTAATCATTTGTGGTGATCTCAATATAGACTGTATAAAGAAGTCTCATGTTGAACAAAGAGGAGTCTCACAACAGAGAGCAACGCGTATGAAAAGATGGTTAGCGGAGATGAATAGTCGAGACCTCCTGCAGGTAAATGGAAATGTGAACGGCGACCGACAAGGAGCAATCACATGGGCTTCAAATAATCAAAACGCAACCCTTGACTATTTCTTTGTGGATAGAGAAACGTTCAAAACAATCTCTTCGCTGAATATAATTCCAACAAGCAAAAGCGACCACAAAATACTTCTCCTTACGTGTGTATCTACAATCAAACCACAGGAAAGTGCATCGGCCTACCAAAAAAACTGGCCTTACAAGGTCGAAACGAACAATGGCCTTAACAGATTACGAATAGCACCAAATATGACATCGAAGCTCAAAAAAACCATAGAACGCTGGAAACTAACAACCAACACGGGAGTTGAATACGAAACATGTCTTTCCACTTTCAGAGTAAAATCGGGCCACAAGATACAGCGAAAAATTCCTCGACTGCATAAATATAACTCTGAACTGGCCGAAAGAAAATCAAAGCTAGCAAAAAAGATAAGAGCTCTAAACAAACTGAACACCGAGAGGGCATGTGAAGAAAGGGCAACGTTAAAAAAAGCCTACCGGAATTGGGCCAAATCTCACAGGGCCTTATTGTTTCAAAGAGACTCTGAAGAGATGCTGTCAGCTACCGCCAATAAAAACGCTAAATTCATGTGGGCCCTAATGAATCAAACAAGTGCACCACAAGGAATAGAACAGATAAACCCGATTCACGAAGGAAAATGGATCCAATATTTCCAAAAAGCGTATAGCCAAGAGATGCTAGAAGAGACGCAAATAATTACGGACCAGACTCCGTGGATCATTCCATTCGAGAAATCGGAAATCATTGTACTAATCAACAAGGCAAGCAGTTCGCGGGCACCTGGGCCCGATGGTCTAACAAACGCCATATTAAAACAATCACCTGAAGTGTGGGCCGACATGTGCTACGTACTGTTTGAACGAATCATCAAAACTAAACAAATACCGGAATCTTGGACTAAAGCGATTATTATTCCCATTCACAAAAAGGGAGATAGATGCAAGCCTGAGAACTATCGTCCAATATCTTTGTTGGACGTAATAGGCAAAATATTCGCAGGTATCCTCTTAAAGAGATTAAAGGAATGGATCATAGACTCAAGAAACTACGACCATCGGCAGACAGGGTTCGTTGAAAAAGTTGACTGCGGGCTAAATCTGCTCATACTTAACCTATTAAAGGCTAAAATCATCTGCGAAAAACAGAAACTTTACCTGGCGTGCATAGACATGGCTGCCGCCTTTGATAAAGTGGATAGACAAATCCTGTGGAAAAAGCTAAAGCAAAGGGGATGTCCTGAAGATCTCGTGGCTGCTATTAAAGCCATGCATACTGACACATGTATCCAAGTAAGGTTAAACCAAAAAGGTAACCTAACCAAACCGATCCCGACAACAAGAGGCCTAAAGCAAGGGTGCCCTATGGCAGCGATCCTTTACAACTTTTACATTCTGGAGATAAAGGACAGGCTTGTCATACCGAGAGGCTGTTCGCCTAAAATAGGCACCTCAGCAGTGGGCCATCTGTTGTACGCAGATGATTTGATCATCATAGATAAGACCCCAATCGGTTTGCAGAAAAAACTGGAAGCCCTAGAAACATACGTCAAAGAAAATAACCAAGAAATAAATCCTGAAAAATCTGAAATCCTAATAATGAAAACATCAAGAGCCAGAGAGAAAAAGTCTTTCAAATGGTATGTTGGGAATAAAGTTATTCCAATAACAACGAGCGCAAAATATCTGGGAGCAATAATAAGTGCAGACTGGAATGACCGACCGTGGATAGAGCATATAATGCGTAAAATGAGTCAACTAACGGCACAAGCGCTTATATTGAAACAAAAAATCGGAAAGTTTTCGATCCAACCAACAGTTGACTTTTATAACACAAAAGTTATTCCGTCTGTTGCCTATGCCGGAGACACAGCACTCAGAATACCATCAGAATTTTGGGGTAAGGTAGAAGCTACATTTTGGAGAAGACTAATGAGACTACCTCAATGTGTCCCAATGATTATAATACGACATGAACTGGGCTTGTACTCCTTGCAGGCCTCAATTATATGGAAAGCCCTATTAACATTCAGAAAGACACTGATCAAAGACTGTCCACCTCAATATGAAATCTTAAAGGACGAAAACATAAAAGCGCAATTCTGGCCACTGGCTAGTTGGAAAGAAAAATGTAAAGATCTCTTACAGAACTTAAATATGTCTGAGGACACACTATGCAATAACCCTAAAAGGGTGAAGATTGCGTTACTGTGTGCTGACTGGGATAAAACAGAAACTGCTCGCGCCAATTCCAAATCTCACACTCTTTCAAACAATCTCAGATCAGTACCAAAAACTCTATCTACCTATCTGAAAAAGAGTGGGAATCCTATTCATCGGGATCTAATCTTACGATTTAGATTAAATATCCTAAGAACAAAAACAAATTTGAAGAAATACGGCACAGTAAGTGATAACATGTGCCGGCTCTGTGAGAAGGAAGTGGAATCTCTAAAACACTTAATAATGTTTTGTCCTGAACTAAGATTAGCAAGAGATTCATTCCTACACCCAGCATTAACTCCGACGTGCGGGGTGGATGCTGATTTATGGTGGGAAACCTTGTACGTTAACCCTAATCAGAAGACCACGAGAGCTCTTGGAATTTTTCTCCAAACGATGATGGTCAAATTGGAAAACAAACCGGAATTACACAGTGAAATAGAAAAGGATCTCATGACGAAGGAAAAAGCATAACCTTTGATATATGTCTACACTTAGGCCAAACCAAAGAGGACTTGAATAAACAATTAAAAAGTGACAAGTATGGGAGGAATTGCGATAGAAATATAAAGAAGACTTCAAGATATGGTTTGGCTTTGTAAGTGAGCGAAATAAGCAAAAGTTTGTATTTATTTACTCTATATGCTTAATAAAAAAAAAAAAAAAAAAAAAAAAAAACAATGAAGATACCTGGCAGGAGAGTACACAAAGGGATCTGAAGAACCTAAGGATTCCTAAAAGGGGAGTATAGCAGGAGGTCTACTTAAGTTACAGAAATAAACGTAGTTGCTTTACAGAACACATGGTAGAAAAGTATGCCAGAGACTCTAAGGAAACAAGTATTTGAAGTTGTGAAGTTGAACAAAGACCTTTCCTTTATGTTGAGACCTAAACATCTGACAAAGGGATGTATTCAGAAATCTGAAGAATTTGCAGGAGGGTTTCTGATGTACAAGTGCATCAGGTGATCCACCAAGATACTAAAGGATCTAAAGAGAACATCTTATTTGAACAAGAGCCTTTTTTGTGAGCTCATTGCAAAGAAAGTCTAGGAAGAGCTAAAAGGTATCAGACATATTGTTTGCACAGGAACTTGCTGAATCCGTCATAAGGAAGCAAAGGAGCCATTGTTTGAAAGAGACATTTCTGCCATCCTTGAGCAACTGTTTGATAAAGACACTTTTCCCACCCATAAAGAACTGTTGCTTGGAAAAGAGACTTTTGCCATCCTACCTGAAATATCCAGGAGAAGGAACCACCCTCTGGATCCAAGGGTTTCTCCTTCGAAAATACTATTTTTGTTGGATGTATCTACTTGCTTTTATTGTGAACACTTTTTGGCCAAACATAGGTCAGAGAAATTCTCCTTACACTGTTAGTTGTTCCTTTTTTTAGAGTGACGGTCAGATTAGTATGTTTTGGACACAATAACAGTTTATATAATTGTGACAACTTGACACAGACTGATCTTTAGTTTTAGATTCCTAGGTAGGGCACATCTCTTTAGGATAGGGACAGAGAGGCCTTTATCCAATCCTTTTATTTTAATAAAGATGTCTGTTAATGAAGATATTACAACTTTGTGTCCGCCTCTTATTTCAGACCTTCACATCAGCCAATGCTAAGTGCCACGTTTAACAAGTGCCTTCTTGCCATTGCTGTGTGAGCCCTATGTTCTAACGTGCATGTCCTAAATTTGAAGGCTTTTACCGTCTGGTACCTAGAAACACCAACTTTCACAGTTCCCACCTCGGACGGGTTTCCCTTTTGGCACATAGAAGCGGGTTTAGGCTGCCGTTTCTTAGACAAGACCACTTTAGCAGACAGAAGTTGTCATATAGTAAGGAGGGCTTGCATGCCCTGAGCCCTGTGATAATCATACAAGCCGTTTGCACAGCAAGACCCAAATGTATCATTGTTTGCCTTCCATCCTGATAATGCTTTCCTGAGCGTGCGAACGCAGCCTCTGCCTAAAACTTGTACGCGGAGACACAATTCTTTAACCTGAAACATTGTTGCTTAATGATACCATGCCATGTCTGAAAACTCCCTCTTTATTGAAATGCATGTGTGCTCGCTCATACAAAACCTGGTGTGTGGAGGACAGGAGGATTGCTGCGTTGGGTCTCATTAATCGTTGGATTGTGTTTTGTTCTGTATTTGCTGACTGCCTGTGGTTATTTTTGCATTAAAAGATTGGTGCCTATGATGTCTGATTCCCTCTGCCCTAGGCCAAACTCAAGGGTCACTGGACATGAATCCCCGTGATCCCTGTGGGCTCAGTAAGACTATTTCATTGGTGGGAGCAGTTGGCAGGCACGACCAGGGATTTGGGGGGGGGGGGGGGGGGGGAGTAGACAGAGCAGATGTAGAAGATGAGCAGAGTGAAAGGCGAGTGCAGGTAATGGCATTGCTATCCATCATGTTTTATGTACTATTGTCAGAAACGGGTCAGGGTAAATGTTTGTCTCTGGTTAACGAATTCTGAAATCTGGAAATGGTCTGGTTGTCCTAGGACATAGGAGGGAAGGTACCCTGCCTATGAACAAATTCAATCTGATCAGAATTAACTAAAAGTTGAAAGCGATTGGCCACTGCAGTTCAAAGTAATTGTGAAAGCAGCACATGTATGCGCCCTACTCATTTAAGATGGCATGAGGCTGCTGTGCCGGTCAGAGTAGAGTAGTACAGATTAGGAGCTGGAATTAATGTGTCTTGTATGAGTGTGCAGAAAACATTTTGGATGAGAGCCCTGTGCTTGTCCCGTCTAGCCGATTCCTCGATACTTGAAATCCTGTACTCAGTTGTGACCCCAATGTTGTACTCGCATTCTTCCCTATCCTAACAAGGTAGTATAATGTGCTTTGTTTTCCCCGATTATGTATATTGTCATCAACCTTTCCCTAACCCCGTCTCTGTTAAGCTGAATACTATTCTGCACTGTGGGTAGCCTAACAGAGGATATAGGCTGTAAACCAGGAGTCATCTGAATGTGACCAACACCTGCGGGTGTCACTGAAATTTCTGTAACCGCGGAAGAGCAGAAGTCCAGGTGGACCCATCCGAAACCTCTGCTATGAGCCAAACCAGCCCACCAGCCTCGGGGCACCCTAGTGCCCTGGTGTGGACAGAGTTTGATACGGATCTGGTTCCACAATAAGCCATACCTTGTTTAACCCCAGCAAGAATGGGTTCAGGTCAGTCTAAGTGCCACTTCTTCCTAAAAGAAGTTCAGCTCACTTTATGTATATACTCAGGAAGACACATTTCATTTAGACAAAATAACAAACCTGTGTAATGCATTATAGAAGGAAGGTGCACAAATACACCAACAGAAATGGGATAGACATGTAGACTGGTACACCAAAGATGCTTATAGACAGTCCGAATCAAAGATGCAAGCCCTGAAAGAAATCCAAGAAACGCTTCAGGAGCAAGTAAAGACATTACTTCAGCCTACAGGTCTCTGCCCATAGAAATTGGGTACACCCGTGAATACCCGGTCATCCAAAGGGCACAGCGCCACAGGAATCCCCCGAGAACATTCTGGACAATCCAGCCATATTAAACCCTGTACCAGGTTCCCAGACAGTCAGTCCTGTCTCCAGGGCTAGTGCAGATTCCACCCAGCCACCGTCCAATCACAGAGCCACCTTGCTAAGTTCCATGACTGGCCCACACTCAGCTCTCCAATCTCTTTGAGGCACCATCCACCACCAACTCTCAGACCTTTGAAGGTTTCCCAGGTTCACCTGCAAATACGAGTATCGATGCATTCCCACTTGGGAAACTCCCTGGAGGAGGTACCCTAGTCACAGTACACGAACCAAGATATGAGAAGACCTTGTCAAGTTCCAAGAGGAACTTCAGGTCATCAAAGACAGCTACAGTCCCACATGATCAGATCTAAACCAACTGTTGAAAGCAACTCTTCCTACGGACACCTTCACTCTGCTAAAAGTGCGCTCAAACTGGCCCGCCGAAGAACCCCCTACTGGCGGGTTGAAGGCCGATAGACTAGTACAAATCATGCTTGAAATGTGTCCCTAGAAGACGGATTGGTTGAAAATCAACACCTGCAAACAGGCGAAGGGTGAAAATCCAGCAGAATAGATTGAGCGCCTAAAACAAAATTTGGATCAATATTCTCATGGTCCTTGATGCAGCTGTCGTGGCTCCCAAGCTGTGGTGTCTCAATTTGTTATGGGGTTACAACAGAAGGCATCGGACAGTATAAAATTGGTTCCAATAGGCTTTGAGGGAAAGAACTTGACTGAGGTTTTGTTAGCTGCACATCATTTTCATGAGAAGATCGAAAGATAAAACGAAAATACTGAAGCAAAGCTTATGGCATTACATATACAGCAATTCCAACCTTCCCAGGGTAGGGAAGGGTTCCGCTTTATGCCCTAGGGAAGAGGGAGAGGCGCTCCTCAGCCATACAATAGGTCCAGGGTAACAAGAGATATCAAACGAATGCTTACAGTGACCAGTGCAATTACTTTAACGTGTTTGGATACTGGGAAGCTTAATGTCCGAATCGGCCTCAGTCGAGGCGGTCAGCCAACCACGCCAATCGGGTTGGCTGTGCCCACGCCTCCACCACCATCGCTCCCTATGAAAACTGCACTATTGCTGGTCAAAAGTTATCATGCTTGGTTGACACTGGAGCATCACGCTCGGCACTGAACGCTTCTAAAATTCTGCATGTTGTGCACTCTGATGAAATGCTGTTAGTATTGGAGGCACCCGATGCCTCACCCGCTTACAGTCACATTGGGTCCTATTTCAGATAACCATGCTTTTCTGTGGAGCCCATGCTCCCCGGTTAATTTGTTTGGATTAGATTGGTTATGCAAGCAGAGTTGCTTCATTTACTGTTCTCCCCTGACGGCATATTCCTTGACATCCCTGAGGTTTTGGCTGTGCTACAGAAGATTTCCCCATTCGAACCCTGGTGACGTGCCAGCGCTTCTTTGCTGCAGCAGGCAATGTTGGACCAAGTTCCAGCTAAATTGTGGTCCACCCATGCAAATTAAGCCAGTTATCTGCTCAATGTTGAGCCGGTCAAGATCACCCTAAACCCAGCCAAACCTCTGCCATATGTGCCTCAGTATCCCATTTCAAGACAGGCAGACGAAAGTATCCGCCCTGTAATATGAGTCCTGGCTTCATCACTGTATTATTGTACCTGCATGAAGCCCCGGCAATTCCCTGACTTTGACCACCAAGAAGCCAGGTACGGAGGTCTATTATTTTATACAAGACTTGAGGGCAGTTAATGCTGCTGTTCTGCCATCCTTTCCTGTGGTCCCCAATCCAGCCACCATCCTGTCTGGTCTCATATACCAGCGTCAGCTACCTACTTTACGGTTATAGATTTGTGCTCATCTTTTTTCTCCATGCTGATCCACCATGATAGTCAGTACCAATGTGCATGTACCTATAATTCCTCGCAGTACATGTTCACACGTCTACCTATGGGGTACGTGGAGAGTCACACCTTTTTCCTAAATTCTTAAGAAGGATCTTCACTCTGCAGTGTTCCCAGAAGGGTCTAAACTGGTGCAATATGTAGACAATCTCCTACTACCCTCTTCCTCCTTGGAAGACGCAGAGCAAGACTGTTATTCTTTTGACAGCTGGCTTAAAAGGGCCACAAGGCCTCCAAAGACAAGCTAAAGCTTTGTTTACTCTGTGTGCGATATCTGGGCCATGAGATGTCAGAAGGGGAAAGGCACCTGTCCCAGGATCATATTGTGGCGATCCAGAAAGTTCAAAATCCCTTGACCAGGAAGCAAATTAGAGAATTCCTTGGGATGGTCAGTCACTGCCACAAGTGGGTCACAGGGTATGCCAGATAGTTGAGCCCCTTCAGACCCTCATGCATGAATCAACCACAGAACCTACCTCAGTGGGTTGAGTGCTCGCAGCTGCGGTCTGAGCATGATCGGCAGGTCGAAGGTTTGAATGCTGGCAAGGCCAACTCAGCCCTTCATCCTTCTGAGGTCGATAAACGAGTACCAATTTTGGTTGGGTGATATTGTATGTAAATATATGCTCTGTAAAGCGCTTTGGATTAAGGCGCTATATAAATAACACATCATCATCATTATGACCACAGGACGCCTTTGTTGTCACCATACAGCAAGCATTCACAACAACCCGAGCATTGCGTCTGCCTGATTATGATAAGCCATTTGTGTTGTATTGCGATGAGTGCAAGGGATTTGGAAAAGGAGTGTTAACACAGTTGCAGGCGATAAGCATCTACAGATGTCATACCACAATATAGCCCTAGAACCAGTAGTGGCAGGACTCCTGACTTGCCTGCGGGCTGTTGCTGCTGCCACCCTGCTGATAGACTAGACAGATTAATTGGTATCAGGTCAGTTTCTGTATCCCACTCCGTATTGGCCTTGCTGCTTAAGTGAAAGATACATTAATCACAGAAGTTTGTGAGAAACTGAACACCGTCAATAAGGAATTTAGGCACTTCAACGTGATCAAGAAGTCCAATAAACTCAAAAACAACATATCCAATTTCATCAAAGAAAGGGTTTATCCTTATTTAGCATTTGGCTACAAGGCACCAAATCGTTTTCTCTAATCAACAACAAAATAAAAGATGGGTGACATTTTCGGACACCAACAATTCATCAAGCAACAAATCTACACATTCAAATCAACCATCCACTTCATCAGGTTCATTATCACTACCCAGACAAGGCCCTTTTTTAGGACCGCGACAGGGCCGTGGATGCAGACCAGGACAGAACATGAACAATCAGTATGTAGGCCGACTACAAACATTCAATGCCCGGCAACGGGGATATCCACAATAACGCCCCCCATTTTCAATTTATCAGACCATGTACGTACTGACTGATGCAGGGACAAATATCTTAACAATGTGCCGTGGTTTCGTACCCACTCAGACTACTTCCTTAAATACACTAAAGATAGAGTTACGGCAATTGTTTCGATTTGTGCGACTTTTTTCATGGACAAAGAAGATAGATGATCTAAGACTTCCATCACACATTTTCGACCTAGATGTACTTTTACACCAAGGGATCATGACATTCCAGCCTAAATTGTGACCTTCGAACAGATGATACTTCTGGAACTCCCAACAACAATGATGGAAAGACCAATGAACATGGCTCTGGCTCTGACTCTGATGGAGAACACGGACCATTATGAGAGAATGAGAGTGGACCCAACGATGCAATGGAGAATTCAACATTCAACCTATGTGAGAGGGCGGTGGAACTTGGTTTTCTATCTACTGCTAAGGCCGATTTTTTTAACACCAGACGATTATCATACACCGGCCATCTACGCCTTGCCTAAGATTCATAAGAATACAGAAAACCCCCGAGGGAGACTAATAGTCTCTTTATGTGGATCCATTTTGGAACCAATTGGAAAATACCTAGAATATTTCTTACATGACTTCACAGAGAGGGGTCCATCTTTCCTCAAAGACACAACATCTGCCATTAATGCTTTTGAGGGCAAGGACTTTGATGTTATGACAGACCTATTTGTTTCCTTGGACATCTGTGCCCTGTATACTAGCATCCCCCCAAGATAAAGTATTAACCAGAATTCAAGCAAGATTGAAAAACCACATCTTGTACCATCTGGCTTTATACTTGAATTATTAGCTTTGTCAACTATTTCTTTGAATTCAACAATTAACTTTTCTTACAAAAACATTGAGTTTCCAATGGAGATGCCATGGGTGCATCTTTTAGACCATCTGTGGCCAATATTTATATGGCCAATTTCGAGGAACGATTAATTTGGAACAACAAATCAGACAATGGAGACAATAAATAGACAAGGTTTTCTTCAGCTGGCATGGCGAGACCCAAAATCTAGGTCTTTATATGGAGTTGTTGAACCAGCAGGATTCCAATTTAGTTTTTTCCAACCAGTCTAACAAAATCATGCTTCCTCTTTTAGATTCAAACATTGGGCAACACCAGGGCAAAGTCTATACTAGTTTATAGCGGAAAGAAACCGACAAACACATTGTTAATGCATAACAGCCAACATCCTCAAACCTTAAAAGGATAATCTACCGTATGGCAAGTTCCTAAGAATTATGCAAAATTGTACATATGTGGAAGATTATTCTTAGCATGCGCAGGCTCTGACGGGCAGACTGACAGCTTGAGGTTACCCTCGGAAGTCCATCGCTTTACAAACAGAGACCTGCTTTTGTCTCCCCGAAATAAAAATCCAGAGCAACAACAAATTGTCTGTGTTACTATTTTCACCAGACAGTCAGTTAAGATTAAACAACTCATTAAAAAGTATTGGAACCTGGTGACAAGCACTGGTTGCACCACAGGACCACCTCCGTTTGCCTTGGAATGAAACCGCAATGTTCGGGACAGTCTAGCTGATTCTAGATTTATATCGCCTAGTTTGGGTCCGCGACAAAACACACTACAAGCAGCATAGCAACACAGGATGGGACCGGTGGTGGGCCACCATCCTTGTGGGAATTACAGTGCCCGTCAAGATCCCTCAATCCATCAGGAAAATTAGGGACAAATAGCTTTGTTTGAATGCACCAGAAGCTCAGTAATATTACCTTTTTGTCATGTGATCTTAGCCGGATCGAGCAAACAATCAATCAAGGCAGATTTCCGAGCCATTTGTCCACATTCAGGTGAATCTCTTCTTTGGTAGGTTTCACTGCATGTGCATGTCATTAGGGTATTGCCTTCATATTGACTGGCCCTGGCGACTGTGATCTGGGCATTCTATTGTCACACCTGACTTGAACGTGGAACTTTGCATGTTTTTCCAGTTTAGGTACCCAATTTACTTGCATGTCGGTATTTACTGAAAATCTTTCTGCACACCCGGTCAGGACTGTTCATGACACAGATTTAAGAAGGAACCATTCGTCTCCCCTTGTCCTTCCTTTCCCGCACCCCACCACCCCCCTTGGTTATGCTATTTTACTTCATGTTGCATACTTCCGCTTGATGTTAAGCCAACACAAGCTGGTGGGTTGGTTCTGATTCGGGTCATTTTTCGCCTGGTTGAGGCTCTTGTTTGGGGTCTGCTCTGGTCACATCCTGGTCTGTTTTATTCATTAGATAGCGAGCATTGCTATTCCAGTGCTCTTTTAAATTTACTCAACTTGTCATAATTACCATGTCCATATGGTCAGCTTTTGGTAAACAACTCTTTAATGTTTTTGTTGATCACAGTTGACACAACCTCTCCCTATCTACACCTCAATCCTTTTTCGTCCTGATGAGGCTGGGCCGATTGTCATTTTGAGGACCCTGGTTTCAAGCCGAAACTCGAGTCGATGAGGACATTTGATACATACATTTTTGTCAATTAAGTCATATAGAACACAGGACTGATGTATTCACGGTCTATTCCCAGTGATGAAGGTAATTGGAATATGTAGATTGGTTTTGGGTTTTTTATATCTCTGTTTCTTTATAAATTATTTGTGTTTGAGTGATGCACACGTGGTATAAATGTGTTTGCTGGAAATGTTGAGATGGTGTATTGATACCTAGTAATATGTGAGAGCAGGTTTGGTGCTCCACTCTATGAATTTTTGGTTTGTGATTTATAAGCTTGCTTTCAATATATATGGTTTATGAATTGTCTGGTTTATGAAAAAACATAGGGATTAATAGAAACTTCAATACAAATATAAATATATATTTTCTTGAATTGAGTTACTGATTATTGCTATAGGGCACTCTGTGTGTTTGTTGTAAGAGAAAGACAAAACATGTGTCCAATTCCCGTCTCACCAAGTATGAGAAACTGCTTATATCTGCTGCAAATGTTACCTTGAACCGCTGTCCTGTCTTGAACCCTGCCTTTCCGTTATCAACCCTGCAGGACAGAGAACTGCATGATTGCCTAGTTGTTGTTCAGACACTTCTGTCGCCCCACACAACTTGCTAGATGTCCCACTGCAGAACCCCAACTGAATACTCTTCATGGACGGCTCCTGCCTGCGTAGCCAGGGGACAGGAGAGCTTGCCTCTGGTTACTTTTTAGGTACACCCCATGCCGTCCTCAAGGCTCATCGATTGCCCACTGCTAAGTCTGCCCAGGTCGCACAACTCGTTGCCCCCACATCAGCATGCACCCTGGTACTGGGTAGATCAGCAATGGTTTGCACCATCTCCAGGTAAGCTCCCATTGTTGTGCACGATTTCGGTATCCTATGGAAACAGTGCATACTTGGCATCCAGCTGCACCCCCATCATAAACCTAAAAAATATGTGTCAGTCCTACTGCATTTGCTACCGCTTCTTTCTGCTCTGGCCATTGTTAAATGCAAGGGACACAACCCCCCCCCCCCGTCAGGCCTTCAGTTCCCCAGGAATTACCCTAACATGTAGTGCATATCATTAGGTGGCCTTAAACGGACTCCTGGCTTCGTTGTCCTGGTTTTGCATCAATTGCAGAGAATTATTTTGAAAGATGTGCCAGATGTTTAATTCCTAACATTGGGCGAGCGGTTAGAGCAAAGCTGTCTGTACGTACAGTAGCAGAAGGTCCCTTCTTAAGCACGCCGACAGATTTCATGCAGCTCACCACTTGCATGCATTTCTCGTATTGCCTTGTGATTGTGGATGTGTTTCTGGGTGGGTCAAAACCTATCCCTGCAGAAGAGCAGATGCGGTTACAGTTGAAAAGAAACTGCTTGCTGAAATCATACCCGATTTGGGCTTCCTCTTGTTATAGACAGTGACCGGGGTACCCACCCCTTACTAACCAAATTGTTAAGGAAGGGTGCAAGGCACTAGGAATCTCACAGCAATTTAATTTGCGTGCCATCCTCAGTCGAGCGGATTTGTAGAACACTGCAACAGTGACCTCAAACTGAGGCTGTCCAGTGTACGTCAGGAAACAGGTCTGAAATGGCCAAAAGCACTACCCCTAGCATTGTTTGCCATGCCCAATAACCCCCAGCGCAAGCATGGTCTGTCTGCCCATGTGATTCTTACAGGGTGTCCCATGAGAGTAGGAACTGCACCTCCTGCAATCTACACCTCATAAACCTGCACCTAGAAGATCAAACATTGGGTAAAACGGTTTGCTCTCTTCATGCCCAGGTCAAAGCTGCCATACCAAAACCGGTGACTGAGCCTTGCAACACTCTGAAGCCCGGCGACTGGATCCTTGTGAAAGTTCACCAGCAGATGTCTGTACTCCAACCCAGGTTGCACAGACCACACCATATACTGATGATGATGATGCACACTGTGGTGAAGTGTTCCAGTTTGACGTCCCGGGTACATGCTGCCCACTGCCACAAAGTACCTGCACCTGCTGATGACACCGCCTCCACTTCGTCCAATCTTATGTGGTCATGTCCCGGTCCCACTGTGACCACCGACTCCTCCATCAGTGGCACTACCTCCAACCTGACGGCGCCAACCCAGCACTGCAGGCCTTCCACGAGCAGCACCAGAGGCAGAGACTACTGCACCATCTGCTTCAGGACATGCAGGTACTGAATCAAGACTCCCTACTCTGCCATTTATTTGCTGGTGTGATCTTCGCAGGAGCTGCTGCTCAAGCTCCTACAGCAAGTGATTACAGCACTGGAATTACTCAGATTCAGGTTGTAAGGGAGAATTCTCCTGAATGGCTAATTTCCCTTACCTACTGAGTCCCTCAGCAGCTTTGCTGCATTTATGGGATTTATTTTTTCACCTGGTAAGAGTGAGAGCCTTTTTCCCCACTCTTACATGTGTTTTTGGCTATGTGTTGTACATTTTTATGTGTTCATAGACTACAGAGCCTCACCTACTCCATAGGCATCATCTTTTTACTATGTGTCACAAAGCACCTTTAGTGTAGTGACACAGGGTTGTTTTTTTCAGACTTCCCACTCTGAACTCCATTTTCTGGGACTGACTACAGTCTCCCAGAACATGTAAAGTTGCCATTGACTTTATTAGTCTTTTTAAACGCACTGACCCAGTACAAACGATCTTCCATAGAGTACTGGAAAGGGTTAATAGTTATCTTTTTTTGTCCGTCTCTCATGGAACATTATTTCGTTCCCCTTTCTTTAAGATTTGGCAGGTGGCAGTGGTATCTATCATTTTCTCCCAACCGTGGACTATGAAAATAGCCCTGGTACTGTTTTAGGCTAAGTTAGTAGCCTCGAACTTTAAAACCGCTGGACCCCTTTTATTTTATTTCGGTTCCGGCTGGGTTTATTCGCCATTTCTTTTTGTAAAGGGCTTTCTCGTGTTTTACTCTGCGCACCAAACCAGGTTTGGTTCCTTTGTTTGCCGTCCTTTGGCAGGCTTCTGCACAGAAGCCCTCCTTAGGCGCCTGAATGTCTGAGGGGGACAGGATGTGAGGGAGGGGTTTGAGACCCCCTGCACAGGGTCTCCTTGGAGACCCATGTCGCACTCTGTAAGATTGGCTGTGGTGACTGTCCCACCAGGACAGCCACCCTGCTGTGTGATCGACAGCCAGGCTGTGTGAATGGGGGAAAACTGCATAAAAAGCAGGTCTCTGGGACTTGGAAGGCCGAGTCGCCACTGGATCAAGAGAACCGGACAGAAAATGACTTCTACCATGACTGAACCTCCCGGGGAAGCCCTGCTGCGGGTCATAATCTCCAAACTTCGACGACAGGAAAGTTCTGCAAGGAATCTTCTCCCCTTGAGCTGGTGGGACCAACCAGTTTGCCAAACTGCAAGCCAGGCCTCCCTCCTCTGGTCGAATTTGCTGTGCACAGCTACAGTGAACTGGATAGCCAGGAGGATTGGACCCTGCTTGGGTTTTAAGGAGCGCACCTTTTATTTGTCGCTTTGCTCCGCTGCTGGTTTCTTCCCTGGGCAGTGCAGGACCCTCCAGTCTTCCTTCTTCTCGTCAGTCCAACAGTCGCTTCAGGAACCGTGAGCCTGCAGGATCTGCCAGGAACGTCTGTCCCAGCTACAGCATTCTTCTGCTCTAAAGGTACTGTGCTATCCCGGTTGTTCGTTCCGTCCGACCGCAGTGAAAGTGTTTGAAATCTTTCGCCAATCCGAGGGCTTGTCCTTGTCTATTCTTTAAAGTAACTTTTCTTCCAACCAACTTCGTTTCGAACTCTTGGCAAAGACTTAACTGCAAACTACTCTGAACTGTGTGATCCTCTGCAAAGACTCTGGTCCATTGACTTTGGCTCAGGCCTCTTGATTTGATTTCCTCACCGTAGTAGCCTTTTCTAGATTGCCCTGCCTACTTACCTGTTGGTGATGATTAATTGTGAATAACCTTGTCTTTCCCTCCCTTTTAAATTGCTGGACTGCCATTTTGCTCACACTTTATTTTGACTTTAACTTGTCCATAATCTATTGGGTGTGGTGTAGTGTATTAAGAGTGTGATTTCCTGCTGCTTTACTTTAGTGAATTGTTTTACAAATGATGTGTAAATAAATGTAAATTCTTTTACTCAGAAACCTTGAGTCAGTGTTTGCTTGAACCATAGTATTTTGCTGTCCTTTGTGTAACTTCTGATACGGCTCACTTTACCTCTTGAGATAATTCTGGCTGCTCAGCCATCGCTACCACTTTACTGTGTAGTACAGGCTTGTACCAAAGGTGAATTTGTACTGTCACTTGTAGTCTTCATTGTGTCTGGTGTTCCCAAAGGGTACTGCATAAGATTCTGCCTAACACAGGTGCTGCTCGTTGCATAGCATCTATAGCACCTAACACCGCTGGATCGCACAACACAAGCCGCCACCCCAGGGCCAGTAACCCAGGGAGTAGTGCCAGCCGGCCCGCCTACTTTCCTCTGGATTTAACACTCGCCAATGATGAATCCTATTGATGTGGCAGTATACTGGTACAAACTGGAAGTTGCTACCACTGATATGCGAGTGCCTTCTGGGTTTGGACCCTGTTCCCAGCTCTTGGTCATCCTCTTTGTCCGAAGACCACTGTGAGCTTGTGGCTCTGGTATCTTGAATATTTCTAGTTTGAACTTTTATAGTAGGGAGTACATTGGTACAGCCACGAACCCTCAGCACCTGATCCAGGTTGGAACTCTTTAACATCAACATGTGTCCTGTTGCCGAACTTCAATTGTGTGTTTTGAACTGAAAGGATTCTTGCAAACTGTCACATTCACCCAGCCTCCCCAGATTAACTGACCTTTATTGCCTGCCACAAACTTTGAAACCACAGCACAAGCCAGATTCCCTGGATTTTGACATTTGGGCTCAGCCCGATACACACCATGGGCCTCATTACAAGTTTGATGGTCCGGAAACAAGGGTGCCGGTAAGCTCATTGGCACCCATGTTTCCAGACCAGCAAACTAGGAGTCTGCCTGCCGGGCACAGCGGCCACGGTAGGCAGACCATTCATGGAAGCGCTGGCACCGTTAGTAACGGTGCCAGCGTTTCAGGGTTCCCACTCCCATAGAGTGCTTTTGGACTCTGTGGGAATGGGGACTTACATTTTACCAGCGCCTGACTTCTTGGGCCGCCGGATTCGTAATCTCCCGGTGGCACCGGGAAGTCAGGTACTAGTAAAATGTTAGGAGTCTGGCGGCAACCCACCGGTAGCACAGGCAGGGTTACCACCAGACTCGTAATGAGGCCCCATGTCTGGTTATTTAATTACTGTTATTGTTGGTTTATTGATAGAGTACCATCTCACTGCTTTTAGAACTACATGTCATCAACACAATGGTCCTTCTGCTCATCATTGGGTTCACTGTGAGAATACATACCTTCACCTCACCTGGCAGTACACCTGCCTATTCAATGTCACAGATTGATGGGTATGTGTGCATTTACTTCATGAATTGTATAGTAAGTTCCCCTTATCCCGTATTCCCTTGAACTGGGGAGATGTCTGCCTGGATCTCAAGCTGGTCACCCAAACCCCAGGCCCAGAACCCTGTAAAAATTTGCATTCCCAGATGGGGTTTAACGGTCCTCCAAATTTCACCTTTCATCTCAGGCTACTGGCCTTGTGCGTTATGTCAACAGGGGTACACTTCATCTGAATCAGCAAGTGTCACGATTACCTTTCAACCAACTTCAATGTAGTCGTCAATGTCACTTTTGCCTTTGATCCTAATTTTACTTTTGCCCAATTCCTGACACAGCCCCATTCCCCGAAAAGCACAGCTTGGCAGGGGTTTATTGCTGGGATGGGTTACCTTATATTAATACCAGCCCTTGGGGTCAAGGTAAATCGGGACCGCCAGACCAAACTATCATGTCTGACTGTGATGGCAAATGCCATTGCATCCTCCCTGGCACTATTGTCCTGCGAGCAAATAGCCATCCGAACCATGGTTCTCCAGAAACATGTGGTGCTGGACACCCTCTTAGCTTCACAAGGAGGGCTTTCCAGAATCGTGAAGAGCGAGTGCTGCACTTACGAACCAGTTATGTCAGCAACATCTCCGACATTGTCAGACACATCCGTAGTACATTATTCACCTCCACATTAGTCCTGAGTCTACCTGAACCTTTAGTTCCTGGGTACTGGCATTTTCAGACCAGTGAGAGCCTCCATTCGCCAGATCATACTCAAAATCTTGGTTCTAACCGCGAGCATATCCAGTCTGGTGATGAGTTGCAAGTGTCTGTATTATCATGCATGAGCCCATTGCTCAGAGGCCCCCCAGACCACTCAGGGGCTTTACTTGCAGACTATGTAAGAAGTAAAATGTTACGACTTGCCAGAATGTGATATCTGTTCCCCCAAAGATGTAATGGACGAGACTGGAGTGAAGGTCTCATAGGGGGGACTTGTGGAGGAAAACTGGATTATGAAACATTTTATTGAACTCTACCATCACTTTGCTGCCTTATGACAATGCTCAGCCAATCCTAACTGCTATGTTTAACAAGTGCCTTATTGCCATTGCTGTGTGGGCCTATGTTCTAAATGCGCATGTTCTAACCTAGAAGGCTTTTACCGTCTGGTACCTAGAAACACCCACTTCCACAGTTCCTGCCACTTACAGGTTTCCCTTTTGGCATATAGAAGCATGTTCAGGCTTACGCTTTCCTAGACAAGGTGGCTTTAGCAGATGGAAGTCGTCATATAGGAAGCTGGCTGCATGCCCTGAGCTGCGTGTCAATCATAG
The DNA here is from genome assembly GCF_040938575.1 of Ambystoma mexicanum. Taxonomy (NCBI): domain Eukaryota; kingdom Metazoa; phylum Chordata; class Amphibia; order Caudata; family Ambystomatidae; genus Ambystoma; species Ambystoma mexicanum. The sequence goes on from NC_090936.1 coordinate 877,162,053, forward strand.
AAGCAATTTGCTCAGCAAGACCCAAACCTATCACTGGTTGCCTTCATCCTGATAATGCTTTCCTGAGCGTGAGAATGCCGCCCCTGCCTAAAACTGTATGCAGAGACACAGTTCTTTCACCTGAAACATTGTAACGATACCATGCCAGGTCTAAACCCCCCCCCCCCCTCTCCTCTCCATTGAAATGCATGTGTGCTCTCCCATATAAAACCTGTTGTGGTTGGGTTGTTATTTTGTTCTGCATTTGCTGGCGTTGCTGACTGCCTTCAAATGTTGTTCACCAATCCGCTGGAAGAGTCTGTGGTTATTTTTTTTCACGACAGCTGTGTACGAGTGGCTGGTTTGTGTCGGGTGAATTAGGTGGAGATAAACTGAGTTAGTCAAAAGGAAGGGTGTGCCTGAGGTTACCAGAGTGCTTACAAATGATTGCTCTTGCCTTCGGTTGCGTTATAGCGAGAGGCGTTTGGCTTTAGTGGTGGGTGCATGAAGATCTCCTTTCTTGACATTTAGATATTCTGGGAGACGGGGAAGGCGTTCTTTTATGGTTTTGAAGGTGCCTTGATGTGATGTCTTCTAGTCATTATAGGCTCCTAAGCGTCGTGCATTATGATCAGGGGATGGCATCAGGAGCATTAATGCCATTCCATTGTGTCTGCACATGAAATTGAGGTTTGTTGACGAGCGGTTAAACTTTGTCAAGAATTGAAGTCCCAGGTCTTTAGACTTTCTGAATTTTGGCTGGTCCTGTATGCTACAGATTTCCCTTTGTAGAACGTTATAGTGTCTGGTCACCATAGTGGAAAAGGCTGAGCCTCCATGAATTTCTCTGTTAAATCTTCTGGTTTCTAATAGTCTATAATTTCTTGATATCTGGTTGGTTATTTGGTAGAGTGAGATTTTGTTTTGGAGAAATTCTAGAGTAGAGTATTCCTGAGAGCCGGTGTTGTGTTGACTGTGATTAGTAGTCTAGCTGCTGGGTTTTAGATCTGTTGAAGTTGCTTTATGAGGTAGTCCAGCATACCTAAATAAATGTTATTTGCATAGTCAATTCTTGAAAGAATGAAGGAGATAATGGCCTGTGCTCAGTGTGTGAAGGAGAGGTTGGGCATAATCAGTTGGACAGGATCACATACGTTAGAAGGACCTTTTGTCTGTTGAGCCGACTTGGGGTTCCAGAGTGAGTCGGATGTCCATTAATATTATTTCCGATTTGTCTGGGTTGGCCTTTAGGTAGTTGGTATCATCCATTCACGTATTCACACAAGGCTATTGCTGAAGGTGCTGCTAGAGTTTACTGTCTGTCATTTTGTACGTCATCTGTATAGTTGTAACAGATGAGCTCACAAGATTCTATGATCTTCATCAAAGTAGGTCATATTAATATGGAAAAAGGATTGGCGGGGGACTTGATCCCTGGAGATTTCCAGAGGTAATAAATAGATAATAGGTCTGAAATGAAAGGGGCAAGCAAGGAGATCTTGGTTCCGTCCATTAGCAAAGATCTCAGCCATTGTAGAGTTGCGTTATGGAGTCTGGTTTCTTCGAGTCTTCTCAGTGTACTATGGTTTACAGTGTCGAAGGCCACTGAGATGTCGAGCAGTACTAGTGCTGAGGAGACGAGATCATTCAAAGTGATTTTGAGGTCATCCCAAATGGAAAGTAATGCCAATTTAGTGCCTCTCATAGGTCTGAAACCAACTTGCACCAAGATTTTGCCATATTCATATTCATAGCTTTTGTCTGAGTAATGTATATTTGCAATAAGATGTGCATAGTAAAACAGATATCTGAGACATGTCTCTGGAACCATCATCAATATGTGCCCCCCTTAGGCGAAGGAAGAAGGAACGCAGAATGCAAATTGGATCCAGAGGTTTACGGGATAGGACAGTTCTGGGTATTCCTGAAGAAGGTTCAATATGGCTGCAAGCTTTTTCCCACACTGTGTTCCCTGCCTAAAGTCCTTATTTTTCAGAGGACACAATGTCAATGCAGGTATGGGTAGTGCCTCGCCAGCATTACCTGCACGATAAAACCCTTACACAAGTCCTCTCCTATGTTGTTTAGGAGAAGCTTCTTTCCTTGAGTCCATTCTTGCTACATCTCTTAATCCTCTTCTCAGGGGGTGTCCTATTGTAGCCATGATAGGATGGGGTTCACCTCTCCCGGAGAGCTAATGCTCCGACTCAAGTTGCTTACCATTGCTGTGCAGAGGAGATGGATTGCAATCTAGTATGCTAGGATTCTGACAGCTGAATGTATAACCATCTTCACTCAGTTTTGATGGGCAAAGGGTTGGTCCTTAACCGTGAGGGTAGCATGACCTCTGAATAAAATATGTACTTGAAACTCTCAAGTGCCTAGATATCTACTGGAAGGCCGAGGCAAGTGGACCCCTCGCCCCATTGCATGACATTGGAGTGTTACTGGAGAAGCAGCCAACTGGTGTCAAGGTCATTACATGGTCAGAGGTTCGCAATTGTTCAACCTGGGGTACTTAATTTGCCACAATGTACTTATATCGCCCAATGGGCACTATAAATGCAATGCTATGGCTTGAGCTTCAGAATTGGTTGGGATGAAGGTGCCAAGGGAGGCATGGCTCTGGGGGCAGTGCTGATGCCCTACCTCAACAGAATGCTTAGATTGTCCTATGTGCTGTTGGGACTATGGCAATAGTACACTGCAGATCTACGTAGTTGACTCTCCACATCATGTATACTGTTTTTACTTATCCAAGGCTGGTTGAGGCAGCAGCTTTCTGCAAGTAGTGCCCTCAAGGGCAAAGGTGTAATGGCCATGAGAGTTTACTAAAACATGATGGTACAGGTATTAGCCCTCTATGTCTGGAAAGGTTCCAAGTTTGTGGCATGGTAGTATGAGTGCGTATTGCTTTCACAGTAGTTCAACTGCAATCCCCACTCTTATCTGGAGACTATGGGCCTCATTAAAAGTGTGGCAGTCCGGAAATAAGGGTGCCGATTGCACCGTACCGGCACCCTTTCCAGTTCACCACACTACAACTCTGCAGACGGGGGCCGTTGCGCCCCACAGATCTGACCTGCCAGGTGCAATGTCACCCGCACGCAGAGTTTTCACTGAAGCACCAGCACCATTAGCAACAGTGCCGGTGCTTCCATCTCCCCACTTCAATGGAAGTGGGGAACACCATTTTCTGGCGCCTGACATCCCGGGCCGCCGGGACTTGTAATGTCCCAGTGGCACCAGGATATCAGGTGCCAGGTGCCAGAAAAGTGTTACAAGTCCAGCAGCAACCTGCTGGTCGCACCGGTGGATTACCGCCGGACTCGTAACGAGGCCTTATAGGTTTATGGCAGTTGAACGTTTCCATGGTGGTGTCCTTACGCATAGATCGTTCATCTGGGTTCTGTCTTGCCGAACATTGGCTGCATTTACCTCTAGATGGGGTTTGGGGCCCATCAATACCTGCCAGCATGGCACTATTGGGGAGGAGGGGTGGAGGTAGTATGTCTCTGGCCCTGGACAGAATGGCTATGACAAATATTCAAGTTTCCACTTTCAGGACTGAGGGGCAGGTGGGGTAATTTGCCTTGAGAGTCTCTGGCTCCTATTACTGATTATTGGGAGACTTCAGAATAATTTAGCTATACTCCTTCTCTGGGGTGCAAAGGGTGAGGGGTCAGGGATTAGTATGATTGCTCCCAACTATGGTCCTATGCTGGGTCATTTGTTGGTCCGGGGTGTTTGTTCCCATCACCACTAATAACAGTACAATTGTACAGCAGATGTTGCATTTCTGCACAGGCTTCTTATTCTTTCTTCCCATGTCTGCAGCCGAATGAGGGATTTATTTGTTACCTTAGTCCCTTAAGGGCGATTCACTGAGGTTTAAGGTGTACACCCAATTTCAGTGTGAAGTGTTTCAGTCAAAAGGTTATGGGGCTGGAACAGCACCTTACTCATGGTCCCTTTATGTGACAAGGGGCCACTTTTGGTCAGACATGTTCACTTGGCTCGCTCTGATCAGTTACAATTGGCAGTCGTTCTTTGACTCTGTGGCTCTGGTTCCCTTTGCCCCGACTTTAGCTGCTGACAGTAGAATGTGTGCTATTGAAGGCTTAGGGTGCGAGATATGCTGAAACCTTAAGGATGGTTACAGTAATTTATCATAGGCCCCTTACAACACTGGCTTTGGTATGCCTCAAATGTAAGAACAGGGACTAGGAAGGGAGACATGGAGGTAATGTTCAAATTACCAATAATCTTCATTACTCCTAGTCCACCTATTTTTCGTCACAGTACTTAAAACTCACCTCATCCTCCCTTAATGGGATGATGAGCACCATGATCCTCTTGAAGATATAACTGAGAAAAAGTGGGATTTGTACCTCCACAGGGAAGGGGTCAGGACCACAACACATTTAAAATGGGTTCTTGTCAGGAGGTTGGGTTGGCACATAATAGAACATGAATTCAGTGAGCCAAGGGAGGCATGCACAGAGCACAGTAGTTTAGAGCCCTTTGCAAGACAGAAAACCGGGGTCGAAATTGCTGGGAGCTATTTAGCACCTGCTTCTACTCCACTAAAGCCTGGTCAGCTTAAAACTACACATTACAAGGAGCTACTTTTGGCTTCTGGAGGCATCTGATGCTGTACAAACATGCATATGTGAAAATAACCTTGAGAGTTTTAGAATGCAAATAAAGAAGAATTAGGACACTCTTAAAACACATTTAAATATAATGGATCATAAAGGATTGGCAAAACGTTAAAGTGTGGACCTCATGTGAAAGTTAGGTTTGCAGTTAGAGGAGTACTACTCGCTCCTTCTTCCCCAGCAGTAGCTCCTGCCACTAGGTGATGCCCGACACGAAGGAGCAGGTTTTAGCTCTTGCTCCTAGAATCTGAATTTCGAGCTCTGCAGAATACCTTCAGTTGGGAAGGGTGGCAAGTCAAAGTCGTGGTCAGGGAAATGAAAGTGCAACACACAGCAAGGGTGAACTAGAAAAATGAAGTGGGGTCGCAGTCTGATGTCTGGGCACAGAGACTGAATGGAGGACTCCTGCGAGTCCAGCACAATGACTCGGATTGAATTCTGCAAATGTCAGAAAAAGTGCAAAAAAAACCAGAATGTTGCTATCCTGTGGATAGGGGTATGGATGATGGTAGTATTTGTGTGCCCCCAAGATATGCTGCTTTTTAACATGAGGAGGTGGAAAATGCAGATGCTGGGGTAGCACAGGGAGTACATGCGAATTCTGTGGCTGGATGAGGTAAAATTGACAGTTTTTGATTATCAGAGTACAGAGGCTGATAGGGTTTGTGAAAGTGTGTCCAGATACATTGTGGAATTTGCTAAGGGGGGGTCAAAGTAAAATGGTTAATATGGAAAGTAGGAGAAACGAAGCTAAAGCAGAAAAGACTGCATTTTCAAACTATTGTGGATATTGATGTTATGGTATTGAAGTCGTTGGTGGTGTGGCTAAAAGTTAATGTGTACTTTATGGTATACCTATGTCTACAAGACTGGATGTTTGGCAGATGGAACTCAAGCACAACAGCGTGAGAGAAAAAGAGATTAGGCCAAAGAGATAGTAATGGGGTAGCATTGGTGGCCTTTGTCTTCTAATCCGTTTGAGTTTTTGCGAGTACAATATGAAACGCTCAGAGTTGTAAAATATGTGCGCCACCCACCCAAATGAAGTGCAGCAGATGCCAGAGATACGGCCTTGAGACCAATGTCTGCAAAAGAATGCAGTGTTGAGCAAAATGTGGTGGCGGCCATACCATGAAAGAACGTGTGGGCTAGAAAAACCCTGCTTACTTTATTTTTTATTTGCATTTTAGTTTATTAAAACCTTTAGCATAACAGATAATCATCACATTTCATTCTTCTTTATCTAAACCTTTAAAACCAATTCCACTTACTTGCAGTAAGTGGGGTGACAAGATGCCTCCCTCTTATATGTATAATAAGGGCCCTAAATATAGCCAAGAAGTCATGCTTAATGGGGATGAATAGAGAGAGACGTGTTGTACCCTGCTGCGGTTGCACAGATTCAAGAAAAAGATTGACGGGAGTGACCAGGTTTGACAGGTGACAACTGACTATCAACTGCTCAGTGTAATTATGAAATGTGGACTGTCCAGTGAAAGGTGCATGAGAATGATCTTACTAACCAAAGAGGTGTTTTTTTTGTTTGTTTTTGTTTTGTTATGGAGCTTTTATACTGCACGAATCACCACAGTGGTCTCGGAGCACTTAGGCTTGTCACAGTGTTAGCGCATTGATCTGCCCTCATCCCCCACCCCCAGGGCTTTCGTGTACGATCTGTGAAAAAAGATTAAGAGGGGGAGAGAGAGGGCATGGGGTTGAGAAGAGAGTGGAAATGCAGCATCCGGTCGGAGAGTGTTTGTAAAAGCATGCTGGTCCTTTTACGTACATGCCCTAGGTAAATGTTGCAGCATGATTATTGTAATGTGTTTTAAGGGTCAATTATAAGCAGTACGATTATCATAACTATTCCCCCCCCCCCAGGTAAAAATGGTGCCTTGTGGGACTGTTGGTCTCGAGGTTGTGTTCAAGCAGGCAAGGTAAGTACGAAAGCTCCAGTTCCCCAGATGTGTCTTAAATGTTCCAGAGGGCTAAACTCCAGAATCTTAATTCTAGGACTTCTGGCCCTCAGGACCATGGAAGGTCTAGGCAAATTAGTATGTGCCAAAACTAGAATGCTGCGGGAGCGGGGGGCGCGCAGTAGGGAGACAAACAAATTACTTACCCCACGTAATGTTCTTACTGATGGATGTTTGCCACGGATTCCTCATCTCGGCTATATTCATATCCTGCTTTGCAGACTCAGAAACCCTTTCGACAGCAGAGGGTGCTGTACGCATGGATTCCTCATCTTAGATAGACTCTCATAGCAGTTTTGAGGTTAGATGTGGGAGAAGTGGATTTTTGTACAATGTTTTGATTAGCACATAATGCAGAACCGACTTTCCAATCGAGCTTCCTGGCCCTGCATGGTGTCCAAGCAGTAATGCTATGAAAGTGTGGAGTGAAGACCAAGTTGCTACATTGCTACATTGTAAATACAAACGTTCTGCACTGGTACACCTCTTTGGAGAGACCAAGGGGTTGCCAATCCTCTGGTGGAATGGTCGCTTACTATCGCAGGGACATCTTTGCCGCAATAGAGTAGCACTCGGAAATGCATATGATGATCCAGCGTGATAAAGTTTGTCATGGCTTGGCCTAATTTGGGGCCGATATAACCAATAAATTGTCGGTCCTCTTGTCTGCAATTTGCCATTCTAGAAATGTAGAAGCTACGAGCCCTTTTCGGGTCAATCATTAGAAGGGCGAGGAGGTGGATAAAAAGCTGGTAGTGTTATTTTCTGTGTCAGATGGAATTCAGACACCCCCTTTGGAAGGAAGGAGAGAAACCCTCAAAACGACCTTCTCCTTGGAGAATATAGCAAATGGTGGCTTGCATGACAAGGCTCGTAGCTCACTCTGGGAGCAAAAGTGATGGCCACTAAAAGGATAGTTTTCAAGGTAAATAACCCGAGAGGACAAGAATGGAAAGCTTCAAATAGAGTTCCCAATCCAAAACGTATAGTACAAGGTTCAAATGCCAGGTTTGAAGCAAAAAAGAGTCAGGTGGGAATGTATTTGTCAATCGGCACCTTAAAGTAATAACCTTGTTCTGGTGTGCGTTTAAAAATTGATAAGGCTGCCAAGTATCCCTTAACGGAAGCCATCTGCAGCCCTTGGTGGGACAGGTGCAGTAAAAAAGAAAGCACTGCAAGTGAATTACAAGAGAAATTATCTATATCTTTAGCTCTACACCAGCTGCAAAACTTGTTCCAACAGCAGCAGTATAGTGCTTATGTTGCTGGTCTTCTAGCCGAAAGCAACACCTCCATAACATCTTCCGGGAGGTCCCAATGTTTATATCTTAACCTCTCAGAAACCAAATGTGAAGGTTCAGATTGCTGGGTGAAGAAGACTGCCTCCCTCTTGGGAAAGTAGGTCCACTTTCTGGGGAAGACGGAATGGAGGGCAGATGGACATATCTACAAGGTCTGGGTACCACATCCTCCTGGCCCAATCCGGAGCAATCAGGATCATGAATTTCTCGAACATCCTCAACCTCATGATAACACGAGGAAGACTGGGACAGGCGGAATACTTACAGGAGTGAAAATCCACAGTCCGTTATGAAAGTGTGCCTCTGAGCTCATCTCTGAGTAAGTTCCCTGAAGAGAGCAACAGGTTGCACTTCCTGTAGATACTGCACGTGAGCAAATCCACTTGAGGGGTTCCCTAAAGAGTGAAGATCTCTAGAAGGACTTCCTGAACAAACACCCACTCGTGGGAAATTTTCCCAGTCTGCTCACAGTGTCCACCGTAGTATTCTCTTCTCCGGCTAGGTGAACAGCTGACAGAGAGACCCCATGTTGTAATGCCAAAACCAGAGCTGCATTGCCTACCTGCACAGTGGTAGGGACACTACACCTTGAGGTAATGTTATGTTATTTGGTCTTTATATAGCTCTCTATATCATTGGTATGACCTCAAAGCGCTGGTAGGTTGAACGCCTTCGGGGACCGTAGTCCAGGTCAGTTTAGAGAATAGGGTGTCGAAAGGTGCTTGGGTGCACCAGTTAAGTGTGCAACTGGTGTAATTGCCTAATGGTAGCTGCATCCTAGCATTAGGTGTGGTGGTGTTGATATCGATTCAATGTGTGCAGTCTGGCAGGTGGACACCAAGACTGGGTTCTGGCTGTACAAGTCCTGTGGGACGCTTATGTGTGCAGCTGGGCCGGTCTGTCGTGGGATATAGCTGCGTTTTATTAGGATGACGAGGCGTTCATGGGATAGTGTTTGTATGTGACTAGCTAGGCCGAATTGACCGAGGGGCATAGCTGCACTCTAATTGTGTGATGGTACAGATTAGAGAGGAAGCATAGTGGTATGATATGGTAGTTTATTTATACAGGGCCCCCACACAATGCGTTTCAAAAACACCTGACGACAGAGCAGGAACAAGGGAAAACACAAAACATTCATACAGGCCATGAGCAACAAGAAGGCGAGGATTAACCATTGCACTCGGCCTAGCGACACCCCAGACAGTGCAAGTGTCAAGACACAGACCGGAGGGAAATGGGAACAGAGAGGCGATTACGGCCTCAAGTCCTCCAGATGCAAGGGGACTCCTGCCCAGCTCCTATCATCCAGGAAGGTGCCAACGATCTCCTTCATAACAGTCCTAATCAACGCCTCCTTCAAAACGGGCTCAGTCCCTAGCAGCCTCAAGGAGGCCTGTGTCATGCCCCTTCTAAAAAAAACGAACCTAGACCCCAACAACCCAACCAATTATAGGCCAATTACCACCGTCCCCTACATCCTAAAGATTTTAGACAGAGTGGCCTATCCACAAATCCAGATGCACCTGGAAGAGAACAACCTTCTGGGCCTTAGACAATCCGGCCTCAGACCAAGGCACGGAACAGAGACAGCCCTTCTGGACTTAAAAATCCAGATGGACGAGGCAAAGGATAAGGGCAATCTAGACATTCTCCTGCTGCTTGACCTCTCGGCAGCCTTTGACCTAGTCGACCATCAGATCCTCACGGAACATTGACGGCCTCAGCTGCTTTCTCTAGCCAGGCAACCGCCTGGGTCCAATCCTTCCTAGCCAACCAAACCACCCGGGTCGTCTCACCGGGGGCTTCAGCCCACCCCATCCCCATCCTCTGTGGAATCCCACATGGTTTGGGCGTCTCGCCGACCTTATACAATATATTCACAAAGCTATTGTTTGACCGCCTTGATAACCTGGGTGTCACATACACAAATTATGCTGACGATACCCAAGTTCTCAACACCCTATCAAGTTGCTATGAAGAGGACTCCATACGGATCAACAACCTCTACCTGGAGATCCAAACCTGGATGGCAGGACACGGCTTATGCCTCAACGACGAGAAAACTGAGCTCCTTCTCGTTGGCTCCCAACCACGGCTAAACAAACTGGACCCCTGTTACGTTTCTATCAACATAGAGGGTAACCTAATCACTGTGGCCAAAGAAATTAAAACTCTAGGGGTTTATCTAGATACCACACTCTCACTCAAAAAACAGGTGAACGCCACAGCCTGCTCCACAGTTTATACAAATAAGCTCATCATTGCCTGCAAAGCCTTCCTCTCGCCTTCCAGCTGTATTACACTAGCCAGAACGCTAGTGCTCTCAAAAATTTACTACTGCAACACTCTCTTTCTTGGCACCTCAGCACGCAATCTGAACAAACCGCAGGTGTTGCAGAATAATGCCCTCAGGGTGGCTCAGAGTATCCCGCGGCACTCACACATCTCTAGCTTCAGACAAGATGCCCTTTGGCTCCCTGCACGAGACAGAATCACCCTTAGAACCATCGTTTTAGACCTTCAGAGCAAAAACCAAGTCCTGGCTCACCAACAAGAACTCCACCATTGTCTGACACACTAATCACTATACTATTATCCTATGTCTGCCTCTCGACCACCATGTAACCCAGTCAACTGCACGTCCTATTATCATCTTGTATGTCTATATTCTGTTGTAACATGTTCTAAGTCTCCGGCGCCAAGTATAAATAAAGAAACTAAACTAAACTAGGCCTGACGACATCTTCGGAGAATCACACAAGGTGAGGGAGAGGGGAGGAGAACAAAAAAAGCGAGCATCGCACTGGGTCATAGGGCACCTCAGGCAGTGCCGGAGGGGGGGTGAGGGGGCGGGAATAACAAGGTTGGGGGAGACAAACAATTTTAACCATCATACTAGGTCCAGGGTCAGTTCCTATAGGACAGGTGCAGAGACAAGATAAGGAGGGAGAGAGAGAGAGAGAGAGAGAGAGAGGGAGAGAGAGAGAGAGCACAGCATGATTCAGGGCCAACCTGAGTGCAGGATCCAGGGGAGGTCCAGCATGAGAGTAGAGGGGGTGAAGCAGCATGAGTCAATGTGTCCAAGGTAAAATCCAGGCGTTGGCAAAAGGTTATTGATGGTGAACCATTTGTGTTATCAAGACAACTACTACAATGAATGGGAGGGGAGGGAGAGAAAGGGATAAGGAGGGAGAAGAGATCAGGGAATGCAGGGGGGAAGCTAAGGGGGGGACAGAGGGTGGGGGCACACAGCAACATTACAGCGGACTAGAGGGGCTGGAGGCACACACACAACATCACGGGGGACCAGAGGGTACACCGCGACATCACGGGGGACCAGAGGGCGTGAGGGGCACATAGCAAGATCACGGGCAACCAGAGGGGGCTGGGGGAACACAGCGACATCACGGGGACCAGAGGGTGCACCTAGCCACATCACAGGGGACCAGAGGGGCTGGGGGCACACAGCAATATCACGGGGGACCCGAGGGTGCTGGGAGGCGCACAGTGACATCACGGGGGGCGGAAGGGTCTGGGGGGCACACAGACATCACGCGGGACCAGAGGAGGCTTGTGGCACATAGCGACAACACAGGGGGACTCGAGGGGCTGGGGGACAGAGCGACATCACGGGGGCCATGGGGGGATGGGGGCACACAGCAAGATATCAGGGGGGACCAGAGGGGCTTGGGGAACACAGCGACATCACAGGGACCATAGTGGGCTGGGGGCACACAGCGACAAACATGGGGGTCCAGAGGGGCTGGGGGTACACAGCGACATCAGAGGGGGCTGGGGGCACATCGAAACATCACTGGGGACCAGAGGGGCTGGAGGGCACACAGCAACATCACAGGGGACCAGAGGGGGCTGGGGGGCACACAGCGACATCACAGGGGACCAGAGGGGGCTGGGGGGCACACAGCGACATCACAGGGGACCAGAGGGGGCTGGGGGGCACACAGCGACAACACGGGGGACCAGAGGGGGTGGGGGCACACAGCGACAACACGGGGGACCAGAGGGGGTGGAGGCACACAGCGACAACACGGGGGACCAGAGGGGGTGGGGGCACACAGCGACAACACGGGGGACCAGAGGGGGTGGGGGCACACAGCGACAACACGGGGGACCAGAGGGGGTGGGGGCACACAGCGACAACACGGGGAGACCAGAGGGGGCTGGGGTCACACAGCGACAACACGGGAGACCAGAGGGGGCTGGGGTCACACAGCGACAACACGGGAGACCAGAGGGGGCTGGGGTCACACAGCGACAACACGGGAGACCAGAGGGGGCTGGGGGCACACAGCGACAACACGGGAGACCAGAGGGGCTGGGGGCACACAGCGACAACACGGGGAGACCAGAGGGGGCTGGGGTCACACAGCGACAACACGGGAGACCAGAGGGGGCTGGGGTCACACAGCGACAACACGGGGGACCGGGTGGGGGCACACAGCATCAACACGGGGGACCAGAGGGGGTGGGGGCACACAGCATCAACACGGGGGGACCAGAGGGGGCTGGGGTCACACAGCGACAACACGGGAGACCAGAGGGGGCTGGGGGCACACAGCGACAACACGGGAGACCAGAGGGGGCTGGGGGCACACAGCGACAACACGGGAGACCAGAGGGGGCTGGGGTCACACAGCGACAACACGGGAGACCAGAGGGGGCTGGGGTCACACAGCGACAACACGGGAGACCAGAGGGGGCTGGGGTCACACAGCGACAACACGGGAGACCAGAGGGGGCTGGGGTCACACAGCGACAACACGGGAGACCAGAGGGGGCTGGGGTCACACAGCGACAACACGGGAGACCAGAGGGGGCTGGGGTCACACAGCGACAACACGGGGAGACCAGAGGGGGCTGGGGTCACACAGCGACAACACGGGAGACCAGAGGGGGCTGGGGTCACACAGCGACAACACGGGAGACCAGAGGGGGCTGGGGTCACACAGCGACAACACGGGAGACCAGAGGGGGCTGGGGTCACACAGCGACAACACGGGAGACCAGAGGGGGCTGGGGTCACACAGCGACAACACGGGAGACCAGAGGGGGCTGGGGTCACACAGCGACAACACGGGGGACCGGGTGGGGGCACACAGCATCAACACGGGGGACCAGAGGGGGTGGGGGCACACAGCATCAACACGGGGGGACCAGAGGGGGCTGGGGTCACACAGCGACAACACGGGAGACCAGAGGGGGCTGGGGTCACACAGCGACAACACGGGAGACCAGAGGGGGCTGGGGTCACACAGCGACAACACGGGAGACCAGAGGGGGCTGGGGGCACACAGCGACAACATGGGAGACCAGAGGGGGCTGGGGGCACACAGCAACAACACAGAAGACCAGAGGGGCGGGGGGGATACAGCGACAACATGGGGGACGAGAGGGGGTGAGGGGTACATAACGACATCACAGGGGAATTGGGGGCATACCTGAAGCAGACAGGGAGCAGACAGAGGCCTTTGTTGTGGGCCTCGTTTGGTGAAAGATACTGGCAAGGCTTTGTGAATACCAGTGAGGAGAGAGTTTGCGTGGAGTTATGATCAAAGGAGATCTATATTCTGCATTTCAGGCATGCACTTGCTTAATAGTGAATTACTGAGCATATTCAGTGATGACATTGTTGGGGATCACATTGGGCATTAGTCATCTGGTCTCTAGGGTTCAATCGCTTGAGAAGGTCGTGGTTGGTATTATGGAAAGAGCAAAGTTTTTAGAGCTTTGCAGAATGCCATATAGTCTTGGGTGTGTCGATTATGAGGGGGGAAGAGGGTTCCACAGAGTTGGGGCCAAGGTTGAGAAGGCGGATCCTCCGATCCGGACAGAGTTAGAGGTTGGAATCACTAGAAGGAGGGCAGTGCTTGATCTTAGGGTGCGGGATGGGCGGTATCAATTTATCTTTTCTTGCAGGTATAATGGGCTGGTCTTTGCACTGCACGGCAAGTCATGAACAGGGTCTTGAAGATGGCCCTTCGTCCGACTGGGAGCAAGTGGAGGGTTTGGAGAGCTGGAGAGATGTGGTCTCTTTGACCCAGGGCAAGGAGCAGTTTTGCAGCAGCGTTTTGTAGAGTTTGTTAGGTTGGTGTGCCGGGGCACCTAGGTATAGGGAGTTGGCATGGTCCAGTCTTGACATCACAATAGACATAACTGCGGCAAGTCTGTTCAGGTAGGAGAGGTAGGAAAAAATGTGTCTGAGAAGTTTGAGGTGGTAGTGACAGCATTTTTACATGTTGTTGATCTGACGGGAGAGGGTCAGGCCCGAGTCCATAGTGCAGCCTAGTTTTTTTACTATATTGGAGGTGAGGGGGGGGTCATTATCAGGATGTTCCTCCCCTGTATGGTCGGCAAAAAGGCCATCAGCACAAATCTGATCACCCTCAGCTCTAACAGGTTTATGTGCAGTCTTAATTCTGATGGGGCCAAAATATCTGCTGATCGTCAAATCACTCACGCGAGCTCCCCATCCCATGAGAGATGCATCTGTGAATGCAGTTAGCGTCTGCCATCAGGAAAATGCAGTATGCCATGAGGCCCAGCAACCTTAGAAAATCGAATCACGGTAGATATTGGGCATTCTGAAATGTGCTTACCATCTGTAAGATATGTTGAGCCCTCAAATCGGGAGCTGAAGCCTTCCCAGGGGAAGAGTCCTGGACCACTCCAATGATTTAAAAATGGAAGCTTTTGAGAAGGTGTCACCTGGGACTTCTTGAAATTGAGGGAGAAGCACAGTTTGTGAAGAGAGTGGTGTCATGACCCACAGAACGCCCCCCTTTTGGACTTCATGGTCCTTATCACAACAGGGCTTGCACTCCTTGGTACTTCCAACATGGCCGTCTAACGTGAACCGCCCTCCTCGGTCTTCACGTCGGACGTAGCGTAATCTACAAATAGGCCGTGGCCCGCGCGTCTCAATGCTATTGCAAGTAGCGACTAGACGTGTGCTCTGTAGTTCGCTGAACTGTTATCCTGATTCCTGGACCTTCTAATTCTATTCCCTTTCCCCTCTTCCTTCTTACTTGCTTCCTGGACCCGTGTGCCGTGCTTGCGCACCTTCTTTGTTTCCTGGATCCCCAGAGTATCTGAATGCCGGAACTCTGAACGCACGCTGGAGCCAGAAGAGGCTCGCGCGGGCTTATACAAGACCAGGTCCGTGCGTAAGAAGACACCGCCCAAGAAATCCTGCAAGGATCGCTCTCAGGGCAGACAGGGGGAATTCCGTGACAGGTGGCAGGTGCTGCTGAGATGCTCCAGGGCCTTGGGGGAACAAGCTCTGATCCGCCAATCGTCTAAGTAGGGAAAGATGTGAATTGCTCTCCTCCTTAGATTTGCTGCCACCACCGCCATCAACTTGGTGAAGACCCTCGGGACGGAGGGGAGCATGAAAGGTAGAACACAAAATTGATAGCGAGATCTGCCAATGGTTAACCACAGGTACTTTCTGTGCTTGCCATGTATTAGCACATGAAAGTAAGCATCCTGAAGATCGAGCAACACCATCGAATCCTGGAGATGAAAGGCCTGGAGGATCTGCGAAAGTGACCATCTTGAATTTGTCTTTCCTCAGGAACTTGTACAAGTGCCTCAGGTCCAGGATGGGTTGCAGTCTTTCTTGGGTTCCAGGAAATAAGTGGAGTACCAATCCTGGTATTGTTCCACTACAGTTACCTTCTCCACTGTACCGTTGTTCTCCAACAGGGAAAGAATCTCCTGTAGAAGGGGCAGATCTGGTTCCCATAGAGATTGCTTGATCAGGGGACAATCTAGGGGTAGAAACGGGAGACAACACCCTTGAGCCACTGTCCTTAGTGCCCATGCATCTGAAGTAATGAGATTCCATTCTTGCTGATGCTGGGTCAACCTACCTCCAACCAGCGCTCTGTGAGCAAATTACTCAGAGAGGTTTTGGGGCTGAGGGCAGTGAGGAGGTTGTTGCCTGATCAGTCTTTCCTCCACGGCCTCTGGGTGCACGTGTGAACCTCCTTTGTCCTCTCAGGCTAGCATGACCTCTTCATCTTTGTCCAAAAGAGGAGTAGTAACGAAAGAAAGCCCTCTCCATGCCTGCGTAGACGGGTGTTGTTGCGGCTGACGAATGGCTGCTCCCCCGCTTCTTCACCCCGAAGGATTTTGTTGCAGCCTTTGAAGCTTCTAGCTTTTCGAGGGTGACTGTCTTTGGTCCAAAACGGTTGGACCCATCAAAGGGCAGATCCAGGGGTCTCAACTGGACATCAGGGGCAAACCCAGACTTATGTAACCACTTAAACTTTCTGATCACTGAACTAGAGCCCATACACCAGCTGACAGTCAAGGCCCACTGAAGGGACTGGCAAGAAGCTTCCTTACCATCATTGATGAAATTACTGAATCCATCTCTCATCCCTCCTTCAAGAATGTTGTCTGCAGCCTGAGAAATAACATTACACAATTAGTATGAGTATTTTGCCAGAGCATGAGATGCATGAATGGCTTTTAATGCTATGCTTCCAGCTGAGAATACTCCTCTTGGCCAGTGTGTTGTTTCGCTTACCGTCACTATCAGGGGGCGGCAGGGGGTTGGATAAGCTCCAGTCTTTGATGTTGAAATAACTTCCTGCACCACCAAACTCTATGGTTTAAGGTGCCTGGAAAGAAGTCTGGGTCTAAAGAAGAAGGTCTTTATTTCATCAACTCCTTGTTCACAGTAGGAGTGTCATTAGGTTGTTGACAGTTTTCCAGAATGTTTATTTTAAGTGCTGTATGAAAGGGCAGCGCAGGCTCCTTGAGGGGAGGGGGGGGGGTAGGTTGGGGCCTCTATCCAAGATGTCTGCGATTTCATCCTGGGTAATGTCCTTAGCAGGATGACACCAACTCAAATACTGAATCGCCCTATTCATGACCGTTCTATAGGCCACATTTGGGTGAAAATGGATATCTAGCATGTAAAATTCAACCACAGGAGAGGTATCCAGGCCACTGGCTTTTTTTAAACAAGTGGCTAGGTCTTCTAGCTGGGACTGATCTTGAGACCAATTTTTCAGGAACATTGGGAATTGCAATACGTTCATACCCAAAGGGTAGGAGATGATCTTCCTCAAAAATAGACCGAAAAGGAATTGAAGAAATCAGTTTTTGATTTAGGCTCGAAGTTGTGTCCCAGCTCGAAGTGCCCTTTGACTCCTTCGAGGAACAAGTCACAGAAGCTCTTGGCTTTGATGGCGTCTCTGTGGTCGACGCCGTGCGAGAAGACATCCCTGAGGTCTTCAGACTCTAGCTCTTTAGTGCATGGGTCGAAGCCTTACTCAATTCCCTGCCAGTCTTGGAAGACTCGGTGGGATCAACAACCTTATAAGGCTCTTTCGAGAAGGACCAGCAGAAGCCACTTTCAAAAAGATCTCCATTCATTTTTCTAGAAACCTTTCCCATTCGGCCGCTGAAGCAGTCTCATCGGGAAAACGTACCTGGTGCATGTCGGGCAAGGAGTCGGAAGATGTACAACGATGGCATTGTTTCTTGAACTTCTTCTGCGACAAAGAGAAAGAGTGATGGGAATCGCTCCTCGATCTGGACCGTTATTAATATCTAGATCGTTTTTTGGGGCTTTTCTGGAGACTTGTCTCTGGTGGTCCTTCTACCTTCTGAAGAATTTCTCTTTGAGGTGTGGAAGACGAAAACTTGGAAACCGATGGACCTAGAGTGAACTTCGATTTTCTCTCAATGGCCTTGCTTGTCATCGATACACTCGACTTAATGACTATGTTCTTGGCCAAGGCACCAGACACAAATCCTGTGCAGATCAGTGATCAACATCTTCGAGTCACAGTCCACACACCTCTTAAAGCCTGTTTTCGGCATAAATATCGTGAAGATTTACCAAAGAGAACTACAACATTAGTTTAAGAGATTTGCGGAGGCGAGTCGATCCTTTCCGAGAGCGTGCTGTGGAAGAAAGGAACTGAGGAAACTGGTGCAGTTTGTGCTATTTATACTGTCATCAGCATCACACCTCGCCGCAGAAATGGTATCCGTCAAGGGACATCGACACTATGCCACACAGCACCCTCTGCTGTCAAAAAATGCCAGAGACTGCAAAGCAGGATATGATTATATCCAAGATGAGAAATCTGTGGGAGGACACAATCCATTAGAATACTGTTCAAGTACAGCGTACAATGTCAGTGAGCACATTTTTTGTGGAACTGAGCCACATACTATGGGGTGCAGTGCTAAAGGTGGAACAGGGGCTAGTACAGTCAGTCAAACCTTACAGCAACTGTCTAGATTAGAGGGATCTGCTTTACTTTACATGTGGCAGCACACATGCACATTACATATACATTTGTCAGATATGACGTCACAAAGAAATGTCAAGAGCTGGTCAGCAAGTATACATTTCCTTATAACAAACAAGCCTACATTGACCACCAAATTATTTACAATGAAAATTATCCCAAGATATAGGATAGGATGCATACTCAAAGTACTTTCACAGTTTTAATGGAATAAAATTTCTTTTTATAAAAAAACATTTTAAAACCCATTACATGGAGATGATAAACCATGCAATACAGACAGACATAAAGCTAAATCACACATCATGCCAACATTAATTTGGCAATAAAATGTTCACGAATTCCAAAGCATATGTACATTGAAATCACATTTGAACAATAGTCTTCGACCGACACACTCCTCAGCACCTTGGCAACTAACCCATATGTTGCTCCACCTTTGATGTGGCCTTCATCAGGACAGAAAAACATTTCCCAGCAGTTAAGGTATACCCATGCATACGATCACCTTTTCATTCATCTCTCTCTCCAAAAAACCTGAAGCAGAAAACTTACAATCTTTGTGTATACCCAAAATACAATTTAAATTTGATCCAATCAAATGTCATATGTCTAGCAATTTATGTTTGAGTAAATGCTAGATATTAATTGTCCATACCTCAGTCAACAAGTTCACGGATTCGAAATGTAATTAAAAGCCAAATAAATTAGCCGAAAGGCTGATTTACCTTATGATGTATCCTTTATATGGAACACCATCTTGACAAAATGCGCAACTAGTTCATTATCAGGGAACACTTATCACTTAGAGAATAGACAAAATCCACTAATGAATGGGTCTTCAGACATGCTTTTTGTATTTACATTGCTCACAAATGCTACCATTTCTTATTGCTCACCAGTGCTACCTTGTTAGTGTATTTTTCTTTCATAGAACACCACTCTCTCTGTAATGCTGAGACTTATGCCTGCTTCCTCTTTTCTGTCAGAGGATCCAACTTAGTCCCCTCCAAATAAAATGCGTTTCATGGACTTTGTCCACCGAAATCGCAGAACATCTTTCTGAATTAAATAATTCAAAGAACAAGGCGATAGTATATGTGGGTATACTTTAACTGCTAGAAAATGTATTTGTCCTTATGAAGGCCAAATCAAAGACAGAGCAAATAAATGAGTTAGCTCACAAGGGGTCGAAACACATAGAGTCATCACTTTTGGGCTGTAGACTATTGTTCAAATGTGAACATAACGTAGATAGGTTTCTGAATCATGTAAATCTTGATGCCAAAGTGATTGGGACATTGTGTGATTTAGTATTATGTCTTTGTATTTTATTGTTGATTATACTCATGCAGTTGGTTTAAAATATTTTATAAAAGACAAAAAAACTCTTTATACCAACGCAATTGTGAAAGTACTCTGTGTATGTACCCATCATATATATTGAGATCAATTCCATTGTAAATAATTTAGTGGTCAATTTAGGCCTATTTGTTATAAGGAAAGTATACTTGTTGACAAGCTCTCGACCTGTTTTTGTGGCGTTACATAGGTTTTTCTGGAATGTCAAAGCTCAGTAGCACATCCCTCAGTTGTGAAAACAAGCTTGTCAGATGCCAAAGGTATATTCAATGCCAGGGCTACTTGTAAGGTGGTGTTTGATAATAACCATGGCTAAAGGAATGACGTTGGATTCTTTCTTGCAAGCTCCAAATGGATGGAGTCCTTGCAGCCCTCTGATCGCTGGCAAGTAGCCCGTAAAAATATAATTAAAAGAAAAAAGAAAGCAGAAAAAGATTCAGGGATATCCGATACTGTGCCAATTCATTTACAGAATACATTTAAAGATGAAAGCAATGTAGAAGTCCCTCACAATGGTAATGTGGAACAGTCAGAGATAAATCCACATAGTTCTAATAAAGGGACCTCTGCAACGGAACCTCCTGCATCTACAGTTAATAATGACCAATGCAATGAGCCCGCCAAAAATGCACATGAAAAGGACCCATTGAAGTTTGTATGAGCACTACAGTTTCAAGCAATAGACCAAACCAAAGCCACCTGCTGCTGAACCGAAGACACCTACTAGACCTATGTCAAACAATAGTACCTTTACGTATGGTGTCCTCTAAAGACTTTGAAATAGTAGATCAACTTGTAACTGCTAAGACAGTGACCACTAATGTATGGTGCTCAGAAAGCTCTACTCGAGTATATTTTCGCTCATAGTAGTCTCTTTGAGATCCTGGGCTACTCATGTAAGGAAGTATCCATGTGCAAAATAAAAAATCTGATCAGGATAGTGAGCCCCCAAAAAGAGGAGACATCTCAAACCAAAGTCAAAGTGTGAATGATAGACAAGTGACAACAAAACAAACAAGAGTCACTGCGAATAACAACAGTGTCAATTTACTTAATGATGACCAATGTGGTGTGAAGCCCGATGGTGACTAGTAATGGCTGCCAGTGGCCTTTAAATCCCATTTTGAGAATCAATCTCGATGATATCGATGTGGTGATGTCATGGAACATGAGAGGGAATTCGCACTATCACAGTGAAAATGGTCTGCTTGCAAACATTGACCACTTTTGGATAGTTGCCCTTAAGGAAACGTGGCTCTGTGAACAATGCGATATAGATGGTCGCTACCCAATACACAGTCTAGCAGTGAAGGGTCCCAGATACTGTCCAAAAGGAGGCCTATTGACTTTGATTAGGCCTCCTTTGATAGGCTCTAATACAATCAGGTCTACCTCCATGATATTGGCTGTGTCCATAAGGTGTAACCTGCCTCAGATTTCCTCACTTCTAGTTGTGAACATCTATAATCTGTCGAATGGCATATATAATAAAATAAATATAGTCACTCTTAGTAGGATTCTGGAAGAAAACGAACCGAATAAACCCATTATAACACTTTGAGACCTAAATGCAAAGATTGTGTACTCCAATGAGCAGGCGGAAGACATCCAGGGTTCGGGTCCTATAGGACATGGATTTTGTAATACACATGGCATACCTTGGGCAAATGTATTCCTTAAACATCGATTGATCCTATTAAATGGGAATTCAATAAGCAATTGTAATCGTTGTGCCACAAGAATAAGTGTGCTTAGTTTATCGACAATTGACTATATAGTTGTCAAGTGCCAATGAGTTGGCAATAGATTTGGCGGTGGGTGTCACGAAGAAAGCGTTCACCTTCCGCTATATCTATTGATGCCAAACTCCCAACAAACCACTCTACATCAATTGAACGGTAATATAGGCATTAATACTACAGGCAACCGCATCATTTGGAACCCCACAAAATTGGATAAAGTTAAATTGGTAGCAGAATGTGAGCTAAGTAAATTCGCAGAGTATTCATTCTCACTAATATATAGCTGCGAAGATAAAATAATCCAAGCATTTCAACAGATGCTTGGTATCATCAAAGCAGTAACGATACAAAAAACGTAAGTATATAAGTACTGGTGAGAGATGGAATGATATCCATAATAAAACCAAGTCCTTTAATAGCGTTATACATGAGGCTAAAAAACAACTAAGAACAACGATTAGAGATGCTAAGAATTCCAAAGCCCTAGATGCTACACAGAAAATTAATGTATACAAAAAACAGTTTCAACTATGGCTACGACAACATCATATTCTCAAAGCCAATGAAATATGGCGCATGGTAGCATCATTTGCTAAAGATAACAATCAGGGCTTATGGTCTGTAATTTAATGGCTCCAAAAAGAGAACGCTGCCTATAAATAGTGTTACAGAACAAGACTGGACTCTCCATGTAAAAAAATACTCTAGGTGCACAAGTCAGTGCTATGGAAGCAGTACCACTTAGTGTTGCAATATGGAGTGGTAGGTATACCTTAGATAGCCTTACAGTATTAATTAGGAAACTACACTGCTCCAGAGATGTAGGTCCCGATGGTACCTGCAATGCGTTGCTTCGGCTGTCCCCAGAGAAGTGGGCACAGGCATTGAATATTCTATTTCAGTGGATTGGAAAATGTGGTCAAATTCCAAAAACATGGCGAGAAAGTATAATTCTTCTGATACATACAAAAGGCAACTAGAAAGAGCCAGGTAATTATAGGATGCTGGCAACGCTAGACATCCCTGCCAAAATTCTTCTCCTGGAATTGAATGAATGAATAGCAGCTCACCACATCTTACCAGCTAATCAATCAGGATTTCTACTGCGCATAATATCGACAACTTAGTGGCTGCAATTGAATACTCAATGCCGTGAGTGAATGTCACAATGCTAATAGGTGATACCGTTTATCTACAGTAATCATGTATTTTTATTTAATGCTACATGCTTTTGATACAGAATTAGCATTGTAACATTCCCTCACGGCTTGAATGGAAATTACAGGGACACGTGACTAACATTAGCGTGGTTTTTCATCATGACATTTTTTAACTGAAGTTATTTAATTTTGTATCTAGTGAGAACAGTCCTTCCCATATCCGTACAGTAATTGCATTTAATTTCGCAACTTTGCGTAACATTAACAGTCGACCGTGAATATAGACCATTCCAAGATGGCCGCCCCCATGGTGCCACATCACAATTGGTCGCCATAGAAATGACCAACACATTTACAGCAAGATAATCTGGCGCGCGTTCACGTGGTGTTCGGTTTTGAGCCATTCTTCGTTCGAACTAGGTAAGCTATTAGACTATAAGATCTGGCTACTTGTAACAACTCTACAATTAGCGTCAGTTCAAACACTGATCTCTATCAATACTGTCATTTCAGCAGGACATTACGGCAGCTGGTATACCCGAACGCAGCACTTTGTTACGCAAAGCCACTCTTTGCGTTAGAACTGTTACGAATTTTACCCTCATGCATACTTTGTCTTTTACAAAGAAGGAGTTCATTAACAATACTGACGTGCTGCCTTCTACCATTTTATGCAGATATATTACCTGCATCATTGGCATCAGGTCAGTTATTTCAGCATGATCATTAGCTTAGTAAGACTATAAATACACAGAGACGTTGCTCTCACTAGTTTTTTCTTTTCTTTCTTTTTAATGGCTGTACATTTCAAAATCACGACCTTTCACCACGTATGTACAAAATGTAATAATTGGTGCAATTTATGTATGGTTTGACACATGATGATGTATTAATACATGGTTTAATCTGTTGATCAAAATGATTATTATTATTGATTTGAAATATGATTGAATTTAATACTTCCAAATCGGTAGACTATATGGGATGATATTGATGTATACTATATTGTGGACAACTCTGTACCTTTGGATTTTGTATATTGGATTAATGTGAATGGTTTTCACTCTAAATATTGTTGGAATGTAAATACTTAATATGTAGACTCTAGATTGGTATATGAGTAATACCAATTACTGGCCCTGAAGAAGGACGAGTCAGTCCGAAATGCATAGGCCATATATCTGATGCATCTGCAAACACTTAGCTGAAGTATTCAAAGTATGAGCTAAAGGAATACAATTTGAAATCTCTGATGTAAAATCATAACTGGGACTATATGGTTTATTAAGTATACACATTGAGAATCGATACCACGTTACTGGTACTCGGGAGTGTCGAACACACCGTTGGCTTCACGGCCAAGGTCACATTCTTGCTAATATTCACAGTGCCATTTCACAGAGGAATCTTATTAGTGGGTGTGCACCCCATGCTAAATTATTAAGATACTACAACTGAAAAATAAGGATTCAACGGCTAGGTTGTGCACACTCACCTCTCCTACATTAAACAATGATACTTTTGTTTGCCTGATGAAATGTTTTAACAGAATGGAAAATTATCATGATCTATGTGTAATAGATTCATGCGTACCGTGTACTGAAAATGGGCAAAGGAAAATACTTATGTATGGCTACATTCCTCACATGCTAAAGTTAAGCCACTATTACAAATGTTGATATGGGATTGTGGGAAAGAATGTGATTTGATTAATCTATCCAAAAAAGCCACCAGCGGTCTATTTTTGGAAAACTGGTCGAATGGCTCTACAAAACCCAAATATCAAGCAGCATTCCGAGATCGTAGCACTATTGGACGTTATCTATTTTTAAAATGTAACATGTGTGCTACACTGGAAATAGTGGGAACAAAATGTGGTATTGCAAGAGAGCATAGATTGTGTGGTACAACTGTAATAAATCTGTGGCACATTTGTGTCAATGTGAGAGTCTAAACTTCCTAAGAACTAAATATCTGAAATCTTATGATAACACATGTAATAGTGAGAGTATGAATTAACTATGGGAATCTGTTACATGGAAACAATTTGAATCTTATGATCCACATGATGAAGTTTAAAGAGCTAAGAGAATTCTCTGTCGGTACTCTTTTTACTACTGTTTTAGAGATATGCCTTTTAATTATAATGAATGTAAGTTTAATAAGTTGTTTTTTTAAGCGACATGTGATAAATTTGTATCCGTCCATTGTTCAATATATGGAAAGCCTTTGTTGGCTATGAACATAATTAAATACATAAATAAACTAAATAACCAGGTCTACCTCCCATTCAAAGGCCAGATAACTGGTGTTAGCCATATGTATATACAGTATGGTATATGACGAAAAATGCAATAAACCGTGTTTTAGTGTGGTGCTTCATGCTAAGTAGATGTTTCAGCTTCCAAGTGCTGCGAAAGTGACCATTCAATGTACCAATCTTGGAATTAACACTCGCAGTGAGAGCTGTAGGAATAGGCTTAATTTAACAATCATTGGGAGGAATGTACAGATTTCAGTGTTTTGACCCGAAAGAAAATGTAATCCACAGAAGGGACAATTACAAGTGTGTTAATATAAAACAATGTTGCATACCAATGTGCATTGCTTCTAATTCATACAGTCATCAAAAAGAAAAGATATTTTTATGTGCATCAACAATAAGTGAGTTTACAATCTCAAGCTGTATATTTAATGATTTTATGAACAAACCCACTTGCTTACTACATACTACAAAGTTAGTGCATACATCTTTATTATTAACATACAATGTAATACTTGTTCATTAAATTATGAAAATACAGAGAGCATACATTTAAAACATGTTTTTTAGACATATTGGAATAAAACAGACGTGTGCAAACAACAACTACACTATCAACTCTTACTGCTCATTACTCACATACACACATTCATTCTTAAAGTGTCTAGTGCACAACAATTGAAAAATAACCTATTTGGTATCATATGTTCTGGGAAATTGAATCACGCTGCAGAATATAATATCAAAAAGGGGGTTTACAAACAAGTACAATTCGTTAAAAACAAAAAAAAAACGAGGTTTACAAGTCCTCAGAGCCTACCCTGCATGTTTTGTTTCTATTAAGAAATGTGAAACAAATTCACTGGATCATCATCAGGGGCTGTTCTACACCTAACCTGAGATACAAGGTTCAAGATTAGAACCTACTATTTTCTTCAACATACACCTTCAATGTTTGATATAGGTTATGTTAGAAACACAACAACAATGTATATGTGGCTTAAAATTATATTTGCTACAAGCACAACATTATCCCATGCTACTATGTAGTCTCAAAATGGTTCAACTTCTTGCAGTCTTGAGTAGACACATCAGAATTTAATAGTACTTCTGAGCTCATAATTTGCTCCAGTTATTCTACATTTGTAGTACAGTGCAATCACCTAATAGATTAAAAAAGCACAGCCATAATGTGGTTCACACCCCTGAAAATCAGGCGTTTCCATTTGCACAAACCGACAGCACAAGGCACCCAGAGGACACCACATCGCGTGACCTTACCCCAATAGTGTAGCTAATCACCATAGAGTGGGATAGACAACTCCCATAATTACGTACTCTAAATTGAGCTCTTGTATTGTATTCGCAAAAGAAGACCTGATTCGAGAAAGGCAATGATCTTCCTAAGTATCACTTCCGTTATTTCCTACAGAGAAGGTTAATTGTATCAAAATTAAGACATTAGCTCAATCAATATGCTGTGGGCGTTGTGAAAAGGGAACCTGAAATGGGGCTTACCAGCAATTATGTGACTCAATGCTTATGGAGGGGTAGAAGTAGTAGAAACATCTACACTGCATTTTTCATTGCTGTGATCTAAAACAAGGAACACTCCGTGAATGTATAGGCCAGGCATTGATTAGCAGATAAAGGCGCATGTTACAAAGTATGAACATGCTGCTCTCTCGTGATTTACCCAATCTGCTTGGGGTAAAGCTGGTGGCGCCGCTTCTTCTTGGCATTAGTGTCGATGGAACACTTGTCCTGATGAAAATTAACCCGGGCAGTGTTCGCCCAACATGCGAACAGCATCACGGGGCTACTGCCTTTCCTCTACAGTTGAGTGCTTCCCCTGATGTTTAAAAGCATTCTCTCAAATTGCAACCTGCACCGGAATTTCATATCGTCATAGAAATGCGGTGGCTGTTCATGTGGCGCCATATATTCATGTGTGAACACTTAGTGCTGATATAAATAGAAGCTAGATCACAGTGCGCTCTTTTATAAAGGATGTGATGGGTACAACATCTATACATTGCATCTATTGCAAAGGACCATAGTTAGAGAGATCAAGTGGTACTGTAAAGAGAGACGGTGCTCTCAAGCTCAACATATTAAATTGTCCCGTATATCTTATAAATGGCATACATAGTATGACTTATAGCCCACGTCGCATATTTCAGTGTCTTATCCCTAGCCATTCAATGCTCTCATTCAGCGCTTGTGTGTCACTTTGCATTAGAAAAAGGACTTTTTGCACCCTTTTAAAAAGCTTGTCCTTGTCTCTGTTGACCTCTCCACTGGGTTTGAGTTTGTAAATTACCCTCCAATTTATATCATCACGTTTATGGTTGCGGTCCAAAGAAAAATTCACCAGAGGCGCTTAGTCCACTTTATTGTGTATGCTGCTCTTGTTGGTGCGTATTTTTTCTCTGAGTCTTGCCAATATACATAATTTTGCACGGGCACCAGATCGCACATATGACCATTACAATGATGCAATTTGTCAGCGCTCGTTGCTGCCATAGTGTAGTTAAACCCAAATCGCATTATGTGCTTCTCCTGGTTAATATACAGCATCTGCATTTACCACAAGGTGTGTGCCCTCCTGCTTTTTCGAAGCCACATATTTCTGGTAGGCTAATCTCTGTTTGTGGGGGAAAACGGATATCACTTCTTGTTAAAAAATCTAAGATTTTTGCTGCTGTTATATGCATAAATTGGAGGAGTAAGACTAGACTTTTCCTTTCCAAATACTCTCTAGTTTTCAAGAATAATTTTTTTGATTTTGTCGGACAGATTATTGAAGGTGCTAAAAAATACTAGGTTTTTCGTGTTCTTATTCTTTGGTCTGTACTCTAATGCATCGCGGATGTTATTAGAAGCTCTCCGACACGCTTGTCTAACTAATTTTGTAGGATATCCATGATGGATACATTTTTCCTTCAATTTAGCTGCTTCAGGTTAAACAGGTAAATGTTAGAATGTTTCTGCTCAACCTGAGAAATTGACCAAACGGTAAATAGTTGAGTGTTTTTGGGATGAAAGCATTCCAGTCTGTAGTTTTATGAATAGGCTTAACCCAAAGTTTTTTCGTAACCTCATCGCGGAAAATTGTCGCACCCAGAAAGTTAACTTTTGTGTTACTGAATGTTGCAGTAACCTTAGGAAATGTGCCTTGCTCATTCAACCACAACACACAGGTTTCAGCCAAAGTCATGTCTCCTTTCCAGGTGAGCACCACATCATCTATGTGCGGTTTCCATACTCTGATATAAACGTTATATGGGTTTCAATCTACATATAGTTTACTTTTTATTTCCAGTGTCTCAACATAAAGGTTGGCTATATTGGGTGCTACAATAGCACCCGTCGATGTCCCATGTACCCGTTTGTAGAAATCATCCTGAAACAAAGTTATTCTCCTTGAGAGCCTGCACTGCCAATCTCCCTCTCCGTCATTCTACCGATGAAGCAAGTGTCAGTTGTTGCTTTTACCGCCACTTTCATTCCCCCTCCCACTTCTGCCATGACTCCCACACTGACTCTGGCCTTGCTAATCTTCACTTCTCTATCACCGACATCCTTGCCGCTGTCATGATGATCCGCATGAAGCCGCCTGCATGCGCAATACCTGGTATGACTCATACCAGGACTCTCTGAAACGCAAGTGCAGAGTTGCCGAGCGGAAGTGGCGGGCATCAGGCACATCCTCAGAAAGACTGGCCTGCCGCCTGCTCCAAAGGCAATATAGACTCTCCAACTCAAAGAAGGCGGCCCATATCCAAGCCCACATCTCTGGGGCCACTAACAACACGGGCGAACTCTTTAATATTTGCAAGGAACTTGCCAAGCCTACTGCAGTCTCCACTTCTCCCCTGCCATCCTCGACTCTTTGTGCCTCACTGGCCTCCCACTTCTTAAGCAAACCTCGGGACATCCTATCCTCACTCTCCTATACACCCTCCCTCCCCAGCTCTCAGGACTCCCTTGCCCTCCCCCTTCCCTCCTCCTCTCCTCTTTCTTGCCCATAGTCCCGGATGAGGTCTCTAGACAAGTCCGCTCTATGAAAGTCTCCTCCAAACAGATGCTCCTCCAGAATTATCAAGGACAACATTGCCTCCCTTATACCAGCCATGGCCGATTTCTGTAATCAGTCCTTTGCCACTGGCTCCTTCCAGCTACCCCTCAAGCACTCCCTTGTGCATCCTCTCCTCAAAAAGCCCTCTGCCGACCCCTCCTTCCTGGCTTACTGACACCCTTTCTCCATTACCCACTTCCTGGGCAAAATCCTGGATCTCCATTACCCACTTCCTGGGCAAAATCCTGGAGAAGCTGGTCATCGCCCAATTGATCCAACACACTGAATCTGTTGGTTGTCTCCATGGCCACCAGTCTGGCTTCAGAGCAGCCAGAGGCACGGAAACTGCTCTACTGAACACCCATGAAGACTTGCTCTCAAATCTCGATTCCAACTCCCCATCCATTCTTATCCTTCTGGTTCTTTCCTCTGCCTTCAACACAGTCAATCATGTCATCCTGATAAATCGGCTCTGTGACACCCTTGGCATCATGGTCTTGGCACTGGACTGGTTTATCTCATTCCTCTCCGACCAACCTTCCTGGGTTCAACTGGGCCCTTTTCTCTCCCCTATCAAACTCGCCACCTGCGGAGTCCATCAAGGCTCTATCCTCTCGCCATGGCTCTTCAACATCTACCTTGCCCTTCTGGCCCACCTGATCTCCTTCTCTCCTCACTTGCAGTGTTATGGAGACGACATGCAGCTCTCCTTAAAGCTTCCCTCCACTACCTCCTCTTCCTCCTCGCTCATCGGACTGTCCGACTGCTATTCAGGCATGGTGTGCTGGCAATGATCTCTTCCTTAATGCCAATAAAACTGAGATCGTTCTCATTGGGATCCCTGTTCCCTCCTAACCTCTGGTCGCCCTCTATGGGTCACCTCCAATCACTCTCTTTTGAGGCAAAACATCTTGGTGTCATCTTTGACTCCTCTCTCTCCTTCTCTACTCACATCGCAGACCTTGCCAAGAAGGCCCAGTGTCAGCTGGACCTCCTCATGGGGCATTTTTCCTTTCCTCACCTTCCCCCAGAAACTCAGCGTTTACAGAGCTCTGGTCCTCTCTAGGCTGGACTACTACAACAGCCTCTTCCTCAATCTTCCCTCATCCCTTTGCAACCTTCAACTAATCCAAATTAGGACTGCAATACTTATCCTTGGCCTCAAGCCCAGGGACCACATCTCTCCAGCACTAAAATATTTCCACTGGCTCCCGGTTGCTGCTAGGATCCAGTTCAAGACCCTCTGCATCATCCACAAGTCTTTGAGGCCTGGTACCCCGCTACATCCAACTCTCTCTCCCTAAATACCACCCTGCTAGAGCCCTTCGGTCTTCTAGCTCCAACTCTCTGCAGATCAGACACTTCTCTAATCAGAGAGTGGGGGTTAGATCTCCCTCTTCTGCAGGAGCTTCCCTCGGGAATGGTCTCCATGCCCCTCTCAGGTTTGAGCCAGATATCATTAAGTTTCAGAAGCTCCGCAAGACCTTCCTTTTCTCTTCTTCCTTCCCTCTGCCCTGCTAACTCCTCTGACTGCTGCAGTGACTGGCAGTCTGGTTCCCTCCGAGTTCTACAGGGCACAGGACCCTGCGCCCACTCCTCCCCCTTCCTTGCACTTAGCATGTGGACCCTCATCCCATGCATTCCCTGGCACTTGCCCACCTGGCCTCCCCATAGCACTCGCCTAGCCCCTTTGGCCCTCCCCCCCCATCCCATTACCCACTTTTTCACACTCTCCCTCCCTTCCCCACCCTAGCACTTCGCATTCGAGCAGACCGCCACCCCCTCCCTTGCACTTTTATTACTGCACTTGCACAATCTGAATGTCCGAATGTCACAAGGCCTAGTAGCACTGTTATTGTTATCTTTCTTCCTTGCCCCCCCTTTTTTTGCTATAATGGCCTAGATACCTTCCACCAAGTTGATGACTAGTGTAGTATCTTGCAAATAGGATTGTATCTCCCATACAAATGGTCGTAAGTATGTGTCTGCAAACTGTGATAGGGGTTCAAGTACCGAGCCGACTCCAAATACAATTGGCCTGCTTGGAGCATGGGGGGGGGGGTTATTAAAGTTGTGTGTACTTTGGGCAGGTTATGCAATTTTTAAATCTTGGATTCTCTTTCACCAGGAAATCGGATTCTTGCTTACTGAACCAGCCCCTGTGTTTTGCTTTCTCTGTAATAATCCCTTTCGATGATTTGTGGGATCTTCCTCCAGTCTCAAATACCACATGGCATCCTGTAGTTGTCTGAGACATTCTCAAATATAATCTGCTCTGTATAATAGGACAATTGCCTGCCCTTCATCGGCTCTGCATATAACAATATCAGAGTTGTTTTTTAAGGTTGCAATATTGATATTGATATTTTATTTCTATCACGCTCATACACAAGTGTTTCAGAGCGCGGCAAGGGAAGGGGAACAGGGGAGAACAAAACAACGATCTTACTAGAACCAGTGACATTGAGAACGTGCAAGTGAATGGGAGGGTGGGAGAGGGGAAAAGTGCATGGAAGGGGGGAGAAGTGGAGAGTGCGGAGCAAAGGAAAAACAGATAATTAATAAATAAATAGTGCAGCCAGCAATTGTCAAGTGCTGGGTTTAAGGCAGCAGACAGGGTAGGTCTGTTAAGTGCAGGAAGAGAAAAGAAGGGGGGGGGACTGTATGGATACAGATACAGACCCCAGTGGAAGGGTTGGCCCGGAGGCAGTGCGGAAGGGTGGCAGAGTGAGCAGGTACCTGGGCCAAAAGGACAGAGGGTGGCCAGGTGAACGGTGCCAAGAGAGAACAGATCAGCAGGGGAGAGGGGGTGTGAAGGCAGAAGCAAAGAGGAAGGTCTTGAGGTGCTTCCGGAACCAAGATGGTTCTCCTCAAGTTTTAGAGCAGCAGTGAGGCTGTTCCAGAGGGAGGACCCAGCCGAAGACAGAGATCTACCCCAGCTTGCTTCTTTGAAAAATGACTTACCCTGAGCCTTCCTTTTCGTCTTTAAAAGTATTGACATAGCCATTGAGCTTTGCTTGTTCTTCCCATTTGGCAACATCGGCCAGTACTTTAATCTCAAACACATGTATTTCTGCCGAGTGGGGACTAGCCGGGGGCATGAAAATGGATATATTTCTTAAGCCATACACGTTTTCCTCTCCAGTGAAATTGTTGTTTTCAAAAAATTGTTTCTCATGAAGTGTTTGAATTCAATCCTAAAACCAAATTTGGTCATGTACATAGGTAGTCACGAAACCTAGACTCTAGTACTGTCATTTCCTTTGCATTAGGTTCATAATTGGAGAGATTGATTACAATACACTCCTGCTTCTCATTATCCGTGGTTTCAACTCCTAGTCTTGTCCTAAAAAGGGTCTTTCGTTATATGGTCTACGGCCTCTTCCTCTATTCCTGTGGCCTCCTGTTCTTCTGTTTCTGAAATGACCTTACCCCTCTGGAGTCCCCCTCTCATATTTGACTCGAACTCAGGAGCTCTTGATTCTTCTCCATAGGTCTCGTCACTGGACCTATAAGATGCGTTGCCAAACCAAGCTCTTCTGCCACCACCTTGTCTGGTCCAATCTGTATTTTCTCTAAAAATAAACCCTTCTTTTGTATAAGTGAAGGCCTTTTCATGGCTGAAATTTGCCAAATCTTTTTTCCTTCTATGGATTCTATCTCTTACAGTGTACTCCTTAAATGCATTCATCTCATTCACTATTTCGTCTAGCTTCTTTTAAAATGTGTCGCAAGGGGCTAGTTGTTTGATTTCATCTTCTAGTTTTGTTAGTTCGATTACTATATTCTCGGACATAACTTTTGTGGGGTCAATGATCAATATTATACAGTCCCTGACACATTTATTGGCTATGTAGCTCCACTGTATGATGCATTTCTTTTTATCTAGGAACACTCTAGGTTTCTTAACTACTAGTACTTGGGGTCATTTTCCATTCCTTAAGTATTCCAATAGTACTGTTTCATAGTGGAAGTAGGTTGAATGCCTTCGCCAAATAACAAGGTTTTTGCCAATAGTTCTGCGATATACCTGCCATCATAACTAAGACACTTAGCTGCCATATTGGATTCCGGAGCGTGGAAAGGATGCCACTGTGTGATCCTGGTCATGGTTTGTAGTGCACTCTTTAAAAAGTCTCACGACCACACATCTTTATTATTAACATACAATGTAATACTTAATTATCACATTTCATTGTTCCAGAATCTATATTTCTATAGAATTGAATAAAAAGCAACATCAATATTAGTGATTAACATACATGTCTCGTGTCTACATACACAAATACAATTCTTCATTAATTTATGAATCAATCATAATTTTTTTAGTTTAAGTCCAGCCAATACATTTACAACTGGTAGAGCTCCTTATGTTCTGGTTTCCTTTTGTGCTGTTATTCAAATACTCTTACTGTGTGCCCATGCCCAATATTTGTTTTGTACGTTAGGGAATCTATCCCTCCCATGTGAATTTAAATTTGCATTTAGACACGAGACATGGATGTTCGATTCTGGAACAATGAAATGTGATGATTAAATATACAGGTTGAGACTTAAAGGAATAGTGCGTTAAAAAATGTTTTTGTCCCAATCGTTTGGGCATGTGGTTTTAAGCAAACTGTGATTGATCGTAAAAACATTTCCTATGCACCTTTCCTTAGTTTTCCGCATTTTTACACATGCAAAATCAACAAGCGGTGCGCATCCATCTTGTGCTAATCTTATCCATGGATCGATCGCACTAAGTTCAAGTGCCCCTGCGGCACTCAATCATATCACCCGCCCCTGAAGCTGACATCACTAGACGCGTATGGGCCATTTCACAACACCAATGCACGTCTCGTGTCAACGTTCTCTGTGCGCCAGTTAATGATGTGTCTCCATGGAAATGGCAGGACGCCTCTTTCCTCAAATATAAACAGACCATTTCTCATCAGACAAAATCAAAGTTGCTTTTTCAATCGTTTCATTGTTTTTTTTTTTGTATAGCCTGTAACTCGTTTCTGCTGTGTTCAGCTATCTTCGTTGCTCAAAGCTCCTGCAAACAGATACTTATATTAGCATTACTATTTTAATTTTGTCATTTAATGGCAACAATACAGCACTACTAGTATGAGCCGGAGTATTCTGAGGTGGAATTAGTTGATAGAGAAAGATGCGGAAACAATGGGGCATCGGACGACAGTTGGGAAGACGAATCACTGGATCCTTAGCCAGAGCCTAGTCGCATGAAGACGTTTCCACCTGGTGTAGCTGCAATCGGTGCAAGGTCATGCCAGGAGAAGAACTGCTGTTGCAGAGAAATCTTTTGATGCTTGGCCTACATATCATAAGAAGACACACCGCCGCTATGTGTTACCGAGCTGCATGACTTCAGGGCAGCCTGCCTCACAAGGTCCGTGTTGAGGATTATGATGGTGCCTATGCAAAAAATGTGTGCAACAGTTCGCCCTCGCAATCCAAGTAATGAGATGTAATGTCACTTTGACCGCTGAGGCCACTAACATTTCTTGTTTGTCTCTAATATTGTTGTAACTTTGATCCATCACTGCCAAATGAATGTAGTCTGCCAATTGAATACATTTCTTGCGCTTTAGGGAAATCAAAGTGTTCATGTTATGTGTCTTTCACGTTCAACTAAGAAACAATATTTCTCTGTGCCCCAAAAGTTATGGATTGCATGGGTGTTCAC
Organism: Ambystoma mexicanum; assembly: GCF_040938575.1. Taxonomy (NCBI): domain Eukaryota; kingdom Metazoa; phylum Chordata; class Amphibia; order Caudata; family Ambystomatidae; genus Ambystoma; species Ambystoma mexicanum. Next base: position 877,196,568 of record NC_090936.1, read on the forward strand.
TTTTGAAATGTTTCTACAGTTTCTACAGTTCTACATAAATGTTTCTACAGTTTCTACAGTTCAAAGCCCAAGTTGATTGATCCATGAAGTAACATTGTATGGGCAACTATGCCATAGGATACAGGGTCCATTTTCAAGTAAGGTTTGTACACTAATCAGGTTCATTTAAATACAGTATGTGTGTTTCTCTTCCACAGGTGGTACAGGGTGGTGTCCTACCGTTCATTTACATGGTGGCTTTATGGGAGGCTTTGATTCCGCGTTCGACCAGTAACACCCACCTGTGTCGTTGGAGCCATTCGCACCAAATTTCCCAGTGACAGCAGACAGTACAGGGGATTTCCCCACACTGCGCTGCATCCCGAAGTATACAATGTGTAGAATATTTGTGCCATCAACATCAGCAACAAAATAAAATACAAAAGAGCCTTTATGAATAGTTGTTTCAATTTTTCAGTGAATCAATGACACGCTCACTTGTTTATGAGGGACATAAAAGAATGGTTGGTGCCCTTTTACTCTCACCTCCTCTGCAACAATCCATCCCCCCTCTGCTATCAATGGCAGTTTGCATGTGTGGCCGTGCACTCCCAAGGGGACTGGCACAGTGGGAACGGCTAAGGTGCCAAACACCTACACACTTCAAAAGTATCTTCCGCACATGGGCCATTGTTCACATGGCCTCCCCAGACCAAGTGTCTTTAGGCTCCCCTGAAGCAGACCCCGGCAGAAAGATGTCACACATTTGCATACACACCCACTTTTCTAATCCTTTATAAACCCCTTGATATTCATCCGCAGAACATCTCTGAGCACTGGAAGTCAACTCTTGATTGTGCTACCTGTTCTCCTGCTACTAACTCCCCTGCTTGCTGAATCTAATTGTTTGGTAGTCAAGGTAAGGGCAGGTCACCTACTAACGTCACTATATTCATCTCTTCCTGATCTCAAATTTTCTATATATTTCGACCGAATTTACCCAATAGTGTAATGTTCATTCATCTCAATGACTTTACCATTGTCTAACGTTTCAAGTGTTCTGATCTCGATATATAGCACAATTCATCAGTGTCCATTGTAATAGAATCGCATCTTTCTCCGACCATGTCTATCAGCACGTTCCCTTTTGATGCATGAAAGTACATTCAACGGACGAGTAACACGTTACGATTTGCATTATACCAATCAATTCTGTATGAAAGTTATCCCAGTGTATACTCGACTACGCTACACAGGTTTTTTGCTTCTTTGACCAAAACAAACATTGCATAGAAAACTGTGATATAATTCCATCACTCTCATGCATACAGTACAATTTTCTTTGTAATTATTTATACTTTTTTTAATACAGATCTTATAGATTTTTCAAGAATGCCTGCTTGTATGGTTTTGGGTTGCCAAGGAACCATGTCAAAAGTCAGGGCACAATCCTGCATACATTCCAGAAGGATATTGATTCAATAAGAAGATGGGTTCGATATTGTGGTTTTGCGGTGGACGAGATTGAAAGTAGAGCCCAGGCTGTCTTGGGAGACTTGAGGGCTGATCGATTCAGCATCTGCAGCCTGTACTTAACCCAGGATATGTACGACCACTCGAAGTACACAAAAAAAGCTTTGACCCAGAATGTTTCGTAAATTGCTTCCAAATGCAATTCCAACTCTAGTGATGCACACGCTACCTCAGGTGAGTCCCGGATGATGAATTAGCTGTAGGCGCTGGGGTACTGAAAAGGTAACTTCATGAACTGATTGGTACTTCGGTGTAAATGTGTCTTACTAAAGTTGGCATATTTACCAAATTGTATTACATTTGAATTATACCACATTTTACTATACATCTGTCCCTGGTTTATGGAGCCTCAAATGAAGTTATTATGACCATGGAAAACAATGCATAGTGCCCTTCACAAGAAGCATAATGTTTTCGTAATCGGTTGCTTGACATGTCCATTTTTTTTAGAAAAGCATACTGACGCACGTACAGGCCCTCGCAAGTGACGAAACCACTGACACGTCCAGTGAGCCCTACAGACTTGCAGAACTTCATATTTGTGACATCTTCCTACATATCTAATGCAAATCTAATTTTCCCTTTTACCACTTCATGACAATGCACTGAAAATGAAGGAGCAAGATTCTGCATTCATTAATTTTCAGGAGTCAAAATTAACTTCAAGCACCTATCAGGTAATTTTATTTCACTTTTCAATTACAAGAATGTATTATGGTTGGAATTTCAAATAATGTAAAATCGTTTATGTTTCCTGTCTGTTTACACTACGTGTCATTTATGGGTTTCTCTTTATATGTACAATTGTATGCATCCCATTGTCTCTGTTCCGATTTGCTGTTTTCATCCGTACTAAAACAAGTACTGTGTTACAGGGGGATGCTGGTACTTCGACTACAATTACATCATCCTTTGCAGCTGGTCAAGAGTATGAGGTATGCGTACTTACAGTTCCCTTGAATGAAAGAAAGTAAATCCTACATAGGATACTATTAGACAGTGACAATCATACAAACGTGCAGTGTTTCAAACTTTACACTTCCTAATGCAGAATACATTGCGAAATGTTTGAGTGCAACATGACAATCAGTATGTTTTGCATGGTGATCTCCGATCAAGTACACTTGCCATCAATCGGGTGAAATTTGAAATGTATCTTTGACCAAATGACGTACACTGTTTGCGAGGGTATGTGTGTAAACACTGTGTGCGAGGTAAGATTTTAATTTCCAATACGATTGACTTTTGTTTTTCTTTTAATGAATATTCTATTCAAGGAATGTACACAAGGTGTGGAATTAGAAGTGAAGGCACATGGATCAGAAGTGATGGATCAGGTTGCTGGTGCGGTCATTAAAGAGAAGTCCACGGTTTCACAGAAAATCAAGAAAACAAGGGTAACAAACAATTTAGTTTTCTAGAAGTGTTTTGGGCTGGTGTTTTATTCATAACATGTTTTTGCATTTAAAGTGCTATATGCTGTATGTGTGCTATATATTGAACATGTTTTTACAACACATCTCCTAGAGACCCAGAAGGAAAAGAAGAATAAAGACACAGACAACAAATGAAACCAAAGATGTCGCTTGCCAAACAGATTTCACCATGGAGCAACTACTATTTGAGGCACAGCGTGGCCAGTCAATAAGACTCGTGATGCTTATGTCCAATGCTCTGAAAATGAATTGAATGTGACCGGCAAAGCCAGCAAAGTGTTCTTGGACCATTGCTACAATGTGAAACTCGACAAGATGAAACTGAATATAATGAAGATGCATTGGAATTCCTTGCAGACCACTTGACACAATCTACACCCGCAAAAAAAAAGGTCCACCCAATAAACATTCAAATTTGACTGTTTCTCCAAATCATGTGCAAATAACACAAGCTGAACTAATAGAGACTGAAGCTTCAACGCAATTGACCGATGAACTTGCCAAAGATCTCGACTTCACTTTGGCTAGTTCGGGCAATTGCTCCACCACAGTTGAGTCACAAACCACATTCATGCAGGACGGTTGGCTAATAAAGGAGGAAAAATACATTGTATTCGACAGCTGCCTGGTAGACATTATACTGATGCTGAAATGTGTCCATACATTCAGGGGGAAAATATGCGGGCAGCAATTGGTGCATGTGTCTCGTGTATTACAAGGCACTAACCTGAAAATCCAAGCCAGCTGTGTCCACCTCAATCATAAATTTTCATGGTCCGCACAACCGTTGCAGGGCAAAGTGCCAGCAGGAAATCTATGTTCAGCAGCTTTACTTTTCAGGGGGTCTACTTTCAGTAAAATGTCCAGTTTCTGTCAATTTGTGGGAGTTCAGTTCCTTGCCTAAAACCCAGTACTACAAATTTCAAAGGGAATTCTTATTCCCTGCTATTAGTCAAGCATGGAAAATTGAACAGATGTCAATTGAAAGCACATTCTCTGGCAAACGTTTCAGGCTAGCTGACGACGGACAGTGTGATGGCCCCGGATTTTCAGCAAAGTACTGCACATACCACTTTCAAGACATGGAAACTAAAAAAAATTGTGAGTTCGGAGATTGTGCAGGTGTCCCAAAGTAAATCCTCAGTGGCCATGGAGAAACATGGTTTCATAAAATCCCTCGAACATCTTCAATTGAGGTGAATGCAAATAGACCTCATAGCCACTGACAGACATGTTTCAATAGCCAAGGCCACGAGAGAGCAGTTTCCGAACATTAGTCATCAATTTGATGCATGGCATGTTGCCAAATCAGTAAATAAAAAAAAAATAATAATCATTGCCTCGCATTTTTCTATCAGTGATCTTCCTTTCAGTTGATAGTCGAAATGTGGAGATGTGGGATAGTTCAGATTGGATCGATAGGGCATTGTTGATGGACATAAAACAAATAATGAAGGTGTGGAAATCTGGAAAAAAGCAGCATTGTGAGAACTAGGTGTCGGATATGCGGACACTTTCTTGGTACGAAAAGACTCAGACCATTCGACAACATCGAGAAACTGAGTACGAGGAAAGATGGGTGTCATTTGGTGATTTATTTGGATAAGGTGTAGGTTTTTGATGTTGGGGGGGTTGGTAGGGATGTATGTTTCATTTTGTTTTCGTTTTTTGTGTTTTTGTGTTGTCATGTCTAGTTATGGATGTGGGGTTGGGAATACTTTGATTTCTTTTTGAATTGCTGTTAATTTAGTAGTAATATACATTTTGTTGAAATGGTGTATATGAAATTATCTTCATCTTGTTCTCATTTTGATGTTACTCAGCTGTACTGTTTTCATTTTTATTGCATAATTATTAAATAAAGTTGGAAAAAAAATAATAATAATCACAGCTGCTGGTAAAAAAAAGGGTTCGGAAAATATTTTACAATGGTCTCAGTCTTTGAGCAACCATCTTTGGTGGAGCTCCAAACTTTGTGATGGGTCTGTGGAAATTCTACTTGAAAAATGGCGCTCATTGATGCACCACTGCTCCAACATTCACTCATGGACAGAAAACCAACTTTTTCACGAATGTGCACACGGAGCGTTATCGGAGGAGCAGGAAAGCAAGAAGAAGTGGTTGGTGCCATGTTCACCTCCACACAAAGCTCTTTGCAAGATTGTGTATGACAAAACTCTTTCAAGAGACCAAAAGGGACTAACTGAATTCTGTCACACCAGAGATTTGGAGGTGTACCACAATACGTGCCTAAAGTACAGGTCCAAAAAGTTGCATTTAGGCATAGACGGTATGCAAGCCAGAACATTGATAGCCGTATCAGCACATGATGAGAACCTGGGTAGAGAACAAACGAGAACTGCCAGAAACTTTGGGATGCTTCGTTATACCTTGGCCTTTGCAAAACAAAGCAAAAAATGGGTGGCAAAGCCAATATACCAGGAAATGGAATTTGATTTCCCACTTTGACTGTGTTGGCCATGCATAGTCATAGAATGGATCCTGATTTTGTTCCTAGGACACATACAGTGCCACAAAACATTGCAAACGAGCCCTGTCCACCTAAAGCTGAACAGTTGACTTCCCGGTATAAATGATTTGCAGCAGTGTTCTTAATGTGCTCACTATAACTTTTGGGATATGTTCTCCAATGTTTGTACATTGTACACCAACAATGGAATGCTTTAAACTCGAATTTCAATGCTACAAAAAGTATTAAGAGTGTTTCATAATGCAGATTTAATCCGGTTTATGATTCGTTCATTTATATCTTTTTCCTTCCCTTCATTTATATTACTGGTCCTCGAATGATAACATACATGTCTGTGGTTGCTAGGTGCCTGTAAATCCCCCTGCTACACCCAAACCACCTCCACACATGCAGTGCATGGTTCTGGCGTTGATGGCCTAAATTGTCTTTTGAAATGTACCCTATTTTCCCCTTTCCCCCTTTCCCCCTCTACTGGACAGGATCATCTGCCCTGCTTGGGTCCTCAGGAAATAGGTAGACGCGTGTTGCTTTTTGGGAGAATATATTACTACATGGGATAAGGGCTGAGATGTGGGTCCTTGACTGATCAGGGCACGGGAGGGTCAGATGGATATCAGCATGAAAGTAACTGTGGGGTCTGAGCTGGTGGGCTCAGGCATGGCGGGGTGGAGGTTGTTAGTGCACGGGAAGTTCAATGGAGATGAATGGGCACTTGGATTTATGACATGTCAGTGTATCACGTTATCCACAGAGCACGTTCCTCTGCGAGAACAGGGAGCGTGCAGACGTAGCAATGGGGAGGAGATGGTGTGGGCTGGCTGAGCAAGCCGCTGTGGATGGGAGAGCTGCATTTGCACAGAGAGATGGATTTTCAGCCTAGTAGAAAGATATAATTCGGACTATTCGAAAATGTTTTCCTAATTCTGGGCTTGAAACTATAGTGTATGTGTTATATGAGATGGGGTGTGGTGTAACGGAATGTCGCAGAGGTTGGCTACGCCTCCCCCCTTGGTTATTACATATGTTATGTTTCGAGAGTGACGAACGAGGGGAAGGGGGCAAGGATCGTCTACTTCCCAACACTAGTAAGATTGTTTTCTTGGTCTTCCCTCTGTTCCTCCTGCATTGCGTCGTTGCACCTTGAAGAACTTGTGCATTGGCGCGTTATAAATGCAATATAATATCATCATACACCAGACTTTCAGTGGCTTGTATTATCTGTTTTACTGACCCTCAGTGTAACTGGTGGATGCCAGCAAACAATTCATGAATTTTTTCGAACATGTTTCGAATGCCACATTGGTTGCTCCCATGGAGTGAAGGTCACTTTGTTTGATGTTGCTTGTGGAAAGTTCAAACCGACGCGTCTTGTACAGTAAGTTTTAGATTTATGACTTTACTTCACAAAAATGAAAACCGACCAGGCATACACGCTCGAAAGAAGCTTCAATTGTTTTTCGACCTTGGACGAAAGGGAGGATTTGCTATGGCTTGAAGGGCAGAAGGTGTTGAATACACACAAAAATGATAAGATTCACTGTTTTAAAACTGGACATTGGAACTTTTATTTTCATTCTATGGACACTGTTGTTCTGAGCGGACACTCTGCGTTACACCAAGAGAATGGAAATACCAAATATTATGTAAGTTTCACTATTCAGTTTGAAGACAAGTTTATAGACGGACAAGTAAAGGTTTCATTTTCTGAGAGGTATTGCTTGCTTACATTGTTATGGGTTGTTGGAGCATATTGTGACGAATATTCATCGATGACCCGCAAATACAACCTGTATGCAGGCTAGTGATATCTAAACCACTTCGCCCCATGGCATGTCAGTGTGTGCTATAATATCTGTATTATTGGATAAGCCGGGTGCAGAACATTTTCCAAGGGGACTTGGTTTGCTTGTGGAACTTTGATGTTGCCAGTTCCGTTACATTTTTTTTTTTTTTTTTAAAAGGTAGCAGGCGCCCCTTGCTAAAAATAACATGGCATGATAACCTGTTATGTGTTTTTTTCACACTTTTGAGTGTCCGCAGCTGTGTGTTTCTATTGTTTGTGGTTTGTGTTCGTTATTAGTTTTCACCCGGTGCAGAATTACAGGGTAAATGGATAAACTTGAATAAAGAACGGCTACTAAAATATATTTTTATTATGTTTTCTACACAGCTACAGTTTGCTGCTCTGTGAATGCCATCGCTTCCAGATACCGACAAATGGTTTCTTCAGCCAGAAGTGGCAGATACGCCTAAATGGATGGATTTCCATTACGCTGATGTGGTACGATCGCCCGGGACCGATATGCCTTATTGCGGTACCAGCGACAAGGAGCAACCTGTCATCATTTACGGTGCTCTAGCAAGAAGCTAATGCTGAAGCTTTGCGATTCAAGGTGCGTCGAATACGCAGCTACTCCCGAAAGGAACACTTTGTGCCTCATGATAAAGTTTTGATATTATAACCCAAAGACTTTCAATAATTGCTTGTAAAGTCAAATCATTGGATGTTCTCCGAGCGTTTTAAAAAAAATAAAAGCACACTGTAAATTGCAGAGTATTGATGTTGCCTTTAAAAATGTCTATTCCGATTTGGGACACGCTGTGCTTTGAGAGGATGTGTGTGTTGATATTCCGGGTTCTGCGTCAACTGGCGTTAAGACGTAGGTGATGACTGGGTGTGTTTGGCTACGCGGCCCACTAACGTCATGAAAATAGTTGGAGTATATCGCTAGGAATAGTGATGTCAGCTTCAGGGGCGGGTGATATGATTTAGTGCCGCATGGGCACTTGAACTTAGTGCGATCGATCCACGGATAAGATTAGCACAAGATGGCCGCACCCCGCTCGTTGATTATGCATGTACAAAAGTGCGGAAAACTAAGGTAAGGTGCATAGGAAATGTTTTTACAATCGATCACAGTTTGCTTAAAACCACATGCCCGAGTGATCGGGACAATAACATTTTTGAGCGCACTATTCCTTTAACTCATTTATTGTTGATACACATCAAAGTATATCTTTTCTCTTTGACTTCATGAATTAGGAGCAATTGGCACTAATATGCAACATGTTTTGTATTAAACGAGCATTGTTGACAGGTGCAATACACATTGCATCTCAATAGCTGCAAAACAAACATATTTACTACAACCTGGGGCAGGCATCTCAGGTGCACCTGTTTGATGCACTGTAATTAATAGTGTGGTTGGAGGTATTACGTCAAGTCAGGTTGTGGATGCATGATACCCTAGAGGTGTGCTCAGGAGTTATGGTAGTTACTAACCAGATAATCATGTTGAATTCCCTCCTGGTGATAGTTTGTGGATTCTGAGGGAGCCAAATTCACTGACGGATGTTCCAGAGCCAGTAATTAAATTTGTACAGAATGAGCGCAGGGGGACACAAAATGAGAGTTTGGCAAAAAAGGATCTCCCCACAGTCTGATCCATACCCACATCGGCCTCAGGTGGAGAAGAGATAGTGTAACTAGTGCATATTGGGAATTTGCAATTAAGCCAGTGCAGTAAGAGTTAAAACTAGAGGTAAGGTGGCAAAATAATGCATGTCATGCTAGCTGGGCCAAAGTAGACATTCACATCAAGGATTAATTACCACAGTATCATTTCTCCTAAAAATCCTCGATAGGGCTGCATATGTACAAATTCATATAGGAAACAAGAGTGAGTCAAGGCTAGCTCTCCCTTTGATGCTGGGTGGATGTTGACAGAGCTATATATAGTGTAACATTATTAGATCTCACTAGTATCACACACACAGAGTTAAAACAAAGTTTATTCTAAAATCTTTGCAATATTATAACATAAAAGCCAAGACAATACAAGAACAAAAATCATCTGCATGTGGCAGATCTAGTAATTCAGAATGTCTACAATGCTAGATGAGTCAGGGTTTTATGTGCTACAGATAGATACATGGCACATATCAAATTGTCAATTTGTCTTTGCTTTTATGTTATAACATTGTAAACATTTTGGATTAAGCTTTGTTTTAACCGTATGTGTGTGATACTAATAATGTTACACTATATATAGCTCTATCAACATCCACCCAGCGTCAAAGGGAGAGGTAGCCTTGACTCACTCTTCTTTCCTATATAGATTAACCACACCCTCACGAGTCAGGCCCCCGTAACCATAAAAGATGGTTCCTGTGCCCATTTATTGATGACGACATACAAATTCAGGCATACGTTGAAGACCACCACATCTAAAGAATACGCCAATCAGGTTTCCGCCCTAGACACGGCACAGAATCAGCCCTCCTTGACCTAAAAATGAAACTTGACTCTCTTAAAGATTAAGGTAAACCAACCCTCATACTTCTCAGCAGCCTTTGCCCTGGTCGACCACGACACCCTCTGGCCACCACCTCACATCCTCCGCTAACTTCTCTCTGGAAGCCACGTCCCGGATCAACTCCTTAGCCAACTGAACCATGAGAGTCTTACCTGTCCTTCACTAAGGAAGTGAATGCAATAGCCTTCTCGGCCGCTTACACCACAAAACTCATTAATGCAGACAGACATTTCCTCTCCCCAGCAAACTGCCTAACCACTGCAAGAGCAATCATTGGAGCAAGATTCGACTACATGTCCTTCTCGTGGGAACGTCACAACACAACTTTAACAAAATCCAGATCATCCAAAATAATGTCCTCCGAGAAGCATTGAAAATATCAAAAAGGAGACCATATATCAGACACCAGGAAAAATGTCCACTGGTTACCTGTACATTTTTCAAAAGATCTTTACATAGTGCAAAAATACCTCTCCGACACGGGCCCCCCCCTTACTTATGCCAGAAGATTCATGGAGCCACCTCCACCAGACCAGTAAGGGCTGTCTATGCTAACCGACTAAAAATGCCTAAAACTAAAAGATCCAGAGGAGCAGGCTCCAGCTTCCAGTCAGTGGCTGCTAAACATTGGAACTCCCTTCTGCCAGAACTGAGAGCAGAGACGTCCTACTGGCCCTTCCGTAAAGCCCTCAAAACAGGGATATTCGCCTAAGCAGGACTTCCATCTACCGACCCCCAACTGTGAACACCAATCACACAATGTATTTTTTTTCTCTGAGCGTGACACGTTTTTCTCTGGCGCTCTGATGCACACGGGTGCTTTACAAATGTATAAATAAATAAGGCCAACATTCCAGAAGGGCAACAGTCCATTATAAGGCCTGTATGCAAAAGCAGCCTTGCATTTAAGCATAGGCTTTGAGGCATCCCTGCTGTGCCTAGGTGTGTACAAGTGATGAACAAACGAGCAGGATAGCATACACTCTTCCACTCACTACATGGGCCCCACGCAGCCAGGTTTTATGAATTGGGAAAGTTGAGAAGAACTATCCAACCTCTTAAATCGGGGTGGCTCTACTGGGCACAAAGCCCTGGACCAGGCTGCCTCTGAGTTCCTGAGATCTGTTGCGTGTTTTATAGTGATAGCAAAGGTGGTCTGAGAGGTTGAATTCCTCTCGGCCTTGAGGTTGGTCTTTTATGAGAGTTTATCTACAAAACCCGGTCTTGCTCACCTTTTTTTAACCTGGCCTGCAGTTAGCTTGTCCTGTTAAGAGGTTAGCAGGGTTGGAGAGGCTGCCTTTGAAGGTCAGAAATTGTGACGTGGCCATTTTCCTGGACAGAGTGCCTCTAAAATGTATTAATTATTTGGGGGACCAAGGAGAGCTACATTTCACGCTTCCCCTGCTTCACAACCCTTGTGGACCTTGTCCAAAGTGACATGACATTGCAAATACAACATAAAGCATGGCAGAATACCGCATGACATTACTAGTTGCATCATAACATGCTTGTTTAACTAATCTGCCATTATGTTTAAAAATAGAAGGGCGGGTTGGATGGGAGAAGGAAAAGTAACCATACAAGTAGATAAAACAAAAATGAGCAAAACTCTCTCATCCATGACGTCATTACTGGTTTGTCAAACTCCAGTGAAGAAAGAAAAGTTGTTCATAATAAGTAAGGTGGAGAAGTTCTTGGACATTTTGGGCTGTACAAGAGAATATTTAAACATAGTTCTGAGAAAGATGAATGTGTGATTCACTGTGATAATTGCATTAGCTCCCAGCGAGCAACTGGAGCCAATTGGGAAACGCTACAGAAGCTGGCCTGGACGGCGGCTCCGCGGTGCAACTGCTTTCGCGTTTCATCGATAATGTCAGCATGGGCAGTGCCAGGCATGGGAGGGTTAAAGCCCCCCCACTGTGACGCAGCAGGCATCACTCTGCTGTGATGCCCAGCCTGGGTCAGACGGCAAGAAACTGACATTTCTCCCCTCGTAGAGAGGTGCATTTACTTAAGCAAATCCACGGCTGTCCTATGTGAGAAAACGGTAATTGAAGTGAACCAAAAGCCTGCCATGGGGATATCAGTAGACTCCCCCCACAACCTTATGTTGTAGCTAAAGACTTAACTACTGGCTTAGCTTTGACATGGGCCCATGCTTTCAATAATTAGCATTAACAAAAAACAAATGTTAAAAGTGTATTTCTGTGCACTAGTATGTATGACTGAATGAATTAGTGCATGCATGCTCGGAAGTGTGTAAGTGGGTTTGTATAGACTAGAAGGTGTCTGCAAGTGCACACATGAATTAATGCAGTGTGAATGGTGTAGATCGGTGTGACTGCGCTTGTCAATGAGAGCATAGTGTAACTGTTCTGGGTGCTCGTGTGAATGACAGATCAGCTGTGTGGGTACTGGTGTGTGGGTGCGTGTTTGTGTGTGTGTAAGCTGGGGCCTGGGGCATTGGAGCATGCACATTTTTTGACAAGAACATGGAATGTTTTACTGTCGTTTTTGGGTAAAGGAAAGCCAACTTAAGTGTTTGTATGCGGTTGGAGGGGGTGCTACAGTGGGTCTGGCCTGGCCGGGTCTTACTGTGGCATGGAATGTTGGAATTGCATTGAGGGTAAAGCCAACATGAGGGTGCTTACATGGGGGTAGGACGTTTCCTTCTTTTGACTTGGCTTTTTATTTTTTATTTTTTTTTTAAATGGTGTTTAGGTCAAAGGTAACATTCTTACATGGGGGGAATATAACATGATGAATGCACCATAAGTGTTCTTATTTGGGTGGATTTGTGTAATGATAATATGCTATTTATATAGCCCTTTCGCCAAAGCGCTGTACAGAGAACATATTTATATAAAATGTATCACCCAACCGAAGTTTGCACTCATTTATCGAGCTTTGTAGTACGAAAGGCTGAGTTGGCCTTCACAGGATTTGAACCTGCGAATCCAACAAGAGCATGTTTTCTTACTGTGACATTGCAGTTTATTACTGGTGTTAAGGCCAAAGGCAACATAAGTGTTCTTACATTGGGGTGTGGGCATTCGTGCAGCCTGTAAGGCAATGTTTTTTTTACTGTGGCATGACATCTTTTACTGCAGTTAGGCAGCAAATACAATATGATGAGAGTTATTATATGGGGAGTGGTGGATTTGTCTAGCTAGCAAGGATAGGTTTTCCTACTGTGGCATGGCTTTTATTTACTGGCATTAAGGCAAAGCCAACAGGATTATGTTGTTACATGGGGACAATGGCATCTATTGGCAGAGCTAGTATACATGTTTTGTTCCAGAATCGATGGACAAAGCAAACATGTGTATTTTCCTATGTGGAAATAGGGGCATATATAGGTGCACCAGAATGGACATGTGGGTACAATTGATATGAAAATGCTTTTTACACTTGCAAAGTATTGGCATACAGTGGGCAAAGGCATTATGAAAATGTGTTCGAAAATTCTCTTGCGCACTGTTGATGACTTGGCATCTAATGGGTTATTTAGATCTTATCCTACAAAACCAATTGTAAACTGTGTGGCTTTTTACCTAATTCATCACAAAACGTGTAATATAAAATGCACTATTTTAACCAATTATTTTAAATCATTTCTCAAGGGGATAACCAGCCTTGATTGGTTTGCCCTCCCTCACTGGGCTCTGTCACTCCTGTGCATTTGGCTGAGGGCAGAACAAGTGCCCTTCCTTATGTGGGCCCTACTCCATTAGCTCCATGCCCCACTTGTTACACAATCGTGGCCACGCCTCTGGTGAGTTGGGGTGAAAGATGCATCTAATGGGCCAAAGGAATCCTGGGCTTGGGAAGCAGGCCAAAGGGGGTGGGTCAATAGCGCAAAAGGTTTAATGCCCCATCTCACTAACAGTTTTCAAAACTGCCATCCAGCCCCCCCCAAAATGTTGAGGCTGGCTCCACCCCTCAAGTCAGCAATGATGGCGGAGCTATATGGCTCAAAGAACAGTGCTCTGAACCGTGGCGGGGTACAATATGTGGAGGGAAACTGTGGCAGCATGGAGAAGGTTGATACTACAAGACGCACCATATGTACCACACCCAATTTTTCAGGTATATGTTACAAACAAAAAAAATATATTGAGTCCCTTGTGCTGGTAGGCAGAGGGTATGTATAAATAGGTGGTGGCACACGATAACACAAATAATGTACCCGAATCTATCTGAAAAGTTAACATATGCCTGTAAGAAAGCTCAGCGGGTTGATCTCTTACTGTTGCGATCTGTGTCTGATCTGCAGGTCGCAGGTTCGAATCCCTGCATGCAAGGTCAACTCAGCCTTTCATTCATACGAGGTCAATAAATGAGTACCAACTTCAGTTGAAAGATAATTGTAAGTAAATATGTTCCACGTGCAGCGCTTTTGCTAAAGTGCTATATGAATAGCAAATCCTTATTACAAAAGAAGGGCTTCCCATGACCAATGACAAATGCAGATGTACAGGATAGGAAAAGGTCTCAACCACCCACAACGGATAGCCATGGCGGCTAGTACCTCAAAAGCAAGAACTCTGACAAAGAAGAATATGTCTAGGAGCAATGAAGGTTACTGTTAAGTAATTAGAGCATGTACTATAAGAAAAAAGCGCTTCAGTCATACTTTCAGATTTTGAATTGCAGCAATAACGACTGCAACATGTATGCGTATGGACCTTTTTATTAGCTTTTTCATATAACAAACACGATGGTTAGCGAGTTCTGTGCTTTTTTTTATATAAGACATGCTTGGCACACGTATCTCACACATTAATATTCGAAACCACGTTGCTTTCCGACAAATATACCTATTGAAAATGAACCAGTAGATAATAAAAGCGGATACTGGGGACAGTAGACACACTTTGTAATTAACTGCACCCCAAACAACAGGAATAGCCAAAATTATAACTTTTAGTCAAGTTTACAAAGTTCCCCAAGAGATATCCTACAAAAGTCGTTCGTTTTCAAAGATAAACTGCACTAATAACGTAGTCCTATTTGTGTCCCAAGCAATTATACAGCCCTAGACAATTACACTCACTGACAACTGACCCACGCTGACTTGGTGTCTCCACTCGCCTGGATTGTGCAGAACTTTACAGAGGACAAACCCTGTGCTACCCCTAACGTCTGTTTTGACTACACGCAGGTGACAAGTATATTACTTAAGGTGTGACACATTGTGTCTATAGAGCTGCATTTTCAGAGACACTCACACTCCTTATCCCCTATAAGCATATCAACACATCGGGAGACCCTTCGGCGGTTACGAAGGCGAATGACAGGTGAAAATAAACACCGTACTTTTTGTACTGACCTCTCTAGAACGAAAGCAAACGCTTTATTTACACGGCGGAGTCTAGAGCTCATCACAGGAAGCGGCGTACGGAAGCGAATCCATCACGTGACAACACTGCCAGCTGGAATCTGCGCACGCGCAGTGCTACACTCCACGGCCCTACCCACTACTGTCACAGCCGGCTTGCTGAATGGTCAACGGGTTCAGGTGGCGAAAGGGGAGGGAGCGCTCATTGTTACGATATCGGCTACGGTTAGTACCTTATGGTGCCTCCTTTGCCTCGGATTAGAGTATGTCCCAAGTTACACATGCCAAAACTCCACCCAGTAAGAATCACTGAAGATCACCTCCCAGTTCAGAGCCACATGATGAGCAAGGAATTATGGGGATGCAAATGAGCCAAAATGCAAGTATTTTACTCCACCAAATTGTATTTGAGGGCACTACTGTTTTATACAACCCAAGACAGAGGTTTTTCAAGAGTGCAGGCAACTACATCTCAGTTTATCCCTTATTAGATACCATCAGCACATTTTCTGATAGTTCTTCAGATGGCTCCTGGACTGGGTCTGGGTGAAATAGAATAAGGACGCGTAGCCGGAGGGGTTTCATATGTAACCTTCTTTATTCAATGCCTAATGGAAAACTGGTGCAACAAGCGCCAAACCACCTCCCTCCAAACCCTCGTTAAATCGCCCCGTGGGTGGCGGGTGTTCTCTTAAGGGTACAGTTACCCATAACACCACCCCCGGACGAATGTTCAAACGTCCGGGTCAACATTCTTCGACCCATCGCATACATAGCTCTCAACTCAAACGCTTTTGGCGGGTGTCACCCGCCTTGTAAAGGGCTGACTCACCCGCCAAGCCTCCTGCACGCCCATTCATTCCAATGGGCGTCTCACCCGCCAAAAACAAAATCGGGTGATTTCACCCGCCTTTGCAACATGTTGTAGTTGCTCTCACTTCCGCGAGCCTTTGTCATAGGTTCCAGGCGCGTGGAATGTTTCTTAGTTCCACGCTCGTGGCGGCGGTTGGCTTTTGAAAGGAAGGAGCTGGGGAGGGGATAGATGTTTACGGTGTTCGGGTTGAAGAATAAAGCTGACTTCCACTTACCTGTTCCGTACGTTATTACACTGGCGACGAGGGTTCTTCAACCCTAACCCACGCGCCTTGTCAAGCCGTGAACATCATCTGGTGCCTCAGCTGGCCTTCCGGGCTGCGCTCATGGACGAGGTCGAGCGCGGCCCTCGGCGTGATTGGGTTTCATCTGAGCCAGCGCTATCCTTCACTTTCAGCGATCCGGCAGGCCGCGCTCCCGGACGAGGTCGAGCCCGGCACACGGCGGAGAGTGCAGCCGTTGTCTACGGCTGAGCGGCCGCTGTCCTTAGCCACCGAGGATCCGGCCAAGCCGCGCTCCCGGACGAGGTCGAGCGCGGCTCGAGGAAGTGTGTGCGGCTGCCGCTTTGCGGTTTTTAGCAAGTCGGGGACTGAAAGGCAGAGCAGGTTAGAGGTGGACCCTGGGAGGGGGCACAGCCCTGCGGCTCCTCACAGCCGGGAAGGCGCTCGCATAGACCACGGGTGTTACGCTGTTCGGCTCCGCCTATTCCCTGAGGAAGCGAGCCTAGGGCTTCCAATTCATTGGTGGGCGTGTTTGCACGACATTGACTTCAAGGAGAGGAAGGTTAACTCCTTGAGTGCGGACGTTGCAGGTACTGCAAATCTCTGTTGGCCAATTCTGTTCAAAGGGAAGAAGTGACTGGTGACAGGCTGTGTAACCATATTGTGCAATCCATTCCACGTATTCTCTTCCAGTAAAGGTGTTTTGAGTGGAGTGATCCATCATAAAAGTCTGCTGTTTAGGACAGGGTGTACGTGATAGCACCTTAAGGAAGTTGTGCAGACATTTCCATCTGTTCCATTGCGCTTGACCTCAGTCAGTGGCTATGTCAGTTCCACTGACCATGCACCACAGCAATGCTCGCCCACCTCCAGCCTTCCTTCCCAATCCAGGGGAGCCCCCCATTGCGTGGGAGCTTTGGGTGGACACTTTTAAGGTATACCTGAGAGCGTCAGGTGGTTCCAGAATGTCTGATGATGACAAGGAAGCGACCCTTCTCAATTGCCTTGGTACGGAGGGTTTGAGGGTCTTCAGGCACCTTCCGGGCCAGGATGTTTTGGCCTTGTCTTCAGGCGAAGGAGATGGAGAAGGGGGGCAGGCCGTGATTTTGGCATTTGAGACTGCTCTTAAGAAGCTAGAGACACGCTTTGGCAAGAGAGCTAACATTGTGCTGGAGAGGTATCATTTCTTCTCAAGGGCACAGGGTCCTGGCGAGAACATTGATTCGTATGTGACAGCACTGCGCACCCTCATTTCTACATGTAAGTTCACGGGCCTGGCGGATGAATACATTCGTGACCAGATCATGATGAGGACTAGTGACTCAAAAGTAAGGGAGAGGTTATGGACGGAGAAGGATCCTCCGTTAGAGAAAGTGATAGAAATAGCTCGTGCCCTGGAGGAGTCGAGGAAGAGCGTCAAGGAAGTGACAGAGAAGGCGGACATTGTACACATGGTTCAGCCACGCAAGAATGAAGAAAATCGTGCCAGGGACAAGGATCAAAGAGCGACGCCGAATAGCAGAGATTTCTGCAAGAAATGTGGTTGGAGGGGTCATGTTGCAGGAGCTAGGGAGTGTCCTGCTTCTGCTGTTGTATGCAGAAAATGCAAGGGAAGGGGACATTTTGCCCGCATGTGTAAGGCTGCTCCACAGAAGGAAGTTGTGCGGATGGTGGACCCTGAAGAAGATGATAGTAATGTAACGGTTGTAGGATATGTTAGTCCCTCTGCTATGGCAGATGTGCTTCCAAAGGAAGGTGCGCTGTTGAGTGTGGGACCGTCAAAAAAAAGTGCGTGGGCTACCCTTAGTGTGATTGGTGTTCCCCTCAGTGTGTTGGTCGACACGGGTTCTCCTTACACCATGATTTCTCCTGAGATGTACAAGTCTAAGTTCCACAAGGAGGTATCTAGTTTGAATCCGTCTGACATTAATCCATGTGCGTATGGGCGTGTTCCGATTAAAGTATTGGGATACGAGTGGGTTGATATTGAGTTTCATGGCCGGAAAACCAGAGGAAAACTCTATATAGCTTGTAAGGGTGATCCAGTTATTGGGTGGGATGAGCAGGCTGCCTTGGAAATGGAGGTTCGCCCTGGCAAGGTTGTCCCTGTTTTGTGTGTGAGCAAGGGAAGAGAAGGTGGTTTGAGTCAAGGGAGTGCGTTGACAGCCAATAATCTCCAAGAGAGGTTTCCGTCAGTTTTCTCCTCTGTCCTGGGCAAGTTGCGGGGTTTCTCACACAAGATCGTGCTCAAGAGGAGTGCTGTTCCCGTTGTGCACAGAGTTAGGCGTGTACCCATCATGGCACGTGAAGGTCTCCAGACAGAACTAAAAAAACTGATGGAAACTGGTGTAATTGAGGAGGTAGAATCTTCAGAGTGGTTAGCCCCGGTTGTATTGGCACGCAAATCCGATGGGGGTATGAGGATGTGCGTTGATCTAAGAGATTTAAATTCAAGCATCTGGATAGACAGGCATCCCTTACCTAATATACACGAAATGCTTTCACTTGTGGGAGGGGCATCTTGTTTCTCCACCTTAGATTTGTCCTCTGCCTATCACCAGGTGGATCTGCACGTCGAATCACGCCCTCTTACTTCGTTCATTACGCCGTTTGGAGCTTTCCGTTTCCGGCGTATGCCATTTGGTTTGGCATCTGCCTCCGCTGTTTTCCAGCGAGTTATGCAAAAGTTGTTTTGTGGAGTGGATGGTGTGGAATATTTCCAGGACGATATCTTGGTGTGGGGCAGGTCACGTGAGGAACACGATGAGAGGATTCTACGAGTTTTGGGCATTTTGGAGAAGAGTGGTCTGACGGTCAAATTGAGTAAGTGTAAAATAGGGGTGGAGAGTGTGACTTATTTAGGACACACACTGGATGCCAAAGGGACACATCCCAAGGCTGAATTGGTGAAGGCGTTATGTGAAGTGTCTCCACCCACCAGTAAAGACCAATTACGGTCGTTTTTGGGATTGGCTGAATATTATAGCAGGTTTATTCCCACGTATTCCGACAAGACAGTTGCCATGAGAGCCTTGCTCAAAAAGGGTGTACGTTTTGAGTGCTCAGAGTCGTGCCAACTTGAGTTTGAAGGCTTGAAGGCTCAAGTGGACCAGGCTCCATCGTTAGCTTCCTTTTCTCCATCAAGGAGGACAGTTTTGACAGTGGATGCCAGTGAGTATGGGGTAGGGGCTGTTCTCGAGCAGTGTTTTGATGGATCGTACCGCCCTATTGCTTTTGCGTTCAGGGTTCTTAGTGAGGCAGAACGTAGGTATGCTGTCATAGAGAGGGAGGCCTTGGCTGCTGTCTGGGCATCCAAACATTTTAGAACATTCTTGTGGGGGGTGGAATACACTATACGCACCGATCATAAACCCCTGGTGCATGTATTGACATCTAAAGGATTGTTCCAGGCATCCTCGAGGGTGATGCGCTGGATGGCAGACATGAATGAGTATAATTTTAAAGTGGAGTATTTACCTGGCACTAAAAATATGGTTGCAGATTGTCTCTCTCGTTTTCCCCGCCACGATGTAAGTGTGGAAGACTCAACACAGGCTGTGACGGGTGATGAATATGTGTTGGTGGCCAAGGTGTTTCCGGCCGTCAATGAGCAGGAGTGGGGTAGAGAGTGTGCAATGGATCCTGTGTTAAACAGCATCAAGGCAGCTCTCGCTACCGGTGCTGGCATGGATGAATTGGATAAACAGTTCGGTCAAGTATGGTCTGAACTGTCTGTGGGTCCGTGGGGCATTGCCAGGGGTACCAGGTTAATACCACCTGAATCTCTTAAGGCCAAGTTGGTGGAGTTGGCTCATGAGGGGCACATCGGTAGATCTATGACGAAAAGAAGGCTTAGAGAAGGGTATTGGTGGCCCAAGATTGATGAGGAGGTTGAGAAAGTAGTTAAGGATTGTGTGGCTTGTTCAATCAGTGATAAGAGTAGGACAACGTCGCCCCAACCCGTTCAGCCTGTGGAAGTGCCCCAAGACGTGTGGTCAAAGGTGGTCGTAGACATTATGGGTCCCATGGACACTTTGGGTGGAGGTTTCAGATATTTTGTAGTATTGGTTGACTACACCTCTAGGTGGGTGGAGGCCGCGGCCTTATCCTCGATCACCACTGAGAAGGTGATTGACTTCTTGTCGGCGGTGTTTGACAGGGAGGGAGTTCCTGCTGGAGTAGTCACCGATAATGGTCCCCAATTTGTGTCGGTTGCCATGCAAGAGTTCTTCTCCAAACTAGGGATTCGTCACCATAGGGTGGCTTTGTACAATCCAGAGGCCAATGGATTAGTAGAGCGGATGAACCGGTTCGTGAAAGGGGCGGTTCAGTTGGCCCTCGCCAATGGTTTGCCGTGGTGCAGTGTAGTGACTGAGGCCCTAAAGGCTTATAGGGTTACCCCTTCATCATTTACTGGTGTGTCTCCGTTTGAATTAATGAGGGGTAGGAAACCAGGCTCTAAACTCCGGGTAGCCGCTCTTGGGGGTGGTGTGCAAAGTTGCATCAACATGCAGGAAGTTCTTGACAAGGTACGCATTAAACAATTCCGTTTTTGGGAATCTCAGCTTGCCAGGAGGAAACCCCTGCGTGTGCAAGTTGGTGATCTTGTGGTAGTGAAAAATCCAAGATTTGTAGCTAAGGGTTTGTCCAAATTTATGAAGCCATGTGTCGTGACCAAGGTAGGTCATGGTTACGTTAAACTGCAAGATGGTACCAGATGGAGTTTGAGGCGGGTGGTCCCTGTTAAAGGAAAGCTGGCGGATACTAAGGACCAGTGTTGTGAGGGTGGTGGTGTTACAGTTGGAGATGGTCCCGAATGTGCGTCGGGGTGTGTGGTTCCCATAGAGAGCGATAAGGGTTCCAGTAGTGCTGTGGCAGTTCCTGGGCAGGCTACTCGGATGGGGCATGAAAGTGTGGAGGTGCCTGCTTTGGGGAGTGATGGTGAGTCTTCTGAGTGTGATTCTGATAATTTTGCTCTTGGCCCGACTGAGGTGGAAACAAGGGTTGCAGAGGAGTGTTCAGTGTTTGTGTCGCATAATTCGGTTTTAGTTCCACATGGAAGGGAACTATGTGAGGACTCTACTTTAGCGGAAGCTTCCAACAAGGTGAATAATCGCCCCAGCAGAATGAAGAAAATTCCAGCAAAGTACAAGGATTTTGTTTTAGAATTTGCAGATGATTAATTCTTGGACTGCAGATATTTAGTAATCTTCTATATTATGTCTTCTTCTGTATGTTACTTTGTTCTTTCCTATTTCCCCATTTTTCCTTCATTGATGTTCATATGTGAATGTATTTTCATTTGTTGAGGTTTACAGGGGGAGATGTGTTGTAGTTGCTTGCGCTTCCGCGAGCCTTTGTCATAGGTTCCAGGCGCGTGGAATGTTTCTTAGTTCCACGCTCGTGGCGGCGGTTGGCTTTTGAAAGGAAGGAGCTGGGGAGGGGATAGATGTTTACGGTGTTCGGGTTGAAGAATAAAGCTGACTTCCACTTACCTGTTCCGTACATTATTACACAACACAAATGGTTGAGAGCTATGATCGCATGGGTCTGCTTGTCAGTTGTCGTGGCCTCTCTTGTCGAGCATCGGTCTCCTCCGTGCTCAAGGGATTCTCAGCCCTTTCCGCTTGGCTCTCGTCTCTGCCAGGCAGGACCCACAGGTCATCCTGCTGCTCTCGAGATATCAGATCTGGCTTCGGGGGAGGGGGCTCGCACTCCTCCCTCTTGATGTAGGGTTTAAAAAGTGAGCTGTTCCTCGTGCCAGCTTTGTCTCTGTTCTGCGCCGTCACCATCGTCCCTTTCACGGCTGTAACTCTCAAGGGGCTTGCAGCAAACCGTGAGTCGGTTTTTCTCACCATGGGCTGTTGGGCCAGGACTTCATCCCCAACTTGAAAATCCTTGGGCATGGCCTTGCGCCTCGTGTGTGTGAGTCTTGTTTTGCTCTCTCCTTTACTTCTGCGTCCCGCTGGATCACTTCAGCGTCGGCTCCTCCAGGCATTGAAGAACTTCTTATGATGCCCGTGTACATCATACCGTACCATCAGTTCTGCCTGGGTTTTGTTCGTGGTCTCGTGCAGGGTATTTCGATAGTCCCTTAGGAGTCGACATAACGCTTGATGGGGATTGGTGGCCTCTAGGCGAGCCCTTTGGAGGGTCTTCTTTATCAATGCCATAAAGCATTCTGCCATGGCATCAGCTTGTGGCCACCGAGGCGTTATCTAGAGATGCTTGAAGCCCAGGTGTTTTGCCAGTGCCGCAAACTCGTGATCATTGAACGGCGGCCCATTGTTGGAACTTGATCACTCTGGGAATGCCCCACTCACTGAGTACCTCATCCAGGGTGGCTGTCGCCTGGGGAAAGCTGTGGTGTCAACCCTCTTGATGATGGGGAATCAGGAGTATTTGTCGATGAGAAGGAAGTACTCGTCGGACTCCATCAGTCCCTAGAAATCGACAGCCACCCTTTCCCACGGGCGATCTGGGATATGTGTGGGTTTAAGGGGCACTGCGGTTCCGCTGGTGACGTGCACTGGCATGCGAGGCAATTCTTGCTCCACTCGTCTACCAGTGAGTCCAGGAATGAGAACCAGACATGGCATCGTAGTTGCTTCTTCGTATTTTCAGCTCCTCTGTGTCCCTCCTGTGCAGTTCGGATGACATCGGCCCTCAGGGCAGCGGGGATGACAATTCGACAGCCCCTCAGGAGTATGTTGTGGTCTTTGACAGCGAGCTCCATCTGCACTCTGGCTAGCCTTTCTATCTCCTCTTTGCACACCCCCGGATGGGCCAAGATTGCTCGTCGGTAGTCTTTCCATTTGTTGGTCTTAGTCAGACTAATGGCAAGCGAGGTCGTGGGATCAGCTGCCGATGCAGCGGCAACCGTCTCCATCGGCAGGGCTGGTGGGAGCGAGTTGGTCGCCACATAGTCACTGTATGCGGCATGCCCTCTGCGTGTGATTGGAGGACCCGTCAGATGACGAGACAGATTATCCGCCGGGTTCAGGTCGCCTCCGGGGCGGTGCACGATGTCGTAGTCCTACTCCTGTAGGCGGATGCCCCATCGTTCTATCCTCGGGGGGTATCTTGGTGCGAGGGTTGCCAAACAGCGACAGGAGTGCCTGGTGATCAGGGTGAATGTTTTGCCAATTATGAAATCATGAAAGTATTCACAGGCCCAGACAGCAGCCAAGCTCTCCTTCTCAGCCTGTGAGTAGGCGGACTCTGTCGTGGATAGGGCTCGGCTGGCGTATGCCACAACATGCCTGGGGTTGATGTCAGTGCCGGTCGTCTGCGCCAGGATGGCCCCTAAACCCACTGGACTGGCGTCCACTGTTATCTCTGTGTGCCAGGATGGGTTGAAGTAGGCTAGGCGATGGGCTTCCATTAGGGCTCGCTTGATCTCGTCGATGGCTTGCTGGCAGGCCGGGGACCACTCGAATGCGGCCTCGTTTTTCAGGAGTTTCCTGAGCGGTTCAGTGATTGAGGCATAGTGGGGATGTACCAGGCGCAGTAACCGGCCATTCCAAGGAAAGATCGGATGTCGGCTACCTGTTGAGGCTCTTTAAGCTTGGTGATGGTGTCTACTTTCTATGGGTCGGGTGTTAAACGAGTCTTCACGAGATCGCTGGTTACCTTTTCTTCCTGGAGACCGTGGAGTTGAGGTTGCCAGTCTGTCGGAGTATCTCTTGCCGATGAATGAGTAGCGCGAGAAATTAGCCCAATACCCTCCTGACGATATGTGACAGGATGGCACTGAACCAACTCCCAACGCCACGGGTGGCACTTCTCCGTATTTACGTGGCGTCGGAACAGTGTTTCCACTGGCAGAGAAGGCTTAATGAAGACACCGGTAATGGTGGAAGCTGAACTCCAAAACATCCAAGAGGGTAGCAAGGCACAGGTACCGGCAGGGCACAAGACAGGTAAAGGAGGAAGGTCTGCAAGGTCAAAACAGAACAGACAAGGAAATCCTACTATCCTAGCAGAAGGGAAGCAAACCAGGAACCCAGACAGGAACTCCCCTACCCTAACCCAGGAGGCAGGCAAGGACAAGGTAGAACCGGGAAGCAAGGGGTAGGAGGACTTGGGAGCAGGGAGAGGACAAGGAGGAAAGGCTGGGCTAGGTAGGATAAGGCAGAGTAAGGAACTGGAGAGGCTGAACAAGGCACAGGTAAGGCAGAGCCAGGAACTGGAGAGGCTGAGGCACGGACGCCAGGGCTCCAGCAGCGCATACACAGTAACAACCGTGTTGAGACGCGTTGTCCCTGTGTATGCGGCGCTCTTTTAAAGCCCGGCATCAAAATGAGGCTTGGAACGCATGTTCCGATACTGCGCATGCGCGGGAAGTCGGATACTGACGATCCGCGCATGCGCAGATCCTCGCAAGATGGCGGCGCCCACGGAGCCCATCCGGACCGCGGGCCGGCGTGGGGAAAGACGCCACCGCGGGTACAGCCTCCATGAAGGAGGAGACCGCTGCGGCCGTGGACCCGGGACCCCAGGACAGGTAAGTGGCGCCCGCGAGCGAGCGCGCGGTGTGACACCATACCCCCTCCTGGATAACCCCGGAGCACCGGGTTTCCAAGGGTAGCGGAGATAGAAGTCCCGAACCAGGCGCGGTGCATGCACGAAGGAGCGTGGTTACCAAGTGCGGTCACAAGCAGGATATCCTTTCCAGCTGACCAGGAGTTGCAGAGCACCCCGCCAAATCCGTGAATCACATATCTCCTGCACCTCAAACTCAGGGACCCCCCGAACCAAGACCGGGGCAGGACGGGAACAGGTGCGACCCATAACATCGGGCACATAGGGCTTCAAAAGAGAGACATGAAAGACAGGATGGACCCTCCAAGAACGTGGCAGAGACAAACGAAAGGCAACAGAAGAAACACGCCCAATGATGCGAAAGGGACCAAAAAAGCGGGGAGCCAGTTTCACAGGTAAATTGCGTACCGGTAGATTCTTGGAGGACAGCCATACCCTGTCCCCAACATGAAGGACGGGCTCTGGGCTCCGTCTCTTGTCAGCCTGTTCCTTCATACGTGCCTGTGCCACTGCCAAGGTATCGGCCGCCAGGCGATGTTGATTGCGGATCAGGGATACCAGGGTATCTGCAGATGGTATGGCACTGGAAGATGTAGGACGAACTGGCAGCAATCTGGGGTGAAGACCAGAAGAGCAGAAAAAGGGGCTGAGTCCGGTAGCAGAATGAACAGCATTGTTGTAAGCTGCTTCCGCGGTGTCCAACCATTCCGACCAGTTGTCTTGAGTGGCATTGGCATAACAACGTAGATATTGCTCAAGGGTTTGATTGGTGCGCTCCGTCTGCCCATTGGTCTGTGGATGATAGCCGGAACTCAGGGCTCGCTGAATGTCCAAATGCCGACACAGTTGGTCCCAAAAGGATGAGATGTATTGAGATCCCCGGTCCGATAGAATTTTCTCCGGAAGACCATGAAGACGATACACCTCGTGTAGAAAACGTTGTGCCATCTGGGAGGCAGTGGGCAGTTTGGGAAAGGGCAAGAAATGAGCAGTCTTGGTGAAGCAGTCCACCACCACCATTATACACGTGAAACCACCAGACGGGCAGGTCAACGATGAAATCCGTGGCGATGGTATGCCAAGGGTACGGAGGCGTAGGCGTGGGTTTCAGGAGACCAATGGGCCTTTTGCGAGGAATCTTGATCTGGGCACATACAGGGCAGGAATCCACGTAGTGCTTTACCAGCGTGGCCCATCCAGGCCACCAGTACCGCCGTGCAACCAGTTCTTGTGTTGTGCGGACTCCACGGTGACCACAAACGACGGAATCATGGCAATTCTGTAGAACGATATTCTGGAGCTCCAAGGTGGGAACGTACAGACGATCCTTAAAGAACAACAAGCCGTCACGTTCTCTGATGTCAGAACGTTGTAGTATCTGTAATCTTGAGGGATCCGTTCGTGTGGCTTCTATCAACTGTTGGAACTGGGGAGTCACCATCGATAGAAAATCCTTTGACGCTATCAGAGGCTCTGGTTCCTTGGCACCTTCAACGTTGTTTTCCAGAGACCGGGACAGAGCATCAGCCTTCGTATTCTGGGAACAAGGAATGTACGTGACGGTGAAATCAAACTGCGAAAAGAAAAAGGCCCAACGAGCATGACGGGAGGTTCTGCATTGCAAAGAGCGCAGGAACTGTAGATTACGGTGATCTGTGCGAACCACCACCGGGTACCTCCAACCCAGCAAGTGATGTCGCCACTCCTCGAGAGCTGCTTTCATAGCCAGTAATTCCTTTTCAATCACTGCATAGTTTCTCTCGCTCGCTGACAATTTCCGTGAGTAGTAAGCCACCGGGTGCTCTGTTCCTGTGACTGAATCTTGCTGTAGTAAGACCGCACCAATTGCGTAGTCCGAAGCGTCTGTTTCAACCACAAATGGCTTTTCATCATCTGGATGTCTAAGAACAGGAGCCGACATGAAGGATTTTTTCAATTCCAGAAATGCCTCCTCGGCCTGCGTGTCCCAGAGAAATGGCACCTTGGTACTGGTCAGGCGGGTTAGGCTGTTGGCAAGTTGAGAAAAGCGTGGAATGAAGCGTCGATAAAAGTTGGTGAAGCCCAAGAACCTTTGAAGTGACTTCACGCCATGTGGCGGTTTCCATTCTCGTACAGCTTGCAGTTTTGCGGGATCCATCCGCACTCCCGTGCTGCTGATCACATAGCCCAGAAATTCCATGCTTTCCATATGAAATTGACATTTTTCTACCTTGGCATACAGGCCGTTAGCTGTTAGTCTACGAAGAACTTCCTGAACATGCGCAACATGTGCAGTTCGAGTGTCAGAAAAAACCAGGATGTCATCAACGTATACCCATACAGATATTCCAATAAGGTCCGAAAAGACATCGTCCATGAACCGCTGGAAGACTGCCGGGGCGTTGCAGAGTCCAAACGGCATCACCCTGTACTCATAGTGACCGATAGGTGTTTTGAAGGCCGTCTTCCACTCATCTCCCTTCCTAATCCGCACCAGGTGATAGGCCCCTCTTAGATCCAGCTTGGTGAAGATTTGTGCGGATTTCAGGGATTCGATGATGTCCCGGATGAGTGGTAATGGGTACCTGTCCTTCCTCGTGATCTCATTTAGTTGACGATAATCGATACAAGGGCGCAAAGTACCCTCTTTCTTCTTGACGAAGAATAACGGGAATCCTGCGGGGGACTTGGACGGCACTATGTAGCCCTTGTTGAGGCAATCCTTAATGTACTCCTGTAGGACGCCTTTCTCGAGTTGGGTCAACGAATAGATCTTGCCGTGGGGAATGACCGCATCGGGCAGGATGTCAATGGAACAGTCAAAGTGCCGGTGGGGCGGTAATGGTATGTCCTCAGGCCTGGAGAACGCCTTGTGGTATCCGGCATATTCCTGAGGTACCAACTGGGTGGCACATAAACGGGCAGATACGTCAACAGGATTGAGAGACTCCAAAATTGCAGGAAAGGTTTCGTGAAGTCCACAGTCCCGAGGACAACACGTCAAAGAGAACACCAGGGAACGAGCGGTCCAGTCGACCTGAGGATTGTGATATAGCAGCCAAGGTAGTCCCAGCACCACCGGAAAAGAGGGAGACTTGATGACATCCAACGAAATCCGTTCGAGATGCCCTTCCACAGAGAACCACAAGGGATCGGACTGTTGGCAGACTGGACCAGAAGGCAAAGCAGAACCATCAATCAC
This sequence comes from Ambystoma mexicanum, assembly GCF_040938575.1. Taxonomy (NCBI): domain Eukaryota; kingdom Metazoa; phylum Chordata; class Amphibia; order Caudata; family Ambystomatidae; genus Ambystoma; species Ambystoma mexicanum. Next base: position 877,224,486 of record NC_090936.1, read on the forward strand.
CTCGACCACAGTTGGTCGTTCTTTGTAATGTAAACGGATCCCATTGGCAATCGCGAACGAGGCATCGATGTAGTTGCCGGATGCTCCACAATCTAGAAGGGCCCAGGTTTTCATACACTTCCCTAGCCAGGCAACACCGACTTTCAGGATCAATAAGGGCACCGGGTTCATAGGAGGAAGGTCAGATTCAGAGAGGCGGCCCGCTGCTGCCTTCGCCTCAAACAACGGGCCTGTTAGTTTTCCTGCTTCTTCAGAGGGCGTAGCGGACAGGTGCCTAGAAAATGACCCGAACCACCGCAATACAAGCACAAGTTTTGCTGTCGTCTTCTTTTCTTTTCGGCCTCGGACAACGGGCCTCGGATGGCACCCAACTGCATGGGTTCTGGGCCCACATCGGTAGAGACAGCTGGTCTGGGGTTCAGTACCGGAAGAACCGGGTGATACCTGTCAGATCTGCGACGTTCACTCCGTCGTTCAGCTAACCTGTGGTCAATGCGTAAGACTTGTTCCACCAATGCAGGCAACGTTTCTGGCTCCGGGATGTGCAGCAATTCGTCTTTGTACTCTTCTCGTAGTCCCTGACGAAACAAGGTTTTCTAAATGATTTCGGGCCATTGTGAATCGGTTGCTAATTGTCGAAACCGACTTATGTAGTGGATTATGTCACCTGGTCCTTGTTTGATCTCCATTAATTGATTCTGGGCCATGGCTGCCAAATTGGGCGGTTTAAAGACATCCAAAAAGGCTTTCTCGAAAGCAGCGAAATCACCCAACAGGGGACTGTTGGTAGAGCCTAAAGGTGCGGCCCAAGCAAGTGCATTGCCGGTTAGGTTTCCAAGGATATACCCGATCTTTGCCTTGTCTTGACCAAAATGACTTGACCTGAACTGGAAATGGATCCGACAGTGTGTACAGAACTCTGCCACTCGACGTGGGTCACCATCATACTTCATCGGAGTAGTGTAAGCCATGGAGTTCTCAGGTGGTGTAGCTGGTTGTGAGGGGTTAGCCATACTCCGACACATCGCTTGTCGAAGGGTGTCGTTCTCCTGGCGGAGGGTGGTCATTTCAAGACGCATGGCACGCATTTCTTCGCGTAATTCCTGCATGTCATCCATGTCGGGACTGAAGGAAAGGCGTCTCAATCTGTTAAACGAGTCTTCACGAGATCGCTGGTTACCTTTTCTTCCTGGAGACGGTGGAGTTGAGGTTGCCAGTCTGTCGGAGTATCTCTTGCCGATGAATGAGTAGCGCGAGAAATTAGCCCAATACCCTCCTGACGATATGTGACAGGATGGCACTGAACCAACTCCCAACGCCACGGGTGGCACTTCTCCGTATTTACGTGGCGTCGGAACAGTGTTTCCACTGGCAGAGAAGGCTTAATGAAGACACCGGTAATGGTGGAAGCTGAACTCCGAAACATCCAAGAGGGTAGCAAGGCACAGGTACCGGCAGGGCACAAGACAGGTAAAGGAGGAAGGTCTGCAAGGTCAAAACAGAACAGACAAGGGAATCCTACTATCCTAGCAGAAGGGAAGCAAACCAGGAACCCAGACAGGAACTCCCCTACCCTAACCCAGGAGGCAGGCAAGGACAAGGTAGAACCGGGAAGCAAGGGGTAGGAGGACTTGGGAGCAGGGAGAGGACAAGGAGGAAAGGCTGGGCTAGGTAGGATAAGGCAGAGTAAGGAACTGGAGAGGCTGAACAAGGCACAGGTAAGGCAGAGCCAGGAACTGGAGAGGCTGAGGCACGGACGCCAGGGCTCCAGCAGCGCATACACAGTAACAACCGTGTTGAGACGCGTTGTCCCTGTGTATGCGGCGCTCTTTTAAAGCCCAGCATCAAAATGAGGCTTGGAACGCATGTTCCGATACTGCGCATGCGCGGGAAGTCGGATACTGACGATCCGCGCATGCGCAGATCCTCGCAAGATGGCGGCGCCCACGGAGCCCATCCGGACCGCGGGCCGGCGTGGGGAAAGACGCCACCGCGGGTACAGCCTCCATGAAGGAGGAGACCGCTGCGGCCGTGGACCCGGGACCCCAGGACAGGTAAGTGGCGCCCGCGAGCGAGCGCGCGGTGTGACATCGGGTGTCATCCCCTCGCCTGAAAAAACGTGGCCAAAGAATTTTAGCTTCAATTTAATTAATCAGCATTTATCAATATTGAGTGTGAGGCCGGCGGCTTGAACTGCTTCACACGTGGAAAGAAGAGCAGAATCATGTGCCTCTTTGGATGTCCCAAAAACAAGAATGTAATCACTGTAGTTTAGGGCACCTGCTATTGACCTGATGATTTGTCGCACAGTCTCCTGAAAGATTTCAGCTTCGGAAGAGATGCCAAAATGTAACCTCCGGTATCGGTATAGCCCAACGTGCGTCACAACTGTTGTTATTACTCTGGAATCGGGATGTAGTTCCAGCTGATGGTACCCCTGTACAAGATCAAGTTTGGAGAACATTCAGGCATTGTTCAGCTGCACCATCATGTCCTCAATGCGTGGACCTGGGTGCCTTTCCCTTTAAATAGCAGTGTTGGCCATCCTCATGTCGACTCATAGTCGCAGTCTCCCTCCTTCCTTCGGCACGATGACCAACGGTGAGACCCAGGGGGTGGGCCCGGTTGCAGGCTCAATGATGCCGTCGGAGAGTAGTAGAGCGAGTTCTCTGGAGACCGCTTCCTGGAGGTGGAACCCGACTCTCCTCAGGTGTTGCGGTGACCGGTCTCACCGATTGGTCAATGTGGGAGTTTGATTGGGGGGCCTTTCATTTCAGTTTTCCCAGGCCTGTGCACAGATGTGGGAATTTCTGCAAGATGTCAACCTTGGTGATGACGCTCGGAGTGTTGCCGGGAACATGGCCCTCACAGTCTCTTTGAGGTCCTGGTGCACCGTGGTTGAGGTTATCACGTTGTCAGCCTCACCGTGGATGTAAATAAGTCCCAGACATGAATCTGTGTTGTAGCTGAGGAGGCAGCGACCCTTCGTGAGGCATCTGATGACATGTATCGTGGTGTCGGTTTGCCGACTCTTGAGGAGGAGTCGGCGTTTGAAGTGCCCGATGGTTTGTAGGGGTACAGCTGCTCCCCATTGGAAAATTCTGGAATGGGTCAGCTCAAGTGTTGGTAGATTGGGAATTTTCAGGTACTCCTGCTCGACCATGATGTTTACAGTGGCACCTGAGTCCACTAGAAACTGAAACAGGCAGTTGCCCATCTTGATCGGGATCTTTGGAGCTTCCTTGGCTTCTTCGCTGTCCAGGACTAGGTTAACGTATTTGTCCTGCACTGGTGGGTCATAGCATGGGGCGCCCGCTGGGGCCATAGGGTCATAGTAATTCCCTTCTTCTATATATCCCTGAGGGGGTTCATCGTATTCATCCGTCAGCTGGGGCGGTTGTTCATGGTATCCGTAGCTTTGTGGATAGTCTTGAAATTGGTATTCGTCAACGGCTGTCATGACCCTTGCCCCTGGCCCTCACTGGCAAGTCAGCCTTCCAGTTAGGGTCAGGTCAAAGGCCTTAAAACCTCATCCAAGACATTCTTGGAGTCAGTCAGGCGCCAGGCTCATAACCATCATGAAGACCTACATTAGAATGGGACTATTTACTTGGGACTATTTAACTTGGGGGGTTCAGCCAACATGGAGGCACACACATAGCTCAGTTACAAGGAACTGAGCTATGTGGTCTAGTCTTTTGGGTGTGGCAGGCCTGGGACTACTTTACCTGGACTACTTTGGGTGTGGCAGGCCTGGGACTATTTTACCTGGACTACTTTACCTGACACTATTTAAACCACACCCAAACAGCAGAACATGCGTTTATGGGCAGCGTAAAGCTCACCGTGTTGAGTTCTTTGATGCCAGTTTACCTGAAACCAAGGACCTGCAGAGAGAGAAAGAACACTACGAAATTTACCTGGAACAGTATACTGTCTTCAATCCATCGCCAACTTCAGTTCCACTCACCTGAAGGTACAAACTCCATCATCCGGCACCGCATGCACCCTGGAATACCATAACATGGAAAGAGGAGAAAGAAAGACAGCATTAGTAAGCGTTTACTCACGTTTCCTGCCGAATGAAGAAAGCCACACAATTCTTACCTGGGTAGTCATCTCCTGGTCAGTATCATTGCTGGAACATTACGGCGCTCGGCGAGGAACATCGCAACCTGCAAGGAGAGAAAAGACACAGGTTAGCAGTATAAAAGGCAAAACAGCGCCACGCATCGTGCATTACTCACCGGACAGCATCGCGCACACCGCGCTTTTGCCTATCTGCCCATGCTCATCTTCAAACTGCATGACAACACCAAAATACCTTTCCATACCTAAAAGGAAAGAAGCAGACATTATTATTCGAACTAAGAGGAACATAAGAACTGCATATAAAGAATGTAAAGCAGCAAACCTATGGAGTCGCAGCAGGCCCGGATTCCCACAGTAGGGGGGCTTGCACCAGTGAAGTAACTTGGTCGCTGCTCGCCCCCCACATCTACGCGCCACTGTCACGAGGAGCAGTGCAGAGAATCCACCTTTTACAATATTAAGGTGAGGAGAGGGCCCAAGGGGGAGGAAGGAGTTGAGGCCAAGGGAGGTGGGAAAACATAAAGACAATCTGGTATTGAATCCAGCTCTCCTATATTGCAGACCCATTTTTAACCAGAGGCCTTACCAAGGGACCGGGAGAGGGTTTGAGAGTGCAAATCATCCAACCAGGGCTGGGTGGCGTCCCCGTGGATACCAGGTGAGCGTAACACTGCCCAGACATACCGTCGTTAATTTGGCTGGGAGAACTTCGGTTGGCCATATTGAGGCTGTGGTGGACGGTATGGTGTTTTGGTGGGTATCTTAGGTCTCATAGTGGGGAATGGTCTTCCTTCCCTGCAAACGGACTGAAAATTGCCTTTTCTCCCGCAGTTTGCACATCTTTGCGATAGGGCCGGACAGGGCCCTGAGTGCGGGAATGCCATGCCACAACGGTAGCACTGTCTCTGTTGCCTAGGCACTTGTTGATTAGTTTGCCTGTATGGATAATCGCCTCTATCCCCCTGTCATGGGGCAGATGGTTGGATTGCCGCTAATAGTTTGGTCGTGTCGTGCTTCAGTGTGGCCGTGCCTACCATGGACGTAGCCTGGGCATCCACTCTCTCAAAGATTAAGAGCTAGTTCGCTAACTTCAGGGATTGTGAGGGGCTTCTTTAATAACTGTTTCTTGAGTGTTGGAGACAAACAGCCCTCAATGACGCGCAGGCGTATGGCTTCATCTAGGGAGAATGCGTCAAATTGGCAGTGGGCACCCTTCACTCTTAGACGGGTTATGTACTCATCTACAGTCTCTTGTGGTTTCTGAGTGCATTGATTGAAAAGGTATCCCTCGTAGTCTCTGTTAGGTTCGATTATGAGCAGCTTGTCAAGGGCTGTAATTAAAGATGTAAAATCATTCTGGTTGGCTGTTGGGATAGTTTTAACAATCATTTTCACCTCTCCCCCACCAAGTTGAGAAAAATGTCCTCTAAGTGGGGCGAATCACCGTCGCCTGACCCCCTGACAAAGTGATAGAAGTCTTCCATCCATTCTGTCCAATGAGGGCCCTTGGTGGCCTGCAGTGTCGTGGAGAATGGCAGGGGCATGCACAGCTGTATGGCGAGTGGGTTGTGGCGAGGGTGGATTGCTCATGATGCCAGTGGGCGGAGGGAGATCAGTGGTGAGGATCTGCTCCCCGGGCTGCGGGACTGCAGGTTGGTGAATGCCAATGTGTTGGTTCTCTTGTTATGCCTCGTGTGAAAAAAAAAAACACCACCAGGTAGAGAGGAAAAGGATCCAGAGGCTTGGGCCGACAAGTGTGCACATGCTTGTGGTGCAGAGGCCCCTCTGGAAAAATGAAACGGACTGTCCAGCAGAGGGGGGGGGGTCCACTGTAGCGGTATGGGCTCAGGAGGAAGGGGCCGTTCTGTACCTCCCAGGGTGTGCGCGTCTAAGTCAGCAGCAGGGGAGGACAGCCGCGATCTTGTGGGGTTGCTGCGTGCAACCACTCACCTCTGACGTGTGCTGCAATGCCAGCGGGATTGCCGCAAGCCCTGGCTTTCCACTGCGGGCGGGCACGGAGGGATGGGCAGCTTCTGTGTCTGCTGTAGTCAGTTGGCGGCACAGGCCCCGGCCCTACAATGTGGGCGGGCACTGAGGGAGGGGCAGCTTTTGCATCTGCCGTTGTAACAGGCTTCACCGTTGCGATTTCCGGCACGTTGCGTGGGCCCCAGAAGGGCGTACACGGGGTACTCGTCTGGATATGCAGGGTGGAGCTCTGTTCGGAGGAGAACGGGCCCGGTGGGATCACTGGCCACGGCCGGAAGGCGGATGGGCCTGGTGGGATCACCAGGCACAGTGTATGGAGGACGCAAGGAGGACTCCGGCACGCGAGGAGAGATCCTTGTCGCCAGTTGTTGCCCAGACTGGACCTGGGTGAAACAGAATAAGGACGCGTGGCCGGAGGGGTTTCATATGTACATTTCTTTATTCAATGTCTAACGGAAAACTGGTGTAGCAGGCGCCAAACCACCTCCCTCCAAACCCTCGTCACTTCACCCTGCCCCCGTGGGTGGCGGCCGTTCTCTTAAGGGTAGAGACCCATAACAGATGTAGCTTTAATTCTTGGAATGGAGCCTCAAGGGACAGAGCCTGCGATTTCCATCTGGAGAGATGGTGTTTGCCATTAGTCACCCTTGTCAGCCACACACTTCTGCTAAAGCTCCTCTCACTTTCCAGTCTCCCTAACATACTGAAGGAGGAACCTGCACTGCTATTCCTCTGCCCTGTTTTGAGGTGAAGCAAGTCAGATATACTCTTAACTGACACCTCTAAGCTAATCATCCTGGGTATTAGTAATTCCCTCTGCAGCCTGAACTTTTAGCATCCCATCATAAAGTGATGTTAATGTTAAAGGATATTTATACCGCTCACTATCACCACCGGAGTGGTCCCTTGGCGCTCTGGCGGATCTGAAAGGGAAAGAGGGTGGGCTTCCATTTCTGGGCTTCCGCACACCTCACAATTCGCAGAAGTGACTCTGGCCATCTTAAACTTCCATCCTTTCAAACCTGAAATCCGAAACTTAAATACGCCATTTGAGCCAACTCACACATCAGCGCCACCCAGTAACCAGTCACTGGAAGTTCAACTCCTGTTCAGAACCACTTGAGCAAAGGATTGTGGGTATTTAAATGAGTCCATATGCAAGCCTTTCATTCCAGAAACTGTCTTGCAGGGCAATGTTATTTTATGCATAGCTTAATGACCCCAAGACAGACATTTCTCAAGGCTGCAGACCACTGCACAACAGAAATTTCAATGGTTTCCTGAAACGCCCTATTAGGATTTCAGATCCTTTGTTGGCTTTCTTTCTTCTGTTGTGCAGAGAACAATAATCTTTAAAAAGGATGAAATGAACACCACATCACTCCTGCATTGCTTTATTAGGGATATAATATGATTGCTTATTTATAACGCGCTAAATACCCAGAGGTTTCTAAGCACGGACCCGGGGATCGAACCTGTGTTGCTCTGTGTCGTCTTGATTCCAAGGTATCGGCCGCCAGGCGATGTTGATTGCGGATCAGGGATACCAGGGTATCTGCAGATGGTATGGCACTGGAAGATGTAGGACGAACTGGCAGCAATCTGGGGTGAAGACCAGAAGAGCAGAAAAAGGGGCTGAGTCCGGTAGCAGAATGAACAGCATTGTTGTAAGCTGCTTCCGCGGTGTCCAACCATTCCGACCATTCCGACCAGTTGTCTTGAGTGGCATTGGCATAACAACGTAGATATTGCTCAAGGGTTTGATTGGTGCGCTCCGTCTGCCCATTGGTCTGTGGATGATAGCCGGAACTCAGGGCTCGCTGAATGTCCAAATGCCGACACAGTTGGTCCCAAAAGGATGAGATGTATTGAGATCCCCGGTCCGATAGAATTTTCTCCGGAAGACCATGAAGACGATACACCTCGTGTAGAAAACGTTGTGCCATCTGGGAGGCAGTGGGCAGTTTGGGAAAGGGCAAGAAATGAGCAGTCTTGGTGAAGCAGTCCACCACCACCATTATACACGTGAAACCACCAGACGGGCAGGTCAACGATGAAATCCGTGGCGATGGTATGCCAAGGGTACGGAGGCGTAGGCGTGGGTTTCAGGAGACCAATGGGCCTTTTGCGAGGAATCTTGATCTGGGCACATACAGGGCAGGAATCCACGTAGTGCTTTACCAGCGTGGCCCATCCAGGCCACCAGTACCGCCGTGCAACCAGTTCTTGTGTTGTGCGGACTCCACGGTGACCACAAACGACGGAATCATGGCAATTCTGTAGAACGATATTCTGGAGCTCCAAGGTGGGAACGTACAGACGATCCTTAAAGAACAACAAGCCGTCACGTTCTCTGATGTCAGAACGTTGTAGTATCTGTAATCTTGAGGGATCCGTTCGTGTGGCTTCTATCAACTGTTGGAACTGGGGAGTCACCATCGATAGAAAATGCTTTGACGCTATCAGAGGCTCCGGTTCCTTGGCACCTTCAACGTTGTTTTCCAGAGACCGGGACAGAGCATCAGCCTTCGTATTCTGGGAACAAGGAATGTACGCGACGGTGAAATCAAACTGCGAAAAGAAAAAGGCCCAACGAGCATGACGGGAGGTTCTGCATTGCAAAGAGCGCAGGAACTGTAGATTACGGTGATCTGTGCGAACCACCACCGGGTACCTCCAACCCAGCAAGTGATGTCGCCACTCCTCGAGAGCTGCTTTCATAGCCAGTAATTCCTTTTCAATCACTGCATAGTTTCTCTCGCTCGCTGACAATTTCCGTGAGTAGTAAGCCACCGGGTGCTCTGTTCCTGTGACTGAATCTTGCTGTAGTAAGACCGCACCAATTGCGTAGTCCGAAGCGTCTGTTTCAACCACAAATGGCTTTTCATCATCTGGATGTCTAAGAACAGGAGCCGACATGAAGGATTTTTTCAATTCCAGAAATGCCTCCTCGGCCTGCGTGTCCCAGAGAAATGGCACCTTGGTGCTGGTCAGGCGGGTTAGGCTGTTGGCAAGTTGAGAAAAGCGTGGAATGAAGCGTCGATAAAAGTTGGCGAAGCCCAAGAACCTTTGAAGTGACTTCACGTCATGTGGCGGTTTCCATTCTCGTATAGCTTGCAGTTTTGCGGGATCCATCCGCACTCCCGTGCTGCTGATCACATAGCCCAGAAATTCCATGCTTTCCATATGAAATTGACATTTTTCTACCTTGGCATACAGGCCGTTAGCTGTTAGTCTACGAAGAACTTCCTGAACATGCGCAACATGTGCAGTTCGAGTGTCAGAAAAAACCAGGATGTCATCAAGGTATACCCATACAGATATTCCAATAAGGTCCGAAAAGACATCGTCCATGAACCGCTGGAAGACTGCCGGGGCGTTGCAGAGTCCAAACGGCATCACCCTGTACTCATAGTGACCGATAGGTGTTTTGAAGGCCGTCTTCCACTCATCTCCCTTCCTAATCCGCACCAGGTGATAGGCCCCTCTTAGATCCAGCTTGGTGAAGATTTGTGCGGATTTCAGGGATTCGATGATGTCCCGGATGAGTGGCAATGGGTACCTGTCCTTCCTCGTGATCTCATCTAGTTGACGATAATCGATACAAGGGCGCAAAGTACCCTCTTTCTTCTTGACGAAGAATAACGGGAATCCTGCGGGGGACTTGGATGGCACTATGTAGCCCTTGTTGAGGCAATCCTTAATGTACTCCTGTAGGACGCCTTTCTCGAGTTGGGTCAACGAATAGATCTTGCCGTGGGGAATGACCGCATCGGGCAGGATGTCAATGGAACAGTCAAAGTGCCGGTGGGGCGGTAATGGTATGTCGTCAGGCCTGGAGAACGCCTTGTGGTATCCGGCATATTCCTGAGGTACCAACTGGGTGGCACATAAACGGGCAGATACGTCAACAGGATTGAGGGACTCCAAAATTGCAGCAAAGGTTTCGTGAAGTCCACAGTCCCGAGGACAACGTGTCAAAGAGAACACCAGGGAACGAGCGGTCCAGTCGACCTGAGGATTGTGATATAGCAGCCAAGGTAGTCCCAGCACCACCGGAAAAGAGGGAGACTTGATGACATCCAACGAAATCCGTTCGAGATGCCCTTCCACAGAGAGCCACAAGGGATCGGACTGTTGGCAGACTGGACCAGAAGACAAAGCAGAACCATCAATCACCTCGACCACAGTTGGTCGTTCTTTGTAATGTAAACGGATCCCATTGGCAATCGCGAACGAGGCATCGATGTAGTTGCCGGATGCTCCACAATCTAGAAGGGCCCAGGTTTTCATACACTTCCCTAGCCAGGCAACACCGACTTTCAGGATCAATAAGGGCACCGGGTTCATAGGAGGAAGGTCAGATTCAGAGAGGCGGCCCGCTGCTGCCTTCGCCTCAAACAACGGGCCTGTTAGTTTTCCTGCTTCTTCAGAGGGCGTAGCGGACAGGTGCCTAGAAAATGACCCGAACCACCGCAATACAAGCACAAGTTTTGCTGTCGTCTTCTTTTCTTTTCGGCCTCGGACAACGGGCCTCGGATGGCACCCAACTGCATGGGTTCTGGACCCACATCGGTAGAGACAGCTGGTCCGGGGTTCAGTACCGGAAGAACCGGGTGATACCTGTCAGATCTGCGACGTTCACTCCGTCGTTCAGCTAACCTGTGGTCAATGCGTAAGACTTGTTCCACCAATGCAGGCAACGTTTCTGGCTCCGGGATGTGCAGCAATTCGTCTTTGTACTCTTCTCGTAGTCCCCGACGAAACAAGGTTTTCTGAATGATTTCGGGCCATTGTGAATCGGTTGCTAATTGTCGAAACCGACTTATGTAGTGGATTATGTCACCTGGTCCTTGTTTGATCTCCATTAATTGATTCTGGGCCATGGCTGCCAAATTGGGCGGTTTAAAGACATCCAAAAAGGCTTTCTCGAAAGCAGCGAAATCACCCAACAGGGGACTGTTGGTAGAGACTAAAGGTGCGGCCCAAGCAAGTGCATTGCCGGTTAGGTTTCCAAGGATATACCCGATCTTTGCCTTGTCTTGACCAAAATGACTTGACCTGAAATGGAAATGGATCCGACAGTGTGTACAGAACTCTGCCACTCGACGCGGGTCACCATCATACTTCATCGGAGTAGTGTAAGCCATGGAGTTCTCAGGTGGTGTAGCTGGTTGTGAGGGGTTAGCCATACTCCGACCCATCGCTTGTCGAAGGGTGTCGTTCTCCTGGCGGAGGGTGGTCATTTCAAGACGCATGGCACGCATTTCTTCGCGTAATTCCTGCCTGTCATCCATGTCGGGACTGAAGGAAAGGCGTCTCAATCTGTTAAACGAGTCTTCACGAGATCGATGGTTACCATTTCTTCCTGGAGACCGTGGAGTTGAGGTTGCCAGTCTGTCGGAGTATCTCTTGCCGATGAATGAGTAGCGCGAGAAATTAGCCCAATACCCTCCTGACGATATGTGACAGGATGGCACTGAACCAACTCCCAACGCCACGGGTGGCACTTCTCCGTATTTACGTGGCGTCGGAACAGTGTTTCCACTGGCAGAGAAGGCTTAATGAAGACACCGGTAATGGTGGAAGCTGAACTCCGAAACATCCAAGAGGGTAGCAAGGCACAGGTACCGGCAGGGCACAAGACAGGTAAAGGAGGAAGGTCTGCAAGGTCAAAACAGAACAGACAAGGGAAGCCTACTATCCTAGCAGAAGGGAAGCAAACCAGGAACCCAGACAGGAACTCCCCTACCCTAACCCAGGAGGCAGGCAAGGACAAGGTAGAACCGGGAAGCAAGGGGTAGGAGGACTTGGGAGCAGGGAGAGGACAAGGAGGAAAGGCTGGGCTAGGTAGGATAAGGCAGAGTAAGAAACTGGAGAGGCTGAACAAGGCACAGGTAAGGCAGAGCCAGGAACTGGAGAGGCTGAGGCACGGACGCCAGGGCTCCAGCAGCGCATACACAGTAACAACCGTGTTGAGACGCGTTGTCCCTGTGTATGCGGCGCTCTTTTAAAGCCCGGCATCAAAATGAGGCTTGGAACGCATGTTCCGATACTGCGCATGCGCGGGAAGTCGGATACTGACGATCCGCGCATGCGCAGATCCTCGCAAGATGGCGGCGCCCACGGAGCCCATCCGGACCGCGGGCCAGTGTGGGGAAAGACGCCACCGCGGGTACAGCCTCCATGAAGGAGGAGACCGCTGCGGCCGTGGTCCCGGGACCCCAGGACAGGTAAGTGGCGCCCGCGAGCGAGCGCGCGGTGTGACATCGGGTGTCATCCCCTCGCCTGAAAAAACGTGGCCAAAGAATTTTAGCTTCAATTTAATTAATCAGCATTTATCAATATTGAGTGTGAGGCCGGCGGCTTGAACTGCTTCACACGTGGAAAGAAGAGCAGCATCATGTGCCTCTTTGGATGTCCCAAAAACAAGAATGTAATCACTGTAGTTTAGGGCACCTGCTATTGACCTGATGATTTGTCGCACAGTCTCCTGAAAGATTTCAGCTTCGGAAGAGATGCCAAAATGTAACCTCCGGTATCGGTATAGCCCAACGTGCGTCACAACTGTTGTTATTACTCTGGAATCGGGATGTAGTTCCAGCTGATGGTACCCCTGTACAAGATCAAGTTTGGAGAACATTCAGGCATTGTTCAGCTGCACAATCATGTCCTCAATGCGTGGACCTGGGTGCCTTTCCCTTTAAATAGCAGTGTTGGCCATCCTCATGTCGACTCATAGTCGCAGTCTCCCTCCTTCCTTCGGCACGATGACCAACGGTGAGACCCAGGGGGTAGGCCCGGTTGCAGGCTCAATGATGCCGTCAGAGAGTAGTAGAGCGAGTTCTCTGGAGACCGCTTCCTGGAGGTGGAACCCGACTCTCCTCAGGTGTTGCGGTGACTGGTATCACCGATTGGTCAATGTGGGAGTTTGATTGGGGGGCCTTTCATTTCAGTTTTCCCAGGCCTGTGCACAGATGTGGGAATTTCTGCAAGATGTCAACCTTGGTGATGACGCTCGGAGTGTTGCCGGGAACATGGCCCTCACAGTCTCTTTGAGGTCCTGGTGCACCGTGGTTGAGGTTATCACGTTGTCAGCCTCAACGTGGATGTAAATAAGTCCCAGACATGAGGCTGTGTTGTAGCTGAGGAGGCAGCGACCCTTCGTGAGGCATCTGATGACATGTATCGTGGTGTCGGTTTGCCGACTCTTGAGGAGGAGTCGGCGTTTGAAGTGCCCGATGGTTTGTAGGGGTACAGCTGCTCCCCATTGGAAAATTCTGGAATGGGTCAGCTCAAGTGTTGGTAGATTGGGAATTTTCAGGTACTCCTGCTCGACCATGATGTTTACAGTGACACCTGAGTCCACTAGAAACTGAAACAGGCAGTTGCCCATCTTGATCGGGATCTTTGGAGCTTCCTTGGCTTCTTCGCTGTCCAGGACTAGGTTAACGTATTTGTCCTGCACTGGTGGGTCATAGCATGGGGCGCCCGCTGGGGCCATAGGGTCATAGTAATTCCCTTCTTCTATATATCCCTGAGGGGGTTCATCGTATTCATCCGTCAGCTGGGGCGGTTGTTCATGGTATCCGTAGCTTTGTGGATAGTCTTGAAATTGGTATTCGTCAACGGCTGTCATGACCCTTGCCCCTGGCCCTCACTGGCAAGTCAGCCTTCCAGTTAGGGTCAGATCAAAGGCCTTAAAACCTCATCCAAGACATTCTTGGAGTCAGTCCTGGCGCCTTTGGCGCCAGGCTCATAACCATCATGAAGACCTACATTAGAATGGGACTATTTACTTGGGACTATTTAACTTGGGGGGTTCAGCCAACATGGAGGCACACACATAGCTCAGTTACAAGGAACTGAGCTATGTGGTCTAGTCTTTTGGGTGTGGCAGGCCTGGGACTACTTTACCTGGACTACTTTGGGTGTGGCAGGCCTGGGACTATTTTACCTGGACTACTTTACCTGACACTATTTAAACCACACCCAAACAGCAGAACATGCGTTTATGGGCAGCGTAAAGCTCACCGTGTTGAGTTCTTTGATGCCAGTTTACCTGAAACCAAGGACCTGCAGAGAGTTCACTACGGTGTCGCTAATGGCATCGTACTTTACGGTGACGGGTCATAATCGCACCGAGCGGTATTCGATGGCGGTATTGCATTTCCGCCATCGTTTTTCGATTTCCGCAAGGGTCGTAATGAGGGCCTACGAAATTTACCTGGAACAGTATACTGTCTTCAATCCATCGCCAACTTCAGTTCCACTCACCTGAAGGTACAAACTCCATCATCCGGCACCGCATGCACCCTGGAATACCATAACATGGAAAGAGGAGAAAGAAAGACAGCATTAGTAAGCGTTTACTCACGTTTCCTGCCGAATGAAGAAAGCCACACAATTCTTACCTGGGTAGTCATCTCCTGGTCAGTATCATTGCTGGAACATTACGGCGCTCGGCGAGGAACATCGCAACCTGCAAGGAGAGAAAAGACACAGGTTAGCAATATAAAAGGCAAAACAGCGCCACGCATCGTGCATTACTCACCGGACAGCATCGCGCACACCGCGCTTTTGCCTATCTGCCCATGCTCATCTTCAAACTGCATGACAACACCAAAATACCTTTCCATACCTAAAAGGAAAGAAGCAAGACATTATTATTCGAACTAAGAGGAACATAAGAACTGCATATAAAGAATGTAAAGCAGCAAACCTATGGAGTCGCAGCAGGCCTGGATTCCCACAGTAGGGGGGCTTGCACCAGTGAAGTAACTTGGTCGCTGCTCGCCCCCCACATCTACGCGCCACTGTCACGAGGAGCAGTGCAGAGAATCCACCTTTTACAATATTAAGGTGAGGAGAGGGCCCAAGGGGGAGGAAGGAGTTGAGGCCAAGGGAGGTGGGAAAACATAAAGACAATCTGGTATTGAATCCAGCTCTCCTATATTGCAGACCCATTTTTAACCAGAGGCCTTACCAAGGGACCGGGAGAGGGTTTGAGAGTGCAAATCATCCAACCAGGGCTGGGTGGCGTCCCCGTGGATACCAGGTGAGCGTAACACTGCCCAGACATACCGTCGTTAATTTGGCTGGGAGAACTTCGGTTGGCCATATTGAGGCTGTGGTGGACGGTATGGTGTTTTGGTGGGTATCTTAGGTCTCATAGTGGGGAATGGTCTTCCTTCCCTGCAAACGGCCTGAAAATTGCCTTTTCTCCCGCAGTTTGCACATCTTTGCGATAGGGCCGGACAGGGCCCTGAGTGCGGGAATGCCATGCCACAACGGTAGCACTGTCTCTGTTGCCTAGGCACTTGTTGATTAGTTTGCCTGTATGGATAATCGCCTCTATCCCCCTGTCATGGGGCAGATGGTTGGATTGCCGCTAATAGTTTGGTCGTGTCGTGCTTCAGTGTGGCCGTGCCTACCATGGACGTAGCCTGGGCATCCACTCTCTCAAAGATTAAGAGCTAGTTCGCTAACTTCAGGGATTGTGAGGGGCTTCTTTAATAACTGTTTCTTGAGTGTTGGAGACAAACAGCCCTCAATGACGCGCAGGCGTATGGCTTCATCTAGGGAGAATGCGTCAAATTGGCAGTGGGCACCCTTCACTCTTAGACGGGTTATGTACTCATCTACAGTCTCTTGTGGTTTCTGAGTGCATTGATTGAAAAGGTATCCCTCGTAGTCTCTGTTAGGTTCGATTATGAGCAGCTTGTCAAGGGCTGTAATTAAAGATGTAAAATCATTCTGGTTGGCTGTTGGGATAGTTTTAACAATCATTTTCACCTCTCCCCCACCAAGTTGAGAAAAATGTCCTCTAAGTGGGGCGAATCTCCGTCGCCTGACCCCCTGGCAAAGTGATAGAAGTCTTCCATCCATTCTGTCCAATGAGGGCCCTTGGTGGCCTGCAGTGTCGTGGAGAATGGCAGGGGCATGCACAGCTGTATGGCGAGTGGGTTGTGGCGAGGGTGGATTGCTCATGATGCCAGTGGGCGGAGGGAGATCAGTGGTGAGTATCTGCTCCCCGGGCTGCGGGACTGCAGGTTGGTGAATGCCAATGTGTTGGTTCTCTTGTTATGCCTCGTGTGAAAAAAAAAAAACACCACCAGGTAGAGAGGAAAAGGATCCAGAGGCTTGGGCCGACAAGTGTGCACATGCTTGTGGTGCAGAGGCCCCTCTGGAAAAATGAAACGGACTGTCCAGCAGAGGGGGGGGGGGGGTCCACTGTAGCGGTATGGGCTCAGGAGGAAGGGGCCGTTCTGTACCTCCCAGGGTGTGCGCGTCTAAGTCAGCAGCAGGGGAGGACAGCCGCGATCTTGTGGGGTTGCTGCGTGCAACCACTCACCTCTGACGTGTGCTGCAATGCCAGCGGGATTGCCGCAAGCCCTGGCTTTCCACTGCGGGCGGGCACGGAGGGATGGGCAGCTTCTGTGTCTGCTGTAGTCAGTTGGCGGCACAGGCCCCGGCCCTACAATGTGGGCGGGCACTGAGGGAGGGGCAGCTTTTGCATCTGCCGTTGTAACAGGCTTCACCGTTGCGATTTCCGGCACGTTGCGTGGGCCCCAGAAGGGCGTACACGGGGTACTCGTCTGGATGTGCAGGGTGGAGCTCTGTTCGGAGGAGAACGGGCCCGGTGGGATCACTGGCCACGGCCGGAAGGCGGATGGGCCTGGTGGGATCACCAGGCACAGTGTATGGAGGACGCAAGGAGGACTCCGGCACGCGAGGAGAGATCCTTGTCGCCAGTTGTTGCCCAGACTGGACCTGGGTGAAACAGAATAAGGACGCGTGGCCGGAGGGGTTTCATATGTACATTTCTTTATTCAATGTCTAACGGAAAACTGGTGTAGCAGGTGCCAAACCACCTCCCTCCAAACCCTCGTCACTTCACCCTGCCCCCGTGGGTGGCGGCCGTTCTCTTAAGGGTAGAGACCCATAACAGATGTAGCTTTAATTCTTGGAATGGAGCCTCAAGGGACAGAGCCTGCGATTTCCATCTGGAGAGATGGTGTTTGCCATTAGTCACCCTTGTCAGCCACACACTTCTGCTAAAGCTCCTCTCACTTTCCAGTCTCCCTAACATACTGAAGGAGGAACCTGCACTGCTATTCCTCTGCCCTGTTTTGAGGTGAAGCAAGTCAGATATACTCTTAACTGACACCTCTAAGCTAATCATCCTGGCTATTAGTAATTCCCTCTGCAGCCTGAACTTTTAGCATCCCATCATAAAGTGATGTTAATGTTAAAGGATATTTATACCGCTCACTATCACCACCGGAGTGGTCCCTTGGCGCTCTGGCGGATCTGAAAGGGAAAGAGGGTGGGCTTCCGTTTCTGGGCTTCCGCACACCTCACAATTCGCAGAAGTGACTCTGTCCATCTTAAACTTCCATCCTTTCAAACCTGAAATCCGAAACTTAAATACGCCATTTGAGCCAACTCACACATCAGCGCCACCCAGTAACCAGTCACTGGAAGTTCAACTCCTGTTCAGAACCACTTGAGCAAAGGATTGTGGGTATTTAAATGAGTCCATATGCAAGCCTTTCATTCCAGAAACTGTCTTGCAGGGCAATGTTATTTTATGCATAGCTTAATGACCCCAAGACAGACATTTCTCAAGGCTGCAGACCACTGCTCAACAGAAATTTCAATGGTTTCCTGAAACGCCCTATTAGGATTTCAGATCCTTTGTTGGCTTTCTTTCTTCTGTTGTGCCGAGAACAATAATCTTTAAAAAGGATGAAATGAACACCACATCACTCCTGCATTGCTTTATTAGGGATATAATATGATTGCTTATTTATAACGCGCTAAATACCCAGAGGTTTCTAAGCACGGACCCGGGGATCGAACCTGTGTTGCTCTGTGTCGTCTTGATTCCAAGGTATCGGCCGCCAGGCGATGTTGATTGCGGATCAGGGATACCAGGGTATCTGCAGATGGTATGGCACTGGAAGATGTAGGACGAACTGGCAGCAATCTGGGGTGAAGACCAGAAGAGCAGAAAAAGGGGCTGAGTCCGGTAGCAGAATGAACAGCATTGTTGTAAGCTGCTTCCGCGGTGTCCAACCATTCCGACCATTCCGACCAGTTGTCTTGAGTGGCATTGGCATAACAACGTAGATATTGCTCAAGGGTTTGATTGGTGCGCTCCGTCTGCCCATTGGTCTGTGGATGATAGCCGGAACTCAGGGCTCGCTGAATGTCCAAATGCCGACACAGTTGGTCCCAAAAGGATGAGATGTATTGAGATCCCCGGTCCGATAGAATTTTCTCCGGAAGACCATGAAGACGATACACCTCGTGTAGAAAACGTTGTGCCATCTGAGAGGCAGTGGGCAGTTTGGGAAAGGGCAAGAAATGAGCAGTCTTGGTGAAGCAGTCCACCACCACCATTATACACGTGAAACCACCAGACGGGCAGGTCAACGATGAAATCCGTGGCGATGGTATGCCAAGGGTACGGAGGCGTAGGCGTGGGTTTCAGGAGACCAATGGGCCTTTTGCGAGGAATCTTGATCTGGGCACATACAGGGCAGGAATCTACGTAGTGCTTTACCAGCGTGGCCCATCCAGGCCACCAGTACCGCCGTGCAACCAGTTCTTGTGTTGTGCGGACTCCACGGTGACCACAAACGACGGAATCATGGCAATTCTGTAGAACGATATTCTGGAGCTCCAAGGTGGGAACGTACAGACGATCCTTAAAGAACAACAAGCCGTCACGTTCTCTGATGTCAGAACGTTGTAGTATCTGTAATCTTGAGGGATCCGTTCGTGTGGCTTCTATCAACTGTTGGAAATGGGGAGTCACCATCGATAGAAAATGCTTTGACGCTATCAGAGGCTCCGGTTCCTTGGCACCTTCAACGTTGTTTTCCAGAGACCGAGACAGAGCATCAGCCTTCGTATTCTGGGAACAAGGAATGTACGTGACGGTGAAATCAAACTGCGAAAAGAAAAAGGCCCAACGAGCATGACGGGAGGTTCTGCATTGCAAAGAGCGCAGGAACTGTAGATTACGGTGATCTGTGCGAACCACCACCGGGTACCTCCAACCCAGCAAGTGATGTCGCCACTCCTCGAGAGCTGCTTTCATAGCCAGTAATTCCTTTTCAATCACTGCATAGTTTCTCTTGCTCGCTGACAATTTCCGTGAGTAGTAAGCCACCGGGTGCTCTGTTCCTGTGACTGAATCTTGCTGTAGTAAGACCGCACCAATTGCGTAGTCCGAAGCGTCTGTTTCAACCACAAATGGCTTTTCATCATCTGGATGTCTAAGAACAGGAGCCGACATGAAGGATTTTTTCAATTCCAGAAATGCCTCCTCAGCCTGCGTGTCCCAGAGAAATGGCACCTTGGTACTGGTCAGGCGGGTTAGGCTGTTGGCAAGTTGAGAAAAGCGTGGAATGAAGCGTCGATAAAAGTTGGCGAAGCCCAAGAACCTTTGAAGTGACTTCACGCCATGTGGCGGTTTCCATTCTCGTATAGCTTGCAGTTTTGCGGGATCCATCCGCACTCCCGTGCTGCTGATCACATAGCCCAGAAATTCCATGCTTTCCATATGAAATTGACATTTTTCTACCTTGGCATACAGGCCGTTAGCTGTTAGTCTACAAAGAACTTCCTGAACATGCGCAACATGTGCAGTTCGAGTGTCAGAAAAAACCAGGATGTCATCAAGGTATACCCATACAGATATTCCAATAAGGTCCGAAAAGACATCGTCCATGAACCGCTGGAAGACTGCCGGGGCGTTGCAGAGTCCAAACGGCATCACCCTGTACTCATAGTGACCGATAGGTGTTTTGAAGGCCGTCTTCCACTCATCTCCCTTCCTAATCCGCACCAGGTGATAGGCCCCTCTTAGATCCAGCTTGGTGAAGATTTGTGCGGATTTCAGGGATTCGATGATGTCCCGGATGAGTGGTAATGGGTACCTGTCCTTCCTCGTGATCTCATTTAGTTGACGATAATCGATACAAGGGCGCAAAGTACCCTCTTTCTTCTTGACGAAGAATAACGGGAATCCTGCGGGGGACTTGGACGGCACTATGTAGCCCTTGTTGAGGCAATCCTTAATGTACTCCTGTAGGACGCCTTTCTCGAGTTGGGTCAACGAATAGATCTTGCCGTGGGGAATGACCGCATCGGGCAGGATGTCAATGGAACAGTCAAAGTGCCGGTGGGGCGGTAATGGTATGTCCTCAGGCCTGGAGAACGCCTTGTGGTATCCGGCATATTCCTGAGGTACCAACTGGGTGGCTCATAAACGGGCAGATACGTCAACAGGATTGAGGGACTCCAAAATTGCAGGAAAGGTTTCGTGAAGTCCACAGTCCCGAGGACAACGCGTCAAAGAGAACACCAGGGAACAAGCGGTCCAGTCGACCTGAGGATTGTGATATAGCAGCCAAGGTAGTCCCAGCACCACCGGAAAAGAGGGAGACTTGATGACATCCAACGAAATCCGTTCGAGATGCCCTTCCACAGAGAGCCACAAGGGATCGGACTGTTGGCAGACTGGACCAGAAGACAAAGCAGAACCATCAATCACCTCGACCACAGTTGGTCGTTCTTTGTAATGTAAACGGATCCCATTGGCAATCGCGAACGAGGCATCGATGTAGTTGCCGGATGCGCCACAATCTAGAAGGGCCCAGGTTTTCATACACTTCCCTAGCCAGGCAACACCGACTTTCAGGATCAATAAGGGCACCGGGTTCATAGGAGGAAGGTCAGATTCAGAGAGGCGGCCCGCTGCTGCCTTCGCCTCAAACAACGGGCCTGTTAGTTTTCCTGCTTCTTCAGAGGGCGTAGCGGACAGGTGCCTAGAAAATGACCCGAACCACCGCAATACAAGCACAAGTTTTGCTGTCGTCTTCTTTTCTTTTCGGCCTCGGACAACGGGCCTCGGATGGCACCCAACTGCATGGGTTCTGGGCCCACATCGGTAGAGACAGCTGGTCCGGGGTTCAGTACCGGAAGAACCGGGTGATACCTGTCAGATCTGCGACGTTCACTCCGTCGTTCAGCTAACCTGTGGTCAATGCGTAAGACTTGTTCCACCAATGCAGGCAACGTTTCTGGCTCCGGGATGTGCAGCAATTCGTCTTTGTACTCTTCTCGTAGTCCCAGACGAAACAAGGTTTTCTGAATGATTTCGGGCCATTGTGAATCGGTTGCTAATTGTCGAAACCGACTTATGTAGTGGATTATATCACCTGGTCCTTGTTTGATCTCCATTAATTGATTCTGGGCCATGGCTGCCAAATTGGGCGGTTTAAAGACATCCAAAAAGGCTTTCTCGAAAGCAGCGAAATCACCCAACAGGGGACTGTTGGTAGAGACTAAAGGTGCGGCCCAAGCAAGTGCATTGCCGGTTAGGTTTCCAAGGATATACCCGATCTTTGCCTTGTCTTGACCAAAATGACTTGACCTGAACTGGAAATGGATCCGACAGTGTGTACAGAACTCTGCCACTCGACGCGGGTCACCATCATACTTCATCGGAGTAGTGTAAGCCATGGAGTTCTCAGGTGGTGTAGCTGGTTGTGAGGGGTTAGCCATACTCCGACCCATCGCTTGTCGAAGGGTGTCGTTCTCCTGGCGGAGGGTGGTCATTTCAAGACGCATGGCACGCATTTCTTCGCGTAATTCCTGCATGTCATCCATGTCGGGACTGAAGGAAAGGCGTCTCAATCTGTTAAACGAGTCTTCACGAGATCGATGGTTACCATTTCTTCCTGGAGACCGTGGAGTTGAGGTTGCCAGTCTGTCGGAGTATCTCTTGCCGATGAATGAGTAGCGCGAGAAATTAGCCCAATACCCTCCTGACGATATGTGACAGGATGGCACTGAACCAACTCCCAACGCCACGGGTGGCACTTCTCCGTATTTACGTGGCGTCGGAACAGTGTTTCCACTGGCAGAGAAGGCTTAATGAAGACACCGGTAATGGTGGAAGCTGAACTCCGAAACATCCAAGAGGGTAGCAAGGCACAGGTACCGGCAGGGCACAAGACAGGTAAAGGAGGAAGGTCTGCAAGGTCAAAACAGAACAGACAAGGGAATCCTACTATCCTAGCAGAAGGGAAGCAAACCAGGAACCCAGACAGGAACTCCCCTACCCTAACCCAGGAGGCAGGCAAGGACAAGGTAGAACCGGGAAGCAAGGGGTAGGAGGACTTGGGAGCAGGGAGATGACAAGGAGGAAAGGCTGGGCTAGGTAGGATAAGGCAGAGTAAGGAACTGGAGAGGCTGAACAAGGCACAGGTAAGGCAGAGCCAGGAACTGGAGAGGCTGAGGCACGGACGCCAGGGCTCCAGCAGCGCATACACAGTAACAACCGTGTTGAGACGCGTTGTCCCTGTGTATGCGGCGCTCTTATAAAGCCCGGCATCAAAATGAGGCTTGGAACACATGTTCCGATACTGCGCATGCGCGGGAAGTCGGATACTGACGATCCGCGCATGCGCAGATCCTCGCAAGATGGCGGCGCCCACGGAGCCCATCCGGACCGCGGGCCAGCGTGGGGAAAGATGCCACCGCGGGTACAGCCTCCATGTAGGAGGAGACCGCTGCGGCCGTGGACCCGGGACCCCAGGACAGGTAAGTGGCGCCCGCGAGCGAGCGCGCGGTGTGACATCGGGTGTCATCCCCTCGCCTGAAAAAACGTTGCCAAAGAATTTTAGCTTCAATTTAATTAATCAGCATTTATCAATATTGAGTGTGAGGCCGGCGGCTTGAACTGCTTCACACGTGGAAAGAAGAGCAGCATCATGTGCCTCTTTGGATGTCCCAAAAACAAGAATGTAATCACTGTAGTTTAGGGCACCTGCTATTGACCTGATGATTTGTCGCACAGTCTCCTGAAAGATTTCAGCTTCGGAAGAGATGCCAAAATGTAACCTCCGGTATCGGTATAGCCCAACGTGCCTCACAACTGTTGTTATTACTCTGGAATCGGGATGTAGTTCCAGCTGATGGTACCCCTGTACAAGATCAAGTTTGGAGAACATTCAGGCATTGTTCAGCTGCACAATCATGTCCTCAATGCGTGGACCTGGGTGCCTTTCCCTTTAAATAGCAGTGTTGGCCATCCTCATGTCGACTCATAGTCGCAGTCTCCCTCCTTCCTTCGGCACGATGACCAACGGTGAGACCAAGGCGGTGGGCCCGGTTGCAGGCTCAATGATGCCGTCAGAGAGTAGTAGAGCGAGTTCTCTGGAGACCGCTTCCTGGAGGTGGAACCCGACTCTCCTCAGGTGTTGCGGTGACCGGTATCACCGATTGGTCAATGTGGGAGTTTGATTGGGGGGCCTTTCATTTCAGTTTTCCCAGGCCTGTGCACAGATGTGGGAATTTCTGCAAGATGTCAACCTTGGTGATGACGCTCGGAGTGTTGCCGGGAACATGGCCCTCACAGTCTCTTTGAGGTCCTGGTGCACCGTGGTTGAGGTTATCACGTTGTCAGCCTCAACGTGGATGTAAATAAGTCCCAGACATGAGGCTGTGTTGTAGCTGAGGAGGCAGCGACCCTTCGTGAGGCATCTGATGACATGTATCGTGGTGTCGGTTTGCCGACTTTTGAGGAGGAGTCGCCGTTTGAAGTGCCCGATGGTTTGTAGGGGTACAGCTGCTCCCCATTGGAAAATTCTGGAATGGGTCAGCTCAAGTGTTGGTAGATTGGGAATTTTCAGGTACTCCTGCTCGACCATGATGTTTACAGTGGCACCTGAGTCCACTAGAAACTGAAACAGGCAGTTGCCCATCTTGATCGGGATCTTTGGAGCTTCCTTGGCTTCTTCGCTGTCCAGGACTAGGTTAACGTATTTGTCCTGCACTGGTGGGTCATAGCATGGGGCGCCCGCTGGGGCCATAGGGTCATAGTAATTCCCTTCTTCTATATATCCCTGAGGGGGTTCATCGTATTCATCCGTCAGCTGGGGCGGTTGTTCATGGTATCCGTAGCTTTGTGGATAGTCTTGAAATTGGTATTCGTCAACGGCTGTCATGACCCTTGCCCCTGGCCCTCACTGGCAAGTCAGCCTTCCAGTTAGGGTCAGATCAAAGGCCTTAAAACCTCATCCAAGACATTCTTGGAGTCAGTCCTGGCGCCTTTGGCGCCAGGCTCATAACCATCATGAAGACCTACATTAGAAAGGGACTATTTACTTGGGACTATTTAACTTGGGGGGTTCAGCCAACATGGAGGCACACACATAGCTCAGTTACAAGGAACTGAGCTATGTGGTCTAGTCTTTTGGGTGTGGCAGGCCTGGGACTACTTTACCTGGACTACTTTGGGTGTGGCAGGCCTGGGACTATTTTACCTGGACTACTTTACCTGACACTATTTAAACCACACCCAAACAGCAGAACATGCGTTTATGGGCAGCGTAAAGCTCACCGTGTTGAGTTCTTTGATGCCAGTTTACCTGAAACCAAGGACCTGCAGAGAGAGAAAGAACACTACGGCCCTCATTACGACCCTGGCGGAAAGTGACTGACCGGACCGCCACAGCGTAAATAGCGTTTCCGCCATTGCACGATGGAGCAAAGTGCGGCCCATTCCGACCCATCGGGCACGAGCACCACGGCATGGCGGAAGTGCAAAGTCCGCGATGGCGGAAATGACCCCAAAACGGCCCACACCGCCGCCGTACGGCGCCCTAGGTGCAATACCGCCACCCATCTTAGCGGACACCGCAGTGAGCGCCAACCGGAAAGTACGGTGACCGTAAATATACGGAAACGGAAGTAAAAACATGGGCCCGGAACAGGAAACAACACGCCGAACACCTATAAAACCACAAAATCCACACAACCACTAAAAACACTACCCTGAGACACATCCCAACCCGTCATCCTTCCTAGTGAAACCAAGAAAAATGGGAAAAGTAGCGAAGAAAGCGTGCGACCGCAAGCGGCAGATCCACTTCTCCCGTGAGGAACTCACCGTTCTTACAGAGACCCTCCAGGAGAATGCCGCCGCCGTCTTCTCCACGCAAATGACCAGGACGGCACTTGCAAACAAGAAGGCCATATGGGCCCTGGTGGCACAGCGGGTAAGTGCGGTGGGGACCGCACCCCGCAACCCACAGCAATGCAGAAAGCGATGGGACGACCTGCGGATACGCGTCCGTAGCATACTTTCTGCCAACCGCAACATTGCCACAGCCACCGGGGGAGGATCGGAATCACCCATCAAGTTGACCCCCTGGGAAGAAATCTGTGCCTCCACCATAGGAATGGAGAGCATAGAGGGAGTCGGAGGGATGGAGAAAGGAGTGCAGACATCCGGAGAATCAGGTAGGTGTCCCAAATAAAACCATGCCAAATCCACAATGTCCAATCATGTGAATCACATGTGTCCACATAGCGCAACAGTAACACATGGCCAGGAGAACGTCCACACACATTGGCCTGATAGCGCACTTTAAAACTCACAATAAATACATAAATAATTAAAAACCCCTAAAACACCCACTACACGTGCAGCAGGCACACCCTAACTGCAGGCTGCCAAACAACTGCACCCTCACTCCACACACAAATGAAAGCACCTCCAAGGCCCCGACCCAAATCACCCTCAGGTACCACCCCAATGCATGTGATACATTGCCATTCCAATTCCCACAGACCCATTAATAACGCTCGCCCTCCTTTACTCCACCACAGG
This sequence comes from Ambystoma mexicanum, assembly GCF_040938575.1. Lineage (NCBI taxonomy): Eukaryota > Metazoa > Chordata > Amphibia > Caudata > Ambystomatidae > Ambystoma > Ambystoma mexicanum. Next base: position 877,250,260 of record NC_090936.1, read on the forward strand.
GTCCGATCCAAACGACGAGCTTCAGGACACCCCTACCAGCACACCTGCAAAGAGGGCCAAGACCAACGGCCAAAGACCCTCCACCTCAGCTGCACGCATCAAGACACGGCAGCAGCACAAATCAAGTGGCAGCACACAGGAGGGAACATCAACATGCACCCCAGCAGCCAGCATGCCCACAACAGCAGCACCACAGGTCCCCCCAATGGATGCCACAGAAGGCACTGCCTCTGGTGGCAGCAGCACCATAGGTGACACCCCATTAATGGCAGCATGCTCCGACACAGAAGACGGGGATGTCGAAGTCAGATCCATCCATGACCTGTCCCAATCCCCCTGTCTGTTCCATCCCGTACACCATGAGGATACCACGCAGGGGCACCCACAAGACGACGACTGGCCATCCCCCACAAGCCCTGTGGCAGGGCAACATGAGGCGAACAGCCACTCTGTGACACCACCGCAAATGGCCATGGCCCAGCAGAGGCAACAGTCCCTCGACCAGTTAATCGTGCAACAGCAGCAACTGGCCACGCTCCTCAAGGACCATGCCGATGAATGTGGGGGCACTAAGGCAGACATAGAAACATCAACTGAGACACTCAGGGCAGAAATGGAGAGAAGTACAGAGACACTAAGGGCACAAATGGAGAGTAGCACCGAGAGCCTGAGAGTCCAAATGGAGAGTAGCACCGAGAGCCTGAGAGTCCAAATGGAGAGAAGCACCGAGAGCCTGAGGGGGGAACTGCATGCGACGTCCAAAGATGTATGTGCCGAACTTGCCGCAGTGCGCCGTGTGCTCACTGAGCTCTCACAAACCCTTAGGGACATGCATGGACGTGAGCAGGCAGAGACATCATCCGTTGCAAGTTCCGTCCAGGGCAGCCCCCAAAGTAGATCTGGGAGGAACCTGCGCTCCACAGGCAGGGGTGCCCCTGATACCCGCAGAGGGGGCTTGCAATAGCGACTGCCCACTGACAATGTGCATCTTTGGACACTGGTGTTCGGGGGGGAGGTAGGAGGGTGGAGGGGGTGTGTTGGGCTCACTTGGGTGGCGGGTCGATAGGGTGTTCAACATGATATCACATATGCCATAAACAATGCACGATCAACCAATGAGATGTGTGGAAAATGATCTTTGTGTACTAGGCCATCATAGGCGTACAGTCCATATTGTGCATGTCCCAGACACACACAGTGCCACGAGTCCCGTGTCCATGTATCAGCCACCAGGCGTGAGTGCTAGAAGCATGAATCTATGATATCCTGACGAATGTCACGGCCCTCCTGTGCCTCGCGGACTCCTTGAGGTGCTGCCACATCCCCACCCTCATCATGACCATCTTCAGGTGCTTGCAGTTCTGCGTCAGGGGGCATGGGCACATTTCTACGTACGCACATGTTGTGTAGCATTACACATGCCATCACCATCTTTGCAACCTTCTCATGGCGGTACAGGAGTGCCCCGCCAGACCTGCTGAGGCACCGGAAACGAGTCTTCAGTAGGCCGAATGCCTGTTCAATGACTACACGGGTACGTGAGTGGGCATGGTTGTAGTCCTCCTCATGCTGGTCCCGTGGGTTCCGGACTGGTGTGAGGAGCCATCTCTTCAGTGGATATCCGGCATCACCTGTATGTGGACGATAAACAAATTATGTGGAATGCCATTGCTACGTACGCACCCCCCCCCCCCTTTCCTGCCAGGTCATTGCCGCATCACATACCCCACATCATCATGCATGAAATGAGACTCACCGAGTAGCCAGGATCTGTACCCTGCGTGTCGCTCCATGTAGCGTGGTATTGTTGAGTTCCTCAAGACCATAGAATCATGGGTTGATCCAGGGAATCGGGCACAACAATGTGTAATGATCCTGTTGGAGTCACACACCATTTGTACATTCAGAGAATGAAATTGTTTTCGGTTGCGGTACTGGGCCTCCATGGCATGTGGGACGACCAATTCCACATGGGTGCAGTCGATGGCACCAAGGCAACCCGGTATGCCGCCAAGTGCATGCAATCCCACTTTTGTGTTGGTAATTTCCTGCTCCGAGCGTGGTAGAGAGATGTAGTCGTCTGCGTGCTGCAGGAGGGCATCGAGCACTTGCAATAGTGTCCGTGAGAACAGTGGCTGAGAAATGCCATGCAACTGTCCGACTGTGTGCTGGTAGGTGCCTGTGGCCAGGAAGTGGAGTACAGACACCACCTTCAGTAGGGGTGGGATGGCGGTTGGGCTATCTATCATGCTGACAAGGTCAGCCTGTGTCATGTCCACAATGGCGGCTATGGTGTCCCGGTCCAAACGGTAGAGGGTGTGGATCTGCTCATCAGTGAGGTTGAACGGATGTGCTCGGAGGCGTGGGATTGCGGGCTGCCTGCGTGGTGGTAGTGGCTGTGCTGGCGGCCCTTGCTGGCCCTGCCTTGCCCTCCTCCTCCTCCTGCGTCTCCTCCGTGCGGCCGGTTGTAGTTGGTGTTCGTCTTCTTCTTGAAGTTGGAGTACTTGCAGTGCTATCAGGTCCCCCAGGGCCAACATAGCTAGTCCTGCCGGTAGCATTTCGGAGTGGGTGTGGTTGTGGGAGGAGACTGGGTGTGCAATTTATGTGTTTTCAGGCTGTATGGCCTCCACCTGTGGTGATTAATTCCACCTGTGCAAGCTGCTCTCCCCTTTGGCCGAGCACGTCCCGCACACAACGCGGCAATTCGAGGAATGGCATCTTGCTATGACAATCATGTATTTGTACCCGATGGCTGTGTAAAATTGGTTGATATGTTCATTCGGCTATGGTCCCATTGTTTCACATACTATCTTAGCAGTCGCGAACAGACTTGTGAAGGGTCAGTGGAACGTAGTACTCGAGTAACGGTGGACCCTCATGCATCACTGTACCGAGTTGCAACGACGGGCGGGGCGTCCCATTTGTGAGTGAAGGCAGTTGCCATTTTCACACACAGCCGCACTCGATGGATTAATTTGTGATTTCAAGCGGCCACAGATGCCTTTTCGACGTGATGTTGCAAATGAGGAATTCGAAGGGCGGCGCTTTCGGTTATCAGCTAGCGGCGAGGAGATGCCCACAGGTCTGACTGCAAATATAACGTTCTATTGTTCAATGTCCTTGGGACAGGGGCCATGGCGAGGATGCAATTATTGCTATGAATAGTTTGGGATGCGCAATAGCGAAGTGGACGATGAGGCCGGACGTTCCCAAATACATGTTACTTCACAACACTGGAATTACGGGCTGGGGCACAGTGGATTTTGCAGGCTGCATAACGCACAGACTCAATGGAATTCTCACATGTCATGTGAGTATGGAAACAGGCGTTATCATTACGGGATGAGGGAATGATGAATGGATGCATGGACAGATGATTCGATACAGTGTTTGCCATGTACAGGGCTTCTTGGAATCTGTCCGCCTCCCCTGCGCTATGTGATGCAGGGCTGCCATAGTGGGACCATCGTCTATCTGGCCTTGTTGAGCCCTCCCTGTCTCGACGCGCCTTCAGACACTTGTGTCCATGCACGTTACCAATCCCATCTGATGGATTCTGTTTTCACAGACGCATGCACAGGTACACTCGTTTGTGATGGTGTTTTCACCTCGATATGGATAGTTATGAGTCGCAAGTGGTTTTTGGGTGGTGATGATCCTTTTGAGTGGGCTAGCATGCATATGGCTGTGGATTTAGTGTGATCATTGAAGTGAGTTGTTCGAATGTAGTTCTGATGGCCATTCTATTCTTTTTCTTTTCTTTTGGTTGACAGGTATCTCCTCCCCCTTTGCCACTGCCATCTGTATGCCACTCCTGCAGATGGCTTTTACTCCCGACACCTGCTGCTTCGTGTTAATCAGTGGAGCAGCATTACGATCTTATGGGACGATCGCCAATGGGCCACATGCCCTTACGCAGTACTAGTGGCTCGGAGCAACATTTCGGCCTTTCAGCTGGACTAGTGCCTCCCCATTGGGACGGCCCTGCGGTTCTGTGCGCTTCCATGTTGCCTTTTCGTACGAGAATGTGGCCCTGTGTACCATGAAGGAACAGGGCGTCACACAAGAAGTAGCTGGTCATTTCTTGCGGATGCAGCCCACAATGGTGAAATGTGTTTTGGAGTTCATGGCCAAATGGCTGTATGGGCTTGGTGAATTTGTTGTGCATTAAATTTCTATTCTGATATGGGCCGTGTAGCGTTCTTCTCTGCAAGTGATGTGGCATATTCCTATTTGGGGAGCGATGTATTGTGAGGAGATCTGCATTGGGTTCCAGCTTCGGAGTATAGTTGCGTGGTACTGTGCTGGGCGCGTTTGCCTACGAAGCCCAGTGAGATCAGGGATGAGGGCTGCCAATATGACTGTTTGAATGATGTCATGCTCAGGGGCGGGGGATTAGGTTTTGTGTAACAGATGCCGGTCAGCCAGGTGGACTGGTGGAATGATGTGATTTTCGGAATATTGCTGGTCACAGGTGCCTGTGTTTGCGTGCGTTTCTTGGTGGGAGACTGAGGTCATGTCCATTGGAATGGCTTCTGTATTCGTGCCATCTGTGCCCTGCAGCTCCCATTGGCCCCTCTTGAGATTCTTTTGTTCGTTGGCATGCATGGGTGACTTGTACATTTCACTGGTTGCATTGTGACTTCATTGCACCTACGGGGAGTTGTACAATGTGGCCAGGGAGCGGTGTACAGGCACTCAGTGGGGCCGTTTACGGTTGATTCGCGATGCCGTACTTCTCACCATGGCGGAATGGTACTTTCCGCCGTGCTTGATGGCGTTAGGTACATGTCCGCTAGGGTCGGAATTCGCGTACCGTTGCGCCATGGTGGTATTTACGGTTTGGCATGGCGCGCGCGCGCGTACTTGGTGCAGTTAGCGTTGGCGTTCACTACGGTGTCGCTAATGGCATCGTACTTTACGGTGACGGGTCATAATCGCACCGAGCGGTATTCGATGGCGGTATTGCATTTCCGCCATCGTTTTTCGATTTCCGCAAGGGTCGTAATGAGGGCCTACGAAATTTACCTGGAACAGTATACTGTCTTCAATCCATCGCCAACTTCAGTTCCACTCACCTGAAGGTACAAACTCCATCATCCGGCACCGCATGCACCCTGGAATACCATAACATGGAAAGAGGAGAAAGAAAGACAGCATTAGTAAGCGTTTACTCACGTTTCCTGCCGAATGAAGAAAGCCACACAATTCTTACCTGGGTAGTCATCTCCTGGTCAGTATCATTGCTGGAACATTACGGCGCTCGGCGAGGAACATCGCAACCTGCAAGGAGAGAAAAGACACAGGTTAGCAATATAAAAGGCAAAACAGCGCCACGCATCGTGCATTACTCACCGGACAGCATCGCGCACACCGCGCTTTTGCCTATCTGCCCATGCTCATCTTCAAACTGCATGACAACACCAAAATACCTTTCCATACCTAAAAGGAAAGAAGCAAGACATTATTATTCGAACTAAGAGGAACATAAGAACTGCATATAAAGAATGTAAAGCAGCAAACCTATGGAGTCGCAGCAGGCCTGGATTCCCACAGTAGGGGGGCTTGCACCAGTGAAGTAACTTGGTCGCTGCTCGCCCCCCACATCTACGCGCCACTGTCACGAGGAGCAGTGCAGAGAATCCACCTTTTACAATATTAAGGTGAGGAGAGGGCCCAAGGGGGAGGAAGGAGTTGAGGCCAAGGGAGGTGGGAAAACATAAAGACAATCTGGTATTGAATCCAGCTCTCCTATATTGCAGACCCATTTTTAACCAGAGGCCTTACCAAGGGACCGGGAGAGGGTTTGAGAGTGCAAATCATCCAACCAGGGCTGGGTGGCGTCCCCGTGGATACCAGGTGAGCGTAACACTGCCCAGACATACCGTCGTTAATTTGGCTGGGAGAACTTCGGTTGGCCATATTGAGGCTGTGGTGGACGGTATGGTGTTTTGGTGGGTATCTTAGGTCTCATAGTGGGGAATGGTCTTCCTTCCCTGCAAACGGACTGAAAATTGCCTTTTCTCCCGCAGTTTGCACATCTTTGCGATAGGGCCGGACAGGGCCCTGAGTGCGGGAATGCCATGCCACAACGGTAGCACTGTCTCTGTTGCCTAGGCACTTGTTGATTAGTTTGCCTGTATGGATAATCGCCTCTATCCCCCTGTCATGGGGCAGATGGTTGGATTGCCGCTAATAGTTTGGTCGTGTCGTGCTTCAGTGTGGCCGTGCCTACCATGGACGTAGCCTGGGCATCCACTCTCTCAAAGATTAAGAGCTAGTTCGCTAACTTCAGGGATTGTGAGGGGCTTCTTTAATAACTGTTTCTTGAGTGTTGGAGACAAACAGCCCTCAATGACGCGCAGGCGTATGGCTTCATCTAGGGAGAATGCGTCAAATTGGCAGTGGGCACCCTTCACTCTTAGACGGGTTATGTACTCATCTACAGTCTCTTGTGGTTTCTGAGTGCATTGATTGAAAAGGTATCCCTCGTAGTCTCTGTTAGGTTCGATTATGAGCAGCTTGTCAAGGGCTGTAATTAAAGATGTAAAATCATTCTGGTTGGCTGTTGGGATAGTTTTAACAATCATTTTCACCTCTCCCCCACCAAGTTGAGAAAAATGTCCTCTAAGTGGGGCGAATCACCGTCGCCTGACCCCCTGACAAAGTGATAGAAGTCTTCCATCCATTCTGTCCAATGAGGGCCCTTGGTGGCCTGCAGTGTCGTGGAGAATGGCAGGGGCATGCACAGCTGTATGGCGAGTGGGTTGTGGCGAGGGTGGATTGCTCATGATGCCAGTGGGCGGAGGGAGATCAGTGGTGAGTATCTGCTCCCCGGGCTGCGGGACTGCAGGTTGGTGAATGCCAATGTGTTGGTTCTCTTGTTATGCCTCGTGTGGAAAAATAAAACACCACCAGGTAGAGAGGAAAAGGATCCAGAGGCTTGGGCCGACAAGTGTGCACATGCTTGTGGTGCAGAGGCCCCTCTGGAAAAATGAAACGGACTGTCCAGCAGAGGGGGGGGGGGTCCACTGTAGCGGTATGGGCTCAGGAGGAAGGGGCCGTTCTGTACCTCCCAGGGTGTGCGCGTCTAAGTCAGCAGCAGGGGAGGACAGCCGCGATCTTGTGGGGTTGCTGCGTGCAACCACTCACCTCTGACGTGTGCTGCAATGCCAGCGGGATTGCCGCAAGCCCTGGCTTTCCACTGCGGGCGGGCACAGAGGGATGGGCAGCTTCTGTGTCTGCTGTAGTCAGTTGGCGGCACAGGCCCCGGCCCTACAATGTGGGCGGGCACTGAGGGAGGGGCAGCTTTTGCATCTGCCGTTGTAACAGGCTTCACCGTTGCGATTTCCGGCACGTTGCGTGGGCCCCAGAAGGGCGTACACGGGGTACTCGTCTGGATGTGCAGGGTGGAGATCTGTTCGGAGGAGAACGGGCCCGGTGGGATCACTGGCCACGGCCGGAAGGCGGATGGGCCTGGTGGGATCACCAGGCACAGTGTATGGAGGACGCAAGGAGGACTCCGGCACGCGAGGAGAGATCCTTGTCGCCAGTTGTTACCCAGACTGGACCTGGGTGAAACAGAATAAGTACGTGTGGCCGGAGGGGTTTCATATGTACATTTCTTTATTCAATGTCTAACGGAAAACTGGTGTAGCAGGCGCCAAACCACCTCCCTCCAAACCCTCGTCACTTCACCCTGCCCCCGTGGGTGGCGGCCGTTCTCTTAAGGGTAGAGACCCATAACAGATGTAGCTTTAATTCTTGGAATGGAGCCTCAAGGGACAGAGCCTGCGATTTCCATCTGGAGAGATGGTGTTTGCCATTAGTCACCCTTGTCAGCCACACACTTCTGCTAAAGCTCCTCTCACTTTCCAGTCTCCCTAACATACTGAAGGAGGAACCTGCACTGCTATTCCTCTGCCCTGTTTTGAGGTGAAGCAAGTCAGATATACTCTTAACTGACACCTCTAAGCTAATCATCCTGGCTATTAGTAATTCCCTCTGCAGCCTGAACTTTTAGCATCCCATCATAAAGTGATGTTAATGTGAAAGGATATTTATACCGCTCACTATCACCACCGGAGTGGTCCCTTGGCGCTCTGGCGGATCTGAAAGGGAAAGAGGGTGGGCTTCCGTTTCTGGGCTTCTGCACGCCTCACAATTCGCAGAAGTGACTCTGTCCATCTTAAACCTCCATCCTTTCAAACCTGATTGGAGCATGGGTAGCAAACAAACAGCAACGTTATACTGGGTTTGAAAAGGCTTGTAAAAAAAATCTTTCACCTGAAATATGAAACTTAAATACGCCATTTGAGCCAACTCACACATCAGCGCCACCCAGTAACCAGTCACTGGAAGTTCAACTCCTGTTCAGAACCACTTGAGCAAAGGATTGTGGGTATTTAAATGAGTCCATATGCAAGCCTTTCATTCCAGAATCTGTCTTTAAGGGCAATGTTATTTTATGCATAGCTTAATGACCCCAAGACAGACATTTCTCAAGGCTGCAGACCACTGCACAACAGAAATTTCAATGGTTTCCTGAAACGCCCTATTAGGATTTTAGATCCTTTGTTGGCTTTCTTTCTTCTGTTGTGCAGAGAACAATAATCTTTAAAAAGGATGAAATGAACACCACATCACTCCTGCATTGCTTTATTAGGGATATGATATGATTGGTTATTTATAACCCGCTTAATACCCAGAGGTTTCTAAGCACGGACCCGGGGATCGAACCTGTGTTGCTCTGTGTCGTCTTGATTCCAAGGCGAGCACGCTGCCCCTGAGCTATCCTCCCGAGACATGTCCTGAGGATGTCAGGGATTATCAGGGATGTTGCCATAGTATCTAAGCACAGTGAATTGAATGGTAGTATGGTTTCACATATACACCGAGAAAAGTGTCACACATAAAAACAGCGGGCCTCATTACAACCCTGTCAGTCTGGAAAGAACGGTGGTGGTAAAACTGCCACCACCGTTCTTTCCGGATCGGCTGATTAAGAGTCCTGCAGGCGAGAGTCCCCCATGCAAAGTCAGTTAATCCTTTCCTGGAAGGAAGGCAAAACACATCAGCAGAGGAGAGAAGAGTCATTCAGGGAGCCAGACCAGCCAATGTTAAGTTCGCAAAAGTCAAGGTGAGCTGAATCACTTCTTGCAGGTAAGTAAAAGTCTTGCACAATGTTTTAGAAATCTTTGTAGCAAAAGTAGAATCAAATGTAGGGTCACAAGCTGTTAGGCCTGTGAGTAGTAGAAGATGCATGCAACCCTACAAGAGCAACCGAGACAAGTTTCAACTGAGATCAAGCAAGGTGGCACAACAAGAGTTAAGTTCTCTGACTGTACAGTACCTTTAGGTTGAAGAAGAGTGCAGCAGATGGCTTCTGTTCCTGTGCAGCTCTGCAGATCCTGGTGTTTCTGTCCCTCAGTCGTGGGGACAAGAGGGAGGACTTCTGGGGACTCCTGCACTGCAATGGGACGGACACCGACCGCAACCGGCAATCTTCAAACAAGTGGCACTTCGGTGTTTCAGCTCCTTACATCTACAGCAAATAGCAACACAGCGGTTCCTGGCTGTCAAGATGGATTTTCCTTGTATCTGGGGTCCAGCACTCTGTTGAGGTGGCTCAGGCTCGGTCATTCCTGCTTCCTGGGAATCCAGAGGATCTTCCTGGAGCTCTTGGCCAACATAAAAGCAACGCACATGATCTAGTGTTCCTCTCCCTGGCTATTGGGTTCCAGCAGCGACTGCAGTGGAAATTCAACCAGCTTCGAGAGGATGTCCAGGTGGCTTACTTTGGAGTTGATTGGTCCCACCAACTCAAAGGGAGAAAACGTTCTTGCGGGGCTTCTCTGTCGATACGAACTCAGAGCTTCAGCACAGCAGCAGGGCTTCACCAGGCAAACCAATGGTCTAGAAGTTGCAGCAGGCATCTCTTCCAAGTTCTTCTTCAGATTCCTTCATCCAGTGGTCGACTCCACCTTCCAAGCCAAAAAGCCTCACCTTTTATGCAGGTTTCTCCCATTCATTCCAGCCTAGCTGTCAGTCACCCAGCAGGGTGGCTGTCCTTGGCGGACAGCCAGCCGGCCAATCACCTAAGAGTGCATTCCTGTCTCCTAGGAGACTAAGCACAGGGAGTTTTGGGCACCTCCCTTGCTTCCTGTCCCCGCCAGACAACCTGGAGCCAGAGGCGGGCTTCACTTGTAAAATCCCCCCAAAGACAAAACGAACAAAGGGACCAAACCTGGTTTGGCACGCAGAGTAAATCTCAAGAAGGACCTTTCCACAAAGAAATAGTGAAAAAAGAAGACTGGGCCATTTTGACAAAAGTGGCACCCTTGGGTGCTTTACTGCAGCTGCGAAGCACCCCACAGTAGTTAAAAGTAAACCACTGCCACCAGCCATTCATCGAGGAAAGGGTAACATGCAAATGTTTCATGAGAAACTAGACAAAGAGGATACTAAGTAAACCCTCCATCACCCTATTGTAAGATAGTGTATGCTGGTTCTAGAAAGTTACAAATGTAAGTAAAGTCAATTTCACTTTACTGCTCTTGGAAACAGTAGTTTATTCAAGAGAATGTATTTAAACCTTGGGGAAATCTGAAAGACTTCCCTGTGCCACTGCACTGAAGGTGCTGTGTGACACAATGTAAAAGATGATGCCTATGGAGTTTGTCAGACTCCACAACCAAAAAGAAACACAGTGTACAAAATCACATTAAAATACATGAGAGAGTGGAAAAAAGGGTCTCACTCTCTCCTGGTTAAAAATTCAAGTCCTCGAAATCCAGCAAAGTTGCTGGGGGTCTCTAAGGTAGAGAGGAATTAGCACATTTCTGAGAATTCTCCCTAACAGAAGTTTAAGGGCGAATGGTTCCATTGATAGGGGGAATACTAATGGCGACAATGGCCACCCTGGTTATGTGTATCTTATCTGATCTCTTGCCGTTGATTCTTAGTTGTGTGCTTGGGTTCCGGTAGTTGGACATTACCCAAGCTACAAAGTTAGGGCTAAACCCAAAGTGAGTCAGCATTTTCCTGATACAACCCCAGTCCAGTAGGTCGAATGCTTTGTGAGCATCTACGGAGATAACTGCAAGTTCCTCCCACATTCTGGAGGCAGATTCTATGAGATCAATTGTGCATGTAATATTATCTTGAGTGCCTCGACCGGGGATAAAGCCAGTCTGATCTCAGGTTATTAATGTAGGGAGTACAGTTCTCAATATCGTGGCAAGAATTTCGGAGAATATCTTTCCGTCATTATTCTTTTTTTGATAAAACATTTTTATTATACAATTATAACTTGGACAAAACAACCAAGAACAAAAGAAACAGGCAGCCACAGCGATTGAGGCCAGCCAGTCCAATCTTACAGAAGTATCAGTTCTTGTATCACCACTTACTGAGATCACAACCGTGACCCACTTAGTATGCGTTCAGAGTTACATCACCAGTGTCGGTACACATCAGGGCCCTCCCTCCTCCCACGCCCCCCATATTTTAGAAACTTTGGTGGGACAGCCTCTTGCATTGTATATCCTTCGTTCGACCATAGCACATGTGTCCATGTCCAGTGCCCATTGCTCCAGTGTCGGGGGCTCTGGCACTCCCCATTTTTGTGCGAAGCAGCGCTTCATCAGGGTTGCAGCCGTATGTAGTAACAATTTTCCCCATTTATTGAGATTGCTCTCTCTTGGTGCACCCAGGATTAGGACCTTCGGGTCCAGTTCTACCGTGCTAAAGAGTACCCTGGCCAGTTCCCGGCAGCAGGCATCCCAGAAGACTCGGATGCGGGGGCATGACCATAGTACATGAAAGAAGGTTCCCTCCTCCTCCCCACACCGGAGACAGTTCGGATTTGTTGCTCTCCTCAAACCATACAAAGCATTTCTAGGGTAATACACTCTGTGTAATATTTTGAGCTGCACCAACCTAAGTCTAGAGGAGATGGCCACCTCCCATGGGTGCATTAGTACCTGGATCCAGTCCTCAGGGTCGATATCCCCTACATCCCTTTCCATTTGGCTTTTAAACTGGTCAGCTCAGGAGTAGCGAAGGATGTGATGGCATTATATAGGATGGAAGTGCATTTTGTGGGGATGTACTCAGGCAATATATTACGTTCTATAGGTGTGTACTCCGGGATATTATGGTCTGTCGGTATGTGGATTCTCAGGGCATGGGAAATTTGCATGTGGTGGTACCTCTCGGTGTCTGGGAGTTGAAATTTGAGTTGCAGGTCCGCATATGCGGCCAGATTCCTGTCTTTCAAGACATCCCCCACCTTCAGAATCCCAGCCCTCACCCAGCATGTTTCCCAATCTCCCTCAGATTGCCGTTTTGCCATAGAGGTTGCACCGCCGTTATTTTATTTCCCCACCCGACAAACGCGTGTGCGTGTCTCCAAATGGTGGTGATATGTACCCTCGTTGTTGCTGGAGGGAGTCTCCGGGGGGCTGATACATTAAGTGTAATGGATCAGTGTCGTGCATGGCCCCCATATCGGCCCTAATATGGGGTATTTCCCGGTCCACGTGCAGTAGGTCGTTGACCACCACGAGTTGTGAGGCCCAGTAATAGGTCTGAAGGCGGGGCACTCCTATCCCACCCTTCCAGACCGACCTTTGAAGTGTAGTCCGCGCTATACATGCTTGGCCTACACCCCATAGAAGCTCTCTGAGAAGGGCCTCCACCCGGTCAAATTCAGATTTTGGGATTTGCAATGGGGCATTCTGAAGGACGTAGAGAAATCGTGGAAGGGCCATCATTTTAAAAAGTGCGGCTCTACCCATGAGGGTCAGGGGGAGAAGCTTCCAGTGGTGGATGTAATTGGAGAACCGGTCAATGATTGGTTGGAGATTGTGTGTGGCATAGCTGGTAAGATCTGTTGTTATCCAGATCCCATGGTACCGGAAGCCAAGCTGCTCCGTACGGTATGGGCATTCCCGGGGGTTAGTCTGTCCTCCCCCCTTCACCAGGAAGAAAACGGATTTGTTCCAGTTGATTCTTAATCCACTAAATTCCCCGTAGCGGAAGAGCATCTGAGTCACTATAGGGCAAGTCTTGGCAGGATCTCCCAGATATACCAGGAGGTCATCCGCATACAGGGAGATTCAATCTTCGTGTCCCTTTGGCCATCTAAATCCCATCCAGGATGCACTCTGGCTGAGCCATATTGCGAGTGGCTCAATCGCGAGGGCGAAAATAAGGGGGGAGAGGGGGCATCCCTGTCGCATGCCTGTACCTAAGTAGAAGGATCGAGAGGTCCACCCATTCACCCTGACTTCCGCCTGGATGTTTGTATATAACAGCTTCACCCATCTTAGAAACCCTTCTCCAAACCCCATGCGTTTCATAATCTCCCAAAGGCTATCCCATCGGACCGAATCAAAGGCCTTCTCAAAATCGATTGCCAGAAGGGCAAGCAAGCCCGTTCTAGTACAAGGTGGAGCCGGCGCAGATTCATTGGGGTTGACTTGTGTGGCATAAACCCACACTGGTCCGGGTGTATCAGAGAGTCAGCAACCGGTTGTAGCCTGTTGGCTAGGAGCTTGGCCAGGACCTTGGCTTCGCCATTGATTAACGAGATTGGCCTGTAAGAGGCACATTTTTGATTGTATATGAATTGTTCGTATTACAACTCTTTGAATGACAATTGGCCTTTTCACAATTGACCGAATTGTGAAGGTCAATTGTAAGAAATATGCGGGGGGAAACCCCCCGCAACACCCACCCAACCCAAACCCACCCAAAATCCTATATATATATATATATATATATATATATATATATGACACAAACGAGGAAAGGGGCGCACTCCAGTTCCCTGCACAACCTTCCAAGCCACTGGTGTTCTCCTCCGACCGGTTTCTGTGCCAATACACGTCATCAGGGAGGCTGTGTTAACTTGCAGCTCACCGCAGGTGATGATAATTAGCTGCAAGGGCGTCTGGTAGATGTAGTCATCTGGTTAGCAGGGAAAAAGCTCCCGCCCAATCTCACAATGGAGAAAGGGGGGGGGGAGTAGCTTCCAGTGAGGCACTCCAAAGCCGGGCATATATCGCCCTGGTGCAGCACCCTGTCAGGATTTTAAGCTTCCACCCTTCAAAGTCCAGAAAAAATGACAAAAACGAGGAAAGGGGCGCACTCCAGTTCCCTGCACAACCTTCCAAGCCACTGGTGTTCTCCTCCGACCGGTTTCTGTGCCAATACACGTCAACAGGGAGGCTGTGTTAACTTGCAGCTCACCGCAGGTGCAGGTGATGATAATTAGCTGCAAGGGCTTCTGGTAGATGTAGTCATCTGGTTAGCAGGGAATTGGAGTGCGCACCTTTCCTTGTTTTTCCATTTTTCGCAGGACCTTGAGGGGTGGAATCCTCAGGGCCTGACAGGGTGCCGCACCAGGGCTATATATGCCCGGCTTTGGAGTGCCTCACTTGAGGCTACACCCCCCCCCCTTTCTCCACTGTGGGATTGGGCGTGAGCGTTTTCTCTGCTGACCAGATGACTACATCTACCAGTAGCCCTTGCAGCAGATTTTTATCACCTGCACCTGCGGTGAGCTGCAAGTCCACCCAGCCTCCCTGATGACGTGTATTGGCACAGAAAACGGTCGGAGGAGTACACCAGTGGCCTGGAAGGTCATGCAGAGAATTGGAAAGCGATATATATATATATATATATATATATACGGTCAATTGTGAAAAGGTCAATTGTGACCCTTTTCGGTCAATTGTTCATTCGAACAATTGTAAACGAACAATTTGGGTAATACCACATTTTTCCTGGGGTTTGTCAGGTTTAGGGCTGACCACGATGGTAGCCTCACACAGGTCCGGGTGGAGGGTGCCTTTTTCCTGGGCGCTCAGTAACATTTTATAGAGGGAGGCCGTTATATTGTCTCCGCCCAGCTTCTGCCAAGTTTCGACTGGGAACCCGTTAGGGCCCGGCGTTTTCACGGTCCGCAATTGTGCTAATGCTTCGGCTACCTCGGCCTCCAAGAGGTCACAGTCCAGACCCGCCCTCTGTTGTTCTGAGAGAGTTGGGAGTAGTATGCCGTTTAGGAGGTTTGGGTCCAACGTCGAGGTTGGGGCATGGTATAGTGCTTCATAGAATTGGGCAAAGGCCTCCGCTATCTCAGCGTCTGACTGGCACCTCTCACCCAGTGGGGTGACGATCTCCCGGACACAGTGTTGTCCCTCATCCCTTCTCTCCAACCATGCTAGCATTTTGCCGGCCTTGTCCCCATACTCATACATTTTTGCTCTTGAGTCCCAATGGGCTTGTTTGGCATTGTCTAGCAATAAGTTCCGGAGGCGCTCGGTGGCCCGTTTAAGGGACAGTTGGGTCTGAGGGGATGGATCAAGGATGTGTTCGTTCTCCCTTTGGGTCAGTTCCCCCTCCGCCTCCGCTATGTTCTGGAGTCTCTCTTTCCGTTTGTTCGCTACCCAGGAGATTATTGCGCTCGCAACACGGCCTTGTAGGCCTCCCACACCACTACCAGGTCTTGTTCCCCAGTGTCGTTAAGCTCGAAGTACTCGGTGGAAACTTCAGGAAGGCGGTCCACAAGCTTTGGGAAACCCAGGTAGTAATTATTTAGTCTCCACGTTCTAGGGGGGGATACACCCTGTATCTGCATTTCCACAAGCAGGGGTGAGTGGTCCGAGACGCCCCAGGGGAGTAATTCAGCTGACATTGTTCTGAAAAGGTATGTACGCGGGAGAAAGAGATAGTCAATCCTAGGGAGGGAACCATGTGCTCCAGAGTGGAATGAGTACCCCCTAGTATCCGGGTGCAACTCACACCACACGTCACAAAGACCCAAGGCAGATTCAAAATTAAACAGCCTTGTGGGGATATCCGGGTTGCGCTGTCTAAGGTGGGTGCGGTCAGTGGCGTTGCACATGACATCATTAAAGTCTCCCCCAAGAAACCACTTATCAGGTTGGTGTTTGCCTATGAGGGTAGTCAATTCATCCAGTAGTTCCTGCCCCAGTCCGGGTGGGGAGTATATTGAGACAAAAGCGACCCTCTCATTCCACAGCGTTCACAGGATTAGCACGTAGCGAGCCCGAGGGTCCTGTTCTAAACACTGGAGGGCAAAAGGGATGCGTTTATGTATAAGAATGAGAGTGCCCCTGGATCCCATTGTGTATCCCGCATGGAAGGCGGCCCTGTAATTGGTGTGCTAGAAGAGGGAGCAATCCGATCCCGCTAGGTGTGTTTCAGATAGCAGGGCCACATCGGGGGAGTGTCTACTGAGTACCTGCTTGATCAGGCGCCTTTTAATCGCGGAGCCCATCCCGTTTACGTTCCAGGTGAGTACCCTAAGGGACTTGGGGCGTTCAGTCGGTATCGACTGGGATTGTATGGGTGCCATCTAGTAATCTAGTTAGAAGGTTGGGCGGGTGTTTTGCGGGGGTATAATCCCCGTCTATGGTGATGTAATGGGATACAGGCCTTAAGTGGTGATTGTATTGCTGTCTGGACAAGCTGCAGCCTCGCGTAGCCATGAACCATAACAACCCCTGGAGCTTGCAAGGGTGCACTACTCCTGGGGCAACAAAGAACTCTTCACAACTTTCCCTTCCCTCCCCCTCCCTATACTCCACCCCAACACGAAGTACCTGTCACCCCAAAATCACTGACACTTAAAAGAGGTAGGGTGTCAGCTTAACAATCCCTAATCGAATTAAACTAAAGAAACTGGGGGGGGGGGGTTACATCTTCCCCAAGTGCAAGGGCGGTACGCTTCTGCTAGCCACATTATGAAAGTGTGAACACCTTATGTGAGTTACTGTGACCTAGCTCTGCACAGTCCATAGTTCAGTTTCGCACCTCCCCGTGGGATCTGGTTCTTCGTTGGGGATCTAACCGGGGGTCAGTCCCCATCGTCCACCGATCCGGTAAGTGTGGCTGATCCGGCACCGGTCGCTGGTCCGCTGGTGTTCTGGGGTTTTGCCCTTGTTGGCTCGAGGCGTCGACCAGTCCCCTTCAATGTGCTGCTCCGCCCATCGCCAGGCTTCTTTAGGATCATTAAAGTGGACCGTTGTGCTTTTATGATAAATTTTCAATTCGGCAGGGAAAAGCAGGCCATATTTGACTCCTAGCACTTGAAGAAGTCTCTTAAGTTTTTCAAAGGATTGCCTCGCCTTCTGCACCCCCTTCGTATAGTCTGGAAATAAGGTTATCCTAGAGCCATTGAAGGTGATCGTGCCTTTGGTTCGTGCTAGGTGTAAGAGTGCGTCACGGTCCCGTTATTTAACAGCTTTGCTATCACCGTTCGTGGGGGAGTGCCGGGCACGGGTCTGCCTGTGGGCATTTGGTGTGCCCGTTCTATAGAGAAGAATTTAGAAAAGGATTGTTGGCCAAACAGGTCCATCAGCCACTGCTCCAGAAAGAGTTCCATACAAGGACCTTCGGCTTTCTCGGGATGCCAAGAATTCGAATGTTATTGCGCCTGGATCTGCCCTCTCCCTCCTCGACTCTAGCCTCCAGGATCTTGAGCTTGGCTGCACACTGTGTAGCCCGTCTTCCGTGTTAGAGATACGCTGTTCCGCCTCTCCAGTTCGTGCCGATAGCTTTTGCAAGTCGTGTCGGAGGAGGGATACATCCAAGCTTATTCCGTCCATCTTCTGCTCCATTGATGAGCGGGAGTCCGCTATAGCTGCCATGACATCTCTTAGGGAGAGCACGGGCGCAGAGTCCATATCTTCAGAAGGTAACGGTTGAGGTTCGAGGGATTGTGATGGAGGAATCGTATATTGGTCAATCCTGTTTTGCACAGTGGGCCTCTTAGTTTTGTCCTTCCCCATGCTTGCCGCGAGGCCCCGCGGGCGCGCTCTTGTGTCCAGAGCCTTGTCTAGCTGCTCGAAGGGCTACCTGCCCAGGCTTATTGCACAGGTCGGTGTTCACTTGATGGCACTATGGCAGGGTTAAGAAGCCACCTCGTTACGGGGGGTGGGGGGGAAAGATAAATCCAAAGCAATGCTTCCCTTATTGCAGGGCGCCAAGCGGTGGTAGGCCGTAGACCCTAGTATCACATTCGTGTTTGCGGGTGTGGTGGTCTATCCGCTTTGCACTGTAGGCGTTGATGGGCCGTGCAGGCGGGTACACGCTCTCGATCGGGTTGTGTGTGCTGATTTACGGCTACGCTTCCCCTTTGGAAGCCCGCTGTCTGTTTTAATAAGGGTGGGGGGAGTATAAAGAGTCCTGCCCCCAGTGATCAGCCCTGAACGGCGGTGGGTCACCCCTCCGTCTCCTACTTACTGCGACGAAGTCAAACCAGCCCCTTGCCCCTCTCTAGTGCTGGAGGCGGCAGTTGTATCAGGAGGGAGACAGCCCATACGTAGGACATATGCTCAGTTACATCCCTGCTCGCCCCCAGTTTTCAGTGCCCTCTCATTATTGTTAAAGTTGTCCTGAGTGCGGGCCCGGGGGAGGCTTTGATCCAGTTGTGGCTTCCAGTATGCGTGATGCGCCCACCGTTACCTTTGGTGGCTGGGGGCTCCTGTTGGTTCCCCTGGAGGTCGATGTACCCACGGGAGGGCCGTGCCTCCGACGCCCGTGGGCACAGCAGCTGGAACTCCGGGGCTGGATCTCCGAGTTCTCCTCTCAGTGCTGTGTGCCCCAGAACGGGGAAACCCAGCCCCGCACAGGGAAGCAGCTGGGGCGTGCCTCGCGCGGGGAACTCCGGCGCAGGCACTCAGCGGCGGGGGCAGCCTCCGTCACCCACAGGTCGCCGCGGCAGTATTTGGTTGGGCCCCCTCGCACCCGGACGGGCGGCCCGGGTCTCCGACTCCGCCGGCCCGGGATCCTGCAGGACTCTGCCTCCGCTACCCTCCTTCGCCAATCCTCCGGTCACGGCCGCCCTGGTTTGTGTCACCGGCGCGGGCTGGCGTCCGCCGTGGCAGTCCCCGCTCCTGGGGCCCCGACCGCCTCTGGTGCTACGGTTCCACTTGATGGGATCTGGCTGCTAATGTCCGGGCCGCCCCGACTCCCATCTAGAGCGCGCCTGATTTTTAGCCACAGATGTGCCCCAAGACATCATGCACCGGTGGATGTGCTCTGGGGTCGGCAGGTGCTGGTAAGCAGGCGTTTTGGATCATGATATAAGCCGCAGCAGCGGGAGCTCCGAAGGGGCACGTCTACTGCATCTCGCAGTTGGCCATGCCCCCCTCCTTTCCGTCATTATTCATCAATGTGATCGGCCTATAAGAGGCACATGTAACGCTCACCTGATTCCCGCAAAGGCGCCGGTCTTGACTGGGTGAATGCCGTATCTTCAAAGGTGATGTGTAACACACGGTTGGCTCTTTGGGCTGGACCTCTGTGCACTGTATGTCTGACTCGAAGAGTAAGATGTCTACAGATAGAAAATATGGGATTAATGAACTGGGGTTATTGGGTGCCTCTCTCCTCTTTCCTTTCTCTTCTCCTGTAGAACCCCAAAGGTTAACGCCCTCACCTTAGGTAAGTGAACGCCGAGCTCTCCATCTGCCTCGGGGCAGGGTGCCGTAACCAGTTTCTTCACTGGATAAGGGTGCAGGCCTCTTGACCTCAGAGGACTGCTGTCTGTCGTTAACTGCACGAACGGTAAGTTCTGGGCACTTCAAATGTCTTGAAAGTCTTTTGTAATGCTATCTCTTGTTTTGCAGGGTTCCGGCGATGGCGGATGGCGGGCTGATGAGAGTTGAGGATCGAACCCGCGTGAGGAATAGAAGCGCCTGGAAGCACGTAAGTAAGCGCTCGTAGCCTGCTTCACGATGCGCATTAACTGTCCCTTTTATCTTGCAGGTACAAGTTCGGAGCTTTAGAGAAGCTGAAGGGTGCTGGAATACCCACTGGATTCGGCGTGGGAAGGAGTAATGGCACGTGAGTAATAAAGTTGCCCAATGTCTTTAAACGCACCTTCTTTTGTCTTTCAGATGCGGGATGCAGCGCCGAAGGCCTCCGGAGCGTGCGAAGAGCTGGTAAGCTTTTGTCTTTCAGATGCCGGAATGCAGTGTGAAGACCTCCAGAGCATGCAAAGAGTAGGTAAGCCTTTGTCTTTCAGATGCCGGAATGCAGCGCGAGGCGTTGGTGACAGCCGATGGACCAGGTAAGAGATGCGCTGCCACTGAAGACCGTAGTGCTAACCTGTTCTTTCTTTGTCTTTACAGGTGCTGCTGAAGACTGGATTCCAGGATGGTAAGCCTTTGTTCCCTTAGGCCCAGGATCAGAAGCAGAAGACACGATGAGCGTTCTGCTGCAGAGAATGCAGAATAACGCAAAGCAAGATTCATCCATCGGGTGTGGTTTAAATAGCCTCCTGTAGTGCTTAGGTATCTCCTTCCACAGCCACGCCTAGGTAAGAAAAGAGTTCCTGCTTTCCAGAAGAGTTCCAGTGTTCTGAACCTACGGAGTGGCTCCTGCCCCACCCAACAGGAAAAGTAGTCCCAAACAGAAGAGGATCAGGGGTTCAACTGGCAGGTAAGTAAGCAGCATGGTCTGCTGCAGGTAAGTCCACCCAAGCATTATGAGCCCGGCGCTTCCAGCGCTGGGACTGGGCATCTTTATGAGCCTGGTGCCACTGGCGCCAGGACAGGGTCCAAAAGGTCCCAATTGGGACTGGCTGGCACTCGGAACCGGGGTTATGGGTCTGCTTCCAAGGGAGTCAGGCAAGTCCTGATCTTTTGGAAGCAGAGATCATGACAGCACCCCCCCTCAAGGCCCCTCCCAAACCGGGCTTCTCCGGGGGTTTGGGCTTGTTAGGAAATGTTCGATGAAATCTTTTGATTAGACGAGGCGCGTGGACATATTCTGCCGGTTCCCAGGATCTTTCTTGGGGACCGTAGCCTTTCCAGTCAATCAGGTAAAATAGTTTAGATTTGGAGATCTTGGAATCCAGGATGCTTTTGACTTCAAACTCGAGTTCTCCATCAACTAGAATAGGTTTTGGAGATGTAGTTAGTCGGGTTTGAGGTTGCACGGGTTTTAATAGAGAGACGTGGAAGACCGGATGTATCTTCATGTGAGGGGGCAAGTCCAACTTGACCGCTACTGGATTTACTATGGTAGTGATGGAATAGGGACCAAGGTATCTTGGGTTGAATGTGCGTGGTCCTTTTAGAGGTAGATATTTGGTGGATAACCAGACTTGATCTCCTACTTGATATTGGGGGGCTTCCTTCCGATGTTGGTCTGCTCCTTTCTTGTATTGTTCTTTAGCCCTTTGAAGGTGAGAAACGGCTTCCTTAAAGGCTTGGGTGATTGTAGAATGCAGGTGGTCTACTGCTGGTGTTCCAAGATCTTGGAGTGGATCCAACTCCGAGGTTCGAGGGTGACTACCGTATAAAAGAAAAAACGGGGTCTTCCCAGTTCCCGAGTGGACAGAGTTATTGTAGGCATATTCGGCTATCCAAAGGATATCTTTCCAAGTTTTTTCAGTTTGTTGTAGCATGCAGCGCAAATACTGTTCCAGAGTTTGATTGGTCCTCTCGGTTTGTCCGTCGGTTTGAGGGTGGTGGCTGGTCGAAAGTCTCACATCAATTTGAGCCGACCGACAGCAACTTCGCCAAAAATGAGAAATAAATTGACTACCTCGATCTGAAATTAGAACTGAAGGAAAACCGTGCAGTCGGACGATTTCTTCGAGAAATTCTCGGGCCAGAGTTGCTGCTGTTGGTAAGCCTTTGAGTGGAATGAAATGCGCCATCTTGGAGAATAGGTCCACGATTACTAGGATCGTATTGTATCCGGAGCATGGAGGTAGATCGGTGATGAAGTCCATAGAAAGCGTATGCCAAGGGCGAGGCGGGATGTCAATAGGGCGTAAGAGGCCGGCTGGTTTTTCCTTTTGACTCTTGTTTTGGGCGCATACTCCACAGGACATTATAAAGTCTCTGATATCTTTTTTCCAAGACGGCCACCAGAAGTAGCGCTTGATCTTTTCCGAGGTCTTGGTCATACCGGGATGTCCTTCCATTAAAGAATCGTGATAACAAGAGATTACCTTTTTCTGTAAATCTGTGCTGGGCAGGTATAACCGTTCTTGGAAATATAATAGGTTGTCCTTCACCGTAAAGTCCTTTCCCTGCAGATGCCAATTCTGTATGTCTGCTGGAGTTACCAGTAGCCTGGCTTTATCCTTAACTTCCTCTATGGATTGTGTGGCGATTACACCTAGAATTCTTTGTTCGGGAATGATAGGTACAGGTTTAGGATTGATCAAATGTTCTTCCACTCCCATCCGAGAAAGGGCATCAGCTTTACCGTTTTTTGTACCAGGTCGATAGGTAATTATGAAGTCAAACTCGGCAAAGAATAGTGCCCAACGGAGTTGCCTAGAGGATTGAGCTTTTGCGGTTTTCAAATATTGCAGGTTTCGGTGATCTGTAATCACAGTAACGGTGTGTCGGGCCCCCAAAAGATAATGCCTCCAAGCCTTAAAGGCGGACTTGATAGCTAGAAGTTCCTTATCAGTAATAGTGTAATTGATTTCAGGAGGCGAGAATTTGCAGGACCAAAATGCCACGGGATGCAACTGATTGGTTACTGGGTCCTTTTGTGATAGAACTGCCCCCATGGCAAGGCTCGAAGCATCAGTTTCAACGATGTAGGGGAGTTCTGGGCGAGGATGTTTTAAGATCGGTGCAGAGATAAATCTAGTCTTCAAATTCTGGAAAGCTTGTTCCGCCTCGGTAGACCATTCAAAACGTTTGTTTTTCTTTAACAAGGCGGTGATGGGCTGGACTATTCGAGAGAATTCGGGGATAAACCTGCGGTAAAAGTTAGCGAAGCCTAACATGCTTTGAACACCTTTTACGGAGGATGGCGATGGCCATTTGAGAATTGCATCGACCTTCTTTGAATCCATACGCACTCCGCTAGGTGATAATATGAATCCCAAGAATTCAACTTCAGTCACGTTGAAAACACATTTTTCCAACTTAGCGAAAAGTTTGTGTTGACGCAATCTCTCGAGGACCATTTTCACGTGTTTCCGATGTTCAATT
The DNA here is from genome assembly GCF_040938575.1 of Ambystoma mexicanum. Taxonomy (NCBI): domain Eukaryota; kingdom Metazoa; phylum Chordata; class Amphibia; order Caudata; family Ambystomatidae; genus Ambystoma; species Ambystoma mexicanum. Next base: position 877,273,263 of record NC_090936.1, read on the forward strand.
TCCGATGAAGAATAAACAAGGATGTCGTCAATGTAAACAACAACACACACATCTATGAGCTCTCTGAGGACATTGTTCATAAAATATTGAAAGGCGGCCGGGGCATTGCAAAGTCCGAAGGGCATGACCTGATATTCAAATAGCCCATACTTGGTGCGGAAGGCCGTCTTCCATTCATCGCCCTCTTTTACTCGTACCAAGTGGTAGGCTCCTCTAAGATCCATCTTTGTATATATGCATGCTTTTCTGACTTGGTCCAGGAGTTCAGGGATCAAAGGTAACGGATATCTATTCTTAACGGTGATCTGGTTCAGGGCGCGATAATCTATACAAGTTCTAAGGTCCCCTTCTTTTTTTGGAACGAAGAACAAAGCTGAGGAAGCAGGGGACTTGGAAGGACGAATAAACCCATTCGCTAGGTATTGATCCAGGTATTGTCGGAGGTGAAGATTCTCAGGCTCGGTGAGGGCATAAATTCTACTACAAGGAGGAGTAGATCCAGGTATCAGGTCTATCTGGCAGTCATAAGACCTATGAGGAGGTAGAGAGTTAGCCTGATCCTTCCGGAAAACATCTTGGAATTCTAGGTATTCAGGAGGTAACTGGGGAGCCTCCGAGGAAATTGCTGCCAGTGCAACACCAGGTCGAGGGTGACAAGTAGAGACACATTCTGGAAACTGAACCGTTCTTGCTCGCCAATCGATCTGAGGATTGTGCTTCTCTAACCAAGGAATTCCTAGAATAATCTGGAACTGAGGGGCCTTGATCACATCGAACACGATCTTCTCATGGTGTCCATCTTGACTTACTAGCGTCACTTCTTGGGTGGTATGCGTTACTGGTCCGGAGGCTATCTCCGTACCATCCACCGTAGTAATGACGTCCTTTACAGCCTTTGGACAAAGAGTCAGATTCATCCTCAAAACCATTTCATGATCCACATAATTGCCGATGGCACCGCTGTCGACGTAAGCTTCAATCGCATGTAATCGATCCGGATGTTCAGGGCTAATGAGGACCATAGGTATCACGAAATGCGAGGTCACGGAACTGGTTTTAACGCTCGGCAAGAGGACCTCTATTCTTGTCGGGCGAGGTCGTTTCCCTGCTCAGAGTTTGTGACCCTGGTAACTGCAGCTCCTACTGCCTTCTTGGCTGGTTTCACCGGACAATCTCGAAGAAAGTGCCCCGAGTTTCCGCAATAGAGGCATAATTGCAGCTGTTTTCTCCTTTCCCACTCCTTTTGTGTTAGTGGTCCTTTCAGGCCCCCTATTTGCATGGGTTCCCCGGAGTCTACTCCTTTGGTAGGAGTTGGTGGTTTGGAAAATACTCGAGCATCAAACTTGGAACGATCGGCCTTCCTGTTCTGCAGTCTGTGGTCAATTTGAACGACTAAGTCAATATAGTCCGAACAGTCTTGCGGGGGATTCACTACTTGGGCTAACACATCTTTGAGCTCTCCACGTAGACCTCTATAAAACAGCGTAATCCTTTTGTCCTCAGGCCATCGAGTTTCCACTATCAGTCTGTTGAAAGACGCAATATAAGCCAAAAGATCTTGATTACCCTGTCGCAATGAAAGGAGCTCATTGTCCAAGGCCTGCCCCTGTGAATGTCTTGCAAACAGTTTTTCCATACTGAGCTGAAAAGCTTGAAAATCATGGAGAACCGGATCATCTTGATTAACTAGAGGGATCGACCAGTCTGCCGCATTGCCACTAAGGTACGAAAGCACGAAAGCTACCTTAGCTTGATCATTTGGAAAGGCTGCTGGCCGGCATAAGAAGTGCAACCGGCACTGATTAATAAATACTGCAAACCTCTTTGGGTCACCAGAAAATCGTTCGGGCGGAGCCAGAGGTACATTCCCAGGTAGGTTGATCTGCACTGGGTTCGTAGAGGATGTTGAAGGAAGATTTGCCCCTGATGCGGGTAACGGAGTTTGTCCGGCTTGTGACTGTAGCAATTGTCTAGCGAGATCGTCTGTTCGCTCCTTGGAAATAATCAGTTCCCTTCTTAGAGCATTCGTTTCCTGACGGGCTGCATGCACTTCTGCTCTTAGTTCCCCAAGTAACTGGGCTAGCTGGTCGGTATCCGAGGTTTCCATAGCGCCTGGGTGGGAGTTTTGCGGTAGGCTTTGCGTTCTGTAACGCTCACCTGATTCCCGCAGAGGCGCCGGTCTTGACTGGGTGAATGCCGTATCTTCAAAGGTGATGTGTAACACACGGTTGGCTCTTTGGGCTGGACCTCTGTGCACTGTATGTCTGACTCGAAGAGTAAGATGTCTGCAGATAGAAAATATGGGATTAATGAACTGGGGTTATTGGGTGCCTCTCTCCTCTTCCCTTTCTCTTCTCCTGTAGAACCCCAAAGGTTAACGCCCTCACCTTAGGTAAGTGAACGCCGAGCTCTCCATCTGCCTCGGGGCAGGGTGCCGTAACCAGTTTCTTCACTTGATAAGGGTGCAGGCCTCTTGACCTCAGAGGACTGCTGTCCGTCGTTAACTGCACGAACGGTAAGTTCTGGGCACTTCAAATGTCTTGAAAGTCTTTTGTAATGCTATCTCTTGTTTTGCAGGGTTCCGGCGATGGCGGATGGCGGGCTGATGAGAGTTGAGGATCGAACCCGTGTGAGGAATAGAAGCGCCTGGAAGCATGTAAGTAAGCGCTTGTAGCCTGCTTCACGATGCGCACTAACTGTCCCTTTTATCTTGCAGGTACAAGTTCGGAGCTTTAGAGAAGCTGAAGGGTGCTGGAATACCCACTGGATTCGGCGTGGGAAGGAGTAATGGCACGTGAGTAATAAAGTTGCCCAATGTCTTTAAACGCACCTTCTTTTGTCTTTCAGATGCGGGATGCAGCGCCGAAGGCCTCCGGAGCGTGCAAAGAGCTGGTAAGCTTTTGTCTTTCAGATGCCGGAATGCAGTGTGAAGACCTCCGGAGCATGCGAAGAGTAGGTAAGCCTTTGTCTTTCAGATGCCGGAATGCAGCGCGAGGCGTTGGTGACAGCCGATGGACCAGGTAAGAGATGCGCTGCCACTGAAGACCGTAGTGCTAACCTGTTCTTTCTTTGTCTTTACAGGTGCTGCTGAAGACTGGATTCCAGGATGGTAAGCCTTTGTTCCCTTAGGCCCAGGATCAGAAGCAGAAGACACGGTGAGCGTTCTGCTGCAGAGAATGCAGAATAACGCAAAGCAAGATTCATCCATCAGGTGTGGTTTAAATAGCCTCCTCTAGTGCTTAGTTGTCTCCTTCCACAGCCACGCCTAGGTAAGAAAAGAGTTCCTGCTTTCCAGAAGAGTTCCAGTGTTCTGAACCTAGGGAGTGGCTCCTGCCCCACCCAACAGGAAAAGTAGTCCCAAACAGAAGAGGATCAGGGGTTCAACTGGCAGGTAAGTAAGCAGCATGGTCTGCTGCAGGTAAGTCCACCCAAGCATTATGAGCCCGGCGCTTCCAGCGCTGGGTCTGGGCATCTTTATGAGCCTGGTGCCACTGGCGCCAGGACAGGGTCCAAAAGGTCCCAATTGGGACTGGCTGGCACTCGGAACCGGGGTTATGGGTCTGCTTCCAAGGGAGTCGGGCAAGTCCTGATCTTTTGGAAGCAGAGATCATGACACACATTAATCAGGGTCTTTTCCCGGTTTGGGGGTAAGAATAGTCAAGGATTCTGCCATAGATGGGGTGATGCTGCCTATGGTGAGAAATGAGTTGAATAGGGCCGTGAGTTGCGGGGATAGGATATGGGAGTAAACCGTATAACATTTTGCTGTGAGCCCATCAGGATCTTGGGCTGAATTTTTTAGCGATTTAATCGCCTCCACTGTTTCCCCAACAGTGATTGCGAGCTCCAGAGGGTCCAGTTGGGCTTTAGCGGGAGGCGTATTGATGGATTGGGAGTAATGTGTCTGCATTTCAGATGTTATCGCGGAACCAACAATGATTTCCATGTGATGATTCATCATCAGTTCCATTTTCTCCTTATCAGTGTGTTGCGGGGTGCCGTCCTCCCCCCTGAGCTGTAGGATGTTGTTTCTGTTGTGTATCTTTTTAACTTATAAACTAGGATACGATTAGCTTTATTCCCGTTGATACAGTAAAATTGCTTTGTTTACGCCAGGGCCCTAGCTGATCTGTCTGCCCAATGGATTTCTTGGGCTGTCTTTGCTTTTTAAGTTCCCTCTCCATTTTCCTAGTTTGGCGGTTCTTATAGCTTTTTTCTAATTCTACCACTTTCTCTTCCAATTTGGAACCCTGGAGTTGTGAGATCCTCCTTTGCTCTGATACTTCACTAATTAATACCCCACGGATTACCGATTTCATGGCATCCCAGATCATGGCAACGGGAGAATCCCTTGTTGTGTTCTCCCTGAAGTAGTGGGTTAGAGACTCAGCCACTTCCCTTTTGATGGCTTCATCCAGCAGGATGGAGTCCTGCAATTTCTAGCATTTTCTGTGGGGGGTTGGCAATCCCTGAATTCGCAAGTCTGCAGTGACAGGAGCATGGTCTGATTGGATTCTTGTGTGAATTTGTACCCTCTCAAGGCAGGGGAAAAGAGAACTTGGAGTCAAGATCAAATCTATTCTCGAGAAGCCTTTGTGTGCATTTGAGTAGAAGGTAAAATCGGTGGCTCACAGATTAGCCAACCACCAGACATCTACTGTCTCTGTTTTCCATAGAAATTGGGCCAGTCCCAAGGATCTAGAGAAATCTGCTCTGGTAGGGGGAAGTGTTTTGTCCACTTGCAGGTCTGGGACTACATTGAAATCTCTGCCTATCAGGAGATGACCTGAATGTTAGAATTTTCGGAATTAGGTCACGGATGAAAGCCCCCTGTGTGTTGATTGGGCAAATAACAGCTGCAATAGTGAGAGATTTTTCTTGAAAGCACCCCTTTAACAGAATGAATCTACCTCGGGGATCTTTTTTCATGGTGATTTGGGTTAGGGTAATGTTTTCGCTGAGCAACAAAGCTACCCCACAATTTTTCCCCCTGACGTTGCAAAGTAGGACTTTTTAAACCTGTTAAATTTCATTTGGTGTTCATCTGTCTGTAGCAGGAGAGGTTACTGTAAAAAAACAATATCGCCTGAGAGTTGGCCTAGCCTCTGATCCACTGATCTCCTTTTGCCTGGGGAGTTAAGACCCTGAACATTCCATGTAATCATACGTATTTCAAGCTCATTGTCAGGACCCATAATTTCCCTCAGTGTGCGTGCTTCTCTTTAGGTTTGTTTAGTCTCCCTCCCAGATGGTGGGGGAAGGTTTGCTCTGGTTGTGCATATCTTTGTTTCGGATGTTGATGTTTTGTTCCTTATTGTCTCTTTATTACTCCTAAATTAGGTCACTCCCCCAACCTCTCCATCTAACCCTCCCACCTCCTCCCTCCCCCTACCCACAACTGTCAGGAATGGGATCAGCCCTTAACCAACGAGGTATCCGGCACAAGCCCACCACCGACCAAACTATCACGAATGGCACTCTGTCAAGAGTGGCACAGGGCTCCCCGGTAGGTTTTGGGTTGGCTGTGCTGGTGTAAGGTGACAGATAAGCACACACAACAGGAAGCTCAACAAGAGAGAAAGTAGGCAACTGTAGTAGAAATACAAAGGTACAAACAAATTGGATTCCCTCTTGGGGTGTATGCAGAAATGGAAAAGAGTGTTCCACGAACCTCTGGAAACTCCAGCCTTCTGCACAGATTACTATTAGAGGGGCCCACTCTGTATGCTCATGGCTGGGAACAACAGCTGTGTGTGTCTAACACTGAAAACGCGACAAGGGAAGGGGCAGAGGTTGCCTGCCGGAAACCAACAGTCAAGCTCTGTACAAAGGATTTACATAAGACAGAAGAGAAGACAAGAACATAAATAACCAGGGAAAAGGAAGTCTAAGAGAAATCTAGCAGAAGGAAATGAGGGAAAAACAGTACAATGGAAATGGGTAAACTAAAGGGGAGGACAGAGGACTCAAGGAAGAGAAGGACAGGGATCAAGAACAAGGGGTTGCAAACAAGGAAGAGAGCAAGGGAGCAGCAGCCAGGAAATAGAGGGGCTGCAAACAAGGAAGCAGGGCTGCAGTAACGAATGGCACAAGGTGCAGAAAAATTGTAGTGGATTGCAGAGGACTGTAGTAGGCTGCAAAGAGGGAGTCCAGAGGAGCAGGACAGAGAGCTGTAGTAGGCGGCAGACAGAGAGCCCAGAGGAGTAGGGAAGCAGCAAGGAGCGAGCCCAAAGGAACAGGGCGTTGAGGCAGGAAGCCCAGAGGGTCAGGGCTGAAGGTAGAAGAGAGTAGCAGGCTGCAAGGCAGGGAGCCCAGCGGACCAGGGCTGTAGGCTGCAAGGCAGGGAGCCCAGCGGACCAGGGCTGTAGGCTGCAAGGCAGGGAGCCCAGCGGAGCAGGGCAGCAAGGCAGGGAGCCCGGAAGGCTATGGCTGCAGGCAGCGGAGTGTAGCAGGCTGGAAGGCAGGGAGCCCAGAGGACCAGGGCTGTAGGCAGCGGAGGGTTGCAGGCTGCAAGGCAGGGAGCCCAGAGGACCAGGGCTGTAGGCAGCAGAGGGTTGCAGGCTGCAAGGCAGGGAGCCCAGAGGACCAGGGCTGTAGGCAGCAGAGGGTTGCAGGCTGCAAGGCAGGGAGCCCAGAGGAGCAGGGCAGCAAGGCAGGGAGCCCAGAGGAGCAGGGCAGCGAGGTAGGGAGCCCAGCGGACCAGGGCTGAAGGCAGCGGAGAGTAGCAGGCTGCAAGGCAGGGAGCCCAGAGGAGCAGGGCAGCAATGCACTGAATCAGGAGCGGGTTAATTAGCAACAGGAACAGCATACAAATTCATGGCTCAAGGCAAAAAGGGGCTGGGAGAACTGTTGATGCAAGAGACTGAGCTTCTGCAGGCAGCTGCTTAAATACAGCCCTGCCCTGTACTGAGGCAGGCTAATTGGCAGCACCTGGAGCAGCACACCTGAAGATAATCTGCCTCCTCCCTCTCTGGTCCCGAGATGGTGGAAGCAGCACTGATCGCTAGGGCTTCTGGGGATTGTGGTTCCAATACTGACGAATGGGAATGGCCAGGAATTGATAGCTGTAGCAAGGTGCATTATGGTACATGTAGTTAGCTTAATTAAATAGGAAAGTACCAATGTCGTACAAATGGAAATTAAGGAGCAAAATGTGAATAGGGGTTGTTTAACGAGTATTATGAAGATAAACGAGCACCATATTGTCCATGATGGTTGCCAATGTGTGTGCCAGTGGCACAGGCGTGACACAAACTAGAGGCCAACTAGGCCAACTGTTAGTTTAACAGCATAATTCCCAATCATGAGAATGGGGATTTTCACTTTTCGCAGACATGGGGTAATCCACAAATTTTACCTTAGGTGCTTAGTTCTTTCGCCAGGGCTCTTTTATTTCTAGCACATATGGGTGCAAATCAGTCTGGAGAGTAGAAATTGAAGGGCTGGCTGTGGTCTTCCTATAGCTTGCTTAGTTGCTGCATAGTGGTTCCAGTAAGTGGAGGCCCAACAAGGGATCCAGTCTAAGCCTGCCAAACCCCTAATTTCCCTTCAGTCTGGGTTCTTGTTTTGCCGTGGAGGACCCCGAATTTGATGTTTCTGGTTCACTCTATTCCAGGCCGCGGCAGTACATTTTTCCGGTGGCTCTTGTGAGGCTTACTCTTTCTCAGGTTCTCTGCTTTTTTCCCCAGAGCCCAGAAATGCCTCTGCTTCTTTTAGGGTGCATATTTGTCTCCGAGTACCTTCCCAAGTGAAAGTTTGTGAAGTCGGAAAGCCCCAGCAGTAGGCAATCTTCTTGTCCTGCAACCATTCCGTGAGGTGTTTCAGTGCTTTTCTCTTTAGAAAAGTAGAGTTTGCTAGATCTTGATAAAGTAGGATAGTTGCACCTCTAAATTAGATGTGCTTGGAGGTTCTGGACTACTGCCTTATTTCTTCTTTGACCTTGTAGAAATGTATTCTCGCTAGGACATCCGGTGGGGTAGAGAATGTTTGTCGAGATTTGGAACAGGGTGGAACCTCTGCTAGCTGGTATCACGAGGCGGGCAGACTCCATCCTTGATGATGTGCAGGCTTCCAATCGGGGGCTTGCACGTCATCACGAGGAGATCTGCCGTCTCGTGAACTGGCTAGCACATTTTCCTGGTATCGCAATGGGTACATGGGCTGGCAATTTATGTCACCCCCTCTTCTTCTGCTTCCTCTGTGCGTCAGTCGTCCTCCCAACTGTCTTCCAGCCCACATACCACCAGGGCCCCCTGTGTACCTGCCTCAACCCCGGCGGCCAGTCTGGTGGAGACCACATCCCTGCCAGGATTGGGAGTCGAAGACTGATCAGCAGAGGTGGGCACCACGGAGATCCATCCTGCGACAGGACATGTGGCAATGGTGGAAGAGCAGGCACCAAGCAGCAGGGCACATGCACGACAGCCATGGTGGTTGTCATCATCCCGGAGGCTGTCCCAGAGGCACAGGCACCAGGCTATTCGGCCACAGCAGGCTCGGCATAAGAGGCGACAGGGCTCCGGGCTTCCAATGAAGCGGAGGCAGGTATCGGCCATCGGGCAGGAGGCACACATGGACCTTTCAACAAGGATGTCTTCCGTGTTGGAGCGATTTGGCCAGCAGATCGGACCAGATTGGCAGCAGGCACAGGGGGCACGACCCACCATGGCCAAGGCGGAGAATACCCTGCGTCGGGCAGAGAGGCGGGCCCAGTTACTCGAGGAGTCTTGCAGGGAGTTTGAGAGGAGCACATTGAAGTCCCTGCAAGCCTTCGAGGTGAGAGCACAGGCCCGCCTATTGGAAATCGACTCGAGTTCGATGATGCCCTGGCCGAGACCTTCGGGGGAAATGTTGAGTCAGATGACTAGCCCGCTGCCATTGTACACAGTTCTTTATTAGTAGGTTTCATTTGTTTTTTCCCTTTTTTTGGAGTTCCCGTACTTTGCTCCACATCTTGTATATACTTCTTTTTTGATGGTTTTGATTGGAAGTTCCTACATGTTTTGGGACCATGGGCCCTAGATGTTTGTACATAGTTGACTTTTTCTTTGACAAATTTATTTTGCACCATAGAGGAATGATTTTGTTCTAATTTGTGTTTTTATATGCGCATACATTAAAGGACATGGACCACTTTTTGGAGTTTTTTTTATTTTTTCCATCCTGTTTATTTCTGTTTTCACTTTCTTTTGTTTTTTGATTGGATTCATGCAGGTTTTATTGCTTTTTTATGAGTGTGACTTTCATACATGTCTTTTAATATGTGTATCCGTTGAAATCAAAGGGGTGTCTGTTCTCAATGGTTTAGTGCATGTTTCACTCTTCCTTGACTCTGTGCGTGTCCCTGCTGCTGACCAATGTTGCACATGTGTGTGCACACATGCATGCATGTGTGATTTTAGGATTCCCATGCCATGGGGCATGTACAGGGGAGCATGAGCAATGGATGCGTGTTGAGGTGCACCAGGGGTGTGCAGCATGTGTAGCATTTTGGTTAACATGTGCTGCATGATTGTATCTTTGTCCAATGTGTTTTGGGGTGGGGTGTTCCATGAGACGGGGCCTGCCTGCAGGCTGCCGTCACTGATGGGGTGGGGGGACATGAGGCGGGCCCTGCCTGCAGGTTACTGTCACTGGTGGGGGGACATGAGGCAAGGCCTGCCTGCAGGTTGCCATCACTGGTGGTGGTGGGGGGACATGAGGCGGGGCCGGCCTGCAGGTTGCCGTAACTGGTGGGGTGAGGACATGAGGCAGGCTCTGCCTGCAGTTTGCTGTCACTGGTGGGGTGGGGGGACATGATTCAGGGCCTGCCTGCAGATTGCCGTCACTGGTGGGGCAGGGGGACATGAGGCGGAGCCTGCATGCAGGTTGCTGTAACTGGTGGGGTCGCGGGACATGAGGTGGGGCCTGCCTGCTGGTTGCCATCACTGGTGGGGTGGGGGGACATGAGGCGGGGCCTGCCTGCAGGTTGCCGTCACTGGTGGTCGTGGGGGACATGGGTCAGGGCCTGCCTGCGGGGTATGGTCACCGGTGTTGGGGGCTCCATGTCGTGTGGGCTGCCTGCGGAGTATGGTCACGGGTGTTGGGGGGGTCCATGTGGTGTGGGCTGTCTGCGGAGTATGGTCACTGGTGGTGGGGGGACATGAGGCGGGGCCTGCCTGCAGGTTGCCGTCACTGGTGGGGTGGGCGGAAATGAGGCGGGGCCGGCCTGCAGGTTGCCGTCACTGGTGGTGGTGGGGGACATGAGTCAGGGCCTGCCTGCGAGGTATGGTCACGAGTGTTGGGGGGTCCATGTGGTGTGGGCTGCCTGTGGAGTATGGTCATGGGTGATGGGGGGGATCCATGTGGTGTGGGCTGCCTGCGGGGTATGGTCACGGGTAATGGGGGACCCATGTGGTGTGGCTGCCTGCGGGGTATGGTCGCAGGCATTGGGGGGGCCCATGTGGTGTGGGCTGCCTGCGTGTATGGTCATGGGTGTTGAGGGGGCCCATGTGGTGTGGGCTGCCTGCGGGGTATGGTCACAAGTGATGGTGAACCCATGTTGTGTGGGCTGCCTGCGGGGTATGGTCACGGGTGATGGGGGGGCCCATGTGGTGTGGGCTGCCTGCGGAGTATGGTCATGGGTGATGGGGGTCCATGTGGTGTGGGCTGCCTGCGGGTTATGGTCACGGGTGCAGGGGGGGCCCATGTGGTGTGGGCTGCCTGCGGGGTATGGTAACGGGTGTTGGGGGGGCCCATGTGGTGTGGGCTGCCTGTGGGGTATGGTCACAGGTGATGGGGGTCCATGTGGTGTAGGATCCCTGCAGGGTTTGGTCATGGGTGTTGGGGGGCCCATGTGGTGTGGGCTGCCTGCGGGGTATGGTCATAAGTGTTGGGGGGCCCATGTGGTGTGGCTGCCTGCGGGGTATGGTGACTGGTGTTGGGGGGACCATGTGGTGTGGGCTGCTTGTGTGGTGTTTTTGGGGCTGATGGCTGCACGCGTGGGCCTATCCAGGTGATTTGGCTGGTGCGACCGGGGTTCGTGATTACGCTGGGGTGTGGTAGCGTACGCACGGGCCTTTCCACATGATTTGGCTGATGCGACCAGTGTATGTGTTTGCGCTGGGGTACGCGTTTGTGCTCGGGTGCGGATGGGGTACGCATGGGCCTTTCCACGCAATTTGGCTGGTGCGATCGGGGTACGCATTTACGCTAGGTTGCGGATGGGGTACGCATGGGCCTTTCCCCGCGATTTGGCTGCTGCGATCGGGGTGCACACAGAATTTTCACGCAATTACGATGGGGGCTGTGTGCTGGCCCACAGATGGCGCGGGGCCTTGCGCCGTATTAGGCAGTTCACTGACTTTTTCCTGCGCACGGGGCGTGTTGGGGCGTTACTTCGCTGCTTGATGTTCATCGCGCCACCGCTACTGGTGCCTCGGGAAATCCATGAATACGCGTGCCGGGCAATTGCTGGTTTGTGCCATGGCTGGAGCACGCGTGGCGCACGCTCTTTCTCGCTGTGTGGCGCTTGTGCTACATCTGCGCTAGATTCTATGAATCGGGCCCCAAGTGTCTCTTAAACATGGTCTACACATCTATTCTATCTGCTTTTCCTTTCTTTTATGAAAAAGTGACACACAGTGCTGCTCTAAATGCACATATGCATTTTTTTACTTTCATGAAATTGCTCTTAAAAAGAAACATTTTTAAACACAGAGAATAGTAATTATTTGCTGCTTCGTGTGAGCAGGTGCTGAATGCTGCAATGCATGGCATTTGCTAGAGTGGTTACAAAAGAGAATATGTTATTGAGAAGCTTATTAAAGGGTAAGTAGCAGGAATATTCTCTCTCTCTCTCTCTCTCTCTCTCTCTCTCTACATATATATATATATTTGTTAAAGAGTTGAAGAAAATATTTGTTTAAATATAAGCATACCTGAACTATGTCTTGTTAGATGCAGATCTTGTTGAAGTTAAGCCTAAAGCAACTGTTAACTGCTACCACGATTATTGTTTCTAAAATAAATCAGAGGCAAACATGGAGCTGTCCAATAAACCTTTTCAGTCCACAAATGGAAGAATCAAGGCAGTTTGTCAATAAAGCAGTATCTGCTTTTTATATGCTGCAGGAATGTCATCTTTTCAGAATGACAATATAAGGTCTGATGGTGTGAATTTTTATGTGAAGATGGAGTTCATTTCACAGATGTCGGAAATGCAATTTTCCTTTACAATGTTAGGAATGCGTTGAAAAAGTTCTAGTAAGAAATTGTTGTGAAAAAAAAACATCAACACGTGTTTCACCACTTAACATGTGGACCTTCAGGAGGTAAGTAATATTTTTATGAGACATTTTTTATAAGCCCAGCCCAGGAGAGAAGGAAGTATTCTCTTCCTCGACCTCCTTTTGCCTTAACAACTTTCAAGAAATCGGAAGTTGATTTCACTTCAGCTAAGAATCCAAATAAAAAGGACTTACGCCAAAGCGCCAACAAGATAAATAAAGTCATAACACCGGAAGGAACAATATCTTTCATAAAAATATTACTTACCTCCTGAAGATCCACATGTTAAGTGGTGAAACACGTGTTGAGTTTTTTTTTTCCACAACAAAGGTTCTGATTACAATAAAGAAATATAAAAAAGGAAATCTGAATATCTTTGTCATCCTTAGCGCATGAACAACGAAGATCAATCTTTTTTCAAGTCAATTACTGTTGGGCGAACGCAACAGTGTATCTTTGTTACAAGCGACAAGGTACCCCGAAATAAATGAACAATCAAAACTCGCCTAGAAAAGGAGTGAATGTCTCCACATTTACTTTGAATGTACAGTACTACTGTAAATAAATCCAAAACAAGGAAAAAAAGGTGTTTGTTAACAACCCCCCACAAAAGGTTCTTTTCAGAGCCACCACTAAAGAACAAATAACTGAAATTGAGTTTACATTCCCATCCACCCCTCTGATTGGCCGTGACGTCCGCAGACAACACGGTAGTCCGCGGATGGCATGTGCCACATCCAGGTCTTTTAAGGTTGCCTGGCATGGAAAGGGGACTGTGGAGACCAAGGACAGTTGTGGGTGTCCGTGGACATCAGGGGAATCAGCCAATCAGGTTTCGTGGGTGTGGTGTGCAGGAAGAGGGGGTATCAGGAGTTTTGTTAGTAGGAGTTGTGAGAGAAGTGACAATGGCTATGGCTATGTGTTTGAGAAGACAGAGTGTGTGGATTTTGGGGGACTCTTGGGTCCATTGGTTGAAGGTCTATGCAGAGCAGTGTGGATTGGTTTGGAGTGCGAGTGATGAAGTGGGTGGACTTGCTCCTTTTTTGTACAAATATGGTTCAATTGAAACATCCTGACATTATTATCTTTCATTGTGAAGGAAACAGTTTGGGTTATGTGACTGGCATTTCATTGCAGTTTGCAATGAAGGAGACATTGGGAAAGTTGAAGAAAATGTTCCCAAATTCAAAAATGATTTTTTCTCGCATTGCTCAGAGAAAGATGTGGATGCGTTGAAGTTTATTTGGCCCACAAATGGAAAAAGCGAGGCACAAAGTCAATAAAGCTGTGCTTTTCTGTGAGATGTTGGCATGACATCTTTTAATAATGAGAGCATTACATTTGATATTGCCAACATTTTTCGGAGAGATGAAATCCATCGATCTGATGTGGGTAATCAAATTTGTCTGGAAATCATTCAAAATGCTCTGAAGCATTTTTTGTGAAAGTGAAAAGAAATAATTAAATTCAGTAAAATGTTTCTTAGTTCAGTTTATAAAAGCAACAATTAAAACAATATATAAAAGCCAAAAACACAAAATAGGTTGTTTTAAGTCACCATTTTTTAACACAAAACAATTAAAATGATTTCAAATCTTTCACCCCATACCTGGAAATGTGTAGATGTCCGCGGACTACCAGGCTGTGCACGGACTATATAGGCTGCAAAGAGGCCTGTGACTTTTTTTCTCACTTCTATTTTTCAACTGTGAAAGAAGGTTTCTAAAGGACAGAGAGGAAGGAGCAGGTGGACAGAGGAAGATGTTGGGGGTGCCTTAAATTTAAGGTGGGTGCAGTGTTTCTCATGTTCCGTGACCACAGCCTCAAAAGCACTCCAAACCTGCTCACTCTTACAGATTGGTGCTTCACCATACAAACATAGCACTGTGAACCTCGAAATGTAAGCGTCAACTGCTTACTGTATGGCCTGTGAAGCCGCTGCTGGCATCCTTTGCCCCAAACGAGTATCCTTTGTGGTCACAGCAGGAGCAGTTGAAGATGATGGGGTGGAGGATGTCAACCTACTCTTACCTGAGAAAGGTATCGCCTTCCTCAGAGCAGTCAAGTGGTTAGATTTGGTATGGTGCCTCATGGAAGTTGTCCCGTAGGAATACAAGCCAGGTTTTCTGAGACTGAGTACAACTTTGCACTCAGTACATTTCACCTTGCTTGCACAAGCATTTGGGACATTTCCAATAGTCGTGAAAAACTATCACTCTGAGTACTGGAGATAGGAACTTCCTCTACCTCATCCTCTTCTTCCTTTTGATCCTCATCTGTATCTCTACACCTGTTCCCCTGTCCAGGCCCTCCAGATGGTGATGTGGTGGTCGGGGTGGTTGGAAAGCAGACATGGCCATAGCAGATGTCATTGATGTAGTATTGCAAGTAATCCCCAAAGTAGGTGCTGCAAGATGTTCTCTCCTAGATAGCCAGATTGAGAATGAGGAAAAATAATGTGTGGGTCCCTTCTGAGGAACCGTCCGAGTCAAACATATGCCTTGAAAAGTTGTTAAAAGTTGCCAGATCAATCGAGAATGGGTCTCGGAGCTGTGCAAGGGTAACGTTTCAGCTTGAAGCACCCTAGATTGGCGGAAAATGCAGTTTTAAACTGTCCGCAGTCACGAACACCGTTTGTGGACACCCCCGTGATGCCGCACTGGTGCAGTCACAGGATGATATCCGTGGCCCTGAAGGCCATCCACGGACACCCATTGGGTGGGAATCGCAGGCACCTGCGCTGGGTGTCCATAGAATAGGTGCATTGTCTGCAGACTAATTCAAAGTGCATCATGCGAAACCAGACATGTGCAAATATCGTGCCTGTCCAGGGGCACTTCCATTTTGAGTGTGGACACCCCAACAGTCGTAGTGTCCGTGGACTCATAACAGGGCTTTTTAAAAAAAAAGAAAATCTCACAATGATACACAACACATTTATAGTTTAAAAAAATACATTTATTCATGAAACAGGTGGGGTATCGGAATGGCAAACATAAATTGGAGGATTAGGAATTTCTGTGCAATAATGATGAGGGGAGGAAGGTAGTGAGGTTTCATCAAAGCGTCTTTGATTACAATTTTCAGAATTTGATGGGGATGATTGCTGGTTCAAGGGGGACAGGTGCAAGAAGTTCTCCTCAACCACTCAAGTGTGTTTGCCATTTCTGTGTAGAAAGAAAAGTGCTTCTGTCTTATAACACATGTTAATATAATGATAGCTAATAATAGAAAAATAAATACAATGCTCTTACTATTTAGTGAGAATGTGTTCTCCAATAAGCACCTGGGGCACGGTATTAGCATTAGTGCAAAATTTGCCCTATTTTTAAAAAACACTTGGACATATTAGAAAACTATTTCACCATGACAGGTGCAGTTTGGCATGGGATAAGCACCAGGAAAGAAATTGTCATAGTGCAAAAAAGATGCATTTCCAATGTGTTTTTTCAGCAGGGCAAAGTTTGCCATTCTGTATTAGCACTAGGGCAAACCTTGCACTGGTACAATAATGTAAGTAAAAATGTATCTTTTTTGCCCTTGTGCTTATACCATGACAAACTGCACTTGTCATGGTGCAATTGTTTTCTAAGATGTCCAAGTGTTTTTAAAAATAGGGCAAACTTTGCACTAGTGCTCATACCGTGCAAACTTTGCACTTGCACTGATGCAAGTTTCTGTAATCTGTGTGTCAATCTGTATGCAGAGTTCTATTGAGGAGACGATATGAGTGTACAGTTATGGTTTTGATTGGTGCATTCCATTGTAATGCGTGCTACATGAAAAAATAACTTTTTAAATAAGTGTTTGTATAAAAAGGTATATTTGCGTGTCGTAAACATTATTAGTGATTTTATGTACAACGTTTTTGGGTCTGCCTGTGATTCTGGGTGTTGTGAATGCCGTCCACAAACTACTGCACTGTCCGCAGACTCATATCTGCCACATTGGGGATAAGTATAATATAAGGAACATTTGGCAGATTAAGGGTGCACTGGTAAAAACCTATGAAATTCAGTGAAACAACTTTGTTAAAGGGACGTTATGGTTACAAGTAAAACTGAAAAACCCTTGAAATTTGCGAGTTATGATACGCTTAGCAACTCGCACCACCTCTGTGCACTGCTAAGACTAACACCCAGACTGTCACTGATGATATCACATATCCAGGCCACTTGTTTTTGTTCACTGACATTTCTAGGCCAGGTGTTTTTGTTCACTGTTAGTCAGAATATGAACATTCAAAAGGTGCTAAATATCTAGATGTTAACCTTGTCGTATGTTCGTAAAGTACTTTCCTTATGGTTTGGCGTCAGCTCATGGTGCACCTAAATGGGGCAATAAGCAGGTCTCAAACACACAACTAATTTGTATACATGAAGACAAACTTTAAAGTTATTGACATTTTCTGGTAAATGTAGGGGAGGACTGGTCCAAGAAGACCCCCCTCACCTGCGCTTTCTCCCCAGGTGAGGGCTATGGCTCTTTTGGGCGTCCCCTCATGCTACCCGGGCCCAGGTGGTGGAGGGTTCACCCACTGGAGACATTGCCCGCACGTATTAATTGCCCACATGTATTAAAATCTAGCTAGGCCTAGAAACCATTTTGTCTGGTAAAGATGGTGTGAGCTCAGCGCACTGCAGTGCGGCCCCCACCCTTGGAGGGTTTCAGTCATCCTTGTTGCCGCAGCACCCTGGCAGATCCGCTGCGAGCACGTTCCCACGAATAAGACGGACATGAGCTAGTGTGATACACTAACATTGTAACAGTTCACCTCCCGCAGTGTATCATCGCTCCCAGCATGACCCGGCCAGCAGGCCTAGGCAATGAAAAGAACAGTAAAATAGTCATTGGATGACAGACAATCTTTATATATTACTGTTGAGACTACTTGCAAAGGATGCTTTCTTCCACAAAATCCTTTATAGTACAAAAGCCTGTAAAATGTAGAATTGCAAGAAATCATGCTTCCATGATATAAGCGATGGTGAGCCCACACCATTTGCAGTTGGGTGCTAATAATAATGGAACGCACCAGGAATCTATTTGTTACGTGTATTATTGGGAAACTTACACCCCATGGGCTCGCGCCATAACTGAACTAATGCTGCTAGAGTACACGAGAAAACGAAATGTAACCACACTGTGGAACTCATGTGAAGGATGCGCAAGAAATGCACTTGTCATGTGTGTATGTCTAAGCCCCTTATGTGCCACCACCGTCACGTACAGTGGTGAGTCATTTCCTATGTACTCCACCAACCGGACTACTACCTCACTTACTGCAACTGTATATGCATATAACTAAATACTGTAGTTGTTAAAACATAGTGTACGAATACGGTGTTCAGACTGGGTATAATCGAGACACATCCAGCAAAGTTGAAATGCATGTTTTAAAATGATTTGAATAAGTATTATAGAATGTTCGAATGTTTGATGTTTTTACCTAAATCAGCAACACACGAGGGAGATACCTTTGTGAAATACGTGCAAGGCCATTCCCCCTCCCACCCTGCGAAGGCTGCCAACGGCATGAGAGCAGAGACCGCGCCGCGCTGCTTTACCTCCCCCAACCAGACTGGAGCCGCTTCAAAGACTTGTAACCCCCTCTGAAGCACCCAAGGCCGCCACCCGCCACCTGCATTATTTACAGCACAGCAGTAAACCTCTGCCTGAACACACGCGCCCCCTCGTAAACCTCACAACCCACCGGACCATCTCAGACTTATGGCCCTGTGCAATCAGGACACCCAACACTTTGACAACACACAGCAGAACATCCATAACAACTTCTAACAAGGCAGAAAGACCTGTACCGCCCGTCCCAGGCCCTGAAGCTTAGCCCCTCGACCTATGGCCCCGGTCAACAGGACACTGGTAACTATGTCCTGACGTATTACCTCCAGACCCCTCACAAGGTGCATTCCTCCTGTGTTGCATTAACCTGTAGTATAACCTATTGGAAGATTTACTAAAGAAGATACTATTGAAACGATTGAATGACTGCGGTGTGCATGGCCTAGGGCAAATAAGTCAGGAAAGGACATTCATCTCTGACATTGGCCACGATGGCACGACAACACCGCCCGGATGAACTCCGCCACCCTGCCAGGCCCAGCCCAACCCACGAGGCTGACCAGTGACGTCTTCCAGCCAAAGCCAACCACATCACAGCAGCACCTATAGTTAGTCGTCGCCACCCAATCCCCTTGAACTTGTGCCCCCTATAGTGTGTAGGTTCTTATGACGTTTTTTGTAAATATATACGCCTGTCTTTGCTATTGTCAGACAGAGCGCTCTCGGAGTTTGCAGAGTTCTTTGCATGCCCTATTCTGATTGATAAACTCCCATTTACGCTCACCCGCACTCTGTCTTGGCCTTATTCCCATTTTGGGAGAGTCCTTCATTGTCTCTCATTGCGGGGAGGATCGTGCTTGTTGGGGACGCTTGCTTTCAGTGGTGACCCCGATAGCGTGATTTTTATCTCTTCCTAACTCATTATAACCGTCCCCTTTTGGCACGAGAATCTCCGGTCGAAAAGGGATACGCACGGTGAGCCGGCTCCGGGAGGCTGCCCGCCAACGGCGACCGGTACACTAAGAAGTGCGCACTCAATAGAGAGAGGGTACGGGATCCCGGTTGAAAAATCCCCTTTGAGTACCGCTCGCCGGAGCCGGGGCTGACTGTTGAGCTAACGGCGACACTGCCTGGACGGACCCAGTTTCGGAGACTATCGGTTCAAGACGGGCACGTGAGTACTGAGTGTGAGCGATTGTAAAGGGAGCGGGGAGAGAAGTGTAGGACAGGGAACGAAAAGGGGGTACGAAGATATACTAAAGATCATTCTAAAATTTCCTTTCTTTTTCTTTGCATATGGCCATTAGGATTACGAGGTGAATAAGAGATAAAAGTGACGGGAACCTAGCTCCGAAAGGGGGTGGAAGGCGGCGCCGCATAGTGCTATATTGACTAGTACTGGGAATATATGACGAAGTGAAATACAAGATAAAAGTGTTCAGCAAAAGGGGGCACTGAGAATATATTAGTGATCGCTATTACTTCTTTCTTTTCTTTTTCTTTAGGGGTAGGGGGAGAATAAAAAGCGAGATTAGCACGAACTTGGGAAGAAAGTAAGAGAAAAAGGGTCCTACTAGAAGGGGGAGAGCAGGTTAAAACATATAAATATCTGCATATGCGCATCCATCTATCTAAGTAAGACAGACAGGGACAGCCGGCTAGGGAGGAAAGGGAGGGCAGCTTGAATGGTGCATTGAGTGTTATCAAGAGGTGTGTGCACCTCGTATGTGTCAGGGGACGATTTGAGGTTGTGAATGTGCATAACGGTTATAAATGTATAATAGTTAAATGGTCATGGTAAGTGTGATGTGCATGTTTTGACTTCCGGATAGCTAGTTGTGTACCGTGCAATCAGGGGAAAGGGGGAGAGAGCCCAGACGAGCCCAACATTGAATGTGAAGTAGCATAAAAAAAAATATATATATATATATTGATACTGCATTTACCTTGTAGTTGCAGACATACAGAGAAACACAAGCACTAGGAGGGCACAGAGATGGGGGCTGAAACACCCTTATCACATATTTGTAAGAATCTTCCAGGATACGCGGAGCGAATCAAGAAATATCACGACCAATGGGTAACTGAGTTGAAGGGAGAGGGGTTACCCCAGATATGGCCAGAGGGAGGGTCATTTGATAAAGGCGTTCTGGATATGGTGGTCACATGCATTTTCTTGAAGTACAAAGGGAAGCAGCTGCAAAATAGGAGGGAAATATTAGATCTTTGGCGGTTATTTGAAGAGATACCACCGCCTAAAGCATCAGCATCAAATCCTGATCTCCCATCCACTACAGACAATCCACTGATGATACAGAAAGATATCAAAGAAGTGTCAAGTGTAGCGCCACCAGTAGAGGTAATAAGTTTGTACCCGATATTAAAAAAGCCTGTACCCGCAGAAGGATACAGCGATCCGACGTATGTGCCTCCCCCGACAACCCCTACACCCCCACCGGCCCACTGCACCCCTACCATATGAAAGTACAAGGGAGCGAGGACAGGCGAGTACACAAAGGGTGGACATAGAGAAACTCACAGATGATTTACAGTCAAGACTCTCAATAGCAAAAGATGAGCTCTCGAGGATAAAAGACATGTGCGGACAAACAGCACTTAATGAGACTAGATCAGGGCGCACGTCTAGAGCGCCAGGCGAGACAAGAAGACCTGAAGAGGGGTGGAAGAAAGGTGAGATACTGTTCAGAATTGAAGAAGAACCAACACGAATAATTGAAATAGAGACACGTGAGGGAGATACTGACAATGATGAAAGGCCTATGGGGGACAGAGAGGAATTATTATGCGACATAAGGGACGAATTAGAAGAAAGTGACAGGTTGAGCATGGCTATAGGAGGGGGAAGCGAAGGGGGGGATGGCACATGTTCAGTGAGAACACTGGACGATGAGTGGTCGGGACGACTAAGGAACAGAGTGGGAAAAATGGCATCACTAGAAACATCAGCATTCAAATCGGGTCCGGATGCCATAACGAAAGGAAAGCTACAGCTCCCGTTGATACACAGAGGAGGAGGGAGACCTAACTATATCCCATGGGCACAGATGGATAAAGCCAATTTATTAAAGCTATTGCCCCCATTATCAGGAGGGGCAAGTAAGTGGATATACGCCTTTGAAAAACATACTGCTGGGGTACCCCTAGCTATAGGAGATGTGAAAAGTCTGCTCGTATCAGCGGTGGGCGATCAGGCTGAAAGAGTATGGGTTAAAGCCGGTTTCCCGGGAGTAACGTTAGATTGTGACCGCCATGATGGGGCCTCCTTTAACACAGTGCGGGCTAGGGTGTGGGACGCCTTACGCGAAACATTCCCAGATACACCGGACTTACAGTCAGTGATGCAATGTACAATGAATGACGGGGAGGAGGCTATGGATTACATTTTTCGGGTCCAAGAGATGTGGAGAGCGGAGACGGGCACGCCTTGGCATCAATCGACATCTTTATTTTACTTCATTATAAAAAGAGGGCTCCCAAAGGAAGTGCAGAAAGCGCTCGACAAGATAGCAGGTATTGAAGCAAAGGGATGGCCAGAAATTCAGAGCATAATAGTACACCATTGTAAACGAATAAAGGAAAGGGAGAAGGAGGTGGCTCAGAAAAGATTGGCAGACGAAGCGAAGTTAGTACAGACAAAATTGGTGAAGGTCGCAGCAGCAGTAGCTGCGCTCCCACACAGCAGGGAGGGAGACGATGAGGAGGAGGGGCTGATAGCAATACAAGGAAGGATAGCAGCTAATTGGGCGGGAGCAGGACAGCGGCAGTGGAATGAGCAAGAGCAAGGTGGAGGTCCGCAGTGGCAAGAGTGGACCCCTCGAGGGGGACGAGGTGGGTACAGGGGCCGAAGAGGAGGCGGAACGGGGTATGGGGGAACGGGAGGAAATGGATGGCAGGGCCCTAGAGGTGCACAAGGAAGTTGCTGGAACTGCGGGCGATGGGGGCACTATTCTAGAGAGTGCAGAAGCAGACCCAATAACGGGTTCCAAGAGGTAGAACAATATGGCCATCCCCACCCGGGAAGCCCATATGGCCTCCCAATGGGACAACAACAACTAAGAAACCCAAGCCAAGGTAATGCCGGCCAGCAACAGGGACCCCAATATAGAACACAGAACCACCCACAAAACAACAACAGTATGCAATATACACCAGGTAACCCTTTCGCGACAGCAGCAAACGGGGCCCCCGCACCAGCACCTTACAACGGCATGTCAGTGGTCTCAGGCAACGTATTTAATGAGGGGGGGGCGATGAGACACCCCGCATAGGACAGCCCACAGAGAACACTTGCCTGTCCAGTTCTATCTACCACCTACAGTGCAGCAGAGGAACCATTGGTAGGGGCGCAGATAGGAGACAAGCAGTTTATATTCATGGTTGATTCGGGAGCGGAGAAATCATGTATCAGAGAGGGCCGGTTCCCGTTATCTAACAGGAAGTTAGAGACGCAGGGGTTCTCTGGGGCTGTAATTGAAGTTCCTTACACAGAAGCTTTGGATGTAACGGTGGGGGGCAAGACTGTGAGGGCACCCTTACTGTATTACGAACAGTCCCCAATAAATTTGTTGGGGAGGGATCTTATGAGTAAACTTAACATGACCATATCATTCACTGAAAGAGGAATAGTGTGTTCTACACCCGGGATATGCCCCTTGCGTGCGATGTTGGTAGTACAAGCCTACACAACCACACAGGAAATACGAGGGCTGCCACAAAATGAGGAAATGTTTATTGAAGGGCTAAAGACTTTGGCCCTCGTAATTCCAGAGCTAAAAAGCATGGATTGGAGGATTCCAGCAGAGTTCCTCTTCCGCCCCATAGTGTGTCCAAATGCAGCACCAGGATCAGTGGTATCGTTGGATTTGCACGCTGTGCAGGTATCAACGAAAAGGATCGCTGTGATTGGAATGGACAGGGAAGGATGTGAGTGGCGCACAGTGCTGTGTACAAATGCCAACCTCGCCCTACGCGAGGTAACAGATGAGGATCTCTTTTCAGACACAGAAGGGGATGGTGAGATAGTAATGGAAATAGCGATGCCCTGTGACATTTTGATCCAAGCCAGAGAGATCTCCGTCCAATTGATGGCAGTGGTAGGAACACCACCGTCATTTTTTTATGACGACATGAGGCTCGTACCAAACAATTTATGGACAACAGGCCCCCATGATGTAGGGCTGTTGCACGGAGTACAACCTGTAATAATAAAACTAAAGCAAGGAGCAATCTTACCCCGAGTCAAACAGTATCCATTGTCCCGTGAAGCTGAAGAAGGGATAAAAGAAACAATAAATGCCCTACTAGCACAAGGGATAATAGTGCCTTCAAACTCCCCATGTAACACATGCATTTATCCAATCAAAAAAGCGAAAGGGGGATCTTGGAGGATGATACAGGACTTACGCCCCCTCAATGACGTAATTCAGAAAGAGTTCCCTCTAGTCCCGAACCCTGCATCAATACTATGCAGCATCCCAAAAGCGGCATCACATTTCACAGTGGTGGACTTGAAAAATGCATTTTTCTCAATACCCCTGGCTGAAGAGAGTAGATACCTTACAGCCTTCACGCTGGGGGGTAAGAGATATGAACACTGCAGACTACCACAGGGATACTGTGAGAGCCCGAGCATATTCAACCGCATATTGCATGAAGATTTGGGAAACCTATCAGTTGAGAGTACGATTATTCAGTACGTAGATGATTTATTAGTGTGTGCACAAGATGAAGCAACATGTAGAAAAGATTCAACAACGCTCCTGACTCTACTCGCCAACAAAGGGTACAAGGTAGACAAGGAGAAGTTACAGTACTGCCTGACTGAGGTCCTATACCTGGGACAGCTCATATCAAAAGATGGAAAAAGAATAATTCCCGACAGGGTAGAGGCAATAAGATCAGTAGGAGAACCCACAACAGTGAAAGATATGCAGAAATTCTTGGGGATGTGCAACTATTGCCGAGCATGGATACTAGACTATGCAGCATACACGAGGCCCCTCCTACAAGCACTGAAGGAAGCACAACAGGAGAATGAAAAAATAAAATGGTCAGAAGAAATGAGCATGTCATTTCAATCATTGAAAGAGCTAATTTCAAGCGCTCCAGTACTAGCAAACCCTGATTATGGATGCGAATTTTACCTATTCTCACACTGCAAGGGAACACTCATGACAGCAGTACTGACACAAAAAACATCCTTAGGACACAAGCCATTGGCTTACTATAGTGGTACTTTAGATGCCGTGATGCAGGGTCATTTCGCATGCGAACAATCACTCGCTGCAGCTGCATTCGCAATTGAGAAAAGTGCCACAATAGTAATGGGTTGCCCTGTGACATTGTTTGTGGAACATTCATTATTTGCAATACTTGAGAGATCAAAGAGCACACTGACCACACAGCGGGCGACAGCCTACGAGATTATATTGTCCAGCGCCAACATCCATATAGTGAGATGCAAGACAGTGAACCCCGCCACATTCATTACAGAAGCGTGCACAGTACAGGATATGCAGAACCACGATTGCGCAACCTACACAGGAGAAGGAGGGGAGGACACAGTGGTGTGTGAGAACGCTCTAAGCGAGGGGGAAGTGTACTTTGTGGATGGGTCGGCATCAATTGATGTGGACACGGGAGAAAAACACGTTGGCATGGCAGTAGTAAGGTTAGAAGAAGGTGAGTATGAAACACTAGTACAGTACCGCCTCCCATCACATTACTCTGCACAGGCAGCAGAACTGATTGCGCTCATAGAAGCACTACATGCAGCAAAGGGTTGTGCAGTGACAATATACACAGACTCAGCTTACATGACGACGACAGTACATGGAGGTCTAGCAAGATGGGGGCGTAGGGGATTTAGGAGGGCAGACGGAACACCAGTACAGCATGCAGAATTGTTGAAAGAATTAATTGAGGCCCTACAAAACCCTACTGCAGTAGCAATAGTGAAGTGCCAAGCCCATACATCCAACACAGACTTTGTGTCCTTGGGGAACGCGGCAGCGGACGCTGCCGCCAAGGAGGCTTCCTATTTTCAGAAATATGACACAGGTGAGTACATACTGAAGAACAAGAGAACCGAAGAGCCCCCAGAAGGGTACAACATGATGTCCATATCACAAATACTAGAATTACAGGAAGGAGCTAGTGCAGAGGAGAAATTGACATGGACAAAACGGGGGTGCAGCCAGTCGGGAACAGACCTACTGTGGCGACAAAATAACTCAGGGAAAGTGGTAATGCCGCTACAGTTACTAGAAGTTGCATTTCAACAGCTACACTTCCCTGCACATAATACCAAACAGCACATCGCAGCGGAAATACAGGAAGAAAAGTTCGTGCCCTGTCTCCAGGAGCATGTGTCTCGATTGGCAATGGAATGCACAACATGCCAAATATACAATTCAGGAATGACATTGCGCACACTCCGGGGAACAATTCCTAAACCCATTGGCCCATTCAGAGAACTGCATATAGATTACGCAGACATGGGGGAAAGGTGTAATGGCGCGCGGTACATGATCGTGGTTGTGTGCCCATTTTCAAGGTGGGTGGAAGCAGGACCCTGTGCGCGACCTGATGCCAAAAGCGCCGCCAAGTTCCTAGTAAGGGAAGTGTTCCCGCGCTGGGGAATTTGTGACGTGATTCGCTCAGACAACGGCACTCATTTTGTGAATGAGCTTTTCAAGGAAGTTACTACATTATTGGGAATAAAACATAAATTGTGTTCGATTTATCATCCCCAAAGTAATGGCGTAGTGGAAAAGATGAACGGACTGTTAAGGGGCAGGCTATCAAAACTATGCTTTTCATTGAAAAAGAATTGGATTTACTGCCTACCCCTTGCGCTATTTGAATTGAGAAATCAGCCAAGCAAAGACCACCATTTATCCCCGCACGAGATCGTGACCGGGAGACGAATGAATACAGCACACTCTCCACTGCGCGAACACTCAGATGCTCACAGAAGTGCCGCAATATTGGGAGATGAGTTTACAGATTATTTAAGGAAATTGACAAGGGCAGCGCGCGTCATATCAAAACAACTGTCCCCACCTTTCACTAGAGAAGAGGGAAATGTAACAGGATCTGTCATGGAGCCAGAGCAACAGCTACAGCTGATGCCAGGCGACTCAATTTATGTTAGAAGCTTTGTGCGTCGGTGGAATGCACCACGATTCCATGGCCCATACGAGGTGATATTTTGCACGCCCACGGCAGTAAAGGTAAAGGGCTTGAGGTACTGGGTGCACTTGACCGACGTACGGAAGGCATACAGCAATGTACAAGAGGAGATAGATGAGGAGGCACAGACAACAGCAAACGATGAAACTGAGTAAAGTGTCTAAATATGAACTTGTGTGTGTATGTCAGCACTGGACTAGAGTGGGAGAATAATTGATAAGGATATTTGAAAAAGAAAAAAAAAAAAGACAATGTGTGTTTTGTTTTATTTTTTTGAATGGTATGAAATTAATGAAATAACAAAATTATAGCCTGTATACACCCTTGTCTGTGAATACCCCTCCCCACATCCCCACCCGCTTCCATTCCCTGTCAAATTTATATTGGCACCGATGGTGCCAGCAAAACGTTTACATGCATGTACTTAATGCACTTTTATATCTCAAACAGGAGCTTCCATGGCATCTAACGGGCAGCCTGCAACGGATAGAATTAGTAGAATGAGAGAATTAGTACATGAGAGATGTAAATATTCGTATGAGTGTGGATTATCAGTATGCATCACATTGTTTTTTATGATAATGTTTGGCCTGGTTACATATTGGTTTATAGCGTTCATCTCTATCGAGATGTACGAGGGGGGAGGGAGTAATAACACTACTGGACGAATTAACAACACCACCGGGCCCAATGCAACTGCAGGTGTTAATACCAGGGAAGGCGATTTTTTGATATGGGACGGAACTAAATTTGTATGGGGGTATCATACCACACCATCCAGTGTTGTCACCTCACAAAGAAAAAAGCCACAAGGTGGAATGCAGAGCAGCACAGTGTCTCCACCAGGGGTATCTAATTACAATGCCCACAGTCTCAATGACCGAAACCCGTCTGCCATATCATGGTTGTATAACACCCCCACCAGCCAGCCTGCCCCCATCCTAAAAAACAACCTGCCAGATAACGTCAGGAAAGAAGACGAAAAGCTACTAGCAATGCACGAAATATTATATGATGAATGGGCCAAGGGGGGCGGGAATGAGAAAGGGGGGTCTAGTTTGTCCACTGCTCAGGGAGTTGGGAAGTACATGAGGAACAAGAACAACAGACGGAAGAGGGAAGCAGAGAGGAGGAAGTATGATGAGTACTATGGGCTAGGTCTAGATAAGATGGAAGACCCACGACACCCCCATCAAACAAATAAGTGGTATGCAGATATGAGTGCCACAGCTAAACAGACAACAAACGAGAGCTGTTATGTCTGTTCTCTCATCCCTCACGCATCAGGTACACCCAAAGTATTGTTACCCAAAGAGTTGCCTATTGTGGATGCCCAATGTCTCCTTCATCTCACGTTATGCAGGATTAAGAACACCTTCCAGGCACACGAAGTGACTTTTCAAATGCTGCAGAACGAGAAAACGTGCTACCCAAAAACGGCAGGGGTGGTATGTTTGAAAGAACCATTTTTTGTAATAGAAGGGACACTTTTTTCTGACAACAAGCGGAAGGACGAAGAAGTACTGTGCAAAGCGGAAGCACTAAGAGGTGTGGCACCGGATAAATTGCAGTGGATAGAGGAAACATGTACACCAGTATGGAGAGAACACATTTCAAAACTAACTTGGGTAACTGCCATTGAAAAGCCGTTCAAACTGCAGAGCGAAATGGACTATGGACTGTGTTTTAGAGGAGAAGGGAGGACCCCCATGGGAACAAACAAGAACTGCAACAAGACCCTCACCATTCCAGATCTAAGGAAAGGAACAGCTGCCCTGATGGACACGTACTGGGTATGCGACAACCAGGCATACCTACACCTCCCCCAGTCATGGAGTGGCAGCTGCTAAATGGCCACTCTGCACTCAGCCCTAATGGTGATACCAGAAAGCCACATCGATGGGAGCAAAAGGACACAGGAACGCATGCAGAGTGTGGCTCAACCAACTGCAGAGTCACAAATATATGTCCTGTCTTCTGGAAGCAAGGGGGAAGTGCTGACCCGTAACAGACGAGCATCAAATTACATATCAAAGGCATCATCAGAACTATTGGCTCAGATCCCAGACAAATATCGATTATTCAGCTCAGCAGAAACATTTTTTGCCTCACTCGTCTCAAGTGTCCAAGCAAGGGCAAACGCAAAATGGCTCCAGATAACACGCTGGGAATTGATTCAGCTGGCAAACGACACTGAAGAAGGATTCAATATAATAAAAGTGGAACTAAGAGCTTTACGACTAATGACCATGCAAAACAGGTATGTCCTGGACCTGTTGACGGCGATGGACGGCGGTGTTTGCCGAAAAATAGGAAGTGCCTGCTGCACTTTCGTACCTTCTGAAGACGCAGAGAATGGCTCCCTGTCCCATGTGATCGAAGCAGTCCACAACCTAGGAGAGAAAATGAAAATGGAAGGTGGAGCAGAAGCGAGTACATGGTTCGACAACATCTTCTCCTGGGTTCCCTCATGGCTTGGAACAACTGTAAAATTTTTAATACCAGCTGTTGTGTTCCTCCTTTTACTTTTTTGCCTGTGCCAGGTGGGTCTTCGAGTTTGTGCTAACGCAGTACCAAATGGTGCAATGATGATGGTGACAATGGGCAACTCACACGGTACAATAAAAACGATGCAAGAAGCACAAGTACAAACAGGGATAGATAACTCACCCAGGTACCAACTGGTGCCTATATACCATGATAAAAACATTGTAGATAAGTTGTGGCACACCACCATCAAAGAGCCCCGTATATTAGAATGGTATGAGGAAGTTTGGGTAGATTTGGAAGGAGATGGTGGATGCATATATCTAATGTGTACCCCAGACGAATACGCCCGGAGAGGTGAGAGCTTAAGGGGGGTGTGCAGAGCATGGATGCCCATCAAAGGAACTCCTGCATGGGATGAGGCGGTGATGGACGAGGCAGAATGTAGGAGGATAGAAGATTTAAAGAATTTGTTACTTTAGTAACGAAAGGGGGGAAATGTAGGGGAGGACTGGTCCAAGAAGACCCCCCTCACCTGCGCTTTCTCCCCAGGTGAGGGCTATGGCTCTTTTGGGCGTCCCCTCATGCCACCCGGGCCCAGGTGGTGGAGGGTTCACCCACTGGAGACATTGCCCGCACGTATTAATTGCCCACATGTATTAAAATCTAGCTAGGCCTAGAAACCATTTTGTCTGGTAAAGATGGTGTGAGCTCAGTGCACTGCAGTGCGGCCCCCACCCTTGGAGGGTTTCAGTCACCCTTGTTGCCGCAGCACCCTGGCAGATCCGCTGCGAGCACGTTCCCACGAATAAGATGGACATGAGCTAGTGTGATACACTAACATTGTAAAAGTTCACCTCCCGCAGTGTATCATCGCTCCCAGCATGACCCGGCCAGCAGGCCTAGGCAATGAAAAGAACAGTAAAATAGTCATTGGATGACAGACAATCTTTATATATTACTGTTGAGACTACTTGCAAAGGATGCTTTCTTCCACAAAATCCTTTATAGTACAAAAGCCTGTAAAATGTAGAATTGCAAGATATCATGCTTCCATGATATAAGCGATGGTGAGCCCACACCATTTGCAGTTGGGTGCTAATAATAATGGAACGCACCAGGAATCTATTTGTTACGTGTATTATTGGGAAACTTACACCCCATGGGCTCGCGCCATAACTGAACTAATGCTGCTAGAGTACACGAGAAAACGAAATGTAACCACACTGTGGAACTCATGTGAAGGATGCGCAAGAAATGCACTTGTCATGTGTGTATGTCTAAGCCCCTTATGTGCCACCACCGTCACGTACAGTGGCGAGTCATTTCCTATGTACTCCACCAACCCGACTACTACCTCACTTACTGCAACTGTATATGCATATAACTAAATACTGTAGTTGTTAAAACATAGTGTACGAATACGGTGTTCAGACTGGGTATAATCGAGACACATCCAGCAAAGTTGAAATGCATGTTTTAAAATGATTTGAATAAGTATTATAGAATGTTCGAATGTTTGATGTTTTTACCTAAATCAGCAACACACGAGAGAGATACCTTTGTGAAATACGTGCAAGGCCATTCCCCCTCCCACCCTGCGAAGGCTGCCAACGGCATGAGAGCAGAGACCGCGCCGCGCTGCTTTACCTCCCCCAACCAGACTGGAGCCGCTTCAAAGACTTGTAACCCCCTCTGAAGCACCCAAGGCCGCCACCCGCCACCTGCATTATTTACAGCACAGCAGTAAACCTCTGCCTGAACACACGCGCCCCCTCGTAAACCTCACAACCCACCGGACCATCTCAGACTTATGGCCCTGTGCAATCAGGACACCCAACACTTTGACAACACACAGCAGAACATCCATAACAACTTCTAACAAGGCAGAAAGACCTGTACCGCCCGTCCCAGGCCCTGAAGCTTAGCCCCTCGACCTATGGCCCCGGTCAACAGGACACTGGTAACTATGTCCTGAGGTATTACCTCCAGACCCCTCACAAGGTGCATTCCTCCTGTGTTTCATTAACCTGTAGTATAACCTATTGGAAGATTTACTAAAGAAGATACTATTGAAACGATTGAATGACTGCGGTGTGCATGGCCTAGGGCAAATAAGTCAGGAAAGGACATTCATCTCTGACATTGGCCACGATGGCACGACAACACCGCCCGGATGAACTCCGCCACCCTGCCAGGCCCAGCCCAACCCACGAGGCTGACCAGTGACGTCTTCCAGCCAAAGCCAACCACATCACAGCAGCACCTATAGTTAGTCGTCGCCACCCAATCCCCTTGAACTTGTGCCCCCTATAGTGTGTAGGTTCTTATGACGTTTTTTGTAAATATATACGCCTGTCTTTGCTATTGTCAGACAGAGCGCTCTCAGAGTTTGCAGAGTTCTTTGCATGCCCTATTCTGATTGATAAACTCCCATTTACGCTCACCCGCACTCTGTCTTGGCCTTATTCCCATTTTGGGAGAGTCCTTCATTGTCTCTCATTGCGGGGAGGATCGTGCTTGTTGGGGACGCTTGCTTTCATGATGTTATTTCTTTCATCCTTACTTTAGTTTCCCTTTATGTGCCTCTGATGTGTATGCATTGTGGGTCATCATATGTATTGTTTGTACTAAAACAAGTGTTTGTAAGTCTTGAATTGTTAGCTATTTATTCCATGTTTAACATTAATCAAAACTCTAATAAGGTATCATTTATTATTTTACTATCCAAAATTACCAGATTAAAAATATTGTAATTTTATGGTGCATGCTGCCACCATTGCCTATGTGTATGTATGATTAGGTTCCTGTATTGACAACAACATTCCAATATAATGTTTTGTTTAGATGAGTACATTCTTTATGTGGGATACATTGACCCACTCAACGACATTGCCCCACATCACTAAGCTTCATTTGCGCAGAACCAACCACAAAAGAGTTGTGCTGGCTCCTGTGAGCGGCATGGCTCAAAACTGTGTTGCAACAATAACAAAAATGGCGACACCGTCCTGCCAAGCCTACATCGGGCAGGATGGAACCAGGGGGCACATTGAAGGAGACTGCCAGTGTGTTCTTACATAAATAAAAGGAAGAAAGTGGAAAAAGCAGCCTTGCCTTGCCGCAAAAGCCAAAATACCAATTGAAAAGAAACCCTTTTTCACCTTTAAAAATGCTGCTCTGACACTATTTGCATCTGTTATTCTTCCAACCACTGTGATTAATAATGCCCGGCCATGCCCATGCATATCCCCAATGTGCCTCAGCAAAACCAAGCCTTATTCCAGAATGACAGGCTGTGCCAGCCAAAACCTGAAAACCAACAAAAGCAGTACTGCATCAAACACGGAAAAGCGCTTAACTTTGGCTAAAAAGTGGCATAGTCACTGTTTGAAAAGGAATCAGAGCTGTATGTACACATGTACATTTTATGGAGACCTTTGCCTTGTCCACACTGTTGTGTAAACCATATTAGAAAGACAGATACCAAACCGAATTTAAAGGAAGAAATGCTAGTAGTTTTGAACACATGTAAAAATGGGCTTTGCTGACTGAATAAAAAAAATGGTCTATTTAAAAAGTAAAATGTTGAGGGAAAGCCTGCCATTACCTAGCAATGTGAAGGGGTTTGTGGCTGGTGATAATACACCCATAGGCTATTTTCATTCCACAGGTTTGTTTTAATTCAAGACTCAAAATACGAAAATAAAGATTAAGACAAATGGGCTGAGTTTGCAAGCTCCAAAAGAAAAACAGTTATTCAAGTGCCAGCTTTGAAACTTCCCCCTAGGAAGGGAGGCCCACCATGAACTTCCAGGACAAAGAAAGTTCACACGCTCGTCAGACATTCGTCTGTGCTCCAGGCTGGGACAATAGAGGTCCTGGGACACTAACCCGTGAAGTGTGAAGGGGCAATAAAAACTTCAATTAAGCTGAGAAACCCCCACCATGCTCTAAAGGAAATGACAGTTTGCAGCATTGAAGGACAGAAAAAAATGGACCCAGGAACAAAGAGACTGCCATTTGCTTCTAAAGACTATTTCATGAATAAAAATGTAAAGACGTTTATCTCTGCAGCAGGACTTTGGAAAAATGTAAATATTTCACTCTTTAGAAGTAATTTTATGGCCTTTCTTTTAAGACGTCATAGGTTTCATTGCTGCATAGGGAACAGAAGTAACAAAATATTGCAGATTACCAGAAAAGTATACATGTCCCAAATGTACATTTTTATACTTACATACCTTATGATCAACCCCACATATGTATAACGTTATGGAATTTTAGGCCAAACTTTTCATGCTTAAAATGATAAAAAAGTAATAACCGTCCAAAGTAATGTCTGACAGATTGCAGGGTTGGACGGCTGTCCTTTACATAAAATATGTGACCTGATTATGCAATTTATTAAGGTGCCA
Organism: Ambystoma mexicanum; assembly: GCF_040938575.1. Lineage (NCBI taxonomy): Eukaryota > Metazoa > Chordata > Amphibia > Caudata > Ambystomatidae > Ambystoma > Ambystoma mexicanum. The sequence goes on from NC_090936.1 coordinate 877,306,229, forward strand.
CCATTGTACAAAAGTGTAAATACTGATATGACAGATTTTTGGCAAAAATCTCTGTGGGAAGTATTTTTCCATCATAAAATACAACCTCATAAACTGGGTACAACCCAGGGAGGCAACCAACCTTGATTGTCCAATCCAGTTGTTTAAAGGCGTGCTTAGCTAAGCCGGCCCAGCAATATAGTCAATGATGTCACTATGCTCTATATAAAGGGTCCCTGAGAGGACTCCAGACAGACTCTTCCTGATTTCCTGCGCTGCGTTCCTGTACCCGTCATCTTCTTGATCCAGAATTCACTGCAAAACCCAATCATTGCTGATCCTGCTCCAGCAAGGCCTCAAATTTGAAAACCACTAAAATTCCCAAATAACCAAAGGGAAAAGCTGTGGTGTTTTTGGGAAGCATCCTGATCCCACTAACTGCCTGTTTGCTGCAATCCTGCCATCCTGCCATGCAATACTACAATCCTGTAGTATCCAGTGACCAGAATTGCCAGACCAGAAGTGCTACCCGGCGACCAGAACTGCCCAGCTGCTTTGCCAGGCGCCCTGCCATGTAGTGACCAAATCGTTGACTGTCTAAAATCCAAAAACTAAAAAGTGGACTGTGAGTATCAATTGCCACCCCACTTAGACCCATAGCCTATCTTGTCTTTGTTCTCATCCCACTCTCTAAGTCACCCTATCCTTATCCTGATACCTTGTTCAAACTGTCACAATCATTCTTGCCACCCTGCTATTGATTTCTAGTGCTAGCGCCATCTCTTTAATAATTTTGTCTTGTGAAATCCTAAGCTATTAATCCTATTTCGAGTGATCGGATTGGTTCCACCAGGGTGGGTGCTGGGGCGAGGGGGTTGAACTCGCGAATCAACCCTGGAGCTTACTGTGCCCATTTTTGGTGGCCCAACCTGAATACTCTAGTGTAGAGTAAAACTGTTCTTCTCACAACCTGATTTCCTTTCCTTTTTCGCGCCTTCATTTACTCAAAGTGCACCTTCTTAGATCTTGCATAACTCATTCCAATTACCAGCTAGAGACTTACTTTCACTTCCACAGTGTACCTGTGATCTATAGCTACCCCCCAACCGTATTGCGATTTACAATATTTCACCCATTTTCCAAAGAAACCGTTTTAGTAAATTTACACGGAAAACAGAAATATTTGCAAAGTTTCCAACGTGACATTTTGATTGTGAACTGGTTGAAATCTTCCATTCATTTTTCAAACTGTATGCTCTTGCTAATTCATTGCTTGTGATTGTTAGTACCGTTACATTGTTGCGTTAGTGAAGATCTGTATTTGTTTCAAGGTTTTTGCACACATTCATTATTTTATTCATCCATGTCCGAAGGTCATTTCATCACATTGCAAGGGGTTTGAAATCCGTTTTTCTCTCTTATTTGGAGAGGGAAGGTCAGATTTAGATTCCGCTTCTTGCCTCTCATTCCTGATTACCTGCTGCTCCTGTTTATCCACTCAGAATTGATTATTTGTGGGTTGAGGGAACATTGCAGGGGGACATTCTAACTTGGGCACTATCTGTCCTAAATCAAAAGTGCTCCTATCATGTTGCGCTGTGTATGTACTCCACTAAAGTCAAACCCGGTGCATTGTTCACATTCTCATTTTTAACTATCACTCCATTGGTGATTGGTGCCCCATAGTAAAAAGTGTGTGATTTCTTTTTAATTTTAATAAATAAATATCATATTTTACCAACCAGCCTGGTTCATGGTCCATTGTGACCCGGGGTATTTGAAAAGGGGGTGTGATATGAGTGGTGTACCATCTCAATATTGAATATAAGCTAAAAAAAAAAATAAGCATTTCAGTCGTGCGCTGCATACCAGGCCGAGACTAAGGTGTGCGTTGCCTGATTGAAATCCTTAACATTTAATACATTAAATAGTATATGATCGGTCTCCTGATCACCCCGACATTGTGTTACCAACATTATAAACATAACCCCTTGTAGGGATTTTTCATCAAAATGTATGTAATGTCATCTTTGATGTCCTGGGTGTTAGTCTTAGCAGTGCACAGAGGCGGTGCAAGTTATGGTTCCTTAGCGTACCATAACCTATGTATTTCAAGGGTTTTTTGGTTTTACTTGTAACAATAAAATCCCTTTAACAAAGGGTTTTCTCCGAATTTCATAGATTTCTGCTAGTGCAACTTAACCATAACATCCCTTTAACAAAGTATTTTTACTGAACATATATATACCACAACAAGTATACCTCTGTGATAAATAAAAACGCTGCTATGCATTATTTGCACTGAGAGCGCTTGCTCTTTCTTTCTCTCTCTCTCTCTCTTTCTCTCTCTCTTTCTCCCCCTCTCCTTCTCTCTCTCTCTATAGTGTTTTCCTTTCTATTGTTTCGTCTCCATTTATTTACATTGCAATGGATGTACGTGGGTCCAACAACTCCACTTATAACAAGCAACGTTTTCCTTTTCAACAAATTCCTCTTGTAACAGTGTTTTCCCCAACTTATATATGTGTAATGCATTGGGAAGCTAGTATATTTGCTATTTCTATCTTTGGATTAGGAATATATTTAGGATGCAGTTTTATAAGGAGTAGTGATATAAAAAGGGGGGATAGGAAATGCAACTAGTATTAACGGATTGCTTACTACTAAGGGCCCTGTGAGATATCTAACACGTGACAATGATACAACTACAATTGCAAATAAAACTGACTGACACATATAATACTGCGGCGTAGTGCATGATAAACGTTTTGATGTATCTCTAAATGATACGCTTGTCACTCAACAACGTAGGATGAGTGTTGCAAATGTGCTCCTGATATACCTATTTCCTAATGTGTTCGCTAACATACTTGTGAATGACACTTTCTTTCCTAGTGGACCATAGCGTTCTAAGAGACAAATCAGAAGGGCCACATATGATCAGTACGAAGGACTTGGGTTGGATACAATAGAAGATGTGCATCATCCAGAGTTCAGTAACATTTGGTACGCAGACATGAGCTCAGTGGGGAAAATGAAAGTTAATGGAAGTTGTTTTGTGTGCTTCTTGATTCCACACGCGTCAGGAGCCGCCAAGGTGTTAATGCCAGGGGCGTTGCTAGGGGGGGGCTAAGGGGGCTATAGCCCCATATCTTTTGGTTGTAGCCCCGGATAGAATCTCAGGAGCTACAGCCAAAAGACTAGCTAGCCCCCAGTCCCAACAGTTCCAACATCAGCGTAGCCCCGGGTCTTTTCCAGACCTAGCAACTCCCCTGGTTAATGCCACTAGAAATTCCAATTGTGGAGGCCCAATGCTTACTGCATCTGACATAGTGCAGGCTGCAAAGCACTTTCCAGGCACAAAGCGTACGTCTAGAATTGGCAGAGCCTGATCAACTGCAATGTGCCCAAAACCCCAACAGTGTGCAGTGCTTGCAATTCGTTATCAGTTAGCTGGAGTTCCGGGGAGGGTGGACGAATCCAGAAATCCTGTAGGTGGGAAAGGTTTAACTTTGTGGTGCCCCTGGAAGCTGTGTGTCGAGGTAAGACATTACAGAGCTGCTTGTCTTCCATCCACATCTTGGTCTAGAAAACAACCTGGTGAGTTCCAAGCCAACCCTTTCCATGGAAAACGGGGTGCAAAATGGGGCAGGTGGTAGAAATAACCTTTCAACTTATCAGCTAACTGCCTGTTCTTTATCCACCTCATCTCATATTCCCCAAACATGGTGCAAATACACTCCTCGCCCAAGAATATTGAACTTTGCCACACGCACCAGACAATTAGACTGAAGGGGAGGTCTGCATTCAAAGCCACATAGGACCTGACTCACAGAAGCGTTTTTATAATGGCTCAATCCAGTAGAAAAACGCTCTGTGAATCAGACCCATAGTGTATTGGTTTCAGGGATAAAGCCCCCTTTTGGTCTCTCTGCGAATTCACTTTGCAGCCACGTACGATGGCCACCAGCTGCCAGTAACCAGGTACTGACAGCCTGTGGAAATGTGATTGGCTAATCTCAGTTTGCCCATAGCTTCTATGCAGCTCCACTGCCCCCGCATTTCTCCCTATGGATTGCACAATGCACCTTTACGTTGGCCTGGAACCATCTTTGATTCTAAGTGCATGCATGTGCAAACGGGAGCGGGCACAACACAACTCCAGGCTTTGCAGCTATCTCTCACATGCAAACAGTACATTGAAAATGGAAGACACACTCACACTGGTTGGTTATGGTCGTCACAACTTCTGGTCATTTCTGAACACTGCACTCCTCATCTTCCTATGGTCGTGTCCCAACTGCAAAGCCCGGGGCTTGATACAACATTCCAATCTTGGGATGCAGTCTGACCCAGGGTGCAGTACAGCCAGGGAGGATTGTGTTGCTGACAGATGTATCAAAGTTACAAGGGCCCTTTAAAGGGCCAGTATCATGAGTGGTCTTCTTGTGGCAAGTTCCTGCCAGATAACTAGTATGAGGTGGAGAAATCCAGGGGTTTCCTCTGTAAATGCCCCCCCCCTCACTCCCTGGCCCCAGCATTGCATAGTAGGAGGTGGTACGTGGCTGCCATAGTTGACCAACCCCTCACTCCAAGTGTCAGGCAGTGGACATTGTATCTTTTGGGCAGTTGTGCGTTGTTTTTCTTTGCTGGTATGTTTTGTTTAAATGCCTTTGGAATACGTTGCAAATGTGTCTACTGGGGGTGAATCTTAATGCATCACAGTGTTCTTTTCAGGGAGCAAGAGGGGCGAGTTTTCTTCTTCAATGTCATGTTTGCTACTGGGTTAACTCTGAACCTCTTCTCATTAGGGCACTGAATAAAGTATGTTTTTCTTTGGTTTTGAGCTCCATATGTAACAATGCTTTTATGTGTGGTGTTTTTCGTTCTGTAAAATATAAACATATATATTTATTTTTTAACAAATTACACCTTTATGGCAATACCTGGAACGCCTGAAAGTACTCTAGTTTAGCAGTTACTGTGCTTTGTAAATTATAAGGTTCTCATTGGGAGAACAGTGAACAATTCTTGTTTCCTATCTTCTAAGGGGTACAGTTGGGAGGATGCAAATTGAAAACACTTCTTTGAAATGCTTCCAGCGAGTTGCAATAATCTAGCAGGTAGATTTGCCAGAGTTTCTGGGAGACTCATCAGCTTATGTGTGCTAAAGTATAGGTGGTGGCCCACAAAAGCACTATGGCGGTAGAGTGTGATGACATTAACAAATTAGTAGACCTGAGCCAAAGACCAACTGTTGAAGCATTACTGGCATCAACCATTTTCAGTGACCGCCTGGGTCTTAAGAAGTTGCAGGTACTCATCTGTAAAAGAGGTGTGGAGGAGCTTTGATGGTCCAGGCTTGCCCCAAAAGAATGAAAAGAAAGACTGAATGCACAATTAGTGTGCATTCAGCCTTGTTGAAAAGACAGAATCCCAAAATACTGAACAAGGGATTCAGTCCCCCGCTCGGTAGTTCGGTATTAGGGGCTTCACGGGTTTGTTTGTTTGTTTGTTTATTTATATTGCGCACCAGACCCAAGGGTATTCGGGCGCGAAGGCAGAAAGAGGGTTGTTCAATTTAGGTTACATGTTACAAATAAACAGGGGTACAGCTACAGTTACAATGCTGTAGACATGTGGTGTCAAAAAATCAAAGAAGTATGTACAGTGAGTTAACAAGAATGCAGATGTGACAGATAAATAGAGCAAAGCAAATATACAGAATATACATGAGATCCCAAATGACAGTGGGGCGAAGTTAGGCATCATGATCTTTTAGCCATTGGATCAGATTGGATCTGAATTGCTGGTAAGGGAGATCTTCCCTTAGAGCAGTTGGAAGGGAGTTCCACAGTTGTGCCGCTTTAATAGCGAAGCTACTCCCGCCAGATTTAGTACGTTTGAATCTGGGTACTAACAAAAGGTTAGAGTTAGCTTTTCGTAAGAGGTGAGAGGCTGTTTGTCTGGTGAATCTGTCTATAAGGTATTGCAGGGCTGCATGGTTGAAGCATTTGTGTGTAAGGGAGGCTATTTTGAGGAGGATTTTGTCTTTAGTGGAAAGCCAGTTGGTAGATCTCCTAAGGTCTGATATGTGGGCATTTTTAGGGAAGTTTAGGGCGGCTCTCAGGGCATTATTTTGAAGTGTCTGAATTTTGGAGGTGATGTATTTGTTACTGCCTATGTAGAGGGCGTTGCAGTAATCTAGTTTCAACAGGATTAATGCCCTTACTAGAATGATGCAATTATTAGTTGAGAGGAAGGGCTTGGCTGCTCTAATTAGCTTGCAGGTGTAGGAGGTGGCTGAAGCCATGGAATTCACTTGTTTACCACAGGTAAGCGTGGAGTCTATATAAAAACAGAGGGTTTTAACTACTTTGCTACAGTAATGATGTTATTGTCAATTATGAAGGAGTCATAGTTGGGGCCCAGTTTTTTGATGTTGGAAGAAGTGCCTAGAATGAGGAGTTCAGTTTTGTCATCATTCAGGCATAGACCGTGGGCGGCCATCCATGCTTGGATGATGAGGTAGACTCTATTCACAAAGGCCAAATCCTTGTCATAATCTCCCATCAACGGGATGAGGATCTGTGTATTGTCTGCATAGTTGGTGTAGGTGATACCAAGACCGTCTAGATCATCGAAAAGGGGCTTTGTGAAGATATTGTAGAGGGTGGGAGATACGCAGGATCCTTGGGGTATGCCGCAAGTAATGGGTGCGGGGTCAGCAGCTGCTAGAGGAGGGAAGACTCGCATTGTCCTTATCTAAGAAAGACTGGATCCATGCAACTGCTTCCTGGGAGAAGCAGGCTGCCGTGACCAGATGATTGCATAGTATTGCATGGTCTACCAGATCGAATGCGGCAGAGAGGTCAAGGAGTAGAAAGAGTGAGGTTGTGCCTTTATCTCTTAGTGTGTCTATTTGTGCCTTAAGGTCTAGGAGTGCAGTCTCGGTGCCATGCTGTGGTCTGAAGCCGGACTGTCGGACTCCTAGGAGGTGGTTTAGTTCCAGGTGGTGCTGAATTTGTTGATAAGCTACTTTGGCTAGGATTTTCAGTAGGAACGGCACTGTGGTTATGGGGTGGTAATTGTGTTGGGATGGAGGGGTCCAAGGTTTGCTTTTTGAGGAGGGGAAGGACCCAGGAATGTTTCAGGTTGCTGGGTATGGTACCTGATGTGAAAGAGGCAAAAAAAAAGAAAGCAAAAAAATTAGTTACAAAATGCAAATAAGTGGAGTTCACAATTTTGTAATTCGATCTTTCAGGACTCGATCTTTTAATGTAGATCCATTGGCCCAGGGCACCTACTCCTCCATTGTCATGCTACTAGATAGTGTGTTTGACATGTTTTTGACAAGCACATTTTGTTAAACCACTTCCTTGTTTTGAAGGAGCACACCTTCGAATCTATCCATAGGTTTCTTTGATAGAAGAATTGGAACCTGGTCCAAAATGTGCTACATACTGACAGTGTAGCCGTCCATGATGGCGCTGCATGGAAGGTTGGCATGATCCCTGATATCAGGATCAAGAGATGCTGCTTTCACCCGTATCCTGGACCCTAGTAGACAGGGGTGGCCTTTCATTCTAGTCCTCTTTCTTGGTAGTCATAAGGGAAGGATTTAGGACGTCTCTAATAGGACAACAAGAATAAAGAAACACCTTGGAAGGTTGGAAACAAAGTAAAATGTTCTTTATTGTGGTAGCTACTCGTGTGCCAATTGGTATATGAAAATGTTCCTTTTACCTTTGGAGGGATAGGATAAGCACCATCAAAACGAATTGGTATGCATCCACAATTGCAATGATGGACAGAAATCGTTAGTCAAAAGAAAAGGAGAGCTGCAATTCAACTCTGTCTTGTCACCAGCTCTAGAACAGTCATTGTTTTCTAATGACGGTGGACATCAGCAGTAATACAGGACTGTATTTACTGTACCCTACAAGCCATGGCAGACATCTTGGAAAGGAAAACACCCCCTTTAATGCACTGCTAAAGCTGGAACCGGGTCAAACCTGCCACGCACAAGAGTACTCAAGGATCACAGCACCACCCATGGTCAAACTACGTCACCTCTCGTGTCTGAATTGATCCCAATGCTTGGAAAAAGCTCTGAGTGGGTGCGATGCATCACTGGAGAAGAAGTCAATGCAAGTGTGTGTTACTGCCCTAATTCCTCCCCAGAGACCCAGCTTCACCCTGGCATTGTGAATCAATGTGCCAAATCAGCAGCAGTGAATGACCAAAAGAACATGTTCCTCTGTTCTGTCACAAACCGAGAAATCTTTCCAATAAACCAGATAGCACAGATGCCTTCGAAAAATCCAAGCATCACAACTTCAGAAAGGGACATATCATGATGGTCGTCTGCCCTGCATCAATAATGGGGGAACTCAATATCAAACAAATGGATCATACTTCACAGGTTTCATTTGAGACATATTAAAGACTGGCTGAACTCATTGTTTAGAGGACTAACAATTTACAAAATGTGTTTAACCACAAAGGTTCCAGAAATTATGTTTCCAACTTCACAAGTAAGGCATGAGCGTGGACAAAATGTGAGGATGAACAAACCTTACTTCCCACACATTACATTCAAACTGCACTTTGTAACCTTTTGGCACTTCTCTTAAGCACCTCTTGAGAAACGTGTTAGATCCCAGCAACTTAAAAACAAGGTTTCTGCAGCACATGGAAAGAGAATCTGACAGAAAAATCTTATTCTTCAATGGGACCACCACCACTGGAAAAGCTTCTGAGTGTATACCACAAAAACATTCTGCAAAATGCAAAGAATTATTGTAGTCTGTTTCCACAATTGAAAGGGGCACTTAGAAAATAACACAAATAGTACTCTGTCTATTTTACTCTCAATCATTTTTTAATTGGTTTAAGGACGATATCCAGTTGAGGGGCCCAGTCCACATCTAACCTTACTCAAGGTTCACCAAAAATGAGAAATGTGCAAGGATAATCTACCTGGGAAGTCCATGGAGCTTGTAAATATCCACCAAAACACAAGACAACTCAAAAGCCGTGGGAAACATTCCTAATGCCGAAAAAAGTACCATGTTAGAAAAAGAGTCCACTGTCACCTTAACCATTGAACATTCCTTAGCAACAGGAAATTCCATTGCAAAATCTGTCCATATTGTGTGTTGCAGTTCTGATCCTAGTCCAAGGGCCTTAAGAACTGTAGCAATCGCAATTAGTGAGCACAAATAGAGGAAGATGTTACTTACTTTTGAACATCTTTCCACAAAGATGGGCAATAGAAAGACCTTCAGACTGACTGCCGTGTAGCAGATGCAAAGTTGGTACAAATTCCAGGGACATTAACCTGTGATTCTGAACTTTGAAACAACAAATCATGACCCCAGAAATACAACCGATCCTTTTTTACTTAACATTCGTCCTCAGGAACTTAAGAAATGGCTGAAATTCAGTTAAAGCCACCTTAACTTTGTATCCCCGTTGTGCAGCCTATGACCACAATGATGGCATCACTGATGACATCACTAATGACATCATCTATGACATCCATGCAGTAACCGGGACCAACGCTGCATAGCTTCAAAGCGAGGAATGGGCCTGCCCCCTCAGGCTTTGTTGCTCTAAGTGATTTTGTAACTTGTGCTAACTTCTTTGGCACGTGGCCTGAGGATGACAGTAGCTACATTGCTTTGAAGCTAAGCAGGGTTGGTCCCGGTTACTGAATGGATGGGAGACCTGGATGGCTATAGTGCCACAGGGCCTTCTGCCATGGGGAGTGATTTTTTCACCTCTGACGCCACTGAAGCTGTAAAAAATGTCTATTCAAAATGTTTTTTCTATAGCCATTGGTGCAGACCTACAGATATCCTCGGCTATCTGTAGTCATTTTATATATGGACTACAGAAAGCCACGGTTAGTTTTTATAGCTGCGACTATCGGGAAAATGACTGGACAGAAATGCGCTCTTGCACCTCCAAGCCCTCACCAAGTGCCCCCCTCATCTGTGCCAGCTCCGCGACTCTCCAGATGGCCTCCTCACCTCTCCTGCACTCTCCCATTCCCCCACAACACACGCTGTTTCTGTGATGCAGTTTGCTTTGAGTTGGCTATTCGCGGATGAAGTCGAGGTTACAGAAATGCTTTGTGTTGCAAACTCAGTCCCTGAACCCCGTCCAACTCCTTAATTTCACTTGGTGTCCTCTAGCCATGCTCCCCCAAAACTAGAAATATGGCATTTGAATGTTTTTGACCTGCAAATAGCTTTTTCCAGCTATCTTTCGAATCAAGAGAAATGGCGGCTATTTCATTTCTAAAAAACCCCGGTTTTGGCAATTTACCCGAGATATAGCTATCTATTTTGGAGAAGGGGCACCCCCATCTAGAAATTCTATGTGGTCGAGAGGTCCCTCCAGGACAACAATTGATTCTATTTTTGTTATGATTTGTCTTTATGATATATCTACTGTGGTGAATCGTGGTGCCATGATTGTAGTATGCAGAAATGAGGCGGATGCTGGTAGGTTATGCCGAAGGTATTTATTGGACAAGTAAAACTATAATTTATAAGTATAGGGAAATGACTGCGATCCCCACCAGACTCTAGCTCTGCTCCTCGCCTACCGCCCGTCCGGTCTCGCACTCCGCACGTCACCGCCTTACATAGCATGCCATCCCTCACATGGTGAGTGCCAGCAGACAGCTGGGTCTACTACTACACATCTTCCTTTTTTCGCAAAAGCACAGTCACACAAAAGTTTGTTACTCTTCCTTCTACTCAAAATCATTCAAGTGTCTAGGTCTGTGACAGGTCCTTCCCCATCTTGACTGGCGTAGGCTTCCTGCGGTAACACTAGGCAAGGAAAACTCTGAAACATCCTTCACTCTCTCCAAAGGCACTTTCTTCACTCTCACATCAGTACCACCTGTACACACACACACGATCGCCAACACCACCATTACCTCCCTCATTCATTGCTTTGACTACAAACACTCTCTCCATAGTCCATACACATCCGTCCTCTACTCTTATGGCATGCCTAAACACCTCAATTACTCCTGTGGGTTCGGTCCATTTGCATGGTCCACCTCTAAGAGGTAAGTGTCGCTACTAAATCTCCAACCATAGGAGTTGTATTTCTGCTACTTCTAGATCCTGATTTGCCATGGGCTATCTTGTTCCCCAACTGGCTACTCTTTATATTCTCATAAGCATACCTGAGTTTCTTCCCCACATTAGTGTCCTTCCCCAACCAGGATGGCACTCATTTCATGTTGGCCTTGCAACCCCTGCTAAACTCAATAGGGGACATTCCAGTTGTGCAATGTGGAGTAAACCAGTGTGCAACAATTGTGTCCCTCACAGCCCTCTCCCAATCTGACCCATTTGACCACACCCAACAAATTGCTTCTTTAAGTACTTTATTAAAATGCTCCACCACGCCATTTGTTTGAGGGTGATAAATTGCACTCTGTTTATGCTCAATGGAATTCTTTCTACAATACTCTTCCATTTCCTTAGAGCAAAACTGAGTTCCATTATCAGGGATGATGGTCTTGGGAAAACCCTCTCTCTCACATATTTCATCCAAAAACTCTATGACATTTTTTGTGGTGATGCAGGATTTAATCAATACTTCCACCCACCTGGTTAACAAATCAATCACAACCAAACAAAACTGTTATTTTCCATTTCTCCATATTGGGCCTAGTACATCAATGCCCAATTTATCCCACAGTCTTTCAGGAATTTCCATCAAAACAAGGGATACTTCGTACTCATACATACTTTATGGTTTCGATTGCAAAGGATACAGTTACGAGTCGATCTTTCAATTTGAAGGTCGCATCCTGGCCACCAATATTCGCCTCTTATCCTTTGTTTTGTCTTTACTATTCCTTGGTGGCCCTCATGGCTAAGGTCTATCAATCTCTGGCGTACACCCACAGGTGGAATGATTCTGTCGCCTCAAATCACCATCTCTCCTTGCACATTTAATTCACCAATTACTCTCCAATAATCCAGTAAATCTGACTCTTCAAATTGCGACTTCTTAGGGGAACACTGACCTTCTATTATTTGTCATAGTTTATTTAGTGAAAAATCTTGTGTCATTGCTTTCTCCCATTCCTCACGTGGTACAGGCACGGTATCTATTGTAGGGGAGGAGTGGTCCAAACCCCCCCCCCCTTGCCTACATCTCCACCCCAGGTGAGGGCCATGGCTCATCGGGCGTCCCCTCCTACCACCAGGGCCCAGGTGGTGGATGGCTCACCTGCTGAAGACATTGCCTGCACGCATTAAATTTAGCTAGGTCTCAGAAACCATTTTGTCTGCTAAACATGGTGTGAGCTTAGCGCACTGTAGTGCGGCCCCCACCCTCGGAGAGTTTCAGTTATCCCTGTCGCCGCAGCACCCTGGCAGATCCGCTGTGAGCCGTTCCCACGAACAAGACGGACATGAGCTAGCATAAGAGACTAACATTGTAACAGTTCACCTTCCGCAGTGTATCATCGCTCCCAGCATGACCCGGCCAGCAGGCCTGAGCGATGAAAAGAACGGTAAAATGGTCATCAGATGGCAGAAAATCTCTACATATTAATGCCAAGACCACTGGCAAAATATGCTTTTCTCTACAAAATCTCTTATATTATAAAAACCTGTAAAGTGTATAAACATAGAAAGCATGCTTCCATGATATAAGCAATGGCGAGCCCACACCACTGCAGTTGGGTACTGATAATGAAGGAGCATTCTAGGGATCTATTTGTTACGTGTTTCACTGGGGAACTTACACTTCATGGTTTTGCGCCATAACCAAACTAATGCTGCTAGAGTACACGAAAAGACAAATGTAACCATACAGAGGGCTCATGTGAAGGATGCGCGAGAATGCACTTGTCATGTGTGTATGTCTAAGCCCCATATGTGCCACCACCGTCACGTACAGTGGCGGGTCATTTTCTATGTACTCCACCAACCTTAATACTACCTCACTTACTGCAAATGTATATGCATAGAACTAATTACTGTAATTGTTAAAACATAGTGTACGAATAAGGTGCTCAGGCTGGATATAATCAAGACACACCCAGCAAAGTTGAAATGCATGTTTTAAAGTGATTCGAATAAGTAGTACAGAATGTTCAAATGTTTATGATGTTTGCACCTAAAGTCGGCAACATACGAGGAAGATACCTTTTGTGAATATGTGCAAGGCCATTTCCCCTCCCACCCTGCGAAGACTGCCAAACATGAGAACAGAGGCCCGCGCCGCGCTGCTCTACCTCCCCCAACCAGACTGGAGCCGCTTCAAAGATGTGTAGCCCCCTCTGCAGCATCCAAGGCCACGGCCCGCCACCTGCATTATTTACAGCACAGCAGTAAACCTCTGCCTGAACACACACTTCCAAAGGCGCCCCCCCGTAAGCCCCACAACCCACCGGATCATCTTAGACTTATGGCCCTGTGCAATCAGGACACCCAACACTTTGACAACACACAGCGGCACATCCATAACAACTTCTAACAAGGCAGAAAGACCTGTACCGCCCGTCCCAGGCCCTGAAGCTTAGCCCCTCGACCTGTGGCCCCGGTCAACAGGACACTGGTAACCATGTCCTGACGTATTACCACCAGACCCCTCACAAGGTGCATTCCTCCTGTGTTGCATTAACCTGTAGAATAACCTATTGGAAGATTTACTAAAGAAGATAATATTGCAATGACTGAATGACTGCAGTGTGCATGGCCTAGGGCAAATAAGTCAGGAAAAGACATTCATCTCTGACACTGGCCGCGATGGCACAACAACACCGCCCGGATGAACTCAGCCAACCTGCCAGGCCCAGCCCAACCCACGAGGCTGACCAGTGACGTCTTCCAGCCAAAGCCAACCACATCGCAGCAGCACCTATAGTTAGTCGTCGCCACCCAATCCCATTGAACTTGTGCCCCCTATAGTGTGTAGGTTCTTATGACGTTTTTTGTAAATATATACGCCTGTCTTTGCGATTGTCAGACAGAGCGCTCTCGGAGTTTGCAGAGTTCTTTGCATGCCCTATTCTGATTGATAAACTCCCATTTAAGCTCACCCGCACTCTGTCTTGGCTTTATTCCCGATTTGGGAGAGTCCTTTATTGTCTCTCATTGCGGGGAGGATCGTGCTGGTTGGGGACGCTTGCCTTCAGTGGTGACCCCGAAAGCGTGATCATTATTATTATTATTCTTCCCGACCTAACATTACCGTCCCATTTTGGCACGAGAATCTCTGGTCGAAAAGGGATACGCACGGTGAGCCGGCTCCGGGAGGCTGCCCGCCAACGGCGACCGGTACACTAAGAAGTGCGCACTCAATAGAGAGAGGGTACGGGATCCCGGTTGAAAAATCCCCTTTGAGTACCGCTCGCCGGAACCGGGGCTGACTGTTGAGCTGACGGCAACACTGCCTGGACGGACCCAGTTTCGGAGACTATCGGTTCAAGACGGGCACGTGAGTATTGAGTGCGAGCGATTGTAAAGGGAGTGGGGAAAGAAGTGTAGGACAGGGAACGAAGAGGGGGTACGTAGATCTACTAAGGATCATCCTAAAAATTCCTTGCTTTTTCTTTGCACATGGCCATTAGGATTAAGAGGTGAATAAGAGATAAAAGTGACGGGAACCTAGCTCCGAAAGGGGGTGGAAGGCGGCGCCGCATAGTGCTATCTTGACTAGTACTGGGAATATATGAAGAAGTGGAATATAAGATAAAGGTGTTCAGCAAAAGGGGGCACTGAGAATATATTAGTGACCGCTATTACTTCTTTCTTTTCTTTTCTTTAGGGGTAGAGGGAGGATAAAAAGTGAGATTAGTACAAATTTAGGGAGAAAGTAAGAGAGAAAGAGTCCTACTAGAGAGCAGGCCAATATATATATATATGCGCATCCATATATCCAAATAAGACAGACAGGGACAGCCGGCTAGGGAGGAAAGGGAGGGCAGCTTGAATTGAGTGTTACCAAGAGGTGTGTGCACCTCGTATGTGTCAGAGGACATTTTTGATGTTGTGAATGTGTAAAACGGTTATACATGTATAGTAGTTAAATGGTCATGGTAAGTGTGACCGGATAGAACTTTTTGAAGACAAAAATGATACAGTGAAGTGAGTGGGTACCTTTTTGATTTCCGGGTTGATATTGTCAAAATAAATGATGGGTTGCTCTTGTATGTGCCCCCCAAAGAGAATAGAATAGAAACTGTGTACAGCCAGTTTTGTATTGTGCAGGCAGGGGGAAAAGCACAAAGGAGCCCATTATTGAATGTGAAGTAGAAAACGAAAAATAATATTGATAATACATCTACATTGTAGTTGCAGACACACAGAGACACACAAGTACTAGGAGGGCACAGAGATGGGGGCCGAAACACCCTTATCACATATTTGTAAGAATCTACCAGGGTACGCGGAGCGGATTAAGAAATATCACGATCAATGGATGACAGAGCTGAAGGGAGAGGGGTTGCCCCAGATATGGCCAGAGGGAGGGTCCTTTGATAAAAGTGTTCTGGATATGGTGGCCACATGCATTTGTTTGAAATACAAGGGGAAGCACTTGCATAATAGGAGGGAAATATTGGATCTCTGGAGGTTGTTTGAAGAGATACCACCGCCTAAGGCACCAGCAGTAAACCCTGACCTGCCATCCACCACAGACAACCCACTGATGATACAGAAAGATACTAAAGAAGTGTCAAAAGTAGAGCCACCAGTAGAGGTAATAAGTTTGTACCCAATACTGAACAGACCTGTGCCCGCAGAGGGGTACAGTGACCCCGCTTATGTGCCTCCCCCGACCACTACTACACCCCACCGACCAACGGCACCCCCGCCATATGAAAGCACAAGGGAGCGAGCCCAGACAAGTACACACAGGGTGGACATAGAAAAGCTAACAGATGATTTACAATCAAGGCTCTCAATAGCAAAAGATGAGCTCTCAAGGATAAGAGACATATGTGAACAAACAGCATTTAATGCTGCAAGATCAGGGCGCACGTCTAGAGCGCCGAGTGAGAATAGAACACTTGAAGACGGGTGGAAAAAAGGTGAGATACTGTTCAGAATTGAGGAAGAACCAACGCGAATAATTGAAGTAGGGGCACGAGAAGGAGGTATCGATAATGAAGAGAGGCCTGTAGGGGACAGAGAGGAACTACTATGTGATATAAGGGACGATGTAGAAGAAAGCGATAGGTTGAGCATGGCAATGGGAGGGGGAAGTGAAGGAGTGGATAGTACATGTTCACTGAGAACACTGGATGATGAGTGGACGGGACGATTAAGAAACAGGGTGGGGAAAACGGCAGCACTGGGAACCTCAGCAGCCAAAACAGGTGCAGAAGCAACAACAAAAGGAAGGCTACAGCTCCCATTGATACATAGGGGAGGAGGGAGGCCGAATTATATCCCATGGGCTCAGATGGATAAAGCCAATTTATTAAAACTATTGCCCCCGTTATCAGGAGGGGCAAGTAAGTGGATATACGCTTTTGAGAAACATACTGCCGGGGTACCCCTAGCTATAGGAGATGTGAAGAGCTTGCTCGTATCAGCAGTGGGCGATCAGGCTGAAAGAGTATGGGTTAAGGCCGGTTTCCTGGGAGTAACATTAGACTGTGACCGCCATGATGGGGCCTCCTTTAACACAGTGCGTGCCAGGGTGTGGGATGCCTTACGCGAAACATTCCCAGATACGCCAGACTTACAGTCAGTGATGCAGTGTACAATGAATGACGGGGAGGAGGCTATGGATTACATTTTCCGGGTCCAAGAGATGTGGAGAGCAGAAACGGGCACGCCCTGGTATCAATCGACATCTTTATTTTACTTCATTATAAAAAGAGGGCTCCCAAAGGAAGTGCAAAAGGCACTCGACAAGATAGCAGGTATTGAAGCAAAGGGATGGCCTGAGATTCAGAGCATAATAGTACACCATTGTAAGCGAATAAAGGAAAGGGAGAAGGAGGTGGCGCAGAAAAGATTGGCAGACAAAGCGAAGTTAGTACAGACAAAGTTGGTGAAGGTTGCAGGAGCAGTAGCCGCGCTCCCCCACAGCAGGGAGGGAGATGATGAGGAGGAGGGGCTGATAGCACTACAAGGAAGGGTGGCAACTAATTGGGCGGGAACAGCACAGCGGCAGTGGAATGAGCAGGAGCAAGGCGGAGGTCCGCAGTGGCAAGAGTGGACCCCTCGAGGGGGACGAGGTGGGTACAGGGGCCGAAGAGGAGGTGGATCGGGGTACGGGGGAATGGGAGGAAATGGATGACAAGGTCCTAGAGGTGCACAAGGAAGTTGCTGGAACTGCGGGAGATGGGGGCATTACTCTAGAGAGTGTAGAAGCAGACCCAACAACGGGTTCCAAGAGGTAGAACAATATGGCCATCCCCACCCGGGGAGCCCATATGGTCTCCCAATGGGACAACAACAACTGAGAAACCCAGGCCAAGGTAATGCTGGGCAGCAACAGGGACACCAGTATAGAACACAGAACCACCCACAAAACAATGACAGTATGCAATATACGCCAGGCAACCCTTTCGCTACAACAGCAAACGGGGCCCCCGCACCAGCACCTTACAACGGCATGTCAGTGGTTTCAGGAAGTGTCTTTAATGAGGGGGGGGCGATGAGACACCCCGCATAGGACAGCCCACAGAGAACACTTGCGTGTCCAGTTCTATTTACCACCTACAATGCAGCAGAGGAACCATTGGTAGGGGCGCAGATAGGAGACAAGCAGTTCATATTCATGGTTGATTCGGGAGCGGAGAAATCATGTATCAGAGAGGGCCGGTTCCCGTTATCTAACCGGAAGTTAGAGACGCAGGGGTTCTCTGGGGCTGTAATTGAAGTTCCTTACACAGAAACTTTGGATGTAACAGTGGGGGGTAAAACTGTGAAGGCACCCTTACTGTATTACTGGATCTCCTGAGTAAACTTAACATGACCATATCATTTACCGAGAGAGGAATAGTGTGTTCTACACCCGGGATATGCCCCTTGCGTGCGATGCTGGTAGTGCAAGCCTACACAACCACACAGGAAATACGAGGGCTGCCACAAAACGAGGACATGTTTATTGAAGGGCCCTCATAATTCCAGAGCTAAGAAGAATGGACTGGAGGATTCCAGCGGAGTTCCTCTTCCGCCCCATAGTGTGTCCCGACACAGCACCAGGATCAGTGGTATCATTAGACTTGCACGCTGTACAGGTATCAGCGAAAAGGATCGCTGTGATTGGAGTGGACAGGGAAGGATGTGAGTGGCGTACAGTGCTGTGTACAAATGCCAACATCGCCCTACGAGAGTTAACAGATGAGGATCTCTTTTCAGACACAGAAGGGGATGGTGAGATAGTAATGGAAATAGCGATGCCCTGTGACATTTTGATTCAAGCTAGGGAAACCCCCGTCCAATTGATGGCAGTGGTAGGAGCACCGCCGTCATTTTTTGATGACGACATGAGGTTCGTAGCAAATAATTTGTGGACAACAGGCCCCCAGGATGTAGGGCTGTTGCACGGAGTACAACCTGTGGTAATAAAACTAAAGCAAGGAGCAATTTTACCCCGAGTGAAACAGTATCCATTGTCCCGTGAGGCCGAAGAAGGGATAAGAGAGACCATAAATGCACTACTAGCACAAGGGATAATAGTGCCTTCAACCTCCCCATGTAACACATGTATTTATCCAATCAAAAAAGCGAAAGGAGGGTCTTGGAGGATGATACAGGACTTACGCCCCCTCAATGATGTAATTCAGAAGGAGTTCCCTCTAGTCCCGAATCCTGCATCAATACTATGCAGCATCCCGAAAGTGGCATCACATTTCACAGTAGTAGACTTGAAAAACGCATTTTTCTCAATACCCCTGGCTGAAGAAAGTAGATACCTCACAGCATTCACACTGGGGGGAAAAAGATATGAACACTGCAGACTACCACAGGGATACTGTGAGAGCCCGAGCATATTCAACCGCATATTGCATGAAGTCTTGGGAAACCTATCAGTTGAGAGTACGATTATTCAGTACGTAGACGATTTATTAGTATGTGCACAAGACGAGGTAACATGCAGAAAGGATTCAACAACGCTCCTGACCCTACTGGCCAACAAGGGGTACAAGGTAGACAAGGAGAAGTTACAGTACTGCCTGACAGAGGTCTTATACTTGGGACAGCTCATATCAAAAGATGGAAAAAGAATAATTCCCGACAGAGTAGAAGCAATAAGATCAGTAGGAGAACCCACAACAGTGAAAGACATGCAGAAATTCTTGGGGATGTGCAACTATTGCCGAGCATGGATATTAGACTATGCAGCATACACGAGGCCCCTCCTACAAGCACTCAAGGAAGCACAACAGGAGAACAAAAAAATAGAATGGTCGGAAGAAATGAGCACATCATTTCAAGCATTAAAAGAGCTAATTTCAAGCGCTCCAGTGCTAGCAAACCCTGATTATGGACGCAAATTTTACCTATTCTCACACTGCAAGGGAACACTCATGACAGCTGTACTGACACAAAAGACGTCCCTAGGACACAAGCCATTGGCATACTATAGTGGTACTTTAGATGCCGTGATGCAAGGTCATTTCGCGTGCGAGCAATCACTCGCTGCAGCCGCGTTCGCGATTGAGAAAAGTGCCACAATAGTAATGGGTTGCCCTGTGACGTTGTTTGTGGAACATTCATTATTTGCAATACTTGAGAGGTCAAAAAGCACACTGACCACACAGCGGGCGACAGCCTACGAGATTATATTGTCTAGCGCCAACATCCATGTGGTGAGATGCAAGACAGTGAACCCCGCCACATTCATTACAGAAGCATGCACACTAGAGGACATGCAGTACCACGATTGTGCAACCTACACAGGAGAAAGAGGGGAGGACACAGTGGTGTGTGAGAACGCTCTGAGCGAGGGGGAAGTGTACTTTGTGGATGGGTCTGCATCGATTGACGTGGACACAGGAGAAAAACACGTTGGTATGGCAGTAGTGAGGTTAGAAGACGGTGAGTATGAAACACTAGTACAATACCGCCTCCCATCACATTACTCCGCACAAGCAGCAGAACTGATTGCGCTCATAGAAGCACTACATGCAGCAAAGGGTTGTGCAGTGACAATATACACAGACTCAGTTTACATGACGACGACAGTACATGGAGGTCTAGCAAGATGGGGGCGTAGGGGATTTCGACGGGCAGACGGAACACCAGTACAGCATGCAGAATTGTTGAAAGAGTTAATTGAGGCCCTACAAAACCCTACTGCAGTAGCAATAGTAAAGTGCCAAGCACATACATCCAACACAGACGTTGTGTCTATGGGGAACGCGGCAGCGGACGCTGCCGCCAAGGAGGCTTCCTATTTTCAGAAATATGACACAGGTGAGTACATGCTGCAGCATAAGGCAAACAAAGAGCCCCCAGAAGGGTATAACATGATGCCCATATCACAGATACTAGAATTGCAGGAAGGAGCTAGTGCAGACGAAAAATTGATGTGGACAAAACAAGGGTGCAGCAGGTCGGGAACAGACTTGCTGTGGCGGCAAAATAACTCAGGGAAAGTGGTAATGCCCATCAAGTTACTAGAAATTGCGTTTCAACAGCTACACTTCCCCGCACATAATACCAGACAGCACATTGCAGCCGAAATACAGGAAGAATGGTTCGTGCCCTGTCTCCAGGAGCACGTATCTCGATTAGCAATGGAATGCACAACATGTCAGATCTACAATTCAGGAATGACATTACGCACACTCCGGGGAACAATTCCTAAACCCATTGGCCCATTCAGAGAACTGCATATTGATTACGCAGACATGGGGGAAAGGTATAATGGCGCACGGTACATGATCGTGGTTGTGTGCCCGTTCTCAAGATGGGTGGAAGCTGGACCATGTGCACGACCTGATGCCAAAAGCGCCGCCAAGTTCCTAGTGAGGGAAATATTCCCGCGCTGGGGAATTTGTGACGTGATTCGCTCAGACAATGGCACTCATTTTGTCAATGAACTTTTCAAGGAAGTCACTGCATTATTGGGAATAAAACATAAATTGTGTTCGATTTATCATCCTCAAAGTAATGGCGTAGTGGAAAAGATGAACGGACTGCTAAAGGGCAGGTTATCAAAACTATGCTTTTCATTGAAAAAGAATTGGATCTACTGTCTGCCCCTTGCGCTATTTGAACTGAGAAATCAGCCAAGTAAAGATCACCATTTGTCCCCGCACGAAATCGTGACTGGGAGACGAATGCACACAGCACACTCCCCACTGCGCGAACACTCAGATGCACACAGGAGCGCCGCGATATTGGGAGAAGAATTCACGGACTATTTGAAAATATTAACAAGGGCAGCGCGCGTAATATCAAAGCAGCTCTCCCCACCCTTCACTAGAGAAGAGGGAAACATAACAGGGTCTGTCATAGAGCCTGAGCAACAGCTACAGCTAATGCCGGGCGAACTAATTTATGTCAGGAGTTTTGTGCGTCGATGGAATGCACCACGGTTCCACGGCCCATACGAGGTAGTGTTCTGTACGCCCACAGCTGTGAAAGTGAAGGGCTTGAGGTACTGAATACACTTGACAGATGTGCGAAGAGCTTATAATAATGTGCAAGAGGAGGCAGATTAGGAGGCACAGACAACAGCAACCAATTCAACTGAACAAAATGCCTGAACATTGACTTGTGTGTGTGCGTCAGCAATAAACGTGAATGGGAAAGTGACTGATGAAGTATTGCTGCATTCTCTTTTTATATGTATTACTGGAAAAAAAAAAAAGGTTTTTTTTGTTTGTTTTGGACTTATATGTGATTAATGAAGTGATCAAATTATGACTTGTTTACACCCTTGTCTGTGAATTCCCTTCCCTACAACCCTACCCGCTTCCATTACCCGTCAATACATATCGGCACTAATGGTGCCAACAAAATGTTTACATGCATGCACTTAATGCACTTTTGTATCTCAAACAGGAACTACCATGGCATCTAACAGGCAGCCTGCAACGGATAGAATTAGTAGAATGAGAGAAATATTAAATGAGAGATGCAGATATTCGTATGAGTGCGGATTATCTATGTGCATTACGATGTTTTTTATGCTAATGTTTGGCCTGGTTACATATTGGTTTATAGCGTTCATCTCTATCGAGATGAATGAGGGGGGAGGGATTAACAGCACTGAGATTAACAGCACTACTGGGACCAATATAACTGCAAGTGTCAACACAAGGGAAGGTGATTTTTTGGTGTGTGACGGAACTAAACTTGTATGGGGTTATCATACCACACCATCCAGTGCTGTCATCTTACAAAACAAAAAGCCACAGGGTGGAGTGCAAAACAACACAGTGTCTCCACCCGGGATACCTAATTACAATGCCCGTAGTTTAAATGACCGAAACCCGTCTGCCATATCATGGTTGTATAACACCCCCACCAGCCAGCCTGCCCCCACCCTAAAAAATGACCTGCAAGATAACGTCAGGGACGAAAAGGAAAAGCTGCTAGCAATACACAAAATATTATATGATGCATGGGCCACGGGGGGCGGGAATGAGAAAGGGGGGTCTATTTTATCCCTAGCCCAGGAAGTTGGGAAGTACATGAGGAACAAGAACAACAGACGGAAGAGGGAAGCAGGGAGGAGGAAGTATGATGAGTACTATGGGTTAGGTCTAGATAAGATGGAAGACCCACGACACCCCCACCAAACAAATAAGTGGTATGCAGATATGAGTGCCACAGCTAAACAAATAACAAACGAGAGCTGTTATGTCTGCTCCCTCATCCCTCACGCTTCAGGTACACCCAAAGTATTGCTACCCAAAGAGTTGCCAATTATAGATGCCCAATGTCTCCTTCATCTCACGTTATGCAGGATTAAGAACACCTTCCAGGCACACAAAGTTACTTTTCAAATGCTGCAGAACGAGAAAACGTGCTATCCAAAGACGGCAGGGGTGGTATGTTTGAAAGAACCGTTTTTTGTAATACAAGGGACACTTTTTTCTGATAACAAGTGGAAGGATGAAGAAGTAATGTGCAAAGCGGAAGCACTGAGAGGTGTGGCACCAGAGAAATTGCAGTGGATAGAAGAAACATGCACACCAGTATGGAAAGAACACATTTCAAAACTAACTTGGGTAACCGCCATTGAAAAACCTTTCAAACTACAGAACGAAATAGACTATGAACTGTGTTTTAAAGGAGAGGGGAAGACCTCCATGGGAACAAACAAGAACTGTAACAAGACCCTCACCATCCCAGATCTGAGAAAAGGGACAGCGGCCCTTATGGACACGTACTGGGTATGCGGCAACCAGGCATACCTACACCTCCCCCCGTCATGGAGTGGCAGCTGCTCAATGGCCACTCTGCACTCAGCCCTAATGGTAATACCAGAAAGCCACATTGACGGGAGCAAAAAGACACCGGAACGCCGGCAACAGAGTGGAGCCCAGCCAACTGCGGAGTCACAAATGTATGTCCTGTCTTCTGGAAACAAGGGAGAAGTGCTGACCCGTAACTGACGTGCATCAAACTACATATCAAAGGAATCATCAGAACTATTGGCTCAGATCCCAGATAAATATCGATTATTCAGCTCAGCAGAAACATTCTTTGCCTCACTTGTCTCAAGTGTCCAAGCAAGAGCAAATGCAAAATGGCTCCAGATAACACGCTGGGAATTGATTCAGCTGGCGAACGACACTGAAGAAGGGTTCAACGTAATAAAAGTGGAACTAAGGGCTTTACGACTGATGACCATGCAAAACAGGTATGTCCTGGACCTGTTGACGGCAATGGATGGAGGTGTTTGCTGAAAAATAGGAAGTGCCTGCTGCACTTTCGTACCTTCTGAAGACGCAGAAAATGGCTCCCTGTCCCATGTGATCGAAGCAGTCCACAACCTAGGAGAAAAAATGAAAATGGAAGGTGGAGCAGAAGACAGTACATGGTTCGATAACATCTTCTCCTGGGTCCCCTCATGGCTTGGAACAACTGTGAAATTTTTGATGCCAGCTGTGGTGTTCCTCCTTTTAATTTTTTGCCTGTGCCAGGTGGGTCTTCGACTTTGTGCTAACGCAGTACCAAATGGTGCAATGATGATGGTGACAATGGGCAACACCCGTGGGACAATACAAAACATGCAGGAAGTGCAGGTCCAAACAGGAACAGATGACACACCAAGATATCAGCTAGTGCCTATCTATCACGACAAAGATATCATAGATAAAGCATGGCACACCACCATTAGAGAGCCCCGTGTATTAGAATGGTACCAGGAGGTGTGGGTAGACTTGGCGGGAGATGGCGGATGTATATACCTGACTTGTACCCCAGATGAATATGCCAGAAGAGGGGAAAGCTTACGGGGGGTGTGCAGAGCATGGATGCCCATAAAAGGCACACCTGCATGGGACGAGGCAGTGATGGACGAAGTAGAATGTAGAAGGTTGGAGGAGTTAAAGTATTCGTTACTTAAGTAACGAAAGGGGGGAAATGTAGGGGAGGAGTGGTCCAAACCCCCCCCCTTGCCTACATCTCCACCCCAGGTGAGGGCCATGGCTCATCGGGCGTCCCCTCCTACCACCAGGGCCCAGGTGGTGGATGGCTCACCTGCTGAAGACATTGCCTGCACGCATTAAATTTAGCTAGGCCTCAGAAACCATTTTGTCTGCTAAACATGGTGTGAGCTTAGCACACTGTAGCGCGGCCCCCACCCTCGGAGAGTTTCAGTTATCCCTGTCGCCGCAGCACCCTGGCAGATCCGCTGTGAGCCCGTTCCCACGAACAAGACGGACATGAGCTAGCATAAGAGACTAACGTTGTAACAGTTCACCTTCCGCAGTGTATCATCGCTCCCAGCATGACCCGGCCAGCAGGCCTGAGCGATGAAAAGAACGGTAAAATGGTCATCAGATGGCAGAAAATCTCTACATATTAATGCCAAGACCACTGGCAAAATATGCTTTTCTCTACAAAATCTCTTATATTATAAAAACCTGTAAAGTGTATAAACATAGAAAGCATGCTTCCATGATATAAGCAATGGCGAGCCCACACCACTGCAGTTGGGTACTAATAATGAAGGAGCATTCTAGGGATCTATTTGTTACGTGTTTCACTGGGGAACTTACACTTCATGGTTTTGCGCCATAACCGAACTAATGCTGCTAGAGTACACGAAAAGACAAATGTAACCATACAGAGGGCTCATGTGAAGGATGCGCGAGAATGCACTTGTCATGTGTGTATGTCTAAGCCCCATATGTGCCACCACCGTCACGTACAGTGGCGGGTCATTTTCTATGTACTCCACCAACCTTAATACTACCTCACTTACTGCAAATGTATATGCATAGAACTAATTACTGTAATTGTTAACACATAGTGTACGAATAAGGTGCTCAGGCTGGATATAATCAAGACACACCCAGCAAAGTTGAAATGCATGTTTTAAAGTGATTCGAATAAGTAGTACAGAATTTTCAAATGTTTATGATGTTTGCACCTAAAGTCGGCAACATACGAGGAAGATACCTTTTGTGAATATGTGCAAGGCCATTTCCCCTCCCACCCTGCGAAGACTGCTAAACATGAGAACAGAGGCCCGCGCCGCGCTGCTCTACCTCCCCCAACCAGACTGGAGCCGCTTCACAGATTTGTAGCCCCCTCTGCAGCATCCAAGGCCACGGCCCGCCACCTGCATTATTTACAGCACAGCAGTAAACCTCTGCCTGAACACACACTTCCAAAGGCGCCCCCCCGTAAACCCCACAACCCACCGGATCATCTTAGACTTATGGCCCTGTGCAATCAGGACACCCAACACTTTGACAACACACAGCGGCACATCCATAACAACTTCTAACAAGGCAGAAAGACCTGTACCGCCCGTCCCAGGCCCTGAAGCTTAGCCCCTCGACCTGTGGCCCCGGTCAACAGGACATTGGTAACCATGTCCTGACGTATTACCACCAGACCCCTCACAAGGTGCATTCCTCCTGTGTTGCATTAACCTGTAGAATAACCTATTGGAAGATTTACTAAAGAAGATAATATTGCAATGACTGAATGACTGCGGTGTGCATGGCCTAGGGCAAATAAGTCAGGAAAAGACATTCATCTCTGACACTGGCCGTGATGGCACAACAACACCGCCCGGATGAACTCAGCCAACCTGCCAGGCCCAGCCCAACCCACGAGGCTGACCAGTGACGTCTTCCAGCCAAAGCCAACCACATCGCAGCAGCACCTATAGTTAGTCGTCGCCACCCAATCCCATTGAACTTGTGCCCCCTATAGTGTGTAGGTTCTTATGACGTTTTTTGTAAATATATACGCCTGTCTTTGCGATTGTCAGACAGAGCGCTCTCGGAGTTTGCAGAGTTCTTTGCATGCCCTATTCTGATTGATACTCCCATTTAAGCTCACCCGCACTCTGTCTTGGCTTTATTCCCGATTTGGGAGAGTCCTTTATTGTCTCTCATTGCGGGGAGGATCGTGCTGGTTGGGGACGCTTGCCTTCACTATGCTGAGAACTACTTCTGAGTCATCCTCCTTACCATTGTCCACTTTAGAAATATTTGTGAGACGGGGCAAACAATCCGCAGCAACATTTTTAACTGCTGGCACATACTTAATCGTACAATTGAACCCCTGTAACAGGGTCACCCATCTCCTGATTCGTGTCGAAACTTTATGAAGACCTTGAGTCATAATTATCTCGATTAGTGTTTTATGGTCAGTGCGAAATTCTACATCCATTCCCCAGATGAAATTTCTGAATTTATCTGCTGCCCATTTAATGGCCAAAGTCTCTTTTTCTATTGCAGCATATGATTTATCAGCTCCCTTCAGTAGTCTAGAAGTGAATGTTATGAGGATTTCTTTCCCATTGACTTCCTGAGTGACTACGGCCCCTAAGCCCACATTACTGGCATCAGTGGTAATAACAGTCTTTCGATCACTCCTAAAAGTTTTCAAGGTCGGTGCTGTGGCTAATGCAGCTTTGATGAAGTTGAATTCTTCCTCGCATTCTTTGTTCCAGTCGAAAGTCCCCCTTCCTTTGATGAGTTCATGAAGAGAAACAGTGTGGTAAGCAAAATCACAAATGAACTTAGAATAATATTCTGCCATCCCTATAAAAGTTCGAACCTCTTCTCTTGAAACTGGGCATACATTCTATGGCATCAGCCAATTGTTTCCTGGGGTGTATGCCCTCCGCTGAAATGATGTGACCCAAATATGCAATTTCCGACTTATTGATTCTGCATTTTTCTTTGCTCAGGGTCATCTCTGCTTCATGTAATTTCCGACACACATGTTCCAATCTTTCATTATGAAGTTTTAATTTATCTGCATATATCAGTATATAATCTTGGAAACATATGATTCCTTCATCTCCTTCAAATAACTTGTGCATCATTTCCTGAAATACAGAGGCAGCAGAAACAAGTCCGAACGGCATCCTCTTGTATTGATATAAGCCTTCAGGTGTAATGAACACAGTTAACATTCTAGATTCCTTGTGCAATTTGACTTGATAGTAAGCTGACGCTAAATCTAAAGTAGAGAAATATCTTGCTGGGCTGGTCGTGGATACAATCTCTTGTATGTTTGGAAGCTGATGTCTATCTGGAATCATGCATTTATTGAGCTTTCTCATATCTATGCATATCCTAAGTTTGCCCATCTTCTTCCTTAGTACAACCAATGGCGAAACCCACTCACTGGCATCAATACTTTCTATGATTACCTGATCCTCCAGAGCCTTTAGTTCTTTCTTGACCTCTTCCCTCATTGACAAGGGGATGCTGCACAACTTTTGTGCCAGAGGCCGGTGACCTGTCTTCATCTTAATTTTGAGAACAAATCCACAGAGACACCCATTCTCATCTCGGAACACTACTTTCATTACGTTTTGTATCCCATTGTCCTTTGTACTGTTATTTTCCACTGAGAACACTGACCCATCAGCGTTGGGGTCCAGCTTTACTTTAAGTTTATGCTGATGGGTCCAACTTAATAATGGTGTCCTCCCTGCTTTAGTGACATACATCTTTCCCTTTGCGGTCCTGTCTTTAAATTCAAGTGTTCCCCAGAACCATCCAAAAATCTCGATTTTCACTCCCCCATATGCTTTGGGGTTGATATCAACCTCATGTAGAAATTCTTGCTTCTTTTTTTTCCAATAATCGGTGGCATAAGAGTATATTTGGCTCCAGAATCTATCATCATACGTAGTTCCACACCATCTATGTGTACTGTAGCTTTATGACTCTCCATCTCCTCTTCATCATCGTCATCTATAACCATGAAAAAACATTCTTCCCCTTCTTCATCACTGGGACCACTTCCTATCCAATTCGTGGATGTATTATTGATCCTACAACACCTTGAGAAATGGCCCTTCCCCTTACATTTGCTGCAAATGATCTTCAAAGCAGGGCAGTCAGGGTCATCTGCCCAATGATTGACACTATCACATCTGAAGCATCTGCCTGGACTTCTCCTCCTCGGGCTGTTTATTTTCTGGCCCCAAAAAGATGTCCTGCCTCTCCTATCGTCTCTCCAAGACGATCCGTGTGTCCTTCCTGACATCCTCCGTTTTGTAGTTGTACCGTTGACTTGGGCAATTGAGTCATTCACGTTGGGCGTACTCGAGGGTATCGCATTTGCTTTAACAACTTCTGCTTTAATATTAAGTGTTTTAACTCTGTTCTCTAATAGTTTTACACACTTTTCTGTGTGTTCTACTTCTTTTGCTACACGCAGAACAGTATCCAATGATGGGTCATCTTCTGACCATAATCTCTCCCTTACTTTGGCATTATTGCATTCCAACATAAACTGATCCCTCAAGCGTTCATCTAGCGGTTCATTAAAATTGCAGGTCCTTGCCAGCTTTTGCAAACTCGTAATGTATTGCTCTACACTTTCCCCCTCTTCTTGCGCCCTCTTTCCAAACTTATAGCGTTCTAGGATAGTACTAAGTTTTTTCTCATAGTGTTTGCTAATTTTACTGATAGTTCTTTCATATTCGTTAAGATCGATGTCTTCATTCGCAGGAAGGTCTGGTAAGTCTTCAAATTTCTCTTGTCCAGCAGGACCCAGACCGTGCAATAACAGAGACTTCCTTTTTTTTCAATGCCGCAATTCTGGCCACAAACAACACCAGCATAGTGCTCAAAGGACTTAATCCATCTCTTCCACGGTATGACAGGGTCGCCTATTTCAGGCATGAAAAATGCAGGTGGGGGTACACTACTGAAAGACATATCGATGATAATGTTGCAAAATGCCGAAAGTATATATTTCTTTTTGTATGTGTTCTAGTTTTAATTTCTTGTTCGAAACAACAACCACTCTATAGCCAAATATTTGGAGTTGTGGATTGTAGGTGTGAGGTCTGCAGTAATACAGAATGTGGACCGTAGTTTGGTCAATACTACAAAATGCTGAAAGTATGTATTTCTTTTCTTTTCCCCTTTATTTATTCTCTATGTTCCTCCTTTACTCATTCCCCCTTTATTTTTCTTGATTTTATTTTTTTCCCCTTGAATTGCAGGTGGGAGGTCTGTATCAGAAAGCAGAATGTGGATCACAGACGATCTGAGAATTGATGTATGTTCGAATTTAGTTGCTTTGCTGTGATGGGACTATCTGTCACAATGTCAATTCAACAGTTCCTCTTCTTTGTTTGTAATGTCTTAAAAGAAACAAATGATTCACAGTGTAATACACCGGATGTTGAGCATGTTCGTTTGGAAATTGAACACGTTCAGTAGTGATTTGCGCTGCCCTTAATTGAGACAGGTGGCAGCTGTGAGACCTGGGAGTGGCAGTCCTGGGTAAGTGGTTGTTTGGTAGTCTTGTGGTGGAGTCAGAATGTTAGTAATGTGGATATAGATGTAGACGTACGCTATGAGGGTTATGAATATAGTTTGTGTTTCTGTGGTTGCTGCATGGTATGATTGATGGTGAGCTTGTTGTAGTAGACCCAACTGTCCACTGGCACTCACCGAGTGAGGCATTAAACGCTGCTGAAACGAATGGTTCAACGGAAACCAATATTGCGGCTGCACGTTGCCTGACGTACAAAGTCCACTCCTGTAATGTGAGCGTCACAACGTAACTCAGGGCAGGCAGAGAACCTTGGGCTGGCTTCACCGATGTGATGCCTCGAGCCGGTAAGTGATATCGTTTTAAAAAATGCACCATGAAGAACGATCACACAGCAAGGTTCTATGAGTGTCAACCACACCCGTTGATGGCTTAAACATGTAGGGCCTCATTACGACCCTGGCGGAGTGGGTTTACGCCAGCGGTATTCGCGGCGGACCCGTCCGCCCTACTACGAGTTCCCGTAGCGCCATGGAGCGTTTTCCGCCTGGTTTTTCCGGGCGGAGAAATCCATGGCGCTACGGGACCTTGTTGTTAATTACGCCACCGTATTTTACGGTGGCGTAATTAACGCCTTCCCCACTCCCATTATACCCTATGGGGCAAAAATGGGAATGGGGAAGGGTAAAATGGGGAATGGGGATTTACCGCCCCGCCAAGGTCGGAATGGGGCGGAAAATCCGCCAACCCCCATGGCGCTATCGGCAGCTTTCCGCCGTGCTGCATGGTGCATTTTGCACCACGATTTCCGCCAGGGTCGTAATGAGGGCCGTAGTGTGTCGATTTCATCAGCTTGAAAGTTAAGGACAGCTCTCCTTTAACTAGATACATACATTTCTTGCGCTCTGTCACTTTCTCCACACCCGCAAGCTATACTTCTAAAATGCTTCTTGTGATTAAAACGTACACCGTTTCCATAAAATTGCTGGAGAAAATAACATGCGGCCACTATAATATTAAAGCAGAGGTGTGTCTCGACGCAGCGCCAGGCAGTGGGTCAAGCCGGCACCACAGAGAATCGCACGTTCTCACCTCGCTGTGGATGCTCAATGGCCCCTAGGGCAGCAGGGCGGTGGGGCTGTCTGCAAGGCAGAATCCTCGTCGCCAACTGTAGTGTGCAGAGATGAGGTGGATGCTGGGAGATCATGCGGAAGCGATGTATTGGACAAGTAAAACTATAATTTATAGGTATAGGGAATGACTGCGAGCCCCACCGGACTCTAGCCCTGCTCCTTGCCAACCACCCATCCGGTCTCGCACTCCACACATCGCCACCTTCCATAGCACGCCATCCCTCACGCAGTGAGTGCCAGCGGACAGCTGGGTCTACTACAACAAGCTCACCATCAACCATACCATGCAACAACCACAGAAATACAAACTATATTCATAACCCTCATAGTGTACATCTACATCTACATCCACATAACTAACATTCTGACTCCACCACAAGACTACCAAGCAACCACTTACCCAGGACTGCCACTCCCAGGTCTCACAGCTGCCACCTGTGAGCACATACCACACACAATGCCACATTCAATCACCATCCCAGCGTACTCACCTTTCACCCTGCCTGCCACTCAGGGGCTCGGGCCTGCCAGGCCCAAGGTGCCATGATCCACACAAGAGTCTTTCCCAGGACTGCCTGGCAGAAGTAGTTGCGCTACCTGCTGGAGCGGGATGCCGCAGCTCATGACGTGTGGAGGAACAGATGGGCATCCACCGCTTGGCAAGCCAGTGATGGAACACTGGGAGTCAGGATAGCAGTGTGTTCCGTTCTGAGGGATGGAAGTCGATGAGAGAAGACGGCGGAGTGACACTGCAGGACCGCAGAGGGATGGCCCTAGTATTTTCCTTTGACAGCGCCAAGATGAGTCCTGAATGCGTGGAACTCCATAGAGCCTATGGGAGGACTCGGGTTCACATTTTCAGGGAGGTTTTTCATTTTTATGCCAAATCCCCTCTACCTGTGAGACACCCAGCACTTGTTGCTGGACTTCTGGACCTTTTTCTTGTTCTCCTGAATGAGGCGAGCCCTTTTCCCCTCATTCATTCTTTCTTCTCTGACAATAGGAAACCTGTTCATTTTGCTTTCTTTGTTTTATGGAATCTTGCTTTCCTCCATGCTTTTTAAAGGTATCTGTGTTTCACTTTTGCAGCACACAACACCTTTTGTGCAGTGGTGCTGGGAGCCTTTTGGGCTCTCCTTTTTATATTATTTTATTTTCCTTGAGAACTACTGTTCTCAACAGCAGGAGAGATACTTTTCATCCTTCTTAGCTTTTCCTTTTGTGAGATAAGCACACACCACCCTATGTGGAGTGCTGAGGGGTTACCTTATATCCATTTTCTCATTGCTCCTGTAGCATTTCTGTTACAGTGACAAGCGTACAGTTATGGCTGGTGGCAGTGGACATGTTCTACTGACTTCTGTGCAATTTGTACTCACAAGCCATCTCCACAGCGGTGTGGATATGCACAGAAGGGTCACCATTGACCGAAAATGGTGGCTTCTTTCTTTTATCACCATTTCTTGTGTACTTGTCCGTTCTTTTATTTAGAATTAGTTTTTGTTGGCCTTTCTTAAACAACTCTGTGCTGTAAAATATGAACTCCCACCCCTAAAAACCCCTCCCTCTCCCCTCGCCCAGGTCAGAGTTCTTCTTTCTTGTATCTTCGTCCGGGCCTTATCCGCCCCCAGTCCCTTTCTTGTCTCATCGAGTCTGTTAGTTGCCCCTGATCTGTATGTGCCTCGATTCCTCCCCATTCCGGTCCATGCCAAAGGCCCTGCCCTCCTTTTCCCTTTCTCGTTTTGCAAATCTTTCCACCTTCTTTTCGCCGCAGCCACCTGTATGCAAGACCCAGAGGGTCATTTTCCGTGGGCACCATGCTCTCCTGGAGTCCATCCATAGAACTAAGTCCCAGTCCATAAGATATTTCTGGTGTTCTCCCCTTATTGCATATGTCACTTTGTCCAGGGCAGCCATGGTCCATATTTTCCCTAGCCATTTGTGTTCCGTGGGTGTCCTCTTAGCTGTGCTTGTCATTTCTTAATCCCTCCTCTACCATTCAGTGTGGGGGAGGTCCTGGTTTGAGTCCTTTGTGAAGCCCACCGAGGCTCCAGTGTATCTGTGAGGACAGAAAACAGGGGAGGATCCCGAAACTCTGCTATCCTTTGTCTTCTGGTGTGCCAGAGATAATCCAGTTCCCACTGGGGGGCTGACTGTCCTGACTGGAGTGCCTCAAAACCCCTTTCTGTAAACTGCAGGGAGAGTTTGCAGAGGATGAGGGTTGATAAAAGTCGAGGATCCTGAGCAGAAGACTAGTTGACCACTGGAACAAAAGATCTGAAGAATAATATGATCAGAAACGCCTGCAGCCAATTCCAGTATCTGTGAAGAGACGCCTGCTGGCCTGACCGTGTTTTCTAACTGACAGGGACACTCCGAAGAGGACGACTCCTTTCCTTTGGCTGGTGGGATCAATCATCCATAAGACAACCTGCAAGAAGAGCCATCCCACAGCATACTGCAAGCTTCCGGGGCTGCAAACCACCAATAGGAACTCTGACTATATTACAGTGCATCATTTTCCCGTGAACAAATACTCCCAGAACTTTGGTTGGTTTCTGTTGGACCTCCAGTGACCAGATCCCAATGCTGGAGAATGTTGGCATTCTCCAGCATTAGGATCAACTCTGAGATGCTCAGCAGTGGGTGGCTGTCAGTAATTATATCTTGGTTCAGACCCCTTAGATCTACACAGAGCTGTATTGTGTGGTGTTGGGTTTCTTGATAAGGACTGCGAGGCTCAGCCATTCTGAAGCCTCTGTTGGTCCAATTGTTCTCTTATCTTGCAGTTTCTGAAGATCTTTGAGGGCTTGTCTAGCCGTAGGACATAGAGGTCAGACCTTGTGTTTCGTCAGGAATGTTCCTGGATGTAACGCGGTATACTCTCGTGTCGAAAAGATCTTAGTGTTGGTCTACTATTCTCTTCCAGTCCGAACCTTCGACACAGAGCACTTGCTCTCTGCAGATTGAGTATAGCATGGCATACCCTTGGGAGGGTAGCTCAGAGGCAAAGCACTTGTCTTTGAAAACCAATCCAGCTCTAAGAGGCTGGACTCCAGCATGAAGCATGTGGTCGTTCGCAAGAAGGGGTCAGACAAATTAAGGACATTTTTAACTATTTTTACTGAACTTAAGTAAACAATCTCTAACTTTCCCTGTTGCTAAAGGGATTACCCTACCTATCTAAATAAGCTAAAGGTGCTCGTCTGTCATCAGGATGTCCCAAAGTAAAAGTGTCCTCAGTCCAAACATAACTCTACCACTAGTATAACCAACTTAAATCACAGAAAAGAAAAGGTCTTTCTTCTCTTGGCCTTCTCATAGTTTCTGATAGTCTGTATGGCAATGTCTATCTCTCTTGTATTTGAGTTTAATACAATCTTCTTTGGCAAGCTCTGGATATATCCTCCATGAGCGTCTGAACACTTTTGTAAAACACTTCTGGGTTTTGTGCCTTCTTTAAGGGTATTCTTTTTACAGCTTGTTTGAGCTAGTCTCTCACACTCTTTTTTTACCATAAGACTCTTTTACAGTCTCTCATTTCCTCTTTAGATACTTTGCATCCACTATTGAACTCTGCCTCGCCAAAGCGCGATCACATCAGGGGGCTTCCCCTGCATACCATGCACTCTCCTCCTTATTACTTCCTCCACTCATCTCAGTTAAATACAAGTTTTGTCTTAAAGAGACATTCTCTTTTCCTTTATCCGATGGATTTAGTTCAGCATTGCCTGCAGCCAGATATATAGATGTTATTCTTCGTCCCATCAGGCAGTCCCATTTAAGCCGATATGTTGGGCAATCTACAGAGTTCCTCAGAGGAACAGGAGTTCTTGTCCCCTAAGGGGAGTCACTCCTAGTGAGGTCCCACTTTTCCGGACGCCTAGGGAAGGTTTTATGGAGTGGGCGCACCTCCCTATCCTCAAAGGGGGTGGATCCCCCTTTGGAAGAAGGGACAAATACCCTTGATTCATCACATACCCTTCCCCTTACGGTGGTGGCTTTCCCATCTCCGTTTTGAACAGACGATATTCTGATTAGTCTGGAAGTGGTTGTTTTCTTGCCCGGATTCTGGACAATGTGTTTGGGAGATTGCTTTCCTAAAAGACAGTCTTTCCCCACTTCTAGATGGTAGTATCTGGGAGGTTGATCCAGCTTTCCCAGGATTATATTGAAGAATAGCTTCCCCAGTTTTCTGGCTCGAAGAAGGTTTTTAGAGTTCTGAAAAACTCTGAAAGTCGGTACCAATGATAACTTCTTCTGGTAGACCTGGTACAATGGCAGTTCATATATTTACAGGTTGATTCCTGACTCTTAACAGCAGAGGGACTTTGAGATAGGTTTCCACATGCCCATGAACATAGGTCATTTTGACGGTTTGGTCATCTTGGAGATTTTCAGGGTATATCAGATCTGCTCTTACGGCTGTTTGTCTACTGCCTGAGCCAATAAGAGCTTTAGCCCATAGCCCACTAGCCTGCACCATCTCATGCGTTTGAAAGGGTTGAGAGGTTAAATAGTTCATTTCAGCCTTCTCAGCATCACCTTCTACCTCCCTGTCTTCCTGGTCCCACTGCTCTGCCGCTAACCAGCCTACTTCCATGGATTCTTCCGTATTGGTTTTAGGGCAGAACTTTGTGAGATGTCCTTTTTCTCCACAAGGGAAACAAATGGGGGGGAGTCAGAAAGGGTAGTTTCATTTGGCCTTCTCTAGTGGCCTGTCTAGATCACCCACTTATCTAAATGAGCTGAGGGTGCTCATCTGTTGTCAGAATGTCCCAAAGTAAAAATGTCCTCGGGGCAAACCTAACTCTACCACTAGTTTAACCAACTTAAATCGCAGCCAAGAAAAGGTCTTCCTTCTCTGATATACTCTGTAATGTCTCTTCTTACTTGTATTTGAGCTGAATACAATCTTCTTTGGTAAGCTGTGGATATATCCTCCATGAGCTTCTGTAACTCTTGTAAAACACTTCTGGTTTTCATACCCTCTTTAAGGGTATGCTGTTTACAACTTGTTTTGAGATAGTCGCTCACACTCTTGTCTTCACTTATGGCTCTTTTACAGTCTCTCAATCCTTCCTTAGATACTTTGCATGGGACTGGATCCCCCTTTAGACTCTTCCACTCCTGACTCTCTCCGTTATTCTCTTTCTTAATTCACCCAGTCTCTTGATAATCACTCTTTAGGGATATGCCGTCCCTCCATTCACCCTTGGATACTTGGCCTGAGATTTGAACCCCTTTTTGATGGTCCCGCTACTGGGTTCTCTCTATTATGCTCTTTCTTGAGTTATCTTACTCCTTTTGATAGTCTTATATCAAATTTCTTAGAAGCCGCACTTAGGCTCTGTTTTGCCCACTCTTTCTCTCTTTTTCATAAGAAGATTTTCGTTCTTCCCTGGGTAATTGTTTCCAATCTCTCTTTATTCTTCTCAAAGGGTTATTTGCTACTTGCTTTAGGAGCCTTTCACATTGATAATCAAGCAACTTTATTCCATATATCTCGTCTTTATAATTGGGACGAGCTTTACACTTCATCTGCATAGGGGAACGTTGCAAGGCTCAGCACATGCTCAGGTATTCTTCTCCATTGTCGGCTTTCCCGTTCTGTGCTTTCTGCGATGTCTCGTTCTCAGCTTCCCCTGAGGCTGTAGCGGTCAATAGACATGTGCGATAGGAAGCTTCTCGTGCTCCCAGCTGTATTGTTTTCAGCTTTGTTTTGTGCACGTCTCACCCACCACGTGACGTTCGTGGGTCCCGCCACCAGCAGCTCCTGGATACTCCTTTCTTCTTGGGCAGCGGTTTCTCTGTTGCCATTCTCGCCGTCCTCCCGGCATCTCAATCTGGAGTTCCTTGGCAAATCAAAAGTTACCGACCCCATGGCTGTACTTGGCTCCACCTCTCCAAGGCGCGATCACAACTGGGAGCTTCACCTGCGTACCATATCCTCTCCCCCTCCTTTCTCCACTCGTCTTAGCTAAATACACATTTTGTCTGAAAGAGACATTCTCTTTTCCTTTTTCTGATGCATTTAGTTCAGCATTGCCTGCAGCCAAATATAAAGATGTTACATTCTTCTTCCCATCAGACAGTCCCATATATGGCGATATGTTGGGCAATCTAGGGAGTTCCTCAGGGGGAGTCACTCCCAGTGAGGCCCCACTGGCCCAGACCCCTATGGAGGGTTTTACGGAGCAGGCTCACCTCTCCAGCATCGAAGGGCGTGGCTCACCCTTGGGGAGAAGGGACAAATACCCAGGATTCGCCATAAGCATGATACAAAAACCCGATTTCATTTTGTTTCTGTCATGCCAGCCTGGGACTGCTGGTCCATGCTCAGCAAAGTACACCTTGGTGTTGGCTTTGTGACCTTTCAACTCTAGTAGGCTGGTTTTGTACCATAACCTGTTAACTATGTGACCCTCAAATGATTTGTGGTTGGCTTACACCTTATTTACTTGTAGATTCTGATACTGATATAGTTTCTACCCACCATTTTCTTGTAGGTTCTTACTGGTATGTATGTCTGTGAGATCCAATCCAGAATCCACCTTCAGATATACTGGATTTTTGTCTATGCAGACCGAACAGTGGGGCTTTCATTTTCTTTGAGGCCAGAACTCCAAGAAAGTACAGTGTTCTCATTTTTGCCTGAGTCTGCTCCAAAACCCGGTTCATTTTCCACTGTAGCCCCGTGTCATTTGCCCTTTTGTATCCATACTTTGGTGAAATGGCTGTGCGGCCATCAGCTGCATATTGTTTACTGGGCACATTTCATCATTTGCAAGATATTATTTCCCACTGAAATTCCATCACATTACAGTATCACAAATATTATGCTCGGGTTACACATTTTGATAACCCTGCTGCCCCCAATGTTACCCATCCCTCAACGAACCAAACAAACCAAACTATGAACCCACGGCTCATAGTCCAAAGGAGTTCTTCTAGGGTGTCTCACCTCTACCGCCTCCAGTCCTGCACTTTCAATCTCCTGCACTCCCCTGTCATCTCCCCCCATCCTACCACCCCTCCATTTCACCGTCCCCAACCAGGTGTTCATGGAGGTTTATCATCTGGTGACCTAAACAGTGCATGCATTAGGGCGTTCCAGGCTACCACATTCTCTGAACTCTCTCTCCTTCCGATCTGCATAGCTTCATACCACACTGCAGCTTCGGCCACAGATCAGCGTTGCAAATATTCACACCACCTTTCTATGCATGGACCTCTCTACGATTTCCATGCTATGGTGATCCTTTGTTTTGCTAACACCCAGGCCAGGTCCATCAATCTATTTTCTGGTTTGGCATCCTTAGGACGTGTAAACACCCTAAGCAGACAAGCCTCCCGTGACCAGTTCTATCTTTCGCCAGAACCCGAATCAACCGGCATGTACAAAACATGTGCATCATGTCTGCCCTGCTCTCGCAACACCTTGGGTACACCCTCACCGTTGAGCCCATAAATTGTGAGATAAAGTGTAGAGTCATGAAGGCCCTATGAAGCACATAGAACTGGGTCAGCTTCAGCCTAGCATTCCCTGCAACCTTTTTTCAGCTACAATAACGCCCTAGACCATTCAGTTTCTGTGAGCTTTCTACCTATATCCAACTCCCATTTACGCTTCCCTTTGATGTTATTCTTTGATAATGTGGCTAGAAGCCCCTGGTACAGTCTGGACACTCCATGTCCACCCTCCGAAAAGTCATACAGCAGTCCAAGTATGCTGTCCTCCTCCAGAAGACTTGGAAAACCCTGCCATCTCCTCCGTGTTTCATGTACTATTTTGAAATATGTCAAAAACTGTCCCTTCTGCACTCCAAACTCTTCTTCTAAATCCCGAAACTCCATCAGCAGATCTCCAACCGTCACTAGCGCTTTATCTTCCCATTGTGACCTGATCAACACTAGATCATCAGTGTCTCCACCATAAAGTGGTGCCAGGGGTATGTGAGGTGAGTAGGGTTCTCCCAACTTCAATAGCACCTTAGTCCTGACCCAAATCTTTCTACCCAATTGAAGGAGGCATGCTCGGTTCCTGATTCTGTCCTTTCACAACCACAACACCTCCCTCATTAAGTAGGGTGCTGCGCCCGCTCTCAGAAGTGTATGCTCCACTGTTTCTATATCCGCCAACCACCATCCTACGTGTTTTAGCTGTCCTGCTAAATAACATAGCTCTAAGTGCAGGAGCAGGGCTCCTCCATCTTCGTAGTCCCAGCATAATGTGTCCAGGGCCACCCTACGCCTACCAAATCCCTATTACTGTGCCCAACTCCTTGAAGAAAGGTTTCAGTATGAGATGTGGACCATTCAGGAAATGATACAATAGACGGGTAGGGCCACCATTTTCAGCAGTGCTATCCTGCCCATCACAAAGAGGGGTAACTTCTCCCAGAACCTGATAGAGCTCACTAACCCAGTTTTGGCCCGCAGCGTGTTTTCCTGATGAGCCATCGCCATGTCATGGTAGATATTAACCCCTAGGTATCTGAATGTCTGTGTTCTCCACTGCAGCCCCAGGTTTGGAAGCCACGATTCCTCCACCCCGTCCCATCCCGCTAACGGAAAAATGCAGAATTTCGTCCTGATGGTCGATATTCCTGACAGTGTTGCGAAGTTATCTAACACGTCCAGGTAAGATGCAAGGTTATCTTCCGGGCTACGCACAAATAGCAGCATGCCATCTGCGTATAGTGAGACCACGTGGTGTATCCCGTCCACCAGGCGCCCTGTGTCCCTAAACTCCCTTTGCAGAAACACTGCAAGTGTCTCTAGGGTCAAGACATACAGCATGGGGGACAGTGGGCATCCCTGTTTTGTGCCTCTTTGTATTGAGAACTGCCCTGATATATAATTGCCTCTCTGCACCTCTCCTACCCTGAAACTTTGCAAGGTGGCCTGCAATCACTCCTATCTAACTGAATCGAATGCTTTAACTGCATCCAATGTCACCCCTGTGCATCCCTCCAACCACCTCTGCGTCCAATCTATTATTGTGTGTAGCCTTCTCAGATTCTCGGACATCGCCCTCCCCGGAACATATCCTGCTTGGTCCGGGTGGATCAGTGCCCCTATTACTCTCTTCAATCTCTCTGTCAGGTCCGTCGTGAGGATCTTACAGTCCTATTAATCAGGGATATTGGGCGATACGATTTGCAGTACTGCTTCGCCTTCCCTGGCTTCAAGATTGGGATAATAATGTATTTTATTTTTTTATATTTTTTTATTATTAAGCTATGTCGTTTACAGGTAAACGTTTAGCAAGGTCCAAAGCCAATCCGCTGGAGGTAGTCATGATATCAAGCCGTTTATCCAAGTTCCATTGATTACAACTGAAAGAACCAGAATTGCCACGTTAGGGTTAAGGCTCTAGAGCTTTCTTTTCCAGCTCTTTTTTTCCAAAATAGTCTCATAAATGGCAACCATAGCTACAGTTACTGAGATTTTATTCCCAGCCAACATATATGACCACCAAATGTCCGAAGTAACTGTTCGGAATTCGCCCGTAAAGCGATAAAGAAAGCAGGACGTTTGCTCTGAGAAGAAGGTTCAAGACATGAAGAGGTGTTTAAGAGATCCCGTACTGTCGTTGCTTAGACAGAATCTGCAGAGTAGGGGATTCCGTCAGGTAGGATCTCGTGTTGGATAGATTAGAAGAATAGATTCTTCTTATCTACAGGGTAGTTGTCTTGCCTCATACGCCTCCTCGAAGGTCTACAACAGTCTCTGGCTAACTCGTCAACGAATAACTTATAAAACTCAGCCGGAAGGCCATCACCCCCTCAGTGTCTTGCCCGTAGGCAATGCACAGATCACCGCTTGCAGCTTCTCTATTTATTAAATGGTGCTCCCAGTGCTTCCACCTGTTCCCCACTCAGAGTGGGTAAGCCAATCTCTGACAGTGTTTCTACAATCTCTTGTACTTTCTCCCCCCCCCATTCTTCATAAAAGTCTTGATAGAATCTCTGGAAGACTTAATTAATTGCTCTCTGGGACCTCCAATAATTCCACACACTCATCCTCTATCTCAGTGATCCTATGCTGACCATCGGTTCCACAGTACAGCCATGCTAACAGTCTGCCAGGTTTATCCCCTTGCCCATGTAGCTTCTCTGAGTATCTTGCAAATCTGTATCTACCCAATCTTTCCCAATGCTCCAGACATTTCTGTTGAAGCTAGTGAATTCCCTTTCCTCCTTCCCCTCCTTTGAACAGGTTCTCTCTTTCTGTTTAATTCCCTCCTTCACTTTCCCTAATTGCCGCTCTAGATCCTTCTGGATGCCACCAGATTTTGCCAGGGCAACCCCCCATATCACTACCTTAAAGGTATTCCATAGGGTCTCTCCACTGCTGACACTCCCTTCCTTTGATGCTGAAATATTCCTCTATGTGTTGTGCCATTGCATCCCAGAAAGGCCCATCCTGCAAGGCATCTGCTTTCAATCTCCACGTGGGTACCGAGGCGAGCTTGTCACTTATCACCCATTCTATAGTCAGGAGGGAAAGGTCTGAAAGAGTCCTACTCTCGTGGAAGGCACCCACAAACTCCCCAAGCTGATCTATTCCTGTAAAGAAATATTCAATACGTGTGTAAACTCCATGTACACTCCGGTAAAATTCAAATTCCCTCGTATCTCCCATCAGCCACCTCCAGATGTCTCGCACCTTCAACTCCTCTAATAGGGTCTTCAAGACTTTCGCTGATGGGGACGGTGTCCTGTGTTTGTTATCTGATCGGTGTAATGTTGAGGAAGACCTCCTTTCTGTCTAAGAACCTGTGTACTAATACCATCCTCTCCTCGTTATCTGTGCACATTTCTACCTACCAGAAGGGCACTGTTGGGGCTATCCAGATAAGCACCCCTCTTGCATAAGTAGAAAAGGCAGACCCAAAACCCTTCCGACCCCATTTTCACAAGACTTAGGCCTTTTTCTCGGTTGTAAGATGCGTCTTTTGTAATAGGGCTATATTGATTCCTTTGCAATGTAAATAGGACGCCACCCTGACTCGTTTGACATAGTTATTCAGTCCCCTGACATTCCAGGAGGACATTTTCAGTACTTCTGCCATGCGGTCCTTCCCTTTTTCACCCTCCCCCTCGTTTCCCCTTTTCGGGCACCCAGAGTCCCTCTATTCATCCTCCTCCAACCTCCCTTTGTACCCCCAACTTCTGTTGCTATACAGAACTACGCTGTATTGTAACAAAAACAAACTGCATTGAACTTGAACAAACCACCCAGCAGTACCCATCTGTAAAGGTGTACCCGCCATTTATTTCACACCCTCTTGGAACTTAGTGCCCAGATACCACCCGATACCTACAATTTCCTCCAAGTGAAGGAAAAGAACCCCCCAAGAACTGAACGTTCGGGCCAACCTCTTAAAACTGCTGGATCCCAAAGTATTAGACCTAGAAAAGTACAAATCCAGCTGAGCATGCTGCTCCCCTGAGCTCCTTAACCATAGCACCTCCTGGTGTTTGTGCATCCATAGCCTCTTGTGCAGGTGACGTTTCTTCCCCATACACAGTGTCAAGTGTTTTATTTCTTCTCCGCCATAGGTTTCATCTGATTAGCATCCATCCAGGTGTTCACCTCCTCTGGAGTATTGAAAAACAGGGCCTTCCCTTTCAGTATTACTTTCAGCTTTGCTGGATATAGGAACATATATTTTACACCCTGCTGTCGCAGTCTCTCTTTTGTCGGGACAAATTGGCCTCTCCTTCTCTGGACCTACAAGTTGTAGTCTGGGTAAATTGCCAATGCGGCAGATCCTCTGCGAATTTCTCCACCTTCCCTGGAGAAGGCCAGGATCCTCTCCTTGTCTTTGAAGTTTAGGATCTTAGCAATGATCAGCCGGGCTGGTGCTCTGGGAGGAGGCCTTCTCAGTAAATGGGCTCTCTCCACCGTAAACCCCTGTGACAGTGTCCCTGGACCAATCTCCTGGAGCAACATGTTCTCTACATATGTGGTGGGGCCCCTGCTTTCTTCACCTTCCGGCAGCCCCAGGATCCGAATGTTGCTCCTCCTCGCTCTCCCTCTGCATCCTCCACCCAATCTTGCAGCATCCGCCCCTTTGTTGTTAGGTCCCGGACCTTCTCCTGCAGCTCCTTTGTGGTGGCTGACTTCTACTCCACTCTCTCCTCCGTCTCGCCCACTCTGCCTGCCAGGTTGCGCATATCTTGCTGTAGGAGGCCAACATCACATTTGATTTCATTGATGCAGGACTCCATTGATGCCCGGCAGGGCCGCAATTGCCTCCAGTCTTCTGGTGTCTGTTCCTCTTGCCGGCTGCCCCTGGCCTCCTGCTGCCAGCTGCACCTCGGCATAGTTAGGATCTTGCTTTTGCTCCCCTTTTTTGCCAACGCATCCATCTTCGTCTGCCTCGGCTTGACTGTGGTTTTCTTCTTTCCTCCCTCTGGCATATGTCCTTGGTGTGCTCCCCACACCCTCACCTGATGCAATGGTCCTCACCCTGACACTCACTCCGGCCCATGCAGATGTATTGTTGGCACAGTCCTTGTCGTGCCGATCCAACCTACACCACCACCACCAAATGCAGCCCTTAGTTCCAAGCAGGCCTGGGGGGTTCTGGGTCTTAGCTCCTGCCGCTGGCCCATGCCTCCTTGTGCCTCTGCTTCTGCCCGGACCATGGTACATGTGCCCCCAGTCCGATGCCTGGCTCGCTATTTGCTAGTTGCTCAGCAGAAACCGCCAACATGATCCCTGCACTGACTGCCTTCAGTCTGTATCCCTCAGGGTCTGTGCAGATTAGGAGTGGGCTCCCCTCTCAGCAATGGGGGGCTCAGTGGCTGTCCTGCCATCAGAGAGAGCAATGGGAGATGGCCACCCTTAGATCACTTCACTCGATTCGACTCCCACTCTCCGGGCTGCTCACAGTGAAATGCATCATTACACGACCATCAGTGCGCTCTGTGTGTCGCGCACTCAGTGCTGCCTCAACAACCTCCCCAGCTTGCCGTCCACCCGGTGATTAAGCAGCCCTCTGTCATCTGCAGACCACTGTGCACCACTCACCTGCAGTTCTTCCAGGCTCCGATCACGGTGGCCGTGTGTCGACGAACCCTCTGGCTCTATATCAGAGGTACAGGGCAGCCTCAGGCTTTTGGGCTCACTTCTGCTCCTCCTGTCTGGTGTATCACACTGTACCTCACTGGTGTTTCCAGGTCGTGCCTATCATCCCTTCCTGACTCTCCTGCGGCCCTATCCGATGGCTGCACGGTCAGAGAGCCTGCCTCGCTCCTCCATAACAGAGCGGTCCTCGGCAGGGGCAATTAATAATCTGCACAGAAAGTGCATTAGTGCAGGATCACTGGAGGAGCTCAGAGAGAACACGTCCTGTTCACATCACAGCTGGCCACGCCCCCCTGCTGCATCCTTGGCATGATTGGGTCTATTAGGTTAAAGCCTCTTTACTTTCTTTACTTGCGGCCCTTCTTGAAAGCTCTGCCACGCCTTGTGCATGCCTTGGGGATATCACCTGGACATGGCTCGAATCTCTGTTGTTGTGTAAGATGGTCTTTCTGCCTTAACAATTTCTCTTCGAATGATCTGGATATCTGCAGTGCCTTTTGTAAGGTGACTTTTTCTCCTCAAATACATTTTTCTTGAGTCTTTTTGTTGAACACATGCTTTAGGAGAATGCCCATTATCACACCCTCCCAACTGTCGCTAAAGTTGCAGTATTAACAACATCTCTCTGGGGTTAATTACAATAATGTAATCGTTGATGGACTCATTGGGTGCTTGAGCCCTCGAGTAAAACTTGTTATTGTGTGGAATTGTTTTTTCTTTATTGTCATATCTGTGTTCCCGGGCTGGCGTCAACTATTACCTCTGTGTCCCTCTTGGCATCG
This sequence comes from Ambystoma mexicanum, assembly GCF_040938575.1. Taxonomy (NCBI): domain Eukaryota; kingdom Metazoa; phylum Chordata; class Amphibia; order Caudata; family Ambystomatidae; genus Ambystoma; species Ambystoma mexicanum. The sequence goes on from NC_090936.1 coordinate 877,351,130, forward strand.
AAGTAGGCCATGTCTTGTGCTTTCGCGATGAAATTGCGTATTGCTTCAAATGCTTTTGGCGGTCGTCAGACCAGACGTACGGTTAATCCTTTCGCGTTAGTAGGCGTAGTGGGTTGCTGACCAGGGCGTAGTCCTTTAAGTACCTCGAGCAGTAGCTGGCCAAACCGAGAAATGATCATAGTTCCGTTGTGGTTGTGGGGGGCGAGGCCGAGATGAGGACAGCTACCTTGTCTGGGTCCGGCCACATGCCTTTGTTGGAGAAGATGTGTCTGAAGAAGCGTAAGGAGCCTTTTCCGAATTTGCATTTGGCTTTGTTGAGTGTAAGTCCAGCTGCTTCTAGCGCTGCACACACCCGGTGTAGGGCAGTATCGTGTTCCTCCTTGGTTTTTCAGAAGACTAGCACGTCATCCAAGTAATTTAAGCAATTGGGCACGTATCTGATCACTCGATGGATTTCCTCTTGAAAAATCTCTGCGGCAGATGAAATGCCGAAACTGAGTCTCTTATACCAGATGGGTTACAAAAGTTGTTATATACCTTGATTCAGGGGCTATCTCGATTTGATGGTACACTTTTGTTAGGTCCAGCTTGGAGAAGACTTGTGATCTGTGGAGAAGTTGGATCATGTCTGTGATCCTGAGCACTTGATGCCTTTCCCTCTCAATTGCCACGTTTGCTCTTCTCATGTCTACGCACAGGCGTATTGACCCGTCGGGGGATTTTTTTGGGACCGGGACTATGGGTGATACCCAAGGTGTTGGTCCAGAGACGGGTTCGATGACATTGAGCTGGATGAGCTTGTCTAGCTCTTCTTCTACTTCTTGTTGTATGTTGATGGGGATGCCGCGGTAGTGCTGGGCAACCGGAGGGATATCTGGGTTGATGCGGAGTTGTACCTTCCTATTTTTCAGCTTCCCTAGGCCTTTGAAGAGATTTGGAAAAGCTTGTTCTATGGCGTCGAGCTGTGCAAAGTAAGTTGGTACAGTGTGTGGACAAGTCCCATCTCTACCGCTGTCTTGAAGTTTAGGATGCAACCGCTGTTGGCTTTGGTCTTCAAAATGTGTAGCGGGATCTTTGCGGCGTGAGATTTGTGTACACACCATGCTGAGATTGTGCCTTTACAGGGTAGCAGGTGTAACACTCCCCTGGTTCCCACGGGGGCGCTGGTCTAGTCTGGATTGCTGTGGCCTCTTCTAGCGTGATGCGCAGGACCCGGAACACCGATTGGACAGGACCTCCAAATCGTGCTTGCCTGGCCCGTAGGAATATCCTTCTGCAGATGAGAAAGGGGATTAACAGTCTGCAGAATAGTGTGCTAGCTCCCCTCTTTCCCCCTTCCCCCTTCGTTCCTCTCTAACTTCCTCCAAACCCCGGTTTAAGCTCACCTTATGGTTTGGAAGGATGAACTCTCCATCCTGCTTCTGGTGCAGGGGCGCGTGTTCGTCCAGTTACTTCACTGCTTTTCAGAATGGCGCTGGCAAAATCCACTTGACTTTCCTGAGCGATGCGCCGTAAGTATGAAAGTTCAAAGTTCAAGTGAGGCCCCCTTTATGTTGTCTTTCTAACCTGTGATCTGTCCTTTATTTCAGGTGCAGAATGAAGGCGATGCGTCGAGGGGTTAAACTGCCGAGGTGAGTAGTGATGAGGGCGATCCCTCTAAATGTCCTTATCATTCCCCAGAAATGTCTCTTGTCCTTTCCCCATAGGGGCTGGGGTACGGTACCTGCCAACGGGGCGGCGCCGACCCGAAATGTGGAAGAAAAGCCGGTAAGTATTATGGCTGTTAATCAGGCTTTCCTTCTGTGTTCCTTCTGCTCACCTTTTGTTTCTTCCTCTCTCCCCTAGGTGCAGAGATGTGGCGTCCGATGCTGACAGCCGCGATGGAGCCAGGAGATGTCTCGAGGACAGGTGAGTGAAGCGTGGCGCTGCAGCGAGCAGCGCAATGCTTTTAAATGGAAGTCTTTCTTCAGGGATGCTGGCGAGAAGATTCCGGATGCAGGTAAGAAGTTTGAAATAGTCCTTGGTTTTCACCTTTCTCTTCTCTTCCTTCCTTGCAGGTCTTCCAGGTTCGAGGCGGGCATGGCTGGAGTCCAGGAGCAGACACGGTGAGCGTTAAGCTGCAGGAAGCAGAACAACGCGAAGCATGAGCTGCTGTCTGGGCGTGGCTTAAATAGCCTCCAAAGAAGTCCCAGGTATGTATCCTTCCCCAACTAGGTATGTATCCTTCCCTGGCCACGCCCGAGTGAAAAAATAGTCCCTATGAAAAAATAGTCCCTTTCAGGTCTCAGGGAGGCCTGAAGCGTGCAGCATGGTCTGCATCAGGTAAGTGCACAAAACACCTCCCTTTATGAGCCTGGCGCCTATGGCGCCAGGACTGATGTCCAACATGAGCCTGGCGCCAAAGGCGCCAGGACTAAGTCCAAAGAGCCCCTAAAAGGGGCCGCTGGGCTTTTACCCGAGGGCATGATGCACTGCTTCCGGGGGTGCTGGGCCTGGCCTGGTGCTCCGGGGGTAGGCATCATGACAGCAGGGTCTTTGCTCCATAGGGAGAGATGTCTACGGTGGCCTTGCGGATCTTGGGTGGATTGATGAGGGAGTTGTATGCTTGTTCGCTTATTATCTTGACTGTTGCCCCCGTGTCAATGAGGAATTCTAGTGGTGTGTTGTTTACCTGTAGTGTGAGGGTGGGGCTGTGCTGGGTGGCCGTAGTGTTGTTGAGAGCCCACACGTATCCTTTCTTCCTCTGGTCCTCTTCCGATGACTGAGACGCACTGCTGGATGGGGATCGCATCTCAATGTATCTGACAAATCTCCTTCTCTGGGACCTTCTGGAGCCTTCTGATGGTCTCTTGTCATCACATGCGTATGAGCTCCTTCGGGATCTGTCTTCCCTTCTCAGTCCCTCCTGTTCACCTTCTCCCCTGTTGGCTGGTAGGCTGAGAAGTGAACTCCTCCGTCTTTCCTGATATCTCTGTCTGCTGGGTGCAGGTCCTGGCGCGTTCTTGCAGACCGCTCTATAGTGGTCCATTCCGCCGCATGCAGCGCATTGTTGTCCTACTGCGGGGCATTCACCAGTGTTGAGATAGTCGTATCCACATCGATAGCAGGTGACGTCCGCATGTTTTCCGCCTTGTGTGGGGGAGCTATATAATATAGCTTATTAATCATGTCCGTGCTTGCCGTCGGCTGCTGTATGGTGACTTTTCCCAGGCTGCCCAATTGTGATTCTACAGCTGCCTCCATTCTGGCTAATGCGAGTATCTCCTCCAGCGACCTTTGCTTTTGAAGCAGTTGTTTTCTGAAAGGTTGTGATATGCACCCAGCGATTACCTGCGATCTCAGCGCCTCTTCGTTTGAGTATTTGTGGAATTCGGAATATTTTAACTTGATGCGGAGGCGCATCACGAAATTGTCCATCAGTTCCCCCTTTTCTTGCCTCCTGGTATGGAATATGTGACGCTCGTAGTCTATGTTGGTGTGGGGGCAAAGTATTGTGATAGTTTGCCATGAAGTTCCCCGTATGTCACTGTGTCCACATTTAGTAGTTCACCGGCAATGTCTCTGACAGCTGGGCCAACGGCCATGAATAGCGTGTTTTTAAGACTTGCATCATCCGTGAGGCCTATTGCCCCTGCATAAAATTTAAAGTCACGTATCCATATGACCCACCTGGGTCCTAGATTGGATGTGTCTCTCAAATCAAAAGGGCCAGGCATGGGCATGTTCTGTGACAAGCTGCCTGTCCCTGGCGTCTGTTGTGCGTTATCCGGTGCCATACCTGTTGCTGCAGATGAGGACACTCCTGGGCTGGATGGATTGGACATGTTGCCTGTGAGGGATCCTGATATTTCTTCTTTAGGTGTTTTCAAATGCCACTTTCTGGCTTCACTGTGTCTCCCTGACTGGGATTTGTCACATGTGGCCTCTGGGCCCACGTGTCTTCCCCTGCCTTCCCTGTATGTGGCGTGGGGGTAATGGTGCAGCCTTTACCGGCCTGCGCAGAGTGTGCGCGTGTGTTAGGGCCTCCTGGATGCAGCATGAAACCCGTTGTCAGCAGGGCTGCTGCGTGGGGGCGGGGCCGCTTCAAATGGCCTTGAGCGTGCTTCAGCACGCATGCCCCGGGGCTCTGTGGCTGCCTCTCCGTGTGTGCTGGAGTGAGGAGCGCTGACGCACCAAGCCGCTTGACTGCAGTCCTCGGAGTGGCACGAGCCGGTGTCGAGCACCCCTCGTCGCCAGATGTTGGGTTTTGCGCAGGCCCAGAACCGCCTACAGCAATGATCACACGGGAGCTGGGGCTGCACATAACCTGCCTTTATTTAACATGGCAGTAACTGCCGGAACTTCCCTCGCCCCCTCCCAAACCCCGTAATTTCCCTTCCTTCACGGGAAAAACCGAACTCCTCCTTATTGGCTCACCTTTCACCCTCGACAATCTTGGAGAACAGTACGCCTCCTTCACCATTGATAATATTCCAATTAAAGTCTCTAACCATGTTAAGACACTCGGAGTCTACCTTGACTCCGACCTGTCGATGGATAGACAGGTCAATGCCATCGCCGCCTCCTCAGCCTACTACACCAAAGTCATCAACGCAACAAGGCCCTTCCTGGCCCGTCAAAGCAGCCTCACGATTGCCAGGGCCATCATCGGGTCAAGACTGGACTACTGTAATGCCCTTCTCGTCGGGACCTACAACAAAAACATCGCCAAACTTCAGCTAGCCCAGAACAATGCTCTAAGGGCAGCCACCGGCACCGCAAGGAGAGACCACATCTCCGAAATCAGAAGGCAAGTGCATTGGCTCCCTGTTAAAGAAAGAATTGTCTTTAAAACTCTTGCCATTACCCACAAATGCATTCACGAGCTTGCCCCCCCCTACCTGACTAACAGAATCACCAGGCACTCCGCCACAAGACCGCTTAGATCTTTCTACGCCAACACCATTGTCAGGCCTACCTTTCGGAAAGTGCATGCTGGTGGCTCCAGTTTCCCCACCCTTGCAGCCACGCACTGGAACGCCCTGCCACCTCACCTCAGACTCATCGAGTCCCACCTTGCCTTTCGTAAGGCTATCAAAACCAGACTCTTTGTGTGACTTTAACCTGTTTCTGCCTTTATGCCTGCTAACTTGTAACTAAGAGCCTCCGAATGTAATCTTAAATCTGTGTTTCCTCTGTAACAGCGCCTCAATGCCTCATGGGCTGCAAGTGCGCTTAACAAATGCAAATAAATAAATAAGGACCGCAACGGCGCTCCACCCACATAACGATGTGGGCTGGCTAATGCCAGTGCAGGAGACGACCTGACAGTACCAAAGTCACGGAGTATTATGCTCCCACCCGGGACTGTTCTGGCCCAGGAGGGCCTCGGTTACTGAGTTGTGGCCACGCCCCCTCCACTTTCAAGTGAGGAACTGCAGCCCACCAGGACCAAGGGTGCGTGGTGTTGTGCTCCTGCCCCCCACACTGTTCTGGCACATGAGGGCCTCTATTACTGGATTGTGGGCACACCCCCTCCACCTTCAATTGAGGCACTGCAGCCCACCAGGGCCGAAGCCCGCAGGACCACGGCGCGGGATGTTGCGCTCCTGCAGGGATGTTCCACAACAGCAGGGTGCGCGGTACCCTACCACGTTGGAGACATCAATCTGGAGATCTGAGTACTGCCATTGGCACCCAAACGGAACCCCACCAGAGTATCAGCAGGTGAGAGCAAGGAAGACCTAAGAAGGGTCAGATTGAGTCAGGGGAGGCCACAGTGTGGGGACCGTCTGAAAGTTTGATTAAACATCTATACAGGGGCTATATTAAAAAGCCTCATCCCGAGGTGCTGGGGCTTCTTGTTCAGCACGTTATATTTTTTTCCACACCCTGCCTGCCTCTTTGTCTTAATTATGCAGGGTTGCCTGGGACCCAATCGCAGGATCTTGACTGTGAGGTGCAAACTCGCATTGTCATCCTCCCGCCCCCCACGGAGTTGAGTGTGCCATTGATACTGCCACTGCGGAAATGGCTCACAGCCCTTTAGATTTACGGGGGAGGCTGACTTTTTGATCAAAGAAATCCACCAGTTCCTAGGGTGCATCAAGGAAGCTTGGGGGGAGTAGTAAAAATGCCAAGAGACTTCCAAAGTGATGCTAGTGAAGAGCCTCTCAAAAAGAGCAGCACAGGGGACCTGAACAGTGTATGTCATGCTAAAAATCTCACTGCCCAACCTGAAGCGAGAGCACACTTATCACTCCAGATCCTAAATCTTGCCAATAAAGTCACGCGGAGTAACCACCTGTTGTTAAATCTATCGTCAAACTTGCCCAAGACTTTTCTGCCATATACATTTTCCGCTATTCTCCCTGCCCCTACCCATGTGGCTACATTCCAATCAACTCCTAAGCCACCCAGCCATGAGTTTGAACCAATATCGGTGGCAGAGATGGGAGATGCACAAACAGCCCACACTACATTTGAACCTCTCCACCAGACACCAGGGGACGAAATGCCAGCTACGGTCACCTCAAGCACAATGGCCCATGAATCCCTGCGGTTCCCGGCTCCCATTACTGAAGCTTTGTTTCGATTTCCCAGAGACAATTAGCCCCCCGGAAATCACTACAGAAATGGAGCAGGAGATCAAATGGGCGCTGAAAGACAGGCTACTTTCTGGCTGTGTTGGGTGTCAGACTGCATCTCATATGGTCCTTGGGACTGGCTCCCTGCAATGTTCAATCTCTATAAGGGGGTCCAACGAACAAGGCCAACATTCTCCGAACAAAGTTGACTCACTGGCTAAGAAGGCTCGGACTACTCAAGGATCCAATTGTAACTGCAATCAAGTGCTGTCTGAGCTCGCAGACATAAAGAACCTGTTATTGACGTTGATAGAGGCCCAAGGGAGAGGAAGAGGGGGAGCCACAGGAGAACTTTTCAATGGCCCTGCAGTCCATATGGGGTCTAGTAATTTACCAGAGGAGCCACTAGTATTTACCTGAAAGGGCCCTTCAATCGCTGGAGAAAAGGTTGACCACTAAAAACATAACATCCCTAAAATGCGCTGTGCAACTCCTTACTGCGAAGGCAACGCACATCCCCCCATGACACGTGAGCAGCATGAGTGACCTGCTCACCAGTATACCCCTTAGGAAGTAAACAAGCGACTAAATGTGAAAACAACAAATGATACAAGGGAAGAAAGGGCTAAAAACACAATGACAAAGTATCGTCATTGTACTGCCGAAAATAGAGCACCTAGCCCTCCAAACAGGGGCTGCAGGACTAGTGCCAAACTTCCTTGGGGATCGAGGGGGGGCACTGTGTTCCTCTGGGGTACCCAAACTAACCCCCCAACTATTGAGAACCAATGAACGCTCTTTTAAATAAATGTATCCATTGGCTTCGATCTGTAAAGGGCTGTCTCTGTGAATAGGGAAGCAATAGTGTGTTGTCAAAGACTATGGGCCTCATCACGAGTTTGGCGGTAGCGCTTAAAAGTGGCGGTAGCGCTGTTACCGCTGCATTTAAGGGTCTGCTAAATCACGGCTTCGGCTGATTTCACCCCAGCTCTGAGCTGCGGGAAATCCGCCGAGAATTTGCCGATTTTCATGATGAGGCACTATGTAACGAAAGCAGCAGCACTAGTAGCTCTGTTAAGTTGGAATGTTGGGACCAAAGGGTGGCTAATGGTGTCCTGAACAGTATTAAAAGCAACAGCATGACTATAAACAGTTCGATCTTCATCAGCCCCTATCTTTATTCCAGTGGCACCTACAACCCTGGAAATATCCCTTACAACTCTGTTTTATCCGGTGCAAATACACTGCCACTGGGGAAAAGGAAAAAGGTTAATTGAACTGACTTAGGGCATGTGGGCTCTCAAACTACATTGAATTACTGGGTCTATCATAACGGGTTGGATGGGGGGGGCATTGTAAATGTTATCTTTGGTTTTATTTGACGTGATGTTTGGTCACCCAAAAATCAATTGTGTATTGTTATGTTAAGATGTACTTTGATGTGCCTGATGGCTGAATAAAGTTATTTGATGATGATGATGAACTGTATCAGCCTCTGCCTTTCCCAGGGAGATATTTCTTTGATGCCTGTAAATGTTGTTTGGCCTTCCAACACCAGTGAATTAAATAACAGGGACTTAGCTTAGCGTCAAGAAAATGCTGAGTGAGTGCCATATAAAATACTCAATGCTCTACCCTACCAAACCAAGTGTCCTATGTAAGGGACAGCCCTATTTCCTCTTGATACCAGAGGCTGCACTCAAGTTCCTTGAAGGGTGCAGTTAATCTCGATCCTATAGGAGGCGAGGAAAACATTCACGGTGTTTCCCTGAAAGTCTAGCAATGGACTATCCTCATTCCTGTAAGATTGATACTCTGTTTCCAGATGGCATCCATGGGAGCATGCACTGAATGCATCCTCAGAAGTGCTAGACTTCATTACTGTCTTGTGCTATACATGTGCTATACATTGTTCTATACCTGTCTGGTGGGTTTGCCTCAGTTCATTCCCAGTGCACTGTTGTTGCCATCTGTTGTGTATGGAGTGTTCTTCTTGTTGAGTTCAGTATGTCGTATTATCAGATCTAGATCGTGTATCAGGTCGATTAGGGAATGGGTGGGTTGTGAACACAGGTGCATTTTGTTGTGGGTTTGGGGGTGAGATGTGTTTATGGAAAGGTTCCACGTCTATTTGAAGGACCAAGGATGGGTTGTAGATGGGATCTTGTCATTGTTGATGTGATATGTTTCGATTAATGCATATTGGCAGAAAGGGACTTACGAGGCTTCTGGAATAGCACATGACGAGAAATAATCTTTGTTCATTTACCAAAATGTGGGGTTGCTATAGATATTTTGCTTCTTATTCATTCTGTTCAAGTGTGTTTTAACACTCATAAGCAAATCATATCTCATTGAAAATGCATAAGGTAGTTTCAGGCAGATTCCAAATTGTATTGAGATCGGTTGATGTGTTTGAATGGTTATTAATTAATATTAATTAGTATCAGACACATCGTTCATTCCTCTGAATCTCACGCAGATGTGATAGTTTGCTGTCATGAATTTCTCACCTATTCAATATGAGGAAGGACTTCAATATGTATGTACGTTAAAAGAACATATCCCAGATGATCGAATTACAAAATTACAGAGCCCACTTGCCCGCATTTGTAATTTGATCTTTTGTGATTTTAACCGTTTGTCCCCCGCACTGCCTTTAATGTATGTGGGGGACACCCTCGCAGTCCATAATACCGAACTGGGGGAGTGAGGGACACCCCCTGTTCGGTATTATGGGCTTTGATCTAATCTACTATGCCAAATGCACACTAAACGTGCATTCAGCATTTTAGATTCGATCTTTTCGTTAATTTCCCTTCGATACCTCTCACAGCCTATTGGCAGGTTCAAGCAGTCTTCTAGAGTCTCATCTAAATCTGCTTGTAAGGGTCTCAACATTTTTTAAATATATTGTTTGGTCGATTTCCAAATGAGAAATAATTCACAAACTACTTCTCTGTAGATGCTGATGCCTACGGAATATATCAACTCTTTGTTTTCCCTGGCATAGTGTTACTTTTTACTTAGATACATGTCTGACCACGCTACAATTTTGGGTTTCCGAACTGGGAGAAGTGGGAGCGGACCAGATGGTGGTCCTTTAAGAGATAGTATTCTGAGCATGGCTTTCAAACTCTTTATACTCCAAATGGAGAATAAAGAGTTTTTTGCTACCAGTGGACTGCAGGGCTAATCTCTGGGAATCCTTCAAGGTGTACGTAAGGGCTATGTGTAGTTCTCAGTGGTTCTTTGCATGATCAGATTGGACCTAATGAGTTGAAGAGAAGACTTACCTTTGGCAATGTTCTTTCTGATAAGTGCTTCTCCCACAGATTCCTCATCTATGATATCTACCTCCTAGTGCCAGCTGCTCTTCAGACACTTTTCCTCCGCGAGGGGATTCAGCGTGGCTCCATGTCAGCTCTGCCTCAGACCTCTACGCGTCATGCGCCAGACATGACGAAGGGGCCAGAATTACATAGAGGCACAGTGCCCCATGACCTCAGTTCCACCCATTTACCTTAGCACTCTGACGCTGAGGGACCGCAGAACTAAGGTGTGCTAGCTAACCCAAGTGTGAAAGGTAGGGAGTGTGATGAGGAACCTGTAGGAGGAACATACATCAGAAAGAAAATTACTGAAGATAATTTATTTGGCCTCCTTCCTCTCACAGATTCCTCATCTATGATAGCCTTCCATGGCAGTACAATGACCTGGAGGATGGAGGGAGCAAGGACACCACCCAGACCAGAAAACTCTGAAGGGCAGCTCTGCCGAAACAAGCGTCCTAACCAGACATTGAATCCAAGCAGTAATGCTTAGGAAACATATGCAAGGAAGCCCACATAGCTGCTTGGCAAATATCCAGAGCAGGCACGTTGCATTGCAGAGCTGAAGTGGCGGTTAGCCACCTGGCGGAGTGAGCCCTGAAACCTTCAGGGACCTCCTTACTAGCCAGCTCATAGCATTCCGAGATACAGAGAATGATCCACCGAGACAGGGTCTGTTTGGTGACAACGCTGCCAGCTCAGGTACCTGCGTAACCAATGAAAAGTTGGTAATCTGTTCTGTTGTCCCTTGTCTGAGAGACATAGAGCTTGAGGGCCTGCACCGGATCCAGCCAATGGAAATGCTCCTGTACCTTCGAAAGGTGAAGTGGAGGAAAAAAGACAGGCAGATTGATCTTTTGAGAGAGATGGAAATCTGATACCACTTGTTAGGAAAGATTTCTTAATTGTGGGTAATTTTCCTTCCATGTGGCAACCCCTAAACTTTTTGCTTTTTTTTTCCACCAGGATCTAGACTTTGCCAGAGAAGTGCAGCCTTCTGCCGCACTCCTCTGGGCTTTCGCTCCATTCTTACGGGGAAACTGACATGCCCTTAAAACAGTCAGTACCGGGAAACGTTGTTTTCCGTAGTTTCTTTATCATGTTGCAGCTTTTGCGCAACATGGCACAAGAGGGCACTGTAAGCTAAGTTACTGCTCTCTTTGGGTCTCTAGTCTACTACAGGCCCTAGATACTCTCTTAGGATTGTTATCGAACGGTGCAAGTGAATCACGGATGGGACTGGTGGCAGCGACCGTTTCTTTGTGTTTTTGAGCTCCTTTTGGCGTTTAAGCGCGTTTCTCGTGCTTGGCCCAAAATGGTGGCCTGGCTCCCAAAATGGCCAGACCACGAGGCTCTTTGTCCTGTCCGCTGACCGTCTTGCCCCCTTCACCTTCCCCCAGGTCGAGCCGACCCGGGGCCTTCCTTATTTGGGCATGTACTTTCCCGCGAAACACAGATGCTTTCGCAGGCTTCTACAGGCCTTGTGTGTGCCTCTAGGATGTGGGCTGGGATGACTGGTCCCAATACACATCCTGGGTGCCAGAGAGTCTAGGGTGGTGTGAATGCCTGGGACCTCTGTGGTCCGTGATAGGTCCATGTATGGTGTGAGTGTTTTGTGAGCAGATCTCCCATTGGGTCCCCTCCGTTTTGGCGCGAAGGGAACCGTGCATAAGAGAGGGCTGGAAACACCACTACCATGTCGATCTCCTGAGTTCTCACGAACAAAGGAATACAGGAGCCAAGTATCCTGCAACCACGAGGCTGAACCGCAGAATCGCTGGTGACCCGCTGAAGGACGGCGCCTCTGCACTGCTGTCGCTTTGTGAAACCCTTTCTACCTCGGATCGAACGAGAAGGCCTGTACTGGTACTTCGACCCTTGGAATAGTGGGAACAACTATTCTCGGCATCTTCACCATCTCCTGCATGTAAGCCTTCGGAAGTGTCTCTGGGCCATCCAGCAGACTGACCAGCCTACCCACTTGCTCTGTAACCACCGTCAGGTTGTGCTGTATTACGAGTCCTTGTCACTCTCACACGATTCATACACTTGGCATTCCCAGGTCTGAAGTGAGTAGTGTACATTTGGCTGAAATACACACGGCCGCTCCGTTGCCCTGCTGTGGTAACAAACTGTGTGGGTTCACTGCGTTTGGGACATCCTCAACTCAACTTCTGCTGCTGCAGAATCTACACGACGCCGAGACGTCCCCTGTTCGTATCTGAACCTGCCAGCACTGAAACTGACGCGGAGAAGCCTGGGCCTGCTTGCATCAGGGACCGGTGAGTAGCATCGCTAGGAACTGGTCGCCCTCCTGCAGGAGCCCATAGCTTTTCCCCGCTGTGTCTAACAGCACGCCTTTCCGTACTCGCGCTCTGCTTCTGCCCACAGTGGAGGATGCGCTTGAGTCGCAGAGCTCTGTTCATCTTCATTTGTTCACCGAACTAAACTGCCTGATTCCCTCGAAGAGACTCCCCTTTTTTGCCCGTTGGCACCAGCGTGTGCAGGTACTTTTGAGCACAAGGCTCCACTCTTCGTAGGGCTTGGACTTCCTTTTAGTTAGGTGCCTCTGAAGGCGGACTGGGTCTAATTATTATTCGCACTGCCCGTTTTCCTCCCTATCTAGGTGGTCTACATATTTCGTGCGTCTAACTCGTTAGACTCGTTTGTATTTGTATATATATTGTATTGGTTTTGTATGTGTTGGTTTACTTGAGTTTTATTGTGATTTCTCGCTAAGGTCAATGTTACAAAGGCCTTGTAATAAATGTGTATATATTTTTAATATAACACCTGCTTGGAGTAATTTGTAAGTGTCCTTGCTTTGTGTGCTCATTGCGGGCTTTCAGTCACCCTCACCCATCTTGAGACCTAGTCTTGACCGCCGCAATCGCTACCCTGATTGGTCTGGCTTGTCCAGAGGTTACCCTGTTCCAAGAAACTAGGCTGGCCTTCTGAACATCTGCCCCTCCAGGACAGAGTTCAGAAATCCGTCTTAACAAATTGGTGTACAGCGGTGGGATACGACTGAAGTTATCCAGTGTTGCGCGCAAGCGAGGGCATTTCAATTTATTCCTACCAGGACACGTAGTGAATTGTCGTAGTATAACTTTTAAAAGGCCATAGTCCTATCAAACAGTATGGAAACAAATACCTTGTTAACTTTAAATGCTTCTAAATCCGAAACATTGAAAAAGATGTGTGCAGAGAGAGGTGTCTCCTCTCAAGGCACCAAAATGGATATGATCCAAAGAATCGTGGCGTGGCAAGAAGCGCAGCTTGACGCGCTAACTTCTGAGGACAGTGCAGAAGGAGGTGGGGCTGCTCTCACTGGTAGAACCGACGGTTCTGCCGCTGCACTGGTCCACCGCAACCACGAGGAAAGGGAGGATGAGATGTCTAATGTTTCCTCTGCCAGTGTCGATGGGGAGGCCATGCTTGAATTCAAGAAGCAAGAGCTGCTGTTTAGGCAGAAGGAGCTTGATTTCAACATGACCAAACTAAGAATCGAACAGGTCGAAAAACAGAAAGGCCGGAATCACCAGTTGGAACTGGCCAAGCTTCAGCTTGCAAATGGATCCAAGGGTCCTGGACATGGGTCTGGGGCCTCCTCTCATCCACGGTTTCCAAAAGATCTGCTCAATGTGTATGAGGAAAAGAATGACATTATGGACTGGCTGAATACGTTTGAGTATGCATGCGAAGTTCAACAAGTTCACAATGCTGATAAGATTGCCTGGTTACTCAGCAGACTACCCCATTCTGGCTGTAGTGCCATTATGGAAATGTCAAAGGCTGAGCGAGCGGATTTCGCAATGCTAAAGCAAACTCTCATTTTAAAGTTTGGAAAGACTCCTGCCCAATATTTAAAACGATTCCGAGAGTATAAGAAAAAAGAAAGTGTTACTTGGGTATCTTATGTAACCGAATCCTTAAAAGACTTGACTGGCTGGGTCGAAGGTTATAAGGTTTCTACCTTTGAAGGCATGATAAGTCTTGTCATGCTGGAACATATTTTTGCATCTTCTTCCCCGGAGCTTAAGCAGCATTTGGCCGATTCAAAGGAGATAGACCCTAAGAAGCTGGCCATTGCCGCAGATTTATGGGTGTCACATCGAGTGCCCCATAAGGAGAAAACTCATCCTGGTAAGCAGGAGGAAGGGAAAAAGTCCAAAGATAAGGAGGGTGGGGAATCTGATAAATCTTCTTCTCAAAAGGGCCACAAAAAGAAAAATAAGGGTACGACACAAGAGAACTCACAGGGTAGTGGAGGTCAGCCTCCGAAACAGAACTCTGGTTACAATAAGCCTCCCTATGTAAACAGACCCAATGGATCTTGTTTTGTTTGTGGAGCAACTGACCACGTGAAGGGGGATCCCCGGTGTAAGGTTAAACCTTTGGGGGTCCACTCCGCTAATCTGGCCTTCTCCTCCTACGAGGAAGAAGAGATTACAGGAGCATCCTTCTCCTCAGACTCCTTCCCCAGCGGGATAGAAGCTGAGGTAGTTTTAGTTTCCCTGGGTTCCTGGGAGCCTAAAGTCGCAGAGGCTTATGCCAGGATTCCAGATAATACCAAGCACTACTTTAAAGACAGTGTGCTGATCAATGGAGTGGATACTCCAGCTCTTAGGGATAGTGGGTGCAGTCGAACTGTAGTGGATTCTACCTTGATAGACTCAGAGGAAGTTGCCAGAGCTACTCTGATGCCCACTTAGTTGGCTGACGGCCCACCTCGCATGTTTCCAGTAATACCTGTAAATCTTACTTTAAATGGTACAGCAGTCAGGATTCCAGTGAGCATTCGGAGAAACGTCCCAGGAAAGGTCTTGTTAGGCAATGATCTCAGAGCTTTAGGGCTCGTAGGAGACACTGCCGACAGACCCTGCACACGGTCTCAAACACGGGCAGCATTGGCCAAGACCAATACGCCGCCCTAGCCGAAGGGGAAACCCAAGGCGAAAGGAGTAAGCAAGTCAAGACGAGGGAAAGAGAACATTCCCCCAAGCTCGCCTACCACTGCGGTGGAGGAAGTTGGTCAATTGCCCGGGCCTGACGAGGAGGTGGCGATGCCTGAAGTATTTGACCCCAACGACCATCCTGAACTAAAAGACTTGTTAGTAGAAGGTGGTCCTGACAGGGAGGAATTCAGTAAAGGCCAACGTGAGTGCCCATCTCTGGAAGGCCTAAGGAGACAGGCCTGCTCCCAGCTTGAGAGTGAACCTCCTGGGACGCATCGGATTTATTGGGAAGGTGGACTCCTGTATAGTGAGCCCAAAGAGTCTACAGAAGGAGACCATAGGAGGTTGGTGGTTCCCTTTGCTATAAGACCCTTCCTCCTGCAGCTGGCGCATGAAGTGCCCCTTGCAGGTCACCTTGGTATTAAGAGGACCAAGCAAAGGTTATCCATGCACTTCTACTGGCCCAAGATGGGGGTGCAAGTAGAAAGTCACTGCAGGAGTTGTGCCTCCTGCCAGTTATCTGGTAAGAGTGGTTCAACAATCCAAGCTCCATTGGTACCAATCCCAGTTGTGGGAATACCATTCGAAAGGGTAGGGATCGACATCGTTGGCCCCCTTGACCCGCATACATCCTCAGGCAATAGGTTTATCTTGGTGCTAGTTGACTATGCTACCAGATATCCTGAGGCCATCCCATTGAAAACTGTAACTGCCAAGTCAGTTGCAAAAGCGTTACTTGGCATCTTTACTAGGGTTGGCTTCCCTAAAGAGATTGTGTCTGACAGAGGCAGCAACTTTATGTCAAAGTATATGCAGGCTATGTGGAAAGAATGTGGGGTCACCTACAAGTTCTCTTCTGCATACCACCCCCAGACCAATTGTCTGGTGGAACGTTTCAACAGAACGTTAAAGAGCATGATTGGGGCTCTGGAAGAACCTCAGAGAAGAAAATGGGATCTTCTTTTACCATGCTTACTGTTTGCCTACCGAGAGGTACCACAGGAGGGTGTTGGCTTCAGCCCCTTCGAACTTCTGTTCGGTCATCCTGTACGGGGACCCTTAGCCATAGTCAAAGAGGGATGGGAGATGCCCACTCCCCCTGTTACTACCAACGTAGTAGATTATGTGCTGGGGCTCAGAAAACGGATGGTACTTCTGATGGGCTTGGCTAGTGATAAATTGAAGGCAGGACAAGCGCTGGTGAAACATTGGTACGACCAGAAAGCTTCCCTCATCAACTTTACACCTGGTCAGCAAGTCCTGATCATGAATCCCATAAGGCCTCGAGCTTTACAGGACAAATGGTCAGGCCCTTACACAGTGGTGGAGCCCCTGGGTGCTGTTAACTATTTAGTGGACCTTGGAAGGCCTGGACAGGCTCCAAAAGTGTTCCACGTAAATAGGCTGAAGGCTTTCGTCCCAAGAGTCGAAATCGCAGCACTGCTACTGGCTTCAGATGTTGAGGAAGAGGAGTCTGAACCTCTCCCCGACCTGTTCCAAAGCGGTCCTTCAGATAGCTCCTTTGAGGGTGTCCGAGTGGCCCTTCCCCTGACTTCTAATCAGCAGGCTGAGGTGAAAAGTTTGCTTAGGCAGTTTTCCCCCCTGTTTTCACAGTCGCCTGGTTTGACACCTTGGTGCAAACATAACATAGACACAGGAGACAGTGTACCTACCAAAAGTAGGGGATACAGGATGTCCGACAAAGTACGGTCTTACATTAAGACCAAGGTCAACAAGATGTTAGACCTTGTGGTGATTGAACCCTCTAGTAGTCCTTGGTCCAGCCCTGTGGTTTTGGTTCCAAAGGCAGGCACTTGTGAATTGAGGTTCTGCGTGGATTACAGGGCTCTGAATGCTGTCACCAAGACAGATGCACACCCCTTGCCTCGAACAGATGAGCTGGTGGATACTTTGGGTGCCTCCAAGTACCTCAGCACGTTTGACCTCACTGCGGGCTATTGGCAAATAGCTTTAGCAGAACATGCCAAGGAGAAGACAGCGTATTCTACTCCAGACGGCCTTTACCAGTTCAGGGTAATGCCATTCGGGTTGAAGAATGCACCTGCCACTTTTCAGAGGCTTGTGAATCATGTGTTGAATGGGTTGGACGAATTCTGTCTTGCATATCTGGACGATATAGCAGTTTTCAGTGCCACCTGGGAAGACCATGTGAAACACCTCGGGATTGTGCTCCAGGCTCTTCAGAAAGCACACTTGACCATAAAGGCTAGTAAATGCCAGATTGGACAAGGCTCAGTGGTTTACCTTGGACATGAAGTAGGTGGAGGGGAGGATACAGCCTCTTCCCAGTAAAGTACAAACAGTACAAGACTGGCCTACCCCCACTACACAGACCCAAGTGAGAGCCTTCTTAGGACTCACGGGGTACTACCGCAATTTCATGGCAGACTATGGTACCATAGCTGCCCCTCTGACTGCCCTCACTATTCCGAAGAAACCCAAAAAGGTAACTAGAACCGACGAGTGTGAGAAGGCCTTCAACGGCTTAAAAAAATCCTTGTGCAAGGCCCCTGTCCGGTTACCAGTCATTTGGTCTAAAAAAAAAGGTCGACAGGACAAATGGTCGACACCATTTGGTCGAAAGACAAATGGTCGAATTTTTTTTTGTTTGTATTTTCCTCTGGGCTTTCGCTCCATTCTTACGGGGAAACTGACATGCCCTTAAGACAGTCAGTACCGGGAAACGTTGTTTTCCGTAACGTTGTTTTCCGTAGTTTCTTTATCATGTTGCAACTTTCGCGCAACATGGCACAAGAGGGCACTGTAAGCTAAGTTACTGCTCTCTTTGGTTCTCTAGTCTACTACAGGCCCTAGATACTCTCTTGGGATTGTTATCGAACGGTGCAAGTGAATCACGGACGGGACTGGTGGCAGCGATCGTGTCTTTGTGTTTTTGAGCTCCTTTTGGCGTTTAAGCACGTTTCTCTCGCTTGGCCCAAAATGGTGGCCTGGCTCCCAAAATTGCCAGACCACGAGGCTCTTTGTCCTGTCCGCTGACCGTCTTGCCCCCTTCACCTTCCCCCAGGTCGAGCCGACCCGGGGCCTTCCTTATTAGGGCATGTACTTTCCCACGAAACACAGATGCTTTCGCAGGCTTCTACGGGCCTAGTGTGTGCCTCCAGGATGTGGGCTGGGATGTCTGGTCGCAATACACATCCTGGGTGCCAGAGAGTCTAGGGTGGTGTGAATGCCTGGGACATCCGCGGTCCGTGATAGGTCCACGTATGGTGAGTGTTTTGTGAGCAGATCTCCCATTGGGTCCCCTCCATTTTGGTGTGAAGGGAACCGTGCATATGAGGGGGCTGGAAACACCACTACCATGTCGATCTCCTGAGTTCTCACGAACAAAGGAATACAGGAGCCAAGTATCCTGCAACCACGAGGCTGAACCGAGGAATCGCTGTTGACCCGCTGAAGGACGGCTCCTCTGCACCGTGCTGTCGCTTTGTGAAACCCTTTCTACCTCGGATCGAACGAGAAGGCCTGTACTGGTACTTTGACCCTTGGAATAGTGGGAACAACTATTCTCGGCATCTTCACCATCTCCTGCACGTAAGCCTTCGGAAGTGTCTCTGGGCCATTCAGCAGACTGACCAGCCTACCCAGGAGTCTTGCTCTGTAACCGCCGTCAGGTTGTGTTGTATTACGAGTCCTTGTCACTCTCACACGATTCGTACACTTGGCATTCCCAGGTCTGAAATGAGTAGTGTACATTTGGCTGAAATACACACGGCCGCTCCGTTGCCCAGCTGTGGTAACAAACTGTGCGGGTTCACTGCGTTTGGGACATCCTCAACTCAACTTCTGCTGCTGTGGAATCTACACGACGCCGAGACGTCCCCTGTTCGTATCTGAACCTGCCAGCACTGAAACTGACGCGGAGAAGCCTGGGCCTGCTTGCATCGGGGACCGGTGAGTAGCATCGCTAGGAACTGGTCGCCCTCCTGCAGGAGCCCATAGCTTTTCCCCGGTGGGTCTAACAGCACGCCTTTCCGTACTCGCGCTCTGCTTCTGCCCACAGTGGAGGATGCGCTTGAGTCGCAGAGCTCTGTTCATCTTCATTTGTTCACCGAACTAAACTGCCTGATTCCCTCGAAGAGACTCCCCTTTTTTGCCCGTTGGCACCAGCGTGTCAGGTACTTTTGAGCACAAAGCTCCACTCTTCGTAGGGCTTGGACTTCCTTTTAGTTAGGTGCCTCTGAAGGCGGACTGGGTCTACTTATTATTCGCACTGCCTGTTTTCCTCCCCATCTAGGTGGTCTACACATTTCGTGTGTCTAACTCGTTAGACTCGATTGTATTTGTATATATATTGTATTGGTTTGGTATGTGTTGGTTTACTTGAGTTTTATTGTGATTTCTCGCTACGGTCAATGTTACAAAGGCCTTGTAATAAATGTGTATATATTTTTAATATAACACCTGCTTGGAGTAATTTGTAAGTGTCCTTGCTTTGTGTGCTCATTGCAGGCTTTCAGTCACCCTCACCCCTTTTGAGACCTAGTCTTGACCGCCGCGATCACTACCCTGATTGGTCAGGCTTGTCCAGAGGTTACCCTGTTCCAAGAAACTAGGCTGGCCTTCTGAACCTCTGCCCCTCCAGGACAGAGTTCAGACATCCGTCTTTACACCACTGTCGGGAGGAAGGAGGGTCTAGCTCTCAAAGTCACTTTTTTCTTGGAGAAAATCAAGCAAGGAAGATTAACAGACAGACCCTCAATCTCACTCACCCATCGTACGGAAGTGATAGCAAACAGGAAAATCTCTCAAGGGTGAGCAGTATTTAAAATAAAATGTGTAACTCTGTTTATTGTGTCTTATACAACCAAAACAATATGAACATAAACATACATAAAAGGCAGCATGGTCAGAAGATGCATCATATATATCAACAACATAAGCGTTTCTTAATACCACCGAGATCCGTCGGCCTCAGGTGGGGGGAGAGGGAATGAGGGGGAAAGAGGGAAGGAGGGTGGGAGCTCAGTAGTCATCCGTCCATTTCCCCCAAATTTTCTGGAATTTTTTAGGGCAAACTCTCACTTTAATAATGCAGCGTTCCAAGGATGTGCACCTGCTTACTTCATTGGACCATCGATTCAAGCAAAGTGTCTCTGCTGAGCCCCAGGTTGTGGCAATCAATCATTTCCCTACTCACAGTGCCACAGCAAGGAATTATTTTTTTCGTGTTTGGTGAAGTCCACCCCTCCCCAGATCCATAACAATATCAGTTTCTGGTCTCTTAGGATTGGGGACCCCAGTGACTTGGAAATTCTGTTGGTGCATCCCGCCAAGAAGGTCTGAAAAACGTTGCAGCCCCAGATTGTGTGGAAAAACGTACCCTCTTCATGCTTGCATCGGAGACAGGCCCCATTGTCCATCCCACCCCAATTGGCCAGCATTGTTCGCGAGTAGTAAGATCGGTGCAGCATTCTGAGCTGTATCAGCCTCAACTTGGCATCAATAACAATTTCAGGGGGGAACATCAATGCGTCCACCCATTCCTCCAGTTCCAGCCTGCCCAAGTCTTTTTCCCATTTTTCTTTCAACCTAGTGAGTTCCTTGGTGCCAAAGGAATTAAGGGCTTGGTAAAGCGTGGAGGTGATCTTGGAGGGGATACGGTGTGGGAGAATGTTTGTCTCTAGGGGGGAGCAGGGAGGTACATCCGCCAAAATCGGGAACTGGGCATTCATTACATGAGCGAGCTGTGTGTGCCTAAAGCGGTTCATGGGTTGTAAACCAAATTTCTCCTTCTTGGTTTCAAACCCTAGAAGGCGCCCCCTTCCGGGACTATGTGCGCTAGTGTGCATATTCCTTGCTTTTCCCAGTTTCCAAAACATCCCATTATTTGTATGTCAGGGAGGTGAGCATTCCACCATAGGGATTGGGCTAGAGTTGCTTTTGTTCCCTAACCAATGTGTCTATGTGACTCCTTCCAACTGCAGCAGATATGGAGTGACATTCTTGGTATTCCCGACACTCTTCCACTGTCAGTGTACAGAGCCTGGAGGGGTGATATGGGGTGGATAGCAGATAATTCCATGCAAATGTGTGGAAGTGTGGTGTCGCCGTGCAGCCAGCCATTTACTACCCCTGTTTGTGCAGCCAAGTAGTACATGCGAATGCATGGTTGTCCTATGCCGCCCTCCCATACTGAGCGCTGTAGTGTTGCAAGCTCGATTCTGGGTTGTTTCCTTCCCCAAAGCAGAGTTCGTAGGTTCCTGTCTATTATTGCGAAGGTCTCAAGGGGGATGGGGAGTGGAGCATTCTGTAGGATGTACAGGAGACTTCGAAGCGTCATCATTTTGAACAACGTGGACCTGCCCATTAATGACAGTGGGAGAGACTGACGTCTCTAGCGAATTTATCCATCATTGGCTGTAAATTAAACTGCAGGAAATCATCCAGAGTTGTACTAATACGTATGCCTAGATATGTGAAGCCCAGGATGGAAACTTGATATGGACAAGGTTCAGGGATTGCGACCTCGCCCACTTCGATAGGGAAGTACACAGTCTTCTGGTTGTTCACTCTGAGGCCTCTAAAGTTTTGGTATTCTCTAAGAGTCTGGGATACAATCGGGCAAGAGACCATAGGATTGCTGAGATAAATGAGGAGATTGTTCGCATAAAGCGATAGTCAATCTTCTCCTCCTCCCGGCAAGGCGAATCCAGACCAGTTTCTATCTGTCCTAAGTCTGATCGCTAGTGGTTCGATAGCCAGAAGGAATAATAGGGGGGAGAAGTGGCAGTCTTGCCTGGTACCACGACTCAGTGGGAATATTCTGGATGACCTGCCATTCACTCTCACAGTCGCTTCTGGGGATTCATAGAGCAGCTTACCCCAGGACATGAAATCTTGCCTAAAGTTCATCCATCTTATGATTTCCCACAGGACCCCCACCCAACCGAGTCAAATGTTTTTTCAAAATCGACCACCAGCAGGGCCAGCGGGTCCGATATCTCAGGGGCATGGTCCACAACGAGTTCAATTCTGCATAGGCTCATGGGGGTGGATTTGTTGAGCATGAATCCTCACTTGTCCCGGTGGACGGGGGGCTCGATCACCCCAAGCAACCTATTAGCCAGGACTCATGCTAGGATTTTTTCCTCTCTGTTTATCAGCGATATTGGCCTATAAGAGGCACAATATTCTGGGGACTTCCCTGGTTTAGGAATCACCACTATGCACGTTTGTCCGAGGTCTAAGGGCAGTTTCCCCTGTTCCTTGCTCCAAAGAAATATACAGTGAATGTGTCCGGTTAATGTGTCACCTAGGTGTTTCCAAGTTTCCACTGGAAAGCCGTTGGGCCCCGGAGTCTTCCCAGTTTGGAGTTGTGCTAAAGCGTCTTGTACCTCGTTCTCTGTGATCTCAGAGTCGAGTTGTTCGGCCTGTTGTGTAGAGAGTTGCGGGATTGCGATCTGGTCTAGGAAGTTTGAGTGGTCGGGCATAGGGCATTCCACAGGTGTGGAGTAGATTTGTTCGTAATAACTAGCGAAGGCCTATGCAATGTTGGAGTCTGTCGTCAACAGTTCTCCATCGGCCGAGCGGATGGCTCTCACATGTCCCTTGCTTTGTTCTCGTCTCTCTAACTAGGCCAGAGTCTTGCCTGCCTTATCCCCTGTTTCATAGATTTGGATCGAACAATGAGCAGTTCAGGCATTGTCTAGGGCTATATTTCTTAAGGCCTTTTGTGCCGTCACCACGGTCCCTTGTGAGGTCTTAGTTCTTAGCTCAAGGAGTTGTTCCACTCGGTCAGACACCTGCCTCCACAATCTCTTGGGTGTGGTGCTTGCGATAAGCCGACACCAGGGAGATAGCTTCCCCTTGAAGGACTGTTTCGAATGCCTCTCATATCATGATTGGGCAGTCCACAGAACCCATGTTTAGATGGAAATATTCTGTGGTTTTATCCGAGAGTCTCTCCACAATTTCAGGCAGCCCCAAGTAATATGTATTAAGGTGCCGGGTGGCGTCTGGCTTGTGGTGTATGCCTTTCAAGGTTATCAGCAGGGGGGAGTGGTCTGAGATTCCTCTCGCTAAGAATTCTGCAGATGTGAGTCTGTGGGACATATTCGAGGGATGAAAGCATAATTGATTCTCAAAAGTGTCTTGTGCGCATTAGAATAGAACGAGCAATGCCTTCCAGGTGTCAGACAGTCCCATTGCTTCCGCGAAGGTGTATAGTGTGGTTGTGGCGCGCCAGATCCTGTTTCCCTTGTGTGATCGGTCACTGGTGACCTCCATAACCTCGTTAAAGACCCCACCCAGGGCCCACGAGCCTGCTCGTTCTTCCAGAAGTATCGTTTGTAGCTCACTAAGGAGCTCCTTAGTGAGTGTGGGAGGGCGTATGCTGAAATAATGCCCAACTGCTCTCCCCACAAGTCTCTGAGCACCACCACAAATCGGCCCTTACTTTTCTTTACCTGAAAAGGCACTCGCTTATGAATAAGTATCATTGTGCCTCTGGCACCTCTTGTAAATCCAGCCTGGTATGTGTGCAGATAATTAGATCCTTTAAAGAAGCCACAGCTTGTACCGATCAAATGGGTCTCCGTGAGTAAGCCTACATCAGGGGAGTATCGATTGAGGTACTGGAGTACTAACTTACGTTTAATGCTGGAGCCAAGGCCATTAACATTACAGGTCAACAAGGACAATTGGGCAGTCATGTTTGTGTGTTCAGTATGTCGTGACATCAAGGAGGATCATGTGTCATGCAGGCCCCCCTAATCCCACGTGTCCCCCTCAGCCCTGTGTCTCGGAGTATGCACCATGTGGATCCCATTGCTGCCATGTAACTATGTACCATAAACCATAACTGTCTGGATGCTCCAATCCCAAAGAATGGAGTTCTTGTGTTTTCTGGTCTGGGTGGAGAGAGTAACCTAGTGTCTTTTTTCTCAGGTTTTGATAGTGTGTGGCTATGTCCTTTGCCAATCGTGTGTATTAGCTGTGCCCCAAAAACATCCACTGCCCTGTACTTCCCACCAACCAGAAGCACCTGTCGCCCAAACATACCAACCCATAAACTCATGAAAACCTGTTTGGGGAACTCCCCAGGGGCTAGTCCACTACTCATCAGCCCCGTCCACGGCTGCCGATCTCAGGATCCTGTATTGCAACTTTGAGTGTATCATGGCTGAAGAGAGGGGGTGGGGGCAGAAAGCAGGGACGGTCTCTTCACTGAAGCAGGTCCGTACTATTTTAAATCTCGTCTTCAGTCGTTAATCCTCAGGTCATTCCTGCGCGCCCAGATGCTTTGTCATCCTTGTCTTCCTTGCGTGGTGTCAGGGTTTGCCCTAGCTCGGGTTGTCTCGGCCATTTTCTTTTCGTAGTGTGTGATCTTTCGGGCGTGGAGAGGATAGGACCTGCATCTCCAGCCATTCGCAGGCCTCCCACGGATTATGCAACACATGTACTATGTTGTTGTGGTATAGTTTGAGGGTGGCTGGGAAAAAGAGTGCGTATTTAATGTTCAGGGACGCAAGTTTTCTTTTTATAGAGTCATAGGACTGACAGGATTTCTGGACTTCTCTTGTATAATCAGGAAAGAACCCAATTTGATTTCCATTATACGTAATCGGGCCTATAGCGCGTGCCATGTGGAGGAATGTATCTCGATCCCTATAGTTCATAAGTCTGGCAATCACTGTGCGGGGGGCGGGGGTTCCGGGTACTGGTCTGCCGGCTGGGATCCTATGCGCCCTCTCGATGGAGAAGAAGTTGGAGAGCTTTTTAGGGGCCATGGGATCCGAGAGCCAGCTTTACAGGAAGAGTTCCATGGACGGTCCTTCTTCCTTTTCTGGAAGGCCCAGGATGCGCAGGTTGTTGCGGCGGGATCTGCCTTTGCTGTCTTCTGCCCTAGCTTCCAGGCATGTTTTCCAGGCGTTCTTCCAGCTTCCTGACTGTATCTTCGGTGTCCGAGATTTACTGTTCCGTTTTCCCCACTTGGGACGTCAGATTCCAAAGGTCTTGCCTCAGGAAGGAGATTTCACAGGTTAGCCCATTGATTTTTGTCTCCACCAATGTCCTGGATTCCCTGATGACCGCCATAATGTCTGTGAGAGATGGGACCTGATTCGCCTTGTGAGTTGCAGCGCTATTCCCCGCATTATCTGCAGAGTCGGGGGCCTTTGCGGGGGTGCTCATAGTGTAGTTGTCAATTTTGTTCTATGTCGTTCCCTTGCGAAGCATGTGTTTCTCCATCAGTGTCAGTTCAGTGGGCTGATCCAGGGACAAATGATTTTCTTGTCCCCAAGCCGATATCAGCAGCCCAATGGCATGGCAGGGTAGACGGTTATTACCTCAGGGGACACATAGACAAATGAATTAGCTCCACACTAGGGCTGAAGGCCAGTCTGATGTAGCCCATTGTCGTTGGTGTGGCCCCTCCAATCGCAGACTTCTCATCGGTTCTCTCCGGGGTCTCCCTTGCTCCAGCTCGCAGTTCTGCGCAGTATCTCTGCCTCGGGTTAGTCACTGTGTATGGCCGAGTGTGTGACCCTGTATGGCAGCTGTCGGTATCAATTCCCTTTTTGTTGTCTGTCGAGTGCCTCGTGAGGCCGCAGGGTCGGGCCGTGATCCACCAGCAGCCCCCCAGTTGTGCCAGTTTCTACACGCTCCCGGGGTGAGGCAACACAGTCCTTTCCTTGGGTGCCGAAAAGAAGGAGCGAGGGGGGCCCTTCTCAGAGTGAAGTGGCTCTGGTGTTCGGCCAACCTCGATGCTGCTTCTTAACCTCCGAGACCTTCTCCAGAATTTTGCCAATGGTGGGGGGATTTCAATTCAGAGGCAACCCTTGCACACCTTATTAAAATCATTACTTGCAGAGAAGCAGTTGCATTGTCGAAGGGGTGATGCATCCCCAGGCAGTGCCCCCGCCAGATCTCACTTACTTGGGTGGCGTGTTCTTCATCAAAGTCGCGTATCGCAGAAGTCAGCCGGCACGACCTCCTGTATCCCATCGCAACAGTGTGCACCAGCGTCCGTACAACTGTTATGTGGTCGCGGTCTTCGTCAACGTAGCAAGCCCTCCTCCCGCCCTTGAAGTGGGGGGGAGGTGCCACTGTGCCAAGGTGATCCTGGCCCTGGCACGCCCTCAGGATCTCCCTCCTCTGGAAGCAGTTTTGAGCATGCCCTGGTCTTCAGTGCCCAGGGCGCCCAGCTGAGATCCGTGCGGTGTACCGTTGTTGGGGCTCTGCAATCGGCCCGAGATGTACCACACTGGTATTGCTGTGTGGCTGCTTCTCTCCGCCGGTCGAGCACTCCATGGGTCCACACCGCTGCTGTTATGTTAGATTCAGGGGGGAGGGGGGCTATGGCCATCCGCTGAGATGTAGGGTCGGTCACTCAATCTGGGCGATGGATTTTATCCTTCTGACACTCAGTGTCTCTTCAACCCACCGGTTGGGCAGCCCCACGGGTTCACACTGTTGCGGTCCGGTTGGATGCAGGGGGGGGCCCAATGGTCGTTCGCAAGGTGTAGGGTCAGCGGCCCACTCTAGGCCGTGGGTCTGTCATCCAGTCACAGCAGTCCAGTGATGCTACTCCTCTCCATGGACGCTCCGGGCTTCTCATTGCGTAGACTTGCAGCGTGTATCCAGACGGTGCTGGGAGCGCAATGTGGCTCCGATTTTCCACGGAACTTCGGTAGAGTAATGCGGGTACGTTCCCCTCTCCTCTAGTAACGTTTCAACTAGGTTTTCTCCCCTCAAAAAGTAGGATATTTGCAGGATATAAGCAGCCCTGAAGGAGCAGTGTTTTTCTACGTCTGCATCCGACGGCTGCTCAACAGCGCCCCCCCCAGGGTGAGCAGTCTTAAAGAACAAGAAAGGCTGAAACAGAGCACCCATTAAAAATGTAAACACTACATTTAATTCCTTGCCAGAACAACTGACACAGGGGAAACATATTAGAAAGACCCCTCTGGAATTGAATGACTACGGGGATCATGAAAAAGGAGCCCTGCTCCGGGGTCCTCTTGAAGACCGAAACCCTTCACTGTAACAAAATGTAGGCCGGTCCGGGCCAAAGACGAAAGAAAATCCGACACAGAGGAAGTGGAGCAAGTAAAAAAGTCCAGATCCCTCTACTGACATGTTGCCACCTGCAGTCATAAATGGATTTCTAGCAGAGAGGAGCAGGTCCAGAACGTCCTCTGATAAATCCCACTCCTTATACCTCATCCTTTCAGCAGCCAGGCATAAAGGTTCAGACTGTGGAGGTTCAGGTGCAAGACCCCACCCCCACCTGAGTTGGAGAGGATGTCTGTTCTCTGCAGTAGACAACAGGGAGGACAGATGGCCATGTTCCGCAACTCCGGGTACCACGTTAGCTGTACTCAGTCCGGAGGGATCAAGATCATTGTGGACTTGAACAGACAGTCTCCTGTGAACCAGCGGAATGACAGATCAGCGGATATGCATAGAGCAGGTTGGCGCCCCCATCCCCATAGCTCCCTGACGAGGAAATTCCCTCGAGCAGAACCACTTGCATTTCCTGGTCACAGTGGAAGCAAAGAGGTCCACCTGGGGTGTACCCCAGTGGTAGAAAATCTCCAGAACTTCAGGGCAGAGCTTCCACTCGTGGGAGGTTGATGAATGTCTGCTCAGCGCATCTGCTACTATGTTCTCCTTGCCAGACAGATGTGCCGCATTCAGAGACGCGCTGTTCTGCAGAGCCCAGAACCACAATTGCATTGCTTCTCTGCACAGAGGCAAGGAGCCCACACCACCCCTCCTTCTGAGGTAATGCATGGCTACTGTATTGTCCATCAGGACCTATACCGTCTTGCCATTCACAGAGGGAAGGAAAGAGACCAGGGTCAGGCTGATTGCCCTCAGCTCCAGCAGATTGAAGTGCTCTCGGCACTCTGATGAGGACCACAGTCTGCTCACTGTAAGGTCCTGGAGGTGAGCGCTCCAGCCCTTCGTGCATGCATATGTGACTAGAGTCGCTTGTGGCCAATGTTAACAAAATAGCGACCCCCTACAGGAGGTTGTCCTTCACGGACCACCATTGCAGGTGTCTGTACACACTCTCCGAGACAAGCAGAAGATCTGAAATTCGTCCCTGAAACTGTGACAACTGTGAACTCAGAAGCCACTTTAGCGACCTTGAGAGTAGATGGGCCTCTGGCACTTCCAAGATGCATGAGGCCATAACACCCAGCAAGTTCAGAAACGCAGAGGCTATAACTGTTGTCTGTGGTTGGTAAACCTGGACCATCTTGAAGATGTTCACCACTCTGTCCTTGAGCGGGTGGGACCGCCAACCCAGGTGAGTGTCCAAGACTGCACCAATAAATCAGAGGGACTGGCATGGCGAAACCCGAGACTTCTTGAAGTTCAGAGAAAAGTCCTAGCTGTGCAATAGGCTGCATGTCTGGTACAGGTGTGCTGACAAGAGATCTGGTGAGTGGTCTCGGGCAAGCCAGTCGTCCAGGTTTGGAACTACCTGAATGCCTTCCCTCCTGAAGCAAGCCACCACTACTGCTAGGAGCTTGGTGAAAACCCTGGGTGCAGAAGAAGGACTGAAAGGGATGACTTTGAACTGGAAACAACAGTTCCCCACTTTGAATCTCAGGTACTTCCTGTTCTTCTTGTAGATGGCCACATGGAAGTAGGCATCCTGGAGATCCAGGGAGACTAGCCAGTCATTCACGTCCAGAGCCTGGAGGATCTAGGCCAGAGTGACCATCTTGAACTTGTCCTTGCGCAAGTACAAGTTCAGAAGCCGCAGATCCAGGATGGTACTCAGACCCCATTCTTCTTTGGCACCAGAATTTATGTTGAGTACCAACCCCTGCCTCGTTCTGAGCAAGGAACCATCTCTATGCCCCTTTTGCCAGAGGCTGACAGACCTCCTCCAGTAGGCGAGGTTACAAATAAAGGGTTGGTGGCATGGGGGTGGTCTGGAGGGTGAGAGGCCTGAATGGCCCAGGCATTCAAGGTGGTATTTTTCCATTCCTCGCCAAATAGGGATATTCTGCTTCCCATAGGACAAACATAGCAGAAGTCCATTTCAGAGAGGCTTCATGCTGGGGGTTGCAGAGGTGGAAGTGTCTCCTTTAAGTGCACCCCAGACCTTACCCCTGTAGGGATGTCGCTGCCTTGACCAGCCCGATGGTGCTTGGCCTCTACATCTCTGGGCAGAAGTGGCAAAGGGGTGAAAACCACTTCTTCTGCCCGCCAGGATCGCAGGTCGCTGTGGCTGCACTGCCAGCCCCAGCCCCAGCGACTTAGTTGGTAGCCTTAGAGGCTTGGAATTTTTGGAGCAACTCGCCAGCCTTGGTGCCGAACAAGTTCATGCCATTGAAGGCCTTGTCCAGAGGTTTCTCATGGTCGTCAGTAGCAGGCACTGACATCTTTCGCCAAGAAAATCTTTGCAAGACTTTGCTGGTGGCCATCGTCCTTGGGACACAGTCTGTGGTTTAAAGACCAGTTTGCAGAATCTGACCGGAGGCTTCCTTGCAGTTCTTGATGAGGGCATCAAAGCCTTCACGCATCTCCCCTTTGGGGATGTGTTCCGGCACCTCGTCCATAACTGACCATAGGCCAAAAGAAAACTGGGTCAGAGCGCAAGAGGCGTTTAGACATCAGAGACCAAGTATCTTCCTAGACAAGCATCCAATATCTCGCTCTCCCTGTCAGGGGGCAAATACGGACAATAGGTAGTTTTAAGGTTTGTCGTAGAAGCCTGCACCACCAAACTCTCTGGTGGAGCATAGGCAGAAAGAAGCATGGGGTCAGAAGGTGCCGGCCTGGGCTTATTGGCTAGGTTGTGGTCCACTGTGAGAGCTGAAGCTGGATTGGCCGCCAGTTTCATCATTGGCCTCTCTACTGCCTGATTGAAAGGCCACAAAGTTTCCTTCTTTGGACTCTTGTCCAGGATGTCAGTCAAATCGTAAGGCACCTTAGGACGTGAAGGAGTCAACAGCACTAAGGTGTCGACCACCTTCACCATCAGGCTCTGAAAGCGGCGTGTGACTTGGCAGGGGTGGGAACAGGGATCATGTCTACCTACGGCGAGATGTCCAGGACACTTGCCTCCTGCAAGTTGGCTGTCATGTCCACCAATTCACCCTGTCCCCCGTAAAACTCTTCTGGTCGGGGAAGTCTCTTACTTCCTCATCATAAATGTCCTATAACTGCGACATGCATGTCCTTCTGTGGAGTCGGAGGAACACTTCTGTGACTCTGGTGTCACTAGTGTCGGTCAGTGCCGACGACGTCTCTGGATAAGCCAAGGGACCCATGTCCAGAGACGGAGCGGTGTGCCCTTTCCCCGTGATCTTGTCACGTCTCACTGCGAAGGCCCTGCTGGCTCATCCAAGCACAATGGGATGCGTCAGCTTGGCCAAAACCGCTGGGGCCATAGCCGAAGGGGGCAATGCTGTGACCACTAGTATCGGGCCGGAGCCGCCAGCGCTGGGTCTTGGCAAACATGTTCAACATCTTCATTCTGATGTCTCCCATTCCTCAAGGGTAGAAGATTGGGTGGGAAAAGGTACCTGAGGGGACTCTTCCTCTCGGCCGTTCTTGGAGTGGTAGCTCTTCTTTGAAGACATAGAAGAATGAAACATTGAAGAATTGCCAAGGGATCTTGACCTCTTGCAGTGTTTCTTCTTCTTTTTGTCTTTTCGGACAGGGGACCTTTCCTCGGTGCCGCAATCTGTGCCCAGATCCACTTACCACCTTTCTCCTTGTGGAGGAAGGTGAAAGGTTTAGCTTCACGGTCTCTAAGCCCCTTTGGGTGCATTGATCGGCACGGCACCCAGTCCTGTGTTGCGGCCATCACTAAGGCAGTAAAGGAAGACACAGAAATCTAACACCTGCAAACCACAAAAGGTTTGAACCCCGAAGACCTCATTGGATTTCGGCATCGCAACAAATTCGAGAGATGCAGAAAATCTAAATATTCGGTAAACCCGAATAGCAATTAAGAGTGGTGTTCCTAGAGTGAGTAGAGCACATGGAAAAAAGAGACTAAAGTCATGGGGCGTGGCACCTGTGTGTGTGTATGTATATATATATATATATATATATATATATATATATATATATATATATATATATATATATATATATATATATATATATACTGGCCCCGACATCATGTCGTGTCAGGGGCACGGAGAGGCATCTGGCAGAGAACTGAAGCAGAGCCACGCTGTGCCCGCTGGTGGCAGAAAGGTTTCCGAAGAGCAGCTGGCTCTGGGAGATCGATTGTAATTGTTTATTTGTAAAGCACTTATACACAAGTGTAGTGCTTCAAAGCACAATTCCGAATGATCTAGCAGCAATAACTAGCATACTAGGCCAGAGGCATTTCTACTAGTATGAGTGCATGACAAGGAGTGTCGGGGGGGGGGCGGGGAGGAGGGAGAAGGAACATACAAAGACAAAAAGGTTGGTCATCAATATGCCTATGCATGCAGGCACAACCAAGCTAGGGAGGGGAGCTAGGAGGAGGACAGGACAGACAAACCTGCTAAGCCTATGTACATTCAAGGTCGTGCAAGTACGCAGACCGAAGTGCGAGGGAGGGGGACATGTGTGCCCAGTCCAGCAGGGGCCAGGGTTAAGTGCAGAATATCATAGATGATGAATCCATGGGAGGAAGGAGTCCATTCAAATTATGCAATTTCAGGGCATAATTCTAAACTCTTGGGGGTTTAGAGGAATTTGACGAGCTGCAATTCCTGGGTAGGAAAGTCTCTGAATAGAAATATGGAGAGAAAAAGAATGGCCACTTAGGTTGCTGACATGGATGTTAGAGAGGGGCAAGTGTCCTACAGATATTACCAATGTAGTTTGTAAAGATGCTGCATGCACAGCAAAGGACAGCGAGATCAACAGATTTTTCAAAGTTCTTCTGCAAACGTTATTCCTGCAAGTCTGGGGCAATGTTGGTGGCAAATCGGGAGATATTGTGCCGACATGGATTTCTGGTGCCCTTCAGAAAGTATTACAAGCTCCAATCTCTAATCAGGAAATCAAGCCGACACCTGATGACCTAGATAGCATATTGAAGGAAGGATACAATTTCGAGAAGGCGAGGAACCAAGGGATAAGATGAGATGAAATGGATGGGGAAAACGTATTTAGGACAGCCAAAAACCAGGAGCAGGATTCAAGGCCGAAAACAGAGATTAGAGTGTGAAAGGAAGGTGGTTGGACTGGGACACAAAATAATTGCACCAGGTGGGGAAGGGAACATGGACACTATTCATGGTAAAAGTGTGGCCAGTGGTTAGCCATGGAGGTCCTCTGAAGCTGCTGAGGTGCAGTAGAAAAATGCTGTTCACAGAAGCTGCTCTAATGCTTCCTTTCCACACATGAACTTTAACAGTGGGACAAACAGTTTGATAGGGTTGAAACTAACTAGATAATAGCCGATAGCCAGCCCGATAGCACAGCAAATAGAGCACTCGCTTTGCCATCTGTACAAAGCCTGCAGACGCAGGTTAAAATCTCGCAGGTCCAACATCAGCCTTTCATCCTTCCGATGAGCACCACAAACCGTGTCGGTAATAAGCAGCACTCAAATGCCCCACGGTTCGTAGGGCTAAATTATTATTATTCATTTTTATTATTACCATTTTGATATTACTTGCAACCCAGCGTGGAAAGAAATGAATAGTTCAAATTTGAGTAGAGTAGCACTTGGCCGTTTGAGATAGTGCATGGTCACTATCTGGAGGTGGATGGTGTGAGCACCTGGTTTCAATTATTGTCGGGCCCCTGAGTCCGACTGGAGCTTTTCCCACATCGGAGTGTTGATTCCCAAAAAGTGCACTTTTCCATATAGCTGCAGACCACTGAAACGGCAGCCCTAGTAACTCAGGTTATAGGTGGACCATAAGATTCATTGCATAAGTGGAGTGTTATTGGGCAGTGCCTGAGTGGATAGTAATTGTGAACTACATGGAGCACTAGAAGCCCAGGTTATGGACTGCCACATGACCTATCCATGTTGTAAGTTACTTATGTGAGTATATGTTTTGTGTAAATAAACTGCTGGTTTTACTCAATTTAGTTTGTGGACAGCATTTCTTGTGAGTTTACCTTGTTTCTCCAATCAGTGCACCAGAGAACATAAAAGGTATACATTCAGGATCCCAGCATAGCAGGAGAGTGGTGTACATGTTACCTCATCATCCTATTTTCCTCTTCACAGTCCTATACATAGTAAGGGTTGTCAGCCCAAAGACAGATGTTTTGCTGCAGAGCAGTCTCTTAAAAAAACACATTTCTTGTTCCTCCTCTCTATGAATGGGCTTCAGTATACGGCCCACCCCGCACCATCCTGTCAGTTCTTTTGTATGTCATTTCCAGCACTGTGCTGGCGCTGCGTTTGCAGGCAGAGGGCCTGTCTTGCAAGGCCCTCTACCATGACAGTTCCCCTGCTGGGCAACACTGTCCCTTTTCACTGAAGATCAACAAAGCCCCTGCTGGGCAACTCTGCAGCTGTGTCCTGCAGTCCCTGCTGGGCAACTCCGGCTGTGTAGTGCCATGTCGACCTGGGTGCCCCCAGGCCGTGATATGACTGTGTGCCCACGGTCTAGCAGGGTGATTGTAACCAAGATTGTCGGCTGGGTGCCCTCAGCAATGAGGGTCCTGGACCACGGTGCCTTGGGGAACGAGGCACAACACACACCAACTGAGAGACCAATCTTTATGGGCAATGCGGATGGTAGCCGGTGACGAAGGGGTTTGCTCCTTCATGAAATATAATGCAACGCAGGTGTGAAGTAGAGGTGCCAAATGAAATATATTTCCCTGTTTGCACAACTACCAACTCGCATGTCTTTGTTGGCTGCCCCATGCCTGTCCATAGATTTCAAACGATTCTCACCGACCAAAAGCAAAATCATCTGATTTCACCTACCATGGTGACTTAAAAGCTTGAGAGTTATGCAGTTGGTTTACTCAGCGCCTTACATGAGACTGCTCATTCGAAAATATTCCTCTCTGCGCATGCGCATAAGGAGCGCTTTTGCCTAGCTCAAAAGAGTGCAACAAGACACAGGTAAGGCCCTCTGACTGTTTTTGGGATGGTGGAATTATTGATTGATTTCCGCAATGCTAGCCCGTCCCCAGAGAAAAGAGCAGCCATTATGTGAGAAAATAGGCACAAGAGGAGTCTTCCTTTCCTATCCTTCCCCCAGAAGCTCGCTGTCTCCAGAGCCCTGGTCCTCTCCAAGCTGGACTACTGTAACAGCCTCTATCTAAATCTTCCTGCCTCCACTCTCCGCCCTCTGTAACTTATCCAGAACTGGACTGCGAGACTTGTCCTTGGCCTCAAGCCCAGGGATCGTATCTCTCCAGGACTGAAATCTCTGCACTGGCTCCCAGTGGCTGCAAGGATTAAATTCAAAATCCTCTGCATTGTACACAAGGCCTTCTGCGGTCTGGGGCCGCAATACCTTCAACTCTCTCTTCCTAAACATCTTCCTTCTCGAGCTCTTAGCTCATCTGCCTCCAACTCATTCAGGGTCAGACGCTTCTCCAAGCAACGATTTGGTGGCAGATCACTCTCTTCGGCAGGGGCCTCTCTCTGGAACAGCCTTCCTGAAACTGGAGGAGAACCATCTCCGGTTTCGGAAACACCTCAAAACCTTCCTCTTTGCTTCTGCTTTCTCTCCTCCCCTCCCTTGCTGAATTCCTGACTGTAATTGCACAGGTTACCGGGCCACTCCTTTTCTGATCTCTGGCCCAGGCCCCGTCAACTACCCACCCGCACTGCCTCCCTGGCAACATCTGCACTTGGGGACCGTTTTCTGTATCAGTCCCCTTTCCAGCACTTTGTCTGCACTTCCTTGCACTTGCCACCAGCTGGCTGTTTTATGTGTTTTATTTATCTTATTTATTCCACTTCCCATGTACTGCACTTTCCCCTCCCCTTCCCCCCTTGCACTTTTCCTTTCCCTCCTTCCCATGCACTTGCGCGATCTGAATGACACCTGGCCTAGTAGGATCGTTGTTTGTCCTCCCATTGTTCCCCCCCCTTGCCTCGTCGTGCCTTGAAACACTTGTGTATAGGCGCGTTATAAATGCCATATCATATCATATCATATACGGCCTGATTTACAAAGCGTTTTTCAAACGAAAAAACGTTTTTGTAAATCAGGCCCATAGAGTCTCCGCAATCTAGGACTGTGATGACAGAGATTAGGAATCTGATTATTGTAGATTACGGGTACATAATCAGGGCATTGTACCCCGAATGTAACTTTAATAGCAGCAGTTTTTCAGTGTTATAAAGTCCCTACAAAAAAGTGTTCATTTAGGATGTTTATTATAGTAAAATAACATCACATTGTTAATAAAATCTTGCTGAACAATGGTACAAGAAATAAAAACTCTCTCCGCTGTCTCCTAAAGCTGTAGTTCTAGAACTATCCACCACTGATTCAGTCGCACAGGGAAGTTACATAACTAGTGGTAGGACCAGGATCCCACTACTACAACATTCCATGCCAAGGATGCACATACATTGTCCTGGTGCTTTCTTCAATCGGGCTAGGCAACACAAAAGTGTGAGATGCCACTGTCCTTGACTACTTCACCATTATTAGGCATTGCAATAACTTTATTATTTAAAAATGATCATTTACAATTTACCATATTGTATTTCATGTTCATGAATAAATGACATGCTTAATTTATTTATAGAGTAGGCTTAAAATGCAAATAGCATCTCCCTGTGCGTAAGGGTACCTTTTAAAGTTTTAATGTGAAAGCAACAAATCGCAGACTTATTAACAGGTATAAAACTAGACCCAAAAAAAAGGTGGAGAAAAACATACAAAAACTTCACACATTTAAAATATATATTGTAATAAAAACAATCCAGGTAAACAAATCAATTTTATAAAATAAATCAAAATGTAAAGAAAGAGGAGATCGTTTTAGCTGAACCAGAGTCTATAAAAGACTAACTTGCAGAAGGTTGGCCTCTGTATAGACATATTTTCCATGCAGGACTTTTCAGTTGCAAAATGTAACATCCAAAGCCAACAAAATAACTATTCAATATACCATTTTCTATGCATATCACATATTTATATTCTAGTTTTTGCTTTTCTAAAATGTACATAAATTTGATGAGAAAATGCGGGATGGCTATCTTACTAAGAAAGGGAGTTTGTTGGTGATGATACAAGAGATTGTTTTACAAAATGAAAAAATACTAAGCAGCTTTGTCAAAGTCTATTCATTTCAAACAATAGACTTATTTGTATAAAAAAAGTAAACACATGGTCAGTGCTATAAGTATTCAATGATGTAGGGATCTCAGAATTCAGTCTAAACTGTAAGAAAAAACTGTGGACGAGTAAAAGGAGCTAATATTTTTATTGTGCATTTTTATTTAACAAAAAAGTGTTTGCTGATAAATACTTCCTTCATGTATATCTCTTTGTTGTGCTAGCCCAGAAGGAACTGGAAGCATTTGCCAGTAACATCAATAGCATCTTGTAGGAAGTAACTCTAAGAATGCAGTCTTTTCATTATGATTTGAGGTTGTCATGACGTATGCAGATGTTCCACTGAGTACACCAAGGCACACCAAGGAGATGATGTCACTGTATTAGAAAATTGTGGTTTCATACTTGGTGCTAATTCCTCTTTTTGTTTCTTGCACTGGCTCTACAATCCATGGAAGGTTTGCAAGAATCTTTGGATCTGGATTCATCTGATTTCCCAAAAAAAGAGAAGAAACAAAGAACAAAGAAAAATAATTACACCACATATGGACATTGTACTGCCCACCACATTGTTAAGATGGCCAAATTAGTACAGAATGTGGAACATTCTCTAATCTTTAGATGTATATATTACTGACAGTTTAGTCATTAATTACAAACCCATTAGGCACATTTTGCAAAAAGAATAAGGAAGGCGTAGCATCAAAATGTTTCAGTCCAAATATATAACTCATCTTTTGCAATGTTTTTATCGCATATTCAAATATGTACAGCAGGTCGTTTCAAGGTAAAATAAGGATACATTGTTCATCCTTGCATATATTAACTGTGATACATCAATCCATGATTCTTACACCACCAAAGTTCTTAAGGAGCATATTAGGTGCTATCGCGAGTGTATCTCCGTAGCGCGAGTGTATCTCAGTAGCGCGAGTGTATCCCAGTAGACATTATGCCCACTTGCAGTTAACTAAGTAAGACTTTATTTAATCATGTTTGTTTGTTTGAGATGTTCTGTATTCTTGTCTTTTAAAATCTAAAAATAATGCTATAATAAAATTCAATAGTAACCACACAACTGTCTTCACTTTTCCCATTTCCTTAACATATCCCACTCATTCCCATTTACAATAAAACTCACGTCCTTTTGCTTTTTCCCCCTAACTATTCTTGCTTTTGGGCAGCATAGCATATATATAACTTCACATCCACCTTTTATTTATACGTCCCCATTGTTATAGCTCAGCATTTGATAGGATACCTTTTCAAAATTGTTATACAAATACATTTACACATTTAACTGTATCCTTTGTTCCAATTAGTGTCCTGCCATGCTCATTTGAGTTTCAGCAATCAAATTGTGTAATTAACCAACTCTTTTAAGAACATTGATAAACATATACACCTGTTTTTAGAAAGAAAGATCCTTTTATTTTTCATTCTGCCCCTTAGCTTTATGAACATGTTCCGTTTCTCCTTGGCAGTATGTTTATCTTTTCACATCTTATCTTTGTATGCCTATTTAGAGGTAAAGTCATTTCTCTGCATCGTTTTGTAGAACATGCCGGGAGAGTAAGGTTTTGCTGGATGGTGTCATCCTGGATAAAACAATTCCAAAATTAAGCTACTGTTTTTTGCCCACTGTGCCTCTCATTATACATTATGTGTCTGGGGCAGTGCATACGGAGATTTAGCCCTCTGGTCGAACCTTGCATGTCAATTACGGATAAAAAAAATGAATCTCTACTCTATTGCCAGGCATCAACAAGGTCATGAACGCAAGGTCATGAACTCCTTAGTCTCCACAAAATGCCATTGCAGTTCCTCTCCTGAAGAAACTGATGATAGGTCACAAAATAGCATCCAATTACCATGCAATCTTCTCTCTGCCTTTGAATTACTTGCCAACTACAGGAGTTTGTCGAAGCCAATGGTAAACTTCATGCCTGCCAATTAGGGTTTAAGGTCACCAGATTGTGTGAGTAGGCACGTCATGCAGGTTATGCAGGACACACATTGTACACATCGCAAAGATTGACAGGCCAATGGGTTTTATGGTCAGGCGAATAAGAATATTAATGCAACTGGAGAGTTTGGATCTAGCTCAAGACTTGGTCTTTTTACTTTGAGAGAAACTGTCATTGGAGGACAACAGAATTTAACTTTTATTATAAAGACTGCTTTAGTGGCAACCAGAGCTCGAGGACTGATCTGAGCAAAGATGTAAGAGTGCAAGAGACTAACATCCAAAATGACTAGATTACTAAGAATTACATGTTACCAAGGGCTATATAAACCACACCATATTTCAAGCCAAAATGCTGCAGAATCATCCGAGTTTAGATGGCTGCAACTTCTTCAGTTTTGGGGATTGCAAAGAATTAGAGATGGAGACCCAGAATTTGAGGGTTAGTAGCGACAAAAATATATTAAACTATTTCGACAGATAATCCTTGTGAAGCACATCAAGAAAAAAGGGTGAGCTGGAACTCAAAAGGTCCAAGAGTGCACTGTAAATGTTCAAGTGGCCAAGAAAACATTTTAAGCAGCAAAGAAACTGTTGAGGGAGAAAAAGATACAGCATGCATTGCTGTACCCTACGAAACACAGGATTGTAAATCAAGAGAAATCAATTTTTTTACCACACCGGCAGACATGATGAAATTCAGAGGGAGGAATATTTTATCAAAGCACACTGTATGAGGGAACGCAAGGGGGAGAGGTCATATCCACAACAAAACAACCCCAACTTGGATAGGGAAGCTAACGGACAAGTTCCGAGTTCTGAAAGTGAATTTGTCAGCTTGCAAAGTACTAGTGCAAGGGTAAAACAAAAACAAAATCAATAGATTTCCTCCTACAAATCCAGAAATTGCAGTGGTTACTTAAGTGAGAGCAACACTCGATGTTGTATACCCTCTCATGTGTGTTAACTCATTTAAAATGTTTGTTATAATATGTTATTTTTTTTTCTTTCCTTTTCATTACTCTGCAATCTCACTGACACGTTTCGGTTGTTTAGTGTGGTTGGGAGGGAGGAACTTATGCAGGGCATAGCTTGGTTGAAATGTGATGCAGCCACAAGCTGCAGCACATACAATTGTAACTGAGCTAGATTTACTAGCTGAAATGGGGTTCACATTACATTGAATACACTTCAGAATCAGACAGCTAGTGTTGGTCTATTATGGTGAAGCAAGTTGAGCTTAAAAAGCTTTCTGCAATTTCATGGGTTTCAACCTGCACACTAAGACACCAATATGTGCATCTTTTCAGCGTCATGGGGCACACCTGTTGATGCTCCAGGAGACGAACTTGCTTATGCAAGGACATAACGGCATTGAGGTGATATTGGTAATTATTCTTCATACTGCTGTCAAGTCATAACATTAGTACATACATGCATCGAATTTAGGGCCAGTTAGAAGATAAGAGATGACACAGGAAGGTGAGCAAAACTGGCCGGGAATTCTGGTAATTTTGTGCTGACATTGGTCAAGGTATGCACTCCCTAATTACTGCAACACATTTGCAGGCTCTCATTTATAAGTTTCCGGGACCTGTGCACAATCTATACAAGCTTGGACTTGCAAACACCACAATCTTTGGCAAGAATACACATCAGTTGATGGAGTTTCATCCGCTGGTTGATGTGTGGAGTGTTGTGCAAGGAGAAACAAGGGCATTCTCTTTTTACTCCACCATTCATGTCTCTGTGTTGAAAATCAACTATAGTTTTGCCTTGTTGACTTAGGAAGGATACCTAAAAGTACCATATTGCCAAGAATGCTATCTGATCACAGTCAAATTGGGTTAAATCTACATTTACAGATAATTCCATTGCAGAGGCCACAGTGTAAAGATGAGCTCGAGGTGCTTCCTGATCTAGCCTTCGGGGTGAAATTGTAAACAACGAATGTCGCTTTTTGGAAGATAACAAGAATTCAGTAGATATTTTTTAACTGGGTGGGAAATCTTTAAGGTATATATTCTGGTATTAGGTCAAAAGACCTTTTTTTAAAAGAGCAAAACCGAAAAAGATTGATTACGAAAGACAGCTCTTTGACCGCACAGAGCAGTCTTTCTAAATCGAACTGTTAGCCCATGTGCCCCACACGAGTGCGCATAGGGACTGAAAGACACAGCGAGACCGAGAGGGTGAGCTGAGGGAGTCAGAGGTAAGTGTCTGAGTGTGTGTGTGTCTATGTGCATGTGACAAAACGTGTGTGTATTCCTCGCATGAATATATCTAAAGAGGTGGGATATTGAAAACCATTAGGAGCCATCTAGAAAAAGGTAAAAGTGTTAGAAATGGAATGTGACAAAACACATGATATAACAACACTCTATAAGATTGGGGGCGAAGGGTGAATAGTTTCAGGATGCAACTTTCTCAATGTGCAACTACTAGCAAGCAAATACAAGGAAGGTGAATGTGTTGTCTGGGCTTTATCCTAGCTTCTCCATGAAAGACACACCATATCTAATACAGGCCAAAGAGAGGTTTTTGAAATTCTACCAGAAGATTTAGAGATCTAGACTAATTATGGCAAAGCTTGAAGGAGGCCTTGGGGATATTGAATTGGGCAAGAGGGAGGCACTCTCAACTGAACTGATGCTTTAGGAAGTTAAAAAGGCAATTGCCGATCTTGCAACATGTACAGTGCTGGGTCGAAAGGCATTTACTGCAAAGTTTTAAAAATAATTCTGTATGGAATATTATGACAAGACGTAAGAGCCAAGGAAGGAGTGAGAAAGATAAGAAAAAGAGTAGTTACTCTTGCGGATTGGTACATGGGGATGCCAAGATTTAAAATGAGAGAGGAGCCTCCACTAGTAGTGGGAAGGGGGGTGTACAAACGGGCACCAGAACAGACAGAGTATAGACACGGGTTGCTTACGATAGAGAAAAGCAATAGAACGTAGTAAACAAGATGAGGAGGAAAAATAGAAAGTAGTTGCTACGATGAGCGGACAACAGCTGACAGCTGGGACTTTGCCAAGACTTTGCTGAGGCTTTGCCATGGAAGGGGTGATTTCAGTTTCAACGGGTGGTGGGAGGTGTGCAAAGACAGGAGAAGGTGAGCAGGGAGGGGACCGCTGAAGTCTGCAGTTCGAAGAACATCCAAGGTGCCCGATGGCGCATGGTTCCTACTCAACGTGGCACAGCACAGCAGATGGAAAGGCTGCCAGATGCTACAGTCTCACCTTCCAGGAGCGAGACACTGACAGGATGCCTGTGCATCCACAACAGGCACCACAGGTAGGTGAAGGAACAGCCAAGCAGCTGACAGCTGGGACATTAACCAGACTGAAGAAATATCTTACACAACTAGTTGTGGATCCGATGCAATAGCCACGCTGGATGAGAAAAAGCATTCAAATTTGATTGAATGGCCTCTTTGATGAATATTTTCTAGGCCTACTTACATTACAATGTCGGCAAATGGAGTGATTCCTAAAAACTACTGAAAGGCACACGGTGGGATGCCCTTTATTATTTTTGTTATTTGCTCTCGCTCTTGAGTTGCTGGGCATGCCAAATTGTGAGAGACATATGGCTCAGGGTGTTCAGTTCTAACTCATAATATAGTAATATTCCTCTATATGGCAGACATGTTTCTGCATGTTAAATACCTTAAGAACAACATCTAAGCTCTGGTCGAGGAAGACCAGGTGTTTGGCCAATACACTGGGTTCTGCATAAACAATTAAAAAAATAATTGATTCTGCTTACAACTAGCACCAACTGGAACAATCCAGACATATCGATTAAATGGTCTGCAAATTCAATTACTTATCTAAGGGTGACGGCCAATAGATTCAGACAAAGGCTGTGGGACCTTAAATACGGCAAAACTGTAGCTGAAATAAATAGAAAACAGGCTACTGAAGTGAGAAATATTTCATATATGGATGATGGGGCATATTCCACTGCTGAAAATGGCGTTGGCCTCCAAACTACCTTATCTGTCCGCTAACATCCAAATTACAATAGCACAAAAAGTGCTTTCTATTCTCATGTCTGGTCTACTAAACTTTACAGGGGAGCGTCAGGTAAACACCCATGTGTAAACTGGACTGCTCTGCCCCAGACATATGAATAGGTGGGCCTTGTGGTCCCTGACCCAGAATTATACTATTTAGCAGCTCAAGTACAGTGTGCAAAATAGTGGTAATCAACTTTCAAATCACCCACATGTGTGCCTTAAGAGAACAG
Source organism: Ambystoma mexicanum (assembly GCF_040938575.1). NCBI lineage: Eukaryota > Metazoa > Chordata > Amphibia > Caudata > Ambystomatidae > Ambystoma > Ambystoma mexicanum. Next base: position 877,393,439 of record NC_090936.1, read on the forward strand.
CAGAACATCCTGTAACTACAGGACAGGAGGATTTTAACATGGTAGAGATAACTGTCTAGAATGCCTTGAAGATCAGTAGGCTAGCCAGTCTGCTTTCACTTTCAATCCACTTTTCTTATTAGACATATCCTAGGACCCGTAATTGCTTTTGATAAGGGCCCCATCAAATGCCTTGACATGATAGGGGTAAGAAAGTTGACATACCGCTTTGAAGAGGGTTTATTTCTCTCCCTGGAGCAATCGAAGGCACTAGGAAATTGTGGGACACTGAAAATACTTCTGAACTTCAGTTGTAGGGCGACAACAGAAGTAAAGAATTACTGGCAACCTTCCCTAACACCTCATCTTATACCAGAGTCTTACTGTTCGAACTAATCTTTGTGGTTATTGGGAGTAAAGCAAGCTCGAATTCTGCCCAGATCTATTTAATCGTGTGGGAACAGCACAATCCCAGTACTAGTAATAATCGCCATGTTTTACCTTCCAATGTATTCATCCATTCTTCTTAAAGGAAGAACCGGACTTCAATTCCATATAAACTCATTGGGTGACTTTTTGTTTATATAAATTGATTAAAGGTAACAAAACCCCCACGTTGTTCATGGAATCTCTTTAATATAGCTACATCCACTGCAATTTTATTATTTATTTTACAATTAATGCTACCCTTTTTCTTGAGGCACCTAATGTACATACCTAGATATCAAAACTCGGTCACTACTTCAATTTGAGTCATTGCGAGCTTCCGGGTAAAAGTTCCTTCGTATTTTTTAGATGTAAAATATGTGTTTTTTATTTTTATTTCATTCTTTCTAAAAAGAAGTATCTCTTAAGCAGTCTATATTGCTTGCAAGCTCGGCCAGAAATCCACTTTAGTGCCATTAAAGAGGTCTACCGAATCCCATGTTCAGAGTCCAACTTCAGTGGGAAATTACCCACCACTACCAATACCTTCCCTACATCAACCATACGCATGCTGAACAAGAAGGGGGCTAAAATACATCCTGTTCGAGGCCACATGCAGTTATCTTGTGTGAAAAATTAGTTTAATTTCCAATCTTTTGTGCACTGTGGTGACCTTGTGCAGCAGCATTATCACTTTCTAGAGTCCTTCTGCTAACCCCCAATGTCTTATTCACACTGTACCTTGATCTACCTGGCCAAATGCTGCTGAGTAGTCGAGGAAGGCTAGGAGGCAGATTTCCACCTTTCAGTGCCTGCATTATTACAGTATGTACCACCAAATCACTGCTTATTATAGACATTCCTGGCTGAAAACCAGTTTGGAATTTAGGCAATATTACCTTCTCCCGAGTCTGCTCTCTCAATCTCGGTTATAAACCAAATGCAACGTTTTTGTTCAAAGTATCAAGGATGGCTGTTAACCTGTAATTATGAGAACTGCACCAATGTGCTTTCGAATAGTGATTATTTCAATGTTTCAGGAATCGTAGAGGAGTGGGCTATGTTATTGAATAGACAAGTCAAGTGAGAGGTTTTCCCATTCTGATTCTTTACAACGAAATCAACAAAGTCCTCTGAGCCTGGTGTTATTGAATTGTTTTAATATTTTGTATTGCTTCAAGCACTTCCCGCTCAAAAATGTTCCCACCCACTTATGCGATAACTTCAGATCATAGGCAAGCTGAGCGGAGCGAAAATAGAAGTTTAGTTTTCCCTCCAGGCCTACTCTCCAATAGGGGTGATCTGAGCAATCACAGAGTGCTTTGATGGATTGTTAAAGTAGGACCAATATTGTTTTCACATTTCCTGTGCCTAGAATACAAAGCATATCTTACCATTGCTTAAAAGATCTAGACTTTCTATACCCCTTCCTCCAGTTTCTATAATCTTGTTTAATGTTCTCTTCTATCCATATTTGTGTCCTTCTCTTACTCTATCAGTTTCACCAGCAGTCTTAATTGCTTGTTAACCTTCCTTTCTTCTTCTACAATCCTTTATCATACTTTGCATGTAATAAACCACAAGAGGGCATTAGGCAATGACCAAATGAAAGTGCCACTCTGTGTGCGCCAGGAACCATGAGCAGAAACCCAGTAGGATCAAGTAACTCTACACCATGTGTGCCAATTATCTCAGTTTCCACAGCCCAATCCTTTGCTATACATTTATTCTCTTAATGTTTTAATTGGACCCCTTTTTCTGACACCTTTAACTTGCAGTTTTCTCTCTGTGGTGCAAAAGAGGTTTCCTTAAGATTTGAGGTTCGGGTGAGTGTAAGAGATGAGTGATCACTCGCCTGTTTTTAAATTATCCCTAGTTCAGTAGCTTTGTGATAATGCCACTTTGGTTAATTAATCGTCAAAAAAGTCCTGTCCAGACTCTAGTGTAGTCCCATGGCACATCACCCAGTAAACACCCATTGAGCAAAACAAGGCCCCAATAATCCACTATTTCGGTCCAGGTTCTTCTATATTTGTTTATATCTTTTTGCTGTCACAATTCGCTCCCTCTGCTCTCATTCTTGTCACTCAGGGGTGTGCTTTGGGGTCTGTTTGGACTTTTGTTCTAAACTTTGCCACATCACTGTGTTGATTTGGTTGCTCTAAAACCAAATTTTACATTTCACTTCCCTTCTGGATCCAGTTGGGGTTTTTGGTAACAAGTATGCTTTTAATTCATGCCTTCCAAAATGTCTTGCTCACTCACCACCCTAGCAGGAGAAGATAGAGTGGAGGTTAAGGAACCGCTATGGCAGGCAGCTGCTAGCAACAATCACACCTGAGGCATGTGATCAAAAGCCACAGTTCACTTCAGTCCAGCGCTGGTCATCGCTGCAGTTTGCCCGTTTGTTGCCAGTCCCTTGTTCCTGGTTTTTATTTGTATTTTTAAGTTCCTAGCTCCTTGTTTCTTATTCCTGTCCCACTGGATTTCAAATATTGTGTGCTTATTAGCATGTTCTGCTTCCTGGATTTTCTTTCTAGCACCCTCTCTTTTGCACTCATCACTTTCCAGTGCTCCAGTGCGTTACTGTGTAGACCACTTTGTCCGTGTTCTATAGTTTCTTGGCTTTGCTGTTTTCTGCAGTTTAAACCTGATCCTATTTTACACCCCTTGTTCCAGTTTTTGATCCCTATTCCTTTCATTCACTGAGTGGGGAGACAGTTGCTGGAGTCGTGGGGAACTGAACGGTATCAACTTAAGCTACTATGCCTGTTACTCCCACTGTTGCTGGACATTTAACATTGAAGCCTTCAGCTTCAATGACCAGACCCAATGGGCTGCTAACAAACCATTCCTCCAAAAAAGATATATCATACTGGTCATCCTGTAAAGGTATCTTTTTTTCCCAGTCGGGTATTAAACATTTTACATTATTAAGTCAAGAAATCCCTGATGTATTATTCTGGTAGCCAGGAAATAATGATACTCTTTAGTTTATTTAATTCTAGTTACCGTTAATCAACTTTAAATCCCCATGATCGGGTCCCCCCTTGGGCCTTCCCTTCTGACCGTTTACTGCTGGCTACAATAATATAGTAAACCTATTTATTGAGGGGGGAATCTATTAGTATATCTTGGCCACTTGTGAAGCCCAACAACCCCCCCATGAAATGACTATACCCTCTGCTGTTACACGACAGGTTTTTTTGAGGAGCAGACAGCGCAAAATGGTCACTACCAAGGTTGTAATTGGAGGATGATGGACAAAGTCTTTTGGGGTTTTACTGCATCCATTTGTACAATTCGAGTCACCTTGGGATCGTCGACCCTGACTTTTGTCGTTCCTACATCCACAGGCCTAAACTTTCTAATACAGTTATTATCCATGATTGGGCTCCTCTCTTGACATTTACTAGGCTGCCTAATTTCTTTCATTCTCCCTGTGCATTGATTTGATCTTCCAGATATATGTCGTATCTCATACTTTCCAAGGGTTCTGCTGCCTAGATTACCAGTATTTTTACTGCCACAGATCTAAAGTAGGAGTGCAACACTGAAATCTCTATAAAATCAACCTGTAACATGTCATGCATAGTAATAACTCTTAAAGAAGGTATTCCATGAAAGATATTCCTGTCCAGTATAATTTCTGTTTATTTTGCTTTACAGAGCACACTTAATGAACCAACTGTAAGTGTTTCCTGTCGCGTTGGGCCAGAGTATAGTTCTATTTATCATATCATTGTCATACGAGTCTAAATGTCCACATTCACTCACATCCTGTGACTAGTGTAAAGAGTTACAATGCCTTTCCGGGCAACCTGAGTGGCACTGTTCTTCCTCATTAGTCGACAATCGAGTCTTGTGTTTCCTATGCCCTTCTAAAACTGGCCCACCAGCCGTTCTTGGAAACTTCAAGTGAATCTCTTGGTTAGTTTTGGACTTGGGATTCCTCCTTTTCTTTTGCTTCAAAATCTTCTGAGAGGAGGAAGTAATGCTTTCAACATCATCAGTCCCATTTTGTTTATCAAGAAAAGTTATACGGTCAGACTTCTTCAGATTTCTTCATCTCATTTACCAACACGGACAGCTTTTTGGCATTTCTATTAAATAATGATTCTTTGGCCCTCTGATGTGGGCCTTTTGTAAGCTGTTACTACCCTTTTATGCCTCTAAAGCTGCCTGCACTTCAGATTCATTATTCCCTTTCGGAAGGGAGGCCATTCTGTTGATAAGTCCTTCCTAGCTCTCCAATCAACTGGGGAAAGAGTGCGCAGACACACCTCAAGTTCCGACTCGATTTGCAGCTATGGTGAGGCATTTTGGGGGCCCATAAAACCTGACACCTCCACCGCCCCCCAAAACCACCAAGCCTCATTCTACAGGTGGAGAACTATACAGTCCCAGAATTCTCTGTTCGGGAGTTTGTATGTTATGCCAGACATTGCCCAAATAGTCACAAGCTGAGTCCACCAGAGTAGAATGCGATCATACGTCTGCGGCTATTCGGTTATATACCCAGACCATAGATTTGAGAATGAGGTGGAGGCCCTTAAAGACAATGGAGCAGGAGTAGATGCTCTATTAGGGGCACATGAGATTTTCTCATGAGGGCCAAGCGACCTATGCTACTATAATAAAACACAGGAGATTCTGCCAGATCTGGCCAGTTACACAAATGCAGTTGTATGTAGTGAATGTTTAAAAGGATGTAGATTGATATGCAATTGTAAGTGAATCAAAAGGACAAATGAGGAAAACATTCTGATTTAAAAGAACTAGGACCTCATTCACCGCACCGGCCTGGTTCAGTTACTTTTTCAGTGATATATGTGATTTTACTGTTCCTTAAAACCCGAGATGGTTTTTAAACGATCCGCAAACAACTGTGGGGAAAACATTGAGTTATCCTTTTCACCGCGTCTATTGTCTGCCTGCAATCACTTTCTATGGTGTCCGAGTGTCATCTAGTGCTGCTTACATGAATGCGTTGTGGTCTTCTCCTTTATCTCACCCCACATGCATACTGCCAACACCAGACTTACTAATTCCTGTATACGGGGTGGGGGAGGCGTCCCCCATTTCTCCCTTTCCCCCTTCTGCCCCTGCAGCCTCTCAAAGTCCCTCCTGCTTGTACTATTTGTTTACTGAACTGTAAGTAGACATGTTTTTTTTATTACAATTCCAACTTGCAAATTTTCATTTTTGTGGGCACTTTGTTATTCATACCTCGATTTAATGTTTTTTACCCTAGTTATTTTCGAAATTCGTTATTTTGACCCCTTCCATTAATCACTCTTTATTAGTTTCGACAACGTAATCACTGGTTACTCTTGTTGTCAGCACAGAGTACTGAAACATGGCAAAATGGCATTTGAGGAGAGGAGAAGGTGGACTGGATGCGTAAGAAAAGGTAGAAATGCATGGACAAGTGCAGACGTATCAGTCTTGGCTCCCTGTTACATTGCTTCACAGTGTATGGTAACATTGCTTGGACTACCTGAAGTCCTTTCACCATTTCTGTAGCGACCTACGAGTGGAGGGAGAGTAGGCAGCTTTAAAACCTGACCGAAGCGCGAAGCACCCATGTAGTGCACCGACAAGTTCAGTTGTAGCAGTCTTGGCTATGGTTCGTGTATCGGCACGTATTACCAAAGGAGTTTGCACTCCCTGTAACCTTGCTCCACAGCGTCTGGTAACACTGCTTGGACTACCTGAAGTCCTCTTACCATTTCTGCAGCGACCTATGTATGCAGGAAGAGGAGGAAGGAGGCTTTAAAACCTGACTATGGGGCAAAGTGCACTGACAAGCCCAGTCTGACGAGTCTGACAATTAACCTCACATTCGGGCCATAAAACCTTCCACTAAACATGCCACCAAGGCCCCTCTGAGTGAGCTCCGGATAATCTCCATGTATGATATGATATGGCATTTATAACGTACCTATGCACAAGTACTGAACAATATATTGGAATCCACTCGAAGTTCCCCATATATATATGGACTCACTTTCTAATATTTTGAATAGTTGGTTTGAAAAACATAACTCCAATAACATTTCAATAGGTGGTGACTTCAATTGTCTTTGTATAGAGGAGGATCGTTAGTGTAAAATTTCATGTGATAACCAAAATAAGTCACCAGCACTCATTCGAGGTAAGTTCCAGTTGCAGGTGATGAATTTTAGGGGCTTAGCCAAAATTAATATAATATCAGCGTCTATCTTGATAATCAGTCTACCTGGAGAAGAAGTCGGTTTTATTCGACTTTAGATTACATCTTAAATTCTAATATCCTCAACAATATCCACCTCAACTCCCGTGAATCATTCACCTCACAGTTCTGTGTCCTCTGTGACTCCCTCTATCTTCCGGCCGACCCACTCGGCCAGACCTACTCTGTACTCCCTCAATTTTGGCGATGTCCCTACCTCTGATACGGTCACCACCCCCTCACCTGGGCTGACCACTCTATTCTCCCGCCTGGGTCCCCTTGGCCCTCTATCCAAACCGCCCCCAGCCTCCTTCGCCGTCCTCTGACCGATGAAGCGAGTGCCAGTCGTGGCTTTTGCTTCCACCTTCATCCCCCGTCCCATCCCCGCCTCTGACTCTGTCCTTGCTACCCTGCACCTTTTCATCTCTAACACCCCTGGCCCTGTCATGAGGATCTGCCTAAAACCTGCCTCTAAGAACAAGGGGTGGTGTGACTCTGATCTAGCATCTCTGAAACGCAAGTGTAGAGTTGCTGAATGGACGTGGCAGACCTTCGGTTTACCCTCTGACAAACTGGCCTGCTGCCTGCTCTAAAGGCATTATCGTTTCTCTATCCGCTCCAAGAAGTAGGCCCACATCCAAGCCCGCATCTCTGGAGTCACTAACAACTTGCCAATCCAGCTGCAGTTTCCACCTCTCTACTTCCTTCCCAGGCTCCCTGCACCACTTTGGTCTCCCATCTCACATCAAAAACTCAGGACATCCTGTCCTCACTCTCCTCTACCCCCATTGCCACTCCCACGCCTGCTCTCCTGACTCCCATGGGTCCCCACCTTCTATCCCCTGCATCCTCCGTCCTGCCCTTAGCACCAAACAATATCTCTAATGTTGTCCACTCTATGAAGGTCTCCTCCAAACAGGTGTTCCCCTGTTCTTCCAGAACCATTAAGGACAACATCTCCTCTCTCACTCAGCTCTTGCTGACTTCTGCAACCACTACTTCTCCACTGGCTCTTTCCCTCTATCCCTCAAGCATTCACTTGTGTACCCTCTCTTAAAAAAGCTGTATGCTGACCCCTCCTGCTCAGTTAACTATCGCCCTATTTCCACTACCCACTTCCTGGGTAAACTCTTGGAGAAGCTGGTCCTCTCCAATTGACCCTCTCCAATGAACTTGTGGTTTGCCTCCTTGACCATTAATCTGGATTCAGGGCATCCAGAGGCATGGACACTGTGCTACTGAACACGAGTGAAGTCATGCTTGCAAACCTCAACTCTAACTCTCCTGCTGTTCTCATTCTCTTTCAGCTCTCCTCTGCCTTTGACATGATCAACCATTCTATCCTCATAAAACGACTCTGATACCCTCAGCATCACTGACCGGGCACTGGATTGGCTGACCTCTTTCCTCACTAATCGCCCTTCCGAGCTGCAACTGGGCCCTTTCTCCTCCACCACCACACTTTCTACCTTTGGCTTCCCCCAGGGCTCTATCCTATTGCCATGGCTCTTCAATATCTATCTCGCTCCTCTGGCTCACCTGATCCCTTCTCTCCTCATTTCCAGTGCTATGCTGATGACACTCAGCTGTCCTTCAAACTTCCCTATACTACCTCCTCTTCTTCCTCTCTCATCCCTGATCGTCTGTCTGCCATTCAGGCATGGTTCGCAGGTAATGATCTCTGTCTAAATGCCAGTAAGACTGAGTTCCTTCTCATTGGGACACCTGCATCCTTCTTTCCTCCTACCCTCTGCCACACTCTTTAGGCCCTCTACCCCCACCATCCTTTGGGGCCAAAAACCTCAGGGTCATATTCAACTCTGCTCTCTCCTTCACCCCTCACATCATGGACCTTACCAAGATGGCCCACTTCCAGCTCCACCTCCTTGGAGGCATGCTCCCTTTCCTCACCTTCCCCCAGAAGGTTCCATGTCATAATGTCCCTGCAAAAATGTCTCCTGACAAAAATGTCACTGTGTTTTGCGGAGACATTAGATTGAACATGCGGGCTCACCCCTGCAATGTTAATGTTAAAGGATATTTGCACCGCCAACTATCACCACCAGAGTGGTCCCCTGGCGCTCTGCCGGCTCTGAAAAAAGGAGGAGGGGGGTCAGTTAGTGGGAATAAGCTGGAAAAGTGCAAGAGAGCAGTTATGCGCTGTTGGTGGCCTCAACCCGGAATTCCGTTGGCTGGGCTTGGGGTGTTTTTCGGTCGGTAGTCGCTGTGTGCTGTTGTGCAAGTCTATGTGTGGATTGTTTTGTTGTTGCAGTGTAGTAAAGTTTGTGCGGGTTGTTTTGTGGTGGTGTTTGGTTAGAGTTTGAGAGGTATATGCAGAGGGGTGAAATTGTTAGTGGATTGGTTAATTGGGCAAATGCTAAACAATCACAATTCTATATAAGTGTGGCACATGCTGTCATTTTAAACTTATCTAGATGCGACGCTGGCTAGTGTTTACGATTACGTCTAGATGCGACGCTGGCTAATGTTCATGATTACGTCTAGGTGTGGCACATGCTAACATTCACAGTTCCATCTAAGTGTGGTTTGTGCTAATAAGCACAATTCCATCTGGGTCTGGCAATTGCTGACCTTCACAATCACTTCTAGATGTGACGCCGGCTAATGTTCACGATTTTGTCTGGAGGTGATGGCAGCTAATGTTCACGGTTCCGTCTAGAGGCAATGCCGGCTAATGTTCATGATTACGTCTAGAGGCGACGCCGGCTAATGTTCATGATTACGTCTGGGTGTGGCACATGCTAACATTCACCATTCCATCTAAGTGTGGCATGTGCTAATAATCGCAGTTGTATCCACGTGTGGCACATGCAGAACTTCACGATAATATCTAGATGCGACGCGGGCTAATGTACACGCTTACGTCTAGGTGTGGCACATGCTAACATTTACACTTCCCTCCAAGTGTGGCATGTGCTAATAATTATAATTCCGTCTAAGTGTGGCACATGCTGACCTTTACTATCCCATCCAGATGCAACGCCGGCCAATGTTCACGATTACGTTTAGGTGTGGTATGTTAATTATTTTCTTTTACAAGGGGAGCAGAGGACATCCCCCCAAACCTACCCCCATACACAATGTCACCAGATATAATGTTGCCAATTGCTTTTCCCGGCAACATTATGTAAGGGGACATTATGTATGGGGACATTATTACCGGATACCCCCCAAAAGCTCAATCTCTCCAGGCTGGCTGGAATACTGCAACAGCCTCTTTCTCAATATCCCTCTTTCCTCCCTACGCTCCCTCCAGCTAATCCAGAATAGGGCTGCAAGGCTTATCCTTGGCCTCATGCCCAGGAACTTTATCTCTACAGCCCTAAACTCTCTCCACTTGCTCCCTGTGGCTGCAAGGATCAAATTCAAGACCCTCTGCATCATTCACAAGGCTTTCTGGGGCCTGGGGCCCTGCTATCTCCAACTTTCCCTCCCTAAATACTCCCCTGCTAGAGCCCTCTGCTCCTCTAACTCTTTGATTGTCAAACACTATTCTAAGCAGAGAGTGGGGGGGCAGGTATCTCTCTGATTAAAAAAATTTGAACCGGTCTAGGAGTTTTTACAAGGAAACACTGTGTTAATAATGCGATTTAATCAAATTAAACAGAATCTCACATATATTCAGATAGTTAACCAGCGTATGAGCACCTGTGGGCCAGCCCTTTCTTCTTTTTATGATGGCAGCAACCTATGTCCAAATTCTCTTATTGTAAATATTAATAACTGTATGATTGAGTGCCCTGTCATATGAAAATCTCCCTTGCTTCATGGCTTTACAATTAAAACACATGCCTTTGATGCCGAGGTTCATAAGAGGAAAGAAGAAAAGGACAGACAACTTAGGTATGTGATAGAAAAGAAACAGAGCAACGTGCAAAACTAATAAAATAACATTTTAAGAACTGGCTTAAAGCCCAGAAATATCTTCTACATGGAGAGGAACAAGTTACCCCGTTTGGGGAAGCTTCTTGGCGCAAATATTTTGTAGAATTATATGCACCAGGTAATTCGCCTAAAGATAGAAAGTTGGTTAAATGTACAAGTTATGAAGGCTTAAAATATTCAGTGGAGGATATTATCTCAATAATTAAGATCGAAGTCCTCCAGAGCACCGGATCGTGATGGTATCCCTATCATCATCTTGAAAGGTGACCTTATGACATTGAGCCGGATTTTAAAAAGATCCATTTGATGCAATTGTCTCCCATGATTTATTACCTCGATCACTGACATTTGTTGCATCTCATTCCTCTGTGTAAAAAGGGAGACACGCTCCATCCAGAGAATTACCGGTTTATTGCATTGCTAGATGCTTCCAGCAAAATCTTCTCTGCCATTATTTTAGGGGATTAAACCAATCAGTTCTGGACAAGGCTCAGTCAGGGTTCAGAAAGAAGTTGCGTACTTCCTTCAATGGCCTCATTCTAGCATTTTTGCAAAATGAAGTTTATAGATTGGTCCATCCCATCTTTTTAGTATTTGTTGACCTAATCTCAGCCTTTGACCGAGTTAGTAGGGAACACCTTTGGGGCAAATTAGTAAAATGGGCGTGTCCTCCTCACTTAATTGCTCGTCTTAGAGACCTACACATGAACTCACAGGTGCAAGTGCGAATCAGTGCAGACAGTGCGTTGTCTAGCCCTATCCCCACATACAGGGGGCTACCACAAGGTTGTGTATTGACTCCGGCCCTGTTCAACATCTACACTGGCAATCTTATTTCCGTCTTCTTGCACTCAAATGCATTTACGCCCCGTTTAGCAAGTTTTCATTTTCAGTATTTGGCATATGCAGATGATCTGGTAATCATGGATCAATCCCCAATAGGCTTACAGCACAGTTTCAGTGACTTGGAAGTTTACATGAAACTGATCAGATTAGATATAAATACAACTAAATAAAAGATCATGCTCATGCAAAAGCGCAAGAAACAATTAATGGTCTGTATCACGTCATAGACTTAGGGGCTCGCAGAGGGAGATGGAGTTGGCTGCGCTGGATGCAGTCAAAGCATTTGATTTGCTTGAATGGTCGTGGCTATTCAAAGTGCGAGATTCTGAGATGGCTGAGATTATTGTACAATAGCCCGACGGCTAAGGTCAAGACGGGTGGGTGGGTATCGTTTGGTTGGTCACTGGAATGGGGTACGCGATCCTATTCGCTTTGGCACTCGATCCCCATGACAGGTATTTTCAGAATTATATCCCAGGTGGCAGGTGGAGTGGTACATATTATTTCTCTCCATGCAGGTGACATTTTGTTGTATGTGAACAAACCTCTAGAAAATGTAGCGATTATCCTGGAGATTCTGGACAACTTTCAGAAATGATCAGGGTTCCAAATTAATAGAGAGAAATCATTTTTGTTCCCCTTGGTGGCCCTAAGTACAAAGGAGAGTGAACTTCTCCCTGATTGGGGGATCAGATGGGAAAAGGAGTCCTTTAAGTATCTGGGCATGCAGGTCTTCCATGACATTGAAGAAGATTTAGTTTATAATACGGGTTGCGTGCTCTCAAGGATAGGGGATGCAGTGCAGTTCTGGAAGAAGCTGGCCCTGTCGCTAATGGGGAGGGTAGCTCTTTGTAAGATGGCGGTGCTCTGTAGGCTGTTGTATTTCTTCACTAACATCCCATACACCATAAAAAAGAGTTTTTCAGAATGTTGGACAAAACATTAGGGGAATTGTTATGGAACACAGGGCGGTGCTGCGTGCCATGAAGACCCTACAGCACAGATTCGAGGGGGGAGGACTGAATATGCCAGATTTTTAACTATACAACATGGCAGCACAATTACAGTCTGTAGCCCACTACAACACGACCCGAGAGGCGAGATCGCGGGTTTGCTGGGTGGGATCACAGAAGACATACAGGGTATGGAATTACTGTGGAATCCCGTAAGGGGGCTACTAACATCTTTAAAGTGGTGCGGGAAGTGTGAAAAAATCTCTTTGGGAAGATGAAGGTAAAAGGCCTGTGTGGTGGGATACTAAGATGGGATGAAGAAAAAACAAAACCAGTCCTACTAGGCCTTGTGTCATTCGTATCGTGCAAGTGCAGTAACAAGTGCGAGGGTAAGGGCGGAAAAGGGGCCCATGGATTAGGCGAGTGCTAAGGGGAGGCCAGGTGGACAAGTGCCAGGGGAATGCAGAGAGTGCAAGGAAAGGAGGTCCACGTGCTAAGTGTGAGGGGAAAGGGCTGGAAGGGCTCAATGGGGTGCAGGCCCAGCCGGGCTAGTGTGGGGGAGGGAGCTCGGATGTGCAAGTGCAGTTTGGGGGGGCATCAGGGAAGACCAAGTGCAGGGGTAGACTGGTCGAGGAGGGCCTGGTGCCCTGTAAGAATCAGAAGGAACCAGGCAGCCAGTCCAAAAGAGGCAGAGGGGGCATTAGCAGGGGAGGGAGATGGGGAAGGCCAGAGAGAAAAGGAGGGTCTTGAGAAGCTTCCGGAACTTAAGGAGAGCCGTCTCTCCTCCGCAGATGCCTCCCTCTGGAATGGCCTCCCTGCCCCTCTCAGACTTGAGAGATCTACCCCCACTCTCTGCTTGGAAAAGCATCTGATCTACATAGAGTTGGAGCTAGAAGGCCGAAGGGCTCTAGCAGGGAGGTATTTAGGGAGAGGGAGTTGGATGTAGCAGGGTCCCAGACCCCAGAAAGCCTTGTGAATGATGTAGAGGGTCTTGAACTTGAACCTCGTAGCAATCGGTTGCCAGTGGAGAGATTTAAGGGCTGAGAGATGCGGTCCCTGGGCTTGAGGCCATATATAAGTCTCACAGTCTTATTCTGGATTAGTTGAAGGGGGTGGAGGAATTAGGCAGATAGAGGAAGAGGCTGTTGCAGTAGTCCAGCCTGGAGAGGACCAGAGCTCTGGAGATATTGAGTTTCTGGGGGAACGTGAGGAAAGGGAGAATGCCTCTGAGGAATTGCAGCTGAAAGTGGGCCTTCTTGGCAAGGTCCGTAATGTGAGGAAAGAAGGAGAGAGATGACACCAAGGTTTTTTGCCTCACCGGAGGAGGCCCATGGTGGGCGGCCGAAGAGTAGGAGGGAAGGAGGGAGCTTGGGTTCAATGAGAAGAATCTCAGTCTTACTGGCATTAAGTCAGAGATCGTTAGCAGCGCACCATGCCTGAATAGCAGACAGACAGTAAGGAATGAGAGAGGAGAGAAACTTGAAGGAGAGTTCCATGTCGTCCGCACAACACTGGAAGTTAGGAGAGAAGGCAGAGATCAAATGGGCCAGATGGGCAAGGTAGATGTTGAAAAGCCAGAGCGAGAGGATAGAGCCCTGAGGGACAACCGGTGGAGAGTATGATGGAGGAGAAAAAAAGGGCCCTGTTGAACCTCAGAAGGTCGGTCATAAAGGAAGCAGGTCGTCCAGAGCCAGGTCTGTGATGCCATGGGTATCACAGAGCAGATTTATAGGAGTGGCATGATTGACTATCAAAAGCAGAGGAAAGGTCAAGAAGGATGAGAACGGAAGGAGAGTTGGAATCGAGATTAGAGAGCAAGCCTTCATGGGTTTTCAGGTGTGCATTTTCCATGCCTCTGGCTGCTCAAAAGCCAGACTGGTGGTCATGGAGACAAATAACAGATTCAGTTTGCCAGATAAGCTGGGAGATGGCCAGCTTCTCCAAGAGTTTGCCCAGGAAGGGGGTAATGTAGATAGGGCAGTAGTTAGCCAGACAGGGACGGGTCGGCAGAAGGCTATTTTAGGAGAGGGTGCACAAGGGAGTGCTTGAGGGGTAGCAGGAAGGAGCCAGTGGCAAAGGAGTGATTCCAGATATCAGCCAAGGCTGGAGCAGGGAGGCAATTTTGTCCTTCATAGTTCTGGAGGAGCACGGGAGCACCTGTTTGGATGAGACTTTCATAGAGCGGACTTGACCTCATCAGGTGATATGGGAGAGAAAGAGGAGAGTAGGAGGGGAAGGAAGATGGGGGCCAAGGGAGGCCTGTGATCGGGTGTGGGGGAAGAGAGTGGTGTAGAGGAGAGTGAGGACAGGATGTCCTGAGTTTTAGTAATGAAGTGAGAGCCAGTGCAGTGCAGAGGGTCAGGGAAGGCAGAGGAGAAATGCAGACTTCAGTAGGATTGGCAAGTTCCTTGTAGATTTTGAACAGTTCAGCCGCGTTGGTAGTGGCCCCAGAGATGTGGGCTTGGATATAGGCCTTCTTCTTTGAGCGGATGGATAGTCTGTATTGCTTTTGGAGCAGGTGGCAGGCCAGTCTGTCAGAGGATGTGCTCGAAGCCTGCCACTTCTGCTCAGAAGCTCTGCTCTTGCATTTCAGAGAGGCTAGGTCGGAATCATACCAGGTGTTGAGCTTGGAGTCAGGCTTCATGCAGATCCTCATGACAGGGGCAAGGATATCCAGAGTGTTGGCGATGGAGTGTTGAAGGGGGGTTTTCTTCATGGGAGGGAAATTGCTGACGCTTGATGAATGGAGGCAAGCATCCGGGGTAGCAAGAGGCCATTTCCTTACATATGCAAAAGTTGTGCAGCGATTAGCTGCACTGTGGCAAGACATCCCAGAAGAGCCAGAGACAAGTCCTCTAATGCAAACATTGTTGGAACTTGGGGATGTTAGGGGGAGGATATACAGGGTGTACATGGCTCTGCAGGCTGCACAAGCGGATAAGGAATTGGTGGCTAAGGAAAAGTGGGAGAGAGGCACAGGTTCGCAAATCAGAGACAGAACATGGTCTAAGATGTGGGAACAAGTTAAAAAAATATCTAGAAATGCACGGTTCCAGCTCAGTCAATTCCATTATTTGCACAGGGTGTACTTGACGCCGGAGAGACTGCATGTAATAAATCTGTCTGTGGCTTATGAATGTCCACGGTGCAGGCAGGATCATACCGGCTTCTGGCATATGGTTTTGGATTGCCCAGTTATTGCCAAATATTGGGAGAAGGTGATCTACTGAGGAGCAGTTATGAATGTACGCATGGTGTATGTTTGTGGATCCTCTCACCAGGACAAAAGAGGTATAAAACATGCAGTAAAATTGCCAGGTTCTTGTTGGTCCTAGCTAAGAGGTGGATAGCAATCTCATGGAAAGGGGCAGGCGGGCCGTCACTGCGGCAATGGCTCCAGGATGTTCACAGATGGGCTTAGCTGAGGTGGAGTACTTGCACAAGCATAATGACCCTGAGTGGGAAAACGAGCTCGATACGGATTGGGGGCAATTAGTGAATGAACTGGCCTCGACCCTGGATGTAAAGCCCCAGTGAATTGATGAATGGGAAGCCTGAAGGGGAGTGGAGAGTGGTGAGATGCAAGAAGGTGTTGGACAGCTGTTAAGAGAATGAGAAGAGACATTACGAACTAAAGGGGTTACAGGCTTGATGGGGTAGGGGGAAGGTGTGTGGTGGGTGAGGAGCTCTGGATACGTGAGTATAGGGAAAGGGAGGGAAGGGATTTGGGCTGGGAGGTGGGATGTTGGGGAGATTCAAGTTGCCAGGTCACTATGTGTTGTATTTCATGAAAATCTAATAAAAAGAAACTTTTTTTAAAAAAAAGTAAAAACCTTACATAAATATTTGAGGAAGTTCCCAAATAGGAAATGGATGTTTGCTTTTTGATGCCATAAGTTAAATTTATATCCAACCAGGAAGATTATTGGCTCTAGGCAGAAGGTGCCCATAGAGGAAAGACTATGCAGATTCTGTTGTATTGTGGTTGAAACCCTGAATCATACTCAATACACTATAGCGGCGATTCATTTTGTACATAGGATTTTAGATGTTGATTTCCAAAATTATATTTTGTAATCTCTTTTAAATTCTGTAAAAGTTTGCAGTATGAATAGTTTGGCAATGTTATCTGTGAAAGGTTTTAACAGACCAAGCACAATAAATAATAATACAAAAAGGTAGAATACTTGAGTCCGGTTGTGGAGAGGAAAACAGACAGTCAAGGTGGGAGAAACCAAGGTGAAGGAGAGGGAAAGAGCAAGTGAAAGGCAGAGGGAGAGAGAATATGGAAAGTGGTGATGAAGGGAGACTCGGGGGTCAGAAGTAAAAGATAGTGAGAAAAAGGGCATTGGAAGTTGAATGAAAGAATGGGAAAGAGGAAGTAAAGAAAGGAAAGCTATTGAGCCGAAAACTGTAGGTGCTAGAAGGGGAGGAGATAAGCAGAGGTGAAATGAAAGACCAAGTTGGATGGGTTCGCAAAGAGTAAAAAGCTGACAGGACAGTGACAGAGAAAAACAGAAGGAGGAGGAAGAAGGCAACTGTAAGTGTGCATCAAGTTGTCAGTTGATATCCTGGCTGTGACACTCATTTATTGAACAATAGATCACCCACAGCAGAACCCTTAACAGTGGCATCATGGGGAAGAGGAAAAAACATAATCTACCACAGAGAACCTTTAAGAGATACAATAATTGTGGAGAGTACAGAGGGCACTGAGTCGTTAAGTTGCCTATGATTATTAACAATATCAATATGCTATGATCCGATTGATGTGCCACAACAGCGCAAAGACGGTTGCTAATTTAATTTGTTTGTTGAGAAATCTGAAATATAAATACATTATTTAAAAATATATATAATAACCCGAAGACATCCTGGCTCAGCATTGGCTGCCACTTGCATACAAGTAGGTTAGGACCTCCCTCGCAGTCATTATGTATATCAAATCAAGGTATGTTTCCCCCCCCAAAAAGATTCAAGCAAACAGAGGGCCCCCATGAGTTTGCTTCAAAGGGGACTGATGATCCCGGTTTCCCTGGTGACAAATGCGGCCCAGAGGGCAATAACAGGGGAGGCTTTTGAGGAACTAATTGACCGCTATGTAATTTCACTTCTGTCTAATGAACATTATGTACTCCAAAGGGCACAATTCTCTCTGGTAGAGGGATACTGGTAATGGCACTTAGAGAATGCTGTGGTATTTTACCACAGTTTGAAAACAAGGAAACTAAGAGGTTTTCAATTTACAAATTAAAGTGATCTGCCTCCTTCATTTGTTCTGTTATTTTTCACTCCTTGCTTTTGTGTTTCATAGCAAACAAAGCATCATTACGAAAAGACTAATTACTGGGGATGGGGGCTGCAGGGGAAATAGGCAGAATGCAAGACTGCACAGAAAAATGAGACTGTGGGGGAAGGGGAGAAAAACTGTAGTGGAATGTGAGATAGTCGTTGATCAAGAAACTATAGAGGAGTGGGGGGGGGCAACAGAATACCTGTCCAGTGCAGAGGAAGCAAGGAAAATTGCACAGAGGGCCTTCAACCTAGATACTTCTAAGGTTATCGAGAGACTGGAGATGAAAAAAGGGAGACTTTAGAAAAAGTGAGAAACTGCAAGGAAAGACTCAGAATTCAGGGTATCGCATAATGGGGCCAGGAGTTAGATATTGCAGAGGAAGAGAGACTTCAAGACAAAAAGAGATAGGGTAATAGAGAAACTGTAGTGGAAATAGAAGAGGTGGCAGAAGAAAGACAATGAATAGGGAGTGTTGTGCCGCAAACAATCTCTGCCTTAATGGAAGATGGAGATTCTCCTCATCGGCACACCTGCACCCTCCTTTCCTGTCACTCTCTGGCCGGCCTCCCTTGGCCCTCTTCCTGTTCCTACCTGTGAGGCTAAGAACCTCTGGGTCATCTTCGACTCCACACTCTCCTTTTCTCCTCACATCTCTGACGTCTCTAATAAGTCAAACTACCAACTGCACCTCCTCAGATATTCCTCCTTTCCTCTCCTTCCCCAGAAGCTCACTGTCTCTAGAGCTCTGGTTTTATCTAGGCTGGACTACTGTAACAGCCTCTTTCTAAATCTGCCTGATTCTAATCTCCGCCCTCTGCAACTCATCCAGAACAGGACTGCGAGACTTGTCGTTGGCCTCAAGCCCAGGGATCGCATCTCTCCAGCACTGAAATCTTTGCATTGGCTCCCAGTGGCTGCAAGGATTATGTTCAAGACCCTCTGCATTGTCTAGAAGGCCTTCTGGGGCCTAGGTCCTCAATACCTCCAACTCTCTCTTCATGAATACCTTCCTACTCAAGCTCTTCACTCCTCCACCTCCAACTCCCCCAGCGCCAGTCACTTCTCCAAGCAATGAGTTGGTGGTAGATCTCTTTCTTCGGCTGGGACCTCCCTCTGGAACAGCCTCCCTGCCTCTCTGAAACTTGAGGAGAACCATCTCTGGTTCTGGAAGCACCTAAAGACCTTGCTCTTTACTTCTGCCTTCTCTCTTCCTCTCCCCTGCTGATTTCCTGTCTGATACTGCGCTGGTCACCTGGCTACCCTCCGATTTCAGGCCCAGGTCCCTGCCCGGCCAGTTGCACACCTGCATTGCCTCCCGGCAACCGTTGCACTTGGGTCTATATCTGTCCCCCTACCTGTACTTTTGGACACCTGCTGTCTGCACTTACCCTTCCATCTGCCACCTGCTGGCCGCACTTCTTGTTATTGTTTTGATCCCATGTACAGCACTGCCCCCTCCCCTTTCCCCAGGCACCTTTCCCCGCACCTCTTCCCTGCACTTCCGCGATCTCAATGTCACTTGGCCTAGTAAGACTGTTGTCTCTGTCCTCCCTCTGTTCCCCCTTCCTTGCCTTGTCACGCCTTGAAACACTTGTGTGTAGGCGCATTACAAATGCCATATCATATCATAATCATAGGCACGGGTTAGGGACCTCAGCGCTGATTGCAGCAAAAGGAATATTCTTAGGGGAAAGAATTAGCAATCATTGAGGCAAATTGGTAGTAATCTGCATTTTGAAGCATATGCCTGTTGAAATGGACTTTACGATTTGTTTCCGCTGTAACAGATGGGGTAAAATCAATGTTTAAAACAAGGAACAGGGTGCTTTCACAAAATGAGTGCTTACATGCGAACCACTTTCAGCAGAAAAGGACACTACAAGAGAGAGAATACAACTCTACTTTACTGTAGTAGTACTTTAATGTACTGACACAAGGCTGATATTTCAACCTTGTTGAACAATTGAAGAAGCTTCAACTTCTGAGCAGTAGGATAGGGAGAGGCCCGTCCCAGTGTGCCAGTATGTTTCTGTGCAGGTCTCCAGGGGCCAAACCTGACTTCCAAGTGCAAAACCAAGACCCTGTCCTTTTTCGACCAAGGCTCCGGAAGACTCCAGCGGGATGCCAGCATCTCGACATATCTGCTTAGAGCCAACCGTACACACAGTTCTGGCCGCATCTCCAGGACAGAGAGACCTGGCGGTTCCCAGGAGACCAATGATGGGGCTGACACGCTGGGTGTACCAGTTGGACGTTGGTGTCCTCACAGAGCCAGAAACCCCTCTGAACCGCAACCAAAGGACCCATCGATGCCAGGCCGGGCTGAGGCAGTGGGCAGGGCTTGGCCCCTCGATTTCTATTCCTATACACATACACAACACCAGTGAGGAAAAGAAATAGGAGAATCAGAGACGGATGGTGGAGGAGAGCAGTATTGACAATGGTACGACGTCCTTTCATTGGCTGCCTGTTCATCCCCAGGCTTTTTAAAATGCCCATTACATCGAATATGCTCATCACATTTTTTAGGGGGGGTGGGAAAGGGCAGATAAGGGTTTGGGCGGGTGGGCAATAGCAAAAAATAAGTGTTGGAGGGGAGCTTGGGGGTGGGGGGGTAGAAAACAATGAGCACATTCGATGGAATGTGCACATTAAAAAGCCTGGGGATGAACAGGCAGGCGATGAAATGACATGGAACCTTGACGATGAAGGAGTGTTTTCTTGACGTGAACAAGGTTCTGTGGTATGTTTGTGGTACAAGGTCGAAACATATATGGGGATGCTTGTGGTCTCGTGCAGAAGGGATGTGATCTTGAAGTTCGAGCTAGACTGCCCCTTTCGGAGTGGGATCAAGCCTTATTTGCATATAGTCTTTCCCCATCTGTAAATGCTTGGCAGGTGAAGAACGATGATCTGGAGGGTTGCCCAAAACAATGCCAGTGGTTAAGATTAATTCTAAACCTTTCAGCCATCACCTCTTGTGTTTTGCTCTGTGATACAAGTGAGCAGAAAGATCTGTGTAGATAGAGCATTGGAGAAGAGGGATACAAAGCGAGAGGAAGATGCTTGTATAAGAGAGTAGTGGAAGTGAAAGAGGGTAGTGATAGCAATAGGAGGGTAGTGGTAGTGGAGAGAGGAGTGGTAGCAGGAGGAGAAAAGTAGTGGTAACCGGAGAAAGAGTAGTGGTAGTGGGAGGAGATAGTTAAGTGGAAGTGAAACTATCAAAGGTTGGGTGTAGATGAGAGGCGGAGTGGAACATCGGAGAAAGGGAAGCCTGGAGCAGAGGAGTAGCGTAGCGTAGTTGGATAAGGTGCCCATGTAACCAGGCAAATTAAACTGAGCATATTAAATCTAAAATCTACGAGATCAACCCCTTTGTAGAGCACTACCAGTGGATGAGAGCAGGTACAGTTAGGAAGTCTGTAAGGGAGTCAGATAGCCAGCATTTAGGGAAGTCCCCCCTTAGTGATTGAATAGAATTGAGTCAGTAGGGGATAGTGATCAATAGAAATAACCAGGGCTAAGGACACCTGTGCTAGGGAGGGTCCGCCAATGGAGAAGAAAGTGAGAGGGGTAACCCTAGGTCCCTCAATATTCAAGAAAAACTCTTGCACCATATTTCTGCCTCTGTGTTTCTGTGCTGCACAAGTGGACCGATGAGAAGCTTTTTTGTAGTTGTTACCCTAGAGGAATTTTAAATAAGTGGGTGTAGACTTGCAGATTTGTATTATGTATTTGTATTTTATTGTATTTTTATAGCACTTTACGCCAAGCATTGAACATGTTTGTAAAACAGTACAACATATTGAAAGCACATCAAGACATCTTGATCAGGCAGCGAGCAGATGTTCCTTGAGGCGAATCGTGAAAAGGGGGAAAGTGGAAATAGAATGGATAGATAAAGGGAGATAGTTCTAGGATTTAGGGGCTAAGAGAGAAAAGGAACAAAAGCAAGATGAAGCATAGGGGGCACAGGGCATGAATAGAAGAAATTGGGACTGAGACCTGAGAGAAAGAGAGGGGGAATACAAGGAAATAAGAGAGGAGCGGTAAGGTGGGGCGAGACCACAGAGGTATTTAAAAACAAGAGAACAAGGTGAGGGGGTGATGAACCACGCAAGCACTTGCACTGGGCATATATCAAGTATATTGAGGAGGGGTATCAACAGAGCAGGCTGCACGTGCCTTGGTTTGGGGTGACACCCTGAGTGCCCCGGGACGTTAACTTAGAGAAAAGAGGGACCAAAGGCAACTTTGCACTTGCAGTGTTTGTCAAGAAGTTATTTCCTGTGTTTCATTAGTTGGCAATGTGACCGCACATTTAGTATACACAAGTAGCATTACATTGGTGTCGGACCTGTCCTTGCGACAGGTTACAATTATAATGATAGAAACAGTGGTGCATTTGTGAAGGAACAGAATAGCCAACAACGCGTTTTGACCTAAGATTCTTTATCAAGGCTGTGGCATTTAGTGAGGAATTATTTTACCAGAGAGACAACAGCAATTCACATTGACTAGTTCAAGAGCATGGTTGCAAGTTAATAAATATGTTTACATTACTTGTTGTAGAACATCGTTCACAGTGGTGATAAATACATATTGTTAAATTCCATGATTCATGGGCAAATATACATACAAGAAGCAATGATTGAGGTTAATTGGTGTTGTAGTCGGAGGGGAGAGAGGGAGAGAGGGAAGCAGGGAAGAAAACAAGATAAGTAAACAATATTTGGCATCTATATTTATTTTTTAGTTGCTGATGGGCAGGTGATAGTGTGATGCGGTGGCTAGTATATAATAGTACAACAGTGGTCGATGTATGTGGTGGGAGCATATGTGTGACATTTCTCTGAGGTGCTTGGGTCATGCTTCATCACATATATTTGGCCTACTTCTACCGGTGCTTGCATTGTTTGACAATGTGTATGGGTGTTTCGCAATAGAGGGTTTGATGACATGCATGATTTATTCACTTTATGGGTCTCATGTGCAGATTTAGTATACGCTGGGCAGTGAGTCATGCCTCTGGATTGGGCAGAACCTTGTGGGTTGGGGTTTAGTGATTTATTGTCCTGGTGATCGAGATGTGTCAGGGGATCTCGTTTTGTCTTACCAAGGTGATATTGATATGTGGTCCGCTACTTAGGGTTGGTCAGATGATTCTGGGGTCCATGGTTTCGCACATAGTGTAGAAGTGCGAACTTCTGTGAGAGGAGAAATTAATTGGAGGACATTGATTTACAAATGCTATACTATCTAAGTACATCAGTATGTGTGAGGGGTT
Organism: Ambystoma mexicanum; assembly: GCF_040938575.1. NCBI lineage: Eukaryota > Metazoa > Chordata > Amphibia > Caudata > Ambystomatidae > Ambystoma > Ambystoma mexicanum. The sequence goes on from NC_090936.1 coordinate 877,416,346, forward strand.
CGGAGGAGTGAATTCTCACCTTTGATGCCCAACTTCGGGCTCTTCATTCTATGAGGGAGCTGGTTCTCTGTGTGCGTCCCGTTGGATAAGGTAGTCTTCTGTGGATTGGCAGACTGCCGCTTTACTTATTATGTATGGTCATGTGATCGACATAGTCACGTAATCAGGGTCAGTGACTCAGGATATCTTCCGGTCAAAGCCATGCACAGAAGGCTGCCATCTTGGAGGATGTTTTCCTTGTTTTATTTCTAGCTATGTACATAGGAAAATGGGGGTGGGGGGTGTCTAGTACCCGTCTAGATGTATTAAGCTACCTGCAATTTAAACACAGTGATGGTGATTCTGCAAATTACTTGGGGTTCATTCTAAATTTTATGAGCTGGTGCTGCCTGGTAAGAAAGATTTTCTGGCTGCGTGCTTTACTGTAATTTGTCTTATCACACGTCTGATTCTGGCTGGAGATGAACATTGATTGACTCGGCTTGTATGCCTTACATGGTATGCTTAGACTGATGGTATGTGGTTGCTGTGGCAGGAGACTGATGACATGTAATGGCCTTGGTGGAAAGATACAGGGGGCGATGGTAAGCGAAGGTGGCCGGCATCTTTAGGTATTTACCATTTGTTATTTAGAACACTGGATGTGTGGGTTGGAAGGTAGAATTTGCATCTTTAAGGAACTGGCAAATAAGGGTGTCTGCCATCCTTAAGTATGATATGATATTTTATTTATAGCGCGCCTATACACAAGTGTTGTTAAGGCGCAACTAAGCATGGTAAGGGAACAAGGGGGAACAAGACAACAATCTTACTAGGCCCTCTGACATTGAGATTGCACAAGTGCAAGGAGGGAAAAAGAGAGAAGTGCCAGGGAAAAAGGAAGGGGGACAAGTGCAAGAAACATGATCTACAAAACACAACAAAGCAATAGAAAATATTAATAAAAAGGAAGTGCGGCCAACAATTGGCAGAGCAAGGGAGAAGTGCAGGCGGCAGGTAATTTGAAAGTGCACGTAAGGGGACTATAGAGTGCAGATACAGCCCCAAAGTTTAATGTTGCCAGGCGGCAGTGCGGGTGTGCAACTGTGGGGCAGGGACCTGGGCCCGAGGTTCTGACGGTAGCCAGGTAACCAGTGCATTAACAGACAGGAGTTCAGAAAGGAAGAACAAGGGAGAAGGAAGAAGCAAAGAGGAAAGTCTTGAGCAGCTTCCTGAACCTGAGATGGTTCTGCTCAAGTTTCAGAGAGGCTGTTCCAGAGGGAGGCATCTGCAGAAAGAGTATTAAGCAACATTGATGGCCTGGTAGAAAATGGTACATACTGATATGTGTTCTCTGGGGCACACCACTAGTAATGTTGGTTGGCCTGGCAAGAGCATTCATAGCACAGTGCTAGCCTAGCCCTTAGGTGTAGTGTGGGTTGGCGTGGTAGTGTAAAGTACCATGGTTTTTTGTTGTGTTGTGACTAATAAGCATATAGTCACCTTAATGGTGGTGTGTGTGTGTCAGTATATGTATAATCAATAACACTGAATTACATTTAGACTGAACAATAGGATAGTTCAAAAGAAACACTGAATTCATGGTTGTTATTAAGGCCATGGCCAACTGTACTATATTTGCAAATTATGTGAGCTTCAGCCTGGCGAAGTTGTAGCTGTCGGTCTCTGCCTCTAGTCCCACATGATACTGTTTTAAGTCCTGTGAATCTAATATTTTCATTTCCAATCTATTTGGTGCGATTCTTGCCAGTGTCTGGAGATTGGGTATTTGGATTTCTGTGAATTCAGCATGCTGAGGTGTTTGCTTATCCGGTCCTGAGCTCCCGTATGGTACTATGGTACTTCCTATATACATTTTGCTTGCAAACACATATTATGCAATATATCACATATTTAGATTGGCAATTCATGAATTCTCGAATATGGTGGATGGCCTATGTCTCAAATTCCAATGTCTGTTTTGTTAGTGCATGTGTGCACATACTGCAGGTCCCACACTTGGGGTAGTCTGCTGCCTGGTTGGATTTTAGCCAGTTGGTGCTAGGTACATGGACCACCATTGTACTATTGTATACTAGGCACCACATCACACTATCACCTGCCCACCAGCAACTAAAACATAAATATAGATGCCAAAACCACTGTTTGCTAATCCTGTTTTGTTCCCTGCTTTCCTCTCTCGCTCTCTCCCATCCGACTACTATGCCAACTGGCTTCAGTCAATGCTAATTGTATATATACATATATGCCCATGAATAATGGAATATAAGAATATGTATTTATCACACCCGTGAACAATGTTCTACACTATATTTAAAAACAATAGAGAAAATTGTATAACAGACAAGAGTCAAAAGAAAGCCAATGGAGGGAAAGTAAGGCAGAAGAAATGGAGTCACAGGGAGATAAATGAAGAAGTAAATGAACAGAAGAGTTATAGATTGAGCGGAGAGGGGCCAGTCGATAAGCAGGAAGACTGAGAAGAATAGCAGAGTAGTAGAAAAGATGAGAAAATATAACAGAGGAGAATAAAGACTTAGTAGTATGAGTGTTCAGAAATAGATGGGTTTTGCGAATATTGTAAAGTTGATAGCGACAGAAATGAGAAATAGCAGAGATGTGAGTAGAGAAAGATAAAGAAGAATCGAAGAGGACGCCCAGATTGCGGGCAGTATGTCGATGATACAATTGAGGAGGGAGGAAAAGAGATAGAAGGAGGATGAAGAGGGGGTGAATAGTAGAAGCTGAGAAGAACATTATCTCAGTTTATGACAGGCTGAAATGGAGACAGTGGGTGGTCATCCAAGCTTGAATCGCAAGGAGACATGAAGAAATTATAGATTGAAGTGAGGGAGTGAAAGCAGAAAGAGATAGAAAGATTTGGGAATCATCTGCGTAAAGATTTGCCATGGGGCCTTGCGCATTCTGCCCTGTGCAAGGCTAAGAGCAATAGGTAAGACACCATATCATTTCAGAATGTCTCCACATAAAAGAAGACCTACTTTAGCATTGGCTTTAAAATGCCAGGTAGAATATAGTGCCTTGATTGAGAGAAGCAAATGGGATTCCTATATTATGTAATGCGAGTATATATTAGGTTATGTTTAAGTATAGACAGCAATACTTAAAACAACAACTGTAGTTCTTAGCACCACAATCGTATACTCATAGCACTTTAGTGCTCAATAAAGCTCTTGGAGGCCTATATTAGCATTGTAGTGAAAAGCAGCTACTTAGCAAAGGAGTTTTACTAGTAATATTTCAGATACAAATACAAGTGTGTTTTTGAGTTAGCATTCATTCATTCATTCATTTGCGTTACCATTCAGCATAGCAAGACGCTAAGCTGCTTGATCAGACCATATCATATATTGTTTCGGGGTAAGACCAAGCCTGATTTTTATATGGTTTTTCCCCTTCTGTAATGGCTTAGCAGGCTGAAAAACAGTGGTCTGGAGGGTTGCCCAGAGCTGTGCTTGTGGTTATGATTTATTCAAAACCTTCCAGCCATCACCTTTTCAATTTGCTAAAGTCACATCGAGTGGGACGAGTATGCCCAGACGTGGGTCCCGAGTCTGCCGGGCCGAGACCCAAGCTACTCGTCACTGATGACGCCCAACAAGGCTGAAAAATGTCTGGGATGCTTATGGTCTCGTGCAGAAGGGATGTGACCTAGCAGTTCGGGCTGGACTGCCTTTTTTGGGGTAGGACCAAGTCCGATTTGCATATGGTTTTTCCCCTTCTGTAATGGTGTGGCAGGCTGAAAAAAGATGGTCTGGGTGGCTGCCCAGAGCTGTGCCCGTGGTTATGATTTATTCAAAACCTTCCAGCCATCACCTTTTTGTTTTGCTCATATCATACATGCATACATGCTTGCATATGTAGTGTAGTTGGACTGAGAAGTCAGTACATTAATTCCTATGCAAACATATAGTTATAATAAGTAGGCAGTGGACGGTTTATAGTGAAAAGACCGAAAAAAAAATATCCAAAAAAAAGGTCGAACCAAAAAATCTCGAAAAAATAAATCGAATTTTTTTTCAATACGTTTTTTTTCGAAATGGAGGGGTTCCCCCCCTAATCCCCCTTTTTTTTATTTTACCCCTTTTTTTTACTTACCTGACCCCAAAAATACAAATAAATAAATAAATAAAAAATTCAATTTTTTTTCGATATTTTTGTCATTCAATATTTTTTTTTTCGGCCTTTTGACTGACCACCGCAGTTGGACCCATAGTTCGGGTAGTATAGCTCAGTGGCAACATGCTCGTCTTGGAAGTAACATGACGCAGAGCAGCACAGGTTTGAATCCCGAGTTCATACTTAGAAACCTCTTTGGTATTAAGCGTGTTATAAATAACCAATTATAATAATATTAATAATAACCAGATCCATCGCATTTTCTATTTAGCAAAATCAACAGCATTTCACTTGGGAGCTAAGAAAGAAGCCCCCGTAACTTTGAGGCCTTGAGGTAGGGCCATTCAGGCATGTTAGATAGATAAAATACTCTTGGAGCCGTTACTGATAAGTCGGCTTGAAGACTCTACTGATAATTCGGCAGAAAGCTTAGGGGTGGTAGCAGGCTACAGCCAATATACTAAGGAGGTACTTCCTATCCATAAGCCAGAAGCTGAGGGATTCGTCTAACAGTGACAGCGTTTATGCTAAGGGGGAGCTCCAAGTGAAAAAATATATTAATAGGCGGCTAGGCCATAGAACAGAGCTGCTTCCAATTCCATGCCAGGGACTTAGGGGGTGTGGGCTCTGAGGCTCACCTGAAGTTATGTTTGATGTATGCTTTGAAATGCATTGAATTTAGCGTGACTGAATTGTGTGCAATTTAGGTCCTGTGGCTTTGTGTTTTACATTGCTTGAAAGAATTAGATGCACAGTATTGCTTCATTGTAATTGGGCATCTTGGTTTGCTCTTGAAGTAATAGAAATAGGTTTGAGTGCCTATGCACAATATCGCTTCTTTGTTGTGGAACACCTTGGTTTGCTTTAGAAGTGTTGAACATTAAAGGGCTTTAGTATTCAGAAGGTGTATTGATGATACCAGTTGGTTTAGCTAAAGAGAAGTGACTTGATACTCATCTCATGTAGAGATTTGAGCTGTGACAATAGGTAATGTTGAAAATAACAATGTGTTTGAACCTTAAGTTGATCGAGCGAGAAGAAACTGAGGTAATTTTTTAATTGTAAATAAAGTGTTTCTTTTTCATATAACGTAGGACGTCCTTGACTCTGCTACATTACTGGCACAGTTAATATTATGAGAGCAGCTAATCAGAAGCAATGCGTAATTTTGTTCTTTTGCCTCTCTTGTCTATAGTCTTTGTATCTCTCAACCTGTGTGTGCATTAGGAAACGTCACAAGAATTGACTTGGAATGGTTGCAGAACCAGTGAGTAAAATGTCAGGTTATGAGGGTTGTAAGATAATATATGCTTTGTGGGTAGAACCCATTTTGAGGCCCACAAATTAAAATATAATAATTGGAGCAAGAGCACACATCAGTTCTGGCCTGGGGTAGACGTCCCTCTTGTAGTCTGTGCAGTGACTGAATGCTCCTTCCGTTCGCATAAGAAGGACGTTAGATCTCCTACCAGGGCTGAGCGGAGGTAGCTGGGGCAGAGTCCTTATGTAGCCGGCGGGGTGTGCGGGGGGCTCATTAACACACAATGTGCAACAGATGATGGGCGATTCCAAAGGAAGGACAAAAATATTTTGAAAATAATAAATGTGTTTTGACAGATGCTGTAAAAGAGAGAAATTCCTCTTCAGGGGTAAAGACCCTGTTATAGTTCAAGTTGAATTAGCCCTCACATTCTTTCACTAATGATAAACACATACATAACCTTTGTTACTGTCCTTACACCCCTTAATATTTATCATTACTAATGGTATAAACAACACCTATTTTGTCACACATATGCAGAATGTTAATCCCATGAACCAAATGATTTTGCAATTACCAAAACAACGTATTCTCCAAAGTATGATATATATTGGCAGATTGATTTCATTACTAGTTGCCCCTAGAGCTCTTCGGTTTTGTCACTTACCAATGATTTTCGAATGCTAACACGTGGTTTGGGAATTGGCTTGGAAGGTTTACTATCAAAGCTTTCAGGAAGTGTTGAAGAGTTACCCCCTTTCCGTGCTTGCAGTGCTAGCTGATAGGCAACTTCAAATGCCTGGCCCAACGTTAGAATAATTTCATAGGCTAAATTCTAGAGAAAAAAAGAAAAGACTGATTTAAAAATGACATTAATTGAACACATTAAATAAGTACAATAAGTTAATAAGAGCATGTTTACTGATTAAAATCAACACTATATACACAGAATAAGGCCAGGCTATTCGATCTGCGGATAAGTAAAATCTATTCGTTTTTCAAGATATTCACACAGAAGATTTGAGATACGTTAACAGACTCTCTAGTTAAGACTTTCATAGAAATTGTGCCATATTTTCTGGTAAGTCTAAAAACCCAACTAGATTTTACCATAAGGTGGATTGCTGAGCCCAGCCATAGAAGTAAATCATCCCCTGCAGTATTTGAGAACTGTCAATGTCTGTGTTCTGCACAAGAATTGTCTCGGGAGGAGCCTTGGAAGCAAGACGACTCGGAGCAACACAGGTTCAATCCCCGGGTCCGTGCTTGGAAACCTATGGGTATTAAGTGCCTTATAAGTAACCAATTGTAAGAGAAACATTCCTTTGTACGTTCCATTGAAGGGCAAAGATCTCCCAAGTTATTTCTACTCGTCTGATATCCTGAAATAGAGACTTAAATGTCACTGACATGACGGCACAGCAAGAAAAATCAAGTATGCTTCTGCCTTTCGATGGAAATAATGAAATACCTTTTTTCAAACATAAAGCTCCTTCTCTTGGTCCGGAGGTTTAAGGTAGTTAATTTTACTGTTATGGGCCTGCGCTCCAGTGATGAGGACCCATCCAAATTAGTTACTCACCTGCACTTTTACATTGATGTATATAAATATTACACATTTAGGTTAAATATTTCTCGTTGTCAATCAGGGGAATCCTAAGTACATTGATAGGTTATAATAACAGAAGTACATTTAACTTATAGTCTATTCACCTAATTTCATTCTTTTTTCCCCGTGGTCAGTGAGAGAAAATGCTTAGGTTTCACCCCAGGAAGCCATTTTTAGATTTATAGAGCAATCATGTATCATTGCATACTCAATAATTACTTATGCTTTGGAAGGGAGGTGGGTGAGTAACATATGAATCTATGGAAAATAACAAAACTAGAGTCTTACAGTTACACAGGCAAGTCATTCATTCTTCTCCAGCATTGGATCTTTCATGGATTTACATTCTTGAATAGAATACCAAGCAGCACGCCACAAAAGGGATAGAACGGGGTGCAGCTGGTATCACCTTAATGAAAAAGATGATGGAGGACCCCCTAGCCCACAGAGGACTGTGCTCTGGCTTCCATTTGCTTGCAGAAGTGCTTGGACAACATGTGGAGGGATCCCCATGTCACAACCTTGTAGATGGCATGTAGTGTAACCCCCTCATGAAACACTGTTGTGGTAGACTTGGCTCTCGTACAGTGAGCCTTTACTGGTCATCCTGCTGCAATAATTGATTAAACTGATGACCCAGCATAAGATCCCTTGCCTTGAAAGGGGCAGAGCTTTGTTCGAAGGACCTTATCAAATGAAAAGTTGTTCTGACTCCCGTAAATTATTCATTCAATCCATGTAAAGGTGCAAAATGATCCTCACGTCAATAGAAGAACAAGTTACTTCTTACCTTGTAACGTTCTTTCGATGGGATGTTCCTCCGACGTATTCCTTATCTTAGATATCTCTTTCCAGCTTTACTGGCCTCAGAAATTTTTTCTCTAGAGGGCGCTGCGCGTCGACGTCCGCCGAGTCGATGTCCCTCGCCAGCCGCCGTATCGTCGTCGACGTCATCCTGCCTATAAAGGCCGCACGCAGCGTCCGTTGCTCAGTTCCGTTTTGTTGCCCACAATTATTCTTTCTGGACTATACTAATCACCCTGAAGGAGCGTAAGCTGCAACAACAAGGGAAGTAGTACTGCGGGGATGGATGGGAGGGTCGATAAGGAATACGTCGGAGGAACATCCCAATCGAAAGAACGTTACAAGGTAAGAAGGGATTGTGTCCTCCGACGTATTCCTTATCTTAGATAGGCTCCCGTAGCAGTATTCTGTTATTGGAGGTGGGAGTACTGACTTCATGCTTCTTTTTATTGATGAATAGAGTGCAATACCGCCCTTCCAAACCTAGTCTCTTGACTGGAGGAGGAATCCAAGTTGTAAAACCGTGTAAAGGTATGGACAGACGACCATGTGGCAGCCGCACATATGTCTCTAACCGGCACTCCTCTTTTGAGGGCCGATGAAGCTGCAATACCTCTGGTCGAATGAGCCCTAAGGTTTTGAGGGGGCTCTTTTCCTGCCAGTTTATAACATTCCAAAATGGCTAGAATGATCCATCTGGAAATGGTCTGCTTAGTTATCGGTAACCCCAGCTTGTGACCTGCGTAGCCTACAAACAGCTGGTCTGCTTGTCTTATCCTAGCCAGTCTACTGATGTAAAAACTTAAAGCCCTTCTTGGGTCCAGCCTGTGTAACCTCTCTTCCTCTTTCCCCGGATGAGGAGGAGGACAGAAAGATGGAAGGGTAATCTTCTGAGTGATATGGAATTCAGAAACCACCTTTGGGAGGAAATTAGGCTTCACTTGCAGAACAACTTTGTCTTTGTGAAAGATTGTATGAGGGGGTTTACAAGAAAGAGCTTGTAACTCGCTCACCCTTCTAGCAGATGTAAGTGCTATTAATAAAACAGTTTTAAGGGTAAGAAATCTTAACGAACAAGAATGGAGTGGCTCGAAAGGTGTGCCCATCAGGAAAGTTAGGACTAAGTTTAAATCCCATAGGGGAACCTGGAATGGTCTTGGGGGATAAACGTTAGTTAACCCCTTTAGAAACTGTATTACCAAGGGTAACTTGAAATAGGATGGTTCTTCCGCAGTGCGCTTAAAGATGGATAGCGCTGCGAGATAGCCCTTGATGGTGCCAACTTGAAGGCCTGAATTCGCTAAATAGAGTAGGAAGGACAAAAACATTGGTGTACCACATGAAAAGGGGTCGATATTCTTTTCTCTACACCAGCTGCAAAATCTGTTCCAACGGCAGCGGTATAAAGACTTTGTTGCTGGCCTCCTTGCCGAAAGCAACACCTCCATAACATCATCAGGGAGGTCCCAATCCTTGTACCTCAGCCTTTCAGAAGCCAAGCGTGAAGGTTGAGGGTTTTGATGTCTGGATGGAGAACCTGACCTCCCTTCTGTGAGAGTAGATTCTCTCTGAGTGGAAGTCGAATTGGAGGGCAGATGGACAAGTCTAGAAGGTCTGGGTACCACGTTCTCCTGGCCCAATCCGGGGAAATTAGGATCATGGTTTTCCGGAATCTTCTCAACCTCCTGATCATTTGAGGAATGACAGGGACCGGTTGGAACGCGTACAGAAGTGGGAACTCCCAGTCCACTATGAACGTGTCTCCCAGAGCTCCTCTCGGGGGAAATTCCCTTGAACAGAACAGATCGCACTTCCTGTTGACACTGGTGGCGAACAGATCCACCTGAGGGGTTCCCCAAAGGGCGAAGATCTCTTGAAGGACTTCCTGAGCTAGTTCCCACTCGTGGGAGACTGTGCTCTGCCTGCTTAGAGCGTCCGCTGTCAAGTTCTTCTCTCCGGCTAGGTGAACTGCCGATAGAGAGATTCCTTCTTGGATTGCCCGAAACCAGAGCTGCATCGCCTCTCTGCACAGAGGTAGTGATCCTACGCCTCCTCTTTTGTTGAGGTAATGCATGGCAACTGTATTGTCCGTCATTATCAGGACATTCTTTCCTTGTACAGATGGCAGGAGCGCCTTCAGCGCAAGTCTGATGGCCCTCAGCTCTAACAGGTTGATATGTAGTCTGGACTCCGATGGAGACCAACGACCGCTGATGGTCAAGTCGTTGGCGTGGGCTTCCCACCCCGTGAGTGAGGCACCCGTGACTACTGTTATCTCCGGCCAGGGTTGCCAAAACTGTTCCCCTTTCAAAATGTTCTCCTGACAGGCCCACCACTGAAGGTCTCGAGCCACCCTGTCGGGAACCTGAAGAAGATCTGTCATTCTTCCTGAGAATTGTGACCACTGAGTTCTCAGTGCCCACTGGAGAGATCTCATTCTCAGGCGAGCCTCTGGCACTAGGAAAATGCAGGATGCCATGAGGCCTAGCAACCTCAAAAAGTCAAAGGCTGGGAGACGTTGGGCATTTTGGAACTTGGTAACCATCTGTAGAATATCTTGAGCCCTCACCTCTGGTGGCGAGGCTTTTCCCAGGGAAGTGTCCAGGATCGCTCCGATGAACTGGAGTCTCTGCGATGGTATCATTTGTGACTTCTTTAAATTGAGGGAGAAGCTCAGTCTGTGAAGGGAGTGGCAAACGTGATTTAGCTGGATCTGAGCTTGTTCCGAAGATACAGCCCTGATCAACCAATCGTCCAGGTAGGGGTAGACGTGAATCCCTTCCCTCCTTAGACTTGCAGCCATTACCGACATTAACTTGGTGAAGACCCTCGGGGCGGAGGTCAGCCCAAATGGCAGTACTCGAAATTGATAATGAGAGTTGCCAATTGCGAACCTCAGGTATTTCCTGTGTTTGAGATGGATAGGCACATGGAAATAAGTGTCCTGAAGGTCCAGAGATACCAACCAGTCCTGGAACTGAAGGGCCTGAAGGATCTGAGAAAGAGTTACCATCTTGAATTTGTCTTTCCTGAGGAATTTGTTCAATTCTCGCAAGTCCAAGATGGGTCTCAGTCCTCCGTCTTTCTTTGGAATGAGAAAGTAAGGGGAGTACCAGCCCTTGTTCCTCTCCGCTACAGGTACCGGTTCTATGGCACCTTTCTCTAGCAGGTCTAAAATTTCCTGCAAGAGGAGCGGATCTGGAGCTTTTTGAGAGCTGATCCCCGGTGGATGACTCTGAGGTATGCGTAGGAAAGGCAGGTAGTAACCTTGGGCAACTGTTTTCAATGCCCAAGCATCTGACGTGATAGCCTGCCATTCCGCCAGATGTTGAGTTAACCTGCCTCCTACAGGTGTCTTGTGAGGGAAGTCCTCAGAGTGGTTTTGGGGCGGCTGATGCAGATGGTAAAGAGGCACCTGCTGTTGCTGCGGCTTTTGAATATCTACCCCGTCCACCTCGGGTAGTTCTTCTTTGTCCCCTTTGAGCCGGTCGTCCTCTACCTCTTCCGAATGCGGAGTAGAAGCGAAAGGATTTGCCTCTCGCAGAGGATCCTGTGGAACGAAAAGGTGCCTGACGGATTGCAGCGCCTAGGGATTTTGCTGCTGCCTTTGATGTTTGCAGTTTTTCTAAACTGTCATCCGCCTTTTTCCCAAACAAAGAAGAGCCATCGAATGGCATGTTCAAGAGCCTGGCTTGCACATCTGGGGCAAAACCAGACTTTCTCAACCAGGCAAATCTCCTGGTTGTTGTACTTGCCGCCATTGCTCTGCTGATACTGTCAGCCGAATCAATGCCCGTCTGGAGGGATTCGCACATAGCGTCTTTACCGTCCTGTATGATATTTAGGAACGCCTCCCTTTCTTCTCCCTCCGGGATGCAGTCAGCCGCTGTAGAAGCACACTTCCAAAGTGTATGGCTGAATCTAGCAAGGGTGCAAGTAGCATTAATAGATTTTAACGCCATGCTACATGCCGAAAAAATGTTCTTTGCCATAGCATCATATTTTTTATCGTCCCTGTCCTGTGGAACGGTAGGGTAAGCAGTCTTGATGTCAGTAGAAGATGCTGCCTGTACCACCAGACTTTCTGGGGATGGATGTTTGGACAAAAACTCCGGGTCTGCAGAAGATACCGGGCCTCATTACACGGTAGGCGGTGAGCCATGGCGCTATTAGCGCCATGGCTCATGCCGGTAAAATACCGGCACCGCCTTGGCGGAAAGGGGATTTACCGCCCCATTCCAAGGTTGGAGGGGCGGTAAATCCCCCTTCGGCCATTGCCCTTCCCCATTCCCATTTCTGCCTCATAGGGCTCTATGGGAATGGGGAAGGCGCTAATTACGGCACCGCAATTTTGCGGTGGCGTAATTAGCTCCGAGGTCCCTTAGCGGGTTGGATTTTAACGCCTGCAAAAAGCAGGCGTTAAATCCCCCAACCCGCAAAGGGACCTCGTAGTAAGGCGGTAGGGATTTACCGGTACCGGTATTTTACCGGTACCGGTAAATCCCTAACGCCATCCTTGTAATGAGGCCCACCCTGTATTTAGCAGACAGTTTTTTATTTACTGCCGGGACGACATCTGGGGTTTCCCAGTTCGTCATGATTTTCCTTTGAAGAGCTTTATGAAAAGGCACTACAGGATCCTCCTGTGGACCTTTATCAAGAATATCCGTGAGGTCATCTTGTTGGAAAGCCTGTGAAGGTGTTGACCACCCCATAAATTCTGTGATCCTGGCCATTAAGGCTCTATAGGGGGTTTCAGCATGCTCCCCCGGGTCTGGCCTAGCGAACTCCACCTCAGGGGAAGTGTCTAGCCCACTTGCCTCATGTAAGGAATCATGGAGTTCCTTTAACCTGCGTTCCTCTGAGGATAACTCCTCCTGAACTGGGGTTGCAGATCCCTGCAACTCAAATGTCTCTTCTTGGTCAGATAGTTCTCCCTCTTCCATAATTGAGGACATAGTTCTCAATTGGTCTGAACTCACAAAGGGTGTGAAACCCATCTCCAAGGCCGAGGGTGCCAAACTTGTTGTAATCGGCCTCGAAAACGTCGATGTCGTCGACGCCGACGTCGAAGGCTTCGAACGTGGCGTCGAACACAAAGGCGGAGGCCTCGAGGTTCGATAGAATTGGGATTCTGCTCGAGGATGTCGACAATCTCGACGCCATCGTCATCAAAGACCTGGGGATAGCCACTGGGTGCACCGCAACCGTGACTTTCCTTGGCGTCGACGCCGGTGTCGAAGATGGCGTCGAGTCGACAGACCCGTGTGTCGAAGGTCCCTTCGACAACGGCATCGAAGACACCGACCTCGGCGTCGACGGAACCTTTGTTGACGGCGTCGACGGAACCTTCGAAGAAGGGTTCGAGGTCATAGCTTTACTCGAGGGTTCGTGACGCGCTCGAGAAGCTTCCTTTGCCGGGTACTGCGACTCGCGGCGTTTTAGACCTTCGGGTCTTTCGACCAGAGCATCGCTCTCGGCAGTCTTCGAGGGGGTCGAGGCCGCTTTCTCAAAGACGCTCATCATATTTTTGCGGAATTCCTCCCATTCAGCCCGGGAACTATGTTTCGTGGGGCAAGGGATTCTCTTAGGAGAAACAGAGGAAGAGGAGGACGAAGAAGGGGATCTTCGACGTCTCCTCTTCGAGTGCTTCGATCTCGAGCAGTGATGGGACCCGCTTCGAGACCTGGAGCGCGAATGGTGACGAGGAGACGAATGTCTCGACTTCGTCGAGGAAGAAGAAGCTTTTGAAGTCTTACCTTTTTCCAGCTTCCCCCTACGCTCCTTCAGGGCCTTAGCTGTCATGGACATACAGTCCTCGCACTCCGAACAATGGTGTTCAGCTCCCAAACACCACAGACAAACTCTGTGAGGGTCAGTCAGCAACATCTTTTTCCCACAGTCTCGGCATTTTTTAAAGCCAGACCGAGGGGTCGTCGGTTGCGACGAGGAAGCCATCGAGTATGGATCGAATATCTCGAGGAAATTGGATTAATTCACTACGAAAACTGAGCAATGATATTCCGAGGCACTGAGTAAGCGCGGAAAAACGGAACTGAGCAATGGGCGCTGCGCGCGGCCTTTATAGGCAGGATGACGTCGGAAGTCGATACGGCGGCTGTTGAGGGACATCGACTCGGCGGACGTCGACGCGCAGCGCCCTCTAGAGAAAAAAATTTCAGAGGCCAGCAAAGCTGGAAAGAGATATCTAAGATAAGGAATTCGTCGGAGGACACAATCCCTTCGAAAGAAGTGTCTACTACTTTGGCGTAGAATGCTTATTGAAGTTTGATTGAGAGTAAAGTGTGATAAAACTGAAGGATGAAAATAATGGGGTGGGTTTAACATCAATTTGATGGTGAAGAATTTAGTAAACCTTTCCTGGGATGAAAGGGTATGCATCTATCCTACAATTCCATGGAATGGCCAACAGGAAAACAGTCTTCCAAGATATTCACTATATGATAAATGAAAATCAAGCAGCCATCTTGTCCAGCTGCACCATCTGTGATTGCTGCTACATGCACCTTTAGGGAACTGTGCAACAGTCCCGTCTTGACTCTATGTAGCAGGGGGAACAGCAATTGATAAGGTTGTAAAGAACTTGTTGAAAGTCAATCTGCAAACACTACACAGAAACATCTTCATTCTTGGCATACACCTTCCTGGCAGAAAGTGCCCTCCTGATGCGAGCATTCCAACGCACTCATCTGGGAGGTCTAGATACTCAGAGTCAACACTCAGAGGCCACATCGCATAGAGTGTGGGATCTGTTATTGTGGTGAAGAATCTTGCCCTTGTTCTTTGTGAGCATTCTGGGATAAACCTTGCGAGTGAAGCGTTCTGCTCTCGAAAGGCCCAGCGGGTCTGCAAGCCTAATGTTTCATGCCCACGTTTGGAATACCAGAATCATCCTGTAAAAAAACATCATAGTGCAAAGCAGGTCTGAAGTGAGTTTTAGGGAGCAAGGCTCCACTCAACACCCAGACAGTCTTGCAGAACAAGCATCTTCTAAGTCACAACTTGCACCAGTACTTTCCACCATCTCTATCTATGCAAGTGCACCTGCAGTCCATTTAGAGAAGAGGCATGGTGTATGCAGACTACTAGACTAAACCATCCAGTCTGCTTTAAAAAAAATTCCATAAACAATGAGACCTCACACCCATGTGAACGCAACAGAGAACAATTATGTAACAATAACAGTCATCATGAAAGGAGAGGGTGTGACCTCGGCACAACATGCCCACCTGTTGCTCTGGGTAAGACCTCTATAATCTTACAAAATCCTGCAGAAAGGGGAGCTAATTTTCCCCTTCAAAATCAGGGATGGATAAATTAAGGGGTAGCGCTTTGGGAGGACCTATACCGAAACATGAGAAGGCAGTGACTGACAGGAATAGAAAGGGAGCACAGCTCCAGGATGAGTGACAACCCAGGGCACCATTTTGTGAGAGGAGGTGATGATGTGAGTGGGGAGTCGTGAAGTGGAGAACCATCCTCCCAGATGGCGTTGGTCTAGGATGCTCCTTCTGAGGGGACAGAGACCGGAAAGTCATGGGTGAACACAGATTGGTTGCTGAGGAGTCCACAGAGTACCAGAGTTGGGTGAATTTGCAGGTAAGGTGGGGTGAAGCGGATCCCCTTCATTAATACCCCATATCCGGTGATACTTGGCTGTGGACTTGGGCATGGAGGAGCTGCCTGGGATGTGGGGAGGTTTGCACTGAAGTGTATCACTTGATCTGCCCGAGTAATCAGCGGTGAAGTTGGAGCAGCACAGAAAACCTGAGCAACTACAACTGAAGAAATAGCTAATCAAACAGCAGAGTACAATCTGGAGGTGAAAAAGGCTGTAGTGGAGCCCCATTATTTCTTCTCCCCCATATATACGCCACAAGCATTCTTTTTTCCAACACTCAAAAGAGTGGGGAAGGTGGTTGCTATCACAGGCAATGTGATGGCATAAATGAAGAATTGTGTAAGATGTGGGCTGAGCAACAAATGGCCAAATGTAGCTGTGTATAACCTCTCATCCCCACTGCAAGAGAACTGTGAACATTTACCTGGAGAAAACTTAACTGCTTCCTTACGGATCAAGTTTAAGCAAGGCGCTAAACATCTAATAAATGTTATTCAAGTGCAAAGTCTGTGACCAGGATGTAGTGCTCTGAGAAGCAAGTATCTACTCATCCAGGAAATCCACTGTCACTAAAAAGATAGTGAGGATGCTTCTACCTGAGGTGGGGAGGAGGGAATTGCGGGTAGTTTCCTAAAAATCCCATTCCAACTGTGGCTATGCCTGGAATGACATAACTAAAGCCTAGTATAATGGGCAAATCAAAGAGAAGGCAGGAGAAGCAGGGCGGCCTTGACACATTTGTCACAAAGAAAGCTAAAGTTGACCGATCTATGAACAAAAAGGGCTAAACTGGTAAAACAAGATAGTGATGGAAGATAGTGATGCGAGATGAAGATTTGTAGGAAATGTTGATTTCGATAATGACAGAAATTTAGGAAGTCCCCTGAAAAGATTGATGGTCTCTCCTGAAAAGTTTATTTCATGCATATTACACTCGATATACAGACCCATATGATAGATGACGTTGAAGCAAGGGTGAGAAAGCTGGAGGACAAGATCAGGCCACGGTTAAAACCCTGGAAACACTAATGAAATCCATTAAATGCAGGAGGATTTGGAAGAAAGAACAAAGTATGGATCCTCTAGTTGGACTGGAAGCAACCCCAAATGGTGATATGTAAAATGTTCTTCAAAATTTGACTCCAGCTATCCTTGACAGCCTATGCCTATTTCACCACCAGATTGTATGCTTGAAGACACTCTTTACACCCCAGGCCCTCAACATTCACCGAGAGCTACACCATTTCTGATTAGAACCCAAGTATAAAACAATACCAACAGAGACTCGATACTCAGAAGAGCCTGCGAGAACAGAGGTCTCCAATACCAATGCTAGGATCACTATTTACCCTGATTTTACTATGGCTGCTCAAGCGGCTAGAAAGTCATTCCAAGATCTTAAATGAAATGGTTCAGACAGATCAATATCCCATACACAATTTTGCTACCCAGAGAAATTGAGAATGGTATATAAGGGAAAGACACACTTCTTTGCTACTACAGACTGGTGGAATATATAGAACACCGACATAAAACCAAACGTGACTCAAGAAACTGCATGCAAATGGTACTACGCAACCAGATCAGCCCCGTTGACCTCAAAAGATTCAGACAGGTTTCCTGAATGAAGACACAAATAGCTCACTACCTCTACAAGAAACAATGAAAAGTGGGAAAAAGATTTAAAGGACCTGGGACTCTCTGCTATGCACACATGAGAGGGTGATTATAGGTCAGTCCAGCCCAATCGCAAAAAAAGAAAAAACAGAGTTACCCCTACTTCAAACCCCCAATACTCCAGCCTCTTAGGTGTTCCATATTTGGATTTCGTATTTGGGTTTTCTGCAGCATGAACATGCCATGAGAGCAATGGAGCACTGTACAAGAGTGCAAGGAACAATATCTCTGTACTCACAAGATTCCTGAAATCCCAAATAGACAAACGTCAACTCCTATATGCCTATCCTTCACATAACAACATCAAACTAGAGTCCTTTCTGGTCCTTTTTCTGGATATGTGTCAGAAGCCCAGTTGCAAAAGGCCAACCTTGCAGATTCAAACTGAAAGTCAGCATTCCGCATGGTTGGCCTTTTGTAAATGGCCCTCTCTGGGTCCCTTTTGTGGGGGCGGTGAATTAGATACATGATGGCAACCATAAATATACCAGTCATAGTTCAACTCCATGCCCCACATCAATTTCTCCCATCTTCTCTTTTTGTGTTACGTAAAGGACAATCCTCACTGATGTCTCAGAACCTCAGGATTCCTTAAGGGTCTCTGGATCCGGCACAGGGGTTCACATGCAGATTTTCCAAGTTTAGACTGAGTTACAATTTTTCATACGCATGTTGTCGGGGTGCCAGCAACTGTTACGGGGGACCCTGTGCAGGGTCCCCAAGACGCAGGCCTGCTGGCGGGAGACCCACGCACTGTTTGTAGGGTGCATGTATTTGCGCCCAGTGGTGCACACAAAGGTAGCTGTTCTGGCCGTTGATGCTTTGTGTGTGGACGTGTCGAGGGCATTCCGGGCGTGACTTGCAAATACAGTTACTTTGCACAGTAAACTCCATGAATACGTGGGATACACATTTTTTATCCTGCATGCAGGCTCACCCAGTGTCCTTCTCAGCTAGCAGCCCGTGCAGGATTTCTGCGCACATTTCCATGAATCGGGCCCAAAGTAAGGGGCAGACTGAGGGGAAGAGGCAACATTGGTGAACACCAATACCCCAATCACAGAGGTGCCATCTTCTATCACACATTAGCCCAATAATTGATAGAGAACACACCTGGAAAATTGACCATGGTGGGAGACTTTAATACATTTCATATCACCTTTTGGATAGAAGCGATAATGGCTCTAAACCAGCCTTGTGGACAGCCCCCAAACCTTTGAACCAGATAATGGGGGAACCTGATTGCATAGATGTTTGGGGAACCAATAATAAAGAAACCAGAGATTATACATTTTAATCTGGATCACCTCAGTCTTGCAGCAGGACAGAAATTATTTTAACAAGGAAAATAAAGTATAAACCATACCTAGATGCCATCATTCACCCCGCATATTTGCCAGACATGCAGTGGAAACGGTCTCTTTTGAATGGCAACAGTTAACAAAGGATAGCTTACACAGACACAATGTCCACCTACTGGGTGACTGTGACAAGACCAAGTCCTTGGCCTTGTCAACAGGGGTTCAGAACCCTTCCCCGGGATGGAGAGATGGGCAGGAAGATATTCTGGGTCAACCATAGTCCTAAGCGTAAACGAACCAACCATAAATGCACAAAGTCCTGACCCCACCTGTGCCGACATGTACTCTTGTAGACAATTGTTACCTCCAGCCATGCCTCTTAGAACGGAAACTTGTCAGTCTTTTTCCATTGTTTTCAGAACGAACGTACAATACAACAAGGAACAGCAAGCACAGAAAAACGAGCAGCACAAGAGCGAGCCATGCAGAGATGTACATCTGATGCAGCAGAGGTGGCGTAAACTGTCATAAACAAGAGAGAGATAAAGAGCCCACTGCCCAATACAGCAGTACTGTTTCAGATGGCCTGGAGCTCCCTACGATGCACGAGCAAGCACACAAAACACAAGAAACAACCCCTGGACCACCAGGACTCTGACCAGAGACAGACCCAACCTCCCCCTAAGATTTACCAGAAGACCCCAGGCAAAGGGCCCTGAGTTACAAACATGCACACTGGCTTTCTCAGGCCGGAATTCTCAGTACACCGCGATCCTCCATCGAGAAAGTGGGTTGGGCCTAGCCCACTTTTAAGAAATGACCACAGTACATATACACCCCACGGGAAGTAGACAGAGCTAGATTGGCCAGGAAGAATTACCCAATCAGGTTATAGGCACGGATCGGTGTTGAAAGCCTGAGATGGAAATGTTTGAGGGAGAAAAGACCGAAGATTATTTTTCAGAAATAACCTTTCAGTCTTTTCTCCCCTGAACATTTCTGACTTGTCCCCCATTCCCACACCCTACTTACCTTGCTGCTGACTCGCTGTGTCCTTGCATCACCTGTTCCCTTTCACTTCTGTGATCGGGAACTGGTGCCGAAGGGTCCTTTCCTTTTTTTTGTTTCCAGGACCGGTTGGGGGGGGGGGGGGGGGGGGAGATCCCGGCAAACCCCCACTCACAATATAGTGGGCAAGGGTGCGGGGGACACCCCCGCCACTGAATGGGGTATTTGGCCAAACTTTTTTCGGCCGTTCATTATTTTCGAACAGCCACAATTCTGCCAAATCTCCCATTCGGTCTTTCCATCTCGGTCTTTTTGGCCGATTCCGATAGGGAGGAGGAGTTAAATTCAAGACAGGAAACAGCAAGTGTAGCTTACTCCGGTGAGGTCAGCAGTGGATGTGGAACAAGAGATCAGCAGGAGAAAGGAGGGAACAGTGGCTTGTGGAGAAGATGTGTGAAAAAGGAATGGCACTGGCTTAGAAGTGATAGTGGTTCTACAGTGTGAGTGCCCATGTGTGTGAGGCAAGTGGATAGAGAGGGTAGTGTAAGAAGTGAATGTAAAGCGGCTGGTACAGAGTGGAAGGAGGGTGTTTGTGTAGCTTGGAGTGAGGAGAGTAGTGGTGGGGGAGTATAGTAGTAGTGGGAGGAGGAGTATAGTAGTGGGAGGAGGAGAGTAATAGTGGGAAGGGGAGAGTAGTAGTGAGAGGAGCACTGAGTAGTGGGAGGAAGAGTGTAGTAGTGGGAGGTGAATAGTACTAGCAGGAGTAGGAGAGTGAAGGTGAGTTGTCATAAAAGGAGGGTCTAGTCAAGTGGAGTGGGAACAGTAGTTACATCAAAGGGTCACGACTAGGAGTAAAACATCTGAGGGATGGAGAACCGTGGGAGGAGTAAGTCAGAGGGAATGATAGTTAGAGTAGAGAAGAAGAGGAGAAAGGGCATCGCTGAGGAAGGCACGTCCCAGAACCACCTTAGAACACCAACAACTGGTTAGAATAGGGATAGCAGGAAGTCCGTGAGGGAGCTTAGAGAGCCAATGTTTTGGAGATTTACCATTAGTTGAAGATACAATTTAGACTGTAGGGATTACCGGTCGGTAGCATTAACCGGAGTTAAGAATGACTGGCTAGGGAGGAATCACACAGGAGACAAGAAAAATAGGGTTGGCCCTAGGGTCCACAAACTTGAAATACAAACGTTTGAACCATCCCTGAGACAGAGCGATTATTTTATTATTTAAATAATTAGTACCTCTCTTGCACCTTCTGGACTCATGGGATGCCTTTACCGTGGATGTGGCTCAGGGGAAAATTTCAGTATTCCCTAAACTAGGATAGCCCACAGACAAGACAACTTCATATAGGCCTATGTCTCTCCTGAACCTAGATTATACAATTTAAATCAAAGTAATAGCCAACCGATTGGACAGTAACATCATATCATTCATTAATCTTGACCAATCAGGCTTTGTGGGGGCCTGGGATGGAATAATATACGCAGACCTCTAGCAAACCAGTCCTTGGCTGACCCTGTGTCAGGACCAACATTTGTTTGGCTCTCGCCGCAGACAAAGTCTTCGATAGGGTGCACTGGCTGTTTCTGTGGGAAACCAAACCGCAAAGTGCTCCCCACCCCAAACTCCCTCTTCATAGACAAAATCAAAGACTATGCAGGGAACCTACATACAGAGTTAGGGTGAATGGCGTTCTGTCCGGTGCTTTTGTTCTGCAAGGTGAACCCGCACTCCAGTTTATGATCACTATTGAGTCCCTCACAGAAACTATTTGGAGTGATGTAAGGGTATCCGGTACAAATATCTGGGGAGGGGAAACAAGTTTGCCTTATTTGCAGATGATGTTCTTCTATATGTATTGAATCCAGCCACAGAGCCCAGCCACAACTCTTCCAGCTATAGAGAGGATCACTATGCCATAGGCCCCTACATAGGGCTATATGCTCAATGAAGACAAAACATAAACAGTAAGCATTGGGGACTGAAGTAAAATATACAGACTCCCATGATGAGTGTGGCCTATTCATACTTAACCTCAGGAACACCTCATAAAATGCCTTGGTATCTAAAATACAGACAATAGTCAAGACGTATAAGAAAAAATATAAAGAGAATAGCACGCTTTACTAAATAAGATTCAAGAAGACATGGAGATGGAGTCTCCTCTCACTCAGTGTCCGAGGTTGGCTAGAAGTAGTGAAAATGAATGTACTACAATGGCTTTGATACCGCTTGCAATGCTTGCCTATTGCCCTTGCACAAAATTATAAATAGGGAATTGAGAAGCCTCTATTGAGATTTATCTGGGATGGTAAACAAAAAAACAGGAAAAATAGACACATCTTGATTATGCTTAAAGAATGGGGAAGATATTCCCTGTCTGACCCAAGGTTATATTTCCATGCAGCTCAGTTTTACTAAATGGCAGCATGGAAAAAACCCAATCACTAATGTGTCTACACTCAGCAATATCATTTTCTTCTAAACCACATTGTCACGGAAAGAAAAGGCTGACTATTGGGAATGACAGTATAGGTCTGCTTTCAGGCAGTCCTATTAGATCTACATGAGATGGGAAACTCTAGAAAAGATTGTTTTATAAGCAATCTTTGGTCATTTGTATAAAGATGTTGCTCAGGCTGCATTTGTAAGTTAAATACATCTTTGTACATCTGAAAATGAAATAATATACAAGCTACAAAAATAACCAACATCACATTACAGTCAATAAATAAGTTTGAGGCCTCAGTGTCTTCCAGAGCCAAGGCCATAATAGCAATATGCAGTTCAGTGTAGTGACAGCTTCCTCCATTTCAGGTCATCCTATTAAAAAAAACACATACCTCCACTAGCTAACAGGCCCTTCCCACCATCAATTCTATAGCCTGCAATTCCACTCTCAAAGGCCTGTAATCTGTGACAACTACCAAGGCATTGCATTGCATTTGAACTATTGCTGCTCTATTATCCAGCCAATACAACTTATCTTCCAGTTTAATAAAGAAACATGTTCTGCCCGCTGACACTGCCTTCAGTTTAGCTAGGCACATTTACATATGTACCATGCCCATCTCCTTCAGACACTTGTTAATGGCATGACACCACTTTCTCTGCTCCTTTACTCCATGAATATAGCATTGAAAATGAGGAGCTTCCTATTGTCATAAGGCATGGCTTTGTTCCTCTTGGCCACCTCAGCGCAGCATTCTTGTTCCTATAATTAAAGAAAATGGACACAACTGCTCCTGCCAGCAATTCTGCAGGTGAATAACACCCGGCTTTTTTTTATTCTCATTCAATGGAGAAGAACCGAGAGCTTTCCCGTAGCAGGAAGCGTTCCATTATTAATTTCTCAAGGAATATTTCTAATCTAGGGGCCTCATTTGTGTTTTTTTGTGTTGCGATGAGTCTCTACTTTCTCGTTGAGGTCCTTGACCATGGTCTCCAACTCTTCCACTCGCCCTTCTGTTTCTGTAACTCTGTATTTCCCCTCCCACAGTTCAGAGCGTATCAAGGAGACATCAATGCTCATATCCTCGATAGGACATTGGCAGTGACACCTGCTTGCTCCCAGGCATGTGGGGGCACCCTTAGTGACCTCCTGTACCCCAAACCCTGCGGTTTCATGCTGGTGTCACCCTTTGTTGGTCGACCATGGAAACTGGTCTATTTTGGGCTACCCATCCTTTGTTTTTTTTACCACCATTCACATTGGTGGAAATTGCCACAGTGATCATTTGGAACTCACTCCAAGGGGTATTACTGGCCCTCAGACAGCTTCCACCTGCAGGATAGTCAATTATCTTCATGTGCCTTCTCTCTGATTAGAACCCTGCTCTCTCAAGCATACCCATGTGACCAGCCATATGTTCTACAGGGGACCAAAAGGGATCAGTGTTTCAGGATTGTCCCCCAAGTGTATGGACCAGACCCCAACCCAAGATGGACCAAGACTCAAGAACTCTCATCCACAAGGAAATCTCCTCCCCCACACCGGAGGAGACGAACAGCAGAGAGCCCAATTCGTCCTTTCAGCTCAATGGGGGCCCACATTACCCAGGAGACCATACTGTCACCAGCCAGAAATGTACCTTTTCTCTCCACAATGCAAACTGTAGCATCAGTCCTCCAGAGTTTTTATACATCTCACCCACTCGTAGACAACTTCCTTGACACATTTCAATACAGGGCCATGGGTCCATCAAGGCAGGGGATAAAAGCAAACTGTAATGCTGTGGCAATGGTCCCCACAAGAGGTCAGTTCTCGATACAATCATTACGTCTGTTGCAGGTCCAGACGCAACTCCAGATCTCTGTGAGCGATCTGCTGTCTTAGATGTGTCCATAGTGTACCGCACATACTTACTCACTGTACCCCAGGCGCAGAACTTATCACATCTCTGCATATGCCGCTAGCCCACTATTCTTGCCTGTACACTGCACTCTCAGTAAACACTGTTTGCACTCATATTACAACACTAGATAAAGAACAGGATTCTGCCACGGGGCGAGGAGTTCTGGTGGATCAGGTCTTTGCCATTAGCTACCAAGCCACGCTCTCCCGTTCTAATACAGCTTAACATGAGCTATAGCCATTTTAGATGTAGTGTCCATAACGGAACATCCAAATTGGGTTTCTACTGAAGCACTCAATAGATTGATAAATGTCACACAAACAAGACCAGGTGTACACATTTCGCAGGATAAAATCACTTTTTCACGAACCCTAACCCTAGGGTAATTTGACAATCTAAATGCTCAGACTAGTATCATGTAAACCATGTGTGTCAATATATTAAGTACTGTATGAGCACCCTTTGGATAAGAAGCAATTAAACATTTTGCGGAAGGAATGTTCTGTAATGGTGTGTGACATCTGACTTGGACCCAGATTTAATTTGGTTCCTGTTAGGAATCCGCAAATGTTTGGAAAATGACACTGAAGCAATACCAAGAGAATGTGTTAAGTACGGTATGCCCTAAAACAGTAATGTTTAATATGGTTGCAAAGCTCCATACAAAGGGGGTTCATGTTTACTTGAGTCTCTTACGATGCGGGATTCAGTTTTCAATGTGTCTGCTGGTTATTGGACATTTCTCCAATGTGGCAGGGTGTTGTAAGGCAGTTAAGATAAAGAATGGGCTGAATCTGGACAATTATGATTAAGGTAGCAGCGGGTACAACTGGTAAAAAAAAAGTTGTTTCAAGAATGGCTTGTAAAGAGCACAGGGAGATATGTTTCAACCTTCACTATGGAAAAGGTGCAGACATCTTTGCAATGGGTGTTTGAAGGCCCAAGTTCTTTGGGTCTGGAAGTTTAAAAGGCCATTTTCCAGCTGAAACATTCAGAGGCCCGATTTCTATCTGGAACAAGAAAAACCCTACTTCTGTAGGTCCCAAGTGGCAAACGGTTTCCTCCCCCCGCAAAAGGGTAGTTCTGTGAGCTTCAGACCACAAGTCCAGGCTCAAGATGCCAACTGTCGCTACCAGTAAGTATGGGCTCCAATTTGTATTCTTATTTTCCCAAAAAGAGGTTGGAGGAAGCTTGCTTATATTTATGTGCATGTGGGTGACTATCATCCGAATGAAGGTCTTTTAGACTGTGGATATCACATTAAAATTCAAGCAATGCCTTTTTAGCAAAAGAACCAATGTCTGTTTTTGTTTGCACAAACAAGATATTTATTTTAATTTTTGTAAGTGCCACACGGCCATGGGCCTCAGAGCGCACAATAAAAGACAGACAAATGACAATGGGAGTCAGGGATCAGGCAGCGCGAGACGGAAGAAGAAAACTAAATTCAGCCTAGGTTGAGGTTGAACAGGTGAGTTTTTCTTTCTTTCTTGAAGAGCGCTAGGTTATCAGCCATGTAATCAGATATGTTGGAATAGGATGAAATTAGTTTTTTACCTGTAACTTTTGTTCTGAGTTATTGGTACCTTACATAGAGTCAAATGCTTTGAATCCTTCCCAATTTTCAGTTTGGAAATACTCAGTCTATACATAGCTATGCGATCGCAGTTGAAAAAATGTTCCACTAAGAAATCTGTCATTTTCCCTCCCACCAATGTGGTGGATAGGCCTACGCCCCTGAATCTGGAGGCCTTTTTTGATTTATACCAAACAGTTGGGTTTCATATACAATACATACTCTGACATATTAATTCTCACTAACCATAAAGGAGATGCACCTTTGCCTGCCCAGGCTTCCAATTCCACAAGTAACCACTATCCAATCTCTTGGTTCATATTCTGAACTTGCTGGATCCTCTTGGTACGAGTTTGGGTATTATCACAATATAGCTCCATAGATAACCCTCCTGCTGAACATTATATGTATTATTTTTTTTATAAAGAGCCTAATACTGTATCTGAGCTTGGTTTCTGAGCGTGGATCCCGAATTCAAACCTCTTTTGCTCTGCGTGGTCTTGCTTCCAAGACCAGCGAGTTGCCCCTGTGCTATCCTCAGTTCACATCCTATTTCTGGTTCTGCTTCTTCTGCTCATCAGAATTCAAGTTGTAATCCCATTTGGTCTTGGTTTCTCTAGTGACATAGGACAGCAATAATGATATATGTATATTGTATTCTTATCTTGGTTGTTGAACACTGTCACCTGATTTTACCTTCCCACTGTCTTGAAGACTGTTACAACTTCTAATACATGGACAAATATTTCTCTTCATAGTTTACGGTGAGTATTTTCGATGTCTTTAGAATTAAGACAATTGTGCCTTTCTTTAAAAAAAATTGACACTTTGAATAAGATAAAGGTATACTCCACAAACTTTCTGTTGACCATCTTAAATTATTTTTTGACATATACAATTAACTGTGCTCTATGCACTTTACCTATTTTAGGTTAAGCACTTGGTATAATTCTTAGTCTTAACACCAGTGCACTTCCTGAGCTTTAGTTTGAACTCTTCCAATGCTGCTTAAACTTTGACCATTTTTAACTTCATAGACATAAAGTGTAGCAATTTCAATGATTCTTAGACTTAGACACGTGCAATTCAGACTTTAGTTGGAACTGTTTTTTATTCAGATATCTTTATTAACAGTTTATAGGAACAACATGTCATTTACATCTGTATTTCAGCTTATTGACAAATGGATTGACATTTGACTGTGGACCATGATAACATGTATTGAAACAAAACAGAAGGAACAAAATAAACATCAATGCCATTATACACAAATTCTGCATACTAGGGCGTGGGCATAGGGATGGGGGAGCAGTGCCAGATATTATTGGACAATCCATGCACAGACAATCCATGTACAGACACCTTATATAAGCAGTTCCCTTGACACTCTGGGTTCATTACACCCTGTAAGAGAATTAAGCACAGTCTAACAAGCCCAAGGAGCTTAAGTGCGTGGGACACTTGTCATCTTTATTGTTGCCAATAACGGATTCTAAAAAGCAGCTCCACTTTGTGAAGAAGGCTGATCGTCTGTCTTGTACATTATTTATAATCTTCTGCAGAATTAACAGTACCCAGATGCGCAGCCACCAATCGTCAATAGTTGGGATTTTGTCAGTTTTCCAAAGCGCAGCTATAACAGACCTTGCTATCCACAACATGGCTGAAATCATAGCATGTGTCATTCATCAGGTAATAGCCTGGTTTTTATCCCAGAGGCCCAGCAAACAGGCAGCGAGGTCCACAGGTAGACCCGAATCGGTAATCCTGTTAAACCGGCAGACCAGCTTCAACCATTACCAATTCAGCTTAGGGCAGTGCCACCATATGTGCATATACCTACCTGCTCCCGCACAGCCTCACCACCATAAACCACTACACACAGATCCCATGTGTCTTGTACGGTCTGGTGTAATATAAGCTCTGGTTAAGAATCTATACCCTCTCTTTGAGTATTGGACACTGGGTGTAGTCTTATGGCATCCTCTCAAGAGTTTGAACCATTCTTTGAACACTAGGGGCCTACCCAGGTCTCTGTGCCATGCTAGAGTGAACGCAGGCAATCCTTTCAGGCCCAAATTCAAACATGCATACAATTGCAATAGTACCCCGCCAGTACCATCTGTGGAGAATACAACACTATCGAAGCCCGTCAGTGGGTGAACAGCTGCCTCCTTAATAGGGGGCTGCTGTACCCAGTGTCTCAACTGCTAGTAGCAATATCGCACATGCTTGTCTAACCCAAAGGTGTCCTTAAAAGACTTGAAGATCCTAACCTGCCCCCAGTCAAAGAGATGCTCCACACATTCACATCCTTCTCGTCTCCATTTGCAAATCCTTTCCCCGCATATGCGGGTTGAAAGCTGGGGTCAAAGTCCACAGGGATCATCGGGGACGGGAGAGACGAGAGGCCCACTCTAATGCAGAGACTATCCCATACCTGCATAGTAACACTAGTTACTGGGTATTCAAAGACTTTAGGGTCCATCTTTCTTAGGGAGCCAGGGGCTATATCGAAGGGGCCTTCCCACCAGATCCTCCCACAATCGCTTCCACCCCCTACTAGAAAATGAATTAACCCAGTCCTGTAGGACTCTCAAGTAGGCCACTTGGTAATATCTCCAAATACTCAGCAACACCAATCCCCCTTTTTCCTTGTGCTTGCATAGGGCCGAGAATGACACTCTATGAATAGCGTGCTGCCATATACAGGCTTAGAATTCCTTTTGAAGTTTTTTAATAGCTGGGAACTGTACCAGCATGGCCTGAAAAAGATGGTAGCCTGGGCAAAATGTTCATTTTAATTAGGGCCACCCTCTCGAACCAAGAGATTGCGTGGGTGCACCATGAGCGAAGATCTGCTCTTATTGAGTTAAAAAGCCTGGGGTAGTTGGCCTTATGTAGAGCAGAGTGATGCCTGGTCAGATTTATACCCAGATATTTTTTTACCGCTCCCAGCCCATCTGAAGGGAGTAATTTCACACAAATGGGCCGCAGCGTTGCATCCCATGTTTATATTCAACGCTTCACTTTTGTCTAGGTTTGTCTTGAAACCTGAGACAGCTTTAAACAATCAGAGAAGGCGGAGAAGTTCCAGGATGGAGGAGTCGGTGTTAGTCAGGGTCAAAATAATGTCATCAGCGAAGAGGGCAATCCTGTGCATCACACCCCCATAACAAATGCCATAGATGGCATCGCTCATTCTGATTTTCACAGCGAGAGGCTCCACCTCTAATGTGAGCAATAGTGGATCGATAGGGCATTCCTGCCTGGTCCCGCTAAAAAATGGGAAGCCACGTGATAAATAGCAATTCACATAGAGCCTAGCCGTTGGGAGAGAATACAGTGCAAACAGACCCCTAATGATGCTATCGCCAAGGATCACCCTGTCCATCACTGACCTGAGAAAAGGTCACTTGACGCGGTTGAAGGTCTTCTCTGCATCCAGCAATAGGACCATTGTGGGGGTACGCACTGTGTGTGTGATATCAATCAGTCCCACTACTTTCTGCACATTTTCTGCCCCCTGCTGACCCTTAACAAACCCGCCTGTTGTCCAGCCTAGAGGCTAGGATTTTGGCATATAGTTTAACATCAGTGTTTAGCACAGTAATAGGACGGTAAGAGGCAGACGTGCTTCGGTCACGTCCCCCTTATGAATCAGAGATATCCTAACTTCACCAATGGCAAACGAAGAGACCCCATTCGTCCAAATATGATTAAAAAGAGAGTGCACTTGGGGGAGAATACTGTTCGAGAATGTCCTATAGAAGGGAGTAGAGTGCATCTAACCCAGGCTTCTTCCCCCACTTCAGAGAAAAGATGACGAGAAGGAATTCTGTCTTTGTGATATCACAATTGAGACCCTCATGCTGGACCGCCGTGACCCACGGCACAACCCTCCAAGAACCCATCAATGTGCGCACGACAAGGATGCTCTGTTCATAGTACTTATTGAAGGCTTGTAGCTTCTCGCTCATAGTGTGCATCACATCCCTGTCTGCTCGTATCTGATCCACCTGACCCTCCCTACTCTTCTTCTTAAGCTTTCAGGTGAGTATTCGACCTGCTTTATTACCGCTTTCAAAGTAACGCTGCTTTGCCTTCAGCAGAAACAGCTCGGCCCTGGAGGTCTCTAGCAGATTCATTTGAGAGCGTATGTTCTGAAGTTCCCGAAACGCACACTGTGTGCCCATAACCCTATATACCCTCTCCTTTTTCCTCAGCTCTCCCATTAAGAGGAGAGTTTGCTCCCTTCTAAGTTTATTCACCATAGCAGCTTAAGAGACCAAAATGCCCCTTATACAGACCTTAAAGGCATCCCACTGAGTAATCTCCAACACAGGCCATAACGGATTGTTCTGAAAGAACATTTCGATCCCCTTTTCTGGTCATTTAAGAGTGTGGGGTTAAGCTTCCATCTTCTTGGCCTTTCTTTCTGCAGACTCATTGCTGAGGACACGTGCACAGAGACATGATCAGAGAAACCAATTTTGCCAATGCTAACCTCATTTGTGGCATGAAGTAGGCCCTTGCTAACAAACACATAGGCCCTCATTACAAGTTCGCTGGTCCGGAATCAACGGTGCTGGTCGAACCGTACTGCCACCGTTTTCCAGACTGGCACATTCTGACCCACAATAGCAGAAATACCATCCCTGCAAAGCGACCCCCACGGTGCTACCGCACCCGGTAGCACCGTGACTGAAAACAGTCAGACGACTCGGCGTAGCTCCCCCAATTATCGGCAAAGTGCAATACCCGGTATATTACGAGTATCACGCACACGGAAACACTGCCACGATCATGTCGGTAACACCATGTACGCTGTGCCGGTACCACTGGCACCGCGAACTAGGCGTTAAACAGTGGTAGGTGAGTTGAAACAAGCCCTAGGTGTGCACAATTAGGCAAGCTGCACATCATAGGCCACTGGGAGCCTACAAAAGGGCCACACCCACACCCAAGCCAAATTCCAACACAACCATGCTGTTAGTCGCCCTAGCAGCAATTGGGATGGGGAACCTGCAAGCAGCAGTGGAGATTAAAGCAGCACAGAGGCAAAGGAGGAGGCAGCGTATGCGCAGGAGGCACATCAGGAACCCGGTGGCCATCCCAAACATCAATGTGCAGCAGGTACTACCTTGCAGGCAGCCAGCAATATCCTGCATCAGGTCCTCACCCTGGAATCTGACCCCAAGTCAAATACATACATTATACCGGTTTGACCCGGTTTGACAGGGCCACAATAATATCAAACGCCACCCTCATTGAAGAAGACATTGGCAGCCGCATCGACATCCGGACTGCAATTCCCCCCCCTTGCTGAAGGTAGTCTCTGTACTGCACTTTCTTGCCAGTGGAATCAGCACACTGTTGGGGGGCTGCACAGGCTGTCACAACCCTGTTTTTCCAGGATACTGTTCAAGGTACTGGATGTGCTGTTGTGCCATGCGTCATACCACATTGCCCTACCCCGTACCTCTGTCCGGGTCAATGCCACCAAAAAGGCCTTCCATGTCATTGCCGGCATGCCCAATTGCATAGGCGCATTAGATTGCACGCATGTGGAGTTGACTGTCAGACATGCAATTGAAGCGGTGTATTGCAATCGGAAACAATTCCACTCACTTAACGTCCAGATGGTCTGCGATGCCCGCGAACTCATCACGCATTGCTGTGCACATTTCCCGGGGTCCACACGCGACTCAATGGTATTGTGGAGCTCAACATTGCCACGGTACAGGGAACGTTATGCGGGAGAAAGGGCATGGCTGTTGGGTGAGTACAACTGCCAATGCATGACCCCTGTGTATTTGAGTGGGGGGCATAGACAAGCTCCACAGTATCCCAGGCTCTTGGGTGAGCAGAACTGCCAATGCATGAACCCTGTGTATTTGGGGAGGGGGGAATAGACAAGCTCCACAATGTCCCAGGCTGTTGGGTGAACAGAACTGCCAATGCATGACCCCTGTGTATTTGGGGTGTGGGGGGAATAGACAAGCACCAGAGTCCACACAGCTTACCCTGCAACTGGCAAATTGCACTAAGCCATGTCACGCCAATACATGCGCTGCCCATCATGAATACCATAGCCATGGAGTGGCACAACATACAATGGCAACATGTGGATGTGAGTACCTCCCCCGGTGGATTAACATTAGCTACACCCATGTACATGATGGGTGCACTTCGTGCTGTGCGCAGTAGTCACATCATTGCAGTGGTCTGTGTCTGCCTGATGCAGATCTGCCCAGCACCTTACAATACACAAGCCACCTACCACAACTGAACACATGTACATTGCAATGATTGAGACATGTACTTGCCTACCATCACTCCATGAATGTAAGCATCAGACAATAGTGACTCTGCAGGGATGTGTGAACCAAGTGTGCACAGTATATAAGTCAAACATATGAATACCAGATAGGGCATCTGTGGGCTATAGTGTTCACTGTGCTGATTTCATTCAGAGTCTCTAGACATTCTATTTTATACAGACAGTAATACCACATACAGTGACATGTGTCCTTACTATCACTCCCTTGCAGATGATGCCGAATATGCACTCACGCCATGGCTAATGACGCACATACGATGTCCATGGAACAGGCATGAGGAGGCCTACAACTGGGCAAATACGGACATGTGGCGTGATAGAGCGGAAGGCCAGGTTCCACTGCTTGAGTAGATCAGGTGGTGCATTGCAGTACAGCCCGGTGAAGGTAGGGAAAATAGTCCTGGCATGTGCCATGCTGCACAATATGTGCATTCGCAGGAACATTCCACTGCCCCAGACACTGAGCCAGCAGATGAGAACGAAGATGATGATGGGATGGGTGTACAATGAGGCCGGTGTGCCATTGATGGACTACATGCCCAGGGAGCACTCAGACAATTTTTTCTGAACGGCTTCAAATGCACATTCAGCACTTCATTTTGTAGCACTAGAGTACATGATTTCAACACACACAAAATAAGATTGTCCACTCGTCATTTCCATTTGCACACCAGTGTATTGAGGAATTAACAAGCTAAACAGGTTAAAAATCGAAATAAAGCCCACAGGTGCCCACCCGCCTCCCCATGTATCCACCCATCAACCAGGCCCCAACTAACAAACCCCACTATGGACCACCCCCACCTCCCCAACATACCCACCCACCAACCAGGCCCCAACTAACAAACCCACTATGGACCACACCCACCTCCCCAATGTACCCACCCACCAACCAGGCCCCAACTAACAAACCCCACTATGGACCACCCCCAGCTCCCCACCGTACCCACCCACTGACCCCATCACGACTTGTGTCACTCCTGTGCCATGACGTACGGCCTATTGTTTGCTACGCTTGGGCCCATGGTTGTCCTTTCCAGTTGCGCCAGCCAGTGACAATCTCCTCCTGGGGCTGCTGGCCACAGAGCTGGTAGGAGTGGTGCTGGCGGAGGGCAAAGCAGGATTTGGTGGGGTAGACTGCCCATGATGGCCTACAGGGCCAGTGACATTGTCTCTGCAATGTTCAATTGTATGTTGTTGCCCTCTCTGACCCTTCGCGACACCACCATGTTGGTGGTTGCAAAATACCCTATTACGCCTGACAGGCGGTGCACTGAGGTTGCAGTGATTTCCCGCTGAAAATGAGCCTCCTCCCGTTGGAGCCTTGACTCCTCCAGTTGTTGCTCCACGACTCGTGTCAGTGTGTCCTAGCGCTCTTCGATGCGCTGCAGCCGAGTGGTGAGTTCCTGGAGGGATGGTGTGGGAGAGCGCTTCTGGGCTGAATGTGGCCAGCTAGCCAGGTGTGGTGATGCCCCCCTCATTCCCAGACCCTGGTGCGTCAGAGGCCTGATTCCATGCGCACTTTCAATGCCATCAGACTCCTCATGGCTTGTTGGTGCAGCAGCACTTGTAGGTGCACTTGTAGTGGCTTCAGGGGGATTTACCAGAGGCGCATGCTGGGATGCAGGCGCAGCAGGGATGGTGGTCTCCGTGTTGTGGTGCACCGACGCCGTGGTCGATACATGAGTGCCGGTGGGGCTGGCAGTGGCTTGCTGGCGTTGTCTCGGCTGACAGCCACGTGCTGTCCCCCTTGGCGTCGACAGTTCAACCCTGTCACTGTCGGATGATGTTCCTGCGGGGCATTGCAAGGCATACCGTTAGTGGTGTCACAGGATGTGTATGGGGCAGTCACATGCAACATCCTCCTCATGCTTCACCTAATTGCAAGTACATACATTGATGGGTGC
Organism: Ambystoma mexicanum; assembly: GCF_040938575.1. Classification (NCBI taxonomy): domain Eukaryota; kingdom Metazoa; phylum Chordata; class Amphibia; order Caudata; family Ambystomatidae; genus Ambystoma; species Ambystoma mexicanum. The sequence goes on from NC_090936.1 coordinate 877,449,978, forward strand.
TGCACTCAGGTGTGTGAATCAGTGGTTGCACTCAGTTGCACGCTGTCTGGCTGTCCGGGGTGGTGTTGTCACATGGGGGTGCTGGGTATGGTGGGGTTGATGGTGAATGTGCTATGTGGCTGTCTGCCCCTGGCTGGGGGGAGGGCATGGGGTGCTGGGTGTGGTGGGGGTTGATGGTGAATGTGCTATGTGTCTGTGTGTCCCTGGCTGGGGGGGCATATGGGGGTGCTGGGTGTGGTGGGGCTGATGGGGAATGTGCTATGTGGCTCTGTGTCCCTGGCTGGGGAGTTTGGGGGGGTGCAGGTCTTCCTTCATTCACAATCATATCTTTGCACTCTGTGTACTTACCTGCCTCGGCAGGTGTGTCTGCTCCAGCCTCAGCTTCACCTACACCCTCGATTCCTTGCAGGTGCAGAATGCTGCTGCACCTCTCCTCCCATGGTTGCAGCTTCAATGGGGAATGTGGTACCCCTCCAGCCTCAGCCCATATCCCTTTCCTCTTCTGCTGCGTGGTGCGCCTCTGGTCTGCGCTCAATAGTACTTCTGCATTCTCCACAATATGCTCTACGAGCACGGTGAGTTCCGCCTCACTGAAGCAGTGTTTCCGCTGCTGGATGGCTGGGACCCTTGATATCATCTCCCAGAATGATTTTAGGCAGTCACAGGAGCTGTGGGCCTTGTGCTTCCAGAGGATTGCAGTGGATTGTGATTTATGTAATGGTTGCCGCTCTCTTTCCGGCTGATACCGGCATGACCATGGCGGAAACTGAGGTACCGCTGCCATTTGGCCCGGTGCATCCGTCTCTGTGGGTGTTAACGGGATGGCAGTATCACCAGTTCCGCACTGTGCTGGGGCGCGTGACCGCCAACCGGTAATTGTACCTGGTTTCCTCACACATGCAGCCATGGAAACAGTGTCACCGCCACGGTAACGCCAGATTCTGGACCGGCAAACTTGTAATGAGGGCCAGTGTCAATATATGCGATGAACATGTGAAAAGAAGGTGTAATCCCTCTCATTAGGATGGGCATGCCTCTGAGAGTCCACAAGGTCCATCTCATCCAGTTGATGTAGGAATTCTGTTGAGGGTTGAGTTGTGCTTTGGTATGAGCCCCTAGACACATTCTATCTTTAGGCAAATTAAGGTCACCAGACATTATTATATGTGTGGAGGCCAAAGCCCCCAATTCTCTAAGAAAGGCATAGCCAAAGTTACTTTGGCCTACATTCGGGCTGTAAATAGTTATCTGGGAGCTGTTAAGCCGACCAGAGATATTACAATATATCCCTTCCTTGTCAGTTTTGGAAGCTTCCAATTGAAACTGAACTCCCAGGACCAGCAGTATGGGAACACTTGCAGGAATAATCTGGACTTGAGTTGAGCTTCTCCACCTTTCTCAAATGGGTCTCCTGGATGGAGGCAATCCAAATCAACATGATAATCCCTTAGCCTACAGAATAATTACGCTCTCTTCCTTAGGGTATTTAATACCTTGATGTTATGTGTGATACATTTGAGTGATGCTTAAAAAGACCATAGGAGGCAAAGAGAACACTCGTACTAACAGGGTCGGGAGTGGAGCGTCCTCCCTCTCAGCGAGACTCCATCACCCGGGGGTCCGAATTCTGGCTGCTTTTCCAAGATGAATACCTCTCCTCTTTACGCGGCTTTATGCAGCTAATTTCCGCCACTCATGGGTTATCGACTGCCCTTGGCCCCAGAAGCAGACAACAAGCATGAGTAGCAAAGAGTGCTTTAATAGGCCAATAATCTCCCCAATCTCCTATTGTGAGTAATCCTCGAGTGCAGTGACATCTACCACGCCTCCTGCAGGATTATTCAGATTACGACCCATTCTTCGATGTATTACGAGTTTAACTGTTACTTCTTGTGGCCCGGTTCTGACTGGGGCAAGATCTCTGGCTCAGAACCACTCTCGGTACTTGTCCCACTGATCAGGGTCCCAATCCACACCTGTGGAAGCAATCACTGTTGCCACTTTACGAGAATTCACTCTCCCTTGTCTTTTTTTATATTTGTAACGAGCAACCTTCATAGCAGCTTGCTCGGCTACCGCTTGATATTTGTCTGCATTATCATGATACAATTTCATCTGGAGCTGCTGCATCAATGCAATCTGGTTTTCAGCAGCCAGCTCCGTTTCCAATCTTAAAACATTCGCCTGTAATTCCACATTTTGTTGGTGCATCTTTCGAAAGGTGTGTAACAGAATCCAGCCTCTCCTACCTAAAGCTGAACACTGTTTCCCTTTTTCTACTAACACCAGTTGTAGACAGCCACCACTTCAGCTGGACTGGCCTCTCCTATACAGGTATCCCACTCCTCACTCAAGCCTGCACCACATGCCCATGTCTGTGCGACTTTGTCATACGGACTCTTAGTCCACCCTGGAATGGTTACCTCAATACAGTCTCCGCCTGCAGAGCTTCCTTTTTTTCCTGAATAGGGAAGTCATTTTACCAAATGGATATTCCACGTCCCTATCGTTAATACATCACCACACACTTAAATTTCCAAATGATTGCCTCTCTGAGTCCAGAACCTCCTTTTTTATTTTATATCAAGAAGACCGGGCTCTTTGGCATTAATATCAGTAAAAAAGACACTGCTCACAACACCAAAATGTTTTGCTTTTGTTTTGGCCGTGTGTGGAGACCTCAAGTTTACATCCCCCCGTCCACTTGCAAAATCAGTTAGTGGACTTAGGTAGGCAAAGAATTACACATAAAACACTGATGACAGTAATAATATAAATGGCTCGTTAGAGGCCCTTTATTCTCATACAACATACACAAAAATAAACATATGATCAGATATACAGAAACATAGGATAAAGAAAGCATCACCATTAGAAAAGTTGCAGAAGACACCTTCATCTTGGCCACTACGACACTGCTTAGTCCCAGAGCAGGTAGGCAAAGAGATCAATCGTACTAACGGGGTCTGGAGCTGAGCATCCTCCCTCTCAGCGAGACTGCATCACCTGGGGGTCTGAATTCTAGCTGCTTTTCCAAGAGGAATACCTCCCCTCTTTATGCGGCTAATCCCCGCCCCTCATGGGTTATCGACAGCCCTCGGCTGAAGAGTAGACAACAAGCATGAATAGCAAAGAGTGGAATATTCCAGCTAGAAGTGGAAAAAACCCATCTCTCCTTCTTGCTTTCGTTCCCAGTACTCCTTATCACTGCACCTGCAGAGCGCTCCGACTCCCTTTCTGGCTTGTCCTTCGGCAGACAATACAACAACTATTCACCACAGTTGGTCCATCTGGCATCAATATGTGACCTTGCCTCTGCTGCAGAAATACATGTTTACTTGATGAGCCCACGAAAACATAGGCTTTCATTAAACGTTCATTGCAGTAAATGGAACTGAATGTCCAAAATGGCTGTGCCTCGGCGCCATGTTTTTTGGTTCATTTTCACACACGCACTACACTCTCCAACACCACTCCACCACCCACTGCTAAATATGCATCCAAACATTGAGAATAGAACCAATAACACCAAAAGGGAACACACCATTCAAATATACTGTAAGGCATGCCAAGGTGATCCCAACCCATCCATCTGAACAGGTGTGAATAGGGTTGTATGGTCTCAAATTGAGACTAGGACCACCTCCCATCTACCAAGGCACATCTGAATATATTTGGATATCTATCGAGATACCACGTGTGGAGCCAGAAGACAGACAAAGGTGTTTGTCCCCCCCCCGCCTATTGTCTCAAGACATGCTTGTAGATAGGCCCTGTGTGCCCGGCCCCACGCGATCGGGGGACACATTCCCATCTTCCACCTTTGGAGTCATCGTTGGAGGAGGTTATTGTCATCCTCAGGACCTGTGCTTCTTCCTATGGGGGTGTGCATCTCACTTGTTTTTCATCCCAGCTGAAAAGGAGGACAAAGGGGAATGTCCATCTGTATTGGATTTTCAAAGATTGTAGCATATCGGTAATGGAGTGAAATGCTTGCCTCTTCTGCAGTATGAGCATTGCCAGATCATGATAAATGAGCAGCTTCTGCCCTTGGTTGGAGATGAACAAGTTACTTACCAACTGTAACATTCTTTCGATTGGATGTTCCTCCCACGTATTCCTCATCTTAGATATATCCTTACCTTCAGCTTGCTGCTTCAGATTTTTTTTTTCCTCTCTCCACCAGAGGGCGCTCCTCTCAAGGCCGCAGCGTCGATGTCCCTCGACGGCATCCGTCGAGCACCGACGTCATCCACTGTATAAGAGCCTCGAGCGCGCCAATTGGCTTCAGTTCTGTTTTTTCATATATTGAAGCCCATGGATTGTAATTAATGGCGTGCCTTTCTTGACCCAAGCCTTAAAAGAATTTAGAGTAATTCACGTAAACTGTACTGTGGGGCTGTTTGGGAGGGTCGATGAGGAATACGTGGGAGGAACATCCAATCGAAAGAAGGTTACAGTTGGTAAGTAACTTGTTCTTCGAATGGATTGTGTCCTCCCACGTATTCCTCATCTTAGATAGACTCCCAAAGCAGTTTTGTCTCAGAGATGGGAGTGCAGAATTTTTCTTATCGTGTACAGAATGGAGTACAGATTTAGCAAACAGACTTCCTTGAGAAGAAGTCGAGTCCAGGGTATAATGTTTTAGAAAGGTATGCATGGATGACCATGTGGCTGCTGCAGAAATATCTTGTACAGTGACACCCTTTTTTAGTGCTGTTGAAGTTGCCGTGCCCCTGGTTGAATGAGCTCTCAGGCCATCTGGTGGTTCTTTCCCAGCCAATCTATAGCATTCTGTTATAGCCAAAGTTATCAATCTAGATAAAGTTTGTTTAGTTACAGCAAGTCCCAATTTGCAGCCAGTGTACCCCACAAAAAGTTGATCACACTGACGTATTTTTGCCAATCTTGAAATATAGCAACTAAGAGCTCTTCTGGGATTTAGTTTATGTAGTCGCTCCTCTTCCTCGATTGTATGAGGAGGATGGTAAAAAGTAGGCCATGTTATTTTCTGTGACAGATGAAAATCCAAAACAATTTTTGGCAAAAAAGATGGTTTAACTCTAAGAACTCCTTATAAAAGATGGTGTGAGGAGGACTGCTAGAAAGCATCTGCAACTCACTTACCCTGCGGGCTGATGTCAATGCCACGAGAAGTATTCTTTTTAAAGAAAGGTGCCTTAGCGGACAAGAGTGTAAAGGCTCAAATGGAATGCATGTGAGGAATTTCAGAACTAAGTTCAAATCCCACACTGGAACTTGAAAAGGTATTGGTGGAAATACATTATTTAAACCTTTTAAGAATTGAATTATTAAAGGTAACTTGAAGTAAGGGTCTTCCTCTGAAGAGCGCTTAAAAATGGATAGCGCTGCTAAGTATCCCTTTATCGTACCAATCTGGAGCCCCAAATTAGCTAAATGTAATAGAAAAGATAACATTGTGGCGATATTACATTGAAATGAGTCCACATTCTTTTCTATACACCAGTTACTGAACTTGTTCCAACGACACCGATACAGAGATTTGGTTGCTGGCCTTCTGGCCGAAAGCAAAATCTCCATCACATCATCCGGAAGATCCCAATCCTTATATCTCAACCTCTCAGAAGTCATGCGTGAAGGTTGAGTGTGTTGACCTCCTGGATGGAGAACATGACCTTCCTCTCGCGAGAGAAGATCCTCTCTTCTTGGAAGACGTATTGGAGGGCAGATGGACATGTCCAGAAGGTCCAGGTACCACGTTCTCCTGGCCCAATCTGGGGCAATTAGGATCATGGTTTTCCTGAACTTTCTCAACCTCCTGATTACTTGACGGATCACAGGGACTGGAGGGAATGCGTACAGGAGTGGAAACTCCCAGTCCACCACAAACACGTCCCCTAGAGCTCCTCTCGGGGGAAATTCCCTTGAGCAATACAGTTTGCACTTCCAGTTGGTACCGGTTGCGAACAGATCCACTTGAGGGGTTCCCCAAAGGGCGAAGATTTCTTGAATGACTTCATGAGCTATCTCCCACTCGTGGGAGACTGTGCCCTGCCTGCTCAGAGTGTCCGCTGCTGTGTTTTGTTCTCCGGCTAGATGAATTGCCGACAGAGAGATCCCTTCTTGTATTGCCCAGAACCAGAGTTGCATCACCTCTCTGCACAGTGGTAGTGACCCCACTCCTCTTTTGTTGAGGTAGTACATGGCCACTGTGTTGTCCATCATTATCAGGATATTCTTTCCTCGTACAGAGGGCAGGAAGGCCTTCATCGTTAGTCTGATTGCCCTCAACTCCAAAAGGTTGATGTGTAGTTTGGACTCCGATGGAGACCAGCGACCGCTGATTTTCAGATCATTGGTATGAGCTCCCAACCCCGTGAGTGAGGCGTCCGTTTTTACTGTTATCTCCGGCCATGGTTGCCAAAAAGATTCTCCTCTGAGGATATGATGTCTGCAAGCCCACCATTGTAGATCCTGTGCTACTTTGGCTGGAACCTGCAACAGATCTGACATTTCCCCTGAGAATTGGGACCATTGAGTTCTGAGAGCCTATTGAAGGGATCTCATTCTCAATCTGGCTTCTGGCACGAGAAAAATGCAGGATGCCATCAGGCCGAGCAACCTGAGAAAATCGAAGGCTGGTAGATACTGGGCATTTTTTAATTTTGTTACCATCTGCAGAATGTGGTAAGCTCTCTCTTCGGGAGACAAGGCTTTGCCTGAGCAAGTATCCAGGACTGCTCCAATAAACTGGAGTTTTTGTGATGGTATCATGTTTGACATTTTTAAATTCAGAGAAAACCCTAGTTTGTAAGTCTTGGACAGATGATCTTGGGCTTGTTCTGGAGAACGTGCCCTGATCATCCAATCGTCCAGATAGGGGTAGACATGAATCCCCCCTGTCCTGAGACTCGCTGCCACCACCGCCATCAACTTGGTGAAAACTCTTGGGGCGGAGGTCAGCCCAAATGGCAGAACTCGAACCTCAGGTACTTTCTGTGCTTGAAATGGATTGGCACATGAAAGTAAGCATCCTGAAGGTCCAATGATACCACCCAATCCAGGAGTTGGAGAGCCTGAAGGATGTGAGAAAGTGTGACCATCTTGAACTTGTCCTTCCTTAGAAACTTGTTCAAGTTTCTCAAGTCCAAGATGGGTCTCAGTCCTCCGTCTTTCTTTGGGATGAGGAAATATGGGGAATACCAACACTTGTTCGTCTCCGCTACAGGTACATGTTCTATTGCACCTTTCTGTAGCAGGGTTAAGACTTCCTGCAACAGGAGTGGATCTGGATGTTTGACTGAGTTGTACCCCGGAGGGTGATTCTAAGGTTTCTTTAGAAAAGGAAGGGAGTAACCTTGGGATACTGTTTCCAGAGCCCAAGCATCTGAAGTAATGCCCCGCCATACTTCCAGATGCTGTGAGATCCTGCCTCCTACCGGGATCTTGTGGGTCAAAACCTCATAGTGGTTTTGCAGCAGCTGCAGCAGCGGCTGAAGGGACAGATGCCGCTGCTGGGGCAGATCTAGCACCCTTTCCTCGTCCCCGAGGACATTTTCTTTGACCTCTCTGACTGGCCTGTCCTCTTCCTTTTCCAATTGAGGAATAATAATGAAAGGGACGGCCCATCTAGGAAGATGAGCCTGTGTAGGGGCGTTGTTGAGGTTGTTTTATGGCGGCACTTGGTGATTTTGCCGCCGCTTTGGAGGTCTGCAGCTTCTCTAAACTTTCATCCACCTTGCTGCCAAACAACCTTGAGCCATCAAAGGGCATATCAAGAAGCCTGGATTGCACATCCAGTGCAAAACCAGACTTTCCTAGCCACGCAAATCTACGTAGCACCGTGCTAGTTACCATGGACCTACTGCTACTGGCAGCTGTGTCCAAACCTGATTGAAGGCATTCTCCCGAAGCCTCTTTTCCATCCCTTATTATGGCTAGAAAGCTATCACGTTCTTCACCTTCTGGGATGTGTTCAGCTGCCGCTGACATGCAGTCCCACAGGGTATATGTGAACCTTGCCAAGGTACTGGTTACATTAGTAGACTTCAAAGCCATACTCCCTGATGTGAAAATCTTCCTAGACCATGCATCCACCTTTATATTGTCCCTATCTGGAGGGATTGTAGGGTATGCAGCATTTCTTGTGGAAGTGGCTGCTTGTACAACCAGACTTTCTGGAGATGGGGGTTTGCTCAGGTATTCTGGATCAGAATTGCAGGGCCTATATTTGGACACAAACTTTTTATTTACTGCAGGGATGGCTTCAGGGTGTTCCCATGCAGAATTAACCCTTCTTTGCAAGGCAATGTGAAATGGAAGAATGGGGTCTTGTTGAGGCGTTTCTAATAGAATATTAGTCATATCATCATCCTGATAGACTGGTGACTTTCTACCCCATCCCATAAATTCTGTAACTCTATTCATATGTTTTCTGTAGCCTGCATCAGCGTGCTCTAATCGGTCTGGCTTATCAAACTCGTACTCTGGAGAGGTGTCCAGGCCGCTTGCTGTTTGCAGGCATTCTTGTAAATCCTGAATTTTTGACTGAGGATCAATTAATTCCTCTGGAACAGGTCTTGTGCCAAATTTAACACCAGCAGAGGTGATTTCTTCATCTGCTGATGAATCTCCCTCATAGATAGATGACATGGTCCTAAAAAAATCATGTCTACTCTCAGGTTGGAAAACCTTTTCTGGTAATGTAGGTTTTTCCCTTATTGAAGGCTTGGGCGTTGACAAAAGCATCGATGCCGTTACCACAACCTTCAATGTTGTCTAAGGAACCTTCGATGACCTTGAGGTAATCGTCGAAGGAATAGTGGAAACCTTCGACACTGTCGAAGGAGTCTTCGAAGTTGTCGGTCGTGTACTCGACATAACATCTTTCGAATGAGTTGTCGACGCTTTGTACTCGAGAGCCTTCGAAGTCTTCGATGGCGTCGATGTCAACTTCTATGGCGTATGATGTTTTGACGCCATTTTGTTTCCCTCTACCTCCGATTTATGCACCGGAAGGTCTTTTTCAAGAGGTGATTGGGAAGAGTCCCTAGATGACACCCTCGACAACTTTTTGTCGGATTTTCTTGTTTTGGACCTTCCTCTGTCACGTTTTTCGTGAGATGGGGCATGGTCTTCTTTAGACTTTTTTGAGGGGGTCTGGGCCGCGTTCTCAAAAATCTTAAGCATGGAAACACGAAAGGCTTCCCATTTACTCGGGGAGTCATGCTTCGAAGGGCATGCTATCACCTCCTCCGAAGACGTCGAGGAGGAAGAGGGAGATCAATGTTTTCTTTTCTTTGTCTTTTTGGATGACGAAGAATAAGACTTTACCGATCTACTCCTCGACCTATATTTTTTATGATTTATTTTGAAGACTCGGCTGAGTCTTTCCCCTCCGAAGTAGACTTCGATGAACCCTCCCCCTTCGCCAGTTTACCTCTGCGTTCTTTTAAGGCCTTATGGGTCATCGACTGGCACGAACCAGTCTTCAATTCGGTGGTCGGAACCGAGGCACCAGAGACAATTCTTGTGTGGATCAGTCAAAGACATTTTCTTTCCACATTTTAGACATTTTTTAAATCCCGTCTTCGGTGTGGAAAGGTTCGAAGAAGACGACATTGCTTTTCTTTACGAAAGACTAAAGCGCAGTTTGAAACGATACGAAGTGAAGCTAACGGAAAAACGGAACTAAAGCCAATGGGCGCACTCAAGGCTCTTATACAGTGGATGACGTCGGTGCTCGACGGATGCCGCCGAGGGACATTGACGCCGGGGCCTCGAGAGGAGCGCCCTCTGGTGGAGAGAGGAAAACATTTTTCCAAAGCAGCAAGCTAAAGGTAAGGATATATCTAAGATGAGGAATACGTGGGAGGACACAATCCATTCGAAAGTACCTAGTTGTCTGGAGGCTTGTCGTATTTTCTCTTTAACTGCATAGGCATGGAATTTCATTACAACATCTCTAAGTTGTGCCTTAGGGCCCCTTCTCAGCGGGCCGACTCTGGACAGGGTCTAGACTGATATTCTCCTTTGCCACAACCGGGAATATTTCCTGAAAGAACCCCAGGACCCAGCCCCGCAGATCAGATCCCTCCACTCCCTCCTCCAGGCCATGGATTCTTAGATTTTCCCCTCCTGTGCCTATTTTCCAGGTCCTCAATAGTAACTAACAAGGAACTGTTTCACCCGAGCTAGCTCTCCCTGCAAGTGAATGATGTCCTTGTGCAGAGATTGCAGCGAGTCCTCCTTGTCAGTCATCCTGATGCTTATCTGCTTCACATAATTTACAAGTTCTGAGAGGGTCTGTCAGATATCACCAGTTGCCTCCTGAATCTCTTTTTCCACTGTGTGAGAAATTTCATCCCTCAGGATTCCGAAGGCATTCTAGTAGATCCTGTTTTGTTAGTGGCGTCGAACCCACCTTTGAAGCTTCCATAGTGCCTCTCATGACCTCCTACCACTCCTACCAGAAGGCTGCTGCTGGGACCAAAAAGAAGGCAGGGGCTTAACCCCGTTTGGAGTCTTCCTTGGGGACATCAGCTATCCTCAGGCCGCAGCACAACACCGGACTACAGCAGGAAATGGAACAATTTCCACACTGGCACTTCTGAAGCAGCTGCAGCTCTTTAACAGACTAAAGCCCTTCTTAGACCTCTCACGAGCTGCTCTGTCAATTAGGGCACCGGACGAGGTCTCACCACCCAAGTATAGCCTTGCGGTGTTATGTTGCACACAGACTAATTGGAAACCTCACCTCCCAGGTGTCCCCAATGGCTTCAACCTGTATGGCTTTAATCTGGCTCAGGCAACAGCCTAGACCACCAGCTGGGCACTGACTGACACACAGGGTTTAAAACCACCTCATCTTCCCATTGACTTGAAGACTGCCCCAATCGTCTGCCTAGGTGTTCCTGTGACTACCTCATGCATAGCGTTCAATGTGTCACCAGTACTATCCAATAGGATATCATCCCAGAGGAAGGACTTGTAGACTTGTATGTTCTTACTGAGCATTTGGACAATCGAGAGAACCTCTGTGCCTAGATAACAGCCATTTGCCTCTCCTCAGACACTCACAATCTAGTGGAAGGAAGGAGCCAAAGGGTACCCCAGGAAGTGTGCCTGTTGAGACGGTCAAAGGGCCCATTTAGTTCTGTTGGATCTATGTGACTACTGTGAATAGTTTACTGCAAATTACCAAAATGGTGAATCCCCCCTTTTCACTCCATATATATGCGGGGGAGACCCCCTGCAACCCTTCCACCCCCCTCAACATGTATTATTTACTTTACCTCAACCCAACATATATATGGGGTGAAATTGGGATGTTGAAATTCAACATTTAAATAAATGTATGTGCAGTGATGGGTGTATACAGTTATACACTGCTTATAGATTTTTATTGGTCCATATGTGCTCGCAAGCCAGTTCTTTGTTGCTCACACTTGGCAACTAGGTGTACAAGTGTGGACAGATGCTGATGCGCCATCTGTGCAGGTAAGACGCCACTGGGCCCAAACATTTCATGGAGACTCTTGGGGAGGATCACATGCCAAATTGGAGTACACTGAACTGATAGTTCTGCTAGTTGACTGTGAATCGTAGCAATCTTCTGAAAGTGGGATGGATCTCTATGTGTAAATAACATCACCTGGATTGTTTAGGCCAACAAGCCTACTTATCTGAGACACAGGATTACTCTTTGCAGCATGGGCATCCTGAAAGGTTGTTTCTTGATGAATTTGTATTCTTATGGAGATCGAGATCAGGCCGCCATTCTAAGGTCATTCTTCTTAGTGGTTAGTAATGGGAGTAGAAAACCATCCCCAGTAATGCTCTGGGATCACTACTACTGCCCATATTCGCAACTGTGCTCATGCTTTACCACACCAAAAAGTGTTTTTGTTGCTATGGAGCTGGTGGAAATGCTGGATGTGTTGTGGTCCTTCATGACCAATGCTCCTTGTTATTTATTGTTATTCCACACCACCACTTGGAGTGGAGAATGATTGGCCCACCAATGGCATTTCCTCCATAGGTTTCTTCTTATGTCATCCTCCCCTGTTGGTACTTGGAGTATAGATTTAGGGCTGAATGTGCTACTTGCACATGACCATGGAACAATAAAACGAAGAAAGAATGTTAAGAGACTATGAAATCTCTGTATCTTGAACGAGAAGGCAAAAAAGTGACAGCATTCTCTAAGTGATTAGACTTAGTAGTGCTGTGTCTGCTTTACTATATTTCAAGGTATTGGGCCTCATTATGACCCTGGAGGTATCCATGGCGCTATTAGCGCCATGGTTGCCTCCAAAACCTTATCGATACCGCCATGGTGAATGGAGCAATTACCGCCCCATTCCAAGGTTGGCGGGGGTGGTAATTCCCCATTCACCATGGCCCTTCCCCATTTTAGCCTCCATGGGGCTCAATGGGAATGGGGAAGGCGGTAATAGCGGTACCGCAAATTGGGGTACCGTTATTACCTTTAAAGCCCCTTTGCGGGTCCCGTCTTTAACGGCTGGTTTTACTGCTGTGCGAAAAGACTTGCAGGGTAATTCATAGAATTTCGCAGAAAAGTGTCGCAAGCGGCTGGCGCAGAGTGTCCGCGTGCGATTGTCTGCGCCAGGCACGTGCGCTAAAACCGATTTCCGCGCACAACGTATTCATGGATTTTAGGCTCCCAAACCAGCCGTGGCGCAGAGTATCGCAGCGACCCTGCAGCAGCGCCAGTAACGCCCCCAAGAACGCCCTCGCGCAAGGAAAAGCCATCAAAATCGCTAAATCATCGCAAAGGGCTGCGCTAACCCTGGACCAGTTTACAGGGCTGCCAAACAAGGAACGCAAAGCGGGTAACGTGCATATCAGGGGTACGCGTGAAGTTATACACGCGATTAGCCAGGGTGCCAGGGTACGTGTTTTTCAGGGGTGCGGGGGAAGTTCAACACGCGATAGTCCAGGGAACGTGTATTACAGGGGTACGCGGGAAGTTCAACACGCGATAGTCCAGGGAATGTGTATTACAGGGGTACGCGGGAAGTTCAACACGCGATAGTCCAGGGAACGTGAATTACAGGGGTACGCGGGAAGTTCAACACGCGATTGTCCAGGGAACGTGTATTACAGGGGTACGCGGGAAGTTCAACACGCGATTGTCCAGGGTACGTGTATTACAGGGGTACGCGGGAAGTCTTACATGCGATTAGCCAGGGCACGTGTAATACAGGGGTACGCGGGAATTATCACACGCGATTTGGCAGGGTACGTGAATTACAGGGGTGCGTGGGAATTATCACACGCCATTTTGCTGGGTACGTGTATTACAGGGGTGCGTGGGAATTATCACACGCGATTAGGCTGGGTGGGTCCTCACAGGTGTTCCCTGTACACCCTCCACGGCCCCTGCAGGCAGCCCACAAAACAGGGGACTACCCTGCACACCTGCTCATGTCACCCTGCACCCCCACCCCCCAGCCACCAGGGGCACCCACCACCAGGCCCCCACCCATGTCTCCTACCACCCCCACCCCCCAGCAGTGCAGGGGCAGCCTCCACCAGGCCCCCACTCATGCCCGACTCATGTCTCCCACCACCCCCACCCCCCAGCACTGTGGGGCACCTGCCAGCAGGCCCCAACCCATGTCACCCACCACCCCCACCCCCCAGCAGTGCAGGGGCATCCTCCACCAGGCCCACACTCATGTCCCCTATCACCCCCACCCCCCCGCCACCAGGGGCACCCTCCATCAGGCCCCCACTCATGTCTCCCAGCGTGCTACGCGTATTTCAGGGGTGCGCGGGAAGTCCCACTCGCGAATAGCCTGGGCGCGTGTATTTCAGGGGTGCGCGGGAAGTTCCACACGCGAATAGCCTGGGCGCATGCATTTCAGGGGTGCGCGGGAAGTTTTACACGCGACTTCAGCAGGGTACGTGTATTTCAGGTATGCGCGGGAATTCTCACACGCGATTTGGCTTGGTACGTGTATTACAGGGGTGCGTGGGAAGTTACACACGCGATTAGGCTGGGTGGGTCCTCACAGGTGTTCCCTGTACACCCTCCACGGCCCCTGCAGGCAGCCCACAAAACAGGGGACTACCCTGCACACCTGCTCATGTCACCCACCACCCCCACCCCCCACCATCCAGGGGCACCCTCCACCAGGCCCCCACTCATGTCTCCCACCACCCCCACACCCCAGCAGTGCAGGGGCAGCCTCCACCAGGCCCCCACCCATGTCTCCCACCACCCCCACCCCCCAGCAGTGCAGGGGCAGCCTCCACCAGGCCCCCACCCATGTCTCCCACCACCCCCACCCCCCACCATCCAGGGGCACCCACCACCAGGCACCCGCTCATGTCTCCCACCACCCCCACACCCCAGCAGTGCAGGGTCACCCTCCACCAGGCCCCCACTCATGTCTCCCACCACCCCCACACCCCAGCAGTGCAGGGGCAGCCTCCACCAGGCCCCCACTCATGTCACCCACCACCCCCACCCCCCAGCCACCAGGGTCACCCTCCACCAGGCCCCCACTCATGTCTCCCACCACCCCCACACCCCAGCAGTGCAGGGGCAGCCTCCACCAGGCCCCCACTCATGTCACCCACCACCCCCACACCCCAGCAGTGCAGGGTCACCCTCCACCAGGCCCCCACTCATGTCTCCCACCACCCCCACACCCCAGCAGTGCAGGGGCAGCCTCCACCAGGCCCCCACTCATGTCACCCACCACCCCCACCCCCCAGCCACCAGGGGCACCCTCCACCAGGCCCCCACTCATGTCTCCCACCGCCCCCACACCCCCGCAGTGCAGGGGCAGCCTCCACCAGGCCCCCACTCATGTCACCCACCGCCCCCACCCCCCCAGTCACCAGGGGCAGCCCCCACCAGGCCCCCACTCATGTCCCCTATCACCCCCACCCCCCACCATCCAGGGGCACCCTCCACCAGGCCCCCACTCATGTCTCCCACCACCCCCACACCCCAGCAGTGCAGGGGCAGCCTCCACCAGGCCCCCACTCATGTCACCCACCACCCCCACCCCCCAGCCACCAGGGGCACCCTCCACCAGGCCCCCACTCATGTCCCCTATCACCCCCACCCCCCACCATCCAGGGGCACCCTCCACCAGGCCCCCACTCATGTCTCCCACCACCCCCACACCCCAGCAGTGCAGGGGCAGCCTCCACCAGGCCCCCACTCATGTCACCCACCACCCCCACCCCCCAGCCACCAGGGGCACCCTCCACCAGGCCCCCACTCATGTCTCCCACCACCCCCACCCCCAGTCACCAGGGGAAGCCCCCACCAGGCCCCAACTCATGTCCCCTATCACCCCCACCCCCCAGCAGTGCAGGGGCAGCAGGCAGTCAGGCAGCAGCAGGTGGGAGCGTGCTCGGGCTCTGGGGGGCAGTAGTTCGGCCTTCCGGGCAGGAGCGTGGTATTCCGTGTGCGTACGCGTGGCCAGCTTGGTACGGAGTGATTTTGCACGTGAAAATCCTGCACGTCAGCGTGAAAACTGAGGAAAGGCCCTCAGCGCGTAAGCGCGTCTGTGACGTGACCCGCACAGGTGTTTCCCACACAGCACGTGATGACAGAGCACACGTGGAAAGACTGCACGTCAGAGTGTAATCGCGTGTGATTGGTGGAAATGGCCCTACACGCAGAAGTGACAAAGCGTGTGATTGGTGGAAATGGCCCTACACGCAGAAGTGACAAAGCGTGTGATTGGTGGAAATGGCCCTACACGCAGAAGTGACAAAGCATGTAATAGGTGGAAATGGCCCTAGCGCGTACGTGACGCTGGACGTGTGGGCCTGTATAAAAGGTACGTGTAGAACACGTTTTCCTTGTACGTGCTTTTCGTGGAGAGCGAGTGGGTGAATTCTGTACTTCTTGTCGTTTCACACGCGATTTACTTCACGGCGTTTCAAGTTCGTATTCCCTGTTACCTCTGACAGCTTTTTCTCTTTTTTTCTCTTTTACTGGTTTACCTGGGCCTGTTCCCTCAAACAGTTGTCCTGTCTCCTCAGACAGCGTACAAATCTTCTTTTGGCGGGGGTGTTGCCAACCAAACGTGCTCCTTTTACACGCTCGTTTACCAGGCAGACGGTGAGTCACGCACGTATCTAACATCTGTGCTTGCCCCGTGTGTAGCCTACCCCTTCAGAGGTCATTCTAGGCTGCGTGTGACACGCATACGTTCATTCTTGTGTTACTGGGTGCCACAGCGTATTGCAGGTTTTTCTTTCTGCACACGTGGTCTAGGAGGGGTTGCGTGCACGTCATCTCCCTTTTTTGGGCCTCCTGTGCGTTGCGTGACCCGTCATCTTTCCCCAGGGGTTACATTCAGCCTTGCTAGAGCACTAGGGTACAATTACCATCTGGTACCCAACCCCTTTGACCCCCAATTGCCCAGGACAATAGTCTACATCCACTCCCATACGCACATT
This sequence comes from Ambystoma mexicanum, assembly GCF_040938575.1. Classification (NCBI taxonomy): domain Eukaryota; kingdom Metazoa; phylum Chordata; class Amphibia; order Caudata; family Ambystomatidae; genus Ambystoma; species Ambystoma mexicanum. The sequence goes on from NC_090936.1 coordinate 877,466,415, forward strand.
AACATCAGTGCCATGGCTGGGAGGCGAGGATTCCGTAAGGGTGGCAATGGTGGAAGAGCCACAAGTGGTGGCCGTGGTGGATCCGGTAGGGGACGTGGTCGTAACTTGCAGGGTGAGCCTGTCCCCCCCATGTGTGGAGGACCAGTCACGGGCACCCATAATCCCCCCCCTCTCCCCCCCTCCCATTGAGGCTGATGTGGCTGACACCATCCATGCTCAGCCCTTGTTGGACCAGCCCATTGTGGCAGCAGACCTGGCTGACTCCATGGCTGACTTCCAGGTCAGCAGGGCTACGACACGTGCGCTGGTGCACGTTGATGCCATCATGCCACGTGGATCTGGGGCAGCAAGGTCATCTGCTGCACCAAGGAGGCAGGGCGGAGAGGCTGCAGGGGCAGCTGCGGCTCCATCCACCCCAGCCCTCACACACCCAGCCAGGACAGTGTCGGTCCTAGTCCATGCTGCCGACATTCCCCCTGACACCATCACACTAGAGCCAATGCCTGCACCAACTCCCATGCTGAGTGTGCAATCCCACACTCCTGATACAGAGTCCACCAGGGCTCCTGCCCCTAGTGTCCAGAGCGGCGCAGGACACTCAGGATCACCACCACCTTCCAAGCGGAAGAGGAAGAGTGCTCGTCCGGCACAGGCTGATGCCCCAGACACGGCTACACAGTCCGGCCCGTCCAGGAAGCCCAGCTTCACGGATGACGAACTGAATGCACTTGTCGAGTATGTGTCCGGACATGACAACGAGATGGTCATTGTTGCAGGATCCAAGACCACACCTGCACAACGCCAGGCACACTGGCAGACCGTTGCGGACATCGTAAGTGCCCTTGGAATCGTGAGGCGCACAGCCAATGATTGCTATAAGCGCTGGAATGACCTAAAGCGCAGGGCAAAGAGTAAGCTGGCCTCAAGTCATGCCGCAACTCTAGTGACTGGAGGTGGGTCTCCAGTAGTAGACATGGAACTCACTCCACATGAGTCAGTCGCTGGGACCTACGTCACGGAGGAACAGATCCAAGGCGTGGGAGATCTGGCTGATTACGAGGCATTGTCCGGTGAGTGCACATGCATGTGTGTGTCATCCATGTGCATGGTGTGTGTGTGAGGGCTTCTGTTTGTGTGCCAGGTGAGAGTGTGTGCGCCTGAGTCGTATGGGTCAGCCATGTGCTTCATGCAATACTTCCTGCGCAGCTGCATTTGGCCATAGCAGTATCCCTTCTGCCAACAGTAGACATCTAGCCCAACTGCACGCCAGTTGCCCTTGAAGTGTCACCTTGCCACAACATATTTGCTTATTTTTCACTGTTCATTCAGTCAGTTTGTTTGCATTCCACCACTTTCACTAGGCATGTCGCTGTCCACTAGTCACATGTCTGACATGGGTATGGTAAAGTGGAGTGACTTTGTTACCTGGATATCATTTGTACACACATGTCCCTGTGCAATTGGACCATTTCAGACTGGCAGCTCCAGGTGAAAAATCTGACCTGTTCGAATTAGAAAAGCAATTACATGCGGGAACTGGACTGAATGAATAGGTGCTGCCCTCCTCTCCATCTTCACTCAATAGCAATGGTACATGCCATCTGTGTGATGGCATGTGTGTTTCACCTGGCAATCACAGGCCAATGTGTGATGCCACTGCCAGGCAGCATGCAGAAAATGTGTTCATCTTCCATCTTGGTGTCATCAGTGTGTGCCATTTGCCTGCACTTCATACGCAGTGAGGGTGCATGCATGGGAGGGTTTTAGTCATGTGGGACATGTGTCAATCAAGTACTGGTTCTCTTGCTTCTCAGCCCTCATTGTGTGCCATGGTGCTAATGCCTGTTTCCATTTCTTTGTTTTCATGTCTTTGCAGGGGAAGACGCACCCGATACTGCTGGGGTTGTGGAGATGGTGCAGACCCAGGAGGGGTCCGAGGGCCGACCAACCACCAGTGAGGGACGTGGTGTGGTGGTGGGGGAGAACCCACAAGTGCTGCAGGTTGTGCTCTCAAGGGGTGTCTCTGGCTGCACCTCCCCCGAGCTGTACTCGGGTGTTGATTCGGATGAGACCTACGTGCCGTCACAGGTGAGTGTTCCAGGGAGGGATTCTGTTCTGTCTCACCCACCTGCACCAGGGTCAGAACCCTCCATGGGGATGTCAGTGTTGGCAGCTACGCCTTCGGTGGTTACGGATGCAGGGTCACACTCCGCGACATCTGATCCTGTTCCTGGGCCAGCAGATCAGAGGGGGAATGCAGTCCTGCAGCCTCAGGCAGTGCCGGCACAGCAAGGCGCAGTTCGCCTTGCCCCAGACAGGTGTGGTGCCCGCCGACGTGGTGGCCGTACGCCACCCGGCAATACCGCATGGGAGCAATCCATTTACGGTATGGCAACCCAACAGGCTGCATCATCCGAGATGATGGCTCAGGCCATGGATAGGGTGGCCACTTCCATTGTCCCCCCAGAAAGGCTGATGGAGCGACTAGAGCAGGCAACCGACTCCATCTGCCAGTCACACAGGGAGGACATGTTGGGGTCCAACAGGGACAGGCGGGCGGCACTGGCGACTCTGCAGGAGGCCATCTCCATTGAGTCCCAGGGCCACAGGGAAGCCCTGAGGCAGGAGCCCCTTCACCTCAGGACGACTCTTGTTGAGCTTGAGGCTTCAACACACCAAAGGACAGAACAGCAGCTGGAGCGTCTCACCCGTACGCTCTCAGCTGAGATGCAGGCAACGAGGGCGGAGGTCCGGGCATCCCGTGAGTTGTTGCATGGGGAATTCCGCACACATCCTCCAGAACCAGACCTACCACACCCGCATGCTTGCAGCCATGGAGGAGCAGACTAGGGCCTTGCGTGGGCTGCCTCCCATAGTGCAACCACCTCCGGATGCAGCTGCACAGGGTGATAATAGCGACAGCAGTGATACTCCCACAATAGGGTAGCCGTGTGGGCCATGAGCCCATGGAGGTGTTTTATCTTCCCAGGATCCACGCAGGTGGGTTCTGGTGTGCATCCTGTCCTCGGACCTCCTGGGTGGCCTCCCCAACCCCCCCGGGCCCATCAATGGCCATTTTTGATTGTTTCTTATTTTTATTTTTATTTCTTTTATTCCCAATTTTTTTGGGACGATCTGTTGGCTTCCGTGGTTCCTGTGGGCATACGCTGCATTGTGGCTGGGCACATGCAGGCTTGTAATGTATTTGGTTCAGATGCTTGGGTTTGAGTCACACACACCCCTCCTGCTTCCCGTTTCCATGGGCTTGCAAAGGGTGTGCCCAAGTGACAGTGAATTACACAGTGACGTTGGACTCCCATGAGCTGTGTGGGCAGTCTGTAGTCAATACTGTGTATACATTCCTAGTGCATATTGTGTTGTACACTGCATGTACACTGCATGTTGCATTGATGTGTGACTCTTCTTCTGTGTCTACCTCCCAATTTGCAGGTCCCTTCCTCATGTCCACACAAGGACCTCTAATCTGGAGATGGGGTCCATGTTGGCAGCAGTGCACCTACAACTCTACATGGCGACAACACTGCACAGTTGGTAGTGGTGGGAGTGCAGGCATTTCCAGGTGGTGAGACTACTAATATGTAACATTTGTGATGTCATGTTAATGGTAGTACGTGCTCAAGTATGTTGTTGGTCCAGCATTGCTGTGAGCATTTCAGGTGTTGCAGGTTTCTAATAGTGCCACTGTACATAGTGAGACTGATGTCATGTTGTGGGGATTACTTTGTTTACCTGCAATTAGCATGACATGGCACGGTGTGTCGTGTGGCAGTGCTGGGGTTGGGTTGGCTGACATGGCACTGTCCTCTTGTTGCATTTTGCAAGTGGGTATTCATTTTAGCTGCTTCAATGTGTAACTTCACAAAACTGCATTGGTGGTGTCTGTGTAGAGTCATCATTGATTGTCAGATGGAATGTGCCAGGGCAGTGTGCACTCCACAGGGGTGTGATTTCTATGTGAAGTAATTAGCCACTAGCTGTGTACGGGCTGCCTCCCCCCGTGCCCTTTCCCCTCCCATGCGCAGCGGCTGTGCATGTGGTTGGGGATGTGGGGCCACCACCATGTCCACGGCCAGGCCCCGGCGTGTTGCAACGTTGTGCAGGACACATGCTGCCACTATGATCCTGCACACTACTGGGGGAGCGTATAACAGCTGCCCGCCAGAACGGTCAAGGGAGCGAAAGCGTGACTTTAGCACTCCGAATGTGCGCTCCACTATGCCCCTGGTTGTAATGTGGGCTGTGTTATATCTTACCTGGGGTGGCGTGGTGGGGTTCCGAATTGGCGTCATCATGTGGGGGCTGAGAGGGTAGGCACTGTCCCCTGTGGAGGTGGTGATTGGTATCATTGTTGGGGTTGTGACCTTGCTTAGTATCCAACATGCATGCATGTGCAGTGGCATACATACTCACAAAGCAGCCATGTATCGCCATGCCGCCCAGCTTCTAGGTCCCGGCTTAGGGTGGACATTCGGTAAATGAAGCTGTCGTGGGTGGAGCCGGGATAGTTGGCATATACTGAGGTGATGATTCCCTTGGCATTACATGCTACCTGCACGTTGATGGAATGCCAGTGCTTGCGGTTCCTATAGATGTGCTCAGATGCCCTGGGGGGACGTAGAGCCACATGGGTGCAGTCGATGGCACCTAGCACTTTGGGGAATCGTGCCACAGCGTAAAAATCCAGGGCGGCAGCATGCCTTTCTGCAGGTGTTCTGGGCAGGTATATGTGCCTGCGGACTGATGGGCGTGCAGTGATGATGTTCAAGACCTGGTGTAGGCAGCGTGACTGGGTGGCCTGTGACACCCCACCCACTATGGCACTTGTCCGCTGAAATGATCCAGTGGCTAAGAAGTGCAGTACATTGAGGACCTTCTCCAGGGGGCTGAGTGCTTAGGAGCACAGGGTGGGTGATGTGAGGTCATCCTCCCACTCACTCACCAGGTCCAGTATAATGTGTGGTGGAAACCTGTACCTCCCATACACCTGGTCATCAGGCATCCCGAAAAGGCTGGTTCTGGGTGTGAATATTCTGGCCCTGACTATCCTCCTCCTCCTCCTTTGGTAGCCCACTGCCACTGCTGCTAGGAACGGTATGTTCATCCTGGCGTCTGAGCTTGTTATTGTTAAAGTCCGCAAATTTATGCTTTGCGCGTGTTCTAGGCGAGCGTGTGACTGGCGCACCCCTGGAATCCAGTTCCCAGTCCAATAGCGTGTGGAAATTCACACGCACCACGGGATACAGCGTGTGACCCGCGCACCCCTGGAATCCAGTTCCCAGTCCAATAGCGTGTGGAAATTCACACGCACCACGGGATACAGGTTCGCTGACGTACTTGCGTGTGTAAGTGCCCGAGCACCCATTAAATACACGTACATAGGCCAATCGCGTGTACGCGCACTTTTGTCCAATTACACGCGATGACACTCTGACGTGCAGTATTTCCACGTGTGCCCCGTCATCACGTGCTGAGTGGGGAACACCCGTGCGGGTCACGTCACAGACACGCTTACGCGCTGAGGGACTCTGGTCCAATAGAAACGCGTATGCGTGCTGACGCGCTTAGGGCCTTTCCTCGGATTTCACGCTGACGTGCAGGATTTTCACGTGCCAAATCACTCCGTATCAAGCTGGCCACGCGAAAACACACGGAAGACCACGCTCCTGCCCAGAAGGCCGAGTTACTGCCCCCCAGTGCCCCGAGCAGCCTCCCACGTGCCATCTGCTGCTGCCTGCCTGCCTGCTGCCACCGTGCCCTGCCATTTGGTGCCTGCACATCAGCCATCTGCAGGGGTCCAGTTGCTGTGTCCACCCCTGCTGGAACTGAAGACTCCCGACTGGGATTACATCGCTCCACAGCCCAGCCCCAGGACCCAGTTGCCCACCCACACCTGCCTCTGGGGTTGCCATGTCGGGCACTTCCACATCTGGCACCAGTGGCAACCCCAGGCCAGAGGGGCAGAGGGGCACCAGCTTCACTGTCACCGAAGTTGGTGTCCTGGTGGAGCATGTCCTGGGGCAGTATGATGCCCTCTTTGGATCGTCCCGCGCCAGCAAGGAAGGACGGCAGAGGAACTGGGCCGACTGTGTGGTTGCCATCAACGCGGAGGGGGTGGCAACCCGCGACGTCCTGATGATCAAGAAGCGCTGGGAGGACTTGAGGTCCAGGACCCTTGTGAAGGCCCGGCGCCTCGTGGAGGGGGGCCGGGGCCGCATGAGTTCCATCCAGATGAGGGTCCTGGAACGCGTACGCCCAGCGCTCCACGCCCAGATCCGAGAGGGAGGCCCGACTGGAATTGAGCGGTAAGTGTCCAAGCATTACTGTGTGAGACAGGGCATGTTGCGGTGTGCTGGTTCTATGATACTTGCCTGTATGTGTGCCATAGGCCATGTATGCATGTATGTGTGCAGGGACATCATGGTAATGTGACCAGTGATGTGTGATCCACATGGTTGTTGCATGTGTTGAAATGCCGCATGGGGAGCCCTATGCAGATTTTGAACATGAGAGCATGCCAGTCTCTGTACCTGGACATGGGTGGGGGTGAGGGATGGGTGCTGATGCCAGGTACATATATGGTAGCCATGTCTGTGTGCCTGACCTGCGGGTCTGTGACTTGTGCATGCCATGGATGCATGACACATGTGTGTGACAATGCACAGATTCAGTAAAGCAGCCAAATTACCCTTGTATCCGCTGTGTTTGGGGCCAGATGGATGTGACTGAGGTGAAGTGTGTGCATGTGATAGGCATGAGCCATGATGCATGTGAGTTACATATCATTGAATGTTTCAAGAGTCCATTGGACATGCATGGAAATGTCCATGGCATGCACCATGCCTGTTACTGTGTGTGTTTTGCCTGGACTGACCCATGTGTTGTGGAGGGACATGATGGAAGTGTACTTTGACAGTGGTGCTCATCTGCTATTGCTTCCTGTCTAGGGGACCATTGTACAGTGCCCTGATGCTTGTGTTCTTTGTCTCCCTCTACGCAGCGGCTAGTGAAGAAGAGGGCGGAGACGGCGCTGTGGAGCAAGGCGGCGGGGATGCCCCCACGGCTGCAGCGGAAGGGGTGGGTGAGCCCCCACAGGGGCCTGCTACGGTGGGAGACGGTGAGGAGCCATCCAGGTTGGTGGTTTGCACAGAGGAGGAGGAGGCCGCCACTGGGGCACACATGGGGCCTGGTGGGGGAATCCCTGCTGGTGCAAGTGGTGCAGTCCAGGGCCAGGGGCAGGAGGCAGCACAGGTCACTGTGGAGGGGCCTGTGCATGTCGCTGTCCCTGACCCTGTGAGTGCACCACCATGCACCAGCAGGGATGCCCCGTCCCAGGCCTGTCCGCAGGTAGAGGGGATGTCCATGTCACCTGACTCCCCTCCACCTGCGGACGTGGGAACCCCTGGCCGTGCGGAGAAGGTCCTGATTGGGGTCGCGATGCGCACGGCTGTGATTCGTGATGCCGTGCGTGCTTCCCGGGAGGAGCACGCACGTCATCACGAAGTGCACCGTGCCGACGTGGCCCAATTGGGATCGGCCATGTTCGGGGGTTTCCTGCATGTGTTGGCCAATGTGGCGGCCCTCTCCTCTGTGCAGGCTATCCACCAGTCGTTCTCCTTGCCGTCTTCCAGCCCAGATGCCACCAGGGCCCCCTGTGGACCTGCCCCGACCAATGCAGCCAGCTCGGTGGGGATCCCATCCCTGCCACAGTTGGGAGTCGGAGGTCCAGCAGGGGTGGACAACACAGCAACTGGACCCCAGCAGATGGAAGATGTGACAGCATCATCAGGCAGGGCACGTGCACGACGGCGTCGGTGGTTTCCATCAGCCTGGATGCCGTCGTGCTGGCAGAGGCAGTGGCGTCGGAGGCAGCAGCGGGCTCGACGTGGGAGGCATCATGGCTCGGGGCCATCAAGATCAGAGGGGCAGGCATCGGTCGGAGGGCAGGGCAACCCTGGGATGGTGGTGTCTTCCGTGTGGGAGCAGTTGGTCCAGCGGATAGGTGCGGAGCGGCAGCGGGCGGAAGAGGAGCGGCTCGCCATGGTCAGGGCGGAGTTCTCCATGCGTCGGGCGTTGAGGCGGGCTGAGTGCCTCGAGGAAGCTCGCAGGGAGTTTGAGCTGAACATGGGGTTATCCCTGCGAGACCTCGGGGCCAGGACAGAGTCCCGCCTCCAGGACATCGACATGGAGTTCGATGATGCCCTGGCCAGCAACATCAACAAGTGAGCCGCAGGACTTGCCCGCTGCCTTTGTATATAGTTATTTAGTTAGTTAGTGTTAGGTTTCCTTTATTTGTTTTTATTATTTTGGACCGCTCGGACAATGGCCACTTTTTTGTATATATTTTTTTCATTAGGTAGTAGTAGGTTTCCTTTATGGTGTTGGGCTCATGGACCCTGGTACATTCCTGTATTTAGTTTGTTTTTTGAAGGAACATTTTCTTTTTTTCATTATTGTGTTCACCATGTGGAAATGGTTTTTCATTCTTTTGCTTCTACTTGATATTGCTTTGGTCAACATTTGTTTTTGTATTCCTTTTTCGTTTTTTGATTTTTACTTTTGTTCTCCAACATGGACCATTTATTTTATTATCCACATAGTTGTATGTTTGATTTGTTTACTTATTTTTAATCTTTAATACATTTTTTATTTTTACTTCCACTTGTCTTATTTTGTCTTTGGTTTCATACATGTCATGATATGGGTTTTGACATTCACTTGCAGCCATTGTGTATGTGTGTGTGACGGACATGTGTTCATTTACATACTTGCCATTGGGGTTGTGTCATGTAATTGCATTCACTATGTGGGTGGATGCAATCCTTGCCTGGGTGTTTGTGCTGGGTATGCTGCCCATTACTGCCATGATTGTGTATCGTCAGGACCTGGGGGCAGGGGGACATGGGTGGGGGCCTGGTGGAGGGTGCCCCTGGTGGCTGGGGGTGGTGGGTGACATGAGTGGGGGCCTGGTGGAGGCTGCCCCTACACTGCTGGGGTGTGGGGGTGGTGGGAGACATGAGTGGGGGCATGGTGGAGGGTGACCCTGCACTGCTGGGGTGTGGGGGTGGTGGGAGACATGAGTGGGGGCCTGGTGGAGGGTGACCCTGGTGGCTGGGGGGTGAGGGTGGTGGGTGACATGAGTGGGGGCCTGGTGGAGGCTGCCCCTGCACTGCTGGGGTGTGGGGGTGGTGGGAGACATGAGTGGGGGCCTGGTGGAGGGTGTGGCTGGGGGTGGTGGGTGACATGAGTGGGGGCCTGGTGGAGGCTGCCCCTGCACTGCTGGGGTGTGGGGGTGGTGGGTGACATGAGTGGGGGCCTGGTGGAGCGTGACCCTGCACTGCTGGGGTTTGGGGGTGGTGGGAGACATGAGTGGGGGCCTGGTGGAGGGTGCCCCTGGTGGCTGGGGGTGGTGGGTGACATGAGTGGGGGCCTGGTGGAGGATGGCCCTGGTGGCTGGGGGGTGGGGGTGGTGGGTGACATGAGTGGGGGCCTGGTGGAGGGTGCCCCTGGTGGCTGGGGGTGGTGGGTGACATGAGTGGGGGCCTGGTGGAGGGTGCCCCTGGTGGCTGGGGGGTGGGGGTGGTGGGAGACATGAGTGGGGGCCTGGTGGAGGGTGCCCCTGGTGGCTGGGGGGTGGGGGTGGTGGGTGACATGAGTGGGGGCATGGTGGAGGGTGACCCTGCACTGCTGGGGTGTGGGGGTGGTGGGAGACATGAGTGGGGGCCTGGTGGAGGGTGCCCCTGGTGGCTGGGGGTGGTGGGTGACATGAGTGGGGGCCTGGTGGAGGCTGCCCCTGCACTGCTGGGGTGTGGGGGTGGTGGGAGACATGAGTGGGGGCCTGGTGGAGGGTGACCCTGCACTGCTGGGGTTTGGGGGTGGTGGGAGACATGAGTGGGGGCCTGGTGGAGGGTGCCCCTGGTGGCTGGGGGGTGACATGAGTGGGGGCCTGGTGGAGGGTGCCCCTGGTGGCTGGGGGGGTGGGGGTGGTGGGTGACATGAGTGGGGGCCTGGTGGAGGCTGCCCCTGCACTGCTGGGGTGTGGGGGTGGTGGGAGACATGAGTGGGGGCCTGGTGGAGGGTGACCCTGCACTGCTGGGGTTTGGGGGTGGTGGGAGACATGAGTGGGGGCCTGGTGGAGGGTGCCCCTGGTGGCTGGGGGTGGTGGGTGACATGAGTGGGGGCCTGGTGGAGGGTGCCCCTGGTGGCTGGGGGTGACATGAGTGGGGGCCTGGTGGAGGCTGCCCCTGCACTGCTGGGGTGTGGGGGTGGTGGGAGACATGAGTGGGGGCATGGTGGAGGGTGACCCTGCACTGCTGGGGTGTGGGGGTGGTGGGAGACATGAGTGGGGGCCTGGTGGAGGGTGCCCCTGGTGGCTGGGGTGTGGGGGTGGTGGGAGACATGAGTGGGGGCCTGGTGGAGGGTGACCCTGGTGGCTGGGGGTGGTGGGAGACATGAGTTGGACATGGGTGGGGGCCTGCTGGCAGGTGCCCCACAGTGCTGGGGTGTGGGGGTGGTGGGGGACATGAGTTGGACATGGGTGGGGGCCTGCTGGCAGGTGCCCCACAGTGCTGGGGGGTGGGGGTGCAAGGGGACATGAGTTGGTGTTCATTAGTTCAAGGAGACATGTGCCTTTGCTGGGGGGCATGCCCATGGTGGGTGGGCTGCCTGCGGGACATGACCAGGGATGCAGGGTAGTCCCCTGTGGTGTGGGCTGCCTGCAGGGGCCGTGGAGGGTGTACAGGGTACACCTGGGAGGACCCACACTGTCAAATCACATGTGGAACTTCCCGCGCACCCCTGAAATACACGCGCCCAGGCTATTTGCGTGTGGAACTTCCCGCGCACCCCTGAAATACACGCGCCCAGGCTATTCGCGTGTGGAACTTCCCGCGCACCCCTGAAATACACGCGCCCAGGCTATTCGCGTGTGGAACTTCCCGCGCACCCCTGAAATACACGCGCCCAGGCTATTCGCGTGTGGAACTTCCCGCGCACCCCTGAACTACACGCACCCAGGCTATTCGCGTGTGGAACTCCCCGCGCGCCCCTGAAATACACGCGCCCCAGGCTATTCGCGTGTGTTGAATTTCCCGCGCACCCCTGAAATACACGCGCCCAGGCTATTCGCGTGTGGAACTTCCCGCGCACCCCTGAAATACACGCGCCCAGGCTATTCGCGTGTGGAACTTCCCGCGCACCCCTGTAATACACGCGCCCAGGCTATTCGCGTGTGGAACTTCCCGCGCACCCCTGAAATACACGCACCCAGGCTATTCGCGTGTGGAACTCCCCGCGCACCCCTGAAATACACGCGCCCCCAGGCTATTCGCGTGTGGAACTTCCCGCGCACCCCTGAAATACACGCGCCCAGGCTATTCGCGTGTGGAACTTCCCGCGCACCCCTGAAATACACGCGCCCAGGCTATTCGCGTGTGGAACTTCCCGCGCACCCCTGAAATACACGCGCCCAGGCTATTCGCGTGTGGAACTTCCCGCGCACCCCTGAAATACACGCGCCCAGGCTATTCGCGTGTGGAACTTCCCGCGCACCCCTGGAATACACGTAGCCCGCTCCCCCAGGCCCGATCGCGTGAGGAACTTCACGCGAACCCCTGTAATACACGTAGCCCGCTACCCCAGGCCCGATCGCGTGAGGAACTTCACGCGAACCCCTGTAATACACGTAGCCCGCTCCCCCAGGCCCGATCGCGTGTGAAACTTCACGCGAACCCCTGAAATACACGTAGCCCGCTCCCCCAGACCCGATCGCGTGTGAAACTTCACGCGAACCCCTGAAATACACGTAGCACGCTCCCCCAGGCCCGATCACGTGAGAAACTTCACGCGAACCCCTGAAATACACGTAGCCCGCTCCCCCAGGCCCGATCGCGTGAATGACTTCACGCGAACCCCTGTGATGCACGTACCCTGCTGAAATCGCGTGTTAGACTTCCCGCGCACCCCGGTATACACGCACACGTATTTTTTGTCAGCGGGTGTCCGTGTTTGTGGGTACCCCTTTGCACGTCATTTTTCCTGGAGGGCCACAGTATGGGACATTCATCATGGCAGTATATAGGTGCTATTTGTTGGCGCACCTTTTGGCGCACATTTCTTACAGCCGCAGAGACGCTACCGCCTGCTTTCTTGTGGCGGTCGTGTTTGTGCCTGTGCGCTGGTTTGAGCGTGCGCTTTTTTCCCCTATTCTATTCCATGAATACGTGTTGTAGGCGAGCGTGTGGGCGTTCCGCGCACTTGTGTCCTGTACTTCCCCCGTGACGCCCACGTTTTGGCAAGTTGTTCCCCATTCCGAGTGTTACGCCCGTGTTCCGCCTACTTTTGTTGCGTGCGCCGCGTGCAAATTTCGCTGTGGCCTGTGCGATTTTCGCTGTGACCTGGCGCACGCTGTTAGATGGCCTGTGCGCCAACGTGCGCCGCGCACTTTTTTATCGCACATCCGCTGGTTTTCTCGCGCACGGCCTTCCATGAATCGACGTGCGCTGCTTTTCGTGCGATTTTCGCAATTGCACTGCGATTTTCGCTATTCCACTGCGATTCGCACGTTTTTGCCCACTTGCGCCGCGCTAATTATTCCATGAATCGGCCTGTATGGGTCACCAGTGTTTTAGGCTCTTCCCTTTGCACCCAGGTAGGTGCACCCACACATGTGAGGTACCATTTTCGTTGGGAAACATGTGGGAACGCGGGAAGGTAGGCCATGTGTTGTTGGCTGTGTGTTTCGGTTGGTGACCCGAGTGAAATGTGTGGAAATTGTGGGGGGTTTTTCTGTCATTTTCCCCCCAACCTATGGAATCTTTCCCTACATAGTTGTTGCCTGACCTGCGCAAATCACCCCTTCCTAAACTTGGAATATTGTCTACTTTTCAGAAATGTATGCCTTTCTGGCTTCCCATTCAGCTTTCCTACCCTTTTCTTGCATTCCGTCCACACATGTCCTATTGGACAAAAAACGCCAAAATTGCCTACCTCTCACAAAATGGCTGATTAGCATATCAAAATATGTTATTTTGGTTTCCACTCAATCTGTTCTTGAAAGCCTGGAAAATGGTGACTCCAGCACAGCAAACCATTTGTTCCTAGCTCTTACAAGGAAAACACCACAGGCTTCTTTGTACAACATTTTATTGGCATTTTCAGAAAAAAAAAACAAATGTTCTCCTTTTTGGTCATTGTCTCTCACCACCCTACAGCAAACTAGGATTCCTGGTGGCGTTACGACCACCTATATGTGGAAATAAAGGGGCCAACTTTGGCCGAGATATCTCATGTAACAAAGATGTTACAAGGGATTGAATGGCGACATACCGAAATCACCAAAAAAGGCCTTGGCACTGGGGGGGAAATACCCATGGCAGTTAAGGGGTTAAGGCGGTAAAGCCCCAAAGGAGATATCATTTGTAAGGTAGCTCAGTTAGTTAATGCTCCAAATGCAAATTGTGCATTGGAATATGTAACACCTGTGTTCAGCAGCTAGCTTAATCTTCCGGTGGGAAAATAGGCAGAATGAATGCATTCAGCTTCCGATGCAAAACAGCATTTTCCAGGTCAATTGGTTCAGAAAATGTGGTGGAAAACACTATTACTGTAGATTTTCGTGCATTTTCTGGGTGGAGTTCGGGAGCTGAGTGGACACACCAGGACCCCCTGTATTTCCCGCTCCACCAGACAAATGCGGCCTTACTGCCAGCATGGATTCTCATGCTGGAAATAAGGAAAGGGATTCCTCTGGGATCTGCTTGGAAATGAAACCTGGTAAAAGCGGGCGGAGTCCAGAGGAAGCCATTGTCGATTCCGCCAGCAATCGCTAATTGCGCAAGGTATTTACACTCTTCCAAAGTGGAAAAGCAATGTGATTTCACCTGCCTTTTGCGCTATAATCTTCCATTTTGTGGCAGAAAAGTAAAAACTTGCGCCAATGGAAGTGGTCCACTCCATGCAGTTTACTTTGCGCCTTGATGCTTGGGGGTTTTGCGTGATGCTACACATGTAATAAATAAATACATTTAAAATGACCCCATATAAATTCATGATCAGAATGAGTGAGCATGGAATGTTGCTGGTAAGAGGGTGTCCTGTGCTTCTTGAGTGCTTTGGCAAATGCCCTTAATTGCCATCTCGCGTTAAGCAGGTGCTTAAACCCATCAGTGTGGATTGCGCAATAATATGTCGACAGAGGTATTTCAAATGGCTAATTTCGCTCTTTGGGTGACATTGTCAAAGTGGGAGAATGTTGCCCAGCATGTGCCACTTTCTCTGCGGAGTGAATTGTGCCCACCCCGAGGAAGAAGTGTGAAAAACCCACAAGGGCATTGTGTCCTGCTCTTTCTGTGTGTGTCTTCCCCACAGGGTGACAGATGCCGACTCAGACACGGGTAAGTCTCAGGTGGCAAGTCTGTACCCTAGTTGATGTGGCAAAGGATTCCAGACTTCTGAGGCTGATAACATTAGTAGCATTGAGTTACATGCCACCCGACAGGTATGTGTGATGAAGTTGCAAAGCAGAGCTGTTAGTGGGCTAAAGCAGGAGGCAATGTCTGCCCACCCTCAAAGGGTTCAAACGACCAAAAGAAATAGGCCCCTCCCCCATCATGGCTGTAGGGGCCAGGCTCCAAACCAGGGTAAGAATAACCTCCACTCATTCATGCCCACGAGTAGGGTACCCCTCGTGCTCTAGGAACCCTGTTGAGCAACCTCTGTGCTTTCCAGATGATACTAACATTATTTAAAGCCAGAAGTCTAAAAGGTAATCACTTAATTGCAGCTGGAAATTAGCTCATGGCGTGATCAAAATGTCTTAACCAAGTGTGTCATCATCCCCTTCATTTATAAGCAATATGTGTGTTCTCGCATTTCTTCATCCACTGAATTACTGTTAGAAACAAAGGCAAGAGTTGTGTCTCTTGTGTAGGCATTAGGAAGGCAGTTGCCAGCTTGTGGCATAATATGCCCATGTTCTTCCAATATTGGCTAGCTGTTGCCGTCCTGTGGCCAGGTAGAACCATCATGGCAGTGACTAGCAAATGCCTTTCCCCTGCAGGCAGAAAAGCGGAAATAAGAGGCCAATTCAAGACACAAAACAAA
This sequence comes from Ambystoma mexicanum, assembly GCF_040938575.1. Taxonomy (NCBI): domain Eukaryota; kingdom Metazoa; phylum Chordata; class Amphibia; order Caudata; family Ambystomatidae; genus Ambystoma; species Ambystoma mexicanum. The sequence goes on from NC_090936.1 coordinate 877,481,535, forward strand.
TAGAAGTTAAGACAGACTGCAGCTGCCATTGCTGTGTTAGGGAGAATATGTTGAGGGTTCAAGCAAGGAGGTATGTATTAAGCAAGTAAGCAGTGAGACAAGGGAGAGGCAAAGAAAGGCCAGAGGGGCTGGCTCTTTGAATAATGTAACAGGGCAGAGGACCCATGCTCTGCCGTCCTAGTAACATATGAGAGAATCAAATAGATCAGGCTTTGCAGAAAATGTTAAACGAGAAAGGAACAGAGTCCAGCTCTGCATTCAGAATAAGAAAGGCTAGGCTCTGAAGCCAGCATGAGATTGAATAAGAGGGACCAGACTCATCGTGAGAGGCTGGCCCCACATAGCGGGCTGTCCCTCTGGCCACCTCCTTGGGTCCACATACACCCCACCTACTAGGCATCCCCCCGGTCCGACACTCCGGCCGCGGACCTGGGAGTTCTTATAAGGAGGTGGGCTTGCGATCGCTCATCCTCCTTGTTTGCTGTACACCACCCGCCCCCTCCCCCGGAGGACAGTCAAAGCAGCAACATCACACACCTGGTCCCTCTACTCCCATAACAGGGCTTACTCAGAGGTACAAACAAGATTTCCTCTTTCTTTGAAACCCCCACCCTTCCATTCCAAGAGGCACACACGTCTCCTTGCCCCACACAAAAAAGTAGCAACTTGCAGTTGGTAGAAAAGGCTGCAACTCCTTTGTTTGGCAGGAGTCCACTTACAGGTGATCTGACTCTTAACGAGCTGGCGTCCTAGCTGTGGCCCACTGGAAGTAATTGTTATTTCCTCTCTCTTACCATGAGCTCATAGTCAGATGAAAAATCCAGAAATACAACATACAAAGACATGTTCTTTGCTGCTGCATCCTTTAATGTTCTTCTGTTTTCTTTTCTCTTGTTTTATACAGTGATATTTGTAATTTAATACGTACTGCTATTTTAATTCTAATTTTGTGAAAAGGCGAGTTCTTTGACTAAAACACAATAAATAAATAAAGCAAAGTCCCCAAGATGTCCCCTGTCCCCCCCAGATGTTATGTGTCTCCTACGCCCCTGAATGCAGTACTTGTAACAGGGTAACCGAAATCTCTAATGCAGGCTACAGTTAGTGTATGAAACATCCATATATCAATGGTCACAGAAGTACTCATTATCTAAGGCAATGGTGTGTTGAACAAGCCAAAAGAGCACTGACCTGGGGAGGAGTGTGCTGTCTGTTTACCCAGGAGTAAAATGCTGCATGTGCAAGGCCTGAAAATTAAATCATTGACCAGGAATTAGTATCAACAAAGTTCCCTGGTTATAAATGTATCTATGAGTCAGCTACCACTAACATAGAAGAAACCTATTGTGTTGGTGTAGGCCGAGACCATCTGTCTCTGTGTTCATTTATCTTTAAGTCATGTGACAAGCCAACACATGTTGCCCCCCCACAACCCAGAGCCAAACATAACACCTTAGTGCCTTAGGCTTTGATACATTACACTTCTTCAATCTTTATTAATGGGGTGAAGTGTGGGGAGGGAGCCGCACTTCCCTCAAGAGTGGGGTTCAATACATCTATGACTTTCAGAGCTCTACGTGCGAGGTGTGTTATTCAATGACCCCCGAGGACAGGCCCATGAATGAAGCTTCCACAAAGCCCTTTCCAAGAAGGAGTTTGAGTGGGGAGGGGTGGGTCATTCCATGGCTCTATCACTTCTGAGACTCTTTGAGGGCCCCCCTGCGAACCATGCTGGGGGCCCCCCCAACCCCTTCACAAAGCACAGGGGACACCACATCCTGTGGCGGCCCAGACCACCACATGTGCGCAATGTCAATGATGATTATGCCGCTGCAGGGGCATGCACTGCTCGAAGTGAAAGAAGCAGATATGATTTTCAATCAAAGCTTACATGTTTCATCTAGCATAGGAGGAAGGGGCGGTGCCTGGTGGGTTGTTTTTATTGGGGGGTGTAAAAATGTTCCACAAGTATGCGATGGAGACCGAGCATAGCGAGGGGACCCGAACTAACAAAAACAGGTTGGCAGGGAGTGTTCAGGGGGATTATTCCCCCTCCCATGAGAACATGTTTTGAATAATGGGTTGAAATGGTGCATTACACAGCTCACTTTCTTTGAACATTTGGGTAGCAAGTAAGACAGTTGGCAATCGGTTTTGTAGGGTTAAGGGCAACTTGTGGGGAAACGTACAATAGATGCAAGTCACTAAAAGTGCACAGATGTATTGCATTGTCATGCCGGTCCCTTCAATATATGCCAGTATGAAAAACATTTTCATGCTGGCTGTGCCCATACATTTCCATGCTGGCTCCACCAACATATGCTATTATTCCCATATAAGAACATACTCATGTTCGCTTTGAGATGTTTTTTATAGTATCATTATTGGTACGAGGCACAAAGCTGGCTCTGCCAATATATGCTAATATTCTTATGTGAAAATACTCCTGTTGGTTGAACCATTAAAAGTGACATGTCACAATAAAAAAAATGTCCAAACTGGTTCCAATGTAAGCCAGTCTAGACCCATAAGAACACTTATCATCCTTGCTTCATCATAGATGCCCAGTTAATAAAAAGTCATGTTACAGTAAGAAATGTGTCTCCAGATCACGCACAAAAAATGCAGTGAGACTAGTTGAGGGATTGAAAAGGAATGACCATGTCACGGAAGTTAGGAGAGCACTGCATTGGCTTCCCATGGCTAGCAAGATATCCTTTTGTGTTTTGTGCATTACGCACAAAGCTTATCTTTCTAACTGTATTGCTTGGTTACCAGTTTGAAGAACACTGATGTCAAACAATATGGGTTTCCTTCAAACTCCTCGGGCAAAGCTTGACATGGTAGCCCAGGGTTCTTTTCTTTATGCTGCACCTAGAAATTGGAATGCTCTTCCTCCAGATTTGAGACTTTGTCAATCTTTTTGTGGCTTCAAAGCTGGATTAAAGATGTTGCTGTTCTTCTGATTCTGGATCTGTGCTTTCTAATTCATGTGATTATTCCCCGATTTCTTTTTCAGTTTTTTTGTCATTGTTGGCGTTATTATGCATTCGGGCCTGTGAAAGACATTAAATAGATAAATGTACTGGCCGCTAGACCATAAAACGTCAGTCTAGCGAGGTAATACTACTTATCATGCTTGCTTTGTCAAAGATGCCGACTAATACATACCATGCCACAGTAAGCAATGGCTAGACTGGCTGTACCAAAATGCCAGTCTAGCCAGGTAATGACACACATGAACTTGTCTTTGCCTGAAAATACCAGTAAAACATGCAAAGCCAATAAAGGATGTGCCACAAATTATCTAGTGATCCTCAGTCTCTCAGAGCCTTACACACAGAAACACACACACACATACACAGCTCACATCCACTCGCGTCCACACACACTGCATTCTCCACACAGACCCGTACCCATCCAGAACATTGAACCCCACTATAATACTTATTTACCCACCAGTCACTCACTCAAACACCTTCTCATACATCCACACTCACTGCATTCTCTACACAGGCGCACACCCAGAACATTTAAACACACACACTATCACATTTCATGTCATTCACCTACCACTCACTGACCCATAGCATGTACATACATCTGACACACACTTCACACATGCAAAATATACATCAAATTTAAAAAAAAAGAAATACGCCTTCTGACCCGTTTTTCCAGCTTTGGTCTGTCACTCCAGGACACCCTCAGCTCCTCTGTGCTGGTCACAAACAGGAACCCGAAGGCTGGGAGAGATTCCTGGTTCCTGCACGAGCCGTGAGGAAGTCAGAGGAGAAGGGGTTGGAGCTGAACGTGGCATGTGACACGTGCCAAATGTCATGGTCAGCTCCAACCCATACTGAGCGCTTCCTTCTTGTGCTGCAAGCCCAGGGCCAACCTTCACCCTGATGGGTGACGACAGCGCCGGTGCGCACCCAGACCTGGTGCGGCAGAGCTCCCGCATCGCAGGGGATGCGGGAGGCCCCACTAATCTAGGAGCTTCCATTTAAAAAAGTTTTTTTTTTTTAAATGTTTTATTTTTTTTCCGGCATAGTAAGGGAGATTGCAGGGGAAGCAAGGGGGACCACAGAGGTTGCGAATACGATCCCTGGCGTCCCCCAAATGAAGTCCCTGGTAACGCTCCTGGCGGCAGTCTGCTTATCTGGTGGTAGGGACTGGATGCAATTGTTGCATTTTGTACCACCTTTTCCAGTTGCATCCAGGGATGTGGCAACAAGGATGGCGTCAAGGAAGTGCAGCATTTCCCTTCTCATCATTTACCCTGGTGTTGGCTGAAAGGCATCTTGTTGGACCTGAAGGGTGTGCGTTGGGACACGAGCTGTCATGAATCTGCTGGTCTTTCAATTACAATTTGAAGTAGTCTTGCTGTGGAGGTGCATGCACTATGCATGGGGAATGTAGTGAGGTGCATTGGAATGAGGTGAGGTCATGGTAGAAGGTTGTGTGAGGGTGACTGCTAGGGATTGTATGTGTTCCAGTTACATCTTGGAGTAGGAAGGTGTGGATGTGCCAGTGTCTTATGTCCAGGAACCTACTTATGTGACTTACCTGATGTGTATCAGAGGACCAATAAACTTACCTTAAAGAGCTTGGACCTTAGTGACTTCATGCTCAACAAACCCACAGTATTTTGGCGACGAGGATGGGATGGTCTTAAAACGTGAGTTGGAGCCAGGTACTGGAGCTGTGGCGGAGGGAGCAGCAAGGGGACAGTCACTGCCTTCCACAAGTCATCATCCACACTGAGAGGCCAGCAGGAGCAGGGACCTTGCCATGCATGTGGTGTGGTCCCTGGGGGGAGTCTGGCAGGCTGGGTGCTGCCAGCACCTATAAGCTTCTGCGGGCTAACTTCGGGCAGGACACATTATTGAGAGTTCACAGGCAGTGCATGACAAGGTGGTGCAGCAGGCATAGTGGGGACCTCCCGGAGTGAGGCCGGTCCCCGTGAACTTGCGGGCCAGGCAGTGCAAGTGGGCTGGTTTTGAAACTGGCTGGAGGAAGCATTTCCCAGTAATGTTGCGTGCCGGGCGCAAGGTGGCGCATGCCGGAACTGTTTGAACCGGAGGAGGAGGATGCTGATATCCTGGAGGGGGACATGCATGCCATCCACAGTGCCTAGCAGGCAGAGGACATCACCCCCATGGGTGTGCCGGGAGGATCTGGGCCTGCTGGGGGATGAGGAAGATGGTGGCCAAGGCGAGTTATATCCACCTCAACGGGACCAGCTGGTAAGCGCAGATAGTTGGCAGTGCAGGGATGATGGTTGGAGGAGCCAGCACCTTTTCATCGGGCGCCATTGGTGCATTGCCGGCCGTTGGCTATGAAGCAGGCCTGGAACTCCCGTCAGACGGGTGCTCTAGCTGTTATGGTGACGTCATTGTTTTGGGAGCCAATGAGCCTTCGCACTGCAACAGGGCCAATGATATTTTGCCCTTGTGCCTCAGCGTTCCACGGGCGGCGGGGGAGTCGTTTGACTCAATGGTGGTGCAGGGCATGGAACAGCAGAAGGAGCAGCAGTGTTCTCGTCGGTTTTGCATTACTGACAGGAAACTTCAGGCCTGTGAGGCAGCAAGAAGGTCCATGGACCATTTTGAATTAGCAACATCTGTGTTCAAGTGGTTACACAGACACGGAATGAAAAGGGGCGTGAAATGGCCTGTCGTCGACTACTGTGTTAAGGGGCAATGTGGTCGCACTATCTCATGGTGAGGTGGTGGTTTGCTGGACCTGCAGGTATTTTGGTGTATTAGCCAGATGTCAGGAACCTTAGGGTAATGGGGTATGGAGTTCAGGTGCAATTATGGAGGCCTGTCAAGTTAATTGAATGTGTGTTTTATGTTGTGGCCTCAGCCATTCTAGTGATAGGTTAGGAGAGTTGGTATTTTTGTGTTCATCTTTGTGGCCTTCTCCGTTTAGGATGTATTTTAGGATGCTAGATAACCATGGGAAATGTTTCTTTTGGACTTGAGGGTGCGGGGGTGCACAGGGACCTTTCTTGGACATTTTCATTTTTAACTGGTTATGGGAATGTGATTTGGGACACTGTTGGATATTTGTTTTTCCTTTTCAGGGGGTTACATGGGCATGTGGCTGCGTGGATGCACGTACCAGTATTTGGACTCATTGGACACGTGGGTGCCGGGATGCATAGGTCCTCGTTTGGACCATTTCAGTATTTGAACTCATATGGACACGTGGGTGTGGGGATGCACGGCTTCTGCTTTGGATGTTTGTTTTCCTTTGAACCATTTTCGGACATGAGGGTGCGGGCTAAGCACTGGAACTCAAGTTTTAGGGTTTCATTTTTAATGTTTTGGGCAAAGCATATTACATGTGGTTGCATTTTTTTGTGTTTTGTGTATTGTTCGTAGGGGATTTTTCCCTGGTGGATTTTTGGTATTTCTTGGAATGGCTGGGTGGGTTGTAAGTGTGTCAGTGTTTTTGCAGTGAGGTACTACCGGGTCAGTATTTTTGTGTTTTGTGTAATGCAATTGTTCCCCTAATCTTCTTTGCCAGAAGTCAGGCTCAGGTCATGACTTGTTTGGGTTGTGTTGTGTGCATAGCATTTTTTCATGCTTCGATTGTTTGCCTGCTTACTGGGAGCTGCATTGTGGGGTTTGCATTGTGTGTTGGAGTTCTGGTTTTAATTTTTTTTTGTTTTGGAATGCAGTGAGGTGCTGCGTTTACTGGCATTAGAGGGCGCTTTGCATGTCAGTAGTCGGTTCACGGTAACGGTTGCTGCGGGGTGCTGTGCCGTTTAGCGGTTTTTGCAGTGAGGTGCTGCAAGGGTTAGTCAATAGCTTTGATGCCTCTTATGTTATCCTAGGGGTTTCCTGCAGGAGCATTTTGTCCTGGTTGCTGTGCTGTAGTGTTTGGTCCATTTTGTGTTGTGTGTTCTATGCTGCACAGTTGGTTTTTATTTTGTTGCCCTGTGGGTTTAGCAGGGTTCCTTATGGTTGCAGTAGTGGGCGCACCCATTTTTCTTTTTTTTTTAACCTATTGTTGGTTGTTTTCATTGGGTTTGCGTGGTGGCCACACGTTTAGTTCTGTGAGAGAGTTCATCCTTGTCGGGTGATCTGGAATGGGTGTGTTGTGTGTGTGGCAGGTCCTGGTGTTGGATTGTGCCTGCATGTGTGTGGTTGGTGGAATATTAACGGTTGGAGAGAGAGAGGTTGTGATTTTGGTTTGGCTCTGCTCTGTAGAGTTTTCTTTAGGTCCTTCGCTGTTTATGCTCCTTGTGTTTTGGTTGTGTAAAGGAAGGAGGTGTGCATTAGTCTTGCTCTGGAGGTGTAAGTACTGTGCATGGAGAATGGAGTGAGGTGCATTGGAATGTGGTGAGGTCATGGTAGAATGTTGTGTGTGGGTGACTGCCGGGGATTCTATGTGTGGCAGTTACATCTTGGAGCTGGAAGGTGTGTATGTGCCAGTGTCCTATGTCCAAGAACCTACTTATGTGACTTACCTGATGTGTACCAGTGGGCCAATAAACTTACCTGGCCTTCATACCCAACGAACCCACCCACAGCACAATTTCAGCGAGTCTGTTTTTCTTAGGGCTTTGTTAGCAACTGTTTGACCAGCAGGCAACAGTTAATGAGAAACGTACTTCGGGGGCAAGTTCAGTGGCCCTTTCATCTGAACAATTCCAAATCTTCATGAAAAGTCCCAGAGCTGAGGATGTTAACTGTGATGGGGCATATACATTTCAAAGCCAAGTTCATACCACAGCTTGCAGCAGTTGATGGTAAAGATGCACATAAAAAGGAAAAATAAATCGTTTTTCAAATTTGCAGCACTGTCTGATACCGTTTTAAGAGCTGCACATTTTATTCATATAACGCAGAACAGCAAACTGCATATTTGTTTCTAAAAAATGGAAAGAAAATGCTCAACTTTATTGATAATAGAACCAACCCACAAAAGAGTTTGCAGACACCTCAAAGTGTGCCAAAGGCACCTGTGAATCGCACTTCCTGCCCTGATTCCTTTCCATGCATTCTATCACTTGCAGCACTGTATTTATAATGGAAAGACAAAGCTATGAATAGTAGAATACAGAGAAGCAGGATGATCCACTGACATGTGACAATGGTATGATTAGATCTACTAGTTTAAATTGCTTGGCATGGTGGGGGATCCAACGAAGCCATAACATTAAAGTATGCTTTAAATACTTTATCTAACCTTGTCAAGATGGGTGAAGATCGGAAGGGGGAATCGTCTATGGGAACCTAGGGTTTAACCGCAAAAAAGGGATATTCTTCTGTAAGAACAATCTAAGCAAAAGGTGCCAATATGGGGTAAACTATAGGGTGTCAGAATTCCCAATCTAACTGGGACACGTTAATTCTCCAAATGTTCTAATCTGATGCACTCAGGGATAGCACCCAGCATTCTAGGCTCTACTCTAAATTCAGTAAGGGGTTTGGATAAGTGTCTGTGGGATCTGGGGATGATTCTATATAGGTGCTCTGAAACTACTACAGTGGGGATTTGCTGCAGTATTCTACCTAATAACACAAGATAAAACAAAGGACTGGTCTAACTCAACAGTATCAGCATGGCATAAACAATAACATATCAGTTTCTTCTATCATAGGGAGACTGGTCTCGCATAGGATCCTAAAGTACAGCACCATCTCTGGGATATAGCACCCAGCTGCTTCTCACAGTCACAAGGTTGTATTGCTCAGCTGCTTCTTTGTCATATAACCCCCTCACAGACTTATAGTGCTCTGCTCACTATTTGTAATTCGCACCAGGGGCCATATTACAGAAACTTTGCAACGGTGCAAGTGCATTTTTGCACGGAACTACCACTAGAGCAACGATATTGGAGTCATTTTAGAAAACCTTTGCATCATGGCAAGTGCAATTTTGCATTGTATTAGCATTAGGGCAAATACTGCCCAGCTGGAAGAAAACATACTTTCTATGCATTTTTGCAATAGGGCAAACTTTACCCTACTTTTAATACCATTCTGTATTAGCACTTGGGCAAATTGCCCTAGTGCAAAAATGCATTTAAAAATGAGGTATTTTTCCAAGGGCAAACTTTGCCCACGTGCTAACACCAGGCATAATTGCACATGTAATTACATGTGCAAAGGTTTTCTAATATGGCCCAAATGTTTTTGTATTAGGGACAACTTTTCCCTAGTGCTAGTACCATGTACAATTGCACTTGCATTGAAACGTTTCTGTAAGCTGGCCCAGGACAGTGTCTAGTGTACTGCTTCCTGATTCGGGTCTGGTGCTAATTTTACAAAAAGAGTAAATTGCATGGAGGGGTCCACCAACAATAGCCCTTATGTGTTACGTCTAATGCATGCAGTTTTCCACTTTCACAAGATGGAGTGAAAAATGAAAACGTCAAAACAGGCACAATACCCTTTACTGTTTCAATGTACTCTTCTTTTTGTGAAGCATGCACATTCCGACTGTTCCTTCCACGTATTCCTCATCTTAGATATAACCTTACCTTCAGCTTTGCTGCTTCGGAAAAATGTTTCCCTCTTCAACAGAGGGCGCTCCAATCGAGGTTGCAGCGTTGATGTCCCTTGGCGGCATCCGTCGAGTGCCAACGTCATCCGCTGTATCAATGCCTCGAGCGCGCCCGTTGGCCTAAGTTCTATTTTTTCGTATATTCTAGCCAATGGATTGTAGTTAATTGCATGCCTCTTTTGACCCAAGCCTTAAAGGAATTTTGAGTGTAAAGCACGTAAACTGTACTGTGGGGTAGGCTGGGAGGGTCGATGAGGAATACGTGGGAGGAACATCCAATCAAAAGAACGTTAAAGTTGGTAAGTAACTTGTTCTTAGAATGGATTGTGTCTTCCCACGTATTCCTCATCTTAGATAGACTCCCAAAGAAGTTTTGTATTGGAGGTGGGAGTACAGAAATATTAGTCATGTACAGAAGGAAGTACTGATTTAGCAAATACACCTCATTCAGAAGAAGTCGAATCTAGAGCATAATGTTTTATAAAAGTGTGCATGGATGACCATGTGGCTGCTGCGCAAATATCTTGCACTGGGACACCCCTTTGAAAGGCTTTTGAAGTCGCCATGCCCCTGGTTGAATGAGCCCTCAGCCCATCTGGAGGACCTTTCCCAACCAATCTATAACATTCAGTTATAGCCAAAATTATCCATCTAGATAATGTTTGCTTAGTCACTGCCAGTCCCAATTTGCGGCCAGAGTATCCCACAAAAAGTTGGTCACACTGACATAATCTTGGCAATCTTGAAATATAGAAGCTGAGAGTCCTTCTAGGGTCTAATCTATGTAGCCTTTCCTCTTCCTTACTTGCGTGAGGAGGAGGGTAAAAAGCAGGCAGTGTTATTTTTTATGACAGGTGAAAATCTGAGACAATTTTTGGCAAAAAAGAGGGACAACTTTATCTTTATAAACAATGGTGTGAGGAGGCCCGCTAGAAAGTGCCTGCAACTCACTTACCCTGCGGGCTGATGTAATTGCCACAAGAAGTATTGTTTTTAAAGTAAGTAGCCTTAGCGGACAAGAATGTAAAGGCTCAAATGGAATGCATGTGAGGAACTTTAGTACTAAGCTTAAGTCCCACAACAGGTACTTGAAAAGGTATTGGAGGAAACACATTATTTTAAACTTTTAAGAATGGAGTTCTCAAAAGGTATCTTGAAGTAAGATTCTTCCTCTGAGGAGCACTTGAAAATAGATAGCGCTGCTAAATAACCCTTTAATGTGCCAACCTGGAGCCCCAGATTAGCCAAGTATAGCAGAAAAGACAATATTGTGGGAATATTACACTGAAACGGGTCCACATTCTTCTCTGCACCAGTTACTGAACTTGTTCCAACGACACTGGTACAGAGATTTAGTTGCTGGCCTTCCGGCCGAAAGCAAGATCTCCATGACGTCATCCGGAAGGTCCCAATCCTTGTATCTCAGCCTCTCAGAAACCATGCGTGAAGGTTGAGTGTCTTGACCTCTGGGTGGAGAACGTGACCTTCCTCTTGCGAGAGAAGAGCCTCTCCTCTTTTTGGAAGACATATTGGAGGGCAGTTGGGCATGTCCAGAAGGTCACACGTTCTCCTGGCACAATCCGGGGCAATTAGGATCATGGTTTTCCTGAACTTTCTCAATCTCCCGATTACTTGAGGGATCAAAGGGACTGGAGGAAACGCATAAAGGAGTGGAAATTCCCAGTCCACTACAAACGCGTCCCCTAGAGCTCCTCTTGAAGGAAGTTCCCTTGAGCAGTACAGTTCGCACTTCCTGCTGACACTGGTCACGAACAGATCCACTTGCGGGGTTCCTCAAAGGGCAAAGATCTCTTGAAGGACTTCCTGAGCTAGTTCCCACTCATGGGAGACAGTGCTCTGCCTGCTCAGAGCGTCCGCTGCTGTGTTTTGCTCTCCGGCTAGATGAACTGTCGACAGAGAGATCCCTTCTTGTATTGCCCAGAACCAGAGCTGCATTGCTTCTCTGCACAGTGGTAGTGACCCTACTCCTCCTCTTTTGTTGAGGCAGTACATAGCCACCGTGTTGTCCGTCATTATCAGGACATTCTTTTCCCGTACAGAGGGCAGGAAGGCCTTCAGCGCTAGTCTGATTGCCCTCAGCTCCAATAGGTTGATGTGTAGTTTGGACTCCGATGAAGACCAACGACCACTGATTGTCAACTCGTTGGTGTCAGCTCCCCACCCTGTGAGTGAGGCGTCCGTCACTATTGTTATCTCCGGCCATGGGTGCCAAAAAGATTCTCCCCTGAGGATATGTTCCCTGCAAGCCCACCATTGAAGATCCTGTGCTACTCTGGTTGGAACTTGCTTAAGATCTGACATTTCCCCTGAAAATTGGGACGATTGAGTCCTGAGGGCCCATTGAAGGTATCTCATCCTCAATCTGGCTTCTGGCACCAGAAAAATGCAGAATGCCACAAGACCGAGTAACCTGAGAAAATCAAAGGCCGGTATATAGTGGGAGTTCTGGAATTTTATTACCATCTGCAGAATGTGGTGAGCTCTCTCTTCGGGAGGCGTGGCTTTGCCCAAACAAGTTTCCAGGACTGCTCCGATAAACTGGAGTTTCTGTGATGGTATCATGTTTGACTTTTTTAAATTCAGAGAAAAGCCTATTTTGCGAAGGAAGTGACAGGTCTTGGACAGATGTTCCTGGACTTGTTCTGGAGAACGTGCCCTGATCATCTAATCGTCCAGGTAGGGGTAGACGTGAATCCCCACTCTCCTGAGACTCACTGCCACCACCGCCATCAACTTGGTGAAAACTCTTGGGGCAGAGGTCAACCCGTAGGGCAGAACTTGAAACTGATAGTGAGAATTGCCAATCACGAACCGCAGGTACTTTCTGTACTTGAGATGGATTGGCACATGAAAGTAAGCATCCTGAAGGTCCAATGATACCAACCAGTCTTGGAGTTGGAGAGCCTGAAGGATCTGAGAAAGTGTGACCATCTTGAACTTGTCCTTCCTGGGGAACTTGTTCAAGCTTCTCAAGTCCAAGATGGGACTCAATCCTCCATCCTTCTTTGGTATGAGGAAATATGGGTAATACCAACCCTTGTTCCTCTCCGCTACAGGTACAAGTTCTATTGCACCTTTCTGTAGCAGGGTTAAGACTTCCTGCAACAGGAGCAGGTCTGGATGTTTGACAGAGTGGTATCCCGGCAGATGATTCTGAGGTTTCTTTTGAAAAGGAAGGCAGCAACCTTGGGATACTGTTTCCAGTGCCCAAGCATCTGAAGTAATGCCCCGCCATTCTTCAAAATGCTGTGAGATCCTGCCTCCCACCGAGGTCTTGTGGGTCAAAACCTCAGAGTGCTTTTGCAGCAGCTGCAGCAGTGGCTAAAGGGACAGTTGCCGTTGCTGAGGCATATCTAGTACCTTTTCCTCGCCCACAAGGAAATTTCCTTTGTCCTCTTTGACTGGCCGGTCCCCTTCCTTTTCCAAATGAGGAATAAAATTGAAAGGGTCGACCCCTCCAGGAAGATGAGCCTGTGTAGGGACGTTGATGAGGTTGTCGTATAGCGGCACTGAGTGATTTTGCCACCACTACGGAGGTCTGCAGCTTCTCCAAACTTTCATCCGCCTTGCTGCCAAACAACCTCGAGCCATCAAATGGCATATTGAGAATCCTGGATTGCACATCCGGTGCAAAACCTGACATCCTCAGCCATGCAAATCTGCGTAGCACCGTACTAGACGTCATGGACCTACTGATACTGTCAGCTGTGTCCAAACCTGATTAAAGGCATTCCCCCGAAGCCTCCTTTCCATCCCTTACTATGCAGAGGAACCCTTCACGTTCATCACCTTCAGGGATGTGTTCAGCTGCCACTGTCATACAGTCCCACAGGGTATATGTAAATCTTGCAAGGTTGCAAGTTACATTTGTAGATTTTAAAGCCATGCTCCCTGACGTAAAAATCTTTCGGGACCAGGCATCAATCTTTTTTATCATCCCTATCTGGGGGAATTGTAGGGTATGCAGCATTTCTAGTGAAAGTAGCTGCCTGAACTACAAGACTTTCAGGTGATGGGTGTTTACTCAAATATTCGGGATCGGAGAAACAGGGTCTATATTTTGATGCATATTTTTAATTTACTGCCGGAATAGATTCAGGGTTTTCCCATGCAGTGTTAACCCTCCTTTGCAAAGCTACATGAAAAGGAAGTATGGGGTCTTGCTGAGGTCCTCCTGAAAGGATGTAAGTCATACCATCCTCCTGATAGACTGGTGGATTTCTACTGCATCCCATGAATTCAGTTACCCTGTTCATCAATTTTCTATATCCTGCATCAGCATGCTCAGCTGGGTCAGGCTTTTCAAATTCATAGTCTGGAATGCATCCTGACCACTTGCTGACTGCAAGCAATCATATAAGTCTTGCATCTTGGAGTGAGGGTCAATTAACTCCTCAGGGACTTACTTTGTACCAAATTTCACACCAGCAGGTGAAACATCTTCTGCTGATGAATCTCCTTCATATATGGAGGACATGGTTCTCAAGAAATCATGTCTATTTTCTGGATGAAATATCTTTTTAGGTGGCATAGACTTCGACACAGGTGTCAATTTTGTAATTGGAGTGAACAAAGACGTCGACAAAAGAGTCGATGGCATCGATGTTGTAGTCATCACCTTCGATATCATCGAGGTAATCTTCGACACCTTCGAAGGAATTGTCGACCCCGTCGAAGGAATTGTCGAGACCGTCTAAGGAGCCTTCGACACCGTCGACTGTGCACTCGACGTAACCTTTTTGGGATGGGTTGTCGACACCTTGTGCTCGACCGCCTTCGTTAGAGGCTTCGAGGACGTTTTAGACGAGGACTTTGATGGCGTATGGGAGCCTGACGCCATTTTCAAGATAGACATTTTATTTATTATTAATCAAAGAAATAACAATTAAACAACAGACATCGGTATTGGCATAACCTTAAAATGGCACAGTTCATTATAGTGATAAGACAGACATAAAATTTGCATTTATTTCATTTGCAGTGTTGCTTGGCCGAGAGACCGGGGGTGGTGGAGAAGAGCTCAGTGCGGGTGAGGGTGCCTCAATGTGCAAATCAGTCCAGCCAGCGGGCGCGGGCGGCTTTTGCGTGAGGGCCAGATAGCGTTCTGCATAGTCCATGAATGGGGCCCAGGTGTTTCGGAAGGGATTGAGGTTGCCCAGGCGGAGTGCAGCGATTCTTTCCGCTATGACGATGTCCCAGCACCTGGCCCACCATAGTGGGATAGAGGGACCCTCAGGGTGCTTCCAGAGATGGGCAAGGGCTATCTTGGCCGCTGTTAGTAAGTGTGTGCACAAGCGGGCTGCATTCCCCGACAGCGGCAGGTCCCCCCCCCCCCCCCCCCCCCCCCCCCCGAGTCTCCCAGCAGAATGATTCCGGGGTTCCACGGGATATTGAGGCCTGTGATTGCTTGGACATGCGTCAGTACCCCTTTCCAATAGTGCGCCGCCTTCGGGCAATCCCACAGGAGATGGAAGTGTTCCCTCCTGCGGACAGCCCCTCCAGCAGTTCGGTGAAGGGCTTACGCCCGCCTTGTACAGTTGAAGCACACTTTATATCCCCTTTCCCTGTTAGTAACACATTGAGTGCTTCTGTGAAGTCTTGCCCATATTTTGTTCCAAGCCTCCGGCTCCAAGGGGCGCCCCAAGTCCCTCTCCTAATTCAACATGTATCTTTATTTCAACTCAGGGCTAAATTTTTCCAAGAGTTTGTAGAGGGCGGAGATCTTGCCCCTCGGAGGGGATGACGTCAGTGTGAGTTTGAGAGGTGTTAGGTCCCTGGAGCCGCGCTCTTTAACGGTGTGTTGAGAGATCCAGTGACGGATCTGTGTGTAGCGGAATCGTTCCTCCTCGGTGATATTAAACCTCACCTTGCAGTCCTCAAATGAAAGCGGTTGGCCGCTTTTGGAAAGTCCGAGATTCTGTAAAGGCCACCTTATGTCCACTTAGCGAAGCTGCGGTTGCAAAAGGAGGGTAAAAAGCAGGCAGTGTTATTTTTCATGACAGGTGAAAATCTGAGACAATTTTTGGCAAAAAAGAGGGACAACTTTATCTTTATAAACAATGGTGTGAGGAGGCCCGCTAGAAAGTGCCTGCAACTCACTTACCCTGCGGGCTGATGTAATTGCCACAAGAAGTATTGTTTTTAAAGTAAGTAGCCTTAACGGACAAGAATGTAAAGGCTCAAATGGAATGCATGTGAGGAACTTTAGTACTAAGCTTAAGTCCCACACAGGTACTTGAAAAGGTATTGGAGGAAACACAACCTTTTAAGAATGGAGTTCTCAAAAGGTATCTTGAAGTACGATTCTTCCTCTGAGGAGCACTTGAAAATAGATAGCGCTGCTAAATAACCCTTTATCGTGCCAACCTGGGGAGAAACCAGGGTTGCCCCAGATTGGAGTCAGTGGGCCCAATGAACTTATTCCCCAGTTCCTGTTCGCGACTCTCTAGCTGTCCACCGTGTTGCAAGTTGCTGGTAGCGGGTTCAGTGTGGGGGAGGTTTTCCAGGGCTGGATGTGTGGCAGATCGGGCAGGGGTGACTTGCACCATGCTTCCTCCAGTTGTAGCCAGCATGGGCGGTCTACAATGCGTGTCCATGTAAAGGCATGTGTGAGTTGGGCCGCCCGCCGGTATCTAGAGATATCCGTGACACCCAGTCCACCTAGCTGACGGCTACGGGTCTTAATTTTCATGATTTCTCACTGCAAAGAGGTGAGGTCCGCTTCTGGGATATGGGTTGGAAGCGCATGGCAATGGTACAGCACTCTAGGGAGCAAATTCATTTTCACCGCCGCCGCTCGGCCCAGTCATGAAATCTCCTGTTTGTTCCATCGTTTCAAGTCAGCACGGAGCGTTTTAAATAGCTGCTGGAAGTTATGTTTGTAGACCAATGTGCACGTTTTGGGGATTTGGACGCCCAGGTATTCCAGTGTGGTATTAGCCCATGGGATTGGCAGGTTGGGACATAGTGTGTTTCTCTGTCGTTTTGGTAGGTTAATCGGAAGGGCCGAGGACTTATCATAATCCACTCTGAAGAGGGGCGTGGCCTGCACGCATGGAGTGAAGTCAGCAACCCGCCATGCTCCTGCCCATGATCCTACAACGGCCGATATAACGGCGTCTGAACTAAAAGATCCGAGACACAAATCAACGTGCTCGCAGGAGAACCCTTTTGCCGCACTTGACCGTGTCGCTGGAAAAAAATCGGCACCAGCAACGCAGTGAACGGAGCATCGGAAAAGGCACCCCGGTGGCACCCAAGATGGCGGCTTCCAGCACGGAGGCTGACGGAGTGCCGCGACAGTGAGACGGACTAGAGTGCCGGCGAGCTTGCTGGATGAGGCTGATGTCTCGGGCCCATCTGCGAGCAGCCGAAATGAAGCACGACTAACACCGGCACGAGCGTTGTGGCCTCGGTGCATTCACGGCGTACTGAACGCGAGAGGAGATCCCAGTTGGCGGATGAGCACAGGAGGTAACGGGGAATCCCAGCGGTGCACTGAAGCAGGGACGGAGCGGACCGTTCGGTGCCCGCTCCTGCCGGCACCCGTTAAGAGGATCGCCGAATCGTCCGGTCGGGAGACCGCGAGTGCTATCAACGGATAACTCCTCGCAACACGGTCCCATCAGTTGGAGGCGGAAGGTGAACCCGATTGCTGGAAACAACTGAGGCACGCTGGGAATAGTCCCATACACGCACCTGGTTATCTTAACCGGTAGAAGGAACCACAAAGCACCCACAATACGGAGGATCCACAGAAGGTAATTCTATGCCTGAAATTTGGCGGGCTAAGTAATACGCCAGGCGAGCCTCTGGACTAGGCGGCTGGGACCGGACGCACCACCACCATCCGGGAACCCACAACAGTCTGTTGCACTGCTCCCTACTAACCCAAATACCGCCCCACAGTGCCACAGATCTTACTGGGGCAAAAGACACCGCTAACCAGACGGGACCGCCGGAGGCATCTAACGGTTGGAGAGAATTGAATACTCACACGTGTGCCCAAAAGGTAGAGCTCCCACCCCGCCTGCCGGAGGCACAAAACGCGAAGACTGGAGGCCAAACACAGCCCATAAAGCCCGGCGGGTCAGATACTGGATCCGCACTGGACCTGTAACCATATCCCGCCTGAATAAGGGCCACCCGAAACAAACCTTTGGTCACAGGCTAAAGCTCATATCGTAGAATACAAGTCTGGATACCCCAAACCGGGCCATGTCACCTCCAAAGAACAGATCAAAAACTGCAACGATGGACGCCTTCACAACGACTTTGCAAAGGCAGCAACCAACGCAGGAGATCAATCCCCCGACTGAGACACCCACTCTGGTGGCGGACCCCCGAGACACTCAAATCCTGCAGGCTATTGCGGCCCTACGAACTTCCATGGAAGATAAGATAGGAGAAATCAGGTCAGACATTCAACTAATGAGGCAAGACGCCCGCAACCTGACGGAAAGGGTGACCAAAACTGAAGCCTCCCTACAAGAAACCAGTGAGGACACATGTGAACTGAAGGCAAAAGTCCAAGAACTGGAATCAATAGTGGCTAGACTGGAATCTCGCTCCGAGGACGCGGAGGGACGTGCCCGCCGCAACAATGTTCGAATTCTTGGGATTCCGGAAGACACGGAGGGCCTGAACCCCACTGAGTTCATCGAATCGCTGCTACTTCAGGAAATTGGAGCAGGCAATCTCACCCAGGGATTCTCTGTGGAACGTGCCCACAGGTCTCTCCAGAAAAGGCCGCCACCTGGTTCATACCCACGCCCAATAATAGCTAAAATCTTGAACTTCCGAGATAGAGAGGTAATATTGCGGTTCTCAAGAGAAGGCGGAGAGATCAGAAGGAACGATTCTCTAATAGTCATATACCCTGATTACACCCCCACGGTGCAACGAGCGCGGAACTCCTTCGTACCGATAAAAGCTAAACTACGGGAACTCAATCTGAAGTATATGCTGCTGTACCCAGCTAGACTCAAAATACTGTACAAAGGGAAGGCAATCTTCCTTGAAACTCCGGCGGCTGCAAATATGTGGCTTGAACACAGCAACCTCGCCGATGACACGGAAAAACTCGAAAAAGGAAACAAGCGATAAAGCAACGATTGAAACTGCCTGAGAAAAGGATCACGACACTAAGCAATCACGACATTGTCTGCGGAGCCTGAATTAACGCTGCAACTAACAGAAGTCTTAATTGGGCAGGAGCACGAGGGCCCAAGTGCAGGAACACCAGCGACCCGCCCCACCCAATACAGTGTTGGCCGAATGCCTACACACCACCCGTACCGAAAGGCCTGGAGAGGCCCCGGAGGCTCGGGAGCCCCCGAGCGTTGTGAGTTTGAAACAACTGCTGGGGGCAGTTACTTGTTGTTCCCTTTGGTTAACACATCCTTCGAGATGAAAGTTGAGAAAGTTGGTAAGTCTCCGAACGTCAATATGAGGATAAGGGATGAGAGGGTGGAAATAGTGGACTTGATGGGTTTGAACCTACAGCTAAAGGAACTTTGTGGGGACTCAGCCAAGTTAACAGATGGCCCCTATGAGAGGTGGATTGACCCCGGACCCCTTCTGAAACCATTATGGCTGGTCAATTCAGGATAATGACATGGAATGTGCGGGGCCTGGGTACCTATCTCCGCAGAAATAGGATTAAATCCTACCTGCATAGGAAAAAAGTAGATATAGCTCTGCTACAAGAGACGCACTGCACTGCCGAGTCAGAGGCGAAGATCAGGGAACACTGGGTGGGACAGGGCTTTGGGGCCTCCTACTCCAGATTTGCAAGAGGGGTTTACACCTGGATCAACCCCCAGGTACCGTTCCGACTCACCAAGATGGAAAAAGACCCAGAAGGCAGATATGTGGTAATATGGGGGACCTTTGAGCAGATGGAAGTATGTATTGTGAATTTGTACTTCCCCAATCACAATATCCCAACGCACTTGAGGGAGCTGAGTACTAAAATGCTACAATATAGGAATGGCTTCTTTATATGGGGGGGTGATTTCAATTGCGTCCATAACCCAACGCTGGATAGGTCCTGGCCTCCAACAAGGGGGCCCTCCACTGCCACCACGTCCCTGAAAGCTATGATCGATGAACTAGATCTGGCAGATGTTTGGCGGGAAATACACCCAGAGGAAAGAGGTTATTCGTACTTCTCGTCTCCACATGCCCTTCACACTAGATTAGATTATTTCTTTGTGGGTAGAGAGCACTTACCTCAGATAGGGGATGCGCAATATCTGGGAAGAACCATTTCAGACCATTCTCCACTCCTAATGGAATGGAATCACACTGGCCCAAAACCTCCCATCCCCATGTGGAGAATGCCGGTGGAAGCCCTGAAAGACCCGGCATTTAAAGAGGCGCTACATGAGTCCATAGACAATTTCATATCAGAAAATACTGGGAGCGTAGACCACGTCAGTACTCTATGGGATGCCCTAAAAGTAGTAACGCGAGGAGAAGTCATTGCTAAGGCGGGTGGCATCAGGAAACTATTGCGCAGCGAATTAAGCAGGAAGGAACAGGAAATTGTGAAACTGGAAGCTGCCCCCATAGACACCCCGAAGAGGGAAGAAGAACTTAGTACGCTTAGAGAGGATTGCGCTGAAGCATGGAGCAGATTAGCTAGATTTGACTTTGTCGCTAGAACAAACAAAGCACACGCAGAAGCAGACAAACCTGGCCGGTTACTAGCTTGGCTCTGCAAGAAAGAACACCCCAGACACATAACCACCACACTACGGGATGAATTTGATGAAACTCACAACACTCAACAGGGTGTTAATGATACTTTTACGAGTTTCTACATGCAATTATACTCTCACACTGATCGAGTCCCCCAAGACCAAATACTAGATACTCTTGATGAGATTGGCCTGCCTAAACTAACTCCCACACAATCTGAGACCTTAGACATGGACATCACACCCGAGGACATAACTGAGGCAATTAGATCCCTGGCTACATGTAAAGCCCCGGGCAGCGATGGGCTGCCTCCGGAATTTTACAAGGCATATGAACCCTCCTTAACACCGCTATTACATGAAGTCTTCTTGGAATCTTATGAAAGGGGGACCCTACCGGATAGCATGAGGGAAACTCTGGTCGTCCCAATGCTCAAGCCTAATAAACCCGCAGATAGATGCGACTCTTACCGCCCCCTTGCTATGCTTAATTATGACGTTAAAATACTTCCATCAATTCTAGCTAAGAGGCTATCCAGAGTAATTGGAGACATAATACATACGGACCAGAACGGCTTTGTGCCTGGTCGTAACACGACCATGAATCTGCGCAGGCTCCAGCACATAATAGCTCAAACCGACACAAGCCAGGAATGCTATGCACTACTGTCCTTAGACGCCATTAAGGCATTCGATTCTATTTATTGGGAGTGGCTGGTGGCAGTTCTGGAGGGATTCGGCTTTGGCCAGGGGTTCATTAGGTGGATTAAGATCCTTTATAATAAACCAAGAGCACGACTAAAATCTGGGAGATATGTGTCAGAGGCCTGGGACATCTGTAGGGGAACTAGGCAAGGCTGCCCTCTCTCACCCATGCTTTACATCTTAGGTCTGGAGCCCATAGCTATTTACTTTAGAAAGCAGTTTTTTGACGCGGGCATAAGGATAGGCGGGGTAGACCACATTGTTTCTTTATATGCCGATGATGTGCTTATATATGTCAACAACCCTCTTCTTAATGTGCCAACAATGCTGGAAGTCCTTGACAATTATGCGAAGGTCTCGGGCATACAATTCAGCAAAACCAAGTCCTGCTCGTTTCCGCTAGCGGGACTAAAGGGTCGGCCTGCTGAAGAACTTCCTTCGGTGGGCATAAATTGGCAAACCACTTCATTCCGTTACCTTGGGATCCAGATAATGCACACCCCAGAGCTAATGCATGAATGTAACACGAGGGCTGCACTCCCGGGACTGCGTAAATCCATGGGATTCTGGGCTAAGCTACCTCTATCAATGATGGGTAGGGCCTCTATAGTTAAAATGATTGTTCTTCCCAGATTCTTATACGGGTTCCAAAATGTGCACTTCTACATCACTAAACCCTTCTTTCTATTACTTGATGCAATAATCCGGGACTTTTTATGGGGAAGTGGTAGACACCGAGTTGCCCTATCCACATTGGTTCTACCATACAAACAAGGTGGAATTCAACTACCGAATCTAGAGAAATATTACCTTGCTGCCCAGCTGGGCTTTGTAACTAAATGGCTAGCAGACGAGATCACGTCTGAAACTCCCCTGCTACAGGACATGATATCTCCGGTAAGACTGAAAGAACTGATTTGGGCCCCCCAAAACCTGCTACGCAATGCACCCTTTTTGGTGACCCTGGGTAGAAAAATTTGGCATAGAACCAAGTCGGTCAGGCAACTAAAACAGCCATACTCTCCGGAAATGCCAATAATCTCGGGGCAGGGCAAGGCCGATACCGATCTGCATAATATCAGACTCTGGGAAAGGAAAGGGGTATACACTTGGGGAGATCTATATGCTGAGGGAACCTTCCGGGAATTCCCCATGTTGCAAGCGGAGGATGGTATCCCCTCTGGCCAATACCTTTGGTACCAGAAGATTCGAAAAATAGCACGAATAGAATGGGCAACCTGGCCAGAGGAACCGGAAATGGACCCCTTCATAACACTACTATATAATCTCGGAGAAGGCGGGAGGGTGGTGTCCCAAATATACGGTCACCTAATCGACACTCCTAACCCCCGGAGTGCAGTACTTAGGTCTAAGTGGGAAACGGACATGGGACTGGAGATGTCAGATAAGGAGTGGGATAGAGCACTGGCGTTCCCTAGGGAGGTCTCTAGAAACCACAGATTTCGACTGATCCAGATAAATGTATTATACCGCACCTACCTTACCCCAAGCAAATTGGCTATATTCAACAATTCTACACAACCGAACTGCACCTGGTGCGGGACGGATAATGCAAACCTGATACATATGCTCTGGAACTGCACCAAAACTCAGACCCTCTGGTCCAAAATAAAGCAAACGTGTGAAAAGGCGGGTCTGACCAGGTACACATGGACTCCGCATGAATGCCTTTTGGGAACCTACCCCAGACTAGCTAAATTCAAGCACTCAGTTAAACTGATGGACTTAGTGTGCATATTGGCTAAAAGAACTATGGCCATGTCATGGAAAAAGCCCACAGGTCCGATCTTCACGGTATGGCATAAAGAACTTGAGAAATGGGCGAACGCCGAAACAAGGGCCTGGGAGGATAGTGTAGCCAGATCTTCCGAAGACTCGAGCATGGCACTAACTGCATGGAAAGACACCATGGTAAAACTGTTCCACTCTCCAGACGACAAACCTCCTTGAATAACTCGCCAGGACGAATCGCTGATCCATGCAGCCAACTAAGTCACTTGGAACTAAACCATCACGGCCCAAGAAGGCTCCTGAACTGGTTTTGCCCCCCCCCCCCCATAACCCAAACATCCACCCTGTCGGAGACCAGTAGAACATTGTTCAAGACGACTCAGGAGACGGTTAATGTTAATTTGTTGTTTGTAGTTACTGTTTAATATGCTGCTGTACTATGTGGAAATTTGCTCATTTGATATTGACAGATGCACCCGCTGATGGTGTTGTTTTGTAACCCTAACTAAATGCCAATAAACAAATTTCAAAATAAAATAATCCACTCTGAACCCAGAGCTTGCACCAAATGACTCTAGTTCTTCAAGCAGAGGCTGCAGTAACTTGTCCGGATCAGTGGGACATCATCCGCATAGAGCGCCACTTTGTGTTCAATCCCGCCTACAGTGACCCCTTTGATGTTTGGATTAAGGCGAATCCTCGTGGCGAACGGCTCCATCGACAGAGCGAACACCAGGGGCGACATCGGGCACCCCTGACGGGTCCCTCTGGATATAGAGATGGGCGCCGATTTCCTTCCGTTGACTCAAGTTGTGTTGACGGGTGTGCGTAATTTGCCATCGTCCAAGTTATGAAATTGTGGCCCAGGCCCATATGGGCTGAGGTGCTCCGAATGTAGTCCCATTTCACTAGTTCAAACGCTTTATGTGCGTCGAGGGAAATCACCAGGAGCAGGGTCTTCATTCTGTTCGCGGACTCGATGTTTAGTGTGCATCTAACATTATCGTGTGTCCCCCTGCCCGGGATAAAGCCTATTTGATCTTTGTGTATTAACTCGGGGAGAATCCTGCCTAGCCTAACTGCTAGCACCTTGGAGTAGATTTTGCCCTCAGTATTCATCAATGCTATTGGCCTATATGAAGCAGCTTGTTCGGGGTCCTTCCCCGGCTTTTGGAGTAGGATGGTGGCTGATTCAGCCATGGAGTTTGTTACCTTTTTTAGTGGATAGAAAAGAGTTGAATAGCAGCGTTAGTTGCGGAATTAGGATGCGTGCGAATGATTGATAAAACTTGGGCGTTAGCCCATCTGGGCCTGGGGTGGTGTTCTTTAGCGATTTTATGGCGTCTAGGATTTCCTCTGCAGAGAGTGGGGCTTCTAGGGAGTCTATGGGGGATGTGCCAACTGGGGCGTGGAATGACACTAGGTAGCGCTGCTGCTGGGCTCTATCCTCTTGAGATGAGGGTGGCCCTTGCATGAACGCCTTGTGGTGGTTTACCAGGGTTTCAATTATATCTGGGGTGGTGAATTTGCTTTTCCCGTCCGACCCTTTGAGGATTATGATGTTGTTTCCGTTGTGAGTCTTTCGCAATTTATATGCTAGTAGCCGGTTTGCCTTATTGCTTTTATGGTAATAGAATTGTTTTGTATAAGCCAAGGCTTTCGCGGTGCGGTCGGCCCAGTGCATCTCTAGCGCCCTTCTAGCCTTTTTTTTAGCTCCCTGTCCGCCCTTCCAGAGTATTGGGTCTTTAGTTCTTTTTCTAGGGAGGAGACTTTGGAATCCAAGACTTGTGTGCGAATCTTGGAAACTCTGGCCTGTTCAGCGGCTGCGCTGATAAACACCCCTCTTATTACTTGCTTCATAGCCTCCCATAATAGCCCAATTGAGATTTCGGGGTTCCGATTTTCCTTGAAGTAGTTGATCAAGGAGTCTTCCGCCTCTCCCCTGATCACCTGATCTAGTAGCAGGGTATCATTGAGCTTCCAGAATCTGGGAGGAGGATCAGGGCCCCCCAAGGTAGAGAGGTCCGCCGAAACGGGTGCATGGTCGGATACCAGGATACCATACGTGCGTGGATTTCAATGTTGCTGAAGCATGGGAATAGGGTGCAAGTGGTTAATAAGAGATAAATTCGGGAGTGTCCTCCATGTGCATTTGAGAAAAACGTGTAGTTGCGGGTCTCTGGGTTGGCTACCCTCCAAATGTCGAGTGTGCCTGACTCTTTTAGGAGTCTAGCTAGTGCCATGGCTCGAGTGATATCAGGGTTGGATGGGTGCAGAGATTTATCCCTTATGGGGTCCGGGACTACGTTAAAGTCCCCCTCCATTAGGAGGTACCCCGTGGTGAAAGTTAGTAGTGGTGGGAGTAGTTCTAATAGGAATTTGTCCTGATTTGCATCAGGGGCATAGATCCCCGCAATTGTGATTGGTTGCTCGGCAATGTATCCACGTATGAGGAGATATCTGCCCGCCGGATCCTTTTTAACTGTGGGGTTGGACAAAGGGAACTTGTCGCTTAACAGGACCGCTACCCCATGCTTTTTCTCGCCACTGGAAGCGAAGAAGCCCTGTTTAAAGCGCTTAAATTTGATTCGATGCTCGTTGGCTGGCAAGAGGTGGGTTTCCTGGAGGATTACTATATCCCCATTTAGTGCCGCCAACCTGTTCTCCACCGATTTGCGCTTCCTTGGCGAATTAAGACCTTGGACGTTCCAGGTCAAGATGCGGACATCTCTAACGTTGTCCAGGCCTGTTGATTATGGGGGCGCGGTTGGTTCTGCGTGGGTAGAGCTGTATAGGAACCGTGGAGGCTTTGGGAGGCTCCCGTGTGTGTGAAGATGTGCTGCGAATACCGATGTCTACGAGTAAAACTAACTGTTAACTGGGGCTCCTGGGGAGTTGAACGCTTTCCCAGGCCCTTAACTATCCCCCTTACCTCTCCCCAAAACTGTAAGAATGAGACCACAAAGCTCATTCGTGGGGTTACTGGTCAACCCCGTCGTCGAAAGTTGCGCCCCGCAGGGGAAAAAGAGTAACTGCAGGGACGCGGAATTGCGGTCCCAGGGGCATCGTGGAAGATGTGGGCATGAGGCTATGTGCTTAGTTGTCTGCATATGGGTATCCCCCTGGGTGCTAGGTCCTATCCCCCCTGCCGCCTGGATAAGAGGAGGGAATCTGGAGTGTTGGCGGAACTTGCATGTCTCTGGGGTTTCTCAGAGGGGATATGACGCTAACCTGACATATTGGCTTCGGGCGAGATGCTAAGGTCCGTCAACAGTCCGGATTATGCTGCTTCCGGGGGCCAGGCCTGCGACGCCCGCCGGCACGTGACCAGAGATTGGGTGTTGGTGAGCCGGGTTGTGATTGGGAGCGTGTGGCAGGTTCAGAGTCCTCGTCGGTGGTTCTTTTTCCCAGAAATTGTTCCACCTCCTTGGGGTTGCGGATCTGCCTGCGTGTTCCTTCCCATTCGAAGGAAAAGGCTGTTGGGCGACCCCAGCGGTATTGTATTTTTCTTTCTTGCAGCCATTCCATTAGGCTGCGGAGGGCTCTCCGTTTCTGTAGGGTTATGCTTTCGAGGTCTTGAAATAGCGCAATGTTGGCGCCTCTGAAGGTGATTTGAAGATGATGCTTGTCTTGGCGCTGTGCGGTGGACTCTGTCGATTACTAGCAGGGCACTGTCCAGAAGTGTTATTATGAACCTAAACAGGTCTTTGCTGAATCCCTCTAGTTATGCGTTGGTAATCGTAGTAGGGATTCCGCGAATTCAGATGTTGTTGCGACGGGACCGATTTTCGCCGTCCTGTTTGGTTTTGAGTGCGTCGCATCTGGCTTCCAAGGTCGCTATTCTGTTTAAGCCACGCTCTAGCTCGAATGTGTTGTCACACAGGCCGTTCTCCACTTCCTCAGTGCGTTTTTCCACTTCCTCCACACTTCTGTCCAGAGAGGCAATCTTTTTAGTGACTTCCTCTGTGCCCTTTTGGATCTCTTGGGTAAGGTCCAGCAGAAGATCTTTTAGGTCTGTTTTGGTGGCGAAGTGGTCAGCATGCGATTGCTCCAATGAGAGGGCGCCCCCAGGAACAGCGCTTGTGGCAGGGTCGGACTTGCCTGCTCTGTTCTGGCAAGTGCTAGTCATCATTGTCGTGATGTCTGCTTGTTTCGCTGTTTTGCCGCTCTTTGACATGGTTCTGCTGAATGGGGAGTGTGGAAGAAACTGCTGCTGCTACTCCGCCTGCCTGTAGCTTCAGAGGGCTCCCACGAGGCAAAGGGCTGAGCTCCGCTGGTTATGCCCTGCACTGGGGGAAGTTGGCGTGCCCCTCTATGTTGCTTTGCTGTCTGGTCCAATGCGCGGACTGCTGCGTGCGCCGGAGAGTGTAATGCGTTTTGGGGTGCCTCCCGGTGTCCTGCTGTTCTCTGCCACGCTGGTAGGCAGATCCTGGGTTGCTAATCTCCGTGGCTGGACTAAGGTTGCGACCGAGGGCTCCACCGGGGATGGGGCCCCCGGGATGTCGCTCTTGATACTTGGTGTCGCTCTCGGTGGATCTGGTGTCGCTCTCGTGGATCTGGATCTATACTACAGAGCAGTGTATAGAAAGGGATTGGAATGTGGGCCGCTTTAGATGTAAATGGATCTTTCTTTTACTTGCTGGCTGGACTGTAGGCCCGTCCAGGGGGGTGTGTGGCTATGCAGGCGCCCGCCAAAGGGATTACCAAGGTGGGGCAAGGTGCGTAGTTGTTATTGCCTGTGGAGTCGAGGGGCTACGGCAGTTGTCCGGCGTGCTTGCAGATGTGGATTGTCCTGTGCGCTGTTGATCCCCCTAATGTGGACCAGCTTTTAAGGGGGGGGGGGGCGCCTACCTGATTCGAAACAGCCGTCTCCTGGGCCGCAAGGGGGGGGGGTAATGATGCAGATATTGAGAGCCCTCCTGATGGGCTCTGGGCACCAGCTTTATGTACCGTGTCCACTGGCACAGTGCGTGGAGTGCTCTCAGCCGGTGCAGCTGAGTCCGGCTCGATGATCGAGGATGGTGCCAAAGCGGGGCCCCGCTCTCCTAGGGGGGGGCCGCTGCAGATGCTGGGAAGTCCTCCTGCTGGATCCTGGGCTCGGCCCCTGGAGTCGGTGTCCACTGGTGCAACTTACAGCGTGTGCTGAAGCGCTACTGCCGTGCCTGGCTGGGTAAGGTTAGGGGGAGCTGGAGCGGGACCCAGCGCCCCTTGCTTCGCAGGTGGGGGACACCGTGGATGTGAACCGGGAGCCCTCCTGGCAGGATCCGGCCTCCGCTTGGCTGCTTGGGGCCCCTGAGGCAGGTTGTGCTGGGTGCTTTCACCGCAATTGTCTGGGTCATGGCAGGCGGGGTCGGCGTGGAGCCTCAGTCCTTCGGTATGCTGCGACGAAGCCTCCGGGCCAGGGGCGCTGCACCCTCGTTCGGTCTCGGTTATACGGGGTGGCTCCTACCACACAGATTCACCCTCGGCAGAGCCGGGCGGCGCAGGAGGGCCTCCGCCTGCTGGTCTCTTGGCTGTACTGGCGTAAGTTCTCTGGCTGCCGTGGCTTGCAGCGCTCACCTCCAGGGCCCCACATGGGGTGCACACGCTGGCGCCGCTCAGTGGGGGTCGAATCCGAGGCCTCCCCATGGCCCACGGATCGCTGGTGTTAATGGCAGATGTTAATGGAGGTGTGCCCCTCCCCCACTGTGGCTGTGGTCATTACGGGCACCCGCGCGCCATTTTGGCCTTCTTCATGCAGGTTTGTTGGGAGAGCGCAAAGCTCTCCCAGCATCAGGGCTGCTCCGTGCTGCTTCTGACCCTGCTCAACAGCAGCGGTGGGTATTCATGGTACTACCGGGCCGAGGGGCAGCTCGACGGCAGCTTCAGTTCACGGGAATTCTCTCTGACGGGGCCGTCCAGGAGCACTTAAGGAGCCATGCCACACGGTTGGCTCCCAGCCACGCCCCTCGCCTGATGCCATTTTCGAGTTCCACCTCTGATTTTTGCACCGGTAGGAGTTTTTTGTAAAGGCGTCGGGGAAGATTCCCTGGACGACACCCTCAACGATTTTTTGTCGGATTTTCTCGTCTTGGATCTTCCCCTGTCACTTTTTTTATGAGTAAGGGGATGGTCTTCGCTAGACTTTTTTTGAGAGGGTCTGGACCACATTCTCAAAAATCTTTAGCATAGATGCTCTGAATGCTTCCCACTTTCTTGGGGAATCATGTTTTGACGGACATGTTATGATTTCCTTAGACGACGTCGAGGAAGAGGGATACCAGTGTCGTCTTTTCTTCACCTTTTTTGAGGAAGAAGAAGACTTCCTAGATCTACTCCTCGACCTAGATTTTTTGGGACGTTTTGATGAAGACTCAGCCAAGTCTTTTCTCCCTCTCGAAAAACCTTTGAGGATTCCTCCCCCACCGCCAGTTTACCTCTCCGTTCCTTTAAGGCCTTATGGGTCATCAACTGACAGGAACTGCACTCGTCTATATGGTGGTCGGAACCGAGGCATCAGAGGCAATTGGCCATCAGTCAGCGACATCTTTCTCCCACATTTCTGGCATTTCTTGAATCCAGTCTTCGGTGTGGAAGGATTAAATGAAGGCAACATTCTTATGAACTGGAGCACCGTTTTATTCAATCCGAATTGAAGCTAACGGAAAAACGGAACTGAGGCCAACGGGCGCGCACGAGGCATTTATACAGCGGATGACATCGGCGCTCGACGGATGCCGTCGAGGGACATCGACGCTGCAGCCTCCAGTGGAGTGTCCTCGGTTGAGAGAACATTTTGTTCCGAAGCAGCAAAGCTGAAGGTAAGGATAGATTTAAGATGAGGAATACGTGGGAGGACACAATCCATTCGAAGTTACTTTGCGTGCAGCCTTACATTATAGGGTAAACAATCTAAGTTATAACACGTCTTCACATTTCTACTTGCGAAATTTTTTCATAATAATAACTTGAATCTTTCATTAAGGAACTCCTCACAGAGCCAGCCCACAACGAAGGCAACATACTCACCTGGTATTTACCTCCTCTCCAGTCATCATATTTCCTCGGTCCTCATTTTGGACAGTAGAAATCACAAAGGGATACCTGCTTAGCCTCCAAACCCCTTCAGGTAAACAATATAACTTAAATCAAAGTTAACCTAGCGAGTACCACGAGTACTGTTGGCTGTGAGGACCGGCTGCCTGGGAATTCTCCACTTCGTGACAATTCGGCTGGAGGACGTCTTTACTGGCAACACTTGTTTGCCTGACTTCGCCTCAGGAAGTTGAAAGAGTGCCCGCCCCGATTTGGCCGCACCTCCTCCTGTTTTCTTTAAAAACTGCCACTTCTGCACACCCGCGCTGCGCACCTAGCGAGTACCACGAGTACTGTTGGCTGTTCGCGGTGCGCTGCGGCGGCCCTGATTAATTGTTTTACGCGAGATCGTGTGTCATAATTCAAACTTGTCCATACAAAGTGAATTTTGAGTTGGAGGTCTTGACATCCACCTCCAATAAATTATGGCATATCGACTCACGACTAACATGCCCCCGCAAATTGCAAACACGTATATTCCATCCATAGTCTGCACAAATCCGATTTTGGATGATAGAATTAATATATGTCCACAAGAACTCCTCTCTGCCCATTCTGTCTGTACCATAGACACAGGTAAAATTACATCAGTAACACCTAAGTTTTGCTTTGATGTGAATACAGACGATTCTATTGTATCCATATCCTCAATGTCCACTTCTCATTTGAAGGTTTCAAAGGAAGGGGCTCATTCCAATTTAAAGAGCAATTCTCTTGCTCTCAACACTCCGAATGCGGCGGCGAATGCGCGCCCATTATCAGACATTACAATGTTAGCGTCAACACGAAATTGTCCTCGCTTATCTTCACCACGGCTTGGCACTTCTCCAATTTTCTTTCCCTCCCTGTTCCAAGATCATACAAACTCTATTGCAGAGTCTAATCTAAGTGAGTCTCCAATTGCATGGAGTATGTCAATATATCCACCCGTAGATCAACAGCATAGTCAACTGTGTACGAATGACCAGTCTCAATCGTTGTCTCAATCACACACCTCTGTTTCTATGTTACATTCATTTGTATTGCCTACACCGAGACCCCCAAAAATAGCTGAGACTGACTTACTTTCACAACACGCAGCTATGATACAACCGGCTATGTTAGCCATCAATACAACTATTATGAGCCTCTGTAAGTTATTTGAGTCCTTAGACACAAAGGTGTCACAACAATCAAGACAATTCAACGATCTAATGAAATGGCTATCAGCCCATTATGTCTCATCTGTAGAAAAAAACATAGTATTACCATCAAGTGTTATAACGAACCCTGACTACACAGGGAGGAGCGAAACATCGAAGTCGGCAATGCCTGAGTCTACCCCTATTCATGTGCCGGTTTCAGACAACGTAAAATATACTGCATTGCCTTTTATTACTGGCATCATTCGCCCAATTGAAAAAGAGACTGGTGGCCCATTAGTGCAACATGAACCTAATTTGACGGCTCAAACAGACACCACACCAGTTGTTGAAGTGGTACCTCTGTTACTTGAGTCGTCTCATAACAGAAAAAATACACAATGTGTGGGCCATTTGGATGCATTAAAAGCCAGGAACCCCAAGGTTGCTCCAAAGAAACTACTGGCCTTAAAAAAGACTAAGAATATGGTCAATGTAAAACGAACAAAAAAAACCTTGAATTCCTTTTTCAAAGCCCTGGATAAGTCATCTGCATTACAAGGTAAAGAAATACCACATACAAACCTCCCTTCCAAGGATGGGCAACCCCTGATGTTTTCAGGTGCCTCACGGACTGATTACTCTCTGAAAAAAATCAATGAGGAGGCACAGTTGATTCTTGCAAATTCGGCATCTCTGGCAGATCAGACTGCTAAATCAATCATACAACAAAATTTGCTTCACTCTGATCTTGTGAAATCCTCTGTAGAGTACACACATGGACCTGTGATATTAGCGACACAGTCTAATGACAAAACATGGGAAGACTCTTCGTCACCTTTGTCAAAGTTGGTATCCTCCATAGAGCGGAATATTGAGGCCGATAAGCAATATTTGGTCTTAAAATCACAAAATGATGCACACGGAAGACATTTTGAGAAAAGTTGCACTTCTGGCATAAGGAATATCAGAGAAGGAGATAATGAGCAGAGTCAAGGTACATTGAATATCAAAAGTGGGCTGAGATTAATGATGCCTCCAACTAGTACCGTACCATACTCAGGCGTGCAAAATAAACAAAAGCTCAAATTAACTCCAACTGATTCTGTATTGCCTACACAGTTAGCAAATTTTAAACAAACAATTGATGACTACCTGGCCACTAGTCTTGCCCAGGCGAAAAATGCCTTGATTAAGTCCTCTGGTGCTATGGAAGACAGAAAGCTTCCATCTTTGGCCTCTACTCAAAATCAAAAGAGAGAAGATGACGAGGATTACCGCGAGTATAAACCACAAGGTATGCCCAGCTTGCAATGGGCGCCCCCGAAAAACATTAGGGAGATGGTGTCACGTCATCTTAATCCACGACGAGAACATTTTCATACACTTATTCTAAAATGTAGAGAGGGAAACTTTCCTACCTACGATCTGAACCGTGAAAGCGTTCTTAACATCTTCCGAGACATCAATGACCTTAAAAAACTTGTGTCTAATGACATTGAACAAATAGAATTCATTTCCGAGCTATCAACATCAATTGTTAGGCTATGGATTCCCTCAGGACTGGTTAGAGATGTAATTTGGCAATGCAGAATGCAACTGTTCAATATGGGCTTTCTACTAGCGGAAGAACCTAAAAAAAAATGTCTGAACAAACCCAATACCTAAGACCTAAACCGAACATTTACGGTGGTGTGAAGTATGAGCTGAATGATGCCCCGATTGATGATTATAAGCAACAGTAACCACCAATAGTGGATGAGGCAAGTACCATTTCTCTATTAAGTTGGAATACGAGGGGCTATCATCATCTTCCGCGTACTTTTGCAGATTTTAATGATAAATATCAGTTGATAGCTCTTCAAGAGACTTGGCTCCTTGCCCCTCCAATCTGGGATGGCTATGATATCGTTCTACTTCCTGCGCTTCCAAGTGGAGGCCGTCCCTCGTCAGGTCTATTAGTGGGAGTTCACAGTGCTAGTGGGTTTTCAATTGCCCCGTGGGCTACGGTAGGCGCTCAGATCCAATTAGTACTTATTAAGGGCAATACACAAGAATTAGCTCTATTGAACATTATCGCAATCCCCTCACCATGAGTGATGTAGTCTTTTTTGATGGTATGGAAGAAGTATTGAATCTAATTTCTGCTCGAACATCGATTATTCATACCATCGTAGTTGGAGACCTCAATCTGGACTGCTGTGATGGTACCAATCTTTCCCCTGCGGCCCATAAATGGGCAACTTTGATGGCAGACAGAAATCTACATAAACTAAATGGGTCAGTAGAAGGAGATACACATTGCAATTTCACCTGGCATCGGGGAACTAGCTCAAGCACGCTAGACTACATCTACGTGAGCACAATGTTGTTTCAAAGTGTCCACTATTTCTCAATCATGCCCCATCCGAACAGCGATCATTGTCTCTTAGTAGCACAATTGGCATGGTTTTGTGAACACAGCCTACCACATCAGATGCACACTGCTGTTCCATTGGTTAACAATGCTAGAAATCGACTCAAGTGGAGCGCTCGGGGGATGGAGACTTTTACAACCATTTTGGAAGATGTATGGCGTACCAATGGGGTCTCATATTCAGACCTTTTAAAACCATTTACTCGCACTATTGCCATTGTAAAACATAATCATGTTAGCCATCCGCATATTTACGATTCTTCCATCAAGATCATAAAAGCAGAATATCGGAGAATAAGAAAAAACACACTCTTCCAGAATGGCCCATATTGTCGACAACTTCTGAACACTGCCAAGTGCCGATATAAGAATTGGCTCAGACAAAGGAAATCCCTTAGATTTCAACGTGATAGTCTTACTATGTTGGCAGCCATGAAGCATAAAAATTCATCACAAATGTGGCAAATGATCAACAATCAGCATGACACTCTACAAGGTGACGCCCAAATCAATGGCGTCTCCGAAAAAGACTGGTGCATGCATTTTTCTAACTTATATGATGACCCTGCCTTTACCAATTTTGAATATAAACCGGCTAGAAATGTTCCCTGGCAACTTGATGTGTCTGAAGAGCTGATTTTGTCGATTATAGCAAAACTCAGCTCATCAAAAGCTCAAGGTCCAGATGGACTATCGAATGCCATGTTTAAATCAGACCCAAAATCATGGGCATATATTCTGCATCTCATTTAAAAACATACTTGATACCCATAAAATACCATCAACATGGAAAACATCAATCATAATACCAATTTTCAAGAAGGGAAATCGGTGTATACCTGCTAGTTACCGACCGATAGCCCTCCTCGATGCGCCGGGGAAGGTATTTGCAAAGATCATTTTATCCCAATTTAATGCTTGGACACTCCGTACAAACTTACGTGATCCCCATCAAATGGGCTTCGTGGCGGGCATGGGGACTTCAATAAATCTATTTTGCTTAAATGCAATTAAAATGCAGTGTCTACATGAGGAGCAGTCAGTTTTTATTGCATTCATTGATCTCCATGCCGCCTTTGACTCTGTTAGCCGGGTACTCCTAATGAATAAGCTGCGGAGATCATTGTCCTACAATGCTTATGGATATAATACATGCCCTTCATTCAGATACATCAATCAGGGTACGATTGACTCTGGGGGGCCTCCTGTCACAAAAAATCTTGACCGCAAGAGGGCTCAAACAAGGATGCTTATTAGCATCTGCCATATTTAATTACTTTATCCAGGATGTAAGATTTGCACTGCAGAATGTTGTCTCGGATTCACCAAAACTGAACGGTTATCCCATACAAATTCTCCTTTATGCTGACGACCTATTGCTAGGACACAAGTGGGACTCCAGCGCCTTTTAAATGCATTTATGACATATACTGTTTCGAATGAACTGAAAGTGAATTTCACCAAAACACAAATTGTTGTGTATTGTCCCAAAAGACGTGGAACCTCATATGTATGGTCCATGAATAACATACCAATCATGCGAGTGCCACAGTATGACTATTTGGGTGTTGTGTTTGAGACAGGTAAACACACAAGGGGTCATATTTTGCGCATTGAAATGAGATTAACATCCCTCACATCACAGGCTATCATATTGATGCATAAATATGGCAAATTTTCGGTCCTACCAGCTTGGCACTTCTGGACATCAAAAGCCATCCCAGCACTCATATATGGGATAGACACCTTACAAGATATCCCATCTAACTTGTTAACAAAATGGGAGGGGAGATACTGGCGCCGTATCTTGCATTTGCCAAACTGTATACCAGTTCCCTGGTTGAGGTACGAGCTCGGATTAATTTCACTACAAGCTGTCATGAATTGGCGAAAATGTGCCATCTTAGAAAATGTCTAGTTTCCACCGCTACTGAAGCATTCTTGAAACTTATTTCATCATATTTATTTTCAAGTAAGCATCAGTTTATTACATCATGGCTATCATCTGTCTATCATGTGTTAATCGAAGCAGAGGTATCATTAAACCTCTTGTTATATAATCCAGATCAAGCGAAATCAAAAATATATCAAACAGACTGGATTGCTAATAGGCAGAGATGTCTCACATATGTTGATGCTGATGTAATTCGATTTCCTCATAAAAAAAATGCGCATATTGTCTGCATATTTAATACGTTGTCCCTCAGCCAAATGCCGACGCCTCATTATGAAATTGCGTCTTAACTTATGGGACACCAAAGATCTGTTGGCAAAAAGAAAATTAATAACTCAAGCAGAAAACTTTTGTCGTTTTTGCTTGTTGGCGGAGGTACGAGAGACCATGAGGCATCTAATCACAGAATGCCCTGTTCTCCGTCCACTTCGTGAAATACATTTCGCACGACATTGCAACTATCTACAGCTTGCATCCGAAGATCTAACTTGGTCCTTAATCATAGGATCAAACTATCTCCCTTTACAGATTGCTGCTATAAACTTTCTGCAAAGTTTACATTTAGAATTGGATTTAGAATGAATTGATGCTGTGATACTTTGGTTTACTTCTCTGGCACTTAATGGTTAACCAAACCTGTGATGCGTTGGATTAACTTTGATTTTATGGTATTGCATAATTCTGCTATGTATGTTTTATATTTCTTTTTTTTTTTCTTTCTTTGCTTTTGTATAATGTGTATTACAATGTTTTAAATGTGTGAATATTGATGTATTTATACTTAAATTTGTTTTGAAAGGTTGATTAATTTCAACTATAACAAATAAATCAAAAACATGGGTTAGAAGCAATGAGGTTGGATAGATATACTAAAAATGTAAGACTCCACAACAACTTTGGGGCTAAAGAAAGAATATATTATTTGTATTTCTCTTTACATCAATATACACTTATACAAAATAAAACAACCATAGAAACTATATATGTCCAATATATTCGCACTCACCCATATTGAGACCACTAGTGGTCTTCTATTTTTAGACACGGCCAAGAAAATAAAGTAAACTCCATCAGAAGTGTTACAATTCCGCCTCAATATGGGTGAGTGCTGTCTCCATCTTTTGAAAAAGGGTATGTAAAAATATACCATCTAAGGTTTTCCGAAATTATTCTAATCAGGTCCTCATATTACAGGTTAATGAATGGCTATCCTGACCCATAGCAGATGACCGAAGTGACCCAACTTTCTGACATTTTAAGGTAGTAATTTGCCTTTCGTAGTTCATTTACATGTTATGGACATACTATTTGTGTATTATCTGGCCAGTATGAGCCTGGTGTACGACAAAGAGTTCACTCTGGACCTATGTTTTTGTAGGTCGTTTTTGATATCCTACTTTTGAGGTTTCATGTGGTTCCAAGACCACGACAGGGTCTGTGAGAACCAGAGGGACAGCTTTGCCCGATACACACAAGCCCCCTGCAAATAATAGCCAGAGGTGAGTGTGTGAGAACAGAACAGATTGACTCATGGTTTTTCTGCATAAATGTATGCTGTGAATACGAAATAGAGGTTGGTTGTTAACCAGTGTGTTTGTTTTATTGCTTTTAGGTGACTGAGAACTATATAACCTGTGAACAACACCTATGAACTATATAACCTGTGAACAACACCTATCACCTACAGTTTGGCACGAACAGAAAAATTTCATAACTATTCTGTATATTACATTTCGTCCTTAAGAAGGTCCTGAAAACTAGGGGCATCAATTGTGCCAGTAGAGGACTGAAACATATGTAGACAAGGGGCCACCAAAGGTGGCTTGAGGAAAGGCACCTAATTGTAAAGATAGGTTCAAAATAATTTGTTGTAAAAAAGTGAAATAAAATTGCAGTGTATGGCACACTGGTGATATGTGCTAGAAAAGTGTAGAAAATATGGGAATATGAGATGGTATGAAAGTGTATGAAAGGTGGTTATGAAAGGTTTGGTACAAATGGGTTGGGCGTATATAGTTTCTATGGTTGTTTTATTTTGTATAAGTGTATATTGAGAGAAATAAAAATAATATATTATTTCTTTAGACCCAAAGTTGTTGTGGAGTCTTACATTTGTAGTATATCTATCCAACCTCATTGCTCCTAACCCATGTTTTTGATTTAACTAATTTTGGACAGGACAAACTAGGTTGCCATAAACATTGTGTTCCACCACACAGTTTCCCCCACCAGAGCCAACCCAAACCAGCCAAGACACTCTGATGCACTTCCTAAAACTTCCCCATGGATGCCCTTAAAGCAAACCTCATCACATTTGGCTCCACTTCTGTCCCCTTGGAGAATGTCAATGCTCAGATCACCACACACACTAACTGAGATGACCAATATCCATGCACCACTGAAACTTCAATCCTACAAATTAAGCCCACATACATGTTGGTACAGACAAGAACTCATTGACAGAAAGCACACTATACGCAGACAGGCAATGTGCTGGACAAAATTGAACCAAATTGGAGACCTCATCACTCCGAGAACCCTTTTTTCAGCAGGCAGAACACTCCATGGAAAAGCCAATAATACACAAAAACCATCATAGGAGCATCCAACAAGAGCAGGGCGATCTTCTAAGCTATGAAGCACTGCATCAACCCCCTGCTAAACCACACAATGCTGCAATGTACTTACAATTGTAACACCATCAACAAAGTTTTCATGCAACATACTGACAGCTCCAAACACACTACAGATGTCTCACCGATACCATCCCGCAATGTATGAAGATTGACCGAATTCTGGTTAATTACTCTAGAGGACCTGACCAATACATTTGCTTCCCCCAAACAAATCACCTACAAGGACGATATGCTCCCATCATCCATTGTGAAGGTCATCCTAGGTGAAGCACTCGCACCAATTCTCAATGTTAACAGCCTATCCCTCACACAGGGTGCCTTCCAAGATGCACTGAAAACTGGACAGCTCAGACTGCCGGAGAAACGCATTCTAGACTACGATGACCTGGTCAACTATAGCCCCAGCACACATCTACTCTTCTTCTGCAAAGTGATTGTAAAGATTGTTGCCATCCAGTTACACAAAAGGATCACACACCAGAATCTTCCACAAGACTACTAATCGATTTCCGACCACAATGCAGCAGAGGGACTACCACTGTCTAACTTATCGATGACGCTCTACACATCCTTGACAAAGGAGACCCCTACTTACTTGTCCTACTCAACCTCTCTGCTGCTTCGCTACCACTCTGATGGAACCTTCCTCAATACTTTCCCATGCACCCAGGCTTCGATGGAACAGTCATTGAGTGGTTTGCCTTCTCAATCTCCAATAAAGACCAACTCCTCCAATGGGCCCCCAACAGACCCAAAAGCTGGCCAGTAATCTGCAGAGTTCCATAAGGTTCCATCTTATTCCTTGTTATTTTCAACCTCTACATAGAATCTCTAGTGGACCTCCTCCCCAAGACTGACAAAAAGGTACACTAATACTATATGATACGCAGCTCTACATAAAGATAAACTGCATCAACAATATCTGACGAATCAACTTCTGGGGTACCAGTGGTTCAGGGGTGAATATCGATTTCTAAATTATCAATCAGCCCACCACCTCCAATAGACCAGAAGGGATCCAAACAGGTTGGAATAACAAGCCAATTATAAACCTCCTTGTCCAATTTTGGTAACGTGGACAGAACGGCAGGCTTATCTCCTCTAAAGGTCGTGGATCATTGGTTTCTTTGCAACCCAGTGAAAATACAATTGTTCACCAATGAATAAAAGGAGTGTCCAGTCAAGGTTGTATACAAAAAATGACTTTATTATTATCACAACAGACAGTCTAACAACACTACAAAATACAACCCCCTCCTTATAGGAATGTAGAGGTCCAACAGTTTCAAAGCAGGAAAAGGGATGCACTCTGGATACTGACAGGGGGGAAGTCGGTATAGTTAATAACCACAACAGTCTGTTAAGGTTTCTTGCCTTTAGCACAAAGGTGGAAAAGGGTCTTCAAAATATCTCTAGGGGCATTCTGGGAAGGACCAGGGGGACAGAACCACAATGTACCTTTTGCTGTTCTTGGTGCTCGACAGGGTCGAGTCAGCTTCAGGGCACATTGCAGGCTTCTGTGACAGAGTAAGTCAGCTGCGGGTATCAGACGTCAAGACAATTCGGCACGCTAAGCTGGACGAACAGCTGCAGGCTGGCCTACACAGCGCCTAAGGGTCAGGAATTGGTGTCTCAGTGCTGATCGGCAGATTTGAAGCACTGGTCGAGACGTCTGAGATGTCTTTAAGTGAAGGTGAAGTGATAACGGTTAGCATTGCCGTTGGTTGTGGATCGAGGAACTCGACTGGCTTGAAAATGTGCTTTAATGCAGACGTTGGTAGATGCTCGTCGAGGCACTTCTGGCAGTTTCTTCAATGGGCTTGTGTATTCCTTTACGGCGGACAACCCCCAACCGTGGAGTGTGTTTCAGGCAGATGCCTTGTCCTTGGAGTGAGGTTCAGAGACTTTCTGGCACTCCCTATCTAGGAATTTGGCTGCAGAACCTAGCAGGGCACATTGTGTGCTGGCTGTGTACTGGTTCTGGAGTGGATGGAGGGTCCTCAGAGTTCTGTTTCTCCCTCTGGTCCCTGGGAGAAGTTAAGGGGAGGGATCTTGCTTCCCTCTTTGGATGTCCGGGCCTTCCTTCACTGGTGGAAGCTGTAAGGTAGACTGTACCTTCAGTCAGGGTCCAAGGATGTGTTATTGTTTTTACTTCTTGTGAAGTCTGCAGATGATCTGCCAAAAGAGGGACTCGGCCCTCTTTTAAAGCCATGTGGGCCACAGTGATTGGTGTAGGCTATGCATACCTTAATGAACCAATCCTGCGGTCCCTACCAACAATCTCCTGTATGCATGAGGTCATAACCAGACTGCTTTGCCAGAGGAAAGGAAACAGGAACAAGGTGTGCCCCAGAACTAATATGGTGGAACCGTTCTCTCAACAGTAAGAGCTCTGAGCTCACTCCCTTGTCCCACCCATCTTTCTGTCTGTTATGTTCAAAGAGTCTTTCTGGTTAACGGCCCTCCCTGTGTGGTCCTTGTTAAAGCTGCAGGACTCCCTTGAAGCTGTGGCGAGACCAGAGTCTCTGACTCCTGCAAACTACATTCTTGCACATTATGAATGGGGTGCCCCTAGCGAGGTGGCCTACTGTAAACAACAGACCCAGACATGACCGTTCACTGCCATCGATACTGAGAGGCGGGAGCTGGCTTCAGGTTTACACAGTTGCATATGATAGGGTGTTGGGTTTCCTGCCTCTGTTATCAACTGCAGCCAGGCCCAATGTGGGCCTGTTTGAAAAAACCCCTTGGTGGTATGATAATCACTGCCACCAGCTGCAGGGCCTAGCAAAAGAGTAGGGTGGATCCATGGAGCCTTTGTCAGTTAATCAGGTTGACCATGGCAGGGGGTAGGTTTGTCCTCCCCTTCCTGGAGATGACAATGCACACTCCTCGGCTGTCACATTCCAACTAAACATGACAGGGGCGAACGGTGCCTGTAGGCGTTGTCCAGCCCAGAGTACACAAGTCTATGCTTTGCCATGGTGTGAGCATTGGAAAATGTGTGTGGCTCAGCCCTACACATTTTACTGAGGTTGCTTTACCATCATTCCAATTAATTAAACATTTAAATAAAGCCCAGGCAAGTGCACGCCCACCATGCGGATGGTCGAATTCCTCACAATATGCATCGACACAAGCACTGCCTGTCCGTTATTCAACCAAGCCTGAATGTCAAGTCTCTACCTGAAGCTCAACCTGACAAAGGCCAAATTCCGTCTCATAGGAAACCCAACCAAGCATGCTTAAGTCCAAATTGTCTGACTGACATTAAGCTCAACTGATTCATGCTTAAACTCTCACTGAGTGCAAAGTCTCTCAGCTGTACCCTCATATGTGACCTCTCATTGAAAACACAGATCTCCAAGATGGCCCATGAACAATGGTGCCAGCGTATGCACTGGCTTGTGCTCCTCTGCAAAGCCAAGACTTTCATCCCTGGTCCGAGTTTCAGAACCTTTGTCTAAACTCTGGTCATCCCCCAATTGGATGGTGGGAACACCCTGCTTGCAGGTGTCCGAGATTCCAACTTATCCCTTTTAAGAAAGCTGTCCAGTATGCTGCAGCACACCTCATCACAGGACTAAGAACATTCAACCACATCACACCCATCAAGTGCTGTACTGGCTAGTGCTTCAAGGAAGCATGTTCAAGCCAGCCTCCATCACCTAAAAAGCAGTCACAACAAAAACAGAATAAAAAAGCTATACCTGGAGGAGAAACTCATAGTAGCTGGAGGCCAGCCCACCATTAGAAGCCACAACACCGCTAGGCTGTAAACAAAGACCTCAAAGGGGGAAAACACAGGAAACAGGCCTTTTGCTGCTGCGCACCATGTCTCTAGAAAAAGTTACCAATGCAGTTAAGTCTGGTCCCTGCACCCGACACTTCAGGAAGGAACTGAAAACCCTACTCTTCTAAGAAAAACGTACTGATCCCTCCACTCAACGTTAATTCTGCCTTTCTGATGCTCCACCCTCCTGTGTTTCTGTTATCCCTTCCAGCTCCTCTGCTTCCCCTGCACCTTACATGTAACTCCCTAGGTGTTTTACCTATGTACAGTACTTTGTTGCTTTCCAGCTAGGATTGTGCTTTCTAAATGGTATACATACACACACACACACACGTTGGTGGTCAGTCATTGCTTACCAGCTAGGATTACGTTTCATAAATGCGATAATATATACATACATT
Source organism: Ambystoma mexicanum (assembly GCF_040938575.1). Classification (NCBI taxonomy): domain Eukaryota; kingdom Metazoa; phylum Chordata; class Amphibia; order Caudata; family Ambystomatidae; genus Ambystoma; species Ambystoma mexicanum. The sequence goes on from NC_090936.1 coordinate 877,523,636, forward strand.
GGTGGTGAGTGAGCTATGAAAAAGCATAATACTTGTATCAGTGTCTTGCCATTGAAAGTAGATTACATATAGTTAATATTGAAAGGGAGTTCTAATTCTATTTAAGACACGGAGGTAAGCATTATCACACCCAGTTTTGTAAGTGCTCAAACCGTGACACAGTTGAGAATGTATGCAAGTTACTGTCCCATGTTCCCACATTTAAGACCAACTCTTGAGGATGTTGCGGTACTTCCCTCTTAGGTGCTGATCCTAAGCTGACCTAAGATGGTCTCGATGGGAGAATGGTTCACTGATGGCTATGGACTTCTGGAGTGTCTTCTGCTGGGACTCACCTTTCTTGGGTTGGACAGTCTGAGGATTGTTTCATTAGCCCAGTATAAGGTCAGAGCTAATTTTACTCATGCCATTTATTTTCACCCGTTCATATAGAAAGAAGAGGGGGAAACTAAGAGACCAATAAAGTGAGGCGGCGGGACCTAAAGACATTGGATGGGCCTAGAAAATGTACAAACAATACGATTTTTAGGTTTTCCTGTGAAATGTAGTTTAGGTTATAACCTGGTTTGTCGCCGAGAGTTATCAGAAAGGAAACATTATACTCACCTCCATGTTTTTAAAAGAAATGGAACACTTTTATACTATTAAGTATGGGTGATCTACATTGACCTTGTTGAAACACCACTGGATAGATTTAATGTTTAGCTCCAGTACAATATTTGTAAAGGGGTATTTCACTATTAAACAAATCACCAAACCAAACACGTTTTATTTTTTAACATTTATGCACTGAAAGAAAAGTTCACTTTTTTGGGATGTATATAAATATTCTGTAAATAGATTGCCAAACTATCTGACAAAGCAGCATAGGCCCAATTAATGAAATTCACTTATGAGTGTAAGCTTCTAGATCCCACACAAACCGGATTGAGGCCTGACCCGAGCACAGAATTTGTACTAATAATCATATGTGAAGACCTAAAGCCTATTGGAGACCAAGGCAATGCAGGGGCCCTCATCTACCAGGATTTATCGGCAGCATTTGACTTAGTCATCCATAACATTCTAAAAAGCCGCTTATTCAACCTTTAGAGGAAGCGCCTTAAACATAAAAGAAGTTTAGGATATCACAGATTCCAGGATGTACCTATGTTCCTTTCAGGATCTGGTGCAGTGGAAGGGGTACACCCGTAAGTTAGAAGGTGGATGTAGGTCAGGGATGACAAGATTGGCATTATGCTTTTACAGAAGGTCCCCAGAGAAGCTTGGTCCTTCGTCTTTCCACCCAGAGGAAGGTGCAGAGGTGCTTGAAGCATGCAAATGTGTAGCGGTCCTGATCTCCTCCCACAGTGGCAAACACAAGGGTGTGGAGGCAGACACAGGCTCTGTTACAGGGGCCAATGCTTCCTCCCTGGATGGCTGTGACATCCATATTGGACCCACAGGCATGGGTATGTTCTCAAGCACCACAGCATGAAGGTGAATTCAGGGCCCTTCCCTGCTCCCTTGCTGCACATGGGTGCTGTTCCTCTGCATGAAATGTGCTTCTGTTGGGAAGGCTGCCACATAAATAAGAGGCATTAAGTCCAGAAAGACACCAAGGACAGTACCCTTGTAATCTTTGCTTCTACAGTTACACTGCTGGAGCTCTTGCTGACTATTTCAAGCTGCAGAAGCATATCAGGACAAGATTACCATGACAGGCCCACATTCCTGTGGCAGTCTTATTTCTTTGAAGTTCTGGTATCCCTCTGCACCAGATCTCCTCTTTGGCGTCTGTAATAGGAACCCTGCCATTGCTGGAATCAAATCTGTAACAATAAGATTCCAGGGGATTCTGCTACTGGCCTCCTATGCACTCTGGAGGTCTGTGACTATGGAGGAGTCTTCTCTAGTTGTTTAGGCCAGACGTGGAGTAGGACAAGTGAATATTGTGTAGCTGGGGTATCCAGCAAGGGGTGTTACTAAGGCCATCGAGTTACTGACTGTGCTTTTTCTCCTTTGTAGTGCCTGTTTCGAGCTGCCATATTGTGTTCTTTGGGGGTGTTGAGTTAAGGGTGCCTGTCTTGTGCATGACAACCCTTCATTTTGTGAGAACCGTGGGGTGGGACCTTCCTCCAAGGGATTTTACTGCACATCTTCTTAGTTGCAGAGGGAGTTCGGCCACCTACCTGGCCAATGCATGACATATTGCTGCTGAAAGACAATAGTGCCTTCAATTGTAAAAAGAAATACAGTGCAATATTACTATTACCTTTTTCACTTACAATTTAAAATCTATCTTCTGGTTTTCTTGTGGAATTTTTCAAAACCTAATTGTGTCTCATCACCTGTCTTACATTTAACCTATAATGTTTGGATCAGCAACAATCTACCTGTGGTAAAGCAATGTGCATGTAAGTATCTTGAAATAACTGCACCACTCAGCCTGCTACCCATTTCTTTGTTCGCAATCACCTTTACTGAGAATTAGTGGCTTCCATTTTACGGCATATCTGATTTCATGTAACAATCTGATCACAATGTTAATCTTGTGTGTACTTTCTGATTACATCTCTATATGTTCAGTGCTCTGACATCCGTTAGGGCTGATTCGCATTATATACAACCTCAAAATAAAACAAATTTAAACCCCTTTTATGATCTCTGATTCAAATTGTGGACTATACAATTGGAATCACATTCTGTATTTGTTGAAAGCTTCATGGCAACATTTATTCAAAGGGACATTGCATTTAAATCTTCAAATCAAATAGTAAAGAAGTACTGACCACATCGAATGCCGTAAAAACATGACAGTAGTGGTGAGCAGACTTCAAGTCCTTGGTGATATAAGCAAATGTTGAGAGATCTTCAGGGTCTTGTGCTGCACAAGAAATGTTGCGAATTTCATGCTCTGCAATAATATTCTTAAAAATAATAAAGGGCAAGAAAAAAGACCAACATATGATTACAAATATATATATTTATATTTTTAGTTGCATTATTTGCCAAAAAATGTCTTTAACAAACTAATACAATGCAAAAACAATTATTTAAAAGATGTAAAAGTTGCTCTCAAAGCGCTCTTAACTAAAAACAAGCCTTTCCTCAGACAGACACAAACTGGTGAATTATAAAAGCATGATATTTCACCAAATTCATGTAATTTTATCAGTCCAATACTTTTTCACATACAATTAAAACATCTTTAAAAAAAACAATATTCACATATTTAAGATTCTAAAATAATAAAGTGCTTGTATAGTGGTTCTTACTTAATTTCAATGCTTTTACAAATCCAGCCACTGTAAGGACCGTTGATGTTGTTCTGCCCGCTAAACATTTATTCCACAATAGATCCCTACCCCATGGAGTACCGAGATTTTAAAATTTTCTAGAATATAATTCTCGCTACCCCAAGAGCAGAGGGCAGGGAGTTACCAAGGCATTTACCAAATGTCTCAGATCCTCAATCACTTTTTGAGGTGCACAGTATCTGCAGTTAGAAAGTTCAGGACAGCGATCTGTATCTAGTTTCTATTTGCCTAGTGCAATGCAAATTTCAGCAACATTTCAAAAATTGCCTTGAAGCCCTATGACTAGGATAACTCGTTAGGTATGGCGCTATAATTTCACGCTTTTTATGATCCGTACTCAGAGGATATAATGGTTTAAATGCATGGAATATCTCCATTGTGGCAATCTAATCGCTATGATATAATACTATTTTGATTCTGTTCGGATTCATTGTAAGATCTTCAATCGTCAAATTCAACTCCATCAAAAATATATAACAATACAGTAAAAGGAGCGGTTTTCAAGTGTTTGTGGCATTGTGTTGGTGGGTCGGTAAGGTGAGCAGCTGTTTTACAAATGCGAGTTGGTTTGTATGCATTTCCCATACAAACAACCAATTGAACTAAGGCCCTGTATTGCAATCAATCAAAACCATAGTTTAGGTGGGATTTTTCCTTTGCTTAAAACACAAGAATAAAATGAATAGAGAATTTTAAAAACAGTAATACAACCATAAATGCAATTTTACATTATATCCTTTCAAATAACTTGTAAAAATCAAGAATATCATGTTTCTTTAATATAATTCGCAACTGCAAAAACATTTTTTTAAAACGTATTTATTTAGCTTGGCAGCACAGGAACAGGTGAGTAACACACAGGGCATGTACAACCAAAGCAAAGCAGGCAGTACAGATATATAGAGCGAGTACAAAGATCAGTTTATACACATGGGGGATACATACAAGGTGGGTGCAGGGCCAAAGGGGAGGCAATTCAGGAGGTAGAGGGGGAGAGGCGAGAAGGGAGGGCTGGAGATGCAGGGTCTGAATCAGCATCAGCAGGAGACATAAATGAGCAAACCTTTAACCAGATATCTCTGGGTCTGGAGTGGGCGGGCTGTTGTACCGCCCAGGATTCTTTGATGTCCGAAGCCCTTGTGACTGCCCTGAGCCACTGTGCATGAGTAGGTGTGGTAGGCTGGAGCCAGCAGAGTAAGATAGAGCGTACTGCAAGTAGCATACAGAGGCCAGCCAGTTTCCTGGAGTCTCGGTGGAGTTCTGGGAAGTCATGAAAAAGACACCTCATTGGGGGTGGAGTGATAGGGTGTTCGAGGATAGCTGTCATAGTAGGGCATACTGCACCCCAGAATTGAGTGAGGCGGGGACAGGACCAGATCATGTGGATATAGCCAGCGTCGTCTAAGACGCACCTGGGGCACCTCGGGGAGAGATCATTTGAGATACGGTGCTGTCTCATAGGGGTGTAGTGGTACCTGTGAAGTAACTTGAATTGGATAAGTTTGAAGCGGGAGTTGAAGGAAACCCCATGGATGCGTGCGCACATATGGGCCCACCGTTTGTCGGTCATTTCCAGTCCGAGGTCGACCTCCCAAGTAGGTTTTAATTCGGAAAGTATGGGGGCCGATCTGGTCTGCACCAGAGTATAAAGTCTGGAGACTTTGCCCCTCATGGGGGAGGGTGAGGACAGTTCCGTAATTGCAGACTCATCAGGTGGTAACCCCGGGAAGCTCGGGTATTTGTGTTTAAGGATTTTCCAGAGGGTTGAGTATTGAAGCCAAACGGAAGGTCTCCGCCTCAGGGACAGTGGGAGGTCAGGCCACTCAATGAAATTGCCCTATTCAAAAATGTCCCAGAGCAGTTCATATCCAGCCTCAGCCCACCGGCGAACAATAGAGGAAGGCACTTGTGGGACCTCTGGGAGGAAGTTCCAAAGGGGTAGATTACCATGAAAGGGTTTGGGTGATGCCCAATAGTTGCCACGTTTTGGATAAGGCCAGTGACGTGCTGGTCGCCGGGTCGAGTGAGTCTAATACCATCGGCATGGGTGTAAACACCAGGGAACGGATGTCACGGTAGTTTACTGATAGCTTTTCGAGCTTGACATGCGGTGGGGGGTCTGATGTGTTAAACCAATATGCAGTATATTGGAGTTGTGCCACCAGCCAGTACTTGAGGAAATCAGGAGCCCCGGAGCCGCCAACCTCCATCAGGGCGGCTAGGGTCTTGAGTTTAAGCCGGACCGCACCCGAGTGCCAGGGTACGAGTCAACGCTTGGAAGAACCTGCTGCCCGGCCACTGTGGAATATTGGCAAATCTGTACAGGAGCTGAGGTAATACTACCATCTTCAGTATCCCTATCCTGCCCGCCAGTGAAATCGGAAGTTTGCTCCAGCCCAGTGACTTTACTGTAAGATTTGTGAGGTATTTTTGGTAATTCTCTTCAAAGACCCGTTCAGTTTGACGTGACACTACAATGCCTAGATAGGTAAAGTCAGATTGGGCCCATGTGAATCCCAGGGTGTCAGGAGGTGGGGGTGTGCTGGTAGTGAGTGGGAAAAGGGTGGATTTAGAACAATTCACTTTGAGACAGGAGATTCGAAAAAGGGGACAATATCTTCCAAGATCGGGGCCAAATTAGTATCAGGGGAACGGATGAAGGGAAGGGCGTCATCGGCATATAGGGAAACTATATCCGAGGAACCAGCAGTAAGCAGGCCTCTATGTGCATGACATTGGCGAAGCATGACCGCAAATGGCTCCATCGCCACAGCGAAGATTAGGGGGGAAAGGGACAGCCCTGTCTCGTGCCCCTAGCTATTTGAAAGAGGGGGGAGCATCGGTCTTCAGTGCGGACTCTGGCTACAGGGTTGGAGTAGAGCAACCTGACGCAGGAGAGGAAGATAGGGCCGAATAAAAAATATTCAAGAACCCGCCAAAGATACTTCCACAAGACAGAGTCGAAAGCTTTTTGCATGTCAAGTGTCGCAGCCACCGCGTGGACATTTGGGCTCATCCTGCTTGTAATGTTGAAGAGGCGCCTCAGGTTCAAGGAGGTGGAGCGTCGCAGAATAAATCCTGCTTCATCAGGGTGAATAATGTGTGGCATGTAGGGGGCAAGGCGTAGGGCGAGTAATTTGGCATAGATCTTGACGTCGCAGTTGATGAGTGAAAGTGGACGGTATGAGCCACATTGAGTGAGGGGTTTACCAGATTTTAGCAAGACTGTTATTATGGCTTCACGGAGCGAGGGGGGTAACTGACCTACCTCCACTGACTCTTCCCAAAGGGCCATCAAGCGAGGGAGTAGGAGTGATTTGAAGTGTTTGTAAAATTTGACGGGGATACCGTCTGATCCTGGGGATTTACCTGAAGAGAGCGAATCTATAACGTCCGAGAACCACTCGGGGGTGAATGGATTCTCGAGGGAGCCGATGGTCTCGGGGGGGAAAGGATCGAGAGGGGGAGATTATCTAAGTAGGCGCCAATTTCTGATGTCGTGGCATTGTCCGCTGGGGCATATAGGGATTCATAGAAGGAGAGGTATTTGGAATGAATATCTTGGGGTGAAGTGGCCAGGGTTCACCCTCGCCGTATTTCCTCGCGAGGCCTGGGCTGTCCAAAAACCTCAGTTCACTGTCCACAAGGGAGTGGAAGGTATCAAGTTCTGTACCGATTGACACAAGGATTTCAGGGGTTTGGTGTAGCGTGCATTGGGCTTCCAATGTGGACAGCGTAGCCTCGCTTTCGGCAATTTCCCTTCGAATAGTTTTAAGGATGCTGTTTTCCTTGGTCAGGGCAATACCTCTGATATAGGCTTTGAAGGACTCCCAAAGGGTGGCCTGTGAGGACACCGTGTTGGTATTGATCTCGAAGAACTCCGACTGCCGACTCCAACTCGAGCTGAAAACAGGGTCGAGGAGGGAGTGTGGTTTAATTCTCCAGTGCCTGGTTCGGCCGCGATCTGGGCCCCAAAACAGGGTGATAGTCACGGGTGAATGGTCAGGGAGAGTTCTGGGTAGGATTGTTAGGCAAGGTATATTCCTTATGAGTATATCAGACACTAGCCATCTATCAATTCGGGAATAGGAGTCGTGTACCGAGGAGTAGAAGGAGTAAGAGCGGGAGTCGGGATAGAGAAGCCTCCATGCATCCACAAGGGCCAGGTGGGGGAGAGACGAAAGTGTAGTATAAGCAGCTTTGGAAAGGTGACGGGGTCTGGAGCCTGATCTGTCAAGGTCTACATCGAATATTGTGTTAAAATCACCTCCCCAGAGGATTGGTAACAACGGGAAACTATCAAAGAGAGACGTGAGGTGTAAATAGAATTCCGGATCGTCGATGTTGGGACCGTAAATGTGTAACAGGACCACCTCCTTATTTTGCAGGATACCATGGAGTAGTACACATCTGCCCTGGGGGTCGATCAGTGTAGCTATGGGGTTAAACTTAAGACTCCTGTGAATTAGGGTCATAGCCCCACGGCTTTGGGTAGAGTAGTTAGTATAGTACCTTTGGGGGCCCCATATTTTGGCAAACTTTTCACAATACTCAGTGCAGGCATGTGTTTCTTGCAGAAACAGGACTTTAACCCCATGGCGTTCGGCCTGGAGCTGTAGTAGTCTCATTTTCTTATGGTTTCCCAGACCTCGCACATTCCAACTCATGAATGTCAAGGTGTCCTCACTTAACAGACCAGGGGTAGTCATTGGAGGTTGCGGGTAAATATAGCAGTGCCCCCATGGTCAGTGCACAGCATAGTTAGATCTGCAATACCATTGGCTCCACTCTACCTCTTCTGTGGATACCAAGCCTTTTTTAACATAAAACCCATCTCCCCCACCCCCTCCCACATCCCTCCCCCAAAAAGAGGAATGATAACCCTGTAACCAAACAACCAAATCCAAACCAATGGCATCAACGCCTGGGGGGCCTGTGAACTGGCCTGGCGGCGATGCTCCGAACCGGAAGGCAATTTAAGGATGAACATGGTTCCTAGTGATGATATCAGGCGCCATCCAGGCAGGGTCCCATCCAGGTGGGCAAGGCACGGTCGCACAGTAGGGAAACAATTTGCACAAGATTGGGATGAATAGTTTCTCAGTCGATCGGATCATGACAGTATGTGGGTTCAACAACACATATTAAGGGATATCATAGTAGTAGGTGAGCGCTGGAAAGGGGGAGCAGGTCAGGATCGCGCTTAGTAATGGGCCCTGAGGCCCACCCTGAGGTCGTGAGGCCAAACAACAGATTGTTGATGGCACATTACTGGAACCGGGGAGCGACCCATGCAGCACACAATTGGCCAAAGGGCATGTCAGTGGCGAGTGGGGACCCCCACAGAGCGGAAACTGTATTTAACAATAATATTCCAAACAATATAACAATAGTGGATAAGTGCTGCTGAGGGGAATCTAATTTGAGAGGCATTCAGCATTGAATCCGAGGGGCTCCCCCGGGGTTTCAAGGGCGATCTAGGGAACAATAGGGGCATGTCATGGGCAACTGAGATGCACAGGCAGGGAGCAGTCCCCATCAACATCCACTCGAAAGTTAGACAAAACTGTAGTAAATCAATGTCTCAGTTCGTAGACAAAAATGACAAGGAACAGAACATTAACAATGTATGTTGCAAAAGTGATTCAGCTAGCGAAGTGTTCATCAATGAACCTGGAGGCCTCCTCAGGAATCGTGAAACAGTACACCCGGTTTGAATATTCAATTCTCAATTTGGCGGGGTATAGCATGGCGTATTTGACCTGCAGATCTCGCAGCCTCCTCTTCACCGCCAGGAAGATTTCGCGCTCCCGTTGGACCGCCACCGAGAAGTCTGGATATAGGTGGATCCTGGCAGCGCCCAAATGAAGTTCTCCCATGGCTCTCGCCGCCCTAAGGAGGGCGTCACGGTCGCGGAAATTTAGGACTCTGGCTATAATAGGTCGTGGTGGTGCGCCCAGTCTGGGCTTTGCCGTGAGTGCACGATGGGCTCTCTCGATTGCAAACTGTGGAGCGAATTGTGGGGAATCCAGCAATTGTAATAGCATGCCCTTTACATAGTCCTGCATGGGATCCTGCATGCCATCCGCCGGAACACCGATAATGCGGAGGTTATTACGCCTTGAGCGAGATTCGAGGTCCTTGTTTTTTTTCTCAACCTCAGTGAATCGGCCGGAGAGTGTAAAGACCTCTGCACGGAGGGAGCTCAAGTCATCTTCGGTGGTACTCACTCGTGTCTCGATTTCAGCAACCCGACCGTCGGTCCTTTCTATATGCGGCTTGATGGAGGATATAATGCTGTTCATGTCGTCCAGCTTGCTATGGAGTGTGTTGAACCCCTCCCGGATGTATACCATCATTTTTTGGGAGTCGGGCAGTTCTGACGTTGATGAATTGGATGGTTCCTGTCCTGTTGACTCCACCACCTGTCCCACCGGGGTCTTTGTGAACATGTTGATCGAGGATTGTTTCTTTCCAGTTCCCTTGGTCATGATTCCAATGAAGGGTGGATTTAAGGCCCAGGAGGCGGCCGGACGGGAGAGAGGACAGGCCACAACGGGAGGTCAATCGAGCTGTCTGAGACGCTGTGGACGCACTGAAGGCCTCAGTGTCGAGGTAGGATACAGTGTCGTAGCAGGTTGAAGGGGCTCTGGTTGCCAACGACCATCAGATCGAGGACCGGGGGGCCACCTCGGCCAACAGGAGCGTGAGGGCACAAGTGGTCAGTGATTGAGCCCACCAGTGCAGACGGCCCCAGTAATCCTGGGTGAGGGCCAGGGACCAGGCATCAGTGTACCGTAGCTGAGATGGAAGAAGCAGAGGCCATGGGCACTGATGCAATTCAATGAATTGAGGATACACTCCCTGTGTCGAGCAATGGGGCGGCTAAGACACCCAGCACAGTAGGCGTGGGTTGCTGAAGGGCAGCCGGGGCACCCGGAGCCCAGGATTGGTAGTGCAGGCAGTGCGGGGGACCACAAGTTACAGTACACTCAGGTGGAGCAGAGGATCCAGTTGGTGAGTGGCACAGTGAAAGGGGCCAACGTACAGTACCCCCAACCTCATTTGTTAGGGTCTAGGGGTCCAGAGGATCAGCCGGTGGATGAGGTGACAGGGGACATTGGGCGCAGCGCCGCAGTGGAGGCCTCTCGCTAGTACTGCAAAAAAGATAACAGGATCGGTGGCTGGGGAGGCCACACCGGGAGCAAGCACTGGGTATGACATGCCGGCACCTAGGGGGTGCGAGGAAGGAGGTGACCCAGCGCCCAAGGAGATCCAGTCCCCCCAGCAGTGTCCACAGTTTACGTTGGGGCAGGGGCCCAGTATATCTGGCAGAGTAGATGGGCAACAGAGTCTGAGGTCCGTCGCTGTACATGCCGGCGTGAGAGGGCCCAAACGTCATTCGTATCTTCAGGGAGGGAGACGGTGCAAGCCCTGACTGGCGTCGCTGCAGGGCGGGTGGGGAAGTGACCGGGGAGCTCTGGCTGACTCACCACGGCCGCAAGGAGCAGGGACGTCCTAAGAGCAGGTCTCCAGGCGAAGGACCACCCGTCCGGATCCTCGCGGGGTGTAAGGAGGCACCACGCCACCCAGGGGGGGCCGCGAAGCGGACCGCTCTGGACTTGGGGGATGGCTTCCAGGTCTCAGTCAGGGGGGCCGAAGTCGCAGCGCTAGTCACCACGGTTCCACGAGAGGTGGGGGAAGGCAGCACAGCGCCCCTCCCCCACAGCAGGCCCTGGAGACGCGGATCTCAGGCACGCTCCCCTGGAGCTAAGAGACAGGGCGGAGCAGCGCGAGCTCCGGGCCCGATTTCAGCAGGCTGTAGCTCCGCAGCGGGGCTGATCCGAGAGGCGGCGCTCAGGCAGCACACGCCCGAGACCTCCAGCAGTTAGAATGGGTGGCCGGGTCTGGGTTTAAGCGGGCACCAAGGCAGGATTAAAGACAGGAAGGCGCCTCATAGTGTGCTCCGTTCTATCAGGCAGCCATCTTTTTCGGGCGCAACAGCGCCCCTCTGCAACTGCAAAATTAACAGAAAATAATTTGTCCGTAAGCATATAAATAACACCATTTGAAGTTTGCCTTACGTCACTCACTTTCAATCAGGTTTTAACCAATGCTCCCTCTGCTGGCCAAAGTGTTTGCAAACTAATAAATAATGCACGAAATAGAAGAGCACATTTACACTCCTCCCTTGGTTTAAACACTTCACCTGTCTATCTACAGCATCTGGCTCCAGTTCTTAACTTATTAGATTGTCCTTTTATGAATAAAAACTCTTAAGATCTGCGCTTAACATTTCTGCCAGATAACCATCTCAGACCCACAATGCACTGGTGGTCCCATCCCCTCCTATTTCCCCATAAGCACTAAGATTGGCCCATGTTTTGGATGTTTTGCTTCACTGGAATCGATTGGTGATCACATTCCTCGGCTACCTATACCCCATGTTCAAAGTTGCTTCAAACAGCTGAGCTGAATCTATGCTGTCTGCCATTGATTTTTCATGGGACTTGCCACAATGCACGATTAAAGTTGACTGCGGTTGTTAGCAACGGATCAATGTGAACATGTGACATTCACGTATTGAACGATTAAGTGAAAATTAATGCATTATGATGATTTTTTTTACATGACTTTAGTAATGACGACGAATCCAAATAGATACATTTCAAAATGACGAACGTTTAAAAACCCATTTCTCAGAATCAGACATTTTCCATGTTCTTTTATTTTTAGAACACTGACTTTTTAAACCATCTGTCATTTGTGAATTTTCTTTTTAAAAGAAGGACTCTATCATTAATTCAGGCCCATAAGTAATTAAGAAAACATTTTGAAACCACCTTATCCTAAGCCATTTTTAGAATGTATTTGCAAAATAAAACAGAGAATTACGCAATCTGGGCCAAAAAAGCAACTCCCCCCTGCTCATTTAGTTATACTGATTAGGTGGCACTTCAGCGTAACCTTTAAAGCCAAAATTGGGAGCACAGATGGGAGGGCAATTGGATGTGAAGACGGGTACAAAGCCTGTGGCTGTTGTTGTCATTTTTACCTTTCTATTGACCTCCAAACACCATGTTAATAGCTATGGCCATGCACACCCACTACCTCCCTCTACTGCCCAAATCACAACTTCCTGTGTTCTCTTTGAGCTAGCTCTGGCCACAGTAACATCAGCATATGGGCTACTGTTGGGTTGTCATTGATATTTATGTATCTTTTCCATTTATGTTTTATTGAAGTAATAATCAGATTAAAAACAAAATTTCAAGTCTGTAGATGACCTAGTAAGAGAGTGAGTAAAAGATATCAGACAAATACCAACAAACGCCATTTTATTAATAAACTAAATCATGTTAATATAAACACTACAAATCAATCCACGAGGGTGACATACAAGGGGAACAGACCTCTCAAGACACATTGGGAATTTGCATTAAATTCCAGGAATACTGGTTATGCCTTCAAAGATAACAGTCATTAACTGCCTACCAGATCAGTTCATAGTTTTTAAATGTGCCCCTACGCTGGGAAGACAACCTTTCCATTACGGCCAGATGGATGTGACCCTGAGATCATTTAAAGCCCATGTAGCACATCTTCTTAGAAGTCTAAACTTTCTTGCATGCACAAAACGTGCAACATTGAACCATCCTCTTTCTTGCACAACCAGCATATGTTATCAGGGCGTATAAGTCCCTGAACCATCCAGCAAGTCTCAAGTCTGCACCCTTCAGGACAGTCTCGCTTGTACTTGGGCTTCGAATATTCAAATTCAACTGGGGTGTTTTTGGCATAAATCCTTTGAATGCCCAAATCCCAGCGATCTTCCTGGTTTCCAATTGATCTTATTCCCACTTATTTTCACAGCTGAGTTTCTCTAGATTGAGATGTCCACCATTTGCAGATAATTGGAGCTAAAGAGCAAACAACCTAATTGCCAGGATTTTCGGAGTGAGTGTATAATCGGTAGAGTCGTATACAATAAGATGTGTGCTACCAATTAAAGCAAGCCAGTCCCAGTCAGCACTCTTGGAAAGACAGTGGAATCAAGAGTCCCTGCGCTATTAGCAGGGGTAATCTTCATTCTATGTCAAGACGGAGGCGAGCATTACGCTTGTTCAAAGCTTGCCATTACTGTTGCTGCTACTGACTGCACAGGCTTAAAATAGAATGTTCTAAACGTAGTGTCGCTGGCCCAGTCGGACCCTTATAGGATATCTTGCAATTTCGCTCCCTGCGCTAACGCCTTGTCCCCATGGGCCTCATCTCTGCTGTTCAATGCTCGTATTCCCTTATGCAGGCTGCTACGCACCACTTGGGATGTTCATGTAGGTAGAGATACACTATTGTTGAGGAGCCAGTCTTTCTTCTCCTGACGAAAGTGAAGGTAACTCCTTCTGGTCCATACACTTTTCTGTTCACATCCAGAGCTCTAACGTCTGCTACTTTCCTACAGGAGACTAGGCAGAAGAGCATTGCTAGCTTGTCTGACAGTTGTATCAATGAGAGATATCTGTTCCCCGGCCAATCAGGCAGCAATTTTAGCACTACTGATACGTCCCATCGGGTGTCGTACCTTGTTTCTGGCGGTCTCCTAAATCGTATTCCTCTAAGAAGTCGAATGACTGCTGTGTTCTCCCCTACTTGCATGCCTTTGATTGGCAAGTATCCCGCTGATATGGCAGACCGCCACACTCCTATCCTTCTGTAAGCATTTCTGTTTTGCAGTAACTCTGCAAGGAAATTCAATATTTCCACTAGAGTGGCCGAAACAGGATCAAAACTTCTCCTTTTGCACCACTGCGACAATCTGCTCCAAGCTGCGTCTTAGCTCCGTCTCGTGGAAGGTGCCCACGATTCGGAGATGAGCTGCGCAGCCTGAGTCGAAATGACTGGGAGATTCCATCGTCTCCAGCTATCATGCACGACATCATAGGGAGAGTCCCTCTCACTCTCAGAGGATATGACCCAGCTGGGTCCTTGAGAAGGTTGTCTCCTGGTGGCAGTACTCTCGGATAATCTATCACTAGCTCCATCATTGTCGGGAGCCACACTTGTGACCCTCTCTGCAAACTTACGCTAGTACTCTGTTCATCATTATGAATGGTGGGAACGTGTAGTGTGTGTCCCCACTCCAGTCTTGGAGGAACCTACCCCTGCCGGATCTAACCTCCAGCTGAAATACCTGCTCTTCTGAGCGTTCAGTCTGGATGAAAATAGATCTGCCGGTGCTGGTCTCCATAGGTCCTCTATCTGTCGGAAGACACTCCTGACCAGCATCCAGTCGCTGGAGTTTGAAAGGTGTCTGGAATCCCAGATCGCTACTATATTAAGCGAACCTGGGAGGTATTCCACTACCACTGAGGTCCCTGATTCACGGCAGGAGTGCCAGAAATCCTTGGCTAGCTCTGCTAGTAATTTGAACTTCGTCCCTCCTAAGTGATTGATGTATCTAACTGCTGATATGTATTCCATCTTCAGCAGGATACACAAGTTCACTCTGCCTTTCGTGAAGGCTTTGATTGCGAATGACCCAGCTAGTTGCTCCAGGCAGTTGATGTGCATCTTGAGCTCTTCTACGCTCCATTTTCCCCCCATTTCTAGCTCCCTGCAGCGAGCTCCCCAGCCTGCTCTGCTGGCACCCGACTCCATCACTAGATTGGGTCTTTGTCCGAATATAGCCTTGCCATTCCAGGTGCCCATATTCTGTAGCCACCATTGCAGTTCTGTCCTTAATTCTGCATCGAGGGTTACTGCTTGGTGGTACTTCAGCCCTTGCTGAAGGCGTTTTATCTCCAGACGTTGCAGGGCTCGATAGTGTGGAGGCCCTGGAAATATTGCCTGGATCGACGCTGCTAGTAGACCTACTACTTTTGCTATCGTCCTTAGTGATACTACACTTTGTCTAGACAGCTCCTTATCTTTCTTTTTATATCTCTTATCTTCCTGGTTGGTAACTCTAGGGTAGCTGATCTGGTGTCTATGACGAACCCCAGGAAGTCTATTCTTCTCGTTGGTACTACGTCTGACTTTTCCTGATTTACTAGGAAATCTAGTGACGCTAGGAGCTCTTTCACCCAGCCTGTCTGGTATTGGAGCGTCTCTCTGCTGTGCGCCATCAGCAGGATATCATCCATATATATATAATTATCCTTAAACCCTTCTCTCTGATCGCTGCTGCTATCAGCTTCGTGAGCTTTGTAAAGGCCCATGGTGCTGAGGCTAGTCCAAATGGCATTGTCGTAAATTGCCAAAATTGTCTGTCCTAGTCGAACGCTAGGAATGTTTGGTATTCTTCCTGGACTGGTACTGTGAGGTAGGCGTCTTTCAGATCAATCCTCTTGAGCCAGTCGTCCTGCCTGAGGATAGCCCTGAGCTGGTGTATCCCTTCCATTTTGAAATGGTGGTAAGTCACCCAGCTGGTCAGTTCCTTCAGATTTATTACGGGCCTTACTTTGTCTTTCTTGTGCACCAGGAACATGTTGCTTATAAACGTTGGCGTTACGCTGCAGGGCTCTATTGCCCTCTTCTGTGCTAGGCTTCGCAATTCTGTGTGTAGGGTCTCCTTCTGTACCTGTGCTGTGTGCATTGGCCTTTAGGGTTTGCATGGGTGTCTGCATAAACTCTAGCTGCAGTCCTTTGACTGTCTGCAGTACCCAGGAGTCGCTGGAAAATGCACCAATTCTCCCAGAAATGAAGTGTTCTTCCCCATACTGGCTGATGTGGTGTATGTCTCACCTGTTGGGCGGCTTTGTCCTCTTCCTCGTCTTCCTCTACGGAGGTGTAGGTACCTAGTAACCTCCCCATTTCCTTCCCGAACGTCTCCCCAAACAGGAGTCCTTGTGCCACTTCGCCTGCCTCGTATGAGGCTAGGTCTCCTAACTTGGGATCTATTTTGAGGAGAAGGCCTTTTCTGCGCTCTGATGACATGGCACAGTTTGCATTGCCTAGTAGGCATACTGCTCTTTGTGCCCAGTTGGCAAGGATGTCTGGGTCCAACTCTTCCCCGGTATCTCAGGCTCGTTCTGCCAGGTCCATGATTTTAGCCAAGGGTCCTGCTATGCTGGGGACCTTCTGCTGGCAGCTCTTCCAGGACCTATCTATCCCTTTCCTAGGGTCTCAAGAGGTTTTCGACACAAACGCCAGCATCTTTTAGTCATGTTCTGGTGCCTTGGCTACCTGCCTGCCAGTTCTGGTTTTGGGAATTCCGCTCGCATTCGTTGTCTTGCTTCCCTTTCGAGGGCTTTGCTGAGTCTGCGAGTCATTTATTTCATGACTCGCAGTGATGGTAGCCAGCCTGAGGACTTAGAGTTACGGATATCTTCTTGTTGGAACATATCTGCGATCTCATTGTCGTCCTCTGTATTGTTAAGTTTCCTTAACTTCTTCTTAGGCGGACGCTGGGATTCTTCTTCGTCACCTCTATCGTCCTCTTCTTGAGAGGATCATGGAGTCTCTGTGGGCTCTTCCTCTGAGTCCTGCCCCTCATTTCCCATAATTTTGTCCCCTGGGCAGGGGGTCATGAGGCTGGGCACTCCCGACCTGCTCTTGAAGGCGTCTCTCAATTTCATGAATAAGTCGGAAGCCTCATTTCCTTTCTCTTCTGGGTATTATTACACCACTGTGGGCCCTCTGGCGTGGCCCATGTGGAAGCGCTTTCGTTACTGGTGCTCTTGTTCTCTTGGCTTAAAAATTATTCAGTGATTTCCAGTCTCTCTTGCAGGGGTCTCACCCCCTCTGCCACAGCTTCAGCCATTGAGTTTCCCAGTACTTCTCTAAAGCTATAGGCTAGGTCTTCAGCCTGCTCCTCCTTGCTCCATTCGAATTCTGCCATTATATATATGCTGTCTTGTGCCTTTATCTACCTGCAATTGGGTGTAGTGGCACGTCCACTTCCTCACTGAGCTTTGCAGTGTGGCTGCACCTCTTCTTGTCCTGCTGTGCAGGCTTCAATGTTTTCTCTTGGAGCTCTGCCTTTCAACTTGCTGTTTATAGAAGGAAAGGGGTTGGCCATAGGCCCAAGCTGTTTTCAGGCTTCTTATCAGTTTATCCAACCTCTCCCTCCCTAGCCGGGAAATTGTGGGTGCTTCTCCGTGCGATGATTGTGTGCTTTACACTTTCGTTTAGTATTTGGCTGTTTTAACGTTTCACTGTGTGCAGATTCAGTAAATGAGAGCTACTCGTTCTCTGTGTGCTCTCTCTGCTTAGCCGGTAGACGTCTGTGACTCGCATTGCTTCTATGATTGCCTAGGAGGAGGAAGCTCCTCCTTTCCAACAGTGGGGGCTTATCCTCCCTGAGTTGGTGCCCGCGCTCTCCGAGAGCGCATGCTTCGATCGGGATGGGGGCCGCTGCTCCGACTTGCTCCACCCTCCCGAGTGTGGGGGGCTCTGAAACTTCAATGCGAGCAGGCCGGCGGAACCCTCAATATGTAGAGAGTGCGGCACAGGGTTGCCGGCTCCTCTGCTAAACGTCCTACTTGAAAAGTATGCTATTTCCTACTCAATAATGGAAACATGCATGCTTTATTCTCATATACAATATCGCGCACGCTCGTTGTAGAAAACACCCGTTCATAAAATACTATAAGCACACAGTTCTACAAATACTGCTTCGAGGCAGCAAGCAGAAAGTGTGACCTATCTGCATGGAGAGCAGGAAAGAAGAGGGAGAGGACAGGAAGGAATATGGTCATGTGCTCAGGGCACATAGGACTGACTACAAATTAACTGAATCTAAGGGAAATGTAGTTTTTTGGACTGAAAGGAAAAGAAAATGTGTTTTTCCCATGTGGGAAGTTACAAAGTTTGTGTTTTGTTGAAACTGCTGGAGACAGGTATAAATGTAAGATGAAGCATAATGCTCGCCTCTGTCTTGACATAGAATCCAACACTTTTGTTCTCCAAACCATGTCTTCACTTTATGGCTTGGCAAAGGTCCTAGTGACCACAGTAAACCCTGAGTAGCAAGAGTATGCCTATTTTGATCACCTAACACCACATATGCACCTACAAAAATAGCTGCTACATTACACCATCCAACCAGTGAGGTGCTGTTAGGGTACAAAAGAGGCGGAATTGCTTAGAAAGTTTTAGGTTTTGCATTACAAAATGACATTTGTATGAGAAGACTTTCTTAAAAAAGATATTACAATAAAGGGCCAGAAGATGGCAGACTGTGCGCATGGTATGTAGACAGTTTGACTGCAAGGACTGTAAAATATGCTTTCAATTCAATTAGCGAAACAATTTACAGAAAGTGTTGAGCGGATCTGCAGAGCAGAGCTCCCACACTTTCTGTACTGTAGAAACGGGTCTTTGAAGTCTGCATTCGGGCCATCTGTGCTCCGCGCATGGTAACCCTGGAGCACTTCATCTGCACACATTTTACGTGTTTTTTCTTGCCTGCTGCACGACTTCTCTCCTCCACTCCTACCATTGTGACGTCCCGAGTTACGGATAGCGCGCATGCGCGAGCCTCGTTGTGGCCCGCGCATGCGCGGTTGCAATAAAGTGCGCCCGTGCGGCAGTTCCCGCCGGGACGCGGACGAGATAGCATCGCGTCCCGTGTCCTTCCTGTGTGCCTGTGTGGATGCCTGCATGTGTGGGGTCCCGGGGGCCACATAACAACTGGCGACGAGGCGGGACCACCGCCGCAACGTGGGCCCAACACGTGGGTGCAGAGAAACAATAAATCTGCGTTGCCACGCGGTGACGCGGAGCGGACCCAGCGGCAACACTCCACGTGGAGTAGCAGTAGCGGCCTGAGAAGGTGCTCGTGCGCTGCCATTCCAAGAAGACGCGACAAACTTTTGGAACCCTGACCGCCCCCAACAATCTGGGGACGATCACAACAACACAGAGAGCGCAAAACGTCTGGGCAGAGACCAAGGAGTGAAAACGACCTAGTATACCGGAGTCTGAGGTACGTGGTAACCCCACCCCAGTCAGGTTTGCGGCCTCCAAATCACCGAGAGGTGCCTGTGCGACCTGTGAGGATGGCGGGAAGTGAGGGCGAAACAGAAGCTGCGACAAGAGTGATAAGGACTCAACAAGGGTCGCTACTGCCCATGCAGGAATTTGATACTTCTGGCCCCCCATCCAAGCTAGGCCCCAGTTGGCTACTATGGGTGAAGAAACTAGAAATGTACTTCACAGCCACAGGAACCACCGATGACGACTCAAGAGCGACGCTCCTATATTCGGCTGGGCTAGAGGTGATGCGTATATACGAATCATTCAACTTACAGATAGTCACATACGCCACAGTAAAGACTGCACTGGAAAACCACTTCATACCCCAGTCAAATGTAGACTATGAAAGATTCCTCTTTTCCAAGGAGAAACAGTGGGAGGAGGAGTCACTTGACCAATTCTGTGCCAGGCTGACATTAATGGCTAGCACGTGTCGCTGGGACAACGAAGAGTCGATGATACGACACCAGGTGATCCAGGGATGCAGCTCAGGCAAACTGAGAAGGCAAATACTGAGGGAGCCAGGATGGTCACTGCAACAAATACAAGACAGTGGCCGGACATATGAGCTGGCAGAATCCAGAGGTGCGAACATGGACGCAGCGGTCCACCCCAGCACACGGGATGTGGCGTATGCCATAAACAAACGGTCCAGGCCGAGAGACAAATGGACCCCAAAGTCTTCCGAGAATAACACCCCTGCCACCTCTGGACACTCCTGCAACGACTGTGGATATGACCTGCCACACACGGAGGAGTGCCCAGCCAAGGGTAGGCCCTGCGGACGGTGCAATGAACCAGGACACTATGCTCGCATGTGCCGCGCCCCTGCTCCGGTGCCGAGAGGACCCGCGAGGGCACGGGGTAGCGGGTTCAGAAGACAGCGAAGCATCGCAGCGCTTGAACTGGAAATCCAAAAGCTACAGCTCGCGGAGGAAGAAGAAGAAGAGGAAGATGAAGTCTTTTTCATCTCTAACATCGCATCGGGGAGCAAACGGAAAAGACAGCCTAAGTGCGAAGTGAACATATTGGGGGTGCCAACACAAATCCTCATCGACACAGGTGCATCGGTGTGCGTTCTAGCGGAGGAGCACTACCTGAGACTCCCGGGCCCTCCAACACTAGACAAATCCATGGCGAAAATTTTCACGTTTGGGGGAGATACTCCGTTGCCTCTCAAAGGTGTATTCATGGCACCCGTGTCCAAGGGGGGGGGAAGTATCAATTAAGGCCAGATTCTTCGTCACAGAGGTCAGCCCACACTCCCTACTCAGTTGTGCCGCATCCGAGGCACTAAATCTCGTCCACTTCGCTTACGAAGTATATCAGATAGACATTGAGACACTACTAAACAAATTCTCAGGCATCTTCGAGGGGATTGGGAAATTGAGAGCGCCCCCGGTGCGACTCCACATAGACGACTCAATCAGGCCCACGGCCCTGAAACACAGGCGGATACCTTTCCACCTCAGGGAAAAGGAGGAAGAACTCCGATCCCTTGTCAGCATGGACATCATCGAGAGAGTAGAGGGGCCGACGCCATGGGTCTCCCCGATCGTGGTGACACCCAAACCAAAACAACCCGGGGCGGTTAGAATATGCGTGGATATGCGGCTGCCCAAAAGGTCTTTTCCAAATTAGACCTAAGAGCAGGGTATCATCAGCTGTAACTCCACCCTGACTCGAGGTATATAACCACATTCACGACGCACGATGGCCTCTACCAATTCAAACGCCTAAGCTTCGGGGTCTCGTCAGCCGCCGAAGTATTCCAAAACACCATCCGGGGAGCCCTAGCAGGCCTCAAAGGCGTGTTGAATATGAGTGACGACATCCTGGTGTTCGCAGCCTCGGAATCGGAACACTTGAAGAGGCTGGAAAGCACCCTCCAAAGGCTGAAAAATCTAGGCCTCACGTTACATCGACAAAAATGCGAGTTCTTCAAGGACCGCATAGGCTTCTTTGGCTTTATCTTTCATGCAGCAGGCGTGTCCCCTGACCCGGCCAAAATCATGGACATCAAGAACGCTGCCGCCCCACAATCCCCCACCGAGGTGAGAAGCTTCCTGGGGATGGTAACATACTGTGGGCGGTTCATCAAAGGGCTAGCGTCAACGGCAGAGCCGCTCAGGGCGCTGACGAGGAGCGACACCGCATGGAAGTGGGGCGCCAGGGAGCAAGAGGCATTCCAGACCCTGAAGACCGCCCCGTCCGATGGCGACACCATGGCATATTTCAACCCCGGAGTGGAGTCCGAAGTGGTGGTAGATGCGAGCCTGGTAGGGGTTGGGGCTGTACTGCTGCAACCAGACGAACGTGGGGATATGCGCCCTATCGCATATGCAAGTAAAGCTCTCTCCACTACCGAAATGAAATACTCACAGATTGAAAGGGAAGCACTAGCCATCCTGTGGGGCTGCCGCCACTTCCGCCTATACATCCTGGGCAAACCTGTTGTAGTGGTGACGGACCACAAGCCTTTGTTACCAATACTAGCCGGCGTGTCATCAAAACCACCACCCAGGATTGAGGTGGGATGATTTGGAGTAGGAAATGTATTATTACGTACAGGCCTTTACCCACCAGCGCCCACTCCGACTAACCCCAGCCATGCAGACACACCTCGGACTACCGTGTAGCCAAAGTGCTGCACACAAGGGTGTTGCTAGGTCTGGAAAAGACCCGGGGCTACACTGATGTCGGAACTGTCGAGACTGGGGTCTGGATAGCCTTTCGGTTGTAGCTCCTGAGATTCCATCCGGGGCTACAACCAAAAGACTAGGGGCTATAGCCCCCTTAGCCCCCCCCCCCCCCAGCAACGCCTCTGGCTGCACAGTTGCACAGACTGCCTGCAGGCGTCAGCACTTCAGAAGTACTGACATCTGCAGACTGCTAGTGTAATTGTGGCTTCGGCTTCAGGGCTGCTAGAGGACTCTGAACTCCGAAACAGGAGGAGGACTGCAGGGCCCATCCTCTCCTTTTGTTTCCAAGTGAAGAGTCATCATGCAGAATGAAGCCTTTTAAACGAGTCTTCATGATGTCCGACGACTCCTTACTCAGAAACAAAAGGAGCAGGGGCGTAGCCAGCCTCAAAATTTGAGGGGGAGGAGGGGTGACAGGATTTTTCAGAAAATGGGGAAGGGCACACATAATCATCAATAGCGCCTGCAAGGGAACCACCGGTTGTATCTTTGATTAAAAATGCATAGGTGACAAATTACTCTTGGCAATTGAGAACATTTTCTGCATGTGGGTGAGGACATTTATGTAAGGTGAAGAATGCCTTTTACTTTGCAATTTGAAATTTGTCACCCTGGAACAATTACATCTGTACTACTTTTGAGTCAGTGAAAGTAGGTCTCACCGTGTGATGCTACTTTAGGCCATTTATTGTGAACATTTCAGTGCCATGCAGAGTTTTAATAAGAAAAACACACTTCAATGTAGAACAACCTTTCCCGTATGGTTTATAGGGTTTTGCACAACAAGGTCACGTACTGTACAGCATATATAAATAAGGTAGGGGATTCATGGGGGGATTCATGAAGAATCAGTGTGGGTGGTGTTAGTTCAACATTATATAAACTTCCCTCTACACTCTGCCCTTCCACACAACTCTTCCACATCTGCAACATCAATTTTGACTGCACGGTCCTCGTCTAAATACAACATTGCAAGGGATGCTAAGCGGCGGTTTAACATTGAACATTGAACATTTTAGGCGATTCTTTATAAATGTCAAAGCCGAGAACGAGCGTTCGCAAGATGCAGAGGTCACTGGCAAAGTTAATACTAAGCTCATACACTTTTCCATGGTGGCAAAATCCCCACATTTAAGAACTTCTTAATGGCAATGCTAAAACTTTAGCTGATATTCTTGAATATGCTTTAAAACAGTAAGTAATCTCAGACATTAGTCGAGTAGCATGAATGTCAAGCGAGGGGTACACTGAATATAACTGCAAAATGGCTTCATGGAACGTGAGCACGCCAGAGGCAGCGCCAGCACCTGCTGCCCAAGTCAGCACACCAGAGGCAGCGCCTGCACCCGCTGCCCAAGTCAGCACACCAGAGGCAGCGCCAGCACCCGCTGCCCAAGTCAGCACACCAGAGGCAGCGCCAGCACCCGCTGCCCAAGTCAGCACCCCAGAGGCAGCGCCAGCACCCGCTGCCGACATGAGCACATCGGAAGCAGCGTTGCACCTGCTGCCGCCTCGCACGGGCCAAGAAACAGGTATGGATTGGCACTTCCTGCCCATATTTCGGGAGGGTTTCAGGCCTCCCAACCCCATGCCTACCCCTGAAAAGGAGAGACTGGGCCCTACAGCCCTCCTCCTATTTTGTAGTACAGAGTCATCATGCAGCAGGCAGCTCTTTCATATAAGGAGTCTGGTTTTTAATCACTCAGCGCCTTAAATGAAAGGGCTGCCTGCTGCGTGTGAGAGTTGGGGCATACTGGTGTCACACCTTTGGTGCTCCCAGCCCTACCAAAGGCAATAATACCAGTGTTCCCCAGCTTCCCTGCTTTCACCAGTCCCACCTCCCACCAATTGGTGAGGGGGGGGGGGGCTCTCATTAGGGGGTGTGACCTAAGTACCCACATACTTAGGCCACGCCCCCTAATGATACCCCCCCTTGATTTAGCATCCCACTTAATCCATTGTGGCATTTAGCACAAGCTCAGAATCGAGGCCCTTCATGTATAAGCAATGTGTGTGTCCTTGAAGTCCTGTTAAAACTAAGCTTTATAAAGGCCAACATTTTTCGCTCTTTTACACGTATTTCCCAGGCCCTGCCATAATATTCCCAGGTATTCACACCATTTGCTAGCTGTTGCCATTTTATGTCTAAGTGGTCCTGTTAAGGCAGTGCTCATTGTAGGCCCATTCCTACAAATAATCCAAAGCTCTTGTCTTGTATACTGGTACAGTGTTAACGTGCCAGTAATTCCTTTTACTGGCACGTTACTGCACCAGCATACTCTGCGTTCGGTGTTGGGGTGGCTGGAATTATCCCCATCTCGGAGCTGGAGCACCCCATCATCAAAAACTGCCAGCATTACCGGTGCAGGTAATATAGGCAACTCCCCCCACGGAGTGCTGTTGCACTCCATGGAATGGGGAGTAACTGCCCTTACTGGCACTTGGAATCTGCTGGTAATTTCGGCAGTCCAAATGTCTGTAATGATAATTCTGTTCGCCGGCGGGATACCACCAAACCTGTAATGAGGCCCCTTCCAGCAACCTAGTCAGTGAGGGCTCCTACAACCTCCCTTCCTTTAATGACCACTTATGCTCTCTTTGTTTCTCTTTCAGCAGATGAGTGTTTTTTAATTACTAATTACCTCGATTATATCATTGCATTGTATTGCTATTGGGAATACATTTGTTTATTATAGTATTGTGTAGCAAGAAATAGATATTTTGTGCTGTCATGCCCACGTGTGTTTTTATCTTCTAAATATACACGACTGTCCCTCCATTTGCTTTCTGGTTTGGTTAATTTGCACTAAGTTGCACTAGAACTCTTAACGCGCCTTTCTTTACTTTCACACAGATATCTGGCAAGAAGATTTTTCTCTCTGACTCCCCATGCTTTCCTGAATGACCACATAAGCTGTCACTGAGGCGTGGAGGCTTTGCAGTGCTGGAGTTTCCCATGCGCCTGCACCCATTCCAGTTCTCGAGGACTGCAGGGGAGCCAGCAACAAACAGCACACATGCGTCTGTTTACCCCATGGGCCCAATCACTTAGACCAGTGCCTCTCACACCCCCTCCCCCATCCCCCACCCTCTACTCTAGGTTCGTTCGATTTTATCTGTTGGGAGAACAGTCAGAGAACCTTGTGTTTAGAAGTGGGAACGATCCCAATGGACTGGTCTGACAACAATATGGTAAAACCAGGCCAGGAATGACCAAATGGGGGTTGGAGCAGAGGAACGTGACAATGCAGCAATTTATCATTGAAGGATTAAGTCTTCAGAGAATCGAAGAGGTAACAAACTGAGCAGAAATTTGAGTCCAGCGAAAATGGTGAACTTCTTCCTGGGATCCTGTGGGATGCTGATAAGGCAACGTTTCAAGGGGTTTCAATAACGAAAGCAGCCAGGAAGAAGAGAGAGCGACACCCGAAAAGTTATGACTCAAGCCTGACCTGTTTGCCTTTGAACAGGGTGTCTACAGATGGAGCTCAATGAGGAGGAAATCAAAGCTTAAACTGCTCAGAGAGGAATTAAAAGCCTTGCAGGTTGATATTATCTGTAACAAACCTAAGATTGCTCCAGCAAGAGTCTACAAAAGGGAGGGCAAAGCAGAGACAATGCTTGGTAGGAGGTTATGAGCACACAGGAGAGAGCCCTGGGCAGAGGGAGTGCTTCACCATTCTGGTCAAGAAGCAAAACAACCTCAGAAATTCTCACAACTCTGCAGATTATTATGAAAGTCTATATGCTGCAGAGGAAGAAGCATTGATGGAGCAGAGCAAATGAGACGATACTTGGATTTCCTAGCTCTATCTCAATTCTCGAGAAAATCATTGCTAAAACTGGAGGACCTGATAACAGGCAGGGAGGTGATTGTGACAATTAAGTGCATAAAGCCAGCAAAGGCCGCAAGCCCAGGCAGCTTCACAGTCCAATTTTACTATGAGACATTTGCTCGTAGGTTCGCATATGAATATAATTATATTTTTAGAGTTTTGAGATTCTCCATTTGTTTCTAAAGGCTACCATCTTACTGATCCAGAAAATAGGGACATATTTTAAATTGTGCCACTTACAGGCAATTTTTTTTTTTTAATAACTTTATTTGAAATTAAACAGAAATCAACAACATCAATATATAAACATTGGCATTCATCAGAAAAGCACGACAGTATTGTCAGTGACATAGGCAACCCAGGAAAAGGCAGCAAAGCTACAATCGCAAAGCAGGTAATAGCTAGTAGTACTGGTTACATCTCAAGTCTTTGAGACAGTAGGGGGGGGGTTGAGTGGGAGATCAAGGAGGGGGGGGGAGGGAAAAGGGGGAGGAGGGAGATAAGGAAGGGATGCATTTCAGTGAGCATCGAGCCATTTCCCCCATATCTTTTCAAATTTTCGGGGGCAGCCCTCGCATTGTAGATTCGGTGTTCCAGAGATGCGCATCTGCTTAGTTCATTGCTCCAGCGGTTCATGTTTGGTGGGTCTGCTGAGCCCCAGTTTGCGGCAATGAGTCTTTTCCCTGCACCCAGCGCCACCGCCAGGAACATTTTTTCGTACTTAGTCAGGTCCACCTCCCCCCAAACACCCAGCAGAGTCATTTTGGGGACTTTAGGAATTGGTGTTCCTAGTATAGTGGAGATCCTATTTGTGCACTCCCCCCAGAAGATCTGTAATATTGGACAGTCCCAGATCATGTGATAGAAGGTGGCTGCCACTCGTTTGCATCAAATTCATGTCTCATCTTCAGTCCCACCCCATCTGGCCAGGGCAGTTCGAGAGTAGTATGAGCGACGGAATATCCTGAGGTGTATCAGTCTGAGTTTGGCCTCGATCCCAATCTCTTGGGGGGACATTAGTGCATCCACCCAGTCTTCTGGTTCCAGAGCTCCTAGATCTCTCTCCCACCTTTCCTATCAAGTTGTTTAGCCCCAAAGGAGTTGAGGGCCTGGTATAGGCTGGAGGTGGCCTTGGAAGGGATTCGTTGCGGGAAAACGTTGGTCTCAATGGGAGAGCAGGAGGGTATGGTTGTTATGTCTGGGAACTGGGTGTGTATGGCGTGGGCTAGCTGTGCATGCCGAAACCGGTCCATAGGCGCCAAGCCAAATTTGTCTTGGAGGGTATCGAAGCTTAGGAGGCAACCTTCTTGGATCACGTGTGCTGGTGTGGTTATTCCTCTTGTTACCCAGTTTTCAAAAGAGCCCATTTTCATTATTTCTGGGAGATGTGGGTTGTGCCATATAGGTTGAGTCAGTGTTGGCTTTGCTTTCCAACCGACCAGTTTGTGTGCCTCTCTCCAGGCGTGACGGATATGGCGTGACATTCTTGGTATTGTCGGGAATTAGTTGTTGTTGACGTGTAAGACCTGTAGTGGCGACGCTGGGAGCATGGTCTCTGTTTCAATGCGGATGTGTGGTAGTGTAGGGTCGGCATGTAGCCAATCATTAACCACCCCTATCTGTGTGGCTAGGTAGTATGTGCGTATGCATGGTAGACCAATGCCACCCCCCCACACTGACCTTTGAAGCGTGGTGAGGGGAATTCTGGGTTGTTTCCCTCCCCATAGCAGCGTACGGAGGTTCCTATCAATGTGTAAAGGTTTCATGGGGGATGGGAAGCTGGGCGTTCTGGAGAATGTACAGAAGTCTAGGGAGTGTCATTATTTTAAACAGAGCTGCCATGCCCATTAGTGATAGGGGGAGTGATTCCCAGTGAGATACATCTCTGCTGAACCTATCTAGTACAGGTTGTAGGTCGAGTTGGAGGAACCCATCTAGGGTCGGACCAATGCGTATGCCCAGGTATTTCAACTCCCTGATACAGACATGATATGGGCAAGTCTCAGGAATCGCATCTTCGCCACCCTGAATCGGGAAGTAAATAGTTTTGGCCTCATTCACCTTTAGGCCAGCGAAGATTTGGTATTCCTTCAGGATGAGGGATACAGTCGGGCATGAGGTAATCGTGTTGCTGAGATATATAAGGAGGTAATCTGCATATAGCGAAAGCCGATCCTCCCCTCCCCCTGGCCAGGCGAATCCGGAACAGTTTTTGTTTGTTCTAAGTTCGATTGCTAGTTGCTCAATGGCAAGCAGGAAGAGCAATGGAGAGAGGAGGCACCCCTGTCTGGTTTCTCGGCCCAGAGGGAATAGTCTAGAGGACTTGCCGTTCACCCTCAATGTGGCCTCTGGGGATGCGTACAGAAGTCTAACCCAAGAGATGAAGCTATGTCCAAAGTTCATTCGAGCCATGATTGCCCATAGGGCATCCCACTCCACAGAGTCATATGCCTTCTCAAAGTCCACTGCCAGGAGGGCTAGTGGCGACAGTATTTCTGAAGCTCTGCTTAGGGCAAGTTGGATTCTGCGTAAGTTCATACGGGTGGATGGGCATGAATCCACATTGATCTGGGTGGACGAGTGTCTCTATCACCTTGAGCAGTCTATTAGCCAGTGCCCTGGCGCGGACCTTGGCTTATCTGTTGATCAGCGAGATAATGCGGTAGGAAGCACATTCTTCCGGAGGCTTTCCGGGTTTGTGTATGACTACTATGCTTACTCTGCTGAGGTCCAGAGGGAGTAAGCCTTGTTCTTTGCTACGTGCTGCCGAGACAATTCCAGGTCTGTCGGGAACCCGTTGGGGCCCGGAGTTTTCCCCGGTTGGAGTTGTGCGAGCGCCTCTTGGATTTCGGTCTCGGTGATTTCGGCTTCCAGGAGATCAGTTTGTTGTGTTGACAGTTTTGGGATCTCAATCCGATCGAGGAAGCCAGAGGGCTCCAGAGTGGGGTACTCAGTTGGTGGGGTGTAGAGTTTCTCGTAGTAGGCAGCAAATGCTTCCACTATGTCAGCGTCCTCTGTCAGCAGCTCCACTTCCGGAGATCTGACAGCTCGCACATGTTCTTTGCTTTGTTCACGTTTCTCCAACCAGGCCAAGGTTTTATTTGCCTTATCTCCTCTCTCGTAAATTTGGCTCCGGACTAGCGAGTGGGCCACCTGTGCGTTATCCAGAGCTATGTTGCTGAGGGCTACTTGCGCTGTGACCAGGGCTTCCTTTGCACTTTGGGTACCGTGCGCGAGGAGTTGTTGTTCACATTCCAATACTTGCGCTTCGGCCTCCCTGATCTTTTGAGTGTCTCAAAAGATCGGGCATTCTACTGAGCCTTCGTTTATTTCAAAATATTCCGTGGTCTTTTTCTCGAGTTCTTCAGCAATTTCGGGAAGTCGCAGGTGGTATGTATTGAGACACCAGGTGATATCTGGGCGCTGGCAAGCATTTTTCATAGTTATGAGGAGCGGAGAGTGGTCCGAAATGCCTCTTGCCAGAACCTCTGCAGATACAAGTCTGTGGGATGTGTTGCGCGGGATGAAGGCATAGTCGATTCTCGAGTGTTTTGTGCACACTGGAGAGAAAGGAGAAGCCGGCCTCGTCGCCATGCAGTGATCGCCAAGTGTCCGATAGTCCCAGTGTCTTGGCAAACATTGACAGAGGTGTCGGGGCGAGTCAGGTTCCAGGCCTCCTATGAGACCTGTCAGCAGTGACGTCCATAACTTTGTTAAAGTCTCCTCCTATGACCCACAGGTTGGCGTCCTCCTCCAGGAGTAGGTTCTGTAGTTCACTAAGTAGTTCCTTCGTGAGTGTGGGGGGGGGGGGCGTAGACTGCAGCAAGGCCCCATTTCTCACCCCAGATGTCCGCGAGCAGTATCACTTAACAGCCCGAGGGTCCGTCCGTACTTTCCTAGCCTGGATGGGGACCCGTTTGTGGAGGAGTTTCATTGTACCCCTGGCGCCCTTTGTGAACCCAGCTTGGTAGGTATGCTGGTAGTTGGATCTTCTAAAGAAGTTGTTCCCAGTCCCGATCAGATGTGTTTCGGTAAGAAGAGCTATATCTGGTGAGTATCGATTAAGGTACAGGAGCACCAGTCTTCATTTCACACTGGAGCCGAGGCCATTGACATTCCAGGTCAATAAGGAGAGCCTGTCGGTGTTCACTCTATTTGCGTGGGTTTCTTTGTGAGGCGTCGTGAAGGATCTGGTGTCTTGATAGGGTCTCAATTCGTATGGAATGGCGTCTCGAGCTCTGCCGCATGTGTCCTGCGTCTGGGTCTGTCCTTTTTAGTGAGGTTTTGTTGTAAACTCTGGGTATCCAGGTGTCTCTACAGGAGTGAGACTTCCAAAAGTTGCTACATGACTGTATAGCCAGTAGCTGAGTAGTGCGGGTGTGATTGGCCCAACAGGTGGGTAGTTTTTAGTTCTGTACCAGTATGAATAGGTGCCTTCCCTTCTCATCTTGTGATTCCGATTGCCAACACCCATAGAACTCCCCCCACCCTGTACTTCCCCCCCCAACTGGGAGCACCTGTCGCCCAAACATTTAAACTTTTAACTGGAAAACATCTTCGGGATAACCTGGACTGGGATAGTGTTTACACCGCGTAGTGAGCGGCGGCCGCTAGATTAAAGTTCCCATAGTGTGCCACTGCAGGTCGAACCCTTTGGTGTAGAGGCCTCATCCGTTCTCCGTGGTGCTGTTGACGGGATGTGTTTTTTCGGCTCCCGGATCCAGCGGGTCGAGGGGGGGCGGGAACCGCCCGGGTTTCCGTGTGGTCGGGCTAGCAGGTGAGCGTCGGGCTCCAGGACCGCTGAGGATCTGCGTTTTGAGCCAGTCCCATGCTTCCTTGGGATTGTAGAACAGGTGGGTGGTGCCCTCATGATGGACTTTGAACGTTGCCGGGAAGAACAGCGCATACTTGATTGACAGCGACTGGAGTTTCTTCTTGACAGAGTCAATTGACTGGCGGGCCTTTTGGACTTCCTTGGTGTAATCGGGGTAGAACCCTACTTTGTAGCCGTTGTATGTGATTGGGCCTGAGGCCCGTGCCATCTGGAGGATAGTGTCACGGTCTCGGAAGTTTAGGAGGCGTGCAATTATTGTTCTTGGTGGGGCTCCAGGGGCAGGTCGGCCAGTGGGCACCCTATGTGCTCTTTCGAAAGAAAAGAACTTGGATAGTTTTTTGGGAGCAAAGATATGCACCAACCAGTCCTCCAGGAACAGTTCGGCGCTGGAGCCTTCCTCTTTCTCCGGGATCCCCAGAATCCTAAGGTTGTTGCGACGTGCCCTCCCTTCAGTGTCCTTTGCACGATATTCGAGTTGGTTGACTTTTTGGGTGATTGCAGTTAGTTGCTGTTCCAGTCGGCTGACCGTGTCCTCTGTGTCTGATATTCTTTGTTCCGCTTCGCCGACTCTAGACGAGAGGTTGCGTAGGTCTTGGCAAATGAGGAATACCTCGTTGGACAGCCCTCCAATTTTGAGTTCCAGAGATGTTCTGGAATCCCCAATCGCCTTCATTAGATCGGACAGTGAAACAGGGGGGTCGTGGGCCTCGTCCCTGGTGCCTTCCTCTTCCGGAGTCTGTGTCTCCCGGCGGGGAGGGGCCCCTACAGTGTAAAGGTCCATTCTACTTTGAAGGGCTTGCCTTTTGACCTTTTCTTTTCCCATTGTGTAGTCGGTGCTCCCAGTATGGAGTCGGGTCTAGGTGGGTCGCTGATGTCCCAAAGACAGCTGGTGTTGGAGTTGGGGGGGCTCTGTGTGTGCCCACCCCTTGCGCCCCAAACCGGTGGAGGGTGTCCACAGCTGTGTCTGCACAGAGGCGGTCTCTGAGACTGCAGACTATGTTCCGTTTGGGTGTAGGTCCTTCCTTCGAGGAGGTCTCTCTTGTTGGAGCTGTGGTTTGTGTGCTGGGGGTCTCCTTTCCCTTAGTGATATTGTCCCGCAGACGTTGCTCTCCCGGCCACCAGCGTGGCGTAGGAGGGGAAGTCTAAGACTCCATCGTGGGCGAGGGATGCTTGTGTTGGTTGGGGGGAGGGGTGTCCACGGTCGCTGCCCTTCCGCCGCTCCCCGAGTGTATGTGGTCTCTGTGGAAGGGTGGGCCCTCTCGCTGTTGCCGGGTGATGCACCTATGTCCCCAACAGGATTAGTGTTGGCCGATGCCTTCCCCTTATCCGCCAGTTCTGTTCAAGGAGGGGTGAGCCAAATGCACCCAGCGAGTCTCGTGGGCTCTGGTGTTGGTGTGATCCAGGGGGGGGGCCCACCTCCCCTGCACGTACCTCGTCGGCGCTGGGCCCCCTCTGGCATTTCCTTCACCTGCGGGGGAGCGCGGTACAGAGATCCCCTTGTCGTGCCACGTCTCGACCCGGGCGCTGCAGTCTCGCTGGCAGGGGCTGGGGGCGCCACTGCAAGGAGGAGATTGGCGTTGTAGGCCCCCCACGACCCGGTCCTCGGGCGCAGACGCGGGTCCCTCCTTCATGGAGCTCCGCAGCTTCAGCCAGGGACACACCGCATACCAGTCATGGAAGGGGGGGGGGGGGGGGGGGGGGGGGGGGGAGTCGTGGGGCGCACGTCTGTGCAGGATGTTCTGGTGTCCTGCGGGCGCCGGTGCTTAAGGGGAGCAGTCGCCTCTTGCTGCCTCTTGTCGCTGGGTGCACCAGCGCAGTCCATCCCTCGTGTCCGCCTCATCCTTCCCGGAGCGTCAGCGCTTATAACAGCCCAGGGGGGACGGCCGGATCGGCCGTTCAGCAATGGCCGCCGGTCGCACGCCGGTGGTAACCGGCCGGGATCTGGTGTTCCCGGATCCGATTTTTCTTCCAAATGCAGCGGCAGCCGCCCCAGTGGGTCCGCCACTGTTTGAGCGTTTGAGGCCGGATAGTTTTGTAGAAAAGGGAGTATTTCCAGGATAATTGCTGCGGCCACCAGGAGCCGATGTAGTTAGCTCTTCATGCGCGGCTCGCGCATGTGCAGTCCCTGCAAATTTCATTATTAAACACTGATGCCAAGATTCTCACCAGGGTGCCGGCTTACAGGCTCAACATTTTCCTTTCTGACTTTATCCATTTGGATCAGATGGGATTTTTTTAGAAACTGACGGTGCCATTAAGGTAGAAAAATTATCAACCTTATGAGGGTTTCAGCCTGACCAAATCTTGCTGCTATTAGGTGCCAGGAAGGCTTTCGACCGAGCCATCAGGGCCTTTAAGGCAACAGTGCACACCTTTGGTGTTGGTCCGAACGGGTTACCTTGGATTGGGGAAATGTTTTCAACTCCTTCAGCAACTGTTAGAGGGAATGGACACTCTTCCTGATGAGGGAATGGACACTCTTCCTGATCGTTTGTCCTACACATAGGTACAAAACAAGCTTGCCCTCTTTCTTGCTACTCCAAGAATTGTCAAGACAAAGTGAAATTGTAGCTCATAAAATCAACAAGTCCCCTTTTCTCCAAATAAGTCAGACTACTCAAGCTATTATTGAAAAACTTGCATGCTTTCAATTTTCCAAGCGTTTGCCAATAAACGGGAGGTTCGTAATAGGCCGGTAGTTGGCTAGGTCATCTGGATCTAGGGTTGTTTTTTTTCAAAAGAGGTCGTATGAGACCAGTGTTGAGGGTGTCCGGGAATTATCCGTCTGCGACAGAGTCATTGATGATACTGAGGAGCGCACTGAGTGCCGGGCCAGTCAATTGTTTAATGATAGAGGCTGGAATTATATAGTCATAGTAAGAAGTAGGTTTGAGGGAGGCAATCATTTTTACGAGATCCCGGGGAAAGAGGAGAAAATGTGATCCAGAGGGGCAGTGTGTGTGCCGGGGTGCAGGGGATGCTAATGCTGTGAGAGGTTAATTCAATGGTCTCTCAGATTCGGTCTATTTTTTCAATAAAAAAAGTGTTGATTCCATTGCATTTTTCCTGAGTTTCTGGTACCTCCAGATTCGGTTGAGGTTTTGGTAATATGCTTTACTACTTCAAAGAAGGCTTTGCTCCTGTTGCAGTCTTCTGCAATGGCGGTGGAGTAGTAAGCAGATTTGGCCTCGGTAATCCTATCGCTTGCGCAGAGACATTTGAGGTTGGTGAGGTTTCCAGAGTTATGGTTTTTGCACCACCGTTTCTCTAGGGCTCTGATTGAGCATTTGTTGGAGGGGTGTACACTGGGGCAGATGGTTTGATCTTTGGCCAGCTGGATTTGAGGTGGGCATGAGTGTCCACCAGTTTCATAGCAGAGTTGCTGAATAGTTCAAGGAGGCCCGAGGCATTGCCTGTGCTGGGGAAACCTGCAAAGTTTGCTTCCAACTCATTGACCGGGAAGGTTTTGTATGAGCAGTATTTAGCCTGACCTTTGTGAGTTGTAGTCGAGTGGGTGACTGATAAGGGGATGGCAGCGTACTCAGACCAGTCGAGTAAAACAGGGTCTGCATAGGTGATGCAGGGGGATGATGTGAAGACTAAGGGTGTTGCCCTTTTTGCGTGGGGGAAGAGCACAATTTGCTTAAGGTCCATGGGAGCGGTCAGTGCGAAAAGAATGCTTCGAGTGTGGTTGTCAGCCTGTGACTTAGGACGTTGGAGATGTCTGCAATGAAAGAGTGCAAGGTGATGGATTCCTTGTGCGATAGAGGGAACCGGCAGGCAATTGATTCAAATGATCCAAATGAGGTTTTCAGGGAGAGCAGATGATGGAGGATGGCCAACAGCTCCTGTGGATGAGTGCCATTTTGCTGCCCTTCCTGGCCCGTTGGCATGTTTGATGCAGTAGCGTTTGAGTAGGAGGAGGTTGAAAATGTGGGGTAAACTATGTGATGAACAAGGCATCAAGGTTGTTGTATAAGATGTGGTCAGCGATCTCTGCAGTGTGAACGACTTCTGAGAGAGCATTGATCAACATGAGAGGGTGTGTGCATCTGGTCCGTGGGTGTTGGATGGGGCAAGGGCAAAATTGATGAGGTTTGCTAGGGTAGCTTGCCGGGGATGCCCAGGACACTTGGCTGTGAAGGGAGGAGACACACTGTGATGTCCTTTGATGAGCAGCAGTAGTAGCAATTATTTTTTAGGTGAAATGTAGTTTAGCTGGTCAGGCCCTTGGCCTTATCAAGCCCGGTCACGCACAGACAGGTGAGGTTCGTATCTTCCTGTTTCTTGCTGAGAACGCCAGAGATGTGGATGCAAGACGAGGACTGATTAAATAGGTGGTGGGCAAAGCAACTGAGTGGCAGAGCCTGGTCACGTGACCAGCAGCTTACTCAATGCTGTCTGCCGGGTCTGGCCTAGAGTCCTTAAGTAGAGGCTTGGAAGGCTTGAAAACTGAAGGTGGGCGGAGCAATTGAGTGGCAGAGTCTGGTCAGGTAACCCAGCAGCCCACTCAATGCTGTCTCCCTTAGATTACCTCTTAATATTGTTTGGGTTCCCTTCGAGAGAAGACAAAGTTAAGTAATTGCTCTATATGTTCCATCACATGCTACTTGTTGCTAGAACTTGCTGGCAAATGTGTGGAACTCCCCCACGCCTCTCAAAAGGAGAATGGTTACGTAAGTACTGGGAACTGTATTAGATTGATTGATTGATATTATATGTGGAAATTAACACTGTGGATTAATGAAAGACCCGCAGACTGGGGGGCCATTTTACTGAAAGCAACTGAGTGGGGTGGTCTGCTCATGGGTACCAGAGGCCTACTCATTGCTGTCTGCCTGAAGCTGGCCTATAGTCCTTCAGTAGAGGCTTGGAAGGTGCGAAAAGTGGAGGTGGGCGGAGTAACTGAGTGGCAGAGCCTGGTCACATAACCAGCAGCCTACTGCATGCTGTCTACCTTAGACGCCCTCTTAATATTTTGTGGGTTCCCTTCTAGAGAAGACAATGTTCAGTAATTGCTGTATATGTCCCATCACATGTTAGTAGCTGCTAGAACTTACTGGTAAAAGTGTGCACTCACCCCCCTCAAAAGGAGTATGGTTACATACGTTCTGGGAACCGTAATATATGTAGAAACTAACACTGTTGATTAATGAAAGACCCGCAGACATGGGGGCCATTGTGCTGAAAACATGGAATGTCTGCCTCGGACCCTTGTGTAGAGTGACCAAGTTGAATGATACTCGAACGGTATGGGGTGACCCAGACCAACAGTTTGTTTTCATGTCTTGCCCTTCACTACAATGTTTTTTGCCTTGGTTCTGAAGATTGGAGATATTATAGTTTTTAGGCACTTTTGACATGCAAAATTGGCCTGTTGTGCGAGGTATGGTAGAGAGTTGCCTTATTGTTGTTTTCAGATACTACTTTGAACAATATAAGCAATGTGTCGTATAATGGTGTAATGTTTGGTGTACATGAGATTATATTAGCAGTTTGATATCTAGGAATTATTAGTCCACACATAATGATGTACATTGACTTGACAACAAATAAAAAACATCTATAAAGAAGTACAGACCCCAAACTATGGGAGCTGTCATCTTTGGAGGGCAGCAGAGGCAGATGGATAGTGTCATGATGCCTACCCCCGGGCATCCGGATCAAGCCCATCAGCCCCGGGAGCAGGCATCCAGATATTTACAAAAACCCCAGCAGCCCCAGCTGGGGCTGTCTGGGTTCAGTCCTGGCGCCGTAGGCACCAGGCTCATAATAAAAAAATCAGTCCTGGCGCCATAGGCGCCAGGCTCATAGACATTACTTACCTCATGCAGACCATGCTGCAAATAAATCCAAGCCAACGTGAGGCCTGGATGGGACTATTTTACTACAGGGACTATTTTTTACTCGGGTGTGGTCCTGGGGAACTTCTTTCCTGGGACTACTTTGGAGGCTATTTAAACCACGCCCGAACAGCAGCACATGCTTCGTGTTATTCTGCATCCAGCAGCGTGACTCTCACCGTGCCTGCAGCCAGCATCCAGTCTTCTGCCACGCCGCGTGCCTGCAGCCAGCATCCAGTCTTCTGCCACGCCCGCCTCGAATCCGGAGCTCCTAGAATAAAGAGGAAGAAAAGGACAAGGTTAGAAAACTAACTTATTTCAAATTCCTCACCTGATTCCGGATCCATTTCATCTCCCGACCTGGAAAGTACATCAGTCCTGCACGCGTCATTTCGCCAGCTCCAGCACGGCGCCATACTCACCATTCTCACAGCATCTTTCGATCCGGCACTGTCTCCATCATTTATTCGCGGTACTCTGGCACCTATGGGCACAAGAATAACAAGGTGAGCCAAGTGAATCAACAAATACCTCTTACCACCATAGACTTACCTGATTTACCACCGGAAGTATTATTCCCCATATCTTCATATGCCGCATCTGTAAAGAGGGAGAAAAAACACGTTAACGCATGCAATAGTTAACGGGCAGCGTTGGGTAACACAGACTCTTACCTGAACGCCAAGCAGCAGCTACGAGACCTTCTTCTCACAAACTCAGTTGCAACTTAAGGAAGGGGACAAGAGTGAAAATTGGGCACATTGAACTCTTTGAACTTGATACTTACCGATCCCGCCTGGGACTTTAGAGTCAATGCTTACCGGAACTCTCCCAATGCCTTCAAACCAGTGAAGTAACTGGTATCTACGCGCCCCTGCAAGACACACAGGATGGAGAGCCCATCTTTTACAAACATAAGGTGAGGTTACTAAGGGGATATTGGAGGTGTTTATTGGGGGAGAGCGAGAACAGTTGGGAGGCCATCACTAAAACCCACAGGTGGCTAATCCCTGTCTCCACTTGCAGGAAAATACTTCTTCGGGTCCAGCAGACAAGACTTGGAGGGCCAGTCCAGACAGTCATCTCTGCACTACGCATCACGTTGACGGAGACAGCAGCTGTCCGGGTCCGATCGACACCCTTGTGGGGTCCAGGTGAGCGTGACAGAACACAAAGCCATTCTAAAAATACCCACCTGGGTGTTATGGAAACCTCGGAAACCGACCAACTGGCCCAATTATTGGGGGAACTTAGGGCGGAAGTACATGCCGCTCACCAAGAGACTAATGCCCTCAGGAGAGAACTGATTGTCTCAAAGGAGCGCACTGATGATCTGGCTAGGCAACTACTGCAAAACCAAGCTGGGCAAACACCCCTACCTGGATATGGGGGAAAACCAACCCCTGTTTCATCAAGCAATCCTGTGCAAGTGGTTTTAACAGGACATATTCCGTTAGCTCCACCCGAACGCTTTGCTGGGGACCCCAAAAGGTTCGCCGTGTTTATGAACCAATGCCGCTTGCACTTTTTATGCAGACCAGGAGCCTTTCCAAATGAGCAAGCCAAAGTAGCCTTTGTATTGTCATATCTTAGTGGCAGCGCAGCGGATTTGTCCATTCCGTTAGTCACCCATGATGATCCTCTTCTCCGTGATTTTCAGGGTTTTCAAAGGAGCATGGAAAAACTATTCACCAGACACTCACAGAGTCAAGCCTTGGACAACAAACTTTTATCCTTACGACAGGGTAACCAGGATCTGCTAACCTATATTGCAACCTTCAATAGGTTGGTGGTGGAAACCGGGTGGCCGGAGGAAAAACGAATAACATTGTTTCATCGTGGACTTCGGGGAGAACTCAAAGACGTCTTGGCTCAAGTTGTGAACCCCCCTCAGGATTGCACAGAATTTATAGACTTAGTGGTCCAGCTAGAACACCGACTTCAGAACCGAAAGACTGATCGAGCTAAGTTCGAGAATCGGGTATTGGTTAAACCCAACATTGTCCCCAAAGGAACAGATGCATCTGAACCTATGCAGATCGGGGGGGGTTAAAGGACCCTTAACTCAAAAGGAAAGAGAACGAAGAAGACAGATGCAGTTGTCTGTACTGTGGAACCTCAGGACATTTTCTACGGGATTGCCCTACAAAACCACCCAAGAAGGTGGTAGGAGTTGCTGATAAAAGCCACATAGAGCCTGATTCGGGAAACGACCATGCCCGACAAGCGTAGAGGTCCGCTTGCCGAGCTTAAAGAAGGACACTCAGACCTCGCATCTGATCATCCCAATGGTTCTACTTGATCCCAGGCAGCCATCACGTATCCACGCAGTAAGGGCATACATAGATAGCGGGGCCATAGGAAACTATATGGACCACGAATTGGTGTCAAGGATGAATCTACCTCTTTGCAAAAAGACCACTTCGGATGTCATCACCACAGTTGATGGAACTGAGATTGCCTCGGGGCCTGTAACTCATTCCACTACAGAGATGACACTGTTGAGTCAAGATGAGCATTGAGAGACTATTGTGTTTGATCTAATCAAAGCCCCACAGTTCCAGATAATAATGGGGATGCCATGGTTGGAAACACAATCCTTGTATAGAATGGCGAGAGAAGAGAATAACCTTCCCGGATTGTGCACACACCTGTTACCCGGAGAAGACTTTGAACAAAGGCTTGGCTACAGTCGTTAACTCAATCATGCAGTTACCTCAGGAATACCAAGAATTTAAGGATGTTTTTCAAAAAGAACAGGCCAATACATTACCTCCTCACAGATCATACGATTGTCAAATCGACCTCCTACCTGGTGCACAACCCCCATGCAGTAGAATCTACGCCCTCACGGAACCTGAAAATCTTCACCTACGGCAATACTTGGACCAATACCTTGTTAATGGCTTTATTCGTCCTTCCAAGTCTCCTGTATCCTCAGCTTTCTTCTTCATGCCAAAAAAGGAAGGTGACCTTAGAACGTGCATAGATTACCGCGCATTAAATCAGATTACGGTAAAAAGCCGATACCCATTGCCTCTGATCCCCGAATTACTAGACCAAATAAAGGATGCTTGTATCTACACTAAGTTAGATCTCCGAGGGGTATATCATCTGGTACGTGTCAAGAAAGGCGGCGAATGGAAGACTGCCTTTCGCACCAAGTATGGATTATTCGAATATCAGGTGATGCCCTTCGGGTTGTGCAATGCACCAGCAGCCTTCCAGTATTTTATGAACGATGTCCTTCGTGAACTCATTGACGTCTGCGTCGTCGTATACATAGATGATGTTCTAGTGTACTCCTCCTCAGAATCAGACCATGTTAAGCACGTGCGTGCAGGCCTTGAGAAACTACACGTTATATGCAAAATTGGAAAAATGTGTTTTTCATGCTACGGAAGTTGAATTTCTTGGATTTATCCTGACTCCAAAGGGAGTCCGAATGGACTCTCGAAAGGTGGACGCAATTCTCAAGTGGCCATCACCCAGTTCAGTCAAAGGGGTACAAAGCATGCTCGGATTTGCTAATTTCTACCGCAGATTCATTCCGGACTTCTCCCATGTTGTACACCCCATCACAGCACTTTTGCGAAAAAACAAACGCTTCTTGTGGACCGAAGAGGCTGAAAAGGCCTTCCAAGAGCTGAAAGCGAAATTCACATCAGCACCTGTCTTAAAGCATCCACGTCCTGAGCTTCCATACATAGTAGAAACTGATGCATCCAGTTTAGCCATGGGAGCTGTCCTGTCCCAGAAGGATCCTGAAACCGGTCAACTTCACCCAGTAGCCTTTTGGTCCAGAAAGTTCTCAGCACCTGAGTTAAACTATAAAGAGCTATTAGCTATCAAATCCGCCTTTAAGGCTTGGCGGCACTACCTTCTTGGTGCCAGGCATACCATTACCGTAATCACTGATCACCGGAACCTGCAGTATTTAAAAACAGCCAAAGCCCAATCATCGCGACAACTTCGATGGGCATTGTTCTTTGCCGAATTCGATTTCGTGATCACTTATCGACCAGGCTGCAAAAATGGCAAAGCAGATGCCTTATCCCGAATAGGGATGGGAGAAGCATATGCAAACCTGGAACAGGAGCCAATAATTCCTGAGAAAAGAATTCTTGGCATAACTACTCAACAGACACTAGAAGATATTCGTTCAAAAATCCAACAACTCTTCAATCCAGTTACCCTGCAGGACTGGGTAAAGAAAGGCCCGGACTACTCAGTCGTCAATGACCTACCTTACTATCAAGGACGACTATTTCTACCACACAAGGAAATACAAGAACTAGTCATCTCCAATTACCATGACACCCTGATGGAAGGGCACCCAAGTATCGCAAAAACTGAAGCGAAAATTAAGAGACAGTTCTGGTGGCCCACTTGGCGAAAAGACGTAAAGTCATTTGTGATGTCTTGTGGCATTTGCGCCCAAAAACAAAAGCCAGAAGAAAAAACCCGCTGGCCTTTTACAACCTTTGGATATTCCACCTACACCATGGCACACCTTGTCTTTAGACTTTATTACAGATCTACCTCCATGTAATGGATTTAACACCATCCTAGTTATTGTGGATCTTTTTTACAAGATGGCCCACTTTATTCCTTTAAAAGGATTACCTTCTGCTTCAATTTTGGCCAAGGAGTTCCTCAAAAACATTGTTCGAATACACGGATTTCCTTCCGTATTGGTCTCTGACCGAGGCAGTCAATTCATTTCACAATTTTGGAAGAAATGTTGTCAATTGGCGCAAATCGACGTGAGGTTATCAACCAGTCACCATCCCCAGACCGATGAGACGGAGAGGACCAAACAGACCCTTGAACAGTACCTACGTTGCATGCTGCACCAGACCGAAAGCAATTGGAAGGATATTTTATGGATTTCCGAATATGCATACAATAACTCACTACATTCTGAACCGGACAAAGCCCCTTCTATACCATATACGGACATCACCCTCGAACCTCAGATCTCGATTCGCCTCAGCACTTAGAAATGCCTGCAGTTAGTCATTTACACTCTACTATTACACAAGCCTTAAGGAGGCAACAGAACATTTGAAACAAGCGAAAGAAATATAAGAAAAATGCTGATCAACATAGAAGCGATGCTCCACGATATCAGATTGGGGATCAAGTTTGGCTGGCTACAAAACACATACCTCTAAAAGGAAATCAGACTTTTAATCCTAGGTATTTGGGACCTTACACTATTAAGGCCATTATCAACCCGGTGGCCGTCAAGTTGGAATCACCCTAATATGGGATACATCCTGTCTTTCATGTTTCATTCTGAAACCAGTTCAACCCTGGACAAGACTTGCCAAACCACCTACCCCATCCTAATAAATGGAGAACCTGAATTTGAGGTAAAGAATATCCTGGACTCTAAGTTGGTTAAATCAAGACTTTTTTATTTAATCGACTGGAAAGGTTACGGATCACAGGAAAGGTCATGGGAGCCTAGTGACCAAATTCCCAGACAAACCAGGGCCAAGGGGAAGGGGAAGAAGAACTTTAGGAGGGGCCTTGGGGGTGAGTGCTGTCATGATGCCTACCCCCGGGCATCTGGATCAAGCCCATCAGCCCCGGGAGCAGGCATCCAGACATTTACAAAAACCCCAGCAGCCCCAGCTAGGGGCTGTCTGGGTTCAGTCCTGGCGCCGTAGGCACCAGGCTCATAATAAAAATCAGTCCTGGCGCCAGGCTCATAGACATTACTTACCTCATGCAGACCATGCTGCAAATAAATCCAAGCCAACGTGAGGCCTGGATGGGACTATTTTACTACAGGGACTATTTTTTACTCGGGTGTGGTCCGGGGGAACTTCTTTCCTGGGACTACTTTGGAGGCTATTTAAACCACGCCCGAACAGCAGCACATGCTTCGTGTTATTCTGCATCCAGCAGCGTGACTCTCACTGTGCCTGCAGCCAGCATCCATTCTTCTGCCACGCCCGCCTCGAATCCGGAGCACCTAGAATAAAGAGGAGGAAAAGGACAAGGTTACAAAACAAACTTATTTCAAATTCCTCACCTGATTCCGGATCCATTTCATCTCCCGACCTGGAAAGTACATCAGTCCTGCACGTGTCGCTTCGCCAGCTCCAGCACAGCGCCATACTTGCCAGTTCTCACAGTATCTTTCGATCCAGCACTGTCTCCATCATTTCTTCGCCGTACTCTGGCACCTAGGGGCACAAGAATAACAAGGTGAGCCAAGGGAATCAACAAATACCTCTTACCACCATAGACTTACCTGATTTACCACCGGCGGCATCATTCTCCATATCTTCATATGCCGCATCTGTAAAGAGGGAGAAAAACAACACGTTAACGCATGCAATAGTTACCGGACAGCGTTGGGTAACACAGACTCTTACCTGAACGCCAGCAGCAGCTACGAGACCTTCTTCTCACAAACTCAGTTGTAACTTAAGGAAGGAAGGGGACAAGAGTGAACATCGGGCACATTGAACTCTTTGAACTTGATACTTACCAAACCCGCCTGGGACTTCAGAGTCAATGCTTACCGGAACTCTCCCAACGCCTTCAAACCAGTCAAGTAACTGGTATCTACGCGCCCCTGCAAGACACGCAGGAAGGAGAGCTCATCTTTTACAAACATAAGGTGAGGTTACTAAGGGGATATCGGAGGTGATTAGTGGGGGAGAGTGAGAACAGTTGGGAGGCCATCACTAAAACCCACAGGTGGCTAATCCCTGTCTCCACTTGCAGGAAAATACTTCTTCGGGTCCAGCAGATAAGACTAGGCGGGCCAGTCCAGAAAGTCATCTCTGCACTACGCATCACGTTGACGGAGACCGCAGTTGTCCGGGTCCGATCGACACCCCTGTGGGGTCCAGGTGAGCGTTACAGATAGCTTTTCTGGGACTTTTTTTCTAAAGAGCTGAGTAGCTTTATTAACATACATTATGCTAAGCAGAGCCCAGTCTTTCATCAAGAGGGTTTTTTCTTCCCAGGTTTTAATGTAGAGGCAGCCGTAGCAGGAAGGAAACAAAAACAGAAGACTTGTCTGGTCTTCTCCGACTACACCCCCAGACTCTGGAACATCCTCCCCATCAACACAAGACTTGCTGTTTCACTTCTACATTTCAGGAAGTAGCTCTAGAATGTCCTCTTCAATTAATGGCTCCTTCCTAACACCTAGGCCACACATTCTCCACTCCCCACCTAAGACTGGGCGATCTGCAATCCCCCCACCCCCATGTTTCTTGCCCTGGTATCTTGCAGATCCCTTGCTGCCAAATAGCCTGCCCTCCCCCGTCCACGTTGTTGGCTTCCTGCTCCCTTGTATCGCTGCTTTCCCCACTTTGTACTTCCCCCTATAATTGTAAAACGCTCCTTTAATTTCCAAAGCCAGGTCTGCGTACAATAATGCCCAAATAATAATAATAATAATAGGAATACTAATAAGGGACACCTCATCTGGCTGTACCATGGTGGTTTTGGTGGATCCGAAAGCAGAGATGTGCCTGGATATTGGGACTCCGAACCCAAAG
Organism: Ambystoma mexicanum; assembly: GCF_040938575.1. NCBI lineage: Eukaryota > Metazoa > Chordata > Amphibia > Caudata > Ambystomatidae > Ambystoma > Ambystoma mexicanum. Next base: position 877,567,660 of record NC_090936.1, read on the forward strand.
ATACCTTCTCCCCCAGTTAAGGCAAGGGAGGTAGTGGCTGCTGTTGGTGGGAGACCAGATAACAGGCCATTATCACAGGTGAGTTGCACACTTTCTTCTTCTCTGCTTGGGTAGGCACTGGAAGTGTACAGCAGAGTTCTTCCACTACTGAAAGACAATAACAGAAGATGCTTGGCTGTTACAAATTGTTCAAGGTTTCAATCTAGAGCTATATGCAACCATATATATAAAAGGAAATCCCTCCCATTAATTTCACAGTAGGATAAAGACAGTTGATGGTGGCCAAGTAGCGAACATGACATCAGCATGTCTGTAAGGGTCAAAGGGACGTGCCATACCTTTATCACGGAGCCCCATCTGTAAAGTCCCAACCCCCTGGAATAGAGACACACAATCCCCATTGAGGGCCGATGTCCTGAATGAATTGATAGCTCCAGAACTGTGGGTGTGTCTCAGGCTTTTCCCCGGGACCATGGAGACAGTGCCAAGCGACCCGCGGCTCCGGGCCTGCCCGGGAAGGAGGTCGCTGAGTGCCTGCATCACTGTGGATGGAGTGACTGGTGAGCGCACCCAGATAATGCTTGTTTATTTATCTGCTCAGAGTGCATGACAGAAACTCTTGTCTGAAGCCCGGTGACAAAGGAGATATCAGGCAGGTCCCACCAAGAAGGCGAATGGGCTGTTCGGCCCCGCAATGTCATTGTGCCATACTGAGCCTGCGCGGTGGCCAGCCCCCGCTGACTACCTGCCTTTATCCCTGCAAGAACCTTGGGTTGCGCTATTGGTGCTTCTGCTTCAGCTGTGGGAGCTCCACCTGCACCCCGGGGTAGGCAGCGGCCTGCGGTCCCTGGATGCCTTGCTTTGGCTCTGGGAGCTGTGGCTTGTGCTCTGAGGAAAATACCACCTGGAGCTGGACTGCAGGCCCTTTCATGCAATCTCCTACGCAGCCTGATCACGGCCTGAGGTTGGGACTGCAAGGGTGCACAGCCCTCCAGAACGATTACAAGCACAAATCTGGGCAGATACTTATAGGAGGCAGAGTATGTGGTTCCCTGAAGGACAATGACAATGTGATATAACCAAGGCCCACAGTCTCTGATCTCACCCTCCTTGGAGCTTCAGCTTGGGCCTTAACTTGTCCAGGGCCGAATTTGAACACTCGGTTATTGGGGCGGTTGGCTTTCCCCCCCCCAAAAAAATGATGGCTAAGCAGAGTAAGCACACAAACCTGCTGATAGCTTCTCTTTAACGAATGCCACTTCAGACAAAGGGAGGTAACATGAGAGCAGGACTAAAGCGCAGATTCACAAACCACGGATCAGCGTCCAGATGCCCAAGCCACAAAGCTGGATCTCCAGCTTTTCCTACAAGAGATACCAAGTGAGATACAGTCTCGCACAGCAGAGTTAAGCTGGAAGATCACGGCGATGGACAAGCACGTTTTAGGCCTTGAACACTGTGTCAACGACATTAAAGACTACACCTGCGAGCAATCCTACGATTTGGCAGAATTAACTACAAGGGTGGAATCATTAGAAGCCTCACCAGAACAGCTTCTGTTAAAAAAGGCTGATATGGAGAATGGCAGCAGAAGAAATAATATCCGGATCAGATGCGTACCAACCCGAACCAGGACTCAGAGCTTGAGAATGTTATCCTGTGACTCTTCAGATCGATCCACTTGCTTCTGATGGTGAACACATTGACCTGGATCGCATCCACCAAGTTTACACAGCCTTCCAGAAGCCCAACACATGCCTCCAGATTTTCTCAATAGGATCATTATTTCAAGGAGGAGGAGATTCTCAAGATGTCACACTCTGGGTGAGAATTGTGCTGCAAGGTTATAAGGATTCAGTTATTCCAAGACCTGGCCCGTCCATATTGCGCATTCAAATAAGTGACTGGTTCACAAATAGAGATGTTAAATACCGGTGGGGCTTACCATGCTCCCTCCAATTCACCTGGAACATGTAAATTTTGGATACTGTCTGACCGAGCGACGCAGAACCCATTCTGAATCCGAACCGTCCTACCTTCCAATGGTCGTCGTGGCTGCCCAGATGCACCCATTAGCATCCAGATGCAGAATCTATTAAAGTCTTTTCACAGTTCAAGATCACTTACCATGCTTCGATTTTTATATAACAATCTTATTAGTGAGCCCTTCCCAACAAATGACCACTATGTGGTAGTTATTTTTGTTATTGTTCCCTAACCTATCATGTATCTAATGCATGTATTTGGTTTATTGGTCAAGGTTCTATCCCATCCTTCCTTTTGTTGGTTCATGTTTTCCCCTTCCGTCCTCCAGATACTCCTAAACTATGGGGAACATTTTTAGCAGGCACAGCTCTCATGCTTATTGTCTCGTTGTGTCCATATGTTTGTCTCATGTGACCCTGAGACCCCATCCTCCACCTCGACAACTATGTTTAACGTCTAGGGGATGAACTCTCCAAGAAAGAGGAAGGGGATTCTTCAGCTCCTGTCCAGATAGCAAGGGTTATAGCTCTTATTCAGGAGACACATCTGGCACAGACAGACAAACACTGCCTTAGACATCCCCTTTTCCTTCAACAGTATTTTGCATCCCATATCTCCAAAAAGATTGGGGTTGTAATTCTTATATCTGAAGACCTCACATTCACAAAATTTGTGAGCCATAAAGATCCTAGGTGGCGAATCATATTTCTCAAAGGGACTTTAGACATGCACCTTAAAACACTTGCTTCCATATACGCACCAAACGAGGCTCAAGATTCTTTTTTTAAGAGACCCAAGCACAGTCTTGTCTGACTTTGCAGAGGGTTTAGTAATCGTGGGTGGAGATTTGAATTCCATGCCAAACCCAGACCTAGATAAGTCCCTACCGTCTACCAAGTTGGGCTTCTGCAATGCCCTAGCCCTTCTGCACCTGTTACGCGCACTTAACATAGACTCCTGGCAAGTGCTTCACCCTACAAAATGAGATTACTCTTGCTTCTCCCACATCCACAGAGGCCATTCCTGCCTCAATATGCACCTTATGTCCCAGCTCTCAATCCTTTCTTGTCGGGGTAGAAATTGGGATGAGACGATGAACGGATCTCTCCCCAGTCATGGCAGACCTTCAAATCCACCGGCTGCTGCCCAAACCTTTGGAAACGGAAGGCATCCCTCTCACAAGATCCTACTACTATCTGTGCGGACTTGGGAACCCTCATTGGCCAGTATATTGAGATCAATTCGACTCCGGATATGCCCTGGAACGCCTTATGGGATGCTTTCAAAGAGGTTCTCAGGGACAAACTCATCACCAGAGGGGCTGCGTTTGTTAGATCCAGAGAGGTTATTAGGAGGTAACATTAAGGCGAGGTCAGGGATCTTGAACAACTCCATACAGCATCTAACTCCCTCAAAGACCTCAGAAATCTTCACACAGCAAGGGCCAAGTTGAAAGCACACCTGGCTGATACGACCACATATGCGATTTCAGCGAAAAACTAGAGATATTATATCCAGGGCAACAAGGACAATAAACTATTGGACTCCAAGCTGAAAAGCTTCACGACTAGAAATATAATCCCCCATCTTAAAAGCGCAAGTTAGCGTTCCAGTATTTCTCTCAACTCTTGTCAGGTGATTCACAGGGTAATGCAGCGCAAAAGTTAAATTTTATCAGGAGGTCCTACCTTCCTACACTTTCCGAAATTGATATAACCTCCCTGTATCAACCAATCTCCAAGGAGGAGGTGGATGTGACGATATCTGCTCTCCCTACTAATAAAACTCCTGGCCAAAAAGGCTTGTCAGTTTGTTTTTACAAGCGGTTTAAAAACCAGCTGATTGCTGCACTTACTAACCTATTCAATACATTCTTGACCTCCCAGGCAGTAACCCAAACAATGGGGGATTGTCAGTCTTATTTCTTAAGCCTGGGGAACTGGTAGCAGACTTTGACTCCTACCATCCTATTGCCTTCCTAAACACAGAGGCTAAAATATTCTGGAAGATACTGGCCAACAGTGTCACAAGTCCTTCCGACTCTTATTAATATAGATCAATATGGCCTCATTACAAATAGGTCCATCCAAGATAATATTTGTAGAGCGCTCAATCTGATCGAAATGGGCACACTCAACAAACAAAAATTCTGTAGTAGATCTGGATGCTAACAAAGCGTTCGATAGATTGGACTGGTGCTTTCTAGAAGAGACCCTGGTGGCCATTGGGTTTCGCCACAACTTTAGATCCTGGGTCTCAGCCACACTGGTATGGCCACACTATCATTGCCCTTCATGAAAATCAGAATAAAGGACCACACTTCACAACTGATACATTTGAAGAGGGCCATACAACAGGGTTAGCCTTCATCACCTCTCCTGTTAGCGCTTTCAATGGAACCCCTGGTGTGCAACATCAGGGCAAATGCTCAAATCCAACCGTTTTTTCATCCTCCCAGAAATCAGCTCTCTATGCTGATGATATCCTCCTGTTACTTAGCAGAACAGAACAATCCCACCCCGCTACGATCCAGGAGCTTGAGGAATTCGGCAAGACTTCTGGCTATATGATCAACTATAATAAGTTTCCTTGGACTCAACATTTCGGAGCACCCAAAACAATCCTCCGACTGTAGGATAAATTCCCCTTGAAATGGTCAAGCAAATCCCTCAAATACATGGGAATGTACATCCCTTTGCACAGGGAAAACCTTTTCAAGCATAACATCCGACCCCTATTAAAAGCCCTCACCTCATACGTAGACAGATGGCCTCCTTTGGAGATTTTGTGGGTGTGCCAGGCCCACTCTGTCAAAATGAACATCCAGCTGGGGCTCTTATATATTTTTAGCAGCCACTTGATTCAGATAACCAAAGCCTTCCCCCGAAACAAACAGAAGAAAATCTTTACCTTTGCATGGGAGGCCAACATCCAAGAACCTCCTGGAAGGTCCTATTCCGCTGCAGCACTCGGCGGCCTCAGAGTCTTGTGGCATCCTAATTGGCACAGACAGGGAAATGGAGCAGTGTCTTCACATGCTCAGGTGGGACGTACTTTGAGCAATCCCGTTCACGCTTACCACTGGCATCTCTTCTTGTTATGGGAAGGTGGAAGGGGTCACAGGGAGTTCCCCACACAGATTCAACACTGGCAATCCAATTCTACTGGTATGCACATAGGATCTGGGGCATAAAGCAGGGCCTTGCCCACCCTCTCCCTGGTTCCTGGAAACCAGGGTGTTACTCCGGGCTGAGCTTGAAAGCTTTTCATCATTGGTTTGGAGGCAATCTGGGACACCTTTGGTATTGTTATGTCAGTGCTTTTATATGCTCTTACTTGGCTCAGGATGATAGTGCAGGGGCAATGTGCTTGCCTTGGAAGCAAGACGATGCGGAGCAACACAGGTTCGATCCCCGGGTCCACGCTTAGAAGCCTCTGGATATTAAGCACATTATAAATAACCAATTATTATTATTATTTTTTTATTGAAAAGCTACAGTTTCTTCTCCTTTCTCTTTCCAACACCAAGGTGGAAATAAGAAAAGAAGACTTTTGTTTCAAATCGTCTAAACTTCCAATACATATTATTGTTATCAACATCATCATTATGTCTTATTATGCTTTCCACAAAGTTCTTCTACGCAACATCGTAACATATACGGCACTTAATAGTCAAGCAAACAGACAGACAAAGTCAATTAAACATTCGATTTATCAGTTAAACAGTTACACACTTTGAGCATCAACCTAGCACCCCTCTTGATTACGGGGGACATCTCAAGAGAGCGTTCATAAAATTTACAACCGCACAAACATGTTTAATGTTTTGGCCTGAGGATATCAGGCGCCACCAGGTGATCATATCATCATTTAGCGGGGCATATTCGCCTAGGTGGACAGAACGTAAATTAACAATTGCTGGACAGCTTATAATCAGGTGTTTCAATTCCTCACAGAAACGGCATAGATTGTTGTTTATAGCAGGCTGCCTTCTTTGGAAAAGAATTTCTTTCGTAGTCAACGTATTTAAGCGGAAACGAAGAAATTGTTCCCGATAATGGCGATTGTAGCACTGCAGGAGGTAAGGTTGTTGACAGTTTAATTTTTTTTGAGCATTACCTAACTTATTGGAGAGATCAAGATTTGAGTATCTTTCCACATTTATGATCCATGCCCAAGATTCAAATTTTCTTTTTGCCACTTTTGGGCGTGAGAACAGGTCGAAATAATTAATGTCGGCTGCTACAATCCACTCTTGAGCTCCATTGTGCCAACAGGTTACTAATTTTCGAAGCGTCGGAGGCGGTAAATATTCTATATGCTGGCGCACCACCTACTTCTCTCATCTTACGCCAAAGTGAGATGGACTTCCAAACCACATTTGAGAAAAGAGAATTTAACGAAAGTTCGTGGCGTATTGCAATAATTGGAATACAATTTGGGAGACTAAAAACCCGTTTCCAAAAAAGACCCTCTACAGTATTCCAATTTTGTTCACTGATGTTTCATCCCGCCTCTGCACCAAACGTTAAAATAGGAACAACCTTTTGACGGTAGAACATTATCACCGGGGATAATGAAAATTTACCAAAGTTTTTATTAATCAGGGCTGCTTGCAGTGCCAGTCTTACTGCTTTCAGTTTCAGCACATTTAGCCATTGGACTTCCCCGATTGAACTGTTGAATTCGATGCCTAGATAGCGAATCGAATTAACGGACATTAACTGTTGACCACCTACCGCCCATTTAAATGCACAATCTCTTCTACTCGTTAATGAACCAATCGACACAATTTTTGTTTTGTCTGTGTTAATGGCCAATTCATTTGCAACTATGTATTCATGCAGGCAATTTAGCAGACGTTGAAGGCCGATTTGTGTTCTGTCAATCAGAACGAGATCGTCAGCATACGCGATATACCAATTAATATAATATAATATGTTCAATGCAAGATTTTAAAACCAAAATTGTCCAAGTCGTAAACTGAGAGATTACACTACTGCCTGTTAAGACACTGGATCACAACCTGGGAGAACTGTCAGGACGGTACTAGGGAACCCAAAGTTCGTGAGTTGCTTCTCAGCGGCCTGACGGGTAAAAGCAAGATCTCTACAATCTACAGGCTATCGGATAGATCTGAACCTAATGAAAAAACTGCCATGTATAGCGGCTTGGGAAAGGGGCCTTCAATTGGAAATCCCCCAGGACTCTGTGTGGTGAATCTGGTTGAGAGAGCAAAAAAGCTCCAAATGCATTTTCGTCAAAGAAAATGCTTACAAGGTAATGCTACAATGGTACTTTTCCCTGCCCCGCCTCCACAAGATTTCACCACGGTGCCCAAATTTGTGTTGGAGGGGTTGCGAACAGACAGACACACTGGAGAACATGTGATGCCCGTGCCCTCACTCGCAATTGTACTGGAAGGATATCTTATCTTATCTAGGATCAGGAGAATCACAGGGATGAGGTTCTAACTAAGTCCACTCACAAATACTCTAGGAGACTCTGCATAGGAGGGTGAGTATGTCCTAAGTGGGGACACAGCGTTTCTGATTACTGAACTGCTGAAAAGCAGCCCGTCTGACCCTTGCATAATCATGGGAATCCATGGATGGGCCCATCCTTAGCCCGTAGTGGAAAAAGATCTAGGCGACATGGGTGTCATAAAAGACCACACCATCCTTAACAATTCCATGCCAAAGGTTTCCAGGACCTGGCTTCCTTGGGTTACATATTGTTGAGACACACTTGACACCCCGCTTAAACCAAACACACTGTGTCACCTATCATCATTTAAATTAATTGGTCGCCTAACTTGCTAAGTTTTGTGGCACGTCATATGGGTAGAGGATGGGCCCCTTTATAGGGAGGGTAGCAAGGGGCAGAGGTCAGACCTTCTTTCTTTTTCATCTGTATACCCTATGTCCCGTGCACCATTTGCTCCCCTCAGTGTCGGACTATTATTACTGGACATGTGACTGTGCATGCTCTCTATACTTTCATAGTTTCTCTGGAATTTGCTTTGTATTCCCTTTCCTCCTTCACCCATTTTTCTCTTCTTCAGCTGTAACAGAAAACTGTTTCATGTGTATTGCACCTTACCTGTATGTTGCAATTCCAAAACTGAATAAAGTTGCAATAAAAAAAGGCACTTGATGGATGGAAAGGAAGGTGGCGGACTTGGCCAGTGAGAGGGCAACTAGCTTCACTCACCCTCAAGTATTCCTGAAAAATGTCTTCCTAGTGTACAAATTGGGCCTCATCACGAGTTGGGCGCTAACCCCGGCGGTATTACTGATAAGGCTATTAGCCCTACCGCCAAACCCCCGCCGCTATTAGCGCCGGATCATGGGTTTGGCGGAACGGTAAGTGCCCATTCCGGAATTTCCCATTCCCCATTGGGCCCATTGGGGAATGGTCGGTGCTATTACCGCCAGCAGTTTTACCACTGGTGGTAATAGCGGCAAAAATTGGCAAAATCGCAGCAGATTTGCCCCCAGCTCAGAGCTGGGGGAAAATCTGCCAAGCCTGCGATTTGGCAGACTCTTAAATGCGGCGGTAATAGCATTACCGCCGCATTTAAGGGTTACCGCCAAACTTGTGATGAGGCCCTTTTAAAGTATGGCCTGTGATAAGCTGGAGGAGCAGAACACCGGGCGGTTTACCTCCATTTCAAGATGGAACATATTCCTCTCCTTAAAGACACATATTGAAAAAGGGGGGTGGGCTAGCCCATCTGGACCATCCTGATCTTTACCCGTCACAAGCGTCTACAATTTCGCTAGGATTACCATGTTTGGGCGTTTGTGAGTCTGCCCTTTTTGCTTATCTTATCTACCTAGACGACTTAATCATCATATGATATATGATATGATATAATATGGCATTTATAACATGCCTGTGATTCAAGGCGCGACGATGCAAGGGAGGGGGAACTAAGGGAAGACAGATAACGATCCTACTAGGCCAGGTGTCATTCAGATCGCGCAAGTGCATGGGAAGGGGGAAAGGGAAAAGTGCGAAGGGAGAGGGGAAAGTGCAGTAAATGGGATAGTAGAATAAATAAAACGACCAGCTGGTGGCAGGTGCAGGCATAAGTGCAGGTAGGGGGACTGTAGGGATACAGAAACAGTTCCCATGTGCAGGGGTTGCCAGGGAGGCAGTGCAGGTGAGCAACTGGCGGGGCCTGGGCCCGAGATCAGAAAGGGTGGCAAGGTAACCAGTGCAGTTTTAGCCAGGAATTCAGCAGGTGAGAGGAGGAGAGAAAGCAGAAGCAAAGAGGAAGGTTTTGAGGTGCTTCCGGAACCGGAGATGGTTCTCCTTACGTTTCAGGGAGGCAGGAAGGCTGTTCCAGAAGGAGGCCCCTGCCGAAGAGAGAGATCTACCACCAACTCGTTGCTTGGAGAAGTGACTGACCCTGAGGGAGTTGGAGGCGGATGAGCGAAGAGCTCGAGAAGGAAGATATTTAGGAAGAGAGAGTTGAAGGTATTGCGGCCCCAGCCCCCAGAAGGCCTTGTGAACAATGCAGAGGGTTTTGAACTTAATCCCTGCAGTCGCTGGGAGCCAGTGCAGAGATTTCAGTCCTGGAGAGATACGATCCCTGGGCTTGAGGCCAAGGACAAGTCTCGCAGTCCTGTTCTGGATAAATTGCAGAGGGCGGAGAGTAGAGGCAGGCAGATTTAGATAGAGACTGTTACAATAGTCCAGCCTAGAGAGAACCAGGGCTCTGGAGGCAGTGAGCTGGAGATATACCAACACCACACTGTGCATCGCTCCCATGTGGCATTGGCAGTTTCCCTACTTCCGAATCTGTCATTTCTCATCAACTGGGGAAAATTAGTACTTCTACCAATGCCCGAACTTGGAATTGCTCAGCTTCCCAGTAGATTCTGTAGCAGTGGTACTACAACTTGGGTCTGCCTTCTGCAAGCCTGATAGGTCAGGCAATTTGCGATTCTAGTATGCCTGTCTCTTCTACTCAGGCTATCTTCTAGGGTTTGTTGCATAACAGGACCCTTCAAAGGTTCAAAATGTTCTCTTTCTCCGCAGGGGCTTAGAGGCCTGCAAGGTACCTCATTATTGCCTTGACCACATGGAGGCATGGAATGTCAGGCCATTTTCAGGGCAATTCTGGACCTAGAGATAGAATCAGAAGCCTGAAGATCAAGTTGGTGGGCCTCCAATGACTGCAAGTGGTACACGTGGTAACTGGACTTGCATGACAATTGTTTGGTGCTCTTGGCAGTTTCCTTACAACCACGTCTCTCAGTAGGGACAGAGTAGATGCTGTCACCTTGCTTCAGATGGGCAATGTATTTGCAGTGTGGTACCTCAATCACTTGGGAGGATAGCTCAGTGGCAACGTGCTCGCCTTGGAAGCAAGACGACACAGAGCACCACAGGTTCGATCCCCGGGTCAGCGTTTAGAAAACTCTGGGTATTAAGCATGTTATACATAACCTATCATATCATATTATATACTATGGTACGAAGTTGTGCCTCTTCGCAGAGCTGACAAAAAACTTCTGGCATTAGTGGTTTCAGAGATGGTTAGCAGTCACAGCAGCATATCTTCTGGGGCTGTTCCATGTGGAAGGAATTCTAGGTGCTTCACATACCTCTCTACATCCTGTCGCAATGCACAGCTGACTCAGTATTACAGCTGGAAGCTGGCCTCTTACAAGTAGTCTCAGACATTTTTCTCCATCAGTATGGCAAGGGGACAGAGCATGCCTTCCATCCCCTTGTTAAGATTGCAAGAACATTTGCCAAAGTGAAATTGGAAGGAATGAGGCTGGTGATACTGGTACTTCACTGGATGACACAATCAGGTTTTCTAGTTCTTTTGGGACTTTCCTCCGACTTACCACCCTCAAACTTCACATTTTCTCAGGGTTAGTACCTGCTAGCAGGTCCAACGGGGAGCATCATTTGATGATGGTGGACCAGACCTTGTATCTAATATCATGGAATGTTTCTGAGCTCGCTGTGCTGTTCCTGCACTTTCAATGGCAGCAGCTACAAGATACGAGTATGGCTACCCCCATGGAGTAGCCGCTATCTTAAAGAAGTTACAATCCTCTGTCAGCTGTCCTATACTTAATTGCCGAAAGATCGGACAGTGATAAGGAATTCTGTATGGTGGCCATTTACAGGTCAGCCATCTTTATGGATCATGATTTTGTGGGTGGACACTGAGTCAGGGAGCACATACTGGAGTTCCATCTCCCCAAGAAGTTAAAATGTACTTTTTCTCTTGAACCTCATAACTCCTCTTTATGAAATGTCAATGCTGTTTTATGCCTTCTCAATTCATGGGACGACAAAGAATAACTGTCCGAGAAAGCTCTGTTCCACATATTGATCATGATCCTGTCACTTATTTCAGATGTGAAAGTGCTGGACTGCGCACAAAAGGTCATTTCCCTGGAAGAGACCACTTTCACTAAATCTCGCTGCACTAAGTCCAATACTGCATCCGTATCGTACTAGTCTTTTCTGGATCTGCCCAGGCTGACAATAGTGTGCTGCCTCAAACTATCCAAATTAGTTACGGCCCTCACAGACTGGAAGGGTCGAAGTAATAATTTCTAGCTCTCAGAGGTCCTTCTTATTCTGTCACAATAGTCACTTTAGCGCACTGTATCAGGTGGGTCATGACTCATGATGGAATCCATGTGATCTTCTCAGCCATTCTGCATGGGACGCAATGATCACTGAAACATTGTTGCCAGGAGCTTGGCTGGAAGACATCATGACAGTGGGCGACTTCTCAGGTAACTGTTCAAGGAATTCTACTTTAAGCCTATTGATGAGATGGCTGCATTGTTCATGAGTAAGCTTTGAACAGCCCTAATACTCACCTCTGTAGCGTGCAGTTGAATATACATTTCCGTTACTTGTTAATATAAGAGTTCTATTTCTCATAAACACACAGACACGTTTTTTCCTAGCCGGAATACTTCACGAAAATGTAGCATACTTTTTTTTACCTATGGTGTGATTGTCAATAACTCAATTTAGTATGTTACATTTTCGTGCCCACACAATGTTGTGTGGGTATGGTATTTCTCCGTAAACTACTGCTTCGGATGCATTTTAGTTTGTGTCCTGTTGTCATCTTGATTCTGGTTTTGTTGGCCGTTGCCATCGACTAGGGTTGATTGCGGACTAAAAGATCAGACTGTATCCCTGGCATCAAAGAAAGGTGAAATTGTCATTAAAGGGATTTAGGTTATGGGAGCCCTAAGTGACGGGGTTGGTGGATTGACTCATATTATTTGATTAATGTCATAACATAAACTGAAAGAAAGGTCCAGAGTTGCTGGGCAATGTAGTTTAGATGTAAAATGTTTTTCTTTTGCTGTGGAAATAAAATCAAAGGAAACTGGAGTCTAATACTCACCTCGGTCCCTTATCAGATTTAGAACTCCCTTATAACAACAAAGAATGTGAATTCATATTGAGTAATTTCGTATATTTGATGTATGGTAGCAGTGGAAGCATAACATGGCAAAAAAGTGCAAGTAACACTGTCAAATCTATATACCACACAATCTGTACTTTTGCTATTCTGTTTCATTTAATTTGCTCCATTTATCCCAACATGGGAATTCTGCACAATCTCCATGTTTAACAAAGGTGTCCCGGTTTAATTTACTGGAAGGAGTGCATCTACGTTATTTCCAGGGAGCAACCAGTGGGTTGGTGTTTACAGCTTTTAATTATTTTTACTATAAAAATGATTATTATTTGGATACATTTTAATTAAAATAAACAGACCATTTCGGAAACCAGACATTCATCTTCTAGCAAGACTTGCTTGGAGTACGCGAACCACAAAGCAATTTCGTTTCGGTGATTTACTGACAGAGAGATCATTCGTCTAATTAAAGTGACCAAATGTCTACGCACACAGAGCAGCCTCAGCTGCAATTTACGGCATATATTCAATCCTTGAACGAATGGTTAATTTCAGAATTAGCAACACACATCCTGATTCTGAGGACTGCAGACCCGCCTTCGGAAATAAGACAGACATTACATCACTCATAAAAACCCACATGCCATATGCCAGCAGTTTAATATATACAGCAGGAAGCGTTTCTTGCAATGACACCGTGCAAGAATTTAAATAGGCTAGGATTCGAAGTCAGGCCAGAATCTGGAGAGATAGCAGAACCGGTTCTCAATCGTGTGTGCAAACCCGATTTCTGGCATCATCTTCAAATATGTTTAAGTAGTTCCACATATCCGAAAATCATTCACCCATTTAAGCAAAAACATTGATCATTAACGACAGGTGCACAATAATAGTCTTACAACAGGAACCACAAAGGTACATATCCATCAAAAGTATTTACAAAACAACAATGCGTATTTATGGTCCTGATTTGGCCAAGGCTAGGTTACACTACAATAGCAGCAACACACATGGAAGTGAAGATGGCCTATATAACTTGTAGCAGTCTAACTGCAACATATTAGAGCAGGAATATAACATTTCTATATCATAATTCCCCGATGTACCATTTATAGGGTTAGAGGGCGATACTGAACCTTCTTAGATACATTTCTAGGTGAGCAATCCCTTTGTAAAAGCAGAACATTCCACGGTAGTACACAATGAACACCCTCACTAAAGATAATAATTCTGACGACTATCTTCCTTTCTCTAGCCTTCCACCTGTCCTACGGCAGGAGCGGCAATATATGCTGTGTGTAATAGCTTGCAGTGACCTTTTGATATCTCTAGATGTTTTAAATAAACCACAACTGCAAGTATTGCTGTCCTTATCTCCTTCATTTTCCCGTCGTCGACATCATGTTCTTTTTATGATTCACCTTGTACCTTAACTGCTCTCCTAGCGACAAGGGTCATCTCATATTCAAAACCATTCTCTGATATACTTTTAGTATTAACTGCTCTTAGAATGGGGCACGTTCCTTTACTGTCTGCTCCTGTCTTCATATCATTTCCTTCTCTCACTGTACAAGTATCACTGCTTTCCTGCATGCATACTCCACATCGGATGGCCCCCTCCGCCACCATAGTCTTAACACTACTCACTACTGCCTTTTATAGTTTTGAAAGCTCAGTCTTTGCCTCCTTGTTCATCTCCTATATAAATAGCATAATCCACGATCCATACCTATATCATCCTCATCATATAGCTTGTATTCGTCATTTGCCAGATACACATACAAATTATCAACATTTACATTTAGATTTAAACAATAATGCACATAGGATTAATACATAGTGTGGGGTTGAAACTGATACGCAACCATTGTTAAAAAAATAATGGAACCTTGTCCTTCCCAATATGAAGGAGCAGTAATGTTTTATAAGTTTCAGGCAGTGCTTAATATGTGGGGGTGGTTGCCGGTGCCCAACACCAGCACTCTTTTTTGGGCACCGGAACTCATGCAGGGCCAGCGCACATGCAATTGCTTTGTTTGTTCTTCCACTTTGCTTCGATTATAAATCATTGGGATTTGTCAGTCTGATCTCGATCTCTCTTGTGCTTGCAGGTTGCAGGCCATGGCTGGCTGGGCCTGGGAGGTGAAAGTGATGGGTCCCAGACACCCAAATATACGTTTTTTCTTTTAAAATCTTAACTTCCGTGGGGCCGCTGCGCTGAGCACCTATTTTTGTCATCATCAGGCTCAGCATGGCCGTGGCGGTGGTGGCCCCATGGAAGGTAGCCTAAGTGATTGAGGCAAGGCAGGGCAAAGCCCAGGACCGGGCGGGGCCCGAGCGGCAACGTGGTCCCACTAGTGTCTGTCACAAAAGGAATGAAATGTTGTTTTCAACTTTGACCACTTTTTTCATTGGTGCTGAGCCCGACTCGAGACAATTTTATGCTCCAGTCCGACCCTGAATAGCATTCATCTAAGCGAAACATGAACTGTGAATTTGTGCCTGGATGTTTCCGTTCTTCCTTTTAATATTATCGGCCTCATTAGTTCACAAACGAGCTTCAGTGAAGGACCCGGAACGGTGCACGTATAGGGCCGAAACCGAACCGGCTGCACTTCGTGCGAAAAGCCAATGCAACGACAAACTTCTGAAATGTCATTTCAGGTTTAAAGATACACACATGGAAACTAGACAGGGACAAACATGGTGCACGTGCCCACTAATCTATCTTCATAAATAAAAGCACTAGTTGAGTATTCGTGTATAATTCTCAACCGTCTTTTGCTGTCATTTATTTACATAATTCCAGCGCATGTTTTCTATCCTGATGTGCGGTTTATACACCAGATGTGGCCCCTTAACCTGGGTACAATACGCTTCGAGCATGTGCTCCGAATGAGAGCACATGCAATCCTCAGATAGGAATCCTCTGATAGGGAGGTGGGTGTCTGTTACACCCTGCAGTTTATTGAAGTATGTCAAGAACATGTCAGTGGGAAGGAGATATCCAAATATGCATTCTCCTCTGGCTCCAGAATATTGGGTGACAAAACATATTTAGTTTTTTAATATGTGTTACGGTGGAAAGAGGCCCTAAAGCAGAAGTAGCACAGGCCGTTGATTTCACAACGTCTTGCAGAAATGACTTTTTCCAAGTTATACAACACCATTCTCATGCTTGAAGGAAGGGCGAAGGGGGATGCATTTATGAGATGTGATGACTGATAAGGGCTTGAGAGTAAATTGATTACACAAAACACCTGTATGAGGTGACTGAGGAACGGGCGCTCTTCCTGGTGGTAACCGATTAACAATACTTGGTGTACTTTAACAGACTGTCAGATGGGGCAGAAAGGGTAGAGACAAATACAGTGCAACAGTGACTGAAACAGAAGGCCTTTTTATTTATTTGCATTTTTAAAGCGCTCACACAGCCAGGGGGCATTGAGGCGCAATTACAGGAGGAGCATGTCTTAGTTGCGTATTTACTACTAGCCTGTGCCAGCAGTTGCTGCACCAAACATGTGACATGGAGCAGCAGCAGTGTGATGGGCTGGTGGTGGGCCGATCTAGGTAGGTCTAGCACTGAACTGGCGCGGCCGGCGCGCCCTGCATTATGGGGACAATATATTTAGGGCACTGGCACTTATTTTTGTACAAATTAAGCACTGGTTTCAGGTCTGCCCAAAATATAGTCCACATAGTTCTGTTTGCACAAAGGAAATTTACATAGAGAGTACAGAAAACTGTGCAAAATAGCAAGTCGAGGGCAGTGCAGAGCCACACATTTCTTAGGTAGTCCATAAAGATGTGCACAAAAGTAGTACAAAAAGTACATTTCACAGGTCTATAAGCAGCATTAATGAGGAAAATGTGCATTTTGCAGGTATACCGGCCCATGAAACTGTGCAAAATAGCAAACCAGGGGGCTATTCAATTCTATAAAGTTCTTGACTAGTCCCTTGAAAATGTGCAAAAGAGCAATACAAAAGTACATTAATGGATCTGTTAGTAGCATTGGTAGAGGGAAAGTGCATTTCATAGATGTGCTGACAATATTAGTGATAGAGGCAAACAAGGGAAACAGTCATTGTAAGTATTCTCGTAGTTATATGTCTCTATTGCACACTGTCTCCTAGGCATACCTCTGAGTTAATAAATCGGACTATATGGCCAGACCAGCACCTTTTCGACAGCCCCCATGTATATAAAATGTGCAAAAGTGACAATTCAACATGGATATAAAAACAAGGACCGGTTAAATCCAAGGCTAGTGAACATTTCCACATGGTTTCCCTGCAATGTGGCATGGACTATGTGCCCCATTATTATAGCAAGGGATTTAATTCCCTATTCCCCCGCTTTCAACATTCTAGCTCTAGGCACCATGCCTGCTGAATGTAGTTGGCCACAAAGTATAATATATTTATGTCATTACAACGCTTAAACAGCATTAACGCTTCTCTTGTGCGTCGTATGCCATGTGAATTACAAATTGACTTCAAGTACTTACTTCTGGCCACACAATAACCCTGGCAAAAGAACAAAAAGAGACTTAAAGATTCTCTGGCTAGGCCACACACCGGGCATAATTCGCTCCCAATTGTATACCACTTACTTGTGTGATATGCCAGGTTCAATAGACCTAGCCTAAATTTCATATACATGCTACGTGCATGGGTGGATTTACCACATCTAGGTATGTTTCAAAGCCCAGAAATGTTTTGCTGGCCAGGTATAGATCTTCCATAGCCAGTCCACTACATGCATTGACTAATTCCACTTTGGCTACCTCACGTAAAGCTCCCTTTACCATTTCTGCTGCACCTTTCATAATGCCCAAAGGGTTATGCCAATGCTTGCCTACTTTCAATTTCATCAGGCATTTCCTGCCATGGGTAAACCAAGGCAAAGATCTACCGACTTCAGATTCTAGAATATATATAACTGCCTCACGATACATTTTGAGCTCAGGGGTTGTCCACGCTCTGAACCAATAAAGCACCAGCGCAAGGGCAGCATCACCATTAATAGGCCTAAGGCCAAGCTCTAGATAAACAGGATAGTCTCGGGCAGATAGCTCAGGGGCAACGCGCACGCCTTGAAAGCAAGACGATGTGGAGCAATGCAGGTTCGATCCCTGGGTCCGTGCTTAGAAACCTCTGGGTATTAAGCGCGTTATGAATAACAAATGTCAATTAACCTGGGCATACCAAGCAGACGTCTAAGAAAGCATCTTTTAGCCAACCCCAGTTTGCTGCTAGCTGCATGACCCCAGGTCTCTGTGCAATATAACGCTGCAGACTTTGCCTGGGCACCATACATAGTAAGGGCTGGTGTAATGCCGCCCCCCCACATATAACACATGAAAGACTAATCTCGTGGCTTCCACGTGGGCCCTCTTTAACATGAAATTCACCAGACTTTAAAACACCTAGGCAAACAAACCAGTTAGACCTCTGGGTAATACATATACTTATAATATTTTATTAAATTGACATTTGTATGAACATATTCATATAATTGTAAAATTCAGTGTATGACACTGAACTATTAAAAACATACATTTAATTTAATTTCCATTTTATAAATTACGAAGTGCAATTAAACCGTAAATCATAAACTCTAAAACCCTTATGCCACAAACTGTTATCATAAATGACCGGTTGTTTGTACAAGATAAGAAGACTCTGTAAAGTGATAAGCACTCCCAATAATTACCAAAGACAGTCCCTACACTATAGGATACTCTCTTGCTACACCTTGTGTCCTTAGTCGGTGAATCCGCATAAATACTGGGATGCAGTTCTAAACAGTTCAATACTTCGTTATTAGATGTTGGCTATTGTACAACAAACTGATGAACCCGACATGTTTCATTCTCTAACGATAGTTGGTACAATATGAGAACTTCTTCAGGGGTAGAACATGGCAATTTATCAAACAAAAACAGGGCTTGGCTCCTTAAACACCATACATTAAAAAGATTTTATTTTCTTCGTGGTGAACTGCAACCTAAGGAGGGACAACATGGAAAGACAGCTGTAAGTTTAAGCTGTACACTTATTTCATCAAGCACAAAATCGAGCAGCAGTTAAACTGTGCTACTGATGGCTTAACGTATTTGCATTTACATTGAATGTTTATGGACGGATGAGCAAACTTGTCTTCATAGTAGACACTAACAAATCTGAAAACAAAACGACAAAAACACTGATTGAGGAAGACCATGCCAAGCAATCCAATTTGCACTTAGACGTCAAAGTGGGTCTCATTAGGCGCAACTGACTCCTACATTTTACCAATAATACAAAGGCTAGTGGCACCTGAATGTGATCTTATCGTTTCAACTGTCAGTCCCTTTCTCCTTAACTGAAGTGGCTTACCGCTAACTCCACAAATTCATATGCACCACTTGGCACCAGTGGTAAAAACACTCCAGGCTGGTAAACTTCCTGACCATGCAACTCACAAAAAATACAGTACACCTTTGCCGGTTCCAACAGAAGCCTTAGTCACTGTATCTACGTGCTTATACTAAAGTAACTGACAGTATAATTATACAAATCCCTAGTCTCGTTGAAATTAACGGCTTACCCTTATTGGAGCCGCGAACATCCGTCTGCTGGTAATTAAACGGACACGCTACTCGACTTGAGTGACTCGTTCCCGGGCATCCGCGCTGTCAGCTGGAGCTGATTGAGAAAAATCGCTGGCGCCGTCCGGCCTTGTATGGAGGCTACAGTCCTGTGTGAAAACATCACAGGTTACCAAGTACTCCCCTCGGAGCCACAATAGAGAGAACGGCTCGTATTTCTACAGAGCCACACTGAGACAAAGAAATTAGCCCCAGTCATGCATTCCCAGCAAGCCTCCACATCGCAAAGTGAGACCGCAAACTGCTACTTACTTCCACCAAATTCGAATGCCGTCTTGCTCGCGTCAGCCCGAACCACGTGATTGGTCACTTGATCAACACGCTCTCGGTTTTGACGGCTTTTAAAGCTGCAAGCAATTGACAATTAACACCTGTTACCGGGTGTTGCTCAGTCAAATGCCTGAAACCGTCCCACCCTGTACTACGAACGGTCAGCCGCACATTCGGCTTGCACCCAGGCAGTGAGGCATACTCTGGATGAAAACGCTAACACTGCTGTGTTTGAAGGGATAAGAAAGTGCTTGCTCACGCATAGTGCAGAACCGGTATGTCTCTGTAACGCTCTATTCCCTACTCCCAAACACAACGGATAGGCATTAGAATTTCACCCTACGCTATTCCAATCAATAGCCTCATTAAGCCCCGACTCTGTAGTTTTGCACAGAAAAATAAGCCAAGTTTCTTTTGTTTGTAATCTTTTCTCTACAGATTCCCCATCTGAACCTGGATCAACGTGGAGAAGTACAGTCCACCTGAGATCATTTTCTTTTTGGTCCATCATTAGAAAATGATTGACCATGGGGGCTGTGGTCACTATTTTTTATGCAGCTTTTGTGGTCCGAAATTCTCACCTTTATCTTACGTTTAGTCATCCCTATGTACATTTTCCTACAATGGCACCATATTGCGTATATTACTTTGTCAGTATTGCAATTGTTGAATTTCTTTTGGGACCATTCTTCACTCAGACCTATATCTACTTGCACTGTTCTACTAGTAAGGTGACAGTAAGGTGACAGTTTATGCACTGACCGCCGGGTGCATGCCCTACCAGTTTCGGTAAGACCCACATCTCTGTGATGCTCCTCTGTTGGGAGTGACCGCTTGTGATATCGTATTGCCCCCCCGGCAATGGCCAAGAAAAAACCTCCAAATTGCCCCTCCATACTTTTCAAGCATAGAGCTAGATGTATTCAACTGGGATGTCCAGTGGCCTTCATTGTTAAGTCTTACCCCAGGTAATCATAGCATCGACCTGTTCTAGGGCAGTTCCGTTGATATTCAATTTCATTTTAGTGAACCTTTTAAATCTAGGCCAAAAAAATCAAGGATTTTGTTTTCTCTGTATTTACCTCAAAATGAAGCTCAGTACATTTTTCAACAAAGGCTTCCAGTGTGGTCTCCAAACCCCTTACTGATGTTGAAAGGAGGACAGCATTGTCCTCAAAGAGCAGCATTGGGACTGCTTCTGCTCAAGCTTTGGTTGGTCTAGGCATTTCATTCTAACATCACGTGTGACTTCATCAATATAGATTAGGAACAATAGAGGGGCGAGGACACATCCCTGCCTCAACCCTCTGGTCAATTTAAGAGTCTGTCAATTTGCCCCCCAGATCCCATTGCACCAAGGCTTTGTTGTTCGAGTAGAGTAGCTCAATGATTTGCAGGAAGTTAGCAGGCACCCCCCTTCTGGCCAGTAGAGACCACAGTATTCCCTGCGATACAAAGTCAAAAGCGGTCTTGAGATCAATGAACACAGAGTATACATTCATGTTTCTCAAGACTGTGTATTTTTGTATGACTAAGAGTAGGTGAAATACTTGGCCCATGGTGCTTATTTTTGGCAGATGATCTACTACTCCTTCCTACACAACCCACGTCTGGAGGTGCTCATATATAACTATTGATGACTTTCCCCACACTATCCAGCAGTGATATTGGTCTAAAATTCTCAGGGTCCTCTCTCCCTCCATTTTTTAGAGATTGGGATATTGGTGGCATTTTGCCAGGAGGGGACACCTTGTTAATCCTGAGAATCATGTTAAACAGTTTCCACAGTACCGGCGCCCATACAAACAGTTTGTCTTTAATTAGGGCGATAGGGATAAAGTCTGACCAGGCGCTTTGCGCCCTCGTTGGGATTGAATGGCTTTGGTGACTTCCAGTAGCTCCATTTGTACAGGGCCTATGTTTTTCCCACTAGTCAGATTCCCACAGTCTACCTTCGACAGCCGAATAGCCCAGGTATCTGCTGGCACTGCCATTCCATAGAGGTTCTTGAAGTGTTTCCTCCAAGTACTCGGGCTGATGTTAACACTCAGGTCATTACCACCTCCTTCTCTATTCCCACTTATAGTTTTCCAGAACAAACTGGTGCCCCCAGATTCAGAGGCTTCCTGCATTCTTTCTGATTCTAGCCGTACTAGGCTGTCTTTTTTCATCTTAATTAAGCATCTGTACTGTGCTCTGAGGCACCTCAGCTCAGCCCTATCGACACTTAAGCCTCTCTTCAGAAAATGTAAAATGTCAAGTTTTGCTACCTTGCAAACCTCGTTATAACAGTTGCGACATTTGATGGTACATTTCTTGACACTCTTGGTAAACTTGGTGACGAAAGATTGCATGCCCAGATTAAGGTTATGACATAGTGAAAAGACTTCTACATCACAAAGTTTCATAGAGAAGAACCGCTCCAGGTCAGGCGAAATTGACTCAGATACTAGGCCTCAGGGACAACAGATCGAGATCAGTCCATTTGATTATTTGCCTTGATTGTCCTAGGATCTGATCTGAAATACTGGGGTTGCAATGCTGATCCCTTTCTTGCAAATCCATATACATTAGCATTAATGACAATGGCCTATGGTCACTGCCCTGTTTTTCCCAAGACCTCAAAGTCCTATGCATATGTCCACATCTTCGTTGATAGGAGGATGTAGTCAAGTTGTGAGGTACAGTTTTTCCCATAATACGTGGATCTTGCTGGTTGGTCTTTCACGAATCACCCATTGCAAGCCCTTAGGTCCATACCAAAGAGGGAAGCAGCACAACCAGAAGCATATGGGTGCACCCTACTTGGCACAGCAGAATTCAACCGGGGGATAGCCCATACCTCGTCATGATCATCCCATACCCCCTCCATATCAGGCAAGGGTTTAATTTGCAAATTCAAATCACCAATAAATATAATTGGGAGACCAAGGCCCTCATGTTCTTCTTTATTTTCTACAAGTCTCCTTGCCAACTCTATTGCATTAATTGTTTATTAGCCACTCGATTATATGCATTAAGCAGAAAGACAGATTGAGTATCCTGTCGATCAAGCACCAGGTACATTGCGTCTGGTGAACCCGATTCGATGTTTGATATTTACCAATCGAGCCCTGTGCTAATCCATATTGCCAGGTCACCTGAAGGTCTTCCTTTCTGGCCTTAGAATGCAGGGGCTTGGTACAGCTTATACGCTTGGAAAACAATCTGGCCTCGTTCCGATGCTTCTTGGAAGCATGCTACATCATATCCCCGAATTAAGTTGCACCACTCAGGGATCTCCAGGTGTTTCTTTAGGCCAGTGATGTTCAGAGAAAATAATCTAATGGCTCTCCCGGTTGCCCATAGTTCCACTACGGGTACAGGCAATTCTATGTCAAGATGGCGGAGAGCATTATGCTTCATCTTCTATTTTATTCCTGTCTTCAGCAGTTTCAACAATAAATCATTTGTTAACATTTAAATGGAGAATTTTTTTTTTTTTTTAACAAAAACTACATTTCCCTTCTGCCCCGGGACTGCTGTAGTTCTCGTGACCTGTCCTTGTGACCCTAGTCCATTCACTTCCTGTGCCCTCCCTCTTCTTTCCTGCTCTCCAAGCAGATAAGTACCTATTATACCTAGCTGCGTAGCTTAGGTGATTTGAAGAGCAGATACAGGATAAATGTTAGATTGAATGCGAGTGTGTACACTAATGCCCACTAGTTTATGAGCGCAGGCGTTCTTGTAAGACTACGAGAATGTTAGAATTCTCCGGAGACACCACACATTAGGAAATAAACATATCATTTTGTATAATTGCGAGTGTGGAACATATAAATCTTATAATTTAGGACCGTGTGAAGCGAGGAGGAGGCGGCGACCCCGTGCCGCATTACCGACACATTAGGGGTCTCCAACCTCCTCCTTAGAACCAAAGCGCAACGGCAGGCAAGAGAAGCATTTGCGCGGTGCACGCGAAGCAGCCCCCACCCGCGTGGGGTCGGAGTTAGGAACGCGAGCGCTCACAAAGCAGCACCCACCCCCAGAAGGGTGGTTAGGAGCGAGAGCGCTCGCAAAGCACCCCCCACCCTCAGAGGGGCAGAGCTAAAGCCCTAAGAAGGCTCCACGAGAGCCCAATAAGAGGACGTACCTCTAAAAGGAGGAAAAGAGTTAAGATAAGAGCGGACATGACACATTCGGGGGAGGAAAGAGCCCCACCTTTGCAAAGGAGGAGTTACAATCGTACGAACACACAGAATTCTTACGAGTGTCAGAATTCTAACACTCGTGTTGTACGGAGCCTGAGGAGCGAAGTGAAAACCCTTAAAGATACAATCTTGTACTGGAGAGTGCCCGCTCTCAATACAGAGCGGCTAACACACAGAGCTAAAAGAGCACTAGCTCAGAGTGATACAGAGAGCAAGCTCAGCTCTGCAAATTAAGGTGCAGCCTCAAACACATCAGAAGTGAGCAGTGGACGTGCCACTACACCGAGAAAGGTATTGAAAGGCACTTAACATGACAGATTTCAAATGGAGTGAGGAGGAGCAGGAGGCAGCCTATTCAGAGGAACTAGCCTACAGCTTCAAAGAAGTGCTGGGGCACTCACTTATAGAGGCAGTGGGTCAGGGGCGGTAAGGCCCCTCCAGGACAGACTAGAAACAATAGAACTCTGAGCCAGAAGGAAAAGAGCACCTTACCAGAAAATAGCACATCCACAAAAGTCCCTCTAGAGGACTCTCAGGGGTGTAATAAGGGCCGGAAGAGCAAGAACTCTTCTGACCCCGCGGGCCATACAGACGGGGCAGAACCAAAGGCCCCTGAGGCTACCGACGCGTTCCAAAAACTGAGAGGCACTTTCATTAAGAAGTCGGGAGTGCCGAGCCTCAATACCCCCTTCCCAGGGGAAGATAATATGGGCGAGAAGGAGCAAGGTTCAGAAGAAGAACCAGGAAGGTCTCCACAATCCTCAAAAGATGAGATAGACAAGGAGGAAGTACAACCTCCACCCAAGAAAAAGTTGAGGAAACTCAACAATATCGAAGAGGAAGAAGGGACATCAGATATGTTCCAACCCGAAGACATACGAAAACCGAGATCCTCAGAATGGCTCCCATTGCCAAGGGTCACACAATACATGACCAACAGACTACGGAAAGCTCCAGAGAAAGATGTGAGTCAGAGGATGAGGGCAAAATGCCCTAAGCCCAAACTCCCAGGGAAAGTAGCAGAGGCGCCAGAGCTTGATCTGAAAATGTTGACCTTCGTCTCGAAGACCACCAGAGATCCCAGAAAAGGGATTGATCGATCTTGGTGAAGCTACCAAGAAAAAGTGGTAGATCTGGCAGGGTCGCTAGCAAAGATTATGGACTTAGCTGAGTGAGCGAAAGATACAGGGGAAGAAGTAGACCTGGAAGTGCTCGCCAACTGGGCCCAGAGAGCAGTTTGCCTCCTGGGTAACGCCAATTGCGCCATATCATCAGAGGCAGAAGAGGATTATTCCTCAAGATTTGGCGAAGCAGCCCAAGGACTACTATGGCGAAACCTTCGGGAAAGAGATGGGGAGGTTTGTAGGGACCTATACCTCATTGGAAAAGGCTCAAGCATCGATAAAGAAAATATTTCCCGGCAGAGTTTTTGGCGGGACCGGTCGGTACCGAGGCCGAGTGACCGGTCGCTACCAAGCCACAAGAAGGCCTCATAACAGAGCTCACTATTGGGAGAACAGGCAGCAAGACACCTTTTTTCCACCAAGAGGTTGCTTCCAAAGAGGAAGAAGAAGCAGAGGACAGGGAAGAGGACAAAACTTCCCCACAGGTGAGACAGCACTTTTACCCGTCAGTGGGGGCGGAGAACATCCAAGTTTTGGGAGGACCGGCGCGCACTTTCCAGCGACACCTGGGTTCTGCAGACAGTCAAAGGCCTGCAGCTGGAATTCACAGAAATACAATATCAATCCCACCCACCCGCCCATTGTATTTAGCGTTAGCAGAGAAAGTAATCCTAGACTCAGAACTACGAGGACTAGCGAACAAAAGAGCGATAGTACCTTGCTTGACAAGCCCCGAGTTCATAAGCAATATGTTCCTAGTTCACAGGAAAGACAAAGTGAGGCCTGTGATAAACTTGAGAGAAATGAACAAGTGGGTGGTGTACCACCACTTCAAAATGGAAGTAATCATCAGCTCAGAGACACCCTCAGACAGGGTGGCTGGCTCACGAGAGTGGATTTAAAGGACGCATACCTCACGATCAATGTTCCTTCTAAGCTGTGCGCATGTGCGCTTGCCCAGCTTACTTCTGGGTGCCGCTCAGAAGATTTTTAGCAGCGCACACAGACAATTCTCACCTATTCAAAAAGATTAAATAAGGATCAAGCCACAGTAGTTACCTGAAATGTTCTTTCTCTTAAAATAAGCAACTAGTCTTGATATTCTGCTCATTTGCATTACACTACTATTCAAGAGTGACCGTAAACACCTAAAATCCCTAACAGCTAAATACACACACAAGAGGTTAAAAACTAATATGAAAAACTGGCTCCATGAACAGAAGAATCTAACCAAGATATGCCTGCACACATTAACCAAATACTGTTCCCTCGCCACCCATGACTCCTAAACTTGATTCTCCCACACTTTTACCTTATGACTCTGAACTTCTGCCCCAGAACACATTAGGATACTACCAGACAACCTTGAGTCTTCCTCTCTAGGCTCTGCAAAAGGTCAGCAGACGTGTACATACATACACATCTTTTATGTTTGTTGTAATATGAATAACGTTCACAAGCCAGAATTTCTGTTACTCACTGTGCCTTACCAAAAGCGTCACCCACACTATTCAATCGAACTACTTGCGCAAATATCAGATGACTGTAAGCAATGTTGCCTCTAATTATTTTTCTCTATGTGCATAACTGGTTGGCTGTTGCGCGCACATTATTTTCCATGTGCGCAACTGACTAATGAGGTAAGCCACTTTGTAAGCATGTGCATTTAGTGAACTACCGTCGCAGAAGTGTATGAAAAGGAATTTCCTCTTCCCAGCCATTGCAATTCTTGACAAATCTTACAACACTTTTTCCAAACACATAGGCTAAAATAAAATATGTCATATGTGATTATACAGAAAACTCATCAACCAGTCCAAGACTTCAACATTTGCCACAGTAACTCAAAGGTTTGATGTCACTGGAAAATCACTCATGTGTACTAAAAAACACACATTTCTCTTGAAATAACTGACGTGGCTGTCAAGAAATTCAGATAGAAAACATTTGCAGATGGATTAATGGCAATTAAAAGAAATGTGTCGAAAACATGCGGATAGGAGTTCAAGTGCCACTTTAATGAAGTAATTCAAGGGCCAGGGTAACATGCTTCTAGTCATTTGTGCAAGGATGATAATTACATCAGAATAACTGCACCTCAGAATATGATGAGAAAAAATTCCTGTGCCTCTGCTTGCTATCCACATTACGTTCTCCTGTGGGTAGTTGTAAGACCCGCCTACAGCTAAGAGACATATGTACCATCCATTTTTACTCCCTAAAAAAATGGAAATGTGCCTAACAAAAACGAGAAACAATGAATTTATCGTTGTTTCAACCCAAAAAGCTCCACTGATATTTTTTTGAATTAGTGACCAGTAAAGCACTGGCATAGGAAGGAACTCTAATATTAATGCCCGATCTCAAGAGGAATTTTAAGGGGAAGAACATCATTTAATAAACAGAAAGTATCCCTATTGGCAAAGCTAATTACTTTTTGAATCCCTGAAAAATCATTTGATTTTAAGTTGGGAGCAAAATAACAGGGCACATAATAAAGTCTATAGTTTTGCCCACCCATCTGCACCACAGCCTAGACAAAATTAAACAAGAGCCTTACTGAGGTTTATTATGGAGCCCTGCTGAAGAAAATAACATATACATGCCTTTTGAGTTAATAGCATCGATTCATCAGAGATAGAACTAATTGAGTGCCTTCTTCAGTAACTATGGATGCCTCAACATATTATGTGCATTTTAAGAATGTCATGACTATGCATGTACACAATTATTTTGCAGTGCATACCAGATTGTTTGCAGCATACCCCACCCTTATATCATTGTGTAGGATTATGCAGTGATCAGTGAAACCGTTTTTGTATAGCAGCGATTTACCATATAATGTAAGAAGGTCTATGCCTAAAGGAACTCTGAACACATAGAAACAATGCAGATTGTGTGAAAATCATTCTCCTGTCTGAATATCCGGTGCAGTGATACTATGGACGAGTAATCCCAGGCATAGTCCATACCCATTATCCATTGTAGGCAAAGTAAATGATATTGTAAAGCTGCTCTCCAATTATAGGGTAATGTTAGTGATGCTAAAGTAGGAGACGCTGAGCATCACATTTGTCTTTTTAAAATCCTTAGAGGGCAAATTAATATTTGAGTTTTATAACGCATTAACTTGCAAGGGGGCCGCTTCAAAACACTTGCATGACATATGTACAAAGAAGAGGAAGTATGGAATAACGTTACACAAAGTGGTGCAAAAGGAGAAGTATTCATCCCGTTTCAGCACCTCTAGTGGAAATATTAAATGTTTTAGCTGAGTCGCTACAAGATGGGAAAGCTTATAGAACGATAGGAGTTTATAGATCAGCAATATCAGCAGGCCACACACCCATAGAAGGTGTACCCGTGGGGGAGAACAAAGCAGTATTAAGACTGTTGAAAGGAATAAAGTTCAGAAAACCACCACATCCAAAATATGACTCACTATGGGACTTGGCGGTAGTCCTCAGACTACTAGCCAGCTGGCCAACAAACAAATGTTTGTCCTTGAAGCAACTATCCGGGAAGCTAGCAATGTTGTTATGTCTAGTGTCATGTAGAAGAGTGGCAGATGTCAGAGCTCTAGACGTGAATAGGAGAGCATACGGGCCAGAGGGTGTATCCTTCACTCTAGTGAGAAGAACTAAGACCGACTCTGCGACAATTGTCTACCCCTATCTGCAGGAGCACCCCAATTGGTGTGTAGCAGCCTGCATAAAATAATACGAGCTGAGAACAGCAGAACTGAGACCCATAGGAACAACACAGTTGCTGATAGCGCGTAGAAAACCTTACAAAGCAGTAGCCACAGCCACTATAGCAAGATGGGTCAGAGAAGTAATGCAGATAGCAGGAATAAATATGGCTAAATTTGGAGCGCATTCTGTTAGAGGCGCGATGGCTTCAAAAGCGCTAGTGCAGGGCGCGAGATTGCAAGACATATTACAAGCAGCCGATTGGGCAAGCGACACCACTTTTAGAACATTCTATTTCAAGCCTGTACAATCAGTAGCAGAGACAGGAATGACAAGCTTTGAACAAGCATAATGCTCGCCTCCGTCTTGACATAGAATGAAGATTACGCCTGCTAAATAGCGCAGGTAGTCTTGATTCTATTAAAGACAAGGAGGCAAGCATTACTTTCTCGCCCTAGATTCACAGGAGAGTTAATATAAAATGATGATGTAAAATGATAATGATGTACTCATAAAAACTTATTCTCCCAGAATAGGGTGTGTATCCGCCTCCCTAACAACATGTGTTGTATCCTCCCTTAGGAGATGACCAGAAGAGCAGCTGAACCAACCGATAAGCACAGAAGATGCAGAGCAAGACCGCCAGTTCTAGAGCGGAACAGCTGCAGATCAAGATAGTCCAAAAGACGTTTATCAAGTTGAGATCTGTTGAAAGCCAGTTCAAGTTGGATTGCAGTTAAAGAGCAGTCAAGAAGAGGGAGGGCACAGGAAGTGAATGGACTAGGGTCACAATGACAGGTCATGAGGACTACAGCAGACCCGGGGCAGAAGGGAAATGTAGTTTTTGTTAAATAAAATGTTTTTCTCCATTTAAATGTTAACAAATGGTTTATTGTTGAAACTGCTGAAGACAGGAATAAAATAGAAGATGAAGCATAATGCTCGCCTCCTTGTCTTTAATAGAATCAAGACTACTTGCACTATTCAGCAGGGGTAATGTTCATTGTCAATCTAATTCATCCAGGCTGATACCTGCCTGGTTTACACCTGTCACTAGTGTTGTGGTTTTAGTCTCCCTGGTTGCAATTCCAGCTCAAGGGGATATGTGTTTTGTATTGATGATGTCCAAGGTTTGCTTGTTGGCCTAATTGTTATTCTAAACCCAGTAGGGGGTACACCCGTAATTCAATGAGTCCCCTCCATCAGGTTATCACCATTCAAAGAAACCACAACCATGTCATCACTACTGTTGGGTGTTCTCTGTCTCAGACAGCGTACTATTTCATTCCAGCATCCCCACGGCATGGGAAGAGGGTAGGAGCCCTCCCCCCCCCAGAAAGCCCCAGCTGCAACATCTTTGCGAGCGCGGGCACACACAGTGCAAGGCCTGCCTGACCTTGTCCGTACGGAGTGCCTGACGCGCTCATGCCGAGCGCATCGCAGCGCCACAACAAGGCTGGGCCCGCAATCTTTTGAATCCTGACATCCGCCGGCAGGCGGATACGCCGGCCGTAACGAAGGCCATACAAAGGCCTGTTCTGCGCCTGTTTGGCGCATGGAAGTGCGGCGTGGCCCACCCCTTATGCCCAATCCTATTGACACTCCTACCATTTAAAAGGAGGCGCTGCCAGCGGAACTACCCATACCCGATACCCAAATCTGCCTACCCACCGTAAAAGCACATTCCCTAAGGACTCCTCCTGTCTTAAGCCTGCAGGAGCTCGAAGAGCCGAGAGCCTGGACATCTTCAATACTAACTGTAAAACTCCTCAATCTACATTGTAACTGCTGACCAAGTCTTTAACTATGTTTTAGCCCGACTTGCTGAGCGCTAGTGCCGTAAACACGGTAGCCAACTCACTTATATGAACGTTTCCACCTGATAACTTGCCATTGTAACTAACCTGTACTGCATTGCGCATGCCATCTCATCATCACCTGTATACTGGCATCTAGGTGAACCCCCCTGGTCCACTGTACCTGCTGCCATTGTTAGCCTTACCTGTGAACTCTGCATCTAGGTGAACCCCTTTGGTCCACTGTACCTGCTTGCACATGCTATTGTTAGCCTTACCTGTGACCTCTGCATCTAGGTGAACCCCTCTGGTCCACTGTACCTGCTTGCACATGCCATTGTTAGCCTTACCTGTGAATCCTGCATCTAGGTGAACCCCTCTGGTCCACTGTACCTGCTGCCATTGTTAGCCTTACCTGTGAATTCTGCATCTAGGTGAACCCCTTTGGTCCACTGTACCTGCTTGCACATGCCATTGTTAGCCTTACCTGTGAAGTCTGCATCTAGGTGAACCCCTCTGGTCCACTGTACCTGCTTGCACATGCCATTGTTAGCCTTACCCGTGAATCCTGCATCTAGGTGAACCCCTCTAGTCCACTGTACCTGCTGCCATTGTTAGCCTTACCTGTGAATTCTGCATCTAGGTGAACCCCTTTGGTCCACTGTACCTGCTTGCACATGCCATTGTTAGCCTTACATGTGAACTCTGCATCTAGGTGAACCCCTCTGGTCCACTGTACCTGCTTGCAGATGCCATTGCTAGCCTTACCTGTGAATTCTGCATCTAGGTGAACCCCTCTGGTCTACGGCACCAGCTTGCACATGTCACCTGAAATCCCTCATGCATCTCCGCAACCTAATTGAACCTAAATGTACCAAGTACTACTCTCTAGTTACCAGTGTACTAGGTCCTGTGCTAAAGTCATATCTAGATGTCAGTTTGCTTGAATACCCCGACTGCATCTCCACAAGACAAACGTACCAAATATTAGTCCACTGTGCCTCCCTGACACGAATGACTCCGGTATACCACTGAAGCATATACTTAATATCTAGAGGCCAGCTTACAGTACACCTCTGGAATAGCCAAGAAATGCTCCTCACGAAAGTGACCTTGACACTAATACTATTCACGACTATAGTTAGCACTATGGCCGTCACTCCCAAAACTAGCCCTTCTAAGGACAGAAACCAGAGACTTAGGTCCAGACTACCTAGCAACTATGAACCGGTAGGAAACCAGCAGAATAATGCCAACAGACGCACTACTACCCAACCTAAAAATATGTACCACCCTTCCAAACAATCCAACTACACCAATGATCAAACCCCCACCATAAATTGCTCAACTCTGGACACCCGATCACTCAAAATCTCTCAAACTAGCAAACCTAATAGTTCTATAACATTACTAGGATACCTCATCAATGCGAGATCAATGGTGGCCCATGCGACAGAGAAATTGCGGACATCCTAAATAAGGACAACCTGGATCTATTAGCCATAACTGAGACGTGGCTTCACGAGGCCATAACTGAGACGTGGCTTTCAATAATGCTATGACCAAAGCACTAGGTCCAACACTGATGCTAGCAGTGCCCGATAACTACCAAATTCTCAGAGCAGACAGGCCTAATGCCAGAGGCGGCAGACTAGCCATCATCTGCAAATCTACCCTTCCCATCAGACAGGCCACATGAGTCTCCAACCCATCCTGTGAAGTACTTGCAGACAAAATGCCCCTCTCTAACAATCGCACGCTCTCAATCCTTTTAATATACAGACCCCCAGGGCCCCTAGGCACCTTTGAAGATGACTTAACTAGTTTTATAGCCATCAACACTAAAGACCATTCCCAAGCCTTACTACTGGGAGACTTTAACATTGGCTTCAATGAAACTGACAATAAACATGCAGTCAGTTGCAGCCCTGCTCAAGGACCACGGCCTTGTCCAAAAAGTCCTCTCCCCTACCCACATCAAAGGAAGGACCCTCGATTGGGTATTGGAACTGAACTGCAACATCAATATCACCGATATTGCTCCACAAACATGGACGGACCACTACTTAATAACCTTCTCCGCCACTCTGGATCTCCTCAGCCCCAAAATCAACAACATGGTTCCCCCTCTCCTGACCAGAAGCAAGAAGGACATGACTGAAAACATTATCCCCCTCCTCCTTCCAGCCATATCTGGTTTGGAAAGTAACAACCCAGACACCTTGGTAAAGACTTTCAATAATGCTATGACAAAAGCACTAGACGCAGTCGCTCCAGCCAAACTACGTAAAGCTAAACAGGAAGCCCATTTAAATGCCTGGTTCACGCCCCATCTCAAATCCCTAAGACTACAAAAAAGAAAGCTCCAATCTATCTGGTGCCACTCTCCCACTGAATACAACAAAAATAGCCTAACCGAATTTGCCAAACTCTACAAAAAAGAAATTATCAAAACCATGAAGAACACCTTTAATGAGAGGATTGAAAAAGTTAATTCCAATACTAAAGAGCTCTTCACCATCCTCCGTGAGATGGAATCCCCCATTCACCTTATAGACAACACCCCTAAAAACAAAGCTTGGTGCACAAATATACAAAACGCCCTTGCTAATAAAATTTCCTTGCTACAATGTAAAATTGCTAAAAAAAAGGCCACTCTTCCACCCCTGCACCCTCAAATACCCCAATCCCAGGAGAATAAGAGTAATGCACCATTTAGATTCAAATCTATCTCCATAATTGACACAGAAAAAATAATACTCTCCCTCAAACCCTCAAACTGTAAGGGCGACCTCTGTCCTGCACAACTAATAAAAGACGCAGATATGGACCTAGCTCCCTTCATTTCCAAGCTTATAAACTCTTCCTTTAAATCCAACACGGTACCCATCAACCTTAAAGAATCATGGGTCCTCCCGCTATTGAAAAAACAAACTCTTGATCCCACCAACTACAGATCTATCACCACAGTGCCTTTCCTATTAAAAATCCTAGACCGAGCTGCCTACATACAAATCCAGGATTACCTGGAGGCCAACCACCTGCTTGGCTCAAGGCAATCTGGTTTCCGCCCACTCCACGGCACGGAAACAGCTCTGTTAGACCTCAAGACTCAAATTGAGGAACTTAAGGACAACGGTAAAACAGCCTTGCTCCTCCTACTGGACTTGTCGGCTGCATTTGACCTGGTGGACCATGCAGTTTTATGTAACCACCTTGAATCTGCCACCAACTTCACCGGAGATGCTATAGCATGGGTCCAATGCTTCTTAGCAAATCGCACCATGCGAGTCTTCTCCACTACCAACTCAGCTGACCCCATCAAAATAACCTGCGGTGTCCCACAAGGATCGTGTGTCTCCATCACCATGTATAATATCTTCACCAAGCCTTTATTTGACAAGTTGGATGGTTTTGGTGTCAAATACACGAACTACGCAGATGACACCCAGATCCTTATACCCCTTTTGGGCGACCACGAGACAGCCTTAGCCTTGGTGAACAAGATATACACCATCATTCAGGCATGGATGGCCGCACACGGCCTCTGCCTGAATGACGATAAAACAGAACTACTAATCTTAGGCTCTGAAGTAAACATCCAAAAACTATGCCCAAACTACACATCCTTCAGCATTGATAACAACCCTATCAAGGTGATGTCTGTGGTAAAAACCCTTGGATTCTTACTGGACTCTTCCCTTACCCTCAAGAATCAGGTCAACTCCACCACCTACACCTGCAAACTTATCCGTGCAGCTAGACAATATCTCTCTAGTACTAGCTGCATCACTCTAGCCAATGCCCTTATCATGTCTAGGTTAGATTACTGTAATGCCCTGTACTCTGGAACCAACAAATATATCACCGATAAACTTCAGACTACAGAACAACGCCTTAAGAGCAGCACTAAATATCCCGTACAGAGAGCACATCACTAATTTCAGGAAAGAGGTCAACTGGTTAAAAATAACGGATAGAATCCTACTTAAAATAGTATCCCTCACATCTAAATGTCTAAATAACCTAGCCCCTCGGTATCTCATGGAAAAAATCAACAGGAACATTTCCTTGCGACCCACAAGATCGGCTAACACCTCTAAACTAGAGACTCCAAGGTTTAAACGCTCCACCGCGGGAGGTTCCAGCTTTCCTGTCAAAGCTGCTCACTGCTGGAACAAACTACCACTTAAACTCAGAACGGAACAACCATACCCGAAGTTCAGGCACAAGACAATCAATTGGTTGCGTGCCAATGACATAACTTTTACCCTACATCCTACCTAGCCACGACCTACCTTTGCCTGGACACCCCAAGATATGCCCTCTGGGTACTTGCTTGTATATTTTCCTGTATATTTATGCTTTTTGCCCTTGTTTTATATATATTTGATTGTACACAGTCTCACTCATATTTGCTCTCTCTTTCCACTGTGTTGTACATACTCATACCAAACATTGTAACAAGCTTAAGTCTTCATGTAAACTGTTGCGCCCGGCTACCCACGGGTTTGGCGCGCATTAACAAATAAACAAACATAAACAAACTATATCACTCCTAACAGTAGATGTGCACCCACTTATGTGGCTAAAGTAATGGATGCACTAATTAGTCAATGACTCTTGGGTTTCGTAATGCCCATTTTGGGCTCTTGGTAGATTATATAGTGTTATGGTTTGTTCTGCCGTGCCCCATGGGTGCGGCCATCACTTTGCTGATTGTGATTACACATATAAGAATCATGCACTGACCCTCTGGTAACCCAATGCCCAAGGGGGATCAAGTTGGAGGAACTAACCCGAGGTGGAATGGTTTTTAGTACGTTCGAATTATGCAACTTCCAATTTCTGCTAGGGGGAAGTGAGAACTTATTTGCTCCTTTGTGTACACAGTATTTGCCAACTTGGGGACACGATTATGTTCCTGGGTCTGTGGGCAACAATTTAACTTTGCACAAGATACATTTATAGAAGGTGGAGCGTCTTTAGGTTTTACGTTGGCCGTGGACTTGCTATTTGTTCCACTGTTTTGACAATTACAAACTTCAGCTCCCTTAGTTACAAGGACCCCTGATAGCCTATCCTTGGTGCCTGCTAGTTCGGTCCCAAAGAGATAAAAAATGTCCCATACAGTGTCCGCCTGAGTACCTTTACTGGTTCCCCTACTTTGGGCTTGTCCCTGTGCTACCTCTCCCTCTCTTGTGGGTATCCTTTCAGGTTCACTTGTCTCCTTTTGATGGCCAATGCAACCATCCAATGATTGCTCATCCACCAAAGCCTGGTACCTGATGGAAGTTGGGACCATGATTTCGATTCTACCCTCAAGCTCTACAACAGTGGACAGTGTAACCCCCCACCTCCCCCCTGCCCCCCTTGGTCCTGATCTGGCCATTTTGAGTATCTTGAGCATTAGTTACTCTAGCGGGGCTATCTAGTATTGTTTGGTCCAGGACATTTTGATGTAATTCAATGATCTGGACCTCTTTGTCTCTGCTGGTCAAAGTGGGCAGGGTGAAATTTCACCCCTCCTCCTGTCCATCAAATTTCCCTATCTCATAATTATCCATGGGATCGTTTTGCTTCTCATGGCACCTCAATATATTAGGTGCCAGTGTTGGTTTTAAAACTGCTGCTATGCTCTCTGGAAGAATTTCGATGTCTTCTATTACAGATATACAGTTTGACGCGGCTGCTTCCTTTCGGCAGCCTAAGGCAACTTTATTAGTGGCATTTATTAGTGGCATATTATCGAACACGAATAAAACCACAAAAAACTGTACAATAATAAAAATATTTAAAATACACAATCTGCAATTACTCCATTCAAAAATAATGACAGTTTAATGCTTGCAGACAACTGAGATATTCAATTCGGCCAATGTTTTTCTGGCTCCAGGAAAGAATGCACAATGTCCTAAGAATGACAAACAAACCGGTCAATCTAGATCCAATCTGGATCCACACTCCGTGGCTGAGAAAAAAAAAGAAATTAGGGCAATCAAAAATGTCATGCACAGTCTGTGTTCCTCTCCGCTGTCGAGCACACACAAGCTGGTGATAATTTACAGGTAGGGAAGGAACGCCCGACAGCTTAAGGGGCATACTTAGTCCTTCCTTTGCTCGTGACTCTTAATGATTTAGAAGTGCATCCATTATGTTTTTACAAGTATATGGCCACAAGAGTACAAGAGTGCAGCCGCCAAATAATAGGTGTAGGGTAGGCAGGGAAACCAAGAGAAACCAAGCTTTACCGTTCTTCGACTGCAATACAGCAATACCACCCGGGCTGAGGCCGCCAACAGCACATCACTGCTCTCTTGCAATTTTCCTGCTTCCTCCCACTAACTCAACCTCCCCTCCTCTTTCAGAGCCGCCAGATCGCCAGGGACCACTCCGGTGGTGATAGTGCACGGTACAAATGTCCTTTAACATTAACAAGAGGCCTGCATCTTATCGGCTGGGCCGGACTCCCAATCTCCCGTGATTAGGAGACGCAAGCACTGCAGACATCAAATCCAAAAGCGCAAAGGAACTGAAAGAATTACCTTCGAGGGCAGGAAAGTAGACCATTCCAATTAGCATCCACTCCCCCAGTGGGCTCAAACACCCTGCTGGCTACAACACCCACGCCCTTGATTCCCCGCGGGCTTCAGGTATGTGGATCCATACGTTGTCAATTTTCAGAGCCTCCATTCTTTGTTCCTATATCGAAAATTAGTGCTTAATGCCAGAAAATTGCCAAATGGGAATGAGACGTAAAGAATAGATTGGCTCCTTCCAATAAAAGTGATTTGTTGATGGCATCTAAGTAGTCTCCTCATTTTCCTACTTGTCTGTTCTCCTCCACTATTTAATGCCTTATTATTTTTATTCACAAACTAAAGAGTGTTGTCACTTGTTCTACTCCACATCCCTTACTTTTGTCACCCCGAAAAAAAATACCATTATCTCTCAGCAACTCTTCCCCATTCTCCAATTAATATCAGATGATGATGAACTGTGATAGAGCACTGTCCAATATTTTATTCAGCTAATCACAAGCACAGGTACTGTGTGTGACTTGCATGCCCTCTTCAAATGATAATCTATTTATTTTGACTCATTGATATCCAACTCCTTTGCTCCTTTGCAATTGTCCACTCCATGCTTTTTACTCCACACTGGATTGTCCTTATCTCTCGAGTTCTCATTATGTTTCATCTTCAACATTTCTTGTTATAACAGAAGCGTTAAACTACAATGGTTCGCTACATGCTGTGGAAGCTTACTAGTATAATAAAGTAAAAAAGACAGATAAGAGTTCTAAATCTGTATCAGGGTGCAAAGTGTCAAGGTGTAAGCCACTACCCACATGCAAAAGAATTTGTGAAAGAAGGGTGGTGGATGATATTAGCACACGTGCACAAAACAAAAAAAAACAATTCCGGTACTCCCCGAAACACAGGCACTCCATTACCAGCTGATTCCAATCTCCTATAGCTCCACAGTCTCTTAGTTAACAAATGCTTACACACCTCACATATAATACTCAAAATGACAAACTACATGCATAACAGAATTCACAAAATATACTGATGCCTTGCAAAGCTTCAAAATAATCTGTACTCTTCCTGAATACATGCCAATACTATCCATTAGCAACCTTTGCAGGTGTTTTAGCCAATCAGGTTTCTCCAAACTCTGGCTAAATTTAACAATGCAAGCCTGAGTTTGGAGCAACTCGAGTGCTCTGCACACCCGCCATCCAGTCAGCGCTGCCTGCTCCCCCTCCTGCCCAGCCTCCATCTCAAGCCCCTCAAAAGCCACCGGCCCCTCTCGTTACCTTAACCAGGCTCCTCTGCCAGGTCTTCACCACTTGGCTTCATCTTCCCGCCATGGAAATGGAAGAGGGGCTACGGGTGGAACCCTGCCTTACATTTCCATGACAACCATTGTGGCGCTGCCCCGTGATGTGGCTCGCACGCGGTGGCGTGACGTTGCACGCCGCCGCGTGCTGTATAAATAAACGGGGCGTTCCCGGCCGCGTCAGAGCGACCGGGAAGCCCAAACCGACAAGACGTGTGTGTGTGTGTCTGTCGGGAGCGGGGGTTTACGGGACCGCATGGGGGCCCCGACCGACCCCCAACAGTGGCGACGGGTGGATGCGGATGGCCAGGCCCGGCGGTGATCGATGTCACAATTTTTCTAAAATGAAACGGAACGGATGACATTTCGTTTCACGCCGTGGCTGCGAATCGCACACGCGGCTGGCGGCCATTTTGTTAAAACGATCGTGGAACTTCTCCAAGATCCGGTTTGGATGGGGAAGGTGATCCACGTCTAATTTTTGGACAAACTGCGTGCAGGCAGTCTAACCTGCATATACATGCCCAATTTTTGATTTTTGCTTTACATTTGGGCCTCCTACGTCGAGTGAGAGCAAGGAGAAGGGCTAACATGGCAGGGCCTGCCTAGCCCAGTTTTTCTTCTTCTGTCCTTCAACCGATTTTTGGAACATTTACACCACTGGTGTTGCTGCAGTGGAGGGGCACTGTGCTTCTTCATCCTCTTCATCATCAGGCTGCTGTGGCCTCCTCTTCGTCCTCTTCATCATCAGGGCGGAGTACTGCAGTGGGCAGTCATCTCTTCTATTCATCAAAGCCGATGGCAAGAATCCACCATACCTTTCCCAGGTTGGACTGTCGCTGTGCCTGTGGAAGGGGCATCCAGGTGCGTGGTGGTGGTGGGTGACTGAGTTGCGGCCCCCAGGTCCCAGTGTGGGGGTGCCTGTGCGCTCAGGCCCATGAGTGGCACTGGTGGGCAAGACGGTGGGCACCTTGCAGCTGAACCACCTCCCCAGGACGGTGGCCAAGCGAGAGGTCAACAACAAGCTCCTGAGGCTCCAGTGATTCCAGCTATACAGCCAGTGGCCGCTCCACAGCCACCCCCTCAACCTCAAGTAGGCGGTCAAGCTCCTGCGCCTCAAGGGCCACTGATTGTGCAGCCAGTTGCCCAGCCAGGACCTCCCATCATGGCCCAAGCGTGAGCCCATGCAGCCCATCCCAGAATTTGATGCCTCGGGCCCGCCGTCCAGCATGGGGCCTAGGTGGAGGAGATGGGTTGGTCGTCTCGACATGTACTTCCGGGCCGCCCAGGTGAAGGATGACGACAGCAGGGTGGCCACAATGCTGTACTCTGCTGGGCCGACGGTCCAGGGAATTTTCGAGTCGCTTCCTGCGGGGAATGGCATCTATGATGCAGCCAAGGCGGCACTCCTGGCCCATTTCCTGCCCCTTGCCAACGTGGACTATGAAAGGTTTGTCATGCTCTCGGCAAAGCAGAAGGACGATGAAACATTGGACACTTTTTATGGACGCCTGCGTCGCCTCTCCCAGGGCTGTGCGTGGGGAGACGCGGAGGACATGATTCGCACGATGCTAATTCAGGCGTGCTCCTCAGGCAAACTCAGGAGGCAGGTCCTGAGAGAGCCAGGTATCACTCTGCCCCGCATACTGGAACTGGGCCGCTGCCATGAGGTGGCAGAAGCTCGAGCAACTAAGATGGAGGCGGGGTCCCGCTCAGTAAAGTCTGAGGAGGTGTGTGCCATGTGGCGTGGTGGAAGAGGAGTGAGAAGACCTGGGGTGGGACCCCGGGACAGAGCAGGGAGAGCGGGGGAATCGTGCCAGAAGTGCGGATACGACCTCCCTCACCCGACAGAGTGTCCGGCAGCTGGAAAGACATGTGGTAGGTGTGGCCTGCCTGACCATTTTTCGAGGGTATGCAGGACTGCCCTGCCTGTGTTGGTACCGAGAGGACAGGCTCGAGTTTGGGTCCCGCGCCAGAACCGCCCACTGAATGTGGCCCAGGTGGACCAGGGCGGGGTGGATGCCCAGGAGGAGGAGGCAGAAGAGGATGAAGAGAACATTTTCTTTGTCTCCAGTGTGGAGGTCCTAAAAGGAAAGAACAGAAGGCAGCCGAGGTGTGTGGTTGAGATCAATCATTCGCCTGTCCCGGTGCTGGTGGACACGGGAGCCTCGGTCAATGTGATGGCCAGGGGGCACTATGATACCCTTGAATCCCCCCCGAAGCTGCTCACACCGAGGGCCCGTATATTTGCGTTTGGAGGACTGGAACCGATACCACTGGACGGTGCCTTCGTAGCGAAGGTGGAGCATGAGGGCTCGCAGATCAAAGCCCGGTTCTACGTGACGCCCGTGAGCAACAACACTCTGCTAAGATGTGCAGCTGCGGAGGCCCTCGGGATTGTCAGCATCGCGTACTCGGTGTATCTCGAAGACATCAATGACTTACTCGATAAATATGCCGACCTCTTCAAGGGCATTGGAATGATGACTGGTGACCCGGTGCGGTTGCACATCGACGAGTCTGTGCAGCCCGTTGCCCTGAAACACCAGAGGGTACCGTTCCATCTCAGGGAGCAGGTGGATAAGGAGCTGGACAACCTGGTGAATTTGGACATCATTGAAAAAGTGGAGGGCCCCACTCCTTGGGTATCCCCAATCGTTGTGGCTAGGAAGCCCAAGCAACCTGACTCTGTCCGCATTTGTGTAGATATGAGGCTCCCCAACAAGGCCATCAAGAGGGAGCGGCATCTCACCCCTACCATTGATGACATTATTGCGGAGGTGCAAGGGGCTCGTTTCTTCTCCAAATTAGATCTCCGAGCAGGATATCACCAAGTCGTTCTCCATCCGGAGTCTCGGTATAACACCACCTTCACCATTCACTGGGGTCTCTACCGATACAAGAGACTCAGCTTCGGAGTATCATCGGCTGCAGAGGTCTTTCAGAATATTATTCGAGGTGCCCTCGCAGACCTGGAGGGCGTCTTAAAAATCAGCGATGATATTCTGGTGTTCGCAAAGACCGAGGTAGACCTCTGAGGAAGCTGGGTAAGACTTTTGAAAGACTGAAATCGAAAGGTTTCACTTTTCAGAGGGAGAAGTGTGAGTTCCTGCCATTGAATTCTTCGGTTTTGTCTTTAAAGAAGGGGGTGTGTCACCAGACCCGAGGAAGGTCCAGGACATTAAGAAAGCACAGCCTCCAGAGTCGGCGTCGGACATTAGGAGTTTCCTTGGCATGGTGACATACTGTGGGCGCTTCATCCAGAACCTTGCCTTGAGATCAGAACTGCTCAGGGCCCTGACGAAAAAAGAGTCAGTGCAAAGTGTCAAGGTGTAAGCCACTACCCACATGCAAAAGAATTTGTGAAAGAAGGGTGGTGGATGATATTAGCACACGTGCACAAAACAAAAAAAAAACAATTCCGGTACTCCCCGAAACACAGGCACTCCATTACCAGCTGATTCCAATCTCCTATAGCTCCACAGTCTCTTAGTTAACAAATGCTTACACACCTCACATATAATACTCAAAATGACAAACTACATGCATAACAGAATTCACAAAATATACTGATGCCTTGCAAAGCTTCAAAATAATCTGTACTCTTCCTGAATACATGCCAATACTATCCATTAGCAACCTTTGCAGGTGTTGTAGCCAATCAGGTTTCTCCAAACTCTGGCTAATTTTAACAATGCAAGCCTGAGTTTGGAGCAACTCGAGTGCTCTGCACACCCGCCATCCAGTCAGCGCTGCCTGCTCCCCCTCCTGCCCAGCCTCCATCTCAAGCCCCTCAAAAGCCACCGGCCCCTCTCGTTACCTTAACCAGGCTCCTCTGCCAGGTCTTCACCACTTGGCTTCATCTTCCCGCCATGGAAATGGAAGAGGGGCTACGGGTGGAACCCTGCCTTACATTTCCATGACAACCATTGTGGCGCTGCCCCGTGATGTGGCTCGCACGCGGTGGCTTGACGTTGCACGCCGCCGCGTGCTGTATAAATAAACGGGGCGTTCCCGGCCGCGTCAGAGCGACCGGGAAGCCCGAACCGACAAGACGTGTGTGTGTGTGTCTGTCGGGAGCGGGGGTTTACGGGACCGCATGGGGGCCCCGACCGACCCCCAACAGTGGCGACGGGTGGATGCGGATGGCCAGGCCCGGCGGTGATCGATGTCACAATTTTTCTAAAATGAAACGGAACGGATGACATTTCGTTTCACGCCGTGGCTGCGAATCGCACACGCGGCTGGCGGCCATTTTGTTAAAACGATCGTGGAACTTCTCCAAGATCCGGTTTGGATGGGGAAGGTGATCCACGTCTAATTTTTGGACAAACTGCGTGCAGGCAGTCTAACCTGCATATACATGCCCAATTTTTGATTTTTGCTTTACATTTGGGCCTCCTACGTCGAGTGAGAGCAAGGAGAAGGGCTAACATGGCAGGGCCTGCCTAGCCCAGTTTTTCTTCTTCTGTCCTTCAACCGATTTTTGGAACATTTACACCACTGGTGTTGCTGCAGTGGAGGGGCACTGTGCTTCTTCATCCTCTTCATCATCAGGCTGCTGTGGCCTCCTCTTCGTCCTCTTCATCATCAGGGCGGAGTACTGCAGTGGGCAGTCATCTCTTCTATTCATCAAAGCCGATGGCAAGAATCCACCATACCTTTCCCAGGTTGGACTGTCGCTGTGCCTGTGGAAGGGGCATCCAGGTGCGTGGTGGTGGTGGGTGACTGAGTTGCGGCCTCCAGGTCCCAGTGTGGGGGTGCCTGTGCGCTCAGGCCCATGAGTGGCACTGGTGGGCAAGACGGTGGGCACCTTGCAGCTGAACCACCTCCCCAGGACGGTGGCCAAGCGAGAGGTCAACAACAAGCTCCTGAGGCTCCAGTGATTCCAGCTATACAGCCAGTGGCCGCTCCACAGCCACCCCCTCAACCTCAAGTAGGCGGTCAAGCTCCTGCGCCTCAAGGGCCACTGATTGTGCAGCCAGTTGCCCAGCCAGGACCTCCCATCATGGCCCAAGCGTGAGCCCATGCAGCCCTGCAGCCCATCCCAGAATTTGATGCCTCGGGCCCCCCGTCCAGCATGGGGCCTAGGTGGAGGAGATGGGTTGGTCGTCTCGACATGTACTTCCGGGCCGCCCAGGTGAAGGATGACGACAGCAGGGTGGCCACAATGCTGTACTCTGCTGGGCCGATGGTCCAGGGAATTTTCGAGTCGCTTCCTGCGGGGAATGGCATCTATGATGCAGCCAAGGCGGCACTCCTGGCCCATTTCCTGCCCCTTGCCAACGTGGACTATGAAAGGTTTGTCATGCTCTCGGCAAAGCAGAAGGACGATGAAACATTGGACACTTTTTATGGACGCCTGCGTCGCCTCTCCCAGGGCTGTGCGTGGGGAGACGCGGAG
Organism: Ambystoma mexicanum; assembly: GCF_040938575.1. Classification (NCBI taxonomy): domain Eukaryota; kingdom Metazoa; phylum Chordata; class Amphibia; order Caudata; family Ambystomatidae; genus Ambystoma; species Ambystoma mexicanum. Next base: position 877,611,048 of record NC_090936.1, read on the forward strand.
GACATGATTCGCACGATGCTAATTCAGGCGTGCTCCTCAGGCAAACTCAGGAGGCAGGTCCTGAGAGAGCCAGGTATCACTCTGCCCCGCATACTGGAACTGGGCCGCTGCCATGAGGTGGCAGAAGCTCGAGCAACTAAGATGGAGGCGGGGACCCGCTCAGTAAAGTCTGAGGAGGTGTGTGCCATGTGGCGTGGTGGAAAGGAGTGAGAAGACCTGGGGTGGGACCCCGGGACAGAGCAGGGAGAGCGGGGGAATCGTGCCAGAAGTGCGGATACGACCTCCCTCACCCGACAGAGTGTCCGGCAGCTGGAAAGACATGTGGTAGGTGTGGCCTGCCTGACCATTTTTCGAGGGTATGCAGGACTGCCCTGCCTGTGTTGGTACCGAGAGGACAGGCTCGAGTTTGGGTCCCGCGCCAGAACCGCCCACTGAATGTGGCCCAGGTGGACCAGGGCGGGGTGGATGCCCAGGAGGAGGAGGCAGAAGAGGATGAAGAGAACATTTTCTTTGTCTCCAGTGTGGAGGTCCTAAAAGGAAAGAACAGAAGGCAGCCGAGGTGTGTGGTTGAGATCAATCATTCGCCTGTCCCGGTGCTGGTGGACACGGGAGCCTCGGTCAATGTGATGGCCAGGGGGCACTATGATACCCTTGAATCCCCCCCGAAGCTGCTCACACCGAGGGCCCGTATATTTGCGTTTGGAGGACTGGAACCGATACCACTGGACGGTGCCTTCGTAGCGAAGGTGGAGCATGAGGGCTCGCAGATCAAAGCCCGGTTCTACGTGACGCCCGTGAGCAACAACACTCTGCTAAGATGTGCAGCTGCGGAGGCCCTCGGGATTGTCAGCATCGCGTACTCGGTGTATCTCGAAGACATCAATGACTTACTCGATAAATATGCCGACCTCTTCAAGGGCATTGGAATGATGACTGGTGACCCGGTGCGGTTGCACATCGACGAGTCTGTGCAGCCCGTTGCCCTGAAACACCAGAGGGTACCGTTCCATCTCAGGGAGCAGGTGGATAAGGAGCTGGACAACCTGGTGAATTTGGACATCATTGAAAAAGTGGAGAGCCCCACTCCTTGGGTATCCCCAATCGTTGTGGCTAGGAAGCCCAAGCAACCTGACTCTGTCCGCATTTGTGTAGATATGAGGCTCCCCAACAAGGCCATCAAGAGGGAGCGGCATCTCACCCCTACCATTGATGACATTATTGCGGAGGTGCAAGGGGCTCGTTTCTTCTCCAAATTAGATCTCCGAGCAGGATATCACCAAGTCGTTCTCCATCCGGAGTCTCGGTATAACACCACCTTCACCATTCACCGGGGGCTCTACCGATACAAGAGACTCAGCTTCGGAGTATCATCGGCTGCGGAGGTCTTTCAGAATATTATTCGAGGTGCCCTCGCAGACCTGGAGGGCGTCTTAAACACCAGCGATGATATTCTGGTGTTCGCAAAGACCGAGGTAGACCTCTGAGGAAGCTGGGTAAGACTTTTGAAAGACTGAAATCGAAAGGTTTCACTTTTCAGAGGGAGAAGTGTGAGTTCCTGCCATCGAATTCTTCGGTTTTGTCTTTAAAGAAGGGGGTGTGTCACCAGACCCGAGGAAGGTCCAGGACATTAAGAAAGCACAGCCTCCAGAGTCGGCGTCGGACATTAGGAGTTTCCTTGGCATGGTGACATACTGTGGGCGCTTCATCCAGAACCTTGCCTTGAGATCAGAACTGCTCAGGGCCCTGACGAAAAAAGAGTCAGCCTGGCACTGGGGCCCGCTTGAGCAAGCGGCCTTTGAAGACATCAAAAGCACCCTGACAGCGGAGGACACCATGGCGTTTTTCGATCCGGCGCTAACATCGGAAATCGTTGTGGATGCCAGTCCATTTGGTCTAGGGGCCGTCTTAACTCAGGTGGACCGGGATGGGAGCATCCGGCCAGTGGCCTACGCCAGCAAAGCGCTCTCCGAAACGGAACAAAGGTACTCGCAGATCGAGCGTGAGGCTCTGGCGGTCCTCTGGGGCTGCAGACACTTTCGCCTCTACGTCTTGTGGCGTCCAGTGACGGTGGACACGGACCACAAGCCCCTGCTGCCCATTCTGGCAGGGTCATCCTCCAAGCCACCGGCCAGAATCGAGAGGTGGATGCTCGCCCTTCTGGAATACGGAGTGACACTGGTGTACCAGCCAGGCGCCAACAACGCAGCAGATTATCTCTCACGACATCTGGGAGTGTGTGGGGGAGAGGAGTAAGACACCTGCGAGGAGGAAGCCGACGATCACGTCTGAATGGTGGTGGAGGCAGCCACGACTAACGCAATGCCTCTCTCAGAGCTGGAAGCGGCAGCAGCCGAAGACAAGTGTTTCAAGATCCTCCAGCACTCCATGCAGCACGGCTCCTGGAAGTCTGTCCTAGAATCCCTGGTGGGGCGGACCCAGGAGGCCAAGACAGCACTCGAGCAGCTGTGGAAAGTTAAGGAGGAGCTCTCGTTCTCGGCGTCTGGCTTGCTGCTGCGAGGCGACCGGATCGTGGTCCCCCAGGCAAAGGTGCAAGACGTGATCGCTCTGGCTCACCATGGACACCAGGGCGCCGCCAAGACCAAGGCCAGGCTGCGTCTGAAGGTCTGGTTTCCTGAACTGGAGTGTAAGGTCGACGACTTTGTGGCGGCCTGCATATGGTGTCAGGCGGCGTCTCCTTTACAGCGAGAGCAATTGAAGCAATGCCCCGGGGCACGCGGCCGTGGGAGGTCGCCCATGTGGACTTCGGGTCGACGTCTGTGGGCACCCACTTTCTGGCAATCGTGGAAGAATATTCCCGCTATTCGGAGGTGGAGTTTGTCGAGTCGGTGGCCTTCGAGCATGTTGTCGTGGCTGTGGGGAAAGTGTTCGCAGCTCATGGGTTTCCCCACACCTTGTGCTCGGACAATGGATCGCTGTTCCAAAGTGAGCGTTTTGCAGAACACATGGAGAGCTGCGGGGTCCAGCACCGGAAGGTATCCCCGTTGTGGCCAAGGGCCAACGGAATGCTGAGAGACTGATGCGGACGCTCAACAAGACTTTCAGAATTGCCCAGGGACAAGGACAGTCACTACAGCGAGCCCTGTATCAGTTTCTTAGGGTGTACCGCAACACCCCCCATGCATCCACGGGGGTCGCTCCAGCAGAGGCCCTGTTCAGGCGGTGCCCCCGGGGACTATTACCCGAGGTCGGAGAGAAGGAGCCGGGGGTAATTGACAATCAACAGGTCGAGGCAGACCGGCGGGTGAGGACTGAGCAGGAAAACCTGTGAAGAGGGCTCCGCCCCCAGCGGCTGGAACCGGGGGACGAAGTCCTCATCCGTAATCGACATCCCCATGGTAAGCTGTCGCTCCCCTATGAGCCGGAGCCATTGGATGTGGTGGCCGTAAAGGGGTCGATGGTAACGGCATCCGACGGAAGGTCTGCTGTCTTCAAGAAACTGGGTGACTCAAGAACTGAACCGCCGCTGGAAGGTGGGGGAGATACCGGAGGACAGAGGAGGTCCCTCCGGCACCCCTGCATCCCCTGTCAGGGAGACGCCTGCTGAAAGACTTAATGTGCTGGAGGTGAGGGGGAGGTACCCCCAAAGGGCTGGGCAAGGGAAACCCGCTTACCTCAGCGATTATATTTTGGGACTGTTGGTTAACCAACCTGAGTATGGGGATCCGGGTGGTTGACAATAAAGGGGTTTTGGGCAAGTTGTGTTATTGAGTGAAGCAGTTTGTGTTTGTGTGGATTATGGTGTGTTTAATGTAGTGTCGTGTTCTCCTGGAAAAAGGAGGAGTGTGGCGCTGCCCCGTGATGTGGCTCGCACGCGGCGGCGTGACGTTGCACGCCGCCGCGTGCTGTATAAATAAACGGGGCGTTCCCAGCCACGTCAGAGCGACCGGGAAGCCCGAACCGACAAGACGTGTGTGTGTGTGTGTCTGTCGGGAGCAGGGGCTTACGGGACCGCATGGGGCCCCCACCCGACCCCCAACAACCATGACTCTCTACGGCTACTGCGAATAAAGCAGCACGGCCAGGGTTTTTTTGTTTTTAAATTGATAATTGCTATTAGCACCTTGAGGGTTTGGATCTACCAGCTTTCCTCGATTTTGTTGGGCAAACGTAATTTTGATGAATTTGTTTCACCAATTCTTCCACCTTTTTTAACCACAACATGTGGGGGGAGACTTCCGCCCCTTCCTGTTTTTATACCATCCCCCAACCAAATATAGGGTTGTGGTAAAAAGGGAAGTAAAAACAATGGGGCCAAAAAATGTCAGCAAAATTACATTCAGCAAATGTGAGAAAAATTGAGGGTTTGCCTCAGGGTGCTAATGGCAAAAATCATGTGATCGGCGGGCTTCATCGGCCTGGTAACTTGGGTCCCGGGCCGTTATCGGTCAGTGAAGCCCACTGAACGTGTGATTATTGCCATATTCCATTCTGAGACTTTTAGTCCTGGAGAGCCATATTATAAAACTGGGACTACAAGTCCCAGAATGCAAAGTCAAAACCAGGACTCGACTAGCGGCTCCGAGTACAATGGACAATGTTGGAATGTATGTTCCTGTTTGAATGGTTCAGATACTCTCCAACTCATGTAACCCGTCTTTACTTTTTAGCCTTACCATTTTAGCAACCCCTCATACCTGCACTCCATGAGCCCCTCAAACAGTAAGCAGAGAGTGGGACAGAAAAGTGCAGCATGATGCACAGGAATTCACATATGGACAAGTGCTCAAAAACACAAATGCAAGCCTTGGGCAAACTGCCCTTGTGCCCCACACGCTCCCCTTCATTACCAACTACAGTTTTCACAGGCACTCAAATCCCCAAAAACATGCATATAACTTTTTACCCAGACTACACATTCACTGTACAAACATCCATTAATTCAGGTAAAATGTAAACAGATGCTGCGGGCCAGTTAATAGAAGGTGTCCACATTTATACACACACTCAGAAGTGTGTCCTTCCTGGGCTTCAATTGTTTTTAGATTTCCTAGGGTGAGGTACCCTCACACTAATCTAGTCTTGTTCTTTCCTTAACTCCACAACCTTAGCGCCCTGCCCCCAAATCATTAACAGCCGAAGCCAAAGTTGGAAAGGCGATGGTGGTATGAAATGCACAGTGATTCATGGCAGTATGCTAATAACAGGCACAGAGAAAGAAACAACATGTTAACACCCCTCGTGCCCCACACCCAATTACTGCAGTTTCTTATCTCAGGGAGGACCCAGTCTTTAACAAGATAAAGTGGCAACCGCTATTGAGTGTGGTTCGTGAAAAGAGGGCATAGTGTGTTATTGTAAAGTAGGTCATACCTTATCATGCGCCTGTTCACTTTGTAATCCAAGATATTCAGTTTGATACTGTTGATTGAGTTAGAATTTTTTTTTTATTGATTTGACTGCCCCTATGTCGACACATATTTCGACCACATATGGTCCTTATCAAGACAGGGCTAATAATTAGAACCAGTCATCCCCAATTGCATACAAGACATATCTGATAGTTATTTACATAAATGAATTATATATATTAATAGTCAATCATTCCACAATCAAGGTGTGGTCAAAAAGAGGCCAGATTAGGCCAGTCATAACAGACACAGTTGGGTGGGCATTGGGAGGATCAAAGTGGGCAGAGAGAAAAGAGATATACAGATTTCATTAGTATGATATGTTATATATCTCCCATGCTCTATTTGGTGCTGCTGTCATAAGGGGACACACCCTTATCATTGTGGCATCATTACCCCATGTCTTTTAAATATTCACTCTCCATCTATGTGTTCAATCATTCTTGCATTACTTTATTTAATAGAGGATAGTCCCAACCCTCTTCAATTGTCTATGATGTTACGGAAATGCAAATAATATACTCCACAATTGAGCTCAGCTGAGTATCTGTTAGCCTCTAAGGTACTTCCCCCGTGTTCACCTAGTTCCTATATATGGCAACCTTGATGAACAGTACTTATCCTTCACTATTGATAATTCACTATAGTCACTATTCACCACTGTGACTTTTATTTCTGGCCATCTTAATAAAGTAAGCATAGTATGTGTTCTTACTTGGTTAGACTGGCATTTTGGGGCAGTCAGTCTAGCCCTTAATTACTGTGGCATGACTTTATTATTCTTGCTATCTATTTTAAGGCAATCATGGTATGTGTTATCACTTGGCTAGACTGACATTTTCAGGCAGCCAGTCTAGCCCTTTCTTACTGTGTCACTGTCATAACATTTTGTACTGGCATCATCAGTCAGCAACTCTTTCAGGGGCATGCAGTTCTCTGCCTTGAAGGTCTGGGTTGGAGGCACATCATCAAGCACTACTTCTTCAAAGGCCTCCGCATGGCAGCTCACTCATGGATTGTCAAAATGTTATCCTTGCATTTGGAATCACTAGATTAGTGATGTTATGCTGATGAAAAGTAATCCTGTTCAGACCATGATCAAAGTGTTCCCTCACTGGCTGCACACTGCATGGTTCTTCTAGTTCGGGTTCTTCTTTCTGTGTGGTAGCATAAGTATTTAAAAAGCTTTTTCCAAAGATAGTTTAACAGGTCAGGCATTAACAACATTTCGGGGAGCTAAAAAGTAGCTCCTGCAGATTTCAAAAAGCCTAGAAAAACCTGGTTAGCCTGGCGCCAACACCTACAAGTACCAGTCATTACGTTTGATTCATCAACACAACTAGTGGCATACAAACATACCTACATGACATTCACTTTTTGCGAATTGGGAATGTGTAAAGTGGGGCATAACTACAAGACATTTGAAGCATTATAGGTAACAAGGATACATTATATTGTGACAGTTCTATGTCATTTTTATGACAGGAATTCCGCTGAAGTATTTGACTTCGATTGAATTCAGCAGATAAAATCATAATTCTTTATAATTTTGTACCTGTAGCAGTGGGTGGCCCCATACTTTCTCTTTCCCTATGCTAGTCCCCCTATACAAGCCCCTGTCCACCCATTTGAACCCCTCAACTCCACCCCTCTTTATTTTTCTATGAGTTCTGTCAGCGGAATTCCGGCGAAGTAAAATCCTTAGACGGAATTCCTGTCGGCAAGATGACAGGATCCAATTAGTGACAGATCGTTTAGTAGCTCCTTATTCCTACGGGTTGCTACTGTCCTTACTGAGTATCCACCACAAGTTCAAATGGCTAGATAATCTGTGTGCTTTCTTTATCTTTCTGCAGAACTAGGGAATAGAGCAACACTAAACCAGAGTCATCTGCTAAACAAAAGGTGCCTGGTGCCACAAGAAAAAAACAGGTCAGCAAAGTGAAACTTGCAGAAGCAGCAAAATCCTCACATGATATTTTGTCTGCTTTCAAGTCCAGCCCAAAGGTTCCATTGACAAGCAGGAGCAAAGGCATGTTGTTGCCCATTCAAATAATGCCAATGTTTTTGACCACTTGATGTTATTTAAATTACAAAATTCTTTCAATCCTTGCTTTTAGGTCTCAGCAGGAAAACCTCCTTCATTCTGTCCCCTTTGCTTCTGCTGATGAAAATCTGTCTAATGCTCTTAAAATCGCTATTGCGCTATATTAAACAGATCACCCATCATGCACTGACATTCCTGAGCTTCCACGTGATCCACTGAATCTACGGAGGGCCCTGCTCACTCAAAAGACATTGTAAACCAGCCTGAAGTTACGTTTGGTCACAAAACTGCTGATTGCACTAAAACACAAGTACCCCAAGACATGGATACTGTGGAAATTGGGGGATGCAGTGGAAATGTAAAAATGCAGGTCACACTTGATATGCAGAAAGACTACCCAACAGACCCATACCTATATCAGAGCAAGGCAATGTCTATACCTTCAGTTTGAGCACTTCTCGCAGCTGGTTCATGTCAGCCTGGATTAAAAGGTGTCTATCACAAATTTCCATATGACAGCAATCTTTCAATATTTAGACCAGATTGGTATAAAAACAAATATGCAGATGGATCTCTGTAGCAAGGCAATGGTTAATGTATTCTCCTAGAAGTAACTGTCTTTTTTTGCTTTGCATGTTGGCTATTTGCTGATAAAAAATGACAATTTTTCAAAGGGTTGATCTGATCCTAGCTGTGGTTTTTCCAATTTTAAAAAAGGAACAGAAAAAATTGAGATGCATGAACTTTCTAAGTTACACTGTGAAGATCAAAAACAGCTACAACTAACCGAATTTAGAACTACCCAAGTTAGAACTAATGTTTATGAGCTAATAAAAGCTGAACTTGAACAGATAGAGCAGATAGCGAAAAACTGTTGTATTCTAAGGCGACTGCTTATTGTATCTTGCCAATCAAGGAATGCCTCTCTGTGGACACAGGCAACACGTGGGCTTGAGAAGTACGTCCAATGAAGGTCATTTTTTGGAGTTACATTGGAATGGCCCCCCAATGCATGGGCCAGTACGTTTTACCCACCCTGGGGGCAGATGGGCACACTAATGTGCCCATCTGCCCCTAGGAAAGGGGCAAAACAAAAAGAAAAGTAAAACAAAATTATAACTTGTTTTGGGTGGGTGGGGGGGGACACTAAACCACCATGGATTTTAGTGGAAATGGGGGTGCTCTCTTCCCCCACCCCAAATGGATGGGGGGAATCTCATGTAGCCCTCCCTGCTAGTGCTAGTGCAATCTGCCCCTAGGAAGGAGTACATGAGATGCCCCCCCATCCATTTGGGGTGGGGGGGCACCAGAAAACATTGGAATGGCCCCCCAATGCATGTGGCAGTATGTTTTGACCACCCTGGGGGTAGATGGGCACACTAATGTGCCCATCTGCCCCTAGGAAAGGGGCAAAACAAAAAGAAAAGTAAAACAAAATTATAACTTGTTTTGGGTGGGTGTGGGGGGGTCACTAAACCACCACAGATGTTTTTAGTGGAAAGGGGGGTGCCCACACGTGTCTTCTTTTTGGATGTGCATGGGGTTGCCTGTTTTCCTTCGTGGCTTCGACACCCTAGGCCCTAATCTGTAGGTTGTCCACATGAGCAGAATCCTGCAAAATCTGCTCTGCTGAAAGACTTGGGGTTACCAGTGTATTAGCCTTTTCCCTTTGCGCCCAGTTAGGTGCACCGACACATGTGAGGTACCGTTTTTGTCGGGATACTTGTGAGAAGGTGGGAAGGTAGGACATGTGGTGTTGGCAGTGTGTTTCGGTGGGTAGGCAGAGTGAAATGTCTGAAAATTTTCTTTTTTTTCACCAAATGTTGAACTTTGCCTGGGATTGTGGGTAATACATTCTGGAGCAATTCACACAAGTCAGGCCTACGTGGATTCCCACGGGTGTCTTCTTTTTGGAAATGCATGGGGTTCCCTGTTTTCCTAGGTGGCTTCGACACCTTAGGCCCAAATCTGTAGGTTGTCCACATGAGCAAAATCCCGCAAAATCTGCTCTGCCGAATGGCTTGGGGTTACCAGTGGGTTAGCCGTTTCCCTTTGTGCCCAGGTAGGTGCACCCACACATGTGAGGTACTGTTTTCATCGGGACACCTGTGGAAACGCAGGATGGTAGGACATGTGTTGCTGCTGGCGTGTTTCGGTGGGTGGGCAGAGGGAAATGTCTGAAAATGTTTTTTTCGCCAAATTTCGGATGTTGTCAGGGATTGCGGGTAATACATTCCTGGGCTTATTCGCGCAAGTCAGAACTCTGTGGATTCCCACAGATGTCGTATTTTAGGAAATGCATGGGGTTCCCTGTTTTCCTTGGTGGCTGTGACACCCTAGGCCCAAATCTGTAGGTTGTCTCCCCAAACCCTTTGGTAGTTACCAGTGTTTTAGCCTTTTCCCTTTGCATCCAGGTAGGTGCACCCACACATGTGAGGTACCATTTTTGTCGGGATACCTGTGGGAATGCGGGGAGTTAGGACATGTGTTGTTGGCTGTGTGTTTCGTTGAGTGGGCAGAGTGAAATGTCAGAAAAGTTTAGATTTTTTGCCAAATTTCAGACTTTGCCAGGGATTGTGGGTCATAAATTCTGGGCCGATTCGCACAAGTCAGACCTCTGTGGATTCCCACCGGTGTCTTCTTTTCGGAAATGCATGGGGTGCCCTTCCTCACCACATTTGTTTTCTTTACTTACACATGCTAAGTATGTTTGTTTGGGCCGTAAGCATAACAAAGCTGTGTACCATGGCTCAGTTTTTGGCTTGTGGTATTGCTTGTTTTTTAAAAAAAAACAATTTTTATTATTTTTTTAACAACAATACAACCAAACTTGCAGTACAGTTAACATTATTACAACATTATATTCCTTTAATAATATTTACTGCTCCCTCTACCCACCCCCCTCCCGAGCCTATTCTTCCACACCTTCTGTTCCTGTGCCTTGCAGGTGGAGTCCTTCATCCGAATTCTCTACTGAGTCGCGATCACGCGACCCATCATGCGTGGGCCCAAATATCGTAGCTACTAGATGTTTCCAAGCTATCAAGGTTTCTGCTTCCTCCTCCCCACCCGAGCTTCTTGTCTCCTGCCATACTGCAGTTTCAGCTTCTGACCACTTTTGTAGATCTTTCCACCACACTTCTACTATCGGACCATGGCATGCCTTCCAGTTCATAGCAACTCTACGTTTCGCAAGTATATAGGCCAGGTCTTTAAGTTTACTGACGTGCTTCAGTTTACGTGGTCTGGGGAACCCTCCAATCAGGCACGCCCACGCCGATTCTATCCATCCCAGCGTTATTCTCGTTACTTTTAAGGCATGCTTGCTGCCCTGCATTCTCAAATTTAGGTATTGTTTGGGGCGTCATGTAAGCTCTGTGGTGATATACAACTGTATCTGCTGGAACCTGGCATTTCTTGACACCTTCTTGTGATATCTTAGAGCTCTCTCCCACATCCCATCTGTCATAGGGGTGCCCACCTCTTCTTCCCATTCCTGTCGTAATCGCATTGGTTCTTTCCCCACTTTGGACATAACCATCTCATATAGTCTGCATATCTCATGTCCTCCCTCTGCTATGTCGTATATAACCTCTAGGGTGGCACCGGGTTGGTCTTCCAGTATTATCTCTGACCACATTTCTGTAACCCGCCGCACCACCCTGTGGTATGTAATATACTGTCCCTTGTGTAATCCGGTTTCCACTACCAAAGTCTCAAAATCTGTAATCTTCCCATTTTGCCATACATCGCCCAGCGTTGCTATCTCAACTGGTTCCCAGTGCTTCCTGATCGTTTTCATTAGTTGGGCGTCTTTTCCCACCAGTGCCACAAGTGGCACCTGTGGGGAGCATGGGGTAGGGCTCTCCATTACCCGACAGGCCCTTTGCCATATGTCCCATCCCAGCAACATCATTTTCGGACACTCTTTCATATTCTCTCTGGGCAGCCACATCATTTCTTGTAGAAAAAATGGTGCGCATTCTGATCTAAACAGCCTAGATTCCGAGGTTGATTCTTCCGATAACCATTTCGCTACATGTTGCAATTGACTCGCTAAGTTATAGGCCTCATAGTTTGGCAGTTTTATCCTTCCTTTCTCATGCATATTTTGTAGCTTCCAGAGGGCTATTCTATTTCTAGTCCCACTCCATAGGAAATCTCTACATATACTATGTAATCGGGCAAAGAATCGTTTTGGGATCAGATGCGGTATATTACTAAAGTAATGCAACAATCTCGGCAAGACCACCATTTTTAACATTGCCCCTCTTCCCATCATCGCCAAAGGAAGCTTCGCCCAGAACTTCATGCTACTCTCGATACCCTTGACCGCCCTCTCTGTGTTTTGCAGGTGCTCTGCCTCCACCGTATGGTAGATGTCGATTCCAAGGTACCTAAACGTGTCCACTTCCCACGGTATTGGCAATACCGGCAAGTGCTCTAGCGGGGTCCCCTTATATATCTACCCAGCGGGAACACCCATGACTTTTTAGGATTTACTGCTATGCCGGACAGAAACGCAAATTGTTCCATCACCTCCAGCACATATTGAAGGTTTTCTTCTGGGTATTTCAAGTACAACAGTATGTCGTCTGCATACAGGGAAATTAGATGTGGCTCTTCTTTAATGGTGATACTGTAGGGGAGGACTGGCCGCGAGGCCCTCCTCACCTGCAGCCTTCTCCCCAGGTGAGGACCATGACTCGGTGGCCATCCCCTCATGCCACCCGGGCCCAGGTGCAGGAGGGGTCACCCGCCGACGACATTGCCCACACGTATCCGTTCCCTGCATATACCAAAAATCAGTTAGGCCTAGAAGCCATCTTGTCTAGCAAACATGGCGTGAGTTCAGCACACTGTAACGAGGCCCCCACCTTTGGAGGGCCTTTCATGCATCTCTGCCGCCGCAATAGCCCTGGTAGATCCGCTGCGAGCGCGTTCCCATGAGAAAGTCGGGTATGAGCTAACCCGAGATGCTAACACTGTAACATTTTATCGTTCACAATGTAATATTGCACCCCGCATGACCTGGTCCGCGAGGCCGGGGTGACGGGAAAAAAGCTGAAGCATCACTATCTGAAGAAAGTAGAAAATAATTCAAGTATTGGTATTAACGAACTACCTCTGTTTAAACAGATCCTGTAAACTGTGAATAAACCATAAAGATGTAACGTTACATGATACCACCCCAGGTCTGGACTAGTGCTGCTATAACCACAGAGAAAGATGTCGACCAAATGTATAGCCTTTATCTGTATAAGTGTTCTTACAATTTTATGTAGAAACCTGAACTCATATATGTTTTCTTAATCACCTAAAGCAGCGAGCATCAATTTCTGTAGGCCATAACCTAGAACTACCTCGTGTAACGTCTAATGTACATAAAATAATCACACCATGTAGTAAATATAATGTTAGGTAATGAAAAGGTACTCGGACCGACTGTATTAAAGAAATGTGTAACGAAATTGAAATATATATGTGTGTTTAAATAACATCAAAATAAGGCGGAACATTATAAAAGTTCTGCATTCAAAAGTTAGCAACGCACAAGGAAAAAACCTTTGTGAATATATGCAAGGCCATTCTCCCTCCCACCCTACCAAGCCTGCCAGATAAAGAAGCTAAGGCCTGTGCCGCGCTCCCTCACCTCCCCCAACCAAGCTGGAGCCGCTTCAGAGAGTCAGAGGCCCCGGTACCGCACCCAAGGCCACAGCCCGCCACCTGTGTTATTTACAGCACGGTAATAAACCCACGTTTGAATCCACTGATCTACCAGCACCCTCTCGTAAATTCCACAACCCTCCCCCTAGACCACCCCAAGAATCATGACCCCGTGCAAAGACGACCCCCATCACTGGGACAAGACACAGAGACCCATTTATATAATAACTTCTAACGCGGCAGACAGACATGTATCATTCGGCTCAGGCCCCAGAGCCCAGCCCCTCGACCTAAAATACCGGTCAATAGGACACAGGTAAATCTCACCCCAACCGACAACCACCGGACCTCTCACGAGGTGCATTCCTCATGTGTTGCGTTTATTTTATAAGACAAACTGCTGAGCGATTTATTGATGAACTTAGATGTCGTTTCTTGAATAACTGCAGTGTGCATGGCCTAGGGCAAACGAGTCAGGAAAGATATTCATCTTTGTCACAGGCTGCCCCAGCATACCAACACCGCTCGGATGACCTCAAGCTGGCCTGCCAGGCCCAACCCAACCCACGAGGCTGACCAGTGACGTCCTCACGCCAAGACCAACCACGCTGCAGCAACACCTATAGTTAGTCGACGCCACCCAATCCCAATTAACTTGTGCCCCCTATAGTGTGTAGGTTCTGATGACGTTTTTTGTATTAGAAATACGCCTGTCTTTGCTATTGTCAGACAGAGCGCTCTCGGAGGTTGCAGAGTTCTTTGCATGCCCTATTCTTTGGATAAACTCCCACTTACGCTCACCCGCACTCTGTCTTGGTCTTATTCCCACTACGGGAGAGTCCCTTATTGTCTCTCATTGCGGGGAGGATCGTGCTGAAATTGGGGGCGCTTCCTTTCAATACCTATCACATTATACTGTTGTCTTAGGTATATTGCTAGTGGCTCTAGGGCTAAAATATATAACATAGGGGACTATGGGCAGCCCTGTCTAGTGCCCCGGCTAAACTGCCACCTCTCCGGGATTATCGCTCCTGTTCTCACCCTGGCTAGAGGCGCGCTACATAACAATTGGACCCATCTAAGGTACCCCGGCCCTACCCCGGTTCTTGAAAACCTTGAAAATGGGGATTTCAGCAGAGCAAACCATTTGTTCCTAGCACTCACAAAAGAAAAAAAAAACAGGCTTCTTTGTACATCATTTTATTGGCATTTTCTGAAAATACCCCAAATTGTCTCCCTTTTTCGGTTATTTTCTCTCACCCCCCCACAGCAAACTGGGAAAAAAGGGGCTAAATTTGGCCGAGATATCTCATGTAACAAAAAAGTCACAAGGCATTGAATGGCGACATACCGAAATCACCAAAAAGGGGGGAAAACCCATGGCAGTTAAGGGGTTAAGACGGTCATACAATGTATCACCATCTCAGTTTACGATCTAGTGGTCCAATAGCAGGTTGATGGTCAACAAAAGAGCAATATGCTGTCCCCAGTATCTTTTTTTTCAAATTTGGTAGCTACTTGCTCAAAGTTGGTTAATAAAAGCCTTGTGTCGTCTCCTTCACTGCACTTCTGTAGGACAACCGTACAAGGTATGGCCCCAGTGGGGTTTGGAACACCAAACACACACCAGCTGTTGACAGCTGATAACCCTATGCTGCACTCCTGATGGGGAGACAAGTCCCCAAGGTTATTTTCAGTATCACGTGAACCCAATTCGACTCCAACAAGGAGAAGTCTTAAGTCACGAGAGACCACACTGTCAATTAAATTACAATGCAAGAAAGCCTTCACTGTTCTCAAAAAATATTTATATGCTAAACAAGATATAAATAGCATCTGTCTCTCTGCTTGTCAACAGAGAATCACCACCAAGCTGAGACAAAACAGTTTTAGACAGATAAAGTATTTTTATGTATATAGGCAAATTAATTTCACAAAAGGTGCGTTCCAATGTTACATCCACACTATTAACTCATAGCGTGGTAATCATTAGAAACAAAAGTAGTTAAACATTTAAACAACGACAATATTCTGAGCTGAATCACAGTCCTCAAAAACATACAAATGTTCTCAAAACGTTATTCGTGAAGTAACACATTTAAATATTGAATTATTTAACACAATTGTCCATATGGGCAGTACACTTCTTTCTGCTCAGAATCTCCTAAACACAACCATGTGTACCGACGCGTTTCGGATTACGCAACAATCCTTCTTCAGGGTAGGATGTGTTAAAGTTTCAAAAGTTGTTCATTAATTCCTACAAAAGGGAAGGACAACCTAATTAGACTTTTATGTCAGACGTGAGATTTCATAGGCCACTCTCAATGAAAAAGTAAAACTAACCTCATTCCAGTGTACGTATCAACAACCGGGATCAATCTGTATGATAAAAATGTACAGAAGTGGATTGTATAGATTTGTTCTCAAACATGATTCAATTTTTAGACTAATACTGTTGGAATTAAGTGTACTCACTCGGAAGGAAGACCAGTGCCTCTCCCTGGGTGAACACGATGGTGAAGGGCTGGGTTTTCCAGTGGGTGGTGGCTGAAGGCAAAAAGAGATCGACTGAGTACTTGAATATGTGTTTAAATTTAATTTACTTATAACACTCTCAGGCTTGTAAAAAATGAAGTAATCACATGTTCAGTTTACTGAGGTATACTTGTTACGGTCACACATTTCAAAAATGTTCTCTTGATGTTCATTAATACATCCGACCGCCAAAATGTGCATACAACGTAGTGCAGCTCATATCTGGCTTTGTTGACTATAATCATCCCCAACAAATAAACTGAGATACTGTCCATACCTCCTAAGGGATACGGCGCTCGTGTTAGTTGATGCTTAACATTAACTGAAAGACTCTCTCAGGCTCTCATGTGCTGATATAACACGCTCACTAGTTGGAAAAATGTGCCTGGGCATGTTAAGTATGCAACACGCCCTATCTAATAGTATACTGCCAAAAGTGTATCGGGTGCCCGTCAACTAATACACAGAACTATTACCGCTCTGGGTGTCTCGTTAAGAACACTCACCATAAACAATGCGCAACTCCCAGTACAACCGCACAGCTCGTCGCCAAGACGAACTGCTCCGGAGTATTCTGTTTATGTGGTCGTCATGGAGGCGACGCGCTTGCGCATTTCGACTCCAGAAGTCCATCTTGTTATGGGACTCGGCGACCACAGTCCACAACTCGCGGTACGTTGATCTCATTCTCTTTTGTTCACGGTACAGCTGGTACCAAAAGGGCATACGCTAGGTAAGTCACAGTGCCACTATTCAAAAAAATGTTAATAAGGGCAAAATACACCCTGACCAGTTCCATATTAATTGAGAATGTGGAGAAGGCAGAAAAGTCATAAGGAAGGATAAAATGTGTCAGAAACGGGGGGAGAGCGAGGAAGGGGGGCATAGGGGCAAATACCCAATGGTGCCACCACGTATCAATGATCTTATAGTTGAGATAGCTGTGAGTAAATTACTTCATGGCGGGAGAAGGGGCGAACCGCAGTAAAATACTGCTCCAAGCCCCTAGCTCCCGCAAGCTTATTAGGGTGACCCATGGGAGAACGTGGAGTGACCTGGAAATCCAGTCACTCCCAATACCACTAGGGACCCTCACAGGTATAGTACAATAATCAAAATTCATACTGAGATACCTGACCTGATAACATATCTAGGCAAGAAGAGAAAAGATCTCCACGTATATGTAATTTGTCCTGCGGATTCAAGTCCGCTTACATTCTAATTTGACAGACTCTTAACTCTCTGTTGCCAGACTCAAAATTGAACTCCCGGCGCCTCTGCCGTTCACACTCTGGAAAGCCACCCCAAAAATCACCAACAAGCAGTTTTCAAATGAATTTCAATACACCTCAACTCTTTATATCAGTCCATAATCATGAATCATGTATTCGGATGCAGCCTCAACAGTAGTGCCGAAAATACATAAAGGCACAACAGTTAACAAAACACATGTCTGTTAATTTTTGTAAACAGTCTATACGCAACTTAACACAAATGATTAAAAGCACAGCAGGAGACCTTAAAGGAAACAGATAAGGTCAAATTCAATGTTCATTCCTCTTGGACTCAAACAGTCCAAAAGATCAATCCAAACAATCTCCCTCTGAAGTAATCTCTTATGCACATCTCCCCCTCTTGGTCCCACCCTGACTTGTTCTAGGATCATACACTTAAGCTGAGCAATACTGTGTTTTGCTTCTAGAAAGTGCATGTTAAACGAGTCTTCGCGAGATCGCTGGTTACCTTTTCTTCCTGTAGACCGTGGAGTTGAGGTTGCCAGTATGTCGGTGTATCTATTGCCGATGAATGGGTAACGCGAGAAATTAGCCCAATCCCCTCCTGACGATATATGACAGGATGGCACTGGACCAACTCCCAACGCCACGGGTGGCACTTCTCAGTATTTGCGTGGCGTCGGGACAGTGTTTCCACTTGCTGAGAAGGCTTGATGAAGACACCGATGATAGCGGAAGCTGAACTCAGGAACATCCAAGAAGGCAGCAAGGCACAGGTACCGGCAGGGCACAAGACAGGCAAAGGAGAAAGGACTGCAAGGACAAGCAGGACAGACAGGGAAATTCCACTTTCCTAGTAGAAGAGAGTAATTCTAGGAACCCAGACAGGACCTCCCCTACCCTAAACCAGGAGGCAGGCAAGGACCCAGCAGAACAGGGAAGCAAGGGTTAGGAGGACCAAGGAGCAAGAAGAGGACAAGGAGAAGAGGCAGGGCTAGGCAGGATAAGGCAGAGCAGGGAACTGGAGGGCTGAGGCACGAGCGCCAGGACTCCAGCAGCGCATACACAGTAACAACCGCGTTGAGACGCGTTGTCCCTGTCTATGCGGTGCTCCTTTAAGGCCCGGGATCAAAGCGAGGCTCGGAACGCATGTTCCGACACTGCGCATGCGCGGGACGTCGAATACTGACGATCCGCGCATGCGCAGATCCTCGCAAGATGGCGGCGTCCACGGAGCCCATCCGGACCGCGGGTCGGCGTGAGGAAAGACGCCACCGCGGGTACAGCCTCCATGAAGGAGGAGACCGCTGCGGCCGTGGACCCGGGACCCCAGGACAGGTAAGTGGCGCCCGCGAGCGAGCGCGCGGCGTGACACCATACCCCCTCCCGGACAACCCCGGAGCGCCGGGTTTCCAAGGATAGCGGAGATAGAAGTCCCGAACCAGGCGTGGTGCATGTACGAAGGAGCGCGGTTCCCAAGTGCGGTCACAAGCAGGATAACCCTTCCAGCTAACCAGGAGCTGCAGAGCACCCCGCCAAATCCGTGAATCACAAATCTCCTGCACCTCAAATTCAGGGACCCCCGAACCAAAACCGGGGCAGGACGGGAACAGGTACGACCCATAACATCGGGCACATAGGGCTTCAAAAGGGAGACGTGAAAGACAGGATGGACCCTCCAAGAACGAGGCAGAGACAAACGAAAGGCAACAGAAGAAACACGCCCAATGATGCGAAAGGGACCAAAAAAGCGGGGAGCTAGTTTCACAGGTAAATTGCGTACCGGTAGATTCTTGGAGGACAGCCATACCCTGTCCCCAACATGAAGCACAGGCTCAGGGCTCCGTCTCTTGTCAGCCCGTTCCTTCATATGTGCCTGTGCCACCGCCAAGGTACCGGCCGCCAGACGATGTTGATCGCGGATCAGGGACACCAGGGCATCTGCAGATGGTACGGCACTGGAAGATGCAGGACGAACTGGCAGCAGTCTGGGATGAAGACCGGTAGAGCAGAAAAAGGGGCTGAGTCCGGTAGCAGAATGAACAGCATTGTTGTAAGCCGCTTCCGCGGTGTCCAACCATTCCGACCAGTTGTCTTGGGTAGCATTGGCATAACAACGTAGGTATTGCTCAAGGGTCTGATTGGTGCGTTCCGTCTGCCCATTGGTCTGTGGATGATAGCCGGAACTCAGGGCCCGCTGTATGTCCAAATGCCGACACAGTTGGTCCCAAAAAGATGAGATGTACTGAGACCCCCGGTCTGATAGGATCTTCTCTGGAAGACCATGAAGACGATACACCTCTTGTAGAAAACGTTGTGCCATCTGGGAGGCAGTGGGCAGTTTAGGAAAGGGCAAGAAATGAGCAGTCTTGGTGAAACAGTCCACCACCACCATTATACACGTGAAACCACCAGATAGGGGCAGGTCAACGATGAAATCCGTGGCGATGGTATGCCAAGGGTACGGAGGCGTAGGCGTGGGTTTCAGGAGACCAATGGGCCTTTTGCGAGGAATCTTGGTCTGGGCACATACAGGGCAGGAATCCACGTAGTGCTTTACCAGTGTGGCCCATCCAGGCCACCAGTACTGCCGTGCAACCAGTTCTTGTGTTGTGCGGACTCCACGGTGACCACAAACGACAGAATCATGGCAATTTTGTAGAACGATCTTCTGGAGCTCCAAGGTGGGAACGTACAGACGATCCTTGAAGAACAACAAGCCGTCACGTTCTCTGATGTCAGCGCGATTTAGTATCTGTGATTTTGAGGGATCCGTTCGTGTGGCTTCTCTCAACTGTTGGAGCTGGGGAGTCACCATTGATAGAAAATGTTTTGACGCTATCAGAGGCTCCGGTTCCTTGGCACCTTCAACGTTGTTTTCCAGAGACCGAGACAGGGCATCAGCCTTAGTATTCTGGGAACAAGGAATGTATGTGACGGTGAAATCAAACTGCGAAAAGAAAAAGGCCCAACGAGCATGACGGGAGGTTCTGCATTGCAAAGAGCGCAGGTACTGTAGATTACGGTGATCTGTGCGAACCACCACCGGGTACCTCCCACCCAGCAAGTGATGTCGCCACTCCTCGAGAGCTGCTTTTATCGCCAGTAATTCCTTTTCTATCACCGCATAGTTTCTCTCGCTCACTGACAATTTCCGTGAGTAGTAAGCCACCGGGTGCTCTGTTCCCGTGATTGCATCTTACTGTAGTAAGACCGCACCAATTGCGTAGTCCGAAGGGTCTGTTTCAACCACAAACGGTTTTTCATCATCTGGATGTCTAAGAACAGGAGCCGACATAAAGGATCTTTTCAATTCCAGAAATGCCTCCTCGGCCTGCGTGTCCCAGAGAAACGGCACCTTGGTACTGGTCAGGCGGGTTAGACTGTTGGCAAGTTGAGAAAAGCGTGGAATGAAGCGTCGATAAAAGTTGGCGAAGCCCAAGAACCTTTGAAGTGACTTCACGCCATGTGGCGGTTTCCATTCTCGTATAGCTTGCAGTTTTGTGGGATCCATCTGCACTCCTGTGCTGCTGATCACATAGCCCAGAAATTCCATGCTTTCCCTATGAAATTGGCATTTTCTACTTTGGCATACAGGCCGTTATCTGTTAGTCTACGGAGAACTTCCTGAACATGCGCAACGTGTGCAGTACGAGTGTCAGAAAAAAACAGAATGTCATCAAGGTATACCCATACAGATATTCCAATAAGGTCCGAAAAGACATCGTCCATGAACCGCTGGAAGACGGCCGGGGCATTGCAGAGTCCAAACGGCATCACCCTGTACTCGTAGTGACCAATAGGTGTTTTAAAGGCCGTCTTCCACTCATCTCCCTTCTTAATCCGCACCAGGTGATAGGCCCCTCTTAGATCCAGCTTGGTGAAGATTTGTGCGGATTTCAGGGATTCGATGATGTCCCGCATGAGTGGTAATGGGTACCTGTCTTTCCTCGTGATCTCATTTAGTTGACGATAGTCGATACAAGGGCGCAAAGTGCCCTCTTTCTTCTTGACGAAGAATAACGGGAATCCTGCGGGGGACTTGGACGGCACTATGTAGCCCTTGTTGAGGCAATCCGTAATGTACTCCTGTAGGACGCCTTTCTCGAGTTGAGTCAACGAATAGATCTTGCCGTGGGGAATGACCGCATCAGGCAGGACGTCAATGGAACAATCAAAGTGCCGGTGGGGCGGTAATGGTATGTCCTCAGGCTTGGTGAACGCCTTGTGGTATCCAGCATATTCTTGAGGAACCAACTGAGTGGCACATAAACGGGCAGATACGTCAGCAGGATTGACGGACTCCAAAATTGCAGGAAAGGTTTCGTGAAGTCCACAGTCCCGAGGACAACGTGTTGAAGAGAACACCAGGGAACGAGCGGTCCAGTCGACCTGAGGATTGTGATATAACAGCCAAGGTAAGCCCAGCACCACCGGAAAAGAGGGAGACTTGATGACATCCAATGAAATCCGTTCGAGATGCCCTTCCACAGAGAGCCACAAGGGATCGGACTGTTGGCAGACTGGACCAGAAGACAAAGCAGAACCATCGATCACCGCGACCACTGTTGGTCGTTCCTTGTAATGTAAACGGATCCCATTGGCAATCGCGAACGAGGCATCGATGTAGTTGCTGGATGCTCCACAATCCAGAAGGGCCCAGGTTTTCATACACTTCCCTAGCCAGGCAACACCGACTTTCAGGATCAACAAGGGTACCAGGTTCATAGGAGGAAGGTCAGATTCAGAAAGGCAGCCTGCTGCTGCCTTCGCCTGAAACAACGGGCCTGTTAGTTTTCCTGTTTCTTCAGAGGGCGTAGCGGACAGGTGCCTAGAAAATGGCTAGAACCACCGCAATACAAGCACAGGCTTTGCTGTCGTCTTCTTTTCTTTTCGGTCTCGGACAACGGGCCTCGGATGGCACCCAACTGCATGGGTTCTGGACCCATATCGGTAGGGATAGCTGATCCGGGGTTCTGTACCGGAAGGACCGGTTGATACCTGTCAAATCTGCGACGTTCACTCCGTCGTTCAGCTAACCTGTGGTCAATGCGTAAGACTTGTTCCACCAATGCAGGCAACGTTTCTGGCTCCGGGATGTGCAGCAATTCGTCTTTGTACTCTTCTCGTAGTCCCCGACGAAACAGGTTTTTTTTAGTGATTTCGGGCCATTGTGAATCGGTTGCTAATTGTCGAAACCGACTGATGTAGTGGATTATGTCACCTGACCCTTGTTTGATCTCCATTAATTGATTCTGGGCCATGGCTGCCAAATTGGGCGGTTTAAAGACGTCCAAAAAGGCTTTCTCGAAGGCAGCGAAATCACCCAACAGATGACTGTTGGTAGAGACCAAAGGTGCGGCCCAAGCAAGTGCATTGCCGGTTAGGTTTCCAAGGATATACCCGATCTTGGCCTTGTCTTGACCAAAATGACTTGACCTGAACTGGAAATGGATCCGACAGTGTGTACAGAACTCTGCCACTCGACGCGGGTCACCATCATACTTCATCAGAGTAGTGTAAGCCATGGAGTTCTCAGGTGGTGTAGCTGGTTGTGTGGGATTAGCCAAACTCCGGTCCAACGCTTGTCTAAGGGTGTTGTTCTCCTGGCGGAGGGTGGTCATTTCAAGACGCATGGCACGCATTTCTTCGCGAAGTTCCTGCATGTCATCCATGTCGAGACTGGAGGAAAGGCGTCTCAATCTGTTAAACGAGTCTTCACGAGATCGCTGGTTACCTTTTCTTCCTGTAGACCGTGGAGTTGAGGTTGCCAGTATGTCGGTGTATCTATTGCCGATGAATGGGTAGCACGAGAAATTAGCCCAATCCCCTCCTGACGATATATGACAGGATGGCACTGGACCAACTCCCAACGCCACGGGTGGCACTTCTCAGTATTTGCGTGACGTCGGGACAGTGTTTCCACTGGCTGAGAAGGCTTGATGAAGACACCGATGATAGCGGAAGCTGAACTCAGGAACATCCAAGAAGGCAGCAAGGCACAGGTACCGGCAGGGCACAAGACAGGCAAAGGAGAAAGGACTGCAAGGACAAGCAGGACAGACAGGGAAATCCCACTTTCCTAGTAGAAGAGAGTAATTCTAGGAACCCAGACAGGAACTCCCCTACCCTAAACCAGGAGGCAGGCAAGGACCCAGCAGAACAGGGAAGCAAGGGTTAGGAGGACCAAGGAGCAAGAAGAGGACAAGGAGAAGAGGCAGGGCTAGGCAGGATAAGGCAGAGCAGGGAACTGGAGGGCTGAGGCACGAGCGCCAGGACTCCAGCAGCGCATACACAGTAACAACCGCGTTGAGACGCGTTGTCCCTGTGTATGCGGTGCTCCTTTAAGGCCCGGGATCAAAGCGAGGCTCGGAACGCATGGTCCGACACTGCGCATGCGCGGGATGTCGAATACTGACGATCCGCGCATGCGCAGATCCTCGCAAGATGGCGGCGTCCACGGAGCCCATCCGGACCGCGGGTCTGTGTGAGGAAAGACGCCACCGCGGGTACAGCCTCCATGAAGGAGGAGACCGCTGCGGCCGTGGACCCGGGACCCCAGGACAAGTAAGTGGCGCCCGCGAGCGAGCGCGCGGCGTGACAGTGCATTGATACTGGGGATCTAAGACTTGTTGTCCGAATGTTGGACTTCTGCTCGGTCCAACGCAATTTCGCTTTTCTCATAGTGATCCCAACATAATAGAAGCCACACGGACATTTGAGGGCATAAACCACATTGGAAGAATCACAGGTACAGGAATGTTTCAGTGTAATAGGTTTCCCTGTGTTTGGGTGTGAAATTATGTTGCCTGAAAGAATATTACTGCAATGCTGGCAGTTATGGCAGGGTTGAGTTCCCTTATATTGAGACTGCGCCTTCTGAGGCAAGGATAGGTCCACTCTAACCAAACTGTTCCTTATGGCCTTACTGTTCCTGTAGGCAAAACTCGCCAGCTGTTGAAAGAGTGTTTGTGTGGAGGGGTCCATTTGCAGCATAGGCCAATTTCTTTGAATGATGTTCCTAATTCTTTGCTTTGAGCTGAGTATGTGGTGACATAGACCATAGAGTCACATTTGCTCCGTTCTTTAGATTTCAATAGAGTCTCTCTCTATATAGATGCCACTTTCTCTTCAATCTGAGTTAGGGCAGTGGGACTGTAGCCTCTTTCCATAAACTTATGGCGTAAGGACGCAGATTGTCTCACAAATTCCGTATCTTCAGAAATGTTCCTGCGATACCGTAGAAATTGACTCAAGGGAACACTGTCAATTGTCCTGCGAGGATGAAAACTCGTTGCCAATAAAAGGCTATTTCTGTCAGTAGCTTTGGTAAATATACGTGTTTCTAGGTTCATCTCTTTCACATATACGTCTACATCAAAAAAATTGATCAAGGTTTTACTGATGTCCGTTGTAGATGTTAGGACGTGTTCTGCCTCCAAGTAATACATATGCTCAAATTGGTCCTTATGAATAATTTTTTTAAATTTCAAGACAGGTTCTTTCTGCAAGTCTCAGGGACCAGTATGGGGGCCGCAATGGCCCCAACCTATGCGAATACTTATATGTATTACTTGGAGGCAGAACACGTCCTAACATCTGCAAGATGGTTACGTCATCTAACCATGTTTGTAAGATACATTGATGACGTATTCGGGATTTGGTCAGGACCGGATGAAGAGCTACAAGAATTTTTTGGCATGATGAATGGAATGCACCCGAGGATTAAGTTTACAACGGACATCAGTAAAACCTCGATCAATTTTTTGGATGTAGAAGTATATGTGAAAGAGATGAACCTGGAAACACGTATATTTACCAAAGCTACTGACAGAAATAGCCTTTTATTGGCAACGAGTTTTCATCCTCGCAGGACAATTGACAGTGTTCCCTTGAGTCAATTTCTACGGTATCGCAGGAACATTTCTGAAGATACGGAATTTGTGAGACAATCTGCATCCTTACGCCATAAGTTTATGGAAAGAGGCTACTGTCCCACCGCCCTAACTCAGATTGAAGAGAAGGTGGCATCTATAGAGAGAGAGACTCTACTGAAATCTAAAGAACGGAGCAAAGGTGACTCTATGGTCTATGTCACCACATACTCAGCTCAAAGCAAAGAAATTAGGAACGTCATTCAAAGAAATTGGCCTATGCTGCAAATGGACCCCTCCACACAAACACTCTTTCAACAGCTGCCGATTTTTGCCTACAGGAACAGTAAGGCCATAAGGAACAGTTTGGTTAGAGCGGACCTATCCTTGCCTCAGGAGGCGCAGTCTCAATATAAGGGAACTCAACCCTGCCATAACTGCCAGCATTGCAGTAATATTCTTTCAGGCAACATAATTTCACACCCACACACAGGGAAACCTATTACACTGAAACATTCCTGTACCTGTGATTCTTCCAATGTGGTTTATGCCCTCAAATGTCCGTGTGGCTTCTATTATGTTGGGATCACTATGAGAAAAGCGAAATTGCGTTGGACCGAGCAGAAGTCCAACATTCGGACAAAAAGTCTTAGATCCCCAGTATCAATGCACTTTCTAGAAGCAAAACACAGTATTGCTCAGCTTAAGTGTATGATCCTAGAACAAGTCAGGGTGGGACCAAGAGGGGGAGATGTGCATAAGAGATTACTTCAGAGGGAGATTGTTTGGATTGATCTTTTGGACTGTTTGAGTCCAAGAGGAATGAACATTGAATTTGACCTTATGTGTTTCCTTTAAGGTATCCTACTGTGCTTTTAATCATTTGTGTTAAGTTGCGTATAGACTGTTTACAAAAATTAACAGACATGTGTTTTGTTAACTGTTGTACCTTTATGTATTTTCGGCACTACTGTTGAGGCTGCATCCGAATACATGATTCATGATTATGGACTGATATAAAGAGTTGAGGTGTATTGAAATTCATTTGAAAACTGCTTGTTGGTGATTTTTGGGGTGGCTTTCCAGAGTGTGAACGGCAGAGGCGCCGGGAGTTCAATGTTGAGTCTGGCAACAGAGAGTTAAGAGTCTGTCAAATTAGAATGTAAGCGGACTTGAATCCGCAGGACAAATTACATATACGTGGAGATCTTTTCTCTTCTTGCCTAGATATGTTATCAGGTCAGGTATCTCAGTATGAATTTTGATTATTGTACTATACCTGTGAGGGTCCCTAGTGGTATTGGGAGTGACTGGATTTCCAGGTCACTCCACGTTCTCCCATGGGTCACCCTAATAAGCTTGCGGGAGCTAGGGGCTTGGAGCAGTATTTTACTGCGGTTCGCCCACTATCTCAACTATAAGATCATTGATAGGTGGTGGCACCATTGGGTATTTGCCCGGTTGCCCCCCTCCCTCGTTCTCCCCCCGTTTCTGACACATTTTATCCTTCCTTATGACTTTTCTGCCTTCTCCACATTCTCAATTAATATGGAACTGGCCAGGGTGTACTTTGCCCTTTTAACATTTTTTTGAATAGTGGCACTGTGACTTACCTAGCGTATGCCCTTTTGGTACCAGCTGTACCGTGAACAAAAGAGAATGAGATCAACGTACCGCGAGTCGTGGACTGCGGTCGCCGAGTCCCATACCAAGATGGACGTCTGGAGTCGAAACGCGCAAGTGCGTCGCCTCCATGACGACCACATAAACAGAATACTCCCGAGCAGTTTGTCTTGGCGACTAGCTGTGCGGTCGTACTGGGAGTTGCGTAATTGTTTATGGTGAGTGTTCTTAACGAGACACCCAGCGCGGTAATAGTTCCGTGTATTGGTTGACGGGCAACCGATACACTTTTGGCAGTATACTATTAGAGAGGGCGTGTTGCATACTTAACATGCCCAGGCACATTTTTGCAACTGGTGAGCGTGTTATATCAGCACATGAGAGCCTGAGAGAGTCTTTCAGTTAATGTTAAGCATCAACTAACACGAGCGCCGTATCCCTTAGGGGGTATGGACAGTATCTCAGTTTATTTGTTGGGGATGATTATAGTCAACAAAGCCAGATATGAGCTGCACTACGTTGTATGCACATTTTGGCGGTCGGATGTATTAATGAACATCAAGAGAACATTTTTGAAATGTGTGACCGTAACAAGTATACTTCAGTAAACTGAGCATGTGATTACTTCATTTTTTACAAGCCTGAGAGTGATATAAGTAAATTAAATTTAAACACATATTCAAGTACTCAGTCGATTTCTTTTTGCCTTCAGCCACCACCCACTGGAAAACCCAGCCATTCACCATCGTGTTCACCCGGGGAGAGGCACTGGTCTTCCTTCCGAGTGAGTACACCTAATTACAACAGTATTAGTCTAAAAATGGAATCATTTTTGAGAACAAATCTCTACAATCCACTTCTGTACATTTTTATCATACAGATTGATCCCGGTTGTTGATACGTACACTGGAATGAGGTTAGTTTTACTTTTTCATTGAGAGTGACCTATGAAATCTCACGTCTGACATAAAAGTCTAATTAGGTTGTCCTTCCCTTTTGTAGGAATTAATGAACAACTTTTGAAACTTTAACACATCCTACCCTGAAGAAGGATTGTTGTGTAATCCGAAACGCGTCGGTACACATGGTTGTGTTTAGGAGATTCTGAGCAGAAAGAAGTGTACTGCCCAGATGGACAATTGTGTTAAATAATTCAATATTTAAATGTGTTACTTCACAAATAATGTTTTGAGAACATTTGTATGTTTTTGAGGACTGTGATTCAGCTCAGAATATTGTCGTTGTTTAAATGTATAACTACTTTTGTTTCTAATGATTACCACGCTATGAGTTAATAGTGTGGATGTAACATTGGAACGCACCTTTTGTGAAATTCATTTGCCTATATACATAAAAATACTTTATCTGTCTAAAACTGTTTTGTCTCAGCTTGGTGGTGCTTCTCTGTAGACAAGCAGAGAGACAGATGCTATTTATATCTTGTTTAGCAAATACATATTTTTTGAGTGCAGTGAAGGCTTTCTTGCATTGTAATTTAATTGACAGTGTGGTCTCTCGTGACTTAAGACTTCTCCTTGTTGGAGTCGGATTGGGTTCACGTGATACTGAAAATAACCTTGGGGACTTGTCTCCCCATCAGGAGTGCAGCATAGGGTTATCAGCTGGCAACAGCTGGTGTGTGTTTGGTGTTTCATATTTTAGGATCTCGAGTGGCCTCGAGAATCTCCCTGCTGCACCTGAAACTGTATATGAACTACCTGAGTTCAAATGTTCATATCCTAGCGAAATGACATGAATTTATATACTTTTAATATTGTTGTGCCTTCCACCATATACTGTTTTCCCAGTGGGGTTTGGGAAACAACTTCCTTCAGCACCTCACTCTTAATTGGCCATCCACCAATTCTTTCATGAGCCCTTCCAAAGACCTCTTGTGGTTGGTGTTGAGCCTGGTTTTAACCTCTTCCTGGTCCAGCATGGACAGTTGTATTAGCACAAGGGTTTGGGGAGGCCTTCTGAATGTCAAGTCTAATCAAGTGCAACCCAGGCTTCAAAGGGTTCCATGTTTTAAAATCGTGGCAAAAATGGCCATGGACACAAAATATCGTGGCAGAAAGGCAGTGGTTTTGCTGCCGCAATCCATGTGAAGGATGCAGGGGACACCCCGCAACCATTATACCATTTAAGGGGAGTGGGAGATACCCCCGTTCCCCTTAAATGGTGTAATGGGGTACACCTTTAACGGGTCAAACCACAGCATTTTTGCTGTGATTTTTTGTACAGGCGACATTTTTGCTGCGATTCTATCACTGCATACCCTTCAAAGCATAGCCTGAAAATTAGCACCCTTGGTGGGTGCGTCAGCCAATCAGGTTTCTCCAAACCTGGGCTGACTCTACCCCTCCATTCGGCAGTGCCTGCTTCAGCTTTTCCCCTGCCTCCCGCCTCCATCCTGAGCCCCTCATGGTCACACACCCCCTTTCGTTAACCCAGCTCATCCACCAGGGCTTCACCGCTTGGCTTCCTCTTTCTGCCATGGAAATGAAAAGGGGCTCAGCGAGTAGCCTTGCCTTCCATTTCCATGACAACCATGACTCTCCCTGGCTGCTGCGAATGAAGCAGTGGAGCTGTTTTTGTTTTTTTAATTGCTAATTGCTATTAGAACCACAAGGGTTTGCCTCGGCTGCTAATGGCAATAATCACTAATTTGTTGGGCTTCACCAGCCTGGTGCCAGACCCTAAAAATTGAGCCCCCAGCCATTACTGGCTGGTGAAGCCCACCGAGCTGATTCCTGTGAGATAACTAGTGTGGCAATTCACCAGGTCTCCCCACTTCTCCCCGGGGGAGCCCTTTCCTATGAGGCTACAGTGGTGAGGGCAATACCCGATAGCTCCTCTAGGGGTGGAAAAATGTGGTAGGACCCCATAGGGAGGGACTCCCGATCTGAGGATAAGGATGGCCACCTTGCGAAAAGCCTCCACACCACCACCACAGCACATTTACCTCTACCCTCATGGTCACGCTTTTCATCCACCCTTGATAATAGAACAATGTGCAACTGTAAACTCATGACTGTGACAAGTATAAGACCTACTGAGACGAAGAAGGTGAGAGGCATATGGAGTAATCAGGTGAAGAGTCATCCAAGTACTGTAACAAGGTGGCTCACTGGAGGCATGAAGAGTGCCAAAGAGACATTCATAGATGGTGTTGACTTTACACTATGGCAGCGTCAACAGAATAAACAGGAAAGCGAGAATGGACAAATGAGATCGCATTGCATAAACCAGGAGTACATAAGTTAAGCCTGTAAACTTTAAAGTCGGAACACTGCAGCCGGAGCAATTGTGCCTCTCTGGGAGCAAGAGAGGAAAGGCAGGACATTGCCGGAGCGCGCTGAGAGCCGGAAGGGAGCCGTCGGGAAACGAGAAGGAGGAGGAAACGCCCCTGCAACCATGGGAAGAAACAGGGCTGCGTCCCCGAAGCACCACAGGTAAGGGGAACGTCAGGAGGACCAAGAGGGTCCGGTAAGAGGCCCACCTCACTCAGAGTGCATCAGGAGTCATCTCCCTCATCGCAGTAGCCAAACCCATATCACTGCTCAAGCAGAGTACCTCGGGAGTCTTTCCCTCGTCGCAGTGGCCAAGCCAATGCCACACCTTCAGCAGAGTGCAACTGGAGGCATCTCCCTCCTCTGAGTGACCAAGCCAATACCACTGCCCCAGCAGAGTTCAACAGAAGTCCTCTCCTCGGTCGCAGCGGCCAAGCCAATACCACAGCTCCAGCAGAAGGCATTGGGAGTCATCTTCCTCGTCGCAGTGGCCCAACAATTGCCACTGCTCAAATAGACTTGCAAAAGGGTTGCAAGAAAATATATCTGTCATCCAGACATTAAAAGGAAGCCAGATAAAGCTGGGAGTTGTTCTACTTTCTGGAAAGAGTGGTAGGGACTGATACAAGCTTTCCATAAAAGTGCTGAAGGATCGCCGTGGAGAACTTTGATAAAGGACCCAGGGGAAGGAAGTCATTCCCCTGGCCCTGTTTTGAAGGGACACTGAAAGAATTACTATTTCGAGAAGCCTGGAGCAAGACACCAGGAGAAGGAAGTCAATCTTCCGGTGAATTAATTTTACTTTTTTTATAGGCTTTTGGTTTAAGTGTTAGGGTTAGAATTTTAGGTTTCTGACAGAGGACAGAGAACATATTAATGTTGGATGGACGTCCTGACAGGTCACTAAAGTTTCCTAGGTTGAGGAAGGGCAAGCCCCTTAGAAGTAGGGAAAGGTAGGTTCTTTTCTTTCATAATAAAGCTTTGTTTACATGACCTCTCCTTGTCAGTCTCCTCCTACACCCTCACACTTGCTTCCCAATTGGTTGTTCTATGACTCCGCCACACAGGTTTTTCTCTGCCATCTCAGGGACAAACTTGACGCCATCTATCCCTCGTCGATGGCCATGGCAAAATCATTCTCATCCAAGGAAGATGAGGTGGTCAGTTTTGACTAGCGGTCCGGGGGGAGACAGGTTTATTGGCCTGGCTTGATGTAGACCTGGGGTGGGAAGTTTCTATTTAGGGACAGACCCCTCCAATTGCTCCTGTGAGGAAAATGCAAATGTGGGGACTCTTAGCCATCATGCCAGCACTCTAGTGCAGTGAGTAGAGGTTGGGTATAACCCTATTGTTTCAAGTTCTGCAATCCCACTTCGGAAACATATGTCATGGCTATAGGATCAACAGACAACTCAAGACCAATAAACTGTTCACTGTCCGCTTTATTATGCTAGTAAGATAGTTCTGCGGGTTGAGCGCTTGCTGCTGTGAACTGTGTGTGATCTGCGGGTCGAAGTTTTGAAACCTAGAAAGGTCTACTCAGCCTTTCAAGCTTCCCAGATTGATAAAATGAGTACCAATTTCAATTGGGTAATATTTATTCAATGTATTTTAAAAAGGTTCTATGTAAAGTGCTTTGGTTAAAAGTGCTATATAAATGAGAAGTTGTTATTATTTAGTTCATGCAAAAAAAGGATAAGCTTTCACTGAGTCCTCAAGAAGGGGTTAGGAGTAGAACAACTTAAGCATGTTATCTTCCCCAGGTCCTTCACTTTTCTCAGGAGCATGTTCCTCAGTCCATCTACCTCTCCCTTAGGTTAGAGCCACCTCCCTGGTGGGGTAAAGAGTAACTCATAGCCTCTGGGACTAATTATGTCTCACACTTCTTTCTTTACTCTCTGTCCTTCTTGGTTGTGTTCAATGTCACCAGGGTCAAGCGTGATCATCCCAAGCTTTCCTACCAGGAACACCCACTTAGTACCCTTAGGCCACCAGCTGGGTCTGGCATTGGACAATGCTCTTGTCTTAACTTTCTTAGGTGGCCGTGTTGGCAATGTCTCTATTTCTATTCTCTGACCCAGCACTGTATGTATGCATGTATGTATGTATGTAGGTGATTTATAAAGCGCAAACTTTGCTGAAAGCAATGGAGCACTGTACAATTAATCATGTTGTTGATTGAGTGATCCATGCAGAGAAGGGTCTTAAGAGCCTTCCAGAATCAGGAGAGAGATGTAGGGAGCCTGATGTTACCCCGGAAGGGTGTTCCACAGCATGGGAGCATAGCAATAGAAGGCTTGTTTTGAGGTATTTTTCTTCTTCACTTCTTGGATTCCAGTTTGGCAATCTCTTGACTGCTGGTGTTGTGTTGACCTCCTGAGATGGTGATCGCTTCACCTAAGGATGATGACATCTTGGGCATTAAATCATTGTATTTGATGCAGGCTGTCCTGAAGGTGAGGGAAGCTTGTAGGGGTAAGAAGTGTAATTCCTTGACAGTTGGGGAAATGTGGGTGAATTTCTTAAGTACTGCAATGAGGTATACTGCAACATTGTGGATACATTTCAGAGGGTCCAGAGGAGTGGGTGGGACACCTGCCAGAAGGGCGCTGCCACTATTCAGGTAGGAGTACAGGGACCTGGATGACAGATCTGAGGACTCAGGCAGGGATGAACAGCTTGAGTCGACACAGGAGTGAGAGCAGGTACAATGCTGCTTGTGTCTTCTTGGCAATGTCTGCTTTTAAGAAAAGGTTGTTGCAATTAATGGTGAAGCAGGACTTTGCACAAAGGGCAAGTTGGGGGTACAAGCCATCAAGATCCATCTGTGGCAGTTGGTTTTGAATGTGGGTGTGTTTGGTGTTGCCCCTGAGGAGGAGGAATTTGAATGGTGGGGAGGCAGTGTTTCAATTGGTGAATGTCAATGAGGCAAGTTGGCCAGAGATATAGCTGTGTGGCATTAGTATACTGCTAGATTCTGAAGTTACATTTGGCTAAGAGGGTCCCAGTGTCGCCATGTAGAGCTTGAAGATGACAAGGGAAAGGATGGAGTATTGTGCAACTCTGGAGTTCACAGGGCATTTTTTAGATGTACAGGTGCCCATCTGGACAAGCTGCTGTCTGTTGGTGAGATTTCAGTCAAACTACTGAAGGGCTGTGACATTGAATCCTATGTGTTAAGACAGGCTATTGCAGCAGAGAGGTCGAGAAAGAACAGAAGGCATGGATCACCCTTGTCCGGCTTGAGGAGTCCCTTGTCGATGGATGGAGGTGGTCTCCTTGGTGCATGTTGGTTAGAGGCTGGATTGGAATTCTTGAAGTAGGTTGTGTTGGAGGATCTTATCGTGAAGTTGAGGAGTGTGACAGTTTCCCAATGATTAGAAAGGGTATATGGTTGATGGCTTGGACTTTTGCCAGATCTGACTCCTGGAGCTGATCCTCCTTCACCAACATGTAATAGTCTTCCTCCCAACCTAGGTTTCAATTGACTTCACTTTCTTGGGCCTTCTGGCAATGCATGCCTTTTCCTCTGCTTCAAGACCTTCTTTCCTCCCTTCTTTTGCCTGCCTTTGTTTTGTCCCTTTGTCTCTCTGTTTCCCCACTTATTCCATGCCCTTTCCTTACTTTTCTTTGCTGCACATCTCCTTCTCTTTATTACAACATTCTTCCACCTCTTCCTTCCCTTTCCCTATATTCTGTAATTCCTCCATCAATCCTTATGCCTTGCTCTCCTTTTTTGCACCTCCTCCTATCATCTCTGCCTCCTTCTCCTCTCCTGTATCTCCTCTCACTTTTTTCCTTCCCCTCTCCACCTACTCCTCTCTGCCTCCTCCTCCCCTCTCCTGTCTCTCTCCTTCTTTCCATATCCTCCTCTCTCCCTTTCTTCTTTCTACCTCCTTGCCACACCACCATGCTCTAATCTGCACAGCCCAACTCTGTCTCTTAGCATCCATCCTCTTCCTGTCATGCTTCCCTTATTTACTTTATTGGAGCTGCGCCCAGACTGCATAACCATGAGATTGCTGTCAGCTTTGGGAATAGAGTGAACATGTGTGGGAACTGAGTAAAGCTCAGGCCAACTACTGTTTTCCAAGGTGCTTGGGGTTTCCCAGCAGACCGCCCTGCAGGTCAGCAAGACAAAGTTAGAGAGTAGTTCTCTGCACTCTTGGAAATAGTCCTCCTGCAGTTCTTGCTTAGGGCCATCCGGTTTTCTGCAAACACTCTCTTCATTAAGTTATCTCTGCTTTCTAGCCGACAATTGTGGGTGCCTGTAAACTCAGATGAGCAGTAGCCGTATAGCAGCCGAAAGCATCATTGGTGAACTTGCATATCTCTGAAGACTAGGATTTATTAGAGTGAGAATGAGGCTCGTGGACTACGCCAGGTACAGTTTCATTAGTGGTGGGTGTGCTTTTCATTCCTCTAGCCATTTGTTTCAGTATCTTTCATGTGATGTATGGGTCACAATAAAGTTCATGGAGTAGCAAGAGGCCCCCTAGACGAGGAAATGATTGGGGGTGCCA
This sequence comes from Ambystoma mexicanum, assembly GCF_040938575.1. NCBI lineage: Eukaryota > Metazoa > Chordata > Amphibia > Caudata > Ambystomatidae > Ambystoma > Ambystoma mexicanum. The sequence continues at coordinate 877,645,217 of NC_090936.1, forward strand.
CCTGGGAGATACTCCATATCTCACCTAGGGGGAAGTGCATCACTGAGCGGGTGGTGATCCCCACACCCCAGGGTCACCTCTCTCCTATTCCTTAGCCTCATGTATGTCACTTCTTTGCTGACCACTTCTCCACTTGATGAGGCCTCATGTGAAGCCTCAAATGATAAACAATAAAGATGCAAGATGCTCTTGCGCATAGCAATGGAGAGTTTTACCTGGTGGATGGGTGAGCAGCTGGAATCAGAAAATTGCTGTTTTTTTGGATAATAAAAAGTCTTTTCCAAAGAACACATTATGCTTCTACACTGTGTGGGGCATTGATTTTGACATATTTGCTTGTAGGACCAGCTGTGCTTGACATTGTCTTGACATCCTGACTCATATACTTTTATGTGCTGGCTTTGATGAGCCAGTCACCCACGCAAACGAAAAACAAAGGTTTTTATGCATTTTTCCCAAGCAACCTGCTATCAATTCCATGCACTTTGAGAATAATGTTGGGAATCATTTTAAGGGGAACAGGACCACCTTGTATTAACGATGCTTACATTTAAAAGAAAATGCTGCAAATGTTTCTTTGTAACCATGATGTGGAACTATGCATTCTATAGGTCTTTGGCAAATATGCAATTGCTTTTCACAAAATAGTGAGAGCCTGCTGATGTGCACAAACTCTTCACTTTTGTTTTTTGGATCCCCTTGTTTGCCAAATTTAAAACCAGAACTGATCTATGCCATTCATGTATACCGAAAAAATACCATGCATAAATCCCCTTTTTTTGCTCCACCTTTGGGACTTTTTTGATGGAGCTTTTCTGAAGAAGCATGTTTACTTCCTGAACAAGCCGGTCCAAGTATAATAGAGATAGAGTTTCTTTGGGGAATGTCTGTGGAACGTTGGAAATCTCGAGGGTATAACCAGTCTTTACAATACTGAGCAGCAAATTGTCTTTTGTGATTCATTACCAGGTTGAAAAACATTTTAGTATACTTTCTCCCACTTTGCGTATCGTGAGCAGAGAATGTCCCCGGAATTAAGTGTTTATGAACTGCTGAGTGGTTTGTGTCTCGATTTGTATGATGGGGCTCTGGAGAAAGATAATGATTAGGCAAAATATGGGACCTTCTTCATTACCACCAAAAACAGAAGGGAATCAGGTACAAGATATTTTACAGAAGCAGGTGTTGGGTACCTTGGATCCTGTACTTCTGGCCGACCATTGTTTGCGGACAACTGCATTTGCGAATACAAAAGTGCATATAATAACTTATAATAAGTGCAATTGACCAGCACCACAGAATTTGGTGTTTCAGAGGATCTTTAGGCTGAAACGACTTAAAAATAATTGAAGTTACCTATTGAGGAGTTGAATTTGGGATATTTAATTTCACTAAAGCTTTCTATTGAAACTCTGACAGATGTATATGCTGGCGAGTCGGGAGAATAATCAGACTAGCCTAAGATTTATTCTGTTGGATGCCTATGTGGTTTAGGCTGCATTAAAAGTGTAAGGTTTTGGAGGTCTCCCTGGGCAAATGGGCTTTCAGTTTTTCTGACTTTGATTAATCAGTTCAACATGTGGCTCTGTTAAGATGCGTGCAGGCTTGTTGGAATTCACAGACTAGCTAACGAACAAGCTCCTAATATGCTGCCAGTTTTGATCAAACAGACCTCCATGTCACGGATATCAATGGCAAGGGAATCAACATAACAGTTCCATGGGACATACTCAACTTTGTAAGGGCTGAAAGACAAACATGTTGACAGTGAAACTTCCAGTGTCTAGGCTCTTGATGCTGAGCAGTGCTTGATATGGTGGAGGTGATAGTGATGAGGCTTAGAGTGACATCAAGTGCATCAAAGTGGGCTCCTGAAGAAACAAGGGGCTCAGTTGTATCCATTTTGGTCTTCTTGCGGTGGTAACACACACTAGAGGACTCCTGTGGAGTCCTAAAAAGTCCCTTAGACAACCCAAGCTTCGCTCTGACTTCAACATGACATTTTATGAAGGGCCGAGCACTCATCCACACTTTGAGTACCTGTAGGACAACTAATATACTAAGCATCGCCAGCCTTCATTGATATTTTACCACAGGAGGAGGCACATTTGTCCAAACATTACATAGTGGACTTGGTTGAGGGAAAAAGCAGAGAAAGCAGTGTGTATAAAAAGTGATACAAATGTATTACCTAAAACAATATTCCACCCCTAGCTAGGGTTTTATACTCTTTGTTCAGAGTGCATAAAACAACTGGCATTCTCAGTAAAGTGCATTCTGTAATTTAGGATTAGCTTAGTTTCCTTAAAGTGACAGTGTCACCCTTTGCATGTTAGGATTTCAAAGCCGTGAGAAACAGTTTAAATGCAGTTGCAATGTGCTTTTTGCAGGAGACAGTGGTCAACCTACAACAGACAGGGAAAATCAAGTTATTTAATTGATTTACAAAGGAGATTATTCACTATATCGCTGAAAATGGTCTGATCTTGTGCACACGGGCAGATGTATTTAGTGTTTATGAATATAAATGAAGATCCAATGAAGCAGAATCCAGTCCTACTACAGTCCGATAATATGATGATGACACAAGGCTAGATTGTGTGAGGGGAAACAGGCCTGTGGAGAAAGAAAAGCACTGCCATCTATCGAGTTCTAAATATGTTTTCGAAAAAACATCAACCTACCCAAATCTAAAATGAAACACTGGATTTATCAATATAAAATACAATATGCCATGCCACAGAAATGTCTTGGCCTTGTATTGTAGCTGTCTTGAAGCTAACTTTTTCCAGTAACGTCTCTTAAAATATTATGCAAGAACTAACAGCGAAATGTGGAATGTGTATGCTTGGATGCGCATTACATACATAGGTGCCTTGATATAAAGAAATCACTTACCTTATTCAGAGCGTCAATAAATCTCACTCCTTTGTATGAGACAGAAAGAATAATAGTGGGGATGTTTTTCATTTGCTCCGTAGATTTCTGTAGTTGAAATGACACAACTGTTAAAATATTTAAGGGTATGTATAAGAATATAAATTTATTTCTAAGCAATGTACGATGAATCCAATCAACAATTAATTATTTTTTCAGGATTGCTTTCATTTTATTTTGGTTTGCCACTACATAGTAAACTGTAGGTTATGGATAAGAGCTAACTAAAGAGAATATGTATCCACATACTTTAGCCTTGTAACTTCTTCCTAAAACATATAAACGAAAAGGACAGCAGGGTAAAGAAGAAGACTTGCACTTTCTGTTATTGTCAGATACAGTACTTGCTTTTTAGCTGGCAAACATACCCCCAAACATCTCTATTGCCAATGTTGCTTCTAGTTAAACAAGATGACTATCATCTACGGTTCTACATGGTAAAACATTCGACTCATATGTCTTTTTTTACAGCACAATGGAGATAACCAGACAAATAAACATTGACAAAGCCAATAGTTTTGACTGTTTTATGGTGAAAACTGACAGCTGTGAGTAGTTAATGAACGTTAAAAATACAGCTGCCAATATGGATTACTCGACTCCGATAGGAAACACGAAGTACAGATAAGTAATCTAACTAAAACATGTTGTTTATTTCTTTAAATGAATGTTAAATAAAGTGCTGAGCTATTAAAACCTACAGTATTGCATTATATTCTTTGAAAGGGGCATGAACCTTATTTGGAATAGGTCAGCAAACCTTCTAAGTAAGCCACTTTGATAAAAATGAAAATCAGGACTAATACATTATTCATGCTTAGTGTGCTTTATACACGGACGGGTTGTGATTCTGATTCAACCTGTTTTTGTTACAATACCTCAGAACATACATAAGGAAGACATGCAGTCTACCTGTTTGTAAAACATGGGTTTTACAAAGCACCAAACAGCCTTGTTTTACAGTTTGTTCTGCCTAAAAGACATACTAATAAGGCATTCTCGCACTTCATTGATTTAGTACTGCAAGTAAGGACTTGATATTTTACATTTTATGTGAATGTTTTGTATGCAGTGAATGTTATGAAAGGTGCAACGGACATGGGTACCTTTTTGTGGTGGTTTGCCCCTTTTCAAGGTGGGTGGAGGCAGGGCCATGTGTACACCCAGATGTGATGTGTGCAGCATGGTTCCTGGTAAGAGAGGTGTTTCCACGATGCGGCGTGTGCAAAGTATTGAGATCAGATAATGGCACACATTTCTTTAAAGCGCTATTTCAGCATGTCGCAGCGCTATTGGGCATAAAACATTGAATGTGATCAATTTACCAACCTCAGGCTAATGGCGTTGTGGAGAGGATCAATGGGCTGTTGAAGAGTAAACTGTCAAAACTGTGTTCCACGTTGAAGAAAAACTGGGTACACTGTTTGCCCTTTGCCCTCTTCAGTTTACGCACACAGCCTAGTAAGGACCACCATTTGACACCACATGAAATAGTCACATGCAGGCGAATGCAGTCCCCCATATCCCTTGTGAGAAAAGCATCAGATGCACATCAAGCAGTACTAGGAAAGGAATTTAGGGAATATTTAACATCACTAACATGTGCTATCAAATATATCTCCAGACAGATGGCGCCACCCAGGAGCGAACGCCAGGACACACCGGAAGGGACAGCAACTGCAAACATATTTGCCACAACTGGACCATTATTACCTGGGGAACTCATCTACATAAAAAACGTTGTGCGTCAATGGAACAATCCCAGGTTCCAAGGTCCATATGAGGAAGTGTTCTATATGCCTCTCGCCATCCGCGTGAAGGAGTTATGATATTGGGTGCATCTCTCGGATGTCCGACGAGCACCTGAGACAAAGCAAAGCTCAATAGACAGAGTAAAGACATAATTGAAGAAGAAGACTCTTCTTTAAAGAGCGGAGGTAAGTTCACTGAGTATACGTCTCTAGGACGGGATGGAATCTGGACCCCCAGGTAGGGAATGGATTTCTCACTCCATTGGATCGGGCATAGAGGTTCTAGGATCGCTCATTCCCCAGGCGCTAGGCCTATCCCCTAGGCAGTTGATTTCCCAAAGTTGATGGTAAAGCCTGCTACCCTCCCAAATATACGAAGTACTTCAAGAGCTGATGTGAGGGAGGGGTGAATGTCTGTTATGGATAACAGCACATCATCCGCATAGAGTTAAATCTTGTGCTGGGAGGTGCCAACGGGAAGGCCCTTGTTGCCCGAGTTCGACCGAACCCGCTGGCCGAGGGGCTCCAATATTAGGGCCAACAGGAGTGGGGATAGAGGGCATCCCTGTCTGGTCCCGCAGGTTAAAGGGATTGAGTCTGATAGATTGTGGTTAACCCGGAGGATCGTTTTAGGGGACACATATTTTGCCAGAACGAGTTTGCGAAAGTTCGGGCCCAAAAAAAGGTTTCCTGGGTAAGTTGTAGAAAGGTCCAGTCTCCCTTGTCAAAGGCTTTGGAAGCGTCCAAAGCCAGCAGCGCTAGTTTGTGTGAGTCTTGGGTAGCAATGTCCACTAGATTCACGGCCCGACGGATGCTATCTGCGGCTGACCTATGCATTATGAAGCCCGTTTGGTCTGGGTCTATTAAGTTGGGCATGACGCTCGCCAGGCGATTCACTAAAACATTCGAATAAATGTTGGCATTAATGTTAAGTAGGGAGATGGGCCTATATGAGCTATTTTCGGGTTTGAGCAAAAGCACGGTTATCGATTCTTGCATGGATGGAGTGATAAATCCCAAGCCACCAATGAGTTAAAGAGGGCTGTTAGCGGGTCTATCAGCTGGGGGCGAAACACCATATAAAGCCTTGTTGTGAACTCATCTGGGCCCGGTGCTCTCGGTCTCAAGGCTTTAACGGCTGCCTCCACCTCCTCACCTGTGATTGGGGTGTCCAGATCCTCTCTATCAGGTTCCTCGAGATGTGGAAGAGCAGCACTCTGTAAGTACTGCTGTTGCTATGCTTCATCTCAGGGTGACGCTGACATTGTTTCAGAAAGATGGGCCCCCGCTAGTCGTAGCTTGTCTTGGTCAGCATATTGAATCTTGCCCTGGGGGTTGCGGAGGCCCACCATGGTGTTTTTCCATGTTGCTTTCGCTAATTTCTCTATCAGGAGTTTATTCGCGTTATCGTTCCTGGCATACTATCCCTGCTTAGCTTTAGCAAGTAGGGGTGCCATCTCCTCGGCATAGTGTGCCTCCAGCTTCCTTCGGGCCAGTTGGGGACCAGCCCTTCTGCCTATGATGGGCCTCAGCCATTTGTACCTCTTCTTCGAGGACTCTACTGGTCTGCTGTTTCCGTTTATGGAATGCCGCCCCATGTGCAATTAGTTCTCCCTGCACCACTGCCTTCATGGCGTTCCACGTGTTGGCCGCGGAGGTGTCTTCTGTCGGATTTTCCCTGAAAAAGTTCCTGATCACAGTGGCTATGGGGTCTCTCAGTGGCATTTAATTCAGGATGGGGTCCTACAGGTTCCAGCGGGGTTGAGGGGGTGGATCCGGTTCATGAGCTTGCAGCATCAATGGAATCGGGGCATGATCAGAGAGCACCCTTGTGCCAATGGTCAACTTGTCGACAAAAGCTAGGACTTGTTGGGAGGCCAGCACATAGTCAATGCAGGAGATGGTCTGATGTACATGGGAGAAGAAGGAGAAGTCTTTGTCGCCGGGGTGAAGTACTCTCATGTGTCTGGGACCCCATTAAAGTCTCCACATATGATAATGTGGCCTTCAAGGAAGGGGAGAAGGGCTTCACCCAGTGCCTCATAAAATGCCCCCTGTCCTTCATTGGGGCCATAAACTGAAACCAAGGAGTATAGCTGGCCGTATATAAAGCCCTTGACTACTGTGTAGCGTCCCTCTGTGCATTGAAGGGTCTCTAGTATTTTGGGTCGGATATTCCTGGCGAAGAGAATGGCGGTACCCCCTTTTTTTGTTCCGTTGGAGGCCAAATGTTGGAGCGGGAAATTCCTGTTGGGAAGGCGTGTGAAGTCTGAGGGCAATAGGTTAGTTTCTTGCAGGAAGACCACTGAGCCTTCCATATTCTGAAGCCGTTTCAATGTTGATGTCCTCTTGGAGGGAGAGTTCAGGCCTTTAATGTTTAGTGAGATGAAATTTAGTTTCTGATGTGGTGGGGGAACCTCTGGAGTGTCAGCTGTCTCTGGTTGTGGGGCCTGGGCCATGGGTGCCTCAGTCGCCATCTACGTCTTGTGTCATCCTGTTATAATAGCGCAAATGGGTTTTTAACCTGAGCTTCCAACATGAAGCCATAACAATAAACTTGTGGGAAGCTGACCTTTCTTTGTCAGTATATCCCCTAGCCAACAGGGCTAAAACAGTTCGTAGTTCACTACAAGGGCCTTCGGGTGTCATTCACCTCAGAGTTAGGCATGGGCCATGCAAAGCCCAGTTGATATGGAGTTCCTGTGTGCTCCTAGGCATGATGGCATCCACAGGACCAACTGAACTAATATTACCAAGCTGAGGGGCCAATGGTCAGGGCATTGGTCGCCATCAGTGTAGCAGTCCGTTGGCTCCCAACAGAAGATCACTTTGCATTCTGCCCCTTCTGGACCTTCGTCCAGGTCGAATGTTTCGCTTTGGGGGGGAGTTCTTCAGGGCCACTCATTGGTGAATTGGGTGAGGCTCCATTCTTCTTTTCAGGCGAGTTGGGCCGCAAGATCGGGTTGGCGTCTTCCAGATGACTAATAGTTCGGGGATGCCCTTGTAAGAGAATTGGAGAGCCGTGGGGAACAACCAACAATACCTGACGTGCTGGTCCTGGAGGAATAGAGTCAAGGGCATCAGGGCCCTCTGTTTCTGGATAGTTGCCATTGCTAGATCCTGCAGAAATGTGAAGGGGGGGATCCTTAAAAAGTCAGGTCATCTTGGGAGCGACTTATCGCCATGATAGCTTCCTTGGTAGTGTAGAAGTGGACCCGGGTGATAACATCTGGGAGGAAGTCGGAATCCGCCCCGCAGCAGGGTCTGAGTTTGTGGGTGCGGTCAAGCATATGTTGGGAGTTATCCAGGTGTGGCAAGAGGGATTGAAAAACATCTCCTACATAGTCAGCCAACTTTTGGTCTCGGACCAAAGGGGGGACCCCCCGAATTCGTTTATTGTTTCATCAGGCTCTGTTTTCCAAGTCTTCCTTCTTGTACTCCAGGATCCCGTTTTTGTTAAGTAAAGATTGGATTGTACGTTGCATTTCCAGGAGCGTAGCCTAATGTTCTTGGGTCAGGTCTTCCACTTCCCCCACTCTCTGTTCCACCTCTACGACCCTCTGCTCTGTTTGTTCCAGTTTAGTGGTGAGTTCCGTCATGGAGGATCGAAATTCAGATTTAATGTCAAGCATGAAAGCTTGAATGTCTCCCTTGATTGCCAGTAGGCCCGCGCCATCGGAGGAGGCTTGTGACGGGGACTTTGGTGTTTCCGACTTCTTCCCTTTATCAGGCGGAAGCAGCATGGTAGTGATATCAGCACTCTTCGAGGATTTAAGGTGTGTAGAGGAGGAGCTAAATACCCCCACCTCAACCACCTTACCCATATTGCCTATAACTTGGGAGCCCGGATGTGAAAATTGTGCAGTACCAGTGAAAATACTGATATCTAACAGAATTTTGGAAGCAAGGTTCATATACCTGCATACAAGAAAATATGATGGCCGTTTGAATGAAATCCCGGAAGAAGCAGAGCAAATGAATGGTCAAGATGAATGGTGACATCGTGCAAAGCTGAGCTGATGTGCCTAGAAACTATGCAGAGACCAGAGAATGCAGATATTCTAAAGGCATCAAGAAAGTATCAAGGATAAGTGACATCTTGGGATCAAGGTGTAGAAGCTTATGCCATAAAATGGATGAAGATATCAAGCCAGTTTACACAAGTACAGATGCAAAAGAAACGCAAGCAGACTAAGTATTGTCTATTGTTAAGTAACAATAGACAATATTTTATATTCATTGTAAAGCTTTACAATGAATAGATTGCGGCATGCGCCAATATATACATATATGCATAAAGAGTAAAGGATGGATGTTTCCACTATGTGTTATAGCAGAATTGGACTAAAAAAGAAAGGCCTCTTCTCAGTGTGTCGCAGTAAGAAAACACATAATTTAAAGTGACTCTCGAAAAGACGAGGCTGGATGAGCCATGAAGCCAAGCCAAGAAGCCAAGGTCTTATCCGGTTGAAGTTAACTAGCATTGGATACAAATTATGGGAAAGAACATAACTCCTGTTCAAAGACACAAACAAAGAAGACGTTAGAGGTCTATTAAAAAATTGTATTTTAAAGATAGTAAAAGCTCGAAATCATGGTCTTCAGTCACGTGGAAGGATGAAGTTGGACGAGCAAGATGCTCATACCTACGCATGAGGGTAGAGTGTGCCTTCACTCCCCTGATTCTCCACAGTACAGAACAAACTCAAGGCCGAGCTTCAAAGCCTAATTGACTACGCTGACCACTGAGGTGATGATGGAATGATATGGTCATTGGTGGAAAGCTTGGGTTAAGACAAACTCACCAGCACCTGGAAGCCCAATCTGCATGCTGCTAGACGTAGGTGCAAAAGTACTGACAAAGTTTAGAGTGCCAACCAATTGTAGGGGACCGTGTAATTAAGGGTCCTATAGTTTGTGTAGCCAATGGGACGCAGTGTATTTAGTGACGTTCATAGTGGCCATAGTTTTGATGGAAGGGCTTAGTTGCCCCACCTGATGTTAAGAAACCTAACTCTTTCACTCACTATCCCATACTAATATAGATCATATATTTAGATGCTCACTAAGAGCCTATCACAGTTGCTGTTAGGTTTTTGTAGTTTGTCACTTAGGATGATGTCAGTAGTGACGCAGGTCAATGTCAATGATGATGAGTTTTTGATATACAAACTCAGTTTTTTATGAATCTCGTTGAGTAAGAGGATTGAGCAAATTCGTTGATGTTCGTTATGCTCCCTGTTTTAGACAATTACAAATAAAACAGTTATCCTTTTTACCAACTAACTGAGTCGTTTTGATTTTTGATGTATGAATAAAATCTGCATCCCCATTTATCTCCAGTGTAATTGCTACTCATCTTAAATGACTGAGGTTATTCCGTTCACTTGGTAGCGGAGCGGAAGGTTTAAAAATCCATCGACATAAGTAAACTTTGGAGTCCCGGCAAAATCGCATGACCTCTGCCATTCGGCTAATAGGAGGAGAGGCTCACCGTAGATGGTGGTTTAGTTTAAGTTGCTAAAATCTTGCAAGTAGGGTGTGACGGGTCCCTCCGGTTTCAGACGGAATCCCCTCCCACAGTCTACGAGAAGCTGAACGGATGTGTTATGACTTGATGGTCGTGAAGATTATGGGGCCTCTGTTCACAAGTTCCGCTCAGAATGATACAAATAACTTCCTGAGCAATCCTTGAGGCCACAGGTTTTTTGAGTGCCGAAGAACGCCAGGAACCAGGAACACCGGTGACCCCTCGACCGCTGTAAAGCAAGCAATGGGTCAGTACAATGGCAAACAATACACTGAATAGCAAGGTAACAAATATCAAGGGGTTTACCAAGGGTCTGGGGACAGGAAGAACAAAGATGAGAATGGAGGTGTTCCGTGTGGCTGCAGAGTGTAGCAAGCGGCAGCGGGTAGGCGTAGATTGTTGTAGAAATAGGCACTTGCGTGAATAATACCCTACAGGGTGTAAATGCCCAGAGGTTGGGCAAGGTTGTGACAATACCGCTCCCAAAGCAAAGGATGATGCGTCTGCCTCGACAACAAATGGTAACTCCGGATCCGGGTGTTGTAGGACCGGAGCTGAGGTAAACGCAGATTTCAAGGACTCGAAAGCGGCTTGATGTTCGGGGGTCCAGATAAATGGGGCACATGGACTGGTCAATTTAGTTAATGGTGCCACTATAGTAGAAAAACCAGGGATGAACCGCCTATAAAAATTGGCAAACCCCAGGAAAGACTGTAAAGACTTCAAGTTTACCGGGACCGGCCATTCCAAAACGGCTCGTACTTTAGACTGATTCATAGTCAACCCACCTGGTGAAATGTGGAAACCCAGAAATTCTACTTCTTTGGTATGAAACTGGCACTTCTCAGGCTTGGCTAATAGCGCATTCTTGCGCAAACGGGATAGGACTTCTTGGACATGAAGGATGTGTTTGTCTAAAGAGGAGGAAAAGATGAGAATGTCGTCCAAATAGACCACCACATAATTGTCCAGAATGTCCCCAAAGACCTCATTCAAAAAGCTCTGGAAGGTGGCAGGGGCGTTGCACAAACGGAAGGGCATTACTAGGTATTCAAATAAACCCTGTCGGGTGCAAAACGCCGTCTTCCACTCATCCCCTTTGCGGACACATATCAAATTGTATGCTCCACGAAGATATAATTTGGTGTAGATGGAGACGTGTGTTAGTCTATCCAAGAGTGGAGAGATGAGAGGTATGGGGTATCTATCTTTGATAGTGATGGCGTTCAAACGTCTGTAGCCTACACAGGGGCGAAGATCCCCCTCTTTCTTTGGAACGAAGAAGATAGGGCATGCAGCAGGCGAGGAGGAGGGCTGAATGTGGCCTAAACGTAATGCCTCCTGCAAGTATTCTTTCAAGGCTTTATCCTCTACTGGTGATAAAGAATAGATTTGGCCCTTGGGGATCTGAGCGTCAGGGACCAGATCTATGGGGCAATCGTAGGGTCTGTGTGGAGGTAAACTCTCTGCGATGCCCTTGTCGAAGACTGACAAAAACTCGTGATAAACTGCAGGTATGTTGGAAAAGACAGCACCAACCATGTGCGAAGTGGAAGAGTGATGTTCATCAGTCTCGGATAAGGTCAGATGTGCTACTGCACCCAACGCTGCAGCAGGTGTATCGATTACCTCCTTTCTCTCGATAAGAAAAAAATGTTGACAGACTTCGGATTCAAAACACACCTGGCCAGTACCCCAATTGTTTAGCGGGTTATGTTTTTTTAACCAAGGGATGCCGAGAATGATACCAAACTGAGGGGTGGTTATTAGGTCAAAGGCAAGTGTTTCCCTATGTGTTTCCTGGATGACTACTTCCATGGGAGCAGTCTGTTGTCGAATAGGTCAAGAATCAAGGGAAGTCCCGTCCACAGCCTGTACAGGCTCAGGAAACTCCTTGGTAACTAGTGGAAGGTTCAAGGCATAAGCCATTTGTATGTCGATAAAGCAGCCAGTGGCCCCGGAATCAATGATAATCTGAACGGGGTGCATTGTGTCAGGAGTAGGCTTTAATAAGGCGTGGACTGTGACTGGTCTAATAGGCCCAAATGCCAGAGGAGAAGAAGAGGGGGACTGTGGAGAACTCGTCCTGGCCCCCATATTCAGGGACGAGCAGTCGGAAAACCCGGATTCTTTTGCTTTGGGCGGCGTGGACAAGTCTTAACGTAATGTCCATTAAGTCCACAATAAAAGCAAGCGAGGTAACAAATATCAAGGGGCTTACCAAGGGTCTGGGGACAGGAAGAACAAAGATGAGAATGGAGGTGTTCCGTGTGGCTGCAGAGTGTAGCAAGCGGCAGCAGGTAGGCGTAGATTGTTGTAGAAATAGGCACTGCAAGACCTGTATGGAAAGGGTACTCCAAAAGGTAACAGAAGAGGAAATCCGAAAACAGTCCGTTAAGAGTTCCAAGGTCAAAAGCCAGCCAAGTTCGCCGTAACAAGGGGGTAATCAAAAGGAATCCAAAAATACAGTTCAAAGACATGACCCATCACGTGACCGATGATATAGCACGTTTCCTTGTCACATGACCCAAGTTTTCAAAACGCTGCCGGGTCTTCCTGAGGGCGTGACGAAGCAAAGGAAAAAGCCAGCGTCTCTGTCGACTGTCTCCAAGACGCCAGGGCAGCTGCCAACGTTGCAATGGGTGAATATAACCATAGCGCATTAGATGCCTTCGTGTGCGCCTCTGTCGTGCTGCTTGAGGGAGTGAGGACATGAGGTCAGCAGGGGAAGGCAGATCAGGACCTGAGATGGAGGGCTTAGTGGCTGCACGGGTATTTGTGTGCGTAAGGCGACCAGTGGATGGGGTAACAGAGCCCCCCCCCCAAAGGCCCACGACCCCGTGGGCAAGCAGGGAAATCCCGATGAAACTGGGCCACCAAACGAGGGGCATGCGCATCCCGGGCAGGAACCCAAGAGCGCTCCTCAGGACCGTAACCCAACCTCATAAACATCAGGGTCATCCAGTGACACGGGGGCAGGACGAGAGACCAGGCGCGTAGGACCAGGGCATGGTTTCAGGAGGGAAGTATGAAAAACTGGATGGACCTTCCAGGTCAAAGGAAGGGATAGGCGATAAACCACAGGACTCCGGACACCAGACACCCGAAAAGGACCAACAAATTTGGGAAGCAATTTCGGTCTCCCAAACTCGGTCTCCCACACGGTAAACAGGAGCAGCAACCCGTTTCTTATCGGCTGAAGCTTTCATGGCCAACTGAGCTTCCTGCAGATGGGCAAGAGTCTGAGCATGAACCATGGCCATGTCGCGAACACAAGATGAGGCAGCAGGAGCACAAGAGGATGCATAATTGGGAATGGGCAATGTACGGGGGTGTTGGCCATAAAGGGAGTAGAACGGAGAAAAGCCAGTAGAAGAGTGCAAAGAGTTGTTATGGGCGAATTCAGCGAGATGTAGCAGGTGTACCCATGATTTCTGATGTTGTAGTGAAAGACAACGTAAATATTGTTCCATGGCCTGATTTACCCTTTCTGTCTGGCCGACGGCTTCCGGATGTTAAGCAGAGGAAAATCGTGCATCAATACCCAATAATTTAGTGAGCGCACGCCAGAAACGGGACGTGAATTGTGAACCTCTGTCAGAAACCAAGACCGTAGGGAGCCCAAACAAACAAAAAATGGACTTGAAAAACAGATTTGCCAATGTAGGCGCAGAGGGTATACCAGAACAAGAAATAAAGCGAGCCATCTTTGTGTAGGCGTCTACTACAACCCATACTGTATCATAACCCTGTGAACGAGGGAGATCAGTCACAAAATCCATTGTAAGGGTATTCCACGGTCTGGGGGGAATCGGCAAGGGCTGTAAAAGACCCAAAGGGCGGCCTCTACGGGACTTACACTGGGCACACACTGAGCAGGTGTTGACATAATTCTCAACGTCACGCCGCATCGAAGGCCACCAGCACCAGCGTTTAAGTAGATCCAGAGTACGATGTTGTCCTGGGTGGCCATGGATGGCAGCATCATGAGACCATTCCATAGCTAGATTTCGAGTGTCACTAGAGGGTAGGAACAACCTGTTGTGAACAAAAGGTAGACCATCGTGATAAATGGGATCCCATTCTGCTAACTGTTGTGGATGTTGGGAAACCCATGTGCGTATGGCTGACAACAGAGGAGGCGAAGGAGTGCATAAGCATACTACATGCCCGTGGTCTAGCACCGTTTCTGGGAAGACCGGAAGTGACACCCCTCCAGGAGAGTGGGATAGAGCGTCTGCTTTACCATGAGACAGACCAGGACGGTGTTTCACAACAAAGTCATAGGCTGCGAAGAATAAGTGCCAATGCACCTGACGACTGTTGACGCACTTGAGGGATGCGAGATCCTGCAAATTCCTATGATCAGTGAAAACAGTGACTTGGTGTTTGGCCCCCATCAAATGGTGTCTCCATACCTGAAATGCGTCTTTAATCGCCAGGAGTTCCTTTTCAGTAACTGTATAATGGGACTCAGTAGAGGTAAACTTGCGTGAATGATAGGCTACAGGGTGTAAATGACCAGAGGTTGGGCAAGGTTGTGACAATACCGCTCCCAAAGCAAAGGATGATGCGTCTGTCTCGTCAACGAATGGCAACTCCGGATCCGGGTGTTGTAGGACCGGAGCTGAGGTAAATGCAGATTTCAAGGACTTGAAAGCGGCTTGATGTTCGGCAAACCCCAGGAAAGACTGTAAAGACTTCAAGTTTACCTGGACCGGCCATTCCAAAACGGCTCGTATTTTAGACTGATTCATAGTCAACCCACCTGGTGAAATGTGGAAACCCAGAAATTCTACTTCTTTTGTATGAAATGAGGGTTGTTTTTCAATGGATAAGGAAGTGAGATGGTCAGATTTAGACATGCCTATACCTTGGACGTCAAAATCATTGACACAGTCAGACCAACCTAAAGGACAAATGGTGAGAGGCGGGAGTCGCCACCCTATGTGAGCAGATTAAGATCGCTGCCAGGAAGAAGGAGGCGCAGAAATATTGTCCCTGCCTTGTATAGACAGACGATGGGAGTGAGTTTGGGGTTTTACAGTTTCCCTTGCTAGAGAAAGGGGGAGCTAGACCACAGTATATACCTTGGCCCCAGATGGATAAGGATAATTTAAGGTGTAAACTTCCGAGTTTAACTTCTGGCACTAGGAAATGGATACATGAATTAGAAAAGATGACAGGAGGAAATACGTTGTCTATAGGGGACATTAAGGGTCTCCTGATTGCCATCCTTGGAGAGAGAGCTGATGATGTTTGGTCCAGAGCAGGGTATTCTGGTGTTACTACAGTTAACACTGCTCATGACGGAGCACCGTTCAATAACTGTAGGGCGGCAGTCTGGAAAGCGCTTAGAGTACTGTATCCAGACACGTCCGATATGGGAGCTCTTATGATGAAAAAGATGCAGGAAGGGGAAGATCTGCTTGCTTACATTCAGAATTTTCAAGAGCAGTGCAGCTTGGAGACACGCGAGTCTTGGGAAAAAACTATACCTGTGTTCTATCATATACTATGCCAAGGGCTGCCACACCCGGTACAGAAGCAGCATAAGAAGTTAGTGGGTATAGAGGCAAAACCATGGTCAGAGATTCAGCTGACTATCGCACATTATTGCAGACTCTTGTAGGAAAAGAATCGCAAAAAAGATGATATAAAGAAAGATGAAAAGGTGAAGTTAGTGCAAAAGAAGTTATCTAAGTACGCTATTGAAGGGGAGATGATAACTAGTGGAGACGGATCAAATTCACAGGAGGTAACAAACATGCCGCAGCGGAAGAATCAAAGGCAGTTTGATCAAGGTAATAATTGGTTTATGCCACGAGGAACGGGAGGTTTTAGAGGAAGAGTGTTTCATAATAATCTGGGGTATTTTCAGAGCAATCAAGGTGCGTTTCAGAACATGCAGAATGATAATCAAAGCATGCAGGGAGGACAGATGGGGAGACCTCCGGCTATATGTTGGACATGTGGTATGACAGGTCATTTGGCTCGCATGTGTAGAAGTCAAGGGTTTGTGCAGAATGGTCAATTTTCAAGAGGGGGGACTTCAAACCCGCCTGCGTATTCACAGCAGAGTGGAGATGGGTTTGCTCAGAATCAAACGGTGCAACAGGCACAAGCGCCGAGAATGCAGCAAAATTTGCAAACGCAGCAAGCAGCAGTGAAGCCGCAGCAAGGGTAGTCACAGCATTCACCTATGCAGATACAGCAAAGCACGAGCACAGGACAGTTAATGACTCCTAGGATAGAAGGTGTCACTATATAGGGAGGGAATCCTTTCACAAGTACAGGAATGAGGCAGTATCCACAATAGGACAGCTCACTGGGAGACTTCATCTGTTCAATACTATCCGTGACACCAAATCCCCACGAGGTACCAAGAGTAGACGTCAGTATAGGATGCAAAAGTTTTTCATTTTAGTAGACACCGGTGCAACACGCTTGTGTATAAAAGAGGGAAAATGTTCAATGTCTGGCAATGCCATGAATACTCAAGGTTTCACAGGAGCTACAAGCAGAGTTCCTTTTACTGAAGACGTATCAGTCTCTATAGGAGAATGTGACATGTCGGTGCCACTGCTGTATTCAAGGCAGACACCCGTCAATATATTAGGTCGAGATTTTATGACTAATTTGAATATGACAATCTCGTTTACTGATAAATGCATAGTGTGTTGAACACCAGGAATGCATTATTTAAATGTCAGCGAATGTATTATGGCATTTGCAGGACAAGTGACCATGAGTGAAGTCCATGTTTCATTATGTGGTTCGCATTTTGTTGACATTGCTACCAGACCTAGTAGGCAGAACTATGAGACTACCTGATGAGTTTCTATTCAGGTCAAATATACCTATGGATGAAGAGGAAGGGAGAATCTTTCATTTAGAATTACAAACAGCCATAGTGCGAGGAGAAATGGCTTTGCTTGATGGAAATGATCATGATGGCAGATGATGGTGCACAGTGATTGCCATTGGGGAGGGTAACAGATTGACTGACGTCACTGATGAGGACATGTTTGGAGATCATCCATCAGATGACAAAGTGATATTTGAGATGAGTATAATTATTGGGTACAAGCCATTAAACGTGAGGTTCCCCAGAGAATGATAGCACAAAAACTTCCCGAGTATTTTGAGGAAGACATGGCAAAAGTGCCAGCTTCATTATGGACGACAGACCCCTATGATGTAGGCCTATTGAAGGGGGTTGCAGAAGTAAAGATTAAATTGAAGCCTGGAGCAATTTTACCTCAAGCACAACAGTATCCTATGCCTCGAGAGGCAGATGAAGGTATGTTTTAAATGATTTCTGCCATGATGGATCAGGGCATCTTGGTGACATCAGAGTGGCAGTGTAATACGTCAGTGACCCTATCAAAAAATCTAAGGGGGGGGGTCATGGAGGCTAATTCAAGATTTACGCCCAATTAACCAGATTGTAGAGGCCGAGTTCCATCTAGTTCCTAATCTGGCTACAATTTTATGTTACATACCTGCTGAAGCATGATATTTTACTGTGATTCATTTGAAAAATGCGTTTTTCTCAATCCCCTTACATAAGGACTCACAGGATCTGACGTCATTTACGTTCAGACAGACTAAGTTAAAAAGCACGAGATTACCTCAAGGGTTTTGTGAGTATCCTTCGATTTTCAATAGAGTTCTCCAGATGGATTTAAGCAATATTGATTTGGAAAGTGTTGTGTTGCAATATGTAGATGACATTTTAGTTTGCAGCACTTCAGAGAAAGGCTGCAGACGTAATTCTATTCAGTTGATGATTACACTTGATGAAAAAGGATATAAAGTTGACAAAGAGAAGTTATAATATTGTCAACAGGAAGTATTGTACATAGGTCAGTTGATTTAGCATGAAGGAAAAAAGGTTACTCCTGAGAGAGCTGGGGCTATCTTGAAAACCACAAAGCCACACACGATAAAGCACATGCAGAGATTTTTGGGATTATGTAACTATGTCAGAGCATGGGTCTTTGACTATAGCTCATATACAAGGCCTTTATTACAAGCTCTAAACGAAAGCACAGGTAACGCAAGAGATCATTGTTTGGATTGAGGAGACGGAGGAAGGGTTTGAGGAATTGAAAACGGCAATTTGTACAGCTCCAGTTTTAGGGATTCCCAATTATGGTGAGGAATTCCTTTTGTTTTTGCATACGGATGGTACCGTTATGACAGCAGTCCTCACACAGAGAACCACATTGGGATACAAGCCCCTTGCATATTACAGTGGGATTTTAGACCCAGTAATGCGTGGTCATTTTCTGTGCAAACAATCTTTGGCAGCCACCGTGTTCGTCATTGAGAAGGCTGCAAGTATAGTGATGGGATGCTCTATGACGTTGTTTGTTGAGCATGCATTATTTGCCATCTTGGAGAAACCAAAAGGGACATTGACTTCTCAAAGGGCTTCTGCCTATGAGGTAGTGATATCAAATTCGGCTATTAAAATAGTTCGATGCAAGCTAGTGAATCCTGTCATGTTTGTAGCTGAACCACTGGCAGAGGATGAGCATGCGCAGGACTGTTCGAACTATGAAGAGTTCTATGATGAGATCCCTAGGATAAAAGAAAATGCTTTGACAGGGGGAGAAATTGTTTTTATTGACAGTTCTTCAAGGATAGATCAAAATGATGGGCAGAGATATACAGGTGCCGCTGTGGTAAAACACACAGCCAATGGGGAGTTTCAAACATTGGTAAGTGCATGACTCCCGTCTCACTATTAAGCACAGGCTGCAGAGTTAGTTGCGCTGATATTCGCGCTCGAGAATCATGCAGACCAGGAAGTAACGGTGTACAGTGACTAAGCCTATGTGACGTCGACCGTGCACGCAGGATTAGCACGTTGGAAAAGGAGGGGCTACCTCTGAACGGATGGCACTCCAGTGCAACATGACGCCTTATTGGACAAGCTTATTAGGGAACTACAACTCCCAGTATCCATCGCACTCGTTAAATGCGCAGCTCACACTAAAAAGGCAGATTTTATTTCATTTATTTTGCATTTTTTAAAGCGCTCACACAGCTTGCGGGCATCGAGGCGCTGTTACAGGAATTGTTTGTTTTTTTAGTTGCGTAATTGCTATTTAAGCTATCCTGCCGGGACTTTTATCTCACGCGGAAAGCAGGCAGCAGACGATGAAGCCAAACGCGCTGCATCTTTAGAAGATACAATGGGAGTCATTACAAGTTGCGTGGTAAGGGATACTGGGCCCCGGTAAGGAGACCAGTGCCGGTAATCCCTTATCGCCCTATTCCAAGGTCCCTTGGCGGGGACCGTAAGGAATGTGTGGTCTGACCACACATCCCTTACGGGTCCCGCTAAGGGACCCGGGCGCTAATAACAGGCTTACAAGTCACAAGCCCGTTATTAGCACCCTCCCCATTCCCATTGAGCCCTATGGGGGCTCAAATGGGAATGGGGAATGGTCTGTTCAATGGGGATTTACCGGTCCCGCCAGGGTCAGACTACACCGGTAAGTCCCCATTGAACGAGCCCGGACACGGGCACGGTATGAGAGGCAGCCATGGAGCTATTAGCTCCATGGCTACCACCCATCTCGTAATGAGGCCCAATGTCTTTTGACACACCTAATGTGAATAAAAAATGGTGGTGATGATGAGTGTGTCTGACCCATATAGCAATCTTTCAAAGGCACAATTAATAGCGGTTCAGGGAGACGCACCTCAAGATGAGAAGGATCTATGGACGCAAAGAGGGTGTTCCTTAAACCCCTCTGAAGCATTGTGGCGACAAGACAGCACTGGTAAACCGGTGATGCCTGTAGCCTTATTAAGGGTGGCGCTGGAACAGCTACACTACCCTGCGCATACAACTAGAGAAAACCTTGCTGCAACTATTGCAGAGGATTGGTTTATACCAAATTTGTTAGAACACGTTGCATTCTATGTAGTGAATTGCATCGTTTGTCAAAAGTTCACCGCTGGGCACACACTGCGCACAGCTAGAGGAGTTATCCCAAGAACTAATGGCCCCTTTCAGCATTTGCATATCGACTAGGTCGACATGCTGCAAGTATGTAATGGATATAGATACATGATTATAGTAGCTTATCCCTTTTCACAATGGATTGAAGCTGGTCCATGTACACACCCAGATTCCACTTGTACAGCAACATTTATAGTGCAAGAAGTATGTCCTAGATGGGGAATATGTGAAGTATTAAGATCAGACATTGGTCCTCATTTTGTGAATCAAACTTTTGAACAGAATGGCTTGTTGCTTGGTATAAAGCACAAGTTTTCTTCGGTTTATCATCCACAAGGAAATGGGGTCTGTGAGAGGCTCAACGGCTTGCTTAAAGGAGGAATAGCTAAGTTGAAGCTTACCTTGAAGAAAGGGTGGTTGCATTGCCTGCCACTGGCATTATATGCATAGAGGAACCAACCAGGTTTGGACCACCATCTCACCCCCCATGAAACAGTGACAGGGAGGCAAATGAGGACACCCCTCACATCTGCATCCAGAGTTAGAAGTGATGCCCAGCTAACGTCTGAACTGTTAGGAATGAACTTACGTGACTATCTTATGTCTATGACCTCAAGTATCTGTCATGTCTGGTCAGCTACGGCAAAGAGGATGTGGGGCAGCGCAGAACACAGAAGGAGATGCTTCAACAAGCAGACTTCAAGAACTATGTGTTCCTAAAGTGTTCTCCGGAGATGCAATCCGAATTCGCAACCATGCGAGGAAAAAGTGGGATGAGCCCCGCTTTAACAGTCCTTTTATCGTGGAAGACGTCACGTCGTCTGCAGTCAGAGTGCAGGGCAGAAGTGCTTGGCCTTTTCTAGGTGACGTAAAGATCTATGCTGGAGAGACCCCATCACCCCAGCACCCTCCGGAAGCAAGCATCGGGGAAGAACCTCAGCACATGCAGACAAGGTCTATTATGAGGAAGAAGGACGCAGAAGCTGTTGAGTAAAGAGAAAGGGCCTCATTACGAGAATCACGGGAAGAATTCAGTCATTACCGGCATGGTGTAATTAGCGCATCCGTGTACCCTCGACACCGCAAATACCGGCTGATTATGAGAGCGCGAGCATGCGTGAACGCCCATGCCGGTAATGGCTGCACCGCCATGCCGCTAAAGACCCACCAAACCCTTGATAGCACCATCACAGGACCCGCCGATACCGCCTCCACCCAGGAGCAACCCCTTAATAACGGACCCGGCAATACCATCATGCAAATACCGGGTTCGTAATACCGGGCCTGGAAGTAACGTCATCGCGCCGGAACGGGAAATGCGCCGGCGGCCATCTTAAAAAACACAATCCATTGCAATCCTCTTAACGCAGTGGTACAGAGTGGAGAGCAGGCCCAATCAACCCATCATGTCCAAGGCAACTCGGAAGTCCAACCCCCGCATGCGCAAGAAGCGCTTCTCGGACAAGGAGCTGAACATGCTGGCGGACACACTGGCAGGCCATGCCGATGAGGTCTTTGCCAATAACCTGAAACGCGAAGCCCAACTGCGCAAAAAACAAATATGGGAGGAGGTGGCACGGAAGGTGACTGCGGTTGGCACCTCGCCCCGCACGGTGAAAGACTGCAAAAAAAGGTGGGACGATCTACGTCTCCTGGTGCACAACATACTTTCAGCCAACCGCAGGGAGGCCATGGCTACAGGCAGCGGGGACCACTCACCCACCAAATTGATGCGATGGGAGGAGACGTGCAGCACCATGATCAACATGGAATTGATCGAGGGCTTTGGAGAAATGGAGACAGGTGTGACGTCATTGGGAGATGGAGGTGAGTGTCCCCACAAATCCCTGAGAAGCAAAGTATGACGTAGCATAACAGATGTGAAAGTGAACCAAGCCAATGCACGGGCCATCATACACACATATACAGATCCATGTCCAGATGGTGGCCCAAACCCTGGCGCAATGAAATGCATGCTGCGTGCCAATCCCATTACCAACAGACACCCAACACAGAGGGATCAATCACATGTCACACATCACACAAACCACAATACAACGGTATGCCACCTAGTACACATCAGTCCAGAATGGAGAGTCCACAGCGTATGCCATTATGGCCCACCCCATTGAAAGTACCCTGTGTGTCTCACCTACAAGAATGCAATGCATGAAACATGAACTACCGAACAGCACCAAATCATGCATCTTGCACGTAAAACCATCACTGATGCCCTGCATCTCTTGTTCCCCCACAGGCACAGGCACAGAAAGTGAAGGCCAGGGCCCTGCCCCAAAAGCCTAGACATCCTCAAAGGGATACAGGGCCAGACAAGAAGGCACTGGGCCTTCAACCTCCAGGGCAACACCAACGCCCAGAGTGCAACACAGGGCAGCAGGACAGCCCAGGCCAGCAGAGGAGGATACAACACCAGACGACGACACTGCCACTACGCAGTCGGCAACTTTTGCAGAGGCAGACGGTGATGGAACGCAGTCTGCTGCCACCAGTTCCAAAGGGGAGGTAGCAGCCACTGCCCCCCCTCAGCGACGTGGAGGTCCACACCGCGGAATTCCTAGACATGGGCCCTCATTACAACCTTGGTGGAGGACCATGGTGCCATTAGCACCATGGTCCATGCCGCTAAGGTTACGATTCCGCCATGGTGGATGGCGGAATTACCGCCCCATTCCAAGGTGAGTGGGGCGGTAATTCCCCATTCACCATTTGCCCTTCCCCATTCCCATTTTTGCCCCCATAGGGCATAATGGGAATGGGGAAGGCGCTAATTACGGCACCGTAAATTACGGTGCCGTAATTAGCTCCAAAGTCCCTTTGTGGGTTGGATTTTTAACGCCTGCTAAAAGCAGGCGTTAAACACCAACCCGCAAAGGGACACTTGTAATCAGGCGTTAAGGGTTAACGGTGCCGTTAAACCCTTAACGCCTGAGTTGTAATGAGGGCCATGGACAACAACATCCATGTTGTATGTCCCCATACCCCGAGCCCCCAGCCCACCCCCCAGCACTCCACACAGGGCACACCAGTATGCCGCATGCAGGTACATGCCGTTGTACTGGGGAGTCTGCATCTGTTGACCACATCAGAGGGCAGTCCAGCAATGGGCCACACTGCCACTGCACCGTGCACCTCCACAGCCCCCACTAACATGGAGGCCCGCCTGATGAGGGTTGTCCTTGTATGGGGTTGTCGTTGGTGCTCTTGTTCAGAGAGGAATTGCCATAGCATTTTGGTGCTGGACTTCCCATGTGGGTTGGACAAAGACTGATATGCAAATGGATATTTCCCATCTGTGAAAGATAAAGTGAGCAAAAAGCGTGAGCTGCAAACTCTCATCTCAGAACAGATTATCATGCCATGTTCTTTCTGGAGAGGAGCGCCTGCTACGTTTTTTGAAATATTTGCAAGGAACTTGTGGTTGGTCACCCTAAGTTACCTGGGGCCAACCAGACATGGACTCCCTGCTCACTGTGCTCAGAGAGGCACAGCTCCACCTCACTGATGAGGCCCAACAGGGCTGAAACACGTGTATGGGGTTGCTGTTGGTAGTCTTGTTCAGAGAGGAGTTGCCATGCTGGACTGCTCATGTGGGCGGGACAAAGACTGATATGCAAATGGGTATTTCACATCTGTGAAAGGTACAGTGAGCAAAAAGCGTGTGCCGCAAACTCTCATCTCAGAACAGGTTATCATGCCATGTTCTTTCTGGAGACGAGCGCCTGCTACCTTTTTTGAAATATTTGCAAGGAACTTGGGGTTGGTCACCCTAAGTTACCCGGGGGCAACCAGACGTGGACTCCCTGCTCACTGTGCTCAGAGAGGCAAAGCTCCACGTCACTGATGAGGCCTAACAAGGCTGAAACACATGTATGGGGTTGCTGTTGGTACTCTTGTTCAGATAGGAATTGCCATGCTGGACTGCCCACTTGGGCGGGACAAAGACTGGTATGCAAATGGATATTTCACATCTGTGAACGGTACTGTGAGCAAAAAGCGTGTGCTGCAAACTCTCATCTCAGAACAAGTTATAATGCCATGTTCTTTCTGGAGAGGAGCGCCTGCTACCTTTTTTGAAATATTTGCATGGAACTTGGGGTTGGTCACCATAAGTTACCTGGGGGCAACCAGATGTGGACTCCCTGCTCACTGTGCTCATAGAGGCATAGCTCAACCTCACTGATGAGGCCCAACAAGGCTGAAACACATTTATGGGGTTGCTGTTGGTACTCTTGTTCAGATAGGAATTGCCATGCTGGACTGCCCACTTGGGCGGGACAAAGACTGATATGCAAATGCATATTTCCCATCTGTGAAAGGTACAGTGAGCAAAAAGCGTGTGCTGCAAACTGTCATCTCAGAACAGGTTATCATGCCATGTTCTTTCTGGAGAGGAGCGCCTGCTACCTTTTTTGAAATATTTGCAAGGAACTTGGGGTTGGTCACGCTAACTTACTTGGGGGCAACCAGACGTGGACCCCCTGTTCACTGTGCTCAGAGAGACACAGCTCCACCTCACTGAGGAGGCCCAACAGGGCTGAAACATCTGTGAAAGGTACAGTGAGCAAAAAGCGTGTGCTGCAAACTCTCATGTCAGAACAGGTTATCATGCCATGTTCTTTCTGGAGAGTAGCGCCTGCTAACTTTTTTGAGATTCCTTTATTCTACATGTGTTGAATGTATGTTGATTTCTTTTTTAGGCCATACCATTTGCTCAATGTCAGACCAAATTGGAATGAGGTGGCCTGTTCCTCCATATTTACATGCATCTGTCCCTGTTCATCATTCTCTCCTGAGGTCAGACACCACATCACTTCCATTGTGTCCAAATCTGTATAATTAAGGGCTTTGAAACGCTTCACTAATGTGCAAATTTTTATCTTGATGATTTCTGATTTGTGAAAGTGTTTATGAAGTTGAAGTCTCCTTATAAACTTGGAGGTGTGTAGTTCCGTGTGTACATAATTAAAAAAGAATACATGATTGGAAAGCTCATTCTCAGTTTCAGGACTTCCAACTCAGCAAGAGCTGAATTGAGTCTGACATTTGTATTAATTCTTTCTGTTACTCTCAGTATTCTAGTTCATGGCAAACCTATTTAGCAATTTAAGGTTAGGTAAAGTGGAGGGAGAAATACAAAAATAGACTGAATATTAATCAGGCCAGGTGACCAATGAGAATCTTACTGAAGTGGATCCACACTCCCACTTACAGTTAACAAACGTCCTGCAAGAATATTAGTTGTCACGATCTTCCTGAGAAACAAATGGGCATTTGTCACCTCTAACTGAAAAGCAGGCAGGACCACTTGGTGGGTAGGATGTACTGATAGCTGGAGAGAGCAACAATGAAAATGATTTTTTTCTGGCTATAAAAAACGTTAACTTTACTCTATACCTGCTACCATGAAATAACTATCCCTATGGGACTTTACATGTGGCTATTAACTTCCAGGGACATTCAATGGGATCTAAATGGGTACATTTAAGTCAAACATAAGAACACTTTTGTAAATGGAAGTAGCACGTGCAATGTAGATCTTTAAAATAAATTAGATGGACTTCAGAGTTTAGCGAAGGATTTAAGTGTGTGGTAATTTATACAGATACTTTATGCCACCATCATATGTATTTATTAATGCTGTAAAAGCTTGCCAGCAAGGTGCAATAATTTACAATTCACTGGCTGCATTCTTCAATCAGTGACACGTTCAAAATTATAGTTTAAAATACAATTAACCACATGCATAACTTTTATCCACGCTTGCTTTAACAGGGATTGCTCATATCACTGAACTGTAGGCGAGGAACATATAAGGAGACATTGGTCTTTACATTGTGCACATTAGGACCCTGGCAGAAATGAAAAGGCAGAGGCCCAAGTTTGGGGAGAACAGCAACATGTCTGAGAAATCACCATGTTGCAGGTAGATCCCCAACAGATATGTAGAAAATCATATTGTATGGTAAAACAAAACATATTATGCAATATGTTTCAGACCTAAGGTTCTCAATCATAAACCACTCAACTGTTCGGCTTTGTGGTTCATGCCTGTAGAACCTCTTGAGTGAAACTTATCTTGGGATATTTTATGTGTCACGTTACTTCATCGCGTTACTTCATCGCACGCACATGTGTGTGTGCTTGTGTATCTATATGTGGGTACATTTTCTCACCTTATCCTCGTATATTATTAATTCGAAAGCAGTTGCAAAAATATTGTCGAATATACATTAAATAAACCACACAAAGGTGTATGCATTCATGTGTCTTTTTGCAAGGGTGTGTGTACACATAAACCTACCCTCATTTTCGAGCAGGCCTCTTGCGTTGATTCTGTTCCCCGTATTTCTTTCATCAGCAAAGATCCCAAATACTAACATACAAATAAAATCACAATGTAAGAGAGGGCAAACCATACAAATTATTTTTAAATAACAAGAACATAAGAGTTAACGAGAATGAGCACAGTAAAGTGCCTTAGCAGAGGTGCAAGTGGTATATACAAATGACAAAAAAATAAATTATGTAATTTTTGCCCACATCACCCTTCGGGAATTCTGCTTAAACAGCTCTAACAATAAAATCAATACATTGCAAAAGGAACGCAGAAGAAGCACAAGTATCATTTGCACATCCAACGTTGTTCCTTACCTGTACACATCTTCAAAAGCAAAGTACTTAGAAACCTTTTTTCTTTAGGCTTTCCATGGTGATGTGGTCTGCTCTGTAGCGCAACCTATGCGAACACTCACATTTAATACTTACTTGCACCTATGCCAGGTTGCTGCATATAGCTTGCACAAATTGAGAGGTCATGCTTAACTGAGTGCATTGCAACCCCACTGTGGAACAACGCTTAGGTGTTGCCTCAGCACAGCTCCATATACAGTTTGTATATTTGCCACTTGCAAAGAGTTAAGAAAATTAGTACAAAGATGGAAGGAATCCCCAGACCTCCATGAAGAGAGGCCTGCTATTTCCAGTAAGCCACTGTCCTCGGAACATGTGCTGCTCGCTGGGCATCTATATTTTCATTTGTCCCCCACTGTCCAACAACATACACTGTAGCAGACCCACAAAAAAATGGACAAGTGACCAAGGCAAGCTAGGATCTTGCTCGTTTAAAAAAAGGTTTACAAGTAAGCAACACATTTCTTCACGGGTCTTTCTGTTTATTTAAATGAATCTGCTCTGCTTGGTTAAGCTAAAAAGAGCACTGGGAAGTCCAGATCCGATGAATAATTTGAACTTAGTTTTATAGAACGCTCGACTACCCAGAGGTCCCTTGGTGCTGAGACACTAAATGCATACAGATCGACGGAAAACCTAGCAAGAGAAGGGAAAGGCTTTCAAAGACTTCTACAGCATAGTGGCCAGAACGAGGCTGAATGGAGAGAGGGAGAATATTTCACAGCCGAAGCTTCTCAGTGGAATATTCTCTGCTTCTGCTCTTTCACTGCCGAATTTAGGCATGCACAAGAGCAGACCAGAACTGGAGTGTAGATCCTTTGAACTGGAATAGTAGTGATTTTCTTTCAGGCATAATGCTGAATCTATTCTAACCCTTAACATTTCTGTGTTAAGCCTCTACAGATCCCATTGTAAACGCTGCCTAATCCTAAACAAAACATATTATGAGCCCACTGAGGGCCTGTACAAAACTGAGCTGACGCCACGAGGAGCCTAGTCCCACTGAAATGGTATATCAGACAGTCACAGCTGTGTGCAGTTGGGTGGGCAATACATACTTAGTATATATATATACATACATACTATAATACATATAATATAATAGAATACATATTATATTATATACATACATGCTCCCCCTTATCTCGCCTCCCTCCTCTCTTTCTACACTGCCTCCCGCTCCCTTCGCTCTGCTGACCACTTCCTTCTCACTGTTCCTCCATCCCCTTGTGCCACATCCCGTTTCCGCTCCTTCCAACTCCTAGCCCCCCTGCACTGGAACTCCGTACCTCTCTCACTATGCTCTATTTCTACCTTTTCCTCATTCTGCACATCCCTTAAATCTCTCCTTCTCCATCCCCCACCTTGAAACCCCTCCCCCTTCTTGCCCCCCCTTTCCTTATCACCTTGATCATCTCCCTCCCCTGCCTCTTCCCCCCATTCTTACCCTTTACCCCTTCCATTTCCCTCCTCCTTCTCTTCCCCACCCCTCCCCCTCCCTCTCACTTCTACTGCACTACACTGCTTCTTCCCTTCAGTTTAATTGCTCTACTTACTGTTTTGTTGGTCTGATTCACAATTGTAAATTTCTTCTACTGTTACTGTTAAAATGTTAATTGTTATATGTATACTGTTGTTAAAATGTGCAACGTTTTGGAGTAAAGCGCTATATAAACTAAATAAATACAAATACTACTAGTTTGAAGTGTCTCATTGAGCATAAACTATATACTAGAATGCCTCTATAGACTGCCAGATTTTGTCATCACCGGTGCTGAGAATGTTTTGATGGGAAAAGGAGATGGACATGGCTTTTTTTAGAAGGTGAGGCGGTTTCCATTTTTATTTTTTAGAAAGTGAGGTTTTTTCGAGTTTTCTGTAGGAATTCTAGCAGTACATTCCACGGACTGACTGCATGATACAAAAGCTGTCTCCAACCTTTAAATATTCCAAACTGACACTGGGAGTTTCTGATCAAGAGGTTGAGGGGTATGGATGAACTGTTGGGTTACAGGAATGGTGTAATAGAAGGCGTTGCGCACAATGACGAATGATATAAAGGAGATAGATACAATTATATTGGTGATTTTTGCACAAGACTACACCCTATTAACAGCCAATGGAAGGAGGCCACATTGTGTGGCAGTGCCCGATAAGGTTTTGTATGCTATTGAAAAATATAAAGCTGTGCATAGAGATCAACAACAATACCAGCAACACTGCAGATAAGGGATAGGGGAATTCTCTAAACAACATGGACAAAAGACTGTTCAGTGTCCTATGGCTGAAACTCTGACCCAAATAAATGAAGGAGAAACTGTAAGGGTGTCAAAGAAGGAAGCTGATACAAAGGTGGCATGGTGGTGGTTATAGACCTTTATTTTCAGTGCCAAAAACCTATCCATCCCTATCTCTATAAGGGGTTTGCCTGCCTCAAAACTAATACTAAAGGGTCCATCAGAAATAAACTCCACCGTCCTGTGTCACAAACTACTTCTATCCCTCACACTATAACTAAAGGATACACTAACATAAAGTTCCTTCTTCAGCAGAATGGCCCCCTTCTCCTATTGCCTGGATAGCATCCAAAGGAGTGCTCTCTTGCAATAAGAATGCCATGGGGCATGCCTCCCTTCCTCTGCTTGCGTGTTTTACACAGCCCTTATCCAGAGTTCACCTCCAGGAGAATGACTCCCTTCTCCTGGTGTAGCTCTATACCGTTTTTACAGTAGAGCCTCTGCTTTCTCTCCCTCTCTCCCCTGCTAAAACCACTGAACCTGCACCGAATCTGCTACTGGACCACTCACCGATCTCGGTCCTTGGTCCAGCCACTCTTCCCTTGCACTGCCTACCTGCACCACGGGACTGTCTCTGTATCCCAGAGCCCCTTCTCCCGGCACTCCCCTTGCCACCAGCTGGCCCTATTATTTATCTTGTATTCTACTAACCTTTACTGCACTTTCCTTGCACTTTCCACCAGCTGGCCCTACTATTTATATTGTATTCTACTAACCATGTACAGCACTTTCCCCCTCTCCTCTTCCTCCTCCACTTTCCCAGTCCCCTCTACCCTTGCACTTGCACGGTCTGAATGACACCTGGCCTAGTAGGATCGTTGTCTGTCTACCCATGTTCCCCCCCGCCTCGTCGCGCCTTGAAACACTTGTGTATAGGCGCGTTACAAATGCCATATCATATCATATCATATCATATGAGGGGGAATGACCCACTTCTCCACATGTCTCTAGCACAACTCCCAGTTCGGGACCAGGAGAATGCCTCCCTTATCCTGGTATTGCTTGCAACAGTTCACAACAATGCCAGGGGCAATGACTCCTTTCCCCTGGGGTCTTTAATACAGCTCCTAGTTCAGGACCAGGAGAATGACACCCTCCTCCTGCTATTGCTTGGCACAGTTCTCTCAGGAATGCCCCCTTCCCTCTCACCTGATGAGTCCGAAGAGGATGTGGGGGATGGGTCCTCTGGTGTTGGTTCAGTTGTCTTTCTTCTGGAAGAGTGCTTCTTTTCGAAGAGATATTGTCTGTTCCGGGTGGTAGCCACTATACCCTTCCAAAGGTAAACAGTTGGGGTGAGTGGCCCTCCTTCCAGAAACAGCAAACAGTTGAGCAAAGAGCCAATAAGGCGTAAAAGCCTGAATCCACACTGGCAGCATAGAAAAACAGATTCCAGTGCCCTTCCAAATAGCAGTGCGAGCGTAACGAAGAAATACTGAGAATCAAAGAATGCCTGGATCGTAGCAGAAAGAGGCGGAGAAGAGTCAGGAGTATGCAGAGATAGCCCTCAGAACGGCTGCTAAGGTCACAGAGGGTCACAGCAAACAATTGAAGAAATGGAGAGTAGCAATCTTGGAGGAAGATTAGACTGGTGAGGCATGTTGCCTGAGAGATGTGCAGTGTAAGTCAATGTTGGATTTTCCATGAATGCCATAATTTCCAGGACGGAGATATAATGACAAGTTCACAACAAGGCCAGGTGGAATGATTCCCTTCCCCTGGTGTCTTTAACACAGCTCCTTGCTTGCTCGGTTTCTTCTCATTATTTGTTCCCAGGTCCCAGACCCTCCTCTGGTTGTCAGTGGTTCGCTCTTTCCCACTGTGATGAGGAAGATTTCCTCTGATACTATCAGTGTCTGCTTTCATATTCCCTGGAGCTTGTTCCTTTTTTTTCCCCTGTGGCTTGATCCCATTTGTTGAGGTCCAGTTTAAAAAAATAAAAGTATCTGTATTGACCTTTTATAACAATAAACATCAACACTCCCCCCCCCGTCCTTAGTCCCTCCACGTTCCCCCCTAAGAATTAAAGTTTCAGCTAGGTCCCACTTGTCCTCATTGGTCGTTGCTCATTTACAATATGTCCAATATGTGTGCGTTTTGCGGGCACCACTGTTTCATGCAGTCACTGTTGAGAAACTCCAGGGTCAGTCCCCAGTCTTGCCTAAATTTGGCTGCATCGCCTTGTACCCTACATGTCACTCATTCCATTGCCAGTATTCCCCACAGCTTGTGAAACCACTCTACCCATGTTGGGGGTTCTTTCTGCTTCCATCGTTTAGCCAGGACTAACCAAGCCATGATAAGCATTACTATAAAGGCTTTACTCTGGGGTTTAGATGTGATTGAGAATCCTGGATCAAACAGGTCACACATCCATTCCCCCGGAGCTAGCAACGAGGGGCATGGGACCAATGTCTGTATCTGAGCCCCTATGTCCTTCCAAAATCCCCTTAGTCCCGGGCACTCCCACCATATGTGTCTCCAGTACCCCCTCTGCACACACCCCTCCAGCACTCCTGCACGACATTGGGGTACATTCTATCTAGCCTCTCTGGGCTATTATGCCATTGTACCATGCCTCTCTAAGTTGAATAGATCTGGTCAGCTTTGGCATATTAACGCATAAGTGTTACCAGTGGTCTCTCAGGATTGCCACCCCAGAATTGTTTCCCACCTCCTCATGTATCCCCAGGTCTTATTCAGTTCTAGGTCTGTGAGAATTAGGTACAGTTTTGAAACCATCTTGCCATCCCTGTATGTGTGGTAACACATTTTTTCAAATGACTTCAAGTTTCGGACAGCCTCCAATTTATTTCCTGGTGCGCTAACCAATGCCGTACTTCGTTGTACCCCCATCTGTCCTTCTCAGTCAACCTCATCTGTTGCTTATATTCTTCAAAGGATCTTATGCCCGCTGCAGTCACCATGTCTCCCACTTTCTTACAGCCTATCTTAATTCATTGGTTGAACGAGCCCCGAACCAACGGCCCAGTCCCCCTCTGTTCTTAGGCACCATGAATGTCTCTAAGGCCACTCTAGGTTACTTAGCTTGCCAAATAAAACGTGATACTATCCTTCGGAGATCTTTAAAGAAGAGTTGCAGGATCTGGATGGGAAGCGCTTGGAAGTAATAGAGCACCCTAGGGAGTATTACCATCTTAATGGTGGCGATCCTACCCAACCATGAGACCCGCAGGGGCGACCATTTCCTCAGGTCCACTCTAATTTGGGCTAATAGCACAGGGTCGCTCTTCCTGTACATTTTGAGCATTGAGTGGGCTATGCTTACCCCAAATACTTTATGCAGTCGGTTGCCACAGTGAACAGGGAGTATGTGGGTAAGGATGCTAGTTGTGCCTCCAATAATCCCAGACTGAGCAGTTCTGACTTTGACATATTTATTTTCAGCCCTCCACTTGCTCTATCATGGTTAGTTCTGCTAGTAGGGCATGGATCGACCTCTCTACTTGTGTCATGGACAGCATCATGTCGTCCGCAAACGCAGCCTTTTTATGCTCCTCTTTTCCCGAATGGGATGCCATGAATGCATGGGTTCTGCCTAATTAATATTAATAACTGTTCCAGGAATATTGCGTAAAGGAGCGGGAACAGGGGGCATCCTTGTCCGGTCCCCCTTGTGGTATTTATGTTTCGGGATTACTGGGAGTTAATGGAGAGGCGCATCGATGGGTAGTTATAGTTTGCCTTGATTCTCTGTATGAATTTAGAGCCCTTCCAAGACAAAGCAGAAATCCTTCTGGTTGGGCCACAAGAAACCCTTAACAAACTCAACAGCCAATACACTGCATTCACCATAGACAACATACATATTCCTGTATCCTCATCAGTCAAAATCTTAGGAGTCTACCCAGACGCCACCCTCTCGATGTCCCGACAGGTTAGCACCATTGCATTCTCTGCTGCCTACCCAATCAAACTACTAAATGCAGCAAACTCCTACCTGCCCACTGAGAACTGCCTCACTATTGCCAGAGCCATCATTGGGTCAAAACTGGACTACGGCAATGTCCCCTTGGCTGGCATCTCCTCAAAAAACCTAATGAATCTACAAATCAACCAGAATAATGCACTCAGAGCCACCCTCAGCATTCCCAAAAGGGACCATATAAGCACAGCAAGGTGTAAAGACCACTGGCTCCACCTCAGAGAATGCATCCTTTTTAAAACGCTAGCCATCACTCATAAGTGCATTGCCAACACAGCCCACCCTTACTTCTCCAACAAGGTAACCAAGGCAAGCTCATCCAGACCTACGAGAACACCCTACTGCCAACGTCTTGTGCTGCCCAAAGTCAAATGCGCCAAAGTAGGTGGGGACAGCTTCCCTTTTATTGCAGCCAGACATTGGAACTCCCTGCCAACTTCTCTCAGAGCTGAACCCTCTCACTATATGCTCCGGAAAGCTCTCAAAACATGGTTGTTAACCTAAAACCATGTATATGCCTTCCCCTATCCCTGTAATGTCTAAACCTAATAATGGTCCAGTCTAGCTTCTGGATGCGCGTTTCTTGAAGCATTGCTATATCCGCAGGGCCGCATGTAATTTGCGTTCCAACTTTCATACGTTTCGCTGGGGTACTCAGGCCCCTAACATTGTGTGATAGAATCCTAAGTACCATTTTCTACTGTATAAGGTCCCTCTTATTGATAGTGCTCTCGCCCCATCGCACTACAAGCTGGGGAATGCAGTGGTTTCCCTTCTATCCCCCTTCTACTTCCCCAACTCCCCACCACACCCCCAACTTTCCCTGCTTCTCCAACGATTTACCTTATTATTCCTCCCCATCCCATCACAGGGCTAGACCAGAGGTCCTAGATAACCCACCTTACTCTGATCCAAGTTTGTACCTGGGATATCATTCCCCATGAGGCCCCCGAGACCTCCCACCATATTCCAAGATCTCATCCACTACCCCGCCCCCATCCTCCAGGCCTGCTAACATTCCCTTTGCTCTCTTTTTCCCCACCTCCATCCCCCTACCACCAGGCCGCCTAAGCTCTCACAAGGCTTACTCCATCCATCCAGTCCGGGCCCAGTCATCCCGACCCATCGGTTGTTCGTGAGCACGGCCCCCGTAGGCAGGCTCCACTGTCCCACGATTTGCCTTGCACCTTAGTTTAGTTTAGTTTATTTATTTGTACCGCGCACCGAACCCTGGGGTAACTGGGCGCCGGAGACTTAGAAACAGTTACAACATGGTAAAAATATACAATACAGACTGTGATAAAACAACAATAGGTGTAGCAGACCGGGTTACAGGTGGTCAACAGAGACATGCGGAGAGGAAGTACATTAAGCAGCGTTTTTGTTGGAAAGCCATGTTTTTGTTTTGGCTCTAAAAGTCCAAAATGAGGGTTCTGCTCTAAGGTTTGGTGGCAAAGCGTTCCATAGTTTGGCGGCCAGGACCGGGAAGCTGGCGCCACCTGCTTTTTTTAGGGAGAATTTAGGAACGGAAAGGCAATGTGAGTATGGCGTTCTAGTTGGTCTAGTTGAGGTGTGATTGTGGAACTTGTCTGCCAGGTATTTTGGTGCATCATTGGAGCGGCATTTATGGATGATGACGAGGGATCTGAGAGTGATTCTGTCTCGTACCGGGAGCCAGTGAGCATCTTGTCTGATGCTGGAGATGTGGCCGTTTCGTGGGATACTGAGGGCGGCTCTGATGGCATTATTTTGAAGCACCTGTAGTTTGTTCAGGTTGCGTTCTGAAGAGCCGAGAAAGAGGGTATTGCAGTAGTCAATTTTTGAGAGCACTAACGCTCTGGCTAGTGTAATGCAGCTGGAGGGTGATAGGAAAGGTTTGCATGCGTTGATGAGCTTATTGGTGTAAGCTGTGGATGAGGCAGTGGCGTTCACCTGTCTTTTGAGTGAGAGAGTAGAGTCTAGATAAACCCCAAGGGTTTTAATTTCTTTGGCTACTGTGATTAGGTTACCGTCTATGTTGAAGGACGCGTAACGGGGGTCTAGTTTGTTTAGCCGTGGTTGGGAGCCGACAAGAAGGAGCTCAGTTTTCTCATCGTTGAGGCATAGACCGTGCTCTGCCATCCAGGCTTGGATCTCCAAGTAAAGGTTGTTGATTCTGGTGGAATCCTCATCGTAGCACCCCGATAGGGTGATGAGAACCTGGGTATCGTCAGCATAGTTTGTGTATGTGACACCTAGGTTATCTAGGCGGTCAAACAATAGCTTAGTGAAGATATTGTATAGGGTCGGCGAGACGCACGAGCCTTGAGGAACGCCGCAGGTAATGGGGACAGGGAGTGCTGATGCCCCCGGGGAGAAGACCCGGGTGGTTCGGTTGGCTAGGAAGGACTGGATCCAGGCAGTCGCCTGGTTAGAGAAGGCCGCTGAGGTCATCAGATGTTCCGTGAGGATCTGATGGTCGACGAGGTCGAAGGCAGCTGATAGATCTAGCAGTAGGAGAATGGCTAGATTACCCTTGTCCTTTGCCTCGTCCATCTGGATTTTTAGGTCCAGTAGGGCTGACTCTGTTCCATGCCTTGGCCTGAAGCCGGATTGTCTGAGACCCAGGAGGTTGTTGTCTTCCAGGTGCTTCTGTATTTGCAGGTAGGCCACTCTGTCTAAGATCTTTAGGATGTAGGGAACGGTGGTGATTGGCCTGTAATTAGTTGGGGTATTGGGGTCTAGATTAGGTTTTTTTAGAAGTGGCATGACCCAGGCCTCCTTGAGGCTGCTAGGCACTGAGCTTGATTTGAAGGATGCGTTGATGAGGGCTGTTATGAAGGGGGCCAGAGTGTTGGCGCCTTCTTGGATGATGGGAGCTGGGCATGAGTCCCCTTGGCATCTAGAGGGCTTGAGGCCCTTAATGATGCTTTCTACTTCTTTAGTGGAAACTGGTGAGAAGGAGAAGGGGGGGCAAGTGGAAGTTTGAGGGGTGGTTGACGGTGGATGGTTTGTTTTTTTGGCTAGGTTGAGCTTTTTCTGTCCGATTTTGGATTGTAACATGGTGATTTTGTCTGCTAGGGCTTTTTGAATCCTCTCACACCAATCTGCATCTTTCACGCAGGTTTCAGCAAGTGTGGGGGGGGATTCGAGTTCCCTGAGGATGTTGAAAAGCTCTTTTGTTTTGGATTTGGCGCTCTCAATTCTGTTATCATATGTCTCTTTTTTGGCCTTGAGGATAGCAGTTTTGTAGGTGGTGGCAGCTATCGAGAGTTGAGTTTTGTTGGCGAGGTTGGGCGTTTTTCTCCAGGTGGCTTCTGCGGCTCGTTTGGAGTTTCGGAGGATTTTTAGCTCTGGTGTGAACCATTTGTTCATATGGGCTGCCGGTTTGGCTTTGGTGGGTTTGAGAGGAGCGATGGTGTCTACTGCTGATTCTATCGTTTTGTTGTAGAGGTCAGCAAGTTTCTCCGCATCTAGGTTGACGTAGTTTGTAGGGGTACAGATATTGTTCATAAGTGGGCGGAGGTTTTGTAAGGTAATGTTGCGGTTGTTTCTGGTGAGGGTTTGGGGGACGGAAGGGGTTGGAGTGTTTGGTTGTGATTTCCCTTGGATGGAGAAGGAGATGGCGTGGTGGTCAGACCATGCAATTTGCTCGTTTTTTGTGATGGACGTAGAGCAGTTGAGATCCGCTAGCCAGTCCAAGGTCCTGCCTTTGTTGTGGGTAGGGTCTGTGATTCTGAGCTTGAACCCTAGTTGGGAGATGGTGCTTTCCAGGGAGAGCGCATTGGTATCGTTTGGGTCGCCGAGACCGAGGTTGAGGTCACCAAGTAGGATAGTTTGAGATCCTGTTTTGGTGTTGGTGGTCAAGAGGTCAGATATCTCTTCCTCAAATGTGGTGATGGGGCCTGGAGGTCTGTAAAGGAGGTGTAATAGTATGGTTTGTGTAGCAGAGAGTTGGAGCTTTGCTGACAGAAGTTCTGCAGATCGGAAGCTGGGCGGAGGGGTTGATCTAAGTCCAAGGGATGTTTTAACGATGAAGGCTACTCCTCCTCCTTTACCTATGTCCCGGTCTTTCCTTAGTATTGAATAACCTTCTGGGATGGCGAGGGAAAGGGCTGGGCCTGCTGCTTGGTGCAGCCAGGTTTCCGTGATAGCCAGGAAGTGTAGGTTGTTGACAGAGATGAAGTCTGCGATATCTAGCGCATGGGCGACCAGGGAGCGGGCATTGACGAGGGCGCCCTTGATTAGTGGCTGTTCAGATGTGCTCAAGGGGGCTGTTTGGGTGATGTTCAAAATTTGAGCGGTGTTCGCTTGACTGTGTGTGGGATGAGAGGAGTGTCTTTTGGCGAGTGTCTTGGGGGTTATGAACCGAGAGCCGAGTCTCAGGTTTCTGTCTTGCAATGTGCATGGGTTCCAAGGAGTGGGCGGAGCAGCAAATCGGCGGATCCAATCTATGGGACTGAGGGCGTCAGGCTGGTCAATATGTTGGGCCTCCAAAAAACCCATAGTCGAGGTGTATGAGGGATGTTGGGTTGGGAGTGATTGTGGACGGGGTTTGTGGCGGGTGGTGTTGTTGTGGTGGAGCAGGGCGAGTGTAGCCGTTAAGGTGAGCGTGGCTAAGTAGAGGTTTGCCATGGGTGGTCAGAGTAAGACCAGGATGTAGTTGGATGAGGCTGACTAGGTGGTAATAGAGTAGTTTGAGGTGAAGCGGGAGCCGACTGGGTCGGGATAGGCAGGAAGGCAAGTAGTCAGGATCAGAATAGGTACAATGGGCAGGCACAGTGGTCAACAGACTAGGGCACAGTGGCTAGCAGATAGGCACATTCACAACAGACTAAGGCACAGTGGCTAGCAAATAGGCACATTCCAGACTGGGGCGCCGTGGAAAAAGTACATGCTAAATGTCTGAATCATAGACTATAGCGCAGGTTGTGGCTCGGCTAGAGAAAGATATGAGGTGTAGGTCACATATATTGAGTATACATGTCACTGATATTCGGCACAGTATGTTGTAAGCAGAAATCAAATATTAGAGAGTAACAGGCTAAATGCGTATTTCAAGCGTTAGAGCATAGTAGGCTATAGGCGTAGCACAGATGTTAGGGTGCAGAGTACTGGATGCATAGCTAAAATGAGTGCGCAGTGGTCTAGGTGCGGGACTCACGTGGGGCAGATTAAGCTTGATACACAGTTCATGTAGAGGGTACAGTAGGCTGGAGGTGGACTCTGA
This sequence comes from Ambystoma mexicanum, assembly GCF_040938575.1. Taxonomy (NCBI): domain Eukaryota; kingdom Metazoa; phylum Chordata; class Amphibia; order Caudata; family Ambystomatidae; genus Ambystoma; species Ambystoma mexicanum. The sequence continues at coordinate 877,683,577 of NC_090936.1, forward strand.
TGCATGCACGTTAGGCTAGATACAACGACTCACGTGATAAGACACTGTTAACTCGAGCACTGGACAGCATACCTGGCTCCGGCTCAGACAGCTCACGAGAGGCTGTACCAGTCCCATTGTTTTGCAGTCTTTGGGGGGGATCCTGCCTGCCACCACTCCATTTCGGTGACCTCTTCCTCCAGCTCTAGTAAAGACTGTCTTTCAGCGCACGTTTTTATCCGGTGTTCTGTGCCATCGAGGGAGAACAGTAAGCCAAAGCGTAACGGTCAATTTATATGGGACATGCTTGGCTTTGAGTGCCCTTAGTACAGGGCCCATGTCTCTGTGCTTCTGAAGTGTGGACAGCGCTAAATCCTGGTATAACTGCACCTGGATCCCATTGATGGTAACACATGTCTGGGGTCTTGCCGCCCGTAGTATGCTCTCCATTTGCCCATAGAAGGTTAGCGCCACCAGGACATCTCTCAGTCATTTGTGAAACACTTGTGTACGAGCGCAATATAAATAAAATATATCATATCAGTCGCGCTACGGGCTCTGTTCTCCTAGGTCCCACCCTATGTATTCGGTCGATTCCCATCTCCTCGGGTAGCTTGTCAAGTAACAAGTCTCCGAAGCATTGTTGTACTGCTCCCCACAGTTCTGCACCATTTACGGTCTCACTGAGACTTTTTATCCTAATGTAAGAGCGTCTGGAGCGAATTTCCATGTTCTCTGCTTGTATCTAAAAGTTTTGGGAGACACTTGCAAGCTGCTCCAGCAGTTCATTATTTTGTCTCTTGTCCTCCAGTGTCTCCGCCAGCCCCTGTTCCACAACTTCCACCCTGGCTCTCAGCTCTTTCACCTCCCCTCTGATCTCCTTCAGGGAGCTGCAGAGTTCCTCTTTGAGTAAGGTGAACTGCTCCTGGAAGTTCGTCATCATCCCCCCTCCAGGTCTCTGAGGCACTCTTTCAGGTCTTCTTTATTTAGAGCCATCTCTCCAGACTCTGAGGCTGTATTCCCTCCTTCTTGACCATGGGTTTCATCGGTTGCAGTTGATCGTCACTTCCTGCGCTGTGACCAGTATTTTTCAAGTTGTCCTTCGTGGGGCCGGGGATTTTGTTTTTGTCAAGCAGGTGTGCTCTTCCCTTTCTGGCCTGGCATCTGGGAGATGTTTTCTCTGTGTCCTGTTGATTTCGGTTCCTCCAGAGCCCGACCTCTCCCTCTCCCTGTAGCCGCCTCGTGGCTTCTCTTCGCTCGGTAAGCAATGTTTCTACTGAGTCGTCGTGGTATGTCGAAGTAGCCAGCTCTCCTTGTTCGATCAGTCTCCCTTTCCTCACCTCATCGTTCCGGCTGCTGGTGCCACCGGATCCTTGTTTTTGGGCTGCAGCCTAATAGTTGCAGCTTCTTTCCCAGTGTGTTTCACCCCTACTCCTCCCTGTGGGATTTCAGATCTTCTATGACTGGGGGCAGCCTAGTCTGTCGACATAGCACAGGGCATTGCCCGGTGGCTTAGCCCTCAGCCCATGTGCACTGCCCGACGGCCGGCTTGTTAAGTTCCAGATTGACTCTTCTTTCTCCCTCCGAGGGCGTTTCTCCGCTCCGTACCTTGTTTCCCCCAGGCAATCATCCTCGCTCCCTCAGTTCATGTGTATCCGGGGCCTGTAGTGTAGAGACTTCAGCCGCTTTACAAGCTCTCACTGGGGGCTTCCTGCCCCGACCAGCCTCCACTGTTTTGCTGCGGCTTGTTGCATGCTGTAGGGCTCGCTGTCTGGGATGTGGCGGGCCGATCCGTTTTGATCAGCACACCGGTCCGCTCCAAATCTCATGCGTTCCATGTCCGATGGGTTCCAAGAGCGGGCTCACTCGGGATGCCCCGCCTTTTCCCCACACACCTCCTGTGCCTCTGGTGCTATTTTTTAGACTCAGCTGCTGGCGTTTGCAGTCCCCTCAGGCACCTTTCCCCCGCCTCGTTCTCTGCCGCTTCCGGCCCTTTGGACATCGTTCTGAGGCCCCTTCCCAGGTCGGGACACGTTCTAATTCTCCCTCACATCCCCCGAGGGGGTCGCTCATCCGACCGGAGCAGAGTTTCCCACGTCTCTGCACTCTGCCACCTCGATCGGCATTCCGTTCACTCCACCACTTCAGCGATACCGGTGGATGTGGGGTCGGAGTCATTTCTCCTTCTCAGGAAGCGTCTGTACTGGGTCCTGTTCATCTGAGGCAGCCAAGATGGTCTCCCTCGTCCACCGACCCAGTGCTTCATTGCTAGGCCCAGGACGGAGCTCTGAGGAATACGTTCTCACTCCCCAGCAGCCATCTTGGAATTCCAGAGATCGTTTTCTTTCATCATTAATATGGGTTTACCTCTGTTTTTTGCTTGCGTTCTCTTTCACGCCCATATCGTGCAGGTGTCTAATAAGTTAGGAAGTATTCAAGAACTGTCTCTCCCCCTGAAAACCTCTGCCACCCCTCAACAAATAGTTCAATGTTGCACTTGAACATCAACTGGCTATACTAGACTCTTCCCAACTGCCAACCTATCATCGATCCACCCCAATAAACTCTAAGGTTAAAATACAAGCTCAGATCTCCAAACTTTTTTTGCCTTCCTCAGCCACATTTGAAGGGTTCCCGAATTTGACAGCCAATACCAGTACTGGTGCATTCCCGCTCAGACAGCTACCTGGGGGAAGAGATACCTTAGTTACAGTACATTCCCCCTGGAGCACTACTGTTTTGTTTAATATTGTTCAGAGATTCCCAAAGATACGAGAAGATCCCATTAAGCTCCAGGAGGAGCTTCAGGTCATAATATACTGTTATCACCCTATATGTGTCAATTTGAATCAATTGTTTTGAGCGGTGCTGCCCACACATACATTTACCCTGCTGAAAGTGCGTGCCAAAAGGCCAGCTGAAGAACCTGCTACTGCCAGGGACCTGAAAACCTTTACTGATAGGTCGGTACAAACTGTCATTGAAATTTGCCCTCAAAAGAATGATTGGTCTAAAATTAATGCATGCAAGCAAGCCAAGGGTGAACATCCTGCAGAATATCTTAAACGATTGAAACGATGTTTTGAACAATACTGTGGGATTGTTGACACAGCCATTATAGCGCCTCAAGCTGTGGTGGCTCAGTTTGTTATGGGTTTGCAACCCAAGGTATCAGAGGCAATTAAGGCAGTGCTTGTAGGATGGGAAGGAAAGGGTTTCGTAGAGGTTTTATTAGCAGAACAACACTTCTATGAAAAGGTTGAAAGACAGAAAGAAACTACTGAAGCCACACTTACGGTGTTGCAGATACAGAGTTTAGAAAAGTCCGAGGGAGAGGGAGGGTTTCGCCCCACAGCAGGAGAGCAAGGATGGGGAAAATGGAGAGGAACACCCCAATCAAATGAACTAGGGCAAACTGTTGAGAGGTATTAGACGAACATGTACAGTGATTAGTGTAATTACTGCTAAGAGTTTGGACACTGGAAAGCCGAGTGTCCACAATGGCCTCAGCATGATGGTTGAGGCGTGCAGCCAACCCTGGCAAGCGGAATTACTAGGTCTCAGGCTCCACTGCCACCACTTCATACTGATGGTTAGGATTGCCAAGGAGTCTCTGAATTTGTTGCACCACTCATACCGATTGATCCTACTTCCCTGTATGTTGATTCTGTTACTGCTGGTCAAATGATTTCGGTATCCAGTTATTTTAACGAATACAAAATAAAGAATGAATTTTAAACGAAACAAAAACAACGAAAAAATACTGATTAAAAGAATATACATATGTGAGGATGGGGTAAGGGGTTAAATCTGGTGGGGAGGCGTTTGTAGTGGGGTTTTTAACATGGGGAAAGAGGGAGCTTCAGGGGGGAGCCCCAAAAGATTGATTATTTTAGGTGTTTTTATTTCGGTAAAAATTAATTCTTTATTTTTGTATTTGTTAAAATCACATAGAACCATGATTTCATGTTTGGTTGGTTGACACTGGAGCATCAGGCTCCATACAAAAAGCGTCTAAGTTTTCACATACGATGCATTCTGATGACATTTTTAATGCTGCAGGTATAGTATTTTGTTGTATTGTATTGGATTTATTAAACGCGAACTAAGGCCAAAGGCATCTAGGTTCTGAATGAAAAGGCAAACAAGTAGGCTAGCTTAAAGACAGATGAAAATAAGTTATGAGTTTTGAGAGCCTTACGAAAATGGAGATGATCAGTAACTGCGCGAAGATGGAAAGGAAGACAATTCCAGAGAGGGGGCAAGGACAGAAAAAGATTGTCCGCCAGCACGCTAAATGCAGTAGCGTGGAATTTTCAGCAAAACCTGGGAAGCCGAGCATAGAGGTCTAGCAGGCTGCTATCGGACCAATTTAGATTGCAAGCAATTAGCACCCCTCATGCAAATTGCTCAATGGGTAACACAAAGGATTTTAAAATATATTGGATCATTCACCGGCAAACAGTGGAGCTGACGTAAAAGAGCTTGAGAATGAGAGAGTCTAGGTGCGCCCAGAGAGAATTGGGCTGCAGAGATTTGAAGGATTTGGAGACGTTGGATTAAATAAGCAGGTTGTCGGAGGTAGATCCTGTTACAATAGTCCAGGGATCCCATAATAGCGTCTGACACTCAGTCGGAAGAAATGGCAAAACCTTCTTCAGAACTTCCAGTTTTGAAAAACCCGAATTACATACTGAGGACATTCAGGCTTCTCTAGAGCCTGATGAAAGGAGTTTCACACCAAGGCTTTTTACAGAGTCATTAGAAACAGGGCATGGACCTAGAGAATCAGGCCAGTATGCATTGCTCCAGGCCATATTAGGGTTGGGTGATCCGATCACCAAAACCTCAGTTTTGTCCCTGTTAAGTTTCAGCCAGTTTCTTGCCATACAGTCCCCTATTCCAGATAAACAATTTCTCAATTTAGCAGGTGGATCAGTCAGTGGCGAGTCAAGACAACACAATAGCTGTGTATCATCTGCGTAGGTGTAAAAACCCACATCATATTCTGCAATAAGGTCAGCCAGAAGGCAAGGATAAAAATTAAAGAGAAGGGGTTAGGGGTAGAGAACAACCCTGGGGGACACCACATATGAGCATAGTAGGAGCAGTTTGGAAGTAGCACCGCGCTACCGTTTGTGTGCAATTTATATGAAATGAAGAGAGTCAGGCAAGAGAAGAACCAGATATGCCAGCTTTTTCGAGGCTGCAAAGGAGAATGACATGATGGATCATAGCAAAGGCAGCAGAGAAGGCAAGGAGAAGTTACTTACCCGTGGTAATGTTCTTTCGACTGGATGGTCCTCCCACGTATTCCTCATCTTTGATATTCGATATCCCGCTTCAGATGCTTTGGAAAAAAAGCGTTGATGTCCCTTGAGGGCCTCCGTCTCGAGGATGATGTCATCGTTGGCTTCAGTTCTGTTTTTTCCTACAGCAGAAATACCTGCAAAACCACAGGAATGAGCGTACTCAGCCTTGAAGGAACGAAAGCTGCAATAGCATGGGAAATTCTATTGTGGGGTAGGTTGGGAGGGTGATGAGGAATATGTGGGAGGAACATCCAGTCGAAAGAACGTTACCAGTGGTAAGTAACTTGTTGTTCGAATGAATTGTGTCCTCCCACGTATTCCTCATCTTCGATCGACTCTCAAAGCAGTGTTGGATTTGGTGGAGGGAGTAGAATTCATGAACCAAGTGCAGGACTCCTTTTCCAAAGCTCCCATCCTGACCGAGGGAATATTCCAGGCAGTAATGCTTTGTGAACGTGCGAATAGTAGACCACGTTGCCGCTTCACAAATACTTTTTATCGGTACACCCCTTTGCAGGGCTGTAGAAGTAGCCATGCCCCTGGTGGAATAGGCCCTTAAACCTTCAGGAGGATCCTTCCCTGCCAGCTTGTTATATTCTGAGATATCCAGAATGATCCATCTGGATAAGGTCTATTTAGTAATAGCCTGACCCAGTTTGTGGCCTGTATAACCAATGAAAGGTTGATCATCAGTACAGAGTTTTGACAGTCTAGATATGTTAAAGCTTAAAGAGCTGGAAGAGGCCAACCTATGTAACAACTCCCCCTTGCTAGGATGAGGTGGAGAATAGAAAGAAGGTAAAACATGTTTTTGTGCTATGTGGAAATCAGAAATGATTTTGGGCATAAACAAAGGTTCAACCCTTTGAACAACCATGTCCTTATGAAAGATAACAAAGAGTGGCTTAGACGAAAGTGCCTGCAACTCACTCACTCTACAGGCTGATGTTAGAGCTTCCAATAGAATGGTTTTAAAGGTTAGCAACCTTAAAGGCATGAGTGTAACGGTTCAAAAGGGTCACACATTAGGAATTTTAGAACCAAATTAAGGTCCCAAACTAGAACCTGGAAAGGAGATGGGGGGAACACACTGGTGAGCCCCTTTAGAAATTGTGTCACCAGTGGAATTTTGAAGTATGAACATTCCTCTGATGATAGCTTGAAGATGGACAGAGCTGCTAAATAGCCTTTAGTACCCCCAGATTGACTATAATAGCAGAAAGGATAATACATCTGGTGTTTTACACAGAAAAGGATCTACGTTCTTTTCTCTGCACCAGTTGCAGAATGCATTCCAACAGCAACAGTTCAAAGACTTTGTTGCTGACCTTCTGGCCGAAAGCAAAACTCCATTACGTCATCCGGGAGGTCTCAATCCTTCTATTTCACCCTTTCAGAAACCAGGCGTGAAGGTTGAATGTTTTGTCCTTTGGATGGAGAACCCGACCCTCCTCTCGCGAGAGAAGGTCCTCTCTTTGTGGGAGACGTATTGGAGGACAGATAGACATGTCCAGAAGGTCCGGGTACCACATATTCCTGGCCCAATCCGGGGCAATTAGGATCATATGTTTCCCGAACTTTCTCAACCTCCTGATCACGTGAGGAATGATGGGGACCGGAGGAAACAAGTACAGGGGTGAAAATTGCCAGTCAATCACAAACGCGTCTCCTAGAGCTCCTCTTGGGGGAAATTCCCTGGAGCAGTATAGTTTGCACTTCCGGTTGACACCTGTTGCAAACAGATCCTCTTGAGGGGTTCCCCAAAGGGTGAATATCTCTTGAAGGATTTCCTGACCTAGTTCCCACTTCTGGGAGACTATGCACTGCCTGCTCAGGGAGTTCGACGCTGTGTTCTCCTCTCCGTCTAGGTAAACTGCAGATAGGGAGATTCCCTCTTGAATTGCCCAGTACCAGAGCTGCATTGCCTCTCTGCACAGTGGTAGTGACCCTACACCTCCTCTCTTGTTGAGGTAGTACATGGCCACTGTGTGGTCTGCCCTTATCAGGACATTTGTTCCCCGTATAGAGAGCAGGAAGGCCTTCAGCGCTAGTCTGATTGCTCTCTGCTCCAAAAGATTGATATGTAGTTTGAACTCCGATTGGAGACCAATGACTGCTGACTGTCAGATAGTTGGTGTGGGATCCCCACCCCGTGAGTGAGGCACGCGTCACTACTATTATCTCTGGCCATGGTTGCCAAAAAGGTTCTCCCTTCAGAATATTGTCCTCGCAAGCTCACCACAGAAGATCCTGTGCAACCTTGCTTGGAACCTGAAGTAGATCCGAATCTTTCCTGAGAACTGGGACCATTGAGTTCTGAGAGCCCATTGAAGGGATCTCTTTCTCAGGTGGACCTCTGGCACTAGAAAAGGGCAGGTTGCCATGAGGCCGAGCAACCTCAAAAAATCGAAGGCACTTAAAAATGTGGTCACCATCTGTAGAAAGTCTTGAGCCCTCACCTCGTGTGGCAAGCTCTTTCCCAAGGATGTATCCAGAATAGCTCTGATGAACTGGAGTTTCTGAGAAGGTGTCATATTGTAACGCTTACCTGAACTCTGCGGGAGCACCACTTGAACTCCTCCCCTAGTTGCTTCTTAGCTAGCGATGTGTGCTTTCTCACAGGCTTCCCTTTTTTACTGCTGAGATGCTCCTAAAGTGATATACAGAAAATTCTTAATTTTAGTTGTTTAAAACCCTTGCTAGTATATTACCAAATAGTTTCAGTCTAAGGATTCCTATTGCACTCTTAACTATCTTTACCTTCTAGCCTTTGATGGTGGGCTCGCCATCCTGCTTCTACGCAGGGGCGCTTGCCCTGAAGATCTTTAAGGATGTGAGAAGGATGGAACTTGGATGGGAAAAGATGAATAAACGAAATGTTCTCTGGGAAAGATTACTGCTCTAATGTTTTTATTGAACCTTGCCCAAGCTCCCTATTATTTTCTAGATTGCACATCAAGAGAAAATACACTCCTCACTAATGACCATCAAAGAAAGGACTATGTGTAACTGTGTGTAAACCGCACTACTAGTGTCCCAGTAACTTCCTGGTGAGGAGGAGTTTTACTGTCTACTTGTGAATGGGATGTGAACTGCTTGAGAGCTATTAAGAAAACTGACTGCAAAATGTTGTGGGAACACTACGTATCATTCTATCAATTTCAGAGCAGCTTCAAAGAAACCTGCCCACGATCGAACGACACTCCAGGGAACTCAATGTGCGCCTTTCGTGGTGCGGACAGCTGAAGAAGGCTGGCCGTTACCAGAGCGGTGCTCAGGGCTTCTGAATGTTTATGAAATTCCTTCAAACGCGAAACAGCTGTCATGATCTCTGCTTCCAAAAGATCAGGACTTGACCGACTCCCTTGGAAGCAGACCCATAACCCCGGTTCCGAGTGCCAGCCAGTCCCAATTGGGACCTTTTGGACCCTGTCCTGGCGCCAGTGGCACCAGGCTCATAAAGATGCCCAGTCCCAGCGCTGGAAGCGCCGGGCTCATAATGCTTGGGTGGACTTACCTGCAGCAGACCATGCTGCTTACTTACCTGCCAGTTGAACCCCTGATCCTCTTCTGTTTGGGACTACTTTTCCTGTTGGGTGGGACAGGAGCCACTCCCTAGGTTCAGAACACTGGAACTCTTCTGGAAAGCAGGAACTCTTTTCTTACCTAGGCGTGGCTGTGGAAGGAGACACCTAAGCACTACAGGAGGCTATTTAAACCACACCCGATGGATGAATCTTGCTTTGCGTTATTCTGCATTCTCTGCAGCAGAACGCTCATTGTGTCTTCTGCTTCTGATCCTGGGCCTAAGGGAACAAAGGCTTACCATCCTGGAATCCAGTCTTCAGCAGCACCTGTAAAGACAAAGAAAGAACAGGTTAGCACTACGGTCTTCAGTGGCAGCGCATCTCTTACCTGGTCCATCGGCTGTCACCAACGCCTCACGCTGCATTCCGGCATCTGAAAGACAAAGGCTTACCTACTCTTCGCATGCTCCGGAGGTCTTCGCACTGCATTCCGGCATCTGAAAAACAAAAGCTTACCAGCTCTTCGCACGCTCCGGAGGCCTTCGGCGCTGCATCCCGCATCTGAAAGACAAAAGAAGGTGCGTTTAAAGACATTGGGCAACTTTATTACTCACGTGCCATTACTCCTTCCCACGCCGAATCCAGTGGGTATTCCAGCACCCTTCAGCTTCTCTAAAGCGCCGAACTTGTACCTGCAAGATAAAAGGGACAGTTAGTGCGCATCGTGAAGCAGGCTACAAGCGCTTACTTACGTGCTTCCAGGCGCTTCTATTCCTCACGCGGGTTCGATCCTCAACTCTCATCAGCCCGCCATCCGCCATCGCCGGAACCCTGCAAAACAAGAGATATCATTACAAAAGACTTTTAAGACATTTGAAGTGCCCAGAACTTACCGTTCGTGCAGTTAACGACGGACAGCAGTCCTCTGAGGTCAAGAGGCCTGCACCCTTATCCAGTGAAGAAACTGGTTACGGCACCCTGCCCCGAGGCAGATGGAGAGCTCGGCGTTCACTTACCTAAGGTGAGGGCGTTAACCTTTGGGGTTCTACAGGAGAAGAGAAAGGGAAGAGGAGAGAGGCACCCAATAACCCCAGTTCATTAATCCCATATTTTCTATCTGCAGACATCTTACTCTTCGAGTCAGACATACAGTGCACAGAGGTCCAGCCCAAAGAGCCAATCGTGTGTTACACATCATCTTTGAAGATACGGCATTCACCCAGTCAAGACCGGCACCTCTGCGGGAATCAGGTGAGCGTTACAGAACGCAAAGCCTACCGCAAAACTCCCACCCAGGCGCTATGGAAACCTTGGATACCGACCAGCTAGCCCAGTTACTTGGGGAACTAAGAGCAGAAGTGCATGCAGCCCGTCAGGAAACGAATGCTCTAAGAAGGGAACTGATTATTTCCAAGGAGCGAACAGACGATCTCGCTAGACAATTGCTACAGTCACAAGCCGGACAAACTCCGTTACCCGCATCAGGGGCAAATCTTCCTTCAACATCCTCTACGAACCCAGCGCAGATCAACCTACCTGGGAATGTACCTCTGGCTCCGCCCGAACGATTTTATCAAGATGATCCGGTTCTCCATGATTTTCAAGCTTTTCAGCTCAGTATGGAAAAACTGTTTGCAAGACATTCACAGGGGCAGGCCTTGGACAATGAGCTCCTTTCATTGCGACAGGGTAATCAAGACCTTTTGGCTTATATTGCGTCTTTCAACAGACTGATAGTGGAAACTCGATGGCCTGAGGACAAAAGGATTACTCTGTTTTATAGAGGTCTACGTGGAGAGCTCAAAGATGTGTTAGCCCAAGTAGTGAATCCCCCGCAAGACTGTTCGGACTATATTGACTTAGTCGTTCAAATTGACCACAGACTGCAGAACAGGAAGGCCGATCGTTCCAAGTTTGATGCTCGAGTATTTTCCAAACCACCAACTCCTACCAAAGGAGTAGACTCCGGGGAACCCATGCAAATAGGGGGCCTGAAAGGACCACTAACACAAAAGGAGCGGGAAAGGAGAAAACAGCTGCAATTATGCCTCTATTGCGGAAACTCGGGGCACTTTCTTCGAGACTGTCCGGTGAAACCAGCCAAGAAGGCAGTAGGAGCTGCAGTTACCAGGGTCACAAACTCTGAGCAGGGAAACGACCTCGCCCGAAAAGAATAGAGGTCCTCTTGCCGAGCGTTAAAACCAGTTCCGTGACCTCGCATTTCGTGATACCTATGGTCCTCATTAGCCCTGAACATCCGGATCGATTACATGCGATTGAAGCTTACGTCGACAGCGGTGCCATCGGCAATTATGTGGATCATGAAATGGTTTTGAGGATGAATCTGACTCTTTGTCCAAAGGCTGTAAAGGACGTCATTACTACGGTGGATGGTACGGAGATAGCCTCCGGACCAGTAACGCATACCACCCAAGAAGTGACGCTAGTAAGTCAAGATGGACACCATGAGAAGATCGTGTTCGATGTGATCAAGGCCCCTCAGTTCCAGATTATTCTAGGAATTCCTTGGTTAGAGAAGCACAATCCTCAGATCGATTGGCGAGCAAGAACGGTTCAGTTTCCAGAATGTCTCTCTACTTGTCACCCTCGACCTGGTGTTGCACTGGTAGCAATTTCCTCGGAGGCTCCCCAGTTACCTCCTGAATACCTAGAATTCCAAGATGTTTTCCGGAAGGATCAGGCTAACTCTCTACCTCCTCATAGGTCTTATGACTGCCAGATAGACCTGATACCTGGATCTACTCCTCCTTGTAGTAGAATTTATGCCCTCACCGAGCCTGAGAATCTTCACCTCCGACAATACCTGGATCAATACTTAGCGAATGGGTTTATTCGTCCTTCCAAGTCCCCTGCTTCCTCAGCTTTGTTCTTCGTTCCAAAAAAAGAAGGGGACCTTAGAACTTGTATAGATTATCGCGCCCTGAACCAGATCACCGTTAAGAATAGATATCCGTTACCTTTGATCCCTGAACTCCTGGACCAAGTCAGAAAAGCATGCATATATACAAAGCTGGATGTTAGAGGAGCCTACCACTTGGTACGAGTAAAAGAGGGCTATGAATGGAAGACGGCCTTCCGCACCAAGTATGGGCTATTTGAATATCAGGTCATGCCCTTCGGACTATGCAATGCCCCGGCCGCCTTTCAATATTTTATGAACGATGTCCTCAGAGAGCTCATAGATGTGTGTGTTGTTGTTTACATTGACGACATCCTCGTTTATTCTTCATAGGAAACTGAACATCGGAAACACGTGAAAATGGTCCTCGAGAGATTGCGTCAACACAAACTTTTCGCTAAGTTGGAAAAATGTGTTTTCAACGTGACTGAAGTTGAATTCTTGGGATTCATATTATCACCTACCGGAGTGCGTATGGATTCAAAGAAGGTCGATGCAATTCTCAAATGGCCATCGCCATCCTCCGTAAAAGGTGTTCAAAGCATGTTAGGCTTCGCTAACTTTTACCGCAGGTTTATCCCCGAATTCTCTCGAATAGTCCAGCCCATCACCGCCTTGTTAAAGAAAAACAAACGTTTTGAATGGTCTACCGAGGCGGAACAAGCTTTTCAGAATTTGAAGACTAGATTTATCTCTGCACCGATCTTAAAACATCCTCGCCCAGAACTCCCCTACATCGTTGAAACTGATGCTTCGAGCCTTGCCATGGGGGCAGTTCTATCACAAAAGGACCCAGTAACCAATCAGTTGCATCCTGTGGCATTTTGGTCCCGCAAATTCTCGCCTCCTGAAATCAATTACACTATTACTGATAAGGAACTTCTAGCTATCAAGTCCGCCTTTAAGGCTTGGCGGCATTATCTTCTGGGGGCCCGACACACCGTTACTGTGATTACAGATCACCGAAACCTGCAATATTTGAAAACCGCAAAAGCTCAATCCTCTAGGCAACTCCGTTGGGCACTATTCTTTGCCGAGTTTGACTTCATAATTACCTATCGACCTGGTACAAAAAATGGTAAAGCTGATGCCCTTTCTCGGATGGGAGTGGAAGAACATTTGATCAATCCTAAACCTGTACCTATCATTCCCGAACAAAGAATTCTAGGTGTAATCGCCACACAATCCATAGAGGAAGTTTAGGATAAAGCCAGGCTACTGGTAACTCCAGCAGACATACAGAATTGGCATCTGCAGGGAAAGGACTTTACGGTGAAGGACAACCTATTATATTTCCAAGAACGGTTCTACCTGCCCAGCACAGATTTACAGAAAAAGGTAATCTCTTGTTATCACGATTCTTTAATGGAAGGACATCCCGGTATGACCAAGACCTCGGAAAAGATCAAGCGCTACTTCTGGTGGCCGTCTTGGAAAAAAGATATCAGAGACTTTATAATGTCCTGTGGAGTATGCGCCCAAAACAAAAGTCAAAAGGAAAAACCAGCCGGCCTCTTACGCCCTATTGACATCCCGCCTCGCCCTTGGCATACGCTTTCTATGGACTTCATCACCGATCTACCTCCATGCTCCGGATACAATGCGATCCTAGTAATCGTGGACCTATTCTCCAAGATGGCGCATTTCATTCCACTCAAAGGCTTACCAACAGCAGCAACTCTGGCCCGAGAATTTCTCGAAAACATCGTCCGACTGCACGGTTTTCCTTCAGTTCTAATTTCGGATCGAGGTAGTCAATTTATTTCTCATTTTTGGCGAAGTTGCTGTCGGTCGGCTCAAATTGATGTGAGACTTTCGACCAGCCACCACCCTCAAACCGACGGACAAACCGAGAGGTCCAATCAAACTCTGGAACAGTATTTGCGCTGCATGCTACAACAAACTGAAAAAACTTGGAAAGATATCCTTTGGATAGCCGAATATGCCTACAATAACTCTGTCCACTCGGGAACTGGGAAGACCCCGTTTTTTCTTTTATACGGTAGTCACCCTCGAACCTCGGAGTTGGATCCACTCCAAGATCTTGGAACACCAGCAGTAGACCACCTGCATTCTACAATCACCCAAGCCTTTAAGGAAGCCATTTCTCACCTTCAAAGGGCTAAAGAACAATACAAGAAAGGAGCAGACCAACATCGGAAGGAAGCCCCCCAATATCAAGTAGGAGATCAAGTCTGGTTATCCACCAAATATCTACCTCTAAAAGGACCACGCACATTCAACCCAAGATACCTTGGTCCCTATTCCATCACTACCATAGTAAATCCAGTAGCGGTCAAGTTGGACTTGCCCCCTCACATGAAGATACATCCGGTCTTCCACGTCTCTCTATTAAAACCCGTGCAACCTCAAACCCGACTAACTGCATCTCCAAAACCTATTCTAGTGGATGGAGAACTCGAGTTTGAAGTCAAAAGCATCCTGGATTCCAAGATCTCCAAATCTAAACTATTTTACCTGATTGACTGGAAAGGCTACGGTCCCCAAGAAAGATCCTGGGAACCTGCAGAATATGTCCACGCGCCTCGTCTAATCAAAAGATTTCATCGAACATTTCCTAACAAGCCCAAACCCCCGGAGAAGCCCGGTTTGGGAGGGGCCTTGAGGGGGGGTGCTGTCATGATCTCTGCTTCCAAAAGATCAGGACTTGCCCGACTCCCTTGGAAGCAGACCCATAACCCCGGTTCCGAGTGCCAGCCAGTCCCAATTGGGACCTTTTGGACCCTGTCCTGGCGCCAGTGGCACCAGGCTCATAAAGATGCCCAGTCCCAGCGCTGGAAGCGCCGGGCTCATAATGCTTGGGTGGACTTACCTGCAGCAGACCATGCTGCTTACTTACCTGCCAGTTGAACCCCTGATCCTCTTCTGTTTGGGACTACTTTTCCTGTTGGGTGGGGCAGGAGCCACTCCCTAGGTTCAGAACACTGGAACTCTTCTGGAAAGCAGGAACTCTTTTCTTACCTAGGCGTGGCTGTGGAAGGAGACACCTAAGCACTACAGGAGGCTATTTAAACCACACCCGATGGATGAATCTTGCTTTGCGTTATTCTGCATTCTCTGCAGCAGAACGCTCATCGTGTCTTCTGCTTCTGATCCTGGGCCTAAGGGAACAAAGGCTTACCATCCTGGAATCCAGTCTTCAGCAGCACCTGTAAAGACAAAGAAAGAACAGGTTAGCACTACGGTCTTCAGTGGCAGCGCATCTCTTACCTGGTCCATCGGCTGTCACCAACGCCTCGCGCTGCATTCCGGCATCTGAAAGACAAAGGCTTACCTACTCTTCGCATGCTCCGGAGGTCTTCGCACTGCATTCCGGCATCTGAAAGACAAAAGCTTACCAGCTCTTCGCACGCTCCGGAGGCCTTCGGCGCTGCATCCCGCATCTGAAAGACAAAAGAAGGTGCGTTTAAAGACATTGGGCAACTTTATTACTCACGTGCCATTACTCCTTCCCACGCCGAATCCAGTGGGTATTCCAGCACCCTTCAGCTTCTCTAAAGCTCCGAACTTGTACCTGCAAGATAAAAGGGACAGTTAGTGCGCATCGTGAAGCATGCTACAAGCGCTTACTTACGTGCTTCCAGGCGCTTCTATTCCTCACGCGGGTTCGATCCTCAACTCTCATCAGCCCGCCATCTGCCATCGCCGGAACCCTGCAAAACAAGAGATATCATTACAAAAGACTTTTAAGACATTTGAAGTGCCCAGAACTTACCGTTCGTGCAGTTAACGACGGACAGCAGTCCTCTGAGGTCAAGAGGCCTGCACCCTTATCCAGTGAAGAAACTGGTTACGGCACCCTGCCCCGAGGCAGATGGAGAGCTCGGCGTTCACTTACCTAAGGTGAGGGCGTTAACCTTTGGGGTTCTACAGGAGAAGAGAAAGGGAAGAGAAGAGAGGCACCCAATAACCCCAGTTCATTAATCCCATATTTTCTATCTGCAGACATCTTACTCTTCGAGTCAGACATACAGTGCACAGAGGTCCAGCCCAAAGAGCCAACCGTGTGTTACACATCACCTTTGAAGATACGGCATTCACCCAGTCAAGACCGGCGCCTCTGCGGGAATCAGGTGAGCGTTACAACAGCAACGGAGTGCTGATCGCGCTGAGAACGAACACACCAATGTCAAGAGATGTCACAGAAACAATACCAAGGCTATGTGAATACGCAAGCAATGTATTCCGTTCAAGAGCGGAACAGCAATGAGGTGCTGACCGCGTTATGAACGGGCACCAACAATGTTATAAAGAACCACAAAAATGGTACAGTGTCAAGTAACAATGCATGAAAACACAACATGTGACCGGGTACTTGCGATAACTGCTGCTGCTGACAGGAATTCAGCTCGTGTGAGGGAACCGTCAGAGGGAATGAAATGGAGCGGCAACTGGGAAACTATGACAGGATTTCTGTAAGGGCAAATGATAACATAGGCAAACTAACACTAAGGAATTCTGAAGAGATATAATATCTGCTGTGACAGGAATTGCGGAGGTCGCGGTAAGCGTTACTGAAAACAGATCAACGCGAAGCGCAGAGCTCCCGAGGGGAGGGGCTTAAATAGGGCTTAAGGAAGGAAAACTAGAACAGCACAGTTACTGTAGGGAACAATCAGGCGGCCATGTTGGGGAGTCAGGAAGTGGCCACCTCATTGTCTTCCTCCATGCTATAGTGTCTGGGCACTACCCATGCATGCTAAGCTCAAGACCAAGTTGAATTAGGAATACTTCTGGAAGCCCTTCCTGTGATCATGACAGTATTCCCCCCTAAGAACCCTCCTAAATTGGAATTTCCCCCTTATGGTTTGTTAGGGTTCTTCTGGAAGATTTTTAGTAGTCTAGGAGCATGGATATTCTCAAGAGGTTCCCAAGATCTATCCTACGGCCCATAACCCTTCCAGTCGACTAAATAAAACAACTTCTTGCGCACCATCTTCGAGTCCAATATGGCCTTGACTTCGAACTCAGGTTGATCATTTTCCACTTCCACTGCAATGGGGGGGGCCTTGAATGTGAGTGTCGGAAATGACAGGTTTTAATAAGGACACATGGAACACAGGATGGATATTCATTTTGTTTGGAAGAGTCAATTTCATTGCCACAGGGTTGATGACCTTTTCTATGGTAAAGGGTCTCAAAAACCTAGGAAGGAATTTCCGAATTCCTCTCAGTTATATCAAAAAAAGGGCTCCTGGTGGATACAACCCTATTCTTCCCAGGAAGGCTGCAGTTGCTAGAACAAAAATGAATGGGTTGGAAAAAACAATCTTACTAGGAAAACCTCCTCCCTTCTGTTTCATCCCAAAGCTTCCAGCACGTACATGTGTAAAAAATCACATGGGAAAATTTCGAAAAGTTTTATATTTAGATATATTAAATTTCTAGGTTACACATTTTCTATATTATACATTTTGAACAAAATGTGAAAGAACACACACATGAGCAAACACAAATTGCATTGTCAGAACAAAGCAGAAACAAGATACTGTTCTTGCATACTGGTATGGTGGAACAAAAGTAATGCAATCACTAATGTCACTGTTATAAGCAGATGACAGGCGTCATACACAAAGTGAACAAATAGACATAAACAAGTCAGTAGTGCATATCTACAAGGGAACAAACAGTTAACATTGGTAATGTTGTAAATTGGTGAAAAAGCGTCTACACCAGGTGTTTCAGCCCTATAGTCAAGCTTAATGAGCCATTTCTTCCTAGGGCCTTCATCAGGACGAAGGGAAGATGGTGTGTTCAGGATGTTCAAAGGGTGCTGAGACAACCAAAGATGCAAGAGTCAACAAGATTGTCCTTTGTCGGCTGGTCTTCTATTTAGCATTGTTTTTTCTGCTGTGATCTTCATTTCGGAGCCTCTGCCTGATTCCTATTAAATCTGTGGACCTTTTTTGTCCAGTTCAGACGCTGTCATAGGCTATACATTCACCTTCTGCCTTGCTCTTGACAGCAGCTGGGCCAGGAATTCAACTTGAAATCTGCAGAGATTTTGTTGGTTTGCTTTTCGCGCCAAAAGGCCAAAGGCCTAGGAAGAAATGGCTCATTAAGCTTGACTATGGGGCTGAAACACCTGGTGTAGACGCTTTTTCACCAATTTACAACATTACCAATGTTAACTGTTTGTTCCCTTGTAGATATGCACTACTGACTTGTTTATGTCTATTTGTTCACTTTGTGTATGATGCCTGTCATCTGCTTATAACAGTGACAGTAGTGATTGCATTACTTTTGTTCCACCATACCAGTATGCAAGAACAGTAACTTGTTTCTGTTTTGTTCTGACAATGCAGTTTGTGTTTGCTTATGTGTGTGTTTTCACATTTTGTTAAAAATGTATAATATAGAAAATGTGTAACCTAGCAATTTAAAACTATATCTAAATATAAAACTTTTCAAAATTTTCCCATGTGATTTTTCACACATGTACGTGCTGGAAGCTTTGGGATGAAACAGAGGGGAGGAGGTTTTCCTGGTAAGATTGTTTTTTCCAACCCATTCATTTTTGTTCTAGCAACCAAGTTCCTCTCAGTGCAAGATTCTTAGCAGCCAACCAGATGGAGTTTCCCAACTTGTAATCCGGAGTGTTGCTTCTTTTGCGATCAGCGCATTTTTTCTGAGAGTCTTTTGCTAAAGACAATTGTTCTTTTGCTTTGATTGTGGCTGTGGCAATATTTGCTTGCAAGGTCTTAACTGCTGGCATTTCCAATGATTCTGGTGGATCAAAGACGGAGGTTCTTGGATGACGACCATTCAAGGTAAAAAAAGGGGTCAATCCAGTGGAGGAATGCACAGAATTGTTGTAGGCATATTCCGCCACCCACAAAACATCTAACCAGGTCTCTTCAGTCTGATGTAGCATACACCTGATATACTGTTCCAGCGCTTGGTTTGTACGCTGAGTCTGTCCATCAGTTTGGGGATGATGGCTAGTGGACAAACGTACGTCTATTTTGCCTAACTCACAGCATTTCTTCCAAAACCTGGAAAGAAATTGACTTCCCCGATCGGAAATCACAATTGAAGGAAATCCATGGAGTTTTACAATGTTTTCCACAAAGGTTTTCGCCAGAACACCTGCTGTAGGAAGTCCTTTTAAGGGCACAAAGTGTGCCATTTTGGAAAAAAGATCCACCACAACTAAGATGGTATCGAACCCTTCACATTTAGGTAGATCGTTAATGAAATCCATAGATAGTGTATGCCAGGGATTGGGTGGTACCCTCACTGGCTGAAAGAGACCAGCTGGCTTTCTCTTTAGGGATTTATTTTGAGCACAATTTCCACAAGGGTTGATGAATTCAATCACATTTCGTCACCAAGTTGGCCACCAATAATTTCTCTTAACCTTTTCCAAAGTTTTTGTTACTCCAGGATGACCTTCCAAGGAGGCACTGTGGTAATCAGCAATTACTCTAGTTTGTAACTCATGAGTTGGCAGATATAAGCGTCCTTGATAAAATGGCAACCCATCTTGGACACTACGCTGCTCCATTTCAGACTCCCACTTAGATAAAGCTGCCTGAGTCATACTGGCCTTAACTTCATCTCTCATTTCTTCAAATGCTGGGTTTGTGGTGCCCAAGACTCCAAGTATCTTTTCTCCTGAAATTATTTCCACAGGGGCAGGAGCAACATAGGCTTCTTCACCCTTCCCAATTCTGGATAGGGCATCGGCCTTTCCATTTCGCACACCAGGCTGAAATGTGATATGAAATCAAACTCTGCAAAGAAGAGGGCCCATCTCAACTGTCGCGAAGACTGTGCCTTGGCAGAACGTAGATATTGCAAATTTCGATAATCAGTGAATATAGTTACGGTGTGTCTAGCCCCCAGCAGATGATGTCTCAATTCTGTTAATGCACTTTTGATGGCCAACAATTCTTTGTCCGTGACTGTATAATTAAGTTCTGCAGTGGAGAAGTTTTTTGACCAAAAGGCCACTGGATGTAACTCTTGGTTTTTTGGATTGCGCTGGGATAAAACTGCTCCCATGGCTACATTTGATGCATCCGTTTCCACCACAAAAGGAAGATCTGGTCTTGGGTGCTGCAAGACGGGGGCTGCTGTGAATCTTTCCTTTAATTTCAGAAATGCCTTATCCGCCTCCTTTGTCCAGTTAAAGCCTTTGTTCTTACGGAGCAAACAAGTGATGGGATGAACCAACTGAGAAAAATCCGATACAAATCTCCGTTAGAAATTTGCGAAGACCAAAAAACGTTGCACTCATTTTACAGAGGTGGGTGCTGGCCAGGTAAGGATTGCATCAACCTTTCTGTTGTCCATCTTCACTCCCTGTGATGACAAGACAAACCCTAAGAATTCAACTTCTGAAACATGGAATTGGCATTTTTCCAACTTCACATACAGGGAATTTTCTTGGAGCCTATGAGAACTGATGTTACATGTCTTATGTGTTCCTCTGGATTAGTGGAAAAAATAAGAATATCATCCACATAGACCACCACACAGATGTCCAATAGTTCTCTGAAGATGTCATTCACGAAGGACTGAAAGGCCGCTGGGGCATTGCACAACCCAAAGGGCGTCACTTGGTATTCAAAAAGCCCATACCGTGTTCGAAAGGCCGTTTTCCACTCATCTCCTTCTTTGATACGGATCAAGTGATAGGCCCCTCTAAGGTCTAGCTTTGTGAAAATCTGAGCCTTCTTTACTTGATCTAGCAGTGTAGAAATGAGTGGAAGGGGGTATCCATTTTTTACAGTGATTTGGTTTAAGGCTCGATAATCTATGCAGGTCCTTAAATTCCCTTCTTTCTTTGGAACAAAGAAGAGGGGTGAAGCAGCCGGGGACTTCGAGGGTCTGATGAAACCATTGGCCAAGTATTGATCCAAATATGTTTTCAAATGACAATTTTCTTTTTCTGTTAGTGCGTATATTCTACTGCAAGGCAGTTGGGCTCCAGGAATCAAATCAATTTGACAGTTGTATGATCTGTGAGGAGGTAAAACTTCGGCTTGTTTTTCTTCCTGAAAAACATCTTGGAATTTCCGGTACTCCGATGGCAAAGTGCCCATGACGCCAAAGGTGATTTCAGTAGTCTGTTCGGACTGCACGATTCCCTCTGAATCTTTCGATATCTGGCATGAATTATCACATTCAGCGGCAAAGGTCAAAGTTCTGGCACGCCAATCAATAATCGTGTTGTGTTTTTCCAGCCATGGAATTCCTAAAATGATTTCAAACTGTGGGGCTCGAATTAGGTCAAAGGAAATCCTCTCCTCGTGTCCTTCCTGGCACAGCATTATAAGACTGTTAATGCACTGTGTTACCGGGCCTGACACTAATGGAGTGCCATCCACCCCAGAGACATTCTCTGCCTTAAACCTTTCCGTAATGGAGAATCCTAACTTGCTAGCCAGGTGAAGATCCATATGGTTCCAAATTGCTCCACAATCTATATAGGCACTCAGTGCATATCTTCTTGTGGGACATTCATGACTACATAGACTAATAGGAAACACAAAGTGTGAGGTCATCGAAACCTTTTCCATGCTCGACAAGCTGACCTCTAAACTTGTCGGGCACTTGAGTTTTCCGGAACCTGTTCCTTCTTGTCTTGATTAACTCCTCCCAATGGTTTTCTTGATGGTTTCACTGGACAATCCTTTAGGAAATGGCCAGCGTTTCCACAATATAAACATAACTGTTGTTGCCGTCTTTTGTCTCTTTCCGCCTGAGAAATTGGACCTCGGATTCCACCCAACTGCATGGGTTCAGGATGAACTTCCGTTCCAGATCTTCCCACAGGTTCTTTAGTGCGAACAAAATATGCTCGACTATCTGGGCGTGCACGATCATTTCTTCGGTCCTGCAAACGATGATCTAATTGAATTGTCAGATCTATAAATTCAGTGATACTCTCGGGTGGGTTTACCACTTGTGCTAAGACATCCTTTAACTTACTTCTTAGTCCGCGATAAAACAAGGTTGTTCTTTTCTCCATGGGCCAGTTGGTTTCAGCCACCAACCTATTGAAGGTCGCCACATATGCCAGCAACTCTTGATTATCTTGTCGAAGTGACAGCAATTCATTATCTAAAGCCTGTCCCTGAGAGTGGCGAGCAAACAGCTTTTCCAATTCTCGCTGACACTCCTGAAAATTCCTCAACACAGGATCATCTCTGTTAACAAGAGGAACGGACCAGTCAGCTGCATAACCTCCCAAGTAAGATAGTACAAATGCCACCTTGGATTGGTCAGTGGGAAAAACTCCTGTTCGACACAGGAAATGCAATCTACATTGATTTAAAAACACTGCAAACGTCTTTGGATCTCCAGTGAAACACTCTGGAGGCGCCAATGGAATATTCCCTGGTACTACCACTTGGACAGGAACAGGAGATGTTCTTGGGGCGGACATCTGTGGATTACTCACAGGCAATGGAACCTGTTCTGCCTGATTCTGTAGTAGCTGGCGAGCTAGTTCCTCTGTTCGGTTCCGATTGACCACTAACTCTCTTCGCAGGGCATTGGTCTCTGAACGGGCTGCATGAACCTCCACCCTCAACTCTCCCAATAATTGCGCCAATTGATCCACTTCAGGAGTTCCCATAGTGCTCAGGCAGAGTGTTTTCAGCTCGGCTTTGCGTTCTGTAATGCTTACCTGAACTCTGCGGGAGCACCACTTGAACTCCTCCCCTAGTTGCTTCTTAGCTAGCGATGTGTGCTTTCTCACAGGCTTCCCTTTTCTACTGCTGAGATGCTCCTAAAGTGATATACAGAATTTTTTCAATTTTAGTTGTTTAAAACCCTTGCTAGTATATTACCAAATAATTTCAGTCTAAGGATTCCTATTGCACTCTTAACTACCTTTACCTTCTAGCCTTTGATGGTGGGCTCTCCATCCTGCTTCTACGCAGGCGCGCTTGTCCTGAAGATCTTTAAGGATGTGAGAAGGATGGAACTTGGATGGGAAAAGATGAATAAACTAAATGTTCTCTGGGAAGGATTACTGCTCTAATGTTTTTATTGAACCTTGCCCAAGCTCCCTATTATTTTCTAGATTGCACATCAAGAGAAAATACACTCCTCACTAATGACCATCAAAGAAAGGACTATGTGTAACTGTGTGTAAACCGCACTACTAGTGTCCCAGTAACTTCCTGGTGAGGAGGAGTTTTACTGTCTACTTGTGAATGGGATGTGAACTGCTTTAGCTATTAAGAAAACTGACTGCAAAATGTTGTGGGAACACTACGTATCGTTCTAGAAATTTCAGAGCAGCTTCAAAGAAACCTGCCCACGATCGAACAACACTCCAGGGAACTCAATGTGCGCCTTTAGTGGTTCGGACAGCTGAAGAAGGCTGGCCGTTACCAGAGCGGCGCTCAGGGCTTCTGAATGTTTATGAAATTCGTTCAAACGCGAAACAGCAACGGAGTGCTGATCGCGCTGAGAAAGAACACACCGATGTCAAGAGATGTCACAGAAACAATACCAAGGCTATGTGAATACGCAAGCAATGTATTCCGTTCAAGAGCAGAACAGCAATGAGGTGCTGACCGCGCTATGAACGGGCACCAATAATGTTATAAAGAACCACAAAAATGGTACAGTGTCAAGTAACATCGCATGAAAACACAACATGTGACCGGGTACTTGCGATAACTGCTGCTGCTGACAAGAATTCAGCTTGTGTGAAGGAACCGTCAGAGAGAATGAAATGGAGCAGCGACTGGGAAACTATGACAGGATTGCTGTAAGGGAAAATAATAACATAGGCAAACTAACACTAAGGAATTCTGAAGAGATATAATATCTGCTGTAACAGGAATTGCGGAGGTCGCGGTAAGCGTTACTGAAAACAGATCAACGCGAAGTGCAGAGCTCCTGAGGGGAGGGGCTTAAATAGGGCTAAAGGAAGGAAAACTAGACCAGCACAGTTACTGTAGGGAACAATCAGACGGCCATGTTGGGGAGTCATGAAGTGGTCACCTCATTGTCTTCCTCCATGCTATAGTGTCTGCGCACTACCCATGCATGGTAAAATGAAGACAAAGTTGAATTAGGAATACTTCTGGAAGCCCTTCCTGTGATCATGTCACATATGGGGCTTCCTGTAATTGAGGGAGAAGCCCAGTCTGGGAAGGGAGTGGCAGGTGACATTGAGATGATCCAGGACTTTTTCTGGGGAGCGTGCGCCCTGATCAGCCAATCATCCAGGTAAGGGTAGACGTGAATTCCTCCTCTCCTGAGACTTGCTACCCCTACCGCCATTCAGTTTGGTCAAAACCATTGGGGCGGAGGTCAGCCCATATGGCAGAACTCGAAAGTGATCATGAAAACCGGCAACTGCGAACCTCAGGTATTTTCTGTGCTTGAGATGGATTGGCACATGAAAATAAGCATCTTGAAGGTCCTATGGCACCATCCAATCCTGGCGTTGGAGAGCCTGAAGGATCTGAGAAAGTGTGGCCATCTTGAACCTGTCCTTCCTCTCTGCTACAGGCACCGGTCCTATAGTGCCTTTCTCTAGCAGGGTTAAAATTTCCTGCACAAGGAGCAGATCTGGAATCCTCAAAGGGTGGTCCCCGGTGGATTGTTCTGAGGTTTCTGTATAAAAGGAAGGCAGTAACTGTGGGCTATGGTTTCCAAGGCCCAAGCATCCAAAGTAATGTCTCGCCATTCTTCTAGATGCTGAGACAGTCTGTCCCCCACTGGTGAACTGTGACTCAAGACCTCAGAGATGTTTTGAGGCGGCTGATGCAGTGGCGGATGGTAAGGATGCCCCTGCTTGAGCTAGCTTGACACATCTTCTTTGTCCACCACAAGGGAATCTTCTTTGGCCCCTTTGACCAGCCAACCCCTCCAAGATTGTCCACTAGGTCGAAAAGACTGAGATTGCCTAATAGCGGCACCTAAAGATTTGGCTGCCACCTTCGAGGTCTGCAACTTCTCAAGACTCTTGTCTGCCTTGTTGCCAAAAAGGTGAGACCCATCAAAGGGCATGTTGAGAAGTCTGGATTGCACGTCCGGTGCAAAACCCGACTTCTGCAACCACGCACATCTGCGCATAACGGTGCTAGTAGCCATGGCACTGCTGATGCTGTCAGCAGAATCCAGACCTGACTTAAGAGACTCACACATGGCTTCTTAGCCGTCTCTAATTATGGCTAAGAACCCTTCTCTTTCATCCCCTTTGGAAATGTGCTCTACCGCCATGGAAATACAGTACCATAGAGTGAACGTACATTTTGCAAGGGCACATGTGGAGTTGGCCGATTTGAGTGCCATACTCCCTGCAGAAAATACTTTTGTTGCCCATCCATCTACTCTTTTCTTGTCCCTATCTGGCGGGATGGTAGTGTAAGCCGCTTGCTTAGAGACTACAGTAGCTGCCTGTACCATCAGACTCTCTGGAGTGGGGTGTTTTGACAGGTAGTCAGGGTCACTACTTGAAGGGCGGTACTCCTTGGTCAAGTTTTTATTTACAGCCGGATTGGTTTCTGGTGTTTCCCAATTTGTCGCCACCCTTTTTTTCAGAGCAACGTGAAAAGGTAATATAGGATCTGATTAAGGACCCTTATCCAGGATGTCTGTCAGATCATCCTGTTCGAATGGCAATGGAGGCCTACTCCACCCCATGTAGTCCACTACCTTGGACATGAGTTGTCTGTAGGATGTATCAGCATGCTCCCCAGCCTCTGGCCTCACAAACTCCAACTCAGGTGAGGTGTCCACCCCACTGGCTGTCTGCAGGTTGTCATAAAGGTCTCTCAACCTTGACTCCTCTGATATAAAACTCTCTGGTACATTTTGTGTACCAAATTGGAGGCCAAATGGAGCCTCGTTATCTGAGGACTCATTTTTCTCATATTTAGAAGTAAGAGATTTAAAATAGTATTTTTTCAAAGAGGTGCATCGGTCTTCTGAGGTATGAGGGGTTTTATGAACAATGGATTAGACGCTGGAGGAGCTGTAGAAACTTTTTAATTGGCGCCCTAGGCTTAACTGGGGGCGCTCAGCGTCGATGGCGCCGCTGGCAATGATGGTGCAGCTGGCATCGATGCCTTTGGCATCGAATTCGACGTAAAGGATTTGGCTGGCGTTGAAGGAGCCGCCGGTGTCAACAACCTTGTCTTATGCTTTTGGCTCGAGTGATCCTTCGATGTTACTTCATCGGATCGAGGGCTCGATGGTGCCTGATGTGGATCAGGCCTTCATCCTTGGCTTGATGGCGTGTGGGATTTAGGTCGAGCACTTTCCTTCCAGGCTTCTTTCGAAGGCGCAGTAGGAGCATCGCTTGGTGGCTTTTGTTTTTCAAATATTTTGAGCATTTCGGCTCTGAAGGCCACCCACTCGGCCGGAGTGGATATTTTAGTTGGGTAAGATACCCTCTCTGGGGAAGCGTCCGACGATGAAGTCGAAGAAGGCGACTTATGGTGCTTTCTCTTAGACATGACGACAAGAAGGAGTGGTGGGAGCCACTCCTCGACCTCAACCGCTTAACTTTCTTCCTCCGAGGAGAGTGGCCTCTCGACTCGTCGGTCTAAGGTTTTTTGGTCGGGGTAGGATATTTGGGGTTTCGACCTACCGTCAATGTCCCCTTTTGTTCCTTCAAGGCCTTTCCTGTCATCAACTGGCACTTGAAGCAGCCGAGGTGTTATGGTCTACCCCGATGCACCACAAAAGTATACAAAGAAGATCGGTCAATGGGCCTCATTACGACCCTGGCGGAAGACCATGGTGCTTTTAGCACCATGGTCCATGCCGGTAAGTTACCGACTCCGCCATGGAGAAAGGAGGAATTACCACCCCATTACAAGGTTGGCAGGGCGGTAATTCCCCCTTCCTCCATGGCCCTTCCCCATTCCCATTTTTGCCCCATAGGGCTCAATGGGAATGGGGAAGGCGGCACCGTAATTAGCACCAAGGTCCCTTTGCGGGTCCCTACTTTAACGGCTGGTCTACACCAGCCGTTAAGGTCGGGTCCAGCAAAGGGACCTCGTAATTAGGTGCTAATAGGTTAACGGCGCCGCAGCCTTTTACGGCGCCGTTAACCCATTAGCGCCTGGGTCGTAATGAGGCCCAATGACATTTATGACCCACAATCATGACACTTTTTGAACCCGGTCTGCAGGGTTTTCGGTGTCGATGAAGAAGACATTTTCTCGATTTCTCGCAATAATGAAGTCGCCACGAAGTGAAGAAGTGCGTCGTATTTCTCAAAGCTAAAGCATTCACGGAAAAACAGAGCTGAAGCTATTGGGCAATGCATGTGCTATATATACCATCAATGACATCATCCTCGAGACGAAGGCCCTCGAGGGACATCGAGTCAACACCGTCAAAGCACAGCGCGCTCTGCCAACATTTCTTTTTTTCAGAAGCAGCTGAAGCTGGATATCGAATATCAAAGATGAGGAATACGTAGGAGAACACAATCCATTCGAACCAGTACTACTACTTTGCTGTGGCGGGAGTGGGAGTGGGTATGGCAATACCTCATTCTGTGTCTACTCCAATTTATGACTAACATGCATTCTTGCTGAGTCCCTGTTCTCCTGTAAACCTGTGTGGATTAGATTTATTGTGCAAGCTAAGTTGCTCAATTTTTATTTCCACTTAGTTTTTATTGAACATTTTCCAGACAAAAGTGACATATTCACAAAGAAATACACCAACAATAACCTGAATAAAACCCCAAGTAGAACACACTCCCCCAACCACACCCACCCCCTGCTTAGAAACAACTGAATCCAACAAATTAATGGATTCTCGAATTGGAAACAGTCAAGGACCAGACACTTAACAACGGCTGACATATTGGGCTAGAACTGAAAGAGAAAATGAGATAACGGACATTGGAGTGCACACACATCATGAGCAAGAATCTGTATCAAGAGGATTCAAAGTATCATCGTTCATGGATTTTGTGGAGCACAACCACCATCCAGTCTTGGAGGAAAGAGTTCATAGTATCATGAGTCAAAGCAGAGGGTTTCTCACAAGTGAAAATCGTCCAGAGCTTGGCCATCCAGTCCGACTTTACTGGCGCCAAGCCGCTTTTCCACTTCTGGGCTAAGGCTAATCTCCCTGCTCGAAGCATGGCCTGTACCACCCCGGGTAAGGGAGCCGAGATTGCATCTAGGGACGGGATGCCAAAAAGGAATACAAGAGGGAGCCGGGGTAGAGGAACACCCGTAATCTCAATAATCCAACTCCGAAGGTCTGCCCGAAATTCCTGAATAACCGGGCACTCCCACCATAAGTGGAACCATGTCCCTTGTTGGCCACACTTCCTCGGACAGACTGGGGACACACCGGGATACATTTTAGCTAATCTCTCTGACCGAAGGTGCCATGCGTGTAGCCTTTTAAAGTTGTGCTCCATTGCTGCCGTGTACAACCGGCCCGAGAAAAGGGACCTAAAAATAGCTGCCCAGGTAGCTTCTTCCACCTCCATCCCCAATCTAGCCTCCACAGCCTCTTGAATGTTTGTATTCTCCCAATCTCTGCTGTAATTAGGACCTTATAAAATCTAGACAGGGACCCCCTTCTTGATGTGGATTCAGCAATTACTTTTTCTAGTGGCATAAGGGGACGGGTCAGACTATGCACCCACTGGCTATCAGTCAAGATCCCTTTCACTCGAATATAATCAAAAATTGACATTGGCGAGTCTCCCATGGTCTCCGCCAGGCAGTCATACTCAATGAATTCCCCCTGCCAGAAGAGCTGCGCTGCACGCTCGAGGCCCACATCTGACCATCCCTGCGTCCCACGCAAATCTCTTCTGGCCAAGTCGATCGGGGAAGACAAAGGAGAGGGCCATAAGGAGAGAGCAGAGTTTTCTTTATCGTCTTTCCACAGCGCCCACAGCACAGACAGGGTAGGGTGAGTCCTAATTTTATACTGGAGATCCTTGGTAAGGGACCACAGGAGATCTCTTACCTTCCTGGGGTGAACTTGCACATCTCTATGTAAGACCAGTAAGTTCTCATGTCATCTCTCGAATGCTCCAACATTACCCTTAATTGAGCAGCCTTATGGTAGAGTCTGGAGTCTGGTAAACCGAATCCCCCACACTCTCTCGGGAGCGTTAAGGTTCCGTGTTTAACCCTTGCTTTTTTCCCTTTCCAGATAAAGCGCTGGACCATCAAATGGAGGGATCTAAAAAAAGAGTTAGGAATGGCGATCGGAAGGGCCGAGAAGCGGTAAAGAAGCCTAGGTAAAATATTCATCTTAATAGACACCATACGCACAAACCATGAAAGGGTCAAGGAAGTCCACCGAACTAAGTCAGACTCTATTCTGGCTAGGATGGGAGGATAGTTTTCTTCAAAGAGAAGGGACAAGTCTCTCGGGAGAAGAACCCCAGGTAAGAAGTAGTCCTACGCTCAATGCTAATACCCCCCAGTGACTCCCTCCCCTCAACTATGGCATTGGCTCTACCCATTGGCATCAAGCTGGACTTCCCTGGGTTGATTCTCAGCCCCGAAAAGAGACCGAACTCTCCGATCAACCCTAGAAGGTTTGGAAGCGAAGTTGGAAAGTTGGTCAAATACACAAGGACATCGTCCTCGAATAAGGAGAGTTTAAACTCGAGCTTGCCACAGCGAACACCCGTTATCCCCTGGTGCTGCCTTATAGCTATCGTCACGGGTTCCATCGCCAGAGCATAGGGAAGGGGTGAAATCGGAGAACCCTGACAGGTCCCCCTGGACAACGAAATGTGTCCGAGACCGTCTCGTTCACTGCCACTCTGACCGTTGGGCCATTGTAAAGGGTTGAGATCCATCCACAAAACCTAGCCCCCAAACCCATCTTCTGCAGTACCTTACCCAAATAACCCCACTCAACCCGGTCAAAGGCTTTCTCCGAGTCCAATGACAGAAGATAGGCCTCCTCATCTGAAACCGCTACTTCATGCATTAAGTCCAGTGATTTCCTGATGTTGTCACCTCCCTGCCTCCCGGGAATAAAGCCCACCTGATCTCCATGCACCAGCGAAGGGAGAAGCTGGGCCAACCTATTTGCCAAGAGTTTGGCTAACACCTTCACGTCAGTGTTGAGTAGAGAGATGGGACGGTAGGATTGACACTGTTTCGGGTCTTTACCCTCTTCTGGGATGACAACAATACGAGCTGAGAGCATTGATTGCAGAAGACGACCTGACTCGAAGACTACATTGAAGAGCTTAGCTAGGAAGTGTGCAAGTACGAGACAAAAGGATTTGTAGAAGAAAACCGTGAACCCGTCGTCCCCCAGCGTCGTACCTGCCTTCATTGAGCTGATAGTCTTGATCACTTCCTGCGGTGTAATGGGTCTCTCCAAGGGGTCCGATTTCTCGGGGGGGAGACGGGGAAGCGGTATGGAGTCCAGGAACCTATCTATATCTGCCCCATTACCACTATATTCTGAACTATACAGGTGTTCACAGTAAAGACAAAACTGCTCTGCAATCCCTGGGTCATCATTATATCTCGTCCCGCCCGGAAGAATCAGATAATCCACCCTCTTATTACTTCTAAGCTACCGAAGTCTCCAGGCTAAGACTTTATTGGCTTTTTCACTCTTCTCCATGTACCTTTGCTTAAGGAGAGAAGGCTTTCTCTCCGTTTGTCCAACTAACAAAGAGGCAAATTTCGCCTTTAATTGTTGCAGCTCAGCCCACTTGCCCGGGGATATCTGGGACCTAAGCTTACCCCTTGGTTGCAGGGTCTCGATTTTGTCCCTGAGAAGCTTCTCCTCCCTGCACCTCTCCCGCTTACCTGCAGCCCTAGCCCAATGAGAACACCCTTAATTTTGACCTTAAAGGCTTCCCAAACTCCCGCTGCCCCACTTGCCCGTCATCATTGATTTAAAAAAACTCCTTAATGGATGCAAGGAGGGACTGGAATAGCTCCTTATCTTTCAGCAGGAGATCGTTGCAGGGCCATCTCCCTGGGCCAGAGACCCACCTCGGCATCCCCAATTGAACCTTAACTAAGTCGTGGTCTGACTACGGCTTCACTTCTACTTTCGTTCCCGTGATCCTCTCACTGAGTGCCCTGTCGACTAGGATGTAGTCAATTCTAGGGAAAGAAGAGTGGGCTCTAGAGAAGAATGTAAATAGCGGGTCCTGGCCCTCCCGGGTCCAGTGAGAATTCTGAAGCCCCAACTCGTCATTGGTGCTCGGAAAAGAGGCTGCTAGGCGCTTCTGCATCAAGGAATCTGTACAGGGCTGCTTGGATCTCCTGTCACGATCCGGGTCCAAGACCATATTAAAATCCCCTCCCACCAAAAGGGCACCCTCAGTGAAGGACATGATTTTGGACTTCATCCCCAACCAAAAGCAACCCTGGGCTTCGTTGGGGGCATAGATCGAGACTAAGGTCACCTTGGAACCTCTCGCTTCCCCTTTGACCATTATAAACCGACCCTCTGGGTCCCTACTTTGGGCTTTCGGGCTAAAATGAGCCTTCAGAGAAACCACTATTGCCACCCCCCTCTTCTTGGCATGGCAGGACGCGTGAAAAACCTTCTGTATGGACCTAGCTTTTAGGGTTAGTTCGCCACCCCGCACCCAGTGAGTTTCTTGAAGAAAAAGAAAGTCAAGCTTCAATCTATTGAATTCTTTCACAGCCAGGGATCGCTTCTGGGGACAGTTGAGACAACGCGCGTTCAATGAGCCCAGAGTCAGCAGCAGATCGGGTTCAGCCATTGGGAGTGCAGAATCTAAGCTCTAGTTCACTCAGCATGCAAAGTCCCCCGAGGCCTCTCCCTTGACTGGTTCGCCCATGGTTACCCAATAAACATTTCTCTCTCCATTGAACAGAGACTTCAAACAGTTGATATCAACAGCAAAACCCTACATTAAAAAGAGACCCCCTCTTTAATCCCCGTCCCTCCCTTTTCCCGAGCGCCTGGAATACCTGCAACATGGAACCTGGCCTCCACCAGGGCGATAAAAAACATAACACGCCCACAACATTCTGAGCCCCCCAACCTTGAAAACAAAACCCACAGCATCCTCCATTTCCACCCCCCTCCCAGACGGCATCATTAAAGGCAGAATCCCTTTACCAACGACCTAGAGATCGGGTTACCTCTCCAGCAACCTGTAGATAACTCCATGAATCAAACCTCACTCCCACTCAGTCCAAATTAGAGCAGCATGGACACCGGGCCCAGTAAGGTTACTGACTGCTCGGGAGAGCCAAATAATAGATGCACAGAAAAAGGACCCATAACAGAGTGAACACAATGGCACTTGTATATGAAGGCATTGTAAAACCAGGGTAATATTACAGAAAAGTTGCAAATTCATGGTCATGTATATTGATTTCTAATATTAGGTCTGTATTTCTATATAATCTCTTGTTAGCGAATTAATTTGTATTAAATTTGGTCATATCACTCTCTATTAACATGACTCAGCAGCAGCGCACTCACAGACAGCACCTTGCCTTAACTTGGGCCATTATTTTCTCTTTTTGTATATTTTTGGCCCTCTCAGTTTCAATACTGGCTGTTCCTCCTTTTTTGACTTCTCCCCTCATGGGACTTCCGGTTCAGGTAACTAATTGCACCTTCCTTATTTTCGTTTCATCATTGCGCGCGGTTTCATATTAGTATACCTTTTCATTAACAAACATTCTTTAATAGTGCTTTTTGTTTGGTTCTACATCATGTGGTCGCCGACCCAATTTGTCTTTGGCATTGCCATTTCTCTCTTATCGAATTGTCCACTTCAATTTATCGATTCAGCACACCTAATATGGCGGGTCATTCCTGCTACCTCATGGCCATTTAACGGTCCATTTATTTTTGCCCACCTCTTTGAGCACTTTCTATTTTAGTCTTTCCTTCATTTTAGTGGCTCTCGCGTTTTTCCTTGTCATTTCACTCACATTGCAGCCCAGGTAAGACGTTTTTCCACAGCCCCCCGCCTTCATAGTTTTTCAATTTAGCTCACTTGTTCACTTGAGCTTTCCAATTAAGCAATTCATGCCCTATTCCCGCATTTACTTACTGACATGTAGTTTGGTCGCGTGCAACTCGGTTTTACGCATGATTCCATCATTGGTGCTTTTTTTAATTTAATGCGTTCTCAGGTTAATTTTCATGTATTGAAATATCCTTTCTCTTCCCTCCTTTAGCATTACCGCATTAGCGAAGCTTTGAGGTATGCACATTTTATTTATCCATTACTCTATTGGTTTTGTAATTTTGGGCAATTTTCCCTTAGTTTATTTTTCCTTTTTTTAGAGGTTTCTTGGCACTGTCCGCAATACATAATTTCCAGGTCCTTCATCAAGTCAGGGTAATACTCCCTTTGACTTGTGGGTTTCCAATAAAAGTTTCCCATATATATATATATATATATATATATATATATGTTTCTTTTTCTTGCTATTCAAATATATGGCTTACCTTTGATTGCGCTGCTGCAGTCCTTTGTCAGTTCATAATTGTAACGTATGCATCATTTGTTTTCCCTTTCCCTTTCTTTTTTCTTTAATTTTGTGTCTTTGACTTGGATATCTACCTTCTAATGAACATCAACCAAACGCGGTATTGTTCGGAATTATTTAAACAATGTTTTATTTATTGTGTGTCCCCCCTCTCTCTTTTTTTGTCTAATATGGCTTCCGGTTGCATTTATTTGTTTGTTAATTACATCCATGCAATTTGGTAAATCTACCACTGGTTTCTGTCCCTGTATGCTGTGCCATTTTTTACTTTGTCTTTATCAATTGATGGTGTTGTAACTTATATTTTTCTTTAACACTGTATGTTGAACAATCTGTTTCCATTTTTTGATTTGTAACTCATGTCCAATACTAGCCTCAGATGAAGAGCCGTTCAAGGCTCGAAACACGTGTTAGGCTGTTCCCTGAATACATTTCTTGGACTTTATGTTTTTATTGGCAATCCTTCTTGACGCAGTGAGACTGGGGGCCTCATTACGACCCTGGCGGAAATCGAAAAACGATGGCGGAAATGCAATACCGCCATCGAATAGCGCTCGGTGCGATCATGACCCGTCACCGCAAAGTACGATGCCATTAGCGACACCGTAGTGAACGCCAACGCTAACTGCACCAAGTACGCGCGCGCCATGCCAAACCGTAATTACCACCATGGCGCAACGGTACGTGAATTCTGACCCTAGCGGACATGCACCTAACGCCATCAAGCACGGCGGAAAGTACCATTCCGCCATGGTGAGAAGTACGGCATCGCGAACCAACCGTAAACGGCCCTACTGAGTGCCTGTACACCGCTCCCTGGCCACATTGTACAACTCCCCGTAGGTGCAATGAAGTCACGCAATGCAACCAGTGAAATGTACTAGTCATCCATGCCTGCCAACGAACAAATGAATCTCAAGAGGGGCCAATGGGAGCTGCAGGGCACAGATGACACGAATACAGAAGCTATACAAATGGACATGACCTCAGTCTCCCACCAAGAAACGCACGCAAACACAGGCACCTGTGACCAGCCATATTCCGATAATCACATCATTCCACCAATCCAACTGGCTGACCGGCATCTGTCACACAAAAGCTAATCCCCCGCCCCTGAGCATGACATCATCAAAACAGTCATATTGGCAGCCCTTATCCCTGACCTCACTGGGCTTCGTAGGCAAACGCGCCCAGCACAGTACCACGCAACTATACTCCGAAGCTGGAACCCAATGCAGATCTCCTCACAATACATCGCTCCCCAAATAGGAATATGCCACATCACTTGCAAAGAAGAACGCTACACGGTTCATATCAGAATAGAAATTTAATGCACAACAAATTCACCAAGCCCATACAGCCATTAGGCCATGAACTCCAAAATACATTTCACCATTGTGGGCTGCATCCGCAATAAATGACCAGCTTCTTCTTGTGTGACGCCCTGTTCCTTCATGGTACACAGGGGCTACATTCTCGTACGAAAAGGCAACATGGAAGCGCCTAGAACCGCAGGGCCGTCCCAATAGGGAGGCACTAGTCCAGCTGAAAGGCCGAAATGTTGCTCCTAGCCACTAGTACTGCGTAAGGGCATGTGGCCCATTGGCGATCGTCCCATAAGATCGTAATGCTGCTCCACTGATTAACACGAAGCAGCAGGTGTCGGGAGTAAAATCCATCTGCAGGAGTGGCATACAGATGGCAGTGGCAAAAGGGGAGGAGATACCTGTCACCCAAATGAAATGAAAAAGAATAGTATGGGCATGAGAACTTCATTTGTATTACTCACTTCAATGATCACACTAAATCTACAGCCATATGCATGCTAGCCCACTCAAAAGGATTATTTCCACCCAAAAATCACTTGCGAATCATAACTATATAAATCGAGGTGAAAACACTATTACAAACGAGTGTACCTGTGCATGCGTCTGTTAAAACAGAATCCATCAGATGGGATTGGTAACGTGCATAGACACAAGTGTCTGAAGGCGCGTCGAGACAGGGAGGGCTCAACAAGGCCAGATAGACGATGGTCCCACTATGGCAGCCCTGCATCACATAGCGCAGGGGAGGCAGATAGATTCCCAGAAGCCCTGTACATGGCAAACTCTGTATCAAATCATCTGTCCATGCATCCATACATCATTCCCTCATCCCGTAATGAAAACGCCTGTTTCCATACTCACATAGCATGTGAAATTTCCATTGAGTCTGTGCGTTATACAGCCTGCAAAATCCACTGTGCCCCAGCCCGTAATTCCAGTGTTGTGAAGTAACATGTATTTGGGAACGTCCGGCCTTATCGCCCACTTCGCTATTGCGCATCCCAAACTATTCATATCAATCATTGCATCCTCGCCATGGCCCCTGTCCCAAGGACATTGAACAATAGAACGTTATATTTGCAGTCAGACCTGTGGGCATCTCCTCGCCGCTAGCTGAAAACCGAAAGCGCCGCCCTTCGAATTCCTCATTTGCAACATCACGTCGAAAAGGCATCTGTGGCCGCTTGAAATCACAAATTAATCCATCTAGTGCGGCTGTGTGTGAAAATGGCAACTGCCTTCACTCACAAATGGGACGCCCCGCCCTTCGGTGAACCTCGGTACAGTGTTGCATGAGGGTCGACCGTTACTCGAGTACTACGTTCCACTGACCCTTCACAAGTCTGTTCGCGACTGCAAAGATAGTATGTGAAACAATGGGACCATAGCCGAATGAACATATCAACCAATGTTACACTGCCATCGGGTACAAATACATGATTGTAATAGCAAGATGCCATTCGTCGAATTGCAGCGTTGTGTGCGGGACGTGCTCGCCCAAAGGGGAGAGCAGCTTGCACAGGTGGAATGAATCACCACAGGTGGAGGCCATACAGCCTGAAAACACATAAATTGCACACCCAGTCTCCTCCCACAACCACACCCACTCCGAAATGCTACCGGCAGGACTAGCTATGTTGGCCCTGGGGGACCTGATAGCACTGCAAGTACTCCAACTTCAAGAAGAAGACGAACACCAACTACAACCAGCTGCACGGAGGAGACGCAGGAGGAGGAGGAGGGCAAGGCAGGGCCAGCAAGGGCCGCCAGCACAGCCACTACCACCACGCAGGCAGCCCGCAATCCCACGCCTCCGAGCACATCCGTTCAACCTCACTGATGAGCAGATCCACACCCTCTACCGTTTGGACCGGGACACCATAACCGCCATTGTGGACATGACACAGGCTGACCTTGTCAGCATGATAGATAGCCCAACCGCCATCCCACCCCTACTGAAGGTGGTG
The DNA here is from genome assembly GCF_040938575.1 of Ambystoma mexicanum. Lineage (NCBI taxonomy): Eukaryota > Metazoa > Chordata > Amphibia > Caudata > Ambystomatidae > Ambystoma > Ambystoma mexicanum. The sequence goes on from NC_090936.1 coordinate 877,720,065, forward strand.
TCTGTACTCCACTTCCTGGCCACAGGCACCTACCAGCACACAGTCGGACAGTTGCATGGCATATCACAGCCACTGTTCTCACGGACACTATTGCAAGTGCTCGATGCCCTCCTGCAGCACGCAGACGACTACATCTCTCTACCACGCTCGGAGCAGGAAATTACCAACACAAAAGTGGGATTCCATGCACTTGCCGGCATACCGGGTTGCATTGGTGCCATCGACTGCACCCATGTGGAATTGGTCGTCCCACATGCCATGGAGGCCCAGTACCGCAACCGAAAACAATTTCATTCTCTGAATGTACAAATGGTGTGTGACTCCAACAGGATCATTACACATTGCTGTGCCCGATTCCCTGGATCAACCCATGATTCTATGGTCTTGAGGAACTCTACAATACCACGCTACATGGAGCGACACGCAGGGAACAGATCCTGGCTACTCGGTGAGTCTCATTTCATGCATGATGATGTGGGGTATGTGATGCGGCAATGACCTGGCAGGAAGGGGGGGGGGGGCGTACGTAGCAATGGCATTCCTCAAAATTCCTTTATTGTCCACATACAGGTGATGCCGGGTATCCACTGAAGAGATGGCTCCTCACACCAGTCCGGAACCCACGGGACCAGCATGAGGAGGACTACAACCATGCCCACTCACGTACCCGTGTAGTCATAGAACAGGCATTCGGCCTACTGAAGACTCGTTTCCGCTGCCTCAGCAGGTCTGGCGGGGCACTCCTGTACCGCCATGTGAAGGTTGCAAAGATGGTCATGGCATGTGTCATGCTCCACAACATGTGCGTACGTAGAAATGTGCCCATGCCCCCTGACGCAGAACTGCAAGCACCTGAAGATGGTCATGATGAGGGTGGGGATGTGGCAGCACCTCAAGGAGTCCGCGAGGCACAGGAGGGCCGTGACATTCGTCAGCATCTCATAGATGCATGCTTCTAGCACTCACGCCTGGTGGCTGATACATGGACACGGGACTCGTGGCACTGTGTGTGTCTGGAACATGCACAATATGGACTGTACGCCTATAATGGCCTCGTACACAAAGATCAATGTCCACACATCTCATTGGATGATCGTGCATTGTTTATGGCATATGTGATATCATGTTAAACACCCTATCGACCCGCCACCCAAGTGAGCCCAACACACCCCCTCCACCCTCCTACCTCCCCCCCGAACACCAGTGTCCAAAGATGCTCATTGTCAGTGGGCAGTCGCTATTGCAAGCCCCCTCTCCGGGTATCAGGGGCACCCCTGCCTGTGGAGCGCAGGTTCCTCCCAGATCTACGTTGGGGGCTGCCCTGGACGGAACTTGCAACGGATGATGTCTCTGCCTGCTCACGTCCACGCATGTCCCTAAGGGTTTGTGAGAGCTCAGTGAGCACACGGCGCACTGCGGCAAGTTCGGCACATACGTCTTTGGACGTCGCATGCAGTTCCCCCCTCAGGCTCTCGGTGCTTCTCTCCATTTGTACTCTCAGGCTCTCGGTGCTACTCTCCATTTGTGCCCTTAGTGTCTCTGTACTTCTCTCCATTTCTGCCCTAAGTGTCTCAGTTGATGTTTCTATGTCTGCCTTAGTGCCCCCACATTCATCGGCATGGTCCTTGAGGAGCGTGGCCAGTTGCTGCTGTTGCACGATTACCTGGTCGAGGGACTGTTGCCTCTGCTGGGCCATGGCCATTTGCGGTGGTGTCACAGAGTGGCTGATCACCTCATGTTGCCTTGCCACAGGGCTTGTGGGGGATGGCCAGTCGTCGTCTTGTGGGTGCCCCTGCGTGGTATCCTCATGGTGTACGGGATGGAACAGACAGGGGGATTGAGACAGGTCATGGATGGATCTAACTTCGACATCCCCGTTTTCTGTGTCGGAGCATGCTGCCATTAATGCAGTGTCACCTATGGTGCTGCTGCCACCAGAAGCAGTGCCTACTGTGGCATCCATTGGGGGGACCTGTGGTGGTGCTGTTGTGGGCATGCTGGCTGCTGGGGTGCCTGTTGGAGTTCCCTCCTCTGTGCTGCCACTTGATTTGTGCTGCTTCCGTGTCTTGATGCGTGCAGCTGAGGTGGAGGGTCTTTGGCCGTTGGTCTTGGCCCTCTTTGCAGGTGTGCTGGTAGGGGTGTCCTGGAGCTCGTCGTTTGGATCGGACCCTGTGGTGGAGTAAAGGAGGGCGAGCGTTATTAATGGGTCTGTGGGAATTGGAATGGCAATATATCACATGCATTGGGGTGGTACCTGAGGGTGATTTCGGTCGGGGCCTTGGAGGTGGTTTCATTTGTGTGTGGAGTGAGGGTGCAGTTGTTTTGCAGCCTGCAGTTAGGGTGTGCCTGCTGCACGTGTAGAGGGTGTTTTTAGGATTTTTAATTATTTATGTATTTGATGTGAGTTTTAAAGTGTGCTATCAGGCCTATGTATGTGGACGTTCTCCTGGACATGTGTTACTGTTGCACTATGTGGACACGTGGTACTTCACATGATTGGACATTGTGGTTTTGGCATTGTTTTATTTGGGACACCTACCTGATTCTTCGGATGTCTGCACTCCTTTCTCCATCCCTCCGACTCCCTCTATGCTCTCCATTCCAATGGTGGAGGCACAGATTTCTTCCCAGGGGGTCAACTTGATGGGTGATTCCGATCCTCCCCCGGTAGCTGTGGCAATGTTGCGGTTGGCAGAAAGTATGCTACGGACGCGTATCCGCAGGTCGTCCCATCGCTTTCTGCATTGCTGTGGGTTGCGGGGTGCGGTCCCCACCGCACTTACCCGCTGTGCCACCAGAGCCCATATGGCCTTCTTGTTCGCAAGTGCCGTCCTGGTCATTTGCGTGGAGAAGACGGCGGCAGCATTCTCCTGGAGGGTCTCTGTGAGCACGGTGAGTTCCTCACGGGAGAAGTGGACCTGCCGCTTGCGGTCGCACGCTTTCTTCGCTACTTTTCCCATTTTTCTTGGTTTCACTAGGGTGGATGACGGGTTGGGATGTGTCTCAGGGTAGTATTTTTAATGGTTGTGTGGAATTTGTGGTTTTATAGGTGTACGGCGTGATGTTTTCCGTTCCGGGACCATGCTTTTACTTCCGTTTCTGTATATTTCCGGTCACCGTACTTTCCGGTTGGCGCTCACTGCGGTGTCCGCTAAGACGGGTGGCGGTATTGCACCTAGGGCGCAGTACGGCGGCGGTGTGGGCCGTTTTGGGGTCATTTCCGCCATCGCGGACTTTGCACTTCCGCCATGGCGTGGTGCTCGTGCCCGATGGGTCGGAATGAGCCGCACTTTGCTCCGTCGTGCAATGGCGGAAACGCTATTTACGCTATGGCGGTCCGGTCGGTTGATTTCCGCCAGGGTCGTAATGAGGGCCTGGGACTTGCTCGTGTTTTATATGGTTATGATACATGTAGGAGCAGAATAACAAATTAGCAGAAACTGATATCCGAGGAAATACACAAAAGCATAAAGCAAGGAAAAGGTTGTGAATGGTTGAGAGAGTGGAAACAACTATTGAGCAAAAACCACAAGAAGTGATTTCAGGAGAGACAATTGTTAAAGCAAGGCATAAAATAAGCAGTGTCGCATAGCAATTTGCTATGCAATTCTGTAGGTTTGCTAATCAAATGGACACTTGTGTAGCAGAGTAGCTACTTAAGTTGCCCTCTACAATGAAAGCACTGCTCGCCCTGCATTCCTCTCTTGCCTTCGGTGCTCTCTTCACCCTCTTTTCTCTGTTCACTTCAAGTGCTAATCGAGAGAAAGTGCAGCAGTAATCATCTCCTCCACTCTTAAGTACCAAAGGCATGTGTGGGAGTGCAATGCAAGAATCTATTTAAGTAATCAGGATGATACTTTTATTATGCTTTCTGTATACGTTCTGGCAAAGACCAGTATGTGCCAACTATATATATTTTTTTAAAACAGTCAAGCAATTCCATTCCTAAAATGTAAGTTATTACATAATGCATAATTACAGTATTGATAATGTTAAACACTGCATCATCTCATGCTTCACATAAAGTTTAGGTTAGTGTATCTAAATTTCATAGTGCCAACTATATATCATTTTGTTGCGGAAGATGCATCATATTGACTAGGGACCACTTTTGATCACATGATCAAATGATTTTGATGGCAAACCTAGTTCTTTAACCTGCAGGTTGCATACATTTTGCAACTGGTGCCCAACTCATGAGCAAATCCGTACTCCTTGACATTCTATGTTATCACCCTGTTGCTTTCTACCAGGTACACTGAAAGTGAGATGACCACAAACTACAATATTCCACCTAGTTTGTCAAGTTCTCTGTCTGATACGCAATACACTCTGCTTAGTCTTGATTTCCACTTACATGATGAATACACAAAGCAAACTAGATGCTTACGCAAAGTAGTGATGAATAGTTCCATCCAGTGTGTACATCTACAGATCTACTGCAATACCAAACACTGTAGTTAAGCTCCAGAGCTCGTTTTGCATTATTATTGCATTATATATTAACACCTGCAGAAGTCAACTGGCCAAACTGTTTTCAGAGCCTTTATCATATCTATTTTTGTGTCCATTGATGCAGCAAACCTTTTTTACAGACACTCATCTATGGTTCACAGTCTTTTCGCCCACTCGCACAGTCGAGTAAATTCTATGAAGGTCGAGCAGCATTAACCAGACATGTCTGCAATTTTTATTTAACATTTATATTGTTTGCACTTAATGTCAAACACAAGTTCACTGTGCATGGCTGGATTCTGGGTAGCAGCAGTGTGCCAAACAAAGTGGGTTTATAGTGACATGCACCATTTTACAGAAATTGCATTTTAAATTTGCTGTCCTCCGTTGCTATGGGTCGAGAGCATTTCTTCTAGGTTGAATAGGTAAACTAAGTTACCCGAACTGCAGGTCTAGCTGAAGTTTAAAGAATTTGCAAAGCCTCATTCCTCTCAGTAATGTCGTTACCCGAACTGCAGGTCTAGCTGAAGTTTAAAGAATTTGCAAAGCCTCATTCCTCTCAGTAATGTCTTATTTCAGCGGAATGCAAACTGGTGTTTTATTGCTCATTTCATGTCTACTATACAAATAACTTCTGGTGACATTAACAATATTAGTACAAAATTGCTAATCAAATGGGTCGGTTTGCTAATCAAACATTTTTTAATTATCAAACTGTGCTAATCAATTTTTGAAAACTAATTTATGGCTTGTAAAGAGTGGGGAGACCCCTTTAAGAAAAGTTGTGAAATGTATTGGGATTTGGGAGTACGCAGTGAAGTACAACAAGAAAGAAGGAACTTGATAAAGCCATCTCAGAGATGGGGACATTTCAAAACCAATAAGTCAGAGAAAGAACTCAGAGCGAAAGGAAGGTGTTTAAGAGACTATACTCGAAAAGAACAATATTAAGAGTCCCAAAAACAGTTGGGAAGAGCTGCAGGAACACATAAAAGCGACAGTACATTAAGACAGGAGATCATCCTAATGAGTAGTTTTTGGAATACAAGAGACATTCACATCTTACAGATTTGTGTGAAACCAGACAACCTTGGAGGAAGCTGCAAGACAAAAAGGCAATAGGGAGGCCAACAGACGAGAGAAATTATTTCAGGCCTAGTTTAGTTAGTATTAATAGTGGTAGGGTCAGGTAGCTTTAGGTTCGGACTGAGGAATCTTTTTTGATTATCGACTTCCTGACGACAGACAAGCACCTTTGTTTAATTTAGTTTGTTATGGAATGTCCCTATAATGATAGGGCAAGATAGGCCTTTTCTATTCTTTAAAATAAAAGCACTTAAAAATGTCTGTGTTGTATCAGACTCCTTCTCCTGACCCGCCACAGTGGGTATTTAACAACCATGGGCACCCAATGTTGAATGGAAAATATGTGCCAGCCTTATTGAATGCATTGTTACTTCCCGCAGCTGTAGCTATTGTTCAATGTAAAGGACATGATCCTTCTCAGTCATTCACAGCCCAAGGAAATACACTAGCAGATAGTGCAGCTAGTTCAGCTGCCTCAAATGGGCCCCTGGCTCCTAACGAAGTTCTTGTTTGTGTTGCAGCCCCACAGTCACCTATCGCCTCCCTTTCCAGTCTGGAAATCCTCCAAGACCAAGTTCCCAAAGCCAAAAAGGTGACTTGGACCCAAAGGTATTGTAAGTTTGGAGTAGATTCCCTTTGGTATTCCCCAGACAGCCACTTAGTGACACCTAAGGTACTCCTCCTCTACCTGGTCCGTGAAGCTCATGACACACAGCTTAGCCCATTCAGTTAGAAATAGTATGATTACACTATTGAATCGAGAGTGGCTGGCTCCTGGTTTAGCCGCTATGGCTCAAGGTTATTGTGAGAATTGTCTTACATGTTTGACACACAATATTGGGAGGCTGTCTGCATGTGCCGTGCCGGAACCGCAAGGTCCCTTCCTGCACATGCAGACAGACTTCAGGCATTTCCCCACCTGCATGAATTGTACCCATTGGTTAGCGATAGTGGACGTATTCTCTGGGGTAGAGGCATACCCATGTAGAAAGGCAGATACTGTTACAGTGGCCAAAATGTTGTTGGGCAAGTTCATTCTGTGATTTTGTTTGTCCCTCTGTATAGACAGAGACCGGGGCACCCATTTTACTGGTCAGTTTACTAAAGAAGTGTGCAAAGCTTTAGGAATAGCTCAACAGTTCCATTGCGCTTATCACCTGCAGTCAAATGCGCTGGCTCTGTTTGCCATGCGCAATAATCCCCAGCGTAAACGTAGTCTATCCGCCCACAAAATCCTCATAGGTTGCACCATGAGAATGGAAATTGAAATCCTAGGAGTTCCTCAAATCCAAAGTTTGCCTTTAGAGGATGATACATTACTCCAATACGGTTGCATGTTCATTAAAACTATTCGATCTATCCAAGCTCAGGTTGTGAAGCCCTGCCTGAACCGCTACTGAGCCCTGTCACCCTCTTGAGCCAGATGATTGGATTCTGGTGAAGGTCCATCAGCAGAAATTTGTGCTACAGACCAAGTGGTGCGTCCCGTTCTAGGTTTTCCTAACTACGAACACTGTGGTTAAATGTGCTGGGATCCCTGCCTGGATTCATGCAGCACATTGTTGCAAGATTGCCACCCCAGCGGACGACACCACATACGCTTCGACTGACTTTCCTTGGCTTGGCTCCAGTCCCACTATGACCACCAACTCCTCCAACAGTGATGCTGCCGGTTGTTTGTTGATGTTGGAACATTCCAGCGCTGCTGGAATGGAATGGCCAGCACCAGAAAACAAGGGTGCAGTTGTTAATCATCTAGTATGCTCACGTCCTGAACCAGAACCCACAGCTTCTGAACCTCTGCCACATAGTGAGGTCCCTGCAGGAGCTATTGCTAAGGCTCTTTCGTGAGTCCGGCGATGCCCTAGAGGGTCCGTCCCTGAATTCTGGCATACCACCTTCAGTGTATGACCCACCTGGATTTCACAATGCAGCCTCCAAAAGGTGCACTGTGTAAGAGTTTCTGAGCACCAATAGCTTTGGACAAAGTAGAAACTGGCCAGGTCACTCACCTCTGGATTTTTCCCCTCAACGACGATGAATCCTCCTGAGGTGCAAAGAGAAGAAGCTGCCATTGTTGACTTACCGATACCTGCAAGTTATGGCCCCTGCAGGTATCACCTTTTAGTCATGGTCTTTGTTGTAATGGCCTGATATGCATGTGGCTCTGGAACCTCTGATATCTTTCGTTTGAACTCTTAGCTGGAACGTTTGATTACAAACTATGGACTAAGGAATACTTCACTCAGTACTAGATTTCTGTTGGAACTTTTACCTTGCTGCAGCTTCACAGAGTTTATAAAACTTTTAACTGAAAGCTCTGGCCTGTTGAGCTTATATAACTTGTGTCCTGCATATTACCTGTCCTGTTGAACTGAATTAAACTTCTTCCAGCCACAAACATTTGCCCTGGCGTCACAACCTGATTCCTGAACCTAAATATTTGTGGACTGGCCCAAGTTTACACTATGTCTGGCTATATTTCTGTAATTATCGTTATTGTCAGAATACTGATATATTATCATTTCACTGTGACTGCTGCTTTTTGCACAACCTGACATGAAAACGAGGGTCCCTCTGCACATCCATGGGTTCACAGTGAAAACACTTACCTGCACCTCTCCGGGACGTATGCCTCTATTTATTATCTTAATGACTGCTGGGTCCGTGCACATCTGCCTCATGACTTATCTTCTAAGTTCACTATTGCGCCCATTCCCTTCCAGTAGGGGAATGTCTGTTTGGATCTTAAGTTGGCCACCCAGTCCCAGGGCCCAGCACCCTTTCCCACTTGGGTTTTACCGGTACTCCAAGTTTCCCCAACCCAAGACCAAGTACGCACCAAGCCAGCATTACTCCACCTTTCCTCCCCGGCAACTGGCCTTGTATGCTACACCAACACAGGTCCTCTGTTTATGGGAACCAGCAAATGTCATTATTACTTTTCCATCAGTTCTAATGTAGTGATCAATAATGTCACATCTGCCTTTGACCCTAATTTTTCATTTTCATAATCCAGGTATGCCACGTATCCGAGAACCAAATTCATGTGTGGGGACAAAGCCTATCCTTGGCTGCACATTAATAGGGGAGGGAAAAGTTACATGGGGTATGTTATGCCTGCAGTGCATCATACTTCCACCTTTCCCGCTCAGCCCCGCCTCAGGAGAAGCACTGACTGGGAAAACATTGTTTCTGGGGAAGAATATCTCATACCAACCCTTGGGATCAATATTAACTGAGACCATCTGTCCCAATTGTCAAGGTTAGTAGAGGATATTGCAAATGCCAACTGTTCCCTCCTTGACTCTATTATCCCGAGAACAAGTAGTCATCTGAACCATGGATCTTCAGAAACGTTTGATATGATATGATATGGCATTTATAACGCACCTATACATAAGTGTTTCAAAGCGCGATGAGGCAAGGGAGGGGAAACAGAGGGAAGACAGAGACAACACTCCTACTAGGCCAGGTGACATTCAGATTGCACAAGTGCAGGGGACCGGGGCCAGGGGGAAAGTGCGGGGGGAGGGGAGAGGGCAGTGCAGTACATAGGATAACAGTAAAATAAATAAGACAATAAATAAGAGTGCAGCCAACTGGTGGCAAGTGCAAGGGTAAGTGCAGACAACAGGTGTCAAGTGCTAGTAGGGGCTGTAGGGATACAGAAACAATCCCTGAGTCCAAGGGCTGCCAGGGGGGCAGTGCAGGTGTGTAACTGGCGGGAAGGGGACCTGGGCCCGAGATCAGAGGGTAGCCAGCTAGCCAGTGCAGTTTCAGATTCAGCCAGGAGATGAGCAGGGGAGAGGAGGAGAGAAAGCAGTAGCAAAGAGGAAGGTCTCGAGGTGCTTCTGGAACCGGAGATGGTTCTCTTCAAGTTTCAGAGAGGCAGGGAGGCTGTTCCAGAGGGTGGCCCCAGCAGAGGAAAGAGATCTACCACCAACTCGCTGCTTGGAGAAGCCACTAACCCTGAGGGAGTTGGAGGCAGATGAGCGAAAAGCTCGAGAAGGAAGATATTTAGGAAGAGAGAGTTGGACGTATTGAGGTCCCAGACCCCAGAATGCCTTGTGGACAATGCAGAGGGTTTTGAACTTAATCCTTGGCCTGGCTTTAGACATCATCCTAGACTCACAAGTGCAATTGTGAAGAGTGAATGCTGTACTTTCATACCGTGTTACTCAGGTAATATTACTGACATGGTCAAACACATTTGCCACACTATATGCCTCATTCACACCTGTCTGGAGGCTCTCTGGCCGTTTGGTTCTTGGATTTAAGCTCTATTGGGACGTCTGGGTGCATCTATTGGTCAGATCTTACTCATAGCGCTAGTCATAATTCTAAATTTTTCCTGTCTATTGATGGTTTGTAAGTGTCTATTATGGAGCATGTGCCACCTGTTCTGAAGTCTCTCAGACTGCCCAAGTGCTTTACTGTCATGCTAAGAAATAATATGCTATGATATCGCTCAATGAGATGTTTGTTCCCCCAAAGATGTATGTAATGAGACTGAAGTAAGGGTCTCATAGTAGGGAATTGTGGGGGAAAGTCTGGAATCAAAACTGTTATGTTCTCCCCTAGACTATGTGATAAATCTAGCTATTTCGTCACTCCTTTCCCAGGGAGAATATCTCCTCATGTGGCCAGTGAAAAGCAGAAGCTACCTCATCCTGTGGGAGGCTATCTGAGGGAGGACCAGATGGGGGGGCACAACCCTCATTGGACTGGGATAGACTTGCTAGGTCAAACATGGTATCCCCCTGTTCCATTAGGACCCAACAGTACTCCTTTACACCCCCCTCCAATTTATGTATGGCATATTGTGGTGTGGATAAAGAATCTCCGCTATTTACTGAACACAGACCTGTACATCCCACCCCCTTTAATAACACTGAAACAGCAAGTACGGGGGATTCTGTACACTCCACCCTTTTTAAAACACTGAGACAAGGAAGAGGGATGGAGTGATGAAGATCAGTACAAGCGGCAAGCCAACGCCACATTCTAGTCTTTGGAAGATGTTAAAGGTGCCGGGACATTCAAATATGGAACACCTGAACAAGACAAGAGAGCCAGCCCCCCCCCGACGCTGGTTGGGACACTGGAGGAATGTGAGCAGCAGACCGGAATGAAGAAGCTGGCGAGGACTGCACGCAAGGAATTCAGGCGGAAGAGTGTTTGCCGCTCTGCCATACCGAACAGCAGAAGCTGCCAAGCGAAGGAGAAGGCCAAGCAGGAACTGAGAAGCCGATCAGACGCGCTCCCAGACAGCAGACGGACAGCGGAGGAAACAGTGAGATGTGAGGGACACCGAAGCTGCCAGAGAACACCAGTAAGCCCAGAGAAGGAGATTGGGATATCAGGGCGCTTCAGGGCAGATGCTGCATGCCTTTAGTAAGAAGCAAAAAGCCACATGATGGAGCTGGGACATTTAACAAAGTTGGAGAAGGGTCGGTTGTCAGACATATGAAAAATATAATTCCCTGGATACAGAAACAAGTGAATGCTAATGAAGAGTGCGAACTTGGGATTCGCACTTGAATATTGAGAGTACTCAAAAAGCCCTGGCAGGAGAGTAAACCAGACATTCAGTGAATCTGGGTCTTGCACACAAATGAAACGACATAAAGTACTGGCAGGAGAGTGAACTAGGCATACAGTGAATCTGGGACCCGCACCTAAGTGGCGAAATAAAACCCTGGCACGAGAGTAAACCAGGGATTGAAGAAACAGGGCAGAGACCCGCCAGGAAGTACTGAGAAAACAGGGGAAGAAACCCCCCTTTTTGAATTGTGGACCAAAAGGGAAGAACCATACCCTTTTCTGAAGAGGGCATCAGCGGCCCAGAGAAAGAACTGTAAAGTGGTGAGGAATCAGAGAAAACGCAAGGGAAGTGCCATTCTCCTTGGGATTGTGGAATCAAGAGAAACAAACAGAGAAAGCTCAAGGGAAGTGCCACCCCTGTTGGAATTGTGGAATAAAGAGAAAGTGTTGTGTAAAAGGAGAATATTCAAGGAAAGAACCATCCTTTCTAGGATTTCAGAAATATCCAAACGTGACATTGTGAATAACCTATAGGACCCTAGGGACGGGAAGGTCCTTAGAGACTTTATGTTTGAAACTTTTGAGGGAAGCTGCAGGTGTTCAGCCAAGAGACATTCCCTATTACATGTTATATTGAGTTTAGTGTGTAAGGCTCAGCTTAAGATCTTGGACACAGGACAGATAACTCTTTTTGCTTTAGGCATCCTGATACAGACTTGTTGAGGCAGGGAAAACCCTCTTAGAGTCACGGATAGGTAGGATTTCCCCAACCCCTCTTTTCGTTTGATAATAAAAGTCTTTGATAAACACGAAAATGGTACTGTGTCCAAGACTTACCCTTGATTGCTCACACCTAGCATACTGCTGCATTATAACATTGAATAGGTATTGCAAACTGCCATGTTTAAACAACCTGTGCGAGGTGCGGCTTTACTACATATGTCCTTGCAATGAAAGCTCTCCACTTAATGTGTAGCTTTGCTCGACTTTACATCTCTCACCTCTGACCTGTTTCCATCTTGGCATATGTAAGCGTGTTTTAGGCTCTCGCTTTTTTAGGGAAAGTGGATTTAACAGACAGAAGACATCATATTAGCAGGGTGCTTGCCTGCATCAGGCCCTGTGTGAACCTCTGAGGAGTATATTAAGCTCCATTAAATGTATCACTTTCTACTGTCCTTCCTCATAACACTGTCTTACATGTAAGAATGCAGCTGTTATCAAAAGCTTGTATAGAGGGGTTTGGTTCCCTGCATGTAACATTGTTTCAGTATTAATCCTTGCCCTGTCTGGAGCTCCCTTTCATTGAAATGCATGTGTTCCTTTGGGTATAAAAGAACAGTGCTTGTTTTGTCCTGTTGCTTGCTTTTTACTTATACATTGTTCACCAATCCACCGGAATAGTTAGTAGTAGTTTTTCCACGACAGCAGGATCCCATGGTCACTCCACCCTTCACCCTTAGAACCAGGGAGGGGACTTTGTCACACCAGGAATAAATATCTTTGCAACCTACTTTTCTGAGGTAATTCACTCGCACTAATCTCGTAAACATGATGGAGAACGTTCTCTTCATTAAAAATGTTTTGGGTGGAGGATTTTGAGGACACAGAAGCATCCACTGAAGAATGTAAGTGCCTCCTGCTAGCAAGAAAGTGCTGTTGCTGTTGGGGTAGCCTTTGCAGCCTACCACAGTGAAAAGTTGGTAATTGAAACAAGAATGCTCTGTTAGGGTGAGCCTTTTGTATCTCTGCAATTGATTACGCCAGTAATTTTGCTATGGCACTAAACTAACTAGTTTATTCTGCACATCCAGCAGTCTACATGATCCAGATGTGGCTTCAAAATATGTTGTTCTGTGTCCTTGATACACCCAATTAGTCTGGCATATATTTGGCAGCATCCTTGACGACATCCAATAATGTGAGGGAGTACCATGCTAGCTCAAAAGACGAGCCTGTCTGACGCAGAGTCTTATATTTATTCAATTCCCTTTCTGGGGACATACTTGGGATAAGCACTGACCCTTCACTTTGAATTTGAGATCGGCACCACCAGACTCTCAGGTTTGCAATTGGCAGTGAAAATAACAGATCCCTGGGAGAAGGTCTATATTTCTTTGCAAACTTCTTAAACACTGGTGGTGTAGAGGAAGGCCTCTCCGGAGGGGAACCAACGAATCCTGTAGGATACCAATGAAGGGGGCTACAAACTTCTTACCTGTGTAATGTTTTTGCAAAATGAAGATGATGGGGTCTATTTACAAAAACAGGAAATGCTTTATTTGAAAGTATGACTGATTCCTTGGGTACGCTTCATTCTTTGCCTTCATTGTCAAGGTTCTGAGCGCTTTGGTTATCTTTTCTCTCGCTCGTTCCTGGTTGTTATAGGTCATAGTCATTTGTCGGTACTTCTTTAACTTCTCTTAATAACAGTTAGTGTCCTCACAGCACAGTATATGAGGGTTAGGACCACAACTACTGGTGTTACATTTTCTTGCCTCTTTAAGAGTTCTCAGAGATTTTATTTTATTTTTTATTTTTTGAGCATTTGTTAGGCGCTTTATACAATTGAATAGTGTTTCAAAGCATCACAAGGCTAAATGAGGAGGGAACAGGCGAAAATGACAATATCAAAACAGTCAAATACAGCTGTGTCCTACTAGGTCTTGTGGCATTCGGGTGTACAAGTGTGGTCAGGAGAGGTGCAGGGTATAGGGAGGGATGGGGGAGCAGAGAAGAACAAGTTACTTACCCCTGGTAACGTTCTTTCGACTGGATGTTCCTCCCACATATTCCTCATCTTTGATATTCGTACCTCGCCCGGAATTTTTTGTTTCAGGAAAAACTAAAATTCTCAGCAGAGGGCGCTGTGCACAATGTCGTGGTGCTGATGGCCCTCGAGGGCCTCTGTCGAGCTTCAATGTCATCAGCAGTATAAATAGCTTGTGCAGTGCCCGTTGGCTTCAGTTCTGTTTTTTCCTTCCCTCAATCGAGGAACTAACCAGGTGTACCCCAGACCGCAAGCTCTCAGAAAACACAGAGTGTAATTCCTGTACATTGTACGATGAGGTAGGCTGGGAGGGGCAATGAGGAATATGTGGGAGGAACATCCAGTCGAAAGAACGTTATCAGGGGTAAGTAACTTGTTCTTCGAATGGAGTGTGTCCTCCCACCTATTCCTCATCTTTGATAAACTCCCAAAGCAGTGACAATTTGGAGGAGGGAGTACTGTTTAAATTAATCATGAACGTAAAGAAGGACTGTCTTAGCAAAAAGACCCCCTTGAGTGGAAGAGGAGTCCAAGCAATAATGCTTAACAAATGTATGAATGGACGCCCAAGTCGCCGTTGAGCAGATGTCAATTATAGAAACACCCCTTTGGAGAACCGCAGAACTTGCCATGCCCCTCGTGGAATGAGCCTGAAGTCCTTCCGGTGGGTCCTTTCCCGCAAGTCTATAGCATTCTCCAAAAGCCAGTGTAATCCACCCGGATATGGTTTGTTTAGTTATTGCAAGGTCCAATTTAGGGCCGGTATATCCCACAAAAAGTTGATCATCATGGTGAAATGTTGCCATCTTACAATATAAAAGCCCTTTGTCGGTCCAGCCTGTGATGCTGGAAATGCATCGGAGGGACAGGGCCTCCGTATCCTTGTCCTTTACTGCTTTTTATCGTGTGTTCTGTCGTGTTTTCCGCACAGGAGTTTATGTGGGACTCCTGGCGGTGCAGCTCTCTCTCTTTTGGTTTGGTGAACGGACCCGTGGGATACCCTTATGGCACCCATGGGTGGGGGTACAACCCTGTGCACCTAGTGTATGTTTTTGGGCACCTGTGGGTGGCCCACAGAGCAGGGTATGGGCTGGTGGCAGCTCCATGCTGAAATTGACAGGTGCGCAGAGTATCCTCCATTTTGGGATACGCTGGCCCTGCCATTGGGATCAGTTGATTCCTGATGGAAAACAAGATGGCCCATGTGGCCTCCTGCTTTCTATTACCCATTACCTTGTTTTCCCAAAGTCCTGGGAAGCCCTGACTCTGTCCCTTCCCCCTGACTGGCTGTTGGGTGGAAATGCCATATATGGTGTTGTTGTGAAGGCCCGGCCAGACTAGCTGGAGCCTTCCCGGTGATGCATGTTGTGGGTACCTCCTGTGGGTGGGACCTAGGTGAATAGAGTGTGTGACGAATATGCATTCTGTGTTGTGGATGTCTAGTATCTGGTGGTGGACACAATAACTGAGACAGCCCTGCCCGAAACCGGTATGAATGCAGCTTGGAGTGTTGAATGGCTCGGTACTTGTCCCAATACACATAACTTGTTGTGAGTGTCTGGAGAGAAGTGAATGGCCTGAATACCTCTTGTGCCTGATTGGCTGTCTGCCTGCCTGAATGCCCTTAGTCGTGATTGGATGCTTGAGTGTGACCCAGCGGAATGAATGGGAGATCAACACTATATCTGGGGACCTCTCACAGCTAGGAATTGTGTTCAGAAGCTGAAGTCCACTACGACGAGTAACTGGAGTAACTGAAGCTTGACCTTGAAGCCCTGCTGGACGAGAAGAATTGCTGTTGCTCTCCTTCACAATCTGAAAGCTGCTGTGCCTCCAAGGACTGACCCAGAGAGGACCTGGTAAGGCGCCCTCTTCGCGAGCTACGAGGGACCATCGTGCACAGCTGATCTTTGCCAAAGCTCCCTGGTAGACAGACCTTCGACAGGCTGCCGACCCGAGACGGGGACTGCCGCAGAATCTCAAAGAGAAGCACTCGGACTGTTGTCTGCCACTCGACGACCGCAGTCGCCGACCGGAGCCGCCGTGCTCACGTTTGCCTAAGAACTTCAATTGATCATCGGACGCTCTCGTCTGCATCGTCGCCCGCTTTTCTCCTGCTGGAGAAGGCCCGACCGTTGATGCGCCGAGGAGCCTCCACCGGTGGGTTTCCCGCCACCTAAAGACCACAGAGATGCCGACGACTCGACGCCCTTGCTGGGCCACAGTTCATCATCTCTTTGCAGTCCAGAACTATCGTCACCGAGGTGCCCCGCACGCCTCTTCCTTGCAGGACGCAAACGCTCTGTCGTCGACGAGCACCGCTAGGAACGAAGCTCCCACTTCACTGCCGTAGTTCAACCTGTTCTCCGTCGGACATTCGACGACTCGTGACTCCTGCCTTAAAGGGAGGGCATTCAAGAAGGACCGTTGATTCCCCGACACCGAACGCCGAGTTCCTCGACACCTCTCGACGATCCGTGGCTCCTGCCTTAAAGGGAGTCACTCAAGATGGATTGGTCGACGCATCATCGGAGAACTCTACTCCACCAGATACATTGGGGGGGGGTAAAGCCTTAATAGGAGGAAGTAACACTATTGAACATTATATGGACTGGGCTTGTGCTATATATCTTTATTTTACAGGTTACCCAGGTGGGGGGATCTCCACACAGAACTGTGTATAGGTAACGGGGCCAGCATTCTGCCTATTGTTTCAACCATCCTACGTTCCTTCCTATCTCTATTGCTGGTTTCCTCGTTATTGATCTGTGTGACATTTTAACCGTACAGTTGATGCACTTTAATGAGATTTGATAACATTGGTGGTACCACTTTAGAATTGTATATATTTATCATTATTGACTTCCGAGTACTAAGTGCGTTATTGTGATCGTGTACATAGCTTTGAATATTAATTATATAAAGACTGTATTTTCAGTAATACAGTGTGTGGACATTCCTTTGTGGGGGTTCGGGGACTACACTGTACTTGAGAACCAGCCTGCATCACCTCCTGAGAAGCTAGGCCTTGATTGCTCGTCCATTGCTACCACAAAAGAGAATCTTGGCTGGGGTCCTCTGTGCCTCTCCTCTACCATATAGAGAGCGGAAGTACAGACACCTCCTACCAGTCTTTACACTGGTAGCAGCGGTGGGATGCTTATGGTTTTAAGAATCAGTGTATAACCGTGCCACTTACAAAATATCTGCACTTTTATTAGATTAAGGTTTGGGTGTGTACAAAATAACTACATTACAAGCAATGGAGTCTATTGCGAATGGTAAATTGACTTGGATGAGCTTAGAGGCTCTCCAGAGTGCTTGTGAAGCCAGGGAGTTAGACATTGTGGATAAGTCTAGGGCTGAGCTGATAGCTGCCCTGGTGGACTACCAGACTGATGGTGAAACTCTTGATGAGGGGGGGAATGCAACCAATGAGGACTCTGCCCCTGGGGTTTCTACTGAATCTGTTTCTGGGAATGCCACCATTCCTGCTGCCTCTGTTCCGAACCCCAGCAATTCCTTGGAGCTTGAGTTATTAAGGATGAAATTGGCCTTTGAATATCGCAAGTTGGAAATAGATGCTGAGCTTAAGAAGGAGGAGCTGGCTCAACAAGTTGAACTCAAGAATAGGGATCTTGAATTCAAAGACAAGGAAACTGAATGTCAGAGAATCCAGCTAGAGAAAGCTCGAGTGGAGACTTCAGTGAAACCCAGTGAGAGTGTCAGGTCCCCAGCAGCTAAATTTATGAAGGATTTGGTTGGTGTGTTTGTGGAGGGTTCTGATATCCTCCAATGGATTGAAGCATTTGAAATGGCTTGTGCAATTCATGATGTTGACAAAAGAGATTGGGCTAAGTGTTTGCTAAGCAGAGTGCCTCAAACTGGATATGACTGTATTCTGAAGCTGAGTGTGGAAGAAAGGGGTCAGTATGAGTGTATGAAATCTGCTTTGATTGCCAAGTTTGGCAAGACACCTACCCAATACCTTAAAAGGTTCAGGGATTTTAAGAAAAGAGAGAATGTGTCTTGGGTTGACTGGGTGAGTGCTGCGCACATGAATATGATGGGGTGGATTGATGGTTACAAGGTGAAAACTTTTGTTGAATTGTCCCACCTGTTGTTTTTTGAGCATTTTTCTGAAGCCTGTTCACCGGAGCTGCGTCAGTATGTTGCTGACCAGAACATTTTGGATCCCTTTAAGCTGGCTAGGTTGGCTGACAAGTGGGTCTCCCACCGGGTGTCCCCTAAGGAATCCAGTGGGAAGGACAAGGACAAAGAAAAGGGGGCCTCTCAGAAAGCTGAGGAGTCCCAAAAGCAGTCACAGTCGAATAAACCTAAACTCTCCTCTCCGAAGACCCAAAATTCTAGTGGGGATAAGTCACCTGTCGGTGGGAATAAGAGTAGTGGTCCACCTGCTGCAAAGCAGGTTCCCGGTGGTTCCAGTACGATACCCCGCACTCCCGGCACTTGCTGGGATTGTGGGGCTCTGGATCACAAAAGGGGTGACTCCAAGTGTAAAGGTAAGGCACTCGGAGTACATGCTGTCAGCCTGACCTACCCTTACCCCATGTCTGAGGTGGAGGCCACTGGCCTCCCCTCCTCTACAGGGATCACATGTGGTGCTCCCGTAGAGATTTCCTTAGTGTCCCTTAGGGACTGGGACCAGTACGCGGAAGTACTGGCGACTATCCCACAGAACACCCATAGATTTTTGAGAAGTGTCCTCCTGAACGGCCAGCCTTCCACTGGTTTGAGAGACACTGGGGCAAGCATGACAGTGGTGGACAGGACCCTGCTCAAGCCAGAGGACTATGTAGATGCTCCTCTGAGAACCACCAGGTTAGCTGGTGGGCCTCTCAAATTATCGCCTGTAGCCTGAGTCGCACTCGTAATTGGAGACAAGACAGCAAAGCTTCCTGTCCTGGTTGAGGACAGGAAGCTTTCTGTTAGGTAACGATCTAGTAGAGTTGGGATTGATAGCGGATGGTCTTCCCATGACTGCTGCTGCGGTCACTAGATCACAGGTGATACCGGGTCTGGCTGTGAGTCAGGTACCCGAGCCGAAGGCGCAGCCTAAGGCAAGACGAAGGAAGAGCAAGAAGGCCACGTCTGTGGAGGGAGCTCCTTCTCTTCCTGCTGTTCCTACAGCACCCATTGGGATCCATGCTCCGGACGGGCTGGGTCCAGTGGTAAACACCGTCTCAACTCCTGTGGGAGAAGAGCCAGAAGACTCTCCTGTGGGAGAGGTTCTCAACCCGGAGGATCATCCCGATCTTCAATGCTTGTTAGCTGAAGGGGGACCCTCCCGGGCAGACTTCTGTAAAGGACAGAGAGAGTGTCCCTCTCTCGAGTGTCTGAGGAAACAGGCCCTGTCCCAGGCACAAGGAGAAGTGCCTAGGACATTCCGGATTTATTGGGAGGGTGAGCTCCTTGTTAGTGAGCCCACTAAGCCTGAACCTGGTGCCCTCAAGAGGTTGGTGGTACCCCAGGTTTACAGGCCCTTCCTACTGCAGTTGGCGCATGAGGTGCCCTTGGCTGGTCATCTTGGTACCAAGAAGACTAAGCAGAGGCTCTCTGCCCATTTCTACTGGCCTCGGATGGGAGTAGAAGTGGAGTCCCACTGCAGGACCTGCCCAACTTGTCAGTTGTCTGGCAAGACTGGAGGCAGTGTCATTGCCCCACTGCAGCCATTGCCAGTGGTTGGCACACCGTTTGAGAGGGTGGGCATCGACATTGTAGGTCCCCTTGACCCTCCCACGTCAGGTGGACATCGGTTCATCCTGGTTTTGGTAGATCATGCCACCAGGTACCCTGAGGCTATACCCCTACGGACTGTTACTGCCAAGGTGGTTGCCAGGGCTCTCCTGGGCATTTTCACCCGTGTTGGATTCCCCAAGGAGGTTGTCTCTGATAGCGGATCCAACTTCATGTCTAGTTACATGAAAACCATGTGGAAAGAGTGTGGGGTAACCTACAAGTTCTCCACCTCTTACCATCCCCAGACCAATGGTCTGGTTGAGAGATTTAATAAAACTCTAAAGGGCATGCTAGGTGCTTTGGAAGCCCCTAACAAGGAAATGGGATCTCCTCCTGCCATGCCTGCTGTTTGCTTACAGAGAGGTACCTCAAGAGGGTGTTGGTTTTAGCCCCTCTGAGTTACTCTTTGGACATCCCGTGAGGGGGCCCTTTGCCTTGATCAGAGAAGGTTTGGAAGCCAACCTTCCCGGTCCCGCCAAGCAAGTGGGCGACTATGTATTAGGCCTCAGGCGGAGGCTGACACAGATGATGGGTCAAGCAACAGCGAATCTCAAGGCCAGCCAGGAATTGAACAAATACTGGCATGACCTTAAAGCATCGCAAGTGGATTGGACTCCGGGACAGGAGGTCCTCGTGATGGAGCCTAGCAAGCCTCGGGCATTGGCAGATAAATGAACTGGACCCTTCCGGATAATCTCCAAGATGGGCGAGGTCAACTATCTGGTTGACATGGGAATCCCAGGGGTAGCCCCTCAGGTATTCCATGTCAATAGGCTCAAGCCTTCCCACAGGCGAGCCGAAGTCTCATGTCTCTTGCTGGCTTCAGAGCAAGAAGAGGATGAGAGTGAGCCCCTTCCTGATTTGCTGCGTAGCAACCCTCAGGATGGCTCAGTGGAGGGAGTGCAGCTCTCTCCAGATTTGACAACCGAGCAGCAGAGGGCCTGCAGGACTTTGCTCCAGCAGTACGACTCTCTGTTTTCGCTGACGCCAGGCCTTACACCGTGGTGTAAGCACGAGATTGACACTGGTGACAGCGTGCCTGTCAAGAGCAGGAGCTACGAATGTCAGATACGGTTAAGAACCACATCCAGGTTGAGGTCGCCAAGATGTTGGATCTGGGTGTTATTGAACCCTCAACCAGTCCCTGGTCCAGTCCAGTGGTCCTTGTCCCCAAGGCAAGTTCCCAGGCAGGTACCAAGGATGGGAGGTTCTGTGTGGACTACCGAGGAGTCAATGCCGTCACCAAAACTGACGCGCACCCACTGCCCAGGGCTGATGAGCTTGTGGACACCATCGGTGCTGCCAAATTTGTGAGCACCTTTGACCTCACCTCAGGCTATTGGCAAATAGCTCTGACGGACCATGCCAAGGAAAAGACGGCATTCTCAACACCAGAGGGACTCTACCAGTTTAGGGTCATCCCTTTTGGGTTGAAGAATGCCCCTGCCACCTTCCAGAGATTAGTCAATCATGCTCTCAGTGGGCTGGAAGCCTTTTGTGTGGCTTATTTAGACGACATTGCCGTCTACAGTTCCACTTGGGAAGAGCACTTGACACATCTGGGTAGAGTGTTGCAGGCCTTAAAAAGGGCTAACCTCAGTATCAAGGCCACCAAGTGCCAGATAGCTCAGGGGAAAGTCACGTATCTTGGTCATGAGGTAGGAGGGGGTCAAATCCAACCTCTCCCCAGTAAGGTACAGGATGTACAGGACTGGGAGACTCCCACTACTCAAACTCAGGTGAGAGCCTTTTTGGGCCTCACTGGGTATTATCGCAATTTCATGGCGGACTATGGAACCATAGCTGCACCACTGACAGCTCTGACTTCACCCAAGCAGCCTAGGAAGGTTAATTGGACTGAAGACTGTCAGAGGGCCTTTGATGGCTTGAAAGAAAGTCTGTGTAGGGCACCCGTGTTGTGTGCGCCTGACTACAGCCGACCCTTTATCGTACAGACGGATGCCTGCGACACCGGAATTGGAGCTGTCTTGTCCCAGTTAGATGACAAAGGGAGAGAACATCCTATCATATTCATCAGTAGACAACTCAAGGGTAGAGAACTTAGGTGGGCTACTGTTGAAAAGGAGTGTTTTAGTATAGTTTGGAGCCTTAGGCATTTTAGACCCTACCTTACGGGGTCTACCTTCAAGGTCCAAACAGATCATAAGCCCCTGAAGTGGCTTATGCAGATGAAGGGTGAGAACCCGAAACTGCTCAGGTGGTCCATTAGCCTGCAAGGGCTAGACTTCACCATAGAGCACAGACCAGGGAAGAGTCACGATAATGCAGATGGCCTTTCCAGAAGGTATGTTGACCGTCTGGGTGAGGGTGTCTATCCCGTGGGAGATTCGGCACCCTCCACCTCATTCTGCGGGGGCGACTGTGATGCTGGAAGTGCATCGGAGGGACAGGGCCTCCGTATCCTTGTCCTTTACTGCTTTTTATCGTGTGTTCTGTCGTGTTTTCCGCGCAGGAGTTCATGTGGGACTCCTGGCGGTGCAGCTCTCTCTCTTTTGGTTTGGTGAATGGACCCGTGGGATACCCTTATGGCACCCATGAGGGTATGGGCTGGTGGTAGCTCCATGCTGAAATTGACAGGTGCGCGGAGTATCCTCCATTTTGGGATACCCCGGCCCTGCCATTGGGATCAGTTGATTCCTGATGGAAAACAAGATGGCCCCTGTGGCCTCTTGCTTTCTATTACCCATTACCTTGTTTTTCCCAAAGTCCTGGGAAGCCCTGACTCTGTCCCTTCCCCCTGACTGGCTGTTGGGTGGAAATGCCATATATGGTGTTGTTGTGAAGGCTCGGCCAGACTAGCTGGAGCCTTCCCGGTGATGCATGTTGTGGGTACCTCCTGTGGGTGGGACCTAGGTGAATAGAGTGTGTGACGAATATGCATTCTGTGTTGTGGATGTCTAGTATCTGGTGGTCGACACAATGGGCCTCATTACAACTCAGGCGTTAAGGGGTAACGCCGTCGTGAACCCTTAACGCCTGATTCCAATTTTAACGGCTGCTTTTAGCAGGCGTTAAAATCCATGGCGCTAAACCGCCTTGGTGCTAATTACGGCACCGTAATTTACAGTGCCGTAATTAGCGCTTTCCCCACTCCCATTATGCCCTATGGGGCAAAAATGAGAATGGGGAAGGGTAAATGGGAAATGGGGATTTACCGCCCCACTCACCTTGGAATGGGGCGGTAAATCCGCCATCCACCATGGTGTAAACATAGTTTACACCATGGTGGTAAAGTTGGTGTACTTACCGCCTGGGTCGTAATTACCCCAAATGACTGAGACAGCCCTGCCCGAAACCGGTATGAATGCAGCTTGGAGTGTTGAATGGCTCGGTACTTGTCCCAATACACATATCTTGTTGTGAGTGTCTGGAGAGAAGTGAATGGCCTGAATACCTCGTGTGCCTGATTGGCTGCCTGCCTGCCTGAATGCCCTTAGTCGTGATTGGATGCTTGAGTGTGACCCAGCGGAATGAAGGGGAGATCAACAGTATATCTGGGGACCTCTCACTGCTAGGAATCGTGTTCAGAAGCTGAAGTCCACTATGACGAGTAACTAGAGTAACTGAAGCTTGACCTTGAAGCCCTGCTGGACGAGAAGAATTGCTGTTCCTCTCCTTCACAATCTGAAAGCTGCTGGGCCTCCAAGGACTGACCCAGAGAGGACCTGGTAAGGCGCCCTCTTCCCGAGCTACGAGGGACCATCGTGCACAGCTGATCTTTGCCAAAGCTCCCTAGTAGACAGACCTTCGACAGGCTGCCGACCCGAGACGGGGACTGCCGCAGAATCTCAAAGAGAAGCACTCGGACTGTTGTCTGCCACTGTCGACGACCGCCGTCGCCGACCGGAGCCGCCGTGCTCCCGTTTGCCTAAGAACTTCAATTGATCATCGGACGCTCTCATCTGCATCGTCGCCCGCTTTTCTCCCGCTGGCGAAGGCCCGGCCGTCGACGCGCCGAGGAGCATCCACCGGTGGGTTTCCCGCCACCTAAAGACCACAGAGACGCTGACGACTCGACGCCCTTGCTGGGCCACAGTTCTTCATCATCTCTTTGCGGTCCAGAACTATCGTCACCGAGGTGCCCCGCACGCCTCTTCCTTGCAGGACGCCAACGCTCTGTCGTCGAAGAGCACCTCTAGGAACGAAGCTGCCACTTCACTGCCATAGTTCAACCTGTTCTCCTTCGGACGTTCGACGACCGTGACTCCTGCCTTAAAGGGAGGTCACTCAAGAAGGGCTGTCGATTCCCCGACACCGAACGCCGAGTTCCTCGACACCTCTCGACGATCTGTGGCTCCTGCCTTAAAGGGAGTCACTCAAGAAGGATTGGTCGACGCATCGTCAGAGAACTCTACTCCACCAGGTACATTGGGGGGGTAAAACCTTAATAGGAGGAAGTAAGACTATTGAACATTATATGGACTGGGCTTGTGCTATATATCTTTATTTTACAGGTTGCCCAGGTGGGGGGATCTCCACACAGAACTGTGTCTAGGTAACGGGGCCAGCATTCTGCCTATTGTTTCAACCATCCTACGTTCCTTCCTATCTCTATTGCTGGTTTCCTCGTTATTGATCTGTGTGACATTTTAAACGTACAGTTGATGCACTGTAATGAGATTTGATAACATTGGTGGTACCACTTTAGAATTGTATATATTTATCATTATTGACTTCCGAGTACAAAGTGCGTTATTGTGATCGTGTACATACCTTTGAATATTAATTATATAAAGACTGTGTTTTCAGTAATACAGTGTGTGGATATTCCTTTGTGGGGGTTCGGGGACTACACTGTACTTAAGAACCAGCCTGCATCACCTCCTGAGAAGGTAGGCCTTGATTGCTCGTCCATTGCTACCACAATAGAGAATCTTGGCTGGGGTCCTCTGTGCCTCTCCTCTACCATATAGAGAGCGGAAGTACAGACACCCTCTACCAGTCTTTACACAGCCTATGCAGCCTTTCCTCCTCCTTGCCCAAATGAGGAGGAGGGTAGAAAGTCAGTAGTGTTATCTTCTGTGACAAATGGAAGTCAGAGACTATTTTCGGCAGGAATGATGGTTTTACTCTGATGACTACCTTATCCTTATGAAACGTAGTATGAGGAGGCTTGCATGAAAGAGCCTGCAACTCACTTACCCTGCAGGCTGATGTTAATTCCACAAGAAGTGCAGTTTTCAGAGTTAAGAGCCTTAACGGGCAGGAATCTAAAGGTTTGAAAGGGATACAAGTTAGAAATTTTAACACAAGGTTTAAATCCCAAGCAGGGAAATGAAATGGGAATGGAGGGTACACATTAGTCCCTTAAGAAATGGAAGAATTAAAGATATTTTCAAATAGGAGACCTCTTCAGAGGAGCGCTTAAAAAAGCACTGCCTCCCTGAATCCCAGGTATCCTTTTATGGTTCCAATCTGGAGCCCCAGATTAGCCAAATTCAACAGGAAAGAAAGCACCATAGGACTGCCACATTGAAAAGGCACCACATTCTTGTCCTTACACCATTTACTGAATTCATTCTAACGACACCGGTATGAGGATTTGGTTGCTGGCCTTCTGGCCGAAAGCAAAATCTCCATTACGTCATACGGGAGGTCCCAATCCTTATATCTCAACCCTCAGAAACCATGGGTGAAGGCTGAGTGTTTTGACCTCTGGATGGAGAACCCAAACTTCCTCTTTTGATCCTCTCTTTGTGGAAGTCGTATTGGAGGGCAGATAGACATGCCCAGAAGGTTCGAGTACCAAGTCCTCCTTGCCCAATCCAGAGCAATTAGGGTCATGGATTCCCTGCACTTTCTCAACCTTCTGATTATGTGAGGAATGACGGGAAGTGGAGGAAATGCATACAGCAGTGGAAATTCCGAGTCCACCACAAAAGCGTCTTCAAGAGCTCCTCTTGGGGAAATTCCCTTGACCAATATAGCTCGCACTTCCGGTTGGTACCATGTCGCAAACAGATCCACTTGAGGGGTTCCCCAAAGGGTGAAGATCTCCTGAAGTACTTCCTGAGCTAGTTCCCACTCGCGGGAGACTGTGCTCTGTCTGCTCAGAGCGTCCACTGCTGTGTTCTGATCTCCGGCTAGGTGAACTGCTGAAAGAGAGATTCCTTCTTGTATTGCCCAGAACCAGAGCTGCAATGCCTTTCTGCACAGTGGTAGTGACCCTACACCTCCTCTATTGTTGAGGTAGTACATGGCCACTGTGTTGTCTGTCATAATCAGGACATTTCTTCCCCATACAGAGGGCAGGAAGGCCTTCACCACTAGTCTGATTGCACCCAGCTCCAACAGGTTGATGTGTAGTTTGGACTCTGATGGAGACCAACAACCGCTAATTGTCAGTTCGTTGGCGTGGCCTCCCCACCCCTGGAGTGAGCCATCCGTCACTACTGTTATCTCCGGCCATGGTTGCCAAAAAGATTCTCCCTTGAGAATGTTGTCCTTGCAAGCCCACCAAAGAAGGTCTTGAGCAACTCTGCTCGGAACTTGCAGTTGATCCGACATATTCCCTGAAAATTGTGACCACTGAGTCCTAAGAGCCCATGGAAGGGATCTAATTCTCAATCAGGCCTCTGGCACCAGGAAAATGCCGGTTGCCATGAGACCGAGCAACCTCAGAAAATCAAATGCCGGAAGATGCTGGGCATACCATCTGCTGAATGATTGAGCTCTCACCTCTGGAGGCGAGCCTTTCCCAGATGAAGTGTCCAAGACCGCTCCGATGAATTGGAGTCTTTGGAATGGTATCATATGGGACTTCTTGTAATTGAGCGAGATGCCTAGTCTGTGTAGGGAGTGGCAGGTGATACTGAGATGGTCCTGGGCTTGGTTGGGTGAAGGAGCCCTGATCAGCCAATCGTCCAGGTAGGGGTAGACGTGAATCCCCCCTCTCCTGAGATTCGCTACCGCCATCAGCTTGGTGAAAACCCTCGAGGCAGAGGTCAGCCAGAATGGCAGAACTCCAAACTGATAATGAGAACCGTGAACCGCAGGTACCTCCTGTGCTTGAGATGGATTGGCACATGGCGGTAAGCATCCTGAAGGTCCAATAATACCAACCAGTCTTTGAGTTGGAGAGCCTGAAGGGTCTGAAAAAGGATAACCATCTTGAACTTGTCCTTCCTGAGGAACTTGTTCAAGTTTCTTAAGTCCAAGATGGGTCTCAATCCTCCATCCTTTTTGGGAATGAGAAAGTAGGGGGACTACCAACCCTAGTTCCTCTCCACTACAGGTACATGTTCTATTGCACCTTTCTCTTGCAGGGTTAAAATTACCCACACAAGGAGCGGATCTGGAATTTTTACAGAGTTGATTCCCTGAGGATAATCTTGAGGCCTTTTTTGAAAAGGAAGGCAGTAACCTTGGGCTACTGTTTCCAGTGACCAAGCCTCTGAAGTAAGCCCCGCCATTTGTTCAGGTCCTGAGAGATTCTGCCTCCCACCAGGATCTTGTGGGTGAAGGCCTCAGAGTGGCTTAGAGGTGGCTGCAGCAGCAGCTGATGGTAAAGATCCCGCTGCTGGGGCTGATTTAGCACCCCTTCCACGTCAACCATGAGGGAATCTTCTTTGCCCCCTTTGTCCGTCCTGTCCTCTTCCTCTACCAACTGAGGAACAGAAGTGAAAAGAATGACCCCTCCAGGAAGATGAGCCTGAATAGGGTTGTTGAGGTTGTTGAATGGAGGTGCTAAGGGACTTAGCTGCCGCCTTGTAAGTCTGCAGCTTCTCCAGACTCTCATCTGACTTGCTGACGAACAATCTCGAGCCGTCGAAATGCATGTTGAGCAGTCTGGCCTGCACATCCGGTGCAAACCCCGACTTTCTCAACCACGCAAACCTGCGTACTACAGTGCTTGCAGCCATGGATATGCTGATGCTGTCAGCAGTATACAGTCCTGATTGGAGACACTCTCCCATCGCCTCCTTCCCATCCTTAACTGTATTCAGAAAACCGTCTTGCTCCTCGACTTCTGGGATGTGATCACCGCCATGGCAACACAGTCCCACAGGGTATAAGAAAATCTAGCCAAGGTACAGGTAACGCTAGTAGACTTCAAGGCCATGCTGCCTGATGTAAAGACCTTGCAAGCCCATGCATCAACCTTCTTGTCGTCTCTATCTGGGTGGATAGAGGGATAGGAAGATTGTTTGGTTGAAGTAGCAGCGTGAACTACTAAACTCTCAGGCGTAGGATGTTTGGTGAGGGAGTCTGGATCGCTGCTAGAGGGTCTATACTTCTTAGAGAAGTTCCTGTTTACAGCAGGCCCAGATTCTGGAGCTTCCCAATTGGCTACAACCTTCCTCTGAAGGGCCTTATGGAAGGGCAAGACTGGGTCCTTCTGAGGTCCCTGGTCCAGGATGTCCGTCATATCATCCTGCTCATATGCTGGGGAAGCCCTACTCCACCCCATATACTCTGTGACTCTGTTCATAAGATTTCTGTAACTTGAATCACCATGCTCTGAGGGGTCAGGCCTGCTAAACTCCAGCTCTGGCGAAGTGTCAAGTCCAGTAGCAGACTGGAGGGAGTCACAGAGGTCTTTCATCCTTGACTCTTGGTCAATGAGCTCTTCAGGTATATATTTTTTTTTAAAACTTTATTTTGTGAGATTTTCATAACTTCAAATTACAGGTGTGCCATTCAGGCGTACCTGCATAACAGTGAGTCAAGGTAGGAAAGGGATTAAAGTCAGCTGAAGAGGGGGTGGGGAGAGAAGGAAGAAAGAACAGAAAGGAACTCAACATTACCCCTAAACAGGTTCGACCACGATTCCCCTCCCCCGCCCCAGTGTCCGCAGCCCCGGGCCTCAAAATGTTCCTTGTCTGGTGTCGAATGGCACCGCGTACAAAAAGAAAGGGTGTATAGTGGCTCCACACCCGCCCCAGCAGCCTGCATCAAATTTAGGTTTCCTCTGGGTCGGACGGGACTGTACAGTTCAGCAGATAAGTGATGTAGGGCCCCCAGATGTCAGGAGGGCGCGTATGTAGCGGGAGGGTTCTGATGAAGTCACTCTCTATGTCTTGACAGAAGGTTACGTCCCTTTTCCACTCTTCGAACCTGGGTAGGGGCCCCCTGCTCCAGGCCATGGCGACTCGCCTCCGGGCCAGTGTCAACAGGAGAGCTGCTAACCTGCGTGACGTCGGTTGCAAGTATTTGGTGAGGCCGAGCAGAGGTGCTAATGGTTGCGGGGCTATCTGTTCGCCAATTATGTCAGCAATCATTTGTAACGTCGAAACCCAGAAGCGCCGAACACCCGGGCAATCCCAGACCAGGTGAAAGAAATCGGCTCGTCTTGCTGAACAGCGTTCGCACTGGGCTGAGGCCTCCGGGTGATGTCGGTTCTTTTTAACAGGGGTGTAATACGTTTGGTGGACAAAGTTAAAGTGTATTAATTTGAGGCGCGTGTTCACTGCGACCTTCTGAGTTTGACGCAGTATGTATGCCCAGTCCTCGTCACTTATCAATTCTTGAAGGGCGGATTCCCACTTTTGTTTTTTTTAACGTTGGGTGACATGGTGTCCACCACTAGGGATTTATATAGCAGTGAGGTCAGCCTCCCCTCTCCCTCCGCCCGAATAGTGTTATGTAGCAGATCCCATGTAGGTGGTTGTTGGGGGAACGAGGGGAACATTTTTTGTAGTGTGTGGCGTAATCTAAAATATATGAAGGTGTCTAGTGAAGTATTGCCTCCTCTATCTTTGGCCATTTGTGGGGTAAGAAAGGTACCGTCTGGAAAAATATCGCCAAAGGAATGGACGTTGATTTTGTCGGCCCATGTTAAAAATACTTTTTCATTTGTGAGTGGGATGCCCGGGATGAACCTGACCGGCAGCAGGGGAGAATATCTGATACTCACACCGTACCTGGCGGCCATCTTCTTCCAAATC
This sequence comes from Ambystoma mexicanum, assembly GCF_040938575.1. Taxonomy (NCBI): domain Eukaryota; kingdom Metazoa; phylum Chordata; class Amphibia; order Caudata; family Ambystomatidae; genus Ambystoma; species Ambystoma mexicanum. The sequence goes on from NC_090936.1 coordinate 877,749,591, forward strand.
GAGTATGTCGCCAGGACCGTGTTCAATGTATTATACGGGACCGGGATTTGGCTAATCACTACGGCGCTGAGCAAGTCAGGTGACGCCAGTGCGCGTTCCACCTGTACGTGTGGACGAATGAAGTGGGTCATGTACCAATAGCTCAGAAAGTGTGCCTGTGCCGCCCAGTAGTACTTCTCAATGTCTGGGAGCGCCAGGCCGCCCTGCGACGTTGGCAGTACCAGGGTATTGTATGCTACTCGTGCGGGTTTCCCTGCCCATAGAAGGTCTAGCACCGTGGACTTCACTTTTGATAGGAAGGATTTGGGGAGCAGCAGTGGGATATTCACGAACAGATATAATAGCTTGGGCAGGATAACCATTTTAGTCAGCGAGACCCTGCCCCAGAGCGTTAACGGCAGAGTCTTCCACCTCTGCACCCTATCCTGGACGGAGCTGAGCGTGGATAAGTAGTTATCTTTGTAGATCTCGTGGTGATTCCGCGACATGTATATACCTAGGTAGCGTACCCCCCTATTTTCCCATTTGAAGCCATACTCGTCAACGAATTCCACTGTGTTGGGGGTCAGCGGGAGTATCACTGACTTGGAGTGATTAATTTTCAGCCCGGATACATGACCAAACCGTATGACTTCCCTCATTATCGGGTTCAGGTTTTCCCTGGGATCCCTAATGAATAATGCGACATCGTCAGCGTAGAGGGAGACGATTAGTTTATGGGGGCCCAGTTTTAGACCTCTATGTATTTGGAATTCCCGCAGTCTCGATGCCAGGGGTTCCATGATTAGTGCAAAAATCAGGGCGGAGAGTGGACACCCCTGTCTCGTACCACGCTCCAGCGTTAGGCTGGGGGACCTAGAGTTACCCATTATGACATATGACCGGGGGTCGTTGTAAAGTAGGGATACCAGCCTGATGAAAAACTTGCCGAAGCCCATCTGCCTCAGTGTCGCTAGCATAAATGGCCATTCTACCGAGTCAAACGCTTTCTCGGCATCTAGAAATACTGCTATCGCCTGCTGGGTCGGATCTAAGGCCTCAATGACACCGAACAGGCGTCTGACTCCGTATGTGGTGCTGCGGCCCGGGATGAATCCGGCCTGGTCTCCTATTACCAGGGCGGGCATGAGAGGTAGGAGTCTAGAGGCTAAGATTTTTGCAAGAATCTTATTGTCGAGATTAATTAATGAAATTGGCCTGTATGATGCACACTCATCGATTGGTTTGCCGTCTTTATGTAGCACTATTATGTTAGCCTCGCGGAGTGTGGGGGGGAGGCAACCTCTCTCGATCGATTCCTCATAAACACTTAACAGAATGGGGGCGAGGGTGACTGCATGTGCCTTGTAAAACTCCCCTGTAAGACCGTCGGGACCTGGTGCTTTAGAATTCGGGAGGGATTTTATCGCCTCTACAATTTCCTCAGCGGTTATCGGGGCGTTCAAAGGTTCCCGCAGGGCTGGGTCCACCCAGTACAGTTCAGTATCGTCCAGGTATTCCTGCGTGGAGCCGGGGTCTGATCCGCCTCTGGAACTGTACAGATCTTGATAAAAGTCACGGAAAGTCGTGGCGATGTCCTTTTCAGAGTAAACCCTCTGGCCGTGAGTGTTTTTGATGCATTGTACGCGGGTTGGGGTTCTGTCTATCGATAAGAGGCGAGCAAGTAGTGCTCCTGGTTTCTGGCCCTCTCCATATTGTCGGGTTTGGTGTTTGCGACTCAGGAATTTCAGTTCTCTTTCGGCTATCTCTCTGAATTTTTGAAGTTCCTTCTTCAGCTCTGCTTGAGCCCGGGGGTTCTGAGTAGGGGTAGCACTGAGTTCTAACTCTTTGAGTCGACGTTCACTGTCCGACAGCTCCTTACGGATCAATTTCAGCATACCGTTCTCTTTGGCGAGACAGATACCCCGCACAAAGCATTTCAGCGCCTCCCAGAAGGTGCCGGCCGAGTTCACTGTGCCCTGGTTTATCTCTATAAACGACGCAATTTCTTGCTTGAGTTCCTCCGCAAAAATAGTGTCTGACAACGACCCGGGCTTGAACCTCCAGTGTAGGCCCGGGACTGTCGCTCCTGGAAACGAGACATCCAGTGTTACCATCGAGTGATCCGAGAATGTACGCGGCCAGATTTGGCTCGTTCCCCATGAAAATGGGCAGTGGGAGGATGCCATGATGTAATCGATTCGGGAGCTGGTGTTATGGACTGATGAGTGGAACGTGTAGTCTCTTGCATCTTGATTATGGAGTCGCCATGTGTCGATCAAGCCGAATGATTGGCATATCTCGCGGACTTGGGCACTTGCCTTGGACAGGTTTCTGGTTGTATTATGGGATTTGTCTAGCGCTGGGTCCATAGGTGTGTTGAGATCCGCCCCCCAGATGATAGTTTCAGCGTTAATCTTCCCGAGTTGGGACATCACCCAGTTGAAGTTGTCGTGGCTGTCCGTATTTGGGCCGTATGAATTTACCAGCACGATTTCTCTCCCGGCAACTATTCCCCTTACTAACAGGGCTCTACCCTCGGAATCTTTCTGGGTCTCAATGAAACTGAAGTTTGACCTCCTATCAATTAAGATGGCGACCCCTCTGGCAAAGGATGAATAAGATGAGAAGTATCTATGGCAGCCCCAGGCTCTGGCCCATTGCGATTCTGCTGCGGGCAGGAGATGTGTTTCCTGGAGCATAACGATATTGACGTTATGTCTGCGTAAATACTGGAAGATTCTTCTGTTCTTCGCCGGTTGGTTGCCACCTCGTATGTTCCAGGTGGCTATTCTAAGCATTGGTGTCGTCATCTGGGGGGCCAGGTGAGTTTCTTTCTCGATGGGATGTGGCGGTGCGACGGGTGGCTGGGGCCACTGGAGCTGGATAGGAGTCCGAGATTTTGGCCCTCGGGGTTCCGTTTTGCTGACGATGTGAAGTAGGAGCGGGGCGAGCAGGGTGCTCGTGTCGAACCGAAGATCCTCCCTTGCATGGGCAACCCCCAACTGGCCCATGTGGTTCCCACCCCTGAAAACTTAACTGCAAACATTGCTGTGCTAGGGGCGTTAGTAGCCTACCAAGAAGGTGCCGGGCTTCCCTTGGCGACATGAGTTCGTTCCCGCGGTCGCCATCTTGCCTGGAGGGTGAGACACGTTGGTTCCGGCCTCCTATGTTTGAGGTGTTTTATGGCGGGAGGTTACGTCTCGCCCGGTCTTCGCGTCTGGGCCTCGGGTTGTTTCCGCTGGGTCTACATCCGGCCCGGTCCAGAAAGTCACTGGCCTCCTCCCGAGAATTAAATAATTGTGTTTTCCCTGCGTGCTGAATACGAAGTTTCGCTGGGTATAGCATGGAATATACAATTTGATTGTCCTGCAGGCGGCGCTTGACAGACGTGTAGGATCTTCTCTGTAGCTGTACTGCTTGGGAAAAGTCGGGGAAGAATTGGATCGGGTCTCCATCATACTGTAGATCCCCCTTAGTTCTGGCCGCATGTAGTATCGCATCGCGATCCTTATAATTTAGCAGTCTGGCAATTATTGGTCTTGGGTGTGCGCCTGGTATTGGTCTAGCATTCGGGATTCTGTGTGCTCTTTCTATAACGAACAGCTGGGACAGTGACTCTTTGCCAAAGAGCGTGACGCACATTTGTTCCACAAAGTCTTCCATTTTGCCCGGGAGTTGTCGTTCTCTCACTCCTATAATTCTGATGTTGTTTCTACGAGAACGACCCTCCAAGTCTTCATTTTTGGCAATCACAGTCTTCATCTGTGTTTCAAGTTGTGAGACTCGGGAGGACAATGCCGCCGACCCGTCGTCCAGGTCGGACACCCGCTGCTCCACGCTGTCAAGCCTGTCCGCATGTTTGTCGAGTCTGTGTTGTAACTGGTCCACTTTGGTCGACAAGGTGTCTAGCTTGCACCCCAGGCTGCTGATACCTGCCTTCAGATCCATCAGGATCTCTCTGATGTCTTGATGCGGAGTCTGTGCCTCCGATAGTGGTGCCTCTTGTACAGGGGATTCGGGTCCATTGCTGGTCGTGGGTCTATGCTGCGAGTTAGGTTCGAAGTGCAGTTTCTTTTGGGTTTTGTCCATTTTCCCCATGCCGGCTAGTATAGATGTTTGTGATTAGCGTTTTGCTCAGGTCGGGCAAGAATGGGGGCCTCGGGGTCAAGGAGACTGAGCACCGTCGGGTGGACGGAGTGTGGCCGTAGACTCGGAAGATTTGGAACTGGCAAACTTGAAGAAAGCTGTGTTCGCGATCAGGTCTCTCTTCTGCGCCTCCGTCGTCCCAGCGGGCCGTGTCCCCGGGATCGGCCGCACGAGCGCTGTGGCCGTCGGTTTCTTGAGCTGATGGTAGATGGAGATCTGCGAGGCAGAGGGTTCGTGCCCACGCCGCAGCGTTTCGGCTTCTGGGTTGTGCTCGGGAGGGGGCTCGATTGTGGCGGGGAAGGTGGTGTCGCTCCGCCCTGCAGCCCAGCAGTTCCGCTCGCTCCTACCTGGGCCCGTGCGGACCGTTGGCGTTGCCGGCCCTCTCGTCGTAGGCCTTCCACCGGGCCGCTGCAGGGACGGAGACCGCTCGGTCTCTATGGCGCCGTCTCGCCTACGTCTACCCGCGCTGTTGAGCGGCTCGGTGTTCGCTTCTGTCGAACGTCGCCTCGTTGCGCAGCGTGGGCGCCTGCTGGTAGGCCTCAGGATCTGAGAGGCGCAGCCGGTGATCAGGTCGCTTGTCAGACTGGAGAGTTAGTTCAAAATGATCTGCGGGGTGTTGCCAATGTACCCAGCGGCAAACTGGACTAGTTCGGTAACCGCGGGAGCAGCGATGGAACAGGATTCATTAGAGCCCTAGGGAGCTCTCTTAGGAAGCGGCCATCTTGGATGGCTCTCTAGCGCCCTCTGTGCTCTTCAGGTATATTTTGAGTGCCAAACTGCACCCAAAATGGAGAAGTCTCCTCATCATAAGCAATTTCCTCCTCATAAATGGAGGATATGGACTTAAAAAAGTATTTTTTCGGTACAGGCCTAAAAGTTTTTTTCCTGAACCGGTATGGGCTTCGATGAGATCGAAGATTCTGTCAACGATGTCGAAGACGGCTTTGAAAAAGGGGTCGATTTACTAGGAATTGCCCTAGATTCTAGCCCTCGATTCTGGCGTCGAAGCGGTCGGGGCCGATGGCATTAAAACAGAATCATTGAAGGCCTCAGCAATTTCAGCTTGATGGTATCGGAGATGGACTCGGAGAAGGAGTGACCGGGGCATGGCTCTTCTGTGATTTTTTTGAGGGGGTTGAGGACGCATTCTCAAAAATCTCCATCATTTCCACTCTAATGGCATCCCATTAACATGGGCAACACGACCTAGTCGGGCACCTAGTTACCTCAGTAGAGGAATCCGATGAAGAAGAGGGAGACCTATGGCGTCTCCTCTTCGCCTTCTTCAAAGAAGAAGACGAAGACTGCCTTGATCGTCTCCTCGACCGGGACCTCTTCGATCGTTTACGCTGAGTGGAGTCTCTAGATTTCAAAGCCTCCCTCCCCACCGCCAGTTTACCTCTGCATTCCCGGAGAGCGTTTACTGTCATGGACTGACAGGATCCGCAGTCATCGGTACGGTGCCCGGAGCCCAGACACCACAGGCAGACACGGTGAGGATCGGTTATTGCCATCTTCGACCCACAGTCGTAACATTTCTTAAATCACGACTTTGGGGTCGAAGGGGTTGAAGATGAAGACATTTTTTGACAGAAAAACGAAGCACGCCATTAGTAAAGCGAAAGCTTTCAGAAAAACAGAACTGAAGCCAATGGACACTGCACAAGCTATTTATACTTCTGATGACATCAACACTCGACGGCAGCCCTCGAGGGACATCAACACCACAACATCGTGCACAGTGCCCTCTGGAGAGAACATTTTTTTCTAAAGCAGCAAAGCTGGCGAGATACATATATCAAACATGAGGAATACGTGGGAGGCCACAATCCATTCAAAATTGAAAGTGCTGGTGGAGGGCCCGGGAGGAAAGTGCTAAGGGGAGCCAAGAGGAGAACCTCAGGCTAAGTGCTAGTGCAGGCATCTCCCAAGAGTTGGATGTAGAGCCCCCAAGCAGGGGCCTGCAAGGGCGCAGTGGGAATGGAGGGGTGCTGGTATCGACTGGAAGAAAGGCCTGGAGTCCTGTGAGATTCACGAGGAGCAGGTCACCAGTCACAGGAGCAGTGGGGAGATTAGCAGGGAAGGGAAAGAGGTAGAAAACAGCAGAGTTTTGAGTAGTTTCTGGAACTTGAGGAGGTCCGGCTCAAGTCTGAGAGGGGCAGGGAGGCTGTTCCAAAGGGAGGCACCAGCCGAGGAGAGAGACCTGCACCCCACTCTCTGCTTGGAGAAGCGTTTAGAGCTCTAGAAGGTGGGTATGTAGGCAGGGAAGATTGGAGATAGCGTGGTCCCATCCCCCCATGCCCCAGAAGGCCTTGTGGATGATACAGAGGGTCTTGAATTTGATATTTGCAGCCACCAGGAGGGCTGGAGAGATACAGCCCCTGGGCTTGAGGGCAAGGATAAGTCTTGCAGCCCTATTCTAGATTAGCTGGAGCGGGCAGAAGGAGGAAAGAGGGAGATTGAGGAAGTGGTTATTGCAGTAGTCCAACCTGGAGAGGACCAGAGCTCTGGAGACATTGAGCTTCTTGGGGAAGGTGAGGAAAAGAAGAATACCTCTGAGGAGATGGAGTTGGAAGTTGGACTTCTTAGCAAGATTCATGATGTGGGGGATGAAGGAGAGGGTGGAGTCGAAGATGACCCCAAGGTTTCTGGCCTCACAGGATGGTGTGGGTAGAGGGCCCAAAAAGGGTAGCCAGAGGGTAGGGGGAAATTAGGGTGAAGGTGATCCAATCAGGAGGATCTCTGTCTTACTGGCATCAAGGCAGAGATCGTTGGCTGCACACCATGCCTGAATGGCGGACAGACAGTCAGGGATCAGAGAGAAGGACGAGGAGGTGATAGCGGGAGGTTCAAACTGGGGCATCCATCTTTTTCAGACTCCTGGATACTTATTTAATTGCACTTTTAGATCACGAGTATTGAATTTCAATTATTTGTGTTTTGTGACTGAAAAGTTAGTCAGTTATTGAAACAAAATATTCTTAAGCAAGGTTGCTATTTAATATCAACGCAAAATACAAATAAAACATTTGCAGACTTACATATGCTCGATAATCACATGATTGGAAAATTAGCTTCTCAGGATGATGTTGCCAATACTGCACTGGGGTTGATCCTGTTGCTTCATTTGGTGATCGTAGGTTTACAGATGGCTCTGACCAGTCTCCTGTCTGAAAATCATATTTACTCTAAAGGAAATATGTGAAGAAATTACCAAGAAAGTATGCGTACGTTTTCCAATGTTCACATCCCTTCAATGTATTTCTTTTTAGAGTGTACAAAGAAAAGGCAATCAAATTAAATTAATAAAATACATTTCAAAGTTAATATTTCTCGCTCTCATTCCCCAGATATTATTCGAAAATAAAGCAGTTTGTGATTGCAACGCGTTAGTTCAACTTCTGTTCACTCACAGTGAAATGGTTAGGTTATAAAAATGAAGTCAAAACGCTTGATGGCTGTTTCTTCAGGGTTTGTTTACTAAGAGCGTGCCTGGGCCAGGGCCAATCTGTGTACTGGGATAACGCAGTGCAAACAATACAATGATTATATCTGGATTACATAAATGGTACTAGTTTAGTAGTTGGCATTGTATAACTCTAAAGTAATGAGTCAATTCTCTTTTTCGTGCATCTTTGCAGCGGCTGTGCCAGCTGTCTGTTCTGTTGTCTTTCCCCTACAATCCAGGAAATGAACCCCAGGAACTTCAGTCACTGCATTTAACCTCATTACCTTAGTGATTTGTAGCAGTCAAATCAGCTTCAAGATTTGGAAGCCCCTCCCCTCGAAACAAAAACCAGAAAAGGCTTCACCATAAACAAAGCAACATTTGATGTTAACAGTAACATTGTAAGTTTCACCCATTGCAACTGTGTTGTAACCTGCCTCATTAAGGGGTTAAGCAGGTTCGACCACCTAAACTCCATATTCATTAAACTCCTTTGGCTCTTCCTATGCACCTGCAAAGCCAACTGCTTCACCTCCCAGGGCTACCTCAAAATGCAAGGGTTTGAAAGTACGGGTGAAAAAAGTGTTGCATGCTGGGATGGGTAATGTGTAACTCCTGCTCACAATCGAAAGTAATCCCAGATCTTAGGAGATGTTTTCCAAAGTCTTTACAAATGGCCTCTCTAACACTACCAGAAGTGGAATGCTGCAGGGCCACAGGATTGTCAATTTTTGTTCTTGTTTTCTGAGGTTGAGGCAGTGGAGGGGAAATGCCTTGATGGTCCTTTGGGGATTTTGTAGTCAGAGAAGACAACACAGTGATTACCATGTTCCTGGGCTTTCTCTTGGAAGCCATGGAAAGTTTGAAAACAGCAAGGAAGATTGGATAAAGGGAGATAACACGCGCCTTCCTGTGGGTCTAGTCCTGATATGGAATACATCCTCATACTGACTCGTACTGAATGATTATTATTTTCTGTACATATAATATTAACATCATATCAGCCACATTAGGAGTTAGGGGGTATTACGCCAATCTTGTTTACCGTTATCGCCAGTGGTAACAGATTGACCACTTCGGAACTGCATGCAAATCCTACAGATTCCAATCTGTTTTTAATAACAAATATGGAGTCTCATAGTACTCCATGGTTGTTTGTAGGAATTGCTGCCAACAGTGCGTTTTTTTAGAGGGAATACAACTATCCATGTGCTTGAAGAATTGCTTCCTATTTCCCTTCATCCTTAGAATTTGTCTGAGCAGTAAATATTTCAGCAATTTCGTTGCCATTTTTGTACTGCTACCACCAAACCTGGGATGAGCTCCTATCCACCAAACTCATTTACTGTTACCGCTACTCGATTTGGTAGTAAATCCACATCATCACGGGTTTCAGGGAGGCAGTGTTATTCGCTGGTATGGAGTCCCAATTAACTCCACTTGGGTTTGGAGGATTACTTCCTCCATTTATCTGAAGCAAAACTTTCAGACAAGTGCTGGAGCTTTTTCCTCCAATTTACCACCAAAGTTGGAATATGGGTGGACAATACAATTTGCAGCAAATATAATTTTTAAGCCTACCATTGGACTCGTGATGAGGGGTATTGTATCATGTGGTTTTTCTCATTACCTGGCTAGAATGTAATGCTCTCAAAGTCTGAAAAAAAGGAATTAAAAACCTGAATTCCATAGTCGTCCACCACCTTCCTTGTTCTAAGTGCTGGGCCCATTTTTCTTGGAATCGTGACCAATATCTAATGCATTTTGGTCCCTCCTATATTCTGCATCCACCTTTGTGCACATCTGACGGGGTTTGTTTTCAGAGCTATCTTGCGATGTATTTTGAAATCAGAATATGATACTAAAATCACATTTCTTAATTATGCAAACTTGTAGTTTCATTTCAAAGATGGAGTCCACATGAGGATGGACCAATTCCAGACAAACATGAGAACAGGTCATTTTGATTGTCCATTATATAGCCTAAAAGAAATATATGCAAAACCTTGGCTCTTACAGCACTTCTTGCTTGATCAAAACGTTGCTTCATTTGTTTGCTCATTTCTACTGGATTATTTATATTTTCAATAGTTCTGTCAACTTAGAGAGTAGCTTTACAAACATATTTAGATAATCGATATTTTTCAAATTAAAGTTGGAGATGCATAGTTAATGTTTAATGCACATACTGCTTTTCAACTAAATTGCACGATTAAATGTTAAATGTAACTATTGCCATATACTCATGGGATCAAAAAGAACACCAACACCAGAAATTGTTTATTAAGGGGATATTTACAGGAGGAGCCACCTGGATACACACGGGAATTATTCTTAACAAATAACCAAAATCCAAGGATGGTTCTTCTTCAGTCTAGTGGGAATAGCAAGCTCTGGGAGACACCACACTGTCCTGCCGGACTCCTCTGGGCTTCACATGTCTTCCAAGTCTTTGCCAAAGTTGAATTGTTTCTTATAGCAAGCTTTTCTTCAACAAGCTTACACGAGTGGGCGAGCCATTCATTATTTATTTATATGTGGGTAAGATGATTCTCCTTAGCTGTGCGGCTGCAGGGTAAAATATTAAACATCTGATCAAGGAAGCACCCACCACTCAAAGTATATGAAGCCGCAAAAATCATCTTTGCCAACACTCAGAATAAAAGGAACATTTTGGCTACACCAACTGAGGAAGAAAGCCTTCAGAAGTCAATACTGCCATTTTGACAAACTTGCCAACATGCCTCCGTGAATACATAAATAACCAAAATATTCCTCTGTCAAATGCCATACATGGGCAATGGCACTTCCATGTGATGACAACAGCCAGCCAAAGGACTAAAATGCTCAGGAAATTTGAAAGAGAGTGCCTTGAGAACTTCAACGTCCATCAATCTGAAAGAAATACCTTTATGATGATTCCGATACTCCTGCCCTTCCTCTACCTTCTTCACAACCGGTTGGGATAGGCTGCACCGCACGCTGAATGGCAAAAAGCTTCTCCAAATGTAAGTGCGTTCACTTTAAGATTTTTAGAAAAGAATGGGTCTGGTAAGCCCTGGCCACGCCTCCATCCTTGCGTCCTCAACCCACAACGCCCCAGTTCCGCCAATGAGGTTGTGGTGTGGGATATCCACATGGAGTGGGGGTAGCTGGAGGGCGTTGTGAAGGAGGGAGAGCAAGAACTAGGAGTACCAGAATAACCATGAAGGTAATCTTTTCATACTCCAAAGTCCTGCTCTCCACGCTTCCCAGTTGGTTGAGAACCCAGACTGCGCAGATTCATGAAAGGGATGGGGGAGACAGCATGCGCTCAGCCAGGGTTTAGGCAAAAAGGTTGCAAAGTACTTGCTGGCCAAAAACAGCATGCTTCCTGAATGAGGCATCTAGAGAATAGTGCTTCACAAAGGCATGAGGAGTATCCCAGGTTGCAGTCTTAAATATGTGTGCCATTGGAACATATTTTTGGAAGGCCACTGATGCTGCTTTACCTCTAGAAGAGTGAGCATGTTATCTTTCAGTATCCTGGAGATCCGTAAGCTTGTAAGTCTTATAAATACAAGAAACTATCACACTAGAGATGGTAGCATTAGTTGCTCGGATCTCCTAAAAGACTAAGTGCTTGCGGGGTAGAACTTTAAGGTTCTTGCCATGTTGAGATTTTGCAAAGGCTCCTCTGCTGAAGACATGTGAGATTTAGGATGGAAGACTGCCAAAACAATCTGCGGATTTAGGTGAAAATCAGATACGATTTTAGGGATGAAAGATGGCAGAGTTTGGAGGATAACCTTGTCTCTATGGAAGACGACAGAAGTGTATTCCGGAGAAAGAGCCAAAACCTTGCTTACCCTTCTCGTAGAAGTAACAGCCACCAAAAAGGTTGCTCCCAAGTGATGAGGTTCAGGTCGCAAGAATGTAGAGGTTCAAATGGCCTATGCATAATAGCGGCCAGAACCACATTAAAGAAAGACAGTTTGTAGGCCTAACGAAGGAGAAAGTTCTCTGAAAGGGGGAGATGAAGATGAGGAAGCCCCTCAAAGTGACGCTTAACAATGTAAACTTTAAAGAGACGATCTCTTACAGAGAATGAAGGTATACACAAATAGTGTTTGCAGGATGGGACCTGAATGCTTGTGTCTGCTAAATAAGTCATGAAGAGCAGAACAATGTACAATGAGGCTAACAGTACCTTAGTCGTTTGCTTTTATAGTGGCTTCTTGTGGAATCTGCTTGCAAAGCCAGGATGTTTTCATCAGAGATTCCAGCATTAGCATAAACTAGTTGTTCAGGAACCAAAACGCTCAAGATCAGCAATGGTAGGCAAGGATGAAGAGCTGCCCCTCCCTGCTGTACTAGGAGATCTTGGTTCCTCAGAAGAAGGTGGGACACTCCCTTCGAGAGCATGGAAAGGTCAGAGGACCATGTTTGACAAGGCCAGTAAGGAGCCACTAGGATTAGGCTGCAATTGTGAGCCGTTATGAAGGTTTGTAGAGTCCTGCGAATTAGAGAAAAGGGAAGGAATGTGCACAGAAATGTACCTGAACAATCCATCCAGACTGAAGGCGTCTCCTAGAGAGTTGAGGCCCAACCCCTGATGAGAGGCATACTCCTGACACAGACGGTTCATATCTCTCGCAAACAAGTCAACTGAGGGAAGGCCCCATTTCAAAAAACAAATCTATGATGGCCAGCCTGTTGAGATCCCAGTTTTGAGTGGCATGAAACAATCTGCTCAAGGAGTCCACATCCAGATTCTTCTTCCCCTCAAAATGGTATGCAACAGGGTGAATGTGGTTAGGACGAAACCACTCGCAAAGCTTGCAGGCTAGGAGGCACAAGGAGAGAGATACCGTTCCTCTCTGCTTGTTCAGCTATAACATTGTTGTGGTGTTTCCTGTAAATACCTGAACCACCTTCCCATGGATCAGAGGGAGGAACGAGTTGAGGCTAGAAAATGGCTCTGAATTCAAAGTAATTTCTGTGTAGAGTTCCCTCCTGAAGATTCCACAAACCATGAGTTTGGTGATTATGACAGTGAACCCCACAACACGAAAGGGAGAAGTCTATGGTCAAGGAAATTTGAGGAACAAGAGAAGACAATGGTGATTCCCTGAGAAGGTTACCATCCACCCCTTGAGAGCTTTGAATTTCCTTTGTGATGGTAATCTTCATGGACTGAGGGTATGATATGATATGGCATTCATAACGTGCCTGTACACAAGTGTTTCTAGGTGCGACAGTTGATCCCAGTTTGCTAGTAAATGCGATTGTAAGAGCCTCATTCTGAGTCTTGTCAGAGGTACAACTTGAATGCACAAGGCAATCAGACCTAGAATTCTCTGGAAACTGCAGGCAGAGGTTTAAGTCCTGATGCGAAAGGGTGGATCTTTTGTTTCAGGCCACAATCCAGTCGGCAGGGGGAAAGACATACCTAGGAAAGTGTCCAGAAATGACACCATAAACAATCTTGTGGGCCGGGACAAAAAAGGACTTTTGTAATGTGGTCAAAAACTCCAGTTTGTAAAGAGTGTTGTGCATGACAGTGAGAATGCTTAGATTTTCCTCCCGAGAGAGAGCCCCGATTAAGCAGTGATCCAGGTAGGGATGTACGGTTTTAGGCAGAGAAGATTTTAAATCTCCTGCACAAGCAATGGGTAAGTCCTCTGATATGTAGGTGGAGACTATGGAGGCAGGTTAGGAATGTTCAGTTTAAGTCCAGACATTCCCTGATGATGAAAAGTGCCTAAGGATCCGGTGTGATGTTCAACCACGCTTCGTAAAATGAGGGAAGCCTTTCTCTTATGTGAATCGCAAGCTTTTTTTGCTATCTGGAAACACCTGTAACGGTCTTAGGCAGAGAAGATTTTAAATATCCTGCACAAGCAATGGGTAAATCCTCTGATATGTAGGTGGAGACTATGGAGGCAGATTAGGAATGTTTAAGTCCAGACTTTCCCTGATGATGAAAAGTGCCTAAGGATCCGGTGTGATGTTCAACCACGCTTCATAAAATGAGTGAATCCTTTCTCCTAATGTAGTGTCATGATGCCTGTATGAAAAATGGAAGAACATGCACCACCACTTTGAAGTCAAGCTGATTTGGGAGCAGCGTCCTTGTTGGTGAAGGAGGACACTGCCGGCTTGGCTCTTGAGCAGCATCTACTCTTCTTTTTGGCACAAGCAGAAGATGGAGAGGAAACAAAAGACTTGTTCTTTGCAGATTCTCGCTTTTATAAGCTCTAAAAGCTGCCCCGGATTGAAAGCCCAACCTGGCTGGTACAGAAGTAAATGGCACTTAGCAACTTCGCAGTAATAATACCAAGTACCTCAGATTTCGAAGGAAGAAAAATAATTATCTCATCAAAGGCTAAATCCATCACCTTATCTTGGAAATCAGCATGAAGAGAAGAGGTTTTAAGATAGGCATGCCTCCTCTTACACACAGTTGAGTACATTGCTCTGGATGTGGTATCAGTAAGGAATGTATTTACCTGCAATAGCCTATTTGCCTTCAACAGACAAAATAATAATTATTCATGACCCTTCTAAAGCTTCCCAGGTTTGCACCTTCTATCTAGCCAGTACAGATACTGCATTAATATGTCTTGGGGAAAGAGTGGCCCTTGTCCTTAGGAATGGCTGCAGAGACAACCACAGACTGTGCAGGCTAATTCCCCATGACGATAAAGGGCTCATCCTTAGGAGCTTTATATTTACAGTCCAAGGCTTTGAGCAATTGCTCATTGCTTGTATCATTAATGTAGGCTTCATTCTAACAAGAGGTTTATCTGCCAATAACAAAGAAGAAAGCCTTGAAAAACGGCCATAGTATTAAGTCTTCACAGGAGGCAATAAATCCAATGCTTGCATAGCCTTAGATGTTACCAAATGGAACTGCTTTGAGGAATGAATAGGTGCCTTACTCCTCCTCATCAGAGGAAGAAAGAATTTCTTCAACTCTGGGTACCTTCAAGAAAGGAATGTTGAATATAACTCTGTAGGTACTAGAGTAGAAACAGGAACCAGAAGGTGTAGATGCTAAACGTCCATCAGATAGCAGGACATCCAAGACATCCAAGAACTCACCCGATATAATGGACTGCATCACTGCAGATGTTATTGAATCAATTAATTCGCAAGGGGGTGCTGAAAGCCACGGAACAGCCTCTTCTCCTGAATAAGCCATAGGAGATGTGGAAATGTTCACTGAAGCTGTTAATTCAGCTCTGGGCAAATAAGGTGCTAAAGACTCATTTAAATATAATGGTCTAGGTACCTGAATGTTTGTGAGGAAAATCAGTACTGAAGATGCTAAATGTCCATCAGATAGCAGGACATCCAAGACATCCAAGAACTCACCCGATATCATGGACTGCATCACTGCAGATGTTATTGAATCAATTAATTCGCAAGGGGGTGCTGAAGGCCACGGAACAGCCTCTTCTCCTGAATAAGCCATAGGAGATGTGGAAATGTTCACTGAAGCTGTTAATTCAGCTCTGGGCAAATAAGGTGCTAAAGGCTCATTTAAATCTACTGATCTAGGTACCTGAATGTTTGTGAGGAAAATCGGTACTGAAGGCTGTGAGCGAAAGGAAAAGCCCTGCTCTGGAGAAAATTGCGGAATGGGAGAACTTTGCTCCCTCACAGGAGTACCATCAAATTCCTGAGGTGACACTGTGAAGTACTTGGATTGATCGAAATTATCAGTATCTGAGTCAGAAACCTAAATAGGTTTCTGAGGGACAGTTGTGCACACTCTTATGATTTGAAGAATGTTTGTGTTTATGCTTCTTATGATCATAAACTGCTCTCAGTACCCAAGCAGGTGCCAAATGTGGCCTGTGGTCTTTCCTCTTATGGGCATATGAAGAGGATTTACTCTGTTTTTATTTTACTGGTACAAAGGTAACCAGCTTAGGAACTGTCAGTGGTGACATAGCTGTACTAGGACTCTGGATGAAGTTAGGGCCATCTTTTTAGAGACCTTGCCGTGTTTAGAGAAATCTTTGCCTTATCGGGATATTGCTGAGGGCAAAATACTCATCTCTGGGACCTTCTGAACCTTGCCTTGAGCGAAAAGATGAACTTGTACCGAAGGCCAAGCATTACAACCTGATGCTTTCTCACCGAGAGCTATTCCCATGTGAGTGTGCCCTGAGTGAACTCCTGAATGGGTGGTGGAAGGTCGCTTTGGTCGACCTCAACACCAATATAGAAAGGCAGTGTAGAGTCGGAGATCCATCTAGTCCTGATTCCCTCTTACTGCCAGGATGTGAAGTATTCTGTCCCTCCAGGAAGTCCACAGTGGCTTGTGGGACTGGACCATTATTCAGCATGGAAACTAAGCATGTTCTGAGCGACCTCAGTTTTATTACCAGACAGAACTCACTAGATGGAAGTTCCTGAGACAGTTGACACAGAGTCTGTGAGGGTCCGCCACTGAGAGGTGGTTACTGCACTCAATGCATTGTTTGAACACTGTTGTTAGCGGCATGTTTTGTGAGAAACCTGAGGACATCCTCATATCTCTCCCCCCTTGTATCCTCTTTGCAGGGGCCCAGGGAAAGTCCATTGCTTTCAGACCCTGACCCTGGGGGTGGAGAAGCGAGGGAGGATCACATGGGTGGAGGGAACTTTGGGAGAGTAAAGGAAATGTCCTCAGGTGAGACGCAGTTTTTTAACTTTCCACTCAGTGATGCAACCCTAGTCCCAGAAACATCTATGGGATATTGTTCTCTCATTCCCTTTAATCAAAATAATGTCAGTAGAAAAGACAAACATCGAAAACCTAGAATGACTGTGAGAAAAAGTGGGATACCCTTAGGAGAGACATGATACCCCCTTTTTCCTAATAATGGCCAAACCAACCCTTCCCTTGTCTTCATAGAATATTACAAACCAACTCCCTTGAATTCTTCATACATGACTACAAAAAGTACTGAGACGAGGAAGAAACAACCGGGAGTAGTGACGACTAGTTACTTTCACCACTAAGGTACTGGGACAAAAAGGCCTGCTGAGAGCAGTAGAAATCAAGCATGCCCCCTTAATGATGGTCAGATAGGGCTCTGTGAACTTGCACCTGCAGCCTGTTAAAGGGCTGCAGGTGTATAAAAAGCCCCAACAAATGTCAGTGAACGAGGGAGTGCTGCGAGGAGCTGTGGCAGTGAAATTGCAGCAGCAGCAGACAGGCCAAGAAGAACAGCGAGGAGCTGTCTGTGTGGAACCCTCTATGGTTCAGAGAAGAGCAGCCCGGTAGCTGGGGCTCTGTGGAACTAAAGGAAGTGTTAAAGTAGAGCTGTGCTGGAAGGCTGCCCCTGTTTGCCTTGCTCAGGTGCTGGTTCGCCTGGGCGCAGAAGTTGACCCAGGAGTGCCTTAGGGGCAGGAGGTGGAGCCCTGAAGCTAAGACCAGAAGGCCGGGACATCTGCGCTGCAGGAACGTTCATCAAAGCAACCAGTGAGTTTCTATACAAACAGAAAACCGGTATGCGAATGTAGGAAGATACGCGCAACAATATTTTGTATGGGAGTGGCCGCGTGAATGGTGGCATGTTATCGAAGGACTCTGTGTGGAATCCTTGTAAACCAGCGGACAATAAGATTTGGTAATTTGTTAATTAGCATGAATACTTTGTTATATAGTAGTCACGTACAGACAAAAGCACGTTGTTGAAAGTCTCTGAATGCTGGGCATATTTAAAGACACATTACAAAGACAAATTACAACGCGAAACGAATTAAAAGTGACAACAGAGTTGCTTACCTTTAAGTCTTCAAACGTTCTTGAATGCCGAACAGAAAACAATATTCAAACAATGAATTTGCACAATACTGAATACCGCACTGAAGGAAAACCATCACTTATGAAGAAAATAAAAGAAATTAAGCTTATAACTAAATCCACCCTGTGCCAATTTATAAAGTGAATGAAACTTAAATTGCAAGCAACTTTCATATATATTATTTCTACAGAACAATTAAGTGTTACTGCCAAGAAACCAATGAATAATGCACTATGAAGTGAATGCAACTTTAACAAGGTCAGCAAATCCAAACGTGCATTATTATCCAAAGGGAATGGAACTTTGGGAAATTAACTTTAAAAGAGGATTATAGCTGAACTGTCACTTTCAACCAAAACATTTTGTGGTGCAAAGACCAGCTATATGCAGAGGGTGTACGTAGGGTCCAGAACATTAAGAAAATTGTGAAACAACGTCATATTAGCACATGAATGAAATTGTGTCTTGGGGAAGGGACCCCTGAGGTTGGAACACTTTATTGTCTTGAGGGCAGAGCCGCATGATATTTTAAAGAACTGCTTTATACTTGAGGAAGGGAGCTGAAAGAAAGCTGAGAGCTCAACCAAGCTCAGAACTGTATGCTGAACACTATTTTGTTGGTTGCTGTCATCCCTACAAGTTGTATAAGATTAGTTGTGAGGGCAAGCATAGGTTTTGGACGGTATTGGACGTTTTTCCTGCATCCAAAGGTTCGCATGAACCAAAAGTTCTAAAAATGCTACCACCAAAGGTTCGAACACCAAAAGTTCAAACCTTTGGTGGTAGCATTGTAAAAAAAAAAGAAACGGGGGGCTGCAGGGGTGTCCCCCACAACATCCCGCTCACTATACATTACAGTATAGTGAGCGGGAGTTGTGGGGGAAGCCCCTGCAGCCTTCTGTTAAAAGAAAAACGGGGGCTGCGGTTGTGACCACCACAACACCCCGCTCACTATACTGTGTGGTATAGTGAGCAGGGTATTGCAGGGGACACCGCCGCAGCACACCCGCTAAAAAAAAAAAGAAAAAAAACAGTATAGTGAGCAGGGGTTGTGGGGGAAACCCCTGCAGCCCCCGTAAAAGAAAAAGAAAAAAAAAAGGATCTTGCGGTGCCGGTTCCCGATCACGGAAGTGAAAGGGAACTGGTGCCCCAGGGACTCAGCGTGAAGAAAAAGGTAATTGGGGATGTGGGTGGGGGGTGTCATGGGTGTGTTGTGGGTTTGGGTGGGGGTGTGGGTATGTACGTGTGTTGGTATGAGAAAGGTGAAAACTTTTGGTGGTTTGCACCTTTCTCATGCAAACTTTCCGGCCGCGGCCAAATCAGCCGTGGTCGGATCATGTAGATCTGTTTTGGACACAGACAGATTCCTAAGTTGAACTTGTCGACTTTGACTTTCCTTAGTTTTGGTTTAGTAGGGAAATCCCACCATAGTGTAGGGCAAGATAGGCGTTTTTCCATCCTGACATTTAAGTTAATAAAAGTGCTTACTTTAACTTTTAATCTGTTGTCTGTGTGTAACTCAGAGATGCCCTCACAGCGTGGAGAAGGAGGCAATGTTGACAAAAATATATCCAATTGAAGTGAAAAATATTCCCCTCAAGGAGGAGAGTCAAGGATACTCTGAAAAAGGGAGGTGCACAGAGAAGCTCCTCCCACGTCTAACTGCATGGATGGAAATATAGGTATCAGTTGGTGATGCACGTGTGGGGTTGAGGCCGGGTTCACAGAGGCATGCTTGCACGTATAGAGCCACATTCTAAAAGCCTTAAAGTGACAGCACCATCTTTTGGAGAAGCTTTTTCCTGTCCAGCCTGAAGTGCAGCGTATCCCAATTAGATGTGAAGGAGCGAGAGCAGGGCACTGGAGTACTATACATACAGAGAAAAATATGCAGATCCAAGGCCCCAGGTGCCGATATATACACATGTTCCTACTAACAATCATCAATTTGGGCTGCCAGGTGCAGACGCTTCCTGGCAGTACAAACACAATATGCACCCATAAACCAATGTTAAACTTACAAACAAAAACGTAAATATGGAAGATACACAACACATGCACCAATATCCCTCTAATTATTTTTCTCTATGTGCGGAAGTGGTTGGCTTTCGTGCGCAGATTATTTTTCATGTGCTCAACTGGCTAATGAGGGTAAGCCTTTTTGTGAGCATGAGTAGATGGCGCATCGGTGTTAAGCAGTGTATAAATAAAATAAAATGCAAATACTGAGCTACCATCTCTGAAGAACGTTTGGAAGGGAATTTCCCCCTCTGCAATTATTTACAAATCAGTGTAAGAGGTACATCGTACTGCACTTTATTCTCAAAAGATATAGGTTAAAAAACATTTTAGATGTGAATATAAAGAGAATTCATCAGCCAGTCCACGATTCTAATATCTGCCACACTGCCTAGAAAAAGTACTCATAGGCACATAAAAATGCGTATGCACAACGACAATTCTATTCTCAGTATAAACAATAATTTTATTTGAGGCTATTTGTTGTCACTGCTCAGAGACAATGCAGAATGGTTGTGTATTATAAAAAAAGAAAAAATCTTATCACAACTGACGTGGCTGGCAAAAAATCCACACATGAAACATGGTTAGCTAAAAGGAGTGTGCCAGAAAACATGCCAATAAGAGCTCATGTGCACTGTAATGAAGTAATTCACAGTTCAGGAGAACATACCTCTAATAATTTGTGTCAGGATGATAATTGCATCAGAATAACTACACCACAGATTATGATAATCAGAATGCCGATGCCACTGCTTATTATAAACATGACATTGGACCTAATTATGATATTGGCGGTAGCCGTGCCGGTAGGACAGGCACGGCTGCCGCCGGTATACATTTTTTTCTGCTGCCCAGGAATGGGCAATTACTGGGTCATTACAGCAATTTTACAATTTTAGTTGTTGAGAAGATGGAACTGTCTTTGTGTGCTGCTAGAATGCTTTTGATTGGCACCCAGAAGGAAGCTGGTCAAGCGCACATGTGCACAGCTTAGAGGGAACACTGACACGCACTTGCTGACAAGACTGAAGAAGCATGTTTACAGCACAGTGCATGATGTCATAGCTAGCCTAGGAGGCAATGTACATAAATCAGTTCCAGTGTCCACTAGAGTTGTACAGGTTTTTCAGGTTCCACCCGCCGGAAATCAATGCCACATCAGTATGATATTACACTCTCATTGAACTGCAAATATGCATTATTCTGCAAACAATGGCCCTGTGACCACAGGGCCAGGCATGGTGTACTCTGCCCTGCAGACTTCACACAACTTCGATACCATCATCTGCCGATGGCTAACGCACAGTGCAAGCTACCTCTTCAAATTCTAACATTGCCAGTATCCTTCCCACCTACAGCAATCATGATGGAGTGTGCCCTCCAAGCCAACTGGGACAAACTGCCAGGAACTATAGCAGGCACAGAACCACTGGCACGCAACACTAGCATGATGCCATCCAGGCCAAGACACAATGCATTACAGTACACTCAGTACAGGAACCTTCCAATACACAATGAGCTCCGCACAGAACCTAACATCCACGTGCATGCCCACAATTGAATGCTAATGTGGTACACATGCATATCCTGGCCTTGCCCAACAGATCTTCCAAGTAGAACCAGAACAATGCCTCCCAGTGTGTCGTGATGACGCCAGTCAGTGCCACCTGCAAACCACTGCAATCAACTCTAGTGTGCTGTACGTCCTTAAGAATATGTTTGAGGAGGCCACCTATCCATACCATAAATTCATGTAGCATTGGGGCTATGCCGAAAGGTCTTGTTAAATACAGCATGCAATGGTATCAGCGCTCGAAAGATTGGATGCCCTGTGGACACAGAGAGAGAGGCAAACACCTCTGCAGACCCCTCCACCACCACCGATGACTCCCAACCAAAAGGAACCTCAGCCATTAAGAGTGAACCTCCAGTGGCCACAATGGCCACTATATCCATGACTGACACCTATTCCATCACCGACACAATCCAGTAAACTTGCAGACCCATCAACATGCAACACAGTTGGCACCTCACCTTGGTGAGGGGCTGAAACATTTATACTTCAGCCTATCTCAAATGCTAATATTGGCCAGAGAGTTACAGTCTTATGTCACATTGCTAGACCAGAGGGGGGAAATGAACTGCAAGCACTGGAAAAATATCTGGGAAGACATGTGCAGGCACCACTACACACATAGGTCTGTCTCTGGGAGATAAAATCCCACCATCCCACCAGATTCTCCTACCCATCAAGTGTTTGATGGCGAGGAGGACCAAATGCACGTTTGCTACCAGGGGCAACACATAGGGGGTCATTATAACCCTGGCGGTAGGGTTTAATAGGGCCGGTAGAACTGCCGACCCCGTTAACCCCCTACCGCCTCATTATGAGGTCTGCTCGCGGGACCCGCTAATGACGCCTGGTAATACCAGGCCATTACCAGGCCATAGCGGCATGGCCACCTCCGATGTTGTAATGACCCACATAGACTTGGAGTGAATGCACCGATTGGGATGACATCCTTGGCAGTAGTCCATCATGTATCTCCGTTTGTAACAATGATGTTTTGGCCTTTTCTATGTATTCTGCCATTCACGAAATGTTAAAACAAGTTGTGTTTTGTTCTCTTGACATGTTAATGTACTTCCTTGTAGAGCTACCTGGTACTGGCATAAAGTTCCTTTTGTTATAAATCATGTTTACTTTTCTTTTCTGGTGGGTTTTGTTCTTTGACTGAGTTTAGCGTTAGTCTTTGTATGTTGGGTGTTTGAATTTATGGGTGATCATTCAGCAAATGTGCTGTATCAATGAATACTGTTTGGTGCTTGGGTTTGTAAAAAGTGCGGAAGGTGACGTTCAGTGTTTGCCTTATTTATAGCTAGCTGCATTTGTTTGACTGATTACTTTGCGACTTTGCGGCTATGGACTTGTCGATAAGGTGGTATTGGAGGACCTGAGTCTGTAAGTGCTTGGCAACTAATCCTTAAAAGCATATGGATTTTTGCATTCTTTGATGCCGTAATTGTTGGGAAAGTCATAGTTTCAGAGGCTTAGACTATGACATATGATCAACAAGTGAGTAATTGCAGAATTTGGTTACTGTGAGTTTCCTCAAGCACTCCCTATATGTGTTCTGATCATCAATTTAGTAATGCCCTTCCTGTAAGGAATTCTACAACTGTACTTTTTCTGGTGCACCTTGATTTCTATCAGACAGTTCTTTTAAGTTCAGTATATCATTAAAACCTCAAGGGAATTTAAATCACGCCAGTTATTTAATACCAAACTATCAGCATCATTGTAATGCCAACAGTTTCTCGTTTGGAAGGAGCGAGCCAGCAACCACATCTGCGGCCCCCTCCCCTTTTGGGGGATATTTCTAATTTTTTACATGTGTGACAATAGCATGGGAATCTGGGTGGCCTTAGGGTCCTGTGCCATTATCCACCTCAGGCAGTGAATGCTCTCAAATCACTGCCTTGCTTGCGTGGTAGTGAACAGTAAAGGTGACAGCCATTAGATTGCTCCCTATGGATTATGCCTACTGTGACAGGCAGGTAGAAAACCTGCCTATCACCATGATCCTAAAATTGAAACTCAGAAACCAATGTATATTTAAAAGGGTGTTTATTAAACAAATGTGCAAAGTAATAATGTACCAGGAGTGTTGAAAAGCACAGCAGGAATAGTGTCAGGATGGTATGTTATTTTATTTTATTGTTTAAAGCACAGACCTAGCTCGAAAACAGCGGCGCGCTGTACAAAGTGTGGGTAGACGACATTTGGGCTGGCAAGGTTTAACAGTAGCGCAGTACTGTGAGGTATGTGCCTGGTATGTGCATCCATTGGAATTAGTCCTTGGCCAGGTGTTGTTGAAAGAGCCATGTTTTGAGAGATTTGCGAAATTGGAGAATTGTGGGGGCATTCCGAGCCGACACTGGGATTAAGTTCCAGAGGGTGGGTGCATGATAAGAGAAGGATTGTTTGCGGGTTCTCTATTTGCGGATGAGTTTTGATTCAGGCTGGTTGGTCTATTTGCTGTGAGAGGAGCGTGTGCTATCAGATATGTGGAGCATAGCCACCAGGTATGCTGGTGTGCTACTCGTAAATGCTTTGTAGATGATAAATGCAGTCTTGAACAGTATCTTGGCTTGGAGTGGAAGCCAATGTAGTTTGCGTAGGATGGGGTAATTCGCTCAAATTTCCATGCTCCCGTAATAAGACGTGCTGCAACGTGGTGGATTGCTTTTAGGGGAGCAAAGTGAGCAGCCGGGACCCATGTCAGGAACGCATTTCCCCAATCGATGTGTAAGACCACACGAGGCTGCACTACGGTCTGAAAGTCCTGCAGCAGGATTAAGGGTTTGATTTTAGAAGGGTAGAGATTATGAGCCAGGCTATTTGGGCCTTCTTGGCGATGTGTTTCTGGAAAGACAGATTGCTGTCAATGGTGAAGCCTAAGGGTTTTGCAGAGTCTGAGAGTTGTGGATCAAATCCTCCTAGGCATATATCATTGAGCCATTGTTGGACAAGTTGTTTTTTAGCTGATGGATTGACGAGGACAAATTTAGTCCTGGATGAGTTTGGTTTGAGGTAGGCAGTTGACATCCAGGACTGGATGATGGCTAGGCAGTCACAAGCCGAATAATGTCCTGTGCGCTATTTACTCTCATGTACAACTGAGTATTTTTTTAAATTAAAATGTTTTACTGGTTTCTGCATACACAAAATAAACCTTTAACATTATTACATCTTCGATACATAAAATTCAAAATTTCCAGATAGCTATCACTATTTGCTAAGTTACCATAAAACAGCTTCTACCATCTTCATAACGGCAATTACCAGTTTAGTTTGATCTCCCATTAACATCCAATTCCACCAGTCTTTCAGAGTAAGAGTAGCACCCAACATTTTAAATTCATCCAAAAAAAAAAAAACTTTGTATTTCATAAAGACCCTCACAGTACATCACTAGATGTTCTGGCATTTCAACAGGCCTCTCAAATCTGCAATAGCGGCACAGAGCATTTTCAACCCTGGGGGTTTTCCTCATAAACAGAACTTCTCGAGTGTGGAGGGTGTTTAGCCTACATCTAAGAAGAAGGTCTCTATATTTAGAAGAAGGGAATTTTAAAAGAAATTTTGGGAGAACATTTACCTTTACACTCTCCAAGGTTAAAATTTGACGAGATTTCAAGTTCGCAGACTGGTCCACTGTAGTGATTCAGTCCCTAATGATTATTTTCTTTTTTACCATGTCAGGGTTTTGAATTAACATTTCCACTGCAATATCTTGTTCCTGTAAGAATGCCTCGATCTTCATTTTCCAATGCTTGAGAGGTCCCTCTAGCAGGATTTTATCAAAGGCCAAGATTTCAAACGACCCTTTCACTTCCTCCAGTGTACACTTTCTGTAAAAGGAAATGGATTTCCAGATTGCCATAGACTCTAAAGATTGGAGTCTGATTTCACGCTTAGGGGGAAGTGAAGAAGGCAATTTTAAGATAGATCTCCAAAAGAGGGCCTCCAATTTTCCCCACAGCTGCTAGGAAAAACGGAGGGTTGACTCTGCTCCGTAGGTTAGAATTTGGGCCACCTTCTGCTTATAGAAAGACACAATTGGCTCCATAGTAAAACGGCCGGAATGCCACATTACCAGGCATCTATTTCGATTCTTCAGGGTCTTCTGTGAGAAGCCTTTACAGATATCACACGTGTCCGCCGAATGATGAGGGTGAAGACAGTAAATACAGTCCATATGTCCATCTCCTTCATTCACCTTCTTTAAACCGCATGTAGCACACGGATGACATAATGACTTTCCAGATATTTTAGAAAGAAGATGAAGAAGAAGAAGAAATACGCACAACCTTGTAAAAATAGCGGATACTCGAGGTAATCCCACTACTTTGGTAGACGGTTGAAATCTGAGGGAGCCGCGGGGGCAGGGATACTTATACCACTATGTCCTATTGGCGCAGGCGTAAGCGGCCCGAAACGACGTAGATAGGACACGAAAGTGTCGACATTTTTCCTCTGGAAAACGTCTTTATAAATATACCGAGGATTCCCAGCTTGACGACGGGGAATATTCTAAGCATGTGAATCCATGAAAGATCCAATACTGGAGAAGAAGCATTCCTTAAAGACGAGGGTCTTAAGTTTCCTGAAATCTCAGGAGGATAACTCAGGGGCAATACGCTCGCCTTGGAAGCAAGGCGACATGGAGCAACACAGGTTCGATCTCCGGGTCCGCGCTTAGAAACCTCTGGGTATTAAGCGCGTTATAAATTACCAATTACAATTACATATATGTAGATACAAAATCCACTAGGCACTCCTGAAAAAACTCACAAAGAGCAGGGTAAATACATATGAACACTGGCGAATTTCTTCGTGCCATATGGTATATTTAACTATTCATTTTCTAGCATCTTCTATAGAAAATATCAGCTCATACCTATAAGGAATCTTGTGTCTCTTTTATTGCAAAACACCCATTTATCTGTAACGCATTTCAGCTTTTACAATACTATGTTCAAAAACGCATTTAAAAACAATACATGCAAAACAAACATCAATACATAAATACATACAAAAAACAATCAATACATTCTAACCCACAAATAACGTGCATTATGTAGAATAACATTATTTGGGCACTTCTGTATCATTCATTTTGTATAATCGATGCATTATAATCTGCAACAAAAGTGCATAGTGGAAATCTAGATTTTTAGGGAGTGTCCAATGCCTGTGAATGCCCTGAAATGTAGACACATGGGGCAAGTATGGTGTTGATGAGGAGGAGGTTGCAGAGTGTCAGGGTGTAGACAGAGAAGGCCTGTCTTCTGGTTATTTCCTTCTTGCACCAGTGTAGTGCAAGTCTGCATAACGCATGTCCTTGCTTCTTGTTGTAAAGTTAGTTTGGGGAGTTCTGGTGACAGCTTTGCAAATGGTAGATGATGCAACACGATTTGAAGATAGTATGCACTTGTAGTGGGAGCCAGTGCATTTCGATGAGGGTCGGGTGATGTGATCAAATTTGTGAAGTCCTTTGATGTGTTGTGCTGCAGCATGCAGGACACATCTCGGTGGCCAGTATAGTCACCGGAAGGCTTTCTAGAAGGGCATTGACACCAACTCAGGTGAGAGAGGACCAAGGTTTGGACTGCAGATCTGAACTTTTCTGGGATGAAGGACCACACTTTCCACAAGAACGAAAATTGGTACCTTGTGATGAAGAAAAGGTGTCTGTCGAACCTGAGGGACTTGGAGCAGGTAGTCATCTGGGGTGTGAAGCCCTCAAGGTTCATAGCAGTGAGCCAGGTCTGGATATCAGGGTATTAAGTGTTGTTGGTCAGCAGTAAAAATTCAATCTTGGAGGGATTGAGCTTCAGGTAAGTACTAGACATGCAGGACTAGATCAATGTGAAGCTGACCATAACCCTATGGATGTTTTCAATGGAGGATATCTTCAGGAAGAGCTGCGTGTAATTTGTGTATTGAACTATGTGAATGTTGTGTGGAGTCAGGAGAGTTCTGAGTGGTTCCATGTAAAGGTTGAAGATCACAGAGGAAAGGTGCATCCTTGCCTGACTCCACACGTGATAGGTAGAGTTGGCGATGTGGAAGAATCCATTTGGATGAATTGGTGGTGGTTAGCAATTTGGGATTTGAACCAGCTGAAGACAATCTCGCTTATCTCCAGGCAGCAATACAGAATGTTGGTGATTGTCTGGTGCTCTACTGTGTTGAATGCTGCAGAGTGGTCGAGGAGAACAAGGAGGCAAGGATGACCATCATTGAGGATGTTAAGGGCATAGTTGATCACCTTGGTGGTAGCCATTTCAGTGCTGCATCTGGGTCTGCTGCCAGACTGGTGGGACTGAAGGAGATTGGTGGCTTTGATTTGTTGGAGGAGTTGTGTGGTTACTGTTTTCTCAAGGATCTTTCCTAGTAAGGAAAGATGGGTGATGCAGCAGTAATGGGTAAGGTCGCTGGGGTCCACTGCTGGTTTCTTGAGAAGTTAAAGGATTTGTCCATTCTTGAGGGTCGAGGGTAAGGTGCTTTGATTGAGAGAGCTGTTGATGATTGTCAGGAAAGGGAAGGGTGCTTCAATCAGAAGGGTCATGAGTACAGAGGCAGGGAGGATGTACAGTGTGGCTTTGAAGGATGCTTGGGTTGCAGTGAGATCTTCCATGGGGAGCATCTTGAAAGTTGTCCCGATAGTGGTGGTTTTTCAAGATGGGATGTGTAGTGTGCTGTCATATTGTGACATTGGTGTACATGTGGTGGTGACTCATGATCTTGTTGACGTAGAAAGAGTTGATGGCAGTGAATTTTTTGATGGAGTGTGGTGCGGGTGGGTGGGGTAGGGGGTTGATGCAATACTCAATGACTTTGAAGAGGGCTCAGATTTAATTGTTGGCCTTGGTATCGATATTTTGGTAGTAGGAAACCTTCACAGAGGCTAAATTTTCAATAGACTGTAAAGGCAGGTGATACAGCTTGTGGGCTTGCCACCCACCATTGTGTCATACATCTATCCAACCCACTGTGGTAGGTGCGCATATTTGTATCACATTGTTGCATTTTCTCTACCATGGTGAAAAGAGTAACGGGAGACGTGGGGAAATCCCAACATTAGACAGGCACCCAAAACAGTGGACCCAGGGGAACAAGGGTTAAATCAAGCTTTGGCTTCAACCTTCCTTTGAATCTGAGGCTGTCCTCTAAGACTGACATCTATGGGTCTACTATAGGTAGTCTATATGTGTTCACAGTGTGGTAAAATAATTGTCACTGAAATCTTTCTTCGAATTTCAGGGAGCCTTTCAACCTTCAGATATCAAGAAATTGAGTTACATTAAATTGAGTAACAGTAATACCTATTATTTGCAGCGTTACAAAACAGCAAACACTTGGGGGCGTGGCTTGACAGACAGGGGAGACATATAGAAACTCTACCTGTAAGCTCAGACAACAGAGGGGGAACAAAGCCTAACTTCACCTCCCACACACACCAGCCACAGAAAGATATAATGTTTGTATTCTACAATGGTGGAGCCATCAGCGATCAGGCAGGCCACATTTTGAATCACTGAAAGCCCCTGCAACGTTTACTAATCCGAAGAATCTTACCACCCATTCACACTCTGCAACTACGATTGGTACCAAGATGGAGCCTGAGAAGCTCTGGAGCGGGGGTTCCATCTGATCCTCCACTGCAAGATGGGAAGCAGAGCAGCAGGCTATACAGTAGTCTGAAACCATTCTGGCACGTGACTTCTTTATGAGAACCAAAAGCAACGCTCCGGGTTGAAGTTTGCCTGCTCGCAGGTGAAGTTTTGTTGGGGGAGAAATCTTGATGATTTGGATTGGCCCTGCACACGGTTCGGAGCCCCTTGAGAAGCTTCTTTCAAGCATACGCTTGTTCTTACAGTTTTGTTTGTTATGATGGAAAGTGTTGGGATGTAATCACATGTTTTTAGATTTGATTTGAGATTATGGTCACGCTTATTTTTAAATTTCCAGATTACTATAGAGTTGTGTGAGGGTAATACATTGATTAGAAAATAATTTTGTATATTTTGGCAAGACTAATCATTGTATACACAAGACAATAGACATACAAATGCCAACTACTTTAAATTGACCTTGTCTATAAAAATAGTTTGATTTGTTAGATAGATTGATCCACCAAAAGGTACACATTGTTTTGCTTCAAGAAACCCATTTAAGAAAGGTAGACAAATGTCTACTTTAAACAATATCTTACCCAATTTTATTAATGTGACGATTGTGAACACAGAGGAGTGGCGATTTTAAATAATGGCAAGGCAAATTTCAGGACGGAAGCAGTTCTTAAAGACATAGGACTGTGAGGAAACTTGTTGGGCAAACCTATCACCCCATTTTCAACCTATGATCCTAATCATCATTCTTACTTTTTTGATCACCTCGTTCCAACTCTCGCACAATTTTTTAAGGATGAGCTTCTTTGAGAGGTGACTTTAGCATAGTAATCAACCTGGCTGTGGACCGCTCTTCTGCCACTACACCATATTGTTCACTTCCTTCTAGCACTTTGACCCAAGGCATCACAGACCTGGGTTTGGTGGAAATTTGATGCCTCTTTTATCCTTACGACCAAGATTACACATTTTATTCTCATGTTCATAACAGCCACTGACATATTGATATGATATTCTCTCCCTTCACCTCACCAGATTTAGCCATGGGGCAACCATTGGAAACAACATTTATTCATACTTTTATCAATTTGTCTGTTTGTCTTTTTCTTTGGACTATAGCCCAACACCTTCTTCTTACACTTGCTGTCTAAGGCACTTGCTGCTTACAGACTCCATTCAGGCCTTTTCAGACAAATGACAATGAGGAGGTCTCTTTGTGGGGAGCTTGCAAAATATTTCTCAGAGGTGTACTGATTAAATTATCTACGACTAAGCACAGCATTATGAAATCATGCCTAACAGAACTAGAAGCTCAGATCTCAACCTTAGAACATGAACATAAGCAAACTGTTTCCTGTAGGGTTTATCACAAACTGAGACGTCCAATGAGAAACAATGGAAACAATTCTAACAGAAGAAGCAACTAAGCCACTATTACACACTAAACAGTTTATTACACCAAAAGAAATCAAGCTAATAACAATTCAGCTTATAAACGGCATCGATTCAAAATAAGAAATTCTGTACATCAATTATGGGATTCTGATGGCAATTTAAAATAAGTTATCAGTTGAATCTTTTAAATTTAAAATCATCTCAGAGTCTTATACTTCTTTACTTAACACTGAAGGTTTAGTTCCTGATTTACAACAAGCCTATCTCGATCAAGTTCATCACCCCATCTTTACAGAAACCGATAGACTCCATTTGGGTCGCCCAATTGAGGCAATCCAAATGGAGTCTGTTTCCCCTCTGGAGAATCCACTAGTCCAAACTGTTTGTCAATATATTTTAAAAAAATGTTTCCTCTTTTGTAAGTGTCCCTCTTACTAGTCTTTTTAATATTTGTTTTCTATCAGGCAGTGTTAACATGCCTATGTCTGGTCTATTCTCACCCTCCTAGTCAAACCTAACAAAGATCCTGAAGATTACTCAGCACATCGGCCTACTGCTAGCTTAAAATTACAATGCTAGGATTTATTCAAAGATTTTGGTGAACCGCCTAGCTCCTCTTCTACCAAGTTTGATTAACTCTGACCAATCAGATTTGATTCTTAGTCGTCAAACCTGTGGTAACATCCGAAGAGTAATTGGTGCAATCAACCTTTGTGCCAAAAAGAAAACACCTTTAGCTTTATTTACACTTTTGATAACATCGACTGGACATATTTATCAAATGTTCTTAAAACGTATGGATTTGTAACTAATTGTAAACAATTTTGTTTTTGCACATTTTGGTTCTCCTCACACGTCCATCGAATAAATAAAAGGCTCTCTGACACTATTCCTATTATGGAGGCACTAGACAAGTTATGCTTTTGTTTGCTCTTGCATTAGAGCCAATAGCCTACAAAATCAGACACAGGGCCTCATTACACGTAGTGCGGTAAGGGTTTACCGGTACCGGTAAGGGCACTAGTACCGCTAAACCCTTACCGCCTTACTACGAGGTCCCTTTGCAGGGTTGGTACTTTTAACGCCTGCTTTTTAGCAGGCGTTAAAAACCAACCCGCAAAGGGACCAGGGTGCTAATTACGGTACCGCAATTTGCGGTACCGTAATTAGCGCCTTCCCCATTCCCATAGAGCCCTATGGGGCAAAAATGGGAATGGGGAAGGGCAATGGAGGAAGGTGGAATTACCGCCTTCCCAACCTTGGAATAGGGCGGTAATTCCCCTTTCATCCAAGGCGGTACCGGTAAATTACCGGCATGAACCATGGTGCTAATAGCACCATGGTTTACCGCACTAGGGCCTCATTACACGGATGACGGTATGGGTTAACGGTCACCGTTAATGGCAACGGTGACCGTTAACCCTTACCGCCGTACTACGAGGTCCCTTTGCGGGTTGGAGGATTTAACGCCTGCTTCTTGCAGGCGTTAAAATCCAACCCGCTAAGGGACCTCGGAGCTAATTACGGCACCGCAAAATTGCGGTGCCGTAATTAGCGCCTTCCCCAGTCCCATAGAGCCCTATGGGGCAGAAATGGGAATGGGGAAGGGCAATGGCGGAAAGGGGATTTACCGCCCCTCCAACCTTGGAATGGGGCGGTAAATCCCCTTTCCGCCAAGGCGGTGCCGGTATTTTACCGGCATGAGCCATGGCGCTAATAGCGCCATGGCTCACCGCCTACCGTGTAATGAGGCCCATATGTGTAATGAGGGCCCAACCTTTAGATCGCTGGTTTCGAAAATGGTTTGACATCCCATAAACTTGCTTTGTTTGTAGATATGCTTTTTATGAGGATGCACCCTAAATCAACCTGACCAGCTATATTTATATTTGCATATGTTTCATCAAATTTCAGTATACACAATTTATTACATTAAATGATGCACTCTTAAAATATCAGCACAAAAATGTTATTGTCCCGAGAGTTCGGGCATGTGTTTTAAAGCAATCTGTGATAGATCGTAAAAACATTTCCTGTGCACCTTACCTTAGTATTCCTCACTTTTACACATGCGAAATCAAGGATTGAGGCGTGGCCATCTTGTGCTATCTTATCCGTTGCCGTATCGCCCTAAGTTGAACTGCCCTCGCGACACTAAATCATATCCCCATCCCCTGAAGCTGACATCGGTGTTACTAGCGATATTCTCCACCTATTTTCATGACGTTAGTGGGCCGAGTAGCCAAACGCGCCCAGTCATCACCTACGTATAAACGTCAGTTGGCACAGAACCCGGAATATCAACACACACATCCTCTCACAGCACAGCGTGTCCCAAATCGGAATAGAAAACACTATTTTTAAAGGAAACACCAATACTCTGCAATTTATAATGTGCTTTTATTTCACAAAAGACGCTCCGAGAATATTCGCCAATTTCGATTATCAACCAAATTTTTAATTCTGTTCTGTTCGAGCATCAAATCTTTATCATGAGGCACGCAGTGTTCCTTTCGGTAGAAGAAGCGCATTCGACGCACCTTGTATCGCAAGGCTTCGGCATCAGCTTCTTGCTAGACCAACGTAAAAGGTGACAGGTTGCTCCTTGTTGCTGGTACCGCCAAAGGGCATATCAGTCCCGGGCGATCGTCCCACATCAGCGTAATGGTGATCCATCCGTTTAGATGTATCTGCCACTGCCTGTTG
Organism: Ambystoma mexicanum; assembly: GCF_040938575.1. Taxonomy (NCBI): domain Eukaryota; kingdom Metazoa; phylum Chordata; class Amphibia; order Caudata; family Ambystomatidae; genus Ambystoma; species Ambystoma mexicanum. The sequence goes on from NC_090936.1 coordinate 877,782,276, forward strand.
AAGAAACCATCACTCGGTATCTGGAAACGATGACATTCGCAGAAAGGAACAATGTAGCTGTGCAGAAAACATAACAACAATGGACCTCATTATAAGTTTGCCAGTCCAGGAACTGGTAAGCATGCTGGTACCGTAGTTCCCGGACCGGCAAACTAGGAGTTCTGCTGGTGCGTGCCATTGTGGCCGCCAGGTCTGACCTGGCGGCCGTACCGGCACCCGCGAGCTGAGCATGTCGGATGCACCGGCACCGTTGATAATGTTGCCGGTGCATCCGGCTTCCCCATTCCCATTTGAGCCTTATATGGATCAAATGGGAATGGGGAAGAATTTTTTCTGGCGCCCAGGAATGGGCAGATACTGGGTCCGGCAAGGCCGTAATCACCCGATAAAAGCCCATTTCTGGGCACCGTAAAAAAAATACTGCCAGTAGCCGTGCCTGTATTACAGGCATGGCTACCGCCAGCCTCGTAATGAGGCCCAATATATTTCAGTAGCCATTCTTTATTCAAATATATCCATTTACCCTTTAATTCTGCACCGGGTGAAACATAATAATGAACAAAAACCAGAAACAATGGAAACACAGAGAAAACATTGTGGAAAGTTGGAGTCTACGATGTGCTTGAGAGGTTAGTGCTGTGGAGTATGTTTAGCTCACAATGGGATGCGGAAGCTCACGGAAGAATTCAAACAACTTATAGATGGCTTTATAACAGAATATTAGCAACAAACCTGGGGTTTTGGTGGAACCTGGGGGAACCCAGACGTGGACTCCATGCTCAATGTGCTCAGAGAGGCACAGCTCTACCTCACTGATGAGGCACAACAAGTCTGAAACACGTGTATGGGGTTGCTGTAGGTACTCTAGTTCAGAAGGCAATTGCCATAGCATTTTTGTGCTGGACTGCCCATGTGCACTGACGGGACAAAGACAAATACATACAGGTTGTGTTTGCGTGTCTTCACAATATGCCCCAACCAACAACCCATTACAATGTAAACAAGCAATACCAGTCAGAAAATGAAACCTTTATTAATTTGTCTCTAAACTCGTCTTCAGTAAAACGTACATTGTATTTGGTATTTCCATTCTCTTGGCGTAATGCAGAGTGTCTCGCTCACATCAACGGTTTTCATAAAATGAAAATACATGTTCCTTTGTCCAGTTTTAAAATGGTGAACCTTATCATTTTTGCGGGTATTACACACCTCCCGTCCTTCAATCCATAGCGAATCCTCCCTTTCTTCCAAGGACGAACAACAATTGAACCTTCTTTGGAGCACCTATGCTAAGTTTCGTTTTGGTGAAGGAAAGCCAGAAATCAAAAACATACTGTACAAGACGCGTCGATGTGAACTACCCACAAGCAACATCAAACACCATGACCTTGTTCGAAAAACAAACACTGGCATCCATCGATGCCACACTATTGTGAATACTTTTTTACTCTTCTATATTGATAGTGATTTTGTTATTTTATGACAACTATTCCAGTTAGGTTCCTCCCCATTGTCACGTCTGCGTGTGCCCTGTTTTCGTGGAGGAATGTGCTCTGCGGATAACGTGAGACACTGACAAGTCATCAATCCAAGTGCCCTTCCATCTCCTCTGAACTTCCTGTGCACTAACTAATGTAGGAGGAGAGGCGGTATATCCTGCCCCCTGCACCATTCTCGTACCGGGTAAATTAAGTATAAACTAAGGGGGGGAGACATCTCCACCCATCCTGTACCTATTTGCATCACCCATGTTTCATATAAGTGTATTAACGCAGTGCTAATTTGTATACTTTGAACACCATTTTGTGTCCTTCCAAGCGCCATCTTTTTCTAGGCCCTCTGCTGAAATGTTCATTCTGCCTCTACCAGCGCCGTGCACAGCAAGCCCCCACCACCTCTGTCCTCTGTCAGCTCAGCACATCTCCTGTTCTCACGGAAATGCAGCTATTCATTTTTGCAAGTAGCGAGTATCGAGCCCTGACACAATGTGCTCATCCAAGAATGTGAGACCAAGGCCTGCTCCAAACTTAATGCCCCATCCATCTCTGCTGACCGACTCATGCCCTCTCCACCCCCTCCCTGCCAGGCCGCGGTCCCCTGAATCCATGCCCCCTATTCCATTTGAACGCATCTTGTCACCAGACCCTACCCCCACACCACCTCCAATTCACATACCACATACCTAATATAGAGTGGCCATATATTTTGGTAACAGTAACACATACCCCCACTGTGTTTGAAATCGTAAGACTCCAAAGGCCGCAAATCAAAGATCTTCCCTTCTGATAAGGCATCATAACAACCCCTAACACATGCCGCCATAAAAATATAGGTCAGAAAGCACCTATTTCGCACCAACAGTCCCCTTTCATGCAGTGTTTTGCTTACAGCCATTAGTTCTTGCATGCTAAGTTTGCTATTTAGCTTAGTCAGATAGCTGTACTTCATTTCTGTGGAACTTTGCCCGACCTTCACCCCGCAGAGAGGAGCCCAGCTGACCCACGTGCGGCCTGCCGGATCTCCAAGATACCAGCCAATCCTGTGAAGCTAGTCCCTATATGTATATACTGTATCCATGTCTTCCACCAATACTGATGTAACACTATGCACATATAGGGCAACATCAGTAGTGACGTTTCGAGAACTTATAATGTACTCTTCTTGTAATGTTCGGCAGAGTGCTCTCAGGCAGCAGAGTTGTTTGCTCCATTTATTTGCTTATATAAAATGTGGTTCCCTTGCGATTACTCTCCTGGTCTTATTCCCTAGTGGGATGCTTATTTATTCTGTCTATTTGGACACGTGCATGCTAAGGCAACTGCAGAACCTGCAGTTGCTTGCATACTGATATCCATATGAACCTCCCGTGCCCTGATCAGTGAAGGACCCACAAGAGCTGGCCGAAAGCGGGAAGGGGGAAAACACAGTTACACTGTATGGCATCTTACAACAGGCACTTCTTGCAAAGAAAATTGACAAAAGGGATACACTTGAAAAGACAATTTGGACACTATGGCCACCTATGTTGAGCTTTACAGACACCAAGCAACCACAGACATGCATGTTTTAATAGCTTTGAAAATCAAGTTTAATAGCATTCCATTTTTCATGTACAATGTACAAACATTGTGGAACATACACCCCACTTCTTATCATTTATACCGGGAAGTCAACTTTTCAACTAGTTCCGCTTTTGGTTGACATGGATGGTTTGCAATGTTTTGTGGCAATGTATGTGTCCTAGGAACAAAATCAGGATCGATTCCATGAGTATGTATGGCCAACACAGTCAAAGTGAGATCTTTCACAAAATCGAATTCCATATCCTGTATATTGGCTTGGCAACCCATTTTTTGCTTCGTTTTGCAAAGGCCATTGTGTAACGAAGCATTCCAAAGTTTCCTGCATTTATCGATTGTTCTCTGCCCAGATTCTCGTTATGCACTAATACGGCTAGTAATGTTCTAGATTGCATACCGTCTAGCCAAAATGCAACTTTTTGGGTCTGTACTTTAGGCACATATTGTGGAACACCTCCAAATCTCCGGTGTGACAGAATTCTGTGAGTCCCTTCAGGTCTCTTGAAAGAGTTTTATCAAACGCAATCTTCTCAAGTGCTTTGTGTGTAGGTGAAGATGGAACCAACCACTTCTTCTTGCGTTCCTGCTCCTCGGATAAAGGTCCATGTGCACATTTGTGAAAATGTTGGTTTTCTGTCCATGAGTGAACATTGAAACAGTGGTGCATCAAATAGCGCCATTTTTTCAAGTAGAATTTCCATAGACCCATCACAAGTTTTGGAGCTCCACCAAAGATGGTTGCTGAGAGACTGAGACCACTGTAAAATATTTTCCGAACCCTTTTTTTTTACCAGCAGCTGTGATTTTTTTATTGACTGATTAGGCAACGTGCCATACATCCAATTGATGGTGAATGTTTGGAAACTGCTCTCGAATGGCCTTGGCTATTGAAACAAGTCTGTCAGTGGCTATGAGGTCTATTTGCATTCCCCTCGATTGAAGATGTTCGAGTGATTTTATGAAACCATGTTTCTCCATGGCCACTGAGGATTTACATTGGGACACCTGCACAATCTCCGAACTCCATTTTTTTTTAGTTTCCAACCCAAGTGTTGTGTGTAGTACATTGCTGAAAATCCAGGGCTGTCACACTGTCCGTCGCCAGCTAGCCTGAACCGGTTTCCAGAGAATGTCCTTTCAATTGACATATGTTCAATTTTCCAGGCTTGAGTAATAGCGGGGAATAAGAATTCTCTTTGATATTTGTAGTACTGCGTTTTAGCAAGGAACTGAAGTCCCACAAATTGACAGAAACTGGACAACTTACTAAAAGCCGAGCCACCAAAAATAAAGCTGCTGAACACAGTAGATTTCCAGCTGGTACTTTGCCCAGCATTGGTTAAGCGGACCATGAAAATGTATAATGGAGGTGGGCACAGGTGGCTTGGATTTTTAGGTTAGTGCTGTCATGATGCCTACCCCCGGAGCATCAGTCCAGGCCCAGCACCCCCAGAAGCAGGCATCATGCCCTCGGGTAAAAGCCCAGCGGCCCCTTATAGGGACTCTTTGGACTCAGTCCTGGCGCCTTTGGCGCCAGGCTCATGTTGGACATCAGTCCTGGCGCCATAGGCGCCAGGCTCATAAAGGGAGGTGTTTTGTGCACTTACCTGATGCAGACCATGCTGCACGCTTCAGGCCTCCCTGAGACCTGAAAGGGACTATTTTTTCATAGGAACTATTTTTTCACTCGGGCGTGGCCAGGTAAGGATACATACCTAGTTGGGGAAGGATACATACCTGGGACTTCTTTGGAGGCTATTTAAGCCACGCCCAGACAGCAGCTCATGCTTCGTGTTGTTCTGCTTCCTGCAGCTTAACGCTCACCGTGTCTGCTCCTGCTCCTGGACTACAGCCACGCCCGTCTTGAACCTGGAAGACCTGCAAGGAAGGAAGAGAAGAGAAAGGTGAAAACCAAGGATTATTTCAAGCTTCTTACCTGCATCCGGAATCTTCTCGCCAGCATCCCTGAAGGAAGACTTCAATTTAAAAGCATCGTGTTGCTCGCTGCAGCGCCACGCTTCACTCACCTGTCCTGTCCTCGAGACATCTCCCGGCTCCATCGCGGCTGTCAGCGTCAGCTGCCACATCTCTGCACCTAGGGGAGAGAGGAAGAAACAAAAGGTGAGCAGAAGGACACACAGAAGGAAAGCCTGATTACCAGCCATAATACTTACCGGCTTTACTTCCACATTTCGGGTCGGCGCCGCCCCGTTGGCAGGTACCGTACCCCGGCCCCTATGGGGAAAGGACTAGAGACATTTCAGAGGAATGATAAGGACATCTAGAGGGATCGCCCTCATTACTACTCACCTCGGCAGGTTAACCCCTCAACGCATCGCCTTCATTCTGCACCTGAAATAAAGGACAGATCACAGGTGAGAAAGACAGCATAAAGGGGGCCTCACTTGAACTTTGAACTTTCATACTTACGGCGCATCGCTCAGGAAAGTCAAGTGGATTTTGCCAGCTCCATTCTGAAAACCAGTGAAGTAACTGGACGAACGCGCGCCCCAGCACCAGAAGCAGGATGGAGAGTTCAACCTCCCAAACCATAAGGTGAGCTTAAACCGGGTTTGGAGGAATAGAGAGGAACGGAGGGGGGAAGGGGAGAGCTAGCACACCATTCTGCAGACTGTTAATCCCCTTTCTCATCTGCAGAAGGATATTCCTACGGGCCAAGGAAGCACGATTTGGAGGTCCTGTCCAATCGGTGTTCCGGGTCCTGCGCATCACGCTAGAAGAGGCCGCAGTAATCCAGACTAGATCAGCGCCCCCGTGGGAACCAGGTGAGCGTTACAGAACGCGAAGCCTCCCTACAAATTCCCACCCAGGCGCTATGGAAACTTCTGAGACTGACCAACTGGCCCAAGTACTGGGGGAATTACGGGCCGAGGTACACGCTGCTCGTCAAGAGACTAATGCCCTCAGAAGAGAAGTGATTGTAACAAGGGAAAGGACTGATGACCTGGCTAGACAGCTTTTGCAAGGTCAAGCTGGACAAACTCCTTTACCCGGTTACGGGGGAACCCCACTCCTGTGGTTTCCAGTAACCCTGTGCTGATTAATCTACCTGCAAACATGCCGCTGGCCCCACCCGAACGCTTTGCTGGGGACCCCAAATGATTCGCCATATTCATGAATCAGTGTTGTTTGCACTTTCTATGTAGACCCGGGGCCTTCCCTAATGATCAGACCAAGGTAGCCTTTGTGTTGTCATATCTCAGCGGCTGTGCTGCCGATTGGTCAGTCCCACTGGTAACTCAAGATGACCCGATTCTTCGTGATTTTCAAGGATTTCAAACAAGCATGGAAAGGTTATTTGCTCGACATTCCCAGGGACAGGCTCTGGATGACGAACTTCTATCTCTGCGACAGGGCAATCAAGACCTTCTATCCTACATTGCAACCTTCAATAGACTAATTGTGGAAACTGGTTGGCCAGAGGATAAAAGAATCACGTTATTCTATCGAGGTCTACGCGGAGAACTTAAAGATGTCCTGGCACAAGTTGTAAATCCGCCCCAAGAATGCACTGAATATATAGACTTAGTGGTCCAGTTGGATCACAGGCTGCAAAACAGAAAAGCAGATCGGTCCAAGTTTGAAACCCGGGTGTGGGCCAAAACCCACGCTAACCCCAAGGGGGCTGATGCCTCGGAGCCTATGCAAATCGGAGGAGTTAAAGGACCCCTAACTCAAAAAGAACGGGAAAGAAGACGACAGATGCAAGTATGCCTTTATTGTGGGTCCTCAGGACACTTTCTTCGAGATTGCCCGGTTAAGCCGCCCAAGAAGGTGGTAGGAGCCGCTGATAAAATCCATGGAAACTCTGTATCGGGAAACGACCACGCCCGGCAAGCGTAGGGGTCCGCTTGCCGAGCTTGAAAACTAACTCTCAGACCTCGCATTTCATTGTGCCAATGGTCCTCATAGATCCGGAACAGCCAAAACGGTTGCATGCTATAAAGGAATACATCGATAGCGGGGCTATAGGAAACTATGTGGATCGAGAATTGGTCTCTAGGATAAACCTCCCTCTGCGTCCTAAAACCAGCAAAGATGTCATCACCACTGTAGATGGAACCGAAATTGCCTCTGGACCGGTAACACATTCCACAGCTGGGGTGACACTTGTAGGTCCGGATGGCCATTGGGAGGCAGTTGTGTTTGATGTGATCAAGGCTCCACAGTTTCAGCTTATTCTCGGAGTCCCTTGGTTAGAGACACATAATCCTCGAATTGATTGGCGAGCGAAGAGAATAACCTTCCCGGATTGTGCACAAACCTGCTACCCAGAAAATCCAAAGATTAATCTAGCATCAGTAACCTCTGTCCCCGTGCAACTACCTCCAGAGTACCAAGACTTTCAGGACGTCTTCCAAAAGGAACAGGCCAACACGTTACCTCCCCACAGATTGTACGATTGCCAAATCGATCTGGTGCCCGGTGCACAACCCCCTTGTAGCAGGATTTATGCCCTTACTGAACCTGAGAATCTGCATTTGAGACAATATTTAGATCAATACCTCGCCAATGGTTTCATTCGCCCGTCAAAGTCCCCGGCTTCTTCAGCTTTGTTCTTCGTGCCTAAAAAAGAGGGCGACCTTAGGACTTGTATCGATTACCGCGCATTGAACCAGATAACTGTTAAAAATCGTTACCCTCTGCCTCTGATCCCTGAACTCCTTGACCAGGTGAAGGATGCTTGCGTATACACCAAGTTAGATCTCCGGGGGGCTTATCATCTGGTACGAGTAAAAGAAGGCGACGAATGGAAAACAGCCTTCCGTACAAAATATGGACTATTCGAATACCAGGTGATGCCTTCGGGTTGTGCAACGCGCCTGCTGCCTTCCAATTCTTCATGAATGATGTCCTTCGGGAACTCATCGATGTCTGTGTTATGGTGTATATCGATGACATTCTTGTGTACTCCTCTTCGGAATCTGATCACAGAAAACATGTCAGGGCCGTCCTAGAGAAACTGCGCCAGCACAAACTGTTTGCCAAGCTGGAAAAATGTGTTTTCCATACCACCGAGGTTGAGTTTCTCGGATTCATCCTGACACCTAAAGGGGTCCGAATGGATTCACGGAAAGTGGATGCCATCCTCAAATGGCCATCACCTAGTTCAGTGAAAGGTGTCCAAAGCATGCTTGGTTTTGCCAACTTTTATCGCAGGTTTATCCCGGAGTTTTCACGTGTGGTGCAACCCATCACTGCACTCTTGCGAAAAAATAAACGTTTTGAATGGACCGAGGAAGCCGAACAGGCCTTTCAGGAGTTGAAAGCTAAGTTCACGTCCGCACCTATTTTGAAGCACCCGTGTCCTGATCTCCCATATATAGTCGAAACCGACGCGTCCAGCTTAGCCATGGGAGCTGTCCTGTCTCAGAGAGACCCTGAAACCAACCAACTGCACCCCGTAGCATTTTGGTCCAGAAAGTTCTCACCGCCGGAGATAAATTATGCGATTACCGATAAGGAACTATTAGCCATTAAGTCCGCCTTTAAGGCTTGGCGGCATTATCTCCTCGGCGCCCGGCATACCATCACCGTGATCACTGATCACCGAAATTTACAATATTTAAAAACTGCCAAGGCCCAATCGTCTCGACAGCTCTGATGGGCTTTGTTCTTTGCTGAGTTCGATTTTGTAATCACCTACCGCCCCGGTTCTAAGAATGGTAAGGCGGACGCTGTATCCCGAATTGGAATGGAAGAAATAGACACAAACTCAGAACCTGTGCCGATAATTCCCAAACAAAGAATTTTGGGAATAACCACTTTACAAACCCTCGAAGACATTCAAGCACGAGTAAAACAAGTCCTGGACTCTTCAGCCTTGCAGGATTGGATCAAAAAGGGGTCTAACTTTTCAGTCAAGGATGGCTTACCTTACTTCCAAGGACGCTTATTTTTGCCAGAAAAGGAATTGTAAGAACTGGTTATTTCCCGTCATCATGACACCCTGATGGAAGGACATCCTGGCATTGCCAAAACTGAGGAAAAGGTTAGACGACAATTCTGGTGGCCTTCCTGGCGAAAGGATATTAAATCTTTCGTGATGTCCTGTGGAGTTTGTGCCCAAAACAAAGGTCAAAAGACAAGACCCGCCGGTCTTCTTCAGCCCTTAGACATTCTACCAGCACCTTGGCACACCCTGTCACTAGATTTTATCACGGACCTGCCCTCTTGTAATGGTTACAATACTATTCTGGTCGTGGTGGATTTATTTTCCAAAATGGCCCACTTTATTCCGTTGAAAGGATTACCTTCAGCCTTTGTTCTTGCCAAGGAATTCCTCGAGAATATCATCCGTTTGCATGGATTCCCGTCCATACTAGTCTCCGATCGGGGAAGCCAATTTATTTCTCATTTTTGGAAAAAGTGTTGTCAGCTGGCACAAATCGACGTAAGACTCTCGACCAGCCACCACCCACAGACCGATGGCCAGACGGAGAGAACGAACCAGACCCTTGAACAATTTCTACGATGTATGTTGCACCAATCAGAGGGTAATTGGAAGGATATTCTGTGGGTGGCTGAATATGCTTATAATAACTCGATACACTCTGGAACGGGTCAAAGTCCCTTTTTTACCCTATATGGACATCACCCTCGTACTTCAGACTTGGACTCACCGTCGAGCCTTGAAATGCCCACAGTGGATCATTTGCATTCTACGATAACTCAAGCCTTCAAGGATGCAACTGCACATTTGCAACATGCGAAAGAGAAATACAAAAATAATGCGGATCTACATCGAAAGGAGGCGCCTCCGTACCAAATTGGGGATCAAGTATGGTTGGCTACCAAACACTTATCGATCAAGGGACCTCGAACTTTTAATCCAAGGTATTTAGGCCCTTACTCAATCAAAGCTATAATTAACCCAGTAGCAGTCAAGCTCGATCTACCAGCCAACATGCGGATTCACCCCGTTTTTCATGTGTCACTTTTGAAACCAGTACAACCAGGAACCAGATTAATAAAGCCACCAGACCCAATCCTGATAGATGGAGAGCCAGAATTCGAAGTAAAGAACATTTTGGATTCCAAAATCTTAAAATCAAAGCTTTTTCTATCTAATTGATTGGAAAGGGTACGGGCCTCAGGAAAGGTCTTGGGAACCCAGTGATCACGTACATGCACCTCGGCTGGTAAAAAGGTTCCATCGGAATTTCCCAAACAAACCGAAACCTCCAGAAGGAACGACCTTGGGAGGGGCCTTGGGGGGGAGTGCTGTCATGATGCCTACCCCCGGAGCATCAGGCCAGGCCCAGCACCCCCGGAAGCAGGCATCATGCCCTCGGGTAAAAGCCCAGCGGCCCCTTATAGGGACTCTTTGGACTCAGTCCTGGCGCCTTTGGCGCCAGGCTCATGTTGGACATCAGTCCTGGCGCCATAGGCGCCAGGCTCATAAAGGGAGGTGTTTTGTGCACTTACCTGATGCAGACCATGCTGCACGCTTCAGGCCTCCCTGAGACCTGAAAGGGACTATTTTTTCATAGGGACTATTTTTTCACTCGGGCGTGGCCAGGGAAGGATACATACCTAGTTGGGGAAGGATACATAACTGGGACTTCTTTGGAGCTATTTAAGCCACGCCCAGACAGCAGCTCATGCTTCGCGTTGTTCTGCTTCCTGTAGCTTAACGCTCACTGTGTCTGCTCCTGCTCCTGGACTACAGCCACGCCCGTCTTGAACCTGGAAGACCTGCAAGGAAGGAAGAGAAGAGAAAGGTGAAAACCAAGGATTATTTCAAGCTTCTTACCTGCATCCGGAATCTTCTCGCCAGCATCCCTGAAGGAAGACTTCAATTTAAAAGCATTGTGTTGCTCACTGCAGCGCCACGCTTCACTCACCTGTCCTGTCCTAGAGACATCTCCCGGCTCCATCGCGGCTGTCAGCATCGGACGCCACATCTCTGCACCTAGGGGAGAGAGGAAGAAACAAAAGGTGAGCAGAAGGACACACAGAAGGAAAGCCTGATTAACAGCCATAATACTTACCGGCTTTTCTTCCACATTTCGGGTCAGCGCCGCCCCGTTGGCAGGTACCGTACCCCAGCCCCTATGGGGAAAGGACTAGAGACATTTCAGAGGAATGATAAGGACATCTAGAGGGATCGCCCTCATTACTACTCACCTCGGCAGGTTAACCCCTCGACGCATCGCCTTCATTCTGCACCTGAAATAAAGGACAGATCACAGGTGAGAAAGACAGCATAAAGTGGGCCTCACTTGAACTTTGAACTTTCATACTTACGGCGCATCGCTCAGGAAAGTCAAGTGGATTTTGCCAGCGCCATTCTGAAAACCAGTGAAGTAACTGGACGAATGCGCGCCCCTGCACCAGAAGCAGGATGGAGGGTTCAACCTCCCAAACCATAAGGTGAGCTTAAACCGGGTTTGGAGGAATAGAGAGGAACGGAGGGGGGCAGGGGGGAGCTAGCACACCATTCTGCAGACTGTTAATCCCCTTTCTCATCTGCAGAAGGATATTCCTACGGGCCAAGGAAGCACGATTTGGAGGTCCTGTCCAATCGGTGTTCCGGGTCCTGCGCATCACGCTAGAAGAGGCTGCAGTAATCCAGACTAGATCAGCGCCCCCGTGGGAACCAGGTGAACGTTACAGTGCCTTGTAATACACGAGTCACATTCACCAATGGCTCCCGGCATATTTTCCCCGTCACTGGATGGACACATTTCAGCATCAGTATAATCTCTAACAGGCAGCTGTCAAATACAATGTATTTGTGCTGCTTAATTAGCCAATCTTCTGGCATGAATGTGGTTTGTGACTCTGCTGTGGTGGACAAATCGCCCAAACTAGACAAACTGTAGTCGAGATCTTTGGCAAGTTTCTCGGTCAATTGCATTGAAGCTTCAGTCTCGGTTAATTCAGCTTGTGCTATATGCACACAAATTGGAGAAAACATCAACGTCAATTGTTTATTGGGTGGACCTTTTTTTGCGGGTGTAGATTGTGTCAAGTGGTCAGCAAGGAATTCAAAAGCATCTTCATTATATTCAGTTTCATCTTGTTGAGTTCTCACATTGTAGCAATGGTCCAACAACACTTTGCTGGCTTCGCTGGTCACATTCAATTCAGTTTCTGGCCATTGGACATAAGCAACTCAAGTCTGATCATTGACTGGACCACGCTGCGCCTCAAATAGCAGTTTCTGCATGGTGAAATCTGTTTGGCAAGCAGCATCTTTGGTTTCATTTGTTGTCTGTGTCTTTATACTTATTTTCATTTTGGGCCTCTAGGAGATGGGTTGTAAAAACATGTTCAATGTAAATCACGCACACAGTAGATAGCACTTTAAATTAAAAAAAATGTTATGAAGAAAACACCAGCCCAAAACACTTCAAGAAAACAAAATTTGTGCTAGTTTCCCTTGTTTTCTTGATTTTCTGTGAAACCGTGGTCTTCTCTGTAACGACAGCACCAGCAAGCTGGTCCACCACCTCTGATCCATGTGCCTCCTCTTCTAATTCCACACATTGTATACATTCCTTGAATAGAATATTCATTAAAATAAAAAGTCAAACGTATTGGAAATTAAAATCTTTCATCGCACACATCGCTTACAAACATACCCTCGTAAACAGTGTACGTCATTTAGTCAAAATATACATTTAGAATTTCACCTGATTGATGGCAAGTGTACTTGATCAGAGATCACCGTGCAAAACATACTGATTGTGATGTTGCCTTCAAACATTTTGCTACTTATGAGGAAGTGTAACGTTAGGACTGAAATCATAAAAGTTTGAAACACTGCACGTTTATATGAATGTCACTGTCTAATAGTATCCTATGTAGGATTTACTTTCTTTCATTCAAGGGAACTGTCAGTACGCATACCTCATGCTATGGACCAGTTCCAAAGGATGATGTAATTGTAGTCTAAGTACCAGCATCCCCCTGTAACACAGTACTTGTTTTAGTATGGATGAAAACAGCAAAATGGAACAAAGACAACGGGATGCAGACAATGGTACATATAAAGAGAACCCCATAAATGACACATTGTCTAAACAACCGACAGGATACATAATCGATTTCATATTATTTTAAATTCCATGCATAATACATTCTCGTAATTGAAAAGTTAAACAAAATTACCATATAGGCGCTTGAAGTTGTTGTTGGCTCCGGAAAAGAAATGGATGCAGAATCTTGCTCCTTCGTTTTCAGTGCATTGTCACGAAGTGGTAAAAGGGAAAATTAGGTTTGCATTAGATATGTGGGAAGATCCAACTGTCTATAATATGAACATCTGCAAGTCTGTAGGGCTCACCATTGGTATACTGGACGTGTCGGTGCTTCCGTCAGTATGCTCTCCTAAAAAAATTGACATGTCAAGCAACCGATTATGAAAAGATTATGCTTCTTTTAAAGGGTCCTATGGCATTGTTTTCTATGGACATAATTACTTTCTATGATGCTCCATAAACCAGGGACAGATGTGTAGTAAAATGTGGTATAGTTAAAAAGTAATACAATCTGGTAAATATGCAAACTTTAGAAAGACAAATTTACACCGAAAGCACCAATTCGTTCATGTAGTTACCTGTTCAGTACCCTAATGCCTACAGCTAATTCATTATTCGGGAATCACCTGAGGCAGCGTGTGAATGAAAAGAGTTGGAATTGTATTTGGAAGCAATTGACGAGACGTTCTGAGTCAATGCTTTTTTGTGTACTGCGATTGGTCATACATTTCGTCTGTAAAGTGCAGGCTGCAGATGCGGAATCGATTGGCCCTCGAGTCTCCCAAGACAGCCTGGGCTCTAGTTTCAAGCTCTTCCACCAGAAAACCACAATGTCAAACGCATTCTCTTATTGAATCAATATTCCTCGCGAATGTATGCATGATTGTGCCCTTAATTTTGACATTGCTCCTCGAACGGCAACCAAAAATCATGCAAGCAGGCATTCTTGAAAAATGTATAAGACCTGTATACAAAGGTACCCATAATTACAATAATATTCTACTGAATGCATGAGATTGATGGAATTATATTAACGTTTTCTATGCAATGTGTGTTTTGGTCAAAGAAGCAAAACCTGTGTGGCCTAGTCAAATATACACTGGGATAACTTTCATACAGAATTGATTGATGCGACACAAATCTTAACGTTTTACTCATCCGTTGAATGTACTTTCATGCATCAAAAGGATACATGCTTATAGACATGGTCCGAGAAAGATGTGATTGTCATGATGCCTACCCCCGGGCATCTGGACCAAGCCCATCCGCCCCGGAAGCAGGCATCCAGACATTCAGTAAAACCTCAGAAGACCTGGCTAGGGGCTATCTGGGTTCAGTCCTGGCGCCTTGGGCGCCAGGCTCATAGTAGGAATCAGTCCTGGTGCCTAAGGCGCCAGGCTCATAGTCATCACTTCCCTCAGGCAGACCATGCTGCACATGCATCCAGGCCAACGTGAGACCTGGAAGGGACTATTTTTCTGCAAGGACTATTTTTTTACTCAGGTGTGGTTCTAGGGAGTTCTTACCTGGGACTACTTTTGAGGCTATTTAAACCACGCCTGATCTACAACACACGCTTCACGTTATTCTGCATTCTGCAGCGTAATGCTCACTGTGCCTGCAAACCTGCATCCAGTCTTCTGCCACGCCCGCCTTTCATCCGGAGCTCCTAGAAGAAAGGGGAAAATAGGAGAAGAGGTTAGGTTACGGACATCAATCTGATTCCTTACCTGATTCAGGATCTTGCACCATTCCGAGCATGAAGGGACATACTTCGACACGCTTCGCTTCCCAGCTGCAGCGCCGCTCCATTCTCACCAGTCCACAGCATCTTCGACTCGGCGCTGCCTCCATCATTTTCTTCGGCGATCCTCAACACCTGGGGGAAAAAGACAAGCAATAGTGAGGTGAGCCTAGAGAGACTACAAAGACAATCATTTTACCACAAGGCTTACCTGATTTACCACCGGAGGCATTATCCTTCAATACGCCGCATCTTCTTACGCCGCATCTATGAAAGAAGGACAAAACAACAAGTTAAACTCACGCAACTTTACCGGATAGTGTTGGGTAATACAGACTCTTACCTGAACGCCACCAGCAACCTCCAGACAGTATTTGTTGACGCAAAATCACCAAGGGGTACAAGAGTGAGCATTGGACATACTGAACTCTTTAAACTTGGTAAACTCCGGAGTCAAAAATCTTCCAGAACTCCAATACCCCAAACCAGTGAAGTAACTGGTATCTATGCGCCACTGCAAGCCACGCAGGATGAAGAGCTCATCCATTAAAAACATAAGGTGAGGACACTAAGTGGGAATATCGGAGGTGACCAGCGGGGAGAGCGGGAGCAGTGGGGAGGGGTCTGCACTCAAATCCATGGGACTAAATCCCTTTCTCCATCTACAGGAGAATATTCCTATGAGTCAAGCACCCGAGACTAGACGGGTCCGTCCAGACAGCCATCTTTGCCCTACACTTCACGTTGGTGGAGGCCGCTGCTGTCCGGGTTCGATCGACGCCCCTGTGGGAACCAGGTGAGCGTAACAGCGATTCTATCACAATTGACACTGATGAAATGTGCTATATATCGAGATCAGAACACTTTATACAGTAGACAATGGTAAAGTCATCGAGATGAAGGAACATTACACTAGTGGGTACATTTGTTTGAAATAGATAGAAATTTGGAGATCAGAAAGAGATGATTATAGTGAAGTTAATAGGTGACCTGCCCTTACCTTGACTATTAAACATTTAGATTCAACAAGCAGGGTAGCTAGTAGTAGGAGAACAGGTAGCGCGATCAAGAGTTGACTTCCAGTGCTCACAGATGTTCACAGGTAGCACGATCACGAGTTGACTTACAGTGCTCACAGATGTTCTCAGGATAAATATCAAGGGCTTTATAAAGAATTAGAAAAGTGGGTGTATATGTGAATGAGTGACATGTTTCTGGCGCGGTCTGATTCAGGGGAGCCTGGACACACTGACTGGCTAGGCCATGTGAACAATGGCCCATGCACGGAAGATACCTTTGAAGTGTACATGGTGTTTGACACCACAGCTGTTCCCACCCTGCCAGCCCCCTTGGGAGGGCACGGCCACAGGTGCGAACTGACATTGATACTGGAGGGGGTATGGATGGGCATGCAGCATGCAGAAAATGACCCGGAACACTGCTGAATGGAGACACACTTATGTGAATTGCAGGGGCGCGTCTGCTTCAGGGGAGCCTGGAGACACTAGGTCTGGGGAGGCCATGTGTACAATGGCCCGCTGTGCGGAAGATACCTTTGAAGTGTACATGGTTTTTGGCACCTTGGCCGTTCCCACCCTGCCAGTTCCCTTGTGAGCGCACGGCCATAGTTGAGAACTGCAATTGATACTAGAGGGCGCATGGATTATTACAGAGGAGGTGAGCGTAAAAGGGCACCAAGCATTGTTGCATGTCACTCAGAAACAAGTGAGCCTGTTCTTGATTCACTGAAAAATGTAAACAACTATTCATAAAAGATGAATTGTATTTTATTTTGTTGCTGATGTTGATGACACAAATGTACTACAAATTGTATACTTCGGGTTGCAGCACAGTGTGGGAAAATCCCCTGTACTGACCGCTGTCACTGGGGAACTTGGCTCGAAAGGCTCCAACGACACAGGCGGGTATTACTAGTTGAACGCAGTATCCAAGCCTCCATGTAAACGAACGATAGGCCACCAGCCTGTACCACCTGTGGAAGAGAAACATACAAACTGTATTTAAATGAACCTGATAAGTGCACAAACCTTAGTTGAAAATTCAATATTGTATCCTATGGCATGGTTGACAGTACAAATGTTACTTCATTGATCAATCAACTTGGGCTTTAAAGTGTAGACACATTACAAAAGCGAACACCCATGCAATCCATAACTTTTGGGGCACAGAGAAATATTGTTTCTTGGTTGTACATGAAAGACACATAAAATGACCACTATGATTTCCCCAAATTGCGAGAAATGTATTGAATTGCCAGACTACATTCATTTGGCAGTGATAGATCAAAGTTAAGACAATATAGGAGATATGAAAAGTTAGTGGCATAAGTGACATCACATCTAGAGTACACTTACTTGTTACTTTGATTGCGAGGGCAAACTGTTGCGTGAAGTTTGTGCATAAGCACCATCATAATCCTTAACACGGACCTTGTGAGGCAGGCTGCCCTGAAGTCATGAAGCTCGGCAACGCATAGCGGCGGTGTCTCTTCTTCCAATATGTAGGCCAAGCATCCAGAGTTTTCTCTGTAGCAGCAGTTCTCCTCCTCGCTTGGCATGACCTTGCACCAATTGCTGGTACACCAGGTGGAAACGTCTTCCATGCAACTAGGCTCAGGCTCATGATCCAGTGATTCGTCCTCCCAACTGTCGTCTGATGCCCCATCGTTTCGGCATCTTTCTCTTTCAACTAATTCTGCCTTGGAATACTCTGGCTCGTACTGGTATGGCTGTATTGTTGCCATTATACGGCAACATTAAAATCGATAGTAATGCTAGTACTAGTATCTGTTTGCACGGGCTACGAGCAATGAGGATAGTTGAACAGAGCATAAACAAGTCACAGGATATACAAAAAAAGACAGTGAAAAAGCAACTCTGATGTTGTCTGATGAGAAGCGTTCCGTTTATACTAATTGAGGAAAGAGGCGTCCTGCCATTTCCATGGAGACACGTCATTAGCTGGCGCACAGAGAACGTTGACACAAGACGTGCATTCGCATTGTGAAATGGGCCGTACGTGTCTAGTGATGTCAGCTTCAGGGGTGGGGGATATGATTTAGTGCCACCAGGGCAGTTCAACTTCGGGCGATGCAACAACGGATAAGATTAGCACAAGATTGCCGCGCCCGATGCTTGATTTCACATGTGTAAAAGTGAGGAAAACTAGGGTAAGGTGCACAGGAAATGTTTTTACGATCGATCACAGATTGTTTTATTTATTTATTTAATTTTTACATTTGTAGAGCACACTGCAGCCCTAAAGCATCGAGGCGCTGTGAGCTTAAGAAGGCTTAATTCAGGGTCACAGTGTGTGTCCCCACAACAGTTCTTGATACAGGTTACATATTGGTTTCAGAAGCGTATCTATAGGCACATAGATAAGGCAATAGGTGAGGTCATACAAACAGCTTGTTTTTGATGGCTTTCCGGAATGCTGAGTGTGAGTCAATGGCTCTGAAGTGAGAGGGGAGGGCATTCCAGAGAGTAGCAGCTATAGTCGGGAAGCTGGTCCCTCCGGCACAGACTCAGCAGGATTTTGGAACAATGATCCTGTTGGTGTAGGCTGCCCTAGTAGGCCTGGCGGGTTGTGGATGGAGATTGCTTTAAAACACATGCCCGAACGCTTGGGACAACAACATTTTTGAGCGCACTATTCCTTTAAGGGGCAGGGGGGTGCTATTGAGCAGCCACAAAAGGGCTGCTGCTTTCTGATCTCCTGTGCTGGCTGCTCACATGTGTTCACAAAGAGACCGTTTCCAGGGATCAAAACTGAGATCTGCAACCATCTATTGCTGTCAGAAGCCATAATCCACAATCCTGTGCACTGGTGTATAGATCTGACTCTGGGAGCTGGAGATAGAGTCTACTCACCTCAACGGGGCCTGAGAGCGTGGGCTCCTGCAGCTGTGTGTTCTGTGGACAGCTGCATGAATCTGTGGAATCAGAGCTGGCAACCTACGAGATCGGGTCCCCGTGCCGCCATCCACACATAAGATCAGCGGTGGATGGGAGAATCTGTTTTTGGGGCCCGTGCGCAGTGTCCTCCGGGGGCGAACCTATGAGAGACTAGGGACAAGATCCAGCAACCCCGCCGGGCAGCCTGGTCAGGTGCTCAGCCACCACTGTTACCGGCTGCTCCGAGATGGTGAGTGGGCTCCCTGCCCCCCAGGTATGTGAGTGCGTGAGCCGTGTCAGGAGATCAGAGGGCGAAGGAGGTGCAGAGCCCAATGAAGGACCTCCGGCGGGTGGCTTCCCCGGCCCACCTATTGCGCCAGATGTCAGTCATCTAATACCTGCCGGGTAGCACCGGCCACGGTTTCTTCTTTTGACCTCCCTCATGGTGTTTTGCAGTGAGCGAACCTGAATCCTGAATTGTGACTTGGAAGGGAGGGGAGGTGAATAGAATGATTGGACCTGGGCGATTTAACGTGCTGCTGCATTACGTGTGTGGCTATGGACCGTACTGTGGCGTGCCGGGAATACGGCCACTGAATAAGCAGCACCGGTCCCCTAGTTAGAGCTGCTGAGGCGGTGGAGGCACAGAACTACATTTGTGAAGCACAAGTGACCCACAATACAACAGAGACTGTCGTACATGTACTGGAATACTTACAGTCATTGTTGGAAGACACCAATGGACACACGCCTGTAATCATGACCAAGCGTGGGGGCAGCCAGAGGAGGCAAAACACCATTTTGGCATTTACATGGCAAACCAGCCCACCACGTGCAGACACACCCTCTGAGACCTGTGAGATGGTGAATTTCACAGAACCAGCTACCGAGGCCCCTAATCTCAAACAACTGATGGACAGTATGCAAGCTGGTTTTGCCTCCAATGCAGACAAATTGGATCGCATCATGAGGAATATGGAACGGGTCAGTGCGCGGATGACAGAAGCAGAAACACGCATTAGCTTGGCTGAAGATGACATCCACACTCTTAAATCCCAAATGGCGATCATGACAGCAGACCTAAAGAAAGCCCTGTCCAAATGTGATGATTTAGAATCCCAGAGGAGTAATATACGTATTGTGGGCCTTCTGGAAAACTTTGACCGAGGCCCAATGGAAGTGAGAACAGAGAACTTATTGAAAGAGCTATTTGGCGACCAATGCTTCTCCTCCATGTTTGTTATTGAACAGGCTCATAGAACACCACCCACAAGACCTAAGCGTGGGGCTTCCCCTAGAGCAGTCACAGCGAAGCTGCTTAACTATCGGGACTGGGATACTATTACACGTCTTGCTAGAGAGAAGGGCCTGCTACACTACGAAAACACGATTCATATATACCACGATTTCTCATTGGCCACCCAGCAGGAACGAGGACCCTTTTATGGGGGTCAAATGTGTGCTTCGTCAGAGGGCCATCCAGAACGCCATGCTCTTTCTGGTGAGATTACGGATTCAGCATCGGGGCAAACCCCTGTTTTTCACACTTCCAGAAGAGGCTGCAGACTATGTCAAGGCAAACATACCGATCAACCCCCAGCTGCTGAATGGCATTGAGGGGGACCCCTCCTCCTTGCCAACATGACTGAACCAAGGATGATGTTGCTGGATGGTCTACTAATCTGGATTGATATCCATTGAAAGTTGCTGAATCTGCAACAACCACTTTGTCCTAGTATCTGCACTTGGATAAACTATTCACTAAATGAGTCCCAAAAGGGTTTGCCACTCATTTTTTAGAGTATCTGACCTATGAGCAGCGGGCTGCTGCTGGCTGATCTGAGAGCGGAGACGGCAGTCCCCCGAGCAACGTTGCATTTAGTTGCTGTCCTAAACAAGCACAAGTTGGGATTGTGCGTAAACGTTGGAGAGGGGGCGCAAAGGGTCTTTATGGTGGACATAGCCCTGATTGGGAGGGCAAATAAGAGGAGGAGGCTATAGGGGGGTTGGGGGGCAAATGTTCAGTTAAAATTGTTCAGTCAGTCACGGAACCTACTGTATGAGCATATGCAATATTTTGTGAGAATATGGGATACATTACTCACCGTAATCGTATTTCTGATGCTTGTATCTGCTTAGATTCACATGCTGTGCATAGGCCGACATCTAGTGGAAGCTGCGGAGTATTACAGTTTGTTTTTCAAAACTTGAAAAGGGACGTTGAATAGGGCGTGCCAGTAATACTATCCCTAGTGTAACGTCCCCTGTACCCATGATCCCTCACACGTGTAGGACCCTCATATTGTTTTTTTTCTGACATGAGGTAGCATGAGGAGTAGCGTGAGTAGAGAGTATCCAAGCAGATAAGATAGATAAGACCACAGGCATCCATGTGCCTTCTCTCAGAGGGGAGGAATGGCGGGCTCATGTGAATCTAAGCAGATACAAGCATCAGAAATACGATTACGGTGAGCAATGTATCCCTTCTGATTTTTGTGAAATCTGCTAGAGCACATGCTGTGCATAGATTAGCGAGCAGTGAAGAAGGTGGGATGTGAGAAGGGTCACGAGTGAACAAATGTCTTAGAACCGCTTATCCCACTTGTGTATCTGTCTTGGAATGAGTGTCAATGCAGTAGTGCTAAGTAAAGGTTTGAAAAGAGCTCCATGTAGCTGCTTTGCAAATACTGTCTAGCGGGACATTTGCAAGGAATGCCAGAGTGGCTCCTGTGCCTCTTGTAGAGTGAGGCCTGGAAGTAAAAGGCAAAGTTTTATCTGATAGAGAATAACACATTTGGATACAACTGACTATCCACCTAGAGATAGCAATTTTGGAAATGCGGTTGCCTTCTTTGCCTGGTGCGATGGAGACAAATCACTGATCAGTTTTCCTTAGGAGTCTCGTCTTGTCTACGTAGTAGAGGACCGCTCTCCTCACATCTAGTGTGTGGAGTTTTATCTCAGCCAAGCTTTTGTGTTCCTGGAAGAAAGCCGGTAGCTCGATAGACTGTTTTACATGAAATTTAGAAATTAATTTAAGACAAAACCTAGAGTGGGTTCGCAAAACCAGTTTATCCTTATGAATAGAAAAGAAAGGATCCTGCACTGACAGAGCTTGGATTTCACTTAATCTTCTTATAGAAGTGATAGCCACTAAGAAGGCAGTTTTACAAGTCAGGTGTTTTAGACTAGATTTGTGCATCGGCTGAAAGGGGGTCCCATGAGCTTAGCAAGTACCACATTAAGATCCCAACCTGGCGGCAGATTAGAAATTGGTGGTGAAGTCTCTTTACTCCCTCCATGAATGTTTTAATAACCGGTATCTTCCACCACAAGAGTTTACTCTGTGAGGTGGTGTAAGCTGAAAAGGCCGCCAGATCGACCTTTAAGGAGGTTAATACCAACCCTGCGTCCAACAAATGGATCATATAGGTTAGAATGTGAGATTGAGTACATTTTAAGGGGTTGATATTCCTTGACTGGTACCAGATAACAAAACGCTTCCATTTGTGAAAGTAACAGTGTCTAGTGTTGGGCTTTCTAGCTTCTTTCAAGATGTCCATGCATCTTTGTGGAAGGTTGAGGTGGCCAAACTCTATGACTTCAGGAGCCAAGCTCCTTGTGCTGGGAGAGTAGGTTGTACCGGCATGGGAGTTTGATGGAGTCTCACACCACCAGTTTGCGCAGGTGTGGATACCATGGTTGTCTCGTCCACATAGGAGCAACTAGGATGAGTGTCATCGGTTCCCTGTGGATCTTGTTCACCACTTTCCTCATCAGAGGGGTTGGTGGA
Organism: Ambystoma mexicanum; assembly: GCF_040938575.1. Lineage (NCBI taxonomy): Eukaryota > Metazoa > Chordata > Amphibia > Caudata > Ambystomatidae > Ambystoma > Ambystoma mexicanum. The sequence continues at coordinate 877,804,820 of NC_090936.1, forward strand.
AAAGCATAGGCAAATATCCCTGACCAATGCATCCATAGGGCGTTCCCCTTGGAGCCTGGCGAAGTTTGGGCATTGCCTGTTTTCGATTGTGGCGAATAGGTCTATAGTGGGGAAACCCCACCGAGAGAAGAGGTCTACTACGACCTCTTCGTGTAGTCGCCACTCGTGTTCCTCTGGGAGGGGATCTCTGCTCAGAGCGTCTGCCAGCGAGTTGAGCTCCCCCGGAACATGTTGGGATGACAGGCAAATCTTCTGTTTGAGTGCCCATTTCCAAATTTGCTGGGCGAGCTTGGACAGATTTTGAGAACGAGTGCCCCCCTGTTTGTTTAAGTAAAACATTGCATTTGTGCTGTCTGTTAGGGTCTGAACTGACTGGTTGGATAGGAGGGGTTTGAATGCCCGAATCGCTTTGAAGACTGCCAGAAGTTCTAGCAGATTGATGTGTTTCTGAGCCACCATGTGAAACCAGAGAGACCCTGAGCTGTGTGGTGAAGGTAGTGAGCTCCCCACCCTGCCAGGGAGGCGTCAGTTGTGACAACGGACATTATCTCTGGATGGTTTCCCCTTCGTAAGATTCTCTCTTGCCCACCAGCGAAGACTCTGTACTAGATCGTCCCACTGACCACTTGCCTGAGACCACTGTTTCGCCAACCATTCCTGCATGGGTCGCATGCGCAGCCGTGCGTGGGGAACCAGGTAAATGAGATGCCATCATGCCTAGCAAACGCATAGCTTTGCGCACCCTTATTTGGCGACTGGCCTGATATTGAGCAATTTGCAGCAACAAATGACCAATTCTTTCCTCTGATGGAAAAGCCAACCCCTCTTGGGTATTTAGGACAGGTCCTAGGAACTGTTTTGAGGTGCTTGGCACGTGGCTTGACTTGTTCTCGTTGATTGAGAAGCCCAATTGGAAGAGGAGGTTGATGGTTCTTTGGATGTTTAGTCTGCAAATTAGGGGGGGCTCCCCTGTAATGAGCCAGTCGTCCAGGTAAGGGTACACTGGTATTGCCTCCCTGCATAGGTGCACTGCCACCACCGCCAGAACCTTGGTGAATACCCTTGGAGCCGAGGCTATTCCAAAGGGCAGCACCTTGAATTGGTAGTGCTGGTTGGCTATCTTGAAACGCAAAAATCTTCTGTGCACTGCGAACATTGAAATATGAAAATAGGCATCTTTCATATCCAATGTTGCCATGTTATCCCCCCTTTTAGTAGAGGGATTACCTCTTGTAGTGAAGTCATGCTGATTTTTTGTGGCTTGACATACTTGTTTGCAGGGCGCAAATCTAATACTGGGCGCATTGTCAGATCTTTTTTTAGTACAAGGAAGTAAGTTGAAAAATAGCCCTGTTTACCTGGTTGACCAGGACGACCTTTATGGCTTCCTTTGCTAGCAGAACGGCGATCTCCTTGAGGAGGATCGTTTGATGTTCCAGTGAGTGCACTCTTTGTCGCGGAGGATGGTCGTGGGGGCACCCCAGCAACTCTATGCAGTATCCTCTGGACATCGTGGACAGCACCCATCTGTCCGAAGTGATCCCCTCCCATGCGTGGGTGAAGGTGGAAATGTGCCCCCCTACTGGGGATGCATGGGAGGGGACCTGAAGCAGAACGTCACTGCTTGTTTGGTGGCATACCACCTCTGGCGGGGCTGCCTCCACACTGTGTGCAACCCCTGCGCTGCCCTCTGGGGTAGCCCTGTGAGGATTGGGATTGGTTGTTACCCCATGAAGTTCCCTGGTTTTGGTAATAATTGGAACCCCTTTGGGAATTTTGACCCCGAAAGTGGCGAAAATTGTTGTTACCCCTCTGTCCAGAGGGTTTGTTGGTAAGTTGGCCCAGAGATTTCAGGGTCTCGTACTCATCTTTTGCCGTTTTCAAAGCTTCATCAACTGCCTTACCGAATAGTACATTCGGCTCCACAGGCATACCTATTAGGATTGCTTGGGTTTCAGGTTTGAAACCTGACTGTCTAAGCCAAGCGTGACGCTTGATAATAGTGCCCTCGGCGATTAACCTCCCAGCATTATCCTCTGCATCAAAGGTAGGGCCTCATCACAAGTCTATTACCGCCGCATTTAAGGGTGCGCCAGATCATGGGCTTTGTTAGCTGGGGGCAAATCTGCCACAAATTTGCCGATTTTCGGCACCATATCGTGAAAATACCCCATTGGGCCCAATGGGGAATGAGGAACTCCCGAATTCCCGAATGGGCCCAATGGGGAATGGGAACCAACCGTTCCGTCAAACCCGTGATCCGGCGCTAATAGCGCTGGAGGGTTTGGCGGTAGCGCTATCTTTAACATGCAGCCTGACACAGATCTCCCAACTGGCTCTATAAGGGGTCAGGTGCGGAGGAAACCAAGGCGGACACTTCCTCCCACTGATGGCAACTGTAGTTTGCCAAAAGGGTGGCACTGTTGGCAATTCTTGTCTGATATGCCGCAGTGGAGGCAACTTTCCTTCCCAGGCCATAGAGACTTTGCTCTCCTTATCAGGAGTTGCTTCCGAGGAAGCAAGCGGGATTCCCACCCTCTTCCTGGTGGTTGTCATAACCAGGGAATCAGGTTTTAATTGACCCCTAATGTATGGGGGATCGGAGGGCGCGGCACAGAACAATTTCTCAACCCGCGGATTAACCGCTCGAGTGAGATTCAGGGTTGGCAGCGAGGGTTCAATGCTGCGCTGGATGGACTTTAGCAATGGGATAGCCTGAGTAATAGCTTTCTTATCCCCTAGGATTTCCTCAGCAAAATCCCTGTCTTCCTGAACACCCTGTGTGTCAATGCTGAAGTGGGCAGCCGCCTTAGCCAGAACCTCATTAAGGAGGGGTTGGTTGTCTGCAGGCAAGTCATGCACCGGGGGGGTCTTTAGGAACCGGGGAGTCAATGTTGTAAGCTTCAGTTTCATCATCCTCCTCCTAATCTTCATCATCCCCATAATGAGGGTCACCCGCCTGGTCCTCAAAATATTAAGGCTCTGTCTTGTCACAATAGGACTCAGGGTGGTAAGGCTCCACCACAAAGGGGTCTGTGACCAAGCCCTGGAAAGGGGTGTCTAAGCGGTGTTTCTTAGTAGGGGGTTGAGAGAACACAGGTGTTACCTTACACCCAGAAGGGGCAGAGGTGTGAGGGGTGTTAGAGTAACTATGAAAGTAGATAGGGTCCTTTCCATGAAAGTTAGCCATGAATGTCAACCTTGTCATGACCTTGTCAATGTCTGCTGAGCTCCACTCTTCAGAGCTAGGAATAGTTACTGGTTCCAGAGTGATGCCCATATCCTCATCAGTGCCCATATCCTCAGCAGTGGGAGGTATGAGCTTTTATCTTTGGGGTAGGTTCGGAAACCTTGGATTTCCCTGTTACCTTTGGGGCCTTATGCTTCTCCCTATGAACATGGGGATCCGAAGATGCCTTTTTCTGTTCCTTATCCCCTCCCCTCTGGCTAGAGGAGTGTTTACCAGACTTTTTAGGGGCCTCCGAGGGGTCCGACACATCGCGTCGAGTTCCAGAGGCGGGATTAGAAGAAGGACGTTGATTTTCGGGTGTACGGTCAGACTTATCGCGTCTAGCCTCTTGAGGGTGCCGGGCGGTATCGTCATCTGAGGACCGGGCCTCGGGGACTGTTAATCGGGCAACACCTTTCTCAACCGAAGATGGTTGGGCCTTGCCAGGAGGCGAACGCGAACGCCCAGAGGACAAAGATTCATTGGACCGCTCTCGTGGTGTCGTCCGGTGCCGACCGCTCGACACACGTGTCGAGTCACGGCCGGGGCTAATGTATTTAGTGGTGGAAGAATGTGTAGTGCTTTTGCCCCCTGGTGTAGTCCCCACAAAGTGGCCGCCGGCCAGTCCTTCGGGGTTGGGGGCCTGCGCGTGAGTGTCCGAAGTCAATCCTTTGCCCTCGCCGTCTGATTCGGCGGCGTTGCTGCCATCGCTGAATGTCCCTTCTACGTCCATGGCCTCTAGTTGCCTGGCGTAGTGGGCCCAGCGCTTAATTTAGCGGTCCTTACGGTTCTTCGGCTTGAAGAGCCTGCAGGCTCAACAGGTAGCCTCGGACTGGTCTCGTGGGAGACACAGATTGAATGTAAGGTGCTTATCCACCCAGGAAATTTCCTATTGCATATAGGGCCAAATTTGAATGGAGTAGTCTCCATAAGGTACAATAGCGCAGCGGGGCAAATATATATATGAAAGGGGGAACAGAGAATTTATATGACCACCCCCCACTCTCCCTACTGATAGGGCCGAGGCCAGAGGCCTTCCGAGGCCCGGAGTCCGTCATGGTAGTCCTCAACGAGTGATTTCTCCGATCTTCACCGGCGTCGGTCTTCGGCGTACGGTGGAAGGGGGAAAGGAGAAGTATTAATGTTAATTGAACTATAAAACGGCTTAGCGCCAAAGGAACTCCGCAACACACGTCCGACTAGTATGGCGGAAAATCTGAGGGTCCAACACGCGTGAGGGATCATGGGTCTAGGGGGCGTCACACTAGGGATAGTATTACTGGCACGCCCTATTCGACGTTCCTTTTCGAGTTTCAAAAAACAAACTGTAATACTCTGCAGCTTCCACTAGATGTCGGCCTATGCACAGCATGTGATCTAAGCAGATTTCAAAAACATCAGAAACAGAGTTATGCATACTGGCACCAAGTGCACTTGTTGTCTGTCTGGCACTAGGACCTCTTAATGTTTTAAGCTGGAATGTGCACGGTCTTGGGAATTATGCTAAGGCCCAGAGGATATTGGCTCATATAAACTGGCACGATGTCCAGATTATGTTTCTGCAGGAAACACATGCATGTGAATGAATCTTTTGCCAAGACGTGGGGTACAAATAGGTTCTACACTAACTACTCAACGCAGTCTAGAGGAGTACTAACACTGATACACAAACATTTCGCCTTTACCCTTTTGCACTCGCACGTTGACCTGGAAGGCCAACATATCTTGGTGCATTGTAAAGTAGCCAACAGAGGGGTCCTACTGGTGAACTCCTATGGACACAATATAGATGACCCAGGCTTTTACTTGAAACGTGCAGACATTATAATGACATACCCATCTGTTCCCATAATATGGGGGGATACGAGCACTATTTTAGACCACAATCTAGACCGCACTGGTCGGACTCCCCGACCCTTGTCGAAAGCAGCACTTTGTATCCTTGACTTGTTGAATAAGTTTAACTTGTATATCTGGCGCACGGTACACCCGATGGACAGGGAGTTTACTTACAATTCCACCGTGCACGACATGTCATCGAGAATAGATGCTTTTTTCATATTCGACCATTTGGTGGGGCAGATAACGAAAGTCGCTATACTCCCCCGCACGTATTCTGCCCAGTCCCCACTTATATCATCTCTAACCTAGGGAAATACCACTCAAAACCGTAACCTGTGGTGGATCAAGGCACTAGCTTTGCAAGATCTGTTTTTTCAGTCTGAACTGGAGGATGATATTTGCACATACTTTTTGCTGAATGATGATGTTACATTGTCACGACCTACGCTGTGGCAGGCATTTAAAGACTTTATTAGAGGCATGGTGATGTCACAGGAATTTGGTGTACTCAAACCATATGAAATTACATAGCAAAAAGTGAGAGTGCCCTTTGTAAACTTGAAGCCGATTATGCACTCACACCAGACCACACTACACTAGCCGCTATCAAAACGCAGCTGGAAGACTTTAAACAGTTGGCAGACAGAGAGGTGAAGTGTTTCACCAAGTCTGCTGCGGTTAGACGATATGGGGAGGGTGAGAGACCAGGGGGAGCACTGGGTATGTTGGTGAAGCTAGAAGGGGCACAGAACCACATAGTGGGGTGAAAGATCCACACCAGGTGTTAAGATACTCAGAGCGTGAAATTAACGAGGAATTCACACACTTTTACACATCACTCTACCAAGCGCGGGAGTTTACTCATGAGCAGGAACTTGAAGACCTATTAGAAACCACCCCGCGATCGGTGCTATCAGCAGATGCACAAGCCCAGTTAAACATCTCGTTTATGTTAGATAAGAAATTACTTGTGATAAAAGACCTGCTGAGGAACAAAGCCCCAGGGTCTGACAGACTCACAGCAGAAATATATTTGGAATACGGGGCCCTACTGGCCCCCCATTTATTGAGTCTATGGGATTGGGCTGTTAGGACTGGGCAACTACTGCAAACACTACGCAAAGCAGTGGTTGTAGTACTTTTAAAGCCAAATAAACAAAGCAATGAATGCAGCTCCTACAGACCGTGATCGCTAATTAACGTTGACACCAAAATATACGCGAAAGTGTTAGTGAACAGGCTGCTACCGCTAATGCCGGCTTTAATACACAACGACCAAGCAGGCATCATCCCTGGCAGGGTGACGTCGCTTAATTTAATATGCTTCTTCAACATCATGGCCCGCATATCCCCAGAGGGGGAATGTGGTGGCGATTGCGCTTGACGGCAAAAAGCCCTTCGATATGGTGTCTTGCCAGTACCTATTCACTGTCCTTTGGAAATGTGGAATGGGGGATGTTTTTTGTAAACTATGTCAAGATATTATACACGAAACCCATGGCTGTCATTGAAACCAATGCGACACAATCTGCCCCATTCGTGCTTGGCAGGGGAACACGCAGGGGTGCCCACTGTCGCTGTTGCTGTTTGCGCTAGCAATAGAGCCTATGGCAGACTTTATAACAAGCTCGACACAGGCGCAGGGGTTTCCGCATAACGGGGTCTCCAGAAATCCTATTGTTATCTGCAGACGATGTCCTATTATATGTTAGGGAGCCGCAGTACAACCTAGACCCTATAATGCAAGATATCACTCGATTTATGGCCTTTTCCGGGTTTGTGGTGAATAACGGGAAATCTGAGATGTTCGCCCTGACAAGACAACACGCCCTGCCCCCAAGTACAAACCCCGCTAAAATTGGTGCCAGATAAACTGAAATACCTGGGAGAGATGATATCTAGAGCAAAAAATATCTTGTTACCGGACAACTTTGACAATCTAATGACTTATACAAGTGCCAAAATATCTACCTGGAGGCGGGTCCCTTTATCACTGGTGGGCAAACTGGCTCTAATTAAAATGGTTTTGGTACCCAAGATACTGTACACGTTTTTGAATGTACCTATATGGCCCGGTAAACGCTTCTTCACAGACTTGCACAAAATACTGTCCCAATTTCTGTGGCATGCTAGAGCAGTGCGCAAAAAATAGGCGACAATGGTCCTCCCGTATGACATGGAGGGTTTCAATGGACCGAACCTAGAAGTTTACTGGCATGCAGCCCAAGCACAATTCGCTACCTACTGGTATGGGGCTGGAGAGGCACCGCTGCATGTTAAATTGGAAAGGGCATCGGCAGATGGCCTGGAAATGAAAACGTTGATACTAGATAGCGCACACAGTGATTGATGACTGACCATACAACCCTGTATCGATCACAGTGAAAGCCTGGAGCAACAGCTTCACTAGACTAGAAGCTACGGCCCCCTACTGTCACTGGCTGCCACTTTGGGGATTCCCGCATCTCTACCCTACACGAGACACTGCCTTACGGAGGCGATGGGAGGAATTGGGATACTGTTTAATAGGAGACCTGTTCCCCACTGGGAAATTCTTGATGCTGGGGGAGTGGAAGGAAAGACATGGGGTGTCAGCTGTGGGATTACTACAGTACCTTAGAATGCGGGCGGCAGTACAAAGAAGATGGGTAACCTACCTGAGTGAGCCCCTGGAAAACAAATTATTAGTCTAAATAATCAATTCAGATGGGTGCTGACATGTACTTGCTACTCTGTATAGAGAGATACTAACTGGGACCCCGACACGGCAAGACCCGTCCCACGGAAAGTGGGAAGCCAAGCTGAATCCACAGATTACAGACACACAATGGTCCACAATGTGTAGGTTCACCTCCATGGTCTCTATGAACACACAAATTAAACTTATCCAATACAAGATACTGCACATGCTACACTACACGCCACATAGGCTTAGGCAAATATATCCTGATTACGCTGGGCTGTGCCCAAGATGCAGAGCAATCGAGGCTGGACGCATGCACATGTTCTGGGACTGTCCGAGCTTACAGCATTACTGGGAACAGATATTTGCTGTGTTATCCGAAATTGCTGGGAGTTCTGTGGATGCATCTCCGATGTCAGCACTGTTTGGACTATGGTATGAAATACAGTAGAAAGAGACGAGATCTTTTTTGAATGTGGGTTGTATTGTGGCAAAAAGTTGTGCCTTAAGGAAATGGAAATCCCGCTGCCCTCCTACCATACATGAGTGGCTGAAAGACTTATCCTGGGTGAATGAATGTGAGGAACTATATATATCAACACAACCGCAGACATCGGGACCTAAGGACATATGGAGTGGATTTAGAGCTTACTTGGCCAAAGACTGAATATGTGTACACCACGTGGGTACTGTGCAGTGCTACTGAATATAACTGAGTATGCAGAGAATTAAGGTAAATGCGTTGATGTGTGTATCTGGAAGTAAGCATATGCTCGCTGTATGTAATATCTGTGCTTTATGATTGCTGAACTTAAATAAACTTTATATATATATATATATATATATATATCAGCACTTAAGACTGATGTTTACTTTCTGACCCATCACTACCCATTTTAATGTGTTTCCAGATGTGCTTTTTATGAGGCCTTGCCAGCTATAATTTTATACTTTTAATTAAATGTCACTATACACCATTAATTACATTAAATGATGTGCTCTTAAAATATCAGCACTTAAGACTGATGTTTACTTTCTGGCCCATCACTACCCATTTAAATGGAAAACAGAAATGTAGGTATGTTTCTCACTCGCTCCTCAGATACTATCATCATAATTAGCCTGGCCTGTAAAACACTTTATTTCAAGATACTGATCGATGAAAAAAGATTGACAGGTACTGGTTTGGCCAATGCACCACCATCAAAATGAATTTACTGCCACACGTATTTTATTACCACTAGTTACAATCAAGAAAATACAAACTAAAATATGGGATTTAATTTGGCTAGGTAAATCTGCCCCACTCTCTGGGAAAGTCTTAACGTCTTCTAAACAACAAGGAGGTATAGCAGTAGCAAACGTTATAATTCTGTACTTGCTACACAAATTACACTTTTTTTCCGACTAGACGGAGGTTCAACAAGTTAAAGGTTGGAAGGAATTGGAACAATTAGAATTCCCGGGTTCCCCCAGCTTCGCTTTGTTGGCTGCTTCCCAAAACCTATTCATCTAGGTCACTTATGAGGTCATCCACCCTCCTTAGTCTTTTACTGTAATGTAGCTGCCCAGAAATGTGGGCTCTCCGCCAAACCTTCCCCTTTGAACCAGATTTTTCTAAACCCTTTTCACACCAGGTAAGTATGAACAAACCTTTATCAGATGGCAGAAGGGTGGCCGGTTATATGAAAAAGGTGTTCCATTGACATTTGAACAATGCAAAATACCTTTTTTCCTACCCGAAATTGAGAGATATCTCAATATTCAACTAAGAGACTCGTTATCCCAGCCAATTACTAAAAGCTGGGGAGATAGAGATCTAACCACTTTTGTGAAATTGATATTGGTCAAATGTTTGATGAACAAAATATACAACATCTACAAGTCCTTGGTTAATGTTAATACTGATGAAAAATTGCCTTATATGAAAGGAGTTAAGGGGCCTCATCACGAGTGGGTGGCATCCTGGCGGTAAATGTGCTGGGAAACTGCCCGATGCAATTTGTGTTACTGGAACTTGGTCCGGGCTATTAGCGCCAAATCGCAAGTTCTGGCGGTGCAATAAAATCCCTATTTTTCTCGAGTCCATATGGGCTAATAGCGTCGCTGTAATTGCGCCAAAAATGGGTTGAAAGTTGGCGGAATTACCCCAAGCCCAGAGCAGGTGGTGAATCCTCGGAGTCTCCCCAAACTCAGGATTGGGTGTGGCGGTAATAGCATTACCACCACATTTTTCCTGCTCCGCCCAACCCCTGATGAGGCCCTTTCTACTATTTCACCTTCTTCTTGGGAAACAATATGGAAACGGGATGCAAAGACATTCATTTGAACAACAATCACAGAAAACACTTAAAAAGTCATTTACAACTGGTATTTCATCCCCAATTCATAAAATGTTTTCAGAATCTCCCCTGCTTTGTTGGAGAGAATGTGGCAGAATCGGCTTAATGGCTCACATATAGTGGCAGTGCCCAAAGATTAAACCCTTTTGCGTGAAAATAGTCAGTTTAATTCATAAAATTGTGGCCATTTGTTTACCCCTTAATCCATTAGCGATTCCCTTGGGTGATTTACATTACCAAGAAATGTTCACGCTGGGAGCCAACCCATCAAAGTTAGCTAATTACATGCTTAGGGCAGCATGTTTAACTATAGCTCAGTAATGGAAATGCTCTCTTAATACCTTAATACACATGGGGTGGGCCAGACACTGAAATGTTTGTGCTATTGAAAAGACCACTGCCTAACTTACCGATACTCGTCTATTTGGGACCCATTTATCTCTTCTATCAATGCAGAAGAATACTGTTCAGTGATCCTTGATCGGTGGAAATCCTTTTCTTTATCTTGACAAAAATTAGCAAGATAACAAAGCCAATAGATTATTGTAAACTGACATGGACTATCTACTTATGCCTTACCCTATTGATGAGGCAACATACATATACTATACTATGCTATGCTATCCAAATCACTCTAGGGCCACGCTATCCTATAGTAGCCCAGCCTAAGGCTGCATGCTGCACACAACACACATGTGAGACTCAGGCCCTGCTTGGCAGATCTTGCAAGCACCTCAGCAACAACGACTTGAAACGTCACCCGATGTTACCATATATGGAATAGGACAGTTGTTTTTGCATTCGTTACTCTTCTGTATTACAAAAGAATGTACCCATGTAACGGCAAGGCTTGTTTTTGATCTGTCAGTTGCTGCAAGTACTCAGCACAGCTATGGAAAGAACTGCCTGGATCCATGCCAATATCATAAGATATTATTGATATGTCTTTCCTGTGCATTTATAAGATGCGCTCTGGGGCCAGAACCCCAAAGCGCCTTCTGACAATTGCTGTAACTTGTTCTAATGGGCTGACCCGAATCACAGCTGACCGTTCAGAGTATTCTGTCTATTTTCTGTCTAATTGTATTTATCAGTTTGGCTTCATATCTATTATTGCTGCTGGGTCCTACACCGGAACCCTGGGTCTTCTTTGGGCCTCTTCAATATGGATACTATAATTTTATTTATGCCTTGCATCTGTTCGAAATAAATGATACCTACGATTGTACCAATTTTCCAACTTGTCCTACTGTTTTATGTTTTCTATTGTTTTGTTGTACTTGGCTATTATTCCTTTTGCATATATAAGTATGTTGTTCTCTGAACAATCAATAAAAATAAAGTTAACAAAAAAAACAGGTAACTCCAGTAGAAAAGGCTATTTTATTTATTATGAGTGTGTCATAGTTTAATAAGAACTTTTCACACATAATTTAATATAATGATGATTGTACATTTTATATTATACACTCATTTGATGCAACTTTTAATACCACATCCTAAAATTAAAACAACAGTCTAAAATTCTAAAAGGAAGCTTTCTAAAAGACAATTCGTTTATCCGTATTTCTATACAAATCAATATATACATCAGTATTGAGAATGTAATAACCTTATATCTTGAACACTTCATCCTCTTTCATCGCCTAAAGAAAACCTGGAAAATGTTCGCAAATATAATCTCTTGAAAACGTTGTTACTGCCAATACAATGTTCACGAGCTTAGCACTAAAAAGGAGCTTTCACCAATCATCCTTATCTATAACCTTGTAATGGTCTAGTAGTTTTTCAAACATTCACTTTTTAGCTCTTCTAGTTTTTTGCAGTCTACAAGCATGTGCCTTAGTGTCTCTATGTTATGTTATGTTATTTTATAGTGCATTCGTATAGCGCCTTATGTACCATTGGTATGATCTGAAAGCACAGTGGGTGGAACGCCCTCGGGGACCGTGGTCTGTATCAGTTGAGAGATTAGTGTAGTAAATAGTGCTTTGGTGCACTTTGTATGTGAGCAGCCAGAGTGGTTTGCGCGGGTTGGTTGCATTATAATGCTAAGGGGTTGGTTGCATTATAATGCTAAGTGTGGTGCGGTGGATGTCAAGGATCAGTGTAATGTGTGCAGCAAGGAGGGTGGTTTCCGAATGTGCATTCTGGCTGTCGTTCTGCATGAGTAAGAGATCATGTGTGCCGAAGGCCTATTTTTTTCGGCCGGTATAGCAGCATTCTACCAGGCTGTTGAGGTGTTCTTTGAGCGATGTAGATATGTGTGCAGCTAGGCCGAATTGATTGAGGGGTGTAGCTGTGTTCTATTGTTTGTTGATGTAAAGTGGAGAGTGAGCATATTGGTAGGAATGAGTGTCTGAGGTTATCGGTGGGTGGCTCTCTTACTTTTGATGTTTTCAGAGCTCAGTGCGCCACCTGTGTCTGCATTAGCGGTTCGTGATAGTGGATTCCTAAGAAAGGTAAACTGATCGTTGGGGTATGTTGTGTTATCTTGGTCGGGCTGTCTTTTTCCAGACCCTTTGTATTTGGACTCAGAGTTTTTTTTTAATGCTCGCCATTTGCACTCGAGGGAACGGTTTTGGGTTTTGACAGTCTTCAGGTGGGGCATGAACCGTTTGGGGATTGGTCCTTTGTGGGTGCAGCCGGGTCATGAGGGAGTGAATGGGAGGAGTGAGTCGTTGAGCCAAGAGTCAAAGGATTGGATAGGTAGAGGTCTGTCTGCAGTTGTGAGTGAGTGTAGCAAGGCTTCAGCCAGGTCAGGTAGTACCTTGACCATGTTCCAACATTTGTGGTTGTGTGGTGAGACCGAGCAGATCATGGCTGGTGGGGTTGGTGTTTGGATAAAGAAAGGAAGGGCTGAGTGGTCTGACCAGATGAGGGGTTTGGGGCTGGACACGGAGACAAGGTCACAGGAGCTGGAGATTGAGTCAAGGGTGCGGCCTCTTGTGTGGGTGGGACCTGTGGTATGCCTGGGGAGGTTGAGTGCCTCTAGGCTGTTGACCATGGGTTGAGTCATGGGATTGTTGGGTATGTCAAATCAGATATTGAAGTTCCCCAGTAGGATGAGGGAAGGATGGTTGACCAGAATGGTAGCTAGTGAGTCACAGAGATTGTTGGCAAAATGTCTGTCGGATTGAGGTGGCCTGTAGATGAGTAGGAAACTGTGTGAGAGAGTGGGCAACAGGGGAAGTCTGATCAGAAGGGATTCGCAGCTAGCAGTGCATGGCTGGTTTTCGGTTAGAGAGAGGGATCATGTTTGATTCATCACAGAATCGGCACTCATGTGCTTTTTTTTATCAAGGTTGGAATGTCCCCCCAAAACGTCTCTAGTGAGAGACAAGTCAAAAAGCAGTCTCAAAAACAATTGTCTATAATCAGCATTAGGAAATCTGCATAAATAGTTGGGTATCCCATACCCAAACTCTCTTTTTAACTGCATCTGCATTATTCAGCAGGATTTCTTTATTTATACCTGCATCCTCCATATAATCTGGACTCTACGGACTGCTTGAGAGTTTTGCAACTATCAACCTCGTTGTGTTGAGGAAGTCGTTCTTCACCTTCAAAACCCCTGCCCTGTCGCGGAGCGACGCGAGTGCGCAGGAGTGTTGTCAGTGTTGTGGACTCTACGGACTGCTGGAGAGTTTCGCAACTATCAACCTTGTTGTGTTGAGGAAGTCATTCTTCATCTTCAAAACCTCTGCCCCCATCACGGAGCGACGCAGAGTGCGCAGGAGTGTTGTCAGTGTTGTGGACTCTACGGAATGCTTGAGAGTTTTGCAACTATCAACCTCGTTGTGTTGAGGAAGTCGTTCTTCACCTTCAAAACCCCTGCTCCCGTCACGGAGCGACGCGGAGCGACGCAGTGTACACAGGAGTGTTGTCAGTGTTGTGGACTTTAGGGACTGCTTGGGAGTTTTGCAACTATCAACCTTGTTGTTTTGAGGAAGTCGTTCTTCACCTTCAAAACCCCTGCCCCCATCGCGGAGCGACGCAGAGTGCGCAGGAGTGTTGTCAGTGTTGCTTGTGGTGCGCCGAAGTGTGCAGTGTGGTCTTCCACAAGCGACATGACAAGCCATGCAAGAATGAAAAAGGCTTGTGTGAACAGCTGCGCAACTGATTTGCTGGGACCCGGTATGTCGAGCCTGGATCATGAGGAGGTCGCTGCTAATGTCGGTAGCGCCGAACACGTTGGAGAAGAGGAAGGTGTTCATCCATTTACTTGGCAAAAACGCCGGTTTTTGGCCACGGGACTCGGAGAGACGCTGGGACTCCACACGGCCCCCTTGGTAAGTAGCCGAGGGTCCCGAAAAAGGACCTGTCCTTCTGTCTCATCATCAACCTCTGACATCTATTTTGACTGCACTGCTAGTAGTAGTCCTGTGTTCCCAGCTGCAATAGATGTGCCAGTCCTAGGGAAGCAAAGGGACTTGCTAGACTCTAGTGAGATTTATGGGAACAATCTCTCTCTCTCTGCATGCATGACTGCATGTATGACCGCCACTGCAAATGAGGAGGTCATGGTCCCACGATCAAGTTCTGAGAATGCATCCAGATTTATGTCTGTGATTTGTGAACAACCAACAGTGCTTTCACTGCAGACGTTAGTGTCACGGGCCACACTGTGCTCCAATAAGACAAACAAAAGGAGCCGGTGTGACACTGATGCTGCGGCAGTAATAAGATATGAGTATATATGCCATAATATTGTCCCTGTCCTCAGAAAAACAAAACACTTACCGCGGCAGGAGCCTTGGTCAGGGATGAACGACCACAAGACTATGTGTTTGCCCACGCTGATGAGTCTTTTAATTCTTATAGCACCAAGCAACTTGTGGACAGAGATGTAGTTGCACGGAACAGTGTTAATTGGACCATTCTTAACTTACCATTGGATGGTGCCATTAGCAATCTTGCAAGCTCAAACAGACGCAGCTCGATTGCTGCTGTAGATAAGGTCTTGAAAGACCTTATCGCAATAAATGCTAAAATTGGAAATCATCAGAGCTTTGAGTTTGCTGATGAAGCGCTAAATGTTGGAAAACCGCAAGTGGCTCTACTTTCCACTAAAAGCACCATTTACAAAGATGCGGTCCAGTTGCCTATTGAAGGGCCTGTATATGAAATAAATCAGAAATCGGCATTAAAACCATTGGCAAAAAGGAAAAGATTGGTGTCATCCACTGATGACTACTTAACCGATTCACAGAAAAGACATGTGGAGAAATTGCAAACTGAAATAAGAATGATATAATGGAAGATTCTTATTCAGCTTTCTCATCGGACAACTCCACTATAGATAAACTGCCAACAAAGCTCAAAAATACTCAGAAGAACCACTCTGTACCCCAGCTGTTGAAGCGCAAAAGTGCCAATTAAACTAAAAACCTAGCCCGAAATCTCGCTGAGTTGCTCACTAAAGATTTGAATCCATTGATAATGGCTGCACTCACCATAGCCATGTCTCCATTTACCAAACTATATTAACAACTGAATGAAAACATCAAAGACCAGTCAACCTTAGTAGCTCTGCTTAACACAAAAATGGTAAATATGGAGCAAGAATTGGCTATGAGTAAACAAGCCCTATTATCTGAAAATTTGAGATCTGAGGCAAATGCGAGAGTAATGCTAGAACATACCAAAAACAGCGAAACTGATAAACGTTTGTTTACTGAAGTTGCACGAGAAGCAATTGCTCTTTTGAAAATGCAAAAACAGCGTCTTGTAATAACAGAGAACCCAAATAAACTGTTTGTTGAGAGTAATTCTATGATCTGCGAGTTGGCAGTTGACAAAAATCACAGTAATCAAAAAGATCAAATTCCCCTACAAAATCAAAATGGGACTACGGATATGAGTAAAACTGATGAGAGGAGTGCTGTTATTGACTTAACAACTGAAAGGCACTGACAGAAAAGTAAACAGAAAATGAAACATCTACTTAGAGATGAAAGGGTAATTGAAAAAGACGACTGTCCCACTGGTGAAGTATCGGACAAGGCGGCCCAAGCCACAACTGTGAGAGAGCAAATGTTATCTGGAAGAAATGAGAAGCCGGATCAACAAACATTGAATCCTGTATTCACCAAAACCGTCCAAAATGTACATGCTCAGGAAGACATAACGGAAAGTCCACCCTCAGCCTCTGCGAATGCTGCAGGAATGATAGGTAACCTTGAGAGTCAGGGTCCGCCCAAGATTTGTTCTGGAAAACTAGACGTAACAATGGATCAAGACCGCATACATGAAGATAGTTTGCCTGCCCCTGAAGGACTGTTCGCTATCTTCAATCCTAAAAAAGCAGAGATGGATAAAGTAACCCTGAGCAAGCCAATTATGGAAAAGAAATAAAAAAATATGAAAAAAAAATGGCACAAAGATCGAATATCCAATCCTTCCTGAGGAAAATCAAAGGCTTTAATATTACAACAACTTCCAATAACATATATATGAAAAAACCTAACACTGTATCCAATAGCCTTACGTCCAAAAAACCTGGTGAGACAACTGACTCTAATTCAGTAGGGAAAATTAATCTACTGGAGGAAGACAGTATACCATCCGATCTTCTAGATTTGTCCACGTATGAAATAAGTGAATAGGAACCAAGTGATGGGAGTCAGACATGCAATGCTGAAACAAACAAAGAGAACCAGCCGTCAAATGCCCCCATAAACCTGGATTCTAGTCCCTCTGTGAAAAATGATCTAGAACTTAGAGGTCAGAGATGTGTTATTGTTGAATCGAGAAACTGTGATGTTATATCAATGGAGCCTGCAGCAGAGATCTACTCCAAGTTCATTATCTTAGACGCAAGAAGAGAGTTAATTGAAGCTGCTAATGTCTCAGAAGCACAAAAGATGGAACGGGGGAACCGTAACACTGATCTAAGCATATATGAGCAAGAGTTTATTACCCTTGATGCAAAGAGAGCTTCAATCGAAGCTGCCAATGCATCTGAAGTGTAAAAGCGAGGGCTGGTGGAAAGACTCACTGACCCAAACAAACATGAACAAGAACGTCAACAAACAAACAAACGTCCTTCGTTAGCTCAAAAGATAACTTTCGATCTTTACAAACCAAAGCGAGAAGAAACTCTGACGTCTCCTAAAGTCAACGTACTATCTAGCAAAGGTGCAAGTCGACAAGCCCCAAATAAAAAAACATTGGGGAAATATCTCTTACGGTTGGAGCGAATTGAAAAAGAAAAAGATGGTTTGATCTTAAACAGGAAAAATGCAATGACGCTCTTCCATCACATAGCACAACTGAGAACGGTGGCTTCTGAAGATATTCAAACTGTCAAATTTGAGGATGAAACAACAAATGATTGTGTAATTCTTCGCATAGCGCCAAAAATTATTCGAGACTCCTTACTAAACACCTGTACTCTCCTAAACTCATTAGGGTTTGACATTACTGAATTTAGAGAAAGGAAATGGCAGACCTTGACTAAGAAAAGTGTTCTACTGCCAGCGCATAAACGGGTACAAAGTAAGGGTGCCGTGAACACAGCAAAAGAAAACAAATCGACGATGAAGCCACAATTATCAAATGGTAGCAACAACAACAAAAGATGGCACTCTGAAAAGGATTTGATCAGAATCATGATTGCCAAGGTGAATGCTCAAACCCAGAATACACACGTTGAAGTAGGAGAATGGGACAAAAGACTCCCTCCAATCCCCTCGCGCCCCTGGCCTAGAGGATCGCGACCCAGACACCCGCCACAAGATGAATTCGCCTATCTACCAGACGACCAAATACCCTGGTACAGGAACATACAGATGTGCCCACCAGCCTGCCCACCAGCCTGCCCTGCTCAAGCCGACACCTGCGGCATGGATGAACTCGACTGAACCATTCAACAGTAAATAAACACATAGCTAGAGATGCCATGACGACCTAGCCAACGGTCAGAACACTCGTGCAACCATGCACACTGGACACCCCCACACCAATCCACACGAAGAACATATTCAGTGCTATGACATAGGTGACGGACACACCCACTGACGCACATCTTTATTATTTTTCACATAGGTTTTTCAAAATGCAGAAACGCAAGACGCACAAAGCACTCATCTAAAATGCTTGCTGACGCTTCTCCTAACCCATGCATTGTGATGAAAAATACAACGAAGACATGATACTGGATATGAAGCAATATGATACCATAACTTAAAGTGCAGTGCATTGAACATCCCCATCTATGCACCAGGCCCAAGTAGGCCGCAAGCAAGAGCCTCCACGAACATTGAACGAACAAGAGTACAATTGCTGACCCTGCAGAATGAGCCCAGCGAGAACTGACAGCCAAGGGGGCAATGTTGCAACTTGCATGCCACAAGCCGAAGCCAAGGTCACACTTGCAAACTAAGCCAGACACACAGTGGAAATACAACATTAAATGTGCAGAATTCTGCCTCAACCACGGTCTCTCACGTGACCAAGCCGAACCTGACAGGGTGCCAGACCCAGGAGGGAGAAGTCGCCTAGGTCCCACGTTTGAGACACAGGCTGCAACAATGAAATGACCCAATGGACACCCACAGCGGTGGGAATAGTCTGCTCTCAGGCATATGAGCAAATCCACACATTGTCTGCATAAACACATAGTTACATATTGTTGCAAATGACAGGTACACCGCGAGCTGGGAACAACGATGGTCCCAGGCTGGGGGGCTCGCGAGTGGACCAATCAGAACATGGGGCACTCATCACTGACGCCATTAACATTAGCCAATCATTAGGGGTCTTTGTGTAACAATTTTCATGTATCTAATAGAAGGGACAACCCAAGTATACCACCTGACTGACCCTTAACCACTAACAGCGTTCTCTAACCGTATGCTATACTAACCCTACCACTCGAGGAACCAATCCAGAGTGGCGATAGGTTTTTTGCTAACTTTCCAAGGTGACGCAAGTAGCGCGTCATACTGAGGCAAAAAGGGGCCTGCGAGCCCCACGAATTTCGAGAGTCAGGACGGACGCATACGATCCTAGACCCATCCCTGCCGTTGTTCAATAAACAGCAGAACCACCTTGCTTCTTGTGTGTGCCTCATACTCATTTTTGGGATACGCGGGAGGAGTTGGGGCCTCCCAGCCCGGAGGTCCGTGGACGGCCCACCCGACCCCGGGAGAATTCCCCCCGACACGTTGGGGGCACTGCTGAGATCTGTTTAAGATCTGCTTTTTATTTTATTTTTGCGAGTTCTCTCGTTGCGAGGAGGCCCGGCGGCGCGGCCCCCTCTGCCGCTGCCCTCTTTTTGAGGACTACAGGACCATCGCGGAACTGCGAGAAGACCGGACAGCGCAATCCGGATATTGGCCTTCGGGAGCCGGTTGAGAAGTATCCCGCCCGCGGTTGGCGAGTGTCCAGACGTGGTCCAGATGAGGGGAGGTGGCGAGCCGCTTGGAGGGGTGCACGCAGTCGAGCGGCCCCGCATCAAGAGAACTTGGTGAGTATGCCACGCCCAACAAGCAATGTGAGATTGTGAGGGAGGGGGGAGGAATAGAATACGGGAGGTGGGAGGTGTTACAAAGGTGCGCGGCGAAGGTTTGATAAATTAGTGTTGACGGTGAAGTGAATGGTAGCTGGACAAGTGCGAGAGCAGTCCGCTACGTTACGAGGAAGGAGGGGGCGGAGCACGAAAACATCACGTGTGGCCGCTCGTAGACACTGATTGGCCTAGGTCGTGACCACCTGTAAGAGTGGGTGTGTGTGTGCGGTTTCCTACGAATTTGTGATTATTGATCAATGAGTAGATGAGGATCCCTATTGATCGAGCAGAAAACTCGATAGATAGATGACGTTTCCCTGTAGGCGGTAGCTAGCTGGTTACCTAATACGGAAGATAATTGGCTGGTTAAGCCCCCCTGTCGAGGGGCGTATCACACGCGAGGCGACGCAGCGTGCGCAGTCTGATTATATTGTTGATTACCTTGTTCCAGGCGTGACAAGAGGACAGCTGTGGGGTTAACGGGGATAGATTGCAAACTTATTTCAAACTTTTAAAACATGTAAAGAACTTACCGGTAGTTTTGGAAGAGGTCGGTGACGTCACCAGTAGAGCTTTCATAGGATATCTCGAGCACAAGACATTTTTTGGAGAGTGGTGGGGAAGAGAATAATGGTAAGGGAGTGGAAACGGAGATAAATGGTAACGATTAGATCGGGGCAAGGTGAAGAGAGGGACATGGCCGCGCAAGGAGAACGGCGGCCACGACAAGTGAAGAAAGAGGAGGAGGGGTGAAAGAAAGTGGGACGGCTGTATAAGAACGTCACACAGGGCACGCAGCCGCAGGGGGCTACGTGCGCCTCGGCCGTAGGGGGCCGTAACGGTGTTAGGGGAAAGAAGAAAAAAAGAGAAAAGAATATATAAATGCAAATGCTATATTATACTATTTTCTTTTAGCGGACAATCGCAAGTCCCCAAAATTACGGGGCCAGGTAAAACATCTGAAATTGTATAGCGTTCATTATTAGCAAGATAACCGCTACCATTTAGAGGGAGGATAAGAAATCAGTGCTACTATGTCATACGGGACAGGATCGGGAGGGTGGAGGAACACCCTCACTACCCCGCTACAGCATATATGTAAAACACTGTCACCCCATAGGGAGAAACTGATCAAATACAGCATAGAATGGACACAGGGGACGGACAACAAAATGACGACACCATGGCCGCCTAATGGCAGTTTCGACCCATATATCCAACACTCACTATTAACCCATCTGCATAACACATACAAGGGGAAGAAGTTGACACACCACGTGGAGGTGTTTAACTTATGGAGAATGTTCCAGGGGTCCCGACCAGGACCAAACGGAATGTTCACTGTGGGGGAAACAAAGGAGGAGAAGAAGGTTAAGGAGGAAGAACAGAATGGGGAAAAAGAGAGTGAAGGCACACAGTGCACGGGGAAAGGACAAGAGGGAGGAGAAAAGAGTAGCAACCTAAACGAAAAAGAAATAAAAAAGGAACAGGGCGACGACATGCCCCTAGTGAAGGTAGTGAAAAAAGAGGAAGGGGGTTATATCCTTTAACGGAACTACGAGAAATAGTGAGAGAACAATTAAGGGCAGCTGAGGGGTACTCGAACCCAGCATACAGCCCACCACCATATACAGCTACAGGTGGCTACACGGGAGGGGAGCAGACAAGTACGGCAGGGTCAACTTATACGAAGATGCCCGCAGAGGAGGGGAAGACTAGCGAAGAACAAATTGCAGCAATAGGACATGATGAGTGGGTAGCTGCGCAGGTATTATTAAAATTACGAGGTCATTAACAGGAGAAGAGAAGGAGGTAGTAAGGAAAATGGACGAGGATAATGAGAGAAAGAGCGAGATGAAAGGGGAAGGGGGAAAAGAAAGGAAGAAGAGCTGTTACGAGAAAAAGAAGAGATTTTGGAGGAACGATTAGCAGAATTAAGGAATGATCAAAATGCCCTGATCAAGCAGCTTGAGAGGGAGGAAAAAGAGAGAGCACGGGAAAGGAAAGAAAGTAAGAATGAGTTGGAAAAAATGAGGGAACGAACTGAAGAACGAAAGAGAGAAGCTGAAAGGGTAAAGGCAGTAGCAGAAAGGGTATCTCGAGCAGCACAGCGCGACAAGAAAAGAGAGGAAGAAGAGAAAGAAAAAGAAATGGAAATATGGAAGAGGAAGATACTATCAGAAACGACCAAGAAATACGAAGAAGGGAGGATGATAGAGAGCATATTAGAGCGGGAAAGAGAGAGATGGGAAAGGAAGAGAGAAGAGGAAAGGATATTGGAAAAGATGAGTAGTGATGTAATGGAGGAATTAATAAAGAAAAGAGAGGAAATCGGTAGAGAGATAGTGGAGAAAAAAGAAGGGGAAAGAGAAGATAGGAGAGGGGAGAGTGAAGTAAGGAGATATGTACGCAGAGACACAGAAGTAGCAACAACATCAGCACAAAGGGGAGCAATTGGTAAGGAAGAACCGGGAGGAACGGATTTAATAGATTTAAAAACAGTAACGATTAGGGGGAAAAAGACAGATTGGGGGTTGTCGCTCCTGGATGACTTTTGTAGCGAGGAAGAAGAAGGAATGGAAAAGGAAGGAAGAAATAGGGAAAGGGAAAGCTTAGATAAATTGTACATCACCCGGACTAACAAGGAATCACCATGGGCCTGCAGAAGAAAGGAAGAATTGGGGGGAAGTGAGGGGGAAGAGCAAGGAATGGCGGGAAGGCACACATGTGCAGGTACACCCTCATCATCCCGTCCAACATGCTCCACCACCCCACACTCATCCCGTGCAACATGCCCACCTACACCCGCACCCGCCCCTCACAAACACACACCCTACGCAGGCAGGCTTAGAGATCTCCCTGGACGCAGGCAGGAAGAACGAATACACACGCCCACATTAAATAAAGGAAATGATAAAAGAAGGGGAAGAGATGGAGGAGAAACAGTTACGAGCAGGGGACACAACAGACGATGTAGATGACACGGAAGAAGAGGAGGGGTATACGGACTCGACTCTGGGGAACCCAGGGGGTCAGACAGGACACAACCTAATGCCACTTTTGGAGAGGGGAGGGGTTAGACCACAATACGTCCCTTGGAAGCATGCAGACAAGGAAAATATAAAGTGCAGGCTCCCATCGTTAAGTGGAGGTGCGGGGAAATGGATATATGAAATGGAAAAACACACCGCAGGACAGAAACTGGCAGTAGGAGATGTAAAGGGCCTCCTAATATCAATATTGGGGGATGCAGCAGATGACATCTGGAAGAGAGCAGGCTTCCCCGGGGTCACAATAACAAACACATCACACGACGGGGCGCCATTCGCAAACTGCAGACATGCATTATGGCAAGCATTGAGGGTACAATACCAGACACATCAGACATAGGAGCGATTACATCTCGCAAGATGCGTGAGAACGAAGATCCTGTTG
Organism: Ambystoma mexicanum; assembly: GCF_040938575.1. NCBI lineage: Eukaryota > Metazoa > Chordata > Amphibia > Caudata > Ambystomatidae > Ambystoma > Ambystoma mexicanum. Next base: position 877,827,865 of record NC_090936.1, read on the forward strand.
ATTATATCCAGGAAATTCAAGAGAAGTGGCGTATGGAAACTAGAGAGCAATGGGACAAAACACCAGCAATATTCTATCATATACTAATACAAGGGCTCCCAGAAGCAGTGCAGAAACAATTGAAGAAAGTAGTGGGGATGGAAGCAAAAGCATGGCCAGAAATACAACTGACGATAGTACATCATTTTAGGACATGGCAAGAAAAGATGAAACAAAAGGAAGAGGATAGAAAAGCGGAAGAGGCTAAATTGGTGCAGAAAAAACTTACTAAATACACGATGGAAGGTGCACTAATAACTACAACTACAACAATGACACCAAACCCCATGCAAGTAGTGGCTGTACAAGATCCCTCCCAAATACAATCACCACAGATTGTAGCACAACAGCTGCCACCACCCCCACCATACACGACTAACATGGGAGGAGGATACTCAACACCAGGAGCTGGATATTATAATTACAACAGGGGAAGGGGAGGAATGATGAGGGGGAGGGGATACGGCTATAACACACAACAGCAAGGGCGAGGATTCAGAAGTTTCTACCCCACTGGGCAACAAGTATACCAGGACAATTCAGGGATTTTTCCATGGCAGACCAGGGAACCACCGGTATGTTGGATTTGTGGATTATTAGGACACATGTCACGCACATGTAGAATGAGACCCGGCACACCAGCATGGGGAGAACAGGGACAACAAGGGCCTACAAGGGAACAGCAGGGCGACCAACAACAGCAGGCACTGCAACCGGGAAATGTGCAGCAACAACTAGTAACACAACAACAGCCACAGACATATTCACTACCGCAACAACAGGTAGCGATAACACATCAACCTCAAGTGCAGCAAGTACAGCAACCCGCTCAAATTCAAGACCATAAAGTAACCTCTACCAATACACAGCTACAGCAAACACAACTGGGAAGGGTGACGGTACTGGGACACAACCCTTACACAGGAAGTGGTCAATCATTATACCCACAATAGGACAGCCCACAGACGGCCTTGGTGTGTCCCATCCTGTCGGTAACACCTAATAGTGCGGAGGAACCACGCATAGAGGTAACGATAGGTGACAAAAAATAATCATTCCTTGTTGACACCGGGGCAACCCGGTCTTGCATAAGGGAAGGTAAATTTAAGATGTCAGGTGAGGCCATGAACACCCAAGGATTCTCTGGGGTTAGGGGGTTGGTTCCCTTTACTGATAACATCCCCTTATCGATAGGGGATTATGACATGTCCGTCCCGCTTTTATATTCAAGGGACTCACCAGTAAACATACTTGGGAGAGACATAATGAGCAGGTTGAATATGACAATATCCTTCACGGAGGACGGCATAATTTGTTCCACTCCTGGAATAAACATGCTCACTGCACGGCAAATTATGCAAGCATACGGTGGACAGACAGTGATTAGGGCTGAGCCAGTAGATGGCGAACTGTTCCAGTATGGAACAGACATGGCATTCGCATGGATGCCAGGAATAGAAGGAAAGATCTGGAGGAGGCCAACAGCCTATCTGTTTAGACCAGAAACACCAGCCAATGAACCAGAAGGAAAGGTGATTTCAGTGAGCATGGAGAGCATTATAGCGACTGCTGATTACATCGCAGTACATGCCCAAGACCGGGAAGGAAGAGCATGGAGGGCAGTGATAGCACTAGCTGAGGGATGCAGGCTCACCCAGGTGTCAGACGAGGAGCTCTTTTCAGAAGAAAAGGAAGAGGGTGAAATGGTATTTATGATGAGTGTAGATATATGGCTAAGAGTGACATACAAACAAGTGGCACAGAAAATTGCGATGGCACTTGAAGCACCCACATCCACCCCAGTTCCTTTTTTTGAGGAGGATATGGCAAAAGTCCCAACATCATTATGGACTACTAGTCCCTATGACGTGGGGTGCATAAAAAGTATCGGGGGAGTAAGAATAAAATTGAAAAAAGGTGCAATACTCCCTAGAGTGAAGCAATACCCACTATCAAAAGAGGCAGATGAGGGCATATATGAAACAATAACAGCCCTTATAAATAATGGCATATTGGTACCATCAGAATCACCATGTAACACAGCCGTATATCCAGTGCGCAAAGCTAAAGGAGGGTCTTGGCGTTTCATCCAGGACCTCAGGCCCTTGAACAACATAGTGGAAGCAGAATACCGCATAGCAGCAAACCCGGCCACAATATTGTGTGGAATTCCAGCAGAGGCATCACGATTTACAGTGATTGACCTAAAAAATGCCTTCTTCTCAATACCCCCGCATCCAGATTCACAAGATCTGACAAGCTTCACGTACAGAAACACAAAATGGAAACACACCAGATTGCCACAAGGGTACTGCGAGTCACCCTCAATTTTCAACAGAGTAATACAGATGGACTTGGGAAACATTGAATTGGAAAGTACAGTGTTGCAATATGTTGACGACATAATAATTTGCAGCACAAGCGAAAAAAGATGCAGGGAGGACTCATTGAAGATGCTGACAATATTGGCTGAAAAGGGTTACAAGGTAGACAAAGAAAAGTTACAGTACTGTCAGGAACAGGTATTATACATTGGTCAGCTGATATCCCAACACGGAAGAAAGATTGCACCACAAAGAGCACAGGCTATATCAAACACGCCATTGCCACAAACAGTGAGGGAGCTGCAGCAGTTCCTGGGATTGTGCAACTACTGTAGAGCATGGGTATTTGATTACAGCTCATACATAGGACCCCTACTTGAAGCATTGAGAGAAGCTAACAAAGGGGAGAAAAAATTGGGGTGGACAATGGAAATGAAAGAGGCCTTTGACGAATTGAAACATGCAATATCAACTGCTCCGGTACTGGCCACCCCAGATTATGAACGACAATTCTTTATATTTTCGCATTGCGACTCAGCAGTAATGAAAGCAGTGTTGGCTCAAAAAACAAGTATGGGATACAAGCCAGTAGCATTTTACAGCGGTCACTTGGATCCTGTTATGTTAGGTCATTTCCCTTGCGAACAAGGCCTCGCCGCAGCTGCCTTCGCGGTAGAGAAATCATCATCTATTACAATGGGGTACCCAACCAAACTATTTGTGGAGCATGCACTATTTGCAATATTGAACAAGCCTAAGTCCACACTAACCACGCAGAGGGCGTCAGGTTATGAGATCATCTTATCTAGACCAGAACTATCCATTGTTAGATGCAGCACAGTTAATCCTGCAAGGTTTATAGTGGAAGTTATTGAGGAAGGCGACTATGCTCATGATTGTACGCAGACTACTGAAATGTACTCATGTACTAGAATAGTTGAAGAGGATGCGCTAAATGGAGGAGAGCTCTTGTTCATTGATGGGTCATCAACAATAGACCAGAGTGATGGGATAAGGAGAACTGGGGCAGCAGTTGTAAAAATGACAGAGGAATTGGTGTGTGTGGCGGTGAAATGTGTACAGTTACCACAGCATTATTCTGCTCAATCAGCAGAATTAGTTGCACTGATCTTGGCGTTGAAAGAAAGCTTTGACAAAAGAGTAACTATATATTCTGATAGCGCATATGTCACGTCTACTGTCCACTCGGGATTGACAAAATGGCGGAGAAGAGGGTTTAGGAGAGCTGACGGCACCCCAGTGCAACATTCTCTCTTATTAGCTGAGTTAATTGAAGTAATAAATGATCCCCAAGAACTAGCTTTGGTCAAATGTCTCGCACACACTAATGGAGAAGATCATATCTCAAAAGGGAATGCAGCAGCAGACGCACATGCGAAGTATGCTGCTTATTTTGGTGAGATATGGAACCCCCCAGAGTCAGAGAGAGGGAGAGGGAGGGGGATAGCTAAAGAGATGTTGATGAAAGAAGGGTACACTCATCTCCCAGCCACACAGATAATGGAGTTACAAGCGGCTGCACCAATGGCAGAAAAAGAAATATGGGTAAAAAGAGGATGTACACTGTCGCCAACTGACACACTATGGCGTCAGGGTAACACTGGAAAGATGGTAATGCCATTGGCACTATTGAACACCGCCCTGAGCCAACTCCATCACCCAGCTCATACAGGCAAGGAAGTTATTGCAGCACGAATTAGGGAAGACTGGTTCCTTGATAAGATAAATTCCCATGTGACAAATTTTATCAGCAATTGTCTCACATGTCAACAGTTTACGGCCGGTCACACGCTGCAAGTGATAAAAGGTACTATACCCCAGCCAGAGGGACCCTTCCTGCACATCCATATTGATTACGTTGATATGATCAACGTATGTCAAGGAAATAGGTATATGATTGTAGTGGTATGCCCATTCTCCAGGTGGATTGAGGCAGGACCCTGCTCACATCCAGATGCATTCAGAGCAGCTAAATTTCTAGTGAGGGAGGTTTTCCCCAGGTGGGGAGTGTGCGAGGTACTGCAGTGGGATAGCGGCCCGCATTTCGCTAATGAAATGTTCCAGCACATCACATCCTTACTGAACATCAAGCATAAATTTGCGTGTGCATATCACCCGCAGGCCAACGGTATATGCAAACGCCTGAATGGCCTATTGATGGAGGCAATTGCAAAGATACAGCAAACAACAAAGAAGAGTTGGTTGTATTGCCTTCCACTAGCTCTATTTGAGCTAAGGAATAGACCAGGCTCCGACCACCACCTCACTCCTCACGAGGTGGTGACCGGACGTCAAATGCGCCTTCCTCTAACGCCAACATCAAGAGCATTCACAGACTATGAAAACACTGCAACTGTTCTTGGTGATGAAATGTACCAATATGTGTCTTCTTTGATTACGAGTGTAGTGTTTGTGTCTCAACAGCTCGAGCGCACGCGGGGCGGGTCTAAGAGTTATCAGCAAGAAGACGCGGAGAAAGAATTGGAAAAGGAAAAACTGTGCAAAATTGCTAAAGGTGACCACGTGCTACTCCGCAATTTCAATAGAAAGTGGAACAGCCCACGCTTCACCGGTCCCACTTGGTAGAGGAGGTATCTACGAGAGCAGTAAAGTTGCAGGATAAGCGTGCTTGGAATCACCTACACGACGTGAAGATCTGCAAACTCCAGACCCGCCCTAGCATCACCGACAGGGCCATTGGAAGAACAGCGACAGCGTCACCCACGGAGAAAGAGACGTCTACCACAGCTGAAAACCTCAGTGTCTCCATACCCTGCCACCCCCCAGAATCCCCAGAGACAAATACTGAAATAGAAACTGGTAATTTGCATACCGCCCACCCCATGGTCACACAATCAAAGAGTAAAGAGACTTCTGCCAGTTGAGCCCAAACCATTTGCCCATAAACCCCCGGCCCACTACAGCATAGACAAGCCACCACCCAATTGAAGGACATTGTTTTGCACATATACACATGTAAACACTTGTATGTTTTCTTTTTCTTTCTCGCACATGCAGGTACTGTGTATTATTTTATTGCTAAGAAAATAGATAACTAACAGCGTACATTGCCCAGGAGTAGATGCTACCCTCAGACGATAATTACCCTGAAGCCCTATCACACCAATTTGTATATCACAGAAAAAGGCCAAAGTACCTAAAAAGAAGGAGGATACGTGTTTACCACACCACATTTATCTTGGCCATAGAACAATCAATGCCCCATCTTCACCAACACTTACCTGCCCTAAGAGACAGATCGCTTAGATTGGCGTGGGAACAGCTCTTCGCCTGGGCACTGAACGACTACCTAATAGGGAGGGCTTGATAACGACAACTAACAATAATAACAAGCGTATTGAGAATTTTCAGGCGAGCAACTTTAACGTCGCAAGAATAAACTGCCGGACTGCAGCAAGGTAAGAGCAAATGCTGGTGAGACTAGCTTTTGTAATAAAAATGATAGGGGTTTTGATTATCACTGGTTTTTTGGCTGCCTCTGTATGGCAGAAAAGTTATGCTATCAATATTTTGGCTGCACCCAAACCTAATGTACCCCCACCCACGGCTGCAACAGGTGTTACGTCAGGTGGTACTAGCAAACCTCCACATAAGGGAAATAGAGTTAAACGTAGCACATACTCAGATAATAAAGGCATTGATAATTACATAACAGATTCAGCACACGTCTCGAACAACATGTGGTACCAGCACATGACCCAAATAGGTAAGCAGACAACAGAAGACAGCTGCTATGTCTGCTCATTGATCCCATACGCCATGAGCGCTTCTCGAACATTCGTTGCCACAGAAATAGATGAAAAGACAGCACGATGTATAATATACCTGCCACTATTCCAAACGGGAGGGCGATTTCAAGGGACGGTGGTGAGACTGGTGTGGAAAACGCGAGACACATATCCATACGAAAACATCTTCCTCAAGTCTTATTTGAGTTACCACAAGAGCAGTTTGCATGCTGAAGCATTCAGATACATGACAAGTGGTCCTGAAAAGGGAGAAACGAAGAAAGTAACACTACAATACCTACCATGTGACTGGTACGCCACTGAAGTTCCTGGTACACAAGGATGTTGGGAAAGACCACTGGTAACAATAACAGGGAAGGTGTACATGAACAACAAATGGGACATAGGAGTGGTTGGCAGCAACAAGGTAACAAGAGAAAATATTACCACTGTTGATGAACACAATAACAGATGTTGGACGATTTGGGGCTAGTACGTACCCATGCTGACGTGGATGGAGAAGGATGAAGACCCAATGAGCATACTGCCGAGGTCTGCACCTAAGCTATGCTACCAACATAGAGGAGAAGTGGACGTGGGATACAACACCAACTGTGCCAGCGTGTTAGAGCTACCTGAGGGGGGAGCAGGAACAGCAGTATTAATGGACCACTACTGGGCCTGCGGAAACAAGGCATATCACACACTGCCCCCTCTGTGGAACGGTATATGCACAATGGTACACATTAATGTACCATCACTAGTGGTGCCCCAGAAACATGTGAACATGGCGAACTTCCCTAAAATGGATGAAGGGAACAAGAGGAAGAAGAGATCTGTACAATCTCAGAGGGGGTCAGACAACGAAAACAACAACAACAATAATGTCCTGAATAGAAAAAAGAGACAAGGAGAACCTCTGACAGGAAATTACCTATGGGGAAGGTCGGAAACAGCACTCACTTCAATCCCACCAGAACACAGACTATTCAGCAGAGCAGCAATGTTTTTCTCGTCAATAATACATCCGGGACTACAAGCTTACGCAAACGCAAAATGGCTCCAGATAACCCGATGGGAGCTGATTATGACAATTAATTCTACAGTAAATGGATTCAACGCAATAAAAGAGGAACTGCAAGTAGTGAGGATGGTAGCACTACAGAACAGATACGTATTAGATCTCCTTGCAGCAATGGAAGGAGGAGTTTGCGCAAAGATAGGACAATCATGCTGCACATTTATTCCTGCTAACGATGCTGACAATTGTACACTCACTGAAGCAGTATCACAACTGGCCCAGATGCACTCCAAAATGATGGAAGAAAGTAAACTAGTGAAGAAGGATGACAGCTGGTTTTCAATGTTATGGTCATGGATGCCATCATGGCTGTCGGACAGACTGAAGATTATAGTTGGATGTATAATACTGGCTGGAGCTGCACTGATCATAATAAGGTTCTGGAAAGCCCGGAGAGCACGCACTACAGACAAAATGATCGAAATGGTTGGTATGCACCCCTTGATGCCAACTGATGATGGGCAGCACACAGACACAATAATAAAAGAAAGAGAAAAACTGCGCAAAAAGATCATCACCAACCACCTGGACCCGCCATCCGTGAAGCTCGAAAACCCAAGAAACCCGAGGAGATACATCGGGAAATGGGTATACTGCACACCTGGAGGAAGCTGTGTGTATATGTATTGGTCATTTGAAGACCATGTCAACCACTATGGACACCTGGGAGGAGTAACTAAAATATGGAGAGTAAGAGGAGATAAGGAAAAAGATATGTTTGTGGTCGACAAGTCGACCAGAGGGGGGACTGAAGTGGGAGAATGGGACAAAAGACTCCCCCCAATCCCCTCGCGCCCCTGGCCTAGAGGATCGCGACCCAGACACCCGCCACGAGATGAATTTGCCTTTCTACCAGGCGACCAAATACCCTGGTACAGGAACATACGGATGTGCCCACCAGCCTGCCCACCAGCCTGCCCTGCTCAAGCCGACACCTGCGGCATGGATGAACTCGACTGAACCATTCAACAGTAAATAAACACATCGCTAGAGATGCCATGACGACCTAGCCAACGGTCAGAACACTCGTGCAACCATGCACACTGGACACCCCCACACCAATCCACACGAAGAACATATTCAGTGCTATGACGTAGGTGACGGACACACCCACTGACGTGCATCTTTATTATTTTTCACATAGGTTTTTCAAAATGTAGAAACGCAAGACGCACAAAGCACTCATCTAAAATGCTTGCTGACGCTTCTCCTAACCCATGCATTGTGATGAAAAATACAACGAAGACATGATACTGGATATGAAGCAATATGATACCATAACTTAAAGTGCTGTGCATTGAACATCCCCACCTATGCACCAGGCCCAAGTAGGCCGCAAGCAAGAGCCTCCACGAACATTGAACGAACAAGAGTACAATTGCTGACCCTGCAGAATGAGCCCAGCGAGAACTGACAGCCAAGGGGGCAATGTTGCCACTCGCATGCCACAAGCCGAAGCCAAGGTCACACCTGCAAACTAAGCCAGACACACAGTGGAAAATACAACATTAAATGTGCAGAATTCTGCCTCAACCACGGTCTCTCCTCACGTGACCAAGCCGAACCTGACAGGGTGCCAGACCCAGGAGGGAGAAGTCGCCTAGGTCCCACGTTTGAGACACAGGCTGCAACAATGAAATGACCCAATGGACACCTACAGCGGTGGGAATAGTCTGCTCTCAGGCATATGAGCAAATCCACGCATTGTCTGCATAAACACATAGTTACATATTGTTGCAAATGACAGGTACACCGCGAGCTGGGAACAACGATGGTCCCAGGCTGGGGGGCTCACGAGTGGACCAATCAGAACATGGGGCACTCATCACTGACGCCATTAACATTAGCCAATCATTAGGGGTCTTTGTGTAACAATTTTCATGTATCTAATAGAAGGGACAACCCAAGTATACCACCTGACTGACCCTTAACCACTAACAGCGTTCTCTATACGTATGCTATACTAACCTTACCACTCGAGGAACCAATCCAGGGTGGCGATAGGTTTTTTGCTAACTTTCCCAGGTGACGCAAGTAGCGCGTCATACTGAGGCAAAAAGGGGCCTGCGAGCCCCACAAATTTCTAGAGTCAGGACGGACGCGTACGATCCTAGACCCATCCCTGCCTTTGTTCAATAAACAGCAGAACCACCTTGCTTCTTGTGTGTGCCTCATACTCATTTTTGGGATACGCGGGAGGAGTTGGGGCCTCCCAGCCCGAATGTCCGCGGATGGCCCAGCCGACCCCGGGAGAATTCCCCCCGACAACGTTGACTCTAACGACGAGCAAAACTGGACCTGGGTGACAAAAACTATTAACGGCATGAGTGAAAGTTAACGTATGGAACCCTTTCAGTTGGAACATCTTTGCATTGCCTCATGTAACACGAGAGGACATATGCATCTTTTTGGAGATAGATCTACTGAACTGGAGGACATAGATATTCTATGCCTCCAAGAGACGTGGCTCTTGAAGAGCCCTATTGCGGATGGATTTGAGATCGCTTTTAACCCGGCATTAAATGGGCTGAAAGGCTGGCCTATGACTGGCCTCTTAACACTTGTCAATGTCAGAAGTGGTGCACGAATTCTATCTGACGAAAATGTATCGCCTTACTTACAAGTAGTTAAGATTCGATTATCGACACAATTGAGAAATACAGGGACGATGTTGGTGCTGATAAACATATATTCGCAACATGATGCCACGCGACAAGAACATTTCATTGAACAGATCTCTGAAATAATAAGGAACATCTACGACAACGAGAAGAAAGGGAACATACTGATTTGAGGAGATCTTAACACAAACTGTCTACAAAAAAATATCACAAAAGATCATGACAAACAAATGGGAAATGGTGTCTCAGCAGCAGACGCCTGGCTTAATGAAATGTAAGCATGGAACATTAAGATGCTGAATGGAGATACCCCAGGAGATATCCCGGCACATTTCACCTGGCAAAGAAAACAAATAAGGTCAACCATTGATTATATTTTTGCAACGGAAAAAGTGAGAATCAAGGTTGAATCGTTAAAAGTCACTGAAATGAAGCAAAGTGATCACTGTATGCTGAAAATCCAGCTGAAGTTGCATCAGATAAAAGGAAGACTTACCTCTTATCACAAGCGCCTAGTTGTTGCCGCATGTCGTAATAGAATACGACTCAATGTCTCTAATATAAGAACTCTTCTAAAAGCACTTGAGGGAAAGCAAGATGCTGAGAGAACTGAATATACAACCCTCTTAGAAGCCTATCGTGAGACAAATGTGGCAAGGTCTGGGACCGTCTTCAACAAAACACACACATGGAACAGTGAGATAGCGATTAAGAAAAAAGAGCTAAATAAAACAATAAGATCATGCAAAACCACTGTGCAAGTTGGACGTGGAACAACTATAAAACAAGCAAAGCAAAGCTATAAAAACTGGCTGATCAGTCACAAACATGTAATGATGCAACGTGATGCGGAATTAATGATGGAAACCTTAGCTAAAAGAAACATAAGTGCTTTTGGGACTATCCGAATGACGTATCTGTGCCACAAGGTGCACTCACAAAAAACATGGTGTCTGAGAAAATGTGGGTTGACCACTATTCACAAACTTTTTTTAACAAAGAAGTAAATTATACTAAACTACCAGACACAGAAATCGAATGCTCAATCACAATTGAAAAGGAGGACATCTTAAGAAACATCTTAAGACTTAGTATGTCAAGAGCCCCAGGACCAGATGGCCTGACGAACCATCTGTTATAACAACAACCTGAACTTTGGGCTGATTTCTGCTATGTCCTGTTCACATCAATCCTGCGTAAGCGAAAAATTCCATCCTCCTGGCGGAGTGCAATTGTTGTCCCAATTTTTAAAAAAGGCAAACGAACAGAGCCAAAGAACTATCGACCAATTGCGCTCCTTGATGTGATGGGAAAAATGTTTGCTACCCAACTTCAATGTCAGCTTCTACAATGGCTTCAAGACACAGAGAGATATGATCCACGTCAAGCTGGATTTGTCAAAGGTGTCGGATGTGGCATTAATTTGACAATTATAAACTTCTTAAAGATGGAAGCAATTCGACAAAATAAAAACATCTACATAGCTTTTGTGGATCTATCCAGTGCATCCGACACCATTGACAGAGAACTGCTCTGGGGAAAATTGAGGAAATGGAAATGTCCAGAAAACGTATTACAACCGATTATAGCACTCCACACAAGTACTAAAATTAACATTAGACTGGACACCAGTGGAACCCTCAGTAAATCAATCCTGACTAACCAGGCTGTAAAACAGGGCTGCCCTCTTGCAGCTAACCTGTTTTGCCTATTGCTATCAGACTCTGGATAATCTTTTGAAGCTATTATTTCTCATCCACCTTAAATCAATGGCAAGGCGGTAAATTGGCTGTTATACGCTGACGATATTGCCTTGCTGTATCGTACGCTTATTGGTTTGAGACGGAAACTAGTAGCCCTTGAAAGCTATGTCTTAAAAAACAAACTAAGAATTAATCCTGCAAAGTCGGAAGTTCTAATCCTCCAAGATCTTACTCGTGTAAATAAACGAGCTAAAAATGGTGAACCGAAATGGAGTCTGAACAATGAAGGCCTGAACTGTGTAAAAAGGAATGTGGATCAACAGCAACATAAATGATGCACCATGGGCTGGAAATGCAAAGTTAAAGTGCAAACAACTAGCCTGTCAGGCTGCTATTATAAATACAAAATATGGAAAGTTCTCCTTGCAGCCGGTACTTGCTCACTATAACCAGAAGGCTGTGCCAACCCTAATATATAGTGCAGAAAGTGCTTTAGGAGTACCTGCAAATTTGTGGTCTCAACTAGAAAACCAGTATTGGAGGCGCGTTCTACAGTTACAAAAAAGAATACCAACTGCTTGCTTACGATATGAACTAAATCTGATATCAATGAACGCGAGAGTTCTTTGGAACATGCTGTCTGTGTACAGAAAGACCATCATCGATAAAAGTACACCCCAGTTTGAACTACTACATGACATAAAGAAAGGGAACTCAGAGACTTTACTGGTCAGGTGGGCGATTATCTGTGAAAATCAGCTTAATGAGCTATGTACAGATTGTGAGACATTGAAGACGAACCCGAACTACGTGAAAAAAAAACTATGGGAACGAGATTGGTGTCTAACGGTAGATGATAGAAACCGTTATAACCTTATGGAAGATGCAGCAAAAAAAGGGAAAAATCAGAAAATTCTCCCGCATTACTTGATGAAAGCACCAAATGCTAAATTCCGAAAGACCTTGTTGAAATTTAGACTTAATCTAATAGACACAAGAGTAAGTCGGGCATTGAGATTTAGAAAGACACCAGTGATGCTGACCTGTTGATTATGTGAGAAACATCCAGAGACGTTAAAACATCTTACGCTATATTGTGCAGGGTTGAAATCTATGAGAACTTTGCATTTGGCTCAAGTGGTAAAACTATACCCTACCTTATTTGGAGAAGAGTTGTGGCTGAAATTTGCCAACCCAAGAGAAAAGGACGTCTATGGTTTGATAAACTTCTTGCAAAAACTGGAAACAATGTTAACAACTGGAGACCAGTTGGATGGTCCCAATGATAGGAAGTTGGATGTACCTGGGAAGCAGAAAGTCTGAGTAAAAAAAAGGAAATTAACATAGGAAAACTCTAAGAGGGGGGAACACGTATGTGGAGGGAGCACATGGATTTGAAAGATGGAAACTTAGGGATTTGGGAGGGATGTGATCAACTGTGGTGGGCAGTGACTTGTTGGGATGTTTTGTTAACTTGCTTTCTTGTCGCATTCATCTGTTGGATCTCAACCCTTTTCAAAAAGTTTGTATAAACTAAATAAAATTTTAAAAAATTATAATAATCTGGACACTATTGCACACACTTTGAGAGAAAATTATCACTTTTAGATGTTAAAGCCTCTCTTAATACCGCGTATAACGTTTTACTATCTCCCATTACACATTTCTGGTAAAGTGATAGTGCTCTCCATTTAATAATACTATTTAGGGACACTAGACCTAACTCAAAGTGTATGATTTGTATTAGTGTAGTTCTGGGGAGGCCTAAAACCTTTTTCCAATATATACCTTCTAAGATATTGCATATTAAGGAAGAACTGCATAGAGCTAGTACAGCGTTATAGGCCAAACATGGTATAACCTTCATTTTGTAAAAATGGATTGTGCGTAAGATCAAAAATCTTCAATTTTTCCTTAATAAAGCTACTCCCTGAGTGGCCAATACTTCTACCTTCCTTCTGAGTTCCTGCACATTAACAGTCTCGAGAATCATCATTCATATTAAATCCCAAATAACAATAGGAACTCTTTGTCAGCAGAACAGGATCCAAACTCCAGGAAAACACATGCTTATTTTTTCCTCTTGCTGGTATTTAAACCATCACATGGTTTTGTTGAGGTGTTAACTTTTCAATTGTTTTGCCAGGTCCGCGCATTTAAGGGCAGCGCTTAAGGGCTCCTTCCTGTCTTTTCCCTGTCCTTTCCATGGACTTTACCTATGGACCTGCCTGCAGCCTACCCTCCTGGTCACCCAGCGTTCAGTACAACACCTTAATGCAGGGTCATGGCGCAAAGGTAAGGTGTGCACGCACCTCTGCTTGCTCCCCCTCGTTCCATGTCTACATTCCCTTCCTGATCCTACCACTTACCCAGCACCCTGGTGAACTTGACTTTGCAGCTTTCTCTTGCTGCACCAACGTGACACTTTCAATGCCCTCCACCTCCAGTTGATTCTTGCTTCAGCCTCTGCATTTAAGGGCAAACCCAAACCCTCTGTGCCACAACAATCATTCTCGATCTTGGCACTTGTATTCTTGGCACGCCACCTCTAATTCCACCTCAGTAGAATCTTGTAAATCAACACTGTTAATACCGCTTGTAGTTGTCTATGCACTATTTTCCATACCGCACACCTGCCCTCCATGGCTTTGGGGGATTTACCCGTACTTCATTCATGTTTCACTCTTCCTCTATTCAAACGCACTGTAAATGTTTGGTCCATTATCTATGCAAGTTTCCTGTGTTTGCATTCACTGCTTTAACTTACCTTGATTCCTACTTCTGTATAATTGTGCCATGTACACCTGTTCGGACCCATCTACTGCTCCCCCCCTCTCTCGCCTTTTGCCTCATTCCCTCTCCCCTCTGGTCATCTCCCTCCCTTTCTCATCTCCATCCTTTAATGTTAATTGTATGTCCACGTCGTACCCCTGCCTCCAGACCTTCGTGACCTTCCACCCCCTGCTCTGCGCTGACCCTACTCACGCTCTTGAGATGCCCACCCTGTTCTACGCGCTGGGTACCACAAACCCACCCTCTTCTACTTCCCACCCTTCTTCCTACTCTCACTTCCTGCATCTCCCCCTCCTCTGAGGACCTAGACTCTCCCTCGAGGTCTTCCCCTCCTAGCACTTACTCCTATCACCTGTTCCTTGACCGATGATAGTAGCTTGTCTGTCTCCCCTCCTCCCCCTCTGTTCTCCTCTCCCCCTCCCCTGCTTTATTTTTTCCCTGATGAATTTGCTCAGCAGTTGTTCTGTTCCTCCTCACCCCTCTATCCCTCGGCCCCCCCTTCCCAACCCTCCTCTTATATTCCACCTGCACTGCGTAAATTGTCGTCAGACATAGTAATGTTACTGCTTGCTTCGTTTTCCTTCCCCCTTACCTCCTACCTTACTTGTTATTTTGCACTTGCACTATCAGAAATGTCGTCAGGCCTATTACGATAGTTTTTTTTCACATTCTGTACTGTTTCAAGGACTTTTTACTGAATGTACTGTATTTTCCTTTGCTCCCTCCCTCCTTGAAGCGCTTTGAAACACTTCTGTGTATAGGCGCTATATAAATAAACAATCATATCATATCATATCATATCAGGCATAATATTGTAATGTGTTTAACGACCTCTGCAGTCCTATTGGTGTTTGATCTATTAGAACTAAGTCGTCCATGTATAGCAGCCATTGTATTGGCTGTCCTTGGATACGCAGTGGGTAAACCCTTGCCTCTGTTAGAGTATCTACCAAATCTGCGATTAATAAGTTAAACAAAGCAGGGGTTGATAATACACCCCTGCTTTAGATCGCTGTTGGTTGGAATATTATTGGCCAATTTCCCCTGCTGATTTATCTTTATTTGGAGCGTAGTATCGCTATAAAGCTGCAATGTAATGTCCAACAACCCCAAAGGGCATCCCCATGAAAGACGTTTTTGTCACAGAAGACGTCTGTCAATACTGTCAAAGGCCCTTTCAAAGTCTATAAAAGCTAATAAAGTCCTACTCATCAGGGACCTTTTCTTAAAATAGTTTAAAATAAATCTGTTTACAACAGTACCATTCCCCTTTACGAAACCAGATTGATGCACATCTAACTTGTCATAGTTTAATAAGAACTTTTGACACATAATTTAATATAATGATGATTGTGTCATGATCTCTGCTTCCAAAAGGTCAGGGTTTTCCCAACTCCCTTGGAAGCAGATCCATAACCCAGGTTCCGAGTGCCAACCAGTCCCAATTGGGACCTTTTGGACCCAGTCCTGGCGCCAGTGGCACCAGGCTCATAAATATGCCCAGTCCCAGCGCTGGAAGCGCCGGGCTCATAATGCTTGGGTGGACTTACCTTCAGCAGACCATGCTGCTTACTTGCCTGCCAGTTGAGCCTCTGATCCTCTTCTGTTTGGAACTACTTTTCCTGTTGGGTGGGGCTGGAGCCACTCCCTAGATTCAGAACACTGGAACTCTTCTGGAAGGCAGGAACTCTTTTCTTACCAGGAACTCTTTTCTTACTTAGGCGTGGCTGTGGAAGGAGACACCTAAGTACTACAGGAGGCTATTTAAACCACACCCGGTGGATGAATCTTGCTTTGCGTTATTCTGCAACCTCTGCAGCAGAACGCTCATCGTGTCTTCTGCATCCGGTCCTGGGCCTAAGGAAAAAGGCTTACCATCCTGAATCCAGTCTTCAGCAACACCTATGAAGACAAGAAAGAACAGGTTAGCATTCCGGCATCTGAAAGGCAAAGGCTTACCATCCTGAATCCAGTCTTCAGCAACACCTATAAAGACAAGAAAGAACAGGTTAGCATTCCGGCATCTGAAAGGCAAAGGCTTACCTACTCTTCGTGCGCTCCGGAGGTCTTCACACTGCATTCCGGCATCTGAAAGACAAAAGTTTACCAACTCTTCGCACGCTCCGGAGGCCTTCGGCGCTGCATCCCGCATCTGAAAGACAAAACAAGGTGCGTTTAAAGACATTGGGGAACTTTAATACTCACGTGCCATTACTCCTTTCCACATCTAATCCAGTGGGTACTCCGGCACCCTGCAGCCGCTCCGAACTCGTACCTGCAAAATAAAAAGTTAGAGCGCATAGTGAAGCAGGCAACAAGCGCTTACTTACGTGCTTCCAGGCGCTTCTATTCATCACACGGGCTCCATCTTCAACTCACTTCAGCCCGTCATCCGCCATCGCCGGAACCCTGCAAAACAAGAGACATCATTACTAAAGACTTTAAAGACATTTGAATGACTCGAAACTTACCGTTCGTGCAGTAAACGACGGACAGCAGTCCTCTGAAGTCAAGAGGCCTGCGCTACCTATCCAGTGAAGAAACTGGTTACAGCACCCTGCCCCGAGGCAGATGGAGAGCTCGGCATTCACTTACCTAAGGTGAGAGCGTTAACCTTTGGGGGTCTACAGGAGAAGAGGAAAGAGATAGGGACACCCCAATACCCCCAGTTCATTAACCCCATATTTTCTATCTGCAGACATCTTACTCTACACGTCAGGCATACAGTGCACAGAGGTCCAGCCCAAAGAGCCAACCGGGTGCTACACATCACCTTTGAAGATACGGTAGTCGCCCAGTCAAGACCGGCGCCTCTGCGAGAATCAGGTGAGCGTTACAGATTGTACATTTAACATTATACACTCATTTGATGGAATTCTTAATACCACATCCTAAAATGAAAACAACAGTCTAAAATTCTAAAAAGGAAGCCTTCTAAAAATCAATTCATTTTTCCGAATTCCCGGGTTCCCCCACCTTTGCTTTGCTGGCTGCTTCCCAAAACCTATTCATCTAGGTCACTTATGAGGTCATCCACCCTCATTAGTGTATTTTACTGTAATGTAGCTGCCCAGAAATGTGGGATCTCCACAAAACCTTCCCCTTTGAACCAGATTTTTCTAAACCCTTTTCACACCAGGTAAGTATGAACAAACCTTTATCAGATGGTGGAAGGGTGGCTGGTTATATGAAAAAGGTGTTCCATTGACTTTTGAACAATGCAAAATACCCTTTTTCCTACCCAAAATTGGAAGATATCACAATATTCAGCTAAGAGACTGGTTATCCCAACCAATTACTAAAAGCTGGGGAGATAGAGATCTAACCGTTTTTGTGAAATTGATATTGGCCAAATGTTCGATGCACAAAATATCCAACATCTACAAGTCCTTGGTTAATGTTAATACTGATGAAAAATTGCCTTGTATGAAAGGAGTTAAGGGGCCTCATCATGAATGGGTGGTATCCTGGCGGTAAATCTGCCGGGATACCGCCCGATGCAATTTGCGTTACTGTAACTTGGTCTGGCGCTATAAGCGCCAGATCCCAAGTTCTGGCTGTGCGGTAAATCCCCATTTTTCTTTAGTCCATGTGGACTAATAGCGCCGCAATAATTGTGCCAAAAATGGGCTGAAAGTCGGCAGAATTACCCCAAGCCCAAAGCTGGTGGTGAATCCTCAGAGTCTCCCCAAACTCAGGATTGGGTGGAGCAGTAATGTGGCAGTAATAGCATTACCACCACAATTTTACCGCCCAACACCTGATGAGGCCCTTTTTACTATTTCGCCTTCTTCTTGCGATACTATATGGAACTGGGATGCAAAGCCATTGATTTGAACAACAATCACAGAAAACACTTAAAAAGTAATTTACAACTGGTATTTCATCCCCAATTCATAAAATGTTTTTGGAATCCCCCCTGCTTTGTTGGAGAGAATGTGGCAGAATTGGCTCAATGGCTCTCACATGGTGGCAGTGCCCAAAGATTAAACCCTTTTGCGTGGAAACTGTCTGTTTCATTCAAAAAAATGTGGGCATTTGCTTACCCCTTAATTCATTAGTGATTCTCTTGGGTGATTTGGTGATCCTTATTTGGAGCGTAGCTATAAAGTTGCAATATAATGTTCAACACCCCAAAGGGCATCCCCATGAAGGAAGCTTTTGCCACAGAAGATGTCTGTCAATAATGTCAAAGGCCCTTTTGAAGTCTGTAAAAGCTAATAAAGTCCTACACATCAGGGCCCTTTTCTTATAATAGTTTAAAATAAATCTGTTTAAAAGAGTACCATTCCCCTTTACGAAACCAGATTGATGCACACCTAACTTGAAAGCACTCTCTGCCCACTCTCGCATTTTTATCAACACTAGAGATGCAAATATCTTCCCATGTGCATCTCGTAGGGCAATAGGACGATAATTCTTAGGATTTGACCTATTGCCTTTCTTAAAATATTGATACAATTATGGATGATTTCCATGAATTTGGGATCAATAAGTCTTTCTTAATTTTTTCAAATAGCGTTTAAAGTTCATCCGACCAAATTTTTAGGGATGCCTTCAGCATATAATTATAAAGACCGTCCGGGCCTGGAGCGCTGGAGGTACTACATTTGTTTATTAATTCCTCAATGTCATCTTTATCAAGATCTATGGGCCAGGCACTTTGCCCCAAACTTTGCGTTGAATGGGCTTGTCGAACACTTGAAATGTGCTCTATCCAGGCTTCCACAGCCACTGGATTAGATTGGAGTGCTTGCTGAGACTCTTGTCTACCTTGAATTAACTTCCATAGCTCGGATGGATGCCTAGATACTGAAGCCTTTAACATAGCTTCTGTGTCCCTTTGCGCTAGAGATTCTCTATAATCCTGTAGCAAATAGTGATATTCTAACTTCAGCTTTTTGGTTTCCATAAAATGCTGAAGCCCACAGAGATCTTTCAACTTCCTAATTTCTGCTCGCAACTCTCTTTTTCTTTGCTGTACTACAGGGTTAAACCTGTGTCTATGGTTATAATAGGGTTTGATTGACGTGGCTTTCCTAACAACAATGTAATTTAAAACATGTCTATAATACCAAGCAGAGTAAGACACTTTGATTAGTAGAACCGCAAATGTTGTTGACAAAAAAACATTACATTTCACAACGTCTGCTTCCTTCCACAAGAGGCTAGTTCTGCCTCTGTTCACCTTCAACTGAGGGGTGTACACGCTTTCTGCTCCAGACACTCCTTGTACCACCCACTTGCTAACAAGCAGACTATGATCACGATTAGAGCAGTTCTGGACCCTCATTTCTGTCACAAAATCCAGCACATTTTCTGAAACAAAGACATAATTAGTATTGCCTGCTGTGTGTCTCTGTTCCATTGGGCTTTGCCGGGATGTCTCCCCTAACTACAACGTTTAGCATACACAACCCTCGGCTGTCCATGAGACTGATCCAAGACCATGCTCTCGAAGTCCCATCACCATCTCTTTCTTGTGGCTATGAGATCCTATCAAGGGCCGCACACTTAATGTTTTAATCTCCTACTATTATCACTCCTGTTATCGTGGGCTCTAGCAGACGTTCATCTATCAACTCAGCCTGCAGTCGAGAAAAGCATCCTTTAGGATCCCACTGGATTCCAATATGTGTTTATTAGTGCAAACATTTTTAGCCCTGGGTACCTAGTTGAATCCCAAATCAGTTTTGCCGCTTGAACAAACTAGTTTGGCATTTTCCATTCCAATAGTCTTAATCCCATGCCGTTTCATAAATACCTGACGGTCTACACTTCCGACCTTAACTCACCAGGTTTAGTAAAACAGTATAGCCATCCAGAATGGGATAATGTATAAGCCACGTTTCTTGAAACATTAACACATTACAGGTAGACAACGTTGACCCCCATGGCTGAAATAATTGGGGGAACTGCCTTGTGTTCAATCGTCCCCTTTTCACACCCATCTCTTTCCCTACTTCCTCCTAATTACATTTTACAAGAACCTTTTGCTAAGGGCCCTATCAACCATAACCAATTCTCTGTTTCTTTCTCTGTGGCCTGCTCTTGAGTAAAGGATCTACTAATTCTCACTGATGAATTTTATGATGAACACGTTATTTGCAATGGCAGGTAAGGCACGTGAGAGGTCTCAAGCAAAACATTTTCAGGCTCCCTTTTCAAGACATGTAGAATGTTGCTTCTAATTTCTTCTCTCAGGTCGTAACCCATTGGTAGAAAGAAAGAAAATTATATTTTTTACCAGACTGATGGAAATGTGTAGTTGTACTTTATCCAAACAATGCTCACTACAAAATTCGACCTGGTTGAAATCTCTGGAGTGAATAGCACAGGGGGCTAAGGGGTGCTGTATAAAATAGGTTTAACACGCTGGCCCTGGTAAAAATAGTTGAATACTGTGAAATAGGATTCCACTGGGGCACTTAATGTTCTACTTTTCTGTATCTTTCGTCACTCTACTTGAGATTACTGGAATAACTCAACTTCATCGGTCGAGTAAGTAGATGCATTCCCCAGTTCCACCATGGAAGCATTTATATTTTCCCTTGAGGGCATCTGTCCATCTGTTATAAGTTCATGGTGGTTCCCCGCTCCGTCCCACCTGGACAGAATGTAATGGTTCGAGGTTGGAGCCTCACTCAGGGTAGGGATGGGCAATATATTGGGTTTTGGAGATGTATTGATATATTTTCACTATCGATATAGGATGAGACAATATCATTAGCATTGTGATATATATATATATATATACACACATTATTACATATACTACAATTTATAATTTACATTTTGATATTTAAACAGCTGTGTGTATTCTGAAACAGGAAGAGGAACCCTGTGTTTGCACTTTATTTTGATCAATGGGCCTCATTACGGGTCCGGCGGTAGCCACCGGACCCGTCATGAATTACTGGCGCCTGACTTCCCGGTGCCACTGGGCTATTCCAAGTCCAGGGGCCGGGAAGTTAGGCGCCGGTAATTTTTTTAGTCCCCATTCCAATGGAATCCCATAGGACTCCATGGGAATGGAGACACGGGAGCACCGGCAAAACAACAACGGTGCTGGTGCTCCCGTGAGAACTCTGCAAGCGGGTGCATCCCGCCTGTCAGGTCTGACCCTGACGGGCGGGGCGGCACCCACCCGCAGAGTTGTACTGTTGTTCTGCTTAGTTCAAAATGGCGCGGGAGCATAATGCATTCTGGGAGTGCTCGGAGCCATGTTGGATATTTACTTCACTCCGCAGTGAAAGGTTGCACACATTTTGCTGAACTGTTAGATTCACAGTGCTGAGACAAACATGCTTTTTTCAAACTTGGTATGCAGTCAGGGCCATTTCTGCTGGGAAAATGTTCTCCGTGGAGCATGTTTTTAGAGCAGGGAGGCCCTGCATTCCTTGGGGGGGAGCTCTCGATTGACCCAGCTGGCAACCGACGGCTGTCCCTCAACTGCGCAGGTGCAATTCCAGAAGGCTCGAGGATTAACTCCTTTTTTTGGAGTGCCTATATAGGCGGAAACCTGGAGGGGACAGGTGAGACTTCACCCAGAGAAGGACGCTCCGTCTGGCCTTCCTGTGAGCTGTGGCACTCTCGTCCTGGCTGTCCTCGGGGTCTTCCAGCCGCTTCTGGACGAGATGAGGAAAAAGAATTACGCTCACGGTGATGTATTCTTTCTTTGACTTCTTTACTTTTTCTGTGATCTATGTCCATGTTAGTTTTATGAGTTATTTCTATGTACTTGTAATCTTTGAATAAATAGCCGTAAAGAGCTGATTATCTTCTAAAGCGTGCGTGGCTGTGAGTTATTGTGTCTGTCTGTTTTTGGGTTGAAGTATTTGCTCTATAATTGCATTCGTGATTCATGGTAGTTCCGTGCACTTTTCAGAGGAGAGCAATACAATATGGCGCTGTGAGCAGGGTTATTTGTGATGAAGTGTTCCAAATATTCTGTTTGAACGCAGACAGGCTTCGGTTATCTTGCAAGCGAAAGTAATTGGGCAGTGAGTGTTGAACTGTGTTAAGCTGTTTTTTTTTCCTTTTCCCTTGCTGTGGAATGACAATTGTGTGAGAGAATGCAGTGCAGAATGTAGAGCAGGATGTCGCCTTTCCTTGGTCGTCTCACTGCAGCTCTGAGACAGCCAATAGACAGCACTTTTGTGTCGGCTTTCTGCGGCCGATAGCATGTGTGGTTGAGATCTTTCCCCTTCAGTAAATCAGTCGTGGCTGATTTACTGCTTGGGAAGGAAGCCAGGGAGCCGAAAAGGAATGAGCAAAGCAGGAAAATGGCTATGTTCACAGTGCTCCGATGAATGGTGAAGAAAGATTTATGTTCAATTAGGAAAGATTTTTTTTTTTTAAATTTGCCATTTGACAGGCAAATTGTGACTAGTGTTTAAACATTATGACTCAGCCCCAGTGTGCTAGCGAGTGGGGGGCTGTAATATAAGGAGGCGAATGTGCGCCTTTCTTATAATGTATGCTTTTGAAGTGTTCACATTCCTGAAGATAACGTGGGAATGAGCCGTGTTTAGGAGAAAGTGTAACATCAGTGTTGAAAGCCTAAAGGGGTTGTTTTTGGCAACTGTAAATTCCATGTGCTGGTGGTGCATTCTGTTTAAAGGAACACACTAAAATTGCCTGCATTGCATTTTAGCAGTGCCATGTTTGCAAGGGGTGAGAGACTCACTTGATAAAAAAAAGTGAGTGAATGGCATTTGAATTTTCGATTTTTGTGTATTGATTTTAAATTGCAGAATCAGTTTGCAATGGTTTGGGGGGAAAAGACAATTTATATTTTCTAAATTGCCCCTAGAGTATTTTGACTGTTCCCACATTATGCCATGGGATTGTTGCCAATGGCAAAAGTACTGTTGCTATTAAGGGATGTATGTTTTACACAAGACAAGGACAAGTTGATTGTGATATATAGTGATAATGTTGTTGACACATTAACAGCCCACAAGCAATATAGAGTGTGGGTTGTTCTTGCAGAAAACGTGCAGGGAGCTGCACTACACATGACGTGTTTTAAATGCACTGAAATAAGTGGTTACATTCTGGCAATGGTACAACAGAATGGAAAATCTGTGTGTGATAAGACAGAACAAAGATTCAGTGGGTTGGGGGTTCTTTTTAAAGATCGCATATTGCATTGGAGTGAGTTTGTGAAGCCAAACTACAAAGTCACCAGAAAGAAACATGATTTTACATGGGACCTAGAGCAGCAGCCTGCCTTTAAACAGGCTAAAAGACGCTTTGCCGAATTACATCACACTGGGCCCCATGATGACAACTGATACTTTTGAACTGGAAATTGTTATCTACAATGATGTTGCTGTGCAGAGCTTGTGGCTTGAAGATATGAATTGCACAAACATTCCTGTCATGGGCTGGCTGCGTGAAATGGCTATGGGCCTGATCACGACTTTGGTGGTAACGCCGGCGGTATTACCACCGGTGGTATTAGCCCTACCGCCGAACTCCCTGGCGCTAATAGCGCCGGATCACGAGTTCGGCGGTAATGTAATTCCCCATTGAGCCCATTCAGGAATGCCCCATTCCCCATTGGGCTCAATGGGGAAAATTGGCGCTCTTACCGCCGGCGGATTTACCGCCAGCGGTAATAGCACAAATTTTTGACGGATTTCCCCCCAGCCAAGAGCTGGGGCGAAATCCGCCGAAGTCCTGATTTGGCGGACCCTTAAATCCGGCGGTAATAGCGCGACCGCCGGATTTAAGGGTTACCGCCAAAGTCGTGATGAGGCCCATGAGTGGAAGAAGTGAGAAAAGCAGAATGCCGCGCTCCTGTTCAGTAAAATGGTGTTTACAGAAGCTGGCAGATGTGGGAGCTTTTTATGAGTTGCTGGAGCAGCGCAGAAAACAGTTAATCTGGATGAACTGTCTGAAACAATTGCCTTCCATTAAAGCCGCCCCAGCTTAAGAGTTATATGCCTAAGAGCAAAGAGACAAGCTTGCTGCGTGCGTATGGCACTGCCATGTGCACAGGAAAGATAAACAATGACATTCCTGCATTCCATCCCCTGTGAGAGACACCGTCAGTGTGAGCAAAGACAGAGGTGGGGCTGCGAAGCCAGAATGCTGAAACTGAACTGAAGGCAATAATTGCTGTGAGTGAGGAGATGAAAAAGAGCGCAATCTACCTTACACATGCTGATGTACGCATGCTTTCTGACACTGGCATGCAATAACAGAACTGATCAGAAGCAAGGAATTTGCCCAGTATCAACACTGGAAGAAAAAAAAAGAAATGCTGCATGCAAATGGCAGGCTGGGCGCATCACGCACCTGAACATTTGGGGGAACTGTGCATCTGTGAATGGGCTGAGAAAAGACAGCTGCCCATTTCAATAGACATTGCCGTGCAAGCTGCATCTCAGCGCCCCATGTGATGTGAAGTGAAGTATAGCGCTGTGCACTGGAGAAGAAACCTCTAGGCGCTTTAAGAAGTGAAAATACACAGCCAGCAAAATGCAAGCTACATTGCCAGGGCTGGAGTAACTGACAAAGACATTATGACGTTCCAGATGGAAGCAAAAAAGAAAAACGGACAAAGGTAGCCGTTTTGCAAGAGACAACATGCAGAGCGGGGCTTTGGAGTATAACATGAACACTGCACATTAGCCATGATCCAGAAGCCTCACGGCTTAGTGCAAGAATGAATGATTTGTTGAAGCAACTAAAGGAACTGACTCAGACTATCGCTCTCAAGGGGGTGGCCCAAGAAATCAGCAGACACCCTTTGGGAAAATGACAATTGGAAAATCAGAGGCTTGAAAGACACTGGCTGTATGGAGAAAAATAAACAAAGCTGCTTGTGCAACTGCAGGCGGTATTGGACTGAAAGACTTTACCTTTGAAAAATGGAGTGATGCCAGGAGGGCAACCTAAATCAAGATCATGAAACACTGGCAGCAAGTTGGTGCCTGGCATTCGTGATCGCTTTGGTGACAAAGAAAAGCATTGATCCATTGAGAAGTGCGACCTGGGTACTTATTATATGGCTATTGTAAAATCACAGATCAGTCTGAGGTACCATTGACCAACTATGATCGCATTGCACAAATGAGTTTGTGACTAGGCAGTTACACCCCGTATGGTTGAGTGCAAATAAGCCCCCAGTAACATGCAGAAGGGTGACAAATAATTGCGGTAGCAATGATATGATAAAGTGTGTAGTTACCTGATGAGACTTCTGAAGGTGGGGGTGGTGTTAAGGGAAGGGGTGGACAACGCTGATATTGAAGTTTTGATGACATCCTTATGTGGATAACACTGATAGTGTACCTTTTGATAAAATCTTAACATTTTTGTTTGTATTTTGCCTAGGCAAATAACCAAGACAGTAGTGTGCCATGATTGGGGGGTAGACGTGTGCAATTGCCGGGTGACACTGATCAGTCAAGCAGACGCATTCTCAGAGAAAGCGGGTCACTGCGAGGTGCAATGTGAACTTTGAACCTGTCCTGTACCGCACTCAATGCTACTAACGTGCGTGGAGCGTGAGGACATTGTTCTGCAACCTGCGAGAAGGGGCTCAAATGGGAATGGGGATGTACCGGGTCCGGGTTCCCTGCATGTGGAAATACCGGGCCCTCCAAGGTCGGAATGGCCCGGTATTTCCCCATTCAGGGAACCCAGACCCGGTACCAGGTATGGGGGTAGCCATACCGCAAATAGCGGCATGGCTACCTCCGTTGTCGTAATGAGGCCCATGTTCCCACCCAGGTAGACAGGTGGTGTTGTTGCACAGACCTGCACGCTGTGCTGTTCTACAGTGAGGAGAGAGTGGCAGGCAATTCGCTCATAAAGGGCCCAGATATCGGGGGAGACAAGAACTGGATGATCAAAGGCCCTGGGAGATTCTCCAGTCTAATTCAACCATTTTAAGACATTGGGGCTCATTACGAGTTTGCGGGTAAAACAGCGGTAATACTGGTCCGAAAGTGTTACCATCGGAGTGACCGGCGGAATTACTGCCGTAATATGAGTCATCGGGTCAGCGCACACCCCCGACCCCACTCGAAACGGTAATACTGGTTGCCGGTAATACCAGCGTTAATGCCCATCGGCCGGTAACACCGGCAAAATAATGCTGGTAATACCATTTCCGCCACCACACTGCCCGTGAATTACCAGTGTTGGAAATACTGGCAATGGTACTGCCGCCAACTCATAATTCGCTGGAACAGTAAAGGTGCCGGTAACTGTATTTACTGTCACTTTTATCATACATCGTCAAACTCGTAATTGTCCTGGTAGGGTGTGAAGTGGGACTCTTTATGTCAAATCCTCAAGATAGATGAACCCATTGCACCAGTGTCATCCTCCATGTGCCCCTATGAACAGTTTGTGACAAGGAGCTCACTCACCTTGTAACAGAATGTGTGGTATAAGAACACACCAGAGACAGCACTTTCTGACTATGGCCAAACAACCTACGAACTGCCATAGGGACTCTGTGGATACAAAAAAGGTCTTGGGAGCACCTTAGAAAAGAAAGAGATCACCCCAATGCAGGCAAAAAGGTGGTCCAAGCAACTAGCTCACTCTCTTTGTAATCTAGAGGGCCGGAAGATACAGCTGTGGTGTTTACTAAAGGAGAACTGACAGCTTGCCGGTCGAGTGGGGGGGCATCGCAGAACAATTTGAGACTTTAAAGAAGGAATTGGAAAAAGCATTAGTGATGTGTTGCATGAACTCCAACTGCTAGTAAAGCAGATCAACAACAACAACAAGGAGGCGATTACAGATTTCTATACTGAAATCCCCCGGAAACAAGCGGACATTGCAAGTCTCAAATCCTTGGCTACCCATCTACTAAGCAAATGTGAGGACCGAGAAGAAATGTTCCGCAGGGGTAATCTACACTTTAAATTTGTAAAGGAAAGCAGCAAGGAAACATACTTTAAGGGTTTGATTAGGGATTTAGTTACTACTGTTCTGCCTGGGGGAGAGGGATTACATTTGGACATTGACAGAGTTAATAGGACTGGTCCCTTATTAGTCTCAGACAAGGACAACCTATGGAAGTCCAGGGAGAAAAGTACTGATCTTCTAAGATGTTTCTGCATCACTTCTTCTAAGAAGAAAGGAATACCCTTGTTGCCTGACTTTCACTTATAATAACAAATCTGTTCATATCAAGACAGCACAAGATGGTTGCGGTCTGTTAAGCCTTAAGTGATGCACCCAACCCCACCCTAGCCGAAATGGGAAACTGTGAGAAGACATGTATGCGAAAGCGTGGAGAGCCACATGAAAGCTAACAAACGCATATTGCCCTTCCTATTGTTTTTTCCACATGCACGCTTTCAATACCACATAGCTTATTATAGCACCTAATTATCTAATGGAAGTTGCTAGGAAATTACTACCGATGGGCTTTGAGCTGTGTGAATATGACAATGAAGATTCACAAGGGGAAAGATCCAATGAAATCCAAAGCAGTAAGTCACAAGGATCAATAAGACACATACAACACTCGCCCATGGCTGTGAATTGCCAGAAGCAGGGGGGAACAGGTGACATAGACTCTCATCCTGAAAAAAGAAATCTTAGAAGAACAGTGGAAAGCAGAACAAAGAACAACGTGATAAAAGGAAGGATTGGAAAAGAGGCAAATAAACCAGAACTAAGTGAAAATTGGTCATGGCTAGCAGGTGCATTTGCCGGAGGAAACACAAGCTCATAGCCTGAATTATTCAGAGCAGAAGGTTTAAGGACATGCCAGAATAAGAATCTCTCTCTCGCTTCCTGAAATACACAAAGTTGTGCGCATCTGTTTTGTGCAGGGGGCCTGCAATTTGAACTCTATGAAATAATTTGTCTCCAACAGATGTGGTTGCCCGAACCTCCATTGCTGGAGGGCAATGAGGTGTATATTAACCCAGCTGTAAAGGGAAAAAAGTGGCGCTCAATGGCTGGTCTCAATACTTATTGAAACAGGTATAAAACAGCATACCCAACTGAATAATTTGTTACTCATGAATCTCTATTGGAATCTGGCTAGGAATAAGGACGAAGACTATGTGAAAGCAGTCCTGGACATCATGGACTGCGCAAGGTATCTAATTTTAAACCTGGAAATCCTGATTTGTGAAAACTTGAACATTCATTGTTTTGACGAGTAAGCTCAAATAATATCCAACCGACACACAAACCCCTCTGTACAAGTAGTTAGAGGGTTTACCTGGAGAGAGGAGATGGAAGAAAGAAACATTAATGTGGTTAACGGCCATATACAGGGAGATATCCCAGCAAAACCTACCTGGAAAAGAGCTGACGAACTACAAACCCTTGATTACTTGTTTGCCTCTGAGAACCTGTTTGGGAACTTGTTAGACCTTACGATCAGGACTTCAGATAAGAGAGACCATGAGATTTTGACTACGACTATTGGCAACTGGACCTCAAGTTACCACCAAACTCATAGTTGGGCGGTGCAGAAATATAGTGATTATTACTGCTGCATTTTTACTGCACAGCCCAGTTCATAATGAGGCCAAAGCCTTGTCTGCTTGTTAGTCCAACACACAACTGAAGTTCCCACCCACCACCAATTACCCTCTGTGAATGCAGAGGATAT
This sequence comes from Ambystoma mexicanum, assembly GCF_040938575.1. NCBI lineage: Eukaryota > Metazoa > Chordata > Amphibia > Caudata > Ambystomatidae > Ambystoma > Ambystoma mexicanum. The sequence goes on from NC_090936.1 coordinate 877,856,804, forward strand.
CGGTCCTCATTAAGAACATAAATCACAATTAAAGTAAACAATTGACCATATAGTAATCCTGTAACAATCACATATCTGACCTCAGGATCTCTCACCATCGCATTCCTAATAAATCAGCAAGAGCCCTGGTAAAGGCACCTGTTCAGACAGGGCAACTGTTATTGTAGCTCACATACTCTTGCTCACAAGTGCAGCACCACTCACATACGATGCTGACATTTGAGTGAGAAAAACAAAACCATATCTTGTTCTGGAGACACTTCTGTCTTACGTGGAGTGAGTGGGAAGACTTCAGTCATAAAATCAACAACAGATATGTTAAAATAAACTACATTTGACTTAAGTAAGTTAAAAGAGCCCATACTATTACCGGGAAATCAGCTTTCAACAAGAAATACATATCTGGCCAGCTCTGAGTAAAGAGCACTCCTTGAGTATTGGTAAAAGAGTTATTTTTCGTAACTGACGATATGCAGAGTAAAACAACAATAAATGCATTAGGTCTTCTAAAGATGCGAGCAGAATAAACTGTCCTGATCACCATCTATATCGTAAAGCCATTTTGCGGGTAACACTCTCAGTGGTAACCCACTGAATTTGGTTTTGTAATCAGAACACAATCATATTTAAAATTACCCGTAGCAAATAGGGCTGGATATTAGGTGATTACAAAATTACAGATCTTCTATTGGTTTTCTTAATTCATTCTCTTTTCTACCTCTCAATATAAATCTTGCAGTTGCATTTTCCCTGCTGAACAGCACCTTTACGAGATTGAAAAATATCCAGCTCCATTCACTTTTGAAAAAAAGCTGTTTCACTTGTCTCAGCCATGGTATTGATAAACGTACTGTGCTAAACACACATTTTCGAATTATGTGCTGAATTAAACCCCCCTTTTTATTAACCCAAACTCTTAACCAATTCATCTTTCGGGAATGACTAGTTCTGCATGCACAGTGTATGTCAGTGCAGATCGAGGTAGGCCAAGCAGGCTTCTAAAAAACATTTTTTTTATAACACTGGTGCACTACTCGGTCCGTAAATTCCATCCCCATATGTTACCACTGCCTTCACTTTAGATTCATACCCTCGCATTCAACTATCCATAGGGTGCGCCTTATACGTCTTAGCAAATCGTGTTGTACCACCTATTGCTTGTCTCATTCTAGCCTTTCGCTTATTAGCATGGGAATCACTTTTAAACTTAGAAGTTAAAAAATATCCTAAGTGTTTAGTTACAAAACATTTAAATCTTATACTCTTTATCTGATGTCCAAAGTACCAAAGCAGATTTAGAGGCACATGCCTGAAATCCTTATTAGCATTTATCAAAAGTAGGAGTGATCGAGGAGTCCCTGCCCCCAGCAGTGTATCATCCACATTTGCTAAAACAGGAGCTATGATTCCTCTTATTCTTGGTACATCAGTCCCAATATCCACTAGTTCCCCATAACAACTATGTATATACCGAAAGAATAATGCCAAGACATACCCCTATCTTACTCCTTTATTCACTGAGAAGGACATGCATCTCTCATTACTCCCATCTCTCACACACACGCTAGTGGCTTGATGGACCTTGATCAGGATGTGGAATAGGTCTTCCGGGCAATTTATTCCTTTAAGCACTTGCCAATGATTAGCCTGGTTTACTTTATCGAATGCAGTACTAAGGTCCATCTCTCTCTCTTTATATATAAAAGGGAAATTTGTGGATAGTTGTGTGTGGCGGTTCGAAATGTTCAGCATACTTCCTAACACTCTACAAACCTGAAATTTGGCATGTGAGTAGGTCAATGCTGTAGACAATGTAAAAAGTATAAAATATAAATTTGTCTAATTTATTTTTGTAAGTGTTTTTTTAAAGCAGTCTGCAATGCTTGTTTACGTGTGTGTCTCTGTTAGAAATGTTCAGCATACTTTCCAACATGCTACAAACCTGAAATTTGGCATGTGGGTAGGTTCCATGGTGTAGACAATGTAAAATGTATAAAATATACATTTTTCGATTTTGTTTTTTAAGCTGTCTGCAATGCTTGGGTATGTGTGTGTGACTGTTCGAAATGTTCAGCATACTTCCCGACATGATACCAACCTGAAATTTGGCATGTGGGTAGGTTCCATAGTGTAGACAATGTAACAAGTATAAAATATACCTTTTTCAGATAATTATATTGAGCAGTCAGCAATGCTTACCCCTGCCATATGGTCTTCACGCTGTAGTTCTGCTGTAGTTCTATGTTCATTTTTCCTAAGGTTCAGCAGTTCACTGGCCCTCATTATGAGTCTGGCGGTAACTTGCCAGTAGCACCGGCGGGTTACTGGCAGACTCACCATTTCCGCAGCCTGATATACCGGTGTTAGGACTCCACGGAAATGGGAATACTGAAGGGCCGGCACCGTTAGTTATGGTGCTTCAGTGAAAAATCTGCCGGCAGCGGCTAGAACTACTGGCAGTTCACAGCCCCTACCGGCATACTTGTAGAGTGTCGGTCCGGAAAGGGTGCCGGTAACCGTTGTTTCCGGACCAGCAAACTTGTAATGAGGGTCATTATTCCTAAGCTTTCCACACTATCATCATTCTAGCTGACAATAGCGGCACTCACTTTTGAAGTAATGCGGGTGACACAATACAGTGTTTTTGTAGTAATGGGGGTGACAGGAAATGGTGCATGTCTCTTCAATAGTCTTCGCAATGACGTTGTCTGTCACATCGTGGCAAATCTCTCAGGATAATTACAGAAACTTAATTTCCCATGTACGTTGATGAATGTATGTCATCTCAACAGTACAAAGCTTACATGCTTCAGCTGTACATGTATGGGTACGGCACTTCAAGCTTACACGCTTCATCCCTACATGTACAGCACTTATGTTGAGGTCGTGCTGCATCGGCTGTAGATCGGGACACCAATAATGTTGCTGCGCAATCTCAACACTCCAACTCAAAGTAGCTGGAACCGATTTACGGGATTCATGCTTTTCTCATGGTCAGCTTTATGTGGCTTGCTACAGAGTTGGGAACAAATTTGTTTACACTAGCTCTTACAGAAAATACTAGCAATATTGTCTACAAAGAAGCATTGGTTTAGTTAATTAAATAAACTTCAAACTAGGACTGAAGTAGGAATTACTGTGCGAAGAACAGGTACACCTACTAGTGAGAGATAAACATATTGATATGTTCCTAGTGTACAGAGAATTGAAAATTAATAAATGCAGCACCTGCTCACTAGTCCCTACGCCTTTACGAAAACCAGGTTGCATTTCCGTAAATATTTTCAGCAACCCATTGTTCCAATTTCATCAGTATTACTTTGCCAGCGATTTTAAACAGAGTCTAATAAGGATATAAGCCTGTAGGTGGAAAATTTAACATATTATAGCGTACTTCCAAAACTCAGGAAACCTCCTTTTCTCTAAGATACTAATATTAGTAAGTAGCGGGACCCATAAGCTCTCTAGGCTTTGAAAAAGATCTACCAGAATTTCATTAAGTACTGGACAATGGTTCAACGCTTGTTTCCCCAAAGCTTTGGTGATCTCTATACTAAAATGTATTTTAGTACCCACTTTGTCAATTGTGCTAATCTTTATCGGCTCTTGACCTAGATAAAAAGATTCCATATCTTTAAGGTTAGTATCCCGATATAACTTTGAAAAGTGTTGTATCCAGACAGAATCATCCACATGCTAATCAAAGATCTTTCCTTTTGTATATGTTCTCTCAAAAACATCTATGATTGCTTTGACTGGATGCCTCTACTAATTCTTCCCATTTATTTTCACCAGTTCAGCTTTCCATCTGGAGATGGATGGCCTGTTAATAAACCGTGCGTGAATGCGTGAATTGTAATCTTTCAGTTGCGGGAACTTTAAGCAAGCATAATAAAGTGCTTTTTGCCATTTTGCAATTGTTATCAAACCAGCGTTCATCAGTGTTAAAATTTCAATCACGCAGGATTTAAAAAAAAAATGAGATCTGTTCCTTTAACAGATAATAAGTTGACAAAGCAGCTTCATGGTCTACCTCGGGACACAACAAGTTATCGATCAACCTTGTGTTCGATTTCATAATTTCTTCATGAATAATTAGCAAATTAATTTAGCACCAATGTGAACGGATCAAACACGTTTAGCCCCAATCTGTTTTATCTGAAAATGTTTTCACTATGTCAGAAATGAAGCAGACTGTTTTATTTACTGTGTTTCTGTGAAACATGAAAATAAATGTGGGGAGCACATTTCTTTTTCTGTCTTGCAGCAAACAGAGTACATAAGCCCTAGTGCAAATGTGTTTAGACAATATGAACTGTGACAAAAACTGTTTGTTCCACTCTATATTATTAAAGTATTTTCTACATTTTTACCACTGGTCCAAACGTTGTATACATTTGTCTCAGATAGGAAAATACAGGGGTTCAGAACATAAGCTGTTGGTGCTGTTGTTCCGAATCAGGGTTAAATCCGGGTATAACCTAAGAATATTGTTGCATTTTACCAAATAGAGTCATCAAGAATCACCATGAACCATGAAGAACAACCAGTAATTATCATGCACATACTTGATCTACAGGTAATGATCAGGAATCACTGTGAGCAATGAATCACAAACCAAGAGGTACCATCATGTAGCACAAAGAAGCATTACTGCAAAGTACAAGAGAAACTACACTTCTGTCTGCCTACATTGTACCTTTTAAAATTCCAACCTTATTAAATGACAAATTTAAAAACTTGTTCGGAGCTATCCCTCCCACACACTGCTAAAGCGCCAAAATTCTTGTGAGAGACTTGTAACCATCATGTTCCCAGTCAGAAAACCTTTAAGCAGGCTCGAAGAGATGACATTGAATGTTAAAGGTCCTTATATCCGGGCGCAAGGCTAGGAATTCCTGTCTTCAGGTTTTTGTATCACTGGAGTTTTTGTAGGGATCTTAACAATTCATTTTTTGCCGATCCTGGCGTAGCCCGCTTAACTAATCTAATAATCTGTAGACTTTGTACATACCTAAAGCATGTAAAGATAATTATTGGCTATGCAGTATTTTTGGTCTGATGTTTTGGAAGCCTGTGTGCATTTTGTATTTCAAGCTGCTGTTTGAACTCTGAACAGAGGATCTTTTCAGAATGGTTACTATCAGTTTTGAGAAGATGAATTCTTCCGGATCTTCATACCCTCACCAATGCTGTAAATTATGAGATTGTGTTTTCAACTTAATCCTCTTGTTCAATTTATTTTTCTTCACTTTTGTGAATTATTTACCCAATGCATATCATAAAGCGTTCAGTATCTTCCAGTAGTAGCATTGTCTGCCAACATGAGGGCTTTCAGACCTCTCAGTTGCTCCATGATGGTGTCAAGGGTTCTTGTGATTTATTTGTTCTCATTTATGACAGGGGAGAATATTTTTGTTGGCATTTCTTTTGCTCCAGATGAAAAGATGAAGTACTTAGTTGAATCTAAGATGGAGTCATGCAAGCCTATACTCTTACAATATCACCACTAACTACAACATTCACAGATAGGATCACTTGTGACTCCTAACATTATTTTCCCAGCACACCTTAGTCACACTCCTTAGTTCAAAATTACCCCTTTTGCAGGTATTGAGCTGTGCTGCGTAATTTCCCTTTACCGATGGCTTAGGAGTGGAGTCAGAGTTTCGATTATCTTCCTCCAAATGACCATACTGTCAAACGATTGTCACTAAGTAATGTAATGTGTGATGCACAACTCTTACCCAAGATAGGTTTCAACAGGCTGCCATTTAATATGCTGGAGCATGCCAGCGCTGGGCTTGCCTCCTCTTAGCCTCTTTTGCCTTTGTAGCATGTTCTCCATCAGCACACCCATGGTTCATTGAACACTAGCTATTCCAAACCTCAAATTCTCTTATGCACACAATTGGTGTGTTGATCAGATGCAAATCGCATACACCAGACCAATGAGCTGGTCAGACATACAGACTGCTAGCTGATGGGTCTTGCCCACGGTAGATGGGACCTTCGATCCCACACAGATGTATGTTTCTTGGTGCACTGTGACATCGTCAAATGCATGAGGCCAGAGATGAGAGGGAGGAGACCCAGGGGGTACTGTGGACCACCGCGCACTCTGTGATGGTGGCCCCAGACATGGTATATTGAGGAATTGCCAGGGCTCTCTTCCCATACATAGTCTTGCAAATCAACTGTCTTTTTGCAGGACTAAAACACCATCATAGATAGGAACTCTGGTCTTTTAGACTAGGTTATACGTTAGAAGGGATTTTGGACCTTTGTTTCTCTCCAGATAGCTTGCACTGTTTTGTTTAATAATCCCTCCTCCAGAGATGTACCCTACCCTGTAGGCCATCCTCCAACCCATCCCTATGTGATTTTAAATAAAAAGTTGTGGATGCAATCTCTGGACTCATGCATTCACAAAGCCAAGTAGACTCCACCAGGGAAGCACCTCATGAACCCCTTTCACAAGGTTTGTTCAGAATTCTGTACAGTACTGGCAAACTCAAAAAGGGTCGGAATGGCAAACGTCTTGTTAAATCAAGAGTTATTTCTTCAAAGATCTTTCGGGTCTCAACCTGCTGTCACTCACAGTCTCCAGTCCAAAGTTGCTCCCTGGATCAGTGATGTGGCGGTTGACTGGCCTTCTGTTGGAGACCAGTGCAAGGATTCCTCAAGTATTCTCGTTGCAGCAAGATATTCTCCTGAAGCAGATCTCCCAGTGACTTTCAGAGGTAAGGCCTGTCTGTAGGTAGTTTAGCTGCTAAATAGGGATCTGGTTCACCTGCTTGTTTTAAGGTCCTGAGACTGTAGCATCCTTGCCCCACCTTTCTCGCCTGCTTACCAATCCACCGCTCACATGTACCTACAGCCTAGCACCAAACTTTGCTTGTGGCCCTCAAGCTTGCTGCCTCCGCGATATTCACACACATTCAAGAAAATTACCCCCCTTAGCTGTGTCCTCGTTCCGCATGGGTCAGGGATCTCCTCACAGGTTTTGACTCTCCAACAAGAACGCTTTGCTGAGGCCACTGTGGACTCCTCATATTTCCTTCAGTTGCGTCCTCGTTCCGCCCGTGTCAGGGATTACTGTGTACCATCAACACCACCTTCATTACTTTTGAGACTCTTACCAGTATCATCCATGATTCCAGCTTGTGTCATAACACAAGTACGTATACTAACAATCCAGGGACACGCACAGGTAAGCTTGGGGAATTGTGGGGGTGGGAGATCGGCATACATGCCAGGCAACAGTGTGTAACAGTTGCCTTGTTTTTCTCCCTTTTAGCTCTGCTGTTTGTCCCGCCTTTTTGCCCAAGCCCTCGACCTGACAGGGTGTACTACCCTGCAGGCGGTGCTCTCGGGAAGAAAGTCTATTTTTCTTTAGAGGCGTGAGGTCGGTTTGGTCGCTCGGACCACCGGCGGAATCTACGGAGCACGACAATAGCTCCACGAGGCCATCGCCTCATCCCGTTGGGGCAAAGACGCATCACTGGATAATGACAGCTGCAGGATTCAAGCAAAGACAAAGACCACATCCTGGAGAAAGACTGCAGACACAAAGTTATGTGAATCATTGTGAAATTAGTGTGCAAGGGAATTCCAATCCCCGACCCTGTGAGTTGGCTGAACACTGTCCTGGGCAAGAGCTTGAGAACTGTGATGAATTGAGGGATTAGTCCCTTTTCCTCAAGGGAGTGCCCCCACCCTATGAGGCTAGAGAGGTGAGAGACGCTCTGCAATAACCTTCATAGGGGTAGAGGTAAGTGGGACCTCACAGGGAGATACTCCTCCTTTGGGGACAAGGACTCCCGTTCCTGTAAGGGACTCCCTCAAGCTGGATGCAATATGGCCTACATGGGATGATTTAAAACATCAGAAAGCATGATGTGTCAAGACTGGGACCAAGAAACTTTACCATTTCCTTTGGGAAGAGATCATGTCCCTTTAAATCAGAATACCCACACTACTGGGACGAATATGTTAAAGAGCGTATATTCAGAGAGAGATGTGAGCGAAGCAGGAGCAGAGAGAGCGGAACGTGTGTGCAAGCCCGGGGAGAACCCAAGCTGCATAGCAACTGGTGACAACGGGAACAGGAAGCCTGCGGGTTTCAAACTTGCTTACAATTGCTACACGGGATGCCAGAGTTGCGGCAAACCCGAAAACCAAGAGACCTGCAGGGTAGAAGCCCAACTGAAGGTGGTGGCGTGACCACAGAGACAAATCCGGAGTGGACAGATGGTCTGCAGAACGTCACAGAGACCCTCGGCAACAGAAGGTCGTAGTGTGCAGTCGAGCACCGGGACACTGTGAGAAGACACGAGAGAGTGAAAAGTCCAGCACCAGAGAAGAAACGATACCGGTGCTCTATGAGCGGAAAGTGAGTCCCCGTGAGAGAAGCCTTCTGAAAACGTTCCCCTTCCCGAATGAATGTAATGGGGAGAGAGGGAAAGTACAGGAAGACTCAACAGTATCATTATAACACACAGCTAACTAGTCACAGTAAAAGTTAAGAAACAAAGTCAAATTTGAAGTCATGGATGTAAAAAAGTTGTGAACAAAGAGAAAGGTTTGGCGAAAAGCTTGCAGAAGAGAGAGAGAACCAGCAGAGGAAAATACCCTGGGAAAGGGGTAAAATAGTGTGCAATCCTGAACAAGAACAATATAGTACTAAAGAGAAAGAAAGACAGGGCCTGAGCCTATACATCTAAGCCAGATACAAAACCAAGGGATCCAAGATAATTGGAACTATTATGACATAAGAGTGAAACGCAATCAAGATTATATTCCCTAAAAAGGGAATGGTGATGTTTACAATGATAAAACACAGACAAATGGGATTACAAGTGAAGAGAGAAAACTTAACATTCCCCTTTGGGAACTAAAGAGACTAATACAAGAAGTCACAAGAGCCATTATGTGGATTGTCTATTAAAGACTGGTACTAGAAAAAGGCAGTCATTCCCCTAAATTAAGTTAGTTTTCTTAGTGGTAGGGTTACTTAGGGCAGTTTTGGACAGCTGACTTATTTAGTAACATAGTTAGGGACCACCCATAGTCATAGGGAAAGTTAGGCCTTATCTCGTTACTTTAATAACAAATTGTAAATCATGTCCTCTGATTGTCCATGTCCTTCTTCTGACTCACCATAGAACCTGTTGCTTTGTAATATACATATGATTCTTTCATCACGGGGCTCTGCGAGGAGTTCCCCTCGTGATGGAAGGATGAATGGAATGTAGTGACGGAGGGCGCGAGAGAACTCGACGATTCAAATAATAGAGAACAGTTGCAGCCACGGTCGGTGGGGCCTGTTTGTATCTTATAACTTAATCTGTACAATTAAAGTATACTTCATAATCTTATAAATCTCCTTGCCTTACCTCGACCACTTCAAGTGGCGACGAGGATTAGTCTCAGGCCCCACCGCCCCTTTCATGTTCCTGTGAGCGTTGTAGCTGGCCGTGTGTCCTGCATTTTCTCTGTGGCCGCTCTGCTCCAACGACCATCCGTGTTTCCGTGAGCGTTTAGCAGGCCGTGCAGCTGTGTGAGAAGCTGTGGCCGTTCCGCTCCATCAGCTCCCAGTTTCGTTGGTAACGTTGTCCCACATCCATAAACACTGGAGCGTTTAAATTTCAAGTGAGTGCCTGCGCGACCCAATGACTGCGGCTTCTACACAATTATTGTGTGTTTCCTTCCGGTCGTAAAACTCTCCATATGCGTTTTGCCTCACGTTGCTGCCTTTATGTTTTACCGTATTACACGGTATATGAGAGCATTTCGTATTGCAGATCATATAGACACAAAGAGCAAGCAGAAAGCTTGTTAGTGATAATTGTATACTGCATTGGAGTCGAATTTGAGAGATACTGCTCACATAAGAGTTGTTTTGGACATATTATGTGATGTGGAGATGAATAAACAATTCATTTGTACAATAAGTCCATTTTGCATTCCTCAAGCAACACCACAGGTTACAGCCATATGGTAATCATAAAATAAAAAAAATTAAAAAAAAGGAGAAAATAAGTGGGAAATTTACAATTGCTCAGTTTTGACCAAGTAGCCACATGTGCATAGCATAGTTATCTGACTTAAGCTGCATCCACCATGTCTTTCAATAGTGTGCCGCCACCCATATTTTTCTGTCGGACGTTGGTGACCCAGCAATTCCATGGAAAAGATGGATTAAATCGTTTGAACATTATGCTGGCGTTGTATGTGGTCAAAACTGCAGCGTGGAGAAGAGGAAATCTCTTTTAATGCATTGTCTAGGCCCGGCAGGGCAGAAGAAGTTTGAAGACTTGCCAGAATTACCCCCTGATGAGGATGCTGACCTGAATGAGTATGAACGTTCAGTGAAGAAAATGGGCAAGCATTATGAAAAAAAATTGAGTACGATTTTGGAACGTTATAAATTTGGGAAGAGGACACAAGGAGAAGGTGAGAGTGTGGAATAATACATTACAAATTTAAGGAAATTAGCTAAAACATGCAATTTCAATGCTCAATTGGATGAAAGATTGAGGGATCAATTCATGTTAGAGTGTAGGAGTAGTAAAGTAAGAGAGAGGTTATGGGCTGAAGATAATCCCACTCTGGACACAGTTTTACGTGTAGCCAAAGAGGTCGATCATACCGAAAAATGTGTCAAGGAATTGGAGAGCAGACTACAGACTACTGAAATCAAGCATGAGATCCCTAAAGATAAAATCACAATACCAATTGCAACCAAGAATAGTAAGTCCATAGTCCAAGTGACAGAAAATAACAGTAGAAGATACAAGTCAGAAAGGAGTGGCAGATCGTCTTGGAATGATGATAAAAGAAAAAAAACAAGTCCTAGAATCAATTACGTTGATGTGAGGAAGAAGAGCCCACGTAGACGAGGAGATGACTCTAGAAGGAAGAATACAGGGAGGTGTTTCAGATGTGATGGCACAGATCATTGGGCGGATAACCCAGAGTGCCCTGCTCTAAAAATTATATGTGGGAAATGCAAAGGCAGGGGACATTACGCCCGATGCTGCAGAATACAGAGCACTTCTACTAATTGGATAGGGAATGATGATTATAGTGATGAAGATGGAGAGGAATGTGTGTTTGTCATAACAGATGAAGAAAATGAGCAAGAAATGGAAAGTCCCAAGGCTATGGTGTGTGTTGACGGAATTGACATGCACATGATGATTGATTCGGGAGCCAAATATACTCTGGTGCCACAGAATCTGTGGGACAGGAAGAAACATGAATACTTACATGAGCCAGACATAAGGCCCAGAGCATATGGAGGAGTTAAGATAGATGTCATTGGATGGTTCTGGGGAACGCTCAAGTTCAAGGAGAGGAAAGCCAATGGAAAAATATACATTACCAGAGCAGGAAAGACACCTTTGTTGAGCTGGACCCATCAGAGCAAACTCAAGGTGAAATTAGATGCTGCATCCAATGAGTCAGTGTATTCAATTGAAGGTGGTGCTGTGGGAATCCAAGGAACCAAAGAGACCATTAGTAATGATGACATGATAAAGGTAGTTTTCAGAAAAGAAATTGGATGCCTTCGTGGATTTGTTCATGAGATCAAAAAGAAACCAGATCATACTCCTGTAGCGCAGAGGTTGCGCAACATTCCACTTTCCATGAGAGAAGAGGTGAGGATGGAGATTAAACTATTAGAAGATCAGAGAATCATTGAAAGAATAGACGCCAGCGAATGGGTTTCACCATTGGTTGTGCTAAGAAAAAAATCTGGACAGCTGAGAATATGTGTGGACATGAGAGAATTAAATAAGAGTGTGATCCCGGACAGACATCCACTCCCTAATATACAAGAAATTGTGTCCACCATTGGGCCCTCAAAATATTTTTCTACTCTTGATTTAACTTCAGCATACCACCAAGTGAAACTACATAAAGAGTCTAAGAAAATGACAGCATTTATTACACCAGATGGATTATACCAGTACAGAAGACTACCCTTTGGGTTGGTATCAGCTGCCTCAGTATTTCAAAGGATCATGCACAAACTGTTTGAAGGCGATCAAGGAATTATTTGTTTTCAAGATGATATATTAGTGCATGGCATCGATCAAAAAGTGCATGATGAGAGGTTACAACATGTTTATAAGAAATTATATGAAGCAGGAATGACTCTTAGTAGAGACAAATGTAATATCAATCGCAGTGAAATTGAATATCTAGGACATACCATATCTGCTGAAGCTATACGACCGAAGAAGCAGTTAGCTGATGCTATAGTAAACATGCCGAGACCTAAGACAAAGGAAGAAGTGCGTACGTTCATTGGGATGGCGTAATACTATTCCAAATTTATAAAAGATTTTGCTTTGCATACAGTTCCACTCTGTGAACTTTTGAAGAAGAAAATCCTTGAGTGGAATGTGGAGTGTGAAGAAGAATTTGAAAATATCAAGTTGGAATTGAGTAGAGCACCACCATTAAAGAATTTCAAGAGTGGAAAGAAGACTATAATTACGACAGACGCTAGCAACCTGGGCCTAGGGGCTGTTGTCATCCAGGAAGTCGATGGGAAAGAAGTTTTAATTGCTTTTGCATCAAGATTGTTAAAAGGTGCAGAAAGATCATACGCTGCAATAGAGAAAGAGATATTGGCCATCAAGTGGGCGACAGAGAAATTTAGGAATTTCATCTGGGGAGTGGAGGTGGAAATCCGCACCGATCATAAACCACTGATACATGTCATCATGAAGAAAGGTTTGGATAATGTTTCCAACAGGATCAAAGATGGGTCATACTTTTACAAGAGTACAATTGTACAGTGCGATATGTACCAGGAGTGAAAAATCGTGCTGCCGACTGTCTGTCACGACTCACTAATAATTCTAAGATAGACGATGAAAATGAAACGAATTCAGAAGTTGTTTTGAATATAGAGACACTATCCACATCTAAAACAGAATGGGAAGAGGCAGAGAGACAAGATGATAATATGGTCAAATTGAAACAAATTATTCAAAGCAGTGAAAGTCTGAGGAAAGTTAAATTTGAAGAATATGATCTCATGGAATATTGGAGAGTCGCAGATGAACTCAATGTGGTGAATGACAGAGTCATGAGAGGTGATCGAATAATTCCACCTGTGAGTCTACGACAAAGGATTGTTGAACTGGGTCACGAAGGTCATCAAGGGATAGTGAAGACTAAACAGAGAATACGTGATGACTTCTGGTGGCCAGGATGTGATCTACAGATCGAGAGAGTCATCAGAGAATGTATCCTTTGCAATGAGAGTGACAGAGCATGTGTGAATGTAAAGTACCCAATGGTGATAACGAATATTCCAGGAAAAGTCTGGGATGAATTAGGCATAGATATATTAGGACCTATTTATTGTGATGGTAAGCAACAATTTTGCTTGGTAGTCATTGACCTTTTGACCAGATGGGTAGAAGTTTTGATTACACCTAATCTGAATGCCAAGATGATTATAGATTTCATGTCAGAAATATGTGCCAGAGAAGGTTTCCCAAGAAGCATATAAACAGACAATGGAGTCCAATTTAGGTCGAAGGAAATGGAAAGGTTCTGTACCGAAAATTCTATTGTTCATAAAAGGAGTGCAATATATCACCCACAAACGAATGGTGTAGTTGAGAGATTCAACAAAATACTCAAAGACGCCATTCGTTGGGCTTGGGCTAATGGACTTAACTGGGAAGAAGCGGTAAAAAAATAATTAATTGCTCACCGTTTCACACCGCATAGTACCAAAGGTTTGTCACCATTTGAATTGAGTAGAGGACGTAGAGCAAACACCAAGTTGACCCCATCTTGTTTAGAGAGGGAGACTGTTGTAAGGAAAGATTTCCGAGAAGCAGTGGAGAACATTAGAGACACACAGCTAAGGAACAAAATAGCTCATGACAGTCATGTAGGAAAAGGAAAAGAGAAAGAAGTTCCAAGAGTGGGGGGTCTGGTAAGAATTAAACTACCCCCAGTGCTAAGAGATGGACCTTGAAAATGGTCCAGGTCGGTGGGTGTAATTGAAGTTTTTAAACATGTGGTAAGAGTACAGGATGGAAGAGTTTGGAATATGGAGAGGGTGTGTGTGATAAAGTCATACAAAGATGTAATACCTAATGAACTTGTTTACAGAGAAGAAACAAGTATGAGTGGTGGTAAGAACGTGGAGGAGAATGGTGGACGCGTGAAACTAATGTAGAATAGAAATGTAATGTCAAAAATGTCCTTGCCAAAAACAAAATCAGATCCTTCACATGTGTCGAGAACAGGAAGGATAATCCGCAGACCAGATCACATGAAAGACTTTGTTTAAGGATACAGAGGATACAGAAGAACATTTTTTTCGACTTTCAATGAACAGCAGGAGGCTAAAAGGGAGATGTGTAATATACATATGATTCTTTTATCACGGGGCTCTGCGAGGAGTTCCCCTCATGATGGAAGGATGAATGGAATGTAGTGACAGAGGGCGCGAGAGTACTCGACGATTCAAATAATAGAGAATCGTTGCAGCCACGGTCAGTGGGGCCTGTTTGTATCTTATAACCTAATCTGTACAATTAAAGTGTACTTCATAATCTTATAAATCTCCTTGCCTTACCTCGACCACTTCATGCTTTGTTAGACTTGGGATGGAATTTGGAACTCTGGTCTTTTAGAATAGCTTATACGTTAGAAGGCATTTTGGACCTTTGTTTCTCTCCAGATAGCTTGCACTGTTTTGTTTAATAATCTCTCCTCCAGAGATGTACCCTACCCTGTAGGCCATCCTCCAACCCATCCCTATGTGATTATAAATAAAAAGGTGTGGACGCAATCTCTGGACTCATGCATTCACAAAGCCAAGTAGACTCCACAAGGGAAGCACCTCATGAACCCCTTTCACAAGGTTCGTTCAGAATTGTGTACAGTACTGGCAAATTCAAAAAGGGTCGGAATGGCAAACGTCTTGGTAAATCAAGAGTTATTTCTTCAAAGATCTTTCGGGGCTCAACCTGCTGTCACTCACAGTCTCAAGTCCAAAGGTGCTCCCTGGATCAGTGATGTGGTGGTTGACTGACCTTCTGATGGAGACCAGTGCAAAGATTCCTCAAGTATTCTCGCTGCAGCAAGATATTCTCCTGAAGCAGATCTCCCAGTGACTTTCAGAGGTCAGGCCTGTCTGTAGGTAGTTTAGCTGCTAATTAGGGATCTGGTTCACCTGCTTGTTCTAAGGTCCTGAGCCTGTAGATCCTTGCCCCACCTTTCTCGCCTGCTTACCAATCCACTGCTCACATGTACCTACAGCCTAGCCCCAAACCTTGCTTGTGGCCCTCAAGCTCGCTGTCCCCGCGATATTCAAACACATGCCTGCTCCTTCTCGCCTACTTTTTCCAGACAATAGAAATGCTTCTGTGTTTCTCTCTCTCTCTCTCTCTCTCTCTCTCTCTCTCTCTCTCTCTCTCTCTCTCCCTCTCTCTCTCTCCCCCCTCTCTCTGCCTCCCTCTCCCTCTTTTTCTCTTTCTCTCTCTCTCTCACTTTTTCTTTCTCTATCTTTCTCTCTGGAACATTCATCTCAACAGCTTCCACCTTACTCTCTAAGTCTTTTGCTCTTTCTGGTAGCCTCTCTTCCTACTATAACTCGAACACTGCTTATTATTTCTCCACCTCCTGCTCAGTTTCTATGTCATAACCCTGCCCATTGAAGGCCCTGCCCAAGAAAGAGTGTTTCTTTCCAGGCCAATTTTATGTGGCTTTAACAGGTGGCATTATGACTAGTTTAGGCGGCATTAGTTCCCAAACCAACCTGCTACCCTTTCCCCAATCCGCCCCTCACCATTTCCCCCACTGGCCCATTTTTTGCTCCCCTGCCCCTTCGCTTCCCCCACCACAAACATTCCCCCAAACCTTGACACAGAAAAACACACTCAAACACACATGGCCACACCTGCCAGACCCTGCGTGCATTTGGGTGCGGTGTGGAGCAGGGCTGTGCAGGCTCAGTATTCAGTCTTTTTTTTTGCCTGCGATCAATTTTTTGCAGCCAAAAGACCTAATGCCCTTGCTCCTTCTACTCCATCTCCTTCAGGACCTCCAACTCCTTCTGAACTTCGCTCTCGCCCTACTACTCAAAATTCTTCTGCCCTTCGAACTCCCTCTGCACTGCCAAATCCTGCTGCCCCTCCAACTCCACCTGCACCACTAACTAACTCTTCCCCACCCTCCTTCTGCAATCCAATTGCCCACACACTTCCATTTTCTGCTCTGCCTCTCCCAACTCCCACACTTTGCTGTTCCCTAAAAAGGTTTTTAAAATGGTGCCATCCCTCTCCCTGGGCCAGGCTTGTGAGAAAGATCTGCAGCTGTGTGTGCCCAGTTCTCCCTTTCAGGGAATTGTTGGTTTTTCCAGGCCTCCTGCATCCAGGTGTATTACCTTTAATGTTGCCACTTTCTCTCAATGTACACCAGTCTCTTTAAGGCAGATCCATTCTCTTGGCTGTGACTGGATCATGCTTGCCTGCTTACATGTATGTGTCGAGCTCCACTGGCGGGGCTAACCGGAGCTGCGTCTGCTCTGCCATCAATTGCGCCTTCACCTTGTGTTCAGCAAATATTTTATTACTGGATTTTACTTTGGTAAGCTTTACAGGAAAATCACAACCAGGTAACTACTGCGGGTCCTGGTTTATCGGGGCTTTGAATATCAATACATTATGCTGAATCTGATTCTTTAAAGAGACAGTAGTGTCAGAAAAAGTCATGTAGTAGTGCTTGGCCTCAAGTGCCAGGGGTGTGGAGGAGACCTGGGATGCTGCCCATGCTGTTCCATTCCTCAATTCACATTGCAAAGGGTGGGACCTGTCACTTAAGTCATCCCCACACAAACACCTAGAGGTCCAACATCATTGCAATACATGCAACAGTCGTGAAAAACAAACATCTTTTTTTAAAGAAATTTTAAGGTTGCTAACTATACAATTTTGGATTCTATAACTATTGGGAATGCTAACATTAGGGTTTAAAATCACTTTGTCGATACCTTAACTCACCCCCTTGTTTTGCATTGCAGTTAATATGTTAAAAGTATATAATGTTTAGTTTGGATACTGATGTATATGTGTATGTGTGTGTTTTTAGTTTATGAATTTAGTTGTTTTGTGCAAAATGTTGTGAGAAGATGTTAGTAAGTGTAAATTCTGTCATTATTTTAGTGATTGTGGAGGTAATTTTGTTGTTGCAAATTTGACCTTATTGTAGTGTCCATTTCTTAACCAGCACAACCATTGTCAACTCTCCCTTGACCCTACCTCTGACAGACGCCACAGATCTGGAAGACCAAATATACAACACCTCTCGGCTAAAACCAATGCTACAGCAGCACCCAACTCACTGCTTGGTATTTATATCCCCTGTGGGGATGTGAGTTTTCATCCTTTGCCCTCACCACAATCCGGGACTACTGTCTGGTCTTTCCCCTGTGTTTCCCTTCTGAGCTAGACCAGAGCTGTACTTTCTCAGATAAGTGCACCATTTAATTGCCCTGGACAGTTGGAGGTCATGGAGGTCACCGTTATGTTTTCCATATAATATAACTTCCTCATCTTCACAGACTACATCATCTCCTTAGGACGGGACTCCCGTTTCCGCCCAATCATGACACATACCCTGGCCGCAAGGAGGGCAAAGTGGACCGAATGGGGGAGATATATCTGCTCCCCTTTGACTTCCTCCAGGCCGAACAACACCCGAAGAGGGCATAGGTGCCTCTCTCTCCCATTTAGGCTCTTGATCCATCCCAAAGCCTCTTTCTAGAAACATTGCACCTTTACACATGTCCACCACACATGCCAGTATGTTGCCTTCTACTCCCATCCCTACCAGCAACGGGGGCTCACCACAGGGAACATTTCGATAGGTGCACTAGGTCATATTGCCACCTATATAACAATGTAAAACTGCAGAGTTTGTACTGGCATGAAATCGTGGTCTTGTGCGTGGCGTGGCATAACCACTCCCAGAACTTACCATCGAGCTCTACCTTCAGGTCTCTTTCCCACCTCTTCCTCTTCTAAAGCATTCTGCCCCTTCTCCAGACACCAATATGAGCGGCCTGTATGTGTTTGATATCAAGCCCTAAGTCACACGGCATGTGTCGAGGATGCTCTCAGAAGCGATCAGCTACCTCTGCAAACTCGATTTCCATTGGTTGGCCATGAGATCTCCTTTCAGTTGGAAGTGCATAAAGATAGATAACGCCTGATACACAGAGGGGAGAGCCACATAGTTACTCCTTGCATCTCCTTACGCCTCACCCCAGAGATCCCAAATGAGGCCCAATATTCTATGGTTGCACACTTTCCTTAGAACATCTTTGTTTGGGGACCAAAACCATTCCCCTAAAGTGGCTGGGTACAGAAAATGATTCTCCAGTACTTCCCATTGCTTTTCTTTATCTACATGTAAATGTGGAACAATGGCCCTAAATTGAGCTGCCCTGTAGTAGTTTTACATATCAGGCAATCCCACCTATCCCTGCTCCTTTGGCATGATTAACTTTGGGCTTCCGTCCCTGCCAGAGGAATTTTATGGTCTTAACTTTCAGTTCTGCCTCCAGGGACTAATGGGAAGCATCTGAAATAAATGTAAATGTTTGGGCAACAAAGTCATTTTAAGAGTACCCAACAGCAGGGGATATTTGTCTTTGTATAACTTACCTAAGGTCCTAGTAATCTTCACCCCCAATTGCTTCAAGTTGTCTCACTGAATAGTTCCATTCAATGACCGTATAAGTTCTACAGAGTATTCAGGCCTCCTGCCATATGGGAAGAGAACCGACATTTCAACATTTACCTTGAATCCTGACAGGTTACCATATTCCACTATAACTCGCACAGCAGCTGCGATTGAAGTCCCCGGGTTGTATAAGTGAGGGAGAATCTAATCGGCTTACATCTCAAGTTAATACTCTGTACTTTCCACCATCAGTCCCTCTATTTCCTTGTCACTCCTTACTTTTGCTGCCGACGGCTCTATGGAAATGGCAAATAACAATGGCGACAGAGGGCAGTCTTGCCTAGTCCTTCTTTTCAATTGAAAGCGTGGTGAACCCTCCCCACTAACCACAACCTGGGCTATAGGACTGGTGTAGAGCGCCCTGATACCTTTTAGAAAACCCTCCCCAAAGCATAATTTCTGAAAAACAGAAAACAAAAACTCCCACTGTACTTTGTCAAATGCCTTTTTTACATCAAGGGCTAACAGTATGGGGTCCCCCTCTCCTTCTGTGTCTCTAAGTGGATCTGCTCCCTGTCGACCCTAAATGAAGCTCATCTGGTCTGAGTGTATTAAACGTGGCAACAGTGCCTCAAGAAGTATTGTCAGGACTGCGGTATATATTTTTTTATCAACGTGCAACTGGGATATTGGACAAAACGGCTAACTCATTGTTGGGTCCCTACCCTCTTTGGGAATCACCATTATTAATGCCTTACTAAAAGAGGGAGGGACAACCCCTGTCTCTGTGACGTAGTTGAAGAGTTTAACCAAGTGTGGCAGCAACGGTCCTGAAATTGATAGCAACCTCCACTGTAAACAGGGCATCCAATAGACACGCTTCCCATGGAGATGCCCTAACGCCCTTCTTAAACCACCTTCTGGGTGTCAAATGTGCTCTGTTGCGGGCATGCATACATGTGTGGTATCAGTCCACTTCAGCTGTTGTTAAGGCACGGTGGCTTGTCGTTGTCTGTGCTATGAGGATGTGCTAATTGTCTTGTTCTGTCATTGTGCATAGGGCCAGTGCTCGTGTGCGTCAATGCATTTGGTGTACGATGCATTGGCTTGGCTTACTCTAACCCCGACCCCTGGCATTGATGTGTGAGCACGGTACATTTTGATGTTGAGATCATGTGTTGTACTCCTTTTTGTGGACACATTTCCCTGATCTGTTAGGTGGATGTACAATTTGTGTCATGCATGGCATTTAGATGTGGCTTGTTGTACTCACTGCGGTCTCATTGGGTCCCAGCTCCAGAGACTGCAGATCCTACACCCTCATTCCCCTCAAGCTGCACGATGGAACTGCAGGTCTCATCCCACTGCATCATTTTGACGGGTGAAGATGTCCTGCCTACAGTGGCCAGGGATTCCCTACCATGGGCCACCAGGATGTTGAGCACTTGTTGGCGCATTCCGTTCCACCTTTTGTGGCTGTCTTTGGGTGTACGGGCGAGGGGTCCCACTGCTGTGACCTTACGTGCCACCTCCTGCCATATGACTGTCTTGTGCTGCTGGTTTGTTCGGCGGTTGTCCCTCGCAAACAGCGCATCGGCATTGGCCACTATGTTGTCCATAAGAGCATTTTATTCTGCCTCAGTGAAGCGGGGCTTGCGTAGCCAGACCACAGGCAGGCATGACCTTGTGCTTCCAGAGATCTTGCTGGTGTTTGCGTCAATGGATGGCAACAGGAAGTGCCTGATTTTAAATGGCCTTAGTTTCCCAAAATGGCCGCCAGCGAACTTCCAATTCCTGACGCTGTTTCCGGTGCTGGTAGTACCTTTGCCAGAGTTCTGGTGTCAGATGCACAGCTGCCAGTGTTTCTGTCACAAATCACGCCGGAATCGTTGTTACCGGCATGTTTGTTCATGGAAACACCAGCATTTCTTCTTTTTGCCAACGTTACTGTCACTCCAGTAACACCATTTCCGGCAATGAGGGAGTGTATGTCGGTGATTCCGTCTCTCGGGCAGCCCGGAAACGGTAGTACCGGCATGACGGAATCACTGGCATCATTCCGGCTTACTCGTAATGAGGGCCTTAGTCTATTTTTGGTTTATCCTTTGTTGCTTTTTAACTTATATATTTTCAAGTACAACAGTAACATTATATTATTTGAATCTGACAGTCATTTCTTACCTGTTAGTGAAATGAGCAGTCTAAAATATTTTGCTGCTGATTATGCATGATAATACCGGCATTATATGGTGTTTACTCATTATAGTGGTACGAATTGTGCATTTTTTAATGTTTCAGCAGATAAAATTGTCTGAATATGTGAGACTGTCAACGTTTTTGATGTTTCATTTGTCTGTCCTCGTCTTCTATGTTAGTTTTCTTCTTGTGTTATAAAAGAGGGTAAGAAGTGTTATAGTTATGTGGCGTATCTGATATTATAGAGGTTGTGGAAAAGACTGTGTGACACCATGTGTTACTTAAGGTGTGAGTTCTCCAAAGTGTGATGGTATATAGTGGTGTATTGTTAGGTTGATGAATTGTAATGAGATGTTCCTTTCTATTTTTCCAGGCATCATATAGGTGGGTTTTAAGCTAATTTTTAGATATTGATATTGATATTTTATTTGTATCGCACTCGTACACAAGTGGATTCAGACCACGAGGAGGTAAGGGAGGGGAACAAGGGAGAACAAAACAATGATCTTAGTGGCCCAGTGAGAACACGCAAGTGCATGCGAGAGGGAAAGGGGAAAGTTCATGGGTGGGGGGGAGAAGTGAAATGTGCTGAGCAAGGCAATAAAAATAAATAATAAATAAATAAATAAAAAGCAACAAACAGTGGTAGTGCAGTCAGCAAGTGGCAAGTGCTAGGTTAAAGGCAACAGACACGGTGTGTCTGATAAGTGCAGAAAAAAGGGAATGGGGATTCTAGGATTACAGATACAGACCCCAGTGCAAGGGATTGCCAGGAGGCAGTGCGGGAAGGTGGCAGGGTGAGCAGGTACCTGGGCTCAAAAGTCAGAGTGTAGCCAGGTGCATGATGTTGAGAACAGATCAGCAAGGGAGAGGAGGATTGAAGGCAGAAGCAAAGAGGAAGATCTTAAGGTGCTTCCAGAACTGGGGATGGTTCTCCTCAAGTTTCAGAGTGGCAGGGAGGCTGTTCCAGAGGGAGGCCCCAGCCGAATACAGAGATCTACACCCAGCTCGTTTCTTTGAAAAATGACTGACCCTGAGGGAGTTAGAGGTGGAGGAGCGAAGAGCTCGGGAGGGAAGTTATTTACGGAGGGAGAGCTGAAGGTATTTTGGACCCAGGCCCCAGAAAGCCTTGTGAACAATGCAAAGGGTCTTGAATTTAAGCCTTGCAGCCACTGGGAGCCAGTGGAGAGATTTCAGGCTGGAGAGATACAATCCCAGGGCTTGAGGCCAAGGACAAGTCTCGTAGTTCTGTTCTGGATAAGTTGGAAAGGGCGGAGAGTAGAAGCAGATAGATTTAGAAAGAGGCTGTTGTAATAGTCCAACCTAGAGAGAACCAGGGCTCGAGAGACAGTGAGCTTCTGGGGGAAGGAGAGGAAAGGCAGAATACCTCTGAGGAGGTGCAGTACGAAGTTTGACTTTTTAGGGGGCCGGGATATTGAAATCGCTCTGTGACCTGAGCTCTTGAGAGATTGATGGATCTGATCCATTGACTCAAAGAGGGAGCTAATCTGTCAGTTCACCTGGTGCCTGTGGATGATGTGGTGGCATACAACCCAATTGATTACGCAATTCTGTTATGTTTTCCACTTGCTTTGCATTATGTAAAAATACATTGGGCCGCATTACACGGATGGCGGTGGACCAAGGTGCTATTAGCACCTTGGTCCATGCCGGTAAAATACCGGCACTGCCTTGGTGGAAAGGAGAATTACCGCCCTATTCCAAGGTTGGTGGGGCAGTAATTCCCCCTTCCCCCATTGCCCTTCCCCATTCCCATTTTTGCCCCATAGGGCTCTATGGGAACGGGGAAGGCGCTAATTACGGTATCGCAAATTGCGGTACCGTAATTAGCTCCCTGGTCCCTCTGCGGGTTGGTTTTTACCACCTGCAAAAAGCAGGCGTTAAATTCCCCAACCCGCAAAAGGACCTCGTAGTAAGGCGGTAAGGGTTTACCGGTACCGGTAAAATACCGGTACCGGCAAACCCTTACCGCCTACCGTGTAATGAGGCCCATTATCGGCCAACACTGCCTCAGCATTTAATGCAGAGGGCACAGATTTAGGACATACTATCACCGGTAACGGTTCGCTCATGGAGCAGTCACCGAAGCCGGCCGCCATGAGAGAATCAGGCATCATCGCCGGTAATAGATACGGTAAAAGACACGCAGGCTCTAAATTAGTGCAAGTGTTGCCATGATTTGAGACCGTGGGCAAAGATGTATGCACAGTGACCTGTGTTGACAAGCCAGTCAATGCAGTTTGCGGATGAGTTTTGGCTATTAGAGGCTCTGCCACGCTCAGGTTTTTTGTCGGAATCACGCATACCTGTATTCTGTTTGGCATACGCTTAGTCGGCAGCCCTGATTAAGAGATAGTCGTGAATTTCGGCATGGCAGATTTCAGTGTATATACGCTTGGATGTTTGGTGGCTGGGTTAGTAGGTTCCATCTAGCTGTAAAATACACAGTCTCAGTATCGTATATGATGCAACAAGACCCAGCCACTGAAGGCAGAGCTGTGAATTTTACCTGAGAATGAAATTGATGAGACGAGACGCCAATGGTCTCAGAAGTGGTACTGGCTGCTTACTGCACAGCTAAGCACGAAGCAGCACACTTCCAGCGCACTTCCCAGATGCGCGCGGCCAAAGCCTTTTGAGGCTTTCTGGGTAAGTGGGCAGGGCTGAAATTTTCGTAGCGTTATTTTCACAAATGTGCTTTCTAAAACACAAACAAGCAATGGGATATTATAAAAAAGCATACTATGACATAGGTGAAGCTGCAAAATGTTCAAGCTTGCTAGTAAGACCCAGCGTACAACACAAGGTTAGCAGTCCAAGTACAATAGTATCCAGCAGCAAAGCAGCACACTTCCAGCGCACTTCCCAGATGCGCGCGCCCAAAGCTTTTTGAGGATTTCTGGGTAAGTGGGTAGGGCCGAAATGTTCACAGCGTTATTTTCACAAATGTGCTTTTTTCGTTTTTGCGAAAACTGTTTAGTCGTTCTGGCCAGTATGAGCACCTGGAGGTTGAGATGTGGAGAATTTCTGATGTCGGAAGCAGCTGCTCAAACCTGTCTCTGTGAGGTGATGCAGCTTGACATCACAAACCACTTGATATTAAGATGTGAGAGTGTGGCCACTTTATAATTTGGGCAGGAGATTTCAGCATAGCGTTAGACCTCCATATCGACAGAGGCACATTAACTGCAAGATATCTCCCGTGTGCTGCAGTGTTATGGCAGTATATAGCACAGCATCTATCTTTAAAGACATTACTTTTTTCCCTGCACCAGATAATACATGGTGTACCCCTCTGTATGGGATGCATATTCGCACATGGGTTAGATAATGCTCCTCACTAGATATTTAGGAACTGTTCAACAGTGCACAATCCTTTCTCGAGCATTCACCATTAGTGCTTCCCTGAAGAAAGGGTCTCTCCTCTGGGGCGAAGATTACAAAAAATAATATTTTTACCTGTGGCTTTCCATTTTGACATCCATCCTATGTGACCACTCTAACCTCTTCAGTTTGACGGAGGTCCCTCAAGGATTAAATTTAAAATTGTACCATCAGTTGTCAGAAAAATAGAAAAGAGTGAGTCAGTGATCGACTCATCTACTTCTTTCTCAAGCTACGCAGCTTAATATGACATGCTCTCATCCACTCCCTACTTTGTAAACGAGGAGTGTGTTTAAAACAGTGTTAGGAATACACTTTCAATTGCACGTTTATTGATAACAAAAGAGAACATTAATTTTCACTCTTTGGACTGGTAACTGGCCTTTTGAAAGCTTCAAGAATAACAAATTGGTTTATATCTTTAAGGTATGTATTAAAATATTTGGGTTTAACCAATCATTTGCATGTAAGTTCTTTAATTCACCACATTAAAACATTGCATCAAAATGCTGTTATCTTCAAACTTGATATCAACCTTTTTAAGCAATTCTCACTAGAAATCATAATCGTGGAGTCGAGCAGCTGAGTCTTGTTGCTGCTGTACCTGCAAGACACTTTGGGCGGTTTTCAGTGAGGACCTCCTGTCACTTTCTTTGTTCATTGTGCTCATAAGCACAAACAGACCGCGGAGCGGGCCGCGGAGTCGAGCAGCTGAGTCTTGTGGTCTTTGGGCCTGCAACGCTGCAGCCTGCTCTCCCCTACATCGCAGATCCGCCACAGGACATCGAGCAACGAAAGGAATTGAAGCGCCACTTTCACTCACAAGCCTCTGCACTGTGCCGCCGCCTGAGGAACCCGCGATAGGTGACTTTTCTACAAACTGCCTATACCCTACTACAACCTTCCCTGGAGACCATAGCTATCAGGAGACTGTGGGGGCTACCCCCTTTGATCCTGCTGCACGCTCCCCAAAACCCAGGTTTTGTACTATTTGTCGGATCCAGCCGCCTATTCTAGTAAATCCACCTCTACTTCAGGAGACTGTGGGGGCTCGCCCCTTTGATCCTGACCCACTTGTTTACGATTGACATCTTTGCAAATGGCCTGTATTTAAATGCGTATTTCGCTAACTTGAGTTGCCGGAATCATAGCGCTTTGGCATTGTGGAACCCGAACAGTTCACCATAAAACTTAAAGTAGCCTTTTTGACATTCGTAATTTGCACAACTGCCTCACCTTTAACGCACACATTACGAAAGTACTGCGTTCAGGATACCGCAGGATCTTTCATTGCCCCGTTGAGCACACACGGCGCAACACTGAAAACTATATTCCCAATACCTCATTCAACAACTTGGTGATTTTAGGGGGCGTGGCCTGGAGCTCATGTCGAGTAGAGGCTGAGGCGCCGTGTTCCGGCTGAGACGCCGCATCTTGATCCTTTTTGCCTGACCCAAATCACACCTGCGACGAAGAAAAGCGGGCCGAGTGAAGGGGAACCGGCTCCCGACACGACCCCACAACTTTCGTTGGGATCGAAGCCTCCAAACCAGCAGGATCACCACCGTAACGATCCCCCCCTACCCTCGGCGGGATCCAAGATGGCGGCCCCCCACTGAAAACGGCGCCGACAGAAACAGCGGCCGCCCCCACAGCGGCCCCAATCCACAACTGGTGAACGCTTCTGAGGCGGATCGCCATTAAAGAGGACCCCATTCCCCCCGCCCAGGCTCATTCCAGTTGTTGATACAACAAGAGATAGGCGCTGAAAGACTAACACAAGTTTTCTCGGTCGAAAGGGCGCATAGATCCCTACAAAAAAGACCTCCACCGAGCTCACATCCTCGCCCCATAATCGGCAAAATACTCAATTTTCAAGACAGAGAAATCTTCCTACGGCACTCCAGGGAGGGGGGGACCCTTTGAACGAGGAGACTTTAAAATATCCATCTACCCCGACTACACCCAGAAAGTCCAGAGGGAGAGAAACTCATTCGTCCCGATCAAAGTGCAGCTCAGACACATGAATTTGAAATACATGCTGTTATACCCCTCAAGACTGAAGGTGATTCACAAGGGCCGTGCAATTTTTCTAGTGACCCCCGCAGCTGCCAACATGTGGCTAGAAGACAACAACCTGGCAGAGGGTAAAGACACACAGCCCTCGGAAGATTAACGAGCCCCCGTCGCAATCAACCGAAGCTAGGAATGGCTCATGGCTCACAAGGCCAACACATGAACAAGGCAAACAAAAACCAAGGAGGTAAAACCACACAACAGTCAGCTAAATAGATGTGGCCCTCGCTCGGCCCCACGCCAGGCACAGGTCCCCACCCCCATGTACAGTTCAGGACAGGCCAGTTGCCTGACCGACCTTACTCGTGCCCGACACCCGGATGGGTCCAGACGGCACGGGGGCGCCTGAGCACCGAAAGGAACTTGTAGTTGCTGGGCGCACCAGTTCAAGTTATGTTAATTGTTTTGTTAGTTATGCAGTCTTCAAAACACCAAGGAGGGGAGGGCGTGTGCCCAGTCGACCTCGGAGACCGGAGACAAGGGATCACCAAAACCTGGCCAGGGAACTTCACAACCAGGGGCAACAGCTACTCTGGGAAATCTGGGGTGACCGGATTCTAGAGTCCAAATTATCATCGCAATGGCATCTCAACTCAGGTTGATGACGTGGAATGTGAGGGGAATGGGCACATACTTGAGAAGGAACCGGATTCATTCCTACCTGCGAAGAAAAAAGATCTCGATTGCAATGCTTCAAGAGACCCATCTTACGGATGAATCCACATCCAAACTGTCCGAACGATGGGGAGGGACCGGTAGAGGGGCACCTTACTCCAAGTTCGCCAGAGGAGTATTCACGTGGATAAACCCAACAATGCCATTCCAACTACTGGACTACAAAGCCGATAAAGAGGGCAGATACCTAATCATGTGGGGAACTATCGAATGCACGACCGTATGCCTGGTAAACTCATACCTACCACAACATGGAATACCCTCACAC
Source organism: Ambystoma mexicanum (assembly GCF_040938575.1). Lineage (NCBI taxonomy): Eukaryota > Metazoa > Chordata > Amphibia > Caudata > Ambystomatidae > Ambystoma > Ambystoma mexicanum. Next base: position 877,884,156 of record NC_090936.1, read on the forward strand.
CTCAAAATGTTAAGCGCTAAAATGATACTCTGCAGAGAGGGAGCGTTCATATGGGGAGGCGATTCCAATTGCATCAGGAACGGAACTATGGACAGATCGGACCCCCATCACCACCTAAACCACACCGCAGCCAATGCACTAAACAGCACAATAGAACACCTCGACCTAGTGGACTTCTAGAGGGAACAACACCGCATTGAGAGGAGCTACTCCTACTACTCGGCCCCACACGAGATCCACATGAGAATAGATTATCTGCTAATAGACTGAGAGCTGGCACAACAGGTGGAATCCACAATGTACCTAGGCAGATCCATCTCGGATCACTCCCCGCTGATTATGCAATGGACACTTAGAGGACCCAGACCACCAATCCCACTATGGAGAATGCCAGCGGCAGCACTCACAGATCAGTCATTCAAGGAGGAACTTGGAACCAAACTGGAAGACTATCTAGACATTAATAAAGGCTCAGTGACAAGTTGGGGCACACTATGGGAAGCCATGAAAGTAGTAACAAGGGGAGAGGTGATATCTGGAGCGGGAGGCATCCGCAAACATTTGAAAACGGAACTAGAAGACCTGGAAACTAAGATCACGTGCCTGGAATCCAAAATTGATGCCTCACCGGACACTGAGACAAAACTAAGAGAAACTCGGGAGGAATGCTTTTCCGCCTGGAACAGATTGTCTAAATTCGACTACACGACTTGCACAGCTAAGGCACCCAAAGAAGCGGACAAGCCTGGCAGAATGTTGGCCTGGCTTTGCAAACGCGACTTCCCAAGACACCTTCCAACCGAGGTTACAGATGAAAAGGGGGTAACCCACAGGACCCAGCAAGATATCAATCGTGCATTTGCAGATTTGTACTCTAAACTGTACGCACATGACACAATAACACCAGTGGAGGACAAAAGAGCCACCCTAGAGGAAATAGAGCTCCCAAGATTGTCGGAAGACCAAAGAGAAATATTCGACGCGAAGATCACCGTGGAAGACGTGACAGAGGCGATTAGATCGCTAGCTACATGCAAGGCCCCAGGGAGTGACGGACTTCCGGCAGAATTCTACAAAGCGTATGAAGCTACCCTCACCCCGGTCCTGCACGAGGTGTATATGGAGGCATATGAAAATGGAATCTTACCCAACTCCATGAAAGAAACAATAATCATTCCCATACTTAAGCCTAACAAACCTATCAACAAGTGCGATTCATACCACCCAATTGCAATGCTAAACTACGATAGTAAGATCCTGACTACAATCCTGGCCAAGTGGTGGGAACCCTGATCCACGAAGACCAGAATGGCTTTGTTCCAGGACGCAACACCACAGCTAACCTGAGGAGACTTCAGCACATCATGGCAGAGACCTACGACAGAGACGAAGACCTAGCGGTGCTATCGCTCGATGCCATCAAAGCCTTCGATTCCATCTACTGGGAATGGCTGATCGAGGTGTTAAGAGAGTTTGGCTTTGGTGAAGGCTTTGTGCGATGGGTCGAGGTGCTATACAACTCACCGGTAGCGAGAGTAAAGACTGGAGGAACGGTATCTGAATCCTGGACGATACAGCGGGGCACTAGAAAGGGATGCCCGCTATCTCCGATGTTGTACATCCTAGGCCTGGAACCAGTGGCCATTTACTTCAGAAAACAGCACTTTGATGCGGGTATCAGGCTGGGCAATGATCACTCCATAATATCCTTGTACGCGGATGACGTTCTCCTATACCTGAGGGACCCACAGCTCAAAGCATAAGTCGCGCTAGACATCCTAGACAATTATGCTCGATACTCTCGGGATCGAATTTGGCAGGCCAAAATCCTGTGCGTTCCCACTAGCAAGACTCAGGAGCTTGGGCAATTCCGATTTACCAGACGTCGGGGTAAAATGGCAACCGGAGGTATTTAGGTACCTAGGTGTCGACGTGAGCCACACCCCCGAGCTCACACACGAACATAACACGGAAAAAGCAATAAAAGGCCTCCGCAAATCCATGAAGTTTTGGTCGAAGCTTCCGCTCACAATGATGGGCAGAGCAGCAATTGTCAAAATGATTATCCTCCCCCGACTCTTATACAACTTCGTAAATGTTTGCTACTACATCAGACCTCCTTTCTTCAAAAAACTGGAATCTTTAATCAAGGACTTCATATGGGGGCCATCCAGACATAAACTCTCCTTAGCCACACTCACGCTCCTGTACAAAGAGGGAGGGATACAACTACCAGACCTCCAAAGATACTATCTAGCTGCACAACTCAGTCATGTGACTAAATGGCACTCCGATGATCCGTCTGCCGAATCTGGACTGCTGCAGCAATCATCATCCCCCAAGCTATTCCCCAAGGAGATACTTTGGAACCTGATGAAACAACCATCTGACGTCCCCATGATAGTAACCCTAGGCAGGCAGATATGGGCTAGAACCTGCTTCCTCCGGCAACTGAAACACCCGTACACTCCCAACAATCCCATCCTGGCCGATGCCTGCAAAACACAGACGGATCTCGCGACAGCCAGAAACTGGGAAAGAGCCGGAATTTACACATGGGGCGATATGTATGAAGAGGGCACATTCAGAGAACTAGAATCGCTACAAGCAAACGAAGGAATCACGAGCGGCCAATTCCTGTGGTACCATCGCCTTAAGACAACTGCCAAAAAACAATGGACAATGTGGCCAGAGGAACCCGTCCCAGATCCCCTCCTCCAGGAAATGTATGACCTAGCTGACGGCTGGAAACCGGTGTCCCGCCTATACAACAAACTGATCGACAGACCCAACCCGAAAAGCACACCACTGAGACAAATATGGGAAACCGAGTTGGAAATCACACTATCAGATAACGAATGGGAGCGAATATTACTATACCCCAAAGAAGTGTCAAGAAACACCAGATTCAAACAGATCCAGCTGAACGTCTTATATAGAACGTACATGACCCCATTGAGAGTGGCTATCTTTAACAAACAGGTATCCCCAAAATGCCCCTGGTGCGGAAACAACAAAGCTGACATGATCCACATGTTCTGGACTTGCACCAAAACAGCAACATTCTGGTACATGGTGAAAAACACCTGCACGAACGCTGGCCTAACCAGATACGAGTGGAACCCAAACGAATGCTTATTAGGGGCACATCCCAGACTGAGCAAGTACAAACACCTATGCAAACTAATGGACTTAGCCTGCATTCTCGCAAAGAGATCCATAGCAATGGCTTGGAAGTCACCGGGGGTCCGAGGCATGAACAATGACTCAAAGACCTAGAAAGATGGACGGAAGCTGAGACCAGAGCCTGGCAGGAAGGAATCAACGCAGGCGGCGACAATGCTAATGATACCCTAGAATCATGGAAAGCTCTGCTGCGCGACATACAGTACGCCGCGGACCATAAACCCCCCTGAGAATGCGCCCCTAATAGCAATTTGACGAAGAACCACCTGAGGGATGGAAACCCCTTGAAACCAACCCCTTCTGGTGTCGGATTCGCTGGACACCTGCCCCCCCTCACTCAAATTGACAAGAACATCACAATGCAACATCAGGACTGCATTGGTTATCTGTTTGTTTGTTACGTTAATATCTGTTAATTATTAAAGCATATGTATTTGCACAAATGCTAATAAAATACTTTACAAAAAAAAAACAACTTGGTGATTTTGGCAGTGAACTTCTGTTAAAAACTTCCTCAGAAATGACCTCCCGAGCAAACATGTCCATCGCGGGGGTAGACCAATCGCCACCAATGAAACCTGGCCCTAAAACCAGGCAACGAGGGAAGCGCAACAAGAAACAGCCAACCATTCCGGACGACTTATCTCAACCCTCCATAAAGGAAGCACTTTTCAAACATGAAATTGCGAAAGGAACGACACAGCAACTTATACATCATCTGACAAGCAGAGACATACATGGTGCACTTACTCAGACTGCCTGCTTACACTCAACATCAGTCACTACGCAGGAACTAGAAGTCACCACCCCTATTTCTCCTCGGCAAGAAGGCTCGCCAATACTAGAAAATAAATGTGACCCGCAAGAAATACCAGCATGTACGAACCCTCAGCCTACACCAGGAGGACATTTATTGATATCCCCTTTACGGGCTAGTAGCTCTCTTACCTTGAGCCCGCAGAATATAATTGAGTTACCTACCGAGACTGAAGTCCTCTCTGCTGAGACCCCTTTAATTCACACTAGATCACCACTGCCCACTATGCCTTTGGTGCAAACTCCACAGCAGTCAGCGAAAGCTTGCACAGAAGGAGGAGAAACTCAAACAGAGCCACTCAATATGCCCATCCTAGGCACTTGTCAAACAGACCAAGCCATTGAGACCAATCTGGCCCTTTTATCGAAGACGATTGCAGTCCCTCAAACCATAACTCCTCAAGAGCATATACAGAACCACGAAATACTTGAATCATCAAAAAAAGAAAAAGCCAGGCAAGCCAAACTGAGATGGCTCTAATCCTACACCGCTCGGAGCCACTCTAAAGCTGCAAATTATAAAGACACCCAATACTCTACAGCAAAGATAGCCCGCCTCTCTCTAGACATTACTGAAATTGAGTCACTGCTGACTAACATCGAAAAAAGAAAGGAAGTCTTTGGAGACACACGTGCCAATCGTATAAACGACCTACCTGCCACGTCAACTCCGGCTTTGAGCACAATACCCTCACCAGAGAACCTGTCACAAAAAAAGCTCTGAATCAAAAGGAGCAATTGGCAAAGAACTTTAAGCTTGAATATGATGAAATTGCTGCCTCTCTCTCCTTCGGTTCTGGCACTCAGAAGAAAATCGACATCCCGCTTACCTACCCAGAAGACCAAGATGCATCTAGCAAATGCTTGTCTCCTACTCCTAAAGAGGATTCCAACCACAATAATCGATTTACAAAATATGCTCACAACAATTACCACACAAGCCATGATCCCGTTTTGCAAGCTCTACGAAGGGATTAATGAAAGCAGCAAAGATCAAGCTACTCTTCTGGAGTTAATCCACATGAAGGAAATTCATCTAGAAGCTTTCATAAACACAGTAGAAAAACGCTTAGATGGAGAAGCAGAGCTCTCCCATCAATGGCAAACGAGATTGTTCGAAATGGCCGCAGCTGAAAGAGCTGAAAAAGCTACTCTATCTGCTACAATGATCACTCTGATGAAGGCACATCCGCTGCCAACTCCCAAAGCTCCCCAGGACCTTCAAACTGCATCCCTAAATACCCTCAAATTACCTGTCACCTCGCAGAGTATACAATTCTCATCTGGACCAATGACAATTTCTTCAGCCTGTCCCCAGCCTGCTAGTACGATTCTGGCAGATAGCCTAAGGATAATGAAACCATTAGACACCTTTCAAATGTTCTCAAATAAAAATCCTCTTAAGGAAACGCTACCGGCAATACAGATTCCAAAATCTAAAAGCAAACGACCAAAGGGCAATAAACAAACAGGCTCCCGAGCCTTTCTCAGGAACATTTCCGTAAGATCTGACTCAAACAAACAGACTAACTGTACCACCACAAATTTTAAAAAAAATACAATAGTGAGACCAGATCCTAAGGGTGAGCTCCTATCACGTCCCATGTAAGGACCTTCTAATACTCCAGATATTGAAATAGAAGATCTCCTCAATCGCACTACGCACTCAGTCTCCACTGAGAACCATGACCTGACATCAAATATCAACGAATCGATACTCCTAATACTAGATGAGTATGCCATCGACCCATCTGACCGCTCTAATGACTCGAATTTGTCCTGCGAAACCATCTCAGACGTATCTCTTCGCTACACGGGCGATCTCACAGATATATCAGATGTTCCGTCAAATTACTCGATTGACACAGGTCGATCGACCGATAAGTCTATCTCTACTAAGGCGTCAACACTGAATTCAGCAATTGACTCCCCAGAAATACAACAAACAAACATAAGCAATCCCCACAAGGTTGATACGTACAGTCTCCCACAATTTATCGACCCTTGGAAGAAAAAACAGAAACATATTCTTCAGTTAGTCTGCATTAACGAAACATGTACATCCATCACACTTAACAGGGCTAATTTACTAAGACTGTTTCATGCAATTCCACAACTTAAATCAATAAATTCACAATAAATTCACAAGAAATAAAGACGGTGAGCTGCACTACAATCTTGTCACATCGTATGCCTCCAAGAGACCTGATGACCAACACGCCTGCTTGCGACGGATTTATCACTGTCCTCAATCCGGCCCTGAAAGGTCCCAGGGGCCGTGCGGCTGCAGGTCTATTGACGTTGATAAAGATATCTCCATCCTGGAACTTCGTTGAATCAGAAAATATGAATCCATGGACCCAACTGACCATCATTAAAATTTCGAACTATATGATCTCAGAATGCTCATCCGAACAACAATCTAGGTCAACTAGAATGATTGCAGTCATCAATGCGTTTTGGAATCCAGTGGCAATCAACGACAGTAACTTCTTGGACGGCGTATTTCTAACAATGCACAGAATCAGTGCTAAATTTCCCAATATTAACTTCATCATCTGTGGAGATCTTAATATTCACTTGTACGACACCAAGGGTCTCCTCAGACAACATCATGAGTTCTCAATCATAGCCCTTCGCTGGTCCAAAGAGATCTTGATGAGAAATCTAAATCTAATAAATCAACTTCACGATAATCAGAACCTGTTGATGCCGACCTGGACATGTCGAAACTCTTGTACCATTATCAACTATATATACTTATCTCCAGCTATAACTAATATGCTACTGGAATTCCAAATAATATCTACCAGCAAGAGCGACCATTTGATGCTTATGATCTCTGTTGCGGGAGTCGGTGACCCTGTGATTGCCCCGCCACCTCCTCAGCTGGAAATCGTTGGAGGTAACACCAGACCAAGAATCAGTAAAAATCTTTTGGCCACCATTCCGCAGGTTTTCCAACAAACATCCTTGCCAGATGAACAGAAATTAAATTACGATTGGGTTTTACTCCCTTTCCAAATACACAAGCCTGCAATAGAGAAACCGATCCATCAACACTACTATAACCAGGAAATAGTAAAAAAAAAAAACAGCGGCAAAACCTTCGAAGATGGAGAAAAGACCCAACCTCAGTAAACCTGGAAAACATCAGAAAAGCAAAGCAAATATACAGAAACAAATGCGATGACCCTGCAACAAACGGATGCAGAAGCTGTGCTGCAAACGCTCAGAAATAAGAATTTGAGATCTTTATGGGACCTGCTAAATAACAATGCACAGCACCAACATTCGATGGTATCCAATGTCACCCAAAAAAACTTGATCGCACATTTCTCTAACCTCTATAAATCGCGGAACATGGAGGAAAAAAACGGAGATACTTTCAATTTCATACCAATGGACTATCACCTGGGAGAAGCACATATTTGTAGAAATGATTGCCAAACTAAATTCTTCTAGAGCACCCGGACCGGACGGGCTATCTAATGCTTCCCTGAAACGGGACCCGGAGACCTGGGCGAACCTAATGGATCTCATACTAACTCTAATCAATGCAGTAAAGCTACTACCAACTACGTGGACTAAAGCCGTATTGATCCCAATCTATAAACAGGGTGATAGAGATAACCCTGCCAACTTTAGACCCATTGCCCTGTTAAATCCACTGGGAAAATTGTTTGCTTCATACCTTCTCCAAAAACTGACTACCTGGGCGAAAGCTTCAAACCGATTTGACAGTCGGGAAACCGGCTTCACTCCTAATGTGGGAACTAATGTGAATCTCCTAATCTTAAATTTATTAAAACACGAAGCCATAAGAAACAACGTGCCTGTCTATGCTACGTTTATAGACCTGCACATGGCTTTTGACGCCATAAACAGGTCCATCTTGTGGAAAAAACTTGCCAAATGGAATTGCCCTCCAGAAATTAGCGAACCGATCAAACTTTTATATTCCAACACCACAGTTTCGATCAGGCTAACGAAAGAAGGAACCACCACGGAGCCCATAAGAACATGGAACGGCTTAAAACAGGGTTGCCCCTTAGCGGCAACACTTTACGATCTATATACTGCTGACTACGCCATAAATATCAACCCTGCTAATCTCAATCCGCCGAAGATAAACTCACCTTATGTATGCCTTATGTATGCCTACGACATCGTACTCCTAGATAAAACGCCCTCTGGACTACAGGAGAATTTACGTATGACAGAATCATACACGATCAATAACGAACTCCAGATTAATAACAAAAAAAACAAAATCATGTGATTAAATAATTACCTCAAGACTTCTAACCGAAACAAACCAGCAAACTTTATACTAGACAAAAAAGTGTTGGACACAGTTACCTCCTTTAAATATCTTGGTGTATTACTAAATCAGCAAAAGGAAGAAACAGCCTCAGTGACGACTTTGGAAGGTAAAATCCAAATGCTGGCACGCCAAGGTGTGATGCTACATGGGCGTTACGGAAAATTTTCTGCGAAACCGATCATAGCGGTTTACCGTCAAAAGGTAATTCCCATCATTACTTATGGGAACAACGCTATGATCACTGCTACCAACATAAATTGGCAAAAGCTAGAAGCTTTATTCTGGTGGAAAATTTTACAGCTTCCAAAAAATTAGCCTATGACTAGAATCCGGTTTGAGGTAGCCTTACAATCTCTAGCCTCAATAGTTCGATGGAAGCAGTTTGATCTCCTGCGTAAGGTCATAAATCAAGATCCTATTTCAGCGATGCAAATCCTTAAAATAACGCCACATGCAATGAATAATACCATCTTGAAAATATGGAAGACTGAATTGTTCAACCAAATGGTAAAGGAAGATATTACGGATGAAATCCTAATAAATCGCCCACAGCGTGCAAAGATCAAGTTGCAGCACAATGATTGGTCCAAAACAATAGCAGAGAAGGCATGCTACTCAATGAATCTACAATGCTCAATTGACATACGAGCATTGAATGAACTTCCACATTACTTGGAACTTTTTCCGGACCCAACTATACGCACAATTTTTATGAAAATATGGTTAAATATCCTACCTACCAGACAAAGACTATCTCAAATTCGATATTTACCGGATGAGGACAATTTCTGTTGTTTTTGTAAGAACAAAGATACACCGGAGTCTCTTAACCATCTAATTATGAGATGCCCTGTGCTAGCCCACAAGAGAAACCTTTTTGGAGACCTATTTAAGATCTCCCAACAACAAGAACAAGGCGACACCAGATGGCTAAAACTCCTCAAAGGACAAAATAACAAACTGATATACACAGTAGCACAATTTCTAGCCAATATTTTGGAGCTTACTTAAGTTATTTAAAGTGACCTTTCTTGATTTTTTTTTCTCTTTTTATTTCATCCTGTATTCTGTAATCTGTAAATAATGACAAACGTTGTATGCAATCCAAATGAAAAGTTTATGTATAAACTATGTCATTTTAATTAAAAAAAAATATATAAAAATAATCAATCATGCATTGGCTTTTAGAAATACCAAACTATAATCCTAATTATTTCAATTCATTTTAAACATTTAAGCTTGTTGCATCTAGGCGCAATAGTCATAATGTCAATTGGTGCAACGTTCTGTTCTCACTTTGTGAATCGCTATAAAATCAAATACTTCTAAAATCAAGTATATTTCAAAATATATTTCTATAATCAGAGTAAAGCTGCAAAATAGTTGTATAGTTATATATAAGATATTAAGTTCTCACTTTTTTAGATGATCTCTGACCTAAATTCTTTCATAAAAATACCACTGCTTAAGACAAGCTCTTTCAAAAGAATGTATGCAAAGTTTTCTGTAGCTTTTCAAAGCTGGATCTTGTCCTCTGTCCACACAAACACACCTTTAAATGCCCCTAATTCAATTTCAAAGAAATGCAGAACCAAAAAATGCCAGACATCTTTCTCTTTGAAAACGGAAAAAGAATATAACAATCTATGTGTGCAGCACTTCTGTGCTCCAACAATTGGCTTTAACATGGCATACCTAATTGAATGGTTGGCTTGAAGTCAACTTGGACCCCATCAAGGACTTTCTCTCTTGATGGCTCGTAACCAGCTCCCTGCTTCCATCACCCACACAACTGTTCTCGTTTAGGCATGTGTCACATGATTGTGTTGTCTTGAGTTGTGTATTCTATGCGGATCTCCTTCATCAATGTATACTTATCAGTAGATAAGACCTATACTGAGCAATCAGCTATATGTTCAGTATGTTTATAAAACAATAAAGCAAGTGACACCATACTTGATTTAAAAACGGACATTTACCAAGTCTGACCTACAGTGATTCAGACCGCTTAGTCTTATCTAATAAACTACGCAATTCCCTACAGCTCAGTTGTGCCATTTGGCTTATCTCGTAATGAAATGTTTGCTCAGACTGTTATAACCTAATCTGACATTGCTCTTTCTGAGCTGAGAGCCAAAACTATTCTGAAATGTTAATTCGCAACATAATCTGTAAAATAAGCTTGTACACAATTACACAATTGTAAATCCAATATGCATGGAACAAGTTACTTACTGTAATGACCTCTGTACTGTAGTGACCTCTGTACTCTTAGTCCATAGTCCTCTTTCCCACATACTTATGGGAGCCCATCCTTTGGGGATGGGACCGGAACACTTTTGCACAGCACAAAAGTAAGTTTCCCCTTTAAAAAATGTAGGTTGCACGGTATGCTGCAGAACGTGGGCGTGGCTAGTCCCGCTGACTCCTCCTACTGGCAGCACCCGTAAGTCCTTGTATCTGCTAGACGGGACACCTGACTAACAGCCTAATTAATGGGGGATGGCGGGCTGAGTGTAGGGGGGAAAGGGGTCTATGGACTAAGAGTACAAAGGTCACCATGTTGAGTAAATTGTTCTTACTCTTACGTCCTGTCCTCTTTCCTCCAAATGTATGGGAGATTACATAGCACTGATCCCCTTGGGAGGCTGGCAAAAATCTAGGAAAACGGGTTATGTAGTACTGCCTATCCAAACCGGTGTCAGCTCTGGCTTAAGTGCCCACACAATAGTGTTTGCAAAAGGCAGACAGTGTAGACCATATTGCTGCCTTACTCATGACATCCCATGGGATGTTCCTTTGAAAAGCCACAGCTGTAGCCTTAGCTCTGACGGTTAGATACCGATTTCTTTTGTAGCTTGTATGCTTTTGTGCTACAGGTGACAATCCATCTTGCTATTGCAGTCTTCGATGATTGATGGCCTGTCTACTGACCACCACAAGATTCAAACAAGCTGTCAGATATTCTGTAAGTGCTTGACTATTGCAAATAGAATTTAAGTGCCTGCTGCTTCTCCAGCGTATGTAGAAATATGTACCCTTCTGTCTGAGGTGATGGAACAAAGTAGGTCAAATGATCTCTTGGTTCATGTGAAATACTGACACTTATTAAATTCTTAGCACTACCCTTTCCTTATGAAATGAATATGGTTGTGTTACTGACAGGGCTTGAATATTGCTAATCCTTCTAGCAGAAGTAATGGCCAATAAAAAGCTGTATACCACGAAACAAGTTTTATGATATGAGTTCAAATGGTTTATGCGATATGATAGTTAATACAACAGTGAGATTCCATACCGGCTGAGGTTTAGCCACTGGTGGAGAATATGGAACAAACCCTCAAAGACTCTTTTAATAACGGGGTTTGATATGGATATATTAAGTTCTTGAGAACTGACATAGGCTCCTATAGATAAGTATGTGCAATAAGAATGTATATCACTGCTGGTAGAAGCTAGATGAGACAGAAATGAAAGGAAATTGTCCAATGAAGGACGATGAGGGTCAAAAAAATGTCTAACATGCAAAAGAAAAACCTAGTCACCTACTTTTGTATTGTGACCTGATAGATTACTTTCTGTCAGCTTGCATGATGGTAAGATTGTGATCTGAAATGCCTAAGCCAGCAAAGGTTAACTGGTCATTTAGCAGGCAGGTAAGTTGAGAGATTCAGAGTCCCCTCTGCTGAGATAGGAAATCGTGCGTCAGAGGCAAAATCAATGGGCTGTGAGTGCTGCAGTGAAGAAAATCTGAGTACAAAATCCTGGTTGGCCAGTTGGGGACTATCAAGATTAGCGTGCAGTTGTTCTCACTAATGTTGAGTTATCTTGCTAAATGAACAGCATGAAGAGAAATCTGGTGATGTACTACCATCTCCCAAATTTGAATGGCTAGATGACGCAGAGGTGGAGATCTCGTTCCCCTTTCTTGTTTATATAAAACATGGCTGTCATGCTGTCGGGTTTCAGAAGGACTGAATTTTGAATTAGAGGTAAAAAGGATTTGAGTGCTTTGAAAATCGCTAGGAACTCGAGCAGACTGATGTGGTATAGACTCTCTGAAGGGACCATAGAGCATGAGCCTGAACTTGCCCTAGTGTAGCTCTGATGTAATGGTGTGCTTGTGAGGAGCATCTTGAAAAGGGACTCCTCGTTGGAAGTTCATGTTGTCCTTCCAATGGAGAAGGTTTTATCTTAATTTGGGTGGAATCCAGATCTTTTTTGATTGCAGATCTCTTTCTTGGTCCCATGACTCCGCTAGATTCAGCTAGATTCTCCTCATCTTGATACCAGCCAAAGGGAGAGCCAATATGGATGCCGCCATCAGGCCTAGGAAGTGCTGAAACCACCAAGCTGAGGTGACATTGTGACTGAGAAAGTTTGCAATGGACTCCTTTATGTCCTGAATTCTCTGCTGCATAAGGAAAACTCTGCCTATACTGGGGTGCCTCTGAAACCTATGAGTATGATTTCTTGTGTAGGATGTGGGTGAGACTTGTTGTAGTTGATAGTCCCAGCATGAACAGCAAATCCAGCCATCGCTGTAGAGCGGCTGACGTCTGCTAGAATGATACCACTCAGACTAGCCAGTCGTCCAAATAGGGGTAAATGTGGATCCCCTGTGCTCTGAGGTGTGCTTTTATAGTGCTCAGGAGTTTTGTAAAAAAAAATTTGGAGGGGCGCTTTGAGTCCGAATTGGAGAACTCAGTATTGATAATGATGTTGGTTTAGAGAAAACCTCTGAAATCTATTGTGCTTGGAATAAATTGTAACATGGGCATAAGCATCCTTCAGATCCATTGCGCACAGCCAGTCTCCATGGTGAAGTGCGTTGTGAATATGACCTGACGTGACCATCTTGAATTTCTCTTGTGGGAGGGAAAGATTTAAAGTGGGCAATTCCAAAATTGTATGCAGGCCCACCTGTTTTTTCTTTGGAACAGTGAAGAGGTGAAAGTAAAAGCCTTAACACACCTCTCTCTCTCTCTCTCTCTCTCTCTCTCTCTCTCTCTCTCTCTCTCTTCCCCCTCTCTCCCTGGGACTGCCTCTATCACTCTGACATCCATATGGTTGGAGATCTCTTGGAAAAGAGTGGCTGAACCCAGCTGAATAAGAGAAGGGGGAGACAGAGGAAGGGGGGTTGGGGTAACTGGTACTAATAGCGTCCATGAATTCGGAGAAATGGTACGCCAGGTCAGAAGGAAGTCTGAGATTCTGCCTCCTATTGGGGAGGAGTGGATCCGGACGACTATCTCATTGTTTTTTAGTATCCGATGATGCAGTTTCAGTGGGGTAAGAAAATCCCTCATTAGAAGTTCTCTGCTGCTTTCTTCTCTGAGAGCTGGTAGATTTATCTGGTTGACTGTCCACCAAAGCTCTTGTTTTTTTCAATCAGATCAGCCTTGCCTGGAGGCTTGAAATGACTTCTGAGGAGCTTTAGTAAGTACTGTGATAGACATTGCAGTTAGGGTAGAGGTTTTCTTCTTTTTCAACTCCTCATCTATGGATGAATGGAATACGTCAATGCCCTCGAAAGGAAGATCTAAAATGTTGTCTTTAACATCTTTGTGAAAGTTAAGAGCTCTAGCCCACACTGTTTGCCCCAGATCTACTCCAATACTGAGAGCCCGAGCGGCAGTGTCAACGTGGTGGGCAGCAGACTCCTGCAAGTCTTGAGCAATTTGGCTTCAGCTAAACTAGACTTGAATGCTGCTATTCTTTCCTGAAGAAGATATTGTAGAAAATCTGCAATTTTTGACTTATGGTTAGCGGCTGACAGGAGCGCATCAGAGTTTGCCTGCCTCAAATGAAGGGACGAATTAGCATATACATTTTTGCTGTTTGTGTCCAACAGCTCATCCTCTCTAGATAGAGGATTAGAGCTCTGTGCACCAAAAGATACATTCTGCAGTGCTTTCACAAATATTGTGGCAGAGACAACCACTGAGGACTGAGGCCTCTCAATAAAGCTCTCTGTATCTAGCTTCTATTTTTTTGCTGACAGAGGTCACCGAAGGTGGAGTATTCCAAAGATCTTTGACTTCAGCCAGTATATCTTTTTGTAGGGGAATCCCCATTTTGTCAGATTTGTCGATTGAGAGAACGCCTGATAAAACGCCAGGCTCCATATCTGATTTTTCTGGAAGAGGAAAACCCAGGAAGTCTTGAACTCCAACCATTCTATTATGAAAGGCTCTCGCAGACAAGGAGATTTCCTCTTCAGACTCATTGTGATCATCAACGTCAGTGTCCACCTGAGTGTGCGCAGGGGAAGTCTTAGCTGAGTCAGAAGCTTGCGGAAAGGTGCCTCAAGGAGTATCAGGGCTAGTAAAAGTAGGTTTGTCCCACTCAGGAGTGACAGAAACTATGGGCCTCATTCCGAGTTTGGAGGCAGCCATGGTGCTATTAGCACCATGGCTGCTTCCAAACTCGGGTCCGGGTCCTTGGTGTCGAAATGGGGACTTACCGGGACATTCCGACCTATGTGGACCCGGTAAATCCCCATTTCGAAAACCATTCCACGTTCCCATTTGAGCCCCCATAGGGCTCAAATGGGAATGGGGAAGGAGCTAATAAAGGGCCCGCAAATTGCGGGCCCGTTATTAGCTCCATGATCCCTTAACAGATCCCGCTAAGATAGGCTGGTAAAACCAGCCGGTCCTGGTGGGACCCGCTAAGGGACCTCGTAATAGGGCGAGAAGGGGTTAGCAGTACCGGCATCCTTACCGGTGCCGTAAACCCCCTACCGCCAGGGTCGGAATGACCCCCAATGTCCTTGGACGAGCCTGCCTGAGCCATATGTGCTGGATCAGAGGGCTGTGTTAGAGTAGGGCTGGGTTGAGGAATAGCTTCCTTTACTACATTTTTTATATAAGCCTTCATAGGGTCTGCGTGCATAAATCTTTAGAATTTTTCAAAGAATCTATCCGCAGAAGATGTAGAAGCTGTTGGTTTCCAAGTGGCTGTAGAATCAGGTGCAGGGTACCAACTTAGTTGTCTGACTGGGGGAGGAGCCCCAAACCTGAGGGAGGACGATGGCAGCAAGTAGTAAGTCAGTAGTCGGCCAAGTAGTCATTGGAGACAATTGAACCCTTACAAATTCACTCTCATTTACTGTTGGGAGTGGAATCTGATGCGGTAACAAAGTCACCACATGAATAGAATCTGGTGAAGATAACTCAGTCAATATCCTCTGACCTTGGGACACTGATGCTGAAGGAGATTTTAATTTTCCACGCTCCTTAGTCGAAATTTCAGAGGAAGACTGTTGTTCCTGTAATGGCGTCACCACACCAGAAGATTGTGAATATGCACCACAGGTCTTAATGTCTGAAGAATCTGGAATCTGAGGCAATGCGGAGACACAGAGAGCTGTGCTCAATGTGGAGCTCTTATAAATGTGAAAACCTTGCAGGCTGTCGGGGCGTACCCCAGTAGCTAAGCCCTCAGAGAAACCTCTGGAAAGTTGAAGACCCTCAGGACCTTTATCCCCACAAACATTATGACACTGAGGCATCACCTCGAGTCTGGAAGACCCGGTAATAGACCTTGAATGGTCCTCTGTTTTAGCACCGGGAGAAGCCCGGATGGCCTCTGTGGCCACTCCGGTCACAGTCCTGGTAGGATCTCTGTGCATGCACTTGTAGAAGCCAAGGCGGCCTCTGAGGGGACTCCAGTAGAAGCCGGGACGGCCTTGGAGCGGACTCTGCTAGTGTGGTGGCTCTCAGCACCTGACTACTTATTGCAAAGAATCCACCCCTCCACAAGGCCAACCAAGACACCTTACGCCAACATGCTTAGCGTGCCCCTGGTAAAAAGAGCTAGAGCAGGTGTCGGCAGCTTCCCCTATCTTGCACCTTCACACTGGAATGCCCTACCTCCTACTGTGAGAAGCGAGGTATCTCTCTTTGCCATCCGCAAAGCCATGAAAACAGCACTTTTTACCTGATGTGCACCTCACTCATCACCGGTAAATGCGGAATGCATCTCATGGTAATCTGCAAAATGTTATATACACTGAACCCTAGTGTATTATTGTATAACATGTAAATGCATTACCTACCTGTACCTTTACCTGTACCCCCTGTAACAATGTTCCCTGCAAGTAACAGCGCCTCGATGCCCATGGGCTGTTTGTGCGCTATACAAATGTAAAAAATAAGGACTAGCATCCCTCTCACTTGCATAGGGTGCTCGACTAAACTGCTTCAATGACTGCGAAGATACAAATTCTTTAATCTCGTTTGGCCGAGACGCACGGAACACCTCTCTCCAGTGTGCAAGTCTTCATCGAAGAGTCTGAGGAGACCGGGGGAAGCCGGAGAAACAGGCCTCCCACTGATGGTTGGGGCCTAAACACTCTAAGCAACGTGCGTTGGTGTCCGCCACTGCAAAATGCCTGCAGCACGAGGTGCAGGTAGAAAAACCGGTAACATAAAACTGAATGGGTGATGCCGGAAGACGAATGATGTGAAATAATGTTAAGGGAAAAACAAGTGCGCAGTATAAAGAAATATGTGTACCGTGAAAGCGTCCAGCCCTGTCAGTGCAGAAAAAAGGTCTGATGGGTGTTAGTGGGGCTAGCCATGGCCCCGCTCTGCAGCTCACCATGCAGCCTACATTTCTTAAAAGGGAAATTTACTTTTGTGCTGTGCAAAAGTGTTCCGGTACTGTCCCGATTGGACAGACTTCCATAAGTACGGAGGAAAGGGGATGGATGGAAATGTACTATATCTGATACACGCAATATGCAAATTGCTTCTAACCACTATTCTTAAGCTCTAAATGAAGTTCTATGCAACCCTTGTCTTTATAAGTATGTGCAGGCAATGGTTCAATTCCTATACTTCTTACTATTAGAAACATTCTTCCATTTCCTTCCCCTTATCCCTCCCGTACTCACCTTACTAACCGGACTGGTCCCCGGGGAGGGTCAAACTCTGTTCTGCTAGGCCACCGACATTGATTCCTCAAAGACTGGCGCCTGACTGCCAAACAGGCATCCATCGACGTGGGACTGGAAGTACTATATCCACTTCCGGTTGCCTCGATAATAACGCCAGACAGGAACTATTCTGCCGTCCTTATAACCGCTGATACACCTGGAGGTGCATCACGGATCTAAATTCAATTGTTCTTAATACAGTAAGTTACCATAGTCTTAGGGCAAATTAGGAACACTCTGGGTCTTCATAGTTAGATTTATTATTTTGTTCATGTGTTGTATGTTATCCTGTTATATGACATATATGGGTTGAGACCCCTAATGATTCACGAACGTACAACCTTTGTTACTAAAGGAAGTGTATTCTCAACTAGTACCCAGGTATTTTATCTTGGGAAGTCTTTCCTCCCACGTCCTATCGTAGGGCCCATCCTACTCCATTGCTAACCATACAGTTAGCAATACAAGATACAATTGGAGGAGCAGTAGCATTCATAGCCAAAACCACTCTACAGTTCAGATCCTGCCCACTAGACCATATAGAGGGTTACAAACTTCTCCTACTCACAATGGACCCCAAAGCCACAACCAACATTCTCATCATTTACAGAGCCCCGAACAACACCATATTCTATTTGGCCCTCCACAAAATGCACTTTACCTAACATGTCAACTTACCGACCCACGCTAAAGGAAGAATACTAGACTGGATTCTGACCTTAAAAGTCAGCCTATCAATCGAATCCATCACGGAAATGAATTGGTCAGACCATCCTCTAATAAGTTTCAACAAAATGACACAAGTACTCAGAGCGTAGCTCCACCTACACCCTGTCCCATTTCCGTGAGAAACACCCGTAATCTCACAGCAGATAGTCTCATCCCCATTCTAACGGAATCACTCAAGACATATCTACCCTCTAACACCAACCCTGCAAGTATTGCCTCGATTTACCACAACTGCCTCAAGTCCACCATTGATGCAGCAGCTACACGTATGACTAAAATACTCTGTACAAAAACGCCCCATCACCCGCCTCAGCTATATCATTTCAGTCAGCTAATAAAACGCACAAAGCAGCTATCTTAGCCCACAAAGGCAAGTCTCTTAATACCTGCATAGACAACGCCTCCTCCAACACCAAGGAACTATTCTCCATACTCAGAGAATTGGAAGCACCCATCCCATCCACCATCCCCATTAACTCTAGCAAAGCCTGGTGCACAACCATCCAGAACGCACTAGTCTCCAAAATCCTCACACTCCAAATTTAAATATTAGTCAAAAGCTAGCAAAAGTACACTTACCCTAGCATCTGATGCAGTCACAGAAAGAAAAACAACCACTCAATTCAAATTCTCCAATGTCTCCCAAGACCAGGTCCTGAAGACCATATCCACCCTTAAACCATCCAATTGCAAAGGCGATAGCTTCCCGGCACATCTAGTCAAACTCTGTGCGCCAACGCGAACACCTATTATCACCAACTTCATTAATACCTCTTTCATCACCCATTCTGTCCTGGCCAGTATCAAAGAAGCATGGGTTACCCCACTCCACAGGAAACCCTCCCTGTACCCTACCATACCCACCAACTACTGTCCCATAACCACTGTGCCCTTTCTGCAAAAAACAATCGATAAAATAGCCTACTCCCAAGTCCAAAACTACCTAGAAAGCAACCATCTGCCAGGAGCCAGACAATCTGGCTTCCGGCCTAATCACAGCACAGAAACAGATCTATTAGACCTCAGAATCCAGACGGACACCATAGGAGACGCTGGGAATCTGTGCATCCTCCTCTTACTCGACCTTTCTGCCGCATTTGACTTGGTGAACCATGACAAGTTATGCAATGTGCTAGCAGAAAACTTCACATTCTCATCAGAAGCCACCCTCTAGGACAAATCTTTTCTAGCAGAACTTACCTCTAGAGTATCCATTAGCAAGGAGGCTGCCGACCCGATAGCAGTACCCGCAGGGGTCCCCCAAGGCTCTTGTCTCTCTCCCACCTTGTATAATGCATACACAAAACTCCTATTTGCAGTCCTGGTCGCCATGGGAGTCATATACATGAACTTCACAGATGGCCCCCAGATTCTCATCCAATCAGGGGAAACTATGAGCAAGACACAGTCACCATTAACAAGATTTATGCCATTATCCAAAACAGGATGGCCACAAACAGTTTGTGTCTTAACAATGACAAAACGGAGATCCTTATTGTAGGCTCCCCCTCCAGAATAAAAGCTCCCCACGCCGATTATGCAATCCCAGTCCTCAAGCAGGTCAAAACTTTGGGCGTTCATTTAGTTTCTAAACTTACAATGACCAAACATGTCAGTGCCCTTTCATCCTCCGCTGTCTACACGGCTAAACACATGGCACTCAATTGCCAATTCCTGATCCCACAAAACTGCATCACCTCAGCTCGAGTCCTCATATTATCAAAATTAGACTACTGCAACATTCTACTCCTAGAAACCACAAGCATGAATCTGGCCAAACTACAACTGCTGCAAAACAAAGCCTTATGGGCAAACTTCGGCCTAAAAGGAAACAACTATATATCCCATTTCAGGAGGGAAGTTCACTGGCTACCCATCCAAGCCAGAATCCTCTTCAAAACGTGTTATGTAACTCACAAATGCCCCCTCTCACCTTAACAACTCTATTACCAAAAAAAGGTCCACCAGTACCCTCAGATCTGACTCTAACACTCACTTATTCGTCCCAAGGTTCAAGAGCGCATAGGAAGGGGGGGGGGTCAGCTTCCCAGTAGCAGCACCCAAGATCTGGAATCCCTCCCCACCCACATTAGAAACAAGCCCTCCCACCAGCGCTTCAAGAGTCTTATTAAAACATGGCTCTTTGATAAATTCTAACCTATAGCCCTTCCATCATGCCTGGATCATAACACTGCCTAATGTTGCTGCAATTTTTAAATGTCTTACCTGCTTGTATAACCCACCTGTAACCTATATGTAATTATCTGTACTGTAACCAACCTCTCTTTGCCTGTAAAGTAATGCAAATTCATTGTAACCAGACAAGTAAGCTCTCTGTAACCTACGCCATGATACCTCTGGGTTTGGGCATTTAACAAATGCTATAAATAAATAAATAATCAGTCCCTTCTGCCTTCAACAAAGGTAAGTCGATATATTTCTATCACCCTCTTCTCCTTATTCATTTCACCCATCAACTACTCACCCTTAGCTATATTTTCCCAGCCTGGTGTCGACTCCTGCCTCCTTACACCCAACTGTATGGTACCTCAGAAGACAATCCAAGACACGTCTGTCCAACCATTCAACCTTTCCAGGCAGCCAGACCGGGATCTGTTAGTGATCCCTGCTGTTTTCACATCTGCGGGAATCACTAATGATCTCAGTGACTTCTTCTATCTTCACCAGTACCGACCGTTCAGCAGAACTAACCATATCCAGGTACTAGCCCTTACAGTGACTCATTTATTTTCTATGGTTGTAAGTGCCTTTAGGTGTTCACAAGGGCTGAAGTGGTAATCGCGGTATGAAAGGTTTTTTTTTGCATACAAGATGGAATTTGGGCTCACTTATACCTAACCTGCTACCCACTTTCGCATTCATAACTTGTGCCACCACTATGCACTGCTAAGACTTACACCCAAGACATCAAAGATGACATCAAAAATGTCATTGATAACATCACATATAAAAGTGATTTTGATCAAAAGTCCCTATAAGAAGAGGTTGTGTTTATAATGTTGGTAACAAGATGTTAGGGGTGATCGGGAGACCTATCCTGAGCTACTCAATTTATTAAAGAATGCACTCATCTAAATAAAACATTATATTGGAGTGTTGTTGTTAATACAGGAACGTAATCAAACACACACACAGGCAATAGCTGCAGCATGCACCATAGAAATACAATATTTCTAATCTGGTAATTTTGCATAGTAACATAATAAATGCTACCTTATCAGAGTTTTGAGTAATGTTAAACATGGAATAAATAGGTAGCAATTGTGTGAGTAGAAAAAATACATATACAAACACACAATGCATACAAATTAGAGGCACATACAGGGAAACTAAAGTAAGGAAGAAAGAAACAACAGCACCAAAAAATGACAAAAACATTAGAGTTCATCATCGTGTACACAAACTATTTGTGTGTTTTAGATGTGCTTATTGCCCCATTTATGTGCACTATGAGCTCAGATTAAACTCTAAGGAAAGTACTTTAAGAACATATGAAACGTAAATGTGTAGATATATAGCACCTTTCAAATTATGGAAATTCTTATTGTCAGTAAAAACAAAAAACTAGCCTAATCGTGTCTATATAAACAAAAACAAGTGGCCCTGATAAGTGATTTCATCAGTGATGCCATCAGTGACATTTGTGATGTCATCTTTGATGTCCTGGGTGTTAGTCTTAGCAGCGCACTGTGGTTGCACGAGTTATGGTTGCTTAGCTTACCATAACTGACGAATTTCAGAGGATTTTCGGTTTTACTTGTAACCATAGCGTCCCTTTACCATTGTTTTTTCAGTGAATTTCATAGATTTGTATTAGTGCATCTAAACCATAACGTCCCTTAAACAACGTTTTTTTAATGAATTTCATGGGTTTTTACCAGTACATGCTAATTTCCTACAACCTACTAATATCATACTTACCCCAATATAGCAACATTTGTGTCCACTTTACAAAGTTTCACCTCAAAACTCTGTCATTGGCCACCTTCTAACATCATTTTTAACACTTCTATACACTTTTTGCAACTTTTTCCACTGTTTTGCCATTAATCGCCGTCCACAAATGTCTGACGTCACCGAAGACTTTTCAGACAGCGTCACGTGACCTCGCACGCGCACGTGGCATGATGACATGTCTGAGAATGCGGCCACACTTCGCAATCGGGTCCGTGCTTTGCGAACAATTCAGAACTGCATTTTCCACTGTTCTAAGAACTTTCAAGCTCAAAATGTACCCTTGCACAGCTCCTGCACCTATACTTACTCATTATCCATTAACAATCTAGCACACGGCACATATTTGTAAGATGGAAGAATATTAGCAAAACTGCTATTTATCTTAAAAATGGCATATGCTTTTGCCATCCCTCCTCCCCAAGAGCCACCACCAGCTGGAGGACCTACACAACAAAAAAAGCACAATACTTCCAAATACTATGAAGAGGACCAAGAAGATGAGGTACAGGAAGGGCCTACCTCTAACACCCAGAGAGATTCATGGGTGTGGCAGTTCTTTACCACTTTTCGAAATGTACCAAAGGCTAAAGCTACCAAAGTGAAATTAACTGTACTCAGTCGCAAACTACCAAACTACCTGGACAGTACTCCTACGGGACCACCTCCATGTGCCGCTACCCCAAATTCAACCACTGCAATGCTCCCAGAAGGTTTGTTCCTTTCTTTGCAAGTAGTAGGCTGTCTTTCTCCACCTCATCTTCCTCAACCAATACTGTAACCACCCAGCCTACTTCTGTGGGACACAAATTCCCACCAGCTACATTGCAAGCAGTAAACAGGCTGTTGATCTATATCTTTCGAAGACAACAGTTCTCTGTGTGTATACTGCAACACATCACTCTGCAGTGGGGAGCAATTTTGAAGTGCTTTTTAAAGCTGTAATCAAGGAGCATGAGAAACACTGGCCCCTACCTTAGATGTAACACACGTGCAACATCTTCCCCAGTCCACCTGCCCTTCCATATTAGTGCTTGGTGCCTCTTCTCCTATTTCCCCCCCCCACCTTACATTTTGACCTCTCCTGCAAAAAATAAATAAATAAATAAACCAACAAAAAAAGTTGCTTTGGGAGCCACCTTACACAGATAAAAAACAGGATTAAAAAAAAATAATCTTATAGACACCATCTACTTTACATTTCTCAGTACAATAGATATACTCAATAAGATTTTCTAATATTTCCATTAGCATTTTGTGTTATGCCTGTGGGAATAATGTGGTGTTCGGCCCAGCAGACCAAGTTATCGGCCCAAGCAAAGCGAGGGTGGATAACGAGGGCTTAGGGCCATTATCCCCTGTTAAAAAAACACCCAAAAAAAGGTTCACAGTAAAAAAATAGAACCAAAGAAAACGAATCTTATAGATTCCATATACTTTACATTTCCCCGTAAAGTAGATAGACTCAATAAGATTCTCCAACATTTCCATTAGCATTTTGTGTTATGCTAATGTGAATAATGGGCAATTGTATACTAGAGAAAAAAATAGAAGGACAGAAACAATTTTCTGCCAAAATACTTTTCTGTAGCATACAATAAGGACCATAATTGATGGACCTTTATAACTATCCACAGTCTCCACAGTCCCCTTTCCAGGCCATGGATCAGTAAAAGACCCAGAGGGCACGTGCACACCATCGCACAGAGCAGCCCTTCTACCCTTTTTAATTTTATATTTGTAACACTCCCTCAATGCCTGCTGTCAAACAGTGACACATCCATTCACCAATCACTTCCAAAAACTGTACATAGAACCCTATGACCATATTAAGCTTCCACACACAAACTGCCACTTAACAATCTTTTACACATCTTTTGCATCTGCATTATCCTTATTTATACAAAAGAATTGTACACAATGCTCCTATAAATGCAGATATGTGCATTGAGAGAAGTGCATAAATAGAAGGGGCAAGTGCTCATGAGAACCCAGGAGGAAAATGCCAAGGTATGCCAAAATTGGACACTACTGGATAACTACTGGAGCAAGGAGTCCCATGGGTGGGCTGCATCTTAACCATAAAATCCCTTTAAACAACTTTTTTTCTGTCAATTTGATAGGTTTTTATAGTGTTACATCCCGGTTTATAAGTTATTAATAATTCCTCTTTTCATATATATAAAAGAACGATAAACCTCCTTTAAAAAACATATTTTTTGCAACACATACCTATGTCTGTCGTTATCAGCAGCACATGCTGGGGATGGAAATCATCATTCAATTACCTACGGCATAAGGCTCCACCATGAACCCAGTCAAACCAAACCACCTCTATTTTTCACTGCACCTAGCCTGCATCCTACCTCAGTGTCCACTATACCCTAATAATGTAACCAATGGCCAGTACTCATGGCTTGCAGCCATGCCCACTCTCCAAATCCATGGGGCATAGGCTTCGGCCATGCCACATTCCCCAATAAGCAAATCAGAGTACACATTATGGTTGCCGAGGGCCAGGCCCACTACCCATACACCAAATTTATATTACTAGATTTCCAAATTACATTCTTATACTTTCAAAAAAATAAAACACAAGACATATTTCCAAAAGCATGCTTTCAGGTCCTTATTAATGCTCATCACGCAGGTTTGTTGTAATCTAGTCCACCACGTCAGGCTGTAACCGCAAGCAGAATATCGTTTCCCATTCAAACCTACCGTTTCGGCCATGCCGCATGCCCCAGTAAGCAAATTACAGTACACATTTCTCCTTGCTGACGGCCAGGCCCATTGCCCAGACACCAATGTTATATCACTGTGTGTTGTGTACTTACATTTTACACTTTCAAAACAAAAAACACAAGACATATTTGCAAAACCATGCTTTCCAGTTCTTGCTGACCTTCCTCATGTATATCTGCTGCCATCCAATCCAGCACTTCAACCTCTACCCGCAAGCACATTTCTTTTTCCCTTTCAAACCTATTCCCATTTAAATCTATCAGAATTTCAAAGACCTTTACCACATAGCCGGTACCCTAGTGGCCATGCCCACTTTAACTCCACTGCTAGTCCCTCTTGGACATGGCCAGTAGCCAGATTGTCCGGGTAATGACCTTACCCGGACAATCTGGCCACTTCCCATGGCCACAGGCTATACCTCAGTCACCTCAGTCACCAAAGGTATATCACTATTATTTGTACCCACACTATGGCAGACATATAACACAGACACATTTACAAAACCATCCTTGCCAATGCTCCTTACATGAGTTTGCTACAAATCTGCCCATGTTTTATTTTGAAAAAGCGTCAAGATGTGCATACATACAATAGTCATATAACTTGGACCCCACTTGACAAAATCCCTTCAGACTTTGCACAAACATTCAAGGTAGGGTCTATAATGTTCCTGAAAACATTTCTCTACATTCGTCAAACGGCAACAAAGTTATAAGCCATCTAAAAATGTTGAGACCCCCCCTCTAATTTTGCCCCCTCTTGACAAAATCACACCAAACTTTCCAGAAACCCGTATATCTAGATCTAAAGTAATTTTATAAACTTTTGTGCAGATTCGTCAAATGGCACCACATTTATAAGCCTTTACAATAGTTTGTGACCCCCCCTCTAATTGTGTTCTCTCTTGACAAAACAGCACCACACATTGCAAAACCACTTATAATCAGGTCTAGAATAAAATTCCAAGATTTCATGCAGTTTCATTGAGTGGCGAAAAAGTTATAAGCCATCCAAAAACTGCTTTTAACCAACCCTGTAATGCAGAAATAGCCATAGATGTCCCCGAACATCCCAGATGTTCGCGAACATCACAGGACTGCCCCGGACAGACTGTTTGCGGATGTCGGAGAAGGAAAACCACCTGTTTTCTGGCATTTTTAGGGGCATATCCCAGCCCATCCTCATCAACCCTCACCGCCCCAGAGATTGTTTGATTAGTTTGACAAGTGTAATATTGTGTTTTTTAATATGTTTGTAGCGTGATGTCATCTTGGAGGTCATGGGTGTTAGTCCTTGCAGTGCACAGTGGTAGCGCGAGTTATGGTTGCGTACCTTACCATAACTGGCAAATTAATGGGGTTTTTCGGTTTGACCTGTAACCATAATGTCCGTGTAGGAACGTTTTTCCAATGAATTTCATAGGTTTTTAGTAGTGCAACTTAATCATAACGTCCCTTTAGCAACGTATTTTGTTAGTTAATTTCATAGGTTTTTAGAAGGGCACTTTAACCTTAATGTTGCTTTAGGCTAGTTGTTTCAATAAAGGGGAAATGTTTTTAGTAGCGCAACTTAACCATAACATCCCTTTAACAAAGTTTTTTATTGAATTTCATAGGTTTTTAGTAATGCGACTTAACCATAATGTCCCTTTAACAAAGTTGTTCCAGTGATACTGATAGGTGTTTAGTAGGGCACTGTGAGCAGAACCTTCCTGTAGCACAGTTTTTTCAGAAAAGGGGATACGTTTTTAGTAGCGCAACTTAACCATAAAAAACAATGTTTTTTGTTAGTGAATTTCATAGGATTTTAGTAAGGCGAGTTAACCATAATGTCCCTTTAACAAAGTTGTTCCAGTGATACTGATAGGTGTTTAGTAGGGCACTGTGAGCAGAACCTTCCTGTAGCACAGTTTTTCAGAAAAGTGGATACGTTTTTAGTAGCGCAACTTAACCATAAAAAACAATGTTTTTTGTTAGTGAATTTCATAGGTTTTTAGCAGGGCACTGTAACAGGAACGTTGCTTTAGCATAGTGTTTGCAGTAAAGGTGATATGTTTGTAGTACCCCACCTTCACCATAACGTCCCTCTAGCAATATCTTTTGTTAGTTTTTTGCATGTTTTTAGTAGGACATTGTAACCGGAACGTTACTTTAGCATACTGTTCTCTGTAAAGGTAATAAGTAATTGGTACCGCAATTAAACCATAACATCTGGTTACGAATGTTTTGTCACTGATAGCTTGGCTGCCCTCCTCACGAACTTTTGGAAAGTCCAAATTGCCCTGTGTATCTATCCATTTGTGCTACCCCTTCCCTTGCCTAATAGTGTCGATGTATCTTACAAATGAAAGGTGTGCATGTTAAGTGTTGGTGACACTGAGAGTGGTGTTTCTTTTTGTGTTAACATAGCATGGTGAATTTGTGCCGCACATTACTAGCCGACATAGCTGCAGGTAAGTAATGTGGAGGTTTCCTATGCAAACTGCACGTGGCCGGCGTATGTGCAATCACAATGCAGGTATCCATAGGACGGCAGTAGTAGCCACATGGCTGCATGTTGTAAAGCTTTTTTAATTACTTGAGGGAGCGCATGTCTATCCGTTTTAGAACTATATACATGCTTAGGGCATCTTCTGAGTGCTGGTAAGAGCTCCTCTGTCGCCAGCTCTACGGATTGATATGGTAGGCTACCGATTTTCAACTACTGGTCACGAAAGCGTGGGTTGCTCTGCAAACCTACCAATTTGTCGCTGCACCACGCCTGCCTGTATGATGCCCATTGGAAAACAAGGAACATCAACCTCGAGTGTACATTGGGCATGCTAAATCGTCATAATAGTTTGATGAATATGCTGCTGGCCTTTCCATGACCCGTAAAACAGACACACCGTCTCTTCACTGAGCACTGTGCCGGAAAGTGTCAAGGGTTCCCCTGCAGGTCGTAGAGTTGGAGATAACATTTAACTGCATGTGTGACATTTTGTAGTGAGTCTGTGAAATGGCAAAGATGGTGCAGCATGTTAAGAAAAGTAAGCAAACAGCAGAATCTTCGGAGAGCAAAGAATAGCACTGGTGGTTAGAACAGTACTAAAGCTGCATGGGTCGCGCTTAATAAATATCTTCCTCCTGCATGTACTGAAGCTGCATTTCTCCTTGTTGTAAGCATTGTTGTATTTCACAATTCATTCATCTCCGTGCATGCTAGTCCTATGGCTAATGGCGTACCATCAACTGTCCATACCACATGTGACGAGAACAGCAATGTAAACATAAGGGACCAGTTGGCAGGGTACTGACCAGCCAAAAATGCAGTAGGGTAATTTAATGTACAGCATTCTCCACATAGACTGCGCCTACAACAGTGGCACTCCTGTATGGCAATGGAGCGTTAAAAGACCCATTCACACCATATGCTACGCTAATCACCCTTAACTGCCAAAGGGCATTGTAGTGTGCATGTACTGCAACCCGGTACTGTACAGAGGGAAGCTACTTTAAAGTGCTTGGGAAGAGTCCGTCCGGGAGCATGACAATGAGTGGCGGCTATTTAAGTGAGGGCCACACAACATTACCTACAATATCCCTGTAGGTGGTGGCCCTTCCGTACCGGCCTTTGCCTTTCGTTCCTTCAGTGGCGAGTGTTACAAGACCAAAAGAAATAGTAATGAACTGGAAAAGGAAAAAGGGTAAGTAAAGAAAGCACCTTTCAGAATGCAACAATGTAAGTGGCAGTGAAGGAAGGTGGGGTGCCGTGCATCGTATACCCTCCACAGATTGAGTGATACTGTGGAAAACACTGCAGTCGAAAAGGTAGAAAAGGGTGGCTATTGAAAGAGATGTTTAACGTGTTGCTGTGCGTTTTCAAGAGCGCAAGTGCGCAACACCTGGCACAAACATTCTTATACTTCCAAAAAGGGCAGCAAGACAGTTTCTGAAGGCCGTGCAGAAAATAGAAATGCAGTAACATTAAGAGGAACGCTATTTGTGGGGAAAACTCTTTGTGCTGTGAAATGTCAGATTGCCATTTGTAAAGTACGACATTGGCACAAGTCATAAAAAGGCACAAATACACACCTTCACAGTGTACCGCACTTTCTCCATTTCCGGACCAAATGAAAATTAACACGCCGACATGGGTGGTTGCGTAATGGAATAAAAAATTATGCAGGAGATCGGAAACAGACGCATGGCCTGGCCAAGTGCCTCCTTCAGTGCAAACGGCACTGAAAATTCTGTTACATGTTCTGCAATTTTCCCTCCACAATGAACAACAATAATATTGTTGTGATCGCGCGTCACCAAATTCTCACACAGACAAACCAAAATCAATCACTTCATTGTAGGTACTCCATACACGTACAAATCCACATGGTACAATCCACAATTAGCTCCCACTGGACTCTGTTTTCCATTCACTGTGAAGTAATATATGTAAACTTCTCCACAAAGCATACGCTGTGGTACGTGCAACACACAGCCATAAGCGCACCCTCTGCATTTTGCTTGGCAAATATACTGTATACCACAGTCTGTGCGTGCACTCCACACCCAGAAACCTTATTGACCACTCCTGTGTCCTCCATTGGCCCAAACATATGGCGGCCATGTGCAAAAGGGGCATATTTCACACGTGCAGTCTTGCAACTGTTGCGATGTCCGCTGACTTTTCCAAGTGTGCGTGTGCTGGAGTAGGGGAATAAATGTCAACCAGGGTAGGGAATGTCTTTTGTAGTGATGGCTCTCGAAAGAGCAATTTTGTATTTTTTTTTAAAGGTGCTTCCATAGAAACCGTTTTTTTTCAGGTTTATATAAGTGTTTTTGTTTGTTGTACTTCGCCTCACATTCTTACAATAGCATCTTGAGTGCAGCCTGTAAATTGGAAAATAAAATGTCATTGCCACTGGGCGACAATGAATGCCATTTCCATTGAGAAGGTGCACATATCGATAACCAATGTTGTCATTCTCAAAGGAGTACATCCCAGTAGCACGCAAGAAGTTACACATGCTTCTGTTGATAAGACCCTTTCCGACCTCTGGCTGCCGACAACATTCATTGGAATGGTTATATACTCGACTTGGTGGTATACATGAGAAGAGCACCTTCGCAGTGGGAAAAATGTGCTTCACTGCTTTCATCATCTTTTTCAGTTGACAGTACACACTTGAACAAGCTATAGAATCCAAAAGCAATGTTCCATAGTGCACAACCACAACGTGTACAGTAGCTAAAGTGGCCACTCGTCGACATTCTGCAAGCAAAGTGCAGACAGCGACATTGCACCACAAAGCCTCCATGTCCTCCAAATTGAAATTGCCATTAAAGCCTCTTTCCAAGGCATATTGGAGCAGATCTAGCACAAAGAGATCCCCCACTATGAAAACTGTGCATCTCGCCATCTCTACCAGCCTCGCTACACAGAGTAATGAAACAAAATATGGCCACCCTTTCCTGTGACGCACACTCTGACCACCTGATTGGACAATTTCCACTGTCACATTTCCTTTGGCCAGCATGGTGAGAACGCAGATTATGGCACGTGCGCTCTCCATGTAACACTAGCAGTTCTGTATAACAGTCCCTTGCGTACACACCACACCCAGAACCGTTGTTGCGCAATCCCTCAGCCTCCACAGTCCCATTTCCATGGCCACCAGCTTGAAAATCCCCAGATGAGGCTTTCGTGCAGTGTGCATGCACGGGGAAAGAAATGTCAATCAGGGTAAGGGCTTTCGTTTGAAGGGGTGGCTGTGAAGAGAGCCGTTGTGGTTTGTTTTTGTTTTTTTTGTTATTATCTGCTTCCACACAAAGAGCTCGTTTTCGGTTTCATACAGTTGTGTGTTTTCTTTTTCGTCCTCAGAATCTGACAGGAACCTTTTGAGTGCATCTTGGAGAGGAGCGCACAAAACAGCATTACCAATGGACGAAAATGAAATGCCATTTGATTGGAAGAAATCCACATTTGCAGAACTAATGATGTAATTGTTACAGAAAAACATGTCACGAGCTGACATAGAATCAGACATGCTTCTGTTAATCAGACACCTTCCAGCTTCTGGCTGGGTACAACAGCCAATATGAGGGGGTCCATACTGTTGGTGGTGGTATGGGGGACAAAACCACCTGGGCAGTGGGAAAAAGCCTCTTCACTGCATTCATCAGCCTCTTGAGTCGACGGAGCAAACGTAAACAAGACATGTAACCCAACTGCAACCTGCCACAGAGCATGACGACAACATGTACAGTAGCGGAACTGGCCAGTTCTCTGCAAAGTGCATGCATATCGGCTAAACTGAGGTCATCGACAGCGCACCACAATGCGTCCACTGCTTCCAAACCGAAATTGCCATGAAACTTTCTTTCCTGGGAATACTTGTGCAGATATATCACAAAGGCATCACCCAAAGTCAACACAATGTATTTTTCCATGTCAGCCAACCTCACTATGTAGAGTAATGAATACCAGTATTACGCCCCTTCCTGTGACCCACACCCTCAGTACCTGATTGGATAATCCCTACAGTGCCATTTCCATTGGCCAGCATGGTGAGAAGGGCAGAATGTGGCATGTGCCCTTCCCAAAGTATTGTGAGGGTTGCGCCTAGTGTATTAGCGAAACAGCAGCTCTCTTCTTTCCTTCCGACAATGCTACAAAATGTGTTCCCCACTAACGCACCTCCTACATAAATCGTAAAAATCTGGCACCAAAGCCACCACTGATTGTATGTTACCAACCAAAATTCAGTTCTCAAAAGGTCAGTGTGTGCACGGCTATCATTCTTTGTACGCTGCACTATTGCCACAGCCTCTTTAAATCTGCCAGCTTCCACTCTGCGCCCTCAGTAATTCATCCATAAGAGGACGGCGCAACTTGTCCTTGGCTTGAACACCAGGGATTGTATCTCTGCTGGACTAAAATGTCTGAAATAGCTCCCAGTTGCTGCAAAGAATAAAATGAAAGCCCTGTGCATTATGCAGAAGGCATTCTGGTCCCTGGGATCTCAATACCTTGCACTCTCACTTCCTAAATATCTGCTTGCTCCAGCTCTTCCCTCATCTGCCTCCTACTCCCTCAGGGTCAGTTGCTTCTGCACGCAACACATTGGTGGTAGATGTCTTTCTCCTGCAGGGGGCCTCCCTTTGGAACAGGCTCTCTGTCTTCCTGCAACTTCAGGAGAACCATTTTAGGGTCTGGAAGCACCAAAAAACCTTTCCATGTGCTCCTTCTTTTTCCCCTCCTCTCCCCTGCTCACTTCCTGCCTAAAAATGATTGTGCACTGGTTTTCTACCCACCCTGTAATCTGTGCCCCAGGCCACCTCCCTTCCAACAGTTCCACCCCTGCACTGGCTTTCTGCCAAACCCCGCACTTGGGGACTGTTTTCTGCAACCTTAACAGTCCAGCCACCACTTGATGTCTACACTTATTCTTCCACTTGCCAGCACCGGCCTAGATGCACATTTAGCTATTTTTTGTTGTTCCCATGTACTCCACTTTTCCCTCCCCTTCCCATTCACTTGCACACTCTGTGTTACCTGGCCTAGTGGGATCAATGTCTTTGTGTGGTCTCTGTTCCGCCTCCCTTTCCTCGTCGTGCCTTCACACACTTGTTTGTAAGCGCAGTACAAATGCCACAGAATACCATATCGCATCATATCATATGATACACACTGCATTAATAACAACAGGATGCCTGCCACATACCTTGTAAACTTCACAAAATGGTCTTTCTACTGTAATGCAAATGTCTGAAAGGTTTTCCCACAACACAGAATGTATGTTAGCAATGTTAAGCACGTGCATGCAGTGAATACATACAAACAGGATTCCTGCCCCTTCCTTGCACACTTTCACCATAGCCTCCTACATTTCTCTGTACAAACAGACCTTCTGCCACTGTGTTTGTGTACACACCACAACCAGCAACCACACTGTGCAATGGCTTAGCCTCCACAGTGCCAATGCCATAGCTGCCATCTTGAAAAGAGCTGGATGTGGCACGTCTAATCCTCAAAGTACCGCGGAATCAGTGGAGTTACCGTGCTAGGAGGGGGAGGAGGTGGGTGGGGGCTTGGGGGCTAATGCAAAATAGGGTAGGGGATTGTGTCTTTAGTACTGTCTTTTGTTTTGTCATGTTTTTATTATGTACGTGCGTTCATACATTTTTTTTTGTCTTCTCTCTTTTTCTGACTGTCTGTTTTCATCCAAGGGTTCCCAGTGAGTTCCCTTTGGCTGATGTTTCTTTCCAGGTTAGGTCTTCTAATAAAACTGGATGGTCTGGGGAGGTTTCTGGTTTGTGGGGGGTTCAGGGGAGGTTTTCCCCTAGCGGCCCTCGCGGCGCTAACTGGGGAGGGTCAGGATTGTGTGGACTATGCCATATTTAATTTGGATTTAACGCTAGCCTCGACGTTTGCTAGGCTGTTTGCATGGGTGGCTGATTTACATCCCAACTCTAATTTGGGTCCCCCCTTGGTCAATGGGAAGTGTTCAAGGGAGTTTAGGTATTCAAGAGGACAACTCAGTCATAGGTATAGGTCTCAGTCTCATACTAATTATCCCGTTAGGATCTGGAAGCGTAAACTGTGGGATAAGGGGATCCCTGTGGGTTTATCGCAGAATTATAAGGGACTGTTGTTGGATGGTAGCGGGGTTTCTTTTTTTGACCCCTCTCTCATCCGACATCCAAAGTTTGCAGATATTCATCAGAAGCGGTTTCTTCTTTTATGAATCTAATGTACCCTGATATTGATCACTCCATACTGTCCTGTTTGTTTCAGAATAGGTAAGACCTTAATAGAGGAGTTGACAGGGTCTTTTGCAATTGTCATAATTAATTATTAGACATGTTGGGGCCCTTGGCTCTAATATTTGAATTGGCGGAAGGCGTTGTTCTCACCAATTCCCCAGTGAATGCCCAGCCACTCAGAGGTTGGGTGCAGAGATCAACATGCCTGCTCGGCAACGCCAAGGCTGGAATTTCCAGGGAAAGGCGTAAATGCAATATTATGCACATTGAATGCGATCTGCTGCACATGGCAGAGTATGAGGGTGGGCCTAAGGCCCTGGTTAACCTGTTTGGAGGCAGGTTCATTAAAGATCTCTCTCTCTCTATATATATGGGCATACCTGATGCTCTGAAGTGATGAGCGATCGAATCGCTGTTTGCCCAGGTAAGTGCTTTATTACTGCAGTCCTTGTTTCTTCACCCTTGCAGGTGGCGGTGAAATCCGGAGATGGGCGAGATAAACGAAGCACAGAACGATGTTAGGATCCGCTGCTTGCCCAGGTAAGAGTTGTTATTAATGCTGTCCTTGTTTGTTTACCTTTACAGCTTGCGGTGAAATCGGGAGATGGGCGAGACAAACGAAGCTTAGGATGGATTCAGGACCTGCTACTCACAGGTAAGTGTGCTTGCTTGCTAATGCTGTTCTTGTTCTTCCAGGTTCGTGATGGAGCTCGGGTCGATGGCTTCAGGATCGGGCCGCGGGAAGAAGCAGATGAGCAGGAGCTGGACACGGTGAGCGTTACGCTGCAGGAGTGCAGAATAACGCGAAGCGTGTTTTCCAGTCTGGGAGTGGCTTATATAGCCAGCCACACCTGAAGGCCCGACCAAGCCCAAAACACTAGTCTGCATAGCTCAGTTCTAGGAACTGAGCTGTGTAACAGACCTCCATGTTGGATTAAGGTCCAAAACTGGTACTGTCCTATTCCTGATAATGAGCCTGGCGGCAAAGGCTCCAGGACTGACTTCATGTATTCTTATGGAGTTTAAAGGCCCTTGGGGCCACTGTGAAGGGCTGTACTCCCACTGCTGTCAGAGGGCTGCTATCCCTGAGGGGGGCAGGGGCATGGATTGTGACAATACCTTCACGGCACTGGGTATGGATCGATCACATTTTTCAACAAACTTTTTTGCCGCAGGGGTTTAGTTGAGATGGGGCGAAGTACAGCCCGCCCTTCCAGCCCTTCCTTCCAGGTTCCTTCCCGCCCGCACCACTCTGCTTCCAGGAGGCTTATCATTCTCCCTCTTCTAGAGGATCCCAGGTGGCATTTTACCCCTAGACAGATTTTTCAATAGTAAGGGCATGCTGACAGGGCAGTGGGCGGAGCGGGGTCCGCTTCAGGTACTACCACATACGTGTATTTATAGGTTTTACATGATTTCATTGCTCTTTGTCAAATTGTCTCCTCCTCCTCCCCTCTTGTTCGATATGATCCCAGCCACCTTTACAGTCTACCGTATTTGCCAACACAGAGATTCCTAGTTCATCCCGTCATTGAGTTTTTGCATTTCAATTATTTGATGGTGGCCATTTTTGTCATGGTAAAAGGACATTAGCCTTCTCAGGAGTTAAAGGATCTGTGTAGACCTCAGGGACCCTTTCCGGATAGTTCCAGTTGATTCCTTTTTGCATCAGGGGTTCGTTTTCTCCCCAGTTCTGGGACGGGAGTCCACTTCGGTAGCGTTTCTGCCTCTATCCTGGTAGGTCCCTTGACGGCTTGTGACGCTTCCCCCAGGTAGCGTACCAGTGATTACCTGTGTCTGGGAAAGGATTGTTGTTTCATTTTTTCCAGGACTCCGTTCTCTTTTTAGTACAGGATTTCCAGATTTTCCTAACCCTCCTGCTATGATGGGATCCTTGTGGTTAGCCCTAGTTTCTTCTAAATAATGTGGAAAGACCCAGCCTTCGCATTGGGTACACTAGCAAAGTCCAGAATGGGACTTCCCCTTGTTTAAAGCTGCATTGGTGTCTCTCTAGTTTTCAGAGTAGGGAAGGGGGTGGCTCCCGCCTCCTTTCTGATAATCTTTTCAGCTCCCTTTTTTTGTTCAGCGCGTTGCAGCGCCAGGGACAAGCGCTGCACTAGAAGTTGTCATACTCTCAGGTAGTGGTTTTGTTCCCTGGGCTAGGTTAACTCATATGGTACCTCAGGCATATGTCTGCCCGGAAGGTCTTGGAGAGGGGTTTTTGGTCAGTTACAAATTAGAACTTGGAATAGGGGATCTAGCATGGAACGGAGGGGTAACCTCTTTGAGGTCCTGGTGGATATAGCAAAGAGCTTTGACATTCTGGCTGGTAAGAAGTTTCCTATTGTAGGAAGCCCTTTTGACCTAGCATCTCATCCATCTAGCTCACTCTCTCTCTCCTCACTCTTGGCAGTTGCAGGTCAGGTTTTATAATTGACGTCTGTTGTTTCTTCCCAGGTTGGACAGGGTCTCCACCCTTGGGGTTTATCCTTGGTTCTCTGTGTGTTACGCTCACCGGGTATCCAAAGGGACGCCACCCAGCCGGGTTACTCGCTGGTATGCTTCTCAGCTTTGCCCTGATGTGGTCTGTGGGAAAGGTTCTGCCTGAAAATACAGGAGGACTGTTTTCAAGACTGACCGACTGGGGTAAGTATCCTCCCTCCACCCCCGCATGATTTCAGTCCCTCTGGCGCCCTCTCCTCATCTTGTGGTAGAATTAGGCGTGCTCTCCATCCTGCCTTCTTTGCAGGGGCACGTTGTCTTTCATGGGCGAGTGCGGTCCAGTTACTTCACTGACGCCGGCCCGTTTGATATTGTTCAGGTAGGTCTTATTGCTGTTCTTTAGTTTTGTTGCTATCCTGCATGCCTTTCTTTGTTTAAAATGTCTCTTTTTTCTCCCTTAGGTATGCGGAGCTTCAGCGCGGCGAACTGGCTTGGTTGAGCCCCCCTGGTAAATGATGGCGCATTAAGTGCGCTATGAGGCGGTAAGTAAGCGCTATGCGCAGTGCTGAGAAGTCTTGCCTTTGCTAACCTGTGTTTCTTCCTTCCTTGTAGGTTGCGGTGTTCTGAAACTTGAGTGGAATGTCCGGGATGGTGCCAGCCAAGAGGCGACCAGTCAGGTAAGCCTTTTGAGCAGTTTGTAATTTGTAAATGTCTCTACTGCTTTCTTTAATGTTGCCTCTATCTTCCTCTTTCAGGTCGTTCTGTCCGGGAGGCGTGCAGATTCGAGGAAGCTGTTCTCAGTAGCTGCAAGTGTTTAAAGATGAAGACTGCAGGTAAGATGCTGCTGCTAATGATGTTCCATTTGTCTCCTTGCAGGTTCTGCTTCTCCGAGGTTCGAGGGAATAGCTGGACACGGTGAGCGTCACGTTGCAAGCTGCAAAGTAACGCAAAGCGTGTTGTCTTGCTCGGGTGTGGTTTAAATAGCCCCAACAAAATAGTCCAGGTAAAGTAGTCCCTAGGCTACCACACCCAAAACACTAGACCGCATAGCTTGGTTCTTAGGAACCAAGCTATGTGGATGCCTCCATGTTGGCTAACAATACAACAAAGTAGTTCCCAAGCACATTGTTTTTCATGGTGTATGAGCCTGGCGCCATAGGTGCCAGGACTGGCCCCATGAGGGCTTTTGAAGAGGATGCCAGGCTCTAGAGGCCCGAGTCCTGACTCCACCTGGCCAATGGGTTTGCCAGAGGGGGTTTTGGGCGAGGGTCGTGACAGCACTCCCCACTAATGCCCGCCCCATGGTGTTCCTTCTGTCTGGCCCAAGTTTGGTTGGGAAGTTCCGATGGAATTTCCTGATTAGACGTGGTGCGTGGATATTCTCACTGGGCTCCCAGGATCTATCTTGTGGTCCAAATCCTTTCCAATCGACGAGATAATATAGCTTGGTCCTAGAGTATTTAGAGTCCAAGATATCTTTAACTTCGAATTGTGGTTCTCCGTCAACAAGTATAGGCTTAGGTGGTGTCCCAATCCGTGTGCCGGGTTGCACTGGTTTCAGGAGGGACTCATGGAATACCGGGTGGATGTGTAGATTAGGTGGTAAATCCAGTTTCACGGCTGCTGGGTTGATAATTGCCTTAATGGTATAGGGTCCTAAGAATCTGGGATGAAAGGTCCGGGTTCCCTGGGTACGAATTTAGCGGCTAACCAAACTTTATCTCCTACTTGATAAATAGGGGCCTTTTTCCGGTGTCAGTCGGCGAATCTCTTTTGTTTTTCTTTGGCATGAATAAGGTGTTCCCTCGCCCATTTGAAAGCCTGAGTAATGGTTGTGTATAGAGTCTTTACTGCTGGCATTTCCAAGCTGGCTAGAAGGTCTAGTTCAGAGGTACGTGGATGTCTGCCATTAAAGGGGATAGTAGGGCGTTTGTCCCGTGCTTGAATGCAAAGAATTGTTATATGCATATTCGGCTATCCATAGTAGGTCTTTCCAATTCCTTTGTTTGTGATGCAGCATGCACCGTAAATATTGCTCAAGTGTCTGATTGGTTCTCTCGGTTTGGCCGTCCGTTTGGGGATGGTGACTGGTAGATAGCCGAATGTCGATCTGTGCCATTGCACAACATTTTTTCCAGAAGTTTGAAACAAACCGGCTGGCTCGATCAGAGACCAGAACTGAAGGGAAGCCATGTAGCTTAACCACACCCTCCAGGAACACTTTTGCTAAAGTGGCTGCAACTGGGAGGCCTTTGAGAGGAATAAAATGGGCCATCTTCGAGAATAAGTCCAAAACTACAAGGATGGTGTTGAACCCTTGGCTTGGAGGTAGATCAGTGATGAAGTCAAGGGAAAGAGTGTGCCATGGAACTGGAGGAATGTCCAATGGTTGTAGGAGACCAGATGGTTTTTGTTTCTGTGATTTATTTTGTGTGCAGACACCGCAGGACTGAATATGCTGAATGATGTCCTTACGCCAGGTAGGCCATCAAAAGTTCTCTTTCACCTTAGCTACGGTTTTGGCGATCCCAGGATGCCCTTCGATCAGTGAATCGTGATAGTTTGAAGTAATATGCTGTTGTAATTCCTTCTTGGGTACATATAGGCGATTCCTAAAAAAGGGTAGATGTTCCTTGATGGTATATTGTTCTCCTTGAGTTTGCCATGGGAGGTAGGCATCAGGATTCATTGTCCGTTGGATTTCTTTTCATAGTTCTGCTTGTGTTAAGGCTGTTGTGATACCCAAGAGTTTGTCTTCAGGTATAATAGGCACTGGGTCTGGAGTTGTATATATTATTTCATCTATGCCCATGCGAGATAAGGCATCCGACTTTCCGTTTCTGACTCCTGGTCGAAATGTGATTAGATAATCATATTCGGCAAAGAAAAGGGCCCACCATAATTGGCGCGAGGACTGGGCCTTGGCTGTCTTGAGATATTGCAGGTTTCGGTGGTCGGTGATGACTGTAATGGTGTGTCTGGCCCCCAGAAGGTAGTGCCTCCAGGCTTTAAAGGCGGATTTGATAGCCAGGAGTTCCTTGTCCGTGATGGCATAATTAATCTATGGAGGTGAGAACTTTTTTGACCAGAAGGCCACAGGATGTAGCTTGCCGGTTTCCGGCTCTCTCTGTGAAAGGACAGCCCCCATTGCGAGACTGGACGCATCAGTTTCAACGACATAGGGGAGGTCTGGACGAGGATGTCGCAGGATTGGAGCGGAGGTAAACCTTTGTTTAAGTTCCTGAAAGACTTCTTCTGCTTCTTCCGTCCAAGCAAACTTTTTATTGTTTTTTCGTAATAGTACTGTGATTGGGTGCACAACCTGAGAGAAGTCTGGGATGAACCGGCGGTAGAAGTTCGCAAAGCACAGCATGCTTTGTATCCCTTTCAGAGACATCGGTGAAGGCCATTTCAGAATGGCATCTACCTTATGCACGTCCATTCTGATGCCTCCTGGAGTAAGGATAAAACCAAGAAATTCTACTTCGGTGACGTGAAAAAAGCATTTTTCAAGCTTTGCAAACAAGCAATGTTGACAGAGCTTGGTGAGGACTGAATGAACGTGCCTGACATGATCTTGTTCCGAGGCTGAGTATACTAAGATGTCGTCTATGTACACTAAGGCGCACACATCAATTAACTCCCTTAAGATGTCATTCATGAAATACTGGAATGCCGCAGGAGCGTTGCATAACCCGAAGGGCATGACTTGATATTCAAACAAGCCGTACTTAGTACGGAAGGCGGTTTTCCATTCATCTCCTTTTCTGACTCGGACCAGGTGGTACGCTCCTCGAAGGTCCAATTTGGTATAAATCTGGGCATCTTTAACTTGGTCTAGCATCTCAGGGATAAGTGGCAAGGAGTAGCGGTTCTTCACAGTGATCTGGTTCAATGTGCGGTAATTAATACAGGTTCTCAAGTCTCCTTCCTTTTTCGGAACGAAGAACAAAGGACTGGCTGCGGGGGACTTTGAAGGACGGATAAAAGGTACTGGTCTAAATAGGATTTCAAATTAAGGTTTTATGGTTCTGTGAGAGCATAGATCCTGCCGCAAGGGATTTGTGCACCTGGAACAAGGTCGATCTGATAGTCATAGGGCCTGTGCGGCGGCAATGTATTAGCTTGGTCCTTTCGGAAAACATCCTGGAAATCATGGTATTCACATGGCAAGGTATTAGTTGCTCCGAGGGTTGATACTGTCGCTCCGGGAGTCATGGGGATACAGACGTTGGGTTTCTCTTCTTGGTAATAGCAGGCAGGGGAGCAGTCACCGGGGAAGGTTAATTTTTGTGCCCGCCAGTCTATCAAAGGGTTGTGAGCAACCAACCATGGCATCCCTAGTATTAGCCTGAACTGAGGTGCCTTGATGAGATCGAATGAAATAGACTCCCGATGTCCGTCCTGGCACAGCAAGGTTACCCCGGCTGTGCACTAGGTTACTGGTCCGGAAGCGAATTCTGTCCCATCCACGGTGGTTACCTTGTCCATAGTTGGCTTAGCACACAAAGGAAGCCCCATCTCTGCTGCCAGTTCATGATCAATATAATTTCCAACAGCTTCGCTTTCGATGTATGCTTCAACGGCATGCATTCTTGACGACTGTTGGTGGTTAATTAAGATCACTAGTATTGCAAAGTGCGAGGTCAGCAACTCTTTCTTCTCACTCGACAAACTGACCTCTACGTTTGTCAAGCTTGGTAGTTTTCCGATTCCTTAGCATCATCCTTCTCTGTGGCCCCAACTGTTCTTCTTGGGGGTTTTACTGGACAGTCCTTCAGGAAATGTCCTGGTTTCCCAGAATACAAACAAAGCTGTTGTTGTCTTTTTTTGTCCCGCTCTTGCTTTGTTAATGGAGGCCGTATCCCTCCAATCTGCATGGGTTCTACAGTATTTTCAGGTACACAGGGTGTATTTTCCCTTGGTCGAACATACACGGTCCGAGGGTCCGTCTTAGACCGGTCTGCCTTTCGGTCCTGCAACCGGTGGTCTAGCTGCACGACCAGATTTATGAATTCTGCACAGTCTCTGGGTGGATCAACCACCTGGGCTAAGACATCCTTTAATTCGCCTCGTAAGCCTCGATGGAATAACGTGGTTCTTTTGTTTTCTGGCCACCTAGCTTCGGCAACCAGTCTGTTGAAGATAGCAATGTACGTTAACAAGTCCTGATTACCCTGTCAGAGGGACAAGAGTTAATTGTCTACTGCTTGTTCCTGGGTATGGCGAGCAAAACGTTTTTCCATTTCTCTCTGGAACCCCCCAAAGTCATGTAATAGAGGATCGTCATGGGTTACCAACGGCACAGACCAATCTGCTGCACTACCACTCAGGTATGATAAGACAAAAGCTACCCGAGCTTGGTCGTTTTGAAATGCTCCAGGCCTACAAAGAAAATGAAGGCGGCACTGATTGATGAATGCCACATACTTCCATGGGTCGCCTGAGAACCTTTCTGGTGGTGCCAGGGGCACTGTTCCAGGTAACGTGATCTGTACCGGAGTGGGTGGTATGGCGGGGTTTGGCATTGTTGGATTGCTTGCAGGTAGATGCGTCTGTCCTGCCTGTGATTGCAAGTATTGCCTGCTAATCTCTTCAGTGCGTGCTTTGGTCACTATTAGGTCTCTCCGGAGGGCATTAGTCTCTTGTCGGCAGAATGAACCTCAGCACGAAGCTCTCCTAGTAATTGGGCCAATTGGTCCATTTCTGATGTCTCCATGGCGCCCAGGTGTATTTGTTATGGTAGGCTTTGCATTCTGTTACGCTCACCTGGTATCCACAGGGATGCCACCCAGCCGGGTTACTCGCTGGCATGCTTCTCAGCTTTGCCCTGCGGGAAAGGTTCTGTCTGAAAATACCGGAGGACTGTGTTCAAGACTGACTGACTGGGGTAAGTATCCTCCCTCCACCCCTGTGTGATTTCAGTCCCTCTGGCGTCCTCTCCTCACCTTGTGGTAGAATTAGGCGTGCTCTCAGTCCTGCCTTCTTTGCAGGGGCGCGTTGTCTTTCATGAGCAAGTGCGGGCCAGTTACTTCACTGACGCTGGCCCATTTGATATTGTTTAGGTAGGTCTTATTGATGTTTAGTTTTGTTGCTATCCTGCATGCCTTTCCTTGTTTAAAATGTCTCTTTTTTTCTCCCTTAGGTATGCAGAGCTTCAGCGCGGCGAACTTGCTTGGTTGAGCCCCACTGGTAAATGATGGTGCATTAAGAGCGCTATAATGCGGTAAGTAAGCGCTATGCGCAGCGCTGCAAAGTCTTGCCTTTGCTAACCTGTTTTCCTTCCTTGTAGGTTGCGGTGTTCTTCAGCGCGAGTGGAATGTCCGGAGTGGTGCCAGCCGAGAGGCGACCAGCCAGGTAAGCCTTTTGAGCAGTTCGTAATTTGTAAATGTCTCTACTGCTTTCTTTAATGTTGCCTCTATCTTCCTCTCGAAGCATGTTGTCTTGCTCGGTGTGGTTTAAATAGCCCCAACAAAATAGTCCAGGTAAAGTAGTCCCTAGGCTACCACACCCAAAACACTAGACCGCATAGCTTGGTTCTTAGGAACCAAGCTATGTGGATGCCTCCATGTTGTCTGACAATACAACAAAGTAGTTCCCAAGCACATTGTTTTTCATGGTGTATGAGCCTGGCGCCATAGGCGCCAGGACTGGCCCCATGAGGGCTTTTGAAGAGGATGCCAGGCTCTAGAGGCCCGAGTCCTGACTCCACCTGGCCAATGGGTTTGCCAGAGGGGGTTTTGGGCGAGGGTTGTGACACTGTGGTGGTCAGAGTTCTGAGGAAGGTGTGTAGGAAGTTGATAACAATTTTATTAGATGTTGCTTGTGGCTCATCTCAGGTGTTGTTTGTCGCCTGCTAGGATCTGGCAAGAGGTATCCCGTGCCCTCTCCCTATTTGTTTGAGGATCATCACAGACCATGGGGGGTCTTCCTCACCTATTGGTCCTGATGGGGTGTTTTTCTTCTCTCGTAGGCCTTGGACGCTTGTCGGCTCTTTAACTGCTTTCGAGGGCTCTCACAGGTCTAGGTTGTCCTCAGGAGTTCCTAGGCGGCCTCCGCTTACAAGGTTTTGTTATCTGTATAGGCACGCTTTGTCAGCTGGTGTTTGGCCTGACACCTTGATCCTTTGTTTCTGCTCCTCCTATGCAGGTTGTTGGTTGTGGGATTTATTGAACAATACTTTTGTTTGTTTGAAATATTCAAGGGAGACAGAGTTTACAGGACTGTTACTAGTTTAGAAGCAGCCACTTCGGATGGTTATATGCTAGTCCAAAGGGAGTAGGTGGGCAACGCCCCCTTTTGTGTATTATAGGCAATTAGGTCCATCCGCATTCAGTTTCCCCTACACACAAGTTTTTTAAGTTCTTAAGAGGTTAGGGTCCTAGGCTGGTTCTCTCGGATGAGTAGCTCGGGGGCCTCTGTATGGTTGACAAGTTGTAAAGAACAGGTAATATCACATCCTACTATAGTTTTTTTAAAGCTAACTTTGTTTGTTTGTCTCTCTTTTCAATTTAAAGAATGTCCGTTTTAGATCTGGGGATTTGCCATAAGGTGTTTTTTCTCCTCATTGGGGAAATTTGTTCTTTGTGTCTACAACAAATAGATATGTCTTTCTTTTTGCTATCCCACATTTTTTCCTAAATGCAGTATTTAGTGTGTTTTCAAGGTTTTAAGATGTCTTGAAGTATGAAGGCATTATGATCTGCAGGTGCCTTTCAGCTGCTTTCCTAAGGGTAACCTTAGCATTTATTTCCCGCCTTCCTGGCTATGCAG
Source organism: Ambystoma mexicanum (assembly GCF_040938575.1). Classification (NCBI taxonomy): domain Eukaryota; kingdom Metazoa; phylum Chordata; class Amphibia; order Caudata; family Ambystomatidae; genus Ambystoma; species Ambystoma mexicanum. Next base: position 877,927,837 of record NC_090936.1, read on the forward strand.
GTTTTGGGGGGTTTATTAACTTCCCGGGATTGATATTGCTTCCTTCAAGGTTCTCTCAACCGTAAAGAGGACTTGAGTTGTCTTAGCATCCTCTGGAGGGAGGTTGAACAAAATTGTTGAAAGCAGCTGACTGGTTGAGGAGTTTCACATTGAAGTTATTTTATCATGAGTGTATTATTAAAGTTGCAATGGATGTAATGCAAGGGCATTGAACTTGCATAATATGAAGCCTCCTTGTCGTGTCATAGAATGACTATTGCCCCTCACTATTGTGAGAGGGGGTTTAGAGTCTATTAAAGACAAGGAGGCGAGTATTATTACACCCACCCACCCTGTTCTGTTTCTCTTATCTGCAGCTTCAGGTTAAGGAGATCCAGGTAAAGGAGTCTTGTCAGGTCCCGGATGGTTGAACGTGTAAGGATCCCTAAGCTGGTCATCCATTCGACTGTGCTGGTTAATGTTTCTTAAGGATGGCGTCAGAGTGTAGCTTCAGAAGAGGAGTTGCTGTTAGAGAAGGTGACCTTTATGGGGGGGGGCCCTGCTGATTGGTTCCTGGGGGGTCTTGACCTGTGCCCCATCTTCAATTGGGATTGCTCCCCTGTGCCTTTAATGGAATACTGTGGTTTTCTTGTTTTTTCTTGTAAAGACTTTTACAAAGTGTGTTTTTTCTTTGCTGCTATGTGTCAGTAGTAAATATTGTTTTGCATAATACTTGCCTCCTTGTCTTAAATAGAATCTAAACTCCCTCTCACGATAGTGAGGGGGATTAGTCATTGTAAACATAAAAACACCCAATGTGTTAATATGTGCATTGCGTGCCGATCACGTGATCGGCAATCACATGAAGCATTAATGCTGGAAAAGCCAGTCTCTTTGGTAAGGTGGATAAAACAGGGCGGCCATATTAGGACAATATAATAATGCCCTGGGCATTTATACTATTATAATAATACTATTGCTTGCAAATGCGGCATGTAACCAACCCCGATTCTAGGTGTTATTAATGGGGTAATATTGCATTATCCTTCACGCGATCAGCACGTCAACACACATTATTATCAGTTTGTGATGTAGGGCTTTAGACAAATATATGAAAACAGGATGACCCGCTTGGTGCTGTAAAACAATGAAAAAGAACGATTTCATAGTATATGTATAAAGTGTAACAGTGCAAGGCAGCTCTAGCAACTTATAAGAGGGAAACAGATTGTAAGCAAAAAAAGTAAACATTTTTTCTATTCAATGTGCAATTTCAAATATGCACATGTGAAAATGAGACTAAAGCCAATTCATGAATAGTGCATTACATGGCAGATGGAACACATTATTTGGATGACCGGAGAGGTAAAATAAGAAAAACCCTCTAATGAGTCACATGGACTTTTCCAGCACTAACACTTCATGTGATTGCCGATCATGATCGGCACGCAATGCACATATTAACACATTGGGCATTTTTTATGTTTACAATCAGCCTGAGGAAGTCTGTGAGGACGGAACACGTGGCATTCACTGCTCATTTTTATATTGGTATTGTTTCACTTGTTCATGGACATGAAAAGATGAACTTTTAATCGTGGATTACCAGTTCTGGTAAAATAAAACTCAAATATTTTTACACTTTTCTAAAAACCGAGTGCCAGGGGCACCCCCACCACTGCTATTGTCTGCTTTTGTGACAGCTTCATTGGCTTGCCTCTTGAGGCAGAATCATGCGGCAAGAGGAATAAAAGTCTATTCTAAGCATAATATTTATGGAGATGTCCTTTTGCTGTTTGTTATATTTTCCGATCAGAACCTATTGCTGATCGTAGAAAACATTAAAGAATATGGGACACTGGTAGGATTGAATATGAATTGAAATACATTTGAGTTATGGTTAATCACTCGTAAAGGCAGATGTGTTGAGACACTGGGATTTAAATGGCAGCAAATCAGCATAAGATATTTACGGATTGAGATACCTGTAAAACCTGAGCTATTAGGCACAGAAAAAGATGCAAGCCCATTAGAGTATTTGAAAAAGAGGATTAATAGATGGGAAATCTTGCCAATATTCATAATTGGAAGAATATCTTAGATGAAAATGGTCAAAGTGCCTAAGGTACAATGTGTATTCCAAAATGTTCATATCATACCCGGTGGTCCTTTCTTCAAGTGCATTGAACAGTTAATTATTAAACTAATATGGGCTAGTAACAAGCCATGGGTGGCATTAGATACCCTTGCGAGACCATCCACTCTAGAGAGTCGTAGTTGCAATTCAACTATAATGTGGCACAAGCACAATTTGCAGTATGGTGGCATACAGGGAATCAGGACTTGCATGACAGCTATTTTTAAAAAGCTGCAGAGTCCCCTATGTCTCTTTGCACTGTCCCTAGGGGAATAAATAAAATTGTCAGTGGAGAATTGCAAACCTGTTATGCTACTAGGGTAGCTATATAGAGTATTTCTAAACCACAAGAGCATCTGATTGTACACTCACCCAAATTACCAATATATAATTGGCTTGCACACTCATTGACTTTTGAAAAGAAATTTGGTTTACACTTTCAACAGCTACAGGTCAACAGGATAGGGGACCTCTTCAGAAATGGTATCTATATTACACTAGATCAACTCTAAGAAAGGGGAGGAATTAAAACCTTGATCGTCTGTTATGTTCGTCATGACAGGCACGTAAGGCATATTTTTCATGCATGCCAACAGAGCCCCCACCTCGTAAATGCTTTAATACATTGTTTCTCCACCCTCTTCTGCACATTTGATTTCTAACATATATATCAAGACATAGAACGAGTTGTCATCTCTGGCCAAGGTAGGTTGGAGGTGTATTTGGATATCACTGCGTCGGATGAAGAGTGGAATAAAGCCTAAGATCAAACTCAAACAATTTCTCTAAACTATCAGTACAAAAAACTCCACAGCAAGATCCCACAACACATTTATAATGTGCCCAACACACTTCACTCCTATATACCTAACTTACATGATCTACAATACACAGGTGGTGGCAGTCAGGCAGATGTTCTGCATTAGGCCTGGAGTGGTCCCGGGGTATCATCTGCTTGGGAACAGGTGTGTTGTACAGTCAAGGAAATTACTAAATTAGATATTATTTTCACTCCTCAAACCTATCAATTGGGGACATTTTCTTTAAAACACATTGTTAAACTAGGTTTTGTAAGCACTGCATATGTCATTGCTAAGCAATTGACTGTTTTGAATTGAGGGTATGAGTTCATGCCCAACTAAGGATAAATAGCAAAGTGATCTCATTTATTGTACCTCTAATGAAGAGACCTATTCTGCCTTACCTCTGCCCAACTCTAGACCAGAGGACATTTGGCAAGATTTGGAGACCTATCTCATCAGAAGACAACATATGGTTTCTAAATAAAGTGACTCATATGCTGCAAAATAACTGGACAATTACAAATGTATATTCTGTTGGAAATGTACATTAAAATCTGCTATGGGAATTTAGACACAATACCTGCTTCTATCAGATTACTTGTTTGCAAATATGCCACGAGGTGATGTCTCTTACTATTGTACATAATATGACAAGTAGAACTGTTGCTAATCAGTATGTGTGCCAGTGAAGTAAAATCCCTTTTATTGTTTCCCTTATGGAAATGAAAATAATAAAAGCTATCTGGGACTCGTCCAACTCTTTCAATGAATACGCCTTAAAGTATATCGCCTACTAATCGTCCAATAAAGAAATAGTGTACTGACCTTATTCTGAGTCAGGTCAGTAACCTGTTTGTTGTCGTATTAGTTGCCTGGGTTATACATGGACACAGGTACGCAGATGCATTGGCAGAATACTGCAGTCCATGCCTCTACCAAGGATGGACATCCCTCAGTTAGAAATAAAAGAATAACTGAGGACATATGAGAACATACAAGTGTTTAGTGTATTCAAGACTTCTCTTTATGAAAACGAAAATATGCAAAATCAATTTTATACATAAACATATTTTTTTGAAAGTTTGGTAGCTTACCTGCGCCATTTGTCGCTCTAGCTTGGATCGAGGGATATCATCAAAGTAATTTTCATTTCTTCTTCTCCTTGCATCGCCTTGCATCATAGTATAGTAAAAGTTTAGAGAGCCACCAGCGTTGGACTTCGTGATGGCAACAATTAGGTAGGATTATGAGTACTACTGGTTTCCTAAGTAAAATATAAAGAAAAGAAATGTATTGGTATAGACCCACACTTAACCTTCCAGGATAAAACTATATGTTTAGTATGGTACATTGCAGTTTCTCTCCCTTTGTTGCCAAAGTACTCACTGCTTTTATCATAAGTAGGTACACTTAAGAAATCGGTCAATGAAAGTGATAAAATGTCTCTAGATTTCTACTAATAGAGGTAACTTTGTTTGACAGCTAAATTTAATAGCACATATATAGTCAGCTTTCTATGCGACTACCAAGTATTTTATATGTGTAGTATATCCTTTGTTTTCTAATATGCCCTCTATTATGTTCACAGATTCCATTTCACAATTCTTTGCAATATGAGATTCATAGAAACCAACTGAATTAATTTCCGACCACGTCTTTAGGAAAATTACATTTGCAAAAATAGAGGAAGCCACTGCATTGGTAGCCATTGTATTCCTGTAGTGTTAAGCCTCAGTATTTGGGAATTGTTACAAATATACATCACATGGGAACCAGTTGTAACTCTTAAACATAGCCTTGTATTGCATCTAGCTTTGATTTTGATTTTGACATTGTATTGCATCTAGCTGTGATTTTGATTTTAACATTGTATTACATCTATCTGTAATTTTGAATTTAGCTTTGTATTGCATCTAGATGTGATTTTGATTTTAGCCTTGTATTGCATCTAACTGTGATGTTGATGTTAGCCTTGTATAGCAGAATATAACCTATGTATTGCACTTGGATGAACTGTGAGGGCAGTCAGTGTGGTGCATTTGGGTGAACTTTGGGGTTGGCCAGTGGATTGAATTTGGATAGATTCCAGGGGTGGCCCAGGTGCTGCATCAGGCTAGATTGTCAGGGTAGCTTAAGTACTGCATTTAATTACATTCTGATGAATTTGAGAATATACAATGTATTGTGTTTTTGATTAATTCCATGGTGGGCAATGTACTGCACTTTGATAAATCTGAAGGGAACACAAGTATGGCACTAAGACACATTTATAGGGTTGCAACTGCATCCAAATGAATCTAGATGTAGCTATGAAGGTAAGCAGTACTGTATCATACCAAAGGATTCACCCCAACCATTAGAATGCAGTAATCCCCCACGACAAACTTTCGGTCTAGCTGCTCAAATAATGTATCTCTTGCTTCACATACAATGCACCACACCTCAGTCATAATGCAGCTATAACCCACAGTAAAATTTGGCATAGTTGTACACACAATGCGCCCCGTTTTACATATTTTGGACAGCACCTCGACTATTAGAATGCAGCTATCCCGCATGATAAAAATCAGTCTAGCTGTACACATAGGCCCTCATTCCGAGTATGGCGGTCCGGAAATAAGGGTGCTGGTAGCAACATACCGGCACCCTTTCTGGATGTCATACTACAATGTCATAACAACTCATTATGTCTATCCAGCAGAGTAGACAAAGAAGGCTGGCGGTTAGGCACAGTGAGATTCTGGCAGATGACACTCTATTTTCAGTGCCTGGGGAAATCCTTACACCCTGCATTGAGAGTGGAACTCTCACAGTGGATTTGGACGCATACTGGTTATCAGCTCTTGCATCGCCCGCTGATGTGGCACCCACATTATCTATACATTCTAACTGTGTGACCATGCCTATGCAAGATTGCACCTCACAGCTCACAGGTTATTGTTGGTTTGCCCTCAGTATCAACCAGTGTTCAATCACCATTAGCGGATACATGTACCTCCCCTTTGGCATTGTGTACTGGACTACTAAACACATGCTCCGTGCGCCAGCATGACTCAGAGGTCATGGACTTGTTGGAAGTATCCAGACTAGATATTCTGGCACTCACTGAATCTTGGTTAGACCCTGCTACTCCTTCAGAAGCTCTCACTGCCGTTCCATCGGGTTTTGCCAATTTTAGAGCGGACCAAGTTGGTGGGAGAAGGGGGGGGTGGTGTTGCTCTGTTTTTGAAAACATATCTGCAGTTCTGCACCCTGACACACGAATCTCCTGCAGAGTGTGAAAGTTTAGTTGTGAAAATAAAACTAACTGAAAATACCTCCCTCACTATCGTTGTTCTTTATAGACCACCCAGGATCCTGCCCTTATTTGAACAGCAGTTTATCAAGCTATTGAACATGATTACCAAGTTGAATGCGTCTGTACTTGTTATGGGGGATTTCAATCATTGGTTCGATGCCCCTCCGGATGCTGCCACAAAGTCTCTCATAAATGCCATTAGTTCCATTGGCTACTCAAAATTGGTTGACTCTCCCACCCACAGTGCTGGTCACACTTTGGACTGGTGTTGGTCCATTATCTCCCTTTGTCTAACGAATCAATCACGCCCTGTATTTGGTCAGACCATTCACTGCGGCGTAACTCTCCCGGCCTCTCCTGTTAGATTAGATTTGAACCCTAGACTACAGGTCAGCATGCGCAATACGAAAATTTTGACATTTGAAAACTTCTTTCCCATATTACTTCAAAAATTGGGTGCTTTAGAGGACTTTCAATGTGTCAACGATCTTTCACTACATATTACTAAGTCTTTGACAGATGCAACTAACCAACTAGCACCCCTTAAGACTTATCTCTTAAAAACAGAAACCATACAGAAATCCTGGTTTAAGGAAGACATTCTAGTGATTAGGAGAGAAAAGCATATAGCAGAACGTTGTGGGTGCAAAGATCCCTCCAGTGCTTCTTTAGCCAATTATACATTTCTGGTTGAAAATATAAGGAGTCGATGATAAAAGCCAAGTCAGAGATCTACAACCACCGGATCCAGAATGCAAAATCTGTTTTTTTATCCTTCAAGAGTTTAAGAATAAACCCTCTTGTTCAGCAGGGCCTGTAAAGGATAAGGAATGGTGTCAGTCCATTCACAATTCCTTCTTGAATAAGGTCACTTCACACCAGTCTAATATCCAATGGATAAAGGATACTGTGGAGATACTGGCATGGGATTTTAAAGAGGAGATGCCATCCGAGACAATCCCCCCACTTTTGACATTACCCCCTGCTCCGAGACATTTATTGTACAAATGATCGCTGAGATGAAACCCACCTCATAACAACCTTGGTCCATGGGTAACCAAGATTGTCAATTGCTCCTTTGCAGACGGCAGCGTTCCCCTCTTTTTGAAGGAGACGTGGGTGACCCCCCTTTTGAAAAAGGAGTCGTTGGACCCGTTTGTTTTGGATAATTACTGTCCAATTACGAACGTGCCATTCTTGCTGAAAATTTTGCACAAGGTGGCACATATACAATTTCAGAATTTTCTGGAGCGTAATGAGATTCTACTGTCCTGCCAATCTGGTTTTCGGAAAGGTTCATAAATCACAATGCTCGATCTGCAGGCCAATTTATTATTGAACATGAACCAAGGACAATTATCGATCCTCATGCTGTTAGATCTTTCTTCAGCATTCAATCTCGTGGATCATGATCTACTCAAAGGCAGATTACAGTCATTGGTCGGGTGCTCCTCTAAAGCGGCCGGTTGGATTTCATCCTTTCTGGGCCTCAGGAATTCCAGGGTGAACATGGGCGAAGTCTGCTCTGACCCCTCACCCATCGCCTGCGGGATACCTCAGGGTTCCTTTATTACACCAACATTGTTTAATGTTTATCTGATCCTGTTCCTGCTCTTGCTGATTAGCCGGGGTGTCTATGTAGCCAATTACGCCGATGACACTCAGGTGATTGTCAAATTATCTGGTTCGTACTCCGAGCATGCAGCTAAGTTGAACATCATTTACAAAGCCATCCATGGCAGCTAACTCATTAGCTTTAAACGCTAGTAAAACTGAGCTTCTAATTGTAGCTCCCACGACGAGGCTGAGGTATTTGCCGGTTGAGTATGAACATTTTCTACTCCTGGGTACGTTGATCCTGGTGGCGGAGAGAGTAAAAACCCTGGGGGTGGTTTTGGACGTCGAACTGTCCATGTCATACCACGTGGTGCTGATTTGGTCCTCCTGTGGGTTGATTACGAACCTTCTGTGTAACATTCGCCCTTTTCTCTCCCATGAGAATTTAGCCACCTTGGCTTCTGTCCTCATTAACACACGCTTGGACTGCTGCAATTGTCTGCTCAGTGGCTGTGCACACTCCTCTATAGCTGCGTTGCAGGTCTCACAGAATGGGGCAGTAAGGGTATTTTCAGGTCTTGCCAGGTGAGCCCATGTTACTGTGGCGAGGCGGGCCTACATTGGCTGCCCATAAAACTTAGAATCAGGCATACAGTTTTGACTCTCACACACAAATGTGTGATGGACACAGCACCCCAGTATCTCTGAGCTCGCCTTCAACTTAAGGCCCGCTTAGGCTCCAATATCGCATGAGACTGGTTAAACCCAGATTTAAATTGGTAAAGACAGGCAGGCGTAGCTTCAGTGTGTAAGGTCCTGATCTGTAGAACCTGTTGCCGCCAGATCTTAAAGCCTTGGATACAACACTCAAATTGAAATTTTAAAAAGAGTTAAAGACGCTCCTGTTTAACCTTCTGCCTGATTAGGCACTATTGGTATGATTTTTTTCTGAGCTGGTCTCATCGACTCAGAGTTTCGCCCCTGATACCCCTCCTCACACCGTCTCAATGCTGTATGTGCTGGGTGTTTGTTCTTTGGTCTTATTTGTGCGCACCCTGAGGCCCATGGGCATGTGGCGCGATTATATAAGAATCTTATTATTTATTCTGACCTGCCAGGTTTTCAGGACCCTACCCGCATGGTTGTCACGGAAGCACCGGCACCGTTAGCAACAGTGCCGGTGCTTCTGTGTCCCCTTTTCCATGGAGTCCTATGGGACTTCATGGAAATGGGGATTTACTGCTACCGCTGCCCTTGTGATATCCCGCTGCCACCGGGATATCAGGAGGCGGTAAAGTTGTTACAGGGTTGCCGGTACTGCCGCCTACCTGCGGGTTTTACCGGAAGCCCCGCAATGAGCCCCATAATGTCCCTCCTGTGTCACATACTTTGCACAACACCTCTGCCTCTACAATACAGCTATCCCCCACAATAGAATTTGGAGGAGCTGCACACATAATGTCTCTCCTGCTTTAGATACATTGCACAACACCTCTGCCATTAGAATGCAGCTATCCCCCACGATAAAAACGTGGTCTAGTTGCACAGAAAAATTGTCTCTCTCACATACTCTCCAAGCTACCTTTCTGCACCTACCCACATGCCTGCTCAACATGGGTGACTAGCAGAAACTTGGCCACCCCTACCTACCTTCGTATTGGCTAAAATGACAGACACATTCTATAATTCTCTGGCGAATTTCCCATGCTTGCTCTTCGGTCCCCAAGGGCATTCAACCTACAGCACATTGAGACCGTACCAATTGTGAAAGGCACTATACAAATGCCCATTACATTGCGTTAAATCAAATTATATAAGGGACAATTCCAAACATGTCCCAGCACAAGCGATCCTTAATTGAGGAAGATCCTGTGACTGTATCTGGCCAGATGTGGAAGAAGTCCTCCACATACAATAACAGATTAGATTCAGCAGCACGCAGAAGTAAGAAAAACAAGAGCTAAACTACATATAGGCTACCCAATGTGGAAACCATGACAGAACATTCGTAACGGACGCCTGTGTAAATTGGCCCCTGATCTAAAATAAAGCGCTAATGCCCAAAGTGCTTCCTCTAGCACCAGAGGTGAAACTGGAGAGGAGAAGGGTTTGACCGGGACCTCTGAAGTGTACTATAACCTTTTATAGTATGGGGAGAATTAACTTTGATGCCTCCACCTTGGGGGGAGTGGCTTGTTACCGATACATAGCTCCTCTGTTTGGGCCCTACTGATCCTTGATTAAACAATGATTAAATGATGATCCTGGCCATATCTGGACCAACAACTGGTGGTGGGACCCACTGACCGTCAGGAGGGAGTGGGTACAGTTCTGCACTGATTGACTCAGTGCAAGCAGTATAGTTATGGGAGAGACACAGTCACACTGCTTTTCTACAAAGATGGCTGCCACGCCACACTAATGGGGGCATCCTTTCCCATGGTGATTGTTCTACAAGTAGACAGCACCATGAGTGCTCACCAATAGAAGGGCCCTTTGTGGGGCACGCTGCACAAATGGAGGGGCTTTCTGCAATGTGTGAGGAGTCCTTAGGAGGATGCCGCTGTTGCCAATGAATCTTCCTATGGGCTCGAGTGATGGAGCAGCATCAAGAGGGCTGCCTTCCCCATTGTATCTGAAAAGTGTTTTCCGATTCTGATGGTTCTTTGTGGTGGCATGCTTATTCAGTGCCCTCTGTCTGCTGAGTGCGGAAGTGATCTGGAATAAGGTGATCTTTGTGAACAGTCCGTTCTGTGGAGGCAGCTGTGACACAGCGCTATTTGTACTCTAAATATAAAAGTGGGCATGCAGTCTAGTGGGGTGGCTCTAGTTGTGATGCATGGTGCTTCCACACCCCTCCACCTCCACAACTGTGCTGTTCTGAGTAGACTGCCTGTCCTGAGATGCCTGCATGGGAAAGTTGCATCCCTGCTGTTTCTTCTGGTCCCCAAGTGTCTCTTTGACAAAGGATGTGAGAAAGGCAAATTGGACCAAACTTTGTAATATCAATGCACTATTTTTTGCCTACAAATATAATTGGTTTTTGGGGGTGCTTAGGTGGTTAATCAGTGTGGAAAAAAGTTGTTGTTTTACTACAAATACAAGGGATTTCTTCATCGCAGTTGATTATTGTGGAAATAAGGAATCAGTAAATTGTTGACTTTGCACTTTGCCCACTGCTTGTAACAAGATGATGGACAGTAAGACAAGACGGTAAGTGTGAGAATAGGATACTCAGGATGCAGATGTAGATATGTGACTCCGCAATGATTCCAACATCTGTGGATTCCTCATTTACCCACAATGATTAGTCCTGGGTGCCTCGTGGGCCTTGTTTTAGGAATAGCAAAGGCATTTATTTATTTATCCATTTGTAATGCGCCGGAGCCCATAGGCATAGGGGGCGCAGAATAGAAACCGAAGAGGGGCAAGAACACAAGAGCATGATCACTGCAGAGTCCAGAGGTTATTTGAACAGTGCCATTTTGAATCATTTCCTGAAACTCTGAAGGCTTTGTTCAGCACGTAACTCTTTCGGGAGTTAATTCCAGGCTTGGGCAGCCGGGACTGGGAACGAGCTACCATTCCCTCTAACTCGATTACTACTGGGAACGGCCACACTGATACTATTGCTCGACCTAGTAGCTCTCCCGGGTACATGTACCTTATTTATTTATTTATTTGTGTTGTTTGTATAGCGCACCAAGCCCAAAAGGCATCTATGCGCTTGCTTACATAAAAATATCACAATTGTTATACAGGTTACAGTCATACAATCATAGTTAAATGTTTACATTCCTTTACATTTATTGAGATTTTTATATTTCGCGCCTATCATATTCAACAAATATCTAAATGGCTGGGTGAGTTTAGTACAGTAGTATGGACTATGGGGGGCACCCGTGAAGTATGTTAGTTGTAAAGTTTGTGTGTGAAGAGGTGTGTTTAATATAATCTTATAAATAGCCTGGCACTTGTTCATAAAAGCATTTATGAACAATGGTGATGACCTTAAAGTGAGTCCTAGCTTCCACTGACAGCCAATGCAAATTTTTCTATGGACGGAAATAGGTTTGTGCCTAGGCACGCTTTTCACGCTGCGTACATCATCGCTTTGCAGCACCTGCAGATGCACCAAGCCTCCTTTACTAGTGCCAATGTGCAGCGCATTGCAATAGTCAATCCTCGGCATAATCAGCGCACAGACCAGGGTGTTGCAATTGTCTTCGGAGACATAGGGCCTCATTACGAGTTTGGAGGTAGCCATGGAGCTATTAGCTCCATGGCTTTCTCCAAACCGGGCTCCTTTACCCGGTTCCTGCTATGGGGACTTACCGGGTCATTCCGACATAGGAGGACCCGGTAAGTCCTCCTTGCAGGAACCATTCCCCATTCCCATTTGAGCCCCCATGGGGCTCAATGAGATTGGGGATGGAGATAACAACGGGCACATTATGAGTGTCCCGTTGTTACCTCCCTCTTCCCCTCGCGGGACCCGGAAAGGAAGCCCGGTTTTACCATGAGCGCAAGCCTCGTAATGAGGCCCATAGGGTTTGACTAGTCGCTACGATCTGAGGTGGTATCGCGCTTTATTAATAAAGTTTTGAATGTGGGTGTCCGAGCTCAGCAAGACTTCACAGGCAACCCCAAGGGTCTTCACCTTAGCGACTGTGGGGATAAAATGGGGGTAAAATGTTTGTCGGTAGTGAAACCAGCATTCCGACCCTCAAGTTTCCACTGGACCTGAGAGGAACCAAAGAGCAACAACTCATTCTTGGCTGCGTTCAAGAACATTCCGTTACTCGGAAATCCTGTTCTGGATTGAGTTGTAAATCAAGGAGACCCTCTCTGTGTCTTTCCCGTACACTCTCCTTAGTTCTATGACAAGCTGTGTGTCATCGGCATAATTAGTGAAACACACTCCTAACTTGTCCGGTAAATCACACAGTGGTCGAAAATAGATATTAAATAGGGACGGTGAGAAGCAGGCGCCCTGTGGCACACCATATTTCAACAGTTCTGGAGGGGAACAAGCATTGCCCAATATGATTCCAGACATCCTATTTTCTATAAAGAACTTCATCCAGGTAATAACTTCTCCAGAGCAGCCACCTATATTCTTTAGCCTGGTCAAAAGCTTCTCATGGTTCACCAGGTCGAAGGCTGCTGATAGGTCTAATAGTATCAGCAGCCCTGCCTTACTTTTATCCATGAGTTGAAGCATTTCCGTCTGCAAGTTCACTCCCTGTGCCGTAAAATGCCCTAAATCCGGATTGCCTAGAATGTAGGGCCGCTGAGCCTTCCTGGTGTTCCTGTAGTTGTGCCACTGCCAATTTATCAATTATCTTCAATAAAAAAGGCACGTTGGAAATGGGTCTAAAGTTCGAATAGTGCTTATGATTCAGTCCCGTTTATTTTTTAATCAGGGGAGTCACCACAACCTTATTCAGGGAGTCAGGGATCTGACTATCCCTAAAGGTGGCGTTAGTGAGGCAGACCAGGAATGGGGTAAAGAGCTCACTATTCGCCAGGATAACTTTGGACGGGAGGGCCTCTCCAGCACATGTGGAAGGTCTCATTAATTTTAAAGTTTTAATCAAATCCGCTTGGGAGATAGGCTTAAAAGAGAACATAGGTTTCCCCAGTTGTCCCAGTTCCTCCTTAGTCCCTAAACAAGCCTCCTGGTTCATCTTACCCAAATTATTCATAATGTGAGTATGGGCTTTTGCAATATATTCTGCAAATGCATTCTGGATGGCTATGCAGTCAGTGTTGGATGGGGTGGGTGGGTGTGTCATGACTCTAGGTTTTTCTGGATCGCAAAGGATCTCAAAAAAGTTTCCTAGAGTCATTTTTAGAACTGACAATTTGACAGTCAAAGCAAAAGCTCTGAACAATACAGTTTTACCAGGGATTTCCACGTATCCTTGTTGCCCTGTGACTGCTTTTTTTCCCAGACACATTCAGACCTTCTTTTTTCTTTTTTTCGGTTAATCAAAGCCATTGTATACCACGTTTGATTATTAGTCTTTTCTCTAAGGGTCTTAGCTGTGATAGGCACTACCTGGTCCAATAGCCCTGTCGTATTCTGAAACCAGGAAATCCAGGGAATCCGGGTCAGAGCTGGAGTTCATGAGCCCTGTGAGGCAATGTTCCAAGGCAGATCTTATTAAAGTTTCTACTAATTACTTTTCTCAGGATCAATGTTCCCTCTAAGCTGTGCGCATGTGCGCTTGCCCAGCTTACTTCTGGGTGCCGGTCAGAAGATTTTTAGCAGCACACACAGACAATTCTCACCTATCAAAAATATTAAATAAGGATCAAGCCACAGTAGTTACCTGAAATGTTCTCTCTCTTAAAATAAGCAACTAGTCTTGATATTCTGCTCATTTGCATTACACTACTATTCAAGAGTGGCCGTAAACACCTAAAATCCCGAACAGCTAAATACACACACAAGAGGTTAAAAACGAATATGAATAACTGGCTCCATGAACAGAAGAATTTAACCAAGATATGCCTGCACACGTTAACCAAATACTGTTCCCTCGCCACCCATGACTCCTAAACTTGACTCTCCCACAATTTTACCTTATGACTCTGAACTTCTGCCCAAGAACACATTAGGGTACTACCAGACAACCTTGAGTCTTCCTCTCTAGGCTCTGCAAAAGGTTAGCAGACGTGTACATACATCCACATGTTTTATGTTTGTTGTAATATGAATAACGTTCACACGCCAGAATTTCTGTTACTCACTGTGCCTTACCAAAAGCGTCACCCACACTATTCAATCGAACTACTAGCGCAAATATCGGATGACTGTAAGCAATGTTCCCTCTAATTATTTTTCTCTATGTGCATAACGTGTTGGCTGTTGTGCGCACATTATTTTCCATGTGCGCAACTGACTAATGAGGTAAGCCACTTTGTAAGCATGTGTATTTAGTGAACTACCGTCGCAGAAGAGTATGAAAAGGAATTTCCTCTTCCCAGCCATTGCAATTCTTGACAAATCTTACAACACTTTTTCCAAACACATAGGCTAAAATAAAATATGGCATATGTGATTATACAGAAAACTCATTAACCAGTCCAAGACTTCAACATTTGCCACAGTAACTCAAAGGTTTGATGCCACTGGAAAATCACTCATGTGTACTACAAAACACACATTTCTCTTGTAATAACTGATGTGGCTGTCAAGAAATTCAGATAGAAAACATTTGCAGATGGATTAATGGCAATTAAAAGAAATGTGTTGAAAACATGCTGATAGGACTTCAAGTGCCACTTTAATGAAGTAATTCAAGGGCCAGGGTAACATGCTTCTAATAATTTGTGCAAGGATGATAATTACATCAGAATAACTGCACCTCAGAATATGATGAGAAAAAATTCCTGTGCCTCTGCTTGCTATCCACATCACGTTCTCCTGTGGGTAGTTATAACACCCGCCTACAGCTGAGAGACATATGTACCATCCATTTTTACTCCCTAAAAAAATGGAAATGTGCCTAACAAAAACGAGAAACAATGAACTTATCGTTGTTTCAACCCAAAAAGCTCCACTGATATTTTTTTGAATTAGTGACCAGTAAAGCACTGGCATAGGAAAGAACTCTAATATTAATGCCCGATCTCAAGAGGAATTTTAAGGGGAAGAACATCATTTAATAAACAGAAAGTATCCCTATTGGCAAAGCTAATTACTTTTTTAATCCCTGAAAAATCCTTTGATTCCAAGTAGGGAGCAAAATAACAGGGCACATAATAAAGTCTATAGTTTTGCCCACTCATCTGCACCACAGCCTAGACAAAATTAAACAAGAGCGTTACTGAGGTTTATTCTGGAGCCCTGCTGAAGAAAATAACATATACATGCCTTTTAAGTTAATAGCATCAATTCATCAGAGATAGAACTAATTGAGTGCCTTCTTCAGTAACTATGGATGCCTCTTCTCTAATTCTTTGTTATCAGTTAAATAAGATAGAAGGGGATGCTAGAGACGATACACACAGAACACATGGTTATATTGAAAAACACCGAGCAGCTGAGCAGAGAAAGAAAAAAGAAGGTGCTGTTGTCTAGACAGGTACTAGACTTTCCTATCCTTTAGCAAACAAGCAACACATTTCCTTCAGTGTACTGCCGAAACGTATGACTTGGTTTTTTTAACTTGCTGCTTTGGTCATCTCCCACAAGGAGTGATGACCTGTGCTCTTCCACCCATACCCTCCTCCGGCCCCTGTGCTATCCTCATTCATTACTTCTGATGTAATTATCATCCTTACACAAATTATTAGAAGCATGTTACCCTGGCCCTTGAATTACTTCATTAAAATGGCACTTGAACTCATATCAGCATGTTTTCAACACATTTCTTTTAATTGCCATTAAGCCATCGGCAAATGTTTTCTATCTGAATTTCTTGACAGCCACATCAGTTATGACAAGAGACATGTGTGTTTTGTAGTACACATGAGTGATTTTCCAGTGGCATCAAACCTTTATGAGTTACTGTGGCAAATGTTGAAGTCTTGGACTGGTTGATGAGTTTTCTGTATAATCACATATGCCATATTTTATTTTAGCCTATGTGTTTGGAAAAAGTGTTGTACGATTTGTCAAGAATTGCAATGGCTGGGAAGAGGAAATTCCTTTCATACTCATCTGCGACGCTAGTTCACTAAATACACATGCTTAGAAAGTGGCTTACCTCATTAGTCAGTTGCGCACATGGAAAATAATGTGCGCACAACAGCCAACAAGTTATGCACATAGAGAAAAATTATTAGAGGGAACATTGCTCAGGATATTTTTCTTGGTGCGCTACATAGGTCGGGAGAGTCAAATTGAACGTGACAGAGAAGTGGTCAAACCAAATACAAGGACTGATGTTCAGAGGACTTAAGACCAGGTTTTTGCTTGCAACCCAATCTAACGCATTCCCTGATGTATGCGTCGATTCTTTACTGTGGACCTGAAACCGCTTGTCTTAGGAGTTGTTCCAGACAAGTGGCTTCCGTGTCCTGAGGGTTGCCATACCATCTGTTAAAGTCTCCTAGCACAAGCATAGAGCTATTCGGTTTGTTTAAGCATAACAAAATATCTGAAAAGTCATCAATACATGATGGCAAATCATTCGAGGGTTGGTAAACAAGGATAATGTTCATACAATTATTGGGGCTTGGGGTAATCTTGAGAAGGATAATTTCACAACCTCTGCAAAATATTGGTGCTTGAAAGAAGTTCAAATCCTCCTGAACCACAATGGTTACTCCCCCTCCCTTACCGACATCTCTATTCTGCCCAAAGAAAGTGTCACCTGGTGGTGTAGCCAGATGTAAATTGAGGCCACCAGAGTCCCGCAGCCATGTTTCACTGAGGCACATTATGTCAATCAGGTGATCAACTATGTACTCCCCGGCATCCGTGGCATGCTTATCTAGTGATCTGGTATTAAGTAGTGATATCCTAATTAAATTGGTGTTCGCCACATTCTGCATTTTCATCTGCCTTTCTGGATGCTTACCCAGTACTCCTATGGGTACCTTAGGTATAACAACCACGTCCATGAGCAGAAGCCCAGGGGCAGAAAGACCTAAACAAGCATCAATGCATTCTTCAGTGTTGCCCATGGAGTGGGACAACTCCTGTGTGTTGATCCCTGAAAAAGAATGGTTACTATTGCTTAGTGTGATGCTCGAGGTACAATCATCCTCAAGAAGGGGATGCACTAATGGTGCTGGAACGGGGTCCACCATTAGAGAAAGATCCTTCCCAACTATCGCCTGACTCATAACTTCTGGGCCTGGAACAATAATTCCCTCTGTGCAAGAATATAGAGACTGGCAAAAGCAGAGTGTGACTCGCCACTCAGAACCTGCCTTAAAAAATACCAAAGGGCACTACTCTATTATTTGTTTGGTTTCTACAAGCAGATCTCTTGAGAGTTGTATTATATTGGAGAGTGGGTCCCAGAGCACAGTGACATGGCAAATGCTTTGGTATGCGAGTACGAGACATCTTAGTTTGGAACAATGGAGACTGGGTCTGCATGGATTTTGGTGGCAGCGTTTGGGAACAGAGTCTGGTTTCGTTGTGAGCATTGTGTACTCTTGTATCTGGTGGTTTGAATGTTGTCACCTGGCATGAGAGAGGACATAATAATTATGTGAAGTATACAATTGGTTCAAATATACATAGATATAAAACTCACACCCTCTTCTGGCAAACACATTTTCCAAAAGTGAGAGACAGTCGGGTGAGAGACTCTATAGGACTTTATTCCCCAACTATGCATAAGGTTTATTAATTTGGATGGCAAGAGGGCTTTGATTGCAGTGAAGATGAAACCCAATGATTGTTCCGTGTTAGTGGGCGATGCGCTTGGTTGGCAGCCTGTCTGTATTTCTAATATTTATGCTCCAAATGTCTCTGATCCCTTGTTTCTTGACAGGCTGGATTAATTATCCATTGGACGGGTTGCTAGCTAGGCCTCATCCTGCCAGAGGGCTTGGGAAACAATCGCGGAAATCTCTACAGCTCCTGTCCGGACAAAAATATTTCAGTTCACTTTGGTATAGATTATATTTTTGTTAGTGAGACTGATTATTTTAAATTCGGGAAATAGATTATATGGCCAGGACCCTTTCAGATTACTGTCAGGTAAAAAGGAAATTTACATTGGCGGTGTTCATGTCCAGCAATTCCCCAATGGACACTGAGCGTGGAAGCTCTTGGTCATTTAGCTTTTCATGACATCATAAGGGATAGTTCGCTACTTTGAGTTGAATGCAGCAACAGTTGACTCCATGACCTTGGAATGGGAGGTGATTAAGGTGGTTGTAAGTGGTGACTGCTTATCTGCACGTTATGGTTTAAGGCAGAATCGACATGCTCAATTATTTAAGCTGGAGTTTGGAGACCAACAGAAACAATTGGCTGAGGAGGCTAGGCTACGCTCCAAAATACGGCTGCAATGGATTTGTTGCAGTGCTTGGAGTTTCACAAATGGTATTTTGGCATGGCTAACTAAGAAACCGAATGGTGATCACGCAATCACCCCCATGAAGGGCCCAAGGGATGTGGTCATCTTTGATTTGGTGGGCATTAGGCTTTTTTTCAGGATTTTTATAGGGCACTATTTGCATAGTCCTGTGAAATAGATATTGAACAGATGGCAAAAAGCATCCGCTCTGACTCACTGGTTAGATTAACAGATTGGGAGAGTGGGCTTGTGGAGCCTCCAGTCATGAGCAGTCACGAAGCAAAACGTTTGGGCACCAGTGCAGTCTGTGGGTAGGGAAAAGCTCCCGAACATGATGGACATGATGTACATGATGGACAATTTTATATTAAATGTATTGATTTACAAGCATCGAAGTTAGCTGAGTTATGTCGGGAAGTTGGGCAAAAGGGTTAGCTGCCCCTGTTGACACTGTTTATGACCGTATATGGGCCCCTTTCTCTGTTAAACGCATACCCTATGGACCTCATTATGAGTTTGGCGGTATTCTAGCAGTAAATAAGCCGAAACAACAAGCTGGAGGTGACTCTGCCATTTTTCCACCACAAATTGGTGGATTTACTGCACGGAAATTCCACCAACGGTAAATTCCCAAAAAGATTCTAATTTGGCGTTTCAGGAAAAGTGCCGGTAACTGTTGCTTGGTTGCTGACAAGTTAGAAATAACAGAGTTTGATCTTCGTTCTGGGATGCAGATTGTTTGGGACAAATCCTGCCTCTGTCCTCTTGGTGGATTGGAAAATGCTCCACAGGGTGCACTTTCTGTGCTTCTGATTCCTTGGTTCTCAGTCAAAAACCTAGGACTTCATGAGTTGCCAAACCAATACAAACAAAATGTTGGCTCCGCCATTACTTGTAATTCTTGATCAATTGAGTTATGATCTAAACACCCCCTTTCAAAGTTGAGGCAGCAATAAAATGCTTTTAACTTTTGCCTCAACGTTCAACGGGATTAATTGACTTTTGATTAGTTAGTTATGGGCACATCACAGATGCCAGTTGTCTTTAAATGTTTTGAAACACTAATTTGAAGATTGGGACATAGAGGTTACTGATTGTGAATCTTACTTTTTAACTAGTCAACTTCAGTTTGTGGTGCAATGGTTCCCACAGAATGTATCATCATAAGGTTTTATACTAGACCAGGGTATCATGCCACTGGTTTGGGATATATTGTTTAGAGGGGTAGACGGGCGGTGCAGATCCTGGGTTCTTACTTTCATTGGGTTTGCAAGTGTGGGTAAAAGTTTCTCGACTACAGAAGACTAGTAATCCATGTACAAAGGTTTGTCTTTTGAGGAACTGACACATTTTGCTGCCTAGGCTAGGGATGTTAATGTTGGGTTGTAGCTTAGGGGTAGATGTGGAAATGAAGGTGATTCTTTTGTCCTAGAGAGTTCCTGACATGCGACGAAATGTGGGTTGGATATCAGATTCCTAGGGGTCACGTTTTTGGAATTCATAAGATCTTTAAGGCAATAAGGAATTGCTGGACTGGGTTCCCTTCCTACTCTCTAGCATTAAGTCTGTTTCAGCCTAACTTTGGGTATTGTAAAAAACCCTCACCGTAAATAACGGTGCCTCTAATAGCGGCATTGGCGAGGGCACGCGACCCTACATGCCGGCAATAGCAGCATGGCGTAACCAGGAGCTGAACACAAGTCAGGCGGAAATGCAAATAACGGCCTACTGAAGGCCGAAAAGTACCTTACCGGCATGGAGTAAATACCGGCATTGCGAACCACCCATAAATGGCCATATGCAGTGTTCCCAACTGCCACAGGTGTACACAATCATCACAGGTGGAGGCAATGTAGACTGGGCCAGCACAAAAGGAGCACACCCCACCCCTACCCACACCCAGTCACACACCAAAATGATTCCAATACTAGTAGCAATACTGGGGCTGGAGGACATGATTGCAGTGGAACTCCAGCAACAACAACAACAACAACAGACAGCACAGAGAAGACGTAGGAGGAGAAGGAGGGTGAGACAGGCACAGAATGCACCACCAGTGCAGGCAGTTGTACCACACAGGCAGCCCCCAAACCCTCGAATCAGAGCCACTCCATTCAGCCTAACCCCTGAGCAGATCCACACCCTGTACCGTCTGGACCGGGTCACCATCACCACCGTTGTGGACATGATACATAACGACATTGCCAGCCTCATAGACATCCGTACCTCCATCCGCCCTCTACTGAGGTGGTGTCTTCGCTCCACTTCCTGGCCACAGCCACCTACCAGCACACAGTAGGGCAGATGCATGGCATATCACAACCATTATTCTCACGGACGCTGAACCAAGTGCTCGATGCCCTCCTGAAGCACACAGGCGACCACATATTCCTAGCACGGACTGCCCAGGAGATCTCCAACACCAAAGTTGGCTTTCATTCACTGGCAGGCTTCCCAGGTTGCATCAGTGCCATCAACTGCACCCATGTTGAATTGGTGGTCCCACATGCCATGGAGGTAGTGTACCGCAACCGTACGTTATGCCACTCCATCAACGTGCAAATGGTATGTGACTCAAACAAGATCATCACACATTGTTGTGCCCGATTTCCCGGATCAACCCATGATTCAATGGTCATGCGGAACTCCACGATACCACGCTACATGGAGCGGCACGCAGGGCAACGATCTTGGCTACTCGGTGAGTTGCATGTCAAGCTCATGGCAGTGTGATGTGGGGAGATGATTGGGGGGAGAGATGGATACTTCTCCTGGCTGAGATGGGGGGGGGGAGATGCATACTTCACCTGGCTGAGATGGGGGGGGGAGATGCATACTCACCTGGCTGAGATGGGGGGAGAGATGCATACGTCACCTGGCTGAGATGGGGGGGAGAGATGCATACTTCACCTGGCTGAGATGAGGGGGGGAGAGATGCATACTTCACCTGGCTGAGATGGGGCGGAGAGATGCATACTTCACCTTGCTGAGATGGAGGGGGGAGAGATGCATACTTCACCTGGCTGAGATGGGGGGGAGAGATGCATACTTCACCTGGCTGAGATGGGGGGGAGATGCATACTCACCTGGCTGAGATGGGGGGAGAGATGCATACGTCACCTGGCTGAGATGGGGGGGAGAGATGCATACTTCACCTGGCTGAGATGAGGGGGGGAGAGATGCATACTTCACCTGGCTGAGATGGGGAGGAGAGATGCATACTTCACCTTGCTGAGATGGAGGGGGGAGAGATTCATACTTCACCTGGCTGAGATGGGGGGGAGAGATGCATACTTCACCTGGCTGAGATGGGGGGGGGGTAGATGCATACTTCACCTGGCTGAGATGGGGGGGGGCAGATGCATACTTCGCCTGGTTGAGATTGGGGGGGGAGATGCATACTTCGCCTGGCTGAGATTAGCTGAGAGGATAGACCATGCTCATACCCCAAAGCAGGGCAGACTGGACCTGACACCTGGCACCTAAATGCAAGACGTAAGCTGCACTAATATGAAAATGAGGCAGTGCTGCAACCATTCCATAGCCATCAACATGTACACTGCAGATAATCAGACTGTAGCCCCTGAAACACAATGCAGCGACATGCAGTTAGTATGGCCAATGCAAATGACCGAATAACATCACCACAATGGACATGTGTCCATTAGTGCGTACAAAGGCGTCCCATGAGGCCAAAATACAGAATCTCACTCATACACCACCACGGAGGTCCAGCATACCAGCATGGCTACATCAGGCGTGGAAAGTCAGATCATCAAGAGTCTGGCTTCAACGGTGACAGGATAAAAGCATACAATTAACTACACATCACCTAGATCATGGGAACAACCAGCGTGGGCAACCACAGTGCATGAGCACTCATAAGGAATAGGACACCCCTGCAACCCACTAGACGATGCCACACACACCTGTCGATCATATGAATTCACACATTGCAGTTACTTTGAGTAGCTCTATTCATGCATGGATATGTGGATGCAAACAGGAAATAAATGCATGCTATTGTGTCATTGATACAGGTCACATTTGGTGTAATCACTTACACATAACCATTGTTGCACACATGCAGGTGATGCTAGCTATCCCTTGAAGAGGTGGCCCCTTACCCCTGTCCGGAACCCACAGAACAGGCACGAAGAGGACTACAATTGTGCACATACATGTACCCGTGTGGTGATCGAGCAGACATTTGGGATTTTGAAGGCACGGTTTCGCTGCCTCAGCAGGTCTGGTGGGGCACTCCTGCACGGGCATGAGAAGGTGGGCAAGATCATCAGGGCATGTGTCATGCTACACAATATGTGCATCAGACGGAATGTGCCTCTGCCCCCTGACGTTGAACTGCAACCACCTGACGAGGGGGATGCGGATGGAGGAGATGGGGCTGCACATCAGGGAGGTAGCGATGCACAGGAGAGATGTGCCGTGCGCCAGCCTTTGATTAACCAATGTTTCTAACACACATGGATGCGGAATGTGCCATGGAGGTGGGACTCAGGGCACTGGTACTATCTCCCCCTACCCCCTCAACTTGCCCACACACCCTCTCCCCCCTCCAGCTCCCCCCTCAACTTCCCCATACACCCTCTCCCCCCTCCCCCCTCAACTTCCCCACACACCCTCTCCCCCTTCCCTCTCTCTCCTCCCCCTCCCCCCTCAACTTCCCCACACATGGTGTGCACTTGCATGCACCATTAGTCTGCAATAGTTCGGAATGGCAGGCTGCACCTACACCCCTTGTCCACTGCCAGCATCGGGTGGAACCCTGTCCGACCTGCGCAAGTTCCGCACAGACCTACGCAGGGGGCTGGTCTGTGTGGAGCTGGCATTCGAGGAGGTGCCTGGTTGTTCGATCACCTGTGCGGGACGCAGGGCCTCCAAGGCTTCCACCATGCGGGTGAGGACCTGCCTCACAGCCGGGAATTCATTGCATATGTTTGTGGAAGTTGACTCAATGGCAGCTTTGAGGGACGCTGCACATTACCTGAAATCCTCCCTTGCCTGGCCACTTTCAATGATGTGCTGGGTCACCAGCCCTGTCAGCTCCTCCTGGCGCTGTTGGATTACTGTGATTCCCTCTTGCCTGTCCCGGACACTGGTGGATGTCGAAGCTGCATGCGACATGGTTGCTGCATCGTGCATGCTCCCCGTGGGGCTGGAGCTGCCTGGCCATGACTCCACAGCAGACAGCTCATGGCTGCTGGCATTGTGTATGCTGGGTGGGGAGAGGTGAGGTGACGCAGGGGGCCTGTTGCAGTAGGTGTTCCGGGTGTCGGACTATGTGTATCATCATCTGACACGGGTGCTGTGGCAGCTGCCTCTCTGATGGTACTGCTGGCAGTGGAAACAGAGCCTTCAGCCGCTGGCTCCTGTGTGGTGGTGGCTGGTGTGGGTGCTGTGGTGGTGGCCCTTTTGCACATTGGTGCTGTAGCTTCGTGGGTTGTGTTGGGCTTGTGAGGTAGTCCTGGTTTCACTCTTCCCCTTGATGTTGAGGGCCTGTTTGCTCCCTCCGTGCCCCTGGACTTCTTCACTGGTGTCACGGGCTGCTCCGTGGGGTCCAGATCATAACTGTCAGATTGTGTGCCTGTGGGGGACCAAGAGAGGGACAGCATCAGTGATGGGTCTACGTGCATCAGGCATGCATTGGGGTAGCTGCAGTTCTATGGAATGGCAGGTATTTGCCGTTGGAGTAGTGACATACGGGTTGCTTGCCTTATGGGTGGGTCATGCAGGGATGCGTCTGGCCTGACACATGTATGGGGTGCATCATGCATGTGGACGAGATGGTGCTGTGCACTGCCTGTAGGCAGGGTTGCGTACATGTGTCTGGTGGCCCCTGCATTGCATCATTTCACTGTCAGTTCGGGGGGACATCTTCATGGTTTGCATTACAGTGGTTTATTTGGGACACTTACCTGCATCAGCCGATGACGGGGCTCCACGCTCCATATCCCCACTCCTTTGATTGCCTCCATTCTAATGGTGCTCGCACAAGTCTCCTCCCAGCGAGTCATCTTAATGGGTGAGGCACCTCCGCCACCTGTTGCCATTCCCTGGCTATGGTTTGCTGCAATGATATTCCGGACGCGTAGGCGCAGGTCATCGCAGCGCTTCTGCACATCTTTTACCGTGCGTGGGGTGGTGCCAACCGCACTCACTTTATGCGCCACCTCCGCCCAGATCTCTTTCTTGCTCAACAGTGCAGGTCGACGCATATCATTTGCAAAAACAACCTCCCCATTATTGGCCAAGGTTTCTGCGAGCATGTTGATCTCTTCTTCGGAGAAGCGCTCCTTGCGCAGGCACGCAGCTCCTTTTTTTAAATATGCTGTTGGTTGATTTTTGGACAGGTGTGGTGGTGATGTGGATCCTGGGTGCTGAGGATGGCAATGGATTGTGTTTTTCAAGATGGCCGCCGTACTCTTTCCCGTTCCTGTGCGATGACACTATTTCCGGTTCTGCCTATTTACGGTCACCGCTATTAGCGGTGACCACTATTAGCGGCCACCGCTGATAGCGGTCACCGCTAATGCCGGAACCATGGATGGTGGTGGTGCTATCCGCGCATCCCTCGATGCCGCTAAGGGTGATTTTTGGGTCTTTAGCAGCATGGTGGTAAGGTTGTTACCGGCATGGCGCAAAGCTTGTGCCCGCAAACTCATAATAGCCCTCTAATAGCAGGCTCTTTGCTACACAGACACGGTATTTGCTCCATGCCGGTAAGGACAGTTACTTACCTCCAACCTCGTAATGACCCCCAGTGTCCCAGTTCGACAATTATCCTATGCCTAGCATTGACAACCTCATTAATCGACTGGGCTCTGCCGTGTATCTCTCCATGATTGATTTGACCAAGAGCTATTGGCAGGTCCCATTAAACACAGTGGACAAACAGAAAACGGCCTTCTCCACCCATGTGGGACTATTTCATTTTGAAGTCCTACCATTTGGACTACATGGTGCCCTTGCTAGGTTCGAGAGACTAATGGACCAAATCCAAATTCCAGTATTTGCAGAGCCTACTTGGACAACATTGTCATCCACAGTAAGACTTGGCGGGAACAGACATTCCACCATTATAAAGTCACCCGGGCCCTGAGACGAGCAGGTATTACAGCCAACTGTGAGAAATGCCTTCTAGCCCAATCGGCTGTTAGATAAAAGGGTTTCTTTTTTGGGAAAGGGCTTGTCCAGCCTCAGACCGAAAAGGTAAGGGGGGTACGAGGAGCCCCTGTCCCAAAAGCAAAGTGGCATTTAAGAGCTTTCCTAGGCTTGGTGGTTTATTACAGGAGGTTTATCCCTAACTACTCCACCATTACCTTCTGCCTCACAGACAAGCTAAAGAACGCAGAACTTCAAAAACTAAAATGGAATAAATAAGATCAGGTATGCATTGATACCCTCAAATCAATCCTTTGAGCTGCCTGTACTAAAAGTAGGCAACTTTAATAAGTAGTTTATCCTCCAAATGGACGCTTCTAAAGTGGGGTTAGGAGCAATATTATCACATGAATGCGATGGTGTAGAACATCCTGTGCTTTACATTAGCCGGAAACGCTTTTCAAGAGAGACAATCTATGCAACAATCAAATTGGAAACCTTAGCTATAATGTTGGACATTGGGTACCTGAAATACTAACTGCCAGGTAGGAAGTTCAGATGAATCACTAACCATTTGCCCCTCACATGGCTAAGTCTCAGAAAGGATACAAACCCAAGAATATTGTGCTGGTTCCTTGATCTCCAACCATATTGCTTTAGTGTAGAAAATCGCAAGGGAAAGGAACAAGGGAATGTAGATTTCTTCTCCAGTTTTCGGGTAGGAGATGAGAAATCCAGCGGCATTAGGGGAAGGGAATGTGACGAATCCCCGGATGTCGTCACTTCATCCCTAGGTGTAGCTCCATCCCATGAGGCCAGGGAGGTGTGGCCACTACCCGATAGTCCCCATGGGGGTGTACTCAGCGGGTAGATCTCATGGGGAGGGAAGCCCCCTATGGGATTAGTGATGACCTGCGGAGAACATGGTGTCCCCATAGCCCACCCAACCCTAACACACCTTCCTACCCCCTCCCAACAACACTTCCCTAGTGTTCCTATATGTTTTTGTTATACCACCAATATAGAAACTACTGGGATGAGGAAGAGTGCATACTCCTCAAGGGACATGTATCCCTTAAGTACTAAGACGAGGGAGAGACCAATTGACTCCCTGAAAGACCTCAAGGACAGTACTGGGACGAGGAAAAAGTGTGGATGTATAGAGAGCACATACGAGAACTTGAATGAACAATCTAGTTTTTCCCAAAACATGACTGAGCAGAGCCCATTTAAACCTGAAGAGGGAAACCAGGAAGGAGAGAGAAGCCCTCTCTGGAGGAACCGTGAGATGAGAAGCAGACCGGAGCGGAGAACAGAGGAAGTCGGTGCTGGGGCTGCTGTCCTGCATACAGTGCGGTCCGCCAGTGAGACTGTAGCCATGGAGAAGCAGGTGTCCAGGCAGAAGAAGCAGCTGGAACATGCGGTCGACAGGAGACGTGCAGCCCGTATGGAACCAAAGGCTGCAGAGCCGCCACAGCACACCAGAAAGCAGCAAGGGCTGCAAGAAGCCCGAAAGGACACAGGAGAGCCTGTGACCGAACAAAGAACACTGGCAAAACCCTTTTATGTAACTGGGTTGATAAAACGGTTAGTGGGCCTCCAGAAGGGCTGATAAGTGTTCAAACACAGGTCAGTAACCAAGTCATCTTCATAGTTACAGTACCTGGCAGGATAGTGAACCAGGTCTGCAGCACCAAAAGGGGAGAATTTCACTGGTCTGGGACCCACACCCTTTTATGAAGATCAACCCAAATCATCTTCACAGTCACAATAACTGCCATGATAGTGAACCGGGATTACTGCAGAAAGACAAGAGGAATACACAGGTCTGCGACCAGCACCCACAATATTCGGAACTGTGAACCTTTGAAGTGAAATGAAAGTCAGGGGAAGGGAGGCATTCTCTTTGGTCAAATTGAACGGTGAATTGTGAAAGCAAAAAAGGCAAAGAAGTCTGGGGAAGGGAGGCATTCCCGCTGGCAGTGTGAACTGCATACTAAAGTCTAAGAAGGGTCTGGGGGAAGGGAGTCATTCCGCCCAGCCCTTGTGAACTGTGAAGTCAAATGACCTCAGGAGAAGGAAGCAATACCTCCTGGTGGTTTTCCCAATGATTGTGTATCGTGAAGCAAATCAGAAGGAAGTCCGGGGGAAGGAAGTCATTCCCCTGGCACTGTGAGAACATTGAGAATAGAATACCTGGTGATGAGAGACATTCTCCAGGACATCAAATAGTGAATATTGTGAACCGTGAAGCCAAATGGAAGAAGACCTGGGCAAGGGAGTCATTCCTCTGGAACTGTGGAATATTGAGAACCAAATATCTGGAAAAGGGAGGCATTCTCCAGGAACCCACTAGTGAAGCAAAACTATGGTCTATAAGGAATGATATTTGAGTAGGAACTTTTTCTTTTGAATTGAAACTGAAACCTTAGAGCACAACAAGCTGAAAAAAAGATTCAGCAGGGGGCGCTGTGCATCGATGCCTGTCCACTCGATGTCCCTCAGAGGCCTCCGTCGCAATGGTGACATCACCGAAGGTATATGTATCACGCGCAGCGCCCGTTGACTTCAGTTCCGTTTTTACAAGTGAAAGATTTATCCTGTACCTGACGGTTACTCCTCCTGAGAGAGCATAGACTGTAACCGCAAGGGAAATTCTACTGCGGGGTAGGTTAGGAGGGGTGATAAGGAATACATAGGAGGACCATCCAGTCGAAAGAACGTTACCAGGGGTAAGTAACTTGTTCTTCGAATGGATTGTGTCCTCCCATGTATTCTTTATCTTTGACACACTCCCAAATGAGTTTATATGACAATTGAATAGTTTTCATGGGTGTGTGTGCACGGAATGCAACACTGCTTTGCCAAATGCAGTTTCCTGACCTGAGGAAGAAGAATCTAAACTATAATGTTTAGTAAAGGTGTGTACAGACGACCAGGTTGCCGCCACACATATTTCCTTTATTGGTACTCCCCTCTGTCAAGTTGCCATGCCTCTGGTCGAATTAGCCCATAGGCCTTCTGGAGGATCTTTTCCCACCAGTTTGTAGCATTCTGATATTGCCAATACAACCCATCTGGATAGTGTTTGTTTGGTAAAAGCCATACCCAATTTGTGACCTGAATAGCCCATGAATAATTGGTCATCCTGTCTTAACTTTGTCATTCTAGATATGTAAAAGCTCAGTGCACGTTTAGAGTGAAGCCTGTGAAGTCTCTCCTTTTCCTTCCCAGGATGTGGAGGAGGGTAAAAAGATGGTTAAGTTATCCTTTGTGTGAGATGAAACTCAGAGACAATTTTGGGTAGAAAAGTGGGTTTCACCTTCCGTACCACTTTATCTTTGTAAAAGACAGTATAAGGAGGCTTGCAGGATAAAGCCTGTAGCTCACTCACCCTTCGGGCAGATGTAATCACTACTAAAATTATGTTTTTTAGGTTTAGTCGCCTCAAAGGACAGGAGTGTAATGGCTCAAAACGAGCCCCCATCATAAACTTCAACACTAAGTTGAGATCCCAAACTGGAACTTGATAAGGGATTGGAGGGAAACATTTGTCAGACCCTTTAAAAATTGTACTATTAAAGATATCTTAAAGTAAGAAACTTCTTCTGAAGTGTGCTTAAAAATCGAAAGGACAGCTAAGTATCTTTGATGGTACCAATCTGGAGCCCCAGATTTGCCAGATGTAACAAAAAGGATAACACCATTGGTGTATTACATGTAAATGGGTCAACATTCTTATCTCTACACCAGCTGCAGAACTTATTCCAACGACAGTGGTATGTAGATTTAGTTGCTGGCCTTCTGGCTGAAAGCAAAATCTCCATTACATCGTCCGGGAGGTCCCAATCCTTGTACCTCAGCCTCTCAGAAACCATGCTTGAAGGCTGAGCGTCCTGATATCCGGATGGAGAACCCCACCCTCCTCTCGTGAGCGGAGGTCAGCTATTTGTGGAAGACCAATCGGAGGGCAGATGGACAAGTCAAGAAGGTCTGGGTACCACGTCCTCCTGGCCCAATCTGGAGCCACTAGGATCATGGATTTCCTGAACATTCTCAACATCCTGATTACGTGAGGAATGATGGGGACTGGAGGAAACACATACAGGAGTGGAAATTCCCAGTCCACCACAAACGTGTCTCCTAGAGCTCCTTTTGGGGGAAATTCCCTGTAGCAGTACAGCTCGCACTTCGGGTTGGCACTGGTCACGCACAGATCCTCTTGAGGGGTTCCCCAAAGGGTGACCATCTCTTGAAGGACTTCCTGAGCTAGTTCCCACTCGTGGGAGACTGTGCTCTGCCTGCTCAGAGTGTCTGCCGTTGTGGTGTTCTTCTCTCCAGCTAGGTGAACTGCTGACAGAGAGATTCTTTCTTGTATTGCCCAGAACCAGAGCTGCATTGCCTCTCTGCACAGTGGTAGTGACCCTACACCTCCTCTCTTGTTGAGGTAGTACATGGTCAATGTGTTGTCTGTCATTATCAGGACATTCTTTCCCCATACAGAAGGCAGAAAGGCCTTCAGCACTAGTCTGATTGCCCTCAGCTCTAAAAGGTTGATATGTAGTTTGGACTCCGATGGAGACCAACGACCGCTGATTGTCAGATCGCTGGTGTGGGCTCCCCACCCCGTGAGTGAGGCGCCCGTCACTCCTGTTATCTCCAGCCATGGTTACCAAAATGGTTCTCCTTTCAAGATGTTCTCCCGACAGGCCCACCATTGAAGGTCCAGAGAGACTTTGCGCTGGATTTGTAGGAAGTCTGACATCTTTCCTGAGGATTGGGACCACTGAGTCCTGAGAGCCGATTGGAGAGATCCCATTCTCAGGCGAGCCTCTGGCACCAGAAAAATGCTGGATGCCATGAGGCCAAGCAACCTCAGAAAATCGAAGGCCAGTAGAGGCTGGGCATTCTGGTCACCATCTGCAGAATGTCTTGAGCCATCACCACTGGTGGTGCGGTTTTTCCCAAGCATGCATCCAGGACTGCCACAATGAATTGGAGTCTTTGTGATGGTACATTTGAGACTTCTTGAAGTTGAGGGAGAAGCCCAGTCCGTGAAGGGAGTGACAGCTATAGCTGAGATATTCCCAGGCCTGTTCTGGGGAACTGGCCCTGATCAGCCAATCGTCTAGGTAGGGGTAAACGTGAATTCTCCCTCTCCTGAGACTTGCTGCCACAATCGTCATCAGTTTGGTGAACACCCTCGGGCGGAGGTCAGCCCAAATGGCAGAACTCGAAACTGATAATGAGAACCGCCAACGGCGAACCTCAGGTACTGTATGTGCTTGTGATGAATCGGCACATGAAAAGAAGCATCCTGAAGGTCCAATGATACCATCCAATCCTGAAGCTGGGGGGCCTGATGGATCTGAGAAAGGGTTACCATCTTGAACTTGTCCTTCCTGAGTCTCGTAAGTCCAAGATGGGTCTCAATCTTCCGTCTTTTTTGGGGATTAGAAACTAAGGGGAGTACCAACCCTTGATCCTCTGCACTACGGGTACTGGTTCTATAGCACCTTTCTCTAGCAGGGTTAGTATCACATGCATAAGGAGCAGACCTGGAATTTTCAAAGAGCTATTCCACGGTGGATGACACTGAGGTTTTTTGCAGAAAAGGTAGGCAGTAACCTTGGGCAACTGTTTCCAATGCCCATGCATCTGATGTAATAGCCTGCCATTCGGTCAGATGCTGTGACAGTCTGCCTCCCACTGCAGTCTTGTGAATCAAGTCCCCAGAGAGGTTTTGGGGTGGCAGATGCAGTGGCTAAAGGTAAGGCAGCCACTGCTGTTGCGGTCTTAGTTCTCCTTCCCCGTCCACCGCGGGAGAATCTTATTTGTCCGCTTTGAGCTGGCTGTCCTCTACCCCTTCCAAATGTGGAGTAGTGACGAAAGGACCTACCCCTCCAGGGTGTACTCATGGAGCTGTTTGGAGGTTGTCTGATTGCAGCACCAAGGGATTTGGCTGCTGTCTTGCAAGTTTGCAGCTTCTCCAAACTCACATCAGCCTTGCTTCCGAATAAATGAGTGCTGTCAAAGGGCATGTTAAGAAGTCTGGAGTGTACGTCTGGGGCAAATCCTGACTTTCTCAACTAGGCAAACCTGCACATCACTGTACTTGCCTCTATAGCTCTGCTGATACTGTCAGCAGAGTCGAGACCAGTCTGGAGGGATTCACACATCGCATCTTTTCCATCAATGACAATGTTTAAAAACCTGTCACGCTCTTCCCCTTCGGGGATATGGTCAGCTGCCATGGAAATGCACTCCCAAAGGGTGTGAGTAAACCTTGCTAATGTGCACATAGCATTAGCTGATTTCAAGGCTTTACTCCCAGCTGAAAACACTTTTTTGGCCAGGGCGTCGTAACGCTTGTCATCCCTATCAGAGGGATTGTAGGATAGCCATTCTGCCTACTGGTGGAGGTGGCAGCTTGAACCACCAGACTCTCTGGTGTTGGGTGTTTGGATAAGAAAAATGGATCACAGCTTGAAACTCTGTATTTTGAAGTCAACTTCTTGTTGACAGCCGGAATAAGCTCAGGTACCTCCCAGTTGGTAGTCACACTCGACCAACCCATATACTACATACCTCTTGACATGAATTGCCTGTATGTCACTTCTGCATGGTCACCGGGATCTGCCCTGCCGAACTCAACCTCTGGTGAGTTGTCTAACCCACTGGCATCATACAGGCATTCTTGTAAGTTTTTAATTCTAGAATCCTCTGAAATGAATGCCTTAGGCACTGATGGTGTTCCATACTCTAAAACAAAAGGTGTGGATTCATCAGAAGATTCCTCTGCATCCTCATAAGCAGAGAAGAGGGACTTGAAATAGTCAGATCTGGGCAAAGGAGTATATATCTTCTCCATTGTAGTAGATGTCATCATTATATTAGTGGTCAAAGGAGACGAAATCATTGAGACTGTCGAGGTCGATGGCTTTGAAGGTTGCGTCGATGGCTTCGACACATGTGGCGTCAAGGAGGTCGACGCTCGAAGCATAGATGGCTTCTCATAAGTTATCGGCGCTGATGCCGTCGATGACGCACCTTTCGACCCTGATGGTGTCGATGTTGAGTCTTTCGGCGTCGATGACGTTGATGACTCAGTCCTTGAGGGGACTTATCCTTGACTCGAGGGATCCTTCGACCACTCTCGAGCAGTCTTGCCCACCGGGTCCAAATTTTAACAGCTTTTGTGCCTATTAGGCCTTTCGACCGGAGCATGGCTTTTGGGTGTAGTCGAGGGGGACAAGGCTGCATTCTCGAACACATTTAACATGTTTAATCTAAACTCTTCCCACTGGGGCGGTGAGGAAGAATTAGTGGGGCAAACAACCTGTTCCGGTTTCTTTCCATGTCTAGACGACGACAAGTGGTGTGAACCACTGCGTGATCGGGATCATTTGTTCTTTTTGCGACGAGGTGAAACCATTCTCGACTCATCTGAAGTTTTTTGTTTTTTCCATGGAGTCGAAGGGGATTTTTGGGTGCTACCTGCCGGAAGCTTCTCTCTACGCTCTCTCAGGGCTTATGACAGATGAGTCTCACCCAGACACCATAGACAGATCCTATGGGGGTCCGTAACTGAAATGTTCGCACCTCAGTCACAGCATTTTTTTAAACGTGACTTGGGAGTGGAAGACGCCACAGATGAAGCCATTCTTCACAAATTCACTCAAAAAATTTAAGAATTTACTCGAAGAGATTATCAAAGATTTTCCTCTCAAGGAACAAAGCGTACCGTATCAGAAGCGTAAGCGCAGAAAAACGGAACTGAAGCCAACGGGCGCTGCGGATGCTTCATATACCTTAGGTGACGTCAACATCGAGACAGAGGCCTCTGAGGCACATCGAGCCAACAGGCATCGATGCAAAGCACCCCCTGCTGAAAATAAAATTCTGAAGCAGCAAAGCTGGATATTGGAAATATCAAAGATAAGGAATACGTTAGAGGACACTATCCATTCAAAGTCGGCATTTTGACAAGACGGTGGACTCTTTTTATTTACTTGGACATTCTGACCGATTCCTCAGTTCCTTAGTAGAGGCAGGGAAACCCCTCAAAGAGGTAGGGAGATATAGGTTTCCTCTTTATTTTTGCCTGAATAAAAGTCTTTGCCAATCACCATACCACCATTGTGTCAGACACGTACTTCTGCACCCTTAAAGTATGCAAAATAAATCTGTTTTGCGCCTCTGATGTGATTTTGGCAAATGGCAGATGCTATGCAACCGCCACTGCGCTATAAAGAGAAATGGGAAGCAGATATCGGCAAAGAATTTGCAGAGTTGGTGTGGAGAGTTATGTGTCAATCAGTCAAGAACTCCTGTAATAGCTGTTCAAAAAAATTCAACATATTTTGCATAGAACCTATGTCACAGAGATGCTTAAGCATAGACTAGACAACACATTACCGAATACACACTTGAAATGTTTGAGTGAAGATTATAACTTCTTTTACATGATTTGGTTGTGCCCACCCAGAGCTGCCTATTTGAGGGATGTGTCTGTATCACTGGAAAATGTGAATGCAAGGATACTGCTGCTGTGCCCTGTGGTGTACCTGCTAGGGCTCATACCACATAAAAAGAGGAATTAAGGAGTTCACAGGTTAATCTAGTTGGGCTGAATTATGGAAAGAATGCCGCTAGCCAGGTGTTGATTCTCATCTTAACCTCCAGCTTGCTAACCAGATGTCTGTTCTCACCCTAACTTCCAGTTTATACCAAATGTGTCAAGGAGATGGAAGTTTGGGGGGTCATTGAACATGGGATAATGACTTGCTTGAAAGATGGTGTACAAATGGCAGACATTTCCCCGGAATGGAGAGTGTTGTTAAATGCACTTGTTTTACATTCAGACACATAATCACTTTGATTTACGGGCTCTGGGTTTAACAAAGTTGTTGCATACTGTATGTATAAACCTGTACTGAAGACTTTACAAGCCAAGGGAAGATATCAAGAATTACCATATGCGAAGTCATACCTTTTATATATTTATTTTAATTCTTGATAATGTACTAGATAGTCCGAAGGCCTCAAGGCCTATAGGATTCAACACTTTTTGCTTGCACGTAACACACAAACAAATATGGAACCTTTTCAATTGCTTTTGATTTTAATTTAATTTATTATTAATGTGTTTTAGTTTATAAATACACTTTTCACATAATATATACATCTTACATATAAACAAGTGCAAATATCTAAAATCTACACAATTAATTCAATATTCCGGGTAAAAACACTTAACATATTTAAAAAACAAAGTTAAACATGTTTTTTTCTCCTAAAACATACATTTACATCCATTATATTTAGCAGAGTTAGTTATTTTGCTTCCTAATGGGAAACAGCGTGTAAGTAGCAAGAAATACCTTTCACACCAACTTAAATCGATACCTTCAGCAATCTCTCCAAAGTGAGCCATATATTATACATTGTGATACATTTATTCAAGTTGGATGTGTTGATAATTTGCCACCAGAAGATGTCCGCACCTATGTGTTTAATATCGTGCACATATTTGTCATAGTGTCTCTTATACACATTCAGCATTTTAGGACAACTAGTCAATAGATGTTTCCCAGTCTCCAACGTTTTGTTGTCCTTACACAATCTACAATGATGATCTGCCCTAGGAATCTTATCAATTACACCGGTCGTGGCCAATAAAGGGAGCTGGTTAATCCTGACTAGAAGTATACATCGTCTTAGTCTTGGGGCTGGACATAGATTCAAGTATGGCCGAGGTTTTTTTTATAGGTGTACAATACAAACTTTATAAATTGATATTTTTTTAATCCATCTAATCGATCATAATTCTCTATCCAGTCCCCCAGACTGACTTTCCTTGCATTTGACTCTGAATGAATTAAACATAAACTCTGTTATATTTTTAAAAAGTAATTTGTAAAGACTGCAATAGGCACATGCTGACTTACAAGCATTTCAGTTATATATTTACACATTGTAACATAAAAACAATGCTAAATATTTAATGCTAATCTGAATGCATGCAGAACAAATATTATCTGCCTTTTACGTTTTATTGTTAAAACAGAGAAAATGCAGAACCACAACATAGTAAAGCTATTTTCCAAACAATGCCCCTCATTACAACTTTGCTGGTCTGGAAACAATGGTGCCGGTAAGCTTACCGGCACCATTGTTTCCAGACTAGCAAAGTACAAGTCTTGGGGGCGGGTGCCCTCCCGACGGCAGGTCTGATTTGCCAGGCGGACCGGCACCCGGCCCCAGACTTTCACAGAAGCACCTGCACTGTCAATACCGGTGCCAGTGTTTCCGTGGTCCCCATTCCCATAGAGTCCTAGGGGACTCTATGAGAATGTGGAAGAACATATTACTGGCACCTAGATCCCTGTCCGCCAGGACTTGTAATGTCCCGGTGTTACCGGGAAGCTAGGTGCCGGTAACTGTTTACAAGTCCGGCTGCAACCTCCTGGTTTTACCGGCACGGTTAATGCCGGACTTGTAATGAGGGCCAATGTGCTAATTCGAAAAATCTTCACTGCATATTGAGGCTTCAGAATAATACGGAAATAATGAGTGATTAAATGATTGACACATGGACAGTTAGTTGGATGTTTTCCATTGTACGTAATCCATGTTAACCTCATTTTTCATTATGTATCGTGTGGATCTGACGGCACGGAAGACATATGTGCTTAGTCACAGGTGTCAGTTTTATGAAGCAGATGCTGATTGGCTATAATTAAAATAAGGGAGTCTTTAGCCCTTATCGAAGATGTACAGAAGCATTTTTGCGAAGTCAATGCTATTCAATGTGTGAGGGTCGAGGAGTAAGAAACGGGCACAAAGGTGGCATGTTGATTGGCAAATACTTTTATTAACAACCAAAATGGGATGGGGTGTTGGAGGAGGAAATCCTATCTAGCCCTACTGCTAAGAGGGGTTTCCCTGCCTCAACAAAACTAGCTAATGTGTCAGAATGTCCAAAGTAAAGTTTGCCATCCTGTGTCCAGACCCTAACCTGTCTCTCACATGCTAAACTCAATATAAACGTGAAACTGAGAAATGTTTCTTTGACTGCCGACCTGCAGCCGACTTTGCAGTTCCAAACCAAAGTTCCAAAAGGGTGTAGAAAACAAACAAAAGTTCCACGAGACTCAAGGGGTTATCCCCCTTTCCCCAGAGTCTTTCCAGCTTCATCCACATTAGTATCTGTGTCTTCAATAGATGAAAAAGAGTCTTTATCTTTCCTTGACAGACCTGACTCCCAGACCCTGCAATAAGGAAGAATGACCTGGTCACCTTGGCCAAGCTGGTTTGAGGGTCCCAGACCCTAGTCTCAGTACTCCTTGCCTTGTCGCAGCCTCTCATGCCAGGTAAGGTATGCCACGTTACTGGTTTAACAGTTCTGTCTCTCAATGTTTGCTTTCACTGAGAGCCTTGTTTTACTCTCCTGCCAATGTCTTTGAGTGTCTCTTGTACACACAGATTCTGTAGTCCTCTTATTTGCCCTTGCACAATCAGCTTCTGTATTTCTCTCACATGTAATTTGGGGTATTCTGCCCCAGCATGGTTACCAGACCCCCTTCACATGAGGGTTCACAATGTTCTCTTTGTTTAACATTTCTTTCTTCCACAAGCTTGGTTTACTCTCCTGCCAAGGTCTGTGTGGGTCACTGATCTTTTCCCAGTTCGTATTCCCCTTTATTTCTAGTCATGGTATGCTTTCTTTATGTGGGTCCCAGACCCCCTTCACTTGCTTATTTGTCACATTCTCTTGGCCTGATCTCCTTTTAATCCACAGCCTTGGTCTACACCCTTGCCAGGGTCTGTGTGGGTCACTGATGTTTGTAAAATCGTATTCCCCTTAGTTTCTGATAGGGGTGTGTCTTCGTTATATGGGTCCGAGACCCTCTTCACTTGCTTATGCCCAGCGTTCTCTGCGTCTGTTCTACCCTTGCTCCATAGCCTTGGTTTACTCTCGTATCAAGGTCTTTGTGTGCCACTTATGTTTGTACAGTACGAATTCCACTTATTAAGTGGTAGGGGTATGCCTTCATTGTATGGGTCCCAGACCCCCTTCACCATGTTATTCAGACTCAGTGGATGTGGTGTTCCTGCTTTGCTTTGGGCCTCTCTCACTCTCTGGGTCTTCCCATCCCTGTGGCCAGCCACCCTTGTACCTATGGCACCGGGCGTCATCTTCCGGCTGTTTGTGGGTCTCCCAGGAGCTTCAGTGCCTTTCCTGGTTTCTCTGGACTCCCCTCTGTCTTCTGCGTCTTTTCCCTGCAATTCCCTGGCAGTTTTGTTGCATGCCAGCCGCCTCAGTTACCATTGAGCATCCTGCTTCTCCTGCGGTCTGCCTCTTGCGTCGCATACTTTCCAATGATTACCATTACCATGGTATTATAAGTGGTGGGGGATGTTTAATCCCCATTTTTTGGAGTCCAAAAGGCTTCATAATGATTTTTTTGTGGATTTCTTATGATTGGCAATACTGCAAGGTAAATATGCCCATTTGTGGAGGTATGGTGGGTGATTTATCTCCAGCAGTTTGCTAGAGGAGAATCTTCCACTTTTCCTTAAAGTGCAATTAACGGAATTACTGCCACTGGTGCTCATTCCACAGTTGCCAGTAAAACCCACTGGTAGCTGGCGGGTTACTGAAAACCCTTACCACCGCCTGATATCCCAGTGCCACCTGGATTTCACAAGCGGGGGAGGTAATGGTAAATCCCCATTTCCATGGAGTTCCATAGGACTCCATGGAAATGGGGTGACTGAAGCACCGGCACCGTTGCTAATGGTGCCAGTGTTTCCGTGACAACCATACCGATAGGGGCCTTAAAACTCGGCAGGTCAGGCCTGTGGCCCCTACCAGCATTGTCGTAGTATGGCGGTCCAGGAAAGGGTGCCGGTACGTTGCTACCGGCACCCTTATTTCCAGACCACCACACCTATAATGAGGGCTACTGTTTTATCGCCCCAACAAACTCTTTATCAGGCTCTCTATATTGCATATTGGTCTAGGGATAAAACTGTGTAGGAAAGACATTGAGAAGATCTAATGTTAATCATGTGCACAAGGGTAATAAGAATTACTTCCTAGAACTTCTGTTATTGATGTAAACCCTCAACAATATTGCTGTCCAATAGTAAACCTGTGAGGTGCTCGGAGGCAGTGGTATCTCTTGCACTAAACACAGAGATCCAACTCTCTCTAGGGCCTTGCATTGGTACATAATTATTCTCTGCTGCAAAAGCTGCCACCGAATCAGGTGGGTATTTAGGCCAGCTTTGGGTTGCAGATTAGGTCTGGCATTCACGATATGGCGCAACCATGCCAGCTGATGTGGAGTAAAATATTATCTAGAGCTTAAAACCGAGAACCTACCATAAAAGATATGTTTTTTCCTTCTCAAAAAACATTTTTGCTTTTTGAAATTCCCCGTTTTTATCATTGAATACTATGGTAGATACATTTAACAATAAAAAAGACAAATATATTTAGTACAGAGATACGAAACCGAAAATAACCCACCACAACATTGATGTTACAATAGCAGCAGAATGCCATCAATGCCATCAAGTGGTTGATGGATGGAGGTGTCATAAATCCTAACACTCATTTCTTTTTTTAAAACCTTTACTTTTATTTAAACTTCAACAATAACAGCAAGGGGAAATAGCCAAAGACATCTAATAACTGCAATGCATAGTCGAAATTCAATTTTAGCATCAGTAACAACAATGTTCCACCCCAACCAAAACAAAAAAAACACATCTTATTTACAACACTTCTGTAATTCATGCCTAACACTAATTTTCTCAGAGCTGATTATAAGGAAGTCAAAAAGGATTGGCAACCCCTG
Organism: Ambystoma mexicanum; assembly: GCF_040938575.1. NCBI lineage: Eukaryota > Metazoa > Chordata > Amphibia > Caudata > Ambystomatidae > Ambystoma > Ambystoma mexicanum. The sequence goes on from NC_090936.1 coordinate 877,967,598, forward strand.
GTACCTATGACAGCACCTAAAATAATCCAAGCTAACAATGTGCCAGGCTTTTATGGCAAAGCCTAAAGAGAAGGCCTTTCATGCTGGGGAAGTAGCTTGCAATTCTCAAAACTGTTTCTTCCACAGTAAAAAGGGATTGTTGAGAGAGGGAATGGGATTATAAAACCGGTCCTGACAAATTGCACCCTTTCCACTGGGGGTAATTGGGTCAATCAATTTCTTTTAATAACAAGTAAAATTATTTACTACACCAATCACAATTCAACAGAAAAAAAACGTATGAAATGCTTTATGGCACGCCAATGAACATATACAACTTCTACCTTCCTGCCAGCTTCCTCTTCTGGCCTGCCACCATACTATTGAGAGACTCTTTGAAGGTCAAGAGAGAGAGTTACTGGCTGGAGAGCGTATTATAAAGGAGCATACTAGATTTTTGAGGAGCTGCATGACACAGATACCTCTGGTCCTAAATACAGGTAACCAGTGCAGTTGATTAAGCCTGTGTTTAACTCTACTATTCCTGTCTCTCTGGAAAAGATGGAGGTGCCGTTAGTCTATTTCACTCCTCCTGGACTCTTGCTCCTACGTCTCCCAACCTTCCTGCTTTTTCATCCTTTGAATATGAACTCTGAACCTTTTCTTCAACCCTCTCAGTTTCCTTCCTTATTCTCTTTGACCTCTAAGCCCTCGCAATATTGTATTGAGGATCTTGACTTCCTCTTTTCCTCTCTCCTTCCAATCGCCTCTGCACTCTTTCTACTTTGTGGCTTCAATCTTCATCTTGGTACTACCCATTACTCCTCCTACTTTCTAACCCTCATGGATCACTTCCACCTAAACTACCTTCCATGCCCACCCTTATGTAGAAAGCATAGATATTCTAGATTCAAATCATCTTGGTTGTCAACCTTAAAGGAGTGTTGAGTACATAACTTACTCAATTTTGGACCTGTTTAAAGAAAATGCAGACACACATTGTTTGGGTACATTATTGTCTTAGGCCGCATTCGATATTGTCATCCATACAATCCTGCTTTCAAGGGTACATTCCTTTTTAACCGAACCCTACCAGCAAGTCCATCTGGGTAAATTCTACTCACAATGTATGGCTGTGACCTGACCTGAGAAGTGCTACAGGGATCTGCCTTGTCTCCCACACAGCTTAATATATAGATGTCCCCTAATGGAGATTATCCATCAGCATAGTTTGACTTTTTTCAACTATGCTGCCGATACTCAGATCCTGACAGATCTGGAATAAGATGAGAATTCACAACTTCAATCAGCCAATGATTGTTTAGTGGCAATTAAGGATTTGATTAATGCTACACTTTTGAAAATCAACCCAGATATGGCCGGAATATTGTGTATAAATCATTACCCAAACCCAGTGACTCTCTTCTTTTGGCCGGAAAGCTTTGGAAAGTGTCCTGAGCGCAAACATGAAGTCAGGAATTTGGGCATCATTATCGATGAAGCCCTCTGATAAAAGAGCCAAATCAGCCCAGTGACTAAATTCTTCTTTTTTCTTATAACAAAAATAAAGCCCAAACTCCTGTTCCTTTCCTTCACACAAGCAACTGTAATGAACTCTCTAGTGATCGCCCAACTGGACTTTAATAACAGCATCTACTTAGGCCTCCATGACCTTGGATACAAAGCCTTCAAAGCATCCAGAATGCTGCAGCCATAACTCCCCTAAATTTGAGAAGGTACGATCATATCACACCTGCCTTGAGAAGTCTGCATTGGGTCCCGATTAAGGAACACAACATCCTGAAAAGCATGTGCATAATTTTCAAGGGGCTGCATTGTCCCAATACAACCCCTTTCTCTAAGAAAATCAAGCTTCGCTCTTCAAATCGTACATTAAGAACTAATCAGTCCAATCTACTTAATATCCCCTCGTAACAAAATAATTTTCTTTTTTGGTGCAGGCTACTGATCTGGTATTCACTACTGCTTTTTCTACGTAACAAAACCAAGTTACTCTCTTTCAGGAAACCTCTAAAAACCTTTCTTTTTAACCAGTTCTAACCTAGGAAGCATAGCTGTACAAAGACACCAAGATGCCTATGGGTGAATGATGCCCTCTCACAATCAGGTATCTTTACCTGTTCGTCAAATCTCTCACCTCATGCTTTGGCCAGATCCAAACCCAATTCTTCCTTGGTCGGTTTATTTTCTCTCTTTCATCGAATTGCCTTACGTTCCTTGAAGAGGTGTGGTCTATTCCTCTCTGCATCCACCTTGTCTGACCAGTAGAGTACAGCCAAGGCCAGGGGGGTGTCGAGGAGTAAGACCACAGCATGGGGAAAAGCCAAAAAGGCAGAAAAACCCCATGAAATAGAAAGGTCCTGTTGATGTAGCTTGTGTACTAAGCTGAAGAATTTCTGGCAGTAGAATATTTACTAGATGCTGAAGAGAATACCCTTGAGGCCAGGGCAACCACAGAGACTATGGCAGAGGAAACCAAGTGCGAAAAGATACAGGAGCAGCAATAGGGCACAAAGGGCAAGCAGGCAAAAGGTCCGGCATGGGAGCCGTGGGGAACTCCGAAAGGAGCACAGGAGCCAGGAAAGCAGGCAATGAAAGGGGAGACAAGCAGAGAGAAAGAACAGCGAATACCCTACTTAGCGGAAGGATTGCAACGCTTTCGAATGCAGCGTTGTGTTTGTTCTTAACTCAACGCTGCGCATCTTGCTGAAAGACTAGAACGCTACCTCATGTTTGTGAGAGAAACATTCTGGTACATCTGGGAGCAGCCCTCCATCGACGCCACAGCGACCAACTGCTAATCGTAACATGCGCTTTATTAAAACCCCAATTACATAGCAACCTAACACCGTCCTATGTTTCTCGCTCTTCCCTCAATCTCGTTTTCTCATCTTTACCTACTGACACCTCGGTTCTTGCTCAGCCCATATACTCATCGGATCATTCCTTCTCTCCTTTTCTTCTACCCTCCCTTCTATTCCTAACTCCTCTTCCACCAATGTTTCTTTTTTATGGCGTGATATGCGCTATTTCAATCCATCTTTATTAATCTCTTCACTCTCCCTTTCTCTACCCCCTATTACAACCTCATCTTTATCTGCGCTCTACTCCGCTGCTTCTATTCTCTACTCTTCTCAGGCATCCACTCTTGAGTCACTACACCCTTTCGAGTGCTTTTTCCCCCACATAAACCTTTCAACTCTGGATAACTCTCTCTCTTAAATCCCTCGGATAGTCGCTTTGCAAAGCTGACTGATGATGGAGAAAAGCCATGCACCCTCTGATCTTGCCACTATTTCTAACCTCCACTGATCGTATGTCTCCCTTCTCCTTAGCGCTAGAAAATATACTTTTCTACTTTAACCCAGTCTCTCTAACATCATCCCTGTTGTCTTTCAACTTCTCAAGAGCATTCTCTCACCTCGTCTGCCGGACCTTTCACTCTCTTTGCCCTTTTTGCCACTGATTCCACAGACTACTTTACTGCTAAGGTTTCCTCTCTATGCTGACCATCCACACGCCCCCACTTCTCCCTCTCCATCTCCACACTCCTCTTCCTTTGCTCTCTCTTCTTTCTTCCCCTAAATTGATTCTGACACTGCTCATTTTTTATCATAGGCTATCCTATTGCATCTCCACTTGATCCTATCCCTTCCTATCTGATACCCTCTGTATAGAGTAAGCTGCTTCCTTACCTTACTTGCCTCTTTAACCACTCTATCTCTCTTTTCTCTTCCCATACGCCTTTAAACAAGCTATCAGTATTCCTATTCTAAAAACGAATCTCTTGATCCCTCTCTCTCCTCCAATGTGTATTTTCTCTTTCCTCTCATTACTATCTAAACTTCTAGAAAGAATTGCTATACCCAGGTCTCTTCTTTCCTACATCTACACTCTCCCCATCTGCAATCCGTATTCCGTTCAGCTCATTTGGCGGAGACAGCACTATCACATGTCTCTAATTATCTCCTTAATGCCCCACACAACAAGCTCTCTTCCTTACTTATTTGCCTTGTATAAGAAAATAGCCTTTCCATCCCTATGGGCTTCCCTACCTAACAAAACTAATTTGGGTGTTCCTCGTCAGTAGTAAAGTCCAAAATGTAAACACTATGTCCTCCAACTCAAAGCTAATCTAAACTGACCCTACCACTAGTACCACTAGGAGAAAACAACAAAAAGTCCAGTAGAATGACGCCCTTTTCCTGGCTAGGCTATTTCTTGAATTAACTTGTTCAGTACCTCTCCGGAATGTTTCCACCTTTCTGGCATCCCTTTTACTTCTGTAGAGAAACGTTGTCTCCACCCTGTGTTAGGGTTCTGTTTTATGTATTTCTCGAGGGATGGCTTCACCCTGGGATCCCCCTCTTCTGGGCGCAGACCCCTTCTCTACTTTCATCCTCCCTCCACCGGGTTCACTATAGCTTTTCTCAGGTGATGGATTCACCACTGTGTCCCCCTCTTCGGGCACAGACCCCTCTTTGTTTTCAGCCTCCCTCCACCGTGTTCACAATTTTTTTGTTATTTTTTTTATTTTATTTTTCATTCAGTTTTTACAAACTTTTTGAAAACTTTTTTTTTTAAACACTTACATCTTACACACGAACAAAACACTTTTTTAAAATATCTAATTTGCATCTAAGAGCAACAGAGAGTGTTATGACTGGAAAACAATTTTTTCCTTGGCTTGTCGCGCCTGAACTTTAGTGTAACTTTGCTCAGGCGATTTTTCTAGTTCTCTTTTAGTTCTATGCTCTTCGTGCCTTCTATTTTCGCAACTGTGTGAACGAAATGGATGACATTCTTAATCCTTGTCTCCACTTTTCGCCTGATCATTCATTTGTGACTGTCTTATCCTCATCGTATGGAGAAGTCTCCTCTAACCGAATTTGCATTTGGTCGAGGAATCGCGTTATTGCGATCAGTAGGGATTTGCTTTCGCCGATGTGGAGGTGCGTCCACCATTCTTCCAGACCATACGACAAGACTCGACATCTCTCTTTCTTTAAGCATTTTTCTCGTTGAACTTTGAGTTCAGGACAGTGCAGGACCAGGTGTTTTAGATTTTCATCTTCCTCTGCGCATAACCTGCATTTCGAGTTTCTTGCCGCGATCTTCCTTCGATGGATTAAAATCTCTTTCGTTTCATAGATGTTTAAGCGAAATTTCAGGTATAGTCTTCGTAGTCGTTTACATGGTGATAACGTTAGGTATTTCGCTAGTGTGTTACGTCTTTTTGCTTCAGGTGGAGTGTTCCGCATGCATTTATGCAAAGACCTTTTTTCGTTGGTTTCTATCCAGTCCCAGTCTAGTAGTTTTCGTTTTACTAGCTCTGGATTCTGCCATAAGGTGTCTTCATCTGAACCCAACTGCGCTAAGGTTTCTTTACATTGTTGTTTCCACTCCCATAATGCTGATTTTCTTTGTCTTTTATCATCAGTCAAGAATTTGATGGGGGGTAAGTTTGCTACTTCATGGGTTTTCCTAAATAGCGCCAGTTTGTTCCAGGTGATTCTCGCGTTTAGAGTAGGAAGACCCATCTCAAATAGTACACATGCTGTGGGTGTACTTAGTGGGATCTGTAGAATCCTTTTCCAGAAGATGCTTTCGCAACGGGCCCATATTTTGTAGTCACACCCAAACATATTCTCGGCACCGTAAGTGAGAATTGGGCATACTTTACTTTGGTAGAATCTTCTTACCGCTTCATAAGAAAATTTGTCATATTTTTGCTGTAAAATGGTGCCTTGTGCTGTTAATAATTTACAGCTGTTTAAAAGTTTTTTTGTCATTGGGGTGTCATTTATACTCGAGTTGATTGTTGTCCCCAAGTATTTTGTATGCGGTACTTTGTTTAATTTATTTGTTCCTATGTACCATGTTGATTTTTTTTTATTTGGACATCTTCCCCTTTGGTTTTCTAGTACTAGGATCTCCGATTTAGCCACGTTGATCTCAAGACCTAATGCTTCAACAAAGGTTCTTAGAGCTGTAAGTTTTCGTTGGAGACCTATGGGAGTCTGGTCTATGATTACCATGTCATCCGCATACATGATGTGGTTTATTAGGACTCCATTTATGAGTGGCGGGAATGCGACCACAGAGGAGAATACTGTTCCAACTTCCGATATGTAGAAGTTAAACAGGGTCGCTCCTAACGGGCACCCTTGTTTCACGCCCCTCTCAGTTGGTATGGGTTTGGTGAGGTTTCCTTCACGGTCCAATCTCACCTGTATATAGGTGTCGGAGTATAGTTCTTTGATGGCATGGATGAGGCTCGCATTACATCCTCTTACTTTAAGTTTTTCCCATAATATTTCTCTATCCACACCGTCAAATGCATTCGCCATGTCGATAAAGGCGAGGTATATTTTTCTTCCTGATCTAATGGAATCGATTTTTAACAGGTTCAATATCAGCAAGTTTATACTACAGCCTATACCTTTGACAAAGCCCGATTGGCGTTCGTCATATACTTTGTTTTGCTGGATCCACTTGGTCAGCTGGACTAGTAACATCGATGCGAACACTTTTCCCACTACATCAAGTAGGGCTATTGGGCGATAGTTCGCGGTGTCAGTACGAACGCCCTTCTTGTAAATTGGAACTATAATCCCGGCTTTCCATGTCTCAGGGATTCTCCCTTCCTTTTTTATTGCTTTGAACAGTGTGTAGCAAAAATTTGACCATTCTTCAATGTTTTCTTTTAGGTCTGCATTTGACAGGCCATCAGGTCCCGCCGCTCGGGAAGCGTTACATCTTTTGATGGTCGCTCTAATTTCATCTCTTTCCATCTCAATTTCCCACGGCTGTCTCGTGTCTTCATTTAATGTCTCGAATGATTTTCTCTTTTGAAATAGCCTTGTGTAATGCCTTACCCACTCTTTTTCTTGCACCATGCTTGATAGCAGCGCCTTATCGAGGTTTTGTGTATCATTGATGATGTCCCAAAATCCTCTGGTATTCTTGCGATTTAGCGCCTTCAACATTGACTCTGCATCTCTTTGTTCTACTATTTCTCTGCGCTGTTTATACCAGTTGTTATATCGGTTTTTTATCTTTTTTATCTGTGTTATTGTATCCGTTGCCTGAAGGGCCCTGATTTTCCTTATTTGTTTCCTTGATTCTCTTTTTCTTCGTGCAACTTCCGGGTCAAACTGATGGTTTCTGTGTTCCGGTCTCGACGACGACGTTCTCTTTTTGACTTTATAAATTTCAAGGAATTGTTGGTATTCTATAGCCGTCGGGCAATTCTGTTCTTGAGATTTTCCTAGTAATTCGGTGATTGTCACAATATCGCGTTGTTTCAGGCGCAATCTGTTTCGGCCAGGCACTACAGATGGATCTTGTCTCCATTGCTTACGCTTCTCTATGATGTTCTTGTTCCATTCGGCTGCTACTATATTGTGGTCGCTGTGGTTAGTCATGACCACTTCGAAGGAGTCAATTTCCTGGAATATGTTATCAGAGACAAAAATGTAGTCTATTATTGACTTTTGTATTCCTCGTGTTCAGGTTGGTTTAGCTGGAATGTCACCATTTATTGCTCCATTCAGCATTACTAGATTTCTTAGGGACATTTCGTTAAGCCAACGTTCACAGTTTGTTTTTTCTCTGTGATTCACAGGTACCTTAGCTTGCGAGGTCTCAATCAGCTTCATATTAAGATCACCACATAATATTAGTAGTGCGTTTGGGTCGCCTTCTAGTGTGTTGTCGATTGCATCTAGGATGTCATCCTCAAATTGTAGATGCGAATTCGCTGTTGTATTCCAATATACGTTAAAAACATAGATAGTCTGATTGTTAGTTTTTGTCGGACACACTGATTCAATGCTGGTTTTTTGTAAATGGGACGATAGATTCCACATTTCCTTAATTCTCAGACCCCTTTTCCTTTTGATTAGAGTTAGTTGTCCTGACATTGGGCGACCTTTTCCATTGCAGATCGCCGGATTAAAAGCTATTTCATATCCTTCTATGTACGGTATGCATGATAGCCATGTTTCTTGCATATAGACAATGTCGGCTTTCCTCAAGTCCTCTGGTGTTGAGTTCAGTAGGTGGTTAAACCCCCTCGTGTTCCAGGAGGTTATTACCAATTTTCCCTTTTGGCATTAGCTCATGGGTGCCTCATTTAAGGATTTTGCTATCCATCTCCATGATTGGGACACTTCTTCAGTATTCAGTATCTTTTTGCACTGTGTCCTTTTTGGATCCTGGATGTTCTCCACTGTTATACTGATTTTTCTCTGCTTTATCTCCTCCAGCGAGAGTTGTGTCCCGCCACCTTCCTCGTCTTCTTCATTTATGTTTTCCTGTGCTTCATTTATTAGTCTTTTCTCCTGTTGGCTTTTCATTTGTGTTGCTTTTTCGGTTGTCAGCTGGGCACCTTTTTCGTTGTGATTTTCACGGTCATTTCCTCCCCGTGCGTTGTCTACCTCGTACACTTGATAGCCTGCGTTCAACAATTGTCTCTCACCCGTCATTATCCGTTCGACAACTTTTCTCTCAGCAATATGAAGCAATACAAATTTCTGGTTTGAGTCTGCTATAATTTCCACCCTATCAATTTGTGGGCTCTTTAAAGTTCTTAACACCGGGATCTTTTGGAATATCTGCAGTATCGAGTATCTATTTAAAGCAGAGTCACTCTGTTTGGGGTCAATTTTTTCCACTAGTATTCTATATTGTGTGGAGTTCTCATCTTTCTTCGATTTCCAGCTATGCTCGATTGCTTTGTCTGCCTTTTTTTGATTTTTCGGAGAAGATATTATATTTGGTTGTATCCCACTCTTCGTTTGGCGCTTCGTGTCTTTAAGTGTTGAATTAGGTGATGCCCCACGTGGTCTACATGTCACGTTAATTTTTTTTTGTTGTAGTATGCTCCTTAAACGTTTCTCCTCCAACGTACAGAACTTTTTGCGTTTCCTTCTTTGGGCTCTTTATTTTTTAACGTTACGTCTGCTTTCCTTGGGGTCGCCGGCCATTGGAAGACTCTTTTTCCTACTTGCCCTGTCGCTCCCTCTTTTTCAGGTTCTGTAGGAATCTTGCATGTCAAGATTGGTACTCCTCTCCTTTTGTCTTGCTGGATTTTCGATTCGCACTCGTCAGTTGTCTCAATGGCGTGGTCTTCATCATCTTCTCCTTCAGACTGTATACTATAGGTTGACATATCTAGTAGGTTGTCGTCGTTATCGACTTCCTCCTCGATCGTCACTGGTGTTTTTGTTTTTCTTTCATCTTTGGTTTTCCCCGTCTGTCTGGACTTATCTTTAGGTAGTTCTTCTGTGGCCGTTGTTATACTGGCCTCACTGGAGTCTGGGCTGCTTTTTTTGTTGATCGTGGCCGTAGGCTCTGTATTGTTTACAGTAATGGATAGCGCTTTGATGTTTCGGAAGAAGTTTGCAGCGCTTCGTTGATTTTTGACCCTCTGCACTCGCTGATTTTTAGATTTCATATTCTGGTTGCTCTGCTTTGGGATGACAGACTTACTGTTTAGGCTTGAACTGGAGCTCTTTTTTGCATTTCTAGGCTCGAAAATGTCAAACCATTCGACATCGTTCTTCTTTTCGACTATGGCATTGACTTTTTTATTTACCGACGTCTGTCTCGCTTCTTTTCCTTTCAAATTCGTCCTTGTGTCATCTGAGACTTCACTCTGACACCCTTCTTCCTCATCTTCAGTTTGTATTATCTCAATTAGGTCCGTTTCTTGGGGCCTCTTTTTTTTTGTTGGAGTATTGAGTGAATTTTCATTCATGTCTTTGCCCCCATCTTTACCCTCTTTGAACGGATCCTTTTTCTTATTGTTTTTCTCTATGTCGCTTCTTTCATTTGCTCCATCCAAGGAGTCCTTTGTGTTTTTTGATTTCTCTGCGCTATCTCTCATCACAATTGACATTTCCAAGTCTGTCACAGCGCAATTACTTTTGTTCTTCTTTGGTCTTATGGGCGCAGATTTTAATTTTAATGTTTCCTCATTTGTCAGAGGTATAACATCGCTGTCACTTGTGATCGTGGCATGCGTTAACTCTGGATTCATTTGGATTTTTGCTAGGGATCGGTTCTCATTTGCATCTGCTCTATATTCACGATCTTTTTGTAGTAGAGTCAGGGCTTGTTTCGTCACTTCTGCTAAGAGTCTTTTGTCTTCTATTGTTGTTTTTAAGGACTCTTTTAGGTCTGTTAAAGATATGTCGTTGCCTCTTCTAGTTTCCACGACTTGTGCCGTCATGTCCAACAAGTCTATTTCGAGCTTTACGATTTTCGAATTCAGCAGGGCGACCAGTGTTGTTTGGTCGCGAAGGTTCTCATTTAAGTTTTCGTAGAGTTTCAGCAGTGGAGCTACCGCTATCGTCGTGGCGGACATTAAGACAGGGCTCAGCCTTCCAATTGTCGTCTCGACAAGTGTTGTGACTTCGTCAGAGTTTTGCGGAGCCCTCGGAGTTGCCTCAAACTGTTGTCTCTTCTTTTTTGAATGAAAAGACTCTACTTCATCTTCAGGCTCAGATGAGGCCTGACTCTGTGTTTGCTCCCTTACTCTCTTTGGTGTTGGTGTCAAACTCCGTCTCGTGTTACTTTTAAATCTTTTATGTCCGTCTTCAAGTTCTAGGTCAGAGCTTAGTTTTCTTCTGCATCTTTTTTGAGATACTGCAATCTCTTTGTTTCTAAATTCGAAGGAGGGAGTGTTCGCTTCTAGTGCCATCACGTCGTGTAGGCTCTTTTCCTTCGTTCTTTGCCACTCTGCTTGTGGAGTTGTCCTTCTACATGAGAGTGTTTCTGAATTCCTTCGTCGTTTCGCTAAATTGGAATTCATTTCTACTAGGCCTCTCAAAACTTGGTCAGCGAGCTCCACTGAATCCCTTCTACGTGGTGTCTCGGCAGTTCTATCCTTTGTAAATCTTTCATTCCATCTCACGTCGCGGGCCCGCGTCTCTGAGGGGTTTCCTTCTGTCGTAGCGATACTCGTTTCCACGCTTGACTCCGATGTTCTTTTTTTGTTGTTTCTTAGCGCATGATCTTTTTCCTTTTGAATTTGTAAATTTAAGACTTTGCGATCCTTGCGATCCTTGTTGTGTATTGTAGCCACTCTTGTCCATGCCAGTAGCTTTAGAGAAGCGCCAGTGTGTATTGGTTTAGACGGGGAATCGTGGGGACCATCCGTGCGATCTAATAGGGACACACTTTGTCCTCTCGTACTCCCTGGAGATGTCACGTTTGTTAGATCGAGCATCTCTGCTGCTGCCTCTTCTGCTGGCACACAAGTTATTACATTCATTTCTTTTTTCTGTTTATTGGCTTGTGAATCGTGTTTCGTTAGGTCCGCACTCCCCTTAGCATTATCGGACTGGGCACTATTATTAGTTTGCGCGACCATGTATGTAGGGTTCGAGATAGCCTTCATGGACTTTTCTCTCTCTGTCCTTATTGTACATTTTTCCCTCATGGACCTGGTGCGTGGAATTCCATCATTAGATGTTGTCGTGGCAGAGTCGGAGTGTATCATAGCGGTACAGATCTTCAGTCTCGCCTCGACCCCCGTCATTCTTTCCTCTTCCAGTTGTGTTTGTGACACGACTATTTCCGCTCTCATCGTGTCAGTAATTTCTTCAATTTGCGTTGGCGCGTTGGGGGGGAGGGGGAAATCTGTTCTTTTGTATCTCTCTCTCGCCCCTCATTCCGATGTGTCCACTCCTCTGGGCAGCCAGTGTCCCCCTCCATGGAGTCATCGTCACCATCTTGGCATTCTGTCTCACTTATCCCCTCACCGTCACCTTCACAATCGCTTGAAGTGCTCGACTCCTCAATGGCTAAGTTAGAGACATTGCCCTCTCGGGTTAGTGATAAGACATCTTTCCTCTCGTTTCTTGGTCTCAACGCGTCAGCACAGTGGTGTGTTGAGATTGAGCTCATTACATGAGAGACGTCTGCACCCCCTCCTCTTTCTTCTCTCCCATCGGTTACTGGCTTCCCATGTATCGCTGTTAGGGTGGTGTGAGCGCCCTTCATCGGGGCACTTAACGTTACTCTCTCTCTTTTTGCGTGTGCTCGCGTGTTCGGGGGGGCCGTGTCCCCCGTTCTCATCCTAGCGACTTCTAATCGCTCCTTCAGCCCGAGGGGCACTCTTCGCACACTTCGTGTCTTTTTTTGTCGGGGCTCACTCGGGGCTCACTCGTAGAGAGCGCAGGGCAGAGCGGTTGGAAAGAAAAAGAGGGGGACTATGAGGAGGGCACGCACGCGCAGCTACTCTTACCCGTTCCTTCTTCCTGCTACTGGCGAGTTTCCAAGCCTCTCCGGACCTCCACGGACCACCAGGGAACACAGGAAACACTCTGTCCGCTCCGCTTCGGTTTGCTGGGGGATTATAACAGCTGGCTCCTCCTCTCCAGTATAGCAATGAATAACAGACTGCTCCACACAGGAAACACTCTGTCCACTCCGCACCGTGTTCACTATAGCTTTTCCTTCTTTCCCAAATCATAATGTATTTTTAAACATTTCCAGTGGACATCCCTCAGTCGGGTTCACTCTTGTCAACCCACTTTTTCTTGGGACTTTAGACTTGCCCCCTTCTCGTTAGCATCCCTGTTCTGGGTTCACTCTTGCCAACTTCATATTCACAAATGTTTGCAGGATTCACTTCCCTTGCTTTCTCACATTTCTTAGGTCAAAGGATTTCGACTGCACAGGGATTTTGTTTGACCTCCTGTATGTCCACTTTGACCTAACCTGGCGGCTCTCCTACGGCCTTCTGGTTTCTGTAGTTCAACTTAGACAGGGATCGACCAGAGTCTCTCGAGTTAGCACCCACGTGGTGCTGGTTCCCTCTGCAGCTGGTCTCCCCTTAACACTTTTACAGTTCTTTGAACTTGGTTCAGTTTGCCATTTTGTGTCTTTCATTCACCACAGCCATGCTCTTATCGGCTTTCCCCTCGACTCACCGGCTGTGATGAACCGCTTGGCTTTCCTCGTAGCTGGAGTCAAGGCCCGTACCATTGGAAGCAGGAGTTTCCCTCGCTCCCGCTTATCAGCGTCGACATGCTCCGTGCAACGTTGACATATGTTGCAGCACACTTGGGCTATTGTTCTCGATCTTACGATTCGTTCTACAGAGGTTTTGCGGGTCTGCGTCACAAAGGGCAATATTGTGTCTCACTTTGTCAGCCTCTCAATATTAGCCGCCTTTCTCCTCCTCTTGAACTGCTGGACCTGGATAGCTGTCTCGTCGTGTGGTCTGCCTTGCTCGTACTTTTCTCTTGCTCCACCTTTTATCCCTGTGGGGAAGGGAAGGGACCGTCAGGTGTGTGTGATTCTGAGCCATTGCCTGACTTTGCCTGACGCCTGACCCTTGTATTGGGATCTCACAGGTAAACTGCTCTGGTGTTAGTCCGTTCTCTGGTGTGTCATGCAAAAGTGTTCATGTCGAAAAAGGGGAAGGGGCAGTGGATTTGAAAGTCCTACGTGGTAGGATGGGGAAAAGGTATTTTAAGAAGAAGGGAAGCCGTGTCTCACCTGTCGGTTTCCCACTTCCACTCCCTGAGGACTCCCCTTCCAGGAGATCCTCCCTCACTGGTCAACCCCCACTACTTATGTCTCTCCCTCCCTCACAGGGCCACCCCCTGGAACTGGATCCAATTGCGATGGCCGTGTCCTGGCCACCTGGATGGCAGATCCATCCAGCTAGCTAGGGAGAGACCTTCAGGTTTCTCACAGATAAAACCCTTAGCTAAAACAAATACACTAATTTTCTCACTCTTATGCATATTGGTCTATTCATTGGGACGAGTAGGCTGAGTGCTGTAGTTATTTTCACTTTTGTGGATATTTGTCCAGGCACTGGGACCAGTAGACTCAGTCCCGTAGTTATTCTCACTCTTATGGATACTTGTATATGTACCGGGATGAGTAGGCTAAGTGTGTTCTTGGTCCACGCATCTTCTTGCGGGTCTCCCACCTCTCCCGTTACCTTCTTTCTCACAGGCTATCATCACTGGGTCTTCCTCCAGGATCGGGACGACACTCCGAGTCAGAACAGCTGCTGCGTTTATTCCAACTCTCCTTGGTTCTTCCTCATGGCTTTGCATAGCCCACGCTGCAGTAGTCTCAGCGCTGTTCCTGGACTGGACAGTGCACCTCTCACGCGTCACTCCACGGCTCACTCAGTTCTCTGTCTCTCTCTCGGGGCTCTCTCCCCCTGTACGGCTCAGCCATCTACTTACCCTGTGCCTCCTGATTAGGCCCACTACCAAGACCGTCATGACGGAGGATCTCCCGGGACTCAGTATCATCCACTTTCTCGCACATTCAAACTTCCAGGGTATCATTCTTCTTCATGAGTACTTCTTCCATTTTTATGTTAGACTTCTGTGACCTCCCCAGTGGAGCATTAAAGTAAGTTCTTTCTTTTTGTTGAGCATTCTCCATTACTCCTTCATTCTTCATCATCCCAGTTTTGTTTGCTTCCAACTATTGAGCGATCATCATTACTCTCTCACCTTTGATCTTCTCAGCATTTTTATCAGTTGCTTCTTCAATTTGAATGTTGGTGCTAATATTATAATAACAAACAGTGGCTTGTTCTGATGGACTTCTCTGAAGCCTAGATGTTATTTTCGGCTCACAAGAAAGGTTTTCAGGGAGTTCCTTGACTGAAAGGGAGTCATTGTCTCAAAAAGGGGAGTCTCTCCCTGAAAAAACCACATACCACCACCCCTAGTGGGAATGTTGCATAGCGGGCTCACCTCCTTTGCCTCACAAGGAAAGGCTCCTCTCTAAGGACAAATGATGAAACCCAGCGATTCATCACATCTCCCTGCTTTTCTCTCTTTAGACTATTCCTCTTTCTGCTCTGATCAAATTATTCCATCTTTCATATCAGTTCTATGCCGGAAATTCACAGATCTTCTTCTCTTTCTCTGACTATCTGCACTCTACTGTATACCCATGTTTCCTTGCTATCCAGTCTTGAATGTCTTCTCACTTCCTCCACCTGACACCTTCCAAAACTGAAATTCCCTTCTTTCTCCCTTCTACTTCTGTCCCTCCCTCCCCTCCTCCTTGTGTGATGTTTCCTCCTATTGCCCTTTCCTTCTCCCACTCTGCCTGCAATCTTGGTGTCATTTTTGACTCCTCTCTGTCATTCTCCTCTAATATTTCTAACACGCCCCGTATCTGCTGTTTTCATCGCTATAAGCTTCTGCATGTCCACCCTTTCCTTTCTTTCCATGCTACAAAACTTCTTATCTCACCTATACTACTGTTCTGCTCGTCTAGTTGGTCTCCCTGCCTCTCATCTACCATCCCTGCTCCATCTATAACTCGGCCCCTCCCTTCACTCAACTTCCATTCTACCTTTCGACTCAAAGTCTAATCTTTCACTTCCTCTCCATCATCTTTAAATGTCTTTGTGGTCTTGCCCCTCCCCCATCTATCCTCTCTCATCTCTTTCTACTCCCCTTCTTGTCCTCTGCAATCCCAATCTCTTTTCCTTCTTTTAGTCCCTAAGCCTGCATGAGCACATTTCCACTCATTTCCACTCATTTCTCCTAAACCCTGGAACTCTCTCCATCTTACTAATCATGCTTCTCTTTCTTACCTTATTTTTCATATTAATATGCAGGACCACCAACTTTTGCATCTTTCCGACACTTAACTTTCCCCTTCTGTTGTATTCATTCTTTGTTCATTTTATCTTTATATTTTAAAGCATTACTGATTTTGCTTTGCAGGAAAGCTCTATGAATGCTAAAAAATACAAATACAAAATTCTACGAGCTGTGCGGCCCAAAAAAGGAACATGTCAGGTTTCACCTTACAACCTGAAACCAGCTCCAGGTGGTTACTCCCCCGTACGCAAAGCAGAACTATTTTAATTTCAATTTTATTTATTGGACTTTTGTATGGCACCTATACAGCAGAAAGTGTTTCCACTTAAACAACCTCGACAACCTGGCAAAAGATGGTAGAGAGGAGGTAATGATAAAGGTGATACAACAAGAATCATCCAGTTTTGGCTGTCTCATTGACACAGAAACAGAGACTTTTCATGATCTAGACAAAACAAGTTATTTACATACCATCAGAAGCAAGTTCTGAAACAAAAGATGGAAGCTCATTTTGGGGGCTATAACTCTGTTTTTATTTTTGGCTGTAGATGGGCCTACTCATATTTGACATTTTTCAATTCAGCAACAACACATCCTACTAGCAGTCTGGTTAATATGACAACGGCCTGCTCGCATTAACTACCCAATAGGGGTGCACTAGGTAAGGTATTTGAGGCAGAGTCTCAAAAAAGTATCACAAGGAGATGCACAATTGTGCAAAGATAGTAATTAGATGCACAGTGGCGCATGACTAAGTGCAAATTAAGAAAAATGTGCAGCCAAAATGCACCTTCTGTAAAAAAAAACTAAAAAGAACAAGCACAAACAAGGCTTCCTGTAAAGGTGCATTAGACGCGATGTACATATATCTTGGGCATCCCCCAAATGTGCACATTTCCATGCGGAAATGACACAAGACACCTCACTATGTCTAAAAAAAAGTGCACATCGCATCGGAAGAAGCGTGCACAATCTCCTTCAAAATACACACAAGCAAGGTCAGAGCTTATTTGTACAATCCACAGCACTGGAAAGCCACAGGACACATCTGCAAGCATCTAGTTCACCAGAATGGCATCCAAGAGCCGTCAGTATGGCCAGGAAGCATAGAGAGGCTGCAGAGCCAAAAACCTTACCAAAGCCCAGCTGGACGTCATGAACAATTACATAGCTGACCATGAGTCCACCATCCACAACCTACATGGCCAAAGGTCCAGTCAAGCGTTCAGAAGTGCTCTTTGGTGCTGACTGCAATGCCCTGAGAGTTGCAGATGGCACCACAATGTAGATAAAAAAAGAGGTGGGATGACATTTACAAGTGAAGAAGGGAGTAACTTGCTGATCAGCAGGTCCATGTCAGTGGTACAAAGGGAGGTCCACCTGCACAGAACACCCAGACTGCAGCTGAGGAGACCGCTGCAGTCCTGCTGTCCACTGATGACATCAAAGGCGTAGTGTGACCAGACACAGCAGCACCACAGTCGGGGTAGTCACCCAAATATCTGAAGTACCTGAATGCATACCTCTGGATGTGCAGTTGAAAGGGAATGTGCAGCCACAGCAGGATTGAGAGGAAAACGTGGGTATATGAGATGGCATGTATTGTATCATGTAAGCATACCCTTTCAAAAACCCCAAAGCTTACACAGCAGACATCATGGCATATGTGATGCCCAACTAATCTCCCCAAGTAGGACATTAGGGGAGCCATCATGTGCACATGTGGTCAATGACATCTGTGTGGTAACATCGCAGAGGCACGTTTTCCCCACAATATATGCTGACAGGTACCTGGTGCATACATGAGCTGCATGGGCGAATCTCCAAACATTCAATGTCTACTACCGTTGCCATATGTGTTAGGTAAGATTTGTACAGAACTGGTAAATCTTCCTGACCTGGGTTAGCGCCAGAACTGTTTGCTTTATTAGTGGGATATTTTTCCGTAATACCTCAGTGAGTGGGAACCTTTTTCCACACTCCCATAATCTTTAACACTTTTTATGGGTGTCATTTTTAAGACTCTCCATAGTGTCTTTTTAAAGTTATCCTCTTTGACAACTTAATGGCAATAAGTGCCTGTCGTTGCTGGGTTGCTCTAGGGGCTCCCCTCTTAACTTACTTTTGCTAACCTTGAGATAACTACTATTCCCAAGGGTAGAAAGGATCTTTGGATCCCTTTTACATTTTATTCTGTGAAACTAGCACACCCCACCTTATGTGGAGTGCTGGGGAGATACAATGTATCCCCCTTCACCTTAAAACTGTAACAATTCTGTTACAGTGACAAGCTAACCTGCAATGGCTGGTGGCAGTGAAACCTTGTATTAATTTGGTGCACCTTTACCGTGGGCTGTGTTCCCAGCTGCAGTAAAGGGACCTAAGGGTGTCTATTTTTACCAAAATGGCCCTGTCTTCTTTTTGCACCATTTTAGTGTTTCTTGTTCCTTCCCCTGACATCCTCGGCAGGAAATTCCTTTGTGTGATTTTTGTCATCGACGGGAGTCCCCAGGCTCCAGTCTGTCTGTGAGAGCAGGAAGTGAGGGAGGAGTCCAAAGCTCCCCATCCCTTTGTCTTACGCCTTGCTTGAATGGGGACACATCCCAGTGGGGGGCTGGCTGTCCTGATTGGGCAACCAGACCGTCCCTTCTTGTAAAATGCACTAAGAGAATGCAGAGGTTGTGTTGTAATTCCTGATAAATACTGTGAACCTGGAAGCTGAAGAAAAATCAACCACTGGAACCGAAACCGAAGAGGAAGACGATTTCCAGTGGAGAGCCTGCTGTGTAACCGGAGCCTGCTGTAGTCCTTCCTTCCTATCGACCTGGGGACTCTGAAAATGACAACACCGACCCAGAGCTTGGTGAGACCCACTAGATTCAAGAAGACCTGCATTTTGAGGCATCGCACGCATTGCTGCAACCTTGCATTGTTGCAATACCCCAATACCCTGGGACCTCAAGCCATCATGCAGTGCACGGTCTTGCGAATTCCAAATCTCGTGGAAACTTTGTGGGCATCATGGTGGATCTCAGAGACACTAATCGAGTCCGTGACGTCCCCTCATCAGAGTGGTGGACCTTTAAAACGACGAGAATTAAACCGCAATTTGCGGTCTTCTTCTGTGCTCCTTGAAAAGGCACCAAATCCGCATAACCGCATTTAGCCACGAGGGAAACCTTGCCTAGAGCCTTCTTCATTGATAGTTGCTGCAAAGTCCCTTCTGAGGTCTTGTTTTCAGTCTCCACGACAAGGAATCCATTGACCGGTATTTGGCTGCAGACCCTGAAGTTCTCCTTCTGTAAAATCTCCTTCAATGCTGAGGTACTGTGATGGCTTGGGTATGTACTTACCTTAAGCCTGTTAGGATTTCTGTGTAGCTGTGGGTTATTTTCTGTGATGGGGAGGCCTCTTATCCAGTGCACCCAATCCCACTGCTAGAATCCTGCTAGGGTGTCTTCTGCGAAGCCTCTGGACCCTCTTCTAACTCTAAAGTAAAGTACTCACCTGTTTGTTCAGTTTTCCTGGCTTTTGCTACTGAAGAACCTATTCTGAAACCCTAGTGACCCCCTTTCTGCCACTGAGAACACTCATGCTCCAAGAATAAGGAAAATACTTTCAAGGGATTGGGACTTCTGCCTAGAAAAGATAATAAGTGTTTAAAAGTAACTTACTTGTAAAGAGTTGGTTAGTAACTGTAATTCTAAGAGTGAACAGTTACAAAGGTTCTTACTGATCTTGAATGTGTGATGCACTATTCGTAAAAGTATGGTTAACATCTTTTCTCCCTTAGCAACTGTTTTTCCAGTCTAATAGAAAGTAGATGTGAAGGTATTTGACTCTCCTGTGATTAGCCTGTGCCTCTTCCCAAAGGTAAAGTGTTGGTATCACCAGATTAGTCCTTTGAGGATAATTGTAGGAGTGTCCCCCAACTGGGTCTTGCTTCCCCTGACTTGTTGCTAGCCTGTCCAGAATACGTCTGCACTAGGTTGTTGCCTACCTAGAATAACTATTCAGTAAAATGTAACATTGGGTTTTACTTTCCCCTTCATTGTGAGATTAAAAAACTATGTGGGTTTTACTTACCTTGTGTTAGCTGTGTGCCATCCAAAATAAGTTACAAGAGTTACTGCTTATCTCTATCTGTGTTCCACTGATCTCAAAAGCACCTGTAATTGTATATTACATCCTTAGGTTTTACTCACCTAGTATAACTGTGTGTTGACTGATTATGTGATTTGTACTGAGAATCATTATACAACTGGAAGGGTCTACTGCACTTGCATTACTGAATGTAATTGTAAAAAGTAACCATTGGTTTTTACTCCCCAAGAATGGGCTTGACCTATACTGAATGTGTATGAAAAGGTTTGACTTCCCTAGAACTACTGTTAGGTACTTCAAATAAGGTCTATACTTGGGTCTGTGTACTTTCAAGTATAGTGTTGTGTTTTTATACTGTGATTTCATATAATGTTTTAGTTCTTACTTACCCCTAGATTTATCTGGGCCTACCTGTATTTAAATAAATACTTTATTTTTACATACATAGGGCCTCATCACGACTTCGGCGGTAACCCTTAAATCCGGCGGTAGCGCTATTACCGCCGGATTTAAGGGTCATCCGAATCAGGGCTTCGGCGGATTTCGCCCCAGCTATGAGCTGGGGGGAAATCCGCCAAAAATGTGCGCTATTACCGCCGGCGGGAAATCCGCCGGCGGTATTAGCGTGAAGATTCCCCATTGAGCCCAATGGGCTCAGTGGGGAATGGAGACTTACATTACCGCCGAACTCGTGATCCGGCGCTATTAGCGCCGGGGAGTTCGGCGGTAGGGCTAATACCGCCCACGCTAATTGCGTTACCGTTACCGCCCAAGTCATGACGAGGCCCATAGTGTTTCAGTGTTTCTTTGGACCATTTGTATTACAATTTCATGTGTCCTGATTTTACGGCCCTTTAACACTCCTAAGATAAGCCTGGCTGCTCTGTCTACGCTACCATGAACTCAGGTGGTACAGCCTTATACTAAGAGTGTAGTCTTGTACTGCCTCAGTTGAATGGTTTTACTAAGCCCTTAGTTGGACTTCAGAAAAACTGTCCTAACAGTATGCAGTAGCCCTTGGAAACCAGGCAGCAGATGACCCCAAGATGCTGTCATTTGGGGGAAATAATGTGGAAGTGGAGGTGGTCTTGACACATTACAGGGTGTGGCAGCAGCTCCTATGACAGGCGAGCCAGCAATACTAGCCCTGCCACAGGATGACAGTACGCATGACAATGTGGACACTGAAGCGCAGTCCCTACCACAGATGGCTACAACACACAGCTTCAGAGGGAGGAGGGAACACACCAAACAGCAACAACAAAGCCCATATACTTCACTGGAGAAAGACCTGCCAATGCATCTGCAGACTGCGTGTACACAGCTGATGTCCAGGTGAGGGTCTAATACGTCTATTGAGGGAGGTAGCTGACAGCAGGCTGGTCATGGTACAGGGGGTCGAAGTGACAGGGAGGAGTTGGCTGGCGTGGTATCCGAGAAGTCTCTGGTCTCCACAGGGGCTTGCATGATGGTGATGCTGGCAGCATGTGGGGCTGCAGCATCAGCATCATTGTTGTTAGTGGTGGTGGTAGGTGGTGGCACTGTAATAACGGCAGTATTCCTAGTGGTGGTGTCAGTTCCAACAACTGTTTTGGTGGAGCCAGTCTAGCAGGTGAGTGCAGCTGCAATGCTTTTGCCTCCTGTCTTGGCAGGGGTCTCCTGGCCGGTGCCATGACTGCGGGGTGTTCAAGTGGTGGTTGAGGTGTTACTGTATGGTTTTGGCCCCTCAGTGCTCTCAGTAGCATGTCTCATTGATACCGATGTACTGGACCTGGCTTTGTCTCCATGGGTGGCCTGTGAAACCGTTTGTTGATGAATGATATACAGGCTAATGGGGGATGGGTGGGTTCACGTGCATGAGGATGACTATTCACCCACTGGTACATATGCTCCCTGAGGTACACACCGCTTGCAGGATGTGTGTCATGGTTTTTGTTGGTGTGTCCATCTTGTGGATTGCTTTGTGCAGTCAGCATGGTACTGTACATCAGGAAGAGGGCATTTTATCAGGGCATGCACATAGCATTGGTGAGGTTGAACTAGGGCAAGAAGATATGGGGACTTATCCTGCCATTTATGCAGGGCTTGATTGGAAGATGCTGTCAAGTTGTGGCGCTCGATCCGGGACTGCGCACCATGGATAGGCTGGCGCTTAACGTGGCTTTTGCTGGTCAGACGTCGTGAGAACTACAAGCCCTTGAGTTCCAGGGAGGCACACATCATTGCGTCGTGTGTACACCACACCATTGGTGCGGTGCGATAAGATCGGCATTGTTAACAGGATCACAGCGTGCTGCTCTACAACAGGTGTTTCTTCGACGCAAGCAGTTTCTGCTGCTTTTTCCTGGTTTTGGATCTCCTGCTGTGACCTCAGACCTGCTCTGTATCGTGGACTTCCTTTGCTTCTGCGCTTCCTGTTTTGGCTACGTTATGTCTCCCGTGTATTGGACTTGCAACTTGTCTCTGGACTAGCTTTTGGATAACTGATTGGTTTTGGTGTTTTGGACTATTTTGATCTCAAACCATTTGAATTTGTTGTTGGACCTGCTATTTCTTGGGCTCTGGAACTTTGTTTTCCTTAGTGACACCATTACAGTCTGTGGATTCTTCCTTCTCGGTTTGGTGCATCTCTGCACGCTCTGCTCAACATCACTGCATCTTCCCAGATTGGAAAGTAGGTTGCCTGCTCCTGGCCGCCTACAATCAAATCTTACAATTACTCCAAAGGTAAGGAGAGGGGCAGGAGGGAATACCAACATTGCCAGCCATAAACCTGAATCTTGTACTTTTCCTCCCTCAGCTGCGAGTGACACAGAAAGATTTGCTTGTTTGGTGCTTCATACGTGCTTATGTCAGAAAACAAAGACATTCTTGAAATACTGGATTAAGAAACTAACAAGCAACTAATGATGCAGAGGACAATGGATGCAAGATGTATGATGATTTCATGGAAAGAGTCGTTTCCACAAATTAAGAATACATTTAACATCAAAAATACAATAAACACGCCTGTCTATGCTGAAAGATCCATATGCATGCATAAAATAAAACAAGAGCCATTGCCTGTACAATGCTGACAAAGAGAGTTCATTATAGATTTAAAGAAAGGGTTTGTACAACTGTGAGAACCTCAGGAGTTGGCAGAGTGGAAACCAAATGCATAGTGAAGTGGAATTAAGTCAAGGAGTTAAGTAATGCAAAATATTAAAGAGAATTGTGCAGCAGCTGCAGTTTGGACTGTTTGGGCTTGAGGCCTGTGGCTGAAGTGCTGATCGTCTTGCAGTTTATGGTTGGCTGCTTGGATGAGGACAAGTACTGTGGAGTGTGACTCGATATAAAGATACGTTTGCTCACATGTGGGCCTGCTGCCTGTCGTTGTTGTTTTTGCCAGCCGCTCCATTCTTGTGCGAATAATAGACTTCGCATGTTCTCAAGTATTGCTTGTTTTGCACATGTGCATATTTACGTTGCCCTCTTTTGTAGTTGTACACTTCCACTGCTGGCTGGTTCACACTAGGGTATGGGAGAGTATGAGGCACAAAGGCACTTTATATTGCTGTTGCAGCTTGGTCGAGCTATGGTGAATTGTTGGGTTTGATTGTGAGGGTTAAGAAGGTGGGATAGAGTTCACGGACATGCAAAATCCTGGACACCTTTGACAGTTTTTTACCTAAAAGGGCCTTTTAGTAGGTACTGTTGCTGAATGTATACATGCTATTTCCCCGCTTTCATAATTAACATGGTCAAAATGAGTGCTGCAGAGATACATTAAAAACAAGCCGCAATTTCAGGAGCAGATTGAAATAAGGAAAGTACAAATGTTTTGGCTGCGCAAGCAATTGAGGTCTAACACAATCTGTTTGTGAAGCTAACACCTAACAGCCAATGGTTGCTCGGGGGGATAGCTCAAGGGGCAACATGCTCGCCTGGGAAACAAGACGACACGGAGCAACACAGGTTCGATCCCCGGGTCCGCGCTTAGAAACCTCTGGGTATTAAGCACGTTATAAATAACCTATCATATCATATCCAATACTAGTATCAGCACTTGCACGCATAACTAGGGTAAGATTACCTCATTCTTTCACCGTTTACCCCACTTTTGGTAGTGCACTCATAAGTGAAGACTGATAACTGCGAAGTCGCTTCAAATCATTCCATTGATGAATGAAAACTGCCACTGGCATCTACTTCTCAGCAGGCAAATAAATTACCTGCACTCCATATGGACTCTGACCATTCATTTCTTCTTACTTATCTGAGCCTCGGCGCAGAGGCCAATTTTAGAAACTGTATGCAAATAATTAGGGCATCTTCAATATTAATATATCACAAGATCTAGAAAGGAGCTTCAGTGACACATCAGTGGAATTACCCATTCACCCCATAACCATTACCCATTAACGGGCAAACTGTTAATCTCAAAGTCTGCCATTTCATCCTTGACCGCCTTGCATTTGGTACTAATATCTAAAGTATAGCTATATTACAAAATTGCAAATGAAGGCACTAAACGTACAAACTTGTTGAAACTTGATACAGTTCAAACGCATTGTGTGAGATGGTATTTTGATCTGCTTGAGAATAACATGATAAGGGACGTTGAGAATCCTTGCATGACAACTCAGGGCAAAGGGCTGGATGTAGTAACAGCAATAGAGTATGTAGAGTGTGTATATAATTAGCATGGGACACTAGCTCTAAAGGGTCCGCCCGTTTCGATTGACAGACATTGGTAATCAGGTAATTGAAATCAGAATGTATGGCAAACACACAGACCAGTCAAGACCTGAAAACAAATTACTATAGACCAAGGGGAAAGAGAGAAAATAAGAAATCAAGATAGAGATTGGAAAAAGTGAAAAATGCAACACAGTGTTAACAAAGACAGGGGCAAACATTATTATTGAAACTTTTGTTTGCTTAATTTTATATGAGAAGGCAGCTCCAATAACAAAGGCAATAAAGACAAAAAGCAATATTGACAGAATGTTGTTCAGTGTCAGGATTTGCACACTTTGTGGGCTTCTTACACTCAAACTCGATATCACAATTTGGAAAGCAAAAGTGAAATCCCAGGAAATTGTTATATGAGCATGGACTAAAGAATAGGAGAAAGGCAAATGTAACTTGCATGGTGGACGGTTCCGACTTCCTAGTTCTTTGTTACACCGGTGGTGGTTGCCATGGACTTTATGGCACCGCTATGAGCGTATGCTGGCTCTCACTGCGCATGATCACTCGCGTCGATTGCGCTTCCTGGCAACCATGGTTACATGAGGTAACACTGAAGGACTTCCGGAACACCATAAAGGTGAAGCACTTCTGGATATCGGCACTTCTAATTGAAGTTGACGTTGTCGCGATTACTGCTCAAGTTCTGAGCGGCTCTACTCAGTTCCTTTGGATTGATTCCTGAATTTCCAGATTCTTTGTTCCTTCTTGCCCTTCCTTGCAGTATACAAACTGAAGTATCCTGCGGATTGCTGTTTTCTAATTCCCAAACAGATATGCAGCTCTTCTACCTCTTCCTTACATGGATTTCCTTGATTCCATTTGTTTCTTTACCATTCCCTTGCGCTATACTGTAATAAACTGCGACACCAGAATAAGTAAGTGGGGCGACACCAGAATAAGTAAGTGGGAGCTTTATTTTACGGCCCCCGGAGGCAGGGGCAGTCAGGGAGAGAATGGCCGTTGCGTTCCGTAGTGGAACGAGGAGACAAAACATTCTCCGTTCTGGGTGGAACGGAATGCATAGGAACATAGACATATATAACATCTCCTTATCTATGGAAAAAAAAACGTGGAAGAGGGAAGTGGGGGAGGGAAGGGGGGGAACAATGCAGGGTTGGACGGGGTGAACAGTTGCTGATCAATAATAAACAAAATCATTCTTGAAATTCCAGATGATGGTGCGATTCCTTCTCGACAGACTTCTGGCAGAGGATTCCTCATCGTTGGGACGGTGTTCGCTGTGCCAGTTTGTGTCAACGTGTGAGTCTGTGGAAGTACTGGGTCTGTAGGTGTCGGTGGTTGTTCTCTTCACATCTTCTCTTGGCCGGGTACCAATGTGGTTGTTTTTAGAAGTGCTCGGTCTGTAGTTGTCATTCGTTATTTTCACGAGATCGTCGTGGGACCATCTCTTTCCATCCTCTAAAGTGACAGACTTTCCGTGGCAGCGCGTGACTTTTTGTGGGGATCTAAATTTCGATTCGCCCTTGAGTATCTTCTTGGGTTCTCTGACACAGACCCAGTCACCTTCCTGTAGTGTCAATTGTCTTGTTCCATTCTTCTGGTCATAGTAATTTTTGTACTTCTTTTGTTTCTCTTTTATATTTCTATGGATTTGTTCCATGTCCACCTTCCGTTCTGTGTTTATTCTTGCTTCGCCAGTATTTAAGAAAATCCATGCTGGTCTCAGTTGGTTGGTTGCTATTCTTCCTCGCATCAAGGTGAAGGGTTCTGAGTTGGTGGTAGAATGCAGCGTTGTTCTATATGCGAGCAGGGCCTCCTTGAGGGTTTCTCTCCATGGCATACCATTGGCTGTGGCTAGTTGGATGACACTTTTTATTAGTCTGTTTATTCTTTCCACCAATCCGTTGGACATTGGGTGGTAGAGTGATGTGGTGATGTGGTTGATGGATTTCTTTGCAAGGAATTCACGGAATTCCAACGAGGTGAACTGGGACCCGTTGTCTGACACTATATCTCTGGGGTCACCTTCCCTGTTGAATATTTCTGTTAGGAAGTCAATGACTGTTTTCGTGGTTGCGCTGGTTTCTACCACACCCCATTCGGTCCATTTGGATGTGTAGTCCACGATCACGATGATGAATATTTTTTCTGCTTCCAGATTTTCAAAAGGGCCCATGATGTCTATGGCCAGCTTTGACCATACGTGTTTGGGGGTTTCTACCGGCTGAAGTGGTGTTTTTCTTAAGATTTTCGATTTGTCGCTGGAAGCGCAGGCACTGCAGTTTTTTACTGTTTCTTCCGCCTCTTTCCACATGTTGGGCCACCAGTAGTTGCTCCTTATCCTGTTCTTTGTCAGACTCCTTCCTAGGTGTCCTTCATGGGCTAGTTCAAGTAGTTTTTTTGCTGATTGCCACAGCTGGAATTATTCTGCTACCTCTCAAGATATGATTGTCGTTAATGGATATTTTATCTTTGAATGGAGTGAAATTTGCCAACTCTTGTCCGACATCTTCCCAGTCGTTCATCACGGCTCTTCTGATTTCTTGCTGCTCCTTGTCAGCTTTGGTGATGCGTGTCCACTCATCGGAGGGAATAGCAGAATAAATGGTGGCTATGATGTCTTCGTCTTGAACTTCATTTTCAGTGTCTGGTTTGTCTTGAATGGTGGTTAGTCTGGAGAGACAATCTGCTACTTGGTTTAGTGAGCCCGGATTGTAGAGAACCTGAAGATTATATTGCATCACATCCAGGAACCAGCGTCTTATTCTAGGGGATATTAGGTGTGGCGTTTTGGATTGTAGGACGTTGACAAGGGGTTTGTGATCAGTCTTTAAGAGAATGGGTAGACCCCAGATTAGATTTCTGAAATGTTGTAGGGCCCACTTGACAGCCAAGGCTTCTCTCTCAATGGTGGAATAATTCAACTCAGCATCCCTGAGCACTCTCGATGCAAATGCTATGGTCACGATGTTGCCCTTCTGTTGTTGTTCTAGTACTGCTCCAAGGCCGATCTTACTGGCATCCACTGACACTATTGTCCTAGCCTTGTAATCAAACATGCTTAAAGCTGGAGCTTGATTGATGTCAGACTTGAGGTTCTCGAACTCGTTTTTGCAATCTATGGACCATTGAAATCTGCTACTTTTCTTCATGAGTTTCCTCATGTTTTCTGTCTTATTGACATAGTTACTCACAAATTTGGAGTAGTACTCCGTCATTCCTAAAAAACTTTTCAACTGGTCTTTGTTGGTGGGTTCAGCCAAACTCAATATTGTGTCCAGTAGTTTTTTCTTGGGACGGATGCCTCTGGCATCGATGGAGTGGCCAAGATAGGAGACTTGATTGCACTTTATGTTGCATTTCTCTAATTTGAGGGTGAGTCCACTTCTTTGGATTATCCGTAGCACGCCCATCAGTTTGGCATCGTGATCTTCCTCGGTTCTGGCTGATATAAGAATATCGTCTTGGAAGCATCATACTCCATCAAGACCTCCAAAGAGATGTGACATGAGTCTCTGGAATACTGCCGCGACCGAAGCAAGCCCGAACGGCATTCTGTTGAACATGTAAGCTCCCAAGGGTGTGACAAAGGAAGTGAGGGCCTTCGAATTGTCATCTAAGGCAATTTGGTGGTATGCTGAGGAGAGATCTAAAGTGCTAAAAAAACTTGCCGGTTCCATGGTTGAAAGAAGTTCTGTTATATTGGGAAGTGGATGTCTATCGACCCATATGTTTTTGTTTAGATCCCTTAGGTCAACGCACATGCGTATGGAATTGTCGGGTTTCTTTACAAGGACGATGGGGGCAAGCCATTCAGAACTCTCTATGGGTTGTATAATGTTCTCATTGCATAGGCGTGTGAGTTCGTCCTTGAGTGCCGCCTTGGTCCCAAAGGGCACACCACGCACTCGATGGACCACAGGAACAGCACCTCTTTTCAATATTATTCTGTGCTGGAAGCCCTGGAGCAATCCGATCTTATCGCAGACCACTTTGGGAAATTGTTCAGCCAAGTTAGCTTTGATGTCGGTATCGTTTTTGAGCACACTCAGTATGGGGATATCTTCTCCGGGATGGATTCTCACTTGGAGGGCCGCCTGTTCTTCCCATCCTACTACGGAGGACCCGTTCTTGACTACAAACAACTTGCAGTATGTTTGTCTGTCCCGAAATTTGAGCTTGACCCAGGTGTATCCCATGATGTCAATGGGTGTTTTCCCATAACCAGTGGCTCTTACTGAAGAGCTCCGTAAGTCATGGATTTTGCCAGAAAGTACCTTTACAAAGGTTTCAAGATCCACCATGGTATATGGGGATCCGGTGTCTACCATCACTCTCAAGGGTATGTCATTGACGTACATGTTAACCCATGGACCATTCGTCTCTTGGAAGGAAGTGACTGTGAGAATCTGTACCTGTGGGTGCGTCTGATTGACAGATAGCATACTGTCTGACATTTGCTCATAGTCCACTGTTTTCACGGACCCATATCTGTTGATGGGTCGTCTGCTGCTGTTGCCAGGTCCACATGGTCTCCCACGGGTGTTTCGGCAGAGTTTAGCAAAGTGGCCTAACTGGCCACACTTGTAGCACTCAACATTATTGGCCGGGCACATCCTCCCAGCAACATGGCGTTTATACCATCCGCACTTCTGACAACTCGTGGGGTTTTGATTATCGTAAGCTGATGTTCTCCCCCTTCTAGAACTTCTCCTGGTACTTTAGGGGGCATTTTTTACAGCCGCTACTAATGCCCCATCTTGGTCGTAGTCGGAACTGCCTACCAGATACTTCTCTTCCACTCCAGCGCCCTCCTTTAGAACCTGCCTCTCTTTCATACAACGGTCCCCGAATTCCATGCTCCTCACTATCTCAGTGGCTTGGTCCAGCAAGGGATTCTTTGTTTGCCATAGTTTTTGCTGTATGCGAGGGTCTGCTACATTGAGGACAAGCTGGTCTCTCAAGTACTCGTCACTGACACCTGTGAATTCGCACATGGACATGAGTACTCTGAGGGAGGCTAAATATGCGTCGACAGGCTCACCTTTCGTTTGCTTCCGAGAAAAGAATTTATATCTTTCTAGTACTACGTTTATCTTGCTGCCGAAGTGCTTGGTGAGCTTTGTTAATGCAGTGTCGAACTTCCGGGTGCCATCTCCACTTGCGCTGTCTGGCTCTGGGAGCGCCCTGAATATCCTGAGGCCCTCGGTTCCTAAGCAGTTCAGAAGGGTCGCTTCCTTAAGGTCGTCGCTAAATTTACTTCCGCCAATGGCCCTGAGGTATATTTGGAAGCTGTCCAGCCATTGCTCCCAGGGGCAGGTTGGGGTTATGGGGCAAGGAAGAAATTTGGTGGGGTGCGGTACGTTCTGCATGGTTGAGGATGATGAGGCTAGTGGATAAAAGTTGAGGAGGCAGCGATGTGATGTTTGCTAAGGTCACTGAAGGTTTAGGTCATGGCATCCCTGAGCGGCTGAGCGGCTGGTAACCTTCTCCGTTGTTGTTTGGTGTGTTTGTGCTCTAGGGCCAAATTCCTGGGCAGTCTGATAGTGACGTGTGCACTGGGACCGTGGATGGTTGGCACAACTTGTAATCTCAAAGTTTTTTTTTTTTTTTTTTGTGTTGAGCCGAGGGGAGCTTGTGTCGTTGAGTATGAGATTCGCTGCTTTTTGAAGTTTAGGGGGCGTTGAGGTGCGTGGCCTTGTTGTGGTCGCCGAGAACAGCTATGTGCTTTTTCCAAAAAATTTTTTTGCCCAGAGATATCAGCTGATATGTTTCAGAGTTGTTTTGTTCTCTGCCCCCTGCGACCTGCGGGGGCGCTCTGGTGCGCGGCCTTGTGGCGGTCGCTGAGGACAGCTGATGGGATACAGCTGTGATCGAAGAACGAAGGCTGGCCCAGACAAAATGGCCGCACGCAGGGCACGTTATGAGGTCCTTTCCTCGAACGGCCGTTGGATAGTGCTAAAAAAATGCACTACGACGCTGGCAGCACACGTTGATTTATAATACAGTAAATATGAAATAGTACCTCTTTCATGTTGATCTGGTACCTCGTGCCTGCCGGGTGGCCTGTCGGACGGCTCCTTCCCCACAGATGGCAAGGCTGGTGGGGCGGTGGAGGCGGCGGCAAGAGGGGGGGGAAGCCGCCGGGCCGTCGCTGTCGCCGGAGGAAGGCTGGAGTCCCGGCAGTGGAGCTCCGGGGGCCGGGGTGTCAAGGGGAGAGGAAGCTCGTCGCCAATTGTAATAAACTGCGACACCAGAATAAGTAAGTGGGGCGACACCAGAATAAGTAAGTGGGAGCTTTATTTTACGGCCCCCGGAGGCAGGGGCAGTCAGGGAGAGAATGGCCGTTGCGTTACGTAGTGGAACGAGGAGACAAAACATTCTCCGTTCTGGGTGGAACGGAATGCATAGGAACATAGACATATATAACATATACTGATTCAAAGTATCCCACGGAATACGAACGCCTCATTGGCATTTATTTTTGTTTGTTTATTTATTTATAATGTGCGCCGCACCCAAAGGTTTCTGGGCGCAGTACAAGATAATGCAGTTTCTTAGTTACACTTAGTTAGAAAGGTAGAAATCATTCACATCTATACAAGAAAGAGATACAGGAAAATATGTTCATATTTACAGAAATGAGGCAGTATAAAAAATATAAATACAAGGAAGCGGAGAATATAGCATATGAGCATGAAAGAACGGGTGCACTAGTAGGGGTTGTCGTTAGTGATAAGCCAGCTCTTCAGGTTGTTTCTGAAACTGTAAAGGGATTGATTAGTTCTGGGGTTGGAGGGGAGAGTGTTCCAAAGTTGGGCGGCGAGTACAGGGAAGCTGTTAGCGCCTACTTTTTTCAGTTTGTATCTAGGAATTTGTAGATATCCAGTGCTAGCTGATCTGGTGAGTCTGGCGTATTGTTTCAGGGCAAATCTGTCCGAGAGATAGTGTGGGGCTGAATTGTTAAGGCATTTGAATGTTAATGATGCAGTTTTAAGTTGAATTCCCTTTTTTATGGAGAGCCATTTGTGCTCCCTTCTTAAGGAGGAGATATGCTCTCTGCGAGGAAAACTCAAGGCTGTCCTGAGGGCATTGTTGTGCAAAATCTGCAGTTTTTTGGTGATTTATTTGTTGGCTCCCAGATAAAGTCTGTTGCAATAGTCAATTTTCGGGAGGACTAGGGCTCTAGCCAGGGTGGTGCAGCTTTTAGTAGAGATGAAGGGTTTACACGCTCGAATGAGCTTGCACGTGTAGGCACAGGCTGAGGCAGTAGCTCTAACCTGTTTCCTCAAGTTTAAGGAGGAATTTAGGTAAAAACCCAGAGTTTTTACTTTGCTGGCTACTTTAATAGTGTTGCCGTCGATTTCAAATGATCGATATTGGTCATCAAGTTTAGTGATGTTAATGGGAGTAGCTAGGAGGATAAGTTCTGTTTTATCATCATTCAGGTATAGGCCATGTGTGGCCATCCATGCTTGTATGATGAGGTAGATTCTGTTAATCAGGGCCAGGTCCTTGGCATAGTCAGAGGGATAAGGATCTGGGTGTTGTCAGCATAGCTTGTGTATGCGACACCCAGGTAGTCCCAGTCATCAAACAGTGGTTTGGTAAATGCATTATACATAGTCGGTGATACACAGGATCCTTGTAGGACTCTGCATGTAATGGGGATCGGGGTTGTAGTCGCTGATGCTGAGAATACTCTCATCGACTGGTTACTTAGGAATGACTTGATCCATGCTGTGGCTTCTGATGAGAAGTGTGATGTGGAGGAGAGGTGGTTGCATAGGATCTTGTGGTCAACCAAGTCAAAGGCAGCCAATAGATCCTGAAGAAGTAGGAGGGCTGAGTTGCCTTTGTCTTTAAGGTCGTCAATTTGCATTTTTAGGTCAATCAAGGCTATTTCAGTGCCATGTTGTGACCTGAAGCCTGAGACCTAGTAGTTTGTTAGACTCCAGGAAATGTTGTATTTGGTTGTACGCTGCTTTATCTAGGATCTTTAACAAGAATGGGACTGTGTAATGGGTCTAAAGTTAGTAGGTATGTTTGGGTCCAGGGATGTTTTTTTTAGTAGGGGTAGCACCCATGAATTCTTCAGGTTGGTTGGAACAGTGCAGGTATAGAAGGAGGCGTTAATCAGAGATGTGATGAAGGGGGCGAGGATGCTTGCTGCGTCCTTGATGACAGCAGCTGGGCAAGAGTTGCCTTGGCAATTGGATGGTTTGAGGGAATCTAAGATTTTGAGTACTTATTGGGGTGATACTGGAGTGAATTTGAATCTTTGCATGGAGGGGGGAATGTTGGAGAGTTTATTTATTTATTTACATTTTTAAAGCGCTCACACAGCCCCCGGGCATCGAGGCGCTGTTACAGGAATGTCTTTTTTTTTTAATGTTGCGTAATCATTTTTTTTGTCTTAGATGCATATAGTAATTTTGTTGGCAAGTGCCTGTTGGATTTTTGTGCTCCAGGCTTGGTCCTTGACACAAAGGTCTGTGGGGAGGAGGGGGGGGGTGATTCAAGTTCTCTGAGAGGTGCTGGAACTGGCCTTGTCCATCCTGTCATTGTAGGAATTACGTTTGGCTGGCAGGATTTCATATTTGTAAATGGCAGTCATTTTTAGCAGGGTATCTTTATTGATGGTAGAGGGGTTGCTTTTCCATATGGCTTCATGTTTCCTTGTTTATTTTCTAAGGGTTTTAAGCTCAGGGGTGAACCAGGTGTTCACATGCGCTATCGGTTTACTTTTGCACATTTTCAAAGGTGCAATGGAGTCTATGACAGTATTGATAGTCTTATTGTACAGCTCTTCTAATTCCTCAGAGTTAGAAGGAATTGAAGGTGCCAGCAAGGGTTCGAGAAAAGGTCTGAAATTATTAATCGTGATATTTTTCTAATTTCTCGTTGGAATAGGGGGAGCCACAATCTTTGTTGTCGCTGGAGACGAGTAGTTTGGAAGAGTAAAGGATAGTAAACTGTGGTCGGTCCAGGGTAAAGGCTCGATGGCTGTAATATTGATTGAGCAATTGAGGTCTGCAAGCCAGTCCAAGGTTCATCCTTTATCATGGGTAGTTAGGAGAACTCTCTGGGTAAGGCCTAATTCATTCAGAGAATTAGCAAGGATCAGAGCCGAATGGTCGGCTGGGTCATTAAAACCCAGGTTGAAGTCGCCTAGTAGGAACATTTGCGATGAGGGTTTTGTATTGGCTGAGATAATATTGTTGATGTCATCTTCAAAAGAACTTTGTCGACCTGGAGGGCGGTAGATAAGGCGCATGGTTAATGTATGTGACGAGGTAAGTGGCTGTTTTACCGACAATAGTTCACATGATGAGGTGGGGACATGGTTGATAGCTCTAAGGTTTAGTGAGGCTTTTGCAATGAAGGCAATGCCTCCCCTCTGGTAGATTCCCTATCTGATCTGAGCACGGTGTACTTTTCGGGCGTGGCGATAAGGAGAGATGGGCCTGCAGCTGCATGTAGCCAGGTCTTGTTATTGCCAGGAAGTCCAATTTTTTATATACTATCAGGTCAGCAATTTCCACAGCGTGGGCGTCTAGTGATCTTGCATTGATTAGTGCTCCCATTAAAGTAGTGCTAGTATTGATGGTGGATGTTTTTGTTTTTGGTGGCATGGGCTTATGTCCAGGTTGTGTGGCATTTTACACTTTTTATTTTTACGCTGTGGCTTTGTGGTGCATACCTTAAGATTGTTGATCAGAGTAGTGGTGGTGGGTATAATGTGAGATCTGCCTAGTCTTGAACCGAGTCTAATATTTCTAAATTGAGTTGGGCATGGGACGTTCACAGTTACATTTATCTCCCTCAGAGCTCATTAACATAAAGACACATACGTGCTTCTCTTCCCTTCACTACTGGACTACCTTACCTGATCGTAAACATCAAACTGATATTTTATTTTCCTTTTTGTTTTGTTTGTTCTTCTTATTTGGATTCCTGACAGATCTCCATTACTTCACAGATCCTTCCTTCCTGGAACCAAAGATGCTCTGCTGCATCCAGGAGACTGTTGAATAGTCGTTAGAGCGTCCCCATTCTTTTCAGGGTAGGTCTCTACTAATATTCATTTTTGTAGTTTTTTCCTCTACGTCCTCCTTGGATTCTATCTGGTTTACTGCAGTGCTCTTGCTATTTACGTTTGGAATGTTGAGGATTCAGTTCTGAAGTTAACTAAGGGAAGTGTAGGAAGAGCCCCCATCACCCACTGATAGGACACAGAAAATGTGACCTAGATTTAAGTTTTTTTCTATTCCGTTAGTAAGTTAAATAACATTGTCTTTTCCAATACTAAATCTCTTCCTTCTTCTTTACAGCTGGTGCTAGGAAGGTAGTATAAAAACGCTCTTTTGGCCTAATTGTCGTCCTGTCTGGAAGTTGGACAGATAGGGCGGTGCTTAGAGGAAAAGGTCACCCTGTAATCAGGAGACTCCGCCTCTGGGGTTTGCAGTAGAGGAGCAGTTTGAAATACCAACTAGCCCGTATTCTCTGTGAGTATATTCTGTGTGGTGGTCTCAACAGATATTCTCTGTGAGTATAATCTGTGTGGTGGTCTCAACAGGAGGACACAATCCATTTGAAATTGATTTTTTGAAACTCTGTTAAGTGTTCTATTTGTGTGTCACCCTCACTCTTTTTTTCATACTCTGCCTCTTTCTCTCTCTCTCACATGCCCACCATCTGCTGGTCATCCTTTTTTCCCCACTCTCTCCCTTTGTCTTCCTGCCACTTTCTCCTTTTGTATTCCTCTTCTCTCCTTTGCCTTCATCACTCCCTCTTTCCCTCGGCTTTGCAACCCTCCAGTGTGCCTCTCTCTCTTTTATTCTCTCCCTCTATCTCTTGCCTCTTCTGGCTCTTTCCCTCTTCTACTTGTGATTTATTTTTTAACCCCCTTACTCACTTATGTATTTTCACTCTAGGCAAACTTCACATTTTTCTATTCTATTTCCCCCTCCCGCTACCTTGCCCCTCTGACACACTCTTTTCTCTTATCATTCCTATCACTTCTTTCCTGTTGTTTTTTAGTTTCCTCTTTCGCTTTCTCTGTCTCTCCCTCTCCCTGTCTTTTTATGTTTTATTCACTTCCCCCTCTTCCCTTTCTCTTGTCGCCATTGTTCATAGCCTTTCCTCTGCCTTTCTCCCCAATCCTCAATCCTTATTTTACCTGGCTTTGTCCCCCTTCACTTTTCTTTAGCTGAACACTTAGCATTTTACAACTGAGAGCTGATAACCTTAACTTTCCAGTTTCAGTAAAAAGAAAATGAACAAATTGAATAATCACGATTTGTCCTTTTATTATTTTAACTGTCACTGGAGACAAAGGTTATCAGCTCTAAACTGTAAAAGCAATGGGCCCGATTTACAAAGCATTTTTCAATGAGTTCTGTCAGCAAAGAAAAGTGAATGGAGATGGGACAGGTTTTCAAAACCTTGCAGCACGTTGTAGGAGAACAGCAGGATGTCAAATCTGACACCTTTGTAACCGCTCACACGGCGCAGGAAGAAATAAACACTTGGCTGCATGCACTCAGCAGCTCAGAGTGAAATGTTGTTCATTTCTGTGGCCATTGTAGGGTTTGTAGGGCCATTTGTGGCCATCAGCTAATTTAGTATTTATTTTGCAAATTGCAAAATCGGTATAAACTGGTTGGTCTGTCTATAGGTACAGAAAAAAGGGGAAGTGTGTATAGATGAATGGGTGGTGTTACCGAAGGTAATAGAGAGATCCAATCAACTTGATCAGATGTTATGAAACATCTGAGGTATTGTTCCATAGTCTGGTTCAACCTTTCAGTACTACCATTGGACTGAGGATGATAGCCTTAACTGATGGGAGTCTGTGTAGATGAAATACATCCTTGATGAATGTTTGTGCCATTTCAGATGTCCTAGGGAGTGTGGAATGGGTAAGGAAATGGCTTATCTTTGTGATAATGTCCAGGGTGACCGTAATGCCAGTAAGGGAGGGAGGAAGATCAATCTTACGAAGTTAATGGCTATAACATCCCTATAACTGATGGCAATGGAGGTTGTTGTAGCTTCCCTACACAAAGGGAGGTTGTGTGTTTGTTTTGGGTGCGTATGCTGTGCTGCATGAAGCAATGTATGAATGTACAGTGCAGAGCACTTCAGGCCCCCAAAAGGATCATCCGATAAGTTCTGAGGTTGCTCAGAAACACACATTGCCAGAGACCCTACTGCTATCGCAAAGAGTCCAACAATTGTTGTTGTAATGCTAGCGTAGGCACAAGAAGACAATGCCCCATGAAAATGAATCCATCTCTTAGCTGGCAGGACGGGCTACTGTCGGATTGTTCTGGATAAATACAGGTGTCTGGGGCTGGATCTGATAGAGGAAGGTGGAAATCGTATACATGAAGGTTCTTGATTGAATTAGACTTTCTAACCTGACTGTGTCTTCTGCTGGTTGGGAATCCTTACATGATAGCGAGTCAGCCACAACGTTATCTGTTCTAGGGATGTAGGTTACCATAAAATCGTATTTTATTTCAATTTATAGAGTGATTTTGCCAAAGCACTGCACTATAAGAGAAAAGAGAACAAAACGGTACAAAAGGTTTTCTGAAATGATGGATCCAATAACAAAAGCAGAATGGAAGAGGAAGTGTTAGCAAGAGGAAAGAGAAATCAGAAGCTGTGCCTTGAGATCGGAGCAAAATGTGTGGAGAGAGGGGGGAGCAAGGATATCAGGCATATTGAGCCCGCAACAGTAGATGTCTCCATTTTACATTCTTTTTTTAATTGGCATTTTCAATACAACAACATAACAACTTTGAATGTGCTCTTGATGGCTAGCAGCTCTTATCCAGAATGGTATAGTTCCTTTCACTCATAGACAGGATGTGGGTCAGATAGGCCAGAGGATATTCCTCACCCTTGTACTGTAGTTGCTCAAGACGGCTTCTATGGCCTAATTGAAGGCGCCTGCTTTCACGATGAAGCGACGCATGAGCTTTGGTTGGCATAGCTCTGGGGTGGATGTGAAATGTTGTTTTAGCAGCCAAAAGGCCTCATACAGCTCAAACTGTTTTCCTTTTTTCAATAGTGTGGTTAGAGGTAGAGAGATTGCAGCATACTTTGAGATGAACTTGGGGCAGGGAATTTTTCTCCTTTTTTGTCACCCTATCGAGCCCGCAGTAGTATAGGCACAGACAGAGCTCCATCATGTACTTTTCGGGGACAAAAAAGCAACACCCTGCCTGGAAACCCTGGCTCAGTCATATTCCCATTCTGAAGGTTGGTTAACAAGTATTTCTGAAGTCCTTCTTTTCGGGGTTTGAAAACACCTACATGCACCCAAAAAGTACTGTAGCTCAGGGTTCCATTTTGTTGGCAAAGCTATATTCTCTGTATGGTGTTGATAAACATTTGTGTGAATTGCGAGTACTTCGTAGATCCAAGATCTATGTTACCGATTTGGGGCTGCAAGGTCGTAGTTGTTTCAAGGCATTGGAGTTAAGAGAGAGTATTCCTAGTTCTTTGCAAACAGCTTTCCACACCAAAGTGAGATCCCAAAAACAATGGCTGTTCAGTCCAGTTGATGTTGAGTATATGCCTCTGTAGCCAGGGAGTTCATAAAACTACAGGGAATAGTGCAGCTTTGATGGAAGTCAAATATGCATGACTGTTGATTCACATAACAAGTGTTCTATATTTTTCGACGATTGGTCCCAAACGTGAGGGTTGGCCATGTACACCCTCTCCCAGCTGGGTGGCAAGTTTAGGGGTCCAAGGAATGTTGTGTGTTACTGCCCACTCCTGGTCCTGCAATCCACCAGGACTATGGTATGAATAGAGAATGTTTCCATAAGATGTCAATAGAAACGGCCAAAAGAGATGGCTCCATACTGCCTGATTGAATTAGAGGATGAATAAGGGGAATATCTATTTTACTCTCCCGACCAGCAGTCACTATCTCAGTTGAGAAGTCTCGGAATCTTGAATGCCTGGGGACGGCTATAGGATATTTTCACACCAGGTGGGTGCATGCTGCGCAGTACATGCAAAGCCCTTGATTTCTTCTGTGTTTCCGTTCTTATTCCAACAAGGGTCTCTAGTGTTTCCAATTTGCGTGGGTTCAGGTTCAGCATTCTGGCATATCTTCAATGTTGCTGCTTTCTGTTTCTTTTCTGTCTTTCTTTCCTGTAATCGAAATTTGAGCTGCAGCACCACACTGGTCAACTTCTGAAAGGACTAATATCAGGGGACCAAAAACTGCTCATCTTTCAGCTCTTTGCATAGGCCTCGATGAAACAAAAACTGCGTAGATTCTGGCTAGCCAGTTTCTGAGACTGCTTGTTTAAACTTAGTCACATAGAAGACCGTATCAGAGGAACTCGGGCGATGTCCAAGAGAGTTTCTAGTGTTAAGTAGGACAAGTCTGGTCGGTCAAACATCTCTCTGAAGCCCTTCAGGAATTCTTTGTATTCTCCTATCATGGGGCTATTAGTGGTAACCAAGTTTGTGGCACCAGCTAAGGCATTCTTGGAGAAGTTGGAGACTATGAAGCTGTTCTTGGCTCGGTCTGAAGAAAAGGACAGGGGACACCAGGAACATTTTACTGTAAAGGCATTGAAAATGTCATGCAACCATTTTGGGTTGCTGCTAAATCTTTCAATTAGACTATAAATAGCTGGAGGTTCAATTCCCAGCATCTCTTGTGAGGCAGCCAACAGATGAAGAACAGCATTCTCTTCCTTCCAAGCTTCAACCTCATTTGACAAGGTTTGAACAGCACTGAGTAATTCCTGCATCTGTGCCGTGGGAATTTGAGGGGTACTACATCGGAAACTGGCAGACTTTGATCAAAGAGCAGAGCCTGACTTCTTCCTTACTGCCTTGCTCTGATGCTGGCGCTATGAGAAGAGATACGGGCAGTCACTGTACTTAGCCACCCTGTTCCTAGAGTTTCTGTACCACAGGGACTCAGGGTGACTCAAACAGGAATTTCCAAGAGGTAAAAAGCAGCTGCAGGAAAAACCCTCTTGCAGCCCAGGGATAAATGGCCAATGCCCTCTTCTAGTCCAAGGTTCAGGATGCCAGGGCAGAAGCAGAGGGGGGTGGGGGTTCAGGTGCAAAACACACAGCGACAGAGTAGCACAGAAGGTAGGGCGGGAGGAGTGAACAAGGTAAATAAGGAAGGCAAATGAAGAAGGGATGGGAAAACTGGAAAGAGCATCAAGCATGGAAGGGAATTACCTCTGTTGCAACACAATCCAGAGATCTGTGCGGTTACCGAAGACTCTGACAGCTGGAAGTGGCATCACCACCATCTTGGAAGAACACTAGCCCACTCAAACAGCTCAAGTAGTATGTCTCTGCACTGTGCAATCATCGCTGAGAGATCCTCCAGTAACACCAGAGGGTCCCTCGTTGAAAAGCAATACTGACAATTGCTTTACTCAATGCACCAAGCAAAATGTTTGCATCTGTTTCACTCCAAGAGTTTAATAGCTGATTCCAGCTTAAGGGGACCCTCTCATATATCCAAACAGGTTTTAGGAAGGGTTGGTCCGCTCCTTAAAACATTGTCAAGCCCTGACCCCTAGGGAGTACCATTGTATGCCATTTTCATTGATTATTAAACTGCATTCGATCCAGTGAATGGGAACCTTCCCTGGCCGAAACTATCACTTTGGGCCAGGGAAGGTTCAGCCAGCAAGTGTAAAGACACTCTCTCAAGATACTAAATGATGTAAGAGTAAGGCATGATCACAACAGAGAAAGCATAAAGGGCAACTGGTAGCTTGGCTTGGGTTAGAATACCTTTCTGGCTACTTTGCATGCTTGTTATAGTTCCCTAACCCAGAAGGTCACAGGCTATCCGTTTGCACACATGCTACATCGCCTTGTGAATTTTGTGGCCACTGACACTTCGCCTTGCTCCACAACCACACCCACCAAGGCAAACTGGGAACCTAATTCTCGATCCCACAAAATTCACCTATAGGTTAAAGAATCAGCCTTCATGTAAAATTGTATAATTAGCTCCCACATATATGCTGATGATGACCAGATAAATCTAAGGATGACAGTGGTTCCTGTAGCAATCTCGGTATTGCAAACTGCTTGGACAAGGGCCAGTAAATGTACACAAACTAAATCGTCAAAAAAAATTGCAGCACTATACAAGACTCCTTTGTATTATTACATTACATTACAAAGAACCTCATAACACTTAAAAACACTTCAAATGTGTGTGTTTGATAGGAACCACTCCTTCAGATGCCAAGTGAACATGTGTGTTAGGAAGAAGGTTTTGTTACGCTCACCTGACTCCCACAGAGGCGCCGGTCTGATCTGGGCTGCTGCGGCCTCCTCCAGCGTAATGCGTAGGGCCGAGATGTGTCGTTTGTCTGGCCGGTAGTAGTACTCTTCTGTGAATGGAGAAAGGGGAATTACCCACCCGTGGAGTTGAGCGTAAATTCCCCCCACCACCCTGTTGTTCTCCCCACTGACCATCTCCGATGTCCCCTCTAAAGTCTCACCTTATGGTTTGAAAGGGTGAGCTCTCCATCCTGCTTCGAGCGCAGGGGCGCGTGATGGACCAGTTGCTCCACTGGTCAAAGGAATTGGTGAGTTCCAGGGCTATTTTGACTCTCCCGGCAAGACGCCGTAAGTATGCAGTTCGTAAGAGTTCAAATGCCTGACCATCACTCCTATCCAATCCCGTAATCTGTGGTCTTCTCCTTTATTCAGGTGCTGAGAGAAAACCAGAGTCGAGGAGTTATACCTCCGGCGGTAAAATTAGGTAAGTCTATGGCGGG
The DNA here is from genome assembly GCF_040938575.1 of Ambystoma mexicanum. Lineage (NCBI taxonomy): Eukaryota > Metazoa > Chordata > Amphibia > Caudata > Ambystomatidae > Ambystoma > Ambystoma mexicanum. The sequence continues at coordinate 878,008,813 of NC_090936.1, forward strand.
AGGTGGCTCCCCTTGATTGTCCTTTTGATTCACCCTGTTGTGCTTTTGTTTCCCCTTAGGGGCTGGGGTACGGCGGTGGTGCAGTGGGAGCTGCGCCGACCCGAGGAAAGGAATGGTTTCCCCGGTGGTAAATCAGGTAGGTCTTAGGGTGGTAACCAGTATTCCTCTATATGTTCCCTTGGCTCACCTTATTGTCTTTATCTCCCCTTAGGTGCCGGAATGCGGCGGGAACATGCAGGAGGCTGCAGTGAAACGTGAAGATGCTGCGAGGAACGGTGAGTGCAGCGCGGCGCTGCTGCTGGCGATGCGACGTGTTTAAAAATAAAGTCTTTCCTTTGGTTCGACGATGCGATGGCTCTGGAATCAGGTAAGAAGCTGGTAAATGTTCTGGTTCTAACCTTTTTCCTTCTTTCCCTTGTTTCTAGGTGCTCCGGGTTCGAGGCGGGCGGGGCTGAAGTCTGGATGCAGCTGCAGGCACGGTGAGCGTCACGCTGCTGGATGCAGAATAACGCGAAGCGTGTGCTGCTCTTCGGCCGTGGTTTAAATAGCCTCCAAAGTAGTTCCAGGTAAGTACTCCTCCACCGCCACACCCGAGTGGCAAAAGAGTTCCTAGGTAAAGTAGTCCCTTCTAGGCCTCTTGAGGGCTTGGATCCCTTGCAGCATGGTCTGCATCAGCTAAGTCCAGGTAAGTTTTCCCCTTATGAGCCTGGCGCCTATGGCGCCAGCACTGAAATCTCATATGAGCCTGTGTCCAGATGGCCCCTAACAGGGGTCGCTGGGCCTTTCCCCGGGAACGTGATGCCTGCTCCCGGGGCTGCTGGACCTGGTCTGGTTCCCCGGGGGTAGGCATCATGACAGCACTCCCCCCCAAGGCCCCTCCTAAAGTCGTTCTTCTCGGTGGTTTAGGTTTGTCCGGGAAATTTCGGTGGAACCTTTTCACCAACCGAGGTGCATGTACATGGTCACTAGATTCCCAAGACCTTTCCTGTGGTCCATAACCTTTCCAGTCAATCAAATAAAAAAGTTTTGATTTCACCATCTTTGAGTCCAGGATGTTTTTAACCTCAAATTCGGGTTCCCCGTCTATAAGGATGGGGTCGGGTGGCTTGGTTAGTCTTGTCCCTGGTTGCACTGGCTTCAAAAGTGACACATGAAAGACGGGGTGAATCCGCATATTAGCTGGTAAATCCAACTTGACGGCCACCGGGTTGATAATGGCCTTAATAGAGTAAGGTCCCAAATATCTCGGGTTAAAGGTCTGTGTTCCCTTGAGCGGTATGTGTTTTGTGGCCAACCATACTTGGTCTCCTATCTGGTATTGTGGAGCATCACTTCTATGCCGATCCGTATCCTTCTTGTATTTCTCCTTCGCTTGCTTCAAATGTGCTGTTGCTTCCTTAAAGGCTTGTGTAATCGTGGAGTGTAAATGGTCCACTGCAGGCATTTCTAGGTGTTGGGGTGAGTCAAGGTCTGAGGGTCGAGGGTGGTGCCCGTATAGGGTATAAAAAGGGCTTTGCCCAGTTCCAGAATGAACTGAATTATTGTATGCATATTCAGCGATCCAAAGAATGTCCTTCCAATTGCTCTCAGTCTGATGCAACATGCAACACAGGTATTGTTCAAGAGTCTGGTTGGTCCTCTCCGTTTGACCATCGGTCTGGGGGTGGTGACTGGTTGATAACCTCACGTCGATTTGCGCCAGTTGACAACATTTTCTCCAAAAATGAGAAATGAATTGACTGCGCCGGTCAGAGACCAGCACGGATGGAAATCCATGTATACGAACAATGTTTTCAAGAAATTCCTTGGCTAGGATTGAAGCTGAAGGTAGCCCCTTTAAAGGAATAAAGTGGGCCATTTTGGAAAAAAGATCCACAATAACAAGAATGGTGTTAAACCCATTGCAAGGAGGTAGGTCAGTAATAAAGTCCAATGATAAGGTATGCCATGGTGCAGGGGGAATGTCTAATGGTTGTAAGAGTCCAGCTGGCTTTTTCTTCTGACTTTTGTTTTGGGCGCAAACGCCGCAAGACATCACAAATTACTTAATGTCCTTTCGCCAGGTGGGCCACCAGAATTGTCTTTTGATTTTTGCTTTGGTTTTTGCAATACCTGGGTGCCCCTCCATCAGGGTATCATGATAACGGGAAATGACTAGCTCTTGTAGTTCCTTGTGTGGCAGAAACAGGCGCCCTTGATAATAAGGTAGGTCATTGCTGACTGAAAAGTTCGGGCCTCTCTTTACCCAGTCCTGCAAGGCTGTAGGATCAAAGAGTTGCTGGATTTTACTCTGAATGTCCTCTAGGGTTTGTAAAGTCGTCATGCCAAGAATCCTTTGTTCGGAAATTATAGGTACTGGTTCTGAGTTCACTTCAGTCTCTCCCATCCCTATTCGGGATAGAGCGTCAGCTTTACCGTTCTTACAACCTGGCCGGTAGGTGATTACGAAATCGAACTCGGCAAAGAACAATGCCCATCGGAGTTGACGCGATGATTGAGCCTTGGCTGTTTTTAAATATTGTAAGTTCCGGTGATCGGTGATCACAGTGATGGTATGCCTGGCACCGAGAAGATAGTGCCGCCAAGCCTTGAAGGCGAACTTGGCTAATAGCTCCTTGTCGGTAACTGCATAATTTAACTCAGGTGGCGAGAATTTTCTGGACCAAAACGCTACTGGGTGAAGCTGGCCAGTTTCAGGGTCCCTTTGAGACAGGACAGCTCCCATGGCTAGACTGGATGCATCAGTTTCCGCTATGTATGGAAGTTCAGGGCGCGGATGCTTTAATAGAGGTGCAGACGTGAATTTCGCTTTCAGTTCTTGGAAGGCCTTTTCGGCTTCTTCAGTCCACATAAAGCGTTTATTTTTCCGCAAGAGTGCTGCGATGGGATGTACAACATGTGAAAAACCCGGGATGAATCTGCGGTAGAAATTGGCAAAGCCAAGCATGCTTTGAACTCCTTTAACTGAACTTGGTGATGGCCACTTAAGGATTGCGTCCACTTTTCGTGAGTCCATTCGGACTCCCTTCGGTGTTAGGATAAACCCAAGGAATTCAACTTCTGTGGCATGGAAAACGCATTTTTTTAGTTTAGCATATAGTTTGTGCTGGTGCAATTTCTCAAGAACTACTCGGACGTGTCTCACATGATCAGATTCCGAAGAGGAGTATACCAGAATGCCATAGATATATACGACAACACAAACGTCAATGAGTTCACGAAGAACATCATTCATGAAGTATTGGAAGGCTGCTGGTGCGTTGCACAGCCCGAAAGGCATCACCTGGTATACGAATAATCCATATTTGGTGCGGAAGGCAGTCTTCCATTTATCGCCTTCTTTTACTCGTACCAGATGGTATGCCCCCCGGAGATCTAGTTTGGTATATATGCAAGCGTCTTCACCTGGTCTATTAGTTCAGGGATCAGAGGCAATGGGTATCGTTTTTTTACCGTTATCTGGTTCAATGCTCGGTAGTCTATGCACGTTCTAAGGTCACCTTCCTTTTTAGGCACGAAGAACAAAGCTGAAGATGCAGGGGACTTGGATGGGCGAATAAAACTATTGGCAAGGTACTGGTCTAAATATTGTTGTATGTGGTGGTTCTCAGGTTCCGTAAGGGCATAGATTCTGCTACAAGGGGGTTGTGCACCAGGTATGAGATCGATTTGACAATCGTACGATCTGTGAGGAGGTAAGGTGTTAGCCTGTTCCTTTTGGAAGACGTCCTGGAATTCTTGCTACTCTGGAGGTAGTTGCATGACTGCTGTGGTTACTGTAGCCAGGCCTGCATTCAGATTTTTCTTTGGAGAACAGGTTTGTGCACAACCCGGGAAGGTTATTCTCTTTTCTCGCCAATCAATACAAGGATTATGTGTTTCCAACCAAGGTATCCCCAGTATTATCTGGAACTGTGGGGCTTTGATTACATCAAACACAATAGTCTCTCGATGCCCATCCTGACCCACTAGTGTCATCTCTGCGGTGGAATGAATTACAGGCCCAGAGGGGATTACGGTTCCATCGACTGTGGTGATGACATCTGAGGTGGTTTTACGGCAGAGAGGCAGATTCATCCTGGAAGCCAATTCGTAGTCCACATAGTTTCCTATGGCCCCGCTATCGATGTATGCTTTTACGGCATGCATACGTAATGGTTGCTCAGGATCTACGAGGACCATTGGCATGATGAAATACGAGGTCTGAGTGTCCTTCTTCAAGCTCGGCAAGCGGACCTCTACGCTTGTCGGGCGTGGTCGTATCCCGAGTCTGACTCCATAAAGCTTGTATCAGCGGCTCCTACCGCCTTCTTGGGCGGTTTTACAGGGCAATCCCGTAGAAAATGCCCGGAGGTCCCACAATAAAGGCACAATTGCATGTGCCGTCTCCTTTCTCTTTCCTTCTGGGTTAAGGGCCCTTTAACTCCTCCGATTTGAATGGGTTCTGAAGCATCGGCTCCTTTGGGGTTAGCGGGGGTTTTGACCAACACCCGGTTCTCAAACCTGGTTCGATCTGCTTTTCTGTTCTGAAGTCTATGATCTAACTGGACCACTAAATCTATATATTCAGCGCAGTCTTGAGGTGGATTCACGACTTGAGCCAAGACATCATTTAGTTCAACTCAAAGTCCTCGATGAAATAACGTGATCCGTTTTTCCTCAGGCCACCCAGTTTCTACAATCAACCTATTAAAGGTCGCGATGTAGGATAGGAGATCCTGGTTACCCTGCCGTAGGGACAAAAGTTCGTTATCCAGGGCCTGTCCTTGAGAGTGCCGGGCAAATAGTCTTTCCATGCTAGTTTGAAAGCCCTGAAAATCCCGGAGCATTGGGTCATCCTGAGTAACCAGTGGGATAGGCCAATCGGCTGCACTGCCACTGAGATATGACAATACAAAAGCTACCTTGGCTTGATCGTTTGGGAAGGCTCCAGGTCTGCATAAAAAGTGTAGGCGGCATTGGTTCATAAATACGGCGAACCTTTTGGGATCTCCGGCAAAGCATTCGGGTGGAGCTAACGGAATATTTCCATGTAGGTTTATTTGCACAGGGTTACTTGATACCACAGGGGCTGGATTTCCCCCGGAACCAGGTAGGGGCGCTTGTCCAGCCTGACTTTGCAATAGTTGCCTAGCAAGGTCATCAGTTCGCTCCTTTGACAAGATCAGTTCTCTCCTAAGAGTATTGGTCTCTTGACGGGCGGAATGCACTTCGGCCCTCAGTTCCCCTAGTAATTGGGCCAGGTTGTCAGTTTTCTGAGGTCTTCATAACGCCCGGGTGGGAAATTGTAGGTAGGCTTCGCGTTCTGTTACGCTCACCTGACTCCCACAGAGGCGCCGGTCTGATCTGGCCTGCTGCGGCCTCCTCCAGCGTAATGCGTAGGGCCGAGATGTGTTGTTTGTCTGGCTGGTAGGAGTACTCTTCTGTGAATGGAGAAAGGGGAATTAACCACCCGTGGAGTTGAGCATAAATTCCCCCCAAACCCCTGTTGTTCTCCCCACTGACCACCTCCAATGTCCCCTCTAAAGTCTCACCTTATGGTTTGAAAGGGTGAGCTCTCCATCCTGCTTCGAGCGCAGGGGCGCGTGATGGACCAGTTGCTCCACTGGTCGAAGGAATTGGTGAGTTCCAGGGCTATTTTGACTCTCCCGGCAAGACGCCGTAAGTATGCAGTTCGTAAGAGTTCAAATGCCTGACCATCACTCCTATCCAATCCTGTAATCTGTTGTCTTCTCCTTTATTCAGGTGCTGAGAGAAAACCAGAGAAAACCAGAGTCGAGGAGTTATACCTCCGGCGGTAAAATTAGGTAAGTCTATGGCGGGAGGTGGCTCCCCTTGATTGTCCTTTTGATTCACCCTGTTGTGCTTTTGTTTCCCCTTAGGGGCTGGGGTACGGCGGTGGTGCAGTGGGAGCTGCGCCGACCCGAGGAGAGGAATGGTTTCCCCGGTGGTAAAGTGGTAAATCAGGTAGGTCTTAGGGTGGTAACCAGTATTCCTCTATATGTTCCCTTGGCTCACCTTATTGTCTTTATCTCCCCTTAGGTGCCGGAATGCGGCGGGAACATGCAGGAGGCTGCAGTGAAACGTGAAGATGCTGCGAGGAACGGTGAGTGCAGCGCGGCGCTGCTGCTGGCGATGCGACGTGTTTAAAAATAAAGTCTTTCCTTTGGTTCGACGATGCGATGGCTCTGGAATCAGGTAAGAAGCTGGTAAATGTTCTGGTTCTAACCTTTTTCCTTCTTTCCCTTGTTTCTAGGTGCTCCGGGTTCGAGGCGGGCGTGGCTGAAGTCTGGATGCAGCTGCAGGCACGGTGAGCGTCACGCTGCTGGATGCAGAATAACGCGAAGCGTGTGCTGCTCTTCGGGCGTGGTTTAAATAGCCTCCAAAGTAGTTCCAGGTAAGTACTCCTCCACCGCCACACCCGAGTGGCAAAAGAGTTCCTAGGTAAAGTAGTCCCTTCTAGGCCTCTTGAGGGCTTGGATCCCTTGCAGCATGGTCTGCATCAGCTAAGTCCAGGTAAGTTTTCCCCATATGAGCCTGGCGCCTATGGCGCCAGCACTGAAATCTCATATGAGCCTGTGTCCAGATGGCCCCTAACAGGGGTCGCTGGGCCTTTCCCCGGGAACATGATGCCTGCTCCCGGGGCTGCTGGACCTGGTCTGGTTCCCCGGGGGTAGGCATCATGACAGCACTCCCCCCCAAGGCCCCTCCTAAAGTCGTTCTTCCCGGTGGTTTAGGTTTGTCCGGGAAATTTCTGTGGAACCTTTTCACCAACCGAGGTGCATGTACGTGGTCACTAGATTCCCAAGACCTTTCCTGTGGTCCATAACCTTTCCAGTCAATCAAATAAAAAAGTTTTGATTTCACCATCTTTGAGTCCAGGATGTTTTTAACCTCAAATTCGGGTTCCCCGTCTATAAGGATGGGGTCGGGTGGCTTGGTTAGTCTTGTCCCTGGTTGCACTGGCTTCAAAAGTGACACATGAAAGACGGGGTGAATCCGCATATTAGCTGGTAAATCCAACTTGACGGCCACCGGGTTGATAATGGCCTTAATAGAGTAAGGTCCCAAATATCTCGGGTTAAAGGTCTGTGTTCCCTTGAGCGGTATGTGTTTTGTGGGCAACCATACTTGGTCTACTATCTGGTATTGTGGAGCATCACTTCTATGCCGATCTGTATCCTTCTTGTATTTCTCCTTCGCTTGCTTCAAATGTGCTGTTGCTTCCTTAAAGGCTTGTGTAATCGTGGAGTGTAAATGGTCCACTGCAGGCATTTCTAGGTGTTGGGGTGAGTCAAGGTCTGAGGGTCGAGGGTGGTGCCCGTATAGGGTATAAAAAGGGCTTTGCCCAGTTCCAGAATGAACTGAATTATTGTATGCATATTCAGCGATCCAAAGAATGTCCTTCCAATTGCTCTCAGTCTGATGCAACATGCAACACAGGTATTGTTCAAGAGTCTGGTTGGTCCTCTCCGTTTGACCATCGGTCTGGGGGTGGTGACTGGTTGATAACCTCACGTCGATTTGCGCCAGTTGACAACATTTTCTCCAAAAATGAGAAATGAATTGACTGCGCCGGTCAGAGACCAGCACGGATGGAAATCCATGTATACGAACAATGTTTTCAAGAAATTCCTTGGCTAGGATTGAAGCTGAAGGTAGCCCCTTTAAAGGAATAAAGTGGGCCATTTTGGAAAAAAGATCCACAATAACAAGAATGGTGTTAAACCCATTGCAAGGAGGTAGGTCAGTAATAAAGTCCAATGATAAGGTATGCCATGGTGCAGGGGGAATGTCTAATGGTTGTAAGAGTCCAGCTGGCTTTTTCTTCTGACTTTTGTTTTGGGCGCAAACGCCGCAAGACATCACAAATTACTTAATGTCCTTTCGCCAGGTGGGCCACCAGAATTGTCTTTTGATTTTTGCTTTGGTTTTTGCAATACCTGGGTGCCCCTCCATCAGGGTATCATGATAACGGGAAATGACTAGCTCTTGTAGTTCCTTGTGTGGCAGAAACAGGCGCCCTTGGTAATAAGGTAGGTCATTGCTGACTGAAAAGTTCGGGCCTCTCTTTACCCAGTCCTGCAAGGCTGTAGGATCAAAGAGTTGCTGGATTTTACTCTGAATGTCCTCTAGGGTTTGTAAAGTCGTCATGCCAAGAATCCTTTGTTCGGAAATTATAGGTACTGGTTCTGAGTTCACTTCAGTCTCTCCCATCCCTATTCGGGATAGAGCGTCAGCTTTACCGTTCTTACAACCTGGCCGGTAGGTGATTACGAAATCGAACTCGGCAAAGAACAATGCCCATCGGAGTTGATGTGATGATTGAGCCTTGGCTGTTTTTAAATATTGTAAGTTCTGGTGATCGGTGATCACAGTGATGGTATGCCTGGCACCGAGAAGATAGTGCCGCCAAGCCTTGAAGGCGAACTTGGCTAATAGCTCCTTGTCGGTAACTGCATAATTTAACTCAGGTGGCGAGAATTTTCTGGACCAAAACGCTACTGGGTGAAGCTGGCCAGTTTCAGGGTCCCTTTGAGACAGGACAGCTCCCATGGCTAGACTGGATGCATCAGTTTCCGCTATGTATGGAAGTTCAGGGCGCGGATGCTTTAATACAGGTGCAGACGTGAATTTCGCTTTCAGTTCTTGGAAGGCCTTTTCGGCTTCTTCAGTCCACATAAAGCGTTTATTTTTCCGCAAGAGTGCTGCGATGGGATGTACAACATGTGAAAAACCCGGGATGAATCTGCGGTAGAAATTGGCAAAGCCAAGCATGCTTTGAACTCCTTTAACTGAACTTGGTGATGGCCACTTAAGGATTGCGTCCACTTTTCGTGAGTCCATTCGGACTCCCTTCGGTGTTAGGATAAACCCAAGGAATTCAACTTCTGTGGCATGGAAAACGCATTTTTTTAGTTTAGCATATAGTTTGTGCTGGTGCAATTTCTCAAGAACTGCTCGGACGTGTCTCACATGATCAGATTCCGAAGAGGAGTATACCAGAATGCCATAGATATATACGACAACACAAACGTCAATGAGTTCACGAAGAACATCATTCATGAAGTATTGGAAGGCTGCTGGTGCGTTGCACAGCCCGAAAGGCATCACCTGGTATACGAATAATCCATATTTGGTGCGGAAGGCAGTCTTCCATTCATCGCCTTCTTTTACTCGTACCAGATGGTATGCCGCCCGGAGATCTAGTTTGGTATATATGCAAGCGTCTTCACCTGGTCTATTAGTTCAGGGATCAGAGGCAATGGGTATCGGTTTTTTACCGTTATCTGGTTCAATGCGCGGTAGTCTATGCACGTTCTAAGGTCACCTTCCTTTTTAGGCACGAAGAACAAAGCTGAAGATGCAGGGGACTTGGATGGGCGAATAAAACTATTGGCAAGGTACTGGTCTAAATATTGTCGTATGTGGTGGTTCTCAGGTTCCGTAAGGGCATAGATTCTGCTACAAGGGGGTTGTGCACCAGGTATGAGATCGATTTGACAATCGTACGATCTGTGAGGAGGTAAGGTGTTAGCCTGTTCCTTTTGGAAGACGTCCTGGAATTCTTGGTACTCTGGAGGTAGTTGCATGACTGCTGTGGTTACTGTAGCCAGGCCTGCATTCAGATTTTTCTTTGGATAACAGGTTTGTGCACAACCCGGGAAGGTTATTCTCTTTTCTCGCCAATCAATACAAGGATTATGTGTTTCCAACCAAGGTATCCCCAGTATTATCTGGAACTGTGGGGCTTTGATTACATCAAACATAATAGTCTCTCGATGCCCATCCTGACCCACTAGTGTCATCTCTGCGGTGGAATGAATTACAGGCCCAGAGGGGATTACGGTTCCATCGACTGTGGTGATGACATCTGAGGTGGTTTTACGGCAGAGAGGCAGATTCATCCTGGAAGCCAATTCGTAGTCCACATAGTTTCCTATGGCCCCGCTATCGATGCATGCTTTTACGGCATGCATACGTAATGGTTGCTCAGGATCTACGAGGACCATTGGCATGATGAAATACGAGGTCTGAGTGTCCTTCTTCAAGCTCGGCAAGCGGACCTCTACGCATGTCGGGCGTGGTCGTATCCCGAGTCTGACTCCATAAAGCTTGTATCAGCGGCTCCTACCGCCTTCTTGGGCGGTTTTACAGGGCAATCCCGTAGAAAATGCCCGGAGGTCCCACAATAAAGGCACAATTACATGTGCCGTCTCCTTTCTCTTTCCTTCTGGGTTAAGGGCCCTTTAACTCCTCCGATTTGAATGGGTTCTGAAGCATCGGCTCCTTTGGGGTTAGCGGGGGTTTTGACCAACACCCGGTTCTCAAACCTGGTTCGATCTGCTTTTCTGTTCTGAAGTCTATGATCTAACTGGACCACTAAATCTATATATTCAGCGCAGTCTTGAGGTGGATTCACGACTTGAGCCAAGACATCATTTAGTTCAACTCAAAGTCCTCGATGAAATAACGTGATCCGTTTTTCCTCAGGCCACCCAGTTTCTACAATCAACCTATTAAAGGTCGCGATGTAGGATAGGAGATCCTGGTTACCCTGCCGTAGGGACAAAAGTTCGTTATCCAGGGCCTGTCCTTGAGAGTGCCGGGCAAATAGTCTTTCCATGCTAGTTTGAAAGCCCTGAAAATCCCGGAGCATTGGGTCATCCTGAGTAACCAGTGGGATAGGCCAATCGGCTGCACTGCCGCTGAGATATGACAATACAAAAGCTACCTTGGCTTGATCGTTTGGGAAGGCTCCAGGTCTGCATAAAAAGTGCAAGCGGCATTGGTTCATAAATACGGCAAACCTTTTGGGATCTCCGGCAAAGCGTTCGGGTGGAGCTAACGGAATATTTCCAGGTAGGTTTATTTGCACAGGGTTACTTGATACCACAGGGGCTGGATTTCCCCCGGAACCAGGTAGGGGTGCTTGTCCAGCCTGACTTTGCAATAGTTGCCTAGCAAGGTCATCAGTTCGCTCCTTTGACAAGATCAGTTCTCTCCTAAGAGTATTGGTCTCTTGACGAGCGGAATGCACTTCGGCACTCAGTTCCCCTAGTAATTGGGCCAGGTGGTCAGTTTTCTGAGGTCTCCATAACGCCCGGGTGGGAAATTGTAGGTAGGCTTCGCGTTCTGTTACGCTCACCTGACTCCCACAGAGGCGCCGGTCTGATCTGGCCGGCTGCGGCCTCCTCCAGCGTAATGCGTAGGGCCGAGATGTGTTGTTTGTCTGGCCGGTAGGAGTACTCTTCTGTGAATGGAGAAAGGGGAATTAACCACCCGTGGAGTTGAGCATAAATTCCCCCCAAACCCCTGTTGTTCTCCCCACTGACCACCTCCAATGTCCCCTCTAAAGTCTCACCTTATGGTTTGAAAGGGTGAGCTCTCCATCCTGCTTCGAGCGGAGGGGCGCGTGATGGACCAGTTGCTCCACTGGTCGAAGGAATTGGTGAGTTCCAGGGCTATTTTGACTCTCCCGGCAAGACGCCGTAAGTATGCAGTTCGTAAGAGTTCAAATGCCTGACCATCACTCCTATCCAATCCCGTAATCTGTGGTCTTCTCCTTTATTCAGGTGCTGAGAGAAAACCAGAGTCGAGGAGTTATACCTCCGGCGGTAAAATTAGGTAAGTCTATGGCGGGAGGTGGCTCCCCTTGATTGTCCTTTTGATTCACCCTGTTGTGCTTTTGTTTCCCCTTAGGGGCTGGGGTACGGCGGTGGTGCAGTGGGAGCTGCGCCGACCCGAGGAGAGGAATGGTTTCCCCGGTGGTAAATCAGGTAGGTCTTAGGGTGGTAACCAGTATTCCTCTATATGTTCCCTTGGCTCACCTTATTGTCTTTATCTCCCCTTAGGTGCCGGAATGCGGCAGGAACATGCAGGAGGCTGCGGTGAAACGTGAAGATGCTGCGAGGAACGGTGAGTGCAGCGCGGCGCTGCTGCTGGCGATGCGACGTGTTTAAAAATAAAGTCTTTCCTTTGGTTCGACGATGCAATGGCTCTGGAATCAGGTAAGAAGCTGGTAAATGTTCTGGTTGTAACCTTTCTCCTTCTTTCCCTTGTTTCTAGGTGCTCCGGGTTCGAGGCGGGCGTGGCTGAAGTCTGGATGCAGCTGCAGGCACGGCGAGCATCGCGCTGCTGGATGCAGAATAACGCGAAGCGTGTGCTGCTCTTCGGGCGTGGTTTAAATAACCTCCAAAGTAGTTCCAGGTAAGTATTCCTCCACCGCCACACCCGAGTGGCAAAAGAGTTCCTAGGTAAAGTAGTCCCTTCTAGGCCTCTTGAGGGCTTGGATCCCTTGCAGCATGGTCTGCATCAGGTAAGTCCAGGTAAGTTTTCCCCTTACGAGCCTGACGCTGGCGCCAGGACTGAAGTCTCATATGAGCCTGGCGCCAAAGGCGCCATGATTGTGTCCAGATGGCCCCTAACAGGGGTCGCTGGGCCTTTCCCCGGGAACGTGATGCCTGCTCCCGGGGCTGCTGGACCTGGTCTGGTTCCCCAGGGGTAGGCATCATGACAGGTTTACAACTCCTCAAAGTGGTCCTTGCTCTTCTGCAACTACTGTAGACAATTCCTTTAGACGTTGTGTTTGTAACAGTTTGCTTGGGTCACTGCAGTAGCATCTACACAGGGGTCTTCAAGAATTTGCTATTATAATTATGAGTCCAGATACATGCTGTACATTTAGTCTTTGACCAGGGGCATCACAAATGCATCATACCACCACAGAGGACCTAAGAGTGACTCCTAATAACAGAAGGGATAATTTTGAAATACTATGCTTTGCAACAAAGCTCTCCATATAGTTACTCAGCTAGCCTCCAGTATTGTTTGGTCATGTTAGCCAGACATGTGACAAAGATCATCCAGACTGAATCTACTTTAAATTTGACCCACTAGCTCTGCGGGATATCATTGTACAATGATACAGAATTCCCTTCTGCCTAAGTTTTGCTTAGAGGCAGATTTCCTGACATTGCACAAAGGTTTGCAAATTCTGAATTGCTTCTCTGCATACAGCAACGTCACCTCACCTCAGAGGGTTCCACCACATAACTCTAACTTCTTAAATCTTAATCACACTCTCTGTTGTCAAATTTCTACTTTTGCTGGTCAGACCAACCCTCTGTTTCACTGCTGAGCAAGTTCAGTCCTTCTGGACGCTATACACCTCATGTTTATGCCACCCATTGGTCACTCATCATGAGGATGAACAAAGCGGTCTATGATACATATTTCAGGCCAAGCTTTGAAAAGGCCAGGCTCTTTGGTAATCAAGAATCACCAAGTTTTGAGTCTTCGAAGAACATGCCCTTCATAACATTATCTCCATTTATCAACAAATGAAGCAAATCTTTGCCATGGTCATAATCGGGTATTTGTCTGACTGTCAACTTCTTTTCTTTCCTGAACTGTAACCTTGCAGATGATAAATTAAGAATTGCTCCTTTCTGAAGATATTGACATTTTCTATCACCATGGTTCGATAATTCTTTCTTATGATCCTATGACAGCATTGAAAGTTCCAAAATACTCTCTTTGTTTCTGATTAAGTGTCCAGGTTTACATGTGGAAAATATTTAATTCTGCTCCGCCTAGGATACCGCACCACCCCTGGAGCACGGGACCCATGCCCTGTTGGTAGTGAGTCCAGGTTTCCTCTCGGAGGCATCCCAAAGTATTCACATGCACTTTTGTTTCTCCAGTGGCTGATGGAAGTAATGCAGAGCGCCAGTGTTTCAAGGCCGTTCAGTGCATGTTGTGATCACTAATCATAGCAATTCTGGTCTCCAATGGTTCCACAACTAGGTCTCAGCATTTGATGGACCCCCTCAAGTACAGAAGGGGGCTGATGGAGTACAGATTGAGGCCAAAAATAGCTCCCTCCAATGCTTCTAAGGATAGATCTATCTTACCTATTTCAAGGTAGCCTTTGACACTAACAACCCAGATGCAGTTGCACCCATTCAAAGTCATATAGGGAACATTTTGGAGGCAGATTGTTGGTATGTCCAGTCTGAATCAGAAGGGTTGAGTCTATAAGGTCTTCTGTGTGAAGATTTGAAACTTTTATAGCTTGAATCCAAAGGGGAGGCATGTTGTATGTTCTCCCAGGGCAGTGTTTCCTATCCAAATCAGTAGTGCACAGTGTTTGGATGATTGGCTGCTTAAAGCAAATCAAAAGCCATTTTACTGTGCAGAAGAGTAAAATAGGCTCTAGCATATAGTGTATGGGGGAAGCATGCCACCATGCCTGAGAGGGTGCTTCCTGTTAGGGACAGTTTTTCTTAAAGTACAACTAAGGGCTTCATGAAACCATATCTGAGGCAGTACAAAGCTCCACTCTTTGTATAAGGCTGTACCACCGGAGAACATTTGGTAACGTAGACAGAGCAGTCAGGTTTATCTCAGGATGGAGAGAGGGCTGTAGCTTGTTACAAAGAAATTGTAGCATACATATGGTCCAAAGAAACACCAAAAAACTATGTATTGCACAAGTAAATGGTTTATTTAAATAGAAGTAGGCCAAGATACATCTTGGGTAAGTAAGTACTATAACATATCATATAAAAACAATTATAAAAACCAACTCAATAACAAAAAACAAAGTATAATCCTATTAAGAATATCAATCAGCAGTTCAAGGTGAAACCTATAACACATTCAGAATGGCATTCAGCTTTTCTTGGGGAGTAAAGCCAGTTAGTTACTTTTAGATTTTATTCAGTAAATCAAGGGTAGTAGACCCTATGGGCTATAACATACATTCCTATTCAATTTCAGAGTCACTTAGTTATAACAAACTCTGGTTACAAGTATCTCTTGCAACCCATGTAACATTTCTTCTACCACGAATGGATACAGTTACTAGACCAATGTCACTTTTAAGAACACAGTTCATAGGGAGTTACGTAACCTTTATACTACCTAGAGCCCTAAAGCTACTCAAGAATAGGTATGACTACAGTAAACTATTTTAGAAGTGCCCAGGATCAGTTCAGGGAAAGCACAACCCAGTTATACACTTTTAGAAAGACACAATGGGCCTCATTAAAAGTACACTGGTCCGGAGTTAACGCCGGCGGTAAAACCATACCGGCAACGTTTCCACGTCTGCCCAATCATGACCCGCGGCCCCGGAATTACACCTCCTCAAACTGCCACCACAGAGTTAAGGGTCCCGTAAAGTCCACCTGCACGGAAACCCCTCCGTTACCGGCAACACGAAACACCGCGAGCATCACAACTATCGCGGACATGGAAACACTGCCAGAAAAATGCCCTTAAAACCGTGATCACAGTGGCAGTACCGCCGCCACCGCGAACATGACGTTAAACAGTGCCTGCTGAACAGAATCAGGGCACAGGTGCACCAAATCAGCCCAGCTGGACCCAGCAGCAAACTGAGACCCACAAAAGGGCCACACCCAGCCCAATACAACACAGAACCATGCAGGCAGCAGCTCTAGTAGCACTTGCACTGGGCCTACTCAACCAACAGGCAGCACTGCACATGATGGCAGTAATGGTGCAGAGGAGGAGGCGGAGGAGGCGCAGGCGCCAACCAGCCAACCCTGCACCTATGGCAAACCCCATTGTGCAGCCACCACTACCCCGCAGGCAGCCTGCAATACCACGCATCAGGGCCTCACCCTGGAACCTTACCGCAGGACAGATCCACACACTATACCGGCTGGACCGCCCAACAATCCTGTACATCACTGCCATGATTGAGGACGACATCAGCAGCCACATAGACACTCCCACTGCCACCCTCCCCCCCTCCTGAAGGTTGTGTCTGTGCTGCATTTCCTTGGCACTGGCACCTATCAACACACGGTCGGTGAGCTGCACGGCATATCACAACCCTGTTTCTCAAAAATCCTGGTACAGGTACTGGATGCCCTTTTGCGCCATGTGTCGGAACACATAGCCCTACCCCGTACCCTCCCCGAGGTCATTGCCACAAAGTTGGCCTTCCATGCCATAGCAGGCATGCCAAATTGCATAGGTGCACTTGACTGCACCCACATTGAGCTGACAGTACCACGTGCAATTGAGATGGTGTTCCGCAATAGGAAACAGTATCACTCAATGAATGTACAGATGGTATGTGATGCCACGCTACTGATTACACACTGCTGCGCACGTTTCCCAGGCTCAACCCATGACTCAATGGTACTGCAGAATTCCACGTTGCCACGGTACATGGAACGCTATGCCGGACAAAGTACATGGCTATTGGGTGAGTACAGCTGACAATGCTCTGACCCTGTTGAAGCGTTATGTATGTGTCCAGGCCAATGAGCAATGTGAGTGTGCCGCTGGACCGCACATGCATCACCCCCCCTCCCATCTACCAAATAGACAGCGGATACCAAACATCACAAAGGAAGGCATGACAGGTCACCACAGTGTGCCTGTACACACCCTGCCACAGCCCATCCTGTCACTGTCCCATACACCTTGTGCCACTGCAGACACCCACCCACAAATGGAACACTGCCCTCCCAATCCACGAGATGCCTGTAAATGAGACATCGTACATTGACTACTTCAGTACAGTGGAGTCACTCTGCCATGTGTGCACATCACTGCACTATGACATACTCACAATCCAATGTCACCTGCAGGGCACAGTACACATGCACATAAATGTGTAGGCCAATATCCAGTTGGGGACATCCACTGTGATGCCCAATGAACACTTCAAACCACTGCATGGCACATATGCATGAATGAACAATGATACAAGTTAGCACAGCATCAGATTAAGACATGATACCACAAACACTGACATGTCCCCCCATCTTCATCCCATGTAGGTGATGCTGGATATGCACTCACGCCATGGCTGATGGCACCTGTACGGAGACCAAGGAACAGGCATGAAGAGGCATACAATAGGGCACATGTCCGCACACGTGGAATGATTGAGAGGACATTCGGACTGCTGAAGGCCCGTTTCCGCTGTCTGAGCTGATCTGGGGGATCACTGCTGTACAGCCCAGTGAAGACGGGTAAAATCACGCTCGTATGTGCCATGCTGCACAATCTACGCCTGCGCAGGAACATCCCAATGCCCCCAGACGCAGATGAAGAAGATGGGGATGGAGAAGGGGATGGGGATGGGATGGCACCACCTCCCCCTGGGGGTGCACTTGATGGCCAAAAAGCACGGGATGAGCTGATTCGCATTTACTTTTGAGACACAGCACATTCACAGCAATGCATAGAGTGATGACAATAAATGATTAGTTGTACTGCAAATGAAATGATAGATGTCCACACATGTATGTTTTGCTTTCAAATGATGATATATTGATGAATTCACAACAGGGAAGGAGGTGAAATGGTTAGGGAAGCTGTACACCCGAGCCCACCCACCACCCAAACGTACCCACCCCCACCCAGGCCCCAATATTCAAACACCCAAAACAACCTCCCCCACCACCCAAACGTACCCACCCCCACCCAGGCCCCAATGTTCAAACACCCAAAACAACCTCCCCCACCACCCAAACGTACCCACCCCTCACACCCTTCAAGTCCACGTGTGTCCTGCAGTGCCCCACACACATATCATCACTTCCGTGTGCGCTTCTGTGCCTATGCATCCTTGCCCGAGAGCCCCGTTAGCCGACTTGAGCGCCTCCTTGGACTGGCAGTAGTGGAGCTTGATGGGGTGGTGGTATTTGATGGCACAGAATCCGGTATGGATGGCATCCGTGCAAGATTTGCCTGTTGCCCAATCAACATGGCCTCAATGAGCCTGGAGGTGTTGTCGTTACCCTCACGCACATGGCGTGCCAGAGTGACTATTGTGCTTACAAAGTGTCCAATAGACCTTGAGAGGCGACGCACTGACGTGCTATAGCACTCCCTCTGCAGCCTAGATTCTTCAAGCTGCCTCTCCACCAGCTATGTGAGGGTTGCCTGCTGCTCCTCCATCCGCTGCATGCGGGAATTCAGCTCTGCCATGGATGGGGTGGGTGACCTCATGGGACATCTGAGTGAAGTGGGGCTAAACTCCAGCTGATGGAAGGAACCCAGGTCATCAAATGTGGGCGTTGCCCCCTGTGGCCCAGTATCAGAGTGCTCTACCGGGGCACTGTTGTCACTACAGGCCGCCTCCTCTGCAGTGCAGCTGCCTTTTGTGTTGGTTTGGGTGGGCATGGGGGGTCCCGTGGCACCTGTCTTGCCTCAGGCAGCGTGGAGACGGTGGGGATGTCGGTGGTGGTGGCCGGCACATCTGTTGCAGTTGGTAGTGGGGGCTGAGATGCCAACCTGCTGGCAGCATCCTCTTGTGTGGGGGCGGTGCTGATTGCCTGGCCTGTTGTGCAGTGTCACTGTCACTGGATACGGCTGTGGGGACACAGAGGACATGCAATTAGTGTTGTGGTGGTGGCTGATGGGTGCATCACATGCATCATACAGGTTGGTTATTGTGTTATTGTATGGTGTTCGTTACATGCATCTGATTGCTTGGGGTATGCATTGTTGTGATATTGGGTGCCATACGGATCTTGATGGGTCCTTTGGGCCAATCATGCACTGCCTGGGGGTGGGGGAGGTTTATTAATGGGTCCTTTGGGCCAGTCATGCACTGCCTGGGGGGGGGGGGTTATTAATGGGTCCTTTGGGCCAGTCATGCACTGCCTTGGGGGGACGGGGGGTTATTAATGGGTCCTTTGGCACTGTAATGCCATCAGCATATTCTTTTATGGCATTCATGTTTGACCACTTACCAGCATCTGCAGGTGGGCTCACTCCTGCCTCAGCCTCCCCGATCCCATGAATGCCCTCAAGGTGGAGGACACTGCTGCAACGCTCCTCCCATGCTTGCAGCCTCAGTGGGGAAGGGGGTCCTCCACCTGTCCCACTGCTGCGTTGGCGGTGTGTGGAGATGAGGTTACGAACCCTCAGCCTGAGGTCGTCCCACCGCTTGTGGCAGTCCTTGACGCTTCTCACTGTCACGCCCACAGCGGTGCACTTGCGTGCTGCTTCTGCCCACACTTCCTTCCTCTGCTGCTGTGTGGCACGCCATTGATCAGCACTGAACAGCATCTCTGCATGCTCCACTATGTGCTCCACGAGCACAGTTAGCTCCGCCTCACTGAAGCGCCGTTTGCGCTGCCTCTGCGCTGGAATCCTGGCAGACATGCTGGTGGTCCCTTTTGCCTTCTCACAGTATGGATTGTGCTTGTGCTGACTCTGGATGGCAATGGATTGTGCTTTATATGATGGCCGCCTCTCTGTTTCCGGTTTTTGGCGATCATGGTATTTCTGGTTCCGTTTCCGTGGCGACGGAGGCGGACACGGGTTTTGCGCTACTTGTGGCAGTGCTATGTCCATTTCCATGGCTTTTTCCGTGACAGCGGTAACAACGTTTCCGCGTCCGTGTGATGCGTGCGACCGACAGCACGTAATCGGACAGTCTTTCCGCAACCTTGCGGACACAGAAACTTTATTACCGCCGTCACGGAATCACCGCGATCCGAAGCTGCAAGGTTGTAATGAGGCCCAATGTATTTCAATGTAAGTAAGTAACCTAGTATACTTTTAAGAAGGGCCTTCAGCAATGTATAGGTACGTATTAACTACAAGACTGTTTTAGAAATGCAATAGGCAGATCAGGGAAAGCAAAATCCAATCATACACTCTAAGAATGACCATAAGTTATTCAAGGTAGGTAACCCTATTGGTAAGCTTTTACACTCATTCAGTTAAGAATAATAAAACAGTACCAACAAAATTACTATTAAGAAAAGTGCAACACTATTCAAAGTAAGTAAAGCAATGTATATACGGTCTAAAGAAGCAACCAGCAACTTAACGGTAAGTAATAACTTGTATCACTTTGTAACTTATTCTATTTCAGAGATACAGTTACAACACTAACTTATTCACAAGTAAGTACTTTTACACTTGTTATGGTTTTCAGGACAGAAGCCTTATCTTCTGTAGTCCTTCCTTTGTCTATAGCATGTGTTTTCTCAGGGGCAGAAGAGGGACCCTACTGGTCTAGGAGCCAGCTGTAGGCAGGTCAGGATAGGGTTCAGATGGAGGAAAGTCAGAGTTCTAGTGGATATCATCTTCACCAAGTAAGTATTAGCTTTAGAGTTAGTTAAAAGTGTTCAGGGAATTCACAGAAGGCTCCCTATATGCATTCCAGCATTAGGCCTGGGCGAGTGATATGGGCAAACTCCCAACCACATGAATCACCCACTCAACCTCACAGGATTCACACAAGGCTTAAGGTGAGTATTACCCAAGCCAGCACAGTACCTTTGAGAAAAGAAAAGCTTCTGGGTGGATGCCTCCAGGATGCAACAGCACAGCGCCCGGTCACTGGATTCTTGGTCTGGAGACTGAAGAAATTGATACTGGTTGGGAACTTACAGCAGCAGTCACCAGACAAGGTTTCCAGCGAATGATTCTTCCTGGTTTCTCACGGTTCTGTGGATTTGGCACCTTTTTACAGGAGCCAGATGAAGAACGAATATCGCTGGCCCGATTCTCTTCACTCTTTCGTTTCTGCACTCTGGTGAGGGGGCTGCAGGGATTCGGATCTTGTCTCTGGAGGTCCAGCAGGAGTCTACCAAAGTTTCAGCAGGTTTCTGACTTCAGAAGACCATGCATTGCACTCAGGCTTGAGGTCCCCTGGTATTGCCGTTTTGCAGCCCAGGAAGGTCACAGCACTTTGAAGGATGGCTCGTTTTACAGGTCTTCATGAGACTAGTGGATGTCAACAGCCTCTCTCAACAGTCTCTGGGTAGGAGTCATCACATTCGGGGACGCCCAGGTTGATTGGAAGGAAGGGTTGCATCAGGCTCCATTTACACAGCAAGCTCTTTGGTGGCTGGAAATCACTACAGATGTCTTTTCTTCATCTTCCTCTTCGGATTCATCTCCAGTGGTCAACTTGTCAGCAAGATTTCAGGCCCAGAGTATTTACCAAGAACTACAGCACACCTTCAGAAAACTTTCACTGCGATTTACAGAAAGGGGCAGGTCTGGCTGTACAATTAGGACAGCCAACCCCCAGTGGGAACTGGTTCCTTTCAGGCAAGGTGAAAAACAAAGGGCTGCAGAGTGTTGGACTCCTCCCTCACTTCCTGCTTTCTCAGACACTCTGGAGCCTCGGCTGGGAATACAAAGGATTCCCGCCAAAGACAAAACTTCAACCAAGGTTTTTGAATGGTGGTCCTCCTGTGCATTAACAAGACTGATTTGACAGCCTGCGAGTAATAATGACTAAAAGTCATACAAGTAGTTAAACTGCCACTAGCCATTCAAGTAAACTTGCAACTTTAACAAACATGTTACCAGCTAAGTAAGAAAGGGGATGCATTGTATCCCAGCAGTCCACATAAGGCAGGGTGTGCTGGCTCACTAAAATAAATGTAAGGGGGATGGGAATCCCACTTCACTTATTGGGAACAGTAGTTCACCAAAGAACTAATAATAGAAATTACAAAGGAATGCCCAAAGGGACAACCCAGCCTAAGCCCAAACGTCATAGGAAACTATAATTCCAATCACACACTATGGAGAGACATAAGAAGGTCACCCATAAAAAGAGTAAACGACTAGGTGAGAGGGGAAACGATTCACACTCACCTAGGAATAAGGGATACATAATCACAAAGTCCATCAAAAAGTCCTGGGGTTGACTCAAGTCAGGAAGATTCATCACTGAAATGAAAAATCTTGCCTAACTCTTGCCAGGAAGCATGAAAATAAATGGCATCATTGAAGCCCTACCTCCCGTTCTCCTTGCCCTGTCGGCTTCACCATTGCTCACAACATTATGTTCCAGGATAGAGCAAACAAACAGTACAGCTTTTGTAAATGGTGATGGAACTTACCTGCTTCAACAGTTCTGAAGCAGACGCCTTCACAGCATCAAGGTTGTAGTCACAGCAGAAAGATGTCTTTTAATTTTCTTCTCATGTAAGCCCATTTTTCTTTCAGAAGTACAAATTCTTCCAATATGCGATACCTTGTGAGAACTGCAAAGGCATATTTGAAATCAGGAAAGAGTGAAATGTTTAAGTGATTTTATAACGTGCAACACTAGTAGAGTTTGACTGTAAAAAACGCACACAAACCCTCAGTAAAGTTTTAAATAATGAAAATGGTATAACAGTGTGAATATTTTACGAAGATTTTGCGCTATCTATATGGTGTAATATGCACTCATAACGCAAAACAGCATATTCTCAAATGATATTTTTAATATGATACACATCAAGTATGTAAAGTGTCAGTATTCCAACGTTTAAAACACGTTTGCGTTTAGGAGATATTGAATATACAGTGCAACAGCTGCGCATAATAACCTACCACCATAAAATGCAGATTGATGCAAAATGTCTATGCAGAAGTTCATTTAAAGAGTTAAGGCCTGAACAAACAGTATTTTAAGTGAGAATGCGTTTAAAACTTTGAATACCCATGACCCTCTCAAAAATCCCTCGAGTGTTTTATTTCTATACGGTTACTCATTTTGCAGCCCTGCACATGTTTTAGACTACAACCCCTTGATTCCTCACCAGTGGCCATGCTAGCTATGGGGTTGAAGTACATAACATCTTGACGGCCACAACATAAGTACCTATTCATGGCCAGACCGCACACAGCAAAAGAAGGGCAATACCATCCACAGCATTCACTTTAAACACATATCAAATAATGTTTTAGATCAACAATCATATATGAGCTGAGAGTGTTCTGTCATTGATGAAGGTTTGCAAAGAGAATGTATCTAGAATTTTGCCTCAACGTAAAACGTGTTATTAAGTCCATGGTCTGGGTTTTTGATACCAGATTGTAAATTGTCTAATTATAAAATTGTGGTTCCCTACTGTTTTCCTTATTGCTTGTCAGAACCGGGCCCGCATCCATCCTCTTAGCTTTCTTGCTACAAAGGTATGCAATCTCTTTCCTGGGGCCCCACTGCCACCCTTTTAGATGCACCAGAGAAGAGGACTCAAGGAGGTTGGACCCCAATGGGATAACACACTAGTCTTTTGAACCTCCAGTGACCAGAGATGGGTCAAAGCCAAGGTGCAGAGACCAAAAACCAAGAAAACCAAGAAGGGAAGAAACCCAGCATCCATGGTGGTGAAGAGTGCTGTGAAGCCCTTGCATCCTCTCATCGTCTCATTTCTTACTCTACCAAGCCATACTGCAGTGTCACATAACAGCAATCGTGGATCAGAAAAATGCATCATATTGGTACCTAAAAAAAGGGAAAATAGATCAGCATGGTGGACATCCTAGAATGGGCTATTTCTGAATCACCTTTCATAGCTCTGCCCACTGTGACTCCCCAGTTTCCCGTCAGTAACCATGGAGGAACAACACCATAGCCTCACAGCAAGAGGAGGCACATGCCCCCTCCGAAGGTCTTGGCCAATATTGTGAATATAGCCACCAGGATGTCCCTCATGCCCTGGACAGCCAAGCTGGTCACAACGCCGAAGACCAATGTGATAATTACGGTGCACTACATCACCCTAAAGCCCCCAGAGCTCTGCACAAGCTTTTAAATCAGTTGTGTTCAAGTTCGGTAGTCGCTCCATTACGATAGTGCCAACAATACAGGGAATGTATGCAAATAGAAGGAACACCATTGTATATCCAATAAAATGTATTTCCAAAGTGTATTATGCACTAAACCGGCTGAGGTGTCTGGGTAAAAATGATCTTCTGTCATTGATGGGTTGTGTCTAAAGATCAAAGTGAATTTCGGGATGGCGAAATGTTGTTTCATCCCTTTTACATCGACAAATTGTTGGCTTTGGTAATGTTTGTTTATATCTATATTGTGGTATTGATGTTTATATAGACAAGCAGAGCGCCTAAATACCCAAGGTTTGGAACCTCTTACTGATAGCAAAATACTTTCCTGGGTGGCAGACTCAAAAACTGCTAACACTTTTCTGCCCAAAGACTTTTGGGAGCACTCGACCCACAGAACTAGTACAAACCGTAATGTAACAGAATGCAAGGATATGTCATTAGAGACGGTTGGTAAGCCCCTATCATGGGAGAGTGCAAAGAGACACAAATTGTCATCTGTTTAGTGATCCGATGCACAGACTACAAACTATGTTGTGGTGGGGAAGGCTTTCTTCCTATCATGTACGCCTAAGACTGCGCATTCTAGAAGGTTTGTGGTAGTTTTCACATTTGTTACCCTATGATGATACATGAACACGGAGGTCTGGCTGGTGGGTCTGGTTGTTGCAGTCAGTTCCAGTGCTGTGAATATGTCTGCCAGTCCTTTGTCTAAATAAAGCCTTCTCTGTCTTTGTTCTAAACCCAAACTGAAGTGTGTGTCTGGTTTCTCCAATAATTCTGGCGCTGCAACTTGGACTTGCCGCGCTCTGTTGGAGCACCACTAGCTTACAGAGCATTCTCTCCTGAACAACTCCAGCACGCCTGAGAGGTCACAAGTCCAACTTCAAAACACTAGAAGCGTGGCTGGGTAGGAAGCTGATCGTAAGTGGTTCTTGTTCGTAGCCACTTTAGGGGGTGAGGGTTTTTGCTCAGTAGCAAGGCATGACGCAGGCTTACCGGTCTTCTCTGATAATGTATAGTAAATAGCTGGTGGAACAAAGTAGCGGTATAGCGCAGCACCTGGTTAGTTGGAGAAAAAGAAAAAGAAATAATGTATCCTGGAATATGAGCTCTCTGTCAGATGTCAGTATGGTAAAGAACAACTATAAAACCAATGAGGAATCAGGTTACAATCAAATAGGAATAGGTGGTGCACATTGATGATGAATGATTATCCCTGTCAGGACAACTTAGCTGATTCTCAGGCACCTGAATTCCCTCCTTTTCAGGGCTGTGCATATAGTGGACTCACTGTGTACTTGCTCGATGAGCGATTGAGGACTGAGTGGAAGGAACTAAAATCTGGGACAGAGATGGGGGTGGAACAGTCTAATCAAGTCCCCAGACCACCTCAGTGTTCACCAGCTCATTTCATGTTTACCAAGTATAATAGTGCCATCGACAAATACACTGAGGAATGGCACGCTATGACACGGAAGGATCTGCATAACTAGCTTCGGCTCAAAGGTACTTTCCATCTCTACCAGATAACCAATTTGAAGCCACACATTAGAATTGAGAAAGGGAAAGGTTGGCTGAAGCAGTGGAGGTCTGGGGGAGCTTATGTCACCTGGTATGAGGAGGCAGCCGAAAGACAGAAGAGCAACAATTAGGGGTTGAAAGATTCAAACAAACGTCTAAAAGATCAAATTTAAGAGTTTGGGAATAAAGTGCAGAGGGAAGAGGAAATGGGGCCACCACCCACTCTGCTACATCCTCAGCTGATAAAGCAGGATGAGGAAACTGCATAGGATTAATAGATTTTGTCACAAGTGTACGAATGCCTGTTTGTACACCAGGGTAGGTATACAAAAGATGAAGACAGAAGATGAAGATGCTACCGCAGCACCCCAACTGTTACAATGACTTCCCCACCCTCACAGCCAGGGGGGTATCAGCAACCTCGGGGACCAATTGTTTGACAGCCCATGTCCGATCAGCGACTGACTGCCCATCAACAGCTGCCTGCAGGCTCCAATGGCTTTTAAACACCCAAAACAGGGCATTGCCAGTTTATGCCCCACACTGATCTCTTGGGATGTTTTTATCTAAAATCTAGAGAAGACTAAAACGGACCTCCTGTGCTGGGCACAATATGTGTTTGAGATGTCACTAACCACCCTAAATTGAGACACTTGAAATTTAATGTTTTTGACTGTTCGTGTCTTTAGAGCCACCACTATGGGCATAAGTCATGGGCAATTGCATGCAATCAATGAGACAGGTATTATCTCATACTGCATGCTAATTTTTGATCTGTCTTGTTCTCTCCTTTCCTTTGGTTTTCCCTCCATCATGATCTGTTCTTTCCATTTGATTTATGATTTTAACGTACATATTCCTTCAATTTATGATTTGGTATATTTACTTCTCAACCATTTTTTAATCACTTGCTAACATGAATAATCCAACTCAATGATCCTATAAGCACTGATGGGGAGCACTGTGCTTGAGAAACGTGGCGGCATGATTTTCTTACATTTTCTTACATTTGATATTTAATAAACTGATGAAGGATTATCAAAGTGATTAGACAGTATTCATTTCACAACTAAACAGGCTGGTGAAACCAATACCCTAGATGTTCCAACAATGCTTCATGGTACCTTGGGAGTTAGCCACGCCCAGGTTCTCACAGATACCCATTTTCATTCATATCCCGGCCTCTCTGACAAAGAGTTACGAATTATGGATGGGATCCTCCGATATTGCAAAAACCTTGAAGACAGGCACCTGGCACTGGAATGACATGCACAGTTGGGGAAGGCAGAAGGAACTTGGTTAAAGAATTCCCAAACATCAGATAGGAACCTTCGAGATTTGCCATGGAGCTCCAGACAGTCATCCAATATTACAACCCGACCTGGGCTGGTATGAATCAGTTCATGAGAATCATTATGCTGATGGAGATCAGGCAATGGCTTATACTACAGATCCAGTGCTCAACGGAAGAGGCTGGAATGGCAAACAAACCAGAACATGCGTGAAACAGACAGTTAACCACCATCTCAAAGGTGTGCCTCCAAAAGACTGTTTGGGGCAAAATCAATAACGGCAGACAGAAAAAAGGGGAATCACCTGTAGATTATTTGGACTGTCTGAAGATCATGTTTACCCAGCATTCTGGCATAGTCAACCACAAAGACACGTAGAGGGAGTACTAGCCAATGCATTTGTTACAGAATTGCAGCCCAAACTCCAATCCCAGTTGAAAATGATATGCATCGGACGGCAGAAAAAACCTTTTTCTGAACTTCTGACAGTGGCAAACCACTGTGTCGCATGCCAAGAAAAAAAGAAAGAACATAAAACACAAGCTTATGACTTAAGAGTTATAGACTCTCCAGGAGGAGGCCCCTCCAGCAGGGAGGGTCTCCTCCAAGGGGTCTTCAAGAAGAGGGGGAAAGGGATCGGACCCGGGAGCCCCACAGAAAGGAAAAGTCACTCGCCCTCATTTGCGAAAGAAGGGTGGAGGATGACGTGTGTACACACACACACACACATTTCAACAGAAGTGTACTCCTAGCACTAACCATGACAAGTACATATCACAATCCAATTTTAAAACGAGAACTGTGTATATCTTTAAATCACCAATTTTGCTTACATTAAGAGTTCCCTAAGCCACACTTGAGCATCATATTTCTACTTCTTATTCATACAGAGGAATAAAGTACTATGATGAATCAGAAGAAGGACTCGGACTACCATGCGTCATGTTTTAGTGTGGTTTATTTAAATAAAAAGAAAAATGCCCATCTGACCCTATTGCTATGAGGGAAGTTGCCTACCTCCTCATCGAAGTCCAAAAATAAAGAGTCCTGAGTCCAAATCCTAGTTAACTAACCTTAGAAAATCTACCTAAAATGAAAAAGGGAGGCTCGCACAACAGCCTCGGGATGGTCTTCTACCTGGTCCAACTAGTAGATGACTTGTTCTTATTCTAACAGTTCACTTCGAATATTAACACAGTTCGCAGACTTCTTTTTTTTTTCTTTCTTACAGAGTTAGAAAATACAAATATCTTCAGTATGGCTTTCTCATCCCACTTCTTATGGTACTTTTCTCAGATTTGTGTCAGTTGTCAAATCCTTTCCAGGAACACTTTAAATACACTTCTGGTATCCCACCTTCTTGACACTAGGACTCCCCAAAGACTTGTGGTTTTTTGGCAGGGTTATTGGTTCTCAGTCCAATCAATAAACATAGGGCTTTTACCCGGTCGGTTGTTACAGGCTCCCGTTACATAGTTGGCTTGGCTAGCCTTGTTACTGAGTGTACATACTCCTTTGCCTCTGCTCCACGTGGGACGCATCGCTGTCCGTTTTCATGTTTACCCATTCGATTCTTTCAGGCTCGCATTCTGTTGGTGGTGTTGGGATGGAAATAAGCCTACCCCACCCACATAGGTGCTTCCAAGTTAGGCAGACCCTACACAAGGTGATATAACCTACAAGAGGGGAATAGCCCCCACCCGCAGGGCACATAAACAAGCACTGTAGCGCATAGAAGTAGGCAAATATCGCAAGCCATGCTCCTGCTCCACGACTCCATTTTGTATTAGGCCGAGACCAGACTTGTTGAGAGCCTGCGATGCGCGTGTCCCCGGTTCACTCCCAGGTCAACATCGACACACCAAGCCCGCTCCTCCTGAGCCCTGTTCCCACAGAAGTCCATTTTCCTCCTGTCCCTTCAATGTTGCAAATATCTAGTATCACTTCCAAGAATGGGCCCTGTGAAGAGCGTTGAGACAGTACCAGGGCCCAGCCCCGTGTCCATCCATCTCCACTAAACTACCATTAAGACCCTGACCCTCACCCAACCCGGAGCTGCCACACTTCATAAACCCGACCCCCTACCTTTTCACATACCAATAAGTATCCGACCCCCAAATCCTGACCTTCCTAAGGTGCCCATCACAGATCTAAAGCTTGCACAACCATATATCTGTACAATGGCAACACATGTCTTTTCGTATCATGAGGCACCGGGGAAGGTAAATCATAGATCAAACCCCATGGGGAGACCTTGGATGCGGGAACTGCAGTATTAACGAATTCCTGAATGTGGGGGTCAGCACAACTGTATTTTATACTCTCCTCGTCATGGCACCCCTTTCCTGTGTTGTCCAGGTGCCTGCCATAATAAATGAATAGCTGGTTTCAGTTGTTTAGTTTAGACTAGATATATTGTATCTCACAAATGCCCTGACCTTCACCACGGAGATGAGCCCAGCTGACCCACGTGGAGCCAGATCAACGAGGATGCACCAGCCAATTAGCGCCTGGCATCCCCTATGGAGCAGGCACATGCATATGTTCATCCCAACCAGCAATGTGGATTTCTACTATATATGATGATGTCACTAATGACGCCTTAGGCCTTCTTAATGTGCTGCCCGTATAATTTTTGGCAGATCGCTCTCGGACAGCAGAGTTTTTTGCTGGCATTCTATTTTGTACAAGTAAAACATTCTTATCCTTGCAACCTATCTCTTGGCTTTATTCCCTATTGGGTTGTATTTACTCTGGAGTGTGCGTTCAGAGGTCTATGCCTTCATTTGGTGACCCCTGTGATGTGATTCCTTAATCCCCATACTTGCGGCGATATCCAGCAGACCAGTCCCTCGAAACGCGTATGCAGTAGAAGTGGTTGTTGTGGGTTCCGGCTTTGCCAAAACCCCACCTGCTCATTGGAGCCGGGTGTAGCCCAAGGGAGAAGCCCAGACGTGTTGTGGATTAACTGAGGCTGAGGGACAACAACGTCTGGGGTTTGGGTTACGGCGCAGTGTGATTGAAGGGAACATGCAGTGACTGAAAGTGAATGAACGGTTTGATTATGTGAAGGTGGGGAATTTTCATGGCAATTTTTTCTTCTTTTTTCTTTAAATTTTAACGATATAGAGAGACTATAAAAGATGAAGGAAAGGGAGCCTATCCCCGAAAGGGGGTAAAAGGTGGCAGCCACAGTGCACTGTCCCGACCAGTGCAGGAATATATAAATACAGAGACAAAGTAGGAGCCCCATATAACTAGAGGGCTCGGGAACAAGTAGTGGTTGTTGTTTTAACGTGTTATTTTAGCTTATTTTCAGTGTCCTTTTTATATGCAGGAAGGAGGCCCAGGAGGGGCAGGTATGGTGTGAACGAGAAGTGACTAAGTGAGGAACGAGGATGCTCTAAGGGGAAGAAACACACTCATTAAGTATATATATTTTGTTTTTTATATGTTTTGTTTTTGTGGTCCAAAAAAATGATTGTGCCCACCTTGTTTGACTGTGGAAAGACAGTTTTAACATGTATTTGACGTTTTATTAATTGACTGGCACAGTGGGCCCTAATGGTATAGAGAGGTGGGAGGAACTTTGCACAAACATTTTTGAGTGACACACACACACACTTTAGGTAAGCGACAAACCATGGGGAAAGTCACCCCACTATCCCATATTTATAAAAGTCTACCCCTGTACAGTGATAAGATCAAAAAATACCACAGACAATGGCTGATGGAAAAAAAGGGGAAGGAATGTCCTACACCTGGCCAGAGGAAGGGTCTTTCGATAAGGGTGCTTTAGACCACATGTCCACATATTTGACTGCTAAATACAAGGGGAAGGCACTACAAAATAGAATAGAAATATTAGATCTGTGGCGGATGTTTGAAGAAACACCCGTCCCAGAAAAAAGAGAAATATCATTGGAAAACTTGATCATGGGTGACGGTAACATGGGAGACAGTGAGGAGGGAGAAGGCGAGCCAAAGAAAATCTACCCACTGCAAATGCGACCAGCGGAGGGGTACTCTAATCCGACCTATGTGTCAGGGGGAAATACTTTAGCACATACGGGTACTGCACCGCCCCCACCCTATGATCCATCAACAACAACTCCTACCCACACAGGAGTAACCGCCAGGGACATTGAAGTGGCACTGACTTCCACCCGTATAGAGTTGGCTAGATTACGAGCTGCATGTGAGGCAGCGAGAGGACCAGAGAGTGGAGCACCACACCCGAGTACCCCTCTTCCCCCACGGAAGAAAAATGGGTGTCGGGAGACTTCTGTTTAAGATTGATAGCGCCCCTATACGGGCTGTGCGCATAGAAAGGGAAGGAGAAACAGACAGTTTGGGATATGAGAATGTGGGGTCAGTAAGGGATGAGGAGTATTGGAGTGACTTTGATGATGTGGAAGAAGGAGCAGTTGGAGGGGTTCAGCAAGTACATTTGACAACACCAAGGGTGGAAGGGACATGTGTAGAGAGGTTGAGAGAGAGGTTTGGGAGAATGGCCTTAGCAAAAAAGAAAAGGAGTGGAGCAAAGGGTGGGAAAGTAAAATCTAAATTACAAATGCCCTTGATTCACAAAGGAGCAGGTCAGCCTCATTAAGTTCCATGGCCCAAGATGGATGAAAACAACCTCCTTGAATGCCTCCCTCCACTCACTGCATGCGCAGGAAAATTGATTTACGCCTTTGAAAATCACACTACAGGGGTGCCCTTAGCTATAGGAGATATTAAGAGCGTGTTAGTGTCTGCAGTAGGAGACCAGGCAGAATCAGTATGGATGAAAGCAGGGTATCCAGGAGTAACCATAAGTAATGACTTCCATGACGGGGCTTCATTTAACAATATCAGATCCCGTGTGTGGTATGCACTGCGGAGAGCCTTCCCAGATACTCCCGATTTACACTCCATAATGCAATGCACCATGGGAGATGAGGAAGATGCTGCGCAGTTCATTCTTCGGGTCCAAGAGATGTGGAGAGCAGAGACGGGCACCGCGTGGGACCAATCAACATCTTTGTTTTATTTTATTATAAAGCGGGGACTCACGAAAGAAGTACAGATGGCTCTGGATAAGATAGCGGGGATAGAAGCTAAAGGTTGGCCTGAAATTCAAAGCATCATAGTACATCATTGTAGGAGTATCAAAGAGAAGGAAAAGGAAACTATTCAGAGAAGGCAGGCTGAGGAAACGAAACTAGTACAAACAAAAGTAGTGAAAGTAGCTGCAGTAGCAGCAGTGCCGCCCACAGAACATATGGGGGAAGGGGGAGGTGCCTCCATCGCCACACAGGTGAGGATGGCACTAGTGTGGGCAGACAACGGGCAAGAACAGTGGGAAGAAAATCCGCAATACACGGGACCCCAGTGGCAAGGAAGAACACCAAGAGGACGAGGTGGTTCCCGAGGGCAAAGGGGAGGGGGATTCGGAGGACAGGGGCCCATTAGAGGAAGCCAAGGGCAGTGTTGGTCATGCAGGAGATGGGGGCACTTTGTCAGGGAATGCCGCAGGAGGCCAGGAGGTAACTACACATATAATCAATCCTACTACAATCAACAACAGTACAGGAACCCCCACCCCGGTAGCACAGGGGCCAGCGCAAGGATCATATGAAATACCCCTACCCTACCCCCAGTTACCCACCCAGATGCCTAGCCCAGTACCTATTGTCACCCCGCTCACGCAATGCAGATACTCCAAAACCAGCACAACCAACAGGTAGGTGGCAACAGACACCCTTTTGCCACTCCCCCGAACGGCGCAGTAGCACCTTACCAAGGTGCCTGTGTGCTGGGAGGGGACCCCTTCGCTTGCCCAGGGACAGATACCTATCCCGACTAGGACAGCCAACGACCTTGCATCCAGAAGAGGAACCACTGGTGGGGGCAGAGATTGGAAATAAACAGTTCATCTTCATGGTGGATTCAGGGGCAGAAAAGGCATGCATTTGCGCTGGTGACCTCCCGTTATCAGGACAAACTCTTGACATGCAGGGATTATCTGAGGCTGTGGTAATGGTTCCATAGACAGAAGGTTTAGATGTCAAGATAGTGGGGCAAGTAGTACGAGCACCCCTCCTTTACTACAAAAGTTCACCTGTCAACTTACTGGGGAGAGACCTGCTCAGTAAATGAAATATGACCATATCCTTCACTGAGAGAGGGCTTGTTTGTTCCACCCCCGGCATGTGCTCCCTCAGAGCAATTTTGGTGATTCATGCAGTAGCGAATCATGGTGAGGGGGATACCTGTGAACACCAATATGTTCATATATATGGATTTTGAGTGTTAGCAAGAACAGTACGTGAACTCACCAGGAAAGAATGGAGTATCCACAGATTTTGTCTTCCGCCCGTAGCAACACCTGAAGTGGTAGCTGACACCATTCTGTCTCTAGATCTAGAAGATGTGCCAGTGTCTGCAAAAATAATTGTTTTACTAGGTACTGACATCCACGGGTACGAGTGGCACACATTGCTATGCATTGACTCCAATATAACATTGCCAGAATAAACCGATGACGAGCTATTCGAGGATGAACAATAATGGGGAGATTGTGCTAGAGATCTGCATTCCCTGTGACATTATGGTACAATACAGGAAAGTGCCGAGCCCTCTCATGGTCATTGTCAGTGGGGGCCCATCCTTTAATGAAACAAATAGGCAACAGGTCCCGCCCCACCTATGGACCACAAACCCACATGATGTGGGGATGCTAAAGGAAGTGACCCCGTAAAAATAACACTCAAGCCAGGACCTATACTACCAAGAGTGAAACAATAGTACTGTGAAAGCCCCAATATCTTCAATAGGATATTGCACAAAGACCGTGGCAATATTCAGGTCCGCAGCACGATCATTCCGTACGTACAAAATCTATTGGTCTGCAGCGACAGTGAACAGAGCTGTCGAAGGGACTCCATTACTCTACTCCAACTGCTAGCCCAAAAGGGATACAAGGTAGACAAGAAAAAACTCAAATATCAAATACTGCCTGGCAGAGGTCCTGTACTTGGGCCAGCTCATTTCCAAAGATGGTAAGAGGATAATTCCAGACAGAGCAGCAACAGTACGTGCCACTGCCCAACCAAACATAATGAAAGAGATGCAGAAGTTCTTGGGGCTATGCAATTACTGCAGAGCCTGGATCTTAGGTTATGCAGCTTACACTAGGCCGCTCCTGCAAGGGCTTAAGGAAGCACAAAAAGAAAAAACGCTTATTAAATGGACACCAGAAATAGTAACAGGGTTTAATGACCTAAATAATCTGATCTCAACAGCTCCAGTACTAGTGACCCCTGATTATGATCAAGAGTTGTATTTATTCTCACATTCAAATGGTACCCTTACAACCGCAGTATTGAAACAGAAAAGCTTGATGGGACCCAAGCCACTAGCCTATTACAGTGGCACATTTGATTTGTTCATGCAGGGTTGGTTTGTTAGCGAACAAGCACTTGCGGCTGCCGCCTTTGCCATTGAAAAAAGCTCTACCATTGTCATGGGGTGCTGTGTCACTCTATATGTCAAGCATTAACTGTTTGCAATATTGGAACAATCTAAATTTACCCTGACAACACAGAGAGTGTCAGATTATGAAATAATTCTGTCCAGCCAAAATATCCATGTGGTAAGGTGTAAGACAGTTAATCCTGCCACATTCCTTACAGAGCCATGAACTGTCGAGGAAATGCAAGAGCATGACTGTGCAACATATGAGGGAGAAGGAGATGACATACCAAAGGCAAAAGAGTAGAGAAAGGGGAAGTGTTTTTCATTGATGGATCAGCCTCCATCGACCAGGAGACAGGTGAGAAACATGTAGGGGCTGCCGTAGTGAGGATGGAAGATGGGGGGTATGAAACACTGATCATGAAACGATTGCCAATGCATTATTCTGCGCAGGCAGCAGAACTTGTAGCGCTAATTGAAGCTCTTCACACATTAAAAGAATGCTGTGCGACTATTTATTCCGATTCTGCGTACATCATCCCGACGGTACACACTGGACTATCTAGATGGAGAAACAGAGGGTACAGGAGAGCAGATGGCTCCCCAGTGCAACATACAGAATTATTGAAAAAATTGATTTCGGCCCTTCCAGAACCTTCTGTGGTGGCTGTCATCAAATGCCTTGCACACACACAAAACACAAACAAAATGTCTTTGGGGAAAGCTGCTGCAGACGTGGCAGCCAAACAAGCAGCGTA
This sequence comes from Ambystoma mexicanum, assembly GCF_040938575.1. Classification (NCBI taxonomy): domain Eukaryota; kingdom Metazoa; phylum Chordata; class Amphibia; order Caudata; family Ambystomatidae; genus Ambystoma; species Ambystoma mexicanum. The sequence continues at coordinate 878,043,437 of NC_090936.1, forward strand.
TTTCCCGGTACATATGGGTGAAGAATGTATTCTGGCAAGCAAAGATGCAACACAAAAAGCAGACGCATACACAGCAGTCCCCGTAGCTCAGATAATAGAGCTGAAAAGCCGAGCACCGATTGCAGAACAAGAACTATGGCTTAAAATTGGCTATACCCAGTCACCAACTGATCTACTATGGAGACAACAAACAACAGGAAAGGTTGTCATGCCAGTTGAGCTACTATACACAGCATTTGAACAACTACATTTCCCAGCACACTGTTCGAAGCAACATATAGTTGCCGATCTCCAGGAAGATTGCTTCAATCCAAATTTACAGGAGTACCTGACCCAGATGGTGATCCAGTGTACCACCTGCCAAGTATTCAGCACAGGAATGACTCTGAGTACATTGCGGAGCACATTGCCCTCCCTGTGGGCCCCTTCCACGAGCTACACATTTGTTACGCGGACATGGGAGAAAGGTGCAATGGGGCCCGATACTTGATTGTGGTGGTGTGTCATTCTCTGGATGGGTGGAAGCAGGGCCCTGTGCCCACCCAGACGCGAAGTGTTAGGGAGAATTCTCAGAAATGTGCTAATTCCCACTACCATAGAGACCCCCAGCAACTTTGCTGGATTTTGAGGACTTGATTTTTTTAACCTGGAGAGAGTGAGAACCTTTTTACCACTCTCTCATGTATTTTACTGTGATTTTCTACACTGTGTTTCTTTTGGTTGTGGAGTCTGACAAACTCCATAGGCATCTCTTTTACATTGTGTCACACAGCACCTTCAGTGCAGTGACAAAGGGAAGACTTTCAGATTTCCCAAAGGTTTAAATACCTTCTCTGGGATAAACTGCTGTTTCCCAGAGCAGTAAAGTGAAATTGACTTTACATGTATATCTTTCAAGACCCAGCACACACTATCTTACAATAGGGTGTTGGAGGGGTTAGGTAGCAGCTCCTTTATCTAGACTCTCATGTAACACACTAAGAATGTGCTTTGCTTTTGTTCAACTAAAACCTTCACACGGCTCAGCTCCACTAGAATAGCAATTGTAACATACCAAATAAGGATAACCTCAGTCAGGAAGCCCAGGTCATTCTAACAGAAGAGCAACTGACAGAAATATGTAAGGCTAGGAATCTCCCTGTTAAAGGAAATATAAAATGAAGTAATTGCAAGATTGTTGAATCATCAAAGTCTGGATAGTAGGCCTGTCACACCTACTAACCCGGGAAATGTGGAAAATGATATTGGGGATGATAATTCAGAGTCTAACTCTAATGTCTTAGAGGAGTCAGAGGTGGAAGAGGAGTCTCAGGAAGAGAGACCCTCTTTGCCTCAACAGGCCCTTTTGCTTCAGCCTTTAGCCACAGGGACCCACAAGGTCCATCACGGAGTCCAGAATTTGTGTCTCTTGAGAAAATGAGAATTGAGTCAGAATTCACAAGATAACAAATCCAAGCTGAAACCAAACATCAGGATATCAAACTAAGGGAAATGCAAATGCAACATACTCTTGAAATGAAGAAATTGTCTCTTGAAAATGTTTCTATCCCAGAGTCTTCTAGGTCTTGCAGTCCAAAGAGACCTCACATGCTTAAAGAAGCAGTGAGTATGTATGATGTGAAACTTGATATTTTGGATTGGTTGGGTGCTTTTTAATATAACTATGAGATTCAGGGTTACACAGGGAATCAGTTGATTCCTTGGCTTTTGTCTAAGCTCCCACAGGTTGCAACTGATGCTGTAATGGAGGTGGGGAAACTTGAAATATTGGAGTATGAAAATGTGAAGCTAGATTTGATAGCTAGATTTGGGGACACTCCTTCCCAGTACCTTAAGAGGTTTAGGACCCTCAAAATGACTGATGGTACCCCTTGGGCTACCTGGGTGTGTGAATGTTTGAAAAACTTAGATGGTTGGGTTAAGGGTTACAGAGTGATTACTTTTGAAGGAATGAGACATCTGTTTTTGTTGGAATCTATTTTTGATGCCTGCTCTCCTGAGCTGAGACAGCACTTGGCTGACTCAAAAGAGATTGATCCCAAGAAGCTAGCAAAAGCTGCTGACTTGTGGGTTGCCATCAGGGCTACTCACAAGGATTCTGGGGCCACTCGCAAAAAGGATGAGGGGAAGCAGCACAAGAAAGATGACAAATGGAATTCTAAAACCTCCCATCCAAGTGAGGGCCACAAACATAAGAAGGGTAAATACCATGGGAAACCAGGTCAGTCTAGTGAAACCTCTGGTGCCAAACAGAGGGAGGTCAGCAGAAACCCCCATTCCAGAAAACATTTGTTAAATGTTATGCTTGTGGGTCTACTGACCATGTGAAAGGGGATTCCAGATGGAAGGGTAAACCTTCAGGGGTCCATACTGCCTCCTAAGCCTTCATCCATGAGGGAGAAGTACATATGGCAAGTGGAAACTTTCATCTGTTGGCTGAAGATCCCATTGGAGTCTCAGCCAGTGTTTCTTTAGTGTCCCTGGGTCTGTGGGAACAGCAGAATTTAGATGTGTATAACTCTATTCCAGATAACACAAAATAATACTACAAGGACAGTGTACTTGTGAATGGTCAGGAAACCCCTTCCATTAGAGACACTGGGGCCAGCATCACAGTGGGCGATGAAACCTTTTTCAAACCTGATGATGTTGCTAAGGCACCCAAAGGCTCAACTAAGCTTGCTGGAGGCCCTGTCCAGATGGTTCCAATACTACCAGCTCTCACCCAGTGCAACAATATGACTGTAAGAATACCTGTCAGTGTTCAGAGTGAGGTGCCTGGGAGAGTCCTGTTGGGGAATGACTTAAAAACTCTTGGAGTTGTATCAAGCACCCCAGGCCTCCCAGTAAAAGAAAGCAGGAACAAACTAGGAAGGCCAGAGAGCTCACTTTAGATGACTCTCAGTGGGTTGTTACAGAGGAACCTATAACACCCAGTCCACAGGAAGGACACACTTCTACTTCCAGGAAGAAAGAGACAAAGTGGAAACCCAAGGTCTCAGGAAACAAGAAAATAAGCACTCCTATGCACAAAACCAGGACATCCCTGAGTGGACAGTCCCAAGACACATCTGTGACTCCTCCACCAGCTGAGGCTGAGTGTGAGGTTCAACCAGAGGATGGTGAATTAGCTACTGATGAACCAGACCTGGAAGAAGACCTTCCTCCTGTTGGAGATCTGGATCCTAAAGACCATCCTGAGCTGCAGACTTTGCTCGCAGAAGGTGGCCCCTGTAGGGCAGACTTCAGCAGAGGTCAAATAGAGTGTCCTACTCTTCAGGATCTTCACCAACAGGCAGCTTCCCAGCCGGTGTCAAGCCCCAGGGAAGCCTCCCAACACTCCTCCTCACTTGTGTCTTCCATAGAACTTGCTTGAACTTCGGAGTCCCTCTTTCGACGTGACTTTTTGGGTTCCTTAGGTTTCCTTTCCTTCTTCTGGTGAAGCTATGGGCGAGCTCCCTCGGAGGCCACTTTGACTGAACAAAGAACCCAGTCCAGGGAATCACCGAGGAGCAAGCCCCCAAAAATCAGGGAAAAAGCCTCCAGGCGTAAAAAACCTGAACGAAATGTGTCACACCCGATTGTCCGTCTTCCTTGAATGAAAGGGTAAAATCCACATTTGTCACAGCTGATTGTCTGTCTTCCTTGAATGAAAGGGTAGAATCCACAATTGTCACAGCTGATTGTCCGTCCTCCTTGAATGAATGGGTAGAATCCACAAAACAATGGCAAGTTCTTAAACAACTTGAGTCTTGATAAGAAACTAACAGTCCGTTCTTGATGAGCTAGGTAGGATGTCTTCAAAGGAGTTATGAGAAACGAACAGTCTGTTCTTGAAGAGCAGGGCAATATGACTTCAAAGGAGTGTTGCCTAAAACAAATGAACTTGAGGTATTAGATTTTGGAAGATGGTGCTAACAGAGGGGAAGAACCTAACAAGGAAGTACAGAAGCAGAATAGAACAACAAGAGCAAAGGCCTAAGAGCTAAAGGAACCTCCTACAGAAATTTGTGGCGTTCGATAAGGTAATCGGAACACCGAAAGTGTTCAAAGAACTAACGTGACAGCAGGAGTAAGGATAATAGAAGAGAAAACAGGGTATGGCTTCCGGGTGCGGATGAGGATCCGCAACCGGCAGGCGAGAACGGGAGAAACAGTGGAAGAACGAATAACGGTACAAGTTACCGAATGAGTTCATAAAAGGTGAGACAGGGAAAGCTACAGACCAAAGGGTAACCAATAGCAGATAAACCGGAAAGGGGCGAGGCAAGAAGCAAGTGAAAATGAAGTAAGCAAAGGGATAGGTACAGAAGCAGAGAGCGTGGGACAGAACCGCTAGGCAAGGAGAACGCGAAGCGTGATCAGTAAGCTATAACCCACAGAGGTTTTCCCTGAAAGAAAATGCAGAAGCAAAACCGAACAGTGACGGAAGAATAGAAAGAGCGCGAATGGGATAAGAACGAAAGGGGTAAATGCAAGAACACTGCGAAACAGGATCCGGCAGCGTAGTCCAAGAGATGGATACAGCGCAGGAAGGCGGCCATGTTGGTGTAAGACTAGACCGCTACTATGGAACCACGGGCAGCCATGTTAGATGTATTTCCATCGTTGCAAGCACTTCCATGGGCGATGCATGACAGCTGGAAGGGCAAGAGCCAGGGAAGCACAGGTTATACTGAGAGGATAGACACCTCTACAGTGAACCTATTGAGTCTACCTGAGAGGACTACAGAAGACTTGTAGTGCCACAGGAGGTGAGACCCCAGTTTCTACAGTTGCCCATGAGATTCCTCTAGCTGGTCACTTAAGTTTTAAGAAGACCAAGGAAAGGATTTCTCTGTATTTCTACTGGCCTAAGATGGGTTCTGATGTAGATAAATTCTGTAGGAGCTGTCACACTCGTCAGACATCTGGCAAGAGTGCAGCCAAGAAAGTGGCACCTTTGGTGCCTCTCCCAGTGGTGGGAGTCCCTTTTGAGAGTGTAGGAATCACCATTGTTGGTCCCTTAGACCCTCCCACATCTTCAGGCAACCGATTTATATTGGTTGTGGTAGACCATGCTATCAGGTATCCTGAAGCCATACCTGTATGGACTGTTACTGCTCAGGCAGTGGCTAAGGCCCTACTTGGTATTTTTTTAAGAGAGTAGGTTTTCCTAAGGAGGTTATCTCAGACAGGGGGCCAATTTTATGTCCCACTACATGCACGAGTGACCTACAAGTTCTCAACAGCCTACCATTCCCAAACCAATGGGTTGGTGGAGAGGTGTAATAGAACTATGAAGAGCATGATGAGTGCTTCAGAGGAACCCCTCAGAAGAAAGTGGGACTTTCTACTGCAATGCCTTCTCTTTGCTTATAGAGAAGTCCCTCAAGAAGGGGTTTGCTTCAGCCCCTTTGAGCTTCTCTATGGTCATCCGGTTAGAGGTCCATTGGCCCTAATCAAGGAGGGTTGGAGAGTGCTCCTTCCCACAAGCTAGTGAGAATCACTGACTACGTGTTAGGTCTGAAACACATAGTCACTTAGAAAAATGTATGTATGAGCGCAATAGAAATACAATATCAATATCTTCAAAGGAGAATGACACATATGATGACATAAGCTTCAGATAACTTGAAAGCAGGTCAGGTTCTAGTTAAACATTGGCATGACCAGTAGGCCAACATGGTTGAGTTTACTCAAGACCAGCTAGTTCTAATTATGGTACCTACAAGGCAGAGGGTCTTGCAGGATTAATGGATTGGATCATTCAAGGTTGTAGGAAAACTTGGAGAGGTCAATTATTTGGTGGGTTTAGGCAATCCTAAGGAGGCCCCAAGGGTCTTTCGCACCAACCGCCTAAAGGCCTATGTCTCTAGACCAGAACTGGGAGCTTTGCTCTTAGCATCTGCTTAGGAGGAGGAGGAGTAGAGCCTCTACCTGACCTCCTCAGGGGACAACCTTTAGATGGGAAGATAGAAGGAGTTAATCTCTCTTCTGATCTGCCACTGGAACGACAGGAGGAGTGCAAAGCTCTGTTAAATCAGTTTGCCCCTCTGTTTTCACTAACACCAGGCTTGACCCCGTGGGGCCAGCATGAGATTCTCACTGGTGACTGCTTACCTGTACAAAGAAGAGGTTACAGAATGTCAGACCATGTAAGAGCCCACATAAAGGAAGAGGTCAACAAGATGCATGCTTTTGGGGTAATAGAGCCCTCTACTATTCCATGGGCTAGTCCAGTTGTACTAGTTCCAAAGGCAGGATCCAAGGAGTTGAGATTCTGTGCGGACTATAGAGCTCTTAATGCAGCCACCACAACGGATGCCCATCCTTTACCTATGACAGATGAGCTGGTGGACAAACTTGGTTCATCCAAGTACCTCAGTACATTTGACCTAACCTCAGGCTATTGGCAAATAGCCATTGACAGACCATGCCAAGGAGAAAACTGCATTTTCAACCCCAGGAGGTCTCTACCGGTTTAAAATTAAGCCTTTTGGACTAAAGAATGCAACTGCTACATTCCAAAGGATGGTAAATCATGTTCTGAATGGGATGGAGGACTTCTGCATGGCATACTTGGATGACATTGCAGTGTTCAGCCCTACTTGGAAGCAACATATTGACCACTTAGAATACGTATTGCAGGCTCTTGAGCAGGCCAATCTGACCATAAAGGCAAGTAAATGTCAAATTGGTCAGATTAAAGTGGTCTACCTTGGACATGAGGTAGGAGGAGGTGAAATATGGCAATTGCCTAGTAAACTACATGCTGTACAAGACTGGGCCACCCCTACTACTCATACCCAAGTGAGAGCCTTTCTAGGACTCAGAGGTTACTATAGGAACTTCATTGAGAACTATGGGACCATTGCTTCTCCCTTGAACGCGATCTCCTCACCCAAATTACCCAGGAACGTCAGGTGGAATGAGGAGTGCACTAAGGCATTTGTAGGACTTAAGAAAGCCCTTTGTCAAGCTCCAGTCTTGGGAGCTCCTGACTACAACCAATCCTTTATTGTACAAACTGATGCTTCCAATACAGGTATAGGTGCAGTTCTGAGTCAGCTGGAGGAGAAAAGCAGGGAACACCCAATTTGCTTCATCAGTAGAAAACGGAAGGACCCTGAAACAAGGTGGGCAACCATAGAACGTGAGGGTTTTGCCATTGTGTGGTCTTTAAATAAGTTTAGACCATACCTGTATGGATCTACTTTTGTAATTCAACCAGACCACCAACCCTTGAGATGGTTAATGCAGATGAAGGGGGAAAATCCTAAATTGTTAAGATGGTCAATCAGCCTACAGGGGTTTGATCTTACCATAGAACAGAGGTCAGGGTGTAATCACCAAAATGCTGATGGTCTCTCTAGAAAGTATGACCAACTAGAGTAAGGAGATTCATCCAGGGGTGGATTAAATCCTCCTTTCCCTTAGTCTGGGGGGAGTGTTAGGGAGAATTCTCAGAAATTAGCTAATTCCCCCTACCTTAGAGACCTGCAGCAACTTTGCTGGATTTTGAGGACTTGATTTTTTTAACCTGGAGAGAGTGAGACCCTTTTTACCACTCTCTCGTGTGCTTTACTGTTATTTTCTACACTGTGTTTCTTTTGGTTGTGGAGTCTGACAAACTCCATAGGCATAATCTTTTACATTGTGTCACACAGCACCTTCAGTGCAGTGACACAGGGAAGTCTTTCAGATTTCCCAAAGGTTTAAATACCTTCTTTGGGATAAACTACTATTTCCCACAGCAGTAAAGTGAAATTGACTTTACTTACAATTATAACTTTCTAGACCCAGCACACACTATCATAAAATAGGGTGCTGGAGGGGTTATTTAGTATCCCCTTTGTCTAGCTTCTCATGTATAATTTTTATGTTACCCTTTCCTCCATGAATGCCTGGTGGCAGTGGTTTACCATGGGTGCCATTTTTGTCAAAATGGCCCGGTCTTCTTTTTTTGCCATTTCTTTGTCGAAAAGTCCTTCTTGAGATTTACTCTGCGCGCCAAACCAGAATTGGTCCCTTTGTTCATATTTCCTTTGGCGGGATTCACGAGTGAAGCCTGCCTCTGGCTCCAGGGTGTCTGGCGGGGGCAGGAAGCAAGGGAGGTGCCCGAAACTCGCTGTGCTTAGTCTCCTAGGAGACAGGAATGCACTCTTAGGTGATTGGCCGGCTGGCTATCCGGCAAGGACAGCCACTCTGCTGGGTGACTGACGGTTAGGCTGGAATGAATGGGAGCAAGCTACATAAAAGGCAAGGCTTTCTGGCTTGGAAGGCAGAGTCGACCACTAGATGAAGGAATCTGAAGAACTTGATGAGGACGCCTGCTGCAACTCCTGGACTGTTGGTTTGCCCGGTGAAGCCCTGCTGCTGTGCTGAAACTCCAAATTCGCATCGACAGAGAAGCCCCTGCAAGGACCACTTCTCCCTTTGAATTGGTTGGACCAATCAACTCCAAAATAAGCCACCTGGACATCCTTTCAAAGCTGGTCGAGTTTTCACTGCAGTTGCTGCTCGAACCAGATAGCTAGGGAGAGAAACACCAGTTTGTGTGCGTTGCTTTTAAGCTGGCCAAGAGCTCCAGGAAGATCCTCCGGACTCCCAGGAAGCAGGATTGACTGAGCCTGAGCCCCCTCAACAGAGTGCAGGACCCCATATGCAAGGAAAGCCCATCTTGACAGCCAGGAGCCGCAGTGGTACTATTTGCCGTAGAAGCGAGGAGCTGAAACACCGAATTGCCACTTGTTTGAAGATTGCCGGTTGCAAGTGGTGACCGTCCCATTGCAGTGCAGCAGTCTCCAGACATCATCCCTCTTGTCCCCTGAATAAAGCCCAGGAACAGCAGGATCTGCAGAGCTGCACAGGAACAGAAGTCATCTGCTGCACTTTTTCTTCAGCTTAAAGGTACTGTACAGTCTAAGAGAATGTACCTCTTGTTGTGTAGCCACTTGTCCTCGTTGGAGACTTGCTTGGTTGCATTTGTAGAGTTGCTATTAGCTTCTTTACCTCACAAGCCTAATCAGCTTGTGGCCCTACTTTGATTTTTTCTATTCTACCAAGACTTTTAAAACATTGTGAAAGACTTTCTACTTACCTGCAAGAAGTGCTTCAGTTCACCTTGACTTTTGGTAACTTAACCATTGGCTGGCCTGGCTCCCTGAATGACTTTTCTCTCCTCTGTTTAAGGGTGTTTTGCCTTCCTTACAGGAAAGGGTTAACTGACTTTGCATTGGGGGGTTATTGAAAGTACTTACCTGCTTAGAAATCATTGTGTGAATATTTGTTTTATTCTGATCCGTCTTTCCTTTGACACTCTCCTAAGATATTCTACATGCAAACAGTGATATATTAATGTTCACAGCACCCTACCAATGGAAGTCACCTGAGGGTGTAGGTAGTGACTGTGAGCCATCCCAAATGGGTATTTGCTGATTTAGAAAACTAAGAGTGTGTATTTTTGAAGTATATTTGTGTGATGCTTAACATTGCTCCCTTCTGAAGAAGGCTTACTATAACTGATTGTTACATACATTATTAATTGTTTAATCAAGAAATCGTGTGTGTAAGAGTTTATTTGGACACTTGTAACTGTGAATCTCTGTGTAACTCCCCTACAGCTCACATTGACCACTCTTGAGATAAGCCTGGCTACTTGACCACACTACCAACCTGTGTAGTACAGACTTATACAAAAGGTTGGGTTCCTATTGCCAGGTGGTCAGGGTTGTTGTAGTGCACCCAAAGGGTACTGCATACATCTTGCCTAACACAAAGTGTGCAGCGAAGTTCCTACTTAGAGATGTATTCCCCGGATGGGGAGTGTGCAAGGTCATAAATTCAGACAACAGAACGCACTTCTTCAATGAATTGTTCAAAGAGGTCACATCCCTCCTAGGGATAAAACATAAGATGTGCTTGATTTACCACCTACAAGCGAATGGAGTGGTGGAGAAAATAAACAGCCTCCTCAAGAGTAGATTATCCAAACTGTGTACCTCTCTAAAGAAAAACTGGGTGTACTGCTTGCCCCTGGCACTGTTCCAAGTACACACAGCCTAGCAAGGACCACCACCTGTCTTCAATTGAAATTGTAACTGACCGACGTATGCAAACGCCACTGTTGCCAGTAAGAAGGGCCTCTGATGCTCACAGAACAGCCACAGTCCTTGGAGAAGAATTCAAAGAGTCCCTCACACAACTCACTCGTGCAATAAGCTGTATATCAAAACAAATTGCACCCCCATTCACAACAGAGAGTGAAACCTCAGGGACTCCAGCAGAAATACCCCCATCCAGCCCTTACTGTCAGGAGAGTAGATACATGTGCGAAGCTTCATTCGGAAATAGAACTACCCAAGGTTCCACAGGCCGTATGAAGTAGTGTACTGCACCCTGCTCGCTGTAAAAGTGAAAGGGTTGCAGTACTGGATCCCCCTCTCAGACGTTCAGAAAGCACAAGGCAATGTACCCCCAAGCACCCAGACTGAGGAGCAGACAAGTACCACTAAGCCCAAAAAAGTAGCTCTGTCATTTTTTATTGTTGCTTATAACAATGTAAGAAAGAACATGCACTGCTGCTAGAGCATGACCTACAATATGTAATACTCTCTCTCTCTTTCTCCCGCTCATTCATTTATATCCCCACCCCGTTTTCTCCCTCTTCGCATGTACAACGATAATGGAACTGACACCTTTGAATGAAAATGCAAATGTAGATAGCAGTAGGAAGAAGATTAGTTTTGCAAGAAGATATAGCTTCAATTGCAGAATGAATTTTTCAGTACTATTGTTTGTTTTCTTAATGTTTATAGTAGGTATTCATTGGGGAGCATCTTTTATCTGGGGGACCCAACGAAAAGGAGGAGGGGGGAATGGGAATCGGATGGCCAAAAATTGACCTGGAGTGGCACTTTATCCCCAAACCTCATTAGCTTGCTTAAAAATACAACGAAAATAGACCCAGGTATTCTTGTATCCAGTGAAAATGTAACTAATGTGTCACCTGATGCCGCAAATGCAACTTCCATACCCTCTAGAGTTTTCAATGTAAAACCATCTACCTCTGCATTTAACATGTTGCTTACCCAGCCCCTGTAGATAATAATGTTTCAGTAATAAGTATCGACCAATCTGTACAGGAAGAAAACCACATAATGCCTAACACCACAAATACAACCTGTAGCAACTCCCAAACCACATTGTGTAATAGTGTGATGTTTCAATTATTAGCACCACGTGTACAAAGGTCTCTATGTAACAGGAGTAGATCACATAGAACATTGTTATGTGAAAGGACGAAAACGGCAGACACACCAGTACAAATATGATGCATATCATGGTTTAGGGTTGGATAAAGTGGAAGACCTTCGCCATCCCGGTCACTCAAACAGTTGGTACTCTGACATGAGTGCCATGGGAAGACGAATGACTAATGGGAGTTTCTACGTTTGTTCCTTAATACTGCATGCATCTGGGTCACCCAAGGTTTTATACCACAAGTAGTAGTAGTCTCATCCACCTTGCACTATGTAGGTTAAAGGGCACCTTTCATGCACGCAGCGTCTAACAAAAACTCCTTGATCCTGACAGTCGCAAATGCAAGATGGGCTTCAAAGATCCCAAGTGCTTCAAGGAACACTTCCTGGCCATAGAAGGAACAAGCTTCACAGAAAATAAGTGATGAGAAACAACTTTCATGTGCAAAGCAGAAGGATTCCGTGGTCATTCCGAAGAAACATTAGCCTTCGCAGAGAAAAAATATGCGCAAATATGGACAGAACATATTACAAAACTGACATGCGTAACTGCCATTGAGAAACCAGTGAAAGTACAAGGAGAAGAAAACTATGAACTTTGTTTCTATGGTGAAGGAGCTGTTTCTGTAGGGTTCAACAAATACTGCAACAGAACAGTGATCATTCCAGATCCCCGAAAAGGAACTGCAGCAATGATGGACTACTACTGGGTTTGTGGCAAAAAGGCGTACTTGCACCTCCCGCCATCATGGAGAGGTTATTGTACGCTTGCAACGCTACAATCAGCCCGTTTGGTAGTACCTGAGAAACACATAAAGGGGGGGATCATTGGCTGACAATGGACAAGCAACATCTGAGACGACCAAACTAATGTCCACTTTGTCACCCCCAAGCTTTCGTATCTATCCAGAAGAAGAGCGCCATGATCGCGTGTTCAGGAAAAAACAATCCTTCAATTATCTGTCCCAAGAATCTTCTGATCTGCTTGCACAAATACACAACGAATACAAACTTTTCAGCTCTGCAGAGACATTTTTCATGTCCCTTGTGCCCAGCATTCAAACCAGAGCTAACGCAAAGTGGCTTCAGGTGCACTGGGAGCTGATCCAGTTAGCAAATGACACTGAAGAAGGGTCCAACGTCATCAAGGTGGAAATGAGAGCACTCCAGTTAATGACAATGCAAAACATGTATGTCCTCGACCTCTTCACGGCCATGTAGGGTGGGGTCTGAAAAAAGATCGGGAGTTCATGTTGCACGTTCGTACCTTCTACAGACGTTGAAAATGGGACACTATCGCATGTGATAGCAGCAGCGCATGAACTCGGTGTAAAAATGAAAAAGGAAGCAGGAACACAAGAAGATAACTGGGTGAACATGGCTTTCGGCTGGGTACCATCGTGGCTTGGAACTACTGTAAAGATGCTGATCCCTATCATCGTGTTCATCTTGGTGATTTTTTGCGTGTGTCAGTTGGGTCTCCGCTGTTGTGCCAAAGCCGTACCTAATAGTGCAATAATGATGGTGACAATTGGTAATAGTAATAGTAAAAAGTTGCCTCATGATACAAATGAAGTAGAAATACAGACAGAGCAAAATCATGATCCCAAATATCGTATGGTTGCAATATATCATGGTCATGGGGATGAAGTGGACACACTGTATCATACGACCATTGCACCCCGCCAGACCCCGAGCATTACAAAGAATATGGGTAGATTTAGCGGGGGATGCATTTACATGACCTGCACAACTGAACAATATGCGCAGCACAAGGAAAGCTAGAGAAGCGTATGAAGAAGCAGAAAGACGAGCAAAGGACCGAAGAAACGGGGGGGGGGATTTGTTACTGTAGAAGTAACGAACGGGGGGGAATGTTGGCATGGAAATGAGCCTATTCCACCCCCTTAGGCGCTTCTAAGTTAGGCAGACCACATATGAGGTGATATAACCTACAAGGGGGAATAGCCCCCACCCACAGGGCACATATGCAAGCCCTGTAGCGCATAGAAGTAGGCAATAGCGCTAGCCATGCTCCTGCGACGCAACTCCATTTTGTATCAGGCTGAGACCAGACTTGTTGATGGGCTGCAATGTCCGTGTCCCCAGTTCACTCCCAGGCCGACATCGGCACACCAAACCTGCTCCGCTTGAGACCTGTACCCACAGAAGTCCATTTCCCACCTGTCCTTTCAATGTTGCAACTATCTAGTATTGCTTCCAAGAATGGGCCCTGCGAAGAGTGTGAGACAGTACCTGGATCCAGCCCGGTGTCCATCCATCTCCCCTATACTGCCACTAAGCCCCTGACCCCCACGCACCCAGGTTGGAGCCGGCCACATTCATCAACCCGACCCCCCACCTTTTCACATACCGATAAGTATCCGACCCCCAAATCTGACCTTCCTAAGGTGCCCATCACAGATCTAAAGCTTGCCCGACCATTTATCTCTACAATGGCAACACATGTCTTTTCGTATCATGAGGCACCAGGGAAGATAAATCATATATTAAACCCCAGGCGGAGACCTTGGGTGCGGGAACTGCAGTATTAACGAAGTCCTGAATGTGGGGGTCAGCACGACTGTATTTTATCCTCCCTTCGTCATGGCAGCCCTTTCCTGTGTTGTCCAGGTGCCCGTCATAATGAATGAATGGCCGGTTTCAGTTTTTTAGTTTAGACTAGATATATTGTATCTCACAAATGCCCTGACCTCACCACGGAGATGAGCCCAGCTGACCCACGTGGAGCCAGATCAACGAGGATGGACCAGCCAATTAGCGCCTGGCATCCCCTATGGAGCAGGCACATGTATATGTTCGTACCAACCAACAATGTGGATTTTTACTATATATGATGATGTCACTAATGAGGCCTTAGGCCTTCTTAATGTGCAGCAGAGTTCTTTGCTAGCATTCTATTTTGTACAAGTAAAACTTTGTTATCCTTAAAACCTATCTCTTGGCTTTATTCCCTAGTGGGTTGTATTTACTCTGGAGTGTGCTTTCAGAGGTCTATGCCTTCGGCGGCTTCTCCAGCCTTGGTATACAGCATTCATATCTCTTTCACTCAGTTTTACCTGGGTCGTGTGCCAGTTCTGTTTTCTCAGACTCTCATACCTCTATCGCTATTAGCAATCTTGGAACCCAAGGTTCATAGCCCTCACTGGCGTCCTCGCTTTGGGAGCATTCACTTCCCTTTCAGTACTCGTCTCATCGGCAAATGCATTTGCCATGTGGAGCTCGGGACCCAGGCTCCTTTCCTTTCCCTGGTCTCGGTGTCGGTTGCAGGGCGCCAAGCCCACCACTGTTCTCCAGTGGTCGCACCAGAGGGAAGATGGTTTTCTTTCTATTATGCGGTGGCACATTACAGTGGGCTGCACCCCACTAACCAGACAAGACTTAAGGATCATATTTCTTCGAAACTATCAGAGAAAAGTTTAAACAAGCAGTGCCCACTCACCACCCATTAACTCTTTCTTTCTGTTTCCGTCTCTCTACAGACGACAGCCTCTTGCTCGGTTAAAGCGCCTGCATAGCTGCCTCCAGCTAAAATCCTGTAACCAATAATTGTACAATCACAAACTGTTACCTCCCCGTGTGAGGCTACTTATTAAGATCACAGATGGATCCATCTGCCACCCGCACATCACATATGGATTTAAACACAATGCGTACGCACCCTGCCCCGTCCCTAAAATGCCTATAATGGCTTGTTAAACAAAGTCCTCACACTTTTCAATTTGAGCATTGTATTTAAACTACAATCAATATTGCATGCAAATGCCACCTTACCTATATGTTGCTTCAATTAGCCTGACACAAGCGACCAAGTATACAACTGTAGCGATCTGCGTAGCACCAACTCGCCATCTATTCTCTCAGTGTTTATATTGTTTCCATGGTGGCGGACGTGAGCGCCCGACATCATGAGCACTGTTTATGAAAGAAAGATCTACATACAGATCTGCTGTACGATGTCTGCTTGTCATCACACGTCATTAATAGACTTGCTAATGGCTTCCCTCCCCAACTATGGGGTTTGGCAAAATATATGAGCGGTGAGGAATTTAAAAGCATCTGCCTCATTACTCACTCATGCTTTCCGGTTGCTCAATGCTGCTACTCTATTAAAGACATGAAAAAATGCTTAAGAATTTTTTTTTTTGCAATACCCACTAATGACAACAGGTCATTATAAGACTTCTTTGACAAAAATCAGGAATGCTAAAAAGTTTCATAGGTTCTCCCTCATCATTCACTCACAATTTCCCGTTACTCAATGCTGCTGTTAAGGCAACCCCAACTATGAACGCATAATCCTTAAATTCTGACCAACCGTTTAATCTGTTCACGTATTGCCTATCAATTATCAAACCTGCTCTCTACCATGTACCATATTGTATATGGCTAGAAGGGCCTGCCGCGCTCTACAGACATTATTTTGCTCATTGTTTAATTTTGTATTGTTTATTTGCTTTTAATTGAAACAATTTTTTAGCAAAAGAAAAAAAATCATAATATCAATAAAAGAGAAAATCCCAGGAATTTCCTGCTAAAGCTTTTAGAGACATCATCCATGTTTACCCTTAAAACAATTTAGTTAAAAACTTAACTACAGCAATCACAAGTCGGATCTTGCTTCCTTCCATCAAAGTTCTCCACCATATTTCCGAGTCAAGAATCAAATATTCAGATAATAAAGAGCCAAGTTCTTCTGCGCGTGCCTCTGTGAGAGCTGGACAGAATATAATGAGATGTTTCCACCTCAAAGTCATCTTTACAATAACAACATTTGTTCCCTTCTGATAGACCACAGATTGTCCGTATCTCGTTCGTAGGGAGAAGGCTCAGACGGATTCTCAAAAATTGGTCTCTGAATTTTCTGTTGGGAAATTGTTTTAGATAGTTGCATACAGTGTTCAATTTTTGAGTCTCCAAAGGCAAGTGGGCAACTGATTGATAGCTAGCGGCTGCCTCCAAGGTAGTAATCCAGTCTTGTTCTTTAAGTTTGTTCTTAATCCATGTAGGGTTGGTTGATAATAGGTCGATTGAACCTCCGATTTCTATCAGTAGGCTGGTTATTTTCAGTTTCCGTTTGTGCAACATGGAATTCTGAGATATCGTAATTTCCTTGTGGAGCATTTCCAGAATGTATGGGTGTGGAGATAGGAAACATTTCCTAAAAAGAGCCAATCTGTTCCATTCGACCGTTGATTTTAACGAGGAGAGCCCCAGCTCCCGTCGGATGATTTGTATCGGCGTAGATAAGGGGATCCCGAGCACTCTTTTCCAAAATGTGCCTTCCAACTGTGGCCATACTAACTCTGGGATTTTAGGCATCATCTCTGCTCCATATGTTATGGTAGGAACCACATTAGAATTGTAGAAAGACAGTACCGGAATTATCGAAAAGTGGCCAAACTTCCGATTTAAGGAATATGCTTGGTTTACAAGGGCTTTGGTTTTCGCTCTTAGATGTGACACCATAAGGGCTTCTGATTTTGCATCGCTGAGCCATAGACTCAAGTACTTAAATGAGTGCACTTGGTCAATTCGTTATCCGTCTAGGAACCATGAATAACAGTTTTTTCCCCTGTATGAGTTTCCAAAACTCAAAATATTGTTTTTCTCCTTGTTGATTTCAAGGCTGTTAGATTTAATGTAGCTATGAAGTGAATCCAACAGACGTTGCAGTCCTACTGTGGTTTGGTCTATTAAGACCACATCATCCACAGACAGTAGGCAAGATAGTTGGACTCCCCCCACTGTTGTGGGAAAAGCTCTTATTGCAGAGTTGGACTGTTTCATATCTGCCAAGAAGAAATTGAATAGAGCCAGGGCCATTGGGCACCCCTGTTTAACTTCCTTCGAAGTCATAATTTCATTAGATAAAAGGTTGGATTTGTCCAACCAGACTTTTAATGTTGTGTCGAAATGCATAACCTTTATAGGATCTAATAAGGCTGTAGAACAGTTTTTTGCTTCCTGGACCAGGTCTACGAAGGTCATAAAGATCTTAGACTTCCCGTCTCATGCACGACCCTTCAATACATTAGGCATCATTACACAGAAGGCGGTAACCACGGCGCTATTAGCGCCATGGTTGCCGCCGGTATTTTACCGAGTCCGCCATGGTGAATGGCGGAATTACCACCCCATTCCAAGGTGTGTGGGTGCGGTAATTCCCTATTCACCATGGCACTTCCCCATTCCCATTTTTGCCCCCATAGGGCTCAATGGAAATTGGGATGGTGGTAATTACGGTACCACAAATTGTGGTACCATAATTGCCTTCAGAGTCCCTTTGCGGGTCCCGTACTTAACGGCTGGTAAAACTAGACGTTAAGGTAGGGACCCACAAAGGGACCTCGTAGTAAGGCGGTAAGGGATTACTGGTACCGGTACCCTTACCGGTAATCCCTTACCGCCATCCGTGTAATGAGGCCCAATTAAGTTGTAATATGTTGACTGAAGTCCCAATGCCCTTGACGAATCCGGTTTGAAAGGGGTCATTGCAGCCTGATTGTAAACACCAACTGTGAAAGTGTCCAGCATTATCGTTTCGTAAAGGTTCCCGATTACGTCCAGGAGGGGGATGGGTCTATAGTTCTTAGGGTTCTTCCGCTCTCCTTTTGTTGAGGATTGGGACCACTATCGCCCTCCACTATGAACTTGGGATTTGGTGGACTGTGGTGACTTGAATCTGCAGAGCGTATATAAAACTGGCCCATTCTTCCGGATGTTCTTTCAGCATACAGTTGGACAGACCGTCCGGTCCAGGTGCACGTGAACTGTTCAACATCCAAATGCATTTTTTAATATCACTGATTTCACTAGAAAAAACCCAAGGCTCTACCCCCTTGAGAGGGATACAAGTTGAATTGTTATTTGTTTCCACAGCATACATTTTTTCAAAATGCTTTGTCCAGCCAGCTTCACTTATAGGGTTAGTCTGCTCATCGTTAGACACAGTACCCTCACCAGTTTTATCAATGAACAAAAAGTCCTTAAATACTTGCCTGCAAGCACCCTGAGCATTGTTTCAGAGTTGTTCTGATACTTTATCAGTCTGATGGAAAGCAACCTGTTTTTGTATTTCCTTTTTTCCTACAAACATTTTCTTGGTCCTTGCATAAATTAGTTTTATTTGCCACCCTTGAAAGCCTCCTAACCCCTTTCTTCGCACCACCAGTTCTGCATTGAATACATGTAAATGGTTTACTGTTGGTTGGGATCTCTTCTTGAAATTGGTAGAACATTGTGCCAGAAATGGGGTATCCACTTCCCGGGTATTAGAGGTAGAGGCCGTCCATTCCAAAAGTAGCAAGTGTTGATCGCTGTTAGTTGTTTTGGCCACTTTAAATGTCGTGTCCAAGGGGAGAAAGTCTCTGGAGATGAAAATATAATCAATCACTGATGAACGGTCCATGCTCTGCCACGTCAGCTGCGGGGGTATATCACCCCGGATGTTTCCAATCAGCATGTGCATGTCTTTTGAATCCATCAAGGAACTCAGCATGGCGCCTCTGGTGTGTAGAATGTTCACAAGAAACTAATCTCGACCTTGAGAATTGCTAATCAAACCTGGTGTATTTAAAATCACCACATATGACTACGCATTGTATTTGTTGGTTTATATACGCGCCATCCATCAACTCGGCAATCTGGTCTATAAAGGCCTCGTTAGAAACGAGCACAGGGTTCCAATAGATGTTAATTATAACCAGTGTGGCTGGTTTCCCAGCACTCTGTAACTCATTCATGACCTCCCAACTGATAAGGAGTTCTTGTGACAAGAGGCTTGATAAAACAGTATCTATTAGATTCAATGGGCTGCCAGATTTGACAGCTGTAACAAGGCCGGCAGATGGATGCCCTTTTTTTCCTTTGATGGCTGGACTGAGTGAAATTTCGAAACCACCGTAGAAAGGTCTCTCTCGGAGCCAGGTTTCTTGTTGGCAAAGTAAGTCATAGTCCCCCAGATTTGTCCCAATTGGTTTAGTGAGATGGATATATCTTGCATATTCCAAGAGGCCAGTTTTAGTTGAGTAGTCCTCAGAATATTTTTCACTGTCTGTGAAGACTGCAATGGTAGGGCTTGATTTGGGCTGAGTGGCTAGAGCTTATCCTGGAGTGTTAGTGCTCTCGACAGCCATGACCAGTACGATATTTTACTTCTCACCGATTGTGAAGATGGCAGCACTTTGGTACAACTGACTTGACAAGACAGAGACTCCAGTTGAATTGTGACATTCAGCGTTAGTCCCCTAGCCGACAGGAACCATGCCTTTCTGTAGTGGAACCAGGTAGTTTGCGAGAGGATTTGCACATCATGCTCCTCTGGCAATATCACTGTTTCCTGGGCCTGCAATGTTTGGTTTATTCCTTGGTGAGGCCGATTGTGGCGTTTGGAGAGTCTCAAGCTCCGGGGTCCTGAATGGAGTTAAGTCGAAGCCCAACATCAGAAGGCTTTCTGCCGCTTCGTTCAGCATGTTGTTTACTACTGGAGAAGTAATGTTTAGGTAAATCAAATCCATACAGCGCTTGTCTCCAAACTCGATAATCTTCAAATCTGCAGATGTCAGTTGTCTCAGAATAGTGATAAAGTGCAATAATTTCAGCACTGTTCTGCGACTGAGGATAAGATTGTCGTCCCTGTCCAAAATTCTCTCGAGTTTAAGATAGCAATGTTTCAGATTTTGGCTTCTCGACCCCTTTGATCCACTATTATATTGATATCTAGTGTTTGTCTTTCCCGCCACATGTCTTGAAGGGTTCTTCTATGATCTCGTTTTTGAACAAGGCGAACAATGGTTGCGGGACGCAACCTGATTAGGTGCCCCCTTGGGCACTCTAAAGTCATTTGGTACAGATGCAAGGGTCTGAATGTGTCCAGAGTTGGGGTCAAGAGTCGAGTTCCCAATTGTTTGTTCCAATCTGAGGTTTGTTGGTGGCAAGTGTCGATTCCCCCTTTGGGATTTTGGTCCATAGTTAGCCTTCTCCTTTTCTCCGACATAGTTAAGAATGGCAGTGTTACAGGAACACTAGATGGTGAACCTGGTAGCGAAGCAGCCCATACCAGCATTACAGAGGGCCCTACTAACCCCTTCTCCACTAGTTGGCTGCAAACATTCTCCTCAGTCTAATATGTGGAGGGGTTCATTAGGATTTGAAAGGTGGCACTCATCCCCCTCGAGATAGGTTCACATAGGGACAACCCTTTCATACCAGCAGGTGACAACCCAAGTGCAGAGGTGCACAGATGGTTAGTGTCCTTTGATCTGACCCTCCTTTGAGATGGTTTTGGGGCTCTCCTCTTGGTGTTCTTCTGCTGTGGAGGAGGTGGCTTGTTTCTTATTTGATGATTGTTGACACATGGCTGTTTTTCCGTCAACTTGTTCCTACCACTCCCGCCTGTCCTTTTCTGCGCAAAGATGGCAAAAGCTGAGTTTGATGGGGCCCTACGACATTCCTCCATGACCTGGATTTCTTCTAGTTCTTGATCCGGGCAGATACAGGGACCACTTTTTGTCCCCGTTAGTTTAGCTGACCTGGCACCCAGTAGTTTTTTGGCACTTACGCAAGATGGGTCTACTGACTCCCCTGTTAGGTCCACTGACTGTGAGACTGACTTCGAGACGCTCAAAGTCTGTGTAGATTTCGAAGAGCTTTCTCGCTGGCTGGGCTCCGATTAGTGTTTCTCACTTCTGCATTCAGAGTTGGGGGACTCCCGTACATCTTGATGTTTATTAGTCGTGCCAAAACCCTCTAGAAAAACACGTTTTGAGTGCATCATCGCCAGTAGCGTTGTGTGGTCCTTTAATGGATTGATCAAATGTTCGTAAAGTTTAGTGAACGGTGCCAGAGCAATGGTGATAGTTGAGATCATGGTGAATAGGTCGGGTTTTTCTCTTCTAGATGGAGCATTCATATGCAATGAGCAAGAGCGCTGCTCACTTAGATTTCCATTAGAAGCAGAGAGATCTGAATTTCTCAACAAGGACCCGTCTCCAGAGATCTGCAAGCTATTATTGTTGTGAGGGATTTATTCAGGAACTGACTATTTAGGTCCCTTGCCCGCCCCACTTAATCCTAACTGAGGCGGGCCTGGGGTCACGAGAGTACGGTTTGTCCTGCCCATTCTCTCAGGAGAGGCTAGATGCATCAAGATAAGATGCAGCAGGAGCTGCTCCGAAACTCGTACAGCGCCCAGTGCTCGATCTGTGTCCACGGGTGCAGAAACAGTAATAGACTCTGAGTTAGAAGGGCTTGCTACTGGGTTACTCAACCCTTTACTCAGATTCGCCAAAGTTACGTCCGTGATGTTTATAAGAAAGTCGGGGTCATTCGTCAGTAGTTGTCCTTCGCTAGGAAATAGAGGTTGATTAATGCTAGTACAGTTTGTATGTGGCATTTGATTTTCTTTGGATAAGATTGACTTGACAAATGGGGAGAATTTATACGAGGCAGCAGATTTACACATTGAGACGTTTTCACTTGACTTTCTAGAAAGTTCTTTAGATTGTTTGCCACAAAACTCCATCCCCTCCAACATTTCGGCATCAGATAAATCCCCCGGCGTCAGGCCATTCGTTAACGGAACTAACTTTGTCGTAAACAGTGAAGGTACTGTAGAGCTAGGGTGACGGCCTCTCCTGGGTATTTTGCGATAGGATCGTGATTTGTTCGCCATTTGGATCACTTCTCTAGTGGAGGAGTTCGTATTGCCGGCACATATGGAGGGTGCGAAGCATGGAAATTGCTTCGCAACCTTTACTGATGGCGAAGTTTTATTTAAGCACCCCGCCCACATATTTCCCTGTTGTGTGTTAACATGCACATTCATGCTGCTATTATCCAAAAGAGTGTTGACCTTCTCAGGAGGAAATGAGTCAGTTTCAGGGCAATCAACCACCTCAAGTGAGAAGCTTAGGGTTCCGGTCACTAAATCAGAAAATGCAACAGGCAAAACTGGACAGTCAAGTGTCTCTCGAAAGCCATTAGCCGTAAGGAGTAGGTTGTCCAATTTTGCATCCTTGTCAGGGGGTGGCTCCTTGTGCATTTGCACCACCACGGACAGCACAACTGGGGGAGCGAGAAACTCTGAACTCGCTGAAGAAGTCAAAGTAGAGGGATTCAATGAGGGAGTCACTACATCAGATGCAGTAACCCCTGCCGCTCCCTTCAGCCCTCTTCTCGTAATGGATGTAGAGTGTATGTCAAAGTTCAAAGATTCTGATCATGGGACGTTGGTAGGACTCAATAACGTTGACTTCGACGTTTGCTCTTGTTGGGTCGACAACCCTACTATAAAAGTGCTCTCGTGCAATGCGCTTAGTCCTGAAGGGGGTGTTGGGAGTCCCAGAATAGGGGCTAGTTGGCGAAGCCCTGTGCCGAGTTAGCTACAGAGGAAATGCTGCGCTCCTAGGCGTGCCATCCAGCAACGGTGCAATAGATGTACATAGATTTCTGGAGACTGATGTGTTTCATGGTTTAAGAGGTTGGCGGACCTCAGGGTGGGGAGACTCAGCACGTAAGGAAACATGAGGAATAGGGGAGGAAAGCAGGGTGACATTCAAAGTTGTAGTTTTGCATATCGTTTTACCCGCCTGCAATGCAAGAAGCTCCCGATTCACCGGTAGACAGGGGAGTAGCAGCGCTGACTTTAGACTTCCTCCTGATGACGTCTGGGCCAGTTCACTTTCCTCCATATGGCCACCGGCCCACTGTATGCCGGACACCAGACACTTGACCACACTCCGCTACGCTCTGCTCTTCTTGTTGTTAATGAAGGCGATTTTTAGTAATGTGGTTGATTTACGGATAGGGACCTAACGTTATGAAATACTTGTGTTTTTTGCTGTTACAGGCGAGTAATGACCACGGTTGTGGTACGGTTTAATAATAAATAATAATAATTTGGCATTTATATAGCGCTACAAACCCTCAGGTATCTGAGTGCTGCTTATTATTACCCACGGTGTGTGGTGCTCATTTATCGACCTCGGAAGGATGAAAGGCTGAGTTTGGCCCCGCCGGGATTCGAACCTGCGTTAGCAGGCTCTGCACGGATGTCAAAGCGAGCGCTCTACTCGCTGTGCCACTTGACCGGTTTAATGCCGGAGGTCCGGTCCCTTTGGTACGTGGGGATTTTACATTTCTGTACCCATAGATTTAACTACCATCTTTGGGGGTGGCTTTTAGCTCCTCCGTGTGGGGACGAGTGCATGGTGCTATTGAACACTGTGGTGTCTTATGGGCTTTGGGGTCCTCTGTTTTTGGTGTAGTCACTTTCTCCCTGAGGCGCACTCGTATTATTTACACGGTGTGGTGATATGGTTTTGGTATAGTATACAGCGCCTTATGTTCTGTTGAAGGATATAGCGGTGCTGGCACAATTTGAGTTACATACTTTATTATTGATTTTGTCTTATCAGGATTCTGTTGGAAGACGTTAATTCCATGTGCCAAGCGCTAAGGTTGGTATCGGGTGGTGTTGGATTAAGGTGTTGTGAATGTTTGTTTCTGAGTAGTCCCCTACTGGGTTTATGTCTGTACTCTCATAGGTGCGCCTCCTTGAGTGGTTTTGACCTGTGGAACATTTAGGCTTCCTATGCCCTGAAGATGAATTGTTCTCCAATCCGAAACGCGTTGGCTGTATAAGAACATAGAGCGAAGTCTATTTGGATGTATTTTTGAAAGGAAGTCATTTGAGGCCGGATGTATTACTGAAGGGAAGTTATTTGAAGCCAAAGCTGTTTATTTGTGTCTCCAGAAATTGTAATTGTATCATGTGGAGTTGAAGCAACAGAGTCATCACATGGACTTTTAAACTAAGAATCATTTGAAGCACAGAACTGCTTGAAATTATCTTGTTGTTTATGAATACGAACCCTATGAGTTAATAGGGGGTCGTCGATAAGTGTACTTACCTTTTGTGAATTAACTGAAATTTCTTTGAAAGTGTTATTGTTTTATGCTCACTAAATTACATTTGTTTTTGAATTAAAATCCTTGTTTGAACTGTGTTCTTTTGAACATCATTGTATAAATCCTGAAACTATTTTTCATATATATGTAAAGTGGGGACTTTGACATGGTGCTAAGTTCCCAATTAATACATTGCCATACTTACCTTGGGTTCGGAGGGACCCTTTTGGAGTGCATCCCGGGGGTTACTATACGGTGACGTATGGTTGTGTTTTGTTCCCGATTCACCGGTAGACAGGGGAGTAGTAGCGCCGACTTTAGACTTCCTCCTGATGACATCTGGGCCAGTTCACTTTGCTCCATATGGCCACCGGCCCATTGTGTGCCGGACACCAGACACTTGACCACACTCCGCTACGCTCTGCTCTTCTTGTTGTCAATGAAGGCGGGCACCAGCTGGAGGGGGCATGGTCTATAATGAAGAGTGTTGAAAGACTGTCACGATCCATGCCCCTGACCCCCCCAGGTAAAACAGCCCCCTGGCAGCAGTGGGGCGAAAGCCCTTCACACTGGCCCCAAGGGCCTTAAAAATCCATCAGAAACATACATGGAGTCAGTCCTGGCGCCTTTGGCGCCAGGCTCATTATCAGGAATAAAGCAATACCAGTTTTGGACCTTAATCCAACATGGAGGCTTATTGCACAGCTCAGTTCATTAGAACCAAGCCATGCGGTCTAGTGTTTTGGGTGTGGCTGGGCCTGCAACTACTTGGCCTGGAACTACTTTAACTGGGCTATTTAAACCACACCCAAACAGCAGAACATGCTTCGCGTTATTCTGCACTCATGCAGCGTAACGCTCAACGTATCCAGCTCCTGCTCATCTGCTTTTCCGGCAGCCCAATCCTGAAGCCCTAGATCTGGATTCCATTAATAACCTGGAAGAACAAGAACAGCATTAGCGAGCAAGAACACTTATCTGTGAAGTAACCGGTCTTGAATCCATCCTGCGCTTCGCTTACCTCGCCCATCTCCGGAGTTCGCAGCAACCTTCAAAGGTAAAGAAACAAAGACAGCATTAATAACATTTCTTACCTGGGCAAGCAGCGAGTCCTGGCAGCACCCTGCGCTTCTCTCCCCTCGCCCATCTCTGAGTTTCACCGCAACCAGCAAGGGAGAAGGAACAAGGTCAGCATTAACAAAGCACTTACCTGGGCAAGCAGCGCTTCGATCGCTCATCACTCCGGAACATCACTGCAACCTGTACAAAGAAGGGAAGAGAACACAGGTTAGCAATTAACACCAATAAACAGCGTAGCGCTCCGCGCATCAATAACTCACCGTGGTCATCGCCATCGGCGCGGCAACGCCGAGATCACAACCATCCCTGTAAAAACAAAAAGAGACATTGTTAGGGAACAGCGTAGTGGAGCAAGACGCTGAGAAGACAGAGAAAACATAGGGAAAGAAAGAGACAGAATAAAGACGGAAAAGACATTATAACTCACTCGGAAGACAGCAAGCAGAGTCGGAGCCACAGCCGGTCTGGACCCGACATAAGGGCACACAGACCAGTGAAGCAACTAGGTCCACGGAACGCCCGCACCAACCACACGCCCCTGCACAGAGACGCAGGACGGAGAGTTCAACGCACAAAAACCTAAGGTGAGCAATAACCCCAAGGGAGGGGATTTGGACCAGAGGGAGGTGGGAGTCCACCCATCACAGAACCAGTATCTTAACCCTCCATTCTCCTGTTATAGGCGCTACCCAACGTCTGGCACATAACCAAGCAGAGAGGAGTCCGGGATAGCGCTTAGACCATCCAGTATCATGTGTCCAGGTGGTCCTCCCTGGGGCAGTTCCTTTGGCCCCACCGGAACGTTTTACGGGGGACCCAAGAAAATATGCAGTATTCATGAACCAGTGCCGCCTCCATTTTCTTTGTAAACCCGGAGCCTTTCCTAACGATCAGTCGCGGGTTGCCTTCGTTCTGTCATATCTGAGTGGCAGTGTTGCATATTGGTCCATGCCGTTGGTAAGCCAGGATGACCCACTCCTGCGGGATTTCAGGGGGTTTCAACAGGAGATGGAGAAGCTGTTCGCCCGACATACCCAGGGTCAAGCTCTGGATAACAAACTTCTGTCCCTCCGCCAAGGCAGCCAAGATTTATTAACATATATAGCCACTTTTAACAGACTTGTCGTTGAAACTGGGTGGCCTGAGGAGAAACTAACAATGTTATTCCATCGAGGATTACGGGGGGAATTGGAAAACGTCCTAGCTCAGGTGGTAAACCCGCCAAAAGACTGTGCAGAGTTCATCAACCTTATGGTGCAGCTAGACCACAGGCTGCAAGATCGAAGGACAGATCGAGCCAGAACGGAGAATCGGACTGTGTATGTACGCTCAAAGGAGAACATTTCCCGTTCATCAGAAAACATTTCGGAACCCATGCAAATTGGGGGGGTACGGAGCCCATTAACCAAGGCCGAAAGAGACAAAAGGAGACAACAGCAATTATGCCTGTACTGCAGGAAATCAGATCACTTCCTCATAGAATGTCCCGTAAAATCCCCTAGGAGAACAGTTGGAGCTACAGAGAAAGAAGGAGGAGAACAAGAATCGGAAAACTTCCGGGCCCGTCAAGCGTAGAGGTCTGTTTGTCGAGCGAAGGAAAAGAGCCACAGACCTCACACCTTGCCCTGCCTGTGATTTTAATCAGTCACCAACAACCGTCTCGGATGCATGCTGTGGAGGCATACGTAGACAGCGGAGCCGTTGGTAACTACATAGACCAAGGCCTGGCAACAAGGATGGGGATTCCCCTCTGTCAGAAAACGACAACTGAGACGGTCACCACTGATGAGAGCACGGAGAAAGCTTCTGGTCCTGTAACTCAACGCACAGCAGAATTGACCCTTCTATGCCAAGACGGACATCGGGAAGCCATTGCCTTCAACCTTATCAAGGCCCCTCAGTTTCGGGTGATTCTAGGGATGCCGTGGTTGCTGGTTCACAATCCTAACATCGACTGGCGAGCCAAAAAATGTGCCTTTTCCAATGAGTGTGCTCATGCGTGCTACCAAGTGGAAATGCCATCGTCTGACCGAGAGACACCTGTCCAAGATAAAGAGGCGTTGGTACTAGGTGTAACAAGTACACTACCAAGCGAATACCACGATTTCCAAGACGTTTTCCAAAAATAACAGGCTAATACCTTACCCCCTCACAGGCTATATGACTGTCAGATCGACCTTGTACCTGGTGCACAAAACCTGTGTAGTGGAATTTATGCACTCACCGAACCTGAAAATCTCCACTTGAAATCATATCTGGACCAATACTTGGCAAACGGTTTTATCAGCCCGTCCAAATCCCCGGCAGCCTCGCCCCTATTCTTCGTACCCAAGAAGGAGGGGTACTTGAGAACGTGCATCGACTACCGCGCACTAAACCAGGTAACAGTTAAAAACCGTTATCCTCGACCCCTTATCCCAGAAATGCTGGACCAAGTCAAGGATGCCCAAATCTACACCAAATTGGACCTCACGGGGGCATACCATCTCTTGCGTGTAAAGAAAGGTGACGAATGGAAGACCGCGTTTCGTAGTAAGTATGGGCTGTACGAATATCAGGTGATGCCCTTTGGGCTTTGCAACGCCCCCGCCGCGTTTCAGTACTTCATGAACGATGTACTACGGGAATTTATCAACATATGTGCCCTAGTTTACATCGACGACATCTTGGTGTACTCCTCTTCTAAACAGGACCATGTCAGCCACGTTCGCTCCGTCCTTGCAAAACTCCAACAGCACCAGCTATACGCCAAACTTGAAAAATGCTCATTCCATGTCACCGAAGTCGAGTTCCTTGGTTTTGTCCTCACTCGCAAAGGCGTCCGGACGGATATGCACAAAGTAGACACCTTCCTTAGCTGACCATCACCGTCTTCAGTCAAAAGTGTCCAAAGTATGCTCGGCTTTGTGAACTTTTAGTGCTGATTCATCCCGGGTTTCTCCCAGATTGTGCACCCGATCACTTCTTTATTACAAAAAAACAACAAAATCTTCGAATGGACAGAAGAGGCGGAAAAGGCCTTCCAGGAACTCAAGAAAAGATTTACCTCAGCCCCGGTGCTACGACGCCACTGCCCAGATCTCCCATATGTAGTGGAAACAGATACCTCCAGCATGGCAATGGGGGCTGTTCTTTCCCAAAGGGATCCCGAAACAGGCCAGTTACATCCCGTGGCCTTTTGGTCGTGAAAAGGTACTACACCTGAACTTAACTATGCAATAACAGACAAGCAACTCCTAGCAATCAAGGCAGCCTTTAAGGCTTGGCGGCATTACCTCCTAGGCGCCAGACATACCATCACAGTAATCACCGACCATCACAACCTACAATACCTCAAGACGGCAAAGGCTCAATCATCCCGTCAACTCTGATGAGCTTTATTCTTCGCAGAATATGATTACATAATCACATACCAACCTGGAGTCCAGAACGGAAAAGCCGACATCCTATCCCGCATCGGTATTGATGAGAACGCATATTCAACCCCAGACCCGATGGCCATTATTCCAGGTGACAAACTACAAGGACTTACAACAACGTTATCTCTGGACGAACTCCAAAAGGAAATTCGGCTCCTTATGAACACCGAGGCTCTACAAGACTGGACCACTCAAGGTGAACATTACAAAACAAAGAACCAACTCCCATATTTCTGAGGGCGTTTATATCTACCGAATAAGGCACTACAAGAACAAGTCATTTCTGGTTATCACGACCCCCTGAAAGAAGGACATCCAGGAATTGCCAAGACCCTAGCCAAGGTGAAAAGAAATTATTGGTGGCCGACCTGGCGAAAGGACATTACGCAGTTTATCCTGTCATGTGGCATTTGTTCACAGAATAAATCCCAGAAACAAAGACCTGCAGGCCTTCTTGAACCCCTGGAAATTCCACCTGCACCTTGGCGCACACTCTCCCTCGATTTCATCACAGATTTGCCTCCCTGTCAAGGGTTCAACACTATCTAGCGGTTGTTGACCTATTCTCTAAAATGGCCCATTTCATTACGCTTAAGGGTCTACCAAACGCATCCAGTCTGGCAACAGTGTTTTTAGAGCAAATCGTACGATTCCATGGTTTCCCCTCCGTCCTGATTTCTGACCGAGGGAGTCAGTTTGTGTCTAACTTCTGGAGTAAGAGTTGTGCAATTTCCCAAATCGATGTTCGTCTGTCCACTAGTCAGCATCCCCAAACTGTTGGCCAAACTGAGCAGATGAATCAGACACTAGAGCAATACCTACAGTGCATGTGACATCAAGTGGAAGAAGATGGAAGGATGTGCTGTGGATAGCCGAATATGCCTTCCTGCCTACACACCTCTGGATGCTGGCAGTCTCCCTGGAGGGACCGTGAAAGAAGACAGAGCCCGTCTGGGGAGTGGACACTCCTCCCCCCCTCTGACGGCGCCAGCTACATAAGGCCTCATTCCTCTGAATTCGGGCATCGGAGGCTGGGCCGCCTGTACTGCCCTACCCAGGGTGAGGCTCCATCACCAAACCTGGGTATAGACGTTGCCACCTCTCTTCTCCTCGCTCTGGGACACCGGACTCAACGGCACTCAGCGGCCCGCTTGGCGAACGCGGGATCCTCCAACTGTGCCACTGTGGGGCCACCTCCCAACCCCTGCATCCATACTCTACAATCACTTCCACCATGTTGGAGCTGCGTGTCCTCCCTAACGGTGCCCTAACTACAGCCTGCTACCGACACCCTAGAGCGCCCCTGACCGCTCTTGGAATTGCAGCGGATCCACTCCTGGTTGGTGAGTGCCATGCTGTTCCTCCGCTGAAGTTCAAATTGGCTTGTTTGACTTTCAAGGTTTGCGCTGGGCCCCTGCTCCCGGGGTGCCCCTGGTTCCTTGGAGCAACGTGGGGGGAAGCTGAGGCCACCCTCGAATATCCCGCTGCAACTACATGTGGCCACCATCCCTCAGCCCTCTTTTCCTCTGGAGTTGAGCCCTCAACCATGCCGGCCTTGCGGGCGGTTGCCTCACGGAACTCCAGCAGTGGTCCCCCCACCCCCTGGCGATTCTTCACTCAACGACCCGCACTACAACACAGGATACCTCATCTGCTCTTCCAGAGTGAATCCCCTTCCCAGTACCCGCCTCATCTGGGCCCTCAATTCAGGCACCCCATTGTCAGAGCTATGCAGCCTCTTTACCTGTGCCCCACCTCCACTCCACGATTGGCCCCCTAAAGGACCATATCAGCTTTATCTGAGCCACAGGCTGCTGATCACTGCCTGGACCCACTGCCCCTTCTGTACAGGTGAGTGCCTTACCATTCCTCCTCAGAGGCATACACCGGTTTGCTGCGCCACCCGCCTTTTTCTCAGCCGCACCATGGGGGTCCCCCCCTGTAGCACCCCACATTGCACTGCGCCCCCCCCATAAAACACCCTGAACCCCCGTGGCCCATGCTAATTATCTGGGGAGGGTATCCATAACACCCTGCTGGAAACTCATTCTGTGGTATACCAAGAACCTTGGCCTGTGGCATAACATTGGACACTAAGGGCTGCCGCTCTGGAGACCCTGTGCAATACGCCCTCCCACCACCCCCCTCCTACTCTCCTGCATTTTCTGATCATGACCAGAGGGGCAGGCGGAGGGAAGAAAACCAGCGCCATGAACAAATTCGCTAAAGTGACCTCCTGGGGAGAAGCGGGCGGGGACCCTCCTACTCAACCTCCAGTAGACCCATCACCCGAGGCATCTGCTACAGACATTAAACAAATGATGGAAGCTATGACAAGAGGTTTTGCGTTGGTTCATGAAAAATTGGACGACATAACAGCAAATGTCTCCTCCATGCGCTCCCAACCTGCTAAAGAGGTCCAATGTATTAATGAGGCGGAGGAAAGAATTGGGGCGACTGAGGACAATGTACAATCCCTCCAGGCGGCTGTGGTCTCCCTTACTAAGGACATGAAACTGGTCAAATATAAGTGCGATGATTTGGAGTCCCGTTCGAGGAGGAACAACATTCGCATTGTGGGGGTTGCTGACGGCGTGCTGTTGGAGATTGCGGTTGAGCGCCTGCTTAAGGAGCTCCTAGATGATCCACAACTCTCCATACTTCTCTGTGGAGCGAGCACACCAGGCACTCACCCCCTGTCCGATCATAGCTAAAATCCTAAGTTACCGTGACAGAGACCAAATACTCCGGCTGGCCAGGGACAAGAAAGAACTAAGACTGGGATCTTCCCTGACTTTTCTGTTGTGGTCCAGCAAAATGTCGTCTTTTTACTGGAATCAAGAAAATGTGGAGAGACCGCAATAGCAACTACGCAATGTTATTTCCTGTTATACTTTAAAAGCTTTAAAAGCAGCAAAATGTATTGAGTCCTAGATTCCGGCAGACAATCCAGAGGTCGCCCCCTACGTGGAACAGCGACCTGGTTGAAAAATTCCCATATTTGTTCCACGTATGAAGTCCTCTACCTTTCTTGTGCATAATACACATTTGTTTGTTCCGCCATAATTTTCTAAATGCTTATAGTAACATGGTTGGTGTGCCGACACGGTCACAGCTTACCCCTTAGCAACTGCTTTATATCTTTTCAAGTTCGGGGGTCTGCCCATGTTGGTGGGCTGACAAGAGCTGGGAGGTGGGATGCGGAGGAGATCCGTACACTGCTGGTTGTGGGGAGCAGTGAGGAATCTAGCTGTGGGTTGGGGTTGTTTAATCTGCATAAAGTGAGTTGAAACAGTTCAAATATCTTGGCGAGCGGGCGATGGCCAGTGTGCGACCGGTCAAGAATTTACAAGTAATACACACTGGTCGTCAATCTGGTCTAATGGGTGAAAAACATGTTAATATAATGAGCTGGAATGTTAGGGGATTGGCAAACTATACCAAATCAAGGAAAATAATGGCCTACGCTAGGGTCAATGTCCCTATGCTACAAGAAACTCCTGCAGTGGGCAGTATCTGTCGTCGTATAGCTTCCAAATGGGCAGGAACAGATACTTCACCTCCTACTCCAGTCAGTCCAGTGGTGTCCTAACATTGGTGCACAAAACTGTTACATTTGTTGAAATGAAAGCACACATTGACCCGGCTGGGAGATACGGCATCGTACATTGCATCCTTGAGGCAATTGAATCCGTGCTGGTAAACACATATTGCCCCAACATTGACTCCCCTGAAAACTTTGATGGGCTTGTAGAGATATAGGGCCTCATTACTAGGCCGGCGGTAAGGGGTTAACGGCACAAGTAAGGATGCCGGTGCCGTTAACCCCCTACTGCCGCATTCCGAGGTCCCTTAGCGGGTCCCGCTAAGGCCGGCTGGTTTTACCAGCCGACCTTAGCGGGAGCCGCTAAGGGACCAGGGAGCTAATAACGGGCCCGTTATTAGCTCCTTCCCCATTCCCATTGAGCCCTATGGGGCCTTGAATGGGAATGGGGAAGGGTTTTCAGAATGGGGATTTACCGGGTCCTCCAAGGTTGGAATGACCCGGTAACTCCCCATTCCGACTACTCAGACCTGGACACGAGTTTGGAGGCAGCCATGTAGCTAGCGCCATGGCTACCTCCAAACTCGTAATGACCTCCATTGTCTTCACATGTGGGGGTTCCCATCTTGTTGGGAGGGGACATGAACCTTATTCTTGATCTAGGTCTCTATAGAACCACCACGACCGCCAAGCCCCTACCCAGGGCTGCCCGCCGTCTTATAATACACATGAGATGCCTGGAGGCTCACACACCCACAGACACATGAATATATTTTCTATTCCTCAGTACACAACATGGCCTCTCACATTGATCTTTTACTAGTATCCAGCTCTCTTTTAGGCAGGGTGTGGGTGTAGGCAAGATCCAGCCTTGCACACAATCTGATCACTCCTCAGAAAAATTGAATATGAAAACCGATAAACCTCCATCCCCCATTTCCTCCTGGGGATTCAAATCGGATGCTCTGAAGGACATAGTGTTTAAAGCAGATATTACATCTGACATAGAAACCTTCTTTGCCTGTAATGGTGCTCGAGACACATCCTTGGGAACTAGGTGGCAGGCCTTCAAAATCTTCATAAGAGGGATGGCAATATGGAGGTGTCAGGGGTCCTAAAAACGATCAGGAATGACCTTTGCCTTAGTGAAACACGACTTAAGGCCCTAGAGACTGAGCATGGTCGTTCACTTGGGCCAAAAACGTTAGCACTAATACGTACTGAGCTGGGGAGGTTCTGATCACATGCCACGCGCAAAGTTACATTTCTCGCTAGGCCAGTGGGTGCCAGAAAGTACGGGGAGGGAGAACGGCTAGGTAGGACACTTGCTAGGGCGGTGCACGCAGAACAAGAGAGAACCCAAGTATAGAGTATTCTCAATGCGCAAGGGGAACTCAAATGGGAAGAAATAGATGTCTTGGAGGTGTTCCAAGGCTACTACGGGGCTCTATACGAAGCAGACCCTCAATATGATCCCATTGTCATTAATGCCCGGCTGGAGGGAGTACCCCTGTCTAGGCTGAGTCAACAAGCTACTGAGAGCCTCAATAGCCCGATTACTGTACACAAAATCCTTGCTGTCATCAGGGACCTCCCAGGGGAAATGTTCCAGGCCCTGATGGCTTAACAGCCGAGTTATATCGAGAATTTGGAGCTCTCTTGACCCCATACTTCCTTGGGGTCTGGGAGGAGGAGCTAACCAACTGCCTCCTGCCTGAATCCATGCACGGAACTGTACTACTCAAACCTGGCAAACCCCTAACGAAAGCAGGTCCTATAGACCTCTTTCACTCATGAATATGGACACAAAATCTTTTGCTAAGGCCTTAGCAAACCGCTTATTACCGTTGATGCCCCACATTGTCCATCAAGACCAGGCAGGGCTCGTCCCTTTATTTATTTATTTATTTGTATTTTTTTAAAGCGCACATCAGCCCGAGGGCATTGTGGCGCTGTTACAGACATCATTGCTGGTTACAAGGAAATGCAGGGTTGATACATTAGATAGTTATGTTACAGATTCATCTTAAGGTTACATGTGTTCGAATTTTTCAGATCATTAGCGTTACATAGTGCCTGGACAGTGGTAAGTAAAGTGGGAATATCTGATAGGCTAAGCGAAGAAGTGTGAAGGTTAAATGAATAATGTGGTTTTGAGAGATTTGCAAAAGGTGAGCAGAGAAAGTTCTGCTCTGATTGTATTTGGTACAGCATTCCAAAGTTTGGGTGCTATGTAGGGCATTGGCTCTCTTTATGTAAGGTACACAGAGTTGGTTGGCAAGGTGGCTTCTAGTGGGGCGGGCAAAAATGTTTTCGGAAATGGTTTCTGATAGGTAGGATGGGGCGGAGAGGTTGATGCATTTGTGCGTGAGGGTGAGTATTTTGAAGTTGATCCTTTCCTTAACAGGGAGCCAGTGGGCATCGCATCTGATGTGTGAAATGTGGTCCCTTTTTGGGATGTGTAGGGCTGCGCAGAGCACGTTGTTTTGTATTGTTTGGAGCCTGTTGATGTTTTTAGTGGAGGTGCCTGCCAGGAGAGCGTTGCAGTAGTCGAATCTGGCACCTATTGTAGCTCTGGCAATGGATAGGCAGTTTTGAGTGGTTAAGAATGGTTTTATGGTGGTTACAAGTTTGGTGGTATGAGCGGAGGCGGAGGAGATGGCGGTAACCTGTTTTGTCATTGATAGTGTGGAATCTAAGTAGACTCCAAGGGTCTTTGCAGATGTTGAGACTGGTATGTTAGTGTGTTCGATGGTGAAGTGAGTGTATTTAGTGTTGAGTTTGGAGAGAGTTTCCTTGGGGCCCAGGATGATGATCTCCGTTTTATCCCTGTTGAGACCGTTGATTGCCATCCAGGTTTGGATGGTGGCGTATCTGTATCTGGAGGAGTGCTGCTGCGTCATGGTCGTATTCATGTACGATATTCTGAGTGCATCCAGCAGGTCAAAGAGAGGTTTAGTGAACAGATTATAGAGGATGGGTTCTGTACATAAACCTTGGAGGACTCCACAGTTGATAGTTGTGGGGGAAGCGTGGGCCTGGTCAGAGTAGACCTTCATAGCCCTTCCTTCTAGAAAAGAGGTTATCCATGAGGAGGCTTTGTCAGAGAAATGGGCTGCAATTGACAAGTGGGAGGTGAGGATTTCGTGGTCTACAAGATCAAACGCCGCGGAGAGATCAAGAAGAAGCAGGAGAGCAGGTTTACCATTGTCCATTATTTTGGTGATTTGGTTCTTAAGATCTACGAGAGCAGTTTTTGTGCCGTGGCCTTTGCGGAAACCAGATTGTCTTCTACCAAGGATGGCATTGGATTCCAGATATTGTTGGATTTGGATGTGGGTGGCTTTGTCCAGGATCTGAGGAAGAAGGGGACGGTTGTGATGGGGCGGTAATTATTGGGACAGGTGGGGTCTAGGGTGGTTTTTTGTATGAGTGGATGAACCCATGCTTCTTTTAGGCTTTGTTGTACTATGCCAGAAGAGAAGGATGCATTGATAAATGCGGTGATGATGGGAGTGAGTGAGTCTGCGCACTCTTTAAGGATGGTAGGGGGACATATGTCCCTCTTGCAGGTGGAGGGTTTGATGTTTTTGAGGAGGTCGGCAATTTCTGTGACATCTCTGAAGACGAAGAGCGGAGTTTGAGAGAGAGGTTTGGGTGGAGAGGGCGGGTGTGGAGAGTCTTTGTTGGGAAGGGCATTGCGCTGGGTTATTATTTTGTCTTGGAGCATTTTGACTTTGTTGGTGAGAGCATCCTGGATGCTGGAGCACCAAGCTTTGTCTTTTGTTATTTCATCTGGGGCAGTAGCTGAGGGGCAAGGTGGAAGATCTTTGAAGATAGTGAAGATGTCCTTGGTTTTTGATTTGGCATTGATGATTTTGTGGTTGAAGGATTCAGATTTGGCTAAGAATTTGGCCTTTTTATACGTGGGTGAGATCATTTTAAATTCATTTAGGGACGACTGGTTAGGCGAAGATTGCCAATTGGCTAGCGCTAGACGTTTGTTGGTACGTAGGGTAGCTAACTCTTCCGTAAACCAGGAATTAGAGTGTATGGATTTTTTCTCTTTTTTATCTTCCAAGGGAGCTATGGAGTTAATCGCTTGGGTGAGCACTTGTGCATAGGTGTTGACCAGTGAGATGGGGTCTTTGTTAAAAGGGGGTTTGAGTTCAGGGATGTCGAGAAGCGGTGTGAGGTTGGTTTTAGTTAGCTTATTAGAGCTTCTGACTTTAGCTGGTGATGCGTATGATAGTATCTTGCAAGTGGGGAGGGTGGGAATAGTAAATTGGATGAGGTGGTGGTCTGGCCATGGGAGGGCTGAGATATTAGTGATGGACGAGGAGAAGTTATGATCTGCTATCAAGTCAATAGATCGACCTTTGCAATGGGTGGCGGCATTGATTTTAAGATCAAATCCAATGTTTGTGAGTTCTTTGGCTAGGGAGGCAGCTGCTTTGTCCTTGGGATCGTGTAGGCCTAGATTGAGGTCACCTAGTAGGATAGTTTTGGTCGAGCTTTTTAGGTGGTTACCTATGATTTGGAGGAGGTGTTTTTGGTAGTCTGGTGGTGAGCCAGGTGGCCTGTAAGTTATTAGGAGGTTTATGGTGCAGTTGGGGGAGAGGGATAGTTTGGCAGTGAGGAGATCAGTGTTGTTTTCCCACTGTTGGTTGCAGAGTCTAATGGAGAGGGAATCTTTAAAGATGAGGGCTACGCCTCCACCTTTTGAAGAGGTTTTACGGTCCTGTCTTAAGATAGTGTATCCTTGAGGGAGTGCAAGGGAGAGGCAGGGGCCTGATGCTTCATGTAGCCAAGTTTCAGAGATAGCTAATAGGTCGAGATTAATGATGGTGATGAAGTCATTGTTTTCCAGTGAATGGGCAGGGAGGGATCTGGCGTGGATGAGGGCGCATGTCAGGTCTGGGTAGGTTGATGTGGGTGGGCTAAGGTAGTTGGTGCTGGGGTTAGGGCCCGGGGGTGTGGTGAGTGAGTGTCGGGATGAGAGGGGTTGGGATTGGGCTCTGTGCATTGGGAGTGGATGTTGGGCCTCTGGTGGTGTGGGGTGTGAGTTTGTGAGGATGGTGTAGGGGTGCGAGAGCTGAGTCTGGAGTTTCTAGTGTCTATAGAGGGTGGTGTGCTGCGAAGAGTGTTGTGTATCTTGGTGCAGGCTCTCAGTCTTCAAAGCCTATGGGTGGGGGAGGGTTGGACATTGAGCTTGAAGGTGTGAGAACTAGGCTGGGTGTGCTGTGGTGGGCGCCTCATAGGGAGGTTGTGGAGTGGTGGAGGAGGTAGATATGTGAATGATACGGGCGTGCTACAGATGGACCAGAGGGCGAGTGTGATAAGTCAGATGGCGAGGTGGGCGAGGTGAAAGGGGGAGGGTGGTGGTGCAGTCATGCAGGATGTTAGAGGATACATTTGTGCAGGACAGTAGCAATAGTGAGTTGGGTGCTGGAGCAGTGCTCACTAAGCAGTTTTCGTAGTAATTGTTAGTCTAGGAGGAGCGGTTCAGGACGTGCAGTTGGAAGTAGCCTGATACAATATGTGAAGGGTCAGTACATAGCATAGACGAGCTAGTTCAGGGAAGTAGGACAGGTGTAAATCACTAGGACAAGAGAAGATAAGAATAGGCTTAGTTTGACATAATTAGGGCAAAGGCAGTAAATCAAGTAAGCAATTATAGTGAGAGTAGGGCACTGGCAAACAAAGTAGGCAATTACAGTGTAAGTACGGCACTGGCAAACAAGGTAGGCAATTACAGTGTAAGTATGGCACTAGCAAACAAGGTAGGCAATTACAGTGAGAGTAGGGCAATGGCAAACAAAGTAGGCGATTACAGTGAGAGTAGGTCACTTGCTTTTAAAGTAGACTATCTTAGTGTAGGGGCAAGTACAGACAGATCAGAGTTGATCTCTGTGTGGGTTGCAGATGGGAGCCTGAGGGTGGCTTGCATGCGATGCTCGGAATGGTGTATTGGCAATCGATGGTAGTGCTGATATCTTTCTTTTCAAGGCCGCGACTTACCCGCTTATGAGCAGAGTTGCAAACAGCTCGATATGCAGTGGGGGCAGGTGTTAGGTGGCCAGAGCTTCATGGCGATGGCGACTGGAAGGGCTGGACAGGGACGAACACGTCAATGTCCTTAGCTCTGTGGTCCTTCGCTCGGTGGGCCAGCTCACGCCTTGCCGGCGTGCAATAGGCTGGGAAAAGGGCTCCAGCAGCCAATCCCAGTGAGCGGATTCTGGTGAGGGGGTGTGCCGATCTCGATCAGGCCGATGAACAATGAACGGCCATTTTGGAACGACTAGTGGCCTTGTGTGTGGCAATGGATTCCAGGCAGAGGCTGCATGTAGGAAATGCAGTTAAGGGCTCAGAGGAGCAGCAAGGAGATCCGGGTGCAGGCGGTGGGTGCCGGCACAATTGCAGCCCAATCCCCACAATAATGGCGGATTTACAGACGCTTTGGTGGGGGCGCTGGAAATATGCTCTGAGGGCTTACCTCAGAGCACCGTTTGTCGAGCAGCTGAGACCACTGCTCCAGCAGTGGTGTGGAGCTCCTGCTCCATTTGGACACAGCAGCAGACTGTGGCAGAAGGGCCTGCCACAGTCGTCATTGGCAGAGCGACCTCTCTTAATATCTGTAGACTATCAACGTGATGGCCAGACTGGACCCTCTCCCGACTACCCCCACTCCCTCCTCCTCTCCCTCCCTCGCCTCCCCATCTAAGGAAACTGTTCTACGCACTGTTACACCGGTTTGTATCATGATTGTTTATATGCTTCTCCCACCATTGTACCTGTTTTATTGTAAAGCGCTTTTGGTTAAAGCGCTATATAAATTTAATAAACATAAACATATAGAAGCTGAGGCAGTGATGATCGATGCTCAGAAAGCATTTGATATGGTATCATGGAAATATTTATACCTGGTACTGGGAAAAATGGGCCTGGGGCCTGAGATGCTCAGATACATTAACCTATTATACGCTAGCCCCCGGGCACAAGTTCTCGTCAACTCTAGGGTGTCAGATCAATTTGAGCTAATAAGGGGTACCCGCCAGGGATACCCCTTGCTCCCTATACTGTTTGCACTTGCGATTGAGCCAATGGTGGATTTTATCTGCTTCCACCACAGCAGTCGAGGTCTGCATCTCTGTAGCCCCCCTGAAATAATCTCATTATATGCGGATGGTGTTCTGCTCTATATTTGTGACCCGCAAGCCAATTTGGACCCTATTATCCAGGATATTACTCTTTTTGGCGAGCATTCAGGATTCGTTATAAATTACATCAAATCCAAGATCTTCCCCTGATGAACGAAAGAACCTCGCAGGAGCTTTCCCCTGTTATGGGCTCCGAATAGCATCAAATACTTGGGCGTGAGGGTGGCCTGTGAGGGCACCTTGCTCCTCCGGGATAACTACATGGTCCTTGAAGAATATGTCTGAGACAAGGTCACCAGGTGGAGGTCGTCTCCAATGGTATACAGTGTTTATATCGAATCCTTTATATTGAATGCCTATATATCGAATTATTTATCTTGAAAAACTTTATAGTGAATGTATTTAGGGTGGGATAAAGGGTTAAATATTTTTGGGAAACGGTTGGGATGGGTTTTTAGGGGTGGGAAACGGGTTGCATTCACTATAAAAGTTTTCAAGATAAAAGATTCGATATATGGGCATTTGTTATAAATTACCTCAATATAAAGTCATGTAACTGTGTCCAATATCATTAGCGGGCAGGCTTGCCCTAATCAAAATGATTTTACTTCCCAAATTTCTCTATACATTCGTTAATGTTCGTTAATATCCCTCTATGACCTGGCAAACCATTTTTCATCAAATTATTTATTTTTATTTGTAAAGTGCATTACAGCCCACGGGCATCGAGGCGCTAATGGAACAATATCGCAATTCCTATGAGATTCTAGGGCGGTCCGTAAAAAGTGGTTAGACCAGACTTACCCATACTAGGCCGGTGGATTGACGGCTCCACATTTTGAATTATATTGGCTTGCTGCCCAAGCCCAATTTTCATCCTATTGGTACGGGGAAGACCCACCCCCTCCTTATGTGAGGCTGGAAAGCCTGGCTGCGGAAAGGAATAGCCTTTGGACACTAATACTGGAGGATAAATATACTGACAACTGCCCCTACGACTGCTAGAGACAACCGTGACCATGTGGCGTTCCATCTTTGTTCAAACTGGGATCATACACCCATACTCTGAGCAGCTCCCCCAGGTTGGGCCCCACATGAGACAAGATACTGAGCTTACGCTTGGATGGATTGGGATACCGGGTATTGGCTGACCTGTATCCAAATGGATCCTTCATTACTCCACAAGCCAGGAAACAAGGCCATGGGGACTCGGCCATCGTGCAGATGCAATACTACAGGATTCGTTCTTCTACCACTGCGTGGTGGACGTATCACCCTAATGGACCTCCAGAAAATACTTATCATACATTGCAAACGTCACAAACTGTTGCAGCAGACTTTCCACACTATATAAGATGTTATTGAGTAAAATATCAGCGAATATACCAGCAGTTCGGTTGAAATGGGGAGAGATCCTAAAGGTGGAGCTATCCGACACCCAATGGAAAAACATGTCCCTTCACACACTTAATGTCTCCCTGAACTGCAGATTTAGGGTTATGCAATTCAAATTGTTACACAAACTGTACTACATGCCGGGGAAACTGAGTAAAATACTCAAGACTGGGGAACAATTATGCCCGAGGTGCCATGCAAGTGGGGCCGGCCACATCCACATGTTCTGGAGCTGTCCTTCCCTGAACAGGTTTTGGGAGTCAGTCCTGAAGACACTGTCAGATATTGTGGGGACCGAGCTGGAGCGCTCCCCTTTGGGCGCATTGTTTGGAGCTTGGTCCATACTTCCACCAAAACGTATTAGGCCATTAGTAAACATGGGATGAATGATGGCTAAAAGGTGCATACTGCTGAAATGGAAAGACAGTAGCCCCCCAACAACCAAGGCGTGGCTGGTTGACCTAACATGGGCTCAGAACTGTGAAGAAGCCTACATTTATACACTTCCTGCCTCCTCTAGACCCAAACACACGTGGGCGGATTCCAATCATGCTTGGCCAGCACTACCACTGACTAACCACCTTGCTATCTAGCGGAACTACCCCCAACCCCCACTGTCCTACACCCGTCGCTGCTGTGATCTCAAATGTAAATCCGCACAACACGTGATTTGTCTTTGTATTACTGTAATGCTGTGTAAGTCAACATCTGTAGACTCATATGTGTCCTTGTCAGTACCTGGTTCCTGTTAATGTGTCTCCCGCATTGCCTGCCAAGTGTTAATAAATAAAGGTAAAACTAAAAAAAGAAATGTCAATGTTGCGTCAGAAACATTCAGACAAAAATGTGTCAAATTAGAAAGACTCTCAAGACAGGAAATTAAAAAATTTGGGAAATGACAACAATGAAGCAGTACTTGGAACAGAATAAAATACCAAGGGGTTTACGCATTTTGATTTTTCCCGAATGCAGATCTAGCAGATAAATGGTAAGGAGAACCTGAACCAAGGGTCAATAGTAATGATTCAATAATTAATTGAACATGCGACTAGAGAAAATACTACAGTAATCACTCAAATAGAAACGGTCAAACAAGAAGTTGAATTAATGAACTTTGATCAAGCGACTGTATAAAAAAACTATAAAGAAATGTATGAGCTGTTAAAAATCCATCAGGATGAAGGCAAATTACGTAAATCACGAAATTTCTTTAGAGATGACAAGGACTATAGGGAAGACAGAGTATACTCATTCTAAAATAAGTATGATAACACTCAGGGGCCGATTCTCAACCTGGTCTTAAGTACCGTAAAGTTCGTTAAAAGGGTTAACAACCTTTTCCGGTACTTAAAACCTATTCTGAAGGTGGCGCATTCTTCCAAAGTCTGTAGGAAAGCGCCACTTTCGGAATACATGTGACGGATGCAAGGATGGGTTGGAAAGCAACCTAGCAACCGCCACATTCGTTATCTGGCTTTTTAGAAGGGTATTTATTGTGGCACTCCAGTTTTGTATGTGCGCTAAACTCGCGCACAAATACAGTACCATTTTGGTGCCATTATACTGGAGGAGTGCCACAAAAAGCCTTGTGGCAGTGCAGGATGTATATGAACACATTCATATACGCCCATGGTGCATATGAACACTTTCATACAGACCAAAGTAAGCAGCTTCACCGTTGCAGAGTACAACGTTGAAGCTGTTTGCTTTGATGTATATGAAGGTCTTCATATACACCACAAGGGTGTATATGAACACTTTCACATACACCAAAGCAAGCAGCTTCAACGTTGTATTCTGCAACGTTTAAGCTGCTTACTTTGGTCTGTATGAAAGTGTTCATGTACACCCGTGTTCTCTGCAGTATTTTTGTAAAATAATGAATATGTTGTTATTTTACAAAAATGCTGCAGAGATTTCAGGATTGCACCCATATGACAAAAAACAGGCCCAATCCTGAAGGTGCACTGTTGTGCACTACGAAGACGCCCAGGGCACTTGAAAATACAGGTGGAGCCTGGGCGTCCTGACTTGGCGCAGTGAATCATGCTCTTTAGCGCGTTCACTGTGCCAAGTTAAGAATCGGGCCATCAGTCTCAATCTAGAACAAGTACTGCAGAATCATCCCCGGTCAGCTCTGATCTAGATGGTGATCTTGAGGCGGGATCCAATATTTCAGAAACCTCTGGTAAAAAGGGTTTTTTTGATCAATTAAAAAGAATAAAGAAAGGCAATATCAAGGTGATAACCGAAAGAGTGAGGTTTCAACACCCAGTAGTCCCAAATATGATGACAGGCCCACCAGCAAACGTGATACCAGAGGTGGAAAACACACAAGGGGGAGATGCTTTAGACATCAGGCAAAGAGTAACCAGATCATGCACACAGAGGCACCAGAACACTTAGAGGTGGATCTGGTATTGAATTTGTCCAAAAAAAGTCTCACTAAAGAAGAAATAACATGACTTTTTTTTAAAACAATTTTTATTGGTTTTATATAACAAGCATATATAACATTCCAATCTTATTATCACAGTAAGTATTTCGATTACTGGAGATTCCATCAACTTTCCTTAACAACACTCAAAATTACTAACCATTCCCTCCGCCCTCCCTTCCCTCCCACAAATACCTTCCCCCCTGTGTCGCTGACTGAGTCTTGGAACTTTACTTTCTCGTATCGTATGATGGTGGGTCTATCTGTGCAATAGTGTCTAGTCCCTGTTTCCGTAGAAGCCAAAGCAAAAAACGTTTGTGTAAGTATGGTCCATGCCGTAATCTCTCCACTGAAGTCAGGGGGGCCAGCCTGCGCTGCTCTTCCCCAGACCATTGTCTCCACTTACACCCATTTTTTAAAGTCTCGCCACCAAACCTCCAAGCGTGGCCCTGTCTCTGACTTCCAAGTCATCGCTATTCACCGCTTAGCCCGTTTGGACCCTAAACCTTTCAGTGTGGAGGCGACCCGTAGATGCTGGGGGCATGTGAAGCAGCCCAACAAACAGGCCTCCGGTGTGAGTGGGTATGCATTCAGGCCTCCGCTGCACATCCTGTCTGCAATCCTCCCCCAGTACCCCGCAATCTTGTGACAGCACCAGAGCATGTGGAACATATCTGC
Organism: Ambystoma mexicanum; assembly: GCF_040938575.1. NCBI lineage: Eukaryota > Metazoa > Chordata > Amphibia > Caudata > Ambystomatidae > Ambystoma > Ambystoma mexicanum. The sequence goes on from NC_090936.1 coordinate 878,087,326, forward strand.
ATCTGTGGTTTTGCATCTGGGACAATATTGCACCGTGGCACAAGGAAAGTTAGATAGCTTGAAAGGGGTCAGATATGCCCTATGCGTTACGTACAATTGAATTAATTGCAACCCCGCATTCTGGGACACTGCCTTGTGGTACCGTAGCATTTTGATTTTTCCTGAATGCAGATCTAGCAGATAAATGGTAAGGAGAACCTGAACCAAGGGTCAATAGTAATGATTCAATAATTAATTGAACATGCGACTAGAGAAAATACTAGGGTAATCACTCAAATAGAAACGGTCAAACGAGCCTAGGGAGAACAATTATTTTGAGCAGTGCCAACCTCCCCATAACCGAGAGGGGCAGTTTGTGTCAAAAGGTCATAGAATGTCATATCCCGCTTATAGCCCTCTGTGCGTTGTTGTCGTGCTCTCTAGCTGGCTCATGAAAAATGTTAACCGCCCCCAGGTATCGGAAGGTTGGCACACTCAACAGAGAGGACTTTTCCATGCTAACCGTAATACCCAAAATCTGTGCGAAGCTATCAAGGGCTTCTAATATCAGTTCCAGATTATCTTCTGGGTTTTGCACATATATAAGCGTGTCGTCCGCATACATAGAGAGCAGGTGGTATGACCCCATGATCGGTATCCCTGCTGTAATGTACTCCATTTGTAAGTACGTGGCCACTGGTTCCATTGCCAATATATACAGCCGTGGGGACAACGGGCATCCTTGTCTAGTACCCTTCTCCAATACCAACGGCTTAGAGAAATGGCTACCCGTCTTGACTCTGGCCACCGGTTCTGGGTATATTATTTCCAGCCCAGCGCCTATAATTCGTACCAATTCCAAACCTTCGTAGCGTAGCGCCAATCCCACCTGACGGAATCAAACGCTTTTCTTGCATCCAGGGATGCGACGGCGCATGGTGTTTCCCAGTCTACCGTACTGTGCATAATATGGTGCAGACGTCTTAAGTTCCAGGACATGTTCCTGCCCGTCACATAACCCGTTTGATCTGGGTGTATCAGTGTATGTATTACTTTATTTAGCCTATTGGCCAAGGTTGCTGTTACACTTTTAATGTCCTGGTTCAACATCGACAAGGGTCTGTAGGAGCTACGCTCATGTGGTGGCTTATTGTGTTTCAGCAGGGGTATTATCGTTGACTCTCTCAGGCTAGGCGGAAGTATACCGGAGTCAAACGCTTCCGTCAAGGCACTGAGGCGGTACGGGGCAAATTTGTTAGCGAATGCTTTATAAAATTCCCCAGTTAAACCATAAGTGCTTGCGGTTTTCCCAGTGGGCAGCAACCGTATGGTATTAATCAATTCCTCAACAGTTATGGCAGCCTCCAGTTCACTGGCGGCCTCCCCCTCTAGTCTAGGGAGGTCTATATCTTCCAGCATTTCCGCCATGACCTGGTCCGAAGATATACGCTGCTCCTGATATAATTGACAATGGAAATCGTAGAAGGTTGTGTTAATACCCTCTTCTGTGTTACACATAGTGCCTTGTGGTGATTGTATCACTTAGATGGGTGTGCGTTGCTCCTCTCTTTTACATAACCAGGCTAGTAGTCCACCTGGTTTATCCCCTGCTGCGTGCTGCCGTTCTACATATCCAGTGTAGCTATGCTTCCCCAATCGATCACAGCAGTCCAGACATTGTTGGTGCAGTGCCATTTCCTTCGCCCCCCCCCCCACCCTCCGGTTCGGTCTGTGATTGTGCCAGTGCTTGCAACGCATCTTCGGCTGCAGACAATTCCCTACGGATCATGGTTTGTATGCCCCCTGATTCGGCTATGGCATTGCCTATAATGACCACCTTCAGGGCCTCCCACAAAGTGCCCACCCCCACCACACTATCCACGTTGTGTTGAAGGTATTCTTTGATCTTGTCTCTTAAGTGATCCTGCAAAGTGGGGTCTGATAGAGCCTCGCTTCTCAATTTCCACGTCAGGATTGGGGTCCTTGGAGGGGCATATCTCCATTGCAGCTGGAGAGAGATGTGGTCGGACAAGACCGTACTTTTATAGTCCGACGTCATGGCATCGCCCATGTTATCCTTCCCCACAAAAAAATAATCAAGCCTGGTGTGGACAGCGTGGGTGGGGGAGGCGTGGGAATAGTGCCTAGTATCCGAGTGAAGCTCCCTCCAAATATCCACCAGATCATATGATGTTAGTAGCGATTTTAGTACCCTGCCAGGCGGGGAGGGTTGCAGCACTTTGAATCCGACCTGTCCATGCAAGGATTCAGAACACAATTAAAATACCCTCCCCACACTATGGAACTGTCTCTGTATGGTCCCAATCTAGTGTACAGTGTCTGGAAGAAGGCCGCAGTGTTAGGGTTGGGAGCATATGTATTTATTATGCAAGTGTCCACGGTCTCCAAAAGCCCTTGTATTAGCCGCATTCTGCCCTCGTCGTCCGTCTTGGTCTGAGTCACTTGGAAGGGTATTGTAGGTGCTAGCCAAGTCAGTACACCTCTGGCTTACGCCGAGTATGTAGAGCCCACCAGCTTCCCACCCCATATTCTAGTAAGCAATGCGTGCCTCTCCGGCATGAGGTGTGTCTCATGTAATAAGGCTACATCAATGTTGTGCCTGCAGAGGTAAGTATACACTTTTGACAAATTATTCAGCCCCCAGGACATTCCAGGTTAATAATTTAATCTCACCTGCCATTATCACACATATACGGTAAAATAGCCAGTGCATACTGTCTCCATGCTCCCTGGTTCTTTCTACCTCCTTCGACCTGATCGGCCATCTGGAAATAGATCCTCTGTACAGCGACATTCAATAACAACACAGGTTCCCTCTAACTTCCCCAACTACCCCAACTATAAACAACAGCCCACCATTGTTACACATGCTCAGGCGTGTCTGCTTTTTGCCAATACCTGCGGTAATAGCCCGAAGGTTGTGCGCAGCGGTTGGTCCCGAAAAACCGGCACACAGAAAAGAAAAAAGGATGAAAAAAACCAAACTTGGGGGCAGATTGGTTGCAGCTTCGGGAGCAAGCTTTTCCCTCTGGATTTATGGTTGATTGTATTTGTCTTCCTGCCATTTAATCAACATAGGCCATGAAGTGGGCTCAGAAGGTAATCCAGCCCCTCTGCATGGGTTCCCTGCTTCCGGTACATATGATAGTTCCTATTTGACTGCTCCCATGAACCGTGTTCACCCGCTCCATGTCCCATCATCAATGGCCGCCAGTATCTTCTTCCGGGATATCCTTGCTTTTATTCTGTGGGGCATCATCACTCAGTCTTGGGCCAACCCCCTCTCTGTCCATCCATTCCTGGACCTCGTCCGGATGATCAAAGAATAGAGCATGGTTTTTATACAGGACCTTCAGCCTCGCAGGATACATTAGCATATGCTTCAGCCCGGCACTGCAAAGTCTAGCTTTAGCCAGTGTGTACTGCGCTCTACATTTCTCGACCTGAAAGGTGTAGTCTGGGTATATCGCCAACTTTGCTGATGCCCTCTGCAGTGTGCCACCCTGCCTGGAGTAGGACAAGATCTTCTCTCTGTGCCTGTAGTTGAGCACTTTCGCTATTATCGGGTGAGGGGCTAAACCGGTGGTGGCTTCCTCAGAAGCGCTCTATGCAACCTCTCAAATGTGAAGCCTTGCGAAAGCTTCCCCGGTCAAATGTCTTGTAAGAATAAATGTTCAATGTAAGCCATAGGGTCGACGCCCTCCTCACCTTCAGGCAAACCGACCACCCTCACGTTGTTTCTTCGCGCCATCCCCTCTGCGTCTTCTGCTCTAATTTCCAGCAGGCGTGCTCTTTGCTGTAAAATATGAACCTGGGCGCCATTGTCCTGTGCCATCGTCTTACTCTCCTTCAGTTGGGATTCCAATTAAGTGGTCCTTTCTGACAGTTTCCATACATCTTGCCTTAATAGCCCACCATCTTCTATCACTTCATCAATTTCGGTGCTTAGTGTCATTTTAAGTTCAGCGATTACCTTCAGGATCTGATTGTTCAAATCTCCTGCGTCCCCATCCTCGGTGCTCGTCACAGCCATCTTGTCTGTAGGTTTTTTTGGGGTGGGGGTACTGTGTAATTGTCCAGTGTTTTCTGGCCTCCATTCCCCTTTGCTGGCTTGGGAGGCATTCAGCCTTTCAGAGCAACCTATGATCTACTTTTATGGATGGGTGTAATATGTGTTTCGTCCCCACTTGCGGTATTGTACCTCATGTCGCGCAATATTGTACTGACACCCCATCGGCTCAGACAATAGGCGCCACTTTGTTAGGTTCCCGGGGACAACTCAGCCCTGCAATGGGGCCGGGGGATGTTCCAACCCAGCAGGCTTCTAACCAGTCTCACCAATGCCCCTTTGCGTTACGTTATGACCCTGTGCGTGGGCTCCTGCTCAGCTATACCCAGCACAATGTCAATCTTCCACCAAGCCCTCCTGCTCTCCCCCTACAAAGGTCCTTGCAATGGTAGCTCCTCGTTTCTTTTGCAGATTCTGTTTACTCCTTGACATCAAGGACACTAATATCTGCCTGGTTACACCTCAGCTTCTTAGGGCCAGCTGAGCATATGAGGGGACTACGGCAGGGGGGAGGCTTGGATTGGTCTGGCCCCTTACTCCACTGCTTCACCTGGGCCTTCTCCTCAATCCACAGACCCTATCAATATGCCAGAAGTGATAATGTTCACAGACGATGCAAGTTAGGGCAACCCCTCAGCTCTGTTATATCAGGCAGAGCGCACATGTGTTTAAGGCATGCTTCAATTAGCCAGCCGCACCGGTCTTCATTCCCTTCTGTGCCTTTTGTCCTTCAGCCTCCATAGCCACGGCTAGTCAGGGTCCTCCTCAGCCCTCTATGGCACTGCGGGAAGGTGGACTGAGGTCGCACACATGAAATCTTATAGTGGACCCCTCACTCGCACTGTGTCAGGGGCGTGCTTCCAATGCCTGCGCGGGTAACCAGCCCCCACTTCTGTGCCTCCACAGCAAGCGCCAGACCACACACAAACCCTGCAGTGTTCTGAACAGCTCACGGGCTGCTGAGGCTGTCACCAGTCTAATGTTTCTGCAGGGCCTGTGCACGGGTTCACCTCTTCTCCTCGTATAGACTAGGCTCCTTTACCGCTTCGCACCAAAGCCCCTGCTGTAACACGCCTGTCCTCCGGATTCAGGCTCCCGATCCTCAGGATGCCGACTTTGCCTTGAAGAAAGTTGTTCCATCCCGGCTCCTGTTCATAGCTGTGCGAATCTTGTTGTTGCATCCCGCTGCCCCCTCTCAGTCGCCATCTTGCTTCTTCTGTGAAACTGGACCAGTGCGTTTTCGGAAGATATTAATGCAGTGGAGCAGCCTGTTAAGGCTTCATGCATACCAGAAAACGTTCACAGCCACCTTCCGACAGGTCTTTCCATGTATTTCAAGCCACTCCAATTATGAATTCACGCCTTAATGGACGGAGAATGCAGGATCAGGCAGGAGCTCCAGTTAAGACGACCTCACATCTCGGCTGCAAGCCACGCCCTCGATGAAATAACATTACTTAACAAAGAGATGTCTTTTTCAACAACAATTAACAATAAATGGATTCATACACAAATAGACTTGTACAAGTTTATTAGAAAACTTAAACTGAAAAAGTTCTTTCACAATCATCAGAAACAATGTGTTCCTAAAACCAGACAAGGACCAGATAGTGATTTCACCATTAAAGATATATCTACCACTCAGGCCCTAACATGTCTTTTGGAAGGCAATGAAGAAATAGATAATTTAAGAATTCTGAAAGACCTCAATATCGAAGCCAAACATTTGACAAATGAAGAGTCGAAAGACAAATCTAAATTTACTCCGGTGTTTGGAACTGAAAATACAATTGATCTGTTCCAAAGGGCCGTCATTCGAGACATAAACAAATGACTAGACGGACCATTGAAACATAGAAAGACAGATAATCTCAGAAAATCAGAAAATGTGCTTTAGAATCATTAAAAAGCAATACTGAATGGTGATCAAACCAGCAGATAAAGGTGGGAATGTTGTTGTTATGAATAGTGATAATTATTTCAAGATGGCTTAAACACATCTGAATACACCAGATTGTTATGAAAAGTTAGGTTCCAAATGTACTAAAGGCATTAGGAAAGAGGCAGAAGATTTAATTGACAAATGGATAAGGACAAGTCTACTCACAGATGAGGACAACGATAGCTGAAGGTTAAGAACCCCAAACTACCTACAATTTATTTCTTACCAAAAATACACAAGGATTTTGTAAATATCCCAGCAGGTAGACCAATTGTGAGTGGTTGGGGTGGATCACTGAAAGGCTTTCCAAATATATTGATGCAATCTTATCAAATGAGGTCCCTAGACATCCAGCCTATTTAAGGGATAAATGCATCTCTTACAATTGGTAGAACATTTGGAGTGGGATTGTGAATATTGTTTTGTGACTTTGGATGTCAAAGCCTTGTATACTTCAATTCAACATCAACTTGTATTTGAGACAATTGACCACATTTATGCGACTAGATCAGCTTCTTATCTGCTACATATTATGATGATCAAAGACATAATGTGTTCCTCTTTGATGAGTGTTTGTATAGGCAATTAAGAGGTGTGGCAATGGGAGCTAATTATGCACCCTCTCTTGCCAACCTCTTCATGGGCTTTTTCGAAAACCGGTTTATATATTCTGAGAAAATATACAGACCAAGAATGATATTTTGGAAAAGATGTATTGATGATGTTTTTGTAATCTGGTGTGGTAACCAGGCTAGCCTCTTTGAATTTGTGAATTATTTGAATGCTAACAACATGGGTATAGTATTTACTTGTAATAGCAGCTTGACTCAGTTTGAGTTTTTGGATACTAGACTGTATGTGAAAACTAATTGGATCATGTCGAAGATTTACAGGAAACCCACTTAGGTGAACTCTGTGCTGTTGGCAACCAACTGCCATAAATTAAGTGTCATCAATAATATACCCACAGGAGAATATGTCATAGTCTGGAGCAACAGTAGAGAGAACTCTACATTTATAGAAGAATGTGCCAGTTTGGGCATTAGATTCACATGCAGGGGCAATAAAGAGGAACTTCTAGCCAAATCTAGAGATAAGAGTTTCAAGATGAATAGATCACATTTGCTCCAACCTAAGATCAGAAACAAAGAGGACTTGTATCAGAAAGTGAGAATGGTAACCCAATATTCAATGGACAGTAGTAGAGTGTATAGCATAATACGCAAACATTGGAAGTTACTTACTCTGGACCCTGATTTAACAAATTACATTTAGGAAAAACCACTGAATGTGTACACCAAAGCATCTACCTTGAAACATTCCCTGAGTCCATCGTTCATGCAACCCCCTGTAAAAACTATTTCATGATTGCATCAGGAGTTGAATGACTTTCACACATGTGGACACTGTACTATGTGTCAATATAGACAGGTATATCAAACTGTAAAGATTAATATTAAAGAGGAGGTGAACATTCAAGAATTCATCAATTGTAAGACCAAATGTGTGTTTTATGCTATAATCTGTGTGTGAGGATTGGTATATATAGGGAGCACAATCCCGGAACTAAGGTTTAGAATTAGAGAGCATATCAACACTTTGCAGAAAGAGGACATGAGGTTATCATTAGCCATGCATTGGAAGGAACATCATCAAATGGATAATAAAGCAGGGATTAGATTCATTAGATTAAGAACCGTTCCAAATGACACAAGAAGGGGTGATAGATAAAAAGAGCTTTGTAGATTAGAGGCAAGAATGATTTGTAAACACAGAACACTGTGAAATGGTTTGAATTCTGACCATGAGATGGGGGTTTTTCTTTCACTTGTACAGGTCGTTAGTTGCTCATTATAATGATGTGTTCTGAATGAAAATGACACCTATAGTGTCAAAATGATTTTTCATACAGAGTGCTTATTTGAAATTTGCTTGGATGTTTTGGAAACAAATTGCTCATGTTCGAACTCCAACGCTTTTGAGTTAATTGAACAATATGCTTGATCAATGATGTGAATTCTAACATGTAACCAGGTTAACCTATGTTCAAGAGGTTTCATATTCAGGTGTCCACCAGAATCTAATTTCATTGCCAATTGGCAGATTACATGTACCCTTTACCATAATTTTTGGGATTTTAGGTATAAATTGTATAATTAGAGGATGCTGTGTTTTAAATAAGAAAAGTAATGTCTCGAAAGCACGGCAGGCCTTTCTAGCCATATACAATATGGTACATGGTAGAGAGCAGGTTTGATCATTTGCCTCTAGGCAATACGTGAATAGATGAAACAGTTGGTCGGAATTTAAGGATTATGCGTTCATAGTTGGGGTTGCCTGAACAGCATCATTGAGTAACGGGAATATGTGAATGAATGATGAGGGAGAACCTAGTAAACATTTTAGCATTCCTGATTTTTGCCAAACAAGTCTATCAATGACCTTTGGTGATTAGTGGATATTGCTAAAAAAAATCCTTAAGCATATTTTCATGTCTATAATAAAGTAGCAGCACTGAGCAACGGGAAAGTGCGAGTAAGTAATGAGGGAAATGCTTTTAAATTCCTCAGCGCTCGTATAGTTTGCCAAACCCAATAGTTTGGTAGGGAAGCCATTAGCAAGTTTATTAATGACTTGTGGTGACAAGCAGACATTGTACAGCAGATCTGTATGCAGATTTGCCTTTCCTAAACAGTATGCATATTGTCAGATTTCCAAGTCTGTCGCCATGGAAAAGATACAATACAACAGATGTCCACAACCTTGTGGATCTCTCCCGTCCCCTGCACACCCAATGTTTATTGTAAATACAACCAAAAAGTAATATGTTTTTTGTAGGCTCAAACCTTATTATAAACGTAAATTTCAAAAAATAGTGTCAAACAATCTTATGATGTATTTCATCAATCAATTTATAGTAAAAAGAATATTCTTTTCCAATCTTCATTACTATTCAAACAAAGTGCATTTCGAAATTGGTATTAGCTTTTGACTTATGTTTTGTTTCAACATAGTATGGATAAACAAATACAAATCATTAATATCAGATAGTTTTTCATTCCTTTCAATAATACTTCTTATTGAACATCCAATATTAGATTATGTGTCTCTACGCGTTTCGGGGTATTCTATCCCCTTCTTCAGGAGTTGTCTATCCTTTTTCATGTGCAGTTATCCCATCTACAACAAATAAGTAAATAGAGTATTGTCACTTATCTATTACATTTACATTTTCTTGTTTATATCTGTCATTCATTTTCATCTCATAATTACCTGTGTTCTTTCTTATAGCAACCGTTTCTGGTATGCTAGTGAAATCGGCCTGTAAAGTTAAAAGAATAAATATAAGGATGAACCTACTATTATTTACACTTCCAGAAAGGTTCTTGTGATAAACACTCATATGTGGATAATGAGGGTCATTGTAGTACCAATGGTTCAAGTGTTACCTGTTCCCTATCCTCAGCTGATGCACCAATGGGTGCTCAGATGCCTCTCTCCTACGTCAGTATTCTTCAATCAATGTTCTAAAGAGAAGATTTTTGTTCAGGAGATCAACCGGTACCATAATCCGATGATATATGTCCTTGTTCCCAGTAAGGGGTATTTAAATTGTCCTCCCAGTTAAGTGGGTTAACTTTTCACCCGATGGTGAATCTGTAGAGAATTAATATGGAATTACTTCTTCATTAAGTTTAGAACTCATGCTCCAGTCTATTAAGTCCTCAATGGTTCAGTGCATATGGCTCTGAATTCCGCATAGTTTGCAATTTCCCCCTTGCACAGACTAACCAGGAAGATGCGACTTAAAATATTTTTTGACACACAGATACAAACGAGCGAACCACCGGAAGAACATGAATACTTAGAGATAAAACCAAGGAGCAAGTGTGACCCCCAAGTGAACAATATCAGCATTAAAATGTTCGAGGAGCAAATGCAGAAAGACCTCAGTAGGGTCAATTTCACTAAAATCAAGCACTACAACATTAGAAGACACCAAAGTCAGCTAATTAAAGAAATAGCAGACGATCCAAGCCTCACTTTGAAACCAGCGGACAAAGGAGGAGCCATCGTAATAATGGATTCCACATACTACGACAGCAAAATTAAGGAATTATTAAATGATGAAGATACTTACGTAAAGATTGGACAGGACCCTACTCCACAGATCGCCAAGATCATTCAAACAACACTAGACAAAGCATTTGAAACAGGTTGGATTTCTGACAAAACAAGAAAATATATGACCCAGGAATTTCCAATTACTCCGGTGTTCTATGGACTTCCAAAGATCCACAAGAATTTACAAATGCCTCCATTAAGACCAATTGTCGCAGGCACGGATAGCATATTCAACCCACTTGCAATTTACGTGGATAAAGCCTTACAACCACTGGTACAAGCCACCACAACGTACTTAAAGGATACAACTGATTTTGTAAACAACTTAAATAATCTACCGGAAATCACAGAGGACGACATACTATTGTCTTTTGACGTCCAGAGTCTCTACACGTCAATACCCCACCACGATGGACTGGAAGATTTGGAATGGACATTAATGAATACTGATGACTGTAAAGCGAATAAAGTACTCATATTGGAGTTGAGTAAAATTATTCTAGTTAATAACTATTTCAGATATGGAAACTAATTTTACTTACAAGCGGCAGGAACCTCCATGGGGTCATCTATGGCCCCAGCGTATGCCAATCTATTCATGTACTATCTAGAAATGACCCTCATATTACCTGAGCAAAGATGGAAAACACACCTGATTATATGGAAAAGATTCATAGACGACATCTTCGTGATCTGGAGGGGAACAAAAAGTGAGGTGGAAGAGTTTTTGGAATATCTAAACTCCATACACGACAGAATTAAATTCACTATGGAGGTGGGCACACCCAGACTACATTTCCTAGATGTGGAATTGGAAATTGGAGCAACAGGTATAACAACGAATATATACCACAAGAAAACGGATGTCAACAATTCTCTACATTTCTTGAGTCACCATCCTGAACATTTACGTAACAACCTACCATACAGCCAATTCCTTCGTTTGAAACGGATCATATCTTCTCCAACCACATTGGAAGAAGCCAACCTGGCTATGACTGCCAAATACAAGAAAAGAGGCTACCCAGCAAACATTATTGAGGTAGCTAGAGAGAAAACGGAAAGAATATCACAAACTGAACTACTAATTCCGAAAGAGAAACCAGAAGGATTTCCCTTTATTTATGCGTTACGATACTCAGGACAAAGTCATCATATCACAAGGATGATCAAGAAAAATTGGAGAATAATTGGAATGGATCCACAGTTGAAGAGACTGTTCCCCAAGCCCCCAATTATAGCCTACAAAAGGGGACGCAATTTCAAGGACGCATTAGTTAAAGCTGAAAGACCACCCACGGAGAAACAATCCACTTTGAAACCAAGAAAGTCAGGGACGTTTGCATGTTTGAACTGTGGTCATTGTAGTAACATAATGAGAGGTACATATGTGAGACATCCATATAATGGAACTAAAATCAAGCTAAGAGACTATGCCACATGTGACACTAAGTCGGTGATCTATGGATTGAGTAGCCCTTGTGGCATCTTTTACGTAGGACAAACAGAAAAGTCAAAGAAAGATGGCATGAACATAAAAGTAACATCAGAACCAAAAGCATAAGGTCACCAGTGGCACGTCATTTCGACGAGAAGAAACACAGTGTAGCTCAATTGAAGGTAATAGTCCTAGAAGTAGTAAAAAAAGCAACAAGGGGAGGGAATCATACCAAAAGGTTGAACCAGAGAGAAATCTATTGGGTAGACAGGCTGAGTAGCTTAGCCCCTAGGGGCATGAATGAAGACTACAACTTGGGAGTATTTTTGTGAAGATTGTTGTAAATGTTGTTGATGAATCTTTTTCAGACATACATCAGAAACTGAAGGATTAGGACAATCACACGGAACAACTAAGCACAATATTGAATGGAGCTGTAAGAGGGATGCAACATGCAATGTATAAAAAACGTTAAGAGAAATCAGAATGTGAGCGCACCTTTTCATCCTATAATTACCTACATATCATATATATGAACTATGAAGGTATGAGATCAGTGTACTGCATAGTACAAAAAGATTTTAGGAATCAGGAGATGAGTATATAGTTGGACATTAGAGAATTTAAGACTAATGTACATTAACATATACCACCTAACGCTTAGTGGAATCTTCTATTTTTCGTTCTGGTAAACAGCGAGATTATTTGCAGTTTTTGATACGGAATACACTTTCAATTCAGATCATATTGACAGTGAATCATCATGATCTAGACATCCATAGTCACTATCACCTCTATAGACTGGTGACACATATGAATATCTACTTGTTGATACTTGTTTAGATTATACGAGCGTGACGTCATCACGCCGCCGCGTGATGTCACCACGCATAAGCGTCATCACCATGACGCTTACATAAACAAAGCGGCCATTTTGCAGCTCTCTTCTACCGCGGCAGCTTAGCAAGGTTAGGAGAACAAACTGAGGTAAGCATTAAAACGCCCTAAAACTATGGGGAATTCAGAGCCATATGCACTGAACCATTGAGGACTTAATAGACTGGAGCATGAGTTCTAAACTTAAAGAAGAAGTAATTCCATATTAATTCTCTACAGATTCACCATCGGGTGAAAAGTTAACCCACTTAACTGGGAGGACAATTTGAATACCACTTACTGGGAACAAGGACATATATTATCAGATTATGGTACCGGTTGATCTCCTGAACAAAAATCTTCTTTTTAGAACATTGATTGAAGAATACTGACGTAGGAGAGAGGCATCTGAGCACCCATTGGTGCATCAGCTGAGGACAGCGAACAGGTAACACTTGAACCATTGGTACTACACCATGACTCTCATATCCACATATGAGTTTTATCACAAGAACCTTTCTGAAAGTGTAAATAATAGTAGGTTCATCCTTATATTTATTCTTTTAACTTTACAGGCCGATTTCACTAGCATACCAGAAATGGTTGCTATAAGAAAGAACACGGGTAATTATGAGATGAAAATGAATGACAGATATAAACAAGAAAATGTAAATGTAATAGATGAGTGACAATACTCTATTTACTTATTTGTTGTAGATGGGATAACTGCACATGAAAAAGGATAGACTACTCCTGAAGAAGGGGATAGAATACCCCAAAACGCATAGAGACACATAATCTAATATTGGATGTTCAATAAGAAGTATTATTGAAAGGAATGAAAAACTATCTGATATTAATGATTTGTATTTGTTTATCCATACTATGTTGAAACAAAACATAAGTCAAAAGCTAATACCAATTTCGAAATGCACTTTGTTTGAATAGTAATCAAGATTGGAAAAGAATATTCTTTTTCCTATAAATTGATTGGTGAAATACATCATAAGATTGTTTGACACTATTTTTAGAAATTTACGTTTATAATAAGGTTTGAACCTACAAAAAACATATTACTTTTTGGTTGTATTTACAATAAACATTGGGTGTGCAGGGGACGGGAGAGATCCACAAGGTTGTGGACATCTGTTGTATTGTATCTTAGTACCACAACCCAGTGCCAGGGTTGTTTTGTCTCCCCCGCGCCCCATTACAGTACATATAGAAAATCTAAAGATTGAAAGTCACTGAATGTATTGGGAGTGCACTAGGACTATCTAGATTTGGTTTTTTGGCAATGGAAAAGATAAAAACACGGAGAGACTAGATGGCGCGTTTGTGCTATGCAGATCGCTGCAGTTGTGTACCAGGTCGTTTGTGTCGGGCTAACAGAAGCAACATATAGGTAAGGAGGCATTTACATGCAATATTGATTGTAGTTTAAATAAAATGCTTGAATTGAAAAGTGTGAGGACTTTGTTTAACGAGCCAATAAAGGCATTTTTGGGATGGGGTAGGGTGCATACGCATTGTGTTTAAATCCGTATATACAGTGCGGGAGGCAGAGGGGTCCATTTCTGGTCTTAATAAGTAGCCTCACACAAGGAGGTGACAGTTTGTGATTGTACAATTATTAGTTACAGGATTTTCAGGAGCCGGAGAGTTGCAACGGCATTAGGAATACATTATGTTCTCCAATGCTAACCTCCATTTACGAGGTAAGATTATATTTCAAAAGTCATATGGCATGTCACATATAGTCAAGCACAAAAGAGGCAGTTTGATTGTTGCCTTAGTGGAAACTAACACCTTGATAATGCAGGTGTTTTTTCTGTTAGTTTCCGTTGTTTCACATTTGTATAGAATGTGTGCATAAGGTACCATTCGGTAAAGAGTAACATTACTAATTTGAAAGAGGAGTCCAGTTGCATTGGATGTAGTGCATATTATTTTTGAGCTGAGGCAAGATCAGTAGATGTTGTTTTACATATGAGCAACCAACTTTAGAGTATGGATGGGGAAAGCACTTAGCTGATCTCATTTCCCTTTAATACAAATCACTCAATCATTTCTTTGCATTGTGGGTGGTTGCTTGCTCATAAATTGCAGCTGGTGGTGGACACATGAATGCACAGTTGCGGGGCATGGGTTCCATGTATTTAAGAGAATGGGTTAAAATATATATTGGTTGAAGCTAAGTATAGCATTGTTATGATTGTATTTCAATGTCATTCAGTTTACACGTATGTTTGTATTTTTGATTTTTTCCTTTATCCCCCTGCTACGTCGCACATCACTGGTACAATATCTGGTCGGTTTTGAATATTTTTTGCTACCTATTCATTGTTTATCCTTAACTTATTGTTTGGTGCAATGTTTTCCTTGATGATATATGTTTATCTGTGAACATACTTTTATTTGTATAATGGAATGATAATGTATTATTTTGTATTGACGATCGTGATGTACCAGCCCTGATGAAGACCTGTCTGCTGTAAGGTCGAAACACGTGTCGGCAAGGCCAAGATTATCATCACATTGTATTAAATACGTAAATTGGAAAATATGAACTGCGTTAACATTTTGTGCGTTAAAGAGCGGTTAGAATAAATCCTTCAAAGAAACTCGTCACCATAGTTTGCGAAGTGCTATACGTATTGGACAGACAAAACATTATTCTTATTATCATGGTAGATTCGAGTGGTAAAGGCTTAGGTTCTGTCTTATCTCAGATTGAATGTGAACCTGAGAGGATTATAATGTTTGCCTCCAGAGCAGTAACTGAGACAAAAGAACGTTATTCTATAATTGAGAGAGATCTTTTAGCATGCTGTTGGGGGGCAGAGCACTTCAGGCAGTATGTGCGCGGTGAGAAATGTGTTATAAGAACGGAGCACAAACCCTTGGTTGAAGTTTTGACAGTTAAGGGAATGTCCAGGGTCATGCCTAGAATTGCTCGTTTGGGCCTGAGGTTAATGGAATATAATTGTGATATAAAATATGTTCCTGGGAAAAGGAATTTTGTTTTTATCCCGGATGCCTAATAAGAACTGTAAGGCAGGAACTGATGCTAGTGAAGAGTTGGAGGAATGGGTTTGTGGCGTGTTGGATGCTTTCAGTCAGGAGAATTGGATGGAGAGTGTCGAGGAGGAGGAAGTTTTGGTCGAAGTTAAACAGTGGATTGTGAAATGATTGCCAGGGAGATATAAGGTAGAGGGGAAATATAATGGTTACTACATGGTCATGGATGAATTGACAATTCAGGGTGTGAGAATGTTAAGGGGGAATAAAGCAATACTACTTGTAGGATTGAGAGACAAAATTGTTTATTTGGCACATGTGGGTCATCCAGGAATATCGATAATGAAAAGGAAAATTAGGGAAAAATATTGGTGGCCAGCAATGGATGCAAAGGTGGAAATGCTTCGGCAGTCATGTTCACCTTGTTTAATTGTGACAAGAATCTTGTAACCAAGAGGTTACCTTTGACTCCAATTCATGTTCCTAAAGGGCCATGGATGGAGCTGGCGATTGAAGTGGTTGGTCCGTATTAAGGGTTAGGATGAGGCAACAAGTTCTTGTTGGTGCTGGTGGATAGATAAACTAGGTGGCCGGAGGTCACAGTCATGGACTGTGTTACATATAAAAAAGATTGAGTTTTGGGAGAAAATGTTTAGGAGGGAAGGTGTTCCTGTGGTGATTTTTGAGTGATAATGGTCCACAATTCAGAATTAAGGAAATACTTGATATCACCAGTAAATTGGGTTTCCAGTGGATGTTTTTGTTTATATACCACCAAGAAACCAATGGGATCGTGGAAAGACTCAATAGGGTTATTGGTGATTGTGTGCAATTAGTACTGGCGAATGGTTTGTATTGGAAAGAGAATCTTTGTGATATATTGTGGGAAATTAGGGTAACGCCATACAGTGCCACCAGTGTTTCACCTTTTAGGTTGATGCAGGGTAGGGAATCTAATAGTAAACTTCTTCCCTCATGAATAAATGAAGTTTTAAATATTCCTCTGGTGAGTACACATTTTTTGGCTGATAAGATTTTGCTAACGGAACTGAGGTGTAAGTAGTATCATGACAAGATGTTCAAGGGAAGCATTTCTCGGGGAGGAGTACATCTTCATGTTGGTGATGTGGTGAAGGTGAAAAGAGGCACGGGGGGCATAAAGGAGCTTCCAAATATAAGAGAGCTGCGAGAGTGGAAAGTGGTGTGGTGTGGAATCTTAACAGAGTTGACAAGTTGTCAGAGGAAGGTCTGGCGACTAAGAACAACACTGTAGAGAGAGAGAGTGGGATCACTGGGACTATTCTTTGTTACGAGATGGTGGTGATGTTTTGGTTCAACATAGCAGTGACAGTGATAGTAGTAATGTGGATGAAGGTTTTGATCCTGTTCACCAGGCCGTAACAAAGAAGAGTGTGAGGGTGCGTAAGTTGCCTAATAAGTTGATAAATGATTCTTTTAACAAATGCAGGTTGTTATGCATTTCATAATTTAGTCTGTGTTAACGTTTTTGTTGTCTTTCAGGAAAGTAGAATGATTTATGGACACTATTTATTGTTTTTTTGTTTGTCTTCTTTCCATTTATTTTGCAAATTTTTGGTTTTAAAGATTGATGTACATAGTTGTTTTTGGGGAAAGGAATGTGTTGTGTTGTATTCTAGTCTATGCTTTGTTTACTGTAATGATATGGTAAGAACGTGCAACATGTGTGAGACGGTTGAAGGAGCTGGGTCTGGAAGGTGCCGTATTCGTGGGCTTTTACTTATGTATACTTTTTATGAATGAAATAAAGAAGCCATTCAACCTTCATACCTTTGGCAAAGACTTCAGGCGCTGTTGAACGGCCAACATGGCAGTTGCAAAATGCTGGTCCTTCACGACACACTGTGAAATCCTTCAGTGGCACTGAAGATTGAGGGACGAACACCATACTGAAATATTGGGGGAGCAGTCGTGAACATCGGGCCCGGGCCATGACTCCTATGCTCCGGTGACCCAGGAGTGATCGGACAGACCGGGTGCCAGTGCGCAGGGGTGCCTACCGCATGGCCGCTGTGGAGGGAGGACGTCTGAGCACATAGCGGGCTTTGCCCCCGTATTGGATCTGGAGCAGAGCATGAGGTGACGGCGAGCGAGTGAGCAATTGTGAGCAGCGACAACAGAGAGTTCCTGCCTTGGCTCCTGATGTTTGGGAGTGGATGACAGGCGGGACAGGCGGCAGTCCTAAAAGCATGGTGGAGGCGTGAGGCGCAGTGAGCTGCCCTCCCTGAGAGTCCTCGGGTTCGGTCTCTTCTCGCAGTTGAAAGGTGTTGGTGGGCAGCATCCTTGGCTGGGATCCTGGACTGGCATGATCGACCGTCTAGTAGGGCTCAGTGTGCATGCCGGAGAGCCTGCTATTGGAGCGGGGGGCAGCCAGGTGCAGTGGTGCGCACCCCACCATAATGTGGCAGTCGCTTAGTCTGAATGTCATTTAGCGGGATGGAGATGGATCCGGGAAAGCAGGAGGCCGAGTGATGGAGGGTCTCACAAGACGGAGCGGTGTGGCCTGATGACTAAATTGACACTGGAGAAATAGACACCAACAACATAGATAGGCTCATTGAGACTGCAAGTGGGCCACACAGTATTGAGTGCATAGCCCCTCCCCAGGAAGTTCTAGATACATCAGCTGCCCACAGCCTGTAAGACTTTGCAGGGCTTGCGTGGTGTGTGTATTGAAGTGGACGGTGGAAGGTGGCAAGCCCAGCGTAAGGATAACAGCAGGCGGCCATGGTCCACGGTCGTGGCAAGAAGCAGGGCAGCATGGACAACTTTGCCCAGTCAGTGCCCAAATCCCACAGAGCTACAGAGGTGGCATTGGGGGGTCCTGAACCTTCCCCCACACCAGAGGACTAAATAGCTCCCGATCTCCGGTACATTCTCTGAAGTATGCAAGATGAGTACACTTCGGTAAACTCGAAGCTTGACGGTATTGCTTCCAACTTGAGCACGCTGAAGGTGAAACTGGATCATGAGAGTGCTTGGATTACGACGGCGGAGGAGAGGATTAGTGGGACCGAAGATTACATAGTTGGCCTGCGGTCCTCACTTGTTGAGCTACAGAAGGACTTGAGTGCCCCTGATTTGTCACCATATTTTATGGTGGAACGTGCACATCGCTCCGTGCCACCCAAGCCCGGTGCCCCATCGTGGCCAATCATCGTACGCATCCTGAATTACAGGGATAGGCATATGACACTGTTACATGAGAGAGAAAGGCGAACTGCGTTATGAGGCAAGCAGGAATTTTCTCTACACAAGACTTCTCCATTGCCGTCCAGAATGAATGTAAATCATTTCAAGGGGTGAAGAAACTGCGTGAGAGATACATGCAATATTCCAAGTTGTTTCCGGCAAGGCTGTGATTTCAGCACAAAGATCAAACGCTCTTCGTCACAGTGCCAGATGAGGCGGTCAAATTCATTGAAAGGAATGCGCAGCTTCCTAAAGCTGACTGAATCCTGAGCATGCATTGTGGTTTGGTTGTGATGGGACGAAGGCCTGCTTTTACCATAGCATAGGGGGGAACCAGGATGCCTAGGGGGCGTAGCCTATTAGGAATGAAGCATGCTATTAAGGCATGCATGGAGGGATGAACTGTGTGACGCCACAAGGCATGCAGTAACCACACTTTAACAGACTACTCCCTGGCAGCTATGAACAAATGTGAAACATTCCTTGGTATTAAAGGACAATCGCGGCAGTGATTAGTACAGGATTCCAGGATGCCTTCATCTTAGTATGAGCTCCCAATCTGGGATTATTCACCATTTACCCCGACCAGGGGAGGGGGTGGCTTGAAGTGCCAAGAGTGCTGCTCCCCTACTGGAGGCTGTCAGGATTTAAAATAAGTGTGGTGTAGAGTCTATGGCTTTGGTTATTAGGTTTGTCATAGACTTCGAGCTGTGAGAAATGTACTGCTCAATGGGTATATCCTTCCAAGTAACAGTGCGGTCGCGGTCTCCACTTAGCACCCTCTAGATGCGAGATTGCTTTATAGTTATCTACTGTAAGGTTGTTATGTTCTGGGGATACATAACATGTGTTGGGGATGTGATGCAGGAGGGCAGGGGAGAATGGAGGGTTTCTTGTTAAGATGCACTTGGTTACCTACCAATGCTTTTGGAACATCGTTAGCTATGAAAACGGGCATGTAGGTGGTAGGGGTGGATGGTGCCTCAATGGGGGAGGGGGATGATAAGAAAATGGATGGGGTCAGGGTTGCATTCTTGAGTTGGAACGTTAAGGGGCTTAATAACTCGATCAAGGGAAGAAAGCAAGAAAGTTGTTAGCATACGTGGAAAGGCACAAGAGTCAGGTATTCATGCATCAAGAAACGTGCACGAGGCGTTTGCTAGAAGGTGGGGAAAGCAGCAATATGACACTGATTACAAATTCGCTGGGGTGCTATCCCTACTTAGAACTGTGTAGTTTCAGCTCATCTCCTCAAAATGCGATGCAGCAGGCAGATTCATAATAGTACATGGGGTGCTGATGATTAACGTGTATCGGTCGAATATAGATGACCCTGATCTTTTTAGCCACACCTTCCGACTGTGATGCTACACCGGACATCCCAGTGATATAGGGACGAGATCGGAACACCATCTTAGACATGGTTAAGATCAGTCCAGCATGACAAACAGTGTGCTCACTGGGGCTGCTTGTACGATCCTGGAGTGTATGGCAGACAGGCAGTGGGTCGACGCCTGCAGGTGCATGCACCGCACTGCACCTGGTATTACCGCTGGTTCACGGGTTGGGCGTTAACTGTAAATCCCCATTCCCAAATGGGTATATTGGACCTAATGGGACATTTTCAGCACTAATACTGTGCGCTAATACAGCCGGCGGTAATACAGGGCGCTAAATCGTATTTTCACCTTCAGAAAAAAGCTGGAGGTAAACCAGCTCATTTCGCACCCAACTTGTGATAGGGCCAGTCCTTAAATGCGGCAGTAATACAATTAAAGCTGCATTTAAGAGCTACAGCATAACTCATGATGAGGCCCCTTATATGCTGTCCTGATTTATGCGCGAGACCCAGTAACTAATTTGCCGCTGATTATGGCTGATGTGTTAAAGTTCAGTGACTATTCGGGTCTGGTTGTGAACTGGGCCAAATATCTGGGGATCACAGTGTCCAGGGACAATGAGCAGATTTATGAGAGGAATCTAGGAAAGTATATGGGTACATTGCAACCTAAATTGGGTCGTTGAGAAAAAATGCCTATTTCACTGCTGGGCAGAGTTGCTCTGCTCAAAATGATTGTGCTCCCAAAGTTACTATATTATTTCCTGGATGTCCCAATAGTGCTTTATAGGTTGTTCTTCATGAAGCTAAACTCAATAATGACGCGCTTAATTTAGGCACCAGGAGGGGTGTGCATGAAAATGGCAGGCATGGCCATGCCATACTCCCTGTGGGGATTACAGGTGCCAGATTTTGTATTGTACTATCTGGTGGGACAGATTAGCTTTGCAACAGACCTGGAGCGATATGGGCGTATCATCTGCATGTGTGCATAGAAAGAAGAGCGGCGACCCCAATGCTCCTGGAGGCAACGCTTATTAGTAAAAGGTATACTGACCCATGTCCATACGACCCATTGGTGACTATACTCCAGGCGTGGAGACCATCCTCCAAAAGAGTGGGGTGAACTAGCCATACAGCCGCCAGGTACACTTGTGGAGAATGCTGGATGTTACGCCCACACTGGACAAGGCAGTGAGTGGAGTGTGGAAGCGCTGTGGGGTGGAACGACTGGGGGTCCTTATTTAGGGAGGGGAGGTTTCTGATGGCAAAGGAATTTCAGGAAAAGATGGGAGGCGGCTCTCTGATGATACTGCAGTACATTCACATGCGAGAGGCTCTCTGTGGGCAACGGCACCAACTCCCTGAAGAACCGCCCCTGCATAAGTGTGCCGACTTCATGGCCTCCTCTTCGGCGAGCAGGATGTTTATTACCGTTTATTATAACCTGGTTCAGGTAGAGTTAAAGCAAATCCCTGGGAGGCCATGGCAGAGCAGGGCGGACAGTTTGCGTATTGAGATAACTGACAAATTGTGGCATAGAGCGTGCATGTTAACTTAGCAGGTTTCCTACAACTCCAAATTTAGGCTAATTCAGTTCAAGATTTTGCATAACTTATATTACATCCCAGTCATGTTGAGCAAGTTCAGGGGAGCAGAACCGGTGGACTGTCCTTATTGTAGATCAAAGGAGGCAGACCACAGGCACATGTTTTGTCGTGTCCGCGACTTCAGGGCTTCTGGTCAGATTTATGTGCAGAACTAACCCCAATGGTGGGTAAGGAAGTCCCTGCTGACCCCTCTTGGGCTCTTTTGGGTAGCAATGGCAAAATGGGCGAAATGATGAGGAGGTTTCTAAATTTGGCGTTCCTGCTGGCCGGTAGGGCCATATTGCTGCAATGGAAAAATGGGGCGCCTCCCACGCTGGAGAACTGGATGGCGAGTTGACTTGGGCGAACAACAATAAAGATTAATATGCTTCCCTTCAGCCAGCAGGGAACCACCCAAGGGATATTTGGTTGTACCACTGGGCATATCTGATGCAGCCAGGGAGCAGGGGGGCATAGGCGGGTGTATCAGGGTAACCCATGGGTATGGGAAAGGGTGTGCTCACCTGAAATGTAATTGCAATCGCTCCAAATCACTGTATGAATGTTGTGGAATTCTTGTCATGTCATCAATGGTCTCGGCTGTTTATTTATTGAGCCATGTTCTAGCTAAGTGTCATACGAAGTGCTTAAATAAGGGTTAAAACAAAACAGCAACGAAAAACGGTACAAGCATTAGTTGACGAAATGAAGAAGGGTCAGTGCTCCCTCTCATGAAGCAAGCAAATCTCTAAGAGTAATGTCAAAAGGCTCTGGTCGAAGTTCTTTAACACAGCCTCCTCAACGACTAGGTCTCGGGCTGCATCATCACTCCGCATATAAGGCACTTGCCCAAGATCCTAGCCACAGTACCTTCCTCCTCAGAGCATGTGAAGTCATGGCATTCCTCACATAAAAGGCTCAGTTTCCCCCTTCCCTTCTTCCTAGATTCTGGGTTCTAGGCCAAAGGGTTTCTCTTCCTCCCCAGACCAGGAGGGCACCTCAATGGTGCAGCACATCACTTGCTCTATTCCACTTCAACGACTGTGGATAGTGTGGGGGCCTCCTCTGTACGTCCCTCAGCATGTTTCGTCGTGCACCAGGGCATGCTGTTGAAGCTTCCGTAAGCGCCAACCTCATCACTCCACCACAGGCACGGTGGGACAGGAGCTCTGGCAACACTCCTGGTTCTGTTAAGTACAAGGAAGCCAGCACCACTCCACTTGCCCATGCGCCTGCTACTATCTGACACAGCTGTCACAGGAGGTCTCCAGCTCACAGGCCTTTCCCCACACACAGTTAAATCTTCACAAAACTGTTTGCGGCACCAGCCATTGGTACCACAGAGATCTGCTCTTTGAGACTGCCAGAGGCAGACTCTGTGGTCATACCAGGCGGCTGCTGATCCTAGGCTCACACTGCAGGACCCAATGGGCAATCTTATTGTGGGGCTGATGGGTCTTCTAACTGCTGTCCACCCTCACACAAGGTTCACAAATCTCATCGCCAGTTTGATAAAGAAGAGGATACCAGGAACCAAGCGGAAGACTCAGGTAAATGAGGAACGGTCCTTTATTGGTGTACATACTTCAAGAAGAAAGGAGTCCTCAGGTAATAAGTAAGAACATAGAATAGCAACCCACTGGTGCATCCGTCCAGCTTCAGCCTCTCCCTTAAGAGTCACTCCTAGGAACACACACACTTATCATATACTCTACAATCCACTTTGCATGACCTCCCCCAGTCACAGCAACACACAGACATTATCCTGTCAAAACACCTGTCTTGTGCCAATACTATTTTATCACGTTTCATGCGGTCTCTGCTCAAGCTGATTTTTCTTAGCTTCTCTGCCTAATGAAGAATTGAACATTGCATTCAAAATTTCATTTAGGCCACGAGGTCCAGAATTCAGCATTCAATTATCTTAGCAGCATTCTAAATAGAAGTGATCCGTGAAATGTTTCAAGCAGGAGTACATTTTGACCAGTTAATGTGTTCCTGGAAGAGCTTGATTAACCCACATACTTAGCCCAACGCATTGGGAGACACAGTTGCGCAAGACCTTGCAAAACAGCAACTTACAATTCATTCAATGAAATAGGTGTAGCAGTAATTTTCCTTAAACCCAAAAGCCCTCCACCCATGGAAGTCTGTTTTCCATTGGTTATAAAGGTAATTCCGTACAGCATCATCCAATTCCTAGGTCATAAAGCACAGACCCAATCTGAAACAACAATGCAAAGTCAATGGCAGAGTTGCTATAGGCAAATCAAATATAACTTCCCATAACCGAAATACTTGCTCAAATGATGTTTCTAATGCTTGGGCTGGAATTTGTAACGCCTGAAATGTGTGCCGAAAATACGTACTGACATCACTTGAGTAAGCTGCTCTTCCCTTTGAGAATATGAAGATGAATATAAATGATGTGTCAGGATGATTAATTATAAGTCCGTTCTAAGAGATGCCAGGGGGATGGGACTCGTTTGTTATGCAAGAGCATATATAATCTTGAAATGGGGTCACATGCAAATGTTGCTTATGCAGGCAGAATCGCAGTATAATTTTTAGGCATTCTTATGGACATTCTGTAAATGGAGCTTAACTAAGAGTTTTGCAGAGAAGTGGTAAAGAAATGTCCACTTGGAGTCAGCACACACGTGCAGGCGGCTGTCCGTCAGTCGGCATTGAAGCAGCTGATAGTCTGTTCAGCAGCGTTCATGAATTGCTAGCTCTTCTTTTTTAATGTTAAAAACAATTACCACTAGTCTGACAATCCCTTTTATTGTTAGGCCGCAGAATGTAAGTACATGACTCAACACCATTTTAAAAAAACGTTTTAATACGTGTCCGTAAAGGCATGTGGCCAGTGAAGAGAAAACATACGTTTTACATTTCTGTGATATCATTAGAGTTGATATAAATAGAATTTGGGCACAAATACACAAGCCTTTATGTAATAGGAGGTCTTCTGTCAAATAACATGTTTGTAAATCTTTAAGTATACTCCTTACCTTGTCTGTTCATGCCTATTTTCAATCACCAAAGTGTAAAGAGTCTGGGAAAACTATCGGTAAAGTAACACAAACTTGTTCTTTAGTTTTGACTCATAAGTGGAGCTTTTATGACATGTTCTTCTTCTAGTCAATATGTGGCTAGAATAAAATGGACAAATCAAATTGGGTACAGGCACGAACAGCAACTGCACTGATAAATCACGTGTAAAACTGGAGACAACAAAGGGTTTGTGGTAGGAGCAGGCAGGGATGTGTGCATCTATGGAGGCACAGAAGATTGCAAGTTACTGTCAACTCTGCACGTCAGTGGAATCTTCTAGCACACCAAAGTCAACATATTTCTTTGAAACATGCCCCTTTTCTATATATGCGAGTGATTGTTTGATACTGTATTTATCTGAGAGCTCTCTAAGGTGATACGTGGGCACATTGGCTATATGTGAATGCGCGCAAGATACTTAAACGCATCAATACACCATCTGCATGCACCAAATGGTCAGAGACTATTGCCATAGTGCCAAAACTGTTTGCTTAAACGTGTTTTTATCTGAAGAAGTGGACCTGACAGCTAACGTATATATTAACCATCTACACATGAGAAGACAAATCATAAGTGTATTCCCTTCCACAGGGTCGAGATGGTTGTGTAAAAGAACTCGGTTGTTTGTATGTTTATGCATTGATCGAATACCACTAAAGTGGCATTATGAAGGGTAACACTGCTGTGGTTATGAAACACTCTACAACAGTTTGGGGTTTATTAAAAAGGTGAAATGACAATGTGGTGTCTTTGTTTTTGTGACTAATAGGCAGGATGATGATATTACTGTGTTTATATCTGTTCTGTTGTTACCTCTGAAAAGCACTCCGATATGCATCTGTACTGTTGTGCAGCTGTGTAAAGCGCTCCATTTTGTATCTGTATTGTTGTATACCTCTGTAAAGCGCTCTGTTGTTTCTCAAAGCTAGGTCCACGCTCAATAAATGCCATAATGATCATATTAAAAGGCTTGTCACGTGCGACACGCCTTTTATTATTATTATTATTATCATTATGTTTCCTGATATTTCACAGATATTTGCTTCCGCAGCTGAGAACGCCCTGCCTCTTATTCTAACTGTGTGAACACATCGTTTGTACCCTTCAGCAGATTTCAAATAGCTGGTGGTGGTTTATCCACCAAACCTACTTTTTAAAATCTTTTTATGACAGCAGACAAAATGTACAACTTTGCAGTATGTGATACGCTCCCACAGTGAATCTCAATTTCAGTATATAACGATCACGCGAACCTTTAATGTTCCGTGTTAATATTTAACATCTCTTTATAAGTTAGGAAGCAGCTGCCACAATCCACCTCACTCCCTACTCTCATGAAACCATCTACGAGCAGAAGGAATAATAAAAGCCAAATCGGGGAAACTCATTCAGTAGCAATACACATGGCAACTCTGAATTACAGTCAGAAAAATCCAACTAAAGGCTGAACACCCACCCACTCTGCGGTCAAAGGTCCAACCCTGTATAAAATGGTTACATAGTCATTCGATTCACCGAGCAGATCTGTGACATTCATGAACACTGTCATTCTGATTTCAAAGTTGCGAGTATCTGACTATCTCCACTTTAACTGCATATGAGACAGCGTTTCTGTACTATATTCAACTAGCTGATATACCCAACGTTGCCCGGACTTTTATTCCCTCATAGGTACAGGTAATTCCGCAAAATTTGGTGCAGATTGATGAAACGGTCTGGAATTCTATAAGGAACAAAGCTTCGCCAAGCCACAAACCCACAAACAAATGTTGACTTTTGCTGAAATCCGGGGAAAGGAGTGTGGTGTCCAAATGGCATGCAGCCAGGAATGTCTGGAGCGTCCTATAAGGTGATTGTGTAGAGTTTGATGCAGATTGGTGAAATGGTGTGGAATTGTAGAGGGACCATATGCAAAGCCACAAACCCACACACACATTTTTACTTTTGCTGAAATACAGGGAAAGGGGTGGAGTGTCCATATGTCATGTAGATAGTAATGTCAGGAGGGTCCTAACCGGTGCCTGTACAAAATGTGGTGCAGATTGGTGAAACAGTGTAGGATTGTATAGGGAACACACACAAAGTCACAAACCCAGATACTTTTGCTGAATTCCGGGGAAAGAGGTATGGTGTCTAAATGTCATGTAGCCAGTAATGTCTGGATGGTCCTAACAGGTGACTGTGCAAAATTTGGGTCAGATTGGTGAAACGTTTTTGGAATTGTATAGGGAACATACCCAATGCCACAAACCCACAACCAAATTTTCACTTTTGCTGAAATCCGCGCAAATGGGTGGGGTGTCTAGATGTAATGCATCCAATAATGTCCAGAGGGTCCTAACATGTGACTGTGGACAATTTGGTGCACATTGGCGAAATAGTGTGGAATTGTATAGGGAACATACACAAAGCCACAAACACACATCTATTTTTTTCACTTCTGCTGAAATCTGGGAAAAGGGTGGGGTGTCCAAATGGCATGTAGCCAGTAATGTCTGGAGGCCCTAACAGCTGACTGTGAAAAATCTGGTGCAGATTGGTGAAATGGTGTGAAATTGCATAGGGAACATACGCAAAGACACAAACCAAACAGCCACATTTTCACTTTTGCTGAAATACTGGGAAAGGGGTGGGTTCTCCAGATGTCATGTAGCCAGTAATGTCCGGAGGGTCCTACAATGTGACTGTGCAAAATGTGGTGCAGATTGGTGAAACGGTGTGGGATTGTATAGGGAACATACGCAAAGCCACAAACCCACACCCAATGTTTTCACTGTTGCTGAAATCCGGGGAAAGGAGTGGTGTGTCCAAATATCATGTAGCCAGTAATATCCAGAGGGTCCTAACAGGTGACTATGCAAAATATGATGCAGATTGGTGAATTTGTGTGGAATTGTATAGGGAACATACGTGAAACCACAAACCCACACCCACATTTTCACTTTTGCTGACATCCGGGCAAAGGGGTGGGATGTCCTGAAGTCATGTAGCCAGTAATGTCTGGAGGGACCTAACAGGTGACTGTGCAAAATGTGATGCAGATTGGTGAAACAGTGTGGAATTGTATAAGGAACAAACGCTTTGCTACGTACCCACAATGTTCACTTTTATATATATAGATTGACGTGCCAAAGAACTAAAAGTCCCATAATGTATTATATGAAGAACAATTAAAGCCCAGACTTTTGGTCAGCATGTGCACCACACAATACCTGTACAGCAGCTAGTAACTTCAGTGTCTGCACACACTTGTTTTTAACTGGAAGAATCACAAGACAACGTGAGGTAGGCTTCAACCTCTGATTTAAAAAGCCAATGTATAACCCTTTCCCAGAAATGCTCTCAGGACATCTACACGACCTATGGATACAATCTACTGGTTCAAAATCATATTTTCAGTACACTTGGACTTCTAATTTACCGATTAGGTACAGTGATCTACATCTAAGGTAAATCCTTATTAAGCATTTATACTGAATCAACTTACAGCAGCTATTTTTGGAGACTTGTTCTGTCTGAATAAATGCAGTACTCCAATCAGACTCTGCTAACTAGTACCCTAGGTCTTTTTTCCATTTTCCCCTAACCCTAAGCAGTGCCTTCCAAGGCTTGGCTAAGCTAGCATTTTAAAGTTGCGAGGCTCTCCTCCCCCTCTCCCAGATTTTGCAGCATAACGTTAATGGCATGCTTAACAGGATTCTTTGGAAAGCCCGACCATGACGCAAGCACCTCGGCCACAATTTTTTCCCAGTCCAAAAAGTACATTGTGCTACCAGTTAGTACTTTTGCTATGATGAGAACACCACATCGTGCCTTGTATTAATCTAAAAATTAACATTTTTGGGGCGGATCTCTGGTAGACCAAATCCCTTGCAGTAACTGAAACAACATTTATGAAGAATTTCCTTGGGTTGCCCATTGCGCCCCTGAACATCCCAGTGCTTTTGGAAACTGGATTGGAGGGGTTTGAGATGATCTGTAAGTTACGTCCGGTCCTTTACTGGGCTCGCCTCTGGTCTAATCCTCACCTTCGTAAATACAAAGAGGCAGTTACAGATTTTTTGTCCCAGCAGGGGGACAGCTCCTTAAAGTGGGATGCCCATGTGAAAGGATGTCTGGGTTTGCTGGGTTTGGAGGATTACTGATCAAATTCCTCAATCATCACACTAGTTGCAAAGGAAGAAATCAAGAGCGCAGCAGGGGCAAAGGCGCTGGAGGACATCTGGGGAAGATCCAGGGCTTCTGCGCAGCTGGCTGGATATCTTTCAATAAAGAGCCGTGCGGGTTGCGAAAAATACCTGTTCTATGTCTCGCCCAGGTGGAAAAGAGCATTATATTTAAAGTTCTGTATTGGAATCTTGCTGACTTCTGTATTTCGGCATAGATGGAATATTGCTGTTTCCGCGTCATGTATCCTTTATGGTGAGTCTGAAGAGACGTACAACACCATTTGTTACTCTGTCTGACCACCATGCCTCTGAGGAAGTGCTCCCTGCAGCCTTTTTTCTTAAGCCGTGGTTGTAGGTCCCTAGCTGGTGGTATGGCCATTTGCCTGGACGCCTCGGATAAGGAGGCTGTGCTTGTCACTACAAGTTATCTGAGCTGGGCAAGAAAAATGTATACGAGGAAGGTTAAGTTGCTGAGCAGGGCTATGGGGTAAAGACATCTTTCTGTACGAGCTGCTATTGTCTGTATAATGTTGATCTGTTTTTATTTGGTTTTA
Source organism: Ambystoma mexicanum (assembly GCF_040938575.1). Classification (NCBI taxonomy): domain Eukaryota; kingdom Metazoa; phylum Chordata; class Amphibia; order Caudata; family Ambystomatidae; genus Ambystoma; species Ambystoma mexicanum. Next base: position 878,116,736 of record NC_090936.1, read on the forward strand.
AGGTAAAGCACCGATTGTGTAATTTTAGTGGAGTAATTATGAGCTAAGCGATTGTAACGATGTAGCTAATGTGTTTTTTTACTTTTCTGTGAACTGCTTTTATGACTATTTTGTCGAAATAAAGCAATAAAAGTAAAGAAAATGTTGAATAAAGTACCCAAAAAAAAGAACACACCATCTTTATATAGCTGCCCCATATAGCCTTCCCTAAAATCTGAAAGCAGTTTGCCTTTATACCGCCATACACTACACACTGCCATCTCCCTCGCCTACAGCTAAAAACGGTCTGCCAACTGGAAAAATTCTGCTATGCCCTTTTATCTTCATCATTTTCACCCAGCCCCTTTGAATAGTAGTACTAACAAGACGCCACGATACACCTTTATCTGGTTACTACATCGCTGCTTCCACCAGAGTCTTGGGATACACCCGTTTTTGCAGCATAACATGATCCACTTGACCCTCTTCGACCATTGTGTTACACCCTGCATCACTGCTACACAATAGATCCTGATGTCAGGAACGCAAACCAACCTATTTCGTATTTTATTTCTAGTGATTCAAATACATTCCTTTGGGCCTTATTGCTCTTTAATAATTGCAACAGCAGCTTCTCTATTTTCTTCTAGTATGACAATGTCCTCACCTGAAAATTGTATAATAAACAGGGAATCATAATCACTAAACCGATAGCTGATCTACTTATTATGCAAGCGAAAGTGGGAACTTGCCCCAGAACCCAACAAATGTCTGCAGCGATTTTAATACTCTACATAACATTGTTCAGATGCACCATATCCATCCCCTAGGTAACCAAAACATTTAAAACTCACCCATGTGACTTTAATGTTCAAAGACTTTAGACCTCACTTATTCAATCCAAACAGCGGATATATACCCTACTTTTCCTATTTATTTCAAGACCCACCAGCAGCCCAACTTTTTGAATTCACGGAAACGCTACGAAGGGCTCTTCTAGGTATAACAATATGTTGTTGGCATAGAGCGAAATACATTGCTTTAACCCAACAACACTGAACCCCTCATGAGGGCTCAAAACCTAAGTCTCTATTAGTCAATGGAAGGTAATAATTGACTATTGGCAAATATGAAATCGTGTGCTGTGTGCATGTAGAGAATTCAGGGGATGAGTTACTTTTCATGCCTGCCTAGTATTATGGAACTTGCTAAGGTATACCTCTGCCGCTCTTCCGCAAAATGCATGTGCAAAAACTCTGGCAGTGGTTCCATAACAGATGCAAAACCCTGAGGAGAGCACCGGCACTCCTGCCTCATGTCCTGCTGCAATCTCCCACTTGTCCCACACAATTCCATTTGTTTATACCCTTATGATGGGGCACTCATACAGTAAGATGACTCTTTTTAAAAAGCTTTTATCCAATCAGACCCCCTCAATTGCCATCCTCATTCATCATGGGTCTACAGTATCGAAAGCCATGGAAGCCATGGAAGCACTGGTAGTTGTGCCCCCTTATTATCCACTTTCCCCAAGACATTCATCAAGAGAAATAACCTCCCCAAACGGCAAGCAGTATTTCTCTGTGGGTTGAAGTCTGTGTGTGCACTGAAATAGAGATAACCGACCCCAGACTATAAACCAGTATTTCACTTAAGATTTTGGTATTCATATTTAATAATGAGAGCAGATGTAAGAACCTCTGAAATTATGGAATAGAGCCCATCTCTAACACCGCATGGTAAAGAGCTAGCACTTAACAGCCAAAATGACTGTGAATTCCTTGTAGAACCATAGAGGCAAACCATCCCCTCCCAGTGATTACCTACGACTTAGATTATCTAGGGCCCACTGGATGGCTGCTTCAGTGATGGCTCCTTAAGAGATAATCTCTCCTCCAGCAGTAATGTTGGGAGCTGTGCTTCCTTTAAGCATTCCAACACTTGTTCATTACTTTTTATAGTTTGTCGACATAGTACTGACTAAAAAAATTATTCACCTTATGGTTCATATCAAAATGGAATGAAATCCTTTCTCCCTATTACAGTGTATTGTTCGTCTTTCTATATTTGCGATTCTGGATTAAAGATAATTTTCTTCTTGCAGCAAAATTCTATGTATTCCAGAGGAGGCCAAAAATCAAACAACCCTCATAACCATTTACAATGTCTCCCAGATCATACACACACTGGCAAGCAAATCCTCATTCATCTAAACCCCTCATTAATATAAAAGTATGGCAATATCTCAGCCTCCAGGGAGGGTCTAAATGCCACATCTCTGAGCATCCAAGCATGCAAGTGCCACATAAAAATTGGAGAGGTGATTCACCCCACTATGCACTTAACATGTAGCAAGTGCATGAGCAGATACGGTTCTATCCAAATACTCAGCATGTCCAAATGTAGATATTGCAAAGTTCTCCAAATCTCTAGGAGCCTTAACTAATTAATTAATCTTCTGTAACACGCTTAATAACGGAGACCAGTCTCTAAGCACAGGACCGGGATTCAAACCTTTGTAGCTTTGCATTGTCTTGCTTCCAAGACTAATATGTTTCCCCTGAGCTATCCACCTATGTAAACACACCCTTAGATTAGGCTGAGTAAGAACATTCTGCCCCTCCACATCCCCTAAACCATAGCCCATTCTGCTGAAACTAGATGAATCTCTTGTATCATAGTCATTTCAGTACTTTTTCTCTTTATATATGAATGTATGCTACCTATCCTCACAATCCCCTTACCGACTCACATAGTCGAGGAGATTTTATGAAGGGCGAGGACAATGAAATTTTCTTTTCAGTAAAAAGCAAATACCCCGAAGCCAGACCAGTATTAATATTAACCGCTGCCTCAGCTGCAACAAGCAACTTAAAGAGCGCTCCTGGGCTGGCTTGAACTGTCAAAGAGAAAAGTTGTTTCCCATTGAAAGTTCGTACCCCAGTGCGCATGCCCATTGGGCTGTGAGAGGCAAAGGAGAGTTTTGCTTCTGCAGCTTTGCATGGCCCATTGGGGATGCAGGCTGAATCTGCAGCTCTGAATGTGCATAAGGAGAGCTCCTGCAAATACTTGTACATTCAAAGCTGCCAGGGGATGCTCTGGCATGCTGTCGCAGGATCCAGTTCTCCTGAAAGTGATGAAGCGGATTCTGGACTGGGTTTGCATGGGTGAAAGAGTTAGGAACGCTGTTAATAAGTGTATGGGTGAGCAAGTGAATGTGTATGAATGTCTGAAAAATGCACCCCTGCCCCGCCATCCTCAAAACCAGAGGGCTGCTCACCATGCTGGTGAATGGGCCTTTGATTTGTGGATCAATCAGAGGCCTGCTCGCCTACTTTGCTGGTGAGTGGGCATCTGATTTGGGTGCATATTCTTCGTCTGTACCCCCATATCAATGTGGTGAGTGACTCTCTGATTTGGGGATATGTGGTGCATTGTTTATTGACCAACGTTAATACAAACATCATAAGTATTGTTACGTGGCTAGACTGAACTGCATTGTTGCATTTATTTACTGGGCATCAATGTTAAAGCAATCAGGATATCATGTGCCCTTTAACAATGTAAAACACCATTAAAGGAAATTAAACACAGGAGACTTATCTTAAATTATACCAGATCAAATATGCTTTGTGCCTATGTTAATCTGCTTATTGGATGTGGTTGTGTTTCATTTGATGTGCCGAAAGACTTCATATATAATGATCATCAATGTTTCCAGGGAAATACATTAACTGAACTTATTTTTGTAATTCTAAAATAAATGGACTCTAGCTGAGGTGGGACACATACTTGTTGCAAAACAGACATTGAAGTGTCAAGTTCTCATTAAGTCAAGAGACTAATGCTCTGCTAGAAAATGAGCAAATTCCAAGCAAATGTCGCCCGCTATGTCAATTTCACCCAAAGATCGAAATTTGCCATTTGCTGTGTTTTTCCCGCCTGAAATTAATTTTCCACAAAACTTTGTTATTGGAGGCCACAACACTTTTTTTGGCTAAAAAAAAAGCTAACTGGAAAAATATTTCCCACTGGAAATTTCCTTTTATCCATTACAGTTCCTTATTAGGGACAAACAATTTCATCTGGAAAACAAAATTTCTGGAAAACAAATGTGTCTGCAAATGGCTGAGCTGATTAAAAAAAACTGCCTGCTGATAAAAACAGAATTTGTGTCAAATTATGCAATTTTTTTTTCACTGGCTGTAATTCTGACCACCCATAATCCCCTACAGCTGTGTCTGTTTAAGAGAGCGTGTCCTGGTTCCAGCATAAAGTGAGAACAACATGACCAAGGTAAGTTATTGTTCATAAACAGATGGCCAGAAAATGCATTAGCCTTTGACATTGAACCATTCAGGTCAAATATAATGGATGCACATTGAGCTTACAAGCAATCTTTAAACCAACTAATGCACAGGTAGACCATTAAATCGTTAATCGGTCAAGTTAAATGGAGCTTTTAAGCAGATAGTTGTTAAATAAGTGATTAGATTTCATTTATGGGAGCGTGATGTGATGAATCCTGTGGAGTCATCACTGATCCCCAGCCTAAAATCTCCTCCCATGTGGCCTGGGGACAGCAGCTGCTACCTGATTCTGACCCTGTGGGTGGTATTATGAGGGAGGATCACATTGGAGGAGATGGCTGTCAGGGGGGTGTGGTGGCCGCAGCAGGAGAGACTCAGTATTGTTCCCTTCCCTGTGAAGAAGACCCTATAATTCCTAGATTCCTGATGGCATGTTGTCATTATACCAATCCTTCCATTGGTAAAAACCCTAAGATCTCTTCTTGCCGGACACCCTAGGCAGGATGCCATTCACACTTCAAATACACATAATGCTCACATTGACAGTTTTGATTCAAACAAATATTCAAAGCAATACAGTGTTAAAAAGTCTAAAACCCCTATGGACTACAACTCCCATAAAGCCTACAGTACTGGGGCGAAGAAAGAAGAAAGGAGTTAATGTGGAGCAGAAAACACACCAAGCTAAATGTGCAGACTAATTGTTGTAATGCCAATCAGCTGTGCAGTACAATTTAAAAATGGTTAGCCTTTTCCAATAGAACATAGAGAAGGAGAAGAGAGAAGCAGAGTGGGCGCAGCAGATAGCAGAACCAAAGGTAGGCAAACGCAAGCGGGCTATGCTGAAGCAAGCGGGCACTTCCTACCATGAAGGAGAGAGACTGGGAACAGCATAGTGGGTGCCGAAGAGGGACTGCTGTGGAGCCGGCATCAATGGAGAGGCTATCGTGGACACCAAACCGTTGAAGAGCAGCAATTCCACTGGCGAATGAAGAAGAAGCTGGCGGGAGAACCGCAAGAGGATCTGCAAAGCAGGGAATGCTGTCCCGCAGCACAGACTTTGCCGCAGACAGACGGCACGGGTCGGAAACGCCAGCAAACACTGGTTAGTCTGCCCAAGAGTATTGGGAGCCCTGGGGTATAGCGACAGGCGCAAAAGCAATTGAAAACCCATTTTGAATATCAACCAAGTAATATAGCAAGACTGAATTTACACAAGTCTCCATATATGAGATGTCGATATGTGGAAGATTGGAACAAGTATTGCCGCAAGCCAATGAATGCTAACAAAGAAGTTAACAAACAAAACTTGAACAAGTCTCCATATATGAGATGGCAATATGGGGAAAGTTGGAACAGGTAATACCTGGAGACAATAGAGCATAAACAGTGCAGGAGTGCAACTGTATTATACTTAAAGAGAACTGAATGATAAAGAGAAGGTTATAAGAATACCTTGTGAAAGAGTGTATCAGGCAGTAAGCCTTTGGGGGACGAGACCTGGCAGGAGAGTACACCAGGGGATCTTCAAAGCCCAGAGGACCTTTGGGAAATATACCTGTCAAGAGAGTACACCAGGGGATCTTCAAAGACAAGAGGGGCATTCCTGGCAGGGGAGTATACCACATAATGGACATAGGGCCTCATTACGACCCTGGCGGAGTGGGTTTACGCCAGCGGTATTCGCGGCGGACCCGTCCGCCCCACTACGAGTTCCCGTAGCGCCATGGAGCGTTTTCCGCCTGGTTTTTCCGGGCGGAGAAATCCATGGCGCTACGGGACCTTGTTGTTAATTACGCCACCGTATTTTACGGTGGCGTAATTAACGCCTTCCCCACTCCCATTATACCCTATGGGGCAAAAATGGGAATGGGGAAGGGTAAAATGGGGAATGGGGATTTACCGCCCCGCCAACCTCGGAATGGAGCGGTAAATCCGCCAACCCCCATGGCGCTATCGGCAGCTTTCCGCCGTGCTCCATGGTGCATTTGGCGCCACGATTTCCGCCAGGGTCGTAATGAGGGCCATAGAGTGTATAAAAAGGAAACGCATTGTGAAAATGTTCCTTTCAGGAATGTATACCAGGAAACCATTTTTTGGCAGTTACTGTGTAAAAGAGACACATTTGGCCATCCTTAAAAACTGTTGTATGAAAGAGAGGTTGTTATTCTGCAAAAGACACTTTTCATCATTTTCAGGAAAGTGTTGTGTAAAAGAGACATTTCTACTATTCTTAAGAAAGTGATAAAATGCCATTACTTAAGTTACTGTGTAAAGGAGAAACTTTTTCCATCCTTTCAAACATCATTACTTGGAAAAGATATGTTTTTAATTCCTAAGGAAGTGTTGGGTGAAAGAGAAATGTTTGCTACACTTGTGGAATCTTTGTTTGAAGGGAATCGTCCCCTGGAAACAAGGATTACTTTGTTGGATTTCCCTACTTAGTCTGTGCACACATTTTGCTGAGTTTAAAGCGGAGGCTGTTTTGCTGTTCTTTTTTAGTGTGAGGGTCAGCTACGTTTTGGACACAAGGACAGTTTGGCTAATTTTGACAAGACACAGACTGGTCCCTAGTTTTGATTTTCTAGCCAGGGAAACACTCTTTAGGATAGGGACAGAACAGCCTGTATTCAAACCCTTTTATTTTAATAACATGGCTAATGTTGAAAACAATACCAGCCTGATTCATGGAATTATTTGCATGAAAAACGCAGATTTGCACGCCTTTCTGCCCGAAAATACCTGTTTGAGGTATAGGGATTTTCAGGCAGAAAGGCGCGCAAATCGGCGTTTTTCACGCAAATAATTCCATGAATCAGGCTACATAACTGAGTCTGCATCTCTTTTCTGAGCCCTCACAGTGATTTCTAAAGTTCAAGCACAGGAAAACGAAGTTTATATGGAAATCACCTAATAATCTCACAAAGATACTGAAAACAGTTCTGGATTTGGCTTAATCGGCCAAATAATATATACAAATAACATTCTGAAATATATACTTTCTTGAATTACTACACATATAATAAGACCACTACCACCCCTTTATTTGAAGTGACAGAAATGAAAGTTACACTGCTAGATTTATAATAGCCCCTCAAATCAAATCATTATGTCATCTAACTTGCACTAACATTTTCACAACAAAAGTTATTCAAAAATATGAATAGCTCAACACAGCTGAACTGAGTTTTTCATAGGTGGGGGCCAATTTAAAGTACAAACTCCCTCTAATGACAAATTCAACGGCCCGTGTGAGCTCGGTGGAGGACCATTTTGGAAGTGCATAAAAGATAGAAACCAATCATAGAATCCTTCCAATAAAAATTATAGTGTCATATAATTTAAAGGTCAAAGGGACACAGCCCCATAACAAAACATCATGAGAGGGTATGGCTAAGCCGGAAGCCAAGCAGGTCTCTGATGCTGAACTGATTGGCCAATTTGTGACGACGCTGGGATCCCCTGTTGTGCCGCTCTCTCCTGCCTCAGTGTGAACCCCCCTGTTTGTGGAGGAGAGGGCCTCTTCTGGACCGTTTCGGGAGCTGCCTGGGGGCAATAGGGGTCCCACGGCCTGAGCATCGAACTGAGCTCAAGATGATGGCGGTGTCATTGCGGCACTGGATGGAGTGACTGCGCTCAGGAGATGCGGCAGTGGCTCGGGTGTATTGGAATCTCCTGCAGAGATCGGTGGGTGCCTGATCGCCCCTAGAGGCCCGTGGGGGGAATCCGAAAGTCTGATGGAGGATGAGTGCATGTCGGAAAAGCAGATGAGGTGGATACTGCGGTGGTCCTTAGACCTCAGTGTGTCGGCCGGTGCTTCTGAGCTGCGGTAATTCCTGGACGAGGGGCCCCTCCACGAACTGTGGCTCACTTTGAAGAGCAGGTCTTCCCCAATCGTGGTGGCTACCGGGTTCCCGCGGCCCATTCCCTAGGGCCCGGGGCTCGGTCTGGTGATGGTGGTGGTAATTTCTCTCCCAAACCCCCTTCTGTGATGGTCCTCCAGCCTGGATTGACTTCCGCCCCTAATTGACGCAGCGTACTTGCTTTCTGCTTGGCTTGAACCTTGCTGAGGACACCGTCGTCTTCTTTGCCTGGCGACTTTGCCTGTAATACTCGCCTCTGTGGAAACGCAGGGGGATCATCCTGTTGCCACCCCTTTTTGCCTCCGTCATCTTTCTTAAGGTGGTGGTGGAGCAGTGGGACTATGGGTGTGTTGGTCTATAGTATGGCGTCCAAGACCATGAAGTCCGCAAAGTATGGTGATGTTATCGCCATGATGCACACCCAGGACAAGCTGCGAAAGGCAGCACCCCCCACAGAATCACCATCAGGAACGGGACCTAAAGATGGAGAGGAACTGGTGGCCCAGGCCACGAAGCAAGACCTGTTACAGATGCTGGCTGAGGTGAAGAGGGCATTTCAGAGCTTGGTTGCTGATTTCCCTCAGAAAGTCGTTGCAATGGACAAGAGGGTCGATGTTGTTGAATCCCGGATCGATGATGTGGAGAATATGACCTGTGAACTGAGCTACGAACTTTCACTCTTTGACAACAGATTTCTGTGTTGAAGGAACAACAGATGCTCTTGCACGAGCGCCAAGAAGATGCTGAGAAGAGGTCCAGGAGGAACAACATTCAGATTTGCGGTATACCCACGCTGACTGCGAGCTGACGTTTTATGCCCAGGATCTCTTCAAAGCCCTCCTTTCGGGCTCGGAACACCCGGAACCGGGGGAGATAGAGTTGGACCGTAGTCATCAGGTCTATTAGTCAATTCAACTACAGAACAATCTCATCCCGGTTGTTCTACCGAGAGTTCACTTTTACAAAGTGAAGGAAAAGATTATGTAGGAAGTCCACTAGTATTTGGCTCTCTCCTTCAATGGTGCAAAATGAATGCTCCTTCAGGATTTGGCATCACTGACTTTGTCTAAGAGAAGAGCTTTTTGTACCTTCACCACCTGGCTGCAAGAAAGGGAGATCAAGTATCAGTGGTGATTCCGGTGCTCTGTGATCTAAGTTGTCGCAAGGGAGAGGAAGGTAATCAGTTCCATGCAGGAAGCAATGCTAATCATGAATGCCCCCTCCCCTTCCAGTACCCTCTAAGCCTTGGAACGTGTCTGCTAAGGAGTGGTGGACTTGAATGGCCAAATAGTGGAAGGAATCCACCTCCCAGCACAGGAAACCTCTGGTAAGTCCCGTAGTGCCTTGCCCCTCAGCAAACCCGGCAGAAACACTAGCGACTTATCCTCATTTACCTGGAAGCCAGTCAGCGCCTCTAGATGATGTAGCGCATCCAGCATGTAGGGGACGTGCACCCTGGGACTATGCTGTGGGATGTATTTACCCATGCATCCGAGCCATACCTCAAAACTGTGCAGTACTGACATGGAAAACTCATGATGGCCAGAGCTTCCCAGAAAATGCACAGGGAAATGCATGAAGAATAGGCTGCCACTCATTTTTGCCGATGTTATGGGCACAGAAGGACACTGCCTAAAACCACCATTGGACTACCCACACAGTAGTCTGAAACCATTGGGAATGGCAATGCTGATTGCCAAATGCAACCTAGAATTGTGGGGAATTCATTTCTTAAATCCCAAAAATGGGTGCAGTACCAGTACTCACCACTATCCAAAAGCCGGCGTTTTAAAACCACTCTGTTTCTCTGAAGGCAAGTCAAAATGCCTATTTTCAAACATGGCAATATGTGCAAAATATTTACTGAACACCAGCAGACATTTGGCAGAATGGAGTTTTGTGTGCCTACAAAATCTGGGAAATGAAGATCATAAGACAAGGTTTATAACAAGACTGGCTGCGCTGTGGATTTCAGCAGTTTAAGTTGCACTGGATTGAAAGACACTAAAAAAAAATCTAAATGTTTAAATTGACTGAGTGACCTACTTTTGAGTGTCACATAGGTTGCAATTGTTTAAATGTCATAGTTTTGCACTTAGAATCAGCATTCTAGCTGCATGTGTAAAATTGCAAGTTAATTTAAAAAGCAACAAATAACATGACAGTAGCTGAAAGTCTGGCTTAAGGAACTTGATTCTGCCTGCCAACTACCCCCATCAGCAGTGAAACTTGAGTCACCACTGTGTTCCCAGGCCAACCTTCCTTTTGCTGCCCACACTAAGGATATGCCATCTATCTGATAATTGAATTACCTGTGCTCTGTAGGAGAGTGAACAAAGCCCTCTTCACTCAGGCAAAGGTTTTTATTACGCAGTCGTAAAATGTAGCTTCCTCTTGGCAGGAGCTGGGAGGGGCACTGCCTGTGAGAGCAAGCTGGCTTGGCAGAACTGGAAAGACCAGTATTTCTACCTTGTGCTGAGAGGAAACCACACCCCTTTGTAGCCAGAATATTGTTTAGAAAAAGATGAATAACTCATAGTACGGACATGTGAAAATTTTATAAATTACACCATAATTCTTGTGATTTTTCTGCCCACATTTTAAGAGGTTTTTCGACCCGGTGGCGTGTTCAGGGGGGTTTTAGCGGAAAAGTGGATATTACTCTAAATGTATGCATGTTAAAAATCTGAAACTTCTTCAGTTAATGTCCATACTCCCTGCACACATATATGTAAAGTTGGGTCAATGTCAGAAATTGAAAAATCAGTTAAAAAGTGAAATATGTGCCATTTCTGAATGCAAGCTCTTAGAAACAGCAGATTTGGACAGAGACATGGCTAAATTCAGCCACACCATGTATATGTAATTTCAAACAACTGTGTAACTCTGAAATATGTCTTTTATTATCAAATATAGAATATGTGCAATCTGACAGAGGAGTGTCCTATCTGCAAGCCATAAAATGACATCCCTCTGACTCACAGTTCATTCCCCAATCAAATGATAAATGGAAGTTTGACCAATTAGAAGCTGAGAGAGAGGTAGGGTCAGTGATGCTAGAACACACCCACATTCTAAACACATAAAAGCAGACAGACAGGACAGATAGAGACCTTCCAAATCCATCTGCAGCGGGACGCTCTGCCGGAAAAATCCATACTTACCTCCATCAACCTCCAGAAAGCCAAACTAGAGACTTCAATCTATCCAGAACTAAGAGACCAGACCAGAGAGAAAGCAGTGCTGTACCCAGAGAGACCCAGACCAGCAGAGAGAGCTGACCCAGATCACTGTGAAGTGCAGAGGCCAGACCAGACCAGACCAGAGTCCAGTTTAAAACCCTGACCAGATCCGTGACGAGGCCCATTTCACTCAAGAATATAGTGTGAGTACCTAGAAAACTGTGCAGAACCAATCTCTTAGTTAAAATAATATAATTCAATCGATTTAACCTAAGTAGAACTGCCTCCTAACTGTCACTTGTCATTTTCTAGTCGCAAGCTGCACTTGTCTTTTTGAACTTTAAAATTTCAAATCTGAAAAACAACCTTTATTCAATCGTTCATATCTCCGCAACCGTTTGTGCTAGAGACTTGCAGTAACTTTTATTTGGAAGCTGAGATCCTAGGCTTTCCTAGGACCCCAAAACGATAGAGATAGTCCTTGTGGTTCCTCCGTAATAGCGCTCGGCGCATCCGCGAATTTTGCCGCGATTTGCAAATTTCTCCACATGTAAAATCAGCTGCTGCTTGCCTTCCATTTGCCAGAAATTCGTTTAACCTGCTAACTATCCCTGCATCATTGCTAGTGTGAGTCTGGACTAATATTAACTAGATACCACTCACCCTGAACCTCTGAAAGGGAATTAAAAAGCATTTCCAGCATATTTCTCATCCATTGCTAGCACATATCAAAGCATTTGGGCCTGTGTTTTCAAAACTCCTATCTGTGTTTTTAAACTTCTGTTGTCTAAGCTTGGGGGGGGATTGAACTGATTACATTGATTGCATTTCTGAGAACTGTGTGTTTTCCTTCCATTTCCTTGCCTTGCATCGAGGGGGGGAGTGAATAGCCAGAGAAAAGTGATTACATTGTTTTGTTGAAATCATATTGAGTATTTTCGGTACTGCATTCATTGAATATTGCATCCACCTGAGCTTACATAAAGCATCCTCTACCACATTATACTTTGGTTCCTATTTACCAGTGTGCTACCTTATCCATTTCCTGTCAACTCATTAGTGATTATAAGAAGTGTGTTAGTGCCAGATTCTCCGTTATTAATCGTTATCATATCAGATTAAGTGTGCTATTCAATTATTAATTTATTATAAAGTGTGATCTATATATCTCTTGTTTAAATTATCAAATAAACCTTTTAAACTTGCAAAACAGAACTACTTCTTGGCTCAGTGGGGTCAGGGGGATTCCAAGAGAGGGGTGTTATATAGGGGTAGTCATCCAGAACGCATGAACTGGACCTAAAGATATATCAATAAGGGTTTTCATTCAGTATTATAGACTAGGCGTTGACTTAGCTGTAGTGTTGAATTGAATCCTCTTACAAATTGGGGGCTCGAGCCGAGACGTTGGGTTAGATTTACCACTTGTGCAGCTTAATACAGTGTGCTAACTGACGGGATACATACATCCGGTCGGATCACCACGCTGCATTACGCTGTGAAGCATTCCTCAAAAGGGACACTCCAAGAAAAGTTCTGTTCTGCAAAAATAAAATACAAACTTCTGTAAGTCAGGACAGAGACCAATCTCTAGAATGACGACCTTAGTAGACATGAAAATAGCCAGAGAGCACCTCTTGCATAAGCTATTTGTGAGAGGTGAATGGACCGAACAGGGCCAGGATGTGTGGTTGCAGGCCATCACACAACAGGTCACTGAAACAGGGTCAGATATATATAGAGATCAGGGTCCCTTACATGTGGCCCTGAGTGAACTATATATGGCTCCTAAAGCCAAAGAGGAACACAATAAGATTGCCAGGATAGCAGCATACCTGTACCTATATATGGGAGACATGCAGGATAGATGTGCTGAAAGCCAAAATCTGGCAAATAGGCAACAGATGGCATTACAGAAGGCCCAATCTGATCTGGACTCTTCTGAGCAGAGGCTGCAGAGGAGCCAGGAGGCAGAAAATGATAGTAGGCAATATATCATTAAAATAAAAGAGGATATGGGCATCCTACAACAGGAAAAGACAGACCAGGATACCCGATTTCTGGCCCTGCAGAAGGAGCACCAAGACAGTTTGGACTCCTTACTGCAGAACCAGAAAAAGCTGGAGCAACAGATCAATTTCAACAGGGCATGCACAGAGCAGGTAGCCACCCTGCAAATCCAACTAGACAGAGAAAGAGGAGAGCAACAAACTAATTTTGAAAGACCTAGATACCCAGGCAGAGTTTGATCAGGAGCGCCAGAAAGCCGGCGCCTTCCAAAGGCAAAGGGACGACCTGGCGGCGCAGATGCAGGCTCTTAGTCAGGAAAGAGACGCCATAGGCCAGGAAGTCTGCCACTTAAAAAAGGAAATTGAAGAAAATCACCTGGCCCTCCAGGGGCTGGGTGATCTCCAAAAAGAAAACCAGAACTTGGTAGAGCACACCAGAAGGGTGGAAGATGCTCTAGCAAGAAAGGAGCAGGCCAATAGGGACATTGCCCAGGAGGTAAACCTCCTGCAGCAAAGACTGGCCCAGTTCTCCAGGACCAACCAGGAAGCACAGAGGGAGAATGAGGCCCTCTGTCAACACAATGATAGGCTCCAGCAACAGGTAGCGATGCAGGAGAAACTGATAGAGTCGAGTAAGGCCTTAACAGAGGAACTTAAGGCACAAATGCAGGCTCTTGCATTGCAACAGGGAGCAGGGGCGGATAGAGATGAGGTTCGCTGGGAAATGGAAACTCCGGAGCATAACCTCAGGAGCCCTAGTACCAGAGGCCCTCATACCTCTCAGTCCCTGGACTCTGCCACCCCCATGTCCCCTGGTGCACATGAGCACAGGGCCACAGGGATGGCAGATTACTATCCAGCTAAGAGTATGGGGCTCATAGGCCAGTACCACTCAGGAATGGAGGGGTGGGCATCCGGGTATGGGCACCCAAGTACAGTACAGTTCAGTGGGGAACCCCAGGAGAGTAGGCCCATTAAGGGCATCCTGAAAACCTCTGCCCAGTTAGGTCAGTGGAGGGGGTACCCATCAAATCCTGGCAGCAAGGAGGAATCTGAAGACTCCTCTGAACTGCGCAGGACACAGGAGACCAGGTCCCCACATTCTGCCAGCCATTCCCAGGCTCGCAGAATCCGGGAAAACCTGGAAGATCAGACGGGAACCTCTGGGAGCAGTGCCTCTGAGTCCGAGGATGAATGGACAAGGGTTACCCGAACCAAAAAGGCCAATAAGGCAAAAAGGGCCTTGCTTAAGGACCCCTTAAAGCAGATTAAGGCGATCAGGAGCGTCATCACGCCTTACCATAAGAACGCTAAGTATTCTGTTTGGGAGCACTTAGAGTTGTTTGAACAAATGATGGAGACTTTCCATTTGAAGGACAGCCAAAGCTGTATTCAATATGTAAAGTGGACATTCTCCCCGGAATACTCCAGTTTCTTTGCGGGGCTGGAGGACCAAAATCATTTAAGATGGTCCACCTATAAGGCGGCCATCCTGAAACATTTTTCTGTTCACAGAAATCCTCAAGAGGCTCGCAAGGCAGCCTACAATTTGCAATGTGGGGAGGATCAGGCCCCACAAGAATTTGTGCAGGAGTTAAAGCGTGCTTTTGCACAGACCACAAGAAGGGTGCGCACAGATAGTAGAGAGTTTATAAATACGTTTTTCCATGCCTTGCCCAAATATATCATGACCCAGCTTGTGAGGGATTTTCATGAGAAAAGATCTTTAGACTGGGTCATTGAACAGGCTACCCGGATCTATGAGGTGCAGAAGCCCATAGAAAATAAAAGCAATGCCCAGAAAAACCCCAAAGCCAACAGCACCCCTGCTGCTGCCAAGGTGGCAGAGGTAAAGGTCACCCCCGTTTTGGATTTGGAGATGGGGGGGCCTAAAAACCTACCTGCACCTAATAATGCTAGGCCCAGAAGGTCCTCGGGCCAGTCACAGACAGGGAGCCAGGGAGGCAGCCCCACAAATGGGGTCCCTCGCTCTCCTGATTATGTAAGTCCACGTTACAAGGGAAATCGACCCATCCTGGGTTATGTGTGGACTCCTCCAGCCCAAGGGGGGGGATCCAGCCAAGCACCTAACCCAGGGAACTTCCCTCCAAACTTCCCACAGGAGGGCAGAAATTTACCAAACCCTGGGCAGAACTTTTTCCCCAGATATCCTCCCGACTTTCAGCCCCAAAACCATCCATCCTTCTTTCCCCAATTCCCTGAGCCCAGACCACTGAATCCGGGAGAGGGGAGGCCAAGGGTGGAGGGGTACCCAAATCTTCCCAACCAGGGGTACTACCAAAGAAGGGACAGCTACCCTTCCCGGGATCAGCCCAGGGGAGAAAACAGGGCCCCGTATCAGCCTGAGCGGGTTTCCCAGTTAGAGCGCCAGGTTCAAAACATGGCGCGGGATCTGGGTCACATACTGAGGGCTCAGCAGAACCCTCAGATGGGCGTGCCGGCGCAGAACGCACCCAACTCTGGACCTGGTGCTCCAGAACAATGACGGGGGCAGCACCCCGATAACTCACCGGTTCCCAGGGAGGAGGCACAAAGGGAAGGGGGGTGTAAAGCCTTGGAGGAAGCTTCCTTCCTCACTTGTAAACAGCCCCTGGAAACCCAGGAACCGGAAACAAAATCTCTTGCCCCTGAAAGTCTGCCTCCTAAGGAGCAGAGGGGGGGTAGGAGAAACAAAAGACCCAAACAGACTCAATTTGAGGAGGAGGTACAGATCTTCCAATTTGAGGGAGAGGGATCCTCAGAGGATCCTGGGAAAAGGATCTTCTCCTTCAGAGAGGGGGGAACTCCTCCCAAAGAAAATGGGTCCCTAGGGATGCAAATCCAGACTGGGGAGATGTGGAGACTGAGCTACCGCCGCCCACTATCTCATCCCAGAACAAACAGCAAGAAAACCCCCTGGTTCAAACCCATCCTGGTGACTGCCTCCAAAAAGGGGGGGGCGGCCCAGAACCGGAACCAGGGGAACCCACAATGGCTCTGATCTCCAGTTGCCAACTTTTTCTTTCAGATTCCCAAGGCTCTCCACAGAATTCTGCCCAAAATTCTTCTCTCGCGATGTCCAAAACCAGAAAATTAGCCCACCAGTTGTCCAAAAATTTACATTATCTGTGCCCCCTTGAGGAGAAGGAGGGAAGATATTATGCCCCGGTACAAGTACAGGGGCAGGGTACAATCTCGGCACTGGTGGACACTGGATCTCAAGCTACCCTTCTGTCCAGAAGGGCCTTTGACGAACTGAATGCAGGAAGGGGAGAGAATTACCAAATTCCTCTCACCTCTCTTCCGGGACAACTACAGAACTTTGACGGGAAGGAAATTCCCGTTGAGGGGACTGCAGACTTGGACATTAAAATTGGGCGACACAAGTTGAAACACCCGGTCATAGTTGTGACCCCAGAGGGCACCCCTTGTTTACTAGGGAATGACCTCCTGAGAAGGTTGTCACCCCTAATAGATTGCGTAAACAAGGTCCTCTGGACCCAGACTAGCCGACCAATAAAATTAAAACAGAGTGTCAACCATGTTAGTTTAAACGGCACATGCCACATGGTTGAACAAAAATCTGACCAAGTAGAATTTCACTTCCAGAATAGCCAAATTCCAGACGTGACAGTAATAGCAGTAGGACAACAGACTGGTGATGGGGGGTCCTCTCTATTTCTGAAAATCAACCTTCCTTCCAGTTTAAGGTGGTATTCCACGCTGGAAGGAAACACTCTGAAAGTCTATACCAATCCACAATCTGAAACTCCCACTCCTATAGTCCAGAAAGATGTGAACTCAGCTCAAAGCCTGGCTGATATTCAGCAAATTGGAGAGCAGTTGTTCATCCCTGTTCAGTTAAATGATGGGAAGGACTCTGTTCTCGCTCGAGTGTGTGTGAACAACGGTAAGAGCTTCATCAGCGAAGCCATGTTCCGCCAACTCCCAAAAGATCCAGCCATTCCCACCTTCAAACTGATAGACAAATGGGAAATGGACCTGGAAGCACCTAATTCCAAACATCTCCTGCCAAGCAGGTGTATGCTCAAAATCTCCATTGGCAACAAGAGCATAGTCCACAATTGTTGGGTCGTGCGAGACGTCACCGCCGCCTTTTACTTAGGCAGTGACATTCTCAATCGCTTTGCCATTAGTTTGGACCTAATAAACTTCAAAGCTTGGTCCCGATTAGCGGATAATCCCATGGGCTTTGATGATCCAGAAAAAGCATTTAGGTCAGCTCAATTGCTACCGTATGCAGTTGAAATTCAGGTTAAAGAGGAAGTCACCATCCCAGAAAGGACCCGACAATTCTCCCTGGAAGTGAAAGTTAAAAGGGGACAAGAGTTGAAAAACCCTGATGCTTACATACATCTAAATGCTTCTCTCCAACAGCAAGGGTTGGGGGTAAACCCAACTCCATTAGTCAACATAGAACATGACACCATTCTAATAGAGGTGGATAACAGCGACTTAAAGAGTATTACTCTAGCCGCAGGCACCATTATTGGAATGGCGGTTGATGACCGACATTTTTCCATAGATTTATGTAATGAGCTGTTAGGACCAATCCCCAAGGACTGCTTTGACAGTGACAGTGATGACAATACAACACCAGACAGGATTTTTACCCGGCATGGGGGGAACTTCCTGGTGTACACTTCCTGCCCTTATGGTAAGGAAGATGTGACTTGTGAATTCAGGAGGGATGAGGTGATTTTCCAGGTTCATGAAGGCTGCCTTGCCCACCTGAAGCCTCTGGTCCAAATCAGCACTCTGACCAGGGACTTCTCCACCCAGCTGGAGGAGGCCGCGGAAATAGCCAAACCAGAAGTCTTTCCAGGCTTCAGGCAGATGGTGGAAGAGAGAGTCAACCTAGCTGATGCCTGTGTGACTCTGGAACAAAAGCAAAAGTTGAAACAAGTTTTCTTGGATTTCCAAGATCTCTTTGCGGTAGACTCATATGACTGTGGTCGCACTGACATCCACACAACAACAATCCCCACGGACCCTGGCATGACTCCAGTGTTTGTGAAGCAATATCGCTTGCCTCTCGCATCAATGGAGTCCCTTACTGAAATAATTAAGAACCTTGAGTCCCGGGGAATAATCCGTCCAGTCCACAGCACCTTCAATAATCCGGTGCTGGGAATATTGAAGCCGAACGGCCAGTGGAGACTCTGCGCCGACCTCAGGGAGCTCAACAAACGGGTCCATACTTCCCGATGGCCTCTGCCCTACATTGACCAAGGGCTGGCCCAGATCCAGGGGTCACAGGTATTCACTGCAATAGACCTGACCAATGGATACTGGACTGTGCCTGTCAGTAAGGAGGACCAATACAAGCTGGCTTTTACCTTTGGGGGCCAGCAGTACACATGGACCCGGACTCCCTTCGGATACCTCAACTCCGGCAATGAATTCAACATTTTTCTACACAAAGCCATGCCTGACTTGGGTGCAAGGGGTAACCTGGCTTATGTAGCTGATGTCCTCATCAAAAGTTCATCTGTGGAGGAACACATAGCGGAGATCCGTTATGTTCTGACACAGTTGAGGGCCGCCGGAGCAAAACTTTCCTTTCAGAAAGCACAGTGGTGTAGAACCCGTGTTAATTTCTTGGGGCATGAGATTACTCCTCAGGGCCTCTGTCCCCAGGAAAAGAAAGTGGAAGCACTTCAGAAACTGAAAGACCCCACAACTCTGCGGGAACTAAGGAGCCTCCTTGGACTGACTAATTACAGCAGAAAGTTCATTGAGGGCTACGCAGAGATCACCAGACCCCTGATTCATCTCCTGAAGGGGGGGGTCAAGTGGGAATGGGGTCCAGAACAAGCCGAGGCAGTAAGACAACTCAAAAGAAGCCTCTCACAAGCGCCTTGCCTAGCTTACCCTGTCAGAAACAAGGAGTTCTTCCTGGAGACAGGGTTCTCTAATACGTGCTTGACGGCAGTATTATACCAAAAGCATGACAAGGTCAATAAAGTAATCTCCTATGCGAGCAAAACTTTATCCTCTGTGGAGGAAAAATTCAACGATTGTGAGAAGGCACTCCTGGCAACGGTGTGGGCATTGAAGAATTACCGCCCGTTTATCCAGGGGGAACACATCATAGTGGAGACTCCACACCAGCCTCTGCAATATCTCCAAAGTGACAGAATCCGGGCCGGAAATGTGAGTAATTCCCGAATTACTTCCTGGATTCTGTCAATGCAAGGCTTTCCTGTGGAGGTCAGATATGGCCAAAACAAGAAGAGTCCCCTCGCGCAAGGTCTGGCTGACTTGCATGATTGTGCCAGAGAAAACTGTCTCGAGGACGAAAGTCTAAAAATAAAGGACAACATGGAGGCATACCTTAATTCCCCACACAAAGTCTTTGAAGAAGACAAGTGTGAGGGAATGCCCACTGTCTATGTGGATGGATGCTCTTACCATGTTGACAACAACGGGGAGAAAGAACTGGTGGCCGGCGTAGGGAATGCATGGGTGAAGGAGCCCCCAGAACCCTCCGCTGGATACAAAATTGGTCCCCGAAGTAGTCAGGTGGCAGAATTGATGGCTGTGCATCAGGCCATCCTCACTGCTGTCCAGCATCATCTCCACGAACTGGTCATAATCACAGATTCGGATTATGTACGGAACGGGTTCGTGGAGCACCTGGTTAATTGGAAAACCAGAGGCATGTTATGTGCTAACAACAAACCCTTGAAACATGGGAAGTTGATCCAAAACATTGATGATCTGGTAACATCGAATGGGATGACCATCTACTGGAAAAAGATCAAGGGTCATTCCAAAGTAGAGGGACCAGACAAAACTGGAAATGACTTAGCTGATCAGCTGGCCAAAACCGGGGCCATCCAAGGGGATCTAATTGAGATTGAGTCCCTGTTGGGGGAAATCCAGGTCACTGCCATCACTAGGTCCCAGACAAATGCTCACAACGACCTTTCAATTGCACAATGGAGTAAGGAGACCCCTGATGCTGATTTGATTACTGCTCAGAAGGGGGATCCAATTATTGGTAAATTTTACCAGCACCTTGAGGACCCTGAGAACTTTCCCCTGACGGATACCGATTACATTGGGAAAGAGGACCTAAGAGTGTTGATGAAATGTCCAAAAATGTTCCGGATCCAAGACGGTTTGCTGGTAAGGAAATCCAAAGCTGGCCACGATCAGTGGGTGGTTCCTACCTCATTCCGAAGCCTGATGTTAAGTCACGCCCATGATGCAGCCACCGCCGGTCATAGGGGGTTTCACACAACACTGGAAATCTTAAGAGAGGTTGCATACTGGCCACACATGGGCCAGGACCTCAACCAATATTTGAAGGGTTGTCTTGTGTGTGCACAATTTCAGCCATCATCCCTCACGCACCGGGCGCCTTTACAAAAGAGGAGAATGACACTGCCATGGTCAGATTTACAAATCGACTTTGTAGGCCCTGTGATTCGCTCGGCTAGGGGGAATAAGTACATGTTGACTGTGACATGCTTGTTTACCAAGTGGGTGGAATGTCTCCCAGCCCCAAACTGCAAGACAGAAACGGCAGCTGCCTTGATGATTAACCACATCTTTTCCCGTTTTGGTCTACCTCAAAGGATTGAGTCAGACAGAGGTAGCCACTTCACCAGTGAAGTAATGACAAAGATGTGGGAGATACTGGGGGTCAAAAGGAAGTTGCATATTGCTTATCGGCCAGCTTCTTCTGGGGCAGTAGAGAGATATAACCGAACCATTGTGAGCATATTAAAGAAGTTTGTGGCAGATTCTGGGCCAAGTTGGGATATCCGATTACCTCTGGTCCTAATGGCTATCAGATCTACCCCTTCATCTGCAACCAAAATGTCACCATTTGAGTTGATGACTGGGCGCAAGATGGTGCTTCCGCAGCATTTGCTCTACAGGACCCAAGAGCAGACACTGATAAATGCCTCCACTACTCATGAGTATGTAGAGAATTTAAGGAAACACCTTCAACATGCTTTTGCTTATGCTCAGCGGAATCTAGAAAGATCAGCTGATAGCATGAAGACCCATTATGACCTGAAAACTTCCAGGAAAGAATATCAGGTGGGAGACCGGGTCTATCTATACAACTTCCAGAGGAACCAGGCCAAGCAGCGCAAATTTTTGCCTACATGGAAGGGACCCTTTGAGATCGTCGATAAGATCTCCCCTGTGGCCTACAAGATCCGCATCCCCAAAGGCGGTTCGGCAGAGGGGGAAGACAAGTGGGTACACATAAACCAGTTGAAGTGTTGCCATCCCAGGCACACTCTGCAACAACTGGAGGAATCCTCTGGAATCCTAGCGGGTACTGTATCAGACTAATTCAGTTCCAATCATAAAACGTACCACATCTAGTCTCTAAAATATTGTGATTTGCATGAAACTGTCTCTTAGTTATACTGTTTTCTTTATCAAAATAAGAATGTAATGTTTCGTCATGATGAAATGCATATGCTGTCCCACCATCTCAACAGTGGTGGAAAAACGTCTATGAGTAGGTATTGCCGCTCTTCCTTTGTCGTCCTAGGAGAAAGAAGACCTTGAGACTGGCCAAGGAGGACGATCCGGAGACCGGGAACGAAGATCCAATGGGCCCAGTGGACCGCCCAATACTCCCATCAGGACTGGCGAGGAGAACCGATCGATCAGTACCGGATGGAGAAGAAGATGATGAACTGTGCCATCTATTGGAAGAAGATGAGGAAACATCCCAGGTCTTGTGAGTCCCATTCGTGAAATAGAATGGCCATCGCAAGAGGGGGGCTTGTGGGATGTATTTACCCATGCATCCGAGCCATACCTCAAAACTGTGCAGTACTGACATGGAAAACTCATGATGGCCAGAGCTTCCCAGAAAATGCACAGGGAAATGCATGAAGAATAGGCTGCCACTCATTTTTGCCGATGTTATGGGCACAGAAGGACACTGCCTAAAACCACCATTGGACTACCCACACAGTAGTCTGAAACCATTGGGAATGGCAATGCTGATTGCCAAATGCAACCTAGAATTGTGGGGAATTCATTTCTTAAATCCCAAAAATGGGTGCAGTACCAGTACTCACCACTATCCAAAAGCCGGCGTTTTAAAACCACTCTGTTTCTCTGAAGACAAGTCAAAATGCCTATTTTCAAACATGGCAATATGTGCAAAATATTTACTGAACACCAGCAGACATTTGGCAGAATGGAGTTTTGTGTGCCTACAAAATCTGGGAAATGAAGATCATAAGACAAGGTTTATAACAAGACTGGCTGCGCTGTGGATTTCAGCAGTTTAAGTTGCACTGGATTGAAAGACACTAAAAAAAAATCTAAATGTTTAAATTGACTGAGTGACCTACTTTTGAGTGTCACATAGGTTGCAATTGTTTAAATGTCATAGTTTTGCACTTAGAATCAGCATTCTAGCTGCATGTGTAAAATTGCAAGTTAATTTAAAAAGCAACAAATAACATGACAGTAGCTGAAAGTCTGGCTTAAGGAACTTGATTCTGCCTGGCAACTACCCCCATCAGCAGTGAAACTTGAGTCACCACTGTGTTCCCAGGCCAACCTTCCTTTTGCTGCCCACACTAAGGATATGCCATCTATCTGATAATTGAATTACCTGTGCTCTGTAGGAGAGTGAACAAAGCCCTCTTCACTCAGGCAAAGGTTTTTATTACGCAGTCGTAAAATGTAGCTTCCTCTTGGCAGGAGCTGGGAGGGGCACTGCCTGTGAGAGCAAGCTGGCTTGGCAGAACTGGAAAGACCAGTATTTCTACCTTGTGCTGAGAGGAAACCACACCCCTTTGTAGCCAGAATATTGTTTAGAAAAAGATGAATAACTCATAGTACGGACATGTGAAAATTTTATAAATGACACCATAATTCTTGTGATTTTTCTGCCCACATTTTAAGAGGTTTTTCGACCCGGTGGCGTGTTCAGGGGGGTTTTAGCGGAAAAGTGGATATTACTCTAAATGTATGCATGTTAAAAATCTGAAACTTCTTCAGTTAATGTCCATACTCCCTGCACACATATATGTAAAGTTGGGTCAATGTCAGAAATTGAAAAATCAGTTAAAAAGTGAAATATGTGCCATTTCTGAATGCAAGCTCTTAGAAACAGCAGATTTGGACAGAGACATGGCTAAATTCAGCCACACCATGTATATGTAATTTCAAACAACTGTGTAACTCTGAAATATGTCTTTTATTATCAAATATAGAATATGTGCAATCTGACAGAGGAGTGTCCTATCTGCAAGCCATAAAATGACATCCCTCTGACTCACAGTTCATTCCCCAATCAAATGATAAATGGAAGTTTGACCAATTAGAAGCTGAGAGAGAGGTAGGGTCAGTGATGCTAGAACACACCCACATTCTAAACACATAAAAGCAGACAGACAGGACAGATAGAGACCTTCCAAATCCATCTGCAGCGGGACGCTCTGCCGGAAAAATCCATACTTACCTCCATCAACCTCCAGAAAGCCAAACTAGAGACTTCAATCTATCCAGAACTAAGAGACCAGACCAGAGAGAAAGCAGTGCTGTACCCAGAGAGACCCAGACCAGCAGAGAGAGCTGACCCAGATCACTGTGAAGTGCAGAGGCCAGACCAGACCAGACCAGAGTCCAGTTTAAAACCCTGACCAGATCCGTGACGAGGCCCATTTCACTCAAGAATATAGTGTGAGTACCTAGAAAACTGTGCAGAACCAATCTCTTAGTTAAAATAATATAATTCAATCTATTTAACCTAAGTAGAACTGCCTCCTAACTGTCACTTGTCATTTTCTAGTCGCAAGCTGCACTTGTCTTTTTGAACTTTAAAATTTCAAATCTGAAAAACGACCTTTATTCAATCGTTCATATCTCCGCAACCGTTTGTGCTAGAGACTTGCAGTAACTTTTATTTGGAAGCTGAGATCCTAGGCTTTCCTAGGACCCCAAAACGATAGAGATAGTCCTTGTGGTTCCTCCGTAATAGCGCTCGGCGCATCCGCGAATTTTGCCGCGATTTGCAAATTTCTCCACATGTAAAATCAGCTGCTGCTTGCCTTCCATTTGCCAGAAATTCGTTTAACCTGCTAACTATCCCTGCATCATTGCTAGTGTGAGTCTGGACTAATATTAACTAGATACCACTCACCCTGAACCTCTGAAAGGGAATTAAAAAGCATTTCCAGCATATTTCTCATCCATTGCTAGCACATATCAAAGCATTTGGGCCTGTGTTTTCAAAACTCCTATCTGTGTTTTTAAACTTCTGTTGTCTAAGCTTGGGGGGGATTGAACTGATTACATTGATTGCATTTCTGAGAACTGTGTGTTTTCCTTCCATTTCCTTGCCTTGCATCGAGGGGGGGAGTGAATAGCCAGAGAAAAGTGATTACATTGTTTTGTTGAAATCATATTGAGTATTTTCGGTACTGCATTCATTGAATATTGCATCCACCTGAGCTTACATAAAGCATCCTCTACCACATTATACTTTGGTTCCTATTTACCAGTGTGCTACCTTATCCATTTCCTGTCAACTCATTAGTGATTATAAGAAGTGTGTTAGTGCCAGATTCTCCGTTATTAATCGTTATCATATCAGATTAAGTGTGCTATTCAATTATTAATTTATTATAAAGTGTGATCTATATATCTCTTGTTTAAATTATCAAATAAACCTTTTAAACTTGTAAAACAGAACTACTTCTTGGCTCAGTGGGGTCAGGGGGATTCCAAGAGAGGGGTGTTATATAGGGGTAGTCATCCAGAACGCATGAACTGGACCTAAAGATATATCAATAAGGGTTTTCATTCAGTATTATAGACTAGGCGTTGACTTAGCTGTAGTGTTGAATTGAATCCTCTTACAATGCACGTATAGCACTTATAGCAGGACATCATCCACGCATAACGAAATGATGTGGTGTTGACCCCCACCACTATTCCCACATTGTGGAATTCTTCCCTAAAGATTCTCACCACGGGTTCCAACGATAGCGCAAAAAGAACAGGGGATAGGGGCACCCCTGGCACGTGCCTCTGCCTAATTGCCAGCTGCGCGATATCACTCTGCCCGTTTTTACCTCTGCCAGGGGCTGCTTGTACAAAATAACGTATCGACCATAGCAAATCCGGGCCTAGACTGTTCCCCTCAAGTACACAGAAAAGCATGTCCCAGTGCACTGAGTCAAAGGCCTTTACCACTTCAGGGATGACCACCGCCAGTTCCTCCTCTGCCCCCTGCACTGTTTCTATTATATACTGGAGCCTTCTAAGATTCATTGTTGTATGTCCACCCGATACAAACCTGCATTGATCTCGATGGATCAGATGCAGGGTTTCCTTCAGAAGCATAGATGCCAGCACCTTCCCCAGAATGTTGGTGTCTATATTGAGTAGTGAGATCGGGCGGTACGACCCACTGTGTCGCGGCTCCCTCCACTGCTTTAGCAATACTATAATAATTGCCTCCCTCAGAGAAGCTATGAGGCGCCCTCCCTGAAAGGCCACCTTATAAAGCCGCGGGGGGACGAGCAAATCAGAGTACAGTTTGTAAAATTCGACCGGGAGGCCGTCGCTCCCTGGCATTTACCTACTCCCCAGGGACTCTATAGCTAGCTTGATTTCATCCTTTGTCAGGGGCTCTTCTAACTTAGCCTGCGCCTCCACTGCCAGCAGAGGAAGAGAAGCTTGGTCCAGAATGTCCTCCATGTATGTGGTATTCAAGGATCCCTTACTATAATATGATATATATAATGTTTCTTTTATAACACGTTTAATAACAGGGACCAGTTTCTAAGCGCGAGCCTGGGATTTTAACTTGTGTTGCTCTGTGCTGTCTTGGTTCCAAGAAAAACGCATTGCCCCTGAACTACCCTCCCGGCCCTCATACAGCCTCGCATAGACTCTTTGGAAGACCATGTTTATGCCCAACTGCATTGTAATCAGGTTCCTCTCCTCATACTCAATTTGGGTGATCAGGCTCCGCGGCTGCTCCCGCCTGAGAAGCCAGGTCAAAAGTCATCCAGACTTGTCCCCCTGCCTGTGAGCCTGTGAGTCTTGGTTGTGTGGTGTACATAATCATGTTTTCCCAGATGCTCCTGTGCTTGTTGTTGGTGTACTCTTGCCTAGAGGAGTCCAGCCCAGCACAGCGACTTCGTCGCCATCTCACCTTTGTGAGGAACTCACAGTGACAACAAGTAAGACAGACACAAGAGATCACAATTGAAAGGTGTTTATTGAACAATCAATGCTGTATGCAGGTTGGAAAAATGCCTCATCTAAATCTATATCTAAAATGGGAGCAAGCGTCGACCATCAAATGAAAAATAAGGCAGTCCTAGTGGCGTTGTGTCAAAGTAAAAAGGGCCTATAGTAAGAAACCTATTGCCAAGCCTCACAACTAATACGTAAAGGGGTGTGGGATGGTTCTCAATAAAAGAAAGAAGTGTTCTCAAAATAATATGTCAGGATGCAGTAGCCTGAGTCTTCCTTCCCCACGTTTTGCACATGGGATAAAATGGGAGCTTAGAGCACATAACAGTCTCGGGGTTCTCCAACACAAGACGACAGTTCCAATGGCAGTTTTCAGGACAGTCGATGGCCAAATCTCGTTTCCTGTGAAAGTCTCTTGCCTTCGAGGCCTGATGTGGTCAAATGACAAAAACAAAAGTTCCTTTAACAAATGAAAGTTTGTTTCCAGCTTGTTTGCAAATGTACAAACAAGCCAGAGATGCTGATACGTTTTTGGACACATGGGGGAGCTTCCTCGATGTCTATGGCTAATGTGTCCGTATAGAAAACATGCACTGACCTGTTCTACCAGAATTCAATGTTGTTTTCAAAGTACATTGATCAGTTCTTCATATCCGTATAGGCCATTGTTATCCTGGCTAAAGAAATTATCATGTTATGGTATGTTTTGTGATTATTCATGAATTATGCACTTACTATGAATTGCTGTTGTCATATAAGATAATTTTTGGTCTTGCTTTCTTCTTCTTCCTCACCTCTTTTTCTTGTCTCTTCTTTCTTTTCTCCCTTTGCTTCATTGTTAAGTACATTTTTGCAAGTTCATATTTAGGTACCGAGTTTATTTGTTCATCTGTAATTCTGTGTTGATTATTCAAACTTGTCATGTATCATTTGTTCATGATATATAAAATAATAAAAAGTTGAACGTGAAAGTTTGTTTCCAATGTCCGCTGGGTGTTGGAATCAACCCTGGGTACCCTTCTTCTGGACGTTGACCCGTCTCAAATGTCTATCACAGTTTCACACAGGATGCTGATTTCACCCCTGGGTCCCCCCCTTCTGGGCGCTGACCCTTTTCGTATTGTATTCCAAAAATATGTCAAAGTTCCCTTTTCAGTCAGCTTCACCACTGGATCTCCCTCGATCGGGCTCGGAACACTCTTGACTTCCTTTTCACTTTACTCTCAAGTGTTATGGGATTCACTTCCCTTGCTTTCTCTTGATGCAGGGTTCACTTCCCTTCCTTTCTCTTAATGCAGGATTCACAACCCTTGCTTTGTCTCAATGTGGGATTCACTACACTTGCTTTCAAAGTGCTTGTAGATAAAAGTATTTCGATTGTACAGGTATTTTGCTCGACCCTCTGTATGACCACTTTTACCTATTTTGCTGGCCCTCCTACAGCCTTCTGATACCTGCAGTTTCTCTCATATGGGTATCGAACAGAGGTTCTCGAATTAGCACCCACGTGGTGTTGCTTTCCCTTTGCAGCTGGTCTCCTTGCCACCTTTTTACAGTTCATTCAAAGTTTGCTAAACTTAGTTCAAACTTGCCACTTTGCGCTTTTCATTCAACACAGCCCGGTTCTTATGGATTCTCCCCTTGACTCACCGGCTGTGATGAACCGCTTGGCTGTTGCCTCTTGGGAGACAAGGCTGGTACCACCGGCACGGGAGCTTCCCTCGCTCCTGCTTATCGGCATAGGTTTGCCCCATGTACCATTGACATCAGCTGCAGGACACTTGTGCTATTGTTCACAGTCATAGGCTCTCCTCCACGAAGGCTCTGTGGTTCTGGGACGAAAAGGGCAAGGTCACTTCTCTCCTCGCCACCCTTTCCATTCCTGCCGCCTTTCTCCTTCGCTTGAATTGCCGTTTGGTAGCCGCCTCATCGTGCTGTTTGCCGTGCTCGCCTTGCTCATACAGTGCTCTCTAGCTCCACCTTTTATCCCTGTGGGGAAAGGAAAGGGCCGTCAGGTGTGTATGATTCTGATCAATTGCCTGACTTTGCCTGACCCTGGTATTGGTCCATGTCCGGTAAACTGCTTTGGTGCTAGTACGTTGTCCTTTGTGTTGTAAGAATGGTTAGAGTTAGAGAAGGGGGGCACAGTGGTTTGGAATGTCCTAGGTGAGAGGATGGGGAAAGGTTTTTAGAGGAATGGGAAAACTGCATCTCTCCCGTCGTGTCCAGCTCCCACTCCCTGAGGACCCCCCACCCAGGTGATCCTCCCTCACTGGTCCACCCCAAGGATACTAGATCCAATAGCGATGGCCGTGTCCTGGCCACCTGGATGGCAGATCCTTGAGGTTTAGACAGGAAGACACCTTCCAACCTTCTGATCCGGTCATCCACACCCTTCATGGTGGAGATTAACGTAGGACGAGTGCTATGGGAGGTAGCTATGCATTTACCCCCGATTATCACCTTGAATGTCTCCCACAGTACTCCATAATCTTCCACGGATCCTTCATTAAATTCAAAATAATCTACAATGGCCCGTCTGATTTCCTCTGCATATGCACCATCTGTTAGAGCTTCCGCCCACAGCTGCCAAATGGGAGATGAGCATGCCCTACTCCCCCAGATCATTATGGCCCTTAGGAGGCATGATCCGACAATGTTCTGTCCATAAATAAGACTTCCTGAAACCGGGGGAACTGTTCCCTGCTCACAAAGAGGAAATCTAATTGGGAGTAAGTGCCATGTAGATGGGAGTAAAAGGAGTAACCACTTTCGTCGCCCTTGCTCTCCCGCCAGAGATCTATGAGATCCAGGTATAACAGTGCATGGCTCAAGGATTTGGAGGCCAGTGACTTGCTCCGTTCCTTGGGATCTGACTTAACCAGCTGAGGCTGGAGTGCACAATTGAAATCTCATCCTCATACTTGCTCCCTCTATCTGTAATCCCCCCATCATGTCAACCATCATCGGGAAGTAAGTGTTGTCAATATAAGGGGCATACAAGTTGTTAAACACATTTTCCTTCCCTCTAATGTCCCCAAAAGAATAAGAGTCCTCCCGTCCTCATCACATATGACTGTAGTTGTCTGGAAGGGAACCCTGCTTGCTATCCGGATGAGGACCCTTCTGGAGTAAGAAGAAAAGATTGTGCCGTGCACCTCCCGACCCTGGTAGTTTTTACCTTTTTTAGCTCTGTCCTATATAGATGTGTTTCCTGGAGGAGCACTATCTGCACCCCCCACCTTTTGAGGAACCCCAGTACCTCTCCACATTTAGCCGGCCTGCCTAGCCCTCTCATGTTCCAGGTGAGAACCGTCAGTGACCCCATGTTTCTAGCTGTGAGACCCCTCCCCGGTCCTTACAACATTCCAGAAGTTCTGACACCAATCAAAGCATGCATTCCTGGACTGGATTCCACCCACCCCCACTCTCCCTCTCCCCCGACCATACCCACCCTCAAAATATCAACTGTTAATTTCAATAACTCCTGAACTGTTATTAGAATAGTTTAATTGAATTGGTTATTTATAATGCGCTTAATACCCAGAGGTTTCTAAGAGTGGACCCGGGGATCAAACCTGTGTTGCTCAGCATCGTCTTGCTACCAAGGAGAGTGTGTTGCCCCTGAGCTATCCTCCAGAGGCAGAATACCTGCAGCGTGTGAACTCCACAGCGGTCCGCCTCTCCACCAGAGGAAGCAGACCTTGTGCTTGTGCTAGGGGCGCACATCCTCATGCAGACCCGTGGGGAGCACAAGGATTCTTTGCGTGACCAGGGGTCCTGGGTGTAAACAGAAATAAGAATCATCCTCCTATACATCCCCCACCCACTTCAACACTGCTGCAACACTTTGCCATCTCTATCAGTGCAGTCTTGCAACCCTTATGCGTCTGTGTGCAGGGTTACGCCTTTCAGTTCATAGGGTTGGTTCCACAGAGGTCTCACCTGACATCCCCGCCATCAGCGCGCCTTCCTCGTGCAACGGAAGGGTCCCATCCTCCGCCACTGTGACCCTGCTGACTCAACCTGGATGTCGGGAGTCTGCCACTCATGCCTCCGGGGTTCGAATGTGACCCCGTCTGTTGGGGCGCCTGTACCTGCTGTCGCCTATGTTGAACCCGTGGACCAGCTGCCCTCTGTTTCCCACCATTCCCATGCTTCTTCTGGGGAGCTACAGAACCACTGGCAGTCCCTCTTAATGATTTTGAGACTGGCCGGGTAGAATAGTATAAAACAGACTTCATTGTCCCTTAGAACTCGATTTATCTCCTAAAAAGCTCTGTACACACTTCATGTAGTCAGGGAACACCATGATCGTGGAGTTGGAAAAAGCTATCAGACTCTCTCCTGGCGCTTGCAGAAGTACACCACGGTCGCGATAATTAAATCATGGCTCACCCCCAACGCTGTGTACACGAATCAACCTGTAAAAAAGATGGCCACCGCCAGCACCTTGTATACCCCTTGCACAGCACTCAGTAGCACGCTGATTGGGCAACGAAAGAACCAATAAAGAGCACAGACCGAAACCGGATGGTGAAGCCGACTCCCAAAGGCTGTGACCTAGGGCCTTTAGAACTCTCTGCAGCTCTGATGCATTCATCAGCCTCATCTGGGGCAGAGGGCACTCAGGAAAGTGCTCACCCCCACTGCCGTGTATGTGACTCAACCTGAGAAAAGATGGCCGCCACCTGCATCTCGTATACCCCTTGCACAGCGCCCAGTAGCAAGCAAGATGCTGACTGGGTAATGAAAGAACCAATAAAGAGCACCGATCGAAGCTGAATGGCGAAGCCGACTCCCAAAGGCTGTGACCCAAGGCCTTTAGAACTCTCTGCAGCTCTCTGCTGCTCACAGCGTAGGACATGAGACCCAGCTTGCCCTGATCCACTTGCATGGAATCATAAGAACGACTTGCAGCAAGCTTCTGCGTTGCCTCCTACAGAGCTCAGTGACACGAAGGAGGACGTTGCTCATGATCAAGAAATCATTGCAGAGAAGCCTGTGAGCCCCCACACACGACAAGGTAAGCGTGCTTATGTCTCATCCCATAATGCTGCTATTCATACTTGTACGTACCTCACTCCTTGCTCACAGTCACCTAACGACACGATCACAGACTTAATTGCGGCAGTTTCTCTTCAGACCGGGTATACCGTGCAATTCTAATGTACCCTCCGGCATTCGATCGTCCCACAAGATGTTGTGCTCATTTCCTGCACCATCGTCCCATATCATTATGGGTGCTCCAAATACCCAATCCCCTCATCCACTCTCCTCCTGCCCCCATCGCCCAAAGAAACAAGAGACTCCATAGTAGGCTTACCTACACTCTTGCCACTGCCGTACAATCTCTCCTCACTAGAAACTGTAGGCTAGCAGGCCACACCTCAGCCGCCTGCACGAAAACCCTTATAAGACATATACCCGCCTACTGTTTCAAAACTAGCCTCCTGCATTTTGCGTCATCACTCCCCCATCATGAGCCCCCCCCCAAGGTATCAACATCCACACTTGCAATGTGGCAAACCTCTGTCAGGATTCCAGTTTCCCAGTTAAAAGGTACCCTAATCAATGGTAAGTCTGTACACGCCCATGCCATAGAAATACAGGATTTTAGTGGATCGTGCACTTTTGATCTCCTAGCCCTTACAGAATCATGGCTTCATCCAGCCTCAGGCCATTTGCTCTCCCTAGTCATCCCCCCAGGGTTCACCATCCTAAGAGTCGACAGGCAGGATGCCAGGGGAGAGGGTGTTGCATTAATCTACAGAGAAACCCTAAATATCAGATAATGTCCATACAAACTAGAGGGGAACTGTGATCTACTCTCACTCAAAATCACCACCTCCCACATCAGCTCCACTCTACTCACACCTGGCCACATTGGCACCTTAAAGGATGACCTACTACATCTCCTTAATGCCAACCTCAAACCCTCAACCAAAATGATCCTGCTAGGAGATATGAACTTGGGCTTGAATGACCCTACAGACCGTAACGCCTACTCACGAGCGAATGCTCTAAAGGCACTAGGTCTCACAATCCGGATAATCAGCAGAACCCAGACCAAAGGCCGCACCTTAGACTGGTTGGGTGACCTAAACTGTGAAATCAACATCACAGACATCTCTCCTTACCCTTGGTCTGCCAATTTCATCATTTATTTCAAAATCCCCCTAGTTCAGGATGACCAGAACGCCGGCACTCCCCCCACCCCACCTGGGCGAGAAGTTCCCATAAAATTACAAAAACAGCATCTCACCCCTTTCTCTGACCTCCACACGGTACACCTGGCACAATGGGCTGACAACCCAGAAGCACTGGCAGACCTATCGCAAAAAACAATGGAAACAGTTGTGAAATTGGTCGCCCCGCTGGCACCTTTTAAGTCAAAAACCATCTCCCACTCCAACTCCTGGTTCACTGAGCACCTCCAAAACGTAAGAGCAAAGAAGCCCCAGACTGAAGCATCCTGGCTACAACAACCAAAAGATGCCCACAAGGCGATGTTTAAATCCACTGCTAGAACATACAAACGTGCTATTACCCAGAGCAAGGCCATCTCCTACAATGACAGAATTGTAAATGCGAAGTCCAACACAAAGGAGCTCTTCAACATCCTTAAGGAACTCGAAGCCCCAACACCAGTGCCACTAACCCTTATCAAGGATGATACCAGGTGTGCTAACATCTAGGAAGCCTTAGTAAACAGAATCACTACCCTCCAAGCAAATATCCTTGCCAAGCAAACCTCCATCAAAGCCTCACCACCCAGTTTGAATAACACACCTTCCAAAACCAAGCCACCTTCCATTTCCAACTTGTCCCAGAAATGGAAGTAAGCTATATACTAATAAACGTAAAAATCTCCAGATGCAACTGGGACATCTGCCCATCTGCGGTCATCAAAGAGTGTGCAAATCCCCTGATCCCTTTCATTACCAATTTCATCAATGCCTCCTTTGCCTCCAGTGGGGTCCCCACTTCTCTGAAAGAAGCTTGGGCCCTCCCCCTCCTAAAAATAACTCACTTGATCCAGCCTCGCGGAGCAACTACTGACCCATCACAACAGTCCCATTCCTGTTTACATTTCTAGACAGGGCTGCATATTTACAAATCCAGCACTATCTAGAATCTAGTCAAATCTTAGGTCTGTGCGAGTCCGGTTTTAAACCTGGTCACGGAACTGAATCAGCCTTGCTGGACTTAAAAAAACAACTAGACTCCTTTAGAGACGAAGGCAAGCCTGCTCTTCTTCTTCTTTTGGACCTCTCAGCCGTCTTTGACCTGGTAGACCATACAATTCTCTGCAGTCACCACACCTCAGCGCCCAACTTCTCAGAGAAAGCCACGGCCTAGGTAGCCTCCTTAATGGCTAATAGATCGATAAGGGTCTTTTCTGAAGTTGCCTGTGCCCCCGGCCCCCATCCCTTGTGGATTTCCCCAAAGCTCTAGTGTCTCCCTAACACTCTACAACATATTCTACAAAACCCTGTTCGACCTCCTGGACTCCATCGACATCTCCTACACAAACTATACCGATGACACGCAAATCTTGCTACCCTTCTCGGGCAACCAGTTGGAAGAATCCTGTGCTTTGAACACAATCTACTCAACTATCCAGGCCTGGATGGCAACTAATGGACTTTGCCTAAATGACGAAAAAACAGATCCTACTGGCCGGACCCGTTCAGTCCTAAAAATTCTCAGTCCACTTTAGGCACATTTCAGCATCGATAAGCTTCTCATCAGTGTCTCCTGCTCTGTAAAGACCCTTGGTGTCTTCCTAGACTCATCACTCTCCCTGACACGTCAGATCAACGCCAGCGCAACCTCAACTGCCTACACAACTAAACTTATCAACGCTGCCAGACCCTTCCTATCCCCATCCAACTGCCTCAGTATTGCCAGAGATATCATCGGAGCAAGACTTGACTATTGCAACACCCTTTTTGCAGGCACATCTGCTCGTAATATTCGCAAATTACAAGTGCTCCAAAATAACGCCATCAGAGCAGCTCTGAACATCCTGAAAAGAGAGCACATCTCTGAGGCAAGAAGAAATTCCCACTTGTTTCCAATCAAAGAAAGGATCATCTTCAAAACACTTGCTATAACGCAGAGATGCCTTTCCAATCTAGCTTTGCCTTACCTGTTACCAAGCTTTGTCAAAGTTCAGTACTCTAGACAAGTCAGGACGGCCTACGCTCACAGACTTGTCCCGCCTAAATCCAAACAAGCAAAAAGCGGAGGATCCAGCTGTCCTTCTGTTGGCGCATTTCACTGGAACGCTCTCCCAATACACCCGAGGGCAGAAACAATCTTACTGGGCCTTCAGAAGGCTTGGAAAACATGGCTCTTCATCTAACGCTTGACACTCTCGCCACCTTGCCATTAACTGCTGTCGTCCTTCTCTTTTCTGTAAAATTACCTTGTTGTAACAGTGCCACAAGTCCTTAGAGTTTTGCGCGCTTAACAAATGTAAAAACAAAAGGAGAAATATTCTGGCTACGATCGGTCTGGGCCGAGCTCTGGGCGGTGATCTCTGTGCTGGCACCCTGTGGGCTCACTCCACTGCAAACCACTGCAACAGGCCCTTATTTCCCAGGTGTTCTGATAGCCACTTCTCCAGAAACAGCTCCATTGAGTCTCCCTCCACGTTCTCCTGGAGGCTGACTATCCTTACGCTAATCCTCCTCGAGCATCTCTCTGCGTCTTCAGCTTGGGTCTTCAGGACCTTGGCCTTCTGAGTCAATGCAGCCACTTGTTTCTTGTGGATCTGCACCTCGTCCTTCATCGCCATGACCCTAAGTCTGTCGCCTTTTGTCTCTCTGCTGACTTCTGCATGTCCACCCTAATGAGGTTCAACTTATCCCCTATTGTGCCAATTTTAAATTCCAGCGCTGTCCTGGAGCTCTGTATTGCTTGTACATGCTTGTAGGACTTCCACTATTCTGTTCTTCAAGTTCAAAGCCTAATTGTCCTGCAACAGGTGGAGAGCAGAGGACCCTGTGAAGCAGTGGCTGTGGGATCAGGGTCGTCCATTCCTGTATGCATTAGGATATTCAGCACAGAGCCACCACATTACCTGAATAATCAAAAAACACTGGAGGATCATAAAATTGTATCCACAACTGAACAAATTGTTTCCAAAACGGGGCCGGAATTTCAGGGACCAACTAGTGAAAGCAGAAAGAGCGCAATCTGATAAACAACAGACACTCAAGAAGAAAGTGACAGGCACTTTTCCATGCCTGAACTGTTGCAACTGTAACAATGTCATGAAATGAGGATACGTACGACATCCACAGAATGGAAAGAAAATTAAGTTACATGATTTTTCCACGTGCGATTCTAAATCTATCATATATGGACTCAGTTGCCCATGTGGCATACTCTACGTAGGACAAATGATTAGGAAGGCAAAAGAACGTAGGAATGAGCATAAGAGCTGCATCTGGACAAACAACATAAAATCACCAGTAGCGAGACATTTTTGTTTTAGTTTTTTTTTTTTATTGTATTACAATTTTTACAAAGCCAGACATTTTGCTCAGAACA
Source organism: Ambystoma mexicanum (assembly GCF_040938575.1). Lineage (NCBI taxonomy): Eukaryota > Metazoa > Chordata > Amphibia > Caudata > Ambystomatidae > Ambystoma > Ambystoma mexicanum. The sequence continues at coordinate 878,152,870 of NC_090936.1, forward strand.
AGCACAATATTGCCCAATTGAAAGTGATAATTTTGGAAGTAGTTAAAAAATCTCCTAGAGGAGGGAATAAGCGACTGTACCAAAGGGAAATCGTTTGAGTGGAGAAATTAAACAGTATGGCACCGAATGGCATGAATGAAGAGTACACCTTGGGATCTTTTTTTATGACTTTTTTTTTCGAAAAGAATGTTTTTACTCAATGACCACGAATGTATGTATACCAATAAGTGCCATATGTGTATGTTTTCAAAATGGGGTAACAGAAGTTGAATATATGGGGTTGGTTAAAAATAACAGTTGCCAGAGTTCATTCCTCATATATGAGTTCAAGACTGTGAGTATGACTTTAACCAGATAGTCATCTGGATGAATTATGATTGCAACAACAATTACACACTGAAACTAGACTAACTAGTTGGTTGTCTCATAATGGGTTTTGAATCACTTGTTGGGGTGATCATATCATCACCCTCCCTTATTTCTAATATTTAGTCATGGGGTACTATGTTAGCAAATTAACTTTTTCTTTCAGATTAAAGAATCTTAAACCTGGCACTAGACTTATTGCCTTTCGAGAGGACACTAGTAAGTTCATTCATCATTTTAACCATCATAAACAATTTAGAAAGGTACATTTACTATGCATAATGATGTACATTATGTAGTCAACATGCTTCCAAGAAGTTAATGAATTCAGGGACGTCAAAGAACTACAGAATGACGCGCAGTGGCTATGCAATTACGCACATGATGATGGATGTAAACAAAGTGACGTCATCGCGCAATGGCACGGTGACGTCAATACACATAAAGCAGCCATCTTGCTTTCAAACGCATATTCGCGGCGAGGACAAGACTACACGCTCGGGAAACCAGTTAAGGTGAGATAGCAACAGACTATACACACTTATTGATAGAGGTCCACTTAGGATCCACTACTAATAGACATATCACTTATACCAATCTGTTTTTTACAACACTTGCAGATGGTAACATCCATTGAAGATCATATTGATTTGTGGACATGTTACCAATAGAATAAGATCCACAGGCTCCAACTATATCAACACGTGGTGAGCTGTTTTCACCATCTTGGATTCTTGATAATTCCTTAGATGACCAACATTAGCTACTATATATGGGGCGATACCTACCATGAAATGATATCCTTATTTTTAGATCGGGCATTGAATTACTGCTCACACCATAACGCGTGTTCACACTGAGCGGCTATGAGGAAGCTCATCTATTTTCCTATATTGAGCAAGAAGTAAGCAATTAGTAGGATACAACCTGCACAGGATTCAACTTGCACAGGTAAAACATTTTTAGAGTCACTAATTGAGACTTACAGTCTGTTTTATTATTATCATCTTTTTACCATCATTATTTTTTAATCTCCCTTCAACATCTGTTGATTATAATGATACCATAGATTGGTTTAACCAAGAATATAGACTGATTACACACAAGAGTTTATATTTAGTTTTTTCTGAATTGTTGTTTTTTAGGACATTCTACAAACAAGCATGTGAGGACTGATTCTGATTAAAACATAAAGGAACACAAAGGAAGAAATTATTTAAGGACAGTACATCCAGGTGACTATGTGCTACTGGTATAAGATTCATGACAGAATAAGATTATAGAGATAATAGAGTACTAAAATGCATTTATCTTCTTAACTATTGTATATTGTAGATCTAAAAAAAACCTAAAATAAGCGGATAAACAACTCCTCAAGAAGGGGGATCCATCACCCCGAAAGGCGTTGAGTAAAATACATAAGGACTATTTTTAGCGGGATGTGAATATAGGGGCACTGACTCTATCACATATGGATACTAATAAGAATCTTATGTGTTGAATAGTTTATCTGTAACCAATCCATTTAGGATGTGTAATATCCCAAAAAATGTCCTTGTACAAATATGAGATTTTAAATGTGCAAATTAACATGATTGATGAAATATGAAATTGTGAATTTGTGAACAAACAAATTGAAATGCACATGATTGTATTCAACAAAAAGTAAAAAATGGTTTTCTTTACATAAAGTGGGTGAGAAAATATTTTATTATGTTACTGATTATAATCCAAACAAATTTAAACTTTTGATTGTGTATACACAGTAACCATTGGGTGTGCAGGGGACGGGAGAGATCTACAAGATTGTGGACATCTATTGTTCTGACATTCATATGTATCTGTCCCCTTGTGGCAGGCCATCAGACTACCTCATGTCACCCACTCTCTGTGTGCCCTGCATGTTTGCAGCAGCTGGCAGCCACCTCCTGCTGAACCAAGTAGTCTGCTGGGCCTGCTTCACACACCACAGCCATATGCAGGCAGTTTCTGTCAGGGGAGCCATTTCTTATCTTGGCGCCGCCGCCCTGCCACCTCTACAGTATTGGCAGTACAGGGTGCCGGCTTGGCACTTGCTCGCCCCGCTCTGCTGCCACACAGGAGTCGCCTGCACTCTCCTCGCCAGGTCTAGCAGCGATTGCAAGTCCTTGTGACCCGAATGCAAAAATGCGGCTGGTTTTTCGCTCAGCCGACAGTGCCGAACGATCACCTGGGCGCCTCCCATGCTCTGCTTTCCTTTGCGCTTGCGACCGAGCACCTGAAGTCTTGGTCAGGCCTGCTCCTCAAGTTGCCGTGTGGCGACCCACCAGACCGTTCGTTGAATTCAGCTCTGAAGCGCTCACAAGGGCATTCCGCCGCCCCACCTCTTCTTAGCACAGCTGACCACCTCTCTCTGCACGCCGCGGAAGTGCCAGTGTTGTGTGGTGGCCATCTTGGGTCGCTGCTGGTGTCTTTGCGTGCTGATTCTTTTAGCAGATTTCATCTCCAGTGAATCACTGTCCTCGCCTCAGTGGCGGGTTGGCCTCCAACACTGCACACCTTCCCTTACATAGATCTGGCCACTGTGTAGTCAGGATAATGGGCAGGATTTCTACGGACGGCGGTGGGCGCCTCGGTGGATAAGGCTCAACATTAGTCGAGTATGAACAGTCTTGTAATGATTCGCCTTCACTTCTCTTATCGCCTCTTTAGCATAACTGAGACGAGTATAAACACTCTTATAATGATTCTACTTCATTTCTCTTATCGTCTCTTTATTGTAACTGAGACGAGTATAAACATTCCTACAATGATTCTCTTTCACTTATCGTCTCTTTATCGTAACTGAGACAAGTGTGAACAGTCTTGTAATGATTCTCCTTCCCTTCTCTCCTTGGTCTCCATATGTCCCCATTCCCTTTCATCCTCTGGGAACACGTCCCCAGGACTTCTCTTCGTTCAGGTTTGACTCTCGCCTTTGCATAGCTGACTTTGTTTCCTCCTTCAGTTTCTCATTCTTTGTCTTTTCGATTCAGACGACTTTTCCGGTAGCCCATATACCGGACTTCACACTGTTTCATTCACGTGTGGTACTAGCATTGTTGTAGGGACCTCCGGTCCACCACAGTGTCTTCGTGGTCATGTAACCACTTGTAGCATCTCTCCCTTCCCAGCTTCTCAGACGTGCTAGGTCCAGCTCTTTAGCTTTGGCTCACCAGCTGGTTCCAACTTTGCAGGCCTCTAGGAGTTTTCTGTCTCCTCCCCTTCCAGTTATGATGTAGCCATGGGGCTTTCCCGGATTGTCTCGGTCTCTCTCTCCCTTGGCTTGCTGAAGCTTCTCATTATTATGTTGATTCCTCCTTGTCCCAATTAAATGGTCTTTTCCATTTAAAGAGATAGTCAAAGTTTCTTTTTTGCAATACCACATCCTTGTTCTTTCCTCAAATAAAGAATATATCTGAAGAAGTACTAGAGGCGGGATCTTTAGGGAGTTCCTCACAGGAACGGGAGTCCTTGTCCCCACAAGGGGAGTCTCTCCTGGTAAGGTTCTGCTTGCCACTAACCCTAGAGAGGGTGTTGTGGATAGGGATCACCTGCCTAGCCTCACAAAGGGGGATAAGGGACACATTCCCTTGATCCGTCACACACTATAGACTCCCTGAAGCTAAAAGAAAAGTGATAGAACAGGAAATAGACGACATGTTGAGGGCAGACATAATCGGACCCTCAGAAAGTCCATTGTGTTCCTCTATAGTCTTAGTTGCTAAATCCAACTAGTCTTGGAGTTTATGTATTGACTTAAGGAAACTGAACTCAATATCATTATTTGATAACTATCCAATGACAAGAATCAATGAGCTCATTGAGAAACTGGGCTCAGCTAACTATATTATCTGACTATTTAGATCTGAGCAAGGGATATTGGCAAGTACCTCTGAATCCTGCTGACAGAGAGAAAACATCCTTTTCTTCTCCACAGGGTCTATTCCAACTCAGGTTTTGCTGTTTGGCCTCCACTGAGCCCCAGCCACATTCCATGGCTTAATGTACATAGCATTAAAACCTTATTTTTCCTTCTGTGGGGCTTACCTAGATGATATTGTTGTCCATAGTGCTAGTTGGTCAGAACATCTTCAACACCTCTATGAGATTGCCCGGGCTCTAAGAAAAGCCGGCCTCAAAGCAAACGCACAAAATTCCACCACCTGGGCCAGTCTGCAGTAAAATTCCTAGGCTTCCTCATCAGGAATGGCCTCCTGCAGCCACAAACTGAAAAGGTGAAGGCAGTCCTAAAACACCTACTCCCAAAATGAATGTGAGAACTTTGTGCCTTCCTGGGGTTGACAGGGTATTATAGAAGATTCATCCCGAATTATTCAAGAACTGCTGCCAACCTAACAGACAAGTTGATAACACCAAACATTGATAAGGAGCATGGAAGATCATGACTGTTTCAATGACCTCAAGAACATCCTCTGCAGCGAGCCCATCCTTAAGATGCCAGACTTTTCACAAAGAGTTCTTATTACAAACCAATGCTTCTAAGGTTGGGCTAGGAGCTGTACTCTCTCAAGAATACGATGGAGTCAAACACCTGGTATTATACACAAGCTGGAAACCTTTTCCGAGGGAACAGTTATACGCCACTGTAGAACTGGAAGCCTTAGCCATAAAAGGAGCCGTCACCCACTTACGATATTATCTGACTGTCAGAAGATTTAGATTCATTATTGACCATTCTCCTCTGGATGAGTTTGCGAAAAGACACTTGTGCCAGAGTAATGAGGTGGTTCATGGATTTACAACCTTTCCGTTTTTTCGGTTGAACATCGAAAAGGACAAGAACAGGGGCACGTCAATTTCTTGAGCCAATTTCCCATAAATCCAGAAGGGGAAGCCACAGAGATAAGGTGAAGGGTATTTGATGAATCGAGGGAATGTATCCCTCCTCCCCAAGGAGGAGCCCCCTGTGAAGTTAGGGAGGTGAGGCCGCTCTACAATACCCTCCCTAATTGTAGAGGCAAGTGGGACCTCACCGGGAGAGACTCCACCTTTGAGGACAAGGACTCCCGTTCCTGTGTTGAACTCCCTCAGGCTAAACACACTATGGCCTCCATGGGATCTGTTACAACACACGAAGACATGAACTATCATGACTGGGATGAATACACTACTAATGGATATCATTATCCTGGGGAAAAGGGTCATATCCCTTTAAATCATGACATCGAAGCTACTGGGACGAGTACGTTAAAATACATACATCTGGAGAATGAAGAGAGAACAGCAGGAGAAGAGAGATAGCTGTGGGGTGGGGGGCTCTCAGCTGCATGACCGCTGACGAGGTCGAGAACCAGGAAGCCCATGAGTTTCAAACGTGCTTGCAGTGGCAACACAGGACACCATACTTGCGGTGGCGCTGAACCCTATGAAAGCAGAAAGGCAATAGCCCAGCAGGAGTTGGTGGCAAGACCACGGGAACAAATCCATGGTTGACAGTTGTTCCAAAGAGCGCCGCTGATATCACCGGCAACTGAGGGATCACGGCAACCAGGTGTGCAGTGGAGCACCGGGATCCCACGAGACAAGGAGAGAGAATGAAGATCCGAACACCAGGGAGAAGATGGCGTCTGCGGTGTATGAAGAGAGAGTGAGTCCCAGAGACAGAAACGTCCTGTAAATGTCCTCCATCAGGAACAAAGGGAACGGGGAGCACCCAGGAGGTACGGGAAGATTCAAGGCAATCATTATCTTGCACAGTTTACTTGTCAACATAGACGATGTAAAGTACAGTTAACCTTGAAACCAAAAATATACAAAGTTTGTGAATCAAGAGACAATCACTATACCGTACAGCTAACTCATCACAGTAGAGGATAAGAAAGGGAGTTAACTTTCAAACCAAATGGAATGAAGGCTGTGAATCTAGAGACAATCATAATAACGCATAGTTAACTCATCACAGTAAAAGTCATAAAACGGAGTTAACATTGAAACCAGATAGATACGAAGCTTACAAATCATGAGAAAAACTGGATAAGAATCTGGGCAAAGAGAAAGAGAATCAGTGTAAGAAAATACTCTGGGAAAGGAGAAGAATAACTCACTATCCTGTGCAAGGACAAGCAAATACCAAAGAGGGAGAAAGAGATAACCTTGAATCTAAGAAGAGAAGACAGCTGCAAAGTCAAGAGAAACAAGAGAATTTGAACTGTTATAACCTAAACGTGAAAGACTCACATCAAAAGCATATTCCTTGAAAAGGGACCCAGAGGGAAGACAGAAAGTTCAACACCCCACTTGGGGAACTAAAGAGATTAATACAAGAAGCCATGAGTGACTATTTACGGATTGGCTATTAAAGACTGGTACTAGCTGTAACCCAGGAGACCGGAGTCATTCTTCTGACCTAAGTTATTTTTCTCTTAGTGGTAGGGACAATTAGGGTAGTTTATGGACAGGGGACTCATTTCTATGGACGCTCACAACAGGTAAATGAGCATCTTAGTTAGTAACCTAGGTAAGGATTACCTATAGTCATAGGGAAAATCAGGCCTTATACCTTTACTTTAATAAAAGAGTGTGCATCATGTCCTCTGAGAGTCTGTGTCCTTCTTCTGGCTCGCCACACTATTTAGAACCAGGAATTACATTGCGTGTATTAAATATGTGCAGGGCTCTCTTTGGTGAACGGAGGAGACAAAGCTCAAAGCTCTGTCCTCATTTTACCGAGCCCTGCTGACAGAGGAAGTCCTTTCCCCAGAGGCACAACAGGATTACGTTGTAAAGGCGGACCTCCCTGAAGTAGCAGAGCCAATCCGGAATTAATTGGAGAACCCCATTATGGAGGATGAGTTTCGTAGGTCCATTAGGCCCTTCTTGTCTTCGAAAGCCCCAGGCTGGATGGTTTCTCGGACCAGTTCTACAAGACCTTTCAGGATCAGTTCGCTCTACCAATGGTCTCTCTGTTTAACTCTTTCTTAGACTCGGGTGCAGTGACTGGTACAATGGGACAGTCAGTGACTACATTTATTTTGAACCCTGGGAAAGACCCTTCCGAGTGCGATTCATATCGCCCAACAGCTTTGCTTCACATGGATGTAAATATTTACGCAATAGCGTTATCCCTTACACTGATGGAGGTTCTCATTTCCATCAGTGGACTGCAAGGCATAAATTAGTTTTCAAAAATTGATTAGCAGAGTTTGATAATTAAAAAATGTTTGATTAGCAAACCGACCCATTTGATTAGCAATTTTGTACTAATATTGTTAATGTCACCAGAAGTTATTTGTACAGTAGACATGAAATGAGCAATAAAACACCAGTTTACATACAGCTGAAATAAGACATTACTGAGAGGATTAAGGTGTTGCAAATTCTTTAAACTTCAGCTAGACCTGCAGGTCGGGTAACTTAGTTTACCTATTCAACCTAGGAGAAATGCACTCGACCCATAGCAACGGAGGACAGCAAATTTAAAATGCGATTTCTGTAAAATGGTGCATGTCACTATAAACCCACTTTGTTTGGCACACTGCTGCTACCCAGAATCCAGCCATGCACAGTGAACTTGTGTTTCACATTAACTGCAAACAAAATAAATGTTAAATAAAAGTCGCAGACATGTCTGGTAAATGCTGCTCGACCTTCATAGAATCCACTCGACTGTGCGAATGGGCGAAAAGACTTTGTGAACCATAGATGAGTGTCTGTAAAAAAGGTTAGCTGCATCAATGGACACAAACATAGATATGATAAAGGCTCTGAAAACATTTTGGCCAGTTGACTCCTGCAGGTGGTAATATATTATACAATCATAATGCAAAGCGAGCTCTGGAGCCTAACTACAGTGTTTGGTATTGTAGTACATCTGTAGATGTACACACTGGATGGAACTATTCATCACTACTTTGCGTAAGCATCTAGTTTGCTTTGTGTATTCATCATGTAAGTGGAGATCAAGACTAAGCAGAGTGTATTGCGTATCAGACAGAGAACTTGACAAACTAGGTGGAATATTGTAGTTTGTGTTCATCTCACTTTCAGTGTACCTGGTATAAAGCAACAGGGTGATAACATAGAATGTCAAGGAGCACAAACCTTCCAGATCGCATACCATTAGTATTAACCTCTGCAGTCGGAGTAGCGTACAACAGCCTAATCCAAGAAACAAATCTCACCAAAACCCATCCTGGACAAAACAGAAAACAGAAAGTCCCAATTTATTCTGTCGAAAGCTTTCTCAGCATCTAACGACAACATAGCACAATCTCCCTGACGTTCCTCCGATTTCGAAATAGTATTCAGTATCCTCCTAATGTTACTAGTAGTCTTCCTGCCTTTTATAAATCCTGATTGATCAACATGAATCAGTGTCGGGAGCAGATTCTCAATCCGGAGCACTAGTAATTTAGCCAGAATTTTGTTATCAACATTCATAAGACTAATAGGTCTATAACTCGTGGGTAGAGTATCATCCTTTCCCTTCTTTAGAAAGACCGAAATCATAGCATGCCTAGTAGAATCTGAGGGACTAGACAAGGGTGTCCTTTGTCGCCATTTTTATTTGTGATTGCCATGGAGCCGCTGGCTGAGGCTATTAGGGAGGCGGATGAGGTGGTGGGACTTACGAGTTGGGGTTTGAAGCAAAAGATTTGGCTATTTGCGGATGACATGCTGCTGGCTCTGGAAAATCTGGGAAGGTCTGTTCCGGCACTTATGGAGATAATCTCTGATTTTCAGATATGTTCGGGGTTCAAGATTAATTGGACTAAATCGGAGGTAATGCCTTTGACACGTTTGGTGGACAGGAAATTTATGGTGGACCTGGGATTTCGTTGGTGTCCTGATAGGATGCTGTACTTGGCGGTGTGGCTGTCTCCTGTGATTAGAGATTTGATTTCGGAAAATATAAAATCAGTATGCAGTGGGTTGAGGGTTGAGTTGGACAGATGGAATCTGTTGAATCTCTCACTTTGGGGCAAGGTTAACGCCCTGAAGATGATCTCAGCCCTGGAAATTAATTATGTACTGAGTATGCTTCCGTTGGTGCTACCGTCTTCATTTTGGAAGGATTTGGACAGGATGCTACAAGAATTCTTGTGGGATAGGAAGCCACCGAGATTAAGTTGTGGAAATTACAACTGCCACTAAATGAGGGTGGTTTAGGGGTTCCTAACTTCAGGGCCTATCATTTGGCCTTCATGTCTGATTTTTTGGTGCCGTTCGTGGATGAATTACAGGATGTGTGGGTAGAGGCTGTAGTCCAACTAGCTTTGTTGGACCGTTGACTCCAAAGGCGGTCTTGACTTCTGTTACAAAAAAAGAGTTGTGGAAAAGATCCATTGATTGAGAATTTGAGGAGCTCGTGGAAAGGTATATGCAAATGCTTGGGTGTAGACGCATATAAAGAACCTGGTGCGTCGTTGTGGTTTAATCCTGCTATTAGGATTAATGGTAATGTGTTTTTTTGGGCGGATTGGTTTTTGGGTGGTGTTAGGTGGGTGGCTGATCTGTTTAAGAATGGTATTTGGATGCCGGCTAGGGAATTGCAACTGCATTTTGCCATAGAGAATTTTAAGATCTCGGACTATGTGAAGCTGAAACGGGCGATTGGGGTTGTGGACTTTGACAGGAGAATGGATTTGTGTTTGTTTACTTGGAGGCCAATTGGGAGCGAGGGTGGCCTGGCTAGTCGAGTGTATAAGGAGATTGTGTCACATTGCAATGGTAATGACAAGCTGAGAGACAAGTGGGGTAGAAGAATTGGTTTGGATATATCTGAGGACTTGTGGCGCCGGATGTGTGGGAATGTTAATTTATGTTCTTTGGGGCTCACGGAGAGGTCGAGACAGATAAAGATTCTTAATCGGGTTTTTTTGGACTCTGGAGAGAATGGTGAGTAGAGGGATGTCGGGGAGCCTGGATTGCTGGAGGTGTATTCACGTGGAAGGTACGCTGGAGCACATGTTGTGGGACTGCAGGTTGGTGAGGTTGTTCTGGGGTGAGGTTGGTCGTGTGTGTGCTGAGGTGATTGAGGATTTGCCGGCCTTGGACTTCAAAATGGTGATACTGGGGGATGATGAGTCATTGGAAGATCTGACTCTGAATCAGAAGAAGTGGTTGTTCCGAGGGACGATGATGGGTAAGAAAATTGTTTTGCGAAATTGGAAGTCTGTTTTGAATCTGAATATTGAGACGTGGTTGACTGAAATGCAAGACTTGGCGGATATGGAGAAGACACTTTACAGTAGAGATGGGAAGTTGGGTTTATTCGAGAAAATTTGGGGTAAATTTCTTCAGCTATACTAGACTTGGTATTGTACTTGTGTATATAGGGGCTGTGGGGTGGTTACGGGGAGTTGTTGTGATTCTGGATGGGATTATATCTTGTATTGTATTTAGTTGCTATGTAAAACGTTTCAATAATTTTGGAATTTTAACTTCTTGTGGAATGTGTTCAGATGTATGTAATTTTAAGGTTATGTAAATAAAGTTATTTAAAAAAAAGAATGTCAAGGAGTACGGATTTGCTCATGAGTTGGGCACCAGTTGCAAAATGTATGCAACCTGCAGGTTACAGAACTAGGTTTGCCATCAAAAGCATTTGATCATGTGATCAAAAGTGGTCCCTAGTCAATATGATGCATCTTCCCCAACAAAATGAAATATAATTGGCACTATGAAATTTAGATACACTAACCTAAACTTTACTGTAAAGCATGAGATAATGCAGTGTTTAACAGTATCAATACTGTAATTATGCATTATGTAACAACTTACATTTTAGGAATGGAATTGCTTGACTGTTTTAAAAAAATATATGAAGTTGGCACATACTGGTCTTTGCCAGAACATATACAGAAAGCATAATAAAAGTATCATCCTGATTACTTAAATACATTCTTGCCTAGCACTCCCACACATGCCTTTGGTACTTAAGAGTGGAGGAGATGATTACTGCTGCACTTTCTCTCGATTAGCACTTGAAGTGAACAGAGAAAAGAGGGTGAAGAGAGCACCAAAGGCAAGAGAGGAATGCAGAGCGAGCTGTGCTTTCATTGTGGAGGGCAACTTAAATAGCTAACTCTGCTACACAAGTGTCCATTTGATTAGCAAACCTACAGAAATGCATAGCAAATTGCTATGCGACACTGCTTATTTTATGCCTTGGACTGAATCAGACAGGCTTCATTCTGCACTGTAACACTCAGGATAATATTAGACAGGTGGTCAATATTATAGAATACAGTCAACAGTCTGGTACTCCCAGAACGCTGCTGGCACTCGACACCAACAAAGCTTTTCATTGAGTAGATTGGAGGTTTATCCGTCTGCCACCCGGGGCTTTGGGTTTGGGGAAAAGTTCATTTAGTTCATCATGGTCAGCTATCAATCACCCAAATCCAGAATTAGGATTAATGGTAGGCTTGCTCCCTTCATTGATATCTCCATGGGTACACGCCATGGGTGCCCCCTCTCTACTTTAATTTTCACTTTGATCATGTAACCTTTGGCGAGGCGGATCAGATTGAGTGCTGAGAGTCGCGGGATCTGGATAGCCCGGTCTGAACACAAAGAGGCTTTGTACATGGATGATGGCTTGATGATGATGTCTAATACTGTGCATCATCAAGCCATCATCCTGGAACTCAAGGATTTTTGGGCAGCTTCGGGGTACTCTATTAACCTGGGGAAAACAGTGGGGCTCAATGTGTCTGAAACTTCTGATGCGCTCACAGTCCTTGAGCGTAGTTATCCATTCACTGCAGTAAGGGGAGGATTGACTACTTGAGTGTTAGGTTAATACCTTCTTTCAACTTGCTCTATAAAGCAAACTTTCCCCCACTGATACTAGCTTTTGTCGAGGACTTGAAGAGGTGGGAAAATGTGGAAATCTCTTGGCTGGGCCTTATTGCAGCTATTAAAATGAACATTGTCGCTCGTCTGCTCTATGCGGCATCTGCTCTGCCAGTTAGGATCCCCTGTGCCCAAGTACTGGCCCCCCAGAAAAATTGTCAACTTTTATCTGGGCGGGGAGGAGACCAAGAGTAGGTCGCAAGCTCCTGCAGGTGAGTACATTTATAGGGGGCTGATTTTGACGATTCTTCAGTATTACATTATGGCTGCTAACCTGGCACACATTCCAGATTGGTCTTTCATTGCTCTCCCTTCTCATTGGAGAGCGATTGAACAAAAAGTAACGGGTATGGCCCTGCAGGCTCTTCCCTTTCACTACTTTTCCTCTAGGTGCCAATCAGGGGTCCCTCCTTTCCTCCACAATTATGCCCCTCCAGCATTAGGATAGGGCGCTAAGGCATTGCAAGATTCTGATTGGGTTGGGTCCTCCCTCAATTTGGGGTAATTCTAACTTTTACCCTGGGTTCCTTCCAAATGCCTGAAGGCTTTGATGCCACAGTGGCCTTGTGCATCTCTCGCAACTACACTTAGGGGTGGGGGGCCCTGTCGCATTTATGGAGTGCAAAGATCGCTTTCATGTCACTAAGAATGATCGGTTCTCAGGGCAGTTACTCTGCAGTCTCTAGCAGTGGAAACAAGGATTTGGGAAAGGGTTGGTACAAAGAAAATCTCCTTGCTCTATAGGCACCTGGAGAAGGTTAAGTCATCCAGAAGACTACACTAATGGTCCAGTGGGAACAGCATCTTCAAGGCCCTGTCTCCATGGAAACCTGGGGGAGGTTTAGCAAAGTGACACTACTTCGTTCGAATGTTTCACTGTTAAAGAATGTGCTTATAAACTTTTGTTTAGATGGTACATAACTGCGGTCTGTCTTTATGCGATGGACCCTGCGATCCCCCCGCACCGCTGCCTCTGCTCGTGGAACTGTGGTTCCACTGAAGATTTATTATATCTTTGCTGGACCTGTGTGAAACCCAAAATATATTGGAAGGAGGTCCTGTCGCTTATTAGGGAAAAGATTGGGGAACTACTGCTGTTGGACCCCTTGATTGTGCTGTTGGGCGATGCCGCAGAGAGGGTATATCTTCTGCCGGGTAATCATTTGTCCCTGATCACTCACCTGCTCAATACTGCCAAGGTGTCCCTGGCATGAAGGTGCAGCTCAGCTGATGGCCCGCAGATCAATATGTGGTGGTATATGTTGTGCGACTTAGCCTCCACAGAAAGGATAATGGCCTTAAACCAGCGTCGACTCTTCACATACATCCGATAGGGTTTCTGCTTCATGATTTTTGCAATAGGTTTCCAGGTCGGACAATAAAGCCCCAATTGCTCCAACATTTTGTATTGCTCTAACTCTTGAAGGTTTGGTTTTCTTGGGTGTCTGGAGGTGGGCATATTTGGTCCCTTTGGGGAGTTGTCCCTGTCTGAGTTTGGTTCATTGCCTTTGTGGTGAGGATGTATTTCGCAAGCTTTAGGTCTGCGAATGTCAAGTGCTACTCTTTTCTTGTCTTTTTTATTTTCTCTCTTCTTGTGACCTGATGTGCACACTGCCTACCAATGCTTGTATGCTCTGCTTTCTTTTCTGTTTCATGCATAATTGAATGAAAATTAAAATAAAGATCTTTAAAAAAACATCATGACTATAAGGAAGAAGGGGAAACATGCATTATTTACTTGATGCCTGCCAACACACACAATTTGGCAGAGGAAACGTATACTAACATTGCTGAGGGGCAGAGCTAATGGACCCAGGAAGATTTTCCAAATCAAGAAAGAAAGGGACCAGAGCTGGGGTACACATTGTCACCTAGATCTAAAATACTGAAGAGAACCAGATAACCAAGAATACAAGTGCTTCCCCATCAAGAAGACAGCAACATTCCAGGGTGTCCGGAGATGTCCTAGAGGCTGATCCCGGTCCCTAAGAACTAACTTGACTACCTAAATGGACGTAAACCAATTCTCTATTGTGTATTTAAAAGATTCAAACATTCAATCCCTTAGCAATGAAGCTTTTGAAGTGGGAGGTTAATTTCTCTCTTCAGGTAAAAGAGAATATTAACTTTGTGGCCTTGTTTCGTAACTCAAAGGGCCTCCATGAATCTGTGTCTTTTCCACACGATTTCACTGATTTGTCAAAAGAATTAAAAGGCTTGCTACTCTGTGGCAGCTCTTATTAATAAATGTCTAAAAGATGAACATTGTCCTAAGTGTATACATATGGAGCAGGAGCCCTATTAGGGAAATCCAACTATAAAAACATTCCATTTGATGCGATTGCTTTCATGCAGGTCTCTCTCAATCCAAACGAAAAACCAAAACCATTTCCAAAATGTGCTGTGCTTGTGATCTGAATGGAAGCCCTTCCTTATTTCAATACAGGTATTCACTGAGATCACTTTTCACTTGCACAGCCCAGTTGGATGTGTCATTCAAAATTCTAAATTGTTTTAAATCACATGCCTTTTTCTATGACAATAAAACATGCCAATTTGAATCCATCAAGTACATAAGGGTGTCATTGATTAGAATTTACACTTTGAATTAGAATAAGATGTCCCATGCATATTTTCTAAGCGAATGTGATATGTATCATTGTGATCATTGATTTCTCATGATTTAAAGTTGCATTGTCTACATTTTCAAATGTATTTCATTTGAGGCTGACAAAGTCAAATGTTTATCATTACAAAATATGCAAAGTAAACTTGTTCTATTTTTTGATGAAATTGACTATGGGGACAAAAATAGGCAGACTGCAGTTGTAAATTGTTTTTAATTGTAATCTGAGCTTTCTTGTAGTGTTTTGGGTGCATTCTCCAGCATTTGTAATACAAATTGACATTTTTAGAATAAAAGAGTCTGTTTCATGTCACAGATTGTTGGGAGGGATTATTGTTGCGCAGGCATTAGATTTTTTTCATGCATGTCTATATAATGTACAAAAGCTAATTCATAAAAATGAAATATTCCTACAAATTGGAGGCTCATGCCCCGATACGGAGGTTAATGTCACTGCTGTCAACAAACAAATACATAGTGTAATACAAATTGTATCCAAGATCACAGATATGTGAAGTTGCATTCTTGTGTTGAATTAGATGGACCAAGGCGAACAGTTCAACAAAGGAAACAGATTCTATTCAAAACAAGACAGATATAGGCAAATTAATAATTAATATTAAAAATGGTGCCATGAGAAATATAATTCATACAGATTATTTATTTGATCATGATTATTGATCATTAGTTACTGATTTTGATTTGTGGTCAAATGTCTGGTCTGAAATTCTCGAAGTGGTAATTGATACAAAAATGGCTCACGACTATGCAGTCTCCAGATGCTTTTACATTTGTATACATTTGTTGACATAGAATCTCAAATTATGGAACGACAAAATGAAGAAAAGAGTAAAGACTGTAGTAACAAATATTTGAAAATAACAGGGGCTATTAGATCGGTCATTACAGAAACAGTACATGACTTCTATTAACAAAGAAGATAGGCATGTGCTAGTGCACCTTTCAACTCATCTCTTCTTTCATGTACAGTTGCTGAAAAAGAATGCCAAACAGTGCTTGGGCCTCATTCCGAGTTTGGAGGTAACCACGCCGCTATTTTCTGCACGGCTGCCTCCAAACTCATTCCGATTCCGCCCTGGTGAATGGAGCAATTACCGGTCCATTCCAAGGTTGGCGGGACCGGTAATTCCCCATTCACCAGGGCCCTTCCCCATTCCCATTTGAGCCCTCATAAGGCTCAATGGGAATGGGGAAGGCGCTAATAACGGTACCGTAAATTACGGTACCGTTATTAGCTCTAAAGTCCCTTTGCTGGTCCCATCCTTAACGCCTGCTAAAAGCAGGACCCGCAAAGGGAACTCATAGTAGGGCGGTAAGGATATAACGGCACCGGTCTCGTTACCGGTGACCGTTAACCCTTACCGCCCTACTTGTAATGAGGCCCAAGGAGTTCGAGAGTATTAACAATAGTCAAGAATTCTCGAGTAGTGAAGGTCAATTATGGTCAGTGTTTACAGGCACAAGACAACCTAAAGAGTAAATTAAATTAAAATTATCATACACCATACACCAATGTTTTATTGGACAACATTACAACTTTCAAACCCCAACTCAATGAAAGCCAAGAAACAACTGTGAGACTAATTATAAAAGAAGTAGACTCACAAGCTCAGTTTGGTCAGTTTGGTCAGTTCGAACAAAATTTAAATATAAATAAATAGCAAAGAGCCCAGCTAACTCATGAAAGAGATACTGTCGCCTAAGAAAATGCCACCTAGCTCTGTAGTTGACACAAGCAGAGGTGCAAGGAGACCTGAGTAACAGTAATAATTTGAAAAGATTCTAAAACAAAATGCGAAAAGTAGTGAAGGATCTTGCTGATAAAGTGCTATAAACTGGACAATTAAATAAGGAGGAAGCTAGCTGGAAATCTATAGACCAAGAGACAGTGGAGGAAATGCGTGCTTCTCAGCCCAAAAATAGATCCTTACTAAAGGAATTACAAAACGCACAAGAATCACTGGCACCTAGAACTAAGGCACTTGAGTTTAGTCAAACCAGTTTCGTTGAATCTAGGGTACAACTTGTACATTGTAAACAAAACATGATTATTTAAGTGGATACTAATGCCAGGATAAGACAAGAAACAGGTTGAGTTCTGAAAAGTAGCTAAGGTTGAGAGACAAACAAGTTTCGTGGATGGGGCAGATTTTCATCCATCTCTGGAACACCCGTTATACTGAAGAGACCCTTCCTGAGTAATACCAGTTAATCTGGTACGCCAGTCCCTGACAAGACATCCAGGATGCTAGACATATTATTTACACTTCCCAAACACAGCTAGAGTTCCATGTGAAACATAGAGGAATACCTAGACATTCAAGTGAAAGGCAGTGAAAAGACCATTTAGAATGCTAGGACTGTGCAGAAAGGGAAATTAGTGTACTCCCAAGCATGACATCAGTGAAAAGATGTATCTTAATAATGTAATACCTATTTAAATATGTGGTCACCTAATATCTCGATTGAGCCTGCATTCAATTCCTGCAGCAGGAGAGCCACTTCTGCACAGGCTTAGAGAATGCAATTTTGTACCAGACATGCAAGTCAAAACTGTTGGGATTTTGGATGAAATTATGAGTCAAACAATGAAAAAAACAGCACCATGTAACTGCGTCTGTGTAACCCCCTCAGAGGGTCTATCACAGCTACAGACTAAAATGCACTGTGCCCTATGTATTAAAATATACAGCAAACTGGAGTAGATGCATGTAAGCTGATCTACTGCATTTGTGTTATTCCTCTATCCTTATGAGAAAGCCAGATTACTGTATGTGAATGTAAAACAATTTAAAAGCTAGGACAGTTTCATAATGGTTTTTTCAAATGATGTGTGGGAAAGGGTCAATAGTCCCAATCTTTCATATTGTTACAATTGGAACATTCCGGGCTCCATGGCAGGAAGGTTTATGTGACAGTTGGTGGCTGATGCAGAGCTGACTGACCAGGAGAGCAAAGCCTTGTGGAACAGGTACAAGCCCAGGTCTCTCTCTGTGACCTACCAATCAGGTTCTCCTCTATCCACCATACAGAGACCTTACCTTACGGTAGTCCCACTGGCTAATCGCCCTGTCCCTTTCTGGGGATCACTGTCATTCTCTTTGTACAATTCTGTGTGGTACTGGTGACCCAGACAATGAAGTAACTGTATGGTGTGAAAAGATAGAGAAGATACTGAAGAAGTAGGATTGTAGCATTGCATAATCTGAAGTACGGTCGACCGATCGGGTGTTCACCTGGGTGAATGGAGAAGCAGTCACTTTATGATGCCCAAAGTGGAATGGATCTGCAGACTAGGGAGGCCATATTGGACTGCGAAACGTTACCACTGTATTTTCTGGCCAATTAATTTTCACCAAAGGATACAGCTGTGCACCCAATGTATTATGTTATTTGGACATTAAGCTCATATGTTAATTCCCCTGTTATCTCACCAAAGATTCCTGCGATCGTCTGTAAGAAGGTTGTTTCTCCATAGTATAAGTGTACCAGATGTGGGACAATGTACTATATTCCAGAATCAGAAAGGAATACTGAGACTAGCAGCCTCTGACCATGCTGCAAAAAGGGGACTGTGTTGTTATGTTAAAAAAGGGGACGGATTTCAGTTATCCAGAGCCATTGCCATCTGTATGGGAATATGCATTTATATTTGTTTATCGTTATGTTCTACTTAGTCTTTCATGGTCTGAATAAGAAAGGAGATAGGAAAAGGTTGTGAGCCACCAATTCATGTGAGAATGTTGATGAGTCACATAGCTGTTATGTCTTGCCCAAAGGTTACTTGGAGAGCTCTTATTATTCTAAGTGGCAGCACCACATATATATTCCCTGGGATGTCTGGTGCATCACAGGATTCATGTGGTATACCATATTGCGTAACGATGGCCCCTGTCCTTTGCAGGTGCAATACCACTGCACATCTCTCTCACCAGCTAGGGGCCAAGGCAGAATAGGGAAGAAAGGGTTACAATAAGTTGAGGGTACAGGAGTTACACTGCCGAATCCAACAGGTCGACAATTTATCCCACATGGCTAACATTGGGAAACTCCCAATGGTAATGGTAGTCCGCAGCCCTTGCTCCTAAGATGCCATCCCTCTTTCCTTCTAAGGTGGATTCTAAATTTCACAGGTCACATGAAATTGTCCTTCCATATTTATTTCCCTAATCCATCCTCCCCTAAAGAATGGCTGTAAAGTAAGCTGGATGTCCGAAGTGCTGACTTGGTCTACTTAGAGAAGCGCAGGGATTTCCGTTCCTCTAACAGCTTGTTTGTCACCTTTAGTGGGGCGTCTCCAGGAAAGAAGGCTACCTTTCCCACGGTTAGCCGTTGGCTGACGGACTCCATCTCCTTGGCATATAAGGCTGCTTGTTCTGAGGCCATCCTCTTGCTGTGCTTCTCCCTTTTCCCTTACTGCACTTGCAGAATCCAAATTTCACAAGACTGTGTGGAACCATTACTGCTATATTCTCCTCTGCTCCCGCCCAAGAGGCGTAGCCAGGATTGTCTAACTAGTGGGGCCTGTAGCTGAATACTTTTGTTTGAATGTAGTCTGACCCACCTCATTGACATTAACATCTGTAAATGCCCACACAGCGCTGCCGAGTGGGCATTTATTGATTTCGTGTGGGCCTTGCTTGCTCAGGCCCTACCCTGTGTTAGGAAGAATTTTCATTTTAGTGCTAAATTCCTCCCACCTTAGAGACCTCCAGCTCTTTTGCTGGACTTAGCACTTTTTAATTTTTACCCTAGAGTGAGTGAGACCTTTTTCTCACTCATATGTTTTGACCTGATTTGGATTATGTGTTTACACTATATTTGAAGTTTGACAAACTCCATAGGCATCTACTTTTTGTATGGTGACACCCAGCACCTTCAGTGCATTGTCACAGAGAAATACTTTAGATGTCCCATATGGTTTAAATACCTTTTCTTGTGTGAACTACAGTTTCTAAGAATAGTAAAGTGAAATTGACTTGTAAAGTGAAATTGAGTATGTTGTGTTATTACCGAATAAGGCCGAAATAAAAAAAATAATGAAAACAATGTGAAATTGACTTTACTTACTGTTTCTCTTTGTAGGTCCAGCACACACCATCTTATGTGGAGTGCTGTGGGGTTACCTAGTAGCCCCTTTATCCTACATACTCATGTAACATGTTTTATGTTACCCTCACTACTTTAAATGGCTGGTGGCAGTGGTTTAATTTTCCTACCATTGCGCTTTTCTACCGCAGGCTGATTCCTCAGCTGCAGTACAGCACCCATGGGTGACAATTTCATAAAAATGGCCCTGGTCTTCTTTTTTTGCCATTTTCTGTTTGTGAGGTCTTTCTTGGGTTTTACTCTGTGCGTTTAGCCAGGTTTGAGCCCTTTGTTCATTTTGCCTTTGGCGGGCTTCAGCCTTGGAGCCTGCCTCTGGCTCCAGTGTATCTGGAAAGGCAGGATGTGAGGGAGGTTCCCACAACTCCCCTGTCCTTTGTCTCTAGGAGTGCCTGAATGCAACCAGTTCACCCTGCTGTGTGATTGACAGTCTAGGCTGTGCATGAATGGGATAAACCTGCTTAAGAAGTGAAGGTTTTGGGTCTAGAGGCAGAGTCAATCAATGTGCGAAACATCCAATGAAGAAACCGTGAACAAAGCTTGCTGCATCCTCCTGGACCTTTGAATTGCCCGGTGAAGCCCTACTGCTGTGCTGAAACTCCTTTTTCAATTCGACAGAGAAGCTCCAGAAGGGACTTCTTCCCTTGGGTTAGTGGGACCAACTAATCCTGAGATGAACTCCAGTGGACCATCTTTCCTGACTGGCTGTACTTCTTCACCGCTGCAAGAACCGAGTGCCAGGGTGCGTGAAATCCATAGTCGAGTGCAAAGTCTGAAATCCGGCCAGAAGCTCCAGGAGTCTCCTTTGGGCCCTGCAGAAGCAGGGCGACCAGAGCTCGAGTCGCCTCACCAGAGTGCAGGAACCAAGGAGTGAAGGAAGCCCAACCGGTATCCAAGATCTGTGACGGTGCTTTTTACTAAGCACTGAAACTGCAATGGTGCTGTTTACTAAGCGCTTTGGCAAGTAGCTGTTATGTAGCTGCTGTTCGCTGTGGGAAATGCTACCTGCTGCGTGGAAAAGGAAACTTGAACAGCTGAGGAATTTACTTTGAACTGCTGTGAGTAAATCAGAATGTGGCTCCTCCCCTTCTAGTCCCCGAACTACATCACCCAGGGTGCTCGTGCCATTGGCGCGCACGCTTTGGCAAGTAGCTGTTAAGCAGCTGCTGTTCGCTGTTGGAAACGCTACGTGTTGCATGGAAAAGGAACCATGAACAGCTGAGGAATTTACTTTGAACTGCTGTGGTACGAACCTTTATAACAACATTCAGTGGACTTTGTGTTAAATATCTGCTATATAGCAGCGCTAACGCTCATTCTACTTGTTTGTCCCACATTTAGAGTCAATCAGAACGTGGCTCCTCCCCTTCTAGCCTCCCCTTCTAGCCTCCTAACTACATTACCCCAGGTCCTTCGCTGTTCGGCGGGTCGGGGCTTGGAGCTTAGGTACAATTCACTTTATATAAACAGTTCTGTTTAGGCTACGACTATTGCGTAATCTTTACTCTCGAGTAATGTGGAAGTCTGTTGGCATTTTTATTTAATCAAATTGATTTCCAAACAACTATAATGGTTACTGCATGTTTTTTTTTTCTTTCAACTATTAATGTGTCTTTCTATTATTTTTTTTTTTTAACTTTGTTTATTTTAAATCAAGGCAGGATGATAAGTACAGACATTATAAGCAGTGGTTATTTAGGCAAGTTGAACCCCAGTCCTCTATCCCCACATGCAAATTCTCCCTCCCTCCTCCCCCTGGTTCATCTGTCCCATAGGCCCTGTAGGCGGGTTCCTCCCTCCCGGGCAGTCCGAATTGGGCCTCAGCGACTATGTGTCTTCCTCCGAGATCTCCTGATTTTTTAAGATCCAGCGGGCCCTGGTGGGTTTGTAGGTCAGGGCGGGGAAGCGCTGGTCGAATTCCAACACTGGGGCCCAGATATTCTGGAAACGATGAAGAGTTCCCGCTTGTGCTGCCGTCACCTTCTCCGCTATCAGAATGTCCCAAAGTTTGGTCCACCATTGGGCTATGTGAGGGCCTTCCGGGGTTTTCCAGGTTCGGGCCACCACCGTTTTCCCTGCTAGTAGGCAGTGAGTTACTAGTTTTGCTCTGGGTCCGGAGCGCGGATAGGTCCCGGGAATTGGAGCACCCAGCAAAACCGGTTCTGGTTTCAAGGGAATCGTTGTTCCGGTAATTTGTGAGATGGACCCTGGCAAGCTTTCCAGAATGGTTGGATCTTCGGGCAGTCCCACCACATGTGGAAGAAGGAGCCTGGGTGGCCGCATCCTCTCCAGCAAGAGTGGTCCACCTGGGGGTTCATATGGTGAAGTCTGAGGGGCGGATAGTACCACCGCAGCGTGATCTTATACGCACATTCCCTATTGGTGATGCAGGTGGACGAGGTATGTGTTCTGGTCCATATGTCAACCCAGGTTTGATCCTCTATCGGGTGACCCAGGTCCGCTTCCCATTGGGCCATGCAGCGGGTTCTTGTGGTCAGGAAGTCGCTTAGAAAGCGTCTGTACAGGGTGGATACTCTGCCGCGGGTTGGAAGATCTCCCAGGGTGAGTCCTAAGGCAGTAGGAGGGCGTGTTGCTGCTTGCAAGGTTTGTGGATGCGAGCACCAGTGGCGTAGTTGAATATATGTGAATCTATCCCGTTCCTGCGGTTGGTACTTCTCCTTGCATTGGGCGAATGTGAGAGCTCTCTCCCCCGTATACAGCTGGTCTATGGTCTCCAGCCCACCTTTGATCCAGTTACGAAAGTTGCGAGGATTCATACCCGGTGTGAACGTTGGATTATGAAAGACCGGGGAACGTGGGCTCAGTCCTCTTGGCACTCCCTTTCGTTTTAGCGCTCAGTCCCAGGTGCTGAGGGTGTGTTTAGTTGATAGCAGGAGCTCTCCCCAATGGGTCCTGAGGGGGGGCGGGATGTGTGGTAGAAATCGCAGGGGTAGGGGTGCCCGTGATTGTTCCAACTCCACCCATCTGGGGCGGTTTGTTATATTTTGCCAGGCCTGGACCTGGGCCAGTTGGGCTGCCACTCTGTAGGCCTGAAGGTCTGGGACCCCTAGCCCACCCAATTTGGAGCTCCCCAGCATAGTTCTGAGAGGGATTCTCGCTTTCTTACCTCTCCAGATAAAGTTCAGCATTTTCCTATGGATCCCTCGGAGAGTTGGCGTGGGGATTGCCACTGGTAGTGAGGCGCATGTGTATAGGAATATCGGAAGGAGGTTCATCTTGCATGCAGTGATGCGCCCGAGCAGGGAGATCTCTTGGGTCTCCCAGCTCTTCAAGTCGCCTTCCAGTTCTTTGAAGAGTCGGGGGAAATTGGCTTTGTACGTATCCCTTGGGTCAGCCGGGATGTAGACCCCTAGATAGGGGATGGCGCTCTTTTCCCATGTTATTGGGCACATCCTAGTCAATGGTTCTTGTTCTGCTGGGGTGAGGCCAATACCCAAGGCGGATGATTTATCGAAGTTTATGGTGAGGCCTGAGACTTTGCCGTAGCTGGCGATTTCGTGTATCGCGTGTTTGAGGGATGAGTGGGTATCCGAGATCGTGAGCAAAATGTCATCCGCGTATAGGGCGAGTTTATGGTGCATGGGGCCACTTTGTATGCCCTTGATTTGGTCATTCCGCCCAATTTTTTGTGCGAAGGGCTCCATGGTGAGAGCAAAGAGCAGGGCCGACAGTGGACAGCCTTGCCGGGTTCCGCATGATAAGGGGATTGGGGCCGAGTTGTGGCCGTTGATCCTCAGGCTTGTTTTAGGGCTATCATAGTTGGCTAGAACCATCGTTTGGAAAGCTGGTCCGAAGCCGAAGGCCCCTAGGGTGTGTCTCATAAATGACCAATCCACCCTATCAAACGCCTTAGCTGCGTCGAGAGCCACTAAGACTAGTTTTTGGGAGTTCCGGGAGGCGAGGTCCACCAGGTTCAGGGTTCTCCGGATGTTGTCACCTGCTGTCCGGTGTAGGATAAAACCTGCCTGGTCGGGGTGGATGATCTTCGGCAAGATGCGATTCAAGCGGGTTGCTATAATTTTTGAGTATATGTTCGCATCGATATTTAAGAGTGCAATTGGTCTGTAGGATGTTATGCTTCTTGGGTCTTTTCCAGGTTTGGGCAGGAGGATGGTAATTGATTCCTGCATCGATGGGGTCACCGCACCCGTTTCCCTGAAGGAGTTGAATAGGGTAGCCAGATGGGGGGTCAGTTGTGCTCTGAATAGTTTATAGAACCTGGTTGAGAAGCCATCTGGGCCGGGGGCCCGTGTTTTAAGTGATTTGATGGCCTCCTCAATTTCCTCCCCTGTGATGGGCTCCTCCAGTTTGTCTCTCGTTGCGTCGGAGATCCGGGGCACTGCTGCCTGCTGCAGGTATTCCTGCTGTTGTGGTGAGTTTCGTGGGGTTGTTTTCATGATTTGGGCCAAGTAATCTATTGCAAGGCGTTGCTTCTCGGGCTCTGAGTATAGTGTGACCCCGTTGGCATCACACAGGCCCGTGATTGCGTTGATGCGTTTCTGCTTGGCTAGTTTGGCCACCAGAAACTTGTTCGCTTTGTTGCCCTTCGCGTAGTATGACTGTTTGGCCTTCGCCATTAGCTGGGCGGTTTGTTCCGCATAGTGGGCTTCCAGTTTTTTTCGTGCCGTACGGATGATTGTTGTGTTTTGGGGGACCAGCCTTTCTCCTTATGGAGTGCCTCGGCCTCTCTTAGTTCGTTCTCTAGGGCCGTCTGGGTCTGACGTCTGTCTCGATGGTAGGCCGCACCTTGGGCTATTAAGGAGCCCCTGATTACTGCCTTCATGGCGTCCCAGTTGTTCGCTAATGAGGTGTCTGAGGCTGGGTTTTCGTTAAAGAAGTTTCTTATTCCTGTTGCGATCTTGTCTCTGGTGGCCATGTCGTTGAGGATCGGGTCGTACAGCATCCATTTACGCGGGATGTTGGGGTTAGTGTTATGAACCCGGAGTTCCAGGAGCACTGGGGCATGGTCGGATATCGCTCTTGTGCCGATGGTGACCTTTTTGACTGAGGGGAACGTATGCGGGGAGATCAGGAACATGTCGATTCTTGAGAAGGTACGATGGACAAAAGAGTAAAAGGAGAAATCTTTTTCGTCAGGGTGGAACACCCGCCATGAGTCTATTATCTCCAGCGTCCTGAAGAATCGAAGGAGGCTGAGTGCTTGGGCGAAGTCGCTTGGAGTCGGGGGGTGTGATCGGTCTTTGGTGGGGTCAGGAACCCCGCTGAAATCCCCGCCGACAATTGTTTGGCCCTCCACAAAGCTAGCGAGAGATGTGCCCAAGGAGTCATAGAAGTGTGACTGTCCAGTGTTGGGAGCGTATACTGAAATGAGGGTATATAGGTCTCCCATTAGGAGGCATTTAATCGCTGTAAATCGGCCTTCTGGGCATATTTTCGTTTCCAGAATCTGTGGGTTCAGATCTTTCCTGAAGAGAATCGCCGTACCTCCTTTTTTATTTGTGTCAGAGGCGAATAATTGGAGCGGGAATAACCGGGATCGAAGGCGGGATACATCTGCCGGCAGCAGGTGGGTCTCTTGAAGCATAGCTATCGCTGCGTCTTCATCACGAAGTTTCAGTAGAATTGCCTTTCGCTTGTTGGGGGAGTTCAGGCCATTAACATTCAGGGAAAGGATCCGAAGCGACTGAAGGTCCTCTGAAGACTCACTCCCCGTTCCTTGGGGTGGGGGGAGGGGTCAAGGGGTGGTGGCTCAACTGCCATGTCTGTTGGGGAAACTCTTGATATCATCCTGCACTTGAGGTTTTAACGCGGAGCCCCAACGGGGGGCCGCAACTTTAACAGGGAGGTAGACCGACATTGTCAGTACGGTCGTACCTAAGGCCAACAGGGCCAACTGTCCCATCACGTATCGTGTACTGTGGGTTTCCAAGGAACAGAGGGTGGAAAGTATCCTTGGAGTGGGTATGAACCATGGGTGTGGCCCGCCGCCACCGTGTTCAAGGTTGGTAAGCTCGAAATCTAGGTGGCGGGTCGTACTTCAAGCAGGGGCATCTGTGTCCCGGCTTACTTGCTGACGGAGCCTGGGATCGTGGAAGCGTCCCCGTTCATCTCTTTCTGTTGTTCCGCTGGGTCGACCACCATGGTGTGCGTTTGGGCTTTGGAGAGGGAAGCGGTCCAGAATCTTCTGTCCCCTCTGGGATTGGCGTGGAAGGATCTCGGGGTGAGGTTGGGTGTAAGATTTTCTCAGCGTCTTCCAAGTGGCTGATTCGGCGTAGGGTGCCATTATATGTAAACTAGAGAGCTGTTGGAAACAGCCATCTGTAACAGATCTGTTGCTCCTGGAGGAACAGTGTCAGAGGCCGAAGTGCTCTTCTTTTCTGGAGGGTGAGTGGTGAGAAGTCCTGGTATATTTGAAGAGGAGTGCTCTGAAAAGTGATCTCATCTCCTTGGCGACTGATCGCTGATATTGCCTTTTTCGTCGTAAAGAAATGGACCCTGGTGATAACATCTATGGGGGGTCCGAATCTGTCCCACGGCGCGGGCGGAGTCTGTGGGTCCGGTCCAGCAGGAGCTGGGATTTGTCCAGATCCGGGAGTAAGGCCTCGAAGAAGCTTCCCACGTAGTCCGCTAGTTTGTTGTCGGGGATAGAGGACGGGGCGCCCCGAATGCGGAGGTTATTTCGACGTGCCCTATTTTCCAGGTCTTCATGTTTGAACTCCAGGATCTCGTATTTGTGATGCAGGGAATCGATAGACTTTTGCACTTCCCCCAGTGTGGTAGCGTGATCCTGGGAATGGTCCTCGATCTCTCCGAGCCTCTGTTCGAGTTCTGTGACCCTCTGATCCGTTTGGTCAACTTTAGCGGTGAGTTCCGAGAGGCAGGCGCGGAACTCCGATTTGATGTCCGCCATGAAGGCTATCAGGTCTCCTTTGGTGGCGAGAGCACCCCTATCCTCTTGTGGCTTCTGTGGGGTCAGTTTAGGAGGATCCTGTTTCTTGGGTTTCTCCGGAGCCGTAAATATGGCGAAGATATCTGTGCCCTTGCTCACCTTTGTCTGCCTCGACATGCTGCTTGAATCAGGCGGTCTTGATTAAGAGAGTAGCAGCGAGGACTAGGACGGCGGGAGATTGCACTCGGGGAGTTCCTCACCCTCGACCCCCGCTCTGGACTAGATCTGGGAGAGTGGGCAGGGGCGCCCCAGGAAACGTTGGTGTGGGGAGAGGGTCTCTGTCGGGGATGATGCAGGGTGGCCGCGGGGGGAGGGGTGGAAGCCTGCTCTCTCGGTCCCTCAGAGTGTATGTAAGCCGTGGTCGCCGAGGCAGCAACCCGGAGTGTTCTGGGTCGCCTTGGTTTCGATTCCGCTCCCCCTCTCCAGCTCCTCGGTGTTCTAGGGCCCCGCTACCGCCGGGTGCGGAGTGTGCTGCTGAGTTCCGGCTTGGCAGCCATCTTGGTTTCTTCGGTCGAAGACGGGGGAGAAGTTCAGCCGCTGAATTCTGGTAGAACGCCTCCTCGGTCGAAGGCTATGTTTAGCCAGGTTGTGCCATGTCGGTTCCGGTCGCTTTAGATGGCATTGGCGACGCGGAACCCCGCTTAAAACCACTGGAATTCGACGGCGGCGGCAGGCATCCCACGGGCGGCCTCAGGGGAACGACCACATCGATGGCGCTCCAAGCCACGCCCCCTCTTTCTATTATTTAGAGTGAGGGTACAGGTCTCACAAACTATCTAGCGAGACTTGAAGTGTTTACGGTTTGCTTTTGCATTCTGTCTTAACCGCCTTAATTGTTGGTCTTAATACTACTTAAAGTTCCTTCTTACAGTCCTATGTGAATGTAAGCTTTTAGCACATGCATAGGATACTCAATCTATGTGGACATATTATGCATGTGGTTTGTACTTTCCGAACTCCCTCTCCTTCTTACTGCGCATAGCCTATTGTTGGCGTCTTATTTTGTATTACTTGTAATCTTTCATGCTTATTCAAATGGAGCTGGGAGTCACAAAAGCCGAATTACTCCTTTACACGCACATGAAATTCTTATAAATAAAATAATATTAACAAAATAAACAAATGTAAAAAATTCATAACATCAAACATGCGCAAACAAATATGTCTGGGGCTCTAAGAAGTGGCAGACAGGGTGTGCAAAACCGCAAACCTGAATCGATGTCATTGCATGGCGCCACAATGCCACTCAATCTATCTCAAGAAGTGACATGCATACCACTCTCAATCTCTGCTAACACTGGAGTCAGTTCAAGCGGTGTTGTGTCAGTTCCAGTATTTAATACTCTCTCATTATCGAGAGAAAGTACTTGTACTTGAAGGTATGTTCGCCATCAGGTTCATTGCACTTCATCTACCAATCGCGAAACTACAACCTTCTCGCTTCATGAGGTATGCAATATTGATTGTCCTCCTGTTGTCCACCCTGTCATTAGTTCGACCAACTCCTCCTTTCCTGCACAGAAAGCGCCTTTGCATAGTAGTCTTAACCAATCTTTGTCTGATGTTTCAATTCTAGCACCGGCCATTATGGAAGAACTAGGTAAGCGAGTTTGCCTCTCATTAGGTCCATGCATACCCAATCTCTTTCCTCCAGATCACATTGACGAAGTGCATCTCTTCTCCCCGACGAATAAGTCACATAATGTTTTGCAGGGTGTGGAAAAGCAGCTTCTGACACCTCCTAATGTGCCTAACTTAGGTAGGGCGAATTTTTACACCCCCCCAGAGTAGTGCTTCTACGTCACGTTCAAGTTCGACTCCTAATAATACATCATCCAGACAAAGAAATGACACTGAACCCAAACTACCCTTACCAGCTCAGCCTAATAACAACGCCAGTCCTCACTCCAATCATGGAACATCTGACGCCCATGCAATTTCAGTGCTTATTGACTTATTTCAAGACTCAGACACTGCCGAACTTTATTCCTTTACAGTTTTAACACTAATATTGAACTTACTGGATAAAGGCCATGATCTGACCCATCTTGAGAATCTAAGCATGAAATCAATTCTTTCGGAAGTACTGACTAAATTGAGTCAGTTGGAGGGCTTTGTCTGTACATACAAAAAATTTGCCCTGACAGAATCTGTAGAAAGATCGCGGGCACCTGAACTTCCATCAGTCTCGTCAGCTTCTCAAACCATACCCACACTGGCACATAATATTACAACACAAAGTGAAGCTCAAGTTGCTTTACATTCTTTGTCGAAGCCAACTTATGCCTCTGTTGTTTGTAACACTGACTTGTTGACCAATGCCATCTGTCCAGGCAACCTAAGAAAGGTTTTGGAGTGCATCAATAGCAATGCCAAAAAGATCTCTGATATACAAAGTCTTGTTCATCCTAATTGTGCTAACATTCCGTCTACTCTGTCTAATGAAGACCTCACTCATATTATACCTGTGGCACTGGCCGTTGGGAGCAGTGCTGACCCTAACAGCTCGTCGCCTCTCGTCGACTTGATTAATGATTCTAATTCTGGCCTCAGTTCAGAGGTACAGTTGACTGCTAATGATAGGCTGTTGCCTCTAAACAGTAATCCTCACTCTCAATTTCTATCTCGTAAACAAAAAAAGATGGAGCTTTGTGCCATCAAAATACAACCTATGAGAGTGAATATGACTAAATCTAAGGATAAAAATACCAAATATCAATGGCCACAGCTTCAATCTGAAAAGGTTTTCTACTCTTCCTTCGGATGATGAACTCTTTGATCTTCATCAATTAGATGACAAATGTAGATTACTTCTACAGGTTCCAGAGGATACATTGTCCCTCAGGGCTAAATCCAATGCTGTACTCAAAAAGCAAAAGAAAAAAAGTGTATACAATTTGCAGAAAACACCCTTGGCAGCACTCAATCTGACGTAGTGCCTAAATTTAGATCAATTGATTCGCTTTCTGTGCCTTTACGTCTTATGATATGATATGATAAGGCATTTATAACGTGCCTATACACAAGTGTTTCAAGGCGCGACAAGACAAGAGAGGGGAAACAGAGGGAAGACAGAGATAGTGATCCTACTAGGCCTGGTGACATTGAGATCGCACAAGTGCAAGGGAGGGGGCATTGCAGTGGATAGGATAACAGTAAAATAAATAAAGACAATAAATAATAGATACAAGTGCAGTAAGCTGGTGGCAAGTGCAGGGGTAAGTGCAGACATCAGGTATCAAGTGCTAGTAGGGGCTGTAGGGATACAGAAGACTCCCCGAGTGCAAGGGTTGCCAGGGGGGCAGTGCAGGTGTGCAAATGACGGGGAGGGGTAGCCAGGTAACCAGTGAGATCAGAGGGTAGCCAGGTAACCAGTGCAGTTTCAGATTCAGCCAGGAGATCAACAGGGTCAGAGGATGAGATGAAGCAGAAGCAAAGAGGAAGGTCTTGAGGTGCTTCCGGAACTGGAGATGGTTCTCCTCAAGTTTCAGTGAGGTAGGGAGGCTGTTCCAGAGGGAGGCCCCAGCAGAGGAAAGAGATCTACCACCAACCCGCTGCTTGGAGAAGCGACTAACCGTGAGGGAGCTGGAGGCGGATGAGCGAAGAGCTCGAGAAGGAAGATATTTAGGAAGAGAGAGTTGAAGGTAATGAGGCCTCACACCCCAAAAAAGCCTTGTGGACAATACACAGGGTTTTGAACTTAATCCTCACCGCCACTGGGAGCTAGAGAAAAGATTTCAGTCCTGGAGAGATATGATCCCTGGACCTGAGGCCAAGGACAAGTCTTGCAGTCCTGTTTTGGATGAGTTGCAGAGGGCGGAGAGTAGAGGCAGGCAGATTTAGAAAGAGGCTGTTGCAGTAGTCCAGCCTTGAGAGAACCAGAGCTCTGGAGACAGTGATCTTCTGGGGGAAGGAGAGGAAAGGAAGAATACCTCTGAGGAGGTGCAGCTGGTAGCGTGACTTCTTACATATGTCAGAGATATGAGGAGAGAAGGAAAGGGTGGTGTCGAAGATGACCCCGAGGTTCACAGGTGGGAGCAGTAAGGGGGCCAAGAGAGGCCGGCCAGAGAGTGACAGGAAAGGAAGGAGCAGGTGTGCTGATTAAGAGAATCTCGGTTTTACTGGCATTAAGGCAGAGATCATTGGCGACACACCACTCTTGGTTGGCGGACAGACAGTCAGAGATGAGAGAAGGAGAAGAGGTGACAGAAGGGAGCCTGAAAATGAGTTGAGTGTCATCCGCATTGCACTGAAAGTTGGGGCAGAGAGCTGCAATGCAATGGGCAAGAAGTGCCAGGTATGTATTGGTTGATCAGCCAGGGAGAGAGGTTAGACCCCAGGGGAACACCACAGGTAGAGATAGAGATAGAGGAGAGGACGGACCCAAGTTGGAGCTGGGATGGTTGATCGGAAAGGAAGGAGGTCAGCCAAGCCAGGGCCTGATCGGTGATACCAAGGTTATCAAGGAGACGGTTGAGCAGAATGGCATGGATGCCCGTGTCAAAGGCAGACGTGAGATCAAGTAGGATGAGGTCACAGGGGGTGTTGGAATCAAGGTTGGAGAGCTGGTGTTCACGGATGTTCAGGAGAGCAGTTTCCGTGCTTCTGGCAGTTCTGAAGCCAGACTGATGGTCAGGGAGACAACCAACAGATTCAGAGTGATGATTAAGCTGGGAGATGGCCAGCTTTTCTAGGATGTATAAAGAACAGGAACACCACTAGCCACCCAACTTCCCTACACACGGGTAATGAGATGGGTACTACTTCGAGTGATAGTTACTTACACTCAGCTGTATTGATCACAGTCAGATAGGTATCAGAGAAACACATATTTCAATTAGCATACACATACTTAAAAAGACCATATGTAAACCAAACACATCAATGGTCTAGCTAAAACGAAAGAGACATAAGCGTTTTTTTGGGGTACTTCAGAATACAAATAGCTTTTCTAGGAGTTTGCCTAGGAAAGGAGTGATGGAGATTGGACGATAGTTAGCCGGGCAGGAATGGTCGGCAGAGGGTTTCTTAAGAAGAGGGTGCAAAAGGGAGTGCTTCGGGGGGGGGGAGACTCCAGTGGCTCAGGAGTAGTTGCAGAAATCAACCAGAGCAGGACCCTGGGTGTCAATGTGGTCCTTGATGGTTTTGGAGGAACAGGGGTGAACCTGTTTTGACTTTCATAGATCGGACTTGTCTTGAAACCTTTTCTGAGGAGAACCGGGGAAAGGCAGAGAAGGAGGGTGGAGAGATGGAGAAGTGGCCGAAGAAGGGCCAGAGGAAGAGCAGGGAGTAGAGGGAGGAGGGGGAGAGGAAGAGAGAGAGGACAGGATGTCCTGAGTTTTAGAGATTAAATTAGAAGCCAGGGCCGTGCATAGGACCTGGGAGCGGATAGGAGAGGTAGAGACTGCAGCAGGATTGGCCAGCTCCTTGCAGATTTCAAAGAGTTTGGTTGAGTTGTTAGATGCCGCAGAGATGCAGGCTTCGATGTGGGCTCTCTTCTTGGTGCGTACAGAGAGCCCGTATTGCCTTTAGAGCAGGCGGCAGGCCAGTTTGTCAGAGGATGTACCAGAAGCACACCATTTCCTCTTAGCCACCCTGCACTTGCGTTTAAGGGTGACGAGGTCTGAGTCATACCAAGAGTTGCACTTGGCTTTGGGCTTCATGACAGGAGCAAGAACATCGAGAGCCTCAGATATAGCAGAGTGGAGCAAGGAAAGGGCTGTGTCAGGGTGTGAGTCAACCAAAGGGAGAGGAGGGGGTGAGAAAGTGGCGGCGAAAGCCTTCACTAACACACGCTTCATGGGTCGGATAACCGAGAAGGTAGGTGGCAGTGCTGGAGTTGGCTTGGCCTGAGGGGTAGAGAGGGTGAGATGGGAGTAAAGGAGAAAGTGATCACTCCAGGAGAGAGGAGTGGTGAGCGGGATAGAAAGGGGAAGGTCTGAAGAGATCAGAACATCCAGAGTGTGCCCTGTGGAGTGAGTCAAGCCAGAGGGGAGAATAGAGAGTGAGAGAGAGTCGCAGAGGTCACGAAAGAGTCCAGTGGAAGGACAGAAAGCATCCAGTTGGATGTTGAAGTCTCCAAGAAGGAGGAGTTGAGTGGTTGAGACAGGATGGAAGAAGGGAGAACCGGCCACTCGTCTTCCCTCCTGGCCTCAACCAGGAGGGAAGACAAGTGGGTGGAAATTAGAGAGTTGTGTTTGTTTAACACCATTATGTCGGACAAAAATGGTATTAAACAAACACAACTCTCTAATTTCTATTCAGTAATAGCTAAAAAATCTTTTCATTGTGTTTCGACTTCTAAAACATCCCCTCAAGTATCCAAAATCACGATATCATCTACTGTAACCGGGATTCTGGGCTTGAATCCAAGAGTGAACCAAAACCACTCCACAGTGTAGATGGTAAGCCTAATCTTGGTCCAAATTTGCTGACAGTGGAAGTTGTGCTCAAAGATACTATTTTGGCTTCAAGTAACCGAGATAAAGGAGAGCTCTCCCCCACAACTTCTACTATTATGGGGTGGACGAGCGACCCCATTATTAATGGATCCTCTCGGATAAATCGTTCATTTTTGTTTAAATTGTTTAATCAGATTCTCACTGTGAGGAATCTTCATCCAGCAGACATTGGCTGGATTACTTTGGCACCAATAAATAATCAAAGAATGATATGTAAAGTATCTTCAATGATCATTCTGAAATCGATCTGGGATCATCGTGGTGATCTTAGTTCTTTCGGTGTCCACATCTCCCTCTTTGATTCTGCAGAGTAAGAGCAGTCTTTTATTGAACTTCAACCTCCTCTAAGTGAGCAATCCAAAAATCAAACTTCTTGTAATCCAGTATCTCAGGTCTTGAGTCCGGAGATTATATCACAGTTTGCAACCATGGCGTCCAATATTAAGGACTATCATGGGTTGAAATCTTACTTAAAACAAGGCTAACCAAGAATAGCTCCAATTCCACTTCGTAGCTACTCTAACTTGTTGTTGCACACTTGGAATCCGTGTGGGTCTAACAACTTTCTCTCATGCCTTAAGGTGCATGCTATCTTTCATGCCCCATCCTTAATCGTGGTTCAAGAAACGATGTGCATTCATCAAATTTGCATAGACGGGTATTCCTCCTTTAATGTTGTCTGCGGAAAAAAAAAGGAATGGCCGGGCTTCCGTATGGTGGGCTGGCAATTTTCGTACATTATGATTTCAAAGCAGGTGCGAAGCTGATACAGTCTTCCGATGTTCTGTTAGCCGTCAAATTTCTTCCGGTTTATCCTGGTTGCAAAGCGTTCTTAGTAATATGTCTCTATTGGAACCAGGCCAATATAGATATTTCCATAATCTTTGACCCACTTGATGAGCTATTGGAGAACGTGTTGTTGCGTAACCCCCAGTAGGATATTATCCTGGGAGGAGACTTTAATTCCAATTGCTTCAAAGTTTTGAAGACTTCTACTAGGCCAAATAAGGCTATATTCGATTCCTGTGGCACTATTAGAGGGAGAGAATGGATCCATTATTTGGCAACGTGGAATCTTCATTTGGTAGAGAATGATAGTAACTCTCTTCCATTTATGTGGCATAGGGGACTTGCGTTTTCCGTAGTTGACTTCTTTTTCTGCGTCATTTCACTTAAACTATCGCTGGCTTGTGAACAATTAAATAAGGCATGTGAACTTAGTCTTATTCAGATATAGCGACCTTTGGTGTCTGTTCACTGGAATGTTAGACTGTGCAAACAGCTCATCTTACTTCTTAAAGACACTGCCATGGGTTTTCATTGTGTAGCACATACAGCAAATGATATTCAATGCATTGAAGAGCGAACAACTTAATTATTCACACTCAGCTTATTCTAATATCTAAACAGAAAAAACCTTGTTCATATTTACACAAACACAATTATCTTCGGGAAGTGGAGACCTTGAAAAGGTGCAAAAACAAAAGACTAAGAGAGATATTGAGGCAGCGTCCATTGTTGGTAAATTTTCTGAATTTGAAAAAAGCCATCCTTCAGACTTATAAGAATTTCATCAAGGCCTTAAAATACAAGCTTCATCATACTGATAACCAGGCCATGAGTTACCATCTTTGCAAATGTGATGTTAAACCTACATGGGCATTGATCAAGGGTGCTACTAGTAACAATCCAGTTTCCTTGAGTTCAGCCATCTCAGCTGACACATGGATGCAGCATGTGACTAATGCCTAGAAGATTCCAGCGTCTCACGCTACTTTTTCTTTTGTCATCAAGAAGGTTTCACCTATGGCTCGTCAACAATGGTCGTTTTTAGACATTGAATGGGCAATAAATAAACTTAACTTTTCCAAGGCTACTGGGCCCGACAGTATTTCCACTTGCGTAATTAAAACTGACGCTCATTTTTGGGCAGGCATTCTTAAAGTCAAGTTTGATAACATCTTTAACACCAATTGTGTCCCTCGATCATGGCTAACTTCTATTATAACACCTGTGTATAAAAAAGGGGACCCGCCAATGCCGTCCAATTATCGTCCAATCGCTATAATGGATGCTTCATATAAAGTATTCTCAATATTGCTTCTGCACGAGTTGGACGGTTTCATTCAGGAACATAATACCTTTTCTCGTTTTCAAACGGGATTTCGTAAGCATATGGGAACTGCCTTCAATGCCACTGTGCTTTCTCACATCTTAGAAGCGTTAAAGAAAACAACTAGTGGTCCACTGTATATCACTGCATTGGATCTGAGTTCTGCGTTTGATTGCGTAATACGCAATTTGTTGAGGGCCAAAATGGCACAGCTGGGTGTGCCCGCCTTTATTATCCATACGATGGCCATGCTCCATCGAGACACTTGTTATAAAATCTGCATCAACCAAGCTGGGACTCTCACAGATGAAATTTCCAAACAAACAGGTGTCAAGCAATGTTGTAACCTAGCCTCGACCCTTTTTAATTCATATTTTTTGTGACATAGATACTATATGGGAACAACTGACTACGTTTCCGATCAGGATGGGTCATCTATGTCTGCATTGGCTAGCTTTCTCAGATGATATTATCTTTTTTGATAGAACGCCATATGGTCTCCAGAATAAGATAGATGTTTTTTCCTCCTATGCCTTTCACCACAATTTACAGGCTAACACTTTAAAATTTAAAATCATCATTTTCACTGGCAGAAAGAAGCTTCTTCAGTACAGTTGGACACTTAATGGTCTACCCATAGAGAGGACTTTTGATATACGTTACTTGGGGTATGATCTGTCCGACGTTTAATCCTTAGCAAATTGGCATGACTCGCTGAAGCAGAAATCCCGACCTCTTACATCCCAACTAAAAAGCATACATAGAAAGTATTGCAAGTTTTCACTCTCCCCCGCTATTGGATTTTATTCTCTCAAAGTAGAAGCCATTCTCTTATATGGTTTGGATCTGTGCCTCCTTGATAGTGACCATATTTTAAACACTATTCAAGCGCAAATGTGGAAATGCACACTGGCGTTGGCTAACTCTTTGCCAAATGCTTGTATACGCCACGAGCTGGGCTTGTTTTCCCTGCCTTCCCGCTTCTATTGGAGGCAAATTAATACCTCTGCTCACATCCTTAATCCCCCGAAAAACTCGATCGACGAAGATATTTCTAGGATGCTTTGGGAATCCAAGCCTCCATCTATGGTGCGTTTTGATACTAGAATGAAGGAGATCCTGGATAGTATTAGTATTACATCTTCTGATTTAATTACACAGCTGGCTTATGCAAGAAAAAACGTTATGAACATGACTGGCTTCACACAATTGAGGAGCTTGGGAGTTATAAAGTATACCTAGAATATTCTAGATTTATGAGAAAGAGGATACCCAGATTCTTGTACTTGACATGCTTTCCGTACGAAAAAGCGTGTACCATCTATATGAGATTTAAGTTCAATCAGATGCACACACTTGAGCGCATCAAGCATTGGAAAAACGTTAATAATGCACAATCAGAGATGTCGTTTTTGTAAACATTATTCTCAAATTGAAACTCTAAAGCATTTAGTAATTTAATGTCCATATTATGAAACTCTGAGAGTTGATCATCTGTGTCAAACTCGTATTGGTAACACAACTTTATCGAGGGAGTCGCTTTGGTCTGGGTGCATGCGGGGTACTAGTACTAATCAATCTTTGATCCTCTCTCTCGTGCGTATGTTAAATGTGATTGATGTTGATTTGTCAAAGTATTTCATCTCGTTATGAGCTCAGCATCTGGGTAACAACTGGGTGACTATAGCGGGATTACATCTGACATCGTTCTATCGTTAGTCACCAAGATAATGGTTGAACCATTATGTTCCATACCGTGCATTATTGAATGTTACATTTTACTTAGTAAATAAGCAACGGTAGTAAAGTGTCTCATCTTACTCCACTGTTCTTATGAATCCATTAAGGTGCAGCAGTTTTGTCTCAATGTGAACAATGTTTATGCTGTTTTTGCTCTTTTTTGTGTCATCCAGTTTAGCGTATTTGAAGTCATGTTATGCTAGGCACCTCTCATATAGTTATAGCAAACAATATAGGGTAAACCGTCAAGTATATTTTTTTTACATTGATAGTACTGTGACAGTCTGTAACCAATTGATTTGCATTTTAAGGTTTTTATAAAGTTAACATCAATTTAAATGCACATTTTAGGTGTATTTTAGCTTGAAACATCTTAATTCTATTTTGTAAAGGTTTTTGGAAACCAAGAACAAACTAAAAACAATAAAATGCAAAGTGCCGCTGAACCGAAAAGAGCCCACAGCTACAGATCGACATCTAAACTACCACCGCAGGAGCCCTTCAGACATCCTCCCTCTTGTCCGCAGGACTGAGGCTCAGGAACACAGGGTCTGCACCGCTGTAATAGGACAGAATCCAGCTGGACCACTCTTCTTCAAACCAGAGGTACTGTTTAGACTTGGGGTACTTACCTCATTGTATTTTTAGCTGTGCTCTCCTCAGTTGGGAATTGCATTAGCTTACTTTTTGAGTTGATTCCAACTCCCCTTCCACAGGATTAACAGTTTGTGACCCTCAAGTGATTTTCGACAAACTCTCTTACCTTGTGCAAGACTTTTATCTAAGAAGTGCCTCACCTCCATAGAATGTTTCAAATTGACTTTGGCTGTCCTTGTTCCCTAAAGACTCTTGTAGCCCATTGACTTTGATATTGTTTGCCCCTCATAGGTAGTCATTTGTTTTAGACTGTTATTGCTGGGAAAGGCTGGTCTAGATTTCATTGGGAGATTTAAAGTATCCTCACATATACTGAGAACCTCTTTAACCTTGTTCCTTCCTTTAACCTTTCCTTTCTGCAACCTCAGAAGAAGTAGCTAGTGTGATATATAAATACCATTAGTCTCCCTGTGAATGAAGTCACCTCAGGGTGTAGGAATTGTGTAAGAAGCATAACCAAAGTGTATCCACTAACTTGATTGATTCTGAAAAGCATTTGAAGTATATTTACATTGTTACAAGAATTGCCTGTTTAAAGAATGCTTATTTAAAACGTGATGTTAAATAAATAAATAACTATTCATAACTGAAACCTTGGGTGTAAGTGTTACTTTGTTACTTGTATAGACAAATTTCATTGCTACAGCTCACATTTACCCCTCTTGAGATAGGCCTGGCTGCTCAGTCCCAAAACCAACTTGTGTAGTACAGAGCTATACCAAAAGGTTGGTAACCGAATACCAAGCAGATAAGTGTTGTGTAGTGTCACACAGTGTGACTGCACCAATTCTTACCTAACACCCTTTTTATTCTTGTGGCCCATGGAAACACTTGATGTATAGGCGTCATATAAATGCCCAAAAAAGAAATAAATCCACCAGGGGCATGTCGGCATCTTGGGCTGAGGCCTCTATTCAGGACATGTGTAGGACTGGTACCTGGAAAAACCCTAACAAATGTACCCGTCATTGTAGCCTTAATCGGTGAGTGCAGTGCTCTTCTGATCATTCGGGCATCTACACATGGAATAGTGTTTGTTAGTCTTGAATAACGTGGTGATGGACGGTGTGCATATCACCTGTTGTCTGAGCACTTTCTAGGCCCATTCATCACCACAATATGGTATACCTCACAGATAAGTATTGGGACGAGGAAGAGGGAGGGACCTGGAAGTAATTATGGGATTACTTACTGTTAATCTTCATTACTCCTAGCCATACTCTCCCTCATCACAGTATGTATGTCCCACCTCTGCCTCCTGACTAATAAAGAGAATGGGCCTGAAATGGCAGCTCTGCGTAACTGTCAGAATTTCGTTGTAGGGTCTGACATGCCCCTAAAGGAGGAGGCAGGACTAGCAGGAAATACTGGAAAGGGAAAGGGGTTCCTGAAAACAGGTACAGTTTCCTCGTGGAAGTGCTCTGAAGAGGAGTAGTAGGGCTAGGAGTAATGAAGATTAATCAGTATGTAATCCAAAATTTGCAGCTGTAAGTGGAGTTTAACACATTTTGCAGAGCAGTATTATGGGCATCCTTCATGCAGATTGAAAAAACTAATTTTAAAAACACATTTGCTGGGCAATAGGCGGATTTCCACAAATAGAGCTGAAGTACTATAGGTATTTCAGAAATAGTCGAGCACCCGCTACGAAGGTTAGACAAATGCCCACACCTTCAAAACAAAAGTTTTGATAGTGCACATACTGAAATGCAAGATGTTAACATTGCAAACTTTTAAGAAAGCTGTAAATCCATTCCAAACCTGCCAAATAGGAACTGTGCCCACAGCAACTGTGTGCGTGGGGGGGGATGCACTTCCTCGTGGAGCCGCGAATGATTGGTGACCCACAATGTCTAGGACAAATATTGGTACATTATTTTCGTACACTGTTTGTACATACAAGATCAAATTATGATTCTTGCACTTGTATTGTGTTCAAACACACAGTGAAATGATATATATGATCATTTGCTTTGAGACGGGTAACGATTGTGAGTATTCTACCTATGTTAGGAATATGTTTTGCAATAAACTAGGAATTCTTTACAATGATACTGTTTATTTTTCATAAACTAAACATGGGATGCCATTGAAACAGAGTGCGTTTTGGTTGTTTGTACCAAGTGTCACCTCTCAAATACTTGAAGCGCATTCCTAAGCACTCCAAGCATAAACCCAGCACTGCCCTCACCATATTCCTCCCGCATTTAAAATATTTCAAAGAAAATGCATGTTTAAGAAATGGCAGGCACCAATGACATGTCTTCAACCAAAAAACGAGGACATTTTAATAAACGAACAGAATGCTTGAGAATACTCTTCAAAACCTTAAATATATTTTCACTATATTGGTTCTGTGTTACGTTAATTCCGTGTCTATCATTGCTGAAACCCTTTCCTCGGTGTAAGATTTTTTTTGTTTTGTTAGAAAAAATGGATGCACGCACACAAATAACACGCAGCGCAAGACGCCTGCACATATTCACTGTAGGGCCTTCTGCAGACCGACATAACAGTAGGTTGCTCAATTTGAAAATCCGACAGCTTCACCCACACCTCCCCTCCCACCTCACAGAGCAATCATCGAAGAATACCTTCACAAACATCGATATTACATGTCCAGGACCAAACAGGTGAGCCTCCGTTTCCCCGTTATTAATAAACATAGCATCTTGTGCGCCCATTTTTTCCTGTACATGGCCCCCCTCGGCTCCTGTACAGCGCCGAGGACCTGGCAGGCGGCAGAGCCCGCCTCTCCCGCGTTGCTGTGTGCCTAACGTCCAGCCGTCTCCTGACAGAGGCCGGTGCAGCCTCCCATCTGGGTGTGAGAACGGCAGGGTGGTCTGTGGAATGAACGACTCAAAATCACTCTCTCCCCCTCCACACCTGGATACATCCGCAAGCAGAACTGTCGCAACGTACATGAAAGGAAGAGGCTACTTACTGCGCGTCGCGTTCACCTGCGAATCGTGTCAACCATCCATGCAGCCGTTCAATGCCGAAAGAAGTGCAAATAAAGATGTCGCGGGCGGGCGGGCGGGCGAGGACTCACTTCATGTCTCGGTGCCTTGCAGTCGGTCGCGGCCCCGTTACTATGGAAATCTTCTCACTGGAGAGGCAGTATCTCCGCGCCCCTGCAATGTGCGCTCGGCGGCTGACGAGAAATACTTGCCTACTGGCTGTATGGAAGGCTCCCCGCGCTGCTTTTTTTTTTTTTTTTTTTTTTTTACTTCATCCCAATTTACGAATATCACACGCATATTCGGCACGGGCATCTCTAAAACACCATAGCGAGTAGTCTGCATTTCTTTGTGCACTACCTTTCACATATACCCGCATTTCAGTTAACCAACTTGCATTTTTATTTAGTTTTTTTGTTTCAAACACACTATTCATTGATATTCTTTTAATGATTAGGGCTCACACTTTCCTTGGAAAAACCATTTGGATTAGGGGGCTAAGTGTCCCGATTGAACACATTAAACTTTCATAAGCCTTTCCTGGCACAATATTTGAATGCTGAGGTCACGCACGTTTCACGCAGCAAGCACGCAATCAATATGCACAGTCACTTAATATTGCATCCGTTTAACTCATATAGTATACATTTCAGAAGTGCCTCACAACATTTATTTATTGTGTTCCTTGAATGCATTCTTCAACTCAGAATGTTCCCTCCAAATTTACTTTTGGAACCCATGTGCCATTTTCAACAACCCCTCCTGTGGTTCATATGCTCTATGGGCACACCCTTGGTACCTATCTCTTTGCATAAACTGCACTTCAACAATACACTATATAAGGCAACAATATGCAGCCTTGCATTCAGACTCCACAGACATATAAAGTATATGTAATTGTATGTTACTGGGATTAATTCCACACACCATCTCTCTCCAGGGGCCCTTATGCATCTGAATGAGAGAGGGGTTGGGTGAGCTAGGTTTTTTTTCCCTATGTCATAGAGGGTATGTTATGTTGTGTTATGTTACTTTGCATTTATATAGCGCCTTATATACCATTGGTATGGTCTGAAGGTGCTGGTAGGTTGAACGCCATTGGGAACCGAAGTTCAGGTCAGTAGAGAGAGTAGAGAGAGTCAAAGGTGCGTGTGAGCACCGGATATATGTGCAGCTGATGTGGTATTCGTATAATAGCTGCTTCTTAGCGGTAGGTGTGGTGGTTGAGATATCAAGAGTATGTGTTTGTTCTGGCAGGATTTATCCAGACCGATTGTGGCTGCATTAGGCCTGAGGAGAACGCCTGGCTGGGGGTGTGTAACCAGCAGTGTTTAGATAGAGTGATGGGGAGTATGCGGCAGATGTTGGTATGAGAACAGTTATACCGAATGGTGTCATAGTATCTGTGTGTTCTAGTTGAATGGTGGTGTAAAGAAGAGAGTAAGCGTGGTGATGGGTTACACATTCTTCAATGTTCTAAATTCAACTTTGTACAGAGAGGATACTTGGCACACTTCTAGATTCAATTTAGCACAGAGATGCTTATTAGGCACGCTTCTAAATTCAGCCCGGGCACGCCACCAGGCGCACCTCCAAATTTAACTATGAACAGAGAGACGTTTGTTTGTTTGTTTGTTTGTTTGTTTGTTTGTTTATTTTATTTGGGACACTAGTCAGTTCAATTAGGGCACACCATCAGGGACACTTCTAAATTCAACTTTGCACAGTGAGGCTATCAAGGAAGACCTCTACAAACGCGGGCCCCTTGCTCGCTGCACCATAGGGAACCAAGCTGCACCTCACTGAGGAAGGCTGAAACATGTCTGGGGTTGCTTGTGTTTCCATGCAGAGGGGATCTGTACTATCAGTTCGGGCAGGGCTGCTCCCATTGGTGGCAGTACCTGACTGATTTTCACATGGCTGGACCCATTTTGCAATGGCCCAGACGGGCTAAAAAACAGTGGTGTGGAAGAGCAATTCCAGTGGTTCAGATTAATTCAAAACCTTCCACCCGTCACTTTTTTGGTTTTAGCGTGTCTCCCTATGTCCGCTGGGCTATATGGAACCAAGCTGCACCTCACTGAGGAAGCCCAACAAGGCCGAAACATGTCTGGGGTTGCTTGTGTTTCTTGAAGAGGGGGCTTGGCCTAGCAAGTTCGGGCATGGCTGCTCCCATTGGTGGCAGTGCCTGACCGATTTTCATATGGCCGGACCCTTTTTGCAATAGCGCAGATGGGCTAAAAAAACGGTGGTGTGGAAGGTTGCCCAGAGCAATGCCAGTGGTGCAAATTTGTGTTAGGCATTCAAGTGATTTTTATCCTAGGCCTTATGTGCTTGGGCATCAGGATTGAATCAAACCAAATCATCATTATCAAAGATACCTGTCGGCAAACTCAGTGAAACAGATTTTTCACAGCACCACGGACGAAAAACCTGTATACACGCAAAAAGTTCCTGGACTGACAGCAATCCACTGACTCAGAAATATCTTTAGTTAAAAAGGCTATTTTTGTTTATTAACAGGTTTGAACTTAAACAGCCTGGCTTCATAAATTTATCAAATTAGCAGTCTAACCTTGAAAACGACGAAAGCTGGTAACCTGGAAGTTGTGATCTATAACAGGAATTAGACTGTGTGAAGAGGCGTGCAGCAGTTATTAAGTATACTATAAATATATTGAGTACCCTGAATAAACTAAAACAAGATGTCATGTAGAGGTTAGCTTTTTTAACATTTAAGACAATGGGTTACTTTGTTAAATGTCAGTGTTAAAGACGTAAGCACCCCGCTCCCTCATGAGTGATCTGAGAGTCCCCAGCACAGTTTCAATGGTGGTTGAATGATGCGGTTGTGGGCCTGCCAGTGTTAATTGTGTCTGTGGAATAATTTTGTGAAATTGGACACCCTAATCTCACAAGCCTTCCCGTTCCCTTGGCCTGTAGACACCTATGTGGGTCGGCATGAAGAGAATAAAAGGATTGTTTCTCAGATGAAATATCTGCCTTCATCGATTCAGAGGGTTAGGGTCTCCAATGGAGTCATATACTGGTCTTCTGGGCAAGATCTGGGCTGGACATGCTGTAGCCCACCCATGTGCATTGTGGAACTTGTAGAACCGCACTTTAATACTTGCAGGACGGCACTTTATTAATACCTGCTTTTTTCTACAACAATTGACGTTTGATTTAGCTTAGTGGGCTGGCTCCATGCATGCATCCAGACTCTCAGTACAGCTCTGCACCAATAAACATCTTCTGTCAGTGCAGACCTGATAGCATCACTAGCGCATTAGTGCACTTTAAATACCATCACCTAAAAAGCATGCTCTCTTGTCACCTACTAATGCTAATCTGTATTATAGCTGTGTCTCACACTCTGTCCCCTAACATTTCATATTTTCCCTGCACCCTTCAGGGCATTGCAAATGGTATGTGAGGTTAATAAGCAAAAGAGCACAGGACACAACAAGCACTCCATCAATACACGCAAGGGATTCGCAGATATGAAGTTGAGCTATGAAATATCTGGCACACTTGACCGTTTCAACAGAAGGGCTTTTCGAAAGAAAAGGCCCACAGCAAATACACTTCCGGAGAAACTGCTCATCGTGGGAGGCATTTACAAGGACAACTCAGGACCAATAGAGA
This sequence comes from Ambystoma mexicanum, assembly GCF_040938575.1. Classification (NCBI taxonomy): domain Eukaryota; kingdom Metazoa; phylum Chordata; class Amphibia; order Caudata; family Ambystomatidae; genus Ambystoma; species Ambystoma mexicanum. The sequence continues at coordinate 878,197,340 of NC_090936.1, forward strand.
AATTAAAAGGCATATTGAGCAATGCCTTCTTTAATGGGAATATTGTGAATAAGCTGCTAGTGCTCCACCTGTAGACATATGATGACACTGGCACCTGCAAAAGAAGGATATTTAGGATAACGTTCCAAAGCATTCCAGCTGCACTCTCATGGAAAGCCAAGGTTTCAACTAGGAGCAGGCATCACCAAAGTTGTCCAGCGTGATGCTGATACCTCGCCTTCCCCGCCTCTCCATGTCAGCTATGCCTCCACCCGCTCCCCATCTCTAGAATTGCTGTTTGCCATTGCACCCTGGACCTTATTTATCATCCATTCATTTGCTCACCATATTGTGAAATTCCTCATTAACCCAGGCTCATAAAATATTGTTCTTGGTCTTTTTCGTGTTCCGGAAATGGGAGCCACACCTGTGCACATTTCTGAAAACTTCCCTTCACCACAGCAATTATCCTTTCCATTGACAAAATTACCCAAATCTTCACCCGCCAATATGACGTGATTGGGCCCTCTTTTGATTTCCAGAACTGCGCTAAAGTTAATCTGGCCGCATTTAGCGAGTGTGTAAAGAAATCTGCACCAGCCACCTCATTGCGTAGGTTCCTTCAGCCACATATCCCAGAATCAATATCACCGGGTCCATAGGAAATTGAGTGCCCGTTATATCTTTGATATGCCACAGTATCGTTTTCCAAAAGATTTGCGACACATCCACCACATGTGACCCAGGTTACCCGTTTCTCCACATCCTCTACAACATAGTGGTGAGGTACAGGACATGATTCTGCTTATTCTTTGTGGGATGAGGTACCACCTATAGCATATTTTATACGTTGTTTCTTTGATAGTACTGCATTTAGACGCCTTTTGCTTCCCTTTCCCAGATACTCTCTATATTCACAACAAATTCCCCTTCCCACAGTTCCATATATGGCAGTCTGTCCCCAGGAGTGTCGCTATTCAAAAGTTTATATATCTTTGAGATTCGTCACTACTCAATACCATCCATCATAGATATCTAAATACCTCTGGGTGTCCTATTTCCAGCTCATTTTACCATCAAATTCGTGATCCAGTGTCGAACTTGGGCGTCCCTAAAACGGTCTTGTTTCCCCACACTTAATTTGGACTTACACTCCTCAAATGTTAGGGGCCTTCCTTCCCTATAGATATCCATTAGTCTTATAGTGAAGTTCCCTTCCCATTTATCCAAAAAGCCTCTACTCATCCCCGGTGTGAACTCTGGGTTATGACTAATTGGCGATAAGGGCCCCAACCCTGCCTTTGTTCCTCCCAACTTCAGCACTCTCTACCAGTATTTTAGAGAGCAATAAGTAGAGGCCAAGAGACGGGCACCAATGTGCCTCCCTAGCCCTTCAAAGAAGGGGAGTTTATTCAGTGGATTCGCAGTGGCTCCCTGCTCCACGTCTCTCCATCTTTGCGTTTCTTGCTCCAAGGTCCATTCTAATATGGGTGTAATTTGCACTGCTAGAAGATATCTCCTCATATCTGGAATATCTAACCCCCTAGTAACAGGGTCCTAGTCAGGATCGTTTTTGAAATTCTAGGTCGCTTCCTGTTCCATATGATTGTGAATATTTCTCCTTGTAATCTTTTAATCATTGCTGCTGGGATCCGTATTGGGAGGGCTTAGAACACGTAGAGGAGTCAAGGTAATAGGGTCATCTTTACCGCTGCATTTCTGGCAAACCATGACAGTTCGTGAAGATCCCGCCTCTTTAGATCCTCAATTATTGAGCTCCACAAATCTGTTATATTGGCTCTGTAAATGTCTTTGTGAGTTGCAGTTAAGTTTACTCCCAGGTATTCTACCTGTGACGAATCAACGTCTGGGGCATCAGTGGTCCAGGGATGAATATCGGTTTCTAAACCATCAATCAGCCCCACATCTCTAATACACCAGAAGGAATCCGAACAGAATGGAAACACAAGCAAATCATAAACCCCCTTGTCCAATTTTGGTAACATGGACAGAATGGCAGGCTTCTCTCCGAAAGGTTATTGGAAGTTGGTTAGTTGCAACATAGCAAGAATACAATTATTACCCAATGATAAAGGAACTGTCAAGCCAAGGTTGTATACACATATCTACTTTATTATTATCACAACAGACAGTTCTAGTAACACTATGAAATACAACCCACCATGTGATAGGAATGCAGAGGACAGACAGTTTCAATGAAGGAAAAGGGATGCACTCTGGATACTGACAAATAATCACAACAGTTGAAGGATACTTGGTTTCAGTACAAAGGGAGCAATGGTTCCTAAAATGTTGCTAGGTGCCTTCAGAGAAGGACCAGGGGGACAGAACCACAATGTGCCTTGTGCTGTCCAAGGAGTTCTTGCTGCTTGACAGGGTCGAGTCGGCTTCAGTGTGCTTAGCAGGCTTCTGGGACAGAGTTCAAGACAGGAGACAGCTGCGAGTACCAGGCAGCAAGACAGTGGGGCGAGCAAAGCTGGACGAACGGCAGCAGGCTGGCCTACACGGCGCGTCAGGGTCAGGAATCGTTGTCTCAGTGCTGGTCGGTGGTTCTGAAGCACTGGACGAGACGTCTCCGGTGTCTTTAAGCGACTGCAGCTTAACAACAGTGAGTGTTGCAGTCAATTGCAGCTCGAAGGACCCAACTGGTTTGAAAATGTCTTTTAAGGCAGACATCGGTAGATGCTCGTCGATACACTTCTCCTTTCTTCTTCATTGGCTCATGTCATCCTTTAAGGCGGATGGCCCAAAGCTGAGCAGTGTGTTGCAGGCAGCTGCCTTGTCCTTGGTTTCGGGTTCAGAGACTCTGGCACTTCCCACCTATGAAGCTTGCTGCAGAGCTTATCAGAGCATGCTGTGTGCTGGCTGGGTACTGGTTCTGGAGCTGCTGGAGGGTTCTCTGGATTCAGTATCTCCCTCTGCTCCCTGGGTGATATTTAGGGGATGGATCCTGCTTCCCTGTTGGAGGTCCTGGCCTTCCTTCAATGGCAGAAGATGTAAGGCAGACTGTACCTTCAGCCAGGGTCCAATGATGAGCTCTACCTTCTGCTTCTGGTGAAGCCTTCAGATGATGTGCCAAAAGAGGTTCTCAGCCCTCTTTTAAAGCCAAATGGGCCACCGGCATTGGTGTAGGGTAAGCATACCTTAATGAAACAATTCTGGTTACCCACCAACAATCTCCTGTATGCTTGAGGTCATAACCAGAGTGCTTTGCGACATAAAAGGTAAAGGGGTGAAAACATGTAATTCTAAGTCCCACCCATACTACTGTTTGTTGTGGATCAAAGGGTCTCTCTGGTTAATGGAGCTCTCTGTGGTTCTTGATTAAAGCAGCAGGTCTCCCTTGAAGCTGCAGCCAGACCAGTCTTTCTGGCTCCTGCAAACCACATACTCGTACCGCATGAATGGAGGCTCCTTGCAGGGTGCATTACTGTAACCACACAGTCCCAGGCATGACAGTTCACTGTCAATCGTTACTGAGAGGCGGGAACTGGCTTCAGGTTGACAGATGCATATGAAATGTTGTTGGGGTTTCCTGTCTCCTTTGTTAGCCTCTGCAGCCACGCCCCATGTGGGCCTGTTTGAATAACGCTGTGAATGGCATGCAAATCGCTGCCACCAGCTGCACTGTCCAACAACAAGACACGACGGATCATGGAGCCTTTGTTGGTTAATTAGGCTGGCTATTGCAGGGGCAAGGTTTGGCCCTCCCCTTCTGGAGATGCATTGTCTTCTCCTTCTGCCATATCCCTACTAAATGTGACAGGTGGACTGCACCTCTAGGCTGTGTGCACCCAGAGTACACAGGTCTATGTGTATGTCTTGCAGTGAGCTAGGAAAATGTGTGCGGATTAGCCCTCCACATTTTCCAGGGGTTGATTTACCATCATTCCATTTTATTTAAAATTTCAACAAAGCCCAGGCGAGTGCCCACCCACTGTGCGGATGGTCGAATTCGTCACATACCCCCAAGCCCCAACACGTGAACCACCACCCTACTGAGGGTCTGGTTCATCATCAAGGCGAAAGTACCACCTGAGGCATCTGCATTTCCATGCTGGGAGCCTGACTTGTGCTGGATGCCCATATCTAATCCCTGAAGGGATATGGCCCAACGCAAATGCTTAGGGTTCACCCCTTGCATGGCCATTAACCATCAAAGAGGCCGGTGGTCAGTTTGGATAGTAAAGTCTGACCAAGTGATATAGGGTTTCAGCGTCTTTACTAACCACACAACAGCATAAGCCCCTTTTTCAACGACAGCTCAGTTCCTTTCTCTTTTTGTCAATCGCCTGCTAATGTAGGCAACAGGTTGCTCTCCTCCTTGAGAGTGCAGCTGCGCTAACACTGCTCCAATCCCAAAATCACAGGCGTGAATGATAATGAACTCCTAACCATAGTCTGGCACTTTCAGATCTGGAGCCCTGCACAATCCATCCTTTAAATCCTGAAAGGAAGTTTGACAGGCGGGGGTCCAGTTACCTTCTTTGGCATTTTCTTGTAAATTACTTCATTCAGGGGCATGGCAATGGTCCCATACCCCTTGATGAATAACCGGTAGTAACCGGTGAGACCTAGAAAGGCTCTCACCTGTGTCTGTGTGCTGGGGAGGTCCCAATACTTCGCAGCCTGTACCTTTTCTTTGAGAAGTTGTTTCTTACCTCCACCGATCAGGTGGCCTAGGTAAATCCCTGTACTCTCCGCTATCTGGCACTTTATGGCCTTGATAGTCAGACCTGCGTTCTGCAGCGCCTGAAGTACTTTCAGGTGGGATAAGTGATCCTCCCAGATGTGAATGAACACAGCTATGTCGTCTAAATAGGCGACACTGAAGTTTTCCATTCCAGACAAAACCTGGTTAACCATTCTCTGAAAAGTGGCAGGGGCATTCCTCAATCCAAAGGGCCTCACAGTGAACTGATAATGCCCTTCTGGTGTTGAGAATGCTAACCTCTCTCTCGCTCGTCTTTTAAGCGGACCTGCCAGTACCCTGCCGTGAGGTCAAAGGTAATCATGTACTTGGCAGCGCCGAGCTTGTCAATGAGCAAATCTGCCTGAGGAATGAGGTGAGCATCTGTCTTTGTGACAGAATTGAGCCCTCTGTAGTCCGCACAAAAGCGGACTCCAGTGTTCCCACCACTGGTCTTTTTAGGGAGCAGTAGAACTGGGCCAGCCAAGGGGCTGTGGGATGGCTCTATCACTCCTGGGGACAGCATCTTGCAAATTTCTTCTTGATGGTGTTCCTGACCTTATCCGACATCCGTTGAATCCTGATCTTCACCAGCTTTCTGTGTCCAGTGTCCACATCATGGGTGCACCAATGTGCGCGACTTGGAGTCAGTGAAAGCAAACCATGAAACTGTCCCATAAACAGCAATAGTCTGTCAGTTGCTGTTCTGACAGGTCTGGTACAAGGTTGACACCTTCCACTGACCCCTTTGTGGCTTCAGTGTGCATGAGGTCTGGGAGGGGATCGGTCTCCTCCTCAGTCTCTCCATCCGTCACTAATGCCATGACCAAGTCATCCTGGCTATAATTGGGTTTTAGCCGGTTGGCGTGAAAGACCCTGCACATCTGTTTAGGTCCTTTCACGTCAATGAGGTAATTTACCTCACTGACTTTTTCCAGTGCACGGTAAGGCCCAGTCCACTTGTCCTGATGGGCACTGAGTTTGACAGGATCCATAATTCACACCCACTGGCCTGGAGAATAGACTGTCACTGTGGCCTTCTGGTCGTGTCAGTGCTTGATCAGCTCCTGACTGGCCTTTAGGTTTTTCAGTGACTGTTCCATGTTCTTTGCCTTTCTAGACCAAAGACCAAGTACATAATCCACCACATCTTGTGTGGGGGATGAGGGTTGCCCTCCCATCCCTCTTTCACTATACTGTGGGACCTCATAGAGGGTGTCCAAACAGAAGCTCAAAGGGACTAAACCCTACTCCGTTCTGTGGCACCTCCCTGGAGGAGAACAGAAGGCATGGCAGGAGAATATCACACTTTTTCCTCAGGTGCTCTTCCAAGCCACCTATTATGCCTTTCAGAGTCTTATTGAACCTCTCAACAAGCCCGTTTGTTTGTGAGTGGAAGGATGTAGAGAATCCGCAGATGACTCCACACTCTTCCCACATAGCCTTCATATATGCCGATATGAAGTTTGATCCCGTGGCAGAAACGACTCCCTTGGGGAATCCAACACAGAAGAATATCCCAATCAGAGAGTTCGCAACCACAGGGGATTTTATGCTCCTCAGAGGGACAGCCTCAGGGTACCTTGTGGCGTGGTCTACCACCACCAAGATGTAACTGTTCCCTGAGCTGGTTTGAGGATCCAAAGGACCCACAATGTCCATGCCTATTCTCTCAAAAAGCTGCACAACCATGGGTAATAGAATTAAGGGGGTCTTTGTGGCACCACCTGACTTGCCAGAAGCCTGACAAGTCAGGCAGGACCGGACAAAGTCTTTAAAATTGACGCCAAACTGCAGCCAGTAAAAGTGCACAGACAACCAGTCCGATGTCATAGTCACTCCCAAGTGACCCGCTAAAGGAATTTGCTGAGCCATTTCCAAAAGGAACTTTCTGTGGCATTCGGGAATCACCAACCTTCTGGTGCCCTCACCCTTAGAGTCTTTTGGCTCACTGTACAGGAGTCCATCCTCCCAGTACACTTTGAACAGTCCAGGGGGCTCGCCCTTAGCCTGCTCCTCTACCTGCTTCTTCAGGCCTGTCGGAGTGGGACACTCTTTCTGTGCTTTAAAGAAATTAGTCTGATCTCGGCCCCCAGCTGACTCATCCACCTTGGGCAGACCCTTCAAACCTGCACTCACCTGGTCCTCCATCTCAGGTTCCTGCTCTGCACCAGGCAACTCTGAAGTCCCTGAGTCCCCTGCTACCAGAGTTGGGTCCTCAGTGGCTACTGGACCCTCTCCTACAGCAGTTGGTGACTCAGCAGTCTGCAGAACTGGACCAGGGGCTACCGGCCACGCTGATCCCTCTAACAAGCCAGCTGGAAGCGCTCCAGGCCATAAGGTTCTGAGAGTGTTCAAACTGGCGACGCCGATAGCCCTCAATCGGGTAGCCACCATGAATATCTCAGGGTCAGGAAGATCATTACCCAGCTGACAAAACTAACATGGGACAGGAATGGAGTCTTTCACTGCTACACGGCGCTGCATCATTTCACCTCCCAGCTGAACGCTACTATTGTCAAGGGGCACTTACTCTTTCTGTCAAACCCACTGATGCTACAATCAGGCCCATCAATATACTGTAAAGCTCAGTAAGTGGCCTGGCTGTACCCACTGCCAGGTGACAGCAGTGAGGCTTGCCTGGCTGTCTCGGACCGCAGGAGTATTGTGTCCTTTAAAATAACCATGTTCTAGATAGAGTTGAGTATTATTGGGAACTGGGATCTCTTCTGGAGACCCAGTACGATTCCCACTCAGTGTAACAATCCACATTCAGCCACTCCTTGGCCTAGTGGGAAGTCCTCCTCTAAGAGGCCCACACTAATGATGGCCTACTCCACAAGTCCAACATTCACTATGGCTTACTTGGGTAAGCCTTTGCGAGCAGGATCCCCTTTCCTATGGCCCGGTTCCTTACACACGAAACAACCTTTGGGTGGTGAGAACGCAGGTGTCCCAGTGTTAGTGGTGCCTGCGCTCTTCTTTTTGGTGTGTACTGCTGATATAGAGTTTTGGGATTCCCCTTCATTCTTTTGGGGACCTGACTTAGAAGAGGAATGGGTTGGACCTTTGTCCTTCCCATCCTTGTTAACCTTTGTGTCAGAAGATTTCTTTTATGGTTTAGGTGTGCTCGTCTGAGCCTTTTTCTGGACTCGAGTACTTACAAACCGGTCGGCAGCCTTTACAAGCTCCCTAAGGTCCGTAATAGTCTTGTCCACAAGATACTGGTGTAGGTCGACCTCACAGTTCTTCAATAGCTGCTCAGACGCAATCAAATTGTACATCCCTTTAAAAGTGTCAACTTTGTTACCAGACACCCACCCGCTCAGATATTTCAACGGCAAGTGTATGAATGCTTTAAATGTCTGCCTACTTTTCTTTCCAAGCTCTTTGAAGCTCTTGAGATACTGTTCTGGGTTTTACAGTACATCCCGAGGAGGGCTGCCTTCATATTCTCATAAACAGTCCTTTCCTCAGTTATTAACTGAAGAATTGCATTAGTCCCTGGTGTCGGTAAGCGACTCATCAGGGCTGCACCCCACAGTACCTTGTCCACCTACTGTAGCTGAAGAGCAAGCTTGAGCACTTAAAATCAGTCAAAAATATCCGTCCCCACTTTGTAAGCCTGCACTAAGTCTTTGGGGATGTGCCACCGGGGCTTATCCCGGGAACCCTGGTTTGAGCCACTACCGCTGCTTTTGCTATAGGTGGATCTTTTGGCCTCCTTCTTCTCTTCGAGTGCCAGCTTGCACAGCTCTGTGGTGACCTTGTCCCGCTGTTTCTGTTCTCCTAGTGCTAGTCTCCTCTCCTCCAGCAGGAGCTTTCCAGCCGCTACCTTGTTAACAGCTCGAACAATTACCGGACCGCTAAGAGACTGCGCCGAGGGCTGGGACCTGTGGGATGCTGTTCTAGACTAGCCCCTGACCTCACTGATACTCTTGAGTGTTGAGAAACCACACTTGCCCCTGTTGGGATGGTTGGCGAGAAACACTGCTCATGCTGTCTTCCTTGACATCTTCCACTACCCCTCCCGGAAGGTCTTCTTCATTCGGGTATCCGGGGTCTAACCCATCCATCCCCTGGAGTCTTCTCCCCAGCTGCCTTCGCTTCCTCCTATATCTCTTTGTTTTCTGATTTTCTTTTCTTTGTCCTTTTTTTGATTTTTTCATTTATTGTTTTCTCATCCCTTCACTTTCTAATTTTGATCTTTTCTGATTTTAACTGAAGGTTGTCTTTGCTGTGCCTGCCTTCTCCGGGAGAGGGGTGGGGCCTGGATGAAGTCCCATGAGAGTCAATACCATTTACCTTCCAGAAACTTCAGGGAGAGTATTCTGGCCTCACCTGTCATATATATGGGTAGACTAACCTGATTTGGGACACGCCCTGAGTAATCTAGGGCGTCGCCCAGGACAGAGCAGAATGTTAAGATTCACAATAGCTAAGATAAATGTCAAAGAAAGCATGAAGGATACTATAGAGAAGGATTGTAAACTTTGTTCTCTCTCTCTCTCTCTCTCTCTCTCTCTCTCTTTGTTTCTCTTCTCTCTTTTGCCCTCGGTCATCGGTAGAAGCTGCTTTCCGAAAAACATACTTGGTTCACCACTATTGAACACTTTGTGGAGTGAAAGAAACTAGCTCTTTTAAATTGAACGAAAGTCAATTCACATCAACATGAATTCTCTCTTAAGAAATTGTGTTTTTGTTTGTAATGTATATGTCCTGATGAGGTGCACCAGACGGAAATTGTACAGACCGTTCTGGCAGCCCGAAACTCGAGTCGACAACACCATAGAGCCTACTCCTCCCAGAGTTGGTTTTAACTTGGGTCTACACAGATAAAATATGGGGATCAATATATGTCCATAAGTAACCACTTTGGAACATATACCCAGTGTTTTACTTTTTAAAATATTGTTAATTAGGCACTTTTGGAACAACTAAAATACTAACCCAAATGGATGGGATGTTCTGAGTTACAGAACAAAATTATCAGGATTGCGTTCTTTGCACAAGTATGAGTGGTGTCTTTTGTATGTATGGGGATGAAAGAGTATGTAAGGAATGATATGTGAGATGTGAGCTTTTTTTTGTTGGTGTGATAAAATGTGTGTTCTTGACAACTGGTTTTTAATAGATGTGTTATTAATGTATTTGATGTACTCTTTTGTAAATGTTTTCTATAATTAAAATATGATCAAATAAACTTAAAATAAATGAATTCTGACATGCTGTCTTGTGGCTAAAACATCAACAGACCAGAGCTGTCTTGTCCTCTTTTTAGGGGCCGTATGGGAGAGGACTACAATATATAACCAACAAACACATCCCATTAATCCGGCTTCCTCCCTTTGGGTTCTAAAACTGTCTGTGACAACAAGTTATTGCATACATAAACCACCCTTTTCTCATTTAGGTAGACACACAAGGTAACTCAAAAAAATATACATATTTTAATCTCTATCACATAAAACCATAAAAATACAACCATCCTCGGTGTCTATGCTATACACCATTTCATTGAACAAAAGTGTACATTTTAACACATTATGACCTATGTGAAGTTTCACAAAATCATATTATACACAACATTTATAGTATTCCCCATTTATGAGAAGTATAGTGTGTCAACACGTAACATGTGTTTCTGGAATCTAGACCAATTTGTCCATACAACCCAATCCACTTGATGTTTTTATTCTCCTAGATCCCGTCTTCAGGACACATATTCTTTGATGTAATGCAGCGATGTTGTATACATTGCATTTTACAAGATGTGGACCTTTCCCACCAATCTACAAAAATTAAAAACAAACAAACATACATATAAGTCTCTTGTGTGAATTTTATGTACTCCAACAACTGTGCCACTTTACATGTTTTATCTCATCTTTTCATCTTTATATTCCCAAGGGACATATCCATAGGTATTATTTCACCTGGGTACGCTTCGTTTCAACCCCTTTTCCTTTGGGTCCAAACAATTAGTTGTGCCATCATCTTTTGGCATACCACTATTGTCTTAATTTATTCAATGATTCATTACAACTTCATTGAAAACAGGAAGAACAACCTCATTATTTAGTATTTCTCCCTACTATACTTTCTCTCCCCCGTTTTTTCTACTTTATTCCACCTTATTCTCACATCAACCGTACTCTCGGTTCCACAAGGAATATATCAACATGTTCAGCCATATCGTCTAATATATACACAGTGTCTATTATTGCAACATTCAACACTCTTACCAGCCGTGTAACTGAGCGACTGGCCCCAATGTTTTTACGGCGTGGTCATGACTCACGTCTTCTCAATACTTCCGCCTCGTCGTATTAGTTTTCCTCATATACAACGAACTCGAGGGACACAACCTACAATGTCATAATGCCACAGTTACTCAAACCGCCAGCCCAGGTTTCTCTATTCTATTATATTCATTTTGCAATCGGAAGTTTACCTTGTTATGGGTCAATCCTTCACCTTATGCCTGCCCGTGCGGAGAAACGTTGTTCGACCGCTGATGCTATTTCATCAATCACGTGATCGATCATTGTTTCACGTGATCACATACTGACGTGCATCCAATGGATTACTCGAGTCCCGATTACTCATGGGATATGTGGTCCAAATAATATTATTTATTATAACCTCTCGTTCCTATTCGTGGGAACAACAATGGTTACAACCCTAGTTACGCAACCTACAGTGTCATAATGCCACAGTTACTTAAACCACCAACCCAAATATCTCTATTCTATTATATTCATTGTGCAATCGGAAATGTACCTTGTTATGGGTCAGTCCGTCACCTTCTACCTGCCCGTGCGGATGAATGTTATTCGACCACTGATACTTTTTCATCAAAAACGTGATCGATCATTGTTTCACGTGATCACGTGCTAGCGTCCATGCGATGGACTACTCAAGTCCCGATTACTCATGGGATATGTGGTCCAGATAATGTTATTTATTATAACCTCTCGTTCCTATTCATAGGAGCAACAATGGTTACAACAACGATGGTTTCAAATGCCGAAAAAGGCATCGCAACATTGTCTCACTTATTACTCATGATGCGTACCATGGTATTAATCAATATCTCAATAAGTAAACAAAACTCTATCTGTTCATATAAAGCAACGTGAAATAACACACCTAGTCTTTTGTGACCCACGTGCTCAATTTCAATATCACGTGGTCACAACACGGCCTCCAATCCTACTTGTTTATAGGACATTTAGTTCATGTATGCCTCTGTTTATATATTAATGAATGAACAACCCCCACTCAATGGCAATGTTGAGGCCATCTTTTACCGTGTTGAGGTCAAAAATCCATTTCTGTTCAATCTTTCTTAATTTCAAATCTCTGTCCCCTCCTCTAGGGTGGGGGTCAATCACCTGTATGATATACCACCGGATGTCTTCATGTGTATGTTTAGCTGCATCGAAATGAGCTACCAGTGGCTTATCTGGTACATGATTTTTAACACAGGATCTGTGCTCACAGATCCTTTGTCGTATGGGTCTTTTTGTTTTTCCAACATACAATAAACCACACGGGCAAATTATTACATAAATCGCCCATTTTGTGTTGCAGTTGGAAAACATACGTAGTTTCCAGTTTCTGCCCTTTAAATCAATTTCTTTTATGTTGGAAGTAAGGCAGCACACTGAGCATTTACCACATTTATAGTGGCCTACTACAGGCTGTGTGTTCCACAATGTAGACTGAGAAAGATTCTTTTCCAGACCGGCTGAATCATATGTGTGGACCAATTTTTCGCGTAAATTCGTCATCCGTTTAAAAGCAAAACGTGGTTTGCCTATCGTGAAATCCTCCGTGTTTATCATCCCCCAGTTCTTAAGTATACTGCGTCGCAACGCATTACTTATGGGGGTGAAAGTTGATACACACGTGACTTTGTCTTCTTTAATCCTTGGTCGTTTCATAAAGCATTCCTGTCTGTTAGTGTTTCTAGCCCTTTTCAATGATCTCCTTATTACATGAGACGGATAGCCTCTGGCTTTCAATCTTGTGGACAGGTCTTTGCTACTTAAATCAAAATCCTCTCTTTGAGTACAATTTCTACGAATACGTAGAAATTGACCGAAAGGTAAATTTTCGCGCAAACTCGCTGGATGATAACTGTCGAACACCAGTAAAGAGTTCTTGTCTGTTGGTTTTCTAAACAGTCTGGTGCCCACTGTGTTGTTATCTCCTTTATAGATCTCTAAATCCAAAAAGGCAATCTGATTGCTGCTGCTAGTCATGGTGAAATTAATGCATAGTTCTTGTGCATTCAACCATGTCAAAAACAAAGTCAAATCAAGTATACTCCCAGACCACAACATAAAGACGTCATCGATATACCTGTGCCACGTTTTCATTAAATGTTTAAATGGATTGGTCTCTGCATAAACTGAGCGATTCTCTAAATCGTCCATAAAAAGATTGGCCAGATCTGGAGCAAAGGTTGACCCCATACTCGTACCATGTTGTTGTAGGTAAAAGGTGCCATTAACAATGAAGTAATTATTAGTCAAGGCTATTCTGATACATTCAGTGATGAAATTAGACGGAACCTTTTTATCAACTCGTTTTTCTAAAAAGGTATGCATGATGTCAATGCATTTCTGCTGAGGGATACTCGTATATAGTGCCTCCACATCTAATGTTACCAGAATGTCATCCGCCATAACACTCACCTTCTCCAGAATATGGATCATATGTGTCGTGTCTTGAATGTATGAGTTCATTTTGGTAACAAAGGGCCTCAAGAAAAAGTCTGCGTAAACCGACAATGGTTCCAACACTGACCCGATTGCTGCCACGATAGGTCTACCCGGAGGACAAGTTGTATTTTTATGCATTTTAGGTAAGCAGTATAAGGCTGGTACAGTCGAATTAGATTGTATTAAGAATAATTTCTCATCACTGTCTATCCAGCCTTCCATCTCAGCATGAGTCATCAGACTCGTTATTTCTTCCAAAATCCTTGAGGTGGGGTCTCTTGGAAGTTTTTTGTAGAAGACCTCGTTGTTTAGTTGTTTATTGATTTCCTCATTATATCCTTCTATTCCCCACAACACAATGCCTCCTCCCTTGTCCGCCGGTTTCATGACAAACCGCTTGTTATCAGCCAGATCCTTCATTGCTTGTCTCTCTACTTTTGATAAATTGTCTCTATAGTTGTATAGTGGCTAAAACATACACCCTTTAAATAGGGTTGCTGTCTTGGAGGAGATTATGCAGCGTCTTCACGCATGAATTTACACGAATCAATAATAGGAGGGTGTGCACTTATGCATGGATAACTGCAGTTTTTATTTGGCTTGCTTCTACTCAAGCTTGGAGGCTTGTCAGCAACTCAGGTTTTTAACCTTGGTGCTGTGGGGAAGTCCCCTCTCTTGACATAGGACGCGCTGAACATCCTTGCTCATGCCTTTCACAGTCTCTATGTGATGATCCATAATTACTACAAATACCTAGCAGTGTCTAAACATTGCCTGCAACAGTACTTTTATCGTTGGGTGACTACGCGGTGCACAAGGCTCCAACTAGATCCGACCGTCTGTCACCAATCTGGCGAATCAACTTCCAGGGCACCAGTGGTCCAGGGATGAATATCAGTTTCTAAACCATCAATCAGCCCCACACCTCTAGTATACCAGAAGGAATCTGAACAGATTGGAAACACAAGCAAATCATAAACCTCCTTGTCCAATTTTGATAACGTGGATGGAACGACAGGCTTATCTCCAAAAGGTCGTGGATCATTGGTTAGTTGCATATATGTAAATATAGATGTATCCCACCCTGAATCTAAGCAGTCTAAGCAGGAAATATATTTAGGGGTAATCACTCGATAATTGCTTTCCGGGTGACCTCTAAGTTGCATCAATCATCTAATTCAATTATTTATAGACGTCTTACGATAATTGAGCTAGTTGGAGAGGGAGAAAACATTTTTTTACTAACATGTGCTCTTTAATTCATTTTAATAAAGTGCATTTATACAAAGACAGTTTAAACTCACCATTGATGTCTGTATTACAATCCATAATAATCATATCGTAATCAAAGAAAAACCATTTGTCTTCATGATTCATAACAAAAAAAACATTAAACAACATGACCAACAAAATTAAAGTTTCAAGGTTTAACATTGAAGGTGAGTTTTAAAAGAGGAAAACTTAAATACAGTTTCCTTATTTAACACCCTGTTGTGGGTGTCTTAGAAAAACTCCCTGTATCTTTCCCTGGCGATTACTCTGTTTGGTAAAAGAGGCAGGAGTTTGTAAGGGTTCAAAAATTGTCCTAGGGCTTTAATGTAGCCTCGTATCTGGGTCATTTATGGTAAAAGAATTCTTTGCCAAGACAGAAATTGAGATTCCCCCTCTCAGTGCTAGTCATTGTGAATCTGACTCTATGCAGTAGAAATGAAACCTCTAATGCATCGGATGTGGCTTTACCTGCTGATAATGTAATCCCAAGTCCTGGGTCGTGTCTGGTCTGGAGTACTAAGCCATCCCTTAACCTCATGTGCGGTTGCTGCTGTACATCTTTATTTCAAACGTTCAGAGACAGGTTGTCCAATGTCCCTTTCCTAATTGTTTTTGCTCTCGTCCCTGGGTGAGTGTCCAGGCTTCTATTCACGTGGAGAGGACTAGAAAAAAGCTGGAACGGCGTGCCGTGCGGTGAAGAGGTCGTCTCCAGCCTTGAAATTTTCCTATGGCGTTTGCCTGCAGCTGCACACGGATTGCTTGCGGATAACACTCTCCCAGAATGATGTGATCGTTCCGGACTGGTCCCCTGCGGTCTGTGGGCCTTTGTTCAACCTTGAAAGTCCCGCTGGGATACAGATGCACTCGAATGCGTCCGTCTCTGGCGAGGTCCTCATTGGTTAGTTACAACATAAAGAAAATACAATTATTACCCTATGATAAAAGGGACTGTCCAGCCAAGGTTGTAAAAAAATATCTACTTTGTTATTATCATAACAGACAGTTCTAGTAACACTACGAAATACAACCCACCCTGTAACGGAATGCAGAGGACCGACAGTTTCAAAGAAGCAAAAGGGATGCACTCAGGATACTGACAGGATGGTAGTCAGTATGGTAAATAATCACAACAGTTCAAGGATACTTGGCTTCAGCACAAAGGGGCAATGGGTCTTAAAATGTCTCTAGGGTCCTTCAGACAAGACCACAGGGACCAAACCACAATGTACCTTGTGCTGTAGGAGTTCTTGGTGCGCAACAGGGTCGAGTCGGCTTCAGTGCGCTTTGTGGGCCTGTTTGAATTACACTGTGAATGGTATGCAAATCGCTGCCACCAGCTGCATGGCCCATGGAGTCTTTGTGAGGTAATTAGGCTGGCCATGGCAGGGGGACGGTTTGCCCCTCCCCCTTTCTCTAGATGCATCGTGTACTCCTCATGTCATATCCCAACTAAATATGACAGGGGGGACTGCACCTAAAAGCTGTGTCCACCCAGAGTATTTAATTGAATTGAATTGATTGTTTATTTGTATAGCGCTTATACACAATGTGTTTCAAAGTGCTTCAAGGAGGGAGGGAGCAAGGGAGAATACAAATACACTCTTACACGTCCTTGAAACAAATCAGAATGAAAAATAACTATCATAATCAGCCTGGCGACATTTCAGATAGTGCAAGTGCAGAGACAAGGAGGAGAGGGGGATGGAAAAAAGGAGAACAATACAAGCAGTAACATTACTATGCCTGACGGCAATTGATGTGGTGCATGAGTAACAAGAGGAGGGGGAAGGAAGGGGGGTGGAGTGAGGGAGGAGGAGAGGGACGTAACAATCAACTATCCTATTAGGACAGAAAGATGCTGGAGGGAGTGGGAGGAGAGGACACAAGGGAAAGGGGGGAGACAGACAGGCTGCTATCAAAGGTCACAGCCCAACAGATAAGAGTAAGTGCTAGTGGACATAAAAGGGGTAGGGGGAGAGGGCAGGTGGCTTTGAAAGGAAGGCGGCTACAATTACTATGCCTGACGGCAATTGAGGTAGTGCCTGGCTTTAACAAGAGGAGGGGAGGGGTGAGTGGAGGTGAGGGTAGGTGACTGCGCAAGACAGGCGGCTACAATTACTATACCTGACGGCAATTGAGGTAGTGCCTGGCTTAAACAAGAAGAGGGGAGGGGGAGGTAGGTGGCTACACAAGACAGGCGGTTACAATTATTATGCCAGACAGCAATTGGGGTAGTGCCAGAATTTAACAGGAGGGGAAAGAGGTGAGGAGGGGCTGTCACGACCGCGGGCCCTACCACCATGGGTCCTGTTTCCTGCCCCAGTCCCAGCTCACCAGTAGTAGGGGGTGCACACAATCTGAGGGCTCCAAAGTACTATCTTAGAACATCACTTAGAACCGGGGGCCCTGGGCCGGGTTACAAGTGGGTGGGAGGAAAAGCTGGGTTCAAGCATGGTGTGCTTGGTGCCATGTAACATTCATGGGTTGATAAATATTTAATGGGCAGCCATTCATGGGTTATTAGGATGCTTTTGTAAACATTCAATGGCATCCATTTCCTGCAACCACTTCATGTCCCTCCAACATGGAGGTGATGCTCTAAGCAGCATCCCTTGCTGCGGACCAGCCTTTTGGGTGTGGCAGGGTGTAGCTGACTATTTAAAGCCCCACCCAGGAAAGGATGCTCACTTCGCATCATTCTGCTGATGCAGGGTGACGCTCCTGGCATCGGTCCTGGAAAAAAGAACAAGAACAGCTGATTAGAAGTGACTCGTACTACGGACCCGATCCCCAGCAGCACTCACCTGACCGTCTCGTGCAGAATCCAGTACAGTGACGCTTCAATGAACAGCTGCTCTCAGGAATTTCCACCGCTGCGCTCCTCTGCTTCAACGAACAGCTGCTCTCAGGAATTTCCACTGCTGCGCTCCTCCGCTTCAAAGGACAGCAACTCCCCAGTTTCTTTTTGTCGCCACCTGAAAGGAAAGAAACACAAGAAAGAAGGTTAGTGTCAAAAGCAATCAGGTGCAAGTGACACCAGCGCTGTAAGAACACTGCGCCCACTAACAACAAAGCAGCATAACGCGCTATGGCATAACGGCACTGTTGAAAGCATTACAAAGCACAACCCACCTTGGTGGAATTAAGGAACAGAAGGCAACATCAAGCACTACGTCGTAGTAGCGCTCCATAGAACATCAGCATCTGCTCCATAAGACATTGGCCTTTACTCCGCAAGGCTCTATAATAAGACAGCAATATAAGAGTGGCCAACCACCAAACAAACTATAAAACACACACAAGAAGGCAACACCTGGCAACGACACGTGTGTGTAACTGCACAAAAGGCGCATACAAGAACATTAATAACGCGCAGCAGGACTGGGATACACCACAGCCAGTAACGTAACTGGCTCCATACCAACTGCGCCCCTGTTAAGGAAATATCAGGATGGATAGCTTCGCTTCTCATTAAAACAGGTGAGCACAGACCCCGGAGGTTGGGAGGTCAGGGGGGTAAACGGCGGGTGGAGGATTCTACCCACCACCATCTTTACTTACACCTTCTTGTGCATTCTTCCTAGAACTATGCCCAGAGGTCCAGTCCCTCCAGTAAGCCCAAGCGCAGTTTGCAGACAGACAAGGTTTTCCAGGTGTCCCTGCAGAGCTAAGGTGAGCGTTACACATACTAGGTCAGGACCTGTCAAGTCATGCTAGGGAGGAGTGGGAAGGGAGGGGCACAGAAAGACTCACATGGGCAAGGGGGAGGGAGGAGGGGCACAGAAACACTCACAGGGGAAGGGGTGGGAGGGGGCACAGACACACTCATGGGGGGCCAGGGGGTGGGTGGGGATCACAGAAACACTCACGAGGGGCAAATGGGTGGGTGAGGGCACAGAACCACTCATGGAAGGCATGGGGGTGGGTGGGGTTCTCACAGACACCCAAGGGGGTGATGGGGGTGGGTGGGGGGCTCATAGACACTCACAGGGGGTATGGGGGTGGGTGGGGGTCATCACAAACACTCGGGGGCATGTGGTGGGTGGGGTACTCAGACACTCGGGGGGCATGGGGTGGGGGGATTCTCACAGGCACTCACAGGGATCATGGGGTGGGTGGGGGTCTCACAGACACTTAGGGGACATGGAGGTGGGTGGAGGCTCACAGACACTCACAGGGGGCATAAGGGTCGGTGGGGGCTCAGAGATACTCAGGGGGTATGGGGGTGGGTGGGGGGCTCAGAGACACTCACAGGTGGCATGGGGGCAGGTGGGGAGTTCACAGACACTCAGGGGTGGCATGGGGGTGGGTGGGGACTCAAATACACTCACAGGGGGGATGGGGGTGAGTGGGGGGCTCACAGACTTCAAGGGGGCAGCATGCGGCATACCCTGCTGAACAGGGGTAGACAGGGCCTTTGTTGTGGGCCTTAATTCGTGTTGGCCGGCTCCCGCCTCCCGGTTGCTCCCATTGGCTTAAGGGCCAAATTGCAACCAATGGGAGGTGGGGAGCCGAGCCAGGTCAAGGCAGCAAGGCAGTGAAAAGGATGCGGCCATGTTGCGAGGGCCAACGCAGAACAATGAGCCAGGGTGCAGTTACATTCATAAGTGGCAGAACGTCTTCATAATTAAAGTGAACCAAGCAAAACACCTCCGGTGAGGACATCATATTTTGAAACAAATTATGCTTCAATTTGGAGGTTGGCAGTCAATTTCGGAAAAAAGGATGCCGCGCCAGCTTGCGCATCGAGGAAAAGCAAGGGCTTACCCCAGTGTCATTGATGATTGCAGGAAGCGATGTTAAGCCTGCAGAGATGTCCCCAACGTTGTTGTTCCTCTCAGGCAGAGGAGTAGATAGGTCTATGCATATGTCATGGGGTGAGCATAGGAAAATGTGCGCGGATTAGCCCACACATTTTCCAGGGGTTGATCTACAATCATTCAATTTAAATTTCAACAAAGCCCTGGTGAGCGCACACCTACCGTCCTCATACTACCTAATCTTTTTCCCAGACTATTGGAAACGCCCTGTCCCATCCACTTTTTGCATTAGGGTCCTAATTAATATTGAGCCCTGTGGATGTTGTATAATTTATGGTAAACCCTGACACATTTCCAAATGGCTGTACGGTCTTAATCGCAATAGGTGGAGTCTTTCCTGTATCTTCTAAAAATAACAGGATATCCTCTGCGTATAATGCTATCCTACGTTGTTGTCCCAAACTCTGCATACCTGTTATTTCCCTCTGCTGTCCTATCGAGCTGCTAGGGGCTCCATGGCCATTGCGAAAATCAGGGGAGATAATGGGCAGCCCTCATGAGTCCCTCTCAAGATTTGTATGGGACTTGTAACTACTTTGTTCCTCCCTGTATAAATAAATTAAAATTCAAATTAAAAACTCCATTAACAACCTTCATCGAGGGGATTTTGCTGGTAGCCTGGATCATGTTCCTGAATTTGGGACCCAGTCCATATGCTTCCAGTGCGTATGCCAAGAAGGTCCAGTCCATGCTGTCAAATGCTCGATGGGCATCTAGTGCCATCGCTGTTATTTTCTGTCCCAACTTCCTCCCCAGTCTATGAGATTGATAGCTCTCATTATGTTATTGTGGGTATTCCTCACTAAGATGAAGCCTGTTTGATACGGGTGGATTATTCTCAGGAGAACTGTCATCAGTTGAACGGCCAGCACCTTTGCATATATCTTTACATCCCCATTAAGAAGTGAGATAGGGCGGTAACCCGAGCATTCACTTGGGTCTTTTCCCGGTTTGGGCACCAAGACAGACGTCGACAGTGCCATGTCCTGTGAGACCATCCATTTCTGTGCAACAGCATTAAATACTTTTTGTTAACGGTTGCAATAAGAACATCTTAAATATTTTTTAAATAGTCATTAATACAGCCATCTGGGCCTGGGATTTTGTTCCGGGGCAATGCGCCTATTGCCTTCGCCATTTCCTCCTGGGTTATGGGTCTATCTAATATTTCTCTGTCCACTTGCCGTGAGTTTGGGTAAGCATGCCTTTGCTAGAAATTCTTTTTGTTTATCTAAATCTAAGTGTTCACTTCCCATCTTATGATAGTATGCTTCGATAATTCCCAATTTCTCCTTTTCCCCTCGTTTTAGTTTACCCTGTTCATCTTTTAATTCTGCAATGTAATTTCTCATTTTCTGTTTACGCAATCTCTCTACCCGGAATCGGCATGCCTTATTCCCCTTTATGAAGTTCGATTGTTTAGTCTGTACAATTAATTGAGCAGGGTGATCTGTGACGTGTGCCTTCAATTGATTGCGGACATCCGTTAGTGCCCTCATAACCTTAATGGGACCTTTCTGTTTATTCTCCTTTTAAGTTCTTTCATTACATGTTCCAATTCTATCCGCGTAGCTTCCCTTGCTCTGTGAAATGCTGCTTTTTTCCTGATAGGCACCTAATGACCGGCTTCCTTGCGTCCCATATAGTTCTCAAGTCTATACCATCCACCCGATTCTCTCTGAAATAAGTCAGGATTACCTCTTCTATATGTTTTTTTTTTTATTCGCTGCATCTTTTAGCACTAGGTCAATTAAGTGCCATGGTTTCATACTTTTATTTTTGGGTGTTCCAGAAAGAATTCTCAACTGCACTGGTGCCCCATATGCACAGATATTACTGCTGGCACTAAAGTTGCAGAAATCAAACTCATGCCTATCCTGGAATAACTCTTAAGGCCCGCAAAATAGTGTGTATAATCTTTGTCATCCTTGCAAAACAAGCGCCAGATTTCAATCAGTCCCAGGTGTCTAAATAGTCTTGCCAATGCGTATTTATTTTTCTTATCCGTTGCTGTGAGGGAAGAGTTTTATCTATTTCTGGGTCCATTGCGCAGTTAAAATCTCTGCCAATCACTACGTACCCCTCACAAATATCCCCTCTTTTTCCCAGAAGGGTCTGGGATTCATTGGGACATCTGATGCTATCAATGTAAGAAGTTGTCCCTCCATTCTCCTTAAGACAATTAAATATCTGCATTTTCGGATCCCTATGTATATGCTGCCTTCCAAACTTTATTTCCTTTCGGATTAGTATCATCACCATTCGTTTCTTTTCACCACTTAATGCAAAATACTATATGGGGAAGGGAACTCCCTAGTTTTCAATCTTACTTCGTCTTGTTCTAAGAGATGAGCTTCTTGTAGAAAACACATGGAGGCCCTCAACTCAGTTAGTCTCACCAATATCGACCGTCTTTTTGGAGGGACTTAAGACCATGAAAATCGAGGGTCGCAAAACCAAGATCAGCCATTTACCCCTGGCAACCTCTTATTGCTTAGACATCCCGCCTCACAATTCAGGCAAGATATCCATAATTCACGTCCCTCATACACATGTCGACCTAAAACCAAACGATAATACAACTTGAACTAAAACATAACCTGAGCGCTCCTCTCCTGGGTTAATCTCATCATCCAGGAGAAACAAGGGGTCAGTTTCTCCAGAGCCAAGCCCGAGCACCTTGCATCCCAACTTGATGTAACTTTTAAACTAACATTCCCAAATTGTAAATCACATCCCCTCATTAGCACCCCCTTACAGCAATTCCCGCTCCTCTTTCTGCATTATTATTAAACCTTACTCCATTGTGCCTTGCACCGTTTACACTCAACCAGTTCAAATCCTGTCAACGACATCTGTTCCAGTAGGCTGATCTTTTTCTCTCCCTCAAGTCCCACCTCACACCAGCTCTTATCTCCCTACCCCCTCGGCGACTGTACAATCTCTCCTCATCTTCCTTTCTCAGGGGTTCTCTTCTGCAGTTTAATTGTTCCCCTGCTTGGGGAATAATCACTCCTCGGGTCCAGATCCATCAAATCAATCAAGTGCGCCACATCCTCTTCCCTTGCAACGTTGTAGGATTTCCCCTTGTATTAAAGTATCAGCATATAACGATGGGCCCATCTGAATCGGACGTCCCTTCCTCTTCTGTAGCGATGCTTATGCCAGGTCCTGGTAAATCAATATTGAAGCTTCCCAGAAATGGATCACATTGTATTTCCTGGATATGGATTGTTTGACTTAAAAATCTTGAGCTACTGCCAATTTGACCTAATTATTTTGGTCAAATTATTTTTTACCTAATCCGGGGGAGCGCCCCCGCACTCTCTCCCCCCGATTCCCTCCACCTCAACCTATTCTCTCCACCCCACCCCACCCCAGAACTATTTTTTTATTAAAATACACCATTTGACCTACCAAATTCGACAAAAAAGATGCACTCAAATCAGATTAGGTCAAGTTGGCATAAGGCCAACTATGCCTATTTCCTGGCTTTTCTAATTTTCTGTTCTTTAACCTTGAAAAAAGGGACCCATGTTATGACATCTGGGATCACGTGGTTCTTTTGCTGATATGTGGAGTACACCCGATGCGTCCTATACAGAACAATTTCTGGGTCACCTAAGTCCTCCAGGATGTGGCAGAACAGTGCTGTCAGATACTCCTCCAGATCACTGTCAGTAATTTGTTCAGGAATTCCCTGTATTCTGAAGATATTCTTTCTCATTCTTTTTTCCACATCCTCCTGTTTTGTGAATATGAACTCCATCTGTTGTTCCATACCCTTCGTTCTCTCTTACAACTTAGCCTGCTCATGCGCTTGGTCACAGAGAGTATTTTCCACCTCCTCCAGACTTCTTTCTGCTGCCAGCTCATTTTTACTTAGGCCTGCAAAGGATTTACCCAGATTATCCGTACTATCAGTTCTATCTCTCTTTAGCTCTGCCAACATGAGTTGCAGGTCTGTTTTCATTGCTCAGGCATCCCCTGCACTAGACTAGTGGCATGGGGAGTGCACTTGTGCCAATGTCTGCTGGTGATGTTTCTTGGAGTTTTCTTGCGCCTGCATTACACTTTTACTATCACCCGATTGTAATCGCTCTGCTTACACCCTTTTCTGCCCTGCAGCAAGTCCCATTTTATGCCAAGCCCTCTGTTGTGTCCCACGTCCCCCGGCTAAGATCAGGTGGCCATGATCAGTCCAACCTCTGCTGCTCCCCACCCTACCTTTCTAAAGAATGTTCCATATTTGTATTCTTCCTTCAGGATTTCCACTTCGATCCCCTCAGCTTCAGACTGTCCCACAGGGGAGGTGGGGCAAGGAGGCTTCACTTCACGTGGATGGCTTGTTTCATAGGGTCAGGCTGAATACACACAGTCCTGGTAGGCGCAGTTGAAGAGCTACAGGCCCTCCCAACACACCTTACTCTCCTGGGGTCTGTCTCCGGTACACAGTGCCAGCAACAAAATCCCTGCTTCTTTAAAGTTATATGACCCTTTTTTACTGCAATCCCTCCGGGGATACTTGTCGTGTCTGCATGGCATTGGAGAAAAGAGAAACCTTTGGTGGGGTCGCTTGGGAGACCGGTTGGCTAAGTCTCCACTTTGGCTCTGTCTCAAAAGCACCTTCCGTCCATTTTATTGTTCTGCTTCAGGGTTGTCTTCAGCGGGGAACACTGAGGAATCCAGGCATCTAAATAGCCTATTTTGCTCTGTCCAGACTGCTCTGTGAATCAGGCACCATTTTGCTGCTCCACCGCAGTTTCCTTCAGCCTGCGCAGCAGCCTCCAGGACCCCCCGGCTCATCAAATTTGCGTTTGTGGGTCACCAATGGGTTCTCTACGCAGCGGTGGCTGTCAGGTATGGTTAGCCCTCCCTTGAACAGTGTCAGGGCCTCCATCTGACATCAGGCTCACAGAGCTCACAGGAGAAGCAACCAAATGGCATCCCTGGTTACCCCCTCCCCCATGCCTTGTTTTCTAATGTGGGTACCACTGTCAATCACACAATCCCTACCAGCTACTTTTCTTCCCAGAGTTTTCTTTTAACAATTTCAGGACTGCATGATTGTTAATCTAACACACAGCATCCAAACAAAACGAGCAGATGAAGAAAGATGCCAACCAGGAATCCCCTGCAAACATCAACTTCAAACTTACTGGCACAACCTGTAGCATTCCAAACCAGAGGGAAGGCAAGACCACAGGTGAACGCCAACCTGTCCTGACGACAAACACTGCGCAAACACCTGTGAACAAAAAGGCAGCATGACTAAAGGGGTTTTTGAAATGTGAACCATGATAACAGAGCCGTGGGGAAAAGTCTAAGACTAGATTGGCTCAATCGGTCAGGTGAAGCAGGTACCAATAGCAAGGGGAGGAACCATAGAAACAGGAGGCCATGGGTATAAAAAGCCCACATTCGTAAGACAAAGTGAAAGGTGTATGGGCGGGTCATGGGGTGTGGTTCCACCGAGAAACCAGGAGGAAGGCGGAAGGTAGAGTGGAGTGCTAAAAAGTCTGTGAAACTGTTGGATACAAGTACAGGTAAAGTATTGGATGTGAGAGAGAGTGGTACCAAGTGGGAAGGGTTGAAGCTGTGGTTTTGAGAATGTATTTTAGGGTAAGTGGTAGTAGAGAGAGGGTGTGGTAGATATGAAAGTGTACTCTGAAAACCGCAGGAAAACCCCACACCCTGCACTAGGGTATTAATGTAACACAGTATACTGAACACATTTATCCAGAGGTTGTTTCTTAGTTTTAAAGGTATCAAAAATGTATTTATTAAGATACATCATTTACAAAAAAGGATTAATCATTAATTAATGCACACATATGAAATTACATTACCATTGCAGGAGAGCATAAGTCACCAGATAATAAAATCCTAACATCACCATCATTCATCAACAGTCACACCATCATTTGCAACACAAATCAATCAGCCTCATTCAATCACAGTAAACACGTTTGAACTAAAACATTTAGTACAATTCATAAGTGGTAGGCATTTCATAAATTATCCCCACAGAGTCTTTAATATTTCATTTTATCCACATGTAATGTGTAGCAGCACAACCATTAACCAGAAAATGTGCTCTATTCCAAGGAGTGGGTATGTTCAACAATAAATGATAAATTCCATCCCCGGATGTTCTTCTCTACCGGTTTCGACGTTTTATGAAGTGATTGAAATAACGTCTTCATTAGGAGAAATAATTGATAATATTACCACTGGCTCCCAATGTCATATGCTCCAAAGGATCAAGGACCACAAAATGTGGCTCAGGGACAATCCACCAAATTCCAAGAATCTTGAAGATGAGCTTGAATTATTCCAGTATTCGGACAACTGTGGCCGGTATCAATGTTAACTCGGCACGGGTGGTTAAGGTTTCAATCAAGTAATCGAAGCCTACTGGAGGCAGCCGTCCATGCTGCCAAAGAGCCTGTTCGGATCCTAGTCTGCCGTTAAATCGGCATTCACCCGCTGGGTCGACACCACAAAGTTTTCCGGGTTCTATCGCGATATGAAAGTGTGACAGTAGATAGTGACTGGAGAGATTGCTAGAGAAAAAGAGGAAGTGAAAGAGAGAGAGTAATTCTGAAAGATAGGAGACAGGTGTAGAGCGGCAGTTGCAGACAGGAGAGAGAAGTATGAGGAAATAGAGTGTAGAGAGAGAGAAGTGAGGAGTGTGAGATAACTGGACGGAACTAGGAGGAGCAAGAGAGACAGGAGAGAATAGGAGAGAAGCGAGGAACAGGATAGAAAGAGAGAGAAGGGAACTAGGAAGACCATACTTGGTGAAGGAGGAGAGAGTAGGAGGTGAACAAGGTAGGTACATAAGAAAGGACAGGGACAGGAGTAATAGAAAGAGTGAGAGTGCTAGAGAGGACAGGCATCTTCTTTAACATCATTGATCATATTGTGGGCACCAGTAGACTAGGAAACCCTTAGCAAGCCCCTGAGGAAGGAAGTTAGATAAAGCTGTGGTTTTTAGGCCCTCATCAATAGAGTAGGAATTTATACAGTAAGGGTTACCATTCATAGTTGCATTACACCAGAATAGGGAAACCTGGGATAGAGTGGATGGAGCCAACAGGAGGTTTAGGGACAAGTTAGGGCCATACTTCAGTCGGATTACCCTGCAGTCTGATAAATAAAAAACCTTAAACTGCTTTCTCCAAACTTGACACTCAGATCCAAAATGATTCACAAGAGCGTCCTTTCCGTGGCTGTGGTTTTAAATAGCATTTGTTCCAAGATAGTCGGAAGACATTTTTGTTCTCACGAGAGTTCAAGAGCTTGTGAGAACCACTCCTACAACTACTCAATGCTAGTGGCTCCATGGAAGTCATGTTATTTTACCAGGCTCGGGCCACTAAGGTCCTGGACCACGCTTTAGGACTTAGATGTTGCTTGGAACCCTATCTTGGTGCATGGCAGTTACGGGGACAGGATAGGTGTATATTTTATCCCTATGCCGAAATGTGCGTAAGCTCTCTCTGTACCTGGGCCTTTGCGTCTTTTTCCTCAGCTCTGACCTGCCAGCCCTGACAGTGCTACTAACCCTGATATGAGCTGGAATAATAGCATTTGGACTTACTGTGCCAGCTGAGCATTATGGAGCTGGGAACTGATATGTTTACGGGGTATAGGTACATATCGCACTGCTATTGTAAACCAGAATATAGCAATGCTGTAGTAAATCGGTATTATAGTTTCTGGACTTACAGTGCTAAATTGGACTAATGTAAGGTAGTATTGGTGTCCAAATTGAGAATAATGCAACCAGGACCCACTCAGATAACTGGGCTTTAGATGGCAATGGTACCTGGGATTTTGATAACAAATATTCAACACAAAGAGTTCGCTGTATATTGAGATCAATAGGCCAGGACCAATTTACACTTATTCAAGTTACCTTTATTTAATTTTTCATTTACATATCATGCTTATTCAAACCTGTATACATCAGATTATATAGCTTTTAATGGCATAATTTGGAAATGGTGTGTACTTGGGCATATGAGGCCCTTACCTGGTTGATACCGATACATCAGCCAAAACTACTGAATTTGTCAATTACTGTTATTCACAAGTGGTTAGGATAAACATCTATTCTAAGGACTATGGCATTATCTAAAAACAAAACAGAAGGTCCTCTCCGCAAACTATCTAAAAAAAATGTTTATAGTTTGTTGAAAACTCTAAATTGTAAGGTTTCTTAGAAAGGTAGGTATATGCCCCCTTTTTAGAATGATGCAATAGCTCCCCCTTTGAGAAGTGATTTCCTCAGGGATCTTCAGTTTGCTCTCATGAGCAAAAAGGGAAGAGGTCACAGGGTAACACCTATGTAACCTATCAGTTTTTACTCTCTAAATAAACATGGTGCTCCCCCCCTCACTGATGGAACTGGCCTATGTAAAAAGGTGTGAGGATTGGTCAAATAAAGTGTAAGGAATAGCGTTTGGTGGGTTACTGGTCTCCCACGTGTTCCCTAATCTCAATACATTCTCAGAGATATAGCGCCCAGGCGCTTCTTTGCTCGACTCACAGTCTCAAGGATATATCATTTAGTCACGTCTTTGCTCAATTCGGAGTGACAGAAATGTAGTGCTCAACTCGGCATTTATAATCCCACTAAGAGGATAGTGCCACACTGCTTCTTCCTGGTTTGGCATAATAGTGCCTCAGTTCACTCAAAGAAATATAGTGCACCTTTCAATACAAAGAATATCGTGTTTGCCTTACCTTTAAGGGATATCGCACCCTTTCCACTTCTAAGTGATACTGTGACTTTCTGATTCTTAAATGGTACGTACGATATATAATAAATACAAGTAGAATTCTGCTGATGCACACCCCCATATTTCACACCCCAACATTCTGGGTGGTACAAGAAACAGGCTGTGTTTAGAGTAAACATTCTATGTTATTTGAATGAAAAATCAATCCATTTTGGGCCCCTAACATTATGCTGAGAAAGTCACCAAAAATGTTGTACAACCACAATGAGCTTGTCTACTGAACGTAAAAGATTCCAACTACCTGTAGAAGTCTTGCTAATTTTGCATATACATGCAGTCATTTAGATCAATAAACTCTATATGTATGTAGATATCTATTTGTAAGAAGCACAATCAATAGACATTTCCATTTGAGCATTGCCACTTGTTGACCAGTGTAAGTGAAAGACTGCACTTATTAAATTGCTTTCCTTTGGTTAAATGACAGATTCTTAATAGTACTTTACTTTCTCCAGAACCAATGTCAGTTTTGGTACCCGAGAAAGATTTGAGAAAAATCACAGGTTTAGTACAATTGATGTGCATTCCCCCATTGGTATTATAATCCCATGGCCATATGGAGTGCTGTTGGCTTCTAGTGTATGCATGTAAATACAATACAAATTATGGTAGGCTGCACCAAAATCTACAGGCTTCTGTTTAGAAAAACCCTGCTTTCATTTTAGAGCGCACAGAATATTGGGTGGTTTACATCACATAGAAACATCATTTTATGATTTTCTGAAAGTATAAGTATACCCCACTGCACTTTGCAGGTTCGGTCTATCTAATGCATTGTCCTCCACCTTCTGTGCAATGTCAGATTTGAATGTTCACACAAAATATCATTAGGGAATAAAAGTGGCCCGCTACGTTCCCTTTTACTGCACTAGTATGATGTGAGATTTCCCAATATGGCTCTTTTTAATGACCATGGCCTTCACAGATCATAATGTATTAATTCACTGTCAGACTATGGAGTGTTGCACACCGGTTCATAGCCGCAGTTTCTTACTACACCTGTGAAACAATGCGTTGAAGGGTTAAAAGACACTGCACCCTTTGCGTAGAAATGCTATTAAATTCCAGTTTAAATCGGTTTTTATTTGCCTTCAAATATAGTGAGAAAGCAAGGTACATTTTGCACTACAATTGATACAGTATTCTGTTTGGAATCAATTTCCCAGTGACCCCCTCCTAGTTGTACCAGTCCCAGGGATTTACTGATAAAGGGTTCTTGAGGACATCTATATATATAAAATGCTTAGGTATGTTTCTGTACTCAGTTGATGCAATTTATCAGTGTTAGGCTGCCGCTTTCCAAATGGCAAACTGCACCTCTGTGTGCCTTTCTACTGCAACAATAGCTATCATTTTAACAAACCGAATGAGCACTGTTCTACACGGTCACCTTCACCTTCCGTTATCGCAAACATTCGGAATAATTTCTAGTTACTTCTTTCCAACCCCACTTCACTTCACGCAGGGCACAGCCGTTCCAGTGTCAATGAACAGTTAATTGCTGGCTCAGCGTTTCAGTCTCTAAAGAGCAAAACGCTATAGGATGAATGCCTCCTCACAAGCTAAAACTGAAAGTAGGTGCTGTAATTATGCATTGTAATTATGCTACTACACAGTCTTATGCCATTATGGGGACTCTGTGTTACGCTCACATGGTCTCTGTGGTAGCTTTGGGGCACGGTTGCAGCCCTTCCAGGGTGAGGATGCTCGGGTCCGACTTCGCCCTCTGCGCTTATGTGGTGACTGGTGGTAATAGGTGATGCTGCTCAGGGGGCGTGAGTATGCCAGCTTGTGTACCTGATTCCCTTCCAGACCCCTTCTCCCAAACCGTGGTAACTGTGGGATACGCTGTCCCTGGAAAGCTCACCTGTTGATTAGTTTTGGCGAGCACTCCGTCCTGCTGCTTCTGGCAGGGGCGCTTGTATGATCTGGACCGAGTTCCTTCACTGGTCCCTTGCACTGGTGGTCCAGTCCTGCTGTGACTAAGCCACTATACTTCAGGTAAGTGTTCCTGTTTGCTTTTGTCTTTCCTCATCTGTTTTTGTTCTATTGTAAAGTTTGTTGTCTTGTATTGCTGTTCGTTCCACTTTTGATGTTTGCTCCTTTGCTTTCTTCCCTTGCAGGTGATGTTGCCGGTCCGGCAGAAGCTGCAGAGCTCGAGGCGGCAGCCGGAGGGAATGAGGAACAAAGCTGCAACGGTACAGTAGCTGGTAAGTTGTTAACTAGGGGGCACGCGGCGTTCAAATGTGGCGCGGCCCTAGGACGGATGTTCTAACCTTGTCTTTCTTCTTCTCCACAGGGTCCACGTTCATGGATGCAGAGTGCGGTGCTGTGGCATCGGGATCAAGATCACTGGATGTCAGGAGATGAGTCTGCAGATGAAGTGATGAAGCACCAGTTTCCTGGAGGTGAGAACTGGTCCAAGCGGCGATGAGCGTCACGTTGTACGCGACTGCACAGTAACACGAAGCACCGGCCTTAAGGATGGAGCAGCTTATATAGCTGAGCTTCTGAAGCCACGACCACCAGGTTCAGCCTGCCTGCCACACCCCGCCACTCCCAATGAGTCAGCACATGAAGACCAGGCCTAAGGAGCCACACCCAATGAGTCAGCACATGAGCATGTTCTCTGAAATAAAGGATTTCAGCTCCTGGAAACTTCTTGTAAAATAAAAGCACTCCTGCACTGAAATAAAGTAAAAGCACTCCTGCACTGAAATAAAGTGTTCCTGCTCACATCTCTATATGAACCTGGCACCAAAAGTGCCAGGACTGAGTCCAGCCAGGGCCCATGTGTTTATGGCTCCCAAAGGGACATAAGTGAGTCAAGTGACCCATTGCCCCCATCACTAGATGGTGTGGTTTTTGTGTTCTGGGGCCTGTGGCCATGACAGCACTCCCCCTCAAGGCCCCTCTCATGGGTGGTTTACCCCCTGGCCCTAGTTTAGTGGGGTTATTGTGGTGGAACTGCCTGATTAATCGTGGAGCGTGGACATGCTCACTGGGTTCCCAGGTCCGATCTTAGGGTCCATAACCTTTCCAGTCTATAAGGTAGTATAACTTGGACCGGACCATCTTAGAGTCTAGGATCCTTTTAACTTCGTATTCTGGTTCTCCTTCAACTATTTCAGGATCCGGTGGAGTATCGATCCGCGTACCTGGTCTCAATGGTTTTAGGAGGGAGGCTGTCATGATCACTGCTTCCAAGGAGTCAGGAACAGCCCAACATCCTTGGAAGCAGGCCCCTAACCGTTATCTTAGGCACCAGCCGGTCCCCACTGGGACCTTTTGGACCTTGTCCTGGCACCGGTGGCACCAGGCTCATCAAAGTCATCGGTCCCGGCACTGGAAGCGCCGGGCTCATATTATGTCTGAAGATGCTTGGGTGGACTTACCTGCAGCAGACCATGCTGCTTACTTACCAGCCACTTAGAAGTCCTCTGTGAACAGGAACTACTTTCTTACCTGGGTGGGGCAAGCTCCACTCCCTGGATAAAGCACTGGAACTCTTCTGGAACTGGAACTCTTTTCTTACCTAGGCGGGGCCGTGGAGGAAGACGCCTCATCACTCCAAGGCTATTTAAACCACACCCGATAGATGAAACGTGCTTCGCGTTATTCTGCATCTGCAGCAGAACGCTCACCGAGTCTGTTCCAGCCTTTCTTCTTTCGATCCTGAACCTGCAAGAATTATACTTACCATTCCTGTATCCAGTCAACAACAGCACCTGCAAAGACAAGAAACAACGCAACCTTTACACGCAGTGCTTACTCACCTGATCCATCGGCTGCGGCCATTTCTTCACGCTGCACCTCCGCCTGTGAAGACAAAAGCATTGTTATTACTTACCGGCACCCTGCGAATTCCGGATTTCTTCGCGCTGCATCGCCGCCTGTGAAAACAAAAGAAGAGACATTAGACAGGTATTTACTTACGCCCATCGCGCTCGTCACAATAGAACGCCTGCAAATACTCTGGCGTCTCTTCAGCACGAACTAAGCAGCAAGGGAAAAAGACAGTTTGAGCGCTTGCATTTACTTACTCATTTCCAGGCGCTTCACTCCATCTTCCATCTCCAGAGTCCTGCAAGACAAAAAGGGAAAAGCATTATACAGAGTCCTGTTCAAAATTAACGTGCCACGCACCTAAAGACTATAAAGACTAAAAAGGTGTCCGGAAACTCACTGCTCGTGCAGTTAACGACGGTAACGATCCTCTGAGTTCAAGAGGCCTATGTTTCACCAGTGAAGGAACTGGCAACGGCACCCTGCACCAGACGCAGATGGAGAGTCCAGCATTCACCTATCTAAGGTGAGCACGTTGACCTGGGGGCTCTACGGAGAAGCTAGGAAGAGAGGGAGAGAGAGAGGGACATTCAACAACCCAGACCCTTAACCCCCATATTCTTTCACCTGCAGAAACCTCTCCCTTCGAGTTCGACACACAGTGAGAAGAGGTTCGACCCCAGAAGCCAATCGAGTCCTGCACATCACTTTTCGAGTCGCAGACACCTTCCTGCCAAGACCAGCGCCTCCGTGGGAATCAGGTGAGCGTTACAGAGACACGAATCACCGGGTGGATCCGCATGTGGGCCTGTAATTCTAATTTCATTGCTGCAGGATTCATCATAGGCTTGATAGTGTAGGGTCCCAGATATCTGGGGCGGAACTCCCGTGGTCCTTTCAGGGGAATGTTTTTGGATGCTAACCAAACCTTTTCTCCGACTTGGTTGTTGGGAGCTCCCCTTCGGTGTCGATCCGCAAACTACTTTTGTTTCTCTTTGGCTCTGGCAAGATGCTCTGCTGCTTCCTTAAATACCTGGGTGATGGTTTTGTGTAAGGTCATTACAGCTGGCATTTCTAATGATTCAAGTGGGTCGAAAACGGATGTCCGTGGATGTCGACCGTACACTATGTAAAATGGGCTTTGTCCCATACTGGTGTGAATGGAGTTGTTATATACGTATTCTGCTAACCAAAGTATGTCCTTCCAGATATCCTCAGATTGTTGCAGCATACACCTTATTTATTGCTCGAGGGTCTGGTTAGTCCGTTCGGTCTGGCCGTCGGTTTGGGGTGATGACTTGTAGATAACCGGAGGTCGATCTTGGCAATTTTACAACACATTTTCCAGAATGCAGAGACAAACTGAGTTCCTCTGTCTGATATCAATATTGATGGGAACCCGTGTAGCCGGACGATCTATTCCAAAAACACGATAGCCAGAGTAGAAGCAGTTGGGAGACCTTTCAGGGGAATGAAGTGGGCCATTTTGGAAAACAGATCTATGATGACTAAGATGGTATTGTATCCGTTGCAGGAGGGAAGGTCTATAATAAAATCCATTGATAGCGTATGCCAAGGTGCTGGGGGTACTTCTTAAGGACTTAGCAGACCTGCAGGACTTTGTTTTTGGGACTTGTGTTGTGCACAGGTGCCACAGGTTGTGATGAACTGGATAATGCCCTTTCGCCAAGTTGGCCACCAGTGATATTTCTTTATTTTAGCTTGTGTTTTGGCTATTCCCGGATGCCCTTTTACTAATGAATTGTGATAGTTTGCGATGATTTGATTCTGTAGTTTCTTATCTGGGATGTACAATCGTCCTTAGTAGTATGGTAGGGTGTCCACGATCGTATACCGGTCTCCCTTCCCTAGCCATTCCTGTTGCGCGGTGGACTCATCAAGTGTTGCAGGTCAGATTTTAAGTTGTCTAGAGTGGTGGTTGCGGCAATCATGCCTTGGATTCGTCCTTCAGGGATGATGGCCACGGGGTCTGGTGTAGTGAATGCCTCTTCTCCCTCACTCATGCGAGACAGGGCGTCCTCTTTTCCATTGCGTACTCTGGGTTTATAGGTGATGACAAAGTCGTATTCCGCAAAGAAGAGAGCCCAGCGGAGTTGGTGTGATGATTGCAATTTAGCGGTCTTCGGATATTGTAGATTACGATGATCCGTGACGACGGTGACCGTATGTCTAGCTCCAAGAAGATAATGTCTCCAGGCTTTGAACGCTGCCTTAATTGCTAGCAGTTCTTTATCAGTGATTGCATAATTCAATTCAGGGGCTGAAAACTTGTGAGACCAGAATGCCACGGGATGCAAATGACCTGTTTTGGGGTCTGTTTGTGACAGGACTACTCCCATTGCTATGTTGGAAGCATCTTTTCGACCACGTATGGTAGTTCTGGTCGAGGATGCCGTAGAATTGGTTTTGTGGTAAATGCTTGTTTTAGCTTCTGAAAGGCTTTCTCTGACTCTGCAGACCAATTAAATTGTTTATTTTTCCATAGTAAAGAGTTGATTCTGTGGACGATCTGGGAGAACCTGGGAATGAACCGGCGATAAAAGTTGGCGAACCCGAGTACGCTCTTTACTCCCTTTATGGATGTCGGTGAGGGCCAGTTAAGGATATCGTCTACCTTGTGTGTGTCCATGTGTACACCCCGTGGTGTGAGAATAAAGCAGAGGAATTCTACTTCTGTCACATGAAAGAAGCATTTCTCCAATTTGGCAAATAGGCCGGTGTTGCCGCAGTTTCTCCAACACTGCCCGGACATGGTTGACGTGGTCCTCCTTGGTGGTCGAATAGATAAGAATGTCATCAATACAGACAAGAGCGCAGACATCCAACAGTACGCAGAGCACGTAATTCTTGAAAAATCGGAACGCCGCCGGGGCATTACATAGTCCAAAGGGCAAAACCGGATATTCATAAACAACATATTTCATGCAAAAGGCCGTCTTCCACTCATCTCCTTTTTTGACCCTTACTAGATGGTGGGCCCCTCGTAAGTCTAGTTTTGTATATATCTAAGCATTTTTGACTTGATCCAAGAGATCGGGGATAAGCAGTAATGGCAACAGTTTTTTACCGTGATCTGGTTATGTGCTCTGTAGTCAATGCAAGTTCTCAGGTCTCCCTCCTTTTTAGGCATAAAAAAGAGGGGCGGCGATGCAGGGGACTTGGACGGACAAATGAAGCCATTTGCCAGATACTGATCGAGGTAGGTTTTTAGATGCTGGTTTATCTGTTCTGTTAGGGCGTAAATCCAGCTGCAGGGAACTTGAGCTCCACGTACCAGATCAATTTGGCAGTCATATGGTCTGTGCGGAGGTAGGGTGTTTGCTTGCTCTTCTTGAAAGACATCTTGGTAATCCAGGTATTCAAGTGGTAGTGAACTGGTGAGGCCCAGTATGGTTTCTTTCTTCGACAAACCTGGGTTGGTAAGACCTTTTAATGAGAATCCCTTGCTATAACAGGTGTCGGCACAGTCTTGGGGAAAGGTCAGAACTCGTTTACGCCAGTCAATCCTGGGATTGTGGGTCTCCAGCCAGGGCATTCCCAATATCATCTGGAACTGAGGAACGCCGATGAGATCGAAGGTGATGTGCTCTTGGTGACCGTCCTGAAACAGAAGCGTGACATCTCGGTGTAATGCGTCACTGGGCCGGACGATAGCTGAGATCCATGAACTGCTATGATGTTTTCCGAAACCTGCTTCTGTCGGAGAGGAAGGGCTATCCGGATAGCCAGATATTTGTCCATGTAATTTCCCACAGCCCCATTGTCAATGTATGCCTCCAAGGCATGTATTTTCGACGGTTGCTTGTGGTTTACCAGGAGCACACGGATGACTAGATGTGAGGTCTGTATAGGTTCCTTTTCACAGCTCGACAAGTAGACCCCTACGCTTGCCAGGCGTTGGAGTTTCCTGAGTCCCGTTCTTCTTCTTCACCCTTGTCAGTTGCTCCAACTGTTTTCCTGCGTTGTTTCACTGGGCATTCTCGGAGATAGTGACCTGCCTTACCACAGTACAAACAAAGCTGCTGATGTCTCCTTTTCTCCCTTTCTGCCTTGGTGAGTGGGCTCTGCAAGCCTCTGATATGCATTGGCTCGGAGTGTGATTTGGTTTAATTCTCACTGGGTCTCACGTAGACCGACCGCCCCTCGACCATGGCCCGATCCATCTTCCGATCCCGCAATCTGATCGAGCTTCACTGTCAGGTCGATGTATTCAGTACATCTTTCTGGGAGATTTACTACTTGGGATAATACATCCTTAAATTCCCCTCGCCTCGCTAAAAGAGCTTAGTTTTTTTTCCCTCTGGCCAGTTAGTTTGTGCTATCCGTCGATTGAAAGAAGTGATATATGTTAGTAAGTCTTGATTACCCTGCCGTAGTGATAACAGTTAATTTTCCAGAGCCCGCCCTTGAGTATGCCGTGCAAATAGTTTCTCCATTTCACGCTGGAAACCTCTGAAGTCTCGAAGCAAAGGATCATCCTGGTTTACCAAGGGTATTGACCAGTCCGCTGCACTACCTCCCAAATATGAGAGTACAAATGCCACTTTCGCTTGATCCTTGGGGAATCCCCCAGGTCTGCACAAGAAATGTAGGTGACATTGATTCATAAAGATGGCATACTTATTTGGATTGCCTGTGAAGCATTCTGGTGGGGCCAGGGCAACCCCCCCTGGAAGAACCACCTGTACTGGCGTGGGCTGTGGAGGTGCGGCAGGAGGGGCATACCCCGTCAGTGGGACCTGTCCTGCCTGTGCCTGGTGCATTTGCCTTGCTAGTTCATCTGTCCACTCCCGGTTCACAATTAGATCCCTCCTTAGGGTATTGGTTTCCTGTCTTGAGGAATGAACTTCAACTCGTAACTCTGCTAGTCACTGGGCCAATTGGTCAGTTTCAGGAGTTTCCATAATGCCCAGGTAGAGATTTGAAGAGGCTTTGCATTCTGTTATGCTCACCTGGTCTCTGCGGAGGTGTTTGAGCACGGTTGCAGCCCTCCCTGGGGTGAGGTTGCTTGGGTCCACCTTCGCCCTCTGTGCTTATGTGGTGACTGGTGGTAATAGGTGATGTTGCTCGGGACTGCTCCTGCGTGGTGAATAGGGGGCATGAGTATTCCAGCTTGTGCGCCCGATCCCCGTCCAGACCCCTTCTCCCAAACCGTGGTACCCGTGGGATGCGCTGTCCCTGGAAAGCTCACCTGTTGATTAGTTTTAGTGAGCGCTCCGTCCTGCTGCTTCTTGCAGGGGTGCTTGTATGATCTGGACCGAGTTCCTTCACAGGTCCCTTGCAGGTGGTAGTCCAGTCCTGCTGCAACTAAGCCACTATACTCCAGGTAAGTGTTCCTGTTTGCCTTTGTCTTTCCTCGTCTGTTTTTGTTGTATTGTAAAGTTCCTTGTCTTGTATTGCTGTCCGTTCCACTTTTGATGTTTGCTCTTTTGCTTTCTTCCCTTGCAGGTGATGTTGCCGGCA
Source organism: Ambystoma mexicanum (assembly GCF_040938575.1). Lineage (NCBI taxonomy): Eukaryota > Metazoa > Chordata > Amphibia > Caudata > Ambystomatidae > Ambystoma > Ambystoma mexicanum. The sequence continues at coordinate 878,234,934 of NC_090936.1, forward strand.
TGCCAGAAGCTGCGGAGCTCGAGGCGGAAGACGGAGGGAATGAGGAACGAAGCTTCAGCGGTACAGTAGCTGGTGAGTTGTTAACTAGGGGGTGCGCTGGGTTCAAATGCAGCACGGCACTAGGAAAGATGTTCTAACCTTGTCTTTCTTCTTCTTCACAGGGTCCGAGTTCGTGGATGTGGAGTGCGGTTCTGCGGCGTCGGGATCAAGATCACTGGATGTCAGGAGATGAGTCTGCAGATGAAGCGACGAAGCACCGGTTTCCTGGAGGTGAGTATGCAGGAGAACGCCGGGTTTCAAAGGTAAGTAAATTGGTCCAAGCGGTGGTGAGCGTCACATTGCACGCGAGTGCACAGTAACGCAAAGCACCAACCTTAAGGATGGAGCAGCTTATATAGCTCAGCTGTTGAAGCCACACCCACCAGGTTCAGCCTGCCCGCCACACCCGATGAGTCAGCACATGAAGGCCAGGCCTAGGGAGCTGTCGGGGTAATCTCCCGGGGTCCGGCAGTTCCGTCCGCAGACCTCCGAGGGCAGGGAGGCCCCAACTCCTCCAGCAGTCCCCAATGAGTATGAGACACACACAAGAGCAAGGCATTACTGCTGTTTATTAAAAACGGCAGGGATGGATTCCAAGATGGCGGCTGAGCCGGGTAGAAGTGCGTGAGCAGAGCTCCATCCCCCAGCTCCGGCCGCAATAAATAAGAAACACAGAGAAGCAGGCATTTGGCCCCTCCGGAAGGGTACTCCATAGAAAGCACAACGAGAAAGGGGAAATCGAAGCCACTCACTGCAGCCGAGATAGGAAAGAGGAGACCCGCCAACCGAAAGGAGAGGAAGAGCACCCACGAGGCCCGCTACCCCTCCAGAAAGCACACGCCCCCCTCCTCCGGGCCCAGTAACAACAGGAGGGGATCCCCGTGCCAGGGGACTAGTCAGGAAGGGAGACCCATCACACAAAGAGGGCCCAGGGAACGTCATAGGCCACACTACGAGCCTGAAGAGGCCGATTTAGGCCATAGAGAGCACCAAGTTAAAGGAGTCCAACACGGCCGAGAACGAATAATATAAACAAATAAACTGACTCAAGTTATCTCAGAACCAGGACTGCCCTCCCCCTGCAAAGAATAAGAAGAGACTCCGAACAAAGGGAGGGAGCAGACAGTAAAGAAGACACCTCCTCATAGGTGGCCCTCAGACTCTATAGGGCACACGTTGGGAGGGATAGGCACACTAGGCATCACTAGAGGTATAGTCCCATATGAACCCATCTAGTAACAAAACAGAACCAGACAGGGCAGGAAGCCTATAGAACAGTGGCCATAAGCGGTAGAAACACCCACACCGCCAAGACAACCAGGTTAAAAGACTCACACACATGTCAAAATCCAGAACCCGACAAGGGCAACAGGCGAAACAGCCCTCCATTACCAAGGCCAAACAAGATGAAGACCTGCTCCACCTCTGGGGATCAGACAAAGGAGCGTCACCGAAAGTAAAGACACAAAAAGATAAGGGGAAGACCCTCCCTGAGCAGACAGGAGACACAGAAATGGCCACGAAAGAAAACATGAAAACGTGGTTCAAAGAATTCCAAGACCAATTCATATCCTCCACACAAACACAATTCGAAGACATGAAAGGGGAGATGAAACAAGCAATCCAGGAATTGAAAAAGGATATAGGGAACTTGGAGGAGCGAACGGACCAACTGGAAAGAACAGTCCAAAATATAGACGAGGAAACATTGCAATATGCAGAAGCACAAGAACGATTAGCAAGTCTGGCCCAAGATCTAGAAATCCAATGTGAAGACCTAGAAAACTGCTCCCGAAAGTCAAACATAAGAATCAAAAATATGGCGGAATAGGTCTAGGATAAAGACCTCCGCACGGCAGTCCAACAGGTGTTCCAAGACATACTTACGGATGACACACAAGAAGAAATCCAGATAGACATAACATATTGTCGTCCCCCGAAGAGCGGGAGAACCTGGAGATGTGCTAGTGGCACTGTCACAATATACGCAGAAAGAGCAAATCTTAAGGAAAGTCAGGACCATAGACAACATAAGCATGAACGGCAAAGAAATTCAGCTCTTCCAGGATCTAGAGCAATCCACGCTCAGGAAACGTAGAGAGATGACCCAGATAACAAAACATCTGAAGGAGAAACAGGTCTGCTACAAATGGACATTCCCATTTGGCCTTATCTTTACATGGGAGCAGAAGCAATACCATATCACCACATGTGCGGAGGGCCTCAGGATACTAAACATGCAAGAGCAGGAGAAGGAGCCTGCACAAGACAAGGACTCACATCGAGAACGACGTGCGCCGAGGGGATGGCAGACAGAGAATGAACGTTTGAGACGCCAAACTAGAAACCTGGAGCATAAATAATTCCGTACCAAGATAAAAGGAACAAGCTAAAACAGACGGAAAGGAGACACTGAATACGCAAGGAAAAGAGAGCAAGGGTCAATTTCCGACAGAGGCTGCGGCAGAGTCAAGGGACATCCTTGGAATCCACAACAGACAAGCAGGGTTTAGGACTCCCCGTAAAAGACACTGACCTGAGTAACAGAGGACATGGACCGAAGGCCAGACACCCGAGCATCCTTAAGGCCCATTGCCCTCCTCAGGGAAAAAGTTGGGGGGGGAGGGATGGAGGGTTGGGGGAGGAGCAGCGAGGAAGCTACAAGGGGGAAAAGTTCAAAACACCAGCACCAACGGATATAACTGCGATCCACTCAGTAAGGTTCAAGAGAAAGCAGAAACACAAGGGAAAGGATGGGGCTGAAAATATTAACATACAACATTAGAGGGCTCAACTCTCCCGTAAAAAGGAAGAAAACGGAACACTTCCTACACAGAGAGAAATATGATGTAATAATGCTGCAAGAGACACACATACAGAAGAAAAGAAAAGGACAAATCCACATAAGGGGGTACAACCAAATACTCCAAGCCAACGATAAAGAGAAGAAAAAAGGGGTCATGATAGCATTCGCTAACCAACTTACTGTACAAATACGAGAAACAATGATAGACAAGAAAGGTCGATGCCTATTTGCGAAAGTCCAGATCGAAAATCGCCTGCTGACGCTAGCAACAACATATGCCCCAAACACAGGTCAGGACTGAGGAGATACGGGACATTGAAAAAGGCCAGATCTTGCTATCAGACCATGTCCCTTTGTGGATATCACTCCCCAGGATCCGCAAACGCTCGGGTCTATGGCGCTGGACAATGCCAAGAGAAACAACGCAAGGCCCGGTGATGAGAGAAACAATAACAAGAAAAAATAACAGAATACTTTGAACAAAACGACACCCCGGAGGTCTCAAAAATCACAATATGGGAAGCCTTCAAAGCGGTGATACGAGGACAAATAATAGCCCTAAAAGCACAGAAAGACAAGCAATCCAGAAAATGGGAAAGCGAATTAGAAAGCAAACTGGAAGTGATCAGAGAAGAAATGGTAGACAACAGAGCGCTGAAAATAAAGAGAGCTTACCAACACGTCTAGAGCCAGCTAGAAGCACTCAGAACGAAAAGAGCGGAAACCCAACTACTCCACTTAAAACACTGGTATGTGATGAAATCAAACAAAGCGGATAAACTGCTGGCAAGACAATTGAATGGGAAACAACAAAACCAAACGCTAAAAGCATTAAAAGACGAACACGGACTAAGGAAGACACAATCTATAGACATAAAAGAAATATTCAGAGATTACTACCAGAAACTGTACACATCGGACAAACCGAAGGAGGAGGGGCAGGCAAAATACCTGGAGGGGATAATACCTCCAACCCTCACACCAGAAGAAAAAACAACACTTGATGAACAAATAACAATAGAGGAGGTAGCAAGAGCAATCAGAGACCTACCGAAAAACAAACCCCCAGGCCTGGATAGCTACGCTGCAGCCTTCTATAAAACATACGCGGGAATTCTATCTCCCATCCTAACAAACCTTTTCAACACCTTTAAAGACACAGCCAACATCGCTACATCAATGAACGAGGCAAAAATCCTGGTTTTTCACAAGAATGGGAAAGACCCAGAGAACCCGAGCTCATACCGCCCAATAGCATTAATAAATATAGATGCGAAACTCTACACAAAGATTCTAGCTAACAGACTCTCCCCCCTACTCCCCAAGCTGATACATCAAGATCAATCCGGTTTCATCCCAAACAGGAAAACTCACAACAATATTAGGCGAATCATACATCTGATAGAGAAAGTGGGAATAACCAACACCCCGGCAGCAATTTTAGCACTAGACACGGAAAAAGTTTTGACCGAGTGGAGTGGTCCATGGTATTTGCAATACTGAGGACAATGGGTATGGGCAACACGTATATAAAGATTATACGAGCCAACTACAACACACCCGCAGCCAGAATTGCAGTAGATGGGGAACTCTCAGACACGATCAGAATAGAGAGAGGTACCAAACAGGGCTGCCACTGTCCCCCCTCCTATATGCAATTTTCCTCAAGCCACTCTTGGGAAGGATACGTGCGGCACCCAACATCAAGGGCTTTGAAATGGGAGGGCAGACTCACAAGACAGCGTCATACGTGGACGATATGCTGATGACCCTGGCAGAACCAATAAAGACACTTCCCCACCTCATTCAAGAAATAGATGAATACGGAGCAATATCAGGCCTGAAGATAAATAGACAAAAGTCATTGATAATGGCCCTGGTCGGAGACAAACAAGAAATACACAGGACAACGGAAGAGCTACAGCTACAAAAGGCGGAAGAAGGGGTGAGATATCTTGGAGTCACGCTAACCAACACGATACAAAACCTCTATGTAGGGAACTACACGAAACTCATAGAACAAGTGAGAGGAGACTTGGAAAGATAGAACCCACTCTCAATATCCTGGTGGGGTAGAATCACAGTCGTAAAAATTACAATACTACCAAGGTTACTGTATTACTTCCAAGCACTCCCAATAAGGATGCCGCCAGCATTCTTTAAGACTCTCACCAAAGTAATTACGAGATATATCTGGCAGAACAAAACCCTGAGGCTATCAAACCAAGCTCTCACGGCGCACAAGTCAGAAGGAGGCATGGCACTCCCCCACTTCCGGAAATACTACGAGGCAGCTCAGATGTGGGTCCTGAAGGAATGGATCCCAAACATATCAGAAAAAATATGGGAGGCACAGGACAGAACGGTAGCAAGATCAAATATGCGCCACATACTATGGATTAGACCTGAGCATAGGCATCAAAATATCACAATAAGTGACATCATGAGCACAGCCTTGGAGATATGGGATAGAGCAACCAAAAAAGGAAAACTGACCATAGATCCGGCCCCCTTCATACCAATACATGACAACCCGGAATTCCGGCCCGGCATGGAAAAAGGAACATTTCAAAGATGGCGGGATGCACACTGCACGAAAGTGGGAGACATGTACGATGGTCAGCAAATCAGAACATGTGCAGAATGCCAGGACCTACTAGGCCTCACGGAAAAGGACAGATAATAACACAAACAATAACGAGGGATCTAACGCCATTTGAAACATACATCATGACAGAGACAGGGGAAAAAATGTGTCTCCACTCTATACAAATTTATAAACGACCAGACAGAGGTAATACAATGGCAATATATGAAGAAATGGGAAACAACGCTACGGAAGGAAATCTCGAGGGAACAATGGGAATACATTTGGCAGATAATCCCCAAGTGGACCAGGGCGATCCAAACAAGAGAAGCGTGGACTAAAATGATGATACAATGGCACTACACCCCGGAAAGACTCCACAGAATGTACAATACAGCAAGATAGATGTTGGAGGGGATGTGAAGCAGTGGGCACTTGGAGACACATTTGGTGGGACTGCCTGGAATTACAGAACTTCTGAACTGAAGTAAAGTCCCGAATGCAAGAAAGGGCGTTTAAGGGCGCAGAAACGCTAGGAGAAGCGGTATGGATGTGTGGCATGTGGAACCCCAGAGACAGGACATTAACAAAGACACAGAAGAGAAACCTCATGGGATTCCTCACGGCTGCGTGGCTAGCAATAGCACAAAAATGGAAACAGAAGAGACCCCCATCCAACCATGAATGGCTACAAAGAATATGGGCATTCGTGACGATGGAAAGAATCACATATAACATACAAGGGGTCCGGCAAAAATTTTCAATAGACTGGGGAAAGGTGATAGACTACCTACAAAGTGACTATATGCTACATTGGTGCCCACACAAAATCTGCATCCTGGACATGTTTACTGGATGAGACAGAACACGAAGAGTGGAAGCAGAAGGAACAATACGGATAGCACAACCGGTGAGGGGGGAGGGAGAGAGAGGGGGAAGGGATAATGTTGAAATCCCAAAGTTCATGTTTAAGGAAATGCCAATAAAAACAATATATATATAAAAAACAGGCAGGGACAGGTTCTGGGATCAGGCCCTTTTTTAGCATGTGTGACGCCTTATGGTGCGTCACCTAGGAAGCTTCCCCCAAAAACCTAACGCGACCTCGGGTTGGCTCTCCGAGTAATAGGGTTAGTATAGGAACATATAGGTATGTTATTGGTTGGTGGAGGGGAGGTCAGGTGGTACGCTTGGGTCGTCCCCTAGAAATAGTTACACCAAAAATGATACATCGGTGAGGTTAGTAATTGGCCAGGTTGTAGTGTCGTCAGTAGTTAACCCCCTGTGCCCTGATTGGTTCATCCGCGAGCCCCCAAGCCTGGTACCATCGATGTTCCCAGCTCGCAGTGTACCTGGTGTTAAAAACAATGTATGGCTATGTGTCAGTGGAGGACCATGGACAGGTCTGCCATTAACTGCAGGAGTGCTTCTTCTCAACGCCGTCAATTTGTCACTTCGTTGTTGCAGTCTGTGTCCCAAACGTGAGACCTCAGAGTTTCCCTGGTCTCTGGTACTTGGCACCGCATTAGGCCGGCTTGGTCACGTGTGGTGAGACCGTAGCTGAAGCAGAATTATGAGCATTTAATTTTTATTGTGACACTGAGGGGCGGTTAGCCACAGCAGGTGTAACCTTGGCTCGGGGCGCGCGGTGTGTAAGTTGCAATGTCGTGGCCTTGGCTGCGAGGCCCTTGTTAGGGGTTGTTCTGCATGATCAGCACCTTGCTGCGCCGTCCGAGCTGCTCTGGATTTGTGGCTTCTGAGTCTGAGGCCTACTCTGGTGCTGAGGCCTACTTGATCTTATCTATGAGAGGCTGCATACGGTTCATAACAGAGGGGGTCCTTATGTACTTAGTGCCTTATGTCATCGCGGTTGTAGTAGCGATGAAGCATTTGCAAGCATATACACAAGCTCTTCTTGCGTCTTGCGTTTCTGCGGTGCTATAGCTTGGCCTATGTGAAAAAAAAACAACAATGCAACAGTATGTGTATAGACGGTCCGCTACGTCGTGGTAGTAAGTAAGTTCTTCGTGTGAGATTCATGTGGGTCTGTACAGTTGTGCATAATGGCATGGGTGTTTACCGTCCGTCAGCTATGTCGTCATGGCATCTCTAACGATGATGGCTTTCGTTGCTACTGTGTTAGTCGAGTTGATCCATATGGTCCATGTCAGCTTCACCGGAAGTCCCAACATGTGGCTTGGTTAATGGGCAGTTTCCATGGCCGTGTGGGGCATGGCCACGGTAGATGTTGATGTCTGGGGCATCCGTGAGTGGGTCAAATTCCTCTCGTGGTGGGTGCTTGGGTCATGATGATCTAGGCCATGGTCTGGCTGAGAATCGGGGGAAGGGAGCTTCCCATTTTCCCTCTTCAGTCCCCCATCTGGTCGACTTGTCGACCATGAAATTATCCACTCTCTTCTCCTCTCACTCGCCATACCTTTGTTATTCCTACCAAATGCCTGTATCTGTTCACACGATCTTCAAAAGACCAATACATATATACACATCCACCACCGGGTTTGCAGTAAACCCACGTTCCAATGTAATTCTTTGAGTTTCTTGGATTTTCAACTTTAATTGATGGGGGGTAAAAGTCTGCTTCCAGTATTTGTTGCCGCAGTCGCTCACGTTCCCTCATATTAATGTCTACGTTCTTGTCATCTTCAGCTGGCATTAAGACGTGCATACCTATCATTTCCTCGGCAGTGTGTTTAGATCTTGTCTTCCATGCCTTCATCCCCATTATAGCGGCCATTCCTAAAATCACACAACCTGTTACTTACCTTGAGGCCGTCTGATAGCCACAATGGCATCCATGACCAGATGTATGAAAACCAGCTACCGTCCTTCGTCACTCATTTTGCTTCATCTTCCATCTTGCATGCATCTTGACAAGCTGTGATACCGCCTCCGATAATGTGCCATTATCTTCATCATTGGTAGGGATTAATGTGCAACATGAACTTCCTATTTTTGCACAAATGCCTCCTTCCATTGCTGTTAGGAGGTCTAGTACGTATCTATTTTGTAGGGCCACCATTCGTATTGCTCGTAGTTCTTCCTTTATTGCGTTAAATCCATTCACAGAGGAGTTGATTGTCAGCATAAGCTCCCACCTTGTTATCTGCAACTATTTAGCATTGGCGTATGCTTATACTCCGGGATGTATGATGGAGGAGAAGAACATCGCTGCTCTGCTGAACAACCTGTGGGCTGGTGGAATGTCACTCAGTGCTGTTCCCGATTTTCCCCACAGGTAGTTCCCTGTCAGCGGTTCTCCTTGCCTCTTCACTCTGGAAAGGCATACTGTGTTGTTCCTGTGCTTCCCAACAACCATCCTCAGCAATCTTTTCCTTCTTTTATTTCCTTCGTCCATCTTTAGGAAGTTTTCCAGGTTAACGTGTTTCTGTGGTACTAGCAGTGATGGTACGTTGATGTGTACCATAGTACATATCCCATCCCACATTGGTGGCAGGCTGTGGTATGCTCTTACTCCACAGGCCCAGTAGTGATCCATTAGTACAGCTGTTCCTGCGCCCCGCTCAGGAATCTTCACTATTCTTTTGCATCCTTCATTTGTTCCAACGTTTATTTCTCTGTCATGCTGGTAACACAGTGTCGGTTCTGTCAGAGGAAGTATTGTTATTGGTTCCTCTTCTTTATCTAACCACGTCACTAGTGCAGCACTCTTCGTCCACTCTTTATAGCACTTGTCATTTTCTTCTTGTACTTTCATCACAGGCGACTTTGCCAATGTCAGCATATTGCTTCCCACAATTCTGTCCACCCATCCATCCTTTGTAAACACCTTTCCACTTTCCATATATCAGTATCAGTGGTCTTTCCCAACACCCTAGTTCACCGGCAACCTCCTTCGCATACCAATTGCATGGTAGGTAATCCAGCGTTACTTATTGCGTTTCTCCTTTTTCTGGTCCTTCTGCTATATACTTGAGTCCTTTTGTCAGTTGCCAGGAATCATCATACATGGGGAGTGTTTTGATGAAGTTTTTCTCGTATGGATATGTCGATCTCGATTTCCACCGGAGTGTCGCCCTTTTCCCTTGAACCTTCCTCTCATTTGGAATAGTGCTAAGTTTAGCAAGCATTCAGCCGTAGTTGCAGGCACTTCTGTGGCAACAAACGTTCTGGAGGCACTCATGGAGTAGGGAATCAATGAGCACACATAGCAGTTGTCCTTTGGATGTGCCCTGTTTGTTTCTCTTAACATTTTGCCATGCGCTAGTGGTACCACCTGACACAGTGCTCCTTGCGGGCATTGGGGGAAAATATTAGTAGTGGGGACTGCAGCCACATAAAAAGCATAGTATGCCTGGCAGACAGCGGCAGTAATCAGGTCAGTGGTCAGAAATATCGTAAGCATTTTAATTACAGTTGCTAATACCACTGGCATTTCCACTCTTACCTTTGCTGCTGTCCTGCAGCTACCTTGGTTGATATAGATGCCCGCCTGAACATTTCTAAAAGAATGTGCATTATTTTGTTAGTATTGTTTAGTTAAGCCCTGCGTATTAGATAGGCGTTAAATGCCCAGGTAATGCTTCGTGGAGATGTGGGAGTGATTGAATAATTACCATAAGGAATGCATTGTAGTATATGCAAATCCTCCTTCTTTTTAGGTATTTTGGTCTTTTTATGACATATACAAACTGATGTGATAGTGCTTCTGGGGTATTGTTGTCTGCAGGTAGCATTTACCTCTGGGCAGTGACTCTGTTTGTTATATCTATATACTTGCTTTTATTTCAATCACAGTAACAATATGCAATACCTACATGTGCGAGACAAAAAAGAAGATAGCATGAACGTGTTTACACAGTGTGGTGCATATTACAGATACTGTTTTCAGTGTCCTTTAATGGCTGGTGGCTGGGAATGTTTACTTAGTGCTAAATTGATTTGTTTTGATGGGACCTTGTAATCATGGGATGGCCTATAGGGCGTTGGTCGTTAATATCTTTTGAGGCGGTTTGCTCTTGAGTGGTGGCTATTTCTTGTGTTGTTGCTGAAGCATTGGCCCTTTCGTTGAGGAGAGGGTGGGTCAGTGCTTTGTAGGGCTTGATGTCGTGCAAATGTGTCCAGGTTTCTCTACCTCTGAGCTTTACCGCCCTGGGTGCTACCTGTTCAACTAGATAGGGGCCTGTGAAACGTGGACTGCTCCACGTTCGCTGAAAGTTTTTCAGTAGCACTTCATCACCTTCTTTCACTGTCCACTGTGTTGTCTGTTCTTGTTCTTCATTGGTGGCTTCTCCTTGTTGATCGTTCTTTGACCCCCTTTGTGCCCGTTTGATCTGTTGGGAGGTAAAAGCGGCACTAGTAACCAACAAAGAGACATATTCATGCATTTCATTACCAAAAACATTACTAGTTGACTGATAATCAGTTGTGGCCCTTGATGGTGGTATGAGTGGGAGATGCATTTGGCATCCAGTCACCACCTCATGGGGTGTGAGGTGGTGATCTGATCCTGGTCTTTTTCTTAGTTCAAACAAAGCCAAGGGAAGGCAATACAGCCAACTCTTCTTGGTTGTTTGCTTAATTTTTGCTATCTCTTCCTTTAGGAGGCTGTTGGGGCGTTCGCATACGCCATTAGCTTGAGGGTGGTACGCACATGCAAACTTATGTTTAATCCCTAAGAGAGTGGTTATATGTTGGAAGAGTTTGTTAGCGAAATGGGGGCCATTGTCTGATCGTAGCACTTTGCATACCCCCCACCTTGGGAAAACTTCTCTCAACAGGAATTTCGCTGCTCTAAATGCATCAGCATGAGAGCATGGACCGGCCTCGATCCATCGTGAAAATGGGCACACCACGACAATCATGTATCTGTAACCTTGACATACATTGATCATGTCAACGTAGTCAATATGGAGGTGTAGAAAGGGTCCTCAGGCCGGGGTATAATACCTTTGATCACTTGCAGCGTGTGACCAGCCGTGAATTGTTGGCATGTAAGGCAGTTACTTATGAAGTTAGTGACATGCGAGTTTAACTCGTGGCAGAACCACTTTTCCTTTATTCGTGCTGCAATTACCTCTTTTCCTGTATGTGCGGGATGGTGCAACTGTGTCAGGGCTATTTTTAACAGTGCTAAGGGCATCACTACTTTCCCTGTATTATTCTGGCGGCATAGTGCATCTGTGGGAGACATGGTGCACCCTCTTTTTACCCATAACTCCTTTTCGGCCATTGGTGCTGCAGCCTGCAGCTCCATAACCTGTGTCTCTGGAATGTGTGTATACCCATCCTTCATCAACATTTGTCTTACCCCCCGCCCCCTTTTCTTTTAGTTTTTCTGGGAGTATCCATATTTCATCAAAGTATGCAGCATGTTTTGCATGTGCATCAGCTGCTTTGTTACCTCTTGATATTGGGTCGTCACCATTGGTGTGAGCCGAGCACTTGACAAGTGCTACCTCTTCTGGGTAATTTATTACTTCAATTAATTTGGCTAATAGGAGTTCATGTTGTACTGGGGTACCATCTGCCCTCCTAAACCCTCTCCTTTCCCTTTCCAATCCTGAGTGTACTGTTGATGTTACATATGCACTATCTGAGTATATCGTTATTCTCTTGTCGTTACCTTCTTCTAGGGCCAAGATAAGGGCTACCAATTCTGCTGCTTGGGCTGAGTAGTACTGGGGTAATTTTACACATTTGACTGGGGCGAAGGTCCAGTCTTCATTGAGCCGTACTACAGCTGCTCATGTTCACCTTATTCCATCACTTTGGTCAGTAGTGGAGGACCCATCTATGTACATAACCTCACCCCCTTCTAATACATTTTCTTCCACTTTCCTTGCTCCTACGTAATTCTCAATTGCTTCCGGGCAGTCATGTGAGTATTCTCCATTTACTGCTTCCTCTGCTATGAATCGTGCTGGGTTTACATTAGTGCATCTCACTACTGTCAGTTCTGGTCTAGATAAAATAACCTCATACCCTGATGCTCTTTGTGTTGTCAGTGTTGATTTTGGTTTTGTCAATATCGCAAAGAGGGCATGTTCCACGTATAAGGTGGTTTTGCATCCCATGGTGATGGAAGATGACTTTTCCACAGGGAAGGCCGCAGCTGCAAGGCTCTGTTCACACAGGAAATGTCCCATAATTACAGGGTCTAAATGGCCACTGTAAAAGGCCACCGGTTTGTGTCCCATGCTAGTCTTTTGGGTCAGTACTGCCTTCATTACCGCTGAGTCACAATGTGAAAAGATGTAAAATTCCTTTTGATAGTACTGGTGCGGTTGAAATGGCATTTTTTAATTCATTGAATGCATCTGTCATTTCTCGTGCCCATTCCAATTTCTTTTGGCCCCTCTGTGCCTCTCTGAGTGCCTCGAGTAGTGGTCCTATGTATGAACTGTAATCAAAAAAACCATGCCCTGCAGTAGTTGCATAGGCCGCGGAACTGCTGTAGTTTTCTTACTGTTCGTGGCTGTGATGTGTTTTGTATTGCTAGTGCTCTTTGTGGTGCGATGTTTCTTCCTTTTTGTGAAATTATCTGTCCAATGTAGAGTTCTTGGCAGTATTGCAGTTTCTCCTTGTCTACCTTGTATCCTTTCTCAGCTAGAACTGTGAGCATTTTAACTGAGTCTCTTCTACATTTTTCCTCAGTGGTGCTGCATATTATAATATCGTCAACATATTGCAACACCGTGCTTTCCATCTCTATGTTACTTAAATCCATTTCAATCACTCTGTTAAAAATTGATGGCGATTCATAGTACCCTTGTGGTAGTCTGGTGTGTTTCCACTTTGTGTTACGATATGTAAAACTGGTTAAGTCTTGCGAATCGGGGTGCAATGGGATGGAGAAAAAAGCATTTTTGAGGTTGATCACGGTGAACCGTGACGCTTCCGCTGGAATCCCGCACAGTATCGTTGCTGGGTTAGCTGCGGCGGGGTACTCTGCTTCCACAATGTTGTTGAGAGGCCTTATATCTTGTATGAAAGGCCATGACCCCCCTTTTGCCTTATGTACTGGGTACAATGCCGTGTTGCATGGAGACTCTGATGGTACTAATATCCCTCTTTCTATTAGGGTGGATATTGTCTCATATATCCCCTCATCAGCTTCTTTTGATAGTGGGTACTGTTTCACCCTGGGCAGCCTTGCTCCTCTCTTTAGCTTTATTTTCACACCTCCAATGCTCTTGATGCAGTCCACGTCATAGGGACTAGTAGTCCATAACGATGTGGGTACTGCAGCTAAGTCTTCCTCATAAAACGGTACCTTGGTAGGTCAGGGCACTTCTAGTGCCATTGCCATATGTTGTGCTACGTCTTTGAGTGTTACTTTTAACCAAATATATACACTCATGTCAAACACCATTTCCCCATCTCCTTTGTCGTCAGAGAACAGTTCCTCATTTGATACCTGTGTAAGCCTGCATCCTTCTGCCAGTGCTATCCCTGCTCTCCCCACCTTCCCTTCCCCATCTTGGGTGTGTACTGCAATGTAGTAGTGTTTTGCAACAATACCCTCCACATCCACTGATATGATCGCCCTTTCCTTTTCATCAGTAGGTGTCTCTGGCCTAAAGAGGTATGCTGCAGGCCTCCTCCATATCTTGCCCTCTTTCCGGTAGCCATGCTATTGCCATGTCTGTCCCATATTGGAAGAAATCCCCGTCCAGTGGCTCTGCCCTTATCACCTTCTTCCCGCAGTAGGCCTGTATGATGGGTCGTGCTGTAAGCATGTTTATGCCAGGTGTAGAGCACACAATTCCTTTGTCAATAAAAGATATAGTCATATTTAACCGGCTCATGAAATCTCTTCCAAGAATATTTACTGGTGATTGTTTTGGGTACAATAATGGTAGAGATAAGTCGTGCTCTCCGACAGATAAGGAGATGTTATCAGTAAATGGAACTAACCCTTTAGCCCCAGAGAACCCTTGAGTGTGCATGGCATCGCCTGACAAGCTATACTGCCCTTCCCTTATGCAAGACCTGGTTGCACCTGTGTCTACTAGGAAGGAGAATGTTTTGTCACCTATCGTCACCTTTATGCGTGGTTCCTCCTCAGGGTTAGGTGTTATTGACAGGATGGGACACAGCAAGGACGTCTGTGGGCTGTCCTATTGGGGGTATAGTGATTGTCCGTTCCCTGTGTATGGGTTGTGGCCCAGTATTGTTACCTTCCCTAGATGTGCTTGCTGCATAGGTTCTTCTACGTGTTGTGTGTTATAGTCCTGTATTTGTGTAAGTTGTTGCACCGTCTGAACATGCTGCTGTTGTTGTGTCATTGTCACTTGTTGTTGCACTTGAGCTGAGTTGGTTGATGCTGCTGTGTGTATTGTATTTGTGGCGACATTGGTTGTTGTTGTATTTGATTTTGTGCCATTTGTTGCTGCTGTATCTGTTGGTAATACTGTTGTCCCCTGTTATATTCTTGTTGCCCCTCCTCCCCCCATCCAGCTTGTGCCGACCTTGCCCTACATGTGCATGATACATGTCCTAACACTCGGCACGTCCAGCATGTTCGGGGCTCTCATGCCTGCCATGGGTACCCTCCAGTGCCGTCTGAGTACCCCTGATGTCCGTATGTGTTGTACCCTCGAAATCCTCCCCCTTGCTGTTGTGTTGTCTGTCCGAATCCCCGTCCTTTTGCTGCCCAACCCCTTCCTCTATAATTTTTCATTTGGCCACCTCCCATTTGTGCGTGCCCACCCCCATCTGAGGAGCGTAGTGGTGCTGTGCTGTATATGATGGTGGCGGTGGCATTTGTTGTGTAACTACCTGTGCTGGTTGTATTTGTTGTGCCACTGTGTGTTGTTGCGTCATGTCTGGTGTTTGTACTGCCTGTGTTGGCCCTGTTATAAGTGCACCCTCCATCGCATATTTGGCCAGTTTCTTTTGTACCAATTTCGCTTCTTCTGCCTTCCTATCTTCTTCATCTTTTCCTGCCACAACCTACAGTGGTGCACTATTGTTAGCTGAATTTTGGGCCATGCTTTTGCTTCCATCTCCACTAATTTCTTTAATTGTCGTTGTACCGGCTCTGGGAGGCCCTGTACTATTATGTGGTAGAAAATTGCTAGCGTTTTGTCCCACAGTTCCCACGTTTCCAGACGCCACTTCTCCTGAATTTCTTGGATGTAATTGACAGGGTCCTCATCTTTCGTGATGTTATTGCTCCTATGTCTGACGTGTCTGGGTATGGTATTCTCAGTGCCTGCCATAATGCATGCCTACAGTTTGCGAATGGTGCCCCGTCATGTGATGTGTCATTAATTGTCACCCCTGGGAATCCTGCCCTTTTCCAGATGTCATCTGCTGCATCACCCAATATTGAAATTAACATCGCCCACTGCTAGTTTGTTTCTCCATTTCATATATCCATTTCCCAGCCCCTCCGCTCAATCACGGCAGTCTACATTTAATGTTCTCTTTATCTACATGTTTCCATGGAACGTATTGTGGCCTTGCCTCCCCTCTCTCTAATAGTGGCATTTGTGTGTAGCCTATTATCTCCCCCGGTGTGCGCCTGCCCGGTGTTATGTGTGCGTATTCGCTATCCTCTTCCATGTCAGAGAGTTCCTCGACAAAGTCAGTACCATGTTGTGTAAGTCCACCTTCTCCTCCTGGTCCAAGTCCCTTCCTCTTACCTACCTTGTCCTTGGTATGTTGTGTTGTCAAATCTTCCATTCTTCATCCTGGGAGGTCCCTAAGTCTATTAACATAAGGCGTGTTTTGTGCTGGTGGTGTGGGGGGTCGCTGCACTCTTCCTCCTTGTTGCCTCTTGCTCATCCTTTCTCCCTCTCCCCCTTCCTGTGTCTTACATTCCCATGACGACCCACAGTCCGTGCGGGTTATGTATAGTTTACTCAGCCCTTCTCCGCTCCCCTCACTTTGTATTTCACAGCAATCTTCTTCTACCTCTCTGCAGAACCCATCTGAGAATGTCAGCTGTGAAGTTATATTTTTCCCTCCTACTGTTACTGTGTCTAAGTCTATGTCAACATACTAACCCTGCTTTTCTGCGTCTCCGTGTGTTTGTGCCATTGACGCCCCCCCTGTGTTATTCCTGTGCATCTTATTCCCGTGTGCTTTGTACGATCCTCCTATTTCCGTGTTCCTGTGCCTGCTTCCCTTGCCCTTTACTTCCGCTCTTGTCCTGCTAAGTTCGTTCATTATTGCAGCGCTTACCTGCTTGAGTGCCTTGAAATCTCTGTCTCTTCCGTACCATATCCCGCCCTCTTTTTCCAATAGGCTCTCTAATATCCTCCCTTCCTTATACTTACGTGCGCTTTCTGCTATAATGTTCCTTTTCCACAGCGTCATCTCCCTGTCATTTTCTTCTCGTTCCTCTTCTTTCCTCCTAAGTTCCCGCTGCTCCATGCGTGCTACCCTCTCCGCAATCCCCCTTAAGCATTCCTCCTCCTTTTTCTTTCTCTCTATCTCCAGCTTGTCTAACTCTGCTCTACCGCTCTTCCCTCCTGCCCTCTTCTTTAGTTTCTCACATTCTTCCTGCTCCAGTTGCTTGATCAGTACACTCCGTGCCTCTCTTAGTTCCGCCAGCTTTTCCTCCAGCAACGCCTCCTCTCTTCTTGTCATTTTCCCCACTTCTGTGGTACCTACCTCGCACCTTCCATGTGCCCCTCCATCCCCTTCCTTGTCTACCTTGCTAACTGCCTCTTCCTCTTCTTCCGTCAATTTCCCCCGTAGTTTAAGCAGCACTTGGGTGGCTATCCACTCGTCTGGCCCTACATTAGCAAGGTCAATATGCGCCTTTTGTGCGCTTCCTGTGTTTGCCTGTGTGTACGCTGCGGCAGCGTTCCCACACCCATCCCCTTTTGGTATCCATCTGTTGGTGCGTATGGTGGCAGGCTAAACGTGGAGTTTGAATACCCTTCGGCAGCTGTCAGCTGTGACTGTGTCGTTTCTTTAAGATCTGTTACTGGGTATAGTCCTTCCACTTCCTTCTTTACCTCCTTAGTTACAGTCATCTCACCCTCCTCTTTCTTTTTAACCTCTGCTACTGGGTATGACCTTTCCGATTCTTCCTCACTTTTTTCCGCGCTGGGAGGTGCTGGAGGCACGCTGCACCCGTCCTCTTCTTTCACCTTCTTCTCCTTCACCCCCTGCATTGTCAACATTCCCATTACCCCAGGTATGCATCCCTGGAACAGCTTCCAAAGATCGAGAACTTCTAGATGATTCACTAGTTTCGTCCCTTTGTATGTGTTATGTAGGTACGCTAGGAGGGAGTGTTGAGTGTGCATATCAAAGCTGCCATTGGGTGGCCATGGTATCCGTATCTTATTGTCTGTTCCTTGCGTCCATTCAATACTATATTTTCCTATTCTATCCCTATGTGGAGGTAGCGTAGCACACATGTGTTGGAGTGGTGTTGTTAGTATGTTCCTATACCCTATCCCCATTCCATTGTACACAGACATTTTAAAACTTTTACTTTTTCAGTACCACTGTTACCTGGCCCCGTGAAACTGGGGTCTTTTGACTCTCCGCTGGTGTTAAGCTTACCTGGTATCCACAGGGACGCCACCCAGCCGGGTTACTCGCTGGTATGCTTCACAGCTTTGCCCTGATGTGGTCTGCGGGGAAGGTTCTGCCTGAAAATACAGGAGGACTGTGTTCAAGACTGACCGACTGGGGTAAGTATCCTCCCTCCACCCCCATATGATTTCAGTCCCTCTGGCGCCCTCTCCTCACCTTGTGGTAGAATTAGGCGTGCTCTCCATCCTGCCTTCTTTGCAGGGGAGCGTTGTCTTTCATGGGTGAGTGTGGTCCAGTTACTTCACTGACGCCGGCCCGTTTGATATTGTTCAGGTAGGTCTTATTGCTGTTCTTTAGTTTTGTTGCTATCCTGCATGCCTTTCTTTGTTTAAAATGTCTCTTTTTTGTCCCTTAGGTATGCAGAGCTTCAGCGCAGCAAACTGGCTTGGTTGAGCCCCGCTGGTAAATGATGGCGCATTAAGAGCACAATGATGCGGTAAGTAAGCGCTATGCGCAGCACTGCAAAGTCTTGCCTTTGCTAACCTGTGTTTTCCTTCCTTGGAGGTCGCGGTGTTCTTCAGCGCGAGTGGAATGTCCAGAGTGGTGCCAGCCGAGAGGCGACCAGCCAGGTAAGCCTTTTGAGCAGTTCGTAATTTGTAAATGTCTCTACTGCTTTCTTTAATGTTGCCTCTATCTTTCTCTTTCAGGTTGTTCTGTCCGGGAGGTATGCAGATTTGAGGAAGCTGATCTCAGTAGCTGCAGTGTTTAAAGATGAAGACTGCAGGTAAGATGCTGCTGCTAATGATGTTCCTTTTGTCTCCTTGCAGGTTCTGCTTCTCCGAGGTTCGAGGGAATAGCTGGACACGATGAGCGTCACGTTGCAAGCTGCAAAGCAACGCAAAGCTTGTTGTCTTGCTCAGGTGTGGTTTAAATAGCCCCAAGAAAATAGTCCAGGTAAAGTAGCCCCTAGGCTACCACACCCAAAACACTAGACCGCATAGCATGGTTCTTAGGGACCAAGCTATGTGGATGCCTCCATGTTGGCTGACAATACAATAAAGTAGTTCCCAAGCACATTGTTTTTCATGGTGTATGAGCCTGGCGCCTGACTGGCCCCATGAGGGCTTTTGAAGAGGATGCCAGGGTCTAGAGGCCCGAGTCCTGACTCCACCTGGCCAATGGGTTTGCCAGAGGGGGTTTTGGGCGAGGGTCGTGACAGCACTCCCCCCTAAGGCCCCTCCCATGGTGTTCCTTCTGCCTGGCCCAGGTTTGGTTGGGAAGTTCCGATGGAATTTCCTGATTAGACGTGGTGCGTGGATATTCTCACTGGGCTCCCAGGATCTATCTTGTGGTCCAAATCCTTTCCAATCGACGAGATAATATAGCTTGGTCCTAGACTATTTAGAGTCCAAGATATCTTTGACTTCGAATTCTGGTTCTCCGTCAACAAGTATGGGCTTAGGTGCTGTCCCCATCCGTGTGCCGGGTTGCATTGGTTTCAGGAGGGACACATGGAATACTGGGTGGATGTGTAGAGTAGGTGGTAAATCCAGTTTCACGGCTGCTGGGTTGATAATTGCCTTAATGGTATAGGGTCCTAAGAATCTGGGATGAAAGGTCCGGGTTCCCTTGATGGGTACGAATTTAGCGGCTAACCAAACTTTGTCTCCTACTTGATAATCAGGGGCCTTTTTCCGGTGTTGGTCGGCGAATCTCTTTTGCTTTTCTTTGGCATGAATAAGGTGTTCCTTTGCCCTTTTGAAAGCCTGAGTAATGGTTGTGTGTAGAGTCTTTACCGCTGGCATTTCCAAGCTGGCTAGAAGGTCTAGTTCAGAGGTACGTGGATGTCTGCCATAAAGGGTATAGATTGGCGTTTGTCCCGTGCTTGAATGCGAAGAATTGTTATATGCATATTCGTCTATCCATAATAGGTCTTTCCAATTCCTTTGTTCGTGGTGGAGCATGCACTGTAAATATTGCTCGAGTGTCTGATTGGTTCTCTTGGTTTGGCCGTCCGTTTGGGGATGGTGACTGGTAGATAGCTGAAAGTCGATCTGCGCCATTGCACAACATTTTTTCCAGAAGTTTGAAACAAACTGGCTGCCTCGATCAGAGACCAGAACTGAAGGGAAGCCATGTAGCTTGACCACGCCCTCCAGGAACACTTTTGCTAAAGTGGCTGCGTCTGGGAGGCCTTTGAGAGGAATAAAATGGGCCATCTTCGAGAATAAGTCCACAACTACAAGGATGGTGTTGAACCCTTGGCTTGGAGGTAGATCAGTGATGAAGCCAAGGGAAAGAGTGTGCCATGGAACTGGAGGACTGTCCAATGGTTGTAGGAGACCAGATGGTTTTTGTTTCTGTGATTTATTTTGTTTGCAGACACCGCAGGACTGAATATACTGAATTATGTCCTTACGCCAGGTAGGCCACCAAAAGTTCTCTTTCACCTTAGCTAGGATTTTGGCGATCCCAGAATGCCCTTCGATCAGTGAATCGTGATAGTTTGAAATAATATGCTGTTGTAATTCCTTCTTGGGTACATATAGGCGATCCCTAAAAAAGGGTAGATGGTCCTTGATGGTATATTGTTCTCCTTGAGTTTGCCATGCGAGGTAGGCATCAGGATTCATTGTCCGTTGGACAGTCTGTGCGGGTTATGTATAGTTTACTCAGCCCTTCTCCGCTCCCCTCACTTTGTTTTTAACAGCAATCTTCTTCTACCTCACTGCAGAACCCATCTGAGAATGTCAGCTGTGAAGTTATATTTTTCCCTCCTACTGTTACTGGGCCTCATTACGACCCAGGCGCTAATGGGTTAATGGCGCCGTAATAGGCTGCGGCGCCGTTAACCTATTAGCGCCTAATTACGAGGTCCCTTTGCGGGACCCGACCTTAACGGCTGGTTTTACCAGCCGTTAAAGTAGGGACCCGCAAAGGGACCTTGGTGCTAAGTACGGTGCCGCAATTTGCAGCACTGTACTTAGCGCCTTCCCCATTCCCATTGAGCCCTATGGGGCAAAAATGGGAATGGGGAAGGGCCATGGCGGCATGGGGAATTACCACGCCGCCAACCTCGGAATGGGGTGGTAATTTCCTATTCCTCCATGGCGGACACCGGCATGGACCATGGTGCTAGTAGCACCATGGTCCTCCGCCTGGGTCGTAATGAGGCCCACTGTGTCTAAGTCTATATCAACATACTAACCCTCCTTTTCTGCGTCTCCGTGTGTTTGTGACATTGACGCTCCCCCTGTGTTATTCCTGTGCATCTTATTCCCGTGTGCTTTGTTCGATCCTCCTATTTCCGTGTTCCTGTGCCTGCTTCCCTTGCCCTTTACTTCCGATCTTGTCCTGCTGAATTCGTTCATTACTGCATCGCTTACCTGCTTGAGTGCCTTGAAATCTCTGTCTCTTCCGTACCATATCCCGCCCTCTTTCTCCAATAGGCTCTCTAATATCCTCTCTTCCTTATACTTACGTGCGCTTTCTGCTATAATTTTCCTTTTCCACAGCGTCATCTCCCTGTCATTTTCTTCTCGTTCCTCTTCTTTCCTCCTAAGTTCCCACTGCTCCATGCATGCTATTCTCTCCGCAATTCCCCTTAAGCATTCCTCCTCCTTTTTCTTTCTCTCTATCTCCAGCTTGTCTAACTCTGCTCTACCGCTCTTCCCTCCTGCCCTCTTCTTTAGTTTCTCACATTCTTCCTGCTCCATTTGCTTGATCAGTACACTCCGTGCCTCTCTTAGTTCCTCCAGCTTTTCCTCCAGCAACGCCTCCTCTCTTCTTGTCATTTTCCCCACTTCTGTGGTACCTATCAGCACCTTCCATGTGCCCCTCCATCCCCTTCCTTGTCTACCTTGCTAACTGCCTCTTCCTCTTCTTCCGTCAATTTCCCCCGTAGTTTCAGCAGCACTTGGGTGGCTATCCACTCGTCTGGCCCTACATTAGCAAGGTCTATATGCGCCTTTTGTGCGCTTCCTGTGTTTGCCTGTGTGTACGCTGCGGCAGCGTTCCCACACCCATCCCCTTTTGGTAGCCATCTGTTGGTGCGTATGGTGGCAGGCTAAACGTGGAGTTTGAATACCCTTCGGCAGCTGTCAGCTGTGACTGTGTCATTTCTCTAAGATCTGTTACTGGGTATAGTCCTTCCACTTCCTTCTTTACCTCCTTAGTTACAGTCGTCTCACCCTCCTCTTTCTTTTTAACCTCTGCTACTGGGTATGACCTTTCCGATTCTTCCTCACTTTGTTCCGCGCTGGGAGGTGCTGGAGGTGCGCTGCACCCGCCCTCTTCTTTCACCTTCTCCTCCTTCACCCCCTGCATTGTCAACATTCCCATTACCCCAGGTATGCATCCCTGGAACAGCTTCCAAAGATCGAGAACTTCTAGATGATTCACTAGTTTCGTCCCTTTGTATGTGTTGTGTAGGTACGCTAGGAGGGAGTGTTGAGTGTGCATATCAAAGCTGCCATTGGGTGGCCATGGTATCCGTATCTTATTGTCTGTTCCTTGCGTCCATTCAATACTATATTTTACTATTCTATCCCTATGTGGAGGTAGCGTAGCACACATGTGTTGGAGTGGTGTTGTTAGTATGTTCCTATACCCTATCCCCATTCCATTGTACACAGACATTTTAAAACTTTTACTTTTTCAGTACCACTGTTACCTGGCCCCCTAAACTGGGGTCTTTTGACTCTCCGCTGGTGTTACGCTCACCTGGTATCCACAGGGACACCACCCAGCTGGGTTACTCGCTGGTATGCTTCACAGCTTTGCCCTGATGTGGTCTGCGGGGAAGGTTCTGCCTGAAAATACAGGAGGACTGTGTTCAAGACTGACCGACTGGGGTAAGTATCCTCCCTCCACCCCCATATGATTTCAGTCCCTCTGGCGCCCTCTCCTCACCTTGTGGTAGAATTAGGCATGCTCTCCATCCTGCCTTCTTTGCAGGGGAGCGTTGTCTTTCATGGGCGAGTGCGGTCCAGTTACTTCACTGACGCCGGCCCGTTTGATATTGTTCAGGTAGGTCTTATTGCTGTTCTTTAGTTTTGTTGCTATCCTGCATGCCTTTCTTTGTTTAAAATGTCTCTTTTTTTCTCCCTTAGGTATGCAGAGCTTCAGCGCGGCGAACTGGCTTGGTTGAGCCCCCGCTGGTAAATGATGGCACATTAAGAGCACTATGATGCGGTAAGTAAGCGTTATGCGCAGCGCTGCGAAGTCTTGCCTTTGCTAACCTGTGTTTTCCTTCCTTGTAGGTCGCAGTGTTCTTCAGCGCGAGTGGAATGTCCGGAGTGGTGCCAGCCGAGAGGCGACCAGCCAGGTAAGCCTTTTGAGCAGTTCGTAATTTGTAAATGTCTCTACTGCTTTCTTTAATGTTGCCTCTATCTTTCTCTTTCAGGTTGTTCTGTCCGGGAGGTATGCAGATTTGAGGAAGCTGATCTCAGTAGCTGCAGTGTTTAAAGATGAAGACTGCAGGTAAGATGCTGCTGCTAATGATGTTCCTTTTGTCTCCTTGCAGGTTCTGCTTCTCCGAGGTTCGAGGGAATAGCTGGACACGATGAGCGTCACGTTGCAAGCTGCAAAGTAACGCGAAGCGTGTTGTCTTGCTCAGGTGTGGTTTAAATAGCCCCAACAAAATAGTCCAGGTAAAGTAGCCACTAGGCTACCACACCCAAAACACTAGACCGCATAGCTTGGTTCTTAGGGACCAAGCTATGTGGATGCCTCCATGTTGGCTGACAATACAATAAAGTAGTTCCCAAGCACATTGTTTTTCATGGTGTATGAGCCTGGCGCCTGACTGGCCCCATGAGGGCTTTTGAAGAGGATGCCAGGCTCTAGAGGCCCGAGTCCTGACTCCACCTGGCCAATGGGTTTGCCAGAGGGGGTTTTGGGCGAGGGTCATGACTGCTTTAAAGAAAACAATGTTGTTACACACTTTGCGCTGGGCGCCACTGCCCTCTTTTCCTCTACTACAGTTCTTATGTTCATTTCCTTAGTACTATGGTCCCTTTCGACCCCTGGTGCACGAAGCCCCCTGCGGCTTCGCATCTCTGGGTGCATACCTTTTAAGCCGCCCCTTCTTCCTTGCACTGCCGCTATCTGGCGTGCCTTCGAACATTACCTCAGCTCCTCCCCCTTGTCTCTTCTTGTTCTACTACCATCAGTTTCCTTGCTCCCCCGTTTCCCCTCTCATCGTTTCTTCTCTGCCACCTTCTGTAGCCGCCCCTTAATCGAGGCGGCAGGCATTCTCCGTGCGCTGTCGCCTCACCCTTCCTCCCCACTTTCCGCCGCTATTCAAAAAACACTCCGCGTAATCCTATGCAACTCTGTGGGTGACATCACCAGCCCTAGGTCAATTAGATACAGGTACGTACAAATACACATGAAAATAATATGCACACTCTTTTACAGTTATTTCCCACAATCCCCACAGCTGTCTTCCCACTACGCCTGGAGTGGAGTATACATCAATCACTTCGTTATTATAGTAAACTGCACCCGCTGCTTCGCCTCGCGTGTGATACGCTCCCGCACCGGGGAACTTAAACAGCTCACTATCTTCCGTACTGAGAAACAATCAAGTTACCTCAGCCAGGGATACATCATCTATTCACCGAGCTAAAACACCCGACCAATAGGAATCCTCATCTACTCGTTGATCTAAAATGCCAACTTGTAGGAATGCCACACCCTCTTTTACACAGGTGCCACAATAAAACACAATCAGCGTGATTCATCCACCACATGTGGGCGCCTTAATCCCCACCTTACACACTTTACAACGCTATACGAGGCGGCCCTCGTGCCTGCCCCATAATACTTTCAATTCAACCGCCGCTCAATCGTCAAAATCTCTCTGAATACCCTTTACATCCACCCGCCACCCTCGTTACCATTCCTCCCGCCACCCACACAATTTTGCGTTGCTGGTTGCGTGTGTCATACTCACATTGGCTTCCGCCCGCCGGTGCCGCTCAGCTGCGGTGTACCCCTCCCAATCTGCTCATCACCTCCCCTCATCTGGACCACTCGCCAACCGCGGACGGGATACTTTTCAAGTCGGCTCCTGACGGCCACTCTCCGGATTGAGCTGTGCAGTCTTCTCGCAGTTCTGCGATGGTCCTGTAGTCCTCCAAAGGGGGCAACAGCGAAGGGGGCCGCTGTGCGGGGCCACCTTGGCGCAGGCTGCATCTCCCTCTTGCCTCACCCTCAGTGCTGTGTCTCAACAAATCTCAGCAGTGCCTTCAACTTGTCGGGGTAATCTCCCGGGGGTCGGCAGGGCTGTCCACAGACCTACTGGGGCAGGGAGGCCCCAACTCCTCCCACAGTGCCCAATGCGTATGAGACACACGCAAGAGCAAGGCGTTACTGCTGTTTATTAAAAACGGCAGGGACAGGTTCTGGGATCATAGGTCATCCGGGAACACATCTCACCCGAGTGGGGCTCGCAGGCCCTTTTTTAGCATGTGTGATGCCTCATGGTGCATCACCTAGGAAGCTTCACCCAAAAACCTAACGCCACCTCGGGTTGGACCTCCGAGTAATAGGGTTAGTATGGGAACATATAGGTATGTTATTGGTTGGTGGAGGGGAGGTCAGGTGGTACGCTTGGGTTGTCCCCTAGAAATAGTTACACCAAAAAAGATACATGGGTGAGGTTAGTGATTGGCTAGGTTGTAGTGTCATCAGTAGTTAGCCCCCCGTGCCCTGATTGGTGTATCCGCGAGCCCCCAAGCCTGGGACCATCGTTGTTCCCAGCTTGCAGTGTACCTGGTGTTAGAAACAATTCATGACTATGTGTCAGTGGAGGACAATGGACAGGTCTGCCATTAGATGCAGGAGCGCTTCTTCTCACCACCGTCAGTGTCCAATTTGTCACTTTGGTGTTGCAGTCTGTGTCCCAAACGTGAGACCTCAGAGTTTCCCTGGTCTCTGGTACTTGGCACTGCATCAGGTCGGCTCGGTCACGTGTGGTGAGACCGTAGCTGGAGCAGAATTATGAGCATTTAATTTGTATTGTGACACTTAGGGGCGGTTAGCCGCATCAGGTGTAACCTTGGCTCGGGGCGCGCAGCGTGTAAGTTGCAATGTCGTGGCCTTGGCTGCGAGGCCTTTGTTAGGGGTTGTTCTGCATGATCAGCACCTTGCCGCAGCGTCCAAGCTGCTCTGGATTTGTGGCTTCTGAGTCTGAGGCCTACTGTGGTGCTGAGGCCTACTTGATCTGATCTATGAATGGCTGCATACGGTTCATAACACAGGGGGTCCTTATGTCGTCGCGGTTGTAGTAGCGATGAAGCATTTGCAAGCATGTACACAAGCTCTTCTTGCATCTTGCGTTTCTGCAGTGCTGTAGCTTGGCCTATGTTAAAAAATAACAACGATGCAACAGTGTGTGTGTAGACGGTCCGCTACATCGTGGTAGTAAGTATGTTCTTCGTGTGAGATTGGTGTGGGTCTATCCAGTTGTGCATAGTGGCACGGGTGTTTAGCGTCTGTCAGCTATGTCGTCATGGCATCTCTAACAATGGTGGCTTTCATTGCTGCTGTGTTAGTCGAGTTGATCCATATGGTCCATGTCAGCTTCACCGGAAGTCCCAACATGTGGCTTGGTTAATGGGCAGTTTCCATGGCTGTGTGGGGTGTGGCCACGGTAGATGTTGACGTCTGGGGCATCCGTGAGCGGGTCAAATTCCTCTCGTGTTGGGTGCTTGGGCAGTGATGATCTAGACCATGGTCTGGCTGAGAATCGGGGGAAGAGAGCTTCCCATTTTCCCTCTTCAGAGCCACACCCGATGAGTCAGCACATGAGGATGTTCTCTGGAATAAAGGGTTTCAGCTCCTGGAAAGTTCTTGTAAAATAAAAGCACTCCTGCACTGAAATAAAGTAAAAGCACTCCTGCACTGAAGTAAAGTGTTCCTGCTCACATCTCTATATGAGCCTGGTGCCAAAGGCACCAGGACTGAGTCCAGCCAGGGCCCCTGTGTTTATGGGTCCCAAAGGGACATAAGTGTGTCAAGTGACCCATTGCCCCCATCACTAGATGGTGTGGTTTTTGTGTCCTGGGGCCTGTGGCCATGATGCTCTGCAATGGACACTATGCAATGGAACGACTTTGACAATTACGCATCTATAAAGACACATCATTGGGGCCTGTGTAAACGATGGATTAAACTTAGATACTGTTCTTATACTGTGCATACCTCTCATTCCTTCTGATGCAAATATGCCTTTCAAATTCAAAAGAAGACACTTTCCTATACATTTAGCCTTTGCAATGACCAATAAGAAGTCACAGGGGCAGACATTTGACAGAATCTGCCTATACCTTCTGAAACCTGTATTCCGTCACGGGCAGCTATATGTTGCTCTTTCAAGAGTTTGATCATTCGGCTCATGAAGTGTTGTACCTGAGAATAACGGGATTGTTAATTGTGTTTACAATGACATATATGTGTGAATAAATAAATAAAGGTGCAATGATATTTAATTAAAGAAATTTAAGATATGCTAGAACGTCATATGTTACTCAGAGTAAAGCTACTATATATAATTACATATGGGCTTGTTATATTCACATCTGGGTATCTTTGTAGGCAAACAACCAGCATGGAGCCTTACAGCTCATAGGAACTTCTCCTCCGTCAGCTATAACTTTGCTGCCTGAGCAGTGGGCCTAGCCATCAGAAAGGACAAATGTCTACTCTGATTTGCCTATTGGGGAATGCGGCCTTGCCAAAGACCATGCCCCATGGATTGTGGAGATTGGCCATGCAAGCCATGAGCACTGGCCATTGGTCACATTATGAGGGCATAATGGACACTGAACTAGGATGCAGGGTAGTTGCAGTGGATGATGGGGTGGTTTGGTGGGGATGGGGTCATGGTCGGGCCTCATGCCCTAGGCAATTCAACCATGACTTGCATCCCCAGCATGCGCTGCTGATAATGACACACATCAGTATGCGTTGCAAAAAATATGTTTGTTAAAGGAGGTTTACAGTTCTTTCATGCATGTTAAAAGAGGAATTATTAATAACTTAGATACAGTGATGTAACATCATGAAACATTTTCACTCATAAAAACCTATGAAATTCACAGAAAAAACTCTGTTAAAGGGACGTTATGGTTCCAAGTAAAGCCGAAACTCCTTTAAATTCGCCAGTTATGGTAAGCTAGGCAACCATAACTTGCGCCAAGACTGTGAACTGCTAAGACTAACACTCAGGACATCAATGATGACATCTCAAATGTCATTGATGACATCACTGATGACATCACATGTGAAATTAATTTGGATGAAAAGTCCCTACAAGGGGTTGTGTTTATAATGTTGTTAACAAGGTATCAGGGGTGATCGGGAGACCTATCATGACCTACTTAATGTATTAAAGAATGTACTCATATAAACAAAACATTATACTGGAGTGTTGTTGTTAATACATACACATAGGCAGTGGCTGCAGCATGCACCATAGAAGTACAATATTTGTTATCTAGTAATTTTGGATTGTAAAATAATGAATGCTATCTTATCACAGTTTTGAGTAATGTTAAACATGGAATAAAAAGCGAATAATTCAGACGTACTACACACTTTTGTTAGTGCAAACCATACATATGAAGATCCACAATCCATACAAATCAGAGGCACATACAGGGAAACTAAAGTAAGGAAGAAAGAAACAACATCACCAGAAAAGGTCAATAACATGAAAGTTCATCATAATGTATACAAATGAATTGTGTGTTTGAGGTCTGCTTATTGCCCCATATATATGCACCATGAGCTGAGACCAAACCTTAAGGAAAGTACTTTAAGAACATACAAGATGGTTAATGTGTAGATATATAACACATTTTCATTGTTCATATTTTGCCTGTCAGTGAACAAAACCACCTGGCCTAGATATGTCAGTGAGCAAATACAAGTGACCCAGATATGTGATGTCATCAATTACATTTGTGATGTCATCTTTGTTGGCCTGGGTGTTAGTCTTAACAGTGCACGGTGGTGGCGCGATTTATGGTTGTTTAGCTTACCATAACGGGTGAATTTCTTGGGGTTTTCGGTTTTACTTGTAAGGATAACGTCCCTTTAGCAAAGCGTTTTCACTAAATTTCATAGGTTTTTATTAGTGCAACTTAACCATAATGTCCTTTTAACAAAGTTTTTTTCACTGAATTTCATAGGTTTTTATTAGTGCAACTTAACCATAACTTCTCTTTAACTAAGTTATTTCTGTGAATATATGTTAAAGGGACGTTATGGTTAAGTTGCACCACTATATAACCTATGAAATTCAATGTAAAAACGTTGCTACAGGGACGTTATGGTTCCAGGTAAAACCGAAAAAAAATGAAATTCGACAGTTATGGCAGGCTAAGCAACCATAACTCGTGCCACCGCCACCGGTGTGCACTGCAAGCACTAACACCCATGACATCAAAGATGCCATCACAAATCTCATTCATGACATCACTGATGACATCACATGTGCATGCAGTTTTAATAGGAAGCCTCCACAAGGGCATGTTATTGTAAAGGTGGCAGAAAACTATGAAAGATTATTGGAAGAACTATCATGACATAACTAGGTAATGGAGGAATGCATTGCTATACACACCATTGTATTACACACTTCTTCACTGTACATGAAGGAACTTATGTGCAAACATAGCCATTGTCTACACCATACCTCATGGAAGTGTAACCTTCAAAATATTTCCATGTTACAAAGTGAAATCATGAATGCATTCGTTTTAGAGTGTCAGGTACTGTGAAACATGTAAGCAGTAGCTAGCATTGCCTTTATAACTAAATAATTGCACTACTGCACAGAAACCATAAAGACACCACAATGCATACAAACATGATCATATACAAGGGAATTAAAATAAGCTAAAAAGGAGCAGTACTACCAGAAATTGTTCATAACATAACTGATTATATTCATGCACAGAAACCAGTGCTGTGTTTTACACTTTCCTCTTCCCCTATATGTGTATGTATCTTATGATGTGAGAGAACCGTAAGGAAAGTAGTGTAAGAACAAATTAGAAGGGTGCCGTACACAAATGTAGAACCTTTTGAATTGTTTGTGCCTTACTGTTAGTGAAGAAAAGCACCTGGCCTACTTATGGTAGTGAACAAAACAGAGGGAGCCATATATGGGATATCATCAGTGATGTCATGAATGAGATTAGTGATGGCATCTTTGATGTCATGGGTGTTAGTCCTTGCAGTGCACACTGGTGGCGGTGGCACGAGTTATGGTTTCTTAGCCTACCATAACTGTCGAATTTCATTTTTTTTTAGGTTTTACCTGTAACCATAACGTCCCTGTAGCAATGTTTTTCCATTGAATTCCATAGGTTTTTCAGTGCCTTCAGTGCAGTCTGTAGATTGTGTTAGGGTCTTCAGTGCAGTCTGTAGATTGTGCACAAACATTTCATTGCCACTGGCTGACAAAGACATGGCATTTCCCTTGAAAAGGTGTATGTATCGGGAACCAATGTTCTCATTCTTACAGGAGAACATCCCAGCAGCACTCAATGCTTCTGTTTATGAGACCCCTTCCAACCTCTGGCTGGCAACAGGAAGCATTGGAATAATGCCATGCGATTCTCTGCATTATACAGGAGAAAAGCACCTTTGAAGCAGGAAAAATGTGCTGCACTGCTTTCATCAAAATCTTCAGTTGACTGAACACACTGGAACCCCAAAGGAAGCCTCCAAAGTGCACAATCACAACATGTACAGTTGCCAAAGAGGCCACGCATCGACATTCTAGAATCAGTCTGCCGAAACAGCACGATTCCATACCACTCCACAAGACGTCCACTCCCTCCAAACCTAAATTGCTAGACAAGTCTTCTTGGAGGGCATACACACACAGATCTTCCACAAAGTAATCACTCACAACGAAAACTGTGCGTCTTGCCATGTTTGCCAGCCACTGTACACAAAGTTCTGGAAAAGTCAATGCCTCCCTTTCCTGTGACGCACACCCAGAGCAAGTGAACATTTCACAAGCGGACAAAAAAGTGTATATGCTTCTGTTGATGAGACACCTTCCTTCGTCTGGCTCGGAACAACATCCATGAGCAGTAGGCCATACTACTCTTCGCGGTATTATAGATGAAAAAAGCACCTTGGCGGTGGGAAAAAGCGTCCTCATGACATCCAGCAACCTCCTCAGTCTACGGGACAAATGTAAGCAAGGCCGGTAACCCATATGCATGCCGCCATAATGAATTACGATAACATTTACTACTGGAAACGTGGCGAGGCCTTTGCAAAGTGCATGCATATCGAAGAAATGGCACTCATGCACAGCGTTCCACAATGCGTTCACTCCTTCCAAACCAAAACTGCCATCAAAGTTTATTTGCAGAGCATAGTTGTGCACATCTGTTACAAAGCGATCACCTACAGGCAACACAATACGTTTCGCCATGTCAGCCACCCTCAGTACGCAGAGTATAATGTGCAACCGTTTAACCTCCCCCTTTCTGTTAACCACACCCACACTACCTGATTGTCTAATCTCCACACTGCCATGGCAATAGGGTAAGGTGGTGTAAGGGCAGATTTTGCCATGTGTGCCTTCCAAAATAGCACGTGGGCCGCACCCCTGTAAAACTGGAACAGTCCTTGTTCCCTTTGCACTATCGTCTCTGCAGCTCTACTTCATTAGGTTACTTGTAAATAGGCACACACGCAGCCACCAATCGCATTAAAGCCGCCATCATTGAACACTGTCACTGCTGTACAACACTTGAAATGTACTGTTACACATTTACAGTACAAATGTCGTGCCATTCCAAAGCATGTCCACTACAAAGTTCAATGAAAGTATGCACGATTTCTCCATCCGCATACATCCACATAGCCACCCAGGATGTGGCACGTGCCATCTTGAAAGTACTGCGTAATCCACTACCTTTTCGTGATAGTGAAGGTGGTGGGTGGGTGGCTGGTAAACAATATGAAATTAGGCAGAGGATACAGTTTTCCCGCGTATATGTATAACTTTTTTTTTTTTAGGTGTGTGCAAGCAATTTCTTTTTGTATTTTCTCTTTATATGTGTTTCTGTTTGCCTGTCCTCACATTTTTACAACATTCTGGTCAATGTTTCTTGCACAGTGTGAAAGAAAACGGCATTGCCAATGGTGCTCAAATAAATGCCATTTCTACGGGACCACTGAATCTTTTGCGACCTCATGATCTCATGGTGGGTGGAGAATATGCTAGCAGTCTGTATAAACTGAAGCATAATTCTGTTTATAACACACCTTCCTGGCTGGGGACAAATTACACCGTCATGGACCCACACTGCTCTTGGTGTTATGCATGAGAAAACCACCTTGGCAGTAGGAAAAATATGCATCACTGCCGACAGCAACCTCATCAGTAGACAGATTAATCGTCCACACGACATGTAACCCAAATGTGCACTTCCATAGTGCACCACAACACTGTCCAAGTTCGTGGCAGAGGCCACATATCTGCAAAGGCAACCATCCCAACGACACTGCAGTCGTCCTGACAGGCCCAGAAAGCGTCCACTCCTTCCAACCCGAAATTACTAGCAACCCCTCTTTGCACGCAACACCCATGCAGATGGCGCACAAAGGCATCACCGACAACAAACACTGTGTGTCTCCCCATGTCCACCACCCTCAGACACAGTATTGTGACTAAATGGTAATGCCCCTTCCTATGAACCACGCCCAAAGCTCCTAATTGTCTATTTCCCACAATTCCATTTCCATTTCCAGCCTGCTCATAATGGGAGGAAGTGCACATGCGCTTTCCCATCTACAGTCAGGGCTACAGCCCAGTGAAGCTCGGACAATATTCTTCCCTTTTCACAGTCACTTTTTGCAGCACTCCCCAAATTGGGTGCTGTCACATTTCAAAACATGCATGTACTAATCAAATATGAAACATCTGCATTGCACACTGTCATTTCTATACACCACTCCTTTTTTACCGTTAAACACTCTCAGTACACGTTCCGTTTCATTGCAAAGTCCCTCCACCAGAAATTTCTGTAAAAAAAGGCACTATTGCAGCATCCACAAACATCCTAAAACACCCCAGCACACCTTTAGCTATGCACACAACATTGCAACCCTTTCCACACCCACCGCAACACTAAACATCCAAGCAAGCGACCATGTGGGCACCTAACATTATGCACAAATGTTACATACGTAACAGCAGTTCTACCCATCTCCCCAAACCATAAAACACCCATTCACGAAAACGTGTCACACTTAGCAGAAGCCACAAACATAGCGCAGCTTGCACCACCCCTACGCACTACCAATCACACGCTATTGTGTCACTGCCAACCTATGCACACCACCTTCACAACATTGGGCCTACTTCAATAAATCTGCACAGAGCAGAGTAACCAACCACATATAAACTGCCCTTCAACCATACCCACTTCCATACTCACATTATGTACGCACTGCACCCTGTGGCCACACTACCCAACTTCTCACTGCACCATCTCCTGCCGCACACCAGATACTGTAGCATGTTGTTCCAAATATCACCACAACAATAAAATGCACAATACACGTTTTGCAACTCACTTGTGCTGCTGTAGCATCTCGACAATGTGCTCCACATGCATTCTCCAAAGATCACCACCCTGTGCCTCATACACTACCAAACCTGCTTTGCTCCAGTGGGTCTGCTCCTTGTACACTTTCCCCCACCATAATTGAACAATACATGTCTGCATATCACCAACTACCACTATGCACATATGCACCACTGGCACCAGCACTCCTAATCAACCTCCACACCGCAATGGACATACACATCATTACGTACAACTGTTACCATAATGTATAAACATTACACTGTCTCTGGCACCCCTACGCCCTTTCATTCACATACTATTCTCTTACCCACTTCCACTCAGAAAGGATTGTTTCACTGGCAACGTAAACACAACATATTTACAACATTGCCCATACTGAAAGCATTGTGCACACAGCACACTATCCAAGCACATATAAGCTACCCTTCAACCATAACCTTTAACATACTGACAGTATACAAGCATTGCACCCAGTGCCCACACAGCATCTCCATCCACAGAGCACCGCCATGGCGGTATGCAGTAACAAATTGCAACAGTTACCATAATGTACAAACAAGACACTCACTCCTATATCCCTGTGGACTTTCAATCACATACTATGGGTGTACCCACTACCATTCACAAAGTATTGTGCCACTGCCAAAAAAACCACAATCTATGTGCAACAGTGGCCTATATAACGGCTAAAATGGGCTCCACACCCATTCCTTACATGTCACC
This sequence comes from Ambystoma mexicanum, assembly GCF_040938575.1. Taxonomy (NCBI): domain Eukaryota; kingdom Metazoa; phylum Chordata; class Amphibia; order Caudata; family Ambystomatidae; genus Ambystoma; species Ambystoma mexicanum. Next base: position 878,269,207 of record NC_090936.1, read on the forward strand.
ACCCTCTAACTCATGCACATTAAAAAATGCATTACTGGCGTGCGTGTCCTCACAGCCTAGGCTCTTGAATGCATGGCCTACGGCCTACGGCCTTCTGCCTTGCATCCAATAGTCTAGGCCTTGAACACACTCACGGCATCGTAATGCCACCATGCATGTCTCCATATCAGCATCTGCGACAATCCACATAGACACCACTGCCACCAACACTCCTACCCAACATGTACACCACCATGGCGCTATGCAGCAACAAATGGCAACAGTTAACATAATGGCCATGTGGGCACCTACCATTTTGCACAAACGTGCCACACGTAGGTTGCAGCACTTCACCCCAACTCCCCCACACCATAAAACACCCAATCACGAACACAGGTCGCACTTACCAGAATGCACAAACATACCACAACCTCCACCACCTCTACCCACAGCCATTCACAAAGTATTGTGTCACTAACCACAACAGGTTTACAACATTCGGCCTACTTCAACAATTCTGCACACAGCATAGGCCTTGAACACACCTACAGCAACGTAATGTAACCATGCATTTCACCATTTCACTAACAACGACCATTGACATACACACCACTGCCACCAGCAGTCCTACCCAACCTGTGCACCACCATGTAGCTATGCAGCAACAAATTGCAACAGGTAACACAACATGGAAAGAAAACACTCCCTCCTGCACCGCTATACACTTTCATTCACATACTATAGGTGTACCCACTCCCATTCACAAAGTACTGTGTCACTGCTAACCTACCCACATTCAGTTTGCAGCACTAACGCTACTGCAACCAATCGGCACACACCGCACTATGCAAGCACCACCCTGTACCGGATGCTGACTGAAACATGCCTTCCTGCGGTGTGTGTGTTGCAGACCTATGCTCCTCAGGGCATGCCCTACAGCCTACAGGCTAAGGGCTTCGGCCATGCACCCAATAGTGTAATCCTTCCACAGACCCACCGCACCTTCATTCACCCCTCCATGTGCCCAATTACTGCATTCCATCCGCAGCGCACCGCCACCCGCGCTTCCACCCAACCTATGTCATGTGCAATTCACTCCCCATCTGCAAATTACCTGCCACCACTCAACATGGAATGAGTTCGCCGCAAACAGGTCGCACAGAAGCTAAGGGACCGTTACGACAGCTGCCTCCAATCACCAGAGAAAATACTAGTCTACATATGTCACATATAAAGCACTTCTCACACCCTCAGCCATTCCTTCCTTTATGGCCGCCAACAAAATGCGTATGGTACATTTTCCAGACCCTTCTGCCACTGCACTGTCCTCCGATACAGCATGGCAGCTTTCCCAAAAAATGTTGACGCACAGCACGCTTCCCTCCAGCCAACCACCAGCTGCGTCCAAACTTCTCAGACTCCACACCGTACCGCGATCTAATGACACTTCTGTCCGGAGCGAACAGGGAAATGGGTCTGCGGAGCGGACCCAAATATCACACATTTTTTGGGACATACATTTCAGTGTTTTGTAACAAATTTACTGGTCCAATTTCCACCGAACACACAAAAGCATGCTTTCCAGCTCAAGCCCCCGCTCCTCGTGCAAATTTGGTGAAAATCCATCCAGCCGTTCGACCTGTAGCCGTGCACAAGGTTTTTCCTCATTCAGTCTATGGGGAAAAAAAATGTTGGGAACTCCTCTATAAGTCCACCCCCCGCACAAAACCCCACCCAACTTGGCAAAAAAATTCAGAGCCGCCCATATACTTTTTCTGCAAAGTTTGGTGAGGATTCATCCAGAGAGAGCGAAGTTATAAACCGCCGAAAAACTGCTCTTCCTATGAGTTTAGCAACTTAACCATGACTACACACCCGCTACCGCGGGCCGTGTAATATATATTTGGTTATGGAAAGGAATGCTTGTGTGAATTGACATTTGTACAATTCGTGTATTCAGGTAAAGGTTTGACTGGTTGACAAATTATTTTTGTACCTATAACATTGTAGTGATTTCTTTGGTATAAATCTGGCGACCACCTTTATATGAATTGTACTTTGATTCTTTAAATAAATACAGAGTTTTGAGAAATCACTGTCTGTTTTTCTTACCCAGAATTGTGTGGTGGGACTGTTGATCAGGGACATGAAATTAGTCTTGTAACGTTAATGTGAGCCTATAATTTAAAAGTATAAAACAAAAATATCTCTACAGGCCCCACCAGCAAAGGTGGACTGGGGAACTCTGGGGGCCAGGGAAAGATCAAGAACACATGCGCCTCCTACAGATAGCACACAGGAACACCACAGCCATGCTAGAAATCCTAAACACATCGGCACAAGCACCAGATAAAAGAACAAAACACACTTCAGATAGTCTATGCTGGATTGGCTAGTCCATGTGTGGTGCAGAAGTTCCAGCTATGCATGAGCCAGGTGGACAAAGCGTGGCATGGATTGAGGACTAGTTCTTGGAGCAAAACATACAGTAGTGATAGAAATCGTGCACTTGTGTTTTCCAACTGCAAACTGCAGCTTTCAGTCCAATGCACATGATTAGAGAGAGAAGAACAAATGCACAGCGAACCAGGCAGATGGAATGCCAGCAACAAACACCACCATAATTCCACTGTCTGAGTCGAACATGGCGGACTCATGCAGGCACTGGACTTTCACATCTCACAACTGCCCTCCCCTCCATGTGAGTAGGTGAGTACATGGACCCCCGACGAGTCAGGTATATGGACACCCAGGATTACACCAGTTAGCCAATGAAATCCCTTATTTCTTCAGGCGCCAAATTATGCCTACTTTTATTTTCTTCAAATTAGACTTTATTAACATTTTTTCGAGAGCAGTACAAGCAAACTGCCTCTTCTGAGGCCACAGAGATGATAAGATGAATGTTTCAAAGGCATTAACACATGTTAGGGAGTCTGAATCCGTCTTCAGGCGTCCATCAACAAAACACAACCATTGAACCTTGAACATTAACCCCGCTCCCGTCCCTCCCTCCCTCCTTTCCTCCCTACCTCTCTCCCCTCTCACCCCTCCATACCCCCCCCCCAACTGTGGCTCTTTCCCCTCTTGTATGCTTGCTTAGTCATACAGTGGCGATGTTCGCTTCCATCAGAGTCCTGTGAGATTCTGGGCCCTATGGTGGTCCCGGCACTTTCAGTTTAATTCTCTGGCGATGTATCGGCTCAGGTTACCTTGTGTGACACATATTTATTAACAAACTCAGCCCATTCCGGTTCCAGGGATCCACCAACCTTGTGGAGCCCCGCTGTTATTCTTTCCATCGCATACATACCTTTAGCCACAGTGATCCACTCCTTTTTGCTTGGGGTGTGCACATTTTTCCATCTGGTCGTCAGACATGCCCTGGCTGCCAGTAGTAGGCCTGCCGCCATAAGGGAGAACCGAGAGCACTCCCCATCCACCTCTTTCAGTCCGAACAGGACCAACAAGGGAGCCTCCACTCTATGGATGCCATCGAGCTCCTTGATCCATCCTAGAATTTCACCCCAGAACACTCTAGGGCACCCCCACCACATGTGCCAGTAATCTGCCCTTGTCCCAACATAAAGGGCTGACATTCTGGTACATCCTGGAGAGTCGAACCGGGTCGTACTGCCATCTGTGTAGGAGCTTGATTGCATGTAGTTTATATTGGCAGGATATTGAGGTCCAGGAGGCCCCCCTGCAAAGTTTATCCCAGAGAGGTTGGCCCAACCCCCCCATGTCTCTCTCCCATCTTTCCCCCTAGTTTGTCCATGGACCCCTTGCCCGCTTCCACTAGGGCTCTGTACATGGCCGAGAACAGCCCCTTTCCCTCCGCCCTTGTGTCTAGGAGCCTCTCGAAAGGGGTGAGGTCCCTCTGGATCTGTTCCCTCCAGCCCTCCCTCAGCAGCACCCCCTTAAATCGGAGATAGAGAAGGACCGAGAGTCTGCCAATGCTCAAAGCCTCTTCAAGTTCTTGAATGGTAATGAATCTCCCCTCCCTCCAGAGCTGTCCAATCCTCTCTAGTCCCGCCTCGACTCAGGACTGAAATCTCTCTGAAATCTCTATAGCATCTCTCACTCCCGGTACCCAGATATATCCCAATGGGGATGGCCATGCCGGGACCCCTCTCATTTCCGTACCTTTCTTCCAGACATGCTGCATTTGTCCCCAGAATCGGGTGTTCCCGAATCCTACATGGTATCTTACTTTTGCGGGACCTGTAACCATTCCACGACAGTCGCCGGGTGCATGTGTGCATTGTCTAAGGCAATCCATTGGAGATCTTGTTGTGTTCTTAGGTGGGGTATCAGGACTCTTGGTTGAGAGGACTTATAGTAAAGTTTAAGGTCAGGTAGGCCCACTGCTCCTTTCTCTTTAGGAAGGCTGAGGGTCCCCGTGGGGATCCTGGCTTTTTTCCCCTGCCGTAAGAATTTCAGCATGGTGCCCCTAACATCTCCAAAGAAGTAGTCCGGGATCTGGATGGGTAGCATCTGGAACAGGTAAAGAATATTTGGGAGGAGAACCATTTTGAGGGCATGAAGAAGTTGCAGCAAAGAGACCGTGAGCTTGCTCCATTTCTCCAAGACCTTTTTTAGTTTGCCCATCAATAGGGCGAAATTAGCCTTAAAAAGCTCTCCAATGTCCCTTGTTACATTAATCCCCAGGTACCTCAAGGGCCCCATACTGACTTGTACTACTCGGGGGGCAAATCTGGCTACGTTCCGGTCTCCAGTCTTGTCCAAGGGGAGGAGGACCGACTTGGACTGGTTAATCTTGAATCCGAATATGGTGCCATGTTTTTCGATCAGTTGGATCGCCATAGGTACTGAGGTCATGGGGTTCACAACATGTAATAATATGTCGTCAGCATATAATGCTACCATATACACTTGCTGCCCCACATGGAGTCCCTCTACTCTGGCTTCTCTTCTGATCCTCTGTGCAATCGGTTCTAGGGAAAGCGCAAAGAGGGTCGGTGAAAGGGGACACCCCTGTCTAGTTCCCCTCCCCAGGCTATACCAACACGAGTACCCTCCATTAACCATGACACATGCACTTGGTGATAAATACACTGCCATAATCCCCTGAAGGAGCCTGTCCCCCATGTCAAATTTGACCAGGACTGCTTCCAAGAAATCCCACTCTACTCTGTCAAATGCCTTTTTCGGTGTCCACTGAGAGAAAGGCTGGATCCCCCACTTCCCCGACTGTCTCATCTAGTAAGTGCAGGGACCTTCTCATCATGCCCACACCCTGTCGGCCTTTGATGAAATCCGCCTGGTCTGGGTGTATCAATCGAGGCATATGTTCTTCCAGCCTGGCCGTGAGAACCCTAGCATATATTTTAGCATCAATATTTAAAAGGGAGATGGGCCAACAGTACCCACAGGACTTGGGATCTCTCCCCTCCTTGGGTATTAACGCAATGAGAGCTTGCGAGAACGAGTTGCGTCTACCCCCGTTTCAAGTATATCGTTGAAGAGTTTAGTCATGAAGGGCAGGAGACGTTCAAGGAATGATTTGTGAAAACATGTTGAGAACCCATCTTTGCCAGGCGCCTTACATTGGGGCATACGTGGCACTGCCCGCCTAATCTCCTCTCCCGTTATGGGGCCTTCAAGTTCATGGGACTAGTGTGAGTAGTTGCATGTCAACCAGGTATGCATCAATTCTTTCTACCTCATGCATGGAATCCGATTTATAGAGAGTCTCGCAAAAGGAGGCAAAAGTCTCTAGTACCTGTTCTGGCGTTGAAACCGGTACCTTATCTTTCCCGATTACTTTAGAAACCCACCTCTCTGCCCGTTGTCCCCGTAGCCTGGCTGCCAGCAGTGCGTCTGCCTTGTCCCCCTTCTCATAGAATTTTTGCCTGAGCAATTACACATTCTGAATTATTTTCCCTTCCTGAAGTAGTCTCAGCTCTTCCCTCTTACCCTTGCCTGCTGTCTGTGCCTGTTTCTCCAGTCTGAGAATCTCCTCCCACAATCCCCGCTCAATAATGGTCTGTTCCCTCTTTTTTCATGCCTCCTCTCTAATCAATAATCCGTGTCATGTCGCTTTCCCCCCTTCCCATACAATTCTCTTTGCTAGACCCCCCTTATTGTTCATGGTAAATAATTCCCTGATCTCTGTTTGCAAAGTCTCCCGGAACACAGGGTCTTTAATCAAGGATTCATTGCACCACTACCTCAAGCCCTTAGGCTTCATTCCCAGCCAACCCAGGTCCATTGTCACCAACTCGTGATCAGTCCAAGAAATTGGATGAATCTCTGACCTCTGAGCCACATCCCATAGTTCTCTTGAAATGTATAGGTAATCTATCCTTGTGAAAGCCCCATGGAGGGGGGGGGGGAACGTGTAGCCCCTCTCCTGTGGGTGGAAGTGATGCCATATGTCTCTCAGACCATATCATTCTAAGGTCTCCTCAATCTCCCCAGGGCCTGGCATCAGGAGCCCCTGTCCTCTTTCATGTGTAGTCTGCCTTGCCACATCGGCCCAGGTGTTAAAGTCACCTCACAGAACCATGTGTCCTGAGCTCTCACACAGTGGCCCTCATTACGACCCTGGAGGAAAGGGGTTTACGCCGGCGTAAACCATGGCGCCCCTTTCCGCCTGAGTACGAGTTCCCGTAGCGCCATGGTGATTTTTACGCCTGCTTTTTGCAGGCGGAAAAATCCATGGCGCTACGGGACTTGTTGTTAATTACGCCACCGTAATTTACGGTGGCGTAATTAACGCCTTCCCCACTCCCATTATACCCTATGGGGCAAAAATGGGAATGGGGAAGGGTAAATGGGGATTGGGGACTTACCGCCCGCCAAGGTCGGAATGGGGCGGTAAGTCCGCCAACCACCATGGCGAAGTTGGCAGCTTAGCGCCATGGACCATGGTGCAAATTGCACCATGGTTCTCCGCCAGGGTCGTAATGAGGGCCAGTATCTTGCGGAGTGTACCCTTCATGAATCTCAGTTGTCCTTGGTTGGGTGCGTAGATCGTGGCGAATGTAAAGTTCACCTTCCGGATGCTTCCTGATACCAGAAGGGCCCGCCCATCTACATCTGACCACACTTTTGAGATCACCATTCTGAGTGTCCTACATACCGAGATACCCACTTCCACTCTCCTGCAGGGGACAGAGCCCCAGATTTCGTGTCCCACCACCCAATTTGGGATTCTCCTTTCTTCCCCCTTCATGAATTTCGTCTCTTGCAAGAAGACGACGTCAATCCCTGACCTACGGAATTTCCTCGCCACCAATGATCTTTTCATAGGGGAATTAAGGCCCTTTATGTTCAGGGTACCTACCCTCAGGATGCCTATTTGCTGTCCATCAGTAGGCGCTGTCATGACGTTATTCCACTGCCAATGCCCCCTTCTACTCCACTTGCTATGCCGCTGTATTGTGCAGACATTGCCATGAACCAAACCACACTTCAACATAACTAAAAGCCAACATCCCCCCAGACCCCCATCAACCTCCCCCCAACCCCCTGGCACTCGGCCGCTCCCAAGATCCACCCTAGGATATGGCCGAACTACCAACCTGACCCGACATGCAGTTTGCTTCCAATAGCATCCTCAAGTCTTTGAGCCCCCACTCTCCCTCTTGATTTCTATGTTTGACACCAACAGCATGTGATTGCCTCAACACACCAACCCCCCCTTGCGTCCCCCCGGTACTCAACCCTTCAGTAAATGCAATACGGTCAGATCCTTTGGCATTTCCACCCCACCCTCTCCTGACCTTAGGGCTGATTTACAAATCTATGTGCCCGCTTCCAAGAGAATTCAAGTTCCGGCTGCCAGGGATGTACTCAGTTTCCTGCATTTCTGGGCCCCTGTGACCAGCTTCCTTCTCGGGCCCTTAAATTACCACTGTGTTCCCTTGGTGCCTGTCTCCTGCAAGCCAGAGGGAGTCTCTGCGCCCTCCAGGAGTTCGTCCTTGGCTCTGTTTATCTCCTCCTCAGTAACCAATTTATGCCTATGTATGTCAATTTCGAAAGAAATTGAGAACGGGAACCCCATCTGTATCGGATGCCTTTGTCGTTGAACCGCCTGGTGAGGGGCTGTCAGATGCCTTCTCTTGTCGATGGTCAGGGATGATAAATCCTGAAAGATTGTGATCCTGGCTTCCCCATAGGTGACAGGCCCCTCCTTCTTTGCCCTATCAAGAATTTTGACCTTGTGTGGATAATTGTGAAAGCGAACCAGGACAGATCTTGGGCCCCTGGGGGTACTACCCGCTCTGTGTATCCTTTCGATTTTGGGTTCGTCTATGGAGTCGTTCCCCGAAATGAGTTTCATGATTTTGTACAGATTCCTTTTCAGGTCCCTCTCGGTCTCTCCTTCCTTGTCCGGTATCCCGAAGATCCTGAGATTGTTTCCCCTCTCTCTATTCTCAAAATTGTAAATTTTCAGGGAGATCTCGGCTTCTCTGCATTGAATTTCGGTCATTCGTACATCAATTTGGGTTTACATTATGTCTGGTGAGGATTGGTTGTGTTCACCCTCCTGCAGTCTCTCCTCTATCTTATCAATCCTCTGGGTGATCCTATCCACCTTTCCGTCTGTGTCTGCTCTCATGCTTCTATTTTCATCCATTATTGAGGCCACATCTTTTTTTGTGGCCAATGAGTCTTCCTCTTTCCCCGTCATATTCTCTCGGCAGTCCTCTGTTCTTGGGTTAGCCTTTGGGGTGTAACTATAGCTGGCAAGCTTCAACGGCTAGTCCATGTGACACCGTCACCCGCAGGGTGCACTCGTAGGGGGTGTCTAGGATGCAGATAAGTCCCTGGGGCTTCCAGGGACAGTCCCAGGTATGGAGGATCCCTACGCCTCCAAGGCGAGTTCTGTGAGACCTGCGGTGACAGGGTAAGACTATATCCGCCGCTGGGTTGGGGATGTTCACGCTGGGCCGCTCTCTTCAGAGAGTAGGCATATGCCCCGATCTGGGGGGCCCACTCCCTCTCGGGCCTTTGTACTTTCCCCAGGGTTTGGTGAAGGGTGGGTTGCCCCGGGTGCTCAGGGGGGCCCCCTCTCTCCTTTAGATGGTATGGGTGGCTGTAATGTCCTTCTCCTCTGTTGATTCAGGATCCCATTCCCCCTTTGTTGTTCCAGCCCTCCAGGAGTCTCCTTATTAACCACTGTCCAGAGGGGGTGGGCACATGCCCCGGTGTCGGGGGCCCCCACCTCCCTGTGAATTTATGCACTGGTAATACCTGGGTCCGGGGGCATCAGGCCTGCGCTGTCCATGGCCTCTCATTGGTGGGCACGGGCCACGTATAGATCCCATGGTGCCCTTTCCCGTTCTGCCCCTAACAGTGGTGGGGTCACAGCAGGAAAACCCCAGGCCTCTGTGGTGGCCGGTGCTGGGATGCTCTCTTCAGACTTGTTCTATACGGGGAGGGCCTGCTGTCCGCAACTCACGGATTATCATATGGGCAGGGGGCAGTCCTCCAGTGCGTCAGGCACACACTCTCCCTTTGATGATCCGGCCTCCCTGACCCCCTGCAGCGTGTCCCTCTGTGCTCACCAGGTCTGGCCTTGGAGGCTCCTTATTGCCCACTATCTCCAGGGGGGAGGGCACATACCCTGGTGTCGGGGGCCCACACCCCCTGTGTGCTGGGGCACCGTTAATGCCTGGGGCCTCAGGCCTGTGTCGTCTATTGTTCCTCTCCAGTGGGTGGGGCCACACATAGATCCTGCGATGCCTCCCCAGGCCTGCCCCTGGTCATGATGGGGCCGCTGATAGAAAGGCTCTAGGCCTCTCCTGACATGCTCTGAGGGGGAAGGGACCGTATTCCTCCTCTGTGCCACCGATCAGGCCCGTTGTCAAAGCTCGGGAGCTGTGGGGTCTCCCACTGCCTGCCCTCAACGTTGCATGCCACCGTGGGGGGTCTTGAAGTGGGGGCTCTGGTCACTTTCAGGACCTCACGGGCCACGAGCGCACGGCTAAGCTAACATATTCTGAGCATCCCATGGTGGTCAATCATAATGCCTACTTTTAAAGGAGGCAGCATTTCTCCAGTGTTGCCGGGACAATGGGGCGCATTACGAGTTTGCCTGTAAAATGGTGGTAACACTGGTCCAGCAGTGTTACCGTTACTGGCAGGCTGAACGGCAAAAATACCACCGTATTATGAGTCATCAAACGAATGCATACCCCATGCCGGAACCAGTATTACCAGCGCCAGAAATAGCGTCACCGCTGGAATGGGAAGCCCGGTGGTGGCCATCTTGAACAACTCAATCCACCGCGAATCACCCATTTCCAGCCAGATACCAGTCTCAAAATGTGTGGCAACAGCATGGAACAGCAGAAGAAGGCCCGTCTGCCAGAACTCCAGCTCTGCAAGCCCAAATATATTGAGGCAGAGCTAACTGCATTGGCAGATGCAGTGGTGGGGCATGCTTATGCACTATTTGTCAGCAGACACGGGAAGACCAGTTGCCAGCAAAAGACTGCCATATGGGCATAAATCATGGCAAGGGTGATGGCAGTGGGAGCTGTAGCCCATACTGTCGGGGATTGCCGGAAGCGCTGGGATGACTTGAAGGTGAGGGTCTGCAGCCTCATCTCCAAACACAGGAGGGAGAGCACCGACACAGGAGGAGGCCCAGTTAAACCCCTCTTCTTCATGCCCTGGGAGGAGACAGCCAGCTCCACACTCCACATGAAGGGCATCGAGGGAATAGGTAGCGCAGAGGCTGGAGCAAGGACCCAAGGCGATGACGGTGAGTACAACTGACACCATGTACATCTGCATGTAGTTACCAAATGCATGCGTCCCCAGTATAGATGTACAGAATTTGCATGGGAAAGGGTTCAACACATGGCAGAGACAGCAAATGGCCAATGAGCACACACCTGTGCCAGCGGATGCGGGTGAACGTACCAATGCACATGCACTTTAGACAAACCATTTATGCTGACACAAGCCGGTCAAGTGGCACAGCGAGTAGAGCGCCCGCTTTGACACCCGTGCAGAGCCTGTTAACGCAGGTTCGAATCCCGGCGAGGCCAAACTCAGCCTTTCATCCTTCCGAGGTCGATAAATGAGCACCACACACGGTGGGTAATAATAAGCAGCGCTCAGATACCTGAGGGTTTGTAGCGCTATATAAAAGCCTAATTATTATTATTATTATTTATGGACACATGAGAAGCACCCATGTGTGCCAAGATAGTCCATGTCAGAAAGTGATGCCCTACCAGACCCACAACAGTCCACCTTGGCAGGCCAACAGGTATTGTGTACATGCATGCACTGTGTACACCCTTAGCAGGCACTACCACCACCTACAAGTAGGAGCACTTATTGAGCAATACCACACAAGCCATCAACATGAAATGTGCATCTCTGGGACCCACACAAATTCGCATGAGTGTAATGCAAGCCCACAGACATGTCTCCTAGATGACTAACAGCATGCCATTTAATTCCCAACAGGTACACAGTCCAAGAACAGCGTAGAGGCTGGGCCCTCAACTGCTTGCACATCATCTGCCTCAACCCCTTCACAGGGCAAACCGCTCACCAGCAGAGGCATACAGCAGGGCAGGGCTGCATCACCTCATCCACCACCACAACCACCTCCACCATCTACCACTGCAGTGGACAAACCGGCAACACCTAAGGGGACACAATTTCCATGGCAGTGCTCAATGACCCCCTCCCCCAGCCATGAAGGTGACTCAGCTGCCACTGCAGTTTCCAGTGTCATGCCACAGCCACCACCTTTAGTGAAGTCCCACCAGTGGGCCCCAGACCTCAAGGGTCCAGCATGCCCTAATCCCCATCGCATGGAGTGCAGCCACTGGCCCATTGTGACAGGACCCATGTCCTTACCACCGATGAAGAATATGGGGAGGAGAAGTATGATAACGACATGGCCGATACCACACCATGCTTAAGCCTGGAGCCACCACAAAGCCCACACAGCCCACCAGCACTGCTGCCTGTGATCAATATGTCTGCAAGGGGGCAAGGGGAATAGAAAGGGGGAGCAGAGGAGTGGGCAAGTACTGGAGGAGGGCCCAGGAGGGAGGTGCTAAGGGGAGCCAGGACGAGCACCTCGGCTAAGTGCTAGTACAAACAGCTCACAGGGTGGTATGTGGAGCCATCAGGCAGGGGCCTGCAGGGCAATGCCATGGGCGGCGCTGGTAATGATGAGGGGAAGGGCCTGTGAGGTTCACTAGGATCAGGCCACCGGTCACAGCGGTAGTGGGGTGATTAGCAAGGAAGGAGAAGAGGGAAAGAGGTAGAGAAGAGCAGAGTTTTGAGCAGTTTCCGGGAACTTAAGACGGTCCGGCTCAAATCTGAGAGAGGCAGGGAGGTTGTTCCAAAGTGAGGCACCAGTCATGGAGAGAGATCTGCCCCCACCCTCTGCTTAGAGAAACGTTTGAAAGTCAGAGTGTTGGAATTAGAGGAGTGCAGGGCTCGAGCAGGAGAGTATTTGGGGAGGGAAAGTTAGGGAAAGTTGGAGATAGCTTGGTCCCAGGCCCCAGAAGGCCTTGTGGATAATGCAGAGTGTCTTGAATGTGATCCTTGCAGCCACTAGGAGCCAGTGGAGAGATTTTAGAGCTGGGGAGATACTGTCCCTTGGCTTGAGGCCAAGGATAATTCTTACAGCCTTATTCTGGATTAGCGAGAGGGGGTGAAGAGAGGAGAGAGGCTGTTGCAGTAGTACAGCCTGGACAGAACCAGAGCTCTGGAGACATTGAACTTCTGGTGGAAGGTGAGAAAAGTAAGAATGCCTCTGAGGAGGTGGAGCTGGAAGTGGGACTTTGGTAGGGCCGATGATGTAAGGGGTAAAGGTGAGAGTGGAGTTGAAGATGACTCCAAGGTTTTTGGCCTCACAAGATGGTGGGGTTAGAGGGCCCAAAGAGGGTGGCCAAAGAGTAGGAGGAAAAGAGGGCACAGGTTTCCCGATGAGGAGGATCTCCATTTTACTGGCATTGAGACAGAGATCATTCGCTGAGCACCATGCCTGAATGGCGGACAGTCAGTCAGGGATGAGCGAGGAGGAAGATGGGGAAGTAGAGGGAAGTTTGTGTGTCATCGGCATAACACTGGAAATGAGGATAGAAGGAGGAGATCAGATGAGCAAGAGGGGCTAGATAGATATTGAATAGCCAAGGCGATAGGATAGAGCCCTGGGGGACACCACAGGTAGAGTGGGTGGTGGAGGAGGAGAGAGGGCCTGGTGCAGATGTTATGCAACATTTCACATGCCAGCACAATCTGGCCAGCCTTCTCCGACCTGTACATGAGCGCACCCCCCTTCCGGTGTAAACATCTGAAGCAGGCCTTCCACAGGCCAAAGTTGCGCTCAACTGACACCCTCATCCGGACATGGGCCCGGCTGTGTGCCACCTCCTGTGGTGTTAGGGGATTCCTGTCATGATCTCTGCTTCCAAAAGGTCAGGGTTTTCCCAACTCCCTTGGAAGCAGATCCATAACCCAGGTTCCGAGTGCCAACCAGTCCCAATTGGGACCTTTTGGACCCAGTCCTGGCGCCAGTGGCACCAGGCTCATAAATATGCCCAGTCCCAGCGCTGGAAGCGCCGGGCTCATAATGCTTGGGTGGACTTACCTTCAGCAGACCATGCTGCTTACTTGCCTGCCAGTTGAGCCTCTGATCCTCTTCTGTTTGGAACTACTTTTCCTGTTGGGTGGGGCTGGAGCCACTCCCTAGATTCAGAACACTGGAACTGTTCTGGAAGGCAGGAACTCTTTTCTTACCAGGAACTCTTTTCTTACTTAGGCGTGGCTGTGGAAGGAGACACCTAAGCACTACAGGAGGCTATTTAAACCACACCCGGTGGATGAATCTTGCTTTGCGTTATTCTGCAACCTCTGCAGCAGAACGCTCATCGTGTCTTCTGCATCCGGTCCTGGGCCTAAGGAAAAAGGCTTACCATCCTGAATCCAGTCTTCAGCAACACCTATAAAGACAAGAAAGAACAGGTTAGCATTCCGGCATCTGAAAGGCAAAGGCTTACCATCCTGAATCCAGTCTTCAGCAACACCTATAAAGACAAGAAAGAACAGGTTAGCATTCCGGCATCTGAAAGGCAAAGGCTTACCTACTCTTCGTACGCTCCGGAGGCCTTCGGCGCTGCATCCCGCATCTGAAAGACAAAACAAGGTGCGTTTAAAGACATTGGGGAACTTTAATACTCACGTGCCATTACTCCTTTCCACATCTAATCCAGTGGGTATTCCGGCACCCTGCAGCCGCTCCGAACTCGTACCTGCAAAATAAAAAGACAGTTAGAGCGCATAGTGAAGCAGGCAACAAGCGCTTACTTACGTGCTTCCAGGCGCTTCTATTCATCACATGGGCTCCATCTTCAACTCACTTCAGCCCGTCATCCGCCATCGCCGGAACCCTGCAAAACAAGAGACATCATTACTAAAGACTTTAAAGACATTTGAATGACTCGAAACTTACCGTTCGTGCAGTAAACGACGGACAGCAGTCCTCTGAAGTCAAGAGGCCTGCGCTACCTATCCAGTGAAGAAACTGGTTACAGCACCCTGCCCCGAGGCAGATGGAGAGCTCGGCATTCACTTACCTAGGGTGAGAGCGTTAACCTTTGGGGGTCTACAGGAGAGGAGAAGAGGAAAGAGATAGGGACACCCCAATAACCCCAGTTCATTAACCCCATATTTTCTATCTGCAGACATCTTACTCTACACGTCAGGCATACAGTGCACAGAGGTCCAGCCCAAAGAGCCAACCGGGTGCTACACATCACCTTTGAAGATACGGTAGTCGCCCAGTCAAGACCAGCGCCTCTGCGAGAATCAGGTGAGCGTTACAGAACGCAAAGCCTACCGCAAAACTCTCGCCCAGGCGCTATGGAAACCTCGGATACTGACCCCCTAGCCCGGTTACTTGGGGAACTAAGGGCAGAAGTGCATGCAGCTCGTCAGGAAACGAATGCTCTAAGAAGGGAACTAATTATTTCCAAGGAGAGAACAGACAATCTTGCTAGACAAGTGCTACAGTCACAAGCCGGACAGACCCCGTTACCCGCATCAGGGGCAAATCTTCCTTCAACATCCTCTATGAATCCAGTGCAGATCAACCTACCTGGGAATGTACCTCTGGCTCCGCCCGAACGATTTTCTGGTGACCCAAAGAGGTTTGCAGTATTTATCAATCAGTGCCGGTTGCACTTCTTATGCCGGCCAGCAGCCTTTCCAACTGATCAAGCAAAAGTAGCTTTTGTACTTTCGTACCTTAGTGGCAATGCGGCAGACTGGTCGATCCCTCTAGTTAATCAAGATGATCCGGTTCTCCATGATTTTCAAGCCTTTCAGCTTAGTATGGAAAAACTGTTCGCAAGACATTCACAGGGGCAGGCCTTGGACAATGAGCTTCTTTCGTTGCAACAGGGTAATCAAGACCTTTTGGCTTATATTGCATCTTTCAATAGACTAATAGTGGAAACTCAATGGCCTGAGGACAAAAGGATTACGCTGTTTTATAGAGGTCTACGTGGAGAGCTAAAAGACATTTTAGCCCAAGTAGTGAATCCCCCACAAGACTGTTCGGATTATATAGACTTGGTCGTTCAAATAGATCACAGGCTGCAGAACAGGAAGGCCGATCGTTCCAAGTTTGATGCTCGAGTATTTTCCAAACCGCCAACTCCTTCCAAAGGAGTAGACTCCGGGGAACCCATGCAAATAGGGGGTCTGAAAGGTCCTCTAACACAAAGGGAGCGGGAAAGGAGGAAACAGTTGCAATTATGCCTATATTGCGGAAACTCAGGGCACTTTCTTCGAGACTGTCCGGTGAAACCTGCCAAGAAGGCAGTAGGAGCTGCAGTTACCAAAGTTACAAACTCTGAGCAGGGAAACGACCTCGCCCGACAAGAATAGAGGTCCTCTTGCCGAGCGTGAAAACCAGTTCCGTGACCTCGCATTTCGTGATACCTATGGTCCTCATTAGCCCTGATAATCCGGATCGATTACATGCAATTGAAGCTTACGTCGACAGCGGTGCCATCGGCAATTATGTGGATCATGAAATGGTTTTGAGGATGAATCTAACTCTTTGTCCCAAGGCTGTAAAGGACGTCATTACTACGGTGGATGGTACGGAGATAGCCTCCGGGCCAGTAACGAATACCACTCAAGAGGTGACGCTAGTAAGTCAAGATGGACACCATGAGAAGATCGTGTTCGATGTGATCAAGGCCCCTCAGTTTCAGATTATTCTAGGAATACCTTGGTTAGAGAAACACAATCCTCTGATCGATTGGCGAGCAAGAACGGTCCAGTTTCCAGAATGTGTCTCTACTTGTCACCCTCCACCTGGTGTTGCACTGGCCGCAATTTCTTCAGAGACTCCCCAGTTACCTCCCGAATACCTAGAATACCAAGATGTTTTCCGGAAGGATCAGGCTAACTCTCTACCTCCTCATAGGTCTTATGACTGCCAGATAGACCTGATACCTGGATCTACTCCTCCTTGTAGAATTTATGCCCTCACCGAGCCTGAGAACCTTCACCTTCAACAATACCTGGATCAATACCTGGCAAATGGGTTTATTCGTCCTTCCAAGTCCCCTGCTTCTTCAGCTTTGTTCTTCGTTCCAAAAAAGGAAGGAGACCTTAGAACTTGTATCGATTATCGCTCCCTGAACCAGATCACCGTTAAGAATAGATATCCGTTACCTTTGATCCCTGAACTCCTGGACCAAGTCAGAAAAGCATGCATATATACAAAGCTGGATCTTAGAGGAGCTTACCACTTGGTACGAGTAAAAGAGGGCGATGAATGGAAGACGGCCTTCCGCACCAAGTATGGGCTATTTGAATATCAGGTCATGCCCTTCGGACTTTGCAATGCCCCGGCCGCCTTTCAATATTTTATGAACGATGTCCTCAGAGAGCTCATTGATGTATGTGTTGTTGTTTACATTGACGACATCCTCGTTTATTCTTCATCGGAATCTGAACATCAGAAACACGTGAAAATGGTCCTCGAAAGATTGCGTCAACACAAACCTTTCGCTAAGTTGGAAAAATGTGTTTTCAACGTGACTGAAGTTGAATTCTTGGGATTCATATTATCACCTGGCGGAGTGCGTATGGATTCAAAGAAGGTCGATGCAGTTCTCAAATGGCCATCACCATCCTCCGTAAAAGGTGTGCAAAGCATGTTAGGCTTCGCTAACTTTTACCGCAGGTTTATCCCCGAATTCTCTCGAATAGTCCAGCCCATCACTGCCTTGTTAAAGAAAAACAAACGTTTTGAATGGTCTACCGAGGCGGAACAAGCTTTCCAGGATTTGAAGACTAAATTTATCTCTGCACCAATCTTAAAACACCCTCGCCCCGAACTCCCCTACATCGTGGAAACTGATGCTTCAAGCCTTGCCATGGGGGCAGTTCTATCACAAAAGGACCCGGTAACCAATCAGTTGCATCCCGTGGCATTTTGGTCCCGCAAATTCTCGCCTCCTGAAATCAATTACACGATTACTGACAAGGAACTTCTGGCTATCAAGTCTGCCTTTAAGGCTTGGCGGCATTATCTGCTGGGGGCCCGACACACCGTTACTGTGATTACGGATCACCGAAACCTGCAATATTTGAAGACCGCAAAAGCCCAATCCTCTAGACAACTCCGTTGGGCATTATTCTTTGCCGAGTTTGACTTCATAATTACCTATCGACCTGGTACAAAGAACGGTAAAGCCGATGCCCTTTCTCGGATGGGAGTGGAAGAGCACTGGTCAACCCTAAACCTGTACCAATCATTCCCGAACAAAGAATTCTGGGTGTAATCGCCACAGAATCCATAGAGGAAGTTAAGGATAAAGCCAGGCAACTTGTAACTCCAGCAGACATACAGAATTGGCATCTGCAGGGAAAGGACTTTGCAGTAAAGGACAACTTATTATATTTCCAAGAACTATTATACCTACCCAGCACAGATTTACAGAAAAAAGTAATCTCTTGTTATCACGACTCTTTAATGGAAGGTCATCCCGGTATAGCCAAGACCTCAGAAAAGATCAAGCGCTACTTCTGGTGGCCGTCTTGGAAAAAAGATATCAGAGACTTTATAATGTCCTGTGGAGTATGCGCCCAAAACAAGAGTCAAAAGGAAAGACCAGCAGGCCTCTTACGCCCTCTTGACATCCCACCTCGCCCTTGGCATACGCTTTCTATGGACTTCATCACCGATCTACCTCCATGCTCCGGATACAATACGATTCTAGTAATCGTGGACTTATTCTCCAAGATGGCGCATTTCATTCCGCTCAAAGGCTTGCCAACAGCAGCAACTCTGGCCCGAGAATTTCTCGAAAACATCGTCCGACTGCACGGTTTTCCTTCGGTTCTAATTTCGGATCGAGGTAGTCAATTTATTTCTCATTTTTGGCGAAGTTGCTGTCGGTCGGCTCAAATTGATGTGAGACTATCGACCAGTCACCACCCTCAGACCGACGGACAAACCGAGAGGACCAATCAAACTCTGGAACAGTATTTACGCTGCATGCTGCAACAAACTGAAAAAACTTGGAAAGATATCCTTTGGATAGCCGAGTATGCCTACAATAACTCTGTCCATTCGGGAACTGGGAAAACCCCGTTTTTTCTTTTGTACGGCAGTCACCCTCGAACCTCGGAGTTGGATCCCCTCCAAGATCTTGAAACACCAGCAGTAGACTACCTGCATTCTACAATCACCCAAGCCTTTAAGGAAGCTGTTTCTCACCTTCAAAGGGCTAAAGAACAATACAAGAAAGGAGCAGATCAACATCGGAAGGAAGCCCCTCACTATCAAGTAGGGGATCAAGTCTGGTTATCCACCAAATATCTATCTCTAAAAGGGCCACGCACATTCAACCCAAGATACCTTGGTCCCTATTCCATCACTACCATAGTAAACCCAGTAGCGGTCAAGTTGGACTTGCCCCCGCACATGAAGATACATCCGGTCTTCCACGTCTCTCTATTAAAACCCGTGCAACCTCAAACCCGACTAACCAAATCTCCAAAACCTATCCTAGTGGATGGAGAACTCGAGTTTGAAGTCAAAAGCATTCTGGACTCCAAGATCTCCAAATCTAAACTATTCTACCTAATTGACTGGAAAGGCTACGGCCCCCAAGAGAGATCCTGGGAACCTGCTGAATATGTCCACGCTCCTCGCCTAATCAAAAGATTTCACCGAACATTTCCTGACAAGCCAAAACCCCCGGAGAAGCCCGGTTTGGGAGGGGCCTTGAGGGGGGGTACTGTCATGATCTCTGCTTCCAAAAGGTCAGGGTTTTCCCAACTCCCTTGGAAGCAGATCCATAACCCAGGTTCCGAGTGCCAACCAGTCCCAATTGGGACCTTTTGGACCCAGTCCTGGCGCCAGTGGCACCAGGCTCATAAATATGCCCAGTCCCAGCGCTGGAAGCACCGGGCTCATAATGCTTGGGTGGACTTACCTTCAGCAGACCAGGCTGCTTACTTGCCTGCCAGTTGAGCCTCTGATCCTCTTCTGTTTGGAACTACTTTTCCTGTTGGGTGGGGCTGGAGCCACTCCCTAGATTCAGAACACTGGAACTCTTCTGGAAGGCAGGAACTCTTTTCTTACCAGGAACTCTTTTCTTACTTAGGCGTGGCTGTGGAAGGAAACACCTAAGCACTACAGGAGGCTATTTAAACCACACCCGGTGGATGAATCTTGCTTTGCGTTATTCTGCAACCTCTGCAGCAGAACGCTCATCGTGTCTTCTGCATCCGGTCCTGGGCCTAAGGAAAAAGGCTTACCATCCTGAATCCAGTCTTCAGCAACACCTATAAAGACAAGAAAGAACAGGTTAGCATTCCGGCATCTGAAAGGCAAAGGCTTACCATCCTGAATCCAGTCTTCAGCAACACCTATAAAGACAAGAAAGAACAGGTTAGCATTCCGGCATCTGAAAGGCAAAGGCTTACCATCCTGAATCCAGTCTTCAGCAACACCTATAAAGACAAGAAAGAACAGGTTAGCATTCCGGCATCTGAAAGGCAAAGGCTTACCTACTCTTCGTACGCTCCGGAGGCCTTCGGCGCTGCATCCCGCATCTGAAAGACAAAACAAGGTGCGTTTAAAGACATTGGGGAACTTTAATACTCACGTGCCATTACTCCTTTCCACATCTAATCCAGTGGGTATTCCGGCACCCTGCAGCCGCTCCGAACTCGTACCTGCAAAATAAAAAGACAGTTAGAGCGCATAGTGAAGCAGGCAACAAGCGCTTACTTACGTGCTTCCAGGCGCTTCTATTCATCACACGGGCTCCATCTTCAACTCACTTCAGCCCGTCATCCGCCATCGCCGGAACCCTGCAAAACAAGAGACATCATTACTAAAGACTTTAAAGACATTTGAATGACTCGAAACTTACAGTTCGTGCAGTAAACGACGGACAGCAGTCCTCTGAAGTCAAGAGGCCTGCGCTACCTATCCAGTGAAGAAACTGGTTACAGCACCCTGCCCCGAGGCAGATGGAGAGCTCGGCATTCACTTACCTAAGGTGAGAGCGTTAACCTTTGGGGGTCTACAGGAGAGGAGAAGAGGAAAGAGATAGGGACACCCCAATAACCACAGTTCATTAACCCCATATTTTCTATCTGCAGACATCTTACTCTACACGTCAGGCATACAGTGCACAGAGGTCCAGCCCAAAGAGCCAACCGGGTGCTACACATCACCTTTGAAGATACGGTAGTCGCCCAGTCAAGACCGGCGCCTCTGCGAAAATCAGGTGAGCGTTACAATTCCTCAGAGAAGTCATCAGCCACATGAGCTGTGGGTATCCAGAGTCACCTAGAAGGGGAATAGACATAGGCGTCAATCATGATGATCTATGGATGCGTTGCCTGTAACAGCAGCATCTCAATAGACAGTCTGCGCATGCATGTCCCATGTGTCATCGCACTAGTCTATTTCACATACCTGCCCTTGCATGTGGAGTCAACTACTCAGGAGGGTGTTTGGTCTGGCATGGTACATCTTGCACACAGCTCACAGCCGACAGTCGTAGCTTCCATGTTTGGTGATTGACAGGGCTGCATGCCATGTTGGGTGGTTTGGGCCTGCACGTTGTTCCAGTGCATGGTTCCTGATGGGGGTCTCGCTTACATGTGAAGGTCATCTGTCTGGATCAGTTGATGGATTCAAATACATGGTGCCTTGGTTACATGCTATGCCAAATGCCAGTATCATGTACCTCAGTTGCAGTTTATCAGGATGTCATTACATGAATGCCAGTGTTCTTCAGGCCTTGACGTAACGTACACCCCATGAGCTCACTTGGTGTTGGTGGTCCCTACCCTTGGTCGTTCCCCAGCCCCCTCAGCTCACACCAAGCGTGTCTGTGTCTCGGCAGGCTGTTCAAACTTCCAGGGTGCCGTAGTAGCAACTACTCACCTTGTGTATATTTTGTAATTTGTGGTTTGTCTTTGCACGGATGATACATTTGGTCATTGGGTATGTTGCCATCTGTCATCTTCACACTTCTTTGATGGCTCCTGAGGCACCCCTGGAAATACTTTCGGCGTCCCTAGATGGGCCAGCCCCCCACCCTTGCAGACCATGCATGTTGTGGGATCTGTGATGTTGCATTTTGGTACCTGTAGTCAAGTGTGTGTGTCTAGCCTGTTGGGGAAGCATGTCTTGGCCATTCACTGCAGCATCCCAAGTCATGTCCTACTCAGATGGGTTGCAGCCTGTCATGTGTTGGGTATGCGTGTGGATCCTGTATGTAAGGGGCCTTATCAGGGCATGCAAACTCTATGTGTGGGTAACCCCCACCCCATTGCATGCCATTTGTACAGCAAGATTAGTGTGATGGAACCAATGCCCAATTCGGTTGGCCTCTATGCCCCTCCATGTACTCTGGCAGCATGCTGTTCCGCAGGACCATGGCATCATGGGCTTATCCTGGGAACAGGGCAACGTAGTGGGTGATCGGGAGGTCGGCATAACTGGTGACCTGGACATTAAGTGAATGGAACTGATTCCAGTTCCTGTAGGCTTCCTCTGAGGCCTGTGGTGTCACCATCTCTACATGCGTTCAATCCAGGGCTACCACCACAATGGACATGCATGCAATGGCCTTAAATCTTGCCTTGGTGACGTTCAACTGTGCCAGGGTGGTGGGGAGTGCAATCTGCTGTCCCACATGGTGCTGGAGTGCATCCAGCACCAGAATCAGTATGTTGGAGACTGCAAGTTGCGAAATGCCATGCAGCTGACTCACAGTGCGCTGGAACGTGCCCATGCCAAGGAAGTGCAGAACCGACACCAGCCTTACCAGCGGTGGTATGGCTGTCCTGGTGCCGATCCTGCTCCCTATGTCATCCTAGATATGGTTGAAGTGGTCTGCAGTGGACTCTCTGTTGAGCCACTACAGGGTGAGGATTGGCTTATCAGTGAGGGTCCATGGTGTAGTCTATTCACAGGGTGTGGGCACATGCCTTGCGTGGCACCTCCTCATCACAATCCTCCTCCCACTCCTCCTCATGCACCTCCTTCTCTTCTACACTGCCTCTTGTTCCCTCTGGTGCTATTCCAGCCTCTGCAGCTCCATGTTGGCCTGCTGCAGCTGCATGTCAATGTTGACTGTGATCAGTGGCAGCATGGTGGTGTAGGGAAGTGTTTGGGGAAGGTGTGGTCTTTTTGTACTCTTCCTGTGTGCATTGGGTGCACCTGTGCCCTAATTTCCATCACCTGTCTGCATCGTCAGATATTCTGTTGCCGGTTTTACTGGCACCGGTATTTCTGGTGAGGAAATACAGGTGCCGGTAATACCACTAACGCAATTGATGCCAACTCATACTTCACCGGAACGGTCAAAGTGCTGGTAACCGGAATTGCTTCCACTTTGACACTATACTGGCAAACTCATAATGACCCCCAATGTTCCTGAAAGCTGGTGTTACAGAGAGGGAGAAAGAAGAGCTAGAGAAAGGTTGGAGGAGTAAGCAAGAATAAAGACGAGAGAGTAGGAGAGGTTGGAGAAGAAGGGAATTATCTTTCAGGGACACAATGTAAGGAGGAGGCCATGCTAGAACTATAGTCAAGTAGTGGGGGTCTGTGGGGGACCTGAGGCCAAAAGCTGTCTGTGGACAGGCAAAGAGTGATAGAAAAGGGGGTGAAGCAAGTCAGGGCTGCTGTAGCCCCTAAAGATTTCTTAAGTGAGCTAGGGTTTCCGCGAGAAGATCATCAGTACAATCCAAAGAATCCTTTAATAAAGCCCAGGAGGCGCGGTGGGGGGATTCCATTCACATGTATCCGAGCAGGGCAACCAAATGCAGGAGGCCCCCAGGGCAAAAAGAGGTGCCATGCATATGTTCACAGGCCAACCATCACCAGAGGCCATCTCCTTATCCCAGGAGGCGACAAGAGCAAGGCACCAGCAGCCAAAGTTGACAAGGGTCCAAAGGAATGATCCCATCCAAGGAAAAAAAAATGTCTGGGACACTTCAACTCTGTGAGACTGTAGGTGTCTTTATGTGTTGGACAGTGTGCTTGGGGATATTCCCCAGGAGCCTTGCTTTAGAGAATAGGGCCTACTGGAGTGTTGTGGAGAATAAAGTGACAGATAGGAGTATTATTATTATTATTTAATTCTTCTTATGCGCCATATGCCCATGGGCCTCAGAGCGCACAAGTAACAGAGAGGAAAAAGCAAACAATTAAGAACAGCAAGGGGCAGCATACAATATAATTAACCCGGTTTCAGATTGAAACGTCGTTTGTTGACAGCCCTTTTAAAGTAGGGCAAGGAAGATGATGTTCTTAGGGAGAGGTGAAGAACATTCCATTCCATAGGAGCTCGGGCATCAAAACTTGTCCAACCAAATCTTACAAGCTTAAAGCATGGTTACATGTGTTTTTGATTATCGATGGAACTCAGGCTTCTCACTGACTGAGCAACTGCCAAACAATTAATTAGACATTGTGGTGCTTTAGAGGTTTGACATTTGTATGTCAGTTAGAACAGTTTGTGAGTAATGCTGTGCTTAACTGGGAGCCAGTGCAGAGCACTTCTCGAAGATGTCACATTTTCTTGTTAAGCTAAGCCGAAAACGGCTCTAACAGCTCCGTTATGAGCAGTCTGAAGGGAATGCAGGTTGGCGTGAGATGTTCCTATCAGGAAGCCTTTACAATAGTGCAATCTTGCATTGACGGGGGAGGAAGCAAGAAAGGGTCAGTTTCTCAATGGGCAAATGAGGCTTGATTTGATTCAGCAGCCTCATAACATTGTAGTAGGAAGATCGAAGATGGGAGACATGAGGTTTCATGGAGAGCTCAGCATCAAAGTATGCTCCCAGTGTCTTCAACTGTTTAGTTACTGGTATCTTAGCGCCCATTATAGAGAAATTACTGGATTGCAGTAACAGTTCTGTTTACCATCATTGAGGGCCAAGTTAAAGGCCATGCGTGATTGGATCGCAGAAAAAAACTCTGTTCTCAAACTTATTGTCTTGCATATGATTACCCAATAATTCAAAAGGAATCTGGGTATCATCGGCATAGTTACTGTGCTGCACATCCAAGTTATCCAAGAGGTCGAACAATGGACTGATGTAAATGTTGTACAGAGTGGACGACAAACAAGAACTGTGGGGCACTCTGCAAGTAGTGACAACTGGGGGCTCTTGAGAGCTATCCACAGCTACTCTGGGAGATCTTGGACACAGAAAAGATTGAATCCGCTGGGCAGCACTCACAGACAAGTGGGCAATTGCTTTAAGCCTGCTTACCAGAGGTGTGTGGTCCATGAGGTGAAATGCTGCGGACAGGTTAAAAAGCATCAGCAGTACTGGACGACCCCTCTCCACAATGCTGTTGATATTGGATTTTAAATCCAGTAAGGCTGTCTCCATGCCATGTTTAGCCCTGAATTCTGAAGATGTTGTTTGCTTCCACAAATTACTGGAACTGAAGATATGCAATGCAGTCCAGGAGCTTCAGGGGGTATGGCACATTTGTGATTGAGCGATAACTGTTTGCAATTGAGGGGTCCAAGCTACTTTTCTTTATGAGGGGAGTATTCCAGGCTTCTTTAAGGCACAAGGGCATTAAGTCGTCTCTAAAGGAAGCGTTTACGATCTTTGTGAACCATGGGACCAAAAGATCAAGTGAGTCTTTAAGGATACTGGCTTGTCAGGGGTCCTCATTGCAAGAAGTCGGTTTCAGGTTAGATACAATCTTACTGATTTGTAACTGAGTACATTATCTAAATGCAAACTTAGGGATGTTGGACTCTACATTAGGTCTACTTGCAGTGTGGGGGATACCCCCAGTCAGAGGATCATGTTTCAGGGAGAGCTGCCGAGATGTCATTGCTTGCTGATGGACCAAGATTTTCCTAGAAAACTCATCCTGTATTCCCTAGCACCATGGTGAGTTCCTTTCCACGGTACTGGATAGAGGGGATTTACCTTCAAATTGCTTCAAAGATTTAAAGAGTTCCCTGCAGCAAGACCTCTCATTGTGTAAATTCTTGTGTTGAAAGCAGTATATTTGGCCTGAGTAATGGCTCATTTAAAGCTTGACTAAGGACTAGATGTGGTAATATTGGAGGGACAGATGAGAGAGGAAAAGGCAGAGAGAATGAAGAGTAGGAGGAGGAGAAGGGGAAGAGTAGAAGGAGGAGGAAGGAAAGAACATCATAGTGAGGAATACAAACGCATGAGAGGGGTAAGAGCGAGTGAAACCTGGGTGGCTGGATGGCACCATTACCGGTCTTAAATACCATTGTAATACTTGTGAGACACCAGGCTAAGATCCACCTAGAAAAAAAGTAAGAAGTAAGATAGACAAGGCTGGTGTCTTCAGGCCCTTACCTCTAGCCAGTATGATTTTAGATAGTATGGGTTACCAACCTCTAGTGACCATGTTGGGGAATAGCGAAGTCTGGGCTAGGGTGCAAAAAGGCCACTGGAAGACAAGACAGAGAGGCTTCTCTTAATTTGACCCCCCCTCACGCGGAGTGGCGGAGAGTGGCAGTCCTGCAGTGATCCCTACCCAGCAGTGTCTGTCTTCCCTGTCCACTCTTTTTGGAGGAGGAGAATTTGCAGTACTAACTACAAAAAGTTCAACTGCCCGCGGAGCGGACGCGGAGTGGCGGAGAGTGGCAGTTCTGCAGTCATGGCAGTCGAGGCTGCAAGGACTGCCACCTCTGTAAACTCCCCCCCGGGCGAAGAAAGACGCTGGATGCGCAGTTCACACCTCCATCCGGACTGTGATAGAGCCATGACAATGGAGACCCTGCAGGAGTTAACACTCCTAACAGAAAACAGCCCTAAAGGCAATAAAGGAAAAATGACAAAAAATGAGGCATGCCAAAATCTAAGCGAAATACACTGGAATCGTCACATAATCACCAAGACACACTGCCAAATTCAGTTTCCAAAACAAAGAAACAGACTGTGACGCCGGCAGTGGAAAACACCCTTGATGAAGGAAAGTCCATCGTGAATCCTGTGAACACTCTTCCAATGGCCCGCTTACCTGTGAATCCCGGAGGGGGGAACGGGTCGGTGTTGCCACAGGAAGAGGCTCCAGGGATTCCACCCCGTGGGGCCGTGATGCAGGAGGAGGCGGACTGCACTGCGACCCGTGAAAATGCCGTAGACCAAGAGCCGCCAACCCCGGAGAGCGGGGCAAGAGCTGTGGGGGCAGAGCTAGGAGAGGAAGCATCTCGCATACCCATCACAGTGCATGCCCTCGTACACTGTAGCGAGGGAGACACCCAAGCTGGAAAGCAGCAAAGTGAGCTCCCAGCAACACCACGGGTGACAGCACTCGATCACACACACCAAAAAAATGCCCCAAATGACTATGGTGGGGATGACCAGTTACCATCAATCATCCCTGACAGTGAGCCGGGAATTATGGAAACACCACGAAAATTAAATCCCAGGAAGCGCTTAAGACATTCCCCACCAGTGCAACAGACAAGAAGGAACTGCCGATATGAGCAGATAGAAATCACAAAGAGGGGCTCGCACCTGCAAAAACGTACACAAATCCAAACAAAAACAAATGATGACAGTTCTCTACCTACAAGGAGGGGAAATGCCAAGAAGAAAAGCATTTCACAGCACCTCCTCACAGGTTTTTTCAACAGTAGCACCAACCCACGAGCAGCCCGTGGGGTGGAGCTCACAGACTTTGAAATTCTGGAAGCAATTGTCAGCCAATGTACAAACTCAGAAGGTTTGAACACCCAATTGCACCAGCTCCAAAACTGATTGAGCCATCACCTAAAGATCTGGCACAGCCCTCCCAAAAGACTAGCCCTGGGGGAAGCAGCAAGTCACCTGATCCCCGGATCAACCCAGGACCACTAAAATTGGGGGGAGAGGATCTCACACTCCACACAGACACTCAAGGAGCTGTGGGGAAACTGGCTCATCCCCAACCCAGGCCAGCTGGTGCACAAGAAACCGGAGACAGCGAAGACAGCCAGAGCAGTGTGGCTCTGCCAACAAATTCCCCAGTGCCCGTAGCACAGAATGTTTCCCTGATCAGCCCAGGGGGTGGTTCACTCCATACTGCCAGCCCGTCTACGTCAACTATTCCCCTGCCTGAACTAAATAAACCAAAAGAAAATGTCAAGACGGGTGCACCACTCGTGGTAAAAAACACGCTCATAACAGCTACTGCCTATGAAACCCTTCCTGTTGCTACAAATCCCAGAGGCAGTAGGAGAGGTTTGGGCAGTTGGGGAGCTGCCCGTCTTCTCCCCGCCCTGTGGCCCGTACAGAAGACTCTCCTTGGATCTGCCACCAACTAAAAACCACCGAAGACCACCGAGTGTGCAACCACTTTCATTTCACACACCAAGAAAACAGAGTGCCCTAGGGTCCCCACCATCAAAAGAGACTCCTTTGAAAAAACCTGACATTTTTTCTGTCATGTCGGCCATTACTATAGCATTAGCACTGTTCACAAAACTTTATGAATCCTTTAACGACACCTTAAAGGACCACACCACAATACAGGCAATGATCCATACCAAACTGATCTACTTAGAAGGCTATGTAATGGCACATGAAGAACGTACAAAATCTGCCTAAGACCACAATCAATGTAAAATTCCAACACAGATTCCCGAAAGGGAAAATAGCCCAAAGAAAGACGGGCATAGCTGGAACAGAACTACGAGAGACGTGGCCGAACAAACTTCACCGGTTATAGATTTGACCATACCTACCCCTCTGAGCAGTACTCAAAGCCAAACGAAACCCCAAATAACAAAAACGAACCAAACGGGCAGTGATACCAGAGGTAAAAAGGAAGTGCTACTTATTCTGGACGACACCGTTCACCCTCAAACCGCAAACCACAGCACTACACAAAATCTAGACCAACCATTCCTGATCTTCAAAAAAAATGTAGGAAAGGAAAGAACCATTAACAGCGAGAAGTGTCCAGTCAAAACCACAAGGACACTGACAGTTTTACCTCAAATAAAAGTGAAACCAAGAGGAGTCCAGTCCGAGAGACTAAGGCCGAATCCTAGGTCACCGACAAAAGCCAGAAACCCCAGTAAATCCCACTAAAACATCTCTGAGCAAATTAGGCAACCCCAATCATCAAAAACAATTGATGACTTTATGGAAAGTGAGATTCTTATGAACATCAGCTAACACTTGGAGGAGAACTCTACCCCATGCTCTACAAGTGACACACCCCCTGTTCCAGAGAGGAAAGTTAACTTTGCCTCCATACCTTCTAGCTCATCCCTCAACACAGAAGACTAAAATCCTGACTAAAACTCACCTTTCTTCACGTTGGAAGAGCGTCGCAATAGTATAATGCAGGCAGAAAACGAGAAAAAAATGAGTACCGTCCAACGTCCGTTTGGTAGATCTCACCAAAGTCCTACTGGTGCGGTACCTACTACACCACCTCCAGAAAAACTGAGTCAGAGAGCCCCAGTGGTCAGCCAAACGAACAGTAACCGTACCACTGAACAAGAAAGACCCAACTGTAAAATCAGAGTGGTGGTGGCTGTTTAAATTAGAACAAATACAAGGCAATCATGACGACATGATTCTCAACAGAAGCTCAGTGTTGACTTTGCTT
This sequence comes from Ambystoma mexicanum, assembly GCF_040938575.1. Lineage (NCBI taxonomy): Eukaryota > Metazoa > Chordata > Amphibia > Caudata > Ambystomatidae > Ambystoma > Ambystoma mexicanum. The sequence continues at coordinate 878,298,308 of NC_090936.1, forward strand.
CAGCACGTACCGAACCTGAGGAGGATAAAAACAGAAGACATAAAGATCTTGGACCCTAGCCATAGAAATGGTAGAGCATTAATTTACCTACACATTTCGTCAGAGACGGCCAAAGACCTGTTAAGGAAAGAGGCAAAAGACCTTCTCAGACGAGGGTACGACCTTACTGAACTGAACCGAATGACCACAGCCAAAGTTCTCGGAGTAAGGCTCAAACTTCAACGGATCGTGAAAGGTCAAAAAATCAACAATCAACTAGTGAAGACAAAAACTACAGGAAAAACCACAGAGGGCCCGAGTCATCGTTACAAAAAGCCAAACCCCCACCAGCCACATTCTGCCCCCTCACTCGAAAAATATGAACATGAACCTCAAAGCCCGCACTAGACAGCTAAGGCCCCAAGCAAACAAAAGCAACACTGCGACTCGTCAGCAAACGAGAGTAATAACCAAGTGACCAGCAAAAGTAATAAAACTTATCAAGCTATGAAAAAAACAATCAGACAAAAAGTTCAAACCGTACCAAATGAGCCAGACACCAACGTGAATAAGCCGATTATCTCTGGCCTATGGGCTTGGCTCCCCAAAACCCTCATAGCAAAGAGGAACAAATAGCAACTCAAGTGCCAAGACAACACCTCTTCGGAAACCACGCAAAACAGATACCACCACACACAATTTAAGACTCTGCTCCTGGAACACAAGGGTTTTTTTGCACCTGACCACCGCCGGTCATATAAACCTTGGCCATTACGACATCTTGTGTCTACAAGAAATGTGGCTCATGAAAGTACCCACCCTCGATGGGTACGAAATTACCCTGGCACCGGCAAAAAAGAGCACCATGGGTCGACCTTCATCTGGCCTCCTCATGGCTAACCGCATTGGACATGGCTTAAGATGGACAAAGTTCTGACGGCAAACCAAAACCTGCTAGCAGCCTTCTTAACATGGACCCACAAAAGTGACCTAGATAAGAGCGTGCAATGCACACCGATATCCGTCTTGAATACGTACTGGAACCCGGTCAAAATTGAAGCTACAGCCTTCCTGATGGAAATTGAGACAGTAATTGATGATATCTTGGCGGTCCACCAAGTGTCATACATCTTGATCTGCAGAGATCTAAATGCCACCTGCATACTCCATAAAGCCAAAAGAAATCCTACTCTATCGGATCACAGAGGTTCTCTCTGGTTAAAGCTAATGAACTCTGGAAAACTACAAAGCCTAGACACAGTCTTCCCCAATCATGCCCGCCTACCTACTTGGACTAACGGGAAGATCCAATCAACAATTGATCACATCTTCGTCTCGAGACCGTTCCTAGACCTGATTACGTCTTTCGAGGTGGCACAAACAAAGGCCAGACCACAACCTTTTAGCAACCACCTGGAAGAGTACAAACGACCCAGTGGAAAAACTGGCCCACCAGCTTGAACCAAATCCTCAAGGGAACAGACTTCGGCTCTCGGCCAAAGACATTAGAGAGCTGAGCAGCAAGTACAAAGAGACCAAAACCAGCAAACAGTCCAACTCGACTGTCTACGGTCCCCTGCTAACAGCATACAAAAAGCCTAGCTCAAGAAAGTGTCCATCCACTAATCTCAAAAAACACACTTACGATATGCTGCTAGTCCAAAAACGACGAGAATATCGAAAATCTATAAGAAACGCAGCGAAGCTAGACACAGAGCAAGCAAAAACTGATAGTCAAGAGGCGAAAAAAATCTACCGAACCTGGCTGAGATCACACCGAGCGAAACTCTACCAACAAGACTCGGAAGCAGTACTCAAGTCCATCTGTATGAAAAACTTGAGAGAATTTTGGTCACTGCTAAACTCTACTACACCAAATAACAGTGAAACCATTCTGAACGGCATTGGGGAAACAACCTGGACAAATTACATCAAAGAAATATTCAAACTACCTTTGGGCCAGACAACTCCAAAACCCGTAAAAAACTGCACATCTAGGGAAAAACTTGACGACCAAGAAGAAATCTATAACTTAATAAGAAAACTGAAAAATTCAAGAGCTCCAGGTCCTGAGGGCATTACCAACATAGATCTAAAAGCCCACCCTGAACCCTGGACAAAATGTATCAGCCAAGTCTTCGCAAGATCCTCAGAGACAAAACCTATACCAGCTTCATGGACTTCAGCCACCATAGTCCCTATATACAAGAGAGGCGACAGTAACAATCCTTCTAATTACCGTCCAATCGCGTTGCTAGACCCGATTGGAAAGGGCTATGGTTCTCTACTCTTGAGAAGGTTTCAAGCTTGGGCGAATGAGGCGCTGTGCAACGACCAGTTTCAATCAGTGTTCAAGAAAAACATGGGAATTGCAGCCAACATTCTGGTAATAAGCGCCCTGAAAAGCAAAGTGATAGAAGGGGGGCCAAGGCTAGTCATGGCTTTCATAGACTTCACGCAAGCCTTCGACAGGACCCGCCTTTGGGACAAGCTAGAAGGTTGGTCCTGTCCAAATGAAATCTTGGATCCCATCAGAGCCCTGCACAAAAACCCCAATGTGAGAGTTCGGCTGAACTGCAAAGGGTCCATATCGGCAACAATTGTGATCCAAAGGGGAGTCAAACAGGGATGCCTACTGGCCCCCTCTCTCTTTTTGGCCTACCTCGGAGACTACCAAACATCAGAAGTCTCCGTCAGATCATTCCCTCCTAAGTTAGGTCAACAAAAAATCAGCATGCTACTCTACGCCGACGACCTAATTTTAATCGACCAGACGCCCATAGGACTCCAGCGCCAAATTGACACCCTATTGTCATATACAACCATTAGCAACCTGGAAGTCAACAAAGAAAAAACTAAAATAATGATAATGGAAAGAAAATCCAGGAATCCGGACAAGACCAAATGGTACTTCCAATCGTCTGAGATCAAAAAAGTAAAGAGTTTGAAGTACTTAGGTATAACACTGGACAGCTCAAAAAGAGAATCAGCTATGCAAGACACCCTACGATCAAAAATCAGAAAACTGGCAACCCAAGGAAAGGCAATTGACCAGATATTTGGCCTCTTCTCTCAATATCAGTCATCGATTTCTACAAAATGAAAGTAGTACCTTAAATAATCTATGGAGCAGAGGCAATGCTGTTGATACCGAGTGAAATATAGCCTAAGCTCGAGGCGTACTACTGGAGGACAGTTCTCGGCTTACCAATCTCTACTCCAGTAGCGTCAATCCGAAGAGAACTGAGCGTTCTGTCGTTACAAGGGTCATTGAATTGTAACTCCCTGATGCTATTCAGAAAGTGTCTGCTTCCTACGAGCACGCTCCCTTACAGAATAATAAATTCAGAGATGGAGAACCAAACCAACAAAACGCTACAAACATGGAGGAAAGATATCTCAGCCCTTTTAAGTTTGATTGAGAGTGATGAGGAGGAACTGGTGAGCAACCCGGTAAAAGTACTGAAAAAATCAAAGAACTAGACTGGATTCAGGCTTTGTCAAAAGCTTCAGAAAACAAGTTAACATCCCATTTGCCTACAAACATAAAAACATTGAATGAACTACAGGACTATATTAAACAATTTCCTAGCAGAAAAGCCAGAAATTGCCTCCTAAGAGCTAGACTCAATCTACTACCAACCAATGAAATCAAAGCCATTAGAGGACCCTCAAGCACAAACCACTGTAGACTTTGCCGAAACGCAAACGAAAAAAAGAGACAGTCCGGCATCTCCTTTTTAACTGTCCGGAAATGAAAAAAATCAGGTCAACATACATGCAGTACTTTTCGTCTGACCCCTCGCTGGAGACTGAAAACTGCTGGTGGTCTAGGATGATCAGCGGAGACAAACCAACCTGGCTAACGGTAACATCAAAAATACTCCAACATTTAAGGTCCACGTTGGAAAACCTGCTTTAACTCTGGGAATTGTCTGGAACAGTAAGACCACATACTCTGATACTTCCATTCTACCTTGAACGGTGGTGAAATCCTGAGGCAACCTGTGACACTGTTCATATTCCAGGCCTCCCTGAGGCTGTTGGATTGCTGTTATATCCCTAGGCCCCACCTTTCTTTTAACAGCCATACCACCAACTGGGTGGACTGCTACAGAAAAGATGCATTAGCCATTTGGAACGTATATGGATATTTTAATTAATTCCTTTTTAAATTCAAATTTGTTAACTTTATATTAACCACAACACTCACTAATACTCACTAGACAAGTTCTGATGCATCCCCACTTCCCCCCCGCTTTGCTCTAAACCCTTACCCATCAACGTAGTTGTCAACAATTTCAACTTGTTCAATTCCCCCCGCTGCTCCTCCTAACTGTGAGTTGTTCTACTAAGGTTCTGTCCCTCAAGGCAGGGTATTGGTGTGCGGCACGCCCTTGTCGCTTGCAGATATTGCCCAGATATAAACACAGATATTGTGTTTATGTGATTGGTGGTCTCCTCTCCGCCTCCTCCCCTTAGATGTATGGGTCTGCTAGGCCTCGGAATTTCATTACCCTCATGGGGTTGTGTGCCTGTTGGCGCGTGAAGGCCATGCATTCAATTTTGCAAGTTTTCGAAAGGAGTGCGGCTCGTTCAGCTGGGGAGGGGGGGTCTTCTCCTTCCAATGGGTGATAAGGAATTTGCATGCCGTAAATAGTATCAGTCCTATGAGTTTGCAGGTGAGCCCATCGCTGTGTACTGCTTTGGCCTCGGCTCCTAGTAGCATCACCTGGGGTGTGAATGTGACGATTGCTCCATTGATGTTGCATATCTGTTTATGTACTTCCCTCCAGTATGGGGTGATCTCGGGGCAGTGCCAGAGTATATGGCCCATCGTGCCGTTGGCGCTGCATTCTCTCCAGCATTTGCCTGTTTTGGCTATCCCCATTTGGTGTAGTGTAGTGGGGGTGAAATAAAGTCGGTGGAGAATTTTGTATTGGATCTCTCTATTCCTAAAATGTGTAGAGGTTAAGGGTATGGCGGTCTAGTAGCCCAGGATGTCCGATATCTCGATTTGGGCCCCAAGGTCCTCGGACTAGACTTTTGCTAGTGTGTAGTTACGGTCTAGATTATTCGGAACTGTCATTTGGTAGAATGTGTGGAGGTGTGGGAAGGATTTGAGGTGTCACTCCATCTCAGTCTCGCAGGGGGCTAGGGCCGATGAGAGGTGGGGTTGTGCCATGTGGCGGCGAACTGTGGTGCAAATTGTGTGATATGCTAGCCAGTCTCTGGCGCTAAGGCCAAGTACTGTGCATGTGTCTTGGAATGCCTGTATTGTCTCCCCTCGCATATGTCCATGATTCTTATGTTGGCCCATTCTTGGTCCTGTTTTTGATGTATTTTGTGTTCTAGCCAGTAGGTTAGTACTGGCCAGATGCTGGACCATGGTGGTGTGTGCTTAGTTGCGATGCCCTAGGTTTATGCCATTGGGCCATTGTAGGTCCTATTATGGGGTTTTTCCTAATAGGTATTGGAAGCCTGTCTGGAATTGTGTTCTTGATCTCAATCGGGTTGATTGGCTTCATCAGGTCGACCTCCATTGCTCTCCATCTGGAGTCATCTGTTGTATCTAGCCAGAGTTTTACCCAGCAAAGTTGAGCAGCTTGGTAGTATGCCTGAAGGGATGGGGCTGCCAGTCCCCAGTTTGCCTTGGTGGCCTGTAGGACCGATAGGCGGATTCTCGCCCCCTCTTCCAAATAAACTTGGCTATTGCTTTATCTAGCACTTTCATGGATTTAGGTGTCGGGTTGGTTGGGATCATCATTGCGATGTATGCTATTTTGGGATAGGAATTCATCTTCAGGGCATTTATCTGCCCGGTCAGTGAGAGATTTAGGGTATCCCATCTTTTGAGGTCCTGACAAATTCCCATTATCTTCTGCGGGTAGTTTAGGTCCCTAATGCTGTCGAATAAGGCACTGATGTTTATGCCGAGATATTTAGTATGGTGTGTTTGCAGTGAGAATGGAGCCCCCGGGTCGCACGGGATATACGGGCGTAATGGCATAATCACCGACTTGCTCCAGTTTATTATCTATCCTGCCATCGGGCCTATCTTAAGTAAAAGCGCATGAATATGCGTAAGGGCTGCGGAACCATTGCTGATATAGAGGAGCATGTCATCTGCATAAAGGGACACGCAGTGTTCCTCAACTCCCTGGACAATGCCTGCCCTTCCTCTGTCCAGTCGGAGTTTGATCGCTATTGGTTCCATGGACAGGGCGTAAAGTAGGGGCGACAGCTGACACCCTTGACGCATGCCTGATTGCAGCTCAAACGCTGGGGAGGTAATTCATTGGTCACAATTGCAGCGGTGGGGCCCTTATATAGCAGTTCAATCAATTGGACCAGGTAGGGAGGGAAGCCACATCGTGGTAGGACATTGAAAATGAACTCCCACTACACCTTGTTGGAGGCCTTTTCTGCATCAACTGCCAGTATTAGGTCTCTGGATTTCTTTCCCCTGCTACCATGTGTAGCAGTCTTCTGGTGTTATCGCTAGAGTGTCTGCTTTGAATTAAGCCTGTTTGGTCTTTATGAATGATGCTTGGTAGGCTGTTTTCTATGTGTTTCGCCAGGCACTTTGCTAGAAATTTGGTGCCTGCGTTTAGATATATGGACCTATAGGAGCTGCACATTTCTGGGTCTCTCCCCGCCTCGTGAAAGACTATTATGTTTGCACCGAGCATGGACTGGGGAAGGCGGCCGGGAGAGAGTGCCTCCTTGAATACTGCCACTAGACAGGGTGTGATTTCTTCCCCTAATTCTTTGTAAAGGCCAACAGGGAGTCCATTGGGCCCTGCTGCTTTTCCGGCAGACAATGCTGCTATGGTGTTCGATATTTCTGTGGCCGTGATTTGGCCTTGAGGGCTGCCCTGTGCTCCGGGGGGGATTTTAGGAATCTGTATCGAGTCTAGAAATTGGTTGATTTCTTGTTTTGTAGAAGCATATGATGTTGTATATAGCTCTTTGTAAAATTCTGTGAACCATGCGTTAATCTGAGTATCCCCCACAACTTTCACCCCCTCCTTATCCATTATGGAAACTATTGCTTGCACTGCTTGCCTTTGCTTCAGGGCCAGGGCCATTGACCTAAGGGGCTTGTCATTTTCAAAATAGTATGATTGGGACCAGCTGGTGTACGATTTTGGGCTCTGTCAGCCGTTAGCTGCCCGATTTTGGCACAGAGTTTATTTGGTTGTGGTCGTAGGAGTTTGTTTCTGGAGCTTTTGTGGTCCCTCTCCATTTTGGCGAGCTCCACCGTTAGGCGGGCTGCTTCATCCCTCCATATTTTGCGTTTGTGCACCCAGCGCAAAATACATTTCCCCCTCATGTAGGCCTTGAAGGAGTCCCAGCACGTATTGGCTGTGTAACCTTGTACTAGATTGTCTGCCCAGAACCGCTCAGTATCCACCACAAGCTTCTCTACGAGATCTGGGTAGTGAAGCATGCACAGGTTTAGCCTCCAAGGGGCAGGGTTGCGTATTGTGTCTGGTAGGGCGGTGCGTAGGAGGACCGGGGCATGATCTGACAGGGTGGTCAGGAGGATCGCACTTTATGTCACCAGATAGTGTGCGTTGGATGGGATTAGCCAGGAGTCCAGCTGGGAAAAGCTGTTGTGCGGATGTGAGTAATACGTAAAGTCCAGTTTGTGCCCATGGATATCTCTCCATATGTCGATAAGGCGAAGGTTGTGCATTATGGCCTGCAGAGCTGCCTGCTTCTTTAGTGTGTTGGAGCTCCTTGCAGTCGAGCCCTGACGGTCTAATATTGGGTCTAATGTCAAGTTGAGGTCTCCCCCTATGAACGTGAGGTTACCCATATACTGCGCGCAAGTCGCAAACATCTTGAGGAAAAAGGATGGGGTGTCCAAGCGTGATTGGGTGTTGATGTATTAGGCCTTGAGCTAGTATAAATCTACCCTCCTTGTCAGCAACTGTATGTTTGACCTCGAATGGGATCCTTTTGTTGCCGAGTATGGATACTCCCCAACCCCGTTGCAGTTTCCCCGATTCAATAATACCCAGGTGTGTCTCCTGGAGGAATATTATGTCCCATTGGAGGTCTCGCGTGCTGTTGAGCATTCTTTTGCATTTGATAGGGTGTCCCAGGACCTGGATGTTAAGTGATACTAAGTTGATAGTGAGGGCCATTGTCTGTGTCTATGCATGTGTCATGGGTGATGATGCCCGCTGGTTGATTCTGCCTTGGGGTGCTATTGTGTGTGCCGAATGCTTGGTGTAGCTTCTGCTGCCATACCCTGAAATCTTGCAACTCAATCTGACTCCAAAGGGAGCCTATAACAACCCTAAAACAACATGATTCAAACGTTGGCTAGGTTTAATTCCTCGCTTAATCCCAACAAAGGTCACGTGTGCCCAGAGATTTGGTTTGGAGAGGCACACCTGGCTCCGGGTGCTAGTGGCCGCCTTGCGTTCTTGTGTCCCTGTCGAGGCTGTGGCCTGCCTCTAGTAGCTGGGGACGGCTACTGTAGCGTGGAGATTTTATTCTCATGAAGTAGTAAATAGGAAGCGTCAGAGACGTCTAATGCATGGATCTAGAAGTTATTTGCGAGATCTGCCCATCATGGGGTTTAAGTAAGTGTTTCCTGAGTTGAAATGTTGCGTGGTCCGTTTATGTGGCCTGATATTTTCAGCATTTTGGTCCCCAGCCTTTCAGGCATCAGCTATTTGTGTGCCATTTCCCACTTGTCTGTGGCCTTTCTGGGTTGGAGGGGGGGTGGTGGTCCGATCGCCGGGTTTCCAGTGTAGGTTGTACAAAGTCTGTGGTGACTATGTTGTGCTGTTGTAGAAAGCGCCACACTGCTTTCGGTTCTTCGAAGCTGTGCTACTGTTTGTCAAATTGGACGCACCATGTTGCTGGGAATTTCAGATAGTGACAGACGTCTTTCAGCGCCTCGAATATCGGGTTAAACTCCTTGCCTCTCCTTGAGACTTCCATCGAGTAATCGTTGTATATGCGGATGTCAGCTGATCCAACTTTGATGGTGCATGCCGCCCTGTAGACCTTCAAGATCGTCATCTTATGTTGGAAGTTGAGGAGGCGCATAGTTATGATCCGTGGACTTTGATCCGGTTACGGCTTTGGTATTGACGCCCTGTGCACTCTCTCGATTATGAGTTTTCGCGGGTTATTCAATTTGAGGATGTCCTGCAGGAAATCATGGATGTATGTCTCATGGTTCATTCCCTCAGCGTTCTCGGGCAGGCCCACCACCTTCAGGTTGTTCCTGCAGGAGTGATTTTCTTGATCGTCAATTTTTTTGGCCAGTCGCCAGACCTCCTTAATTACCCTGTCCAGGTCCGATTCAGTTGTTGTCTGGTTGTCTTATATTGCGCTGATCCGTTGTTCGTTGTCTGTGATGCGTTCTGCTTGGGCCGCTAAGTGGGTTTGTATGTCCTGGAGGTCACGCTTGATATCCAGCACTGTGTTGTTTTTTTCCTGGGTCCATTGTCCGATGATCCGCATTTCTTCCAAGATGGTCTGTAGCTGAGATTGGACGTCCATTTCCACCTTGTTCCGGGTAGATCTCCTAAGCTGGCTGGGTCTGACAGGGTTCGTTGGCTCTGTTGGAGTTGGGGCACAGCTTTCTCTTTGCATGCCCGAACAACCGGTTAGACCTGATCCTCTATGGGGTGCCTGCCGGATTGGTGGGCCGTGGTGTATTGCTTCTGCGTATGGTGTGGGGCCCCTTCACTGTTGACAGTTCTGACTTGCTGCTTCCCAGCCCCAAAGCCCAAACCGGCCCCCGTCTACCTTTGGTGGGGTCTTTCCTAGTGTGTCCTCTTTCCCTGTCAGTGATCTGCTATTTGGGAGGCAGTGGTCTTGTGGTTGTAATGAGGCCAGTAAGCGTTTGCCGGTCCGCTGTGTGACCAAGTTGTTGCCTGTGCCCGTTGTGCTTGTTTCTTCCAGGCGTGCCACTGTCAGGGTGTTGTCGTCGCCCTTAGGATTGCGTGGAGAGGGAGGGGACAGCCTAGATCTTGCAGTGTGAGTACAGTGGGCCTAAGCGTGCTGTCCATTCCCTCTGTTTGTGGTTCAGTCGGTGGGTTGAACAGTTTGTTGTTTATAGTGCTCACTATTCTGATTGCGGCGACTGTGGGGGTGTTTTGTATTGTTCATATGCCACGGCGCCGGTGGCGATGGGTCTGACCCTGTGTGGGAGGTTTGATTATCCTTTTTGCTGTAGGGTAATTGAACTGCTCCCCACACCTGAGAGCAGGACGCCTGTGTGGAAGTTGTAGTGGTCGCATGTGGCTCCCTGCCATGACTCCCCACTTCACAGCGTGTGCGGGATATGCTGTGCAGAGCTTTCTGGTGTGGGCTCCCTGTGGGGAGGCCGAGTCTATCTTGAGCCCATTCCTGTCATTTTATGGAGCCTGGCGAGTGAGATCCCTGTGGTATAGGGTGCACGTGGCCGATCTCTTCGCTGTTTGCTGTCTGGCTTTTGGGCTTCTGCCGTGGGTGCGCCATACTAGGGTGCGCTGCTCCTCTGAGTCCCTCTGGGAGCTCCACATATCTCTGTGCAGGGGTGGCTGAGGGGGAAGCTTGGGGCTCTATGCTACCGCCCCCGGTATGCGGCCAGCTATGTCCTTTGCTGTTGGGGTCTGTTAGGCAGAATCACATGCAGTACCCTTTGGGAACACTACGCACAATTAAGACTACAAGTGTCAGTACAATTTCACCTTTGGTGCAAGCCTGTACTACACAGTAATGTGGTAGCAGTGGCTGAGCAGCCAGACTTATCTCAAGAGTAGAGTAAGCAGTACAACAGGTTACACAAATAACTAACAGTGATTCAAACAAACACTTAGTCAATGTTCCTTGGTAAAAGAATATACATATATACATTTATTTACACAGTCATTTGGAAAACGTTCCACTAGTAAGAGCAGCTCAATATCAAAATCTAATACACTACAGTACACAACCAATCAGTTTCTGAACAAGTTCAGCTCCCCTGAAGTGGGAGCAAAATGACACTTCAGATACTTTAAAAAGGGGTAAAAAGACAATGGGCCTCATTACGGGTCGGGCTGTAAAATTCCGGACCGCCCGATCCCGAGTCCTGCAAGCGGGAGGTGATCTTCCCGCCAGGTCTGACCTGGGACTCAATGGGAATGGGGATTAACACCATTCCGCCTCCGTGACTCCCGGGACACCGGGGTGGTAATGCCCTGGTAATTCCGGGAGTCACAGAGGCGGAATGGTAATACGAGTCCGGCGGTAACCAGGTGGTTTTACCGCCACGGTTACCGCCGGACTCGTAATGAGGCCTAATGGGCCTCATTACAGGTCGGGCGGTCCGGAAATAACAGTGGCGGTAAACCTGCCGCCACTGTTAATTCTGGACCGCCCAATCCCGACTTCTGCAGGTGGGAAGTGATGTTCCAGCCAGGTCTGATCTGGCGGGTTTAACACCGCCCTCCTGCAGGCGGACGTGGAAACACCAGCATCATCACGAGATGGTGCCGGTGTTTCCACTTCCCCATTCCCATTGAGTCCTATGGGACTCAATGGGAATGGGGATTTACCGAATTCTGCCTCCGAAATTCCCGGGACACCAGGGTCGTAATGCCCTGGTATTTCCAGGAGTCACGGAGGCAGAATGGTAATACGAGTCCGGCGGTAACCGGACGGTTTTACCACCTCGGTTACCGCCAGACTCGTAATGAGGCCCAATGTCATAAGAATCAACAGCACAAATACTTTCATAGGCAAGGCAAAGGGTTTCAGTTCAATACAACCAGCAATTCAATTCTATAGGCCTGGGCCAAAGTCAATGGTTCAGAGTCTTGTATAGGATAGCACCGCTCTGGTGGTAAACGGTTACGTCTTTGCCACGGATCATAGAAGCATTTGGTCAAACGGAAAGTTAGATGTTGGTTTAGGGAAGGACAAGCCTTCAAAGTCAGGAAAGTTTCACAACCTTTTACCGTGGCCAAACAGAGTTCTGCACCGCACTTGCACAGTACCTTGTAAGTGAAGAAAAGGTGTAGCTGAGGCAGTTGTTCCTGGCAGTTCCTGCAGATCTCGCTGTTCCTGAGCTTCAGTCGTGGGGACAAGAAGGAGGAAGTCGGGAGGTTCCTGCATTGCCCAGGGAAGAGGCCACAAGCTTGGCAAAATGTCAGTTTAAGGTGTGAGTGCCTTAAAGACCACAAACTGGTATCCTTCGCACAGGCTATCTGGTTTTCCACAGCACTCTGCAGAAAATACGACCAGTATGGGGACGGTGTCCAGGAGGCTTACGAGTTGGTTGTTCCCACCAAATTCAAGGGGAGAAGTTAACCTTGAAGGGCTTCTTGGTCGATGGAGTTTCAGGCAATTCGGACCTGCAGCAGAGCTTCACCGGTGGACCAGGAGTTGCAGCAGTCGTCTTCCTTCAGCTCGTCTTCGAATCTTTCGTTCCAATGGTCGACTCTGCTTTTCAAGTCCCAGAGGCCTGCTTTTAAACAGTTTTCCCCCATTCATTCCAGCCAGGACAGCCAGCCAGCCAATCACGCCAGAGTCCATTCAGGTCTCCTAGTAGACTAAGCACAGGGAGTTTCGGGCACCTTCCTCAGATTCTGTTCACCCCAAACACTCAGGCGCCAGAGGAGGGCTTCAGCACTGAAGCGCGCCAAAGGCCAACGAACAAAGGGACCAAACTTGGGTTGGCGCGCAGAGACAAACATAAGAAGGACCTTTCAAAAAAGAAATGCAGAAAAAAGATGACCGGAGTCTGTTTTTACAGCTAGGTCTGGGGCGCCATATTGGAAAACATGGCTGACCCGATTTTTAGCTACTGGTGTTCGCGGTTGGGAAAAATCATGGTAGTTTATTTAAAACCACTGCCACCACCCATTTCAAGTGGGAAAGGGTAACATGTGACTGTTACATGAGTGTTTAGACTCAGGGGAAGCTAGGCAACCCCTCCAGCACTCTATAGTAAGATAGTGTGTGTAGGGTCTGTAAATTTAAAAACACTAGTGAAGTCAATTTAACTTTACATGCTCTGCGAGACAGTAGTCATTCCCAGAGAAGGTACTTAAACCTTGGGGAGTTTGAAAGACACCCCTGTGCCACTTCACTGAGGGTGCTATGTGACACACAGAAAAAGATGACGCCTATGGAGTTGTTTTAAAAATCCATAACCAAAGAACACAAAAATAAAACACACATCAAAATACATGGAAGAGTTGGAAAAAAGGCTCACACTCTTCCCAGGTAGAAAATCAAATCCTAGAAATCCAGCAAAGTTGCTGGGGGTCTTAAAAGGTAATGGAAATTAGCAAATTATTGAAAATTCTCCCTAACAGGGTCCAGGAGTGTCACTGGCGTGTCGGGCCTGAAATGGGTGAGCCCCCCCCTTGCCCGCTTACTTGGCATTGTGGTCTGATGTCTTCTCTGTGTTGCTGTTCCTGTCCCTGGAGTTGGCGTTGTCGGGCTGGGGCCAGCAGCCCACCCGGGGGGGCAGCGGTCTGCCAGGGGGTGACAGAGCGCCGTCCACCCCAAAGTCAGTGGCCGAGGTGATGCCCCTGCTCTGCAACGCCGGGGCCGGTGCCCCTGCACTACCAGGTAGTACCTACCTGGTAGTACCTATGTGGATTTGATGCAGCATTCCCCTGTTCCGCTCAACGTTTCCTGTGCCGTTGGGGCGCACCGCTTATCAGTCGAGGGGCTTTCCGTTGGGTCTATGCAGCCCTGGAGTATATGTGGGCTGGGGGTCTGGTCTTTCCTCGCTCACAGCCTTTCCGTGCCCTGTGGAGTTGATGCGCTTCTGAGAGCCCACTCACCCGTTGGCTTGGTGAGATGATTTGGCAGGCTTTTGTTTGGTCCGTATACTGGAGCGGTTGCAGTTTTGTGGGCCGATTTTCTTGCGCTTGGGTTCTTCTGGATCCTGGCATGAGGCGCCTCAGTTCTTTTCCATTTATCGATCAATCAGCTTGCATTTTCTGACATCATTGTGCAATTCCGTCCCCGTGCTTTCAGGAGCTCAGCTAACCCACAGCCATCTTGCGCCGCTCCCCCTGGCGCATTCTGCAATAGCCTACATTTTTATCTTGAATCTTTATCTTGTCTGTACTTGGTCTATTGAATGACCATATAGAACAGGAAAACCGTCCTCAATATGGTGATACTTGTCTTCCTTTGTACGGGCTCCCTTATTCAAGCCTACAACCTTGGATAAAGTCGCTCGCTGTCTGCAACGTCTCCTGTTTCACACTGCAAGGGCAATGTAAATATCAACCTGTTCGTTTTAACTATTGGCACATGCACTCAGAATAGCACTTCACCGAAGCTCAAAACACCAACGTGTCTTCACCTACCCTGATATTCTGTAGGAGGCACTGATGTTGCTACAGTCTCTCTGTAGAGTGATGTATCTATGGCTGTTAGTAATCCTTCTTGTTTGTCCAAAATGGAAGCTAGTAAAAACAGAGTCAGAAAACACCTGTATTAATCAGAATCAGCCTGAGTGCTTACAAACACACTTAGACTTTCATTCCCTATGGTCCTTCACATGGTCCTCTATGTCTCGTCACTTCCTTAATGAGGATGTCCACTATACGTTTTGTCTAATATGCTCTCACAGGGTCCAAGCCTTGTCTGGTAGCCACGTACGGTCAGTGAAGACGCTCATTCTCGAGTGCCATTACATTTGTACATTAATTGTTTGTACCGGGTACTGTCTAATGCACCATCACAGGATCCGAGCGTTTGTCTGACGGCCGCGTTCAGGGAGAAAGAGAGTTCACCGATATGATGCCGTTAGGTTGGTAACATAGCAACCTCTGTCCGAACTCTTTGTCTTTCTAAGAGTTTGTGCAGTTACAGCGGCTGCCATCTTGCCATGTTTTTTATGTGTGTATAGGCTGTTCTCAATAGCATTCATTTTTTAAAAATAAAAATTTTCATTGGTTTTTATATACAACATACCAACCAACAAGCGACAAACAACAAACAAATTCTCTTACGGTACAACTTACATCGGCGGGAGTAACAAACAGTCTATGTATTGGTGCACTTTCCAGTCTTGCCATGTCTCATATCCACTGTCTTCAGTGCGTGTGCAGGTCTGCCTTCCCAAAAGGGGGTCCTTGTTGCAATGGGCTGTTCGCCTTTGCCTTACAGCTTGTCCAGGTGATGCCATGCCTTTGTAGTTCGGCCAGGCATGTGATTATGTCTCTTATTTCTCAGAAGCCTCAGTGCTGCTTTCGTCACTCAGTGCAAATAACTCCTGTACTAGCATGTTCCGTTCAGTTATTTTAATGGTGCTCTGCATGCACCTCTCTGCAGGCCACAGTCCATACCATCGACTCTGCCAGTGCCCATCTCCTTAAGTCTGCTCACCATGCCTCAACTGCCGGGCCTTTGTTGGACTTTCAAGCTATCGCTATTCTGCATTTCGCTAGGATGATGATTAAGTTTTTCATTTTTGCCAGGTGCGCTTTCTGCTGACCTACCCTTGGGAACAGTCCCAGCAAGTACGATTCTGGTGTCCACACCTGCATTTGCATTCCTTGAGCCGCGACTCTCGATCTTATTCGTTCCCAAAATTCTGCTATCACTGGGCAGGTCCAAAACATGTGCAGCATGTCTGCAGCGTCCATATTGCACCTTGGACAGGTACGATTGGCTTTGCACCCCATTCTGGATAGCCTGCTCAGGGTGAGGTATGCCCTGTGCATGACAAACAATTGTGTCTGCTGAAACCTCACGTTTCTGGAGACCTTCTTCATGTATTTTAGGGCTCTTGCCCACTCTTGGTCCGTGAGGGTTTTCTGAAGCTCTAATTCCCATTTCCCCTTTGCTGGGAGCTCAGGGTATTTTGAGTGCACAGAAGCAGCACGTACAGTCTGGACACAGTGTGCCCTCCTTCTGGTACATCATACCATGTGTCTAGCACTTCGTCTGTCCCTTCCCCAGTGCTCAAGCCTGACCACCTTTTGTTCATTGCTGTCACTCGACCTTTGTATAGCATGAATTGGCCACTATGTATACCGCTTTCCTCTATTAGGGTTTGGAACTCCACCCACTGGCCCTCCCTCCAGAGGTCTATTTGGGCTATTCCCTTGGCCTGTCCAGTGTCGTCTGCATGTCATGAGCACACCTTGTTGGGCATTCACCAAACCTGCTAGGGGGACATGTGCCGAACAGGGATCTGGGATTTTCAGAATTTTCCATGCTCTCCTCCACAGGGAGAGGCCCAATGTGATGAGCATGGGAAGCTTCTGATGTCTGAGTTGTGCCATCCTTATGATCTCCCTGAGATAGCAGTGTTTAGGGAGTGCTCTAAGATTAGTGTGTCTATGGAGGTCTCGTCTCCCAGCCAATGTGCCACGAACTGCAGCTGTCCTGCTAGGTAGTACAATTCATAGTTTGGTAATTTTATCCTGCCTGAGTCAATCTCTGTGTAGTGTACCTGACGCTTGTCTGTTGCTGCTACCTCCCCAGAGGAATTCCCTCACCATTCTATTCAGTTGGGTGAAGAATTTCTTTGGTATCATGTAGTGTACGTTGGTGAAGTGATATAATAGGCGGGGAGCACTATCATTTTCAGCAGGGCTGCTCTGCCTGGCATTCCTAGGGGGAGCGTCTTCTAGAACACCCTGGATTTAGTGACATTTTTTAGGGCTGCCAGTGTGTTAGGCTGATGGGGTGCTGCCGTGTCATGATGTATCTCTATCCTAAATAGCGGAAGGAAACCGGGGCACATTTCAGGCAGATGGTCTATGTTTCCTCGCCTTAATGTCACAAATGCGTACAGGGAGGATTTGTCTCTATTGATGCCTATTCCAGATAGCCTAGGGAATGCTGTTACTAACTCTAGCAAATGCGGCAGGTTGTCTTCTGTGTTATTGACATACAGGAGCATGTCGTCAGCGTATAGCGAGACTAGGTGGGTGATGTTGTTTATGCTTATTCCCAAATCACTATATTCTGTCCTCAAGAAGGCTGCCAGTGGTCCAGAGCCAGTATATAATTTATTTATTTTTAAATCTGTTTATTGGCATTTGTTATTTGTTACAAGCACAGAAAAATTGTCAAATCTGTTATCAAGCAGTAAATCAGATTGCGGCTCAGGTTATTAACATTTATAACTTAACAACTTAACATAGAAACTTTAACTATCTCCAGGTGTCTGCTTCTTGAGGGGTCGGTACCAAGTGGGGCTCAGGGAGGGTCAGGATTTACAGGAGGTGAGGGGACTTCCTTTAGGAGGGCTCACATGAAGGTATGGCTGGACTTTCTCGAGGACTCTGCTCCTGTCCTCGGGGCCTTCTACTGCATGCTTGTGGTGATTCATGGGGGCTTATCATCAGAGGGGTAAAACAGGGGGTCTGTAAGCCCTCTCCAGGCATCTAGGGTCATACTCGATGCATCCGTGGATCTGGCTACACTTTCTTCCCAAGCTTTCGTTTCAGCTCGCACCCATCGTTTCAGTTCTCTGTGCCAGATTTTTGGTTGTGGTCCCGATGGTTTCTTCCAGGACATTGCAATTGTCCTCTTAGCCAGAATGCTCATAATGTCCATTAATCTAATGAGGTGTTTTAGTTTTGCTGGTCTGGGGTATGTGCCGAGTAGGCACTCCTTAGGAGTCCATTCATATCTGGTCAGCCCCAGAGTTTCGCTTGTCTGCTGTATGAAGGACCACAGTGAGTGTGTCTTGGCACACCGCCAGAACATGTGGAACAGGTCCGCATTGTCCATTTCGCACCAGGGGCATCTGGAGCTCTGAGTATTATGGAGCTTGGCAAGCCTGAATGGGGTTAGGTATGTACGATGTAGAAGGTTCAATTGTATTTGCCTGAATCTATGGTTTCTGGATACTGT
Source organism: Ambystoma mexicanum (assembly GCF_040938575.1). Classification (NCBI taxonomy): domain Eukaryota; kingdom Metazoa; phylum Chordata; class Amphibia; order Caudata; family Ambystomatidae; genus Ambystoma; species Ambystoma mexicanum. Next base: position 878,316,125 of record NC_090936.1, read on the forward strand.
TTTAGGAAATATGAGGGCCCTTTCCCATTCACAGTCTGTTAACTCTCGACCTATGTCTGCTTCCCATTTGGATTTTAGCCCAGCACTGCGTGGATTGGGGGTGTCGTTTAAGTGGCTGTAGATCTGTGACACTGGTCTCCCTCCCTCTCCTAGTTCGTATAGCAATGTGATCAGGGGGTTCGTGTCCGGTTCCTCCGGCCATGTCGACCATCTGGCGCGTGCCGTGGATCTAAGTTTCTGGTACCATAGAAACTGGCCAGTGTGGACATCATTTTGTTCTTGAAGTGTTTCGAATTCCATGAATTCCCCCTCCATGTACAAGTCCCCCCATGAGTAAATCCCCTTCTGTTCCCAGTGCCTGAGGTGTTGCAGATCTGCAGGAGAATTGCATAGGTCTGAGATAAGCGGTATGTTTGGGGAGTACTGGTGTCTGACGTGTGCGAGGGATTCTGCCCTATGCCAGATTTTGCGTCCAAGCGAGACCAATAGGGGGGAATTTCTTATCAAATGGGTGGGGGCCCAGGGAAGTTCTTTCAAGTATAACGGGGAGACCAGCGGCTGCAGGAGTGGCGTCTCCGATGTGGCATCGTCTGCTAGCCACTTGGTGACAAAGCCAAGCTGCGCTGCTAGGAAGTACTTTTCGAAGTTTGGAAGTTGGATTCCCCCTTGAGTGTACGGTAGTGACAACGTGGCAAGCGCTATCTTTCGTCTTCCCTTCCCCCACAGGAAGTCTCTCAGGATAGTTTCCAATAGGCGAAAGAAGGGCGCTTTGATGTAGAAGTGTACGTTTTGAAATCCGTACAGGAATCTGGGAAGGACAATCATTTTAGTTATGGAGGCCCTGCCCATCATGGATAGGGGGAGTTTCGCCCAGAAGGCCATGGATTTCCTCAGGGCCGGGAGAGCAGCTTTAGTGTTGCGCTCATGCATTTGTTCCGGGGAATGCATTATGTGTATGCCCAAGTATTTGAACGAGGTGTGTTCCCACCTTATTCCCACCAAAGGAAGCTCCGATGGTTCTTTTCCCTTAAGACTTGCCAGGGGGAAGAGGCAGGATTTGGCTCTGCTGAATTTTATTCCAGAGACCTTCGCAAAATTATCTAGGACCTCCAGCATCGTGGGCACATTATAATATGGGTCCTTGACAAATAATAGGACATCATCCGCATAGAGAGAAATGATGTGGTCAGTGTCTCCCAGTCGGATCCCAGCATCAAAAAATTGCTTTCGAAAATAGATTGCAATGGGTTCCAGGCCCAGTACGTAGAGCATGGGGGAAAGGGGGCAGCCCTGTCTGGTCCCTCTGCATATGTTCCAGACCTCCGATACATGCTTCCCAGTTTTTACTCTGGCTCTAGGCTTCGTGTAGAGTATCTTGATCCACCTTATGAACCTAGGGCCAAAACCAAACCCCTCCAGAACCGCCAATAGCCATTCCCAAAAGATCGAATCGAACGCCTTGATGGCGTCTAGGGATAACAATGCGAACGCTTCTGTGCCATCCCCAGTTTGGGCGATGACATGTTGCACTCGGCGCAAATTCATGGTTGTGTTTCGGGCAGGTATGAATCCGCATTGGTCCTCATGTACTAATTCCCCTATAATTCTGGCCAGTCTATTTGCTAATACTGTTGTCAGAATTTTCGCGTCGTAATTAAGCATTGCTATCGGGCGATAAGAGTCGCATCTATCGGGGGGTTTATTAGGCTTGATAATCGGGATCAGGAGGGTCTCTCTCATGCTATCGGGTAGTATCCCTGTCTCATATGCTTCGAGAAAGACCTCATGTAGCAGGGGCGTTAGTGTGGGCTCATACGTCTTGTAAAACTCTGTGGGTAGGCCATCGCTCCCAGGGGTCTTGCAAGTGGCTAGTGATCTAATAGCGTCCGTGATTTCCTCAGTTGTGATTTCTGTGTCTAGGGCCTCTGACTGCTCTGGGGGCATCCTGGGGAGTCCTATCTCTTCAAGGGTGTCCGTGATTTTTTCTAGGGGGACCTGGTCATCATGTGAGTAAAGGTGTTCATAGAAGCCCTTAAACGTTTCGTTAATAGCTTGTTGTGTTTGTACCACCTCCCCCTCTTCGGTGTGTAATCCTGTAATAGTGTGCCTGGGGTGTTCTTTTTTGCAGAGCCAGGCAAGCATTCTGCCTGGTTTGTCAGCCTCCGTGTGTATACGATTGGTTTTGGTGGCATAATCAAATTTGGCGAGCCTATTCCATGCCGAGGTGGAATTAGTTCTAAGTGCTCTGAGGTTGTCTTCCCTGTGTTCCGTGTCGACCGGGGCTGCTTCCAGTTGTTCTATTTCCCGCTCCCAGTGGGCCAGTTCACCCCTAAGTTGTCTCCTGATGCCCCCTGCTTTTGCTATTATTTCTCCTCTCGTCACTACTTTCAGGGCGTCCCACATTGTGCTTAGGCGGTCTACGCTCCCAGTGTTTCTTTCTATGAAGTTTTCTATGAATTCGTGTAGGTCCTCCCTAAATGCCGGGTCTCCCAGGGCATCTATCGGCATTCTCCACATTGGGATAGGAGGTCTGGGGCCAGTGTGATTCCAGCCCACCAGGAGGGGTGAGTGGTCCGAAATGGTTCTGCCCAGATATTGGGCTTCTTCTATCTGTGGAAGGTGCTCATCGCTTATAAAAACATAGTCCAGTCTGGTGTGGAGGCCATGTGGAGTGGAGAAATATGAATACTCCCGAGCGTCGGGATGGCACTCCCTCCAGGTATCTGCCAAGTGTAACCTATTGACTAGTAGGGAGAGGGCTGTGGTCGCTGCTGAGGGCCCTTTCGGGTGTGGGAGGGACCTATCTAGTATCGGATCATGGACACAGTTAAAATCTCCCCCCCAAAACAGGATTTCATGCCTGTTTAGTGCAATCTTAGTGTACATGGAGTTTAAGTGTGATGGGATGTTAGTATTGGGGAGATAAGAGTTCACTATGCAAATATCCGATTGTTCTAGCCTGCCCCAGATTATTACAAATCTTCCCTCTGGGTCGGACTCGGTCTTAGTTATCCGGAAAGGGAGTTGTGGGTGAATCCAAGTATATACCCCTCTTGCATACTTGGAGTACGAAGATCCGGCCCCCTGGCCTCCCCAGTGTTCACTTAGTTTCGCTAAGGATTCAGCCGTGCAATGTGTCTCTTGGAGTAACGCTATCTGTACTTTCTTTCTATTTAAATAGGACTTGACCCTATTCCGGCGTAGGTATGATCCCAAACCTCTCACATTCCAGGTCAATATCTTTATATTCATCTTAGCCGCCATTACAGAGTAATTGAGTCACACTCACAGTTGTCAGACCCCTGTTACCTTCATATGTCCTGCCACACCGTCCTGGTCTTCTCCTCGCCCGCCCTCTCGCTCCGGCCCCAGGTCTTTCGCTGGTTGGAGATTTTTTAACTTGTGTACATCCCATTTTGGTGAACGGGAGGAAAACTAAACTAAACTTTCCAAACTGACCCTAGCAGCCGCTTTTAACTTGCAGCGCTCAGGGGCTCCTGAGCCTTCCAGGCCACTCCTGGCCTTCCGGATCAGGTTGTGTGTGAGCAAACTGCTTACACCTTTGTTGGTGGGGTGGGTTGTTTGTCCGCCGCTTGTGTGCTCCTTGGGTCTCGCGTCCGATGTAGCGGGTTTAATGATAGAACTTTCCTGATGGTTCGTTTAACTACGATTCGTGTTGCTTCCCTTTCAATTGCTGCAGGGATTGCCGTCGCTCACATTCATCCGGGGGTGGGTGGTCATCCCCGATCTGAGTTCGGTGGGTCTTCCTTGTCGTCCGCCAGGTTGTTATGCTCAAGCCACATATTGGCTGCGGCTGGGGTCTCCAGGAACGTTGCTTTTCCTTTATATAGAACCTTGAGTCGTGACGGGTATAAGAGCATATATTTTAAGTTGAGCTTTCTCAGCCGGGCTTTTATCGGAATGTAAGAGTTCCTGGCTCGCTGTACTGCAGGGGTGTAATCTGGGTATATGACTATTGTGGAGCCATTTCTTTTAATCTCCCCGCCTTCTCTGGAGAACCGGAGTATGATTTCGCGGTCTCTGAAGTTTAGGATCTTAGCTATGATTGGGCGTGGATGTGATCCAGGTGGGGGACGTCTCTGGAGAGACCTGTGAGCCCTTTCAACGGAGAACCCCTGGGAGAGTTTTGCCGCCCCTATTTCCTGCTGTAGGAGCGTTTCGATGAAGGTTGTCGGGTCCGGGCCTTCCAAATCTTCAGGGACCCCCAGTATACGAATGTTATTACGGCGCGCCCGACCTTCAGCGTCCTCAGAGCGGGCTTCTAGCCTTGCTACCTTCTGTTCCAAGTCTCTAACCGTCATCTCCAAATCTCGGGTGTTCTCAACATTTTCCTGCAGGGCTGTCTCAGTCACCGTGACTCTTTCCGTTAGATTGCGGGCGTCCTGCCGCATCAGTTGCATGTCAGATTTCACTTCTTCAAGCCGTCCCTCGAGTGATGAGCGGAGGGCCGCTATCGCCTGGAGGACTTGCGTGTGTTTAAGGTCTTCCTCTTGTTGAGGCGGGTCCTCAGGGGTTTCTTGGTCTTGTTGTGTTGACTGTCGTTGGGGCCTGACTGTCGTGAAGGAATCCATCGTGACTAGTTTCGGCTTGGACCTGGGGGGAGACATCCTCTGATTAATGATCTGTAAGTGCTGCCCCCGGCAGGGTGAAGATCCGTCGGCGATCCCTGTGTTGGGATACTAGGGAACTTGGTCCAAAGGATCCTACCTCGGGTACTCGGTTGCTTCTGGTTGCCGGTGTTTCCCGCCGTTTGGTTCAGAGAGTATGGAGGGCCCTGCTCAGGGAGTGGTTAGGCCCAGGGCCACAGGTTGCGTCCGGTATTTTCGGCTTCCTGCCGGTTTCTCCAACGGGATACCGGCCTGTAGGTGTCAGGCTATTGGCCACCCGTGGTGTGAGTGGGTTCTGCCCGCTGGGGTCTTCGTCTCGCGGGTTTACCCGCGTATCAGGCAGCCTCTAGAGCAAACGGGCCAGTCCTCTTCGCAGGAGTCAGTATTGGGCCCCAGGCCTCGCTCCCCCAGGCTGTTGGGACTGCGTGAGGTAAACTGCGGGTGGTCCCGCTGGGGAGTGTTGTAAAGGGGACCCAATCTCACTTCAAGCGTTTTCTCACCGCCGGAACTGCTCCGTGTTCCCCGCTCCAGCGTCCGCGGCAAATGCGACCTCCTCCCGGCCGTGCCCGCGCCGCGATTTCATCCACCTCCGCAGCCGACACTGGCAATCGCTGGCGCCGGCCTCCCGCTCTCAGATGTCCGCCGGCGACAGGCTCCTCCGCAGCAGCCGCCCCCTTCTGCAACAGTTCGTGGTGGGACCCAGGGGGCCGAGGCTGGCCTTTTCCTACTCTGCGGCGGGCGCCGCCATCTTGGAATCCCGGGGGGACTCGAGTTCGGGCTTCCCGTTCTCCGCCGTTCGGTCTCCGATTCCACCCAAAGTTGTTGTCGGGTGCTGGCGATCGGTTCCCCCACACTATTCTGGCCTTAGTAAGTCTCGTAGACCCGGTTTCAGCGTAAGTTGTGCGATAGTTTCAGGATCGCGGACGGAGCTCCGTGGAGGTCTGTCTTTACGGCATGCGCGCTGGCCACGCCCCCAGAGCCAGTATATAAAGCATTGGTGACAACAAGTAGCCCTGTTTTGTACCTCAGTATAGTCTCCATGCTGCCGAGACATGCTTCACCGTTTTGACCCTAGCTCTGGGTTCCGTGTATATCAACCTGACCCATCGCAGAAAACTAGTGCCCATTTCAAAGTGTTCAAGCACCTGCAGAAGCCAGTCCCAGTTCACTGAGTCAAAGGCTTTGGCCGTGTCTAGGGAGGCGACTGCGCTCTTTTCCTGTTTGTGGTTGGTCTGGCCGATAATGTGATGCAGTCTTCTTAGGTTCCACGTGGTAATATGTCCGGGGACGTCCTCCCTCTGGCCTGTGTGTACCAAGGTATGTATGACCTGTTTTAATGTGTTTGCTAGAATTGTTGTGAGGATCTTACTGTCCTGATTGATCATAGAGAGTGGCCTGTATGATCCGCAGTCTAAGGGGGATTTCCCTGGTTTTAGTATGGGTATGATCAGTTATTCTAGCATGCCGTCTAGTAATCTGACCTGTGTGTATGCCTCTTCGTTTCCCTTTAGTAGTTTAGGTGCTAGTGTGCCTTTGTATTTCATATAGAACTCCCCTGGTAATCCATCTGGCCCAGGGGTCTTAGCCGTTGGGAGGTCCCCAATTACTATTTTGATTTCTTCTGTCGTTATCGGGGCATCTAGGACCTCTCCCTGTTCTTTTGTGAGTTTTGGCAAATCAATTTGGGTCAGAGTCTCTTGTATTTCCCACGTCTCTGCACCCAGATTCGGGGCGTACAATTGCTCAAAGAATTGTGATAACACCTGATTGATGTCCTCCTGGGTCTTAAAGGAATGGTTTGGTAAAAATTTTGTATTGCCCCTACGGGTCGGTCATGTGTTTTTAAGCCTAAGTCGCTCGATTTTAGAAAGATTTCCTATGGACCTTACCCGAGTTTCCGTCCATTAAACGCACGCGAAAACAGGCATCAGGGAGCTGCCATTTTGTGATAATCCTATCATTTCCCCCATGGCCCTGGCTGACCTGCTTTTGCGGCACTAAATCATATCCCCCGCCACTGAGCCTGACATTATCAAAACATTCACATTCCCCGCCTCTCTCCGTGACGTTTCTGTGCTGCGTAGGCAAACGCACCCAGTCGTCTTCTACGCGACTTCACACAGAACCCGGAAACCAACACAGATCAACTCACAACACAGCGCGCCACAATTCGGAATATGAAACTGTACTTTAAAATCAAACAGCAACATGGTACATTTGGTAAAGTACATTTATTTGACATTAAATGTTTATAGAATATTCAGCAATTGCCATATGAACTCCGAAAGCCATTTATTTTCTTTTATCTCTATCCGCAAATCCGTAAAAGTTTATCGTGAGTCACGCGCTGTTCCTTTATGGTACACAGGGTGTTGGTTTTCGTTAAAAGAAGCACCTTTGTCGCAAATTGAACCGCAAGGCTGTTCCATCAAGTAGGCACTAGACCAGCGTAAAGGTTGATATGTTGCTTCTAGCCGCTAGTACCGCGTAAGGGCATATGGGCCCTTGGCGATCGTCCCATAAAATCATCAGAATTGTGCAGTTGTTTACATTAAGCTGCAGCTGGCGGTTGAAAAAACCATCTGCCAGTGTCTGAAACTGGTGGCAGTAGCAAAAGGGAAGGATATACCTGTTTTGAAAACATAAAATTTATAATTAGTCTCGCCAGCCGATCTTTATTAATATTTTTAATTTTTTTATTACGGCCGAGCTGAAACGATTTGCTTTCAAGGATAGTGCAATGGAGTATGTTCGGTTCTAAAATCAATGCAAAAGTAACAAAATAAATCGAGGTTAGTACACAATGAGAAACAACTTTTTGTCTACATGCGTGTGGAATGTGGACCTACATGCCCATGTGCCCGCTACAAGGACGATCCCACAAACGATTTCCAAGCTCTTCATTAATGCATCCATTCATTAATTCTTCATTCCGGTATAAAAGCGTCTAAAGAGTTACTTACATTATATTTGCAATTTCCATTGTGTCTCTGCGTAATGCAGTCCGTAAGTCCCACTGTGCTCTTGACAACGATTTTTCGTATACTGAACTAACATGAAACTCGGTCTAGTTTCAGAATTTTCTGCCTTATCGTCTCTTACGTTATTGCACCCCCACCCCTTCAAATGAAGTTCTTTCGGCATGGTCCCTGTCTCTCAAGGTCAAAAAACAATAGAACCTTATACTGCCAGTGCGAGTTGTGGGCCCCTTCAGGGCGCGAGCTGAAAATCAAAGCTGCTGACCTTCACTAGAAATGAGCATACATTCTTTCTTTGCAACATCCCGTAGTAAAGCCATCTGTGAGAACTTGAAGTTTCAAATTCATCTATGTACTGCGCCTCAATGTGCAAATGCGAACTGGCTTCTCTCCCATCTGCAACGGCTCGCTTGGCGCGTTCTAAGGCCCCCAATTTTGTCCTGGTTGTCTGCGAGCTTTGAAGCCCCAAAGAACCATAACTATTGAGACTTTTAATTTTTTGGGGAAGGTCAGGGAAAGTATAAAGTACCCGAGGAGTTGAGTTGAAAGTGAGATTTATTGTTTGTTTGTTTTATTATTTGCAATACGCAAGCCTCCACTCGGTTAACAGTGCGCAGCATTTACAAGAGATTGCGAAAATTAGTTACATCAACAAAAATATATACATACACATATAGACAAGGTCAGCAATATGAGGTGAATAGAGAGAGAATTCAAAGATGACACCCAGGTTGTTCGGCACCCAGGATGGTGAAGGTAAGGGTTAGGGTTAGCGTACTTTGTATGCACACTGTACAATAACATTTATTTACAAAAAGACAATCGTATTACAATTATTTAAACCGGGATTTGTACTTCACAACCAGCTCTCCTTTGGTGGACATGGCACAGTGGCAATGTTGGGTGGCAATGGATCAGTGCTCTGCACAGAAACGTTCAAAATTCCATATCTGTGCTTCTCTAATACAGCAACAATAAGGCTTTTGACAAAGTCGAACTCCATTTCCTCATAGACTGGTTTGATGACCCATTGCTTACTTCTTTTTGGAAAGGCCTTAGTGTAGCGAGGCATCCTTACATTACCCGTAGTCCTAGATTGTTCACGGCCGAGATTCTCGTTATGGGCCAAGACGGCAAGTAGAGTCCTATGTCTCATGCCCTGTATGCTGAAATGCAAGCGCTTTGGCCTGTACTTTAGGCACATATTGTGGAACACCTCCAAACCTCCTGTGTGACAGAATTCTGTCAGTCCCCTCAAATCTCTTGATAAAGTTTTATCGAAAACAATCTACTCAATGGCTTTGTGTGTCGGTGAAGATGGATTCAACCACTTCTTCTTCCGTGCCTCCACTGGGGACAAAGGGCCATGTTCACATTGGTGGAAATGTAGGTTTTCTGACCAGCGGTGCACGTTGGTTGGTACAGTGGTGCATCAGTGACCGCCATTTTTCAAGTAGTATTACCACTGACCCTTCACAAGTTTTGGAGCTCCACCAAAGATGGTTGCTGATAGACTGGGACCACTCTGAAATACTTTCCAAACCTTTTATTTTCCCTGCAGCCGAGATTTTGTTATTGATTGATTTAGCAAGATGCCATACGTCAAATTGATGTTCAATATGTGGGAACTGCTCTCTCATTGTCTTGGCAATTGAAACGTGTCTGTCCGTGGCTATGAGGTCGATGTGCATTCCCCTCGATTGCAGATATTCCACTGATTTTATAAATCCTAGTTTCTCTATGGCCACTGAGGATGTACATTGTGTTACCTGCACGACCACCGAACTCACAATTTTCTTACTATCCATGTCCTGAAAGTGGTAGGTGCAGTACTTGGCAGAAAATCCAGGGCTGTCGCACTGTCCATCGCCGGCTAGCCTGAATCGTTTGCCTTCGAATGTACTTGCTAGAGACAATTGTTCAATTTTCCAAGCATCACTAATGGCCGGAAACAAATAATCACGTTGGTATTTGTAGTACTGCGTTTTTTAAATGAAATGGAGTCCCACAAACTGAAAGAAACTTTTTAAAACTGGAGCCACTAAAAAGTAATGCAGCTGCACACAGTAGATTGCCTGCTGGCAGTTTCCCCAGCATCGGTTGTGCAGACCATGAGAACGTATGATTTAATCTACATGCGGCTTGTATTGTGACGTTACTGCCTTGTTTTTGACGAGTCACATGAATCAATGGCTTCCCACATACTTTCCCTCTGACGGAATGCCCACATTTAAGCATACTTATAATATCCATCAAACAACTGTCGAATACTATGTATTTGCCCTCTTTCATTAGACTGTCATCCTGCGTCAAAGTTGCTTCGGCCTGTGACGTTGAGGACATATCACCACATTTGAAAGAAATATCGCTGCTATCAAGTTCTGATGCGTCAGTGAATGCTGCTGCTGGTTCATTCTCTGTCATTTCAATATCTGCTACTTCAACATTGATGGGAGAACACAACAATGTCGACAGCTTTTTTGGTGGCAATTTTTTGGCAGGTGTAGATTGTGTGAATTGATCTGCGACTACTTCAGAGCTATCTTCAATACATCCAGTATCATGTTGTTGCGGTGGTGCGGTCGTACTGTAGCAATGGTCCAATACAACTTTGCTGGATTCTCTGGACACATTCATTTCATTTTCTGGCCATTGGACATGAGCATCCCGAGTCTCAACACGCTGCGTCTGAATTAATAGTTCCTCCATAGCCTCCATAGTGTAAATAGTCTGGCAAGCAACATCTCTCATTCGCTTCACTGTCTGTGTATGCATAGTTCGTAGACCCACGGGTAACTAGAGGACAGATTGGAAAAGGGATGTTCAGTTTAAACACAAGATAAATTATAGTACAATTGACTGGAAATAAACATAAAATAGTCCCCAGCACAAAAAAAATTCTAAAGTTATGAACTGTTTGTAACTAACCTTATTTTTGTTTCTTTTCCTTGCAACTTTTTTGACTCGACCTTCAACATCTGCACGCTGTTGCTCCGATTCGTATCCGCATGTCTCCCCTTCCTCTTGCGCTGCAACGACTATATTTTCTGTATCCGCATAGACAGCACGGAATGAGGCTCCATCGACTCTCTGAAACATAGTATTTTCATTACTGTGTATCAAAATATTGTTAGCATAAAACACACGTGAGGACGAACACACATATACATCTCAATAGCCAAACACGATTTAAACATTGTGTGGAACAATCAAACGACAAGTATTCGAGCTCTGATGACCTAGTTCGATGGAGCTGTCAGTATCCATACCTCTGGCTCTGCATGGACTGCCACGAATGATTGTATTGAAGAGGAGGCATCAGCAACTCCCTGAAACACAGTACTTGCGTTAGTATGGTTTTCAATATTGTAAACATAACACACACTTGGGGTCGATGGCACAGGTACATATAAAGAGATAACCACAAATGTTGCATTGTCTAAAAGAATCAAGGAATATTTAAATATGATCAGATTTAATCGATTTATTTCTCCGATTTCTTTACATCTGCATCATCTAAATGGGATCTTGTGATTGTAGTGGAAGCTCCATCGTCTCCCTGAATCACAGTACTTGCGTTAATAGGGAAGAAAGTATAGCAAATGGAATCACGTTATATGATCACGCTCGATGGAGCTGTCAGTATCTATACCTCGTGCTGCTGAAGAATATCTAGGGCTGTTGTCAATGTGGTGCGCACTTCCGAAAGCTGTTGCGCCGATTCGTATCCGCATGGTCCCGCTTCCCCTGGAATTACTTGAATGTCAGGCTCCGCATCAAGTGCGTGGGTTGACGCTTCAACAACTGCCTGAAACATAGTATTTGCATTAGTAAGGATTACAATATTGAAAACACAACACACACTTGGGGTTGACCGCGCAGGTACATATCAATGGCTAATCACGAATGAAACATGGTGTAGAACAATCAAACGACAAGTGTTCCAGTCCTGATGATCACAGTCGATGGAGCTGTCAGTATCCATACCTCGTGCTGCTGAAGAACATCTAGGGCTGTTGTCAATGTGGTGAACGCTTCAGCATCTCCCTGAAAGACAGTACTTGCATTAGTATGGATAACACTAATTATAACTGAAAACAAACACCAGGGGACGACAACTAAGGTGTTTATCAATTGGAAAGCACTAACCAAACAATTGGTAAAATAATCACACGATGCATAAAAACTATTACTTGACATGCATAAAACAAGCCTGTAGCGGAATAGCCAAGTATGATTACCTGATACGCGCTAGAAGTGGTTGATAACTGCGAGCACGTCACGGAAGTAGAATGTTCTTGCTTCAGATTCAAGGGATAGTCAAGAAGTTGTGAAGGTAAATTATTGTTTGATAATGAAATGCTAATATTTAAAATTGCAATGTAAGGAGACAGAATACTTGAGTAATGCGCAATATAGCACAGTTCCCTGTGCCCATATATAGATTTCGTTTGTGGGTTATGAAATCTAAAAATAATATATTGATAAATGTCATTCTTCAAAAAGCTATACACTCATATCAATGTCGAAAGTATTACAAATTGGAAACAACACCTAAAATATCAATGAATCCATTCGGCTACCTACACACTACCGCAATGCCTAAAGCTAAAAACGTACACTTGACTCACCAGTGGCGGAATGTGGACGAATAGAGTGGGAATAGCGTTTGCGAGCAATTTTCGCGTCGATCGCCGTTTATTCTTCTTTGTTACCCAATATGTGGTGTACATGTTCGAGGGAAAGTGCCGGCTGCAGATGCGGTATCGATCACCCCTCTTGTCCTCAAAGACTTGTTGGACTCTACTTTCCAGCTCATCCAGTGGATATCCGCAATGTCTGACCCATTCTCTTATTCGATCAACAGTTTTCGGGAATACATGCATTGTAGTGCCTTCAGATTTAGCATGGGTCTTCTAAGGGCAACCGCTAATCGAACAGGCAGGCATTGTTGTAAATTCTGAAAAGTAAATATCAAGATTATTATAAAACCTTGATGAATAAAAATGTCATAAAAAAGTAAATGAACCATACCATGCTCAATGCAAGGTTTGTTTTGGTCGCCGGAACTATACCAGTTCATCATGTGCGGCTTAGTATTTGCATAAGTTACAGACAATTTTTAAATTATGTGACTAAACTCTGAACATGTGACTCGTCCCTTGGATGTTCTGTCTTGCACGAAACGGAAACATGCTTACATTATAGACTGGACACCCGAAGGATGCAATTCGATGACAATTGAAAATAAATAGATCTATTGATAGCATAACAATTGAAACTCAAGTCAATAGCAATGAGACCAATGACCATAGCTCTATTGGGTACTGTAATCGCAAATAGATAGAAATGTAAAAATGACCGAAATATGACTAGGACACATGTCCTTACCTTGGCCAACAAACAGTTGGATTCAGCAGGCCGAGCAGTATGTTGCAGGAGAACAGGTAGATGGCCACAGGTAGCACACTGACGAGTTTGCTTGAAGCGGTCACAGATAGCACGACAACGAGCAGATTAGCATAGATCTCAGTGCTTCTCAGGTAGAAGGTCCAGGAGTTGACTTGCAAAGCACAAAGATGTTCTCATGAGACATATCAAGTGGTTTATAAAGTATTAGAAACAGGGGTGTGTTTGTGAATGAATGACGTGTGTATGTCGTGGTATTATGTGGTTTGCAGGGGGGCGGCCTGCCTCAGGGGAGGCCTGCCTGGAGACACGGGGTCTGAGGAGGCCATGTGACCGATGGCCCCTGGGCGTGGGATACCTTTTGAAGTGTACATGCTGTTTGGCAACTTGGCCGTTTGCGCCCGTGACAGCCCCCCATGCCAGCGCTCATCCCTGGGTGCGAACCACCTTTGATAGAGGGGGGTGGGATGGATGGGCCTGGGGCGTGCAGATAAGGCACAGGAAGACTGCTGAACGGAGACACACTTATGTTTTTTTTTTTTTTTTAAACTTTTATTTTTATCGGCAGAGGTTCACAAGGTACAAACATTAAGGCAACAAGCATATGAAACATATAAGACATGGAGGTGCCTACAGGCTGCCTTGTCAACATTACAGCAGTGACTACAATGTTTTGCGGATAAAGGAGAAGACCTGAGGAGATCATGATGCAGGAGTGGTGGCCGGGGACAGACAGGACTCCGACCCACTCTCGGACTGATTATTGAGATATGTGTTAAATTCATTCCAAATGTTCTTGGGGCGAGACTGGGCCGGCAGCATAGACAGATAGTCCTCTTCGCAATTCCGTGACCATGTAACCAGGCCCAACCATCTCTGCGGGGTCGGGGGAGAGGGACACCTCCAGCTCTGGAGTATACACTTCTTGGCAATCATACAACTTACATTTAAAAACTTTTTCAGGTGTTTAGTTTCCTCAGTGCTCCAAACCCCAAATAGGACGGCAAGGGGATCGGGATCGATAGTGGTTTCAATTACTGCACTAAGTGTCTTAAGAACCCCGTCCCAGAAATTGAACAGGTTCTGACAGGTCCAGAACATATGTAGATGATCAGCGTCCTCGGCCCCACAGCGTGGGCACAGGCGCACCTCAGAACGAGCAAACCCCGAAGTCCTGCGCGGTGTATAATATAGCCTATTAAGGAGCTTATATTGCATGGCTCGGAAGCGGAAGTTGAGAGAGACTTTTTGGGTGTGGAGACACATGCTCTCCCAAAGCTCATCAGTTATCTCCAGGCCCAGCTCGTCTGCCCATTTGTTGCGAGCACCGAGGACGGGCGTAGAAGGGGCGTCTTGCAGGATATGATATAATGATGAGATGACGCCCCGTGCACCGCCCGAGTTAGCAATGTACGCTATAGCCGGGTCGTCAGGGGGCTCGTCAGGGAAAGAGGGCCACCTAGAGCGGAACGCCGCGCGGAGCCTGTAGTACTGGAGAGTTTCCAAGGGGGATCCAGTGTGACCCGGCTTCCAAGTCTGGGGGTTTATGAATTTGCCCTCTGGATAGAAGTCCGACAATGCCCTATACCCCAGAGCCTCCCATTGGCGGGCCAAGGCAGCGTCTAGCGTGGGCTCCAACCCGGGGCAGGCCCACGCGGACAGCCACTTGTAGTACGGGGAGGTCCCATCTGATGAGCCTAGTATGCGTGTCCAGGCAAGCATGGTCGCAGTGATGGGGTCAACTGGGGAGTCCGGGGCGTAGTGTCGCTGTAACACTAGGGACATTAAATTAATGCCAGCGGTTGCCAGCCGTTCCAGCTTAACATGAGGGCGCACCGGGGCGCCAGGGTACCAATGAGTGGCATATTGGGCTTGGGCCGCCAACCAGTATGTAGCAAAGTTCGGAGCAGCAATGCCCCCTCGTCTGTATGAGAGTGCCATGTCAGTCCACTTCTTGCGGACCGCACCTGAATGCCAGAGGAATTGTGCGCAGAGCGTGTGCAATTTAGTGAAGTATGCCCTCCCAGGCCAAACGGGAATGTTACTAAAGGTGTAAAGGAGCTTGGGAAGCAGAATCAATTTAATCAGTGACAGCCGACCTGCAACGGATAACGGAAGAGTACGCCACCGTGAGATTTTAGCCTCAACTATCTGCGCTACCGCAGAGTAATTATCGGTGAGTAGGGTGGATTTAGTAAGGGATACATGTACACCCAGGTATTTAATGCCTTCAGGGGCCCAGCTCAGGGGATATTCGGAGACGGGCTGTGTGGTGGATTGAGTGAGCGGGAAGATCTCCGACTTGGAATAGTTAATTGTGAAACCGGAATGGGTGCCAATGCGGGTGACATCTCTCAGTATGGGATTGAGGTGAGTTGTGGGATCTCTGATATAAAGTAGGACGTCGTCCGCGTAAAGGGATATGATTTCAGGCTCCTCTATCAATCTTATTCCCTTATGAGAGTGTCTAGAGCGGATATGGTCCGCCATTGGTTCTATCACTAGTGCGAAGAGAATTGGAGAGAAGGGGCAGCCCTGGCGGGTGCCTCTAAATAACGTGAAGGTCTCGGATGTTAGTGAGTTAACTCGAACCCGCACAACGGGGGAGGTGTACAATAGTCTAATAAACCCTCTCATGTTTGGGCCAACCCCCATTGTCTCGAGGACCAGCCACATGTATTTCCAGGAGACCATGTCAAAGGCTTTCTGGGCGTCCAACGTAACCGCCACAGCCTGGGCGTTCTGATCTATGCGGGACATGACATTGAACAATCTCCTGATGTTGTGGGAGGTGGATCTGCCCGGGACGAAGCCCGCTTGGTCCTCATGCACCAGGTGCTTCATGATTGGCAAAAAGCGATTGGCAATGATCTTAGCAAAGATCTTTGTGTCGAGATTCATGAGGGAGAGAGGTCTGTATGACCCGCACTCATCTTCAGGCTTACCCGGTTTGAGCAGCACAGTGATGACCGCTTCACGCATGGAGGGGGGGAGGATGGAGGCCTGGAGAGCCTCATTCCATACCTCAAGCGACCGAGGGGCCAGAATAGCTATGTGCTCCTGGTAAAAATCTGCGGTTAACCCATCCGGGCCGGGCGCTTTGCCTTTGGGCAAGTCGGAGATGGACGACACCATCTCGTCTAGCGTAATCGGGGAGTCTAGCTGGTCCCTGGTCTGTTGGGAGATTTCTGTAGTGGGTATCTGCTCAAGGAGTTCGCGCATACGTTGCTCAGTGTGTTCTACGGGCCTGGAGTAAAGGGAACTATAGAATGTAGTAAATATGTCTAGTATTTCCTGGTCCGCCCATCGAGCCTGACCGTTTCGATCTTTGATAGAAGAGATCTGTGTTCGGCCCACCTCCCCCCTTACAAGTGTCGCAAGCGTTTTCCCAGGCCTGTCGCCTTCCCCATACCTCCTGGCGGCCTGAGGGCGGCTGAAGTAACGGACTTCGGAGGTGGCCAGTGTGTTATATACCTTAAGTTCATCAGAGATTCGGGCAAGAATGGTGGGGTCAGAGCCGGTAGTGTTGAGCTGCTCAAGTTGTTTCAGTTTGGTCTCAGAGTGCCCCAGAGCAGCCCTAATGGCCCTCAGGACCCCGGCCTCCCGGGAGATGGACATGCCCCTTATATATACCTTGAAGGCCTCCCATCTGATCGCTGCAGTCGTGTCTCGAAGTGAGTTAAGTTCAAAGAACGATCCGATGTCAGCTAGTATTTCGGACTTAAACACGATGTCTTTTAGGGCTTCGGACTTGAAGCGCCAAGTGCTGGCAGTTGGAGCAGGAGTGCCCAGTCTCAGGGACAGTGTGATTGGGGCGTGATCAGAAAGCGTGCGGGCCAGAATGCCCGCACCCTCCACCCCGCCCATTACCTCGCTGGAGGCCAAGAACAGATCTATCCTGGACGAGCTGTCGTGCACCGATGAATAGTAGGTATATTCCCGCTCCTGGGGATGGAGAGTTCTCCAGGCGTCACAAATATTGAACGACTGCATATGGCTCCGTAGCCTGCGCGCCGCGCGAGACAGTGCTCTGGTGCCCGTGGCCGTTCTGTCCAGAACAGTGTCCAATATAAGATTCAGATCCCCTCCCCATATGATATGCACCCCCACAAAGCCCAGAAGTATGGTGGCTATTGTGTCAAAGAATTCTGGAGAGTCCACGTTGGGACAGTAGGTGTTAACGAGCAGATATTCCCTCGCAGCTAGTGTGCAGTGCAGTATAACGTAGCGGCCTTCGGGGTCGATGTAGCTTTTATGGAGCCCAAACTTAATTGATTTGTGAATAATCGTGAGAACACCCCTTGATTGCGTGGAATAGGAAGTGTAAAATCTGGCAGGGCCCCATGACGGGGCAACTGCCCTTGGTATAAGTCCATTGGAGTGTGTCTCCTATAAAAGCAGGATTTTACAGTTATGCCTGTTGGCATACGCCATAATCTTGCGGGCCTTTGAGTGGTTGCTCAACCCCCGGACGTTCCAGGACATTATGACAGTAGACACTTCAGTGGTAGCCATCCCCATCTACAATCTTCATCCTTAATGAACATCCCAACACAAATGACCATGTGAGCTCCCCAAGTAAAAACAGCGTGTGTGCTTGTGCCACCTCAGAATGCACCTCGCGGAACCTCGTGTGCCTTTTTGAGAAACAACCCCATTTCCACCCCCCACCCGCACCACCAACCATGAATCAGCAGTGTAAACATCACCCACCCCTGAGTGCGCGCAGATGGGCCAAGACCCATCTGGCCCACACTTCCCCAAGGCCCAACGGGGGCCAACACATACCAACAAAACAGCAGAAAACAGTGCAATCGCAATGGGGTGCGCCGTTGCCACGCACTAGCACGCTTAGAGCCAAATGGCTCTGTTGCAAAACGAACAGTGGCAATGGACTCATAACGCAAATCCCGACCCGCCAGGCGGGAAGCCGGGGATCGCGCACGAGCCTCTGCGGTTCCCGCAACTACTATAACAGTGTCAACAGTCACCCAGCACCCACCCCCTGTGTCCCAGAGTGGGGCATTGGGCCAGTCTCAAAAAGGCAAAAAATCTGCTATTGTGAAATTAGAAGAGGAATAATAACAATAGGGCAGCAAAGTATTGTCACATTGGTTTCGCATAGAGCATCATAAAGGTTCCCAGAAGGATGGGTGCCTGAACACTGTGGCCAAGGCAATCAGCAGACACATAGACCATCCCAGGGGGGGAGCTGGCCCTAGATTAAACATCTGGCTCACACGCAAGCGCAACGCCTACAGCAGGTGGCAGGATAAAGTGTCCCATCATGACCAGACACCTGGGCATACCACGAAACAACGTGCACTGAGCGGGGCCCAGCTCTACGACATACAAAGTGTTCGGATAATAACAGGGCCAGTCGCCGCCCCCCAGGACATCCAGCCACTGAGGGAGGCCGGCGTAAAGGACAGTTCCCGGCAGTATGAGAGATGGGTGGTCAGTACCAACAGTTCATGGCCGACCCCCGCCTCAGGCGAGCGCCGCAAGGAGCCAGGGCGGCTCGATGAGCCGAGTAGTGTAAGCAGTAATAACATGTAATTACAGAATCAACAAATGCAGTCAGTATCCCCACTCCATGACACCCAATTATCTTTCATCAGCGATGGCATCTCCAGGGCCCTGAAGCGGTATCTGCATCTCAATAAATTTTACCGCCTCTTCAGGGATGGTGAAGAAATAGAGTTTGCCCATGTGGGTGATTTTGAGTCTAGCAGGAAATAGAATGGCATATGGGACTTTGCGCTCCCTGAGCATCTTCTTGACGCCAAGGAATTGACGCCTCTCCTGTTGCACAGCCATTGAGAAATCCGGGAAAATTCGAATAGTATTGGCCTCCAACCTCAACTCCCCCTTCTCCCGTGCCAGGCGGAGGATAAGGTCTCTGTCACGATAATTGAGAATCTTGGCTATGATGGGCCTGGGGCTATCTCCAGGCCTGGGACGCGGAGCCAGGGCCCGGTGAGTCCGCTCGACAGTGAAGAAGGGGGAGAGGTCCGGGTCACCAAGCAGGCCCTTGAGAAGACGTTCAACCGCATCCTCCATTCGACCCTTCAGGGCAGTCTCTGGGACCCCAACAATGCGCAGGTTGTTTCTGCGTGATCGGGATTCTAAGTCATCGCATTTTGCCTTTACATTTTTCATGTCGCGCGATAAGGCAGCCACAGTGTCCTGTAGTGTGTGTATCTCGTCCTCGTTGGTGGATATCCGGTTTTCGGCCTCCGTGATTCTGGAGCCAGCCTGATCGACGCGTGTTTTGAGTGAGGCCACGTTAGCATTGATGTCGTCAAGCTTTTCATGAAACGAGGCGAAGTTTTTGGCCATCGATTCCATCATGACAGTAAGATCAGGAGCCGCAGCCACGGGACTCGGGTCGGCATCGGGTTCCTCAGGCGTAGTTGACGCGTGGCCCACCTCGGATCGGGGGACCGCCTTTGTAAATTTGTCCATGGCCCCCCCCCTGGCGCCACTCTTGGAGCGATTCGACATGATCCGGATCAGAGAGACAGAGAGGGAGATATTGAGATAAAATTAGCCAGGTATGGGCGCGAAGGAGGTAGCCGAACAGTTCTGGATCAGTCCAGCCCACGAGCTAGGAGGGCCCAGTTATATACTTGGTGTAGGGCCTATCAGAGGGAGCCCAAGTGCAGTTCCCGATGGTGTCCCCGCACGAGGAAACAGCTTATAGTCCAGCAGGGATTGGGAAGACAGGGAGGTGTAGTCTGGAGGACGGGGTCACCCGTATGTGTAGATGGGGTGCTGCAACGGCAGTGAGTGTGGTCCGGTCAGTGAAACTATGCCAAGGTGAGATTGCCCAGTTACGCAGAATGAGAGGGGCAGAGGCGTAAGAGGTCCGACGGGTGCGGTGCAGGACACCCTCCCAGCAGGATGAGGCGTAGTGTAGAGGGCGACAATTCCAGGAGGGAGTTAAGGCTCCAGGCAGTGTGGTGGAGGAGGGCCCCCGCAGGGAGGACCGCACGCCACTAGGCAGGTGAGGCCCGCTGGCAGAGCGGGCAATGCGCGGGGAGTCTGGGTCCCAGCAGGCCCTCCCGAATGCAGGCGAAAGCCCCCGAATCTCACCTCCAGCTCGCCGCGTCCCACGGCCGCCCCAACTCCAGGCCAGGCCACCGCGATCACCGAGGAAGGGGCTCCTCCAGGAGCGGCGATGGCGGCAGGCGCAGGGCTCCGCCGCGGCAGCACCCCCCGTGGGCCGGCACCACGCCCGGCCCGCAGCGTCGATCCTCAGCGGGAAGGGCGGGCAGGGGAGGATGAAGGGGCACCAGGCAGCGATGAAGAGGCGCCGCGTCCGGGACCCAGGCACGGGCCAGCGGCGCCGGAGACGGCGGCCGGCACCCTTCCGGGCCGCGGTGCAAGCAGGAAATGCCGAAGGGCCCAGGGCCGCGCCGCCACAAGTACGGCACGAAGGCGGATCAGGGGCACCCGATGTCCGATTTCCTCTGGGATTCGGCGTGCGAGAGGGGCACGGCAGCAGGAGTATGTGGAGCGAAGCAGGGATGCCGGATCCGCTACAGAACCGCAGATGTGAGCGGATAATCGGCGGCCAGGCGCGGAGCTCAAACACTAGGCAGCCATTTTGCAGGCTGCTCAACAGCGCCCCCCAGACACACTTATGTTTATTGCAGGGGGGCGGCCTGCCTCAGGGGAGGCCTGCCTGGAGACACAGGGTCTGAGGAGGCCATGTGAGCGATGGCCCCTGGGCGTGGGATACCTTTTGAAGTGTACATGCTGTTTGGCACCTTGGCCGTTTGCGCCCGTGACAGCCCCCCATGCCAGCGCTCATCCCCGGGTGCGAACCGCCTTTGATAGAGGGGGGTGGGATGGATGGGCCTGGGGCGTGCAGATAAGGCACAGGAAGACTGCTGAATGGAGACACACTTATGTTTATTGCAGGGGGGCGGCCTGCCTCAGGGGAGGCCTGCCTGGAGACACGGGGTCTGAGGAGGCCATTTGAGCGATGGCCCCTGGGCGTGGGATACCTTTTGAAGTGTACATGCTGTTTGGCACCTTGGCCGTTTGCGCCCAAGACAGCCCCCCATGCCAGCGCTCATCCCCTGGTGCGAACCGCCTTTGATAGAGGGGGTGGGATGGATGGGTCTGGGGCGTGCAGATAAGGCACAGGAAGACTGCTGAATGGAGACACACTTATGTTTATTGCAGGGGGGAGGCCTGCCTCAGGGGAGGCCTGCCTGGAGACAAAGGGTCTGAGGAGGCCATGTGAGCGATGGCCCCTGGGCGTGGGATACATTTTGAAGTGTACATGCTGTTTGGCACCTTGGCCGTTTGCGCCCATGACAGCCCCCCATGCAAGCGCTCAACCCCGGGTGCGAACCGCCTTAGATAGAGGGGGGTGGGATGGATGGGCCAGGGGCGTGCAGGCAAGTGTGTGGGAGCGAGGGGCCATCAGGCCCCTCTCATCCTTTACTTCTCAGTAGAAACTCATACCAAGTGCCTCCAGTAGTGTTTTCGCCCCTTGCCCTTATGTGATGTTAACTTTGGATGACATTCGCATACACGGGGCATCCATTTTTGTACCCCCTTTCCACTCCATCCTGGTGACCAGGCCTCACTGCGCAGAGCACATGGCCCCACCCTCGTTCCCACTCTGACTGGAAAACTCCAGAGGTATTTGCAACAGCTAATAAATGTAACACATCACTCTTCCTCTGAGATCACAGTCCTGCATGTGAACCAGCCTGAACTAAGCACATAGCTCGTTCATCTCCACAAACGTGTCCTTGCCCATGCACCCTCGCCAGTGGAAACTTACTGCCATTCTGACCCTGTGTCCCTGCAAGGTATTCTCTTCATGTGCCAGACCACTGACCACTCCATGATGCCCACCTAGCAGATCCCCAACTAACATTAGACCCCTACTGCAGTATATTGTTGCCTATCAATAACAAATGCCACATACCAGAGATTCTTGTGAGCACAGACCCACACTTCAAACAGTGTATTATAATGGTCAAGACCCTTAACCTAAGGCCTGTATAATCCAATGTTAATTGATAGTATAGATATATGTGTGACTTTTATAGAGACATAACCGACTGAAAGCCTTTGAACAAGTGTTATTTAGTGCATGCATTATTGAGAATATATTATGTTAGCTTAGATAGTGACCACCCTGCTTCACAGCGACCTGACCTTCACCCATTCGGAGCACAGATGTCTGACGTCCATCCTTGGAGACACACTTGATTCATTTAAAAAATCGAAACAACCGTTGTTAAAATATATGTGGTGTTTTATTTTGTATTTTATTTTGATGACACAAAAATACAAGACTTTAAACATTGTACAGGTCAGGTTGCAGCACAGCGAGAGAAAATCCCCTGTACTGACCGCGGTCACTCGGGAACGTTTCTCTTACGGCACGAACGGCACAGGCGGGTATCACTCTTCGAACACGGTGTCCAAGCCTCCCGTGAAGCCACCATGTAAAGGAACGATAGGCCACCAGCCTGTACCACCTCTGAAAAGGAATGAAACAAACTGTTTTTAAATGACCAAGATAAGTTTAATAAACGTTTGTTGTCAATGACAATTCTTGTAACTAACAGCATTCTGCTCGGACAAATGCTATCTAGACACGGCACACTATTGAACGACTTTCATGCATTACAATGATATGTATATGTAATTTTGGATATAGTAGAAGACCATGAAATAGGAGTGGCATGACAAGCAGAGTATACTTACTCGTTACTCGGATTACGAGGACGAACAGTTGCGCAAAGTTCGTGCATAAGCACCATCATTATCCTCAACACGGACCGTGTGAGGCAGGCTGCCCTCAAGTCTGGCAGCTCGGTGATGCATTGCGGTCGTGGCTCGCCTTCCGAAATGTAGGCCACGCATCCCGAGTTTTCACAGCAGCAGCAGTTCTCGTCCTCGGTTGGCATTAGCTCGCACCGATTGCATGTGCACCAGGTGGAAACACTGTCCATGCGACTAGGTCCAGGCTCTTCAGCTGTTGAATCATCCTCCCAACTGCCGTCCGAAGACCCATCGTTTTCGCGTGTTTCCCTTTCCAGTAGTTCCTCCTCGGTATACTCAGGCTCGTACATGTAGGGCATTATTGTAGCCATTGTGTGTTAAACAAACTAAAATAATGTATTGCGGTGGTACTGGTATCTGTTCACACGGGCTACAAGCAACGAAGGTAGCTGACCAGAGCACAGAAACGAGTCACATAATACTCAAAGTAACACAGAAAGAGGAATGGAATCGAAAATCTGCTGCTGTGTGTTGTGAAATGGTCTGTTTATACTTATTTAGGAAAAAGGCGTCCTGCCATTTCCATGGCAACACGTCATTAGCTGAAGCGCAGAGAATGTTGACACGAGACGTGATTTGGCGTTGTGAAACAGGCGGTACGCGTCTGCTGATGACAGGCTCAGGGGTGGGGGATATGATTTAGTGCCGCAAAAGCAGGTCAGCAGGGCGATGGGGGAAATGGTAGGATTATCACAAAATGGCAGCTCCCTGATGCCTGTTTTCGCGTGCGTTTAATGGACGAAAACTCGGGTAAGGTCCATAGGAACTTTTTCTAAAATCGAGCGACTTAGGCTTAAAAACACATGGCCGACCCGTAGGGGCAATAAAAAATTTTGACCAAACCATTCCTTTAACTATTTCCCCTGGTTGTTTTTATCACTGCGTTGATCAGGTCTCTTCTTGTTTGGACAACCAGGCCAGGAGTCTGCCCGATTTGTCGCCCTCAGCGTGTAATTTTTGGATATATTTCCCATAGTCTAATTTCCCCAATCTTTCCCAGATGGCGATGTACTGCTGTCTTAATGATAGCAACTTGGCCGGTTCCGAACCCGCCTGTCCCGCTCGCCTTTCTGCCTCCGCTATTTCTTTTTCTGCTCTTGCCAGTCCCTCAAGTATTTGTCTCTTCAGGCCTCCGGTCTTCCCTATCGCCGTCCCCCTGATCACCACTTTAAAGGCATCCCACACGGTTCCAACTTTGTCTACGCTGCCAGTGTTATAATATTCTTCAATTGCCTCCTGCATGTGTTCCTGGAATTCGCTATCAAATAGTGTTTCAGCTCTCAACCTCCACGTTGGGGTGAGGACCCTTGCATTTATGTATCTCCATACCGTCACCAATGGGGTATGGTCTGAGAGGGTCCTTGCCTTACATTCTGTGTTCGTAAACTCACACAGGGTTTCCTCCACCTTGAAAATGTAGTCTATCCGTGCATGTGTGCCATGTGGGGCACTATAGTTGGAGTATCCCCCAATGTCATTATGTGCTTACCTCCAGACGTCAACCAGCCGCAATGGTCTCAGGAGCGTCTGCAAGGCCTTTGCCGGCGGCGCTGGTTTCTTGAATTTTGTGTCTGACCTGTCGAGCAACAGGTTAAGTGTGCCATTGTGTTCCCCTCCCCAGATGTATGCCGCACCTCTATATAGGGAGAGTTTGGGGGCAAGTGTTCTAAAGAAACCTGTTGCGTCATGATTTGGTGCGTACGTATTTGCAAAACACAATTCCCGATCCTCTAGCCATCCATGTACAATTAGGAGTCTGCCTTCTTTGTCTTTGTCAACAGTTATAGGCTGGAATGGGACGTTGGGGGCTATCCAAGTCAATACCCCTCTGGCGTAGGCGGAGTAGGTAGATCTGTATATCTCCCCCCCCCGGTGTTGTAAGTGGAAAAAGGACAGAGCCTCTTTAAGAAGGAAGGCCAGGACTATGGGAGGGTGCGGGAGGCAGGAGGAAGGGGAGGAGCAAGGGAAGGGAAACGGCAGTCAAGAGGTAGGAGGAATAAAGAAAGGTTGAACATGATGGTGGCTCTGTGTTTCATGGTATGCGTGGGCACTGGTGAGTGCTGAGTCCCCCCACAACACCCACTTACTTGTTATCTTGGTCAGTTTCAAATCCATCAGGTGAATTTCTTGTAGCATTGCTTACTTGTACTTTCGATCTGTTAAGCCATGAGAACACTCTCAGCCTCTTGACATAGTTGTTTAGTCCTTGTACATTCCACGTGGCTATGCTTATCCCCTCAGATTGCATCCGTCCATCTCCTTGCATGGCCTACCATTTCCCACTGGCCCATCTGTTCCCTCCTTGCTCTTTCATCTTTCCTTTTACTTGGATCTTCCCACTTGCATCTCTCGCTTTCAGTGTCTTTTCCATGCCCTCGTCGGCTTCTGAATTTGTGGGTCTGACGTGATCTCTGTTGGTCCATATGCACCTCATGTGGATTGGATATTTGTGGTATGCATGCCCATTTGCTCTGTGCGCCTTCTGATCGATCTTTGGTGCTGGTGTATTCTCCTGCCTCCTTTCCAACGTTTAAACAACAAACTCGAACTTTGAACAAACACGCAGCCTCCCTCCCCCTACTCAGGCTCTGCTGCTTCTCTAGCTCTGCCCCAGTTTCCCAGGGATGGCTCTCCGCAGCGCAATGTCTTTGAACTGACATCTTGGAACTTTCTCAGCATTCTGGGGGGTTGCAGGCTGTAGCAACCATCGGTGCAGCCACAGGGTTACCCATTTTCAGTCTCCCGTTTTTTTTACTGTTGCTGGTCTTGGATCCCTGTTTCCGTGTCTTTTTGCATATTGTTTTGCATCTCCTTGTGGGCCTCTTCGAGCCTATTTCCCTTCTGATTATGGCGGTGTGTTGACATTGCTATTGCGGTTTCCAGATTTCAATTGGAGTATGCCTTGCTGATCCATCCAGATGTGCACCGACTCTGCTCTCGAAAAAATAGGATTGTTCATTTTGCAACACTTTGAGTTTGGCAGTGTACAGCAGCATGTATCTCAGGTTTACTCTCCTAAGTCGCTGTTTCGTTGGCCCAAATTGTGCTCTCTGTTTCTGTACCTGCACAGTATAATCTGGGTAGATTGCAATTTTTGAGGAGTTCCAGGTGATCGCGGCACCTTCTCTTGAGGAATTAAGGATCTTTTCCCGGTCTTTAAAGTTCATGACTTTGGCTATCATGGGCCTCGGTGGAGCTCCCGGTGGGGCTTTCTGGCTAAGGATCTGTGGGCCCTTTCTACTGCAAAGCCCTGCGACAGCACGCTCACCCCTACTTCCTGCAGCAGTAAGTTCTCTATATAGTTTGTAGGGTTTTTACCCTCCTCAGCTTAGGGTAAGCCAACAATGCAGATGTTGTTTCTTTGGGCCCTATCCTCTGCATCCTCAGCTCTGTGCTCCAGGGTCCTTATCCTCTCTAGCATGCTTCTGATTTGGGTTTGGGCGGTTAAGTTCTCTGTATTTTCTTGCACCTGATGTTCCACTGTGCCCATCCGTTCCGCTAGAGCCCTGACATCCTGGCGCAGCAGTCCCACGCCTACGATCACTGCATCGATTTTGTGCTCTACCGCAGTTTTTAGTGCAGCTATTGCCTCTAAAATGGGTCCGTTCTGCTGCTGCCCTGCCTGTTGGTCCGAGCTTGCTGTGTCCGTGTACGCTGAGGTATGTGGGCTGCTTACGGGCATTTGTCTCCATAGTGCTCTTCTTGCTCTTACCCCCTCTTTATTTTTCTGGCATCTTGCTGTCCTCTGTTTCGCGCATTTGACTCAGTCGGCCCCCGCCGTTGTCCCAGCCTCTCTGTTCGGTTATTACTAGGTGTTGCCTGGGGGCCCCGTGTGTGCCTGATCTCTTCTTAAGTCCTGACCTTTATGTTTTCACAGCCTGTTGATCTGGTCTTGCCTTGCGCAGTAGGTTGGCAGTTTAGGTTCTAGTCACTGCAGCATAGATGTTAGACAGTGTTGTTACTCTTCAGGCTTCCTCTCCACTGATTCCCCCCAATTTTTGGGGGCGGTGGACAGGGGTGAAGGGGCTGGCCTCCGTCGTGCTTTTTTCATTCCTTTGTGTGCGTGTTTGTCTCTTTTCCCACGTGTTCAGCTCGGAGCGCTACTTTTACCCCACCCAGAATTTTGGGGTGGATGTCCCGCTCTCTGTACCTGGCCTCCCGGGGTGTCTCAGTGTGCACTGTCAGGTTCCCAGCATTATTGTTGCACTTATCATAACTGGTCTATTATCATGAGCATCAGGGCCGATTTATAACATTTCACAGCTGCAGGCCTTATATTGTGCCTTGTTACATTTCAGTCACTTCCAGGATCAGGTGTAAAGGGCGAGGGGAGCTTGCACTGGTCGTGTATCACCCTTCTAGTGTTTTGCTGCTGGATATCTTCTCACCACAATACTTTGAGCAGGTGTGCTCTTACCTGCACTGCAGTCAGAGAGGTGCAGCCCCACTTCTTTCACTGTTCCGAGTGAGGATTGTGTCGAGGGTCCTTAGACTCCCCTGTGAGGTCGAGTGCCTTGTTTTGCAGCTCCTGTGTTCCCGGGGTCTAAGGTGGGGAGAGTCTGCTTCTGCGATGGATTTGCTCTACTGTCCTTTGCTGTGCACCTTTTGTGTCCCCCGCCGTCTGCTTCTTTGTTCATTCCTCATGCGTTCTGCCGATGAGGCTTCCCCTCACTGGGAGGGTTCTCGGAGTGGCAAGGCTGCTTTATCTATGTTCTTGTCTCCAGGTCCGCGTGATGTTACTGTTATATCCGCCCTACGTCCCGCAGCGCGGTGACGTAGGGCATGTTAATAAAAGCCCCGCCCCCTGAGTGGGAGGCAGTTCCGGGCGAAGCTGAGCCAGCGTGTGTGTCTGTTTTCTTTGAGCTCCCCTGCCGAGGCCGCGCCCAGGCCATGCGGCCTTCTTGGACCGGAGCCAGCCCCTCGTGCTGGGCCTCCGGCACAACGCAGGACATAACAATGGCGACGAGGAAGTGAGCGAGCATCCACGCGCTCCGGAGACCACACGGTCGCTCCGTATAAATTTTTGGACACCCGGTGGGGGCCTCACGACCACGTGACCCCCACCCCCAAAAAAAATAAAAAAAAAAAAAAAAAAAAAATTTTTTTTTTTTTCTCTTTTCATCCCCTTTTTCCACACCTCATCCTCGCAGGGTGAAGAAAAAAAAAGAGAGTTTTTTTTTTCACGTGTCGTCCCAGGCACCACCAGCACGTCGTCTCCTGCACCTATCCATCGGAGCACATGTGCCGGTAGGACGCTGCATCACCACAGGGCACGCACGAACCTGAAAGGTAGACACTCGGCGACTGAGCGCACGCATCACCATGGCGACTGGGCTATCTACCCCTGGACCTTCCACACCGTCCAGAATGGCGGCAAACCTGTCCATGGCGTCACCACCGCCTCGCACGCAGGGAAGTTCGTCGACGTTGATCCAACCATTCGACCCATTCACGGACCCATCGTCCAGTGGGCCCAGATGGCAGCTATGGCTACAGAAGTTCGAGATGGCCATGGAATGTAAGGACGTCACGTCATCCAGAAAAATGAAGGCTCATCTACTCCTTAGTGTGGGCGACGAGGTGCTGCGCATCTTTAACTCCCTGGAGGTGGACGACGGCCAAGATGCATACCAGAGCGCGAAGGACGCTCTGACAGCACATTTTCTCCCGCAATTGAATCCAGACTATGAAACCTTCATCTTCTGCACGACCATCCAGGCCACCGACGAGACCCTCGACGCCTACCACACGAGGCTGAGGAAGCTGGCCATGTCGTGTGAGTTTACGAACACTGAAAGGGAGATTAGGAGGCAAATCATAAATGGAATTCACTCGGAGAAGCTGAGGCGTCTCGTGCTCAGTGAGAAGGGTATCCCTCTACAGCGCATCCTGGAACTGGGCCGACAAAGGGAGCTTGCCCACTCCAGGGCCGCAAACATGGAAGTGACCCTACAAAAACTCCAGCCGTCACTGTCCACAGCATTGGTGGCTCAAATCTCGGACAGACAATCAACGAGGAGCGAATATGGCAGCGGTTACACCCAGAACAGGTGGCAGCCTCGAGCACCAGGACCAACTGAATGTGGATGGTGTGGTGGCCAAAGGCACGGAAGGCGAAATGGCCCGGCGCAAGGCACCACGTGTGGAGCATGTGGCCGGAAGGATCACTACGCGAAAGTGTGCAGATCCGTGAGTACGCCGTTGCAGCCCCCACAAGGATCCCAGGAGAAAGGGTCATCGAAGAAAAAGAAACAAGCCAGCGCGAGGAGGGTAGCGGTAGTCAACTCCTCGACGGAAGAAGAAGGAGATGATCTCTCAGCCCTACGACAAACAGCAGGCACGGAGAACGAAGGAAAGGGCCGAAAGGTATACTTAGTATCGACACTAAACCAAGGACCAGCCCAGTCGAAAAGAACCGCCAGGCGACGAAAATGCATGGTCAACATACAAGGCCAGGACATACAAATGACCATCGACACGGGGGCGTCGGTAAACGTCATGCCAACCACCGTTTTCCGAACCCTCGTTCCACGACCCGAGCTAAAATCCACAGACACTCGACTATTTGCCTACGGCAGTCGAAAACCTCTACCAGTCATCGGGAGGTTCCGCACCACGCTTGAGCATGGTGAACAGAAGTTGTGGTCGAAGATCTACGTCGTCAAGGCGGGAATTGAAAGCCTGTTGAGCGGAGATGCGGCTGAAGACCTGGGCGTGGTAAAATTCATATGCCACGTTGACGACACATCCGAGGTCGAGAACTTTCTCAGGCAGCACCCCATGCTACAGAGGGGGATAGGCTGTCTCAAAGGAAAGACCATCAAACTACATATTGATCAGTCAGTGCAACCACGCGCAGTAAGACACCGACGGACACCTTTCCACATGAGGGAACAAGTCGAGAAGGAGTTAAGGTCACTCGAAGCCGCTGGTATTATCGAAGAAGTCACGGGACCAACACCGTGGGTTTCCCCGATGGTGGTCACCCGGAAGCCCAAACAGCCAGGGAAAGTTCGGATCTGCATTGACATGCGCCTGCCCAATGCAGCCATAAAGAGAGAGCGACACATAACGCCGACAATCGATGAAATCATCACTGACCTCACGGGATCGTGTGTGTTCTCGAAGGTAGACCTAAAGGCGGGGTACCACCAGCTGAAGCTACACAGAGAATCGCGCTACATCACCACGTTCTCAACCCATTTGGGCCTGAGGAGGTACAAGCGCCTGAGTTTCGGCATATCGTCGGCCGCGGAGGTTTTTCAACAAACCATCCAGGAGGTCATCAGAGGCATACCAGGGGTACTGAACGTGAGCGATGACATCCTGATACATGCACCGGACATCAAGGAACACATCGTGAGACTGAAAGCACTACTGGGCAGGTTGGAAAGCGCCGGACTCACAATCCATCGAGAAAAGTGCGAATTCCTAAAACCAGAAATTACGTTTTTTGGATACCGGTTCGACCGCACCGGCATATCGCCTGATCCCCAGAAAGTGGCGGACATACAAGCTGCCAGCCCCCCCATGACTCCCACCGAGGTGCGCAGTTTCCTGGGTATGGCCACCTACTGTGGCAGATTCATTCGGAACTTAGCAACACTATCCGAACCACTGAGGGAGCTAACAAAGGCCAGCACCAAGTGGGACTGGGGACCCGAATGCCAGGAGGCATTTGAGAACATAAAAGACTCCCTGTCAACGGACACCAGGATGGCCTACTACGACACGGACCTCCCGACAGAACTATTTGTGGATGCCAGCCCAGTCGGACTCGGAGCAATCTTGATGCAGGTCACGAAAGAGGGTACAAAAAGGTCGATTGCTTATGCATCCAGGGCACTCACTGCAACGGAACAAAGGTACTCCCACATAGAGAAGGAGGCAATTGCCGTTCTATGGGGATGTCGACATTTCCACATGTACCTATATGGGCGCAAGTTCACGGCGATCACCGACCACAAGCCCCTGCTACCAATCTTCATTGGGTCATCGGCACACCCACCAGCCAGAATCACCAAGTGGCTGCTACACCTCCAGCAATATGATTTCGAACTTGTCTACCAACCGGGCAGCGGCAACCCCGCGGACTTCCTGTCGAGACACCCACGACCAGCCACCCAGCAGGAAGTGTTAGTCGCCGAAGAAACGGAGGAGCACATCTGTCAAGTGGTCCACACCATGAGGCCCAGAGCGATAAACATCGAGGACATTACGACAGAAACCCAGAATGACCCATGTTGCGATCTGGTAAAGGATGCCATCTTGTCAGGCAACTGGAAAGACTTCATGTCGCACACCCGCAATAGAACCGAGGGGGCCAAGGCGTTCCTAGCAGGCATGTTCACGGTTCGACAAGACCTCTCGATCACTGAGGGAGGGCTCCTGCTAAGGGGAGACCGCATCATCATACCCCCAAGGCTGCAAGACAGGATAGTTGCCCTAGCGCATGAAGGACACCAAGGGCTTGCAAGGACAAAGGCACGGATCCGACACAGGGTTTGGTTCCCTCACATTGACGATCGAGTGGAGGACTTAGTGAACACATGTCTACCCTGCCAAATAACGAGTGGACCCCCTGACCCAGAACCGATCCTATCGGCCGAGCGTGGCCGGGCACGATGGGAAGCGATCAGCATTGACTTTTGCAAAATCAGAGAGGGGCTACATCTACTGGTGGCAATCGATGACCACTCACGATATCCAGAGGTCGAGATACTGGAGTCCACCGCCGCGGAAGTGGTCATCCCGGTGATAGAAAAGATGTTTGCCACCCATGGTCTGCCCACGACCATTAAGAGTGACAATGGACCCCCATTCACAGGGGAGGAATTCAGGTCATACCTACAGGAACTGGGCATCAAATACCACCATATCATGCCAAGGTGGCCGCAAGCTAATGGGGACGTCGAGCGTTTCATGAGAACTATCAACAAGGTACTCCGAGTATCTAAGGCAAACGGCAGCCCATGGAGGATCGACCTGTTCCGTTTCCTAAGGAACTATCGTGTCACCCCCCACAGCACCACGGGCATACCACCCGCTGACCTTATGTTCGGAACTGTCATCAACTCGTCGATTCCCCATCATCCAAGCAGAACCCCTGATGACATCGACCATGCACGTGTGGAAACGAGGAGAACACATGCCAATGCTCACATGAGCGCCAAGAGAAGAGCAAGGCCCTCGAACCACAGAGTGGGCGACCAAGTCATCATGTTGCGAAACCCCACAAAATCCAAGATGGACACCAGGTATGACGAACTGCCATGGACTATCAGCAACCGGCGTGGGACCATGATAACGGTCACACGGGGAGGTCGGGAAGTAACAAGGAACGCCTCCTGGTTCAAGCCCGTGCCCCAGCACCTCTGGACGGATGGCGAAGGGCACCACGACGACAACGAGCAACAAAGCAGCGACGTGCCGGCGCAAGACCCCCAGGAAGGATCTGCGGGGGATTGCAGCTGGCAATCACCGAGACTACCCAGCAGTGAGGACACATGTACTGAAGGTGAGCAGACTGACGAGCCGAGCGGGGACAGCCCCCAAGCGAAGCGGTACAGCCTGAGAAAGGCCACGCGGCCGCCTGCGAGGCTGAATGACTATGTATGCTAATTTCCCCAGCAGTGGCAGAAGTGTTATAGTTGAGCATGCGGTTTACGTTGATGTTGTTTACGTCGTGTTGAAATAAAGGAGGAATGTTATATCCGCCCTACGTCCCGCAGCGCGGTGACGTAGGGCATGTTAATAAAAGCCCCGCCCCCTGAGTGGGAGGCAGTTCCGGGCGAAGCTGAGCCAGCGTGTGTGTCTGTTTTCTTTGAGCTCCCCTGCCGAGGCCGCGCCCAGGCCATGCGGCCTTCTTGGACCGGAGCCAGCCCCTCGTGCTGGGCCTCCGGCACAACGCAGGACATAACAGTTACATGCACCCGAGCTGCTGGTCTGCTCCCACCGCACGCCTCCTGACAGTCTTCTTGTTTTTCTCCCTTCTTCCTTGCTGCGGGGGAAGCAGGGAGCCAAAGGGGGGCCGCTGCTCGCCTCTGCAGGCTGCCTTCTTATGCTCGACTTGATACGGCTGTGCGCGCTCCTCCCGAGGCTCTCACACATTCCTCCTCAGCTGCCTGTAGTCGCCCGCGGGGTTGCCAGCTGTCCTGCGTTGGGCAGGAGCCTCGTGCACCTTCTTCCCCAGGCCTCCTTCAGTGCTGTGACCGGCACCGGACCGGCTGCTCCGCTCTCGCAGCTGTTGCCTCACGTGTTCAGGGCTCACGCTGTTTTGCGTCCCTTGGCGCTCGAGTGCCCGTGTGATTGCCTTTGTGTCCGTCTCCTACTGCCTCCTCTTCGGATCAGTTATCTCACGGCCGCCATCTTTACCCTGGAGCATGCCCCGCTCCTTTGCCTGCTGTCAATCGTCAGATCCGCGCTTCTCCGCAAAGGCTGTTTTCCAACCCGCCTGCTCTCTTCAGCCTCTGGCACCTTTCTGTTTTTCCTGGCAAATCGGACCAATTAAGCAGGTCTAATCACAGGATCTCTCAGGAGCTCTGTAGGTCTGCTTCTTCAACGCATAGCTGCTAGGCCACATCCCTCTTCACTACCATTTATACACTCGTACTTGCCTGTGGTGGGTACTTCACAATTAATGTTCAATAAAGTGATTATTTGTAACTCTAAGGGCGAGATCTATTGCTTCATGCTGCAGTCTATTGTGGTCCTTTTACCGTATTTTGTGCCATTCATTACTTTCTTTGAATCCCTTTTGATCACATCTTGACAGGAAAATTAGTTCTTGCTCCTTCCTAAGCAGGCCATTTTTTTCTGCACTGCTATCTTTACTTCTCTGCAGTTTATACAGAATGGTCCATTTTAACTGTTCACCTTGGTCATTTATAATATTTTCTTATGGTTTTTTCTTGAGCATATGTGTGTTTGTAAGCACTCAGGCTGCTGATTCTAATGAATACAGGAGTTTCTGACTATGTTTTTCCTAGCTTCCATTTTGGACAAACAAGAAGGATTACTAACAGCCATAGGTCCATCACTCTACAGGGAGACTGTACCAACATCAGTGCCTCTTACAGAATACCGGGGTAGGTGTTAGCATTTTGAGCTTCGATGAAGTGATATTCCGAGTGAATGTGCCAATAGTTAAAACTAACAGGTTGTTATTTACATTGCCCCTGGCAGTGTGGAACAGTAGACGTTGCACACAGCGAGCGACTTTATCCAAGGTTGTAGGGCTGTATAAGGGAGCCCATACAAAGGAAGACAGGTATCACCATACTGAGGACAGTTTTCCTGTTACATATGGTCATTCAATAGACCAAGTACAGACAAGATAAACGTTTTGGCTATTAGGGTAACCGCATAAGATTGTTAGGCTCCTAGTTGCATAGCCATGAACATATTAAGCGTGGAAAGGAATATAGATTGTATGTGAGGTTACTGAAGGAACAGTATCCCTGAGGAAGTTCTATCGACATATGCCAACAGTATAAGAACAAAACATGTTGGGCTGAATGTTGGGGTAAATAGCCACCCTTATACAAGAGAACACTTAGGTCATTGGATCAATTGAGTTTTTTTCTAACAAACAATCACGTAATATTGTACCTTTAAGCGTAGGTTTTAGTATAATGTTGAGATTTGATGATTGAAGCACTGCATTGGTAGAATTAATTGTTGATACTGTTGTTTTTCGATATACCTGCACAAACTGCTACACATGCATATTTTTTGTAAAAAATTAGAATTTAAAAAGGAATGAGTTAAAATACCCATATGCGTTCCTATGAGAATGGCTAATGCATCTTGGCTGTAGCAGTCAACCCAGGTTTGAACTGTGGGGTTTATTTAAGAGTCCAGGGGAGACCTGGGTGCTGCAAGAATTAAATGACCCTGGTTTCTCTTAAAGTGTTACTACCCAATGTATCTCCTTCATCATGAAGACGAATTAGATACCTGCTCTAATCAAACCTTTCAAGCTATTTAAGTGCTCTTGGATGTGTTATTCTGCTACGTGACAGCACATGCCAATCAGCTTCGGATTTACCATCCTGACTATCAAGCCCTTTCTCTTGACATGCCAGCTGATTATCTAATGCCCCTCTACTGCTTTCATTTTATGTACACAAACCCCAAGAGTGAACAGGTGGGCAGTCCCTGTTTCCTTTTGTGTGATAGAAGTTCTACAAGTGACTCCGTAAATGCCAATCAGGATGCTGCGCCTCCCAGTAGTCCTCTCTTATATTTCCAATTGGGAAAAGCTGGTTTGAACACATTTATTTCTATGCCAAAATCACATAGGAAGTGATCCGAGAGCACTACGCCTGAGTATTCTATTACAATTATCCCTGGTATGGTTTGGTTATGTACTGGTACAAAGCCCATTCTACTGTACA
This sequence comes from Ambystoma mexicanum, assembly GCF_040938575.1. Classification (NCBI taxonomy): domain Eukaryota; kingdom Metazoa; phylum Chordata; class Amphibia; order Caudata; family Ambystomatidae; genus Ambystoma; species Ambystoma mexicanum. The sequence goes on from NC_090936.1 coordinate 878,351,357, forward strand.
TTTTGTGTGCTGGTGAGTACAATGAGAATTCACTTTGTAGAGGGTGACAGAGCATGCCAAAAATCTGTCAACCTGTAATTCTATGACAAGACTGGAGGCGAGCATTATGCTTCCACTTCTTTAATTTACTACTCCTCAGCAGTTTCAACAAACCAATAAAATCAACAACAAAAACAGAAGAAAACGTCTCAACAGACTTTTCTTGCTTTGAAACTACAATCCCCATAGTCTCTGTAGTCCATCTCCTCCATGCTCAGCTATGACCACTTCCTGTCCCTGAGCTCCTCCTCTTCTTTTACTGCTCTTCAAGCAGATAAGTACTATTTTGTCTATCTCTCTGTGTAAGGAGTTAATCTGTGATAGCAGATAGCATGATATGATAAGAATGTTTTAGTGATTGGATTTTACAGACGGACGCGTTCCTTCAGGAATGGAGCGGAGGTCCTCATTACGCCTTTCCCCCTTTTGTGATGCTGAGCAGGGTACCGGTGAAGTTTCAGAGGGAGAAAGCAGAGCTGGTGATGGTAGCACCACTGTGGAAGTCTCAAGTATGGTTCCCAATGCTTATGGAGCTAGCAGTAGATCACCCGAGAATGCTCCCAGAAGGGGAGGAAGCTCACGGACCCAGCTGGGTCATATCATCCTCTGAGAGTGAGGGAGACTCTTCCGCTCATCGTGTGCAGTATATCCGGAGACGCTGGGTGCTGCCAGGCATTTTGCAGCAGGCTGCTCAGCTCATCGCAGAATCCTGGGCTCCGTCTACGAGAAGGGGCTACGACGTGGCTTGGGCCAAGTGGTCTGGCTGGTGCAAGGGGAGAGGTGTTCATCCCATTTCTGCACCTGTAGTGATGATTCTAAATTTCTTAGCACTGTTATTAAGAGATGGGAAAGCATTTCGCACTATAGGAGTTCACAGATCCGCAATATCAGCAGGACATCTGCCGTTAGAGGGAGTTCCGGCAGGAGAACACCCAGCAGTGGTCAGACTCATTCGAGGAGCCAAATTTAAAGCACCTCCAGAACCGCCATATGAGACGGTGTGGGACGTTCGAGACATCCTTAAGCTATTGGAGAGCTGGCCCAGGAATATATATTTATCCCTGAAACAATTGTCGGGGAAATTGGCAATGCTTTTATGTCTGGTTTTGTGCAAACGGGTATCAGACTTCAGAGAATTGGAAGTAGATAGGAGATCATTTGGACCAGAGGGAGTTACGTTCACAATAGTGCAGAGGACTAAGAAGGGTACTTCCTCAGCACACTATCCATATTTTACAAGTACACCTAAATGGTGTGTAGCAAGCTGCGTCAAAGAATATGAAAGCAGGACGGCGGAACATAGGGCAGCGAATACCACGCAACTGCTTATAACGCACAGAAGGCCTTTTCAGGGTGTATCCACAGCTACTATTGCCAGATGGGTGAAAGAAATCATGCAGGCGGAAGGAATAGATGTGGGAAAGTATGGAACACATTCAGTAAGGAGAGCATTGGCATCTAAAGCCTTTAAGACAGGGGTATCCCTTAGAGATATTATGCTAGCAGCAGATTGGACGAATGATCGAACATTTAAAGAGTTTTATTTCAAGCCGACCGAGAGTTTAGCGGTCATGGTGCTGGGAAGCTTTGAACAAGCATAATGCTCGCCTCCAGTCTTGTCATAGAATGAAGATTACCCCTGCTAACTGCGCAGGGAGTATTAATTCTATTAAAGACTAGGAGGCGAGCATTAAATTCCGCCCAAGCTATGTATTGTGTATGATATATTGTATTTTGCATATGTTAAAAATGTTATAGTGAGAGCAATATATGGACGCCACCCTGATTTTTCTATTTTGCATTCTCCTAGGGGAAGAGCAGAAGAATAATTGATGTAGGAAACTAGCAGTGGTAGTCGCCTGGAGTCGAGGAAGATCGACATTCGGTTTGGAGTGGTTCAAGTCTTCGCCCAGTTAGCAGGACTTTGTGTGGAGTTTATTGAATGACTTTTCAGAGTGAGTAAAAGAGAGGAGGAGCTCAGGGACAGGAAGTGGTCATAGCTGCGCATGGAGGAGATGGACTACAGAGACTATGGGGATTGTAGTTTCAAAGCAAGAAAAGTCTGTTGAGAAATTTTTTTCTGTTTTTGTTGTTGATTTTATTGGTTTGTTGAAACTGCTGAGGAGTAGTAAATTAAAGCAGTTGAAGCATAATGCTTGCCTCCTAGACTTTAATAGAATTAATACTCCCTGCGCACTTAGCAGGCGTAATCTTCATTAGATATCACCAGGTTAAACAGCTGAATTCCCAGTAAAGGAGGTTCCACCCTCGATGGGTATATGTACAATTCGAAATTCAAGATTGTGTTCAAATCTCCCCTCCCAAATCAGCTGGCAAATCTCTTATCTTCTGGAGCGTTTCCACCTCAGCTAGCATCATATGTGTTTCCTTTAACAGTGGAATATGTATATACTTATGCTGCAAGAAGATGCAGACCGTCTGCCGCATATATTTCCCACTCATTCCATATACATTCCATATTAGACCATTAAGGCTCATTGCTCTTTTGTAAGTAATCCCACTTTTTTTGCTCATTTCATCCTCAACCGCCCCAGCCCATGTCACTGAGTTATCTCCATGTGGCTGCATTGTGACGTCCAGTATTGTACCCTCTGGAAAAGGATTCCAAAATAAACAACTGCCCATTTCTCTCCTCCCTGGCCGGTATAGCTCAGCCGGAACCACCTGCAAGTAAAATCAATATAGTTGGAAGCTACCAACAAGCCCCACTCCTAAAATAGGCGTTGGTATCCAGCCCACCACCCACAACCAATGTACTTATTAGAACATCTACCTCTACTATCTCCTAATACTCGCTAAAACGATGGCTAGCTGCCTTCTGTGTTTTACCACGTGTGGGGTCCTCGCCAGACCTTTGTATCATTAAGACCTTGCTGGAGATCAGCTGGGATGCCAGGATCCGGATTCTATTTCCTGAGGACCCGGCCAAGAGCGAGCAGAGGCCTGCACCAGAGGCCAGAGCCTGTAAGGTCATTCACCAGGATCTGTTATGTGTGGGAGTTGGTCTAGGGAGCGTGTAGGATCCGCCAATAGGGCTGGGGGTTGTGTGTGTGTTACTAGGGCCAGGAAAGGGAGTAGAATCAGCCAGTAGAGCCAGGGAGTTTGCTAGTTGGCTCAGAAAGGGGTTAGGATCCACCAATAGGCAGGGATGCCTGATAGTAGACATTGGCCCAGGGTGGGGGTAGAATCAGCCAACAGGGCAGTGAAGTGTGCTAGTAGGAGTTGGGCTAGGAGCCAGCATGGGAAGGAAGAGGGTGGGATCACCTAATAGGGCAGAGCAGTGTGCTAGTGGGAGTTGGGCTGGGGAGCAGGTAGGGCTAGCCAATAAGGCAGGAAAGTGTTTTAGTGGGAATTGGGCTAGATAGGGGGCAGGATCATTGGGCAGGGGAGTGTGGTAGTGGGGGTTATGCTAGGGGGGGGTGGGCTTAGCCAATAGGGGAGGGAAGTGTGCTGATGGGAGTTTGGCTAGAGAAGGCCACTGAGGAAATTAGATTTATTTATTTTGTTATTTTATTGACATTTAGTTTGTTACAAACCTCTGTCTAAAAAAAACTAAAAATCAACATATTCTAAAATCCATTTTCAATTCATCATATTTTCAACCATTTGAATTATAAATTCCAAATAAAATAATTCCACACATAATCAATTTCCTTTACCCCAGAAGATTAATGAAAACAAGAAGAGAGCCTAGGACAAAGAAAACATCACATCACTGTATTATAAATCAAGATCAGTTTCTCATTCACCTCCTCTAGATTTCATATTATTGCCAATATACAAAGGACTTGTTTATTTTGTCTGAAGTATCTCACCCAGAAATATCATTAGGGCTAATGTTATCTGTAAACTTTCACCCACTAAGAACAGTCTCCACCATTCTTCCACCCCATAAAACCGGTTCCTTTTAATAAAATGGCCTATATATCTGGTTCTGATCATCGTTAGGCCAGGACAAAACGTTGTAATATGTTTTAAAGATTCAATGACTTAATCATTCTGACAGAATCTCCAACTCCGATTTCCATCCCCTTTCTTATAGATCATCAAAATTTGCTTTGTCGGGAGGATATTTAAACAGGATCTCATAAAACGATCCCTCAGACTTTGACAGGGGAATCTCGGTAGGTATTTAGGTATGACATAAGCCCTAGCTTCTATTCCTGGATCTGCGTAAAGCCGATGCTCGTTTTTAGTTTTAACTGTTTGGATCCAGTCCTGTTCCCACCATTTCTTTTTTACACAGTTAGGGTTCTCCAATAAAGTTTACTTGGTTACACCTAAACTATTTAGAATAATCATACACTGTTCTTTCCTGGTATTTAACAAGAAGCAACATTCACCAGACATTTCAGTGGACACAATCTGGCAGGGGACTGCAGGAGGAGACATTATGCATTTCTGAAAAAGGGTCAGGGTTTTCCATACAGTTCTCGCATATAATGAAATTAAGCCCAATTCAAATCACATCATAGAGATTGGTAAACCTCTTGGAAGCTGTAAAATCCTCCTCCAAAAGATACCCTCCAGAGTTGCCCATCTTTTCCATGGAGTGAACAAAAAGGCCTCTGCTTCATAAATCAATAGAGGTGTGACTTTTGCTTTAAAAAAAGTTAGAACCGGGATGATCAAAAATGTCCCGTATTTTTTTGCTATAGACGGCCTTGAATCATCAAATTCTTAATTTTCATATATAATTCTCTACATCATAAATAATCGCTTATGCTGCAGTTTATACAGGAACCCAGATATAATATCGAGGAAACCTCAGTGAGCTTCTTGTTTCCCAAGTGCCATTTGAATGATTTGGCTTTTTGTCCCCTAATGGATTTCAGCACCAAAATATAGTTTTGGCACCATTTATCTCTAGACCATTTTTGGTCATGTTTCCATTTAGGGCATTCAAACTGCGTTGGAGTCCTATGGGAGTCTGGTCAATCAAGACCAGATCATCCACATAGAGTATCCATGCTAAATTCTGATCACCCATTGTTGGGTGAAACGATCTAATGCAATTTAGACTTTCCGCAAGATCCAATAAGAATACATTGAAAAGGTTAGGAGGCAGAGGGCGACACTGTTTCAACCCCTTAAACATTGCAATTTTTTTACTCAAGAAGCCCTGTGCACTGAGTCTTATATCAGTGTATAAGGACTTCATTGCCAGTAATAAATCAACGGGGCATCCCCATAACTCCAGCTTTGACCACAAAAGCTCTATGTTTACACTTTCAAATGCCTTTTTCAGGTCTACAAAGGTCAAGTAGATCTTAGATTTGGCCTTTAACACCCTTCCTATCAAGGCATTGAGTAAAAACAGATTTAAATCCGTTCTGACCCCCTTCACAAAACCCGTTTGTCTAGGATCGAATCTCTTGTTGTCCTTAATCCATCTTTGAAGATTTGATAAAAGAAAGGCTGCAAATAATTTGCCCAATACATCCAGCAGCGATATTGGCTGATAATTCGCAGGATCTACTCCATCGCCCCTCTAAAATATTGGGATTATAATTGCACATCTCCAAGAGCCTGGAACTTCCCTAGCTTCATTACCTGAGCAAACAGTTTACCAATAAAAGGGGTCCAAATATCCAGATATTTCTTTATCATATCGTTAGTCAAACCATCTGGGCCAGGTGCCCTTGATGGATTGGCCTTCCTGAGCAATAGTTCTAGGTCAAGGAAGTCAAATTCCAATAACCATGATTTTTTAGTTTTTATTAAAGATTGATCAGTACACGCTACTGAGTTAACATACAGTTTTTCATAAAATGTCACCCATGAGTCTTCCGTCACCACATTAGTCAAAACTGCAGGTTAAGGAAAAGGTATGGTTGATAATTCACTGCCATACATATATTGAGTCAATTTTTCCATTGCTTTTAGCACTGACTCTGCATCGGCCTGTATCATTAAGGCCTTGTGTGCCAAAAGCCAATTTTTATATTTTGTTTTCTTTTTCCTATCAATTCAACTCTTATTTCACTATTAGCATGTTTAAATTTGCAGAGGTCCCTATGTAGCTGTTTTTTTCTGACATGTTCCAAATATTATATATATGTTTAGGAGCACAGTTTGTTTTGGTGCTCTTATTATCAATTCCCCTAAACTCACGTAGCTGAAATATAATGTAACTCCTGTGAATTAGATTTCAATTTTTCATTAAACTTTCTAAGTAATCTTTTAATATCATGCGACTCCATACGAAGACGATTTCCACCTTGTGAGATGTTCACTTTTGCTAACCATAACGGATTCTTTTTTTTGGGCACCCAAAACCACAACATTTTTATCAGTGAATGATCACTTTTCCTTTTTGGTATTATTCTCAAACATTGAACGTTATTCAGCATGTTTTTCAAGATGAAAAAATTATCTAGTACTCTAGAAGATAATCCATTCGACCAAGTTGGTCGACTTGGAATATCACCAGGGGTCTGACCGTTTCAAATGTAACATTCTCTCATATTCATAGCTTTCCAGCATAGCTTTAATTTTTCTTGTGCCTGGCCTACTGGATCACCCAGATCGTCCGTACATTTTCCAGTTTTGTTGATACGTCCTATATTTAAATCTCTGCAAATGAATTTGGATACATTACTGAATCGTATAGAGCAGTCAATAACCTCCATCATTGAATCAATCATGTTTTCACTACTAATGCTCTTTGGATTCCAATATACGTTAAAGATCAACAACCATTTTACTTCTTTCAGCACTTCATTATTCATTCTACAGAGTAAACATTTAGTAAACAGATTCAAATTTTGTGTTTCTATCACAGTGAGTAGACATCCATTTTGTATCAAAGTCAAGAGACCTGCTGAGGGCCGACCACTAGCTCCCTTATATGCCGGGTTCAAATAAGCACTATAACCATCTACAGCCGGGGTTGATAGCAGCCAAGTCTCTTGAAGATATGGGGCCTCATTACGAGGAGGGCGGTAAGGGGTTAATGGCGCCGGTAAAGGTACCAGAGCCGTTAACCCCTTACCGCCCCATTACGAGGTCCGCTCGCGGGACCCGCTCAGGACTCCTGGTTTTACCAGACGTCCTTAGCGGGTCCCAGGAGCGGCCCAGCATGCTAACAATGGGCATGTCATTAACGGGCCCGTTGTTAGCATGCTCCCCATTCCCATTGAGCCCTATGGGGGCTCGAATGGGGATGGACCGAGTTCCCTGAATGGGGAAATACCGGGCCCTCCAATGTCGGAATGGCCCAGTATTTCCCCATCTAGGGAACCCGGACCCAGACCCGGGTTTGGTGGTAGCCATGCCCTTATTAAGGGCATGGCTGCTTCCAAACTCGTAATGAGGAGGCCCCTAATATGTCAAAATCCACTGACAAGAAATCAGTTTCAGCCAACAAATGGCATGAATCCCCTAGTATTCCAAGAGCCCATCCGTCAATTATCATCAGGATTGCCCTTTATTTGTTATCTTGCCTGGGAGCCTTTATGAAACTTCTTCATAGGGGCAGCTGTGAAGGCATAAGATTTATCTTCAGTAGATGACTGGTAGGGTATTACATGGATTCTGTACACATTCACGATAGTCTGTGTACATTCATATGCTTCTATATACAACACGCACATCAAACACAATGGTGTAAGTTATATGCAATGCCATGTTTTGTCTATTACTGTAGTTGACCTGAAAAGAACCAGTCCTCCTGCCAGGTAATGTGTCCTGTATGACCATTGTGCAGGACTTGTTCTGGCTGCACATAGTTATTGTCATCCTTGCTGTAAGGGTATATGTTCTCTTGTGCTGACATTGCACAGGCACCCCTTATGGCTGTGTTGTATAGGCAATTGACAATGACGTCTTTCAGATCTTCTCAGACCAGTGCACATGTGCGCCCACACTTGGTGAGGGTTCATGAAGGTTGCCTTCAGGAGCTCAAAAGCCCTCTCAAGGAGTTTGTGTGCCCTGACACAGCATGTTGCTGATGTTCCTCTTGTCTCTGAAGGTCCTTTGTGGTGGTGATAGGCCAGGAAATCAGTTGGTGTTCTGTCCTGCATGTGAAATGGGAAGTATCTTTTCATAGGCAAACACACTTGTATTTCTGTACTTGTCCTATGTAATGATACATACTGTGCCCCCCCATGTCCTCAGAAATGGTAACCCACCAGAGTAGTGAGAGGCTGGTCAGATGCCTCTGTGTAATCCAGGACACCTAAATGCAGTCATGGGGCCTCATTACAACCTTGCCGGTCGGAAAAAACGTTGCCGGTAGCACCGTCTCGGCTCTGTTTTACAGACCGGCACACACATTCTGGCCCACAAGTGCGGAAACACTGTCACCGCAAAGTGCCCCCCACGGTGCTACCTTACCTGGTAGCGCTGTGACTGCAAACAACGGAGTGAGTTGCCAGAAGTCACCAGAAGTCCATGAATTACCAGCATGGCGGTATTCCAGGTACATTAGGAGTTCCGCTTACACGGAAACACCACCATAAAAATGGCAGTGCCACCGTGACCACTGCGCCTGTAATACCGGCACCGCGAGCCAGGTGTTAAACAGTATCAGGTGAGCAACATCAGGCCCCAGGTGTAGCAAACTAGCCCAGCTGCATACCATTCACCACTGGGAATATACAAAGGGACCACACCCACACCCAACCCACCTCCCAACACAACCATGCTTGCAGTTGGTGTAGCAGCAATTGGGCTGGGAAACCTGCAAGCAGCTATTGAGGCAGAAGCAGCACTGAGGCAGAGGAGGAGGCATAGGCACAGGAGGGGAATGAGGAACCAGGTGGCCATCCCCAAGATCAATGTGCAGCAGGTAGCAAGCACCCCGCAGGGAGCCACTAATACCCTGCATCAGGGCCTCGCCCTGGCACCTGACCCTAAGCCAAATCCACACCTTATACCGGCTGGACAGGGAGACCATCATATCAATAGTCACCCTCATCAATGACGACATCTGCCGCATGATAAACATCCGGACTGTGATTCCACCCTTGCTGAAGGTAGTGACAGTACTGCACTTCCTTGCAACCGGCACACACCAACACTCCGTCGGTGAGCTCCACTGGCTGTCACAACCCTGTTTTTCCAGGATAATGTTCCAGGTATTGGATACGCTGCTGCGCCATGTGACAGACAACATTGCCCTACCCCGAACCCCTACCCAGGTCAATGCCACCAAAGTGGTCTTCCATGCCCTTGCCAGCATGCCCAATTGCTTTGGTGCTTCAGATTGCACCCATGTGGACTTGGTTGCCACACATGCCATTGAGGCAGTGTTTAGAAATCGGAAACTATTCCACTCCCTCAATGTGCAGATGGTCTGCGATGTTGAATGCCTCATCACCCATTTTTCTGCATGTTTTTGGGGGATCGACACACGACCCAATGGTTTTTCTGAACTCCATGTTGGCAGGGTACATGGCACTTTACATCAGAGAGAGTACCTGGCTGTTGGGTGAGTAGAATGACCAATGCATACCCCTGTGTAGTGTGGGGGGTGGGGATAAACAGACACTCACCAGAGTGCTCCTGGCTGTTGGGAGAGTAGAATGACCAATGCATGACCCCTGTGTAGTGGGGGTGGGGAGTAAATAGACACTCGCTAGAGTGCTCCTGGCTGTTGGGAGAGTGCAATGACCAATGCATGACCCCTGTGTAGTGTGGGGATGGGGGCTAAATAGACTCTCACCAGCGTGCTCCTGCTTGTTGGGAGAGTAGAATGACAAATGCATGACCCCTGTGTAGTGGGTGGGGTAAACACTCACCAGCGTGCTCGTGGCTGTTGAGAGAGTAGAATGACCAATGCATGACCCCTGTGTAGTGGGGAGGAGGGGGTAGACACTCAACAGAGTGCTCCTGGCTGTTGGGAGAGTAGAATGACCAATGCATGACCCCTCTGTAGTGGTGGGGGTGGATAAATAGACACTCACCACAGTTCACCCGGCTTACTGCTGCATTAGGTCCTTGACAGTTTGCCATGTCACAGGAATCCATGTAAATGTATGAAATACCCCCTAACCATGGATTGGCACACTATGCAATGGTGACATGTGAATGGGAGTATTGGCACTGGTGAGGAAGTAGCAGGTGCACCCATGTGCACAATGCCTATTTCTCCCGCTGCGCACAGCAGTGTCTTCACTCTTACACGCTGCGGGTGCATGATGCAGATTATCAGCGCCATACAAGACGTGAGGCTCCTAGTATGCAGAAACACATCATTGACTACATTGAAAGGAATAAGACATGTAGTAACATCATGACTGCAGACATTGAGCAGGCCAAACAGTCTCAGTGTGGAATATAGAAAAGTTGTGACAAGCAAATTTACTAAATGCATTGTGAAATCTGTGGCATGTACTACACTGTGTGCTAACAAAATACTGAGAATGTGCACATGCTATCATTGCCAACACCAAATTTCCACCAGAAATATCCAATCACCTTTCTGTCACTCCCATGCTGGTGATGCCGGATACCCCCTCACGCCATGGCTCATTACACCCATCAGACGACCACGGAACAGGCATGAGGAGGCCTACAACCGGGCACACATCTGTACACGGGGCATCATAGAGCGGACGTTTGGACTGCTCAAGGCCACGATCCGCTGCCTCAGCAGATCCGGTGGGGCATTGATGTATAGACCCATAAAGGTTGGCAAAATTATGCTGGCATGTGCCATGCTGTACAATATGTGTATTGGCCGGACTATTGCACTGCCCCCGGACATGGACCCAGCAGAGGAGGAGGATGAGGATGACGACGATGATGGGATGGGTGTGCAATCACAGCGGGGTACCATGGATGGTCAACATGCACAGGAAGCACTTATTCACAATTTTTCTGAACAATTCTCACAAGCACATGGAGCACATTTTCACACACGTAATTTGTAACACTTACATTAAATAATGTATACCCACATAGAAGAAGATTGTCCACTCGTTATTCAGATAAACAACCTAGTGTATTAAGATGAAGATAAAAGAAAACAGGTGCAACAGCAATACCCTCCCAAACGTACCCTCCCACCTCCCAGGCCCCAACTACCTATCCCAACTATGGATCCCCCATGCCCCTCCCAAATGTACCCTCCCACCTTCCAGGCCCCAAATACCGATGCCAACTATGGACACCCCCCCTCCCAAACATATCCTCCCACCTCCCAGTCCCCAACTACCTATCCCAACTACTGACCCCTCTGCCCCTCCCAAATGTACCCTCCCACCTCCCAGTCCAAAAATAGCAAGTTCTGGAAGAAGTGTCACTGAATCAGCACTACTTCATGTGGCGCTTGGCGGGATGTGTGTCCCTCTGAGATGACCCAGACAAGCACATGGACCTTCTCCCGGGGGCAGCTAGCTGGTGTGGTGCTGGTGGAGGGCATTGGGGTGTTATGCGGTGGTAGATGCGTCATGATGGCCTGTAGGGCCAGCACCATTATTTCAGCTATGTTTGATTGGACACTGTTGCCCTCACATACCCTCCTTGACATCAGGATGTTTGCAGAGGTGGAACGCACAGTGGCACGTGCAACCCGGCGCCCAATAGCATCGTTGCTTTCCCTCTGTAGCCGTGACTCCTCGAGGTGCTGCTGCACCAGCGTGACCAGCATATCCTGGTGTTCCTCCATCCGTTCGAGACGCATGGTGATTTCCTGCATAGATGGAGTGGGCAAGCACCTGGGACTCCTGGGGCTCATGGGGCTGAATGTGCCCAGTACTTCAGGAGTGTTCTGGTTGTCTTTGCTGCCGATTCTGACTGCCTCAACAGCCACTTCCTCAGCACTGCTGTCCATGCCATGGGACTCGGCCTGGTGGGTCGTGGTGCTGCACGTCCCTGTGGGATTGCACATGCAGCAGGGATGATGGCCTGAGGCTTGCTGTGTCCCAGGGGCAGCAGGGATGATGGCCTGAGGGGCTTGCTGTGTCCCAGGGGCAACAGGGATGATAGCCTGATGGGTTTGCTGTGTCACAGGGGCAGCAGGGGTATTGGTCTCCTCGGCATGGTGTACCTGAGCTGTTGTGACTTCCCGGATGGCTGCTGGTTGGCAGAGAAACAATCCCCTGCATTTGCCAAAATATGGTCCACCCGCATGGTGAGGTCGGCTTCACTGAAGCGTGGCTTTCGCATGCAGTTTTGGGGTATGCTTGAAGCCATCTCCCTATGTGTGTTGTCCCACTCACTGATGCTGGATGGCTTCTGGTACAGGGATATTACAGTGGATTGTGATTTTTGTAATGGCCGCCGGCCTCTTTCCGGGTCCGGCGATGACATTATTTCCGGTTCTGGTGTTTCTGGCTCTGTGTACGCGGTGCCGCTATGTCTGGCATGCAAGCGGCGGATGCACCGCCAACATTTGTGGCGGTACATCCATCTCCACAGGTGTTAAAGAGATGGCGGTGTCACCGGTTCCACGCATTAGTTATGCGCTCGGCCGTCAACCCGTAATCCTACCTTGTTTCCAGCACCACGCGGTGGCGGACATGGTAGGACTGCCATCACAGTAAAAACAGATTTTTACCGCCATCTCGGAATGAGGCCCTTGGTCTTCATTTGCAGGATACTTTTCATTCTGTTCATTGCATTCCTTTGAAGTGATGCTAAACTGCAACTTACATATTCCTGTTTCGGGGGAAATGTATGATCAGAACTAGGAAATGTTGTCCTTTGTGATATGGATACATCTGGCCAACCTACTGGTGAGGCGATGGGTGGGGGACTTCAGATTGGGTGTGGGAATGAAGATATGGATGGTGTTGTGTCAAGGGGTTTATGAATACTTGCTGACAGCGCCATCTTTACCCAACCCTCTATTTTTTATTTTCTAAAGCATGAGCTCACTCATGGGCATCTTCCGTACCCCCACACCATGAGGCAATTTATTACACGTATCTGCAAAAAAGTCGTATTCATATAAACAATTTGAGATACAATACTTTACAATTTATAAATGAAGACATGTATTGTTTCAGACTGCTCTCGCAAGCTCTCTTGCATGTATTTCTCTTTCCATATGAACATTGCAGCTGCAATGCAGTTATAAAGTATTGCAAATACATCAGAACTTGTTAGGTGGCTCTTTGAAGACCTTCACTCAGCTTTTGCTTTCTTGGTTTCAGCTGTTCTGACCTATCCTAAACTTTAGTTAGGTGTTTTCTCTATAGTTGTTGCAACATGGGATCAAAATGGTACTTCTCGCACTGTAAGGAAAGAATTAATATTATGATGATATTGCAAAATAGTTCAGCAAACGAATACAGGCACACTAGAATATATTTGCAGGGGCTGGGCGCTAAGTGGTTTGACTTCATCCCTGCCCCTCTCTTTACTTCACCAACTGTTTATTTATTGATTTCAGCATTTTATATAGCAGCTCAATGTCACCCACCAAGCGGTTGTGTTCATAAAGCAATGTTCTACATGCAAGGACATACAACTAAAAGGACAGGTCGATGGGCTGGTGTTTGTGGAATATAGGTAAGCAATGCTCTTCTATTGATACCGGTGAAGGTGGGGTTGGAGGCCCAATGGGGGGTCATTAATGGTCGAGATGGGGAGGCTAGGTTGAAGGAGAGACATATAATGAATGCCAGATATTTTGTTTTTTTTGGCTAAAGTTCGGGCATGAACAGCTTTACTCCTTCATCGTGAATGCAAGTTCTCAGTCAATCAAATGCCTCTCTGAACAATTAAGTAAATTCTTGTGTATGCCCTTGTGCAGATTAGTCTAATACGCATTCTGTTACAATGTGCTTTCTAGGCAATGATTAGGATATTTTGAAAAATTATAACAACTCAGTACTTATGCCCATCCTAATTAGTGAAAAGCCCAATAGTGGGGAGTGGGAGTTTCTTCACCTCTCTTCATTAGATTTCAAGGTTTTGAAAGCTTTCACTTAATTAATGTGGATGCTGCCAACAATGTCAGATCGCAGCTCAGGCAGTCATGAGCAAGATGTTCTTTATGACAGGCTCCAAAATTCTGCTCAATGTTTGTACCTTCGGCTGGCCTAAATGTTTCCTGTTCTCAAAAGATACATGCATTGTCACACAAGCATGCAGTTTTTATGTAATCTTAGGGGACTGCCCTTCCCAGCTTGGGATGCAGGCGCGGGATAGAATTCAAAGCACCCAGAAATCGTAGATATCACTATTGTTGTCTGTTACCTGCCTCTGTGCCTTTAAGGCAGAGGCACCCAAGTTAGAGGGAGTGTTAAATGACGTAAGGGGAAAGAGGGAGGAGCCTGAGGGGAAGGGATTTAGTTACAAGTTGTATCCAAATAAAATAGACGTGTTTATGAGCTCCAGTCTCGCGTCCATGACTCTGCAAGCAGACAAAGGTCCTTGATGGACTGAATGGATGGAAGACTTCAACCATTATGGTGTCAGGGGAGGGGGACTCGCCCCAGGTGTGAGATGTATTCATTAACCTGGTTGGCAGTGAGATTAAAACCATCATCAAGACAATTCCAGCAGCTGACCAAACAGACTTTGCCTCCCTGATCACCGCCCTGAACAGAAAACGTGTGATTGAACTGAACCGGGGCTACGAGAGATACATATTGAATCAATGGACGCAGAAGGTCGAAAAGACGGTTGATGAGTTCATTACTCGCCTGAGGGTCAAAGGGGCACACTGTCAGTTCCATACATTCTCCCTTGGTGAAGCCATACAACTGCAAGTTAGCGAGGGCTGCCTGTCACCCACTCTCAAGAAGCAGTTGCTAAAAAAGCCCCTCTCCATACATGAGCTTAGCGAGCTTGCAAGGATTTTTGAAAGGGTTTATGTCCAAGCCGCCTCCATGTCAGGCCCCCCTGCATCGAAACACGACAGTGCCAAACTCATTGCTGCAGTCCAGCAGGCAACCCAACGACCAGGAGAGAGAGGGTCTGCACCCCCCAGATCGACCAGCCAGCCTGGATCCAGGCTACAGGGGCAATGCTACAGGTTTAGCATGTCATTCCCCCACTCAGGGTCCTGCCCTGCCCTTTCGCAGAGATGTGCTAACTGTGGAAGAGGACACGTTCAATCAGTCTGCAGGGAGAGGAGGCTGTTTCCTACCTCGAGGGCACAGCTTCCCAGCAGGACGTTCAACCGACCAACACAGCCCCACTACTACCAGTGCAGGTTCTACCAACCCAATCAACAACGCTACATCAGGGCTGTTGGAAGATTACCACACATCTGACTACCCCCCAAGATTATGGCTTCCCCCGCCTGTTCGATGAATACGATGAACCCCCTCGTGACTATCAGGAGTATGAGGACTCTAATCAGGTCACACCCTACCAGATCACTACCAACTACAACTAACCCCCCCATCCATGATGAGTATGTCAATCTCATTCCGGACGACAGAGAGGCGAGAGAAGCCCCGAGAATCCCAGTCAAAATGGGGAACTGCCTTTTCTATTTTCTAGTAGACTCTGGTGCTACTGTCAATATCATCTTCCAGTGGAGAGCGTCATCACCCCTACATACCATTGGACACTTAAAGCGTGAACTCTTCCATAAAGGCTTGAAGGTGGACAGAACCATCCATGTCATCAGAAGCCCGGCGAAAGGCCGGTGCCTGCTCAGCTACCACACAGCCTTGTGCCTGGGGCTCATCGACATCCACTTCTGCGAAGGGGACATCATCCATTTGTCTGCAGAGGGTTGGAGACGTGAAGGTACCGTGTGCGCAATCAACATTTTCACCCCGCATGACCTCATTACCAAGGATGTGGTCTTGGCAAAGTTTCCCCAACTGTGCACGGGCCTTGGTAAACTGAAAGGCCCCCTGGTCAAGCTTCAAATTGACCCATCGGTGCAATCCGTCCCCCAACACCCCAGAAGAGTCAGGTTCTACCTCCAAGAAGCAGTCTCCAGGGAGCTCAACAAAGTGCTTACTGATAGCATCATCGAGCCAGCCACGGGCCCGACCCCATTGTTGTCGCCTCTGGTCATTGTGCCAAAGGAGGGGGGGCGACTACGCCTTTGGGTGTACCTAAGGATGGCATACACAGCAATCCAAAGAGAACGACACCCGGGGCCATGCATAGAGGACATGATAGTACAACTCAACAAATCAGTGATGTTTTCAAAGCTTGATCTGATTCAGGGGTATCACCAGCTGGAACTCCACCCTGAATCAAGGGGCATCACGATCTTCGCTACCCATGAGGGCCTATTTCGCTACCAGCGTTTGAACTTTGGTATCTCGTCGGCAGCTGAAATCTTCTAAGAGGCTATCAGGCAGATAATAAGAACAATCAAGGGTGTGCTGAACTACAGCAATGACAATCTTATGTTCGGCACATCATGAGAGGCACACAACGCTGCGCTGCTAGCCACGTGCACAGCGGTACAAAACGCTGGTCTGACGCTCAACATTGTGAAATGTCGCTTCAGCAAGTCCAAACTGAAGTTCTTCGGACACATCTTCTCTGTTGACGCCATGACTCCTGACCCGGAGAAAGTCAGCACCTTTAGCAACTTGAAAGAGCCACTGCAAGTGGCGGATGTACGCTCCTTCCTGGACATGGCCGGATACTGCGTGCGATACATACCACACTATGCGTCCATTACTGAGCCCATCCGGAAGCTCCTGCAGAAGAAGATGGCATTAATTTGGTCTCCCGCCTGTCAGAAGGCTTTAGTATCTATCAAGAGAGCCCTGACGGAAGCCCACCGCCTGACATATTTCGACCCCAGTTGGCACACGGAAATCACAGTGGATGCCATCTGTTAGGCAGAATCCTGTGCAGTGCCCTTAGGGACCACTATACACAATTAAGACTACAAGTGGTAATACAAGTTCACCTTTGGTACAAGCCTGTACTACACTGTTAAAGTGGTAGCAGTAGCGGAGCAGCCAGACTTATCTCAAGATGAGCAGTAGTAGAGATTACACAAAGGACTACAATTACAGTGACTCAAGCAAACACTGACTCAAGGTTTTTGGTTAAAAAAAGTAAAGTACATTTATTTTAAACCATCTGTTCGTAAAACACTTCACTTCTATTAAATGAAAACCACACTTCAAATACACTACACACAACCAATTCCCCTTGTGCAGAACAACTCAAGGTAAGTACCTTAGGATTTGACAGACCTGTGTTATGAAACAAAGACGTTACTGGGAATACATATGCAATCACTTTTTGACAGTAATGACAGTTCGGTCTTACTAAAGATACGCGTACCTGCGGGAAGAAATGTTACCGGAGTTAAAACACACTTAGCACCTGAGTTACCACAAGAGAGTTGGGGACAAAAAACATAGGCAATACTTTTGTCAAGGCAGATAGAACAGAGGTCACTTTCCTACAAGTGAATAAAATTCAATAGGCCTGCGCCAGTGTCAAGTGGAACAGGGTTCCTGTTGCCGAGGATCACACAGTCATACAGTTCACGATTCAAGGTTGCCAGGAGTACTTGGATATTGTAAGAAGAGGAGGCAAAAGTTATAAGAGGGAAGGAAGATAAGGACAAGCCTTGGATGAGGAGAAGAGGGGTTCACCCTAGTTCCTCGAAGTCGGACACAGTACCTTATTCTTTGAAGAAGCTGGAGCCACGGCAGTTGTTCCTGGAAGTTTCCTGCAGACTCACGGTTCCTGGTGCTTCAGTCGTGGGGACAAGAAGGAGGACGTCTGGCGGGATCTGCACTACCCACGGATGAGGCCAGCAGCAGCGACGGTGAATAAAAGGTGCGCTCCTTTAAAACAGGAGAGGCTCTTCAGATGGCTATCCGGACCCCTAAAGCAGTGTGCAGCGATTTCAACCACGAAGAGGATCCTCTGGCGGTGGAAGATGAGCTAGTTGATCCCAACAGGCCCAAGGGAAGAAGACTCCGGACTGGATCGTCTCGGGTCGTTGAAGGGTAGATAGCTCATGACTGCAGCAGGGCTACACCGGGACTCAGGGTTGCAACAGCCATCTTGTTCTTCGCTTCTCTTCGGTTCCTTGCAGTTCCAGTAGCAACTCTGACTTCCAGCCCAAGAGTCCTGCCTTTTATGCGAAAATCCCCCATTCACACAGCCTGGCTGTCAATCACACAGCAGGGGGGTTGTCCAGCCCGGACAACCCCTCCAGCCAACGGACACAAAGTGTGACTTGGGTTTCCAAGGATACCCTGTGCAGGGGGTGACTACACCCCTCCCTCACATTCAGCCCACCTAGACACCCAGGCGCTAAGAGGAGGGCTTCTTCGCAGAAGCCCGCCAAAAGATGGTGAACAAAGAAGGCAAACCTGGTTTGCCACGCAAAGTAAAACACAAGAAGGACTTTAACAAAAAGAAATGGCGAATAAACCCAACCGGAGCCAAACGAAAGAGTATTTGGTCAAGCAGGTTTAAGTTCGAGGCTAATATAATAGCCTGGAACAGTATCACATTTATATAGTATAATCGCGGTAGAAAGGTTAGGATAGATACCACTGCCACAAGCGAAGTGTAAATGTTAAAAGAGCAAAACAAAGCTCAGAGAGGCACAGACAAAAAGGGATAGGAATTAACCCTTTCCAGTACTCCATGTAAGATGGGGTGCACTGCGCCTGTAGGTTTTAAATGACTACATAAAGTTAATGGCAACTTTACATGTTTCTGGGGGACAGTAGTCAGCCCCAGAAAAATGGAGTCAGTGGGAAGCCTAAAAGACAACCCTGTGTCACTGCACTGAAGGTGCTGTGTAACACACACAAAAAGTGGGACTCATAGAGTGGTGTGCTCCAGAGCCCAAGATCACACAAACAGTAGAAATACACATGGCAAAACACATGTAAGAGTGGGAAAAAGTTCACACTCTTACCAAGTGAAAAAAATAAACTCCAGAAATCCAGCAAAGCTGCTGGGATACTCAATAGGTGAGGGAAATTAGCCATAGAATGAGAATTCTCCCTAACACCAGCCCTGTCGGCCATGGAGCCATCACGGCGCAGACGAGCGGTGCGGATATACATCCCAGGCACATCGTTGCCTGTGCAAGCAGAGCCCTGTCCGCTACTGAATCCGCATACTCGCAGGCTGAGAAGGAGAGTCTGGCAGCCGTCTGGGTCTGCAAACATTTTCATAATTTCATTATTGGGAAAAGGTTTACACTGATTATGGACCAGCAAGCGTTGCTGTTCCTGTTTGGCAATCCACGCACAAAGATGCCCCCCAGGATTGAAAGTTGGGGCATTAGGCTGCAGGAGTACAATTACGACATTGTCCACCATCGTCGGGGTGACCAAAACCTGGCCGACTACCCATCTCTCCATCCTGCGGGCTCTCCAACCACTTGGGCGGGTGATATCGAGTACATTGATTACGTCGCCGCCAGTTCACTGCCCCCTGCATTGTTTCTCAAGGCGGTAGCAGCTGCATCGAATGCTGACCCAACGATGACACTGGCCATTAGTCCAATGAACAATAATAAGTGGAAGGACTACCGACGAGCGATGCTAAGCCACCTGGGGGTAAGCAGAGAGGAGCTTGAAAGACTGGCAAATGTCCATACAGAGCTGGCCATCAAAGCTCACGCCATCCTACTGAGAGGATGACGGCTAATTATTCCTGCGACGCTCAGAACTGAAGTGATTAAAACGGCCCATGAAGGACATTGTGGAGCTGAGAACACCAAGAGGTAACTACACTGTCACGTGTGGTTCCCCTTCCTAGACTCACTGGTTGACAGCTGGGTTAACAAAGCACTGCACGGGCAGAGGCCCTGATACCGTTGCAACCGACGCACTTCCCGGATCGGCCATGGGAGAGGGTAGCAATTGATTTCTACAGACCAATGTAGTCAGGGGAATACCTCCTGCTGCTGACAGACGAATACTCTTGTTTCCCCATCATCATGAGTAGCTACCACGGCATACTCCCACGTAGTGGCGACGTTTGACGAAGTCCTTAGCGAATGCGGCATCCCCAGGGTAATCAAATCGGACAATGGGCCACCTTTCAACGGCCAAGAGATTGCAGCCTTTGCGAGACACTTAGGGTTCAAGCATCTGAAGATAAAACCCCAGGCGGCCACATGCCAATGGAATGTCAGAGCGTTTCATGGCCTCCATAAAAAAGACTAGGGAGAAGATGATGCAAAGAGCTCGTATAGAGGGCACCAGTCCTCACCAAGCGTTATGCAGACTCTTGCGTGGCTATCGGAACACGTCACAAGGGTCCAGCAGAACTGATGGTGCGATATGACGCGCACACTCGTATTGTGAGGAACTCCAATGCTGTGGAAGAAGAGGATGCCAAAGTCATCCGAAGAGGCACTGAAAGGAAAGAGAGGGCCAAAGGAGAGTCACATCTGAGGCGGGAAGCAATGCCCAAAGACTTCCAGGTCGGGATGAGGTCCTTGTTCAACAGCCAATTACTAAAAAGACAGACTTGCGGTGTGCCCCGAAATCAATGAACATCTTAGCAATCAAGGTAACTATGGTGACTGCACTGAACGAGGATAGGGGGATCACAAGGAACAGTTCCCTGTTCAAACACCTCATTAAGAGGGAGAACTGTGAACCGCTCCCTCCGGAACCTGACCCAGAGTCGAGGGAGCCACGAGATGACCTATGGTCGCCTCCAAACGAGACATGCCATCGAAGGTTGGTGGCAGCTGAGCAATCAGAGCCGGACGCATCCGGCGATAGAAGTGCCAGACTCCAGCGTGTGATCCTGAAGCCCACCCGCTGGGTTGAAGAGTGTTAACCTGGATGTGTGAACATGTGTCTGGGGGTGGTGTTACCTGCCTCTGGGCCTCATTACGACATTGGAGGTAGCCATGCCGCTATTTGCGGCATGGCTACCCCCATTCTGGGTACCGGGTCTGGGTTCCATGAATGGGGAAATACCGGGCCATTCCAACTTTGGAGGGCCCGGTATTTCCCCATTCAGGGAACCCGGACCCGGTACATCCCCATTCGAGCCCCCACAGGGCTCAATGGGAATGGGGAGCATGCTAACAACGGACCCGTTAATGACAGGCCCGTTGTTAGCATACTGGACCGCTCGCGGGACCCGCTAAGGACGTCTGGTAAAACCAGGCGTCGTTAGCGGGTCCCGAGAGCAGACCTCATAATGAGGCGGTTTAGGGTTAATGGGGCCGGCAGCCTGAGGGGAAGGGTTTTAGTTCCAAGTTGTATCCAAATAAATAGACGTGTTTATAAGCTCCGGTCTCGCCTCCATTATTAAGAGGCCCATCTGGGCAACATTGTCCTGCTTCTGACCAGAGTGTAGCCCTGACAGAGAAGGGTCTCGTGAGGAATCTTTCTTTCTCAGCAGACGTGGAGGGCTCAGCGTCTGCAGGAGGTGCTGTCAGAGCTTATCTCCTCACCAGGTGTCAGGAAGGCATCAGCCCAACCACAAATACCTACATGCACCGCAAAATGGGGTGCTTGCATTTCAGGAAGAAGCCTTGCAAGGCTCATCTAACTTCTGTCATAAATGGTACTATGTAGGCCTGGTTTCAGGTTTTCTTTTACCAATCTGACAGTTATAGACCTTTCACACTTTTTCACCTTTCGGTATTATTTCTGGGTTTGCACAAAGTGGAATCTGGTGCAGAAATCTACAGCAGGACTATGTTGCTAGTTGAGGTAGATTTTTGCTTCAAAATATGCAATAGAAATAACATTAATTATAAGGAACATCCTCTTTTATTTTTGCTTAATCCTTATGACCACTTTAAGGAAACTCAGTGTTTTTACAGAAACACTTGCTGTATGCTTCTCATGTTACAAGCATCCCTGAAAATCCTCTAAAGAAACTGCAAAGACACCAAAACGCATCTGCAACAGTGCTACTGAGACTTGACCAGAGGGAGCACATCACACCTAAATTGCAAACGCTCCCCTGGCTACACGCAGGTCAAGAAAATTGTTTTGCATCAACCATGGTGCCTTTCGGAGATCCAAGAGGAAATCACCCAAGGCCACCCAAGAAAACCACAAAGATCCAGCAACGATGTACACCTAACCTAACAAATTTACAAAACATCACAAAGAGGCATAGAGGCGCTCTTTCTTCCAACATAATTGGCCAACTGTTGAACTCACTTTCAAGGGTAATTCAGACAATCCGTTTCATGGCAAAACACTAAGAGGCTAATTTTGATGTTCCTCATAATTTGGCGGTGAGGACCTGGTATTTTTGCAATCCCCTGCCAAATGATTGTCATTTGCACAGTGGAGTGCCAAAGAGCCGGGCAAAAAAACATGGCAGGAAGTGTTTACAATAGATCCCTACGAGTCTGCCAGCAGCAGACTCCATAGGGGTCGCCAGCATTTGCACTACTATGAAAATTAATGCAGGCTGGCTAAAATGCTTGAGTATTTGTATGGCAGAGAGGTAGGGTGTGACGGAGAAGCAAGTAGCGTTCCACCCCTCCACGTCACTATACGAATATAGGGCGCACCGTTAATTGAAAGTGTAATAGTCCTACGCAGAACTTTTAAGGAATCGTACTCAGGCCGCAATACACGCTTCCTCCACCATATGACAGATTTGGAACTCAACCAGAGAACATGTCCAAAGAACTATTACCTAGATACACATGTAACTATAACTGCCACATTTCCCACTTGGACTGAATTGTATGGTACCACCTTAGACCTTGGGGTGGAACATGGAGGCTCCACTATAACCTGCTGTAAAAGATGGAGCCCTGGATCAATTCCAAGGGCCTATTGAGACACCTGTTTGATGATAGGTGCACATAAAAAACACCCCTAAGGGGCACACTGCAAAGATTGATTCCCACAGGGCACATTGTAAGGTGTTCACCAACATTAATTTGTTCCCAAATGTTTCCCCACTGTGATTTTCCCTGGATGTTTCCTCTGTTAACACCTCCCATGTAACCTTCAATTGAAATTCACTCCCATATGTCCACATTGAATGATTCTTCAAGGTGCTTGCTTCTGTAATAGGTGCCACCCATCTGTGTTTTCACTCTTTGTTGTTCCACCACTGCAATTTGCTGCTAGGTGCTCCATTGCTGGTTCTTGCTCCTGTTCCGTGTGCCATTTGGCAAGGGTGCAGAAGCCCTGTCTTTTTTTAGTTTTTATTAAATCAATCAAATAATATGGGTAATTCCATCTCTGAAACGATTGTAATCTGTAAATCATATTCCCCTTTCAAAAGCTCCATGCTAAAAGCGTAGTGTGTACCTGTGCCCTGCTGCATCTGATCATTATCTGATCGGCAGCGCCTGCTCTACCTATGGCAGAGAGCAGTTTCAGAGGACATACGTGCACATTTGACAGCTGCAGTGACAGTGACAGCCAAGTCTCTCCAGCACAGAGGCTGCATTTAAGGTGTGTATCCCTGTACCAAAACCCCGTAATTACCAGTTTTCTATGCTGGTGGCAGATACATCTTTATATATAAGCCATACCCAACTTATGGTATGGTGGATGGTATTTCTCATAATTATTCCAGCAATTTGATATCATACAAACATGTGTCAGCCCTTTGAGCCCAGCTCAGCTGTGAACCAAGTATGTGTATTCTCCCCAGACAGGCTCTCCTTGTTACTGCTAGCAGGACTGCAGACTTGGGTATTGCCTCTCTTTGTTCCTTTGTGGATAAAATTCTCCACAGAGAGACAGCCACTCCACAGGAAACTGTTCTTGAACAGGAATCAAAGGGCACACCCATTCACAACAGGAGTGGTCTCACACCAGGGTGCTGCAAATGTTAAGGCCATTGATCCTTTTGAGAAGGGAAGGAGGCAGGGTTAGTGTAGACAGAGGGAGCGCTTTACAGCGGGGGGAAGGTTCCACCATCATATTTGTCTCTGCATTTATCTTTCCTTGCCTCCACTTCCTGTAGCACAAAGCACTTTGGGTGTGATGTCAGAAGGCGAAGACCACTAGTTCCAAGAACAGGGATTGGACCCGTAAAGCAGGCTAGCTTTAGCCTAATCATATGTGGACTTTTGTCTTTAAAAGAAGGGGTTTCCCAGTGCTTCTTTGATTCACTTTTGGACAAACACTTAAGAAATAATTTATTGGATCTTTTTTGGGAGATTTAATCTTTCCAAAGTCCTCTGCCAGAGATGTTAAGACTGAGTGTCTAAGGCAGAGGTGAGCTATGTCCACTAAGCATTCCCAGGGACCAGTGAGTTTGACCTGCTGCTGAGACAAGACCTGCCTCTCTACAATCCACAATGGTACCCGTGAATTCACCTGCCGCTTTGTGGAACTGCACACCGGAGCATCAGGATCACTGCTTCGATTTGTTGCCGACAATTGACTCGAGACACAGGAGCATCACTTGCCGATACTACCTAGAGTGTACCACATGATTCGAACTGGCTCAACCCGAACCGATCCCGGTGAGCGCTCCGACCTGCATAGCTCCAGCGCTGCCTTTGAAATCTGCTCTGTGGCAATGCATTCGACCCAGCTTGATGCTAGATCGCTGCTTGGATAAACATGATTCACTGCATCCAAACCTGTCTCAAAACACCCACACAACAGCTCAAAGCTTGGTTCGACACAATCGAAGTACCAAGAACCAAAAAAAGGTACTATTGGCTGATAACTGCCCTATCATCGATTTCTGGGCCCTAGACACTGTTTAGGCACTTAATCCTTTTTGCACCCAAAAACATATACTTTTAAAGAAAATTGTGGCTTTTACTTGCCTTTTTCCCCTGGCTCACTGCGCTGCATCATGCTATCTTTGCTGATTCTGTGTTCTTTTCTCAGGGGTGTGTTTTTGTAGTGTTTTCTATTTAGTTATTACTGCATATGGTCTATTTAATTAAAGTATATTTATTCGTATAACACATTATTTTGGACTGTTATACTTCGCTTTGTGGGTCGCTATTGAATCACATTCACACACCTTTTGAGAGTGTAGCCTTCCCAAGGCCTACATTATCATGAAAGGTGAAGGAGGCATATCTCTTCACTGTGCCTGTTTTACTTCTATGATTGGTTGGCTCTTATGTTGTAGAAGTATGAGGGCTGAGTCTACTCATCCTTGTACTCCTGCAGGGCAGAACTCAATTTTTCACAGCGCCTAGGGGCACCTTCACAGTTATTTTTTCCTAGGTGATCCCAAATGTATGTGCTCCTTGGAGTCTCCCCCAGTGATTTTACTCCTAGGAAGACCCCCACTTAGATGTCAACAAAACAGTTTGTTTTTATTCTAGGTGCCTCTCATGTGAAGTTCTATGTGTTCCCCACTGTGATCTACCCTTGGTATTTCCTCATTGTGATTGTGCTCTTTGGTGCTCCTCACTGCAACTTTGCTCCTAGGCATACCATGAGGTGGACGTTCATATGTCTACAATGTATGGAACATACAAAATTCTCAGAGCCTCGATTGCTGGGCCCCTTATTAATATGCTACCATTGGACTTTCCACCTTATACTTTACATCTTACACACAGTGATTCAACAACCCATGCACATGTATCGGGTGCTGTTGGCACTCTTGTTCAGAAGGGAATTGCCGTAGCTTTTCGGTGCTGGACTACCCATTTGGATATTTCCCATCTGTGAAAGGTACAGTGAGCAAAAAGCGATGGCTGCGGACTCTAAAAGTGGGAAAGAACCACAGAACAGGTTATCATGCTGTGTTCTTTCTGGAGAGGGGTACCTGCTACCTTTTTTGAAAAATACTTGCAAGGAACTTGTGGGTGGTCACCCTGAGTTACCTGGGGTGACCCAGATGTGGACCCTGTGCACACTGTGCTCAGAGAGGTACTGTTCCACCTCACTGATGAGGCCCAACAAGGCTGAAAAGTGGGAAAGAACCACAGAACAGGTTATCATGCTGTGTTCTTTCTGGAGAGGGGCACCTGCTACCTTTTTTGAAAAGTATTTGCAAGGAACTTGGGGTTGGTCACCCTCAGTTACCTGGGGGAAACCATACGTGGACCCCCAGCTCACTGTGCTCAGAGAGTCACAGCTCCACCTCACTGATGAGGCCCAACAAGGCTGAAACACATGTATGGGGTTGCTGTTGGTACTTTTGTTCAGAAGGGAATTGCCATAGCATTTCCGTGCTGGACTTCCCATTTGGGCGGGACAAAGACTGATTTGCCAATCGCTATTTCCCATCTGTGAAAGGTACAGTGAGCAAAAAGCGATGGCTGCGGACTCTCAAAGTGGGAAAGAACCACAAACAGGTTATCATGACATGTTCTTTCTGGAGAGGGGCGCCTGCTACGTTTTTTGAAAAAGGTCTGCAACTGTGTATGTGAATTAGTGTTGGGTCTTTGATTGGATGAACCTAATTAATTCATCTGTATTTGCTTTGTAACTTTAGTGTTGGACCAAGCCTTTAAAAGGCTGATCTGCCATTTTGGATTTTGCTTATGGGGATGCTGCTTTTCCAGGCTTTCTAGAATGTGTCCCCCCTCTGCCAGCTGTCACATACTTTATAAAAGTAGAGTCTGAAAGAAACATTCCTCTGAAGTGTTTTTTACAAAGAGCTTTTAGCGGTGAGTGGCTTTATATGTGCTTTGGTCTAAAAATTAATCTTCACTGAAGCAAATAGGAATGACCAAATGCAATTTGTATGGTAACTGTCAGAAAGTCTATCTTTTGGTTTAAATTTGTGCCTATCCTGAATTTAGCATTCACATATTATCTTCTCTGTAAGTCAATATATGGACAGATTACTACTTCACAACTCTATTATTTTGTGATCATCAGATTTATTCTCATTGAAACATCACATCATATTATTGGTCATATTAGAGCCTACATGTGTAGTGTTTCAAACTTGTGCTCTTCATCAGGGCTCATAAATACAAAGGCTTAAAGATTAAGCTTGAGTTTATACATTGTTGTCTAAATATGCCTAGTGTACTTAAATGCCTAGATTACTTGTTGCACCACTATTGGTCATGAAGGTTACTGCCATCTCATTTCCATTCTGTTTGGTGACTCTTAAAACCTGATTCTTTTAATGTTCTGATGAAACTCTTCGCAGGATCCTTTAATCTGATATCTAGCTTTTTAAAACCTGTAGATTCTCTGTCCTGTTTGATTGCACGCGTCTCATAAGGGGTTCCCTTGTCAATCCATCGCAGACTGTCCTAAGAAACAGCATAGATTTTCATGGTAGGTTGTTTTTCATATGCAGTATTTATACATAGCTGTAGATTGTTTAGTCAATTTAAAATGTGCTCCATTCCAATCGTCAGTGATGCATTCTCACACAAACACATACACACACGCACATGCTTCAGCATTCACAAATCAAATCAAGTTTCTTCAATATAATACATGTTTGTGAAAAGAAAGAGTTCAGCCTCATGACCTTCAGTTATAATATACTGTTAAAACTGTTTGTTTATATTTCAGTATACGCCCTTGAATAATTTTAAAAGTCAGTTAGAATTATTGTCCCTCATTGAGAATGCATCTGCAGTGTAAGTTAGACTTTTAGACATTTTGCAGTCAATTGCATGTGGAAAAAAACGAGCCCAGCATTTGACTAATTCATGGTAATGGGAGGTGCTGGGAAGGAGAGACGATCTTGCTGCACCCCCAAGCGGTTTAGAATAAGGCAAAGACTGTGAGATATAACATAAGGGACCATGGTGGAGGTGGTGCCTTTAGAGGTTTCTACACAATGACAATATTGCGTGCTTTATTGATGTAGTGCACATGCGAGAACAAATGCCATCTTAGATATTAGCAGCCATATTGAAAGGCAAGGCCTAAATGCAGTGAAGCAGCCAGCATCCCAGGCATAGGCCAAGAACATGAGAAGAATAGGTTATATCCCGGGCACTGATGAGAAAGACCAGAACCACAGAGATCCATAAACCCTTCATTGTCCGAAAATGTTGCAAACTTCCGTGCTCTTGGAAGAATGTGCCTTGCAAGGCCACAGGAAGAGGGCTGAGCGCCTTTGTATGATACGATCCCACGAGAAGGAGGGCACGGGTCTCCGACCCCCACTAGTACCAATTCTAAGGTATAGCACCCAAATGCCTTAGCTATAAGACTTCTGAATTCCAGGGTACCAGCCAACCCCAGACCACTAATCATAAACCTGTTAGACCCCCTATCGACCAAAAAGATCGGAAAGCAGGGCTTTCTTGCCGTCTCTTCTAGTTCACGTGATTTGTGCAGCGAGGTGCACGGTGGGATGAAATTATAGCCCAGAACAAGGGTAGAAGGACCTTGGAGAGGTGCCGGCCTGTCTGGGAGTGAGTGAAGTGTGTGAGTTAGTATGACCTCAGCTTTCACCCTGAGGCACAAGTCTGCTTGTACCAGGTGCACTGCTACATAGATTGAGATGTGTTGTTTAGTTTGAAAATAATTGCCAATTACCCAGCTTGTGACCGATGATCAATGCAGCATCACCCACTTGGAAGAAGATGGACGGAGGGGGCTGGTACCAATGGCCTGGCATCCCCTATGGAGAAGATGGACTATGTATATGGTCTCGCCAACCAGCCACGCGGGTTTCTACTGTGTGTAAGGATGTCACTGATGATGCTATATACCTTCATAATGTGCTGCTCATGTAGATTGTGCCAGAACTTTCCGTGGCAGCAGAGTTCTTTGATGGTGCTTTCCATTTTTGTGTGGAAATAAACATGTTATCCTTGCAAGAGATATATTGGGCCTTTTTTCCTAGCCGGTTGCATTTTTTCTAGTGTGAGCGTCTAGGGGCATTCCCACAGAGGCAACTATTTACATGTTGTTTATGTAACATGTTAGCGGTTTATCTCAACCACAAATATTCAGGCCTGGGAAAATAATCAGCCGACGTGTTGAGTTATTTTCTGTGGGTCGCCTGAGTTTTGTTTTGGGCAGGCTTACCTTATTTGTGTGGGGAGACTCAAATTACAGTCCATGACATCATGTCATTCATTTCCAGTCATTTTCACAAAAACCCATGTTAAGCTAGGCCCCAGGTCCGAACAGCTGCTTAAAAGCACTGTGATGCCTATGAGCAGAGGATTAAAGATGCTAACTCAAACAGCAAAGAACTTTTTAAAATCCGAAGAGAATTGGAGGATCCCTGTCCCGCCACCTCTCTGACAAATAATAAAACATGGTGTACATCTATACAGGATGCCATGAATAATAAAATCATAAAGATCCAGGATTAAACTCGTGCAAAACAAGAGATTCATGGCAAAGCCTCCCGCCAGGATTTCCGTATGGCCAACATAAACTTCCCTTATTTGAGTTTTCACAGGTTACAGAAAGCGAAATGCTCTCCCTGGCAGGCCAACTTAAACCAACATTCTGTAAAGAGGACATTTGTCCAGCTAAGGTGCTGAAGGCTTGTACGGATCAACTGATCCCCCTCATTACCAAATTGGTTAAAACGTCATTCAAGAATGACCTGGTACCGGCCAGCATCAAACAAACTGGGATTGCTCCCCTTCTGAAGAAATCAACCCTGGACCCCAGTGTGCCCTCTAACTGCCGGCCGATCTCAAATGCACAGTACTTATTAAAGATGTTGGATTGGGCGGCATGTCTGCAAGTGCAAGACTATGTGGAGAAACACCAGATACTGGGGAAGAGGCAATGAGGCTTCCGCAGAGTACACAGCACAGAGTCTGCCTTGCTTGATCTTAAGGTCAACATGTTAGAACTTGTAGATAAAGGACAGCACTTCTTATGCTCATTGATCTGTCTGCAGCCTCTGACCTGGTAGATCATAACATACTGACCACTATGCTTATCCACTCGGTCCACCTGTCATCCTCATCAGCAAAATGGGTGAAATCTTTATTAAGCATGTTGTAAATTATCAGTGCACATAACAAGTGTCATCACTGGGATGATTGCCACGACATTGTTGTCCGTCCCTTCAAACAGTGCGTTCCCTTATCATCCCCTTCTTCCTCCCCCCAGAGACATGACAGGTCCAAGATATAATTTATCAAGCATGGGTTTTGTGCACATCAGTGAGCGTTCTGGAACGGGGCTCAAAAATTGATTACTTATAAATGTTGAGAAAGGGTGACCATTGCGTTTCTCTGCTCAGGGTGATATCATGGAGGGCCTCTGTAATGTTCTCCATCTCGTATATTTCTCTGGCCTGCTTGGCCCAAGATCTTTCTGATGGGAGGGTCTGCGATTTCCACTTTATCGTGAGGCAAACCCAAGCTGCCAGTAACACGAAATGTGGCATGTGAGGGAGCCGCGACCATCGGCCCTCCCGTTCTTCAAGTCCCAATAGGACTAGTCTGGGGTTGCAGTCACGTTCCACCCCATCTATTTTTCTAATCCAGGCCAGACCACCCTTCCAAAATGCCTGAGCTTTCAGGCATGACCACCACAAGTGCCAGTAGTCTGCTTGTTTGCTGCATCCTCTCCAACATATTGGACTGGATTGTCTAAACATCTTGGAGAGGCGCTAGGGGTTGTATTGCCACCTATGAAGGAGTTTTAGGCCATGTAGCTTATATTGGGCCGAGATGGAAGTTTTGTGGGCATATTTTCAGAGGTGTTTTGAACGTTCTTCCTGCAATGGGAGGCCCAGGTCTTTCTCCCACCGCTTCCTGAAAGCTTTCTTTGTGTTTGTTTCGTTGTGTAGGAGGGTCTTGTAGGGGCGTAGGAGACACATAAAATCTGGGGGGACAGGGGACATCTTGGGGACTTTGCTTTATTTATTTATTGTGTTTTAGTCAAAGAACTCGACTTTTCACAAAATTAGAATTAAAATAGCAGTACGTATTAAATTACAAATATCACTGTATAAAACAAGAGAAAAGAAAACAGAAGAACATTAAAGGATGCAGCAGCAAAGAACATGTATTTGTATGTTGCATTTCTGGATTTTTCATCTGACTATGAGCTCATGGTAAGAGAGAGGAAATAACAATTACTTCCAGTGGGCCACAGCTAGAACGCCAGCTCGTTAAGAGGCAGATCACCTGTAAGTGGACTCCTGCCAAATAAAGGAGTTGCAGCCTTTTCTACCAACTGCAAGTTGCTACTTTTTTTGTGTGGGGCAAGGAGACGTGTGTGTCTCTTGGAATGGAAGGGTGGGGGTTTCAAAGAAAGAGGAAATCTTGTTTGTACCTCTGAGTAAGCCCTGTTATGGGAGTAGAGGGACCAGGTGTGTGATGTTGCTGCTTTCACTGTCCTCCGGGTGGGTGGGGTGGTGTACAGCAAACAAGGAGGATGAGCGATCGCAAGCCCACCTCCTTATAAGAACTCCCAGGTCCGCGGCCGGATGTGTCAGACCGGGGGGATGCCTAGTAGGTGGGGTGTATGTGGACCCAAGGGGGTGGCCAGAGGGGCAGCCCGCTATGTGGGGCCAGCCTCTCACGATAAGTCTGGTCCCTCTTATTCCATCTCATGCTGGCTTCAGAGCCTAGCCTTTCTTATTCTGAATGCAGAGCTGGACTCTGTTCCTTTCTCGTTCAACATTTTCTGCAAAGCCTGATCTATTTGATTCTCTCATATGTTACTAGGACGGCAGAGCATGGCTCCTCTGCCCTGTTACATTATTCAAAGAGCCAGCCCCTCTGGCCTTTCTTTGCCTCTCCCTTTTCTCACTGCTTGCTTGCTTAATACATACCTCCTTGCTTGAACCCTCAACATATTCTCCCTAACACAGCAATGGCAGCTGCAGTCTGTCTTAACTTCTATTTGTTTTGTGTCTTGAATTGGCCTCTTATTTCCGCTTTTCTGCCTGCCGGGGAAAGGCATTTACCGTCACTGCCATGATGGTTCTACCTGGCCACAAGAGGGCAACAGCTAGCCAATATTGGAAGAACATGGGCATATTATGCCACAGGCTGGCAACTGCCTTCCTAATGTCTACACAAGAGACACAACTCTTGCCTTTGTTTCTAACAGTAATTCAGTGGATGAAGAAACGCGAGAACACACATATTGCTTATAAATGAAGGGGATGATGACACACTTGGTTAAGACATTTTGATCACGCCATGAGCTAATTTCCAGCTGCAATTAAGTGATTACCTTTTAGACTTCTGGCTTTAAATAATGTAGTATCATCTGGAAAGCACAGAGGTTGCTCAACAGGGTTCCTGGAGCACGAGGGGTACCCTACTCGTGGGCATGAATGAGTGGAGGGCATTCTTGCCCTAGTTTGGAGCCTGGCCCCTACAGCCATGATGGGGGAGGGCCTATTTCTTTTGGTCGTTTGAACCCTTTGAGGGTGGGCAGACGTTGCCTCCTGCTTTAGCCCACTAACAGCTCTGCTTTGCAACTTCATCACACATACCTGTCAGGTGGCATGTAACTCAATGCTACTAATGTTATCAGCCTCAGAAGTCTGGAATCCTTTGCCACATCAACTAGGGTACAGGCTTGCCACCTGAGACTTACCCGTGTCTGAGTCGGCATCTGTCGCCCTGTGGGGAAGACACACACAGAAAGAGCAGGGCACAATGCCCTTGTGGGTTTTTCACACCTCTTCCTCGGGGTGGGCACAATTCACTCCGCAGAGAAAGTGGCACATGCTGGGCAACATTCTCCCACTTTGACAATGGCACCCAAAGAGCAAAATTAGCCATTTGAAATACCTCTGTCGACATATTATTGCGCAATCCACACTGATGGGTTTAAGCACCTGCTTAACGTGAGATGGCAATTAAGGGCATTTGCCAAAGCACTCAAGAAGCACAGGACACCCTCCTACCAGCAACATGCCATGCTCACTCATTCTGATCATGAATTGCCATTTATATGGGTCATTTTAAATGCATTTATTTATTTATTACATGTGTAGCATCACGCAAAACCCCCAAGCATCAAGGCGCAAAGTAAACTGCATGGAGTGGACCACTTCCATTGGCGCAAGGTTTTACTTTTCTGCCACAAAATGGAAGATTATAGCATAAAAGGCAGGTGAAATCACATTGCTTTTCCACTTTGGAAGAGTATAAATACCTTGCGCAATTAACGATTGCTGGCGGAATCGACAATGGCTTCCTCTGGACTCCGCCGGCTTTTACCAGGTTTCATTTCCAAGCAGATCCCAGAGGAATCCCTTTCCTTATTTCCAGCATGAGAATCCATGCTGGCAGTAAGGCCGCATTTGTCTGGTGGAGCGGGAAATACAGGGGGTCCTGGTGTGTCCACTCAGCTCCCGAACTCCACCCAGAAAATGCACGAAAATCTGGCCAATTAGAAAAAGCGACAGTAATAGTGTTTTCCACCACATTTTCTGAACCAATTGACCTGGAAAATGCTGTTTTGCATCGGAAGCTGAATGCATTCATTCTGCCTATTATCCCACCGGAAGATTAAGCCAGCTGCTGAACACAGGTGTTACATATTCCAATGCACAATCTGCATTTGGAGCATTAACTAACTGAGCTACCTTACAAATGATATCTCCTATGGGGCTTTACCGTCTTAACCCCTTAACTGCCATGGGTATTTCCCCCCAGTGCCAAGGCCTTTTTTGGTGATTTAGGTATGTCGCCATTCAATCCCTTGTAACTTCTTTGTTACATGAGATAGCTCGGCCAAAGTTGGCCCCTTTTTTCCCACATGTAGGTGGTCGTAACGCCACCCAGGAATCCTAGTTTGCTGTAGGGGGGTGAGAGACAATGACCAAAAAGGAGAACATTTGTTTTTTTTTCTGAAAATGCCAATAAAATGTTGTACAATGAAGCCTGTGGTGTTTTCCTTGTAAGAGCTAGGAACAAATGGTTTGCTGTGCTGGATTCACCATTTTCCAGGCTTTCAAGCACAGATTCAGTGGAAACCAAAATAACATATTTTGATATGCTAATCAGCCATTTTGTGAGAGGTAGGCGATTTTGGTGTTTTTTGTCCAATAGGACATGCGTGGACGGAATGCAAGAAAAGGGTAGGAAAGCTGAATGGGAAGCCAGAAAGGCATACATTTCTGTAAAGTAGACAATATTCCAAGTTTAGGAAGGGGTGATTTGCGCAGGTCAGGCAACAACTATGTAGGGAAAGATTCCATAGTTTGGGGGGAAAATGACAGAAAAAAACCCCACAATTTCTGCACATTTTACTCGGGTCACCAACCGAAACACACAGCCAACACCACATGGCCTACCTTCCCGCGTTCTCACATGTTTCCCAACGAAAACGGTACCTCACATGTGTGGGTGCACCTACCTGGGTGCAAAGGGAAGAGCCTAAAACACTGGTAACCCCAAGGCTTTTCGCACAGCAGATTTTCAGGAATTTTGTTCATGTGGGCAACCTACAGATTTGGGCCTAGGGGGTCGAAGCCACGAAGAAAAACAGGGAACCCCATGCATTTCCGAAAAGAAGACACGTGTGGGAATCCACAGAGGTCTGACTTGCGCGAGTCGCCCTATAATTTATGATCCCCAATCCCTGACAAAGTCTGAAATGTGGTGGAAAAAACAAAATTTTCACTTGGTCTGGGATTGTGGGTAATAAATTCTGGGGCGATTCGCGCAGGTCAGACCCCTGTGGATTCCCACGGGTGTCTTCTTTTTGGAAATGCCTGGGGTACCCTGTTTTCCTTCCTGGCTTCGACACCCTAGGCCCAAATCTGTAGGTTGTCTTCCCAAACCCTTTGGGGTTTACCGGTGATTTAGCCTTTTCCCTTTGCGGCCAGGTAGGTGCCCCCAGACATGCGAGGTACCGTTTACGTTGGGACATCTGTGGGAACGCGGGAAGGTAGGACATGTGGTGTTGGCGGTGTGTTTCGGTGGGTGGCAAGAAGGAAATGTCTGAAAATTGTAGTTTTTTCACCAAATTTCAGACTTTGCCAGGGATTGTGGGTAATACATTCTGGGGCGATTCGCGCAAGTTAGACCTCTGTTGATTCCCACGGGTGTCCTCTTTTTAGAAATGCATGGGGTTCCCTGTTCTCCTTGGTGGCTTTGACATCCTAGGCCCAAATCTATATGTTGTCCACATGAGCAAAATCTGCTCTGCCGAAAGGCTTGGGGTTACCAGTGGGTTAGCCTTTTCCCTTTGCACCCAATAGGTGCACCCACACATGTGAGGTACCATTTTCGTGGGGACACCTGTGGGAACGCAGGATGGTAGGACATGTGGTGTTGGCGGCGTGTTTCAGGTGGTGGCCAGAGTGAAATGTATGAACATTTCAGAGACATTTCCCTCTGCACACCCACCGAAACGCACCGCCAACAACAGATGTCCTACCTTCCCGCGTTCCCACAGGTGTCCCGACAAAAACGGTACCTCACATGTGTGGATGCACCTACCTCGGCGAAAAGGGAAAAGGCTAACCCACTGATAACCACAAGCCTTTCGGCAGAGCAGATTTTGCTCATGTGGACAACCTACAGATTTGGGCCTAGGGTGTCGAAGCCACCAAGGAAAACAGAGAACCCCATGCATTTCTGAAAAGATACCTGTGGGCACCCCCCTTTCCACTAAAAACATCCATGGTGGTTTAGTGAACCCCACACCCACCCAAAACAAGTTATACATGTTTTTGTTTTTGTTTTTGTTTTGCCTCTTTCCTAGGGGCAGATTGTGCTAGCAATCTGCCCCAGGGAGGGCTACATGAGATGTCCCCCATCCATTTGGGGTGGGGGGAGGGCCACCCCCTTTCCAATAAAAACATCCATGGTGGTTCAGTTGCCCCCCACACCCACCCAAAACAAGTTATAATTTGTTTTATTTTTGTTTTGCCCCTTTCCTAGGGGCAGATGGGCACATGTGTGTGGCCATCTGCCCTCGTGGGGGTTAAACGTACTGCCCCAGGCTTGGGGGGTGGCTCTGCCAATATTTGCAGTGCCCCCCCACCCCAAATGGATTGGAGCATCTCATGTAACCCTTCCTAGGGGTAGAAATCTGCCCCCCACGGAAGGCTACATAAGGTGCCCCATCCTCTTAGGGTGGGGGGAGAGGGCCACCCCCCCCTTTCAAACACAAAAAATCCTGGTGGTCTAGTGGCACCCCACCCCCACCCAAAACAAGTTATAATATATATATATATATATATATATATATATATATTTGTTTTGCCCTTCCCTAGGGGCAGATGGGCACATGTGTGTGACCATCTGCCCCAGGGGGGTGGCTAAACGTACTGCCCCAGGCTTGGGGGCAGAGTGGCTCTGCCAATATTTGCAGTGGCCGCTCCCCTCACCCCAAATGGATGGGGGCATCTCATGTACCTCTTCCTAGGAGCAGAAATCTGCTGCCGGGAGGGCTACATAAGGTACCCCCTATCCACTTAGGCTGGGGGGAGGGCCACCCCCCTTTCAAACACACAAAAGCCTGGTGGTCTAGTGGGCCCACCCCACCCCCACCCAAAACAAGTTATAATATATATATTTTTGTTTTGCCCTTTCATAGAGACAGATGGGCACATGTGTGTGGCCATCTGCCCCCAGGAAGGGAGCAAAACGTACTGCCGCAGGCTTGGGGGGTGGTTCTGCCAATATTTGCAGTGCCCCCCCCACCCCAAATGGATGGGAGCATCTCATGTAACCCTTCCTAGGGGCAGAAATCTGCCCCCAGGGAAGGCTACATAAGGTGCCCCCATCCACTTAGGGTGGGGGGAGAGGGCCACCCACCTTGCAAAAATCCCTGGTGGCTAGTGATGCCACCCGCACCCACCCCACCCAAAACTAGGTTTTTAAAAAAAATCTATTTTTTTGTTTGCCCCCCCTCCCTGGGGGCAGATGATCACCCATCTGCCCCCAGGGTATTGCCTCCATGGTTTGGGGGCCAGGGGGGAGAGGGCATCTTATATAGTAAGCAGCTCCTCCCCCCACTTCAAAAACAGATCCCTGCACAACACACCAAACACATATTCTGGGGGGGATAAATGACATTACATCCCCCCACTTAAAATTGTGGGGGGGATTTGTCCCCCCTGTCTCCCCATGTCCTATGCCCATGGGGTCTTGTATATCTGGGAGATGAGGCCCCTCGACATTGTAGCTTCACTCAAAATCTTTTCTAATGGTGTTAGGTCCTTCTGTAGTTTGTCCTTCCATTTCAGGGATGTCAGGACTCCCTTCAGCTGCAAGAATTGGAAAGCTTGTATGGGTTTGATTTTTTTACCCTGTTTCTAGTTCTTGCAGTGAGATGTAGGAATGTCTCTTTATCATCTGTCCCACCCTTTCCAGTCCCGCCTCGTACCACTCCTGGAAACGCAGTGGCTCTTACATCTCGTTTCTAATAGGGGGGGGGCAGATGTGGCTCATGGGCGAGGGCCAGGTTGTGTGTCCTTTCATTTCACTTTTGTTCCACCAGAGCTTCAGGAGCGGGCCCATCACTTCATGGTTAATGACTTTACCTGGGAATGCTGATTTTGGGGCCCAGAGCCACTCCCCCAGTGTTACTGGTCATAATAGATGATTTTCTATTTCCAACCACTGTTTATTTTTGTCCCCTCTCAGGTGAGCCACCAGGGCCCTAAATTGGTTCGAACGATGGTAGGTTTAACAGTCTGGGAGGCCCACTCCACCATCCTCCTTGTCTCGCATAAGGGTGTTATAAGCAATTTGTTGTTTCTCCCCTTGCCACAGGAACTTGGTGATTTTGGCTTTTAGATCGGTGAAGTGATTCCCTGGGATTTCTATTGGGAGCATTTGGTATTGATAGAGGACCTTGGGGAGGATTGCCATCTTGATTGCATTAAGGATGGCCCAACCAGGAAATTGTCAGTTTTGCCCATCTATCTAAGTCCGCATTTAGCTCCATCATAAGGGGAGGGAGAATGGCCTTGTTGAGGTACTTTACTGCTCTTGTGATGTTGATACCCAGATATTTTAGTGTCTGTAGGGCGACTGGGATTCCCAAGATGGTCGTCCCTCCTCGATGGCGCCACTCGGGTTGTTATATGGGTAAAGTGTAGATTTCTCGGTGTTGACCTTCAAACCTGCCAATTTGCCGTATTCTCTTATGGTTTGCAGGACTCTCGGTATGGAGGGTGAGGGGTTAGCCAGTAAAGGAGCAAATCATCATCAAACATTGCCAACTTGTATTCACTGTCCCCAACCTTAATCCCTTTAATGGTTGGGTCCCTTCTGATCATGTTCCCCAGGGTTTCTATGGATAGGGCGTATCGGAGGGGCGAGAGTGGACATCCCTGTCTGGTTCCTCTTGTGATGATGAATTCCTTTGATGTTTTGTCATTGACTACCACCCTTCCTGTGGGGGCCTTGTATAACGCTCAAATCCCTTTTATGAACCGCTCTCCAAAGCCCATGCTCTCAAGTGTGGCCCAGAGGTACTCCCACGCCACCCGATCAAAGGCCTTTTCTGAGTCAAGACTGAGCAGAGCTTGTCCTTCCTCTTCCCCCCTCGAGTGTTCCTTGATATCTAGGGTTTTGCACATGGTGTCCGCCCCTTGTCTCCATTTTATAAATCCCACCTGATCTGGGTGGATCAGGCGAGGCATGATACCTTCCATGTGTGTGGCCAGGGTTCTCGTGTAAATCTTTGTGTCCGTTTTTAGTAGTGATATGGGACTGTATGACTTGCAGCTAGTGGGGTCGTTCCCAATTTTGGGGATGAATACTATATAGGTTTTTGAGAAGGAGGGAGGCACTTGGCCGGACTCTTGTATGTGGTTGAATAATTTGGTAATGTGAGGGACCAGATTGTCTGCAAATTGCTTATAGAAACCCATTGTGTAGCCATCCTCACCTGGGGCCCCTCCTGGTGGAAGCCTATTTATAGCCGCCTTTACTTCTTTGGGGGTGAATGGGGACTCAAGGGGGGCCCGTTCTGCCTGGCTCAGCCGTGTTATCCCTGTCCTGGCAATGTATTCTTGCATCTCTGTTTTCTGCCGGAGCCTTCAGTTTTATAAAGCTCCTCATAGTATTTTGCAAAGTGGTCAGCTATGTCACCTGGGAATGCGGCCCAGCCTGTCACGATGCCTGCCCCCAGACATCAGGAGCAGACCCATCAGCCCAGAGTACAGGCACCCATGAGAACTCAGGGAGGCTCAAGGGATCGCCTAGGGGCTTTATGGACTCAGTCCTGACGCCGTTGGCGCCAGGCTCATATTGCCTTTTTAAAACTAAGCAGGACATCCTGTAGAGAAATCATGTACAGGCCACTGTGAGGCCTTGAAGGGATTACTTTCTTCCAGGGACCATTTTTCTTGGGTGTGGTACTGGAACTATTTTACCTGGGAACTACTTTATGGTGGCTATTTAAACCACGGCCGGAGAGCAGCACACGCTTCGCGTTATTCTGCATCTGTGCAGAGTAACGCTCACTGTGCCTGCAGCTCAGCATCCCGTCTACAGCTACATCCGTCTTGCTCTCCGTGAACCGAACCTGCAAAAGAGAAGAGGAAAAGTAGATTAGAACAGGAGCCACACCATTAGTCGCCGCTTTCATCTGGGAGTCACCGCACCTGCGAGGAAAAGAAAACATCTGTTACAGCACTGCACTGTCAGCAGCAGCGCCGCGGCATACTCACCAATGCTCCTTTCATCCACACGATCCCATGAGGCACTCTGTTGAAATCGCCGCTCGGAGCATCTGCATCTACAAAAGAAAGAAAAACAACAGGTGAGTTGCGCTCTGCAAAAGACATTCAAATTCATACCGCAAGATACTTACTTGGTACATTACCGCACGAGGTGTCGCTAGTCAACATCCTATGTCCCTCATTCCAGAGAAGCGCCACACCTTCAAAATATAGAGAGGACAATTGGTTAATCTCTTAATGAACAATATTGCTTGCTAAGATTAGTGCTTGGTGCAAAACTGACTCTTACCTTGGTGCTACCTCAATCCTTTCGGAGACGGAACATTCACCTTGGGCCATTCTGCAAGGGAAGAAATATATAAAAGGAGCAAGAGTGAACTCTAAGACAATCGAACACCAAGACTTGCATTATACTTTGGATTGGCATAAATTTTACCTCAGAGTCATCGTTGTCTGAAAACTCTGCCATAAGCTTACGGACCAGTGAAGTTAACTGGTATCTACGCACCCCTGCACGCCGATGCAGGATGGAGAGCCCATCCTTCTAACAATAAAGTGAGACATGATGAGGGGAACACAAGGTGGTTTCGGAAAAGACAAAGTTGTAGAGGAGGTCCCAGATACGACCTGCACCCCTGCCCCCCATTGCGAGTTGCCAGTAAGGTACTCGCCAAGGTATGTGACGTACGAGGAGCAGCTGAACCAACAAAGGGCTGCAATGGGCCGCTGCCCTGTGTACATTACAAGATCAATACCTGTTGAAATGCCCATAACCAGGCAACCCTGGGCAGCACGGTACCCAATCAGACAACCGTACCTGCCATTGGTACGAAACGACGAG
This sequence comes from Ambystoma mexicanum, assembly GCF_040938575.1. Taxonomy (NCBI): domain Eukaryota; kingdom Metazoa; phylum Chordata; class Amphibia; order Caudata; family Ambystomatidae; genus Ambystoma; species Ambystoma mexicanum. The sequence continues at coordinate 878,391,570 of NC_090936.1, forward strand.
TATTTACAGACTGTCCATGAGGAAACCCCGAAGGCCTTAATGGAAGGCCAATGGAAATAGACTAAGGGCCTGGGCAGCCCAGAGAACAACCAGAAGTGGCTACTGAAAGCTATGCATGCCAGTACCGACAACTGCTAGGATAATTGTAATGGACGAAGGGGAAAGACACTGTGAAAAACGTATGAGAATGGTGCCATGAGACAAAATGGAAGCAACCGCCTTATTGAACATGTGTAAATAAGCTTGAAAAGCAAGATGCTAAGTAATCGAGTCTGCTTGCAATGCTTAGTAGAAGTTAGAGCGGCAAGCGCTGACTGTATACATCTACCTCAATACAGCATAATGTACACGTGCAACTCCATTTTGTATAAACAGAGGTACTCCCAGGCGGCCAAGGCCTGACTGTCCAAGTTTCATATCCAGGCCCAAGCGGAGGAAAAGAGCGGGATCGAAACTTAACAAAGGATGGCTCATGCCGGGGAAATCAAGGTCAACCAGAGAAGGGGAGGTGAGCATGAGCTCACGAGGCTCCAACTTCAGAGCATGCCAGCCCTCCCGTGAAGGTCAAGATAAGAGAGGCCCATGCAGGTGGCCAAGCGCATACAGAATTAAATGCACAAAAGGTTGTTAACTGAAGCAGATTCACGGTGGACCAACACATGACCAGACAGGCGCGAAGATGTACCACCGCCTGATGTCATCCAGAACCAGAGGGTGCCATAACTTTTCCTGATAAGAGACTACAGATCCGAGGCCATACCCAGCCAACTAATTGACACATAGCCCTAAACCACTGATTGATGGAAGGGAGGCAGGGTGAATCTTGGGACACCAGGCACCAGGGTGTCTATTCTGCATGCTGCTAATTAAAGTGGAGATTTATGTTTAGGAGTGTAACTTGCCCAATCACAATGGACCATGTAATCTAGGGTCCTATAGAGACTGCAACCAATAGGACGTCGTACTTTTAGTGACGTCAATCACGTGTGTTGTAGAGGGATGGGCGTAGACGCCCACCCAATAAGAGTTATCCAATCCATATGCTTTATTTTCATATACAGATATAACACCTATACTTAAGTTACCTTTCCCAACCAATTATATTGCATGATGATTTTTTATAGAAGTGTACGTCATTGATGACGGAATTTGCCAATAAAAAAGGCTGTTTGACTGAAGTTCGGGGAAGCCGGGGCGAGACAGGTGTTCACGATGCTGCTGATATCCATAAACTGATGTATGTATTATTAAATGGACTTCCCTTTTCCAACTTACTGAGTCCATAGTATGGATTTGTGCTGAAGTATGTAAGTCCTGTACCCTGTCCTCACACGGTGCAGCTATCTTGTATTACAAGTTTTCGAGGGTGAGTGCTGACCAATGGGCCTGTCAGTAATTACCTCTCCTTGGTAGCGTGAGGATGGTTTCGGCCATCGATTATTGATAATCGATTAATATAGTTATAAGACACCTTTAAACCGACGGCACGAAGTAACTCTGGGCCTTTGGTTACATCGCGAGTCCTTTCGCTATTCCGGCTGAGTAAGCCAAAAAGCTTCCCGTGGACAGTGATAGTGTATTTACTCCCAAAAATCTGCAGTGGGTCTGAAGGAACCCGCTTTTCCAAGCATAACCCTTTTCATTCCCACGGGAAGCGGATCGGACGAAAACCATAAAGCGGGAAGAAGAAGGGACGGTGATCCCGGAGATCCAGAGAGGAAAAGAGACGATTGGGGAGTGAAACAACGAAACTCGTTATCCTGGCAAATGACTTATAGGCATTAGAGCAAGTGAGGGAAAGGTAACGGAGGGTGGCGGAGAAAGATAAAATAGTTAGAGGTAGAGAAGACGATATATATATAGTGGGTTAATGACTCGAGTATAAAAAGAAGACAGATATAGCGGAATACCGGGGGGGGCACCCGAGATTAAAAACTGTAAGGAATACTGGGGGGGGGCACCCGAGATTAAAAACTGTAAGGAATACCGGGGGGGCACCCGAGATTAAAAACTGTAAGGGATACCGGGGGGGCACCCGAGAGAAAACTGTAAATTTGCCTTGTTCCTGCGCTTTAAAGAGTGGTCAGAAGGAACTTGAACCCAGAGCCCACAGAGAGGGGGACGCTAGGCTACGATGACATTTAAAGACGTCATAAAGGGGTAGTTCAAATCCCATGACGGGGTAATAATTAGAAGGTAGGTATACGTTGACCAGCTGGTGTCTGTCTAGTCTGTCAAGCGTCTGTCCTACATGTTCTGTGTATGCTGAATGTGGAATTATTGAGATATTAAATGATGGCAATGCATTTTGGTTTTCGCGATTCTGTCAATGAGAGGGAATCGCCACTGAATTGATGTGTCTCGAGTAAAACTGTTGGTGTAAAAAATTTGCTGAAAAGTTGGATTGGAGCTTGCGTATGTGGTGCTCGCTCATAATAGTGGTAAAAATTGAAACACTGTGTGATTATTGTTGGTGAAAAAATTAAGAATGGAAGAAGTTACCCCACTTGCACACTTGTGCAAGCAACTGCCAAAACATGCAGCAAAGCTGAAGAAATACAGCCAGGAGTGGGTTAAGGGCACCGCAAATAAAATGTTTATGCCGTGGCCCCAGAATGGGTCATTGTCTAAGGCTGTCTTACAGCACATGACCACGTTCCTACATGCCATATATAGCGGGAAGAAACTCAAGAAACGCCTTGCCGTTCTCGAGCTCTGGAAAATGTTTGAACAAGTAAAGGAAGAAGAACCTCCACAGACTGGATATTAAATGTATGTACGGAGGGGGGTGAGATGCCTACCGCGCCACCTGCCCCGCCGGAACCAGTTGTTGAGGGAACTAAGTCGGAAGGCCTTTACCCACTACGAGATCTTAAGGCAGCCACAGGTTATAGCAACCCTGCATACGAGTCACCTGCGTGTAGCAGTGACGAGACGAAAGAGAAGGAACAGGAAATTGACTCGGCCTCCACGATCCCGTGGGACAAAGAGAGGCGAGATAAGGAAAGGAAGGTCCAGGCACAAACGAGTGCACCTCTCGATAGAGAGAGAGGGAAAGAAGCGGAAAGGAACCGATGAGGTAACATTTGCAAAGGATGAATGGATGGGAGGGCAGATATTATTGAAATTAGATGGAAAAGGAAGTGATGACGCAAGGCCGAGTGAACAGTCTGTTGAGGTGCAAAGTAAGAAAAGAAGAAAGAAATGGCTAAGAGAGACGAGAGGGCAAGAAAAAAGGATAGGTTGAGGCGAGACCAACTATATTGCGAAGAGCAGAGTATAACGCTCAGTCGCACACAATATGCAGCCTATGAAAAATGCAGGCAGAACATGCTAAAGTTGGAGGAAGAAAGGAGGGTGCACGAAAGGAAAGTGAAGAAGAGAGAAGATGAGGAAAATAGAAGGGCAAAAGAACGTAGAAACGAACGGATGAGTGAAGTAGATAAGGCTAGAGAGGAGGCGAAGAAGCGAAGAGAAATGGATGAGGAAGCAGAGCGTAAGTGCAGGCAAAGGGCGTGAGATTTAGAATATTTGCAGCGGGAAGTGAAAAAACCCAATCCTGTTGTAGACTGGGAAGACATAGGGCCTCATTACACGGAAGGCGGTAATCCAGGGTGCTATTAGCACCCTGGACCATGCCGGTAAATTACCGGCACCGCCTTGGCGGAAAGGGGATTTACCGCCCCATTCCAAGGTTGGAGGGGCGGTAAATCCCCTTTCCGCCATTGCCCTTCCCCATTCCCATTTCTGCCCCATAGGGCTCTATGGGAATGGGGAAGGCGCTAATTACGGCACCGCAATTTTGCGGTGCCGTAATTAGCTCCGAGGTCCCTTAGCGGGTTGGTACTTAACGCCTGCAAGAAGCAGGCGTTAATTCCTCCAACCCGCAAAGGGACCTCGTAGTACGGCGGTAAGGGTTAACGGTCACCGTTGCCATTAACGGTGACCGTTAACCCTTACCGCCGTCCGTGTAATGAGGCCCATAGAAGAGTTCTTTCCAGCAAGTGATGCAGTGCGAGGTACAAGCGGGACAATTATTGATGATGACTTCGACACCAGAAGCATTGGGGAAGCGATTGATAAAATATATGATGAAATGGGACTGGAACGGATCTCCCAAGAGGGAAGGGAAGATGAGCGCTTAGAGAGCACTCAGTTATATGACACTGAGGATGTCACCCAAAGTAGTGGGAGTAGGGGACGTTCCCTAGATAGACTCGAAGTCGAGCAGAACGAAGATGATACAAGAAGCTGTGTGAACTGGGAGTATTCAGGGTCTGACTCCGAAGGGGAAACGGAAGAAACTGTGTATGACGAAGGGAGACGGTGCGAAAAGCAGCACCCAGGGAACCAAGAGAACCATGGTCAGATGCTAGAGGGTCCACAAGTAGGACACCAAAGTCCGCTGGACAGTCCAGCCGACACAAAGAGACACCCCACGGTCAGAGGGGGGCATCAGCCCCTGCCTATGCGGACAGGCTAAGAGCATTACCAGGCAGGCGGCATGTCGGAAACGCCACCCTGGCAAAAGACCAGAAAGATAGAGAGGACTGTCCATTCTAATTCCCGCTATTAGAAAAGGGGGGAGAAAGACTGCAATATATTCCATGGCCTCACATGGGCCGAGAAAACTTAAAAGATAAGCTCCCAATGCTGACATCAGGGGCTGGAAAGTGGATACACAAATTGGAAAAGATGACCGGGGGAGTCACTTTGGCAATAGGGGATATTAAGGGACTCTTGATTGCCATACTTGGTGAAAGGGCTGATGATGTGTGGAAACAGGCAGGGTACCCAAGGGTAACCATTACCAACACAACCCATGATGGAGCCCCGTTTAATAATTGTAGAGCCGCAGTATGTGGAAAGCGCTGCAAACGCTATACCCTGAAACATCAGACATGGGAGCCATTATGACTCGGAAAATGAAGGAGTCGGAGGATCCGTTGCTTTTTATCCAGAATTTTCAAGACGCGTGGGTGCTTGAAACGCATGAGTCTTGGACGAAATCTATCCCTGTATACTATCATATATTGTGCCAAGGTTACCAGAACCGGTGCAAAAACAACTAAAAAAATTGGTAGGAATAGAAGCTAAACCGTGGGCTGAAATCCAGTTGACAATTGCCCATTATTGTAGGCTGTTGCAAGAAAAGAATCGAAAGAAAGAGGCAACGCGTAAGGGAGAAGAGATGAAGCTAGTGCAAAGGAAGCTCTCGAAGTATGTGCTCGAGGGAGCCATGCTAACAAGCCCAGCCGATTCGAGTGCGCAATGTGCCACTAACCCGCCGCAGAACAATCAGGGTAACGCGGGATATTAACCGAGAGGAAGGGGATTTGGAGGAAGAGGATGGCAGGGTAATCAGGGAGGCTTTAGAGGTAACCAAGGAGGTTTTCAAAATGTTCAAGGTGGTATCCAGAGCGCACCAATGGGCAGTCCAGCTATGCCAGATGGACAGATGGCCCGACCACCACCAGTGTGTTGGCTGTGTGGAGTGACAGGACATGTGGCACGCATGTGCAGATGCCAAGGCATGTGGCAGAACAATCAAGGGATGGGGGCAGGCACAGTGAATCAATCGGCTACCCCACAACAGGGCAATGCTCAAAACTATACCGTGCAGCAGCAGGCAGCTGGCTTACAGCAATGTGCACAGCAAGTCGTCCAACCATGTACCACAGGGACAACCCCAGCAGACACTGACACAAGTGGCTCAGAGCAATAATTCCGGTGGGGGAAACCCACAGGCATACAGTGGACCAAACCTATATATGAAATAGGACGGCTCACAAGGATCTCTGATGTGCTCTATCCTATCGGTGACACCAGACCCTAATAGGGAACCGAGGGGGAAAAGAGTACTCCTTCTTAGTTGACACAGGCGCGACGCGTTGTGCATAAGAGAAGGCAAGTTTTCCTTGTCCGGCGAGGCAATAGACACGCAGAGTTTCACTGGAGCTCATAGTAGAGTTCCCTTTACAGACACTCTCCCTGTCTCAGTGGGAGAACATGAAATGAATGTGCCTTCACTGTACTCCTGTCAGTCCCCAGTAAACATCATGAGTCGAGATCTAATGACAAAGCTGAATATGTCAATCTCATTTACTGAGGATGGCATAGTGTGCTCCACGCCAGGAATGCATTATTCCAACGTATGCGAAATGATCAGAGCATACTCGGGTCATGCAGTTATGAGAGCTTTACCGCTGGAGCCAGAGGTCTTCGAATATGGCGTGCGAGTTCTTATGGCGGGATTGCCGGGCCTCGCAGGCAAAACTATGAGGACCCCTGACGAGTTTCTTTTTAGACCAAGGATACCCATGCATGAAGAAGAAGGACAAATATTTCCTTTGGAGATACGGTTTGCCGCAGTAAAGGGGAAGGTGGTTTTAGTAGAAGGATATGATGACGAAGGAAGGCAATGGTGCGCTGTTATCGCCATTGAAGAAGGGTATCGAGTGACTGACGTCACAGATGATGATTTGTTCAAAGAGCACCCTGACTTAGAGGAGACACGGGTGGAAGTAAGTCTCATATTGTGGGTCAAAATGGTCAAACGAGAAGTGCCACAGTGATGATGCTAGTGATGGCACGACCAGAATAATTTGAGGAGGACATGGCCCAGGTGCCAGTCACAGTATGGACAAAAGGGCCTTATGACATAGGACTCCTGAAGGGGGCAGGAGAGGTGAAAATTAAACTCAAGCCTGGAGCGATCCTACCAAAAGCGTGACAATACCCCATGTCCAGAGAAGCGGATGAGGGGATTGCAAAGACAATCTCTGCCATGATGGAACAGGGCATTCTGGTAACGTCAGAATCACCTTGTAACACGGTGATCCATCCTGTCAAGAAATTGAAGGGAGGATCTTGGCGTTTAATCCAGGATTTACGAGCATTGAACGACATAGTCGAAGCCGGGTTCCCTCTACTCCCTAATCCATCTACCATTTTGTGCAAAATACCCACAGAGGCAAAATATTTCACGGTAATCGATTTGAAGAATGCATTTTTCTCGATTCCATTGCACCGTGACTCACAAGACCTGACGTCATTTACCTTCAGACAAATGCGCCTGAAAAGTACAAGGCTGCCACAGGGGTATTGTGAATCTCCATCCATTTTTAACAGAGTCCTGCAAATGGACCTAAGCAACATTGCGGTAGACAGTGTTGTATTGCAGTATGTAGATGACATTCTGATCTGCAGCACCTCTGAAGAGCAATGCCGACACAACTCTGTTCAGCTATTGACCATATTAGCTGAGAAGGGATACAAGGTGGACAAGGACAAGTTGCAATACTGTCAACAGGAGGTGTTATACATAGGGCAACTAATCTCACATGAGGGGAAAAAGGTAACACCAGATAGGGCTGAAGCTATCATGAACACGGCTAAGCCACTCACAGTAAAACAAATGCAGAGCTTCTTAGGCCTATGCAATTATGTCAGAGCATAGATCTTCAATTACAGCTCATATACCAAGCCCTTGCTCCAGGCCTTAAAGAAAGCCCAGGCAACAGAGGGAAAATTGAATGGATTGAAGAAATGGAAAAGGGGTTTGCAGAGCTAAAGGGGGCAATTTGTAAGGCCCCAGTTCTCGGGATCCCCAATTATGCAGAGGAATTCTATCTCTTTTCTCATACCGATGGCAATTTTATGATGGCAGTGCTCGCTCAGCGAACATCGCTGGGGTACAAGCCCCTAGTGTACTAAAGTGGGAGCTTGGACCAGGTCATGAGGGGCCACTTCCCATGCGAGCAAAATTAAGCAGCCGCCTCGTTTGCCATCGAGAAAGCATCATCCATTGTGATTGGATGCTCCGTGACATTATATGTTGAGCGCTCATTATTTGCCATATTGGAGAAGCCAAAAGGCACCTTGACTTCACAGAGAGCATCCGCATATGAGGTGATTATTCCAAATCCATCGATCAAAATAGTGCGATGCAAAACTGTGAACCCTGCTTTGTTTATTGCTGAGCCAGTCACAGAGGGAGAACCTGTGCATGACTGCGCCAAATATGAAGAGTTTTATGATGAAATCCCCAGAGTAAGAGAGAATGCTCTGCCAAGCGGACAAGTCGTCTTCATTGACAGGTCATCGAGAATTGACCAAGAAGATGGGCCACGGTATACAGGCGTGGCCGTGATCAAACACATGGCCAATGGAGAGTTCCAAGTACTTGTCAGTGCACGAATACCATCCCACTATTCGGCACAGGCTGCAGAACTAGTGGAATTGATACTCGCCATTGAGAATCACGCAGACCAGGAAGTAACAGTGTACAGTGACTCCGCCTATGTGACGTCCACTGTGCACGCAGGCCTGGCACGATGGAAAAGGAGGGGCTACCTCCGAGCGGATGGCACGCCAGTGCAACATGCAGCCTTGTTGGACAGGCTGATAAAAGCACTACAGCTCCCAGCGTGCATAGCGGTCATTAAGTGCGCCGCTCACACCAAGGGAACAGATTTCGTGTCACGTGGAAACCATGAAGCGGACACGGAAGCCAAACACATTGGCATCCAAGGGTGAGACAATCATGGACGTGGAGGTGGCACATACCCATGAACGAATGATGATAGCCCGAGCCACTCCAGAAGCCTATAGCAATATGGGGCAGGCACAGGTAATGGAACTCCACGGGGAGGCACCTCAGGATGAGAAGAATTTATGGAAGCGTCGAGGGTGTTCTTTAAACCCCTCTGATGGGTTATGGAGGCAGGACAGCACTGGTAAACCAGTAATGCCTGTCACCCTTCTAAAGGTAGCGTTAGAACAGCTCCACTACCCTTTCCATATGTCAAAAGAAAATCTTGCGGCAACGCTCTCAGAAGACTGGTTCATGCCGAATCTAGCAGAGCATGTTGAATTCTTTATGGTCAATTGCATGATTTGCCAGCAATTCACCTCTGGGCACACATTGAAGGTGATGAGAGGAATCATTCCCAGACCTGAAGGGCCTTTCCAGCACCTGCATATTGACTATGTCGATATGATTCAGGTTTGTAATGGGTACAGGTATTTAATTGTCGTGGTGTGTCCATTCTCTAGATGGAAAGAAGCAGGGCCCTGTACACACCCCGACGCTGCCTGTGCTGCAAAATTCCTGGTGAGGGAGGTTTTCCCCAGGTGGGCGGTGTGTGAGGTTATGAGGTCAGACAGCGGGCCCCATTTTGTAAACTCAGTATTTGAGCAGATTAGCTTGTTGCTTGGTATAAAGCACAAGTTCTCGTCGCTTATCACCCAGAAGGAAATGGCATATGTGAACGGTTCAACGGCCTGTTGAAAGAAAGGATAGCCAAATTGAAGCTCACATTAAAGAAGGGATGGCTGCACTGCCTACCACTGGCATTATAAGTGCTTCGGAACCAGCCAGGCTCCGACCATCACCTCACACCGCACAAAATTATCACTGGTAGAAGAATGAGAACCCCTCTTACCCCCCGAGATAGGGCTAGATGTGACGCCCAGCCTGCTAGGGAGGTTCTGGGAGAAGAAATGACGAATTACCTTGACTGCCTTACCTCTAGTACATCTGACATTTCGGCCCAGCTGCAGCGATGGCGTAAAGGGAACAGCACATCACAAACCACAGACAGTGCTGAGACAGGCACAGCACATAGCCTTTGTGCGCCACTGATCTTCCCTGGTGACAGTGTTTTGGTGAGGAACTTTACGAGGAAGAAATGGGATGAACCACGATTTAATGGCCCTTTCATCGTAGAGGACTGCACCCCGTCTGCTGTCAAGCTCCAAGGAAGAAGAGCCTGGATCTTCCTGAATTACGTCAAGCCCTTTATAGGAGAAGGCACTCCTACTACATCTACTGCCGAGGAATCCGCAGACAATGGAGAAGAACCTCAGCACGTGCAGACAAGATCTATGGCAAAGAAGAAGGACGCATGAGCAGACAAGTTACAAGAGCGAGAAAAAAAATATAAAAGTGAGACTTTCAAAACAAGACAGTTCTTCAAACCAAGTGATAGGTGATAAAGGGACAATTAAATGAACATTCAATGTAGCCAACAAAGAACTTTTGTGAAAATCTTGTTCACACTAAACCTTTTCTATAGGCATAAAAAAGACAATAAGAAGCAAGCAAACACCCTGTGCAGCCAAAGGTGCAGGCTGAATGAAGAAAAACACGTATTCATATCAGCAAAAGGGTTAAGCTCATGATCATTTAAAAGCCACACAAAGCATTGAAAAACCTAAGACTGTGGTAAGCAACAGAACCGGACATTCTTGAGAACTGAAACTGTTATTCTGAAGGACCCAGCATAAAGACTTTGTTCGCAATCATATGGTTCATCCCAGCAGAAGCCTCACATGGATGTGCTAACCTACTTCCAACTGGTGGTACTGTCATACCCGTCACTCATAGGGAGAGAAACAAGTGTCACTGAATATATTCAAGATCCAGAAAACGAGAAGGTAATCAGGCAACTATTGACTGTCATCGCAGAGGTCTTCGCCGAGTTGCCTGAGCACAGTGACTCAAAGACCAATGCTCCCGCCTCAAGCAGTCATTGACGAAGTGACCTACACGTTATTCTTTCAAATCATTGAGGAGTTCCCAGAACTTGTCGGGAGGACCACAGATACACTGACGTTCATCAGAGATCCCCGAAACAATCATTTTCTAAACCAGATATGGAGTAAACTAAATAACGTGGTAGCCATCCACGCAGCAGGCAAGTGCAAAGACTGCTCAAAGCAAAAGCAAGGCGTGTGATTGAGACCCTGCAAAACTAATACATGTCCCTGTCCCCTGAGGACAGCCTCCTAGCCCACAATGTCCTCTTCGGCTTAGTAAATGACTTTCCGGAAATGGTAGGGAGACCTGCCGCGGTTGACGCCCTCACCTTCCTCAGAGACCCTGCCAACGCGAGAAAGATAGGAATACTCTTCTATAGCATACAGCTACAAATGGGACTGTCCAGCTTTCAGAGGGAGTTTCTGAGAGAATTCCAGTGAAACTATCCAGCGAGGGACAGATCGAGGAGGTAAAAAACAGATCGCACTGCATGGAAGACCTGTGACCTAGGAGCCAGAGACAGAGCAAATGTTGTTAACACCCGAAGACAGCAGAATTGCCATCACAGTCTTCTTTCACCTCAACGAGAACTTTCCAGAACTAGTGGGTAGACCCATCACTGTCGATGTGCCCACTTTTCTTAATGATCCAGCAAAGAATGCCCAACTTAACAGGCTCCTAAGAGCTATTGCATCACAATTAAGAAGCAATTATGGACATCCGCTGCTGAGGCGAGCCTTAGAAAGTAGAGATCCAAGATAAAACCCTTTAGAGTCCCCAGCCGGGGGCAGCGAAGGGAACAAAGACCCAGTTCTTCATGCTTCCAATGTAGAATGAATCGAAAGGGGATAACTACATCCTGAACTTCTTTTCCTATTTTCCTTATTTTTCTCTGTTTTTCATCATCATCCCGCAGTGGAGTAAATGGGAGAGAGAGAGACTTTGCAGCAACTCGACCTCGAAGAACCAAGCGAAAGGAGCAGAGCAATGAACTTCACTGCCCTGTTTACTTTTTTCAACCTTTTTCTTATTTATTCCTACCTTCTCATATGTTAACTTTTATTTTTATTTTTGTTTTTCAATGGTTTATCTATGCGTGATGTGCTGATGTGCAGCGAAGCCACCCTTTTATGGTGTCACTGCGAACAAATTCCTGCATGTCCTCAGGGCCAAGACGAATTGGGAAGGTGCCCTGGGAATGCGTTGTATACACAGATGCAAGAAGAATGTGATGTGCCAAAAACGGTAGTCTAACCTTTTTCCATAGTCTAGCAAAGGATCTGTACTCCATAACTAGAGACTTCCATCATCACCCGCAAGAGGGGGGACATTAAGCTGCACCTGCCACTTTAGTGTTTGCTGAACTTTTTTAAGTAACAAAATCAAGATAAGAGAAGAAATAAACTATTGACTATGGACTCGTTCGAGATGGGGGCCAAAAACAGTCATTTAGTTGTGCCACCAGTGGATGGGTGCCCCCGCGTTCCTGGAAGGAGGTTCTGCAAACTGTCCTTCAAGGCAATCATGTGTATATGTATAGTGATTATTGTAGTATTTTTGTCGTTAACGATCAGAACTGCATTTTTTATGGTGCACGAAGCATCCCAATGTCCGTGCATCCACCAGGTAATGAGCGTCTGGGCCCCACAAAGGCACCCAGACCTTATATTGTCATCCCTGTTCCAAGAAAAACTGATGATAAAGCAAACAATTTACAGTTGAATGTAATTAGCAGTAACACGTACACACTTGAAGTAATGAATGGTGAGAAAAGCTGGAGACAGGGTCAGCACGGAATGAATGACAACATAGCACTGTCCACAGCATGCACCCACACACTGAGTGCACACGAGCAAGGGCAAGTGTCAATGGCTGTGAGACCCCAGGCCGAACCGACAGAAAACAAAAAGATACCTGTGAAACAAACAGCTCCAGAGAACAGAGAACCAAGCGAGCAACAAGACATAGATGGCATGACAAAATCCCTCAAGAGAACAGAGGAAGCCACAAAAGAACTTATGGGGAAGACACATGCGGTAGTCAAGTATGTGTTTCCGCTCATACTAAGAGCAAAGAAGCTACACGAGAGCTGAGCAAGAAAACTGCAGCAACTGTGATAACGAGCACACCTGCTCCAACACCAGAAGTAACTACCGGACCCACGACACCGCCACGTGTTGGAAGGATGACTAGCCAATGGTGGTGGGAGGAGGTCTACAAGAGAATGCATGAGGGAAGGAAAAGAAACACAAGACTTCCCCATAGTACTGCAGGGCAGGAAATGAAACCTGCCCCTCCAACGAAAAGGACTACCCTGATGAAGACGGGTTTGTCCAGGACATCAAAACAAGAAACAGGGCGCACACCAAGAATCACGTTATTAGATATGAAAACCCTGACATCAAAGGACCAGGAATAAGGTGGGAAATAAACTCAAGACTGAACGTCCAAGGGAAAATGGCAGAAGAAGCTCAAATTTGGTAAAACCGAGGACAAATGCAGATCTGGGGATCAGTAGTTTCCCCTAACGGATGGGAGGAAGGAGTCGTAATCTGCCGAGCTTGGATGGTCCTTGGTGCCTGCAAGGAAGCAGTAGAAAAAGTCACAGAGGTTATGTAAACCTCTATGGCCAAAGTTGGTGAAGCTGTTAACATGGGTCGAAGACAGGGGAGGGCCCCAGCAAATAGTACCGTTGTAGAACCCAAAACTGTGCTTCAGAAGTAATGGTACAAGGAAAATGGGGGAAAATCAAAACTGTGGACAAATATATGAGGCACCAGGAATGGCACAAGGAACCGTCTTGATGGACCGCTATTGGGTGTGTGGATTCAAAGCATACATAAGACTGCCAAGAAATTGGGGGGGCATATGTATTGGTCACTGTCCATGTTCCCGCACTGGTGATTCCAAAAAACGATCTGAATCTGGACAGCTTCCCGAAAGCAGATGGTCATCTGAGAAGGAGGAGATCCACAGAACTGATATCCAGAATGAAGAGAGAAAACTACTTTTCTGCCAAATCAGAAGAAGCATTCTATGCGATTCTATACGAACACAGGCTGTTCAGCCTCACTTCAACAGTATTCACCACAATGCTCTTGCCACACATCCAAATTGGAGTGAATGCTAAATGGTTGCAGATAACCAGATGGGAGTTACTGCAGACCATCAACACCACAATAAAAGGATTCAATCCAATCAAAGAAGAGCTGAGAGCGGTTAGACTGATGACCCTCCAGAACAGATACGTCTTGGACATGATCACCGCAATGGATGGAGGTGTTTGCGCAAAGACTGGAGAATCATGTTGCACGTTCATACCATCACACGATGAAGAAAATGGGACCCTCACAGAGGCCATAAGCATGTTGACAACTTTAAAAAACCAGATGACTGATGAAACGGACGAAGTGGATGATGATAGCTGGTTCGGAAACCTATTCTCATGGGTCCCGCAATGGATGGCAGACATATTCAAGTTTCTGGGAGCATTGCTAGCAATGGTGCTGCTAGGATTCTGTGTTATCAAGATAATCATCACACAGTGCCAGAAAACTGCAAAGAAGGCCATTGGGATGAAAGTAATGGTCGATGTCGAACCAGGCTGGAAGCCAAGAGACCTGACAGATGTGGAGATAAAGGACTTCGTGAAGGCCAGTGAATTTGCACCAGAGGGAACAAAATTCACTTATCCCAAGAAACGAAGAAGGTATGAAGGCAATGGATTTATTGCAGTCCAAATGGACAATGCCAATTGATGACCTGTAACAAAGATGAGCATGTGAAAACAACAGGAAGCTTGAAAGGGGTGATAAAGATATGGAAACCAAGATTGCATACTTTCACGCCATCTTGTGTAAACCCAGGAGAAGATGAGCAAGAAGATGAGGAATCAAAGAAATTGAATATAAAGGAGGAAGTAGGAGTGGTCGATGAACCGACCAGAGGGGGGAGTGTAGAGGAGGTCCCAGATACGACCTGCACCCCTGCCTCCCATTGCGAGTTGCCAGTAAGGTGCTCGCCAAGGTATGTGACATACGAGGAGCAGCTGAACCAACAAAGGCCTGCAATGGGCCCCTGCCCTGTGTACATTAGAAGATCAATACCTGTTGAAATGCCCATAACCAGGCAACCCTGGGCAGCACGGTACCCAATCAGACAACCGTACCTGCCATTGGTACGAAACGACGAGTATTTACAGACTGTCCACAAGGAACCCTGAAGGCCTTAATGGAAGGCCAATGGAAATAGACTAAGGGCCTGGGCAGCCCCGAGAACAACCAGAAGTGGCTACTGAAAGCTATGCATGCCAATGTCGACAACTGCAAGGATAATTGTAATGGACGAAGGGGAAAGACACTGTAAAAAACGTATGAGAATGGTGCCATGAGACAAGATGGAAGCAACCGCCTTATTGAACGTGTGTAAATAAGCTTGAAATACAAGATGCTAAGTAATCGAGTCTGCTTGCAATGCTTAGTAGAAGTTAGAGCGGCAAGCGCCGACTGTATACATCTACCTCAATACAGCACAATGTACACATGCAACTCCATTTTGTATAAACAGAGGTACTCCCAGGCGGCCAAGGCCTGACTGGGCAAGTTTCATATCCAGGCCCAAGCGGAGGAAAAGAGCGGGATCGAAACTTAACAAAGGATGGCTCATGCCGGGGAAATCGATTTCAACCAGAGAAGGGGAGGTGAGCATGAGCTCACGAGGCTCCAACTTCAGAGCATGCCAGCCCGCCCGTGAAGGTCAAGATAAGAGAGGCCCATGCAGGTGGCCAAGCGCATACAGGATTAAATGCACAAAAGGTTGGAAACTGAAGCAGATTCACGGTGGACCAACACGTGACCAGACAGGCGCGAAGGTGTACCACCGCCTGATGTCATCCAGAACCAGAGGGTGCCATAACTTTTCCTGATAAGAGACTACAGATCCGAGGCCATACCCAGCCAACTAATTGACACATAGCCCTAAACCACTGATTGATGGAAGGGAGGCAGGGTGAATCTTGGGACACCAGGCACAAGGGTGTCTATTCTGCATGCTGCTAATTAAAGTGGAGATTTATGTTTAGGGGTTTAACTTGCCCAATCACAATGGACCATGTAATCTAGGGTCCTATAGAGACTGTAACCTATAGGACGTCGTACTTTTAGTGACGTCAATCACGTGTGTTGTAGAGGGATGGGCGTAGACGCCCACCCGATAAGAGTTATCCAATCCGTATGCTTTATTTTCATATACAGATATAACACCTATACTTAAGTTACCTTTCCCAACCAATTATATTGCATGATGATTTTTTATAGAAGTGTACGTCATTGATGACGGAATTTGCCAATAAAAAAGGCTGTTTGACTGATGTTCGGGGAAGTCGGGGTGAGACAGGTGTTTGCGATGCTGCTGATATCCATAAACTGATGTATGTATTATTAAACAGACATCCCTTTGCCAATTTACTGAGTCCCTAGTATTGATTTGTGCTGGAGTATGTAAGTCCTGCACCCTGTCCTCACACGGTGCAGCTATCTTGTATTACAAGTTTTCGAGGGTGAGTGCTGACCAATGGGCCCGTCAGTAATTACCTCTCCTCGTCAACAAAGTTAACCCCTTTTACCACGGTCAGCTAATTAGCATTTTACTACTTTAGGAAAATCCTCCCACGTGCCAGACAGACGGAACTGAGTGGGCAAGTGCAGTCGCTCATTACTACACTACGAGTCACATTGGTGGAGACCGCTGCAGTGCAGTTTCGTTCAGCGCCCTTGTGGAACCCAGGTGAGCGTAACACAGCCTCCCTCCTCCTCCCTAACTCTCTCGACCCATCTCTCGGCTGTCTGAGCTGTAAATATGGAGGCTAGGATTTTATCCGCCTGGTTTCCCTTTTCATAACATTTTTGCTTTAAAAATGTTATTTTACGTATTGTGTCCCCTACTCCCAGTGCACTCAGGTCAGCCCTTTTTTAGTGTTATCAGATGTTCCTCCCGATTAGTCCCTTGGGAATGTAGTGCATCTTCTAGATTTTTTATTTCTCTGCCCAATTTCTCCTCCTGTAGCCTCCGCTCTCGTTTCTTCTTGGCTCCTTCCCTCATCAGGGCCCCCCTCCATATGGCTTTCCCAGCCTCACAAAGTGTTTTGCCACCTACCCCCCCGTTGCCATTAATTAGGAAGTATTCTTCAATAGTGGCTTTGAGCTCCCTGGCAAAGAGCTTGTCTCACTAGAGGTACTAATTTCAGTGCCACCTGGAGTCCCGTCCACCTATGCCCTCCAGCTCAAGGTTCATGGTCACCATATCATGGTCTGGCCATTCCACTGTGTGGATTGCGCTTTCCCATATTCACAAGTTGTGCTCCATACTGATTAGTAGATAGTCGATTCTAGTGAAGGTTGCATGGACACTAGACATGAATGTGTATCCTTTCACAAGGCTTTTTAAAAATCCCCCCCCAGTGGTGCCCCCTTTTGCTCTGCTCTCATTACTTTTCTATCCGTTCGTGCATCTGCCCACGTGTTAAAATCTCCTCCTATTATGGTTACGCCTCTATTTTTTGCCATAATGGTGGCGAGGGCCTCCTCGTTGAAATCGCACTTTCCCTGGTTGGGGGTGTATACTCCCGCTAAGGTGACCCAGGCTCCCTCCCAGCTTCCCTGTACCAGTAGAAGCCTGCCTTCCATGAATGAGTGGACTCCTGGGTTCGACAAACGGACCCGTTTATGTAATATACCACCGCTCCTTTTTTCTGAGCAGAAGAGGCCCAGAATGTTTGGCCTACACCCCTTCCCTTCAGTGGCCACTCTTCCCCTGCTTTCAAGCTGGTCACTTGGATCAAGAGCCTATGGTGCGATACCCTCTCCAATTCCCGCATAACCAATGACATTTTGGTGGGGGAGTTCAAACCTTTGATGTTTAATGAGCCCACCCTCAGGAGGTTGCTTCGTGTCATCCGCCTTACTTTTTCGCCTTACTTTTTCTTCCATTGATAGGTCAGGTCCCTTCTCTCTATTTCCACCTACTTCCACTCTCCCAATCACCATCCGTGTCTCCCCACTCTCTCTCCTCTGAATGTAACCCTGCCTGTCTCCCCACTCCCTTAACAACTGAAACCATAATTAACAGAACGTACCCACGGTCGTGAACCCAACCCATGGTTCTTTGAGTTGAGACGGCCTCCTTAAACTGAGGGCCACTAGGTTATCAGCTCTCCCCTACCAGGGGATCTTTAAATTCCTTCCCTTCGTCTTTCCCCTTTACTTCTTGGCGCCTTTTTCTGAAATTTCCTCAGCATCCCTTTCTGAGTCAGGGCAGTTTTGACAGCGACGGGGTGCTCAGTTTCACGCACTTTCCTCCTGCTTTACTCCTTTTTCACGTCTGGGGTTGAACTTCCATTTGCAATGTCCTTGGAAGTGGCCCCCCTGTGGACCTGCTGGGCCCCTTGTTTCTATACTCTCTGCAGGTGTTGCATAACTTGCTTTGCTTCTTCCAGTGTGGTGACTCGATAATCTTCCCCCTTCACCTCGTACGTCAAAGCAAAGGGGTACCCCCACCTGTATCGTGTTCCTTGCTCTGTGAGCCATGTGGTGAGTTGTCTGCATTCCCTGGCAAGTAAAGCCTGACAAGTCTTGATACATCTTGACCTTCGAACCTTGTTATTCGAAAGCGTGTGCCTGCTTAGCCCTGAGAAGGATTTCTGCTTTCTCTTTATATTATAATTTTTTATATTACAGGAATTTCACCACCAGGAATTTTCGCCGCCGCTGAACGCTCTCCCTCCTCTGTGGGCTCTGCACTTCTTTACCTCCCGCTGCCTGAAAGAGGAGGTTCACAATGTCCTGCACTGTCTTCTCGAACTGGGCCGGGGTCTCTCCGTCTGTCTCCTTGAGGCCAATTATCCTTATGTTCGATCGCCTTTCTCTATTCTCCAGATCGTCTATTTTCAGGCTGAGCTCTTTTTCTCTTAGCTCAATGTCTAAGATGGATGTTTCTGAGATGGATGTTTTAATGTCAGTGAGCAGGGCTCTTATTTCCGCCATCACCCCCACTATGTCTTCTTTGGTGGATATGTCGTTCATGCTGGGGCCTGAGTTGGGGGTGCTCCTCGCTTGGTGGAATTCTGCTCTTCTGAATTGTAGTACCTCCAGACCTCTTGGAGGGAGGCCTTGCGTTGGCCACCTCTCACCCTCTTGTGACCCTATAATGATGCTTAATGATGCTTGGTGGGTCGTCCCCTGGAACTTTCGGTTTCGGGATGGTTCTTCGCCCTGTGACCTTGCCTCCTTACGTTCCGGTGCTGCCCTTCGGATTGAGGGGGGGCTGTCAATTCTTCCTTGGGGTACCCCTTATGGGGGGTTCCCACTTGAGCCTCCTTTTCTGTAAGGCCTGACCCGTGGGGGAGTGCAATGTCTCTCCTCTCCTTGTGGCCCTGTTTTTGTTGTTGATGGGCCTGGCTTGAGATGTTGCTCCTTCCCCTTGTTTATTGCTTGCTGCTTGGCTGGGAGTGGGTGGCTGTGGGGGTCCGCACCCCTCCTTGGTTATACTTGTCTCCTCTCTCCCCCCACACTCCTCCCATTTTGTCCGTGGGCTTGGGCTCTCCAAGAGCGCTTTGTTGTAAGCTCTATTCGCTCCCGCCACTGGGGCTAGCCCCTTCCTGGCCCTCTCTCTGTTAGTCCTCCTGGTCGTGTGGATTAGCAATGCCCCAGGGAATGGGCTTTTCTGCCTTCTATTATCTCAGGGGCGGCTGGTCCCTTTTCTGCTCTTGCCTTGAAGAGCTGAGTCCAGTCTGGCAGCATAAGCGTCTCTTATCCAGCCCTGTTAGGTGGTGGGGAATGTTTGCTCCGTTCCCCCGCTCCTTCTCTTGTTGTAGGTACCCCCCTTTGTGTCAATCTGGTGGGGGGGCAGCGTGGGTGTGGATGTCTCCCCCTTGTTTTTCTGCAGGATTCTGAGTGGATGGCATGTCGGGCCCCTCTCACCTTGAGTTCTGCTTCTCTCAAGTTCCTCTGTGCCCCGCTCTGTCTGCTTCCCTCTGCCTTCACATTCCTCGCCGCTCAGAGGGTCGTGGGGAGAGCTGCGAATCTGCCTCTTCTTCATGTGCGTCATCGGCGGCTCTCTGGTCGCGCTCTCTGAGTCGGGGCACCTTCCTTGTCACCCGCTTCATCTGACATGGGTCCGGGTCTCCTCGGCTAGGCTTCTGCCGTCTACACGTCCACTCTGTATCCGCTCCAGGTGACGGCACTTTCTCCTGGTCAGTCCGAAACTGCTCTTTGGCATCTCCCTTCTTCCTTGCCAGAGGCCTCCACCTCATGGGCTGTGGCAATGCACCTCCCCCATTTCGCTCACGTGTTGCGCCCCCAGCGGATCAAGGACTCCGTGAAGGCCTCGGAGGGGGCTGCACGCTCTTACGTTTTGGCAGCGCTACACCAGTTCTTTACTCTGTTTCTCTGCACCCTTGTCTTCTTCCTTCCCTCCGACTTCTACACCTCCAGTATCCCCGCTTTCTGTGATCGGGATACGCTCTTTTTCATCTCTTTAATCCCCCTGGTGCAAGAAGCTGAGTTTCAGGCAGCCATTGCCATCCACGGCCTCTAGTGGTCTCGGTGAAACCTTTTTTAACGGGTCAAACAGCCTGGGCCTTTGCTGATAATCAAAAATCAGATGAGCTCACAGTGACATGCGGAGTCCCACAGGTGTCCTGCTTGTCACCTGTTTTGTTTAATATGTTCATCACGCCTCTGTTTGAACTACTCGATTATATTCAAATTATCCAGAACAACACTGTCAGAGTTGTAGAAGGCCTGAGTAGGAAAGGCCAAACCACAGAGGCTAGGAAGATGCTGCACTGGCTGCCTATAGTTAGTAGAATCTCTTTTCATACCCTTTGCTTGGCGTGCAAATGTCTATGCGGAATTAGTCCTGGCTATCTGTCCAATCGCCTAGCCTGGCTGCTGGTACGAAGGGCTCTGACGTCCAACAATTTAGGTTTCCCCGCCCCAAGCTCCTTAACAAAGCACAGGCATGCCACATCCCGGGCCGGTCCGGACCACCATGTGTGCTCAATGTCCATGATAATTATGGGACTGCAAGTGAAAGAAGTAAATATGGTTTTTAATCAATGCTTAACTGTATAACGTAACATAGAAAGAAGGGGGCGGTATCTGGTCCACATATATACCAGCCACCAGTGGTGGCTAGTGAGTAAAAAATGTTTTTGTAGGGTGTAAATATTTGCCAAAAGTATGTGATTGCGACCGAGCAGAGCGCGGGAGCCCGAACTAACGAAAATGAGTTTGGGGGATCAGGGCGGATTCTTCCTCCTCCCCTGAGAAAATGTTTTCAATAATGGGTTAAAATGGTGCATTACACAGCACACTTTCTGTGAAAGTATGGGTATAACGGCCAACAATTTGGATAAAAGGCCAGCAATCGGTTTTGTAGGGTGTAGGGTAAATCATACAAGAAGTACAGGAGATGCAAGACACCAAAAGTGCACAGGGCATTTCCCAATGCATTATCATGCTGGTCCTGCAATATATGCCAGTATAAAGAACATGTTCATGCTGGCTGCGCCCATACAGTTCCATGATGGCTCCAACAACATATGCTAGTATTCCCATATGAGTCCATACTCATGTTTGCATTCAGATGTTTTTTTATAGTATCATTACTGGCACTGGGCACAAAACTGGCTCTGCCAATATATGTCAGTACTCCTATGTAAGAACATACTCCTATTGCTTTGGCAATTAAAAGTGACATGTCACAATATGAAAACCTTTCCAAACTGGTTCCAATGTAAGCCAGTCTTGACCCATAAGAACACTTATCATGCTTGATTCATCATAGATGCTCAGTTAATAAAATGTCATGCTACAGTAAAAAATATGCAGGCCGCTACACCAAAACATCAGTCTACTGAGGTAAAACTACTTATAATGATTTATTTTTCAAAGATGCAGAGTAATAAATGTCATGCCACAGTAAGCAATGGCTAGACCTACTGCACCTAAATGCCAGTCTAGCCAGGTAATGACACACACCAGTAAAACATGCAAAGTCAATAAAGGATGTTGCAAAAATGCTCCAGTGATCCCCAGTCTCCCAGGCCCTTACACACAGGCATCCCCTTTCACCCATCGGTCACTCACCCATACATCCCCTCTCACCTTAACTCACACCGGATTCACCACAAAGGCACAGACCAAACTCCACCCAGAACATTCAAACACACACTCCCACATTCATACTCATTCACCCACCAGTCACTCACTCACACCTCCTCTTACGTCCACTCATTGCATTCTCTACACAGGCACATACCCACCCTGAGGATTCAAAAACACACCTTCACATTCATACTCCCACACAAAACATTCCAAACATACATCACATCACTTCTCATTCAGCCACCAGCCACTCACATCTTCTCTTACATCCACTCATTGCATTCTCTACACAGGCACACACCCACCCAGCACATTCAAAAACACACATCACTTCTCATTTGCCCACCAGTCACTCACACCTCTTATATCCACTAACTGCATTCTCTACACAGGCATACGCCCACCCACCCAGAACCTTCGACAACACACATCACATCACTTCTCATTCACCCACCATTCACATACATACATCTGACACGCACTTCACACATGCAAAATACACACACATTTTTTTTTTAAAGCCTCTTACATTTTTCATGCAGCTCTTGTCTGTCCTTCCACGCCACCCGTGCTGCTCACAAACAGGAACCAGGAAACTGCAAGAGCTTCCTGGTTCCTTTATGTGAGCTGCAAGGAAGAAGAGGGAGAAGGGGTTGGAGCTGAACTTGGCATGTGACATGTGCCACATGTCACAGTCAGCTCCAACCCTTACTGAGCGTCTCCCCGGCCCACACCTTGATGGGTGAGGACTGGGCTGGAGCCCAATCAAGACCTGGTTTGGGGGGTCATGCTGCACCGCGGGGGCGCTCGCTATACCAGGAGCATCCGTATTTATTTCAATTTCTTTTTTTAAAACATTTTTTTTAAGTTGGGGTCGCAAGGTAGTCCCCAAAGGGTCGCAGCTGCCACCCCCAAATGACTTCCCTGTTTATGTTGTGCATGTTATGTCTGCGCTACTATGCCAATGGGCCTGTTTCAGGCTCATTATAAATACAAATAAATAAATGAATACATATAATTAGCTGTTAGGAAAATAGCAAGAGTTTAATTCACTCTCTACAGCAAGCTCCAAAAAGGAGTGCTAACAAAGAGCTTCGAGGCCTACCTGGCGAGGAGATTCTATGTCGGGCAGAGTTGGCAGACAAAGTTGAACCACTGACCTGGATAGGACACCTGACTGTCTTAGGTAAAAAGAAGAAGCAGCAGCAATTCGAATACATTTACTGCAGCAAAGCAAGTCTGGTTTCTGGGCCTGAAATGATTTCGCTCCTCCACGTTTCTGCTAGTTACCTCGCCAAGGGATTTCTGATCACCTTGTATCTAAAATGGCTTGCTGGACTCAGTAGGATCCTGGGATTTCTTTAAGCATCCTCTCTTTTCCTTAGAGGGGACACTTTCCACTTGGCATCCTTTTTCTGTCTGTTCATAGTCAGAGCTCGTAGAGTGGCTTTATGAAGGGGGCATCCTTTCTCAACATTGAGAGGGAGGGTTCTAAAATTGAGAGTCAAGATGGAATAGTATTTTTAAGGGGGTATTTATTTGTGTTTGCTGTATAGCACCACATAATTTGGTATATTCAATAGCAATGTCCAGGTTAGCCTCTAGGGAGGGGGAGTTGATGTGAAGTTAAGGCTGGTAGAGGCAATAGAAGGGAAAGGCTGATAGCAGAATATTTGGTACAATTATTTTCTGGCGTTCAAGTCCACCGGGATCAGTTTTGCTCATTCATCACATATAGTTCTGCTTCTCAGGGATGGCTTTAGAGTGTTCTAAAGTTTAGGAACTTTACACCAAAGTGATTATGCAATTGTTTTTGACATTTTCACTTCAGTGGGATATAACGAACATTCAGTTTCTGCATGTGAACGGGTACATACTCAATAATGACGTGTGTTGTGCACATAATTTATCCTTAATGCTGCCCACAGCTAAAACAAGTGAATTTGGGGTATGTTTAATGTGATCATACTGTTTTCAAATTTAGGGTTAAGATGTTTTGGGATGATACTGTCAGGGAGTGGAGAGCAAGATGAGAACAGTTTTCAGACCCCCCCGCCCCCCCACGACCCCTCCCACGAGTTCAAGACTGAGGTTGTTGGACGGTGTGACCTTTATGGTGTATTCATGTTCTTACACATGCACACGACCTAAATAGAAAGGGAATTATTGAGTTGAGTTTTAATGCATGTGTTTCGTTGTCAAATTTGGACTGACAGCAAATCCTTCTAGCCAAAGTTACTGTTGAGGAAATTGTGCTGCGATTGAGCAGAATTTTGACGTGGTAAGAGGCGCTGCACAATGTAATGCTCAGGAGATAGGAGTGTGTGTGTACACTTGAGAATGCTGTGTGAGGTCAGAAGGTTAATTGTGGTGTTGCACCTCTTTAACAAGAATCTGACATTGTGATGGTGTAAGAACATGGCAGATATTTATCAATCATCCTTGTAGTGTGTTGCCCCTTTAACTAGGAACGTGTTTGTCCATGGAAGGAAATGAGTCATGACCTTGTCATCCATGTTAATAAAAATGGGCCACTGCAGGCACGTAAGGGCACTGCAATGGAGACCCAGTTAGCAGCAACTCCTGTCTCTGTGTCGTTCTTGTGTGCATGTCTGCCGTGCGACCACGGCCTGTGTTTCAGCCCCGGCCTGTGTGTCCATGCTGAGGTCTGCTGGGTGCCCCCAGCACGAACGTGCTGCCTGGTGAGCCAGCCTCTGCTCAGTTCCCCCTATGGTCCGATCCGCTGCGTGCTCGAAGTTGGATACTTGAACTGGTGATCCAGATGACTGTGTCCTGCTCTGGTGAACCGCGAGCAGGACATCACAATCCTCTGGGGTAGCTAGAAGAATGGAAACAATGGATAGCACACAAAATGAGTCCCTGTAGAAGGTTCTTATTGAGCAAATGGTCAAGAACTCATTTTATTTAGCTATTCTAAACAGTACAGTGGTAATCAGTTTGCTTTGCTAGTTTTACTTTTTGGAGAGAATCTCTGGTTGAGTTTATCTTGTTGCAGTTCTCTAAAGGAGTTTTTTGTTGTTGCGCAGTCTAGAACTCTGTTAGATCTGCTGGTAAAGAAGTGTCATTTCCTAATTAGGACCAGTACAGAGGTTACATTGCTGGTGGCTAGTAGCCAACTAGAACCATTTCCAATGAAGCACCAATAGGTTTAAGGAACCCTTGCGTGACATTACAGTACAATAAAGGTACTGTTTCTTATTCTCCTGGTCACGCCCTCTTGCCTTCAAAGCCAGTCATTTCCTTTTCATCCTTCCTGCTCTCAGTTTTCCTGCTAACACTTGATCTGGGCCTTTCTGAATCCTTAGATGTGTCCTTGATTAGTTTGTGTTTCCATGATGTTCTTTCCTTCCAAGGCCCATGGGCATGTGGCTCGTTATAAGAATTGAAATATAATATAAAATAAGGGATCCTGCCCCTCTCTGCTGGGCATCCTCTCATGCCTATTCCTCTTTACACAAAGTGTCTGCTTTGCAGACCCACCTTTTAGGTGTGGCAAGAAGAGAGCTTCCTCTCTGTCATCTCATAGTAGCCAAATATTTAGATGGCTCCTAGTTGCTCGGCCATGCATGACATATCCATCCTTTTGAAAGCTCACTTCTAACAGTAACCATTTTTCAGGCCAGTGGAGCTGGTTAAACAGGGGAGAGTTTTGAGATACATGTTTCTCTGCTGTATGGTAGATTTATCTGATTTTCACTTGACTGTTGTCTTATGTTGTGGTTATGTTATTGTTCCTTATTGATGCTTATGGCTGATTTTGGGTGTGTTGTCAAGCAACATACAACTAAGATCCCAATCATTAATGATCACCATTGCCAATGGACCATGCAATTTCACAAAAGCACCCCCCAAACCTTAGCACCAATTAAGTACTCTGAAATGTCGCAGAGGTAGGTCTTGTAGGACAGGCTGAGGATCCACCAGGTTCCAGGCCTCATCGCGGAACTGCGACATCTGCAGCACGCGGTAACCCAAACTCAGAGCTGGTCAGCCACAGGGCAGTCCTTCTTCACAGGGTACCAAGCAGAAGTCAGGAATGGATGTTCCCTCCACTCCATGGGTCTCAGCTCCCTCGCAAGACTGCTGAAGATCAACAGCAAGACAGGGCTCTTACAGGACAGAAGCAGAAGTTGGTTGCCAGGCTTCCTTCAGACGGGTCTCTAGTCTCTTCACAGCTCTCACAGCTGGACAGGAGTCTTGGCTCCTTCATGTTTCTCCAGGATCACTCCAGAGTGGGTGCAGATGGCCTCTTCTCATCCCAAAAGCCAGGTAAGAGCAGAAACTCCCTCTAGCTGATAGAACTAGCCCCACACACACCCCAGCAGCGGTCCAATCAGGACCACTTGCAGGACCACTCATGCATAACACTCAGACACACTGTAACCAGTTTGTGGATTTGGACCAGATAGTCCCAGCCCACATCCTGCCAGTAAACACACACACAGCCCTCCAGTAGCCCGCCAAAAGCCTCTGCTTTCCCGGGCACTGGAAGTTCATATAAGGATTTTTCTGGCCTCACAGGCCAGTAAGAAGGCTAAACAACAAGATGGCCAAAGGACACGTGAAAATCCTTGTGGCATGGCCATGTTTGGTCACTAGCCACAGTTAGTAGTCAAATGCAGGAAACGCGGTAAGGCTAAAATGAAAAGCATCCACAAATTGTAAGAAATCACTGCTGCCACCAGCTTGTTCATTTAGCACACCCAGAGTAACCAACAATCCTCTGAGTGTTAGTCTAGGGCAAAAACAAAAGTGTACCCATTGTACTGCATTCAAAGTGATAATAAGTTACTAAAAGTAGTAGCAAAGTAACAAGACTAAGGAAAACAATGTTTCCCAGTACTGACAGCCTGAAGGACATCTCTTTTTCCTCATAAAAGATGAGCAAAAGACAGTGTAGTGAAGCATAAGGCTTCACTGCACTGTAACAACTACCGGTCAGGATCAAAAATAAAAGCTAAATATTTGAGGGTCCATTAAAATGGAAGGAAAGCTGCAGTAAAGAGAAATCTTTCCTAACACTTATCAATGATGGAACAGCTAACCACGCATCCATTACTGAGCAAAATACATATACAAATAGGGGGGTTGGGAGGGAGAGCTAAGCGCCGTAATCAAAGGCAAGCAAAATCTGTTGGAACACTCACTATCTGGTTAGTGAAAGAGCCTAAATCCAAGGAGCCTGCAGTCTCTGAACTCTCTCTATCATTGGAGCAATCAGGAGAGGAAGTCGAAGATTGTTTTGTCGCCTTAGATCGTACCTCAACATCTGTGAAAATTAACAAGGTACAGACTGAGGATAAAAAGAATACATCTCCGCTGACTGAGGCTCTCTGTGGTAATAAAGTATCCTCTGTGATGTCTGACTGTAAATCTTTCACTATAAGGAGCCTCTTTCCTGAAAATAAAGCTAAGAATATAAACCGCTGCAATCTCTTGAATCTTCTCAGACTAATTCCCCCTTATGAATTTTTGATTCCAACAATTTTAGTTTTGTATATCCTTTGGACTATGAAAATTATATCATTTCATGTGCCAATTGCAATACCGTAAGGATAATAGGACAATAGCTGCAACATTTATTTAAATTGGGCTATGCCTTGGGCTCTTCTTTCCAACACCATTTTAGAACTGATATGGTGGCTTCTAAATTATCTCTATTACCTAGCAATGGTATACCTACTGAGAAGGACAGCCCCATAAATGTCAATACTGAAGTGGTCGAGTAGATGTATTTATTTGCAAGTCTCCTTCTTTTCTTCATGGTTAGAACATGATGCTACAATATAATTTCATGGAATATGTGAGGAAGTTCACACTGTTTGACCCAGGGTGAGTCTTTGGATCTTCTTAGCATAAATGACATTTTACTCCTACAAGAGACTTGGCCTACCTCGAGAATACATCTTGACGGACATGTGATCTATCAATAATTTGCTCGACAGGATTTGTTGGGGAGACCCAGTGGTGGACTATTGATTGGGCTTAAACACACTATCCCTTCTTTGGGAATAGATCAAGAGTCTCAAAATGTTTTGTTGGTTGAAGTATGCTTAAATGTGCAGGGTAAACTTAGGCGCTGTTTGCTGATCAATATCTATGACCCTCTGGATGGTTTTTTCACTAATGAAATCATGGAAAAGATGTATGAAATCATCTCTGAATGGTTTGTTGATAATAATGACATGATGTTAGTGATGGGGACTTTAATTCTCGATCTTTAGACAGTACCTTCACATGCCCTGTGGGTGATTTAGAGACACAGGTCCTCATCATGAGTTGGACGGCAACCCTTAAATCTGGCGGAAAACGGTATTAGTGCCACCAATAACGCTCTGCCGGATCACGACTGTAAATCCTGCCGGCGCAGCCGGCTGTAATAGCGCAGGCTCCCAAACACGCTATTACAGAGGCATCACAAGTCCGGTGTAGGTGCTATTAGCACCAGAAAACCGGCGGTAAAACCGCCCTAAATGCCTCTGGCCAAATACTGGAGGTAAAAGAACACATGAGACAGCAATAAGGGTCCAGGGGAAAACAATGCACATCAGAGGCCTACGAAGGACCCACACATGCACAACACACCCTTCCCAACACCATGTTGCCATTTGGAGCAGGGAGCCTTGATGTGGACATCTACTTGCTGCGCATGGAACTACAGAGACCTGCCAACCAGCCCAGGGCCCTGGGAGCAGAGGGGGTGGTGGGGATGAGGAGAAGGAGAAGGAGACCAGCACTAGCAAGGAAGCCTGTCATCCCCAGGGTCAGGGCCAACACCATGGGCCCTGACTGATGGGCAGCTGGTGACCGAGTACAGGCTGGACAGGGCAACCATCACCCAGTTGCTGGACACAATCCAGGCTGACATGGGCAGCCGTATAGCCATCAGCACTGCTGTGCCCCCACTTGTGAAGCTTGTGTCCGTTCTACAGTACCTCAGGACTGGCAGCTACCAACACACCGTTGCCATGATGCATGGCATGGCCCAGTCCACCTTGAGTGCCGTGCTGGGACAGGTGCTGGATGCACTGGAGCTCCATGTCAATGAGCACATTGCATTGCCAGCCACACAGGCACAGGTCAACTAGCTCAAGGCCCAGTTCTATGCCATTGTCCAAGTGCCAAACGTCACAGCAGCCCTGGACTGCACACATGTATCACTAGTAGCACCCCAAGAACATGAGGCAGCCTATAGGAACTGTAAGAATTACCATTCAATGAATGTGCAGATGACATGTATCCCTGACCTAACCTTCACCCACTAGTGCGCCCGCTACCCAGGATCCACCCACGACTCCATGGTTCTGCGCAACAGTACCCTGCCAGCCTACGTGGAAAGGCACAGAGGCCAAAACACATGGATGTTGGGTGAGTACAAATCTAGCCTGAAATGCATGCCAAATCATATCTGTTGTGGGGGCATACACAAAGGAATCCCTGCATGCCAGCAGGAGACCCAGGCAGCACTAGCACTGCAACATTTCCATGCATGTGCCTCGCACGTGAAACCTTACACATGTTCAACACAGCAGAACACACCCAGTCAGAATGGCACACACTTGTGAAAGCACAGTCACATATGGAAGCCCATCTACCACAAAGCATCTTGTGTGTGTTGCAGTGCTGCTCCTCACCCTGACACAGAAGAGATATCCCACCCTGGCCACCAGACAGTCATGCCAATGGTGTCCTAATGTAGGCACATCCACAAAGCCACTATACACGAGTAGTTGTGGTCACGACAATGACCATCCCTGAGATACTGACCCCTGATTGGCCAATCACGTGCCTGGCCAAATGTACATAATTGTACGAAGTAGCAAACGCAACACCAGCCATAGCGAATGCCACGACACATGGCCTAATATGTCGCCTGAACATGCAGATATAAGGGAACCCTCATCCTGTAATAAGGGACAGGGTACTGTGGCATTTAGACACAGGGGTGGTGCATGCAGTAAGTAGTCCATTGGTTGAATGCTGCATCTTGCACAGCACACACCACAATGAAAGTAACTATATGAAATATAGTGTATGTGTACTACATGAGTGTGACACATATAAGCATTCACATATTAATAGATACACTGCTGCATGTAAACCTCAGCCCATGCATGTCCCAGAAGGTGAAGGATGTATGGCAACACTGCACTGAGATAACACGGGCCTTTTCAACACATACTTGATTCTGCTGCCAATGTCACTGATGACTGAGCCTTGTACACCCACTGAACCAACCGTGTCCTAATGTCCGCATTCTCTCCCCTGCAGGTGATTCTGGATACCTGCAGTACACATGGCTCATGACCCCTGTGCGTCATCCACACACTCCAGCTGAGCTGGCATACAACATTGCCCATGGGCGTACACGCATCTGTGTGGAATGGGCATTTGTACTGCTGAAGGCACGCTTCCGGTGCCTAGACCGTATGGGAGGGGCATTGATGTATGCACTAGAGAAAGTTGGCAAAATCGTTCTTACCTGTGCCATGCTGCACAACATTTACTGTCGCAGGCATGTGCCACTGCCTCCGGTGCTGATGGGCAGCCACCTGGGGATGGGAGTGATGATGAAAATGTGCCCGAAACCGGGGAAAATGTACACAGGAATGGGGTGAGGGAGGGGAGGTTGGCCAGACAGGCTTTGATTGACAATTATTTTTGATCCGGTGGATGGGTAGATGTAACACATATCACTTGTAAAATAAAGAGCACTTTCACACAATCATGAATATCCATGCTTTTCCCCCCTAACCCCTGTGAACTCCCCAGCACACAATCCTCCCTGCCCCCTTTGAACTCCCCAGCACACAATCCCCCCTCCCCCTGTGAACATCCCAGCACAGAATTCCACCTCCCCCCTGTGAATTCCCCAGCACACAATCCCCCCCCCCTTCAGAACTCCCCATAACAGTGCAAGTGGGTCCATGTGACCAGGGCCCGGCAAAACTGTGCTATGTCCATCTAGGATGGTCATGGGCGCTTCCCACATCCGGGTCCCTCTGGTGAGCGGCGTGGGAGATTGCGCAGGGAACGGCACCTGGGTGAAGCCTCCGGGGATCCCTCTGTGGGTGTTGTAGAGGTAGATGGAATGGCTCCTGATGATGCAGATTGTTTGCCTCCTGCATCTGCTCAGCATGTGCAGATTGGCCTTCACACAGCTTGTGTACTCTTTGTCCGAATCCTGTCAGGGTCGCTGTACAGCCCTCCACCACTCTACGGGTGCGTGCATTTTCACATACCATTCTCTTGGCAGCATTGCGTATGGCATGGCTTATTGCCTTGATGTGTCGGTTATGCTCAGCTGACATGGCCTCAATTCTCAGCTGTCGAGCCTCTATCACATCCAGCCGGCCCATTACAGCAGGCCCGTGACAATGGGTCTGTCAAGTGTGCTGTTGAGTGGACTGACAGGTTTGCGGGGGGCGGCAGCGGAGCTGTTGGGGGACATGGCGGCATCTATGATGGGGCTGCTGCGGTTGGAGGGGGTGCCTTCAGGGAACCATAGGAAAGCACGGGTGTGCAGGCACAACGTACTCACACATGTACATGGGGAGTGTTTGCTGCCACTGACACCTGCTCCGGGCTCCCTTGGGGTGTGCCCATCTCATGTGTGGCACTGTGGCTGGGTGAGGACACCAGTGCAATGTGTAATAACGCAGTGGTTGTGTGGCCCTCAACTGAGTTAGACCCACTGGTGGCTCTCTCCACATCCTGAATGCCCGTGGTGGCTCCCGGCATTTGTGGCGGTGATGCCCTGCAGCCTTGTGGACATTGCGCCGGTCTGAGTGGGCTCCGGTGGGGTGACCTAGGATGTGTCCTGCGTCTTTCCTTCTCATGCCGGTCCCTGTGCGGGGGCTGGTGGTGCTGGTTGATGCATGTCGGGACCTGTGGCTGGATGTGGATGCTTGTTCACCATCATCATTGCCCTGCGATGATCGCTGCATGCCTCTGGGGTACATAGGGTGTGGTATGAGTTGAGCGCAGCTTACATTTGTATCATGCATTTTATGCCTTAAAGTGGGTTAGGACACATTTTTGATCATGCTTGCCCATTGCATATTACTCAGTCCCCATGTTGTGATTGGTGGAACGTGCTACAGGGGCGGGACACTGCTAGGCCAAGCGGAGTATGTGCTCCCATGTCGCTGTGCCGGGGGTGGGGCTTTGATACACACCCACACATTACGTTGCTGTGCCATGCCCATGAATGCCTTTCCTTTGGGGTTTAGGTTGATACATGTTCGGTACTTAGGGTACCAGAGGGCACTAGAGTATGGTGGTACAAGGGGGCACTAATGGGTGGCTGCAGTGCGTCACACACATTGCAAACGCATACTGGGATTGGAGGGGTTGGCCTAACATGATTATGCAGTTTTCAGGGGGGGGTGTACTCATCTGCAACCTCCTGGGTACCAGTGCCTGCCTCCGCTCTGCCGACTCCCTCAATTGTGTCCATGTCAATCAGGGTGGTCATCTGCTCCTCCCAGGGTGTCAACTCGGGTGGTGGTGGTGCTGGCCCTCCTCCAGTCCCCATGTTCTTGCACCTGTGCTGGGCCAGGAGGCCACTGACACGGACCCGCAAGTCATTCAGCCACTTGCGGCAATCTTCCCCATCCCTGGGCACACGGCCCACCGCTGACACCTTCTGGCTCACTTGCCTCCAGACCTGTGCTCGCCGCTGTGCACTTGTCTTGCACTGCTGGGGGCCATATAGCTCTTCTTGATGTCCCAAAACTTCCTCAACAAGTATGGCAAACTCTTGGTCTGTGAACCTGGGTTTTCGCACCCTGTCCAAGGCTGACTTGCCCCTGGTACGTTCCTGTGACATTTTCAAAGCTTCGGAGCAGTGGGTGGCTTACAGGGGCTGCGATTTTCGGTGGATTGTGATTTCCATGATGGCCGCCACTTTATTTCTCGTTCCGGCAGGGAGGCGTTTCCCACGGCGCTAATAACACGCGCTACTAGTGCCGCGGATGGAGGTAGCGCAAGGTGTCTAGTCTTTATGGCAACGTGACAGGCGGATCCAGCAAGGGAGCGGGGCCCCACTCAACCTCATCTTTATTGTTCAAATAAGTGCAGAATTCTGTCCACACATTCTTTGGGTGAGATGGCGTGGGCCGGGATCCAATATACTCCACCTCACAAGTCTGCACCCAGGTGAGGGCCTTCAACCACATTTCAAAGGTGGGAGGAGAACGGTGTTTCCAACCCTGCAAGATACATCTTTTAGCAACAATAGTGCATACATTCAGAAATTTAGACTTTTTTTTGCGTTTTCTCCAGGCCATATACCAAATAACAGGGCCAGCGGGTCGGGGTCTATTGGGGATCCAATTATCTCTATGAGCGCTTTCGTTACTTCCAGCCAGAACGCTCTAAGCGCAGTACAGGACCAAAACATGTGCATATGATCTGCCTCCTCGTAGTTGCATTTCGGGCACCTGTGGGCAGGGGAGCGTGTGAAGTTCGCTACTCTGAGCGGTGTGTAATAGAGTCTGGTGAGTAGGTTATATTGTATGCAGCGGAATCTTGCACTTAGGGAGACCTTGCGTGTGTGCGCACACATGTTGTTCCACATACCATCAGTGATTTCTATTTCCAGCTCTCTGGCCCAGGCTTCCCTTGGTTTTAGGGACGTGTTCTCTCGCTTTGATAGCTGCATTTTATACAGGGAGGACACAATGCCCCTGCCCCCCTTGGAGTTTGCTATGTATTGGAGTTCGGGTGAGTCCGGGGGCTCGTCTGGGTACGACAGCCACAATGCATGGACCGCCGCTCTTAGCCTAAAGTATTGTAGTAGCTCGAGCGCTGAGTTAGAGTGCCCGGGTCTCCATGTTTGGGGGGTGATGAATTTACCATCTGGGTACAGGTCCGTAAGAGCTCGGTATCCCAGGGCTTCCCAATGTTGGATGAAATGATGATCGTGTGTGGGGGAGAGACCTGGGAATTGTCATAAGGGTAGCCATTTATAGTTTGGGCAAAGCTCTTGTGCCGAGTTCAGGATCATATTCCATGCTCTAATTGTAGTGGCCACAGGGTCTGCAGGGGCGTCAGTCTGGAACATATGGTGTAACAACAGGGTCATAATGTTAGTCCCGTCCCCCGCCAGTTCCTCCAATTTGACGTGTGGAGGTGGGTTCAGGTATGCACACCAGTGCGTGGCGCTTTGGGCCTGTGCCGCAATCCAGTATAGGGTTAGATCTGGGGCTGAGAACCCCCCTTTCTCATAGGGGGGGGTCATGTGTAGCCACTTTTTGCGGACTGCCCCGGAATGCCAGAGGAATTGGGCACACGCGGCGGGGAGTCTCTTAAAGTATTGCTTCCCGGGCCAAACTGGAACGTTAGCAAAGATGTAAAGGAGCTTAGGGAGCACAATCATTTTGATTAGTGACAGTCTGCCTGCCAGAGACAGAGGGAGTTTGCGCCATTTGAGCATTTTGGATTCAATGTGCTGTGCCGTCACCTCGTAATTATCCGTCAGTAAGGAGGCCTTGGTTAGTAAAACTTGTACCCCTAAGTACCTGATGCCCTCCGGGGACCATCATAGGGGAAATTCACATGTTGGCTGCTGGGTCGCCGCAGTGAGGGAGAATATCTCTGATTTAGAATAGTTGATGGTAAAGCCAGAGTACGTTCCTATTTTTGTTATGTCTCGGATGATTGGGTCGAGGTGTGTGGAGGGGTCCCTGACATATAGGAGTACGTCATCGGCATACAATGATGTAATTTCCGGCGTGCCCTGCAGGCGGATACCCTTGCGAGTATGTCTATCCCTAACGTGATCTGCCAGAGGCTCGATGGCGAGCCCAAAAAGGATGGGGGAGAACGGGCATCCCTGACGGGTGCCTCTGTGTAGCACAAAGGGGGAGGAGACAATGGAGTTAACCAGCACCTTGGCCGTCGCGTCAGCATATAACAGTTTTATGTAGGAGAGCATGTTCGGGCCTATCCCCATTTTTTCCAGTACAGCCCATAGGTATTTCCATGAAACCATGTCGAATGCCTTTTGGGCATCTATCGTGACCGCCACTGCGTCCGCCTTTGAGCCAATTCTGGACAATATATTGAATAGTCGACGGATGTTAAGAGCAGTGGAGCGGCCTGGAACAAATCCACTTTGGTCTGCGTGGATCATATGGGGCATAAATGGGAGGAATCTATTCGCAATTATTTTGGCAAAAATGTTCATGTCTGTGTTGATAAGTGATAGGGGCCTATAGGATCCACATTCATCTGGGGGTTTCCCTGGTTTGGGGAGAACAGTGATTAAGGCTTCCCTTAAAGAGGGAGGGAGAGAGGCCAATCGAAGGGATTCGGTCCAGACTCCGTGCAATATGGGAGCTAGGATGGCGACGTGTTCACAGTAGAACTCAGATGTGAGCCCGTTGGGACCCAGAGCCTTATTCTTCAGAAGGTCAGAGATCACCTGGACTACCTCTTCCAGGGTGAACGGGATATCAAGCTGTTCCCTGGTACTCTGGGAGATGATGGTCATAGGGATGCGTTCTAACATGTCGTCTAGATCTTGAGTGTTGTGTTCTGGTTGGGGGCCATAGAGCCTGGCGTAGAAGCCAGCGACGATGTCAGTTATGGCCTGATCGGACCAATGTCGCTCGCCCCATTCGTCTAGAATACTGTCTATCCGGGATCTGCCACCCTCCACACGTACCAGTTTGGCCAGGGTTCTGCCTGGTCTATCGCCCTCGCCGTACCGTCGGGCGGCCACTGGGCGAGCAAAATAACGCACCTCGCTAAGGGCATGGGATTCAAACAGTTCTAGTTCTGTTCTAATTTTTGCAAGGTTGGCCGGAGTTGGGGCGGAAGTATGTTGTTGTTCTAAAATTTTAAGCTTCGTTTCAGAGCAGTGTAGGGCTTGCCTTATAGCTTTAAGCACCCCGGCCTCCCTCGAGATACACATCCCTCTGATGTAAACTTTAAATGCTTCCCAACGGGTCCCCTCGGGTGTATCGTGCGTGTTGTTGTGTTCGAAAAAAGTGGTTATATCCGATAATATCTCAGCTTTGAAAACAATGTCAGACAAGGCCTCCGACTTAAAGCGCCAGGCTGGTCGGGCTGCCAGAGTGATCAGAAAGCGTGCGGGCGAGTATCTTGACATCCAGCACCCTACCCACCTGGCACCCCGACAACAAGAACATGTCTATTTGGGAAGAGCTATCATGCACTGTGGAGTAGAAGGTGAAATCTCTGTCCAGGGGATGGAGCATTCTCCACACATCATATAGGTTCAGGGAATTCATCTGTGTAAGGAGCCGTCTGGCGGCTCGGGGCACGACCCTACGGGTCGAGGTTGTCCTGTCCATGTCGTTGTCAAGTATAAGATTCATATCCCCACCCCATATAATGGGAACTTCCACATATTTCATGATAATGGCGGTCACTGCATCTATAAATTTGGGGGAGTCGGTGTTGGGGCCGTACAAATTCACGAGTAGGCATTCCTGGCTAGCCAGGGTACAGTGAAGGATCACATACCTGCCCTCTGTGTCGATATGGGATGCGTGGAGTTTAAATTTGACAGATTTGTGGATGAGTGTTAGGACACCTCTAGATTGAGTGGAGAATTGGGGATAAAATCTGTTGGGGCCCCAGGACGGTGCAAGATTGGATGATAGGAGTTTCTGAGCGTGCGTCTCCTGCAGCAGGAGTACCTTAATCCCGTGTCTTTGTGCATATGCTGTGATCCTACGGGACTTTGTAAAATGTATCAATCCCCGAATGTTCCATGTCATCATTTTAATAGCCATGCTAGCATTTTATGGGACGTAGCTGTAAGAGCTAAAGGATCTGCGTCTGTTTATCAAGAGATGTGCAACTATGGTGTTCATGCGCCACACTTCGAACCCAGTCATCACTTTCTTGCCAATTTTCATATAACTTCCCACAACTTTTCCGCCCCCCACCCTCACCGCCCAAAAAGAGTCAGCAGTGTGATAATACCCACAACCAAAACAACCAACCGCGTGCCATTCCCAGTCCGGCAACTCTGGACTAACTGCCCAACAGGGGCTCAACCATAAACACTTCACCTCAGAGGCCATTGCAGCTGCAGTGGGGGCTACCGCTGCCGACGACCCACATTTGTTAACACATGTTATGATGGTACATCATAGATATTTTGCACGGCTGATGAGACATAGGGTTACAAGGAAGGCAAGTATGTACTCGGCCCCCGAGAACCACGCCATTTTTGGAGTGGCCTGGTGCCTAACTGATAGGCTGAGGTGACGGGTTTTGGGATCAGAGTGTGCCATTGAGGTCAGATATTATAGGGGGTACACCCCTCTCTTCATATCATACCCTCGGATGGAGCCATCGGGGCTGGTTAGGCCCAGAATAGTGAGAGGGGGGGGAGAACCAGTTCGCCCCCAAGGGGGGGGGCAGCTTTTTGGAGAGGCATAGCTTATAGCTGATAAAGTCTATAGCCAGGTCCTGCAAACTTGCCTTTTAGTAGTTATTCATTGGTTCCTCCACATGGTCCGCTAGCGGGATGTGCGCCTCAATAAATTAAATGCCTTATCTGGTACAGTAAAGAAGTATATCTTGTTACGATGGGTAAATTTTAGGCGAGCCGGGAAGAGCACAGCATATTCGATTTTCCTCTCCTCAGCATCTTTTTGACTCCTACAAATTGGCGGCGTTCCATTTGCACTCCCACCGAAAAGTCCGGGAAAATTCTAATTGTTTGTGAGTCCAGCCTTAGTTCCCCTTTCTCTCTGGCCAAGCGGAGTATGTGGTCCCTGTCTTTGTAACTTAGCAGTTTTGCAATTATTGGTCTGGGGAAGTCGCCAGGTTTGGGTCGGGGTGCCAGTGAACGATGTGCTCTTTCTACTGTGAAGAATGGCGATAACTAGGGGTTGCCCAGTAGGTCTTTAAGAAGTTGTTCGACCACTAGTTCCATGCGCCCTTTTAGAGCAGTTTCGGGAACCCCCACTATGCAAATGTTATTTCTTCGCGACCTCAATTCGAGGTCATCACACTTGGCCTTGACCTGTTTCATGTCCCGGACGAGCTCTGCGACGGTGCCCTGTAGGGTGTGAACATTATCCTCGTTGGTTCCTATTCTCTGCTCTGCCTCAGTGATTTTTGCACCAGGTTGGTCTAGTTTGGCTCTTAGGGAGGCTACGTTAGCGTTGATATCGTCTAGTTTTTCATGGAAGGCTGCAAAGTTTTTGGCCATAGACTCCATCATTACAGTAAGGTCAGGCTGAGGTGGATCGGGCAGGGCATCGCCGTCTTCTTGTGCTGTGGAGGAGGACGCCTGGTCTGACCTGGGCGCAGCCTTGGTGAACTTGTCCATGGAGCCTACCTTGTTCGCGCCCCGTGCTCTGTTCGACATTGCAATTTCAGGTGGACAGATTGGTGGTGAACTCAGTATAGGAGTGCACTAGTGGGGGTGGCATCTGGTCAGTAGTATTGCCGTGTAGCTTGATCGCCTAGTATTGCAGGTATTGCCAGCCAGTAGACCGCAGCCAGCGCAGGGGCGGCCAGTAGTAGTGTGGGAATTGTGGAGAAGGGTCGGCCGGGGGGAGAGCTGTATGATGACGGGATGAGCCGGAGCACCGTGGCTGCCGCAGGCGCAGCAGGCGGATATAACTGGAGGGAGATTCAATGGGCTCCAGAGTAGCAAGTGCAATGTTTGGTGGTATTGAGGCTCAATTGGGTGAGTTCAGTGAGTGCGGTGGGTTTGGGTGGTATAGAGGCTCACTTGGGTGAGTTCAGTGAGTGAGGTGGGTTGGGGGCCCTCCTGGGCAAGGGTCTGTATTGTTTAACCAGTTGCAGGCACTGTTAATGGAGGGTGCCCTCTCTGCTCGTCGATTATCGTGCTATTCCAGCTCCACGGCTGTAAATGTCACTCAGGTGGATTGCAGGGGTCTCACGGCGCGAGGGGGAGCCGTTAGCTGCACCACCCCTGAATTGTTGCATTGCTCGCCGCCCGCGAGTTTGTGAGGAAGGGCTGGGGAGGCTTTTTGTAAATCAGAGGTTCTAGCCACCTCCACCGGAATCAGGGCTGGGGTGCAGCCGCCGCCGCAGCGGGCAGGGCCAGTGAGCGGCAAGCCCCGCTCGAGATCCAGGGCCAGGCGTGGGATGTTGTAGACTGCTGCCGCGCCCAGCAGGGAGAAGCAGTTAACGCCAAGGTGGAGGGAGGGAGGTGGGAGCCAGCCGCAGCCGCCTCAGAGATGGCGCCGGGCTCGCGGGAGCTCTGGCGAGGCAGCGGATGGTTGGCGGCGCGCTACCCGTCCCCGAGGCACTCACCTTCCCCTCCCGCGGTCGGCGGGTCTCGCGGCGGCGGATCAGATGGAGCTTGCACCGGCATCCACGGCATCAGTGCGGTCTCGTCCTGCGGCAGTGGCATGCCAGGAGGTCCCCCACACGGATCTCAGCCTCCGGCCCGGCGGCGACGCACACGGATGACAGAGCGCCCCGCTCTCCGATGTCCCAGGAGGAAGGCCCAACAGCCGCACAGGGCCAGCCAGCACAGTCGATCGTAACTCGGCAGCAGCCGAGTCTCAGGCAGCGGTTTTTCCCCAATATGTGCCCCGCAGCTAGGGGAATTATCTGGTGGGGTTCTCGGGGTCAGAGGTGTACAGATTCCACCGTTGTCCACCGATGAATATCTGTGGGTGTCGGAGCTCCGTAGCTAGGCGGCCATCTTGTTGGCTGCTCAACAGCGCCCCCCGATCTTAGCATTTTATTTTAGATTGTGTATTTTTATACCGTAATCCAAGCATTCCATTTGTTGAACCTTTACTTTAGTATTAGGTTGCAGCTAAATTGTGCTTCTTTAATTGAACTGCGTTTGAAAATATATTTGAGAAAACAGCCTATCCCAGGCTAACATTGTAGTGCAGCTAGCCCTTTCTTACCATAGAGTGCTGCTTTCACCAGGAGTTTTGTGTATCGGACGCTCCACGTAGAACTACACCAAGCAGACTGCTTATGGTTCTCGTGCCGTTCAAATGTGCAGATCAGGCGCGAGAGCGCTGGCGCGAGAACCCAAGAGGTTTGTGGTGGTCCGTGAAGGGCAGGGAATGCATGGCAAAGGAACAGGTGTCTTTTCTTTTTCTTTCTAACTCATATTGGAATCTGTAGAATCATTCATGGGCATCAGTACTAGAGGCTATTAAAGTTGCTAGGGCCAAATTGGACAATTCCGGTTTTATGCCCACATATGTGCGCAGCCAGCAATCACATCTGGTATCCCCACTCAGGACTGAAAACTCAGTAGGATCCCTCCCACAACCAACACTTCTAGGACCCGACCACGCCTGTGAGGTTGCTTTTAAGGCCCACAGGGCCCACAGGGAGGTGGAGCCAGATATACGGGAAACAGGCAGCTTGCAAACATCCGCATGCCCCTGTAGGATGGAAAACCAAGCTAGCTCTCCAGTACAACCAATACCTCTAGGACCCAACCATGCCTGTGAGGTTGCTTTTAAGGCCCACAGGGAGGTCGAGCCAGATATATGGGAAACGGCCACCTTGCAAACATAGCTTGCACCCCCGTCTAGGATGGAAAACCCAGTTCGCTCCCCGCCTCAAAAGGGATTTATTGTGAGAAAGTACAGAGACAGATTATTGCATACCCACCAGCTAGGTACACCGATCCGGAAATCGTTAATGACACCTTAGGAAGTGAGGCCATGATAACTGTCACCAATACCAACTATAGGAAAAAAGATGAGAAACCTATGTGCATTTTAAAAATGATGCTGCTAAACACTAGATCCTGCATCAAGCACGCTGTTGAAATATAGTCTCATATTCAGGAACACAACCTGGATCTCTGAGCATTGACGGAAACTTGGAGCCATGAAGCAGCTGGCCCATCTTTACACTTGGCCATCTCGCAGGGATACAGTATACTATGCCAAGACAGGAAGGAGGGTAGAGGGGGAGGGATTGCTCTAATTTTCAAATCAGAATTAAAAACATGGGAGGTAAAGGTAGAAGATATACCAGATGTGTAGTTAATGTTAGTAAAAATTGGCATCAGCGCCAAATTAACCCTCAACAGAATATTAATTTACAGAGCACCAACAGTAGCGACAGACTTTCCCAACCAATTGTGTAATCGCATTTTACCGTTGCTCAAGCCAAAAATTAAAGTGCTAATATTAGGTGATCTTAATTACTGGCTGGGCGATATCTCAGACATCACAGCAACGGTTCTGGAGACGGCATTGAGCTTGCTGGGCTTTCATCAAATAGTTACAGTCCCTACTCATGTTAAAGGACACACATTGTACTGGGTGGCTACCCACAATGTTAATACATCAGCAATCAAACTCAAACCTTGTCCCTGGTCAGACGATGCATGCACATACTTTCAGATCCGTAATGAGCATTTCATTAAAAAACATCAATCACAAAAGGGGTACCAATTTGAGTTAGAAACTTGAAAGAATTTACCTCTGGCAATCTAAATCCCTGATCACCACATTGTCAGTGCAAATTAGGGAGATGGACACCCCACACAAAATGGCAACAACCTTTCTCACTGCATGCAAGGAAATATCTGAAGGTGTAGCGCCACTAAAGAAAAAATATTGCCTTGAACTATGCAAAAACAACATGTGGTTTAATACTCAGATTCAAGTGCTGAAAACAATAAAAACAAAATACTTCTATGAATGGAGGAAAAGGCAGGATATTCTGAGTTTAGAACTGTACAATAAAGCCACAAGGATGTACACAAATGCAATTTTACAGGCTAAGAACCTCAAAGGCCACTTCCAATAGCAAAGAACTGTTCAAAATCCTAAGAGAACAGGAATGCCCTAAGGGTCCCGATAAAGGACCATTAATAAAGTACAATGAATTGTGTACATAAATCCAAATGGTCATGACAGATAAATTAGACAGAATTAAAAAGGTATTGAGGAAAAAAAGATTACTCTTTACACGCTACCAGAAATTGATCATAAGGAAGTAATACAAAAAACATAGAGCAGGAATACAACTTTACACCCATTACAGAAACAGAGTTGGCACATTTAATCAGACAATTAAAAAACACTAGTTGCAAAGGGGACCCCTGCTCTGCAATTATCATTAAAGAGTTTACCAACACATTAATAACAGCACTAACACAATTTGTAAATACATCTTTCACACATAGCAAAGTACAAATAGATCTAAAGAAAGCTTGGATAACACCTCTTGTTAAAAAATTGGATTAATGTCCCCCGCACACCAACGATTTATAGACCAATCACAAATACTGCGTTCCTCCTGCAGATACTTGATAGAGTTGCGTATAATCAAATCTCCTCCCATTCGAATAAGCATCACATTCTGATTAAATTTCAATCAGGCTTCAGAGAACATCATGGGACTGAGACAGCTCTGCTCAACTTAAAATCTAAACTTCTGGAATCCATGGATAGGGGTCAAGCATCATTAATAATGGCCCTAGAGCTCTCTGCGGCCTTTGATTTAGTTGATCATAACATACTGATCACCAGGCTGAGAGAGGTCACTATGTTCTCAGAGCAGGCCACGCAATGGATTGCATAATTTCTGACTGAAAGGCAGGGGAGCATAGCCAGCAGGGAAGCCGAGGCTGATCCGGTAACCTTAGCCTATGCTGTCAAACAGGGAGCATTTGTGTCCCCATCAATATATAACATCTTCATGGTTCCCTTTTTTGATACGTTAGAACACAAAGGCATTATGTTTTCTAACTACGCAGACGACACACAGTGTGTTAAACTGCTCACAGGGTCTCACAGTATTGATGAAATCCAGATCAATAAAGTATACGATTGTATCCAGAGCTGGATGGCACAGAATGGGTTAGCACTGAATAATGGAAAAACAGAACTCATGGCGATAGGAGCAAGCAAGAAACTGGACAAACTAGGACCCCGGTTTAATAGTTTTAACATAGCAGACTTTAATATCAAGGTGCTAAAGAAAATCTTGGGTATTACACTGGATCAGAATCTACCCATGAACCCCCAAGTAAGTAGCCTGGTCTCTGCCTCACCTACTATCTAAAATTACTAGTCAATCTCCGACCATTAATATCAGAAAACCATGCATAGACAATAGCCCGAACCATAATAGGAGCAAAGATCGACTACGGCTGTAGTCTACTAATTGGTGCCCCACAATCAGAGATTGATCGGTTACAGGTGATCCAGAACAGTGCAGTAAGGGTTGTGAAGGCCTTGAAGTGGAGAGATCATGTGTCTGAGGCGAGATGCAGTATACACTGGCTTCCAATAAAGACAATCATACAGTTTAGAATTGTATTAATCACCCATAAATGCTTGCCAATCTCCCTGATGGAAGAGATAGTGGAGAAACAGAGCCAGAGGGCTCTGAGATCCAATAACTCCCACTTGCTAAGAATACAGCGATCTAAAACCAGTAAGCTCTCAAGGGAGCGTTCAGCATAGCTGTGCCCATGGCTTGGAATATCTTGCCGCTGGATATAAGAGAAGAAAATTCTACAGCTGTATTTAAAAGGAAACTGAAAACACCTCTAGTCCATTAATTACCAGAAGTTTCCCGAAGTAACCACCCACTGAACATGGAAGGAACCTAGTTATGGTGCACTCTTTGTTGTTGTTTGCATCTTGTTCTCTGTAGGCCCGTAAGCCTTTGGGTATCTGGAGCGCGTTATAAATTAAAGTAAAGTAAAGTTAGTGACCTCAAAGTTAGCGTGCAAAGGGTTAAAGTGAAACAGATAAAGAATCAATACCGTAATTGGGTGCAATGGTGGACGTTTTCCAAAAAGAACATGCTCTGGCAACATTTGATCTGTACACTAGCTAAGGGTGATACTTAGCAAGATGCTTGAAAGTTTGTTTCTCACCTTGACTGTCTCTTTCTATAATTTCTGAGATTTATGTATGTGTTTCCTAATTGATCTTTCTTTATGTTTCGCTGTGTTTTCCCTTCAAGACCTGATCCCGGCGTCTCTACAGAGACCGAAATGCTTGCCCTTTCGCCAGCCCGAGCTTCATACTTACTGTCAGTGTCTGACGTGGATCGGATTAGCTTCTGCTCTAGCTGCCCAAATGGCAGGTGTCACCCGATCTCTCAAGATCTCTCTCTTACCTCAATCTTATTCTCTTTGCCTTCTCGTTTGCTACAGTGTTAAAGCAGAATATCTCTGACAATTCCAGTAGTTCAGGCTAAAGCAGCAGCGCTGATTACAATTCCTCACCGACAGATGAACTAAGAACAATGACCTAAACATCCGGACCAACAGGGTTTTCTTCCCCAGAGGGTTTTCCTGGGATCCGTGTCGCCCTGGTTATCACATCAGGTAGATAAAGGTCTCAGGGCAATTCATCATATTCTGCTCATGGTTGCTGCTTCTGACAGGTCAGTCATTTTATTGAAACATCTTGTAATAACAGGAACAGCGAAAAATACCAGGTGGGGATTATTAATCCCATTAGTTAATATGTGTGGAAAGAGTATGTCTCACTCCAATTTGGTGGTGATACTATTATTAACGAGGAGAGTGGGAGCTGTATATTAGGAAGTCTATGATATCTATTTCATTTGAAAAGGAAAGCATTCTTTCTCTTATAAAAAAAGCTAAAGTCGTCTGAAGCTCCTGGGCCCAATGGATTGGCAAATGTTATTCTAAAAACGGATCTTGAAAGTTGGGCCACGCTTCTTGAACTTCTTTTCAGGAAAGTTTGTCTGGAAAAAACTATTCCTTCATCTTAGAGAACTGCCATATGGATACCCGTATTTAAAATGGGTGATCACTTACGTCCATCCAACTACAGACTTTTGTCTATGTTGGACGTGACTGGGAAGCTATTTGCATCAATTTTGTTGGAGGAACTTGAGAAGTGGGTGATGGCAAATAAGGTGCTTGATGACGCTCAGATTGGGTTTAGGAAGGGTTCCGCGACAATCCATAATTTATTGGCCACTGATTAACTAACCGGCAGAGTCAAGTTGAAAGGTAATCCTGTGTTATATGCACTGTGTGTTGACTTCCAGGCAGTATTGGACAT
The DNA here is from genome assembly GCF_040938575.1 of Ambystoma mexicanum. Classification (NCBI taxonomy): domain Eukaryota; kingdom Metazoa; phylum Chordata; class Amphibia; order Caudata; family Ambystomatidae; genus Ambystoma; species Ambystoma mexicanum. The sequence goes on from NC_090936.1 coordinate 878,436,311, forward strand.
GGTAAACCGAAGGCTTCTATGGCACAAAATGCAGAGGTTGGGCTGCCCGGAGGGTCTACTTAATCTAATACCTATGCTTCATTTTGAAACTAGTGTTCAGATTAGGTTGGGTGGTAGGGGGACCTTCAACACTCCAACGTGTACCAAGCGTGGGGTTAAAAAGGGGTGTGTGTTGGCCCCCTTACTTTTTAATCTATATCTCTCAGACCTAGGAGCTACTCTGAAAAAGGTGTCCAACTGCCCCCCTCTTATTAATCGGAAGCATATTATATCTTTATCGTACGCTGATGATATAGTTGTTTTCAACTATATTTGTGGAGGACTTTCCTGGTCTCTTGAGGCATTGGCAAGGTGTTCTTCAGAGAATTAACTCAGCATAAGCCTTAGTAAAACTAAGGTGATGCATTTTAGTGGGAAAAACTATCCTTTTCCTTCTTTTTCACTTTATGGCTAAAAACTGGAGTGTACAGATAAGTACACTTATTAGGAGTTGCAAACGACGCAGGAAGAAGTTAGCCTTCATTTATAGTTTAACAACAAAGAAAGGCTATTGCATTATCAGTGTTAATTGATACATTTGTCAGACAGTCTGCTGGCTATTCTCTGGATGGAATCATTAGTTTATACAAGCAATGCTATTTACCAGCAGTTCTTTATTGACTGGAAGCAATTACTATCAATAATTTGAAATGGCTTAGTGTTCTGGGGCAAATTCTGCTGTAGAATACTTGCACTGCCATTTAGTGTTCTCATTGAAATACATCACCTCAAATTAGGGTTGCCCTCATTGGATAGGCTGGTGTTACTTAAAAAGGCTCTTTGTTTATTAAGGCTAGTAATGAACCTATATGCCCTGTATTAAATATAATGGGAACTTTAATTGGTGAGAATGTATGTGGTGGGAGCACGTCATTACCTTTGAACTCTGAGTGTATTAGATTGTTTGCCCATGTTGTTTGGTCCCTTTTTAGAGATTTAGACTTGCCTATACTTGTTAGCATATGGAGGAATAAGGAAACTACAGGGGATTGGAATTTGAACTATGTCCACTTAAGGAGACGGAAGACTTATACTGATGTTTGGGAATTCCAACACAAATATATATCCCCACAAAAATATCTCCTGATCTGTCCCTCTATTAAGTTATGACAATGTCTTTTGGTTTTTCGTATTAGGATGTTACCTCTCCTTAGTACTGTTGCTTCTAGGTATTGTATTCTGGCTGATAGGAGATATTGCTGGCTGTGTATGTTGAAACATATCCTTGAAACTCCAAAACATGTTTTTACTGAATGTTTACAAATGGGAAAGGCCTACATGCTGAAGTTTGGTAATTTTGTACACTGATATGATTCAATAAGAAGTGATTTTTGGTCATACTGTGTACATTCGAAGTGTGGCCCATTGTGCTTTACACTTTACAGAGTATGTAAGTGTGTCAGTAGGAGATTAGGCATAATTACGTCCTATGTATGAATTTTGACTAATGGATGTTTGTGAATATATTAGTCTTTTTCTTTTTTAGAGTTTCTAATTTTTTAGACTATTATTATGATAGTTGTACAATGAATTTTAATTGTCTTCTATATGGAGTATGTAATATTGATGTAATGTTAAGAGATGCTTTTTGTAAAGTTCTTCTGAACTATATCACAACAAATATAAATAAAGATAAAGAAGGTCAAGGATCTCAGTAACATGAGACATGAAAAATGCATGCAAATGATACATTGTTTATATTTCAAGATAAAGATCATGAATAAACAATGCATAGATAACAAAAAGGGGAAACTAATCACTTTAGATGTACAAATACATCAAATGAAAAAAGGCAAAGAGATACTATGATAATAAAAGGGTAAAGGCTCTCTAATCCATCATGATATAAAGAATAATTGCCACAAATACAAAACTTAAAGGTCTCGAAAACAGTACCTCAATACTATTATTTATCTGGTACTGTTCGTTCATAAATAACCTCTGTTATAGCTCTCCTTCAATACCGACTATAATGGAATTGGGGATTATGGGCATTAACTATATCAGCAAATTTAAATCCCATGTCTATTGGATTAGAATGTGGAACAATGAGAGTCTCTCATCGTATTGCACAATCCTCAAGGACTTCTTCGAAACTCCAAAGGCCAAAGAGCTGCTGTGGGTAAAATATAGCAAAACCATGCTAACCGCAAATTTGCCTTCCGGAACTGGGGAATAATCTGTGCTGTTACAATATACGTACCAAAGTAGAATTCAATCTGTGCTCACACATAGTTCTCCTATGGAGCTGCAAATGTATTCCAATTATATTTATATTTCAATTGTTTACATCAATCTTAATCTATTCCAGGATCCACAAAAAAGGTGAGACCTCTCCTGTGTTATATTTATCAATTGTTTATTTTGATTGGAGGCTAACTGCATCCGATAAAACCAGTGCCACTGTGTGTGGTTTGCCTATGCATTTCGGAGCCAGTCAGTCTTCAGGGCTGGGACATTGCTTGTCATAGCTATAGGGCTTAGTGAATCTGGCAGTGTTTCTCAATTTTGCAAGACGCTGAAACGTCTTGATTCCTATCTCAGAACCACGCGGCCGCCAGTTCAGAAGATTAAGATTGATAATCACAGAGGCGCGGGAGTAGACGGTGTGTGACACACAAGGAGCAGAAGCGCAGGGTGCATGACACGCAAGAAGTGGTGTGCTGTTCTGGCCCTCCCGCGGCTACGCTCCGAAGAACAATGTGGCACTCCCCCCGCCCCCGCCGCGCCCCTGGTCAATTGGGGGCTGAGGAGGGTGGATGGAGGTGCCAAATGTTTCTTTTCGATGGTGGGAGAAGGCGTTGTTGCCCTAAGGCCGGCCCTGCACACACATAACTAATGAAGCAGACCTACACCAACTGCTCAAGGTCTCCAGCCTTTATTCCAGACAGAGTAACTTCATATGAGGTTAAAAAGCAGAGCTACATGCTGGTGAAGCTGCTGGAGGTGCTTTCCGGGGAACATTTGCCGTCAGCTCGTCAACACGAGCCAACCGAAAAGCGAGCAGTGAAAAGGCCGCCGCCGCTTTAAGTGCTTTGACCCCGAGGATTCCCCTTTCCGTGACGTGAAAGTCACGTGACATCCAGCAGGGGATATCAGCTGATCCAAGCCGCCCTTGCGGCGTAAACCCTGTGGCAGAAGGGCTGTGTCAACTGCTGTTTAGCTGTGGCGGCTAGACTGTCTTTTGTCTCTTAGAACTCTTTGGATTAACGTGGCTGAATTGAAAGGCGGAAGCTGACCCTCCTCTTCTCCTCTTTTCCAGCCGTCAGCTCGTCAACACGAGCCAACCGAAAAGCGAGCGGTGAAAAGGACGCTGCCGCTTTAAGTGCTTTGATTCCCGAGGATTCCCCTTTCTGTGACGTGAAAGTCACGTGACATCCAGCAGGGGATATCAGCTGATCCAAGCCGCACTTGCGGCGTAAGCCCTGTGGCAGAAGGGCTGTGTGAACTGCTGTTTAGCTGTGGCGGCTAGACTGTCTTTTGTCTCTTTGAACTCTTTGGATTAACGTGGCTGAATTGAAAGGAGGAAGCTGACCCTCCTCTTCTCATCTTTTCCAGCCGTCAGCTCGTCAACATGAGCCAACCGAAAAGCGAGCGGTGAAAAGGACGCCGCCGCTTTAAGTGCTTTGATCCCGAGGATTCCCCTTTCCGGGCATATCAGCTGATCCAAGCCGCCCTTGCGGCGTAAGCCCTGTGGCAGAAGGGTTGTGTGAACTGCTGTTTAGCTGTTTGGCGGCTTTGGCGATCCGTGAAACTAACGCTGTGAGCGCTGTCTGGTGATTGCTGAAGAGCACAGGTAAGAAGTAAAGAAATGGCTGAGATGGGTCCTCAAACACGATCGAAACTAAAGACTTGTGCACAGGCTGTAGACAAAATTGTGGCTCTAGATGGCAAAACGATCACCAAAAAGTGTGAGCTTGAGGGGTATAATTGGTTGACCCAAAAACAACAAAACGACATAGTGGAAAATGGGGCACAGACCACTCGACTGTCCAGGCATTACAATCTTCAAGCACAAATGCCTCTGTGTTTCCTTCACTAGCTAAACTCACTAGTATATACCTTGCTCGAATTTCGTCTGAATGTGCCCCAATACAATGAGTTGAGGTAGAAGGGAACAGTATATCAGACATCACCCCCAAGGGTGACAAGTCAAACAATGACAGTTGTAAGGAAATCACAGGGAACAGTGAAATCGCGAAGGAGGACGGCACAATCAATGCCAAAAGAAATTCACACTTAAACAAAACCAGCGTGTGCTGCCTAGAAGTAAATACAATTGAAATCTCACAAAACGTATCAAATGATAATGCGATTGAAATTAATTAAGTGGTTTTTGATTCTCCATTTGACGTAACAGACCTTGAGTTGTTGCAACTCGAAGTTCCAGTTGGAACGTGTGAAGAAAGCTCAATGAGATTTGTTTACCCGCCCACAGAAAGAAGGAAAAACGACGTGGGAGTGAGAAAGATGCTAAACAAAACCATAGCAAATCCAGGGCAAATATGTTACAAAATGCCCATTTCTATCAACAAACAAGGTCCAAACAAAGACCTGACTGACAAAGTACACGGAAATAGGGCAACCATGGAATCAAGGCTTGTGAAGGGTCCAGCAAGTCCGAGCAAATGTAAAAATGGTCAAAATAACAACGAAATTATGAAGGCAAATGACCAAAAGCAGTTCAGTACCTTTGACTTTGCAGGTCGCGAAGCACGGCTAACAGAACGACTAAAAGCCGATTTTGAAGCGATGAAGCACAAATTGGCTGAAAGCTTTACCGACAAACACAAATCTAAAGACAGCCAACCATGTACGGAGTCTCTTCAAAATGCTGCAAAGAACGGAGAATGTCTAAATATACAAACAACTCCTGCAGTACACGGCAGATCAGGGTGTCGTGACTTCAACACTGAAAGACCAAGGTTCAAAAACCACTTCCATGGCACTCCGGAAAATACATCTAATGACAAGCTGCATGATTCTCAGGAAAAAAGGAACTGTATAAGAAATCCTTTACAGCCAATGGTAAACTGCTCAACGCCAGCCGTGATGACCTCTTCAGTTGATGGCAGTCCATTGTCGCCGATGATCAAAGAAGCTCCAAATCAAGATAGACTCGACAGGGAAAGAGAGAGAAACGATTTAAAACAATATGATGCGAAAACGAATCATCACTAAAATCCAGTTTGTCTACAGCGGCAGCCATACAAATTCATAACAACGTACATGCTGCAACGTCCATGGCACTAATTCCATTCATCAAACTATACGAATCTCTTCACGACGAACTACAAAACAATAATGCGCTACTTAGTCATTTAAATGAAAAAGATTACAAAATGAAAAGTGCAAATGCAGAATTCAAACAACAATTCGAAAATGAAGTGTCTAAAACTTGGACCCGGCACATTGAGCTAAGCACACAGCTTAGGAGTGATCACATGGAAAAAAGTTCCCTATTGAATTCTTTAAGGTGCAGCTTAATGCAGGGTCCTTTGCATCCCAAAAATGTGCCTCAAGTCTCTGCGAGCCTGATAGAATCGGATAAGAGCATGGCACTTCTGCCCTCTGACGGCAGCAATGGTGGCAAAAAACCCATATCATCAAACAATAAAAATTATACCACAGAATTGCAGCGCCAATTGATCGAAAAGCAAGATCAAAGTACTCAAAATAACGCCTACTCACCAACTGACGAACGGCAAAAGGGTCAGGCGTGCGGTAGCGACTTGCCACTGGCTGAGTTAATCATTTCTGAGGAGCCACCATCATTGCAGAAAATAAAAAAACGTGACTATTGGCGAAGTACATGCCGAAAAATCCGTGGCACTTCCTTATGGGTCGACTGACAGACTAACTTATGGAATCTTTGGAGGTGCAGCAAAAAACATCATAAGTGATCCCAAATCAGCTCAACCGAATTTGGTGAAGCAGTGCCCACCTGAAAAAAAAAACTGAAAAAAAGAAAAATCTTGAGGTAGCAAAAAAACATTCTAGTGGCTCGCGAAAGTTCATACGAAACCTGCCTACCCCAGTCAAACAAAGTCTCTTTGTAAGAGATAAACAGGTTCATCAAAAAGGACTGGAAAAGGAGAAAGCTTTAATAAAAATAACAGGAGTAACAGATAAACCTGACACGACTAATCCCAAAAAAAGAATGAGACTAGATTCGGATAATGTTTCCATCCAATCTATACAATCTTCGGTGGATCTCTGTAATCTTTCAACTTATTCTGATGATTTCGAAGACGAAATGATGGCTGATTCCGAGGAGTCAGATGAAACATGTCAGGCAATTACGAAGGAGCCAAATGAAGGAGCCGCAAAGCGATTCTTGATGCAACCAAATGCGCAATTAACAGAAAAAAATGAGTCTAGAGGAAAACGGGAAAACACAAAAAACCCGAATAGCTTGCCAAATTCTGAGGTCAGCCAAGAGCGCGACAGAGTGATAAAACATCATGTTTTATTAAATCAAAAACTCACACAAGCACAATCTCAGATCAAATCATTCGCTGCTGAAAAACGCAAATATATTGCAACAAAAGATCTGCAGGGCAGAATACGGATTGAAAACATATTCCATGAGGAAAATGACGTAAATCAGAACAGAAGCAATGTCATCCGATTACTGCATTCAGTGCCAATATTGAGAACTGTTACAACAAATGACATTGGAATAGTGGAATATGTTTCAGAAGAACGTGGAGACCAAGTTCTTCTGCATATAAATTCAAAAGCTGTACGAAAGACCCTCATAGCGGCAAAAGATGAACTCTTGTTCATGGGCTTCGAGATTTCGGATGAAGAGCTACCTTTCTCTAAAAATTCTAGAGGCACAAACACAAGCAATAATGCAAAAGAGTCCTTAGAACAGCACCGGGATACCTTGAGAAAACAGATGAAAGCCAGATGGCCAGGTCTATCGCAAAAAAGTGATGTGGAAACAAGGCAAATAAATCATTAGCTAGACATCAAAGACCGCGAAGGGCTGGTCACACTGATTTCATGGAACACGCAAGGTTTCCAACACCTATTTGAAGACTTCCAAGATGATTTGTCTGAAAACTTTTTAATCTGCTTCCAGGAGACTTGGTTACGAAGCCCGCCTGTAAAGGATGGGTATCTGACTCTGCTCAATTCAGCAGAAAAAAATGCTCGAGGTCGCCCACAATCCGGATTAATTACTATGGTGAAACATGGAACTACATGGGAAGTTTGCGAAACCGAAAATCCAAACAGCTTTGTACAGGCAACTTTAATTCGAAAATCAAACGGTGAACTTACCGATTCAAAATATCTGCTCGTAATAAACCTGTAATGGAACTCAGTGAAGATTACAACTGAGAATTTCATCCAAACAATAACACACATAATTGACAAAATCAAATGAAATACCAAGGCCTATTGATAATCATATGTGGCGATATGAACCTATCTTGGTTTAATGATGAAATGAAGCTCATTTTATCAAAAACAAAGGATAAACAGATTATCAGTGAAAGGAGAGTGTGTTGGGACATTGAAATGGACGCAAGAGACTGCGATATGGTAAATGGTCAAATACCTGGAGACATACCGCCGAAGTTCACTTGGAGAAATTTTGGTCACAAAAAGATTCTTCACTACATATGGACATCAAGAAATGTATGGACTCAGATCACAAAGCTACGAATTATCCTGACTGATCGAAGTGACCATGACATCTTGGAATTGTCATGGCCTCTAAGTCAGAAAACAGAAGCAGCGTTCTGCAAACAATCAGTTAAAGTGAATCAAGGGCGAAATCGGTTAAGCCTAAAAGAAAACCAAATAAAAGTCCTAACAGAGGAGCATCGAATCCTACCAAATAAAATAGCAAATTCGATAAACTATGTCACCCTATTGCCCTATCAACAGACGAACAATCCCATGTTTCAAAACAACAGGAAATTACACAAGCATGATTGGAGCAGACTAGTAAACGATCAGAAGAAACTGCTCAACAAAGAAATAAGGAAGCTAAAGCGGAACATGGGAGTGAATGCCGTCCGACAAATCAAACAACGACGACAAAAATACCGTAATTGGCACAAATCGTTCGCCTGCGTAAGAGATCAAGAACGTGGCGAGTTGATGTTATCTTTGATTCAATCGAATAACGCGAGAGAGATTTGGCGCATTTTAAACAACAATAACGCAAATCAAACAGACGTGCTTGCCAATGGAGTTTCTGAGGGAGCCTGGCAACAACATTTTACAGGAGTCTTTAAACAACCACAACAAGGCCCATTAACAGACACGAATAGTGACCTAACGCGTTGGAAAGTTGCAGAAACCGAGGAAGATATACAACATGCAATCTCTAAGCTAAAAAACTCAAGAGCAGCAGGGCCTGATGGCATCTCCAACGTAATGTTAAAAGCACATAAAGCGGAATGGTCCATCTTCATCACTATACTGTTTGACAGAATCGCATACCAAAAATCACTCCCAGCATCCTGGACCGAGGCGATTGTCGTGCCAGTATTCAAGAAGGGGGAGCGGTCTGACCCAGTCAATTATCGGCCAATCGCCCTTCAAGATACAATTGGAAAAATAATGGCTACGTTTCTCCAACAAAAATTAACAACATGGGCAACCAACAAAGGAATCATGGATTGCCGTCAGACCGGGTTTACTAAAGGAGTCGGGACTGAGATTAATCTAACCATAGTTAACCCACTGAAACTAGAAGCCTTGTCAAAAAGCACAAACCTTTTTCTTGCCTTTGTAGATATGCAACAGGCTTTCGATACCGTCAATCGTGATCTTTTATGGAAAAAACTCAAAAACTGGGGATGCCCAGAAAATATTTTACATGCGATAATGGCCTTCCACTCCAAAACATCAATTTGAATAAGGATAAATGGAAAGGGTGAACTAACTGAAGCAATAGCTACGAACAGAGGGGTGAAACAAGGTTGCCCGCTAGCTGCAGTCCTGTTTAAACTATTCATTGCTGACATCCCAGATGCATTAACAACAATACACCCCTTTTCTCCAAAAATAAATGGTCATCAAATGCAGACGACCTGGTTTTGTTTGACAAAACCCAAATAGGGCTACAGCGACTAATATTAGGCCTGCAACAATACATGGAGAAAAAAGACCTAAGAATCAATGTAAAAAAGACAAAAATCATGAAGTTTGGACCAGCAAAAGGAAAAAGAAACCGAGACTTTATTTGGAGAATAGATAACGAAGAAATTGCAACAGTCACTGAAATTCGCTATCTAGGAGTTTTATTAAACAAGTCAATTCGAGAAAACAATTGGGCACTAAACCTGTTGCAACGAATGAAAACGTTTGCTCTACAAGGAGCTTGAATACATACCTTGTATGGAAAGTTCAGCTTAATTCCAGTGCGGCAGTTTTAAGTGCAAAAGGTAGTCCCAGGAATCACATATGGCTCAGAAACAGGATGGAATATGGACCATAAAATCTCGGCCAAACTAGAGGGAATTTTCTGGCGGTGAGTGTTAAGACTACCAAACTATATCTCAATCATTGCAATAAGGTATGAATTGGCGTTAGAAGAATTATACGGCTGCGTCGTCTGGAAATCCCTAGCGATGCTACGAAAAATGCAAATCGCAAATCCAGAACCTGCATGCAAGTTATTAGCGCCTAGAGATAACTTGGAATAAACAGGACTACTTAAGAGCTGGACGCAAAAGCTCGAAGAGGTTCTAAAAGCGAGTGACATCAAGCTTGAAACATTGCTAGACCAGCCTCAAATCGCAAAGAAAAAGATAAAACAATGGTTCTGGAACCAAAATCTGTCCAAATATGAAGATCTTGCGTCTGCCCTGAACCACAGTCTAGTAATGAACAAATTAGATAATTTGCCTCAATACTCACAACGTCATCGAAATGGATTCCTGAGACTACGTCTAAATGCCGTAAAGACAAAACAAATGTTAGTGGCACGTCATATTGAAAAATCAGATGACAACGGCTGCAGATTCTGTAAGACCAACATAGAATCACTCAAACATCTAATAACAGAATGCCCAGAACTTAAGACCCTGAGGTCAATCCACCTAAGCAAATTTGCGCCTATAAATAACAACATGGATGAATGGTGGTTAAGAATCTTGGGTGGAAGTTCAATTCATCTGACGTGCTCAGTAATAAACTTTGTGGAAGCCTGTTTGGACACTGAAACTTAAGTCTGGGCTTTATGAACTGTATTTGGAAGATGCTTGTTTTCTTAAAGGTTTGATAAAAAAAATGTTTGTGATAAAAGTTTGATTCAAAATAAAAATTACAAGAATAAAAAAAAAAAAAAAAAGCAGAGCTACTGGTTTGGCGATTCAACCCAGGACGAAGTGAGATGAGGCTTTGAGGGCGATAAAAAGAACGGTTTTCGGTCCTTACCTCAGCATAACAATGTACTCATTATATCATTTCGAACATGGTAAAAACTCAACATTAGTGGTGTTCATGTTCTCAAACAGCCTGTTCTTAAATACGTAATCACAGGAAACAGTGCCATAAATGTCGAACCTGATAATCGTAGAAGGAGCCAGCGACGTGTTGAAAAGACACCATCATGTTGCTCTGAACTGCGTGAAGAATACCAACAGGTATAAATTGGGCACATCCCGAACACTCTGCTTGGTTAAAATGCTACACCACAAAAGAAACTCCTCTCTGTTTAACATACACATAACGTTCTAGGTTTTGCAGATTGCTGGTCAAACATTTCAAAGGAAGTTTATAGGGTTGTGAAAGTGAGCAGATCCTGTAGTTAATCCAGGGTAGGCTTCCTGTCTGGAGCCTGAGCCCCATACTAAGGAAAGAGCCAGGAGGCTCAGGACCCATACCACTGCTGGAGCAGTGTTGCACAGTGCCCAGTTGAGGCTAGGGATAAAACCCCCAACTGCACAGACCGCCGCGTCCCACCCGTCATCCGGCCGCTACGAGCAGATCTGAAATCTGTCTCGTGGCTTATTTTTCGCATGCTGCTCAGTGCATTTGAATTGCAGATCCCGACACTGGCTGCCGAGATAATCATATTTCATGAGTTTGCCGCCATTAGCCTCGAAGAGACAGTGCTAATTACAAGATGGCCGTTAGCAGTTCCTCGCTGAGCTTCAGCTCCCTGCTAACGAGGTAGACCTGCTCGGATTGGCCCACCATCCTCTCATAACCAATCCCCTTTCGCCGGCAGGCGAATGCCGCCCCACCCTTAAGGCCACCCACAAGGCTTCCTGTCTGGAGCCTGTCGGGAGCCGAAGGAGCCAGGAGCCACAAACGCTGCCCAACTCCAGGCAGTTCGGATTTATCAAGGTAAGTGCCTACACGACGCCCAGCCAAACACGTTAGACACCTTGTCATCTGCATACAATCCCGCAAGGTTTATATGCGCTTATGATGAATGCTTGATCCACCCGCAGCCATTCCCACACCTAACGCAGCAACCCCTGGCAACACAGGCGCGAGTTTCGCTCATTCATTGCTCGGATGTCATATCATCTTGTATGCTGCGCCAAGCCTACTAACACTGTAACTGTCTCACTTTATTGCACCCTATCCTGCACATCCATCCTGAGCTTATCTAAGTCTTGCTCCGCCTGTGGCCAAGGTTGCCACCCGACTCTATCTTATGTCAACATTATGTGCTGCATTGCCCTACTTTGTATGGCTCAAGCTATTATAAGTGCAACTGTGCGCTAGGTGCGTTATTGCCCATGTATTGAATGCTTCTGTACTGCTGACTCTCAGGCCTTAGTGCTAAAATCGAATCTAGGTGTGTTACTGCCCATGTATTTGAACTGCTTACTCTTAGGTCTTAGTGCTAAAATCGAATCTAGGTGTGTTACTGCCCATGCATTTGAACTGCTTACTCTTAGGTCTTAGTGCTAAAATCGAATCTAGGTGTGTTACTGCCCATGTATTTGAACTGTTTACTCTTAGGTCTTAGTGCTAAAATCGAATCTAGGTGTGTTACTGCCCATGTATTTGAACTGCTTACTCTTAGGTCTTAGTGCTAAAATCGAATCTAGGTGTGTTACCGCCCATGTATTTGAACTGCTGACTCTTAAGTCTTAGTGCTAAAATCGAATCTAGGTGTGTTACCGCCCATGTATTTGAACTGCTGACTCTTAAGTCTTAGTGCTAAAATCAAAATAAAGGTGTGTTACCGCCCATGTATTTGAACTGCTTACTCTTAGGTCTTAGTGCTTAAATCGAATCTAGGTGTGTTACTGCCCATGTATTTGAACTGCTGCTTCTTAAGCCTTAGTGCTGAAACGGAACCTAGGTGCTATACGATTGTATGTTAACTGCCAGTAACTTCACTGTACAAGTCCCTTCCTGCCTACGCATACAATGTATCTCCCTACGCTTTACACTGTCCTACTTAGATCACTACTTTATATAATGAACACCCAATACCCTACCATGTTACTAAACTCACTCACACATGAGTCCACACCTAATGCTCACAAATTAACTGATATGATAACCTTACCCTGCACGGTTCCTCAGAGGAACCTCAAATTACGTGCCATGCTCCCAAGGCTATATGACCCTTTAACTAAATCATCTCACAGCAAGGTTATTACTAGCCCCCTCAGCCGCTCCCGGCATCCTTTTCAACTGAATAGTAGACTCTCTCGCGAGCCTATCCGTACCCAGAAAGGCACACATAAATCCTTGCCACAACCTCTGCAACTAGCACTACCTGGTACCAAGGGCGCACTTATAAATGCCCGTTCTATGGTAGCCCATGCAACAGACATTGCCGACCTACTCCATAATGAAGATCTGGACTTCTTAGCTGTCACTGAATCCTGGCTACATCCAACAGCAGGCCCCGCAATTATGTTAGCCATACCAGATGACCTTACTAAGACTCGATCGCACCACCTCTCGAGGTGGAGGTCTCGCCATTATAGCTAAAACTAAATTCTCACTGATAATGGCGCCACCCGCTAACGCAGGATCTTGTGAATCCTTAACTCCAAAGCTATCCTTATCTAACACACAATCCATTTCCATTCACCTTATTTACCGACCATCTGGCCCTCTAGGTTCATTTGAAGAAGACCTCAAAAACATCCTATCAAATAATCGAAAGAACTCCTCACAAAGCATCCTATTAGGAGACTTTACCCTTGGTTTTAGTGACCCTTCAGATGCCAATGCCATAATAATTAATAACACCTTAAAGGAACTGGGCTTTACCCAAAAGATCACTGAGCCTACTCATACCAAAGGTAGAACTCTGTATTGGTTAGCTGTGCATAATTGCCCAGTCCTGATCTCATCTATACTTCCACAGCCCTGGACAGACCACTACTTGATCTCATTCACATTAGAGGCGACTCCGGCGCAAACTGATAGTATAGCTCCAGCTGTCCAGACCAGAAACGAAAAGAACATCACCCCTGATAACTTGATCCCACTGATCGTACCGACCCTGAATGCCATTCGGGATCCCACAGATCCATTCACAATGGTAGATCTATATAATAGAACAATGCTCTCATCCCTCGATGACATAGCTCCAATGAAGTTGAAAAAGAGCAAACCTCGAAAACATATCAACTCTTGGTTCTCTCCTCATCTTAAAGCCCTAAGCCAGGAAAAGCGACTCTCTGAAAAAACCTGGAGATCACATCCCTCAGAAAAAAATAAGAAAAACCTGAGCATACTAGCCTCCCAATATAAAAAAGAAATCATCCTGGCCAAACAAATGTCCTACAGCACCCGAATATCACAAGCTAAATCCAACACTAGAGAGCTCTTTACAATTCTAAAAGAGGTAGAATCTCCTATCCAAGTTCCTGACTCATGACAGGATAAAAATTGGTGCACGGGCATTCAAAATGCCTTAGCTAATAAAATCTCTTCTCTCAAGACGAAGATAAGCATTAAAAAAGATTCCCTTCTCTCTTCCACTAAACCTAGCACTCCTTCCACTAAAAAGACTCACCCCACTCGTACACACACCCATTTTAATTTCCACAAAGTATCTACCAAGGAGGTTGAAATGTCATTCTCACCCTCAAACCATCGAACTGCCACAGGGATCTATGTCCTGCACAATTGATAAAGGATGTGGCCCGTGATCTCGCACCATTTATTACCAAACTAATAAATGCGTCATTCACATCAGGCACCGTACCTAACAACTTGAAGCAATCATGGGTCCTCCCCCTCCTCAAAAAACCGAATCTAGACCCCTCTACTCCCACTAATTACCGCCCCATCACTACAGTACCGTTCCTTCTTAAAATCCTAGATAAAATAGCATACCAACAAATCCAACACTACCTTGAGCATTTCCATCTCTTAGGAGTCCAACAATCGGGCTTCAGGCCTCAACATGGTACCGAAACCGCACTCATAGATCTTAAGGTACAGATAGATGAAATGAGAGATCAGGGCAAGACTGCACGACTGCTACTTCTCAATCTTTCAGCTGCCTTCGACCTGGTCGACCACAAGATCCTATGCAACCACCTACAAAAAGCAGCCCGTTTCTCGCAAGAGGCAACTGACTGGATCCAATCCTTTCTAAACAACCGCACGATGAGAGTCTTCTCCCTATCAGCAGCGGCCGACCCAACGCCTATCACCTGTGGCGTGCCTCAGGAATCTTGCATCTCCCCGACCCTGTACAACATTTTCACAAAGCCCCTTTTTGATGATCTAGATGGTCTGGGTATCACCTACACTAATTATGCCGATGATACCCAGATCCTCATCCCGTTGATGGGGGATTACGACAAGGATTTGGCCTTCGTCAACAAAGTGTACCTCATCATCCAGGCATGGATGGCCTCACACGGTCTATGCCTGAATGATGACAAAACAGAACTCCTCATTGTAGGGTCCTCACATAACCTTAACAAATTAGACCAAAACTACTCCTCCCTCGTAATTGATAACAATAAAAGCACAGTAGCCAAGGAAGTCAAAACCCTCGGTTTCTACCTAGACTACTCCTACCTTCAAAAAACAAGTTAATGCTATGGCATCCGCTACATCCTATACATGCAAGCTCATTAGAGCAGCCAAACCTTTCCTCTCACCATCTAATTGCATCACCCTAGCCAGGGCTCTGATCTTGTCCAAGCTGGACTATTGCAATGCGTTATATGTAGGTTGCAACAAATATATCACGAATAAAGTTCAAATCCTACAAAGCAACGCCTTAAGAGCGGCACTCCGTATCCCGAACAAAACCCACATTTCTGAGACTAGAAGATCCGTCAATTGGCTATCTACTAAAGACAAAATATTCCTCAAATCTGTGTCTTTGATTCACAAATGCCTCCACCAAGCAGCCCCTCAATACCTTATAACTAGATTTACCAGACCAGCCTCTTCTCGCCCCTCTAGAATGGCCAACTCCAATCTCCTCCTGGTGCCTAGATTTAAACATACAATGTCTGGAGGAAACAGCTTTCCTGTAAAAGCAGCACAGTTCTGGAACTCCCTTCCACCTCGTTGCAGGGAGGACCTCCCCTACTGCCAATTCAGAGCTAAGACCATCCATTGGCTCAAGGACCATGATACATAACCGCAACGACTGTAAATGTGTACACTTAGGCTGTTAACTGTTCTGTGTAGTTGCATTTCATTAGATAACCTGCATTTTGTATATAGTATTACTTATATTGTATATTTTTATAACCAATTCCTCATCGGCATTCATTGTTTTCTTGACGCTTCCAGCACTGTAACCACAGCTGGACCTCACTCTTCTGTATGTAACTAAGCTTCGCAATCCTCTTGATGCCTCTGCGCCTTGCTACCCCTAGGTTAGGTGTGTACTATAAATAAATAAAATACAAATACAAACTATACTGCCGCTACATTTACTCAACAGGGATTATATAGGTAGCAGGTATCGAGTGTGCATTATAAGGTCTGGTATGACTGCTCTGTGTGTTTTCCTGAGGTGCAGTTGGTGCACAGCTGCGCCACCTGACAGACGTCATCGTTTGGATGAATGGTGCCTTGCTTGTGTATTGGGAATATATTATGACTAGCAGAAGTAAGGTAGGGCTGAAAGGGGGCGCTCTACTGGCGCTGCAAGCTTGATACAGGCTAGATTTCACTTAGGTAGGCTGTGAAGTGATGCCTTGCTGTGACAAACGCAATGGGACCTACGCATCCTTTTTGGGCTCCTCTTGCCCGCCCCCCATTGTGGGGCTGGCTTTGACCCTCCTACCACAGTACAGCTGTGAGGGATGGAGCCACCAGGTTTTAGCTGTATCCGAGGCGTATGTATTGGAGGAGGGGTGAACACGAAGCATGCAGAACGACTGAGAATTACTTTACGTTGCTGTATAGTAAATTATATCAGTTTAAAGGGTTGGCATCAAAGGGCTTAATTGCTGTTTGTAATCGAGAGACGCAAACAGATGTATTTCTGGTGGCAACATAATACAAATTTGCTAGTACAGGGACCTGGAAATACATGATCTGTGAATACATGCAATTTAAATCCTGCAGATGGCGATACAGCATCATGATATGAATTGAGTATATCTGGCCACAACATGCACATTAGAATTTGAAGGCGGTATTTTGCCTTTCTCGGTATACCTCGCTTGCCACCTTTAATCAAGCGGCGAGAAAGGCAATAGTTCTGACTTCATGGCATACCACTTGCAGCCTCGCATGTCTAGCAGCATCCATGATATGTCCAGAGACAGCCTTGCCTACTCAGGCACTGCGGTCATACACCCGATGCAGTCCCACGCTCCCAGCTACTGCCATTATAGACCAAGGAAAGCCACGCACTCCCATTTACAGCCAGCATATCACCAGACCAGGAACAGAACTAAGAACAATATCATCATCAGTATCACAGTTACTTTTTATTTCCATCTATAGTCATAAAAGTACACAATTGTGTATACAATATCATCATAAAAACACAAACTTGATGGACAATTCCTTGACAACACAGAATGCAAACATAAATTCGAAGACACTAAAGATAGTTTATGCTAAATTGAGCTTCAGTACACCAACACGTACTTCATTCATAAATGTTTTTTTGTGGCATCAGGGAGGAGGCCTTAGAAGCTACCAACATTTTTGGTCTCAAAACGATGTGAAGGATTAATCTTACTCATTTCTCTCTCCTACTCCCCCATGCCTTGTCTAGGTAGTAGGAAACAGCACACACTGTTTCTATTGAGCCTGCCCCTTTACACAACTTTTCTCTTTTAAGCAGACATCCAACACATTTGTTTATTGAGCAGTTTTGTTCAGATTCCTGTGTCTAATGTCACTATACTGTGGGCATAGAAAGAGGAAGGGTTGCAGGGATTCAACTTTGCCAGGGCAAAAGGGGCAAGTGTCTGTCATATTGTTGTTTCGCTGGGCCTTGACTTTGGCTCTCAGTAAATTAACTAATCTCATTTTTAGGAGCGAAGGTCTCTGTGTTGGACTTTCGATGAGACATAAATGTTCTTCCATTAGATGGCTTTTTGTTTGACAGAAAAATACTTTTAGTCCATAAATAGGCCCAAAAATCGGGTTTCCTGTTGGCCTGTCACAAAGTCCATGTGGGCATCAATGACGATTACCTCTGGTAAGAACCAGAAATCTTGTAGTTTAAGTAATTGCAGTACACTTTAATATGTCTAAGCCATATAAGGGAAAGAACATTCTGGTAAGATAAAATACCCTTTAAGCCAGTCCTATATTTTGAGAGTCAGTCGCAGGACCAAATGCGTACCCAAAATATCACAGGTTTTAGCGCTAATGCATGTCAGGCCGAGTTCCACGGTATCTTGGGTGTATTGTTTGGGATCCACAAAAATCTTTTAAAGAAGATATTTCCTGTCACAGCAAGAGCAGGAGTCATGTGATGTCCCCATATCTCTGCTCCATGTCTGGTAGCTTGTTACGCTCACCTGGTCTCTGCGGAGGCGTTGGGGCATGGTTGCAGCCCTCCCTGAATTTGAATCACCCCCTTCAGGCCTCTCCCTCAGTAGAAAAGCTGTGAGCGGTGGTACGTGGTGATACTGCTCCTGCGTGGAGATAAGAGTGTGTGAGTGTGCCAATCTGTGATTGTTGTACCTCTCGAACCCTTCACCCCAAAGTACGGTTTCTGTGAGCATACGCCGGCCCATAAAGCTCACCTGTGAATTATGGAAGATAAGCTTTCCGTCCTGCTACTTCTGGCAGGGGCCCATCGAATGGGATCTAGTTCCTTCACTGATCCCTGATAAGGATTAGTCCAGTCCAGCTGCGACTATGCTTCTCCTTATGATTGGTAAGTCTTTCTTGAGCTCTTGTGATGTTGTTTGTTCTGTTTAATGTCTTTATATGTTGCTCCTATTTATGCCTGCAATAATGTCTCTCTTCTGTTTTCTTCCCTTGGATGGAAATGCGGCCTCAATGCAGCTGTGAGACGCGAGACGCGGCCAGATGGAAGATGGATGCTACCGCAATGTTCGACAGCAGGTAAGTGATGGTTTGAGGAAAAGCGCGAAGTATGGCAAAGCGCAACCTTAAACTGTCTAACCTTGTCTTCTGTTTTTCCTTGCAGGCAATGCTGTTGATGATAGAGCGTGTTGTGCTGCGGTACCAAGATGAAGATTTCGGCATTCCAGAAAGTGTAAAGATTAATACTTGGTTCGCCGAAGAGATGTACAGGTGTCATGATTCCTGCCCCTCATTTCCCCAGCCCTCCAAGATGTCAGGCTGGAGCCAGGCCAAAATCACCTACATGGCCCTCAAGGGCCTCTCCATCCCTCCAAAGACCCACTTGGAGTCAGACTTGGCGCTTGTGGCACTAGACTCACTCACTCCCATTCGATAACATTGGGGAATGGACTTGTAGTGCATTGATGGGGACAAGATGGATGCCCCCACATATTTCAGTTCCCAGAACTGCATGTGCAGTCTAGTCTTTTGGGTGTGGTTCAGCGCAGAGACACCTGGGATACCCAGAGACTATTTAAGCCACGCCCAGGCTGAGAAACATGCATTGTGTTTTCTGCACTTGCAGCGTGAGACTCACCATGTTCGGATCGGTCTCCAGTAGGCCTGTATCTTTCTTCTGCGCTCAGCTCCTGCAAGAACAAGATCACCGTTAGGAACAGCCTTACCTTGCGGCGCTTCTGCCCATCATTCATCGCTCCTTCTGTTCTGCGAGCATCTTCGGCGGTGTCATTGTCATCCCGGCACACCGCTTCCTAAGGAAAAGGGAAAAGAACAGAAAAAAGGCATTAGTAAGCATTCAGCAAATATTTGCTTATTTTTAAAGACTGTACGAGCTTCAAACACTTACCTGAATCCCAGCCAATCTGGGGGAACTCTGTCTCCGGAACTTCTCATCCATCTGCAAGAGGGAAAAGACACTCCAGGTTAGCGTGGAAACATCTAGAGGCGCCGCATACCGCGCTTACTCACAGCATTTCTTCTTCATAACCGGCATCCACGCTGGAAATGTCGCGGCACCTAAAAGACACAGAACAAGAACTAAGTTCAATACAAATACGAAAGGGTTGCATCGTGCATCGCGCTCTCACTCACCTTCAGCGCTACTCATCTCAGCAGCACGTCGCCATCCCCGGACGCCGGCCATCATCTAAGGAAGGAAAGGAACAAAGTTAGAGAACTGTTCAAAAGACTCATTATACTTACCTGTCAGACTCTTGCCAGTGAAGTAACTAGGCAGCAACGAGCCCGCATCAATCAACGCGCCCCTGCGCTGAAAGCAGGACGGAGAGCACACTTTCAAAGAAAACAAGGCCCAGTCTCCAGTCGAGTAGACTCCAGGGAAAGGTTCGAGGTCGTAAGAGATCAGAACAGGCTGAGTGAAGTCCCCGTGGATACCAGGTGAGCGTTACAGAACACAAAGCCTCACATCAAAATCCACCTGGGCGTCATGGAAATATCAGAAACCGACCAGTAAGCCCACATGTTGGGGCAGCTACGTTCTGAAGTACATGCAGCCAGGCAGGAGACCAACACCCTGAGGAGAGAGCTAATAGTAGTCAAAGAACGCACTGATGATTTAAGCCGGCAACTTCTCCAGTCACAAGCAGGGCATGCACCATTGCCGGGAAGCGTGCCCTCGATGCCAGCACCATCAGCCAATCCCGTTCAGATAACCCTTCCTGGGGCAGTTCCCTTGGCCCCGCCCGAACGATTTACGGAGGATCCCAAGAGGTTTGCAACGTTCATGAACCAGTGCCGCCTGCACTTCCTTTGTAGACCAGGGGCCTTTCCCAGTGACCAATCACAGGTCGCTTTTGTGCTATCCTACCTGAGTGGTAGCGCCGCGGACTAGTCTGTACCCTTTGTGGCCCAAGACGATCCTTTGCTGCATGACTTCAGGGGCTTTCAGCAGGAGATGGAAAAGCTGTTCACCCGTTGTACTCATGGGCAGGCATTAGACAACGCACTTCTGTCCCTACGCCAAGGGAATCAAGACCTATTAACATACATAGCCACGTTCAATAGACTCGTAGTTGAAGCAGAATGGCCAGTGAAGAAGAGAACCACGTTATTTCATCAGGGGTTACGGGGGGAGCTCAAGGATGTTCTCGCACAAGTAGTGAACCCCCCGAAGAGTGCTCAGAATTCATTGACTTTGTTGTTCAACTGGATCATAGGTTGCAGGACCGAAGAGCAGATCGGACCAGACCGGACCCTCGCCCTAAGTATGTGCGTTCAAAGGACAATATTGCCCACACAACGGAAGGTTCAGGAGAACCAATGCAAATCGGGGGGGGTCAGATCCCCCTTGACTAAAGCGGAAAGGGATAAAAGGAGACAGCAGCAGTTATGTGTGTACTGTGGAAGGTCAGGTCATTTCCTTAAAGAGTGCCCTGTGAAGCCACCGAGGAGGACGGTAGGGGCCACGGACAAGGAAGATACCATCAAGGAATCGGAAAACTCCCCAGCCTGGCAAGTGTATGGGTCCACTTGTCGAGCGAAGGAAGTGAACTACAGACCTCCCATTTTGCACTATCTGTGGTCTTGATCAATCACCAACAACCATCTCAGATGCACGTAGTAAGAGCGTACATTGACAGTGGAGCCGTTGGGAATTACATCGACCAGGATCTTGCGGCAAAGATGGGGCTTCCGTTACGCCCTAAATCAACCACCGACACTGTTACCACTGTCGACGGCACGGAAATAGCTTCTGGTCCAGTATCCCAATGCACTGCAGCTTTAACCCTTCTGTGCCAGGATGGACATCAAGAATCTATCATTTTCGACCTCATTAAGGCACCACAGTTCCGGTTGATTTTGGGAATGCCATGATTGGTAGCTCACAATCCTCGAATCGATTGGCGAGCAAAAGAATTGGCCTTTCCCGAGACTTGCGCCCACACATGTTATCCCCAAGAGAAACAACCATTAGACACCAGAACCTCCACGCTTGCGACTGTGGCAATCGGCACCCTACCAAGTGAATACCAGGACTTTCAAAATGTCTTTCAGAAAGAACAGGCTAATACCCTGCCCCCGCATAGACCATACGATTGCCAAATCGACCGGATACCCGGCGCACAAATACCTTGTGGGCAAATGTACGCACTCACAGAACCAGAAAAACCAGCACCTGAAGGCCTATCTTGACCAATACGTGGCCAATGGGTTCATTCGTCCCTCGAAGTCTCCAGCAGCCTGTCCTCT
The DNA here is from genome assembly GCF_040938575.1 of Ambystoma mexicanum. Taxonomy (NCBI): domain Eukaryota; kingdom Metazoa; phylum Chordata; class Amphibia; order Caudata; family Ambystomatidae; genus Ambystoma; species Ambystoma mexicanum. The sequence continues at coordinate 878,458,010 of NC_090936.1, forward strand.
ATTCTTCGTACCGAAAAAGGAGGGGGACTTGAGAACATGCATCGACTATCGCGCACTGAACTAGATTACCATAAAAAACTGCTACCCACCTGCCACTGATCCCTGAATTGCTTGATCAAGTCAAAGATGCCCAAATCTACACAAAACTAGACCTGAGGGGGGCATATCACCTTGTTCACGTAAAACAGGGGGACGAATGGAAAACTGCTTTTTTCACCAAATACAGCTTGTACGAATATCAAGTAATTCCCTTTGGCCTTTTCAACGCGCCTGCAGCATTTCAATACTTCATGAACGATGTCCTACATGAATTGATTGATGTCTGTGCTCTAGTGTACATCGACGATATTCTAGTATATTCCGCATCAAAGCAGGACCACGTTAAGCAAGTCCGATCCGTATTGGAGAAACTCCGTCAACACCAGCTCTACGCCAAGCTCGAAAAGTGCTCATTCCACGTCTCCGAGGTGGAATTCCTGGGCTTTATTCTCAGCCCGAATGGAATCTGAATGGATGTACACAAGGTAGATGCTATCCTGAATGAGCCATCCCCAAATTCATTCAAGGGGGTTCAAAGTATGCTGGGTTTTGTAAACCTCTACCGCCGGTTCATCCCAGGATTTTCGCAAATCGTGCATCCCATCACGTCATTGCTAAGGAAAAGCAACAAAAAGTTCCAGTGGACAACAGAAGCCGAGGAAGCTTTCCAGGAACTCAAAGCAAGATTCACATCTGCCCTACTCTTATGCAACTCTCGCCATGATCTCCCATACCTGGTAGAAACGGACACCTCAAGCATGGCTATGGGAGCCGTCCTCTCACAAAAGGACCCCGAAACTGGCCAGTTACACCCTGTTGCCCTCTGGTTGCGTAAATCCAAACCCCCTGAACTCAATTACGCTATCACAGACAAAGAACTCCTGGCCATTGAGTCAGCCTTTAAGGCTTGGCGGCATTACCTCTTGGGCGCCAGACACACAATCACCGTAATAACTGACCACCGGAACATCCAGTACCTAAAAACGGCAAAGGCCTAATCCTCATGACAACTACGTTGGCCTCTTTTTTTTGCTGAATATGACGACGTGATTACATTTTGACCAGGGGTGAAAAACGGGAAGGCCAATGCCCTTTCCCGTATGGGGGTGGAAGAGCAAGGGTATCAGACCCCTGACCCAATAGCAATCATCCCAAGTGACAAGCTCCTAGGAATCACAGCAACCATAACTCAGAAAGAATTACATGAAGAAATCCAAAACCTGATGAGTCCGGAGCAATTACAAGCGTGGAGTGCACAAGGAGAACATTACATGATAAAAGATCAGTTACCCTACTTCAGGAATCATTTATTCTTACCAAACCAAGAACTACGAGAACAAGTCATGTCCGGTTATCATGATTCCTTGATCGAGGGCCACCCCTGAATCACTAAAACCCTAGCCAAGGTAAAACGAAATTATTGGTGGCCCACGTGGCGTAAAGACATTATCCAATTCATCCTATCTTGTGGAGTGTGTGCTCAAAACAAGTCATCCAAGCAGAAACCGGCTGGGCTATTACAACCACTGGAAATCCCACCAGCACCCTGGCACACGTTGTCCCTCGATTTTATTACTGACTTACCATCCAGTCAAGTGTTTAACACTATTCTTGTGGTCGTGGATCTATTTTCAAAAATGGCACATTTCATTCCTCTTAAGGGGCTCCCAAATGCTTCCACTCTGGCAAAGGTATTTCTTGAAGGCACTGTACGCCTCCATGGGTTTCCTTCAGTTTTGGTCTCAGACCGAGGTACTCAATTCGTACCTAACTTCTGGAGAAAATGCTGCTCTATGGCCCAGATCGACATCCGGCTATCCACCAGTCACCATCCCCAAACGGATGGTCAAACTGAGAGGACAAATCAGACGCTCGAGCAGTATCTGCCCTGCATGTTACACCAAGCTGAAGGAAGCTGGTTCAACCTATTATGGATAGCTGAATATGCTTATAATAATTCCCTACACACCAGCACTGGGCAGACACCCTTTTATACCATGTATGGCAGGCACCCACGTACTTCTGAGTTGGACGTTCCTACAACCCTGGAAATGCCAGCAGTCAAAATATTGCACACAACCATTTTCAAACCTTTAAAAGGGCAGCTGAACACCTACTTCAAGCTAAGAATCACCAAAAGAAGTTTGCTGATCAACACTGAGCAAAGGCCCCCAACTACAAAGTGGGAGACACAGTCTGGCTGGCGTCTAAACACGTGTCCATTAAAGGAACCCGGACTTTCCGTCCAAGATACCTGGGTCCATTCACCGTCACCTCCCAGATAAATCCTGTGGCGGTAAGACTAGCTTTGCCGTCAAACATGCAGATTCATCCTGTGTTCCACGTGTCTCTCCTTAAACCTGTTCAACCTAGGACACGGGTAGAAATGCCACCGCAGCCAGTAGTAGTTGCTGGGGAGCCAGAATTCGAAGTCAAGGACATCCTGGATTCAAAGTACGTCAGATCCAAATTATACTACTTAGTAGACTGGAAGGGGTATGGTCCACAAGACAGGACATGGGAGCCTTGTGAGTACATCCATGCACCTTGCGTGCTTAGATGATTTCATCAAAACCATCCAAACAAACCAGGACCAGACAGAAGAGCCACCTTGAGAAGGGCCTTGGGGGGGAGTGCTGTCATGATTCCTGCCCCTCATGTCCCCAGCCCTCCAAGATGTCAGGCTGGAGCCAGGCCACAATCACCTACATGGCCCTCAAGGGCCTCTCCATCGCTCCAAAGACCCACTTGGAGTCAGAATTGGCGCTTGTGGCACCAGACTCACTCACTCCCATAGGATAACATTGGGGATTGGACTTGTAGTGCATTGATGGGGACAAGATGGATGCCCCCACATATTTCGGTTCCCAGAACTGCATGTGCAGTCTAGTCTTTTGGGTGTGGTTCAGCCCAGAGACACCTGGGATACCCAGAGACTATTAAAGCCACGCCCAGGCTGAGAAACATGCTTTGTGTTTTCTGCACCTGCAGCGTGACAATCACTGTGTTCGGATTGGTCTCCAGTAGGCCTGCATCTTTCTTCTGCGCTCAGCTCCTGCAAGAACAAGAACACTGTTAGGAACAGCCTTACCTTGCGGCACTTCTGCCCATCATTCATCGCTCCTACTGTTCTGCGGGCATCTTCGGCGGTGTCATTCCCATCCCGGCATGCTGCTTCCTAAGGAAAAGGGAAAAGAACAGAAAAAAGGCATTAGTAAGTATTCAGCAAATCTTAGCTTATTTTTAAAGACTGTACGAGCTTCAAACGCTTACCTGAATCCCAGCCGCTCTGGGGGAAATCTGTCTCCGGAACTTCTCATCCATCTGCAAGAGGGTAAAGACACTCCAGGTTAGCGTGGAAACATCTAGAGGCGCTGCATACCGCGCTTACTCACTGCATTTCTTCTTCATAACCGGCATCCACGCTGAAAACGTCGCGGCACCTAAAAGACACAGAAAAAGAACTCAGTTCAATAAAAATATGAAAGGGTCGCATCGCGCTCTCACTCACCTTCAGTGCTACTCATCTCAGCAGCACGTCGCCATCCTCGGACGCCGGCCATCATCTTGGGAAGGAAAGGAACAAAGTTAGAGAACTGTTCAAAAGATTGCCAGTGAAGTAACTAGGCAGCAACAAGGCCGCATCAATCAACACGCCCCTGCGCTGAAAGCAGGACGGAGAGCACACTTTCCAAGAAAACAAGGCCCAGTCTCCAGTCGAGTAGACTCCAGCGAAGGGTTTGAGGTCGTAAGAGATCAGAACAGGCTGAGTGACGTCCCCGTGGATACCAGGTGAGCGTTACAACAGGTAAGAACAGCTTCCCGCAGTTGGTAAGTATGCTGGCAGGAAGCAGGATGTCCAGGAAGCAGGATATTCAAAGGTAAGTTTGACCTCAGGCGACGGTGAGCGTTACGCTGCTTGCAAGTGCAGAATAAAGGAAAGCGTCTGTCTTGAGGATTGGGGCAGCTTATATAGCTGAGACCGTGAGCACGCGGATTAGGGCCGGATTACCAGCCACACCCTGCCACTCCTAGAGAGTGAGCATGTGTGAAGGCAATCCATTAGCAGCCACACCCAAGAATACACTTGGGGCTGCTTAATGGATGGAATGTTCAAGGTTAATGCATCCTGATTAATGGATGGAATGGTCAAGGTTAATGCATCTGAAGTGCTATGTCCATAATAAAAGCTTTTTGGTGTTAAATGGATGTCCTTGTTTACTTTTCTTCATGAGCCTTGCGCCAAAGGCGCCAGGACAGTGTCCACCCAGGTCTCCTGTACATGCGACCCCTGCATGCCTGTGCCCCTGACTTCTTGACCATGACAGCGCTGCCATCGCCTGTGCTCTATAGATTTAAATAGCTGGAGCTTGTCGATTTTAACCGAAGGATTTGGAGACACTGAATAACCCATTGTCTAGTGGAATATTTGCCTTATTAGTATGCTCTGCCCATGGCTCATCCCGTGAGATTCCAACGTCCAAATAATCGAAGTGGGAAACCTCTTCTACTTTCTCACCATCTATGATGATATCTGCCTGTGTGTGGTGCCCATGTTATCTACCGCATCTCATCACTTTTGTTTGTGTTGCAGAATTCGACAAAATCATTTGCCAATCTTATGGAACCCAATGGTGTTCGAGACATGATCAGCAAATAATATACTGATCCTATCGCCCCCCAGTCTTGGGACATTCAGTACATTGCATGGAAGTTCATTCAGCACCCGTTAAAACATAAATTGAAAAGTAGGGAATCCGGGCTACAGCCCTGCCTTACCCCCTTGCTGACTGGGAACGTTTTAGTACTATGCCCACTTGTCCCCATTTTACTCTTGCCAGCTTATCTTCATATAGCTCGATAAATGCCTTATGCAACGCCGGGGGGACTTTTTACATTAAAAGGTGCTCGCCATAGTGCAGATCTTGGAATATTGTCAAATGCAGCCTTCTTTAGGTCTCCGAAAAGTAGATACATATTCCACCCTTGATGTTCACATATTTATTCAAAATCAAGGAGTGTCTGAATATCTGCTCTACGGTACTCAATGCATTAGTGAAATCGGCCTGCAGATGGCTTAAAGGCTCGGTTTCAGTTACCCATTTTTCTAATTTATTTTGGAGAATTGTACCAAATATGTTACTGCTGGCATCCAGTAGTGAGATTGGCCTGCAATTTTGTATTAAAAAAAAGAGTTGGACTGTCTCTGCTACTTGCCAGGAAAGTGGTTGTTGCCTGTCTTGAGAATGGCATTGAAAAGTAGTAGGAGAGCTGTGTCCAGGGGCTTTTTCTTGGGCCTACATACATATAGATGCCAGTACCTCCGAAATTGTTAATTCTAGTGGGACTATGTCTGGATTAATATCCACCATACTCAATGTTTCTTGATATTGTGATCGAAAATCAGATCTGTTTTCGGAGTATAGGCACGCCAAGTTCCCCAGCCAACTACTATCTGTGATCACTGCTTGAATAGGATTTCTCTTTGTTCATTTTCCTTCAGACATAATCCTCCAAAATGCCTTATTTGGGGCTTCCCAAGCCTCAAGCGATTTAGTTTTTTTCTTTTAGTTGAGGAGGACCTTATATTAATTGATTTACCTTACCACCTCTTCATTTGTGCCTGTCGTGTTAGTTTTGAGGGCCCTCAATAACTTTGTCTTTGCATCTCTGCATTCCCCATCATAGCCGGCATCCCTGGCCCCCTGAAGATCTGCCACAGCTTTTGCAGGATTGGAGAAGTATGGAGCTAACCCTGCAGGAATTGTAGTGGCTCAGGCTATGATAGTCTGGCCGCCTGCATTGGTTGAATTCATCACTGTGTCTAATAGTGAGAGAATTTCTTGATATGCTTTTGGAAATTTTTCTTTTAAATCTGAGTCATCCCTGTTTACCCTCCTGCTATTATTAGTTGATTGTAGTGCATAACTGTCCTCATTAATTGTATTACACATAACTGGAGTAGCTAGTGACAGGCACACTGCTTTCTGATCACTTTTGCTTCTCATAATAACTTCCAAGGATGTTTGCCCTTTTCCAGCTGGGCAGGTCCATTGATATATTTCACATTTATATAGTGCTACAAACCCTCAGGTATCTGAGCGCTGCTGATTATTACCCACGGTGTGTGGTGCTCATTTATCGACCTCGAAAGGCTGAGTTTGGCCCTGCTGGGATTCGAACCTGCGTTAGCAGGCTCTGCACCGATGTCAAAGCGAGCGCTCTACGCGACGTGCCACTTGACCGGCTAATATATAACCGATATGCCAGGTTTTGCCCGCACTGAAAGAAAGTAGGTTCTGTAGGTGTTTCCGGCTGTAACCGACCATTAAAGGCCTGGACACCCAATCTATTAAAATAGCTCAGTTGAAGTGAAGACAGGGCATATTTGTAACATTTCCTCTGTCAGGTGTGCAATATGATATATATTCTCTTCTTCCTCCACTACCTCTGTACATTCACTCAGGGGTTCATTTTGTGAATTCAAGTCCCTGAGCATCAACACAATTGGTTTGATGGTACATTGCCGGACCCAATTCTCCACCAACCCTTCCAGCTTGTTAAGGTTCTCCATGCCATCAGAAGCATACGGTCTATTATGTATATTGCATGCTAGAAGTGTTGTGCTATCTGGTCTCTCTATCAGGAGCTCTTGCACAGCAGCGGAATTGGTGGCTTAAGATTTAAACTCAGCATCAAGATTAACCGTTACCCATATGCATAGCTACCCCCTAGGCTGCCCCATCCTATGTTTCGGCCAGGTATGTTTTGGCCAGGTAGCGGGTACCAGATAACTAGAGTGTCCCTTCACTGTATTTACACAATAGGCCTCTGTTTCTTGGAAATGGCATACATCAACACTGTCGTCACTTACCACTGAAAGGCACTGTTTCTTGTGCCATATCAAATGAATAGATTTATTTCACCAGACTCTCCTTGCCTTTAAATGTTCCTTTTTTCAGTCTTGGCACATTGACCTTATAAATGAATTTTTCTCCCACTGTAGGTGCCATATTAATTGTGGACCTGCCATTTTTTCCTTTGCATCTCCCTTTGTGATGTAACTGGATCTTGTACCTTTATTCTATTTCAATGGGTTCCCTGGTACAGAGAATGCCTGTTCGATTCTCTTTGTGGGCAAGGATGATTTTTGACTGGTTGCTTTATAACCTGGCTGATTGAGTCAAAATGCACATTTGGTGGAGGAGGCCCCTTTCCCTTTATTACACCATAGTTGTTTGGTGAACACGCCTTATTTCATTCCGTTTTTCATTCATAGCACCACTTTCTAATTTCATTTAAATTAACAATTTATGCAGTTCCACCACTTCCACCACCTCTTGCCCTGTTTTCAGACAATTAGCACAAACGTCCAAGGCACCCTCAATTGGGCTGATGATTGTTGTAGATGAACTTGCGGCTATGTTTCTACCCCTATCCTTTCCCTCTACTTCTCAGTCTCTGTTTCTTTCACCTGAGTTGGGCAGAGCGGTCACCCTCTCATCATTGGTTACTCCTTCGTCCACTAATTCTGCTGCCTGCCCCAATCTGTTCCTCAGCATTAGGCCCCATAGGCTTTCTACCCGTGGGGTTATTATAGGCGCCTCCTATTCATCTTCCAATTTATCCATTGCATCCCAATCTTTATCCCACAACTCCCTGTTTATATCTCCATCTGACCTTACTGTTCCGTAGCCCACACTCCCTGCTCCTTGTTCATCACTCTTCTCCTTCTTCTCGATGTGAACATCCTTGATCACAGTACTGTCTAATCTGAACAAAATGTCTCTGGCTCTCCATTAGTCTAGACCGCCCCCCGATTTGTTCCCTTTGTTGCGCCAAGTTCATCTGCGCTGCCTTTAATGCCTCTTCTAGCTCCTTCTGTGGTTTCCTACCCATTGGAACGGCAGTGTTAGTGTTTGTTTCATGTGGGGGTGGTGGCAGAGATAGGGGTGGGGCTGTGGTAGGTGAGGGTTGATACGTTGGATTGGTATATCCAGTGGCGGGAAGGGTCGGGTAACCTCCTGTCGGGGCGGTGGTTAACAATTTATCTTCAGATACGGCTGTTTTGGCCACTCTTGGGGTTCGGCCATTACCACACTGGGATTTGCACTCATTGTCCTCTACCATATTCCATAATTCTAAAATCTCTTTCCTCCTTTGGAGCTTTTTTACCCTTATATTTGGCTGCCATAAATGTGTACATGTGCTCCAGCATCCCTGTGTCGTTTGTGCCCTGCTTTAGCCCTGGGCGGAACATTTCCCCCTTTGCCTCCGCCAACCATTGCTTGTGATATTTCTTAATGTTATCCTTGCACAACGGCAATACACTACACATGTACTCTAATGGTGTAACTACCCCCATATTGACAAATGTTATATATAAAAATGTCACACCATATACAAAATACAATTCATCTTAAATTATCCTACCAGTCGTTTGTTCCCTTGCCCCTGTCGCCCCCTACCCACACTCCCATTGCTTTCACCATCCACACACACAACACCCACACTACTACTTCCACAGGCCCTCCCTTGGCCCCCTCCCACTACACAATAAAAGTTAAAAAGCACTAAAACAGCAAGCTAAAACTATAAACTAAAATAGCAACCGTGTCGATGCCTGTGGGCCTTCGCGCATTATAAACAAATAAACTAAACTACTTTACCTTATTCCCCCACCCAAAATATATTGGGCCAGGAATTCAAGTCCTCTAATTATACGGAGCCCCTACTTCTGGATTCTCTTATCTTTTTTCTACAAAATATGGCACCATCTTCTTCCTTATCTCGGAAAGGATTCCACTTCTCTATGTGTCTTCTCATATTCTTAAAATAATAATAATATATATATAACCGCTATGTGGTCTTCACACTCTACTCACTCAATCCCACACTATATCACCAAACACTCTCACAAACCCACACACTTTTCTCTCACCTCTCCCAATTTCCCTCTCAACATCCTCCCCTGTTATTTTTGCCCGCAAAGGTGTACTTACATCTGTGTGTTTAACCAAGCTCCTCTGTCATGTATTCTAATTAACGGCCTGCGCAATCCTGGGAGCTGCGCCTTGCTTCAAAGAGCAGACAGGAATTCTGTGAAAACGGCTTCTGTTCACCATTACGGGTTGCGTGCTTGGGAGTGGTCACTGCAGGTGGGTGCCGCCCCTCCAGATGCGTGGCCTGCAATCGTCCATCTCTGCAGAACGTCTGGTGTCACGCCGGGATCACCATATTAGTAGAGTAACCCTTAAATGCTCACACCAGAAAAAATACAACCCACTAGGGAAATGGCTCAGCACACCTCTTGCAAGGAGAACAAAGTTTAATCTCACAAAAATACAAATATGTGCCAGCAAATAACTCTGCAGCCATGGAGTGCTCTGGCGAAAATTGTATAAACAGCAAGTTATAAAGATACACAGCGTCACAAGTGACATAGATCACATAGGTTACAAATCCAGGTAGCCCTTTGGGTCAACCCTATACACATATAGCCTGCTACATACGGGATGCCAGGGTCCCAGCATCTTCTGTCCATCTTCTTCCATATGGGATCTTCCTTCTTCTGTCATCGGGTACAAAGGTGCGAAATGGCAACCTAGTTATATAATTAATTATTTACCTAGCTCTACAGTGCACCTGGTACCAAGGACATGAGCCAGGCAGATACTTTCGAGGTAGTGATAAACTACGAGAACCCCCGCTTCAATCCCAGACACGCCGTCACCTCTACAACTCTCCCACCCACAGTCCTACATTTGTTACCTTCTCCCCTTGCACCTCGCAGTACAAATCAAATGCGCCAGTGCTGGTTCTGCACGTCACTGCTCTCTGATCTTTCTGATCGATTGGCTATTTTATATTTTTAGGACCAGGGGTCTTGGACTGGTCAGTGCACTCAAATTCTTGTGTCCTGGACTCAGGGGTCCCTGCCTGCTCTAACCTAGAAATCTGTACTGGTGAAGGCCTGGAGTCTGCACCCTCCTTCTTGTGAGATAGCTCTTCAAAAACCAACTGCGGCCCTCTCTTGACCTGGCAAGGCACATTCCTTCTAAGTTACATGCACTAATGATAAGAGACAATGGAGAACTGTGTGTGTGTCTTCGATTGGATTAACCTTCTGCAGGGCAGTCAGGGCTGGGAACAAGAAACGCACGTACACCCTTCCAACTCTTGAGACAAAATTAAGCATACTGGCATAGCTGTGTTACTGGGCCTCAATTTCAAAATGGTGTCTAACTTCTAAAATGGCATACACTGCACACAGGATGTTAATACAAAATAATTACCATGTTTCCTCTACCCTACAGGTGTCCCTCCTCCCCCCTCCATTCTCCCATATCCCTGATAACATCTCTTCCTACAACCGCCTTGTCTGAAATCGCTGAGGGGCCATGGGCTTCCTCCCCTGCTCCCCAACAATAGTCTCAATGCGCTGGTGGTGGGAACGCCTTTGGGGACCGAAGTCTGGAATGTTGGAGGTCATGGAGTAGGATTAGAATGCATATATTTGGCCAAATAAGGTTTAGCCCGGCTGGCCAGGCTCCGGTAGAAAGAAACCCTTGAGGTCAGGCATGTGGATGGGTGCTGAGAGGAGTCAGGAGTCAGGAGATTGTGTGAGTGCTAGAGACTCGCTATGTGTCCTGTGTGCCTGAATTCGTCATAGGTCTTCGCTGCATACTAATGTCAGAGGTCTTGAGGCGTAGTCTTGTATAAGTAGGCAGAACAATTATGTGACCAGCAAGATCAAACTTGTCATAGTCGTTGCTGTATTCTGATGTGTGTGGGTAGCCATGCCTGAAGCCAGTGCCCACTGGAGTGGTGCATTATATGTCCCTAGCAGTTCAGGTGGAGATTTGTTGTATGTGTGGTTGATGAGGTAGTGGCTTCCTCTGTCGATTCTTGCGGCTGCGATAAAATGGTTAGTGACAGTCTATGCTTCACAATTACAACTAGAGGACCACGGGCTATACTTACCGGCTCTTGCAGGTGGACACCATGGCAAATCATCACAGATATTGTGTGTGTACTAAGACCTTCCCAATTGTTACCTTTACAATGGGAGGCCAACCCTATAGTTCATCCAGGCACCATACTCGCCCATCCCTCAAGTCCTTCCAGTGTGATTCTGAACTAGTTCTCAGTCGCCGTCCCGGAGTAATGCACGAGAAACCTCGATCCGGCCTTCTGGTGCGAGACATGGCCATGGCACACAATTCCTCCCATGACAATGCCCCCCTATACATCCCAAACGATCCGAGTGCTGTGGTTCTGCTTTACCTCAACCACTTTGACTGCGATTTACCCGTTTATTCCATACGTGTCAGGTGCTGTGACAATCAATGACATTTCATTGTGTGAAAAACGAGATGAAGGCCTGTGTTTCCATATGGTGGTGCTTGTGGGAGCCAAGGTCATAGGTCATAACTGGTGTTTGATAGTGTGTGAGGTCCGGGCCACTGTGAAAACGCCAGGTGCCAACAGTAAATGTGTATCCTGATTTCTTACTGATCCATGAAGTGCATACTGCCCCTCTGAAAAGTAATTCACAGTTATTACTTCCCTTAGAACTGTGTTCTGAAAAGTAATCTGAGTGTAACTGTATCATTCCTCCTGAAAGAAGAATAAGTTACATATGTTGCAAAGTGCTTACCTGGTAGTGTGAGAATATTATTGCTGAAACAGAATAACTTATACAATGGGCCAGGTACATACTTGCAACAGTTGTGGTATAACTATAGTATTCCTAAAACAGAATAAGTAACATAGCTTATTACCAATAGGGTCTGCTTCCCTTGAATTACATACTGTCATTCTAAAAGTCTACTAATGTGGTTGTACTCTTCAGGAATAGCATACTGCCATTCTAAATTTGCATCACTAGGTTTTACTCACCTTGAACTGCATACTGCTATTCTAAATAAGGTTTATACTTTGGTTTGCATACCATTTTTATTTATTTTTTTATTTTGTTTATTGAGCATTTGTTAGGCGCTTTGTACAACTGAGTAGTGTGTCAAAGTGCCACAAGACTAAATGGGAAGGGACAGGGGAAAAATAACAATGGCAAAAACAGTCAAATACAGTCATGGTCCTACTAGGCCTTGTGGCATTCTGCCGTCCAAGTGCAGTGAGGAGAATTGCAGGAGATAGGAGCGGAGGGACCGAAGGAGTGGGCAAGTGCTGGTGGAGAACCTCAGGCTAAGTGCAAGTGCAGGTGGCTCCCACTGCTGGAATGCAGAGCCGCCAAGCAGGGCCTGCAGGGCAGTGCAGTCGTTGGGAGGGGTGCTGGTATTGACTGTGAAGATGGGCCTGAAATCCTGTGAGATTCAGGAGGATCAGGCCACCAGTCACAGCGGCAGTGGGGTGATTAGCAGGGAAGGGAAAGAGGTAAAGAAGTGCAGAGTTTGAGCAGTTTCCAGAACTTGAGGAGGTCGGGCTCAAGTCTGAGAGGGGAAGCAAGGCTGTTCCAGAAGGAGCAAAAAATAGTCCATAGGCGCCTCTCTGCGAGAACGAACACGGCTAAATGACCTGTTCTTTGGGAAGGTACCCACTTGAGAGTCCACAGCCACACTTTAGCTCACTGTTCCTTTCACAGAAGGAAAATAACCATTTGCATATCAGTCTTTGTCCCGCCCACATAGGCTGTCCAGCACCGAAATGCTATGGCAATTCTCTTCTGACCATGAGTACCAACAGCAACCCCATACACGTGTTTCAGCCTTGTTGGGCCCCATCAGTGAGGTGGAGCTGTTCCTCTCTGAGCACAGTGAGCAAGAGGTCCACGTCTGGATGACCCTAGGAAACTTGGGGTGATTGAACCTAAGTCCCTTAAACAATGAAGAAATAGTCCATAGGCGCCCCTCTGCGAGAACAAACACGGCTAAATTACCTGTTCCTTGGGAAGGTACCCACTTGAGAATCCGCAGCCACACTGGAGGCACCAACCGAGGAGAGAGCCCTACCCCCCACTCTCTGCTTAGAGAAGCATTTGACAGTCAAAGAGTTGGAGTGAGAGGAGTGTGGGGCTCTAGCAGGGGATTATTTAGGGAGGGAAAGTTGGAGATAGTGTGGTCCCAGGCACCAGAAGGCCTTGTGGATGATGCAGAGAGTCTTGAATTTGATCATTGCAGCCACTGGGAGCCAGTGGAGATATTGTAGGTGCTTGAGGCCAAGGATAAGTCTTGCTGCCCTATTCTGTATTAGCTGAAGGAGGTGTAGGGAGGAAAGTGGGATATTGAGAAAGAGGCTGTTGCAGTAGTCCAGCCTGGAGAGGACCAGAGCTCTGGAGACATTGAGCTTCTGGGGATGGTGAGGAAAGGAAGAATGCCTCTGAGGAGGTGGTGCTGGAAGTGAGACTCCTTAGTAAGTTCCATGATGTGAGGGATGATAGAGAGAGAGGAATCGATGACCCTGGAGTTTTTGGCCTCACAAGATGGTGGGGGTAGATGGCCCAAAGAGGGTGGCCAGAGGGTAGGAGGAAAAGAGGCTGCAGGTGTCCCAATCAGAAGGATCTCCATCTTACTGGCATTAAGGCAGAGATCGTTAGCTGTACACCATGCCTGAATGGAGGACAGACAGTCAGGGATCAGAGAGGACGAAGGGAAGGAGGAGGTAGTAGAGGGAGGTTTGAAGAAAAGCTGTGTGCCATCAGCATTATACTGGAAATGGGGAGAGAAGGAGGAAATCAGGTGAGCGAGAGGGAAAGATAGATGTTGAAGAGCAAGGGCAATATGACAGAGCCCTGCGGGACGCTGCAGGTAGAGAGATGTGGTGGCGGAGAAAGGGCCCAATTGCAATTAGGAGGGGCGATTAATGTGAAAATAGGTCAGTCAATCCAGTGCTCAGTCAGTAATGCTGAGGGTCTCACAGAGTCGTTTTATGAGGATGGAATGGTTGACTGTATCAAAACCAGAGGAGAGATTAAGGAGAATGAGAACAGCCAGAGAGTTGCAATCATGATGGTCATGAAGGCCACAAACAAGATCAGTGTGGGGGGGTTAGTTGGGGGAGGACCAACTTCTCTGTGAGTTTATCCAGAAAGGGGGTAGTGGAAATAAGGCAATAGCCGGGCAGGAGGGGGTCAGCAGATGGCTTTTCTGAGCAAGGGTTCACAAGGGAGTGCTTGAGGGATAGAGGGAAAGAGCCAGTGGCAAAGGAGTGGTTACAGAAGTCCGCAAGAGCTGGGATGTGAGCAGAGATGTTGTCCTTAATAGTTGTGGAGGAGCAGGGAAGCACCTGTTTGCAGGAAGCCTTCATAGAGCAGACCACTTTAGAGGACTTATCCAGTGCTATGGGCAGGAGGGAGCAGAGTGAAAGGGGTGTGGAGGAGAAGAGGCAAGGGAGCCAGAGGGTTAGGTGTGGAAGTGGAGATGTAGGTGGAGGAGAGTGAGGACAGGATGTCCTGAATTTTTTTAATGAAGTGGGAGGCCAAAGCAGTGAAGAGAGCCTGGGAGGGGAGGAGAGAGGTAGAGACTTCAGCTGGATTGGCAAGTTCTTTGCAGATTTTGTAAAGTTTGGCTGTGTTATTAATGGCTCCAGAGATGAGGACTTAGATGTGGGCCCGCTTCTTGGAATGGATAGAGAAACAACATTGCCTTTGGAGCAGGCAGCAGGACAGTTTGTTAGAGGGTAGGCCCAAGGTCTGCCACTTCGTTCAGCAACTCTGCACTTGCGTTTCAGAGAAGTTAGATCAGAATCATACCAGCTGTTGTTCTTGGAGGCAGGTTTTAGGCATATCCTCATGGCAGGGGCAAGGATGTCAAGGGTGTTAGAGGTGGAGAGGTGCAGGTTAGGAAGGACAGAGTCAAAGGGAGAGTCAGAGGTAGGGTTGGGGGGATAAAGGTAGGGCAAAAGTAGTGACTGCCTCTCGCTTTATAGGTCGGATGGCGGCGAAGGAGACTGGCAGTGCTGGGTGTGGCTCAGATGGAGGGCCAAAGGGTCCCAAGTGGGAAGAGAGGAGGGAGTGGTCAGACCAAGAGAGGGTGCTGGTGACAGATTAAAGGTAAGGATGTTGCTGGAAATTAGGGTGTCCAGGGTTTCACAGCAAAGTGGGTGGGGCCAGAAGGGGGAAGAATGAGAGAGGGGGAGTCACAGAGGACACAGAATTGAGAAGTGGATGATTCAAGGGAGTCAAGGCGGATATTGAAGTTACCAAGGAGCAGGATTTTGGAAGAAGAGGTTGAAAGGCAGGAGGTGAGATCAGCCCATCCAGGGAGATAGAGTGGGATAGGGCCAGGTGAGAGAGAGAGAGTAGGGGAGACCCCAAGCTTACAGGCGAGACATTCAAAAGAGGAGTAGGGTTGAGTAGGTATGATGGAGGCAGGGACCCACTCAGGGAAGATCAGGGTCACACCACCTCCATGCCTATTAGGTCTGGGTTTGGAGAGGATTTTGTAGCCCGCAGGAAGGAGAGTGTCAAGAGCTGTAAGAAGATTCAATTCAACACTACAGCTAAGTCAATGCCTAGTCTGGGATACTGAATGGAAACCCTTATTGATATATATTTATGTCCAGTTCATGAGTTCTGGATGACTACCCCTATATAACACCCCTCTCTTAGAATCCCCCTGACCCCACTGAGCCAAGAAGTAGTTCTGTTTTGCAAGTTTAAAAGGTGTATTTGAGAAATAAGACAAAATATAGATACCACGCTTTTATAATAAATTAATAATCAATATCGCCCTTATAAATATAATGTTAATCAACAATGGGTAATCTGACACTAGCACACTTCTTTATAATCAATGAGGAGTTAGTATAGGATGGATCAAGTAGCAAAAATACTTTTATGATTTCAAGGGAAAAGCAATGAGGAATAAAATGCAGTACAGAAATACTTGAGATGATTTTAGCAAAAGATAATATAATCACTTTTTCTCTGGCAATTCACCCCCCTCCCCTATGCAATGTAAGACATGGAAGTAGATGGAAAGAGGAGCACACAGTTCTCAGGAATGCAATCAAATACAATACGAAATTCAGTTCCCCCCCAGCAAGCTTAGAGAAAACCGGTATGAGTTTTAAAACACAGGCCCAAGTGCTTTGAATGTGGTGGCAATGAAGTGAGAAATATGCTGAAAATGCTTTTAATTCCCTTTAGGAGGTTCAGGGTCAGTGAGAGATACTTGGGATGAGTTCAGGCTCACTTTAGCAATGATTCAGAGATGGTGATTAAGAGGCCGACGAATTTTTAGCAAGGAAAGAAATGACTGCTGATGGTTACACGTGGCTGGATTTTTAACCAAATCGCAAATCGCGGCAGAATTCGCGAGTGCGTGAATCGTGATTGCGGAAAAAGTATGTATAAGGAGTAGGAAGTCGGTTCTAGGCTTGTCGGACAGCTTAGATCATAAGTTTTCAGAGGAAAGTTAAACCAAGTTCGTAGCCCAAACGGTTCCAGAGATATGAACGATTTTGTAAAGGTCGTTTTTCGGATTTAAAGTAAACTCAAAATGACAGGTGACAGCTTTGCAGCTGCAGAATTGACAAGTGACAGCGGTGCAGCTCTACAAAATGACAAGTGACAACTTCTAAGAGGCAGTTCTGGTTAGATTAAAATAGTTTGGATTAGATTATTTTAAACTAAGAGCTTATTTCTGTCACAATCTGACCTAAGTACTCACAATATATTTTGGAAGGACTGGACCTCGTCACGGATCTGATCAATCAGGCTAGCGGCACTTCACAGCGATCTGGTCTCTGGGTCTGCGGTTCTGCACGGTCTGGTCTGGTCTGGCACTGGTCTGGTCTGTCCGGATACAGCGGTCTCTGCACGGCTCCTGGATCTCTGCACTGGTCCTAGCAAAAGTTCTTGGCAAGGGATTCAAGCAGCTCGCCCGGCTGTGAGTAGCTTGCAATGATTTGAGGCCTGCTGCAGAGAATTCAGCTTGTGGTTTTAGGCCTCTGATTTAGGTTCTAAAGTATAAGTTCTAGGTTCTGGAGTATGTAGCTGGAGTCAGTCTGGAACTGGTATCTTCTGGATGTTGTGTGGTCTGGCAAAACGCTCCGCAGCAACTGGATTTGAATGTCCTCTCTAGCTTCCAGTGGCTCTTTTTATGTCTTTTGAAAGTGGGTGTGTGCGCGCATCACTAAGCCAGCCCCTCTCTTAACTGATCATTGGTCAAGCTTTTCTCTCTTCCTTGATAGGGGAACGGAAATGTGAGTCAGGGTGATGCTGTAGGTTTTATGGGTCAGAGGATCCTCCCCTGGTCAGTTTGCCCACAAATCTATATTTGATTCAAATACATATTGCACAGATACACAGTTGTTTAAAATTACATGCACCCATCACATATCACATGAGGTATACTCTGTTCAAACTCTGCTCTTCCTGGGGGCTTGCATTCAGAAATGGCAACATTTTGCGCTTTTTAACTGGTTTTGCAATATCGGACATTTACCCAAATTTACACACATGTGCGCAAGGAGTATGGACATTAATTGATGAAGTGTCAGATTTTTAACATGCAGACATTTGGAGTGACAACCTCTTTTCCACTCGTAACCCCCCAGATCATACCACCGGGTCCTAAAACCTCTTAAAATGTGGGCAGAAAAATCACAAGAATTATGGTATCATTTAGATAATTTTGACAAGTCCGCACCATGAGTTATACATCTTTCTTAAAATCATATTCTGGCCAACAGGGGTGTGTCTTCCTAGGTCACATGGTGGAGAAACCAGTCTATCCACTTTCTTTAAGCTCAGCCTGTCCTCAGAGGGGGCTGCCCCTCCCCGTTTCTGCCAAGAGGAAGCCACTTTTACGACGCCCCAATACAACATTTGCCTGAGTGCAGGACAGGCCTTTTTTCAACTCCCTGTAGCTGCTCCACCCCTAATCTAATCAGAGAGGTGACAACTCCTTTTGGTAAGGGAAAGAGTGGCTGAGCAGGTTTTAACTCCTGTGGGGGTAGATGTCAGGCAGAATTGGAATCTCTTTAAGCCAGTTTTTAGCTACATCTCATTTTTTTGTTCCCAGTTTAAATCACTTACGATTTTTACATACACATTAAATAATTACTTCCTTCAAGTCATTTAAGAATATAGTTTTACATTGTATCCACCTCTTAGCAAGTCTTTCCTTGGTCTGGTTTTGTTTCATTTGTTCAGTTTTACACAAAAGTCTGGTGGTTTTAAAACGCCGGCTTTCTGATAGTGGTGAGTACTGGTAATGCAACCATTTTTGGGATTTAAGAAAATGAATTCCCCACAGGTCTGGGTTGCTTTTGGCAATCAGCATTGCCATTCCCTACTGTGTGGGTAGCCCAATGGTGGTTTTAGGCAGTGCCCTCCTGTGCTCACAACATAGGCAAAAATGGGTGGCAGCCTATTCTTCATGCATTTCCCTGTGCATTTTCTGGGAAGTTCTGGCCATCATGATGTTTTCCATGCCAGTACTGCACAGTTTTCCTATTCTGGCGTACATGTGGGCTTTTTGGCCATCTTGGATTTTCTAAGCCCACAGCACCAAATGTTGCAGCATGATAGCTCAAACGTGGGTCAGGACACCCAACAGAGCAGTGACAGTGCTGGCATTGAACCATGTCTTGGTGAGAGCGGGAACGTCTAGGTCAAAGTTTACGAGAAAGAGACAGATGTCAGAGGAGTGTTTGACAGCAGAGCGAGCGTTCTGAGTAGCTAAGTGAAGCTGATTTCCACATTTGAAGGTTTTCTGAGGGGGTACAGGGTTGTGGTACACCTGTCGGTGGTGGTGGAGAGGTGAGAGGAAGAAGGAGTGGCAGGAGAAGGGAGTATGTTTATGAGGGAGGACAGGCACCGGTCGAGAAGGAGACAAGTAGGTTGAGAACCTAGAGCCATGATAGTGCCCTTGTAATAGATATTAATGATACACCTAAAAGATGAGAAGTATGCCAGGAGTACTTCCCACCTAGTACCACCATTAATGGGTGAAATGGGGAAAGAGTGGAGACAAGATGGGGGTCCATAGGTCAGGAGAGGGGACAGTGAAATGGATGTCCATACAAGTCTGCCTGAAAGTTGCATTGACGTAGGTGTCTGCAATAGGTAGGCCTGGATTAGAGACCAGGAGAGCTTTTATTTAGCTTTTTTCTTCCAGGCTTCATGAAAGAGGTAGGATAGGTGATAGAATAGCAGTTAGAATAGATATGAGAGATAGAGAGTGCCATGGGGTAGTGGAGGACAAAGAGTGAGATAAGTAGGGGAGCTGCACAGTTCACAGGGACCCACCAAGTGGCCTAGCAGCCAGATCTGAAAGCACGCCTAAATTCGAATTTGCCAAAGAGCACAAATACAGTACAAAATGGAGGGTGCAGAGATATGAAAGAACACCTAAATTCGAATTTCCCAGAAGCACAGGTACAGTAAGCACACTTAAAGTCAAATGTTCCAGAAAAGCACAAATACAGTACAAAATGCAGGATGCAAAGATATGAAAGCACACCTAAATTCGAATTTCCCCAAAAAGCACAGGTACAGTAAGCACACCTAAATTCGAATTTTCCAAACAGGCTCAAATACATTACACAATGGAGGATGCAAAGATATGAAAGCACACCTGAATTCAAATTTGCCAAAAAACACAAATACAGTACAAAACGCAGGATGCAAAGATATGAAAGCAGGCCTGAATTCGAACTTACCAAAAAGCACAGGTACAATACAAAATTGAGGATGCAAAGATATGAAAGCACACCTGAATTCAAATTTGCCAAAAAACACAAATACAGTACAAAATGCAGGATGCAAAGATATGAAAGCAGGCCTGAATTCGAACTTACCAAAAAGCACAGGTACAATACAAAATGGAGGATGCAAAGATATGAAAGCACACCTAAAATGAATTTGCCAAAAATCACAGGAACAGTACAAAATGGAGGATGCAAAGATATGAAAGCAAACCTAAATTCGAAAATGCCAAAGATATAAAGGCACACTTGAAGGAATTATGAGTAAGGCATTAAAAGAAAGCTGTGGAAAGTGAGTAAGGTGTGAATGTAAAGCAGATACACATACCAAGGGGCATGAAGATCAGGTCGCAGTGATACTAGAGGGCAAGGGAAGTTCCTTCCAGCTCCTTCCAGCTCCTGACAGGTCCAGAGTGGGGGCCCGGTGTGAGCCTTGATCGTTGGGCCGGCTCTCGCCGGCCAGCTCAGCAATTGAATGTATGAGAAGGAAAGCAGCCAATCAATGCCACAGCTGGTGTAGGTGAAAATGCATTCAAGTGCCTGGGTGTTATAGGATGGCAGCGGCCATCTTAGAGTAGGAATCGTGGCCTTTACCAAGA
Source organism: Ambystoma mexicanum (assembly GCF_040938575.1). Classification (NCBI taxonomy): domain Eukaryota; kingdom Metazoa; phylum Chordata; class Amphibia; order Caudata; family Ambystomatidae; genus Ambystoma; species Ambystoma mexicanum. The sequence goes on from NC_090936.1 coordinate 878,478,322, forward strand.
TATGCAGCCCACTTGATAATCGAATTCCCAGAGGGAATTGCGCTGCTTCCGTGAATTCAAAACACACTTTAGTTAAAAAGCCCAAGTGGGCAGATTAGTGCTCACAAGTGAGAGCGTTCTGCTGAACGGATGCGGGGGCCAGGGAATCAATCCCAGCACACAGGGCTTACCTGGTAGTTGCAGGGGGCTGCCTCGTGGACCCAGAAAAGAAATTAGAGGAAGCGCTGCAGGCCATAGTAAAGTGAGGGGAAAGTCTGTGATGCTGGTAGACAGGGTGCTTGGTGTGGGTCTTGATCGGTGGGCTGGGTCTCGCCTGACAGCTCACCAATTGACTATATGAGGAGGAAAGAAGCCAATCAGTGCCTTAGATGGGTCAGGTGAAAAGGCACTCCAGTGCCTCGCTGTGATAGGATGGCAGCGGCCATCTTAGAGAAGGAGTGTGGCCTTTAACAAGCTATGCAGACCACTGATAATTGAATTCCTGGAGGGAATTGCACCGCTTCTGTGAATTAAAAACACACTTTGTTTTTAAACACTTTCTTTATTATTGCCTTGGTGTACACCTCCTAGAACACACTAAGTAAATAACAATTACACACTGCTACAAATTGTGTGGATTTTCAAGGCCCATAAATCTTAGGCATATTTGTTGCTCACAAATTTTTTCAGATGTCTGAGCGAAACAGAAGAGGTCAATGTCAATAGTTAGCCGAATAGGTCAAATACTTCTGAAAGTCTTGTCATATTTGTTTAGGACAATGTGCACCAGGTATCAGAGATATATATAGTTCTTCCGTGGTGTTAGCCCATATCACTTTGGGGGACTCTTCCACATCCAACGCTGTAACATAGATCTCTTAGCAAGTAATAAACACAAATTTAACAATCTATGTTGTGACCTGCCCATCTTCTCGGTATATCCCAATATACACTGCACGTGCGTCAGGTGTAATCTCTGACCAAACATGTCATCTAATGTCTCCTTGATTTTCTCGTAGTATTCCGTCAGCCTGGGGCAATCCCATGGCATGTGCAGCAGATTAGCCCCTGCGGTGTTACATCTGGGGCACTCTCCAGTGCTTAGGGAGCTACATTTTGATAACTTGGCCGGTGTGTAGTCTAGCCTATTTATGATCTTAAAATGTAACAGACAATGCTTTGAGTTCAACAACACTCCCTTTATCAATTGACATTTACGTTCCCCCACTGCTTCTTAGATCGCCACCCCAAGAACTGTTTCCCACCTCCTTCTAATATCAGGGCCGTCACAGAGTGTCATCTTTTGTGCTAGTTTATACAGAGTCTAAACGGTTTTCCTGCCCCCACTCTGTGACAACATATACTTTGAACACACATGTGAGTCCGGTTCAGAAGGAAACGTCGACCAATGCGCCGCTAATGCTGTTCTGATGTGTAGATAGTGGAGTTTCTGGAGTGGTGTATCCCTCACAAAAGGCTTCACTGTATTCCACTCAATGAACCTACCCTCAACAAACAGGTCCCCCAACATTAGGATCCCAGCCCCTTTCCATACTCTCTCAATCAACTTGCCTGTTGAGGGCTTCACGAGTATCATCCTCCAAAGAGGTAAATTCTTATCATATGAGGCTAGTGAATTCGTCTTCTTGTACAATTTAACCCAAGCATTCCAAGTCGCCCCCACTGGGTCCAGCGCTGCGTACTGCGGTATGTGTTACCTGCCAGTAATAATAGTAGTGAGAAGGAACCTCCCTGGAGTCGTTACATGCAGTAATTCTGAATGCTCCTCAACCCAGTATATAGCATAGTGTGACTGAGCCGCCAAGTAGCATAGTTCAAAGTCTGGGACAGAAAGGCCTCCCTTTATGTTAGGCGGCCCTAGTTGCGTCCACTGTATGCGTGCTGATCCCTCTGCACATATGAAAGACGAGCACATCCCCAAATGTTCTGAGAAAAATGCCCACCCCAGCCACATAGGAATGTTATGGAAAAAGTACAAAAGTTTAGGCAATACAACCATTTTAAACAATGCCAGCTTCCCGGGAAGTGACAATGGAATGTGGCCCCATCTCTGGAATTTAATCTTTAAATTAGTCAAATAACGGCCATAATTCCGTTTGTACAAGTTCTTGTGTGAGCTACCCTGATTCCCAATTCGATAGAGCCCATGATAGTCCAGAGATGTCCGTCGTTTGTTGTGTGGTCTCTGTCAAAGGTAATATTTTGGATTTAGAGGAGTTTAGCCGCAAGCCAGAATGTCTCCCAAACACCACCACCGCCAACAGCCCAGACAAATGAATCTCAGGGTCTCTAATATACAGCAGTATGGCATCAGCGTACAATGAAATTATCTCAGGCTTCCCTTCCAAAATTATTCCTGCAATGTCAAACCAATCTTGGATGAAATCAGCCATAGGTTAGATCTCAAGGCAAACAGCAATAGTGACAGGGGGCATCCCTGCCTCGTGCCGCCCTCCAGTGCTAGATTTGAGGAGTACATACCATTCGTGCAGACTCTGGCAAACAACTGCGAGTACAACAAAGGTATCCATGCAACAAATTTGGGGCTGAACCCATAGTTTAACAGGACCCAGAACAGAAAAGACCAGGACACAGTATCAAAAGTCTTTTGCATGTCCAACGCCACAGCAATTGACTGGCTGTCCTCAGGCACTTTCGCCAGAACATTGTAAAACCTCTATGTTCAGTGCCATCATACGCCCGGGTATGAAGCCAGACTGGTCCACATGCACCATATATGGCAGCAATGATTTTGGTGTAGAGTTTAGTGTCAGTATTTATAAGAGACAGAGGTCTATACGATTTGCATCCTTGTCCGGCTTCAAGAGGAGTATAATTATTGCCTCCCGCATAGTTTCGGGCAGTATTCCAACCATAAAAGCGTCAGTCCACATGTTCAATAAATTAGGGGCTAACTCATCTTTCAACTGCTTGCAAAATTCGGCACTAAAGCCACCCGACCCCGGTGCTTTCCCATTAGGGAGATCCACTATAGCAGCTTTCATTTCCTCGAGCATCAACAGAGTCTCGAGTGACTCCCTAGTTTCTTCCGACAGCAAAGTTGTCGGAATCTTACCCAGATAACTGTCAATCTCTGTCTCAGATGTCATGGCCGTAGGCGAATACAGTGCAGAATAAAACCAGTGGAACACTGCATTTATGTCACTGTCTTTGTGTCCCGTGGTGCCGTCCCCATCTACAATACACAGTATATACATATTATCCGTTCTCCTTGTTACTGGCCGGGGCTAACAGTCTGTCAGGTCTATCAGCTTCTCCGTACCGTCTCGCCACCATAGGTCTATCTAAGTACTTCAATTCCCTATCAGCATTCTCCCTAAACGCATCCAAGCTCACTTTTATGCCATGTCTAACCTGTGGGGTGGGATTTACTGCATATGCATGCTGCAGTCCAAAAAGCTCTCGCAGTGTTTCAATTTTTCCCTGTTGTCCTTCAGGACTCCAAATTCAGTTGAAAGAATTACCCCCCCCCCCCCCCCCCGTGTATATGCCTTAAATGCATGTCACAGCATAGCAACAGACTCAACCGATCCCACATTAATGTTGAAATACAATACAATTTGGTCTCGAACATTGGTATGAAAAACCGGATCCCTCAGCGTGGCAGGCTTAAAGTGCCAAGGCGCCTGTCTCCAGCCTCCCACCTTCAAATGCAATACTAAAGAATGGGAGAATGTTCAGAGAATGTGCAGGGGAGAATCTGACATTCCTTCACCTCTGTCATTAGTAATCCAGAAACTAACACATATCTATCTGAGAGTGCATATCGTGCACTGTTGAATAATACGTGTAACCCCTCTCGGCAGTATGCACCACCTTCCAAACTTCCATTAGGTCTAAGTCCGACATGTGCGCCTGTGTGGTCTGCGCCCCTTTAGTAAGAACTCTAGGTGTGTCAGAGGTGCCATCTAATTTTGTACACAATATGGTGTTTAAGTCTCCCCCATATATCACCAAAGCCATCGGGTATGTGGAACAGAGGGCAAATACCCCTACATAAAACTGAGGGTCATCTATGTTGGGGCCTTAAACATTTACCAAGAGGACCTCCCAGCCACATGTATACATCGCAACGAGCGGTGCACGAGCGTCTTCACCCCCCTGGCACTCGTGGAGTACCAGGTGTAGTACTTGCTGTTCCCCCACCCCTTAGCAAATCATTCCGCCTGTTGCCCCACCATGTGTGTCTCCTGAAGAAATAGTATCTTGGCCCCCTTGCCATTAGCATACGCTATCACCTTGCATGCTTTGATAGGGTTACCCAGCCCCCGGACATTCCAATAGAGTAAGGTCATTTGTAGAGTCAGTCCGGTTGCATGTGCCAAATCTGTAATTGCAATGTTGTAGTATCCACCACAGTGTGTGTGTACTTCCAGAACTCTCCACAAGCTTCCACCAAGTGCTTTTTCTTAACACCACCCAACCAAAAACCATGAACCTCCCCAAACCCACCCTCAAGGACCCCCAAACTCTCGCCATGACACAATCCTCCCCCTATACCAAACAATATTCCACCCACCAGCACCTGCATGGGGACAGCCATTGCTGTGCAGAGTGGTAGCCCGAACCCGAAAAATATGGGTCAAGAATACATAAATGCGCTCTCCTTCTTGGTTAATACCATCTACTCATAAACCAGGAATGGTATAATTACAGCGAACAGTGCCCTCAAACAAGGACAGGCAGTCAAGTAGAGGTTCCAGCCCCGGGATCAGTGACGTATATTCTTACTCTCCCAGCTAAGTTATTACCATCTACTCACAATTCAGCAGCATTGTACTCCACAAAAAGTTATCGCCGTTATGTTATGCATCAGTCTTCATTTGCAGGCAGGAGCATCCACCCTCCCAGCAGCGAGTGAAATCTGTGCTTCAATAAATGCTACTGCTTTGTTGGGGACTGTGAAAAAGTACAACTTGTTATTAAATTGGATCTTGAGGCATGTTGAAAACATCATGGCATACAGTGTGTTCCTTTCTCGCAAAAACCTCTTCACTCCCTGAAATATGCAATGTTCCTGTTGTACTGCGACAGTGTAATCTGGATACATGTGCACTGTGTTCGAACCCAGTTTTAGTTTTTTATTATCCCACAGAGCACGCAGGATCAGGTCTCTTTCTCGATAATTCAATATTTGCACTATGATGGGGCGTGGGTAGTCACCGGGTTTAGGCTCTATGTGCACGTTCAACTATGAAGTGTGGTGACCAACCCAGGTCTCCCAGCAGATCACATAGCAAGCCCTCTACTGCCTGCTCCACATTGTCCTTGAGAGCGTTATCAGGGAATCCGATAATGTGCACATTATTACTCTTAGATCTAGACTCTAAATCCTAGCATTTAGATTTAATATAACGCATGTCCTGTGTGAGGGTGGACACCGCTGACTGTAGCAACTCTACCGTGTCTTCCACCCTGCCAATCTGCCATTCAGCCTCGGTGATGCGCTGTGTTTCTTTCTCTAGTTGGGCTCTCATGGTTGAGACATTGGGTTAATGCAGTGGTCTTCAAACTTTTTATGCCATGGCCCCCCTGAGCAGAAAATAAATTGTTCGGGACCCCCCTGCCCCGCCCCTCTGTGTTGGTGTTATTTTTTTTTTTTTATAGAGAGGGCTGCAGAATGCGTGGTGCCATAATTATGAAGGGATATGCTGTTGGGGAGACATTCCAAGACACTAGGACAATCACATCCAATCCAAACATAGAAACCGTGCAAGTAAACACAAAATTCTCCAGTAGGGCTTTTATTTTCTCAAAATACATTCCTATTAGTATATTCAGCAGAAGGCAATTTGATTTTACAGAGCAAGCACTAATGGGAAGGGTGGGCCTGTCTCTCTGCAGAAAGTGAGTCAATGTGTGGCTTTATTTTTGAGACCGCCACTCTGAGGTTGTCCTCCACTTCCAGCCTTGTGCGGTATTTAGTTTTCAGTACAGCCAATGCTGAAAAGCCTATTTCGCACAAGTAGGAAGACCCAAAGGGTAAGAGAGACTGTATAGCAGACCTTGCCAATGTAGGATACTCCAGGATTACCTTCAGCCAAAAGTCACCCACTGCAATGTTCCTAAATTCAGATTGCAGAATAGTGTCCGACTGAACCTCAATCAGCTCCTCCAGGGCATCAAATGGAAGATGCACCACCTCCTCTGCCAGAAAAGGCTGCATCACCCAGTCATTAATGCCAGCATTTTCTTCAGGGAAGTATTTATCAAAGCTGGACCTTAATGTTGTTAGGTGACTTGTGATTGGTTCTAGGACATGCAGCAGGTTGTACTCTGTTTCCTCAATTGCTTCTGCAAGCAATGGGAACTGAACTGCTACCCCAGCTCCAATTGTTCGTTTCCAGAGGTCTAGCTTCCTCTTGAAGGCAAATACTTTTTTATTCATTGTAAATGAGTTGGCATTGGCTCCTTGCAAAGACATATTGAGGGTATTTAGCTTATCGAAAATATCAGCAAGGTATGCCAAGAGCACAAGCCAGCGGGGATCACACAGATGGTTTGCTTTGCCAATGTCCACATCCAAAAGGAATTGCCGCACTTCATTTCGGAGTTCAAACACACGTTGCAGCACTCATCCCCTGGACAGCCATCTAACTTCTGTGTGAAAGAGCAAACCATCATGTTCTGACCCCATTTCTGCACACAGAATTGCAAAGAGACGTGCTCTTGTTGGCTGTGCTTTGATGGCATTAACTATTTTTACAGCTGAACTGAGTACATCAGAAAGTTCATTGTCCATATTCCGAGCAGCAAGCGCTTCACGGTGAATTATGCAGTGTGTCCATACAACATGTGGAGCGACTACCAAAACTTTGGCCTTCAATCCCGATCTATCTCCACACATTGAAGGGGCACCATCTGTGCAGATTCCTACGCAGGCTTCCCATCTCAAACAGTGGCTGCTCATAAAATCATTTAAAATGTCAAACAGTTCTGATGCTGTTGCCCTGGTTTTAATGGCCTTACAAAACAAAAAGTCTTCCAATATTGTAGTTGCCCCACAGTACCTTACATAGGCTATTAAATGAGCCTCTCTGGATATATCTGTTGCCTCATCCAACTGTAATGCAAAGAGACTCGTTTGCAGCTGTGTGATTAACTGAGCAGTGATATTGTCTGCCATCTCAGACACACGTCGGCTGATGGTGGTGTCTGACAGAGGAATCATTTTTAGCTTGTCCGCTACACTTTCAGCACCCATTCTCCTGCACATTGCGATGGCTGCTGGTAGAACGACTTTCTCGGCATCGGTGAACGTTTTTTTATTTTTGGCAAGGAGGTAGGCAACATCATAAGATGCCTTCAGTGCACTGGCTGGAGTAGAAGCAATATTTTGCACTGTACTTTTCTGCTGACTGATGACTTGTAACTTGCGAGCAAAGAAGTCTCTGCTCTTGCCAATGAGCTCCCCATGTTTTGTTTCCAAGTGGCGTCTTAATTTGGCTGGTTTCATGCTCTCATTGGCTAAAATTGCTCCACACACCACACACTGAGGCCTCGTTTCACCTCTGATCACAACGGAAGTAAATCCAAGGTCTAAATATGTGCCATCAAACTTTCTGGCTTTTGCAGGTTTTTTTCCTGTGTCAATGTCTGCGTCTGCCTTCCTTTTCACACTACCGTTTTTGGGCAAAAAGAAGTGCTCCATTTCAAAATGGGTTCCTCACCTATGAAAAAATGTAAACTCCCATATTAATGCCTTTTCATATGCTTTGTTGATAACCTCATTTACGTACCGAATGAGGTACAGTAGGATTTGAAAACGATAATTCAAAAACAAAAATGCAAAACATGTAGCTGTGACAAAATCACACATGCACTAGAAGGCTTTTGAGCAAAAATGAGGGGCTGAAAAAAACATGGTCCTCCAATAGTGCACCACATGTTTTGTGGTGTTCTACATGTACTATGGGTCCCGACTTGAAGATCTGGTTAGTTTGTAGAATCCAAAGAAAGGCAAGGGACATTGCTAACTGCTTGTGCTGGCCACAATCCATTGGGGCATTATGTGGTGGTCCTCCAAGAAAGAAATTGTACCTTTGCCTCCAATAAGCCTTGAGACAACCATAGCCGCTTCACCCAACCCTTCACAATTCACTATTCACTTGTACAGAGACCTCATTTCTCACCCGCTTAGAGTGGAACCAGTCTGCGGCATACAGCTTGTAATGCAAAGCGCACATATTAAGCAGCATCACAAAAAAACAGGACTGAATACATCACTGAGCTAAATGAATTCTGACTGGCAACATGGGGGCAGTTGCTCCCCCTCCCCGAAGACTTAGTGAAGGCCCCTCTCATGTGAAAAGTTTGAAATGCCCTGGCGACTGTAATTTGAAACGGATGAAATGCCCTGGCGCCTGTAATTTGAAACGGATGAAATGCCCTGGCGCCTTCCCTGGCCACTGGTGCTGCAAGAGACATGAGGACCATGGGGTCTTTTTTCTATTCACTTGTACGGAGTCCCCACAGACCTCTTTTCTCCCCTGCTTAGAGTGGAACCAGTCAGCGGTATACAGCTTGTAATGCAAAGCGCACATTTTAAGCACCAGCACACAAAAAAAACAGAGCACTGAATATATCACTGAGCTAAATGAATTCTGACTGGAAACATGGGGGCAGTTGCTCCTCCTGCCCCCAAGACTCAGTGAAGGCCCCTCTCATGTGAAAAGTTTGAAATGCCCTGGCGCCTCCAATTCGAAAGGGATATAATGCCCTGGCGCTGTCCCTGGACACTGCTGCTGCAGGAGAAATCAGGACCGTGGGGACCTCTGTTCTATCAACTAGAACAGAGGCCCCCACGCCTCGATTTTCCTTGTGTTTCTGGTCACTTTATTTATTGGTCATGTATGTAAATGCCACTTACCTTTTTGAAAGTAAAAAGAATAGAAAAGCAGGAACCTCGTGACAGCATGTAACTCCGGAGTTGATGGACGCAATCTGAAGCAGGATCACTGAAGCTGCAGGTGAGTACTATTTATTGTTGGAAGACGTGGCGCCTTCCATCCTCATTGGCTGTCAGTCAGCCAGATTGAGCTAGCAGCACAGCTTGAGGCCCTTGCCAAATGCAAGTTTAGAGAAGCTGGCTGTCATGGATTGGCTCACTCTCCCTACCACCCCTCCCATCTGAAAGTAGGGCAGTTTGTCACTAATGTGCCATCATTAGTGGTTTCCTGCTCTGCATTCATATGGGAGGGGCTGGTCATCCCTGCAAAACAAGGTGTGCGCTTTACCTTGTTTCATGAATAGGCTCCTAATGGAGCCTGCAGGGCCTCACAAAAGCCAGGCCCCTGACCTCAGTGTGACAGGGGTCGGGCCTTTGTGGGGCCTCAGGCTCAATTAGGAGCCTATTCATGAAGACAAAAGAAAAAGCGCACACCTTCTTTTGCCGCGATGACTTGTCATCACGGCAAACAAAGTGTGTGTGTTTTTTTTTGTCTTCCTAAATAGGCTTCTAATGCGAGCCTGAGACCTGACAAAGCCCGGCCCCTGTCGCACTAAGCATGTGTGGCAGGGGCCGTGGATCGGGCTGTTGCTCTTTGATGAAGCAACAGCCTGATCCTTTGGTAATGGATGCCAATGTTTACTTTCAAGCTGTGGATGCGCTGACCCCTGGGCATGAGGCTGCGACCCACCAGAGGGCCGCGACCCACAGTTTGAATAACGCTGGGTTAATGTCATCCAGCTTAGTGTTGACCAATGCAAATCCTTGTTGCACCATCTCGAGTATGCGTTGCAAGTCTGGTGGTTGCACTGACCGCAAGACCTCTGGGGACCCCGAAGGAAGGGTCATCTCATCTGCACCACCAGCGGATTTTGGCATTGATTTGGTATATCTGTCCATGGCGCCTCCCTTTTTGGCCTTGGTACCTTTGGACATCTTTGTGGTGAAAATGTGACCAGTGATGTATAAAATTCAAATATGTTCGCCCCAGGAATGAGCGCAGTGCAGCGCCGCCTCCCACGCACACTCGATGGATAGCAGTGCAAGGCCCTATGGGAACCTCCAACAGGCACTGGCAAACAGGGGCCCCCGGAGCCCACTTGGGGAAAAAATTGTTTTTTTTCAAAATCTTTTTTTTTTATTTCTTTTTGAAATAACTTTCCCTTTATAAAGAAATTATTTCTTTAACAGCAATAATGGCTTTATGAAGTCAGAGTTACTTCAAAAAGAAACAATGAGCCTAATTACAAGTTTGGCGGTAGCCTTGCCGGTAAAACCGGCAGGCTGTCGCCAAACTTGCGCTTTTTTTCCGGCACCTGTAAATGGGCAATTACCGGGTCATTACGGCCCTGCCGGACCAGGTAATTGCCCATTTGCGGGCGCTGGAAAAAAATGCTCCCCATTCCCATTTGATCCCCATAGGGTTGAATGGGAATGGGGTGATTGGATGCACCATTTAGAATGGTGCCGGTGCATCTGACATGCTCTGCTCACGGGTGCCGGTACGCCCGCCAGGTCAGACATGGCGGGCGGGACAGCACCCTCGAGCAGAACTCGTAGTTTGCCGGTCTGGTAACAACAGTACCGGCAAGCTTACTGGTACCGTTGTTACCAGACCGGCAAACTTATACTGAGGCCCAATTTCTTTTTGAAGTAATAGGGCTCCCCTCAACCCCATGACGTGTGTGTGTGTGAGTGTATGGTGAAAGGGTGCACACAAATGTATGGGTGACTGGGTGTGAGTGTGTGCGTGTACGTTGAAAGGGTGCACACTTAAATGTATGGGTGGCTGCCTCGGTGAGCCTGCATGGTGAAAGAGTGCACACTTAAATGTAAGGATGGCTGGTGTGCATGCGTGTATATAGTGAATGGTGTTTGTGCTTGTGTTCAGGGGTTCAACAAAACCTACATTTTGGGGGGCTGATCCTTCAAATGTTTGGGGAGGTGCTAACTTCACGGGTGGTGGGGGAGGCAAACTTATTTGTGTGGGGGAATCTAACTTCTTTACACATTTTAATGAGACTATTCTAGTGCAGCTTCAATGTTACAAGCAGTTAACTCTCTCCTTTAAGTGTGAAAGCACCCACTTATGAACTGTTGTGAGAATGAACGGTCTCCTGTTCCTTTTCTACACTTCCAATCAATTCGCTGGCATGAAAGTGCTAAACACACATCACAATTTCAATTGCCTAAAAAATTTGGTATTTGAAGGCAGATACTAACAGTGAAATGCTTTACGTTAATAACTGCTTGGCCCTTGTGAACAGCGAAACCCAGGTGCCGTTTAACATCTGTGTCCTGTTCTGTCCGGCAACTGCTCTGAAGGTCAGCCAGGTTGAGTCATCATAGCCCAAAATATCTGGGGGCGAGTGTTGCAGCCCAGTCAACTGAATATTGCTAAGCCCCTACTTGTGTTTAATGCCTTCATTGCTTATTGGTAATCGCCATTACTCCTAGCCCTATTCTTCCTTGTCCCTGTAATTGTGTATAAGGCAGTACTTGTGTATGAGGCACTATGCCTCATACAAAAGCACTGGGATGAGGTAGAGATACATGGAGGTAATGCCTGACTTAGCTACTGGTATCTTTATTACTCCTAATCCCACTCTTCCTCGTCCCAGTACTTACCTATGAGGCAAGGAGCCTCAAACGTAAGCTCTGGGACAAGGACGAGGGATGTGAAGGTAATTCTGGGCCAAGGAGCTGATTTTGGAGGTTGGGGTAGGGCATGGGTGTGAGAGGGGATGTGTGGGAGGTGGGATTGTGCGATAAATCAGAATGGTTGTCCATGTCTAGGCTAAGCAGGCATGATATGTGGACTTAGTGGCTAGAGAGGCATTTTGGTGCAGCTAGTCTAGTTATTCCTCAATTTGGTATGACTTTTTTTTAACTGTGCATTTCTGATAAAGCAGTCCTTCTAAGTGTAATTATCTGGCTAGATTGGCATTTGGTGCTGCCAGTCTAGCCATTTCTTACTGCAGCATTGTATATTTTTTTGAGCATCTGTGATAAAATTATGTGATAGAAGTCTATTATAACACGCCTGTACACCAGTGTTTCTTGTCGTGACAAGCAATGGAGTGAAGATAGAGGGTGGACAAGACAAATGATCTTACCAGGCCGTGTGTCATTCAAGTGCGAGAATGAGAAATGCAAGAGGAAAGTGAGGGGGGAGTGCAAGGAAGAAGGGAGGGGAAAACAGGGCTGTAATGCTCTGAGTAAGTGCAGCCAGTTCAGTGCAGCTCTGGGTAGTGTACGGAGAACAAAGGACTGTAGGGTTACAGTTACAGTCCCTAAGTGCGTGGTAGGCTGTCAGCAGTACAATGGTGACTGATCAAGAAAGAGCCTGCACTCAGTGGGACTCTGAGGGTAGCCAAGCAACCAGTCGGTACAGCAGACAGGTAGGTCAGGTAGGTCAGCAGGGGAGGGAGCGAGTGAAACAGAGAAGAAGAGGGACGTTTTGAGCTGCTTCCAGACATCAGGTGGTCTGCTAAAGTTTGAGAGGGCCAGGGAGGCCATTTCAGAGGGAGGGATCTGCAGAGGAGAGAGATCTACCCCCCACTCTCTGCCTGAAATAGCATCTAGCCCTTAGAGAGTTAAAGGTAGGAAGGGCTCGAGGAAAAAGGTATTTTGGAAGAGAGCGTTGGATGTAGTGTGGGCCCGACCCCAGAAAGCCTTGTGGACAAAGCAAAGGGCCTTGAACTTTATTCTTGCAACCACCTAGAGCCAGTGTAGAGATTTCAGGGCTGTAGAGATATGATCCCTGGGCTTGTGGCCAAGGACAATTCTCGCTGTCCTGTTCTGGATTAGTTGCAGAGCGCTGAGAGTAGAGGAAGGCAGCTTGAGAAAGAGGCTGGCTTCTGGGGGAAAGTGATAAAGGGAAGAGTCCCTTAGAGGAGGACCAGCTGGTAGGTAGTGGGACTTCTTGGCGACATCCCGAGATATGAGGAGAGCAAGAGAGAGTAGAGTCGAAGATGGCAGGAAGGCGAAGGAAGGCGAAGGAAGAGGGCCCAAAGCGGGCGGCCAGAGTGAGAGAGGGAAAGCAGGGGCAGGGTCCCAATGAGAAGGATCTCCATCTTAATGGCACTAACGTAGGTATCGTTGGAGGTCCACCAATCCTGAGTCACTGATGGACAGTCAGGAATGAGCAAGAGATGAGAGGAGCCTGAAGGAAAGCTGAGTGCCATTTGCATAACACTGAAAGTTAGAGGAGAAGGTAGAGATCAGGTGGGCCAAAGGGGCCAAGTAGAGGTTGAAAAACCAGGGTGAGAGGATAGAGCCCTGGGCAATGCCACAGGAAGAGAGAGAGGGTGGCGGGAAACAAGGGACAAAGTTGGACCTGGGAGGGGCAGTCCAAGAGGAAGGAGGTCAGCCACTCCAGGGCCTGATCTGTGATACCCAGGTTCTCACGTAGTCGATTGATCAGGATGCCGTAGTTGACTGTGTCGAAAGTAGAGGAAAGATCAAGGAGGATTAGGATAGAAGGAATGCTGGAATCGAGGTTAGAGAGCATATCATCACAAGGGTTCAGGAGAGATTTTTCTGTGCCTATGGTAGCTCTGGAGCCAGACTTATGGTAATGGACACAACCAACAGATTCAATGTGGAGAGTAATCTGGGAGATGGCCAGCTTTTTTCCAAGAGTTTGTCCAGGAAAGGGGTGATGGAAATTGGGCGATAGTTTGCCAGACAGGTAGGATCAGCTGACGGCTTCTTGAGGATTGGGTGCACAAGGGAGTGCTTAAGGGGAGAGGGGAACATTCCAGTGGTGAAAGAGTGATTACAGAAATCGGCCAAGGTGCAGCAAGGGTGTCAATATGGCCCTTAATGGTTGTGGAGGAGCAGGGGAGCACCTGTATGGATGACGCTTTCATGGATCGGACTTGTCTAGAAACATTGTCAGGTGTTGTCAGAGAAAAAGAGGAGAAAGGAGGAGTAGAGGTAGTGATGACCAAAGGGGGGCCGAGAGAGGAAGAGGGAAAGGAAGAGGAGATAGTGGACAGGATTTCCTGAGTTTTAGCTGGAAAGTGAGAGGCCAGAGCCATACAGAGGGCCTGGGAGGGAACAGGAGAGGTGGAGACCGCAATAGGATTGACCAGTTCCGTGCAGATTTTAAAGAGTTTCACCGTGTTGTTAGAGGCAGCAGAGACGCGGGCTTCAATGTGTGCTCGCTTCTTGATGAGTGTTATTGCTTCGACAGGCATTTTTGTGCAACCAGTCTAGGTAAGTCTAAATGTGGCCTGGAATGCTTACTCTAATATTATAACGTGTCTACACTGGTCTACATTGTGCAGCCAGTGGGACATGTTTTCAATGTGGCATGGCATTTTTAATAGCAAAGCATTAATGTTCCTGTGCACTGTTGGTGACTTGCATATATTGGATTGGTGTTACCCTACAAAACAATTGCAAAAACTCTGGCTTTTTAGCCAATTATTCTCAGAAAGTGTGCTGTATATTGCATTAAAACACATATTTATATCTTTCTCCTAGTACAGTGCGGCATACCCCTTCAGCAGCACGTTCATGCGTATTGTGCAAGCGTGATAATGTAGGCCTGCCCAGAGTGTGGCACGACTGTGATTTGTTGCTGAGATGGGGGGGCCCCCTCAGCTTGGCTCGCAGGGGGGCCCCCACATTTTGTGTTATGCCACTGCCAACAGTAGTACTTGTGGTGTGCAGCCACCGCTATTGCGCTTGTTGCCCTCGCCAAACTCAAGTCAGTTGCAGTAACCGCCCAATTATTGTGTCCAGGTTAACAGTGCTGCAGCTAGCACAATCACTCCTTGGGTTGCCCCACTAATATCCAGCAGTGGATTGTAGAGTTTTAGCTGTCGAAGGTCATTTTAGAATGCAACATAGATAACAGTATCTGCGTTATAAAGTCACACTATAAATCCATGCGGGCCATGGCAACGCTCTGAGTAACACATCCTTCACTGTTGCTGCAGTATTAACAGTCCCCCGAGGGCAGCGCGGGTTCCGCTGCGCCGGCCAGACCCCAGCAGTGCCGCTCCTACTCCTCAACTGTTCTCTCCGCACTGCTCCATTGGCCGCTCCAGGCAGTAGCGTCGCAGGAGGCATCGCTGACTTCGACATATATGCTGAGTGTCGACCCGCTAATCCATGAGGTGGCTCCTTCATGCTTGTCTCCCACTTCGCACCCCGGCACCTCGGGATGAAAGGCAAGCCACTCCACAAGGCACAGGGGGCACACAGTCATTTATGGTCCGGATGCACGTTCTGACTAGCAAATGTGACCGTAGATGCCCGGAGACTTTGTTTTCATGAGTGTGGTTTTAAAACTTCAAAACGGAGCATGCAATCGGAGAGATACATAGTTCGGGCCCCACTCTGCACGGACCTCAGGAAAGGCCCACCATCTTGGCTTGCCGCTCCATAGCCCACCCTGAAAACACACTTTAGGTAAAAAGCCCAAGTGGGCAGATTAGTGCAAACAATAGACAGCGTTCTGCTGAACGGATGCAGAAGCCAGGAAATCAAGCCCGGCACACCGGGCTTACCTGATAGTTGCAGGGGGTCTGCCTCGTGGACCCAGAGAAGAAAGTAGAAGAAGTGCCTGCAAGGGCTGGAGGCCTTAGTAAAGTGAGGGGAAAGTCTGTGATGCCAGCAGACAAGGGATCTGGTGTGGGCTTTGCTCAGTGGGCCGGCTCTCGCTTTCCGGCTCATCGATTGGCTGTATGTTAAAAATCCCAAGTGGGCAGATTAGTACTCACAAGTGAGAGCGTTCTGCTGAGCCCATGCGGGATCCAGGGGATCAAGCCCAGCACATAGGGCGTACCTGGTAGTTGCAGGCGGTCCACCTCTTGGACCCACACAAGAAAGTAGAAGAAGCTCCTGCAAGCGCTGGAGGATGTAGTAAAGTATTGTGTTTTTTATAATTGTGTTTATGAATGATAATAGTACTTACCTTTCTAAAGGATTCTCTTTGCCTTTATATATAAAAAAAACATTAGTTTTACAATACAGATGTGTATCAGTGTTTCTATGAACAATATGTATGCTACAGGTTATTTCCCTCTCTCCCTCCTAAAATATGCCTGACTGCTCGGTCCATGCTACTAAATTATGCAGTACAGATCTATACTAAGAGTTGGAGTTTACTGTATTGCTTCTAGAATAGTTTTATAAAGCCCCTTGGGTGAACTTTAGAAAAACTGCTCTAACACTGGTGGCAGCGGTGGGTTTTGTGTAGGTTGTATTACATTGATTCTTGAGATACTGTGAGTTCAGAAAAACCATCCATACGGTTTGGTTTAGCCAGGAAAGTGTACTTGAAGATATTCACAACTGTAGCCCTGGGCTAATTGAAGCCTGATACCTACTTAAATGTGTTATTAGAACTAATAATCACATATTGTAAAAAGTATGACCTCAACTGTAAAGGAAGTGAGCTGGAATCAATACAAATGTTGTGGAACTATACAAAGTCTTCTACAAAACCTGTGTCACATTTGTGAGGATAGCTATGAGGGTTCTGATGAGGAGGATGAAAGTTCACCCCCCCTCCTTATTACAAACCTACATTCGCCTCTTACATGACTCTTGCAATATACAAAAAACTTAACCAAAGGAAACATCTAGTGGACTACAATTTAAGACTCAGAGAAATGGAAAAGAAATATGTTATGTCTATGGAAAACATGTTTGTGGACTCTACTGATTTTTCAGGGTCTTCTTCGTCTGAAGCTTTTTGGATCCAAGAGCTGATGAGTCAGTATGACATGAAGGATGATATTGTATGGCTGAAAACGTTTGACCTCACTTGTAAAAAGTTTGGGCTGAATGAGAGTGAGAAGATACCCTGGGTAAGATGCTGAATGTAAGGAAGCGCAGGTGGCAATCTATTTCCAGTGCATCTATTTCCATCCAGATTGATGCCTCCTCTGCTTCTTCCCAATCTTTAGATCTGTCTATTTTCACTCAAACCTTTGTCAATATTGCAGATCACCTTGCTCCACTGAAATGTTGTAAACGACGCTGTCGTCCATCCGAACCTTGTTTCAGTGAGGACCTTAAACCGCTTTGACTGAAACATTGGCAGGATGAGAGGCAATGGCAGACAACGGACTCTCTACAGGATAAATTTAGACTGCGTCAGGCTAACAATATTTATCATAATGCCATTCGCTCAGCTGAATGTAGACATTATACAAATAAAGTGGAAAAAGCCCTCAATCAGCCTAAAGAGCGGTCTGGTCTTGTTCGCTCTCTCATCTGGACTATTCTCCCAAACCGTGGTTATTCCTTCTCAATCTTTATGGACTCGCTTTCATATTTTATTATCCATAAAATTGTGAACATTCGCAAAATAATGTATCCATAAAATTGTGAACATTCGCAAAATATTTGCACTATCTGGTTTACAGACTGGAAAGTGCAATTTAGGCAATTCGGTGGTGACATCAGATCCCTCCTGGGCCCCTTTTCCTTCTTTTTCATGCGAGAATATAGTACTTGCAATGAGGAAAATGAAATCTGCCTCTCCACTTGACCCTATCCCCCTAGCTATTATGTCTCACATTGCTCCTTGGGTAAGTCAGTCGATAAATCATTATTGTTCATCAGGAATTATTCCCTTGGAGTTAAAACATGCTTTAGTAATCCCCCTTCTGGAAAAGCTCTCTCTGGATCCATCCATTCTGGCTAACATTCATCCAATATTGCTCCTACCCTTTCTTATGAAGCTCTTGGAAACTCTGGTCTATCCTCTGATTTGTTCTTTTCTTGAAAATTGTGTCTTTTTCAATCCTTTACAGTTGGGATTTCACCCTGGGCATGGCACAGAGAGCATGTTGGTATCTGCTGTAGACAACCTGAGCCGGCTCTCTGACCAGGGTGGAGTGAGTGCTCTGATATTATTAGATCTGTCAGCAGCATTTGACACCATTGACCACTCCATCCTGATTGACCGTCTTGCTGGGGTGGGTCTATCTGACCAGGTTTTATCCTGGTTCAAGTAGTGACTGATGGATTGAACTAAATTTCTCCATCTTCTTTCTGCCCAGAATCTGTTTCCTGTCATGTGGGGTCCCCCAGGGCTTTGCCTTCTCTCCCATTTTATCCAATCTTTAGATTCAACCTCTAGTTGAGGTCATCCACTCCTACGACCTCCGGTGATACTCCTATGCTGATTACATACAGATTATTGTATGACTAGATCTCTATCAGCCTGACACTGCGTCTCAGCTAAGGAGTTGCCTGGAGGTGGTGGTTTATTGGATGAGCGACAAGTGGCTTAAACTGAATGAGGACAAGATGGAGGTACTGGTGGTTGGCCCCTCTTCTGTTTCCTCATTTTGGACTCCAGCTTGCTGACCCTCTGCTTTTGCCCCTTTTCCCTCCCAGGTTTTGGTGGTGAAGGATTTTGGGGTGAAAATGACCTCTTCCCTTTCTAATGAAGCATGCGGCCGAAGGTTTCGTTTTTTTGTCCCCTACACAAACAACTACATCCTTCGGTTGTGGCATTGCTGGTCTTGAGTACAGTTGACTACTATAACTTCCTATTTGTAGCTCAAGCTGTTGATTTAACTCATTGGCCCTCATTACGACCCTGGCGGAAAGTGACTGACCGGACCGCCACAGCGTAAATAGCGTTTCCGCCATTGCACGAAGGAGCAAAGTGCGGCCCATTCCGACCCATCGGGCACGAGCACCACGGCATGGCGGAAGTGCAAAGTCCGCGATGGCGGAAATGACCCCAAAACGGCCCACACCGCCGCCGTACGGCGCCCTAGGTGCAATACCGCCACCCATCTCAGCGGACACCGCAGTGAGCGCCAACCGGAAAGTACGGTGACCGTAAATATACGGAAACGGAAGTAAAAACATGGGCCCGGAACGGGAAACATCCCGCCGTACACCTATAAAACCACAAAATCCACACAACCACTAAAAACACTACCCTGAGACACACCCCAACCCGTCATCCACCCTAGCGAAACCAAGAAAAATGGGAAAAGTAGCGAAGAAAGCGTGCGACCGCAAGCGGCAGGTCCACTTCTCCCGTGAGGAACTCACCGTGCTAACAGAGACCCTCCAGGAGAATGCTGCCGTCGTCTTCTCCACGCAAATGACCAGGACGGCACTTGCGAACAAGAAGGCCATATGGGCCCTGGTGGCACAGCGTGTAAGTGCGGTGGGGACCGCACCCCGCAACCCACAGCAATGCAGAAAGCGATGGGACGACCTGCGGATACGCGTCCGTAGCATACTTTCTGCCAACCGCAACATTGCCACAGCCACCGGGGGAGGTCCTGAATCACCCATCAAGTTGACCCCCTGGGAAGAAATCTGTGCCTCCACCATTGGAATGGAGAGCATAGAGGGAGTCGGAGGGATGGAGAAAGGAGTGCAGACATCCGAAGAATCAGGTAGGTGGCCCAAATAAAACAATGCTAAATCCACGATTTCCAATCATGTGAAGTACCATGTGTCCCCATAGTGCAACAGAAACACATGTCCAGGAGAACGTCCACACACATTGGCCTGATAGCGCACTTTAAAACTCACAATAAATACATAAATAATTAAAAACCCCTAAAACACCCACTACACGTGCAGCAGGCACACCCTAACTGCAGGCTGCCAAACAACTGCACCCTCACTCCACACACGAATGAAAGCACCTCCAAGGCCCCGACCCAAATCACCCTCAGGTACCACCCCAATGCATGTGATACAATGCCATTCCAATTCCCACAGACCCATTAATAACCCTCGCCCTCCTTTACTCCACCACAGGGTCCGATCCAAACGACGAGCATCAGGACACCCCTACCAGCACACCTGCAAAGAGGGCCAAGACCAACGGCCAAAGACCCTCCACCTCAGCTGCACGGATCAAGACACGGCAGCAGCACAAATCAGGTGGCAGCACAGAGGAGGGAACATCAACAGGCACCCCAGCAGCCAGCATGCCCACAACACCACCACCACAGGTCCCCCCAATGGATGCCACAGAAGGCACTGCCTCTGGTGGCAGCAGCACCATAGGTGACACCCCATTGATGGCAGCATGCTCCGACACAGAAAACGGGGATGTCGAAGTCAGATCCATCCATGACCTGTCCCAATCCCCCTGTCTGTCCCATCCCGTACACCATGAGGATACCACGCAGGGGCACCCACAAGACGACGACTGGCCATCCCCCACAAGCCCTGTGGCAAGGCAACATGAGGTCACCAGCCCCTCTGTGACACCACCGCAAATGGCCATGGCCCAGCAGAGGCAACAGTCCCTCGACCAGTTAATCGTGCAACAGCAGCAACTGGCCACGCTCCTCAAGGACCATGCCGATGAATGTGGGGGCACTAAGGCAGACATAGAAACATCAACTGAGACACTTAGGGCAGAAATGGAGAGAAGTACAGAGACACTAAGGGCACAAATGGAGAGTAGCACCGAGAGCCTGAGAGTACAAATGGAGAGTAGCACCGAGAGCCTGAGAGTACAAATGGAGAGTAGCACCGAGAGCCTGAGAGTCCAAATGGAGAGAAGCACCGAGAGCCTGAGGGGGGAACTGCATGCGACGTCCAAAGACGTATGTGCCGAACTGGCCGCAGTGCGCCATGTGCTCACTGAGCTCTCACAAACCCTTAGGGACATGCATGGACGTGAGCAGGCAGAGACATCATCCGTTGCAAGTTCCGTCCAGGGCAGCCCGCAACGTAGATCTGGGAGGAACCTGCGCTCCACAGGCAGGGGTGCCCCTGATACCCGCAGAGGGGGCTTGCAATAGCGACTGCCCACTGACGATGAGCATCTTTGGACACTGGTGTTCGGGGGGGAGGTAGGAGGGTGGAGGGGGTGTTTTGGGCTCACTTGGGTGGCGGGTCGATAGGGTGTTCAACATGATATCACATATGCCATAAACAATGCACGATCAACCAATGAGATGTGTGGACAATGATCTTTGTGTACTAGGCCATCATAGGCGTACAGTCCATATTGTGCATGTACCAGACACACACAGTGCCACGAGTACCGTGTCCATGTATCAGCCACCAGGCGTGAGTGCTAGAAGCATGCATCAATGAGATGCTGACGAATGTCAAGGCCCTCCGGTGCCTCGCAGACTCCTTGAGGTGCTGCCACATCCCCACCCTCATCATGACCATCTTCAGGTGCTTGCAGTTCTGCGTCAGGGGGCATGGGCACATTTCTACGTACGCACATGTTGTGGAGCATGACACATGCCATGACCATCTTTGCAACCTTCTCATGGCGGTACAGGAGTGCCCCGCCAGACCTGCTGAGGCAGCGGAAACGAGTCTTCAGTAGGCCGAATGCCTGTTCAATGACTACACGGGTACGTGAGTGGGCATGGTTGTAGTCCTCCTCATGCTGGTCCCGTGGGTTCCGGACTGGTGTGAGGAGCCATCTCTTCAGTGGATATCCAGCATCACCTGTATGTGGACGATAAACGTATGATGTGGAATGCCATTGCTACGTACGCACACCCCCCCCCCTTCCTGCCAGGTCATTGCCGAATCACATACCCCACATCATCATGCATGAAATGAGACTCACCGAGTAGCCAGGATCTGTTCCCTGCGTGTCGCTCCATGTAGCGTGGTATTGTAGAGTTCCTCAAGACCATAGAATCATGGGTTGATCCAGGGAATCGGGCACAACAATGTGTAATGATCCTGTTGGAGTCACACACCATTTGTACATTCAGGGAATGGAATTGTTTTCGGTTGCGGTACTGGGCCTCCATGGCATGTGGGACGACCAATTCCACATGGGTGCAGTCGATGGCACCAATGCAACCCGGTATGCCGGCAAGTGCATGGAATCCCACTTTTGTGTTGGTAATTTCCTGCTCCGAGCGTGGTAGAGAGATGTAGTCGTCTGCGTGCTGCAGGAGGGCATCGAGCACTTGCAATAGTGTCCGTGAGAACAGTGGCTGAGAAATGCCATGCAACTGTCCGACTGTGTGCTGGTAGGTGCCTGTGGCCAGGAAGTGGAGTACAGACACCACCTTCAGTAGGGGTGGGATGGCGGTTGGGCTATCTATCATGCTGACAAGGTCAGCCTGTGTCATGTCCACAATGGCGGCTATGGTGTCCCGGTCCAAACGGTAGAGGGTGTGGATCTGCTCAGCAGTGAGGTTGAACGGATGTGCTCGGAGGCGTGGGATTGCGGGCTGCCTGCGTGGTGGCAGTGGCTGTGCTGGCGGCCCTTGCTGGCCCTGCCTTGGCCTCCTCCTCCTCCTGCGTCTCCTCCGTGCGGCCGGTTGTAGTTGGTGTTCGTCTTCTTCTTGGAGTTGGAGTACTTGCAGTGCTATCAGGTCCCCCAGGGCCAACATCGCGAGTCCTGCCGGTAGCATTTCGGAGTGGGTGTGGGAGGAGACTGGGTGTGCAATTTATGTGTTTTCAGGCTGTATGGCCTCCACCTGTGGTGATTCATTCCACCTGTGCAAGCTGCTCTCCCCTTTGGCCGAGCACGTCCCGCACACAACACTGCAATTCGAGTAATGGGATCTTGCTATTGCAATCATGTATTTGTACCCGATGGCCGTGTAACATTGGTTGATATGTACATTCGGCTATGGTCCCATTGTTTCACATACAATCTTTGCAGTCGCGAACAGACTTGTGAAGGGTCAGTGGAACGTAGTACTCGAGTAACGGTGGGCCCTCATGCATCACTGTACCGAGTTGCACCGACGGGCGGGGCGTCCCATTTGTGGGTGAAGGCAGTTGCCATTTTCACACACAGCCGCACTAGATGGATTAATTTGTGATTTCAAACGGCCACAGATGCCTTTTCGACGTGATGTTGCAAATGAGGAATTCGAAGGGCGGCGCTTTCGGTTTTCAGCTAGCGGCGAGGAGATGCCCACAGGTCTGACTGCAAATATAACGTTCTATTGTTCAATGTCCTTGAGACAGGGGCCATGGCGAGGATGCAATGATTGATATGAATAGTTTGGGATGCGCAATTGCGACGTGGGCGATGAGGCCGGACGTTCCCAAATACATGTTACTTCACAACACTGGAATTCCGGGCTGGGGCACTGTGGATTTTGCAGCCTGCATAACGCACAGACTCAATGGATATTTCTAATGTTATGTGAGTAAATATTCAGGCGTTTTTATACCGGGATGAGGGAATGATGAATGGATGCATGGCCAGATGATTTGATACAGAGTTTGCCATGTACAGGGCTTCTTGGAATCTGTCCGCCTCCCCTGCGCTATGTGATGCAGGGCTGCCATAGTGGGACCATCGTCTATCTGGCCTTGTTGAGCCCTCCCTGTCTCGACGCGCCTTCAGACACTTGTGTCCATGCACGTTAACATTCCCATCTGATGGATTCTGTTTTCACAGACGCATGCACAGGTACACTCGTTTGTGATGGTGTTTACACCTCGATATAGATAGTTATGAGTCGCAAGTGGTTTTGGGGTGGTGATGATCCTTTGGAGTGGGCTAGCATGCATATGGCTGTGGATTTAGTGTGATCATTGAAGTGAGTTGTTCGGCTGTAGTTCTGATGGCCATTCTGTTCTTTTTCTTTTCTTTTGGTTGACAGGTATCTCCTCCCCTTTTGCCACTGCCATCTGTATGCCACTCCTGCAGATGGCTTTTACTCCCGACACCTGCTGCTTCGTGTTAATCAGTGGAGCAGCATTACGATCTTATGGGACGATCGCCAATGGGCCACATGCCCTTACGCAGTACTAGTGGCTCGGAGCAACATTTCGGCCTTTCAGCTGGACTAGTGCCTCCCCATTGGGACGGCCCTGCGGTTCTGTGCGCTTCCATGTTGCCTTTTCGTACGTGAATGTGGCTCTGTGTACCATGATGGAACAGGGCGTCACACAAGTAGTAGCTGGTCATTTCTTGCGGATGCAGCCCACAATGGTGAAATGTGTTTTGGAGTTCATGGCCTAATGGCTGTATGGGCTTGGTGATTTTGTTGTGCATTAAATTTCTATTCTGATATGGGCCGTGTAGCGTTCTTCTTTGCAAGTGATGTGGCATATTCCTATTTGGGGAGCGATGTATTGTGAGGAGATCTGCATTGGGTTCCAGCTTCGGAGTTTAGTTGCGTGGTACTGTGCTGGGCGCGTTTGCCTACGAAGCCCAGTGAGGTCAGGGATGGGGGCTGCCAATATGACTGTTTGAATGTTGTCATGCTCAGGGGCGGGGGATTGGGTTTTGTGTAACAGATGCCGGTCAGCCAGGTGGACTGGTGGAATGATGTGATTTTCGGAATATTGCTGGTCACAGGTGCCTGTGTTTGCGTGCGTTTCTTGGTGGGGGACTGTGGTCATGTCCATTGGGATGGCTTCTGTATTCGTGCCATCTGTGCCCTGCAGCTCCCATTGGCCCCTCTTGTGATTCTTTTGTTCGTTGGCATGCATGGGTGACTTGTACATTTCACTGGTTGCATTGTGACTTCATTGCACCTACGGGGAGTTGTACTTTGTGGGCAGGGAGCGGTGTACAGGCACTCAGTGGGGCCGTTTACGGTTGATTCGCGATGCCGTACTTCTCGCCATGGCGGAATGGTACTTTCCGCCGTGCTTGATGGCGTTAGGTACATGTCCGCTAGGGTCGGAATTCGCGTACCGTTGCGCCATGGTGGTATTTACGGTTTGGCATGGCGCGCGCGCGCGTACTTGGTGCAGTTAGCGTTGGCGTTCACTACGGTGTCGCTAATGGCATCGTACTTTGCGGTGACGGGTCATAGTCGCACCGAGCGCTATTCGATGGCGGTATTGCATTTCCGCCATCGTTTTTCGATTTCCGCCAGGGTCGTAATGAGGGCCATTGACTGCAAATCCTTCAGAATTCGGCCGCTAGAGTTGTGACAAAAACCCTGATTTGAGTGCACATTTCCCTGTCTTTCACCAACTGCACTGGCTTCCCAGTTTAAATTAATGTTCATTGTGCTTTTTATAGGACGGGAGCAGAATATTTACAATCTAAATTCTGCACCTTCTTCCTAAGAACTTACTCAGTTCTCAGGAGGCTTGTTTGATCCTGGTGCCCCGCTTTGGATTGTCTCGAGTGGGTGGAGTTTGGGGTGTCATTTAAGTTTTAGTTTATGTGTCTAGTAGTATCAGCAATTCTTGTGGAGTGAGCTGTTATTGGCAGGGTGTTATGTGTGAGATCTATGAACCATAGAGTTTGTGTTTTTCATGGACATGGGTGATTTCAATGTGAGTTGATGACGGTCCCCTTGGCTAAGTTCATTTGCAAAGACAGAAAGTCGAGGGTATGTTTTAATCTCCAGTTTGGTTTGTTGTTTTTGTGTGTTTGTGTTTAAAGCAATAATGGTACTTAATGCGCCAGCCATGAGACCTCAACTGCAGCATGCTGGCTTAAAGCTACCTCAAAGTTTTAGGGTTTCTCTCTGCTCCATGCACTATGAGTTGCAGATAAAGTTGGAGCTCGAACAAGATTGTTCACATGTTTCTGACTTGTTAATGTTTTGTAGTTATTTTGATAAATAGTAATCGTGTTTCCAGTTCTTACTAACTATACTTAACCTAGAAATATTCATGTTGTTTATTTACTATGGTTGGTGGTTTAGGAACTCCCGTTTTGTTTTAGGGATTCTAACTTTAAGGTAGGTAAGGGTTTTTTATGTGTAATATGTTCTGACCAGCTTTTTTTGCTGCCAATGATGTAGCATTTTGTAATGCAGTGTGCCTCTTTGAGACAGATGTACATATGGTTCCATTTTAGTACTGCAGAGATAAGTTATCCATAGTGCCACACATGTTTGCTAACAACATGTGCACTTTTGACTAACACAATTAAAATGTCCTACTAATACAGTTTTGTTTTGGTGCGTGTAAAAAGAAGCAATGCATGTTTTAGTGCATCTGTTTTTTTGGCTCAGGCAAAGTTTGGTAAGGAGTCAAATTGTTCATTACTGGAATGATGGTCATGATTGTCTTCAACATGTGGCTATGGTGTTTCTGCAACTGCTTTTTATGGGTGTGTACCTTTGATGTGACTGTGTTTTAGCAATGGTTCTGTAATTAATGTACATCAATATTATTTGATAATGATGACAGGGACAGAATTTTACAATATGTTTGTGATTACAGCAACGTGAATCCTTGGTTCATTTCTTTAAAATTCTGGAGCGATACATTTCCATGTTTGATTTATTCAATTTTGAAATGCGGATCAATTCCCTCTTTTCATTAAATAGTTGGTGCCGAGATTGCATCTAAGCAATAGCCATTCAGTGGCCTCAATGAAGGCCTACTAGTTCTACAAACGAATTACTAACAGCTAGGAACACTCCTGTTACCTCTTCTTTACTCATATTCATAATTGCATATCTTTTTCACACATTGACAGATAGTCTGTTGGTTCACATTTGTGCACATTCCTAATAGGGTCCATTAACATAAAAGGCATCTTTGATGTTTGCCACACTTTTCATAATGATAGTGGTGGGCCAGGTTTTTTTTTAGATGTTTCTCGGGTGGTCCTGGTTTTTCTGTTTTTCTGTTTTTCTCTGCTCCAGGTGGTGGGTAGTGATGTTAATATTGGGAATATTGTGTTATTTGCTAGATGTACTAATCATAATTGTTTTCATTTTGCTACTACTGTACAGTTGTAATTTCTTGTTATTTAGGAATGTTAGGATGTTATTTTGTTCTGTTGGTTTTACTAACACTGTTTACTAGAATTGTAGTTGACTAGTACCAGAGTTATTTTTAATACATTCTTGCAGTTAGTTTTAATTTCTGCTTCATAGAATGATGACCCTGATGAGTTTAATGTGACTTTTTAGCCTTCCTGTGTTGTCTTTCCTTCTCTGGTGTCTGGAACTGTGGGGCAAGATCTGGCTGGTGGGTGATATCTCTGGTTTATCAGAAGTGTTCTTTTCCTGAAATGCTGAAAATTAAGTTTTCTGTAAATACATTCATGTTGATTAAGAAAAATTGGCTTTACAACCTAACTGATTGAACAGAAGCTGTTTGTGCATATTTATCTTTTTTAAATTGATTTATGCATACATATAGTCTCATGAAAGACTGTATATATTTCCAACCATAACAAAAAATCACCATAAAATAAGAAACAATATGTTTGTATCTACAAACCGAGGTCCCATTAAAATACAATATCACCTAAAATCCATACAACATGATCAAAACATTTCACAATATAGTACATCAGATTAAAATTATTACCTTCCATAAACTGTTCCCACAATTCATCAATATTAAGAGCAGAAACCTCATTTCTATATTGCAACAAATAGCAATATTGCAGTCCTTCAAAGCTTTGACATTCAATTACAAGGTGCTTTATAGACTCCACTATAGATTCCCCACATAGGCAACATAATCTATCATAACGAGATATTTTCCTAGTTGCGCCCTTAATTTCCAAAGTGTTCACAGATTACATTTAATTAACATAGATTTCCTCACAGTTATACTATGTGAATATGCGCGAATGTAACCGGGAGTACTGCTGCACTTTAAATACAATTCCAAATACATACCACTATTGCATTTGGTTGCCAAATTTACAATAGCCAGTTCTCTCTCATATGTCATTAGTGTGTTCTTTACTACACACATATAAACATTAATGGAAGACTGTACTACATTCAGATGCCAATGCTGATTAGTAGAGCACATTTGCTCTAACCAACTAGTTTTCATCCTTGCTATCTGACTATGAACAGCTTGCGTTATCTGGTGTGTGAGGGTCCCCTGGTCAGCCTCTAATACCTTCCTGTATAGCAACAGACACCTTTTAGTTACCATAGTCACACAGCTACTTAAATTGCATTCCAAACGCACATGTTCAATGGGCAATGCTTTATGGAGCTTTACAAGTTTCCTAAGAGTTTTGAATTCTAATCCGTTCATAAATCCTGAGCAGCAGGCCCTGACAGAACATGCACTAGCCTTCTTAAATTGTCCCCAGGGATGTGGGCACATGTATTACATCTCCTATTTGTCTACATTGGAGAATGTGGTAATATTCCTGTTACCTGGACTGAAAGCCATATCCTTCCAGTGCACAAGAAGCATCCCTGGAATGAGTCCTCCAGTTATCGCATTTTAGCTATGTTGGATTTACCGGCGGAATTATTTACTAAAGTGCTGTTAATAGAAATTAATTAGGAAGAAATCCAATACGGTACATAATCTACTAATCTTGGTTTCGGCAGTTGAATATGCATGGACGAGATGTGACTCTGCCGTCTACTGTGCATATATTGACTTCAGTGCCGCTTTCGACACTGTGTTGCGCAATACATTTTGGAAAAAACGAGTGGCATGGAATATCCTGCGTGGCCTGTGAAAAATGATCATGTTGTTGAACACACTTACTAGCATTATGGTCCGTCTAGTTTTTGAAGGTAAATTATCTGAACATATGACTACAACAAGAGGTGTGAAAGAAGGCTACATAGTTGCGGCAGCCCTCTTCAATCTTGACAAGGCCGATCTGAAAGATGTCTTTAGCAGTCTGAATAACTACCCAGTTAAAGTGGGCAAATAAACACTTAGCTGGTTGGGATATGCCGACAATCTAATCCTGTTAGACCATACCCCTAAGGGGCTGCAAATCATGATCGATGCCCTGGGTGTATACGCAAAAACGAATGACCTAAGAGTAAATATCAGTAAGAGTAAGATCATGGCATTTACAGGCAAAATCAAGTTTCGGCATAGTGTTGTATGAAAACTTGATGGTGTTCCTTTTGAACATGTCAAGTGCTCCAAATATTTAGGGATCAATGTAGATGAGAACCTGAAATAGCACATACACTGGAATGAAACCAAGGATAGATGTTCTAAAATAGTAAACACTGTCAGCACATTCATTGGGAGAAATGGAGGGTGATCTATTCAGACGATCCTGTTGCTATACACCGCAAACATTCGGCCTGTGTTGACCTATGGTATAGAGGTCTGGGGACATCATTTAATTAGTGAATTAAAGAAATTTGAGGCAAAAATATTACGCAAACTGTTTAGAATGCCACACTTGCTATCTGTTGAATTTTTACAGTTGGAATTCAACTTGAATGGCACGTTGTCAGACTTTATTTTCAGAGTGAAAGGTTGAGTATAGGTGCACACCTCTGGTTCAATAAAGATTGTTAGGTAGTTTGAAGTTGTATTCAGATAATTTTAGGTGCTGGGGAGGAACTGGAGTCATGGCACAAAACCTCGACACATAAAACGAAAAAAGAAAAGGATTCAACCTAGGAATCCTCCTGTGCCCTGCACACTTTTGGGTGTTTGGATCAAGTCCAATACTGTTATTTTTATACATCAACAGAATGTTTAAGAAGTAATACTTCATAAAAAGAAATGTCAATAGACAAAATTATACAAAAACATTTTTTATATATCACAAATAATGTGGTTCAATTCTTTCGACATGAAATTTACAACATAAAGAAGCACAAATGGTATCAAAAGATCACATCAAGTTTGGAGAGAAAATATTTTTTGGGAAAAGCGAAAAAAGGATTTTTTCTGAAGAAAGAGATGTATACATATGGAGTCCAATTCACTTGGCAACGCGTTTCGAGGATACTTTCCTCTTCTTCATATGGCCCAAATTGGATTCTTAACACAAAAAGAAAACATTCATTCAGTTGCTTGTAAAAAACAAAAAACTATTATTCAATTTCAGCGAATTATACAGTTACATAGTGTACATATGTAATATTCCATGGCTTTTGATAATACTGAATATTCTCGTTAACCGAAATTCAAAATTACATAACTTATTCTTATATAGTGATTAGGTTAGTATAATGTTGTTCATGAAAACATGAACATTGCCTCGGTACTCATCATTCTGTGGGACTGGCAACAGAGTCATTCAATTGCTGTTTTCAGAGTCACCGGTTTTAAGTAACCGTGGGTTGTGACAGAAGCATGAATATTGAATAGAGTAAGGAATGGTAAAAAAGAAAAATAAAGAGGAAATATATAATTAACTGTGTATATTACTGGTTCCAATCTCAAGCAAACAAGGTGTTAAGAGGGGATGACTATTGTCGATATTCAGAAAGCGCTATGCCTGAAAATGAAAAACTAATGAGAAAATATATTAACCTGAAACTAAACGAATAGACGTACCAAAAAATGAAACGTGATGAAATAAAGATGAGCGGTGAAAGGGTCACGGTATAACTCAATATGATGCCAGCGGATGGTGGCAGCATTCAGAAGTCCAACCTATGTATATGGGTTTAGGAAATGGATCAAGAGGTCAGTGAAAGAAACTGGCACAGACAGTTCTGGTAAATGAATAAGTAGTTGCTATAACAAGTATCTCAATGGTGCGTCTAGCTCAGTAGACAGGTGGAGGAATATCAATTCAGCAGTATTCCTGTAGAGACGGCAAGTCCAGGTCACAGTGAGCGCTGCAACAAGCGTGCAAGGGCACCTGCAGAGTAAGGGAATGTGATTTAGGAAGTGAAATATCCTAGAGACGGCTACATGTCTAACATAAGTGAAAATGTGGAGACACTTACCTAGAATGCAGGAAAGAACGATCTGCGGGATCTATTTCCGGAGCTGAATCGGATTCACGGTTTCGCGTCCTTCCATAGCAGCCATGGAAACGCCATGCGCCATGGAGGATCATGGGTAGTGTCAGAAAAGAGAGGACTGGGATAACTGTAAAGTCAGTAGAGAAAGGACTAAAATTACTAGATAAAAGTACGGCCATTTTAAAGTGGTCAAAGAAGAATGGAGCTATACTCACTGAAGAGTGGCATAGATAAATTACTGTGTAGACCAAATGGTCATGAAAGGAAGTCAAAAAATGAAAGAAGAAATGGTCATCCAAAATGTTAAACAAAGTAAAACATGATGAAAATATGTCCCCTCCCGTAAGTAGAGGCGGTGGGGGAAATAGGAAAATGATAGATCTAATAGTGTTGTCAAGCTGTCAGAACGGCGAGTAATCAAGCCAATCATGAATCAAAATTGTGGCTGATTCAAAGTTCAATTTAGATAAGTTAGAGCACAATTCATCATACTATGTACCTAATTTCCGCAACATATGTAACTTTTGTTGGACATAGTCCAGCAGTACTAAGTTAAGTATCTACATAAATTCAGACATACAGTTTGTCAATGTGAAGCAGTAAAAAATACTATATAATCCAGTTATGAAAAAGAGGAAAGTATCCTCGAAACGCGCCGCCAAGTGAATTGGACTCCATATGTATACATCTCTTTCTTCAGAAAAAATCCTTTTGATACCATTTGTGCTTCATGTTGTAAATTTCATGTCGAAAGAATTGAACCACATTATTTGTGATATATAAAAAATGTTTTTGTATAATTTTGTCTATTGACATTTCTTTTTATGAAGTATTACTCCTTAAACATTCTGTTGATGTATAAAAATAACAGTATTGGACTTGATCCAAACACCCAAAAGTGTGCAGGGGACGGGAGGATTCCTAGGTTGAATCCTTTTCTTTTTTCGTTTTATTTTCAGAGTGGCCATGTGCTATTAAAAAATGTTATTGTTAGATAATGGCACTATAATGGTAAGTTACCTACAGGCTTTTTTGAGCCTTGACAGATGCAAGAACATGGGCACTATGGGTAAAATCCTGATATCACATACAAAATGGTTTGAAGGTTTTGACGGCAGAGCAGACAACACCCAAGTCAGTGCATCCAAACGATGGATCAGACAGAAACTGAATAGCTATAACTACGAGAAAAACGATGTGCATTTATTTACTAACACCAATAGCAGTTCCTTTATTCAATATAGAATAGCGCGTGTATGCAAGCCTCCTTACATCTTGGCCTACCCCAATGGCAGTGTCATTAGACAATTTCTACTATTAAAATTCAATGTCTGTGAAACCCTTGAAATCAGAGGTCCAAAAGTAGGTCTAGCTAGAGCTGACCGGATGCGTCGCCTCTGTGGAGAGAATGTGCTAAAAAAATTGGAACATATACTAGCTGAGTGTATGAGTTTGAAACTAATAAGAAACAAATATGTCAAATCATATAACAATACAATTGATTGCGTAGATTTTTATCTGGTTTAAATTTATGGACGGTGATGACATACATTTTATATTTTTTATGGTAACATTTTATCCGAAGTGTAGAAATATTTGAGATGAACTGTCATATGGACTTTTAGTCTATATGTCTCTGATTTAATGATCTAAAGTTCTTACACTGTTTTTATATCCTGTTTGGACATTTTAATGATTCATTATTTGGACGTAACGTGGACATTCTAACATATTTAGGATGTGTTTGTATTGTTATATGTTTTCTGTGTTTTATTATGTAAATGCCTAATGTATATACAACGTCGGCTGTGTGTATATTAAATTAAATAAATAAATAAAATATGTTCATAACTTTCAGGAATTGCCAATCCCAAATTTCAGCTCCTTATGTCATAACTGGCAAGATTTTGTCCTGATATATTTTAAGTACATTCTGCGTAGAATGCCTGGCGTGACTACTTGCAAATTTGATTAGATCTCCTAACTATTAAGAGTTCTTGCCACACACCACCTCACACGGGGCTTGCCATTTCATTGGTTCGTCAACTACCACACCTAGGTATTGTTACATCTAAACTTGTTACACCACGTAAGGCTGATGGACCATTTATACCCCTTGCTTTTATACCCAGGTGGCTTGAAGACCATCATTTTTGTCTTTTCTGTATTGATTTTAAGCCTGTTAATCTTGGAGTATTCCCACAGTGCATTTAGTTTAACTTGGAGCCCCATAGTAGTATAGTCAAGCAGCAATAAATCATCGGCATAGC
Organism: Ambystoma mexicanum; assembly: GCF_040938575.1. Classification (NCBI taxonomy): domain Eukaryota; kingdom Metazoa; phylum Chordata; class Amphibia; order Caudata; family Ambystomatidae; genus Ambystoma; species Ambystoma mexicanum. The sequence continues at coordinate 878,511,102 of NC_090936.1, forward strand.
CGAGCCAAGAAATGGACGTCACCATACTTAATGGGGTAAATTCTAGGAAGATCCAATGCAGCTTGTAGATCTGCCAAATACATTTTGAACAGAATGGGGGCTGGTATGCATCCATGCTCAAATCCTATCCCAGTGGGAATACAGCTGGTCACTTTCCCTGAGCTATTCATCCTCCCTCGCACCCTCGTATCCATGTGTAATTGAATGATCAGTGTCAATAGGCCACTCTGGGTGTTCCACGTGGCTCATTTCTGCCGTAAACGCTTTCTGAGTACAGTGTCAAATGCCACACTAAAATCTATGAACACTGCATTCACAGGTAATGTACGCCTTGCTCAAGAAAATTCTATTAACGAGACCAATGCGAGCAAATCGAAAAGGGTGCTAGAACCTTTTCTAAAACCTGTTTGATTATATGGGATAATGTTTATAATGTCACTTAATTTCGATAGCTCTTCCAACAAGATTCTGGTAACAATGTTCAATGGTATATCTAACATTGCAAAAAACCCATAATTACAAGGATTATTCCTAGTTAGTTTCTTATGCACCTGGACAATTATGCTGTTTTTCCAGGAACTAGCAATAATACCTGTGATACTAGTTCTAGTGAACAATTTGTGGAGGGCTATAGCACATAATGCATGGTCCATTTTCAATAGGGAAATTAAGGGACCTTCAACTCCAACTGCACAAAAAGAGTTTTGTTTCTTTATAATTACTATCAAGTCACCAATGATATCTGTAACTACAGTATTCGACACAGAAATAAAGGAAACACCTGATGTAATACACAATGTGTTGGCCAGATAATGCACCCATTCAGTGCAAGACGTTCCATTTATGAGTGCCAAGGGTCCCCTACTGGAGTTAATAACCTTCCAAAAGGAGCTGAAATAATGCTTATGTGTGTGAATCGCAAGGTTAGTCCACATTCCTCTATTTCTCCCTCTAACGTAATCATGCAGCCACTTTTGATATCGTTTTTTCCAATGTTTAATGGCCACCGTGAGAAAATAATCATGGATAAGTTGGGCCTTGTTTCCGTAAGTGTTGATCAGGGTTTTAATGTAATTCCTTAATAATGTATTTGCCTGCTACATTCTCGATCATACAAATGTCCCCCTTTCATCTTCATATAAATATGATCACTCTCTCTACTTCTTTATCTGCAGGGGTGCAAATCTCCAATGATGATCACCAATGCATTCTCAAAGGACTTAATCGAATCCTCAGCAGACATGCCCATGCCAGCTTCACCTAGCTCCATATACTTCGATAATTCCATACGAGTCATATGGTTTGCTTTTACTAATTTTGAGGGATTCCATTTCAACATAATATGACCAGTACTGGCAGGCACCACACCACATTTATCAGTTTCTAGGAACGTTTTGTCCAGTTTAAGTAAGGCATATAATGGGAGATGATCGCTTTCCTGCCTCACACTTATCGCCATATCAACAACAAGTTGTGAATATTTAATTTTGTTACACTTTATGGGCCCAATTCATGGAAAAGTGTGCATTAATCCTGCAAAGACTGTGCGCCAAGAATGACTTTCTTCTGAACTAACTTTTCTTCCACAATCTTTCTGTTCTCATCTTTCTTTTTATTCTTCTCTTGTAAATAGTCAACTGTATTCCAGCCCATGGCTTTGCTTCCATTCCTACTTGTTTTTTCATGTGTCTGTACTTTTTCTGGCATTCCCTGACACAAAATATGATAGAATAGTGCCACTGTTTTTTCCAAAGGCTCATGCGTCTCAAGCTGCCATCTCCCTTCAATATCCTGAATATAAGCAATAGGGTCTTCATCTTCTTTCATTTTATGTGTCATAATTGCACCCATATATGATGTATTGGGATACTGTACCCTGACAGCTCTCCAAACATCTGCCCTGTAATTATTAAATGATGCTTCATCATGCACAGTGTTTTGTGCTGTCCTACTTGTATATCCTGCTCATTTTCAATGTTTCTCCAAGAATAACTGCCATTAGACCTTTTATGTCTCCTATGGCCAATGTATTTCACCCTCTCATTTTCTCTAATTCGTATATCCATTTCCCAGCCCCCAAAGTCAAACTAGGTAAATTGCATTTCAATTTATCCTTATCCACCTAGGCCATGGACTGTATTTCATTCTTGCCCCCCCCTTCTCTAACAAGAGGAACTGTGTGAACCCCATCCCATAACCGGACCACATTATTTGTTTATTTAATCCAGGGGTAAACGGCCATGTTCGTCTTCGTGCTGGTAACGACCTTAACCTACTCACATAGGGTGGGGATTCTCCTACCACACTACATGTTCGTCTTCGGGAAAGTTCAGATATGGCATAGGATCTGGTGTTCTTTCCTTAGGGTGTTCCAGATCTGACCATCCTACCTGCTTATCCAGATTGTGACCACCTAAGGAGACGCATGTACCCTGCCCTTCTATCGTACGACCGGACTCCCTTTTTTCGTCTGACATTGCTACACCCCAGCTGGTGTGATTATGATCCTCCTCCTCTCTATCTAAATCGAATCTACTCAGAGGCAATGCTCTGCATTCATCACTGAACATATTTTCCTCCTCATCCCATGTTTTTGGTATCAGGGATCGTCTGCCGCTTCTTAGAGTCCCATACTCGCTGTTCTGCCTCATTTGTTGATATATTTTATCAATCCTCTCTCCAATACATTCTGCAGCATTTCTTTCCTCTTCTTGAGCTACTTTAGGTATTTCTTGAGTCATTTTTCTAACTGGGAAAACTTTGCTTATCGTTTCCCATCGCCCCTGTATTTCATCGCTCAGTCTTATTCATTCTTTTAAGAACAAGACTGGTGTCAAGACCTTGCTGCCTTCTATTCTGTTTTATTCCTTCTTCCACTTCCCTTCACTCTCCTGCGTCTTTTCTTGCCCTCGCTTTTTTGCTTTCGTGCCTCTTTTCGTACTTCTTCTCTTTGTTGTTATTCTTCTCTTCTTCTCTTTCTTTCTTCCGACTGTCATACTTCCTTTATTCGTCTGCCCGCTTTTCATCTTTCTTGTGTTCTTCTCTATATATCTTTTCCCGTCGTTCCCTGCTTTTCCTTCCTTGCCCATCTTCCCTCAACCGCTTTTCTCATTGCCTATCCATTTTGTGCTTGTCTTTATCTTCCTTTTGCCTAACCTCCTTAATGCTTTTCCCATCTAACTTGAGTAATATCTGTCCTCTCATCTATTCGTTCTGTTCAAGCGTTACCTCATTGGCCCTAACCTTCTCTCCTCTCCTCTTAATTTCCTTCTCTATATCTGTTGATATATTTGATCTCTCGCCTCTTTGCTCTTTATTTCGTATAAAACTACACTCGTCTTCCTTCTTTTTACTCTCTTCTGGACTGTCACCGCTACTATAGGCGGGGGGTTCACATGTTGGGTTACTATACCCCGCAATTGCTTTAAATTCTTTTAAAGGATACAATCCTGTCTTCTCTGCATCTACATTCTTAGTTTCAGGTGGAGTAAGAGGAGCTGAGGGCTTGATGCCCTCCCCTTTATACGGACTAAGCATCCACTCCTCCGGTAACGGGTCCTCTTTCTCCTCTTGATACATTTTCCATAGTTCTAAGACTGGCAGTCTTTTCTATAATTTCTTTCCCGTGTATGCAGCATGCACATATGTGCTCATGTGTTGTAACACTGCCTTTGACAATGATCCCCCTTGCGACCATGGCATGAACATTTTATCAGCTGTGCCCGTTTCCCATTCTGCATTGTACTGTTTGAGCTTGGGCACATGTCGTAGTAATGTTTTACAAAGGTGCATAACAGGAGTGTCCGCCATAATGGCAAGTCACAATTAACTGTCAATACTTACCAGATCGTTACCTTGTTATATATAAAAAAAATCTCCAATTATCTCAAAGCTTATTGCTCAACACTTGTCAACTCAAAAACAATAAATATGAGCACGCCCCATCAATCGCCGCTAAATCCTCTTTTGTCTCAACAACCTATCTGTCTTCTGACTGGCACCAATCATTTACTACACTAAACTCAAAACAAGGTCATTTCCACATTTCACAATGTATCACTTTTCAGAACTTCATACATCAAATAATATTCAAAATACCAGCACAACACACATTAATAACCCCTGTGATCACCTTCCCTTTTCTCTATAATCATTTATAGTAAGAGGTATTGGGCCTCATTCCGACCCTGGCATTAACCAAGGCGCTGTTTGCGCCTTGGTTGACGCCGTTATTTTTCCCACTCCGCCATGGTGAATGGCGGAATTACCGCCCCATTCCAAGGTTGGCGGGGTCGGTAATTCCCCATTCACCAAGGGCCCTTCCCCATTCCCATTTTTGCCCCATAGGGCTCAATGGGAATGGGGAAGGCGCTAATTACGGCACTGTAAATTACGGTGCCGTAATTAGCTCCTAGGTCCCTTTGCGGGTTGGTTTTTTAACGCCTGCAAAAAGCAGGCGTTAAGTACCAACCCGCAAAGGGAACTCGGAATAGGGCGGTAAGGGTTTAACGGCACCGGTCTCGTTAACGGTGACCATTAACCCGTACCGCCCTACTCGGAATGACCCCCATTCTTTGTTTGCCTCCAATTATTTTACTTTGTACAGAGTTTAAGACGTCCCCTTTCACAGTCCTGACCGTGTGCATTCTCTCTCTTAATATTCCGACAGACGTCTTCTTCTATTGCCCTTGAGATAGGATTATCTAGGCATTCTTTTATCCCCACAAAATTACTGTTACCCAATTTATTCTTTATAAAATATCACAATCCCGCCCCTTTATATTGCCATTTCCTTAGTCTACTTAATTGACCCGAGGCTTTCGGTTTCGACTCCTCTTCCAATCCAACCACTTTGCCTTCTGTCCACGAAGCGCTTGTGGAAACCGAGCAGGGATTTCTTCAAAGAGGGGCCTGCCCACCGTCTCGATTTCTCTTGCAAGTTTATTTCTACTGGCTGCTCTCCACAGGAAACTCCACAATCTTCCAGCTAATGGCAGAGGAAGCCCTATCGTCCGAAATTCTGAAGTCAAACTAGTTTAGATTGAAACCATCCGCACCACTACCACATAAGCTTACGGCCCTTGGAAAGTGCATCTGTTACTGGATGGGATTACACCAGAATAAATCTAAGTCCATAACCGGACAAATTCAAGAAGATGGCAAGTTGCTGTTTTATTAGCAATTATCTAAAACAGGGAGTTTACAACAAACATCAACGGATGGTTGCTCATTCTCTGAGATTTCCACATGAAAAACAATGATATACTCTCTTCGGACATCATAATTACGTCACGCTACGTTGCAATAGTGAAAAACCTATCAAGGGTCGGGATTGATTAAGGAACAGATCTAGATATACAATCATATAGGAGCTAGGTTTGTTATTGGTTGTCCGATATCATGTGGACAGCTCATGACTACCTCTTCACATGTGTGATTTTAAGAAAAATCAGTTACACAGTGTTTCATTGGTTTCTCAAGCTATAAGCCCCTTCGTTATATGGACTTATACAATTGGTTGGCATGCTTTTGCCATGTCTGGAACATTCAGTTCAATTAGCAGCACATAAGCCAAGACCCTGGTGCAAGTATATAGGACATGAAGCTCCCCTACCAGCCAATTAGCCCAACATCTCTCATCACCCATTCCTTCTGCCATGAAATTCTCTTTGTACTTGGTCTTGCAGAGTATTCTGGTCCTAGGAATGCAACAGGAGTGAGGGCACTTGCTGTCGTGTCAGGAACTCCAAGTTCAAGTCCTATTTCCAGCCTCGACTCACGTGACCAGAGACCACGATTCTGTTCATTCTGCAAGCTTTTAAATGTTTTAAATGAATTAAGACTTGGCATCGTTTGTGCTGTTTCTTGAACCTTAACATGAGGGGATTCATAATCCGCATACATGTTCCTCTTCCTCGTAGATAAATGACCTCGACTTCTGAGTTCTTGACTTCTGGCCTGACAGCCTCCGCAGCTCCACAACCTTCTATTCTACTGCGACACAGCCTTTCATTTTCTCTCCATGGTTCTATGGCTTATTTATTTCATGATACCATCATCATCAATAAAGTTTATTCGGATAAAAAAATCCATAAACCAGTTTTACAAACAACAATACACACATTTGACAGCAATGAATATACCATTTAAAAACAAATCTTATAAAAACAGATTTCAACAGAAAATATATTAAAATCATTAAGCTAGAGAAAATAAATTGCATGTACAGTTTCATGTTTCAAACAATTTCTTCCGCCGATACCAAGCCTTTCTTAAAAATTCTGGGCAGCCCCAAGCCACTGGGATAGTTTCAGCGCAAAGCAGAAAAATAAGCGCTGGTCTGACTTCGGAGAAACCTGTGTTTCTAAGCAAAGGTACAATAGTCCTATTCCTAATATCTTGGTAAACCGGACAAATCATTACAAAATGTGAAAGGTCTTCCTCTGGCCAGTTACACCCTGGGCAAGCTGTAGACTGTTCCATGGTCAACCAATTTTTCTTTATAGACCTAAGCCATAGACATTTAAAGCGTGCCCTGGTCAGTGCCCAGCGATCTATGGGTTTATGACTATGTAGGATACATGGCTGGATGACCTGTAGGCCAGAGATAAGCATGTGTTTTCTATTGGATGCAACACAAAGCCCCACTATTAGACACCATGATTGAGTGGTACAGTTGCTTGTATTTGTTTACCATAGGCAATGATAAAAGAGCAGAAGGACATTGCAAACCTGGTGCGTTCAACTGTAGTATACACGTGTAAATGTAAGATAGCCAAGGTATTTTATGCCTTACGGCACTTGTGGTCAAAGATTTAATAAACATGTGTGTTAGGGCAGCCTTTGGATTGGACCACACTGCCAACCAATGCAGTGGAGTAGCCATTTGCCACTCATCCCGATATGGGGGATTCCAAGTTCTATATGTACAGCAAAATTAGGTGCTGAGTTGGGAAGACCAAGCTACTTTTTTAAGAGTGTGTTTTGCAGTGTTTCAAATGGGGTGACTTTTTCCATGTCCCACAGGGCCGCCCCGTAGTTTGTTGCAGCTTTCGTTTGGGCTCTATAGACCTCCAGTATCAACTTTATCAGCTGCGATGAGCACATGTTCTGAAAACGAGACAGGCCCCCAAGGGCTTGCCTCATCTTCAAGCACTGCTTCTCTATATGGGAATTCCCCTGTCAGTTTTCAGTAAAAGTTACTCCAAGATAGTCAAATTTGTCTACCATGGGAATTTGTTCACCGTGACTCGACATTTTGCGTAGTTTTAGCGGTCTGCCACCTCCCCCTGAGCAGGCCATCACTGCAGATTTTTTGCACTTTATGGCTAGCTCAAGGTTTGTCATAAACAAAGTATAGGCATCTATTAGATGTTGTAATGCTATAGGGGTGTGTGCAATCAGAACTGTGTCGTCCGCAAAGGCCAACACTGGGAGCGAGAATCCACCCAGCATGAGATAGTCAACCTTTGCTTCCACCAGTGCCCAGTGCCGTTAATATAGAGGGCGAATAACACTGGAGCTATCACACACCCCTGACGCACTCCCGAGGCCACTTAAAAAAAACAGTGCACTGTCCTCAGTCACCAAATCTCACACAGGCGGCGGTATTCTCATGGATAATCTGCAACACTTTCACCAACTCCTCTGGGCAGCCCATGGACCTGACCACTATCCACAACAGAACTCTATCTACTTTATCGAATGCTGTGCTCGGGTCAATAAACGTCAAGTAGAGGTTGAGGGCTTGATCACCAGTCCCTAGTCCCGGGTGAAAGCCATACTGAATGTTTGCTAAAACCTCACTGTCAGCGATCCACTGTTCCAGGTGATCCAAACTGCGCTACCAAAAATCTTAAGTGTTGTCTAGTAAAGAGATTGGCCTATAGGACAGTGGGCTACCCGAATCACCCTTTTTTTTAAAAAAAGGGTAGATTATTGCTTTGCTCCAAGACAGGGGGTATTTGCCAAGTTCAAGGTAAGCATTAAAGCAGTTAGTTAATAGGGGCCCCACAGATCTGATTCCCCCTTAAATAAATCTGCTGGAAATGCATCCGGGCCTGGTGCCCGGTTATGCAATTGATTGTTAACTGCTGTTTGAACTTCATTAACAGTTAGGTGAAAAGTAGTGCCCCGCACCCCATCATAGTTATTGGAAGCCGGTGCTTTGTACAGGGACCAAAAGTGATCAGACCAAGCCTTTGCACTCACATTATTTTCTCTCTGGGTTATGCCTCTTTTATGAATCGGGCCATCCGCTACAAACTCCCAAAATGTCTTTGAGTCCCCCGCTGCAACGGTTAGCAGAAGTTCTTCCCATGCCTGTTCTTCAAGAACATTTTTCCTATTAGACAAAGCAGTTTTGTACTGTGCTTGTGCACCGATTATCTCTGGTTTAGTGCTAAGCCCCTCTTGCAATAGCCCCTTTAAATTGTTCTGTGCTGCCCGACAATGGTCATCGAATTGGCTTCGGTTGTTATTTTTCCATGATTTAAAATCATACTGGAAGAGATCTGTAAGAGATTTCCATATTTCTTGTGATGCCAAAATAATACCACGTGATTCCGCATCTGGGGAGAGAATAGAAGCAATTCAACTGCTTTGGTCTGAGTGACCCCCCCCCCCCCCGAGTCACGTTTTGTCCATTTTATTCTGCGTTTGCAGAGGGGGTTAACTTCACAGTGATCCAGATGCGGGAGGTTAACAGATGGCACTGCTAGGTGACCCACCTTCATTTCCAACCTCAAAGGGAAGTGGTTGCTATACAGTTTATCCAACACCTGGAAGTCCATAATTAAGGGCCAGTGCTTTGCATGGATACAAATATAATGTATTATGGAGGTGCCCTGGGTGCCTGCAAAGGTGTGCTTCCCTGGTATATCCGAGCCCACTCAACCATTAAAAGGCCGAAAACCCCAGTCCAAAAACCACGTATGAACTGGAGACCACTAGCGCAAATTTTCTCATCCATCAATTGAGGGGTTGGTATACCATAGGCATAGTCCTCACCCGGGTCCACCAGGTCTACCAGTTCGCTAATCACCCCTTTACCCAATTTGGCATTAAAATCTCCTTAGTGATATACAGTCAGATTCAAAGAGGTCCTTCAATGCCCCTGAACACTCCTTATTAAGGGCATGTGGACTATTGAAAAAATTGACCAGGATCAGTTCACTTCCTTGCTTAGGCAAAGATCTAATACACTGCAATGTCACGTTTTTGCTTTCCCATAGTGTTGATGTGTAGTTTAATGAGGATTTGAGCAAGATTGCGATACCCCCATAGCTGCAACCTAACCCATTCTTCTTAGCTGGAATGCAAGTTGAAACAAAACCATCTAAGCTTACTGGAGTAAGAGACCAGGTTTCCTGCAAAATAATTATATCATAAGACCCCAAGAAGGACACTACTTCCTTCTTCAACAGTTATTTCCCTGCTCCAGCAATATTCCAGCACAAAACTGACAGAGCCAACCCTGAGGACGTGACCAGATGTTTACTTGGGTTGCGCTGCACTATGCAGCCCTTTACAGACCCCTTATGTTCTAAGGTCGCCCCCTTCGGGCAACAGGTCAATCCAGCTCCTCAATATCAGATAAGGCCTGAAAGCCGTTTGCCGAGAGCGTAGCACCCGTCCTTTCCCATGGGTTAACCAGAGCCCTACCTATGGCGACCCCTGTCCCCTTTTGTACATGCCCCCGATATGGCATACAAAGGGCTGGCTGTGACGCCAAAAAAAGCAACTAATGGAAAGAACGTTCCTTTTTGGGACTTGGAGTTCCGTGACCACCACTTTAAAGGGTTTAAAGACGAGACCAAATAATCCAACATACCCGGAGCGGTCATTGAAAATACCACACAGTCCCCCTCTTTCCATTTTTTCACCTTTCCCTCCCAGGATACCCTTCTTGCCATTAAGATGCCTTTGGGATTGATTTTCATTCCCGGTAAACGAGTGTTGATCCATTGGGAGGTTTTATTTATGAGGGAAGTAGTTGATTCCAAGGTGCCCTTATCTAAGCCGGGCAGACGTGTGATAACTCCCACCAAGGGTGCTGCTTCTGGGGGGAGGTCAATAACTGTTGTGTAAACTGGTTGGTATATTTACAAATTGGGTGTGATCCCAAAGCAGAAACCATTTTTATACCAATGGGTCCGATCGGAGCGTTACCTACTTTAGGAGACCCATTCTGATTAATATGAACAGGCAGCACCCCTGGTTTGAGTCCACCGTTCCCTTTCAATGATGGGTTGTTAGCGTTATTTAACCCCATTAGGGCAGGTTCTATTACCACTGGCCAGTTTCTCGGTACCATCATCCCTTTAAGTTCCTTGATGTCCCTTTTTAACCCCCTGATTAAATCATCAATGATGCCAAGCGACGTGCTGAGGGCGTTTTTAAGAGAAGTAATTCTGGAAAGGACAGGTGCTAGCTTCATATCTATTAGCTCATCCAGGATTTTAAAGTCTCTAGAGGCTGAATCCAAGCTATCGACAACAGGGCCTTGTGCTACGGGGTTTAGATCCTTCTTGCCTGGTCTCAGCCCCTCCCTTTGAGGTTCCGGGTTCAAGATACCCTGGCCCTGGGTAGAGTCCCAATCTACTAAAACCCTAGCATTAGAGCTTGCATTAAAACAATGAGATAAGCTAGGGGGGCTAGGCTATTGTTTGGAGAAGGAAGGGGTAGCAATATGTTTTCACGATAATTTGCGTGGGATATTGCAACCTTAATTGCCCTTTCGTTGTGCTGGATACGTTCTTCTAATTTCTCAGCCATCTGTTTTAAATAGTCATATAAGGAGTGTTGGTTTCGGATCGGGTGGTTATGTTTACCCTTCTTTGTTTGGCTTGCAGCAATAATGTTGCCCAACCCAGCAACTTGGCTGGGCTTACTTTTTTTTGTTTTATTTGCCACCAAAGGTGGGTCCTTAGCTTTGCGTTTAGACATGGTGGGCAGTAATGGACAGTAATTATTCCCAAGCTAATAAATGCGGTGCAAATGTGCAGAAAGTGCAAAAAGGTACAGGTGAAAACAGGCAAATGTCACACAATGAAAGCTCTTCTTGACGTAGACATCCAACACGTCTAACGAATCAATGGTCATGCAGAATTAAAACAGTTAAAAGCATTACAAACAGGGTAAATGCAAAATTTATCAAACACTTTCACAAGGCTAAAAAGTGATTTTCCCAAAAAAAAGGATAATGATAATTAATGGTTGATGATTAATATAAGAGCTCAATGGAGCAGCTCGAAATAAAGGAGTTTGAATCAAAGGCACGCAACATTAATCATACACCAAGTGCAAAAAGTCACGGGCTGAACGCAGGCTGAGCAATGATAAGAACGCTCACAGTGGCTGCAAAATAACGGTGAAAAAAAAATAAAAAAAATAAAAACTACTACCCCACTGCTCTTTGAATTGTGTTTTTTAAATACTTGTATAAGTCAGAACAGTGTTAGTGCGGGCTCAGGCGCAAAGTAAACATTAACAAATTACACAAAGGCGGGCCAAAGAAAGGATTTACGGCCAGTTATAAACTACTATGAACCGCCGAGCAATCAACTGCTGAGGGGAGGGATATCTCACAACCCCCAGACAAGCTAAGAAACATAAATGAGTCCTTCCGTGACCACGTTCAAATAGCTATCAGTCCAACAATTCCTGCAGCAGTACCTGCAGCACTGAAAAGTTCAAGTTCAAAAGAGGTAAAAGCAAACAAAGGGAAAACAAACAGCAGCCCACATGCGAGGTGCAGGGCATGTCCGACGGCTCGAGGAGCAGCCATAGTCCGTCGGGCTGCAACAGAAGACTGTGGCTGTTCAGGAGAGCAGCAGGTGACGCAGCTTGAAGCACGATTATTTCACTGAGGTAAACAGAGGTAAACAGCAGCTCGCAGCTGCTCGCAGGTCAAACAATTTACAGTACTTAGTGCAGGACAATGACAGGCAGCGGTGAATAGTACCCGAAAGCAAGAAAAGCCCACAAATTCTTTCATGATACCAATGTCCAGTTTCTGTACAATGGTGGCTCGGCCTGCATTCCATTCACTACTTGTAGCTAGCCTATAGGATGACTTGATCTATCTTGCGTTTTAGTGTATCTACATTCATTATACTTGTGATTTCTGCAGCACTTGCTAACATATGATCTTCTTCTTTTACACTTTTAAGGTTCATTTGATTCTTCACTTCGTCATTTCTCCTCTAGGATCCATACATCGTCTTCATTCAGTATTTCAGGACGTTGTGCACACTTTCCTATGATGTCATCAGTCAATTTTCTTAGCTCTTTCTCAAATTCCTTCAGGGAGTTCCTCCTGAAGGCTGTCATCAACAAGAGGATACATTCGATATGGTTATCTTAATGGATACCTTCTTCCAAATACTTGCTGCGGTATTGGTACAATAGCTGGTATTAGACAGGGCACTGTCTCATGTCTCCAATACAGGGGAGGTAGGGGGGTAGGATCTCCTGCGGATATGTACGTCTGCTCCTCTACAACCTCCTGGGTTGTTTACGAGCCTGCGGCTGGATACATTTCTGCTTTCTTGATGGCCTTCCGGCTTGCTTCTGTCGGCCTTTCCAGAAAACGGGATAACGCGTCCTCACACCACGGCGGCCATCTTGGAATCACAAGAATAGTATTGACATGCCGAACTTGGGGAAAAAAAAGAGGAGAAACTGGCACCAGAAATATGCTTATCACATATTGTTGACAAGAAATCAATAAGAATTCACATAATTGACACTGTTATATTATGCCAAATGTGATATGATAGGTTATTTATAACATGCTTAATACCCAGAGGTATCTAAGCGCGTACCAGGGGATCGAACCTGTGGTGCTCCATGTCGTCTTGCTTCCAAGGCGAGCATGTTGCCCCTGAGCTATCCTCCCGAGACAAACATGAAGAAGATACAACTACCACGAGACTGTACAATTAACCCTAATGGATTTGAAGATGTCATTTACAATGTCATCATTGATGTCATTGGTGATGCGATTGATGAGATCAGAGAAGTTGGTGATAAAAGCATTGGTGATGGCATCAGTGGAATTATCAGTGTTGTTATCAATTATGCAATTTGCAATGATATCTGTAACATCCTGTTGGGTCCTGAGGATTGGAGCGTTGCTTGAAGGGGGTTCTGGTTATGTCGTTATCTTGCTTGAAGGGCATTACGGTTATTTTGATAATCTTATCTATAGAACGTGGCATCTTTTTAGGTTTTGAGCCATGCATGAAATGTGGGGCTAATTTATGTAGATAACTTTGACTAGGAAATTTTTTACTTGGACTCCATGAGGTGCACCTGCAATATAATAAATCCTGTCTGTACTGAATCCAGGTTAAATCTGACTTAATCAATTTCTTTGCCTCTCATTGTTAACTATTTCTGATATTTTTGAAGTTGAAATAAATACCCATCTTCTTGTCAGTGCATTTATGTTTTGCTTGGATATTATCCTCTAATTAGGAGGCTATATTAGGGGCAACATGATTGTTTTGCAAACATGATAACGCCGAGCAGCCAGGGTTTTCTATATGGTTCCATGTTTATAGACCGACCCGCTGCTCAGCGGCTGGAATCCAAAATGAACTGTGATGTACATGAACAATTTAATTGAATTCATATCCGATTTAGCATCTTGATATTTACATAGTTGTTTATTTACTCTTCTAACACTTAGACTGTTCACCTTCCGAGCAAATACTTAGCATTCTTCCATATTCTCACACTTTTACATGCATCTGGTAGCCAAGCACTGATAAAATCTATTGCAATATTGTCTGTCACACACATAAAGGTGTCCGCCAAGAGTGCATTATGTAGCGCTGTCAGGGTGCTCTTACATTTTCACCAAGCCAAATCTTTTGATTGGCTGATCAATCCTGCTTAGAAATCCACAAAACTAAAGGAACAAGGTGGGCCAGTTTTTCCTTTTTCAACCTTAAGTGTGGTACAAGCTGTGAAGCTCTCTGGTAATCACTGTGTCCCCTCATTTTGGCAATGAGGATTAAAAGAACTTCTTTTATGCCAATAATATGCGTTTACCCTTAGAACAACATATGAATACACTGCCTATGAATAAAAGCTTTTAACGAAATTGGAGATGAAATCTTGGCTCATGTCTATTAAAATTTAATGAAAATCTGTTTGGTTAGAAAGAAAAAAACTTCTGAAATTTTGTAAATGTATCCAGGCATATTAGCTTAATGTGAACTAGGTCTTGAGAAATGATGCTGAGAAGTTGGATTGCTTGCCTTACAATCATCAGTAGACACATTTTATTTAATACAAGGTAATCACGAATTCTTTCCACCCAAATTTCAAAGAAACCTTTTCGGAAAATAGAAGACACAAACACCTGGGCTTCCTTACTCTTAGACCTCTTCACAGCAACTTTCCCTTCGGTTTTTTCAAGATTTGCAGCGGTCTTAGGGGTCGTTTTGCCCACGCTTATGGATGGCACCTAAACTGGGCAATCAAAATGGGACATGAAAATGATGTGTACATTTGGTTTTGCTTGCAGTTTCGACTGATTTATGGTTTCAGAAATTCGCCTATGTTTGTTTCCATTGCCAGGATAATTAACGACAAGCAATGTTCTAGGAGCTCTCTAATGTGTTCTGTACATTTGTGTTTCCTTTGATTCGACTCAATTACCAAGGCCAGTATTTATGGGCAAACTATTGAATGTTCCACAATGTCAACATGACTGCCTTCTGCTTAAATATCCTAGGGGTCAGAGAATACAGGACACATGTGCGACTATCACCTTACCGGCAGGGATAAACAGTCTTAGCAAGGTTTGCTTGTTCCTTGCAAAAAGTTTTTATATCCAAATAATAAAGATCTTAGTTTAAAATACAGGCATCCAACTGCATTAGTTGAGAGGGAATACTGGAGAAATAAGTTCTGTTTTAATGAAATGCCCTGCATTAGGGGATACATGTATGATCTGGAGTAGCTGGTGCTTGGACAACTACAATGAACCTGTACAAGGGTCTCAACCCGAGGGTTGTTTTTGTGTTTCCTCGCTGAAACTTGAGGAGAACCATCTCCATTTCCGGAAGCACCTCAAAACCTTCCTCTTCGCTTCTGCTTTCTCTCTCCCTCTCCCCTGCTAGATTCTTCACTGAAACTGCACTGAATCTGCAACTGGGCCACTCTCTCCGACCTCGGTCCTTGGCCCAGCCACTCTCCACTTGCACTGCCTCCCTGGCAACCCCTGCACTGCGAGACTGTCTCTGTATCCCTACACCCCCCCCAGCACTTGTCTGCACTTACCTTGCACTTGCCACCAGCTGGCCCTATTATTATTTTATTTTTTATTCTACTTACCCTGTACTGCACTTCCCCCTCCCCTTCCCCTTGCACTTTTCCCTCCCCCCTACCCCTGCACTTGCACGATCTAAATGACACCTGGCCTAGTAGGATCGTTGTCTGTCTTCCCCTTGTTTCCCCCTCCCTGCCTCGTCGCACCTTGAAACTCTTGTGTATAGGCGCGTTACAAATGCCATATCATATCATATCATATCATATCATTATTACAGCAGGACATCATAGAGCCAGCATCGGGACCAACTCCCTGGGTGTCTCCCATTGTACCCGTACCGAAAAAGGACAACAAGGATAGCATTCGTATTTGCGTGGACATGAGGGCCCCAAATGTGGCCATAGAGCGGGGACGACACCTTGCCCCAAGAATGACTGATATGATGCACCTACTGCACGGATCCAAGGTGTTCTCAAAATTAGACTTAAATAAGGGATATCACCCACTAGAGCTACACACTGCTTCAAGAAATATCAGCACTTTTTCAACCCACCTGGGTTTGTTCAGGTATAAAAGGCTCAGTTTTGGTGTATCTTCGGCTGCCGAAATTTTCCAAAATGAGATACATCAAGTGGTAAAACACATCCCCAACTGTTTAAATTACTCGGACGACATATTAATTTTCGGCACCACACAAGACAGCCATGATGATACTCTGAGGAGAGTACGCATGGCACTAGAAAATGCCCATCTCACACTCAACCCGGACAAATGTGAGATCAGCAAATCCACTCTCAAATTCTTCGGACATATCTTCTCAAAAGATGGCATGAAACCAGATCCGGAAAAGGTTCAAGCGCTGGTAGAGACTCCCACACCCACATCAGTTTCAGCAGTACGCTCATTCCTGGGAATGGCGAGCTACTGCACTCGATATATACAGGATTTCGCCTCTGTGAGCACGCCTCTTCGATTGCTAACTGGGAAGCATCAAGAATTCCAGTGGTCAGATACCTGTGAACAAGCATTTCAAGAAATCAAGAAAAGAATCGCAACGGCTTCATGCATGGCATACTACGACCCTGACCTTGACACGGAACTCACAGTAGACGCCAGCCCATTTGGACTAGGAGCAATCCTAGCACAATCCAGGCGTGGTGCATCACCTGACTCTCCGAAGAGAATTGTAGCTTATGCAAGCCGCAGTCTCTCCAACACAGAATGTGCATACTCCCAACCCGAAAAAGAGAGCTTAGCGGTAGTATGGGCGTGTGAGCACTATCATCTATTTCTGTATGGACGACCGTTTACCATAGTTACGGATCACCAGGCTCTCACCACCATTTATGGAAAACCGACAGCCAAAATGCCACCACGAATCGCCAGATGGGGTTTAAGATTACAAGAATACTCATTCAAGATAATCCATCGACCAGGCAAAGACAACAATCCTGCAGATCACGCTATCCACTTCCAGCTCAAGATGAGCGCCAATCACACAAAGCAAACCAATATCTAAGGTACCTAGTCAGCAGTGCGCTACCCAAATCCATCACCACAGCACAGCTGCTAGAAGCGACCCAAAAGGACAGACTACTCCAGACAGTACAATCCTGCCTAAAGTCGAACCAATGGCAGAACAGACCAAAAGGGGCCCCTTCCCTGTCCACGGAGGAGGAACAACACTTCCGCACATTCAAACTCATCCGACATACCCTGTCCACATCACCCAAAGGCCTGCTATTGAAAGAAAACAGAATAGTAATTCCGGCAACCCTGCAAGACCAGGTACTAGATATCGCCCATGCCGGACACAAAGGAATAGTGTCAACCAAGAGACAACTAAGAACAAAGGTATGGTTCCCATCCATAGACGAACGGGTGGAACAACTACTAAGGAAATGCCTACCCTGTCAGGCGGTGGCTCCGCGCACATTTCCCGAGCCACTTAAAACATCTGAGATGCCTCTGCAGGTGTGGGATGAGGTAGCAGTGGATATGTTTGGGTCGCTGGCAAACGGCAAATATGTGCTGGTGATCATTGATGAAATGTTGCGATTCCCAGAAGTACATTTGATTCACTCGACCAGTGCTCAAGCCGTCATACCTGCGCTGGACAAAACTTTTGCTGACTACGGCATCCCCTCACGAGTCAAATCTGCCATCGGGCCTCCCTTCACGAGCCATGACTTTGCTATGTTCGCAGAACACCTAGGCTTCCAACATCACAAGGTCACACCACTGTGGCCACAGGCATATGGAATGGCGGAACGTTTCATGGGAAACCTTAAACGCACGATCCAGATCTGTTCCATCACAAACGGGTCATTCATGCAAGCCATCTGCACGTTACTACGAGAATATCGGAATACACCGCATAGCTCAACCGGTGAATGCCCATCAATGCTAATGTTCGGACGTGTCATCAGAACAAGGCTTCCCCACTATGCACGAACCAAGGATGATTCCACGCACATACAGAATGCCAGAAGCAAGGACCAAGAAAGCAAGGACAAAATGAAGGAATACGCAGATGCCAGAAGAAGGGCCAGACCTAGCACCATTCGCATTGGTGACCAGGTATTAGTACGACAAAACCAAGTCACTAAGGACATGCCTGCCTTCAAGCCAGACCCATGACAGCGACTCACATCCAAGGGTCGATGGTAACGGCTGCTAGGCCCCATGGCACAATCACCAGGAATTCATCTTTTTTCAAGGCTTTCAGCAGCACGGACACCCCTGTCAGCACCTCAATGACACTGACAGATGATTCGTCAGATAAGGACTCTGAATATCATGAAGAGGAAAGAAACGCTGATGATAGTGGCAGTGACCGTGACGGCACTCCAGTGAAACTGGTTCCACCGGCGCGCAGCCCATCCAAGAGGGTCATCCGCAGACACACGAGATGGATTGAGGAGTTCGATTGAACAGTGTTGAAGTATTTGTTCAAGGAGAGGGGAGATGTAATGTCCTACTTTTATTATTATTGTTATTTGTTCAGAGGAGCAGTCCTCTGTTTATTGCAGTTGCTTGTGGGCTGCGTCCCACGTGATTAAGGAGGCGGGGTTACCGCCAATTAGGCAGTTCACGTTTGATTAAAGATCCGTTAACACGCACCTGCCTCCGGTCCTGATTGATTGTTTGCATTTATTATTGATCACGATTACATGCGATTGTATGCTGCTCTACAAAAGGTGTTCAGTGAATATTCAACAATATGCATGCATACTTTTAAAAATAGTGGCCATCTTTCTCTGATAGTAGCTGCAAAGTAAGACATCGCTTTGGCTCCTTCACTTGAATGGAAGACCTCCCAGGGAAATACATCCTTCCTCTTTCAGCGCAATGGCTAGATGGCCATGAATAGGTAACTGGTCCACATGGTCTGATGGGGTGATTTCAGGATAGGCTAGTACCTTGGAAATAGCGTGTTGGACTGGAACAGAGTCTGTCACAAGCCAGCCTAAGGCCACGTGGAGTTTTCCTGACAGGCCTAGAAAAGCGGGGCTGAAGAGAGAGTCAGTCACGTCAGCTAGAATTGCTGAGTTAGTGGCAGTCAGATGTCAGCTGAGAGGGAAATCAAATATTTAACCAGACTTTCGAATACTTAAACAGTGTTTCAAGAGCAGAATGTAGACTGCTTGGTTGGGTGAAAACAATATAGTCCAAGAAACAGGGGATTAGTATTGGAGAGCCTGTGTTTTGTCTGTTGGGAACATCAAATCAAAGGCAAAAAAGCAGTATCTGTGGCAGCGCTAGCAGCTCATCCATAATGGGTGACAGAGCATTGCCCTGCCGCCAATAATGGAGAGAGAGGAGAGAAGGATTAGCGATACCTAAGTGTGCCCACAGCTGCAGAGAGCAGCAGGCTCGGAAAACAGCGGGTGTTGTGGCAACTCCCCCTGTTTGCATCCAGTAACTCCAGCCTGCACATGCCTAATGATCCTTATTTTTGTTTTTTTTTATTTGATATGGATAATACAATCATCCTTTCAAATATGTATAAAAAGCAAAACGAAAATATTTACATTTTACATATCTTGGTTTTACACTTTTAAGAGAAAAAAAAGGAAAAAAAAACAATAGAATAGAATGAATAAGATGGGAGATAAGGAAATCATTGTGAGCACAAACATGTAAAAGGAGACAAAATTATAGAATCAAGTGTGCTACATATTTCATCAAGCAATTAAGAACTGATTTCACAATTATTCAAAATTCATTGGGGTAGTGTTTGACAGAAACTTTACAATTCAGTGAAACTCAATAGCTAATCAATAGAACTAATAAGCACAATACAAGTCTGTGGGAAAGCTAACCAAGGTTACATAGACTCCTCATCAGAGAAACATTTGGGAAGCATAGCATCTAAGTAGTGGACTATGGCCACCCGCATTCCCAAATCGGGATTGTTGGTTATATTGGACCATATATTGTCCATTGACATGAAATTGTATTTAGTCAAACTGCATCTTTTGAAGTGCGTCATCCTTTGATTGGCTAACATTGGACAATATAAGATGCAATGTTCCAAGGTTTCTCTTTGTTTTTTTTATCTAGACAAAAACGACAATAGTTCAGTTCTTTCTGGATCAGGTTTCGTTTGGCCACTATCTCTGTAGTTGGCCAGAGATTTAGACGAAACCTGAGAAACTGTTGTCTAATATAAGGGCTCGGGCATTTCAGTAAATAGGACGCCGTTGAATGTAGAGCTTTGGTGTCAAAAACACAGATGTTGAAGTCCTTATATTTTAAGCATAGACTACGATTATGTATCCAGTCGTGGAGGAAAAGTTTTTGCTTCGCACAAACCGGATTTGATATAATCAAGTCCAGCGTGATAGAAGCATCAGCTAGGATGTCCAGTACTATATTGCACCAGTTCTTAGTAAAAGCATGATCCTGTGCTAAAGGATGTGCTAAGATACCCAACAGACCACCAGAAGTAAGACCCAAGATGGCTTTTCTAAATAAGGCACACATCCTCCATTTAATGTGAGATTCTAGGGATGGAATTCCCAATTCATGCCGTATTAGCGGTAAGGGCGTGCTCTTGGGCAGTTGTAGAAGCTGTTTCCAAAATCTAGCTTCTAGGGTTTGCCACCAGTTGGGTTTCTTAGATGATATAGTTTCAAAACCATAGCATAGAGTGGGAATCACTTTTTGTTGATAAAATAATAATATATGATTCAACGTAAATTTCCCATATTTCTTCTTTAGGACTTTGGCCTGCGTAATTAACATATAGAGTTTAAGTTGGATATCATCTTCCCTCTCCTGTGTGGAGGTAGACGCCTGGATGATAACACCAAGGTATTTATAATGATAAACTTGCGATAAGGAGTCGTTTTGTAAATGCCAACAATGAAACTTGACTTTCGATTTGACATGTGGTTTGCATACCATGATTTGTGTTTTTTGTGTATTATTTACAAGATTGTTGGCCAATACATATGATGCCAGACAATCCAGTTGATTTTGTAGCCCAGGGGGGGTCTGAGAAATGAGGATTAAATCATCCGCATATGCAAGATGAGTTATAGTATGAGGTCCAAGTTTGGGAGAATCATTCTTAATGGCTCGTAGGATGATTCCTAAATCGAACAGAAATAAATTGAAGATGGAGGATGCCCAGATGCAGCCTTGCTTAAGACCTCTAGCAGTTTCAATGATGGATGAACGTTTTCCAGCCGTAGAGAGTCTAATTTGGATAGTTGTGTTGGTATGAAGCAGCATAAATAGGGTCAGGAGAGAAGTGGGCACTTGTATTGGATTAATTTCTGGTGTAAAATAGACCCGTCAATAGACTCAAATGCAGCTTTGAAATCTATATAAGCCAAATAAAGCACTTGGTCCTTGTCTGCATATTTAGATTTAAGTATGTTTAAGGTCAGAAGATTAGGACATGTTCCAAGGCCGGCAACGAAACCCGTCTGGAAAGGGTCTCTTAGGTTGTTATGAAGTGTCCATAGATTAAAGTCCCTAAGGATGATTCTGGCAAAAATGTTCCCAGGTGCGTCTAATAACGCTATGGCCCTGTAACTGGCCGGAAAAGAACGGTCACCCTTTTTATAGATAGGGACTATTATCGAATGGGTCCAGGATGTAGGCAAGCATTGTGTGATGTTAATAGTAGTAAAGATCTTATGTACCTATCGAGGCCCAAAGATCAGGATTAGTTTTAAACATTCGATTTGACAGGCCTTCTGGGCCACACGCACCGGAATTGCTAATTTTGGAGATGTAAAATTTGATATCATCCAAGTCAAAAGAAAGATAGAAGGAACTTTGTGCATCATGAGTTACCGTGCCGGAAGAGTGTGTAGGACGAGCATACAGAAGTGAAAAATGATTGATCCACTTTAACTCAGTTACAGCGTTAGCTTGCGAAACAACTTGAGGGGGGCGAGTGGTTTTGTTTATTAGAGACCACACTCCTACAGCAGTTTTGGATTGAAAAGAGGACACCATGGCTTCCCCGTCGAGCTGGTACATCTGAGCTCTGAGAGCTTTGATAGCATTTTTGTATCTCGTCTTGATTGTCTTCAAAATGGAGGCTCTAACTACTGCCAGTGCATGCTTAGCCTGTCGTTTAATGGCCCGAGTGCGAGCTTTTAGTTGTTGAACCTGTGAGTTAAAGACATGAAGTCTAGGGCCAGTCTTCATGAACCCAGCACGAGGTTTTAGTGCTTTGGAAGATGGGAAATACTGCAACAGATTAAAATAGTGAATATTTTTGTGGTCATAATGGTTTTCCAAGGCTCCATTTAGCTCACCCACGGATTGGGGGGACCATCAGAGTCGATTGCCTCCATTGTTCAATGCTAAATTTCCATGATAATAATTATCAACAGACCTGGGACCCATAGAATGAATCGTCCACTCAGCAACTAGTTGATTATGGTCCCTGTTATGATTTGTAATAACATAAAAGTCATCCACGCTTGAAAACATTGAAGCATTTACAAAAATATAATCAATTGTGGACAAACTACATCCTCTCTTCCAGGTAGATTTGGGTGGTGTATCTGATGGAAAAACTTCATTGAGCATAACTAGGTCGTAATTAGAGACCAAAGCCAGCCATTTGGTTAATCTGAGTTTGTTACTGGTTCGCGGGGTGAAGCAATCTAAATTTAAATCACCCGCAATGGTTACATTAGAAACTGAGGAATCAAGCGCAACCAAATTAAGTAATTCTATGAGGGCCTTAGAAAAGCATCCATCAGATATGCCAACCACGTTCCAATATACATTAATTAATGCGTAGTCAATTTTATGAATAGTTAGTCTGACCATTTGCAAAAACTGATTTGGACAACACCATTCTTGGGCAACCATTCCTAGGCCCATCTTGATAGCTATTAGGAGGCCAGAGGTGGGTCTACCAGATGTGCCACGTTGGGCTGGATTAAGAAAGACATCATAGTTGTCCCACAGTGGAGCCGATATCGTCCACGTTTTGTTTGCACAGGAGTATATCATTGCACATAACACAATTGTTGTTGTTGTTAATTAAATGTGAAAAGCCTCTGGTATTCCAGCTAATCAACGATATGGACTGTGCATACGTTTCAGACACTAGCTAATTTGGCTGCAAGCCTGTAAGATGTTGATGAACAATTGAGGTGGAAACTTGATCAGTTTGGTAACCTTGGAGAGCATTCTCACAATTAGCCGGTAGAAAGGTGATTTGATTTAGGGCAAGCGTGTTGAGGGTGTCAATTGACAGAACAAAACCCAGGGAGAAGAGTTCGGCTCTGGCCATCCATATTAAATTTTGGATGGCTCTCGAGTGGATCCACATTCTGATGGAATTGACATTCTGCTGAACTAAGAATTCTATGAGTGCGATGTCAGTTGAACTAATGTCTTCAAGTGAACGAATGTCATAGAATATGGCCAAGAGGGTACTTCTATTCAGAATGTATTGAATGGCAGGGCTGGGTTTGCAAGTTAGTAGTAGCGAATAATTGGCTGGAGGTTTGCCAGGAGGCTTTCGAGGCAAATAATTCATTTGAGCAAGAGGAGTATTAGACGCCTTCAGAGGCGGAATTGTTGGTATTTGTCTGGATTTAGCAACTGAGTGTAGCATTTCAATCATTTCTAGAGTGATTTTTGCCAGGACAGCATAGGGATCATTTGTGGGCACTGGAGCAATGTTAACAGAGGGAGTGTAGGAAGGAACATTTGTGGGTCTTGGGGGAGGCATATCAATAGGCCTAGCATGCGGCTCATCACAGGGCGTCTTTTGGTGTACATCAATAGATGGAGCACTGTTTGGGACACTGATACTGGATAGTTTGTGTGCTATGGCAGACATATAAGGGTCCACCGCCTTCCTGATCTCCTCCCGATGTAGATCATCAGATCTAGTGACAGAAGTGGGAATGATTCTTGCACCAGGGGCCTCCGCCGTGACAACTTTGGCACCAGATACTTTATTGATTTCAAGTTGAGATTGTTGAGTAATAGTTTCAACTAATTGATCTAAAGGTGCATAAGTTGTAGGAGGATGAAGCATGGCAGTCAAATTATTTGACATCTTGGATTGTTTTATTGCAAGGTATTTCTTTGTGACTGAGCGTGCAGCATCAAGCGTGTTTTTTTAGGCAAATTAAAATTCTTGATGAATAATTTGGATTTTGCAGTATTGATTTTATTGTTCCTAAAACATTTTTAGGTAGTTTAGGGACAATGGGAGGATTCTTTTTATTTTTCGAGAAGATAGTATAAATTTCTTTGTTAGAAAAGTTCATTTGTGTTTGAGGAGAAGTCATGCTTGTGCTCTTTTGAGACACATTTGTCACCAGGTCTATTTTCGAGACAACTGGCAGAGTCATGGATTTTATTTTGCATTTGACCGGACAGGCAGGGGCTTGGTCTGATGACGGACACCCAGGTTCAGTGGGAGTTCTCCAGCATCGATATTCAAGCCCGTAACGGGGCACACAAATTCCACAGTCACTTCAATGGGGCGAATAGTTTGATCAATGAAAGGCAAGCACTGGGTCGTAGGGTCACAAGAGGAAGTTTGGGTAGCGGTGGCGGATGGCCCTGGGACGGGGTTTTCGATCGATGGTTGCGGGCCAGTAGAGACAGCTACAGGTGGGACTGGCATGCAGTTCTCGGTCGATGGTTGCAGGCCAGAAGGAGCAGGAAAAGGTAAAGTAGATGAACCAGGTTTTAAATGCTTACTTGCCCACTCCGTTTGCCATGTAATTATCTTCTCCAGCAGGGCCATTTGGGATTGTAACTTCAAATCCAAGGTGTCATATAATTTGGTTAAGGCTGTTAAAGACACATGCAAGGCGTTAAGAGCAAATTGAGTTAGCGCCGGGTTGTTTTCAGTCTGATACGCCTGAGGGGCTGCTGAATTATGTATTTGTTTTTTACATATGCATTCAGGAAATGAGCCTTGCTCTCGGCTGATGATCGTCGAGGTGATCGAGATAGCATTAGCGTTATCATGGGGTACTACTGGTCTTCGTGGGGTGGGAGCGCAAAAGGAAATGTTGGAAATGGAGGAGCAGCAGCTCAAAAACATTATAGGGGATTTAGATAGGTTATCAGGCATGAGTTGTGGAGAAAAAGAAGATAGGTTAAGATCGATAACAGCAACATCTGAAACATGTGCCACTGTGGTGGAGCGTTGTGTAAGAGCTCAGTAGTGGGTGGCACATTTTCCAGGATGCTGCTGTCAGTAATCACATTCTGTTCACCATGGCATTTAACAAGGGAAGCTCCAGATGGGATTGGCACATCATGGCATATAGATACATATTGTTGAACTTGCGGAGTAGAGGAGGAGCTCATGGGGTGAATGAAAGCCTGGCGAGGGGGAATGTTCATTTTTTTAAATAATGTTTCACGAGGAATGTCGCAATGCACTGGCGTGTGACATTCAGCTTCAGAGGCCTCGGGAGGTCGGACTAAAGTTTCTTTATAGAAATTCCGAATGTCCGGAGAGCTCGGTTTTTTCAAAGTGAGGTTAACGCCTCTTTTGAAGCGCAGAGCTTTGGGAGTAGAGGTGGAGCTCACAACAGACATCTGTGAATTTTTCAAAACCACCGCCCCATGCTGGTTTTATAGTTACACCTCTGCTGGTATAACAGGAGCCTAAACAATAAAGAAAACAGGCGTTTTAGAAGGTCCTTTTAGCACTAAAAGTGCTAGTTTTAACGTCAATATGTTCACCTTCTGGTAGTTGAAGTATATGCAGAGTAAACGTCCAAAAATCAGTGAGAAGCACGTCCAAACAAATCCAAACAAGGAAACAGGAACAGCAAGGTCTCTCGCGGCAAAGCGGGACTTGTGGGGTCTTGCTTCGGTGCGTGCGCAATGCTGGTTTTATAGCTCTGCCTCTGCTGGTATAACAGGAGCCTTCTGGTAGTTGAAGTATATGCAGAGTAAACGTCCATAAAGCAGAGAGAAGCGCGTCCAAACAAATCCAAACACGGAAACAGCAACGGCAAGGTCTCTCGCGGCAAAGCAGGACTTGTGGGGACTTGCTTGGGTGCACATAAGGATAAATGATCCTTAAATGGACGGGGGAGTTTTGTTTTCCCTGTTTTGCATGGACCATTGGTCATGCTGGCTGAGATACTGCTGGCACCTTATTGCGGAGAGAGTGCTTCTATCCAATCCGTTTTGTTGCAAGGCTTTCAGTGGCCAGCTCCACTAGTAACTGTACTCAGTGAGAGGTGTTGACACCTCTCCCTGCTTAACGCTTCCTGTTCCAAGGCATCTTCATGACACGTTGACAGCAGCATTCAGCGTTAGACTGGCTGCAGGAGGGAGTAAGTAAAACAAATCTGAACATGCATTGGCAATGCCAACCGTTCTGGCTTTTGTGTAGGCATGGGAAATGCATTTGCCAGGCACTGCCGTAGTAGTATTAATTAGCCATCAATGGGAGCAGCTGCAAAATTGTGTGAGCACCTGGGCATATAATAGCACTACCTGGCAAATACCTAATACAAATACACAATCCAAAAAGGTTGTTTTTAACAGGAGTTCAGTGAAGGGCATGCTATAATTCGAGTGGCTGAAGGCAGACCTAGTTAAGACATGTTACTACACCACTAGCACGTTTACAGCTCTAATTAAGTCATTAACTCTCAGAAGACTGTTTTGAAAAAACACTGGCAGGCACTTCGAGCGCAAGGTATGATGCTAAGGCTTGATTAAGTTATCACAAAGAGACCGCAGGAGGATGTGTTTTTTCGGCTTAGAGGGGCAGGAGGATGGTGGAAATTGCCATATGCACTAACATAGTCATGGACAGCCAATAGGTGAGTAAATAAGCAAACAAACAACACCTACAGGCTTTTTGCCCCACATATTCAATGTTTCCCTATCTCGGGAGGATAGCTCAGGGGCAATGTGCTCGCAACATGCACCTTGGAAGCAAGATGACAAGAGCAACACAGGTTCGATCCCTGGGTCTGCGCTTAGAAACAGCTGGGTATTAAGCGCGTTACAACTAACCTATCAAATCATGTACTCTAATACGATAGTCTTGGCTTATAGGTGGCACTTTAGCACCACCTAATAACCAAAACGAAAAATGCTCAATGTGTGAGTGCACGCAAGGGGTTATCTGTGTGTGCACTGCATGGTGGTGGTGTGTGAATGTAGGTGGATGGACAGTGGGAGAGGATTTGGCAGGCTTAGGCAATGCAGGCTTATACTGTGGGTACCCGCATCATGAAAGTGTTTTGCATTGGCAATGATGCCTTTTATTGTGGGCACCAATGACAAAAAACTGCTTTAAGCAAATGTGTCATTAGAGTGTTTTATACTGGAGGTGATGACATATATTGTGAGCAGAGACATCAGGAAGGTGTACTTTACAGTGACATCCTGAAATTGTGCTGTAATATGCACCTGGGTATGGTTGGTGTGACCTAACATCTATTGGATTTCATTCATGTTACCCTACAGACCTCATTGCAAATTGTATGCAATTTCACCAAATGTTTTCAAAAAAAATTCTGTAAAAATGTGAGTAAAAGAACGAGCAGGGTGATAAGCCACACAAAGAGTTAGTTCAGGTTCCTTCACTTCCCTTCATCCCTCACGCCATTTTGGAGGAAATATGCACGCTCCATTATTGAAAAAATCCCCCAACCGCATTCGGGTGCCAGTCTTCTCATGATTCCAGATGCACCTTATCAGTTCCCTAAAGTACTGATAACGCAGATCTACCCCATCTCAACGGATGGTACATTTTACCACATTTTACTACGGCACTACTATTGGGGACCAGACCTTAAGATGCTGGTTCTACTCCTCCCTAACCATCTATCCACTGCCCCTCCCTCTGATTAACTACCCCGGCCCTCTGCCTGCCCCATACCTGCTGTGGTAAAATACCCCAGGGTATAATGCAGTGAAACGCATTCATTGGAATAACACATGAGATAACGTGTGTCCTTTGCTGCAGATTGTGTGTGCAAATGTCAACACCACAAGCAAACTGCTGTTTCTGTGTTAGGGGCAGACTTTGTATCTTTACTTCTGGGCAATGCCACAGGGCCGCCCAAGGCGAGGCAGAGTAACTGATGTTACCATCTGGCAGGCCAGGAGAGGGACAGCTCCCGCCCCACGCCTGCTCCTCTCCCCCACAAACCACAGAGACACGCAGTCTCTGTCACACAAAGCCGAGGACGGGTGAGGTGCGAACAATCACCTAACCCTTTCCTCCAAACAACAAGGTGCTAAGCACCAAGGAAAACCAAAAGTCAGGCAGGGCCCAGGTTCAAAGACCTGCCCCTTCCTCAGGGGGCCAGACATATCGGCTATCTGGCTGGGGGCTGGTGCACAGCCCCCACTACTATACACGTCAAAGTCCCAGGGCTCCCCTGGGTCTTATAAATAAGAGCAGAATGCTCTGAGAAAACATAATTGCTTTGTGGACCCTGACCGGGATCCAAACTAACAGGAGGTTCGGTGTTCACTCAGTGTCTTCCACACTTTGATTCTTTAGCAGTCTTTAAAAGTTCACTGCTTACGCAGCGTCTTTTCTCCCCTCTTTGAACATTGCACTGTTCAGAAACTTTAACTGCAGGCGAGCGGCCAAAACCTTGCTGAAACAGAAGAAACCCCGGGGAGTACGCATGTAGAAGCAAGATCCAAGGCCGGCACGAGCAAGCGTGGAGGAAAAACAAACAAAGCGCCCAGACGCAGGTGGCCGTGTCATTTTCAGCTTTACAGACCTAAAAATCATGGCTCCCAAGCGAAAATCACGGGAACCTCCAACACCGTCCCAGAAACCGAAATCACCACACTTGCTAGCAGCCATGGAGGCAGCGGAGCACTACGGCAGGGCCTGGGTCAGAGAAAATATGTACGACTTACCAAAAGAAGGGGTCCCCATAACAACCAGTAAAGAGGACGAGATGACACCATCAAAGAGAAGGAAGTCGACAAAAGGCATGGGAAAAGGTAACAAAAAACTGTCTAAATTATACGGGAACACGAGTGAGAGGCAGCAATTATTGCTAGAAATTAGGGGCAAACAAGCAATTCCCACAGTCGAGTGCAAACCCCACCATACCACTAGTACCGGACATCATGGTTACCACCCTCCCACCAGCAACAGCTAGAGCAGCACCAGACCCAGCAACAATAATACAGGTGCCAACAACACCAACAGCAGCCGTCACACTTTTACCTAGGCCAACAATGGCAGCTCCTGACACAATGGGTGCTTTAAAAGCATGGTCAGTCCCCAATACAAATACCCCAGGACAGTCAGCAGCGAGCAGCAACAACCCACCAGACAAGGTAATGATTAGTAGTACCCAATTAGACCTAAAACTTAAATCTTTGCAAACAGAAATATTGAACAGATACAAAAGGTGTTTAGCATGGAACATTGACATTACAATCAAAGAAGCTATATGGGCGAAAGAGTTAATCGATATCTTTTCACTTATAGAAGCCCAACGCAAAGGGAAAGATGCTTTTAGGGATCCCAAAAAAATAGAGGAGAAACCCATAGCCAGAAACGCCCAGGTAGAACAGAATTGGGACAACTGGCTACAGGCTTTCGCCATCTCTGCAACTATTTATGAAGAAAAATTCCCCAATGATGGCAGAAAATGATGGGCATACGTGGATAAAATCAGAGAAGTAAAAATCGCTCAAAAAGTGAAGACCTGGCTAGCATATGATATTAGATTCAGGAGAAGCATGTCAGAGAGGCCAGCCATAGAATGGGACGAGGTCCAGAACGACTTATGCATGTTGAACGCAGAGCCTCCTTCAGAAGAAGAGACCGTGCAGACAACCCACAAAATAGCAAAAATTCACAGGGCCCCAGATCCTCCGACAATGAAAACCACAAAAAGGGGAGCAGCCCTTTCAGAAGAATCAGCCATGGGCGGCTAAGTCTAATACCCACAGCCAGAACAAAAACCATCCTCAAAAAGCCAAAATCCCATGTAAGAACGTTGGAAAAAACCTGTGCACATGGGGAAAAGAATGCTGTTACAAACACACGTGCACAAACTGCAACGGTGACCACGCAGCAAGCAACTGAACCAGACTGCCAGCCAAAAATACAAAAGAATAGCGTCAAATGCACCCCGCCAACCCTATGTTTGGCACCTGGCTGCACCCCCATCAATCAGGACAATTTTAGAGAGGCCCTCATGAATTACCCAGACAGAGAAACCAGCGAAGCTATCCGGCAGGGTTTCACCAAGGGCTTTGTCATCCCGTTCAAGGGCATCGGGTCTCAGATGGTTCCAAGTAACCTGAAGTTGACCAGGGACAACCCGCAAATGGAGGAAAGCAAAATTCAGAAGGAATTACTACTGGGCAGGATTGCGGGACCTTGGGCCCACATGCCTTTCAGAGAGTACATAATATCGCCCCTAGGACTCGTCCCCAAAAAAGAACCTGGGAAAATTAGGCTAATTCATCACCTATCCTATCCCAAAGGACAATCGCTAAACGATGGCATTCCGCACACGGAATCCGCTGAATCATACACGCACTTTCAAGAGGCGGTAAGACTCATACAGGAATGTAACACAAACGCTCTGATGGCCAAACTGGACATTGAATCCGCCTTCAGATTACTGCCAGTTCACCCAGACTCCCAGCAATGGCTGGGAGTCTGGGTGACTTTTACTTAAAAAGTTTTACTTTTAAAAACAAATTCTATGTAAACAGATGCCTCCCCATGGGATGCGCAGTATCTTGCGCCCTATTTGAACAATTCAGCTCCTTTTTTCAATGGGCTTTCCAGCGACAGAGACCAGGATAGTACACTACGATGATTTCATGGTAATGGGGCCAGCAAATTCTCAAGAATGCAGTAGAGCCCGGGCGATGTTAGAAGAAATGGCCGCTCAGTGGGGCATCCCCTGGCAGCAAGAAAAATGACCAAACCAGCCACCAACATAATTTTTCTAGGCATTGAAATAGACTCCGCAAGGGGACTATGCAAAATTCAGAAATCAAAAATAGCAGAACTCCTGGAGAAAATACAAAGCCTGACAACAAAAGACAAAGGCACAGTAAAATAAATTCAGTCATTAGCTGGAAGTCTCAACTTCGCAGCCAGAATTATCCCTCAGGGGAGAGTATTCTCCAGAAGTCTGGAACTAAAAATCAAATCTTACACCAAACCCCACCTGCACATCCGACTAGGCACAGAGGTGAAACAAGACCTGGAAATCTGAGGGAATTTCTGTAAAAATTTTAACGGGACATCACTTTGACGTACGCCATTGAACACATCGACAAAAAGGGTTCTTTTCACTGATGCAGCCGGGACCAGGGGGTTTGGAGGGTGACCGGTCAAAGGTTCGAATCCAAAAGGATCGAATGCCAAAGGGTCGAATCAAAAGGACCTAAAACAAAAGGGTCGATTTTTTTTTTAAATATATATATTTTTTGGGGTTTCTGTATAAGAAAAAAAACATGGTTTTTACCACAAAAACAGGGTTTTGGGGGGACCCCCCCAAAAAATAAAAAAATAAAAAAATAAAATCGACCCTTTTGTTTTCTATCCTTTTGATTCGACCCTTTTGTCATTCAATCCTTTTCATTCGAAACTTTGACCTATAACCGGTTTGGAGCCATACTAGACTCAGAATGGGTGGCAGGACACTGGCCCATAACATGGCAAACTACAGGGTGGACAAAAAATATCACCCTCCCAGAGATTTTTCACACATCTGGGGCAGGCAGCTAGCTAACACGGAACTCTTGGTCTGGTGCGACAAAATGGCTGTGGTAGACTCCATAAACAGAAGATCCACTAAATGCCTTTTAGTGCTGAAAGTCCTACGAGCTATTACATTGGTCACACTACAAGAAAACATTGTGGTCAAAGCAAAGCACATCGCTGGAGCAGACAATAATATTGCAGATGCTTTATCTCGCTTTCAGTGGCCAAGATTCCGGGAGCTAGAGCTGCACGCCCACGAACAGATGACGCCAATACCAGCAGAATGCTGGGCAATAATGGGAATTCAAAAATAACGGCATCAACGCCAGCACCAAAGAGCAATGGCCGGGGTGCTAAAAAAAAACAGGCACCTCAAAAACAGGTGCCAACAAAATACCGGCATCAACGCCAGCGCCAGAGAGCCCAGGCCGGGATGTCCAACATGATACAGGCACCTTTAAAACGGGTGCCAACAACTCGCTGCCCATAGAAAATACGAACCCTGGCCCAGGGTTCTTAATAGAGATGGCAGAGAAAGCACTGGCAATCACTTCTGCAGCTCAGTACAGTAAGTGTTTGCAAACAGTATTTAGAGCCACAGGGTTAAACCATGTCGAGTTAATAATGATTAAAGACATAGAAATATTCTTAAAATGGGCACATGAGCGCGGCTTTAAGAGAGACTGGGCAAAAAGACACCTACTAGCAATCTCATGTTTCTCAAAATTACGGGGTGACTCAGATCCCACCCAGAACACCCTCATTTCCTACGCTATGAAGGATGGGCCAGAATGAAAGGGCCCCAGGTAGATCCCCGCCGCCCCATTGATTTTTACAAACTGGTTAAAATAGCAGACCAGTTGGAAGCCATATGCTGGCACCCATATGAGACCGTATTATTTAAAACAGTATTTTTTCTGGCCTACTTTGGGGCTTTCCGGGTGGGAGAGCTCATCGCCTCCAGCACCAAGGCCACAAACGGTTTAGGCGTCATGGAGGTCAGGTTCAGACAAGACAGTGTCAACATACAAATCCAACAGTCGAAAACTGGGGCCAAAAGAACCATCAACATTTGTTGCATTGATGACGTAGCAAACTGGCCAGTATGTATTACCACTCTTTATTACGCACAAAGACCCATGGTAGGAGGGAGGCTTTTAATCCACAAGGACGCTTTGGCACTAAGCCGCTACCAATTTAAAGGGGTGCTGATGAAAGCAATCAGCAACGCAGGGTGGGACCCCAAGGGCTTTGGCACCCACTCGTTCAGAATAGGTGCTGCCACCTCAGCATGGCAGGGAGGCCTGGCACCACTACAGCTAAAAAACATAGGGGGATGGAAGTAAGATTGCTACAAAAGATACATCAGACCACAGCTAATATAGCCATCCCCTTTTTCTCCTCTCTTTCTCCCCCCGTCCCCCCCTGCAGAACCAACAGGCGAAGGGAAGACCTCACTCAAATCAGCATGGACTGTCGGCCACTCATTCGTCTTCAGGACAGGCCGATGGGCGGAAGAAACCAAAGAGGGTCCGCCCTTTAGAAACTCCATTGCCGCATGGTGGGGTTACAGAGGCCTCCGGTGGGCCGACATCCACGAAACATTAGCAGAGCTGGTCGCATACAGAGACCCGCCAGAATTTCTGATAATTCATCTAGGGGGCAACGATCTGGTTAACACAGGAAGGAGAAACTTATTCAAGGAAATCTGCTCCTCCTTAAAGGGCATTTCACACTAATGGAGGGAAACAGAAATGTACTTCTCGGCCATCCTACCCAGAAAGAAATGGCAGGGGGCCTACTGTTACAAATCCGTAGACATTGCCAGAAGAAAACTCAATAGGGGGCTAGAGAAATTCTGTAGAGGCTGGGCTTCATAAAACACCCGGCTATTACCCTCGGTGACCCAGATCTTTTTCACAAAGACGGCACTCACTTATCGAACCAGGACATGGAACATTGCGTTCGAGAAATCACTGCAACCCTGACCTTCAGGGGCTGTTACTAGGAGATACTTTCGGGTGAACGCGGTCAGCCGGCAACCTGCCCGTGTGTGGCGCCATTGGCCGGAGGGGGTAACCTCAGGACCCAGTGCCCAAAAGTATGATATTATTATGATATGTGATTATTGTTACCTACATAACCATATCTGTACAATAAAATCCTACGGCCTTTTATTGCCAACACTTGCCAAAATGTTGTGAGACAAATTATTTCGGGTGAGGATTCGGGGTCGGCTGACAATGATGCATGCATATGGGTTCATCAGTTATGGGCAATGCCGCAGGGCTGCCCAAGGCGAGGCAGAGTAACTGATGTTACCAACCGGCAGGCCAGGAGAGGGGCAGCTCCCGCCCCCACTCCTGCTCCTCTCCCCCACAAGCCACAAAGACACGCAGTCTCTGTCCCACAAAGCCGAGGAAGGGTGAGGTGCGAACAATCGCCTCACCCTTTCCTCCAAACAACAAGGTGCTAAGCACCAAGGAAAACCAACAGTCAGGCAGGGCCCAGGTTCAAAGACATGCCCCCTCCTCAGGGGTCCAGACATGTTGGCTATCCGGCCGGAGGCTGACACACACCCCCCCACTACTATACACATCAAAGACCCAGGGCTCCCCTGGGTCTTATAAATAAGAGCAGAATGCTCTAAGAAAACACAATTGGTTTGTGGACCCGGAACGGGGACCGAAACTAACAGGAGGTTCGCTGTTCACTCAGCGTCTTCCACACTTTGCTTCTTTACCACAAAACCCTCCCACCCTACAAATAAGGGAGAAGAACAAAGGAAAAGAAGTACAGGGCACTGTACGGTGTCCACAACGAGTCGTGGGACACAAGAAGGCGGCACGGGCCGGAGGGGGTAACCTCAGGACTCAGTGCCCAAAAGTATGATATTATTATGATATGTGATTATTGTTACCTGCATAACCATATTTGTACAATAAAATCCTACGGCCTTTTATTGACAACACTTGACAAAATGTTGTGAGACAAATTATTTCGGGTGAGGGTTCGGGGTCGGCCGACAATGATGCATGCATATGGGTTCATCAGTTATGCTGTACAGCCAGTTTCTTTCTAATGGTGCAGAGCCAGCTTGTCTCTTGAGTAGTCTCTCAGTGAAGTGACCTGTGGCGCAATAAACGGCAACTTTGAAAAACAAGCATTGGCAATGTCAATAGTCAGGGACGTCATTTCACCAAAATGGCAGGGGTAGCGGAAGTGACATCACACAACCGTTGACCCCCTGATGACATCACAGGAAGTGATGTTATTTGAACCCACCCTGAAGTGATATCGCGGGAAGCGATGAAACACGACCTTTCACCCGTTTACAAAACAGGAAGTGGCATCACATAGCATTGTACACTATGAAAAATATGGTTACGATATCACTCTAATGTGATGTACATTTCATACAAGACTGGATCGCCTTACGTATCGTTAAGATCAGTGTGTATAGGCCCATATTACCAAATTACTGTGAATGCAAGCAGACGTCCATGACCAAATGATGATGATGTGTTATTATATAGCACTTAAACTTAAGCACTTTATATAGAAAAAATATACACCCAATATCACCCAACCTGTGTTGGTACTCATTTATCGACCTACGAAGGATGAAAGGCTGAGTTGAGGCGTTGAAGAACAGACTAAATCAGTGACTCACCCCCTGAAGTGTGCCTGAAATAAACCTTTAATGTGTCTAGCAATTATTGTATAGAATTTCAGAAAGACACATTATTTGGTATTCCTATTCTTTCTTATTTAGGGTCAATGCTGAAAGTGTTAGAATTGTGGCACTCCTGTTCTTATTTTTCTTCTTTTTTGTAAGGGGCCTGAACAAGAAAGTCAGCCACACCATAAGTAAAGAGCCACATGGTGCTGACCACAGCCCAGGAGCTTGCATTAAAAACCCTTAAATGACGTCCCTGTCAATAGTTTTGGCGTTTACTTCTGTTCTTTGCATTTTGCATTTATAGGCACCAGGGTGCAAGGAGGAGAGTGCAAAGTTTGAAAGGGGGAAGAAATAAGGGGTGCAGGTTTGCAATATAATGAGAAGGGGAATAGAGCAAAGGAGAACACCATTGACAGAGGGTGCCAACGATGAAGAGCAAGAGGAAGTATAAGCGAGCAAGGGTGAGGGTGAGAGGGTAAGAAATACAGTGAGTGTGTGAGAGGAAGGATGAGAGGGGATAGTGAGAGGGGGTAAGGTGAGTTGGGAATAGAGGAGGTAGGGTGGGTGGGGGAATAAAGTGTTTAGGGTGGTTGGTGGGGGTTAAGAAGGAGCTGGTAGTGTTGAGTAGAGAAAAAGGAGGTAGGATTGGTGGTGGTCAAGAGATGAGGTACGGTGGGTGGAGATAGAGAGAGAGGGGTAGGGCGTGTGGATGGGATAGGGTGAGTGGGTAGAGAGAGTTGGTAGCATGGGTGTGGGTAGAAATAGTTGGTATGGTGGATGGGGTAGAGAGGGTTGGTAGTCTGGGTGGATAGGGTAGTTAGAGTTGGTAGGCTGGGTGGATGGAGTCGTGAGAGTTGGTGTGGTGGGTGGTTGTAGAGAGAATTGGGTCAGTTGGATGGGTGGGGCTAGGGACAGTGGGGGCTGGGTTGGTGGGGCTAAAAAGTGTAGGGGTAGACAGAGTGGTGGTAGGGTGGGTGGGTGGTCTCGAAAGAATGGGGTAGTGTGAGTGGGAGTAGAGAGAGTGGGGCAGGGTGGGTGGGGCTAGAGAGTGTGAGGGTAGAGTGAGTGGGTGCAGAGAGTGAGGGTTGGGTGACTGGGTGGGGGTAGAGAGTGGGAGTAGGGTGACTGGGTGGGGGTAGAGAGTGGTAGTAGGGTGCCCGGGTGGGGGTAGAGAGTGGGGGAGGGTAGAGGAAGTGATGGGGTGGGTGGGGTAGAGAGAGTGGGGCTAGGGTTGGTGGAGATAGAGCAAGTGGGGGTAGGGTGTGTGGATGGGCTAGGGTGAGTGTGGGTAGCAAGAGTTGGCAGCATGGGTGTGGGTAGAAATAGTTGGTACGGTGGGTGGGGGTAGAGAGAGTTGGTAGGCTGGGTGGATGGGGTAGTGAGAGTTGGTAGGCTGGGTGGATGGGGCTTGTGAGAGAATTGGGTCAGGTGGATGGGTGGGGATAGAGAGAGTGGGGGTTGCGTTGGTGGGGCTAATAAAGTGTAGGGGTAGATAGAGTGGGGTTAGGGTGGGTGGGTGGCATAGAAAGAATGCAGTAATATGGGTGGGAGTAAAGGGAGTGGGTAGGGTGGGTGCAGAGAGCGAGGTTAGAGTGACTGGGTGGGGATAGAGAGTGGGGGTAGGGTGGCTGGGTGGGGGTAGAGAGTGGGGGTAGTGTGGGTGGTCAGGGGTAGATAGTGGGGGAGGGTAGAAGGTGTGTAGATAGGGTGGGTGGGGGTACAGAGAGTGGGGGTAGGGTTGGTGAGGGTAGAGCAAGTGGAGTAGGGGGGTGGGTGGGCGTAGCGTGGATCAGAAGGGCTAGAGAGTGTGGGGGAAGGGTGGGTGGTTGGAGGTAGAGAGGGTGGGGGTAGGGTGGCTAGGGGTAGAGAGAGGGGGTGGGGTGGGAGTAGAAAGTGGGGGTGGATGGGTTATAGTTAGTGGGGTTGGTTGGTTGGTTTTAGGTCGAGAGAGTGGGGTAGGGTCGGGTTAGAGAGAGTAAGGGTCGGTTGGGTTGGGGTAGAGAGAGGGTAGGTAGCATGGGTGGGTAGGGGAAGAGAGAGTGGGTGTAGGGTTGGTGGGTGGCCGTAGGGGTGGATGGATTAGAGTGAGTGGTGGTTGGTTGCGTGGCGGTGGAAAGAGTGGGGTAGGATGGGTATGGTGGTGGGGTAGATAGAGGGGGCATAGGGTGGGTAGGGGGTGGGGTTGAGAGTTTGGGGGTAGGGTAAAATACATGTTATAGTAAAATACACTATCCTAAGACTCTAACATTTGCCATAAATGTTTGTTATTTATAGATCGATCGTATTTTATAAATAACAAACATTTACCACAATATAACATGTATTTTCGTCTCCGTGGAGTGAATGTATAAGGCTATACAAATATTCAAAAATGATTCAACATGTTGGCACGCTTGCTATTGAAATTCAATAAAATAGTATTTGTTCATGGTGCATATACAAAACACGTTGCTTTCCAAAACTGCTCAGCGTGTGCTTTAAAACTCTGAGCACTTTTGGAAAGTAAACTGTAAGTCATTCTACACGGAGCACGTGCTCCTCGAGCACAAGCGCAGTGCAAAATGTAAAAAAAAGAAAGAAAGTACTATTGGAGCATCGACCCTGCAGTCTACAATCTGAGCCAACTCCAATACCATAGGACTGAAGAGAGCATGTGGTTTAGATGACTCATATAGGAATGTGACCTGCAGAGAGATGTTTCTATGAAGCCCGTGAAGTGCTCCTCCCTTTTCACAGACAGGGAGTGCTCACATCCTTCACAGGGCAAATAAAACCTGACATGGAACGCTGAAAGGGATAAAGTTGTTCAATATATGTAAATTATAGTTGCACCACAAAAATTCACCAAAACCAAACATTCCAGGGTCACTTTTGGTTCCCAATCCACCCCTGAAAGCAAGATGCTGAATGTATCACTTCTTGTGTTTGAGCTTCATGGATGTTTGTAAATATGTTTCGTTTTTTTTATTTAGAGGGCAGACAAGATAATGGTAGCCTTAAAGGATCTGGTTAAGGCCATACTATTAGGGGCCTGTCTGTCTAATTGAAGATCCCACTCTGCCTCTACTCATAGGGCCAATATTAGGAATTGACGCCTAGAGCATACAATGCACAGCTCCTATAGTCCCATGGGTGACTGCAGTTTGTGAAGAGACATGCTGTGTATCACAAGACTGTGTTCCAGGCTCGGTAATGAATATGCAGTATGAAGGCGTGGGCTCAGTTCCCGCATACCCGTTGGCTCTGCCACCCTGAAAGGCGCAAGGCCACAGGCCATCTTCCTTGTAGAAAAGAGCCAGTATCCTGAGAAGGAGACTTCAAGAGAATCCCTAATGATTTCCACGCTGCTGTGAGCAGGTTTTCTTATCTCTACCAGAGGGGGTCAATACCTATTGCGCAGCACTTATCAGTGCTCTGACCTGCTCCTACCAAGGATTAGAGCCGGTGAAAGTTGCCACTCAGGTGCACAATGGCAGTGCCTTCTCAGGGATTCACTGCGATTCCCCCAAAATCCCATGCCTCAAAGACCTTGAAATCACCCAGAACCCCTACAACAATAACATCCAGAGGCAAAAACGATTTCCAACATAACATATGGATACAAACCAAACAAATGCAGCTTATTAATGAAGATTATTTATTGAGATCATTGTTAGTAATAGCAAGTAGCGTGTTACTTAATGCAAAACAATGGTAACCATTTAGGTTAATTTAAACACTTTCATATGTACTTGGTCAAGCGATTTTTTTTTAAAGTGTATGGAGGCATAATGTTTGGAAGATACTCATAAAAAGCGTTGGCAACCACTTTTCAACAATTTACAGGTTGCAGCCTTGGGTCCACCGAGTGAGATCTCTTCCTTCGCAATTATTCCTCCAAGCAACCCTGTATGACAAAGAAAGTTTGTTAGGCTCGAGTCAGTTACTTAGGAAACAAAATAATGCAAGCAATTCAGCCAGGTCTGAAGAGTGCAGTGGCATCATTACACTGGCATCATAGATGCTATGAACAGTTTCTAGGGCAATGAGAAAGCAATCCAATTCCTTATTTTAAAATTGAAGGCAAATTGGAGTTGAACCTCAGTGGAAATTTAAAAAAAAAAGTTTTCCACCTTCGGCCCTCCCCCAGCTCCCGCCAACCCCTTATTCTGGGTCATCTTTGTCAATGCTGTGGAAGAGATAATACTCTTAAAGACGATGGGAAAGTAATAAGTCCTGCCATCATTGAGCCCTCTTCAAGTCTTCTTCAAGGTTGCTTGGTGTAATATGACCTGCCCGATGTGGGTTCCCTGATGGCGAACTGCTGCTTTGCATTTTAAGAAAATAGGACAAAATAGGAAATAGAATTTCAACTGGGGGAGCAACTACCAACTCTATACCAGATGAAAAGGTAGCTGTCTCCTCCCTAGACCTCCATTTGGTATCTTGGGTATGACAAGGGGTGGGATTTTTCACCTTAGCAGATGCCCTTTTATGAATACCTGTCTGCTGCACATTGAAAAAGCCATACATTGCAGAGATTGTGAAGAGAGCTCATGCATTCACCTGGTCATTGAGCATTTTCTGCACCACTACAGAAGCATTATTCTTCTGGCATGAAAGAAATATCCCGTGAAATTACGTCTAACAAATATTGTGTCTGGAGAACTACTGTGCTTAACCAATAATGCGATCGGCACAACTAACTACTTACCAGAAATTCGTGCACCCTATACGTAAGTCGCACAGGCATGTTGAGCCCAAGAAAATGATTTTTTTGAGAAATACGGTACTTGGAATTATAGGAAAGTTTTCCCCTTTTTTTATTACCATGTAAATTTAGTTTAAATATAAACTTTTTTACACGGACATAGAAAATTACAACAATAACATACGTCATCAAAATATTTCATCAATCAAATCGTTACAATTTAAAACTATAATCATTAAGTTAATTTACACAAGTATTAAAATTCAATTAATCAAAGAGTAAGTCATTAAAACAATTATTTATCAAATCCTAAACATATCTAAAGTTTCATTGGTTTTCCTAAATAATGTTCACAGAGTATTTTATTTCAGTTTCATTAAATTGATGCACTGTAAAAATCTTAGTAGAGCCAATTTCATATGGACCTCAATTCCGGATATTTCCCATTGCCAGAAGTTATTGATTGTTAACCATTGATAACAAATTTACTAAACATGTGTGCCCTGATTAAAATCAAGGATGGACATTCAATTACTAGATGAAACATTACAAAATGGTTTTCATAGAGTCTTATGTACCGTTTCACATGCTTCTCCAAAATTAGACTATATGTTCTTTCAGTGGTGGCTGCGGTTTCTGGATCGCTGCCCAGAAGACTGTGAAGGGCAAAATGAATACACAGAAAAAGAGTTGGATCCAGACGTACTGTGCGCTCACACATGTAGGAAAAAAAGAGAAATCTGAGCAAATTCGGTTTTGTCCAAGTTTTATATTTTGAGATCACAATCGGGTTGACTTCATTGAATTAATTTCATTCAATTATTGTTTTTCCCATGTTTGTGCTCTTGTTGTGATCAAATGGCATGCAAATTCGTGTGTACAGCGGCTAGCCTGATCCCGACACGTGTTTCCCCGTTAGTTCAATTTAACAGTTCTTCAGGGGTGTGACGGCTAGATTTTTCAACATGAAAATTAATTGAAAATAGTCCTGTGTGTCATAGCTACTTTCTTTAGAGTTTCTCAAATTCCCAGCTTATTTCACCTATACATTAAGTGAATAATATTTGTTTGGTTAATATCATCACCAGCAAGTGTCTCTGAGCCTTTTGCCCGATCTACATTTCAAACATACATGTTCAATGTTTCCTTAGGGCCTCCTGCCCCTTGTACAGGGGAATAAGGAATGTTCATAGGCATCCAGGTCTGCAATTCAGGCCCAATCCTGTACAAAGGAAAGCCCTCTTAAATATCCTTAGATAGCTGGGCCTCTTTCGACTTGGTTCATAACCCATTTGGTTCCTACCCCTCCCTGGCGGCTCCCGTTTCACACTCTCTCTTAGGTTTAGTCTGCTAGTGGCCCACTCTGGGGCCGATGCATTCTGTCCCCTCCCTGGAGTTTCAGGTTTCACACACATGGGGTATCTGTTCTCTAAGTCCCACTTGGGCTGTTGGATCTCTCAGCCCCTCTTGGGATCTTTGGGCTCTCAGCCCCTCTCGAGCTCTTTGGCTTCTCACCCCGGCATGGGGTATACTGGTTCTCGCCCTTTCTCAGGCGATCTGGTACCTCAGCCCTTCTTGGGCTCTTCACCTCTTACCTCAGCTTGGGGCATATAGATATTCACCCCGTCTCACACTATCTGGTGTCTCAACCCCTCTTGGGATCTTTGCTTTCTTGCCCCAATGCGGGGTATATAGTTTCTGACCCTGTCTTGGGCTATCTGGTTATTAGCACCCCTTGGTCTCTTCGCTTTCTCACCCCGGCATGGGGTCTATACATGTCTGTCCACCCTTAGAGCGCTCCCTGGACGCACCATGTACCTGGCTTGCTATGGTGGTGTTCCTTGGGGGAGGTGGCAGTGCACTTCCAGCTTCTCCTCAGTCTTGTGCATCGGTGGCAGGTCTCAGTGCATCCCCTCAGTTGGTGGCAGGACTTGGGTGTCAGTTACAGAAAGTGTCAGTAGATAACGTTTCCTGCGGTTGCGTCTCTACTCGGTTCAGCATGGCGTGCCAAGCTTCTCCAGCTCACGACCTGGTTGCAGGGAGCATGCCAAACCGATAGCACAGCAAGTAGAGTGCTCCCTTTGACATCTGTGCAGAGCCTGCTGACACAGGTTTGAATCCCAGCAGGGCCAAACTCAGCCTTTCATTCTTCCGAGGTTGATAAATGACCACCACACACCGTAGGTAATAATAAGCAGCGCTCAGATGTCTGAGGGATTGTAGTGCTATATAAATGCTAAATTAAATTAAATCGTTCCGTGGACTTTCTCGCTCCTCCGCGCTCCATGCAGTCTGCGTGGAACTGCTTCCTGACTCTGCCTTGAAGGGGGACGGGCCTTCCTCTGCGCCTTGGCTCCACAGGCTTGCATCTCCTCCTATACTCCTGCTCTCTCTCTCTGTCTCTCTGTGTGTGTGTCTCTGTCTCTGTCTCTCTCTCTGTCAGTCTCATGGGCCCTTTGTGTTCCTCTGTGAAAGGAAACAGAATATGACCTGAACATTTGTCCTGATCGTCATAAAATGATGGCAACAGTACATGGTCAGAAACCATTCCAGGCAACTCTCTATTAACATTCCCACAGTTATTTGGTGTAATTCCCAAATAGCCAATAAAGCCATTGGCTTCCTGAGACAAGGGAGGGTAACACCCATCCATGTCAAGGGATGGCCTGTCGTCTTACAGGGGTCCCCCTCAGGGGGATCCCGAGGTCCTTGTCCCCTTGGGGGGGTCTCAGATTTAATGGCTCCTTTCCCTGGTCCCAAGGGAGGTGGCTCCCACGTGGGGAGAGGGTACGAATGTCCTGGATTTGTCACAGTTTACTCTAACTCAATGTTGTTATAAACAGTCTTTCAGAATGACATTTTAATATAGAAATGTATTTGTATCATTAAATGAAATTACGAGACTGCATCTGCTATGCTCGCCAGTACACCTACACGAGAGCTTAGTTATAAGAACTGTTGCCTTGTTCATTAGGCCAGCACTGCATTAGCTGGCTGGCACTGGCTAGAATACTGGCTTTGCACACTGAGGCCTGGATACTGAGAGGGGGCACGAGAACTGGATATCTAAAGAATTGAAAACTGTTATATGAATGTGGGACTGATACGTTCTTGGCATGTGAGGAAGGAAGCAGGTAGCCCAACTCAAGGTTACAGCTGAGACTTGTCATTTCTAGAATGATCTAGGTCCTGTGATCAGCCCACCTTGTGCATTTAAGTTGACGAAGGACAGAATTGGAAAAGGGACTTAGCATGTGTGTGCTCCCGAAGCAGAGCAAGGTGCCTTCCCTTCGCTGGTCGAGGTTGTTTGTGTATCTTTATCATAAGATTTGGTTCCCTCCTCTTCATCATGCTGTGGTCTTTAAGTATCAGGGTCTTGGGAGTGGTTTCAGGGTTGCTACTGGAAGGTTACAAGGCGAACTGCTGTCAGTGTGTCTGTTCTTTGCTCTGCAATGTAATACACTGTCTCTGAGCCTGTGGAAGAAACAGAAACTGCATATTTTTTTCTTTTTCTTTTGATTCGTGTGGATCAGTTAAAATCACATTTATATAAAATCAATAAAAAATCAGTATATAGCCCTGGAATGAATATATAACCCGGTAACTCCGTCATGCACATATCATTGACTCAACACCAATTTCCATCTCGATCACAACAATCCGTCATTAAAATACCAATTTCGCTATTTCACTTTTACCTAATATCGTACAACTTTTGGTTATACTTTAGAGACAGTTCCTTCCCCAAGGCCTCCCAAATCTTAGTGATCGCAATAGACAGAGCTGTACTATACCAATATTTTGCAAGGCTTCGATATGATTCTTATAATACTTCAAATAAAACGTCTGCATGGCAAAGCATTCTGTTAATACATAGTGCATGGTCTCGATTTCACTCAAATGAATACGGAGCCTACAAGAGCAGTTTTCTTTCGAGATCCCTGCCAAAGCCCCAGTTATTTCCAATACTGGCACTTTATTTATCCTAATTAGCATAAATATCCTGCTTAAGGTAGGCGCAGGGAACTGATAAAGGTACTTTGGGGGTTTTAGATTTTTACAGGCGTGCTGAGGGATGTCGGACTGTTTACATAATCAGAGCTCAGCACCCAATCCCATGACTTAGCCTGTTTCTTTAGGGATAAGCTTAAAGTCCTCACACCACATATCCAATCAAGGGTCCACTCTATCAGTCTAAAAAAAGACACGTTTGATTTCACGAATTCCGCTAATATAGGTCAAGACTCTTTCAAGATTTCACTTCTAACTGATCTTAATGTATAATTCCCCTCTCTGGATCTTAACCATAGCAGTCAACGCAGTTAAACCCAATTCAAGCCTAATTACCTGAATTAGCATATAATTAGAT
Source organism: Ambystoma mexicanum (assembly GCF_040938575.1). Taxonomy (NCBI): domain Eukaryota; kingdom Metazoa; phylum Chordata; class Amphibia; order Caudata; family Ambystomatidae; genus Ambystoma; species Ambystoma mexicanum. The sequence goes on from NC_090936.1 coordinate 878,555,324, forward strand.
AAACCCAATATGTTCTGCCAGATAAGGCCTTCAAGGGTGTTTGCCCAATTATCACAGTCGCTATAGGATGCCTCAAGTACATAGCTTATGCTGTCTATCTGTTTTTGTGTGTATATGACAATTATACCAACCAGATTCTATCCAGCATCACTATGTACACATCTTTTAATAGATAACATAATGGCTAACGCTTTATTCCGACGTCTCTTATACAAGGCTACTTCCCCTTTTTACTTACTTACGTAATAGCCTAGATAACAATAGCTATCAACCTTGTCCAAACATCCCTTCTGCGTTGGTATTTAAACACCAACCCCTTTAACCCTACCAAATCGCATGAATTTCGTTTTTTTCAGGTTAACTTCCAAACCATTACTCTCAGCATAGTCTAAATGTCTATACACACCACTTCCTCTAATCCCAACAAATGTATTGGCAAAAATGACATCATCCGCATAGGCGAGCCAGTTTATTACCATATGGCCAAGGTGGGGGCGGGGGGAGTTGTTACCTCACGAAAATTCTTGTCCCATATCGGCAATAAAGGGATTCAAAAGTGCAGGCCCAAGCATGCACCCTTGCTCAACTCCCCTTCCAATGGGGATTGGGTCAGGTAGGTCGCCTAGCCCGTGCCACCTAACGATTGCCACATTCTCACAGTGCTGCATTTGACAAGCGCGTAAAAGATCCTTAGGCATTTTCAACAGTTTTAACTTATTCCACAACATTGCTCTATCTATAGCATCAAATGCGGACGCGAAATCCACAAAAAGAGCATAGAGCGGCGCACCATTCTCCTTTCTTGCCTTTTGGATCAGAGAATTCATTATAAATGCATTATGGACAGTAGATATGTCTTTGCGAAATCCTGTTTGAAAACGGCTTAGGATGTTACAATCATCGATCCATTGCTGTATGCTCTGCAAGATGCATGTCGCAACGACTTTACTAGACCCATCAAGAAGTGAAAACAGTCTGCAATTTTCTAATTTTTCTCTATCCCCTTTCTTGAACACTGGGATTAAATGGGCCTTTTCCCATGTCTGCGGGATACTGCAAGTGTTCAATACCACGCGGAACAAAGATTTTAATATGCCCGCCCAGAGGATGGGATTAGCACGCATGAATTTGTTAGAGGTCCCATCAGGCCCTGGAGCTTGGGAAACTTTCAATCTTTTTACTATTAATAACATAGTAGATCTTTCCATAGGCCTTCTGTTATCTGCTTTTAAATATGCCCCACATTTTCTTACTGTCCCCATTTCTGATGGCAGAATATAATGCTTGCCAAGCCTTGTTTGCAGTTGAAGTACGTTACCATGTAATCCAATTTCCATATTTATTTTTCACTTTTTTAAATTTCCTTTTCATTCATCTGGAAAATCCTCCCTGTGGCGATTAATATACTTCACTCTTTTATTCAGCTTTTTCTTCTCCAAACTTATTTTATTATCATGCGGGTGGGTACATTTCATGTCTTCTTTGCCGCCTTGGTACTACCCTTGATTCTATACCAGAAGTAAATGATGTAATCCAATCGACTATTTAATTATGAGACCCCATCTTTTCAAAATCCCTGTCTGTCATACAGATATAGGAGGTGTTCGCCTGCATGTTAGGTTCTGACAACACTATGCGATTCAGAACTTAATTTATCTGGACAGCGCCCACTTTATCCATGCTTCTATCTGGCCTGTGCACTTCTTAGTACCACTGTTATAATTGCATGGTCACTATGTGTGTTAAAACCAGCACACAGTGACTCAGTAATTGAGTGGAGCGTGTCACACCAAAAGGCATAATCAAAGGTGGAGGATTTCCCTGCAGTCCTCCATGTCTTAGCTGGGGGGATATCACCCTCTGCCGCACCATTCATCATGTTAAGTTCCAGATCATAAAAAAACTCAACCTATTATCGGCCCGGGCCCTATGGTTTACCCAATGTTTTCGTCCAGCTGGCTTATCCAATTGGATAGTCCCACCCTTGACAATAGAGTAATCTATAGATTTTGCATTAATGTCACCACATACTAATATATAACAATCCTGTTTTCTTCATCTGATTTTCGTGAGTATCTCACAGATGGTGAACTGCATAGACTCAGTCCATTTTACTCCAGGGGTGTTGTACATGTTCACTGCCACAAGATGACACTCAGTACTTAACTTCATTTCCACAGCCAAGATATTAGGGTTATCACCTTTAACCTCCAGTTCATGTGCTTTATAACGATTGCAACACAGGGTCAACAAGCCCCCAAAAGGAGGTCCTCTAATACCCCTTTGAGCAGCACTAGAGGAGCTTCTAAAACCATCAAACGTGGCTTTTCCTGTGATAATAATTGTTCTTTTATAACGTGCTTAATACCAAGCGTTTCTAAGTGCAAGCCCAGGATTCGAACCTGTGTTGCTATGCGTTGTCTTGCTTCCAAGACACACGCGCTGCCCAGAGCTATCCTCCTGGCCCATAAACCAGATTTCCTGGATTAACACAATGCCTGTCACCCACAGAAATGCAAAGGAGCCATTTTCACAAAAGAGATGCCGATGACCTCTGGTATTTCAAATTGTTATAATCTCAGAACTTATTTAGGGCCCGGGCATCAAAGACAATAAGCATTCCCAGTGAGCCTTGGAAGTATCATCCACTACCAGCCCGGTACCATCTTTCTTCTTTGCAAACCCATTTCTCTGCTGTGACTCGGTAATCTCACCAGGCAAAATAATACATTCCTGCCTGGGCACCATGACATGTATACCACCATGAGCCTTAAGCGGGTCTACCTGTTCTATGTCAAACCCCCATTTCAGGAGTGAGGAGGCACTGGTTAGAATCAAATGCCACCACCTTCGAAGTATAGCACGGCACCCTCGCTACCAGGGAACAGTAGCCTTCTAGTTGATCAAAAACGGAAGTCTGAGCTTTTCAGTACTCGCAATGTTGGTAAATAACCTAATAGCTGTAGCACACAACCCCCGTTTACTGGCAGCTTGTCATCATCAAATAATCTCATTATTGTAAACGAGGTAGAGGGTAAGGTAGCTGTTACAGCAGCATTGGGCACTTCACACACATCCTGGACTACTTCATAATCCTCATTCATACTAGATTCCATCATGCTGACTGATTCGTTACTACCCTTTGTGTCAAGCTCGGAACGCACTTCTAGCACCCTGAGCTAGTTTTTTTTACCACGTTTTGACACGCCCTACCACCTTCTGATCTCCCATGATCAGATTTTGTGTTCTGATCACAAGTCATTAACCAATTGGTCAAGTTGGTTGCCTTTTTGTTATTACGTTTGCACTTTCATCCAGCCCTCTTCCAGGACTTTTTTTCGAGCGGTACATTTAGTGGCTGACCTTGCCTTAGTTCGATAAATCCCCAGTGTTAGGTGCCACACTAGGAGCTTGGTTCCCTCTCTTTGCCTTCTGAGATCTCCTCAACTTCCCTCCTTTCTTTCCGTGACAATACAGAGTCATAAGCAGGCTCCTCGTTAGTGGCTGGTTCAGCTATTGATTTAAGCATCTCTACCAGGGTTATTCCATAACATTGGAACTTATGGGTGCCTCCTCTTCCAACATGACTATTTCTTTAGCCTCGTTCATTGTGGGCTTAATGGGGGGCTTTGTAGTCTGGATTGTATCTTGTGAATTCCTTATAGAAGCATTGAACACTTACTTAGAATTTTCTAGTAGCTTTGAACATTTATTTGATTCGTTAACCAGATGGTTACATATCTTTCAAGGACTCTGCAAAGCAAAATTAACAGCTTTGTTGCACACACTGTTGTCTACGCTCGCCATTGTTGTATTAGTCGCCCCACCCGAAAAACATTCAGGAGTGCACCGCATGTTTCATTGTGGTTGGGGAAGTGCTGATCCATCCATCCCCCTGATGCTTGTGAGTATCCACCACCAATACTGTTCCTTACTTCTCTGCATTTCTTATAGGTGTCCTCTGGGCTTCATTGTTAAGCGAGTAGCAAACGTTAAGAAGAGTTGTTGTTATCGAACTCTGCTGTAGTACAGGTGGATTCGGTATTGGGGTCCACATCAAGCATTACCTGCTCGCAATCCAAACCTTTGCAAGCTTCCTTTGATTTTAGGAAGTACTTGGTGATTTTCCCCTCAGGGCGGCTTGCGGTTTCATCATGTGCCTGGCCCACAGTCACCCCCGTGCTAGACGTACTCCAATAGTTAGATAAACCTTTGTGCTGTTTTAGCACACAGATTATAATTGCCCTTATTACTTTTCAGGGGCATTTGCACAATAATCGGCAATTCACCGCCCTGGAGTGGACAGGCCAAATGTTATTTCAAGGTAATAAAGGTACAGAGACACCCGCACTCACCGCCAAACTTCCCAACTGCTGACACGTAGCTAACACTTTCTCCAAAAGTGCGCGTGCAAAAGCATGATGTGCAACGCGTTATCCATCTTGCTGCAGGGGGTGGGGCCATCCGATCCACCAATGAAAGACGTTTAGGCAGGGTCGGAGTCCATAGATTTTCTACACAGTAGAGGTGCCATGCTCAACTGCTGACACTTAGCCCAACACTTGCGCCAATAGTGCCTGCAAAATATAATTTTGAAGAGTAGCCAAGGACAAATGTGTGCCATGCCGGTTTCGCAGAGATTACTCTCACGTGAGCCAAACCCACTGAGCTAGTTCAGAGTTACTTTCTTGCTCCTATTGAGTACAAATGGGTTTGCTATTACAGGCGAGTTGCAATACAGGCAGAATACCAGGCTGTAATATAGCAATAAAACTCAATCGGGCGGGCCAGTTCGGGTGTTAAAAGCGGGGTTAACTATGGGCCCTATTGTCGTTGCCACCCGATCCCGCCGGATCTGGTTTTATTGCTCTTAGCACCCCAGGTTTTTCCTGGGGTGCTGACAGCAATCTATTTTGTTTAAATGAATGGGACACACTCACAACATCCCTTTCATTCAAACACAATACTTACCTAAGATGGTTACGTGGAGATGTAAGGTGGGGCTCCATGCAGAGCCATTCTTTCATTTCCGTGGCATCCTGGGATGTGGCAGCACTAGAATAAAGTAAGTGGGGTGGGTTGCGGTGCAGGGTGAAGGGGGGGGCACATGCAGCCTCAAGGTTGCTTGGAACAAGGACATGAATGGTGGGATTCAGCTGGCAATCTGAGCAACCTGAATGGCTGCGGTGCATGCCCCCGATGATAATCTTGGTTTCCATGTGGGGACGCATTCTTTGTCCTTGGGGGTTTTCTTCTAGGACCTGTGAGTGGAGTGTTCTATGGCGATTGAAATTCTCCCATTTGCAGTTTCTCTCCTTTCGTAACTACACCATTGACCACCCACTCCCACTCCATCTGTTTCCTTTCCCTCCTGCACTTTGAAGTTCATGCACCTTTTTTCCTGCAGCTCCACCTTTCTTCCGTTTCCCACCCTCTTTTCCTCAACCGCTTCTCATCTGTCAAACTGATCCTAGCCATCCTGTCATCCACCTCTACAAAAGGTGCTTTGGTGACTACATTCAGCTTGTTTTCTTTCTTTCACCTGTGGGTTTTAGGTTGTGGTAAGAGCTGAATGTGATAGATCTCTGTGATAGGCGATCAACCCACTGAGTTAGCAAAAAGTAGACCAGTGGTGCATATGTTTAGAAAGGCATGAGAGGTCTGAAATGCTAATGTTTTTGGAGTGAGCGTTTTGACATGGGTAATAAAACTGTGTGTGTCCTGTCTGCGACATCATCTGGTGATAGGAATCCATCCCCCATTTGCAGCAGCAGTATTGCCAGAACCAGCTAATTTAGGGGGTGGGGTGGATCTGGATAAAGAGGTTATTTTCCCTGAGGTGGCAGATTTCTTTGCCTTGTTGGTATCACTTTGCCTACCTGTTGGCAGTCCTATGTCAGTATGCTCCATTCTCTCCTTTATGCCCTCTGTTGTGTCGTGATCATGTTCTGTTTTATCCCATACAGTCATGTGCCCTTGCTGTGCAATGCTGAAATGGGCGGTATTTGGATATGCTATGGTTTTACTATTTTGAAAGGTGTTATACTTTACTTTCTACTTATAACGCGCACCACTGAACCAGAGGCTTAGAGCACAAACAAACAAGCATACAACATATATAGGCAACATAGGAATTCTGGAAGAAGTCCCTATTTTAGGCAGAAGAAGAAAACAAGAGAAACAAAGTATCTAAATAGCAGAGTCTTCAGCTTCTTTCTAAACAAAGCAGGGGATTTTAGCTCCCTAGGGTCAGGCAGGATGGCATTCCAGGCCCTCGGGGCAACCACAGAGAAGGCGCACTTCTTTACCCGAATCAGTTTGGGGTAGGTTAGTTTTGTTTGATCTATAACCAATGCCTCGCTCAGATTTAGTGGGCTGGACCACATCAGACATTTATGCTCAATAAGCACAAGCCGGAAATCAATTCTTGCCTCAATAGGGAGCCAGTGCAAACCGCGCCTGGCCTAGGACACATGATCTCTCCTGTTGAGGCCAGTAATCACTCTTACCGCGCTATTCTGTACAGTCTGTAGCCTGTTCTTCTCTGACGTAGCAACGCCCACCAGTAGACTGCCACAATAGTCCACACTAGCTCTAGAGATGTATGGATGTAACTATACAAGTAACTTGATGTAGTATGCCGTAGAGGACACTAAACTACTCACGTGGGTCCGCATATTTAAGTTTTGATCGAAATATACTCCAAGTGTTTTGACTTTAGCTTTCGTTTTAATATTACATCCTGCGATATTAAAAAAGGCATAGTCTTTACCCATTTTGCAAACTTTAGCCTCAGTACCAATAACCATTAACTCTGTTTTGTCTGTATTAAGAGCTAGGCCATTGTTGGCCATCTATGATTGGATCAGTCCGTACATTTTATTGACAGGTTTAACATCCTCTTGGTAATTGCCCATCAGAGGGATGATGCATTGCCTGTCGTCTGCATAGTTAGTGAAATTTACTTTATTCTCTTCCAGTAGGTTGAGGAAGGACACAGTAAATATATTGTAAACGGAGGGTGAGGCTCCCTGAGGCACACTCTGAGTCAGAAGAACCGATTTGGCTTCTGCAATCTTGCTGCTGACCCTGCACCAACAGTTGCTAAAAAAAAGACTCAATCCAACAGGTAGCGCTGTCTGAGAACCCAGCCACTTCCTTCAACCTGGAGACCAACAAAGAGTGGTCTACCAGGTCAAAGGCGGAAGAAAGGTCCAACAGCATCAGGAAATCCGTCTGGCCCATATACACGAACGGTAATAGTCTAGACTTCAAATCTAATAGAGCTGTTTCAGTGCCATGATTTTCCCTAAAGCCCGATTGCCCTTTGATCAGAATACTGTGAGACTTCAAGTGTGACATCACTTGCGTATATGCCACACGATTACGGATCTTCAGTAGAAATGGGGTATTGGTGATGGGCCGGTAATTCAGAGGTGCCAGTGGACATAAGCAGGGTTTCTTAAGAAGGGGAGTAATCCAGGCATTCTTAATACACATGTGCACATGATTTTTGTTAAAAGAAGCATTTACAAAATTACATAGTGTACCTTGGTTTTAAAACTGTTGTTGCACAGGTATATATGTTACTATTAAAGAACTCTTTGTAGTGTGAGCAATGGCCTTCTTAGCAGTTTCAATGTAGGATTTAATCCTATTGAGTTTACCAAACATTGCTTCCTGTATAGATTCGCACCAGGCAGCATCTTTAGTAACAACATCAGGTCTGTTCTGACGAGGATGTTCTAGTTTAACATTTTTAAAAGTTATTTGGATTCTGACTGTGCTTTATCAATCCTATCGTCAGAATTCAATTTCTTTGCTAATATAACAGCTTCTTTAAAATGTTTAGCTGCCTCTTTATCCTGCTCATCCTGTGAGGACTTCCATATGTGATGGCACTTCATTTTGGAACTTTTAAGGGTTTGTAGATCTGAGGTGAACCATGCATTCCGCTGTCTTTCCAGTACCTGCTTTATTATCAGAGGTTCTAGTGAATCAGTAGCGTTCTGCAATGTTTTCTGGAAAGCATCAACAATATCTCGGCCTGTACTAGATCTTTAGCTTTTTCAGCAAATGGTATAAGCCAATGTCCCAATGCCTCTGGAGTAAATTTACTAAGGTTTACTACGTTATTCTGCAATGTGAAACGCTATGCAGTTCTGTCAATTGCTGGCTTATACTATACTACCCTGTGCCTTTCTTTGCTCCAGGAAGAGTGCTCTATTATGCAATGCTGCTACTTGCTATATTATGTTGCCATGTATGATGTTATGCAGAGTGTCATAATTATTTTGATAATAATACTTTTACTGTATTTTACATTGCAATTTGTCATTGTATCTGGTTTGTCTGGTTAAATGGCTTTTTCTGTTCTTTTCTATTTGCTGTTCAATCTCTCCATATGACATTCCTTTTCTATTTATAGCTTTGCTTTATTTGGCTCTCCCAAAATGATGGCCATCAACTGTTCCATCTGGTGGCTATTGAAAGCTAGCACCAGCAATGTCTTGTATTGAACATTAATTTGCATTTTTTTGACAACTTTGATGCAACTGACCATGTCCCTAAACCCCTGCCAGCAGTCCTTCTTAAAGAAGCCTTTCCCATTTCAGGAACTTTCTGCCAATTCCCATCCCTGTAACCAATTCAGATATCTTCAGTAATTCCACCCAATGAAGTCCGACGGTTTATCAGAATCAAGGGCCATTATCACCAAAATGTTTCTATTATATGCGGTATTGCCAGAGTCACGCAAAGCCGTCTCCATTTCAGTCTTGTGGGCCATGTGAGGTTAAATCCACACTGGTCCATATTGATTGCAAGCAGTTGGTTAGGCAAAACCCAGGCATTTTGGTCTTCATATTAATAAAAGAGATGGGCCTGTAGGAGTTATAATCTTCAGATGATTTACCCTCTTTAAGCAATAATCCCTAGGGGGAGGAGCAGAGGGTTGGGGGGCTTTACCAGGGGGTACCAGTCTGGGGACCAAGCAAAGCCTGGGCCTTCAAGGTAGGGCCTGATGCTTTAAACACCTGGTAAAGCTGCTGCTGTGTGTGTTCTAGCAATTTATTTCCCAGGACAAACAGTGTTGAGCAGGCTGGTGCCAGGTACTAATGGGGTTAGGCAGCACCAAGGCAGCCAGAGTACAAGCGGAGCATAGAGGGCAAATGGCTGAAGAAACAAATAAGGGTCTTTGAGGAGATGGACAAGGAAGTGTGGTGGCAGGTGGGACATGGAGGAGGCTGACCACAGTTGCATAGGAAGATGATGGATGGCACCGTGAGGCAGATCAAAGTTGAGGGATGAGGAAATCTGGACTGGCTGAATAGTATAACCCAGGTACTAATTTGCTATAATTACAATTATCGTTTCACTAAGCTCTAGGGAGCCTCCTTGTATCCCTACCTTGGAGGAACATAACGCAATAGGAGCAAGGGCAATTTTTCATTTCACAATTGAAATGTCCCCTTGCAGCGTAGCCCATGACATTACTTTTTATCAATCTGTCTTTTAGTGGAGTGCGGATCTCTATAGTGTCATGTAAAGCCCTTAGCAGTTTTCCAGTTCGCTCCCTGTGGACTACCATTTCAGTCTTGATTACTCCCATCTGTCTGAGTTTCTCGCCTTTGCTTGTCCCCCTTCGGAATAAACCCATGGGTATAAATTGTGCATTGCCCACTGGAATTATGATGTTTAGCATCAACAAAGCATACAAGTTTTAATACTTCCTTATGTCTCTTCAATTCCCTTGATATCACATCTTCATGCACTTCAAGGAATGTCTCTTCTAGTTCAATCGACCTTTCTGCATGCCTACCATATGATGCATTTTTTTGCCATACCTTTGGCTTTTGTTAAAGACATGGCTTTCATCTGTAGCTGGGGCATGTAAGGTTTCATTGGGGTCAGTTCATTATGGACACAAGGGGTGATAATTTGAAAGTACTCCTTTAAGTTTAACTCCAGAGTACCAGCACTTCCGATGATCAAGTAAATGGGAGGAAAGGGAATGAAACGTAGGCAGAGTGCCACTCAAGGGCCTGCTTTGATTTTCTTGTTTTAGTTCTTTTAAGCTGCTTTTCCTCAGTTCCTTGAATTCAATGAATGCCTGGCGACCATTTTGTCTTTCTGTTCTTTTAGTTAGTTTGTTATTTTAGTTGAAGTTCTGCAGGGTTGCCTGAGGTCTCTGGATCTTTGTGACTGATAAATCCCAGTTACCTTTAAACAATCAGCTTATTCCACAGCATTTACCACTCTCATAGGAGCCAAGTCACTGATTGATTGGTCCACCTGTTTGGTTGAAGCTGTCACATGTGCTACTGCTTGTGCAGACAATGCTGCAGGCAGCAGGGCACACCTCGTACATGAGAGCCGTTTACTCAGTTGATTGTCCTTTTGTGAATGCTTGGCCACCATGTTGTGTTTCTGCTCTTTTAGTTAGTTTGTTACTTTAGTGGAGTTTTATACTCATTTGATTACTTTTCCTGTACACATCTCCTATGAGATTGAGAGGTAGTCAAGTCTGAGTCTTTACAACCGGCCAATCGGATTCTATTAAACAGTCTGCACTTTCTTCCACAGTATTAGCCACTCTGGGAGGAGCCAAATTCCAACAAGGGTCATGTTATTGGCATAAGTCATCGCACGGGCACCTCCACAGTTCAGATAACGCAGTAAGCTAGACAGTTGCACATTCGTCGCACCAGAAGCAAGCCTCCTTACTTCCATCCGTGGCACGGATAAAAAGTCTGCTTACAAATGGACTGATTCTGATAAATTGGGACCTAATAAGGCCCAACCACTGGCCTTTGGGCGGTTTCTGTTGTGTCTCTCTTGGATCCACCAGAATTTCCCCACTGAGACCCAAGCAAATGCTGTCTCTGTACACATCTATGATTTGCCTAGTGCCTTGATCTTAAAATGGGATGTGACTATCAACAAGTACCACACATCCATTTCACTTACTTTCCTTTTTATCCCCTGAAGCCAATTTATTTTATCACAAAAGATCATAAGCTTGGCAGTTTGATATGCGATCGGGCTCAGACTTTGTGCCACATGTACAATAGTCTCCTTTTTGCAGTTAAGAAGCTTTTCAAGTACTGCTGTTGGGGCGGTGGTCAGTGGTGGCCTTGCATGCAAAGTTATGTTGATTTATACTGCGCACCGCTGCCATATTCATGGTCTACATGCGCTCATATGTGCAGGGATTCTGTGTGCCCTTTTATTGCAAGGCAATTGCTCAAACTACAGCCAAGACTGGCAGGGCCTTAGGGAGGCTCTGTAGAGATGCTACACAACCCCTCCTCTGATGTCTAGCAGGGGGAAAGCTACACCAACTCTCCTATCCCCAGCATGTCATGTCTTGCAACCATTACTCCCCTTCAATATTCCATCTCAAGCGCTTCCTCTCCATGCTGAGGTTACAGCTGCAGATTTTACTTCCAGGGTTTTGGCAGTTGAAGTCAGGTTCCTAGCCTGGTCCCATACATCTGTCACTGCCAATTCCAGTTCTGAACCTTTGCTGTCTACTTCAGTGAATGGGCTCGAGATCTTGCAAAGTTCTTCTGTAATAAGGCTGATATCCAGGGACACTGCCCCATCTGAGTTTCCAACATCGTTCTGGAATCCATGACCGCACAGGTAGTGGGGGACATTTTGGAAAATACTGAAATGGAAAGAAAAAGGAGCAGCCCACCAAATGAATTTGAGAGTGCATTTAAGTTACACACAGGAGGAATTGTCAGCTTGATAGAAATGTCTGCTGCGTAATCCATCTGCCTGCTAAAACGTATATGCACAAGGACTGGCTGTTTTGTAAATGTTCCTTTCTGTGCAGTGGAGATCCAGGCAGCATTTTCCCTGATGGACTGGGCATAAAAGGACCCTCAATGGTGGCCTCATTTTCTGAGCATTTTATTTATTTATTATGCATGCTGTATTTGTAGTTTCCTTTGCTTCTCAAATGCTTGCCAGCCCTGTTCCTGCTTTTCACGTAATCTTCCTGGGATTCCCAGCAGGTTATATGATCCGGCCAATCACGCCAGAGTGCATTCAGGTCTCCTAGGAGACTAAGCACAGGGAATTTTGGGCACCTCCCTCACATCCTGTCCACCCCAGCGCCAGAGGAGGGTGTCAGCATTGAAGCCTGCCAAAGGCCAACGAACAAAGGGACCAAACCTGGTTTGGCGTGCAGAGGCAAACACAAGAAGGACCTTTCCAAAAGAAATGGCAAAAGAAGTCGACCGGAGTCTGTTTTTCCAGATAGGTCTTGGGCGCCATATTGGAAAACATGGCTGACCCGATATTTAGCTACCGGTGTTCGCGGTTGGGAAAAATCATGGTAGTTTGTTTAAAACCACTGCCACCAGCCATTTTAAGTGGGAAAGGGTAACGTTTGACTGTTACATGAGTGTTTAAACTCAGAGGATGCTAGGCAACCCCTCCAGAACTCTATAGGAAGATAGGGTGTGCTGGCCCTGTAAATTTAAAAAGACTAGTAAAGCCAATTTAACTTTACATGCTCTGGGAGACAGTAGTCCGTCCCAGAGAAGGTATTTAAACTTTGGGGAGTCTGAAAGACACCCCTGTGCCACTGCACTGAGGGTGCTGTGTGACACACAGGAAAAAGAGGATGCATATGGAGCTGTTTTAAAATTCCATATCCAAAGAACACAAAAGTAAAACACACATCAAAATACACGAAAGAGTGGGGAAAAAGGCTCACACTCTTTCCAGGTAAAAATTAAAATCCTAGAAATACAGCAAAGCTGCTGGGGGTCTCAAAAGGTAAGGGAAATTAGCACATTCTTGACAATTCTCCCTAACAGCTCCAAAGGAATGATATGCCCCCTTCATATCAGTTAATTTGTTGTCCATTCATTTGTATTTAGATTAATGTTGCAGCTAAAGTAATGTCATGCACACCTATACTGGCTGATGCTGCAAGATTTCCACATGGTATAATCAGATTAATGTCTTTTTTCAGACACATTGGGCCTCATTACACGGAAGGCGGTAAGCCATGGCGCTATTAGCGCCATGGCTGCCGCCGGTACCTTACCGGGTGCGCCTTGGTGGATGGCGGAATTAGCGCCATATTCCAAGGTGTATGGGGGCGCTAATTCTGCCATCCACCATTGCCCCTTCACCATTGCCAGTCAGCCCCATAGGGCTCCATGTTAATGGTGAAGGTGCTAATTACGGTACCGCAAATTGCGGTACCGTAATTAGCGCCAAGGTCCCTTTGCAGGTCCCGTACTTAACGCCTGTAAAAACCAGGCGTTAAGGGAGGACCCGCAAAGGGACCTCGTAGTAAGACGGTAAGGTATATACCGCCTTCCGTGTAATGAGGCCCATTATATATTAGTGTAGCTGGACAATCTTTGCATCCACACCTTTATTGATTGAGGCAGCTAAATTCATTTTTGAAGCTAGATTAATTCACTGTGTAGATTGTTTAAACTCTTTGGGCCTCATTACGAGTCAGGCGTTAAGGGGTTAACGGCGCCGTAAACAGCGCCAACCCTTAACGCCTGATTCCGAGGTCCCTTTGCGCCATGTTGAGTTTAACGCCTGCTTTTTGCAGGCGTTAAAATCCATGGCGCTAAGGGACCATGGTGCTAATTACGCCACCGTAATTTACAGTGGCGTAAGGAACAAGTTACTTACCTGTAACTGTTGTTCTCCAGCATGGGTCTGGCATGGATTCACATGCTCATGAATATTCCCCGTCGTCAGGCTGGGAATCCTCGGTAAAGAAAAAAACCAGTATCAGTTTCGTTTCTGATCTGTCTTTCGTAGTAGTAACCAATCACTGGTCTCTGCGTCATACTGACCACAGCCAATGACTGCCCTCTACCTAAGCACCGCCTCTGGCAGCCATCTTCAGATTTGGAAGCACGTGAAGTGGCAGTATGACCAAGTGAAGAGCCGCAGAGGGGTAGGCGGGAGGGTTCGCATGTGAATCCATGCCAGACCCATGCTGGAGAACAACAGTTACAGGTAAGTAACTTGTTCCTTCTCCAGCATGGGGTCTGGCATGGATTCACATGCTCATGAATAAAGAATGCATAGCAGTACACACATGCACAACCACGGGAGGTGGCAAAGGCTCAACATTAAGCAGTACAGCAAACTCAACATTAAGCATCTTACCTCCTCACCAGGCTCACCTCAGGCGAACAGGTTGCGCAGCACTGCTTGGCCGACCCTGGACTCCTCCCTGGAATCCCGATCGACGCAGTAGAATTTCGTGAAGGTGTGCGTCGACCTCCACGTAGCAGCCCTGCATATGTCCAGCAGGGGCACACCAGAAAGGAACGCCGTGGTAGCTGCGATCGCTCTGGTGGAATGGGCTCTCGGACGGCCAGGCAGCGGTCGGTTTGCCAACCGATGACAGTACATGATACAGCCGGAGAGCCATCTGGAAATGGAAGCCTTCGAGAGAGCCTTCCCCTGATTGACAGGTCCAAAGTTCACAAAGAGTTGTGACGTCTTCCGAAAACACTTCGTGCGGTCCACGTAGAACTTCAGCGCTCTAGCCACATCCAGCGAGTGCAAAGTCCTCTCAGCCGGCGACGAAGGCGACGGGAACAACACAGGCAACACCAAGGGTTCGTTGAGATGGAAGTCCGACGGTACCTTGGGCATGAAGGAGGGGTGCGTCCTGAGCACTACCCTCGTGTCGTGAAAAGTCAAGTACGGGCCTTGCAGGAAAGGGCCTGGATCTCTCCCACCCGTCGTGCGGAGGTGATGGCCACAAGAAACGCTGTTTTCCACGACAGAAACTTCAACGGGGCCGAGTGCAGAGGCTCGAACGGAGGTCCCATGAGCTTGGTCAGCACCACGTTGAGCTCCCACGCCGGGGCCGGCGCCTTCACCGGCGGGAACGATCTGAACAGTCCCTTCATGAACTCTTTCACCAGACGATGAGACCACAAGGACGTCCGGCCCGTGGTTCTGGTGTATCGGGAGATCGCAGCAAGATGAATCTTGATGGACGCGTGTGCCAGTCCAGCTTTGGCCAGCGTCAGCCGGTACGGCAGTACCTGGGGAGCCGTAATCGGTAGAGGGTTAATCTTCTGTGCGTGGCACCAGACAGAGAACCTCTTCCATCTGTGTCCGTAGCATTTAAGAGTCGAGGACGCCCTGGCCTTTGCAAGAACCTCTCTGCAGTCGGCCGGTATGTCGTATCCTCCAAACTCTAGCGCTGCAGGAGCCAGGCCTGCAAGTTCAGCGATTTCGGGTCGTGGTGGAGGATGGCGCCTCCTTCCCTGGAGAGTAGATCCGCGTCCACCGGCAGCTTGATTGGCGGGGACGCTGACAAGTCCAGAAGGTCCGGGAACCATATCTGCCTCGGCCACGCAGGTGCGACGAGGATCATCCTGCACCGTGACCTCTTGAGCTGGTTGACGAGCCGGATTAGCAGTGGCAAAGGAGGGAAGGCGTAGAGGAACAGGCCCTCCCAGGGGAACGAGAAAGCATCGCCCATGCTCCTCGCCTGGGGAAACCTGCTGGCGAACCTCCGGCACTTGGAGTTCGTCGCCGTCGC
This sequence comes from Ambystoma mexicanum, assembly GCF_040938575.1. Taxonomy (NCBI): domain Eukaryota; kingdom Metazoa; phylum Chordata; class Amphibia; order Caudata; family Ambystomatidae; genus Ambystoma; species Ambystoma mexicanum. Next base: position 878,570,880 of record NC_090936.1, read on the forward strand.
GAACAGGTCGATCTGGGGTGTGCCCCACTGTCGGAAGAGGCGATCCACTAGATCCTGCCGTAGTTCCCACTCGTGGCATGAGCGCAGCTCCCTGCTGAGTGAGTCAGCGATGGTGTTTTTTATCCCTGCCAGATGAAACGGCACCAGAAACATCCTTTGGGCGACGGCCCAATGCCACAGGTCCTGCGCCTCCTTGGACAGCGCTGGGGACCTGGTTCCGCCCTGTTTCCTGATGTAAAACATGGTGGTGGTGTTGTCGGTGAAGATCCTCACCACCTTGCCCTTGAGGGACGGAAGGAAGGACCTGAGGGCCCAGAACACTGCACGGAGCTCCATACGTTGATATGGAGGGACTTCTCCGTCGGGAGCCAAAGGCCTCTCGCATGCAGATTTTCGGTGTGCGCTCCCCACCCTTCCAGGGAGGCATCCGTGGTCACTGTCTCTTGGTGGTCTGGGGTCTGGAAGTCCATGCCCGCCGTCAGATGCGCGCGGTTGCCCCACCACCGGACCGCTCGGCGGAAACTCTCGTCGAGTGTGATCCTCTCCTCGAAGCCGCCCGTTGTTTGGATCCAGCGCGCGTCCAGGAACTCCTGCAACGGGCGCATCCGGAGCCTGCACATGGGAATGAGGTAGATGCAAGAAGACATCATTCCGAGGAGGGACTTGATGGACCTCACCTTGGCCGCGTCGGAAACCAACATCCGCTGTACCTTGCCCAGGATGGACCTGGTCCTTTCCTCCGACGGGGAGGCCAGAAGGGACACTGTGTCGAGCTTCGCTCCCAGAAACAGTGCGTTTTGCGCGGGTACCAGGTGGGACTTGGCGTAGTTCACGGAGAATCCCAGGTCCGTGAGAAGTTGGACGGTCCTTGCCGTGTGCTCCACGGCGAGCTCCCTCGTCTTGGCTCGGATGAGCCAGTCGTCCAGGTAGGGGTAGACGTGGATCCCCTCGCGGCGCAGCTGCGCCGCCACCGGTGCAAGGCACTTGGTGAATACCCTGGGTGCCGACCGTAGTCCGAAGGGGAGGGCTTTGAACTGGTAGTGACGCCCTTGGACCACAAACCTGAGGAATTTTCGGTGCCCCTTTAGGATGGGAATATGGAAGTAGGCATCCTCCAAATCCAACGACGACAGGAAGTCTCCTTCCTCCAGCTGCCCCAGGACGTGCTGGAGGGTGACCATCCGGAACTTCTGCGCCTTGATGAACTTGTTCAGACGTCGCAGGTCTAGGATGGGGCGCCATCCTCCCGTCTTCTTCTTCACGAGGAAGTATCTCGAGTAAACTCCGGAGCCCCGAAGCCTCTTTGGGACGAGTTCGATGGCGCCCTTCCTGAGCATCGCCTTTACCTCCAGGAGAAGCTGAGGGACGTGAAGCTCTTTCCTGGCCACGGGGGGGACGCGCGGGCACCTTCTTTGAAACTCGAGCGCGTGGCCCCGGGCTAAGGCGTCCAGCACCCAACGGTCGGTGGAGATGGACTCCCACACGCTGACGAAGCTCGCCAGCCGGCCTCCCACTGGGGTGCTTCGGTGGGGGCCCGACCCCACGGCCGGTTCAATCCTGTTTCGACGAGGCTTTGCCGCCTTGACCTCCTTGGCGATGACGGCGGGGTCCGCCAGACTTGCCTCGTCCTCTGTAGGCCTCCTGAGACGACGAGCGGGCCTCTTGATGGTAGGTGGAGAAACCGCCGCCGGAACCTTTGGAGGCGCCCTTGCCTCCGCTGCTCCGAAAGGGCGTCCGTCGTTGCTGCAGAACCCCAAGGGCCCGGGCCGTCTCAGTGTCCGCTTTAATGGCCTGAAGGGAATCGTCCACTGTTTTCCCAAACAGGTTGTTCCCATCAAACGGCATGTCCAGGACTCTGGTCTGTACGTCTTGACGGAAGTCCGTAGCCTTGAGCCATCCACGCCGCCTAAGGCACACGCCGTTGCCCAACTGGCGAAACCCAGTGTCGGCGATGTCCGTCGCAATAGTGATGGCGTGGTCCGACGCCACCTCACCTTCCTGTAGGATCTCCAGGGCATCCGCCCTCTTGTCGTCCGGTAGGAAGTCCAGCAGGGAAGCCAGTTTGTACCATAGCTCCCTGTCGTAGCGGGCCATGATAGCCAAGGCGTTGGCCGCTTTAATCGTCGTCGCTGCAGACGAGATGACCCTGCGTCCCATAGCATCCAATTTCTTTCCCTCGCCGTCTGGTGGGGAAGTCGATGTGGAGGCCGCACCCCCCCCCCGCTTTCTTCCTGGCCGCCGCGGAGACGACGGAGTCCGGGGTAGGCTGCGCCCGGAGGCACAGGGGGGCCGCGTCCGGGACCCGGTACTTCTTCTCGTACGGGTCCCTTCTAGCTGGCGTCGTGGAAGGGTTCTTGAGGAGGGCGAGGCCCTCATCCCAAAAGTCGTCCAGTAGAGGCACCGCGAGGACCGTCTTCCTCTTGGCCTTGCGCCGTTGATAAAGGAATCCTTCCTTTTTCTTCTCCTCAGGGCAGAGTTGGAAAAGCTCGGATGCCCTGGCGATCATGGAGTGGAACGATCCAATCTCGTCGGGCGGAGAAGCCCTGGTGGGAGGTGACGACGGTAGATCCTCGTCGTCCGTACCCGTCGCTGCCGTGTCAGTCCCCGTATCATCCCCCCGACGGCTGAAAAGGAGGTGGAGGGTGAATCCTTCTTTTCTTGGGCGGGGGAGCACCAGAAGGTCCCGGATCCCCCGACGGGAGAGGTTCCTCCGTCGGCAACGGTAGTCTCGTCCTTATCTCTGAACATAAGGACTGTATAGCCAACAAAATGGCCGCCGAGTTGTCTTGCGGCGCTGGCAGAGGGGAATCCGACGGGCGATCAGGGGCCCCGTCGGCACCCTCGACGATGTCGTCGTCACCTGCGGGCCGGTCTTCTTCCACGCCAAGGCCATGGCTTAAGACCTCAATCAGCTCCTCCTCCGAGGTTGAGGCCGAATCTACGACGACGCCCTGCCCCCCCTTTTTCTTCCCCGCCGGGGATTTCACGGGGGTCCTATCGATGGGCACAAAAGAGGACTCCCTCTGAGGTGGCAGGGAGACTCTGAGCCCCGAGGTCGCCACCACTGGTGTAGCCTCTACAGGCTGAGCCAGGGCCGCCGCGACAGTATCGATAGAGGGCTTGGCCGGATGGATTAAGGCCTTCACCACCTTAGGTGCGCTCACCGCCTTATCCTTGAGGGGGGGACACTGCCTCGCTCCCCCTCCGATGGGGCCTTCGAGCTCGACCGGGGCCTCTCCAGGAGCTTCGCCGGGTGCTCGCCCTTCCTCTTACCCGACCCAGAGCGTTGGCTCGTGGCTGAAGGTGCCGGGGAGGGTGCGCCCTGCCTGGCGCCCGTAGAGCCCGACCGTTCGGCGCTCCCGGTGCCAGCGGACTCGCGGTGCTTGGCCTTGTGTTGGACCCCCGTCGCCGGGGCGTCCTCAAAGGTCTTAGAAGACCGCTCGGATTTCTTCCTCTTCTTCTCGCCTGACGGGCTCTTCCCTCCCAGCCAGTTGGCGAGACGTTGATGGCGGTCCTTCATGGTCCGCTCCGACATATTGCTGCAAAACGCACAGTCCTTCTCCACGTGCGTCTTGTCCTCATGTAAGCAGTAGAGACAAAAGGAGTGTTCGTCCTCCTTAAAGACGTTCTGCAGCTGGCATCCAGGGCAGATCCTGAACAGCTTTCCGGGCGTCGAGCTTCCCTTCTCCTGGGCCATGTCCAGGCCTGAGAAACTTCTGGAGTCCTCCAAAAGCGTAGCTCGACGAAATCTTCACCCTTGAGGGGCGCAGACGAATCCGACACAGGTCCCCGTTGATCGGATGGAGAGTCGGTGGAGCTTGAGGCTCTTTTGACCGAAAAAACAAAGTTTTTGAGAAAAAACGTGAAAAAATAGCACTAACGCTCGAGAGCAATAGCACGATGATCCCAACACATGAACGTGCGGTAAAAATCTGAAGATGGCTGCCAGAGGCGGTGCTTAGGTAGAGGGCAGTCATTGGCTGTGGTCAGTATGACGCAGAGACCAGTGATTGGTTACTACTACGAAAGACAGATCAGAAACGAAACTGATACTGGTTTTTTCTTTACCGAGGATTCCCAGCCTGACGGGGAATATTCATGAGCATGTGAATCCATGCCAGACCCCATGCTGGAGAATTAGCGCCTTCCCCACTCCCATTATGCCCTATGGGGCAAAAATGGGAATGGGGAAGGGTAAATGGGAAATGGGGATTTACCGCCCCACTCACCTTGGAATGGGGCGGTAAATCCGCCATCCACCATGGTGTAAACATAGTTTACACCATGGTGGTAAGGGTACGACCCAGGCGGTAACTTACCGCCCCTGCATCGTAATGAGGGCCTTTGTGCAGCTAGAGGATTCCTTTGCAGCAAGATGGAATGTTACAAGTGGATTAATTCATTTTGAAGCTAGACTAATTTCACTGTGTAGCTTGAGTAATTTCGTGTTGCAGCTGGATTAATTGTGTACGTATCCATGCTAACTGCTGCAGGCATATTAATTCTGCAGCTAGATTGCTGGTTGTAGCTGGGTTAAAATCTGATGAGATATGATAGGTTATTAAAACGTGCTTAATGCCCAGAGGTTTCTAAGCGTGGACCTGGGGAATCAAACCTGTGGTGCTCTGTGTCGTCTTGCTTCCAAAGCGAGCACGTTGCCCCTGGGCTATCCTCCCGAGACTATATTTGCAGCCAGATTGACGCCATTGTGTAACTAAAATAGTTCATTTTGCAGTTAGATTCATTGCATGCAAAGCTTGTTGCAGCTGGATTGATTCATTTGAGTCTGGATTAATTTGACTGCTAGACTGATCAATGTCCTTAGTTACATACATTCATTTGCAGCTAGATTAATAAATGCATGTACAATTGCATTTGAGATTGCTGCTCAGCTAGGTTACTTCACTTTGTAACTTTGCTAACTATACATACTAACTAATCAAGTTATGTGCTCAAATATAGTAAACACAAATCAAGCAAGCTATTTACAAACGGCTTTACAATACCCTTCCAACTAGGTGTAAACAAAATAACTCTACAACCCTTCAACCAAGTTACTACCACAGACCGAACCGATGCATCCTAGCACCATTAGCACGCGAGGTTTCTTTTCTGAACACAAATTCCTTGCTCTTTGTTAGGGAGAATTATCTGTAAAGGCTAATTTCCCAAACCTAGTGAGTCCCCCAACAGCTTTGCTGGATTTTTGGGGTTTCATTTTTTCTCCTGCTAAGAGTGAGACTCGTTTTCTCCCACTTTTAGGCATGATTTGAGAATGTCCTTTGACTTTGTAATGTGTTTTATGGGCTATGGGGTCTTTTACTCCATAGGGCTTCATGTGTTTTTGGTGTATGTGTTATACAGCACCCTCAGTGCAGTAACACAGGGGTGTCATAGTGACCCCCCAACATAGACTCCATACCCTGGGACTGACTACTGTCTCCCAGGGCATGTAAAGTCACCATTGACTTTAATAGTCTTAAATTGTGAACAGAACCAGTACAAACCATCATATTGTGGAAGTACTGGTAGGGGTAATTCGATTGCCCCTGGGTGTGTTTTTCAAGGAGGCACTGTCCAGTCCCCCCTTGTCGAGTTTCTGGCTGGTGGCAGTGGTTACCACGCGAAATATTCCACCAGAATATTTCCTATGGGATTTTCCCATTCATTTTAAACGCACCACTTTTTTGGTGCAATGTTAAATATACCGCCGGGTTATTTATTTAATATTTATTCCCCGGTTGGGTCTTTTTGCCAGGACTCGGTTTTAAAATGGCGTTTGTGTTCGCCTCTGTAACTCCAACCCAAGTCGAGCCCTTTGTTCCACTTTTGGCGGGCTTCTGCACAGAAGCCTCCAAAAGTGGTGCCACTCTGTCTGGGTCTACAGGATGTGTGGGAGGGGGGAATAGGCACCCTGTACTGAGTTGCCTTGGCAACTCAAGTCACACTCTTGTGTGATTGGCCCAGTGGTGAGCCGCCCGGCTCACCACTTAGCATGTTTGATTGACAGCTAGGCTGATGAATGGGGGTTTTCTGCATAAAAGCAGGGCTTTGGGGACTGGAACTTCAGAAGTCGCCACAGGACCTAAAGAATCCGAAGAGGGGAGAAGCTGAGCCATCTACAACGACGACACCACTGGTGGAGCCCTGCTGTACGAAACTCACCACTTTCCCAACGACAGAGAAGATCTTCTTCCAGGAGAGTCTTCTTCCCTTTCGACTTTTTCGCCTTCCTGGATCGTCTCGTGGTGGAATCTCCCGTGCCAAGCACCCCGGTAGCCGGATAGCCAAGCTTCACCACTACCGCGAATAAAAGGGTAGTACCTTTTAACCGGGAAACTCCGCGGCTGGTTTCTTCCCTGGCAGTGCAACGATCTCCAGCTTTCCTCCACGTCGAGATCTTCTCTTCCCCTGGACGAAGCACCAACTTGCACCTGCTGCCAGGAACAACTGCCCCCGCTGGAGCTTTCTCACCATTTCAGGTACTGTGTCCCGCCTGGTCTCCCTTGCAACAGACTGTCCAAGGTGTTCCGTAAATCCTTGACTCTCTATCCTGGGGTGACCTCAGACCTGTTCACATTAACTTTCTAACTTGATCCAACCTCTTTTTGACTTTCCTGCAAAGACTTTTAGTGCATTTCCACTGTGTGATCTTGGGCACATTCCGCCTTGCTCTCTCCAAGAGTGGGCCTGGCCTATGAACCTTTTGCTCTACAGTAGACCCTGCCTTTCTTGACTTGCTGTGGTTCTTTAAAAGTGTTGGTATTGTGTGTTTTTCCTATTTCTGCCTTTTCGCTCCCTTTTTAAATAATTATTGGAGTGCCATCTATGGTTACACGCTCACCTCTGTTTTGCTAAATAAGTGGTGTATTAACCTAGACTTGTCAAATAATTAATTAGGGAGGTGTATATATTTCTAGTGACTGTGTTTGAACTTGCTTGACATATTAGTGCCAGTGTATTTTTACAAGTGTGTTTTTAAATAAATAATGATATACTTTTATACCAAAGCTCTGGTCAGTGTTTGCTTGTACTACTATATTTTTAGCCCTTTTGTGTATACTCTATATACTGCCTAACTCTTCTTGAGAGAAGTCTGACTGCACAGCCACAGCTACCAGGTAAATCTGGGTGGTGCAGACTGCTACCAATTGGGTTTACTGCTAACACCTGTAGACTTCAACTTTTTACAGTGGTCCCTAAGGGAACTGCACAGGTTTCTGCCTAACACTCTTCAACTAATCCAGAATGGGCTGCAAGAGTTATCCTTGGCCACAAGCCCAGAGACCGCATCTCCCCAGCCCTAAAATCTCTCAACTGGCTTCGGTGTTACAAGGTTCAAATTCAAGACCCTCTGCATCATCCACAAAGATTTCTGGGGCCTGGCATCCTGCTACATCCAACTCTCTCTCCCTAAATACCTTCCTGCTAGAGTACTTCAGTCCTCTAGTTCCAACTCTCCGCAGCTCAGACGCTTCTCCAAGCCCATCTCCAACTTGACCCGGATTTCCTTAAGTTCCAAAAGCTCCTCAAGACCTTCCTTTTCTCCTCCTCCTTCCCTGTCCCCCCTCCCCTGTAAGTCTCCACCTAACACTGTGGCTGAATGCCTGTGTCACTTATGAGCCTTACCGGGACCAGGCCCTCCCACAACCAGTCCTCCCTTGCACTCTCTACCAGCACTTGCCTATGGGCTACCTTTCTCTGACTTTCCCTGAGGCCGGTCCACCCCCCCTTCCCTTCACCATTGACCCCCCTGTTTCTTCTTTCCCCTGGCACTTGACCCTCTGCACCCCCTTAGCACTAGCCCTGGCCCCTGGGTCCCCTCCCTCCTGCACTTTGCCCTCACCCCCTCTCCTTATTCCTTCACTCTCCCTGATCAGTCCCCTCCCCCTGCACTTCTAACTACTGCCCGTGCACAATCCGAATGTCACAAGGCCTAGTAGGAACATTATTGTTTTTTTCACCTCTGTACCACCCGCCCCCCCATCTTTTGTCTTGTGGCGCCTGGAAACTCTTCAGCTGTATAGGCGCCATACAAATGCTCAATAAATAAAAAATAAAATACAGTTATTCAATACACATAAAAACTCATTCACACACAGAGCTTAGGTTACTTCCGGTTTGTACACATCAACACAAGCAATCGTGGATTTTCCCTTTCCTCCACCACTAACCAAACCTGTCCATTTGTTTTCCTGATCCGCCCTCGGGCCAGGCATTTGGCAGCGGTACACGGTATAACTCGTAATAACATAACATTTGCTGCTGGCACATATTCAAGGATCTAAACAGAGACCACAAACTACAAAAAGCAGTTTAACTCAGGAAAGGAAAACATGACCTCAGAAGCTCTGTACCATACACAAAATATAAGTTTGTGTTGTTTTAGCATTCAACATATCTGCATTTTTGCCCAAAAAATATGAGCGCAGTGCATTCAGCTTTATACATACCATGCCCTCATGCCTTGGGGATCTGACACAACCCTCTTGGCACAAGCCACAGTGTTCGTTAGGTCATCTTGCAAAAAATCTACAAAGAAAACAGAAAGAAAATGTATGTAAAAACATTCACCTAACGTCATTTCATTTTCTTTCAATAAACAATAACATACAGATCTGTAAAACCGGGCTCTCAGTCGCAGAGAGACAACGGGAAGGTCGGTTCTGTAAAACAAAAAAGAGATCCGTCTGATGCTAATGTGTGGGCTCTTAAATATTCTGTATAATTTGGCTTAAAAACTCCCCCATTTTTTCTGCAATACGAGTTGACGCCGTGCTAGTCGTATTTCAGCATGCAAATCAAATGTCTGAACCAATTCATCCTTCAAAATAAACAATAATAAAATACAGAAGAATTAACAATTCTTGTCACGCATTGAGGGATGCAGTATTTTTTAGTCTCGATCAGTAGGTAGCAGGGAGGGACGCAGGTCTATCACCTTCGTGATCAGTGACTGTCTAGGCTAGCTTCGAGGGATCCTTTAACTAAATGGAGAATCACACCAGGGAAGCCTAATGTTGCTATTCATAAAGTAACAGATTGCCCAGCACCCTCCATTATCGCTCGTGTGGGCTCTTGGACTGTAAGATTTCTAGGTACAGCTGTATCATTCAAAATGGAAGGAGCGGCAGTCATGAACACATATTACATAAAGTTTGCATCTTTCCAGTGCAATTTTGCATCTGCATTTGCACTGGGGCACGCACACATGCATTGCTGCAACTCATATTTTTTTTAATAATATATTTTATTGATTTTAACAACAATCACCAAGCAATCAAAAACAAAGAAACAGATTCAATAAACATATGCATTCAAAGAGTGAATCAATAATAAAGTATGATTTGAATCCAATGTTTCCCCTGTATAGCCATTTCCATGTATTCATAAAGCGTGTTCTTTGAGGTATCACAGACTACGGGGAGTCACGTTCCTCCCATTTCCCCCATATTTTTTAAGCTTTAGTGGGGAAGCTCCTTGCTTTGTAGACTCTGTGTTCCAACATTGCACATGCGTCCATATCATCTGCCCACTGATCCAGTGTTGGAGATTCCGGGGCACCCCATTTATGTGCGATATTTCGCTTCAACAGTCATGCGGCCGTTGCCAGGAGCAGGCCCTCCCATTTGTTCGCTATGTTTTCGTCGGGTTTACCCAGTAGAAGTATTTTAGGGTCTAGTGCTATGTCACGACCTGATACTCCAGACAGTTCTCTGCAGCATTCACCCCAGAAGGTCTGGATTCGGGGGCATTCCCACAGGATATGTATAAATGTTCCGGTTTCTCTCCCACATCGGAGGCAATACGAGTTTGGGGCACGCCTCAATTTATGTATCATAGTTCTATGGTAATATATTCTATGCAGGACTTTCAGTTGTACCAGGCGAAGCCTGGAGGAAATGGCGATTTCCCTAGGGTGCATTAGGATCTGGATCCAGTCCTCCGGATCTATGATACCCACATCTTCCTCCCATTTAGATTTAAGGTGAGGAAGTTTCGGAGTAGCGAAGGAGGACATGGCGTTATATAATATGGAGGTGCATTTGACAGGGATGTATGCCGGGAAGGTGGGGAGTCATAATGTCGAAAAAAAAATGTCGACAAAATAATGTCGAAAAAAAAAATGTCGACTTTCGTTTTTTTTAATTATATATTTATTTTAGGGGTTCGGGAGTAAAAAAAAAGGGAAAAATAAAAAAAAAATCAAAAAAAAGGGGGGCTGAGGGGGAACCCCCCCATTTCGAAAAAAAAATGCATTGAAAAAAAAAGTCGACATTTTTTTTTTCGACATTTTTTTTTCGACTTTTTGACTGTCGACATTTTTGTTGTCGACATTATGACTATAAACCTGCCGGGAATATGTTGCGCTCTATGGGTGTGTTCTCGGGAATGGTCAAGTCTGTCTTTATATGTGTTCGTAGGGCATGAAGCAGCTGTGTAAATTGATATTGTTCAGTTGTTAGGAGCTGGAATTTTAGTCACAGTGTTTCGAATGAGGCGAGTTCCCCGCCCTCCAGGACATCCCCGATTTTAGTGATACCAGCCTTCCCCCATTTGGACCATGGTTTAAGTTTCCCAAGCTCCGACAGGTTGCCATTGTGCCATAAGGGTTGTGCGGTAGTAATCTTATCTTTCCAACCCACGAAGGCATGTGCTCATTTCCAGACCATAGTCACATGTACTGCCATTGTTTGGGGAGGGGGCCTACGAAGGGGTTGAAAGAGCAGGTGTAATGGCTCCGTGTCGTGCAGGGCTGCTATTTCCGCCCTTATGTGCGGTAACTCCCGGTCCCCATGTAGTAGGTCGTTGACCACTGCTAGCTGGGAAGCCCAGTAACACGCTCGAAGGTGGGGCATGCTAATTCCTCCCTCCCAGATCGATCTCTGAAGCGTGGTCAGTGCAATACGGGGTTGACCGCCCCCCCATATGAGTTCTCTCCGGAGATTGTCGATGCGTTCGAATTCAGGATCCTGAATATCAAGTGGGGTGTTTAGCAATATATAGAGAAATCTGGGCAGGGTAATCATCTTGAAAAGGGTGGCTCTGCCCATGAGTGTCAGGGGGAGAAGTTTCCAGTGGTGGACGTCGTCTCTAAAACGGTCCATGATTGGTTGAAGGTTGTGAATTGTATAGCGTGTCAGATCCCCCGATACCCAAATCCCCAGATATCGAAATCCGCTGGGTTCCACTTTGTATGGGCAATTCTGGGGAATGGCTTGTCTGCATCCCTTCACCGGGAAAATAATAGATTTGCTCCAGTTGATTTTCAGCCCACTAAATTCACCAAAGCGGACAAGCATCTGTGTCACTATAGGGCAGGTTCGTATTGGGTCACCCAGATAGATTAAGAGGTCATCAGCGTACAAGGATGCCCTGTCCTCGTTTCCCTCCGGCCATCTGAATCCTGTCCAATCCTCGCTCTGGCGGAGCCATAAGGCGTGTACCTATATTGCAAGAGCAAAGAGGAGGGGGACAGGGGTGCCTCCCTGTCGTGTGCCTTTACCAAGGGAGAAGGGCTCAGAGAGCCATCCATTTACCTTCCCCTCAGCATGTGGATAGGTATATAGGAGTTGTACCCATTCCAGGAAAGTGTCCCCAAAGCCCATTCTCCGCATTGTTTCCCAAAGGCTGTGCCAGTGAACCGAGTCAAGCGCCTTCTCAAAATCTATGGCTAGTAATGCAAGTGGTTTGTCTATAACTGGGGCTCTTTCTAATAGTAGGTGGAGGCGTTGTATATTCATACGTGTTGATTTATGTGGCATACATCCATATTGGTCCGGATGGACCAAGGAGGCAATGACCAATTGTAGGCGGTTCGCTAGGAGTTTGGTGAGGACTTTAGTTTCAGTATTAAGCAATGAAATGGGCCTATAGGAGGCACATTGCTCCGGTATTTTCCCCGGCTTGGGAATGACAACAATCGTGGCTTTGCGCAAATCCGGAGGGAGGGCACCTTGGTCTCTAGCCCCAAGAAACATTCTGTGAAGGTACAGTGCCAGCTTCTCCCCGCCCAGCTTCTTCCAGGTCTCTACCGGGAATCCGTTTGGGCCTGGTGTTTTCCCGGACTGTAATTGGGCTATAGCCTCAGAAATTTCTGCTTCGGTAAGAGCTGAGTCTAGATATGCTTTTTGTTGTTCCGACAGCTGGGGCAGAGTAATGTCATTCAAGAGGGAGGGGTTCAGTGGAGATATCGGGGTGCCGTACAGAGTGGCATAGAAGTCAGCAAAATCTTTTGCTATTTCGTGGTCTGAGTGGCATCTTTCGTCTTGCGGGGTTACAATTTCTCTGACGTGTCGTTGGCCCTCGTTTCTCCTCTCAAGCCAGGCCAGAATTCTCCCAGCTTTGGCCCCTTGTTCATAGATCCTGGCTCTGGACTCTCGATGGCCGTGTTTAGCATTGTCTAATTTGATGTTCCGAAGCCTTTCTTCAGCGCCCTTAAAGGATCTGAGGGTCTCAGGGCCTGGGTCAAGAACGTATTTGGCCTCCCAGTGACTCACTTGGGCCTCCGCCTTCGCTAGTTCCCGAAGCCATTCCTTCTTTTTGTTTGCCCTCCAGGAGATTATCTCCCCTCTCAGCACTGTATTATATGCGTCCCAAATAATAACAGGGTCGTCCACCGTGGTATTATTATTTTCAACATATTCGTTAGTTGTTTCCGTGAGCCGGTCGACAAACTCGGGGAAGCCCAGATAATAACTGTTCAGTCTCTATGATTTGGGGGGAGCCACGCCCCGCATGCACAATACCATTATCAAGGGTGAGTGGTCTGAAATGCCACGGGGGAGCAGGTCTGCAGCCGTCGCCCTGTCTATGTCGGTGTTTGGGAGGAGGAAGTAGTCCAGTCTGGACATAGAGCCGTGTGCCCCTGAATGAAACGAGTAAGCCTCAGTGTCAGGGTGAAGATGTCGCCACACATCTCAGAGGCCCAAGGCCAACGCATATTTGGCTAAATTAGTGGAGGTGTTCGGGTTGCGGTCCCTAATGTGGGTGCGATCCTTACTGTTGCACATGACATCATTGAGGTCACACCCGAAGACCCATATGTCAGGTTGGTGTTTAGCCATGAGGATAACCAGGTCTTTTAGTAGCTCCTCCCCGAGCCTCGCGGAGAGTAAACTGATGCAATGGCTAGTGTTTCTTCCCCTACCGTTCCGATGGCCACCACATAACACCCCCTGGGATCCCGCTCTACTGTTAATGCCTCAAATGGAAGGCGTTTGTGCATCAGTATTAGTGTCCCTCTGGATCCCATAGTATATCCCGCGTTTAGTGCCACTCGGTAATTGGTTCTCCGAAAGAAGGTGCAATTAGTTCCGGCTAAGTGTGTTTCATTAAGTAGGGCAATATCTGTGTGTGTTCTGTCTGTTCAAGAGTTGCATTACAAGACGTCTCTTGATTCTGGAGCCCAGCCCGTTCACGTTCCATGTGATCAGTTTGAGGGATTTGGGTCGCTCAGGGGATAGTGCATGGGTCAATGTGGGTGCCATTTATATTTTGCAGGGTCGGATTCACAGGTTTGTTCCAAAGGGCCACCATGCGGGAGTTGGTCACAGAGGGGGTGTATTTCCATCTGGGGGTGACATATGACAGCATGTGTTAATTGGTGTGATTCATTAATCTTGTGAATGCATCTTAACTTTGAACCAATGCAAGAACAACATAAACTATATCATCCCTCCACCCCATACTCCACCCCAACACAAAGTACCTGTCGCCCAATCATAAATACAACCTAATTTACTAACGTCGCCCCTCACAAAGGCAGGAGCTCTTTTCAGTCATTCATCTCAAATATTCTGGTTGGAGAAACTTACCCCAGAAAATAGAGTCTAACAAATTACAAACTCTGTAGGGGAGGGGGGCGGCTCTTTCCTAGGCCACCTTACTTTTCCCCCATGGCATCCTGTGTTGTGGATATAGGCATCAAGGTGCGTTCACAACTAGGACCAGCGCAACATAAAGTGAGGAGGGGGATTCAGATTGCTCTACCCAGACTGGTCCGTTACTCATTCTTCAGCCACTACAGGTGGGTCCGCATCGGGTTGTTGTGGTGGTGGCGGCCTCCGGTCCGGGCGGGGGCATTGATTCCCACTTCTATTGTTATGTATGGTCTTCCAGTCTCCTTCGATGTGGGACCGAGCCCATTTCCATGCATCCTTCGGATCTGTGAAGTGGACCGTCGTGCCCTTATGGTAGATTTTGAGTTGGGCTGGAAATAAGAAGCCATATTTGACGTTCAATCCCTGGAGTTGTCTTTTAAGCTGGTCAAACGATTGTCTGGCTTTTTGTACTTCTCGTGTATAGTCGGGGAAAAAGGCGATCTTGGAGCCATTATAAGTTAGTGTACCGTTAGGACGTGATCTTTGTAGCAGCGCGTCTCGGTCCCTGTAATTGAGGAGTTTTGCAATCACAGTGCATGGTGGCTTGCTGGGGATGGGTTTGCCAGTGGGCATCCGGTGTGCCCTCTCTATTGAAAAGAATTTTGAGAAGGAGTCTGGTTCGAACATGTCCACGATCCATTCCTCTAGAAACAGCTCCATGTTTGGTCCTTCAGATTTCTCTGGTAGTCCTAGGATTCTTACATTGTTGCGTCTGGAGCGTCCCTCTCCCTCATCGACCCTGTCTTCCATCGATTTCAGCTTTGATTTGACGCCTTCCAGTTGTTGACGCAGACCTAGCATCCCGTCCTCTGCATCTGAGATGCACTGCTCAGCCTCCCCTGTGCGAGGTGTCAGTTTCTGTAGGTCATGACGAAGGAGCGAAACGTCCATGCTTATTCCGTCCATTTTCTGTTCCATGGAGGCTCAAGAGTCTGCTATTGCGGCCATGACATCTTTCAAGGACAGTGTGTTATCCATGTCGACAGTAATGGTGCTAGGGCCGGGTTCACCTCGCTCTTGCGTGGATTGCGTCGCAAACTGGTTGATTATGCTTTTTAGCGTGTGTCTCCTCAATTTATCCTTACCCATGGCAAGTAAGAGTTCCAGGGGGAGCACTTATATGTCCGGTTTGTGTGCACTTGGTATTTCGGGGCAATAGTGCCAGGACGTAGCTTGCCTGTCGTGTACTATTTCTTGCTGTGCTAATCCAGCAATGTTGCACCCGCGGTTTGTGCTGTTGTTAGTTTGCATTTGATAAATCTCGGGTTTCCCCCTAGGATGGGTAATCAGCTTCAACGCCTCATTTTCCCTCTCCACTGCATGTGGTAGTGAGCAGTCCACGGGACAGGGATCCGGTTGTGGTCAGACCTGCGTCACCAAGTCTTCTGTGCCAGCTGTGTTTCTCTTGCATCAATATGTCCTCAGCGCGGGTTTCAGCGAGGTATGTTGCTCACGGTTTATGGTTTTGCTCAGGCTTGCTCTGTTGTAGGCCCAGTGGATTCACTGTTTCACAACAGGTAGGCTCCAGTTTCGGACTCCCCGTCCTCGGGTCCGTGGCGGCCGATCCCCAGGCCTCTCGCCACCTTGCACCGTGGTTTACGCTACTTATGCTGTTAGCATTTGCCTCAGGCACACCAACCGGGGGATCATGGAGGATCGGGAATCTTTACACTGTTATGTTCTGTGTGCCGGCGGAGTGTCTGTGGAGGACAAGGGGAGCCACTGTGGGCTATTTTGTCGTTACAGGCAAGTATAGGCTGTTATGTTAGCGGGTGGCCGCACTGGAACCATGCACACAGTTCGGCAGAGTGCACTGTGCCCCGCGGGTGGTGCGCGCCCTCCCGCGTATCAGGCTCTCTCGCAACACACTGTACCTTCAGGTGCGTGGGTTCGGCTCTCCTGGTCCGTTGTTCCTCCTCTGGGGCGGCCATGTCTGCAGCGGGCTTCGCAGTCTTTAGACCACGGTCCCCTGTGTTTCAGCTCCTGCGGTCCGTCCGGTCACTCCGGGTGCAGGCTGGTTGCGGGGGAGGCACTGCGTTCCGGGTCGCCGCGTCCTCCAGGGATTCCTTGGGGGTTCGGCTTGTATATCGTGGCCGCACTTGTGCAGCTTTACCTCCGCATTTGTCCGGGAGCTGTCGTCTGTATTGCTGGACCCACAGACATGGCCACCCACGGTGCGGTAGACAGTTCCCGGATGCTCAGATGTCCCTGCGGTTCGCGACAGTGTTGGGCTGGGAAGCACACACCGTCTGGGCACCAGTTCCCCGGCGCAGGTGGGGTCCCTCGCCGCGTGTCAGTTGGGTGCCTGCTGCAGTTGCTGTGGGGTGCTTCAACCCACTGGTCCAGGCCCTGCAACATTCCTGTGTGCTGCTTGCATCAGGAACATCAGAATGGCTGCCGGAGAGCATTTTGCTTGCTAAAAATCATCCAGAAGTGCACAGGAAAAATTTGAAAAAATTGGTCACCATCCACTTTTGCCTATGTCAGTGGTAACACAGGAGCCACTGCCAAAACCCATCACTTGGCTGCCCACAGAGCAAGGCTGATTGCAAAAGAAACACAGAGCTGTGTGAAAATCCATTTTTTCTTGCTTGTCAAATGTGCAAAAATCATGGCTCACAACCACCCAAAAGATCCAACCTCCTGTTGGGTGTTGAACATCATTCTACTTCAGCAATCCACATAAATATAATGTCAGCAGAAGTATATGTTATCTGAACAAAGTCCACTTTTGAAGATGGTTGCTGGAAAGAAATCTGTCAAAAATGGGTGCAATACCGTTACTTGCCTCTGTCAGACGCTGGCGATTTCCAAATCTGACAGCAGAAACTGTGTCTCAAAAGCTAAATATGCAAAGGAAGGGACTTCCATCAAATGCGATATAAGGTGCCACACATTGATTTTCAACTTTGTAACTGTAATTTTGCACAAGGGACAATGTTAAAATGGACTATAAGGTAACCTGAATCAGCTAAAACTTCAAAGAGGCATTCTTCCCCTGAGAACACCCCACCCTGTTCCTTCCCACCAAAAGAAGAGGATATCACATTGGGATTCTAATGAGACGGGGAGGACACTTCCTCTGCTGTTCTGGGGAAGAGACAATGGAGTCCTTGAACTGAATGGAAATGCTAATTCGGGTGTGACTGACAACAACTGCCCTGGCAGGAAGACAAGCCATGTGACACTCTGACTCAGCCAAGCTTTGGCGGTGGGCCAGACTGAAAATGTGGATTTGAAATTGGACTAAATATATGTTTAAGGAAAAGACTTATACAATATTGTACCGAACTTACAAAAATATGAAACTTAGAGATTATTAAAATGAAAAAAATCACTCACAGTTTAAAACTAATCTGGAATCTGTGCGACATTCAGAGACTGAACCACGAAATGTTTTATATTGTAGCTATTGTGATTATGCTAGGAACATGAACAATTACAGGAATTTGCCAGAGGGTATGTGCATGTATGTATAAAAAATCGTACAGATCTGAAAATGTGTAACCAACCAAAAGCACAAAAAAAAATTCATTTATGAACCAGAACTCGTAGGAAGATAAGATTTTGACAGAAACGTACCTTGGGCAATCTTTGATGTGTATATGTATTATTAACAAGTTGTGCATATTGAAAATATGTTTTTTGGGAAAAATACATTTTCTGGGTAAAAGCAAAGGGGAGGTTCTTCCCTAGATTTTAAATGGCAGCATCACTCTGACACATGATGCCACCTCAGGACACACTGTTCCTTTCTCAAATCAGGGGACAGGGAATTCTCTGACCTATCAGATCCTTAGAGGGTTGGGCATAGACAATCAGCCTCCCCACCCACTTTGGAAAATGGATCAATAGGGACTGATGAGGACAGGCAAGACACACAATTTCACTCATCAACTGATCCACTGGCGAAGCACCCTGCAGGAAGATCCAGACTCCAGAACCAAACTCCAGATCTGGACTCTAGAACCAGACTCTAGAACCCTGAAGCAGAGGCCTAATCCAAAAAGCTGAACCCATTTCAGCAGGCCTTTAAAAACCTTGCAAACCTGATTTAACCCCTAACTTCCACGGGGCCTAATCTAATCCATTCAACAGCCTGGCTGAGCTGTTTGCTGCTTCTGGCCAACAACCTTTGTTAGAACCCAAGATCCAGATCAGTCCAGCAGAGCTATAACCCAAAACCCGTCAGATCCAGTCCAAGAGGCCGCGCAGAGCAGAGTGCCTTGCTGAGAGCAGAGTTCAGAAGCCCTGATGCTGTCCGGTGGCGAGCGGAGTCCAAGCCAAACCTTTGACCAGATCTTTGACGGGTCCATTCCATTTAATCCAGAGTTGTGAGTATTTAGCGTAGAACGGTCTATAGTCATCTCTTAGTTTAAAGTAATCCATCCTACCCATCCAGCCCATTCCAACATATCCAGACTGCATTGTAGAATCTCTTTTGTCCATTCTGAATCCTTTCTCATCCATCTAATCCTGTGAGAATTGTTAGTGTAAGCCAACCTGTTTGTAATTCAAAGCGCAATTTCATTAGAAATCTTGACCCTTTTCTGACAAAAATCGACCTTCACTAAAACCTCTGTAAATTTTGAACCGTACGTCCTAGAAATGATGTCATTTTGAAGCGAACATCCTCAGCTTTCAGACGAACCCAAAACGACATTCCAATTCCTTATAGTTTTTCCGTAATCGCGTTTCCTGTACGCGGAAAAGTTGCAGCGAATTTGCATTTGGCTAAATTTCACGACCTGTAAAAACAGCTATTTCTTGTTTTCAGCTTCTGAATTTCGTTTTCCATCTGCTAACCATTAAACAATCATTGCTAGTGTTGACCTGAACCAATCCAAAGCAACTCTCTAGTTCTGAATCTCATTTAGCGAATTAAAATAATTTTAGCATTTTTCCCATCCAATTCAAACCACATCTAAAAGCAATTGACCTTTTTTAAAATCATTCCTGTTCTCTCTAAGCTTGCTGGGGGAATTGGGATTGAACTGCATTGTTGATAGTTATTCCTAAAACCTGTGGGCCCTCATTCTATATCTCTATATTGCATATTAGGGGGGAGTGAGTAGTAACAGAGGGAAAGAGGGATCATATTGTCTTTTGATTGAAGTCACATCAAGTCTTATTTCTGTGTTGCATTCTTTCCTATCATTGCATTTCCATGAACCATACAAAGTTATTCTCTGCTACATTATTCTTCCTATTTCTACTTCTAATTGATTAAAGAGATTGTTGATATTGTAATATTACCCATTGCTGATCTTTGTTCATATTCATAAGTGTGATATTCAGATATTATTCATAAAAGTGCAATCGATATATTGTTCAATTCTTCAAATAAATCTTTTAATTTGCAAAACAAACCTACTTCGTGGCTCAGTGAGGCCGGGGGGATTCAAAGAGAGGGGCGTTATATAAGGGTACATCATCCAGAATTAAAAGAAATTTTGACATGAAAATATATAAATAAGGGTTTCCATTGGGCATCCCATACTAGGCATTGATTTAGTTGGAGTGCTGGATTGAAATCACTTACAGATTGGGGGCTCGTCCGGGATTTCTGGATTAGATATACCACTTGTGCAGCTTAATACAGTGTGCTAACTGACAGGATACATAAATCCTGTTGGGTTACCATGCTGTGTTACACTGTAAAAGCACCCCTCAAAAGGGAACGCTCTAAGGAAACGATCTGTTTTGCAAAAAAACAAAAAAAACACTTCTGTGTCAGAAAGGACAAAGATACTGAAGGCCAAGATCTGGCAAGTAGGCAACTGATGGCGTTAGAAAAGGCCCAATCTGATCTGTACTCTTCTGAGCAGAGGCTGCAGAGGAGCCAGGAGTCAGAAAATGAAAGCAGGCAGTATATAGTTAAAATCAAAGAGGACATGGGGATCCTGCAACAGGAAAAGGCAGACCAGGATACCAGAATTCTGGCCTTGCAGAAGGAGTACCAAGAAAGTTTGGACTCCCTACTACAGAGCCAAAAAAAGCTGGAGCAACAGATAAACTTCAATAGGGCATGCGCAGAGCAGGTAGACACCCTGCAAAGCCAATTAGATAAAGAGAAGGCAGAGAGCAACAAATTAATTCTGAAAGACCTGGACACCCAGGCAGAGTTTGATGAAGAGCGCCAGAAAGCTGGTGCCCTTCAAAGACAGAGGGACGACCTGGCGGCACAGAGGCTGGCTCTTACTCAGGAAAGGGACACCTTAGGCCAGGAAGTCTGTCACTTAAAAGGGAAACTGGAAGAAAATCACCTGGCCCTCCAGGGACTGGGTGACCTCCAAAAAGAGCATGATAGATTGTTAGAGCACACCAGGAGGATGGAAGATGCTCTGGCAGGAAAGGAGCAGGCCAGCAGGGACGGGACTCAGGAGGTAACCCTCCTGCAGCAAAGACTGGTGCAGTACTCAAAGACAAACCAGGAAGCACAGAGAGAAAATGAGGCTCTCTGTGAGAAAAATGATAGGCTCCACAGGCAGGTAGCCATGCAACAGAGAGTGATAGAGACTAGTAAGGCCTTGATTGAGGAACAGAAAGCTCAGGTTCTTGCATGGCAACAGGGAGCAGGGGCTGATAGAGATGAGGTTCGCTGGGAAAGGGAAACACCTGATCATAACCTCAGGAACCCTAGGACCAGAGGCCTTCATTTCTCCCAGTCCCTGGACTTTGCCAAACCCAGGTCCACTGGCGCACATGAGCCCAGGGCCATGGGGATGGCAGATTACTATCCGGTCAGAAGTATAGAGCTCATAGACCAGCACCTCCCAGGAATGGATGGGCGGGCAGCTGGGTATGGTTACCCAAGTACAGTGAAATTTAGTGGGGAACTCCAGGAGAGTAGGCCCACTAAGGGCATCCTGAAAACCTCTGCCCAGCTAGGACAGTGGGGGGTACCCATCAGATCCTGGGAGCAAGGAGGAATCAGAAGACTCCTCTGAGCGCCCCAGGACACAGGAGACTAGGTCCACACATTCTGCCAGCCATTCCCAGGCTCGCAGAATCCAGGAGAACCTAGAAGACCAGACAGGCACCTCTGGGAGCAGTGCCTCTGAGTCAGAGGATGAACGGACCAGGGTTACCCAAACCAAGAAGGCCAATAAGGCAAAAAGGGTCTTGCTTAAGGACCCCTTAAAACAGATCAAGGCAATAACGAGCGTCATCACGCCTTATCATAAGAACGCTAAGTATTCTGTTTGCGAGCACTTAGAGCTCTTTGAGCAGATGATGGAAACTTTCCATTTGAAAGACAGTAGTAGCTGCATTCAGTATGTGAAAAGGACATTCTTGCCAGAATACTCCAGTTTCTTTGCGGGGCTGGAGGACCAAAATCATTCTAGATGGTCCACCTATAGGGCGGCCATCTTGAAGCATTTTTCTGTTCACAGAAATCCCCAAGAGGCTTACAAGGCAGCCTACAACTTGCAATGTGGGGAGGAGCAGGCCCCACAAGAATTTGTGCAGGAGTTAAAGCGTGCCTTTGCGCAAACTACTAGAAGGGTGCGCACGGACAACAAAGAATGTTTTAATACTTGTTTCCACGCTCTACCAAAGTACATCATGACCCAGCTAGTGAGAGATTTTCATGAGAAAAGATCACTAGACTGGGTCATTGAACAGGCCACCAGAATCTATGAGGTGCAAAAGCCCATAGAAAACAAGAATGCTCAAAAAAGACCCAAACCAACCAACATCCCACATCCCTGCTGCTGCTAAGGTGGCAGAGGTAAAGGTTGCCCCCATTTTGGATTTGGAGATGGGGGCCTAAAAACCCGCCTGCACAGCAGAATAATCCCAAGCCCAGAAGGCCCTCAGGCCAGTCACAGACAGGGAGCCAAGGAGGTAGTCCCACAAATGGGATCCCTCACTCCCCTGACTATATTAGTCCCTGCTACAAGGGCAACAGGCCCATCCTGAGTTATATGTGGACTCCTCCAACCCAAGGTGGGGGATCCAACCAAGCAGCACCTAACCCGGGGAACTTTCCTCCTCACTTCCCCCAGGAGGGCAGAAATTCCCCAAATCCTGGGCAGAACTTTTTTCCCAGTTACCTACAAAACTTCCAACCCCAGAACAATCCATCCTTCTTTCCCCACTTTCCTGAACCCAGACAACCTAATCCAGGAGTGGGGAGGCTAAGGGTGGAGGGGTACCCAAATCTTCCCAACCTGGGGTATTACCAGAGAAGGGATAGCTGCCCTTCCCGGGATCAGCCCAGGGGAGAAATGAGAACCCTGTATCAGCCTGAGCGGGTTTCACAGCTAGAGCGCCAGGTCCAAAATAAGGCACAGGATCTGGGTCGCATGCTGGGGGCTCAACAGAACCCTCAGATGGGCATGCCGGCACAGAATGCCTCAAGCTCTGGACCTGGTGCTCCAGAACAATGACAGGGGCAGCACCCCTACAACCCACCAGTTCCCAGGGAGGAGTCACAAGGGGAAGGGGGGTGTAAAGCCTTGGAGGAAGCTTCCTTCCCCACTTGTAAACAGCCCCTGGAAACCCAGGAACCGTAAACAAAATCTCCTGCCCCTGAAAGTCTGCCACCCACGGAGCAGAGAGGGGGTAGGAGAAACCAAGAACCCAAACAGACCCATTTTGAGGAGGAGGGACAGATCGTCCAATTTGAAGGAGAGGGATCCTCAGAGGATCCTGGGAAAAGGATCTTCTCCTTCAGAGATGGGAGAACTCCTCCCAAAGAGAAATGGGTCCCAAAGGATTCAAATCCAGACTGAGTAGATGTGGGGACAAAGCTAGCGCCGCCCATCATCCAACCCCAGAACCAACAACATGAAAATCCCCTGGTTCAAACCCTTCCTGGTGACTGCCTCCAAAAAGGGGGGGGGGGGTTGAACCAGAATCAGGGGAACTCAAAACATCTCCCATCTCTAGTTGTCACCTTTTTCTTTCAGATTTCCAAGACTCCCCACAGAATTCTGCCCAAATCTCTTCTCTCTCACTGTCCAAAACTAGAAAATTAACCCACCAGTTGTCCAAAAATGAACATTATCTGTGCCCCCTTGCAGAGAAGGAGGGAAGATATTATGCCCCGGTACAAGTACAGGGGCAGGGTACAATTCTGGCACTGGTGGACACTGGATCCCAAGCTACCCTTCTATCTAAAAAGGCCTTTAATGAACTGAATTCAGGAAGGGGGGAGAAATACCAAATTCCCCTCACCTCTCTTCCTGGACAACTTCAGAACTTTGACAGGAAGGAAATTCCCGTCGAGGGGACTGCGGATTTGGACATTAAAATTGGGCAGCACAAGGTGAAGCACCCGGTCATAGTTGTGACTCCAGAGGGCACCCCTTGTTTACTAGGGAATGACCTCCTGCGAAGGTTGTCACCCCTAATAGATTGTGTAAACAAGGTCCTCTGGACCCAGGCTAGCCGACCAATAAAGTTAAAACAGAGTGTCAACCATGTTAGTTTAAACGGCACATGCCACATGGTTGAACAAAAATCTGACCAAGTAGAATTTCACTTCCAGAACAATCAAATTCCAGATGTGACAGTAATAGCAGTAGGACAACAAACTGGTGATGGGGGGTCCTCTCTATTCCTGAAAATCAACCTTCCTTTCAGTTTAAGGTGGCATTCCACACTGGAAGGAAATACTCTGAAATTCTTTACCAATCCACAATCAGACATTCCCACTCCTATAGCCCAGAAAGATGAGAAATAAGCTCAGAGCCTGGCTGGTATTCAGCAAATTGGAGAGCTGTTGTTCATCCCTGTTCAGTTAAATGAAGGGAAGGACTCTGTTCTCGCCCGAGTGTGTGTGAACAACGATAAGAGCTTCATCAGCGAAGCCATTTTCCGCCAACTCCCAAAAGATTCAGCCATTCCCACATTTAGACTGATAGACAAATGGGAAATGGATCTGGAAGCACCCAATTCCAAACATCTCCTGCCAAACAGGTGTATGCTCAAAATCTCCATAGGCAACAAGAGCATAGTCCATAATTGTTGGGTCGTGCGAGACGTCACTGCCACCTTTTACTTAGGCAGTGATATTCTCAATCACTTTGCCATTAGTTTGGACCTAATAAACTTCAAAGCTTGGTCCTGATTAGCAGATAATCCCATGGGCTTTGAGAAAGCATTTATGTCAGCTCAACTGCTGCCTTATGCAGTTGAAATTCAGATCGGAGAGGAAGTCACCATCCCAGAAAGGACCCGACAATTCTCCCTGGAAGTGAAAGTTAAAAGAGGACAGAAATTGAAAAACCCTGATGCCTATATTCATCTAAATGTTTCTCTCCAACAGCAAGGGTTGGGGGTAAACCCAACACCAATAGTCAACATAGAACAGGACATCATTCCAATAGAGGTGGATAACTGTGACTTAAATAGTATCACTCTAGCCCCAGGCACCATTATTGGAATGGCGGTTGATGACTGACATTTCTCCATAGATCTCCATAGATCTAGGAAATGAACTGTTAGGACCAATCCCCAAGGACTGTTTTGACAGTGACAGTGATGACAACACAACACCAGACAGGATCTTCACCCGGCATGGGGGGGAACTTTCTGGTGTACACTTCCTGCCCTTATAGTAAGGAAGATGTGACTTGTGACTTCAGGAGGGATGAGGTGATTTTCCAGGTCCATGAGGGCTGCCTTTCCCACCTGAAGCCCCCAGTCCAAATCAGCACTTTGACCAGGGACTTCTCCACCCAGCTGGAGGAGGCTGCTGAGATAGCGAAACCAGAAGTCTTTCCAGGATTCCGGCAGATGGTTGAAGAGAGAGTCAACCTAGGTGATGCCTGTGAGACTCTGGAGCAGAAGAAAAAGTTGAAACAAGTTTTCTTGGATTTTCAAGATCTCTTTGCGGTGGACTCATATGACTGTGGTCGCACTGACATCCACACAACAACAATTCCCACGGACCCTGGCATGACTCCAGTGTTTGTGAAGCAATATTGCTTTCCTCTCGCATCAATGGAGTCCCTTACTGAAATAATTAAGAACCTTGAGTCCCGTGGGATAATCCGTCCAGTCCACAGCACCTTCAATAATCCGGTGCTGGGGATATTGAAGCCAAACGGCCAGTGGAGACTCTGCGCCAACCTTAGGGAGCTCAACAAACGGGTCCATACTTCCCGATGGCCTCTTCTCTACATTGACCAAGGGCTGGCCCAGATCCAGGGGTCACAGGTATTCACTGGAATAGACCTGACCAATGGATACTGGACTGTACCTGTCAGTAGGGAGGACCAATACAAGCTGGCTTTTACCTTTGGGGGCCAGCAGTACACATGGACCCGGACTCCCTTCGGATACATCAACTTCGGCAATTAATTCAACATTTTCCTACACAAGGCCATGCTGACCTGGGTGAGAGGGGTAACCTGGCTTATGTAGATGATGTCCGCATCAAAAGCTCAACTCTGGAGGAACACATAGCAGAGATCTGTTATGTTCTGACACAGTCGATGGCCACCGGAGCAAAACTTTCCTTTCAAAATGCACAGTGGTGTAGAACACGTGTCAATTTCTTGGGGCATGAGATTACTCCTCAGCGTCTCTGTCCCCAGGAAAAGAAAGTGGAAGCACTCCAGAAATTGAAAGACCCCACAACCCTGCGGGAACTAAGGAGCCTCCTTGGACTGACTAATTACAGCAAAAAGTTCATTGAGGGCTACGCAGAGATCACTAGACCCCTGATTAATCTTTTGAAAGGGGGGGTCAAGTGGGAATGGGGTCCAGAACAAGCCGAGGCAGTAAGACAACTCAAAAGAAGCCTCTCACAAGCGCCTTGCCTAGCTTACCCTGTCAGAAACAAGGAGTTCTTCTTGGAGACAGGGTTCGCTAATACATGCTTGACTGCAGTATTATACCAAAAGCATGACAAGGTCATTAAAGTAATCTCCTATGTGAGTAAAACTTTATCCTCTGTGGAGGAAAAATTCAACAATTGTGAGAAGGCACTCCTGGCAACGGTGTGGGCATTGAAGAATTACTGCCCGTTTATCCAGGGGAACACATCATAGTGGAGACTCCACACCAGCCTCTGCAATATTTCCAAAGTGACAGAATCCGGGTCGGAAATGTGAGTAATTCCCGAATAACTTCAGGGATTCTGTCAATGCAAGGCTTTCCTGTGGAGGTCAGATATGGCCAAAACAAGAAGAGTCCCCTTGCGCAAGGTCTGGCTGACTTGCATGATGGTGCCAGAGAAAACTCGATGACGAGAGTCTAAAAATCAAGGACAACATTGAGGCATACCTTAATTCCCCACACAAAGTCTTTGAAGAAGATAAGTGTGAGGGAATGCCCACTGTCTATGTGGATGGATGCTCTTACCATGTTGACAACAACGGGGAAAAATAACTTGTGGCCGGCGTAGGGAATGCATGGGTGAATGAGACCCCAGAACCCTCTGCTGGATACAAGATTGGTCCCCGAAGTAGTCAGGTGACAGAGTTGATGGCTGTGCATCAAGCCATCCTCACTGCTGTCTAACATCAACTCCATGAACTGGTCATAATCACAGATTTGGATTATGTAAGCAACGTGGTTCGTGGAGCACCTGGTTAATTGGAAAACCAGAGGCATGCTATGTGCTAATAACAAACCCTTGAAACATGGGAAGTTAATCCAAAATATTGATGATCCGGTCACCTCGAATGAGATGACCATCTACTGGAAAAAGATCTAGGCTCATTCCAAAGTAGAGGGACCGGACAAAACTGGAAATGACTTAGCTGATCAGCTGGCCAAAACCGGAGCCATCCAAGGGGATGTAATTGAGATCGCGTCCCTGTTGGGGAAAATCCAGGTCACTGCTATCACTAGGTCCCAGACAGATGCTCACAATGACCTCTCAACTGCACAATGGGGTAAGGCGACCCCAGATGCTGATTTGATTACGGCTCAAAAAGGGGATTCAATAATTGGTAAGTTTTATCAACTCATTGAGGACCCTGAGAACTTTCCCCTGACAGATAACGATTACATTGGGAAAGAGGACCTCAGAGTGTTGATGAAATGTCCAAAAATGTTCCGAATCCAAGACGGTTTGTTGGTAAGGACATCCCTAGCTGGCCATGATCAGTGGGTGGTTCCTACCTCATTCCGAAGCCTGATGTTAAGTCACGCCCATGATGCGGCCACAGCCGGTCATAGGGGGTTTCATACAACACTTGAAATCTTAGGAAAGGTTGCATACTGGCCACACATGGGGCAGGACCTCGACCAATACTTAAAGGGGTGTCTTGTGTGTGCACAATTTCAGCCAACATCCCTCACACACCGTGCGCTTCTCCAAAAGAGGGGGATGACACTGCCATGGTCAGATTTGCAAGTCAACTTTATCAGGCCCGTGCTTCGCTCCTCTAGGGGAAACAAGTACATGTTGACTGTGACATGCTTGTTTACTAAATGGGTGGAATGTCTCCTGGCCCCAAACTGCAAGGCAGAAACAGCAGCTGCCCTGATGATCAACCACATCTTTTCACGTTTTTGGACTACCCCAAAGGATCGAGTCAGACAGAGGTAGCCATTTCACCAGTGAAGTAATGACAAAGATGTGGGAGATTCTTGGGGTTAAAAGGAAGCTACACATTGCTTACCGGCTAGCCTCTAGTGGTGCAGCAGAGAGAAACAATAAAACCATTGTGAGCATATTAAAAAAGTTTGTGGCAGATTCTGGGCCAAGTTGGGATATTTGATTACCTCTTGTCCTAATGGCCATCAGATCTACCCCTTCATCTGCAACCAAAATGTCACCGTTTGAGATGATGACTGGACGCAGGATGGTGCTTCCCCAGCATCTGCTCTACAGGACCCAGGAGCAGACATTGATCAATGCCTCCGCAACTCATGAGTATGTTGAAAATCTAAGAAAACACCTTCAACATGCTTTTGCCTATGCTCAGCGAAATCTAGAAAGATCAGCCGACAACATGAAGACCCACTATGACTTGAAGACTACCAGAAAAGAATACAATGTAGGAGACTGGGTCTACTTATACAATTTCCAAAGGAACCAGGCCAAACAGCGAAATTTTTTGCCTACCTGGAGGGGTCCTTTTGAAATTGTAGACAAAATCTCACCAGTCGCCTACAAAATCCGGATCCCCAAAGGCAGTTTGGCAAAAGGGGAAGACAAGTGGGTCCATATTAATCAACTAAAGTGTTGCCATCCAAGGCACACTCTGCACCAACTGGAGGAGTCTTCTGGAACCCCAGAGGGGGCCACTCCAGAACCATAAAATTCCAGCTCTAAAATATTCCATATATAGTCTATAAAATACAATAATACAAATGTGTCCTGATTTATCAAAATGTATGTGTCCGCCCCACTGCATTAATAGTGGTGGGGAAATGTCTACGAATATGTTTTTGCTTTGTCATCCTAGGATTGATAAAGCATGGCGACAGAAACCAAGGAGGACTACCTGGTGACCGGGAGCAAAGATCTGAGGGGCCCGGAGTATCGCTCAATACTCACATCAGGACTGGCGAGGAGAACCAATCGATCCACCCCTGATGGAGGGAAAGTTGAGGAAGTTTGCCATTTGTGGAATCAGAAGAGATGAAACTGACATCCCAGTCTTGCGAATTCCCACTGATGGACGATCAACGCCAAGTCGCAAGAGGGGGGGCTTTTGAGATGTTTCAACCCACTAGTCCAGGCCCTGCAACATTCCTGTGCGCTGCTTGCATCAGGAACATCAGAATGGCCGCCGGAGAGCATTTTTCTCGCCAAAAATCATCCAGAAGTGCACAGGAAAAATCGGAAAAATAGGCCGCCATCCACTTTTGCCTATGTCAGTGGTAACACAGGAGATCACTGCCAAAACCCATCACTTGGCTGCCCACAGAGCAAGGCTGATTGCAAAAGAAACACAGAGCTGTGTGAAAATCCATTTTTTCTTGCTTGTCAAATGTGCAAAAATCATGGCTCACAAACTACCCAAAAGATCCAACCTCCTGTTGGGTGTTGAACATCATTCTACTTCAAGAATCCTCATAAATATAATGTCAGCAGAAGTATATGTTATCTGAACAAAGTCCACTTTTGAAGATGGTTGCTGGAAAGAAATCTGTCAAAAATGGGTGTAATACCGTTACTCGCCTCTGCCAGACGCTGGCGATTTCCAAATCTGACAGGAGAAACTGTGTCTCAAAAGCTAAATATGCCAAGGAAGGGACTTCCATCAAATGCGATATAGGGTGCCACACATTGATTTTCATGTTGAAAAAGACTGGAATTGAAGATATGTTTGCTTATTTTAAATTTGTAACTGTAATTTTGCACAAGGGACAATGTTAAAATGGACTATACGGTAACCTGAATCAGCTAAAACTTCAAAGAGGCTTTCTTCCCCTGAGAACACCCCACCCTGTTCCTTCCCACCAAAAGGAGAGGATATCGCATTGGGATGCTAATGAGAAGTTAAGGAGACTTCCTCTGATGTTCTCGGAAAGAGACAATGGAGTCCTTGAACTAAATGGAAATGCTAATTCGGGTGTGACTGACAACAACTGCCCTGGCAGGAAGACAAGCCATGTGACACTCTGACTCAGCCAAGCTTTGGAGGTGGGCCAGACTGAAAATGTGGATTTGAAATTGGACTAGATATATGTTTAAGGAAAAGTCTTATAAAATATTGTACCGAACTGACAAAAATATGAAACTTAGAGATTATTAAAATGAAAAATTCACTCACAGTTTAAAACTAATCTTGAATCTGTACGACATTCAGAGACTGAACCACAACATTTTTAATATTGTAGCTATTGTGATTATGCTAGGAACATGAACAATTACAGGAATATGCCCAGAGGGTATGTGCATGTATCTATAAAAAATCGTACAGATCCGAAAATGGGTAACCAACCAAAAGCGCGAAAAATTGTCATTTATGAACCAGAACTCATAGGAAGATAAGATATTGACAGAAACGTACCTTAGGCAATCTGTGATGTGTATATGTATTATTAACAAGTTGTGCATATTGAAAATATGTTTTTTGGGAAAAACAGATTTTCTGGGTGAAAGCAAAGGGGAGGTTCTTCCCTAGATTGTAAATTGCAGCATCACTCTGACACATGATGACACCTCATGATACACTGTTCCTTTCTCAAATCAGGGGACAGGGAATTCTATGACCTATCAGATCCTTAGAGGGTTGGGCATAGACAATCAGCCTCCCCACCCACTTTAGAAAATGGATAAATAGGGACTGCTGAAGACAGGCAAGACACACACTTTCACTAGTCAACTGATCCACTGGCGAAGCACCCTGCAGGAAGATCCAGACTCCAGAACCAGACTTAAGATCCAGACTCTAGAACCAGACTCTAGAACCCTGAAGCAGAGGCCTAATCCAAAAAGCTGAACCCTTTTCAGCAGGCCTTTAAAAACCTTGCAAACCTGATTTAACCCCTAACCTCCACGGGGCCTAACCTAATCCATTCAACAGCCTGGCTGAGCTGTTTGCTGCTTCTCGCCAACAACCTTTGCTAGAACCCAAGATCCAGATCAGTCCAGCAGAGCTGTAACCCAGAACCCGTCAGATCCAGTCCAAAAGGCCGCGCAGACCAGAGTGCCTTGCCGAGAGCAGAGTCCAGGTGCCCTGATCCTGTCCGGTAGCGAGCGGAGTCCAAGCCAAACCTTTGACAAGATCTTTGACAGGTCCATTCCATTTAAACCAGAGTTGTGAGTATTTAGCGTAGAATGGTCTATAGTCATCTCTTAGTTTAAAGTAATCCATCCAACCCATTCCAACATATCCAGACTGCATTGTAGAATCTCCTTTGTCCAGTCTGAATCCTTTCTCATCCATGTAATCCTGTGAGAATTGTTAGTGTAAGACAACCTGTTTGTAATTGAAAGCACAATTTCATTTGAAATCTTGACCCTTTTCTGAAAAATCGACCTTCACTAAAACCTCTAACTTTTGAACCGTACGTCCTAGAAACGATTTGAAGCTAACATCCTCAGCTTTCAAACAAACCCAAGACGACATTCCAATTCCTTATAGATTTTCCATAATCGCCTTTCCCGCATGCGGAAAAGTTGCTGCGGATTTGCATTTGGCTAAATTTCACCACCTGTAAAAACAGCTATTTCTTGTTTCATCTTCTGAATTTCGTTTTCCATCTGCTAACCATTCAACAATCATTGCTAGTGTTGTCCTGAACCAATCCAAAGCAACTCTCACTAGTTCTGAGTCTCATTTAGCGAATTAAAATAATTTTAGCATTTTTCCCATCCAATTCAAACCACATCTAAAAGCAATTGACCTGTTTTAAAATCATTCCTGTTCTCTCTAAACTTGCTGAGGGAATTGGGATTGAACTGCATTGTTGATTGTTATTCCTGAAACCTGTGGGCCCTCATTCCATATCTCTATATTGCATATTATGGGGGAGTGAGTAGTAACAGAGGGAAAGAGGGATCATATTGTCTTTTGATTGAAGTCACGTCAAGTCTTATTTCTATGTTGCATTCTTTCCTATCATTGCATTTCCTTGAACCATCAAAGTTATTCTCTGCTACATTATTCTTCCTATTCTACTTCTAATTGATTAAAGAGATTGTTGATATTGTAATATTACCCATTGCTGATCATTGTTCATATTCATAAGTGTGATATTCAGATATTATTCATATTCATAAAAGTGTAATCGATATATTGTTCAATTCTTCAAATAAATCTTTTCATTTGCAAAACAAACCTACTTCTTGGCTCAGTGAGGCCGGGGGGATTCAAAGAGAGGGGCTTTATATAAGGGTACAACATCCAGAATTAAAAGAACTTTTGACATAAAAATATATAAATAAGGGTTTCCATTGGGCATCCCATACTAGGCATTGACTTAGTTGGAGTGCTGGATTGAAATCACTTACATTGCCCTATGGCGATCGCTGGAGGTCTCTTCCCTGGAGGCCCATGGTGGCCATCTTGAACGTGGCAGTCTTTCTCGGCTCCAGTTTCACTCGCTCCGATCTTCCAAATCGGCGGGCGTTTGAGAAGTTCACAGATGTGTGCTCGAGACTTTCCTGTACCTGCTCAGCGATATGTATGGTGGATACCATATAGGGTACAGGCTGGATGTTTCAGGATTATTTGGTGGCCTACAGAGCTAGGTGGATTCACATCCGCATCGTCTCGAGGTCGGCCACGCCGCCTGCAATGCATATTTTGACTGGGGAAATTGTTGCCATGGTTGAAATGCAGGGGTACATTGCAATGCACATAGTCAAAGTTTACGCGTGTAATAAAGGTCATTGTCTTCTTTCTAACTGCTAAAAGGTATAGTTTCAAATGTCCCAATCCTGTCACCTGTTAACGGGTTACATCAGTGCCCAGGCGCCATGATTCTCCCACCCCTACACCCTACCATGCAGCAATTGCTTGATCTCTTAGCCAACCTAAGGCTGTTTCAAAATGATATCATGTTGTCTTGTCTGAAATATTATTCACATTTGATGTTTCACTGCATATTTTATGCATTTCACTAAAAATGTGAATACATCATTGTAATACTGTATTCAAATCTCCAGGACATGGCTGCATTCATGAATACTTTTACACCCGAGATCCTCGCTCTGGGATTCTAAAACGTGTCTTCTTAGGGGGGAGATAAGACATGGGAATCCAGGCAGGCGTGGGCTCCCATTACTTTTCCTTCCTTAACCAGAAATGCCGGACGCCATTGATGTCTGGCATTACAATGAATCCATATGGATGTTGGCTTCAAAATGTTAAGCATGTGAATAAATGGGAAGTCAAGCCTCCACGTTCGCCTCAAAATTACATGGGAGTGAGAGGCGGACAGTTTTATTGCATGCAGTGGATTTTTTGCTCCGGTGTCACCGCCCGTCTTTTAAATCCCTTACAAAATGTAAAGGATGGAACAAAACAGGTGGTGAGTTTATAGCAATTGAGGCCGGAACCTAATGTTGTGGGGCCCACCACAGTGACATTAACATCTGTAAATTCACCACACAGCGCTGCTGAGTGGGAAGATTTTGAGTGGGCCTTGCCCTCTCAGGCCCTACCATGTCTACGCCTCTGAAAACAGGTGGTGAGCTTGTCTCCACCTGTTCCTTTATCACCCAGCTACCCAATCTCAATGAGCTGCTAGATGTGCAACATCCAACAGTGCCAAGAGCAGGATGCGGAAGGGAGGCAGCAAAGCATTAAAAAGGTAGAAACATGGTACACTTGACAAGACCTGGAAGAGTCGGGATAGCCTGGTAAAGTAGGCCACCAAATACGTTGGGAAGTGGGCCGTCTGGGTTTGTCTGGTGACCTTTATTCGATGCCTAAACTATTGTACAGGACCCTGGTACCGTCATTCCAGCCTGAATGCTGCCAGTGACTCGTCTTGTGGCTTTTTGTTGTGACCATAACTTGTAACCCCGTTAGTGTCACTATTGTGCGTTCTTCATGCAGAAGCTGTTGCATCACAAAACCACAGATGCTGATTGTTGCATCCCTTGGGATAGTGTAAATGGTCCTCCCAGGACTGTCCTGAAACACCACCTCTCTGCATATAAAGGGAACCTTTGTGAGCAGCTAGTCCAAGAGTTGGCCAAAAGAAAATGATTGGCCCAGTTGTGGAAGTGTAAAAAAAAAAGAAAAAGTGGAACTATATTGAAATGATATGATATGATATATGATATGGAATTAATAACACGCCTACAAACAAGTGTTTCAAGGCGCAACGTGGCAAGGGGGGGAAACAGAGGGAAGACAGAGACAACAATCCTACTAGGCCAGGTGACATTGAGATCACGCAAGTGCAGGGGAGGGGGGAAGGGGAAATGTGCAGGGGGGAAAGGGGAGTGGGCAGTGCAGTACATAGGATAACAGTAGGTAAATAAGACAATAAAAAAGGTGCGACCATTTGGTGGCCAGTGCAAGGGTAAGTGCAGACATCAGATGTCAAGTGCTAGTAGGGGCTGTAGGGATACAGAAACAGTCCCTGAGTGCAAGGGAAGCCAGGGGGGCAGTGCAGGCGTGCAACTGGCAGGGAGGGGACCTGGGCTCGAGATCAGAGGGTAGCCAGGTAACCAGTCCAAGTTCAAATTCAGCCAGGAGATCAGCAGGGGAGAGAAGGAGAGAAAGCAGAAGCAAAGAGGAACATCTTGAGGTGGTTCCGGAACCGGAGATAGTACTCCTCACATTTCAGAGAGGCAGGGGGGCTGTTCCAGAGGGAGCCCCAGCAGAAGAAAGATCTACCACCAACTCACTGCTTGGAGAAGAGACTAACCCTGAGGGAGTTGGAGGCAGATGAGCAAAGAGCTCGAGAAGGAAGATATTTAGGAAGAGAGAGTTGAAGGTATTGAGGTCCCAGGCCTCAGAAGGCCTTGTGTACAATGCAGAGGGTTTTGAACTTAATTCTCGCTGCCACTGGGAGCCAGTGCAGAGATTTCAGTCCTGGAGAGATACGATCCCTGGGCTGGAGGCCAAGGACAAGTCTTGCAGTCCTGTTTTGGATAAGTTGCAGAGGGCGGAGAGTAGAGGCAGGCAGATTTAGAAAGAGGCGGTTGCAGTAGTTCAGCCTAGAGAGAAACAGATCTCTGGAGACAGTGAGCTTCTGGGGAAAGGAGAGGAAGGGAAGAATACCCTAGAGACATCAGAGATGTGAGGAGAGAAGGAAAGTGTGGAGTCGAAGATGACCCAGAGGTATTTAACCTCACAGGTGGGAGCAGGAAGAGGGCCAAGAGAGGCCGGCCAGAGAGTGACAGGAAAGGAGGGAGCAGGAGTGCCGATGAGGTGAATCTCGGTCTTACTGGCATTAAGGCAGAGAGCATTGGCAGCGCACTACTCCTGGATGGCGGACAGACAGTCAGAGATGAGAGGAGGAGAAGAGGTGGCAGAAGGGAGCCTGAAAATGAGTTGAGTGTCACCTGCATAGAACTGAAAGCTGGGGCAGAGAGCGGCAATGTGGTGGGCAAGAAGTGCCAAGTATTGGTTGAACAGCCAGCGAGAGAGGTTAGACCCTTGGGGAACACCACAGGTAGCGATATAGATAGAGGAGAGGAAGGACCCAAGTTGGACCTGGGAGGTCAGCCATGCCAGGTCCTGATCGGTGATCCCAGGTTATCACGGAGATGGTTGAGCAGGATGGCATGGTTGACCGTGTCAAAGGCAGAAGAGAGATCAAGTAAGATGAGAACACAGGGGTGTTGGAATCGAGGTTGGAGAGCAGGTTTTGACGAATGTTCAAGAGAGCAGTTTTTGTGCTTCTGGCAGCTCTGAAGCCAGACTGATGGTCATGGAGACAACCAACAGATTCAGTGTGAAGATTAAGGTGGGAGATGGCCAGATTTTCTAGACGTTTGCCTAGGAAAGGATGATGGAGATGTGACGATAGTTAGCCGGGCAGGAAGGGTCGGCAGAGGGTTTCTTAAGAAGGGGTGCACAAGGGAGTGCTTCGGGGGGAGGGGAAGTCTCCAGTGGCGAAAGAGTGGTTGTAGAAATCAGCCAGAGCAGGAGCCAGGGTGTCAATGTGGTCCTTGATGGTTTTGTAGGAACAGGGGTGAACATGTTTTGATGAGACTTTCATAGATCAGACTCGTCTAGAAACCTCATCTGAGGAGAACAGAGGAAAGGCAGAGAAGTAGGGAGGAGAGGTGGCCAAAGAAGGGCCTGAGGAAGTGCAGGGAGTGGAAGGAGGAGGGGGAGAGGAAGAGAGAGAGGTCTGGATGTCTTGAGTTTTAGAGATGAAATGAGAGGCCAGGGCCGTGCAAAGGGCCTGGGAAGGGACAGGAGAGGTAGAGGCTGCAGCAGGATTAGCCAGCTCCTTGCAGATTTGAAAGAGTTTGGCCGAGTTGTTAGATGCCGCGGAGATGCAGGCTTCGATGAGGGCTCTCTTCTTGGTGCGGATGGAGAGCCGGTATTGCCTTTGGCTCAGGCAGCAAGCCAGTTTTTCACAGGATGTACCTCAAGCACGCCATTTTCTCTCAGCCACCCTGCACTTGCGTTTAAGGGTGACGAGGTCTGAGTCGTACCAAGAGTTGCACTTGACTTTGGGCTTCAAGCGGATGCTCATGACAGGGGCAAGAACATCGAGAGTATCAGATATAGCATAATGG
The DNA here is from genome assembly GCF_040938575.1 of Ambystoma mexicanum. Classification (NCBI taxonomy): domain Eukaryota; kingdom Metazoa; phylum Chordata; class Amphibia; order Caudata; family Ambystomatidae; genus Ambystoma; species Ambystoma mexicanum. The sequence continues at coordinate 878,606,841 of NC_090936.1, forward strand.
AGCATGGAAAGGGCTGTGTCAGGGTGTGAGTCAGCCAAGGGAGGAGGGGGGGAGAAACTGGCGGCGAAAGCCTCAACGGACACACGCTTCATGGGCCGGATAACCGAGAAAGTAGGTGCAGTGCTGGAGTTGGCTTGGCCTGAGGGGTAGAGAGGGTGAGCTGGGAGGAAAGGAGAAAGTGATCACTCCAGGAGAGAGGAGTGGTGAGAGGGATCGAAAGGGGAAGGTCTGAAGAGATCAGAGCATCCAGAGTGTGCCCTGCAGAGTGAGTCGAGCCAGAGGGGAGAATAGAGAGTGAGAGAGAGTCGCAGAGGTCACAAAAGAGTCCAGTGGAAGGACACAAAGCATCCAGGTAGATGTTGAAGTCTCCAAGAAGGAGGAGTTGAGTGGTAGAGACCAGGAGGGAAGAGGAGAGATACGCCCACTCAGAGAGGAAGGGTGAGATCTGACCAGGTGGCCGATAGATGGTAGCCACAGTGAGGGAATGGCCAGGAGAGAGAGAGAGAGGCTGCAGACGAGGCATTCGAAAGAGGAGTAGGCCTGCGTAGGAATGACAGAGGCAGGAATCCACTCAGGGAAGATCAGGGCTACACCCCCTTGGTACGGTTGGATCTGGGTGCGGAGAGGATCGTGTAGCCATCAAGGAGGAGAGTGTCAAAGCTTGTGACAGAGCTGACCGTGAACCATGTCTCGGTGAGACGGAGGACATCGAGGTTCTTGCAGCTGAATAGAATGTGGAATGTAGGCAAGGGAGCCTGGAGAATGGAATGTGGACTGGGGACAGCTGGAAGTCAGTTAAAATGAGACATTAAAAGAAGTAAGACCCGAGGAGGACACCTCCACCTCCCCGACAAACAAACCACGCAACTCAACACAGAAACCCCAATATAGCCGCTGGATGAAAGTCCCAAAAGGGGGCAAAACCCCTGCCACACACAATCAGTAACCGACCTTCAGCACTTCATGCTGGACCCTGCACTCTTGGTGCCCGGGTATCCCACACAATGCCCCAGCCGAGTGGATGGACAGTCACTCCGGCCCATGGCACTTTTGGGCCAGTTTGGTTAACCTTTGTTCCTTCTGTTCTGTTAGTTGGACGGGGTCCCCCCAGACCCCTTGGTTACCTGGGCCCGGTTGGCCCTGAGTTATACAAAGTTAAAACTCCTTTGCAGCTGAAATTGCTGTTGGATAAAGTATCAAGATCAGAGCTGAAAAGTCACATAGAAAAGCTACATACTAATCACTTGAATTTGTATATTCAGCAAAATCTTCAGTTTGATTCAAAAACAAAATGTGTGTGTACTACATAGGTATGGGCAGTCAATTCCCTTCTGCTCTGTCTTTTGTCCTAAACACTCCTAGATGTTTAAAGGTGCCAACACGTTTCGGATTCCGATGAATCCATCTTCAGGGCAGGATATGTAAAGTTCCATTAGGTGATTAAATCATCTTGTAAATCGCTGCAGACAGCAACGCTGCGTTGGGTAGCGTGGTTGCCATAGCAACCAGCTCGTTATACAAGCTTCTACATTTATAACCAATGTGCAGTGCAGATAGGTGCGCATCTAAGCAGAGCCTCTAAGTATTATTACATATAAGGCGCAATCATAGCGTCTAGATTGGGACTAATCTGCCGGCCAACTGCAGTTTCTGCTTTAATGGATGCTTGTACTAATGCCCCAACCAACATGGCGCTGACCACAGTGGTGCGCATGCGCGCCGCCGCCATGGTTACTGCATAACAGATCGCAGTCCCGAGCCACGCGTCTGACTGACGGGCGTCTCCGGGGCTACATTCTGCTGATGAGAGCAGGTAATTCATTTAACAACAAAGGCTCGTCTCAAATGGAGTGGATATGTATATCATAATGATGCAACACAATTAGCCGTGAGCGGTGCACATAAGTCTCTGTACACAATTATCTGAATGCAATTTGGTTTCGGTCCTTACCTTATTTACATATATGTCTCAAGCAGGCTTATGGTTACTTATGATACTCAAACCATTTTAACTCACTACTAAGCATCAATCCTTTATCTTCATATCCTACAGTACGCATGCAGTATGATCGACCTCCCAACAGCCTACTCACACCCGGGGTGATTTATTTGCCTCCGGACCGGGTGAGTGACACTAACATTATTATATTAACTGCTAAGAGTGCAGCATTTTAGGTTCATTAGAGCTGAGAAATGTCTTTGTTTTTTGCTTTCTATGCAGGTTGAAGTGATTCATCCATAACTTCAACTCCAAGGTTAGTGGCCTAGATCTTTAATCACCATCCCAAACCACCTGTAATCCTCTAAGAGCTAATTAGTTTATTTACATTCTTTTAGGAAAATCCTTAATCACCTAATGGAACTTTACATATCCTGCCCTGAAGATGGATTCATCGGAATCCGAAACGCGTTGGCACCTTTAAAAACCTAGGAGTGTTTAGGACAAAAGACAGACCAGAAGGGACTTGACTGCCCATACCGATGTAGTACACACACATTTTGTTTTTGAATCAAACTGAAGATTTTGCTAAATATACAAATTCAAGTGATTAGTATGTTGCTTTTCTATGTGACTTTTCAGCTCTGATCTTGACACTTTATCCAACTGTATTTATGAGATTTGGATCTGAATCGATTTACTTTGTACACGCTGGTGACCTTACACCGTGATTTATGTTTGAATATTTTTCTTATATAAAGAACATATGCTGCCTACCTGTATTGTGTACGGTCTTGGTGGCTCTAGACTATACTGAATCAGGTGGACTTCTTCCTATCTGATGACACAGCTAGTGCATATAATGAACACAAACCTGTACAGTATTACCCAATTTTACTAAGAGCTTTATACATATCACTGTGAATGGTGGCTTCCACCTAGTTGGAGACCCCATTTCGCAACTGGCTACAAAAACATATCTGGGACTGTGTCCCGTTTGGAGTGCGGCATAGGGCTATCGGTTGGCAACACCCGATGTTTGTTCTGTGTTCCTCCAGGAGACCCACCTCCTAGCAGAGGACTACACCAGACTGCGTTCCCGAGCATACCCAATGCAATACCTGGCTTCTGGACCCAGCAAAAAGGCAGCACAGCGATCCTGTTAGCAAAGGGTATCCCCTTTAAAGAGAAGGAGACCCTGCGCAGCCCAGATGGCAGATTTGTGGCAATTAAAGGGGAGCTCTACGGGCAGCTCCACACGCTGATTGCGGTCTACGCACCAAACAACGGCCAGGCGCCCTTCTACGCTACCTTGGAGTCCTCTCTCCTCCCCTTCCTTGAAGGCCAGGTGGTCCTGGGCGGGGACTTCAATGGGGTACCAAACCCCCACTGGACAGGTCGGGTGCCCCATCATCTAGGGACGTCAGGGTGGCCTTGGGCCTCTGCTGCCTGTTTAAAGCACTGGACGTGGTGGACACCTGGAGGGTCCTCCACCCAGACACTGTGGACTATTCCCTTTTCTCACATGTCCACCGCTCCTCATCCCGAATCGACCTCATCTTGGCCAGCCCCCAGCTCCTGCAGTTCACAGACGACGTGGAGATCGTTGCAAGGACTCTGTCGGATCATGCCCCAATTCTCCTCACTGCAAGGATCTTTGACCCGACCCCCCGGAACGGCATAGATGGTCCCTATACGAACCAATGCTGCACGATATGACAGTATGCGATACTATAGCCAAGGCAATTGGCAATTACTTCAAGGAAACCCCCCCCCCGACCTCACCTCTACAGCGACAAAATGGGAAGCCATGAAGGCTGGAATCAGAGGGGAACTGATAGCTCAGGCTGCCACATATACGAGGAGGCGTACCATTAACAGAAACCAATTAGAGAAGGACAGTGGTCACCTAAAGCGGCCAAGATGGTCAGACTAGCTCGTACAAAGCTGGAAGCCCACTATGCCGAGGACACAGCCCAGACCCTGCTCCGGACCAAACAGAGCTACTACGCGAATGGCAATAAAGCCAATAAATATCTGGTGAACAAACTAGCCAAGACCCGCCGACGGAACCACATCACCGCATTAAGGGACCCGAATGGCAGAACCCTGTACGGAGAAGGAGCGAAACTGCGGGTGGCAACAGCTCATCTAACCCACACTCTGACCTCAGCCCCCGGCCCACAGTCCCTCCAGGAATGATATATAGCAGACGCCTGGCTCCCACACATCTCAGAAGCAGACAGAGCTTTCCTGGAAGCCCCGATTACACCCGAAGAAGTGGAGGAGGTACTCAAAAACCTGAAACCCAGAGCCCCAGGCCCAGACGGCTTTCCACCAAAATTTTACAAACTCTTTCGCCCCATGTTGCTGCACCCAATGACAGAGCTATTTAACTCCTTCCGGGACTCAGGCACTATTGCGCCCTCGATGCAAGAATCTACCACAATTATGCTATTGAAACCCGGCAAGGATCCAAAGGAGTGCTCGTCATATAGACCGATATCCCTGCTCAACGTGGATGCCAATGCATATTCAAAGGTACTGGCGAACAGGTTGGCACAAATCCTCCCAACCATCATAGACCAGGAGCAGGGGGGGGTTCGTCAGAAGGAGAAGCACCATGGACAACATCCGTCGAGTGCTCAATCTCATCGAAGTCGCGACCCAAGAACATCGGGGTCTGGCGGTCTTGACCCTGGATGCCACCAAAGCATTCGACAGGGTGGACTGGAACTTTATGCGCCTCACCATGGAGGCATTCCGGTTTGGCCCGATATTCCAGAAAATGGTGCTAGCAAATTACAAAGCCCTGAGAACATCACTCCGTCTGAACCAGAAGACCTCACCCCTGATCCGGCTTTCTTGTGGGACAAGACAAGGCTGTCTACTCTCCCCGCTGATCTTTGCTATAGTCATGGAACCATTCGCCCAAAGGACACGAGCCAACGAGAACATCATTGGGCTAGAAATAAACGGTGAACAATTCAAGATCTCCCTATATGCCGACGACGTGATGATCTCCATCACCAACTGTCAATCCTCCTTACCCGCTACTCTGGCTGAGCTGGAGGCCTTCGGGGGAGTGGCGGGATTCCAGGTGAACTACCCTAAATCAGAGGCACTGAGCGGCAACCTGGAGGCTTCCCTCGTAGCCGACCTCCAGGCTCTCTGCCAACTATCATGGAGGTCCTCCTCAACGGCCTACCTGGGAATACGCCTCACAACCGACCCGAAACAGCTCTACTCTAGTAACTTCCCCCCACTCCTCAAGGAATTGGAGGAAGACCTCCAACGATGGGACAACCAAGAGATCTCCCTACTGGGCCGGGTCACAGTGTGCAAAATGAACCTCCTCCCTCGACTGCTGTACCTGTGCTCCGCTCTCCCAGTTCCACTCCCCCCCAAAACAGGCCTTGGAACATCTACAGAGGAAGTTAGCGAAATTCGTGTGGAGGAGACACAGAGCCAGGATATCCATGAGGGTCATGACAGAGCCGCAAAATGGGGTGGCTTTGGGCTCCCCAACCTGATGAACTATTTCTTGGCGGCCCAATTGGCGAGCGCTGCAGTCTGGGTGAATCCGGAAGCCCCCCCGAAATGGTCCCACATTGAACAGTCCAGATGCCAGCCACAACTACACTCCCATCTACACATCCCGGGCCTCCCCGGAGCCATGGACCTCAGATGCTATCATCCACCATAGCGACTCTGGAAGCATGGGCATGGGCCTGACGGAGGAGGAAGGTGCCCAGGGACTTAAGCCCACTCTCCCGATCCTCTGGAACCCTGACTTCAGGCCAGGAATGGAGGCAGCTTGATTCAGCCGATGGACCAAAGGAGGCCTACGAACCCTCTCCCAACTCTACGAGGCTAACAACCCACTCAGCTTTGAGGAATGCAAAGCCCGCGTTCAGCTGACAGAAGGAAAGAGGTTCGCATACATCCAACTCCGCCACTGGATATCGCAGCCCACGGTCTGTCGAGGGGCTACCCGAGACCTCCACCCTCTTGAGGAGGCGACAGACCAAAGCACAGGTCGAGGTCAGATCACCAAACTGTACCGCCTGCTTCAGGAGTACATGCTGAAGGTCAGACCACCATACATGTCAGGATGGGAAGCGGACTTGGGTCACCCTATAGAGGACCAGACATGGGTGGAGATATGCTCCAGGATCCACTCGACATCCAGATGCGTCACAAATAAGGAATGCCCCCTGAAGCTTCTTCACCACCGGTACTACTCCCCAGTCCGCCTGCACCACTGCAATGCCGACATTGACCCGAGTTGCTGGAGACACTGCGGCGAGCATGGATCCTTTTTCCACATGTGGTGGGGGTGCCCGACAGTGCAGACCTTCTGGAGGGAGGTTCTGTGGATCACGGCAGACATCACCCAACGCAAACTCCCGATGGACCCGGAGGTAATCCTCCTCGGGGTGGCGAGCCCGGACTGCTATCCTAAAACCGGCCGATCCGCCAAACTACTGACACACATACTGTTAGCAGCTAAGATTACAGTGGTGCGGAAGTGGAAGACTCAGGAAGGTCCTCTTCTAGCTCTCTGATGGATAAAAGTCTGGGAGATTCTGGTGGCGGAGAAAGTCACAGCGGCAAAGGAGGGGGCTCTCCACCGCTTCACCGACTGCTGGGCCCCGGTATTGGACTATCACTCCCTATTCCCGGTGTTAACATTTCAGTCCTGCCTGATAGCGAACTTTCTGGGCCACCAAAGCCCTGGAGGGTCGCTAACCCATCAGAGCATCATAGACTAAAGAGGTGGCAGAGGAGGGATCATGGGAGGTGGGAATGGGCCTGCTACAAGCATACTAGCTGTAAAGGGAATCACAATAACTCATGTAATGCTTAGATAAAGTTGTAACCATAATAATAAATAAAGTTGTTAAAAAAAAAGAAGTAAGACCTACTACATGTCTACATGCCTCTGAGTCATCATTAAGGTTATGGATGAAATGTATGGAATTAGGGTCACAACAATAGGCGACGAGGAGATGACCGACCCATTCATCTGAGGAAAATAAAATATATATATGGCACAAGGAGCTGGAAAAAGAAACCAATGATCAGCCTATGGAGGTGGCCAGAAAAAGAAAAAAAAAAGAAAAAGGAAATGTTCCCAAAGGAGGGGGCCAAAAGAAATGTTGCCGAACGAGGGGGCCAAAGGAAATGTTGGCCAAGGGGGGGGCTAAAGGAAATGTTGCCCAAGGAGGGGGCCAAAGAGACCTATGGAGGAGGTTGCAAAAGAGACATACACAATAAAGGAAAACAGCCTGAGGAGGTGGCTGACTGGAAATCAGGAAATGGACAAGGGATTGGGTGACCTGAGGAGGAGGTTGCACAAGAAAAAAAAACACAAACAAGAAACATGGAGTAAGCAGAAACAAGGGTAATGCAAGGAAATGCAAGGAAATTTTTTTTTAAAAAAGGCTTTGAGTGACCTGAGAAGAAGAGTGTGAAAAAAAAATGAAAATGACACAACACGGAGCAAGTAAAACAAAGGTAACATGAGGAAAACTGGAAAGGACTGCAGTTAAGGAAAGAAACTGCTGCAGTCATGGAGACGGTAAGATGCGCTACGTATCTGGACAGACAGGGTAAACAAACTAAAAGGAAACAAATGAATTCTATTTCTCTTGCGTTGTACTGCAGCGTTTATGTTTTGGGAATAATGACAATCATTTGGGTCATTTAAGTGATTTGAGACTGACTGTAAATTTGAGTATGTATACATTCACTTGTGAAGAAGGTAGCTCGCTGTGCAAGAAAGGCATTTTTCAAAATGAAAGTTAAAATAACGACACTTACTACGAGCGCGAGGCGCAGTGCCGGGATCAGTGGAAGTTGCTGCATAGCGTGGATGGGTCAGAGGACAGGACCTTAGAACGTGAGGGAGCGTGCAGCCATATTTGTTGCTCAAAAGACAAGAGTTGTCATAGCAACCAAGCAAAAGTAAAGAAAGCGGTGTGCAGGGACGAAAATGAGTTCAATGGTTCGTTGCAAAGTCTGTGATGTTGAGAAAGGCGCAACGATAAAGAAACAGTAGAATATTATAAATACGATGGAACTTGAAATGTAAGAGTGCATACATGCAAACGGAATAGTAATTGAGTGTGCATATTAACATCAACTGTAAAGGCAACGAAGTGGTACACAAGACGCTTGGTCATACTTTTGCCTTTGCTGTAATATGATTGAAGAAGGAAACAAATTCATATTGTAATGCCATTGTGCAATATGTGTAAGTGCTGATGAAAATGGCAGCAATTCCATTCAATCAAGCAAGCGTATGGGCAATGCTTAGAGTGTTGAAAGGCACAGACTGAGAGAATAAAGAAAAGAAGTCTAAGGGAGGAGCCCCATCTCGACTGTGAATGACATTTGTTTGTCTGAGAACAGAGGGAAATCGACCTGCATGCCTACTAGACGTTCAGCACAGGTTGAGGAATAAAAAAATAAAAAAGAGGGGAGTGGGGTAGATGATATGTGGAAACAGTGGTCAAAGTGGGCAGGAGCGGTCGGGAGCGGTGCTCCTCTACTTCTTTCAATAAAGTTTTACCGTTCCTATGCTTTTATTTGAAAAAGAAACCGTTCTGGAACGGTTTCGTTTCAAAATAAAATAGTAGGAAGAGGTTGAAACTTGCACTTTCAGTGCAGTGCACAGGACGTTTTCTTAAAGAGCAGGCACATGTGTTTTGGGGTTTTTATTGTGCACGGGAGGGGGCGCGGCGATGGGGTCTGTGGGGAGTGGTGCAGGCCAGCAGGGAACATAGTTCCATTACTTCTTTTCGTACACTTCGACCACTTTGTGGAAGTATGCAGTGGCAAGAGGGTGGAGAACATGGGTAAGCCAGGCACAGTCTACACTGATAAAAGCCAGGCATGAACTGCATTAGTGGAAATAAAATGCAAACAGAACTGGAAACAAGCGATATGCTAGCACAGTACATGTTAAAAGGAATACACACTGGCTACGCTGTAACATAAAAGGATATGAAGCCAAAAAGGGATGCCAAGGTGAAAGTGTACAGGCTGCGCATGCTGTCAGTGGAAGCACGCTGAAAGACAGATACATGCACTGTTCTTAGGAGAGGCATTAATGTTGGTTGACTGTCATGGCATTAACTTTACATTGCAATGTGCGTGGTGATGAAGGAACCTCCATAAAGGAATAATGGAGAAGAGGTCCAAGGACCCGGGAATGTGAGAGGCCAGGCTGTGATGGAGTATTCTATTTGCAAAGCACAACCCGCGTATTCTCGAACAGACTATTAGTGAACAGAAGTAGACTGTGTGAACTGTGGACACATTGAATAGATGTGTATGATGAACTCAGATGATAAGTAAGGGGGGGGTGTTGGAGCTGAATAGAATGTGGAATCTAGGCAAGGGAGTCTGGAGAATGGAATGTGAAATGTAGGGCTGGGGACAGCTGGAAGTCAGTTAAAATGAGACATTAAAAGAAGTAAGACCTACCACATGTCTCTGAGTCATCATTAAGGTTATGGATGATATGTATGGAATTAGGGTCACAACAGAGGTAAAGTTCCTCCAGGAGGCGGCAGATGCCAGAGGAGTGTTTGACAGCTGATCGAGAGTTCAGAGTGGCAATATGGAGAAGGTTGCCATCCTTGAAAGACTTCCGGGGAGGGGTATAGATCAGAGGTACGCCCTGCGGAGGTGTAGAAGATGCCCGAGGGGGGGCAGAAGAGGAAGAAGGAGGAGAGGGCAAGCTAACCAAAGAGGAGAAAGCAGGAGAATTTGAGGAAGCTGTGGAGGGGAGAGAGGGGACAGCAGGGGAAGAAAGGAAATTGATAGGCGCGGGAAGCGTCTATCAAAGAGGAGAAGGTTGGCCTGAGGGCCTTGGACCAAGACGGTACCATTCAAATAAACATTAATGATGACCTTAGAGGAGTGGAAGTAGTCCAGGAGGGCCTCCCACCGAGTGCCACCATTAATGGGAGAGGAAGAGAATGGAGAGAGCACAGAGACCATATGAAGAGTCCATAGGTCTGGCGAGGGAACGACAAAGAGGATGTTGGTGAATGTTTGCCTGGAGGAGGCACTGGTATAGGTGTCAGCAATAGGGAGGCCTGGATTGGAGACCAGGATGTCCTTTTTAAACTTCTTCCTACCAGATTTAGTGAGGAGAGCAGGATAGTCGATAGAGAAGCCGTTAGAAAAGATAGGAGACACAGAAAGCACCATAGAGTAGGTAGGGAGAGAAGAGAGGAGGAAGGGAGTGGGAAGGGGTAGGGGAGAACAATAGGGAAGGACAACAGGGCAGACGAGACAGAGAGAGACGAGAAAAGTTGACAACTGGACAAGAAGACAGGCGCTTAGATAGTGGTAGAAAGGTTCGCTAGAAGAGTGCTGTGCTAGGAGGCAAGCCACAGAACATCACTGCTTTCATAATGCAATTTTAAAACAGGAGAAAAACACAGCTAAGTTTGAGAGTCCTGAACAGTGGGGAAAAGGCCACAATGCAATATTCCCCTAGGCCACCCATTCTACTCCCTCTCCAACAGACCCCACATACCCCACAGAGCCCATACTCAACGCAACCCCCCCACAGTTCAAACACCATACTTTCCTTTTCTCCACTCCACCCCACACGGCTGTGTTTACAACAGTACTATCAAGACAGACGAGATCACAACAAAAGAAAACGCATTTAAATAACCACCATTAGTTGGTCATTGTCTGTCACAGCATGCAGCTCTAAGCAGCCTCCCCTGTCCAATCAGCCACCATTCCAACTCATATGGGACGTGCCTAGGGTTATAGTCACACACCCCTGCCCATTATCTGTACAGACACTACCTCTGTAGCAACCCATGGTTAATTGCAGAAGACACAATGAGTGCCGAAGCAGGGCTTTGTGAATGCTCAGAAATGAGCGTTATGTCCCAGCCATTCTATACAAACGAACAAGAGCCACTCAGCACTTGGGAGATAGTGCAGCATGGTGTGACACTGGATTGTTATCAGCATGGCCCAGGTTCAAATCCCAGCACAGAAGAAGTAACAGAATCAGTAAATAACGGTGTCCTTCACTGCTGACTTGGAACAGTGCTCCAGGTCACATAAAGTAAGGGAACGAAGACTGATTTCCCCAAAAAGTAAGTAAACAAAATCCCCTTTAGTTCCCGCCCACCTTAACCTATTGGCCAGATTATTCCATATCTGTGTATACTAATGTGCTACAGAGATCTGCCTGGTGCTTTCAGCTCACATGTTCAAATGTCAAAAATGTTGATAAGGCATAAACCCTTCCAAGATCTGTCAAACAAGAACGCTTGACAGTCTCGTTCTGATGAGACTGGTCTATCAGCACCAACCGAGCATCTGTTGGGCCAGACTCCTTCACCCAGACTATGATCTTTCTATGGACACAGTGGAAGTGGCTTTAGGTGTCACTCCACGCTGTTGGGTACATCTCAGGAAATCCATATCTGTCCAGGTTCACGTGCCTTTCGCCATCAATCACATAGAGTCCATAGCATACAGTTAGCAGGGAACAATCTTGGCACTGTGTCTTGTGTTGCTTGTAAGGCACACAATAATTGGGCTACTCCAGCATTTAAGACACTCTCCGTAGAGTGTTTCTTGGAGAAGTACTTTTCATTTTCAATAAATAAATGAAATCTGCAATAGCAACCGTCACTACTATGTTGACTACAAAGGGTGCTTTTTTCTTCTGCCGTTGGAATGATTCTCGTAACCAAGGATCAGAGTATGGAATCCTGGTTCAGATAGAGGGAACTGTGGTTGAGCTTTTATGGCTGGCTTTTATGAGGGGGCATTGTAGATGCCAATGCAGTACAACATACATTTGCTTTGAATAAAAGGACGCACATAGATGTAGATGAAAATATATCCTTCTTATCTTGAAAAATACAGGCAAGAATGTTACAGGTATGTAATTCAGGTCCAGAGTCTTAAATGGAAGTGTTCTAGAATACCTTTCCGGTTAGGTAGACTCACATTGAGATCTAATGGCAAGTGCAGAGTCTTTTCCGAAAGAGAGCTGAATGATGGAAACCTCAGTCAGGCTATGTTTGGCAGGTTCCAAATGAGAACAGCTGAAACGTTGAAGTTGAGGGGTGTCATCGGGAGTGGTTCCTCTGTTCCAGTTCTCATGGCGGCCACCCAATCAGTAGGTACCCATACAGTCAACTTTTCCTGACTTCCTCTCAGGCTTTCTCTCAAGCATGGATTGAATCCCTTGTATCTTTCACTAAATGTTCAAATCCAGTGTTATCAAGTGTAGCCCTCAATCCCTGAATTAAGGAGTAGCCATGACCATATATGGTCTCCTCCGTATTCCATACACTCATTCATATGAACAGTTTCTGGTCATGCTATATGGCCCTGAATTTCAGATTATGTACTTGGTAAGGACGCACCATGCAGACTCCATGAGTACAGAAGCCTGCACCAAGATGGAGTCACAAAACGTATACCTGCATTTCACTGAACACAATTTTACCTAATGAGAATTGACCGAATTTATTTCACTGAAAATGGTCGGTTAAGTATATGTAGTGGTATATGTATAGTGCATAATAGGTGGGGTATGGGGTAAGGATATAAGTTAGGGTAGAGAGGGATGAGTGAGGGGGGATGCAGGGGTCTCTCCCACATTATGTATAAAAAAAAGTAAACAAAAGTACAAATTTAATTTAGTTGTCGGTGAAATAAATTCGGTCAAATCTCCATTAGGTAAAATATTTTTGAATGAATCACATACATCCGTCACAAAAGGCTGCCAGGAACCACTGGAGTCTTCACATCCAGCTATGTGTGCAAACTGTCAAAGGGAAACAGAGTATGTATTGTGCCATGACCGTGAGGAGGTTAGGGCTGCTCGGAGGGCACACACGATTTTCGTGTCTCTAATGATGCCACAGATGATGGCTCAGAGAAATGGTGGGCAAGCCAGGTAGGTAGGAACAGTCAAAAACGTGTTGGCTTTGTGCTAGAGTGGCATGATGGGCAGTTCGGCCTCACATGATTAATTAAATAATGTGCTTTTAGCCATTACCGTGCAACTACAGAATAAACAAAAGATTCTTAAACAATTGTCAAACCTTTTTACATTAGGAGAAGGCGTTGGACAAGTGCTCAAATGAGCAGAAGGTAATGTAATCCTAGGAGGGGATTTTAATCAAGTGCCACATCCAATTCGAGAAAGGCCGATGGTGGGGAGGAACAAACCTAAAGGAGGGAAAAGAGCAAGCCCATTCAGGATCCTATTGAAGAAATATTGGTTGGTGGATATTCGGGAGGAGGTGAGGGCAGCAAGAGAGGGTGCTCACATTTTACTCCCCAGTAGACCACAGCTGTTCTTGCATAGACCTTATCTTGATAGAGAAGTGCAACAAGCACTTGATTACAGGTGCAGAGATAGTGCCACTAACTTGGTCTGATCTTTATCTAGTCCTGGCTCCATTGTGCTTACCCAAGGAGGCAAAAGAGGAAGGGAGGTGGCAGTATAATTAAATATTAATGAGGGATTCAATCTTAAAGGGTTGGGTAGAGGAGAAAATAGAGGGTTATTTCAAAATAAACACTACAAAAGAGAACTCCCCAGGAATGGTGTGGGACACGACCAAGGCAGTCATTCTGGAGTATTAATAAGTGAAAAAGCCAAAGGAATAAAGTCTGAGCAGTGGCGGAGTTTCAGCTGAGAAAACAAATGAGGGAATTAAAGGCACAGTTAAAAACATGGGAGAATTCAAACATGAATATTGTGAGAAAATAAAAAATAAAGTGGAGGAATTAAAAGGTGAAACACACTGCAAACTGACAAATGGACATTCCTGAAACATTTGTCGAGTAGGGAGACACACTGCTGGGTCGCTCATTGAGGAAGCAGGTACTCGACAGGAGGGTCTTTAAAATCAGGGATAGACGGAGGATGGTGAAAGTGACTCTCAGAGAAACTGCAGAATCCTTTGTGGACTACTATGAAACTTTATATGCCAGGGAATCTCAAGCTCAGAGTGCTCAGATCCAGGAATATTTACATTGACTACGACTACCAAAGATCAGGCAGGAGGATCTGGAGATACTGCAGGAACCTATAACAGAGGCGGAGGTTAGAAAAGCAATGCAATGGATGAAATTGGGAAAAGGACCAGGTCCATATGGGTACACAGACCAACTCTAAAGAATCTTTGCGGATCTCCTACTCTCCCAACTGGCAGAAGTCTATGATTCTATCCTAGTAGCTAGAAACATCCCCCCATCATTTGTGGACATGATCATACGGTAATGCCAGTGGAAGGTAAATATCCCACAAATTGTGCAGCTTGTAGGTAAAACTCTTTATTTATTATTTATGCAAAAATGTTAAGTGCTGGCCTTCAGATTGAGAACCATTTTGCCAGATCTGATCCACTCCGACCAAGTGGGATTTGCCCCTGGCAGATTAGGACCAAGGCAGTTAAGGAGCAGATAATGTTAGGACAGCGATAAACTAAATATAGCAAATTTGAAGGGTAAATCCATTTATTCTAGCAGTATACCAAAAGGGCATGTGATAGGGTAGATTGGTAGTTCCTGAAATAAGTGTTAGAAGTGTTCAGGTTTGAAATTAACTTTATCGTCTGGGTTAGAGCACTGTATTCTGAACCAACAGTAAGGGTGAAAGTCAATGGGACACACTCCTGGAGCTTTAAATTGTGTAGGGGGAGAAAGAGAGGGGTGTCCCCTATCATCCCTGTTATTTGCCTTGGTCGTTGAGCTCCTGGCAGAAAAAGTGAGAGAAACTAAGGATATTAGAGTGTTTGTAGTTGGAAGTATGGAATACACCTTCTACAACTCATCTCCACTCTTCAATGACTAAGAAGAAAGTCAGCCAGGATGTTTCTTGCCTCTTACCTTTATGATGTGAGGACCCCTCTCCTGTCTCCTTCTCCTATGCATGCCTCTTCCATTGACTGCTTTCTTTGACTTTCGCTATGCACTTATGACTCCATTTCACAAACACTATCCAGCTCGCAGTGTAAACATGCAAATCCAACATCTTAAAGGTGTGCACAAGTATAAGATGAGAAAACTCTTTTAGCAAGTCATCAGACCCCTGGTGGTCGTGAAAGTGTCACATGCTTTTCTTAGTGTGACATTGTATTTAGAGTATATGTAGTTTTGCCACACTTCAGGGAGCTCCCAGGCTGTGTGCTGCAGAGAAAAACACATGTGCAGCAAACCACTTTTCATTATATTACATTCTTTTTATCACACATATTTTTAGATTAGGTTAAGTCGTTTGGATGTATTTGGAATGTGTAGATTGAGTTTTAGTAGGTGTAGTTGTTGTTGGTTGTATTGAGCAATCGGTCTGTTGTGTTAAAATACACCAATGCATAGCGCCCCCACTGAGAGCAGGGCATTTGGACCAGAGGTAAAAGTACCTTGGTAAAAAGAACACATATTTTTCCATACAGCTATTCATTGTGAGAAGATGACTACAAGGTCACATTCAGAGTTGGCAGCATGTCTCGAGGCGGGAGTTGCAGGTGCAAGGGGTGGAAGAACAAAGGGCCAATCATGAGGAAGGGATTGTGGTGGTCCATGAGATGCAACAAGGTTTTGACCTCACTGATTCTCACTCACAACATGATTGGTCTTTCTCAGTGGGATGCTACAGCCCAAACTGTCTCAGGTGTCACTGTCCAATTAGGTTGAAGCTTTCATATCAATTACAAAATGAACAGTGTCAGCCAATCAAAAAGATGTATATTCTGCTGACAATGAAATTATGTCATGTCCGAGGGATGGTATTTCAATGACAAATAATCATTGAAAATGTTAGAATTCGAATGAAGGTTACATTTGTAGAACTTGTTCATGTTACAGTTTTCCACCTTCAATATTGTGGCCCAAAATGGGAGTGTTGAGTTGATCATTAATTCAGTTATACGGAGCTGTCTGATTCTCCCGGCCATATTTGCAAATAAAAAGCTGTTTTTTCTTGCAAGTTGTGAACTCCATGTTTGATTACTTCTGTGTTATTCTTTGGATTACTTTGGGGCATGGCACATTTGCAGCACATTCACACCTTCCTGTCCCCATCCTGAGCCTTGGATCACCTCTGAAATTCAGACTCTCAAAACAAACATGGGCCGTGACCTATGACTCTGGAGAAAAAATATGGACACCACCTACCCTACTCCTAGTCTACAAAGATCGCCTTGCATTCCTAGCCTCTACTCTTGACTCTGCCAAATCATCCTACTTTTCAGACCTAATCTCCTCCCTGAGCAATCACCTCTGCAAACTTTCATCTGCACTTCAATCTCTGCTCACATCTCTCAAGCCAATATCCATCGCCTCCTCCCTTTCTGCTAATGCCTTGCTCACTACTTTGACATTCTCACAGCTCTCCCTCCCCAACCCTCCTTCTGTCAGCCACCTCTCCCTTTTACCTCTTCTACCCGTGACTACTTCTCCCCTACCTCTCCAATTGATATAACACCCATCCTTTGCAGTGCCAAACCATCTTGTGCTCCTGTCAAACCTTTTACCCACAAAATAGTTGAAGACTTACTCTCAATCACTTACCTCTGTGAGATCTTTAATCTCTCTTTCTCCGCTGGACTTTGTTGCCTACTTCAAATCTGCAGCTGTTTTAGCCCTATTGAGGAAACCCTCTGCTGACGCAAATGTCCAAGCAAACTACCGCCCAGTTTCTCTCCTTCCCCATAACTCAAATGTCCTTGAGCAGGTGGTCTTCAATCAGATCACCAGTGCCTTGAGGAATGGCCTTGGAGATCCACTTCAATCTGGCTTTTGTAAACAGTCGACTGAGACTGCACTCACGTAGGTGTCCACATTTCTCTCTATTGCTCACTGCTCCAAACTCTACTTTATATGCATCCTTTTGGTCCTTTATGCTGCTTTTGACACAGTCTACCACTCCTCTCCCCTTCTCACTCTCCAGAACCTTGGGTTTTGGAAATCTGTTCTTGTCTGGATCACTTACCTGGAAGGTCGATCATTTCTAATGGGGCTCGCAAACCTCTGATCCCACCCTTTTCCCTGTCAGCGTCCTCTAATAATCCGCCCAAGGACCTCTGTTTTTCGCCCCTCCCTCTGCTCTAGGAAGACTTCTCTCATCTTTTGGCTTTCACTATATCAACAAATTATGTTTCCTTGCCCTTCTCCAAATTTCCCAAAACGGCCCCAAAGTGGGACGATCGTTTATTCTGCATTCAAAATCACAGCTTCAGTGTGGCCAGATCATCTTCGACAGTGCTTACCTTTCTGCTCCACCTAAGTCACTTGTTCGCTCCCTTTCCGCAAATACACTAGCACCAGAGATATATCGATTCCCACCTCCTGCATGTTTCCTTCCAAGGATATCCTGGAGTTCTGTATCGCTGTCATCAATCCTTCCAATGTGACTCTTCCGCCTGTCTCCATGCCTGCCCTGGGGCGTTGTTTCCCCTACACGCCGCTTTGGTTTACTTCTGTTTGAGGATGGCATAGTGTTAAATCTTTTGCTGGGCCTTCACCATGGTGTCGCCCTTCGATCCTATAGAGCTGACTGGTGGGAGTTGGTTTGGCAATAAGATTTGCTGTGTAGCTGGTGATTTGCCCAGAGGTCGCAATAAATTCCTTTCTTGTGCCGGCAGTGCCCCCTCACCTCTTCTCACCGCCATGAGGCCAGCCCGCTCCCCTTACTCCATCTACTCTCTCTCTTCCTTTCCTCTGTTCTCCCCATACAAAGTTTCTAGACATGTCTGATCTATGAAAGTCTCGTCAAAACAGGTTCTTCCCCGTTCTTCCAAAACCATCAAGGACCACATTGACACCGTTGGGCTTTCCATGGCTGACGTCTACAACTGCTCCTTTGCCACTGGAGCCTTGCTTCCCCCCCTGAAGCACTCTGTTGTGCACCCTCGTCTCAAGAAACCCTCAGTTGACAACTCCTGCCCGTCTATCTCCCGATCTCCATCACTCTTTTCCTGGGAAAACTCCTGGAACAGCTGTCCATCTCCAAGCTAAAACTTCACACTGAATCTGTTGATTGTCTCCATGACCATCAGTCTGGCTTCAGAGCAGCCAGAAGCACAGAAACTCTCCTGAACATCCGTGAAGACCTGCCCTCTAACCTTGCTTCTACTCTCAGCCCTCTGCAACTCCTCCAGAACAAGACTGCAAGACCTGTCCTTGGCCTCAAGCCCATGGATAGTATCTCTCCAGCACTGAAATCTCTACATTGACTCCCAGTGGCTGCAAGGATTAAGTTCAAGACCCTCTGCATTGTCCACAAGGCCTTCTGGGGCCTGGGTCCTGAATACCTGCAACTCTCTCTTTGCAAATACCTTCCTACTCAAGCTCTTTGCTCCTCCACCTCCAACTCCCTCAGGGTCAGTAGCTTCTCCAAGCAATGAGTTGGTGGTAGATCTCTGTCCTCGGCTGGGGCCTCCCTCTGGAACAGCCTCCCTGCCTCTCTGAAACTTGAGGAGAACCATCTGCAGTTTCAGAAGTACCTCAAGACCTTCCTCTTTGCTTCTGCCTTCTCTCTTCCTCTCCCCTGCTGATTTCTTGTCTGAAACTGCATTGGTCACCTGGCTACCCTCTGATTTCGGGCCCAGGTCACTGCCCACCCAGTTGCACACCCGCACTGCCTTCCGACAACTCTTGCACTTGGATCTGTATATGTAACCTTACAGTCCTCCCTACCTGCACTTTGGACACCTGCACTTACCCCTGCACCTGCCACCTGCATGTCTTGTTATTGCTTTGATCCCATGTACAGCACTGCCCCCTACCCTTTCCCCTGGCACTTTTCTCCTCCCCTACCCTGCACTTGCACGATCTCAATGTCACTTGACCTAGTAAGATTGTTCTCTCTGTCCACCCTCTGTTTCCCCTTCCATGCCTCATCGCGCCTTGTGTATAGGTGCGTTACAAATGCCATATCATATCACCACTCTGGGCAGCGTCCTACTTGGGCGATCTCACAACGTGCACCAGGTGTCTCTCATAGGATTTGGAACAGTGACAATGCAGGTCCCTGTGCACCTCTGCCAGTTGCCTCCACACTCTTCTCCCCTATCTCTCCTAGACACATTCACTTGCACATCCCCACTCATGGCTGCGGCTCTCCTTTCTGTGCAGCTCTATGCTCTAGTGAAAGGCTGCAGCGATGCACCCTCCCCAACTCCTTGCGCTCGGCTGGCCCACCAGATAGTGTGTAGGGCAGCAATAATGGCTCTTGCTCTCAGTCCTTCCGTCACTTTGGCTGCCTGGAGGGACGACACCGCCCACCGCCCCCACCTTGCTGCATCGCTGAGTTAATCCTTGCAGGGATCTGTTCCCCTGCTATCCCCCCCGGGGCCGGAAGTCTGCAAGTGCCCCCAAAGACCTTACCGCAGTATTCGGCTGCTGTCTTTCCTGTCTGGGCTCTTCTTGCCTCTGGTGCTCCTGCTGCCTGTTCACCCCCCCAGGGGGCCATATTATTCCTCATCCCGCACTTTGCTTGTGTCCAGGGCCCACTCTATTCCGCCCTCCGCGCTTGACTGTGGCCTCTCCTTCCCAGCTGGTGTGCTGACCTCCAAGCAAAATCCCTATGCGGAGGCTTCGGGTGCCACCGCTGCCTGATTGCCAGCCTCCTGACATGGTTTCCCCACGCTGTGGAAATGCAAGATGGCTACCGGCGTTCAGAGCAGTTCACCACTCTTCCTCATGTGCCCTGGGCCTGATCACTCCTGCTGTTGGTCATAGCCCCTTATCTGCTGGCGCCTCCCCTACTCATGACCTTGGGGGGGGTTAATATTAATGTAGCCCTCATGTCCCGCTTGCTGTCGGGACCGTTCTGCACCTGCTTTCCACCGTACTGCATCTCTGATTCTTCCATGGCCTGTAGCCGCCATCTGCATCCTGGCGTTGCTCTGGTGCTTGCTGCTCACTGTGGGTCTTTCATGGCTACAGGTTTGCAGCGGGGCTCCCTCCTCATGTCTCTGGGCTCACTGGCCTCTGCTCCCCCTGCCGGTCCGCATTTTGCGGTTCCCCCTGGCGTTTTCGCCACACCACCTTCCTTTCTAGCTGGCAGGACACCCAGACTCACTTGCCACTCACTGCTCCCTGATTCCGGCACCCAGGACGTTCCAACAACTGGTGTACCATTCCTCTGCCTCAGAATTGCTTTCTACTAGGATTCCAACAGGATTTTAGCGTGGCCTGAACTTCACTGCTTCATCCATTGCCATAGCCCAACATCATGAAACTCTTTTATAAAATTTGAGTACACTTAGAATTAATGATATTTGACATCCCTTCCATAAAAGCAGATGGAAACGCTCCTCTGAGAGATGCCACATCATGCATAATCCATCTAATTGTCCTTATATCCAAAATTCCTAGGCAGTCTATACACAGGTGCCTTAAAGTTTTCCAACTATGGGGTTCTTTACACACTCTAGATTTCCTATTCTGCCACTTGATTCCTAAGCAAATTCCTAGAACTTCCATTGTATGAAGAATTTGAAAACAAAATCTCATAAAATATGCATGTTCTTGTCTGTCTGGGAACCACTGAATATAAATAAGCACATACGAGTAATTATAGTACTTTCACATACTCAGTCCAAGTGACCTAGTTCCTTAAAGTCTGCTGATCCTAGCACCAATCATGTACAAACAACGTTTTGCTATTTTCCATAGACATATTCCAGTTAAACTCATTCCAGTTAGCAGCATCTGTTTAGATCTCGTTAAGTGTGCTCCTGCATATATATAACAAGAGCAAGGATCCAACCTCTTATCGCTGCCACATTAACATCTCACAATAGTGAGTTCCCATGTGCATTCCTAATATTTAGGTAGAGTGACAACTTCTTAACCTTTGCTACCCATGAGGTTCATTTATATTCCTTTGAACTCATATTCCAGGCATCTATCAGATACGTAGAAATGGCACATCTCACCTCTTCTAGAGAAGCCTTCCCCGGAGACCATGTGAACCTCACCTTTTTAAGAATATCGGTGAATGTTATGACTATAGTCATGATATTAATATCTAATGAATTTTCCACTGCGTGTCACCATAGAGTGTTTAAAGTGCATAGTAATCCTACCAGTGGCTGATCATAGACGACAAAGTGACCCGCGGAGGCAACCCACGTTACTTTCAGTAGGCATCATTTATGGAGCAAATTCTGAGTACACTAGGCTGCCCCCCTTATGTCATATGCCATATTAAAATCCCAAAAATAGATGTGCCTTCATGAATGTGACCAGAGTGGTAACATTTGTAAGCCCACCCCATGTTCACGTACCTATGTGCTCACAAGTGAGCACCCAAGTTTTCCCTCTCCCATTTTTTTTCCATGGAAAAAGAGCAATACATAATAGACGCATAACTCCTGGTATTACCTTAAATTTGAACAGCAGCAACAACAAAAAATGTCTACCCCTTTCTCGGGAGTAGAAATGTATTTTCTCTAATAACTAGCATTCCACACAGTGGACCATTTAAGTCCTTGATACAAATACCCTCTTCTAGCATGAAAGAGATGGAGTCTGCTGATGTTTGAGGACTCTGGGCCTCAAACCAGGTGGATGCAGCGAGCCTTAGAGCACCTAAATGTTAGACATTCAAGCTAAATATATATGCGTTAATGGGGGCTGGACTACGCAGCATTGTGCTTCCCAAGTGGGTCGTGCCAGCTGTGCAATGCCGTGCATTGTGCGCACCTGTGTAGCACAGTGCAATGCAGATGTGCTATGATCGTGAATGTCCTAAACTATACCAAATCTCACTCAACTTTCCTAGCTCGATACATCCCACTTAATTTATTCCATTTTTTTGTTTATTACAATTGTTCTTAAACATAGTAAATATTAAGGCAAATCCCCGCTGTTCCACCATGTCGCTTTGGTTGGGCTACTTGAATGTTGCCAACTATGCCCTGTAGGTCTGAATGTTGCCCACAGCAAGTGTGCTACTCATTGTGTACCACCAGTCTAATTTAGTACACTGTAACAGCGAATGCATGTGTGCAATAAAAGCCAATCTATACACAGGTGCCTTAAAGTTTGAGCACCCGGACTACTGAGGCTTCTCAAATTAAATTAGGCACATTTGAATATGATTATAGAAAAACACCTCATTATTAGCTATAACAGACCAGTGTAGTTCGGATACCTAGAGGTATCGAACCCTTCAAAGATAATGGTCCCTGGCCACAAGGCAATACGTTAAAAGTAATACCTATTACTTCATGCATTATACCATCTATAAAAGTGAAAGTAAGGTTCCAAACTTTATTTTGCCATCAACTTGTCTCCAGCCCACTCCTTACCTCACCACTGGCTATGCAACCAACTTGGGCCCCCAGCTTCTTAGACAAGAAAGGCATTGCAGGTCACTATCCTCTCTTCCAGCTCAGATGCTACTAAATGTGCAAGGGAAAACATAATAAATTCTGCTTTGGCCTGAAACCCAGAAGCCCAAAAATTCCCATTGCTCACCATTACAATTGGCTTATTTAAGTAATCATAGGCCGCTTAAGATATTGCTATGGTGCCTGACTGGAGGACTTCCTCAATTAGTACCCACAAGTGCTCACTCAACTCATCCAACACAACTGAATGTCCCCTTCTTGTCATCAACCTCTGCCACAATGGCAAGGAGACGATTCAGACAATAACTATAACCTGGCAGCATTTGACCAAAAATATAACCAACTCAAGATCTTCCCTCTCACCTTTATACGGTATCAGGTAATATTATCCCCATAAATGTCGCATATAAGGTCGCTGGGAAAGGCCATAGACGACATTTATGAGGATAATTTATGGGGTAAATGGGAGTGGGGGTTGCCGGGGTGTCCCCCTATTCCCTTAAAAATAAATATGGGGCTTGCAGGGGTGTCCCCCGCAGGTTCCATGGGTTAATATTGACGCAAAAAAACTGCAACATTCTTGTTTGGCAATACTTTTGCGGGGATATTAACACATGGAAACCCTTTATACACTGCTGCAATCACAGGCAGACATGTCTTCAGACACCTCACCTCCAATCCACAGTCCCGCTAACTCTGCTGCCAGCAGACTCTCACTTGGCCACGTCCCACTAACTCTGCTGCCAGCAGACTCTCAATTGGCCACATCGAGACATCCACTCATACCAACTTCCCCAATTATAGCTAGTTCACTATCTTTCTGACTAAGCATTTCCTTGATCAGCCTTAAGACTCCTTTTTTACTGTGTATGGACTGCCTTCTGAGGATCTCTTGCTCCCCCATCATTTTCTTTGGCACCTAATCGCCCTCAAGTCTAGCTTTTGTGCATTCCGCATAGTGTCATTTGCTCCACGTTCTAGACATCAGTAAAACTTGGAATAATGATGCCACCACTCCTATATCCTCTGGCTGTCATCCTTCCAACTACCATGCCATAGGTACAAACAGAATGGAGAGCTCTGCAGAGACAGTTGAGTTAAATTATTGTTCTCTGATTATTTCTTGTTTAATGAAATTCCAGGACCTGGCTATTACTCTTTTGAGCACTTCTTGATTAAGTGCATAATTAGCCCCTGCCATCAATTGTAACCACAATCATAGGCCCCTCACCTTCTTACCTACCCAAGTGTGAAACAGTTGACTTTCTAAGAGAACTCAGTTACCTGGCCATGTAAACCACATCATTATCTAATTGGTTGTGCATACTTCAATATCTGGGCAGAGGATCAGGATAGTTTACAAGTGTTGATAACAGACTTGGATTGTCTAGAAGTCAAGCCATTCATTCGGGAACCCACACATCTGATGGGGCACAGTCTAAGCCTATTTGTTTGAAAATGCGAAGCTTAGGTTAAAGGTTACAGATAATATACAGTGATGTGCATAAATATACAGTTACATACAAGTTACAGATAATGTACAGTGATGTGCATAAATATACAGTTATATACAGGTTACATGTTGACTGAGTACCGTAGTTACAGGTTGCATGCTGACTAAATATAGAGTTAAGGCTACTGTACAATGGAGTGCAGACTATAGGGTTATATACTAGCAGCCTGCAGCCAAGCTCAATATGCACAGACCATAGAGGTCAGCAAGAGGCTGGACGAGACTGGCATAGATGTAGGCGCTGGCAGGCTATCTATCAGTAAGCAAGGGGTGAAAGTGTATAGGGTGGTATCCGGGTGGTGTCTAATATGACTACTCATAATGTGTAGCATATCTGCTCTGGGAGGTTTTGAAACTGAGTAGGTGCTGATCAACTAGATGTCAGAGGCTCTCTATATCCTCCTATAGCTCTCTAAATGGTATACATGCATTTCGTCGAACGAAATTTCATCGTGGGACTTTTCATTGCTGACCCTTTCATCGCCAACATTTTTTTTTTTAAAACAATTTTTAGGGGGGTGTTTGTGCGGGTACGGGTATGATTATTTAAGTAAGGGAGGGGCTTGGGGGGGCATAGCCCCCCATAAATAAAAAAATAAAATAAAATAAAAATGTTGGCGATGAAAGGGTCGGCGATGAAAAGTCCCACGATGAAATTTCGTTCTGCGAAATAACGTAGAACCCTCTAAACACCAGCAAATCAATGGGGTATACATAGTTATACAATGAGATTTGCATGATGAAATTACATGGAAGAGCCCGTAAGAGACCCTGAAGGAAGGCCAAATCTCCCATGGATCACACCTCGCTTCTGGAGAACAGATGCTACATGCCTACTACTCAACCTGAAGTAATGAAGGCAAGTATTCATCAAAGGAGCTATTCTGAATCTCTGGTGATCTGACACACCCAGCCAAAGCAACTATCTCTCTTGTTCTCGCTTAGTACCTTATTAGTGCCAGATCCAGTTATTCAACTTGAATATTGACAGCATACACGCTGCAGCCTCAACTTCACGTATTGCTCTTAGCAGAACCTTCCTGTTGAGACCACTACCTGAACCAAACTCCCTGAATTTGCATTGCTAGCACAACATGAGGTTGCCAATTTTAGAAATCCTTTAAAACCTCCTCTCCGCCTCTGACATCTGCAACTCAATGATTGCCAAGATTGGTCTACCGGGTTATCATCAGCTCATAGTTCATCCCATCACTGCCTCTCAAGTAAAGTAGTATTCCCCTTACTCTGTAACATGAATTCACCACTCTCATACTCAAGAAACCAATAGCCAACCCAAAGATCCTGGTTATGTTTCAACCAATGGTAAATCGCCTTTTTGTTTTTAAAGCTTTTGAAACTGGAGTAACTTTATAACTATCCACTGATCTGGAGTCAAATGGCCTGCTGAATGATTACCAATCTAACATCTGTCCATGGAGTGGGACCAAAGGGCTTGTCATCAATGTATGTGAAGAACTGCTTAGATCAATGGAGTGTAGTGAGGCCTGCACCTTGATTCCACTCCGTATCTTCACAGCCTTTAGTTTAGTAGATTCTATGCTGCAGTCCCTAATTGTATTTATACAAATCAAAGGATCTGCACTAAAATAGCTCACATCTCGATAGCAGAGGATATGTGGAGGTCACATTTTTTTTTAATCAATATTGCCCACCAAATAGTGAGGATGCATAAAATCACCAAAAACAACATGGACATAAAGAATTTACTTAGAGCAAATAGAAACCTGTATTGGGAAATTAACTAACTGTAGAGCACCAGGACCTAACAGCCTCAGTAACTTCATTTTTAAAACTGATTCAGCCCTTTGGGCTGGCCTTTTAGCATTGCTGTTTGAAAACATGGAAACTAATACCACTCCAAATACATGGAAGGGCTCGATAATAGTCCTGTTTCATAAGAAGGGAGATCGTTTTAATGCATTACACTATCGAATAATAGCCCTTATCCACACCGAGTGCAAGATTGTCACCTCCTTTGGTTTGCCGGACTTGGAAACCTGGACTTGCGAAATAGGGTTATTAAGTAGGCTCCATGTCATTTCATCGCCTGCTTTTACATTGCCAGGCTTTTAAACGTGCACATTCTATCGAATGTGCTCATCATTTGTTTTTTGGGGGGGGGTCCCATACTTGCCAACCCTACCGATTTAGGCGGTAGGATACCGCTTTTTAAGCAGTCCTACCGCCTACCGATTTTTTGACACCAAATACCGATTTTTTTGTAAAAAAAAAACAAACAAAAAATGTTTTTGTTTTTTTTTTACAATTTTTTTTTTGCCCACGCCAGCTCGGGGGAGTCTTTCAAGGGCTCCCCCGAGCTGGCGTACCTGGAGAATGCGCGGCATGCAGGCTTTTAATGTCAAAGGCACCCACGGCGGTGGGCTAAAGCGCCCCTCCGCCGTGGGTGCCTTTGGCAAAAGGCGCCATTAACCCCCTACCACGCCAGCTCGGGGGAGTCTTTCAGGGACTTCCCTGAGCTGGCGTAGCGGGAGAAGGCGTGGCATGCAGGCTGTTAATGTCAAAGGCACCCAAGGCTGTGGGCTAAAAGCGCCCCTCCGCCGCGGGTGCCTTTGTCAAAAGGCGCCATTAGCCCCCCACCACGCCAACTCGGGTGAGTCTTTCAAGGACTTCCCCGAGCTGGCGTAGCGGGAGAAGGCGCAGCATGCAGGCTTTTAATGTCAAAGGCACCCATGGCGGTGGGCTAAAAGCGCCCCTCCACCACGGGTGCCTTTGGCCAAAGGCCCCATTAGCCCCCCACCATGGTTGCTCGGGGGAGTCTTTCAAGGACTTCCCCGAGCTGGCGTAGCGGGAGAAAGCGCAGCATGAAGGCCTTTGATGTAAAAGGCGCCCACAGCGGTGGGCTAAGGGCGCCCCTCCGCCGTGAGTGCCTTTCACAAAAGGTGCCATTAGCCCCCCACCACGTCAACTCCGGCGAGTCTTTCAAGGGCTCCCCCGAGCTGGCGTGATGGCAGAAGGCGTGGCAGGCGCCTCATTGTCATTGAATGCACCCGCGGCAGCGCGCTCATTCAATGACAATGGGCTGCTGACGCGCCCTATTCCTATCATTACCTCCTCGCCTGACTATTTTTGAAACTTTAAGATTCCTACATATTTTTGGTCACAGAATGTTGGCATGTATGGGGTCCCCTCAAACCTCCCGCCCACACTTATTTTTTACTATTGCCCACCCGCCCAAACCCTTATTTTCACTTTCCCGCCCCCCCTAAAAAATTTGATGAGTACATTCGATGTAATGTGCACGTTTAAAAGCCTGGGGATGTAAAAACAGGCGATGAAAGGACGTCGTACCATTAAGTAAATACCAAATAGGATTCAGAAAGGGAATGGGGACCTTATTAAACCATTTCCTTATGATTTGCTTACAAGAAAAGGCCTAGGAAAAGCAGCAGTCTCCCGTACACATAGCATCTATTGACATCTCCCAGGATTCTGACACTGTGAACCATACTCACCTGTGGTTAAAGTTGAAATCTTGGAATATCTCTGATTATCTGATATCCATTTTAATTCATTTGCATGAAGTTACGTATTTACAGGTCAGATTGAAAAGTCAGGTAAGTCTAACGGACACATTTGCAGTTCGCAGACGACTTCGACAGGGGTGTGTCCTGGCACCCTGTCTGTTCAAACTGTATTTGCTGACTTGGGGGACGCATTACCTGCAATATCCTTTCTAGCTCCTAAAATTGGGAAGGTCCCTATTTTCAATTTTAAAATGTTTTTATTGCCATTTAGTTAAAAACAGTTATGCATTGCGGTGTAACACATTCCGTTCAGATCATGCAACAATACCATGTTTTAACAATAACCTTCAAACAAACAAAGCAAAACAAACGGTTTCCTACTAAAGGCTTAGTGTTTTGCATTGTGAGCCCGGACGGGCGTCCCGTCGTCCGGGGTACAGTTCTTGCCACCTTTTACATGGTGGCACCATCAGCTATTGTTCATTAGGCGCAGGCGGATAGCCGACTGGGCATGGGGCGGTGTGTTCCACGATATGTGGTTCGTTCAGGGGGGTCTGTCATCAGATGGGTGAAACATGTCCCACACCAATGCTTTCCATGCAAACCATTTGTTGTTGCCATCCAGCCCTGATCGGATGACCGCTTCCATCCACACCTTAGTTTCAGCCTCTGCCCACCTCTCAAATTCCCTGTGCCAGTTTTGGTATTGTGGCCCCCCGACCCTTTTCCACGACATGGCGATGGTTCTTTTGGCCAGGATGCATGCGAGGTCCATAAATCTGAGCACATGTTTATGTTTGCTGACCCTGGGGTAGGCTCTGAGCAGGCACTCCTTCGGTGACCATTCATACCTGACTACGCCAGCCACTCTGCAAGCTTGTTCTATCCATGTCCAAAAAACCCTCACACGCCCACAGTCCCAGAACATATGTATCATGTCAGCTCCCTCGCTTCCACACCATGGGCATTGCGAGCTGGCGCTCTTGTTCAAGGTGGCTATCCTGTGTGGTGTCATGTAGGTGCGGTATAGCACATTCAGCTGTATCAATTTGAAGAGTTGGTTCCGTGACACTGCTTTGGGGTAGCTCAGCACCCTCTCCAAGTCCTATTCCGTTAATGTTGTGCCCAAGTCTTCCTCCCACTGTTCTTTTAGCGCAGTGCTCTTGGGGTTGGGTGCATCTATGAGCATGCTATACAGTCTTGAGACTGGACGCCAGCTGTCGCTGAGGTTGTACATCAGCGTGAGAATTGGTTCTGCCTGCGGCTCCTCCGGCCAGCCCACCCAGCTATCCCGAGCCACCTTTTGAACCCGTCAGTACTAGAGGAACTGTCCGCTTGGGACCCCTTCCTGTTTCTGTATTGAACTGAACTCCCTGAAGGCCCCCTCGTCATACATGTCCCCCCATGTGTATATCCCGTTCCCCTCCCATCTACTTAGCACCGCCATATCTGTGCTGTCTTGGCATGTGCCTGCCGCTATTGGTACTTCTGGGAGTACAGGTGCGTGAGTTTTAATTGGGAAGGTCCCTATATCATGGATCACATATATAGATGATGTCATACTCCTCAATCATACACATGAAGGATTGCAATACTTAATAGACGCTATTGAGAACTATACACAGATTAATGAGTTTAGAATTAATTCAAACAAAACTACTGCTATTTGTTTTGTCCATATTGATACAGAATTATATGTATACGGCAAGAAGGTTGGAAAGGTACTGATAGTTTCCTCCAGACAAATTGTCTATTTGGGTTTCTGTTTAGATACCAGCTTGTCTCACAGTCGATGGGTCTGCAGACTGAAAGATAAGGGTAATTGTCATGATGCCCGCTCCCGGGGAGCTGGTTCAACCCCTGCGTCCCCGAAAGCGGACATCCAGTCCCCAAGGAAGGACCCAGCAACCCCATATAGGGGCCCTTTGGACAGTGTCCTGGCGCCTATGGCGCCAGGCTCATAAAAGACATCTGTCCTGGCGCCATAGGCGCCAGGCTCATTATGGGAGTGCTTGTGTGCACTTATCTGATGCAGACCATGCTGCAGGATCCCGGCCTCCTTGAGGCCTGAAAGGAACTACTTTACCTGTGGGACTAATTTACCATCCGGGCGTGGTCAGGGAAGGATACATACCTGATTGGAGGAAGGATACATAGCTGGAACTTCTTCCAAGGCTATTTAAACCAAACCCGAACAGCCACACGTGCTTCGCGTTGTTCTGCATCTAGCAGCTGGACGCTCACCGTGTCTGCTCCTGCATCCTGACTTCTGCCATGCCTGCCAGCCTCCTGGATCACCTGCAAAGGAAGAGAAGAAGAGAACAGAAGAAGGAAAAGTCCTTACCTGCTAAATCCGCATCCCAGAGACATCTCGCCGACAATCCTGAAAAGGAAGACTTTAATTTAAAAGCTCATCGCGTCGATCGCTGCAGCGCCGCATTCCACTCACCTTTACAGGGCGCCTCCATGTTCAGCAGCGATCATCCGGATTCGCAGTCACGCCCCAGCGCCTAGGGAGAAAAAGACCAGAACAAAAGGTGAGAGAGAGAAGGGAATAAGGAAAGCTAAATCTCCATGTTAAGACTTACCTGTTGATTCATTCCCTCTTCATTTCGGGTCCACGCCGCATCCTGGCATTTCCGGACCCCGGCCCCTAAGGGGAAAAAGAGACATCAGCGTTAATGACCGAATGAAAAGACATTACCAAAAAACGCTCATTAAAGACTTACCTGATTTCTACAAGGATTTCACCTCTCTTCTTGGGTCTGTGCCTGTTCCCCGGCATTCCGTACCCCGGCCCCTATGGGGAAAAAGACACTAGCATTAGTACATTAATGCATGGACACAAGGGGAACCTCTTATCAAAAAACGTACCTGGAAGCCAAGCAAGTTTGGTTCTCACCAATCCGAAAATCCAGTGAAGTAACTGGATACCAACGCGCCCCTGCATCAGAAGCAGGATGGAGAGCTCGTCCTTCCAGACCCTAAGGTGAGACGCTATGAGAAATCACAGAAGGGTTTCGAGGAGGGTGAGAGGGGAAAGTGGGAGGCCGATTGCATTATCCCGCAGACAGTTAATCCCCTATTTTCGCCTACAGAAGGATACTTCTGTGAGCCAGGTAAGCCAGATTTGGGGGCCCGGTCCAGTCCGTCTTCCAAACCATGCGCATCACCTTCGAAGAGGTCACAGCAGCGCGAACCAGGCCAACGCCTCCGTGGGAGTCAGGTGAGCGTAACAGAACACGAAGCCTTCCTACAAATTCCCACCCAGGCGCTATGGAAAGTTCTGAGACTGATCAGTTGGCCCAATTACTGGGGGAATTACGGGCCGAAGTACATGCCGCTTGTCAAGAGACTAATACCCTCAGGAGGGAATTAATAATATCAAAGGAAAGAACTGATGACCTGGCCAGACAGCTTTTGCAAGGTCAGGCGGGGCAAACTCCTCTATCCGTTTCCGGAGGGAACCCCGCTCCTGTGGTTTCCAGTAACCCTGTGCAGATAAATCTACCTGGAAACATGCCGCTGGCCTCACCCGAACGCTTTGCTGGGGACCCCAAACGATTCGCCGTATTCATGAATCAGTGTCGTTTGCACTTCCTATGCAGACCTGGGGCCTTCCCTAATGATCAGACCAAGGTAGCCTTTGTATTGTCATATCTCAGCAGCTGCGCTGCCGATTGGTCAGTTCCACTGGTTACTCAAGATGACCCGATTCTCTGTGATTTTCAAAGGTTTCAAGCAAGCATGGAAAGGTTATTTGCTCGACACTCTCAGGGGCAGGCTCTGGATGACGAACTTCTATCCCTGCGACAGGGCAATCAGGACCTCCTATCCTATATTGCAACCTTTAATAGACTAATTGTGGAAACGGGATGGCCAGAGGATAAAAGAGTCACGTTGTTTTATCGAGGCCTTCGCGGAGAACTTAAAGATGTCTTGGCCCAAGTTGTAAATCCGCCCCAAGAATGCACAGAGTATATAGACTTAGTGGTCCAATTGGATCACAGACTTCAAAACAGAAAAGCAGATCGGTCCAGGTTTGAGACCCGGGTGTTGGTCAAGACCCATGCTAATCCCAAGGGAGTTGATGTCTCTGAGCCTATGCAAATTGGAGGGGTTAAAGGACCCTTAACTCAAAAGGAACGTGAAAGGAGGCGGCAGTTAAAATTATGTCTTTATTGTGGGAATTCTGGACACTTTCTACGAGATTGCCCGGCAAAACCGCCCCGAAAGGCGGTAGGAGCCGCTGATAAAAACCATGAAGACTCTGTTTCGGGAAACGACTCCGCCCGACAAGTGTAGGGGTCCGCTTGCCGAGCTTGAAAACTAACTCTCAGACCTTGCATTTCATTGTGCCAATGGTTCTCGTAGATCCAGAACAGCCTAAGCGGTTGCATGCAATAAAGGCATATATCGATAGTGGGGCTATTGGAAACTATGTGGATCGTGAATTGGTCTCTAGGATTAACCTCCCTCTCCGTCCTAAAACCAGCAAAGATGTCATCACCACAGTCGATGGAACTGAAATTGCCTCTGGACGGGTAACACATTCCACTACTGAGGTGACTCTTATTGGTCCCGACGGCCATCGGGAGGATGTTGTGTTAGATGTAATCAAGGCTCCACAGTTTCAGGTTATTCTTGGAATCCCTTGGTTAGAGACACATAATCCTCGAATTGATTGGCGAGCTAAGAGAATAACCTTCCCGGATTGTACACAAACCTGCTACCTAGAAAACCTGAAGATTAATCTAGCATCTGTAACCTCTGCCTCCATGCAACTACCTCCGGAATACCAAGACTTCCAGGACGTCTTCCAAAAGGAACAGGCCAACACGTTACCTCCTCACAGATCGTACGATTGCCAAATCGATCTGGTGCCCGGTGCACAACCCCCTTGTAGCAGGATTTATGCCCTTACCAAACCTGAGAATCTGCATTTGAGACAATATTTGGATCAATACCTAGCTAATGGTTTTATTCGCCCGTCAAAGTCCCCGGCATCCTCGGCTTTGTTCTTCGTGCCCAAAAAAGAAGGCGACCTTAGAACTTGTATCGATTACCGCGCATTGAACCAGATAACGGTTAAAAACCGTTATCCTCTGCCTCTGATCCCTGAACTCCTTGACCAGGTGAAGGACGCTTGCATATACACCAAGTTAGATCTCCGGGGGGCTTATCATCTGGTACGAGTTAAAGAAGGCGACGAATGGAAAACTGCCTTCCGTACTAAATACGGATTATTCGAGTATCAGGTGATGCCTTTCGGATTGTGCAACGCGCTGGCTGCCTTCCGATACTTCATGAAAGATGTCCTTCGGGAACTCATCGATGTTTGTGTTGTCGTATATATCGATGACATTATGGTGTACTCCTCTTCCGAATCTGATCACAGAAAACACGTCAGGGCAGTACTTGAAAAACTGCACCAACACAAACTATTTGCTAAATTGGAGAAATGTGTTTTCCATACCACAGAAGTCGAGTTTCTAGGTTTCATCCTGACACCCAAAGGAGTCCGAATGGACTCAAGAAAAGTGGATGCCATCCTCAAATGGCCATCACCTAGCTCTGTAAAAGGGGTTCAAAGCATGCTCGGCTTTGCCAATTTCTATCGCAGGTTTATCCCGGAATTTTCACGCGTGGTACAACCCATTACTGCACTCTTGAGGAAAAATAAACGTTTTGAATGGTCTGAAGAAGCCGAGCAGGCCTTTCAGGATTTAAAAGCTAAGTTTACCTCCGCACCTATATTGAAACACCCGCGGCCAGATCTCCCTTATGTCGTCGAGACTGACGCATCCAGCCTAGCCATGGGAGCTGTCTTGTCCCAAAGAGATCCCGAAACCAACCAACTGCATCCCGTAGCATTTTGGTCCAGAAAATTCTCGGCACCCGAGGTTAATTATGCAATCACGGACAAAGAACTGTTAGCCATTAAGTCCGCTTTTAAAGCCTGGCGGCATTATCTGCTTGGCGCTCGACATACCATCACAGTGATCACTGATCACCAGAATTTACAGTATTTGAAAACCGCCAAGGCTCAGTCATCACGGCAGCTCCGATGGGCTTTGTTTTTCGGTGAATTTGATTTCGTGATTACCTATCGACCTGGCTGCAAGAATGGCAAAGCAGAAGCCTTATCCCGAATTGGAATGGGAGAATCTGATACAAACTCAGAACCAGTACCAATAATTCCCGAACAGAGGATTCTAGGCATGACTTCGTTACAGACGCTTGAAGACATTCAAGCCAGAGTGAAACAACTCCTGGACCCTACAACCTTACAGGAATGGATACAAAAGGGATCAGACTTTACCATAGATAATGGTTTACCTTATTTCCAAGGACGCTTATTCCTGCCACATAAGGAATTACACGAACTAGTTATTTCCGGCTATCATGATACATTAATAGAGGGACACCCCGGTATTGCCAAGACAGAGGAAAAGGTGAAACGACAATTTTGGTGGCCCTCTTGGCGAAAAGATGTTAAATCTTTTGTGATGTCCTGTGGTGTTTGCGCCCAAAATAAAAGTCAAAAGAAAAGACCAGCCGGTCTCCTTCAACCTCTAGACATACCACCAGCACCCTGGCACACCCTATCACTGGATTTTATTACGGACCTGCCTCCTTGTTCGGGGTACAATACTATTCTGGTAATTGTGGATTTGTTTTCCAAAATGGCCCACTTTATTCCTTTGAAAGGTTTACCTTCAGCTTCTGTCCTAGCCAAAGAATTCCTCGAAAATATTGTTCGGCTACATGGATTCCCATCTATACTAATCTCTGACCGGGGAAGCCAATTCATTTCCCACTTCTGGCGCAAATGTTGTCAAATGGCGCAGATCGACGTAAGATTATCGACCAGTCACCACCCTCAGACCGATGGTCAGACCGAGAGGACAAATCAGACCCTTGAACAGTACTTACGGTGTATGATACAGCAATCTGAAAGCAACTGGAAAGACATTCTTTGGATAGCCGAATACGCATATAATAATTCGGTACACTCTGGAACTGGCCACAGTCCTTTTTATACTTTGTTTGGGCATCACCCTCGAACCTCAAACCTTGACTCACCTCAGAACCCCGGAATGCCTGCAGTAGAACATCTGCATTCTACAATTACCCAAACCTTCAAAGAGGCAACTACGCATTTACTACAAGCCAAGAGAAAATACAAGGAGAATGCTGATCTACATCGGAGTGAAGCACCTCTGTATCAGATTGGGGATCAAGTGTGGTTAGCTACCAGACATTTACCACTCAAAGGGCCTCGAACGTTCAACCCAAAATATCTGGGACCTTATTCTATTACGGCAATAATTAACTCAGTGGCTGTTAAACTTGATTTACCAGATAGTATGCGAATTCACCCTGTTTTTCATGTGTCACTTCTGAAACCAGTGGTACCCGGAACCCGACTACTCAAACCTCCAGAACCTATTCTAATAGATGGGGAGCTCGAATTCGAAGTGAAGAACATTTTAGACTCAAAAATGTTTAGGTCAAAACTGTTCTACCTAATTGATTGGAAGGGGTACGGACCTCAGGAGAGGTCGTGGGAACCCAGCGGCCATGTGCATGCACCTCGATTAGTCAGGAAATTCCACCGACTCTTCCCAGACAAACCAAAACCCCCGGAGGGAACAACCTTGGGAGGGGCCTTGGGGGGGAGTGCTGTTATGATGCCCGCTCCCGGGGAGCCGGTTCAACTCCTGCGTCCCCGAAAGCGGACATCCAGTACCCAAGGAAGGACCCAGCAACCCCTTATAGGGGCACTT
This sequence comes from Ambystoma mexicanum, assembly GCF_040938575.1. Classification (NCBI taxonomy): domain Eukaryota; kingdom Metazoa; phylum Chordata; class Amphibia; order Caudata; family Ambystomatidae; genus Ambystoma; species Ambystoma mexicanum. Next base: position 878,641,970 of record NC_090936.1, read on the forward strand.
TGGACAGTGTCCTGGCGCCTATGGCGCCAGGCTCATAAAAGACATCAGTCCTGGCACCATAGGCGCCAGGCTCATTATGGGAGTGCTTGTGTGCACTTACCTGATGCAGCCCATGCTGCAGGATCCCGGCCTCCTTGAGGCCTGAAAGGAACTACTTTACCTGTGGGACTAATTTACCATCCGGGCGTGATCAGGGAAGGATACATACCTGATTGGAGGAAGGATACATAGCTGGAACTTCTTCAAAGGCTATTTAAACCCCACCCGAACAGCCACACGTGCTTCGCGTTGTTCTGCATCTAGCAGCTGGACGCTCACCGTGTCTGCTCCTGCATCCTGACTTCTGCCACGCCTGCCAGCATCCTGGATCACCTGCAAAGGAAGAGAAGAAGAGAACAGAAGAAGGAAAAGTCCTTACCTGCTAAATCCACATCCCGGAGACATCTCGCCGACAATCCTGAAAAGGAAGACTTTAATTTAAAAGCTCATTGCGTCGATCGCTGCAGCGCCGCATTCCACTCACCTTTACAGGGCGCCTCCATGTTCAGCAGCGATCATCCGGATTCGCAGTCATGCCCCAGCGCCTAGGGAGAAAAAGACCAGAACAAAAGGTGAGAGAGAGAAGGGAATAAGGAAAGCTAAATCTCCATGTTAAGACTTACCTGTTGATTCATTCCCTCTTCATTTCGGGTCCGCGCCGCATCCTGGCATTTCCGGACCCCGGCCCCTAAGGGGAAAAAGAGACATCAGCGTTAATGAGCGAATGAAAAGACATTACCAAAAAACGCTCATTAAAGACTTACCTGATTTCTACAAGGATTTCACCTCTCTTCTCGGGTCGGTGCCTGTTCCCCGGCATTCCGTACCCCGGCCCCTATGGGGAAAAAGACACTAGCATTAGTACATTAATGCATGGACACAAGGGGAACCTCTTATCAAAAAACGTACCTGGAAGCCAAGCAAGTTTGGTTCTCACCAATCCGAAAATCCAGTGAAGTAACTGGATACCAACACGCCCCTGCATCAGAAGCAGGATGGAGAGCTCGTCCTTCCAGACCCTAAGGTGAGACGCTATGAGAAATCACAGAAGGGTTTCGAGGAGGGTGAGAGGGGAAAGTGGGAGGCCGATTGCATTATCCCGCAGACAGTTAATCCCCTATTTTCGCCTACAGAAGGATACTTCTGCGAGCCAGGCAAGCCAGATTTGGGGGCCCGGTCCAGTCCGTCTTCCGAACCCTGCGCATCACCTTTGAAGAGGTCACAGCAGCGCGAACCAGGCCAGCGCCTCCGTGGGAGTCAGGTGAGCGTAACAGTAATCAGCTGTTTGCACAGATGAAGAGGATGAATTAAAGATATTGCCAATTTACATAAACCCATTTAATAATTTTTTATAAAGCAAAAGTAATACATTGGGGGTCATTACGAGTTTGGAGGTAGCCATGGTGCAAATAGCCCCATGGCTGCCACCGAACCTGTGTCCAGGTCAGTGCTGTTGGAATAGTGACTTACCGGGACATTCCGACCTATGCGGACCCTAAGTCCCCATTTTGAAAACCATTCCCCATTCCCATTTGAGCCCCCACAGGGCATACTAGCTAAAGCCTCAAGTAAGGTTTTGAAGCTGGAGTCCAATGTTTTTAAGGAACATAAAAGTTATATAACCTTCCCATTGGCGGTATTTATTAGGCAAGAACAACTTTATTTTAATCCTAAAACATATATATCTTTGTAATACATGCACATTAAAAAAATGAACGTCTAAGGAACAGACGTTATATTCCTTCCCATTGGGTGTACTTGTTTGGCAATTTCAACTTTATAGCATATATATATTGTTTTAATTCCGTGCATCTATACTACATGCACATTCAAAAATGAATGTCTAAATTCCTCAGTAACCCTTCCCATGCACAACTCTGCTGGTACCAAAATAATCGTGGAGCTGTGTGGGTGAAGCAAGCAGGGGCCAGGCTAGTCTGTTCATTTCCATTTTTTGTTGGGCATATTGTTATATTTTTTTCTACTACCCTTCCATTTTCTGTGTTGGGGCGACTCCTTCCATTTCTCCTTTCTTCCCCCTGAGCCTCACGTCTTTAATTTTCCTTGTCTTTTTCTATAACACTTTCTTTTATTTTCATTATTTTCTGGTTTGTCTTTTACAAGGCTGAAATATGTAGTCAATTTTTTCCTTCTGGCTCTTCTTTCCGTCTTACACAGAATTTACCACCTTGTCAGGCTATTGCTCTACTCTTTCCTTATAAGAAATACTAACTTAAAAACTACTCTTTGCACCCCATTCTTACTTCTTAATTTGCCTGTCTGTAATGGTACATGCCTTCAACACTCATCTAAAATAACCCTAATCCTAATGTACGTTTTCTTCATCAGTCAACATGTCTTCAGGCCGCTTCGCCATACTGGTTATTTATTCACTTTGAAATTCGTCACTTTTTCACAATAACGCAATACAAGCTTTCACATCCTCGCCATTCAAATCAATAGCTCTTTAATTATTAAATGTTGCACCAATTACTAACTTAAGCTGTATTTATCATCAAGGTAGTGATTATTGCTATGTTTAACAAAAATTATAATAATAATGGGATCATTTACTAAAATAAATTAAGCGTACCTGTGCATGACATCTTGCACGCGTTATGCCACCCTGGTGTCTTCCCATCTTGGCACCACCAATGGCTGTTGATTTGCAAAATTCCATAATCTGTACTGCCGTCTCCAGGATTAAAATTTGTAGCTTGTGTGTTGAAACGGCTTTCATAAAATGCTGCGCACACCCCTACAAAAAGGCATAACATGAACAAATAAGATTCTGTTTGCTTATATAACCTATGACCTTACTGTTAATAAGGCATCTTCTTACTGTTCAACATGATCACTTTATATGACATAGCAACTTGTACTCAGGCAACCAGCGGATCCTTGTCCACTTCCAGCTTTTAGAGATCAGTAGCATTTAAGAAAGCTCAAAGGTACCCTCCCGTTACCTGCTGTCTGGTTCACTGTTCGCCTGTTGTTCAATGTAAATGTATAGAGACAATTGGCTCAGAAGAGAATAATATGTATAGATTGACTCAGAGGCATTGCTAGGGGCGCTGGGGCTACAACCAAAAGGCTAGCTAGCCCCGAGTCCCATCAGTCCCGACATTAGCGTAGCCCCAGATCTTTTCCAGACCTAGCAACACCCCTGGATTGGCTCATCGTGTATCTGCACTCTATAAATAAAAGAGCATCTGATCCCTGGAAGAAGAGAAGCTGAGCGGTAATGGTAATGCCTGCCATTTTTACTTGCACTGGTTGTATAGTGGGCTACTTGCTCTCGCTCTCTCTGATATCTTGCCTTTCACTTTCGAACATAGCAATATTTCTCTACAGTACCGTTTCTTTCATAGTATTTTATTTCTCCTGGCCTGGCCTGACCTTCTCGATTACTGACAACAGTACACAACCCTATCAACACGTTCCTGGTCATTCTGCTCAAGAATGAATTAATTCCAAGAGGTGCTTCAACACCTAACCGTCGGCTCCAAGTCCAACACCAGAATAACATCCTGCCTACAGGAGCAGCAATACCGCTGGACTATGGATCTACCAGATAACATGTAACTCTCCCCAAACATAGGCTGATGATAAGAATGGTACCCAGTACCCAGGGATGTGGTATATGGGCCTGCAACAAATCGCAGGATTTCATCCCTTCTCCCCATGGTGGAGCGCCTCCCTGTGAGGCTAGAGAGGTGGGCCCGCTTCGCAGCACCCTCCCTAGAGCTCGAGAAACTCCTCCTGTTGGAACAAGGAAGGACACCCGTTCCTGTGAGGATCTCCTTAAAGATCCTTCCAACATTACCTCTTCAGACATACTCTACAAAGATTTATATGAAGCAGAACTAAGTTTTGTTATTGCAAACCAGAAACTGTGAGTATCCCTTTAAATGGAACACACCATTTAACTGGGAAGAGGAGGAGAAAGCAAAAAGACGAGAGGCTGCAAAAAGCCAAGAGAGAGAGACACACAGAGATACGCTGGGGAAAGCCCACAGCTACGTTGCAACTGAGAGGGGAGGAGACTGAACTCAGAGGAGCCCACAAATCAGCTGCCCAGCTGAAAGTCAAGAGCTGGAAACTGGAGTCAGAGAGAAGCACCAAGTGGTGGCATGACCACGCAGATCCCATGGTGGAAAGGCGGTCCTAGCAAGTGTGCTGAAATCACCCCGCAGGTGGAACTGCATAACGTACCGGTATCTTGGATATCGGAAAGGTCATCCTAGAGGAGGATAAAAAGTACAAGATACTGAAGGATGAAAAGAAGTTAGACAGGCGTAGGGGAGAGCCAAACCAAAACTAAGTGAAACCCTGGTGACGTTATCCCAAATATTGTTAGGTAAAGGGGAAAACAGGAGACCTGGGAGCCAGATGGAGAATCGTTATGGGACTATTCATACGTGTCTCAGTCCAGATAAACAGACAATAACATAGAAAGTAAGAGAAGTGCATGAGAATCCTTATAAGAGCTTTCATACTTGTCTCAGTCAAGATAGTGAGACGAAAAGTGTGAAAACAAAAGAAGTGAATGATAATTGCTATAAGAATACTCATACTCGTCACTGCCAGAGTAAAGAAAGCATCATTAAGAAAGAGAGTGAACCTATAAGAGAAAAAACAGAGGAGAAGGATGAACTAATATATATGTTAAACTACACATAAAATACGGAGGAAAAAGGGCATGAACTACATAGAAAGGAAGAGAACCTCAAGAGAGGGATTCTGGAAGGTTGGATACCCTACCCTTGGAAAATGGAAGAAGAACTCTTTGTAGCGAAACAAAACAGTAAACTGATAAACAAACAGAAACCATTCCCATGGGAGAAGATATCAGTCTAGAATCCGAGACCCCATTTTGAGAAGAACTAAAGCATAAGGAAGTACTGAGTGACCTGTATGAACGGATTAAAGAAGTCATAAAAGACTATTTTAAAGCCAGCGATTGAATAAAAACTTGTGAGAAGCAAAATCAAGGAAAAGGGAGTAATTCTCCTGTCTTTAGTTGTTAAGATAGTCGTAGGGTCAGTTAGTGTTAGTTTGGACAGTGGACGGATTCTTTTAAGACATTCACTGATGACTGACGAGTTCCTTAGCTAGTTTGTTAGGGTTAGGTAGGGAACATCCCACAGAAGTAGAGAGAGATAGGCATTATCCTTTTCTTTAATAAATACACACTTGAAATGTCTTTGAAGAGTCTGCCTCCTTCTTCTGTCCCGCCACAGGCCCCATACTCTGCAGACGTGGATTGGTGGGCAGTCACCCATTTGTACTGTGTGACCTATGGACAGATACGGCCTGTAACAGAAAAGACTGGTAAAATATGCACCATCTTTGTTTTTTCTAGAGTCCAGTATTTACTTTTGCATTTATTTTGATTTGTCTGGAATGTGCATACTGACAAGAGTTCTTGCCATTCAGTATTTGCTTTGTTATTCCCTATTTGTCTATGTCAGGCTGGCCTTACCCTATTTCGTCGATGCTCAGGCAGGTTTCACAGGTAACCCAGATGTTGCTTTCCCCACCACTACGCTTGTGGAGGCGCATCATCATTATTCCTGAAACATCTGGCTGTTGCACAAGAGATGTTAGATTCATGACCTGCCAAGAGAGAATGTGTTGTGCACAAAATGCTGGGCATTTTGTATTAAGAACTGCTAGACATTCCTATGGCAAATAAACCACCATGAGAGCATTATAAGTTGCAAAGATTGTACTCATGTAAATGTCTTGAGAAGCCAGAAAAGGGAGCAGTCTTGGGAAACAATAACCAGTTGAGGTCCCTGTGGAACGTCAGGTGGACGGAGTACATATGAAGCTCAAAAGGAAGCCTGAGGATGGGTTTATGTATTTCAAAACCATGGAGCCTATCGTAGGTTTCTGTGGAGAGGGAAAAATAAGTTCAGCATTCTGAAAGCAAAGGACCAGCTAGAATGGGGTTCTGCAAGCCAAAACATTAAGCTGTATTCTAGCCCTGATGGAGCCAGTGCAGGGACCTGCTTAGTGCAGCAACATCATCATGCGCTCAGGCCCTGAAGCTGAGCTTGACTGCATTATTCTGGGTAATTAAGAGTCAGGTGGCAGAAGAGGCTGACCAGAGCCTGATAGAGTAGCAAAGCCATGAATTAACAAGTGCATGATCACTAAGGCTGCACAATAGCGTTTTGTGTCAGTGGTTGTATTGAGAGCTTGGATTTTACTGTAGCACCTTTGATGAATCTGGCGATGTCCTCACTTCTTTCTCTGAGGAGGTCCCCCCCAATACGGACAGGGGACGGCAGACACTACCTGATCCTAACTCTGGGGGTGGCGAGGGAGGACCATCTGTGGGGAGATGCACCTCGGGAGAGTAGTAGGGCATTGTTGAAGGAAAGCACATACTCCCCTTCTCCTTTCAGCAATGTTTCCTCTGCCCCCCTTGCCTTAATGGCATATTTTGCCACATTCCTCTACAACCTCGTGACAGATCTATGATTATCGCTCCCCAAACTCCCATTAGGGATAGTATATTGACAACTGGGACAAGAAAGAGGCAGGGAGTAGTGAGGATCACTTTCAGGAAGGCTCAGTATCCACTTCCTCAAAGCCTTACAGGAAATGGTACCAGAACTACTGACACAAGAAAGAACAACAGAGTAATGAAGATCACGAGGACCGGGCAACCAATGCAGCGGTCTAGGAGTTGGAAAATGATTAAGCAAGCCGGGAAGTTCAAATATGGGCTGGCTACAGCTAACACAGGGCGGGAGAGAGGAGTGTGGCAGACACCGAACTGCAGCGCAGCCCGTTACCACACTGAGCACCACCCTGGGGAGAAACACGCTGCGGTATGCGATGTGAAGGCGAATCCAGAGCAGGAGAGGAAAAGCCTGGGTGCAGGTGGTCCACCACTGAGAGAGAGCAGCAGGAACCGCGCACCCGCGAAAGGAGACACAGCAAGAGTGTATCGCTTAACAAGGCACACAGGGCGCGCCAGTACGCTGAAGCAGTAGAGAGTGTAGGAGCAGTGGAGGTAACTGGTAAGACCTGGGAAGAGAAGCACGTTACTGAGTTGCTGGTGTATGTATGTCGCTTCATCCAGTGCGCTAAAGCAGGAGAGAGCGACCGAACGAACGAACGAACGAACGAACGAACGAACGAATGCTGGAGGCAACCGGTAAATCCTGGGAAGGAAAGAGGGTTACCGGGTTGCCAGCGTGTGAATGTCGCTTCATAGAATTAACAGAAACTGTAGGGAACCGAATTGAGGAGAAGCCAGAAACCAACGGTGAACCTAATGAAAGCAAGTGGGTTCCAGGATGGCCTAAGAAAGTAAAGTGCTTCTTGAAAACGCAACAAGAACTGAACAGCAAAGCCAAGAAAGAAGTGAAAGTAGTAGTACAGAAAGTCAATAATGGTTTATTAAACCCCAACCTTAAAAAAATAAAGTATTGTGTAATAAAGTCCTGGCAGACAAGTATACCAGGTGAAGTTAAGCATTTATGTAATAAGGTCCTGGCAGGTAAGTATACCAGGTGAAGTTAAGTATATGCGTAGTAAAGTCCTGGCATGGAAGTATACCAGGCAAAGCTAAGTGTTTGTGTAACAAAGTCCTGGTAGGAAGATACACCAGGTGAAGTAAGAGTTAAGCATTTGTGTAACAAGTCATGGCAGGAGGGTATACCAAGTGAAGATAAATATAGACAATAGTAAAGAACTTCAAGGTTCAAGGAAGCCATGCCCTTGAAATCATGAACTGTTGAGAAGAAGCCTAGAAGAAAGGAGAGTCCTTAGGAAGAGACATAGCCTTAGGATTTGATAATATTAAAGAGGAAGAAAAGGTCTGGGGAAGGGACTCGATGCCCCAAAAAAAGTGAACACCCCAAGGGGAGAAAGTATTCCTCTTTTTTTGAACTGGTGAGACTGATACAAGAAATCTGTGGAAGGAAGCTGTTCCCTTGAGATTGTGGACATTTTTCATTGGAACTCCTTGTGACCAAGGAGAGAGAGAGAAATCCTCTTTGAACTTAGTAATTCTTTTTGAATTGGTAATATGGACACAAGGAAACTGGAAAAGGAATCTGCTCAGTGGAACTGTGAATATTGGTCATTGGTACCCTTTTTGTTAGATTTGAACTTTTAAGTTGAACCTGAACATTTGAGCACTTGTGAATAACAAGAGACAGTATCCTTCGAGGGCCAGAATAGGATTACAGACACAGGACATACTTTTGTTTGAACATCTTGACACTGGATGGACCCATTCGTTTTTGGTTGAGGTAGGGAAATTCCTTCTACAATAGGAATAGTGAGATATTTTCCAACCCCCATTTCTTTTTTTTTTTAAAGTTTGTAACCACAAACATGTCTCCTCTGTGTCCGTGTCTCATTCCTGGCTCCTCACACAACCCACATTTCTGCTCTCTTGGTCCATTATTATTTGTGTTGTTTTTGCCAGTTTTGATGGGCCGAACCTCTAAATACAGTCTCATGGGCACCACCGATCTTAAAAGTGAAAATTGTGTTCGCTTTCTTGTTCTTGCCAGGCTGTTTAGCAGGCTGAACCCAGCACAACACAACATGTGTTGAGCAGCCCAGGCATACTTGATATTTAGCCACGCAGGGAACTTCTTCTAGCTCTCGCAAAATAGTGATGTCAGCAAACATTTACCCTTGTGAAAGTTTGAGGCACCCACACAGAGCCTATTATCTCAAGAGTCCAGTCTATTAAAGCTTGTCCATTTCCCTAGCAGTTGCTGTTGATGCAGTGCTTACTAGGATTTGGACGTGAGGGAGAGCGGGAAAGATAGAGAAAAAGAAGGATGCATTTGCATGTTTAAGTTCCTTTTCAGTTTTGGCTATTAGGTGGGGCTAAAAGCACTACCTATAAAGCCAAAACTATTGTTATTAAAATAAGAGCTTTAACATGAGAGCTTGAAACAGGGGCTTTAGATGCAGGTTTGTTGTAATGCTTTCTTTTCAATGCAGGTTGGCATATGAGGATGAATAGTAGTTTGGTAGTTTGACTATGGGCCCCACCCATTTAACGCCCATTGCTAAGTGAAATGTATAGGAATTTCCTCCCATTCCCACCCATTTTCCTTCCAGCCACACCTCCTTTTGCACTCTTTGATGATTCTCTACTGTTTGGTGAATTTGGCTGCCATTTTTCCTTCCAAATGATGGCCACCATGTTTTAATGTTATTAAAAAGTTATTTGACTTGGTTGATGCTTTTAAGAACAGATTACTTTTTTACCTGGTAACGTTCTTTCGATGGGATGGTCCGACGACGTATTCCATATCTATGACAGGTAATCACCACAGCTGTGCTGCTTCGGAACATTTTCGGCGTCTGCGTCCTGCGTCGATGACGTCGATACACTGTCCTCGAGGGCCTCCGTCGAGCCCACGTCACCGGATGTTATAAGTAGGACGTACGACGCCCGTAGCCTCAGTTATAGTTTTTTCCCAGAAAGTGTGGCACCAATCTTCTGCCAGTATGACCACAGAAACCCTTGCGGAAACGTAAGCTGCAGGAGGGAAAAGAATTTAGAATATAGAAATTTAGAATGCCCAATTAAATTGCAGAGTAAAGGACCGCCTTGCCAAAGGCCAGATCCTGCCCATCGATAGAATCTAGGGAGTAGTGTCTTACAAAAGTATGGACCGAAGCCCATGTGGCTGCTTCACAGATGTTACGAATAGGAACACCCCTCTGCAGGGCAGTAGAGGCAGCCATACCCCTAGTAGAATGGGCCCGTAAGCCTACCGGAAGGTCCTTACCCGCCAAGTGGTAACATTCAGAAATTGCCAAGATAATCCATCTAGACAAAGTCTGCTTAGTAACAGCTTGTCCCAAACGTCTTCCAGCATAACCTATAAAGAGCTGATTGTCCACTCTGACCCGGGACATGCGTGAAATGTAGAAACTTAAAGCTCTCCTAGGATCCAACCTATGGAGCCTTTCCTCTTCCTTACCAGGATGCGGAGGAGGATAAAAAGCCGGAAGAATGACCTTCTGGCTTAAATGAAATTCCGACCGACACCACTTTCGGAAGAAAGGAAGGACGAACCCTAAGGACAACCCTGTCCTTATGAAACACACTGAAGGGTGGCTTAATAGAAAGTGCTTGCAACTCACTCACTCTGCGAGCAGAAGTAACCGCAACTAAAAATACAGTTTTAAGGGTTAACAGTCTCAAAGGACAAGAATGTAAAGGCTCAAATGGAGTACACATTAGGAATTTTAGAACAAGGTTCAAATCCCAACCGGGCACCTGGAAAGGTGATGGTGGAAACGCACTAGTGAGCCCTTTCAGAAACTGAAAAATTAAAGGAATTTTGAAAAAAGAACACTCCTCTGACGAGCGCTTAAATATAGACAGCGCCGCCAGGTAACCTTTAATGGTACCCACTTGCAGGCCCTTGTGGGCTAAAGAAAGCAAAAAAGACAGAACCACAGGAATGTCACAAAAGGATCCACATTCTTAACACTGCACCAGTCGCAGAACTTTCTCCAAAGGCAACGGTACAGGGACTTTGTTGTAGGCCGTTTGGCCGAAAGCAACACCTCCATCACATCTTCAGGGAGGTCCCAATCCTTATACCTCAACCTTTCAGAAGCCAAGCGTGAAGGTTGAGGGATCTGACCTCTGGATGGAGATCCAGACCCCCCTCCCGTAAGAGCAGATCATCTCGGTAGGGAAGACGGCGTGGAGGGCAGATGGACAAGTCGAGAAGGTCCGGGTACCACGTTCTCCGGGCCCATGCCAGAGCAATGAGGATCATCCGGGAACCGAACCTCCTTAACCTCTGCAGCACCTGCGGGATGACAGGGACTGGAGGAAACGCGTACAGCAGAGGGAAGGACCACTCCACCACAAACGCATCCCCTAAGGCTCCTCTTGGAGAAAATTCCTGCAAGCAAAACTTTTTGCACTTCCGGTTTACACTGGAGGTGAAGTGATCCACTTGTGGGGTCCCCCAAAGGGCGAAGATCTCCAGGAGAATCTCCTGAGCCCACTCATGAGAGATTGCGCTCTGCCTGCTCAGAGTATCCGCCATCTCGTTTTTGTTTCTGGCCAGATGAACTGCCGAGATCGAAATTTCCTGCTGGATGGCCCAGAACCAGAGCTGCATCGCCTCCCTGCACAGAGGAAGTGACCCTGCCCCCCCCTTTTTGTTGAGGTAGTGCATGGCCACTGTGTTGTCTGTCAGAATGAGGACATTCTTCCCTCGCACAGTCGGCAGAAAAGCCTTCAGGGCAAGCCTGACGGCCCTCAGCTCCAACAGATTGATATGGAGTCTGGACTCTGACGGAGACCAACAACCGCTGACTGTCAACTCGTTGGCATGAGCTCCCCATCCCGTGAGGGATGCGTCCGTCACGATCGTCACCTCCGGCCAGGGTAGCCAAAATGGAGCCCCATTCATCAGATTGCCTTAGACAGCCCACCACAGAAGGTCCTGCGTGACCGAGGGCGGCACCTGAACGGGGTCTGACATCCTGCTGGAGGACTGTGACCACTGCATCTTGAGGGCCGATTGCAGAGATCTCATCCGCAACCTGGCCTCTGGCACCAGAAGAATGCAGGATGCCATGAGGCCGAGCAACCTCAAGAACTCAAACGCCGGGAGACTCTGGGCATGTTGAAACTTGTGCACCATCTGCAGAATGTGATGAGCCCTCACCTGGGGAGGGAAACACTGCCCCAGGGACGTGTCGAGCACTGCTCCGATGTACTGGAGCCGCTGAGTGGGCATCAAGTGGGACTTCTTTAAGTTGAGGGAGAAGCCCACCTTGTGAAGGGAGTGGCAGGTGACAGACAGATGATCCAGGACTTGCTCGGGAGAGCGCGCCCTGATCAACCAATCGTCCAGGTAGGGGTAGACGTGAATCCTCCCTTTCCTGAGATACGCTGCCACCACCACCATGGGCTTGGTGAAAACCCTCGGGGCGGCGGTCAATCCAAACGGCAGGACATGAAAGTGCGGGTCGCCAACCGCGAACCACATGTACTTCTTGTGCTTGGGATGGATCGGCATATGAAAGTAAGCGTCCTTGAGGTCAAGAGCCACCAACCAGTCCTGAAGTTGAAGGGCCTGGAGGATTTGAGATAGAGTAACCATCTTGAACTTGCCCTTCCTGAAGAGCTTGTTCAAGCCATTCAAGTCCATGATGGGTCTCAATCCCCAGTCTTTCTTCAAAATCAAAAAATAAGGGGAATACCATCCCCTGTTCCTCTCCGTTACAGGAACCAGCTCTATGGCGCCTTTCTCCAGCAGGGATTTGATTTCCTGCGCAAGGAGCAGATCCGGACTCTTCAAAGAGAGATTCCCTGGTGGATTGTCATGAGGCCTCTGCCGGAAAGGAAGACAGTAGCCGTGGGCTATGATCTCCAGAACCCAGGCATCTGAAGTAATGGCACATCATTCTACAAGATGCTGCGCCAGCCTTCCCCCAACCGGCGAACCATGGGACATGGCCTCATGACTGAGCTGAAGCAGCTGCGGCAGTGCCTGAGGGTAAAGAGGCAACTGCCCGAGCGGCTCTGGCACCTCGAGTACTTTGTTTTCCACCTTTGGCACCCCTACGGTGGCCCCTTTGACTTGAAGCCCCTCTCGATCTACCAAAGGAAGAGTAGTACCGAAAGGAACCTCCCCTCCATTGCTGTCCCCTAGGACGAAAAGGCGGAGGTTGATGAACTGCAGTGCTCAACGACTTCGCTGCAGCTTTGGAGGTCTGCAACCTCTCAAGGCTCTCGTCAGCCTTGCTGTCAAAAAGATGTTCACCATCAAAGGGCATGTTGAGAAGCCGGGCTTGCACATCAGAAACAAACCCCGACTTCCGCAACCATGCAAATCTGCTCATTACGGTGCTTGCCGCCATGGACCGGCTGACACAATCTGCCACGTCCACACCCAACTGAACAGATTCACACATGGCATCTTTGCCATCCTGAACAAGAGCAAGAAAGCCATCCCGTTCCTCCCCTTCGGGAATATGTTCAGCCGCCAAAGAAACACAATTCCACAGAGTATGAGTGAAACATGCTAAGGTACACACGGAGTTGACTGCCTGTAAAGCCATAACCCCTGAAGAAAACACTTTCTTCGCCCAGCCATCAAAACGTTTGTTGTCCCCATCAGGAGGGATGGTAGGGTACGACGCCTGTTTTGCCGGGGCCATAGCCGCCTGCACCACCAAACTCTCCGGAGTGGGGTGCGTAGTCAAGTAGCTGGGGTCGCAACTGGCAGGACGGTATTTTTTCGGCAAAGACTTGCCCACTGCCGGGAGACTCTCCGGAGCAGTCCAAGCAGCTGCCACCCTTCTTTGCAAGGCCATATGGAATGGCTGTACCGGGTCAGTCTGTCAGGTCATCCTGCAGAAAATCTCCTGGTGGCGCAGACCACCCCAAGTATTCCGTGACCCTCGACATGAGGCGCCGGTACGAGGATTCAGCATACGTACCCGGCTCAGGCCTGCCAAACTCAACCTCCGGGGAGGTGTCCAGACCACTGGCGTCGTGCAAAGACTGACACAGGTCTTCTAACTGGCTATGACCAGATAATAGGTCATCAGGAACCTCCTCAGGAACCATACCATCATCAGACCCTTCATCCACCTCAGAAATATAGTCAAGAGGCTGGAATAAATCCCTGGATGAGGGCACGTGTTTGGACTTGGCCAGAGCCTTCCTCTGGGTTTCCACCGGTCTCCGGGGCACCTCTGAGAAATCCTCCTCGAAAGGCGTTGAGGGCGTCGACAGAATCAGTGTCGACGTCGAGCGTGGCGCTGATGGCTTCGACACAGGCCTTGAGAGCGGAGCCCCGAGTGTGTCCTTCGACAGCCTGGGCGCCGATGGCATCCTTGGAGGCAGAGCCTCGAGAGAGTCCTTCGATGATCTCGGCACCAAAGGCATCGACGTCTTCTTCGAAGACCTCACAGGCTCTGACGGTCTCGATGGCGTCAAGGACCGGGACCTGGAGCGAGCATGGCTAGAGCGATCCACCTTGTCCGACCGGGACCTCGAAGGTTCCCGGTGATCGCGACGACCGCTCGAGCCCGAAGGCGTGCGAACAGTCTCTAGCACCTTCCCAGCCGGCGTCTTTCGACGGCGCGGACGGAACGGATCCCTGCAACTAAAAAATCGCCAACATCTCCTTATGAAATAAATCCCATTCCGCAGGAGAGGAATGCTTGGTGGGACAAGCAACCCGCCGACGGTCGGAGTCCTCGGACGAGCACGGGGAAGGTGACCGGTGACGGTGCTTCCGTGAGTGCCTCTAAAAGGCAGAGGAATGACGGGACCCACTCCGGGACCCAGACCCCCTGGACTTACGCCGATGATGCAAAGAGTCTCCCCTCGAATCGTCATTCGAAAGCCCAGTGGATTTCGACTTCTGTGGCTTGGACACCTTACCGACAGAAAGCTTCTTCTTAGGCTCCCGCAAGGCCTTCGAAGTTTACGACTGGCAATCGTCACAACCGTCCGTGGCGTGGTCCTCACCGAGGCACCAGAGGCTGGCGTCATGCAGGTCCGTCATCGACATCTTGGAACCGCAGTCCGACCTCTTGAAACCCGGCCGCGGGGTAGAAGAAGATGAAGAAATCATGGAAATCTTCACAAACAAACTGGTTCGAAGAACCGAAAGAACAACTCAGAAGAACCGAGGCGCGCCGAGATCTCCAAAGTGAACATGTTCACGGAAACAACAGAACTGAAGCTACGAGCGTCATGCGACCTACTTATAACATTCGGTGACGTCGGCTCGACGGAGGCCCTCGAGGACAGTGTATCGACGTCATCGACGCAGAAAATTTTCCGCAGAAGCACAGCTGTGGTGATTACCTGTCATAGACATGGAATACGTCAGAGGACCCAATCCCCCCGAAAAATATTTACTACAGCTTTTAAGTTATGTTACACATTATAATGTATTTTGTTTTTCCAATAAACAAGTTAAATTAATAGTTACGTTTTGGTCTAAAATGTCTAAAATGTATTTCAAAATGTTCATATAGTGATTTGTGGGGTGCTGGTTAAGTGTTTGTGATGTAAGCAGCACCTGATTGGCTGTGCAGTGAGTGATGTCAGTATGATGTGGGTGGTTCTCCAGTCTGTGTGTGTTTACTCACGGTAGCCATTTTCTGGCAGAGTGTCTGGGGAGTTTCGGCACCCATGGGCTAAATGTGTGGCTGCGGCCCACGCAACTTTCAGGAGGCCGGGGAGCAGCTCTCTCCGCCATCCCCTGCTCCCGCCTGCCTGCTCCCCCACAGGGAAAGGGATGGCTAGCTGCTGCTAGGCCCGGGCAGGAAGGGCTCCGCTTTTTGCATGCATCGTGAACCGCCAGAGGAAGCTGGAGTCTTATCATCAGGAACGCCAAGTTTCCCATAAATGTGGAGAGCCTGCTGGTAAGTGGTGGGGCCTGAGGGGTTGTGTCTGTTCAACACTAGGGGGTCGCTTTGTGCAGAAGTACGTCCCAGGGTGTGTGCGCTGCTCTGACACTTCCCCGTTTCTTCCTGGGTTAGCATTAACAGGAACCAGCATTCATCTATCATGCCTCTAAATGTCCTTCCATTTGCCTAACATAAACTGTCTTCTCCGCCCGAAATGTATACACTGGTCTGCCTTTTTTGTCTTCGATGGCCTGACTCCGGGTAAAAGCTTTGTGAATCTGCCGGTCTGTTTCCATGCATGTCAATTGTGCATCAAGACTACTTCATGTACAAAGCTGAGCTGTGATAGCAATGTACACGATCATCTCTATTCATCAAACTCACGCATAAAAGCTCTGTTTTCTCCTGCTCAGTTCTTTTGCACGCTGGAGCAGGCCGCACTTGTCCTGCCTCTTGGACCAACATAATGAAGCCTGTAATTAGGGTGACTGATACGTTGTGCCATCCGACTCTTCGCCACTTCAGCAGTCCAGGTGCTCTGAGAAGTCTTGTGTTGTGCTGTTTTATCATTCAGGATCCATACTTGTACATATGGTGATCGATTTGAAGTATTATTTATTTTCCGGTTGACTTCAGTTCACGCAGATGGCTGCAAACAATTTTAAAAGCAATTAATTGTGTCCGGAAGAGCCCCCTTTCTCAGCGATGTTTTCAGTGTGTGCAGTTTGTCTTCATGCAAGAAGTTATTACCTTGTTGCTAGGTGGAGTAAGCGATCAATTTGCTAACAGCTGCATGTGATTGTTAACATCACACATAACATCACACATGTTTGGCGCCGAACGACTGAAGACAGTCTGTGAGGGCACGGCAAGGGGGATGTGATGTCCATGTGACATGGACCAAAAGGCAGGGGGAATAAAGCAGAGGGAGAAAGCCTGCGAAAGACAGTCTCCGCTCTACCATCATAGCCATCTTGTCAGTGTCCCTCATTGCACGCTTGCCCAGCGTGCCCGGCCTACACAGTCTTACCTATTCCTGCATTGCCTCATCACACTGATGACGAGGCAGGGGAATAAAACCCACCCACTGCAGCCCCCACCTGCCACAGTGCTTCGCTCTAGCCCGCTACTGCACCCCAGGGCTCGCTGCCACGCCAGAAACATTAAAGTAAGTGTTGTGATGATGCACCACACTCCCGCAGGAGCTGCATCCGCCACCAGCATCGTGCCGACTGCATGCCTAACTCTCTGCTCTCAACCCTAGGCTCAGACAGCTCACCAGCTGCTCCCCCACCTGCATCAGGCCCACTAGATGCCAGAAAATAAATTTGGCTTTCAGCTCATGGGAACCCAAGGCCCAAGAAGACACACCTGGCCCACAGGCCCTCACAGCCACCTTGCCTTCCCCAGAGCGCCGGCTTCTCAAGCCTAAGCCAGTAGCCCACCAGCAAGCAACCACCTAACAACACGGCAGCCGCTGTTGCACCCCATCACTGGCCAGACACGAGCCATAAGCTGCTGGAGGAATACCCACCCAGCAGGGCCGCTGAGCAAGGCAGCCAAGGGCAGTGCACTGCCCAGCACGTTGACAGGACAGTTTGTGCAGGACCGCGCACTGCCCAAGGCACACCTGAGGAGATAAAGACACGTACCAAGTGCACGTGCCTTCCCTTGCACCACACACCATGGCAGATGACCCTGAAGCAACGCCACCCAGGTAACAGGACCAGAACTCTAACACCAGCACGTGGTTAGACACCATGCAAGGCACCTTCATGAAGCCCTTTGAGCCTTTTAGTCCCCGTGCAGGGCTCAGCTGGGAGCTTTGGGTCCAGCAATTCGAACTAAGCCTCAAAGCACGCAACATTATCATCGAAGAAAAGAAAAGGCCATTCCTCATGTTCAACTGCAGCGCCATAGCAGTAAGACTGTTCTTCGCAATCCCGAACCGCGGCACAGACGACAACTATGAGACATCGAAAGCTGTCCTTACGAGGAAATTCAAACAGCCAAATCAGCCTGGATTTTGAGCGGTTTAAAATGAGCCAGGCCAGACAACACCCACAGGAAAGCATCATCGACTTCCATGGTCATCTATGAAAGATGGCCATCGGCTGTGACTTCCCGGACGACAAATTCACAGTCAGGCAACAGGTCATACATGGCCTCTTCTCTGAGAAGCTCTGGAGGTCCATCTTATCGGAGACAAATCTCCTGTTAGACACCATCCTGACTATGGCGCGACACCGCAAAAGGACAGATGAGCACTTGTCAGAAATGGAACAAAAAATGTGCTACCTGCCACTGGACACGGAAACGGCATGCAATAGCATGACCACTATCAATGCTCTACGGCAAAACAAACCCCAACAAGGGCAGTCAGCAACCAAGCCTACAGAATGCTTGTGATGTGGCAGACAGCAACATAAAGTGGAATCCTGCCCAGCATAGGGGACCACGTGCTACAAGTGTGGGAAGATCAACCACTATGCGTCGGTATGCCTGAACTCCCAGAGAACCGAAGACCACTCAGCCCAGAGGAGAGCCCAAGACTGGAGGAGTGACACAAGGACCAGGAATGGACAAACATTCCGGCCAAGGCAGCGCGAGCGCTGCAGGCGGAGACAACTTGACCGGACCCGAGACACCCAAAAAGGACACACCCGAGCGATTGAAGGAGAAGACACTGACAGCAGCAGTGGCGATGACGACTAGTCGGGCAGGGAACAGTCCCTAAATCGCACCAATCGATACCGCAACTCAAGGCGGTAAAAGGCCCACATGATCTCAGCAGTCAAGCCAGAGCACAGCAGGCAAACAAATGACAGCAGATCACAACGCAGTTGCACAGTCACTGTGGGGGACACCCCAGTAACAATGATGATTGACACGGACGCCGCAGTGAATGTCATGCCAACTACAAGGTTCGACAAGCTAGACCCCAGACCACCCCTGCGGCGAAAGCCTGTACAGCTATTCACGTATGGATACAAGAAGCCCCTCCCAGTTGTGGGGTATTTCAAATCCACTCTCGCGCTCAATGGGAAGAGCTGCACTACTCGCATCTACGTAGTCAAAGCAGGGATTGAGATGCTACTCAGCTGCCCAACCACTGAAAGACTAATACTATTTACCTTTGCAATACATTCCAAGGAAATTGACCACCTATTAGCTAAGCACAGGAAGCTATTCCAAGGCCTCGGATGCCTAAAAGGGAGGAAAGTAAAACTCTACATCGACCCCACGGTAAAACCGAGGGTGGTCTGACACCGAAGAGAGGGTGGTCTGACACTAAAGAGAGGGTGGTCCGACACCGAAGAGTCCCTTTCCACATGAGTGCAGCCATTGCGGCAGAGCTGAACAAACTCATGGACTTCCCAATAATCGAGAAGACCACCGGGTCCACACCCTGGGTGTCCCCCATGGTGGGGACACCAAAACCCATAGAGCCCCAAGAAGTGCGGATATGTATCGGCATGCGCCTGCGTAACATGGCAATAGGGCGGGAAAGACACATTACACCAACAGTGGACTAGATGATCGTGGACCTATCAGGCGTCACTGTCTTCAGCAAACTGGACCTAAGATCAGGGTGCCACCAAATCCGTGGCAAAGGACTCAAGGTACATCACAACATTTTTGTCACATCATAACACGGGTTAGCCACGGCCATGCGAGGACCCGAAAAAGTCACCCGGAACGTGTCCCACTTCAAGCGGACACCACGCCCCCTGTGGGAGGAATCACGAGAGGACAGAACCCCAGTGAGGACCCGCTCCCTGTCAGCTGAACCTACACCACCAGCGGGAGAACAGAAAAAAAAGCCAACTCAGGAGACCCCTGCACCCAGCGACAAGGAAGAGAGTCCGCCCAGATCAGCCACCTCACGAAGGGAGTGAGGAGAACGGTACTCACTCCGGAGATGGCTGGTACCCTCCACTCGACTCCAAGGGTATATCCTGAATGGTATCTACAGACATGCGTGAGCCGGAATGCACAGGACTGGACCCTGGCGAGTGCCATGAAAGACTACCGCAATGTTTGAAAAGTTCATGTGTTTTGGTTGTTTGTCCAAGTTGGGTAGGGATGTGATGTCCACGTGACATAGACCACTTGAGCAGGGGGAATAAAGCAGAGGGAGAAAGCCTGCGAAGGGCTGTCTACGCTCTACCATCAGAGCCAACGTGTCAGTGTCCCTCATTGCACGCTTGCTCAGCGCGCCCGCCTACATGGCCTGCCTGTCCCTGTGGCGCCTCATCACAGGGAGGATGAGGAAATGGAGTGGGTGGCTCGGGCTGGGGGCGACTCTCCTGTCTGCTTTTCACTCCCGCTCTGCTAATGTGCTGCGCTCACAGGAAACCACAACCTCATATCGCACCCTGTGCCTAGCCTAGAGTGGGACTTGGGTCGTCAGCGTTCCAAGCTAACCACGACCCCACATGAATATATCAAGAGTTTTCATATTGGGGTTTAGACACATTCTTAGCTATTGTGCACACATGTGCAGATATTTTTGTGTGCTTTTTAATTTTCTGTAAATCAAGAGATCAATGTCCTAATGCCTCAGTTAATGTGTGTCCCTACTTTTGTTAGGACGTGTACCCTGTTTCCACCACTTCATGTGTCCCCTCTTTCCTGGCTTTGCAGCAGAATCAGCAAAAATAAATCCGCTCCCCTTTCGCTTTCACTTTCAACTTTTTTGAAAGAGCAATGTTTTGTATTTTAAAAATACGATATGAGGCATGGGCGTTAATGCAGTAGGATTTTCCAGGTCTGTCCTGCATCTGCAAAGTGAGTCAAATATTCACTGTTATATAATGTTGAGCTTTTTTTGTCTTATTTCATTTGCGGTGGAGCAGCACAGTCAGTTCAGTCCTTGCTGCTGAGATCCGAGTTACTGCAGGTTGCACACCTTGGACAATACAATACTTACTAGCATTTCACTGACGACAGTAACAAAAGCATGTTGTGTGATGCTGTACCAGACGGATGAAACTTGGCAAGCAATATTTAAAAAAATATATATATATATATATATATATATATATTTACAATTCATCTTCAGTGAATACTTACATTTAAACAACAACCGAATTGTGTTGAAAAAGGACTGGTTGTGTAGAGTACTAGCAACGGTGATAAGGTCACTCATCAATGGAAGCATGCATGTTGGCACGTTTGAAACCTCTAGTCAGTTTATAAAGAATTGCATGTGTAAAAAGCAAAGATCTGGCTTATGCGCGCCACCCTGCTAATTTAAACCCTCAACCCCACTCAGGCTATCTCCTGGGCATAGTTACCCACGACAATGCTACTAGCAAATGGGTTCTGTCATTTCCAGATGTAACCGTAACATAAACATCAAAATGTAATCATTTTTGCCAAAATTCAGCTAAAATAGTATTTGGTGTGCGTTGAACTCGGTTTTATGCCACACCCCATCCAGGGTCAGACTGGGCGGTAAAATTGTCTCGGGCACCAATGAAAAAGTGGCCACAGTTGCAAATGGCAATTCATTCCGTTTCTGACACGGTTTGACTAGCACCTAAGGGGTTGTTTTTTGATAAAATGTGACACAAACTGTGCATTTTAAAGAATATTTATTCAGCAACACTTCACTTCAGCTACTAGCGGCATAGTCAAGTAACTCATCAAACTGGCCCACATTGGCCAAACAAGTTACCCACTTTGACTAAAAAACGGCCCATTCAGCATTTTGCGTTTTTTTGGTTCTGCCATGGGCCTATTGCCCTATAGATCAGTCCAAGCCTGACCACATCTGATGCCATTATTTTTCTCTTCCGCTCCCGTAGTGCCAATGACCCCGGCAACATGTCTTTGCTGAAGGGCTACGACATCCGCTACGGACTGACTTTGGGGGTTAGAGTGCGGTCTTTTCTGAACTGTGTTGTTTGCAGGGTGAGTTATTGACCATCAGTTGTGACCAACGCGCCGATTTCTGCCCCAGGGACGCCAGTTGCAGTTGGAATGGACATAGACAACGCCAGCAGAGAAAAGGTGTCTGTCAGAAGTAAACATGGTAAGTAACATTGGCCCTCATTACAACACCGGCGCTAAACTATGGCACTATTAGCACCATGGTTGGTGCCGGTGTTGTAACGGGTCCGCCATGGTTCAATGGGGAATTACCACCCCATTCCTAGGTTGGCGGGGCGGTAAATCCCCATTGAACCATGGCCCTTCACCATTCCCATTTTCGCCCCATAGGGCTCTATGGGAATGGGGAAGGCCCTAAGTACGGTACCGCAAATTGAAGTACCGTACTTAGCACCAAGGTCTCTTTGCGGGTCCCTACTTTAACGGCTGGTGTAGACCAGCCGTAAAGGTCGGGTCCCGTGAAGGGACCTCGTAATCAGGCGCTAATGGGTTAACGGCGCCGCAGCCTTTTACAGCCCCGTTAACTTATTAGCGCCAGGGTCGTAATGAGGCCCATTATGTTGTGCACACCCCGGGTGAGGTTTATTAAGCTGTTGAATGCTTGCCTTCCTTTTTGGCACTCTTGAAGATATCCCCATATTCCATCTTCTTTAACTCTCGCCTTTGCTCTCAGACCTTACATCTTCTCTCATCCTTCCTCTCACTCACTTTTTCTCTTGCTCTCACCCTTTCTTGCTCATATTTCCTCTTGCTCATCATCCCAACCCTCTATCAATGGCTTCCTCCCTTGCTCTATTTCTCTTCTCATTCCATTGCACACCTGCACAACCTTATTGCATCCTCCTTTAAAATGTGCCACTCTCCTCCTTGCACCCTAGTGCCTATAAATGCAAAATGCAAAGAACAGTAAACACCAAAACTATTGGCATTGCCAATACTGTTTAATAGGGCCTTTGTGTTTGTTGTGCATTTAATTGGGTGTTTATTTCTGTCATTTCTGTTTGTAAAATCCTTTTGTGTCCTTTCTTTGGTGTATTTTTCAGGGGGAAATAATGGAAAAACATGCCAGCACCGACAGTTGGCAGACTTGGTGTACAGCTTTGAGAAGTGTCTGGTAAATGGGAACACAGGAGAAAATGAAAGAAACCACAAATGGAGGTGGACACAGGTGGGGAGGCTGAAGCAGCTACGGTCCCTACGGCAGAGGGGAAAAGAAATGCACAGCAGCCCCTGGTATGTTCCAAGCGAGGTCAGAGCACTGCTCCACCATTCTCCCCACTAGCCCACATGTCACACAGTTAGGTGTACTTTAACATTCCATATGATGTGGCATCACAGGAGGGTGCGGTCACTGTGAAATGCAGCAAGTATGGCAACAAAGTGGGATAGATGCAGACAGTGCTTTAAGTGGGCCGGGGCCTTCCGGGGCTGGGCCCCGGAAGTCTCCAAAAAGTGGGGCTCAGCCGGGGCCCTGCCGGGGCCCCCAGTCCCACCGCACGCAACATTGGCGGGATGCATTATCCCATCGCGGCTGCTGCCGCGACGGGAGATGCGCCTGCCATGAAGTCAGGCTAGCTGACAGAAGTGGCAGCCAACCACAGCGATGCTGTGCCTGGCTGCCACTTCCGTCAGTCATAGTAACTGCCTTTGGTGACCCCCCTCGGCCCTCGCTCGAGGGGTCACCAGAGGCAGTTACTGTCCCTTTGTTTCCCCAGGTCGCGGTCCTCACGGAGGCGTCTTTAACCCTCTGCGAACCTGGGGATTCCTTGAGGTTTATAAATGATGGCTTGAAAAGTACACAATTCAAGCCATCTTTTATAAAGCCTTGCGGACAATTTTGTCCGTAGTCAAAGCTTTATAAAATATGGCTTGAATTGTGTACTTTCAAAGCCATCTTTTATAAACCAGACAACATGGCTTGAAAACTAGACAAACCGTAAGGTACGCACGCAAATATCATGTTATATGTGTGTGTGTGTGTGTACCTTACTATGGTTTGCGTACTTTGCAGGCCATGTTTTCTAAACATAGAAATATGTAACATATTTAACATATTTCTATGTTTAGGGAACGCACACAGATATATAACATGTATATATATTTGCGTGCTTTTAGGCAACGCCCCTAGTTGCTAGGTCTGGAAAAGACCCGGGGCTAAGCTGATGTCGGAACTGTTGGGACTGGGGGCTAGCTAGTCTTTTGGCTGTAGCTCCTGAGATTCTATCCGGGGCTACAACCAAAAGATCAGGGGCTATAACCCCCTTAGCCCCCCCCCTAGCAACGCCTCTGCGCCCCTCCCAGAAGCCACGCCCCCAAATGAGGGCCCCCTCTCGATTTCTTACCCCACTTAAAGCCCTGGATGCAGACAGCAACAGCTTTGCATTGGGAATGTAGTACATGGCTAGGCACTTCTGCTGCCATGCAGGAGAGGGCGCCTCTGCAGATGTGAGAAGGCAGCATTGCCCAGTGTATCACTGCTGCCAAAGTCCTGCTTCACCTGGTCCCTCTCAGTCCAGTA
Source organism: Ambystoma mexicanum (assembly GCF_040938575.1). Classification (NCBI taxonomy): domain Eukaryota; kingdom Metazoa; phylum Chordata; class Amphibia; order Caudata; family Ambystomatidae; genus Ambystoma; species Ambystoma mexicanum. The sequence goes on from NC_090936.1 coordinate 878,665,824, forward strand.
GAGTACAGCTCATGTCATGCATCAGCCATTCCATCTGTGTTGAGGACCTATTACATCATTCCGGCATCTTGTACCTGCTGCCCATCAACCAGAGCAAAGTTCAGGGGGCAATGCAGCTATGGAAATCTTGACTTCTAATTCTGCAAGCACCATCCCACATTCTGCCCAGTCCCAACAGGTTAAGGGAAATAGGAGACTGGTTGGGTGGTCGCCCTACAAATGATTATATTTTATGGGTGGAGGGCGCTTTTCTTCTGTGTGTTGTTATTATTCCTTTACTAAAATACAAACATAAATACATTCCAAAAATCCCTGAGAAACCACTCCCAACAATATTACATTCCTGTACTAGGTGTGTTTCTTGCTGTCTGTTGTGTGCGTGGTTACACTGAAGGCCATCATGACGAAAGCACCACGCAGTCTAGTTCTGATCAACACTGACTTCTCATTGGAACATGACACAACCCTACAATTCCCACATACCAACCATTACATGCCATTGCCATGACAATGGAAAGCGTCCATGCAAACTGAGGAAAGAATAATGGAACAGTGAGAAGGCATACATAAACTAGCACATAGCTCACCTCCCTTTTAATACATTAGCATTACACACCAACGTAAATCCTAGTAAATAACGGCCAGAGATCATGTTCACTGAAAACGTGCATTTACAAACCGTAAATATGAACTTCATACAGGAGGATGAAAGATGTCCCATCTGTCAGTACAAGGTGCAACCCTTACACTCTGGTAGTCGAACCTCACCACGTTGCTTACATTAGTTAACCCTAATCGGCCTAGAAAACCTGAACCACCCTTTTATAATACACTTTGGGAGTTCAAATGGTCACCAAACTCCCAGGTTCTACGATGACACTCTTGACTGAGTGTTGTGGAAGTTCAGACATAGGAGACGGCAAAGAGGACGTGGTTGTACACAATGTTTTGTTTAAAATTAAAGAAAGAAACCTAGTTGAATTCCTAGTTCCTAAGATGATTTCCCTAAACTAAAAACAAAAAACAGCTGCTCATCAGGGCGACTTACAAAACACAAACTCTGTCCTCTGTTAAACTCTATTCTAGCCCATTTCCAACCTCCCATTATGAAGAAGGAAAAGAAAGAAAGAAAGAAAGAAAGAAAGAAAGAAAGAAAGAAAGAAAGAAAGAAAGAAAGAAAGAGAGAAAGAAAGAAAGAAAGAAAGAAAGAAAGAAAGAAAGAAAGAGAAAGAGCTAAGGCTTATTTCATTATGTTATTTGTTTATGTATTGTGCGGCGAAAGCCTGCAGACATCGGGGCGCAACACTTACGCAGTCAGTACAGACGTAGAAGACAGGACATTCAGAGCCAGAAAGGGGGAAGCCGGTAAGTAGGTCTTAGCTTAGTCTAAGGGTTATTCCCGCCTTTGCAACATTGGTGGTGGCTGGTTTTCTGACCCACACCCTCCCAATGTTCTCACAGTCTCTTCCAACAGTATTTCTTTTAAAAAAAAATGCAAAAAAAGAAAGGTCGTTGGGCTTTATCTACTTGTGCTCTTGTCATATATTCCAGCAGGCAACTGGCTTATCCCTCTTTTGGGGATGTAGTTTGTAAACCTGTACAACTCTTACTTTCCACGAATAGCAACAAAGTTCTGTCTCTAAATTATTGATACTGATCTGATCTGCAGCCGCTGATAGACTAGGGGACTGCTTAGCCAGTGATATTACGTTCTACTTTTATCACCTTCTGGGTTATTGATTCTCTTACCCCCGGATGGGCTGCTGGATCTGGTAGCCCGAGTAGCTCACCGCTTCTGCCTCCTTGTTGTGTCTTTCCTTCCTTAGCCCCCTTGTTAATGTCCATCTGCTACTCTCTTATGGGTTCTTGACTCTTAGCCCCCAGTGGGCTCTGGGCTTTCTCAGCCCTGGTTAGTGGATTTCTTCTATCCCCTTGCAGGGTCTTATTTTTGTCAGCCCCAAGTGGGCTCTGGACTTTCTTAGCCCTATCTGTCATTGGCTGCACCGCCCTCCAACCGTTCCCCCTTTTTGGCAGTGTACCTTTTCTCTTGCCACAGGGCTCGTAGTCATCCTTGGGATCACTGGCCCTGGCAGTTCTGCGTCGGTCTGCATGGGTGCTTCTGCTGCTTCTCTCCTACCTTTTTGGTAGCTCAGCGTTCGGGCTTCGGGATGCCGGTACCTCAGGTTGCATTGCAGTGTGCTTCCTGCTTCAGTAGTTCTGGACTAAGTGCCCCCTTTTCGTTGAACAGCTGCCATACTCACATAGCCCTTGCTCTCCACCCACGACATCCATTACGTAGTTCTCCTTCCTCGGTTGGAGTGACCTCCATCTTCCACGTCTCAGGACGGGCTGCTGCTCAGGTTTCCTCCCCCCCCCGGTTTGCTCTTTTCCGGTCTTTGAGTTCTTTCCTGGAACTAAGGAGAGAAGTCCTTTCTTTTTTCATTGGCTTCCCAAGGAGATGTGATCGAGTACAGGTCAGTCACCAAGCCATCCACCTTAAAGGAGCCCTGCATGTTATCAACAGGATTGCTTCCCATGCAACCAACAAACACTTTGCTCTTAGGGGAAAAGGGAAGTGGGATGTAACCCTGACTTGGGCATTCCCAACTTGGGAATTTCTTATCCCCAGAGAGAGAAGGGGGGGGTCCTCCCCAGTGGGACCCCGCTTGCCCTGACACCTAGAGAGGGTAATGCGTAGAAGGCTCTCCTCCCTAGTCCCAAAGGGGGTGACTCCCCGATGGGAGAAGGGACGAATTATCTGGAGCCGTCAGTGTGCATATATGGCTTGCTCTCACTCACCACTCATCTGTAGTTTGCAGCTCAGAGAGTCACCATCAACGTTTACCATCTTTGATCTAACCAACCAAGCCAGGCATAGTTTTGTGTTGGGCTTCCTTCACCTTAGAACCATGCCACCATACAGGAGAATAACCCGTACTGCAACACCGGATCCCCATCCTATGCTTGTCCATTTCATTATGCTGTGGGAAGGAGTTACATATTTATGATACGAGGTTCATAGAGTAATTGATCCATCTTCCTTGAGACCAACTGCACTCTGCTATCAGTCGAAGTCTTTGAGGGGAAACTCTTACTGCACAAAACATCCTTGAGAAACTGAACTGGTCTGCTGCTGCTTTAATTAACCACACATACCTCCAGCCAATGGCAATATAAATCTGTTAGAATTACAAAAGCTTCTGCACCCTCTTATGTTTAAAGGCCTAATTGTAACTGTGTTGAATCCCTCCTCTGAGAGGAGTCTTTGGAATTGCCACGGGACTCAAGTCTCATGATCAATGACTTGTTACTTCTTTCCAAGTCTACGCACTTTGCATCATCTTTTCAACCATTGCATCTGGCTTTGATGCCTGGCCTAAAAATGTTTTGATTGTACTAAACAAAGAGGCATTTTCTTGCACAGAAGCCCATGGTACTGGCTCAGTGAACAAGTGCTTGTGCACCCTGCCAGACTCACCCTCGCTGGAATACTCTACTTTTCATTGCCTCCGGCACGTACCTAACACCGCAGCATGTTGGTAATTCATTGTATCCAGAATATCCTTTTATAAATCTATAAATGCGCTTTTCTGGCCACTGGCCAGGCAGCTGATATCCCATCAATAGAAGCTGAGCTCCCACAGGCACCCAACCATGGGGAATGAGGAAGACCCATCTGAGGAGCAAGGGACCTGCAACAGACCTCATATGAATATATCCCAGTGTATGAATTTGACATGATGGACATTCCTTCCTGTCAGGCCCAAGATGGGCTTTATGGGTCAAAAAGATTAGAGATGTTCTTTACAGCCCCGAGTGAAGATGATGACGTTGCCAAATGATCCACTGTACCCTACACGGCGGACCCAACTGTATGTAAGATATTCAAAACGTTAACAACTGCCAACGATTCATACCACGCAGCTAAAGACATGTTGGAGCACCATTTCAGCCCAATGGTCAGTGCTGCTTTTGAAGGCTTTATAATACCAGAAGCAAAGCAAAGAAAAATCAATTCCCTAGACACCGTCCACGCTCATTTACGCCATTCAGGTGCATCCAAATAAATGAATAGGATGAAGTATGTACTCTGCTAATACAGGGCTAGAACTCAGTTACACTGTGAAAATAGATTCTGAGGGAGGCTGGCATGTCACTCAAGCCAATTTTGGAGCTAGGACGCTCCCATGAACTTGCATTAAAAAAAACATCTCACATGAACATAACTCTGCAGTCAAACAAGATAGAAGTGAACATGTTTTTGAAACCAAGATTCTGATTTCCATATTGTCAAACAGAGCAGGAAACTGCAACACGGTCTGAGCCATGTGACATTTGTTGCGGCATGTTTCCACATAATTACCAAAAAAGGTAATCTTTTTTGTTAATGGGGGAACAATTTCTCAAATCGATCGAATAATTTATTTCCAATTGAAACTAGAAATCACACTTGGCATTTGTGAGTCGGATTTCTATTGAAACTACAAACTGTACTGGCTACTGAGCCGGTGCCTACTCATGCCTATATTGGATGTAAGTAATGTAAGTAATGGTTGGGTGAGGTTCTTCTTCCTTGTACAACGCAGTGCTTGCAATTGTATTGGTTTTGTTGAAATTTGTACAATTCTTAATCATTGTTGAATCTGTAACTCAAATGAGAGAGGAGTTCATGTAATAATTAGATCATTTTTGAACCACTATCTTATATAACTTGTTGTTTTAAATGTTTTCTTCTCCTTTTTTTAGATATGTGCAAATTTGTAATGGGGTATAGAAAGGTATTAATACCACACTGAAGAAATGTACTTGTCCTGAAGAAGGCCATACAAGCAAGGGTTCAACAGGCGCTAGAGATAGTGCCCAATTTTACCTAAGGGCCGAAACATGTCGACTACTGTTAAAAGACTAGAGAACAACTGGAGTCTATCGTTGAACATCTACTATCTGATGTAGTTTGTTGTATTGAGTACAATCAACCCCGGCACAGATATAGCTGTGTTTTTATATAAAAATGTTGAAAATACTACCTATTGTTTTTATGTCTATAAATATTTTTGATATTGAATAAAAAGTGTTGATGAAATACAGATAAGAGTGGTTAATAGGGTATGTGGTTCTAAAATATTTCTTTGAATGTCGCGTAGCAGCAAAGTCATTGTGTGTTAAAATTGTGTGTCAATTGAATGATACAATTACGTTTTTCACTCTATTAGAGAACATCACCAAACCTGACCTCTATAGGCATAGAGAGCGGTAATCATCTTTTTTCTCACCTTTGTTATAGTATGTTTCCACGTAGCCAGTTCTAAGCCAAACCATTTAGCTATGGTGTGCAGGTTACAATTTACCCATCAACATTCACAAGGCAAGTTCAGGGGTGGACTGGCCTATTTATTTTCAAATTTGTTTATTGGCATTTATCATAAAATCAGTAGCACATAGCCGGTCAATCGTGCCAAATGAAGCTAACTCTTTGCAGTAATATCTTAGTGAACAAAGGTGAGGGGGGGATGGGAGGAGGGGGGGAAGGGCGAAAAGAAAAAAGGGGGGGGGGGGAAAGTAGGGGGGGAGGATAGAGAGAGAGAGGGGAGAGGGAGGGCGCAGGGAAGAGGGGGGGGTGTTCCAAACAATAAACAGTAAACCAATAACATTAACATAAACCGTCTCCGCATCTAGTCTTCTTCGTGCTTTTGCCAAGGCTTCTGTAGAGGGTGGTATGGGGGGGGGGGCTCTTGAGTGCAGCAGTTTCCATAGGTGTTTGGGGGCCTCCCACATGAGTTTCTAGGTTTTGCAGTTCAGCACAATCTAGCTAGTGCCTGTTCACGGGGGTTTATCGTCCGAGGGGTATGTGATAGTTCTAACTATCTCCCTCCATGCTTCTAGGGTGGAGCTGGAGTCATCGGTAGATTTGGAAACGCTGTCCTCCCAAGCCTTAGTTTCTGCATCGGCCCATCTGATAAGTTCGCTGTGCCAGGCGCCATGTCTGGGGCCTGTTGGTTTTTTCCAGGACATGGCGATATGTCTTTTGGCCAGAAGGCACGATAGGTCCATTAGTTTCACCATGTGCTTAAGTTTGGCCGGTCTAGAGTACGTTCCTAGGATGCATTCTTCAGGAGTCCATCTGTATTTGGAGGCTCCTGCCTTCTCAAGTGTTAGCTTGACTTTTGCCCAGAAGGATTGTACTTTGTTGCACTTCCAGAACATATGTGTGAGGTCAGCCCCTTCTGCCCTGCACCATGGACAGTCGGAGCTCGCATTCCTGTTGAATGTCGCCAGTCTGTGCGGGGTGAGATATGTCCGATGCAGGACATTTAGTTGTATAAAGCGGAATCTGTGGTTTCTCGACACAGCCTTAGGGAATATTAGCGCCCTGGACCATTCTGCCTCCGAGAGTTCTCGGCCAATGTCCGTTTCCCATTTGTTTTTCAGGGCCTCTCCCTTTGGGTTGGGATTATCGTTGAGGTGGCTGTATATTTGGGAGACCGGCCGTTGCCCCTCGCCTAGGTTATATAATAAAGTTGTGAGAGGATCAGACTCAGGTTCTTCTGGCCAGGTGTCCCATTTGTGTCTTGCTATTTCGCGTATCTTTCGGTACCACAAGTATTGACTGGTGGGTATTCCGTCTACATTGTGTAGTGTGTTGAACTCTTTAAAGGAGCCTTCTTCATAGAGATCTCCCCACGTGTAAACCCCCTTCTTCTCCCAGGTCCTGAGATGTAACAAGTCCAAGTCTGACCTACACAGGTCCCAGATCAGTGGTATCTCTGGGGAGTACAGGTGTGTTAGATTCCTTAGTGATTTCGTTCTATGCCAGATTTGTTTCCCCAGAGTGGCTATGAAGGGTGTGTCTTTCAGCAGGTGTTGTGGCGCCCAAATGAGTTCTTTAAGTTGCAGTGGAGGAATCAGGGACTGTAGCAGGGGAGTCTCGGATGTGATCTCGTCAGCTAGCCATTTGGACACAAAGCTAAGCTGGGCTGCTAAGTAATATTTTTCGAAGTGCGGGAGTTGGGTTCCACCTTGAGCGTGTTGCAGAACTAGTGTGGAGTGTGCTATTCTGTGCCTGCCCCGCCCCCAAATAAAATCTCGTGTTATGGACCCCAAGAGGCGGAAAAATGAGCTCTTGATGTAATATTGCACATTTTGGAACCTATACAAGAGCCTAGGGAGGACTATCATTTTGGTCACCGAAATTCTCCCCATTGCCGACAGTGGGAGCTTTGCCCAGAAGGACATTGATCTTCGCAGCGCGGGTATTGCTGCATTAGTGTTATTTTCGTGCATCAATTGGGGGGTGTGCATAATCTGGATGCCCAAGTAGCGGAACCTGGTGGTCTGCCACTGTATCCCTAGTGTTGGAAGCTCCTCCGAGCATCTGTCCCTAAGGCCAGCTAGTGGGAATAGGCAGGATTTTGCCCTGTTGAATTGTATGCCTGAGACTTTGGAAAAGTTATCAAGGACGTCCAGCATGGTTGGGACGTTGAGGTGGGGGTCCCTGACGTACAAAAGCACATCGTCCGCGTACAGTGAGATTATGTGATCTGTCGTCCCTAGCCTTATTCCAGCATCGAAAAATTGTTTCCGAAAATAGATAGCTATGGGTTCTAGTCCCAGTATGTAAAGCATGGGGGACAGCGGACAGCCCTGACGGGTACCTCTGCATATCTCCCAAACTTCTGACACATGTCTCCCAGTTTTTACCCGTGCTCTTGGTTCGGTGTATAGTATTCGGATCCACCTGATAAAGCGTGGGCCAAACCCGAATTCCTTCAGAACTGCTAATAACCACTCCCAGTATATGGAATCGAACGCCTTGATGGCGTCTAGTGACAGCAGGGCATAGGGTTCAGTGATCGTATCAGTTTGTGCAATAACATGTTGAAGTCTGCGTAAATTCATGGTTGTATTTCGGCCTGGGACAAACCCACACTGATCTGAGTGTACGATGTCTCCTATCTGTCTGGACAGTCTCTGAGCCAGGATTGTGGTTAACAATTTAACATCGTGGTTGAGCATGGCCAGCGGGCGGTATGAATCGCAGTGCTCCGCTGGCTTGTTCGGCTTAAGAACTGGGACCACTAGGGTTTCCTTCATGCTGTCGGGTAAGATACCTCGCTCGTATATTTCCTGGAAGACCTCATGTAAGAGTGGTGTCAAAGAGGAGCTATAAGTTTTGTAGAATTCCGAGGGCAACCCATCGCTCCCCGGGGCTTTAGCCGCAGCTTGTGCCTTGATCGCTTCGGCAATGTCCTCTGTTGTAATATCTGCCTCTAGTTCCTCGGCCTGCTCAGGGGAGAGCCTAGGCAGCCCTATCTCGTCTAAGGTGTCCGCTATGTAGTCCCCAGATATTTCTGTTTCGTGGGAGTATAGGTGTTCGTAGTAATTCTTGAAGGTGTCATTTATTTCTTGTTGAGTCTGGTGTGTATTGCCCTGTTCATCTTGGATCAGGGTAATGGTGTGTCTGGGGTGCTCCTTCCTGCAGAGCCAGGCCAGGAGCCTACTAGGTCTATCTGCTTCCGTGTGCGTCCTGTTCGTTCTGGTGGCAAAGTCGAACTTAGCGAGCCTATTCCAAGCATTCGAGCATTCTCCGCGGAGTGTACGAAGTCTGCCTTCATGCTGTTGTTGGTCTATGGGGTCCGTGCTAAGCTTCTGAATCTCCGCCTCGCCCAGCTCTAATTCCTTGCGTAGCGATCTTCTGATGCCACCCGCTTTCGCCAGTATCTCTCCCCTGGTCACCACCTTTAGGGCCTCCCATGTCGTGCTTACATATTCTACGCTTCCCTTATTTAGCTCTATGTAGTCGTCTATCGTGTCCTGCAGTTCATCTCTGAATGCCTGGTCCTTCAGGGCCGTTATTGGCATGCGCCACATAGGGATGGGGGGCCTGGGGCCAGCACGATTCCAATTTACAGTTAGGGGGGAGTGGTCTGAGATCGTTCTTCCTAAGTATTCTGCTTCTTCCATCTGGGATAGGTGTTCCCTGCCGACAAAAATGTAGTCTAGCCTTGTGTGGAGGCCATGTGGGGATGAGAAGTAGGAATAATTCCGTGTATGGGGGTGTAGTTCTCTCCATATATCAGCCAGTTCTAGTCTGTCTATCAGTGTGTTTAGTGCTGTCGAGGCTGCCATAGTGGTGGTGGGCGGTGGTAGCGACCTATCTAGCATGGGATCTCGTACACAGTTGAAGTCACCACCCCAAATAAAAAGGCAGTCTCTGTGTAGGGTGGTTATGTCGTACATCGAGGCCAGGTATGCCGGGATGCTAATGTTGGGTAAGTAAGAGTTCACTATGCATAGCTCTTGTTGTTCGATGTGTCCCCATACAATCACATACCTGCCCTCAGGATCGGTAATAAATTTGGATAGGCGGAAAGGGAGCTGGGGGTGGATCCATGTGTATACCCCTCTAGCATATTTCGAGTAGGCCGTACCAAATCCCTGTCCCCCCCAGTGCTCCTGGAGTTTGCCCATAGATGTCGTTGTGCAGTGCGTCTCCTGTAAGAGCGCTATCCCAACCTTCTTCCTCTGTATATATGACTTAATTCTATTCCTTCGGAGGTAAGTACCGAGGCCCCTTACGTTCCATGTCATTATTTTCGTGTTTCCCGCCATTCTGTTTTAGGTTGGAGGTTACTGATCTCAATGTTTCGCAGGGAGGCTACCCCCAGGGTGTTGCCCCCTCCAGCCCACTCCCCTTCATTCAGGTTGATACATTCTGGAGACTTACCAACGGTTGTAACTTTCATCTGAACGGATGAATAACCAAAAATGTCTAACTGCAAACTGCCCCCAGCAGTTGCTTCTAACTTGCAGCGCTCAGGGGCTCCCGGGCCTTCTGGGCCTCTCCAGGCCTTTCTGCGCGGGTGGTGTGTAGGCATTTGACCTGCACTTGCCGTGGAGGGGCGTGTCAGCGGTGTGTTTGCTCGTGGTTCTTCGTGGTCCTGCCCGACGTAGCTATAATCTCAGTGCGGTCCCTTGTAGTATCCGGTTGAGTGTCTCATCATCAATGTGGGACATTTCATGGGTGTACATTTTGTTGTCCATTTCGCTCCTATCTGTTTTCTTGAGGGTCCTCTCCATTCCCGGCCAAGTTGTTGTGCTCCATCCACATGGTTGCCGCCTCCGGGGTCTCCAAGAAGATTGCCTTCCCTTTGTATAAGACTTTAAGGCGAGATGGGTAGAGCAGCATGTATTTTATGTTAAGTGTTCGTAGCCTGGCTTTCACTGGTATAAAGGAATTCCTGGCTCGTTGTACCGTAGGGGTGTAATCAGGGTATACGACTATTCTGGAGTCCTGTCTTCTAATCGCTTCGCCTTCCCTGGAGTGGCGTAGTATTGTTTCCCTGTCGCGGAAGTTGAGGATTTTTGCTATTATCGGGCGCGGGTGCGACCCCGGGGGGGGACGCTTTTGGAGAGATCTGTGGGCACGCTCCACTGAGAACCCCTGGGAAAGTTTCCCAGCTCCGATTTCTTGTAGGAGCAATGTCTCTACAAAGTCTGTGGGGTCCGAGCCTTCCATGTCTTCCGGGACCCCCAGGATCCTGACATTATTGCGTCGTGCGCGGCCCTCCGCATCCTCAGATCTCGCCTCCAGCCTCGCTACTTTCAGCTCCAATTCCGTTACCTTTGCCTTTAGGTCTGAGGTGTTAGTGACGTTGTCTCGCAGGGTAGCTTCATTCGTGTTTACTCTCTCCGTTAGGTTGCGGGCATCTTGTCGCATGAGTTGCATGTCCGCCCTCATTTCCCCTATTTTGGTTTCGATAGAGGTGCGCAGTGCTGCAATTGCTTGAAGGACCACTGTGTCCTTGGGTTCCGCCTCCGGCTGCGACTGCGCTGCGTTGGGGTCTGGGGCCTGTTGTAACGGCTGTTTGGGCCTGACCGTCGTGTAGGAGTCCATTGTCGTTGACAGTTTTGTCTTCGCTTTAGTTGGGGGCATCTCTGCCTGTAGATCCAGTGTTAAGTAGGGTACAAGCTTGCTTTGAGCCACGATTTAGTTCCTGTCGTGGGCTTATGCGTCGCCTCAGATTGCGACTGTGGGGTGCAATCTTCGTCTGCGTGTGCAGCCACCCAGTTGCAGTGGGGAGAAGTTGCTCCGTAGGTGTCGCGAGCCTTTTCCTGCTCGCGGCAGTCAAGGGATAAAGTGTGGCCTCACTGGGGGTGGGAGTGGCGGGGGCCGCAGCTTGACCTCCTCGGCGGCCGCACGGACCCTGGACTCACCTCCCTGCGCGGTAGGCCTCCGCGGACGCCACAGTCTGCGTTCCGTTCTCCAGCTCCAGGCGCCTCTCCTGCTCCTCCTCTGGCTCAGCACGACGGGGTCGCGTGGTGTGTCTCCCAGTCTTTCCAAGCGGTACCGTTGTTTCGCCGCCTTTCGCTCGTGGTAAGGCTTCCGAGGACGCCGGCCGAGGAGAGGGGCACCCGCTCGCCCAGGTGTCCGCCTCTCGCTCTCAATTCGCACCGCGGCCCAGCCACACACTCAGCCAAATCTCCAGCAGTTCGGGGGTGGGTCTTCACAGCGTTAGGATAGGGCAAGCGGGAGGTGGTCTCCGCTGGTCCGTCCGGGTCTCAGAGTCTCTTCGTCCGGGAGCTCCAGTCCCCCTCCCCCATCAGCGCCACGGGCGCCGCCATCTTGTGGGGCCGAGGGGCGCCTCTTCGCCGGTCCCGTTCTTAGGCTTGCCCGGCTCGGTTTTTCTTGGGAGCAGGTTCCGGGTAGGGGGGAGAGGCTCCCCTTTCCAGATATGTTGTTTTTGGGCGCTTATGGGGTAGTTAGATCGGCGCAATTTCACCCGTACCAGGATCGCGGGCAGGAGCTTCTCGAGCACACGTCTTCACGGCATGCTCGCTGGCCACGCCCCCCCTGGGGTGGACTGGCCTATAGAGAAGTCTGGAGATTTCCCGGTAGGTCTCTACACCCTGGGCCTATTGTGCGTGATTTCCAAATGTTCCCATAAGAAATGTTCCTTTAACTTTTCAATATTATTTGTTAAGTCTTTTTTCGTTTTTGTGCCTTTGTCTTGTTGCTGATATGTTCCTGTGTTTTCTGTACGCCCTTAAGCTTCTGGGTCCATGCCGCGTTATAAATGGTTTAAAGTAAAAAAAGGGTTGGGCAAGCTGAAAATGTGTAATTTTGGGCTACTTTGAAAATTATTTCCAGGGCATATTTTGGTTCCTAGTCCACCCCTGGGCAAGTGCAATCTTGCCTGTGAAAGGGCCAAAGTAGCGAAATTTGAGTCAGACCCAGATGAATCGTAAGCAGAGGATGAATACATTGTTTTCAATTACAGAGTGCTGGACGCAGGGCAGAAGTGCCACTGACAACCCAGATGCACAATCAGTTTCCATGGAAAAGACCTGGTCCTTTGGATTGCCACCTCTTCGCCAGTTAGCGTAATGGCACACACTTCAAGTTACTGAACAAACCCCAACCATTGTCACTCAGAGAAGTTTGCCTATTTACACTTCGTGGCTCCACGCCCATCCCACTGTAAGGCACCTTTATGTCTGAGATCTGTCATGGAACAAGAAAGTAGCTTCTGATTCTGTGTAACTAAGATCAGCGAAGACGCGTTACTGGGGTGTGATGCCGCTGAAGTGCTCCAAGTTGGTAACTTCACTAGTCTTCTCCGTATACTTGATAAGCTCTTCCAAGAAGTGTGATGTCTCAAAGGCCAGATCGTGAAGCTACACATTGATGAACAGATACAGCCAATAGCACTCAAATATCGAGGAGTGCCATTTCCTTCGAGGAAGAAAGTAGAACAAACACTGGACAAACTAGTGTGCAGGGACATCCTAGAGAGGGTGACTGGACCTACCCCATAGCCATCGCCCATTATGGTTGCTATAAAAGCAAAGCAACTGGGCTAGGTGTGCGCCTATGTAAATGTGTCAATATGCACTTCACAAATAAAGTAACAAAAAAGGGAGCACCACCTGAACCCCACCATTGATGAGATTGTCACTGAGCTGCAAGTTGTGGCATACTTCTTAATATTGGACCTCAACGCAGATTGCTATCATATAGTATTGCATTCGACACCACACTACATAACTACATTCACAACACACAAAAGAGCCTCTGCCAAAACAAAAGGCTTAAGGTCTCATTACAAGTTTGGTAGTATTTCTGTCCCTAATCTGCCTAAATACCACCAAATAGATTTACCGTTACTGTCACTTGGGCTGGCAGATTTACTGCTGGATTAGAATTGGTGATAGGTGTTGTTAGTCCCCATTTATTAGAATCCATAGGACTCCATAGGGATTTCGGCAGAATTACTGCTGTCATTAATTCCACAGGTGGTCCACTGATTTTGCTGATTTTACAGCTGTAAAGCAGCGAGTTTACCTACAGCTGGAGGTAAATCCTCCCCTTCACCACTGAAATTGTGGTACAGCATTGTGGTAATGCAGCAGTAAGGGAATGACCACACTGTTACTGCTGTTCTTTACTGCACTGCCCTACTTGTAATGAGTCTTTGAGCGGTGTTGGATTCTTGTCAGCCACTTAGGGTTTATCAGCAAACAAAAAGATGCATGTTAGAAGGACTCTCTGGTGTGCCCAATGTAGGTGATGACATCCTGACATACTTCTACCGAGGTGAAGCACCTTGAACGTTTGACCAATGTGCTTGCCGAATTTCAGGACCAGGGACGAACATTACATAGATGAAAATGTAATTTCTTCACACATAAATTGATTTCTTTTACTATGTGTTTCAAGCCACCAGTTAAGCGCCGAACCTGAAGAAGGTGAGAGATGTTCATATGGCAGCAGGTCATGCAAATCTGTCACAGGTGAGGAGTTTCCTTTGTATGGTTGCATACTGTGGGTGATTCATTAAGAATATGACTGCTCTGGCCCTTGCATAACCTAACCAGGAAGGACAGTATGTGGGTGTGGGCCTTGCTAGAGAAAGCCTTATTCTAGGACATCAAGGCGGCTTGAACCGGTGATGCCACCATGGCTTTTTTCTACTCTCTCTGAAATTCAGAAATTGTAGATGCCAGCACTTTCGATTCAGGTACCATTTTAACTCAGAAAGGCTGGAGTGCTGCTGCCTAGCTCATAGTCCAGGAGAGCCTTGTCTGTCATTGGGATCAGGAGTCACTGGCTTTCCTGTGGGATGTAAGCACCATGATGTGTGTCACGGAAAGCCTGTGGTATTTGTGACAAGCTTTTGATCCCAATTACATTGGGTTCAGAGTTCTCCCCCTTGACAAGAATACAAAGTGGCTCTTGCAGTTGCAATATTATGAGGTGACCCCAAATTTTAGACCAGCATGTGACAATCCAGAGGTCACAACACCCCAACACTACAAAAGGAGAAAGGGAAACAGATGATCATGCAGAAGAGAATTAGAATGGTTACCAAGTCGCTTGTCACAGAGTCATTGTCAACAGAGCAGTTAGCAGTCTTCTGCATTGGATGAGTTTGTCAGATGGTATCAGATGTTGGTTAAACAGGCAACTGAAGGTGGCTGCAATTTTAGGAGCAGCACACAATGAAAATGCTGGATCTAGCCCTACCTGATCAGGGGGCAGACAAGACCAACGGTCACAAAACAGAAAAGGTGTGGTTCCCCAGCCTTTAGTACGGGTTGACAGGTTTGATGCAAGGGTGTGCACAGTGGCAAGCATCCACCCCAGCAACGCGCTCTCCTCCCTTGGGTTCAAGATAATATAACAAGTGAGCCTGTGGACCACCCAGAGTATGGATATTAATACTATTAGCACTGATAAGACACTTCCTCACTGTGTGATGTATAAATGGTCTGGGTACCAAAAGGTGGATTTTGTACAGTTTACACCAGCGAGTGATGATACATGTGCTGGAGAAAATCCTTCCGACACATGGACTGTCAGCAGAAATAAAGGCAGACAATGGCCCCACTTGTCAAGGGAAGGACCTCCATGATTTCCGTTCCTTCTTAGGCATCAAACATCAGAGCATCACCCAGGTCTGGATATGGGACAATGCGGATGCTACACGATTCATGCGCACGCTGAATAAAACATTCCCAATAGCACAAGGGCAATGCATTTGTGTCCGGTCATCTGTGCACCAGTTCCTAAAGGAATACTGGACAACTTTCCATAGGTCAACAGGGGTTTCCCCAGCTGTAGTCCTTATAGGGTGGTGTGTGATAAAGGCATGTCACCAGTGCACCCATCAAAGGAGGTGCTCAGCATTGGGAATAAGGGAGTCAGAGAAAAGCAGAAGACTAACAATGCAAAGGAAAGTGACAGGGAGCAGCACAACTTTACCCGGGCAGCAATCAGACACAAAGTGAACTCCACTTCTTCCCCACACTAGAGAGAGACTTGAAGAAAGGAAACGTTTTCCTTATATCTGCAAGCCTTGTAGAAAGTCTCCTTCAGCCAGCACCCCCCTTGATAACAATAGGAGAAACACACACTAAGCACAAAATACAAGAGATTGTGTTATCACAGTCACAGTCCAGCTAGATGTCTTTATAGCAGACAAACTAATCTGCTGAGAAAAGGGCCAACCAGGCCGGACTCCAAGAAGTAGAAATCTTGCAGCCAGAGAGGGAGCGTCAAGACAGCAACGCCATCACAGTAGCTTGTCACTCCACCGACAAAATGGTGGCTGAACTGTTTAAAGACTGCTATCCCAGACTAAAGAATGCAGAGCATCCCTGCTACTAAGCATGATCATTCCCAGGCAGAATACCTGATCTTTCCAGGAACCCAGGAAGACGCCAGCCAGTCCAAGTTCCACATAAAGGAGAGTGCAGAGCTGGGAGTCCGAATATTTGGCTAATAAGTGGTGACTGTGGAGTGGGGGAAGGATTTATCAGAGGGGTTGGGAGGAGAGTGCCTGTAAGACCTGGAGAGTTGAGGCTGGTAGAGTGAAATAGAAAGCTTGGAGAGCAGAGGAAGGATGAGTGAAGGTGAAAGCCTGGAGAGTGGAGGATAATGAATGAAAGATCAAATCAAAAGAATGGATGAAGGTGGCGTGCAAGAGAAACCCTGCAGAGTGGATGAATCTGGAGTGAAAGAGAAACCCGGCAGAGTGGATGAATCTGGAGTGAAAGAGAAACCCTGCAGAGTGGATGAATCTGGAGTGAAAGAGAAACCCTGCAGAGTGGATGAATCTGGAGTGAAAGAGAAACCCTGCAGAGTGGAGGTTGGTTGAGAGAATCAGAAAACCCAGAGGAGTGAGGAAGGACAGATCTAGAAAACCTTGAGAGTGGTGGAAGGTGCAGAGAAAGGGAAACCAAAGCTTAGAGAAAGGTGAAACCTGGAGAGTGTCGAAAGGTGGAAAAGGAGGACAAGGAGGAGAAGATGGTGAGCGTGACACCTTAGCCTAGAAACGAATAACAGAGGATATGGACCATGAAACTGCAGCAAACGTAAAGGTAGAGGCTGTGGTTAAAGAGGAGGCATAGAGAGAACAGGCAAACTGCATGCCAATGAGAGCAAAAGAGAAAAGATAGAAGGTCAGCACAAAGAAAAGCCCCAAGCTAATGCCCAGGAAAAAAGCATAGAAAGAAAAGGCCAGATCTCTGGCCAAGGAAAAAGCACAGAGAGGAAACACAGACACTCTGGCAAAGGGAAAGTCAGAGAAATTAAAGGCTGGGGCCCTCGTTTAAGCCAAGGAGGAGCCAATAACCTTGCAGAGACTATTTTACAGTGTGGGGACACTTCAAAATGCCAGTGAAACTAAAATACATCATGGCAACGCAAAGATATGACATTTAAGTGGAATATTCTGTATGTATCATTCCTAACGACTTGTCATAGGGACTAGAAACAAGGGAGGGAAAGCAACCACATTGTGTTTCGATTCAACCACTTCAGACTAAAAAGAACAAACCGGCCTAGGCTCCTAATACATGAGACATTTCACTCTTTGCCCCCCCCCCCCACTCCCCATTATTGCTAAAGAAATAGGATAACAATCACCAAATCCACAGAAGAGCAAAGAATAAACACAGTGGCAAACACTCTGGCATTTGCAGAGATGTAGAAGCTTCTGTCTAGCAGGATAACAGACCGTGGCAGGTATTGAAAATGCAGCAATTTATTTTTAATCTGCAAATGTCTGCAGTGTCCAATTATCAACATCACACTCATGTCTGGAAAGAGAAGCACTCTATTTCCTTCAAAGTTAAAAGAACTAGTACATACCCATTTCTGCAATAGGGCTTCATGAACATCTTGGTTCCTAAGGACTGCCCACACTGCCCCCCTATTTTGTGTCAACACAGATGTTGTCTTTTGGGAGGGGAATCAGTTCTCCCTCTTAAATGTGTGTGTCCCGTCGTTATCCTGTATGCCCACCTTGTCTGTCAGGAGCAATGCCCACCTTGTCTGTCAGGAGCAATTGGAGCGTCTTACACAAGAACTCCGAGGTTACCAAACCAGGGGCTCCTAAAGCTACCATTGAGCTCCTCCTGAAATATTCATCCACCTTCAGCTTTATGTCTAGAATCACTAATGTAGATGCCATTATTCTCTAAAATGTGCACCGTGGCTGATTTCTGGGTCACAACATGGTCCAGTCTTTTGTCCAAAGACCCCACCTAAACCTTCAATACCCACACCTCCTCTTGTTCCGTGCCTTTCAGACGGCCCTCTAGTACATCGACAGAGGAGACAGATATCTCAAATGTTTTGTTTGAGGTGTTCCTGGTTGTATGGATGAGTCTTTCAACAATTCTTTTGTAATAGTTTAAAAAGGCAGAACTGTTTAGGATTGGTTCACCGTTTATAGTAAATTGGAAGTTGATGCTGAGTTTTTAAAAGAAGTGGGAACCTATAATTGTTTTAAGAATGGTGGGAATGTTTCAATCAATGAAGTGGTGTGGCTGATTCACTCTGTGTCATGCAAGAATCCGCAGAAGGCAGTATGCTGGAACTGAGACTGCCTCTTGCCACTGTGCAGAAGGAGGAGCACTGGTACTGCACTCTGAGGTGCCACCTCTTCAGCATGGGGCTGGCCAGAAGTTTGCTGCACCATGTTGTTTATCACACTTTGTGCTGGGACGCACAATAATGCCCTGTCTCTCCTTATGGTCTGGGCTTGAAGGGAGAAAAGGCTGATCATCCAGATACATCTCCCAAACTTCAGGACACCACTGGCTCCGTCTTTCCGAACTCTCATCAGCCTCCCAAAAAGGTAGAGAAATTGCGGATGTCTGGAACAAACACAAAGCTGCTGGTGAAAGCGTCCATCTTTAACACTGCTTAGCACTGCGCCCATGAATTAGGCTATTAAAACTAGGTTTCGTTTTTATGTTAGTTGCTAAATTGATGTGTTTTCATTTTTGTGTTGCATTACATTTGTTTGTTTTCCAGGTACTTTGTGATATAGAACAAGCGAACAAGTAAATCATAATGAAGGATCTGAACACCGGGGAAGTACTGAAAACAACAAGCAGAACTATACCAAGTGGTCCAACGCTTTTTTCCTCCTTTAGTTTCCACTACATGTACAGAGATGAGTCAAAGTTGTGAAAAGAGAAGTAGGACTACCGGAAGCCTTTACTTCCACCACTTTTCCTTTTTTCACTTATACTAGATAGACACTTGAGGGTTCAGAATCCGACAGTTTCCCTCAGCTGCCAAAACTACTTTAAATATACAGATTTTGAACAAGGAGGAAGTGAAAATGACATTTTATGGGCAGTTTCCAAATTGAGAACATTCTGGAACTCTACTTAATTTAGAGTGTAGACAGGTCTTATAACTCATCTAGCTTTTTGGAGACGGAATTTCACAATTATATTTAAAAAAGGTTCTTCACTGAGCCCTACTATTAGCTAAAAAGGTGTTTCTTATAAACTGGAAAGTAGAAAGGGCACCATCCATATAACAAAGGGTATCGATTTTGTCTCAGCTGGATGCAGCACAGAGCAGTAGTCTGAGCAAGACCACATGACCATAGCTGGACGATATAACATGCTCCCTATATGATCATTTGTTTTTAAGGGGGCTTGAATGCTCTTGCCATTGCTCGCACTCTGAACACGTACTGGCGGGGCATATCTACAAGCCCAAAATATAAACAGGACCAGCATTCCTTGCAAGGAGACTCCTGAAATTGGGGACAATACGGGGAAAGCCGGGTCCACCTGGCCTTAAAACCATGATGTTACTTGGCGGGACAGTTGGAGCACTGGCTTACTGCTGAAAATATAGCAAAACCCTGCACAACCCTTGCTCGAACAATAAGTTGCTTTTCATTTTCATAGTTACCTCCAGACTGTGACACAGCCTGCTTAAGCACTACTGTGCCTCACTCTGACTCTTATACTTTAGGGAATGTCATAGCCTTACCAAAAATGAGGACATTGCATGTTTGTCTGTGGCCATGACATGCCAGCATCATATCTGTAATTCTTGCTTTAATCTCGAGAATTAGGATCTGTGTATTGTGTAGGATTATGTCTTTCAATAAAAGTTGGAAATATTTAAAAGTCCTGTTCTGAGACCATCCTCCATTTTCGTCATCAAGGTTGTCACATACGGCAATTTGAAGATTTCTCGAACTAAATTGAGCAGCATTAGCTCCATTAATGACATTTGTCCTCGGGATATCAGTAGAAAAATAAATTAAATATATATACAGATAATAGCCAAAAAGCACATACGTTTGAGTTGCCAATATTTATTTTTATATTTAAATAAAACAGAACGTGCTTTAAAAATGAGGTAGTGAAAGTTTTGATTGCATGTGGCTTTGCTCGGTTCTCTATTTTTACCACGCTTTACTGGAAGAGGCTCTTAAGCAACTGCTGGAAAAATGTTGAAACCAAAGTGGAACATATTCTGGCTTGTCCTTTTGGTAAACTGCAAACAGCACGTCCTCATCTGAATTCACAATTTTAGATCTGTAGATTAAGATTATATGGTGCATAAAGTCTCCAATGTTTATGAAGATCACTCATTTTAAAGATCACTGGCTTTCATGTGTACAAATTAGCAGAGGTAAATTATTGATCTCCTCTCAGCCAATCAAAATGTTTGTTATACAGTCAATAACTACTGGAATGGACTGCATTTGGGGCTTTCGGAAATTTAAGATACAACCAGGGAAAAAATAGAACACATTTCTTTGCATTCAAGAATCACACAATGCAATTTCCCTTCAGGATTTCTTCCAACAAAACACTCCAATCGATTTTAAAACAAGTATCCACCAACACAAAACTCTCCTCTGCATTCCACTCTGCAAACTAACATGCACACAAAACAAGCAACACGAGCCTGGAGCAACTTACCACTCCACATCTGCACTGCACTCTCAATTATCCCTTTCCAAAAAAAGCCTCAAAACATACCTCTTTGCCCACACCTAATTCAGCCCGAGCACCTACCCTTCTACACCTGTCTATCATATCTTCCTATCCAGTCCTAAAACAAATTGTGACCTCTGTTTCAACTTCCACCTTTTGAACTTTCAAACCTCGCAAGACTCTCAGATAACCTTTGGCTAGGGCCATCACTGGACTAAAATTCCTTTTAGGAAAGAGAAACATAAAACATGGAAAAATGCTTTCAATTTTGTAAAGAAAAACCGTCCACATTAGTATTGCTTCTAAAGAAAGATCACGCTAAAACCTTTCAATTTCAACCAAGGTTACAATTAAAATATTTGGCTTATAAATACAACCTAGTTTTCATAAAAAATTAAAACACATTTATTTTACTACCATGGTTTTTGAACTTTGGTCATTATTAAACTAACATGGTTTGCTTCCCCACCACAACTACCAAACCTTAACTGCTACTAGCACTACAAGCCTCATTACAAGTACGGTGGTACAGTAAAAAACTGCGGTAATGTGGCACTAATTCCATTACCGCTGCATTACTCACTGCTGTACCACTGGTTTGGCAGTGAGGCAGAGGATTTTCCTCCAGCAAAAAGCTGGAGGAATCCGCCACCTTACCGCACAACATCGGTAATGTGGTGCTAATTTTGTTACCGCTACACTAACGCACCGCTGTACTACAGAATTGGCGGCGAGACGGAGGATAGTCACCTTACTACAATAATTCTGCAGAATCGACAGAATTATTGCCTACCACCATCCACTGTAAATCGCGGGTCAAGTGGCAGTACCAGTAAATCTGTTTGGTGGTATTTTGGCAAAATAACTGATGAATTACTGCCAAACTTGTAATGCGGCCCTATGGGCCAACAGCCTTATAGAACTCAGGAGGGGTCAATATTGCTTGGGCGAATAACCCTTTCTCAACCTATGGTCTTTGGTTTCAGCTCTTTCAGTTTATAAGGCTATATCGTCCTCCACTTATCAGGTTTTCCCATATCTAAACAGTGTTTTCATTTATTGTGCTCAGGGCATTGCAATATTTTGTTTTGAGGTTTGTCTATCAATGCATTGAGGGATAGCTCAACCTGGACTACTTGTAGAGGAGCATTCTAGATTTTTGGGCATATTGGTTGATCAATCTGCTTTGTCTGGTTGATCTATTGAACTTTGAGAATATTGCTTGGTTTTTGCGAGTGATCTCATTTTTCTAGTTAATTTATGATCTCACCTGTGGGTCATTTAATAGTGCATGGTGGTGGATTGAATTTTGTAATCAATAGTTTGCCAAGGTGGACGCCTTAGAATAAAGGGCCATGCTGTTTGAGCATTTAGCTCTTGTGGCAGTACATGCTATTGTTTTCTACGTTTTTTGGAGCTAGTCAGTGATTGTTTTCGTAGACCAGCATCAAGGATTCGTCAATATTTGAGCAGGTTACAATATTGCTGTGGTTGCATTGCACATCGCTGGCCTGGGAGGAAGGACTGGGGGTCATGAAAGCTCTTGTGGTAGATCGAGCATTTTGGATAACTTGATTGATATAGCACCATATTTAGGTGTGAATCAAAGTAGCATCACCGTGTTTGGTTGAGTCAGTGGGTCACGGTTTGCAGTTTTCAATTATTAGTGGGTTGTCAAGATTGGGCAGTTCCCCCTCCACCGATTCACTTATCGAAAGGAAGATTTACTTAATTTTGAGAGTGTGCATTTGAGGTATCCTCAGTATGGGTGGGCCATACCTCATTGAGCTGTAGGAGAAGGGTGGGTAGATCTTTCACATATAGATGGAAACATTGCATGTGACTGGGGAGAATTTAAAGGGGGGGCCCTTAGCAGTGAGGCGTAAGTTCATAAAAAGTATGCAAACCAGTTAGTGGTGGTTGTTCGCTCACCAGCAAGTTCAGTTAGCACTTCATAGTCTATTGTGAAAAAGGCTTTGTTTATGGCTTAAAGAAACATGAATATTGAGTGGCTGTGGATGAGAATTCTTCACCCACTTAAAGTAGAGCAAATACTTGACAGTCATTCTTTAGGGGCAGCTTTGGACTCCTCCAAGAACCTTTGAAGTTGAAGGCAAACTCCTTTTTTCCCAATAAAACTTTATTAAAAATGCATAGTATCTTTTATTAGAACACAGAATTTCACTTACATTTCACAGCAGTAACATATATCAGCAGGTTCATTGCTTAATCATAACATTGACATTTTTTGCATACATTTATATTTTCTGCAAAATATAACATTTTGGCTTCAGACTCTCGTTTGTACTAGGACTCAGTATTCTAAGCTTCCCAAGACCTTATATCAATGCCTATAGTAGATCCATGTTTCACTCTTGTAACATTTCCCACAATTTAGGTGACAATTTCCCCTCCCACGCCCTGCCTCTCAGACCCCCACGCCCCGGGTCCCAACATGTCCCTGTTATCATTCTATACCTTGAGAATATAAGACTACTCATCCCATTATCCCATTTGAGTTTTTTGCGAAACAATTATGGACTGTTTCCCTTCAATATTCTTTTCAGATTTGTCAATTTTTCCATATTGTAATCCCATTCCAGTGATACCTATTCTTGCCTTGACTGAAATCTAGGTCCTTTCCATCCTCTAAACAAGTTCACCCTGGATGATAGAATTATTTATGAACTGTATGATCCAGGCCGCTAAGGTCTCCGTCTTCCTCACTTTACCCAAAGAGCAGTAGAAACAGGTCTGACTGTCTATCTAATACCTCCAGATCATATATGCACGAGGACCTCTGTCGAGCATGTTTTACAAGCCTAACTCGCTGCATCCTCTCCAACAAAAGGGATTAGTTTTGGGACATATCCTGGATAGTTTAATAATGGGATATTGCCATCGGTATAACAGTTCGGATGTGAAACATATATTGGGAAGCAACAAAGTCCATGAAACTGATCAACGGAGCAGATTCCATAGATTGTCATCAATATCATTCACAATATCAGATTTCTAATGTTCGCTCACCCTTAAATACTTCCTGTGGTCCTGCAAGTAGAACATACATCTTGGGGCTCAATCCACTTCTGTTCCTATGCATCAGCAAAATCTGCACAGCGGGTGAGCTCTCGCTATAGGTTATCTCCTAATTTGCAATCAATTAGTTCCCTCTTAAGCTGAAAATGTGGACAAAACTGGCAATGGGCAAAGGTTCAATTGTTCTGATAATTGATCCACAGTTCTATATTGGCCACATTGTTACATCTGGCCTGCTTTCTCAAACCCAGCTTTTTACTATAATTGGAACTTTTTGGGATCAATTAATTCATCTCTAATTTGGGTTACCCAAATACAGCTCAAGAGAGAGGGCCAAATGGAGGGACATCTTGTGTCACACATCTCTATAGAGTTCACAGAACATGTTCAGTATCTATTGGTGTAGAAATGACTCAGTAACCTTTTATGAACTCCACCAGTCACCACGCAAGACGGGAAACATAATGGGATTCTCCAATGAGACCCACTGCTCTGTGCTCTGGGGATCAAGATGGTCAACCATAATTCTTAGCTCAGAGGCTCTATAAAAAGTTACAACATCTGGGAAACCTACCCCTGCCTGCTTCTTGTGAAGCATGAGAACACGTGTATGCTATTCTTGCCATAGAATCTCCTCACAGAAAGCTAAAGAGCTCCTTTTAAGCTGCACAAAAAGCTATTTTGTACCTGAATGGGAATCATCTGGGGAGAATATTCGTCTTGATAGCAGTAAGTCGGGGTACCCATAAAAGGGTCATTTTACAGCACCTGCCAATATCTCCTTTTATTCGCACCCCACAGAGGTAGATCATTTTCTGAGTAAAGGTCCCTGATTATCCTGGTTACCATAATCCCCAGATTTGTATACTTGCTTCTGCATAGGTAAATAAAAGCCCATGCAAATATTCACTTGTTGAGATGAATATAGTGCTGACATGGCAAGATTGACCTTAAACCCTGAGTTTTCCCCATATGTCTGCATTTCCCTTAAAACGTGTGGTTTCGTAACGGCAGGATGCCTGACATAAGGCAAAGCATTGTTTGCAAAGAGTGCTAGCCTCTATTCCTGACCCTGAATTTGATACCTCTTAATCTTATCATTACCCCTTATACGTATTGCCAAAGGTTCCATTACCAGAGTCTAAATGAATAGGGAAAGGAGGAAACCCTGTCTCCTTCCACTCTGAAGGGATATTTCACCTGTCTGGGCTACCATTTCTCACTACTCTCACCGATGAGTCAGAGGTCAGTGTTCCAATAAAATGTATCCAGTTTCACCTAAACCGAAATTTAATCAGGACCTCATTTAAAAATAACTAGCAGACCCTGTTGAATTCTTGTTCTTCATCTAGAGCTAATAGGACATAGTCAGTTGTGTTAACCTCTGGGAAGGCCCTAAGATCCAAAGTCCCTTAGGCTACCCTCCCCATGCATACCCATGATGAAACTTACATGATGTGAGTTTTTTTAGGGATGGTAGGGTGTTGTCTAATCAGGAGGGCAATATTTTGGTGAATATTTTAACATCAAAATTGAGTAACAATATTGTATGTTAGTATGAGCACATTGTGGGTTCTTTGCCCTCATTCGGTGTCAGCGTTATCAGGGCCCTACAAAATGAGGGGTAGTTGTATCCTCTAGCAAAATCCTATTGTAAACCTTCATCAGGAAGGGAGAACAGATTTCAAGGAAAAATGTATAAAATTGGCGGTATGTCCTTCTCCCGGTGCGTTACCCACTTGTAACTGTCAGATGGCAACTTGTACCTCCTCTAATTTAATCTAACCCACTCTGTCTCTTTTATATCGCCACAGGGTATCTATCCATTCCAAATATGTTGATACACTTTCTGAAGTTTCCCACCTTGCGCTGTCATATTGTGCCTGGTAATACCGGGCGAAACAATGCAGCACCTCAATTGGATAGTCCCACTTTTCCCTTTCTCCATCTTTTGAGCTTCGTCACCCTATTTTCCACACTGACATTTCAGCTTACTCGCCAGGAGCACTCCAGCTTTGTCTCCCTTCTCATAGCATTTCTGTCTAACAAGCCTCATTTTGTGGAATATTTTATCCAAGCTAACCTCATTCAAGCTATGCCTCTTATTTTGGATTCCATGAGCCAATTCGATATCCTTCCCTCCCCAGGTCTTTATCACATCTACCAGCACTTGTATCTCATGTTTCCGTTTCTCCTCCAACAGGGCACGTTCCTTTTTTTCCAGGATCCCTCTGGTATTAACAGTCCCCTTTATGAGGCTTTCGCCGCCTGTCGCACCACATTTTGGGATACCTACTAGAACTGAATTTTAAAAAACGGCCTTATCTCGTCAGATAGAAAGTCCTGGAAAATGCTTTTGCAGGAGAGTATCTTTACGTTGCCACTTTCCTTATGAGCTACACCAGTGCATATCCATCACCAGTGGATAGTCTCAAAACTACTTCTTTATGCAAGAAATGTGTTTCTTGTACGAACAGTATTGAGAGTTTATTTCTAAATAGTTCTCTGACTAATAGGGATCTTTAAGGGATGGCTAAAGCCCTTCATATTAAGGGTGGCCACACTTATTTCTGTACATCTTTATCCAGGTTTCATTTACCAAATTCATCTTTTCTCACGAACCATTCAGTCCAACGCATGAGTCCTTTCCCCACTCGACTCTATGCACAAGTCTAAATCCTCACCCCCTCGCAACCCCTCTTGAACAAACCCCAACAATTGCAAACTTCGACAAACAATTTTAACATCATACCAGGCCTTATTCTTAACCGAACAGTTGAGCCACCCAGGTAAATCACAGCCTCCAAGAAAATGCTCCCTTACCGCCCCCCCTCAAGATTGCTTCTATAACCAACACCATCTTGGGGCCCCCAGGCAGGGCTCCTCCACTGTGCAGTCTATCAAACATCACCCATTTGCCCCCCCTCCTCCCTGTACAGGCTATCCAAAACACTTCACTCCAAATCTCTGGTGGTTTCTCTATCTTTCCGTATTCCCCAAATGCACTGACTGTTTTGTCTTTCACAATTTTTAGAATCTTCCACTTTCAGCCAAAGGTACTTATCCTGGTCCTATGGGTTCTTGATTCATGAGTCCAGAGTCAGTCAAGTATTTCCATTGACTATTAGTAACCCGGCGAGAGATAATCTGAATGCAACAAGCATTCTGATTAGCTCTTGCCAGGTCCCTACCAGGCCGGGAATTCCTCCGTCGGGATTCCACAGCCTTTGTCCCCGGCGGGGGGGCGTGGCAACCCCTCAGCCAATGAGGAGGCTCGAAGCGGGGCAATCCCCGCTCCGACCTCCCCGAGGCTTAGAGGCTGCCTTCGCCCCCCGCCGGGGACTCGGGTAAGTCTTTTTTTTTTTTTTTTTACATTCCCCTCCCTCCCTCCCACCCGCCCCTCCAACTTATCTTCTTGGTCCTGCATCCCCGGCGGGAAGCCTCCAGCCGTGTGGAGACTCGGAGCGGGGCCATCCCCGCTCTGCGCCTCCACACGGCTGGGGGCTTCCCTCGTCCCCCGCCGGGGACGCAGGTACGTTTTTCTTTTTCTTTCCTCTCTTCCCCGTCCCACTCCCGCCCTCCCAAACCCACTTACCTTCTTTTTGATCCTTTTTCGGGAGCGGACGCGCTGGGAACACAAGTGTGGCCGCCTTGGAAAGGGAATGACTCTGTTTTCCCTCTTCATGGTGGCGGCCATTTTCTTTTTTTTTTTTTCTCCGGAAACGCTGCAGCGTTTCGGAACAAAAAAAAAAAGCTTTTAGTGCCCCGGTCACACAATTTTTGCGGGCCGGGGTACTAAATAGCAATAGAACCCTCGCATCGGGGGCATTACCGACTCTGGTAATGCCCCAGGGCCCATAGGTAAGGACCCGAGCAAAGCGAGTCGGTAATGCCCCCGACGCTCGAGTTCTATTGCTTAATTAGTTACTCTTCAAGGCCTCTATTCAGTCTTCTAATATATTGACCATGACCTTGATTTCCAACAGCAAGGCAGCAAGGCAGCAAGGCCTGTAGATCTGATCTCAGTGCTTTAATCTCCTGTAAAATGCTCATAATATCCATCTTGGTGGCTACACCAAAGTCAGTAGAGTAATCTATGTGGCTATTTGAAGATTTTTCTGCCATTGTGGTCAGTAGTTGGGCCTGCATCAGGTGCTCTTCACATGGTCTGTCTGCTGTGTACTGCAATCACAACTATTCTCTGCAGAGTAGGCTGCCTATCTGTGATTAATCCTCAGACAGACAATCTTCTAGGACCCTCCACCAGCAAGGATCCTTGAGCAGGAGAGTAGGTTGGGGCAGGTGCACAGCTCCACTATGCCCCCCCAGACACTCCTGATGTGAAGAATGTGAAAGGTCCTGAAGATCAAACAGCAGGTGCCAAAACTGTACGGAAGTGCGGAGGGGGGGCCTCCTATTTCTCTACTCGGGACCCCTTCCACTATGGCCACTCACACCATTCAAAACATAACAGCAATGACGCTCATTACACAACTTGACCTCCAGCCTCTCACGGCACTCACTGGGTCACCATGACAGTAAACCCTGCAATTGTGCCCAGCTCCTTTCCCAAAAGCCACACCCTCAGAGAAAGACGCTTCCACTTTCTTCCTCTGCTGGGTTTTCCTGCCCGAGTTCTACCTGCTCACCTCCAGGCACTGCGTCCTGGATTTAAAACCTCCCTGTATGTCTCCCGAGTGTTCCCAAACAGATTTCCACACCCGGGATAGCTCAAACACGTGGGTGTCCGCTAAAAGGGCTAATTTCAGTGAGGGCTTCTGGAGCTCACACCTAAGGCGGCCATGTTGCCTGCACCCCCTTGCAGTGTTCTCACTTTTCTGTCATTTAAAAGACACACAGGGCAAGGTATAAGACAAGCTAACAAATTAGCTAAAGAACGTAAACCTCCATTTAGCAGTTCTGCCTGTGGAATCACTATATCATGAGCCAGGTGAAGAGAGAAGAAGGAATGTGGGGAAGCAGAGCGAAAGGACAAAACAGGGGGCGAAGCAGAGCGAAAGGACAAAACAGGGGGCGATGTTACTTAGTTAAAAGCATGCTGTTGCTTTCCAGAGATCTTTCAGTTTTCTTTGTAGCCTAGGTGTTGTGAGTACCTAATCCAAGACATTCAGGGAACACGCTCAAAGATTGTCACACAGCTAAAGAGTGAGATTTGAATGTTGCAGTTCCGTTGGCTCAGTAGGATTTTTTTGTGTGGCTATTATTCATCTTCTAATCCAGGCTTTTTGGCTGTCGTCCTGAGTGGGAAGACCCTCAGGTTATTTAACAGAATCATGCCTATTGGCAGGACCACATCCTAGCCAAATGTTGGAGATAAATCATCTCTTTTCTCTCCACCAGCCAGAGAGGATGATGAACATTGATAGAACATTTGGCGAAAAACAGCAACAGCATGTATGACCAGGTGGAAGCACCAGCATGCATTGGAGTAACTTTCCTGAAATTGTTGGGGGGACATGACATCTAGATGAAAGAGGCCCCTGCCAAATGAATGTTACAAAATGATGTGCCACAAAAGTTGGGACGGCCAAAGACCCTTTCCCCCCCATAAAAAAACGCCCATGCTCGCATGTACTTTTTCCAGGCACTTGTCGACCTGCATGATGATCCGATGTTGGGTGTTCACTGATCATCCTCTGCTATTTGTCTTTCCAGTTCAGACTCCCAGCAGTCCGTCCGCTTTAATTTTCTCAAGCAATAGATTTCTATTTCCAACATAACTTTGTAGATGCTAGAGGCTGAGACAGCACAACCTTCTCTGTTCGAGAAGGTCTTCACTAACAGTACAAAGGGTTAGTCTGCACATCTGATTTGCAGAATGTATGGGTTGAACACCCATTTGGTTTGTCGATTTTGGCCCACATCATTTTAAGGAAGACTATCTCTAAAGGCTTGAAAGGCGAGGACGGCTTTCCACCAGTCGATCCTGCATCCTGACGTTTTCAACAACCACTGATACCACCGTTGGCTGGCCCATCTAGCTCCAACAGGGGTCTTCCAAATTGCGGAGCATAGCATCATGCATGCGTGTTGGCCCAATTTCGCACAACCTGTTGATAGTTTTTTCCTGTGAACTACTTCGGCTCAGTGAGAACCACCGTCAAGTTTTCCATGGCTGATGGAGCAGCAAGCTTGTTTTTTCTGCTGGCCTTTGAATCAATATCCACACAGACTAGATTGGTGAGGGCTCTCTCAACTAGTGCTAAATATTTTTTTCTTTTTTGCCTACATTGGAAATACATTTTAGAAAAGGGGTTCCATGTTTTTGTAGCGTGCGTAATCAAAACACAATTCAGACATAAATTAGCAATCGTCTATACTAAACAGGTAAATAAATTATCGTAAAGGGCATGCATTTTAAGCACATGGACATCTTTCATAGTGATGTCACAGAGGGAGGCCCACTCTGCCACGTTCACATATAGGTATTCCGCTCCTATCTTGTGTGGGTATACAAGGTTTAACAGTTTGACATAAAAGTGATAGTCTGCTGTGCCCTTTTTTTCTATAAGAAGGAAAGGTGGAACAAAGGGTTGGAGGTCACCATTAATTCACTGTTTGCTCCATGAGATGTTTGCTCCACCATGCTTTCACATCATAACACTGACCTACAAACCAGGTCTATCAGAATATGGCCTGTTCGACGCTGTGTGAACACGAATAAACTGAGCCACAGGATACAAACCCACTTGACACCGGGGTGCAACTGTTGCATCGTGATTGGTCATATGTCTTTAAGAGTCTTCTGGGAGGTTAATGGATGGGATTGTAAGAAGAATGGAAGTACATCTACACCTGACTAAGTATTCTCACAAATGGTTTCTATTAGGGGTATTCCCTGTTGGTTATGAAGAGGGCCCCACAGATGCCTTTCTGTCTAGTCAGTACCTTGGCCCTGTTTAAACTGCAGATGGGGAAAAAGGCAAAAAGGCATCAATGACTAATGAGAAAACGTTAGACAGGTAGTTTAAAATGGGAGTTTAGGTCTTTACAATGTTAGGCCACTAGGCGTTCCAGCGGTCCCTTCTCCTTATCATTCATCCTTATCATTCCTTTAAGCTCCTGTTATGGATGCTCAGTGAATGTATATAAAAAGATCTCATCTGATAGGTAAGGTTGTGCTGCGACCCCGAATATGAAAAAACTAATTTCACAGTGGCCACCCTGACCAAATGAACTATAAAGTGTAAAATAAAAGCATATGTTGGTATAGAAAGTCCATTGTTAAAAGTGAAGTCGTTGAATGAACAGAGTTCCCTGTAATAGAGGTGGGCAAGTAGGAAAGGGATGCCCCAGCTCTGCAAAAGGTGATGGCTATGAAATAGGAGCTCCTTACTCCACTGAATTGCTAAATATCTTTAATTCCTCCAGTACCTTAAACAATGCACAGGCTTAAGGAATAGACACTTTTTGCAATGCTCCTCAGCCCCTGGTTTAGCAGGGTGAAGAGACTGGTTACGCGACCTGAAGGATCTTATCTCTAAATAAATGCCTTTACTGCATATAGTTCCCGGCTGCACCGGTTATTACTTAAGTATGTTTTTAATAAAATATGCTGATACTAACGCTGGAATCTTGCTGATGATTTCTTTTGAGTAAAACACTATTTTATTTTAATTTTGTATTTTACTGTTTAAAGGTTGGACCCAGCTTGAGAGAGCGAAGCGCTGCAGAGGGTGTGGTTTGCCAGCATTTGGGCTGCCATCTTTTAACAGTAGCGCAATGCTGTGAGTTGCTGCCTGTACGTCGGTATGTCTGTCCATTGGGATTACTCCTTTGCTACTAATACTATAAACAGTAGGATTTGCCTATTTGAAAACAATATTCCACATCATGACTTTCGACTAGTTACATGGAATTTCCACCAAAGGAATAACATTGTTTTCTACTTTAATATTCTGCTTATTTTTTGCCTGGTTTCATCACTGCAATTTTGTGTGGAGAAAATGGCAGACAAACGAATGAAAGATCTGAAGTACACGTACGTGAAATATACCACTTGTTGCGACTCATTCCCTTTTTGGAGTTGCTCTTTAGATTGCTGTCCCCTGGGTTACCACAGTAAGTGACACTGACATTCAGTTGCTTGGAACATTAAATAAATAAATAATAAAACAAACAAAGAAACATTACTGGAACAGCTCCTCTTGAGAAAATGTGTTAAATGTACCCTTTCTGATACAGTAAGCTTGGATATAGTAGATCAAGTTGTCACCTAAATTCACATATTAAGATATCAAGATTGAAAATGTACATATATTTGCAGAAGTGAACATTGAGGTGTGCCGCCTAGAGCCTGGCTTCTCCAGCAAGAGTAAGACACGGTTTGTCATGTTATGAGTTGTCCTGTTGTGTCTTTCCATGCCGGTACAATGTTTTCCTTCTCTATTGCTGTTTGGTATCTTGCCACGTTTTGCAATGCTCTTATTTTATTTGTGTTGGATCTCCTAGTGTTTTGTTTTAAATCGTGGACATATGGGACTGTTGCCAGGGTTGTCACGAGGAGGAAGGGGGGTGGGACGAGGGGCGGTTTGTCCCCGTGCCTCGCATTGTCGTGAGCAGTTATCATCTTTCTTTTGTTTTGCTGGGCAGTGATGCCCTCCATCCCGGGCACGCTGCATTTGGCACCTGGAGCTGATGGTCCTGCTGCATCCCATTCATTTAATGATGTCTTGCATCACCTCGATGCCTGCCCACAGACCAGGCCATTCTCACCTCGTAAACATCAGTCCTGGGGCCAGCAGATGTGTGCATCCGGATGGCCTCAGGCCTCATGGTGTGCAGGAGCGGGCTCCTTTTCTTTTGAAATGCAGCAGTTCATCACCACTGTTGCTATACAAAATGTTTCGTTTCATCATGTTTCTCACCTTCTCAAATATTAATTCACAGCGCGCCTCGTCCCTGGCATAGGACATTTCACTTTGCACAATAACACAGATATATTTCTCATGTGTTGTACTACACTGCCCTTGCAGGCTATGCATTCACTGGTGTGCCAATATTTTCTTTCAATGAACGGTATGCAGCGAGGTGTCCCGTTCATTGAAAGAAAACACTTTCGCTTAGCACCCATGGTTTCCAGATTTGAAACCTGGGGTGCTAATAGCAATAGTCATCTGTTCCACAGGCGGGTACTGTGATAATGGCACCAGGGACCCTTGTTAAAGGCGCTCGCTATGCTCGGTCCTATCATCGCGGGCCCGGGCCATTATCACACATTCCAACCCATGGAACGGGTGATCATTGATATATTATGCTCAAGCACTCCCATCACATACTGGAACATACAGTCATTTACTCAGTACAAAGTTTCCATAATGCACTGTGCATTGTTTTCCTCGGGTGACATGCACACTCAGTAAAGCATTCTGCTCTTGAGCACAGAGGACTTCATATTCCAGAATGCACGCTACCCCTCAGGGCTGTCGCCAGAACGCGGCTCATTGTCCTAGGGCGTACCCTGCCTCACTCAGCAGAGTAGTCCCCCACATGACTGCATATCCCTAGAAAGAGATTTCCCTGCATGACCACATGCTGTGTGAAGTGCTACAACCCTGCTAAAGGAGTCTGCCCTCCTCGCTGCCCTGCTCACATGCCCTCACACATAGGCCCCCGTAGCATAGCAGGGCTAAGATAGTTACAGGGGAGCTGACGTACCAGGGAATGCAGGAGGTGTTCAGCCACTGTGTTGCGTAAAGCATACACTGGACCACTAATGTAAGTGCACATTGCACAGATTCCCCAATGGAACTTGTACACTCTTGAGCCCTTTTCAATGCTACATTATGTAGTTTTAGTTTTAGCTATTAGCAGCACCAACTAGTATTGCAATGGAATACAGCTAGAAGGAATATGGCATGTGAAGATGGACACACAGTTTGTAGGTGTTGTTTGGTTATTTACCCACCCATGACTGCCATAGTAATTACTGTTGACATTTCCACCCAGTACCTGCCTCAACCCATTCTAGACACATGATTCTGGGATCTTTTTGAGCTATCTTTACCAAGCAGTAAAATCAAACTTTGGCCTGACACTTTTATTTCAAAGCAGTCTGCTGAGAGTTAATGGTTTAATTGCAGCTGTAAAATGCCCTCCCTCCCCGCCCCCGACAAGGGGTTGATTGCTACAACCAATGCACCCACTTTCATTTTCA
Source organism: Ambystoma mexicanum (assembly GCF_040938575.1). Lineage (NCBI taxonomy): Eukaryota > Metazoa > Chordata > Amphibia > Caudata > Ambystomatidae > Ambystoma > Ambystoma mexicanum. The sequence goes on from NC_090936.1 coordinate 878,699,302, forward strand.
ATGAGAAGCTGGCAGGGGTGCAACCATGGGACTACTGTATTGTTCTATTAAACATTAGCGGAATATAATGAGACACTTGCATCATTTCGAATATTGAATATTTCATAAATTATAAAACAGTTGCATTCAGGTACAAAGGGAGAATTTAAAGCAAAGTGGGCCGAAATGGGCGAAAATGCCAACTGAATTAATAGATAATTGTCAAACAAAACCTTTCTCAAAGAAGAAGTGTCTCTGTAATTGGTAGGAAGACTGATTTGTTGATCGGCAATCTGCAATACAGACATGTTTATGAACACCACCCAGTTGGGTAGCTCAGTGTTGTCTACATCAGTTTGAAGGTGTGGTATAGCCCGCACGCCTCCATCTGACATAGGGGTGCGGCCTGGATCTCTTTGGACATGGTGCCCCATGCCAGCATAGGGCCTCTTGAAGGCCTTCAAGCCCACATATTTTAGTTTATTGATAATTTATAATATACCAGACATTCAAATATATTTCAATTCAGAATGTCATAAAGCACATTAGGGAGGGAAGGATGCTACAGGGGTAAATGGAGGTTGATGGGGTGTTGAAAGAGAAAGACAAGAGAAAGGGTATAAGGTACAGTCCCGAAACTCCCAAAGTGTTGGGGGTTGAAGATTCTTTCGGTCAGGGGGCTGCAGAGATGTTCTAAATGCAACTGTGGACAATAAGGCTGGCATGGTGCATTCACCTTTCTTACATCGATGCCTACATGGCCCATTCCACTAGACATATGTTATATAAGTCCTTGTTCGATTTGGCTTTTAAGTGGTTGTTTATGCACTGCCTAAGAGCCAACACTATTGGAATGGTAAGGAAAGATGGGAGAGAGAGGGGATGGAGGAGGGCCACAGAGCCTGTGAGAGTTGTTTGGCTTGTTACACATTCTTTGACTGACAATGGCAATGCTGGACCCTATGGCCAACATGACCGGAGGACTATCCCTACTGATATGTGTGCATGCCTGCCAAGAGACTGCTGAATCTCCAGTATGAAGATCAAATACTCTGGCTGGATTAGGGCTCCATACTCCAGAGGGGCTCAAAACGACTGAAAGCATCCCTACATAAACCCGGTCCTAAAACATCAGTGATCCCTCCCATCCAGATGCGGACCCTCCCTTGGGAGTCACTCATATGGTCTACACAATGTCTCCTATGTGTCAGCACGTTTGAATGGCTGATCAATATAAATGACAGTCCGTTTGGAAGTGCAGTTTAGCCATACATCCTGTGTCCCATGAAACCTTCTCTTTGTCAGCCCAGAATGGATACATTCTGTCAGGTAAAAGCCAGGCAGATTAGAAGGCGCCAGGCTGGGAGTGTGTGATCAGAAGGGTATGGTGACTTGACTCCTGTAGGCGGATCCGAGTTAATAAAGCTGGTAGAGCATACTTTCAACATTGTTGGCATCTTGATGCTTTGGAGGAAAAACCAAAAAGGAAAGCACTCTGTTGAGTTGGAATAGTCTGCGATTACTTGGAAAACAGTAGGGGTCGATCATCTTGGAATCTTATCAGAAGAGAGTTGCAGGACACTGCCACTTGCCCAGAAAGCTTTGCCCCTGCACCCGGCTCTCTTTACCCGTGATACAGTAAAGAACGCAGGTCTTCTGAATGTTGCTGCATAGCTTGAAAATTCGTCCTGTCTCTGCTCTGTGCACAATGCAGGGCATGTTAAGAAATGTCTACTCTCCACAAGTTGCCAGTGTAGGCTCGTCTGTGCTGGGGAAGTAGGCCCCACTTGTTTAATCTGGGTAGCTGGCAGAGGACAGCAGCACTCTAAATTAGCTGCATTTGGGAGCCCCAAGTATATTGCAACGCGATAGTCCAGCCTTCTTGGAACAAAAGCAGCGGACAGTGTTCCGTGCAAAAAACAGCCAATGCCTTGCTCTTCCTCTTGAAAAACAGATTCTGTAAAGAAAATGTATCTGGGCTTCAAAAGTGAGATCGTACATGATAAACCATACATTCCGGTCCGCCCTTATCACATGTAGGCAATCTACCAGGAAAGGGAACATAACTCACTTCTCCATCTTATATTGTGTAGACCACTGAGCAAATTCAGGTGTCAGGAAGAGGAGTGGTGTTCACAAAAAGGCTGAACACAAATATTAGAAACAAAATGTTTTCATTAGGACAAAAAGTTATTTTAATGAAACTGAAATGGTTTCCTCTTAATGGTTCAATTGGAGGATTCCCGATATAGTGCAACGCAATTGGTGCACTTTCCTGTTAATTACAGTTTTCGAGAAAACACGTCCTCTCCAGCAGGCTTCACTGGGTCTCCCCCACAAACATTAGGCAGCATCAAAGTTTGTACTCAGCTCAGCCCTGGGCTTAAGGGATTCCTGTGCCCTTCGTTGCTGATCCTTTCAGGCTCTCCTCCTGGCTTTCTTCTCAGTCTCGGGTTTAAGCGGTTTCCGTGCCCCTATCTTCCTCGAGCTAAGATTGTTATGAGGGCCTCTGTCACCTCCCTCGCTTAGGGAGGGTCCTGACTCCTACCCCTTTCCCATGCTCTGGATCTGCTCTTCCTCCTCACTGCCATGCCTCATGCTCGTGCCTACTCCCCATTGGCATGAACCTTCAGATCAGGGACCAGAGGCGTTGCTGGGGGGGCGGGGGGGTTCAGGGGGCTATAGCCCCGGGTCTTTTGGTTGAAGCCCCGGATAGAATCTCAGGGGCTACAACCAAAATGCTAGCTAGCCCCGCGTCCCGACAGTCCCGACATTAGCATAGCCCCAGGTCTTTTCCAGACCTAGCAACTCCCCTCTCAGGGACACACACCACCTGAGCCCATTTGTCAAACATGTCCACTTGTGCGATCCGGCCTGGTCTAGTTAACCTCCCATACTATCCTCTGATGTTACCCTCCAACCTCCTCCTGATCCCTCCCAATCTCCTCCAAATAACATATGACCCACTTCAGATGACTCCTAATGTCTTCCCCTCCATTCTCCGACTTCATACTCTCTAAAACTCCACTCTCTGCCTAATTCCTTCCTCTCTCTCCAATCTCCTCCGAACTCCTTCCTCACTTTCCAACCCGTAGCAAACTCCTGCCACAAGCTCCTGCTCCAAAGAACCACACTGTCTGACTAAGAGTCTGAATTTAAATTGTGATGCAGCTCCTGAACTGGGATACCGTTTTCCGTGGGGACCTGTAACCATGTGGATAAATGAATGAATGCTAGTGACTGGTTAACCTGAATAAAGTCACCTGTGTTTTATTTGGGCCACGAAGGCTGGACTAAGCTTTTATACTACTGATCGGCCATTTTGAATTCCATTCCCAACCCCTGTGCAGCTCCACTATGTTTCTCTGAGGTGTAGGTGCCATGGAGCCTGCGCTTCTAGTGAACGAAAGCAAATGCAGTGGGCCTCTGTACGGACTCACAACGCGAGTCGAAATGAAATTCCCACTCGTTTCTAAATGTGGTCTCGCCGAGAGTCCAGCACAACAAAACTGACTTTGCCTCTCCATGTGAGTTGCTTTAAGGTTTTTAAAGCATCTTATTTCTGAGCGGTGCTCCGCTCACAGTATCGGATACAACAGATGTGTATGCTACATGTTTGTATGGAGTCTGAAAACTCTGTTTTTTGAAAGGGACAGTGTTAGCAACTGTGCCGGCTCACTGAAGGGATGAATGGCTTATCACCACTATCACGCAGGTACCCATTCCCGACTGGTGGCTGACCTAAGTCTCTTAAAGGGACAGCATCCCCATTCATCCTCATGTAACAGACCCCTGCCTTATGTCCGAGACTAAGTGGACGTGACCAGGTAATCCGCACCACAACCACAGGCCCATTTTTCACTAGTTCAAGGAGGCACTGCCCACCCTTTGTTCACCCTAATAGAAGTCCCCAGAGCGAGGCAGGGGACTTGGTCACAGGGGGTTATATTTCCATCTGCTACTGTTCATTCCGACATACATCTTTTCACCATATGGCCATTCCATCCACAACCTGCCTCTCTGAGCCCCAACCATCCCGGATCTCTGTGCTAGCTCAGTGCTTTTAAGGGGATGGCAATGTTATTGATAAGTAGTTTTCTGAAAGCTAATAACTTTATTGCAACTGTAATTGAGCTCCAGGCATAATACAAATGTTTTCACTAAGTGTGTCTTCAGCAGCTTCATTAAGAAGCAGTATGTGTGTGCTTGAATCTGTTCCTTATACTGAATTCTTATTCAAGACAAGCTTTGGCAAAGCCAAGAGTTTTTCCGCTTGTTTAAGCATTAGCTAACCAGTTGAAAGGCCCTGCCATAATATGCCCAGGTACTAACACCACTTACCAGCTGTTGACCTCCTAGGGCAACAGAGTACCATGATGGCAGTGCCTGAAAAATGCCTATCCCATGTCTGCACAAAAGCCAAAACTGTTGGCTTTGCCATTGATTGTTCTGAGATGCATTAGCTCTGGCTGAGAGCTTAAGATCTCTTCTACTACCCCTAAAAATAACCATCCATAAGATAGCACTAGTCGGCAAATATGTTATTTTAGGAAGGGTTTTTCCACTTGATTAAAGCGATTTCAAGGGTATTTAAAATAGACTTTGTTCATTATGTGTGCCAGAGCCTTTTCATATAGTGACTTGAGCATGAAGGTCAGTCCTTTGGGAAGGTTAGTCCTTTACTATGCATTTGCACTTTAACTGGAAGCCAATGCAATTGTTTACATTTTGGAAGTATTCTCTGATAGTAAAGTATTGGTACTCGGCAGGATTTAGAAGTACGCCAGATTCATAGACACAGATTGGAGGATGTGGGGAATTCCGTTAAGATGGGAGGGGAGGATTTAAGGGATGTGTTGTGGAAAGAAAGGGGGGCTGTTTTTTAGACCATGATGCAATCACAGTTTTGATTCTCTGTGGCTTGGCTCAGTTCTCCATTTTCCTATACAATTATTACTGGAACAGGCGCTTTCGCAACTTCAAAGAAGAAGTGTTGCATCTTCAAAGAAACGTTTTAAATGTTCTCCCCAATAGGTAGTAGTTCATTTAATTATTTATTTTAATGTTTGCTATGCGCTGCATGCCCGTGGGCCTCAGAGCTCGAGCGGGGAAGTCAAAGGAGGAAGTCGGAAAAAGAGGAGAGATATTTAATGTGACGAATTAAAAAGGAGGGTCTTTACTGTTCTCTTAAAGGCCGCCAGAGATGAAGAGAACCTTATGCTGAGGTGGAGAGCATTCCATTCTCTCAGCGCATGACTTTCAAAGCTTGTCCTGCCACATTTTTCTAGATGGTAGCGTGCTTTATTCAGGGCATGGTTCTCGCTAGAACGCAGCCGATTGTCTCAAGGAATGTCTGTCAATTAGGTATTGGGGAGCAATCTGATTTTGGCATTTATAGGTGTTAGAATCTTATGCCTAATTCTTTGCTTGATGGGTAACCAGTGTAGTGCTTTTCTGAATAATGAGACCTGATCGCGTTTGGACAGTCCTTAGATGGCCCTAACAGCTCCGTTCTGGGTGGTTTGCAATTGCTGAAAATGTGCCTTTGACGTACCAGTGAGCAGGTTATTGCAGTAGTCTAACGGGGAGTTGATTAGTGCAGTGGCCAAAAGGGCTCTGTTTTTATGGAAAGAAATAGTCGGGTTTGATGGAGTCATTTAGTCACGTAGCCACATGACCAATGGATTTGGGACATGTTGTTTCATAGATAGCTCATGGTCGAGGATAACACCCAGGGTTTTTACAGATTTACTCACTGGAATCTGAATACCGGCGATAGAGAAATGGGAGTACTGTGTATCAAGTTTTTTCAAGTGGGAACCAGATGCAATAATGAGAAGTTCTGTTCTCTCTTTATTCGGAGCCAGTAGGTTCACTGCCATCCATAGATAGATTTATGAGTAGAGTCTATTCAGGATATTTGTGTCTATCGAGTGTGTCCGAGTAAGTACAATTAGTACCTGGGTGTCATCTGCGTAATTCACATATTTAACACCCAGTCTGTCAAGGCGGTCCAGGAGAGCCCTGGTATAGATATTACATAGGAATGGAGAGAGGCAGGATCCCTGAGGCACTCCTCAGGTGGATGAGATAGGTGATGCGTGAGCATTTTCGATGGCCACTCTGCATGTTCTGGGGCCCAGAAAAGATGTAATCCAGTTGCAATGTTTTTCAGCTTCTTTTGCAGCCGATTGCGATAAATAAGCTCAAATGCCAAAGATAGATCCAACATCATGAGTAGTGCTGTTCTATGATCCTATGATGTTTGATTTGTGATCTAGGAGTGCGGTCTCTGTTGTGTGTTGGGGTCTGAAGCCCAATTGATGGACATTTAGGATTCTGTTTTTTTCTACGAAACTCTGTAGCTGTACATACGCCACTAACATTCGTTATTGAGAGATAATTTTTGGGTAGAGCTGGCTTTATGCACACACCCTTCAGGGAAATCGGCACAGTTGAGTCCCTAAAGGACATGTTGATCATTTTAGTGATCCAAGGAACGAGAACGTCCAGTGAGTCCTTCAGGATGTCAGTAGGCATGAGACTCCCAGACAATATCTAGATTTGAGTTTAGTATCTATGTCAAAAACTTCTGTTTCTGAACAGCTAAGAAACTCGAATTTGGGAACTGATTTATCAATGTTTTTCCTGCTGGTGCTGTTTACAGAATCTTGGCTTTTTTGTACAGATAAACAGGCCGCCTGCTTAGCAATAGCCAATTGGTGACCTGTTGTCTTGGTCAGAAATTCATCTTGTATAGCTTGACAACAGGCAGAGTCGTTTGTGGTGGGTGGAAACGACGAGGAGCGACTCTCAAATTCTTTAAGAATTTTAAATAATTTGCTGGGACTAGATTTGGCATTGTCAATTTGTAAGTTGTATTTTTCTGTTTTTGCCTTAATTATGTTTTTTTTTTAAAGGCATGTACAGATTCTTTCCATTTGCCTATTGTGTTTGGGCAGTGATTTCTATGCCATTCACGTTCAAGGGCTCTTTTCGTCTTCCTTGCTTCCTTGCTTCTTTAATGTCAATTTCCAGAAAGGAAAACAAAGTGTGCAGCCTAGTGCCTGACGTGTAAGGCAGCATTAAGACCTGATTGGCCGCCCATCTGGTTGCCTTCGTATTGTGTTTTTCCGTGGCTGTACAGAGTTATCTACTGTTTGGAAATTATCACATTTTGCAACTTGCAAATTTTTTTTATCTTCGGATCTCCCTATTCTTTTTTAAGTGTGTAAATATGTGATTTTTACCACATTCAAGTGGGTGCAACGGGAAACAAAATAAACAACGCCTTATATATGCTCTTTGCACTCGAGTCGTGCAAAGGACACAGTTGCAGATTAAGGTCATGAAAGTGTTAACAATTCAGCAACAAGCATTGGCAATGCCAACAGTTTGGGCTTTTGTAAAGGCATGGTGAAGGCACTTGCCATACGCAGCTTTAGAGGTAATAACTACCCATTATTGGTAGCAGGTGCAAAATGGTGCGGGTACCTGGGCATCTAATAGCAGTTTAGTTTAGTATAGTTTATTATGTGTAACGCACCCCTAACCCTGAGGTAACTGGGCACTTGAGCTTGCGACAGTTACAGATGTATATATACATATAGCGTACATTGGACACAAGTGCTTGTCGACCATGTGTTACAGGTTAGTCGGCTTGCATATTAAAACAGGTAAGTGCATGGTAATGTCGCCAGTGGTTACAGTTTGGTCGACACTACAGGAAGAAATGTTGATGCAGTGTGAAATGTGGTAAGGTACATAGATTTCATCAGGGGAGGTTCGTTGCTGAACTTGGACCCTGTTAGTGTTTCTTATCTGATAGCCAGCTCTTCACTTTGGCTCTGAAAGACCATATGGAAGGTTCAGCTCTGATTGTGAGAGGGAGAGAGTCGCAGAATTTGGCAGCCAGAACTCGGAAGCTGGCTCCTACTGCCGTTTTTAGATTGTACCTTGGGATATTGAGACAATGCGAATAGTGCCTGGCAAAGGCTTAAAACGTATGCACAAGCCAAAAATGTTGGCTTTGCCAATGCTTTTTTGAAACAGGACTTCAGTGAAGGTCACGCAGAATGCTTATAAATCGGGTGGCTGATGGCATACCTGGTAAGACATTTTTATTACACCAGTAGTGGGTTGAAAAATCCAATTAAGTCATTAACTCTCAAAAGACTTCTTTGAACAAACACCGGCAGGCACTTTGAATGGAAAGCCTAATGGTAATGCTTGATTAAAGAGAGATCAAAGAGTTCCCATGAGGAGGTGTTTTGGGCGGAGAGGGGAAGGAATGGGTAGGAATGGCCATAGGGATTAGCATGACCATGGGCAGGCAATGGGTGGGCACATGAACAAACAACACCTACAGACTCTGTGTCCCTCCTCATATTTCAGTCCTCTATCTGTACTCTGATGCAATAGTTTCATCCTAAAGGTGCCGGAAGTGACACTTAATAGCCCAAACTAAAAAAGGGGGAGGGTGGTATGCCTTCACAAATAAATAACATTCAAAGATCTAGACACTTTCTTGCATTGCAAACAGATCGATTCTCACATTGACTTTGCATCAGATTCAAGTATTATATGTAAGTGCTTTAGGTTTTAGGGCAAAAACCTACAACAGCTACGTGCTATAAATGTGGGTGCCCTGTAGGAGAAGATGCTGTTTGGTGCTAGTGAGAATCCCTGATAGCTTTTCCCTCGGTTGAGCATCTGACAGAACAAGAGTTAGCTAAGCCAAACAAGTTTTGCTTTAGTTAATTCGGCTCGCAACCTTCTCTGCCAAGATACAGCTGTGGTATGCACTGCGACACCCTCACATGCCTGCGTACTGTCATTATATGCCAGGTGCTGTCATATAGGACCAGGTACTGCCATGAGGAGCATATGCAGCCGCACATGCCCAGGTTCTTACATTATGAAACCAGGGGCATCCTTAAATGCTCGCCAGTCAACATATCCCGCATTAAGGTTTGCACACCCACATCAACTCCCATATGCCAACTACAGCCCTCACATGCTAGGTGTTGCCACCCTATGCCCAAGTACTCCCACCGCCTCCTGGAATGTACAGTTGTTTACTCATTACAAAGTTTCCATGGGACTATATTTCCAGAAGTGGACTCTGCTTTACTGAGCATGCGCCAAAGGGAAACGCAATGCATTTTATTTTATTTTATTTGTTGGACTTCTGTACGGCGCCTATACAGGGGGAAGTGTTTCCGGGTGCCACAAGACAAGGGGGTGAGGAAACAGAGGAGGATAACAACAATAAACGATCCTACAAGGTCTTGCAACATTCAGGTCGTGCAAGTGCAGCAAATACGAAGTGCAGGGGGGTCAGGTTGAACGGGAAGGTAAGGGGGGGTACGGTGGAGGAGGGAGGCAGGTGGGGTCGGTAAGTGCTAGGCGGAGGCAGGAGAGCAAGTGCGCTGGGGATGGAAAAAGGTCAAGTGCAAGGAGGGTGCGGGGAACAGACTCAATAGTCTAGCAGTGCACCGGGGGTCACAATGAATGTCAGCTAGTGCTAGGATTGGGGTAGACCAGGCTCAGTAGTCTGGTCAGGGAAGGGTGCCCGGGGCAAGGGCTGGTAAGGGGGTGCTGAGGCAGACTGGTCGAGGGTGGGCTTGGTCCCTGTATGACTGGGGGTCCAGGAAGCCAGTCGCAGCAACACAGGAGCATTAGCAAGGAATGGGGAGAGGGAAGGAGGAGGAGAAAAGGAAGGTCTTGGGAAGCTTCCAGAACTGAAGGCGATCTGGCTCAAGTTTAGGAGGGGCAGGGAGGTCATTCCAGAGGGAGGCTCCTGCCGAAGAAAGAGATCTACCCCCAACTCTCTGCTTGGAGAAACATCTGACCTGCAGAGAGTTCAAGATAGAGGACCAAAGGACTCCAGCAGGGAGGTATTTAGGGAGAGAAAGTTGGATGTAGCATAGTCCCAGAGCCCAGAAAGCCTTTGGATGATGCCCAGGGTCTTGAATTTGATCCTTGCAGCCACCGGGATCCAGTGGGGAGATTTTAGGTCTGGAGAGATGCAGTCCCTGGGCTTGAGGCCAAGGATAAATCTTGCAATCCTATTCTGCATCAGTTGGAGAGGACGGAGGGAGGAAAGAGGCAGATTGAGGAAGAGGCTGTTACAGTAGTCGAGCCTGGAGAGAACCGGAGCACTAGAGACACTGGGCCTCATTACAAGGTAGGCGATAGAGGGTTAACGGCGCCGGTAGAACTGCCGGCCCCGTTAACCCTCTACCGCCTCATTACGAGGTCTGCTCGCAGGACCCGCTAAGGACGCCTGGTAAAACCAGGCGTCCTTAGCGGCACCCGCGAGCAGACGAGGATGCTAACAACGGGCCCATCATTAACAGGCCCGTTGTTAGCATCTCCCCATTCCCATTGAGCTGTATGGGGGCTCAAATGGGAATGGGGATGTACCGGGTCCGGGTTCCTTGAATGGGGAAATACTGGACCCTTCAAGGTCGGAATGGCCCGGTATTTCCCCATTCTAGGAGCCCGGACCAGGTACCGGTATGGGGGTAGCCATGCCGTTAAAAGCGGCATGGCTACCTAAATACCTGTAAAGTGAGGCCCATTGAGTTTCTGGGGCGTGGTGAGGAAAGGGAGAATGCCTCTGAGGAGGTAAAGCTAAAAGTGAGCCTTCTTGGCAAGGTCAGCGATATGAGGTGAGAAGAAGAGAGAGGAGTCGAAGATGACACCCAGGTTTTTTGTCCCACAAAAAGGGTGAGGGGAGGGAGCCCAAGAAGGACGGCCAAAGAGTAGGGGGGAAGGAAGGAGGGGGAGTTCCAATGAGAAGTATATAGGTTTTACTGGTGTTAAGACAGAGATCGTTAGCAGCAGACCTTGCCTGAATAGCAGTCAGACAACCGGGAATAAGAGAGGAGGTAGAGGAGGGAAGCCTAAATGAGAGCATAACACTTGAAATGAGTAGAGAAGGTAGAGATTAAGTAAGCAAGAGGGGCAAGGTAAGTGTTGAAGTGCCACGGCGAGGGGATAGAGCCCTGAGGGATGCCACAGGTAGAGAGTGATGTAGAGGAGAGAAAAGGGCCCAGTTGGACCTGGGCGGGCCGATTCGAAAGGAAGGAGGTCAACCAAGCTAGTGCCAGGTCTGCGATGCCCAGAGTATCGCAGAGTCGATTTAAGAGGGTGGTGTGATTGATAGTGTCGAATGCATTCTGCCCAAATCAGTGCAAAGTGCCCAGAAGAGTTCATATTCCAGAATGCACTCTGTATCACTCAGCACTAATGCTAGAAGAAAGTTCATGCCCCCACTCAGCACATGCCCGTCTATCTCAAGCTAGAGATATGCCTGTATGATTGCATTGAGTAGGCCACTGAGCAAAGTCAGTTTATAACCATGTCCTATGCTTCCTAGCGGACTCACCCTTCAACTGGGAGCAGATAGTTTCCTTAGGCCTTCAACAGAGGGACACTCCCTTTGACCCATACTAAATTTCTCCTAAAGGGGTCACTCTTCTGAAAGTAAACTTTGCAGCTCTGGATGATCTCTGGGGTTCAGCAGTGAGCAGTACATCCTCCTCTTCAGGAGAAGGAGAGGAGTCAAGCACCTCAACAATAGTTGGAGAAGTTTCAGGGGAAGAAGACGTCTTCCCTTTTTTGCCCTTGGATATCCACTTAGCCACAGGCTTGGCTAATGCTGCTGCCATCAGCCACATGAATAGGTCACAGAGGAGCTCAGGGCAGCTGCTCTGCGTCTTCCAAGGTGGAATCTACCACTGCTGGCCCCAGTGTCTGATGCCAGTGGACTCACAGAAAAATGTACTTTAAGTAGCAATTATTATTATTAACAGCAATGGCAGCATATCCGTCAGCTAACCGTTGATCCCAGGACCCAAGGGACACAAGCACAACGTCAGATTCTATACCTAGAGGGGCCAGTGGTGAGCAGATGGATGCCTCTACCATAATGTGTCCCTCTTCCTGAAAGAAGGCCACAGTCACTGAGTGGACCCCAAAGATGTTACCCTTACATCCAGTGTCCCCTTGTTACCCTTACATCCAGTGTCCCCTTCACATGGTCTGTTGTTCCACAAGCCAAAAGACTTTGCAAATGGTTTCTAAACTGAACACACCCATGTTCTGTTTTGCACCAGAAACCCCAGCCCCACTTTGCATGGTCACTCTGTGATGTACCCCTAAGCTCTTTTGAAGGCGAAAGGGGCAAAATCTTTGTCACAAGAACCACCCTCTTTAGATTTCGGGGATGCCCCTTTTGTCAGTGGCAGGGTATCCTTCGGGACACCGACAAGTCAGCAGCTATTGCCAAGGCATTTGGGTATAACTTCTTGGAGTCAACCAAGTGCTGCTTCAGCTCTGAGGAAAAAGAGTCAAGAATATGTTGCAGGATGACCGCATTGGTGATGCTCTGTGCTATTAAGGGGAGGACAATGTTATTTATAAGTAGTTTTATGAAAGCTAAGGCTTTTATTGCAACTGTGAATGAGCTCAAGGCAAACTAAAAATGTTTTACTCAAGTGTGCCTTCGGCCACTTGATTTAGAAGCAGTATGTTTGTGCTTGAATCTGTTCCTTATACTGAATTCCTATTCAAGACAAGCTTCGGCAAAGCCAAGAGTTTTGGCGTTTGTTAAGACATTAGTTAACTAGTTGAAAAGCCCTACCATAATATTCCCAGGTAGTAACATCACTTACCCGATGTTGCCATCTTTAGGCCACAGAGTACCATTATGGCAGTGCCTGAAAAATGCCTATCTCATGTCTGCATAAAAGCCAAAACTGTTGGCTTTGCCATTGATTGCTCTGAGATGCATTGGCCCTGGCTGGGAGCTAAAGCTCTCTTCAGCTACACCTAAAAATAACCGTCCATAAGATAGCACTAGTCAGCATATATATTACATTAGGAAATGTTTCCGCTTGATTGAAGCGATTTCAAGGGTATTTAAAATAGACTTTGTTCTTCATGTGTGCCAGAGCCTTTTCATATAGTGACTTGTGTATGAAGGTCAGTCCTTTAATAAGCATTTGCACTTAAACTGGAAACCAATGCAATTGTATAAAACCTTGGAAGTATTCTCTGTTAGAAAAGTATTGGTACTCGGCAGGATTTAGAAGTACGCCAGATTCATAGACACAGATTGGAGGATGTGGGGAATTTAGTAAGATGGGTGGGGAGGATTTAAGGGATGTGTTGCGGAAAGAAAGGGGGGCTGTTTCTTAGACCATGATGAAATCACAGTTTTGATTCTCTGTGGCTTGGCTCAGTTCTCCATTTTCTTATATAATTATTACTGGAACAGGCGCTTTCGCAACTTCAAAGAAGAAGTGTTGCATCTTCAAAGAAACTTCCTAAATGTTCTTCCTAATAGGTAGTAGTTTATTTATTTAAATTGTTGTTACGTGCTAGACGCCCGTGGGCCTCAGAGTGCGAAGAGAGCAGAGACGTTAAAGGAGGAAGCCAGAAAAGGAAGAGATATATTTAAACTGACAAATTAAAAAGGAGGGTCTTTACTGTTCTCTTAAAGGCCGCCAGAGATGAAGAGAACCTTATGCTGAGAGGGAGAGCATTGCACTCTCTCAGCGCATGACTTTCAAAGCTTGTTCCTCCAAATTTTTCTAGATGGTAGCGTGCTTTATTCAGGGCATGGTTCTCGTTAGAAAGCAGTATCCGTGCCAATTGTCTCAAGGAAAGACTGTCAATGAATGATGAGACCTGATCGCGTTTGGACAATCCTTAGATGGCCCTAACAGCTCCATTCTGGGTGGTTTGCAATTGCTGCAAATTTGCCTTTGATGTACCAGTGAGCAGGTTATTGCAGTAGTCCAACGGGGAGTTGATTAGTGCAGTGGCCAAAAGGGCTTTGTTTTTTATGGAAAGAAATAGTCAGATTTGATGGAGTCATTTAGTAACGTAGCCACATGACAAATGGATTTGGGACATGTTGTTTCATGATGGCTCGTGGTCAAGGATAACACACAGGGTTTTTACAGTTTTGATTCTTGGCTCAGTTCTCCATTTTCTTAAATAATTATTACTGGAACAGGCGCTTTCGCAACTTCTAAGTAGAAGTGTTGCATCTTCAGAGAAACCAGTGGCGTCTCCAGGAATCAAATTTAGGGGGGCACAGAGGTGTCCACAGACAAAAGTAGGGGTGCCACCTATAAAAGGGCAATGTGTATGCTTTCCCCAAATTGAGGCGGGCAAAGTAGTCCGAAGTTGCCCTGGGGAGTTAAAAATCGTGCATTTATACAGCAAGCAATTCTTTTGGAAGCATTTTCAAAATTGTAATACTTCTGATGGCAGGGCATCATCTGTAAGCAGAATGTCATGCACAGGTCAGTAGAAATGACACTCGTTTTAATATTGATCCAGGAGAACATACAGTGCACAGCATTGGGTTTGGATGTACCAGAATATTATAAAAATAATTAGATTAGGTTTTAGCACTCAATGCCATATTACTACACAGTACACCGTCGTGTGGATCAAATACTGCAGGGTGAATTTTACTTATTGACTTGTGTTGCTTAATTATAGGGAGTTGCTCATAAACATACCAACCTGCCTAAGGTAATGTTTACATTTCCCCAGGGTTCTCTTAAATATGGCAATGTTCAGCGCAATGTGCCAGCCTGCCAGTTAAGCATAATACTTAGTCACAGTCAACATAATGCCAGTTGCAACAGTGCCATGCCAGCCTTGCCCAAGCCTGCCCGTGTATGAAATGTTCTGATGTAAATGCAGCCTAAATGCATGACATCATATGCCAGTACAGGCATCGTATGTCTTCCGAATATGCATGCAATATACCATTTAACAGCATCGAGTGAAAATATAGCCAACAAAAATGTAGTCAGGGAAAGAGTTGTGGTGAAAATACCTCTCCAGTGAAAAAGAAGCTGGGCAAAACGTAGTCAATAAATGCAGTTGTAAAGTAGTCAGAATGTAGTGCTGCTAGGGTTTAGTGGGCTTGTGATTGCCTGGTATAGGGTTGGGCTAGGTGGTAGGGTAAGGACAGGGTTTAGGGTGAGGATAGGAATTAGGCTTAGAGTAAAGATGTTGGGGTTTAGTTAGTTGTAAGGGTAGATTAAGTGTCAGGGTGTTAGGGTATGAGTTATGGTAAAGATAGGACTAATAGAGTAATGGTTTACGTAGTCGTTGAAGGCTGGGATAGAGAGGTTGAAAAGGGCAGGTGATGTTGGCATAGGATAGTGGTTAGGATATACCTAGTGGTTAGGGTAAAGTAACCATTAGGGTAAGTGTTAGAGTTGCAGTTAGGGTAAGGATAGTGTTAGTGCAAAGGCTATGTATTTTGTGGTGAGCTGGTAGTGGGGTTGGAGATATGATCACTCTTCATTTGATATTTATTTTGCATTGAGAAATATGCAAATAAAATGCTCTAGCGCGTCAAAAGGTTAGCGTTCTGTAAGAGTTCAGGGTAGAATAAGGGTTGTAATCAGAGTTAGGGAGAGGTTTAGGAATTGAACTAGAGTGATTGTGGAGTTTTCGTTAGAGGTTTGGGTCATATTTAGGTTCACAACCTTGGACTTTTGTGTATTTAAAAATAGCTTTTTGGCGACTTTATTGCTGGAAACAATTTCACACTTTGCATTGCTTGCCTTGACTACATTTGTTTAAACTACTTTTTGCTGACTACATTTTCACATGTTCCTGGGGACATGTTCACATAGAACCCGTTTAATGTGTAATTTCTAGTGCCCACAACTGTAGTTGGTTGCTCCAGTGATAGAAGCATCTATACACACTGCGGCTCCACCTTTTACTGCAGCGCCCCCTTTTTAGTTTGCTGAGACCCATGGTTATAGTGGTAGCCATGTTTGAAAAACAAATTGCCATTTTCCTGCAATTGTAATGTACACGTTTATGATGCAGTCATTCTCCTTCAATACACTGTTCTGATATATTGCTAGTACCTGACTGATTTGCATATGGATGGACCTCTTTTGTAATGATGGAGACGGGCCAAAGAAATAGTGGTGTGGAAGGTTGCCCAGTTTGTCTCCCTATATGAGAGAGGGTATGCCCAGACGTGGGTCCATTGCACGCTGCACCATATGGCACCAAGCTGCACCTCACCAAGGAGGCCCAAAAAGGCCAAAACATGTCTGGGGTTGCTTGTGTTTCCATGCAGAGGGGACCTGGCGTACCAGGTTGGGCAAGGCTGCTCCCATTGGGGGCAGTACCTGACTGATTTGCATATTACTGGACCCCTTTTGCAAATGTGCAGACGGGCTAAAAAACAGTGGTGTGGAAGGTTGCCCAGAGCAATGCCAGTTGTTCAGATTAATTCAAAACCTTCGACCCATCACTTTTTTGGTTTCTGTTTTATTGGTATCCAGTGCAAATATTATTAGGCAAAATGTTGCGAGGGGGTGACATTTACTCAAATTTGTACACTGACTAAAATCAAACACTTATCTGCAAATATTCTAGGACAGGAGTTTAGAATAGTAAATAATACCAGTCCTATAATATTTGGGGACATTGTTTTAGGGTTCAGGAATACACGTCACCACCCTCACGACATTCTGCAGGAGTCATTTTCACATTTCTAGCATTTATAATCAAACTATGGTCTGGTGAACTCCCAGACACTTAAACCACTTAAGAGACCATGACAGTAGCAGGTAGGTGCTACACAAATGTCAAATGGCACAATGCTGCGAAAAGAGACTTTCAAACTGCAGAGCTGTTATTAGACTGGCAATGCTGCATTCTGGGTAAATGACTATCAAAGCCCAAAACTGTTTGTTCCAAAGTGAAATACTAGGAACGAAGTGTAAAATCCCAGAATTCTTCTTTGTTTACCTCCATTGAACACTTGCAAAGAGTCCCAGAGCCCAGACTGACCTGTTTTTGGAATGTTGCATTCTGGGAAAGAGAGACTTAAGACCAGAGTTAGTCTCTGTTTCTCAAAGTTTCATGCTGGAAAAGAGAGTGGCATATCCCAGGATTGATCTATGTTTAACAACGTTGCAGGCTGAGTAAGTAAGCCTCAGAGACTAGAGCTGTCCTTTGTTCAACAACGCTGCATGCTGGGAAAGAGAGTCTCCATACCAACAACAGTTCTGTGTATAAGAGCACGGTATGTTGTGGAAAGAACATCTTAAGTCAGCCCCACAAGCAAAGTGAACTGTCACAGGTATGACATTGCACCCAAGGAAAATGACTCTTGCAGCATTCAGAAAACATCAGAAGGTTGTGTTTAAAGTACTCAAGACGATTACAGACTTGACTCTTAAGAAAGAAGCTCCCTAAAATAAACAGAGGAACCAGCTGTAAGAGGGAATAAAGTTAGGTATAACATTTCAATTGACTAGACCGTCCTTCGTTCTCGTTAATTCTGGCACAAGGAGTTTCATTTTCGAATTGGGTAACAATACACAAGTGTCTGTCGTGCCAGTTTACCCCTCCTACATCCCGGCGGGGAGCAGGCCCACTACAAACACTCCTGTTGTGCTATTACAGCAATACTGCAGATATAATACTGTCTCAACCCCAACATGAACAGTGGTGAAAACACATGTTGCAGTAATATTCTTGCAGGGAGTTAGTTAGTCCATAGAAATATGTGTCACAATGTTCATGAACCTGTCTCTATGCTGACTTGAGTTAAACTCCTTCAAGTCCTAGGTACCACTTAGTTTGAAGCTGGTTGCATCGATTTGAAGCATAAGAGAGTATCCCAGCTAGGGGGTAAAGGGTGGGGGCACAGGATTTCAGAGGGGGCCTGGGCCCCTCTTGTCCCACCCTAGGAACACCACTGAGAGAAACTTCTTAAAGGTTCTTCCTAATAGGTAGTCGTTGAATGCCAATTTCCAGAAAGGAAAACAAGGTGTGCAGCCTAGTGGCCGACGTGTAAGGCAGCATTAAGACCTCATTGGCCGCCCATCTGGTTGTCAGTCCTGCTGTGTTTTTCCGTTTCTGTACAGAGTTTTTTATTGTTGTTTGGAAATTATCACATTTTGCAACTTCCTAATTTTTTTTATTGTGGGTTCTCCCTGTTATTTTTAAGTGTGTGAATATGTGATTTACCACATCCAAGTGGCCGCAAAGGGAAACAAAATGAACAACGCCCTATATGTGCTCTTTGCACTCAAGTCATGCACAGGAAACCGTTGCAGATTAAGATCATGAAAGTGTTAACAATCCAGCAACAAGCATTGGCAATGCCAACGGTTAAACTTTTGTATAGGCATGGGAAAGGCACTTGCCAGGCACAGCTGTATAAATAATAACTACCCATTATTGGTAGCATGTGCGAAATGGTGCCTGGGCATCTAATAGCAGGGCCTGGCAAAAGCTTAAAACCGATATGCAAGCCAAAAACATGGACTTTGACAATGCTTGTTTTAAACAGAACTTTTGTGGCTTTTCCAGGACTTCAGTGAAGGTTACACAGAATGCTTATTAAATGGGTGAGTGAAGGCAGAACTGGTAAGACATTTTTATTACACCAGTAGAGGGTCGACAAGTCCAATGAAGTCATTAACTCTCAGAAGATTGCTTTGAACAAACAGGGACTTTGAAGGGAAAGCCTAATGGTGACGCTTGATTAAAGCGAGCTCGGGGTTCCCATGAGGGGGTGTTTTAGCCGGGAGGGGTAGGAATGGGTAGGAATGTACATAGGGATTAGCATGGCCATTGGCAGGCAACGGGTGGGCACATGAACAAACAACACCTACAGACTCTGAGTCCCTCCTCATATGTCATTCCTCAGATACAATAGTTTTGAACTAAAGGTGCCGCAAGTGACACCTAATAGTCCAAATTAAAAAAGGGGGAGAGTGGTTTGCCTTCATGAATAAATAACATTCAAAGGTCTAGACTTTTTTTGCATTACAAACAGATCGATTCTAACATGGACTTTGCCTCAGATTCATGTAAGCGATTTCGGTTTTTATGGCAAACCCCTACAACAGCTACGTGATAAAAAAATGTGGGCGTCCTGTAGGAGAAGAAGCTCTTTGGTGCTTGTGAGAATCCCTGGCAGCTCTTTCCTCTGTTGGGTTTCTTGACAGACCAAGCATTACCTAAGCCAAATAAGTTTTGCTTCAGCTAATTTGCATTCTGCCCACATCAGTGCAAAGCACCCAGAGGAGTTCATATTCCAGATGCACTCTGTATCACTCAGCACTAATGCTAGAAGACAGTCCATGCCCCCACTCAGCACATGCCCGTCTATCTCAAGCTAGAGCTCTGCCTGTATGAATGCAAGTGAGTGAAGTGCCTGCCTCTTAGAGGGCAGTGAAACACTGCCAAGGGAGTCTGCTCTACAGTCCTCGCAGCCCCACTCCCATGTCCCGAACATAGGTCCATATAGCGTAGCAGGTTTAAGAAGGCTGCAGGGGAAGCAGGAGCGGGAGACATCTACTCGGAGTGTACCACCTACACTGACGCACCAATGTGCAAGTACAGTGCACTCAACAGCCAATGGAACCTGTACACTCTCGAGACCCTTTCAATGCTACTTTTTGCATTTTCTTTTCAGATGCTTTGGCTGAGAGCTAAAACCTTCCCCGGCCATCTCTAAAAATATCCTGCCCTGTGATTGCACTAGTCTGCATATAGGGCTATAGTTGGTATATAGTATTATTCCCTTGGTTCAATGGATAACATTGATACTTAAAATGGACTTTGTTCTTTATGTATGGTACGGTCTTTGCATATAGAGATTTGAGCATTGAGGACAGTCATTTAACATGGAGTTGGACTTTATCAGAAAGCCCGTGCAGTTGTGTAACGAAGCGGAAATAGGTTTGCTCGGAGAAGTAGTAGTACTCTGCAGTATTTTGAAGATCTTACTGCTGCAAGACCATATTTGTGGACATCCCGCAATACGGAGAGAACCCCCGGGGGTGGGGGTCATCTGAATCTGTGCAGGGGAGTTTGGGAGAGTGGCACAGCCTGTGCTAAATGCCAGCCAGGCAGTGGCCTGGCGGCGACGGAGTTAGTGAAGCCTGGACTTTATCAGCAGGTTCTAACTGTTAAGCAGGAGATTAACATGAAGGACAGATGCAGTCATTTGGGCTAGTGGGCTGGGCTGTCATGAGGCTCTTGCAGGTCGCACGAGGTGGAGACAGGGGGCTGAGAATGAGGAATCATAAAAAGGGTGGCACGTATGGTGGCACCAGTGGAAACAAAGTGATGGTTCAGCTCAAGGTTACTAAGCCGATTTCCCATCCCCTATACCGTAACATACAATGTGTATCACCAAACCGGGGTTTGGGGACTGTTGGCCACTTAAGAGCTAACTGTCCGGGCTGCAGTCAGTAGGTCGTGCCTGAAAGTGGGCTCCACTCCACAGTCTCTCTATGAGTGTACTGTGATGAGGGCCTTGACACAGTAGGTGGTAGGACTGTAGAGGTTGGGAGGGGGCTGATTGCCTTTTGCATACGACATGTAGCCCGATCTGTTGTATGTAAGGTAGACCAGACAGGTGGATGGGGGTTTCCTCTCCAGCTATGGACTGAAACAGAAGTCCAGATGTGCTTCTGTGATCTTTTCCGCAGCTGCATCGAGCTTTCACGTATGAATTACTTATGCAGAGAGTGTGGTGTTTCCAGCAAGGGGTTACCTAGCACAGCCACAGACGAGGGCTCTCTGATTGAGAGAGCTTTAGCTGCAAGATGGTGAGGGGGTCCCAATCATCCTGCCCTCTCAGGAAACAAGACCTGAAGACCAGCCTTAGTGACTTGTGTGCACTCCTGTCAAGGGGGCCAGCGCAAAGGCACTAGAGAGATCCAACCCTCGGGCAGGAGTAAGACTCCATGCGTCACAGGGCTGACATTGACTGAAAGCATAGATGACAGAAGGTAATCTATATGCAATTAGACATCAGAGTACCGCCCACATCCCAACATAAACCCGGTCCTAAAATAACATTGGTCGCTGTAACCTAGCTGCAAACCCTCCCTTGGGAATCACTCCTATGTTCTATGAAATGTGTCAGTACGTTTGCATGACTGAGGAATAGATATTAGTCGATAGACAATAGTATGTGCAGTTTAGCCATAGCCGCACATCCTGTGTTCCATGAGACCTTCTCTTTGTCATCCCAGAATAGATACATTTTCCCTGGTAGTAGCCGGGCAGATTAGCAGGCGCCAGGCTGGGGACGTGTGAGAAGAAGTGAGCATTGACTTGCTTTATCCCTGGTCATAAAGCTTGTAGAGCGCTGTTTCAAAATTGCTGCCATCTTGGAGCTTGGAGGAAAAATCAGAAAGGAAAACCCTCTGTTGCGTTGAAATAGTCTGCAATTACTTGAAAAACAGTAGGGGTTTGAGGGCCTTTCAGAATTTAAGGTGATCATCTTGAAATCTTATCAGAAGAGAGTTGCAGGACACTGCCGCTGGCACAGAAAGCATTGTCCCTCCCCTGGGCCTCTTTACCCAGGGTACAGTAAAGAGGCACAGGTTTTCTGAATGATGCTGCCGAGCATGGATATTCGTCCACAATACCTTTTGGACCTGCTCTGTCTGTGCTCTGTGCACCATGCAGGCTATATCAAAGAAATGTCTACTGGCTACAACCTAGAAAAATGGACTGTAGGAAATCAATGTCTGCATTTTAGGCAGACTCCAAACCTAGGAGAATATACTTACTGAACATTGAAATCTCCAACCCAGGAGATAAACATTGTGTTTAAACCACAGACCGTGTGATTTGCTTAACCAGTTATCTTATTAATGTATTAATTCTATATTTTATTTCCTTTACTGTTTTTTTGTGTGTTACCCTTTCTGATTACCCCTCTTCCATCTCTATGTAACATTATGACTGTACTCAAGGAATTGTACTAAGGGGTACTTTCAGGGACTTCATTTGGGCAGGGGTCGCAACTGCGAGCCCCTGGGGCCACAGTTGCAACCCCTATGACTCCCTTGCAATACCAATTTTAAAGGTTACAAATAAAAACAGGTGCACCTGGTGTAGAGGGCTCTCCCGCGGTACAGGGGGGCCGCCACACCAGGTCTGGTGGCTCCCTGGACAAGTCCTCACCCATCAGGGTGAAGGCTGGGCTGGGGAGGCACTCAGTAGAGGTTGAAGCTGACCATGACATGTGGCACATGTCACATGCCACGTTCAGCTCCAACCACTTTTCCTATAGGAGTACTGGCATATATTGGCAGAGCCGGTTTTGTGCCCTGTGCCAGTAATGAAAGACGTCTTAAAGCAAACAGAAGTATGGTTTTATATGGGAATTCTAGCATATTTTGGTTGAGGCAGCATGGAAATGTATGGGCACAGCCAGCATACAAATGTTTTTTATACTGGCATATATTGCAGGGACGGGCATAATAATGCATTGTGAAATGCCCTGTGCACTTTGGGTGACTTGCATCTATTGTACTTTTTTTCATGATTTACCCTACACCCTACAAAACCAATTGTTGGCCTTCTACCCACATTGTTGGCCTTTTACCCAAATTTTCCCTGAAAGTGTGCTGTGTAATGCACCATTTTAACCCATTATTCAAAACATTTACTCTGGGAAGGGAGAAGTATCCCCCCGGGTCCCTTTAACCCATTTTCGTTAGTGCTCAGTCGCAATCACATACTTGTGGCAAATATTGACACCCTCCAAAAAAACAACTCACCAGCCACTACTGGTGGTCGGTCTATATGTGGACCAGGCTCTGCCCGTCTCTCTATGTTACGTTAAAGATTTAAGCTTTGATTGAAAAACATAGTTACTTCTTTCACTTGCAGTAGTGCATGCCCCTACAGCGACATAATCATCATGGACATTGCGCACACGTGGTAGTCCGAACCGGCCCAGGGTGTGACGTGCACTGTCCTTTGTTAAGGAGCTTGTGGGGGGGTGACACAGCATGGCTCGCAGGGGAGCTGCCAAATTTTGTGCTACGCCATTGGGCAACATTGGGTCTGACAAAGGGGTAATGTGCAGTGCGCGCCTTGAAGTCTGCCAGTGAGTCCCCGGGTGAGAAGCAACTCGTGGGTATTTTCAATTTTAAATAACTGTGGTGCTATGTGTGCAGCAATGATATTACATGTTTTTTTTTAAAGTCCTCTGGCACTCAGTATTACACTTAGGTAATAAAAACTATGGAGGTGGTCTTGGGTATATTGAAATAACCTTTCCCAGGAATTATACTCTAGTAAAGATAACATTATCAGGTGCACTCCCCTCTGTGCACACAGACCATTCTAATAGGTTTCTTGTTTCGTAGTGGTAGCGGAATCATATATACATTTATAACCAGGGAATTTTGTTGATACTAACTCCTGGTCAATGATTTAATTTTCAGGCCTTGCTCGTGCAGCATTTTTATCCTTGTTAAACAGCAGCACACACCTCCCCAGGTCAGTGCTTTTTTGGCTTGTTTAACACAGCAACGCCACATACAACACATACATTTATGTTCATTGATGTATAGATGTTTCATACAGTAGCTGTAGCCTGCGTTACAGATTTCGGTTACCCTGTTAGAAATAGTGCATTATGTATGTTTTACATGTAGACCCCACGTCGAATCTGGAAAATGGCATTCCCCAAATGTGTAATTGTGGACAAATCATGACTCCCTCTATGCCTCGGTTCTTATATCTGGCTAAATTGAGAGCACCTGGAAACACAGGTGCTAGATGCATCTACAAGATCTGAAGGTCGTTTGCCATCACTACCTATTATGTCATGCGGGGGCAGGGTCAAATTACATCACTTCCTGTGATGTAATCAGGGGGTCAAGGGCCGTTTGATGTCACTTTCGTTACCCCAGGCATTTTGGTGAAATGACGTCCCTGGGTACTTTCATATAGAAAAACTCTATAAAATTGCATATGCTTTCTATTTGCTCACTCATATTAACTGCTGTTGTTTTCTGATTGTTTTTGTTGTGTTGCAAGTTTTAGATACACTCTGTTTTTGACCAAAATAAACAACAGTCTTTTTTCACTTTCCTTGAACTATCCAATTGTTCACAGTATCTGTCGTTCTAGATCATTAAGCCAGGAACACTTCACGGGATATCTGGTAGGGATTCTCATACACATGAATCCTAATTGACTAAACAGCAATTATAAATCAAGCCCCACGGTGGAATCTATATTTGTATGCTGTACCCCATGCAGGCCATATTAAAGAAATGTCTACTGGCTACAAGTTGCCAGTGCAGACTATTCTGTGCTAGGGAAATAGGACCCCACTTGTTTAATCTGAGTAGCAGGCAGAGGACAGCACTCTAAATTAGCTGCATTTTTTTGCATCTGGGAGCCCCAAGTGTACTGCAATGGAATAGTCCAGCCTTGCTCCTCTACTTCAAAAACAGATTCTGGTGAGAAAATGTATCTGGGCTTCAAAAGTGAAATCATATATCATAACTCCTAGGTTTCAGATCACTCTTACCACATGTAGGCAATCGCCCAGGGAAGGCAACCAAAACTCACTGCCCCACCTTACATTGTCTAGGCCACTGAGCAAAGACCGTGTCCTATGCTTCCTAGGGGGCTCACTCTCCAACTGAGAGCCGATAGATTCCTTAGGCCTTCAAGGGAGGGTCACTCCCTTTGACCCATACTGCATTTCTCCTAAGGAGGTCACTCCTCTGGAAGTAAACTTTGCAGCTCTAGATGATCTTTAGGGTTCAGCAGTGAGCAGTACATCCTCCTCTTCAGGAGAATGAGAGGAGTCGAGCACCTCAACAATAGTTGGAGATGTTTCTGGGGAAGAAGACGTCTTCCCTTTTTGCCCTTGGATGTCCACTTTGTTCCAGGCCTGGCTACTGCTGCTGCTGCCATCAGCCACATGAATAGGTCACAGAGGAGCTCAGGGCAGCTGCTCTGTGTCTTCCAAGGTGGAATCTACCACTGCTGGCCCCAGTGTCTGATGCCAGTGGACTCACAGAAAAATGTACTTTAAGTAGAAATTATTAATATCAGGAATGGCAGCATATCTGTCAGCTAACTGTTGATCCCAGGACCCAAGGGGCACAAGCACAACGTCAGATTGTGTACTTAGAGCAGCCAGTGGTAAAGAGATGGATGCCTCTATCATAATGTGCCCCTCTTCCTGAAAGAAGGCCAGAGTCACTAAGCGGACCCCAAAGATGTTATCCTTACATATAATGTCCCCCTTTGCATGGTCTGTTACTCCACAAGCCAAAGACTTTGCAAATGAATTCTTATACTGACCAGACCCCTGTTTTTCAACAGAAGCCCTATTCCCCTTCCCATGGTCACTCTTTGATTTACCCCCCCTTAGCTCTTTTGTAGGCGTTATGGGACACATTTTTGTCACAAGAACCACTCTTTTTATCTTTGTGCTTCTTTTCCTCCTCAGATTTCTGGGATGCCCCTTTGTCCGTGTGGGATATCTTTTGGGACACCCACATGTCAGCAGCTGTTACCATGTCCGTTGGGTATGATGTCTTTGAGTCAGCAAACTGCTACTTCAGCTCTGGGGAGGAAGAGTCAAGAATATGTTAAAGGATGACCAAATTGGTAATGCATTCGAAATTAGTTTCTAATAGCATCAACCCCAGTGACATCTTTATGGGTGGGCAAATGGGGTTGGGGTGTGTGGAGCCAATCTTGGAGGGGGAAGCTGCCGGGTCACTAGGTAGGTGGCCTGGAGAAAAAAAAACACCTGTGTCCATGCCCTGCAGGCACATTATAAAAAACAAGTCAGTGTCACTGCTGCTCTCCTCCCTTCTGGCAGCTCCCACACCACCATGGCAACCAAGGGCCAAGGCAATCAGTTTGCTCAGGCCCGGTCTCCCGGGACACATGTTCACAGCATGCTGTGTCAGGAGACGATAACAATAAGATTGATGGAGGGGCGCCAGGGTGGGTCAGCTGGTGCTGTCTAAGACTTGGCTCCGCCCCCAGTGGTGTTGCTGCCCTGCCTCAGTCACAGCAACCAATCACACACACAAGTCCACACCTTCACAGACTCATGCGGCTTCTAGCCGCAGTGAGCCAATCAGGGGTTGTTCTCTCTGCTGTCTGGTCTGCACCAAACCTCTTGCAGACCAGAGGGTGTGGTCGTGGACCAGCAGGGCACTGCAGGTGTGAGAGAGAGCCAAGCGTGAGGCAAGGCCCGGCTCGGCGGTGGCGGGTCCCCATTACATGCTTCGAATTTGAGGCTACCAGAGTCTAGAGATCTGGAGCTACAGGACGACGAAGAAAGGACGACTCGAGCCTGAGGCGGTAGATGTTCACAACTTGCTTCTAGCAGTGCCCTTGTTGGGACCATTCGCCTATTCTTGTTTATTTTTGTGCAGGTTTTCAGCTGCACGCTTGTGTACTCCCTTATTTGCACGGTGCACCATGATTTCCGCCTTCATTACATTCTGTGGTTATTGCCTAACAGTCAGTCCTAAACCATTGTATGAATGTCATTGACATGGGGAGATACATTTATTAACAAACGTTATCAAAATTTGACCTTTGAACAGTTGTACATTTCATGCTCAAATAATGCTACATATTCAATCTATTTCGCCGATATGATGGCTGCAATCAGGTGTGATGTGAACAGCACATACAAACGATGCATTGCATGCACATTTATTATGCACACACGTCTAGAAAATCGCGGTGATTGTCAGTTGCTTGGCTTCAGAAAATGATGCTCCACACTCACTATGATTTACAAAAGAGCCCCCGTAATGTTTCCCCCTCGTCTCCGTGTGCCTGCCTTCCACCCTTTTCTCAAGGACGCTGCAGGCAGTGGGCACCTGCTGCAGGGACATTCATTATAGCAATCAAATCATCAGCCCTGCGTCTGGGGGCAGACAGGGCCAGTAGGGTGGGGTGATGGCTATTAGCAATTCGGGCACTCGTCAAGGGTCCTAATCGTTTGGGGAGTTGATTTCTTTTCAGGGGAAGCGACTCCGCACCACTGCATGAAAATAAACTGCATGGCCACAGAGGAAATACTGCAAAAGTGAGCAATGAAGATCACTGCAGAACGTAGGCAGATATGAAGCTGTAAAGAAGAGTCAAAGGAAGGCCTGTAATTCTGAGACAAACCATTTATGAAGAGGTTTGAAGCAGATTGTTTTCACGACAGTGTATCTAAGAGGAGAGGACATGACATTTAAGAACGTGAAGTCACTGTCCTTCAGTCTGTGGTCACTTACAGGATGACAATTTACAACTCACACTTGCACAATAATCTAAAGTCAAAAGAATAAATGGGTATTATAGATTTTGATTTATTTGTGCTCGTTGTATAGTCTGCAACAGTTCAAGCTGTGATTCGTCTAGAAGCAAAATGGTCATAGTACTGGTCATAGTACTGACAACAACATACCTTTATATTTTCTTTCCCATAGATTGTGACAAGTGAGACGAATTACATTTCTTGCTATTCTCGCAAAACAATTCTACTTTGGTCGGCATTGG
The DNA here is from genome assembly GCF_040938575.1 of Ambystoma mexicanum. Taxonomy (NCBI): domain Eukaryota; kingdom Metazoa; phylum Chordata; class Amphibia; order Caudata; family Ambystomatidae; genus Ambystoma; species Ambystoma mexicanum. The sequence goes on from NC_090936.1 coordinate 878,726,662, forward strand.
ACCACATTGGATAAGGGATGGCAACAACAAGCCACACGCTATTTATACTTCTGCACATGGGACTGCAGAATCCTAGGATCAGCTGCTTAATTTTTAAGAGCAATCAATTGCAATTTATTCCTTTAATAGACACCGGGTCTGAATCAACAAGAAATGTAGGCGAGCCTTACATTTCTAATCTTATATTTACCACTGGCACTGTACACTATTGACTCTATTGTTCACAGGGACCAAGGCCCTACACCCCACCCCTAATGAGATTACTATTAATCCAGGTAATTGATTTGATTCAGCATTAAGAAGAGGGGGGGGGGGCACAAAGCATGAATACCCCATGGTGGTTAACTATGAGCAGGGAATGTGGGTGCTTCGTCTTCTCCACTTGTATGATTAACACTTTACATAAAGGTACTACCCTGAGAGTAATAATAGTTAATTAGGTGGATTAACGTCTTTAGTAAATGACAAGGGTGAGAGACAAGATACCTAAGGGGCTCCACAATGCATGTTACCCATGTTATTCAGTCTGTACATGGAACCATTAGTGGGATTTGGTGGCTGGTTGGGGCGTCCCCATGAATCAGAACGCTGAGGACACCCAGCTTTACCTGAAGATTACTTCTGAGGTTGATATCCATCATACCCGGGACTGCCTTCAGGGGATTGAGTCTTGGATTGGATCACATTTCCTTAAATGTAATATGTATAAAACAGATGGTCTTCTGTTTACTTTTTCTAATCCACAAGCTTGTATTCCAGCTTGTATTTCTGATGTTTCTGTTGCTGGTGCTCTGTCAGTATTTGTGTCTTCTGTTAAACCTTTGAATTCCACCTTGGATGCCTGCCTTTTATTCCACATGTAAATTCACAACTTTCACGTGTTTTCTTTGAGAGCTGTTAAACCTTTCTATTCTGAGGTTGAGTTTCGTTGTTTTCAAGCCCTCTACCCTGAAGACACTACTGCATGCTGCCGCCAGGTTAGTTGTTGGGGCTAGGAAGTTTGACGGGATCTCCACTGTCTTGAAGCAGTTAAATTGGTTTCCATTGAATGCTGGGATTCTGTTAAGAATGCCTACGTTGCCTAAAACATCTGTTCATTCTCAAGTTGACCAGTTATTTGGCCAAGACTTTAACAGTCTGAGGATGGGGCGAGGAGGTCGAAGGAAAGTTCTCTGTCGAAATGTTGATTTCCTGAGATTTCCAAAAATTCGGGAAGCTTGGTTATGGAAAAGAGTTTTTTCAATAATTGATCTGTATTTAAATCCTATTAGTATCATAGTATTGTTGTTGAGTTTAAAATTGTTATAGTTACTGTTCTGTATTTTAGTTCTTTTTTATTTTACATGTTTCTCTGTGCAGCACTCTGGTGCACTTTGGTACCTTAAAATTGGGATAAAATGTGGACTCCAAACATATTTTGGGTACCTAGTTAGGCAATCGTTAGGAGCCTCGATATGCTGGCCACATCAGATAGCCTACAAAAAAGGGCGGTACACAAATCAAGCAGAATTACAATATCAGCGTTGTCGTCATCCACAATCCAGAGCTGATTGTCCTGGATATCCAAAGGCACTACTTCCGTGACTCTGTTGGTTCTGAATCTGAAATAAATGTACCCACTATGAAATATTACTCCAAGTATGGGTCAATCCCGGGAAATCCTTTCCTCCCGTTTGTGTTCATCTGCCTATGACACAACAATTATTCCCATCCAGTTCACCCTCCCAACCCTGTCACAGTGTCCGGCTTCCCTCCAGCCTGTGCCTTAATTAAAACTTGCATACAATAAACAGACCAGACATGGTAAGTGATGAACTCTTGCCTTGTTATCTTCTATACCAGTTTACTGTTATTAGCGGAGAAAGGCAGAGTTCAAAATATTCAACCAAATGTCTGGGATACAAGTGCACTACCTCCTCCTTGATAGTCGTTTTCTTGCAATGTCATAAATTAATTCAAACCCCTCCCTCAACCATAGCAATAAACATAACCCCCCAAACAGCAAATTACACCCCGGCATGTAGTGCCAGTCTACAGTGTACCAGTAAATGTACTAAATAGCTGTAGAATTGCCTTTGAATGTTATGACTGCTCTGCCATTATCAAATCCTGCTGTGTCATCGACAAGGCTGTCACCCTGAAGTGCCCAAGCTACCTTGATGTCAAAGGTCAGCGTCTCCAGAGGCCTAAAATCCACCACAAGTAATGACATGTGCAGTCTTGAACTCTGCCAGTGCATGAAGTAAAGAACCAGAAGACAATCCTTCTTTGTCTATGCCCCAAGACTCTGGAACCTCCTCCCCGTCAACATCAGACTCACCCTGTTGCTTTTACAGTTCAGTAAGAAATCCAAGACCTTCCTCTTCAAGGAAAGGCCCCTCTCTAATACCTAGTTCCACACACCCTTATCCCGCTACCCTATCTGAGACTGGGTGTTCTGTTCCCCTCTGTTTCCACCGCTGGTTGCTTGTAGGTCCCTAGTGCCAAATTGCCTGCCCTTCCCCTCACCTGTTAGCTCCCCGCTTCCTGTATCTCTGCTTCTTTCACCATGTTCTCCCCCCCATGATTGTAAAGTGCTTCAGTGATTCCCGAAGCTAGGTTTGTGCTCCATAAATACCCTAAAAATAATAACAATAATAACAATAAGAATAATGATATGATGTGACATTTATGACGTGCCTATACACACGTGTTTCAAAGCGCGGCGAGGCAAGGGCGGGTAACAAAGGGAGGTCAGGACAACGATCTTACTAGGCCTAGTGACATTGAGATTGCGCAAGTGCAGGGGGAGGCAAGGGGAAAAGTGCCAGGGGAAGGGAAGGAGGAGCAAATCCAGGACACAGAATCAAAACATCAAAAACAAGTAGTGCGGCCAGCAGGTGGCAGTGCAAGGGCTAAGTGCAGACACAAGTGTCTGATAAGTGCAGGGGACTGTAGGGTTGCAGATACAGACCCAAGTGCAGGGTTGCCAGGAGGCAGTGCAGGTGCGTAACCGGGTGGGCAGGGACCTGGCCCCGAGTTCAGAGGGTAGATAGGTGATCAGTACAGTATCAGACAGGAGATCAGCAGGGAAAAGGAAGAGAAAAGCCAGAAGCAAAGAGGAAAGTCTTGAGATGCTTTTGGAATCGGAGATGGTTCTGCTCAATTTTCAGAGAGGCAGGGAGGCTATTCCAGAGGGAAGCGCCAGCCGAAGAGAGAGATCTGCCCCTAACTCATTGCTTGGGGAAGCGACTGACCCTCAGGGAGTTGGAGGTGGAGGAGCAAAGAGCTTGAGTAGGAAGATATTTCTGAAGAGAGAGTTGGAGGTATTGTGGTCCCAGGCCCCAGAAGGCCTTGTGGACAATGCAAAGAGTCTTGAACTGGGTGTGGGGGGGGGGGGGGGGGGGGGGGGGGGGGGGGTGTGTGTGTGTGTGTGTGTGTGTGTGTGTGTGTGTGTGTGTGTGTGTGTGTGTGTGTGTGTGTGTGTGTGTGTGTGTGTGTGTGTGTGTGTGTGTGTGTGTGTGTGTGTGTGTGTGTGTGTGTGTGTGTGTGTGTGTGTGTGTGTGTGTGTGTGTGTGTGTGTGTGTGTGTGTGTGTGTGTGTGTGTGTGTGTGTGTGTGTGTGTGTGTGTGTGTGTGTGTGTGTGTGTGATTTTTACTGGCTACCTAATAGAGGTTCTGTGCTTTTGTGAATAGGCAATGGTGGATTTTTAACGCTTGTGTTTTCATTGACATTTATATATAGTTGGATTTTTGCAGTTAATGTGCAATTAAAAATGTTTAAAGCATAGTATGCACCACTGTTTAAATATAGTATACATACAAGAGACTTTGTTTATGTAAAAAAAACGTGCATCACATACATTTCGAAGTATTGCATTTGCAGAGTGGTATTAAGAGATATAATAAAAAGTGCATTTTGGTATTTAAAAGTGTATGTAGGTTATTTTACAATGGACACAATGCATAAACTCGTAAGGCCTGATTTACAAACCTAGGCCCAAATAGCTCTTCTCCCATTTCTAAGTGCTTCAATTAGAGGTAGTATTATTATTACCAAATGTAATGGCACTGATTGAGTTGTCTTTGGATGGATGAAGGAATCAGTCACCCTCAATGCACTGCAAACCGCTGCCATGCAGGATAAACACCTTACCACAACAGGTGCTCCAAGAAGCTATCTTAAAGGCAAACACGTTGCACCGCGCCACTTTGGTTCTGAAGTTCGGACATTTACAGAAAGCTTGAATGTTAATGGTACATTCACCTGAACAGAATCATGGTTGTTGTATGAATATACTCCTAACTAAAGGATGCTTCTTTGTTGATGGCTGATTTATGTTCATACAGCGCTGGAATAGCACCAGAGTTGCCTTTAGGTGTTGTCCTTCAGGATGATAGGGTTATTTGGGAGATGTTAACATCCCTAAATACCTATATCAAAAGGTGTCTACACAACATGATATGGCCCTATGGTAGCAAGAGTCCAGTGATTACTACTGCCATAAACCAAAAAGCCCTGCCTCCCATCCCTCATTCTAATGTGGTGCCATCTTTGGTTTAAATGCCTGGTGCTGGTTTATCAAAGATCCTATTAATGAGCAACTGTAAGCCAACCCTGCATAGAATGGTAGTACAGTTATCCCAGAGAACCAAGCGCACATTGTAATGCACACAAACACTCCCTGCACCATTCTGATTACAATGGTGTGAGTAGTTGACTTTCAATGGCAATAGCCACCAAGGATGCTAGTACATGAGCATATGATGGCAGTGCACGGTTTATGGACGCATTAATTATCGTATGGTGGGAGTACCTGACCATATTATGGCAACACATGGCAAATGCTGGTACTACCTGGCCGAAAGGTGGCAACATCTGGAAAACTGTACCAAGGCATATAAATGCCTGTCCATTGCCTATACAAAAGTCAAAACTGTTGGCGTTGCGTTTGCTTGCTTTGTAACTAGTCATGCACAGTAGACCTTATTTGAAACACATACATTAAGTCTATAATTAAAGGTCTCAGGGCTCAAATAGATTACCAGGTCCCTTCATGTTCTTTAATGTGTGCATGGACTTTTCTATAGTGATGGATTTAAAAGTAAACTCTGTTGAGGAGTCTGGGGCTTTAGTAGAACAATTCTGGTTAACAGTGATAACATTTTGGCAAACGTAATAAGGAAAACTGAGGTTCATTGCCAGACTGGCACCTCACAAGGCCCACTCAGGGTTTGAATTTTAATAATAAAGCTTTGTAGCCCTTCACACCACTTCTTTGTAACTGAGAATATTGACTTCCAAAGGAGACTTGGGAGAGACGACACTGTCCATCACAGGCAGGCTAGTACGTTAAAAGGCTGCTCGAATGTGACATGTCTACGCTTACATAAAATGCTCACCCGGCTCACTGCTATGCAGATTAAACCTCATAGCATTTGACACAATGAAATGTCCTTGATACATCGCCGTTCTCAGATTCCAGCCCTCTTGTGAAGCGCCCCGTTCATATTGCTAAGCTTATAAACATGTGCCAACGGAGCTACAGCAACTCTCTACCCTCTTCCATTGCCCAAGCTAGTCTGTCCATCCAAATATCCCTACATTAACCCTATTATCTTTCCTAAAAACAAAAACTGATGCAAAACAAGAGACCAAATCTGGCACCCCTTCTACTCAGCAAAAGCTTCCTCTGAAGTGTTGCAACTCCATCTTACCCACATTATAGTCTAACAGATTCAATGTATACATGTAGTTCTTCCTCATAGACGAATGAACTCATACTGACAAAACGTTGCTACATCTTCATACCCAATGACCCTATTATCTATGGCACCAATCTTAAACTCTTTGCACAATTCTCTCTTTTCTGCATTCCACTTCTTCTGCACCCACTGAAGAGCTGCTCATTTTTGTACCCCATCACTACATTTCCCTCACTAGCAAACCCCTCTCCATGCACCTTTAGATCTGCTCAGTTCTCCTTCAATGGCATTAGAATCCACTTCATCCTTTCCATTAATGCCCCCTTTGATCTCCTCCCCAAATCAATATCCACACCAGGGATCAGAAACCCATCTGACATGTGAACCAGGCAGCGAACAGTTGGCCCTGCAGATCCTGCGCCCTTACCTGACCACTGCACCATCATCTCCCCATAACTGCATGTGAGAAGTTTTCTGTATACTCTGTGCTCCAGTTATTGACTCACCACTTCACAATTCCATATTTCTGGCTTAAGTCCAGAGGCGCTGCTAGGAGGGACTGGGGGGACTATAGCCCTGGGTCTTTTGGTTGTAGCCCCGGATAGAAGCTCTAGGGCTGCAACCAAAAGGCTAGCTAGCCCCGAGTCCATACAGTGCCGACATTAGCGTAGCCCCAGATTTTTTCCAGGTGCAACTCTTGCTCAGCAGATCAGTGGATGTGTTTAAGTAGACCTCACTAAATGTCTACACTCACTGGGGACAAGTAGGCTGGCGCGCATTGGCGCCATCCCCTTTGTTTGAGGTGAAAGATGTATAGATTTAAATTCTAAGCTTGCATCTTTACATCATTTCACTCTGCTGGGCTTCATGCTGGTGGGGACTGGTGCCAGGCAGGGGCTCATCCCCTGCTAGGTCTTTTACTTTAGGTTTTTGAGTTCTGTGGATACCACCTTCGAAGATGCTGTAGGCCTTTGTAATGGGATGCCGGCGGGGTGTTTGAGGTCTTGCCCCTCCACTCTTACTGCCAGGTCTTGCCGCTTTCACCTTTACAACATTCGTAAAATTCGACCCTTCCCAACCTTTCACGCTACTAAACTCTTAATTACCTCCCTCATCTTCTCCAGACTTTTCTACTCTCCCTCCCTTTTCTTTGGACTCCCCTCCTCTCACCTCTCCCCACTCAAATCTGTCTACTACTCTGCCATCCGCTCCCTCTGCCTTCTCTCACCTCTTGACTCACCTCTCTAGGCTGGCTCTCATTTCACTCTTAGCTCAAATGCAAGTTCCTCTGTCTTGTCTTCAAATCCCTCTATGGTCTTGCCCCCCCTACCTATCCTCCCTTCTCACTTTCTATACCCCTTCTCGTCCTCTCCGCTATGCTGACCTTTTCCTACTCTCTCCTCCTCCACCACCTTGCGCCCCTTCCTGCTTCTGCTCTTTCCAACTCCTTGCTCCTTTCCACTGGAACCGCCTCCCACTCCCCGCCACTCTTCTCCCTCATACCCTTCCTTCCGCTCTTCTCTAAAATCTATCTGTTCCATTCCCCTCCCTACCTCGCCTATTTCTGCCACTACCTCATCCCTCACCTCTTACTCCCTCTCTTACTTCTATACTTCCTCACCCTCTCCTTCCTCTCTACTCCCTCCTACCCTACCTCCTGCTATTTTCTAGTCTTATGCTTTCCATTCTTCTCCCTCACACCTTCTCGCCTCCTCTCTTACTTCTGCTTCTACCTCCACTCCGACCTCCCTTTCCCTCTCACATCTCGGTCCCTCTCTACTATCACCTTACCTCAGCAATATTGTAAATTGTTCCTTGTACTGTTTTCTGGTTGCGATTCAATTGCCATTTTATGCTTGTTGTATATTTTCTTGTTCCTCGTGTAAAGCACTTTGGATTAAAGCGCTATGTAAATTCAATAAAATACAAAAATACAAAATAAACAATCTAGATGTGGGTTGCCCCAGCTGACTGACAGGAGAGTGCCATGGTGCCAGCCTCCTGGGTCAGCATGTGGTGGGTGGCGAGGAAGCAAGCCTGAATGACTGTTAAGAAAACACTTAGGCCTGATTCATGAAACGTTGTTCTATGGGATTGCACCATTATAGAACGCTTCTATGAATCAGGCAATTTGTGTACCTGTAAGTGCGCGCATGTGAATGTGTCCACAGGTGACTATTTGTCCGTACGAATGAATACAGCCAGGGTGTCCTGTGCCCAAAATCAAGACTTGGTTGATTGTTTTTTTAAGTGGTAAGTGAGATAGGGATGCATTTTTAGCTGGAAAATCCCCAACATTCCTGTAAAGTCCAGATTTCCCATTCCAGTTGGGTGAGAGCTTGAATGGGTGAGCAGCAACACTCAGGAATCACTACGGTGTCTGCCTATTCGACTGAGTTCCAGGCCAAAAGGGTGACAGTGGGAATATGCCCCTCAAAACACAAGACAGACTTTGAAGACACTCATGAAGAAGGCTTGATATTGCAACGGTGGATTTCTTGTAGGCCATTCACACGTGAGGTGGTGTCTATCAACCAATGGCAGACCTATAGAAGGTGGGCTGTGGGAGGCAGGGCCAGAGAACAACAAGATAGGAATATGAAGCGCTAGAATCACATCCCTCAGAAGCATGAGAGCACTGTATTAATGAAACTTCAGGTTTACGAAGTTTAGGCGATATAGAGTTTGCATCTTCTATCACAAGGCCGTTTCTCATGCAGTGAAACAAATTCCTGCAAGTGAAGTTCATATGCTTAGCTATCACTTTGGAATCTATTGCTTTTCTTTTTTTTATCTAAAAAAGAGAGTTAAAATAACTGATGTGCTTACTGTATGTGTGTGCATGCATGCAAAGACTTTTTGTGTCTGTGGATGTACGCATGCAAATGTGTCTATGTTTGAAGGTTTCCATGTGCAAATGTTTGTGCCTATGAATGAGTGCAGCAGTATGTATGTTTATTTATCTATTTATGCTGGGAGGATCAATGCTCTTTTGATCACAAAATAACATAAAATACATAAGAAAACAGATTTAACGGGAAGCAGCGAAATTCTTACAATGGAGTGAGTTCGAGTGACATTCTGAATAAATAGGTTGTGGTGGGGAGTAAATGGAACAGTCAACGGTGACAATACATGGGTGGACATTCCATTCATAGATTAAGGACAACCGACATTAGACATTTTTAAGTGCAGGTAGGCGGTAGGGCCAGCTCTGTTAAGGGTGTGACCACGATGGATGAACTGCTATAGTGGCGGCATTAGAAAGTGAGGGACATAGGCAGGGTAGAAGCGAGACAAAAATGTTAGCTAGAAGGCAGATGAAAGGTAGGTTAAGAGGGTAACTCTGTGGCGAGGAGGGGCCTTTTAGTTTGATTTTGAACAAAATGGTGTGGACTGTTTCTCAGATGTTCGGGCGAAGAGAATTCATACACAATATGTGCGGGTGTGAGCGAAGTGTGTTTGTGTGTCTGTTTGTGCCAGCAGGGGGAGTGATAATTGCTGCAGTGGGAGTCAAGATGCAAAGATAATGGCAGCAAAGCCAAGGACTCCATTCCCTAGTTTGCCCCAATTTATGGGGCTGCAGACCTCCACTGCTGCATCCAGCATTGGCATATTTTCTTACAGTGGCATGTTTTTTTTTATTGGCATTATGGGAAAAGAAAACATGAGTGCACTTACTTACTTACTTATGTGGGCATACTGGCCTGCAATAATGCGGCCAGTATGGACATGGTTTCTTACAGTGGTATAGACATTATTGGAAAATACAACATGATTAGTGTTCATATGTGGGCACACAAGACTTCATTGGCACAGCCAGTACAGTCATCTCTTCTAACAGAGGAATGGCATTTGTATTGGCATTATGGTCAAAGCCAATACAATGAATGTTCCTATGTGGGCATACTGGCCTGCATTGGTAAAGGTAGTATTAACACGTTTTCTTGCAGTGGCATAACATTTTTACTGGCATTATAGGAAAATCCATCATGAGTAGTGTTATTTTGTGGGCATAGTAGCCTATATTTGTGCAGTCAGTATGGACTTGTTTGGGTACAGCCAGCATGGCCGGCGCTAAGACAAGTGCAGCATGTGCAGCTGCACTTGACCTCGCACTCATGGGGTCCCGCAGAGAGGTTGACACCCTTTTTTCCCTGGGAGGAGGGAGGTCAGCCTCTGTGAATCTCCAGCACTGTAGTCAGTGGCGGAGTCAGTCATCAAGTAACTGTATGACCCTTCTTGGCCAGGCCTGGCTTCATTCACAATGGAAACGCACATCAAAAGAGGGCGGGACTTTAGTTCTTATGTGTGTTTTCATTGTGAATAAAGCTAGGCCGGGCCAAGGAGGGTTCCAATCCCAGTCGCTGCAGTTTCAAAGCTCAGGCTGATTCCCATTCTTATGTAAGACCACACGCAGCGTCCTGAGCTAGGATGCCTGTGGCTTATTAATTACCTGCAACATTGCCCCTTTCTCTTATCCAGCACAACCTTTATTTGACACTGATGGGCTCATTACCTTAGCAGAAGGTGTTCACTTAAAATGTAGCTCCCCTTTTAAAGGTTTTCCCTGATGTCTGACATTTAAAAAAAAGGGTTGCTTTATATGAAGAGGCAAATGCTCTTAACACCTTGCACAACAGCCTGCTGGAAGTTTGTGACAAAAGGAACCTTTGTAGAAGTAGTGGTCTAAAAACAAAAATAATGTTCAGGTTTGTAATATTTTGCATTGTTGGCCTTCTAGCTTTCCATTCAGGATGTGGAAAAAAAGCACCCACAATATTCTTTTGCTTTAACATGATTCCCTAAACTATCTGAGCTCTGACATGTTTCAGGGCCACCTGTTTTTTTCCATTTGGATTCTGGGACGTGTACTTTTTTCTCTCCCGTTTGAAATTCAGGAAAACTTAAAGTCCCAGAATTCCAGGGAAATCTGGAAGGCATTCTCATGCATAGCCATGGGAAACTTGAGAGCTCTGCGCTACAAGACATTATTGTAGATCTTGAAATCCAAACTTTATATATTTGTGCGAAGTGGAGCTTGGAAGGTATGTGTTCAAGTGGTTAAACTGTGCCTAGGTTAAAATCGTAGCTTCATTTTTTAACCACAGTGTGTGATCCTGGGCAAATAATATAATCCCTTGTAGTATAGAGGACTGGCCTCAGCAGAGAGATCATTAACTTTGTTATCATTTTGCTGCAGTCACCAAAGTGCCATGGCCATCCAGTACTGCCCAACAAAAAATTAGTGAAACGTTTTGCTATGCCCTGTGATACCATGTTATTGAATCTTGTATAGCACACAGTCTATCATAAAAAAAAAAGTGTCTATGTGTGTTGGGGTAAAGGGGAAGGTGGACGACAAGAAAGTACTTTTATACTTAGTGTGCCATAAATAAATATGCATGCAGCAATGATAGCAATTAGATGAATGTGCCTACTGCTTAGATCAGTGTTTAAACTGCTGGCCACGGATTCCAATCCCCTCAAGTTTCACCTTTCCGAGTTCAGGTTGGAGTGATATCATATGCAAATTAAGGGCCCCCGCAATTAATTTGCTGCACTTGGCTCCACAATTCGTAGGGTCGGCCCTGGCAGCCAGCATGAGATTTTTTTTTACCCTGGGAGAATACTAGCATATATTGCGGTCCAAGGCATCCTGAAAATGCATTGGAACGTAGGTCTGTTGGTGACATGGCTCCTGTTGGATTTTTTTCATTTTTTCATGTTACCATGTAAAATCGACGTTGAACTTTGTGTCTTCTTAGCCACTTTTTCACAGACAATGTTTGGTAAAACATATCATTTTAACCCTTTAAAACATTTTTCGGGAGGAGAACCCACCTGAAGCCGCTACCCCGCCCCTCAAGTTAGTCGGGGATCACTCGCATCCATTCATAGGAAATATTGATGCCCTTCCAATTATAAAATTCACTGTCCACCACTGCCTACACTTTATATGCAATGACTGGGTTTATAGTGAAAATTTCGAAACCAATAATGTCGAAAGTCATTTTTTCGAGAAAAAAAAAGTCGAAAGAAAAATGTCGAATTTTTTTTTAATGCAATTTTTTTTCGAAATGGGGGGGTTCCCCCCCAAACCCCCATTTTTTATTTTTTTTGTTTTACCCATTTTTTTTATCCCGAACCCCAAAATAAATATATAATTTTAAAAAACCGAATTCGACATTTTTTTTTTCGACATCCTTTTTTCGAAAAAATTGTCATTCGACATTATTTTTTCTAAAAAATGACCGACCACCCAATGACTGCACTCACTGATGATGCATTTAAGGGGTTACAAACTCTGGTCCACAGTATTGGGTAACATAAGTATGTGCAGCCTTATATCATAATGTGATGTGCTTTGTCATTTTAGTGCACTTTGCTTAATTGGGGCACATCTCCAATAAAAAAAAACACATCCATTCCACTCCTTATATAATTATTTCATTCCCAAGTATTTCACAACTTCTCCGGAAAACAATCCAATGACTCCACATTCGTTTGCCCCTCAAGTGGCGTTTATCTGATTTGCCAGATAGCTTTTAGAGCTGCTGGCTCGTGCTTCACGGGGGCAGTCGCTTTCTGAACACTTATTAACTGAATGTTAAGAGTTCAAAATCAATCCACAATTCGGGTGTCAGCATTAACACCTGGAATTCCTTTTTATTCTTGCACCAATTTTGTGTCTTTAATTCCTCCATGGTTATGTGATTACAAAAAAGGTAGCAGACGCCCCTCTCTCCAAAGAACAAGGCATGATAACCTGTTCAGTGGTTATTAACCACATTGAGAGTTCGCAGCCACACTTTAGCTCACTGTATCTTTCACAGATGGGAAATATCCATTTGCATATCAGTCTTTGTCCCGCCCACAGGGCAGTCCAGCACCAAAATGCTATGGCAATTCCTCTCTGAACAAGAGTACCATCAGCAACCCCATACACGTGTTTCAGCCTTGTTGGGTCTCATCAGTGAGGTGAAGCTTTGTCTCTCTGAGCACAGTGAGCAGGGAGACCACGTCTGGTTGGCCCCAGGTAACTCAGGGTGACCAACCCCTAGTTCCTTTCAAAAATACAAAAAAGGTACCAGGTGCCCCTCTCTCGAAAGAACAAGGCTTGATAACCTGTTCAGTGGTTATTAACCACATTGAGAGTTCGCAGCCATTGCTTTTTGCTCACTGTACCTTCACAGATGGGAAATACCCATTTGCATATCAGTCTTTGTCCCGCCCACAAGGGCAGTCCAGCACTGAAATGCTATGGAAATTCCTCTCTGAACAAGAGTACCAACAGCAACCCCATACACGTGTTTCAGCCTTGTTGGGCATCATCAGTGAGGTGAAGCTGAGCCTCTCTAAGCACAGTGAGCAGGGAGTCCACGTCTGGTTGCCCCCAGGTAACCTAGGGATTAATTGCAACTCCTTCTGCATTGCAATTCTTCAATTTCTGTTCTGTCTATGAACGGTGCTTAGGGGAATGCCTGCACAAGCTACGTCTAGACGAGAGTCCCCACATGGATTCACTACAAAGTTACATTATTGATAGATAAAAGAATGCACGGATTAGAAAGCATGATTATGATATAGCGGCAATTACTCAACCACACTTTTAAGCATGGATGTATTTAGACCTCCACAAAATTAACTGACTGTCACAATTGAAGGCATGGGATTTTATGATTTATTATTGTAGTCTATCCCCAAAACTACATTTCGTGGAAGTTTTGTGTGAGACTAGGTTCCTGAGGGTCTTGCACGTGAGGTGCACACGGCAAGCGACAGAAACTGGATTTTGTGAAGAAAAAGGAAATACATGAAATATAGAAAGTTCAGGAAGGTTTTGATTTAAAATTACAATGTTTGTAAATGAAAATGCGAGTAGGCGTCTTTGGGACCGCCATTCGGCTGGCGCGTTTCTGGCTGCGCGCGCACTTACAGTTCGGGAGGCTGTATCCGCGGTATCCGTCGAGCCCCATTGCCCTGAGGGTGCGGGCCAGCTCACAGCGCTCGAACACCTTCCCGCGCGCTGCCGGGAGGGCGAGCGCGAGCCCCAGGAGCACCGTCAGGAGGGGACGCATGCTTGCCTCAGGCGTGGACAAGTGCAGCGACGCGGTTCTCTGACCAGAGACACCGCCACCTGGCCTCGTTATAAAGTTTCTCTGAGACTCCGCTCCGCCCCCTGCCTTGCAGTCCTGTACCACTTCCTCTTCTGGTGCTTTCCCAAGAACATTAGTGTTAGCATTTCTTATGTTGACTTGAATTGCGGCAAGGGGCGTAGACCGACACACTCTACGGTACACCGGCTTTAGGATAATCTGACAGGATTTTCTTATGGGGCAAGCAGCTGCATTTCAAGTATAACAATGGGTATGGCCTAAGAGTCTGACCCGCACGCGCCTGTTCCTGTCCGGGCATGTCAGAGCTGGTCGAGCCACACAACCCTAGGTCTCAGTCTCCTCGCATGCGCAGCCATGAGACCCATCTCATTCACCTGGCTGCACACTCAGGCCGCCCACGAAGGCAGTGCAACGACCCCTTCCCCTTGTTGTGGGCTTGTGCTCTGTGCCTTGCACCTGGTCAGGTCAGCCTAACCCGAAATGCACGTGTCTACTTCACTTCGGTCTCGCTCTCGTATCTAGTGCCATACATGCAACACACTCGTTTCGTCTCTCGGCCGTGCCCCTCCATTTACGCCAGTCGCTCTTAATTCAGTCTACCATTCTGGTTACCCAGCCCCTAAGTACCTACTGGCCCCAGTTTCTGCTACAACGGACCTTCTACCGATTTTAACGCTAGCACCACCCTTTGCAAACTGCATTTAACCCCGCAAGTATACGTGGTTGTGACCTGTAACCTACTAAAGTATCTAATAATCTGCCCTGGGATGTGACATGTAACCTACCTACTGTGTCTAAATAGCACTCGGATGCTAATGTATTTAATCTAATCTGCTTTTACATGACGTGTAGCCTACCGAATTGACCAAGCAGCACTTTGCAGCCAATGCATTTTACCTAAACTGCCTTTGGATGTGACCGCCAACCCGCCCGTTTTGACTAAGCAGCCCTTGATGTATTTATTCCAGTCTGCCTTCATATGACTTGTTAACTTCCGAAGTGACTCAGCAGCTGATTGCTGTAGAAACATGAGATGTTCACCTATACTTCTGTCTTTCACACTTACTTCAACTAGCGCCTAGATGCCTGTGGTCTTTGAGCGCTGTCGTAAATCCAAATAAATAAAAAAAAAATACAATTCAGAAATGATTCCCAGCATGCAGGATCTTCTTATTAATTCGTTTTTATGAGTAATGCGTTATTTGATATGCACAAGACTGTTCAAAAAATAACTGCGTTCGTAAAGGGTGCGGGCATTTCAGTTTTACTCCAGTTCAACAACCTATTCACTTGCAGTTTCATGCATATACGATTTTAATAACTTGACACACCACATGCACAGTGGAATTTGATACATTGCATATCTTAGATATACGGCATTCGATGCAAGTAAAACCGTGAATTGGGCTCCATGTAGGATATCCAGTCATGGAGAAGGATTCGAAGACTACCCCAAAAAGAGAGAAAAGAAAACGTGAACACCCGCTTTCTCTACTGGCTGGATACATGGGGGAAAATACAGTACGAGCCTTGCTGCGTTTCTTCCCCATATCTGCAAATTCGCCCGTCTGCGTTCACGTTTGGCTGTAACTGTTGAACCCATATGCAGCAGGCATACCTATGTTATTGTGCGGGATGGCATCATGCTTCACAGTCCTTGCCCCCTTACCCCCTAAAAGATTTCACTACAACAATTTGGTCAAGTGTTGGCAATAACATTGTTACAGATATGGTTATGGGAACATAAACAATAATCGCATATCATAATAAATCATACTTTTGGGCACCGGGTCCAGAGGTTACCCCCTCTGGCCCGTGCCGCCACAACCTGGATGGGTTACCGGCTGTCCAGGTTTCCCCCAAAAGTTGTTGCTTGTTCTTTCCTAGCTGCATAATCTGTTCCCCTCGGTTTGGCATTCCCCAGATTGTGCCTGGTGTTTAGCCCCTGTAGGGGTTTTATTTGAAGTTATGTGTGAACCGGCATCTTGTGCTGGCCTCAGAATTGCCTATGTATGGCTGCCCTAAGTTTGCTTTCTTTCCTGTGCCGCAATTAAAACCCTGCTTGTTAGGGAAACATTTTTATCCCCACCTTAAACTGGTTTTAGCGCCTGCTCCATGGGAGCCCCGAAGCTTTCTGGCCCTGCCCTTTGTGGCGTTGGCCTGTTTGTCTATTTAAAAGATTTTTGTATAGGTTTGAGAGTTCTAGCATTTGTGAATATGGGTGGGATAGCCCTGTGTGTAGTTGCTCAAATTTGGACCCTGGAACCTGCTTTCACTGACGCCGGCACCTTTATCTTATATCGGTGGGTAACTTCCCCCTGTGCCCCAAGGTTCGGTAACCATTGAGGAATTTCCTGGGACTTCTAAGGGACGGTCCCCCTTGTGATATTCTTGTTTTGAAACAACATTTTTACCTGCCTTTAGGTCCCGTGCTATGTTGCCACTCCCTGGCCCTGGCTGTTGGCCATTTGTTGACCTGTGGTATTGTGTTGTATGGAGCTTTCCCTCACCTTGCTTATACCATTTTTGTTGACCCCGTTTTCCGATTCCGTGCTACTTGTAGCACTATGGCCCCCGCCCTCGGGTGTTGGTCTGTTGTGCTGTGTGGTTTTATTCTGCACTCCTTTTACTTCTGTTGGGACCGTATTTAGGTTTGGTGCTTATTCAAGCACCCCGTTCTGCAAACAAATGTATTGCATGTTCTGTTTTTGTTATTTTTATGGTGCTACCGTCTATCAGGCAAAATGCTTCTAAGTATCCACAATGTGTGTTATTCATTTATCGACCTTGGAGAATTGACAGGCTGGGCTAGGCCCTGCCAAGGATTGAAATTGCATCAGCAGGCTCAGCCCTGGTGTCAGAATGAGCGCTCCGTTTGCTTCGCTATCTGACTAGCTGCACCGTTATTGGAGGTGTTGACTATGCTTTGGAAATATATCCTCTATCTGGTCCCTAGCTGGCGAACTGTGTGGCCGGGTGGGGCTGATGTTAAGGGGAGGGCTCAGCTAATTGCGCTCAC
Organism: Ambystoma mexicanum; assembly: GCF_040938575.1. Lineage (NCBI taxonomy): Eukaryota > Metazoa > Chordata > Amphibia > Caudata > Ambystomatidae > Ambystoma > Ambystoma mexicanum. The sequence continues at coordinate 878,743,485 of NC_090936.1, forward strand.
AGGCCCTGCTCTCTCTTTCTGTGAGGGTTTGACATGTGTGGGGGATGCGTCTTTGAACTTATGCGGCAGTTGAGCTATATGTTTGTTATGCCTAGACTGATCACTGGAACCACCTTCTGGTGCGGTTTGCAAGCTGCAAAACGCTCTGTTTGCTGTGCAGACCTGACTGTTTGATTGTATGACCTGTCTTTGCTCTTTGTTCCAGTTCATTGAAACGTCAGTGGGGCTGCTCACTGTTTGCCTGTGTTTGTGTTTATTTGGGACCCTGGTTAGTTGGTGTCCTTCTGGTGTCCTATGGTGTCTTACTTACCTTAACATGGTGACTTCGGTGTCATCGCCCCCTCTCCACCGGGCTCCTTATAGCTAGCCCCTGAATGTCCTGTATGCTTTACTACCTGAGTAGTGTTGTTGAAACTAGGTCCCCTGAGCACAGGTTTCCTCGGTTGCTCATTGTTTTGAAACCCTGTTCAGGGTTCTGTGTTTATTCTGCGTACACAGAAATATTTGGCAATCTCCGTTTTGGATAGCTGCTTCTAGTAATACTTTGTAAGCTCAGTTTTGGATAGCTGCTTGTAGTGGAAGATCCGTTTCAACGGGTTCTCCTTTTCATGCCGTTTGTTTTTGGCTGATGCTGCTACGCATTGGCATGTGTATTGGCTCTGCCCGGCTTCAAATTCCATCAGTAGGCTCTGTCCAGGTGTGCGAAATTGAGTGCTTGTGCCGGCTTTTGCACAGGTGGTCTCCCATCGATTTGGCAATTCGAAGAAACTGCCATGTCTGTGATACTCATAGCTTGTTGCATGCTGGCCATGATCTACCCCTTGTTTGTGGTTGGCATGTTCAAACCTTGCTGTGCCCTGAGCTCTGCTAGTCAGGGTACTGGGTTTATGGCTGGTCCCCCATTTGTAGTGTATGCGCAAGCAATTTGATCTGATGTGATTGTTCTTGTTCGAATATCAATTGAGGACAAATATGTACTGTCCTCAATTGCTTTCAATTGTCTTGAGGTGTCTTGCCGGCTGAATGTTGTTACTGATCGACCTCCGCTTCAATAGTTGCGTTACTGGACAAACCCCTAGCGATTTTTATTGAAGGTTGGGTTTCTGCTGTTGGTCATGCTTCCAGTTTTCTCGCTGGGGCGCCCTGTCCCCCCATCTAGTGAAGTTATTGCGCTACTCCATAACCGGGGACTGTTGCAGCAATTTTACCCCGCATAGAAAACAGGGAAGACTGTTTGTTTTTTCCCTCATGTCTGGTTGCCCCTCATCAGCCTGATAACCGGTATGCCGCACCCCGTATCCGGGTGTAACTCAGAGCTTTTGCCGTATTCATTTCTGAGAGGCTTGGTAGATGTTATAGTCTGTGACTGATGCGCCCTTGGTAAGCTCATTTGGCTGCTTGTATTTTGAGCAGTTGCACGGGCTAATTGTATCCTCCCATCATCATTTGGTAATAGCTTATCTTGGTGTCGTGCGGGTAGTAAGCCAATGCTTCTGGGTTCCATTGATTTTCGTTTGGGAGCCATTTGTCTTGTTTGTTTGTAGCATAGAAACAAAACTTTTCATTTTTCATAATTTTAAGCAAACCTGATATTGGTGGCTGCCTTAATGCAGTGCAACTCCATGCTGAGATTTTGTTTGTCACCCGTTTGGGTAACTGCCTAGCGCTGTGCCCCGTATAATGTAACAGTTTGCCTTGAAGGCTGTCATAAAATTATTTGTGGCAACTGAGTGTATTATTATTCTTTTTCGCTGGCACGGTGTTTGTGCCAGTGAGCTACATACATTACTCATAAACCTTTGTCTGCCCCTGTCATGCGAGTTACCAATATCCTCACTGGTATCAGACTTGTTGGTTGCCAACATTTGTCTTTAATTCATTCAAAATTGTATCGTATCATGCACGATACATTGTATAATTAACAGTTTGCCTTGCAAGGTTGTTTAGAGAATCTGCGGTATAAGAGTTTGGAATTCAGACACCTGCAACATTAGCTAGCGATAGGCGTTCGTGCAATTTCTGCGGTTTGTACCATATTAAACCATTATTTGCCCTTGTCATGCACATGCGCACCGTCCCCGGTGATGTGTGACTCTTGGATCAGCCTGTTACGCTCACCTGGTTCCCACGGGGGCGTCGACCGGAACTGGGCCGCTGTTATTTCCACCAGCGTAACGTGTAGCGCCGAGATGACTGACTGGACTGGCCCGCTCAGCCTAGTTTGTCTGGCTCGCAAGAATATTCTTCTGCAAAGGAGAAGAGGAATTAACCACCCGTGGAATTGAGTGTCAACCCACCTTCCCCTCTCCCGTTGTCTTCCCACTGATCACTCTTGATGTCCCCTTCTAGTCTCACCTGATGGTTTGGAAGGATGAGCTCTCCATCCTGCGTCGACCGCAGGGGCGCTTTGATGACCAGTTACTTCACTGACGTAGAGGTTTTGGTGAGTTCCAGTATTGACTCTAAAGTCCAATTGTTCACAAGAGTTCAAATGTCTGCTCTTCACTCTGTCCGATTCCTTGCAGGTTGCCGATTAATCCACTCGAAGATTTCCAAATGGCACTCGGTAAGATTCAGGTAAGTCTATTGTTATTTTTCCCTTAGGGGCCGGGGTATGGCGATGAAGCAGAGTTGACTGCGCCGACCCGAAATGAGGTGAGTACCTCCTGTGGTAAATCAGGTAAGTCCTTGGGGGTAGCTTGTATGGCCTTAGAGAGTCCCCTTGCTCACCTTGCTGTCTTTGTCTCCTTAGGTGTCGGAGAGCGGCAGCGAGATGTAGAGAGCGTGATGGAATGCTGAAGTACCGCCAAGCAGGTGATTTCAGCGCGGCGCCGTAGGAATGCGAATCGATACTTCAAAGACTTCTGTCTTTCAGTTCCGTGGCGAAATGGATCAGGATTCAGGTAAGGATTAAAGTTAAAACTCCTGTTCTAACCTTTATCCTTTTTGTCTTCTTGTTTCAGGAGTCCCAGGACTGAAGCGGGCGTGGCTGAAGACTGGAGCTGCTGAAAACACGGTGAGCGTTACGCTTCAGCAAGCAGAATAACGCGAAGCACGTGTGGCTGTCCGGGCGTGGTTTAAATAGCCTTGGAAGAAGATCCAGGTAAGTATTCTTCCACAGCCCCACCCAAGTAACAAAATAGTCCCTTCAGTAAAATAGTCCCTCCTAAGCCTCATTTGGCTTGAGTCTTCATGCAGCATGGTCTGCCTCAGGTGAGTATGCAGCATGGTCTGCTTCAGGTAAGTTATCAATAATGAGCCTGGCGCCCATGGCGCCAGGACTGACTTTATCTTTATGAGCCTGGCGCCAGGACTGCACCCAAACAGCCCCTAACTGGGGCTTTTGGGCATGCTCCAAGTGGCATGATGCCTGCTTCCGGGTCTGCTGGGCCTGGTCTGGTCTTCCAGGGGCAGGCATCATGACACAGCCAATATTTGTCATTTGCATTCGACATTGCATTCCACTATGCACGATATGACATTGTGTCATAAAAGAACAAACATGTTTGCAAAAACGGTTTGTTAGCACAATGGTGTGTTTCAACAGAAAAACCCCTGTGTTAGTTAAACCTGGTAAAGTACGTGCTTTAACAATTGTTTTTGTTCATTTACAAAAAGGGGGGGCATTCTAACTCTGCCTGATATGCCAAAATTGGGCTAAACATATTTCTAAATGCAATCTGTTTAAGGATGAAAAGCTTGGTTTGGCCCTGCTGGGATTCAAAACTGGATTGGCAGTCTGCGCACATCTGTCAAACGCAAGTACTCTACTTGCTGTGCTACCAGTCCTGCCATTCCATGGCTTGTCAACTTTTATTTGGCCAACATGCCCGCAAAGTGAATAAAGTGAATATCAAATCCCGAGTTTTCTCTTGGCAAGGGATCCAAACCTGCATCATCAGCTCTGCATAGATGTCAAAAATGCGTGCTTTCTATGCAGCCTTACAACCTGAGGGATATATGTTTGCTTTCCAGGTTCTTCTCGAAAGTTTGCTTAAAATGACTTTAAGGGGATGAGTCTGTTATGCATGCCAGTGTCAATTGAGCCTGGCTCGTGCTGTTCGCGAGGATGAAAGGCTGAGTTTGGCCCTGCCGGTGCGTTAGCAGGCACTGCACAGATGTCAATGCGAGTGCTCTACTGGCTTTGCCTCTTGACCAGCTAAATTAGTTTGTAAACAGTTATAATGAAAACAGCAGTTCCCTAGCAGAGACTGCTTTACAACTGTAATTATTTGCGAATTACTTTGAAATATTTATTTTTGCAAATCACTTTCAGAATGTTGAAGCTGGGGGATTGGTGCGAACCCCCAACCTTTGAAGCCCAAGTCTGAACGCTTGCTGACTGTGCCACAGAGAGTGGCCTCAGCATCTGTTTACTGAAGCTTGAGCATTCGCCCTGCTTCAATAACTTTACTAACAAACGCGGTCACTACACCCGGGCCCACCCGGATGGGAGGCCCAGGGCCGTAAGCTGGGAGGTGGGGGGTTTGTGCTAAGTCCGGTGGGGCAGTGCCTTTTGGCGCTGCCCCACTTAGCATGCACACGGTGGGGTCGGGCTGCTGGGTCCCTTAACAATGGGAACCCAGACAGCGCGTCTCCAAGACAGGAGGGTGAGGTGAGAGGGGCAGGTGACAACCGGCAGTCGCTGCCCCCTGTCACCTTGCCCTCCATACTTCAAAGGCCCCCCTTCCCATCCTGCGGATGCTGAGCGGGGGCCTTTTGAAGTTCAAAGAAAGGGCCGCCTTGCCCCCAGGCCGAATTTTGCCTTTATCTGGCGGGGGCAAGGTGGCCCTTCTCATGCTTCCTCCCCGTCAGCCACGAACAGCAGCAGGATGGCTGCAGGTCTAAAAAACCATCCCTCCCACCCTGCAAATAACTGTAAGGAAAAGCTATAGCGAGGGCCAGGTAGAAGATGGAACACAATCATATCATTAGGGGAGGCTAAAACGCCTCACTTCAAAAAATAAACATAAAAATTGAACTCCAAGAAGGGCCTTTTTAAAATACCGGGGGGTCTTTTTGTCTATTAGTTAATATTCTAGGAAAATACAGTTATAGAAGACCCAGGCGCTCAGAATCCACCAGAGAACATCAATACAGGTGGGAGCTCTAGGGGTATTACAAAACTGAAAAGGAGAGAGGAACCTGAGCAGAAACATGTACTAGTAAGCCTCAAGTATCCACCTCCATGCATGCAGAAGGGGGGGTCTCACAACAAGTGGATCAGGAGCAGGGTAAGTTCCTAGTAAGGCTCCGGAACCCACCCCCTCGCATCTTTTTATGCAAGATAAGCGCACTGGGGTACGCAAGTGGATCGTGGGCAGGGGAAGTTCCCAGCTAAGCCCTTAGAACCCACCCCAGCAGCGAAATAGTACAACACAAGCACTGAAGGGGTTTCACAACACAAGTGGATCGGGAGCAGGGAACATTCTAGTAAGGCTCTCTTTTTGAACCCATTCCAGCTGTAAAAACAGGCAGCCTTAAGCGCTGAGGGGGTCCCACAACGCAAGTGGATCGGGAGCAGGGTAAAAACCTAGTAAGGCTCTTTGAACCCACCCCGGCTGTAAAAACAAGCTGCTTCAAGCGCTGAGGGGGTTTCATAATGCAAGTGGATCGGGAACTGGGTAAAAACCCAGTAAGGCTCTTTGAACCCACCCCGGCTGTAAAAACAAGCTGCGCTAAGCGCTGAGGGGGTCTCACAAGGCAAGTGGATCGGGAGCAGGGTAAAAATCTAGTAAGGCTCTTTGAACCCACCCCGGCTGTAAAAACAAGCAGCTTTAAGCGCTGAGGGGGTTTTCACAATGCAAGTGGATTTGGAGCTGGGTAAAAACCCAATAAGGCTCTTTGAACCCACCCCGCTGTAAAAACAAGCAGCTTTAAGCGCTGAGGGGTCTCACAATGCAAGTGGATTGGGAGCAGGGTAAAAACCCAATAAGGCTTGTTGAACCCACCCCGGCTGTAAAAACAAGCAGCTCTAAGTGCTGAGGGGGTCTCACAATGCAAGTGGATCGGGAGCAGGGTAAAAACCCAGTAAGGCTCTTTGAACCCACCCCGGCTGTAAAAACAAGCAGCCTAATGCGCAGAAAGGGTCACGTAGCACAAGTGGATCTGGAGCAGGGAAGACCCTAGTAAGGCTCCTAGAACCCACCCCCGAGGAAACAACTAGCCCGCAAACGGAGCGTGGGGGCTTCAAAAACTCAAGTGGATCATGTGTGGAGAAAGTGCCAAATTCATCTCCAAAGAGTGGACCAAGAGGCTAAAACGCCTCCATCCGTGGAAAAGTACAAAACAGATGACCAAAAAATCAAAATGGCTCCAAGAACACATCCCGCGGAGGATCAAGTGAATGGCTTCACAACGCGGGGTTTTGTTTTATCAAGAAATACGGATCAAGAGCCATAACTTCAGCGAAAATCACCCTGTGAGCAAGAGAGGGCGCAAGTGCTAAACCTGGTCAGATTGGACAGAAATGAAAGGCACACAAGCGCACACCTCCCCACCTCACTTGGAAAGGACAAGAGAAAGCAGGATGAACCTGCTCCAAAGACAAGCAATTATGAACATGTCACAGCTCACACGCTGGGGCCAAACAATTGTCACAAGCTTTCATTGGAATGGCGGCGGGGATCAGCCTCGAGCGGGCCCCTAATTGGGATTAGGGCCCCCCGCTCACCTGTTCCCTCTGTCCCCAAAATATAGTATTGTTATCCTTATGTGATGTTATGGCTGGTTTTTCTTTTGCACCATGGCTGGTACTAAAATAAAGCTTGTGGCCAAAGTTTTTTCCACCTCACATCCTGGTCGTCAGTCTCCTCATTCCTGCAACTGTCATTCTGTATTGCTTGTCTTGTCACACTTGTCATCCATCCGTGTCACCCGCATGCCAGTCCCCAGCACAAAAACACTTCCAGGCTTATTCCCACTTGGTCTGAGCCCTGAGCTTGCATGCCAGGCACCGTGGCTGAAACTTACTTGGAATTGTAGAACAGTCGCTTCACTGCCCAAGGGTTCGATGTGCACTTCACACCTTCCCAGACCTTCCAAAATGTTCGCCTTCCCTCGAGGGCAGCGCTAGGTCTCCTCAGGCAAAGCGGGAGGGGAAAATTGTCAAGTCAATTCTTTATTCCCCTGCAGAGCGAAGGTCTCGGGAAAGTCTGGTTCTTCAATTAAAGTTGTTAGCAGTGACACCGCGTATACAGCGAACACACCTTGCAGAATACCACAGATGCTGAGTGCACAGCAAACTTCGGAAAAAGAATGGGAAGACACTGAGTTAACAGTGAACTTCCCAGGTACTGTTTGGGTGTCCGTGCAGGGTCGACAAAACAGTTTGTGTTTTAGGAGCTGCACACAGCTCATTATATAGGCCCCAAGAGGCCCTTATTCTTTGTACTGTGTGGGGGGGCTGTGCGCCAGCCCGCAAGGCCAGCCTGCGGCTGACTAACCTGCCTAAGCATCCAGTGTCTCCCTGGTGCACTGTACCCATATATCCTCTTGGAAGGATGAGGTATTTATTACCTCGCCCTTCCTGCCTTTCATGTGCCAGACTCTGCTGGCTGTCTCCCTTATCTGTGAGACTGAGAGGGGCACTGACCTTGGAGGAAGGCTGTGCCCCTCTCCGCGCCTGCTGCCCTGTAACAACAGTTACATTGCCTCGCCTAGGGCTGCCCAGCGGCATTACCCATGGCGTGCCCACATGGCTGTGGATATACCACAGGCACATTGACGCTCCACTCCGCTATTTTACACTGCATGGTGCCTCACTGCCTCGCTGTGGGGTGCTCAATTCCAAAACTGAGATAGCCTACTTCCTGGCGTCCAAAGCCTCACCTCTGCCCTCTCCTCTTGCCCCTCCCTCATCCCATAGGGCGGGCAACATGGGGGTGCTCTTTGCCAGCAAACTAAAACTACAGCAATTCCTTACTTCCACCTCTACGGGGGCCATACCTACCTCCCTCCTCAGCATCCCCTTTCTTGTTCCACTCCACCAAGACTCCAATGTCCAGCCGTGTCCTCGGCTGTCTGGATTACTACTCCTCCCGCTCTGTGGGACTTCCTGTGTTCTCCTTTACCCCTGTTAAGGGAGATTTCCCTTTACCCCCGTGGGCAGGGTGTTTAGGCATATCTTCCTGACTTCATTACCAGGGATTCCTTAAAAGTCTCACATGATCTCTAAGTAGCAATGCGACAGCACAACCCAGGAGTAGCTCTCATTAGGTGGAGTGGGGATACGAACAGGTACAGCACACATGTATCACAAATACCAAACGGAAAATTGTTCACACAATATAATTTTATAAACATATAATTTGTATATGAAAAAGCAAGGGGTATAACACTATGCCAAAAGGTAACTTATACTTTACAAAATAAATGCAACACTGTAAGAGGCAAGCAGCAACATTTTCAAATAGTTCTTTTGAGCTAATCAAGAGTCTCATAGAAAGGAAAATTGAAACAGTACACTACTTTGCCTGACAATTGCAATAAGAGTTTTTCAAAGAGACCAAAGGAGACCATGTCTGCAGATTTGGACAGGAAAAGAGATACCACAGAGTACCCTGAGTGATGAAGAAGGGACCCAGAGAAGAAGGTTCGAGCAAAGGACTCACCACCGGCAGTGTTGGAGAGTCAGGAGGGCAATACCCTGGGTCCAAAAAGCAGTTCTGCAGTGGGCATTTTTTGCGATTTTCAAAAAAGTCCGTCACTGTGCATATTGTTTAGTGAACACTGCAGGTTCCAGTGCATGGCTGATTATTGAAGATTCAGCATCTCCAGAGTTGGAGGTCCGAGCCAGAGGAGTTGTAGGGGAAAGAGCTGCAGACAGAAAGCATATATTTGGGCTGTCTGACGGATTAGAATTCTTGCGTGTGCTGTTTTCTTATTAGTCATGTGCGCAAGCAAGTAGTAATGGAGTGAGTTACTATTGTGAGCAGGTGTAGCCGACAAGCAACCATTTCATTAGGCGGCTGCAGGTGTCTCCACAAGATGGTCTTAAAACTAATGTGTAAGGGGTGCTGCTTTAATCGCAAATGCTGGGAAGATTCTTAAGTTTGATTTATAAAACAGCAAACATTTTAGGTTCCTGTGGGTAGAGGTCATCCCCTGAAATCTCAGATTAGTGTGAACAGGGGCTCTAGAGATGGGTTTCACAAGTATCCTGGATTGCAACCCTCTATGCTTGATTGTTCAATGTGGGGAATAGAAGAGAACTGCTGTCCAATGGTGGAAGATGGCTACCTTTCCTGCAAACACGCATTGGTAAAGCCAATCGTATTTTTTATTTTTAATATTTTGGAATGGCTGAGCTCACAGTTCAAACCTTTCAAAACGACAATTCATAACACTATTAAAATTACAATGCATCCTTTTTTAGCAAATTTAGATGGAACTTTAAAAAGATGTTAAAACCACATACAGTCATAAAATCACAATTTAACAATGCTAAAATTATCCTTTTTCTGGATCCACCTGAAAAATGTCCAAGGGTAAACAAAATGTATCCCAGCTAAAATCAGTGAAACATGACAACCTTTAAAAATCATTTCCCAGACATCATTAACAGCAATGAGCTCATAGTCCTTAAAATACTGTTCTAAAAAGAGTTTCCTCTTGGTTATCAGCTCAGGACATAAAACCACTGCATGCTTTAACGTTTCCAGTCCCTTTTTTATTATTACAGAATCAACATCCTCTCTGTTCCTTTGACCAGTTTAACCTTGAGCCTATTACACCTCTTGTGGGTCATAAAATGAAGCGAAATCTTAGGAAAAGAGTTCGAAACCTGGGGCTAGGAAATGTACACAAATACGGTTGGATTTGATGAAAGGGTTTTGTCTCAAAATGACCGACCTAAAAAACCTTGTATCTCTGGCAGGCTTCCCAAGTTTATCTCCAATCGTATTGCCATAATTTAACCTGATATCGGCTTCCAACATTATGTCAAAGCCAGCTTTCTTCCATGACTGTAACGAGGTATCAGCATGGGCTTGCAACAATTTGAATATTGACGGGATTATAGTTTTACAATTGTTTGGTTCAAAAACATTTTCTCAACATAGTTAAAATCCACCATTTGTACATAATATTCAATGATAATAGCCCTAGTTCATAACAAATTAACTGGATAGGCAAACCTTTTAAATCCCAATCCAGCATACACTCCACCATCTTTGTCTCTGCACCATAGACCAAGATCAAAGCCACCTTTTGTTTGTAAAAGCTGATAAGCGGGAGACAAGAGAACGTCCCATATTTCCTATGGATAATTCTCCCCTAGTTTTTATGTAGGCATGGAAAGACATTTTCCAGGCACTGCCATAATGGTACTATCTGGCCATAAGATGACAACAGCTGGCAAAAGGTGTTCGCACATCAGTATATCATGACAGTGCCCGCAAATGTCTATCACATGCCTACCCAACAGCCAAAACTATTGACTTTGCCAATTCTTGTTATTAGCAGGAATTCGGCGAAAGGAGTGGATGCAAGGACACACATATTAATTATAAATAAAATGCCCAAAGGCACATTTGGCTGAGACATTTTTATCACACTAGGAGATGGTTTATAGTTGCAAAAATGCCATTACCTTATAGAAGACTGCTCTGAAAAAACATAAGCTTCCCCTTAAATGCCTAAGGTTAGCTCAAAGTGATCCTGGGAGAAGGGTGTTTTAGATGGGGAGGGGCAAGTAATGGGTGAAAATGGTCATAGGGACCAGCATGGCCATAGTTAGTGAAATGGTGGATAAAAATCCAAACAATACCACAGCATGTGTGTCCCCCCTCACATCCCATCTCTCTCCTAGCTTCCCATGTCAATGGTTCTGGCTTATAAGCAGAGCTTAAAGCACCAACTAATGACCAAAACTTAAAACAGTTTGGAGAATCATACCCCAAGTCCTTGTCATTATTTGGATACTTTTAACACTTTCTTAACGTTCGAGTGGCTATGCGTGAGAAGAAAACCCAGTCCTATTTTTTTGCCCTTTGGATCCTGGGACATACATTTTTTTCTTTCCCATTTCAAATTTAATAACACTACAAGTCACAGAATTCCAAGCAAAAACAGGACTGGATGGCCTTCTCACGACGCATGGCCATGGGAAGTTTGAGAGCTCTGGGATTCCTGCCTCCTTGCATGTTAGGAGTGTTAAACATTTGAGCTCGGACTACTATGTTATCAGTGAGCTTAAACATAATTCAAGAACGCATTATGATTTGCACAGCCTTGGGCGTGGCCACTATAAATGTCATTCGGGCCCACTAGCCAGGGCCTTAAGCCCTAGCCAGTGAGCGCAAACTTCGACCATACCCACTGTATCTTTTAAAACACTGCCTTTCTTTCCCACTCACGAGCCATGGCCTTCGCCCATGACCATTGGCCCGGACATTGGCCATGGCTTTTTTACATGTTGCCCCAATAGCTTCCTTCCGGTCCCACTAGCCATAGCTTTCAGGTGTGGCCACTCTACATATTGCTCCAATAGCTTTCCTACACGGGAGGACTAGCCAGTGGACCCAGCCTTTGACCGTGGTCACACCAATAGGTTTATTTTAGGCACAATAGCCATGGCCAGTGGCCACAGCCTTTCGCAGTGGCCCCTTGACATGTTGCCCACAGGGTTTCGTTGGGGCGCACTATTGCGCCGTTCTGTTCCTTAAAGGAACCCAGTAGCCATAACCTTCGGCCACATCCATCACCACCCAAATCACTGTAGCTGTAAAATTCCCTCTTTTTTTCTTAATCCCATCTTTTACCTCTCTCTTTTTAAAAATAAAACGTGTTCCCATAACCTTGCTTATGAATGTACTACAGATAACCATGGTTATCCGTGAAAGGACACAAATAACCACAGTTATCTGTCAAAAGTGTGTAAAATACCAAACTCTTCCCTGCTCTACCAGGCATTCATCAAGTGCCCCCTCCACGTGCTGTGCCCGCCCCACTCTCGTAATGTTTTTCCCCTCCCTATACCTCTCCCATTCCCCCAACACTCGTCCTTTCATCCTATGCACTTTCATTCCAGATCTAGTTTTCTATCATAACCCCGGTTATACCCATTACAACTGTGGTTATCTCTTGCATCAAGTACAAAAAAATAACAGATTTTTAATTTCTGAAAAGCCTCACTGATGCATTGTCGGACACATAGATAGCTATAATTTTCAGAGGAGGGGGAGCCCCCTTGCCCATCAAATATTTTAACAACTACTGGACAGAATAACCCCAGGCCACTGCTGAAAATGTTATTAGCCTCTCTTAGCCTCTCTGCTGCAAAGCACCAAGACTGATATAGAGGTTTTAAGGTGTAGGGGGCACCCATTCTCTGTTGAATATTTTAAATACTACTGGATGGATTTACCCCAAACCAGGCAAGGAAATTAAGTCAATGCTTTGTGCTGAATTAGTTCCTTATTTGGTCCAAATCTGCCAAGTGTTTTTTTACGCTCTGGCTTTTCAAAAACTGCACTTTTTCTCTATGGGAAAACTAATAGGAGTAGACTGAAAACTGCATTTTTATCTTTTCTTAAAAACCTTTTTTTTCGTTTTTTGACAAATTGTTCCTAAAATTTCTAGTTTCGGGGGCCCCTTGACCAACTCCTGGTTTGGAAAATGTCATCCAAATCCAACCAGCAAGTCAAAAGTTATTAGCCTCACCCAGCTTCTCTGCTGTAAAAAGCACCAAGACCGATATAAAGGTTTCAAGGAGCAGGGTTTTAAAAACTACTGGATGAATTTACCCCAAACCAGTGAAGAAATTAAAGTCAATGCCTTGTGCCCAAGTTGTTTCTTATTTGGTCCGAAACCAGTGGTTTTCACGTTACGGCTGTAAACAAAATTAACTTTTTCTCGATAGGAAAATGAATGGGCCCAAAACTGTGAAACTGTGGTGTTTTGTTTTCTTAATAACTTTTCCAATTTATGACATATTGTTCCCACAATTTTCAGTATAGGGGAGCCCTTTGCAGACCTTTTGTATTGTGAATTTCATCCAAATCCATCCAGGAAGTCAAACGTTATTATCAATAGAAATTTGGGAAAAAAGGCTGCTTTTTCTTTTCTGAAAAATCGGTCGGCCTCTCTGCTGCAAAGCACCATGGGAGACATAGCTATAATTTTGGGGAAGGGCCCCTGCCCCTTCTCCGTCAAATATTTTAACAACTACTGACTAACCCAGACTTTGTACTTGGTCCAATTCCGTCCAGCGGTTTTGGCTGTGTGCTGGAGAAAAATGTGGACTTTTTCTCTATTTGAAAATGAATGAGGACTACGTTGAAACAGTGTTTTTAAATTTCTTAATAGTTTTTTTTGTTTTTAACAGATCTTTCCCAAAATGTCCAGTCTGGGGGAGCGTGTGGCAAACCTTTTGTTTGCAGAATTTTAGCCAAATCCATCATGCGAGTCAAAAGTTAGTAGCAATTAATTGTTCGGGTTTCCTATGCATCTCGATACTCACCGTAACTATAGTGTGGAGATATATATATATATATATATATATATATATACATATATATATATATATATATATATATATATATATATATATATATACACGGCCCATGGTACCGGCCGTGTAGTTATGGTTAAGTTGCTAAACTCATAGGAAGAGCACTTTTTCGGCAGCTTATAACTTCGCTCCCCATGGACAAATCCTGACCAAACTTTGCAAACAAAGTATATGGGCAGCTTTTTCTCCAAGTTTGCTGAGGTTTAGTGGGGGGGCAAAGTTATAGGGGGGAACCAAAAATTATTTTTTCCCATAGACTAAATGGGGAAAACTTTGCGCCTGGCTAGACAGATTTTCTGTTTGTGGCAGCAGCGGTGGCTTGGGACAGAAAGCGTGCATTTGTGTGTTTGGTGGAAATCCGACCAGTACTTTTTTGGCAAATGATTGAAATGTAAGTCCCAAAAAATTTGTGATATATGGGTCCGGTCCGCAGATCCATTTCCCTGTTCGCTCCGCGGACCGACGTGTCATTGGCCTGTGGTACGCCGTGATGTCAGCGAACGTTGGGCGCGGCCGGTGTTTGGCTGGAGGGAAGCATGCTGCGCGTCAACATTTTTGGGAAACGCCACCATGGTGTATCGGAGGACAGTGCAGTGGCGGAAGGGTGTGGAAAATGTACCGTACGGCCTGTGTTGGCGGCAAGAAGGGAGGGAACGCGTGGGGGAGTGAGAAGTGGTTCATGTGAAATATATGTTTAGGTGGAAGAAGACAGAGGAGTGACTGTATTGTTCGCGTGTACTGCCTGAAGTTGCGAGTACTTACGCAGGCTTGTACTTTGTGTGGTGTTTGTAGGCAGGTGCCGCAACGGCCCCATAGATTGTGGCGCCACCTGTTTGCGGCCACTTCTTTCCGTGATGAGTGGTGGCAGGTACAGTTTAGAAGGGGAACAATTTGCACATGACATACGTTGGGTGGGAGCGCAGGTGGCTGTGCTATGCGGATGGAATGCGGTAGTTGGGCACCTGGTGGCATGCATGGGTCAAGGAACTTGCGTTGGGTCTGTGGAAGGATTACAATATTGGCTGCATGGTAGTGTTGCAACCCGAGTGTGGCTACTTGTGCAGTGGCAGTACAGTTTGGGAATGGAAGTGGGGACAGCCGTAGTATGTCAATCAAAGTGCACAGGGGTGCAGGAGAGAGTGTTTTGTTTCTACATTATGGTAAGTGGTGCAATGTGTTGCTGTATAGGTCCATGGCAGTGCGCAGGTTGGGTAGTAGTGCTGGTGGTAGTGCTGTGTATGTGGATAGGCAAAGTTGGTGAAATGGATGGTGCTATTATGTAGCAGTGACAGTCTTGAAGGTCTAGACTGTTGGGTGCATGGCAGAAGGCCATAGGCCATGCACTCAAGAGGCTAGGACTTTAGGACATACACGGTAGTAAGACATTTGAGATTATGCAGCAGGCAGAGGGTTGTGACCTGTAAAGAATGGGTGTGGAGTACATTTCAGACACAATAGTGCAGGAGAAGTGAGCTGCCATGCCTGCAGGTTTGGTTTTGCTGGTGAGGACACTGTTACAACATTGTAAAGTTTTTGATGTGTAGTTGGAGATGGTGCTGTGAAAAGTGATGCAGTGTGGGCAGTGGGTGCTGGGTTTGCATACTGTCACTACGGAGTTGCGGTGCCTGTGTTGAAGGTGTGGCTTATTGGGTGTATGGCCGAAGGTGGTAGGCTGTACGCGATGGACTGAAGCGCCTACAACTTGAGGAAACCCACGCCACTAATGTAATGTTGACTGTGCATCTGGTAGACGGTGATGACCTGCAAAGAATGGTTGTGCAGTATGTTTCAGATGCCATAGAGCAGTACAAATGAGCTGGCAGGTGTGCATGTTTGGTTCTGCAGGTGAGGTGGCTGGTAGAATATAGTGAAGTTTTGGATGTGTGATTAGAGATGGTGCAATGAAAAGTCATGCCGTGTGCTCACTGGGTGCAGTGTGTGCATCCTGGCAGTATGGCACAGGATATGGTTGAAGTGCAGCTTCGATGGGTTGTTTACTATGATGTGTGCAGAATTGTTGAGGTAGGGGCAATATTGTGACAATGTTTTGGTCAGGTTGGTAGTGAAAAAATACTTTGTGAATGGCAGTGGGTAGGGGTGATGGAGGCTATGGTATCTTTGTGGATGGCGTTAAGTGCGGCCTGCTTTCGTCAATGGGTGCTTTATAGTGTGAGGGAGTTGGGCTGAAGTGCTGCTATGTATGTTACGTTTGTGCACAATGTTAGCTGCCTACATGGTCGTATGCATGCATTAACAGTGTTGTTGTGGGTTCTGGGCAGGGGTGGAGTGTTGTGTGCATGGCGAAAGGTGTGCTGGGTGTGCCGCAAGATCATTGTGGATGCTGAAATAGGGCATCCTGTAGGAAAAGGTTCTGGTGAAGGGGCTTTGGAAGCAAAGGGAACATGTTCTCAGAGTGTTAAAGTGGAAATATGGAGTTGTGTACAGAAATGATAGTGTGCAACGCAGAGTTTCAGTATGTGATTGATGCAGGCGTTTTTGAAAATGTGATAGCTGTTAATCAGTGCGAGTAAGGGACTGTTGGATCAAAGGAGTGCTAGGGGAAGAAGTATTGTGTCTGCTTTGCTGGGGCATGGCCATAGCTGTAGCTGGGAAAGCACATGTCCCACATCATGGGTTTCTTGGAAAATTCGAGAGCAAAGGGAAGAAGTATTGTGTTTGCTTTACTGGAGCGTGGTCCTAGCTGTAGCTGGGAAGGTGCATGTGCCAAATCATGGCTTTATGAGCATGGTGCCTTCGCAAATGGAATTGTGGGGATTCTCCAATGAGGATTGGAGGGTGTGGTTTACCTGAAGGGGCAGTGACATATTTACCGAAAGGTAGATGTACTGAGGTTGGCAGACATGGAGAGACGGCGAGTGCTTATAGTCGGTGATAGCTTTGTGCACGATCTGCACAGGTATGCCGTGGAAAGAGGCTTCGATACTGACTTTCACTTGGAAGGAGTGCAGGCTTTTTGGGCTTCCAATTTATGAGTGGGTTTTCGGCTGCATGGATGTCCTTTGCAAATATGTGGCCTCTGTTGGTACTGTACATGTGCTGGTCCTGCATTTTGGAGCACTACATTTGGGGCACATATCATGTTTATGTTTGCTTGCTTATTTAAAGAAGTTGATGAGAGCTGTGATGCAGATATTTCCTACTGCAGAGGTGATTTTCTCATCGATGACACCAAGAGGACAATGGGAGCATGCCGGTTTGAGTTGTTTACAGCTAGAGGTTGAGAGACGTTGGATAAACAGAAGCATGTGCGACTTTATGTCCAGTGTTGGGATGTTCTGCACAGACTATGGAAGCATGAATAACCAGAAAGAGTTCCAGTGGTTCCAGGGAAATGGCTTTTTTTTTTACTTCCATTGGCAATGCTGTTGTGTTTTCCACTGTGCATGAAGCATTGCAGAGAATCCCGTAGAAATGTAAGAAAAAATGTGATGTCATCTTTTTTTAAATTTTTCATAAACTTTATTTATTGCTGGCATCTTACAGTACAGGGATCATCATATATGACATTGGGAAATTCAATTAGATATACATTATCATTCATTGTGTTAATTAAGAAGGCTAAAGGGGGGGGGGACCTAGATCAGGCAGATTTCCATTTTAAGGTCTAGACAGTTCATTCATCGGAAGGGTCTTCGCCACTTCGCAAGTACTCCCTGAGGGGACCCCAAATTTCTTTTGGTCTGGAGGTGGTCTGGTTGCCTCGGATATATGCTTCTTCATTTTCTTTTACGTTTATAAGGTCTGTGAGCCAGTTTCCATTAGTGGGAAGGGTTTTGGATTTCCATTTCCTGAGGATATTGCGCTTGGCCACTGCTCCTCCCACTGCAAACAGTCTGCAAGTTTTTATAGAGGCCTTCCCGATAACCCCCAGCAGATATTTCAGCAGTGTGGCCGGGATGTGTATGTTCAGTATATCACTCATGGTTTCCGCTATCTCCCCCCAAAATCGCCTGATCGGTGGGCATTCCCAGTACATATGAATTGATTTGGCGGCTACCACTCCGCACTTGGGTGGGACATGTGGCTTGTTTAGTGTGATCAAATTTGGATATCTTACTTGGGGTAATGTGCATGTGATTTATGATTTTTAACTGTATGAGTCTGAAGTTAGCGCATAGGGAGATGTCTTTTGTGTATTTGCAGAAATGTACTCATTTTTGCTCGTCAATCACCGTGTTCAGATCACTTTCCCATTTCTTTTTCATCTCGTTCTTGGATGGGGTATTGCGTTGTACCATTTGGTCTTGGTCTAATACCGCCAGGTACCACATTGATGTGGAATTTTCGAGATATTGGCAATCACCCCACTACCTGAGAGGATGTCATTGGCAGGTGCACTGGCCACTGGAGCATGACTGGAGGATAAGGGGAGCTATGAGTGAGCATGTTAGAGGCAGGAGCTAGAGGAGTAAGGAACCTGTATGCCAGTCAGACCCAGATCAGGACAGAAACTAGGCAAGCAGAGCACTTCAATTCAAGATAGAGACGCAAATTAACCAACCCTACTAACAACTTCCCTTTCTGCATACACCTCTCAAACTCCAAACCAAACACAACCAAACCTACAGCACAACAAACCGCACATACTTCACTACATTGCAACAACAAAACAAAAACACACATAGCCTTGCACAGCAGTACACAACGACTACCAGCCGCAAACACCCCAGGCCCAGCCAACAGACCCACCGGGCTGAAGCCGCCAACAGCACATCACTGCTCTCTTGCACTTTTCCCACCTCCTATTACTAACTCAATCTCCCCTCCTCTTCCAGAGCCGCCAGAGCGCCAAGGGACCACTCCGGTGGTGGTAGTGCGCGGTACAAATGTCCTTTAACATTAACATTAACATTGTGGAGACGTTGCTGGTGAAACCGTCTTCTGTCAGGATGTCGGATAAGAATTTATGTGTAACGGGAGCCATTGGAAAGGATGGCCATTTCTTCACGCAGGCTGCTTTCAAGCGTTGGTATTGTAGGATTGTGAATAGGCCAGGGCCCGTTCTGTTTTGGATTTTGGCAACAGTAAGAAATCGTCTTTCAGAGGAGGGATCCCCGATTTTTGCCTTCTTGTCTGGTCCTATCTTCTTTGTATGGTGTGGTCCATAGTGGGTTCAAGTGCGGGATAGTGCCATAGTGATAGGTGTGGCCAGTACTGTGTGTGACAACCCACTCTTTTGAGTAACCATGACCATGCCTGTACCATTGAGGATAGCGGGTCTGCCAGTACCCTCTCCTCCAGGACCCTGGCGAAAATCATACTCTTCAGGTTTACGGGGGATGCCGTAAACTCCTCAGCACGTATATGTGCGAATTGCTCTGCAGTATTGTTCCAGTATTTGACAAAGTATGCCTGTGCCGAGTAGTATTATAGGAGAAAGTCGGGAGCCACCAGCCCTCCCGTGTCGTAGTTCTCACGTAGCTTTGGCCAGCTGAGTCTAGTCGTGCCTCCTCCCCAGACAAAATTGGACACCATTTTCTGTAATGTATCAAAAAATTTACCTCCTGGCCATATTGGGATGCCACTGAAGAGCTATAGTAATTTCGGTACTATCACCATTTTAAGTAGGGATATGCATCCATACAGGGACAGCGGCAGTTTGACCCATGATTTAAGTTTGCATTCTAGTTGCACCAGGAACGGGGCATAGTTATTGGTGTACAGGGTGCGCTTGTCCGTGGCCATTATAATGCCCAGATATCGTGCAGTGGTAGGGGACCAACGGAGGCCATCCATGGTTGCGGTTCTGATTGTAGAACTGGATCGCGGTATTATTTCTGACTTAGCCTTGTTTATCCTGAGTATTTTGTAAAGATCCCAATGTCTTGCATAATGGCTAGCAGATTATTGTCAGGGTTTCTGAGGTATATCATTGTATCATCCGCATAGAGAGACATAAACTGGGGGTCCCCATAATTCGGATCCCTCTCCAAGCATGTGTGAAAAGTAGGTATGCTGCCGTTCTTTCAATTGGAAATGCAAAAATTAGAGGGGAAAGGGGACAGCCTTGTCTGGTGCCCCTTTGTAGATTGAAGTTTGGCTGATAGCGTCTTGTTGGTCCTTACTCTGGCGGTGGGATTACAGTACAGCACCCCTATACTACGGAGAAAGACCTTTCCGAAACCCATCTTTTGTAGTATGTCATACATGAACTTCCAAGATATGGACTCGAACGCCTTCTCTGCATCCAGGGTAACCGCCACTGTTTTTGCTTGAGGGTCCATCTGGGAGGCAATGGCAAAGAATCTCCGCAGGTTGAGAGCGGTGGATCTGCCTGTTATAAAGCCGGTCTGGTCCGGGTGTGCTAATTTGGACATATGTGGGTTCAATTTGTTGCCCATGGCTTTAGCAAAGATTTTGGTGTCCACATTGATTAGGGATAATGGCCTGTATGAGGATGGATCTTGAGGGGGTTTAAGAGGTATCAATAGGACCGTGATAATGGCTTCTCTCATTGAGGGCGGGAGAGTTCCCCTTGCCATGGACTCCTCCCATACCTCCAGCAGCCTTGGGGCGAGGTCTTCGGTTAGTGTCTTGTAGAGATCCGCGGGTATGCCGTCTGAACCAGGCGCCCTACCCGCCCTGAGATCCTTAATTGCTTATACTATTTCTTCCAGTGACAGGGAAGGTCCATGGCGGCTCTGTCTTCTGGGGTCAGTGCGGGGAGCGGGAAGAAGTCCAGGTATTGTTGCAGCTCCTCTGTTGAAGCTTGGTCTGAGTTTGTGTAGAGCTCTGTGTAGAACCTCTGGAACTCCTCATTTACTCTATTGTGATCCACGTGGGTCACACCCATCTGGTCTGTAATGCTAATAATTTGTCGATTTGCGTATTCAGACTTGATTAGGTTAGCTAGCATTTTACCAGATTTATTTCCCTCCCCATATTTTCTGGCTTTGGTGGGTTGTTTTATGTACCAGACCTCTTGTTCTGCCAGGGTCGCAAACTCGTCCAGGGCATCATGTAACGGGGCTAGGGTTCTTGGTCCTGGTGATGTAGTGTATGACTCCTCCGCCTTTTTGATGCATTCCTTGGTCCTGGACAGTTGCATGCGTATTCCTTTCAGCAAACCATGGACTCTGGAAATCAGGTGTCCCCTCAGCCACACTTTGAAGGCCTCCCAGACCGTGGATTGTGCGCTACCGGAGTCCCAGCTATGCTCAAAGAACTCAGTCACCTCGATCCTCAGCTGTTCCTGTAAAGATTTGTCTCATAGGAGGTCGGGGGGCATTCTCCATGTGTGGTGGGCTGCTGTGGGTACCCCTATCTGGATCTCCAAGACAATCGGGGAGTGGTCTGCTAAGGTTTGGGGCATTATTGTGCATTCCTTCGTGTCAGGGATACTGTCAGTGGAGCAGAGCCAGTATTCGATGCGGGAGCTCGATCCATGAACATGTGAGTGAAACGTATAGTCTCTGTTAAGGGGGTGCAGTTCCCTCCATACATCCGAAAGTGGTAGCATGGTCATGGCTTGCTTGGTAGTGGTTGCTGCCTTTGAATCTGCCCTCTGGGCCATGGATGACCTGTCAAGTGAAAGGTCAAGAGTGGTGTTGAAATCGCCTCCCCACAACACTCTTGCATCATCTATCGGCATTATTAATGCAATTATTTGCTGGTAGAATTCAGGAGAGTCTATGTTGGGGCCGTATGTATTAACAATAATTACTTCTTGTCCTTGTAGTGTTCCTCATAGTATTACAAATCTGCCTTCAGTATCCACTTTGCTTTTTGACACCTGGAAGCCTATTCTGCGATGGATCGCCGTCAATACCCCTCTTGCTTGCATCGAGTAGGGTGTCGCAAATGTTTGTGGACCCCAGGAGTGACCCAAAGTGCCAGATATACGTTTGGTGGCATGAGTCTCCTGTAGTAGAAGAATGTCTATCCTGTGCCTATTGGCATATGCTAGGATTTTTCTGGCTTTGATCGGGTTGATCAGACACCTGACGTTCCATGACAAGACTCTAATGCATTTGTTCATTTGTTGTGTCATCCCTCGTTATAGCTGTTCATCCGGGTTATATTTCTTAGGGTCACAGTGGTTTTCTTTCCCTTCTGTTGATGCCAGTTTTTTTAAAACTTTACAACTAAACATTTAACTGTCGTAACTCCCCCCCCCCCAGCATGATCCTTTGTTCATGATCGTGGGTGCAAATATATGAAGTATTGAGGATCTGGTTCTTCACAGACAACCGGCCTGTATCCCGTCCCTCCCTCCACCCTCACCATCCCCCCAATCGTGCAGTTTATCCCATTGAACCATCTGCAACTTTGCAAAAAGAGGGGGCTGTATGGGCCGCTGTTCCTTCCGGAGACGTGCCTGCATTTGTTTATCGGAATGGTGTACTGTCTTTGTGGTTCTGACTCTCTTCTTGTATATTTATGTACATCACGAGCATTGCCGCTTGGGAATCTGAGTTCAGTTTTGGTTCTGCACTGCTGGAAAGTGTTGTTCTATGTATGACATGGCGCCTTTCGGTGTCTCGAAGAAATGTGTCCTGTCAGCATGTTGTATGCGTTGCTTGGCTGGAAATAACATTGCATATATTATTTCGCTTTCCCTTAGCGCTTTTTTCAATGAATCAAAGGAGCGTCTCGCCGCTTGGACCCTATTTGAAAATTCAGGATATATGTGGATGCGGCTCGAATCATAGGACAGGGGGGCTTGTTCTCGTGCCAGCCGTAGGATGAGATCGCAATCTCGGTAATTAAGTAGTCTTGCTATGATCGTTCAGGGCGGCGCTCCTGGTTTAGGCGGAGGGGTAAGTGCCCTGTGTGCCCTTTCGATCAGGAATTGTTTCAAAAACTGCGCTTACGGGAATAGGGTGTGAAGTGTATCTTGAAGAAAGCGCTCCATTGAGGTGTTGATTTTGCGTTACGCCACCCCGACCACCCTTATGTTGTTGCGGCGTGATCAGGATTCTAGGTCCTCACATTTGTTCTGGAGGGTTTTGACATCCTTTTGGATTTGATCTATGGTCTTGCCCTGTGTGACAGATGTGTCTTCCAGGGTGGACACCCTATCCACTGCTTCGGCGACTCTAGCGTTAAACTTCCTGATATCGCTCGGATGGAGGTGATGTTTTCCCCAATGTAATCCAATTTAGTGTTAATTGCAGCGAACCCTCTCTCCATTGCTGCCATGTATGGGACCATATTTTGTTCAGAAGGGTCCGCTACGGAACCCTTAGGGAGGGGTGCTGGATCTGGCTCGGGGTCCAATGTGGAGGTATTAGCGAACGCGTCCATGGGCCCCCGCTTCTTATTTTTTGATCCTCCCATCATGCCTCTGTGCTGGTCCTCTGGTCCTCCGTACCACAGGGGGAGGGGGGGTGTCGTTATGGAGCATTACATAGGGGGTCTGTGTCGCCGTGTGTGTTTCAACTGATGACAGTGTCGGGGACGATCCTGCCCAGCGGGATGGAAATGATTTCTTGCAGTGGCGATCTGAGACTCCCGTGCCCAGGAGTGTTCCCAGTGATTGGTTGGCACTACGGACCTGTGTCTCCTTAGCTCGGAATCGTGGCGGATGGACAGGTCCAGTTGTGTAAGCACTGATGGCTGTGACTGGTTATTGGTGCTGCACTTAAGTGTTCTGCAGCCGGAGCTCAGGTATTTGGCTGCGTGATGTTGTTGGAGTCCTTAATGCGTGGGGTTGTATTGTGCCCTCCCTTTTTCCCTCCTGGCCGCAGTTTGGCGACCGCCTGGATGATAGGTTGCCTATCAGTTAGGCATGTGGTACGTGGGGTCCATGTTCTTGTGACTGTCCATAGGGGTATGTTCAGCGGGTGCGCCCCGCAATCCACCGGTGGCCCCCTGTCCCCCACCTCCCCCACACGTACCTCGATATTGTATGGCCTGCCCTGCAGTCTTCTTCAGCTTCACACCACCGCCGAGGAGACGAACAGCGCTGGTGCAGCATCCATGCCTCACCACACTGCGCCCCTGCTGCCACCCGGAGCAGGACCTCGGTTCTTAGGGGCCGGCTCGGAGAGGGCGGATCTTCGAGGTGCAGTCGGGTCCTGATGGCGGGGGGGTGTCTCCTCTACCCCCGCTCGTCCTTGCACAGCAGACAGTGCAGCGGGGGGGGCACCACCAGTCGAGACCAGCAGAGCACCCCTCTCTCCACTGCTCCTGGCGGTGTGGCTCTGTGTCCTTGGCTGCTAGGGGACGAGGCAGCATGGACGCACCTTTCACCGTCCGCCGCGCCACACCTTCGCCATCACCCGGATCGATGCTGTATGCATCGGGCTCTCAAGGGTGGAAATCCGGATCAGCAGCCCGCCCCCGGCGGTCCAGCCCAGCCCACTGCAGCGATCCGTGAGGTGTCGTGCTCCTGTGGCGGGCGGGGGGGACCTCCGTCCCAGCAGCAGCCTCTGTCACTCCCCACAGCACCGCTGGTCAGTAGGTGGGCTTTTGGGTTAGTGCTGAGCCACAGCGTCAGTGTGTTGTCGGCAGCAGGGCTGGTCACACACGTTCACTGCTCCAATGCTCCAATGCTAGGATGCCTCTCAGGGTATTATTTTGGCGCACTGCCGCTCAGCCATTGGGGAAGGGGACCTGGCAGTGCAGACCATCTTCTGCTTCACACCACTGATCGGAGGTCCGATTTCGCCTGGAATTTGTACTGCTTGTTCCTGGAATGTTCAGCCAGCGTTCTATGCTCTCAGGGTGCACGACAGTACCAGTATTCCACAGGATTTGTTAGATCAGGATCCTGCTAGCCACAGAGCTCACGGACTAGGCGGCCATCTTGCTCGGAGCACAACAGCGCCCATCGTGATGTCCTGGGTGTTAGTCCTTGAAGTGCACAGTGATAGCGCAAGTTATGGTTGCGTACCGTACTTGTGAATTTCTGGGGTTTTTAGGTTTTACCTGTAACCATGATGTCCCTGTAGCAACGTTTTTCCATTGAATTTCATAGGTTTGTAGTAGGGGACTTTGACCATAACGTTGCTGTAGGGTAGTTCTTTCAGTAAAGGCAAAAGGTTTTTAGTAGAGCAACTTAACCATAACGTCCTTTTAACAACATTTTTTGTTAGTGAATATATATACATATATATATATTATGTGCAATAACCTTAGTTAAAGAGACGCTGTGGTGAAACTTTAACACAACCAAACCCTTGCTTGAAATTCGGGAGACAATTCAGGCAAAGCAACCTTAACTACTCGCTCCCTGTTGCATAGCCTATGACCACAATGATTAAATCAGAGATGACATCACTGATGACATCATATATGACATCACTGATTACATCACTAATTACATCAGACATAACATTATATATGAATTGACTGATAAAAGCACTGATTACATTAATTACATGTTCAACCTTTAGTACTATTTTCTTTTACATAAAATGTATATACACATTTTCAAAGTACATTTTATTAGGTTGTAATTCCTTTACATTTAGTGTATGGTCCACAATTTGAAGTACATACAAAAATGAGTATAACAAAAAACAGAATAGTATATATAGATTAATTTGCTTTGGCAGGTCATCTTTTAGATTGGAATAAAAAGTCATAATTAATTTACAAAAGAAATCACCGAAAGCAATATAAATCCAATTACATTTCTAAAACTAAATCTTCAATCTCTAAGCTATATTTCCTTTGTATATATTTGTTAGAATACCCATACTTAGAATTCTTATTCAATACATAAGAGCGTATACTTTGTTTTAAAGGTTTTAATGCTTCTTATTTAGAAAACAATATCGTTATATACTATATGTTATAATAAGCACAACAGAAAATGTAAATCTGTATATTTACCCTTTTCCTAACAATCAGGATTCAACATGTTTCTATTTCTATCTATTCTTATTACAATTGTTTTAGTACGGCATATACAGATTACATTATCTTACAAATATCTCAAGTACATTTGCCACAATCAGGTACATTCTATGCAATGGACTATTTTAAATGCTTGCTATTAAGCAGAATTAAAGGTATTTTTTAAAATATTACATATTTATGTTTTAAATTTCATCCTTTAATAAGTACTACAAATGAATGCTCCACAAGAACACATATGAAACATGTGTACCTGTCTAGTGTTCTATGTCATGTTCTCATTGTCATTAAGTGTGCTGAAAAAACATATGTACCAAGAGAGTGACCCAAAACAAGCATAATGAGTGATCTCAAGTCTGATGTCATCAGTGATGTCATCAGTGATATAATCTCTGATGCCATCATTGCAGTTATACCCTGCACAACGGGGGTAAGTGGTCAAGGTGACTTTGCCTGAATTTTCTGCTGAATTTTAAGGGATTTGTTGTGTTCAATTTTCACCTTAGCATCTCTTTAACTAAGGATTTTTCACTGAATTTGAAAGGTTTTGTTGCAATCTATTGTTCGCCTTAACTGTTTTCAAACTAAAGTTTTTTCAGTGAGTTTCAAAGGTTTTTTGCTATGTATTTTGAAGTTAAATCTGATCACCATAACTCTTTCTTAACTAAGGTACTTCCACAGAATTTCAAGGGTTTCATTATACTATGATATGATATGGCATTTATAACGCGCCTATACACAAGTGTTTCAAGGCGCGGCGCGACTATAGTTTCGTTGGAGCCCAATAGCCATGGCCTTCGACCATGGCCTTGGCCACTGTACATGTTGCACCAATAGGTCATGACAAGTGGTCACGGCCTACTGCCGTGGATACTGCACATGTTGCAACAGGGCTGTTGCAAGCACTAGGCAAAGAAGGTGGCTTCCTAGGGTGCTAGCCAGCAAGGAGTGCCAAAGGGCAGGTTTGTCTTTTTCCTCTCAATTTATGAATTACAAAAGAAATGTAAACCAATAGGAGCCAGCTGCATTATGTCCTCCTGTAGTTAGGGGGTGCCCTGTTGCCCACATTTCTAGGAGATTCTAACATGCTGGTGGAAACAGGGCTATTGCCTAGTGACACATGTTTTTGAGCAGCAGAGTACATAGTATGGCTCAAATAAAAACATGGAGGCCTAGCAGAAAGAAATGATGATAACAGAGCATGGTCAGGATCAGGGCACTCACACCACGTAAGTCAGGAGTCATGGTACCTGTGGCAGCAGAGCATGGAACAGGCAATGTACACCTCACAGGTAGAACCAGGAGGGAGATAGGGTAGGTGTAAAGGCCTCATGCAGGTTCAGCAACAAGGAGTTAAATGGCCTTATGCGCATAATCTTTTTTTAAATTCTTTTTTATTCGCTTAACAGTTTTATATACAAAACCTTTGCAAAAAACAACCACAAATCAAATTAAATTAAATTCCAGGTCATCATCCTTAATCATACGGGTACAAACTCTCTTCGCCTTTGCAAGATTAATTAGCTTCGTCCGTTAGAGTTAAGACTTCACGTAGGAATTTTACAGCAGTCAGAGACATACACAATTTTTCCCACTCCTCAACAATGGCCACCATTCATCAGCGGTCATGTTAACAAAGTCGCAGACACATTTTCCAAAATGATTTGTTCTCAGTGAACTTAGTGATTTACAATCTGAGAATTAATGTCAGAGGTTCTCCACCTGACCAGTCACTTTACAGAACCTGCAATCAGTAGAGACCATCTTCCTTTTGTCCCAGTTAGACAATCC
Source organism: Ambystoma mexicanum (assembly GCF_040938575.1). Classification (NCBI taxonomy): domain Eukaryota; kingdom Metazoa; phylum Chordata; class Amphibia; order Caudata; family Ambystomatidae; genus Ambystoma; species Ambystoma mexicanum. The sequence continues at coordinate 878,770,615 of NC_090936.1, forward strand.
CTCATTAGATCCACAGCAATTTAGTCGGATTCCCATGAAGTCCGATCTGTAATGTGGATCCGGGAATTTTCTTAAATAGGCAGAAAGCCTCTTCTTCTCGGCTCTGTAGCTGCATCGTAGTACAGTTTATATCCAGTTAACTCACCAGTAATGATCCAATCCAGGGTCCATGGTTTCTTTTTCACCTTTTCTGGAGAATTCCAAAGATCTTCTAAAGAGACTCCTAGAATATGCAATTTGTCTTGGCATATAAGTCCCCATTTACCCCAGACACTTTCATCCTTTCTCAAAATGGCAGATCTAATCATTGACATCATTGGCAGTGCTTATGGATTAAGGCACTTGCCAAAGAAGTTTAGCTTTTTCAAATCAGCGGGTGCTTCGAGCGAGCAAAGGCCCTGCTCTCGCCTTATCAGTTGTATAGGGGTAGATTTAGGCAAGGCCAGTAGATTTTTCTAATAGATCTCCTCGAGTATGTTCCATTGTTTTTTCGTGAAACTCAACAAGGCTTCTGCACCATAAGTCAACGTTGGGACCACCTTAAGTTTATAGATTTCCAAGACGGGTATCATGGAGTATCGACAGAATCTGCGCTTTACAATACAAGCCTGATTTGAGAGAGCTGTTGCCTTTTCTCTCAGATTGGTCCAGATAGCTAATTTTATAACACTTGGTGAGACATGTACTCCCAGATATTTGAAGGTTTTCACCAAGTCCAATTCCTCCTCATCGATGAACCATTTGGGGGACTTTCTTAGCAGTTGATTTCCATTCCTAATTTGTAGGGTTTTTGAACTTTGTTATGTTGATAGTTACATTATTTTGAAGGGCATAATCCTTCAAGGCTGTCAGCTGTCTTTGAAGACCAACTGCAGTTTGATCCAGTAAAACTAAATTGTCCGCATATAGCAGTCAGGGAATCTTCAGCCCCTCTACTGAAGCCGGAAAACATCTGACTTTGTCCAGTTTTTTATTCAGGTCAGAGATAAATAGGTTAAAGATAGAAGGGGCCAGTGGACAACCTTGTTTCACCCCACGGTTTGTTGAGATGTTATCAGTCAGCTGCCCCTCGGTATTAAGACGGATCTTGACAGAGGTGTTTGAGTGTAAACATCTTATTTGGGAGACCAGATCTTCAGGGCATCCCCAGTTTATCAGTTTCCACCACAGACGTTGCCTGTCAATGCTGTAAAAAGCTTTTTGGAAATCCACAAATGCCAAAAACAGCTTGACCGTTGCCTTCAGGATTTTTTCCTTTAGGATAGAGAGGATGCAGATAGGGGCAGCAGTGCCCAATCCCTTAACAAATCGGGCCTGTAAGACATTGTATTGGGCTGATTCTTGTATCCAACATTTTAGTCTCTTCAATAACAGAGTAGCATACATTTTACAAAGGACATCCAATAGAGCAATAGGACGATAGTTACTAGGGTCCTGTCTGTTCCATTTAAAAAAATTGGAATGATGTTAACCATTGTCCACGAAGTCGGGAACGACTGGGTGGAAATAACTATCGTCAGAATCATTTCAAGCATATTAGCCCACTCCTCTGGATTTTGTTTTATAGCTGCATTTGATAGCCCGTTCGTGCTGGGTGCTCTAGAAGGGCTTGCACGTTTGATGTAGTAAATCAAGACTTCTGTTTCGCTCACCTTATCTCTGCAGGGACGTCTGCAGCCACGACACAGGTGTTAGTTGGTTGCGCATTGATGCCTTGCATACTCCTTCCCCTTTTCGTTAGAACAGCACAGCACTCAACATAGGTTACGTCCTACAACAAGGGAAACAGGATTAGCGAATATCAAATCCCACTTATTCCCATCTTCCTGTGGGTTCTTGTCCTTCCTCCCTCCCCTAGCCTCTCTCCGCTAACCTGCTATTATTAGTGGGTGAGCACTCCATCCTGCTTCTTCCTAGCAGGGGCGCAATGTCTGTGCTTCTTCGTTTATGTGAACCTAGTCACTTCACTGGTTCTTTAGATGTTGTCCAATTCCAGTCCTGCTGTGGATTTGGCAGTATATTGTCTGTCTTTTATATGATAATTAGCGTGGTTCTTGCTGGTGATCTTTTTATGTTGCACTTGTCTTCCGTGATATAAAGCAAGGGCACCACTTATCTGTCAGTCTATACTCGCTATGATATCGTGAGTTCTGGTGAGGTATATGTGCTGTGGGCAAGCTATTATGGATATTGACTCACTCTTCACATGAAGCGTGGTATTCTGGTGGTCCGGTTTACTCTCTGCGTCTAGTTCGTCCTTTCCTGCGCTGCCCTTGATGCGCGGTAAGTCTTGGTGTTCAGGTTACTCACTGCTTCTTGCTTTCCCTTTCTAGGCTTGCTTTCTCGGTTGATGCAGTGGTTCGCCTCTGTACTCGCGCTGCCTTGGATGCGCGGTATTATTTATTGTCCACTCACTGTCTCTTGTTTTTTCCTTTCTGTTGCAGGTCTGGATCGTGCTGATGAGCTGGAGAACACGGCCGCCGTGGAAAAGATGCTGACTAGGTGCTGAGGTGAACACAGAGGATTAGGTCTGGGATACCAGGAACAGCAGGCAAGCTTACTGTTAAATAGCGGTGCAGTTCATGTGGATTACCGAGTTAACGTTGCTTTCTTCTTGTTTCAGGTGCCGGATCACGGTGAGCGTCATGCTGCGTACTGCAGAGTTACGCGAAGCGAGACTCAGGGTGTAGGGTGTGGCTTATATAGGCAGCCACACCCAACCACCTCAAAACACTAGAGCGCATGTGTAGGAAGTCCGTGGCTCCTCAGCCAGCCATGTTGGGGGAAAACAGGAAATGAGTCAGCCCCTAGTCACACCATGAGCCTAGTGCCAAAGGCACCACGACAATGTCCACGTGCCTTTCCTCTGTGTTCCACAGGTTTTTTTGGGGGACTGTGCCACAAGTATTCTTTCTGAGTGGTGAACCTTTAGCAGGATAAGAACAGAAGGCCAGTGAATATTGGTGAAGCTGGCCTAGTAGTTTAACCCAGAACCTGGTGCGGAATATAGATTTTCAAAGAGTTCCAACCAGCCTGCCTCCGAGACACTGTTTATCTGTGATAAATTCGTAAAGTAATGTAAGATACCAGTTTATCGTCAGTGGAGAAAAATGTGAGGAGGCGAAGCAAACAGACAGTGAGTAAAAGAGAGAAAAACAAGAAAATAAGAGTATGAATGCACATATACAACAAAAACACAACAAAAAGGAAATAAATAGTGTTTTTAGACACCATCCTAAAGACACAATCCCCACCCCTTTATTTCATTTACCCCCCACCACCTCACCACCCCCAACAGCCTGTCAACCCCCTCCGTCTCCAGTGTCTAGCACGGTAATGACGCGCAATCTGCAGTACTTTGAGGATTATACATGGCACATCCGGTTGTTTTTAGGATGGCAGCTATAGGATTGCCACTGTGGAGGCAAAGCAAATGGCCCATGTGCTTTTTGGTTGTGGTGTGTACACAAAGACTGTGAGAGAAGGTTGGTTTGTACAGATAAATGCAGGAGGCTATGGTGAAGGTGTGCAAGCTAAGGGACATGCATTGTGTTTGTGTGCATGCACCGCACGCACTTGCTTAACGTTGCTACTATACAGTTTCTGCTGCTTTTGTGGGATCACTTTTACAACATTTGTAGTACACGCATTACAATGGGAATACCATATTGTGGAGTGTACAAGGTACGTGGCAGACATGATGTTGTATGCATGCAGTGTGTGCATCATATCATATGATGTGCTATGGTACTTTCTGCCGTTTGTATCGCGCCTACGTACAAGTGTGTGATGTAGCGCCGAGTAAAGGGATGCAGAACGGAGGCCACACAGAGACATTGATTCCTCTAGGCCAGCTGACATTCACAGTTCGCAAGTGAATGGGAAGGGGGAGGGCAAAGTGCAGTCTATGGGAACAATAAGAAATGGAAATACATGCAACTACGGCCAGTGTGGCAAGTGGAAGGATGAGTGTCGACATAAAGTGGTGGCTGCACTGTTAGGGTTCTAGAAAGCAGTCCGCAAGTGCAGGGGTTGGCAGAAAGCTAGTGCAGGGTTGGAACTGTAGGGAGGGAGGAGGCATGGGACACAGATTATAGGATGGATAAGAAACCAGTGCAGAATACTTTTTAGCCAGGAAGTGAGCAGGGGAGAGGAGGGGAAAAAAAAGAAGTACATGGAAAGGTTTTCAAGTGCTTTCATAGCCTACCATCCTTCTCCTCAAAGTGCAGGGAGACAGAGAGCATGTTGTACACAGAGGCCGCAGCAGAAGAAACACACGTACCACCATCTGGTTGCGTGTACAAGCAACTGACCCGGACAGAGAAAAAGGCTGAAGAGGGAAAAGCTGAAGCAAGCAGATATTTAGGAAGTGAGAATGAAAGGTATTCAGGTCCCAGGGACCAGATGTCTTTCTGCGTAATGCAGAGGGCTTTTATTTTATTGTTCGCACTCACTGGGAGCTACTGCACACATTTTAGTACAGCAGAGATAGGATCCCTGCTGCGCAGTCAAAGGACAAGTTGCGCACTCTTTTATGGATGAGTTGCTGAGGACAGAAAGTGGAGGCGCGCAGATTTATCAAGAGCCTATGGCAACAGTGCAGCATACAAAGCACCACACACGTGCAGACACTTACCTTTTGGAAAGTGCCTGTAGGTTGCTAAAATACATTCAGTGGTGCATTTAGTGCCTTGCTTTTATGGGTTATGTAGTAGGTGGGTTAGTGGCGAACACATTTGGTACGATTTTGGGAAGGAAAGAACAGAGTTACTGTTTGGTTAATGTAGTGTATGATATGGGTAAATGAACACGTTGGAAGCACATACCAACAAATTGCCACTTCATGGTGGCAGATGGGAGGAACATCAGTATGCTTTTTAAAGACGTAGTGGATGCTTACAAGCAGATATCGTGCGCAAAGGCACTTATAACACAGTTGTGCACATACTGCCAAAAAAAGTCATAAGTTTGTTTTGTGGTGATGGGTGCTTATGTGGGTGAAAGTGCATGTATAACCCCTGCAATGTTTACTGCACTTTCCACTAGACGTGCTTTCCAATAACAGCACACGTGCAACCTGATGTTTTAACAGTACATATGAAGTGTTGTGGAGAACTGACATTGTAAGATGCTGAAGTCTTGGAGGGCATTGCTGGATGCGTGTGTGAGTACTTACAAATATCTAATAAGGGCATGGTGGGAAGAGGATAGTGGAAAGGGAAGAAGGACTTTTCATGAATTGCTGGGGTGCAGCTCTAACGGTAATTTGCAAGGCGCACGTGCTATATGCTGTGGTTTTGAACATGCCGGCCAATGGAAATGCGATTGTTGCAATTGTCTAATGAGGTGGTTAGAGTGTGCGTCACAGAAAAAGTCACCCATATTTTGTGCCATTACTGTGTTTAGTGAGGCGGGCAGAGATGGCGAAACACAAAGTTTTCATAGTGGGTGATTGCTTTGTGCTCGATCTGCTCCAGTATGCCGTGGAAAGATGCCTTAATGGCAATTTGAATTTGGACTCTTTGAGGTGCGGTGTCCCTGTCTGTACTTTTGACCATTTGGTTGAAGAATGTCGACGAGTGGCCACTTAAGGTACTGTAGACGCTGTGGTACTGCATTATTGAGCATTGCTTTTGGGTTCAATAGCTTGTGCAAGTGTGTACCGTCAACTCAAAAACATGATGAAAGAAGTGCAGCGCATTTTTGCCACTGCGAAGGTGCTTTTCTCATGTATACCACCAAGTCCACTATATAACTATCCCAAAGATGCTATCGGCAGCCAGAGGTGGGAAGGCGTCTTATCAACAAACGCATGTGTAACTTTTTGCATGCTGCTGGGATTTACTTCTGTAAGAATGAGAACATTGGTTATCGATATCTGCACCTTCTCAATGGAAATGGCATTTCATTGTCGCCCAGTGGCAATGACGTTTGGTTTTCCAATCTACAGGCTGCACCGAAGACGCTATTGTAAGAATGTGAGGCACAGAGCGCCAAATTAAAACCATTATAAAAGCCTGAAAAAAAGAGTTGTTACTGTGGAAGCAGTTTTTTTTCTTCAATTAAATATTTTATTAGAGTACACATAGAAAACACATTGACACTGGCATAATATTACGTAATCACATAATTTGACAGAGATAACACCCCGCATGTTTTCAGCATAATGAATGGCGCTCAGGTGTTCAGAAAATAATTCAGGTTTCCTTTCCGAATAGTCGTTACTTTTTCGGCCAACACGATTTCCCAGCACTTTGACCACCATAAGGGGATGGAGGGACCATCTACGTTTTTCCAGAGCCTGGCCATTGCAACTTTCGCGGCTAGTGGGAGATGTGTGCAAAGCCACAATATCTGCCCCGATAATGGGTATTCCCCCCCCTCGTGTCACCCAGGAGCACAATTCCGGCATCCCATGGGATTGCCAGCCCGGTGATTGTCCTTGTTTGGTCTGTCACCTCCCTCCAGTACGATTCGGCTTTCGGGCAAGACCACACCAGGTGGAATAAGGAGCCATTAGCGGCGCACCCTCTCCAACAACTTGGGGGAATTTCGGGGTTGGCCTTGTTTAGCTGAGCTGGAGTAACATAGTATCTGTAGCAAAGTTTGTAGCCTCCTTCCCTGTTGGAGATGCATTGCGTGCTCTTATGAAGTCTGGTCCCGATCTTACCCCACTCCTCAATCTCTATCTCTCGGCCGAGGTCTAACTCCCAATCTAGCATATACTTTTCCTACTTTTCAGGATTCGTTCTGTCGAGCAGACGGTAAAGCGTTGAGACCCAGCCCTTAGGGGCAGTGGTTAGCAGAGAACTCTCCAGTGCCGTTAACTCTCTGGACCCACTCTCTGACCGTTCTGTGGGAGACCCAATGTCGAATTTGGACATAGTGGAACCTCTTGTTCTCCCCAACCCTGAACTTCTCTTTACACTGTTCAAAGGTGATGTGGGAGCCGCCTTTTAACATATCTAATAGCTTCCCTAGCCCTCCCTCCTTAAATGCTACAAAACCAAGCGGGGGATTGCCTGGGGAGAAGTCTGGATTATTCTATATGGGGGTGAGTGGCCCCCTGGGGCCCTTGCCACCCCATTTTCATGCTGCTGCCTTCCAACTGTGAGCAGTCACGAGTGTTGCCAAGAGGGGACCCTGATTTGCATGTCTCTTTATCGGGGGTAGATGAGGGAGCTCTGACGGGGGCACAGGGCACCAGGCTTCTTCCAACTGGTTCCACAGTGGTTGATCAACGGATTGGGACCATGTGTATGCACAGGAGAGTTGGGCTTCATGTGCGTATCTAGTCTTGTCCGGGACTCCCATTCCTCCTGAGACCCTCCACGGAGCATGACCCGTTTTGCTATTCTGGGCTTTCCCCCCCCAGATGAATTTTTGGATGCTTCTCTGCAGGGTGGTCAGTTCGCTTGCTGGGATATTTATCGGGAGCGCCGCACATTGGTATAATAGTCTGGGGACCAGATTAATTTTTACTGCAGCGATACGTCCGAACCAGGAGATTTCTTGGGACTCTGCTTCAGATCTCACTGGAATTCTTCCAGAAGTTGGGGGAAGTTACACGAGTACAGGGGGGAAATGTCCTTGGGGATCCGCACCCCGAGGTAATCGATTGTAGATTCAGCCTATGGGATCGGTAATGTGGGACTAAGGGCTGACTTTTGTTTGTTGGTGAGATTGATTGGTAGCGCTGTGGACTTGTCTAGGTTCACTTTGAACCCAGAGACCCGGCCACATTCCTCAATTTCCTCCCATAGGGGCCCCAGAGATGAGTTCAACACAGTTGCTGTGTTGAGCACATCGTCTGCATATAGAGCAATCTTGTACTCATGTTTCCCCACCGTGAGCCCTTTTATTTTTGGGTTTTGCCGAATCCTGTTTGCAAATGGCTCCATGGATAAGGCAAAAATCAGTGGCGACAGGGGGCAGCCTTGCCTGGTGCCTCTAGTTATATTGATCGGCTCCGACATAGCGCCATTGATGCGGAGCTGTGTGGTGGGGTTACGATAGTTCACCATTACCCATCTTGAGAATCTCGGGCCAAACCCAAAGTGTGCTAGTACCTTGCTAATATACCCCCAGTCCGCCAGATCAAACGCTTTATGTGCGTCTAGTGATAGTACTGCCATTCCCTCGCCACTTCTGGATGCACTCTCTATAAGGTCTATAGTCCGTCCGATATTGTCTTGTGTTCCCCTCCCCGGGATGAACCTTGTTTGGTCTCGGGCGATTATATCTGGGAGATGCGACCTCAGCCTTGATGCCAAAACGTTCAAGAACATTTTCCCGTGATTATTCATAAGGGCTATAGGTCTGTAAGAGGAGGCCTGGTTCGGGTCTTTCCCTGGTTTTTGAACTAGAATCGTTAATGACTCTGCCATTGATTTGGTGACTGAACCCGTGGACAGAAAGGAGTTAAATAAAGCAGTTAGTTGCGGGCCCAGGATATAGGCATAGGTTTTATAGAATTTCGCCGTCAGTCTGTCGGGGCCCGGAGCAGTGTTTTTTATAGACTTAATGGCATCCATGACTTCCTCCGATGTAATCGGATTTTCTAGGGCTACAAGGAAGATTGTGAGGTGTGGTTTATGGGAGGGTAAGTAGCTGGGCAAGTCCTCGCGGAGAGCGGGAGGGCCGGAAATTACTGCTCTGTGGTGATTCACCAGCTCTTCCATTTTGTCCTTCTCAGTATAGAGAGTTCTACCATCGGCTCTGTTAAGAATTAGAATGTTATTCCTGCTGTGAACTCTTTTCAGTTTGTACGCGAGAAATGTATTCTCTTTAGTGCCTCTACTATAGTAACATTGTGTAGTGTAGGCTAAAAATGCACTGGGCTGACCGCATTGCCGATTTGGCAATGCGGTCAGCCCAGTGCATTTCGAGTGCCATTTTAGCTCTCTTCCATGCTTGCTCGGTTTTCCGTGACCTCTGGGACTGCAACTCCTTTTACAGCGAAACAACTTCGCTCTCTAATTTGGCTGCGGCTATTTTCAAGATCCTCTTTTGCTTCGCCCCTGCGATAATGAGGGTGCCTCTAATCACTGCCTTCATGGCGTCCCAGACAATATCTAACACTGTGTCAGGAGTTGTATTCTCAGTGAAGTAGTTGATGAGGGTTTCGCCGGTTTCCCTTTTTATAATCTCCTCCAGAAGGATAGAGTCATATAACTTCCAGAATTGCTGGGAGGAAGGAGATGAACCTGTTATGCTAAGATTTGCAGTGACTGGGGCATGGTCCGAGATTGTCTGAGTGTGAATGGCTATTTTGTCCAGCCTTGGGTAGATAGTGCCTGAGACAAGAAGGGGGTCTATACGCGAGAAACCCCTGAGTGCATGAGAGTAGTGAGTATAGTCCCTCGACCCGCTATTATGCAGCCTCCATGCATCCACGGTCTCCGTTTCCCCAAGGAGACTAGCCAGGGAAAGGGCGTGTATGTAATCTGTTCAGGTCGGTGAAAGAGTTTTGTCTACTAGGGGATCCGGAACCAGATTAAAGTCCCCACCCATAATCAGGACTCCCTCCGTGAAGGTCAAAATCGTAGGGATCAGGTTGGCAATACATTTGTCCTGGGTGGTGTTGGGGCAATAAACCGTGGCTATGGTAATGGGGCGCTCCACGAGGTGTCCCTTCACCAGGAGGAATCTCAAACCAGGGTCTCTTTTGACTGTAATGCATGTTAGGGGGACCCTCTCGTTTAGTAAGATTGCAACCCCTCGCTTTTTCTCCCCAGATGTGGCGAAGAATCCCTTTTTGTACCTTCTAAACTTAATGCGCTTTTCGTCAGCTTGCAGATGGTGGGTCTCCTGGAGCAAGACCACATCTCCCTCCAATAGCCCCAGTTTGTGCCCCACAGACCTGCGCTTCCCTGGGTAGTTACGGCCTTGGACGCACCATGTGAGGATCCTGATTTCTCTCTCATCATCTGTCCCCATTGGGTTCAATATTGAGATCAGCTATGAGTGCTGCACTGCCCGAGATCATGTAAGCTGATATTGAGGGAATACTCTGATCGTGTGTGCCTAGGATGGTTGTCAGTGTCAATGTGTTGCATTTCGTAGCTGGATATAGGAGGTGACGTAAGCTCATACCCACACTCTTCAATCTAACCCTATTTCTCCCCCTCTCCCTCCCCCCACCCTCCCCCAAATTTGCCAACTGGTAGTATTAACCACATCCCACCTAACGGGGCAACTGGTGGTGCTCCAGCACCAAGCAACTGAGGCCAACCGGGTGGCAACATTTCTGTAACGGCAGAAGGAGGTGCAGTGGGTTGCGGATGTTTCCCAAAAGGCCGACTGAACCACCGCAGACCCCTCAGCCCCCCTCGTCCCCCCAAACCCTCCCCCATTAAAGGGCCCATGACACCACTTAAACCCCTGAAAAGATGGAGTGAGAGCCTGTGTGGGGGGAACCCCAAAGTCTCCCATTGGGGATGCTTTAACCTTAAAGATGTGAGCAGCAACTGAGGTGATCAGACCGGCTTGGGGGTCCTCCAAGGGGGGCCATGGACCCTGCTTCTTCTGCTGGCTCTTGCCCATGACGTTCCCGACTGTTTCCTGGGGGAGCGCTGAGGGGCATCTTCCGCCTCTGAAGCTTCACTTCCTCCACAGACGGCCAAGAACTTTTCAGCCTCTCTCAGCGAATGGATTTGCTGCTGGGATCCCGCCCAAGAGAATTTCATTGATGTTGGGAATCCCCAGTGGTACGGGATACCTCCACCCTGTAGCCATTCCGTTAGTACCTTGAGGGCCTTCTGCTTCTGAAGGGTGGAGTTCGCTAGATCTTGGTAATGCATGATAGTCGAGCCTCTGAAGTTGATTTGTTGCATCGACCCAGCTTCTTTCATGAACTCCTCCTTAACTCTGTAGAAGTGGATCCTTGCCAGGACGTCCGGCGGGGAAGTGGTATATTGTCTCGGGATCGTCCTGTGCACATCCAACTCAAGCGGGGCACCGTCTGGGAGCGTTATGATAAATCTAAATAGTCCCGACACGTATCCTTCCAGGTCTGAGTCCAATACAGTTGAAGGGATGCCCCTGAGGCGAATGTTACTGCGCCTCAACCTATTTTCTGCGTCCTCCTGTTTCACTTCCAGCAGTTCACACCTTGCCTCTAGGGCAGCGATTCTGTCCTGCCTTCGCTTCCATTCGAATTTCTGGTCACACCACTCATTTTCCAACTCCGCGGTGCAGAATTCTATGTAAGCCACTCTTTTGTCCAGGAGGTTGATTTTCTTCGAGACCTCTTCGGTACCCTTCTGGATCTCTTTAGTCAGGGCGTCAAGCAGGTCTTTTAAGTCTGATTTAGTGGCGGACTGTTCTCGGACTGTAGCCGACTGGCTAAGGCCGATCCCAGAGGATGATTCTTGTGGCATGTCCCCCTTCTCCACCTTGTCCATGGTTGAGCTGCTCATGAACACTGCTATGTCTGCCTGTTTGGTTGATTTGGCACTTTTCGCCATTGGGCCTGATGAGTGAGGGTGACCAACGATGCTGCAAGCTCGGTTGTGCTACGTTAACTCCCTCCCCTTGCTGCAGGTGCTTCAGGTCTTGCACCGAGTGGCAACTACACCCCCCCAGTTTCTGCAGGGCTGTTTCACATGCAAGTACTTTGAATACATGGGGTGGGAGGGGTGCTTTGTCCCTCGGTACCATCCGGAGGGCCCTCTGATGGGAACATAAGATCCGCTGCCAGCTCCTTTGCCTTAATGTCAATAGTGGTTCTCAGTTAGGCGGCAGGGAGATTCGCGCTGCTCTCCTTGCAGATGATTGGAATGGTCCCAGGATGTGCCACAGTGATGGGACCTGTTCGTGTCTGTGCTTCCTCCCAGCGGTGGGGGCGCGTGAGGTTTCTACTCCCCCCCCGGCTCTGATGGGCGTTTTGTGTGCACTGTTCCAGGTCCCCCTCCGCGGCCTCATGCTGTTACCTGCTGTCAGTAGCTTAGTGTGAGCCCAAAACCTCAGTGGAAGGCCAAGTCAGGGTCGAGCATGCCTGACTTTGATAGTTCCTTAGTAGAAGGAGGCCGTTCGGGTGTTGGCGTGTCAATTACAGGCCCTCGCAGCGGAATGCTGGGAAGAAAGTGTGCTGGTGCGCCGGAGCTGTGTGGGCACGGACGCTTCCATCTGTACTGGTGTTGTAAATAGTCTAGGCGCGGCTAGGGACCAAACCTTTCATGGATTGCCGGGATTGCTGGGCCTGGGTGCCCAACATGCTATTTTTCGAGGCCCAGCGAGGGACGTACAGCAGGCTTGCTAGTGCTTTAATGCCATGGTGAGCGCTCTGCGGCTTGTGGTCCCCTATCCCGCTGCAGCGCAGCTCTGATGCGGGACACCCCGGGGAAAGCGACCACTCTTCCAGCTCCCCCGTTCTGAGGCCCCCTGCGATGTGGCACCGTGGACCCTCCTCACCGGACAAGGGGATACTGGTTGCCTGCCACCCGGGTCCGCTTCCTTCATTCATCAGCTGCCTTTGTGTTAGCCCCACTGAGGCGGCTTCGCACCGGGCCCGGCTCTGCTGCTGTTGCTTACAAGAGCTCCTTGGTGGGAAGGCTGCTGCTGAGTGGGTAGGTTAGGGGCCTCTTCACACTTTGCTGGGTGCCCCTTGGGTGGAGGATCCTAACACTGGCAGCCCTCTCACAATGCGTTGGTCCGGGCTGCGGTGGGACGGCCCCGCATGGGACACCAAGCGGGAGTCGGTTGCCACTTGGTTCAGGATTCAGCCGCGGACCGCAGTAACCTCCAACCACTGCTTGTGTGGACGGGCCACCGGGGAAGACCCCCTCTGCAGTTGCCAGACCCCAGGTACTGCTTATGTTATGCTGCATCGATGTCAGGACCGGATACTTGGTTAAATGCAGTGGCTCCCCCTCCAAACGCTGCCCTTAGAACTCTGGATAGTTGCAGCCGCCATTTTCTTTCCATCTCTGCGCCGGGACATAAACTTCCCTCGGTCGTTGCTCCACAACCCCGGCAGTTATGGAGGACATTTTTCTAGCGATACCCGCTCCATTCCATCCTAATGCTCAGTGCGTGGAGCCAGCCAGGAGCTTCTAAGGAGCCATGCCACTCACGGCAGCTCCAAACCACGCTCCCCGGAAGCTGTTTTAAAAAATAAAAAAACTGCTTTTTTTTAAAGCCACCACTACAAAGGACACCCCCTACCTTAGTTGACATTGATTCCCATACTCCCGTCCGTGCACACCTGCAATAATGTGCAGACATCATCACAGTTGCAGAGTTGTAAGTGTAACATACACCCATTTTGCAAATGCACATATTCTGGTTGCGATTGTGGAGGACACAGGATTGCGCTATAAGCTTTGTGGGTGTGGAGTGCACGCCTAGGCTGTGGTATACAGTATATTTGTTCACCTTAAGGCAGAGGGTGAGCTTATGGCTGTGTGTTGTACGTGTCACAGCGTATGCTTTGTGGGTGAATTGAACATATATTACTTGACAGTACATGAAAAACTGCGTCCAATGGGAGTTGTGTGCAGTGTATCATGTGGGTTTGTATGCGTATGGAGCACCTACACTGAAGTGATTGCTTTTGGTTTGTCTGTGTGACACTTTGGTGATGCTCGATCCCAACAACATTACTGTTGTTGATTGTGTAGGGAGAATGGACACCATGTAACACGATGTTTAGTGGCATTTGTGCTGAGGTGAGTAGTAGGCCAGGAAATGATTTTGTTTCCAATCTCTTGCATAAATTTGGTTCCCAGTATGCAGCCACCCATGTAGGGATGTTATTTTCAGTGACTCTCAGTGAAGAAAAGCACCTGGTGTACATATGTCACTGAACAAAAAAAGAGGGAGGCACAAATGTGATGTCATCAGTCATGTCATCAATGACATTTGTGTTGTCATCTTTGATGTCATGGGTGTTAGTCCTTGAAGTGCACAGGGGTAGCGCGAATTATGGTTGCGTACCGTACGATAACTTGTGAATATCTGGGGTTTTTAGGTTTGGCCTGTAACCATAACGTCCATGTAGCAATGTTTTTCCATTGAATTTCATAGGTTTGTGGTAGGGGACTTTAACCATAATGTTGCTGTGGGGTCGTTTTTTTCAGTAAAGGCAAAAGGTTTTTAGTAGAGCAACTTAACCATAACGTCCTTTTAACAATGTTTTTTGTTGGTGAATTACATTGCCTGTGGTAGCGGCCATGTAGTTATGGTTAAGTTGCTAAACCCATAGGAAGAGCACTTTTTGGGCAGCTTATAACTTCGCTCCCCCTGGACGAATCTTCACCAAATTTTGCAAAAAAAAGTATATCACCAACTCAGATTTTATTTTGCAAAGTTTGGTGAGGTTTGGTCCAGGGGGGACAAAGTTATAGGGAAGGGGGTGCCAAAATTTCTTTTTTTCACATAGACTGAATGGAGAAAAAAATTATGTCGCGCCTACAGCCCAGACATTTGGACGGATTTTCACCAAATTTACAGCAGGAGTGGCGGCTTGGTCCCGAAAGCGTGCTTTTGTAAATTTGGTGAAAATCCGTCCAGTAGTTTTTTTTAAAACAACCAAAAAGTAGGTCTAAAAAAATTAGTGATTTGTATGTCCGCTCCACGGACACACTTCCCTGTTCGCTCCACGGACAGGACACCGATTGGATAATCGGCTTGCGTTGTGTCCGCAGACATGCAACGTGTTCTCTGATTGGCTGGGATGAGGCGTGAGGTGCGTCAAATTGTTTCGATGTGCCCACCATATTGGATGCATGGACATAAGCTGGAAGTGAGCATAAATCCAATTTTGGGCAGTGTGTTGGTGTGTATGAGTGCTTGGAGAGAGTGGGGGAGTAAGAGATGGGTCAAATGCTGTATTTTTTTAGGTGGGAGAAGGCGGTGATGTGTTTGCGGACTTACTAAACACTGGGAGCATTACTGGCTATTTTAGTTTAGTATGATGTTGGTTTTGGGTCGTTAGAAGAGAGCATTGGGTGAAGAGGGTATGTATTGAAATGTTTGTACGTTGGTTGTAATTATTTTTTAGAATGTAAATTGAAGTGCATAGTTTTCAGGTGGATGTATTATGTTTTTGGGTTGTGGTCATTTGGTAGGTGTTTTTTTTTCTATGGGTGTGTTATGCTGTGGTGGTTGTGGCCATGGCCTAGAGTCTTGGGTGCATGGCTGAAGGCCGCAGGCCGTAGGCCATGCACCCAAGACTCTAGGCCCTGGCCACAACCACTGCAGCATAACTCTACAATGCTACCAAACATTTTGATTGTGGTATGTGGGCTGCTTAGGGGATATGTTTTCAAAAATGTGAGTACTGGTTGGTAGTGGTGTAATAGTGTTTATAGGATAGTGAGATGATGTGTGTTTGTTTGTTTGTTTGTTGGATTGTGTTCAGATTGTTGGTATTGAAGAATAGGCATTTTGGGTTGTATTTATTGGTGAGGTGTGCGTTTGCATGGCTGTGTTATGTTGCAGTGTTTGTGAGTTTAATTATTATATACTTACTGTGTCCTTTGTTGAGGCTTTATGAAGAGTTTTGGCCAGGCCATGCAGTCAAGATTGTAGTGTGTGGCTACAAGCGCTGCAGCATAGGATACCCATGGAAGCAAACATTCTGGATTGTGGTTTATGGTCAGGTGTTTGCTTGAATGTGTGTGTTATGCTGTGGTGTTTGTGAGTCCAATCATTATGTACTTACTGTTTGACTTTTTGTGGTTGTATGCAGTCTTTTCATGACATGGGTAGTTGGAGCACACATTATTTTTCAATCACTGTGATAAAAGAAAAAAATCACATGTTAGTGTAGGTAGTTTATAATGAGTATTGCATTGCATAGTAGACATTTCTGTATTTTGTCGACCCTCATAGTTAGTACTTTAGAAGTACTATAGTTCAAACCAGTGTACTGTGCAATTTGCTCAGTTCCTGTGTTTGTTGATTAAATCATTGAGTCTGTGGGGGAAAAAAAATCCATGCTGGATTAAAATTCCCTTTCTACGTTGTGGCACAATATATTTCTTTCATTGATTTCAATAGGAGGAATTGAATAAGTGTATGATTTTTTATTTGGAAGTGGTGGTAGTATTGTTGCAATTAAGTAGCAGTTGGTGTATTCTATTTGTTTATTTATTCTTCCATTTTCGTGGCATTCATCTATCTGTTGGCTTGTTGCAGATTCTTGGGGCAGTTAGATACCTGTTGGCGTATTCTAACTGGTCATAGTTTTGAAGTTCAAGTTTTGTTTATGTTCATACACAGATTAGTTATTACATTTTGGTTTTAAGAATATTAAGTAAGCATTTACAGGATTTGCTGGTATTCTCTGCTTTAGAGTAATGGTATTATCATTACATTCGAACCATTCACAATTCTTTTTTATATATGCAGTGTAGTGACCTGCATTGGTTGTGGCTCCTGCGTGGTAGATTATACCTATTGTTGTGAAGGTTTTCTAACTAAGTGATACTTGACCATGTGTGAATCCAGTCAACTTGCAGTTGTTTTTGGTAGCATCTACATTATAACGTAAAAGCATTACTATTACGTATTTACTATGTGTCTGTATTTGTAAGGTAGAACGATTATCGGAATTGCAGGTAGTACATAATCTGCCATGGTTTGCATTTTGTACAAGTTGCTGAAATGGAATGGAGTCACAGTTAGGTATGGATACATACACAAAGCGTTCATTAGGATCTTCTTCTTGTACTACATGCTTGCAAAGAGTGCATGTATGTTTCCACATGTATGAAATGAAGATTTCATTTGTAGGTATGTTTTTGTTTTCTAGTACTTGTAGCATGTACATTAGAAACTCTTGTGGATCTTCTTATGAGTTTATAGTGAATTTGACCATTCCAGTAGTCCAATTCCTGCCTTATTCCAGAAACGCTGTAAGTGTTTTCAGGATTGTTGGTTGCATTTCTATGAAGGGCTAACATTTGCAAACACAATTGGTCTGTACCGTGTAAGTAAATTTTGTCAATAGTTGGTGGCAATTGGAATAGAATATTTATTGCTACATTTGCGTAGCAATTTACACCAGTTGTATTTGAAAATTGTAATGGACCTGACAGTTCTGTGTCCAAGTCATTTGTTGGGAGTGTACATTGCTTCTTTGAAGAGGTAGTTGAGTTACTTTGAACAGTAGATTCTTCTTTGGTTGTGGTCCTTGATGAAGTATTACCTTCTTTTCCTTTCTTTGGAGGAATTGCTGTGAGATCATGCATAGATTGAGTCTGAAGTAATTTTCATTTACAACGTTTTACTTTTTGCGGAACAGGATAGGTTTTTAGATGGGGGTGTACAGTGAATGCAGTCTATTGAATTCTAGAATGCAAGAAATATCAGCATTTACTTTACTTGCATCAAAGTTGATTAGGAATAGTCCGGCAAGTGTACGTAAGCATGATAGTGCTACATAGCTCATTCCTTCTTTAAAGACCGTACTACCAATATCTATCAATGCTTTATCTAGGGTAAGACCTTGTGATTTGTGAATGGTGACTGCGTATGCTAGAGTTAGAGAAAATTGTTCTCTGCGTACATACATGTCTTAGAAAAGAAGGAAGCGGGCAGTTCAGTATCTTATCTTTTTAACTTTGAATAGTTTGCCAAAGAGAATATTGACAAATTGAATATTGTTTTCACGTGGGTATGTTTGAAAGCCAACAACCAAGTGCTCCATTAACTAGTCCTTGGTTCACGTCAAGGTTACGTTTAAGCATTACTCTACAGTTTAAAGATAATTTTAATATTTTCTCCAAACCAGTTGTGTTAGAGATAGAGTTTTCCAAGGTGTTTAGCCTTGTTGTGGCTTGTTGACAAATGGGTAGTGTCATACCATGTACGTCCAGTTTGTCTGTGGAGGCAATTTGAACTATTGGTTGCACTTCTTTTTTTATCATTGTTTCATTAAATTTTGAACAGCTTGCAAGAGTTGGCATCAAGGACATACAATTGACATTTTTGTGTGCTAATTGTTCCATGACATCAGTAGCACATGAGTTATGGCCATAGAGTGCATGGATGTGCCTGTTTTTTTATATAGTTTGTGCTTCTTGAGATACTACACCAACTCGAATACTTTTTAAAATGTTGGCGTATGTCAGGTCTGCAGACTGCCGCATATTTTCAGTTAATTCTCTGTATTGGAAATGTTGCCAAAGGTTGACATTTCCTATGCTGCCAAGAGTTTTACGGCACAGTTTGTGCTCTAAGGTTTTAAAAATAGGTTTAGCTTTCACTGGTTTTAATTGAAGAAGATCTCCGAAAACAATAATGTGTTTTCCTCCAAAGAGCTCTTCATAGTCTGTTTTGAGGACCTCTTGTAATCTGAGGTGAATTAAAGCCAACATTAGGGTGGAGACCATGCTCACCTCATCTATTAGCAGCATTTTCATTTGTTTGAAAACTCTGCGTAGTTCCATTGCAGCTTCTGTAGAAAGTTTGTAATAATCTAATTTGTTTTGGTGTTCTACTGGAAGGAGTAGTAATTGGCTAAACCTGTGGGGGCAGTTACAACAGCTGACAGTTTGTTGTTTGTCAATTATTGGAGGAACTTGTTGATGATTTTGATGAACAATGTTTTGCCTGAACCAGCTTGACCACTCACGTATAGCAGTATAGGTTTGTAATCTTGGCAGGTACAGTTTTTATTTTGATGTTGCACACCATGTTCAATTTGGTTTGGTACTTCTTGGAAAATGCTACGATGCTCAGTGTTTAGTTGTGATTTCAGTACAGCAAAGTCTTCTTTAGATTGCTCATACTGACACATGCGGGGTAATTCATAGATTTCAGCGCAGAGGCAGCGCACGCGAGCAGCGCAGAGAGGGAGCGTGCGCCAGCGTGCACCAGCCATGTGCGCTAAACAGCATTCTGGCACACCGCGTATTCATGGAATTGCCAAGCCATTTTGAACGCTGGCGCAGAGAACATCCCGCAGCGCCAGTTACGCCCCCAAGAACACCCCTTGCGCAAGGAAAAACCATTGAAATCCCCAATGCAGCACAAAGGGCCGCGCTAACCCTGGACCAGCTAACAGGGCCGCTACACTGCAATCGCGCGAGCGGGGAACGAGTATTTCTGGGGGGCGTGGGAAGTTTCACACGTGATAGGCCTTGGGCGAGTGGGGTAGGTGTATTTCTGGGGTGCGTGGGAAGTGTTACACACAATTTTGGTATGTGTATTCTGAGGGGTGCACGGGTATTTTCACACGTGATTTCGCTGTCTGAGCGGGGTACGTGTATTCTGAGGGGTGTGCAGGGAGTTTCACATGCGATAGGCCTTGGGCGAGCGGGGTACATGTATTTCGGGGGTGTGCGTGGAGAATCACACGCGATAGGGCCTGTGCGAGCGGGGTACGTGTATTTTGGGGGTGCGCATGGAGAATCACATGCGATAGGGCCTGTGCGAGCGGGGTACGTGTATTCTGAGGGGTCGCAGGGAGAATCACATGCGAAAGTACATGTGCGAGCGGGTACGTGTGTAGAATCACACGCGATAGGGCCTGTGCGAGCGGGGTACGTGTATTTCGGGGGTGCGCGTGGAGAATCACATGCGGTAGGGCCTGTGCGAGCGGGGTACGTGTATTCTGAGGGGTGCATGGGGAGAATCACACGCAAAAGTGCATATGCGAGCGGGGTACGTGTATTTCGGGGGTGCGCATGGAGAATCACACGTGATAGGCCCTGTGCTAGCGGGGTACGTGTATGTCGGGGGTGCGTGTGGAGAATCATACGCGATAGGCCTTGTGTGAGCGGGTACGTGTATTTCGGGGGGTGCGTGGAGAATCACGCGCGACAGGCCTTGTGTGAGCGGGTACGTGTATTCTGGGGTGCGCATGGAGAATCACACACGACAGGCCTTGTGTGAGCGGGTACGTGTATTCTGAGGGGTGCGCGGGGAGAATCACATGCGAAAGTGCATGTGCGAGCGGGTACGTGTATTTCGGGGGTGCGCCTGGAAAATCACACGCGATTACGCTGGGTGAGCGTGGTACATGTATTCTGAGGGGTGCACGGGAATTCCACACGTGAATTGGTAGTGTGGGTCCTCCCAGGTGTGCCCTGTACCCCCTCCCCAGCCCTTGCAGCCAGCCCACACCATAGGGGACTACCCTGCACCCCTGTTCATGTCCTGTAGGCAGCCCATCCACCCTGACCATGCCCCCCAGCCAGCCCACATGTCCCCCTGCACCCCCCACCCGCCAGCATTGACGGGCACCTGCCAGCAGCCCCCAACACATATCCCCCTGCACCCCCACCCCCCCAGCATTGATGGGAACCTGCCAGCAGGCCCTGACACATGTCTCCCTGCACCCCCACCCCCCAGCATTGACGGGCACCTGCCAGCAGGCCCCGACTCATGTCCCCCTGCACCCCCACCCCCCAGCATTGACGGCACCTGCCAGCAGGCCCCGACACATGTCCCCCTGCACCCCCACCCCCTCAGCATTGACCCCCGACTCATGTCCCCACCCAACATGTCATAAAGGTGCACATTCATGGGCCTCATGTCCACCACTGCACGCCACCCCAGTCTTGAGACACAATCAAGTTTCCCATCCACCTCACACTGAAAGGCCTAGTTCTTGTCACAAACCAAAAGTCACCAATGCACATCAACACATGTCCGTCACACACACACACTGGGTGCCAGTGATTGTGTAAACCCACACTGTGACATGCAGTAAACCAATGAGCGAATACCACACATGGAAGTAACAAATCAAAATGTATTGTGCACAAAATGAAGCAAATGGAATCAAAGCATGAAAATAATTTTAAACAAGAAAAAAGTGCATGTCCAAAAAAGAAAGAAATAATGAAGTCACAATCCAAAGTAATCCAAAATAAAGTTACTCAAAACTCCTTGTCCACCAAAGCAAATCCAAAGGAAACCTAAATTTAAAAATCCATGGTGATGTAAAATAATATTTCCTCATAAATCCACAGTCCAACTATGTACAAAGATTGAAATCAGGGTCCATGAGCCCAACAAATGGAATGAAACCTATAAAAAAACCCTACCTAATTAAGAACTATATACAAAAACGTGGGGCATTATCCAAGCGTTCCAAAAGAAAAAAAAAGAGAAAGGAAACCTAACACTAACTAACTATATACAATGGCGGCGGGCAAGTCCTACGGCTCACTCTGTGATGTTGTGGGCCAGGGCATCATCGAAGTCCATGTCAATCTCCTGGAGGCGGGCCTCTGCCCTGGCCCCGACGTCTCGCAGGGATGCAGTCATGGCCTGTTCCAACTCAGCCCGCCTCAACGCCCGACGCATGGAGAACTCCGTCCTGACCATGGTGAGCCGCGCCTCTTCCACCCGCCGCCGCTCCGCATCGATCCGCTGGCCCAACCGCAGCCACACGGAAGACACTCCCATTCCAGGGTCCTCCTGCCCTCTGGCCGATGCCTGCCCCTCTGATGTTGATGGCCCCGAGCCATCATCACTCCCGCCTAGAGCCTGCTGCTGCCCATGTGCCCTGTCCGATGATGCCTGCACATCCTCAATCTGCTGGTCTCCAGTTGGTGGGGTGTCCACCCCTGCTGGACCGCCGACTCCCGACTGTGGCAGGGATGGGATCTCCACCAAGCTGGCTGTGTTGGTCAGGCCATGTTCACAGGGGGCCCTGGTGGAATCTGGGCCGGATGACGGCAGGGAGAACGACTGGCGCATAGTCTCCACAGAGGAGGAGAGGTCCGCCAGAGTGCGCGACACATGTAGGAACCCACCGACCATGGCCCCTCCCAACTGTGCCACATTGCCACCCAGCTCTTCGTGATGGCGTGCGTGGTCCCCCCAGGAAGCACGCACATCATCACGAATGACACATGTGCGCAACGCGACACCAATCAGGACGGAGCCCATATGGTCATGGGACTCCTCGTCCGCAGGTAGTGGAGAGCCAGATGACGTGAGTCTCCCCCCTACTTGCGGATGGGCCTGGGACGGGGCATCCCTGCTGGTGCATGGTGGCGCAGTCACAGGGTCAGGGACAGCGACATGCACAGGCCCCTCTGTGGCAACCTGTGCTGCCTCCTGACCCTGGCCCTGGACTGCACCACTTGCACCAGTGGTACTACCCTCACCAGGCCCCATGTGCGGCTCAGTAGCGGGCTCCTCCTCCTCTGTGGAGACCACCAACCTGGATGTCTCCGCACCGTCTTCCGCCATTGCAAGCCCCTGTGGGGGCTCACCCGGCCCTTCCGCTACAGCCATAGTGGCAGACGCGGCACCAGTCCCCTCGCTCCCGGATGATGGCAATTCCTGGGAGGGTGGCTGGGCCTTGAGTCACCGCCCAGTGGAGGCATCCCCACTGCTTAGCTCCACAGCGCCTTCTCCGCCCTCTTCTTCACTCGACGCTGCGTAGAGGGAGACACAGAACACAAGCATCAGGGTACTGTACAATAGTCCCCTAGACAGGAAGCAATAACACATGAGTGGCACTGTCAAACGTCACTTCCATCCTGTCCCTCGGCAACACATGGGTCAGTGCAGGCAACACACATGCAGAAACAGGCACGGCGCATGCAATCAACATCAGCATCCTTGTACAAGGGCCTCTATTGACATAAATGTTGCCTTAAAACTCACATGCATCATGGCTCAAACTGATCCCATGCACACACATCACCGGAGGGTCATGCATCATGGCTCGTACACCACAGACACAGTGGATACAAGGGTGACCAGACTGCATAAGTGAATCTACACATCATCACGGACATGTGTCATGCATCCATGGCGTTTCAAAGTCACACATACGCTTCTCAGACACACAGACATGTACACCATACATGTACATGAGAGCAGCACCCATCTCTCACCCCCATCCATGTCCAAGAACAGGGACAGGCATCTATTCATGTGTGCATTCCGCATGCTGCTCCCCATGTTGCATTGGAACACATGCACCATCCATGTGGTTCACACATTACTGGTCTCACATGCATTACCATGATGTCCCTGCACACACACATCCATACATGGCCTATGTTACACATACAGGCAAGTAGCTGAATACCAGCACACTGCAACATGCCCTGTTTCACACAGCAATGCATGTCCACTTACCGCTCAACTCCAGGCGGGTCGTCCTCCGAAGGATCTGGGCGTGGAGCGCTGGGCGTATGCTTTCCAGGATCCTCATCTGGATGTTGGTCAGGCTGACCCGGCACCCCTCTGCATCCTCTGCCTTCATGAGGCGCCGGGCCTTGTTGAGGGTCCTGGACCTGAAGTCCTCCCAGCACTTCCGGATGTGCTTGATGTCGCAGGTTGCCACCCCCTGCGCGTTGATGGCAACCACTACGTCCTCCCAGATCCTCTCCCATCCTTCCTTGTCGACATGCGATGGTGTGAAGAGGGCATCATAATGCCCCAGAACTTGTTCCACCAGGACACCAACTTCCTTCTCACTGAAGCTGTTGGCCCTCTGCCTCTCTGGCTGGGGGTCACCAGTGGTCTTGGATGGTGTTTGCCCCAACATGGCGACCCCTGAGGCAGGTCTGGGCGGGCAACTGGGTCCTGGGGCTGGGCTGTGGAGTGATGGTATACCAGTCGGGAGTCTTCTGTACCAGCAGGGGTGGACACAGCAACTGGACCCCTGCAGATGGCTGACGTGCAGGCACCAAATAGCAGGGCACGTGGGCAGCAGGCAGGCAGGCAGCAGCAGATGGCAGGTGAGAGCGTGCTCGGGGCTCTGAGTGGCAGTAATTTGGCCTTCTGGGCAGGAGTGTGGTCTTCCGTGTGTTGTTGCGTGGCCAGCTTGATACAGAGTGAATAGGCACGTGAAAAAACTGCATGTTAGCATGTAATTCGAGGAAAGGCCCTTAGTGCGTCTGTGACGTTACACACACGGGCGTTTCCCACAACAGGGGTGCATACTGAACCAGCACATGAGAAAACTGCACGTCAGCGTGCTATTGGAGGAAAGGGCCTTAGCGCGTACGCGCGTAAGTGACGTTGCACGTGTGGGCTGGCTCAAACGACACGCGTATGACGCCATTTTCTCGTACGTGCTTTTTGTGGAGAGCTACGGGTGATTCTTGTACTTCTTGTCGGTTTACACGTGATTACTTCACAACGGTTCCAGTTCGTACTCCCTGTTTCCTCAGACTGCGTTCATTTCTTCTTTTGGCGGGGGTGTTGCCAACGCGCACACACGTGTCTTTTTCATGTTCTTTTTCCAGGTAGACGGTGAGTCGCGCACGTATTTCCCAACTGTGGTTGCCCCCGTGTGTCGCGTACCCCTTCAGAGGTCATTGTAGGCTGCGTGTATCACGCGGACGCTTATTTTTGTGTTTCTGGGTGCCACCTCATAGTGCAGTTTCATTTTTCCATGCACGTGGTCTACCAGGGGTTTCGTGCACATTTACTTTTGTTTTTGGGGTGCCTGTGCATTGCGTGAGCCGTCATCTTTCCCCAGGGGTCACAGACAGCCTACCTAGAGCACTAGATTCGAATTCCATCTAGTACCCTATCCATTTCACCCCAATTACCCAGGACAATTGTTTACTGCAACTCCCATACGCACAACATCAGTGCAACGGTTGGGAGGTGACCAAGCAGTAAGGGAGGCAAAGGTGGCCGACCTCCGAAAGGTGGGCGCGGTAGGGGACGTGGCCAGGATGTGCAGGGTGCCCCAAGAGGCCAGTGTGTGGAGGACCAATCGGGCGCACCTATGCCCCCCCATGGTTGTGGGAAATGTAGCTGACACCATCCCAGCTCAGCCCTTGTTAAACCCACCCATATTGTCAAATGAACCGGCACAGGATGACTCCCAGGCTGACTTCCGTGTCACCAAGCCTAAGCCACGTGTGGCGGTGAAAGTTGCTGTCACCAGCCCACGTGGATCTGGGGCAGCAATGTCATCTGCTGCCCCAAGTAGCCAGGGTGAGGAGGCTGCAGGGGCAGCTGCAGCTCATTCCACCCCAGCTCCGAGTCTCCCAGCCGGGACAGTGTCGGTCCGAGTCCTTCACACCGAGGTTGGTCCTGCCAACATCACCCTGCAGCCAATGCCTGCATTGAGACCTTTGGTCATTGTGCCTTTGCAAACTTGAAGTACCCAGTCCACCTGCGCTTCTGCCCCTACCAACCAGAGCGGCGGAAGCCACTCATAATCCGCACCACCTTCCCAGAAGAAGAAGGGTGCTTTTGTACTACAGGCTGGGACCTCAGACACGGCTACACACTCCGGCACGTTAAGGAAGCCTAGTTTCAATGACGCCGAACTAGATGCACTTGTGGCCTATGTGTTGGCACATAGCCGTGAAATGGTGGTGACTGCAGGGTGCAAGACTACGCCTGCTCAACGTAGGGCCCACTGGCAGACCATCGCGGACCACATTAGTGCCCTTGGATTTGTGAGGCGCACAGCTGAGGATTGCTGTAAGTGGTGGAATGACCTGAAACACAGAGCAAAGAAAAAGCTGGCTTCCAATCATGCCTCTACTCTGGTGACTGGTGGTGGGTCTCCACCAGAGGACGACCAACTGACTGAACATGAGTCTGTCGCTGGAGCCTTTTTCACAGAGGAACAGATCCGAGGCGTGGGAGACCTACCAGATTTTGAAGCATTGTCCAGTAGTGTCCATGCATGTGTGTGCAATCCATGTGTATGTTGCTTGGGTGATGTGTTCAGATTGAGTGCCAGGTGAGGCTGTGTAGTCATGACTTGTATGGCCCACCCATGTGGTCCCTCAAAACCATTCCCCAGCCTTGGGTTTGGGTATGACAGTATCCCTTCTGACCACAGTTGACAATTTCCACCAGATTACTGCAGTTGCCCTTCAACTGTCATCTTGCAACTACATTGTTCAAAATGTTTTCCTGTTCATTCAGCCTGATTGTTTCAATCCTTGCCATTTTTAGGACACATTTATTTGACGTACTGCCACATATGTGACATACTTCTGTCATACATTACACCCCACAATGGACCACATTTATTACCTTGTTATGGGAATGATTTAACCATTCAGGCTGATTGAGTAATGGGCTGCACACAATAATTTTTGGGCCCTGTTTGAATGTTGAACATGTCTGTTGTGTTCTGTCATGTTGAAGTGACCAACCATTGATGTATTCATCTGCCTGACATCACTGTATCAGTGAACACTGGATGTGTTGCAGCGTGTGGCACATGCATATTTTGTCACACTATTTTGCATGTTTCATCTCATCATGTCCATCTCACATGGATGGGTGACAGTGCTCATTTCCTACCATATGGCTGTAGTTGTCAAATGTACCATGGCTATGCTACGTGACATCTGTGTGATGCCATGTGTCATGTATGTGTATTGGACATGCCACTCACAGGCTAATGTGTGCTGCCAGTGCTATCCAGCATGCTGCACATGTGTTGCTTTTCTATCTTGGAGTCCTCAGTGTGTGCTTTTTGCCTCCCCTTCCAACTCATTGACAGTGCATGCATGCCAGAGTTATATTCATGTGTGACATGTGAAATTTATGTACTGGATCTCTGTCTCGTCAGGCCTATGTGTGTGCTATGGTGCTCATGCCTGTTTCCATTTGTTGTCTTTCATGTTTTTGCAGGTGATGAGGCACTTGATGCTGTTGAGGAGGAGGAGATGGTGCAGACCCAGGAGGAATCTCAGCCACAACCGGGCACCAGTGGAGGACGTGGGGTGGTGGTAGGTGAAAACCCATTCCTCCTGCAGACCATACTGTCCACGGGTGTCTCTGGGTACACTTCCGCAGACCTCTATGAATCGGGTGCTGAATCGGACATTGAGACATATGTGCCATCGCAGCTGAGTGTTTCTGGCAGGGATGCTGTTCTGTCCAACCCACCTGCACCGGGGGTAGACCCCTCTATAGGGATGTCAGTGTTGAAAAGTCCGCCTGTGGTGGTTACGGATGCAGGGTCACACTACACAATATTTGCTCCTGTTCCTGAGCCAGCAGATCAAAGGAGGAATGCAGTCCTGCAGCCTCAGGCAGTGCCAGCACAGCAAGGTGCAGATTGCCTTGCTCCAAACAGGTGTGGTGCCCGCCAACGCGGTCGCTGTGCGCCACCAGGCAATACTGTGTGGGAGAACTCCATGTGCAGTATTGCAGCACAACAGGGGGCATTGTGTGAAATGATGGCTCAGGCAATGGATAGGGTGGCTACTTCCATTCTCCCCCCTGAAAGGCAGATGGAGTTCCAGCAGCAGGCAACATACTCCATTTGCCACTCACACAGGGAGGACATGTTGGCGTCCACTGGAGACTCTGCGTGCAGCCATATCTGTAGAGTCCCAGGCCCACAGGGAAGCCCTGAGGTTAGAACACGGGTCCCTCAGAGATACTCTGGGTGAACTTGAGGTTTCCCGGAATTTTAGGTCAGAACAGCAGCTCAAGCAGCTCTGTACCATCATCCTGCAGAACCAAACCTTCCAAACCCGCATCCTTGCTGCCTTGGAGGCCCATACCAGGGCTTTGCGTGGGCTGCCTCCCATATCACGGCCACCTCCTGATGTAGCAGCAGAGGGTGATGAGAGGGACGGCAGTTCTCCCAGTGTAGCGTAGCCGTGCAGGCCATGAGCCCACGCATGTGGGTGTTGGGATGCACCCTGTACCTCGTGCCTCCTTGGTGGATTGACACCCCCCTCCCCCCCGCCGTCCACACATGGCCATTTTTGATTTTTTTTTTTTTTTTTTTTTTTACAGTGTTGCTTTATGTGGCTCCCGTGGGCATCCACTGTGTATTCCAGCTGGGCACATGCAGGCTTGTCCTGTCTTTGGGTTAGATGCTTGGTTTCCTGACTCACACACCCCTCCTGCTTCCCCTTTCCATGGGCTTGCAAAGGGTGTGACCAAGTGACAGTAACTTACACAGTGACATTGGGCTCCCATGAGTTGTGTGGACAGTCTGTAGTCAAAACTGTGTGTACATCCCTAGTGGGGATTGTTGTTGGATTCTACACTGCATGGTGTATTGATATATGCTTGTGCATCCATGTCTTTCTCCTTATATACATGTAGGTTCTTCATGTCTTCACAAGGCCGTCTCCTTTGCAGATGCAGTTCATGTTGTATGCAGTACACTGACACATTTGCCTGACAGCGACACTCTGCAGTTGGAAGGGGTCGATGTGCTGCCTTAGTCAGGTTGTAAGACTTGCACTACTTTCATTTTTTGCTGTCTTATATTGCCACGCTTTTTTCCTGTACTGATGTTTTTTGTTGCTGGTATTTGTTCATGTGTGGTGTTTCTTATAGATTACTGAGAGCATATTGTCTGTGGACTGTTTACATTAGGAACATTGCACTTTGTGACACTTGTGTCATGTGTTGTGCATTCATTTAGTTGCTTTCACATTGCATGCCATGCCATGGTGTGTTGGGTAGCTGAGATGGGGAGGGGTTGGGTGACATGGCACTATTTTGATGTGGTATTTTGAAAGGGGGTTATCATTCCTGCTGCATGAATGTGTGTCTTTTTGTGACACAGCATTGGGCGTCTTTAAGTAGGTAGGGATACGCACGATCTAACACTTCCAGGTGAACAATCTCAGGCTTGTATGGTTGTGACAGTTGACTGTCCCTTTTGTCATCATCATTGATTGTCAGCTGGTATGTGCCAGGGCTGTGTGCACTCCGCAGGTGTGGGATTTTAGGTGAAGTAATTTGCCACAAGCTGGGTATGGGATGCCTCCCCAGGTGCCCTTTCACCTCCCATGCGCAGCGGCCGTGAATGTGGTTGGGGATGTGGGGGCACCACCATGTCCACCGCAACGCGCCGGCGTGTTGCAACATTGTGCAGGACACATGCTGCCACTATGATCCTGCACACTACTGGGGGCGCGTATAGCAGCTGCCCACCAGAGCGGTCAAGGGAGCGAAACCGTGACTTGAGCACTCCGAATGTGCACTCCACTATGCCCCGGGTTGCAATATGGGCTGTGTTGTATCTTACCTCGGGTGGTGTGGTGGGGTTCCAAATTGGCGTCATCATGTAGGTGCTCAGAGGGTAGGCACTGTCCCCTGGGGAGGTGATAATAGTTCTCATTAGTGTGGTTTTCCCATTTCTCAGTTTCTGATATGCATGCATGTGCAGAGGCATTTGTACTCACCAATTAGCCATGTGTCTCCATGCCGCCCAGCTTCCAGGTCCCGGTTTAGGGGTGACATTCTGAAAATGAAACTATCTTGGCTTGACCCTGGATAGTTGGCATATACTGAAGTGATTATTCCCTTGGCATCACATACAACCTGCACGTTGATTGAATGCCAGTGCTTGCGGTTTCGATATATGTGCTCAGTGGCCCTGGGAGGACGTAGAGCCACATGGGTGCAATCAATGGCACCTAGCACTTTGGGGAAGTGTGCCACCCCGTAAAAGTCCTGGACCACGGCCTGCCTTTCTGCAGGTGTTCTGGGCATGTATATGTGCCTGCGGACTGAGGGGCGTGCAGTCATGATGGCCAACACCTAGTGTAGGCAGCGTGACTGCGTTGCCTGTGAGACACCCCCCACTATGGCACTTGTCCGCTGAAATGACCCAGTAGCCAAGAAGTGCAGTACATTGAGCACCTTTTCCAAGGGTCTCAGTGCTTGGGAGCACAGGGTGGGTGATGTGAGGTCATCCTCCCACTCCCTGACCAGTTCTAGGATTATGTGTGGTGGAAACCTGTACCTCCCATAGACCTGATCATCAGACATCCCAAAAAGGCTGGTCCTGGGTAAAAAAAATGTGGGGCCTGGCTATCAACCTCCTCCTGCGGTGTCCCACGACCACTGGTGCGAGGAACGGTATATTCATCGTAACGTCTGAGCTTGTTTGTTGTTTGCACGCACTTTTATGCTGCGCGGGGCTGCTTACACCTGCTTTCTGCTGGTGTACGTGTTTCCGGATTAGCGCGTCTTTTTTGGCGCACGCCTTTCCCCTGTTCGATTCCATGAATACGTGTTGTTGGCGAGCGTGTGGGCGTTGCAAGCAATTACTTCCTGTACTTCCCCTGTAACGCCCACATTTTCACGCATTGTTCCCCATTCCGCGCGTTACGCCCCTTGTTCTGCCCACTTTTGTTGTGTGTGCTGTGCTATGTGCGCTTTCCCTGTGCACGTAGCGCATGCCGTTTAATGACGTGTGCACCCGCGTGCGCCACCCACGATTTTAGCGCACATCCCAGGATTTACACGCGCACTGAATTCCATGAATCGATGTGCGCGTCTTTGGCACGCGTGCGCTGTGATTTTCACGTTTGCGCTGCGATTATCCCGCTTGCGCTCCCCTTTTAGGCACACATTTATTCCATGAATCATGGTGTTTTCTACTTTTGTCATGGCTAATTATACCTCATATGCTATTAGTGGCTGTCCAAGTGGTTCTTGGCTTCCTGTTACAGAAGGTTGACTACTGTCAGGAGTGTCCACATCTAGTTGGGCCTGGAGTTCTTCTTCGTGTTGCTGTTCATTGTGCAACATTGTTTGGTACTGTGTAAAGTTTACGTCTGTTATAGTGCTTTCATTTGCTTTGAAAGTGTCTTCATAGGAGTCATACGTATCCAGTAACTCTTCTTCTTTTCTCCATGGTTTAAAAAGTTGTAGCAGGGACATGTAATACAGTTCTTTATGTTGAGTAGTTTTTAATGACAATTTGATATGATTAACTAAGCTGCGTTTGGTAAGTTTCACTAAGCTGCATTTTTATGCCTAAGCTGTACAATTTCTGTGATAGTGTTTTGTCAGATGATATGTCATCCCAGAGGTCCTGAAGCTCTGTTTTCTCTGCTTTGGTTAAGTAGGCTGTGACATATTGTGCAACTGCAGTGGAATTGTCTGCAATGTACTGCACATCTATGTTTTCATTCCATAGGAGGGCAATGATTGCATTGTAATCATTGATGTATTTTGATTCTTCTGTTTTTTTAATGTAATATGTGTTCTTAGGTGATTTAGCTTTGACACTATGTCTAACTGAAGACATGAAGTTGTTTACTTGACCTGTTGTTGAAACTGGTCATGGGAAACCAAAGCAGCATTAGGTGTAGTATTTCCCTTTGTTTTTATATTTGCAACAACAATATTTCCCAAATTTGTGTCTTTGAAATAGTAAAATGTGTGCATGAAGGTCACTATGTGTTGTTTGTGAAGGGATTTCACAAGTGACATATTTTTGGATGAACTGCAAAACAGTGGCATCACTATCCTGACCAAATTTAGGAGCATCTTTAATCCACAAAAGCATGTGGAAGTGTGGTGCTCCTCTGGCTTGGTATTCTTTTCTCCAAAAGAAGTGTTGCACTTCTACGAGGGGAGGAACAGTTTTATTACAAATGAAGTGTAGCACAGCAATGAAGCAATGATGGAAATATCTTGATACATTCACAGGATCTAGAGAGCAGAGTTCTCCTGGTGTTTTTATATCTATGTTTGTTTTGTTTTTGTTTGCTATGCGTAGGAAATCGTGTAAATCTTCCCTTGCATATTCTGCACAACTGACAGGCTAATTCATAGAATCCAGTGCACAAGTAGCGCACGCGGCTGGCGCACAGCGTGCGCCTGCGATAGTCTGCGCCAGGCACGTGCGCTAAAACAGATTTCCGCGCACAGCGTATTCATGGATTTCAAGCTCCCAAACCAGCCGTGGCGCAGAGAATCGCAGCGAGCCTGCAGCAGCGCCAGTAACGCCCCCAAGAACGCCCTCGCGCAAGGAAAAGCCATCAAAATAGCTAAATCATCGCTAAGGGCTGCGCTAACCCTGGACCACTTCACAGGGCAGGCAAACAAGGAAAGCAAAGCGGGCAATCTTCAAATCATGAGTACGCGGGAAGTACTACACGCGACTAGGCAGGGAACGTGAATTACAGGGGTACGCGGGAATCACCACACGCGAACAGCCAGGGTGCGTGTATTACAGGGGTACGCGTGAAGTAGAACACGCGATAGGCCAGGGAACGTGTATTACAGGGGTACGCGGGAATCACCACACGCGAACAGCCAGGGTACGTGTATTACAGGGGTACGCGTGAAGTAGAACACGCGATAGGCCAGGGAACGTGTATTACAGGGGTACGCGGGAATCATCACACGCGAACAGCCAGGGTGCGTGTATTACAGGGGTAGCGGGAAGTCCAACACGCGATTGGCCAGGGTACGTGTATTACAGGGGTACGCGTGAAGTAGAACACGCGATAGGCCATGGAACGTGTATTACAGGGGTACGTTGGAATTATCACACGCGAACAGCCAGGGTGCGTGTATCACAGGGGTAGCGGGAAGTCCAACACGCGATTGGCCAGGGTACGTGTATTACAGGGGTACGCGTGAAGTAGAACACGCGATAGGCCAGGGAACGTGTATGACAGGGGTACGCGGGAATTATCACACGCGAACAGCCAGGGTGCGTGTATTACAGGGGTAGCGGGAAGTTCAACACGCGATTGGCCAGGGAACGTGTATTACAGGGGGACGCGTGAAGTAGAACACGCGATAGGCCAGGGAACGTGTATCACAGGGGTACGCGGGAATCATCACACGCGAATAGGCTGGGTGGGCCCTCACAGGTGTACCCTGTACACCCTCCACGGCCCCTGCAGGCAGCCCACAAAACAGTGGACTACCCTGCACACCTGATCATGTCCCCCTGCACCCCCATCCACCAGGGGCACCCTCCACTAGGCCCCCACCCATGTCTCCCACCACCCCCACCCCCCAGCAGTGCAGGGGCACCTGCCATCAGGCCCCCACCCATGTCTCCCACCACCCCCACCCCCCATCCACCAGGGGCACCCTCCACCAGGCCCCCACCCATGTCTCCCACCACCCCCACCCACCAGCACTGTGGGGCACGTGGCCAGCAGGCAGTCAGGCAGCAGCAGATGGCAGGTGGGAGCGTGCTCAGGGCTCTGGGGGACTTTAATTTGGCCTCCTGGCCAGGAGCGTGGACTTTCGTGTTTGAACGCGTGGACAGCCTGATAGGGAGTGATTTTGCACGTGAAAACCCCACACTCAGCGAATCGCGCGAAAAGCCGTCCCCAGCATATGTGCGTCAATAGTTACCTGCACGTGCAGTGTCAAAGCGTGTGATTGGTGAAAAAGGATCTACACGCAGGAGTGACAAAGCGTGTGATTGGTGAAAAGTGAGCTACACGCAGGAGTGTCAAAGCGTGTGATTGGTGAAAAAGGATCCACACGCAGGAGTGACAAAGCGTGTGATTGGTGAAAAGTGAGCTACACGCAGGAGTGTCAAAGCGTGTGATTGGTGAAAAAGGATCCACACGCAGAAGTGACAAAGCGTGTGATTGGTGAGCATGGGCCAAGCACGTACACGCCGTAAGTGACGCTGTACGTGTGGGCCTGTATAAAAGGTAGTGTTGAACACCATTTCCTTGTACGTGCTTTTCGTGGAGAGCGAGTGGGTGAATTCTGTACTTCTTGTCGTTTCACACGCGATTGACTTCACGGCGTTTCCAGTTCGTACTCCCTGTTACCTCTGACAGCTTTTTCTCTTTTTCCTCTAGTACTGGTTTACCTGGGCCTGTTCCCTCAAACAGTGTCCCCTTCTACTGTTGTCCTGTCTCCTCAGACAGCGTACACATCTTCTTTTGGCGGGGGTGTTGCCAACCAAACGCGCTCATTTTTCACGCTCTTTTACCTGGCAGACGGTGAGTCACGCACGTATCTAACTTCTGTGCTTGCCCCGTGTGTAGCCTACCCCTTCAGAGGTCATTCTAGGCTGCGTGTGACACGCATACGTTCATTGTGTTACTGGATGCCACAGCGTAGTGCAGGGTTTTCCATCAGCACACGTGGTCTAGGAGGGGTATTGTGCACGTTCCTTAACTTTTTTGGGGTGCCTGTGCGTTGCGTGACCCGTCATCTTTCCCCAGGGGTGTCATATAGCCTTGCCACTGCACTAGGGTACGAATACCATCTGGTACCCAACCCCTTTGACACCCAATTGCCCAGGACAATTGTGCACACCGACTCCCATACGCACAATACCATCAGTGCCATGGTTGGGAGGCGTGCAAGCCGTAAGGGTGGCAAAGGTGGCCGAGCCACACGTGGTGGCCGTGGAGGATCCACTAGGGGACGTGGTTGTGACTTGCAGGGTGCCCCTGTCCCCCCCAGTCTGGAGGACCAGTCAGGGACACCCATGCCCCCCCCCCCCCCAGTTGAGAGTCATGTGGCTGATACCAACCCTGATCAGCCCTTGTCGGACCAGGCCATTGTGGCACCAGACCTGTCCGAGGGTGATCCCATCGCTGACATCCAGGTCAGCAGGTCCACTGCACGTGCACCGGTGCACATTGGTGTCATCAGGGCACGCGCATCTATGCCAGATAGGTCATCTGCTGGCCCCCGTAGCCAGGGTGTGGCTCCATCCACCCCACCTCTCATACACCCTGCCAAGACTGTGTCGGTCCTAGTTCATGCACCTCAGATCAGGCCTGACCCCATCCCACTACCCCCAATGCCTGCACCTACTCCCATGCTGAGTGGGCAATCCCACACACCCAGTACTGAGTCCACCACGGCTCCTGCCCCTAGTGTCCACAGCGGCGTAGGACACTCTGGATCCCCACCCCCTTCCAAGCGCAAGAGGAAGAGTGCACGTCCGGCACAGGCTGATGCACCAGGCACGGCTGCACAGTCCGGCCCATCAAGGAAGCCAAGCTTCACAGACGCCGAACTGAATGCACTTATTCAGTATGTGTCAGATCATGATAGGGAAATGGTCATCGTTGCAGGGTCCAAGACCACACATGCCAGACGCCAGGCACACTGGCAGACCATTGCTGACAGAATAAGTGCCCTTGGAGTAGTGAGGCGCACAGCTAGTGATTGCCAGAAGCGCTGGAATGACCTTAAGCGCAGGGCAAAGGATAAGCTGGCCTCAAGTCATGCCGCAACCTTGGTGACTGGAGGTGGGTCCCCAGCACAGGAAATAGAACTCACACCACACGAGTCCGTAGCTGGATCCTACGTCACCGAGGGACAACTCCAAGGTGTGGGAGACCTCCCTGATTACGAGGCATCATCCGGTGAGTGCACATGCATGTGTGTATTATCCATGTGCATGGTGTGTGTGTGAAGCATTCATGTTGGGTGCCTGTCAAGGGGGTGTGTGGCAGAGTTGATAGTGGCACCCATGTGCCCCATCCAGTATGTTCAGTGCAACACCATCTGCCCACAGCACTATCCCTACTGGCAACAGTGCACATATGGCCCGACACCATGGAAGTTGCCCTTGAATTGTCATTTTGTCACTACATTGTTGCTCATACTCCCCTGTCTATTCATCTGATGTCTTACATACCATTCCTATACTTTCCCCCAGCCATTCAAGTTTCATCTTCACATGCCTGACATGCAATGATACCACATGCTAATGCGTCCTCTGTATATAAATGCCAACCAACATGCTGTCATACTGTGGATGTTGCCTTGACATCCACCTCCTACCTGTGGGCTTTGGTACCGTCTGGTTTCGAGCCCCATTCCCTCACACTCCATGCTGCTCTTCATGGTCTATCTTCCATGACTTCTACAGTTCAGACCATCGTGCCCTACTCACGACACCTGCTTGCCAAAAGTCAAATGAGGGCACCCTGCCCTCCAATGCGACCCACCCTATTGCTGACCAGTGCATCTGAGCCTACTCAAAGCTAACTCTCACTGACATCTGCTCATACATGCCTTTGCCTGTCCCATAGACCCTTCACATGGTCCCTGTCCTCTCTCCTTGCTCCTCTTCCACCATCAATGGTGGGACCCGTTGGGGTGTACTCCTGGCCTCCTTCCAATCCTCAGAGGCCACTATTGATGTGCATGGTAATGGGAGCGTCCCAGTCCAAGGCCCTTAGGCCAACCTCAATCTCCTTGAGAAATGCTACCCACATCTCATCAACTTCCTTACCTCTCCTGCTGTCCCCCCTCCTCTCTCCTCATCAATCCTGCACTGCCTCCCTGCACCCTCCCATGAACCTTCTCCGCCTCCCACTCCAACTCCTACACATGCTGCACCCCTGATCTCTAGCACTCCCCGTAAGTCCTACAAGGCTGTCAACCTCCTCCACAATTACACTCCTTTCACTGCGGCTGCATCAGGCATTCCTCCGATATCTGTCACTTACATGAGGTTATGCACCTTGACATCCTTGGTCTCATGGAAACATGTCTGACGGCCAGCTCTGTCTGCATCCTTCACACACTCCTACCTGATGTTCAGGAGACCCTCTCCTTGGCCCGCCACTACTGTGCAGGGGGGGTGTGCCCTTGGCTTCCCTGAGGGTATTCCTGCCACTGTCACTCCTACTTAGACCTACTCCACTCTGGAATGGCTTGTGTGACGTCTCTCTCCACCACACCTTGACATTCTCAAACAGTGCGTACTGTGTCTGGGAAAACTGGTCAAATGTACTACTTCCTTTCTGAGTGTCCTCACCTCTCCTCCTCACTCATGTCCCCAGACACAGAAATCCTCATCCTTGGTGCTGTACGCATCCACCTGCATGCTTGTTGACGCCCCCACGTGACCTTTCTGTGACCTCAGCAACTCCCTCTCACCCTCTAGACTCCCGTCTGTCCCTACTCATTCTGCAGGGCACACTCTTGATGCTCTGATCTCATCTGACTTTCCCCTCTCCGTCCATCTCTGCACTCCTCTCTCCTGGAGTGATCACATTCTCCTCTCCTCCCAGCTCACCCTCACCACCCCACAGGCAAAGCCACCCTCACCACTGTCACACACCTTCTTGGTATTCCGACCCATGAAGTGTGTGTCAGTCGAGGCTCATGCTGCCAAAATCTCCCCCCCATCCAGCTCCCCCTTAGGCTCACTCCCATCCTGACAGGGCACACTCCATGCTCCACTCCATGTCAGGTACACTGGATGTCTTTGCCACGGTCATGACCACCTGTCTGAAGCCCCATGCCAATGCAGAGTCCTGGCATGACTCGGATCTTGTGAACCCAAACCACAGGTGCCGGGTGGCAGAGAGGGAATGTCCTGCATCATGGCCATCCTCTGGCAAACTGGCCTGCCACATGCTCCAAAGGCAATAGCGCCTCACCCTTTTCACCAAGATGAGATCCCCAATCCAAGGGCACATATCTGCGGCATGTGACAACTCTGCAGGACACATAGAAATCTGCAAGGACCTTGCCGAGCCAGATGCAGTGTGTACCTCCCCTGTCCCCTCCGAGCCCACAGCACTGCATGATTGACTCTGTACCCCTATAGGCCACCCCCCCAGCACTTGTCTGCGCCTAACACCATCTGCCCTTGACGTCAAGTCCTACTTACCTTGTACAGCACTTCCAGCCGCCACTTCCCCTTGCACTTCATTGTGCCACCCACCCCTGCACTTGCGTGACATGAATGACACCAGCACCAGTAGGATTGTTGACTGGCATCCCCTTCTGCCCCACCACCCCTCAGTGCTCCGCTGTACCTTCATACATTTCTGGACCGGTGCTTCACGAATGCAATATGAATCCTTTACAGGTGATGGGGAGGTGGAATCACATTGTTTACTGCATTTTGTTGATGTAGACAAGGCACTGTGCATCGTGGCCTATTTGGACTAGCAGATCCATGTACAACATGTTTACTTATTGAAGTGACGATGCAATGTCAGGACCAGAGTGGTTGAAATCCAAAAAACTCGCCCTCCTCTCCCTCTTCACTTGGTGGCTATGTCACATGCCATGTGTGTGATGGCATGTGCCTTTGACATGGCAATCACCGGCCAATGTGTGATGGCAGTGCTAGGCAGCATGGTGAGCAGGCGTTGCTCTCCAATCTGTACATTGTATGCCCTGAGCCTCCCCTACAGACCCAGTGATGGTGAATGCATAGGAGGTCTCCCAGTCATGTGGGACATGTGTCGTAGAACTACTGCCTCTGTTGTTCATCAGCCCTTGTTGCATGCCATGGTGCTAATGCCTGTTTCCATTTTTCTCTTTCATGTCTTTGCAGGGGACGAAGCACTTGTTGATGCTGGGGATGTGGTGGTTGAGCCGTCCCAGGAGGGCAACCCGGGCCGACCTACCACAAGTGAGGGACGTGGTGTGTTTGTGGGTGAAAACCCACAAGTGCTGCAGGTCGTGCTGTCGAGGGGTGTCTCTGGGGGTTCCTCCCCCGAGCAGTATTCAGGTGTAGACTCGGAGGATGACACCTATGTGCAGTCGCAGGTGAGTGTTCTTGGGAGAGAATCTCCTCTGTCCGACCCACCTGCAGCCGGGCCATTGCCCTCAATGGGGATGTCAGTGTCGGCAGATCAGCCTCCGGTGGTTACGGATGCAGGGCCACACCACCCAATCTCTGATCCTGTTCCTGGGGCTGCAGATCAGAGAGGGAATGCAGTCCTGCAGCCTGAGGCCTTGCCGGCACAGCAAGGCGCAGTCCGCCTTGCCCCAGGCAGGTGTGGTGCCCGTCAACGTGGTGGCCGTATGCCACCTGGCAATACCGTTTGGGAGCAATCCATCTACGGTATGGCCACCCAACAGGCAGCATCATCCGAGATGATTGCACAGGCCATGGATAGGGTGGCCACTTCCATTGTCCCCCCAGAAAGGCTGATGGAGCGACTGGAGCAGGCTACAGAGTCCATCTGCCAGGCACACAGGGAGGATATGTTGGCGTCCAACATGGACAGGCGGGCGGCACTGGCGACTCTGCGGGAATCACTTTCCATGGAGTCCCAGCGCCACAGGGAAGGCCTGAGGGAAGAACTCCGTCACCTCAGGTCGACCCTGTTAGAGCTTGAGGCTTCATCCCATAGAAGGACAGAGGAGCAGCTGGAGCGTCTGACACGGACGCTCTCGGCCGAGATGCAGGCAACTCGTGCGGAGGTCAGGTCATCCCGGGAGTTACTGCATGGGGACCTCCGCATGATTATAACCCAGAACCAGAACTACCAGACCCGCCTGCTTGCAGCCATGGAGGAGCAAACTCGTGCTTTGCGTGGACTGCCTCCCATTGTCACACCATCTTCTGAGGCAGCTCCCCCACCTCCAGAGTCAGCTGCAGGGTCTGGCCAGAGCCATAGCGACTCATCTCCCACAACAGAGTAGCCGTGTGGGCCACGAGCCTATGGGGTGTTTTCGTTTCCCATGATCCACACAGGTGGATTGTGGCGTGCATCCTGTCCTCGGACCTCATAGGTGCCCCCCCCCCCCCGCCGGCCCTTTCATGGCCATTTTTTCTCTATTTTATTTTTATTTTGCAAGAGTGTTGCCTTGTGTGGGTACCTGGGCATACACTGTATTGTGGCTGGGCACATGCAGGCTTGTCCTGAGTTTGGTTTCGATGCTTGGGTAGCAGACATCCACACCCCTCCTGCTTCCGTTTCCATGGGCTTGCAAAGGGTGTGCCCAAGTGACATCAAATTACACGGTGACATTGGACTCCCATGAGCTGTTGGCCAGTCCATAGTCAATACTGTGTAGACATTCATAGTGTTCATTGTTGTTGCACCTAACTATGCATGATGGTTTGATATGTGCCTCTACTTACATATGTTGCTCATGTTTTGCAGGTATTTCACACAGATCTTCACAAGGGCATACTCTCTGGAGTCAGACTACATGTCGGTAGATGTGCACTGACACTTTTGCATGGCGCCATCACTGTACATCTGGACGGTGACGACATACCAGCAGAATCAGGTAATGAGACTACCATTGATTACATGCATTGTGTCTTGTTTGGGTGGGCTTCAGGGTGGGTTGGTGTGTAATTTGATTGAAATTACTCTTACACAGGTGTGTAGTAGTGGCTCCAGGTCCGTTAGCTGCTCAAGTGCGGCTATGTTCCATTTGGGGCACTGCTATTTGTGACACTGGTGTCATGTTGTGATGGCCAGTTTGTTTGCTGTCACATACCATGACATGGTGTCCTCAGTGGCGGGACTGTGAAGGGAATGGGTGACATGGCAATGTTGTCATGTAGTGAATCGCCTGTGGCAATGCATATTAGATTGATGGAGTTGTGTCTTTGCGTTGTGATGCATTGCTGGTGTATGTGTAGCTAGGGGTGCACACATATTGACACTTCCATGTTAACAATCTCAGGCTGATGTGTATCTGACAGTTTATTGTCAAGTAAATTTCAGACATTGTCAGGTAGTGTCATCATTGATTGTCAGATGGTATGTGCCAGAGCAGTGTGCACTAGCCAGCACTGTGATTCCTAGGTGAAGAAGTTGGCCACCAGTTGCGTACGGGCTGCCTCCCCCGTGCCCTTTCCCCTCCCATGCGCAGCGGGCGTGCATGTGGTTGTGGATGTGGGGGCACCACCATGTCCACGGGCAGGCCCCGGCGTGTTGCAACGTTGTGCAGGACACATGCTGCCACTATGATCCTGCACACTATTCGGGGAGCATATAACAGCTGCCCGCCAGAACGGTCAAGGGAGCGAAAGCGTGACTTGAGCACTCCGAATGTGCGCTCCACTATGCCCCGTGTTGCAATGTGGGCTGTGTTGTACCTTACCTGGGGTGGCGTGGTGGGGTTCCGGATTGGGGTCATCATGTGGGGGCTGATAGGGTAGGCACTGTCCCCTGTGGAGGTGGTGATGGGTATCATTAGTGGTGTTGTGTCATGACCCAGTATCTGACATGCATGCATGTGCAGTGGCATTCATGCTCACCAAGCAGCCATGTATCTCCATGCTGTCCAGCCTCTAGGTCCCGGCATAGGGTAGACATTCTGTAGATGAAGCTGTCGTGGGTGGACCCTGGATAGTTGGCATATACTGATGTGATTATTCCCTTGGCATTGCATACAACTTGCACGTTGATGGAATGCCAGTGCTTGCGGTTTCTATAGATGTGCTCTGTTGCCCTGGGTGGACGTAGAGCCACATGTGTGCAGTCAATTGCACCAAGCACTTTGGGGAATTGAGCCACACCATAGAATTCCTGGATGCACGTCCGCCTTTCTGCATGAGTCCTGGGGAGATATATGTGCCTGCGGACTGATGGCCGTGCAGTGATGATGTTCAAGACCTGGTGTAGGCAGCGTGACTGCGTGGCCTGTGACACCCCACCCACTATGGCACTTGTCCGCTGAAAGGATCCAGTGGCCAAGAAGTGCAGTACATTCAGGACCTTCTGCAGGGGGCTGAGTGCTTGGGAGCACAGGGTGGGTGATGTGAGGTCATCCTCCCACTCACTGACCAGGTCCAGTATGATGTGTGCTGGAAACCTGTACCTCCCATACACCTGGTCATCAGGCATCCCGAATAGGCTGGTTCTGGGTGTGAATATTCTGGCCCTGACTCTCCTCCTCCTCCTCCTTTGGTAGCCCACTGCCACTGCTGCTAGGAACGGTATGTTCATCCTGGCATCTGGCTTGTTTATTGAAAAGTGCGCAAATTAATGCCTTGCGCGTGTTGTAGGCGAGCGTGTGAGCCTCGCACCCCTGGAATCGAGTTCCCACTCCAATCGCGTGTGGAAATTCCCACGCAGCAGGCATACAGGTGCGCTGACGTACTTGCTTGTGTAAGTGGCCGCGCACCCCTGAAATACACATACATAGGCCAATGGCGTGTACGCGCACTTTTGGCCAATTACACGTGATGAAATACACGTACATAGGCCAATGGCGTGTACGCGCACTTTTGGCCAATTACACGCGATGAAATACACGTACATAGGCCAATGGCGTGTACGCGCACTTTTGGCCAATTACACGCGATGAAATACACGTACATAGGCCAATGGCGTGTACGCGCACTTTTGCCCAATTACACGCGATGAAATACACGTACATAGGCCAATGGCGAGTACGTGCACTTTTGGCCAATTACACGCGATGACACTCTGACGTGCAGTATTTCCGCGTGTGCTCCGTCTTCACGTGCTGAGTGGGGAACGCCCGTGCGGATCACGTCAGACGCGCTTACGCGATGAGGGACTCTGGTCCAATAGAATCGCGTATGCGTGCTGACGCACTTACGCGCTAAGGGCCTTTCCTCGGATTTCACGCTGACGTGCAGGAATTTCACGTGCCAAATCACTCCGTATCAAGCTGGCCACCCGAAAACACACGGAACACCACGCTCCTGCCCCGAAGGCCGAGTTACTGCCCCCCCAGTGCCCTGAGCAGCCTCCCACGTGCTATCTGCTGCTGCCTGCCTGCCTGCCTGCCTGCTGCCACCGTGCCCTGCCATTTGGTGCCTGCACATCAGCCATCTGCAGGGGTCCAGTTGCTGTGTCCACCCCTGCTGGAACTGAAGACTCCCAACTGGGATTACATCGCTCCACAGCCCAGCCCCAGGACCCAGTTGCCCACCCACACCTGCCTCTGGGGTTGCCATGTCGGGCACTTCTACATCTGGCACCAGTGGCAACCCCAGGCCAGAGGGGCAGAGGGGCACCAGCTTCACTGCCACCGAAGTTGGTGTCCTGGTGGAGCATGTCCTGGGGCAGTATGATGCCCTCTTTGGATCGTCCCGCGCCAGCAAGGAAGGACGGGAGAGGATCTGGGCCGACTGTGTGGTTGCCATCAACGCGGAGGGGGTGGCAACCCGCAACGTCTTGAAGATCAAGAAGCGCTGGGAGGACTTGAGGTCCAGGACCCTTG
This sequence comes from Ambystoma mexicanum, assembly GCF_040938575.1. Classification (NCBI taxonomy): domain Eukaryota; kingdom Metazoa; phylum Chordata; class Amphibia; order Caudata; family Ambystomatidae; genus Ambystoma; species Ambystoma mexicanum. The sequence goes on from NC_090936.1 coordinate 878,813,149, forward strand.
TGAAGGCCCGGCGCCTCGTGGAGGGGGGCCGGGGCCACATGAGTTCCATCCAGAAGAGGGTCCTGGAACGCGTACGCCCAGCGCTCCACGCCCAGATCCTTGAGAGGGAGACCCGTCTGGAGTTGAGCGGTAAGTGTCCAAGCATCACTGTGTGAGACAGTGCATGTTGCGGTGTGCTGGTTCTATGATACTTGCCTGTATGTGTGCCATGGGCCATGTATGCATGTATGTGTGCTGGGACATCATGGTAATGCATGTGCGACCAGTGATGTGTGACCCACATGGTTGTTGCATGTGTTGAAATGCGGCATGGGGAGCACTATGCAGATTTGGGACATGAGAGCATGCCAGTCTCTGTACCTGGACATGGATGGGGGTGAAGGATGGGTGCTGATGCCAGGTACATATATGGTAGTCATGTCTGTGTGCCTGACCTGCATGTCTGTGACTTGTGCATGCCATGGATGCATGACACATGTGTGTGACAATGCACAGATTCAGTGACACACCCAACTTCCCCTTGTTTTGCCTGTGTTCGGTGTGATTGGGGCCAGATGGATGTGACTGAGGTGAAGTGTGTGCATGTGATATGCATGAGCCATGATGCATGTGAGTTACATATCATTGAATGTTTCAAGAGTCAATTGGACATGCATGGAAATGTGCATGGCATGCACCATGCCTGTTACTGTGTGTGTTTTGCCTGGACTGACCCATGTGTTGTGGAGGGACATGATGGAAGTGTACTTTGACAGGGGTGCTCATCTGCTATTGCTTCCTGTCTAGGGGACCATTGTACAGTAGCCTGATGCTTGTGTCCTTTGTCTCCCTCTACGCAGCGGCTAGTGAAGAAGAGGGCGGAGACGGCGCTGTGGAGCAAGGCGGCGGGGATGCCCCCACGGCTGCAGCGGAAGGGGTGGGTGAGCCCCCACAGGGGCCTGCTACGGCGGGAGACGGTGAGGAGCCATCCAGGTTGGTGGTTTGCACAGAGGAGGAGGAGGCCGACACTGGTGCACACATGGGGCCTGGTGGGAGCATCCCTGCTGGTGCAAGTGGTGCAGTCCAGGGCCAGGGGCAGGAGGCAGCACAGGTCACCGTGGAGGTGCCTGTGCATGTCGCTGTCCCTGACCCTGTGAGTGCACCACCATGCACCAGCAGGGATGCCCCGTCCCAGGCCCGTCCGCAGGTAGAGGGGATGTCCATGTCAACTGACTCCCCTCCACCTGCGGCCGTGGGAACCCCTGGCCGCGTGGAGCAGGTCCTGATTGGGGTCGCGATGCGCACGGCTGTGATTCGTGATGCCGTGCGTGCTTCCCGGGAGGAGCACGCACGTCATCACGAAGTGCACCGTGCCGACGTGGCCCAATTGGAATCGGCCATGTTCGGGGGGTTCCTGCATGTGTTGGCCAATCTGACGGCCCTCTCCTCCTCTGTGCAGGCTATCCACCGGTCGTTCTCCTTGCCGTCTTCCAGCCCAGATGCCACCATGGCCCCCTGTGGACCTGCCCCGACCAATGCAGCCAGCTCGGTGGGGATCCCATCCCTGCCGCAGTTGGGAGTCGGAGGTCCAGCAGGGGTGGACGACACAGCAAGTGGACCCCAGCAGATGGAAGATGTGCCGGCATCATCGGGCAGGGCACGTGCACGACGGCGTCGGTGGTTACCATCAGCCTGGATGCCGTCGTGCTGGCAGAGGCAGTGGCGTCGGAGGCAGCAGCGGGCTCGACGTGGGAGGCATCATGGCTCAGGGCCATCAAGATCAGAGGGGCAGGCATCGGCCGGAGGGCAGGGCAACCCTGGCATGGCGGTGTGTTCCGTGTGGGAGGAGTTTGGCCAGCGGATAGGTGCGGAGCGGCAGCGGACGGAAGAGGAGCGGCTCGCCATGGCCAGGGCGGAGATCTCCATGCATCAGGCATTGAGGCGGGCTGAGTGCCTCGAGGAGGCTCGCAGGGAATTTGGTGAGCACATGGGGTTGTCCCTGCGAGACCTCGGGGCCAGGACTGAGTCCCGCCTCCAGGACATTGACATGGAGTTCGAGGATGCCCTGGCCAGCATCACCAAGTGAGCCGCAGGACTAGCCCGCTGCCTTTGTATATAGTTTTTTAGTTAGTTAGTGCTAGGTTTCCTTTATTTCTTTTTATTATTTTGGACCGCTTGGACAATGGCCACTTTTTTGTACATATTTTTTAACTTAGTTAGTATTAGGTTTCATTAGTGGTGTTGGGCTCATGGACCCTTGAACATTCCTGTATATATTGTTATTTTTTGGGAGATACATTTTTTTAATTTCATATTGTTTACACCATGTCGTAATGGTTTTTCTTTGATTTCATGCTACATGTGTTTGCTTTGGACATAATCTATTGATTTTTCTATCCTTTGTTTTTTGGTTTCTCATTTTTGTTCCCGGACATGGACCTTTTATTTGCTTTGCCAGATAGTTGTATTAGTTTACTTATTTTTTTATTTAATACATTTTTATATTATCTTACACTTGTGTCATTTTTTCTTTGGTTTCTTACATGTCATGATATGGGTTTTGACATTCACTTGCACCCATTGTGTATGTGTGTGTGGCGGACATGTGTTCTTTTGCATACTTGCCTTTGGGGTTGTGTCATGTGATTGCATTCACTATGTGGGTGCATGCAATCCTTGCCTGGGTGTTTGTGCTGGGTATGCTGGCCATTACTGCCATTATTGTGTATCGTCAGGACCAGGGGCCAGGGGGACATGGGTGGGGGCCTGGTGGAGGGTGTCCCTGGTGGATGGGGGGTTGGGGGTGGTGGGAGACATGGGTTGGACATGGGTGGGGGCCTGCTGGCAGGTTCCCCACAGTGCTGGGGGTGGGGGTGGTGGGAGACATGGGTGGGGGCCTGGTGGAGGGTGCCCCTGGTGGATGGGGGGTTGGGGGTGGTGGGAGACATGGGTTGGACATGGGTGGGGGCCTGCTGGCAGGTTCCCCACAGTGCTGGGGGTGGGGGTGGTGGGAGACATGGGTGGGGGCCTGGTGGAGGGTGTCCCTGGTGGATGGGGGGTTGGGGGTGGTGGGAGACATGGGTGGGGGCCTGGTGGAGGGTGTCCCTGGTGGATGGGGGTTGGGGGTGGTGGGAGACATGGGTTGGACATGGGTGGGGGCCTGCTGGCAGGTTCCCCACAGTGCTGGGGGTGGGGGTGGTGGGAGACATGGGTGGGGGCCTGGTGGAGGGTGCCCCTGGTGGATGGGGGGTTGGGGGTGGTGGGAGACATGGGTGGGGGCCTGGTGGAGGGTGTCCCTGGTGGATGGGGGTTGGGGGTGGTGGGAGACATGGGTTGGACATGGGTGGGGGCCTGCTGGCAGGTTCCCCACAGTGCTGGGGGTGGGGGTGGTGGGAGACATGGGTGGGGGCCTGGTGGAGGGTGCCCCTGGTGGATGGGGGTGGTGGGAGACATGGGTGGGGGCCTGGTGGAGGGTGTCCCTGGTGGATGGGGGTTGGGGGTGGTGGGAGACATGGGTTGGACATGGGTGGGGGCCTGCTGACAGGTTCCCCACAGTGGTGGGGGTGGTGGGAGACATGGGTGGGGGCCTGGTGGAGGGTGTCCCTGGTGGATGGGGGGTTGGGGGTGGTGGGAGACATGGGTGGGGGCCTGGTGGAGGGTGTCCCTGGTGGATGGGGGGTGGGGGTGGTGGGAGACATGGGTTGGACATGGGTGGGGGCCTGCTGGCAGGTTCCCCACAGTGCTGGGGGTGGGGGTGGTGGGAGACATGGGTGGGGGCCTGGTGGAGGGTGTCCCTGGTGGATGGGGGGTTGGGGGTGGTGGGAGACATGGGTGGGGGCCTGGTGGAGGGTGTCCCTGGTGGATGGGGGGTGGGGGTGGTGGGAGACATGGGTTGGACATGGGTGGGGGCCTGCTGGCAGGTTCCCCACAGTGCTGGGGGTGGGGGTGGTGGGAGACATGGGTGGGGGCCTGGTGGAGGGTGTCCCTGGTGGATGGGGGTTGGGGGTGGTGGGAGACATGGGTTGGACATGGGTGGGGGCCTGCTGACAGGTTCCCCACAGTGGTGGGGGTGGTGGGAGACATGGGTGGGGGCCTGGTGGAGGGTGTCCCTGGTGGATGGGGGGTTGGGGGTGGTGGGAGACATGGGTGGGGGCCTGGTGGAGGGTGTCCCTGGTGGATGGGGGGTGGGGGTGGTGGGAGACATGGGTTGGACATGGGTGGGGGCCTGCTGGCAGGTTCCCCACAGTGCTGGGGGTGGGGGTGGTGGGAGACATGGGTGGGGGCCTGGTGGAGGGTGTCCCTGGTGGATGGGGGGTTGGGGGTGGTGGGAGACATGGGTGGGGGCCTGGTGGAGGGTGTCCCTGGTGGATGGGGGGTGGGGGTGGTGGGAGACATGGGTTGGACATGGGTGGGGGCCTGCTGGCAGGTTCCCCACAGTGCTGGGGGTGGGGGTGGTGGGAGACATGGGTGGGGGCCTGGTGGAGGGTGTCCCTGGTGGATGGGGGGTGGGGGTGGTGGGAGACATGGGTTGGACATGGGTGGGGGCCTGCTGGCAGGTTCCCCACAGTGCTGGGGGTGGGGGTGGTGGGAGACATGGGTGGGGGCCTGGTGGAGGGTGTCCCTGGTGGATGGGGGGTTGGGGGTGGTGGGAGACATGGGTTGGACATGGGTGGGGGCCTGCTGGCAGGTTCCCCACAGTGCTGGGGGTGGGGGTGGTGGGAGACATGGGTGGGGGCCTGGTGGAGGGTGTCCCTGGTGGATGGGGGGTTGGGGGTGGTGGGAGACATGGGTGGGGGCCTGGTGGAGGGTGTCCCTGGTGGATGGGGGGTTGGGGGTGGTGGGAGACATGGGTGGGGGCCTGGTGGAGGGTGTCCCTGGTGGATGGGGGGTGGGGGTGGTGGGAGACATGGGTTGGACATGGGTGGGGGCCTGCTGGCAGGTTCCCCACAGTGCTGGGGGTGGGGGTGGTGGGAGACATGGGTGGGGGCCTGGTGGAGGGTGCCCCTGGTGGATGGGGGGTTGGGGGTGGTGGGAGACATGGGTTGGACATGGGTGGGGGCCTGCTGGCAGGTTCCCCACAGTGCTGGGGGTGGGGGTGGTGGGAGACATGGGTGGGGGCCTGGTGGAGGGTGTCCCTGGTGGATGGGGGGTGGGGGTGGTGGGAGACATGAGCAGGTGTGCAGGGTAGTTCCCTGTTGTGTGTGCTGCCTGCAGGGGCCGTGGAGGGTGTACAGGTAATGCCTGGGAGCACACAGCCAATTCGCGTGTGGAACTTCCCGCGCACCCCTGCAATCCACGTAGCCGGCCATATCGCGTGTGGAACTTCCCGCGCACCCCTGATATCCACGTAGCCCGCCATTTCGCGTGTGGAACTTCCCGCGCACCCCTGGAATCCACGTACCCTGCCATATCGCGTGTGGAACTTCCCGCGCACCCCTGGAATCCACGTAGCCGGCCATATCGCGTGTGGAACTTCCCGCGCACCCCTGAAATCCACGTAGCCGGCCATTTCGCATGTGCAACTTCCCGCGCACCCCTGAAATCCACGTACCCTGCCATATCGCGTGTGTAACTTCCCGCGCACCCCTGCAATCCACGTAGCCGGCCATATCGCGTGTGGAACTTCCCGCGCACCCCTGAAATCCACGTTCCCTGCCATTTCGCGTGTGGAACTTCCCGCGCACCCCTGCAATCCACGTACCCTGCCATATCGCGTGTGGAACTTCCCGCGCACCCCTGCAATCCACGTAGCCGGCCATATCGCGTGTGGAACTTCCCGCGCACCCCTGAAATCCACGTTCCCTGCCATGTCGCGTGTGGAACTTCCCGCGCACCCCTGTAATCCACGTACCCTGCCATATCGCGTGTGGAACTTCCCGCGCACCCCTGAAATCCACGTACCCGGCCATATCGCGTGTGCAACTTACCGCGCACCCCGGTATGCACGCACACGTTTATTTTTTCTCTCTGCGCGTGTCTGTGTTTGTGGGTACCCCTTTGTACGTCATTTGTCCTGGAGGGCCACAGTATTGGACATTGATCATGTCTGTATATAGGTGCTATTTGTTGGCGCACCTTTTAGCGCACATTTCTTGCAGGCGCAGAGACGCTACCGCCTGCTTTCTTGTGGCGGTCGTGTTTGTGCCTGTTTGTGCCTGTGCGCTGCTTTGAGCGTGCGCTTTTTTGCCCTATTCTATTCCATGAATACGTGTTGTATGCGAGCGTGTGGGCGTTCCGCGCACTTGCCTCCTTAACTTTCCCCGTGCCGCCCACATTCTTCCCCATTCCGAGTGTTGTGCCCCATTTTATTCCCCATTCCGAGTGTCCCGCCCTGTGTCCCGCCTACTTTAGAGCTGTGCGCTGCGCTCGGAGTGATGGCGCAGTGGCCGTGGCGCACGACGTTGGTTGACCTGTGCGCCGGCCTGTGCCGCGCGTTTTTTCCGCGCACGTCCTCTGCTTTTCTTGCGCAGGGACTTCCATGAATCGACGTGCGCTGGTTTCCCTGCGCTTTGCGCTGATTTTAGGCGCAGCGCACGTATTGGCCCCTCTGCGCCGGGATTTTCGGCGCACATTTATTCCATGAATCGGCCTGTGAATGTCACAAACCAAGTGGGTGGGCCAAGGGTTTTTATCATACACTGTACTTCTTCGTGTCGTCGGACCAGTATTCTTTTGTACCACGCATGTTTTCTAAAAGATTTGTAATGCTTGACTGTAAAATCTCATCTTTTTCTTGCACTTTTTGTAGTAATTCCGTATCTGACATATTTTGAAAATGGGTACCTGATTTCAATGTGTACGCAACTCCGTATGACAGAGTTGCTAGTTCACTTTCAAAGAGAAGGTGGAATATGTATTCCACGTTTTGTCGGAATCTGGGGTCTTCAGAATACATTCGTAAAGAGTGGTATTCTGATGCTGCTATTTGTGTAGGTCTATCATCGTACCTTTCTCCTTTTCCAGTAGGAAAGAGTAGAGGAAAGGCATGTGCTTCTATACTTTTTCCCATATGCTGATTGGAGATCCTTTGGGTTGTCGCATTTGGTATGTTTCCAGTACATCATCTATGGTGTCTTTAGAGTGTAATGGGTGAATTGCATAATGGTCTAAAATATTGGCTTCTGTAGCAGGATCTAGAAGTTGAAATTGACCAGTTTCTGATGACTCTTGAATTATTTCAGTGGTTTCCCTGAGGTTTTCTTCAAAATTAATTTCTCTGTAGTATTCATTGTTGTCTTTTAGATATTGCAGGGCTTGTCTAACTTTATGTAAGTCCACGAGTTGTTGCCACTTTTTTTGTCTTTTGTAGGTACGCCATTTACTAAGATAATTAAAGATTGATTTATTGGATGTTGCACTCCCAGAGTGTGTACATTTTTTTTGAGATGTAATGGCAAATAAACTACTTTGCCATGAATGCCTTTCACTAATTCAGAGGGAGGTAGCTTTTCCTGCTTTCGGTTGAAGGCGTATTATTGCTTGAAATGGGTGCAGTGTTTGAATTATGATGCTCTCATATAAGTTGCGTTGTTGCAGGGGTTTTGGTAATGGGAATAATTCCAAGTTATTTGTGATAGCACGTGAAGGTGTTTGGTTGTTGTTAAGTTTTGCAGTGCAGTAACTGCAAAGTATTAAGGGGTCAGTAATTTCGTATTTGTTTTCTGCTATAAGATAGAGAGCTAATTGGAACCATTTGTAATCTTCACTGTCTTCTATTTTGTACGTTATGTCTACAGTTTTTTTGCTATTTTTATAAAAAAAAGTCCTGCAACAACATACACACAAATGGTTTGGTACTTCAGCAGATGTACTTTTAAACTTTATTATTTCTTTTTTGTATGTGTGTAATAGAAGGTTGCCATCTGTACAGTTGTTGGTAGTCTGTTGTAAATCTATAGCATTTTGTAAGTGGCTTTCAATTCCAAAATATTTTCTCTGGATATGCTCTATTTCTTCAAGTAGTTGTTTGGCTGTACCATGTAGAAGATTGTTATTTAAGTTAGCTAGTGCCAAAGCAGGACTTTCGGCATAGTACAGTTTATGGACCAGATTTCTTATAGTTGAATGATGTGTTGATATAATTTTGATATGATGGGAGGTGCTTTTGCAAATAGGTCAAGAAATGCAGGCTTATGAATGTCCTTGTAGTCTTGTGTATTTGCGCACTGGACAGGGGTCCATATTTTGTAGTAGTTTAATTTTGAATTTTTCTTTGCCTTTCACATACTGATTGAGGAACTGGCGTAAAGATTTGAAAGATTTGTTGGCAATGTTACACATTGATGTGCACTCCCATTTGTAGACTGGACGTATTGGTTCAGTGGAATGGACAGGTGATACTGAGTTTTCTGGGGCTATTTTTGTGAACAGCGTTTCTTGTTCCATAATGGTATTATTATGTTTTTCATACCCTCGTCTACTGCTATGTATGGCAATTGGGTTTATTTGCTTTTGTTTGTATGCTTCTTCATTGAAATATGGTTCTGTGCTCGTAGTGTGACTCCATTCACCTCCACAGATGTTTATGAAGTTATCTTTGTTGCTATTCCGTTTATCGAGAAAGTGTTTTTTGTAGTTTAGTACTTAGTTTTGTTAGTGGTTTCATTCTGTTTAAAACTAAAATAAATAATTTCCTTTTGAGAAGGATTGCACTATGAGAGCTTCTAGGATTAATTTTCTACGGTAGGTTTTAAGGGTTTTGCATGATTTCTCTCCTGTTTTTATAAGGTTCTGAAGGACTCTGTGGTGGAACATTTTTTGTAAAAGAATTTTTTTGGTATGCTTACTTGCCGCTACATCAAGATTTATAGGTACAGTGTTAGCACTAGTGGTAGCTGCAGTCTTGTTAATCCCTTTCTGTTTCGTTTTACATTTTGAAAGAGGAGGCAAAGTTTCTATACTGGAAGCTTGTTTTGTTTCGCTTAATGACTGTATTAGCTGTTTTGTTTGAACTTTTTGTACAAATTCTGCTAGAGGTGGATGCTTATTTTGGAGAGTTTTAGTTTGATTTCGTTTACTTTTGCATTGCTTTCTACTGAGTTGCTTTTTGGTAGTCATTCTTTGGGGTCTGTTGGAGAAAAAGGAAAGTGTGGGTTGGGATCTTGTGCAGTGAATGCGTGCTTTGTGCATGAGTGTCTGAGTATGATGGTAAGGATGTATGTAGAGGTGTTTGATTGTGCAATGGGCTGCTACATCAGGTTGGGAAGGCTATTCTTGCATTTGTGTGTTACTAAACTGGTGTCCAGATTGCAATAGAAAGTATGGTGCTGGTGAGGGGAAGCACTAATACTTAATCTAATGTTGCAGGGTTAATACAATTGTTTGTCTAGAATACTAGTACTCTACAGTGTTTGAGTAAGAGTTAGAACAGTATGGCAGTATTGCACTTACTTTTTTGGATGGAAAGAGTAGGTTTCTTCTGAGTTCTCGTTCGTACTTCAGAAGCTGCTGCTTTTCAGGAGAGTGGTCTTCACTGCAATTGTGAAAGAAAGAAGTTAGTAAATAAGTGTGTTAATAGGACTGTTGGTAATATAGACATGGATTTCTTTGTTTTTGCAGTAGTAGTGCTTTCTGATAACTGTGGATAGCATGTACATGCACTTTTCTTTGCCTGCGTGCATTCTGTATACTTCATTTAGAATCTGATAGTTGAATGTGCTTTAGAAATGAGTACAATAGTAAGCGCACAGAGCACACTTGGCTTCGTAAGGCAGTGTTATCGGATGTTAGGAGATAGAAGAAATAATCGTAAGCTTTGTTTGCTATTTTTACAGGGTAAATGGCAGGAACTGTATGGAAAAGTATGCAATTTATGTATTTGTGAAGGTGTGGGATATAAATCAGAAGAATTTGATGGGGTCAGCAGCGTATTACTCAGTAGGTGATTACTAAAGTACTGGGTGATTCTGTGGTGCTTGGAGATGGGAGAGTCTGAAATAAAGTAAGGGTTGCAAGGAAGGACCCGGTGCTTCTGTGGCAGACTGAAGGGAAGGGGGGAGATGTTGTATGTCTTGCTTTACAACACTGTGCATAGTTGTAGATTATGTGATAGATATGACTGCACCTGTGCATAGTTGAATGCTGTTGTGAAATCTAGAACGGAATGGGCAGCCAGCTGGAATGAGAGAGTGGTCTAGATTGGAAGAACAGTTGTAGAGGCAGTGGTGTTGTTTCAGCTGGGAGCCTTTCAAATGATATTGGCTATCGGTGTGCATAAATAAAGATGCATGTACTCATCCTGGCTGCATGTAATTTTATAACACACTAGTAAACCTTTTTCAATAATTATACTGTTATTTCTCCCATCTTTTAACATGAAATGACACTTTGTTAGATAGCTGTGTGTGTTGTTTCTGATTACTAATATAGTCATTTGTAAAGGAAGTTGAAATGATAGAATGTATGTGAAATATGCAGAATGTATAGAAAGGAAATTGTATGTACATCTTATGCACTATTATGCATAAAATGCTATCATGGTTGAAATGTGGTTAAATATGTGGCTGTGGTTACAGAAATGATAGAATGAATGAAGAAAATAACAGTTTGCACATTGCAGTTAATAATGTGGGTAAATAAAAAATTGGAGAGCAGACAACTTTGCAAGTGACACTTGATCATAGCAGATGGGAAAAATGACAGTAAGATTGTTTTACAGGTTACACAGGGACAGTGGCAGTTACTCTGTTTATATGCATTTAAGAGATGTACATGTACCATACATGCCAATCCTCCCGATTTCAGTGGGAGACTCACGATTTTTCCATGTAAAATATTGTTATTTTTCACGTTCTCCCGCCGAAAATACATCTTTGCCCAATGCATTCTTATGACACAAATGTTGTCTCACAATTTTTCGGAGGAAATGTCCCTCCCAGGTGGGTCGGAATGTTGGCATGTATGATGTATTGTGCAAAAAATATTCATACCTGTACTTTCTGCTTAGGCATGTGGATGTGCATGAATCTGCAAGTAGAAATGTTGGAGAGTTTACTATTAGTTGCTGTAGCTGCTTTGCAGTCACAGCGCAATTGTACTCTGAGTGATCAACAGTACATCTAAAGTGCTGAATTGTGATGATGGAGTTAGATATAGAGGTCTTGCATGTGATTGGTGGATGGTTGTGTGACTGCTTAACAGTAGCCAATGAGGGAATGGTGCAGAGAGTTAAGTGGAAAGGGTAGAAGGGCTGCCCCAGTGTTACTTACGCGCTCAGCATCACAGAGCGGCTGTTCACAGATGGGACATGCAACATCTGTGGCTTTCGAGCATGAAATGGGAGTGTATTTTGAGGATTAGCCAATCAGGTGTTGAGGTTCAGCTTCGTATTTAGAGAGGCTGTGTGTAGTGAAGATGGAAGAGGTGGAGAAAGTCAGGATGGTGGTGCTTGGAGATATGTTTGTGAATGGTTGGAGCAGTATGCAACATGTAGGAATGTGGGAAACAATTTTGATGTAAAAGGAGTGGAGGTGGTGTGGCGCACTGTGCCTGGTTTCAATTTGCAGGCAATGGTAGAAGTTTGCCAAGATATGGCTAGGGTTAACAGTCCACGTGTGGTTGTCCTGCACTGTGGTGCTTTGCATTTGGGTTATGTCAGTGCCCCTACTTTGTTGGAAGATCTGCAAAACTTGGTTCAGGCAGTAATGAAACTACTTCCAAATGCCAAGATTATTTTTTCTGGTTTGATACCTAGGCCAATATGGGACAATAGTTCTGTTTTTTGTTCTCAGCAAAATGTTGCTAGGTGCTTAATCAACAGAGGCATGTTTGTTTTTATGACTAGAGCTGGCATGTTCTTTTGCAACAATGAGAACATTGACTCTGGTAATGTTGATTACTTTAAAGAAGATGGCATGTCTTTATCTTTTATGGGAAATACCATGCTGTTTTGGAACATAAGGGTTGCTTTGGAGAAGTTAATGTAATTTGGAGGAAAATAAGGAAAGAAACCCAAAACAATATAAAATAAAAGGTGCTTCTGAAGCAGCTGCAAAAAAACCCAAAAAATACTCTTTTCAGTGCCAACCTCAAAGGGGAAATGGGGCACACTATTTAAATTTTCATCCCCCACTCTCACATTTTTTGATTTGTCCGCGGACACCGTGGTTGTCCATGGACAGCGCGTATTACATACAGGATTTTTGAGGTTGAGAGGGACGCAAATGAGACGTAGCAGAGCAAGGGATTGGTCAATAGGGTTTACTGGGTGTGATGTGTGAGCCGAGGGTTTGTCAGAAAGTCTTTTTCCTGAGAGGAGAGCAGATAGCTATGGTTGTGTGTTTAGGAAAGCAGATTGTCGGGATTCTGGGAGATTTGTGGATAAATTTGTTGGCGGTGCATGCAGATCTCTGCGGAGTCGCTGTACATGTGGAAGTGCACTGGCATGGAGTGTGTGGAATGAAGTGGCTGGATTTGGTACCTCTTTGTGCTACTTTGGTGACACAGTGTCATCCAGACATTATTATTATTCATTGTGGAGGGAACAGTTTAGGACATGTGTCTGGAATCTCTTTGAAATGAAAGAAGGACTTGGGAAAGTCATGGACATGTATCCAAACTCCAGAGTAAGTTTTTCCTGTATTGCGCAGAGACAAATGTGGCTGCGTTCTTCTTCATTTGGTCCACAAATGGAGAAAGCAAGGCGTAATGTTAAGAAGACTGTCTGTGCCTTTTTGAGAGATGTTGGTATGTCCTCTTTTCACAATGAAAACATTATGTTTCGTAGTACACATATTTTTTGCAGAGATGGAGTACATCTTACTTATGCCGGCAATCATATTTTTCTGCAAAATATACCAAAATGCATTGCAACCTTTTTTGGAATTACAGCAATCCATTTTGCAGTAGGTGTTGACCATTTGAAGTTTCTAAACACAAAAAAACACCACAAAAAGGCTCTTTTCAGAGCCACCACTTCCTCCCAGAGAAAAGTGCAATGGCTGTGACAGAGCAGCACTGCAAAGATTTTAGAGGTCCGCGGCCTTTTAAAAATGTACAGGGCCCTGCGCATTTCATTGACACTTCTCTTTTTGAACTGTGAAAGTCGGCTCTGAGAAGAGCCTTTCTTTTTTTTTGGTTTTTGTTGTTAGGTATTTATTTTGGTTTTTTAAACATGACACACAAGGAAAGGAAGGGAAAGGGGGGTAAGGAAGGGACACCAACCACAGGGATAAGAAATGTCAGGTGGAGAGAGAAAGATGTAGGGTGGGCCTTATTCAGGTAGGTAGCAGTTCTTCTCATGCTCCTTGACCACAGTCTTGAAAGCACTTCGAAGGTTCTCCCCCTGCAGAGTACTGTGTCGCAGTACATGCACAATACTGTGACCCTCGAAAGGTAAGGATCAACAGCATCATGTATGGCCTGCGAGGCAGCTGGAGGGATGCGCTGCCCCACAGGAGTGTTTCTTGTGGTGGCAGGAGAGGAAATGGAGGATTCTGCAGGGGAACTCAACCTACTACTTTTATCGCAAGGTACAACCTTACGAAAACCCCCACCGTGGAATGATTTTATGTGTTGCTTCATTGAGGTAGCACCATAGCTGTACAAACCCGGTTTCCCATGACTCAGCACCATCTTGCACTGATTGCAGGTCACCTTGTGTGCACATGCTTTTGGTACTCCATCAAGAGTGGTAAATAACCTTCACACCCAAGATTCATGGTGAGAACTAGTAGTAGGGACTTCCACTACCTCATCCTCTTCATCACTCTCCTCTGTATCCTGACGCCTGTTCCCCTCTGCAGGCCCTCGGGCAGGTGTTAGTGGTGGAGGGGATAGGGGTTCTGCTGAGACAGCAGTAGCACCAGCAGCAGCCATGGATGCCATCAGGACAGCTGTTTCAAAGAGCAAGAGCAATCCAATGCAACAAGGTGCAGTCTCTGTCCTGGAAGCCCAAAAACAGAATAAGGAGCAGCTCTGGGGTGTGGCCTTTTATAGGGGTGCTGGGCACGCTTCACGGACACCTGCGATGTCCCCGAACATTTTGAACACCAAGAAAGGGCGAAATAAATTCCAAAATGTATGCAGATCGCCAGGGACATAGTGTGGGACATGTGCAAGGGTGAACTTTCCCAGGAAAATACCTTGGTTTGCTGATAAAAACACTTTTTAGGTGTGCAGGGATCGGACAGTGTTTGTTACGCTTAGTGCGGGGGCTGTCACATGATGACGTTGAGGACACGTTGGCGAATGGTACGGCTGTCCATAGGGCACCAAAGGTGCAGGGGCGGGTGTATGCATGCCTGCAGGTGTTCTACGGACAGTGTTCCAGTCCCCAAACTAATTAAAAGTGTGACACACGTGCGGCGCAAAGTTGCGGACAGGCACAATGTTCGTAGGGGCAAGGGTGTGCTACACATGCGTGCGGGTGTTCTACAGACAGTGTTCAGGTCCCCGAACAAAATAAATGTGCGTCACAACTTTGCGGACAGGCAGAGGGGCTATGTGTTCTACGGACATATTCATTCTGGTTATGGACAATGCGAACAGGGGGAATGTTCTTAGGACACTTTATTTTGCATAGCTACGAACATGCCGACGTCTTTTGTGTTCTGAGGACACCCCCATTTTTACTATGGCCAATTTCGAACAGGTATAGTGTCCTTAGGACACCCCCATTTTGGTTAATTATGGACAGGCGGACATCTTGTGTGTCCTAAGGACACTTCCATCTTGATTGAGGACAGTGCAAACAGGTATAGTGTCCTTAGGACACCTCCACTTTGGTTAATTGCAGACAGGCGGACATCTTGTGTGTCCTAAGGACACCTCACTTTTGATTGCCAACAATACGAACCGGTATAGTGTCCTTAGGACACACCCAATTTGGCTAATTGATGACATCCCGGACAGCCGGGCTGTCCGCGGACACCCTATCTGCCTTTTTAAAAAAAATAAGACACAGAGGAAGATACTAACAACACACTTGTTTTATTATTGTATAAAAGTGTAAAAATTATGAAACAGAGGGGGAAGCAAAACTGATACAAATACAGGGCAATTAGGGGTTTAGATATGATGGATGGTAGGGGAACCACGTCTCATCATAACGTTTTTCTTGCTGGGGAGTTTTTGGGGATAGTTGGCTGGGACATGGAGAGGGGGTACAGGTACATGTGGGACAGTGATATTTATTTTTTTCTTTTATATGGTCCTCCACAAAGTTTTTTAAAAGAATGACATTTTTCATTAACAGATCCATTTTTAGTTCCATTCGCTGCAGAGGATTTTCTAACATTTCTGTTTCAGTATTATTTTGAATGTCTGTATGGTCTGTTAAATTTTCTTTGTGTTAAGTACACATAAAGTAATGGTTATTAATTGGCTTATATAGAGAAGTGTAGTGTCTACCATTAGTATCACTGTCTTCACTCATTTCATCCCGAGGAAAATTTTCTTCCAGCCATTCCAAAGTACTAGACATTTCTGAGTAAAAAAAACATATTTTAGTGTACTTATACAGAAAGTTTATAAATATATACAATAAATGTAGTGTACTCACTAATTTCTTGCTAAGTTTTGCTGTTACTGCTGCGTAGGTGTCCTGTTGATTTTTACTGTGCAGTTTCTGTGAGGTCAATCTGTTGGAGGTATATTTATTGTGTTTTGGTATATTCCACTGTGCTGCATATGCTATGTAATTGGACTGTTAGTGTCTTACATACACAGTTTCACTTCTTATTTATTATTGGATATAATTTATTGATGTGCTGCTTTTTGAACATGCTTAGTGGTTTTTTCTGGATGATATAACAGTGTAAAATACCCCCTGAGTTTTTGGATAGTGTTGATGTTGTCCGAGTCCGTCCGCGAACAGGCGCATGGTCCGCGGATATCAGACCCACTAGCACAGGTAGGGGGTTCAGTATGTTCTATATTATATGTATATAAACTAAGGGAATCCTAGTAAACATTTATCAAATTTACATCATCTATATATCTATATTCAGTGAAAAAACTTTGTTACAGGAACGTTATGGTTAAGTTGCACTACTAAAATGAAATTGAGTAAAAAAACGTTGTTAAAAGGACGTGATGGTTAATGCGCTACTAAAAACCTATGAAATTCAGTGAAAAAAACATTGTTAAAGGGACGTTATGGTTCCAAGTAAAACTGAAAACCCCCGGAAATTCGCCAGTTATGGTAAGCTAAGCAACCATAACTCGCGCCACCACCGTGCACTGCTAAGACTAACGCCCAGGACATCAAAGATTACATCAGAAATGTCATAGATGACATCACTGATGACATCAGAAGTGCATTTACTTTTCATGAAAAGTCTGTACAAGGGATTCTTATTGTCATGTTAATAAAAAAGTGTCAAGGATGATTGGAATAAATATCAATCAAATATCAAATAGCAATGCATTAATCCAAATAGCATTCTATTATGTAGTTGTTTCCAGTATACTAAAGTACATATGTAGAAACATAGGTATAGTGAGCAGCAGACATGATGGATTTGCAATAGTAATAATCTTGCTATGTTAAATACAAAAATTATAAATGCTTTCTTATTAGAGTTCTGCATACTGTAAACATTTAATAAGTACCTAATAAAACCCACTTACTACATAATTGCATTATTGCAAACAAAACACAAACAGACAACAACACATACAAATATGAGTATATACAGGAAAAATGAAGTAAACAAACAAACAACAGTATTACCAGACAATCTTCATACCTAACTAATTATCTTCATGCACAGAAATGATTGCTCTACTTCAAAGCTACTACTTCCCTATGTATAACTATCACATAATGTGACTGGACCCTAAGGAAAGTAGTGTGAGTACAATGTGTACAAATATGAGCATATCCAGGGAAAGTACAGTAATAAAAAAACAGCAGAACTATAAGAAAGTTTTCATAACCTTACTGATCATCTTCAGACATAGAAAGCATTGCTGTCTTCCAAGTGTGTGTTTTCCCTATGTATATGTTTCATATGCTGTGAGTGAACCCCAAGGGAATTACTGTAAGAACATATTTGAAGTATAATTCTACAAATATAGTACTTTTTGAATTTTTAGTTCCTGACTGTTACTGGCCTAGATATGTCAGTAAAGGAAAAAAGAGGGAGCCAGACATGTGATGTCATCAGTGATGTCATCAATGACATACACCAGGTTACTCACCGTAGTGACCACCTTACTCCTAGTACATAGTCCCCTTTCCTCCATACTTGTGGGACATCTCTTCGTCCTGTGGGACGGGACCGGAGCACTTTGTAAAAGGCATCCACATTTTTTCCCAAAATGTGTCCCTCCTCTCTTTCCTGCGCGGGGCCCGGCACACGGCCGTAACCCCGCCCACCTTGGTTCCGCCCCGTGCATCGCCCATCAGTCCTTTTCTATCGCCGGGTCAAAGACCCATTAGCAATAACAGAGGAACCTTATTAGAGGGGGGGGCGTATGGAGGAAAGGGGACTATGGACTAGGAGTAAGGTGGTCACTACGGTGAGTAACCTGGTAATACTCCTACGTCCCGTCCCCTTTCCTCTATATTTGTGGAAGATTCCCAAGCACTCCTTACAGGAACTACGGGTGGATGGAAATACCCCTTACTGAAACAGGTTCTTCAGCACAGCATGACCAAACTGAGCGTCAGCTCTAGAGCTCATGTCGAGACAGTAATGCTTACAGAAAGTAAATGGGGAGGCCCAAGTAGCTGCCCTAGCGATGGACTCCCAGGGAACATATTTCTGAAAAGCAACCGTGGCTGCCTTGCCCCGCACCAGGTGTGCATGGATACCTTTAGGAGGTTTCAGCCTTTGGATGGTGAAAGACTCCGTGATGCAGGCGGCAATCCACCTGGAAATAGATGCCTTAGACGCCGGCTTGCCCTGAGGGTTACCGAAGGTCACAAAAAGTTGAGAACAACTCCTAAGCTCGGAAGTCCTGTCCAGGTAGAATTTAAGAGCTCTTCGGACATCAAGACAGTGTAGAACTCTTTCAGCCCTTGAGGCAGGGTTCGGAAAAAAGACCGGAAGGGAGATCGACTGATTCAGATGGAATTCGGTCACTACCTTCGGTAGGAAAGCTGGGCTTGTCCGAAGGACTACCTTGTCCTTGTGAAAGAACAAGAAAGGGTGCTCCACCGACAATGCCTGGAGCTCACTCACTCTCCTTGCTGACGTAACGGCGCCCAGAAAGGACACTTTCCAAGACAAGTACTTGAGGTCTACCGTAGCCATTGGTTCAAAGGGTTTATGGCACAGCGCCGTCAGGACTACATTTAGGTCCCATGGCGGGGGCGGATTACGAACCGGAGGGTAGAGGCGTGTCAAGCCAGCAAAATGCCTCTTCACCACTGGGCTAGTTAGAGAATAAGAACACAGGTCCGTAGAAAGGTAAGCGGAAACCACTGAGAGATAAGTCCTGCATGACAGAACATGAACCCCTGACTCTGCCAGGAAGGACACGAAGGACAGCACCCTGTCAATCGTGGCCAACCTCGGATCCAACCTCCTCTCCAAACACCAATGACAGAACCTGATTCATTTACTCCTGTATTGAGATCTGGTCGAGGGTTTCCTGGCTGCCTGGATAATGCGCATGTTATCCGCAGACAAACTCAGATGCTGTAAAGACTTGAACTCAGGTACCATGCCGCCAAGCTGAACGATTGTGGGGAGGGGTGCCACATCTGCTGTTCCCCTTGGTGAAGAAGATCGGGATTTACTGGTAACCTGATCGGCGGATACACCGACAGGTGTTGAAGTTCTGAGAACCAAAACCTGGCCGGCCACCACGGGGCTATCAATAGAAGGGAACAGTTCACAGAGTTCTTCAACTTCCAAATTGCTCGATGAACTAGAGGCAGAGGCGGAAAGGCGTAAGGTCTCATGTTGTGCCATGGAATCTCGAGAGCATCCCCCAGAGAGGAGGCTCCAAGCCCCCCTCTGGAGGCATACTGAGGAAACTTCTTGTTTACCGCTGTGGCAAAGAGGTCCACCTCCGGTGTGCCCCAACGCGAGAAAATCCATGAGAGGACCTCCGCCTTCAACTCCCACTCGTAGCTGACCACTGTCCGCCGGCTGAGGGCATCCGCTGTGACATTCAGCTGGCCGGGGATGTGCACTGCAAGCAGCCAGACACCATGAAGCACGGCCCACTCCCAAATCTGGATGGACAGGTCCACGAGGGGGGGAGACTTCGTTCCCCCTTGCTTTTTTATGTAACACATTGATACCACATTGTCCGTTCTTACGCGGACCACCTTGTTGACAATGAGCGGTCCGAACGCCCTGAGCGCTAGGAAGATCGCCAGAAGCTCCAAATGATTTATGTGCAGGAGCTTGTCCTGAGGCGACCAGAGGTCCGACACCTGAAAAAGATCTAACGTCACACCCCACCCGAGGAGTCCGTCGTGATCATCACTGTAGGGACCGGGTCCTGAAACCCCGTGCCCCCAGACAGATTGCTGAGAGATGACCACCAATCCACGTCCACTCTCATGGAATCCGGAATCATTATCTGCATGGAATCCGGATCCACTGTCTGACGCCATGAATTCAGAAGGGCCATCTGGGTCCGTCTCATTTTGAGACGAGCAAGAGGAAGAGCCAGTACACACGAGGCCATGAGGCCCAGAAGCCTCTGGAACTACCAGGCCGACATGCTCTCCGATTGCGCAAACATCTGACAAATGGCCAACAGATCTGCCATTCTGTCCCCGGTCAGATACACTCTGCAGTCGATCGTGTTCCAACGAAAAAACCCAGGAAGATCAGGTCCTGTGAGACCGTCATGGAGGATTTCCGCCAGTTCACCGACAGCCCAAGATGGAACAGGAGCTGAAGGAGAGACTGGAGGTTGCCCGCTGTTGCCAATGGACAAGGGCTGCCTAAGAGCCAGTCGTCCAAATAAGGATACACATGGATACCCTGGAGACGAAGATAGGCCGCAATCACCGACATCATCTTCGTGAAGACACGCGGCGCCGAGCTGAGGCCAAAAGGAAGCACCCGAAACTGGAAGTGCTCCTCTCCCAAAGAGAAGCGGAGGTATCTCCTGTGTGGATTCCAAATCAGGATATGCATGTACGCATCCTGAAGATCCACAATGTTGAGCCAATCGCCCATCTGCAAAGAGGAGCGTATCTGGCCGGGCGTGATCATCTTGAATTTCTCTTGGGGTAGGAAAAGATTAAACCAGGAAAGGTCTAGGATGGGGCGAAGGCCAGCCTGGTTGGGTTTGGGCACCGTAAACAGCCGGGAGTAGAAGTCCTCCCCTCGCTCCCCAAGGGGAAAGGGTTCCACAGCTCTGAGGTCCAGAAGTTTCTGAACCTCGGCCTTGAGGGAGGGTGAGCCGACAGCTGAAAAGGAGGGATGAGGGGTGGGGTAGGGGGTAAAGGTAAGCGGAAGCCCGCTCGAGCGACTGACAAGACCCATCTGTCTTCTGTGATGGTCTGCCACGCCTCCCAATGAGACGCAATGCGTCCTCCCACCGGGGTCTCGTGCGAGCACGGAAAACCCTCATTGGCAGGCTTATCGGTGGCGGTGCCACCTGAACCTGAGGAGGAGGCTGAGGAGCGGGAGAAAAACCGCATACGCTGTTGTCTACGGCGGTTATTCCCCGCAGGAGTATCCACTCTGCGAGATTTGCGGTCGAGGAAGCCCCTAAAACCAGAGGAAGGTCGACTTTGCGACAACGGTCTCTGGGACTTGAAAGGAGCTTTAACCAGAACAGACAATGATTTAGCCGTCTGAGTGCTATCCTTGGTTTTGGTGAGCTCTACATCAGTAGAAGAATGAAAAAGCTCCTTACCATCAAATGGAAGGTCCAACACCTTGTCTTGCACTTCCTTAGAAAATGTAGTGGCATGCAGCCACGCCTGCCGTGAGGTATCAACCCCAAGCATCAGGCCCCGAGCCGAGGAGTCTATGTGATGAGCCGCAGCCTCCAGGAGATCCTGGGCCAAGACCCTGGCATCGGAAAGGCCTCCTTTGAAGTCTTCCAGCTTCTCGACCGGGATGTGCTCCTCAAACTCCGACAGACCTTTCCACATCCGCATGTTAGCTCCCGCCAATATCAATTCGGCGTTGGCCTGCCTGAGCTGCAAGGCCGAGTTGGCGAAGATTTTCCTCCCGAGGGAGTTGAGGAGCTTGTCCTCCTTTCCCAGAACCTGAGTAGCCATCGTGGAAGAGGATGCTAAAGGCCTGGACTGCAAAGTGGCCGCAGCCACCACTGTGGAGGAGGGAGGCGGACAAGACGACAGGGCCACCTCTTCCGAAGAATGCAGCCTGTACCTCGCGTCAATCTTTTTATTGACAAAAAGTCCCGAGTGTGGCTTTTCCCAGACTCTTCGGACCTCGGCCAGAACGTCCTTCTGCAGGAACAGGCCGGTACGCTCCAAGGGAGACAGGGTGAACGCCCCAGAAAACACGCCCTCCTGCGGAGCGGGTGCCTCGGGCACCGGAACATCTAAGAAACTCATCATGTCCAGTACCCGGTCATGAAAGGCTCTGATAGAGTGGGGAAGGTCGTTGTTGTCTTGCTCGCCTTGAGGGTCATCTGACAGGTCAGGATCCTGCTGAGCCGTGTCAGGCAGTGCCTTGTCCACTGGGGGGGGGGCACCACGGGCAAGGGAGGCACCGGCGGAACCACCGGAGGAACAGGTGGAGCCGGAGGCGCCGGTGGACATATCTCCTTGAAAAGCCCTTAGAAATATTCCCTCATGGGGTCGGTGCGCATAAGCGCTTGAAATTTACCAAAAAAGGCATCCTCAGGAGATTGTTTCGGGACCTGAGGAGGCCTCTCATGAGGTGGACAAATCCAGGGACGTAACGGGGAAGGGTGCCACATCGCCCCTACACCGACGTATCCACATAAATCAAAGGAGCCGCCCCCACGGGCAACAAAACATTGTGCGGAAGAGGCATCCGTGCGTTCCAATCATAAACTGGCCGATAAGGATGCGCACAAGGGACCTTAGGTTCACCCAAGAGACCGAAACCTTCACCAGAAGCCGATGGCATAGTTGTAGGGGTAGCACCTAAAATGGCCGCCGTAGTCGTGGCGGAACGGGTGCCATTTTGTCCTCATTTGAGGGGAACTGCGGCACGTGAGGAAGTGAGGCAGGGGTCCCCGTCGATGGATCAGGGGTCTTAATCTTAGCCTTAACATAAGGAACCTCGGCCGAGCCGGCACTACGAGGCCTGGAATTTTTTTGTGACATACCAACCGCCAACTGAGACTTCAAAGGAAGGACCTCGGCACTGCCGGTAAAAGAAGAACTTTGCTTCTTTGCCCCCTCAACAGATCTGGTGTCACCACAAGAGCGGGAATGGTGCGCTTTCACCGACAAAGCCTTGCCGGCCTCTCAGAACTGTTGATAGCTTTAGCCTCTGAACGAGGGACCTCGGACCCAGGCCCGGTAACAGCCTTTTCTGCGCGGGCCTCGAACATCCGTTCGGTAACTACAAGCCCAGCCAAGGCCTCGGGGCGCACCACGGTTTTGTTTTTGAGGGAAGCCGACATAGAGGCCCCAGAGCGAACTCCGGTACCCCACGACTCAGTAGAACTGGGTCTACAAACAGCCCCCACAGGAGGGGCCTCAGAGCGTACTCCGGTGTTCACAGGCCCCTTACGGAGACCCTCAGAGAAAATTCTGGTAGAATTATTAGGCCCAACG
Source organism: Ambystoma mexicanum (assembly GCF_040938575.1). NCBI lineage: Eukaryota > Metazoa > Chordata > Amphibia > Caudata > Ambystomatidae > Ambystoma > Ambystoma mexicanum. Next base: position 878,835,770 of record NC_090936.1, read on the forward strand.
GGCACCTCAGGGCGAACCCCGGTAACAGAGCGATCAACGCCCCTCCCGGACCGAGAGGAACCCGGGAAGGTATCCCCCAGTCGGGGTGCTCTGAAAAGTAAAAAACTTACCGGGCGTTTTTTCTTCTCGTCGATGAATGCCTGAAAATGCGAAGGAGGAGTTCGTCGGAACACCTCCTCCCACCGCTCCGACCGACGTTGAAGTGCCCGGACCGAAAGGGAGTCACAGTAAAAACAGGAGTCCCAACGGTGTTCCGGACCCAAACACACTAAACAAAGAGAATGGGGATCCGCCCTCGCGAAGCAACGGTGACACGATGAACAATCTGGAAAGTCTAATTTGAAAGACAGACTAGTAAACGGACGCCAGCGAGAGCCAGAGAGGGAAAAAAGGGAAGAAAATCTTCTGAGGATGCAAGTGCGTCCGGCCCCGATCGAGCGGAGAAAAGGACTTAGGGGCGATGCGCGGGGCGGAGCCAAGGTGGGCGGGGTTACGGCCGCGTGCCGGGCCCCGCGCAGGAAAGAGAGGAGGGACACATTTTTGGAAAAAATGTGGATGCTTTTTACAAAGTGCTCCGGTCCCGTCCCACAGGACGGAGAGATGTCCCACAAGTATGGAGGAAAGGGGACAGGACGTAGGAGTATTGTGATGTCATCTTTGATGTCCTGGGTGTTAGTCTTAGCAGTGCACGGTGGTGGCGCGAGTTATGGTTGCTTAGCGTACCAAAACTGGCGAATTTCAGAGGATTTTTCGGTTTTACTTGGAACCATAACGTCCCTTTAACAAAGTTTTTTTCACTGAATTTCATAGGATTTTAGTAGCACAACTTAATAACGATCCTTTAACAAAGTCTTTTTACTGAATATATATATATATATATATATATATATATATATATATATATACATATACATATATATATTCATATATATATTATGTGCAATAACCTTAGTTAAAGAGACGCTGTGGTGAAACTTTAACACAACCAAACCCTTGCTTGAAATTCAGCAGACAATTCAGGCAAAGCAACCTTAACTACTCGCTCCCTGTTGCATAGCGTATGACCACAATGATTAAATCAGAGATATATGACATCACTGATTGCATCATTAATGACATCAGACATAACATTATATATGAATTGACTGATAAAAGCACTGATTACATTAATTACATGTTCAAACTTTAGTACTATTTTCTTTTACATAAAATGTATATACACATTTTCAAAGTACATTTTATTCAGTTGTAATTTCTTTACATTTAGTGCATGGTCCACAATTTGAAGTACATACAAAAATGAGTATAACAAAAAATAGAATAGTATATATAGATTAATTTGCTTTGGCAGGTCATCTGTTAGATTGGAATAAAAAGTAATAATTAATTTACAAAAGAAATCGCCGAAAGCGATATAAATCCAATTACATTTCTAAAAGTAAATCTTCAATTTCTAAGCTATATTGCCTTTGTATATATGTAATTATGTAGTATTAACAATTTCTTGTTGGAATACCCATACTTAGAATTCTTATTGTAATATATCACAATACATAAGAGCATATACTTTGTTTTACAGGTTTGAATGCTTCTTATTTAGAAAACAATATTGTTATATACTATATGTTATAATAAGCACAAAAGAAAATGTAAATCTGTACATTTACCCTTTTCCTAACAATCAGGATTCAACATGTTTCTGTTTCTATCTATTCTTATTATAATTGTTTTAGTACGGCATATACATATTACATTATCTTACAAATATCTCAAGTACATTTGCCACAATCAGGTACATTCTATGAAATTGACTATTTTAATTGCTTGCTATTAAGAAAAATTAAAGGTATTTCTAAAATATTACATATTTATGTTTTAAATTTCATCCTTTAAGAAGTACTACAAATGAATGCTCCACAAAAACTCATATAAAACATGTGTACCTGTCTAGTGTTCTATGTCATGTTCTCATTGTTATTAAGTATGCTGAAAAAAAATATGTACCAAGAGAGTGACCCAAAACATGCATAATGAGTTATCTCATGTCTGATGTCATCAGTGATATAATCTCTGATGCCATCATTGCAGTCATACTCTGTGCAACTGGGGGCAAGTAGTTAAGGTCACTTTGCCTGAATTTTCTGCAGAATTTCAAGGGTTGTGTTGTGTTCAATTTTCACCTTAACTTCTCTTTAACTAAGGATTTTTCACTGAATTTGAAAGGTTTTGATGCAATCTATTGTTCACCTTAACTGTTTTCAAACTAAATCGTTTTTTCAGTGAGTTTCAAAGGTTTTTTTGCTATGTATTTTGAAGTTAAATCTGATCACCATAACTCTTTCTTAACTAAGGTATTTCCACAGAATTTCAAGGGTTTTGTTATACTATAGTTTATTTGGGGCCCAATAGCCATGGCCTTCTACCATGGCCAGTGGCCACTGTACATGGTGCACCAATATGTTTCTTTGGGGCACCCTAGCCATGACCTATGGCCTTGGCCACTGTACATGTTGCACCAATAGGTCATGACAAGTGGTCACGGCCTTCTGCCGTGGATACTGTACATGTTGCACCAACAGTGCTGTTGCAAGCATTAGGCAAAGTAGGTGGCTGCCTAGGGTGCTGGCCAGCATGGGGTGCCAAAGGGCAGGTTTGTTTATTTCCTCTGAATTTATGAATTACAAAAGAAATGTAAACCAATAGGAGCAAGCTGCATGATGTCCTCCTGTAGTTAGGGGGTGCCCTGTTGCTCACATTTCTAAGAGTTTCTAACATGGTGGTGGAAACAGGGCTATAGCCTAGAGACACATGTTTTTGAGGTGCAGAGTACATGGCATCGCTCAAATAAGAACATGGAGGCCTAGCAGAAAGAAATGATGATAACAGAGCATGGTCAGGATCAGGGCACTCACACCAGGTAAGTCAAGAGTCATGGTAGAACCCTCCTGAGACCTATAGCAGCAGAGCATGGAACAGGCAATGTACACCTCACAGGTAGAACCAGGATGGAGATAGGGTGGGTGTAAAGGCCTCATGCAGGTTCAGCAACAAGGAGTTAAATGTCCTTATACACATAATCTTTTTTTTAATCTTTTTTATTTGCTTAACAGTTTTATATACAAAACCTTTGCAAAAAACAACCACAAATCAAATTAAATTAAATTCCAGGTCATCATCCTTAATCATACAGGTACAAACTCTCTTCGCCTTTGCGAGATTAATTAGCTTCGTCCGTTAGAGTTAAGACTTCTCGTAAGAATTTTACAGCATTTAGAGACAGACTCAATTTTTCACCCTCCTCAACAATGGCCACCATTCATCAGTGGTCATGTTAACAAAGTCGCAGACACATTTTCCAAAATGATTTGTTCTCAGTGAACTTAGTGATTTGCAATCTGAGAATAAATGTCGGAGGTTCTCCACCTGACCAGTCACTTTACAGAACCTGCAATCAGTAGAGACCATCTTCCTTTTGTCCCACTTAGACAATATCTCATTAGATCCACAGCAATTTAGTCGGATTCCCATGAAGTCAGATCTGTAATGTGGATCTGGGAATTTTCTTAAATAGTCAGGCAGAAACCCTCTTCTTCTCGGCTCTGTACCTGCATCGTAGTACAGTTTATATTCAGTTAACTCATCACCAGTAATGATCCAATCCAGGGTCCATAGTTCTTTTTCACCTTTGCCGTGGAATTCCAAAGATCTTCTAAAGAGACTCCTAGAATATGCAATTTGTCTCGGCATTTAAGTCCCCATTTACTCCAGACACTTTCATCCTTTCTCAAAATGGCAGATCTAATCATTGACATCATTGGCGGTGCTTATGGATAAAGGCACTTGGCAAAGAAGTTTAGCTTTTTCCATTCAGTGGGTGATTCGAGCAAGCAAAGGCCCAGCTCTTGTCTTATCAGTTGTATAGGGGTAGATTTAGGCAAGCCCAGTAGATTTTTCCAATAGATCCCCTCGAGAATGTTCCATTGTTTTTTCATGAAACTCAACAAGGCTTCTGCACCATAAGTCAACGTCGGTACCACCTTAAGTTTATAGATTTCCAAGACGGGTATCATGGAGTATCGACAGAATCTGCGCTTTACAATACAAGCCTGATTTGAGAGAGCTGTTGCCTTTTTTCTCAGATTGGTCCAGATAGCTAATTCTATAACACTTGGTGAGACATGTACTCCCAAATATTTGAAGGTTTTCACCAAGTCCAATTCCTCCTCATCGATTAACCATTTGGGGGACTTTCTTAGCAGTTGATTTCCATTCCTAATTTGTAGGATTTTTGTCTTTGTTATGTTGATAGTTACATTATTTTGAAGGGCATAATCCTTCAAGGCTGTCAGCTGTCTTTGAAGACCAACTGCAGTTTGATCCAGTAAAACTAAATTGTCTGCATATAGCAGTCAGGGAATCTTCACCCCCTCTATTGAAGGTGGAAAACATCTGACTTTGTCCAGTTTTTTATTCAGGTCAGAGATAAATAGGTTAAAGATAGAAGGGGCCAGTGGACAACCTTGTTTCACCCCACGGTTTGTTGAGATATTATCGGTCAGCTGCCCCTCGGTATTAAGACGAATCTTGACAGAGGTGTTTGAGTGTAAAGATCTAATTTGGGAGACTAGATCTTCAGGGCATACCCAGTTAATCAGTTTCCATCACAGACGTTGCCTGTCAATGTTGTAAAAAGCTTTCTGGAAATCCACAAATGCCAAAAACAGCTTGACCTTTGCCTTCAGGATGTTTTCCTTTAGGATAGAAAGGATGCAGATAGGGGCAGCAGTGCCCAAACCCTTAACAAATCGGGCCTGGAAGACGTGATATTGGGCTGATTCTTGTATCCAACATTTTAGTCTCTTCAATAACAGAGTAGCATACACTTTACAAAGGCCATCCAATAGAGCAATAGGACGATAGTTACTAGAGTCCTGTCTGTTCCCATTTCAAAAAATTGCAATGATGTTAACCGTTGTCCAAGAGGTCGGGAACGACTGGGTGGAAATAACTATTGTCAGAATCATTTCAAGCATATTAGCCCACTCCTCTGGATTTTGTTTTAAAACTGCATTTGATAGCCCGTCCGGGCCAGGTGCTTGAGAAGGGCTTGCACGTTTGATTTAGTAAATCAAGACTTCTGTTATGCTCACCTTATCTCTGCAGGGACGTCTGGAGCCTTGACACAGGAGTTAGTTGGGTGCGCGTTGATGCCTGCTCCTTCCCCTTTTCGTTAGAACAGCACAGAACTCAACATAGGTTACGTCCTACAACAAGGGGAACAGGATTAGTGATTATCAAATCCCTCTTATTCCCATCTTCCCGTGGGTTCTTGTCCTTCCTCCCTCCCCTGGACTCTCTCCACTCACCTGATATTATTAGTGGGTGAGCACTCCATCCTGCTTCTTCCTAGCAGGGGCGCAATGTCTGTGCTACTTGACCAAGTCAATTTTAAAATGTTATGGTCACTGGCAGTAGAGGCCAATACTTCCAGCCCCTGAATCGCATCAATCAAATCTCCTGTTACAAATATGTAATTGATTACTGACGCCTGGGACCCTCTTTCCCAGGTGTTCTTATGGAGGCCTTGTGGTTCAAAGTACCCATTGGTCATATGTAGGCTTCTGCTTGTAGCAAACAGCATCCAAGCGTGACCTTGCTTTGCTAAGAATAGATCAAAATGTGCTGTGTTTGGAGCCCATTTACTTAAACATTTACATTAGTGTACTAAAGATGCTAATTCAGTGCCAGATAGGGGGGTGCACCTACCACCTACAAGAGTGGACAAGGGGTGACGGGGCACCTTCCAGGGGGAAAAGGACGGGTACACAAACAAACTGCAGTCACAACAAAAAAGGAGGCCTTGTAGCGGTAGGCATGCACTGGGTGTACCATCAGCCCTGGGAATCTTTGTACGTCAGAACAAAACATAGAAAAACTCCCAGATAAGCACATTTAACCAGGATGCCCCCAGGTTGGGCCTGCCCGGAAACCTACTCTGAACACATGACCAACACACCACAGACCAGGGAGGAGGGGGAGGGAGTCCAAGCTACGCGTCACGGGTAGACCGAAGCAGCTAAAACAACACTCAGTGATGTAATAAGAGAGGAACAAGCCAATCCTGCAGGCACTCAGGGGTAGGAGGGAAGTAGACCTTAGCCAGTGAACCGTTCACATGGCCACGAGAGCCAATCGGCAGGTGGTTATGGGAATGGGAAGCTGAACGAAGTGGTGTTCCTGAAAGAACCAATCAAACGGTATGATTCCATGTCTGTGGGAGCTGGCCAGCCTTCAGAGTATCCAACACAAGATTTGCGAAGGCCGATAACCGGCAGGTATCATGTGAATGTCTCCCTTCCCACCAGAAGCAGGATGTCTTGTGTTCCTTTCACAATGGTGCTGACCAATGGCAATATAATAAAGTTCCGGCGGTCAGCACAAATGTTATTTTACCAATTGCAAACTGTTCCTGGGAGGGGTGAGAATCGATGTGGTGCCACATTAGGAGGCGATCAGTTGGGATACTGTTGATCCGTCAGCTCCAGGGGCTAGCCCATAGGTAGCCACCCTCAAAAAATGCATGCCATTTGTTAGATATTCATTAGATTCGGTATGATCAGGAATTACCCAGAGATGCTGATATTTTGACCTGCATAAGAGGTGACGGGGTGGGGAGGTGCTTCCCTCCACCCATGAACGAAAGCTTGGGCAACAAATTATTCATTTCAATAGATAGTCATTATGCTATGTTTGATCAACAATTTTCAACATTAGATTTACTTTAAATAAGATATTATGAACAAATGTGAAGGAACATGCTCTTTACAAATAATCTGAGGGGGTGCTATTCATTATCAGACCATATATCAAAACATTTACAAAAATATATGTAATTTGTTAGATATTCGCAAGCCAGTGGCACTTGATTTGCTTTGCCCACAAGGTATCTCAGCAATTCGAGGAGGCAACTGTGAGAGGGAGTCATGAGGAGTGTGACAAATTGAATTCTGCTGTGCAGGAGTGCAACGATGAGTAGAGGCTAAAGCGCCCAGGCAGTCCTACACTTCTACTAACCAAGAGCCAGCATAATCTCAAAGGTAAAACAGGCACATTAAGAGATATACCTAATTCGCCTTTTGTGGTGACGTGGGCCAAGCAAAGGCTATACTCCCAAGAGGGCTGTGAATGTGGTTCAGTAGTAACCCAAACAACGAAGTATAACAGTCCAAAATAAAGGAATGTCCAATCAAGTTTCTATAAAAAGTATATACTTTAATCAAACACACCAAATATAAAAATAACTAACTAGAAAACACTATAAAAATGCAACCCTGTAAAAAGAACCCAGGATGTGCAAAGACAGAAAAGATGAAGCACTCAAGGTAATGAGACGGGGGAGAAAAGGCAATAAAAGACCACAATGTTCAAAGGATATGATCTTGAGGTTGCAAAAGGAAATAGAACGACCTATCCAGTCTCAAAGATGGACCTGTGAGCAGCTACTAGGCAATATTACACTTGCAAAGGTCTTGGTGGTTTGGCAGCATCGTACCAGGCTTCTCAGCATTGATCCCAGGCTCTCTCCTGTTCGAAGATCCGGCAGGCATTGTGGTCCAGTGGCAAGATGGCGTTTAGTCAGAGTCGTGCAGAAGGTGGCTGTGGTCTCGGATCATCTACTCCAGCCTTGCAGATTGGCCAGTCACCAGGTTCTGACGGCAGTCAAAGGTTGACGGGGGTAAGCTGGTACCAGGTTGCACAGACGAGTCGGTTCTATGCAGAAGCTCGGAGGTTGCTGTTTGGGAGACACCAGATTTTTGTTGCTCAACTAACAGCCACTGGTGAGGCTGGTGCTTTGGATGGAGATTCGAGTAATGCAAGGCAGAGGTACTTTGTTGATCCAAGCCAACAACCCGCTTCAGCTGGTGCGGTGGGACATAGAATGGAGTTGAACAGGCAGACGGCAGTTGAAGAACAATGAATGCCAAAGGCAGTGTCGAAGGGTACTAATACTTTGTTCAGTGTTGAAGACGCTCGAGCCATGGCTCACAAGGGGTCGACAGTGAAAACAGGGATCTTGGCTGTTCTGGCTTCCAAGTCTCAAGGGCCAAGGCTTGTTCTTTCCCAGACTCCCAAACACAGGGGAAGCTGTCACGCACCTTCAGGGGTTCTGCAATACAGTAAATTCCCAGGCAACACAGTGACTGGCAGAGAGATGCAACCTTGGTCCAGCAACAGGTCACCCATGCATTGGTCTCTGGCAATGGTTAGCGGACAGAGCTCGCCTCAAACCACCCATCTTCACCTCATAACTGGAGGACTGTGGAAAGAACTGCTCTCTCAGTAGGGTACAATTCAATCTTCTTTCAGAATTGGAGTGCAAAGGAGGATTCAAAGAAGTGGTGCGAGACCCCTTCTCTTAAAGGTAAAAGTCCAACAGTGATTGGACTAAAGCTAGACTGCTTTAGGGGTCCAATTCATGCTCCTGAAATGAGTGGACTTTGCCCGCCCCTGACATGCCTTGTGCCACAGAAAGTGGAGGGGACAGGAAAGAGAAAGAGAGGAACAGAGAAACAAGATGGCAAAAGTTTATCAAACGTGTACAGAACTCTCTCTGGCTACACTAACCGTGCCCTCTTCCATTCTCAATAGAATCAAAGGCATTTACAAATGCAGCACACTGGTAAGAGGCCTAGCCCTTGGATTCCTGTTCCCAGGCCAGCTTCCTGTGGAGTTTCTGCCTCTGGGACAAGAGAGTTACGTACCCTGGCAAAGGAAGAAAGAGAGGCCATAGTCCTGCGGATGCGTAGAGAGAGCCTTGTCTGGAGTAAATACACGTAACCCTTCCACGGCTTAACTGGGCCAACAGGGCTGACACGTGTGATATCAATTTAATGTGGCTAGGATAACTATGAGAGATGCTGGCCACCATACACTAACTCAGGAATATCTTATAATTATAGTTTACTCTGCCACCAGTCCAGGAACCTCAGAGTTATGCAGTTTCTGTAACAGGGATGCACATCTTAAATGTAGTCCCTGCGTGCAGAGACTTGGTTGTCACTGCAGCTAAGAGGGCACTTTTTACCTCTGAACCTGCTTTGTGCCAATGGAAGAGCAGGCACTGCATATCAGGATACTGATGAAGAAGAGCACACTATACTTTTAGCATGGAGCTTATGAAAAGGGGCATCTGATCAGCAGATCTCCTTTTCAGAGATGGAATTACCTGCATCATTTTTTATTTTTTTAAACTTTTTTTATTCTGCTTGACATTACAACTAGAAAACGAGTAGCCTGCAAGCTGTGAGGTGAAATGCAATCATCATACAAAGCAAAAGTGTGGAATATACAGAGTGGTAGGAGACCAGCATGAAACATGAGATGAGAATATACATGTCAAAGCAATATTCAAGGCACATCTTTTATGCAGTCGTTGGGATTCAAGAAGGGGGGTCATCGGCATCATCATCGGTATCTGCTACCATGGAGGAAACATAAGTACGCAATGGGGCCCAGATATTTCTGGGTCGCGATACCAGTGGTTGCTGGGCCGACCAAGCCTCCTCCATATCTGAAGCCCAAGTCACCGCACAAAGCCACTGGGTATGTGTCGGGACCCCGGGGCAGAGCCAACACAATAGTATTCAACGAACAGCCAACAACAAACACAATCCTGCTAGTTTCTTGGCATCGCGACTCAGCTCAGGGAGTACATGAAATAGACACACCAGCGGAGTCCGGGTGATTGTGTAGTCCAAAATGTCAGACAACGTGGAACAAACTTCCTTCCAAAACCGAGAGAGGTGCAGGCAATACCATAAAATATGTATGTAGTTCACCCCGTCCGAGCCACATCGAAGGCATCTGTGGGGGTGGTCTTTCAACATGTGGTGCAGTCTGATCGGAGTATAGTGGAATCTGTGGAGCACTTTGAATTGGATCAGCTTAAAGCGAGTGTTAAACAAAATGTCATGAATGCGAGCACACATGCGGCTTCAACGCTGGTTAGTCATTTCGACTCCCAGATCCTCGCCCCAAGTACGTTATAGTCTGGAAACCTTACCTCTGAAGGGCATGGTGTTTAAGAGCTCAGTCAATATGGGATAATCAGATAGAAGTACAGGGAAGTCCGGGTATCTCTTTTTAAGGGAGCGGCGAAGACCTATATATTGGAGCCAATGAGAGGGTCTCCTGCGCAGGGATAGCGGAAGGTCTGACCATTCGATAAAGGTACCTTGGTGAAAGACATTGTGGAGAGACCCAAATCGCTCATCAGCCGAGTGATGTATCGCAGCCGGGGGAATACAGGGAGCCTCTGGGAGAAAGTTCCAGAGGGGAAGATTGCCATGAAAGGGGTGAGGGGTGACGGACAGGCTGACCAGTTTGGTTAAAGCCAGGGACGTAGAACCTACAGTGTCCAGGGGGTCAAATATAACATGTTGGGAGGGGAGGACTGGAGAGCGGATATTGCGGTCCTCCACAGCAAGCCGCTCGAGTCTGGCATGCGGCAGGGGATCCACGAGAACAAACCAGTGCAAGGCGTGTTGTGCCTGGGCTGCAATCCAAAACCTCTCAAAATTAGGGGCGCTGAGGCCACCCTCAGACATGGGTGTGGTTAGAGTGTCTAATTTAAGGCGGATCGCACCAGAATGCCACAGGAAGTTGTTCACGTTGCGAGTCAGTGATTAAAGAAATTCGGTGCCTGGCCACAATAGGATATTGAGGAACTAGTAAAGGAGTTGGGGAAGTACGATCATTTGCAGTATGCCAATTTTGCCTGCCAATGAAATTGGCAGTGCAGCCCAGCCCATGCATTTCCTAGTAAGCGTAGTAAGGTAACTTCTCGAAGTTGGCTGCATACAGAGGACCATATTGACGAGCCAACACTACTCCGAGGTAGGTGATCTCAGTTTGTGACCACGTGAAACCCAAGGGGTGTGGAGGGGGGAGGGTAGCTTCAGTTAATGGAAATAGGCGAGATTTGGAGCAATTTACTTTGAGACCCGAGATCTCACCCAATTGTATGACATCATCTAGTATCAGGGCTAAATTGTCCACAGGGGAGCGAATGAAAAGAAGAGCGTTGTCACCATATAAGGAGATTATCTCGGGCGAGCCAACGAGACTCAAGCCTCTGTGTGCATGTCTCTGACGTATCCTGTCAGCCAGGGGTTCTATGGCAATGGCAAAGATCAAAGGAGAGAAGGGGCCACCCTGCTGCGATCCACGGGCAATTTGGAAGGAGGTCGAGCATCTGTCCTCAGTGCGGACCCTGGCCATTGCATGGGAGTAGAGAAGTCTGACCCTGGCCCGAAAATGGGGCCTGAAGTTGCTTCTCTCGAGAACCCGCCAAAGGCAGCTCCAGGAGACAGAATCAAACGCCTTCTGCATGTCCAGGGTGGCTGCCACGGCTTGTATGGTTGGATCTATACGGCCAAGGATATTAAAGAGACGACGCAGATTAAGGGATGTAGAGCGCCCAGGGATAAATCCCGCCTGGTCCGGGTGTATGATGTAAGTCATATATGGACCCAGTCTCAGATCTAGCACCTTGGCATAGATCTTAACATCACAGTTAATGAGGGAAAGTGGCTGGTAAAAGCCACATTGGGTGAGGGGCTTGCCTGGTTTAAGGAGCACTGCGATTATGGCCTCGCAAAGGGATGGGGGGAGGATGCCCAGTTCACTTGATTCTTCCCATAATGCATGTAGGTGAGGGATTAAACGGGTCTTGTACTGCTTATAAAATTCGACCGGGAGGCCATCGGAACCAGGGGCCTTCCCGGAGGCCAAGGAGTCTATGGCTTTAGAGATTTCATCAGATGTGATAGGTACATCCAGGGAATCCCTGGTCTCGCTGGAAAGAACCGAAAGAAGGTAGGCTGTCAAGGTATGACTCGATTTCCGCTGCAGGAACACTGTCGACATTGGAATAAAGGGATATATAACCGGAATTCTGTATTAATAGCCTGTGACGACAAGGCTAGTGTGCCGTCAGACCTCTCTATAGCAGGGATGTGGGGTGAGCCGGACTCGGCCAGGGCGTTCCCCTTCTCCATACCTGCAAGCTGAGTGGGGGGTCATCAAGAAACTTCCTCTCGTGTTCTGCAAGGGAGCGGAATGTGTCAAGTTATATGCCCATTTCGGAAAGGGTAGCGAGTGACTGGGAGAGGGCATATTGGGACTCAAAGGAGGAGAGTCGAGATTCACTCTTTGCTATGTCACTCCGGATCACCCTAAGGTTCCAGACTCCTTGGATATCGCTATGCCTCTAATGTAAGCCTTGAATGATTCCCAAAGGGTAGCCTGTGTGCGGACTGAGCCAGTATTCAATGTAAAGTAGTCGTCTATGGTGGTTTCCAGTTCAGACTTAAAGGCCACATCTAATAGGGCATGTGGTTTCAGCCTTCGGGACCGAGGTACGTTTTCAGCAGGCCTCCAATCTAGGGAGACTGTCACTGAGGAGTGGTCAGAGAATGGTCTGGGAAGAATTGCCATGTTTGTGATGGCTCTGACTAGTATGTCTGACATCAGCCACCTGTCGATCCTAGAGTGGGCGTTGTGCACTGAGGAGTAAAAGGAATATGATCGAGAGTCCTGATACACCAACCTCCAAGCGTCAGCCACCCTCACCTGGGATTCAATGTCTATGATCGTTCTTGCTGCTTCAGTGAGTTGACGGAGTCTGGAGCCCAATCTATTCAGATCCACCCCAGAGGATAGGGACAAGGGGGAACCCAGACAGCAAGGACGACAGTTGACAGTAAAAGCCGGGACATCCACATTAGGGCTGTATACATTAAGGAGTAAACTTCACGATCTAGTAGGGTCCCGAAAAGTAAAACAGAGCGGCCTTGGGTGTCTACATGAACCACTTTATGCTGGAATGTAAGACACTTATGTATCAGGGTCATGACCCCACAGTTCTGAGTGGAGTAATCTGTATAGTACCGCTGGGGGCCCCAGGATTTAGCAAACCTCTCACATCACCCTGAGCGTGCATGGGATCCTTGCAGAAAGAGTAGTTTCACTTTGTGCCGTTCAACATACAGCTGCAGTTTCCGCATCTTTGCATAAGTACCTAGTGTCATGATGCCTACCCCCGGAGCACCAGGCCAGGCCCAGCACCCCCGGAAGCAGGCATCATGCCCTCGGGTAAAAGCCCAGCGGCCCCTTATAGGGGCTCTTTGGACATCAGTCCTGGCGCCATAGGTGCCAGGCTCATAAAGGGAGGTGTTTTGTGCACTTACCTGATGCAGACCATGCTGCACGCTTCAGGCCTCCCTGAGACCTGAAAGGGACTATTTTTTCATAGGGACTATTTTTTCACTCAGGCGTGGCCAGGGAAGGATACATACCTAGTTGGGGAAGGATACATACCTGGGACTTCTTTGGAGGCTATTTAAGCCACACCCAGACAGCAGCTCATGCTTCGCGTTGTTCTGTTTCCTGCAGCTTAACGCTCACCGTGTCTGCTCCTGCTCCTGGACTCCAGCCACGCCCGCCTCGAACCTGGAAGACCTGCAAGGAAGGAAGAGAAGAGAAAGGTGAAAACCAAGGACTATTTCAAACTTCTTACCTGCATCCGGAATCTTCTCGCCAGCATCCCTGAAGAAAGACTTCCATTTAAAAGCATTGCGTTGCTCGCTGCAGCGCCACGCTTCACTCACCTGTCCTCGAGACATCTCCCGGCTCCATCGCGGCTGTCAGCATCGGACGCCACATCTCTGCACCTAGGGGAGAGAGGAAGAAACAAAAGGTGAGCAGAAGGAACACAGAAGGAAAGCCTGATTAACAGCCATAATACTTACCGGCTTTTCTTCCACATTTCGGGTCGGCGCTGCCCCGTTGGCAGGTACCGTACCCCCACCCCTATGGGGAAAGGACAAGAGACATTTCTGGGGAATGATAAGGACATTTAGAGGGATCGCCCTCATCACTACTCACCTCGGCAGTTTAACCCCTCGACGCATCGCCTTCATTCTGCACCTGAAATAAAGGACAGATCACAGGTTAGAAAGACAACATAAAGGGGGCCTCACTTGAACTTTGAACTTTCATACTTACGGTGCATCGCTCAGGAAAGTCAAGTGGATTTTGCCAGCGCCATTCTGAAAACCAGTGAAGTAACTGGACGAACGCGCGCCCCTGCACCAGAAGCAGGATGGAGAGTTCATCCTTCCAAACCATAAGGTGAGCTTAAACCGGGGTTTGGAGGAAGTTAGAGAGGAACGAAGGGGGAAAGGGGGGAGCTAGCACACTATTCTGCAGACTGTTAATCCCCTTTCTCATCTGCAGAAGGATATTCCTATGGTCCAGGCAAGCACGATTTGGAGGTCCTGTCCAATCGGTGTTCCGGGTCCTGCGCATCACGCTAGAAGAGGCCACAGCAATCCAGACTAGACCAGCACCCCCGTGGGAACCAGGTGAGCGTTACACCTAGCCCCCTGATATTCCAGCTCATACAAACAAGGTTATGAGCCGTCATCAGGCCAATTGGTATACATTTGTAAAACCGGATATTGAGACAGAAATCGGGGTACATGCAGCAAAGAGATGTGAATAGGCCCCCGATTGAAAAGTGTGAGACTGGGTATGTGCAAACATTCTCGCACTCCATTGCATGTCAAGCAATTTTTAACATAACACCCCTCCCCCACCCTTCTCCCAACCAGAGGGGTGAACACCCTGCAAACAACTAACAATACCAAGAACAGAGGCAGCATCGCCTGGGGGGCTGTGCGGCAGCTAAAAGCGGCAATGCTCCAATACCGGGAAAGGCTAGGCATTTTGGTGGTGCGTAGTGCAAAAGGATATAGAACGAGTGAAGAAGACAGAAGCGTGACATTGAACAAGGAACCAATTGGATCAGAGTAGACTATGGATCCTGGGGACCTCTACAGTCAGGCTCCGGTGCATCACAGGAGCTAGTACAGAGATATCAATAGTCAAAGCATCACAAGCCTGGCTGCCGATGTGTGTATGATCATCCTGGGAAATGTTC
This sequence comes from Ambystoma mexicanum, assembly GCF_040938575.1. NCBI lineage: Eukaryota > Metazoa > Chordata > Amphibia > Caudata > Ambystomatidae > Ambystoma > Ambystoma mexicanum. Next base: position 878,850,774 of record NC_090936.1, read on the forward strand.
ATCAATGAATTTGGAGGCTTCCTCAGGAATGGTGAAAAAGTAGACTTGATTTGAGTGTTCAATCCTGAGTTTGGCCGGGTAGAGCATCCAGTATTTGAACCCCAGATCTCACAGCCTCTTTTTGGCAGCCATGAAAGTCTTATGCTCCTGCTGGACAGACACAGAGAAGTCGGAATACAAGTGGATCCTGGAGGAGCCAAGGAAGATTTCCCCCTTGGCTCTCGCTGCCCGAAGGAGCGAGTCTCTATTGCGGTAGTTTAAAACTCTCGCAATGATTGGACAAGGAGGCGCACCTGGCTTAGGCCTCGCCACCAGGGCTCGGTGGGCCCTCTCTATTGCAAATTGTGGAGAGAGTTGCGGGATATCCAGTAGCATGAGTAAAGTGCGTTTCAATGTAGTCTTCCATGGGGCCATCTATCTTGGCCTCCGGGACCCGGATAATGCGGAGGTTGTTGCGTCTGGAGCGCGATTCAAGATCTTCATTTTTCTTACTGATATCCAGAGCCTGTCTAGAAAGCGTGGTCAGCTCCGCTCGAAGGGTGGTAATGTCATCCTCGGCTACTCCGACCCTGGATTCAACTTCCGTAACCCGGCTGTCAGTCTTTCCCATATGGGCTTTAATTGATGATATGGTCCCATTCATGTTGTCCAATTCGGAGTGTAGGGTTGTGAATCTTCACGCATGTAGTCTAGCACTTTCTGCGACTCAGTGGGCTCCAGGAGTGATGACGTGGCGAGTTCAGGCGCAAGTTCCGAGGGCTTTGATGGTTTTTTTCGCAAACATATTGATGGAGCTCTGCTTCTTTTGGACTCCTTTTGTCATGGTCCCAACAGCTGCCACAGGAGATGAGCTGCACAGCGCAGTCTGACGGGGTCAACTGTTACACCTAAAGCAGGTATCCGCAGGGGGTACGTCTATCCAGTCCCAGTTGCTGCCAGATTTCGAGACCGGAATGGTAGTGGGGTCCCTTGTTGACGGGCAAGCAATGCGTGGGTCAGACTCCAAGTGAGGCACAGTGCGGAGATAACGGAGGAGGCCACAGGAGCTCAGTGGCTGTTAGCTGCGAAGCAATAGTGCCAGTTCTTTCATTAAGGGCGCAACTGGAAGGTATGTGCACAAGGGTTAACTGTTCTTGGAGAATTAAGCCAACGGTGTGTGCTGAAAGATATTTTTATCCACTCTATTGACTCGTGGCGGGTAAGTTATGGAATCTCTGTGCTTCAATTTATATCACAGTGCTCAGACCCATCCAGGGGACCAAGTGGTCTTTAAGAGATGGGCTCGCACGGCAACAGGGCAGGGCTGGGGGACATACAGTGGAGGTGATAGGGCGTATTGTGAATTCTGGAAAGGAACTTCATGAGTAACAAGTTCTGATGGAGGAAGGCGGTGTCTTGGTGGGGGGAGGTATTAGCAGTGGCGCTCCCACGGGCCAAGTTCTCCATGAGCTGAATGGGTTGTGTTCCACCACGTATGGTGGCCCTCAGGGCTTGCACTTGGTGAGGAATTGGAGCAAGGAACTGGTTTGATCCTCCGTGGGGCCCCAGGCAGATGAAAAACCGCGGGGGAGAGACATGCACATGTGAGGGCCCACGGGCTCGTATGGGCGCTGCACCGTAAAGCGGACTGAGGGAGGCTCGTGCCATGGCCTGGCCAGCCGCACTTCGACACTGCCGGGGCAGATGGAGGCAGGGAGCCGCACCACGGCAGTCACAGCGTGCAGGTACCCACGGTGTCCTCCTGCCAGGTGGGATAAGGTGCAGTTTGTGGAGTTAAGAGGCTATTTGGGCGTCAATTCTCACTGCGGCGGGGCTGGATTCAGTGCCCAAGTATCCACCAGCCTTCATGGACATAGGCTCCGTCTCTCCACCTCAGGAATGCGGGAGATCCGGCCGCAGCTCCTCGTCCCGGGCCGCCCCAGTCCGAAGCACCAGGGAGGATCTGCCGCACCCGGCGGCAGGGGAACCGCTGCAGGGCTTGTAGAGAGGTGCGTGGGCAGCTCAGCGTGCGCCGGTGACCGCCTCCAACACATAGGCTGCTACTAGATAGGGCACCAGGTTGTGCGTACATGCACCCGTCTGCCAGCCAAGCTCCCGCAGATGGGCAGCCATCACCCCTCCAACACGGCAGCAAGGCAAGCCGGCCAGGACACAGGGGTGCCCCTGCCCCCGATGAGCCTCTGTCGCCACGGCACTCGCGCTCACAGAGGTCTGCACCTCCTGGGAGCCAGACGCGGATCAGGGCGAAGAGAATGCTCAGTCTTTTTCAAACAGCAATTTCTCTGCCGCGGTAAACCACTGCCGTAGGATATCTCGGCGGCTGCCGCAGGGAATCACCAGCAATCAGGTAGGTGTCTCTTCACCCAGAGATTAGTTGCATCACTGCAAATATCGAGGTTCAGGAGTTTCCCCGGCCCGGAGCTCTTACTCAGGGGGCCATTTTCTGTAAGCGCAACAGCACCCCCCCATGTGCATCATTTTTTTTAAATAAAAATTAAATAAATTGAGTGCTCCTATATCCTTTCAAGATGGCAATTCAAAAGAAGTAAGGCCTCTGTGAAATCATGTCACTCATTTTCTTCCTGGAGGACTGCTGGACAACATTGGGCATTGAAACACACTGCAAGAGGATGCAGAGGAGGACCAACTGTAAACCTCCTGTCCAAAAAAAGTTGACAATGTGCTTGTGAGCTGACCCTTCTCTGTAATGAAAAACCATCTTCTCACCACTTTTATGGACCAACATTTCCATGACCGTCTGTTTGTGCTTTTACCGGATCAATAACCTGCCTCAATATTTGTCAGGTGCAAATAAATATTGTTTACCAACTTACAGTAAGCCTTATCTGACACAGTGGGCCTGCTCCGACCTTAGCAATGGACAGGGATAGAAAGTCCTCCAGTGCGGGTAATTGCAGCAACATCTAGTGTGATTGCCACCTTTGAAGTGTTGGACTCTTTGCTGGTGTCTCATATTCAAACACAACACGTGCATGATAAACACTCTTGGTGAAAGCCTCCCATACAAGCAGAAAATAAAGCCATGTGGCACAAGCCAGCCAGAGTTGTTGAAATTCTTAGCATCCCCACAGCAAGTGTCAAATGAAAGTGTGTTTTATGGATGCTGGGGGGTGACGAATTGCAGATATTTGTCCATTCTCCCCAATGGGGAGACTCCCGCTGTGAGGCTAAGGAGGTGAGCCTGCTCCATAAGACTCTCTCTGGGGGTCGAGGCAGGTGAGTCCTCACCGGGAGAGACTCCTCCTGTGAGGAACTCCCTAAACCAACTACTATAGCCGCATACATGGGACTGCCTATAATAACAAATAATGTGACATCTTTTCATTTGACTGACGTCTATGCAAAGAGAAACCCATGTGGAAAAGGAAAGGAAGATGTCTCTTTAACAAGAGACGCATATTTAACTGTGACGAGTCTGATGAGAGGAGGAAGAGAGAATTCTTCACAGGGGAAGCCACCTGACATCATCACACCTTGTGGAGTTGGAGCGAAGGCGAATCGCAGACCCCGTGACTTTTAACAAGGCAGAAAACACCAGTACAAAACGCCAGAGGTCCGGCATGTGCAGATGCGAGGAAAGCATTGTGAGAAGGAAAGAAGGAACAAGTTAGTTTTGGTGTGACCACAAGTGCAGCATGCCGGGCAGGATGCCCAATCAATGACGCCGATATCACAATTGCGGGAAGCATCAATGTCTTCTGATCATCCGATCATACCAGTGTACGGCAAGGACCCGACAAAGAACCGAGAGTGAGAAGCTGACAACCGAGAAGAGCAAGAAAGCATACCCAAGCAAGAGACAAGCCCTGTCACTTTCCCCTGCATGCAGAGAGACCAGGAGAAACGTGTGAAGCTGGAGACGGCCAGGGCACCATTATCAATCTGATTAAACTTGTCCCAGTTCTAAGGATGAAAAAGTAAAGATAAGACTGGGTGATTGGAATTGTAAAAAGCAAAGAAAAGAAGTAACAAATAACCTGGTTGGGGAAGAGGGTTATTATAAGAAGAGAGAAACTCGTCCCAGTCCTGAGGATGAGATATTAAAAGTGAAACCAGTTAACAAGAGAAGTAAAAAGAGCAGACAATAAGGGCTTTACCCAACCCAGGTGGAGAACAAGCGGAGACTGGAAACAAATCCCCTGGGGGGGAAGGGAAGATACTTTATGAACAGAATCAAAGAGGAGAGAGTCTAAGACATAAAATTAATTACAAGGGGAAAGCCTAAAAAAAGTTCAAGATAAACCCAACTGAGGAAAGCCTGAAATTAAAGAATTAAAGACAGCGAAGAGTCTACAATGGATGACAAGGGTGTGAGGAACCACTACCAGAGAAAACATTCTAAATACAGGACCACAGAAAGCACAAAGTCTTTTAAGAACTACAGAAACTGATCTCATAGACTAACCAAGGCAATTATATTAAGAAATATCTGTACCACAGAGAAATGTTGTAAATAAAGAGAACACCGGGTGAATATAAGATACTCTTCTGGCCTATTTAATTTAGTTAGATACAGTGGTAGGGTCAGATAGAGTTAGTTTGGATGAAGGACACATTTATTTTGGACTTCCTAACAACTGATGGGCACCTTTAGTTCCTTTGGATAGGTAGAGTATTCCCTTTAGCAGTAGGGAAAGTTAGGTCTTTTTATTTATAATTTCATTAAAGATATTGAATAATGTCCTCTGCGTGTCTGAATCCTTCTTCCGACCCGCCACAGGGGATAGTGACAGACAAAAGGGCATGTTTGTTAATATCAATTTTACAGAGGATTACTATTTTAAAACTGAACCATAGGTACAAAACCAAAAACACTTCTCTCCCACTCATCCCCTTTTAGGTTTCAAGCTGAGGGGGTCTCTGCCAGGGTAAATAAAGATAACATGGTTAGTCTTGGTGTGTGTGTGTTTTTGTGTGCGTGTGTGTGTTTGCACTGCATGAGAGAGAGAGAGAGAGAGAGAGAGAGAGAGAGAGAGAGAGAGAGAGAGAGAGAGAGAGAGAGAGAGAGAGAGAGAGAGAGATCTTTTCTGGCTGTGTGGATCTGACATTTTACAATTGGTCTGTCTTCTTCTGCGCGGACCCACCAACACAACTCCGCACCCCACCAAAAGCATCTCTCAAATTAGTTTTAGTGCATGTGTGACTGTGTGTGAGATAGAAAGTGAGTGAGTTTGGGAGAAAGGGAAAGAAAAGGAGAGCAATAAAGTAAGGGAGAGGGCTACTTATGTGTTATGGATTTGTGTCTTGGCCATATTACACGGAGTCTTCTACTGGTGGGGCTCTCACACTACCACTTGCATTGACCCATCACTGTCCCCTCTCTCTCCCAGATGACTGTGAGGCAAAAAAAGGAAAAGGTTTGTTGTTGTGTGTGTGTGTGCATGCATGCATGCATGTGTGTGTACGTGTCTCTGAGTGTGTGTGTGACAGAGAGAGAGGGATGGATGGCTTTTCCTTTGATGATGAGCTCAATCATCTGCACAGGTCAGACTGCTCCTGCCCCAGGCCATCTGCTCTGCTGCTTTCCTTTCAAGGTGATCCCCTTTCCTTCGAGTCATGTTGCTGATGGACCTATCATATTGCCTGGAGACCCATTACTATTCTGGGTGGTGCTTCCTGTTGTGCTCTCAGCAAACGGCCATCACTCTTTGAAGCACCATCTCACTGCCTCCAAGTAGGAACCCACAGAACCAGCATGTCACCAGGTAGCCAAAAAATGGCTGCAGCCCTTTGTTGTCCCTACTAGAAACCCCAGGGAAACTCCAGGGACATGACAAGGTTTCACTGGCATGCTGGTCGTCATCACTCCAGGTTGTTGCAGGATGCTGGCTAAGGCACTTTGAGAAGTGCCGGTGTCAGTCACTGCTGTGCCAGTGGTTGTCTTGAATGCATTGCCTGTGTTAATGCTGGCACATCCTTGGCGATGTTGTGGTGGTGCTCAGGTTGACTGAACATGGCTGATGTGCAACGTGAAAATGTCCCAATCAGCACTCATCTCCGAACGTCCTGGCTGCAATGGTTTCAAATGATGGCGCCAGCAACTTAATCCAGGAAATTTCAGCAGGAAGGGTAAAGTGCCTTCATGCCAATGACTTGCCAGCGGTAGTGGTGGTAGTTGCTGGTCTGGTGGAGGCCACTGTTGCTTGTCTGGCAGTGGTGGTGTATTGACAGTTGCTGCTAGTCTGACAGAGGTTGTGGCTACTATTGGTCTGGTGGTGGCTACTGCTGGTTTGGCAGTGCTGGACACTACTAGTTTGGCGCTGCTGGCAGAGGCTGCTGCTAGTCTAGCAGTGACTACTGGTCTGTGGGTGGTGGGTGGCATGTGCTGCTGCTGCTGCTAGTTTTGCTGATCTGGGATTAGTAAGTGCTGCTGATTCTTCTTTCCTGGTCTTCTATGCTTGTGGGTCATACTCTTCCTCACCACTGGCCCCCTTCCTATTAATTCTCTGTCATGAAGACTGTGCTACCAAGTTGTGAACAAATTATATTCTGTAGAAAATTGTCAATTGACAATTTGAAAACAAAATCTGGCGTCTAAACAGAGAAAAGATACTGCAAGTTTCGGCATTTACATATTTAGGAGTGTTTTATCACCAGCAGAACAGAGATTTTGAAATCTTGCCAGTCAAGGAAGAATTTTGATGAAGAGATATTGTGGTTTCTCATTGAAACCTCTCATTGAGTTTTATCGATTAAAAGCTCTTCCCATTTTAACATATGGCGTAGAAACCGCATTCTCATTCCGCTCCAAAAATTGGTCTCTGATAGAAGGGACCTTCTGGAAAAGAGTTTTGAGAGTCCCCTTAAGTTCACCAATCCAAGATCTGCGTATGGAGCTAGGCTTGACATCTATGAAAGCGGTAGTGACTTGGAAAGCACTGGCTCTATATCGGAAATGCCTAGACCCACCAGCGAAAGGAGGTTTTACAGTGCTAAAAGAAGCTCTAGAACAGAACAATGAAATGATGCTGGGAGATTGGAAAATGAAATGGCAAGCCATCATTAAAGACTTGGATGAATCTGACCAAACGTTAAAGGAGAATCCAGACAAAATAAAGCAGAAACTACACATATTAGACTGGATTAAAACTCAACAAGAAAGACAAGATTTGAAAATGTATGTGAAACTGTTCACAAAAGCACAAAGACTAAACACCTTACCAAGGTATCTAGAATCTTTTCCAAATTGGTTCTCTAAGGACCAATACTTGAGATTTAGGTTGAACCTATTTCCAACATGCGAGATACTCAATGCAAGGTCAAACCAAAAGCCGAAAGCGTACTGCAGATTATGCCAGAGCGAAGCCTCTGTTGAGTCACTAAAATATCTAGTGTTATTTTGTCCGGAAATGGAGGAAAAAAGAAAACAACTTATTTTTTTAATATTTTATTATGTATTCAGTTTAAAAAACTTTTACACATGCATATCTCATATACAATTAATCTTCATAATATCATGAATATAATAAAAACAAAAGGATACATCAACTTCATTCTCTTAATTAAAATTCACAAGAACTAATCCATAATACAAAACAAAATTAATACAAAATTAATTAATATCCTCCCTTTCAACTTAAAGGGAGAGAAATAAAAAAATAAAAAAGGAAGAAAAGAAAATTAAGAATTGAGCAATCTTAAGAAAGGACTTATACAAGAGTACCAGAAATAAAAATGCAGACAAAATCATAAAAAGGAGCCTCTGACCAAATAAGACGGGCATTTCTACTGTATCACAACATAAGGTCAGATTTGAAAGCTCCTCCAATAATTTTACATCTTCCTCAAATTTTCGCAAAAGCTTATCAGCACATTTCCAAACCTGGGTTATAGCAATGATCTTCCTACGGCTGTAGCCGGACATACATTGCAACCAGAATGATTCACTGGCTATATCACTAATATCTTCAACACTTCTGGAATAGTATTGTTCGTACGCAGATCTCATCCCAGGGCATCTAGTAAGAATATGTCTTGCTGATTCCACTTCCTCTCTATCAAGACATATTCTACAAAATCTTTCATTTAGCAGAATACCACACCATGACCGTCTTATTTCAAAAACATTTAGGCGGTTCAGCCTAATATTCATGAAGATCCAACGTGTTACAATTGAGGGCAGAAGTTTTACCTATTCTTGGAGTTCCTTGTAGCCAAAAGCCATCCTAGAGAAGGTGTGAAGAGATTTCATACTGGCAACCTTCTTGTGGTTTTTAACCCAATCAAATTTCTCGGCACAGTTTTTTAAGGATTTTATTAATGCGCCTTCACCATACTCCCAGCACGTGTCCAACACAGCTTCTCATGGTCTTAAACATATTCAACACTATACTATTACCACTCTCCAAGGCAGTTTGTAGGACAGATAGGAAGGAATTGGGGATCGTGTGCATAACCTAAAGTATAACTTAGCTTGGTTTAAATTAATTAAAGCAGTAAGAGATATTAGGCCCATCTCGAGTCGGATAACCTCAATAAGCGTATAGTTGCTTAGCCCCAATATTCGCCGCCAGATTAATCCTTGAATCTTGTCTGCCCAGGAATCAGCGTATGAAGCCTCAAAAGCACAAAGAAAGGATGCTGATAATTGATGTCTATAAATGGCACGTATACCGTGCAAACTATATCCGGCAGTTCTTTTAGAAAAAAGACAGGACCGCCCCATAGTAGAAAGAACCTTGGCACTCTTATTTAATTGTAGATGTTCACTAGCAGCAATATTTTCCGAACCCACTTCGCGTCGAAGGTATTTATATGTGGTCACCCTTTTGATATTTCCTATAGGGCACGGTACAGAGGTCTTACACCAGTTACAATCAATGGGCATAAAATGAGTTTTAATGATGTTTATTTTGAGGCCGTTTTTGTCAGCATAGGCACACACAGCCTTTGCACTATTGCAAATCCCCACATAGGTATTGTCAAAGATAACAATGTTGTCTGCATAGCAGATCCAGCCCAGCTTTGTCGTACCAATCTTGGGGAAAGCATTCAGGTTGTCAATGAAAATTCCCCCAAAGTCCACCATAAAAAGATTGAAAAACATGGGGGCCAAGGCACACCCCTGACAAACTCCCATCTTAACTGCTATCAAGTCAGACATTCGACCCAAGTTGTTAAGCCTTGTTAAGATGGTGTTTTGTTCATACGTTAACTTGCAGATGTATAAAAGATGTGATGGCATGCCCATATGCTCAAGTTTTACCCAGAGCATATTTATGTTTATCATATCGAATGCGGAGGAAAAGTCCACAAAAAGACTATAAAGAGGTAGACTTGATGGACGATTAGCCTGCTCAATAAGGGTATTCACCAGGAGGATGTTATCAATAGTGGCATAACCCTTACGAAACCCGGTTTGAGCATTATTCAGAATGTTATTATGAGATACCCACGTGTTTATTTCCCAAAGGACAGCTGTGGAAAATATTTTACTAGGCACATCTGTGAGGGCCAACAGCCGATAATTATCTGGCAGATTCCTATTTTCATTTTTAAAGATGGGTATGATTATAGAGGTCTTCAAGGACTTAGGTATTAATCCAGTATCTATAACTTTACGAAAAATGATAACTAATATATCGGCCCAGATGTCAGCATCTCCCTTAATAATATTGTTGCACAGACCATCAGGGCCAGGGGCACGAGATGTTTTCAATTTCACAATAACATCCTTGATATCTTCATGATTTATTACAAAACAAAATGTATGGGCTTTTTAACCAAGCTCATACTATTACCCCTAAAAAAGATTCAAGATATTTTACCCATATATCACTATCTATACAGCAAATCAGCTCATGGTTTCCTTTATTGGAAAATGCCCTAAAGTTTGACCACAGTTTTTTTGTATCACCGACTTATGACTGAATTCATTACGAATTATGCAGGAAGAACAAGTGAGGAGTGGTGGTTGGAACTGCTTAAGAGGCAAACGAATCGGACTAACACTAGCTCTGGTGAAACTGTTGCTAGAAATTTTCAACACAATTAACATCTTTAAAAAAGCAGAATTGAACTCTAGAGAATGAATCGGATGAAGATGGTTTCCGTTTCATTGGTTCTCTGTATTTTTATTATTTGTTGACAACTGTTGTTAATTTTATCAAAAGAAATAAGGCAAAAATGTTTTCGTATGTTAAAACCAAATAAAGCCTAAAAAGAAAAAGAAATGATGTTCTGTAGAAAATTGACCATTTTAAAACAAAGCAATGCCCATTTACCATTTGGCCATCCTTGATATAATGATTTATATATCTTTTAAGAAATATCTTTGAAGAATAAAAATGAGCATTAAAGATATTTCCTCCTGTGTACACTCATAACCATGGTAGACCCCTCTTGTTTTCTACTCCAGTGATTTTCTAGTAAAAGTCTATTTCTACAAACCATCATTTGTTCAGAACTTCTAGCAACAGTTCAAGGAGGGTCAGACTCTCTCTGTCCCCTCACCCTAGTCATGCCTCTCACCAGCTCTAATTAGGGCAGGTTCACTGTTGTGGGGACAGTTAGTTTTGCCTTGGAGGGTCAGACGAGCTATTAGTTAGTGAACTTTTGAATCGTATTCAATGCGACAGCCTGGTTACCTTTTTGTGTGAAAACGTTTGGGATTGCAAACAGGGTTTAGATACCCATCCTGGTCCTGGTTTTTGTGTAAGGAGTGCCACCATGTCATGCCTCCTACTGCTCTTTCTGCTCAGCGGTTATGGCGTCTTCCTGCGGGTCTGATTCAGTGCAATGGATGCCCACAAAAAAGTGTGGTTAAAAGGCAGGAAGGGGAAAGGCTGGGTAAATGTTCAGAGGAAAGAGAGGGAAAGGAGGGTGAGAGAGAGTGAAGGGGAATAAAAATAGGAGGGAGAAAGCGATTGGGTGATGTGTTGGTGATGCTGGATCAGGTGTTGTGTGGACTGGGAGGCAGGGCTCACATCTAGGTAGGGCCACAGAAACACTTCAATTTGTTGTGTGCTTCGCTTCAGCCAAAGCCATTGGTTGAAACGCAGCGAAGTGAATGCACGAGCAAGAGAAAGGCACGCCGGGCTTTTCCTGAAGTGCAGTGTGCCACAAAGCGTGTGCCGCAAAGCGAAGGACGAGTAGAAAGGGCGCGTGCGTTGCTTTGTCTGAAGCGAAGCCTGACGAAAAGGAAAGGACATGCGTTGTTGGTTTGAACCCCGGCTTCACTTGTTTTGGAGTAAAGCCAGTTTTAAGGTGCATGCTTGAGCAAGAGAAAAGTCTGCTTCCATTTCCCTGGAGCAAAAGTGTGACATAAGGCACATGAGCACGAGAAATTCAAGCTTCACTTTTTACAAAGGATGTGCAAAATAGCGAAGCACATGCATGTGCATTTTAGATGACAGTTTGCAAACTGCGCTTTTCACAGCTTCGTCCTGTCATTTTGTTTTAAACTGCGCTGGCAATGGGCATGGAGCCAAAGGTGGAAGAAAGCAAACATTTCAGGGATTACAGTAGACATTGTGTGGGGCATTTTTCCCACCATTACATTTACACCCATTCCTAATCTAGGGGACTGATTTGGATTGCCCTTGCAAAACCACAAAGAAAGAGCTATTGGGAATCACAGTTTCTCTCTGGTCTGTGTTTGATCTAAGTTTGCTTCATAACACCACCCTCTACATTTACTTCATGGACAGTACTGTAGACATTTCTTTCACTGGACTTACCCTGGACATTGTTGTTGGCACCTGCCCTGCACATCTCTCATTTGGAACTTTTGGCCCATGGCCCCCCGGGGCAGAAGCAAGATTTCCATCCTCCACAGATTAAATACACTTGTGTTTGTTACAGAGCCTGTGTGGTCATTGCATTTGATACATTTTCACTGAGGAGGGGGAGTGGAAAGGCGTGCAATGTACTTTTTTGTAGTGATACACTTACCTCTGTTGGAGGAAATTGTTGATGATTTATTCCTGCAGCACAAGCCCATCAACGATGTCTGGTTGATGGGAAGCGGTGTGTTTGTCGGAGTCCTCAACACAGCTGTACTCATCAGTCAGGGGCACATGCCATTTTAGGGCGATGTTATGTAGCGGGCGACACATGACTATGACAAGGCAGACCTTATATGGTTGGTACATACATGCATCACCCATCCTATGACACTGGAAGCAATTCCTCAGGGCCCTCAATTGCCCCATCAGTGAGTTTGCAGCAATAAGATTGGGCAGCATTGAAGAGTTGGTTCCTGGGGGTATCATCCACCAACCGTGCAGTGGGTATCCAGAGCAACTTGTAAAGGGGAGTGGAGGGTTGTGATTGCCAGTCATGTACTTGAGGGAATGCAATCAGTCAGCTAATTACCAATTTGTCTGTCTGGGTAATGCATTTCAGTGGTTGTGTCTATGTAACGCCAATGTGCACACGATTCTCGGCAGCTGAGACATATGTGTCAGGAAGGCCTCATGCATGACTCTCCTAGATTTCATGTTTCTCACATCTCCCCATGGCAGGCCTTCATAAATGGCTCAATCATCACCTCTTGCGCTCTTCTATGACATCACTGTGCTGGGATTATGGGAATATCAGATCTGGAACAGGGGTGTTTGAGGCAATACCAGAAGTAATTTCAATGCTTTCTATTGTGGAGGAGTTGGGCAGATGGCTACGGGGACAAGCACCTACAGTTCTATACTAGGCTTGTGCAAGGACTCATCTATTACATCCTTGTCACTGGAACGATAGTGCTGAGAATGTAACATCCACATTCTCAACACTAAAGTTAACCGATGCATATGGATTCTGAAGTTGTTAAGAAAGTGCATGGCCCCTTTAACCAGTACCAACACACAGGCAATACTGATAACATCAAAAGACATCTATTACTCATGCCTAAAGATGACAGTAATATTGACCATGATATACTTTCAAAGATATAGAGGAACAGTGGCCCTTGTATCCTGCAAGCATAAGGCTCTAATCACCAGAATACACATAGAATGTGTGAAAGCAAACAAAAAGACAAGTTAATGTTTATAACAGGGGTCATCAAATCACCATGGTATGATGGAACAACTGGACCACAAGCACTAGTGAACCCTACGAACATAATTAACTAGTGTCCATCTGTTTTTTTTGTGCTACGTGTACAGACTGTGCCAGATACACACAGGGACACAGCAAAGCAAAGGCTCAAAGGGGAAGAGGCAAAGAGGCTGGTGGAAAGGCTGGAGGTTGGCCCTGTTTGCCCTTTGCTGGGTCACCAGGGGCTGAGTCGCCCCAAAGCAAGGAGTCCAACTGCTTTTTGTGCCCCCCCACCCCCCTCCTGCTCCGTGATGCTGTTTGTGCCCCCTCCTGCCCCGTGATGCTGTTTGTGCCCCCTACCTCCTTCATCCCTGTGAAGCTGTTTGTGCCCCCCACCCCCCTCATGCTGTGGGATGTTTTTATCCATGCATCCGATCCCTACCTCAAAACTGTGCAGTACTGACATGGAAAACATCATGATGGCCAGAGCTTCCCAGAAAATGCACAGGGAAATGCATGAAGAATAGGCTGCCACTCATTTTTGCCGATGTTATGGGCACAGAAGGACACTGCCTAAAACCACCATTGGACTACCCACACAGTAGTCTGAAACCATTGGGAATGGCAATGCTGATTGCCAAAAGCAACCTAGAATTGTGGGGAATTCATTTTCTTAAATCCCAAAAATGGTTGCAGTACCAGTACTCACCACTATCAGAAAGCCGGCGTTTTAAAACCACCAGACTTTGTGTAAAACTGAATAAATGAACCCAAAGCAGGCCAAAGAAAGACTTACTGAGAGGTGGATACAATGTAAAGTTATATTCTGAAGTGACTTGAAGGTTTATAACAAGACTGGCTGAGCTGTGGATTTCAGCAGTTTAAGTAAATTTGGACTGAAAGACACTAAAAATCTAAATGTTTAAAATAAATGAGTGATCTACTTTTGAGTGTCACATAGGTTGCAATTGTTTAAATGTCATAGTTTTAAACTTAGAATCAGCATTTTAGCTGCATATGTAAAAAATGGTTAGTTTATTTGGATGCAGAAAACTGGGTAACTAAAAGTGACATTAGGTGGGGCCTGGTTTAAGGAACTGAATTCTGCCCACCAGCTACCCCCGACAGGAGTTGAGACTTGCACAACAGCTGTGTTCCCAGGCCCAGCTGCCCTTTTGCTGCTCCCACCAAAAGGGATATGACACTTCTCTGATTGAATTACCTGGGCTCTGCAGGAAATTGAACAAAGCCCTGTCCTGACTCAGGCAAATGTTTTATTACGGGGGCCGTAAAAGTAGCTTCCTCCTGGAAGTAAAGGGGAGGAGCACTGCCTGTGAGAGCAAGCTGGCTTGGCAGAACTGGAAAAACTAGAAATTCAACCTTGTGCTGGGGGGAAACCACACCCCTTTGGGGCCAGAACATAACTCTAAAAAGATGGATCATTCATAGAGCGGACTTGTGAAAATTATTTAAATGATACCATAATGCTTGTGATTTTTCTGCCCACATTTTGAGAGGTTTTTAGAACCGGTGGCATGATCTGGGGGCAAGCTAGCAGTTAAGAGGGTATTACTTAAAATGTATGCATGTTAAAAATCTGACACTTCATCAATTAATGTCCATACTCCTTGCGCACATGTGTGTAAATTTGGGGTAATGTCCGATATTGCGAAACCAGTTAAAAAGTGCAAATGTTGCCATTTCTGAATGCAAGCTCTCAGGAAGAGCAGATTTGGACAGGGTATACCTCCTGTGATATGTGATGGGTGCATGTAATTTTAAACAAATGTGTACCTGTGCAAATATGTATTTTGGGTCAAAATATAGATTGTGTGTAATTTGACAGGGGTGGGTTCTCTGTACCATAAACAGACCTCATCATGATGACACTTCATTTCATTCCCCCAATCAAGGGGAAGAGGAGGAAGTGGCCAATGACAAGTGGAGAGGGGTAGAGCCTAGTGATGCTGCACACACACCCATTTTCAAAACACATAAAAGCAGACAGTCAGGACAGATAGGGACCTTCAAATCCATTTGCTGCGGGACGCTCTGCCGGGAAAATCCATACTTTACCTCCATCAACCTTCAGAGAGCCAACATAGAGACTTCAATCTATCCACATCCAGAGATCCAGACTTCAAATCTATCAATATCCAGAACCAGAGGCAGAGCAGAGCTGACCCAGACCACTGTTAGCAGAACCAGAGAGCTGACCCTGATCACTGTGAAGTGCCGAGACCAGACCAGAGCCCAGTCTAAAACCTGACCAGATCCGTGGCGAGGCCCATTTATTTCAAAAATATATTGTGAGTACCTAGCTGAACTGTGTAGAACCAATCTCTTAGTTAAAATAATATAATTCAATCTATTTTAATCTAACCAGAACTGTCTCCTAGCAGTTGTACCTTGTCATTTTGCAAAACTGTCACTTGTCACTTTGAATTTTAACATCCCAAATCCGAAAAACTACCTTTATTTAATCGCTCATATCTCCGTGACCGTTTGTCCTAGAGACTTGCAGTAACTTTCCTCTGAAAGCTGGGAATCGTGGCTTTTCGACGAACCTAGAACCGCATTCCTACCCCCTATAGTTTTGCCGCAATCGCGAAAAACGCACTCGCGAATTTGCCGCGATTTGCAAATTTCTCCACGTGTGAAAAAAGAAGTTTTCTTGCTTTCCTTGCTAAAAATTCGTTTGCCTCTTAAGAACCATCCCTGAATCATTGCTAGAGTGAGCCTGGACTAATATTAACTAGATACCACTCACACTGAACCTCTAGAGGGAATTAAAAGCATTTTAGCATATTTTTCACTTCATTGCCAGCACATGTAAAAGCATTTTGGGCCTGTGTTTCAAACTTCTGTAGTCTAAGCTTGCTGGGGTGAACTGAATTACATTTGATTGCATTTCTGAGAACTGTGTGCTTTCCTTCCATTTCCTTGCATTGCATAAAGGGGGGGAGTGGATTGCCAGAGAAAAGTGATTACATTGTTTTGTTGAAATCATATTGAGTATTTTCTGTATTGCATTTTCATTCAACATTACATCCATCTGAACTTATATAAAGCATTCTCTACCACCTTATTCTTCTGTTCCTATTCACAAGTGTGCTAGTGCCAGACTATCCATTATTGATTACTGCTCAGATTCAGTGTGATATTCAATTATTAATTTATTATAAAGCGTGATATATATATATTGTTTAAATTATCAAATAAACCTTTAAACTTGCAAAACAGAACTACTTCTTTGCTCAGTGGGGTCAGGGGGATTCCAAGAGAGGGGTGTTATATAGGGGTAGTCACCCAGAACGCATGAACTGGACATAAAGATCTATCAATAAGGGTTTCCACTCAATGTTGAATTGAATCCTCTTACAAATTGGGGGCTTGAGCGGGACGTGGGTTAGATCTACCATTTGTGCAGATTAATACAGCGTGCCAGCTGACCAGATACACATATCCGGTCGGATCACCACGCTGTGTTACGCTGTAAAGCACTCCTCAAAGGAATGCTCTAAGGAAAAGGTCTGTTTTGCAAAAATAAAATACAAACTTCTGTAAGTCAGGAAGGAACTCAAATTCCAGAATGACGACCTTGGTAGATATGAAAATAGCCAGAGAGCACTTCTTACATAAGCTATTTGTGAGAGGTGAGTGGACTCATCAGGACCAGACGGTCTGGTTGCAAGCAATCACACCCCAGATCACGGAAACAGGATCAGATATATGGAGAGACCAGGGTCCCTTACATGTGGCCCTGAGTGAACTATATATGTCCTCTAAGGCCAAGGATGAGCACAACAAGATTGCCAGGGTAGCGGCATATTTATATTTACATATGGGAGCCATGCAGGACAAATGTGCTGAAGGCCAAGATCTGGCGAGTAGGCAACTGCTGGCATTACAGAAGGCCCAATCTGATCTGGACTCTTCTGAGCAGAGGCTGCAGAGGAGCCAGGAGTCAGAAAATGATAGTAGGCAGTATATCATTAAAATAAAAGAGGACATGGATATACTGCAACAGGAAAAGGCTGACCAGGATACTAGATTTCTGGCCCTGCAGAAGGAGCACCAAGACAGTTTGGACTCCTTACTGCAGAGCCAGAAAAAGCTGGAGCAACAATTAGACTTTAACAGGGCATGCACGGAGCAGGTAGCCACCCTGCAAAGTCATCTAGATAGAGTGAAGGCAGAGAGCAACAAGCTGATTTTGAAAGACCTGGATACCCAGGCAGAGTTTGATGAAGAACGCCAGAAAGCTAGTGCCTTTCAAAGGCAGAGGGACGACCTGGCGGCACAAATGCAGGCTCTTAGCCAGGAAAGAGACGCCTTAGGCCAGGAAGTCTGCCATTTAAAAAACAAAACAGAAGAAAATCACTTGGCCCTCCAGGGGCTGGGTGACCTCCAAAAAGAACGCCAGAACTTGTTAGAACACACCAGGAGGGTGGAGGATGCTCTGGCAAGAAAGGAGCAGGCCAATAGGGACACGGCTCAGGAGGTAACCCTCCTGCAGCAAAGACTGGCCCAGTGCTCCAGGACCAATCAGGAGGCACAGAGAGAGAATGAGGCTCTCTGCCACCACAATGATAGGCTCCAACAACAGGTAGCGATGCAGGAGAGACTGATAGAGTCTAGTAAGGCCTTAACTGAGGAACTGAAGGTGCAGGCTCTTGCATTGCAACAGGGAGCAGGGGCGGATAGAGATGAGGTTCGCTGGGAAAGAGAAACTCCTGAGCGTAACCCCAGGAGCCCTAGTACCAGAGGCCTTTATTTCTCTCAGTCCCTGGACTCTGCCACCCCCATGTCCCCTGGCGCACATGAGCACAGGGCCACAGGGATGGCAGATTACTATCCAGCCAGAAGCATGGGGCTCATAGGCCAGTACCACCCAGGAATGGAGGGGCGGGCATCCGGGTATGGGCACCCAAGCACAGTGCAATTTGATGGGGAACCCCAGGAGAGTAGGCCCATTAAGAGCATCCTAAAAACCTCTGCCCAGTTAGGTCAGTGGGGGGGGTACCCATCAAATCCTGGCAGCAAGGAGGGATCTGAAGACTCCTCTGAGCGGTACAGGACACAGGAGACCAGGTCCCCACATTCTGCCAGCCATTCCCAGGCTCGCAGAATCCGGGAAAACCTGGAAGAACAGACGGGAACCTCTGGGAGCAGTGCCTCTGAGTCAGAAGATGAATGGACCAGGGTTACCCGGACCAAAAGGGCCAATAAGACAAAAAGGGCCTTGCTTAAGGACCCCTTAAAGCAGATTAAGGCAATCAGGAGCGTCATCACGCCTTATCATAAGAACGCCAAGTATTCTGTTTGGGAGCACTTAGAGTTGTTTGAGCAAATGATGGAGACTTTACATTTGAAGGACAGCCAAAGCTGTATTCAATATGTAAAGTGGACCTTCTCCCCGGAATACTCCAGTTTCTTTGCGGGGCTGGAGGACCAAAATCATTTAAGATGGTTCACCTATAAGGCGGCCATCTTGAAACATTTTTCTACTCATAGAAATCCTCAAGAGGCTCGCAAGGCAGCCTACAATTTACAATGTGGGGAGGATCAGGCTCCACAAGAATTTGTGCAGGAGTTAAAGCGTGCTTTTGCACAGACCACAAGAAGGGTGCGCACGGATAGCAGAGAATTTATTAATACGTTTTTCCATGCCTTGCCCAAATACATAATGACCCAGCTCGTGAGGGATTTTCACGAGAAAAGATCTTTAGACTGGGTCATTGAACAGGCGACCCGGATCTATGAGGTGCAGAAGCCAATAGAAAATAAAAATAATGTGCCCAAAAACCCCAAAGTCAACAACACCCCTGCTGCTGCCAAGGTGGCAGAGGTAAAGGTCACCCCCGTTTTAGAGTTGGAGATGGGGGGGCCTAAAAACCTACCTGCACCTAATAATGCTAGGCCCAGAAGGTCCTCGGGCCAGTCACAGACAGGGAGCCAGGGAGGCAGCCCCACAGATGGGGTCCCTCGCTCTCCTGATTATGTAAGCCCCCGTTACAAGGGAAACAGACCCATCCTGGGTTATGTGTGGACTCCTCCAGCCCAAGGGGGGGGATCCGGCCAAGCACCTAACCCAGAGAACTTCCCTCCCAACTTCTCACAGGAGGGCAGAAACTCACCAAACCCTGGGCAGAACTTCTTCCCCAGGTATCCACCCAACTTCCAGCCCCAAAATCCTCCACCCTTCTTTCCCCAATTCCCTGAGCACAGACAACCGAATCCGGGAGAGGGGAGGCCAAGGGCGGAGGGGTATCCAAATCTTCCCAACCAGGGGTACTACCAAAGAAGGGATAGCTACCCTTCCCGGGATCAGCCCAGGGGAGAAAACAGGGCCCCGTATCAGCCTGAGCGGGTTTCCCAGTTAGAGCGCCAGGTTCAAAACATGGCGTGGGATCTGGGTCACATACTGAGGGCTCAGCAGAACCCTCAGATCGGCATGCCGGCGCAGAACGCACCCAACTCTGGACCTGGTGCTCCAGAACAATGACGGGGGCAGCACCCCGATAACTCACCGGTTCCCAGGGAGGAGGCACAAAGGGAAGGGGGGTGTAAAGCCTTGGAGGAAGCTTCCTTCCTCACTTGTAAACAGCCCCTGGAAACCCAGGAACCAGAAACAAAATCTCTTGCCCCTGAAAGTCTGCCTCCTAAGGAGCAGAGGGGGGGTAGGAGAAACAAAAGACCCAAACAGACTCAGTTTGAGGAGGAGGTACAGATCTTCCAATTTGAGGGAGAGGGATCCTCAGAGGATCCTGGGAAAAGGACCTTCTCCTTCATGGGTCCCTAGGGATGCAAATCCAGACTGGGGAGATGTGGAGACTGAGCTACCGCCGCCCACCATCTCATCCCAGAACCAACAGCAAGAAAATCCCCTGGTTCAAACCCATCCTGGTGACTGCCTCCAAAAAGGGGGGGGGGGCGGCCCGGAACCGGAGCCAGGGGAACCCACAATGGCTCTGATCTCCAGTTGCCAATTTTTTCTTTCAGATTCCCAAGGCTCTCCACAGAATTCTGCCCAAATCTCTTCGCTAGCGATGTCCAAAACCAGAAAGTTAGCCCACCAGTTGTCCAAAAATGTGCATTATCTGTGCCCCCTTGAGGAGAAGGAGGGAAGATACTATGCCCCGGTACAAGTACAGGGGCAGGGTACAATTTTGGCACTGGTGGACACTGGATCTCAAGCTACCCTTCTGTCCAGAAGGGCCTTTGATGAACTGAATGCAGGAAGGGGAGGGAATTACCAAATTCCTCTCACCTCACTTCCTGGACAACTCCAGAACTTTGACGGGAAGGAAATTCCCGTCGAGGGGACGGCAGATTTGGACATTAAAATTGGGCGACACAAGTTGAAACACCCGGTCATAGTTGTGACTCCAGAGGGCACCCCTTGTTTACTGGGGAATGACCTCCTAAGAAGGTTGTCACCCCTAATAGATTGTGTAAACAAGGTCCTCTGGACCCAGACTAGCCGACCAATAAAATTAAAACAGAGTGTCAACCATGTTAGTTTAAACGGCACCTGCCACATGGTTGAACAAAAATCTGACCAAGTAGAATTTCACTTCCAGAATAGCCAAATTCCAGACGTGACAGTAATAGCAGTAGGACAACAGACTGGTGATGGGGGGTCCTCTCTATTTCTGAAAATCAACCTTCCTTCCAGTCTAAAGTGGTACTCCACGCTGGAAGGAAACACTCTGAGATTCTATACTAATCCACAATCAGAAACTCCCACTCCTATAGTCCAGAAAGATGTGAAATCAGCTCAGAGCCTGGCTGATATTCAGCAAATTGGAGAGCAGTTGTTCATCCCTGTTCAGTTAAATGATGGGAAGGACTCTGTTCTCGCTCGAGCGTGCGCGAACAATGGTAAGAGCTTCATCAGCGAAGCCATGTTTCGCCAACTCCCAAAAGATCCAGCCATTCCCACCTTCAAACTGATAGGCAAATGGGAAATGGACCTGGAAGCACCTAATTCCAAACATCTCCTGCCAAGCAGGTGTATGTTCAAAATCTCCATTGGCAACAAGAGCATAGTCCATAATTGTTGGGTCGTGCGAGACGTCACTGCCGCCTTTTACTTAGGCAGTGACATTCTCAATCGCTTTGCCATTAGTTTGGACCTAATAAACTTCAAAGCTTGGTCCCGATTAGCGGATAATCCCATGGGCTTTGATGATCCAGAAAAAGCATTTAGGTCAGCTCAATTGCTACCTTATGCAGTTGAAATTCAGATTAAAGAGGAAGTCACCATCCCAGAAAGGACCCGACAATTCTCCCTGGAAGTGAAAGTTAAAAGAGGACAACATTTGAAAAACCCTGATGCTTACATGCAGCTAAACGCTTCTCTCCAACAGCAAGGGTTGGGGGTACCCAACTCCATTAGTCAACATAGAACATGACACCATTCCAATAGAGGTGGATAACAGCGACTTAAAGAGTATTACTCTAGCCGCAGGCACCATTATTGGAATGGCGGTTGATGACCGACATTTTTCCATAGATTTAGGTAATGAACTGTTAGGGCCAATCCCCAAGGACTGCTTTGACAGTGACAGTGATGACAATACGACACCAGACAGGATTTTTACCCGGCATGGGGGGAACTTCCTGGTGTACACTTCTTGCCCTTATGGTAAGGAAGATGTGACTTGTGACTTCAGGAGGGATGAGGTGATTTTCCAGGTCCATGAGGGCTGCCTTTCCCACCTGAAGCCTCCAGTCCAAATCAGCACTCTGACCAGGGACTTCTCCACCCAGCTGGAGGAGGCCGCTGAAATAGCCAAACCAGAAGTCTTTCCAGGCTTCAGGCAGATGGTGGAAGAGAGAGTCAACCTAGCTGATGCCTGTGTGACTCTGGAACAAAAGCAAAAGTTGAAACAAGTTTTCTTGGATTTCCAAGATCTCTTTGCAGTAGACTCATATGACTGTGGCCGCACCGACATCCACACAACAACAATCCCCACGGACCCTGGCATGACTCCAGTGTTTGTGAAGCAATATCGTTTGCCTCTCGCATCCATGGAGTCCCTTACTGAAATAATTAAGAACCTTGAGTCCAGGGGAATAATCCGTCCCGTCCACAGCACCTTCAATAATCCGGTGCTGGGAATATTGAAGCCAAACGGCCAGTGGAGACTCTGCGCTGACCTTAGGGAGCTCAACAAACGGGTCCATACTTCCCGATGGCCTCTGCCCTACATTGACCAAGGGCTGGCCCAGATCCAGGGGTCACAGGTATTCACTGCAATAGACCTGACCAATGGATACTGGACTGTGCCTGTCAGTAGGGAGGACCAATACAAGCTGGCTTTTACCTTTGGGGGCCAGCAATACACATGGACCCGGACTCCCTTCGGATACCTCAACTCCGGCAATGAATTCAACATTTTCCTACATAAGGCCATGCCCGACCTGGGTGCGAGGGGTAACCTGGCTTATGTAGATGATGTCCTCATCAAAAGTTCATCTGTGGAGGAACACATAGCGGAGATCCGTTATGTTCTGACACAGTTGAGGGCCGCCGGAGCAAAACTTTCCTTTCAGAAAGCACAGTGGTGTAGAACCCGTGTTAATTTCTTGGGGCATGAGATTACTCCTCAGGGTCTCTGTCCCCAGGAAAAGAAAGTGGAAGCACTTCAGAAACTGAAAGACCCCGCAACTCTGCGGGAACTAAGGAGCCTCCTTGGACTGACTAATTACAGCAGAAAGTTCATTGAGGGCTACGCAGAGATCACCAGACCCCTGATTCATCTCCTGAAGGGGGGGGGGTCAAGTGGGAATGGGGTCCAGAACAATCCGAGGCGGTAAAACAACTCAAAAGAAGCCTCTCACAAGCACCTTGCCTAGCGTACCCTGTCAGAAACAAGGCGTTCTTCCTGGAGACGGGGTTCTCTAATACGTGCTTGACGGCAGTATTATACCAAAAGCATGACAAGGTCAATAAAGTAATCTCCTATGCGAGCAAAACTTTATCCTCTGTGGAGGAAAAATTCAACGATTGTGAGAAGGCACTCCTGGCAACGGTGTGGGCATTGAAGAATTACCGCCCGTTTATCCAGGGGGAACACATCATAGTGGAGACTCCACACCAGCCTCTGCAATATCTCCAAAGTGACAGAATCCGGGCCGGAAATGTGAGTAATTCCCGAATTACTTCCTGGATTCTGTCAATGCAAGGCTTTCCTGTGGAGGTCAGATATGGCCAAAACAAGAAGAGTCCCCTCGCGCAAGGTCTGGCTGACTTGCATGATTGTGCCAGAGAAAACTGTCTCGAGGACGAAAGTCTAAAAATAAAGGACAACATGGAGGCATACCTTAATTCCCCCCACAAAGTCTTTGAAGAAGACAAGTGTGAGGGAATGCCCACTGTCTATGTGGATGGATGCTCTTACCATGTTGACAACAACGGGGAGAAAGAACTGGTGGCTGGCGTAGGGAATGCATGGGTGAAGGAGTTCCCAGAACCCTCCGCTGGATACAAAATTGGTCCCCGAAGTAGTCAGGTGGCAGAATTCATGGCTGTGCATCAGGCCATCCTCACTGCTGTCCAGCATCAACTCCACGAACTGGTCATAATCACAGATTCGGATTATGTACGGAACGGGTTCGTGGAGCACCTGGTTAATTGGAAAACCAGAGGCATGTTATGTGCTAACAACAAACCCTTGAAACATGGGAAGTTGATCCAAAACATTGATGGTCTGGTCACCTCGAAGGGGATGACCATCTGTTGGAAGAAGATCAAGGGTCATTCCAAAGTAGAGGGACCAGACAAAACTGGAAATGACTTAGCTGATCAGCTGGCCAAAACCGGGGCCATCCAAGGGGATCTAATTGAGATTGAGTCCCTGTTGGGGGAAATCCAGGTCACTGCTATCACTAGGTCCCAGACAAATGCTCACAACGACCTTTCAATTGCACAATGGAGTAAGGAGACCCCTGATGCTGATTTGATTACAGCTCAGAAGGGGGATCCAATTATTGGTAAGTTTTACCAACACCTTGAGGACCCTGAGAACTTTCCCCTGACGGATACCGATTACACTGGGAAAGAGGACCTAAGAGTGTTGATGAACAATTGTCCAAAAATGTTCCGAATCCAAGACGGTTTGCTGGTAAGGAAATCCAAAGCTGGCCACGATCAGTGGGTGGTTCCTACCTCATTCCGAAGCCTGATGTTAAGTCACGCCCATGATGCGGCCACCGCCGGTCATAGGGGGTTTCACACAACACTGGAGATCTTAAGAGAGGTTGCATACTGGCCACACATGGGGCAGGACCTCGACCAATACTTGAAGGGGTGTCTTGTGTGTGCACAATTTCAGCCATCATCCCTCACACACCGTGCGCCTCTCCAAAAGAGGGGGATGACCCTGCCATGGTCAGATTTACAAATCGACTTTGTAGGCCCCGTGATTCGCTCTGCTAGGGGGAATAAGTACATATTGACTGTGACATGCTTGTTTACCAAGTGGGTGGAATGTCTCCCAGCCCCAAATTGCAAGGCAGAAACTGCAGCTGCCCTGATGATTAACCACATCTTTTCCCGTTTCGGTCTACCTCAAAGGATTGAGTCAGACAGGGGTAGCCACTTCACCAGTGAAGTAATGACAAAGATGTGGGAGATACTGGGGGTCAAAAGGAAGTTGCATATTGCTTACCGGCCAGCTTCTTCTGGGGCAGTAGAGAGATATAACCGAACCATTGTGAGCATATTAAAGAAGTTTGTGGCAGATTCTGGGCCAAGTTGGGATATCCGATTGCCTCTGGTCCTAATGGCCATCAGATCTACCCCTTCATATGCAACCAAAATGTCACCATTTGAGTTGATGACTGGGCGCAAGATGGTGCTTCCGCAGCATTTGCTCTACAGGACCCAAGAGCAGACCCTAATAAATGCTTCCACAACTCAGGAGTATGTGGAGAATTTAAGGAAACACCCTCAACATGCTTTTGCTTATGCTCAGCGGAATCTAAAAAGATCAGCTGATAGCATGAAGACCCACTATGACCTGAAAACTTCCAGGAAGGAATATCAGGTGGGGGACCGGGTCTATCTATACAACTTCCAAAGGAACCAGGCCAAACAGCGAAAATGTTTGCCTACATGGAAGGGACCCTTTGAGATTATAGACAAAATCTCCCCTGTGGCCTACAAGATCCGCATCCCCAAAGGCGGTTTGGCAGAGGGGGAAGACAGTGGGTCCACATTAACCAGTTGAAGTGTTGCCATCCCAGGCACACTCTGCAACAACTGGAGGAATCCTCTGGAATCCTAGAGGGTACTGTCTCAGATTAATTCAGTTCTAACTTAAAATATCCTACATATCGCCTATCAAATTCTGAGTTTCTCAATGTGGGTGTTTTTGTTTTTGAATACAAAAAGAAATGTGCATGTTCATATGTTTTGACTATAAATTTATATGCCACCCCACTATATCAATGGTGGGGGAGAAATGTCCATGAATAGGTATTGCCTCTCTTCCTTTGTCGTCCTAGGAGAAAGAAAACCTGGAGACGGGCCAAGGAGGACGATCCGGAGACCGGGAGCAGAGACGCAAGGGGCCCAGTGTACCGCCCAATACTCCCATCAGGACCGGCGAGGAGAACCGATCGATCAGTACCGGATGGAGGCCATCTATTGGAAGAAGATGAGGAAACATCCGAGGTCTTGCGAGTCCCATCAGTGAAACAGAATGGCCATCGCAAGAGGGGGGCTTGTGGGATGTTTTTATCCATGCATCTGAGCCCTACCTCAAAACTGTGCAGTACTGACATGGAAAACATCATGATGGCCAGAGCTTCCCAGAAAATGCACAGGGAAATGCATGAAGAATAGGCTGCCACTCATTTTTGCCGATGTTATGGGCACAGAAGGACACTGCCTAAAACCACCACTGGACTACCCACATAGTAGTCTGAAACCATTGGGAATGGCAATGCTGATTGCCAAAAGCAACCTAGAATTGTGGGGAATTCATTTTCTTAAATCCCAAAAATGGTTGCAGTACCAGTACTCACCACTATCAGAAAGCCGGCGTTTTAAAACCACCAGACCTTATGTAAAACTGAATAAATGAACCCAAAGCAGGCCAAAGAAAGACTTACTGAGAGGTGGATACAATGTAAAGTTATATTCTGAAGTGACTTGAAGGTTTATAACAAGACTGGCTGAGCTGTGGATTTCAGCAGTTTAAGTAAATTTGGACTGAAAGACACTAAAAATCTAAATGTTTAAAAGAAATGAGTGACCTACTTTTGAGTGTCACATAGGTTGCAATTGTTTAAATGTCATAGTTTTAAACTTAGAATCAGCATTTTAGCTGCATATGTAAAAAATGGTTAGTTTATTTGGATGCAGAAAACTGGGTAACTAAAAGTGACATTAGCTGGGGCCTGGTTTAAGGAACTGAATTCTGCCCACCAGCTACCCCCGACAGGAGTTGAGACTTGCACAACAGCTGTGTTCCCAGGCCTAGCTGCCCTTTTGCTGCTCCCACCAAAAGGGATATGACACTTCTCTGATTGAATTACCTGGGCTCTGCAGGAAATTGAACAAAGCCCTGTCCTGACTCAGGCAAATGTTTTATTACGGGGGCCGTAAAAGTAGCTTCCTCCTGGAAGTAAAGGGGAGGAGCACTGCCTGTGAGAGCAAGCTGGCTTGGCAGAACTGGAAAAACCAGAAATTCAACCTTGTGCTGGGGGGAAACCACACCCCTTTGGGGCCAGAACATAACTCTAAAAAGATGGATCATTCATAGAGCGGACTTGTGAAAATTATTTAAATGATACCATAATTCTTGTGATTTTTCTGCCCACATTTTGAGAGGTTTTTAGAACCGGTGGCATGATCTGGGGGCAAGCTAGCAGTTAAGAGGGTATTACTTAAAATGTATGCATGTTAAAAATCTGACACTTCATCAATTAATGTCCATACTCCTTGCGCACATGTGTGTAAATTTGGGGTAATGTCCGATATTGCGAAACCAGTTAAAAAGTGCAAATGTCGCCATTTCTGAATGCAAGCTCCCAGGAAGAGCAGATTTGGACAGGGTATACCTCCTGTGATATGTGATGGGTGCATGTAATTTTAAACAAATGTGTACCTGTGCAAATATGTATTTTGGGTCAAAATATACATTGTGTGTAATTTGACAGGGGTGGGTTCTCTGTACCATAAACAGACCTCATCATGATGACACTTCATTTCATTCCCCCAATCAAGGGGAAGAGGAGGAAGTGGCCAATGACAAGTGGAGAGGGGTAGAGCCTAGTGATGCTGCACACACACCCATTTTCAAAACACATAAAAGCAGACAGTCAGGACAGATAGGGACCTTCAAATCCATTTGCTGCAGGACGCTCTGCCAGGAAAATCCATACTTTACCTCCATCAACCTTCAGAGAGCCAACATAGAGACTTCAATCTATCCACATCCAGAGATCCAGACTTCAAATCTATCAATATCCAGAACCAGAGGCAGAGCAGAGCTGACCCAGACCACTGTTAGCAGAACCAGAGAGCTGACCCTGATCACTGTGAAGTGCCGAGACCAGACCAGAGCCCAGTCTAAAACCTGACCAGATCCGTGGCGAGGCCCATTTATTTCAAAAATATATTGTGAGTACCTAGCTGAACTGTGTGGAACCAATCTCTTAGTTAAAATAATATAATTCAATCTATTTTAATCTAACCAGAACTGTCTCCTAGAAGTTGTACCTTGTCATTTTGCAAAACTGTCACTTGTCACTTTGAATTTTAACATCCCAAATCCGAAAAACTACCTTTATTTAATCGCTCATATCTCCGTGACCGTTTGTCCTAGAGACTTGCAGTAATTTTCCTCTGAAAGCTGGGAATCGTGGCTTTTCTAGGAACCTAGAACCGCATTCCTACCCCCTATAGTTTTGCCGCAATCGCGAAAAACGCACTCGCGAATTTGCCGCGATTTGCAAATTTCTCCACGTGTGAAAACAGAAGTTTTCTTGCTTTCCTTGCTAAAAATTCGTTTGCCTCTTAAGAACCATCCCTGAATCATTGCTAGAGTGAGCCTGGACTAATATTAACTAGATACCACTCACCCTGAACCTCTAGAGGGAATTAAAAGCATTTTAGCATATTTTTCACTTCATTGCCAGCACATGTAAAAGCATTTTGGGCCTGTGTTTCAAACTTCTGTAGTCTAAGCTTGAGGGGGTGAACTGAATTACATTTGATTGCATTTCTGAGAACTGTGTGCTTTCCTTCCATTTCCTTGCATTGCATAAAGGGGGGGAGTGGATTGCCAGAGAAAAGTGATTACATTGTTTTGTTGAAATCATATTGAGTATTTTCTGTATTGCATTTTCATTCAACATTACATCCATCTGAACTTATATAAAGCATTCTCTACCACCTTATTCTTCTGTTCCTATTCACAAGTGTGCTAGTGCCAGACTATCCATTATTGATTACTGCTCAGATTCAGTGTGATAATCAATTATTAATTTATTATAAAGCGTGATATATATATATATTGTTTAAATTATCAAATAAACCTTTAAACTTGCAAAACAGAACTACTTCTTGGCTCAGTGGGGTCTGGGGGATTCCAAGAGAGGGGTGTTATATAGGGGTAGTCATCCAGAACGCATGAACTGGACATAAAGATCTATCAATAAGGGTTTCCATTCAGTATCCCAGACTAGGCATTCACTTAGCTGTAGTGTTGAATTGAATCCTCTTACAATGCCCCGTGATGCTGTTTGTGCCCCCTCAACCCCCTCCAGCCCCTGTGATGCTGTTTGTGCCCCCTCATCCCATCTGGCCCCCGTGATGCTGTTTGTGCCCCCTCCTGCCCGTGTGATACTGTTTGTGCCCCCTCATCCCCCTCCTCCGCATGTGATGCTGATTGTGCCCCTAACCCCCCTGCTGTTTGTGCCCCCTCATACCCCCTCCTTCCCCGTGTGATGCTGTTTCCCCCCCCTTCTGCCCCCTGTGATGCTGTTTGTGCCCCCCTCCCCCTCGTACCCCCTGTGATGCTGTTTGTGCCCCTCACCCTTCTCCTGCCTCCAGTGATGCTGTTTGTGCCCGCCCACTCCCTTCTGCCCCTTGTGATGCTGTTGTGTGCCCCCCCATCCCCTTCTGGTCCACCGTGATACTGTTTGTGCCCCCCCTCCTGTCCCCTGTGATGCTGTTGTGTGCCTCGCACCCCCCCTCAGGTCCACTTGCCTTTCCTCTGTGCCCCCCCCCTTTCTGCAGGAGCTGTCTTGATACATTTTGTTCACCGCCACCGTCTTGTGGCCAATACTGGATTTCTGACTTTCTTTGGCCTCATGGTGTTTCACCCTCTTCAACTTTCATGCTGGACTTCCACTTCATCTCGTACTCATGGTGTCTATGAATCATGCTGTGACCTTCCTCTTCTTGAATCCTGGTTTGCATTCGATTGTTCTCTTGCAACATGATGCGCTATTTATGACTCCTGCAACTGTATTCACTCTCCCCTCTTGTTTCTCCACCTCTCTCCACCCACCCCTCTGTTCCCCCGTTATGTCCTTGTGCCCCCCCCCCGTTCTCCCAGTGGGCTGATTTCGGCTGACTTAAAATTCCCTATTTTTGCTGTCCCACCCTTTCCCTTCTCACCCTCCACTCATTGTATCCTTATCAGAGGTGTTGCTGGGGTGGGGGGGGGGGTAGCTGAGGGGGCTATAGACCCGGGTCTTTTGGTTGTAGCCCTGGGCAGAAGCTCAGGGGCTACAACCAAAAGGCTATAGCTAGCCCCGAGTCCCGACAATAGCTGAGCCCTTCATCTTTTCCAGACTTAACACCAATAGCACTCATGCTATTCAGATATGTCGCCTGGCCAGTTTGTTTAGCTGCTTGTTTGTCTCCTACCCCCTCCCATTTGTTTTCTCCTACCTCGCCCCCTCCAGCAGTATCTGAAATGTCGTCAGACCTGTACGATAGTTGCTTGTTTGTTCTTCTCCTTCACCCTTCATTCCAAACCCCATACGCTCCCTCCTCTTGTTAAATTCCGGCACTACCTCAATTGTCGTCAGGCATAGTAATGTAGCCGCTTGTCTGTCTAATTCTCCTGCCCAACCCACATACCCTCCCATTCACTGTCAATTGCTCTTACTCTATCACTTATTGTCTCCTGACCTTCTTAATAGCAGCTTGTTTGTGTCCCCCCCCCCTTTTGTTTTTCTCCTCCCTCTCCACCTCCAGCACTATCTGAAATGTCATCAGGCCTAGTACGATAGTCACTTGTTTTGTTCTTCTCCTTCTCCCTTACTCCAACCCCCCCACCCCGTGTTAAATTCAGGCACTACCTCAATTGTCGTCAGGCATAGTAATGTAGCCGCTTGTCTGTCTCATTCTGACTCCCACCCCCGCCCCTCCTCATCATTGTCTTTAGCACTTTCCATATCTGAAATGTCGCCAGGCTGATTATGATAGTACATTTTGCACATTCTGAATGTATCAAGGACTTGTAAGAATATCACTGTATTTTCACATGTTCTCTCCCAGCCTTGAAGCGCTTTGAAACACATTGTGTATAGGCGCTATATAAATAAACAATCAATATTGCCTCTCGTGCTTACTGGAAGGGTCAATGCATTTAAAATGAAGGCGCTTCCCAAGCTAATCGATATGGCTACCATGGTTCGATGAGCTGGATAGGCATATTATGAAATTCATTTGGCGTTTCAAAAAAGTGTGGTTCAACAAACATATTACAAGCTTCCAAGGTTGATGGAAGTCGTGCCCATCGCTCATGGAAAGTATACTACCCTACGACGCAGGTCTGTTTGGCCAAGCGCTTGCTGAATTCAGATGAACATATTTGGCATACAATTAAATTGCAAAGGCTCCTCCCACTCTCCCCCACAAGAGGTTCTAGCCACTCAGCCATGCAGGCTTCCGAAGACCTTAGTGGCCCACCTGATACTTAGGCCCACAATTGAGGGGAGACGTTTTAGCTATTCTTGGGGTTCCTTGTAGTCAAAAGCCATCCTACCTTATCCCAGTGGCATAGAATGCAAGCACTCATGGGAACGAACATACATGTGATGCCCTCATGGATATCTCTTAGAGCCCTTACAGGATACGGCACACATATGCTAATCCGCCAACGCAATGAGTGGCAGACAGTTAAGGTCTTAGATTTGCTAAACAGAACTCATCTCGCGCCATTCTTTACTGCTAAAGATCTGATCGGATTAACTGATGGGGAATATCTTCAATATGGCACAATACAATCCGCCATTGAGTCAAACACAACAGCTGCTTCGCACTATGGAACAATGAGAATTTAAAATTGAATTCTTCAAAGACCAGGTTGACTTCCCGAGGGTTAGGACATTTTATTCCCTTTGCATCCCCAATAATCTTCAACGCAATACGACCTTGGCTACCATGTGGGCAGAAGACGTTGATATTTCCATCGACGTAGCAGACATCTATTTATTTATTTTTTATTTGAGTATTTATAAAGTGCCTGTACAGCAAATCGTGTTTCAAGGAGACACAAGACAAAAAAAGGAGGGGGGGAAGAGGGATGAAAAATAACAATAATGATCCTACTAGGCTTTGTGTCATTCAGATCGTGCAAGTGCAGTAACAAGAAGTGCAGGTGGGGGAGGGGGGAAGGGATAATGCTATGGTGAGAAGGGAAGAGCGGGCAGAGAAGAGGCATGCAGGTGCAAAGGGGGAGAAGGGGAAGAAAGGCCCCTGGGGCTAGTAAAGTGCTAAGGGGAGGAAGGGTGGGCAAGTGCCAGGGGATGCAGGGAGTGAGGTCACATGCTAAAGGAATGGGGTGGACCAGATCCGGTAGAGATGCTCATCCCGCCAGACTAGTCAGGGGAATGGGCCCGGGCGGGCAAGTGCAGTTCGGGAGCTGGGGGGTCAGGGAGACCGGGGTGCTGGGGTAGACTGCGCACTGGCCTGGTGCCCTGTAGGACTCAGAAGGGACCAGGCAGCCAATCAAAGTGGCAGAGGGCGACATTAGCAGGAGAGGGTAGGAAGAGGAGAAAAGGATGGTCTTCAGAAGCTTCCGGAACCTAAGGAGATCCGGCTCAAGCCTGAAAGGGCAGGGAGGCCATTCCAGAGGGCGGGTCCTGCGGAAGAGAGAGATCTACTCCCCACTCTCTAATAATAATAATAATAATTTAGCATTTATATAGCGCTACTAATCCTCAGGCATCTGAGCGCTGCTTATTATTACCCACGGTGTGTGGTGCTCATTTATCGACCTTGGAAGGATGAAAGGCTGAGTTTGGTCCTGCTGGGATTCGAACTTGCATCAGCAGGCTCTGCACAGATGTCAAAGCGAGTGCTCTACTCGCTGTGCTATTGGTACTCTGTTTGGAGCACTGTCTGATCTGCAGTGAATTGGAGCTAGAAGACTGAAGGGCTCTAGTAGAGAGGTATTTAAGGAGAGAGAGTTGGATGTAGCTGGGTCCCAGGCCCCAGAAAGCCTTGTGCATGATGCAGAGGGTCTTGAACTTGATCCCTGCAGCCAATGGGAGTCAGTGGAGAGATTTTAGGGCTGGAGAGTTGAGGTCCCTGGGCTTGAGGCCAAGGATAAGTCTTGCAGTCCTATTCTGGATTAGTTGAAGGGGGCAAAGGGCGGATGAAGGCAGATTGAGGAAGAGGTTGTTGCAGTAGCCCAGCCTAGAGAGGACCAGAGCTCAGGAGACATTGATTTTCTGGGGGGAAGGTGAGAAAAGGGAGAATGCCTCTGCGGAGGTGGAGCTGAAAGTGGGCCTTGTTGGCAAGGTCCACAATGTGAGGAGAGAAGGGGAGTTGAAGATGAAGCCAAGGTTTTTAGCCTCACAGGGGGGTGAGGGGAGAGGACCAATGGAGGGCGGCCTGACAGGAGCAAAGGAGGGAGCAGGGGTTGCGATGAGAAGGATCTAATTAGCATTAAGGCAGAGATCATTAGCAGCACACCATGCCTGACTAGCAGTCAGACAGTTGGGAATAATGGAGGAAGAAGAGGAGGCAGTGGAGGGAAGCTTTAAGGAGAGCTGCGTGTCATCAGCATAACACCGGCAGTGAGGAGAGAAGGTGGCAATCAAGTGAGCCAGAGGGGCAATGTAGATGTTGAATAGCCACAGCGAGAGGATAGAGCCCTGGGGGACACCGCAGGTAGAGAGTGTGGTGGAGGAGAGAAAAGGGCCCAGTTGAACCTGGAAAGGTCAGAGAGGAAGGCGGTCAACCAGTCTAGTGCCAGGTTTGTGATGGCAAGGGTATCACAGAGCCGATTTATAAGGGTGGCATAATTGACTGTATCAAAGGCAGATGAAAGATCGAGAAGGATGAGAATGGAAGGATAGTTAGAATCAAGATTTGAGAGCAAATCTTTACGGTTGTTCAGGAGGGCAGTTTCCGTGCCTCTGGCTGCTCTTAAGCCAGACTGGTGGTCATGGAGACAACCACAGATTCAGTGTGGTGGATCAGTTGGGAAATGATCAGCTTCTCCAAGAGTTTACCAAGGAAGGGGGTAATGGAGATGGGGCAGTAGAGCAGTCATATCTAAGCATATTTCGCTAATATTAAACACGCTTCACTTAGCTTGTGGAATAGAGAAATGCAATTTAAAATAATCCAAAGGACATAATTTACTCCGACAAAACTCCATACCATGAGACTAATCCCTACGGTCGACTGTTGGAGACAGTGCGGTGGGATCGGCACTATGGGCCACTTCTTCTGGTCCTGTCCAAAGATCAAGCCTTTTTGGAACATGGTTTCCCACAGGCTGGCTCATATACAGGGCATTACTGTGATTCTGGAAATGCATTGGAGGGACAGGATCTCCATGTCCTTGTCCTGTACTCCCTTATCATGTGTGTTCTGTGTTGTTTTCTGCACAGGAGTCCATGTGGGACTCCTTTCAGTGCAGCTCTTCCTCTTTTCTGTTGTGGTGAAGAGAGACCCTTGGGATACCCTTATGACACCCATGGGTGGCTAGTGTATGTTTTTGGGCACCTGTGTTTGGCCCACGGAGCAGGGTATGGGCTGGTGGCAGCTCCATGCTGAATTTGACAGGTGCTCTGAGTATCCCCCATTCTGGGATACCCAGGTCTGCCATAGGAATCAGTGGATTCCTGATAGGAGACAAAATTGCCCCTGTGGCCTCTTGGTTTCTATTACCTGTTAACTTGTTTTCCCAAAGTTCTGGGAAGCCCTGACTCTATCCCTTCCCCTGACTGGCTGTTGGGTGGAAGAACCATATATGGTATTGTGGGGAAGTCCAGGCCAGACTGGCTGTAGCCTTCCCAGTGACTGCATGTTGTGGGTACACCCTTGGGGTGGGACCTGTGTGAATGGAGTGTGTGACCAATATGCGCTTTATGTTATGGGTGTCTGGTATCTGTATGTGTGACACAAAGAATGAGACAGCTGTCATGACCTTTCCGCCTGTCCCTCACTGGCAAGTCAGCCTTCCAGTTAGGGCCAGGTCAAAGGCCTTAAAACTTCATCCAAGACTCTCTTGGAGTCAGCCATGGTGCCTTTGGCGCCAGGCTAATAACCATCGTGAAGACCAACATTAGAATGGGACTATTTACTTGGGACTATTTAACTTGGGGGGGAGGGTTCAGCCAACATGAAGGCACACACACAGCTCAGTTACAAGGAACTGAGCTATGCGGTCTAGTCTTTTGTGTGTGGCAGGCCTGGGACTACTTTACCTGGCCTATTTGGGTGTGGCAGGCCAGGGACTATTTTACATGGACTACTTTACCTGAGCCTATTTAAACCACACTCAAACAGCAGAACATGCTTTGCGTTATTCTGCTGTGGGCAGCGTAACGCTCACTGTGTCCAGTTCTTTGATGCCAGCTTACCTGAAACCAAGGACCTGCAGAGAGAGAAAGAACACTACGAAACTTACCTGGAACAGAATCCTGTCTTCAATCCATCGCCAACTTCAGTTCCACTCACCTGAAGGTACGAACTCCATCATTCGGCACCGCATGCATCCTGGAATACCATAACCTGGAAAGAGGAGAAAGAGAGACAGCATTAGTAAGCGTTTGCTCACGTTTCCTCCCGATCGAAGAAAGCCACACAATCCTTACCTGTGCAGTCATCTCCTGGTCAGTATCATTGCTGGAACATTACGGCGCTCGACGAGGAACATCGCAACCTGCGAGGAGAGAAAAGACACAGGTTAGCAATATGAAAGGCGAAACAACGCAGCGCATCGTGCATTACTCACCGGACAGCATCGCGCACACCGCGCTTTCGCCTACCGGCCCATGCTCATCTTCAACCTGCATGACAACACCAAAATACCTTTCCATACCTAAAAGGAAAGAAGCAAGACATTATTATTCGAACTCAGAGGAACACAAGAACTGCATATAAATACTGTAAAGCAGCAAACCTACGGAGTCGCAGCAGGCCTGGATTACCACAGGGGGGCTTGCACCAGTTAAGTAACTTGGTCGCTGCTCGCCCCCCACATCTGCGCACCCCTGCCACAAGGAGCAGGACGGAGAATCCACCTTTTACAATATTGAGGTAAGGAGAAGGCCCAAGGGGGAGGAATGAGTTGAGGCCAAGGGAGGTGACAAACAAAGACAATCTGGTACTGAATCCAGCTCTCCTATATTGCAGACCCATCTTTAACCAGAGGCCTTACCAAGGGACCGGGAGAGGGTTCGAGAGTGCAAATCATCCAACCAGGGCTGGGTGGCGTCCCTGTGGATACCAGGTGAGCGTAAAAACAGCCCTGCCTGAAACTGACATGAATGCAGTGTGGTGTGCTGAAAGGCAGGGTGCTTGCCCCAATCCACATTCCTTGTTATGAGTATCTGGGTGAAAGTGAATGGCCTGAATGCACTGTGAGCCTGATTGGCTGGCTGTCTGCATGAACACCCTTCTGATTGATTGGCTGACGGAGCTTGCCTCAGCAGTGTGAACGAGGGACAAATCTGTATATCTGGGGACCTCTCACTTACCATGGTTGTTCAGAAGGTAGAGTTGAAACTTGAAGATGCTTATCCTTGAAGCCCAGCTGGAAGAGGAAGGTTTGCTGCTGCTTTCCATTGCCGAAATCTGAAAGCTGTCGAGTCTGTCAAGCACTGATCCAAGAGAGGACCTGGCTAGGAGACCTCTCCCTGAGCTACGAGGGAACATTGTGCTGATCTTCATCGAGGCACCCTGGAAGTCAGTCCTGAAAGGATGTCGACCGGGGACGGGGTCCGCTGAGAAACCTTGAAGTAAAGCACCCAACATCGAAGTCCATTGCCGTCACCCAGGGTTCAGAGGATTTCCGAAACCGCTGGAAGCCAGCTGAGTAGTGTTGCCCAGTAGCGGGGACAGCTTGATGCCATGCTGGCCAACGACTGGAGCCGCAACACTCCACCTTCTGCCTAAGAACTATTTGAGTGAAGGGCTGTCTTGCCACCACCGTCATCTGCTTTGTCCCATCGGAGAAAGTCGAGGTCATCGATGACCGAGAAGAATACGCCAGTGGGTTTCCCGCCACCCGAAGTCCACAAAGATGCCGACAAGTGAAGATCCGAAATCCAGCCTGTGGTCAAGTCCTTGATCGCCAAAGCTATCCCGACACCCGCTGCTGAGCCTACGTTCTTCACCGAGTCTCCTTTGCAGCACTGAACCCTTTGCATCGAGGTGTACCGCACGCCTCATCTTCACAGGACTTCCACGATCGATCATCAAAGAGCACCGCGAAGGTCGAAGCTGCCGTCTCGACACAAGTGTTCACATTTCTTCAAGGAATCTCAATGCTCTATGGCTCCTGCTTTAAAGGGAGTCCACTCTCGAGGGATCCGTTGTCAAACCATCGAAGAGACTCTTCTAACTCAGGTACATTGGGGTAGTTGTGTGGAATCTGATCAAATGAGGAGCCTGGAATTGTTATCATTAGAGAATCATAAGACCCGATAGAGAGTCATTACTTATTGTTACCCAGTATTATCCCTTTAGGCATGGGTGCATCATGGTTAGCTATCCATTATGCATTCAGTTTAGTTCTGATTAGTATATTGTTGAAGTAGACACTATCCGTATTATTAGACTGCCACTGTATGCATTAGCCATTGACATGTTATGCATTTGAAGAGAGAAATAGGCCCTGTTGTTTGAAGGATTTGCTTTTAGAATGATATGTTTGCATTAGAATATAGCACTTGCCATTAGGAGAGAAACATGCTAGACACTAGAGTTTGCAATAGCATGACACTTGCACTGTTGTATGTAGTGCTTTAGAGACACGGTATATTTGACATGTAGAGAATGATTTGCTATGCATCTATGTTTGCATTGTAGCGCTTAGGCTGAGAGAAACGTATTGTTTGCAGGAGAGACACATGAATGAGGCCTGGAAATGCACAGTGCATATTTAAAATTACATGAAGAGCCATTTAGTATGATGACAGTTATTGTTATGCTTTGTAGTTATACATTTAGAGATATGTTTGACACGTATGTATGTATGTTGAGTGTGCACTTAGAATGAGTTTGCATTATGTTAGCGCTTTCATTGCGAGAGAATAGCCTAAACGTTAGAAAGCATTAGGTTGGCATTTGAATCCATTCTGATGGAGACACACAGAAGTTGCCTGCGCCACTGGGCACACCGCGAAGATTGTTATGTAACAGTGTACCAGGAATTTGTAAACAATTTGGTTGATAAGAAGTCACCCTTGTCCGAGTGGAGAGACGGCCTAGGCTAATCAGCTTGGCTTCTATGCCGCGGAGACAACACAAGGGTTGGGGCCATGAAGGGAGCGACATGGGGAGAGAGGAGAGGAGCCTTCTCAGCAAAGGGAGTTGCTTTGAAAACGGGGACTAAGAGAGCATTTCGTAATGCAGACAGAGCCAACAGTGGAGAGGAGAAATTGATGGAATTAGATGGTGTTTTTTGCACCGCAGACCATGAAAGAGATATGATGTCCTATATCATACTGACAGAACACGAAGTGAAAGTACATGCATAACACAGACTGGCAGGCACAGCTTGAATATAGAATGCTGAGACAGAAAGAGACATTCTTAGAATGTAACCATAGAAATGGGTGCGTCATTGGAGACTATAACCAGAGATGAAGAGAAAGGAGAGTGGCTAGTTCGAGGTAGTTGCTGTAGTTCTTGATAGTTGCTAAGAGTCTGATGGAGGATGCAGCTAGAAACTGATGGAGTTCATTCGCGCTAGCTGCTGATGGAGTTGGATGGAGAAAGCAATCCTGAGAATGAGGGAGAGATGTTTTGGTGCAGCAGAATCCAATGGCTTTGAGAGAGAGCTTGGCAGAAGCAGTCGTGTGACCAGATCTTGAGGGCCTGCCACTGCTGACTGACTAATTGAAGAGAGTAGCGGGAAGAGGAGAGACCTGGATTGACAAATACAGAGCTGGAGACAGAGAGATGCACAAGCAAATGGGACGTATGGTTCATGGCTAGACAAACTGATTGATTATATTTAGTGGGGGAACATTGCTGATGGGTTTGGAGAGGACATGACATCTGAAGGGGAGGTGCCCGAGACAAATGAGTGGGGACAGAATGGTGTGCCATGGAGGTTGGGGACAGAGGGCATCCCTGTTCCACCCCATGATTAGAATGTGACACCATCTAGTTGTTGGTCAGACACTCACACAGAGAGCTTTGAGTTTATGAAAGGGGAGATCAGACAGGGATTGTCTTAAAGAGAGTGAGTGTGAAGCATGGTGTGGATTGGTGTGGATTGGATTGGAGAGGTTCGATTCTGACTGAAGGAGAGGATTGTTGGATGTTTGAATTTAGACGCTTGCATTTAGACTGTATCAGCATCACAAGCTTGCATCACACACTTGCATTAGGAACCTGAAAGGCCTATAGTTATTGCATGGTAGATATGCACCAGAAGCATAAAAGGTGCAAATTCAGTATTGGCTAGAGTCTTAGCATTGTTTGAATTATGCTTTGGTATTAGCATAAATAAATGTATTCCACTGTTATAATTGAATCGATTCATGCGTTGTTCTTTGTGTCTTGTTATTTGTGTCCACAGTAGTAAGATAAGAGTATGTTGGTATGATGTCAGGAGTAATCTAGGAGTAACACAGTCCACATGGGGCCTGAGATACGGAGGTGGGGGGGTATAGGCCACACCCCTCCCCTAGGGGATTGTCAAGGATTGTCTGAGACCGGAGCATGCTTGCCCAGGAGGGGGCAAGACGATGATGGGGGATTTGTTTTTCCAGACTGACAAATGGAGGGGACACCCGGATCTTGACTAATGCGGACTGATAAGATGGAATTGCAGCTGGTTTGTTGATCCACTTATCGGGTTTTGCGGCAGTCGAAGTTTGAACATCATGTGCAACTGTGTTTTGTTTTTTGTTTTTTCTGTTAGTTCATCGTGGGAATAGATTTTTTTTGTTTCATGTTTTGTCTGTCTAGGGGATATTATGATGTCATTTTGACCCGGAAACAAGCCTGGTTAAACATTAATGGACTGGGCTTGTCAATATTCTTTCTTACAGGTTGCCCAGGTGGGGGGATCCTCACACAAAACTGTGTCTTAGTAGTTTAGTACCATTGTGCCATTGTTTAACCCAACTTGTCTTCCTTCCCATGATCTATGCTGATACACATTGTTATATGATTTGTATGCCATTGTAACTGACTGTCAACATTTGATGCATTTTAAAGGAGTCAGTAGCTAAGTGTGGTACCACAGACATTGTATATACTTGCCATATTAGGTTTGCCAAAGTACAAAGTGTGTTATTAATTGATGTATATAGCTTGAACCTTATTTATTTATAAAGAACTGTGTTAGCACATAACATAGTGTGTGGGCATTCCTTTGTAGGGGGGCTTGCGGACTACACTGTACTTAAGAACCAGCCCGCATCACCTCCTGAGAGCTTAAGCCTTGGTTGCTCATCCATTGCTACCACATAGAGAAACCTGGCTCGGGTGCTCTGTGCTTCTACTCTGCCATATAGAGGGCAGGAGTACAGATAATCCCCCTCCAGTCTTTACAATTACATGTACTACAACCACCTGCCCTCCCCTCCCTCAATGTTGTTTTGGGCAGATGTGGAAGAGTGGCATAAAGAAGCCCTGAGCTATACACTTATCCACATCATGTTAACAAAGCAAACAGCCACACTTTCCGATTGGAAAAGCGTGATCCCCCCGCCCCCACGACCAAAAAGAAATGGCTAGCTCTGCTTACTAAAACATGCACTGCTGAACGAGATTTTGGGTGTTGGTCGACCCTTTACTCTAACCATGGCTATTTTACTTGCTTGCTAGATCAATCCAATAGGGGGGCTTGCTGATATATGCGCACTATAGACTAATGTGTCTTGCACTCAAGCTCTCTTTTGAAACGGTGCTCAGAGGACCCTACCTATTATGGGAGAGCTTGTGGGGGTGGTAGACCACTCTGGAGGGGTGTTGATTTTTATGACAGAGTCTTGTCTCCTGTTTTCTTTTGTCTTTTATGATTAGGCAATACAGGAGCCGGAAATATGACCATGTTATGCAAATGTAATCTGAGACAGACACATAGTTTTTCCCTTTGTTTTTTTTATTTTGTTGTTGTTATGATGTTGTTTTGATGCCCATTGTGAAATCGAATACAGCCTGGATATTTTATTGTCCAGTTCTGCAAGTTGAATATTTCTTTAACAAAAAGATTTATTTAAAAAGAAAAAACGAAACCCCCACTCTACCAGAAGCCAATGTACCAGAAAACAACAGAACATTAGCAGACTGGAAAATGCAAGGGGAAAAAAAAACAAGAAACACCCAGTGTCTGGAACAAGTTACCAATGCAATTAAGACTGCACCCACCTCCTTCATGCACTTCTGGAAGGGTATGAAGACCCTACTCTTCAATGAACATCTCACCAAATGTTGATCACTCCACTTAACTCAACTTCTCCTCCTCCAGAGCCCCTCCCCTCAGCTTCCTCTGCCTATTTCAGCTCCTCTGCTACTCTTGCATCCTACCTGTAACCAGTTAGGTGTGTCTCTTATACGCAGAACTCATTTTCTTCCTATCTAGGTTTGCTCTTTATAAATCCAATACATACACAATAAATCCCGAAGCATTGTGAACTTCAAAAAGGAATTACATAAATCAAGTCACCAGAAATGTTCAGGCAAATCCATACAAATGGCAACTTTTGCTCCACAATGTGCATACTTTAAAAAAATGTGAAGAAACATTTAAATATGATTGACATAGTTTACTTGACTACAGGGAACCTTACATTAATAAATCACTCTTATGAGCCATTTGTAATTAACTAATCCAACTTTGGTATGGCCTTGTAGCACTAGGGGCTGTCACTGTCTGCACACTTGTGCTGGTGTGAGATTTACAGAAGCCAGTGGTGTGGCATTCCACAAAAACACCCTTTCATTCAGACATTGCAGGATGACCTGAGTGTCAGCAATTGAGCTACATGGATGTTAACAAGACATTTCATGATTGATTTCATAACAAAGTAAAGTCAAGGAAGATTATACTTTAAGAGTGGTGCTGCAAGTTGCAGTTTACATGTTTGCAGGGTGGTGTGTGCATTGATTGTGTCAGTTGTTACTTTTGCATGTGTGTGTGCGGTTGAGTAGTGGCTTGCCATGATGTGAGGCTATTTGGCTCTGCAGTTCAAGCAAGTGCATGAGTAATGAATGTTGGTAGGGCGGCCAACATCCAGTTGAATACACTCGGGTCAAATGATTGTGAACACCAAAATACTTACCACATTGACTGTTATATAAAAATACATGATATTTCATACCTCCATTGCAGTCTGATGTGCTTTTTAAAAGGAAGAAATTAAAAGCCATTGAAGGCATGTGAGTCATACAAGTCCCTAAAAGGCATGATGGCAGTATGGACATTAACAACATAGAAGGCATAAGCAACAACAAGATGCTCTAACAGTGTTGAGGAAGAAGATGAAAGAGAACTGGATGAGAGAAAGGGGAGAGAAGACGTGAGTGAAGCAGCTGACATACGGAGAGGAGGGTGGACAGGTACAGAGAAAGTGAGTGAAAGCGTAAAGAGAAAGAATGCAAGTGAAGATTGAGAGTAAGGAAGATAAGGGGGAGGAAAGGGTGAAAGTCCCTTTAGATGGGAAAAACAACCCATGGAGGCAATGGTTATCTTTCCATTATTTATTGGTTGCTATGTATCCCTTAGTGGGTGGGGCATAACATTGTTTTCACCACATTTTATTACTTGTCCTCTGCAGGTTTTTGAGTGGGCAACCAAGCATGCAAGCTGGCACATTGTGTTACTCGGAGTGGTACTGCAAATGGTGTGCCCACTAAAATTGGGGAGGAATGCAATGATTTTATGTCATCCCCTTCCTGGAGAGGAGACTCTCAGGAAGAAAGACTGTCAGAGCACTCAGATCCAGATGACTTTGTAAAGTATGGGAGCTTTGTTGAAAGATTTGAGACCGCTTAAGTTGCCAACCTGCAAAAGAGATTTTACTGGAGAGCCTGTTGAGATTGTTGGTGAAGGGGCATTTGAATGTAGAGGAGGGACATAAACTGATATTGGACGAACTGAGGGATGGCCTACAAGACAGACCCCCCCCCAACAGTGGCCACTAGATTGGTGAGTACATTTTGTGGCACAGTTATTTACAGGAGAACTGCAACAAATATGAATTCTTAAGCCCCTTATAACAATATTAAAAAGGGTATACTGAAATGAGTGTGGCACAATCCTAAAAACCTTTGGCAACTATCAACTTGAGAACCTCTGAAGCACTGCGTTATATTGCCTAGCAGCCCTAAAACCTGCCCCAGGGGGCTCTCTGTTTTGTCCTTAGAAGAAGTGGAAGAATCCCCCACATTGGAGCAGTTTACTTACCCCATTCCTTCAGAGGCACCAGAAAACTAATAGCCAAAGATGAATGAAATATACAAACCACCCGTGTGCCCCATTTGTCTTTTTGCTTGCCCTGAAACCTACAACTGGATGGGAAACGCCTCCTGCTCTGCAGTGTGAGCAAGATCTCAGACAGCCTGGAAACTACATGGTTCAGAAATGTCTGAATAGTATGCCCAATCCTGATGCTTCAGTTGGAGAAGACCTGTGCTTATTGCCCGGCAGTGCCCTGAAAGCCATTGTAAGTACTCTATATAGGTATTGGTTATGTGGCACCATGATGGCAAGTTGAATATCAACCCTGAAGATATGGAAGAGGAAGCCTAATTGCTGGGGATAGCTTAAGAAGAGGTGCAGATGGTGAAAATGAAGATGAGTGTGCAGGGGAACTTGGATTAAAAAGTCCAAATGTCCCTTACAAGGCAAGTGTCCTTCCTGATTTAGTTAATCAACAGATAGTGGTACAAGCCAAATAGATTTTTCCACTCTAGATAAATTAGAGGATATGGTAGAAATAGTATGTGTGCACAAGCACAGATACTTTTTCAACTAAAAGACACAGATGGGTTTCCGCCTAGGGATTGCTGCACCATGTGACTATGCATTTAGAGGAAAGGGAGTTGAGATCCTTCCACACCCCTTTAATATCAGATCTGTTGCCTACATTGGTATAAAAGAAAAGGACCCCATCCCTTTGGTCTTCTCTCTGTGTTCTACCCTCTGTCCCTGGGGGATCCTCATGGAATTTGCCCGGAGGAAAAAAAGACATGATAACCAAGAACAAAATTTAACAGACAGGAGCACAATGGTCCTGTATGCTGGCAGAGTTCTCAATGGAAAACTCGCAATCTGACTTGCAGTATAAGAACCAGGATAGAGAGGTCTTTGAGGTGTGTTGTAAAACAGTGGACACTGTTTTGAAGTCACTCACGATAGGTAGATAGGTAAGGGCTGGGACCCTGGAATCCCTGTGGAACGGTGACCACTGCCTAAATCACTATGCTGGCAAAGGAGGAGGTATACGGGTGGCCCCACGGGCCTCAACTCCATCTCTAACCAGATTGAATGTGCAGTGCAGTGATGGACTGCTGCACTAGCCATAACCGGCAAGTGAAGGGTGCCCTTGAACACTTGCACAGGGGTTAATAGTTACTGCATTGCACAGACCCTTCAGCATATGGACTACAGAGGGTTGAATCCCACTGAGTCAACATTGCAGTTTCCAGCTGGTTGCAAGGGAAATGGTGGTTTGGCTGCAGCTTTGCTAACACATTTTGGGCACTATAGGTAGAATGAAAGTGGGCACACGTTTTTGAGCCACACCAACCATCTCATCTAATGGCGGTTAATGGCTTATCAAGCGTGGCGCCACAAGATGGAAGACATGGGCAAAGCAACGTATGTGCATGGTTTCACCTAGCCTCAGGGTAGCTACAACATTAACCCTTTGTCTGCAGTCACAATGCCTACTTCAAAACCATGGGGAGTGATCCAGCAATGGGTAAATACATGGTGCCTACCCATGTTGCAGAGCGGCATCGGCACACAGAT
Source organism: Ambystoma mexicanum (assembly GCF_040938575.1). Taxonomy (NCBI): domain Eukaryota; kingdom Metazoa; phylum Chordata; class Amphibia; order Caudata; family Ambystomatidae; genus Ambystoma; species Ambystoma mexicanum. Next base: position 878,895,206 of record NC_090936.1, read on the forward strand.
GCAAAAGTCCAGCAATGGGTAAATACATGGTGCCTACCCATGTTGCAGAGCGGCAGCGGCACACAGATGCGAAAGTCCAGCAATGGGCAAATTCATGGTGCACACACTGCCTAGCCATGTTGCAGGGTGGCAGCAGCATAAAGATGTGAAGGTTCAGCAATGGGCAAATACCTGGTGCCTACCCCATTTTGCAGGGTGGCAGCAGCACACAGATTCTAATTTTAAATCAATGGGCAAATACATGGTGCCTACCCAGGTAGGGGTGTCCACACGATAGTCAGAATCTATGCTAAACCAAGGTGTTGTTAGAAGAGTCAGGTCTTCAGTTTTTTGTGAACGGAAGGGGACTTGGATCAATCTGGATTGCCATCAGAATGGAGTTCCAGAGGACGGAGCAGAGTGTAGCATGAGAAGGACTGTTTTATTGTGGTCTCCTGTCTATGTAAGTCTAGTTTCCAAATTGGTGATGTGTTACTGTGAGATGACCCTGTATGCCACACAATGCTTTTAATTTGGCCATCGGGTAGGTCGGCATAATGGTTGAGCTTGCATTATGGGTGAGGCATGTGGTTTTTAACCACATCCTAGCTGGAATTGTTAGCCAGTGTAATTCGCGCCAGCTCTGGGTGATGTGGTCACATTTCCTAGAGCTGGTTATGAGGCAAGCCACTCTGTTACAGGATAGAGTGCATTCCACAATAAAGCTGATTGGGTGAAGTGAGGGTTGTACCCGTCCAAGTACATTTAGTGAAGCCACCTTGAAGTGGGTTTCTGCTTGAAAGGGTGGCCAGGGAGTACAAATGTATTCTTGGTGGGGTTGAGCTTTAAGCAGAAAATGATGTCCATATTTGAATGGTTGCAAAGCATGAGGGAATGCAAGAAATATCTTGTGGGACCTTTACCTCTTGGTACTACTGTACATCATCTGCATACCGGTGTAGTGAGATGTTGGGATCATCTACGAGTGAGCACAGAGGCACCTTAAAGAGTATAAAGATGATTAGCGAGAGAATGGAACCTTGCAGGACTGCACAAGTGATGGGGCAGCATTTGGACCTAAGAGAGATTATCTGGAACACTTATTGTCTACCAGATAGGTAGCATGTGAACTAATTCCGGACGGTGCCAGAGAAGGTCAAGAATGGTGACTAGTTTGGGATGGTCAATGGTCTCAGACACAGCTGTGATTTCCAGAACTAGCAGGCACAAGTTCCTTTTGTCAATAATCTGAGGGGCGTTGTTGACCACCTGGATGGTGGCTGTTTCACTACTGGATGTGGGGTGGAACCCAGATTGGTAATCCCAGAGCAGACCGAGTTGTTCAATTTGTGCAAGTAGTTGATTAGCAACTACCTTCTGGATGATTTTGCAAATAAACTGGATGATTGTGATAGGCCAATAGTTTGCTTGGTCTTCCGAGTCAAGATTGGTTTCTTTTGAAGACATGGGCTGTTAAGCCTTGTTTTTTAGGACATCTAGGAACATACTCTTGCTGAAGTAAATGTTGACTATCCTAAGAAGAGCAGTAAGTGCCCTTTTTAAAGGATACTGGCTAGGAAAAAGCCTTTGGTGTTTGATGTCGGCTTGAAGTATGTGGGTATGCACAAAAAGTCCCCAGGTGAGAGGGGAGCATAGTCAGTCCAGGGTTCAATGTCCCAAGGAGGGCTACAGGGATGGTGGTCAGATGAGTTTGGGGGCCATCAATATAGAATCTGATGGCATTTATCTTGCTAATAAAGAGCCTATTGATAGACTAACACTACCCCATAAAGCAGCGTTTGGCTGCTGTAAAAAATGCTGAAGAATGGTGATGTAATAAGTAGTCTTGCTTCGGATATCAGAGTCCCCCATTTGTAACGTAAAACCTTGAGTAGTAGGTCTTCTAGTATGTGGGCCTTGTGCCAGCACATTTTCAAGAGCTCGAATTGACTTATTTTTAATAGATACCTCTTGATTATGCTGGGGGTGGACGATATTGGATCTGGGATGGTCCAATTTTTGTGGCGTGAAAATATCTGAAAATTCCTCTGAGGTTTAGCTAAAAGTTTCTAACAGTGGGGCGATGTTTGCAGACGTGAGGAAGTTGAAGAAACTGTTAACCAATGCTGCCACTGAAAAGTATTTAAAGAAGCGATGTGCCACAATTGGGCGCTTATCGTTACCTTTGTGGACTGTCAGTGTGATGAGGAGAATGGGATAGCTGCATGGTCTGTCCAGTAGAGCGCAAAGTGCTGGGCACAGTTTAGGAGTTAGCCTTTGCTGTATTAGTCATCCCAATCCTGTATCACTGTAATCAGGATCTGCCTCATAGTTGTCATGTGCTGTCTGCTGCACAACATTGCAATCACTGTATTCGAGATCCGCCTCATTGCAGTCACGTGTTGCCTGCTGCATAATATTACCATACGATGGCATGCGCCTTTGACTGATGAGGCAAGCTACAGTGAGTACTCAGACTAATCTACTGAATATCTAAAAAATTACATACATTTATGGATTGGGGGTTGATGGCAAAGTAGCACCCCATCAGATTATTTATGTTGAAAATGGTTGATCAAACCAGATCTAACGAAACAGATAATTTTTTGTAAAAGATCATGAAAGAAGGGGGCGGCGGCTAACCCGGGTGAGTTGAGAATCACTCTCAGTTCAGTCAGTCAAGTGGAACACTAACCACCCAAGGTGCCAGAGAAAATAACAGCTTAATCAATTTCGTGTTCATGAATCAGCAATCTACTGGAAGTCAGCACTTGTCCAGTTGGACAGTAAATGGTCAGTCATCAAGCACTGCAAAAGGACATGTGTTTCAGATGCCACAAACACCATGCCCCTCACAGCACCGCTTGAAACCCCAGAGCACAGACGCAAGGGATGAATAACAGAAATGTAAAGCAGACGCCTTGATGCGGGCAAATGCACAGCTGCTCACCTATGCTCCTGCTCCGTCCACACAGAGAAACAGGCAGGCACTTGGGGATTGGAAAATGTAGCGGGGAGAGAGCCATGCAGAGCAGGGCAACAAGCTTGCATTCTGGCAGAAACTTTTTAATTAAATGCTGCTTTGCACCATGTGCACCTCTTTCAAGGACAATATTCCAGGACATAGGAGTACAAGATTGTTAAAAAAGATGATGCAGAGCAAGCATGAGGCAACAACCTGAAACATTGTCTTGTTGCACACATCAGCCTATGTGGCAGTGTGCAAAGAGCTGGTAAAAGTAACAGTATTTAGCCTCAGATACTTCCAGAAATTGGTAGCACTGACAATACTTTCTCATTGCCAGATGAAAAAGAAACTTGTGCCCTGTGGGGCGCACAGTCGATTAGCAAACAGACTACACTGCAGTGAAGCTCCCCAAAAAGCTATGCAATAAGCAGTTAGTACATAGGATAGCTCATGTTCTAATAAACTGGTCCCCTTCCAATTTCTTGAAACATGATTTGAGTTGGTGGAACTGTACGTGGTATATGAATTTAAGCAAGGACACCTAAGAAGTTGTGAAAATAAAAGGCGTAAATAATAAACCCACTGATTTCCAACTGTAGACTTCACTGTAATTTACTGGCATTAGAAAGAAGACATTTTTTGTTGGAATGCAATTTTCAACAACAATTTTCAGTTGCCTGCGGCATTTTAGATCCTTCAAAATGTAACAATGTTCACAAGTAATGCGAAGACAAACAGCAAGTATGATTTCAAATTGGCACCCACAGTGGGTACAGCAACAAATTTGGCAAAACAAGGGGCATGGCGTGGCACGCCAGCGATGCAGACTCGCCGTCTGTAGCCCCTGTGTAGTGCCCAGAAAATAATGGCCTACGTTTGCGGTCGGCACCCCTGACTGCACTAAATCCTGGTGTCGGAGAGTTGGAGGAGCAAGGTAACAGTACGGGGGGCTCTCCGGCCAGAGAGAAGAGAAGGTGCAGACGAGGAACCCGGCCAGGTCTGCCTTGTAAACGGTAGCAAGATGGCGGCCGCCACCCAAAGGGAATATGGGGACCGCACTGTCCTCCCAAGCTGAGGCGGTGAGGGGCACGCGGGCCGCCAATGCAGAAGGAGGAAAGTCTGGTTGCTCCCCGGTGGCTTGAGGAAAGTGATTGCGGCATGGGACCCACAGCGCCTTTGAGGAGGAGACCTGGCAGGGTGACAAGAGCCCAGCACAAACACTGCGGCAGCACCAAGCAAGATGGAGGTCCATTCCAATCAACAAAGGGCCACAGGGGAGAGACCCCTGGATATCCCTTGTACCATTCCAGCCCTGTTATGTGCATGGGGCCAGGGACATATGGCAGTGCATAGCAGGAGCAGGGCTGCACGCTGGGAGAGCCCCTCCTCCATGAAGCCAGACTGCACAGACCAATAGGCACTAGCCCTCCACAGCACGACCTGCCAGGAGAGGTCCAGAGAGGGGCGTGGGGGCTCATTGCTGCAGCTGAGGGGGAGTCGATTTGCAGCCAACTCGGGCTATCTAGATTTAGACAGGAAGAAAGGTAGCGTAATGATAGCCACATGCAGGTAAACGGTACCATTACACACAGTATTCATTGCAAGCTGAAGACCAGATTTAGCAAGCACACCATTTGTAGCCAGTTGGCAAATGTCAACATGTATGTAAAAGCCCGGACATCCCAGGTACCCCAGTGCTTCCCAATGCTGCTTGAGAAGATTTCAGACCAAGTAAAACAGCTGTGTAAGCATTTAAGAATAATGACACGAAATGTGAATTATAATTGATTTTGTCTCAAAGTACAAAAGGGGAATTCTGGAAACAAACTGTCAAACTCTAAATTTCTAAATCATTATAAGGGAAGCCAGGTTTATTGGCACTGGGAAGCGGCAATGACACAAATCATTGAGATCAGAAGTTTGGAGAGGTGGAGCATAGAGCGATTTATAGAACATGACCAATTTGTGCACAGTCGTGATAGCACGTGTCCAAATGAAGAGGCGGTGTAAGCAAGAGAGGTTGCTTTCCTCAGATAACAGTAAAAAATTTACAGGGTTGTGAGAACACATCTTTTGTAATAAAATGTCCTCCTTCAAAGTAAACTAAAGGGTGTAAAAGGGGCAGGATGAAAATGTAAAGTTGCAAGTTATTAGTCATGCATAAATGTCACTCGCCCTCTTAGTTCTTCACATGCATACAAAATATTACCTAATAACCAAGAGTCCATTTTCACTTTCATGTAGCTTGTGGCAGGTGCAAATCTGGGGCCTGAAAGAGACTGCTTTTCTTGTTGGAGGTTCATTTAACCAGACCGCGATACTCTGTCAGACTGTGTCCTTGTATTGCAATGAAAATAAATGGTCTGTTCATGTTACAAAACGAAAAACGCAGAGTGGTGTTTGCCTGATTCAACAATGAAGACTTTGCTCTGACGGCGTGAATTGTCAGGGACTTCGAACCCCTGGAATTCAGCCACAATCTCAGCCACTCACAGAAGATGGAAGCGCTTGGATACCCATTGTGTAAGCACCACACAAGCTGCAAAGTACAAACAGATCTAATTGCGAATCGATTCTCAATAAGATGCTGCTGAGACTCGGACAGACTCTCGCAGTATTACAGCTAGCACGCACGCAACCTGCAATGTTTGGATTCAGCAGCCCACATCGGATTCTGTATATTACAAACCATACTAAATAGCTGTGGCTGTTTAAAAAGTGTATTTAATACTGTTCTCTTTGGGTAGAAAGATAAATCGTACCCTGCACAATTGTGACATACTGAAACATTTCAATCAGCCTCCTTAAGTTTTCTTGGGAATTGTTTCTTAGCATACTGCATATGAGTGCCATTCTCAGTTTTTAGATCATAAATGGATCATAGAGAAATACAGCAGCTGTCACTGATGTCCAGTAAGAAAATACCATGTCTCCCCTTCTGGGCATCCCAGTGCCAATTGCAAACTGTTTGGCTTTTTACCACATTTTTTTTTAAAACTGTGCTCTAAAATTTAGCATTTTAACCCATTAACCAGCTGCCACAGGCCCTGGAGAATGGTGGGGGGCGTCCAGGGACTGTGGTGGGAGCAGGATGAGAGGAGTCATGGGATAGTGTTGGGAGCAGGGCGGGGAGAGCCCAGAGTCTGTGGTGGGGTGGGGAGAGCCCAGGGACTGGGCTCAGAGTGGGATGAAGGAGTCCAGAGACTGTGACGGGAGCACATGGGGGATCCCAGGGGGCATGCTGCGGCGACAGCGAGATAGTCCATAGCCATTTGGACTTACTGTCCATTTGGCATTTTTTGGGAGGGCTCAGCCTGACCCACATTTTGCTCAGGGGGGCCCAGGCCAAAAAAGATTGAAGACCACTGCCCTAGACAACCAAACCTGGATCGATATTTGGTCACAGAACTATTCTTCATCCAGGTGCCTCACTAACAAAGAAAGCGCGTTTAAGCTGACACATAGATGGTACTATCCCCCAGCCACACTACATAAAATGAAACGTTCCCAAATTCCATCCGTGGTGGGCATACCCACGGGTTCAGGCCTTTTGGAGGGAGGTACTCGACACAAAAGAAGCTATGACTGAGGTCCGTCGCCCTATGGAATCGGCAGTGTTTCTGCTAAGAGCCCCAGTCCCTGAGATATACCCAAAATCTGGGGCAACACCCAAGCTGCTCACCCATTTGCTGGTTGTGGCAAGAACTACGATCACCAGAAAGGCATTAGAGGAGCCGCTTATCCCCCTATGGTGGATAATGATTTGGGATATTTTGGTGGCATAAAAGGTCACTGCAGCAAAAGAGGCTCTCCTCCATAGATTTGCAGAGATCTGGTCCCAGGAGCTGCAATATGACTTGGACTACCCGGCCCGGACCCATAAGCTTCGGGTGGCCTCACACTTTCTGCGTTCCTGATCTGGGGGGCACCCCCGGAGAGATGGGGGGGATTTGGAGTGGGGCAGGGTGTGGGAGACACCAGACAGGGGATGTGGGAAGACTGCGTTCATGTGAGGCCTTTTGGATGTATTTTTCTCTTGAAACCCATCTTTTGTACTTACTCATTGCAGTCAAATTTAAGTAAAGATGGTAATAAAAAAGAAAATTGGTAACACAGAACTTTGGTTTAATTAGCGGCTTAAGCCCACGTTTTGAGCAAGCTGATGGCCACTCTCATTGCCAGCTCCCCCTCATCACCAACTCCAAAGAAATTTACACATTTGTTTAGGCATACAGGAGGGTGAGAGGGCATGCGGCCAGGGAGGAATTTCAAAAGTAACATTGAAGCTTTCAAAAATGTCATTTGCCAGACCATATGAGAAGTAGATTGGATATTATGTGAAAAGACTGGAATGTGTCTAACATGTGTCCTAACATGTAGTGCCAGATTGCAGTCTCCAGGATAAATTCCCTCAAAAGATAAAATGTCGATTCCAAGATGGCGGCGATAGGAAGAGGACATGTCTGAGCGTCGCTCCATTCCCCCATCCAGGCCGCAATAAATAAACTCCACAATAAAGCGGAACACTCATGAAGACGCTTGGAGGTCAGGGACCACAACCAACAAAAGAGAAAATAACAGATCGGGGACGCCGTGCAGATCCGAGCCCCGAAGTACGCCCCGGGAGGTGGAACTCCCCAGACGCCGGGCAAGCACAGAGGGCCGGAGCAGGATACTCGCCCACGGTAGCCGGACCGGCACACTGCAAGCGCCCTCCCCCCCCAGAAGAAGCAGCACCAGCACATACGGGAGCCCACTGGAGGAGCGGTGAGGGTACATGGGCCAGAGCTTCAGGGCAGAATAGGAGAGGAGGAAGTGGCCGGCGCTGCGTACACGGAGGCGGGGAAGAAATACACAGCCCCCGGGTGCGTGAAAGGAGGCGAGTTAGCGGATCGTAAGGGGACCGCCCAGCAATCCATACAGGTACGCGGCCCAGGGAGAGCAGAAGAAGGGGGCAAGCGCTAACATCTGCACTGAAGGCCCAGTGAACGGCCTGAAGCGCCCACAGAAGCTAGAGATAAATCCACAGAGGGGGAGAACCCACCCCCCCATTGCCGCATCAAAGCGCCCCAGAGGCTGAACAGCACCACAAGGGAATGAAGCCGTAACCCCCCCCCCGCCCCCACTCGGCGGTGGGATTGCGACCAGGGAACAGCCTAAAGCCGGGGGAGGGGAGCCCCCACAACATCTAGGCCCCCTCTAATCGCCCCCTTGGGATACGGAGCGGAAGCATAAGGCCCCAGGCAAGGCCCCCGGCAGTCCTCTATATAGGGAGGCCCAACAAACTATGGCAACCCCCCCACCCAGGACGGTGCAGTAGCCGCCCGCGCAACGTGGTCTCCAGGTCACACTACCTCCTTCATCAAAGGGAGGTGAAAAAGAACAACTGGGCACCCTAATACAGCCAACAAAACTGTGGGGCGACCTTCCATAAGGACATGCAAAAGCCAGGCTGGGGGTATAATCTGGGAAGGCGGCACACACTCCCAGAATTCAGGGGAGCCAAACAACGCAGGAGAATCCCCCAGGGGGGCATGCAGCAAAGCAGAGCACGAATACAGACACCACCACCTATGTCAAAATCCAGGGGGAGAACAGCGCAACCTAATCAGCAGAATTCCCAGAAGAAGCAGGACCAGAGCCTGCCAGAACTTTGGGGATCGGAACAATCTACTCCATCAACTTCTACGGAAAAAAACTCAAGAAGAACAACCCGCGAATTCGGCCACGGTAATACCAGACCCCGAAATGGCGACCAGAGAAGACATGAAATCGTGGTTCGGGGAATTACAGACACAGTTTATGGCCACAATGCAGACCCAATTTGAGTCTATGAAAAATGACATGAGAACGGCAGTGCAAGAGCTAAGAATGGAGATCACAAGTTTAGGGGAGAGGACGGACACCCTGGAGAAAATAACCCAAAATCTAGACGAGGAGACACAACAGTATGCAGAGATCCAGGAACAACTGCTGCAACGGACCCACAATATCAAACTACAATACGAGGATCTTGAAAATCATTCAAGGCGATCAAACATAAGAATAAAGAACATGGCAGAATCCGTAGAGGACAGGGACCTGAAAGAGGCTGTCCAACAGGTATTTAAGAACATACTGGATGCAAAGGAAGACGAAGAATTACTCATAGACAGGGTACATCGGGTGGGTCCAAAGAGAATAGGAAAGCCAGGCGTAAGGCCACGAGATGTTCTAGTGGCTCTCTCCTCATATTCCAAAAAAAACTGATCTTACGGAAAGCCTGGACAATGGACCACATCAGAATGAACAGAGAGGAGGTGCAGTTGTATCAAGACCTGGCGCAGTCCATGCTACAGAAGCGCAGAGAAATGGGCCTGGTAGTAAGAGCCCTATCGACAAAGCGTGCAAGTGCTATAGTATGACAAGGGGAGTGGGGAAGGAAGGGAGGTGAGGAGGGGGTAGAGGGAAGAAACAAACAGGAACGCTCTGATTAGGTCAGAAGACGATTTAGAACGTGCAAGTGCTGAGACATGAAAAAAGGGAGGGAGGAGAATGGGGAGCGCAGGGGGAAGAGGGATATAGACAACAAACAGAACAGGTTAAGTGCAAGGTCAAACAGTTAAACTGCTTTAAGGAAAACCCAGGTAAGCAAGCAGTTAAGACAGGCAGGTATGGGTGCCTACCAACTGGAAAAGCCACACCTCAAGGAATGAGGGGCTACATCAAACAGGCAGACACTACATTGTAACAGGCAGGTATGAGTGCCTGCTGACTGGAGAAGCCAGGCAGATAATACTGGAAAACGACATTGCAGTTGCTGCACAGCTTTGAAGAAGCCCCTCCCTTGGGGCAGGGGACAGCAACACGTTTGCAAGCACACAGGTAGGGTGCAGACAGTAGGGCAATGCCAGAAAAGAAGGAGAGGAGCTGCGCGGAGAATGCAGGGGCAGGAAAAAGTCTTAAGCATAGGTCAGGCCATGTACAAGGACAGATAGTCCATCAGAGTTAGGAAGAGTCAAGGGCCGCCAGAAGAACAGTAGATGGCAAGGGATCCATGAAGCGGCGCGCAAGATATCGGCGAAAAGGAGGAGAGCAGCAAGGCAGGAGGCAAGGATTGATCGATGGTGCAGGGAAAGTGTGCCAGGGTGCAGAGTCATCACGAGCACGGAAACACAGCCCAACAGTAACGGCCGCAGCGAAAACCCAGAGGACTAGAGGGGCAAGCCGCAACCATATGTAACAGTGCTGCAGTAGGCCTAGAGGAGGGAGCCACGCTTACCAGAGTGAAGGAACTAGGCGAGTGCTGCAGAAAGGAATCATGAAGGATGCAGGATCCATATGTGAGATGAAAGGGCTGTGGCCGGCACACCGGCCGGACAGGCATCGTGACTTGCAGGGAACCTTGGTGGAGGACAGCTTCCCCTGCCGGCTCATTGTGATTGGCCAACAGATTGTAGAAGCAGCCAGTAGCGCGATGCAGGCAAGAAGCAGGGCAAGAACAAACCTGCAGCAAGGAAATGTTAAAGGCAGTGGCCATTTTTCAAATTTTTCAAAGACCACGCAGCCCTCGATTTACATTCACCCAGGCAGGACTTACCCTGGCAAGAAGACAAAGCAGGTGATGTTGAGGAGGGGGTGCAGGCTGTCAACAGGGGCAAGGCAGATGGTGGAGTGGAGTCCTCACAGTCGACAGCCTGCCTCCTCACAGCTCTTCTTCCTCGATGGTAACAGGCCAGGCAGGCATCACACCTTACAGTGGGCCGGCTTCATCTGCCAGCTCTCCGTTATTGGCCAACAGATTGTAGAAGCAGCCAATTGCCGTGATCAGGGCAAGAATAAACCTGCAGCAAGGACATCTTAAAGACGGCTGCCATTTTTCAAAGACCATGCAGCCCTCAATTTATGTTCAGGCAGGCAGGGCTTACTTCAGCAAGAAGACAAAGCAGGTGATGTTGGGGAGGGGATGCAGCCTGGAAAATGCCTAATACTTATGCACAAGCCAAAACTGTTGGCTTTGCCAATGCTTGTTTTTAACAGGACTTCAGTGAAGAACGTGCATAGTGCTTATAAATCAAGTGGCTGAAGGCATTTATTACACCAGTAGCGGGTTTAGATCTCCAATTTCCAATTAAGTCATTAACTCTCAGAAGACTGCTTTTAAAAAACACTGGCAGGCACTTTCAGTGCAACGTTTGATGGTAGGGATTGATTAAAGCGAGCTCAAAGAGTACCCATGAGGAGGAGTTTTGGGCAGGAAATGGGTGAGAATGGTCACAGGGATTAGCATGGCCATGGGCAGTCAATGAGTGGGCAAATAACCAAACAACACCTACAAGCTATGTGACCCTCCTCATATGCCATTTCTCCCCATCTGTAGTCTAATGCAATAGTTTCGGCTTCTATCTTATGTCTCAAGCGCCACCTAAAAGCCCAAAATAAAAACGCTTCCTGGGATCCAGTAATGGTCAGAAAACAGTAGCAGAACCCAATTATAGATTTTCTTTTTATTATTATGTATTATTTATTTGCAATTGGTTAATAAAACCTTTACAAAATATTTACATCAATACAGTAATTCGGTTCAAATTACATTTTAAACATATACACATGTTTTTCTTTTATCAAAAATACATTCTGTCACATAATGAATGAAAACTTCTAATCAATTAGTTTACATACTTCCTTTAGAAATCTAATCACGTAGAATTTCATAGTTACATTTTTACCGTGCAGCATATTTAACCATTGGTCATCTAGGGATACAAAGGAATGATTCTTCACAAATCTCCCAAAAATCGTGACCCTCTGAGTACTTAATGCTGAGCACTCTAAAAGTAAGTGCCTTAATGTTTCAATTGTTTCATGATTCTTACACAGTCTACAAAAGTGCAAGCATGTCATATCCGTATTTCTAAATCTTAGAATTTCAATGGTTAAAAGAACAATAAAACGGAAACGCATACAATTATTTCTTGTATGCTTTTCTGGAAAGAGGGTGAAATACTCTTCCAAAGTTTAAACATCTTTTTTGTAGGACACTATGTGGCAATATAATTTAGTTCTTACAACAGTGTCTATGGGGATTGTCCAACCAGAGCTCCAATTTTTCTTTGTAACAAAATTGGGATTAGTAATTGTTTATTTGTTTGTTTGTTTAATCATTTATAATGCACTCCAGGCAGGGGTATCAGGGCCCAGAATTAACACCATAAACGATGTTCCAATTTTTGCAAGAACAGATGAACATTTTAAGCAAAGCTCGTTAATAAATGCACTACCACCAGAGCCCTCCCTGCCCTCTTTTCCCAACAGCATATCTAGGGAAGTGGCAAAACTAGAGTAGAGTTTCCTCACCAAAGGCATTTGCCTCAGTTCAATCAGACTTGTCAGTGATTGAAGGTCCAACTCATATCTTATTGCAGCCAGAGTGACACAGCGGGGAATATTAAACAGCACTTTCCTTCATATCACACCCCCATAAAAATGAATTTCCCGCAGTATCCACTGCAGAAGCAATTCTATACCATATAACATTTGTGGTATAACTTTAGCAGTATTGAATTTGATTACTGGTAAAAGTGAGAAGTTGCCAAACCTTATTTATTTGAGTTTATAATAATGTGGCTTTCTTCTTAAGCCATATAGAAACCTTTATTAGGGTTCACAACTACTGGGTAACCTACGTATACCATACATTTATTTGCTTTTATCTTAATACTATTAATAAACCATGTGAATGTACATTTATTACCTTTCTACATAATTTCAATATTACAGTTTTCAATGGATTAATTTTCAAATTATTTATTTGCATCTATTCATTAAATCTCTTCAATAGTCTCTGCAGAACTATTGGTGTAACATCTCATAATATACAATCTTATGATAAGGCTGCCCAAGAGATATGTACATTTCCTATTTTTGGTGCAACAAAAGCAGCTTTACTTAAATGAGAGTCTATATCTGAAACGTAAATATTGAAAAGAGTTGGAGCAAATAAACAGCCCTGTCTTAGGCCATTGTAGAGTCAGTATGTAGATGAATCAAAATATTCAATAGTCCTTCAGGCATTCCTTGATCTTTTAATTTAGCCCAGAGTCTTTTTCGATCCACCGAGTCAGATGCCTTAGAGAGATCCATAGAGGCAACATAAATGGCAGGATGTCCCTGTTTCCAGGCACTTTGCAGTAAACTCCTCAAAAGCATTCCTCCCCCATCTTTGCCCATACCTTTATGCAAACCAAGCTGAACAATATGAAGAATACTCTTCTCTCTGCACTATTCTTCTATATGCCTTAAGACAATATATGCAAATATTTTAGAATCTACATCCATGAATGAGATAGGCCTATAAGTCTCTGGAGATCACCTATAACCCTTCTTAAATATAGGGCATACAAGCTTTCCAGGAGATGGGTGTTTGCTGCATTTTCACAATATCACTAAATAATGTAAAAAGTAGACAGGACCAAAGGTCAATATTCTGCTTAAACATACAGTATGTAAGAGAGTTTGAACCACCCGCTCTTGACCGACTCGCCTTTCTTATACATTCTGAAATATCACCCATAGAAAAGTATAAAGCCCATGATATTTCCTTTATGTCATTCAAAGGAGTCCCTATGTGCTCATTTACTTTATACAGCTTCCCAAAAAAATAAATCGCTCCCAGCTATCTCCATTAATGGGATTAATCAAGATTGTCACTTGAGATTTTAGTAGATCATTCATTAGTCTCCAAAAGGTACTCGTGCTGCGCTCTCTCAATGAACATAGCATAGCCTCACCATCCCTTTGAAGAAGCATGGCCTTGTACATTTCAGTCCAATTTCTCAGCCTCTGCTTAATCCCTTTTATCAGACTCTCCTTTCATCCCGAGTCAATGAGGTGCATGTTCTGTATATGTCTTATCTCTTTTCTTGCTGCGCTTTTGGTAAGCTGCAGATTAGGGTCAAATGTATGCCATTGTTTTTTCCCTGAACCGACTCTCGAGCTACTATTGCCAATCCTATTCAAAGATCTCTCAATTTACAAATTAAATGATTCTGTGCTATAAATTGTATTCTTCCCTTCTAAAGTGCAAGTCTCAAATTAATTTAGGATAACCAAGTTAAAGGAGGAAACTTTCTTTCTTTTCATTCCACCTAATACGATTACCTTGTTGATTTATCTTAATTGGAAATCTGTATACTATAATCCTAGAGTTCTTCCTATTATAAACAAAGCTCGTGATCAACACCACATGGTCACTAAATTCATTACCCACAAAGTCTGAAGAACTATTCCTATTTTGTAGTACAGCAGAGGCAAATATGTAATCAATACTTGAGGATGAGTTACAACCATACCATGTTACCGGGTAATACTTTCTCACCTCTTTTTCCGGGTATAGCAAGTTTAGATCCCAACATTCCAAATTTGATCGCCACATTTATCCCTGAAGATTTTTGCATAAAAGCGAACTGTGTCCCACACCACCTTGATTATTTCTGCAGTTTGTAGATTGTGAATATACATCACACAATAAACGGTCTTCCTCCCACACTGCATACGAGGAACAGTCAGCATTAAAATCACCTAGCACAATTACTAGGCCCCCTAGTCATGTCAGATACCATTTATCAATCTTTTCATTTATCTTCTCCATAGTCAACTCCAGTTTATCGTGTATATTCCCGAAAATATTAAGCAGAAGCAAATTATTAAAATGCTGGCACTCCCCAGCCCTAATCACAACGACCAGTACACCTTTACATAGTAGCTGATGTTCCACAATGTAAAGCCCCCTCCCTTGTTGGACAGCAGTGAGGAGGCCCCCTGAAGGACGAACCCTGTCACCTTATAATGCCGGTTCACTAACAATGTCATAACCTTCCAGATATGGGAATCCAGTTATCCAGGTTTCTTGTAGACAAACAATAGTATATTTACACACAAAATCACACAATTCTGTTTCAGCACCATGCAGAAAATCCCTGGACATTGCATGAAACTAAGGTAAGACCGAGGTTTTCACTAAAGAGATGATTTTAACTCCTTTAGTTGGGCTATTGAATCTTTAAGTGTCAAAGCCAGCCACCTCCAGCTCCCAGTATCCTTCCCTACCTGTGCCTCGGAATTACCAGTTCTTATCCGTTCCTCATCTTCATGGATCCTTCTGGGTATCATAGTTTTTTCATCAACCCTTAACCCATCCATCTTTATGTTTAGTGATGTATGGACTTAGATCATAACCAAGTTTTTGTAGGTTCTCTGTTTTGTTTATCAGAATTTCATACACCATTCTGGATGGCACGACCAGCCTGACATAGTCGTATCTTCCAAAGTGTATAAAGTGAACTGGTATGATATCCTTGATTGTAATTAATCTCAATGAGGGAATTTGTTAAAGAGTGAAACAATTGTGCTTCTGTTCAGAAAATCTGGTCCCCCTGTGTCAAACATATAGTTCAAAGTTGGCTCTTTGAAGCAGTGGTCTCTAATCTCACGTCTTTGGTCATTATCAAAAGATTCTCTCTGCCACTGGGTATTTCTCAATTTAGTATTAGCCATGTTAGACTCCATCCTCGGGAGCAAGTCCTCCATACTCCTTGATTTACTAAATTCATCCTCTTTTTCAGATATTTTCCCAGTTGGGGGATCTTGTCGTGTAGAAACATCAGGCACTTCAGCGCCAGCGCTTCTGAGCCAAGCTGGTCTTCGCCAGCTGTTATTTAAGTCTCTGGTCCTTTTCCACGCCCAAGAAGGCTTATCTGTCATTTCCTTGGCCATGCGTTGTGCACTGCTATTTCATTTTATTCCACCATTACAGTCGTGTCTGATCTATACTTGAGCAGAAAACAAGAAGTAAATATTACATGCTGACTTCTTCCAGCATTCTCTTTACGCGCGCACACAAACGCTGTGAACATTTAAAGCAGCTGTGTCTTTTTACTAGTGCATTTAGCTCTTAGTGTCAACAATACCGTGTAACTCTCTATTGCAACTTACTTCATCTGCATTGCATTGTGTAATTATTACTGTGATAGCTAGAATACCATCAAGCTATTGGCAACTGTAGTTCCTAGGCGCCCTTAGCAGAGCACGCACTCTGCTGGAGGCTACAAGTCCCAGGAAACCCGACTTGGCTCATATAGAAACATCAGGCGCTTCAGCGCCAGCGATTCTGAGCCAAGCCGGTCTTTGCCGGTCCTGCCAGCTTTTATTTAAGCCTCTGGCACTTTTCCACGCGCAAGAGGGTTTATCTGTCATTTCCTTGGCCACGCGTCGTGCACTGCTACATCTTTTGATTCCACCATTACGATTGTGGCTGATCAATATATGAGAAGAAAACAAGAAGTAAATATTGCATGCTGACTTTCTTCCAGCATTCTCTTTCCATGCACACACACGCTGTGAACATTTAAAGCAGCTGTGTCTTTTTACTAGTGCATTTAGCTCTTAGTGTCAACAATACCGTGTAACTCTCTATTGCAACTTACTTCATCTGCATTGCATTGTGTAATTATTACTGTGATAGCTAGAATACCATCAAGCTATTGGCAACTGTAGTTCCTAGGCGCCCTTAGCAGAGCACGCACTCTGCTGGAGGCTACAAGTCCCAGGAAACCCGACTTGGCTCATATAGAAACATCAGGCGCTTCAGCGCCAGCGATTCTGAGCCAAGCCGGTCTTTGCCGGTCCTGCCAGCTTTTATTTAAGCCTCTGGCAATTTTCCACGCGCAAGAGGGTTTATCTGTCATTTCCTTGGCCACGCGTCGTGCACTGCTATATCTTTTGATTCCACCATTACGATTGTGGCTGATCTATATTTGAGCAGAAAACAAGAAGTAAATATTGCATGCTGACTTTCTTCCAGCATTCTCTTTCCATGCACACACACGCTGTGAACATTTAAAGCAGCTGTGTTTTTTACTAGTGCGTTTAGCTCTTAGTGTCAACAATACTGTGTAACTCTGCATTGCAACTTACTTCATCTGCATTGCATTGTGTAATTGTTACTGTGATAGCTAGAATACCATCAAGCTATTGGCAACTGTAGTTCCTAGGCGCCCTTAGCAGAGCACGCACTCTGCTGGAGGCTACAAGTCCCAGGAAACCCGACTTGGCTCATATAGAAACATCAGGCGCTTCATCGCCAGCGATTCTGAGCCAAGCCCGTTTTCGACGGTCTTCGCCATTTACAGCATAGGAAGCTAACCACAGGCTTTTTTCACCCCCTGCTCGGGCAAAGGACTGCCTTTTTGGAGGTAAGGATGGGTCACACGAATGGTGGGAAGGTGTTATACGATCTACAAGGCCTGCACCGCATGGCTTATGTACAACAATGTACACAGAACACCATGAATGAAAAGCGATCACACTCTCAGGATCGATTGTATCCACCTTCACACACTGAAAAGCAGGCACCCATCAATATCATTAAAATTAGCCAAAAACATCTAAAAGAAAATGTAAGAAAAGGAAGGAGGCTAATACTAAAGGAAACAACACCAAAAGTATGTCTATTGAATACCATATCCATGAATAAACACGCTAATTGCATCCTTGACCTAGACATGATATGTGTTGTAATGTACTTGCTGCACAGTTGTGAGCTTGCATGAAACACTGTGGGAGCCTGTGGAAAGTTTGGCTATGAGTCCAGCTCCAGAGTTCCAAAACTGTCAGTTGAGCCTGGGTGATGGGACCTAGTGGTCTTTCTAAGTTATCAGCTTATGTAACTTACAATAAAGAACTTACTAATAAGCATAAGAAGTCTACAGAAGCTGCTTTGTAACAATGGCGATGAGGATTTGATGGTGAAGTAGGTTGAAGTATGCAGTGTGGTTAGGGATATCGTCCCAGATATTTTCAATGAGTTGCATCATCTCTACAAGATGCTCGACATATCTCTCTGGAGTGAGTTTCCCCTGTAAGGGTATTCCGGTCTTGGTGATGCCATGCAAGGAGGGGTATGTCTGTGTTGGAAGTGTTCGGTTGATCCTCCTTCCCATGGTTTCCCCATGTTAAGGTTGCCCATGTTAAGGAGGGGTGTGAGTGTGTTGGACATCTCATGTTTGGTTTGCCATCGGAAAGGGAGGAGATGTGTTGTAATGTACTTGCTGCCCAGTTGTGAGCTGGCATGGAACACTGTGGTAGTGCCATCGGAAAGGGAGGAGATGTGTTGTAATGTACTTGCAGCCCAGTTGTGAGCTGGCATGGAACACTGTGGTAGCCTGTGGAATGTTTGGCTATGAGTCCAGCTCCAGAGTTCCAATACTGTCAGTTGAGCCTGGGTGATGGGACCCAGTGGTCTTTCTTAGCTATCAGCTTATGTAACTTAAAATAAAGAACTTACTAATAAGCCTAAGAAGTCTACAGAAGCTGCTTTGTAACACTATGTCTAACAGAAACATGGCTCCAAGACCCCATTGGCCCATCATGTGCTAAGGCAGTTGCGGAGGGCTACACTATTTTCAATAAGAACAGGGAGTTGGGGATAGGGGGAGGTGTGACGGTTATAGTCAGAGACTCAATCCACATGTTTCCTTCTATAACAACATGCCAGGGTTGTGAAGTACGTCACTTGAAATACACCCCAACAAACAACAGCTGCATAAACGTGATTGTGGTCTACAGACCCCCATCGCTAACGACGGATTTCAATGACGAAATCATACGGCAACTAAACAATCTTAAAGGCCCAATACTGCTACATTGGCATTAGGAGACTTTAACAGATAGAGGGGAAACCCCAAGGATAAAGAGGCAGTCTACCTAGAAAAAGCATTGAATAACATGGACTTCACGGTAATCAATACAGAACCAACCACACCCAATGGGAACCAACTAGACTGGGTTATTACATATAAACTGGAAACCCATATGGAAGATACCACCCCATGCATATGATCGGACCATTTTAAGGTGATCTTGTCACTACTCATTAAAGACTGCCAACAGAAAAACAGCAACGAGCAAAAAAAATACAGAACAGGCATTTTAAGAATATAGCGACAGTGCAATTAGAAGAGCGCCTGAACAAGAATATGACGGACAGTACAGAGGGAGATACATGCGATGAAATCATTCATAAATACAACTCACATGCACAAGAACTAGTAGACCAGTTGGCACCTATCAGGACCAAACTTGTCAGAACGAACAAGAATCACCAAAAGTGGTTTAATCCCAAGCTTGTAGAGCTAAAAAAAAGAAAAGAGGAAAAGATAGGGTATATGGTTGAAAGACCCATCGCAATCTAACAATGATATCTGGAAAGACTATAAGAAGCTCTATGAAAAGGGCATCATTGATGTGAAAAAAACCTTTTCAATGACCAGATAATGTTAGCCTCCAATAAAACAGGCAAGCTGTTTGAAATTCTTAAATCCATAGAGAAACCCAAAACTCTAACCCCATCCTTCCTCCCTTCCGAGGAAGACTGTAAAAAAGGTACAGGAGGCCTTTGCAAACAAAATCAAGATAGCAAGTGAGATCGTTATAAGATTGAAGGTCATATTTAAAGCCCAGCAAAACCTACCTACCCCGGTTAAGCTACAGAACAGTAAGGAAAGTTTTGCATTTCACTCTATCACTACAGAGGATATGGTAAAGCTATTGGCATCCATGAAACCCACCTCATGTGCAGAAAACATTCTTCCTACAAAAGTGAACCTGGAAAACAAAGAAATCTTCACACCATTGCTCAGCAGACTGGTGAATGCCTCTTTTAGAGGCGGAATGATACCAGAATGTATCAAGACAGTCACCATCACACCTCTGGTAAAATAAAAACAGGCCTCGACCAAAAGGATCCAGGGAACCTGCGCCCCATAACTAACTGTAACTTTCTACTCAAAGTTCTGGACAAGGTGGCCACTGCACAGCTCCAAATGTTTGTAGAGGTAAAAGACATCTTGCATAGTCGACAATCAGGTTTCAGAGCAGCTCATAGCACTGAGTCAACCATGCTGGATTTACAAACCCATATGCTTAGCATTATGGATAAAGGCAAAACAGGTCTTCTTGTGCTATTAGATCTTAGTGCAGCTTTCGACCTTTTAGAACACCAACAGCTCCAATGGGCTCTGGAAAAAGTGACCAACTGCTCTACAGAAGCCACTAGATGGGTAGTCTCATTTCTATCAGGTAGGAAATTCAAAATCCATTGGGGGGGGGGAATATTTTCTAGAGAAACACCCATCAATTGTGGCGTACCGAAGGGTGCTAGTTTGTCCCCACTCCTTTTCAATCTGTACCTGACATGTCTCTGCATAGTTCTTGATATCACTGAAGCTTTTTTCACACATTATTCAGATGACACCCAGCTGGTGGTGCAGCTGAGTGGTTGCTACGCCAGTGACAGCCCCAGGGTGGCAGCACTATACAACATCATTGAGACTTGGATGGAAAGGAATTGGATGTGTTTAAATGGAAACAAAACAGAGATGATGATCTTTGGCTCTCACCAAGCCCGAGCCAAGCCCCGAATATAAGTCCTTCAAAATCAAAGACTCCCCTATCCCTGTGGCAAGGAAGGTGAAAACAATGGGGCTATTTTTAGAAGCTTCTATGGGTGCCAAGGCACAGGTTATGTACCTAAACAAAAACGACTCGTACTACCTATGTCTCCTCAAAGCCTTTTGACCCTACCTGAGTGAAGAAAATTGTGCAACTATTGCGAGAGCCACAATATTATCCCGGCTCGACTATGGCAATGCATTTTTGTTGGGCGCAAACAAAGGATGCCTAACAAAATGCCAGATCATACAAAACAATGCGGTCAGAATAGTTAAAAGAAAAACAAGAACACATTACGGCTGACAGAGTTGCTCTCCATTGGCTGTCAGTAGATGACAGGATACATTTTAAAACCTTGACCGTAGTTCATAGTTTGGACAGGCCCCGGTTTACCTTAAAGAATCGATTACACAGCATGTACCCAGACGGGCAATAAGATCTGAGGCTTTGGGGTAAATCACGGGTCCGCCCCACAAACCGTCTAATGGCCTGGGTAGGGCTTTCCCAGTGATAGCAGCACAAAAATGGAACAGCCTACCAATACAGCTCAGAAACGAATCCAACTACATATCATTCAGAAAGACCATGAAAATTCACTTATTCAAGTGAAGGAGCTGACCTAGTTACCCCGCCTTGTCCCTTAGGCAGTTTTCACTGTCCCGTTTTGATATGTTTGTCCTTTGTGTTCGTGTGTGCACCCTGATGCATGTGGGCTTCCGGCGCAATAGAAACTAATAAATAAATAAATAAAAGCTGAGGAGTTAGCCAACTACAGCACACAAGTCGTGTTAATGTCCTCCTTTGCCTCACCCTGTGCATCAGCCTGCATGGTCAACATGGTTATTTCACCCATGGCGAGCATGGGAGGTGAATTCAAATATGACCCGCTCAGATGTGCGTTTGCATCTCCCATAATCAGATTTTGGTCCAACTGGTGGGAAAGGGCTAGCACCTGCCACGATGAAAGACGTGCCAAACGTGCTATCTGCACCGTTTGAAACTCCATTTCCAAGCCGTCTCCCACAACCTAAACATCCCCTCAAATTACTTTGCAAGGGGAGTCTGGTCGGCGAGGAGGGAAGGGAGAGCGCCATTGCTAGCGTCATGCTATTCCTCTGGCTAGAAAAAAAACAGAGGTGCTGAGAGAAGCTCAGGAAGCATGACCTTCTTTTTTTTCCCTTATGCTAGTAAAATACAAAATAAAAGAGCAGCAAAGAATATGGCGCTAGGAAACTGTGCAGAATGTGTAATAAAGTGCGGCTACTACCAAACCACTGAACCACCTAACAGCCCAACAGCACTTTCTGGCCTCTCCTTGGTACACGCGCTGTATTTATCATCTGTTTTCCAAATCAAGGGGCAGGGCCAATGTTTAGCGCAGGGTAAGTCCACAGAAATAATACTTCATGGGTCCATATAATGCCTGTAGAAGAAACAGATAGTATGAGTCTCTTGTGATCATGGCAAGCCCATATGTCCATTGCATTAGAGCCGTCCAATGTCCCGTACCTTCCACACAAGCGTTGACACGTTAAAACGTTGCTCGAACGGCCGAGATCCAGCGTTCCACTGCGCCCAACAGCACTCCCTGGGCACTCCTAGGTGCGCGCGCCCCCCAGTGTTTATATCCGTGGGGCCAATGTTTAGCGCAGTGCAAGTCCACAGAAATGATACTTTATGAGTCCATATGCCTTTCACACTAGCGTTACAGGTTAAAACATTGTTCCAATGGCCACGATCCAGCGTTTCTATGTTTTAAGTTGAAGGGTGCTGTCCCAGGAAAAACTCAACACTGGGCTATATTCAAGGTTATGACCTCTGAATATTTTATGATGAAAAATGTTTTCTCAGGCAACACTCTCAATACAAACGGTCTTGGTGTAAAAAGTGGAAAGAGTACTGCAGTATGCAATAATGTATTTACAAGAAACCTTACCTTAAAGCCAAACCAAATGGGAACGGAATAAAGCTGGATCCGTTACTAAACTTGCTGGTGTATGCACACACCACCTGTAAATTAAACAAGTTCTACTGCCCCAATGATATATGCAGATTGGCAACCCATTCCACTAACAGCCACAGTTACTCAGGCATGCCCAATGGCCCAAACATCCCATCTCTCAAACACAATGAAATGCTGTAGCACCACCGCGCCAGTATCAGCTCTTGCAGCCAATCAGACAAAATAGCATTCTGTTCATATTGGCCCAGAATCACAAACCACAGCATTGTAAATTCATTTAATTTAATCAAAGATGTAAAAACAGTTGTGGAGTGCATCAGTAGAGTGTTATGGCGAATGGTGCAACATTTCTCGACTGCTCATCTAACTTTGGCTATGGTCTGAATTGGGCTGTTTTTTTGCATCACACCGCTGAGAAAGAACTTTGTCTACTGGCCCGTTAAACACTGTGAACACTATGATACCCACGAGGCTGCTTGGAGCGCGTTATACGAGTGCATCAGCAGTGTTACACTGTTGCAGTGGCTGAGGTGCCAAGGGACGCAGACTGTTATGACAATGTAAGTCCCTACTTCTTTAACGAGATGCCAGGCAAAGCCGAAACAAATTCACGTATTAAAAATCCTAGAAAGGGAAGGCCTTCATGAAATCGGTTACACGCGCAGTGTCCTGGCTGGGAAATAACCCAACTGTACTAAACGAAGACTCACGCACGAGGGAGGGGGCGGGGAGCAAAGAGAAAGTAACATATCGATGGCTTTGGAAGGCAAAACAACCGACTATCAGCCCGAAAAAGGAGTGAAGATGTCAGTCATACCTCCAGCAAATGCAGCGCGAGGTGATTTTAAACAGATCAAATTCTGATTTCAGAGACATCGACAACAACTCATTGCTGGCAATGTGCTATTCGCTGCAGGCAGCCACAGGAGTAAGTGGGCGGAGATTGTTATTACCAACCAAACAGGGAGATGCAATCCCCCCACAGAGCCAATGCCAGAACCGTGACATATATCCCCGCCCCCTGGCGAGAAGAGAGCCAGTGGAAGAAGGTGTGCAAAAACAAGGCATGATACTAGGCAATGAACGTGGCAACACGTAAGCCCTCCACCGAACCCGCAGTGAAGTAGGTCAGTCGGATCCATGCTTCGAAAACAGGCAAGGTGCGAAGCATCGATCTTAATGGAGGAGGCTTTGCCAGAAGCATCGATTTAGATGACAAGGAAGGAATGAAGGCTCGCTAAACGTATAAAAGCCCGAAATGTGGTGAGCCGAAATGCCAACTCCCCAGTACTAATTAAAACACTGTCCCTGGCACCCTTAAACTCAAGTATCATTTCTTCTGATGCATGGAACAGATGGAAAGTAAAGAGGAAAGCCGCCGGGAAACAAAAGCGGCTAAGGAGATCAGCAGGCACACTAACAAGTTGGTTGGTGGGTGATGGACTAAACAACGTAGAATCTGCTGGAAGTAAAGAGCCAAGGATAGTACCTCCTCCTTACACCACTAGTATATTGGTGCAGACACATCCCACCATGGAAGAAGTTAATCAACTTTAGCCCCCGTTGACCCAATGTAAGTGTGCCCCAACGCTGGCCTCAGAAACAGTAGAGGTAGTGGGGGGTGGAAAGCCTACTAACCCGGAGGAAAAGACTTTCACCCTGGGTCGGGGCCCCTCAACTTTCACAGAAAAAAGAACAAATACGTCAGACCTATTACCAATCTGTAAACAGGTTTTGCCGGTACAAGAATTATCATCTGCGGACTTCACTTTTGTGGAACCAGTGGCATCGGACGGCAGAAATTACATACGGGTACACTGTGTGTCATAAGAAGCGTCAGCCCTAATTAGATCGCATCATGAATCAACCTGCGGGTGGGTTACGAGGTGGATTGCCCATCATACGTTTGTTACGCTCACCTGGTATCCACGGGTACGCCACCCAGCCCTGGTTGGATGATTTGCACTCTCAAACCCTCTCCCGGTCCCTTGGTAAGGCCTCTGGTTAAAGATGGGTCTGCAATATAGGAGAGCTATATTCAATACTAGATTGTCTTTATGTTTTCCCACCTCCCTTGGCCTCACCTCCTTCCTCCCCCTTGGGCCTTCTCCTCACCTTAATATTGTAAATGGTGTATTCTCCGTCCTGCTCCTCGTGGCAGCGGCGCGTAGATGTGGGGGGCGAGCAGCAACCAAGTTACTTCACTGGTGCAAGCCCACCTGTGGGAATCCAGGCCTGCTGCGACTCCGTAGGTTTGCTGCTTTACAGTCTTTATATGCAGTTCTTATGTTCCTCTTAGTTTGAATAATAATGTCTTGCTTCTTTCCTTTTAGCTATGGAAAGGTATTTTGGTGTTGTCATGCAGTTTGAAGATGAGCATGGGCCGGTAGATGAAAGGGCGGTGTGCGCGATGCTGTCCGGTGATTAATGCGCAACGCTGTTTCTCCTTTTATATTGCTAACCTGTGACTTTTCTCTCCTTGCAGGTTGCAATGTTCCTCGCCGAGCGCCGTAATGTTCCAGCAATGATACTGACCAGGAGATGACTACCCAGGTAAGAATTGTGTGGCTTTCTTCATTCGGGAGGAAACGTGAGTAAACGCTTACTAATGCTGTCTTTCTTTCTCCTCTATCCAGGTTATGGTATTCCAGGGTGCATGCGGTGCCGGATGATGGAGTTCGTACCTTCAGGTGAGTGGAACTGAAGTCAGCGATGGATTTAAGACAGGATACTGTTCCAGGTAAGTTTCATGGTGTTCTTTCTCCCTCTGCAGGTCCTTGGTTTCAGGTAAACTGGCATCAAAGAACTGGACACGGTGAGCGTTACGCTGCCCACAGCAGAATAACGCAAAGCATGTTCTGCTGTTTGGGTGCGTTTAAATAGTCTCAGGTAAAGTAGTCCAGGTAAAATAATCCCAGGCCTGCCACACCCAAAGTAGTCCAGGTAAAGTAGTCCCAGGCATGTCACACCCAAAAGACTAGACAGCATAGCTCAGTTTCTTGTAACTGAGCTATGTGTGTGTGCCTCCATGTTGGCTGAACCCCCCCCCCCCCCAAGTTAAATAATCCCAAGTAAATAGTCCCGTTCTAATGTTGGTCTTCATGATGGTTATGAGCCTGGTGCCAAAGGCGCCAGGACTGACTCCAAGAGAGTCTTGGATGAGGTTTTAAGGCCTTTGACCTGGCCCTAACTGGAAGACTGACTTGCCAGTGAGGGCCAGGGACAAGGGTCATGACAATATCACCTCAGGAAACAAGTAGTCACACAATCCTTTGCGCAGGTCCTAAAAAGTGGCATGGTGGATACACCCTCCGGTGGACGCGGAAAACAGCCGAAACGAGCCATAAAAGAGGACGCGCAGGGCTGGGAATGGTTCAAACTTTTCTGATGAAAAATCCTGACAGAGACCAAATTAACTGTGAAATTGGCATCTTGGAATACCCGTGGACATAATCACCTCGGAAAAGATGACTTGTTAACCCTACTGTGGGAGTATGATATATTATTTTTGCAGGAGACGTGCCTAACAAAGCCCATACAGTTAGAGGGGTATGCACTGTTCTAGAGGTTGGCGGCAGAGGGCCCTCGTGGCCGCCCCTTTGGTGGCTCAATTGTGAGTATAAAGCAAAATCTCCTAGCAGAGAGCATATATCTGCTTGCTGATTCAGAAAATATACTCCCAATAGAGATATGGGTGAAAAAAGGGAAATTCGCTCTACTATGCTCTTGGTTAACATTTATGTGTCTCCCGCAACAGTAAATCTGGAACCAATGAAACAATTGACGCAATATGTGTTGACTGGCTCTCCATAAAGGGGAATTCATCTGTTATCATTGGTGGGGATTTAAATGTGCGTTGTAGGGACTCAGACAGGAGTGGAGCATTTAAATCAGTGTACCCAGTGAGTGTGATTAAGTGGAAGGGAGACACCAAGGGGAAGCATGGTTATCGTTCTTTAAAGAAGGGGGTTTTACCATGTTGAATGGCAGAACCATTAGAGACGGCCCAGAAAACTATACCTGGTCCATGGAAAATAAAACATTGATCCTGGACTACTTCTTCGCAAGTAATGAGTGTGCAGAGAGAGTGGAGTCCTTGCAGATCAAAAGAACACCATATAGGGACCACTCTATTCTGGCTCTGACCTTAAACATGGGTATATGCGGTCCAATGCAAACCAGGGTGGTGGGGGTAAGGATGGCATGGTATCAAAGTAAGACAGACACAAGTGATCACAGTTCAAGGATGTTTATCGAACTTTATTAAGGGTGTGATAAGCGCCTTCTAAACCTAAATCTAAGATGGGAGCAAGCTATGGCCATAAAATAATAATAACGTAGTCCTGTTGGGGTCTCGTCAAAGTAAAAGGGCATATACTAAAATAACCTACTGCCAATCCTTACAGCTAGTTTAGAAATAGTGTGGGGTAATGTTCATGAAAAAGAAAGAAGTGATCACAAAAATTATAAGTCAGGATGTTCAGACCATTGGCGTCCCTTTCCCACGCTTTCAGCACGGGACAAGGCGGTTCACTCAAGCATAGCACACTCTTGGGCTTCTTCAGCACAAGGACACAGTTCCATGACAAGCTTCAGAGTGAATCAAACAAACGAAAAGTTCCTTTACAAGTAATCAAGTAGGGCGATTCACTCTTCACCCTGGATCCCCCTCAGCCGGGCTCAGATTCCTTTTACTTGCACAATTTTTTTTTCTCCGGTGACTCACGGTTCACCCCGGATCTCCCTTAGTCGGGCTCAGATTCCTTTTCCACAGTCTCCCTCAGCCGGGTTCGGACCAGTTACATGTAGTATGCCTTTTTTGGGTGACTCACGGTTCACCTCGGATCCCCGTCAGTCGGGCTCAGATCCCCTTTTCACAATTAGCTTCTCTCAGCCGGGCTCAGACCAATTACAGTTCGTATTAGCTATCGAAAACTTTTGAATGTGCACAGGGTTTGGCTTGACCATTGCAGGACCACTTCGATGTTACAGTTCACAATTTAACACTCTCAGTTGGATACCTAACAGAGACTTTCGAGTGAGCACCCACGTGGTGCTGGAGCACTCTGTATACAGTATCTTGGGTTATCTCCCAAAGTTCAATCACAAAGTTCAATTACTTCTTCAGTTCCAGTTATACTTGCGCTGCTTATCGCCAACGCTTCACGCACAATTCTCTTCATATAGTGTTGTCACTTGCAGCCTTGGTTCTAACACAGACCAGTCTGCTATCAGTCTCTCCGACTCACCGGCTGTGCTGACTTTACTGTTGCTGCTTTGTTGTGGGAGCCGAGGACAGTACCACAGTGGCAATCTCTCCTCCCTGCCTCGGCTATCTAGGTGGGAGAGCCCCGGGCACCTTTGACACACAATGCACCTTTCTTCAGCTTTAATTCCCGGTCTTGTGTTTCTTATTCTCGAGGGCTGTTGAAAGTAGCGGTTTTCCTCCGAAAAGGCCTAGGGAAACTTCCTCCTTGCAACTCCTTCTGGTCTTGCCGTCTTTCTCCTTGTATTAACCTGCCATCTCGGAACTGCAGCTTCCTCGTGTGTTTTGCCTTGCTCAGAGTGCGCTTTCATGCTCCACCTTTTATCCGTGTGGGGAAGTGTGATGGAAGTTAGGTGTGGGTAATCAAAGTTGATTGCCTGATCTTGGCTGGCCTCAAAATTGGGACAACATGGCGGGCTCTCATAGGGAGTTGTAGCCCTTGTATTACTATGGGGAGGTTGATCGGGAACAGCCTATAAAAGCCTCAGGGACTTTGTCCTCCTCGCCTTCTTCCCTGGTGTAATAACGTGTCTCACCTGGGGTATTCCCCCAAGCATAACCCTGGGTTCCACAACCAAGATGATCCTCCCTCACTCATACGCCCCTAGGGTTGGGGTAGGAGAGCGTCAGCCCTTCCCTGGCCACCTGGATAAGGGATTTGTGGGATATACCTGGGAGAATACCCTCAGGATTTTCAGATGGTCTACATGTAAACCACAGCAAAAACCGGATAGGCTGGCCTCAAAGGAATATTAATAGAGCCGCGAGGGCCACTTTACAGCTCTATAGACACAAGCTATCTGCCTTTTCTAGGTACAGAGTGTCCGAAATGGGTGAACGTTTGCGTGTGTTGGCCTTTGAGTCTAGATCCATGGGCAATAGAAGACTGGTAATACACTCTCAAACCCTCTCCCGGTCCCTTGGTAAGGCCTCTGGTTAAAGATGGGTCTGCAATATAGGAGAGCTATATTCAATACTAGATTGTCTTTATGTTTTCCCACCTCCCTTGGCCTCAACTCCTTCCTCCCCCTTGGGCCTTCTCCTCACCTTAATATTGTAAATGGTGTATTCTCCGTCCTGCTCCTTGTGGCAGCGGCGCGTAGATGTGGGGGGCAAGCAGCAACCAAGTTACTTCACTGGTGCAAGCCCACCTGTGGGAATCCAGGCCCTCTGCGACTCCGTAGGTTTGCTGCTTTACAGTCTTTATATGCAGTTCTTATGTTCCTCTTAGTTCGAATAATAATGTCTTGCTTCTTTCCTTTTAGGTATGGAAAGGTATTTTGGTGTTGTCATGCAGTTTGAAGATGAGCATGGGCCGGTAGATGAAAGGGCGGTGTGTGCGATGCTGTCCGGTGATTAATGCGCAACGCTGTTTCTCCTTTTATATTGCTAACCTGTGACTTTTCTCTCCTTGCAGGTTGCAATGTTCCTCGCCGAGTGCCGTAATGTTCCAGCAATGATACTGACCAGGAGATGACTACCCAGGTAAGAATTGTGTGGCTTTCTTCATTCGGGAGGAAACGTGAGTAAACGCTTACTAATGCTGTCTTTCTTTCTCCTCTTTCCAGGTTATGGTATTCCAGGGTGCATGCGGTGCCAGATGATGGAGTTCGTACCTTCAGGTGAGTGGAACTGAAGTCAGCGATGGATTTAAGACAGGATACTGTTTCCAGGTAAGTTTCATGGTGTTCTTTCTCCCTCTGCAGGTCCTTGGTTTCAGGTAAGCTGGCATCAAAGAACTGGACACGGTGAGCATTACGCTGCCCACAGCAGAATAACGCAAAGCATGTTCTGCTGTTTGGGTGCTTTTAAATAGTCTCAGGTAAAGTAGTCCAGGTAAAATAATCCCAGGCCTGCCACACCCAAAGTAGTCCAGGTAAAGTAGTCCCAGGCATGTCACACCCAAAAGACTAGACAGCATAGCTCAGTTTCTTGTAACTGAGCTATGTGTGTGTGCCTCCATGTTGGCTGAACCCCCCCCCCAAGTTAAATAATCCCAAATTAATAGTCCCGTTCTAATGTTGGTCTTCATGATGGTTATGAGCCTGGTGCCAAAGGCGCCAGGACTGACTCCAAGAGAGTCTTGGATGAGGTTTTAAGGCCTTTGACCTGGCCCTAACTGGAAGACTGACTTGCCAGTGAGGGCCAGGGACAAGGGTCATGACAATATCACCTCAGGAAACAAGTAGTCACACAATCCTTTGCGCAGGTCCTAAAATGTGGCCTGGTGGGTACACCCTCCGGTGGACGCGGAAAACAGCCGAAACGAGCCATAAAAGAGGACGCGCAGGGCTGGGAATGGTTCAAACTTTTCTGATGAAAAATCCTGACAGAGACCAAATTAACTGTGAAATTGGCATCTTGGAATACCCGTGGACATAATCACCTCGGAAAAGATGACTTGTTAACCCTACTGTGGGAGTATGATATATTATTTTTGCAGGAGACGTGCCTAACAAAGCCCATACAGTTAGAGGGGTATACACTGTTCTAGAGGTTGGCGGCAGAGGGCCCTCGTGGCCGCCCCTTTGGTGGCTCAATTGTGAGTATAAAGCAAAATCTCCTAGCAGAGAGCATATATCTGCTTGCTGATTCAGAAAATATACTCCCAATAGAGATATGGGTGAAAAAAGGGAAATTCGCTCTACTATGCTCTTGGTTAACATTTATGTGTCTCCCGCAACAGTAAATCTGGAACCAATGAAACAATTGACGCAATATGTGTTGACTGGCTCTCCATAAAGGGGAATTCATCTGTTATCATTGGTGGGGATTTAAATGTGCGTTGTAGGGACTCAGACAGGAGTGGAGCATTTAAATCAGTGTACCCAGTGAGTGCGATTAAGTGGAAGGGAGACACCAAGGGGAAACATGGTTATCGTTCTTTAAAGAAGGGGGTTTTACCATGTTGAATGGCAGAACCATTAGAGACGGCCCAGAAAACTATACCTGGTCCATGGAAAATAAAACATTGATCCTGGACTACTTCTTCGCAAGTAATGAGTGTGCAGAGAGAGTGGAGTCCTTGCAGATCAAAAGCACACCATATAGGGACCACTCTATTCTGGCTCTGACCTTAAACATGGGTATATGCGGTCCAATGCAAACCAGGGTGGTGGGGGTAAGGATGGCATGGTATCAAAGTAAGACAGACACAAGTGATCACAGTTCAAGGATGTTTATCGAACTTTATTAAGGGTGTGATAAGCACCTTCTAAACCTAAATCTAAGATGGGAGCAAGCTATGGCCATCAAATAATAATAACGTAGTCCTGTTGGGGTCTCGTCAAAGTAAAAGGGCATATACTAAAATAACCTACTGCCAATCCTTACAGCTAGTTTAGAAATAGTGTGGGGGTAATGTTCATGAAAAAGAAAGAAGTGATCACAAAAATAATAAGTCAGGATGTTCAGACCATTGGCGTCCCTTCCCCACGCTTTCAGCACGGGACAAGGCGGTTCACTCAAGCGTAGCACACTCTTGGGCTTCTTCAGCACAAGGACACAGTTCCATGACAAGCTTCAGAGTGAATCAAACAAACGAAAAGTTCCTTTCCAAGTAATCAAGTAGGGCGATTCACTCTTCACCCTGGATCCCCCTCAGCCGGGCTCAGATTCCTTTTACTTGCACAATTTTTTTTTCTCCGGTGACTCACGGTTCACCCCGGATCTCCCTCAGTCGGGCTCAGATTCCTTTTCCACAGTCTCCCTCAGCCGGGTTCGGACCAGTTACATGTAGTATGCCTTTTTTGGGTGACTCACGGTTCACCTCGGATACCCGTCAGTCGGGCTCAGATCCCCTTTCACAATTAGCTTCTCTCAGCCGGGCTCAGACCAATTACAGTTCGTATTAGCTATCGAAAACTTTTGAATGTGCACAGGGTTTGGCTTGACCATTGCAGGACCACTTCGATGTTACAGTTCACAATTTAACACTCTCAGTTGGATACCTAACAGAGACTTTCGAGTGAGCACCCACGTGGTGCTGGAGCACTCGGTATACAGTATCTTGGGTTATCTCCCAAAGTTCAATCACAAAGTTCAATTACTTCTTCAGTTCCAGTTATACTTGCGCTGCTTATCGCCAACGCTTCACGCACAATTCTCTTCATATAGTGTTGTCACTTGCAGCCTTGGTTCTAACACAGACCAGTCTGCTATCAGTCTCTCCGACTCACCGGCTGTGCTGACTTTACTGTTGCTGCTTTGTTGTGGGAGCCGAGGACAGTACCACAGTGGCAATCTCTCCTCCCTGCCTCGGCTATCTAGGTGGGAGAGCCCCGGGCACCTTTAACACACAATGCACCTTTCTTTAGCTTTCATTCCCGGTCTTGTGTTTCTTATTCTCGAGGGCTGTTGAAAGTAGCAGTTTTCCTCTGAAAAGGCCTAGGGAAACTTCCTCCTTGCAACTCCTTCTGGTCTTGCCGTCTTTCTCCTTGTATTAACCTGCCATCTCGGAACTGCAGCTTCCTCGTGTGTTTTGCCTTGCTCAGAGTGCGCTTTCATGCTCCACCTTTTATCCGTGTGGGGAAGTGTGATGGAAGTTAGGTGTGGGTAATCAAAGTTGATTGCCTGATCTTGGCTGGCCTCAAAATTGGGACAACATGGTGGGCTCTCATAGGGAGTTATAGCCCTTGTATTCCTATGGGGAGGTTGATCGGGAACAGCCTATAAAAGCCTCAGGGACTTTGTCCTCCTCGCCTTCTTCCCTGGTGTAATAACGTGTCTCACCTGGGGTATTCCCCCAAGCATAACCCTGGGTTCCACAACCAAGATGATCCTCCCTCACTCATTCGCCCCTATGGTTGGGGTAGGAGAGCGTCAGCCCTTCCCTGGCCACCTGGATAAGGGATTTGTGGGATATACCTGGGAGAATACCCTCAGGATTTTCAGATGGTCTACATGTAAACCACAGCAAAAACCGGATAGGCTGGCCTCAAAGGAATATTAATAGAGCCGCGAGGGCCACTTTACAGCTCTATAGACACAAGCTATCTGCCTTTTCTAGGTACAGTGTGTCCGAAATGGGTGAACGTTTGCGTGTGTTGGCCTTTGAGTCTAGATCCATGGGCAATAGAAGACTGGTAATACACTCATATAAGCATAAAAACCCATACGATCAAGAAGTGCAAGTGGAAAAAACACAGATTGCGTGGCTCCATCAGACAAATACAGAAGACTTGTGGGGCCACCGGAAACACAAAGGTCCCTATAAAGAAGTGTACAAATACCTATAAGAAATGGCTTTTGAGAAGGAGAACACATATAAAGAACAGCCAATGGCAGCAAATGATATCAGGTTTGTGAACAAATATTCCAGAGGTATTTGGCAACAGCTGGCGAAGGTAAAGGGTGAAAGCCAGTGGGACCTAGTAAATCCTGTATCCTGTCCCAACCACGAAACAGACAGAGTATATTCTGTCTAAATATATAACAGACAGACACAGGGATTTTTGAGTACACAGCTCAGGAACATTGGCCTTTGGGTGCTACGATCAAAGAAATACCAATCAAAATTATGAAACTAAAGGGCTCGCAGGCGGCAGGACCAAATGGCCTGTCTAATGCTGTCTTAAAGGCAAACCCTGTGGAATGGTCTAAAATCCTGACGTTATTTTCCGACAGGGTATGTAGGGAGGGAGTGATACCAGAGACATGGCAAAGCGCGATTATGCTTCCAGTCTACAAGAAAGGCGATAGCGCGCAGCCGGAGAAATACCGACCGCTTTCGACCTGGACGTAGTTGGGAAGCTGTTTGCATCACTGGAAGTGACTAAAATACAGAAGTGGGTAGACTATGGTGATATATTGTAGGATAAACAGACATGATTTAGACTGGGATCAAACACAACCACAACATTAGGCTATTGGATAATGTGATCCACGAGGCGACCAAAAAGGGATACCCTGTGATATACCTTGTACTTGTCCAATTTTCCTCTGCCTTTCATTCAGTAAACCCTGTGAGGCTGTGATAAAAACTGTACAAGCTGGGATGTCCCAATTGGCTGTTAAACATTATCAATTGCCTCCACAGTGACCACAGTTCAAGGGTGTTTATTGAAATTTTGCAAGGGTGTGATAAACGCCTATCTAAACCTAAATCTAAAGATGGGTGCAAGTTACGACCATCAAAATAATAAAGAAGGCAGTCCGAGTGGAGTCTTGTCAACATAAAACGGCCTATACTAAAAATAAATATTGCCAATCCTTACTACTAATTTACCAATAGTGCGGGGTGCAGTTCATGAAAAAGTGTTCACAAATGATTAGTCAGGATAATTGGACCATTGGCCTCCCTTCCCCACGTTTTCAGCACGGGGCAAGGTGGTTTAGTCAAGAAAAGCGCACACTCTGGTTTCTGCGGCACAAGCATACAGTTTAATTTTCCCAGTTCAGGACCATCTGTGTCCAAGTCTCTTTACTTCGCAAGTCTCTTGATGCAGAGGGCCTGCTGTACCAGAAATAATACGCAAATGTTCTCTTCAGTATTCACAGTATTGAATTTGGATGTTCACCCTGGATCCCCCTCAGCCGGGCTCAGATCCTTTTCACAAACAAAATGTTCAACGTTGGATCCCCCTCAGAACCCTTTCAAAACAAGGTTCAATTAGTCTCCCTCAGCCGGGCTCGGACAAATTGGATTTTTTTTAAACTATCGAACACTTAAGAATGTGCACAGGGTTTAGCTTGACCCGTTGCATGACCACTTCGATCTCAATATTTCTCTCACACTCAGCATCAGTTGGATACCTAACAGAGTCTTTCTAATGAGCACCCACGTGGTGCCGGACCACTCTGTGTATGGTATATTCTCTTGGTTTCCCCAGAGTTCAGTAATAAAGTTCAACTAATTCCTTTGGCTTCCATTTGTATTTGTGTTGATCATGCCAATCGCCTCACACACTGTTCTCTTTATACAATGTTGCCGCTTGCAAGCTTGGTTCAAAACACAAGCTGGTTTAGTATCAGTCTCTCCGACTCACTGGCTTTGTTGTAGGAGCCAAGGACAGTACCACAGTGGCAATCGCTCCTCCCCGCCTTGGTTATCGACGCGGGAGAACCCTGGGTACCTCTGACACACTGCAGCTTTGATTAGCCTTAGTTCCTGGTCTTCGGTTTCTTACTTTCCAAGGTTCTTGAAAGTAACAGTCTTTATGGGTTAAGGGTGCTTTCCTTCCTTCAACCCTCTCCGGTCTCGCCGTCTTTCTCCTTGTATTAAACTGCCATCTTGGAACTGCTGTTTCTTTGTGTGTTTTTCCTCGCTCAGAGTGTGCTTTCATGCTCTGCCTTTTATCCGTGTGGGGAAGTGTGAATGAAGTCAGGTGTGTATAAGAATCCGAAATTGCCTGACCTTGCCTGACCATGGTGTTGGGACATGTCATGTATACGGCTCTGGTGTTAGTCCGTTTTTGCTCACGGTGTACTGTCCGTGAGAAAGTGTTTGTGTCGGTAAAGGGGGTGGGGGTTGAGTTCCTAGGTATCCTACCTGGTACAATGGGGAAAAGGTGTTACAGGGAAGGAGATAGTGTATCTTGCTGTCTGGTGTGTCTCACTTCCACTCCCCGAAAACTCCTCATCCATGTGATCCTCCCCCAGCGGTCCACCCCCAGGAATTGGATCCAAAAGCAATGGCCGTGTCCTGGCCACCTGGATGACAGATCCTCGGGGACTAGCGGGTGAGACACCCTCAGGTTTCTCACAGTTGTACATTGGCCCACCTGTTTAACCTGTAACTTTCGGATCTTCCAAAAACGATTTCGGCACTTTATGCCGACGATCTGGTCCTTATGGACAGGACCATCAATGGCGCCAAAGCAAAATTTAGAGCCCTGCTGAGGTATGTGTCGAAAAACGATCTTGCTATAAATATGAATAAAACAAAGATGATGGTAGTAGCGGGAGGTAAGGTGCAGCGGGTGAACCTTGAATTTGAAGTGGAAAAATTGGAATATGTCAGTAGCTATATTTACCTTGGGATTGAACTGGCTGCTAGTGGCAGCTACAATACCATCGTAGAAGCCAAGAAACGAAAAGCCAATCAACTAACGTATGCCATAAACGAATTTGCAAAACAATCTGCAGGCTACACGCTAGAAGGAATCATAAAACTGTATAAGCAGAGTTTTGTTCTGCCCATCCTTTATGGACTGGAAGCATTAGCCATGAGGGACTTAGTGTGGCTTGAAGTATTAGTATTTGGATAAAGATTCTAAGCCTCCCACCATGACTTTGATGGCTTAATTGAGACTTGAGCTGGGCCTGGTGTCTTTAAAGGCACAGGTACTGCTTCTCAGGGGCTCATTGTAACTGAAGCGCAGAAGTAACACAAAGGGTCCATTATTGAGGATTCTGGGGCAAGGCCAGGAAACGGCCAGAAGAGGGGGAAAGTGTAAAAACTACTGTGATCTAAATGAGGATTCTTTACATTTGTTAGGTTGGGTGCCAGACTTTTGGAAGACGTACCCCATATAAGATACTAAAAGCTTTCTATACAAAAAGATGGAAAACTGGGATTGGGTAAAGAACTACACTCACCTGGAAAAGTTAAGAAACTATAGACACGTCAGTCGTGTAACCACAAATATCTAAAGACGAAGGCATACCTTGTTAAAAGCCCCAGCCCGCTGGCCTGAGATTTTAGACTGCGCTTACACATAAACCAACTCCCGCTGCTAATGATCCAGGGTGCATATAAAGCTATTCCCATAGGCCAACAAACCTGTCGTATCTGTAAAAACCTGCAAATGGCAGAGATAGCAAGGCACGTCCTCACCCAAATGCTGAAATGAGCACATAGTATATGTACTCCCTGGGCAACTATGTGAGCTAATACGACTCAATTAAAACAAATGCTTTTTGGCATTACTGCTTAAATTCAGACACTGGGCCTCATTACGAGTCAGGCGGTAACCTGCCGGTTTTTCCGGCTCGGTTACCGCTGGACTCGTATTACCATTCCGCCTCCGTGGATCCCGGAATTACCGGGGCATTACAACCTCGGTGACCCGGGAATTCCGGAGGCGGAATTCGGTAAATCCCCATTCCCATTGAGTTCCATAGGACTCAATGGGAATGGGTCCCGTAGGACTCAATGGGAATGGGGACCATGGAAACACCGGCACCATCTTGTGATGGTGCCGGTGTTTCCACGTCTGCCTGCAGACGGGTGGTGTTAAACCCGCCAGGTCAGACCTGGCGGGAATGACACCTCCGCCTGCAGAACTCGAGAACACCCGGTATGGAAACAACGGTGGCCGCGGGTTTACCGCCACTGTTATTTCCATACCGGGTGACTCGTAATGAGGCCCACAGAGTCAGTCCAGATAGCACTGTACCGTCCATGGTTGGTGTCAGGTTAAAAAACGACTGGGTGACTCAGACTAGTAAATGATTGTAGTACTCCATAACGTAGAGAAAACTGTAACCATATCTCAATATCTATTTTGGTTTTGAAGAGTCGAACAAAAAACAGTCACTGTGACCTATTGTACTGTATTGAGTGCTTGTGTAACTCGTAAGTAAAACAGCGCTTGAATTGGACTCGGACTGCTGCTACGTATATATACCCCTCTAGTGAAAATAAAATAACTGTAAAATGTCAACGAATGAATCAGAGGACACTACTTTTTAAAGCGCTTAGTCTGAAATGTTCAGACAAGTAGTTTTTAATTATTGTGTTTACTGGGTTTTTAATAAGGCGTTCTTAACACTGGATGATGGCGAAGCAGTAGACGAAATCTGTATTAGTATTTGTATTTGCATCTGTATTCGTATTTGTACTTGTATCTATATTAGTATCTTTATTTTGAGAATCCAAAACCCAAAGATGATGAAATAATTATTTGTTTTGTACGATAAATGAAATTTTTTCTATTTGTAAAAGCTCATTATTTGAGCTAAAAACAAATAAATTATTATTATTAGAAAAACAGTTTATTTTACTTAGTTGCAACGCAGAGAATATATATTTTTTTTCAAACTTTGATTTGTCATTTTCACAATACAGTGTCTTATTACAACAAACAAACGGTGTCCGGAGTTCTGAATCACCATATTTAATCACAGTACAGTGTCCTCAAGAGAGGTATGATATTTATCTACAGTCCGCCTCCCCTTTACCTCCACTTCCCCCGCCTTGAGGTGTCCTGCCCCATTGATTTGCTTATGCCCAGCTTGTGTACAGACACATTTGTCTGCTGCGCATTCTGTCCGATGACTCTAATTAATCTACGGTGGGCGTAAGTCGGACCTGGCCATAAACTTGCCCCAAGTCTCATGCCACACCGTGTACTGTGTCCCTTCCACCTCCAACATGTAGGATCGTGAAGCTATATCCATTTCAGCCCATAGCCACTTGCGAATCCAGGCCCTAGCAACCGCCCTCCTGGCCAGCATAAATTCCAATGACACTACTCTTCAGCGCCGCCCTGTAACGTTTGCTTTCCTTGACGGCAAATAGCCCCAATATACAGTGTCGTACCGTGCACTGAGTTCTGACATCCACCAAGCTAGACATTTCCTTGTGCGCCTCTTCCCAAAACCCTTTAGCCCTGCCACATTCCCACCAGATGTGAAGAAATGCCCCAGCGTCGGTCTCGCACCTCCAGCATGTCAGACTCGGGCCTGCCGACATTGTTTTCACCCTCACCGGTGTGATATATGCCCTCCTCACAATCCTATATTGTATCCACTGGAAACAGGAATTCCTGGAGACCTTCTTAGGATGCAGGGGAGCCCTATTTCAATCGCCAGTCTGCGAGTTTCCACCATATATCCCTCTCCCACTTACCCTGCAGGCCCGCTGCTTTAGTATCCAATTCGGCCCTTTCCGCTGCGTTCAGACACATTTCTACCTCCTTCAGTCAACCTGAGTATGGTCACATTCATACCAGGAGTACGTAGATTTCCTGGAAAACCCACCCAGACAATTCGTATTCCCATCATTAAGGTAGCAAATTCCCAAACATTCAGACAAACCGTTGGATGAGTCGCCCTGAATACTGCTAAGGTGTAGACCCTCACCTTCTTTGTAAATATTCCCTAGCAATCCCTCTCTGTCCACTGGCCCCCTAGTGCTCCCGTCCCCCGATTTTGGTGAGCCCCAGCCTACTGCAGGTCAGGGGGAGTTCAGCCATGAATGGAAAATTCTGCCTTGATATATTGGTGGCCTTCCACCACGTCCAAATAATGGTGCTGTTTGGCGTCTTTCGGTGACTGTGCCAGTGTTCCTTGGCCAGTTGCTGGCAGCCAGGCGGGCCGGTATGCCCTCCCATACTCAGCAAGCTTCTGCCTCAGGTTTGCACCCAAAACCAGCTCCCCTATAAGAGGTTGGTATTTCGCTGCTGCCCAGGGCACTCCTGGCAGCATGCAAGCTTGCTGTGCCGGTAAGCTAGCCCTCCCGCTTTGTGAGAGGGTTTGCTGTGCAATTGTTCCCTTCTCCCTGGGAGTCCTCAGTCCCGGGCTCTACGTCGGTCCGGGACGTGCAGGGAGATAGCACGTCTCCGGTGCCGCGTTCCTACATCGGCCCGTCTCCTCACACAAGGCGGGGCGGGGCGGGGCCAGTCACCCGATGACAGGCGTGGCGGTGACTAAGCCCGACGGAATGCAATCACCACAGCGGTCCGCTAAAGATCCTCATGGGCAGCGTTCAGCACTCTGCGCTGTCGCACTTCATGAGTAGCTGTGCGTGCAGGATGGCTCTACGGGCGCTTCAGGCCCGCCCTGCTCTTCACAGCGGTATCAAGCAACGGGAGGCACTGGTGGTCCTATTTTGAGCGCCATTCTGTTCTGCTAATGTTCAGAGGCACGTTGGCTGTCCTTTCAGCAACAGGCGAGCCAGGATCCACCACCAACCCCGCAACGCAGAGGATATTTGATCTCAGTGCACGGTTACACACCACCTGGACACAAACCCCTCCATGCCCTCAACAAAGACAACTTAGAAACACATCTGCATCCAGAGATGTGGGTACCAACGGTCTGCATTCACCAACACAACAGGAAAGCTATCTTGCAACCCCCATCGCACCATGTTAACCAACCCCCCTTTTTATTAGAGAGTTTAGAAGCCCTATAAACTGAAGCAATGCACAGCATAAATCCCACTAATTATTTTGTTCAATTTCATCTAACAGTTACTGAATTTTATACAAAGCTCAGTGCGCCTCTTACTGTTTTTTTCAAACCACTTTCGCTTCAAAGAGAGGAAAGAACTGTTGTACAAATTAAGATGGAAATCAAACTACTTTTGCAATAGATATATTTTATACTCATGTATAAGCATGGAGAGGCCCACCAAAAGAAACATTTCACAGACTCTCCTGGAAGAAGTAAAGATTAGAAGAAAATCTGGAATCCGCTCATTCAAATGGCGCTTAGATACACAAACAAAATATTTTGTCAGCACAGCAAGGTTCCGAATACATTACTAGATAGGAAATGGGACCCTAGGAATAAGGCTACAAGCTAATATTTTCTGGGTCAACTCCTAACAATCAGTTCATAACAATTATAAATATGAACCATCTAGGTAGCGTGGCACTTTTATTTCTGTATGCAGGGTGTTAAGATAGTTTTTATACCATCCTCTGCAGCGGATGCTACAACAACTAACCCTAAAGGGGAGGCTAAAACACCCATCAAGAAAGGGAAGCATAAACTCTCTTAAACATGGTTAGAGAGTGAGGCTGAACTCTTAGGTAGGGGAAACTAGGTTGACACAGAGGTAAAATCAGTCATCACACAAATCAGAAGAGACATCACACTGATATACTGAAAAGATATGCTTAAATAAAGTCACACATATGAAACTATCAGGTAAATAAAGTCACACATATGAAACTATCGGTGTCCGGACATTTGGTCGAAAGACAATATATATATATATTTTTAGGGTTTCGTTTAGGGGAAAAAAGGTTTTTTTTTAGAAAAAAAACAGGGTTGGGGGGGACCCCCACCCCAAAAAAAAAAGGTGAAAATACAAAAACAAAAAAAAATTCGACCATTTGTCTTTCGACCAAATGGTTTCGACCAAATGCCCTGTCGACCATTTTTTTTCGACCAAATGTCTGGTAACCGAAACTATCAGGTAAAATAAGTGTTTTAGAGAATTATACAGTACCTACATATCAAGTACATTTAAGGAATAAGTTATTTACCTGTAACTCCTGTTCTCCAGCATTGGTATCTTTCTTAGGTTCACATGCTGTTTGAATATATATTTTGGGAATCACAGTTTACCTTTAGATTTTTAAACTGCTACTCACGTTAGTGCTCTATTAGAGTCATTTTTGGGTCATACTGCCTACAGCCAATTAGATAGATCCCCTTAGCTCAACCCCCTGGTGCCCATCTTCAGATGTGGCAGTGAGAACCAAGAAGAGCCAAAGAGGAGTAGGCCGGAGGGTCGCATGTGAATCTATGAAAGATGTCAATGCTGGAGAACAGGAGTTACAGGTAAGTAACGTATTCCTTCACAAGCATTGAATCTTTCATAGATTCACATGCTGTTTGAATAAGATGACACAGAAGTACCTACATACAAGCAAGTGGACGGAGTCATAGGTCAACAGAAGTAATCACTCACCTCTGGAACACTCACCTCAAGCAAACAGGTTGCAAAGCACTACCTGGACGACCCAGGACTCCTCCATGGAATCCCGGTCGGCGCAGTAGAAACTTGTGAAGGTATTGACAGACCTCCACGTGGCTGCCCTGCAGATGTCGTGCAGTGGACCACTGGACAGAAACGGCATAGTAGAACCCACGGCCCTCGTCAAGTGTGCTCTGGGTCTTCCTGAAAGGGGCTGGTTGGCCATGTGAAGGAAGTGGGAAATGCACGCCGACAGCCATTTAGCAATGGAAGACTTTGAAAGGGCCTTGCACTTGCTGGCAGGTCCAAAGGCAACAAACAATTGCAATGACTTTTGGAACTCCTTTGTGCGAGCCACATAGAATTTGAAGACTTGGGTGATATCCAGGGAATGTAAGGATTGCTGCACTGGAGACGAAGGAGAATACTGGAGGAAAACAGTATTGGCTATACAAAGACTCTCCTAATTCCAATGTCAATGTGTTGGTCCGTTACCAAGGGCCAGCACTAAAAATAAAAAAAACGCGGTGGCGACAACCAGGATACCATACAACCCAAAAACTAGGTAAGTAGCTAATAGCCTGCACAAATAAATGCAGTGTTCTAAAGAAACATCTGAACCCTA
The DNA here is from genome assembly GCF_040938575.1 of Ambystoma mexicanum. Taxonomy (NCBI): domain Eukaryota; kingdom Metazoa; phylum Chordata; class Amphibia; order Caudata; family Ambystomatidae; genus Ambystoma; species Ambystoma mexicanum. Next base: position 878,937,088 of record NC_090936.1, read on the forward strand.
GCAGATGTCAAAGGCCCAAGGCCTGGTGGACAGTATATAACACATATGGCAGGGTATGGGATTAAAAGGAGGGAAACACAATTTTTCCTTTGGGCAAAAATTGTTTGACGAGCTCTAAATCGAAAACACAACTTGCAATTAATTTAGAACTCCTAGGGCATTACAACAGCATTAATGAAAGGTCGCCTAGCAGAACACATGCCATAGACAGGATGGAACCACACACTTTGGCCAAAGCTTCTAAAACACAATGAACATTTCAGCAATAATACATTCCAGTTTCCAGTTACATTTCAAGTGGGAATTAATGTACATTTTTACATTTTACTAAATGCAGTCACAGTTTTTCCAGTACATTTACCAGTGCACAAATGAACAGGGATTACTTTAAAGTTGAGCATACAATCATAGGTAGGTACTAAAATGGTAAATCTTGTCCCAGACCTAGGGGACCAGACCTAGGGGATCCAGTAAAAATGTCCATGGGCAGGTAAGTACCACAGAATCACTTTAAGGACAATCTCAAAGTCCGTTCAAGGTTTAGGAGGATATAATGGGAACGGTTCATCCACACTACTGGAGTTAAATCTGATCCACCCAAAGGTGTAGATGCTGCTACAATCAACTCCCGGGAAGGGCACAGGAGACCCCAAGGAAGAGTTTCAGAGGTTGTAAGATGGACTCCCCTCCCAGGAATCACTACAAGGAGGGGGTGGGTCAGGGGCATATCGTCTATAATCTCCCTTCCTAGCACCCCAAAGTGGGTACTCACATCAGTGGTTTCAGCAGAATTTGCTCCAGGGACCCAAAACAACCTAGTGAGATAGACAGTTCTTCTCCAAAGGTGCGATTGCAGGATTCAGTTCTCTAGGACTTGAACCCGGAGCCAACAACAGCCCCAGAATCCCAGGAAAAATACCAATGCTTCTCTCAGGATCTCTACCTTCAAGCCAGGAGTGAAAGATCTGGTGAGGGACTACACTTTGTAAAGGTAGCTCGACCAAACAGTCCCGGCAGCAGGGCAAAATAAAGAAGGCAGCAGCACGTCAGCAAACGGTCCCAGGAGGCAGGCAACATCTAATGGCACCCTCAGATGTCCCAAACCGAGAATTTAGCACAGTGATTAACTTGCAAAACCTCTCTGGGCTGCTGCACAAGTCCACACCCAAGCAGAAGATCCTGGCAGTAAACAACAGGCTGCAGCAATAAAACAGCACAGAAATGGTCCCAAAGGGGAGGGTTCAACCCAAGAGATGTGGGGAGTGTGAAGGATTGTCATCTTGCAGGGGTGTAGAAGCCCTGGCTTTATTATTTTTATTAGGTTATAAAATGTGGGTAATTCTATCTCTGTAAGTCACAGGTGCCCATCTGACGGCTGCAGTAACAGCCAAATCTCTGCAGCACAGGGGTGGCATTTAAGAAATGCACCCATGTACCAAAACCTTATCATTCGGACCCTAATGTTCTGGTGGCGGATACATCTTTAAATATAAGGCATATCAGACTTATGGTAGGATTCATGGTCATTCTCATTATTATTACAGCCAGAGCAGTTTGATATCACACGTGTCAGCCTTGTGAACCCAGCTCAGCTGTGAAAAGGCTATGTGTAGCCTCCACAGAAAAGGCGGTCTCTGCCACTGCTGGCAAGACTGTAGTGCTGGGCATTACCTCTCGTTGTTACTTTGTGGGGGGAGGTAACACCATCCTCAGAGAAACAGCCATTGCTGCTGAGGGTCATTGCTAGTCGAACTGACCCTGGTGGATCTGCAAGCCCCGACCATCAGATGCCACATCGAATCGCTCAAACCGAACCTGCGCATCCAGTCACCAGTGTCTTTGGGCTCTACGCAATCATCGAACCAACCTTGGTGGCCACCACAATCCACAGCTGCTTAAGCACTTCATTGAACAGATACCATAGACCACTGCATCAAGTCTCCAGCCTCTTCGAAATAACCGTCAAACGGCAGCCATCACAATTCACTTTCAAGCATAGCATTTGAACTGCAACAAGCTTCATTTTAACCCTGCTCAACACTGCTCCCCTTTAAGACAACATGACTGACGGACCCGAAAACAGTCTCAAACCACACAAACAGCCTGGATCCACATTATCAAAACACCAATAATCTATTGGCCCATAACTGCCCCCTTGGTCCATGTTGTGCCCTAGAGACTGGTTAGGTCAACTGTGCACCTTTTTTCTCAAGACATATCCTTTTTAAAAGAACTTTGTTGTTGATGAAATTGGCCATTACCCCAGTAATCTTAACTAGAGTGCTGCAATCTCTCTTTTCATGCATTTTCTGTGCTTTCTACAGGGGTGGATTTTGTACATTGTTTCTATGTAGTTTTCTTTCAGATGGTACGTTTAATTAAAGTATATATATTTGTATGTACTGTTGATTGGCATTCCCTTTATTTTGAGCTGTGATAACGTGCTGTTTGGGTCACTAATGAATCAAATTAACACCCCTCTTTCGAGTATAGCTTTTCTTTGGCCCACATTACCACTGAAGGCAAAAGAGGTGTATCTTTTGATTGTGCCAGTTTTACCTTTATGATTGGGATCACTGGATGAGCAGGTGGTTTATTCAATACTCAAACCTACACTCCTGCAGAGCAGAAATCGTTTTGTCACAGGGTGTCACCAAGAAATCCGAATGGCATTCTAGCAGCAAAAACCCCAAACCGGGGAATGCCAAAATCACTGTACCTAGCTACTATGGTCAGGGAAGGGTTAAACGAGCAGACCTGCCACCCCCAAGTTAAAGGAACCAGCAAGCAAGAGAGTTAGGTGGAGGGTAGAACCTACATACCCTAGTGTAATGGGCTTGGTCACAGGCCAGTCAGCAAATAAAGAAAGGAGCTGGGGAATAGGGGCAGATGACGAACCATACTGGTTGGTCACTGGAACACCCACTCATCCAAAGCCATCCCGCACAGAAAGTGAGAGGGTAAGTCCAGGGATCTCTACTAGCCTAAACCAATTAGGGCCAGTGTGGATGCAGCCATGATGAGCTTATGAAGAGTCCAACTAGTCAGAACCACCATTTTGAGGCCCCCTCGTGGTCACCTAGACAAAGGGTAGACCTAGAAAACAAAATGGCCTGAAGCAGGATTTAAAAATACCCATTGGTAACCCAATGGCTCCCAAAAGGTTAGATTGGGCTACCAATGCAGTAATATGGCTTGACTACTTCGTGAAACCAAAATCAAAGCACCTCACTATTCCCTAAAACTTAATTACAGTGACACAATAATTCCAGGGCAGAAATGGAGTGCGTCTGAGAGGCACCCCTGGGATTGGGTGATCCAACTGCATATACCTTACATAAGGTATAAAGGGATTCATGATGAGGAAGTTCAGGAGGAACAAAAAAAGACAGGGAGAAAAAAAAGAAGTTGAGGGTCTCATAAAGTGGCTCTAGAATCCCCACAATAGGAATTCTGGTTTAACTCAGAGATAGTGAAGTATTGAAGTCCTCATAACGGTAAGCAAAGGCAACAGTGAAGGAAAGCCATGTTAGCAAAATGGAAATAAACGTTTGTTGACAAAAGTTTAACATGTACTCTTCTTGCAGCCATTGTTAAAGCGTTTGCACTGTCAAAGAGGACCTCCAGGCTATAGCCAGAGATGTCTAATATTAGTTCTGCAGCAATTAGGAGCAGGTTTGGTTGATAGTTCAGTATACATATTCAAGACTTGGAATGGCAGTACTGGCTGAAATGAAACTCGAATTGGTGTGAAGAATAAAAGGGAAAAATCTCTGCACATCAGTTGGGCAAGTAGGCCGAAACAGCCACTGTCTGTATAATTTTAGACCGGTGCCTCAGATTTCTTGGTATTCTGTTTATCAAATAGGAGAGAAGATGGATGGTCTACTATTCTTGAGCAACACTGCCCACTAATCCTTTGAAAACTGCCCTCTCCTGGAAGATGTAGTGCAGAGGGGGATGCTAAAGTCATCGAGGGCTCGGACTTTGATCCAGTATGTGGATGTAGCACATGTTCTAGCTGTAAATACCAACTTAATGCAATTAGAAATTGCCAAGTGTTTACACCATTGAAGGCAAGTATACTGTTCGGCAGAAATTGCAAACATGATAATGCAAAATCTGTTTGCTGTGACCACCTAATTCAGTTAGCATTCAACTATCGTAGTCTTCTATCAGGCCTGAGGTTTGTTTCAAAATATGAGAGCATAAAGATCTTTTGTTTGGGAGTTTGAAAAACTCCAGCTCAGATCAATTTCCTGGAATTAGTGGCTGCAGCAAGACATACCAACATCCCCACTGCTGATAGGAAGGCTGTATGTGATACTAAGATTTGCCAGTTGCTCCTCCCATGGCTGATGTTGGCAGTCCCAAAAATGGTGTCCTCCTTTGCCCTGGCTTGCACTCCTCCAGCCTCCTGCCATCCTGTCCACGCCCACCAGCTGTTGTCTGCACTGCCTGTCACCTCGCCGCACAACAAACACTACCAACAGTCCTGCTAAGTTTTCACATTTCCTGCTTCTCTGACACACTCATCCCTCTGGTAGTGAGTCGTTTCTTTAAAAGGGCCACTCTCTCCACCAGTGGTCATAACATGCATCATCCCTTCAATTTTTGCACTCCCACAGCCCATGCCGTCTGTTCTAGTGTACTAATAGCTATAGCCCCCTCTTCGGTGGCAATACTAAACTCATGTAGCTTGAGCACTAGGTAGTAAAGCCCCACGCATCAGGGGTTCAAGCTTAGAAGCTTATTACAAATGATTCTCTAATTGAAGCAATCCAGTCTGGAAGAACCAACTGACCTCTGCTCTTTCTATACCAGTACATCCAAAAAGTAAAATTCATCCTTTGTTGAATTGCTAAACTTAATAGGCCGTGTAATGATGTATGTGGTACTTATTTTATCGAGTTGAAGAGAATACGTGTAGTTCATATACTAGGCTGTTTTAAACAAATAACTTTCAAAGAGATTTAAACAATAGATGAAATAACGCAATGAGACAGATTACAGGCCTGTCTGCACATCATTAAAAGCCCGTTCCCAAGTCCTAGCCTGTTGCTGTTCAGCACCACTAAGATTCCTGGCATTCAGAGATGTGTGTATCGTCACCCCTCAAGTATCTATCAGTGGTGGCTGCTGTTTCTTGGTGGGTAGCCCATCAGAAAGACACCCATTGGAAAATAAAAGGAATAATCTTGCAAGATCAGATACACCGTATTAGTATTTACTAAGGGATAGAAAAATATTCAGTTCACAGGCCAGATGTAGCAGCTACACCTCGGGGGACAAACTTCTAAAACCGCTGAGATGTCTATTACCAGATTGGAAATTGAAAAGATGGCCACTTAAGAGGACCTGTAATCACTTAACTCAAACATGTTGATTTTTAATATAATCACAGAAAAAGTACAATCAAAAGTACATCAACAAATAACCAATCATTAGATCACAAAATGCACATTTTCATAAGCTTAAAATGGAAAGGCTGACCAACACTTCTGCATCCGAGGAGTAATAAAATTCGGTAAATTCAGAAGATGCCAGACGTATTTATCTGGAATCTGTGCATCACGACTTCTCTTTTGTTAAAGAACAATAGAAACTATATTACTTTTTCAAAATACAATATTTAACACATTTTCAAATGACTTGCATATTAAACCATCGATCATAAACTAACCTTAATCAGGAATGCCATGCTTCACTTTGTTTGCAATTGAAAGCAATGTTGACGATACCAGCTGGTGTGCCACATGCTCTTATTGAAACAAAAGATCATATTCATGACTTAGTCCGTGAACTATTGATAAACCGAGATAAGCTTTAAGCTACTTACCTGTAACTATTGTTCTCCAGCATGGGTCAGGCATGGATTCACATGCTCATGACAATTCCCCCGGCATCAGGCTTGGAATCCTTAGTAAAAGAAAAAGGTTTCTCTTTCACTTCAAAACGGTATTTCTCCTCTAAACCAATCACTGTCCTCTGGTTCACACTGCCCCCATCCAAAGTCCTCTCCCTAGGCCCCTCCTCTGACAACCATCTTCAGATTTGATAAGCACGTAAAGTGGCAGTATGACCAAGAAGAGCCGCAGTGGGGACGGATGGAGAGTTCACATGTGAACCCATGCCAGACCCGTGCTGGAGGACAATATTTTCATGTAAGCAACTTAAACCTTCTCCAGCATGGGGCCTGGCATGGATTCACATACTCATGAATAACATAGCAGTACACCATTAGACAACCACGTGAGGTGGCTAGGCTCAACAGAAGCAATTAATTATTACTTCCGGAACAGTCTCACCTCAAGCGAACAGGTTGCATAGTACTGCTTGGATTCCTCCCTGGAATCCCTGTCGACGCAGTAGAACTTTGTGAAGGTGTGCATGGACCTCCACGTAGCATCAGTGCAGATGTCCGGCAGGGGCACACCAGACAGGAACGCCATCGTCGCTGCGATCGTTCTGGTGGAGTGGGCTCTAGGACGGCCAAGCAGCGATCGATTTGCCAATCAATGACAGTGTGTGATGCAGCCGGAGAGCCCTCTTGAAATGGAAGCCTTGGACAAGGCCTTCCAATGGTTCACAGGACCACAGTTCACAAACATTTGTGATGTATTCCAAAAACTCTTTGTGCGTGACACGTAGAACTTCAGGGCAAGAGCAATGTCCAGGGAGTGCAAGGACCTTTCCGCCGGCGACAAAGGATTCGGGAAAAAAACAGGTAACACCAAATGCTCGTTGAGGTGGAATTCCGACAGAACCTTCGGCATGAAAGAGGGTTGCGTACGTAGCACCACCCCCAGTCCAGCCTTGGCCAAGGATAGCAAGTATGGCAGGATCTGCGGGGCCGTGACCCTCAGATGGATAATCTTCTGAGACCTGCACCACGTAGCGAAGCGCTTTCACTTGGAACTGTAGCACTTCAAGGTTGACGACGCCGTGGCCTTTCGGGGACCTCCTTGCAGTCCGCAGGCAACTCATATCCTCCAAACTCTAGGGCCGGAGGAGCTAAGGTTCAGGTTTAGTGATAATGGGTTGTGATGAAGATTTGCGCCTCCTTCTCTGGTGAGAAGATCCAAAACCACCGGCAGCTTGACTGGAGGCGACGCTGACAGGCTGACAAGGTCCGGATACCAAATCTGCGTCAGCCTCGCCGGGACGATGAGTATCATCTTGCATGGACATTGTCTGAGTGTGTTGATGACATGTAGCAGGAGGGGGCATGGAGGAAATGCGTACAGAAACAGCCCTCCCCACAGAAAGGAGAACGCGTCTCCCAGGTTCCTCGGCTGGTGTAATCTACTGGCAAACTTCTGGCACTTGAAGTTCGCTGCCGTCACAAATAGATCGATCTGGGGCCTGCCCCACTTGACGAATAGGCTGTCCACCTGATCCTGACGAAGCTGCCACTTGTGGCAGGAGTGCAGTTCCCTGCTGAGGGAGTCTGCGATTGTATTCTTGACTGCCGCCAGGTGGAGAGGGACGAGGAACATCCCCTGTCTGACGGCCCAGCGCCACAAGTTCTGCACTTCTTTGGAGAGCGCCGGGGATCAAGTTCTTCCCTGCTTCCTGATGTAGAACATGGTGGTGGTGTTGTCCATGAAAATCCTCACCACCTTACCATTCAGAGATGGTAGGAATGATTTGAGGGCCCAGAACACTGCCCGTGGCTCCAGGATGTTGATATGAAGATCCTTCTCCTTTGGCAGCCATAGGCCTCTGGCGTGCAGATGTCCGTGTGCACTCCCCACCCTTCAAGGGAGGCGTCTGTGGTGACCGTCTCCTGGAATGGGGGGTTTTGAAATCCCATGCCTTGGGAGATGTTGGCGTGGACGCCTCACCAGCCGATCGGCCCACAGAACTTGTTGTTGAGAGAGATCTTGTCCGTGAAGCTTCCTGACACCTGTATTCAGCGGGGGTTCAGGAATTCCTGCAGGGGACGCATCTGCAACTTGCAGAGCTGGACAAGGTAGATTCAGGATGACATCATGCCCAGTAACGACTTGATGGCCCGCACAGTGGCCGTCTTCGTCGACGACAGCGGTTGCACCATCCATTGAATGGCTGCTAACCTCTCCTCTGAGGGCAACGCCAGGCAAGACACTGTGTTGAGTCTGGCACCTAGAACAGCACGCTCTGTGATGGTGATAAGCAGGACTTTGGATAGTTGACGGAGAATCCCAGATCCATCAGTAGCCGGACGGTTGTCTCTGTGTGTCCGTTGGCCAGCTACCGCGAGCGGGCGCGAATCAGCCAGTCGTCCAGGTACGAGTATACGTGTATGCCATGTAGACGTAGATGAGCCACCATTGGTGCCAGGCATTTCGTGAACATTCTGGGGGCTGACTTCAAGCCGAAAGGCAGTGCCTTGAACTGGTAGTGCGGCCACCACGAAATGTAGAATATTTTGATGTTGCATGTGAATGGGGATGTGGAAGTAAGCCAACAATGTCAAGAAGTCTCCTTTTTCCAGTAGGCCGCGCACGTATTGCAACGTGACCATCCTAAACGTTTGGGACTTTAGGTATTTATTTAGATGCCGTAGGTCTAGGCTGGGCCTCCAGCACCCCGTCTTCTTTCTGACCAGAAAGTATCTGGAATATTATCCGGAACCCTGTAGCCGTAGGGGAACTAGCTCTATTGCCTCTTTTTCCAGCATGGCCCGTACCTCTACCAGGAGCTCAGGGATGTGCTGCTCCTGATGGGTAACCGGAGGGATCCGCGGACACCTGCCTTGAAACTCCAGGGTGTGTCCTTGGGTGAGAGCGTCTATCACCCATCTGTCGGATTCGTTCTTTGCCTTTTAATGTATGTAACGTGTGCTGCACACAAGCTTGCCTTCCATTCATAGGCTTATCAAAGCTTTCCTTTAGTTCAGTATTCAATGGTTCTTAATGTACAATCTTTCATTTACAGTCCAACTTGCTCGTATTGTTCACTTCAGCCCCTCACTTTGGGTTCACTTTAACTTGCATATCTAATTTAATTAATTTGGCAATTACATTTGCCCTGTAGTAGCCCCTAGGAGCGTCCCGGTATGAGTTTTCCCTTTTGTTCACTCAGCGGTCCCTGGTGGCTCCTCTGGGTGGCTTCTTTCCTCTTCTTCTGCTATGCATACACGTCTCTGTAGTATTGCTAGCCACACTCGCACCTTGGCATTCTCTCTGTGGGTTGCCGGCAGCTCCCCTCGCCTTTTGCGTACTCTGTTGGTAGCTTGCAGCAATAGGGTCTTTTCGGTGCCCCACAGCTCCTGCAATAGGCACCGGACCAGGGAGGCACTAACCGCTGTGACCCACTGACGGCCGCGCAGGCCTCAGCATTGCAGTCTTTCCTGGGTCTTTGCTGGTGTCCTTACCTTCAGACAGGACCCTCCTCAGCAGGATTTCCCGCCTCACAGGCCTGACACGCTCGGCCCGGCGTCTCTCCTGCTGGACTCTCTGTGCTGATTGTCGGCTCCACTTTTTGTGCACCTGCAACCATTTAACAGGTTGCAGGTGAGAATCCTCAAGTCCAGTTGACTGCCCATAGTTATTGCTGTTCTCTGCACATGCCTTACCCTCACAACAGTCTTAAGGCCTTTCCTTTATTTCACAACCAGAGTGGTGAAATGACATGTCAGTGTGTACCACTCCTAGTCGCCTCTTCCTCGTCCCAGAACTATAATGCTATGAATGAGGGGAAATGAAGGGAAGTGATTGGCAAAAGCCTATAAAGTCAGGGGGAGGGTAAGGTAAATCTGTCGAACAAGGCCAGTATCCCTATGGGCTAGAGTATGGTCAAATGGTCATCTGGATCACGATAGAAGGGCTGTGAGGGATGTTTTGACTCACCCATGAGGGTATGATCTAGCCTGGGATCGAGCCATAACAAAAGAGCTGGTTGCAATGGGGATGGAAGGCTAATGGTTGCAGCCCGAACCAAACCCAAATAATTTCAAAGTGTTCATCAAAAAGGTTAAATGTAGTTAGATGGGTGAGAGAGTCCAGGTCGAAACGGATATGCTCAACTAGTTTGGCCCCGTATCTATCCAGGAAAATTGCCTCTGGCTTTGAAAGTTATCTGCATATTTTGCAGGGGAAGTTAATGAAGGCCTCATACATATCATGGGTCTCTGCATTGTGGATTAATTAGAAGGGTGTTTTCACAATCAAGGCAAAGGCCCGTCAGCAGTCAGGGAACAGGCTTCGTAAGCTGATCAATGGGGTGGTTGCAGTCCGTTTGCAGATGGCTCAAGTGCTGGAAGGCGAAGAGAAGATATGATCTCTGGTAAACAGGAGAGCTCATTTTTGTAAGGTATAGGTATTTGTGAAACTCACTGGGTTGTTTGAACAGATGGCTTCTCCCAGGACACATATGGAGATCAGTTGTAATACATTTCAGCAGAGCGATTGTGTTCTGTCAGACACCAGTCAGGTTTGGGCAATGTGGTAAGCAAACATGAATAGGTCAAAAGGGAATCTACATGTCTTTTTCTCATCTTCATGTGCTTAGGTATTGTTAGGGCAGGTCTATGGGCGTCATTAATAGGAATTCTATTATTGTGTAACTAAGAGGCAAGGCTGCCAAAAAATATGGAGAGGATTTTGGGAAGGGCTGTGTTGAAAATGTAAACCTTGTTATTATAGGTTTTTAGGGGATTGTGTTATAATGTCCGTGTCCAATGAACTGTGTGGATTTTAGATTTCTCTGTACAGGGCAACCAATCATGTTTGGGAAGATGCCTTTGTAACGGTATCTGGGGAGTGTATTAACTGTTGCAAACTGTATATAATATGTGTTCTTAGTGTGGTTCCGGGAGACCAGGGTTAGTGTGACTGTTAGATGTCATCTAAGCCCCCTCCCAGCCGCTTGTACAATAAACTTGCTTTATAGACAAAAGGCACACTTACTAATTCTAGAGGTGGGCCTAATTTGGGTAAAGGGGCAGAGCTAAAGGTCCACACCTACAGGTACATTACCCTTGGCTAGTCTAAATTACACCTGGAAGCCAAGTAATCCAGTGGTTTGTCCCTTTTGTCCTAAGGAAGAAGAGAGCATTGTGCACTTTATCCTGTTCTGTCCAGCCTATGCCAATATCAGGAGAAACTGGCTGATACCACTTTTTAAACAATTGCATGTGAGAACGGTTAAAGTGGCCTTGTGTCTTTGTTTGGTGGGAGAAAGTAACTATCACATTATTGTACTGGGACTTTTTTGTTGCAAGCTTGGAAAAAGAGATCTGCATTTTTAGCTTTATCAGTGAGAGATCCATTGGTAATGGACCCTTAATAGGGCCTTTTTAAATTTTAATGTTTTAACACATTTTAAATTGTACTGTTCCTTTTGTATAGAAACACATTATACCACTGTTATGTCAATGAGGGTGTAATTTTTGTATGTGACTTTTATGATCCATTTGGGAGGAAATAAAGTTAACAAAAGTAACATAAGGTTGGTTATCACAAGGAAAAGGGGGATACCGTGTCTCGCCTGCGGACATCCTCTCCCCAATACCCAGGTGATCCTCCCCCGCATCTCCACCCCAGGGTTAGGATCCAAAAGCCATGGCCTTTCCTTGGCCACCTGAGAAGAGGATCCAGGGGGAGTAGGTGTGAGGCTTTTGTTATGGTGAGGTGCTTGAAAACATCTGAGAGCCTGTATGAACGCCAACAGTTCTAGCGCATTGATGTGGAGGGATGCCTGTTCAGGTGTTCAACTACCCTGTGCTGTGAGTGGGGGGTGAGTTCTCCCATCCCACCATCAATGCATATGTATTGTCACCTGCACTGACGAAAACCATCCTGTTTAACATTTTTACAAGACCACCACGTTAGTGCTTTTACCACTTTAAACAACCAAAAGATTGTCCCCATCACCCATAGCTTGTGACCACTGACTTGTAACCCACTCCAGAAGAGGGCATATGCATAGACATGCTAACAGAATAAGCTAAACACAAGTTCCCATCACTCCCAATAGCTCAGTACTGTGCAACTGTTATGAACTGCTTGGCCTAATAAAAGAAAAATGTGCGCCAGACGTGCCTGTGCTCTTTGCTGTGACGGTTAGGCCATTACCTTTTTTGTGTCTAGAATTACTCTGATGAACTTTTTGGTTTGGATTAGGATTGATTTTTGGGCCCTTTAAAGGAACCCCATCTGATGAAGCAGATTGAAGGTTGTTTGGGTGTTTAAGGGGCATTTCTTTGTGCTTCCTCCTGTTCTGAACCAATCGTCTAGATGCAGGCAAACTAGAATAACTGCTGGCACAAGCGCCTAGGGACTGCAGGTAACACCTTTGTAAATACATGAGGTGCCATTGTACTACCAAAAGGAAGGTCTTTGAACTGAAAATGAGTATCGTCAAACTTTTGAGGGAACATGGAACTATAAAAGGATACATTTCTCATGTCTAGGGTATTCATGTAGTTCCATATTTCTTATCAGAGTTTACCACTCAAAGTGTTGTGTAAGGAACTCATGGTGGCAACACTAAAGACAGACACAAGTGATCACAATTCAATGCTGTTTTTTTAAACAATATGCAGGTTGGAAAAATGCCTAATCTAACCTCAATCTAAGATGGGAGCAAGCTTCGACCATCAAATGAAAAATAAGACATTCCTTGTGGTGTCTGGTCAAAGTAAACGGGCCTATACTAAAATAAAAACGATTACCAGTCCTTACAACTAATATAGAAAGCGAGTGGGATGGGGTTTACAATAAAGAAAGAAGTGTTCTCAAATAATATGTCAGGATGGGCTTTAGCCAGGGGTCTGCCTTCTCCATGTTTTGAGCACAACATAAGGTGGCAGTCCTGTGCACAGCACACACTCAAGCTTTCCCAGCACGAGCTGACAGTTCCTTTGTGAGTATCAGGTTCTTCCATGGGTAAATCTCTTGCCTTCAGGCACCGGATCGGTTCTAAAAATAACAAACAAAAGTTCATTTCAAATTTTCGGTGGGTGATGCCTTCACCCCTGGGTCCTCCTCTTCTGGGCGTAAACCCACAACGTGTTTCTAACAGGATCAGGACCTTCGAGGTTTATGTATCTTGTGGTTACGAGGGTCTGATACAACAAAACAAAAAGTCCTTAATCGATTACACTTGGGGTGGTACTTTATCACCCCTGGGTTCCCCCTTCTGGGCTTAGATCTGTCTTGGATGTCAGTCTTCCTTGGCTGGGTTCACTCTGGCTTGTATTCCAAGATAGGTTGGTAACCAATCTTCTCTGGTACATTCTCGATTTTTAATGTTCTTTTGACCAGTTCACGGTGAGACTTCCTTTCTTGGGTTTACTCTGGTCAGCGCTACTATTCCTTGAGGTATCAGACTCCGCCCCTTTTATGCAAAAGTTCGGGGTGTGGTTCTTCACCCCTAGGGCCTGCTCTTCCGGGCGCAGACCCCTCTCGGATGTCAGCCTCACTCTGCCAGGTTCACTATGGCTTTCCAAACAATTTTAGGGTGATGGTTCTTCACCCCTGTGTACCCCCTCTTCTGGGCGCAGACCCCTCTCAATGGCATCCCTCTGCCGGGTTCACTCTTGCCAATCTTCTCTTTCACCATGCAGGATTTGTTTCCTTTAGTTTTTAATTACTTGCCGGTCAAAGACATTCGACTGTACAGCGGATGTTGCTCAACCTCAGTAGTGTAACGGTTTTATAACACGGCACACTCCAGCCAGGGACTCCTTCCCCTGAGAATGAATGGTGCGCACCACAAAAACACTTTCTATCTTTAATGAGCCACAGGTTCTTTTATTTGAGTAGGCCCCCAACCCGTCACGCACCCACCTTCACAAACATCCTGTGTGACAATGGACTAGGAACCAGGACGGTGTGTATCAATAAGGTATTCATTAATTTTATGGTTTAATGAAAATAAAAGCAAAATCAAACCAGTTGACAGCAGCCACCAATGTTGTGGCAATACAAATGCAAAGATTCCCACAACACAGTTAGTTCAAAATCCCCACAATTCTCATGAATCTTTAATGGCAAACAGGAAAAATAAATTTAGAGCAATTGATAGCATGAAAGTTAAACGCTCCCCCTGCAACACTCACCCCAAATATCAGCTAACTTAATTCCCTTTGGATGGAAGGCAGTGGCAAGGATTAAAGATGAAGAGAGAAAAATCCAATTTAGAATATAACCCACCACCCCAAGATCGGAAGTCAGAAAAGAAAATGAAAACCCGATTGATGAACAAAACAGCAGAATCGGATTTCCATATTACTCGCACAGCAGCTCACAACCGTAGTGGGACAGCTGGGAAGAGAATTCGGGTTGCTACACTTTAGAAGATAAGGAAGCCTAAAGACTACTACTCAGCATTCCAGGGCAATGTGAACACAAGGTAGGAAAATCGATTTTGGGACAGAAAACAAATGCAAAAGAAAAACACACGGCAGAATGGAAATTCGTTTTTACATGGGACTTGTGATGCCAGGCAGCAACGGAAAGGGTTTGGCAGTCAAAATCGGAAATCGGTTTTAAGGACAAGGAACAGAGGCACATAAGAGATAGGATTCTAACAGAAAGGGGTTGTTCTCAATGGGAATATGGTTTGGGTTTTTCTATGGCACTAATGCAAATCGGAATTCGTAGGAATGCACAATACACGGGCAAATTCGTTTTTTGTTACACAAAGACTAATTCTGTTGAGGCTATATGTTAATGGCTATAATTATTAAAGAAAGGTACTTAGCACAAGGTGGTTAATTTCGAATTTCAACCAACTCGCATTGTGAATCACTTTATAGGGGGAATTAATTGAATTACTTGAAAATAATGCTAATGATTTATACAAACTATTGAAAGATTTATCAAAGTAATACGCTAACATACACAGGCTAATACAGATTCTTCTACGAAAAGGTGAATGAATTCTACTGGCAAATTTGGGACTTTCAATGGGATGCATGATCCAAAAGAGGGGGTATGCGATTTGGGACGGGGTTATTTGCTACTTACAATGTAAGCTTGGGTTTGGGATTCTGGAAAGCCAGCAAGGTCTCTGGTCACTCTGGACAGCTCAGGCAATGGATCTGGTCAAGGCGCTTTCCTGGATGGGATTCATGTCAGCTAGACCCCGGTCTGGTCACTGTGCCCTCCTGGATGGGATTCTGGACAGCTAGGCCATGATCTGGTCACTGCGCTCTGCTGCATGGGGTCAGCTAGGCAAGGATCTGGTCACTGCACTCTCTTGGATGGGATCAGCTGCCTCGTCTCCGGTCTCCCTGGATTCTTGTGTGTGTCTGGATCTGGAATCTGTGTATCTTGCTGTGGATGAATCCATCTTGCTGTGGATCCCCTTGTGTCTCTCTGTGTCCCCCTTATATAGTCCAACTGACATCATTCACTTTACAATCTGGGGAAAGTACTCTGGAATTACTCCTATCCTGGGATAGGACAGTCTGTCATTCCTCTTTCTGCCCCCTCACCCCCTGGGCCTATTGGTTCAGGGAAGAGAGCATAATGTGTCTATTTGCATTTATGACCCTTCTTTGTTTTTTATGTCCACTTTTCAGCAAACATGAGTTATGGATCATAACTCCAATCTTATCATAGCCACCGCCACAAGAAGTGAATATGCAGTTTCAGTGTGTCGCAGGGAATTGGACAAGCCGACCGCCAACTACATGCTAGGTAGCATAGCCCTTTGGCACATTTTTGCCTTTTTCTTGAAATGCATAACAGCTACATTTTTGCCATTGATCACACATGTTCATAACATCACTTCCCATTTTATCAACTAGTTTCAAATTTGTTCAATTTATAAATCAGCCAGCAATGTGTTTTTCCTGGCCATTTCAGTTTCCAAAATGCTAGAAACGCACTTGGTCTCTTTACATCCATCAAAAAATCACATGGAAAACTAACATAATACAAAATTATTACTTATTCAGGGGGCTGGGAAAAATGTCTTAAAATGAAGAAGTCCTTTAATTTTAATGTGGAGGATTAGTCACATGTGGGGGCGGTGCTGCAACCCCCCACAGCAAACTGTCTCCTCCTGGCTCAACTTGCAACAAAGGACTTTTATGATGCCCTTTGAAGTTTGACAGTTCATCCTTCAGAGTGGGTGCAGGAGGAAATCACACTTCTTGTTCACACACTAGCCACACTGGCTTTCTTTGTTCCCTCTTCCAGTACTGCCTGCTAGTCTAGCAGGTCAGAGAATCCTCACACTGTCGGCCACCCCATATGCCATTGCTAAATAGTTCACTTATAAGCGTGACTTCCAGGGGTTGCAGGACTTCCAATTGAGGTTTTTTCTGCCTGAGTCAAACTTGTTTTACTGGTTCTCAAAATAGCTGAAGTCCCATGGGGAGGAATATAATGTACATGTGTATCCAAACCCCCCACCCACACATATTCACTGACATTTCTGTGCAAGCAAAATTAACATTTCAAAATCAGTTTTAAAAGTAATTTTCCCTAATTTCCCCTTCACACGTGTGCAAGCAATATTTTATTTACTGTTCCGATACAGATCTGTCGGTTTTTGAGTGGGTTTGCATGTGCTGTTGGTTCATGGACACAGAGGGGTCCTGCACAGTGTTCTTGATTTGGACACAGAATAAAGAGGGAAAACCATGCAGTTTCTTTCATTTACAATATTTTGAGCGCAGTGGTTCACATCAAAGGGAACAAAAGCCGTGTCAGGTTGCAATATAGAAATCTTTGCCCCTCATGTGATTTATCAGTAAGCCAATGCTGTTTTTGGGATGTATTGTCTAACGTTTTGGCATTCAGATGGAATGAAGCACGCAGGGCTGTTTTTCAATGCAGCGCATAACTTCGTGGTATTTCAGATGAAAGAAAGAAAAAATGCAGGGCCGTCTTGAATGCTGTGCGCAACTTTGGTATTCAGATGACAGAACAGCAAATGTAGAGCCGTTCTGAATGCAGGTCATTTTCTCATGATTCAAATGAAAGGAAAGCCAATGCAGAGCCATTCTTTGGTTGGCAGTGTTCAATGCTCGCCACACATGTGTCAGGAAGACAAAAGCACAGCCATTTTTGTGGCATTGTTTAAATGCGGTTTTTAGGTTCAACGGATTTCTGCTTAGGGCCTTAAATATACCCCACAGTAGGACCACTTTGACATTTTTCTTGTGGCTCTTGCACGGCCTTCTGGTTGCTGTAGTTTCAATGCAAAACAAAGGGGGATCAGCCAGAGTCTTTCACACGAGCACCAACGTGGCGCCAGAGCACTTTGCAGCTGGTCTTGAAGGTTTTATTTGCCTCTTGTAGTTTCACCACTGGGACTCCCTCTGTCGGGCTTGGAACCTTCTTGAAGTTCTTCAAGGTTCTCCCTATGCCAGGCTCGGACCCCTTTTACAAAACATTTTTAACAAAAAAGCGTTTGGGGACTTCTAGTCCCAGATTGCATCGGACGATTTTGCTTTCACTTCGTTGCTCCCCGAAATTGCACTTTCTGTCTTTGGCAGCTGCAGGAGCCAAAAGGGGATATCTGTAGGAGGTCAGGGTCTCTCCATCTGCCCCTCAGAGACCTGGCTTCACCTGCCTGACCCAGGGGAGGAGTTTAACTGTTGGTACCGCCAGGCAACCCCAGCTGCCCCTGGTTTTGCCTTTTGTAGGAACAGTTTTCTCCTCCACAGTGGAATCTCCTCTCTGGTAGCAGGGCCAGTGTTTGGGACGTTTTCTCCTCCTCCAGGTCTTCCAGCTCTCTCCTGCTCGCTGGTACCTTCCAGCATCCCCAACTCGCTCACAGTGCAGTTCCTGCTTTTATGCTTCCAGCTACTTAATTGGAGTCAGAAGTGAATAGTTGTCCATCCCTGCCTGACCTTGCTATCGGGACAACATGGAGACTGCCCATAGGAATACATTGCCCATGGATTCCTATGGGTAATCCTCATGACTCCCATCTGCCGCTTCCTCGTCCCAGTACTTGTGGATTTCAATAGGGGAATGGGATTATGGGAGTTGTAGTGTTGTGGAGAGGTAAAATTTTTGTTGAGTTTTAGAGGTAATTTGGAGTTCCTTTGTCGTTTTCTCGGTCTTTTCCATAAAGGAAAGTGCTGGGGGATGGGATTTTGGTGATATCATCCCATAAAGACTGCTGGGATATCGGGTAGCGATGCAATGGAAAAAATGGGACACTGCGTCTCGCCCAAGGGCGCTCCTCTCTCAGTCTCAAAGGACACCCTGCCCAGGTGATCCTCCCCCGCTCATCCACCCCCAACTTTGGGATCCAAGAGCAATGGTCATCCCCTGGCCACCTGAACAAAGGATCCCTGGGAATAACCTGGGAGAAACACCCCAGGTTCATAACATACCCTTCGCCTATAACACTGGCTTTCTACTCAAAGAACATCAGTGCAAGGTTGTCGAGGGATTTTATTAAAAGGGAAATCTCGTGCCTTGTGCGCGACCTTTCTACAGGAAGCACACGGTCTACACTCCGGATTGACTGGTGCTGGTTTCCTTTGATCTGATGGATCTATTTCGGGTGAAGAGAAGTTCAACCGATGGAGAATTATTTGCTCTTCTTCCCCTTAGAAAGATATTTCAGAGGGAAAAGGATCCTCTGGTTTAGATTTATCCCTTCTGCATCACTGGAGGATTTTATTTCTAGTGAGCTTTTGTATGGTACCCCTCGTTAGGAGGGTCCATGCTCTTCCTGCTCTAGGAGGTATTGCTTTAAAAATTCTTCCTCGTCTTCCTCCAAGGAATCTTTCCCATCTCTAAAGAGATTCAATGGTGTAGGGGACAGAATGGAGTCACAAATGAAGTCATCCCTTTTAGATGGCATAGTGGGATAAGGTAAGCCCTGACGGGGTATCATCAAGGTACGGTTCTGGTGCCTTATCAGTGAACCAAGATGGAATAGGGTTGCCTCTGTAGGGGACCTGGAGGATTCTGACACCCTGGGGGAAAGGAGTTCTCCCATTTGGATTTTTTTAGTTGGGGGAAAAAATTGCCCATTGATTCTTGTGGGTAATCCTCAGGACTCCGCTCTGCCGCTTCCTCGTCCCAGTCCTTGTTGGTTTCAATAGGGGAATGGGATTATGGGAGTTGTAGTGTTGTGGAGAGGTAACATTTGTGTTGGGTTTTAGAGGTATGTTTTTTTCTCCATCTTTTCCATAAAGGAAAGTGCTGGGGGAATGGGATTTTGGTGACAACATCCCATGACGACTCCTGGGATATCGGGTAGGTGTGCATTGTAAAACAAATGGGAGACTGCGTCTCGCCCAAGGGCGCTCCTCTCACAGTCTCCAAGGACCCCCTGCCCAGGTGATCCTACCCCGCTCGTCCACCCCTGAGGTTGGGATCCAAGAGCGATGGTCCCCCCCTGGCCACCTGAACAAAGGATCCCCGGGAATAACCTGGGAGAAATGCCTAAGGTTTCTCACAGTGGTCATCCTAAACCTTTGCTACTTGGCGGACTGGTTTGTCGGCCGTAAATCCAACACTGGCCGTAGTGTTGGGTATTTTTCCAAGTAGGAAATACACTGACTAAATACGGACATGCTTGGGCACTTGTTGCATCCACTTCTGCAAGTCGATCTCGTTAATGTGATACAAGTCTTGTGGGCAGTAGATTGTACAGTTTTCATTACAGCTCAATGCAGTACCTTTTCTGTTGTGATCCCCTTCCATGTGTCAGCAAATAATGCTATCCATACTATAGGAGTTGCATGGGAGGAGACTTGCACCAGAGTCAATGTTTTGTGGCAGAGGTACCAACTCTTGAAGATGTGACTCTTTCTGTGACATTGGGACCTGCCTGGCAAATTCGAGCAGCCTTACTGACTTTCTGTAGTGCTGTGTCCCATCTTACATGTATTGTCTAGGTGCAATGAGTTGAGACTGAAAGTTTAACCTTGTCCATGAAATGTATGTAGGCCCACATGTCTTTAAAGGCTCATGTTCTGTTCTAACATTTGCTAGTGCATCATAAACTGAGTTTTCAAAATGCAAAGATTCTTCTAGCTGCTTGTCCATAAAGGTAGCATGTGTTTTTTGACAAAAACGGGCACTCCTCAGAAGTCTCTACTGCATCAAGTACGTTTTTGGTTGGGGCATTGCCACAACGCAGACCATTCTAGTCTACGGTCTGTATTATTCCTTGCATGGTATCAGATTTGTCTTTGATGAGAGTGTGGAGGTCATCCCAATGCATCCTATTTTAGTAGTCCATTAACGCTTTGATGTTAGCCATTTGAATGCTATAGGTAGCTGAAGCAACCCACTTCCGGTCAAAGACATACATCATTTTGCTTTCCTTTTCGGGAGGGCGTTCAGAAGAGTGGGGGCAGTGAATCTGGGGTAGGGTGGCCTTGGATGTACCCAGGATCGGGATCTGAAGAAGCAGGTTTGTATTTCTTTTTCTAACCCGAAGTTACTGCCCTACTAAAAGTTGGCTTTAACAGAACAGAAGAACATGTGACTTGCTTCTTTGTAGAAATGAGTAAAGAAAAACAATGGTAAAAAGGTTTAAGCTATTCTGGAGGATCTTCAATAACATTGCATCCCTCTTCTGACTCCAACGTCTTAATCAAAAATGTAGCTCCCGTTCTCTTTGAAGGGCCGTTTCTCCAAATTGGCCCTCTGTGTGAAATTAGTTAAGAGGCTCAACGTCTTCAGATGGGTCCATGAGGTAATACAATGGGTCACCTAAATGTACTTCTTCTATAAATGGTTCAAAATCCTCTTCTACCCCATGGTCATCAGGATGCATGAAATCTATCCCAGGGGCTTTGACTGGGTTGATAACAGGAACTAGGGAAGGTATTGATTTTCTTAATAGCCTATCATGCCTAGATTGCAAGGAATCTGCAATTGTGGGCATGGCAGTGACAAAGTTGTCACTTTCACAAGTGGATGTAGACAGAAAGGGAACTCTGTAAGGAAGAATTTTCCTCATCAGGGGAGTAACCTTTTTGCTATTCCTGCTCCTTCTGATGACATTTCAAGCAATTCCTTGGCCTGTGGGGCTGAAAATATATTGCCCTTTTTCGACATTATAGCATCTTTATAATACTGCAATTTCAGAGTCGAGGAAATGTGTGCGCAAGTTTTGCCATGCATCTGAAGTATGAAGCAACAATTTCTGTTTACTTTGGACGTAAACTATTCTTTCTACGACTTTTCTATGACTAGATTGAGCTGTATGCAATGCATGAGATTTAAACAGATTCACAACCCTAAGAAACATGAATAAATTACCTTCGTGGTGTTTCAGGTTCTTGGTCCTGGCTCTCCCTTCTTTACAACTACTTAGGACACCTACGTCCCACAGGCGTTCGGGAAAAATCAAATGCAAAAGATAACTGTCACTTAAAAGAAATATCTACTCTTGCACCAAACCAGATAAGTTGCACTAGGTTTTTGCTTACCCAAGGTGGTTGTAGTGAACTATATGCCTTACTGAGGATGATTGAGTGGGTGATTCTTTCATGTCTCTGTCATCCTGCTGTTAACAGGTTGTGCAGTACCTCTTGCCCAAAGGAAACATCCCTTCTGGAAGATACAAGCATTCTTTAGACACCAGAGGTGGAGCCCAAGTTGTACCCAGACACATTGCAGAGATGCCTAATAAAGATGACCGATGCTACCTTGTCTCTGGTAGAATGAGCACTAGATGGGGGCATTCCTTATAGAGACCACCAATGCTGCCTTGGCTCTTGTAGAATGAGCATTAGATCTTGGTGGAGTCTTGATCCCTTGCAAGTCATGCACTTTTGAAATGGAGGAAATCACTGATGTAGCAATTGTGGCTTTTAGCCAGGGCAAACAGCACCTTAAGTTACAAATGGTCATGCCTTCTCACTTGACTTGCAAATAAAATGTCTAAGCTAGTTATAAAGACATGTAGACTGTGTAACATCTCTTCTGCTGTAAAGCAGCAAGGTTTACAATGAAACTCTGGAAGGAAAATCTCCAGATTACGATGGACATAAGAAGCTACTTTTGGAACAAAGTATGGAACCCTATGAAGAACCACGTTATTTCTATGGAAAAACCAAGACGGGAAACTTAAAGGAAAAGGCTTGAAGTTCTCAGATTTTGTGGAAATATACATTAAATGAACACCAGTTCTCTCCCTCCTTTAAAATGTCACACAACATTGTTGCCGTGCTCCACAAACTGTGCAATTCCAAAACAACCTCTGTGTATGTTAAGTTGCAGGCACTGCTCTCAAGCTAGGAAATATCTTGTGGTTAAAATAGCACATACAAATACCAGATGGTGGTGAACCCTCCCCCCTGGCCTCAAGCTATGGAAAAGAACACATGTTGAGTCTCCCCACTGCATGTCTTTATTTGTTCATCATTATAATTACTCACCAAGCTTTCTGTTCACCCCACCAGTGATTTATCTTCCAAGGATCCTGTGTTATTTACGTGTATGCTAACACAGCTAAACAAACTATTTAAAAAGCAAAAGATTATAAGTCAGAGAGCACTAACGAAACATATGCTTTCACCTCTCTCCGCTCGAGCACTTTATTTGATGCTAATAAATCTATGTGACTATGTTATTCTGTGAAGGTGTCTCATTATAGGTTTATATTGCAGGCAGAAAAAACACTTGAGGAGGGGTTCACAGGCTTACTCCAATTTGCACCTTTTAGCAAATGGCACCCTGCAGATGGGACCTTGTCTGTGGTAAATCCAGACGGACTGTGTACCGCGGCTGAGAAAAGGCAATAGATGACGGACGACCATGGAGCTCACTGCACAATGTGGACTGGTTTTTCCTGCAGCCACAGTCTAAGTCTGACCTCACCTAATTTCCTGACACATCGATTTACCCTGACTAAGGTCCCCGCCTGGAACATCATTTTGCTTTAGAGACACTGGCACAGACTGGATTGAGTGAATGGAACAGAACTACAGAATAACATGTGAGATTGGTGCAGATCATAAAAAACTGTATGAATACCAGCTATATTTTTCTTTAGTATTGCAATATTTGGGGACCACTGTTTTTTTCAACAAAACATTTTATTAGTCATTTTCATGAGATATACATCAACATAGGTCATAAACACATTTGCATTTGGATCCGACATATATGGGTGCAACTATGCATTTTGCGGGTCCCTCCTTCAGGATTTACTTATATCATGCTGTAGTAGGTACTGTAGATTTTGTGTTGGGGGGTTTCCTGTGCTGCTTCCAATACCTTCGTCCGATCCGTGAGAGAGTTCGTGTTTTTGAGAGTTATGAGTTTCTATGGAATCTGTGAGCTGGGGTTGTTCTCTTGTCTAGATATTAATTAAGCCATCGGGTCATGGGAGGATGATGTATTATTCTGGGAATTTTTCCGCAAAGTCCAGGAGGGGGCCCAAGTGTATGGAATCTATTGATGTTTTCCAGACGCATGGCTGTGATGTTTTCTGATACTACTATGTCCCAACATTTTGCCCACCACATGTGAAGTGCGGGCCATCAGGGTGTTTCCACAGGTGAGCTATGGAGATTTTGGCCGCTTTAAGTAATTGGGTGCGCAGGTTTGCTATGTGTCCCGTTAGTGGAAAGGCCCCTTCTCCCGTGTCCCCTAATAGTACTATCCCCGAATCCCAAGAAATTGACAGACCTGTGATCAGAGGAATTCGCTCCAAAACCTCTCGCCAGAATCTGCTGGTCTTTGGGCAGGACCACAGTAGATGGAACAGGGAACCAGTGGTAGAACATCCTCTCCAGTAGTTAGGGGGGGTTGTTGGGTTACTTTTGTTTAATAGTTTGGGGTTAAATACCACCTATAGCACACTTTGTACCCCCCCCTTCCTTGCTGGTAATGCATTTAGCACTTTTGTGCATTCGTGCCCATATTCTATGCCAGTCTTCTATTTCTAATGTGCGCCCCGGGTCCCTTTCCCAGCACAGCATGTACTTTTCCTTCCTATTCAAATCTGTTTTCTCCAGTAATCGGTATAGTGTAGAGACTTTACCTTTGGGTGGTGTTGTTGTCAGGGTATGCTCTAGGGACGTAAGGTCCCTCCCTCCATTGGCCCTCATGGCGCTATGTGATAGCCAGTGTCTTAATTGCGATTAGTGGAATTGTTCTGCCTCCGGGATATTGAATTTTGTTTTACACTCTTTGAATGTTAGGGGGGGGTACCATTGATTAGGCCCCCCTCCTTCCAACTAGCGAAGCTTTGTGGGGGTATACCAGGGGTGAAATCCAGATTGCTCCAAATTGGAGTTAGGGGTCCGAAAATGCCTGTACAACCCCATTTGCGTGCTGCGATTCTGCAATTTGGCACTGTGTTTTTAGTAGCTGAGATTGGGCCTGAATTTGGAGAGTTTCGAGGTGCAGTGAAGTGTGGAAGGGAGGATAGTGGGAACAAACTCCATGCTTCCTCCAGCTGCTTCCAACGGGGCTGGTTCAAAGTTGTCTCCCATGTGAATGCATGAGAGAGCTGAGCGGCTCTGCAGTTTCTAGCTACATCTGAGACTCCCAGTCCAGCTGCGCATATGCTGTGAAGCATAATCTGTTTAGTTTCCAGGAGCTGAGCGCTCCGCCTTTGTCCTGCAGCAGCACTAATTAATGCACCACGTGCTACTGGCTTCATAGCATCCCAGACCGTGGAATGGAGGTAGTCCCTGTTGTGTTCTCTCTGAAGTAGTGGGTGAGGGTCTCTGCTACTTCCTTCCCGATTACAGAATCTAGTAAAATGGAGTCCTGCCATTTCCAATATCTATGGGGGGATTCAGGGACCCATGAATATGCAAATCCGCTGTGACAGGAGAATGGTCAGATAGGGCTCTTGTGTTAATTTATACCCTTTCCAGACAAGGGAATAGGACACTGGACATTAGGATCAGATATATTCTGGAGAATCCCTTGTGCACATGTGAATAGAAAGTGAAATCTCTAGAACCCACATTAGCTAGTCTCCAGACGTCTACAGTCTCTGTTTCCCTGAGAAATTCAGCAAGTCCTAATGAATGGGAAAAATCCACTCTGGTCGAGGGTAGGGTTTTATCAATTTGCGGGTCTGGGACCAGAATGAAGTCAGCCCTTATCAGGAGGTGCCCATCCGTGAATGTCAGGATGGTTGGAATCAGCTAACGAAGGAACCGGTCTTGTGCATTGTTCGGGCAGTAGATTCATGCTATTGCGAGTGGTTGTTCCAGGAAGAATCCCCTTACCAATACGAATCTAGCCCTCTTTTTTCCCCCAGCTGTGGCGAAGTAGCACTTCTTGAATCTGGTAAATTTAATGTGTTGCTCATCCGCCTGCAGGAGGTGGGTCTCCTGTAGGCATACAATGTCTGCTGATAGTTGGGCTAACCTCCGTTCTACACACCTCCTCTTCCCTAGGAAGTTAAGTCCCTGAACATTCCATGTTATTAGTCGTAGTTCCCTTTCTTTATCAGATCTCTCGTAGGTTTCCCACTCTTATTTGGACCTGTGTAATCCCCCTCCCATATGGGGAGGCATATTTTGCTCTCCTTGTATGTCAGTGATTATTTGTGACGTTGAAGTTTTATCTTTCTTCGCCTTTACAGTCATGAATGTCCCCCCTGCCCATAACTATCAGAGTTGAGTGCAGCCCTCAACCAACGGGGACTCCGGCTCTAACCCACCGCCGATTCTTTTGGAGGCCAACTGGGCCCCTAGTGCAATGAACGACATTACATGGAAATGCATATACAGATGAACTTCTCTCAATATACTTAGGAGTTACCCGCAATATCTGCTGCAAAGGCTCTTGGTTCCCGACCCGGAGAATGCTCGCTCCTCCCCGGAAAGGGACCTGCTAAACCAAGGGATTGGCCCTTGTAGAGTGGAACAGACCGTTATTGGGACGGGGTCATCAGGTCACATTGTGGTTCTGATATTGCAGTTTATTGAAAGGATCTCTGACTTGTCAGGTAGAGCCCACTGCTCATATTTTGTCTGGGTTCTTGTACTTTCAGAGGGGGGACCCCGAATCATGCACCTGCGGTCAACTAATCGTCCAGGTTGCTGCTGTGGATCTACCTGTAGGTTCCTGATATGCTGTATCTCGTTCTGATTCACCACTTTCCTCTTCCGGCTCAGAAGCTTTTCCGCCTCCTTTGGGTTATGTATTTGCCATTGTTTCTCTTCCCACGTGAAATTCAGTGAGGTCGGAAAGCCCCAGCGACATGGGACCTTCCTTTCTCGTAGCCATTCTGTAAGATGCTTCAGGGCCTTCCTTTTCAACAGCATGCTGTTCGCCAGGTCCTGGTAGAGTAGGATAGTCGCATTCCTAAATTGGATATGTTTAGAGGTCCTGGCTTCCTGCATTATTTCTTCCTTTACCTTATAGAAATGTACTCTTCCTAGTAAGTCTGGGGGAGTAGAGGCAGCTTGGTTAAGCCTGGTTCGGTGTACCCTGTCAATTTCCAGTGGGGTGCTATCTGGTAATGTTAGTATGAAACGGAATAAGTCCTTTGTGAAATTCTCTATGTCCGCATCTGTGAGTGAGTTGGGTATGCCCCGCAGGCAGATATTATTCCGTTTAGAGCAGTTCTCTGCGTCTTCTTGTTTTAATTCCAGGGACTCGCATCGAGCCTCCAGGGCTGTGATCCTGTCCATTCCCTCTCCGATTTCGAATGCTTGGTCACAGAGGTTGTTCACTATCTCTGCCATTCTGCTCTCCACCTCTTCTACCCGTTTGTCTAGGGTAGATATCGTTTTCACGACTTCCTCCGTGCCCTTTTGGAATTCCCTAGTCATTGCTGCCAGCAGGTCCTGTAGGTCCGATTTAGTCGCTGCCTGCGTAAGTGGGTTGCTACTAGGGGCCGTTGCTCCTTCGGCTAGTTGAACTTCAGCGTGGTCCCCCTTTTTTCTTTATCAGGGTTAGACTGGCCTAGTAGCGTAGATATGTCAGTCTGTTTAGCATTCTTCTCACTTTTCGCCATTCTTTTGTCAAGTACCTTGCTATCCCGGTGCTGCTCTAGTGGTGCTCTTTGCTGATCCTGCATGCTGGGAATTCTTAGGCGCTGTGTTTAGTTTGAGATAGATTCCACTGTACTGGTTATTGGGCTTCTTTAGGTGCAATCTGTCATTGGAGTGGTCGGCTGCTTTGGTCCGAAGAGAGTTCCCTTGTATTCTATTGATCACAGAGTCACTCCCCGGATGAAGAAATTATGAGGCAGGTTTCTGTGTAGGTGAGCAAATTTGTGCCGTCTCTTTGTTTGTCGGCCCCTTCAACTCTTCAGGTTGCTCCTATTGTGTTATTATGTGTGGCCTCCTCTACAGATTATACGACAGAGAGAGTGTCTTAAGTTTCAGATACTCTACGCTCCTGCTTTGGGTCAGGAGCTTGATAGAGGCCAGTACCTGCAGTGCAGGCCTGTATGTGCAACTCCTTTCGGTGCTGGTGTAGGATGGGTACCATAGTTTAGTCTGGGAGCCGATGGGACCCACTGCATTGTATAGTCCCCCTGGAGAACCCAATGGTTCCAGTGAGCTCAGTACATTGGTGTGCTAGAGATCTGGACTCCCAGGACTGATGGTGACTGTGTCCTCCCTTTCAGTGGTGGGGTTTTATTGACATTGACCTGACTCAAGCTCCTCACCTTCCACTCCTCGCACTTCCCTTTATTGTGCTGGCTTTCCGGACTGCACTGGCGTGATAGGGAACCACAGGGCCTTCAGAGGGTTTCACGGGTCACCGCTGTCCATTCCCCACTCCAGATAGGAGAAGGATGATGCACGGCGGAACCCCGATGTGGTGTTGGTAGATGTAGGTATGTTTAGGTTGGTGTGAGCTGAAGGGAGGGTTCCTACGTCCTTTTCTTGAGGCACCTTCAAGGGCTGTTGGGCTCCTAATGGGGATGTATTAGATTCCAAAATCCCGTAGTTACTGCAGCCCAGCCAAGGTAGACCTCATGTCATGACCCATAGAACGCGCCCCTTCTGGACTTCCTGGTCCTTATTGCGGCAGGGCTTGTATTCGTTATTACTCCCAACATGGCCGTGTCACGTGACTCGCCTCGCACTAGCATTCACGGCGGACGCAGCATGTTCCATAAATATGCCACGCCCCTGCGGCCCCGCGCTCTCAACGCTATCAACAAGCAGTGACTAGACGTGTACTTCGCAGCTCGGCGAATCTTTCTATTTTCCTAGTTCCTGGTCCCTTATTCTTACTCCTTTCACCCTTCCCTTCCCTTCCCTTCCAACTTGTTCCTGGAATCCTCGTACTCTAGCGACCGCTTCTTCCTTCCTGGACGTCCTGCACCCGCGAGTATCCCGGAACTCTGAACGCACGCTGGAGTCGGAAGAGACTTGTGCGAGCCTATACAAAACCTGATCCGCCCGCAAGAAGAATCTTCCCGCGGAACCCAGCAAGAAGTGATCTCAGGTGAGACGGGGGGAGATTCACGACAGTTTGAGATGCCGAACGACCGACATTGATACTGTTATGGAGAAAGCCGTCCAGGATCTCATGCGTGGCATGCAAGAACTAACAACTGAGGTGCAAAACTTAAAAGCGGAGAATGCCGTATTAAAGCAACTTGTTTTGTCTCGCGACTCCGCTAATAAGGAGAGTGTTTTACTGGGTGGTGTCGTAGACAAGTATGATGGCTCTGCAAAATCCCTTCGTGGATTCCTGGACTCCTGTTTGGTGCATTTTACCTTTAAGCCCTATTATTTTTCAACTTCCAGGGCCAAGGTGGGCTTCATAATCTCGCACCTCGCAGGGAATGCATTGACTTGGGCTACTCCCATAGTCAACTCTGGAGATGCCCTCCTGGATGATTATGATGGATTTATACAAGCTCTCAAAACCATGTTTGACTGCCGAGAACAGGTCTATAATGATTTTCGGCAAGGATGCCAGGACATGCTAACATATGTTACAAGATTCAAACAATTGGCCAGGGAAGCAGATTGGTCCTCAGAAGCAAGTTTCACTCTTTTCCGTAGGGGTCTAAACGAGGATATAAAGGATGAATTAGCCAGAGTGGCTCCTCCTAGCTCATTCCAGGCTCTTATGGATCTGGCCATGCAGATAGACTTCAGTATCCAGGAAAGAAAGGCAGAGAGAAAAAAGACCAAGATGCTTTTCCAAAAGAATTCCCTTGAGGCGTCAGTAAAAATTGATCCTGCTCCAACCCCTGACACAGACCCATGCAAATAGGAGCCTTCCGTGGAACCATTTCCCCACAAGAAAGGATGAGAAGGATCCACACAGGCTTGTGCATGTATTGTGCCTCGGATAAACACCTGGTTAGAGAATGTCCTCTAGCCCCTCCACGGCGTTCGGGAAACACCAGCTCCCGTTCCTAAATGGAGCGAGGTGTGGGGAGGGAGATGTTTGCTCCACATCTATTCCATCCTTGAACTCTCCTGGACAGAACAACCTAGTGGTTCTACACGCCTTCTTATCATTATCAAAGAAGGAGACCTACCCCATGCTGTCCCTGGTGGATTGTGGGGCTATGGGAGTATTCATTGATCAAGATTGGGTGTATAAGTACCGTATTCCATATGAAGCCCAGGGTATAATGCAACCTGTGGAGGCAATTGATGGAAGACCCCTCCGCTCAGGACCCATAGCCCTACAGACCAAGGAAATATAACTTTCAATAAACCATCACCAGGAATTGATCAAGTTTGATATCATCAAATCAGCCCACTACCCCATGGTACTAGGCCTGCCCTGGTTGCAGAAGCACAATCCATACATCAACTGGACAGCAGGATCCTTATTTCTTGGTTCAGAATAGTGTCTGTCTCATTGTTTATCCCCAGGTTCCTCCTTGATACCGTCCAAAGGCACTCCAACAGATCAACAAGAGGCACTGATGGTTTCCAACATCATTCAGGTCCCAAAGGCCTATCAGGATTATGCTGATGTGTTTTCAAATGTCATAGTTCAGGCTCTACCCCCTCACAGACCTGAAGACTGCGCCATAGACACAGAGCCTTCAGCAGTGATTCCCTTTGGGAGGATGTTCATCCTATCCAAACCGGAAAAAAGGCCCTCAGAGAATACTTGGATACCAACCTTGAAAACGGCACCATAAGACCATCGAAATCCCCAGCTGGAGCCTCGTTGTTCTTTGTTCCCAAGAAGGACACCAAGGAACTTAGACCTTGTCTCGATTACGTGGATTAAATCAATGCACCCTCAAGGACCGTTACCCCTTACCCTTGATCTCGGATATCCTAGTACCGGTGAGAGGAGCTGTAATCTTCACGAAACTGGATCTCAGGGGTGCCTATCATCTAATTCGTATCAAGGAAGGAGACGAATGGAAAACAGCCTTTAGAACACCCTTTGGACACTACAAATACCTGGTCATGCCCTTTGGACTTGCTAATGCCCCCGCAGTCTTTCAACATTTCATGGATAGGGTGTTCTCTGACATGCTGTTTCTCTTCGTCATCGTCTACCTGGACGATATCTTGATTTACTTCAAGGACCTTTTAAAGCATGAAGAACATGTAAAGGCAGTCTTACAATGACTACGTGAACACAGACTCCTGGCCAAACCTGTGAAATGCCTTTTTCACGTTACTTCTGTTCATTACCTAGGATTTGTCCTTAGCCCGGAAGGAATTGGTATGGATCATTCGAAGGTAACGCCATACTATCTTGGCCGGCTCCCACTTCCGTGAAACAAGTTCAATCTTTCCTGGGGCTTGCCAATTTTTACCGGAAGCTCATACTCACCTTTTCTGAGATTGTTCAACCGATCATCGCTCTCTTGAAAAAAGACACTCCCTTTCTCTGGTCTGCACCTCAAGACAAGGCATTCCAACGCCTAAAGACAGAGTTTACTCAAGCCCCCATCCTAGCTCAACCCAACATCAACCGGCCGTTCCTAGTGGAGACAGATGCCTCTAACTACGCCATTGGAGCAGTCTTAAAGCAAGAATTTGAGGACAAATTGGAACACCCCATCGCTCATCTTTCACGAACTCTGACCCCCAGTGAGACACATTATTCCGTCTTCGAAAAGGAACTATTAGCCATCCACCATACCTTCACATAATGGCAACATCTTCTCCTGGGAGCTAGACATCCGGTCCAGGTTCGCACGGACCATCGAAACCTGCAAGTTCTATTATCCTTGGAGTGTAGGAACAGTCGTCAAGCCCATTGGGCCTTCTTCTTTGCCCAGTACCAGTTCCAGGTCAGTCATGTTCCTGGAACACAAAACATAATCGCTGACGCCTTATCTCGACGTTGTGACTACGAAACTTCTGAAGATCGGGCCTATCCCAAAATGTTTCCCCACAAGATTTTTGTAGCCCAAGCAGTCAGTCTTTTGGAAGAAGTTCAGATACAAACCCAATCCTCCGAGCTCTGGAAGGACATTTCCAAGAAAAATCAATGGAATCTGAGAACCAAGGACGGATATTTGTTCAAGGATAACGCCCTGGTCATCCCCACACAGAAATTACAACAAAGGATAATAAACCTCTGCCATGATACCCTCCACTCCGGACATCGTGGTATCACCAATACCCTCCGTCTTATACAAAGACAATTTGGTGGCCTAAAATGAAGACTGACGTACAACTGTACGTTCAAGCCTGTTCTATCTGCAGTCTAAACAAGCACGATAACAAGAGACCGGCGGGTCTCCTATTGCAACCTACAGTACCGGCAAGGCCATGGGAAATTATCGCTACAGACTTCATTGTGGAGTTACCACCTTCCAGGGGATACACGACTATCATGGTCACCATTGACTTGTTCACTCACATGGCTCATTTTACACCCCTGTATAAACTACCATCCTCATCAGAACTCGCTGGAATCTTCCTGGAACACATTTTCCGTATTCATGGACTTCCTTCCAAGATCATATCAGACCGAGGACCCCAATACGTCTCACAGTTCTGGAAACATCTCTGTTGCATTCTAGGGATCCAACTTGCTCTCTCATCAGGTTATCACCCACAAACCAACTAAGCTACGGAACGTGTAAATCAGACCCTGGAACAATACCTTCGTTGTTTCGCCACCAAGGTTCAGGATGATTGGTCACTCCTTATACCCGTGCCTGAATTTGCCTACAACAATTCCGATCACTCAGCAGTCAAGACCAGCCCCTTCTATTGCAGTCAAGGATTCCACCCATCAGTTTTACCTTCTATTCTTCCACATCCCACACCAATACCTACTGTCGACTCCTGGATCGAAACTCTCATCAACATACACAAGGAAGCCAAGAGGCCCAGACACGCACTAAGCGTTATGCGGATTCCAAGAGAAGACCAGGGCTTTCTTATTCCGTTGGTGATCAAGTCTGGTTGTCCTCGAAACTACTACCACGACATTTACGACCAAACATATTAGCCCCCCGGTACTATGGACCATTTTCCATAAAGGAAATCATGAACCCAGTCTCATTCCGGCTCAAGCTACCAGACTCCTGGAAGAAAATTCACCCAGTTTTTCACACTTCTTTATTAAATCCCTACATCCGATCCTCCTGGAAATCCTGCATACCCAGTCCCGTGATTGTGGACAACCAACTGGAATATGAAGTATCCAGAATTTGCGATTCCAGGTATAAACGGGGTCAACTTCAATACCTGGTTGAGTGGAAAGGATATCCTCCTAGTGAAAGAACCTGGGAACCCGTTTCTAACCTGAATACCCCTCGATTGCTCAGAAGATTCCATCTCATACACCCGGGTAAACCTGGTGGAACAGGTTTTCGGAAGAGGCTTGCTGTCATGACCCATAGAACACGCCCCTTCTGGACTTCCCGTTCCTTATCGCGGCGGGGCTTGTATTCGTTATTACTCCCAACATGGCCGTGTCACTTGACTCGCCTCGCACTAGCCTTCACGGCGGACGCAGCACTTTCCATAAATATGCCACGCCCCCACGCGTCTCAACGCTATCAACAAGCAGTGACTAGACTTGTACTTCGCAGCTCGGCGAATCTTTCTATTTTCTTAGTTCCTGGTCCCTTATTCTTACTCCTTTCACCCTTCCCTTCCAACTTGTTCCTGGAATCCTCGTACTCTAGCGACCGCTTCTTCCTTCCTGGACGTCCTGCACCCGCGAGTATCCTGGAACTCTGAACGCACGCTGGAGTCGGAAGAGACTCGTGCAAGCCTATACAAAACCCGATCTGCCCGCAAGAAGAATCTTCCCGCGGAAGCCAGCAAGAAGCGATCTCAGGTGAGACGGGGGAGATTCATGACACCTCAGCCTCCAGCAGAGCTTCACGGAGGCCAGCATGTTGCAGTACTTTCAGTCTGTCTCTCCTCCCTTCATCTGCGGTAGGAAGAATGGGTCAGGATCAGGCCTGTGAATGACTGGGTGAATACGCAGATTATATTTTGCTCCTCAGGCAGCGCAGTGCTGGAGTGTGCGGCTGCTTTTCCGGCAGGCTCCTTATATCTCCTAAGGAGATCTAATGTTCTAAGGAGGAGCTCGTCTGGGAGCCGTTGTTACGCTCACCTGGCTCCCACAGGGGCGTCGGTTGGACCCGGACGGCTGCGGTCTCCACCAACGTGATGCGTAGTGCAGAGATGACTGACTGGACTGGCCCTCCTAATCTTGTCTGCTTGACCCGTAGAAGTATTCTCCTGCAAGTGGAGAGATGGATTTAGCCACCCGTGGACTCAAGCGATGGCACCCCCCCCCAGTCCTCCCTACTAATCACCTCCGAAGTGCCCTCTCAGCAATCTCACCTTATATTCTTGAAAGAGGAGCTCTCCATCCTGCATGGATTGCAGGGGCGCATTGATGCCAGTTACTTCACTGGTTTGAAGGCGTGGGAGAGTTCCGGAGAGTATTGACTGTGAGGTTCCTGGCAAGGACCAGTAAGTATCAAGTTCATAGAGTTCAATATGTCCGATGTTTCACTCTTGTCCCCCTCTTCCTTCCTTGTCTTGCAGCTAGGATTATGAGAAGATGCTCTCGTGGCAGCTGGTGGCGCTCAGGTAAGAGTCTGTATTACCCGACGCTGTCCGGTAAATGTTGCACGTCTTTTTTAATGTGTTGTTTTCTCTCTCTTTGCAGGTGCGGCACATGAAGATGTGGAGAGTTATAGAATAATGCCTCCGGTGGTAAATCAGGTAGTCTATGGTGATAAGAGTTATATTTGTTGGTTTTCTCGGCTCACCTTGTTGTTTTCCTTTGTCCCCCAGGTGCCGGAGTTTGGCGAGGAAATGATGGAGGCAGCGCCGAATCGAAAGATGCTGCGAGGACTGGTGAGTATGGCGCGGCGCTGCAGCTGGAGATGCGACGCGTACAGAAATGATGTTCTTTCCAGGTCCGGAGGCGAGATGGGTCCGGAATCAGGTGAGGAATTCGAAAATAGTTCGTTTTCTAACCTTGTCCTTTTCTTTTCTTTTTGTTTTAGGAGCTCCAGATTCGAGGCGGGCGTGGCAGAAGACTGGATGCAGACTGCAGGCATGGTGAACGTTACGCTGCTGGATGCAGAATAACGCGAAGGGTGTGCTGCTGTTCGGGCGTGCGTAAATAGCCTCCAAAGTAGTTCCAGGTAAGAAGTTCCCCAGAACCACGCCAGAGTAAAAAATAGTCCCTGTAATAAAATAGTCCCATCCAGGCCTCACGTTGGCTTGTATTCACTTGCAGCATGGTCTGCATCAGGTAAGTAAAGTCTATGAGCCTGGCGCCTATGGCACCAGGACTGATTTCTATGATGGGGCTGTTGGGGTTTTAATAAGTATCTGGATGCCTGCTCCCGGAGCTGATGGGCTTGGTCCTGATGATCGGAGGTAGGCATCATGACAGCACTCCCCCCCCCCCTCCAAGGCCCCTCCTAAAGTTGTTCTTCCCCTTGGCCCTGGTTTGTCTGGGAAGTCCTGATGGAATATCTTCACCAACCGAGGTGCATGAACGTGGTCACTAGGCTCCCATGACCTTTCTTGTGGTCCGTAGCCTTTCCAATCGATTAAATAAAAAAGTTTTGATTTAACCATCTTGGAGTCCAGGATAATTTTTACCTCGAATTCAGGTTCTCCATCTATCAAGATGGGGTCGGGTGGTTTGGTTAATCTTGTTCCTGGTTGAACTGGTTTTAAAAGTGAAACATGAAAGACAGGATGAATCCGCATATTAGAGGGTAATTCCAATTTGACGGCCACCGGGTTGATAATGGCCTTAATAGTGTAAGGTCCCAAATATCTAGGGTTAAAAGTCCGAGTTCCCGTCAGAGGTATGTGTTTTGTAGCCAGCCAAACTTGATCCCCAATCTGGTATTGTGGAGTTTCACTTCTATGTTGATCAGCATTTTTCTTATATTTCTCTTTTGCTTGTTTCAAATGTTCTGTTGCCTCCTTAAAGGCTTGTGTAATAGTTGAGTGAAAATGACTAACTGCGGGCATTTCTAAGCGCTGAGGCGAATCTAGTTCTGAGGTTCGAGGGTGATGTCCATATATGGTATAAAAGGGGCTTTGTCCGGTTCCTGAATGTACAGAGTTATTGTATGTATACTCGGAAATCCATAAAATATCTTTCCAATTACTTTCGGTCTGGTGTAGCATGCAACGTAGGTACTGTTCAAGGGTCTGGTTGGTCCTCTCCATCTGACTATCGGTCTGGGGATGGTGACTGGTTGATAACCTCATGTCGATTTGCGCCAATTGACAACATTTCTTCCAAAAATGTGAAATGAATTGACTACCTCGGTCAGAGACCAATACGGAAGGAAATCCGTGTATTAGAACAATGTTTTCGAGGAACTCCTTGGCCAGAATTGAAGCAGAAGGTAATCCCTTTAAAGGAATAAAGTGGGCCATCTTGGAAAAAAGATCCACAATAACTAGAATGGTGTTAAATCCATTACATGGAGGTAGATCTGTAATAAAGTCTAACGATAAGGTGTGCCATGGTGTTGGTGGAATATCTAAAGGTTGTAAAAGGCCAGCTGGTTTTTTCTTCTGACTTTTGTTTTGGGCGCAAATGCCGCAAGACATCACAAATGACTTTACGTCTTTTCGCCAGGTGGGCCACCAGAATTGTCTCTTAATTTTAGCTTCAGTTTTTGCGATACCTGGGTGCCCTTCCATCAGGGTGTGATGATAATTGGAGATGACTAGTTCTTGTAGTTCCTTGTGTGGTAGAAATAGTCGCCCTTGATAATAAGGTAGGTCATTGATGACTGAGTAGTGCGGGCCTTTCTTTACCCAGTCCTGCAGGGCTGTTGGATCGAAGAGTTGTTGGATTTTTACATGAATATCCTCTAGTGTATGTAGAGTAGTTATGCCAAGAATTCTTTGTTCTGAAATTACCGGTTCCGGGTTCGCATATACTTCTCCCATCCCTATTCGGGATAAGGCATCTGCCTTGCCATTTTTACAGCCTGGTCGATAAGTGATCACGAAATCGAATTCGACAAAGAACAATGCCCATCGTAGTTGGCGCGACGATTGGCCTTTGGCTGTTTTTAAATACTGCAAATTCCGGTGATCGGTGATTACAGTAATGGTATGCCTGGCACCGAGAAGATAATGCCGCCAAGCCTTGAAGGCAGATTTGATGGCTAATAACTTTATCGGTGACCGCATAGTTTAACTCGGGTGCCGAGAACTTTCTGGACCAAAATGCTACCGGGTGAAGTTGACTGGTTTCAGGATCCTTCTGGGACAGGACAGCTCCCATGGCTAAACTGGATGCATCAGTTTCAACTATTTATTGAAGTTCAGGGCATGGATGCTTTCAGACAGGTGCAGACGTGAATTTCGCTTTCAGCTTTTGGAAGGCCTTTTCAGCCTCTTCGATCCACAAGAAGCTTTTGTTTTTTCGCAAAAGTAAGGGCCGTAAGGGCATAGATCCTACTGCATGGAGGTTGTGCACCGGGTATGAGGTTGATTTGACAATCGTATGATCTGTGAGGTGGTAAGGTGTTTGCCTGTTCTTTTTGAAAAACATCCTGGAACTCTTGATATTCCTGAGGTAACTGCACGACTGGATTAGCGACTGTGGCCAGGCCTTGGTTCAAGATTTTTTCCGGGTAACAGGTGCGTGCACAATCCGGAAAGGTTATTCTCTTCTCTCGCTAATCAATACTAGAAATATGTGCTTCCAACCAAGGTATCCCCAGTATTATTTGGAAATGCGGGGCTTTGATTAAATCAAACACAATAGTCTATCGATGGCCATCTTGACCCAACAGTGCCATCTCTGTGGTGGAATGAGTTACAGGTCCAGAGGCGAATTTCAGTTCCATCAACTGTGGTGATGACATCCGAAGAGGTTTTTTTGCAGAAAGGTAGATTCATCCTAGAAGCCAATTCGTGGTCCATATAGTTTCCTACAGCCCCGCTATCAATGTATGCCCTTACTGCGTGCATACGTGATGGCTGCCTTGGATCAATAAGGACCATTGGTATGATTAGGTGCGAGGTCTGAGTGTCCTTCTTCAAGCTCGGCAAGCGGACCTCTACGCTTGTCGGGCGTGGTCGTTTCCCGAATCAGGTTCTGTTTGATTTCTATCAGCAACTCCGACTACTTTCTTGGATGGTTTTATAGGGCAATCCCGTAGAAAGTGTCCTGAGGCCCCACAGTATAGACATAAGTTGCATCTGCTGTCTCCTTTCTCTTTCCTTTTGAGTTAAGGGTCCCTTAACCCCCCCGATCTGCATAGGTTCTGCTGCATCTGTTCCTTTGGGGGTGACGTTGAGTTTAACTAATACCCGATTCTCGAACTTAGCTCGGTCAGCCTTTCTATTCTGAAGTCGGTGGTCTAACTGGACCACTAAATCTATATATTCTGCGCAATCCTGGGGTGGTTTCACAACTTGGGCCAAAACATCTTTAAGTTCTCCCCAAAGTCCACGATGAAATAGAGTAATTCGTTTTACCTCTGGCCATCCGGTTTCCACCACCAACCTATTAAAGGTTGCGATATAGGTTAACAGAACCTGGTTACCTTGTCGTAGGGATAAAAGTTCGTTATCCAGGGCCTGTCCCTGGGAATGTCTGGCGAATAGTCTTTCCATGCTCATTTGAAAACCCTGAAAGTCCTGAAGAAGAGGGTCATCCTGATTGACTAGTGGAATCGACCAATTAGCTGCACTGCCACTCAAATATGATAATACAAAAGCTACTTTGGCTTGGTCATTTGGAAAAGCTCCAGGTCTGTATAAAAAGTGCAAGCGACATTGGTTCGATTGCTCGATGAAACAGGAGTTGGATCCCCCCCCAAGTCCTGGTAAAGGTGTTTGCCCTGCTTGGTTTTGCAGCAGTTGCCTAGCCTGATCATCAGTGCGCTCCTTCGAGACAATCAGTTCTCTCCTGAGGGCATTAGTCTCTTGGCGAACGGAGTGCACTTCCGCCCTAAGTTCCCCCAATAATTGGGCCAGTTGGTCGGTTTCTGAGGTTTCCATAACGCCCGGGTGGGGATTTATAGAAAGTCTTCGTGTTCTGTTACGCTCACCTGGCTCCCACAGGGGCGTCGGTCGGACCCGGACGGCTGCGGTCTCCACCAACGTGATGCGTAGTGCAGAGATGACGGACTGGACTGGCCCTCCTAATCTTGTCTGCTTGACCCGTAGAAGTATTCTCCTGCAAGTGGAGAGATGGATTTAGCCACCTGTGGACTCAAGTGATGGCCCCCCCACTGTCCTCCCTACTAATCACCTCCGAAGTGCCCTCTCAGCAATCTCACCTTATATTCTTGAAAGATGAGCTCTCCATCCTGCATGGATTGCAGGGGCGCGTTGATGCCAGTTACGTCACTGGTTTGAAGGCGTGGGAGAGTTCTGGAGAGTATTGACTCTGAGGTTCCTGGCAAGGACCAGTAAGTATCAAGTTCATAGAGTTCAATATGTCCGATGTTTCACTCTTGTCCCCCTCTTCCTTCCTTGTCTTGCAGCTGAGATCGTGAGAAGATGCTCTCGTGGCAGCTGGTGGCGCTCAGGTAAGAATCTGTATTACCCGACGCTGTCCGGTAAATGTTGCACGTCTTTTTTAACGTGTTGTTTTCTCTCTCTTTGCAGGTGCGGCACATGAAGATGTGGAGAGTTATAGAATAATGCCTCCGGTGGTAAATCAGGTAGTCTATGGTGATCAGAGTTATATTTTTTTTGGTTTTCTCGGCTCACCTTGTTGTTTTCTTTTGTCCCCCAGGTGCCGGAGTTCGGCGAAGAAATGATGGAGGCAGCGCCGAATCGAAAGATGCTGCGAGGACTGGTGAGTATGGCGCGGTGCCGCAGCTGGAGATGCGACGCGTACAGAAATGATGTTCTTTCCAGGTCCGGAGGCGAGATGGGTCCGGAATCAGGTGAGGAATTCGAAAATAGTTTGTCTTCTAACCTTGTCCTTTTCTTTCCTTTTTGTTTTAGGAGCTCCAGATTCGAGGCCGGCGTGGCAGAAGACTGGATGCAGACTGCAGGCACGGTGAGCGTTACGCTGCTGGATGCAGAATAACGCGAAGCGTGTGCTGCTGTTCGGGCGTGGTTT
This sequence comes from Ambystoma mexicanum, assembly GCF_040938575.1. Taxonomy (NCBI): domain Eukaryota; kingdom Metazoa; phylum Chordata; class Amphibia; order Caudata; family Ambystomatidae; genus Ambystoma; species Ambystoma mexicanum. The sequence goes on from NC_090936.1 coordinate 878,976,441, forward strand.
AAATAGCCTCCAAAGTAGTTCCAGGTAAGAAGTTCCCCAGAACCACGCCTGAGTAAAAAATAGTCCCTGTAATAAAATAGTCCCATCCAGGCCTCACGTTGGCTTGGACTCACTTGCAGCATGGTCTGCATCAGGTAAGTAAAGTCTATGAGCCTGGCGCCTATGGCGCCAGGACTGATTTCTATGATGAGCCTGGCGCCTACGGCACCAGGACTGAACCCAAACAGCCCCCAGCCGGGGCTGTTGGGGTTTTAATAAGTATCTGGATGCCTGCTCCCGGAGCTGATGGGCTTGTCCTGATGCCTGGGGGTAGGCATCATGACAGCCGTACCGCAGTGCTGGGAACGGGGAAGACCCACCCTCCGGTTCGCTTCCTTCTCCCCTTCGCTGCTCTAGCCCACTGGAATGGATGCGCTTCTCTTGACGGTGTTTTCCGGGCTGAGGCTCAGATTCATGGGTCCCAGGTCGGCTGTGCAGCCACTCTGTGAGCTATGTAGTGGCAGAGCTTTAGAGCCACCGAATTTTATAGCTCGCCTCCTACCATGCAATGTCAGGCAGCTTGGCGGTTGATCCCTCAGACCTCAACTTCATGCCCCCGCTGCTGCTGCCCCATAGACCTCAGCGTATCTGAGATTCTAGCAGAATTTAGAGCCCCTCCATGCTGTTCCGGAAAGCTGCAGGGTGCCAGGAGCGTTTTGGCTATGCTTGGTATCCTCCCTCCTGAGCCCAGGGAGTACACAGGACCAGAGCAGTCGCCGTTCTTTTACACACCGCTGGCCTCCCCGGAGCTTGGTGTTTTCCAATATTCATTGTGAACGGGGCAGTCCGGGGACCTCAACTTCTGCCTCCTTGTGCACCTTGTCTACATCTCTCCATACTCAGTCTGCTGAAGTTTACACCATGAGTTAGCTGGCATATTCGTAGTCGGTGGATGGGACAAGACCTTCTAGGAACCCATGTCTCACGCCACGGCTCCAAGCCACGACCCCACTGGGAGGACCACCGTTTTAAGTGAACCTAGACATATTGCAACCTTGTGATCGCAGGTGTATTGCTGCACATGAAATATGGGAATGCAAGCACCAAATGTTGTGGCACGCTTAAATAAACTTGAACAGCATGTTCCAACTCCCCCCGAAGGCATGGGAAATAATGGTTAAAAAAAGGACTGGGTGGTATTACTTTTGAAGGAATGGCAACGATATATTGCCGAGAATCCCCATTTATAAATTACAAAGCATTGGACTTTTGACTTTGAAAAATTAGGGTACCTCAGGGAAAGGTTGTCAGCAAAGGGACTAAAGGAAATTAGATTACTTCAGTGGGAGACTAATCAAAAATTGAAAGATTACGCTAGGCAGAAAGAAATGAGGGAAGCACAGCTAAAAAGAAAAAAGCCAGTCAGAAAAAGATAAGGCTAGAGTATATAATCAAAAGAGGACTGGGAACAGGATGACAGAGAAGTACTCATGCAAAATAAAAAAAAAGGCTTATGCTGGCCATAGGCCACAGACAAGAGGCTTCTGCACTCTGCGTATTCAGAGGCAGACCCCTTGTTGGAACATTTATTGACTAAACAACCTCTTCTGACTCCATATAATATTGATGCTAAGACAAAATTGGCGAAGATGACAAGGGACCCTCTATTCAGGGTTCTGTACTTCCAGAATTCCAGGCATGCTTTGAATCATGGTTGGAAGAATTGATTAGCGCAGGAATGAAGGGACCAGCCCTTGCCTCTAAAGTCATGAAAACTTGGTCCCTATGGACAAATAATATCATTGTGCATGAGTTATCTGGACTGGTGCTTGAGAAATATAAAAAACATAATGTCAGTCAGAAGGGGTCTCTTGAGGAGTGGCCTGGGATGCTAGGCATTGGGTATAAGGCAAAGGTTTCATGCAATATATCACCCACAGGCGGCATGTTTAGTGGAACGCTGTAATGTCACACTAAAAAACAAACTCCAAAATGAGTGCAAGTGGCAACTTAAGCTGGGTGGACACCTTACCTTTACTCTCTGAGAACTGTTGGGCATTCTGGAGTGGGGTTGTCCTCCTATGAGATTAAAGGCTGCCCAGCCAATGTTTGGGCCTTGCCTCACCCAAAAGAAGCTGTGTGACGTGCCCTATCCTATGCTGATTGACTATTGTAAGGAGCTTACAAGCATTGTCCATTATTCATAAACAGGTCAAGGACTGCCTGCCCCAGCCCCTGGAGGGGCCGGGATACTGGATTTTTACTAAGAACTTTCAACGTACCTCTGGTCTGCAACCCAGGTGGAAAGGGCTGGTGCAGGTGCTTTTGGCAACACAGACAGCAGTTAAGTGTGACGAACATAAACACTGGGTATATGCCAGCCATTTGAAGAAAGCACCTCTGTCCCTCCTGTCGCCCAAGCAACCCAAGGACGGCTGTCCTGCTGTACCACTGGTCTTTACTTCTGCAGCGATGTCAGCGGGAAACATGGACTGCTTTCACCAGCTACAGCATGCCCCAAAGACGTTTTAGGACCAACAGAGGAGCCAAGCTATAATCTGAGACCAAGAAAACTTCAATTAAGCTGTCAATGAAAAATTGATTGCTTGGGAAAACTTTCAGGAGAGAGCAGCTAGCCCGGTGGTTAAGACCAAGAACTTTAAAGGACTACATGGAGAGGAGGTATTTTGGGCACTCCAAAAATATATTTTCCGCTTCCACATATACACTGACCATGCCTCTCCATTGTTTTTCTCATGACAAAAGACAATTGCCCTACAAATATGAAGTATTACGCATGGACAGAAAATGCTATCACTCGAGATTGTGCTTTCTGTTTCGATGTTTCTGGATCATGCTTGTACTACTTGGTGCTTTGGTATTATGTGATATATATTGGCACCTTTTGATCAAACCTACACCTGTACCCTTTCCTAATGTTACGATGGCAACTTTATCCCGTGACCAGCATTATCACTGTGAATAAATGAGCAGAAATGTGTTTGTTACCCTTATGCATTATACACCCAAGATGGCTCAACACAGCAATTGCTGTCTACTTGCAGTTTCCTGCCTTTGTAGAAGAAAGGCTCCCGCTGCAACAGTTGCCCCTCCTGTGCTTTGCTTCATGTTATGCTTTACACGTGGCTATATTACATATAGAAACTATAACTATCTTTAAAGGAACAGCCCAGGGAATAGGTAATATCCGATATGCATCACGTTCTTCGTCGTCCTCTTTGTATGCTCAGTTACAACAGCAGGTACTGTGCAATGGAGCCTATGAATTTGTCATTCTCCCAAATGCTACTTTTCCTTTGTCAGTTGTGTATACTCCTTTTTCCTCCCGGGCTGCGCTAATGACTGCGGCAGCCGCGGCTCTACCAACTATACAGTTGTTGGATAATAACCCTCATTAATTTTCCATCCCCTCCGTGCATCTCCGGGCCTCCAAAATAATAGGAGCCATTTGTATTGAGAACAAGAGTTCTAAGATCCTAGGATATAGCACCAATTGCAACATGACATTCACCATTCCCAGAGACGGCACCGATGTTCCCTTTTATGTTGGCAACTCAGTGTATTTAATTTGTGGGCTTAACGCCTACACTCGGCTATGTCCACATTGGAGTGGCCGTTGACACCTAGGATTTATATTTCTAGCTGTGTCTATTAGAACCCCTGTTGTTGATCACCTTTCCAGACATCGTAGAACTATCGTACAGGACGATACCGGAGCGAAGGTATTTGGCGATCTCATTAAATCAATTATCCCCTGGTATGGCCCTGCCATAAACTCAAGAGACATCTGCCACCAGGCCAGATTGTTCGAAGTAACCATTGATGACACTAGTGAAATATTGACTAATATCACTGTGGAATTTCAGGCGGTACGCCTTATGTGTCCCTGTAAAATAGGTTGGTTTTAGATATACTTGCAAAAAAGGGCAGAGTATGCAAAATTCTAGGGGCAGATTGCTGTGTCTATGTGCCTGACATCTCCACTTCTGTTCGCGAAGCAATAAAGGAGCTGCATGGTATTGATGAACAATCCCATGTACCCAATGGCACATGTGATCTTACCAGCTCCTTTTGGTCCATCATCAGCTCTTTTGGCAGGAAAATGGGTGCCTTCCTAATGATTGTCTTCTCATTTTTCTTAGGGGCCTCTTTTGTTCTACATTGTCCACCTGTTTGCTGCCACTTGCCCGGTTGCTTTCACCTCCCATTTCATCTTTATTGGTTAGCAGTGCATTGATAAGGCAAGATGTAGCAATACAAGAAATAATGGCTATTGACATTAGTACAAAGTCTCCTTTCTCTTCCCAGCCTGTATATTGTATTGTATTTGGTTATTTATATAGCGCTCTTTCCCCATTTGTATGGCCTCAATGCGCTTTGTGGTTGGAACGCCCTCAGTGACCATAGTCACCGTGCTGGAGGTTCTAAGAGTTTTAGATTAGGAGACTCATGTGTGCATTTTTGCAGGTCTAGGATTTAGGTGGCTGGGTAGGCTCAACTAAGCAGCCCAATTAGGACAGGTACGTGGGTGGGCGCTGTTGGTGATTTGCAATAGAGTGCTATTGTTGAAAAGAGTTGATGTGTGGCCAGCTATACCAAATTTCTTTTTGTTGGTAGTCGCTTTATGCTAGTCGCAGAGGAGGTACGTCAGGTGTTTCAGTGTGGACGGCTATATGTGCTGCTAGACCAGATAAGCCTAGCCATAGCTGCATTCTACGGCACATTGATGCTTGGCCGTGCCTGCGGCCTCTGTGCACGGACGCGGTGTGAAGTATACATACCGTAGGCTTCGATGTTGACAGACAGACAGACAAGGTGGATACACCTAGATTTGAAAACCCTGTATAGTAGGATCGAGGGTCCTGTACAATGGGAGCAAACTTGTATCAGAACGTGTGCTTATAAAATACCACATACAGTACAACTGATGTTCAAAGGGCTGCTTGTGGAAATATACTTTAAATGAACACAAGTTCTCTTTCTCTGTTAAAATGTCACATTACAGTTTTGCCTTGGTCCACAAACAGCGAAATCCCAAAACGACCTCTGTGCGTGTTAAGTTGCAGGCACTGCTCTCAAACTAGGAAACAGCTAACGATTAAAATAGCATGCACAAACACCAGATGTTGGTGACCCCCTCTCCCCTGACCTGAGGATAAGTATAGGAAGGAACACATGTTGAGTCTCCCCCTGCATGTCTTTCTTTGTTCTTCACTACGATTACTCATGGAGCTTTCTTTTCACCCGCTAGTGATTTATCTTCCAAGGATCCCGTGTTATTTATGTGTCATGCTAACACAGTTAAAGAAACTGTATTTAAAGAGCAAACAATTATAAGTCAGAGAGCTCTAGCGAAACATGCTGTCACCTCTCTCCGCTCGAGTGCTTTGTTTGATGCTAATAAATGTATCTATCTGACTATGTTATTCTGTGAAGGTGTCTCATAATTGGTTTATATTACAGGTGGGAAAAACCCTTGAAGAGGGGCTCACAGCCTTACTCCAATTTGCACCTTTAAGCAATTCTCCTAGCAGATGTAAAAATTACACACAAAAAAAATGTGTGTGCAGCAAAGCAGCAAACACCACATTTGGTCCCATTGAGATGGCAGCACTCTAATGGGAAGGTATAACAAAAGGCAACCTTTAAAGTGACTCTTAATCACATCATTAAAGGTAAGCTTGTTTTCTCTATTTAAATGACCAATAGATGAACGGTAAGGCTTACACATGTCAACCTTTACACCTGTCTAGAGGCCAGAAGAAGGTTCAGCGACAGTGTAGGCTGAGAGCAGCGGATGAAGAAGGTGCAGCAACACATGCGCCAAAAGCAGCAACAGTCCAGTCGACATTGATTGCATAGTCTGGCCAGAGCGACTGTGCAGTGAAACAAAGCTGAGAGAGGTGAACTCCAGTAACATTCCTGTGAAAGCAACGGACCCACAGCTGGGAAAACCAAAGTACACTCAAACTATTGCGACACCGGCATGAGCAGCGAGCAAAGCGAGTGCGACCGGATGAAGTCAGAACTTGTAACCAGATCCGATCGATTGAAAGAGCCCAGATTGTTTGCAAATAGGTTGGCTGGATTGCTAGAGCTAACAAGACCCCCTCAACAGATCTCAAATTGCGAGATTGTATAGGCACACTGTATATTTAGCATAATAAGGTTCCAGAGATACAGAAGCGAAAAAGATGTAAAAGACTGAGGAAAATACTTGTATATGCCTTATAGAAAGCTGGACAGATTGAATCAAGTGCTTACTTCCATTGAGCGACGCAAACCACAATAGTTAATTCATAGAAATACAGACACTGCATGCAGGAAGAACAACCAGACCAGAGGGCCTTAATTTGCAAGACTCTGCCTATTAAGAATGGACATAGGATTGTATAACCACCACCAGTTTCAACTAATCGAATGGTAGGAATAAGTAAGATATGACAGAGTGATAGACAAACAAGTGTATAATTCTGAGTAGCTCAATATAGTATAATAGTAAAAGCAAGCAGAAATGGGAAACTTTCTTACAAGGAACTATACAAATCACCAGTGAAGGGGTCCCCATCGACCCAGTGATCAAGGAGAATTGCCAGAGAAAAGATTGACCCACAACCATTAACAAAAGAAGTTCTCATACAATCACTACATGCCCTTAAAGAAGACATTACAAAGACCTTAAAAGAAATCTCTACCTTGAAATGAGACCTATTGTATTCTAAAGCAGAAATTTAGAGGGATACTGAAACAGTGGGAGCAACAGTGAATCAGAATGAGATAACCATCTTTGTTAGAAGCTAAGTGCTGCGACTAACTGAGGAAGTCAAGGACCTTGCAGTCAACTTTGAGACACTGCAGAATAAATGTGAGGCTCTAGAGCAGATGTGAGAATATCAGAATAAACAGTTTAAAAGAAGGGGCAGAAGCAGACAGCATCCATGGGTGTGTAGAAGAATTGTTTGGTCAAATTAAGAAAGATAAATTGATGCATAAGGTCACAACTGATAAGAGTACATCAGGTGTGGATTAAAAGGCCAAATGAACCAAGAAACGTGGTGGTAAAGCTATATGATTTCAGCACCAAGGAAGCAATTCTACAAGAAGCTAAAAAGGCAACAAATACCAAGTTTAGGGCCAGCTCCAGACAGATGTTTTAAAATGTTACTCGAGCAACACTGGCCAAACGAAAGAAGATGAAACAAGTAACAGAGGAACTAACCAGAAGGGTAATCAGCTACAGATGGACATACGCTTTTCAGTCACAGTTTTTACTGTGAAGGATGGTGCAAAGAGTTCAGAGAATAGCTATGATAGAGCCAGAAGACAGTCCGACCCCATCAACATTGAATGGCTGAAAAGGGGGGAATCATTCGGGAAAAGGCATCACAGGCCAAAGGGGACCCAATAAAATGAACTAAAAATGCACAAAGGAAAGGCATTTGATCATTGTGTTGAACATTCATAGAACGATGGCTAGCTAGAAGGGCAAGGAAAAGAGTAACACATTAAAATAATTTAAATGAGGTGCTAGGGTAAAATAAAAAGGAGTTCAGTTTGCGATACTGGAGATGGATATTTTTCACCAAAGTTGGTTTGAATATTAGATAAATGCAGAATAGATTAGTGTAGATTATGGGAAATTACAGTTTAAGGAGCAATTCTTCTGAAGGGAAGAGAATTCTGAGGTTTTTGAATATGATCTACTGTGAAACCGGGGATGAGCTGGAAGTGGTTCAGCAAGGATGGAAGCTAAATATGGTTTGGGATATGTTGAATTGGGAGGGGGGGTGAGGGAGTGGGGAGAAATGAGAATGGAAATGGATGTAGCAAATTGGCAGACAAGACCAGCCTTAGGGGGAAATGCTAAAAATGAAACTGGTGAATAGAAGTTGCAATTCTATGTAAGCAACAAATGTAAAAGGATACAACAGATTGCTTCCCTAGTAATGTTATTTCTGATGGAAGTATCTACCACAGGTTCCTCTTCTTAGATATATTCATCATGTGGCAACAGATCGCAGAAACCTGACAGCAGGGATCGCTGTGAGGACTGGATCCTCAGTGCTGTCATGATCGAGTCCAGACATGATGTCGGTACAAATAGCCCACCCTGTGCCTTCAGTTTCTTGTTTTTGCTTGCGCTCAGCCAAGTTGGGGATAACGAATTATGTGAGGTGCCTTACTGCATTGAAGGAGATGGCAACAGGAGAAACCTCCCTGATTGAGGTGTAGGCTGGGAGGGCGATGAGGAATCCATTGGAGGAACATCAATCAGAAAGAACATTATTACCGGAGGCAAGTCATTTGTCCTTCTAATGCACTGTATGGTAGTAGTGTTTTGTAAACGTGTATATGGAAGTACATGTTGCGGCCTGGCAAATATCCTTTATAGGGACTCCTCCATGGCATGCCGATGTACCAACCACACCCCTGGTTGAATGTGCTCTTAAGCCTTCGCGAGATATTGCCTTCAGAGAGAGACAGAACACAATCCATCTGGAAATGGCTTGCTTTCATCACTCCTTTACCTGTCTTTCAGCTGGTATAGCACACAAAGAGCTGTCTTCTAGCCTGAATGGGTTAGTTGTCACGATTTAAAAACTCAGGGGTCAAGTCTATCTAGCCTTTCCTCCTTACAGGGATGAGGGGACGGGTAAAAAGCTGGTAAACAAATTGTCTGACAGGTGAAACTCAGGCACCATCTTAAACGAAGGGCACACCCAGGGAAACACTTTGCTCTTCAAAAAGGTTGTGAACGGTGGTTTACAGGACAAGGACTGCAGCTCGCTGACCCCACATGCTGATGAAATTGCTACGAAGAAGGCAGTCTTCCAGGTGAGAAGTTTTAAGAGGCACAAATGCATCAGCTTAAAGGGCGATGCCATTAGTAATGATACCACTACATGCAAGTCCCACGCCGGAACCACCAAAGGGTTGTTGGGAGGGCGAAAATGTTTGTCAGTCCTTTTAGAATTGTATAAAAATAGGAATCGCCTGTTTGGGCGATTGCTTAAAGATGGATAGCGCTGACAGATAGCCCTTGACAGACGTAAACTGTAGTCCTTCCCTAGCAAGGTGTAAAAGGAACAAGACTTTGGAGGTGTTGGACAAAAAAGCATCAATGTCACTTTTGCTCTGCACCAGGGGCAACATTTCTGTTACGCTCACCTGGTATCCACGGGGACGCCACCCAGCCCTGGTTGGATGATTTGCACTCTCGAACCCTCTCCCGGTCCATTGGTAAGGCTCTGGTTAAAGATGGGTCTGCAATATAGGAGAGCTGGATTCAATACCAGATTGTCTTTATGTTTTTCCACCTCCCTTGGCCTCAACTCCTTCCTCCCCCTTGGGCCCTCTCCTCACCTTAATAGTGTAAAAGGTGGATTCTCCATCCTGCTCCTCGTGGCAGGGGCGCATAGATGTGGGGGGCGAGCAGCGACCAAGTTACTTCACTGGTGCAAGCCCCCCTGTGGGAATCCAGGTCTGCTGCGACTCCGTAGGTTTGCTGCTTTACAGTCTTTATATGCAGTTCTTATGTTCCTCTTAGTTCGAATAATAATGTCTTCCTTCTTTCCTTTTAGGTATGGAAAGGTATTTTGGTGTTGTCAGGCAGTTTGAAGAAGAGCATGGGCCGGTAGGTGAAAGCGCGGTGTGCGCGATGCTGTCCGGTGAGTAATGCGCGATGCGCGGCGCTGTTTCGCCTTTTATATTGCTAACCTGTGTCTTTTCTCTCCTTGCAGGTTGCAATGTTCCTCGCCGAGCGCCGTAATGTTCCAACAATGATACTGACCAGGAGATGACTAGCCAGGTAAGAATTGTGTGGCTTTCTTCATTCAGGAGGAAATGTGAGTTAACGCTTACTAATGTTGTCTTTCTTTCTCCTCTTTCCAGGTTATGGTATTCCAGGATGCATGCAGTGCCGGATGATGGAGTTCATACCTTCAGGTGAGTGGAAATGAAGTTGGCGATGGATTGAAGACAGGATACTGTTCCAGGTAGGTTTCGTAGTGTTCTTTCTCTCTCTGCATGTCCTTGGTTTCAGGTAAACTGGCATCAAAGAACTGGACACAGTGAGCGTTACTCTGCCCACAGCAGAATAACGTAAAGCATGTTCTGCTGTTTGGGTGCGGTTGAAATAGTCTTAGATAAAGTAGTCCAGGTAAAATAATCCCAGGCCTGCCACACCCAAAATGGTCCAGGTAAAGTAGTCCCAGGCCTGCCACACCCAAAAGACTAGACTACATAGCTCAGTTCCTTGTAACTGAGCTATGTGTGTGCCTCCATGTTGGTTGAACCCCCGCAAGTTAAATAGTCCAAAGTAAATAGTCCCATTCTAATGTTGGTCTTCATGATGGTTATGAGCCTGGCGCAAAAGGCGCCAGGACTGATTCCAAGAGATTCTTGGATGAGGTTTTAAGGCCTTTGACCTGGCCCTAACTGGAAGGCTGACTTGCCAGTGAGGGCCAGGGGCAAGGGTCATGACAATTTCTTCCAATGACAGCAATCAAAAGCCTTTGCTGCAGACTTTCTGGCTGAGAGCAACACCTTCATTACGTCTTCCAGAAGGTTGCAGTTTCTACATCTAAATCAGACACGCATGTTGAGCATACCCACACTCATTTGAAATCCAAGCCCCTTTCTTGGGATAGTAGGTCTGTCGTCTGGGGAAGACATAGCGGAGGACAGATGGTCAAGTCCAAGAGGTCCAGGTACCACGTCCTCCTGCCCATTTCGGGGCAATCAACTAGGGGGGGTGACTGGGATCTGTGGAAACACACAGGAATGGGAAATTCCAGTCCACGTTGAATCCAACTCCCAGTGCCCCCATCTGGCCAAATTCCCATAAGTAGAGAAGTTCATGCTTCCTGTTGGAACTGGACGCAAACAGGTCTACCCAATGGGTTCCCCAGTGGGAGACGATCACCAGAAGCACTTCCTGTCACAACTACCATTCATGGGACACCAAGCCCTGCCTGATCATGGCGTCCTCCATCGTGTTCTCCATCCAGGCCAGATAAATTGATGACAAGGAGATGTTCTGTAAAGACCAGAATCAGAGCTACACCGGCTTTCTGCACAAAGGGAGTGACCCCACACCATCTTTCTTGTTGATGTATAGCATAGCATTACAGCAACAAGAGAGAGGCACCATGTTGTCCATCATGATAAAGACAGTTTTCCCCTGTGTGGAAGGCAAGAAGGCCATTAGTGCTAGTCTGATCGCCTTCAGCTCCAACAGGTTTATGTGCAGTTTGATCTCCGCCAGGGACCACAGTCCACTCACTGTCAACATCTGCATCCGTAACTTGCGCCTCAAAACACATTGTGTATAGGTGCATTATAAATACCCTATAAATGACTACTGTTGCTTCCGGCCACAGTTGCCAAAAAGGATCTCCTGCCATCAAGTTCTCTGCCAGTACACCACCGGAGATCCTGGGCGACTTTGTCCGGGACTTTACATAAGTTAGTCATGCTGCCTGAGAAATGTGGCCATTGAGATCCGAGTGACTGCAATCTCAATTAGATTTTGAAATCTGGTGACCATCTGTTGGATGTGCAGAGCCCTGCCCTCAAGAGGAGAAGCCATGACCGAAGGAGAATTCTGAGCAGCTCTGATGAACTAAAACGTTTGAGAGGGTGTCACTTGAGACTTCTTGAAGTTGAGTCAGAAGCCCAGTCTGTGGAACAGGTAACGGGTGCGGTCTAGGTGCTCCACAGCTTGACTTGGTAAACCAGCTCTGATCAGCCAACCGTCCAAGTAGTGAAAAACATTAATTCCTCCTTTCCTGAGACTGGCCTCTACCACTGTCAACAGCGTGGTGAAGACCTCGGGGCAGAGTCTGAAGGGCAAAACCCAGAACTGGTAATGAAAATTGCTGATGATGAACCTCCGGTACTTTGTGGTTTGGGTGGATCGGCGGATGAAAGTAAGCAGCCCGAAGGTTGAGGTACACAAAACAATCCTGGAATTGCAGGGCTTGGAGGATCTGCAAAAGTGTTACCATCTTGAACTGGGCCTTCCTCAGAAACTTGTTCAAGCGCCTTTGGTCCAAGATGGGTCGCAGAACTCTGTCCTCCTCTGGTACCCAAAAAAGAAAGAGTACTACCCTTTGCTCTTTTCCGCTTGCGGGACAGGTTCTATGGCAGACTTCTCCAGTAGAGAGGAAACTTCAGGTCTGGAACAAAGGGTGGCTGGCTGGGAGGGGGCAGTCTGGCAGACACTGTAGGAAATTAAGGCACTACCATTGGGAGACTACCAGCCATGCCCAGGGGTCTGTAGTAACATTGCACCATCGTGAGAATTGGTGCAATAGAGTTCCCCTGCTGGGGTAGGATGTAAAAAAGTGGTTTTGCGGCTGGTGCCACACTGGAAGGGACTGAAGCAGGAGTGGATTTTTTCCATCCTCTTCACCTTGATAGTCTTGAAAATCTTTACTAGCCTGTAGGCAGATGATGGTTTGGCCCCTTTGGCTGGTGTAACTATAGTAACAAAAAAGGCTTTCACTTCCATTGAAGGATGCAGCTTGCAAAGATGTCACTGCAGCCTTGGAGGCCTGTAATTTTTCCAGGCTGTTTACGGCTAAACAAGTGGGATCCATCAAAGGGCATGACTAGGAGCTTAGATATCTTGAGCAAACCCTGTCCTCCTTAGCCAAGCAAAGATCTGTGTAACAGAGCTTGTAGCTATTGTTCTCCCAACACAGTCCACTGCACCCAGACCCGACTGAAGGCCTTGGCACGTGGCTTCTTTGCCATCCCCCAAAATATTAAGAAAGCCATCCCCCATTTCCTCTTTTGGGATGTGCTATGCTGCCTCCGATATCACTGCCAACAAAGTGTGTGTATAGTTGGCAAGCGCAAATGTAGTATTTACAGCGTTTAGTGCCATACTGCCTGAGGCGAAGACTTTCGTTGCTAGAGCGTCATACCGCTTATCATCAATGTCCAGGGATAAGATCTTGCTTTCGCTTTTATTGGACCACCAAGCTGTCATGAGTGGGATGCCTTGTGAGGAATTCTGGGTCACAGGGATGTTGGTTTGCAGTTCTTTGCAGGATGCCTGTGCACTGCTGGCAGAGCGCAGTTTTTCTCCACAGCTCCAACAAGTGATCTTTCATACCAGTGTGAAATAAGAGGACATGTTCCACTTGTGTACCCGATAGGAATATCTTTCAGATAATATTCGACTATTTCATTAGCAGGAGATCCCCAGACTGAGGCATTTGTGACTTCTTCCATCATTTCCTACAGTCTACATTAGAATGGGCAGGGGCATCACATTGCTCAAATTCCACCTTAGGGGAGGTATTTAACTCACTAGCATCCATAACAAGTAAGGTTTAAGTTACTTACCTGTAACTATTGTTCTCCAGCATGGGTCTGGCATGGTTTCACATGCTCCATGTGTATTCCCTGTCCTTAGGCCATGAATGTGCCCCATTTGACTTTTTGCATCTCTGTGTAGTAGCCACCCTGCAACATGGGTTGAGGCTCCATGAATGTGTTGACATTTTGCATTGTATGCTGCTGCCACCCCTCAAGATGGGGTTGGCCCTCATATTAATGCCACCTATTTTAACATTTTGCATTGTATGCTGCTGCCGCAACTCAAGATGGGGTTGGCCCTCATGTTAATGCCACCTCTTTTCTGACATTATGCATTATATGCTGTTGACGCCTACAACTAAGGGCTGGCCCTCATACACTGCCACCTATACGGTCTTTATGCATGGACTGTTGTTGCCGCCGTCAAGATGGGGTTGGCCCTCATGTCTTATGCCACCTATTCTGACTTTATGCACTTATGTAACCAAGCAAGCTTTCTTAACAGTGCTGCGATGCCCGAGGGCAGTTGTGCGCTTTACAAATGCAAATAGTTTCACTTTCACTTTAAAACTGTATTTCTCCTCTAAATCAATCACTATCCTCTGGGTCACACTGCCCCCATCCAATGACAATCCTCTCCCCAAGCCACGTCTCTGGCAGCCATCTTCCGATCTGGTAAGCACTTAAAGTGGCAATATGACCAAGAAGAGCCGCACAGCAGCCGGAGGGATATGATATGATATATGACATTTATAACGCGGCTATGCACACTTTTTTTTAAGGCGCTAAAGGAGGGTTCGCAGGTGAATCCATGCCAGACCCATGCTGCAGAACAACAGTTACAGGTAAGTAACTGAAACCTTCCCCAGCATGGGGTCTGGCATGGATTCACATGCTCATGAATAATGAATACACAGCAGTACAACATTACACAACCACAGGAGGAGGCAAGGCTCTACAGATGTAATTAACTCTTGCCTCACCTCAAGCGAATAGGTTGCATGGAATCCCTGTCGATGCAGTAGAACTTCGTGAAGCAGATGTCTAGCAGGGGCACACCAGACAGGAACACAGTCATCACAGCGATCGCTATGGTGGAGTGGGCTCCTGGATGGCCCTGCAGCGGTCAATTCACCAACTGATAGCAGTGCATGGTGCAGCCGGAGAGCCATCTTGAAATGTAAGCCTTGGACAAGGCCCAAGGCCTTCCCATGGTTCACAGGACCAAGTTCAGAAACTTTTGTGAAGTCTCCCGAAAACTCTTTGTGCGCATCACAGAGAACTTCAAGGCTCGAGCAACGTCCAGCGAGTGCAAGGCCCAGTCCGAAGCATAGGGCCTGGATCTCAACTACATGTCTGGCAGAGGTGCTGGCCACACGGAAAGCCGTCTTCCCCGAGAGAAATTTAAGTGGGGCCCGATGCATAGGCTCGAAGGGGGCTCCCATGAGCCTTGTCAGAACCACGTTGAGTTCCCACGCCAGGGCAGGAGCCTTCACCAGCGGGAAGGATCAGAAAAGTCTTTTGAGAAACTCCTTGACGAGTCTGTGGGACCACAGTGAGGACCATCCCGGGGACCTGGTGTAGCGGGAGATGGCTGCCAGATGTACCTTGATGAATATGTGAGCCAGGACAGCTTTTGCCAAGGACAGCAAGAACGGAAGGATCTGAGAGGTGACCCTCAGAGGAGGTTTCTTCCGAGACGGGCACCACATAGAAAAATGCTTCCACTTATGGTCGGAGCACTTCAAAGTCGACAATGCAGTCATGACCAGTACTCCTGAGAAGCACAGACCCGGGCACTTCAACCCATCCCTGGAGGCTTTGAGACATGTGAGGAGCCGTAGCCGGATTAAGACCTGGGGCGAGCAAAGGAGGGCCACCTGGACCCTGTCCTGGCGCCGCTGGCGCCAGGCTCATAATGATGGACTCAGTAATGGACTCAGAAACCTGCTAGACAGAACTAATACAGGCTGCCAGAAGCCCCAAATACCGTTAACTGCTATATCAGGATTAGGTGTGGCAGGAAGAACGTGCTACAAGACTCTGGGCGTGGCAGAGCCTGGCTATATAAGCCCGGCCCAGGCTTTGCAATGCGCTTCGTGTTAATCTGCCTAAGGCAGCAGAACGCTCGCTGCTGAATCCAGACCCACGGAAAGGAATCCTGCAACCCGCGTATGCTTGTATTCACCAGTTTACCCGAATACTTACCCTGTATTCCTCAGCACACGCAGCGGACCCGCGTTACTCACACCGCATGCCACAGCTGATTCAGCTCTCCGGTATCGTCTGCAGCATCCCACGGCTTCAGCCATTAGCACAGCTGTGCCAGCACCTACGAAAGAAAAGAGAAAAACAAAGGTCAGTCAAGCTGAACCCGAGACCAGCGCAGAACTTCGCAGGCAGCATTTCTCACATGCGCTCTCGCTGCATCCACTTCTTCCGACGCAGGCAATAATAGGAGCTTGTCAGAAAACTGACATAATACGCCAGGGAACAAGGAACGAGGAAACAAATATAACCCTACAGGGGACACGGAAGGAATACTTACCCATTCTACAGAGCTACACAGAACAGACCACTCTGTTGAGCAAAAAGTGGAAGGAAAGGACAATAGAGACATTGCAAAATTACCACTTGCACACAAGCAACACGAAGCACTGCCACAGCAGGAATGGGCAGCTACTCCATTTGTGCCGGTTCAGTGAAGCGACTCGATCTGAAGAATATTGCGCCCCTGCCAAGGCGAGCAGGAAGGAGAGCACACCATCAAGATACTTAAGGTGAGCAATCCGCTCCACGGGGTAACAAGAGAACTCACACCTGGGTGTGCAGGTGAAGGGGGGGCTGCAGGCAAGAGACGCCGGTCCACTCATACTCATTCTATTCCCTACCAGGAGCGGACTCTAGGCCAACCTCAGAGGCATAACCACGCAGGATCAGACCAGCCGACAACACCCGCGCTCGATGCCCCTGCGGAGACAAGGTGAGCGTTACAGAACACAAAGTCACTCCCGAACCTCCGCCCGGGGGCTATGAAGACCTCAGACACCACAGAACAGTTAGCCCAGCTGTTGGGGGAGTTGCGGGCCGAGGTGCACGCCACGCGACAAGAGACCAATGTCCTGAGAAGAGAACTCATTGTGAACCGGGATCACACTGATGACCTAGCTAGACAGCTACTGCAGACGCATTCGCGCCGGGCACCGCTGCCAGGCTTCACCCCATCCTCCTCGGTCCCACAACCCACGCCAGTGCAGGTAGTCCTCCCAGGAGCGGTACTCTTGGCCCCGCCCGAACGCTTCTCAGGTGACCCCAACAAATACGCAATTTTCATGAACCAGTGCCGTCTGCACTTCTTATGCCGGCAAGGGGCCTTCCCTAATGACCAGTCGAGGGTTGAGTTTGTGCTCTCATACTTGGGAGGCAGTGCAGCGGATTGGTCAATCCCTTTGGTTAACCGAGATGACCCATTGCTCCGTGACTTCACTGGGTTCCAACGCGAGCAGGAGAAACTGTTTGCCCGCCATACCAGAGACCAGGCTCTGGATAATGAGCTGCTGTCCCTTCGACAGGGCAGTCAGGACCTGTTGTCTTATATAGCCACCTTTAACAGGCTTGTAGCCGAGATCAATTGGCCTGAAGAGAAAAGAACGCTCTTCTATCGAGGCTTACAGGGAGAGCTGAAAGATGTCCTTGCCCCGGTGGTGAATCCTCCCGAGGCTTTTGCGGAGTACATCGGCCTGGCCGTGCAACTCGATCACAGACTGCAGGATCGAAAGACTGATCGAGCCCGGTACGGTGTACGTACGGCCCAAAGAAAGCCAGGTTCGGCAAAGCGGGATTCACCCAGCGCTCATGCAGATCAGAGGGCTGCAGAGCCCTCTCACCAAGGATGAAAGGGAGAAGAGAAGACAACAGCAGCTATGCCTGTACTGTGGCAAACCAGGACATTTCCTTTGTGAGTGCCCAGTGAAACCACCCAGGAAGACAGTAGGAGCCACCAACAAGGAAGACACGGAGCCCGATGCCGGAAACTCCAACGCCCGACAAGTGTAGGGGTCTGCTTGTCGAGCAGGGAGAGAGAATCTTCACAGACCTTGCACCTAGTCATACCGGTCATTCTAATTAGCCAAGACCAACCGTCCAGAATGCACGCTCTAGAGGCGTACATGGACAGTGGCGCAGTCGGCAATTACATGGATCAGGACTTAGCAAAGAAGATCGGTCTACCCCTCCGTCAGAAGTTGACAACGTCACAGCGGTGGACGGAACCCAACTATTCTCGGGTCCTGTGACGCATTGTACAGAAGAAGTGACCTTTCTTTGTCAGGATGGACACCGGGAGAACATCTTCTTTGACCTCATCAGTGTTCCTCAGTTCCAGATGATCCTGGGGAAACCCTGGTTAGAGGTCCACAATCCTCGAATTGACTGGCGTGCAAGAGTGTTAACCTTCTCCAGTGACTGCGCAGGTACTTGTTATGGAGCCGGCGCCCTCTTGGAAGATAAAGTGAAACCACCTCACAGGAAGGGGTTACGTTGGCCCTAATAGGGTAATTGCCATCGGAATATGTGGACTACCAAGATGTATTTCAGAAAGAGCTTCGAAAACGCTCCCTCCACACCGGTCTTACGACTGTCAAATCGACCTGATACCAGGGGCTCAAATTACGTGCAGTAGGATCTACGCTCTAACGGAACAAGAAAACATCCACCTAAAAACCTATCTGAACCAGTACTTGTTCATCCACCCGTCAAAGTCGCCCACAGCCTCTTCCCCTCTTCTTTGTGCCTAAAAAGGAAGGGGGCTTGAGGACCTGCATAGATTACAGATCACTGAACCAAATCACGGTGAAGAACTGATACCCCTTGCCACTCATCCCAGAACTGTTGAACTAGGTCTAAGACGCCCAGGTCTAAGACGTGCAGATCTACACCAAACTCGATCTTAGAGGGGCCTATCACCTGGTACGGGTCAAAAAGGGAGACAAGTGGAAGATCGCCTTCCATACAAAGTATGCCGTTTGGGCTCTGCAATGCCCCGGCTGTGTTCCAATATTTCATGAACGATGTGCTCCGGGAGCTGCTCTATGTTTGTGTATTGGTCTACATTGATGACATCTTGATTTAATGTCCTCCATGTGTGCGCCGTCCTCCAAAAGCTCTGGCAGCACCGCTTGTATGCCGAGCTAGAGAAATGCTTGTTCCACGTCACGGAAGTGGAGTTCTTAGGCTTCATCCTCACTCCGTGCGGCATCCGGATGGACACACGTAAGGTGGATGCCATTCTAAACTGCCCATCGGCATCGTCGGTGAAAGGAGTGCAGAGCGTCCTTGGTTTTGCGAACTTCTACCATCGGTTCATACCACTGTTATCTCAGAGTGTTTTTCCATAGCAGGGATGTAATGGGGTTGACAGACAGTTCAGCTGGTCCCCATAGGCGGAAGAAGCCTTCCAAGAGCTAAAGCAAAAATTCACCTCAGCCCCAGTCTTGCAACACCTGCGACCTAACCTCCCATATGTGGTAGAAACTGATGCCTCTAGCGTCGCTATGGGAGCAATTCTTTCTCAGAGGAACCCGGATGACGGGTTAACTGCATCCCGTGGCATTTTGGTCACACAAGTTCTCAGCCAGAACTGTACTATACCAACACCGATAAAGATCTCTTAGCCATAAAGGCGGCCTTCAAGGCTTGGCGGCATTACCTTCTAGGAGCCAGACAAAAGATCACAGTAATCACTGACCATCGCAATCTGCAATACCCGAGGTCAGCCAAAGCCCAGTCATCCCAGCAGCTACGTTGGGCTCTTTTCCTAGCCGAATATGATTATGTGATCAAGTACAGACCAGGAGTGTGTAACGGCAAAGCAGACGCCCTATCTCGCATGGGCGAAGGAGAAAGCGCGTATGTTACACCATAGCCGGGATCGCTATTATCCCGGAAGAGAGAATCCTGGGTACACTTGATGCAGCTTCACCCCTGGAAGAATTACTAGCCAAAGTTCAACAACTCATGGGCAAAGAAGAACTGCTGGCTTGGCCGACAAAAGTACAGCACAACACAATCATAAAAGGACTGCCCTATTACCAGGGACACCTCTGTCTTCCCAGCAGAGAACTGCAGGACCAAGTAACCATCAATTATCACGACTCGCTCATTGAAGGACATCTGGGAATCGCCAGAACGGCCAAAATCAGGAGACATTACTGGTGGCCGACCTGGCGTAGTGACGTGGCTCGCTATGTGTTAAGCTGTGGAGTCTGCGCACAGAATAAATACCAGAAATAAAAACCTGCACGTCTGCTCCACCCTTTGGCAATATCCCCCAGACCCTGGCACATGCTGTCGCTTGACTTCATTACAGACCTACCACCCCACAATGGCTACAATACCATCCTAGTAGTAGTAGACTTGTTCTCCAAGATGGCCCACTTTGTTACTCTGAAAGGTCTCCCAACAACTTTCACCCTAGCAAAGGTATTCTTTGAACAAGTCGTCCGTCTACACGGATTCCAGAAGGTCCAAAATTGTGAACAGAACCAGTACAAACCATCATTTTGTGGAAGTACTGGAAGGGGTTAATTAGATTACCCCTGGGTCTGTTTCCAAGGGGGCACTGTCCAGTCCCCCCTTGTCGAGTTTCTGGCTGGTGGCAGTGGTTACCACGCAAAATATTCCATCAGAATATTTCCTATGGGATTTTCCCATTCATTTTAAACGCACCACTTTTTTGGTGCATTGTAAAGATACCGCTGGTTTATTAAATTAATATAAAATCGCAGGTTGTGTCTTTTCGCCAGAACTCTTTCGCAAAATGGCGTACGTGTCCGTCTCTGTAACTCCAACCAAGGTCGGTCCCTTTGTTCTACTTTTTGGCGGGCTTCTCCAGAGAAGCCCTCCAACTGGTGCCACTCTGTCTGGGATTAACAGGATGTGTGGGTGGGGGAATTGGCACCATGGACTACAAGTCGCACTTTGTCCTGATTGGCCCAGTGGTGAGCCGCCCGGCTCACCACTTAGCATGTATGAGTGACAGCTAGGCTGTTTGAATGGGGGTTTTTCTGCATAAAAGCAGGGCTTTTGGGACTGGAACTTCAGAAGTCGCCACTGGACCTGAGAAATCCAAAGAGTGGAGAAGCTGAGCCACCTGCAACGACGACACCACCGGTGGAGCCCTGCTGCAACGACCTCACTACTTCCCCTACGACAAGAGAAGATCTTCTGCTGCAAGAGTCTTCTCCCCCTGAGCTGGTGGGATCAACCAGTTCGACCTTCGCCTTCCAGGATGTCCCTTGGTCGAATCGTCAGTGCCAAGCACTTGGCGGCCGGATAGCCAAGCTTCAGTCCAGCAGGACCGCGAATAAAAGGAACGCACCTTTTAACTGAACATACTCGGCGGTTGGTTTCATCCCTGGGGAGTGCAACAACTCCAAGTTTCCTCCGTGACGAGATCTTCTCCTTCCCTGGTCGAAACCACGAACTGCACCCGCTGCCAGGAACAACTGCCACCGCTGGCGCTTCCTCACTTTTAAAAGGTACTGTGTTCTGCCCGGCTTCCCTTTCATCGGATTGCTAAATATGACCCTTAAATCCTTGGCTTTCCAACTGGGTTGGCCCCCAGAACTTCCTAACTTTATCTTTTACGCCAAACCAACCTCTTCTGAACAATTTAGTAAAGACTTGAGTGCATTTTTAAACTGTGTGATCTTGGGCACATTTCGCCTTGCTCCATTTAAAGTGGCCCTGGCCTATGAACTTTGGCTCTACAGTAGACTATGCCTTCACTAGCTTGCTGTGATCTTAGAAAAGTGTTGGGACCTATTTTATTTCCATAACCTGTCTTTTTCCCTCCCTCTAACTTAATTATTGGAGTGCCATCTAAGTTAACCACTCGCATCTGTTTTTACAAATTGTGGTGTGTTGACCTAGACTTGTCTAAATAATTAAGGGAGGTGTGTATACTTTTTCTGATTGTGTTTGAACTTCTTTTGATTTATAGTGATTAGTGTATTTCCTAAAGTGTGTTTTAAAATAAATAATGATATACTTTTGATACCAAGCTCTAGTCAGTGTTTGTTTGCTCCACTGTATTATTGGCCCTATTGTGTATGCTCTGTATACTGCCCTACTCATCTCGAGAGACGTCTGACTGCTCAGCCACAGCTACCAGGTAAATCTGGGTGGTACAGACTGCTATCAATTGGGTTTACTGCTTGCACCTGTAGTTTTAATCTTTTTGCAGTGTTCCCCAAGCGAAATGCACAGGATTCTGCCTAACAATCCTCAGACCGATGGTCAAACCGAACGAACAAACCAGACCCTGGAGCAATACCGGAGGTGTATGTTACACCAGTCTGAAGACACTTGGATGGATGTGTTGTGGATAGCGGAGTACGCTTATAACAATTCAGTACATACCAGCACGGGACAGACCCCCTTCTACACTGTATACGGACGACACCCAAAAACTTCTACACTTGACCCTCCCGACAAACTGGAGATGCCAGCAGTGACCACCTTGCACTCCACAATCACCCAGGTTCTCAAAAGGGCAACAAAACATCTCACCAAGGCCAAGGAGGGACAAAAAAGGTTTGCTGACCAGCATCGGAAGGAAGATCCAGCCTATCAGGTCGGAGATGCAGTGTGGTTAGCATCTAAGCATATTTCTGTGAAGGGACCCAAGACATTCCGTGCACAGTATCTCGGCCCGTACACCATCAAAGCAATCATCAATCCTGTTGCTATGAAGTTAGCCCTGCCTGCAAACATGCGCATCCACCTGGTGTTCCAAGTTTCCCTCCTGAAACCAGTGTCGCTAGGAACAAGGATCACAGCATCACCAGCTCCAGTAATCACAAATGAACCCGAATTCGAGGTCAAATACATCTTGGATTCCAAAGTGATTAGGTATAAACTGTATTAGCTCGTAGACTGGAAGGGATACTGGCCTCAGGACAGGACGTGGGAACCCAGTGAACATATCCATGCTCCACGGTTACTCAGACGCTTCCATCTCAACAATCCAACCAAACCAGGACCAGAGAGAAGGCCTTTGAGAGGGGTCTTGAGGGGGAGTGCTGTCATGACCAGTACTCCTGAGAAGCACAGACCCGGGCACTTCAACCCAGGGGTGTTGCTAGGTCTGGAAAAGACCCGGGGCTACGCTACTGTCGGAACTGTCGAGACTTGGGGCTAGCTAGCGTTTTGGTTGTAGCTCCCGAGACTCTATCCGGGGCTACAACCAAAAAACCAGGGGCTATAGCCCCCTTAGCCCCTCCTATCAACGCCTCTGCTTCAACCCATTACTAGGGGCTTTGAGACATGTGAGGAGCCCTAGCCGGATTAAGATCCAGGGCGAGCAAAGAAGGGCCACCTGGATCCTGTCCTGGCTGGCGCCGGGCTCATAATGATGGACTCAGTAATGGACTCAGAAACCTGCTAGACAGAACTAATACAGGCTGCCAGCAGCCCCAAATACCGTTAACTGCTATATTAGGAATAGGTGTGGTATGCATAGGTGTGGCAGGCAGAACGTGCTACAAGACTCTAGGGGTTGCAGGGCCTGGCTATACAAGCCCCGCCCAGGCTTTGCAATGCGCTTCACGTTAATCTGCCTAAGGCAGCAGAAAGCGCTCCGCTGAATCCAGACCCACGGAAAGGAATCCTGCAACCCGCGCGTGCTTGTATTCACCATCTTACCTGAATACTTATCCTGTGATCCTCAGCACACGCAACGGACCCGCGTTACTCACATCGCGTGCCACAGCTCATTCAGCCCTCCGGTATCGTCTGCAGCATCCCACGGCTTCAGCCATTAGCACAGCTGTGTCCGCGCCTAGGAAAGAAGAGAAAACAAAGGTCAGTCAAGCTGAACCAGGGACCAGCTCAAAACGTTGCAGGCAGCACTTCTTACGCGTGACCTCGCTGCACACACATCTTCCAATGCCGGCAATAAGCTGAAACCCGAGACCAGCGCGTAACTTCACAGGCAGCATTTCTCACCTGCGCTCTCGCTGCATCCACTTCTTCTGACGCAGGCAATAATAGGAGCTTGTCAGAAAACGGACATTATACGCCAGGGAACCCGCGTATGCTTGTATTCACCAGTTTACCCGAATACTTACCCTGTGATCCTCAGCACACGCAGCGGACCCGCGTTACTCACACCGCATGCCACAGCTGATTCAGCTCTCAGGTATCGTCTGCAGCATCCCACGGCTTCAGCCATTAGCACAGCTGTGCCAGCGCCTACGAAAGAAAAGAGAAAAACAAAGGTCAGTCAAGCTGAACCCGAGACCAGCGCAGAACTTCGCAGGCAGCATTTCTCACATGCGCTCTCGCTGCATCCACTTCTTCCGACGCAGGCAATAATAGGAGCTTGTCGGAAAACTGACATAATACGCCAGGGAACAAGGAACGAGGAAACGAATATAACCTACAGGGGACACAGAAGGAATACTTACCCATTCTACAGAGCTACACAGAACGGACCACTCTGTTGAGCAAAAGGTGGAATGAAAGGACAACAAAGACATTGCAAAATCACCAGTTGCACACAACCAACACGAAGCGCTGCCACAGCAGGAATAGGCAGCTACTCCATTTTTGCCGGATCAGTGAGGCAACTCGATCTGAAGAATATTGCGCCCCTGCTAAGGCGAGCAGGAAGGAGAGCACACCATCAAGATACTTAAGATGAGCAATTTGCTACAATTTGTAACAAGAGAACCAACACCTTGGGGTGCAGGGAAAGGGGGTGCGCAGGCAAGAGACGCCGGTCCACTCATACTCATTCTATTCCCTACCAGGAGCTGACTCTGCCAGCCTCAGAGGCATAACCACGCAGGATCAGACCAGCCGACGACGCCCGCGCTCGACGGCCCTGCAGAGACAAGGTGAGCGTAACAGATGCCCTGGCATTGGCATCGACCTCCCTGCAGTGCGCTGGCAACTCATAACCTCCAATTTCTAAGGATGCAGGAGCCAAGCCTTCAGGTTCAGCGATCCTGTGTTGTGATGAAGGATTGCGCCTCCCTCTATGGTGAGCAGATCCGGAACCACCAGCAACTTGACTGGAGGCAACGTTGATAGGCTGAGAAGGTCTGGATAACAAATCTGCCTCGGCCATGCCGGGGTGATGAGTATCATCTTGCATTGACACCATCTTATCTGAGTGTGTTGATGACTTTAGCAGGAGAGGGAACGGAAGGAACATGTACAGAAACAGCACTTCCCAGAGGAAGGAGAACACGCCCCCCAAACTCCTCGGCTGCTGGAATCTGCTGTCATACTTCTGGTACTTGGAGTTTGCTGCTGTGGCAAACATACTGATCTGGGGTATGCCCCATTGGCCGAACAGGCGGTCCACCTGATCCTGACAAAGCTCCCACTTGTGGCAGGAGCGCAGGTCCCTGCTGAGGGAGTCTGCGATTGTGTTCTTGACTCCCGCCAGGTGAAGAGGGATGAGGAACATCCCCTGTCCGGATGTCCAGTGCCACAAGTCCTGAGCTTCCTTGGAGAGCGCCGGGGATAGAGGGCCCATCCTATTTTCTGATGTAGAACATGGTGGTGGTGTCTGTGAAGATCCTCACCATGTCACCTTTCAGAGATGGTAGGAATGACTTGAGGGTCCAGAACACTGCCCATATATCCAGGATGTTGATGTGCAGATCTTTCTCCGACAGCCACAGGCCTCTGGCATGCAGACATCCGGTGTGCACCCCTCAACCTTCCAGGGAGGCGTCTGTGGTGACAGTCTCCTGGTATGGGGGGTTTTGAACCCCCCACCACTCTATCGCCCGCAGAACTCCTCATTGAGAGGGATCTTGTCTGCAAAGCTTCCGGACACTTGTATCCAACGGGCATCCAGGAATTCTTGTAGGGGTTGCATCTGCAGAGACAGACGAGGTAGATGCAGGATGACCTCATGCCCAGTAACGACTTGATGTCTCGCACCGTGGCCGTCTTCGCCGGTGACAGTCGCTGCACCTTTCCTTGAATGTCTGCTAGCCTCTCCTCTGAGGGTGACGCCAGGCAAGACACTGTGTGGAGTCTGGCGCAGAGGAACAGGTTCTGAGATGGCGTTAATCAAGACTACAGATAGTTGACGGAGAATCCCAGATCCATCAATAGTCAGAAGGTCACCTTTGTGTGCTCGTCAGCCAGCTCCTGAGTGGGCGCTTATCAGCCAATCGTCCAAGTACAGGTATACATGTATGCCCTGCAGACGTAGATGGGCCGCCACTGGTGCCAGGCATTTTGTGAACACTCTTGGGGCAGACTTCAAGCTGAACGGTAGGGCCTTGAACTGGTAGTGCCAGCCCTGCACCACGAAAAAGTGGAAATTGGCATCCTCCAGGTCCAATGACATCAAGAAATCCCTTTTTTCCAGTTGGCCGAGCACGTACTGCAACAGGACCATCCTGAATTTCTGGGACTTAAAGTATTTGTTCAGACGTCATAAATCCAGGATGGGTCTCCAGACCTCTGTCTTCTTTCTGACCAGAAAGTATCTGGAATAGACTGGGGCCCCAGAGCCGTTGGGGAACCAGCTCTATCGCCCTTTTCCGAAGCAAGGCTCGTACTTCTTCCAGAAGTTGAGGAATGTGCTGCTCCTGACAGGGAACCGGCAGAATACAAGGACATCTGCGTTGGAACTCCAAGGTGTGCCACTGGGCATCCAGCATGCATCTGGTGATATGATAGTTTATTTATATAGCGCCTATACACAATGTGTTTCAAAGCACTTCAAGGGAGGGATCAAGGGAAAATACAATGACATTCTTACAGTCCATGAACAACAAGAATGTGAAATTAACTATCATACTCGGTCCGGCGACATTTCAGATAGTGCAAGAGCTAAGACACAGATAGGAAGGAAATGGGAAACAGACAGGCGACTACCATACTAGGCCTGACAACATTTCTGGTAGAACCGGAATAATACAAGAGGTGAGGGAAGGGGAGAAGAGAGGAGAGGAACAAAACAAATTAATATCGTACTAGGCCTGACAGCAATACAGATATTGCTGGATGGGGGTGAACAAGAATGGGGGGGGGGGGAGAGAAACAATTGTTGCTATCGTACTAGGTCCAAGGACAATTCTGATAGAGTAAGTGCAACGAAAAAAGTAAGAGAGGGAGAGAACAGAGAGTAATCACTGAAAAAAGAGCAGAGAAGCAGAGGAGAGAGCGAAATATAGTTGCAGAGGTCAATAAAACACATGATGTTGCAGGGAACAAAGAATGTAGGCAAGGATTCAAGATGATGGGCACAGCATGATTCAGGGCCAACCTGAATACGAGATCCAGAGGGGTCCAGCATGAAAGTTGAGAAGGTGAAGCCCCATGGTCCAAGTGTTCATGAATCAAATCCAAGCGTTGGCAACAGGTCGGAGATGGTGAAAACCATAGTGAGTCAGGACAACTCCAGCAGTGAATAGAAAACGCGGGTGGGGGGTGGTTTAAGAGAGAGCTGGAAAGCAAAAGGGGGGACAAAGGAGGGGCCAAAAAAGGGGGCAAACAACAAGGGTGACAGGGGAGGGGTGGGGGGGTACACAGACAAGCATCACGGGGGACCGGAAGGGGAATTGGGGGGCACACACCAACAACATGGGGGACCAGAAGGGGGAGGGGCACACACCAGCATCACAGGCGACCAGAGGTGTGGGGGCAAACACCAGAATCACAAGGGACCAAAGGGGTTGGGGGGAGCACGAACATCACAGGGGACTGGTGGGGGACTCACAAACATCTTGGGGACCAGCGGGGGTGTGGGGGGACTCACACACATCACTGGGGACCAGAGAGGGTCTGGGGGGACACACAAATATCACGGGGGACCAGAGGGGTGTGGGGGAACTCACAAACATCACAGGGGTGGGGGGACTCACAAACATCACCGGGGACCAGAGGGGGTGTGAGGGGGACTCACAAATATCACGGGGGCACAGAGAGGGGTGGGGGTCTCATGGGGGACCAGAGGGGGGATGGGGGGACTCAAACATCAGAGGACCAGACGGGTGTGGGGGAGACTCACAAACATCATGGGGGGACCAAAGGGGGGGTGGGGGGGACTCACAAACATCACAGGGGTCCGGTGGGGAGGACTCACAGACATCAAAGGGGACCAGAGGAGGGAATGGGGGGACCAGAGGGGGCTGGGGGGACTCACAGACATCATGGCAGACCAGAGGGCGGTCAGGGGGACTCATGGACATCACAGGGGACCAGAGGGGGGTCAGTGGGACATCACAGGGGACCAGAGGGGGTGGGGGGACATCACAGGGGACCAGAGGGGGTGGGGGGACATCACAGGGGACCAGAGGGGGTGGGGGGACATCACAGGGGCCTTCATGGTGGGCCAGCTAAAGCCTGACAGTCCCCGATAGGCTACAAAAAGGAACAAGCAGCCAAATGCATTGCACAAGGAGAGAAGGCAGCTTGGAAACAATGGGCCTCATTACAAGTTTGCCGGTCCGGTAACAACAGTGCCGGTAAGCTACCAGCACCGTTACAACCGGACTGGCAAACTATGAGTTATGCAAGCGGGTGCCTGTCAGCCATGAATGGTGCCTGTGCATCCGTCCTCCCCATTCACATTGAGTCCAATGGGACTCAAATGGGAATGGGGAGTAATAATTGCCAGTACCCGCCAATGGGGATTTACCAGGTCCATAATGCCCCAGTAAGTCCCCATAGCCGGGTGCTGGTAAATTCATGACTCGATATTTACCGGCACGGCTACTGCCAAGGTCGTAATGACCCCAATGCCTTCCACAAAGCACAGAAATCTTATCTTCCTGCACTCGCTGACAAACCTAGTCAGCCAGCCTTCCTCCAGGGTGCATGAGTGGGGGCCCAATGTCTTGGCCGTTTCAGGCTTGCTTGTGCACAGACATCCTGCCCTGCGGGCAACGGCAACACTGTCCTCTGCTACCGTAGCCCTGAGAGCGGCCTCTGTAGGCTTCTTGCATTGAGGACCGGGAAGGCTGTCTGTAAAATGTGGAGAAGCCTTTTGATGACCTGCTCAATTTTCCCCTGGAGAAGCTAAAAGAAGACTAGCAGTGCTGCTGGAGAATGCAGAGGGAACGGCCCGTCTCCGTATCAGTCTCGATGGCCTTGAGGCACTCGTTGATGGCCTTCCCAAACAGATTTTCCCCATCAAAGGGCATGTCCAGTACTTTCGATTGGACGCCAGACGGAAGTTAGTGGCTTTCATCCATCCCTGCTAACAAAGGCAGACACCATTCCCCACTGCTGGAACCCTGTGTCAGAGACACCCACTGCCACTGTGATGGTATGGTTCGATGCCACTACCCCTTCCTGGAAGAGGGCGAGGGCTTCCATATTCTTATTGTCGGGGAGGAACTCAAGGATCAGTCCTAGCTTGTACCACAATTACCTGTCGTACCTGGCTAGCATCACCAGGGCATTGGCCGCCTTGATTGTGACTGCCGCCATGTAAATCACCTTTTCCCCCATTGCATCCATCCTTTTACCCTCGCTGTACAGAGGGACAGACGATGATGAGGACGGGTTAGCCAACCGTTTCTTCGCAGCCACCAACACTACCGAGCCCGGCAATGATTGTGACCTCAGGCACTTGGGTGTGGAATCCGGCACCCTATACTTCTTCAAGCCTTTCCCGCTTAGCTGGTGCCGTGCAAGTGTTTTCCATGAGGACCAGGTCTTCCTTGCAAATAGCGTCCAGAAAAGGAACAGCCACGATAGTCTTCCTTTTGGCCTATCGCCTTTGGTACAAGAAGCCCTCTTTCTTGGTTTCCTTGGGCACCAGCTGAAATAGCTCAGAGGCCCTGTCGATCATGCAACAGAACAACCCCATTTCATCTGGTAGGGAAACCCTGTGAGGGGCGTCCAAATGTGGCGACTCATTGTCCGCTGCAACAAGGTCTTCGTCCTCATCCTTGCTCATGGTTGTATCCGTCCCAGTCTATGGGCCCGCCGGGGGGGAGGGGTGGGTAGGTTCTGTACTCGATGGAGGTGGTTGATATGGAGGAGTCAGGTGATGCTTCCTCTTTTTAGACAGAGGCTGATCGGGGTCTTGGGGCACTACAGGTACCGGTGGTATCCCTTGCTGGATTTCTACACCAAGATGTGGAGTTGATGGGATGGCCAATGAAATGTCCCTCGGCAGAGAAGACAACAAGGCTCTGTGCGGCGGCGGCCATAGTCGTCCTTGTGGACCATATACATGGACTCTTAATCTTTGTCGTCCGTGGACCACATCTCGAGAGTTTGAGCAGCAACATGGAAGGAGTGTTTAGCATCCTCCTCGCCCCCTCCCCTTTTTCCTCCCTGCGGGTTCTGAACCGGGAGCTGGCCCAGCACTGTTAGCCCACCTGAAGAATCTAGTCTTTGCCAAGGCTTTTGCGGTGGTGTCATGCCGTGGGGGTAAGGCCACTTTCTGAGCCGCGGGAGCAACCTCGTAGGGTCAGCACCCGTAGCTGCCGTGGTAGCAGTAACCGCAGACGAAAACTAGGACTTTGTCTATGCCAGTATGCCTAGTATCACAGCGAGAGGCAGGCCTTCACCAGCACTTGGCATTGGCAATGCAGGCTGTCAGCCACTCTTCTACAGGGTCTTGGCTCCAACGGTATGTTGGAGGATCTCGATAATTCAAACAGGTAAGGGCTACCCAATTAGGGACGGACACAAATACCATCTGCCCAGCAACAGACATCTCCGGACTGGACTATAAATTCGGTCCAGACAAGGATACCTTGAGTATATGGTACTCAAAATGGTATTATCCAAAAATCAATACAGCCATGTTTTCACCAGACCAGCAAAGGCACATCTAAAAGGTAACAAAAATGTTACTAATGAAAAAGTAAGGGGTTCAAGTCATTGCAAATGCTGAGGATTCCATGGATGTCAATGAAAGGACAATTCCAAGTAGAACAATCTTTCAGAACATATAGTAAGCCCGAGTCAAGGAGATAAAGCAGGTAAGTTACAGGTCTGCAGTTCAAAATCGTTTGATTTGATCTGCTTTTCCACCAGATCATAAACCACTCCAGTTTATTGCAGTGACTTATGTTTGGTTTCCTCGCTTTTCATTGTATTTACATACATCAATGAGGCAAGTGACCAAACGCTATGACATCTAAGCCAGGCTGCCAGGTTAATAGTCTTTGGATATGGGTGTGTTATCTACTGCTGAGGTGTTTGTAGGATGTGTATACGATGCTACTTGATTGGTGGGCCCAATGACGTGCAGGAAGTGATGATACCACAACAGTCATGCCCTTGTTATTATTTAACGTATTTCTAAATGCTGCAGTTTACTTTCTATGTTTCTCGAGCTCCGGGAAATGTAGAAAGAAAACTGCAGCATTTTTAAATACAACAACGTTGTATTTTGGTTTGCTGTGGCTTCAGCTTTGAGTCTCCTGGGCTCCGAGACTCAAAGCTGAAGGTGCCGCATTTAGAAATACAACTTTGTTGTATTTCTAAATGCTGCAGTCTTCTTTCTACATTTCTCTGGCTCTGGGAAACGTGGACAGAAAACTGCAGCATATTTAAATACAACGTTGTATTTATGTTTGCTGTGGCTTCAGCTTTGAGTCTCATGGGCTCCCCGGTCGGGGATGCCCAGGAGACTCAAAGCTGAAGCCACAGCAAACATAAATACAACTTTATAAATGCTGTGGTTTTCTTTCTAAGTTAGATAGAAAACCACAGCATTTATTTTACAATGCATTCAAAAAAAGAATTAAATGTAAAGCACTTACCAGCAGCAGGTTGTGTTAATCTCTGTTCTCCGGCAATAATGAAGCAAAAGCCACCTGCTGGTAGCTTTTGTGCATTGCAGCTTGCTGGCTTTTGCTTCATTAGTGCTGCAAGGGCAGAAATTAACACAAGAACAGGAGGCTCATCCATTTCATAAAATGGATGCCTCCTAGTGCTTGAAGTTTGTGAGTTTGAGCCTCATTTGCTCAAAACTCTACATAGGAACTTTGTTTAAAAATATTTGTTATATTTTTTTTTTATTATGGGCCATCTTTTTAGCCATTTAAAAATTTCCATAGCATCCGGTGGGTGGCATTAACTGTGCCACTGCTCCACCCAGCAGCGCGAGAGAGCGCTTCGGAAGGCTCTGACAGTCCAGGGCCGTCGAGGGTCTAAAACAAGGATTGAAGGTCTAACTGTGGTCTCGGGAGAGGCGGGTGGGGAGGGAGGGGGGGAATTGTTTTATGTTCCTCTGAAGTACTCATGTGGCAATGATTAACCATTGATTTTATGTGTATAGTTTGTTGTAAAATTAATAAAGACATTTAAAAAAAAAATTTCCATAGCATTCTATCCCTTTAAGGTGACCTGCTCTGTTGGTGCCCAAAATAAAAGGTTTGTTGAATTTGTTAATTAAAAGACACTGATTGTAGCGGGTCTAAAGACGGGATGGCTGCTAGAAGCATTAGCTGGTAACTACAGAAAGCTTGAAGACAGGCCTCAAACAATAATTGCCATGCATTGACGTTGGCAAGTTGGAACACAAGAGATTGTAATAGCTTCCTGCTCGGCTAAAGGAGATAACGACATATAACCTGTTAGGTTGGCTGGAAGTTTGGTTAACTTGCAAGTGTAACAATTGATGGGTTTATGCTGGTTCAGCAACTGGCGGTACCGAGTAATGGTGGCACTGATTATAGCCATAAGGAATTCTTTAGTAAAGAAGATGGAGGTATTCTCCAATAATGTGTATGGTTTACTGGCTGTAAAAGTCCAGCTCATTGGTTTGAAGGTAGAGGGCCCAGTTCTCATTGTCTGTATATACTGGAATGTGTGGGTCTCAAGCACATGATTTTAACTGGCATTTTAAAAGCTAATTTTCATGCTGTTGCTCAGGAAACTCCCAGTGGGAGAAAAAAATCAGGAATCAACACAAAGATAAAACTACAGTGTTAAATGCATTTTTTGAAACATGGAATTTGAAATTTATA
Source organism: Ambystoma mexicanum (assembly GCF_040938575.1). Lineage (NCBI taxonomy): Eukaryota > Metazoa > Chordata > Amphibia > Caudata > Ambystomatidae > Ambystoma > Ambystoma mexicanum. The sequence continues at coordinate 879,008,741 of NC_090936.1, forward strand.
AACGGAACTGCAAAAGGTGATGTTCCACCAAAATTCACATGGAAGGGCATAGGGAGCTTTTCATGCATGGATTATGCGATTCTGTCTTTAGTTCTTTTTGAATCATGTCAAGAAATGAAGGTTATAGATTCTACGTATAGTGACCATAATCTTGTTGACGCCAGATTTGAGTACGGGATGTTGGGGACGCAAAATAGATCTTGTAAAAATATGGTAGTCAATAATGGGGGAATCACTTGGCCAAGAGAATACAATATCCTAATAAGTTTAATGAAAGGATACACACATTTTATAGTACGCCATTGGGCCAAAAGTGTGACATTATATCCTCAGAAAACTTCCAATCCTTCGTTGACCAATTCAAAATCGGTTCAGCGGTTCCGAGGATTGTACGACCCTGAATTGCAGCTAAAGAAGAGGGATCTAAGACTAAGGTCACTATGTAAGACGGGTGGTTCTGGTCCGAATTTGTGGGGAGGAGTGAAGGCTGAAGCAAACATATGAACATTTATGTAAAAGTCATAAATGTATCCAATTACAGAGAAGGTGAGGATGTTTAAGACTATACTGGCGAAAGATTGAAGAACTGTTTGGGCCTTGGTTAAGAACACCTTTAAGCCTCAAAAGGAAGCCCAAATAAATCCCATCTGCGAATGGTCTTGGGAGGATCACTTTAAGGTTTGTATTAAGATTCTATGCTTGTCTCGCTCCTATCCTGACTCACCACAGGCTCTTAAGGTCTCAGTTCCTTCTATAGAAGGAACAAGTTACTTACCTGTAACTGTTGTTCTCCAGCATGGGTCTGGCATGGATTCACATGCTCATGAATATTCCCTGTCGTCAGGCTGGGAATCCTCGGTAAAGAAAAAACCAGTATCAGTTTCGTTTCTGATCTGTCTTTCGTAGTAATAACCAATCACTGGTCTCTGCGTCATACTGACCACAGCCAATGACTGCCCTCTACCTAAGCACCGCCTCTGGCAGCCATCTTCAGATTTGGAAGCACGTAAAGTGGCAGTATGACCAAGTGAAGAGCCGCAGAGGGGTAGGCGGGAGGGTTCGCATGTGAATCCATGCCAGACCCATGCTGGAGAACAACAGTTACAGGTAAGTAACTTGTTCCTTCTCCAGCATGGGGTCTGGCATGGATTCACATGCTCATGAATAAAGAATACATAGCAGTACACACATGCACAACCACGGGAGGTGGCAAAGGCTCAACATTAAGCATTACATCAAACTCAACATTAAGCATCTTACCTCCTCACCAGGCTCACCTCAGGCGAACAGGTTGCGCAGCACTGCTTGGCCGACCCTGGACTCCTCCCTGGAATCCCGGTCGACGCAGTAGAATTTCGTGAAGGTGTGTGTCGACCTCCACGTAGCAGCCCTGCATATGTCCAGCAGGGGCACACCAGAAAGGAACGCCGTGGTAGCTGCGATCGCTCTGGTGGAATGGGCTCTCGGACGGCCAGGCAGCGGTCGGTTTGCCAACCGATGACAGTACATGATACAGCCGGAGAGCCATCTGGAAATGGAAGCCTTCGAGAGAGCCTTCCCCTGATTGACAGGTTCAAAGTTCACAAAGAGTTGTGACGTCTTCCGAAAACACTTCGTGCGGTCCACGTAGAACTTCAGCGCTCTAGCCACATCCAGCAAGTGCAAAGTCCTCTCAGCCGGCGACGAAGGCGACGGGAAGAACACAGGCAACACCAAGGGTTCGTTGAGATGGAAGTCCGACGGTACCTTGGGCATGAAGGAGGGGTGCGTCCTGAGCACTACCCTCGTGTCGTGGAAAGTCAAGTACGGGGCCTTGCAGGAAAGGGCCTGGATCTCTCCCACTCGTCGTGCGGAGGTGATGGCCACAAGAAAAGCTGTTTTCCACGATAGAAACTTCAACGGGGTCGAGTGCAGAGGCTCGAACGGAGGTCCCATGAGCTTGGTCAGCACCACGTTGAGCTCCCACGCCGGGGCCGGAGCCTTCACCGGCGGGAACGATCTGAACAGTCCCTTCATGAACTCTTTCACCAGACGATGAGACCACAAGGACGTCCGCCCCGTGGTTCTGGTGTATCGGGAGATCGCAGCAAGATGAATCTTGATGGACGCGTGTGCCAGACCAGCTTTGGCCAGCGTCAGCAGGTACGGCAGTACTTGGGGAGCCGTAATCCGTAGAGGGTTAATCTTCTGTGCGTGGCACCAGACAGAGAACCTCTTCCATTTGTGTCCGTAGCATTTAAGAGTCGAGGACGCCCTGGCCTTTGCAAGAACCTCTCTGCAATCGGCCGGTATGTCGTATCCTCCAAACTCTAGCGCTGCAGGAGCCAGGCCTGCAAGTTCAGCGACTTCGGTTCGTGGTGGAGGATGGCGCCTCCTTCCCTGGAGAGTAGATCCGCGTCCGCCGGCAGCTTGATCGGCGGGGACGCTGACAAGTCCAGCAAGTCCGGGAACCATATCTGCCTCGGCCACGCAGGTGCGACGAGGATCATCCTGCACCGTGACCTCTTGAGCTGGTTGACGAGCCGGATTAGCAGAGGCAAGGGAGGGAACGCGTAGAGGAACAGGCCCTCCCAGGGGAACGAGAAAGCATCGCCCATGCTCCTCGTCTGGGGAAACCTGCTGGCGAACCTCCGGCACTTGGTGTTCGTCGCCGTCGCAAACAGGTCGATCTGGGGTGTGCCCCACCGTCGGAAGAGGCGATCCACCAGATCCTGTCGTAGTTCCCACTCGTGGCACGAGCGCAGCTCCCTGCTGAGTGAGTCGGCGATGGTGTTTTTTATCCCTGCCAGATGAAACGGCACCAGAAAAATCCCTTGGGCGACGGCCCAATGCCACAGGTCCTGCGCCTCCTTGGACAGCGCTGGGGACCTGGTTCCGCCCTGTTTCCTGATGTAAAACATGGTGGTGGTGTTGTCGGTGAAGATCCTCACCACCTTGCCCTTGAGGGACGGAAGGAAGGACCTGAGGGCCCAAAACACTGCACGGAGCTCCAGGACGTTGATATGCAGGGACTTCTCCGTCGGGAGCCAGAGTCCCCTTGCGTGCAGATTTTCGGTGTGCGCTCCCCACCCTTCCAGGGAGGCATCCGTCGTCACAGTCTCCTGGTGGGCTGGGGTCTGGAAGTCCATGCCCGCCGTCAGATGCGCGGGGGTGCCCCACCACCGTATCGCTCGTCGGAAACTCTCGTCGAGCTTGATCCTTTCCTCGAAGCTGCCCGTCGTCTGGATCCAGCGCGCATCCAGGAATTCTTGCAACGGGCGCATCCGGAGCCTGCACATGGGAATGAGGTAGATGCAGGAAGACATCATCCCGAGGAGGGACTTGATGGACCTCACTTTGGCCGCGTCGGCCACCAACATCCGTTGCACCTTGCCCAAGATGGTCCTGGTCCTCTCCTCCGACGGGGAGGCCAGAAGGGACACTGTGTCGAGCCTCGCTCCCAGAAACAGTGCGACTTGCGCGGGCACCAGGTGGGATTTGGCGTAGTTCACGGAGAATCCCAGGTCCGTGAGGAGTTGGACGGTCCTTGCCGTGTGGACCACGGCGAGCTCCCTCGTCTTGGCGCGGATGAGCCAGTCGTCCAGGTAGGGGTAGACGTGAATCCCCTCGCGGCGCAGCTGCGCCGCCACCGGTGCGAGGCACTTGGTGAATACCCTGGGTGCCGACCGTAGTCCGAAGGGAAGGGCTTTGAACTGGTAATGACGCCCCTGGACCACGAACCTGAGGAATTTTCGGTGCCCCTTTAGGATGGGAATGTGGAAGTAGGCATCCTCCAAATCCAACGATGATAGGAAGTCTCCTTCCTCCAGCTGACCCAGGACGTGCTGGAGGGTGACCATCCGGAACTTCTGCGCCTTGATGAACTTGTTCAGACGTCGCAGGTCTAGGATGGGGCGCCATCCTCCCGTCTTCTTCTTCACGAGGAAGTATCTCGAGTAGACTCCGGAGCCCCGAAGCCTCTTTGGGACGAGTTCGATGGCGCCCTTTCTGAGCATCGCCTTTACCTCCAGGAGAAGTTGAGGGACGTGAAGTTCTTTCCTGGCCACGGGGGGGACGCGCGGGCACCTTCTTTGAAACTCGAGCGCGTGGCCCCGGGCCAGGGCGTCCAGCACCCAACGGTCGGTGGAGATGGACTCCCACACGCTGACGAAGCCCGCCAGCCGGCCTCCCACCGGGGTGCTTCGGTGGGGGCCCGACCCCACGGCCGGTTCAATCCTGCTTGGACGCGGCCTTGCCGCCTTGACCTCCTTGGCGACGACGGCGGGGTCCGCTAGACTTGCCTCGTCCTCTGTAGGCCTCTTGCGACGACGAGCGGGCCGCTTGACGGTAGGAAGCGAAACCGCCGCCGGAACCTTTGGAGGCGCCCTTGCCTCCGCCGCTCCGAAAGGGCGTCCGTCGTTGCTGCAGAACTCCAAGGGCCCGGGCCGTCTCAGTATCCGCCTTGATGGCCTGAAGGGAATCGTCCACTGTCTTCCCAAACAGGTTGTTCCCGTCGAAGGGCATGTCCAGGACTCTGGTCTGGACGTCCTGCCGGAAGTCCGTAGCTTTGAGCCATCCACGACGTCGAAGGCAAACGCTGTTGCCCAGCTGGCGGAACCCAGTGTCGGCGATGTCCGTCGCCATGGTGATGGCGTGGTCCGAGGCCACCTCACCTTCCTGCAGGATCTCCAGGGCCTCCGCCCTCTTGTCGTCCGGCAGAAAATCCAAAAGGGGAGCTATCTTGTACCACAGCTCCCTGTCGTAGCGAGCCACGATAGCCAAGGCGTTGGCCGCTTTAATCGTCGTCGCTGCCGACGAGATGACTCTACGTCCCATAGCATCCAATTTCTTTCCCTCGCCGTTCGGCGGGGAAGTCGATGTGGAGGCCGCACCCCCCCCCGCTTTCTTCCTGGCTGCCGCGGAGACGACGGAATCCGGGGTAGGCTGCGCCCGGAGGCATAGGGGGGCCGTGTCCGGGACCCGGTACTTTTTCTCGTACCGGTCTCTTCTAGCTGGCGTCGTGGAAGGGTTCTTGAGGAGGGAAAGGCCCTCATCCCAAATGTCGTCCAACAGAGGCACTGCGAGGACCGTCTTCCTCTTGGCCTCGCGCCGCTGATAAAGGAAGCCTTGTTTTTTCTTCTCCTCAGGGCAGAGTTGGAAAAGCTCGGAAGCCCTGGAGATCATGGAGTGGAAAGATCCGATCTCGTCGGGCGGAGAAGCCCTGGTGGGAGGCGACGACGGAATATCCTCGTCGTATGCCTCGTCGTCCGTACCCGTCGCTGCCGTGTCAGTCCCCGTATCATCCCCTCGGGTGGACGGGGAGGAGGGCTGGACGGGGCGCGACGGTTGAAAAGGAGGTGGTGGATGGATCCTTCTTTTCTTGGTAGGGGGAACACCAGAAGGTCCTGGTTCTGGATCCCCCGACGGGAGAGGTTCCTCCGTCGGTAACGGTAGCCTCGTCCTTATCTCGGAGCATAAGGACTGTATGGCCAACAAAATGGCCGCCGAGTTGTCTTGCGGCGCTGGCAGAGGGGAATCCGACGGGCGAGCAGGGGCCCCGTCGGTATCCTCGACGATGTCGTCGTCGTCGCCTGCGTCGGGGTCCATTCCGACGATCAGCTCCTCTTCTGAGGTTGAGGCCGAATCTACGACGACGCCCTGCCCCCCCTTCTTCTTCCCCACGGAGGGTTTCACGGGGGTCCTATCGATGGGCACAAAAGAAGACTCCCTCCGAGGAGGCAGGGAGATTCTGGGCCCTGAGGTCGCCACCACTGGTGCAGCCTCCACAGGCTGAGCCAGGGCCGCCGCGACCGTTTCGATAGAGGGCTTGGTCGAATGGATCAAGGCCTTCACCACCTTAGGTGCGCTCACCGCCTTATCCTTGAGGGAGGGGGCACTGCCACGCTCCTCCTCTGCCTTAGAGCTCGACCGGGGCCTCTCCAGGAGCTTCGCCGGGTGCTCGGCCTTCCTCTTACCCGACCCAGAGCGTTGGCTCGTGGTTGATGGTGCCGGGGAGGGTGCGCCCTGCCTGGCGCCCGTAGAGCCCGACCGTTCGGCGCTCCCGGTGCCAGCGGACTCGCGGTGCTTGGCCTTATGTTGGGCCCCCGTCGCCGGGGCGCCCTCAAAGGTCTTAGAAGACCGCTCGGATTTCTTCTTCTTCTCGCCAGACGGGCTCTTACCCTCCAGCCAGTTGGCGAGACGTTGATGGCGGTCCTTCATGGTCCGTTCCGACATGTTGCCGCAAAACGCACAGTCCTTCTCCAAGTGCGTCTTGTCCTCATGAAGGCAGTAAAGGCAGAAAGAGTGTTCGTCCTCCTTAAAGACGTTCTGCAGCTGGCATCCAGGGCAGACCCTGAACAGCTTTCCGGGCGTCGAGCTTCCCTTCTCCTGGGCCATCTCCGAGACCGGGCCTGAGAAGCTTCTGGAGTCCTCCGAAGTGTAGCTCGACGAAATCTTCACCCTTGAGGGGCGCAGACGAATCCGACACGGGTCCCCGTTGATCGGATGTAGGATCGGTGGAGCTTGAGGCTCTTTTGACCGAAAGAATCGAAGTTTTTGTGAAAAAAGCGCGAAAAATAGCACTAACGCTCGAGAGCAATAGCACGAGGATCCCAACACATGAACGTGCGGTAAAAATCTGAAGATGGCTGCCAGAGGCGGTGCTTAGGTAGAGGGCAGTCATTGGCTGTGGTCAGTATGACGCAGAGACCAGTGATTGGTTATTACTACGAAAGACAGATCAGAAACGAAACTGATACTGGTTTTTTCTTTACCGAGGATTCCCAGCCTGACGACGGGGAATATTCATGAGCATGTGAATCCATGCCAGACCCCATGCTGGAGAAGGATCAATTAGTAAAGGCTCAAACTCCTGTGCTGCTGGCCCCTATGGCCTGTCCAATGTGCTGATGAAAATATTGTTTATTCTTTTTACGGCAGTGGTGGTCACGCAGCACCCCATGCCAAATTCATGGAATCAGTCAACAGCAATTCCTATTTACAAAAAGGGTGACAAGGCCAATATCACTATTGGACTCGGAAAGCAACATTTTTGCTTCCATTGTGTTGGGCGAGTTGGAAGCTTGGGCGGTCTTTAGGCCACCTTCAAAAATATCAAACGGGGTTCGGTAGGGGTCTATCAACATCCCTGAACGGTTTGGTTGTAAGATGGCCTTGACTAATAGCATCCATGTCCGGGGGGGGGGGGGCAAAGACAGGGATGCGTCCTAGCTCTGTGTCTCTTCAATCTGTACCTGGCCGACTTGGGTGATCATTTGGAACAAACTAGTTTTGCGCAGCCTAAAATATCTTGTTGGTGGGGCTTCAAGGGCAACTGATCTCCCTCCAACAATATTCAATCCAAAATTAGCTTATCATTAATGAGAAAAAGTCGAAGATTATATGCTTTGTGAGGAAAGCAGGGACAAACGTAGGGTTCAGGTGGCAGTTGTGTGAGAAAACATTTTCCCAGAGGTTCGCATAATGTATCTGGATCGGTTTGTTAGTTCTACTCCGACGCGGAAAGGTATTTTGGCCCGTATATTGGACAAAGTATTATCAATTATCAGCTCAAATGAAAAAGCCATTCTTCCTTAATTCCGTTAATCAACTTTTATCATATGAAGGCAGTACCTATGTTTCTATATGGGATGGAGACAGATGCAATTTCAATAACTTTGGATTGGGCTATAGTTGAAGCCTGTGTGGAGTTAATCACGGAAGCTCCCATAGGAGTAAATCACGGAAGCTCCCATACTGTCTTTTAATCAGCTAACTAAGTTTTGACGTCAATGAAGTGTAACCTGAATTGGAAGGTGTTAACATTGTATCAAAATCTTTTTCTGACACAGGCTGGTTCGCTATACGAGGACTTAGCATTGGCGGTGTCCACTTTTACATCTGCGCACTAACAAATCTCAAGAGAGAAGTGGAGGTGATCTTTAAAAGAAAGTATGATGCAGAAGGTGGACCTGGTTGATAATCCAGTTAACACACAAAGAACATTGTTTGTGTACAATAGAGCAAATGCCCTAAACTTGTACAAAAATCCTGTGGTAAACGATAGAAAAAGGGACATTGTAGCACTATACCTAAAAGAGGTTCCATATGCCTATTGGCGGTCGCAGTACCTAAGATTTCATTTAAATGTATTACAAACTGGGGAAGTAAGTTAAAAACGAACTTGCCTTAACAAAATCACCGGAGATTGTGGATCTTGCAATACTCCAGACAAGATTTCATATTCTGATGGAATGTGAGGCCTTACAGCCACTAAGAGAGCAGTTGTGGTCAAAATATGTTCATAACATCAGGTATTCGAGTTTGAGGGAATTCTACAGCCATTTGAGTGGTGGTGAGGAAACTGGGATTACTTGCTCAGTAATTAAATTGCTTCATGCCGTAGGACTCATCCAATTAAGATGGCAAAGACAGAACAATATGATTTTTAGGATTGTAAGAGTTTATCATCATTGGGCGCTATTGGGTAAACCAGTAACTTTGTATTGCTCTTTGAGTAGAGACATGTTGACGTGTTGAAACTTGAATTGCATTTGATAATATTTGATTAATTTGTATGTCATTTTAAATTAGATGTGGTAATCCTATTAATATTTGTGCTGAATTGAAATTGTATTAGATTTTAAATCTAGCTGCGTTTTAGGATTGCACTGAACTATTCAACCGTTTCTCAAATTCAGTGAAATATGGTATTATACTCAATTGCTCTATTGGGCTTGTGCCTCTCTCCCACTGTACGGGACTCTCAAATCTAGCTGTTTTCTTGCCATGCAGGACTCCCGAAATCTAGGTATTCAGCCACACTGTGAAGGTTAGCTGCAAACATATAACCCACTAACCAAAAAAGCTCAAAGTTTCTGCACACTTAACTCACTCACAAAACGAACACAACCACCTCTCGCATCGCAAGCCACATTCACTTCACCACACCTCAACAACACATAAACCGCACCAACAGCACACGAGGACTGACATTGCTCCGATACTCGCACCAAAGCTCAGCGCACAGTGTATACCGAGGTGAAGCTGCAACAGAACACCACTCCTCTCACTATCCTACTCCCTCCCTCCCTCTTCACCCTAACCCATCCTGCCTTCTTGCGTGCAGATCCGCCAGAGCACCTGGGGACCATCGCTGTTGGTGACAGTGTGCGGTACAAATCCCTTTAACATTTAAAGCTGAATGTTTTTTTGATGTGTAGGTTTTAAAGTGTGAACTGTGTTGTATTGTATTTTGTCTGTGTGATGTATGTGATAAGGTTGTTTGACACAACCAATATTACAATTTTAAAAAGAATTCAGTGTTCTAGCCACTTGAGACACTGCCACTAGATTGTCCCAGTCACCTGATGCTGGTGACCACTGTCTTATGAGCCACCATTGGACAAGGATCGCATTGGCGGCCACAAACATTATGACCACACAATGCTGTTATTCCAAGTAGTTTCATTACCTTTTGTACCATTAAGGATCCATCGGCAAGATTACAAAGGAGTGTAGCTCGAGGAGCTAATACCCTCTTTCATTAGAGGGATAATACATTGCTCTCATTGTATCCAGGACTGCTGTATTTTGTTTCTTCTTTTCTGTAGCACACAGTGGCCCTTTATCCATTTATTAGCTAATAGTCTAGGTAAGGGTGCACAGGGATTTTCGGACAGCGCATATGTGCTGTCACTACCACACATTCCTTTGAGAACACATTAAGTGCCAATGCAATCCCAAAAGCAAGCAACTTGAACTTAAAATTACAAGTGTCCACTTTGAATCTTAGCAACTTGGGAACATCTTTCATGCCTGTCTTGCCATCTAGTGGTTTTTTGAAAAGCAGAACAAATTACTTACCAACTGTAACGTTCTTTCGACTGGATGTTCTTCCCACGTATTCCTCATCTTATGATAACTCGTTATCTCCAGCTTTGCTTCTTTGGAAAATAAATGTCTCTCTCGGCAGAGGGCGCTGTGCTCGAGGTCGTGGCGTCGATTGTCCCTCGATGGACTCCGTACTCTGTCGACGTCACCGATGGTATAAATAGCTCGAGCAGCGCCTGTTGCTTCAGTTCTGTTTTTTCGATGAAATATATAGGAGGAACAACCAGGCGTGCCCCATGACTGATGCACTCCGTGAGAGGAAAGTGTAAGAGAACGTAAACTGTACTGTGCGGTAGGATGGGAGGGTCGATGAGGAATACGTGGGAGGAACATCCAGTCGAAAGAACGTTAGTTGGTAAGTAACTTGTTCTTCGAATGGATTGTGTCCTCCCACGTATTCCTCATCTTATGATAGAGACCCATATAGCAGTGGCAATTTCGGAGGTGGGAGTACTAATTACAGTTTTCATGAACAGAATGCAGAGCTGCCTTGGCAAATAACCCCTCATTGGAGGAGGCAGTATCCAAGCAGTAATGCTTGATAAAAGTATGCATTGTTTTCCAAGTTGCAGCTGCACAAATATCTGCTGCCGGGACTCCCCTCTTTAGAGCCGCAGAAGTAGCCATTCCCCTTGTAGAATGGGCTCGAAGCCCATCTGGTGGGTCTTTTCCCGCCAATCTGTAACATTCAATTATGGCCAAAATGATCCAGCGGGATATGGTCTGTTTTGTTACTGATAAGCCTAGTTTATGACCAGTATATCCTACAAACAGTTGGTCATCTTGTTGTAATTTAGACATCCTTGAGATGTAAAAACTAAGAGCCCTCTTGGGATCTAGTCTATGCAGTCTCTCCTCTTCCTTGCCCAAATGAGGAGGAGGAAAAAAAGTTGGTAGTACTATTTTCTGTGACAAATGGAAGTCTGAAACTAGCTTTGGCAAAAATGAAGGTTTAACTTTAAGGACTACCTTATCCTTATAAAAAATAGTATATGGTGGTTTGCATGAGAGAGCCTCAAGTTCACTAACCCTGCGGGCTGATGATAGGGCCACAAGAAGGACCGTTTTTAGTGTTGGAAGCCTCAATGGACAAGAGTGCAGAGGCTCAAAAGGTATACAAGTCAAAAGTTGTAGTACTAAATTTAAATCCCAAGTTGGGACATGAAAAGGTACTGGAGGGTATACATTAGTAAGCCCTTTTAAGAATTGAATTATTAATGGTATTTTGAAATATGAAACCTCTTCCGAGGTGCGCTTGAAAATGGACAGCGCAGCAAGGCATCCTTTGATTGTTCCTATCTGGAGTCCCAGATTGGCTAGATGTAATAGAAAAAAGAGCACTACTGGAGTGCCACATTGGAAAGGGTCCACATCCTTATCTTTGCACCAGTTACTAAACCTGTTCCAGCGACATCGGTACAAAGATTTTGTTGCTGGCCTTCTGGCCGAAAGCAAGTCTTCCATTACATCATCTGGAAGATCCCAATCCTTGTATCTCAACCTCTCAGAAACTATGCGTGAAGGTTGAGTGTCTTGACCTCTGGATGGAGAACTCGACCTTCCTCTTGCGAGAGAAGATCCTCTCTTTGCGGAAGACGTATTGGAGGGCAGATGGACAGGTCTAGAAAGTCCGGGTACCACGTCCTCCTGGCCCAATCCGGGGCAATTAGGATCATGGTTTTCCTGAACTTTCTCAACCTCCTGATTACTTGAGGAATCACTGGGACTGGGGGAAACGCATACAGTAGTGGAAACTTCCACTCCACTTCAAATGCATCTCACAGAGCTCCTCTTGAAGGAAATTCCCTTGAGCAGTACTGATCGCACTTCCTGTTAACCTCAGTGGCGAACAGATCCACTTGAGGGGTTCCCCAAAGGACGAAGATCTCCAGAAGGACTTCCTGAGCTAGTTCCCACTCGTGGGAGAATGTGCTCTGCCTGCTCAGAGCGTCTGCCGCCGTGTTCTTCTCTCCGGCTAGGTGAATTTCCGATAGAGAGATTCCTTCTCGTATTGCCCAGAAACAGAGCTGCATTGCCTCTCTGCACAGTGGTAGTGACCCTACACCTCCTCTCTTGAGATAGTACATGGCCACTGTGTTGTCCGTCATTATAAGGACATTCTTGCCCTGTACAGAGGGCAGAAAGGCCTTCAGCGCTAGTCTGATTGCCCTCAGCTCCAAAAGGTTGATGTGTAGTTTGGACTCCGATGGAGACCAACGTCCGTTGATTGTCAGATCGTTGGTGTGTGCTCCCCACCCCGTCAGTGAGGCGTCCGTCACTGCCGTTATCTCCGGCCATGGTTGCCAAAAAGATTCTCCCCTGAGAATGTTGTCGTTGCAAGCCCACCATAGAAGATCCTGAGCAACTGCGCTCAGGACTTGCAGAAGATCCGACATATTCCCTGAGAACTGGGACCACCGAGTTCTGAGTGCCCATTGAAGGGATCTCATTCTCAACCTGGCCTCTGGTACCAGGAAAATGCAGGATGCCACGAGGCCGAGCAACCTGAGAAAATCGAAGGTCGGTAGACGTTGGGCATTCTGGAACTTTGTTACCATCTGCTGGATTTGGAGAGCTCTCACTTCAGGAGGCGAGGCTTTTCCCGAGGAAGTATCCAAGACTGCTCCGATAAACTGGAGCTTTTGGGATGGTATCATATGGGACTTCTTGAAATTGAGGGAAAAGCCCAATTTGTGGAGAAAGTGACAGGTGATCGAGAGATGTTCTTGAGGTTGTTCAGGAGAACATGCTCTGATCAACCAGTCATCCAGGTAGGGGTAGACGTGAATCCCCCCTCTCCTGAGACTCGCTGCCACTACCGCCATCAGTTTGGTAAAAACCCTCGGGGCGGAGGTCAACCCGAATGGCAGAACTTGAAACTGATAATGAGAGTTGCAAATCGCGAACCTCAGGTACTTTCTGTGCTTGGGATGGATTGGTACATGAAAGTAAGCATCCTGAAGGTCCAATGATACCAACCAGTCTTGGAGTTGTAGAGCCTGAAGGATCTGAGAAAGGGTCACCATCTTGAACTTGCCTTCCTGAGGAACTTGTTTAAGTTTCTCAAGTCCAAGATGGGTCTCAGTCCTCTGTCTTTTTTTGGAATGAGAGAATATGGGGAGTACCAACCCCTGTTCATCTCCGCTACAGGTACCTGTTCTATGGCACCTTTCTCTAGCAGGGTTAAAATTTCCGGCAACAGGAGCGGATATGGAATTTTGATGGAGTTGGCTCCCGGTGGATGATTCTGAGGCCTTTTTAGGAAGGGGAGACAGTAACCTTGGGCTACTGTTTCCAGTGCCCAAGCATCTGAGGTAATGCCCCGCCATTCCTTCAGATGCTGAGAGATCCTGCCTCCCACTGGTGATTTGTGCAACAAGGTCTCAGAGGGATTTGGAGGCGGCTGCAGGAGTGGCTGAGGGTACAGATGCCGCTCCTGAGGCTGATTTTGCACCTCTTCCTAGTGCTCCACGAGGGAAGTTTCTTTTGCCCCTTTGAGAAGCCTGTCCTCTTCCTCTACTAAAAGAGGAGTAGTAACGAAAAGAACGACCCCTCCAGGAAGATGAGCCGGAATAGGGTTTTAGAGGCTGGCCCATGGAGGCGCTAAGCGATTTAGCTGCCGCTTTCGAGGTCTGAAGTTTTTCTAGGCTTTCATCAGCCTTGCTGCCAAACAGTCTCGAGCCATCAAAGGGCATGTTAAGGAGTCTGGCTTGGACGTCTGGTGGAAACCCCGACTTCCTCAACCACGCAAAACTGCGTAGCACAACGCTTGCAGCCATGGATCTGCTGATACTATCAGCAGTATCCAGTCCAGACTGGAGACATTCCCCCATTGCCTCCTTCCCGTCTTTGACTATATTCAGGAAGCCTTCCCTTTCCTCGCCTTCCGGAATATGCTCAGCCGCCGCCGAAATACAGTCCCCACAGGGTATGGGTAAACCTGGCCGGGGTACAGGTGACATTTGACGATTTAAGGGCCATACTGCCTGACGCAAAAACTTTACGTGCCCATGCATCAACGTTTTTATCCTCTCTATCTGGAGGGATAGTGGGATATGCAGTTTGCCTTGATGTGGATGCTGCCTGAATGACCAGACTTTCTGGAGTCGGATGCTTATTTAAATATTCAGGATCCGTTCCAGCTGGTCTGTATTTCTTGGGAAAATGACTATCTGTAGCAGCATTGCTCTCAGGTTTTTCCCAGTTTTTCTCCACCGTCCTCTGAAGAGCCCTGTGAAAGGGGAGAACTGGATCTTTCGGAGGACCTCTGACAATTACATCCGTCATGTCATCCTGTTAAAAAACGGGTGAAGTGTTACCCCAACCCATATACTCAATTACTCTGGTCATAAGACCCCTGTACCCAGCGTCTGCATGCTCTGCAGGATCAGGTCTGGCAAACTCTAATTCTGGGGAGGTGTCAATTCGACTGGCAGAATGTAGAGTGTCACTCAGGTCTCTCATTTTAGATTCCTGATCAATGAGTTCCTCAGGAACTTGCTTTGTGCCATATGAAACTCCAAAAGGAGTAACTTCGTCTTCCCCCAAGCCAGATTCCTCATAAATTGAGGACATGGACTTAAAAAATCCTTCGAAGTTGAAGGAATCTTCGATGACTTCGAACATGACTTTGATACGGGCGTCAAGGTTGTTTTTGGTTTCGGTGCCGAAACGGTCGACGCCGATGGCGTTGATGAAATCGTTGAAGCCTTCGACGAATTATGTTTTTTGTATGGTACCGGAGAGGTGCTCGACTCTCGAGGAGTCCTCGACAACTTGGCGTCGACTTGAGTTTTTCGAGTATCCTCGACACTACTGGTTTTTACCATGGTAGTCTTGGACTTCCCTTTGTCGTCCAATGGAGCGACTTTAGGGGTATGGCTTTTCCGAGGTTCATTCGAGAGGGTTGGGCCGCATTCTCAAATACCTCCATCATCTTTTTACAAAATTATTCCTATTTTCTGGGAGAATCCGATTTTGTCAGACATCGAATTTCTTCCGTCGACTCTGAAGATGATGAGGGAGATCTACGTCTCCTCTTCATTTTTTTGGACGATGAAGAAGTGTCTCGATCTACTCCTAGATCGAGATCTCTTGGAGTGCCTATGGCGATCCGATTCCTTCGAATCAGTCGCTTTCTTATGTTTTTTGGACATAGCCTTCATAGAGGCTTCCCTCCACACCGACAGTTTACCTCTCCTCTCACGAAGAGCTTTCTCGGTCTTGAATTGGCAGAAACCACAGTCGTCGGTTCGGTGACTGGAACCGAGACACCAGAGACAAACCCGGTGAGGATCCGTGATCGACATTTTTGATCCACAATCTACGCACTTCTTGAACCCAGTCTTGGGTGTCGAAGGAGTCGAAGATGACATTTTCTTCACAGAAAATCTGAAGCGCGCCGTTCTCGATAGCGAAGCGATCTGAAAAACGGAACTGAAGCAACGGGCGCGGCTCGAGCTATTTATACCATCGGTGACGTCGACAGAGTAAGGAGTCCATCGAGGGACAATCAATGCCACGACGTCGAGCACAGCGCACTCTGCCGAGAGAGAAAACATTTTTCCGAAGCAGCGAAGCTGGAGATAACGAGTTATCATAAAATGAGGAATACGTGGAAGGACACAATCCATTCGAATTACGGTTTACAATCTGGTGACTCCCAATTTTTGTGGTTTTACAGATCTCTTGGTTTTTGCCTTTTTTTTGGTACTAGGAAATAGAAAAGAGATACCCGTTTTCTAGGCATTTCGGGATCGACTGCTTCAATTACCACCTTTTGTAGACGCACATGACCGGTTGTCTTTTTGAAGCCAAAGATATTCTTTTGGCATTTGCCTCTTGCACAATACAGGTTGAGCGCCATAACCCTCCTTTATTGTGCATACCACACACTTGTCTGGGTTCTCCCCTTCCATGCCAGGATGAATGTTAATCTTCCTCCTTCTGGATTAACATGGGAGGGGATATGAAAGGGAACTTAACTTTTGAGGAAGACGGACCCCCTAACGGGGGTTCGCCTCTACGCTGCCCCGTCGCTGTTCTTTGTGGTGTCGACTGTGAGAAAAAGTGCCCTCAAGTCCATCCTGTGAATGATGGTTGTCGGTATTGTGTGGATGACTGTCTATAACTGTGACTTTGAAAAGTGAATCTTTTCAAGGAAACTCCAAATCCCTGTGCTGGTAAATTGTATTGGTGATTTGTCATTTTTAAGGGTGGCATGGTCTTTATTGGCTTTTTCGAGTGCCTAACTATGCCTTGCCAATCAACATAAAATTCACTACCGGCTTATCCACCAGGCTTGCTAGCTTGCATCTCCTGCTAAATGCCTGTGTCACATAACCATGCAAGATGCTAGACAATGGCAGCTCCCGCCACCGGACATCCTGCAATCCCTGCTGTGTCAACTGCATTTGTTGTAACCCTGCTTGCAGTCTATTTCCTTTCTTGTTTTGAAAAGCTGGTTACAAAGACTCAGTGGCTGAGTTTATCCCACTGGTGTCTATTGTAGCACGCCATACGTTGCCACTTTCTTGTCCTCCTTTTCGGGAGGATGTTCAGAGTGGTGCATTACTTTTTCTAGTTGTGACTACTAGGGAATCTGGTGTAGAGAGACTGACTGAAAAGTGGATCAAATGGCAAACTCTTACAATTTCTCTCTATGCAAGACTGAACTGCTTTTGTACCAGCGGTCTTAATAGAAGGTGATGAGCACTTTTCACAGATTGCATTAAGGAAATGCAACGGGACACGTGCTTGTCTGCATCTAACAGGCTTTAAATTAAATCTATATGTTCGTCAGTCTTAGCCCCCCAACTGCCTGCTGCTCTTTTGAGCAGAGCACTTTACTCGAAATGGGTATTTTATAAGGGTTCAAGGTCCTCAGGGGGCTTCATGGAGCAATCCTCTGGATTCCCAATGTCCTCCTCCTTCATACTCTTGTTCCAGCTCAAGAAGATCCTCAAGGTGATCTTAGCTTATCCTTCTTTTTTATATATATATATACTTTGGCCAGCTCCTGAAATAGGTGAATGCAGGCTGTATGTTTGGAGCCTCACTCTCAACCCCATAACTAGGAACGATGCAATGTTTGCATTGTAGGGCGTCCTCTGTGCAACATTTAAATGGCATCTTCTCTATGAGTAAACCGAAAGGCGAGGGGAGCCAGAAATGTAAGTGTGCGGGATTAGAGGCATTCTAATGCCATAGGAATAATTTGGTTTCTTATACCTCCCCACAGCCCTTACTGTATACGTCTTTCTGCGTACAGCAACTCAGTCATTCGGCATTGGTGTCACGACCCGTTCTCGAACGAGATTTTTTTAGTGTTGACTAAAGCTGTCTAAATGCATCAAGTCCTGGTTAATCTCTGCTTCACTTGCATATGAGCAACTGATGGGACCTAGCTGCATGAGGGATCATGGGCATCTGTACATGTAGGGTGGAGATTGTGCAACAGGCACGCCCAGTGCCTATGCCCTTGTCGAAGAAACCTTTAATACTTCAGACCAACCACTAGAGGGCGACCTAGGCTCAGTATGTGAAGCCAAGCAGATCCACAAGACTTGTAATTATTCTTCAACATGCCCCCCCTCCCCCCAGCAGGGACGTAAGCAGGCATGCATGCAACTTTAAACAGATACAAGGGCCAGACATGCTAATACTGGGTAACTTGTCTTGTGGGGCGTGTAATTGTTCAGATTCACATGTATGCATACATTATGTACCAATACATGTCGGAGGCAGGTGACAACATTGCAAAAGGATTTCACAAAATCACATGTGCACCTGGTAGAGTGAGCCTTTGGACTGTGTTGGAGCTTTATTGGCAAGGCTTTGCTGATGCAATGCACAATCCTTATGTTAAGCAGGGCTGCCTTCCTGTCTGCTGCAAGTTGGGTGAAAAATGATGTATTTTCCCTGTGTGTGTTTTGTTTCGGTCCATATAGAACATGACTGTTTTGTAAAGTGAAGGTGAGCGTAACGACTTTTCTGCCAAACTTTCTGTTTTTGTAATACTGCTGGTAACTATATGGTGTACGTGAAATGTATTATGGTGAGAAACGTGGGTGTTGTGAACACCACTCAAGTCTTTATGTAGTCATGAAAGGTTCTTCAACCGACAAAGGGCCTGTTTTCAATGGGACTTTACCTTATTAAAACATTTGTGTAAATTAGACCCAAAGACTGCAGTTCACCTTCTCTTAATATTGAAAGAGAGAGAGGAAGGCAACTTTTCACGCTTGATGTTTAAGTGAAAATGTATGACCCCACGTCTGAAGTTATGTTATTTTGCATTTATATAGCGCTCTATATATCATTGGTATGATCTCAAAGCGCGGGTAGGTTGAACACCCTCGATGACCGCAGTCCAGGTCAGTAGAGAGAGAAAGTGAAGGGTGCGTGGGTGCACCAGTTAAGCGTGCAGCTGAGGTAATTGCCAGACGGTAGCTGCATCCTAGCATTAGGTGGAGAAGGTATCAGTTGAATGTGTGCAGTCTGGTGGGTGGACACCCAGACTGGGTTCTGGCTGTGTTAGGTCTGTAGGACACTTATGTGAGCAGCTAGGCCGGAATGTCATGGGATAGTTGCGGTCTATTAGAGTGATGAAGTGTTCGTGGGGTAATGTTCGTATGTGATCAGGGTTATAGCTGCATTCTGATGGTGTAGAGTAGAGAGTAAGCGTAATGATATGGGATGGGAATGTTTGCATGGGATTATGAGCCAATGCAGCAAGAGCGATTTCTAGGTTGACATTACTGAAAATATTAGTTCTTTTTGTGGCACTTGCCAGTATTTTACTATCATGTTTAGATGTGATGCAGGCTAATTTTCACAACTCTAGCTAAGTGTGGCATTTGCTAACATCAACAATTCCATCTGGGTCCAGCGCAGGCTAATGTTCGTAGTTCTATCTAAATGTGGTATTTGTTAATATTCGAGAAACGTAACCAATTGTTAACATTCATGTCGCATCTAGATCCTATCTGGCGCCGGCTAATGTTCATAATTCTAACCAGGCGCGGCATTGCTGACATTCACATTCCTTTCTGGGTCTGGCGCAGGCTAATGTTCACAATTCTGTCTAAGTGTGGCATTGCTAACATTACAATCCTATCTAGATGTGATGCAGGCTAATGTTCACAACTCTAACCATGTGTGGCACTTGTCAACATTCACAATTCCAATCCGGGTGCGACCCAAGCTAATGTTCACAATTCTAACCAAATGTGGCACTCGTTATCATGTACAATTCTGTCCAGGTCCAGTGCAGGACGATGTTCACAATTCTGACTATGTGTGGCATTGCTGATATTACAATCCTATCTAGTTGTTAAGCAGGCTAATGTTAGCAATTCTAACTAGGTGTGGTATTGCTAACATTCATAATTCTGTCTGGGTCCAGCGCAGGCTAATGTTCACAATTGTCTCTACATCTTGGGCTGCTTAACATTCGTTATTCTGTCTGGGTCTGGCACAGGCTTATGTTCACAATTCTAACTAGGTGTGGCACTGCTAACATTACAATCCTGTCTAGATGTGATGCAGGCTAATGTTCACAATTCTCTCTAAACGTTGGGCTGCTTAACATTCACATTGCTGTCTGGGTCTGGCACATGCTAATGTTCACAATTCTAACTAAGTGCAGCATTGCTAACATTCACAATCCTGTCTAGATGGGATGCAGGCTAATGTTCACAATTCTAAGTGTGGCATTTCCTAACATTCACAATCCTGAGTTAAGATAATGTTGAGTGGCAGGGTTTTCCGGAGTAGAGTAATTGCTCTACTCCCCACCCATGCCACACTTACTTTTGTGAGCAAGTTGGTGCAATAAGTAGCATTGTTTTTTTTCCCCTTAACATCCTTTGCATCACTTTGTACAGTACTGGTGTTGAGGGAAAGCATAAGCAAATATCCTTGACAATTGAATCTGGAGAATGCACCTCCAACCGCATTCTCCCCCCGCCACCCCCCCCTTCCCAAGAGAGACCCTAGCAGTCAGCATCTGTAGGCAAAGGTGCAGCACTTGATGTTTGTACTTGTCGCAAACAAGTCTAGATTGAGTTTCCAACATATGGAATATTAGCTTGCGTGCCTCTTTGCTGCGATCCAACTTTTGTTCCGGCTTGACTTACCTGTGGAGTTTCCCACTGGCAATTTTCAGCTCCCGGGACAGGTTTGCTTAATGAATCAATGTTTTCTGGATGAACCATTGCCAAATCTGTTGAACCATTGGCGAAAGTTAGTGAATGTGCACTTCCCTGCCGGTTTCGATACAAACATTGCTGTTGTGTTGTCAGGCTTTATCAGCACACTTGATAGTTAATAGTGACGTGTGGACTGCCACGAGTTACAGAACACTGTTTTGTAAATTAGTTTACAGAGCTGTACATTTCCCTTGAACTGTGAACTCCTGAAAATGAGCACCACAAGCAAGCATTAACGGATCCATTGTGATCTAGTTTGCACAGGGAGACTTGTAGATCATCCTTTAACATTTTTAGGGACTCACCACTGCAGTTTTTCCAAAACTTTGGGTGAAACTACCACTAGATCCTCCCAGACCCCTCTATCGCCTGGGACCATTGTGCACCAAGCCATTCTTGTACTAATCTCATGTGTAGCCTTGCTTGGTATCGGGTAAATGCATGCCCATCAACCACATAACCTCTCAGGTATTATGCGAAGGGAAGCCACTGCTTGGAAAGCTTTGATAATTCATTGTGATGGCGGATGCCTCCTTTGGACCATAGGTGTCTTATTGCCTCTCCCTCACCCAGCCAACAACTATATTACCTGGGAACCTTGATTGAGAAAGCCAATTAATCGGGTGGGTGAAATGTGTGTTGAACGCGAGACACCGTTAGGCATTTTTCGCCGTTATTAATCAGTTACCTAGCTAAGCATACACATGCATGCTCTATTTGCGTAATGGGCCAACACAATACCTTCGTAAAATACAGGTGGTGTCAATTGTTAACCCAAAAGGAATCACTTTGAACTACTAGCACTTGTTGGCTACCTTCAATCTGAGATATGTGCAATGCTTTGGGTACAGCATCACTCACGTCCAATTACCTTGTTTGGCATTTTGAATGTATGTGCTTAGACAAACTTTTAGCTCGTAGATTTACCACAACACGCATTTTCTTGTGGTTTTTGGGGTACGATGAAGTACGTGGGCTAGAATTGCTGGAACCAATTAAATCCCCACCTTTTTTGCAACTCTTCCGTCCAGCAGACGCATTACATGTTGTGCTTTTGTGCGCCCACTTCTTGGAGGGACGTTGAAGGGCGCAGTTTTCAGTTTGATGCAGTAACCGAATTCCGCTATCTCACACTCCTTAACAGTGTGATTATATTTCACCATGCATGGTGAAACCTTTATACCCTTCAGAAGTACATGGAAATGCATAGGATAGTGGCGGCCAAAGTTTTGCTGCAGGTTCGCCTCCGGCGGTACCAACTCTGGCACGACTTTCAGCTCTTCTGACCACTCTGAAATGTACTTCGACACTCTGGGTTTTGTGTGGGGTTTGTTGGTATGAGAACACAAGGTTTGGGTATTTTGAAAGCCCAAGTATAGACTGGTGTTGCTTGGCACTTGTTGCTTCCTATAGCCCCTGAGTGATGCACTAGCATCTGCAGTTAAAGTCTTTGGGTCTCATGGTCCTGTTTTATCAACAGCTTTACCCAACAGCTCCAAAGCTATTGGTGAATTAATGAGACTTGCCAGAGTATCTGGTTTTAACTCTGTATGCTTGAACCAGGAATCTTTTTAGAACATCTGCACATGCCAATTATCTGCCTGCTATTTCTGCCACAAGGTTGTTTTTAACAGGATTTGACACCAGCCATCTCTTCATAATAGTGATTTGGACTTTAGCCTTCAAACGCTCTATCAACTCTTAAACTAACGATTGCATAGCATCTCATTGAGACCCGACATAACGACTGAACACAGCACAAATGACAATAGGAGTGGGTTGACATGTCTACCCATCGAGAAAAAGCCTTCTTTCTTTTCTGCTGGGCCTGCAACGTGGACGTTGAGGCACCACAGTATTTTCACATTGTGGAGACTACACTCACATTACTAACAGTCCCCAAATAAGTAAGTGGTCCGCTAGAGAAGGTTTACACTTCTCAATGTGCATATTTACACCAGTTGCAGAACGCGACCTGCACTGAGCCTCATTTAGATTTCGTATCGCAAGGACAGTAGCATCTGGGCCCCCGACCCCCTTTGAAAAGTAAGTTTTGCCACGTTTGCTTAGGCATCCAGGACAGCAGTGTGCACTCAGTACCCTCTGCCCTCTTCCGGGTTAACCCTCCCTGCTCCCGCCTGCCCCCTTACATGTGATTGGGCCTTAGGTCCTTATCACAAAGCCCTCCAGGACAGCACTCTGCCCATGCAGCCCAACACAACAAAGGACCCTGAGGCAAAGGACAGCTCCAGAAGGGACAGCACATGTTAGCCTGTTGAGGCGGTCGCTGACAAACCGCAGATAAGGTAGGCAAGATCTGGACAGAGGGACCCACAGTCAATTCTCCCCATTAGACTGTCCCACCCAAGCTTATCTTATCCTTACTCTAATAGCATTTAGCTTGACTGTGTAAATTAGCCAGATCTCAGACTCAACCCGATTGTATAAATTAGCCATATCTCAGACTTAGCCTGATTGTGTAAGTTGGCCTCATCTAACATTCAGCCTGATTGTGTAAACTAGGCTGATTGTGTAAATGCGAGACATGGCGGACTTAAACCAACTGTTAGCCAGGCATTCCCCACATTCAGACAGATTGTGGTAACCAGCCATATCTCCCATTTAGGTATACTGTTTTGGTAACACATCATTTCAAAGTGTTATCCCATTGACTGCTGTGCCCCCTCATTAGGCCTATCCCCATCTATCCAGGTGCCACAAGTCTTAGGTTGCTACATTTACTGCTGTGGTCCTCTACCCAGGTGTCCCAAATCATAGTGCATTAACTGTTGTGCCTGCTTTATGCTTTTTTCTTTCCTCTATCTAGGTGTCCCAGACCAAAGTGCTGTTTTGACTGTTGTGTTCTCTTCGGGCCTTCTCCCCCTGTCCAGGTGTCCCAACTCTAGGTGTGACTGCATTGACTGTTGTGCCCCTATTTAGGCACTCTCCTCTCCAGGTGTCCCAAGTACAAGCATTACAGCATTGACTATTCTACCCCCCCACAGGCGCTCTCCCTCTGTCCAGGTGTCCCAAGCCTAGGAGTGACTGCAATGCCTGTTCCCCACCTCCCCACCCCAACAGCCCTCGTTTCCCCCAATCTAGGTACCCCGAGTCTAGATGTTACCACACTGATTGTTGGACACCGCGCATCTCTGATAGCTGAAGTACAGGTGCCCTTTGAGCAATCACCATTTCTCCAACCAGATATTCCCACCCACCACAGGCTCCTACATCAGAGCCAGAAAGAGAAGACAACGAAAATGAAAGAACTGAGGGTTTTCTACCCCTTGGTTCAACAACCATAACCAAAGGATTACTCCCCCACCACGCTCTCAACATAAATAACAAGACAACATAGAAGCCAGAAAAGAAAGCAATACATAAACCAAACCACAAAGGTTTTTGTCAACCGAGGTCCCTAATATTCACAACTTCATCAACTACACGCAAAAACTAACCACAAACATCAAAGCCTATATCCCCCAAGGACGAGGAAACACCAATCCAAAGAAAATGCCCACTCAAGGAAATACAACCCAAGCATCATGCCTCGCCACAAGAAAGACAAAGAAGCCAGAACAGACAACAGAAACAAGAAAATCCAAACCGCTCGGTAAGGTACCAGCCAGCATGATCCCACAACTAAAAAGAAATAGACAATAAACAGCCCAGACGGCCCGATTAGGCATACAGATAGCAAAGACAGACTACATCGATCGCTACCTCTTCACATACGTGTGCGTAGCAAGCAAAACCGGCCCGCAACAACAAGCGTTAGTAAAACAGACCCCCACCAGGACACCAAACGCAACACAACTAACAAACCACCCCAACCCACTCTACACCATGGACAAGACCCCAACCAGAATCTGGGAGAAGTTGGACTCCATCACCCTCTACACACTCTACATCACCAAAGGCTGGACCAACTGACAGCTACCTACACGATTTACCACCAGGAACCCCACCATAAACCTCATCAGTCTACCCGACAAAGAGACAGATCAGCCAAGAACCACACCACCCAACAGGTTGAACCAGGAAAAATCCACCAGCAACAGAAACCCAACCGACTACACACCAGGCCGAACAACCAATACAAACAACAACCTTAAAGGAAAATCAAACAAACTATACTGCAGCCTTCTCAACGTTAGATCCATGGCAAACCACTCAATAGAAATCCATGACCTTCTAAGCAAAGGCGGCACAGACGTGCTCTTTCTCACAGAAACCAAAGCCATAGCGAACAAAGCAATGCCGGACAATTATAAATTAATATAACTCAACAGAGAAAACCAAAGAGGAGGCAGAAACGCAATCATAGACAAAGAATACAACCCAAACATCTAAACTCATGACAACCAACGCAGAAGCTTATGAATCCCTGCTCATCAAGATAGACCTCAACAACCAAACCAACATAGTATTCCTCCTTATCTACTGTCCAGCATCCGCTAGTTTCATTGGAAAGTTGGGGTTGTAAGAAGGTGGTCTGTATGCATTTTTCTGCAGGGAAGGACTATGCGCATCCGCACCACCTACACAAATGGCATGGAGCGACCACTACTTAATACCATTCTACATCACAACCCAAACCTGCATAACAGCCAGGAAGGAAATGCTCCAAACCAGCAAGAAAAGAAACTGGAAGAACCTAGAGGCCCTAAGAAACGTTCTAGACTCAACCCTCCCAAATGAAACAGAACCCAGCGTATCAACAATAGACACAGCAGAAGAGACACTCAACAACTGTATCAACAATGCCCTTGATCAACTGGCACCAGCAAAGCAACACCAACAAAAAAAAAACTGGCAGCAAAATGGTTCACAGAAGAACTGAAAGAATAAAAAAAAAAATGTAAAATGGAAAAGATATGAAGAGAACAATACACCCGATGAGACAAAATAAAATGCAAGAGACAAATTAAACTATACCATTCAACAGTCCTTAAAGCAAAAAAGTTCAACTATGATACAAGAATACAATTGCCAAACAATCCAATGAAAAAAACTCTTCAAAATCGTCAAGGCTATAAAAAAAAAAGTCTTCTTGCAAGAACTCCTCACCCCGACACAAGCACTTTGTGACAACATTACCAACCACCTGAGAGCAAAAAGAAAATTCAGGAGACCATCAACCTAGCCTGAGCAAATACAATCACGACTGCCAGACCACAAACACTGGGCAAAACACAGATTACAGCAAAACTCACCTGCATAGAACCAATAACAGAAAAAGCCTTCGCCACAGGACCCCTGTCCGCCCGCCTGACATCTTCAAAAGAATCCTCAACCACAAAACCTCAGACACACTTCTGGAACCTAACTAATCCATCACTCAAAAGAGGAAAAGTACTATCCTCCTTCAAATCAACATTAATTAAACCACTGATAAAAAAAGGAATCATAGTGCAGAAGACCCAAACAATTACAGACCAATATACAACCCAGCAAAGATCCTGGAGAACCACGTGTAGAAAATGCTTCTTAAATGCATCGAAACAGACTACTCAACGGGTCACAAGTTGGCTTCAGACCAATGGGGACAGAATCAGCATGTCTATCGATATGGGACGACCTGAAAATAAACACAGATGACAATGCCCAATCGGCCCTCATACTATTGGACATATCAGTAGTTTTTGATACAATTAGCCACGCAACACTAATGAAACGATTGATGGAATGTGGCATACAGGAACCCGCACTAAAGTGGCTTACCTCATTTCTAACAAACTGAACCGAAAGAACCTACCTACCACCATTCACCTCAAACACCAAAAATATAGCCAGCGGAGTGCCACATGGATCCAGCCTCTTTCCTCTGCTTTTCAACATCTATATGTGCCCACTGATGAAAATCATTCGAACCCACGGACACACCCACTACAAATCTGCAGACGACACACTGATTATGAAAACAAACAAACAGAACCCAGGGAAAAGATAACAGCCTCAACAACTGCCTCACAGACATCTACAACTGGATGACAACAAACAACCTTAAACTGAATCTGGCAAAAACTGAAATAATGCTCTCACCCGCAGGATTTGACAGAGGGAACCCACAACTGCACTGGCTGATCTGCTTTGGGAACGCAATAAAAGGCTACAGATGTAGTAAATAAGCTAGGAATACTCATGGACAACAGACTATGAATGCAACCGCAGGTCAACATAACTGTGAATATTTCTTTTCTTCCTCCTACGACTGCTCAGTGGATTACTCCCTCTACCTCTCCTTCCCTGAACAGAACCCTCACAATCACATCCCCGATACTCACCAGCATTGACTACGCAAACAGCCTCTACCTAGGAAAACTGGAAAGACTTACCAAGAAACTCCAAAGGGTGCAAAATACAGCAGACAGGAAACCTATTAAGACTAAACAAAAAGAGACCACATCCCTACCGGCACAGAAAAGCCTACACTGGTTACCAGTTTAAAAAAAAAAACGCATCAAATTCAAAGGAGCGGAATTCCTCCAAGACAAGATTAGCCAGTATTTCCCATTAAGGCAACTAAGACCCAGCAACGATCTACAAAACGATGGAAAACACTGCGAAAAAAGGAAATTCAGCGTAACAGCATTCTCATGTCTAACTGCTAACATCTGGATCAACATGCCCAGAGAAACTAGGACCACATCACCTTCAGGAAACTGCTCAAAGCCTGGCTATTCAGCAGGCAATGACAACCTCGAAGGGACACTAGCAACACCACCACTGACAAACAACCGGAGAGGAAACAAGAAGGGCCAAAGAACCACAAACAAGAACCTGGCTAAACACAGTCAAGCTGCAACCAAAGACCTGCATCGGAGGCCCCAACAAACTGACCGACTTAATAACCCATCTTCCCCTTCCTGCTCATCCAACATAACTGATGGCACTACACCATACCTTGGACTAGCCACACTACACAAACTAATAGAAAATCAATATGTTCACACCCAGCATCTCGAGATGCCGAAGCACACCTAGAGGAACCACCTACATAGTCCATAAAACCTTCAACACCACAACTACACATCAAGATAACGGATTACCCTACAGTTACGGCCACCTGCAACTCTGGATCCCTTAAGGACACGGTCGTACAGAGTACGCACAACCAAACCCACCCTAACTCACAAACACAAAACACTACCACACACCCGAGGCACTGAATCTTACCCATGCGGTTACAATGCACGAGGCCTCTGGCACAAACTACCACAAGCAAAACACTCACAGACGCTTGTTCCTCCTGGTTCTGAACCTAACCTATCTCCACTAACCTCCCACCTCTCTCTTGCAGAGCCACACAAGTGCCTGGAGACTGCCCCTGGGTGGTAATGGCGCATGGTACAAATCAACAATTTTTATATTATATATATTGGTTGAAAACCCAGAAGCCCTGTGACACAAGCCACAACACTCTGTCTGGGTGACCTCAAAGTAAATGTACACAAAAAAGAAAAATAACATATCAAATTAGTGATGTCTGTTCCACCCTCAAAAACAAACGAAAATACAATTTCAAAAACACAAACATGACTGTTTTATTATTTTAAAAAAGTATTTAACAGGGTTAAAATGCTGAATTAAAATACACAAAGATATGGAAATCACCATGCAGCATCAACAAAAGGATTAATACAAGAATTTTTTTCACAAACAACTCATATCATAATTGTCTCCAAAACAAACATGCCCAGGCAAAATTCAAAAGGGGCCCAATTGTGTTTTTAGTCCAAAACGCCTGTCATGTTTCAGTTCCTATACTTTGTTGGAGGAACCTTCTTCAGGGGCTCCCCGACCCACAAATTGCATGTTGACAGATGCACACTGTGGTCTCCACTGACTTGTCGACCACTCCCAAAAAGCTGCTTCGCTGCTCAATAAATCGCATCTTGTGTCAAAACGTACACTTGCTTCTCATGCCCCCCCACTGGAGACACGTAAACTCAGAGGGGCGCGTCATGTCTTCTTTACCTCTGAGGCTGTTGCGGAGGAGGTGGACTGGAAAAAGCCCCCCCCCTTAATTATTTGCGCTGATGTTGAGTCAGTGAACTGTCAGGCTGCCTGGACCTCCGCTCTTGGAAGCAGCGGAACCCTCCGGATGTAAGCCCCTTGTTCGAGCGCTGCTGTGACTGGGTGTACGTTTTGGGCGTGGTCTTTGTCAAGATGGATAAAGGCTTGGCCCTTTGTGAGCCGTTTTTCTTTTTGTCCAACTCCTCGTCCGTTGTGGAGTAGAAGAGGTCACCCCCTTTGAACGGAAGATCTAAGATGCGTTCCTGGACATCTGGGTTGAATTTCGTCGCACGGAGGTGTTGGGAGCCGAGGGCTGAGGTGTGGAAACCGGAGCCTACGGCGGAACCACCTGCACAATCTGTTGGGGGTCTGGAGCAGGCTGTTGAGGTTGAGCAGGGCCAAAGGGGTGCCTGTACCAGAGCCTGTGGCCCAGTAGCACGTCCCTGATGGCGTCCCTGAGGATGACACCCCCCATCCGAGGAGATTTCCCATCCGGGTTGGTGGTAGGCAATATTGACGGGGTAGCGAGTGGCTGCTGGAGCAGTTGCATGACCTGCACATATGGACACAGTGGGAACCTGCATTGCGTGAAGGAAGGGTAAGCTGCAGGCCATAAACCTGGTTGACACCAGTCCCACCTTGACACACGATCCTCCACCTGCTGCCTTCCATGGTGCGGCGTCGGCCAGATGTCTGGATCTTCTGGCACAGCGGCCATTTTGTCGAGCTGCCTTCCACGTTCCTGCATCGTGTTGGTAAGCTCGCTGGGCCCTGCCCAGTCCAGGACGGCGTTTCACCCTCGGCAGAAATGCCCTTGCTGGATCTGCCAGTAAAACTGCATATATGCGCCCCCTCAGACATGTTGCCCGTACTAGGGCATAGCCCCTCAGGGGAAGACCCGGTAAAAGAACCTTCCGGTCGCTCAGCACTGTCACTAGGAGGATCCACTGACCCCTCGGCCTGTCGACCAGTAGCTGATTCAGCCTCGGTATTTGTGCTGGTACGAGGACCTGTGTGGTCCCTCCCGTGCGGTAAGTCCTTTGGAAGTATTCTCCCTTGCGTGGTGCACTGGAAAAGAGCAGTCCTACCTTGGGCCTCGATCGATGATAGACGAAGTCCTTTAGGTCCTTTGGAGGCGATCTCTGGAAGAGCTCCTTCCACCTGGCTAGTCTGTTCTTCAGAGACCTTGAGGAAGAACAGACAAACTTGCCAGCCGTGGTCTGGGCCACGGCACCGTAGGCAGAGGGCATGGGGGTCAGGAAGAGCCCATCGCAGGATGGACACCTGCTGAACCCTGTAGAAGTGGACATGTGCCGGGGAGAAGCGTGACGAGTACCTGAATGATAAAAAAAACAAAGAAGACAGAAGAGAAGTATCTGCGTGTGGAAATACATGGCCAAAGCCAAACCCAGGAGCGCTGGTGAATTCGGCACGTTCCCATCGACCCAGAAAAGGGGACCGAGGGATTGCACCGGAGGGCAGAGTCAGGGAGCTCATGCTCCCAGGGCCGCAGCCCTGCACGCCTCTAAATTTAAAGGGGAAGGTGGTTTTTCTGTGTGAAAAAGGTTCCGTTTGCATTATGGAGGAAAGGGGACGGGACGTAAGGGTACAATTACCGCTTGGCAGATTCGTCTATCTTATTCTGTCCAACATTCTGGTGCGGGACCTTCCAAGGAGTGGCATCTGGTCTCTGAAGGTCCGGAAGGCGTCCACCAAAGTTTAATTCGACAGAAGGCGATGGACTGCACAGTGGCTACTGGTACCAGGGTGTTGGCAGTTTACAGCCCGTGAAGGTCAGAGCTCATCATGGGCTGGCTCAAAATGCAGGTCATCTCAAGGCTGATTGGTCCCACCTGTCTAAAGGAGAGTGTCGTTCTCCTGATGCTTGAAAGAAGGGGCGGGGGGTGGGGGTCGGACAGCGATTACACAAAGGCATCTCTGGTCGTCTGGAAGTGGCTGCGGACAACTCTTCTTCCTCATCGATTCTTCTGTTCCAGGGTTCAGCATCAGGATCCATATCCATGTCTTTTATGCAGGAGCCCAGCCAATCAGCACCCATGCATCATTCAAACTCTGGGTGGTGGGTGTCCTTTCAAGACAGCTAGCCTCGCAGTTGGAACTGGTTCCAGGCAGGCACAACAGAAGGCAATGAACAGCAGAGATTTGGAGGGCTTCTCAAATGGATCCCGGCGGAGACAAAAGTCAAACCAGGACCTCCCGAGCCCTGCACGGCAGAAGAAGGGACAAGACATCTTGAATTGGCAAGAACACGGTCACCATTTTGAGTCAATGTTGACCCTTCTGTGCTCTACTGTGGCTGTAAGTACAGGCTTGGGGTACAAATTGCACACAAGTTGGTAGGATAAAACCACTGCCACAAGCCATTCAGATTTCTTCATCACTGTAACCAAAAGGTTACGGGAGTAGTGAGAAAGGGGATGCAGTGTAACTCCATAAAAGGTGGGGTGCGTTGATCTCACAATCCAAAAAGATAGGAAGGGTACAAATATACCCCTATAACAGAAAGTAAAAGGGGAAGCCAAAAGTGCTCCCAGCAACACTGCACATGAGTTGCAAGTCAAAATATAGATGGCAGAAAACTTGGAGGAAAGTATAAGTGCAAGAAAAAGGTATAAAAAGAAATACAAAAAAGTATCGGGGATAGGGTAAAAGAATGTGTGCAGAAAAAGGTTCTCACTCCATCAGGGGAACAGACCAACAATCCAATAGTGCAGCAAAATGTGCTGGTGCACACACATGTAGAAGAGATTGTGCAGAAAAATGAAAATCTACCTAACAAAGACTGATCCCCATCAACATTGGCAAACAAGCACACTAGACTATACAACAAAGTTTAATCTGTGTGCGGTTTATAGGTCGTCTTTTAGCATTTTTCACCCCTGTGGCTGAGTTAAGTGGTGTTCCTTAGGGCATTTAGATTTAGATGCGGGAGCAGATTAATCCCCTGAAGAGGCAACTTGTCTACCAGAAAAAGGAGGAGAGTATTGTGCCAGTTATGGAAATTCTTAAGAGAAAACCCCTTGCAGATCACACAATCCTCTTTTTTACATGGGGTTGGTGGCAGTAAATGCTTTCATGCCGTGGGTTCCATAGAAAAATGTTTTTCTTCCCATGGTTATCGCATAGTTATTTAAATAAAGATTGTTTGGGTCTGGGGGCTTCTTCCCTTCAACCTTTCTCTGATAATGGTCCAGATAGGTGTGACCATTTGATGCTTTTTCTGCTTTTAAAGTTCCAAATGTGCAGGAAAGTCTTGTCCGATTCAGGGAGTGAGCAGCCCGGAAAGTGATTTGGGCGAAGTCTTTTCGACCCTTTCATGAATGCCTTAATTACTGGAATTTTCCACATGGAAATCTTGCTTTGAGATGTGGTGTACACAGAGAGGGCACCAAGGTGGACCTTAGAGTGGAAAACGAGCCCCAAATCTAAGATGTGTTAGATAAAGGACTATATCTTTAGGTGAACAGTCAATCGGGTTGATGTTCTTAGAATTGCACCAGATGACAAAACATTTCCATTTATTGGAATAACAATGCCTGGTGTTAGATTACTGTGCTTCTCAAAGAATGTCCATACATCTTTGAGGTAGTTGGAGGTGCCCAAACTGATTTCAGGAGCCAAGCTGCTAAGTTCAGCATTTGAGGGTAAGGGTGTAGCGTCTTCCCTTGTCCTTGCAACAGCATGTTGTGGGGGCAATGCAGTTACCTTCGTGGGGACACATTCACATGAGATCAGATCCATGTCTGTCAATCCCACATTGGTGCAACCAGGCTCAAAGTGACTTGTTCCTGGTGCATCTAGTGAACTATTCTATTGTGTAGGGAAATCGGGGGGTGTTGGGGGTGGGTGGGATTAGACCGTAGGCAAATATCAAGGACCATGTATCCAGAGACCATTCCCCTTGGACTGTTTGAGGGTACCTGGAGGCGTAATCTGGGCATTGAGCATTCTCCAGAATTGCAAATTGTCTGGATGACACAATTCTGTAAAGACGTTGTGTAGAATGTATTCTTGCAAGCGCCACTCGTGCTCTACGATGGTAGGAACATGTCACGTTTGGAATAAGTTACTTATCTGTAACTCCTGTTCTCCAGCATTGGTATGCCGTGAATAGTCCCAGTCGTCAGGCTGAGAATCCTCAGTAACAAACCGAAAACGTTGTCTCTGTCATAGTAATTTTGTTTCATACTGCTCATAGCCAATAGGAACACCTCCCTGAACTAGCCCCCCCACCTAACCCCCTGTCGGCCATCGTCAGATTTGGTAGTGCACATGAGTGGCAGTAAGAGCCAAACGACGAGCCATGCGGGGTAGGTGGGAGGGTCGCATGTGAATATATGAAAAAGATACCAATGCTGGAGAATAGGAGTTACAAGTAAGTAACTCATTCCTTCTCCAGCATTGGATCTTTTATAGAGTCATATGCTGTGAATAGATTACAAAGCAGTATTACAATACCCATTGGCAGAGGCAAGCTCCCAGCATAATTTACCACTGGAGACTTTCCCACCTCATGCAAAAAGGTTCTGTAGAACAGACTGGCCTACTCTAGACTCTTCAGCGGAATGTCTGTTGACACAGTAGAATCTGATGAACATGTGCACTGATCTCCAGGTGGCTGCACGGCAGATGTCGGGCAGCAGAACTCCAGAGGGGAAAGCAGTGGAGCTCGGGGCCTGCCGGAAAGCAGTCTTCGGGCTTCCTGATGGCAGAATGAGATGCAGACCGCAATCTTGCAATGGAGGCCTTTGAGAGAGCCTTCCCAGGCCCAGAAGGTCCAAATGAAACAGTTGATCCGTTGTATGGAACAAATTAGTGTGCGCAACATAGTACTAGAGGGCGTGCACCACATCCAGCGTGTACAGTGTTCACTCCACTGGAGACTTTGGAAGAATACAGATACAGGCAGAAACACCTACTGATGTAGATGGAAAGCAGATGGCACTTTAGGCACAAATGTCGGGTTAGTACTTAGAACAGTCTTGTCCTTGTGAAACATCAAATAGGGCGGTTTAACAGAAAACACCTGGATTTCACCCACTCGTCTTGCCTAAGTTATGGCCACCAAGAACACAGTTTGGTGCATGGGCTCAAAGGCTGGCTTCATGAGTCTTGAGAGTAGCACATTGAGCTCCCATGCGGATGTTGGGCGACAGACAGGTGGAAAGGGAATGGCACCCTTGTAGCACGTTTGTACCTGGAAATCGCAGCTAGGTGCACCTTAATGGAAGAATGCATTAAAGCAGACAGCCAGGGATAACAGATATGGCACCAGATCCTCCAGTCGGATGGTCTGAGGTTGCATTCGTTTTTTTGCACCATACCTGAAAACGTTTTCACTTGCTTTTGTAGCATTTTAAGGTGGATGGAGCTCTTGGCCAGGCCAGGAACGTATCGCAATCTCGCGGAAGGGACAGAGCCCCGAACTCAAAGAACACAAGCCTTCAGATTGAGAGAGGCCGGGTCGTGGTGCAGCAGCGCGCCCAGATTCCTGGACAAGAGCGAATAGTGTGGGCACAGCTTGATAGGAGCTGAGAGGACAAGAAGGTTGTAGTACCAAAACTGCCTCAGCCACGCAGGGGCCACTAATATCAGTTTGCACTGATATTCTGAAAGTTTGTAGGAACCGAGGCACCAGAGGAATCTGGGTGTAATGCATAAAGAAACTTTCCTTCCCATGGAAACGCAAAGGCGTCCCCCAAGCTCTCTGGGTGGGGGAAAGCAGCCAGCAAGGGTCTTGCAGAGAGTGTGCTCGTGGCTGGCAAAGAGGTCACTCTCTGGGGTGCCCCATGTTTGAAACGAGTGAAGCTGGTCGAGATGAAGGAGGATGGGAAACATACCCTGCTGTCGAGCCCCATGCAAAAGGGGTTGTGCCTCCCTGGAAAGCTGTGAGGACTTCGTTCCTCCTTGCTTGCAGACATAAAACTTCAATGTTATGCTGTCGGTGTAAATCCGTACCACCTTTCCCCTCAGGAGGGGAAGAAAAGACTTCAAGGCCCAAAATATTGCTCGGATCGCCAGCAGGTTGATGTGCTGGCTCGTTTCCTCCTCTGACTAAAGCCCTTGGTGTGTTGGTCTTGACAGTGGGCGCCCCAGCCCTCGAGTTAAGCATCCATTGTGACGGTGGCCTGATGGTCAGGCAACCTGAAGGGGGCACCCTGCACTAGATATTCCCTCACTGACCGCCAGCGAAGGCTCAGATTGAAAACCGGTGTTATCCCAGGACCCCGAGGCTTGGATCCAGCAGGCATCCAGGAATTCTTGTACTGGTCTCATGTTGATCAACAGGATGCATGATGACAACATCCCGAGCAGGGATTTGTAGTTGCGGACTGGCGTTACCTGGGTGCCGTTGAGAAAGTGCACCTTGTATAGAAGAGCTGCCACCCTTTCGTCTGAGGGTCTGGAAGTGCAGGTTTGGGTGTCAAGTCTTGCTCTGAGATAAGTGCCCGTTGGGATGGAACCAGGCACGACTTTGGGAAGTTGATGGAGAAACCACATTGCTGTAGACACTGGATAGTGGTGGCGGTGTTGGTTTCTGCCAGAGTATAGTAGGGGGCTCTTATTAACCAGACATGCATTACTCACCGTAATAGCATTTCTGATGATTGTATCTGCTTAGATTCACGTACTGTGCATATGGTCCGACATCCAGTGGTAACCGCAGAGTATTGCATCTTGTCTTCCGGGGACCGAAAGGGGTCGTCGGCATAGGCGTGTAACACTATCCCTATCGTGATGTGTAGTGTACCCAAAATCCCTCACACGCCGAGGTCCCTCAGATTGTATTTTGTC
This sequence comes from Ambystoma mexicanum, assembly GCF_040938575.1. Taxonomy (NCBI): domain Eukaryota; kingdom Metazoa; phylum Chordata; class Amphibia; order Caudata; family Ambystomatidae; genus Ambystoma; species Ambystoma mexicanum. Next base: position 879,043,657 of record NC_090936.1, read on the forward strand.
TGCTAAGAGGGAGCCCCAGGCTATTGTGAGTGAGTACATGAAGAGAGAAAGTGAATCCAAGCAGATTAAATCAGAAATGCTATTAAGGGGAGTAATTGTAACGCTCACCTGATTCCCGCAGAGGCGCCGGTCTTGACTGGGTGAATGCCGTATCTTCAAAGGTGATGTGTAACACACGGTTGGCTCTTTGGGCTGGACCTCTGTGCACTGTATGTCTGACTCGAAGAGTAAGATGTCTGCAGATAGAAAATATGGGATTAATGAACTGGGGTTATTGGGTGCCTCTCTCCTCTTCCCTTTCTCTTCTCCTGTAGAACCCCAAAGGTTAACACCCTCACCTTAGGTAAGTGAACGCCGAGCTCTCCATCTGCCTCGGGGCAGGGTGCCGTAACCAGTTTCTTCACTGGATAAGGGTGCAGGCCTCTTGACCTCAGGACTGCTGTCCGTCGTTAACTGCACGAACGGTAAGTTCTGGGCACTTCAAATGTCTTAAAAGTCTTTTGTAATGATATCTCTTGTTTTGCAGGGTTCCGGCGATGGCGGGCTGATGAGAGTTGAGGATCGAACCCGCGTGAGGAATAGAAGCGCCTGGAAGCACGTAAGTAAGCGCTTGTAGCCTGCTTCATGATGCGCACTAACTGTCCCTTTTATCTTGCAGGTACAAGTTCGGAGCTTTAGAGAAGCTGAAGGGTGCTGGAATACCCACTGGATTCGGCGTGGGAAGGAGTAATGGCACGTGAGTAATAAAGTTGCCCAATGTCTTTAAACGCACCTTCTTTTGTCTTTCAGATGCGGGATGCAGCGCCGAAGGCCTCCGGAGCGTGCGAAGAGCTGGTAAGCTTTTGTCTTTCAGATGCCGGAATGCAGTGCGAAGACCTCCGGAGCATGCGAAGAGTAGGTAAGCCTTTGTCTTTCAGATGCCGGAATGCAGCGCGAGGCGTTGGTGACAGCCGATGGACCAGGTAAGAGATGCGCTGCCACTGAAGACCGTAGTGCTAACCTGTTCTTTCTTTGTCTTTACAGGTGCTGCTGAAGACTGGATTCCAGGATGGTAAGCCTTTGTTCCCTTAGGCCCAGGATCAGAAGCAGAAGACACGATGAGCGTTCTGCTGCAGAGAATGCAGAATAACGCAAAGCAAGATTCATCCATCGGGTGTGGTTTAAATAGCCTCCTGTAGTGCTTAGGTGTCTCCTTCCACAGCCACGCCTAAGAAAAGAGTTCCTGCTTTCCAGAAGAGTTCCAGTGTTCTGAACCTAGGGAGTGGCTCCTGCCCCACCCAACAGGAAAAGTAGTCCCAAACAGAAGAGGATCAGGGGTTCAACTGGCAGGTAAGTAAGCAGCATGGTCTGCTGCAGGTAAGTCCACCCAAGCAGTATGAGCCCTTCGCTTCCAGCGCTGGGACTGGGCATCTTTATGAGCCTGGTGCCACTGGCGCCAGGACAGGGTCCAAAAGGTCCCAATTGGGACTGGCTGGCACTCGGAACCGGGGTTATGGGTCTGCTTCCAAGGGAGTCGGGCAAGTCCTGATCTTTTGGAAGCAGAGATCATGACAGCACCCCCCCTCAAGGCCCCTCCCAAACCGGGCTTCTCCGGGGGTTTGGGCTTGTTAGGAAATGTTCGATGAAATCTTTTGATTAGACGAGGCGCGTGGACATATTCTGCAGGTTCCCAGGATCTTTCTTGGGGACCGTAGCCTTTCCAGTCAATCAGGTAAAATAGTTTAGATTTGGAGATCTTGGAATCCAGGATGCTTTTGACTTCAAACTCGAGTTCTCCATCAACTAGAATAGGTTTTGGAGATGTAGTTAGTCGGGTTTGAGGTTGCACGGGTTTTAATAGAGAGACGTGGAAGACCGGATGTATCTTCATGTGAGGGGGCAAGTCCAACTTGACCGCTACTGGATTTACTATGGTAGTGATGGAATAGGGACCAAGGTATCTTGGGTTGAATGTGCGTGGTCCTTTTAGAGGTAGATATTTGGTGGATAACCAGACTTGATCTCCTACTTGATATTGGGGGGCTTCCTTCCGATGTTGGTCTGCTCCTTTCTTGTATTGTTCTTTAGCCCTTTGAAGGTGAGAAACGGCTTCCTTAAAGGCTTGGGTGATTGTAGAATGCAGGTGGTCTACTGCTGGTGTTCCAAGATCTTGGAGTGGATCCAACTCCGAGGTTCGAGGGTGACTACCGTATAAAAGAAAAAACGGGGTCTTCCCAGTTCCCGAGTGGACAGAGTTATTGTAGGCATATTCGGCTATCCAAAGGATATCTTTCCAAGTTTTTTCAGTTTGTTGTAGCATGCAGCGCAAATACTGTTCCAGAGTTTGATTGGTCCTCTCGGTTTGTCCGTCGGTTTGAGGGTGGTGGCTGGTCGAAAGTCTCACATCAATTTGAGCCGACCGACAGCAACTTCGCCAAAAATGAGAAATAAATTGACTACCTCGATCCGAAATTAGAACTGAAGGAAAACCGTGCAGTCGGACGATGTTTTCGAGAAATTCTCGGGCCAGAGTTGCTGCTGTTGGTAAGCCTTTGAGTGGAATGAAATGCGCCATCTTGGAGAATAGGTCCACGATTACTAGGATCGTATTGTATCCGGAGCATGGAGGTAGATCGGTGATGAAGTCCATAGAAAGCGTATGCCAAGGGCGAGGCGGGATGTCAATAGGGCGTAAGAGGCCGGCTGGTTTTTCCTTTTGACTCTTGTTTTGGGCGCATACTCCACAGGACATTATAAAGTCTCTGATATCTTTTTTCCAAGACGGCCACCAGAAGTAGCGCTTGATCTTTTCCGAGGTCTTGGTCATACCGGGATGTCCTTCCATTAAAGAATCGTGATAACAAGAGATTACCTTTTTCTGTAAATCTGTGCTGGGCAGGTATAACCGTTCTTGGAAATATAATAGGTTGTCCTTCACCGTAAAGTCCTTTCCCTGCAGATGCCAATTCTGTATGTCTGCTGGAGTTACCAGTAGCCTGGCTTTATCCTTAACTTCCTCTATGGATTGTGTGGCGATTACACCTAGAATTCTTTGTTCGGAAATGATAGGTACAGGTTTAGGATTGATCAAATGTTCTTCCACTCCCATCCGAGAAAGGGCATCAGCTTTACCGTTTTTTGTACCAGGTCGATAGGTAATTATGAAGTCAAACTCGGCAAAGAATAGTGCCCAACGGAGTTGCCTAGAGGATTGAGCTTTTGCGGTTTTCAAATATTGCAGGTTTCGGTGCTCTGTAATCACAGTAACGGTGTGTCGGGCCCCCAGAAGATAATGCCGCCAAGCCTTAAAGGCGGACTTGATAGCTAGAAGTTCCTTATCAGTAATAGTGTAATTGATTTCAGGAGGCGAGAATTTGCGGGACCAAAATGCCACAGGATGCAACTGATTGGTTACTGGGTCCTTTTGTGATAGAACTGCCCCCATGGCAAGGCTCGAAGCATCAGTTTCAACGATGTAGGGGAGTTCTGGGCGAGGATGTTTTAAGATCGGTGCAGAGATAAATCTAGTCTTCAAATTCTGGAAAGCTTGTTCCGCCTCGGTAGACCATTCAAAACGTTTGTTTTTCTTTAACAAGGCGGTGATGGGCTGGACTATTCGAGAGAATTCGGGGATAAACCTGCGGTAAAAGTTAGCGAAGCCTAACATGCTTTGAACACCTTTTACGGAGGATGGCGATGGCCATTTGAGAATTGCATCGACCTTCTTTGAATCCATACGCACTCCGCTAGGTGATAATATGAATCACAAGAATTCAACTTCAGTCACGTTGAAAACACATTTTTCCAACTTAGCGAAAAGTTTGTGTTGACGCAATCTCTCGACGACCATTTTCACGTGTTTCCGATGTTCAGTTTCCGATGAAGAATAAACGAGGATGTCGTCAATGTAAACAACAACACACACATCTATGAGCTCTCTGAGGACATCGTTCATAAAATATTGAAAGGCGGCCGGGGCATTGCAAAGTCCGAAGGGCATGACCTGATATTCAAATAGCCCATACTTGGTGCGGAAGGCCGTCTTCCATTCATCGCCCTCTTTTACTCGTACCAAGTGGTAGGCTCCTCTAAGACCCACTTTGTATATATGCATGCTTTTCTGACTTGGTCCAGGAGTTCAGGGATCAAAGGTAACGGATATCTATTCTTAACGGTGATCTGGTTCAGGGCGCGATAATCTATACAAGTTCTAAGGTCCCCTTCTTTTTTTGGAACGAAGAACAAAGCGGAGGAAGCAGGGGACTTGGAAGGACGAATAAACCCATTCGCTAGGTATTGATCCAGGTATTGTCGGAGGTCAAGATTCTCAGGCTCGGTGAGGGCATAAATTCTACTACAAGGAGGAGTAGATCCAGGTATCAGGTCTATCTGGCAGTCATAAGACCTATGAGGAGGTAGAGAGTTAGCCTGATCCTTCCGGAAAACATCTTGGAATTCTAGGTATTCAGGAGGTAACTGAGGAGCCTCCGAGGAAATTGCTGCCAGTGTAACACCAGGTCGAGGGTGACAAGTAGAGACACATTCTGGAAACTGAACCGTTCTTGCTCGCCAATCGATCTGAGGATTGTGCTTCTCTAACCAAGGAATTCCTAGAATGATCTGGAACTGGGGGGCCTTGATCACATCGAACACGATCTTCTCATGGTGTCCATCTTGACTTACTAGCGTCACTTCTTGGGTGGTATGCGTTACTGGTCCGGAGGCTATCTCCGTACCATCCACCGTAGTAATGACGTCCTTTACAGCCTTTGGACAAAGTCAGATTCATCCTCAAAACCATTTCATGATCCACATAATTGCCGATGGCACCGCTGTCGACGTAAGCTTCAATCGCATGTAATCGATCCGGATGTTCAGGGCTAATGAGGACCATAGGTATCACGAAATGCGAGGTCACGGAACTGGTTTTAACGCTCGGCAAGAGGACCTCTATTCTTGTCGGGCGAGGTCGTTTCCCTGCTCAGAGTTTGTGACCCTGGTAACTGCAGCTCCTACTGCCTTCTTGGCTGGTTTCACCGGACAGTCTCGAAGAAAGTGCCCCGAGTTTCCGCAATAGAGGCATAATTGCAGCTGTTTTCTCCTTTCCCGCTCCTTTTGTGTTAGTGGTCCTTTCAGGCCCCCTATTTGCATGGGTTCCCCGGAGTCTACTCCTTTGGTAGGAGTTGGTGGTTTGGAAAATACTCGAGCATCAAACTTGGGACCATCGGCCTTCCTGTTCTGCAGTCAATTTGAATGACTAAGTCAATATAGTCCGAACAGTCTTGCGGGGGATTCACTACTTGGGCTAACACATCTTTGAGCTCTCCACGTAGACCTCTATAAAACAGCGTAATCCTTTTGTCCTCAGGCCATCGAGTTTCCACTATCAGTCTGTTGAAAGACGCAATATAAGCCAAAAGGTCTTGATTACCCTGTCGCAATGAAAGGAGCTCATTGTCCAAGGCCTGCCCCTGCGAATGTCTTGCAAACAGTTTTTCCATACTGAGCTGAAAAGCTCGAAAATCATGGAGAACCGGATCATCTTGATTAACTAGAGGGATCGACCAGTCTGCCGCATTGCCACTAAGGTACGAAAGCACGAAAGCTACCTTAGCTTGATCAGTTGGAAAGGCTGCTGGCCGGCATAAGAAGTGCAACCGGCACTGATTAATAAATACTGCAAACCTCTTTGGGTCACCAGAAAATCGTTCGGGCGGAGCCAGAGGTACATTCCCAGGTAGGTTGATCTGCACTGGGTTCGTAGAGGATGTTGACGGAAGATTTGCCCCTGATGCGGGTAACAGAGTTTGTCCGGCTTGTGACTGTAGCTATTGTCTAGCGAGATCGTCTGTTCGCTCCTTGGAAATAATCAGTTCCCTTCTTAGAGCATTCGTTTCCTGACGGGCTGCATGCACTTCTGCTCTTAGTTCCCCAAGTAACTGGGCTAGCTGGTCGGTATCCGAGGTTTCCATAGCACCTGGGTGGGAGTTTTGCGATAGGCTTTGCGTTCTGTAACGCTCACCTGATTCCCGCAGAGGCGCCGGTCTTGACTGGGTGAATGCCGTATCTTCAAAGGTGATGTGTAACACACGGTTGGCTCTTTGGGCTGGACCTCTGTGCACTGTATGTCTGACTCGAAGAGTAAGATGTCTGCAGATAGAAAATATGGGATTAATGAACTGGGGTTATTGGGTGCCTCTCTCCTCTTCCCTTTCTCTTCTCCTGTAGAACCCCAAAGGTTAACACCCTCACCTTAGGTAAGTGAACGCCGAGCTCTCCATCTGCCTCGGGGCAGGGTGCCGTAACCAGTTTCTTCACTGGATAAGGGTGCAGGCCTCTTGACCTCAGAGGACTGCTGTCCGTCGTTAACTGCACGAACGGTAAGTTCTGGGCACTTCAAATGTCTTAAAAGTCTTTTGTAATGATATCTCTTGTTTTGCAGGGTTCCGGCGATGGCGGATGGTGGGCTGATGAGAGTTGAGGATCGAACCCGCGTGAGGAATAGAAGTGCCTGGAAGCACGTAAGTAAGCGCTTGTAGCCTGCTTCACGATGCGCACTAACTGTCCCTTTTATCTTGCAGGTACAAGTTCGGAGCTTTAGAGAAGCTGAAGGGTGCTGGAATACCCACTGGATTCGGCGTGGGAAGGAGTAATGGCACGTGAGTAATAAAGTTGCCCAATGTCTTTAAACGCACCTTCTTTTGTCTTTCAGATGCGGGATGCAGCGCCGAAGGCCTCCGGAGCGTGCGAAGAGCTGGTAAGCTTTTGTCTTTCAGATGCCGGAATGCAGTGCGAAGACCTCCGGAGCATGCGAAGAGTAGGTAAGCCTTTGTCTTTCAGATGCCGGAAAGCAGCGCGAGGCGTTGGTGACAGCCGATGGACCAGGTAAGAGATGCGCTGCCACTGAAGACCGTAGTGCTAACCTGTTCTTTCTTTGTCTTTACAGGTGCTGCTGAAGACTGGATTCCAGGATGGTAAGCCTTTGTTCCCTTAGGCCCAGGATCAGAAGCAGAAGACACGATGAGCGTTCTGCTGCAGAGAATGCAGAATAACGCAAAGCAAGATTCATCCATCGGGTGTGGTTTAAATAGCCTCCTGTAGTGCTTAGGTGTCTCCTTCCACAGCCACGCCTAAGAAAAGAGTTCCTGCTTTCCAGAAGAGTTCCAGTGTTCTGAACCTAGGGAGTGGCTCCTGCCCCACCCAACAGGAAAAGTAGTCCCAAACAGAAGAGGATCAGGGGTTCAACTGGCAGGTAAGTAAGCAGCATGGTCTGCTGCAGGTAAGTCCACCCAAGCAGTATGAGCCCTTCGCTTCCAGCGCTGGGACTGGGCATCTTTATGAGCCTGGTGCCACTGGCGCCAGGACAGGGTCCAAAAGGTCCCAATTGGGACTGGCTGGCACTCGGAACCGGGGTTATGGGTCTGCTTCCAAGGGAGTCGGGCAAGTCCTGATCTTTTGGAAGCAGAGATCATGACAGTAATGCAGGTCTTCTGATGCTTGCTAATCTGCTTACAATCACATGCTGTGCACAGACTAGCAAGCAGTACCCGGAGTTGGAGGTGGGTCACGAGAAGGAACAGTAGAGAAAAGATGTCTTAATACTGCTTGTCCCACCTGAGAGTCAGATCAAGAATGAGTGTCTAGGCAATAGTGTTTTGTAAAGGTGTGTACAGAACTCCAGGTTGCTGCTTTGCAAATGGACTCGAGGGGAACATTTGCAATGAATGCTATGGAAGCCCCAGTGCCCAGAGTAGAGTGTGCTCTAGGCTTGAAGGGCAGTTCTCTCTTAGCAAGAGTGTAACACAGTGTGATGCATTTGACAATCCACCTTGAGATAGCTGATTTAGAGACAGGATCCGCTTCTCCATCAACCGCCACTGAAACGAAAAACTGGTTGGTTTTCCTCAGTGGTTTTGTTCTTTCCAGGTAGAACATGACTACCCTGCGCACATCTAGTGTGTGTAGACTTCTTTCGGCCATGCTAGTGGGATTCTGGAAGAAAGTGGGTAGTTCCATCGATTGGTTCACATGGAACTTCGAGATTAATTTAGGCACAAATATGGGATGAGTGCGCAGAACCACCTTATCCCTGTGGACTGTAACAAAAGGGTCTGGAACAGAAAGGGCCTGTAGTTAGTCAACCCTTCTAATAGAAGTGATAGCCACTAGGAAGGCCGTCTTGTAAGTAAGGTCTTTTAGACTTGCTTTATGCATTGACTCAAAGGGAGATCCCATGAGTCTGGTTAAAACCACATTTAAATCCCATTTAGGAGCTGGGTGAGAAATGGGGGGGGGTGGATTCTCTTAACCCCTTCCATAAAGGCTTTCATAACCGGAATTTTCAACCATGACACTTTGTTGTGACGTGGTGTAGGCTGAGAGAGCAGCAAGATGAACCTTTAGGGAATTGAAGACCAGTCCTGAGTCTAACAAATGGGTTAGGTACAGCACAATGTGTGTGGACAAGCAATCGATGGGATTGACACCCTTGGTATTACACCAGATGACAAAGCGTTTCCATTTACTAGAATAGCAATAGCACGTGTTAGGTTTCCTAGCTTCCCTGAGTATATGTCCATGCATCTCTGAGGGAGCTGTAGGTCTCCAAACTCTACGACCTCAGGAGCCAGGCTGCCAAGTTCAGAGTTTGTGGGCATGGGTGTAGGGTCTCCCTCCTGTCCTGAGACAACATGTTGTACGGGCAGGGTAGTTTTATTTGTGGGGAGAGGGACTTTCCATTAGATGAGCGAACCAGGGTTGGCGGGCACGCAAGGGGGCCACTAGTATCATGGTAACTGGTTCCTGGTGCATCTTGTGCACTATCTTGTTGAGAAGGAAAGTCGGGGGGAAAAGCGTAGACAAATTTCCCTTACCATGCTATCCAGAGTCTGTTCCCCTTGGAGCGGTTCTGGGGATACCTGGGTGCATAGTCTTGGCATTGAGCGTTCTGAGTTGCGAACAGGTCGATCTCTGGGAAGCCCCAGTCTGCGAAGACATTGAAGACGATGTCTTCGGGTAGACGGAATTTGTATTCTAAGGGCAGTGGGAACTCTCTGCTGAGCACGTCTGCCAGAAGATGAGTTCCCCTGGAACGGGTTGGGACAACAGAATGATCTTGTGTTTGAAAACCCACATCCAAATGATTAGGGACCACTTGGATAGCCCTGGAGAGCGTGTGGCCCCTTGTTTGTTTCGGTAATACATGGCTGTGGTGCTGTCTATCAGGACCAGAACTGTCTTCCCTCGTAGTTGAGTCTGAAAGGCTTTTAGTGCCTTGAACAGTGCCAATAGCTCTAGCAGATTTATATGGTTGGATGCTACTTGTCGGTACCACACCATGTGCTGTCTGCTGAAGCCGGTGCGCCCCTCCGCCCCGTGAGAGATGCATCTGTCGTGAGAGTGGCTTCCACTGCGGGGGTGCTGGAGGACTTCCCCTTCAAGAGGTTTTCCCTCGACCACCACTGCAGAGAGAGAACGAGGGCTGGCGAGACAACTACCAGATCTTCCCATTGTCCACTGGCCTGAAACCACTCGCTGTTGAGCCACTCTTACATGGTACGCAGGCACGCGTGGGGAACCAAGTATATGCATAATGCCATTATACCTAGCAGCCGCATGGCCTTGCGTACAGTCACCTTTCGACTGGCCACATATTGAGGGATCTGATAAAAGCATGTTCTGAACCCTCTTGTTGGAGGGGAAGACAAGGCCGTCCTTTGTTCGAATTAGAGCCCCCAGAAATGTTTTACTTGACTAGGGACTAGACTGGACTTCTTCCCATTGATAGAGAATACCAGACTGAACAGAAGGTCTACGGTCTTCTGGGTGTTCAAAAAGCATGTGTAGTAAGAGTCCCCTGTTAAGAGCCAGTCGTTGAGGTAAGGGTAAGCCGAGACAGATAGTTTGCGCAGGTGTGCTGCCACTACTGCCAGGACCTTTTGTAAACACCCTTGGCGCTGAGGCAATGCCATAGGGGAGCTCCTTGAATTGGTAGTGCCTGTCCTCTATCATGAACCTTAGATATTTCCTGTGTGCTGGCAACATTGAAATATGAAAGTATGCATCTTTCATGTCCAGTGTTGCCATATGGTCCCCCTGTTTCAACAGTGGGATGACTTCCTGTAGCGTTACCATACAAATCTTGAGGTTTTATGAATTTGTTTGCTGGGCACAAGTCTAGCACAGGGCGCATGGTGAGGTCCCTTTTGGGTACAAGGAAGTACACTGAATAAATTCCCTTGTTTACCTGAAGAATAGGGACGGCTTCTATGACGTCCTTTGCCAGAAGCGCTTCCACCTCTTGAATCAGGATCTGCAGATGGTCCGGCGTGAGGCGTCGTGATCGCGGCGGCCTGAATTGTGGTAGTCGGGCGAATTCCATGCAGTACCCGTGGGCGACCTTTATGACCCACAGGTCTTTATGACCCACTGGTCTGAAGTTATCCCCTCCCATGCCGCAAGGAAAGATGTTAAGCACCCCCTGACCGGAGTGACATGGGAGGGGACCTGGATCCGTTGGTCATTTGTGACCAGAGTCTACGGCTTCTCTGGGGTTGGGGCCTCAGCCTCTGCCGATTAGACGACCCCTAGGTGGGTAGTTGGCGGGGCTTACGGAAGCTTGTCCGGAGTTCCAGTTTCCCGTATTGTAGTTGTTTTGACCTGCACGGGATTGGCCTGGAAAGGACCAACGAGAACTGCCTCCTCTTTGGGGGTGGGGGAAGGTTTCTGTGTTATTTGTTGAAAGGATTTAAGAGTCTTGTGCTCTTTCTTGGCCGTCTCCAGAGCCTTGTCGACCGCTTTAGAGATTGGTCTCTTCTATGGGTTTGTTAATAAGAGCGGCCTGTGCTTCAGGCTTGAACCCAGAGTTGCGAAGCCAAGCGTGCCCCTTGAGTAGTGCGCCCTGGGCCAGGGACCTGCCTGCCGTCTCCACAGTAACCAAAGTGATTTTAATTATATTCTGATTTACCTGCCTGCCCTCGGCCACAATGGTGAGTAGTCTGGACCTAGTAGGTTCAGGAACCTCCTGAGGACCTTCTTGTACAAGGTTCCATTGTGCGTCTGCATAACTAGCAAGCAACGTGGTGTTATTTGCTATGCGTGTGGTGAACGCAACTGCCGAGGTGACACGTTAACCTAAGGCGTACAACTTTCTAGATTCCTTATCTGGAGGCGCCTCCCCTGTAGCAAGGGGTACCCCTGCCCGTTTCCGGGTGGTAGCGACTACCAAGGAGTCAGGGGTGGCGTGGCCTTTAATATATTGAGGGGTGGTAGGAGATGGCCGAAATAGTTTCTCCACTCTTGGATTCACTGCCCGCGTCTGTGAAGTGTGACCAGGGAGGGAGCCAACCTTTTTTTTTTTTTTTAAACAGAGTTCAGGAGAGGAATGGCTTGGATTGAGGGGGGGTTTCTCTTTGAGAATGTCCTCCATAAAATCTTGTTTGGGTACCACCTCCTGGGTGGTGATCTTATAGTGCTCTGCTGCCTTCCTTAAGATGGCATTGAAAGCCATTTGATCGTCCACAGGCGAGGCCTGGTGGGCTGGAGTGGAATCCACGCATAGGACATCAGTGTCCTGATCTTGCGTAGGGAGCGGCCACGGCTCCGTCTCCACTTGCTGGGTCTCCTCCCACTTGTCCATGGCATCCGCCTGGTCATCAGTGTAGTCTTGTAGGAAGGAAGGGTTTTCTTCCTCATCATAGATGTCTTGGTAAGTGTCCATCTGGACCACATCTTCATGGTGGACAGAAGCAGAAGGGTCTTGAGAGTCAAGATTTTCAGGGAAACGTAAATCCGACACCAAAAGAGGGTCTTCACGAGATCTTAGGGGAAGGATGCTCTGAACGCGAGACAATCCTTTTCTGAATGTTTCCCTGGTCCACTTAGACGAACCAGAAAGGGGAAAAAGGTGGAAAAACTTCACCTTCCTCTCGTTGACGTCGAAATTTGTCCCCAAGGGTGTTGGACAGATGCTCCCAACTGTCCTCGTATGTTTTGAGAGTACTGGGGTGCCATGGCGTGTCTTTAGACCTGTCTGTGGTACGCTCCATGCGTTTCAATGGTTTCTTTGGCGTCAGCCCAACCGCCAAAGTAATCCTCGCAAGACTTTCCTCAATCTCCACCGAATCGGCATGAGTCAACGGGTCAGCGGTAGATTTACCACCTACCGCGGTGCCAGAGGGCCTAGCAGTAGATTTTTTCGCCTGCGGAAAGGCTAAGAGGCCTAGGAGTAGGTTTCGGGCCTACCAGGGCCTTAGGGGGTGCCGGAGCATCAGATGATAGCGCTTCGGCGTCCAAACCCGATTTAGAGGTAGCGCTTTAACTTTGGAGTGCCCAGTCGCAAGACGCTGCTGCAGATGTGGGGAAGGCTGCTGATCTACCAGATCAGAGGATTCTATCGACATTTTCAGAAATCCCGTTTGCGCTTTCACCTTTTTCGGCAGAACCATCTAAATCGGTGATCGGGTTGTGTGCTTAGTGTGTGGTTTCTGTACACCCGTGTCGCCGGGTGTTGTCCCCAAAGCAAGACTTACGTCAGGCCTAGAGGGGTCGGGGACGGGCATGGCGGACCTACAAGCATCCGCCTCAAGGTCGATGACATCCGACACGGATATCTGGTCATCTGTGCCCGTCTCTTTCGGCATGTGTGGCGGTGGGGGTAGAGGGTTCCGCCCGCGACATGCCGTACGCGGCCCATTGATTTACACAGCGCTCCTTAAGGGTCTTAGGTCGAAGAAGTCGACAGGCTGGACACCGCTTCTCGTGATCTTGGGGTAGACGAGCATTACACGTACTGTGCTAGTCTTTCCACAGTTATCCGACCCTACACTTAGGGCAGAACCTAAATTGTGTCCTTTCCATAGTGAAAGATATAGACCATGATTACCAGACCTAAAGGGCAAAGAGGGGGAATGAGGAGAGATAACGAAAGATATGGCCACCGCAACCCCACTCTCCCTACTGTGTAGGCTGGCCAGATGTCCCGGCCACGTGGATCGCTCAGCCGCCGGATCTTAGGTGCCAAAATCCACCGGCGTATAAACTTCCCGCAGTCTTCGCCTACGTGACTTATGGGGAAATAACCGACAAAGTCGGTATAAAAGATAAAAATGTCTCTTATGAAGAGCTCTGCTATAGGGCGGCCAGTTATGTTGGCGGAAAAAAACAATCTGAGGGACCATGGCGCGTGAAGGATTTTGGGTACACTACACGTCACGATATGGATAGTGTTACAGACACACCCATACCGACGTTCCCCTTCGGTCCCCAAAAGACAAGATGCAATACTCCGTGGTTACCACTGGATGTCGGACCACATGCACAGCATGTGATTCTAAGCAGATTAACAGGCATCCGAAATCTAGATACGGGTAGACGTGAACCCCCCTCCGCCACAGGTGAACCACCACTGGCACAGGGCATTTGGTAAACACCACAGAGCAGACCGCAGGCCGAATGAAAGGGCCTTGAATTGATGTACTCCTGCTACCACGAATCGTAGGTAGTGCCGGTTTGCAAATAGGGATGTGAAAGTAGGTGTCCTCGAGGTCGAGGGACACCAGGAAATCCCCATGTTGTAGCTGGGACAACACCTGTTGTAGCGTGACCATGCGTAACATTTGCGTCTTTAGGAACTTATTGAGCACCCTGCGATCCAATATGGGCCTCCAACTCACTTGACTTGTTGTGCAGTGACTTTTTCCTTACTAGAAAATAGTGGTAGTAGACTTTTGCCCAGCTCGTCCTTGGGGAACCTTCTCCACTGTGCCTTTCTGCTGCAGAGCTTGCACTTCCTGAAAAAGGTGTCTCAACTTCTCTGGTTTGCTTGCAGGATGAATGTTCGGTGAATAATCCACAAACTTCAGCGAGTGGCCCTCCTGGAGAAGGAAGGGCACCTATCTGTCAGTCGTGATGGGTGTCAATTCCCCACTGGGGTGCTGAAGTCGAAGTACCTGGCCCTGGGCTGGTCATGCTGGACTGACCCCTAGACTGGGAGGAGCCACAGCGTTGCTACAAACACCTGCAGGACTAGCACTTTTTCCTGTACTGGTCCCCCAATGAGTAGGGTCTTGTAAGAGGAGGAAGACGGGTGCGGTTATCCTGTGAAGTCCTGCCCTAGCACCCTTTTCCTGAACGAAAGAACTGGCACCTTTGTTGTAGCGTGCCCAAGGAGTGAGCAGTTTCCTTGTTTGTTTTTATGGACTGCAAGGCCTCATCCACCATTTTCACAAAGAGGGCAGATCCATCAAAGTGCATATCCACGACCCTGGACTGGGCAATGGGTCGAAAATCTGGCCAGGAGCCAACCCTGCCTATGTAGAACCGCTCCATTCCCAAGTTGGCGCAAACCAGTATCAGCAATGTCCACAGACACCGAAATGGCATGGTCTGATGCCAACCCACCTTCATGGATGATGCCCAAGGCCTCATCAGTGTGGGTTGTGTGTATTGAGACCCTGTCATCTGGATCTGTGTATGTCCCAGTACCCAAGAGCCCCTGCGGTACCAACTGGTGCTTACCCCTTCTGGGGGGAAAAAAGATGTCATCCATTTCCTTGGAAGGCCCAGGGACATCTGTGCAAGGTCAACCGACAGGCTCTGTAAACAGGGCTGGTGCCTGCAGCCGTTGTTGCAGGGTCGCTACCAGGGTGGTTAGAGTAGATAAAACATCCAGTGACATGTCTCTTTGCAGAGGCAGCAATGGGTCTGGTAGATTGATGGCTTGAGATGAATGCAGAGGGGGTAAAGGTGGTAGCCTGTTCAGGCTTGCCTCACCCTGCAGTGAATTTCTGGGAGGCAATGTTCTGCATGCTGGCAACGACTGAGGTGACGTGATAGCTTCCTCCACATCCTCTGAATGGGAGACTTGGCTCTGACACCACAATACCACCCTGCAGCAAGGCCACCCCAAGGTTAGGGAATGATGCCCATGGACGGGCCCTTAATGCAGACACTGTGCTGGTGGGTGTGTGTGTTAAAGAGACGCCAGTGACAATGGCAGTGGTAACAATGGTATGGAAGGAACCACCTTTAACCGTCGACGAGGTCATGAATTGGGTCGTCCACGAGGGGATCACAGCTGTGGACATACATTCCGTCAACGAGATCCTCTTGGTCATGGGCATCGGTTGATGCAGTGGTCATGGCCATCAACTGCTTCATTGAGAGGGTGCCGTTGGGCGGCATAGATGGCCTTGGGGTAAAGGACCCGGAGAGCAAGGCATAAATTCGTTTTCAAAAATTGATTAGCAGAATTTGCTAATTAAAATATTTTTGATTAACAAATAAACCTATTTGATTAGCAATTTTGTACTCCTATTTTAAATGTCACCAGAAGTTAGTTTTACCCCAAGACATAGAAATGCTGTATTCTTGCTAATTGTATGTACCTCTGAAGTAATACATTTGTGCAATGAGTGTAAAATGTAAAGATTCACTGCAGCAGCAAATTGTGCAATGTAATGCCCATCAGGCCACCAACACTGCCCAAGGATAAATAATGCACATTTCTGTTCTTGCCAGCACACTGGTGTGGCTGGGTTGGATCAAGTGATTTGCCCAGGATCACACAGTTTGGTTAAGCAGTGAAGCCAGAATTTGCCAGCAACTTACCACATACCTTCCAAGCCCTAATTAGTACACATTTGTTTTGTGTTTTAAGAACCACAATATGGTTGTGCATTTGCAAAGAACACAAATCACTCAAAACAACCTCCTTTGGGGGAGTATTTGCACCACCCTGAATATAAGACTACAAGTGATAGCCCCATAACACAACCTGCTTGCAAAAGGCCTTTTAAATATTGTTCCATTCTTGTAAGGCGCTGCCTATGGCACCAACACAAAAGAGTTTTCTTTTTTTTTTTAGCATAAAAAGATGGGCTACGCTTTTCTTACCTCTCTGGTGACTCTTCGTTTGTTGTCAAGTCAGTGTGAAGGTTCACGCTTTCCCGTTATCGTCCTCTACAGACACATTGCAATGTCTACACAACAGACAAAGAGCAACTGATTACCCACAGCAATGTGCTTAAGTGGCTGGAAATATTTGTCCCACCGGAATGGGTAGGAGAAATATTACTGTCAGCCACTTGCTAACAACAATCAGGGTCAGCATCCAGGCCTTTCAGCCTTTTCATTTGATAAGGGCCATGAGCCTCAGGGATGTCCACAGCAACTTCCCCATGTTGCCAGTTCGCAGTGCTATACAATAACACAGCAATTTACATATATTTTTGTGCTGGGGCTTAATGCCTTAACTGCATTTGCGGGAGTCTTTCCGGCCGTCATTTCCCTTGGGGTATACACCTCGTTGCCTTTTCACACGGGTTCCTCCACAGCAGGCACTTGCTGACATTGGCTTTATATAGGATTTATAACTTTTCAGTGGGTATTGTTTCAACTTCCTGCTGCCTGGCCGTTTAGTGATAATCGGCGGCTGTTAAGACCCCAGATTATTTTTGTCATTTCATTGGGTAAAATTGATGTGACATCTACTGTGATGTCATCATATGCTACTTACTATTTTTGAAACTGGTCCCAGAATGTTGGCATGTCACAGTCTTAGATTATCTAGATGGATAGCAGTGTGCTTTAAAACTGCAGCTATCCGACATACGAAGATGTTCCAAAATGGATCAGGTGTCACTGGAACCCTTGCTTTCAGTCTCGTGATTAACTGCTCGTGGCACCCTAATCACGAGACTGAAGGAATATCTAAAGGCCCTCTGCAGCACCATGCTGTTATTAGTGCAGAGCCTGGGTGCTTAGAAAGTGCCAATTATTTCCACCCACTTTCTAAGCACCCAGGCCCCACACTAATAACAGCATGGTGCTACAGAGGGCCTTTAGATAATCCTTCAGTCTCGTGATTAAGGTACCACAAGCACTTTAATCACAAGACTGAAAGCCAGGGTTCCAGTGCACCCTGATCCGTAATGGAACGTCTTTGTAATGCCCATCAGGCCACCATAGGGTGACCAAATTTAAAAAGTAAAAAAACTGGGACATGGCAACTAACATAAAAGTAGGACCAATTCTTGAAAGTGGCTTTCAAGGCACTACACTTCAGTAGCGTTAGGAGGAGAAGGAGGTTCAAGTGCTGCTGTTCGAAGAAACACATTAGAATAAATGTATTACAAACTAGCACTATCTTAATTTATAAAATAAAGCATTTCTTCTGTGCAAGATTGTGCATTCCTGCCTGCAAGCTATAAAGACCTACTACAAAAAACAGACCACTGCATTTTCCAGTGGGAACATAATCTTGAGAAAGGGGGACAGTCCTGGAAAAACCGGGACATCTGGTCACCCCGTAGGCCAAAAACATAGCCAGCTTGCAGAGAGCATTTTAAATATTCTTTCAGTCTCGTGATTAAAGTGCTCGTGGCACATTTAAGCACTCCACTGAAAGAAAATGCAAAGTGCCTTCTGTAGCAGGCTATGTCATTAGTGCGAGCCTGAGTGCCTAGAATAACCAGGTTACTCACCGTAGTGACCACCTTACTCCTAGTCCATAGTCCCCTTGCCTCCATACTTATGGGACATTCCTCCGTCCTGTGGGACGAGACCGGAGCACTTTGTAAAAAGCATCCAAAAATTTACCAAAAATGTGTCCTTCCTCTCTTTCTTGCGCGGGGCCCGGCACGCGGCCGCAACCCTGCCCATCTCAGCTCCGCCCCACGCATCGCCCATCAGTCCTTTTCTATCGCCAGGTCCAAGACCTCTTAGCAATAACAGAGGAACCTTATTAGAGGGGACGGCGGGCAGGCGTATGGAGGAAAGGGGACTATGGACTAGGAGTAAGGTGGTCACTACGGTGAGTAACCTGGTTATACGCCTACGTCCCGTCCCCTTTCCTCCATACTTATGGGAGATTCTAAAGCACTCCTTACAGGAACTATGGGTGGATGGAAAAACCCCTTACTGAAAAAGGTTCTTCAGCACAGCCTGACCAAACTGAGCATCAGATCTTGAGCTCATGTCTAGACAATGCTTACAAAAAGCAGATGGGGAGGCCCAAGTAGCCGCCTTCGCGATAGTCTCCCAGGGGACATATTTTTGAAAGGCAACCGCGGATGCCTTGCCCCGCACCAGGTGTGCATGAATACCTTTAGGAGGCTTCAGCCGTTGGACGGTGTAAGACTCCGTAATGCTGGCGGCGATCCACCGAGAAATAGTCGCCTTAGGCGCCTGCTTACCTTGCGGGTTACCAAAGCTCACAAACAGCTGAGAAGAACTTCTAAGCTCAGATGTTCTGTCCAGATAGAACTTTAGAGCCCTTCTAACATCGAGACAATGCAGAACCATTTTTGCCTCTGAGGCAGGGTTCGGAAAAAGGAGATCGATTGGTTCAGATGGAACTCAGACACCACCTTCGGCAGGAAAGCAGGATTTGTCCGTAGGACCACATTATCCTTGAGAAAGACCAAGAAGGGATGCGCCACCGACAAAGCCTGGAGCTCACTCACCTGCTTTGCGGAAGTAACAGCGACCAAAAAAGACCCCTTCCATAACAGGTGCTTGAGGTCCACCGTGGCCATCGGTTCGAAAGATTTATGGCACAGCGCTGTCAGGACCACATTTAGATCCCACGTCAGGTGCGGACTACGAATCGGAGGATAAAGGCGCGTCAAGCCTGCAAAATTCCTCTTAACCACTGGGTTACACAGAGTAAGAGCATTGGTCCGTAGAAAGGTAAGCGGAAACCGCTGAAAGATAAATTCTGCATGACAGAACGTGGACGCCCGATTCTGCTAAGGATACAAAGGACAGTCCCGTCTCAATTGTAGCCCCCCTTGGGTCCAACTGCTTACTTAAACACCAATGACAGAACCTGAGCCATTTGCTTCTGTGCTGGGACCTAGTCAAAGGTTTTCTGGCTGCCTGGATAATACGCATGTTATCAGCAGAAAAATTAAGATGTTCTAAAGAAAATCTCAGGCACCATGCCGCCAAGCTGAGCGATTGTGGGGAAGGGTGCCACAGCTGCTGTTTCCCCTGGTGAAGAAGATCAGGGGTCACCGGTAACCTGATCGGCGGATACACCGACAGGTGTTGAAGTTCTGAGAACCAAAACCTGGCCAGCCACCACAGGGCTATGAGTAGAAGAGAACAGTTCACCGAGTTCTTCAATTTGCAAGTTGTCCGGTGAACTAGAGGCAGAGGCAGGAAAGCATAAGCCCTCATGTTCTGCCATGGAATCTCGAGAGCATCCCCCAGAGAGGAGGGTCCCAGCCCTCTTCTGGAAGGATACAGAGGAAGCTTCTTGTTTGCCGGTGTAGCGAAGAGGTCCACTTCCGGTGTGCCCCAACGCAGGGAAATCCATGAGAGGACCTCCGCCTTCAATTCCCACTCGTAGCTGACCATTGCCGCCGGCTGAGGGCATCTGCCGTGACATTCAGCTGGCCCGGGATGTGTACTGCAAGCAGCCAGACACCATGAAGAACAGCCCACTGCCAAATCTGGATGGACAGGTCCACGAGGGGGGAGGAGACTTGGTCCCCCCTTGCTTGTTGATGTAATACATGGACACCACATAGTCCGTGCGGATACGGACCATCTTGTTGGCAATGATCGGTCTGAACGCCTTGAGCGCTAGGAAGACTGCTAGAAGCTCCAGATTTATGTGGAGGAGCTTGTCCTGACGCGACCAGAGATCCGAGACCTGAAGAAGATCCA
This sequence comes from Ambystoma mexicanum, assembly GCF_040938575.1. Lineage (NCBI taxonomy): Eukaryota > Metazoa > Chordata > Amphibia > Caudata > Ambystomatidae > Ambystoma > Ambystoma mexicanum. Next base: position 879,063,310 of record NC_090936.1, read on the forward strand.
ACGTCGCACCCCACCCTAGAAGGGAGGAGTCCGTTGTGACCGTCACGGTAGGGGTTGGGTCCTGAAACCCCGCACCCACCGACAGGTTGCTGAGAGACGACCAACACTCTCATGGAAGCCGGAATCATTATCAGCTTGGAGTCCGGATCCACAGCCTGACACCAAGAACTCTGAAGAGCCATCTGAGTCCGCCTCATCTTGAGACGAGCAAGAGGAAGAGCCAATACGCACAAGGCTATGAGGCCCAGAAGCCTCTGGAACCATCAGGCCGACATGCTCTCCGACTGCGCAAACATCTGACACGTGTCCAACAGATCCGCCATTCTGTCCCCGGTTAGGTACACTCTGCAGTCGATCGTGTTCCAGCGAAAACCCAGGAAACTCAAGTCATGCGAGACCGTCATGAAAGATTTCTGCCAGTTTACCGACAGCCCAAGATGGAACAGGAGCTGAAGGAGAGATTGAAGATTGCACGCTGCTTTCAACGGGTAAGGGCTGCGTAAAAGCCAGTCGTCCAAATACGGAGACACATGGATACCCTGCAGACGAAGATAAGCCGCGATCACCGACATCTTCGTAAAGACACGCAGCACCGATCTGAGGCCAAAAGGAAGCACTCGAAACTGGAAGTGCTCCCCTCCCACAGAGAGACAGAGATACCTCCTGTGTGGATTCCAGATCAGACTATGCATGTACGCATCCTGAAGGTCCACCATGCTGAGCCAATCGCCCATCTGCAAGGAGGACCGTATCTGGCCGGGCGTGATCATCTTGAATTTCTCTAGGGGTAGGAAAAGATTGAACTGGGAAAGGTCTAGAATGGTGCGCAGGTCAGCCTGGTTGGGTTTGGGCACTGTAAACAGCTAGGAATAGAAGCCCTCCCTTCGTTCCCCAAGGGGGAACGGGTTCCACAGCTCTGAGGTCCAGCAGTTTCTGAATCTCGGCTTTTAGGGAGGACAACCCAGACTGTTGGAAAGGAGGGTTGAAGGGTGGGATAGGAGGTAAAGGTGAGCGGAAGCCCGCCCGAACGACTGACAAGACCCACCTGTCTTCGGTGATGGTCTGCCACGCCTCCCAATGAGAGGCAATGCATTCTCCCACAGGGGTCTCGTGCGAGCACGGAGAACCCTAATTTTGTAGGCTTTTCAGTGGTATTGCCACCTGAGGAGGAGGCTGAGGAGCAGGAGAAAAACCGAACCGTTGCTGCCTCTGGTGGTTATTACCCAAAGGGGTATCAACTCTGAGATTTCCAGTCTAGGAAAAGCCCATGAAACCAGAGGAGGGCCGACTTTGCCATCATGTCGGTCCTGGTTAAAACTCCTTTTAAGACCCAGAGGCCAAGGACTTAGCTGTCTGGGTGCTGTCCTTCGTCTTGGTCAGCTCCACATCCCTTGTAGAGTGGAACAGCTCCTTACCGTCAAAAGGAAGGTCCAACACCTTGTCCTGCACTTCCTTTGAAAATTTGGTGGCATGCAGCCACAACTGTCGGGAGGTATCAGCCCCCAACATAAAGCCCTGAGCCGAAGTGTCTACCTGGTGAGCCGCAGCCTCCAGGAGATCCTGGGCCAAGACCCTGGCATTGGATAAACCCGCCTTAAAGTCTTCCAGCTTCTCGACCGGAATGAACTCCTCAAACTCCGACAGACCTTTCCACATCCTCCTATTCGCCCCCGCTAACACTAGTTCGGCATTGGACTGCCGGAGCTGCAAGGCCGAGTTAGCGAAAATCTTCCTCCCAAGGGGGTCGAGGAGCTTGTCCTCTTTCCCCAGAACCTGAGTAGCCATCGTGGAAGAAGATGCTGCAGGCCTGGACTGTAAAGTAGCCGCAGCCACCACTGTGGAGGAGGGGTGGGATGGACAAGACGACAGGGCCACCTCTTCCGAAGAATGCAGCCTGTATCGCGCGTCAATTTTCTTATTGACGAAAAGTCCAGAGTGTGGCTTTTCCCAGACCTTATGGACCTCGGCCAGAACGTCCTTCTGCAAGAACAGGCCTGTACGCTCCAAAGGAGACAGGGTGAACGCCCCAGAAAGCACGCCCTCCTGCGGAGCAGGTGACTCAGGCACCGGAAAATCTAAAAAGCACATCATATCCAGTACCTGGTCATGAAAAGCTCTAATAGAGCAGGGCAGGTCCTAGTTGTCCTGATCTCCCTGCGCCTCATCTGACAAGTCAGGATCCTGCTGAACCGTGTCAGGCACTGCTTTGTCCACAGGGGACAATGGCGGAAGGGTCTGGGTAGGCACTGTAGGCAAGGGCGGCACCGGCTGAGCCACCGGAGGAACAGGTGGAGCCCGAGGCGCGGGTGGACATATCTCCCTAAAAAGCCCATTGAAATATTCCCTCGGAGTCGGTACGCATGAGCGTCTGAAATTTACCGAAGAAGGCGCCCTCCTGGGACTGTTTTGGTACCGGAGGAGGCCTCATGAGGAGGATAATTCCAAGGACACAACAGGGAGGGTTGCCACACAGGACGATCTCCCGATGTAGCGACAAAAATTAAAGGTGCCGACCCCGCAGGCAACGAAATATTGTGCGGAAGGGGCATCCGAGCGTTCGTCGTAAACTGGACGAAAAGGATTCGCACAAGGAATCCTATGTTCACCCACAGAACCAAGCCCTACACCTGAGGCCAATGGCATAGTTGTAGGGGTAGCACCCAAAATGGCCGCCGTGGTTGTGGCGGGAACGGCTGCCATTTTGTCATCACCTGAGGGGAACTGCGGCACGTGAGGAAGTGAGGCAGGGGTCCCCGTCAATGGATCAGGGGCCTTACATAAGGAACCTCGGCAGAGCCGGTACTATGAGGCCTGGAATATTTCTGCGACATAACAATAGCAAAATCAGCCTTCCAAGGAAGGACCTCGGCGCTGCCAGCAAAGGAAGAACTTTCCCTTCTTTGCCCCCTCAACAGTTCTGGCATTGCCACAAGAGCGGGAACGGTGAGAAACGACTTTCACCGATGAGGCCTTGCCAGGCCTCTCAGAATTGTCGGTAACCTTAGCCTCTGTACGAGGGACCTCGGACCCAGGTCCGGTAACAGCCTTACAAACGCGGGCCTCGAACATCCGTTCGGTAACACCAAGCCCAGCAAAGGCCTCGGGGCATACCCCGGTTTTATTTTTGAGGGAAGCCGATAGAGGCCTCAGAGCAAGCTCTGGTAACCCACCGACTCAGTTGAACCACAGGAGGGGCCTCTGAGTGTACTCCGGTATCCACAGGCCCCTTACGGAGACCCTCAGAGAAAACTCTGGTACAAGTATTAGGCCCAGAAGGCACCTCGGGGCAACCCCCAGTGATAGAGCGATCAACGCTCCTCCCGGCTCGGGAAGAACCCGGGAAGGTGTCTCCCGACCGGGGTTCTCTGAAAAGTAAACTCACCGGGCATTTCTTCTTTTCGTCGATAAACGCCTGAAAATGCGAAGGAGGAGTCAGTTGAAACACCTCCTCCCACCGCTCCAACCGACATTGAAGTTCCCAGACCAAAAGGAATCACAGTAAAAACAGGAGTCCCAACGGTGATCCGGACCTAAACACTCGAGACAAAGAGGATGGGGGCCTCGCCCTCGCAAAGAGTCGGTGACATGATGAACAATCTGAAAAGTCTAGTTTGAACGACATAGACAGACTAGTACACGATCTCTAGCGAGAGCCAGAGAGGAAAAAAGGGAATAAAATCTTCAGCGGCTGCAAGTGCGTCCAGTCCCGAACGAGCGGAGAAAAGGACTGATGGGCGATGCGGAGCCGAGATGGGCGGGGTTGCGGCCGCGTGCAAGAAAGAGGGACACATTTTTGCTACATTTTTGGATGCTTTTTACAAAGTGCTCTGGTGCCGTCCCAGAGGACTGTCCCATAAGTATGGAAGAAAGGGGACGTAGGAGTAAGTGGCAGTAAATAACATTTCTCCCCCCATTTGGGCGGGTGAGATATTGTATACTTCCACTTTCTAAACAGCCAGGCTTGCAGTAATAATGTAGCCTGCTTGCAGTAATAATGTAGCCTGCTTGCAGAGGGCATTTTTAATTTTCTTTGTCTCAAGATTAAAGCGCTTGTCGCAACTTTATCACGAGACTGAAAGAAAATGTTAAATGCCCCCTGCAAGCAGGCTACATTATTACTGCAGGTATGGATGCTTGGAAAGTAGCTGTAAATAATAAATCTTCCGCCCATACGGGCGGGAGAAATATTTACCGCCACTTTCTAAGCACCCAGGCCTGCAGTAATAACATAGCCCGCTTGCAGAGGGCATTTCAAATATATTTGAAACGCGATCTGCCAGCATGCCATTTTACTGTGGGTCTGGGTACTAGCAAGTGGCTGGAATTAATATTTCTCCCACCCGAATGGGCAGGTGAAATATTTCTTCCTAGCCGTGGCCACTTGCTAACACCCAGCCCCACAGACAAGGGGTTCGCCCTCCTCCACCCTCCCCTAAGTACCCCAGCAGGACTCCTTAACTGGGAGGGAAGCCGGGTCTGAGAGTGGAGCTGGGGTGCTCCTGCTGAAGTCTTCTCCGCGTGACTTCGACACTTCCCCCGGGATGGGCTCATACATTGATAAAATATTTTTAGCCCAGCCCGGGTGCTCCTGCCTGCTGCCTGCACACTGTCAGTGCACCGAGCGCAGAGTTTAAATAAAAAGGCACAGATTACTGTGCCTTTTAAGCTCTGCGCCATAAATTATATTGCAGAAACTGCAACATGATTCCAAAATTAAAACCCAAACCAGCGGTATCGTATCGCAATGCAATACCGCTTATTTTATGCCTTGGGAGAGAGACTTGGTCAACAACGAAAAAGCCCGTTTTTGAAGTCGAAGAGTGGCCACCAGATTTTGACTTAAAAGACATCACCTCCCTGAGCGATGGAAAGGGCCATGGCTCTCCTCCCTGCTGCCACCCCTTGGTCATGGACCTTTGGTGAAGACTGGTCCTTGTGCAAGGATTTGGGCTGGTCGCTGGAGGGGTCTTAATGTCTTTTCTTGTTGGTGGCCTGGAGTTGGAATTCATGCGACCTAGACCTCTCACTAGAGGTGGCTCGGTGGGCCGTCGTGCCTGACGTAACGAGGCCTAGCGCCCCGCTGGCGTCCTCAAGACGCTGGTGATGATACTTCAGCATCTTGTTGGAAAAAGACTGCCAGATTTCGCGGTCTTAGATGAAGGCACTAGAGGCAGTCGTGGTGATCCTCTACGTAAACATTCTTTAGTCCACAGCGGGCACAGGCCTTGAACAAGCTCTTCTTCATGGGTTCCGGCATGAGGTAGGCCCAACTGCACAGACAAAACTTCTAAGACTACCAGCGGCGGGAACAGTCCACAAAGCTAGCACCGTCACTGCCAACGGCAGTCATTGAGTAGAAGTCGAAAAATATATATTTGTCGTGGAAAAGATGTTCAATACAATTTTAATCACAGAAATGTTGAAGAGATGATTATTGAGGACTCCCTACACTAATGTGCAGTAATATATCTGAAGATGGCTGACACGGGAGGAGCTAAGGGAGGTGTTCCTATTGTCTGTGAGCAGTATGACCTCAAATGACTATGATAGAGCACAAGTGTGACTAAAAGTTTTGCGTTTAAGTTTAAACTGCTCTATGTTACTGAGTATTTGCAGCCTGACTGGAAATATTCACAGCATGTACATCTATGAAAGATCCAATATTGGAGAAGAGTGCCCAATTCCAAATCTTGTCAGATGGCTTGGACAGCCCTGAAGAGGGAGTGCCCGATTGATGCCGTCAGTAAGGACTAGAACAGTATTCCCCTGTAAATGTGTTTGAAAAGCTTTTAGGGCTATGAACACTGCAAGTAGTTTCAGCAGACTGATGTGTTTGGTTTCCAATGATGGAGACCACATGCCAAGCACACTGTGTCTAGGAGGTGTGCTCCCAATACAACACTGGCATTATGTAATGCACCTGTGTTTGAGAGTGGCTTCTTCTGAACGGGTGGGGAAGGATTTCCCTTTCAGAAGGTTTTCCTTCAACCACCACTGTGGAAACTAAACGGGGGCTGTCGAGACAACCACTAGACCATCCCAGTGACCGCTTGCTTGACACCATTGGCTCGTGAGCCACTCTGGCATAGGGCACAGACGATCAGGTGGAACCAGGAAGATGCAGGATGCTATCATCCCCAACAGCTGCATGGTTTTACGTATAGTCACTTGACTGGCTACATACTGAGGGATCCAAAGCCGGTTATGAACCCTCTCGGTGGAGGGGGGTAGACTAGTCTGTCTTCTGTTCTAATTAGTGCTCCTAGAAATAGTTTGACTTGACTTTCTCATCGATTGGTAACCCCAGGTTGAAAATAAGATCTACAGTCTTTTGGGTGTTCTCCAGACACAAGGATAGCGTGATTGTCTAGCTAAAAATGCCAGTGTGATGCTAATACTAGGCTCCACTGGTGTGCCGCTTATCTAACAGTGGACAGAATAAGAAAGGAAGAAATTGGTATTTTCTTTAATAAATACTTGAAAAGGTACCCTTTTAGTGATATTCTCATCAATCACTCTGTAGCAGTCGTACTTAAATGGAAGAGAAAACAAGTCTAACGTGGTTCAACTGTCTATTTGTGGTATAATACCATTTTAATAACCTATAGGCAATATGAACATCTGCCTAAAGTCTCTAAAAACGCTAAACGATGACAGCGTTTACTACAACAGTCATGTTGTATATTTGAGAAGACAAAAATGTGAACTATTCACCCCTTAATAACTTGGAACAGATGCCGTTTTAAAACCAACTGTATGTGAGCATGTGGCACATTATTCACAAGTACATAGGCACTGTGAGCATTTGCCGCATCTCTCATAATTAGATAGGGACCATAGCCTCATACCCTCGGTTCATAGTTACTTGCAAATCTGTGCAATATAGATGAAAATATTCTTTGAAACGGTGCATCCCAATGATTATTTTAGCATTGTGAGAATTATGAATGTACGGCCGGATGATGAAACATCACGGGGTGATGCCCGACCTTGCTTGAGCCTCCCATACACATGTTAACATTGTCACATGCATGCACGCATATGTACTCTTACAATAGATTCCTATGATGAATTGCAGAAGCAACTAGCAATTCAGCCTGACCTAGCAGACAGCTGAGCCGAATGCATGAGTGGCGTCTGCGACCATGTTACAAGATCGGCAACAGTAAGAATGAAGGGGAACCCAGAGGGAAGTAAATGGGTTCCGGCTGGCCTGATTTAACAGCACGCATGGGGGAAAAGAAAGTTGGCCTAATGCACAATAGCATGAATATGTGTAAATAACCAGTCAGAGTGGCTAAACATGCTGTGATGTGATACTCTGCCTTCTTGTCCCACAGACAGCTCCAATTGTGTAACGGTGTTTAAGACCTCTCTAGGCCCCAGTGGTCAGTCAACGCTGGACCACATTGCCCATACGACTGGACAAGTGGAGGACTATACAGACAGCTATCCAGCTAGTTACTCTCCTTTTGCCAGTCTAATAATCTGTGTTGCTGCCAAAAGGATATCATGGCAGCACAATGAATTTGAATCTGATGTGAACTAGTACCACCTGTTTCTCAAGGTGTTTGATCTATATATCTAAGTGGCCAACATGGGAAGGTGAATAAGTGGTGTTCTTCTGGAATAGACTTTACATATCTATGTTCCTATCTAATATTAGTCTTGAAACACAAGTGTGACCATGCAATCTTTTAACAGGGCCATATTCTTGTTGTTCCACGCATAATTGAGGACTAGAGGCTAAGATAGACAGCGCTAGTCTGTTACACTCCAGATATCAGCGAGTATATCACTGTTTTTATCGAAGACTGTCCTGAAGTAAGTGGGTTTAGCAACCATATACCACTGAAACCAGTAGACAGTGGAAACTGCAATAGGGGTAGGAGGTTTGTACCCAATGATACAGTTTTGTTCCAATCTCTATTGGGGTCAACAAAAGCCATAAAGGTCAGAGGAAGAGATTAGATGCCTTTTTGTCTTTGCAAATATACAATGTGACCGTTGTAGTAAACACTATATCTTAGCATTTTTTTAGAGACTTTAGGGAGATGTTCATACTGCCTATAGGTTACTGTATTATGCCACAAATAGACAGTTGAACCACGTTAGCATTGTTTTGTCTTCCATTTTTATTTTTTTAAGTAGGACTACTGGAGTGATTGACGAGGAGAAGAGGATAAGATCACTAGAAGAACAAGTTACTTACCAACTGGTAACATTCTTTCAACTGCATGCTCCTCCAACGTATTCCTCATCTTTGGCACGTTCGGTCCAGCTTTGGAAAAAAAGATTCGACAGAGGGTGCCCTGCGTCGAGTCGATGTCCCTTGAAGGCCTCCGCCCAGAGTGATGTCATTGGATGGTATAAGTAGCATGCACGTCGCCCGATGGCATCAAATCCGTTTTCCTCCTCAACACTTGTTAGCTTTTAGTACAGGCAGGCAGTTCTAAGCCTTGTTACAACGAAAGCTGTAACAGTGTGGGAAATTCTACAGAGGGGTAGGATGGGAGGGCAATGAGAAATATGTTGGAGGAACATCCAGTCGAAAGAACGTTACCAGTTAAGTAACTTGTTCTTCGAATGGATTGTGTCCTCCAACGTATTCCTCATCTTTGACAGATTCCCAAAGCAGTATACCAGACTGGAGGAGGATGGAGAATTTAGAATTGGCAATTTTCACAGGGCAGAATAAAGTACCACCTTACCAAAAGCGACATCCCGAGTGTGGGAAGTATACAAGCAATAATGCTTGGTTAACGTGTGCAACGATGACCATGTTGCAGCATCACAAATGTTTTTAATGGGTACTCCCCTTTGCAGGGCTGCGGAAGAGGCCATGCCCCTAGTAGAATTTGCCCGCAGACCCTCTGGTGGGTCCTTGCCTGCCAATCTAACATTCTGAAATCCCAAAGATAATCCACCTTGACAAAGTCGGTTTAGAAACAGTTTGTCCTAATTTTCATTCAGTATATCCTAGAAACAGCTGGTCGTCCACTCTCAACTTGGACATCTTCGAAATATAAAAGCTTAAAGCTCTTTTAGGGTCCAATCTATGGAGCCTTTCTTCCTCTTTACTGGAATGCAGTGGAGGTTAAAACGACAGCAGAACAAACTTTTGATTTAAATGGAAATCCGATATAACTTTAGGCAGGAAGGAGGGTTTAACCCTCAACACAACCCTGTCCTTGTGGAATACAGTAAAGGGTGGCTTTGAAGAGTGCCTGCAACTCGCTCACTCTACGTGCAGATTTTAGAGCAATCAATCGTATGGTTTTAAGGGTTAATCTCAATGGACATGTTTGCAAGGGTTCAAAAGGGGCACACATTAGGATTTTTAGAACCAAGGTCTCAAACTGGAACCTGAAAAGTAGGTGGGAACACATTTGTGAGCCCTTTCAGAAATTGAATTATCAAAGGTATTTTGAAGTAGGAACATTCTTCCGAAGAACGCTCGAATATGGAAAGCGCTGCCAGAGAACCCTTAATGGTCCCAATGTGAAGACCTTTGTGTGCTAATGAAAGCAGAAATGATAGCACATCCGGGGTAGTACATAGAAAAGGATCAACATACTTTTCCCTGCACCAGACGCAAAACTTATTTCAACGGCACAAAGATTTTGTTAATGGCCTTCTTGCCGAGAGCAACACCTCCATCATGTCATCCGGGAGGTCCCAATCCCTGTATCTCAACCTTTCATAAACCACACGTGAAGGTTAAGAGTGCTGATCGCTGGATGGAGAACCTGACCCTCCCCTTGCAAGAGAAGATCCTCTATTTGCGGAAGACGTTATCGGAGGACAGATGGACATGTCCAGAAGGTCCGGGTAGCACGTCCTCCTGGCCCAATCCGGGCCAATTAGGATCATGTGGCTTCCGAACCGTCTCAATCACCTGATTACTTGAGGAATGACGGGGATCTATGGGAACGCATATAGAAGCGGAATATCCCAATCCACCACAAGTGCGTCTCCTAAAGCTCCTCTCAGAGGAAATTCCCTTGCGCAGTACTTTTTTCGCACTTCCGGATTGTTTGCGGTCGCAAACAGATCTACTTGAGGGGTTCCCCAAAGGGCGAAGATCTCTTGAAGGACTTCCTGAGCTAGTTCCCAGTCGTGGAAGACTGTGCTCTGCCTGCTCATAGCGCCCACCGTCATGTTCTCCTCCCCGGCTAGGTGAATTGCTGATAGGGAGATTCCTTCTTGAATTGGCCAGTACCAGAGCTGCATTGCTTCTCTGCACAGTGGTAGTGACCCTACACCAACTCTTTTTGCAGTAATGCATGGCCACTGTGTTGTCCGTCATAATCAGGACATTATTTCCCAATACAGAGGGCAGAAAGGCCTTCCGTGCTAGTTTGATTTCCCCCTGTTCCAAAAGGTTGATGTGCAGTTTGGACTCCGATGGAGACCAACGACCGCTGACTGTCAGATCGTTGGCGTGGGCTCCCCACCCCATGAGTGAGGAGTCCATCAGTACTGTAATCTCTGGCCATGGTTGCCAACATTGTTCTCCCTTCAGAAAATTGTCCTCGCAGGTCCACCACAGAAGATCTTGTGTGACCCTGCTTGGAACCTGAAGTAGGTACGACATCTTTCCTGAGAAATGGGACCATTGAGTTCTTGGAGCCCATTGAAGGGATTTCATTCTCAGACGGGCCCTCTGGCACCAGAAAAATGCAGGATTCCATGAGCAACCTCAAGAAATCAAAGGCCCGAAGATACTGGGCACTCTGAAATTTGGAAGCCATCTGAAGAATGTCTTGAGCCCTCACCTTGGGTGGCAAATATTTTCCCAAGGAAGTGTCTAATACAGCCCCGATGTACTGGAGCTGCTAGTAAGGTGTCATCTGTGACATCTTGAAATTGAGGGAGAAGCCCAGTCTGTGGTGGAAGTGGCAGGTGACTGATGATCCAAGGCTTGCTCGGGAGAGCGCGCTGTGATCTGTCAATCATTTAGGTAGGGGTAGACATGAATCCTCCCTCGCCAGAGATGCGCTGCCACCACCACCATCAGCTTAGTGACCCTCAGGGCGGAGGTCAAGCCGAATGGCAGGACTCAAAACGGATAGTGCGAGCCACCGACGGCAAACCTCAGGTATTTTCTGTGCTTGAGATGGATTGGCACATGAAAATAAGCATCCTGAAGGTCCAATGACAACAGCCAATACTGTAATTGGAGCGCCTGAAGGATCTGAGAAAGTGAGACCATCTTGAATTTGTCCTTCCTGGGGAATTTATTCAAGTATCTCAAGTTCAAGTTGGGTCTTAGTGCCCAGTCTTTCTTGGGGATCAAAAATTATGGGGAATACCAACCCTTGTTCCTCTCTGCTACAGGTACTGGTTCTATAGCACCTTTCTTTAGCAGGGTTAATATTTCCTGCACAAGGAGCGGATCTGGAATCCTCAAAGAGCGTTTCTCTGGTGGATTGTGTAGGCTGTGTATTGAATGGGAGGCAGTAACTTTGGGCTATTGTCTCCAGAGCCCAAGCATCTTAAGTAATGGCTCGCCATTCTTCGAGCTGCTGGGACAGTCTGACCCTACACCCCCCACCAGTGACACGTGACGCAAGCTATCAAAGTGGTTTTGAAGCGGTTGCTGCAGCTGCTGATGGCAAGGTAGCTGCAGCAGGCTTGGTACCTCTACCTCGTCCACCACGAGGGTACGTCCTCAGACCTCTAACTGGCCATTCCTCTCGCCCTTCCAAATGAGGAATAGTAGAGAAAAGATCGCCAACTCCATGGCTGTCCTGCCAGACAAAAAGGCTGAGGTTGCCCAACAGCGGCCCCTAGAGATTTGGCAGCTGCCTTAGAGGTCTGCAACCTCTCAAGGCTCTCATCAGCCTTGCTACCAAAAAGGTGAGACCAGTCAAGTGACACGTTCAGAAGGCGAGCCTGCACATCCGGTGCAAAACCGGATTTCCGCAACGACGCACATCTGCGCATTACTGTGCTTGTGGCCATGGCTATCCATAGTGTCCAATCCAGACTGAAGGGACTCTCACATGGCTTCCTTGCCGTCCTTAATAGCCAGGAAGCCGTTCCTTTCATCCCCTTCTGGAATATGCTCCGCCACCATGGGTAGGCACTTCCACAGAGTGTACGAGAATTTTGCTAAGGCACTTGTGGAGTTGGCCAACTTCAGGGCCATACTACTACCTGAAAATACCTTCTGTGCCAAAACATCTGCGTGCTTGTCGACCCTATCAGGAGGGATGGTAGGGTACGCTGCCTTGTTTGAGGTAGCCGTGGCAGCCTGGACCACCAGACTCTCCGGAGTGGGGCGTTTGGACAGATAGCCGGGGTTGCTACTGGAAGGGCGGTATTTCCTTGTAAGGGATTTGTCCACCGCCAGATTGGTGTCTGGGGTCTCCCAATGTCTGGTCACCCTTTTTTGCAGAGCCACATGAAATGGTAATATAGGATCTGTAGGTGGTCCTTGGTCTAGAATATCAGTCAGATCACTCTGAACGAACTGTACCAGGGGTCTAGCCCAGCCTAAATACTCCACCACCCTAGACATCAGTTGTCGGTATGAGTCTGTGCGCGACCCAGGTTCTGGCCTGCCAAAATCCAATTCAGGAGAAGTATCAATGCCACTGGCATTATGTAAGGTATCACAAAGATCTTCCACCTTGCTCTCCTCTGATATGAGGCATTCCGGCACATTGGGGCTTCCATACTAGAGCCCAAAAGGGGCATCCTCCCCATCTGATTTTTCCTCATCCTCAAAGACGGAAGAGAGGGATTTGAAAAATCCTTTTTTGGCAGAGTAGTGAAAGTTTTTTCAGGGACACTCAGGATTTGAAGGCGTTTTGGTTTTAGCCTTTTTATGAGTTTCCTCAGGTTCTGGGGGCTGAACTGAAACAACCGGTACTTTTGGCGACAATGGCGTTGATGGCGCAGATAACGTTGACGAATCGACGGGCCCCTTCAACCGTTTTGCTTTGAGGGTTCTACAGGCTTCAAAGGCGTCGATCTCGAACGCTCACCTTGGCTCGAGTGACCTTTACGCATTCGAGGCCTTGAGTGCTCTCGATGTGAATCACACCAAACACCTGGGCTCGAGGACGCGCAAGTGTCGGGTCGAGACCGTTCCCTGCCAGCTTAAATAGAAGGCGTGGACGGAGCCTTACTCTGTTTTTCAAATATCTTTAGCATTTCTAAGCGCAATGCTTCCCACTCCGCGGGTGTCGACTGTTTGGTGGGGCATCTTATCCTCTCAGGGGTTTCGCCTGACGAGGATGAAGAGGAAGGCGACCGATGGGGCCTCCTCCACGATCGTTTCGTTGAGGACGAAGAATGGCATGAGCCACTATGGGACCATGATCGTTTTTTATCTTTCGTCAAGGAGAGGGGTCTCTCGACTCGGCAGTTGAAGAGCGATCAGGTCGGATCTTACGAGGTTTGGTTAACTTCCCTACCTGCAACTTCCCCTTTTGTTCTCATAAGGCTTTTCCACTTGACATTTTCAGCAGGAATCTGTGTCATGGCCTTCACTCAGGCACCATAGACAAGAACGATGCAGATCCGTGATCGCTTGAATCCGGTACAAGGGGTTTTCGGTGTAGACGATGAAGACATCTTGCCGAAGGAAAACTGCACAATTTAGAAACTACGCAATCAATTTTCAATGAAGCACGCCAAGTTTCTCGAAGCAAACATGTTTGGGGAAAAATTGAACGGAGGCCGTGCATGCTACTTATACCATCCGATGACATCACCCTCGACGGAGGCCTTCAATGGACATCGACTCGACACCATCGATGCAGGGTGCCCTCTGCCGAATTCATTTTTCCGAAGCTGGACCCAACGTGTCAAAGAGGAGGAATACGTTGGGAGGACACAATCCATTCTAAGAGTACCTTTTCAAGTATTTAGTAAAGAAAACACATTTCTTCCTTTCTTATTCTGTCCACTGTTAGATAAGCGGTAAGCCAGCAGAGCCTAGTATTAGCATCACACAGGCAGTTTTAGCTAGACAATCACGCTATCCTGGTGTCTCTTTCAGTGTACAGACTTCTACGTTATCTCCTCTTCACCATCATGCGTGTGAAGCATGTTGCAATGCATTACTGTACAGATGAGTTAGCCCTCCTTGTGTGTTGTCAGGGCAAACTCTGTTCATTTGGTTATTAGCCACCCCCTTGTGACTTCTGTTCTAAAGACACGGCTGCTGTGACGGTCTGAGCCAGTCATCGAGATTATGGTCACACTGGGATTGAACGCCTGCGCTGGTGAGCTACCGCCACTGGTAGAACATTTTTGTAAACACCCTTCGAGCTGAGGCAATGCCTAAGGTGAGTACCTTCAACTGATAGTGTTCAGCATCTTGAAACTGAGGTACTTTGTGCGCTGGCAACATTGAAATATGAAAGTATGCATTTTTCATATCCATGGTGGCCATGTAATCGCCCTGTTGAAACAGCAGGATTACCTCCTGTAGAGTGGTCATCCTGAACTTTTGGCACATGGTTGGAACCTTTTTGGGTACATGGAAGTAAATTGAATAAATACCCTTGTTTACCTGAAGATCTGGCATGACCTCAATCACTCCCTTTTGCAGCAAGGTCTGGACTGCTCCTAGCAGGATGTGTAGATGTTCCAGCGACAGCTGTCTGCTCTTCGTTGGGTGGTTGCATGAATTCTATGCAACAGCCAATGGTGATGGGTTGGAGGACCCACTGATCCAAGGTGATGCGCGCCCATGTGAGGGTGAAAGAAGTTAATCATCCCCCTACCGAGGGAACCTGCACCACTGAGTCATTTGCTGGCTGGGGATATGATATGGCATTTATAACGCGTCTATACACAAGTGTTTCAAGGCGCGACGAGGCAAGGGAGGGGGGAACAGAGGGAAGAAAGAGGAAAAACGATTTTACTAGGCCAGGTGACATTGAGATCGCGCAAGTGCAGGAGGCTGCAGAGTTTCTCTCCCTACCCATGCCACGCCAAAATCCCTGCTCTTGAGGAGTTTGGAAACAGCTGTAAGTGCCCTTTCCAGAATACCAAAGAGACGCGCCTATCCCATAGGCACCTTGAGAGGTGCAGGAAAAAGATTGCCCTGGAAAATAATAGTGGGTGTTGAAGACTCAGCATTAAACAAAATGATTGGCCGAGATTTGGTTCAGCGACTTCAGCGTTTCATGTTCCTTCTTTGCGGTTCGAGGGCCTTGTCTACTGCTTTTCCAAAGAGGGCAGGGTCTTCCACAGGTTTATTAATATGAGAAGCCTGTGTTCCGAACTTGAAGCCAGAGTTTATGAGCCATGCATAGCACTTTAATGGGGTCCCTTCCGCTAGTAACCGTCCTGCGTTCTCTGCTGAATCAAGGGTATTCTTTAGTATGTACTGCGTCACCTGACACCCCTCATTCACCACTGCCTCAAGCTGTAATCAAGAAGGCTCTGGAACAATTTGCAGGCCAGCTTGCACAATCCCCCGCCCCACTGTACATTGTTATAGCTAGCCAGTAGAGTGGTGTTATTAGCTTTACGCATGCTGAAAACAGCACAGGTGGTAATACATTTTCCAAGAGCATAAAGCTCCTTGCAGTCCTTGTCAAAGGAGGGATAGTGGAACTCCTGCACGTTTTCTAGTGGTTGTTACAACCAAGAATTCCGGAACGGCATGTCCTCTAACGAATGAAGAAACGGAGGGCACAGAACAACTTTTTTTTCTACTCTTTGGTTGACAGCACTGGTAGAGTGTTTGTAAGGAGGGGGCAAGGTGCTTCTTAACTGACTTTAGAAGAGGGATGGCCTGACTGATGGGGACTATTTCTTTGAGGATATCCTCAGTGAAATCCGTGTCAAGTACCATCTCCCATGCCACGATCTTATAGTGGTCAGCAGCCTTTCTGAGGAGGGTGTTGAATAACATTTGATGGTCAATTAACGAGGCCTCCCGGGGCTGAGTCAGGAGGAGCATATAGGAATATATTGTCAGGATCATGTGCAGAGGTATTGGGCCAAGTACCCTGGTCATCAGCGAGGGTCCAGGTATCTGGATCTTGAGAAATCAGGTCTTGCGAGACCCTGAAGCTGTCCACAGGATTCTCAGGTAGACGATGACTAGGTGGAGAGGAAAACTGAGCCCCAGGAGAATAGTGCCATGGGGACCTGGAAGCTCGAGGGCAGTCATCCATAGGCAGTGGTCTTTTCAGAATATCATCAAATTTATCAGAAAACTGGCTTCAGGCAGACATGTTCTCCACGCAGGCTTCAAATCTTTCCCTGGCCCACACAGAAAAGGGTTCATCAATGGGAGGGGGAAGAAGGAGTGGTTGGAGCACAGTCCTGTTCTAGGGTCTGAGACATGGGAGGAGAGGCTGGTGTAACTGGTTGGAGCACAGTCCTGTTCTAGGGTCTGAGACATGGGAGGAGAGGCTGGTGTAACGCTCACCTGGTTCCCCCGGAGGCGCAGGTCTTGATCTGGCGAGGATACTGTCTTCAGTGTTAGGCGCAGGGTTCGTTTTGCTCCCGGACTGGGCCCCCTTCCCACCGACAGTTTAAGCTGAAGAGTGAGATGTCTGCAAGGGTAAACCAAGGTATTAGTGTTTGGAAGGTTCGGAAAGTTCCTAGCCCCTCTCGCCCTTTCTTTCCCCGTGGAACTGGGTTGATATTGCGCTTACCTTATATAGGTAAATGCCGGGCTCTCCATCCTGCGTCTTGTGCAGGGGCGCTGGATCCAGTTGCTTCACTGGATGCGAGCTCTGCCTCTTGATAGCAGAGGATTTGCTGAGAGCGAAGACGCCGTTAATGCACGAGCGTGCCTTGTAAGTATTAAAGTTCCTTTTGCATTGTTCTCTTCTCTTTCAAAAGTCTTAAGTCTGTAAAGTCTATGTCTTTCCCTTTTCAGATGCTGTGACGATGAAGATTATCCTTCTAATGGCACGTAAGTAGAAAGACTGCACTAGCGCTGGAGAATGCTCCGTAATGTCTCTTTTGTCTTTGCAGGTGCTGAGGTGCAGCGCGAACAGATTGAAAGCGAACATAACACAGGTAAGCAGTCTTGTAACTAAGCGTTACTAACCTATGTATCTTGCCTTGCAGGTGCCGGAATGCAGCGCGAGCTGAGTTGGAACGGGCGTAACACAGGTAAGCAGAACTTGTAGTTGAATATTACTGACCGATGTTCTCTCTCTTTGCAGATGTCGGATGCCGGAAGAGAAAGGCAGAGAAAGGCGCCTTGGATGCTGCCGTTGGATTAGGTAAGTAGATTCACTGCCTTTACTTTAGCCTAACCTGTGCCTTTGTTTTGCAGGAGCTGCAGAAGACTGAAGAAGACTGAAGATTGGATTCCAGCAGGTTATTTCGTGTTCACAGGATCTGGAGCTGGAGGTTTCCTGGAGCTGACACGGTGAGCGTCCTGCTGCAGATGCAGAATAACGCGAAGCACGTGAAACCAATCGGGTGTGGTTTAAATAGCCTTCTGTAGTGCTTAGGCGTCTCCTTCCACGGCCCCACCCAGGTAAGAAAAGAGTTCCAGATTTCTAGAAGAGTTCCTGTGTTCTGCTTCCAGGGAGTGGCTCCTGCTCCACCCAGATAGAAAAAGTAGTTCCAGGCAGAGAAAGATCAGGAGACCAGTTAGCTGCTAAGTAAGCAGCATGGTCTGCTAGAGGTAGGTCCACCAAGCACTCTTATCTAATATGAGCCCGGCGCTTCCTGTGCCGGGACCAGTCACCATCATGAGCCTGGCGCCACTGGCGCCAGGACAAGGTCCAGAGGGTCCCTATAGGGACTGGCTGGTTCCTGGGATCAGAGTCATGGGCCTGCTTCCAAGGTCGTGGGGCAAGTCCTGACCCCTTGGAAGCAGGGATCATGACAGCTAGAGAATACCCCTCAGGTAAAGGGGAAGCCTTTTTTGAGGACAGAGCCATGTGAATGGGTCATGGAAAGCTTCTCAGCTAGCTATAGAACAACGTTTCAGCACGTCGTTTGACAACACTGCAACGTGTACTGAAGTTTTATTGGAAGCTCCTGGTAAGTCTGAAGCCTTAGGGCCTTGCACCAGCCGCATCGGCGTAACAGACCCTGAACTGCAAGGTTGAGTAGGACCCGACAAAACCTTATACAGGCCTACAGGCATCATTGGCTTTTTCAACAAACCCATCAAGGGACATGTGTGCTTAGTTTTATGGGAACGGTGTGTGTCTTTGTTGCCAGGATATAGACTCCCCATTGCACTGCCAGCGGCATGCTTATCGGGGGCAGGGACAGACACGCAGGAATCAGTAGACTACACTGTAAGGTTTACGCCTGCATGGCATAGGCCGCCCAGGCCCTTGATGCGCCGGTCCTTAAGGGTTTTAGGCCAAAAGAGCTTACAGGCCTTGCAACACTGTTCGCCGTGGTCACGAGGGAGGCACGGATTACACTCTGTAGGAGTGTCTTCGAAGGGAATTTGCTGTTATACAACAGGCAAAATTTAAAAGGAATTAACTTCTTAATAGAGTGGGAAAAAGCAGCCAGAGAAGGAGTAGTGGCATTCTCAAGAGAATAGTACGTAGAAGCATGTACCCACTCTCCCTACTGTAAGGGTGGGCATGGAGGGCCAAGGCCAAGAAGCAGCAGCCGTTGAGTCGCCAGAGGTATAAAGTCAGCTGCGGTGTAGAGTCAGCAAACAGGATCAGCCATTGAGAGCAGCCCTAGAGATAAGGGGTGTATCGGCCACTTTTACTCCCTATAAATTGGCAAATACTCCCAACAAATAAAATTAGGGAGTAAAAATGCTCCCAACAAAAAAATAGGAAAAAGAAGGAAGAAACTATTTTAACTGCATGATTGGAAGAAGTAAACCTGTATCTTAATGTGCATGAAAACCAGGTGCAAGGAAAAAAATAATGACACTTTCGGTAAAACATTTTTAGTGGCTTATAAAAATAGTCTAATTGGGAGTTGCATGTACATTTTTACATCCTAAAAAAAAATTTTTTACTCTTTTACTCCAATCTTTGAAGTGTAAAAGGTTTGAATTGTGCACACCATATTTGTGGCTGGGGTGACAGTGATGTTAACATGATGTTGCAATTTAACATGAATACAGTGTAGCTAATGGCAATGAGATGTGTTATTTTGATTGTATTTCATATAAATGCAATATAGGTGTGTCGTGCCACAACACCAATCGGACACCGAGGAGCTCCACAGGCGCATGCGAGGTAAGAGATTTGCAATGGGAAATGTGGTAGTGCTGAACATACATTTATAGATACACATACATTGTGGTTTCTAGGGAAATAGGTTTTGGGCAGTATGAATATGCAGATCTGTTTTTGCCACAGAGTTCTCTGATAGGTTAGGAATTGTGCTGGCTGAAAACCTGGGTTGGGCAATTGAACCGTGTGTGACTGAGAAACTAGTTTTAAGGTTGGGGAAAGGCAGCAGCAGTTGCGATGAATATCAGATGGACAGTTTCAGCAAGTCTCTTTATGGCCTGGTGCATTGTAAAGGGGAAGATGCAATCTCTAAGTATATGGGAGTCTGTTATTGATGGAGGGATTTTGGGGCCAGACAAACCTGATGCAAGGGTTGTTTGCAGGGAGATCATGGATTTTCAATTGAGTTGTCAAGGTGTGGGTTGAGGCCATGTGGGCTGGAGTGGTAAGGTGCAAAGTTTAGAATTAAATGTGGACACCAACACATTTGGGCGATAAAACCAGCAACAATAGATCAAGAGGAAATGTGTTTGTTCCCACCCTCCTCTTCACACCAATGGAATTTCCATAGAATAGCCCTGTGCATCACAAGTAGGGGTAAATGTTTCCAACCAGATGGAAACAGTGATAGTTGTTAGTTGTGTAAACTGTAAATAGGAGATGGGGCTATAACCAAATATGGAAGGGCCCCAGAGAGGAGTAGTGTAAATATGAAACATGCAATTATAAGTTAAAGAGGATGGTGCTAAGGTGAATGTATCCAATAAGTGTGTGAACTGAAGCAGTTTAACCAATAATGGGGGGGGGGTGGACTTTGTAACAAAACCACCTCTGGGAGCGTTTTAACTGTTGCAAATTGTATATTGTGGTTGGTTTGACCCTGAATAGGTCAGGCAGTGTACATGCCAGAAAGCAACAAGTAGCAATATAAACTCTATAGACTAGCTCTGCATTAAGTGACGGACCACAAAGATGGGAAAAAAACTATATGGTGGGACCTCGATGTGTGAAGGATTTTGGGTACATTAGGGATAGTGTTACAGTCACGCCCATGACGACATCCCTTTTCGATCTTCAAAAGAAAGATGTAATACTCCTGCGATTACCACTAGATGTCAGACTATATGCACAGCGTGTGAGTCTAAGCAGATTCACAAGCATCAGAAATGCAATATATTGCTTTGGCATTTATAATATAGTGCTTTGGCATTTATACATATACACTGGGGTTTCCCAGCCAGACTACAGGGAATAATTCAATCATGTGAACCTAAGACCGAACGCTTGAAAGCTGGATTCATACTTAACTGTTCAGAATTATTTCTTGGGCATTGAACTTTTCTTGCAAGCTGTTGTATGAACACAACCTCTCAAAGGACCCTTGAGGGGCATATTAACTTCAAAGCTATAGCACTCTGTGCCCATCCTAAAAAGACAGAATGTTCCCACAAAAATAGAGGCAAGAGGATGGGAATGAGTACAGTAAAACAATCCATCCCAGCTATGTTAAAGCAAACTGAAGGATCCAGATATGCCCTTTTTCTTAATATAAAGACATGTACCCTTGCTCTAATCTCATCACTACAACACATAATTTAGACATACAACAAATTCCTCTTGTGACAAACATGTGGCTGAATATGTTCCTTTAAGATCAGAAGCAGAACTCTGTTGCACAACTGAAAGTAGATTAATTTAGTTGGTCCACAAGAAAAAACAGTCAGGCAGTGTAAAAAGCAGGCATGATAGCATTATCACCAAACACATCAACACAGCACTCTTGGCGCCATAAGAAACCTGCTTAGAAAAAATGATTTGTGTCGCAACAAATGTTAGGTCTAGCCTGGAAACACTTGTATGAGTCTTCAAATGAAAATATTCCATTGGAATCACATTACAGTTGTGCTAAAATGGGGAGGGAATATTGTGAGTTTGGTCAGAGCAGAAGAAAATATTATTGAAAGAAGTCATACCAAAAAAAGAAGAAAAAAAATAATTTAATAGTCGGAACGTCTTTAACAAATATAGGAAAAAACAGACCTTCATTTTACAGAACAGCAACAGTATGCAGGAAAGAAAATGTGTTACTTATTTGACTTGTTTATATAAAGGAGCAGAAAAAATGTAATCCAGTAAGAAACCTGAAGAATAACTCTAAGTTACAATATTTGCATATGAAAGCCTGAAAGGAAAAGTCAGGACCAGATTAAGCAATCCTACAAAAGATCTGGTATGCAGCTAGTACCATTTTTCCACATTGAAACTGTACCAACTGTATTTATAGTTGACAGTGCAAAGTGGTTTCAATCAGCAAAGTAAAATTAGAACAAATTAATTGTGTGCCTTATTCAGTTGCTTAGTCCAAAACTGTCAAATGGTTAGAAACATAAGCACCATTCAGAAAATTCACTTTTCAGCTCTTTTTTCAAAGGGAGCATAAGATCAATTTAAGATTGCTATATCATTTACTACACTTTCTGACTAATGGCATATCTTCTGTAACAGATGTTTTTGGCATATCAGATTAAATCTTCAACAGAAATCTAATCTGATATAGTGTTGAGTACTGTTTTAAGGTACTTGTAAAACAAAATACTTAGTTACATGGATATTGGCATATGGTTATTCCATCCAAGGATAGTTAATAGGCAGAAAAAAGGAGCCTTTAGTATTCTGCAAGGATAACTAGCTGCAATACAATTCAAACATGAAAGTTTAGAACTGTAATTGCTTTTGGCCTGAAAACATGAACACCACAACAGCTACAGCAAAAAGAAACAGCAGCAAGGAAAGGAACTTAAAACAATGGGTATACTTTGAAGTTATCAAACATCTTTAAAGAAATACACATTCCGTTAGATATCCTTCATGTGCAACAGATTGTTACATTTAGTCCTAGTCAATAAAACCTAGGATGTAAATCTAGGAGACAATGGACGGCAGGTGTGGGCGGGGCGGGGGGGGTATTTAATTAACAATCGAGTCCAATTTTGGTTACCTTGATCACAACACGATTCAATCTCTGCAGAACATGCAAGGATCCAAACCAAACTTATTAAAGCCCTTTAATGTAATCTGTTTGTAAACAAGTGCTTATTTTAAACTTACCTGAAACCTTGTTTGTATGCTCACAGAACGTTCAAAACAATACAGACTGTGCAAACTGCTTTCCCGCCAAGTAAGTAATTATTTGTAAAGTTATTTTATTTTTAATTCAAAAACCTACCTATAGTTAAGTGCTTTTTAAAGAACTTACATTTTTAAAACAATGCAAATAAATAACCCATTCATAAGAATATTTTTTTTTTAACAAAATGTTAAATTCCACATTACAGGAACAAGAACGTAAAAACATTTGCATTACAGTATGATTAACAGTTTCATTCGAAAAATACCAATCATTCCAAAGTAAAACATTTTAAGCATACGGACATATCTAAGGTTAAGTAGCACAAATACAAAACCTTTCTTGCAGTACAAGGGAAAGCTTAAACATTGTACAACTAATTTAATGTACAAATTACATTGTGATGCAAATGACTTGTAGCATTAAATTGTAATTTGTGCTCTTCAAATGTTTTGGAAAATGACCTGAAAACAAATTAACTACTAAAATACAGATAGGGCTACAGAACTCCTAAACATTAAAAAGGCAGATCCAATTCTGTGTGATCATAAAAGAAGTTGAAGGATTTTGCTTGTTATTACAGTTTGCTAATAAGCAGACATTAGGGGTAAATTGGTTTCAAGCCAACTTTCAAACACCTGATCAGAGTTAGTATCCAGATGTACATTGTTTGAACCGTTTCAGAAATCCAACTCAGCTGGTTTAATTGTACAGATTCTGAGATCCACTCATTTCAGTTACATATGTTCTGGAAACGTGCCCAATGTATTCAACAAACACAGCCATTAATGTAAAACTGTAAAAGGCAGCCACTCTAAATCCCCCAACCATTTTAATGTCACAGTTAACAATGAATGTAGACTGACCTACGAGGTATTACCTTATAAATGTGCAACATGTAAAAATACATTTGATCCCTTGCTACTTTAACAGCTCTGCCCAAAAAGATAGTTAATTCAAGGTTTACAGTTTAACATATTCAAAAATATTTGTAGAAAAACATTCAATGCAATTTTATACTCCATATCAAAATCAAGTATTTCAAACACTTTGTTCACCAAGACCAATGCATATGCTATACCAATAAAAAGCTGGGTGTGTCTAGGACAAAATACTGAATTTTGTAAAACTTGAACATACTGTCCCAAAGGGATGGGTGTGTGTACAGAGCAAATAATTTGAACAGCTTTACACAGCAGTCTTATTGAACAGTTTATTACAACACTACATCTATTGTAATCAAAGTGGCGCCATTTACAGACATTATCAGAACATGAGAATTATAACTACTATAAAAACAAGGAGTTACTTGACTTCCAATAGCTTGCAGAATATAATTTACAAATGTAGTTTAACCAGTAATAACGTTGCAAAAGCTAGAACTTGAAAATCACAGGGTTTTCTCAAATAAAACAGTTAAGCAACATAAAAAAATAAAAGTATAGCTACTGGTTACCATGTTTGCAGATTTGCTTTATTCACATCTATTTCTGTTCATGTTATCCATGAATTCTTAGAAGTTTCAGTTCAATCACAAGAAGCAAACTGCTTGCCAAGTATCATTCTCCGTGAAGTGTTTCTTGCAAGGTGTTCCTCCTCTTCCTTAAACTGTAAGGTGTCAAAATTTATGATGTAGATTTTGCTAGGCCCCATAAGAACAACATTTGGCTGAACTATATAAAAATAAATCGCCTTCAGCAAATCGTCAAATTCAATCACAGAATGAGTAGCTATTCATCCACCTGCAAATGGGTGGTGGAAAAGAATATCCACAAGGCAACCAACACATTTTTCCTGCATTTCTAGATGCACACTTTTACTGATTTAATAATTTTACAAAGAGTTTGTGAGAAATTGGCTCCTAATTCTGTGAACTTTGAACACAGTGCAAATTGGTGAGTCTACAGCGTTTCATTTTTACTTCACAATAGTCCAGCCATTAATAAAGTCTAAAATAAAAACAGCAATTGCAGTCTAGGAATAGGCTTAAAGTATAATGAGCTCTGAAATGTTACACAGTGAAAGGACAGTGAAATTCAATATGCAGGGTTTTGAAAAATGTGAAACTCATGATACCACAGTATGAACCCCTACTCATTGAATTAATCACTGCTAGATTTACTGGCACACAAACTTGATATAAACAAAATACAGGAATGCATATACATTTGGAAAGAGCACAGCAAAATATATAGAAAATACTAATAGGTAATTGTGTTGGTTTGACAGTGCATTTACATTTAATTCAAGCATCACTTGTATGATTTTGTTTATCATACATGACGTATGGGTACAAAAACATTTGTTAGAACCAACATTTGAAAATATTTTAACAAAACCTTTGTCACTTTCCTACAATATTTACCCTTTTAGGGAAGAGCCCCTTACAAACTTTGCTTTGATGCAATATGTGGGTTCACAAACCAACAATGTACAATTAAATCACAGTGAACGGCAGAACTGGCCCAGCTCTATATCAGTGATTGTAAAACAGTAACGTACATATACACAGAAATTGGCAAAAAGGTTTCCATTGCACTAACCTATACCAAGAGTAAAACATCAAACATCGGTATGACCTCAATGCAATCCTAGCAAACTTAGAACCAAACTAGTTTGTATCTCTACGAGGCAGTCTTCAACATTGGGGACAGCAGATACTCAGTCCTGACAATCCGTGAAGGTTAAAGCGTACATACAAGAAATGGCTCTAAGGATGAAGGCCCATAGAGCAAAGTATGATTAAATTAGCATGTTACAACCCCATGACATTTGTACTCCCCCACCATCCCTTCAGACCTAGGGTTAGTCACTCCTGATACTGGGACAGATCACTTTCACAGCACAGTAGGGAAGTCCTACCACATGCATGGCCCCCAGCCTGACAACTTTCCCTGACACCACAAAATATATTTCAGGTGGATTTCTGTTAAGACCCTTATCAGGCATGCTGAAACAGCTGTGTTAGCTGGTGGATTAGCAGTAAATAGTGCAGATAAAATGTTAAAGGTACAACATTAGCTACAGGGGCATTTATAATTGCTGTGACATAGCAGACCACTTTCCTCCAGACTTTTGGGGTGATTCAAAAGAATCTTGCAACTCACTGGTGAAGGTATCAATAACAAGTTCGATACATAGTGTTACAAAATATTTGTTTTATTAAACATTAAGGAAAAAAAAATCTAACAGTTTACAATTAAACAAGTTTGACAAGCGCCGGGCCAACTTTTATTCTTGCAAATATTCTCAATGCTCTTTAGTAGGATCAAGCCTCAATTGCTGAAGAGGAGTTGGTTATGGCGTGGGCATCCAGCAATCATCCCCTATAACACCACCAATGCTAAACTAGAAGACTAAGGGTGAACAATTCAAGAAATAAATATTTGAGGTTTTAAATAAGACACCAGTAAAGTGATAATCTCATTACAAAGTTAAAATGTTGTCTACCTCTGTAGAAAGAAAGTCTCCTTTTGGTTTAATTTGTTATAAACTGAGAAATCCTTTGAGACCTGAAGAAAATCAGGAATGTTGGATTTTATTTTCCAGATTAAGAATTTCTAGGCCACCAAAGGTGAAGAATTAGCAGCAGAAGCCATTTTTTTTTTTTTAAGTGTCCCGTTGATCTGTCTGAAAGTGTTGTGTAATATTTCAACTTTTTTAGTTTAAACAAAAAAAAAGCAGATTAAAAAAAATGTTTAACAAGATTGAAATAAAAACGGATAGGTTTGGATTGAACAATTCTATTTTGATCGGAATTAGTAACTAAAAAAGAATTAATTTAACTTCATTCCACCCGATAAGTAAACATTCCAGGGAATAGGATGAACAAACTGCCCATCTAGAGTGGATGGCCACTTAACACTAAAAAAAGAAAAGAAAGCGCATCAATTCTTTCAAAATGATATCCACGAACAAATTTGCTGGAAAAGCAGACACTGCCTTGGGTTTGGTTTGCATCAGCAGCAATACCATCACGCAAGATACAAACGACGGCTATAGATCTACTCTCTATAACCAACAAGGCAGGTCTTCAGAACATGAACATTG
This sequence comes from Ambystoma mexicanum, assembly GCF_040938575.1. Taxonomy (NCBI): domain Eukaryota; kingdom Metazoa; phylum Chordata; class Amphibia; order Caudata; family Ambystomatidae; genus Ambystoma; species Ambystoma mexicanum. The sequence continues at coordinate 879,089,647 of NC_090936.1, forward strand.
TACAAACAATATCTGCCAAGAAATGCAGTCTCGACATTACCAGTTTAACATCATTGGAGTGATGGGACCATATAGCTGATTTAAGTGAACAGATAAAAATGACATTTAATTTGAAACTTCACAGTGTCTACAAATGGGAGCCCCCAAAAAAGGATGCCAAACAGCATTTTATAGAGTAACATTCATCTTAAGAAGAACTGGAGGTGCCAATAGCTGGCAAGTGGAATTGACATCTCATGTCTGAATGCCACACTATATAAAAGATGAGGAAAAAAGAATGTGCGGTCCAATGTTCAACGAAGGGGATTTGCATTGTGCCAGAAAACTGTGCGAGTGAATTCTGCTCAAAGCCGTCATTTCTTTTTAGGACACTTTCTAGGTGCATAGAGAACTGGGACGTTAACCTTTGAAAGCGCTACACGGGCAAGAGCTAATTTCTCAGCAAACGAGTGGCAAATTCAGCTCTAGAGGACGTCCTAGAACCTTGTAGGCAAAGAGTCACACCCAGCCCTTCAGTCCCAATGAGGTAGATTGTTCCTGTATGATCAAGAGGATTACCAAATGAGGAAGCCATAAAATCAAAGTCAAATGAGCCATGAGAACATTACAAGCTTTGATGGTATGCTTTGTGGGCACCTTGAGATGGACCTTGTGATAAGAACGCAAATACACTTGGTCACTCCACGTAAAGTTTGTATAACAGACCTGCCCTATAACAAACAGTCCTTAGCCTCACAGGTCTATTTATACAGGCGATAAATTGGATTGGTGGGGTATGGGATGGAGAAATATTTAGTCACATTCCACTTTTTATTAACAAAGTGCAGAATCCAGATGTGCAAGTTTCCAAATGACACTTGCCCGTAAGTGTACATTTATGTTTTGGGCATTTATGAGGAAAACGCTTACCACAAACAGTAAACACACATGAACCCCCTGACCTACATTTAAGGCCAGGAGAAAAGTGTTAAACAGGCAGGAAACAAACATTACTACCAAGGCAAAATGCCTAGGAAACCAAAGGTGCAAGCAAAGAACTTGCACGATTACATGTGCAGTGACAACTGTGCACTATTCTCAAAACTGAGGAGAAAAGATATGGCAGGTGACTTCAGCAGGTATGATGGGGGGGATGCATGCACCAGGGTTATTAAACAATTATTTTGCGCTGTGCATAAGTGCTGTGATCACCTCCCATACAAGATGTAACATCCCTTGTGTCTGAAGTTATGGGCTTGGGGCGTCAAAAACACAACTACTACATATTTTGCACAATGAAAGACATTTTTTGGCAGCATTTGCTTTTGAACAAATCAATAACAAGGCCCATTTGCGGAGGAATCAGTACGGCAAAAAGCAAAAATGCAATGCGACTACGTGACTTGTACAGTGTACAAAAATGTTACTAAAAGAAAGGTTTGACAGAACATGTATAGATAACTTAAATTGCAGCAAAAAATGTTGCCATCAAGATAACACATACCCCTGTTCCCTTGAATCAATAGATACATTTTATTTTATGGGTAGTGACAAAAGTGGTAGATCTGAAGTACTCATCCCCATGTGTTAAAAATGTAAATATTATGGTCTTAAAACATATACAATAAAGTCGCTGGTCATGATTTACAATTTTCAACTAGCACATTACTATGACGAAAAAATACACGAGATATCAAAATGTCCTATTACAACCTAAAAGAATACTCTGGATTACAGAGTTTTTCATAAAGAAACAGCCACAGATGACTCCGTTAATTGAGCACTTGAGATTTGTATCTAGCCCGCACGTCACAGGTTTTAATCCCAAATGTAACTGGTATCATTGAGTTGTATTACAGTAGCACCTGTTTGTTACAGCTTAAATAACAAGCATTATATAAAATACATGCTGTTATAAAATAAAATGGATGTGGCATTTTCAGGACCTTTTGTACAATGTGACCCAAGGCAACAATCTCAGCAAAATTTACTTTTTTAAAAAAAAACAATGTGTCAAATTAGTAGAGGCCTATGCTCACAAGTCTTTTTTAGACCATTGACAAGGATTACAGACTCTTAGAAGGAAGCAGCAGTGGCACTGTTACAAAGAACACTCCTAAATGCAATAAAGTGACAACTTCAACTGTTCCACAGGAACAGGCCTAGATATCATAAATCAGCCTATTGAGGGGTCTTTCTATGAAAAAGTGCTTTGAGCCTTCTTTCAAAAGGCAGAATTGCAAAAAAATACCACGTCTTTAGTAGGAGATCTCCTTAACCACTCAACCAAGAACTGGTGGTAACATGCCACTGAGAATATATATAGGGCATTGGTTATGCGAAATCTGTACAGCAGCGATCTTGTCTATCGTAAAAGTGACAATCCCAAGGGGACACCCTTTACAAACATATCAGATAGAATTCACAAATGGAAAACCATCTACAGCTAGAGAAAAAACATTTTTATAATTTCACCAGCCCAGTTTCACCCCCGCCGAGTAGTTGTAGTAATAATTTAACCGATATTTAAAAAGCAATAGTGAAGGAAAAAACAATTACATTTCACATTTGTATTGTGTATGTACAGGGGAGTAGTGCTTTGACCAAAAACTATTTACAGTAGTAACCCTACAAACAGAGCATTCCCATAAAAAAATGCTTTACATTGGTAGGGGTGAATGTTAGGCAAGATGGCCCAGGGAGGGAGGAGGCGCAGTGGAACATATAATTGGAATGACAAACAAGCAGATACGTTGAGCATTAATTTTCATTAATGTACAATATTAACACCAATATACAGAGGAAGCAGAGTGGAGTTAGTGTAAATCAGGTGCTGATATTAATGAGGGTTTGAGGTGGCATCTTTACAGCCAATTTAAATCCCTGGACAGTGGCAATGTTTTTGATTTCTAGATGTGCCGTGTTCAAGAAGATGGGTGACTGAAAAGGAGCAGAAACAGGAGGCAGCACACACATGTACAACTATTCTGACAAAAGTGTATATATATATATATATATATATATATATATATATATAACATTCATTACTCACCGTAATAGCATTTCTGATGCTTGTGAATCTGCTTAGAATCACATGCTGTGCATATAGTCCGACATCTAGTGGTAATCGCAGAATATTGCATCTTTCTTTTGAAGATCGAAAGGGACGTCCACATGGGCGCGACTAACACTATCCCCAACGCGATGTGCAGTGTACCCAAATTCCCTCACACGTCGAGGTCCCTCTGGTTGCGGTTTTTCTACCATGAGGGAGCCTAATCAGCGTGAACAAGTACAGAAGAGAGAAGGCGTAAGAGGTCTATGTTCCTTCTACTCTACGAGGGGAGGGAGGGTGTTCACATGTTTATCTAAGCAGACACATCAGAAATGCTACTACAGTGAGCAATGCATGTCTTCTGATGCTTGTCAATCTGCTTAGAATCACATGCTGTGCATAGACTAGCGAACAGTACCCAGAGATGGAGGTGAGATGTGTGGAGGAACAGTAGCAAAGATGTTTTAGCACCGCTTGTCCCACCTAAGAATCAGACCTAGAGTGAGTATCTAGCCAGTAGTGCTGCGTAAAGAACTCCAGGTTGCTGCTTTGCAAATGGACTCAAGAGCATTAGATTCATTTGCAATGAATGCTATGGTAGCCCCTGTGCTCAGAGTAGAGCATGCTCTAGGCGTGAAGGGTAGATCTCTCTTGGCAAAAGTATAACCCTGTGTGATGCAGTTTACGATACACTTTGAGATAGCTGATTTAGAGCTGCCACTGAAACGAAGAACTGGTTTGTTTACCTTAGAGGCTTTGTTTTTTCCAGATAGTAGAAAACCGCTCTCCTCACATCCAGTGTGTGGAGGCGTCTTTCCGCCAAGTTAGTGCGGTTCTGGAAAAAGGTGGGTAGTTCTATGGATTGGTTAACATGGAACTTTGAAATAAATGTAGGCGCAAAGCCGTGGATGTGTGCGCAAAACCACCTTATCTTTGTGAATCGTGACCAATGGGTCCTGAATTGAAAGGGCCTGAAGTTCACTAACTCTCCTTATAGAGTAGATCGCCACTAGAAAGGCGGTCTTGTAGGTAAGTGCTTTAAGGCTAGCGTTGTGCATTGGTTCAAATGGAGGCCCCATTAGTCTGGTAAGAACAGACAGGTCCCACCCGGGAGCTGGGTTGGAAATAGGGGGATGGAGCGTCTTTATCCCTTCCATGAATGCTTTAATTAACAGATTTTTTCACCACAAAGCCTTGCTTTGGGACGTGGTGTATGCCGAAAGCGCTGCCAGGTGGACGTTTAGAGAATTGAAAACCAGACCTGAATCCAACAGGTGGGCAAGGTACAGGACAATATGTTTAGGTGTGCATCCAATAGGATTGATGCCCTTGCCATTACACCGGATGACAAATCGCTTCCATTTGTCGGAGTAGCAATGCCTGGTGTTCGGTTTCTGTGCTTCTCTGAGTATGTCCATACACCTTTGAGGGAGTTGGAGGTGCTATGACCTCAGTGTTAGGGAAAATTCTTATTTCTGTGCTAATTCCCTTCAACCTTAGGGACCCCCAGCTCTTTTGCTGGTCTTTCGGACTTCTATTTTTATCCTGGAGTGAGCAAGACCTTTTTTCACACATGTATTTTTGATCTGATTTGGACTGTTTCTTTGGTTTTGGAGTCCGAAACTCCATAGGCATCCACCTTTTGTATTGTGACACACAGCACCTTCAGTGAAGTGTCACAGAGAAGTCCTTTGGATTTCTCATAAGGTGCAAATACCTTCGAGTGAACTACTGTTCCCAAGATAAGTAAAGTGAAATTGACTTTATTTACCTGTTTGTCCTATGTAGGTTCAGTACACCCCATTTTATGTGGAAGTACCGGGGGGTTACTTAGTATCCCCTTTTCCTACTTACTCATGCAAAAAAAAATGTATGCTACCCTCACTACTTTTAATGGCTGGTGGCAGTGGTTAAAATTTTCCTACCATTGTGCATTTTTACCGCAGGCTGAATCCTCAGCTGCAGTAATGCACCCATGGGTGCACACTTTGTCAAAATGGCCCAGTCTTATTATTTCGCCATTTCTTGCTTGTGAGGTCTTTCTTGGGTTTTACTCTGCGTGCCAAGCCAGGTTTAACCCTTTTGTTTGTTTTGCCTCTGGCGGATTTCAATGCTGAAACCCGCCTCTGGCGGATTTCAATGCTGAAACCCGCCTCTGGCGGATTTCAATGCTGAAACCCGCCTCTGGCGGATTTCAATGCTGAAACCCGCCTCTGGCGGATTTCAATGCTGAAACCCGCCTCTGGCGGATTTCAATGCTGAAACCCGCCTCTGGCGGATTTCAATGCTGAAACCCGCCTCTGGCGGATTTCAATGCTGAAACCCGCCTCTGGCGGATTTCAATGCTGAAACCCGCCTCTGGCAGATTTCAATGCTGAAACCCGCCTCTGGCAGATTTCAATGCTGAAACCCGCCTCTGGCAGATTTCAATGCTGAAACCCGCCTATGGCTCCAGTATGTCTGGCAGGGCAGGAAGCGAGGGAGGTGCCAAAACTCCCTGTGCCTAGTCTCCTTGGTTACCTGAATGCACCCAGTGCTGATTAGATGGCTGGCTGTCCTTAAAGGACAGCCACCTGCTCTGTGAATGACAGCTAGGCTGTGCATGAATGGGAGAAATATGCATAAAAGGCGAGGTCTCTTGAACAGAAGGCAGAGTCGACCACTGGATGAAATATCTGACTAAGGAAACTGGAAGAGAAGCTTGATGCACCCTCCTGGACCGTTGAACTGCCCGGAACAGAAGACTTGGGTTGGTGGGACCAACTGACCCCAAAATGCACTGTGCTGGAAAACCCTCCCTGTTGGCTGTACTTCTTTGCTGCTGCTGGAATGCTGGAACAGAGTGTGTGTGTGTGTGTGTGTGGGGGGGGGGGGGGGGGGGGCATTGTGTTGAGAAATCCGTAATCTAGTGCATCGTCTTTAAACCAGACCTGAGCTGCAGGAAGATACTGAGGACCATCCCCAAAGCAGGATGGCCCAAGTCTGAGCCACCTCAACAGAGTGCTGGACCCCCAGAAGCAAGGGAAGCCTATCAAGTGTCCATGAACCGCAGTGGTGCCATTTACCAGTAGCTGAAAGTGCAAAGTGCCGCTGATCTGAAGAGAGCCTGTAGCTGCCGATGACCCAACTGCAGTGCACGAGTCCTCTAGACATCCTCCCTCTTGTCCCCACGACTGAGATCCAGGATCTGCAGGACAGCAACTAGAACAGAAGCCAGCTGGATCCTCTTCTTCAAACCTAAGTTACTGTCTTCACTAAGGTGTACCTTTCTCTGTAGCTTGATTGTTCTCACTGGAGACTTGCCAAAGCTGCTTTTTGCAGAGTTGACTCCAGCTATGCCCTTCACAAGCCTTACAGCTTGTGGCCCAACAGTGATTCTTTTTACTACAAACTCTCTAATAACATTGTGCAAGACTTTTGTGCTATCTAAAGAAGTGCCCCAGCTCCATAGACCCTGTTCAAATTGACTTTGGCTGTCCTGGCTCCCTGCAGACCCATTGACTTTCGTTTTAACTGTCCCTCATAGGTGGTGCATACGTTTAACTTGTATTGCTGGGAAAGGTCCAACCTAGACTAAGTATCCACATCCTCTGAGAACCTGTTAACCTTTTTCCTTCCCTAACCTTAACCTTTTCCACCTCAGAATTATATTAAGTGCCAAAAGTGAAATATTAATGCCAAACCGTGTCCTAGTAATTGAAGTCACCTCAGGGTGTATGAAGTGTGTGCGAGGCATCCCAAAAGGGTATCTACTCGCTTATCTTAAATCTGAGGAAGTGTTATGAAGTGTTTGTTGTTGCATATTGCCCATTTTAAAGAAGGCTTATTTAAAACTGACTGGTAAATAATGATTCACTAGAAAACCTTGAATGTAAGTGTTATTTGAAAACTTGAAATTGTGAATCTCAGTGATACCTCCCTACAGGTCACATTTACACCTCTTGAGATAAGTCTTGCTGCTCAAGTCACTCTACCAACTTGTGTAGTACAGACCTATACCAATAGGTGGGTTACCTATTACCAAGAGGACAAGGCTGGTGTAGTCTCCCACAGGGTTACTGCATCCAATCTTGCCTAATACGCATGCGCCAGGCTGCCAATTTGAGGGCATGGATGTAGTGTTCTGCCCCCCCACCCCCGGTCTTGAGACAGCATGTTGTATGGGCATGACAGCTTCCTGGGAGGGGATACTGATATTGCCATGATATGGGTGATCCAAGGCTGGTGGTTTCACATAGGGGCCGACCAGAGTCATCCTGACTGGCTCTTGGTGCATCTCGTGCACTATTCTGTTGAGCAGGGGGATCAGGGGGAAAGCGTAGACAAATTTCCCTGACCATGCTATCCAGAGATCAGTCCCCCTTGGAGCGGTTCTGAGGGTACCTGGAGGCGTAATCTGGGCATTGGGCATTCTCCAGAGTGGCAAACAAGTCGACCTCTGGGAAGCCCCAGTTTGCGAAGAGGTTGAGTACAATGTCCTCCTGTAGTCGCCACTCATGCTCTACAGGTAGAGGAAAGTCTCTGCTGAGTACATCTGCTACAAGATTGAGTTCCCCAGAACATGCGACAGGAGGAACATCTTGTGTTTGAGAACACACTTCCATATTCTGGGACAGTTTGGACAGCCCTAGAGAGTGAGTGCCCCCTTGTTTAAGTAATACATGGTAATACATGGCCATAGTACTGTCCGTGAGGACTAGAACGGTCTTCCCCTGGTGGTGTGTTAGGAAGGCCGTTAGGGCCCTGAACACTGCTAGCAGTTCCAACAATTTTATGTGATTGGATGCTACCACTGGGGACCACACGCCATCCGCCGTATGATGAAGGAGGTGAGCCCCCCACCCCTGTCAGATGCATATGTGGTGAGTGGCTTCTACTGCGGGGGTGGTGAAGGTTTTCCCCTGAACAAGGTTTTCCCTTGACCAACACTGCAGAGACTGAACGAGGGTTGCCTAGACAACCACTAGATCATCCTCCTGGCCACTGGCTTGACGACACCATTGGCTGGGGAGCCACTCTTGCATGGGGCGCAGGCGAGTGTGTGGAACTACGTAGACGAAGGAGCAATAATCCCTAACCGTCGCATGGCCTTGTGTACGGTCACTTGTGACTGGCTACATAGTAAGGGATTTGGAACAGCAGGTTTTGAACCCTCTGAGGGAAAGACAAGACCATCTTTGGTCCGAATTAGAGCCTCCAGAAACTGTTTTGACTCGGCTGAGGTTTAGACTGGACTAGGTTGAAGGAGATTTACAGTCTTTTGGATATTTGTTTGGCTATTTGTTTGGCATGTGCAAAACACCTGTTATGAGCCAGTCGAGGTAAGGATAGACTGGGATGGACTGCCTGCGCAGGTGAGCAGCTACTACCGCCAGTGCCTTTGTGAACACCCGTGGAGCTGAGGCAATGCCGAAGGGGAGAACCTTGAACTGATAGTGGGTGTCGTCTCCTAACCTGATGTACTTTGTGCGCTGGCAACATTGAAATATGCAAGTATGTTGCAGCAGCGCCGGGATTACTTCCTGCAGTGTTGTCATAATGAATTTTTGAGGTTTGACAAGACTTGTTCGCTGGGGCTGGTCTAACACAGGGTGCATGGTGAGATCCTTTTTGGGTACAAGGAAGGATGTAATTTGGAATTTATATATATATGGCATGGCATTTATAACTCGCCTATACACAAGGGTTTCAAGGCACAACGAGGCAAGGGAGGGGGAACAGAGGGAAGACAGACCTACTAGGCCAGGTAACATTCAGATTGCGCAAGTGCATGGGAAGGGGGAGGAGGGAAGTGCGGTGGGGGTAAGGGGGAGGGGACAGTGCAGTACATGGGATAAAAAAAACTAAACAAGAGTAAAAGTACGGCCAGCAGGTGTCAAGTGCTGGTAGTGGGACTGTAGGAATACAGAAAACAGTCCTCAAAGTGCAGGGGTTGCCAGGAAGGCAGTGCAGGAGTGCGACTGGCGGGGGAAGGGACCTGGGCCCAAGATCAGAGGGTGGCCAGGTAACCAGTGCAATTTCAGTATCAGCCAGGAAGTCAGCAGGGGAGAGAAGGAGAAAAAGCAGAAGCAAAGAGAAAGGTTTTGAGGTGCTTCCGGAACCGGAGATGATTCTCCTCAAGTTTCAGCGAGTCTGGGAGGCTGATCCAAAGGGAGGCCCCAGCCGAAGAAAGATCTACCACCAACTCGTTGCTTGGAGAAGCGACTGACCCTGACGGAGTTGGAGGCGGATGAGCGAAGACGAGAAGGAAGATATTTAGGAAGAGAGAGTTGAAGGTATTGAGGCCCCAGGCGGCCTTATGGACAATGCAGAGGGTTTTGAACTTGATCCTCGCAGCCACTGGGAGCCAGTGCAGAGATTTCAGTCCAGGAGAGATAAGATTCCTGGGCTTGAGGCCGGAGACAAGTCTTGCAGTCCTGTTCTGGATGAGTTGCAGAGGGCTGAGAGAAGAATCAGGTAGATTTAGAAAGAGGCTTTAGCAGTAGTCCAGTCTAGAGAGTACCAGAGCTCTAGAGACAGTGAGCTTCAGGGGTAAGGAGAGCAAAGGAAGATTACCTCTGAGGAGGTGTGCGACTTGGAGACATCAGAGACTTCTTAGAGATGTCAGAGATGTGAGGAGATAAGGAGAGTAGTCGAAGATAACCCTGAAGTTTTTAGCCTCACAGGTGGTAGCGGGAAGAGGGCCAAGAGAGGCTGGCCAGAGAGGGACAGGAAAGGAGGGAGCAGGTGTGCCGATGAGGAGAATCTCGGTCTTACTGGCATTAAGGCAGAGATCATTGGCGGCACACCACTCCTCGATGGCGGACAGATGAGATGGGGAGAAGAGGTGACTGAGGGTAGCCTGAAAATGAGCCGAGTGTCATCCGCATAGCACTGGAAGTTGAGGCAGAGCGCGGCAATGCAGTAGGCAAGAAGTGCCAGGTATTGGTTGAACAGCCATCGAGAGAGGTTAGACCCCTGGGGAACACCACAGGTAGAGGTAGAGAGGAAGGACCCAAGTTCAACCTGGGAGGGTCGATCAGAGAGGAAAGAAGTCAGCCACACCAGGGCCTGACCGATGATCCCAGGTTGTCACGGAGACGGTTGAGCAGGAAGGCATGGTTGACCGTGTCAAAGGCAGAGGAGAGATCAAGTAAGATGAAAACGCAGGGGTTGTTGGAATCAAGGTTGGGGAGCAGGTCTTCACGGATGTTCAGGAGAGCAGTTTCCATGCTTCTGGCAGCTCTGAAGCCAGACTGCTGATCGTGGAGACAACCAACAGATTCAGTGTGAAGATTGAGCTGGGAGATGGCCAGCTCTTTCAAGAGTTTGCCCAGGAAAGGAGTGATGGAGATTGGGCGATAGTTAGCCGGGCAGGATGGGTCGGCAGAGGGTTTCTTAAAAAGAGTGTGCACAAGGGAGTGCTTCAGGGGGTGATGGGAAGACTCCAGTGGCGAAGGAGTGGTTGCAGAAGTCGGCCATGGTAGAAGCCAGGGAGTCAATGTGGTCCTTGATGGTTTTGGAGGAACAGGGGTGAACCTGTTTTGACGAGACTTTCATAGATCGGATTGGTCTAGAAACCTCGTCTGGGGAGAACAGAGGAAAGGCAGAGAAGGAGGGAGGAGAGGTGGCTGAGAAAGGGCCAGAGGAAGAGCAGGTAGTAGAGGGAGGGGAGAGTAGGAGAGAGGACAGGATGTCCTGAGTTTTAGAGATAAAATGAGAGGGCCTGAGAAGGGACAGGAGAGGTAGAGACTGCGGCAGGATTGGCCAGTTCCTTGCAGATTTTAAAGAGTTCAGCCGAGTTGTTAGATGCCTCAGAGACGCTGGCTTGGATGTGAGCTCTCTTCTTGGTGCAGACAGAAATCCGGTATGGCCTTTGGAGTAGGCGGCAGGCCAGTTTGTCAGAGGACTTACATGAAGCACACCATTTCCTCTCAGCCACCCTGCACTTGTGTTTAAGGGTGACGAGGTCTGAGTCAAACCAGGAGTTGCACTTGGCTTTGTGCTTCAGGCAGATCCTCATGACAGGGGCAAGCACATCAAGAATATCAGATATAGCAGCGTGGAGCATGGAAAGGGCTGTGTCAAGGTGTGAGTCAGCCAAAGGGGGAGGGGGAGTGAGAAAGTGGCGGCGAAAGCCTCAACTGACACACTCTTCATGGGTCGGATGACCGAGAAGGTGGGTGGCAGCAATGGAGTTGGCTATAGCGCTCCATATATCACTGGTATGACCTCAAAGCACTTGTTGGTTGAACGCCCTCAGGGACCGTCGTCCAGGTCAGTCGAGAGAATAGGATACCATAGGGTGCACTCAATATGTGAGCAGCTGATGCGATTGCCTGATGGTAGCTGCATCATAACATTAGGTGTGGTGGTATTGAGATTAATGTGTGCAGTCTGGAGGTTGGTCTCCGAGACTGGATTCTGGCAGCGTTAGGCCTATGTAGGATGCTTCTGCGTGCAACTAGGCCGATTTTTCGTGGGGTATAGCTGTGTTCTATTGTGTGTTGGTGTAGAGTAGAGTGAGCATAGCTATAGGAGAGGTGAGTGTTTGGAGTGGAGGTTTTATTCTTACAAGCCCACTGTTCCGGATATCAAGTACACTGAATGAATACCCTTGTTTACCTGGTGAATGGCGACTACTTCTACAGCGCCCTTTCCCAGAAGGACTTGAACCTCTTCTAGCAGGATGTGCATTGTTCTGGTGACAGGTGTCTGCTTTTTGGTGGGTGGTATCGAGGTGGTTGGTGAAACGCTATGCAGTAACCGTGGGTAACGGTCTAACACCCACTGGTCTGATGTGATCCCCTCCCAGGTGTGAATAAATAAGCAACCCCGACTGGGGAGGCATGGGAGGGGACCCAAATCAGCAAGTCACTTTGAGGTGGAGGCCGGGGAGCCTCTAGGAGTTGAGTTCCTGCCTCTACCTTTGCCTCTACGAGGACCTCTCTGTTGATACTGACTGTTACCGGAAGAGCCTTGGCCGGAGGACATGGGGTTCTTCCTGAGTCATATTGTCCATGGGGAGACCGGGAAAAAGATGGTCCTCGAAAGGAACGGCGGGAGTTAAAGCCTCCAAGTTGGTGGGATGGCTTGGCCGTGATCTGGCCGAGTGATTTCAGTGTTTCATGCTCCTTCTAGGCAGTCTCCAGGGCGTTCCTCAAGCAGGCTTGTCTCTGAAGTCCCCTGGGCTAGAGTGCGTCCAGCAGTGTCCAGAGTATTTTTTCATATGTTGTGGGTAACCTGTCTGCCCTCAGCCACGACCACCAGTAGGCGCAATCAGTTGTGCTTTGGGACCTCTTGAAGGCCATCCTGGACCATGCCCCATTGGACATCACTGCAGCTTGCCAGGAAAGTTGTATTATTTGCAATCCTATTTGAATTGGCCGCAGAAGCAGTGATTTGTTTTCCGAGGGCATAACGTTTCTTGCAATCCTTACCCGGAGGGGCTTCCGCCGTACACCAGTGGTACCCCTGCCCTCTTCCTAGTGGTTGTAACCACCAGGGAGTCTGGTGTGGCATGACTCTGTATGTATAGTGGGTCAGAAGGAGATGGGCGGCATAATTTTTCAAATCGAGGGTTCACTGCCCATGTGAGGGACAGTGACAAAAAAGAGGGAACAAGGCGCTTTTTAGAATTGAGTAAGGGGATGGCTCGACTAGTTGGAGGCTTCTCCTTGAGGATATCCTCAGCAAAGTCCGAGTCAGGGACTGCCTCCTGTGTTGCGATCTCAAAATGATCGGCCGCTCTCTTCAAAATGGCATTGAATAAGATTTGGTCCTCCACAGGTGACTCCCCTTTGTGAAGGTGAACAAGGGGGATCTAGACAAATGATGTCCGGGTCAGGGGTGTGTGTTGGTGACAGCAAGGGCCCTGATCCCCCAACTGATCCTGATCCCGGTCTGGGTCTTGGTCAGCTGTGTCCTGAGCAAATGGATTTTTAAGTCCTTGTAGGTATCCTCCTGCTTTGAGACATCCAAGATATCCTCATGCTGGCAGGGAGGAGCATTTATTGAGGTGGTACTGTCCTTGACACGTACAAAAAAGCAGCACCAGTAAAGTCAGCACAGCCAGTGAGTCGGGGAGACTGATACTAGACCGGTCTGTGTTAGAGCCAAGGTTGCAAGTGGCAATATCAATAATTTGTATAGAGAAATCTGAAGTGAACAGTGTGTGAAGCGTATGTGACTAGCGACGCAAATAATTAAACAGATGAGTGACTGAACTTTTGAAGCCAAGACAGACACTGTAAACATAGTGGTACGGTGCCACGTGGGTGCTCATTCGAAGGTCTGTTAGGTATGCAACTGAGGTGGCAAATGTAAAAAGGAATTGTGAAATCAAAGTAACGGGTCAAGCTAAACCCTGTGTACATTTGAAAGTCTTCGATAGTTGATATCAACTGAAATTGGTCCGAACCGAGCTGAGGGAGACTAATTGTCTAAGAGGAAGGATCCAAGTACAGCTGAGGTGGATCCGGGGTGAAAAGTTAGTCACCCAAGAAAGAATATTTTATGAACATTTTAATAGGGGTTCTGAGCCTGGAAGCGGGGGATCCAGGGTGAAGAATGAATCACCTGAATTGAGTACTTGTAAGAGGAAAATCACTGTTTTGGTACATCAGTGGTAAGCAAAGTTTGTGTGCAGTACCCTTAAGGTGCACTACAACTCTGACTACAGGTACTAGGAAACCCAACCTTCGGTATAAGCTTGTACTACACAGTTTGGTAGCGTGTTGAGCAGCCAGGTTTATCTCAAAAGGGTTCAATGTGAGCTGTAAGGAGGGGAGTTAGAGATTCACAGCAACAAGTATTCAAATAAACACTTAGACACAAGGTTTCTTGAATAAACAATTATTAAATTTATCAGTCAGATAAAGCCTTCTTCAGAAGGGAGCAATATAAAAAGCAACACACAAATACACTTCAATACTGTACACACTCAGTTTCGAAATCAGTAAAGACCCTTTTGGGATGGCCCACAGACAACCTACACCCTCAGGTGACTTCAATAGCTAGGGTGCTAGGGACATTAACATCTTACTGTTTGCATTTAGAATGTTGGTAGAAGGAAAGACATGCATTACTCACCGTAATAGCATTTCTGACGATTGGATCTGCTTAGATTCACATGCTGTGCATATGGTCTGACATCCAGTGGTAACCGCAGAGTATTGCATCTCGTCTTTCGGGGACCGAAAGGAGACGTCGGCATAGGCGTGTCTGTAACACTATACCTATCATGACGCAAAATGACACGCGCCGAGGTCCCTCTGATTGTATTTTTTCAGCCATGAGGGAGCCCAAGGCTATTGTGAGTTAGTACATACAGAGAGAAAGTAGTAAGATGTCCATGTTCCTTCCACCACGAGTGGGGAGGCAGGGTGGGTGCATGTGAATCTAAGCAGATACAATCATCAGAAATGCTATTAAGGGGAGTAATGCATGTCTTCTGATGCTTGTTAATCTGCTTAGAATCAAATGCGGTGCATAGACTAGCGAGCAGTACCCGGAGTTGGAGGTGGGATGCGAGAGGTAACAGTAGTGAAAAGTTGTCTTAATACTGCTTGTCCCACCTGACAATCAGCTCTTGAATGAGTGTCTAGGCAATAATGTTTTGTAAAGGTGTGTACAGAACTCCAAGTTGCCGCCTTGCAAATGGATTCTAGAGGAACATTTGCAACGAATGCTATGGAAGCCCCAATGCCCCAAGAAGTGTGTGCTCTAGGCTTGAAGGACAGTTCTCTCATAGCAAGAGTATAACATAGTGTGATGCACTTAACTATCCACCTTGAGATAGCTGACTTAGAGACAGGATCCCCTTTTCTGCCAGCTGCCACTGAAACGAAAAACTGGTTTGTTTTAATCAGTGGTTTCGTCCTTTCCATGTAAAACATGACTGCCCTGAGCACATCCAGTGTGTGCAGGCTTCTCTCGGCCATGCTAGTGGGATTCTGGAAGAAGGTAGGTAGTTTGATCGATTGATTCACGTGGAATTTCGAAATGAACTTAGGCGCAAATCGGGGATGAGTGCGCAGAACCACCTTATCTCTGTGGACTGTAACAAAAGGGTCTAGGATTGACAGGGCCTGTAGTTCGCCAACTCTTCTGATAGAAGAAGTGATAGACACTAGGAAGGCGGTCTTATAAGTAAGATCTTTTAGGCTTGCTTTATACATTTGTTCAAAAGATGACCGCATGAGTCTGGTTAGAACCACATTCAGATCCCATCCTGGATTGGGTTAGAAATGGGGGTGGGGGGCAAGTGAATTCTTTTAACCCCTTCCATAAAGGCTTTAACCACAGGTATTTTCCACCAGGACACCTTCTGTTGTGACGTGGTGTAGGCTGAGAGGGCAGCCAAGTGAACCTTTAGTGAATTAAAAACCAGACCTGAGTCTAACAAGTGGGTCAGGTACAACACAATGTTGGTAGGAGAGCAGTCAATAGGACCGACACTCTTACTATTGCACCAGATGACAAATCGCTTCCACTTGCTGGAGTAGCAATAATGAGTATTAGGTTTTCTGTCTTCCCAGAGTATGTCCATGCATCTCTAAGGGAGCTGAAGGTGTCCAAACTATGACCTCAGGAGCCAGGCCGCTAAGTTCAGAGTTTGGGGGCATGGGTGTAGCGTCTCCCCTCCGCCTTGCGACATGTTTTACAGACAGGGTAGTTCACAGGAGAGGAGTGGGACATTTCCATCAGATGGGAGAACCAGGGTTGGCAGACCCACATAGGGTCCACCATTATCATGCTAACTGGTTTCTGGTGCATCTTGTTGAGCAGGGGAGTCGGGGGGCGGAGGGGGAAGCATAGACAAATTTAACTGACTATGTTATCCAGCGTCCATTCCCCGTGGAGCGGTTCTGAGGGTATCTGGAGGCGTAGTATTGGCATTGGGCGTTCTGAGTTTCGAACAAGTCGATCTCTGGGAAGCCCCATTCTGCGAAGACGTTGGAGACTTTCTTCGTGTAGACGTCATTCGTACTCTAAAGGCATTGGGAAATCTCTGCTTGGCACGACGCTTAGAAGATTGAGTTCTCCTGGGACAGCAGGAACATCTTGTGTTTGAGAGCCCACATCCAAATGTTCTGGGACAGCTTGGATAGCACTGGAGAGTGTGTGCCCCCTCCCCCGCTTTTTTAGGAAGTACATGGCTGTGGTGCTGTCTGCAAGTACCAGAACAGTTTTCCCCTGTAGCTGTGTCTGAAAGGTCTTCAGGGCATTGAATACTGCCAATAGCTCTAACAGGTTTATATGGTTGGATGCTACTTGTGGGGACCACACTCCATGCGCTGTCTGCTGAAGCAGGTGATTCCCCCCACCCCGTGAGAGATGAGTGTCATGAGTGGCTTCCAGTGAGGGGGTGGTATAGGACTTCACCCATCAAGAGGTCTCCCCCTTCCCCCGACCACCACTGCAGCGAGAGAACCAGGGATGGCGAGACCACCAGATCTTCCCATTGTCCGCTGACCTGACACCACTGGCTGTTGAGCCACTCTTGCATGGGACGCATGCGCAGGCACGCGCAGGGAACTAAGTATATGCATGACGCCATCATACCTAGCAACCGCATGGCCTTGCGTACCATCACCTCTCGACTGGCCACATATTGAAGGATCTGAAAAAGCAAGTTCTGAACCCTGTCGTCGGAGGGGAAGACGAGTCCCCAGAAATTGTTTTACTTGAATGGGGACTAGACTGGACAACTTCTCGTTGATGGAGAATCCCAGACTGAGTAGGTGGTCTACAGTCTTCTGGGTGTTCAAAAAGCATGTACCGTAAGAGTCCTCTGTTACGAGCCAGTCGTCAAGGTAACGTTAAACCGGGACGGATAGTCTGCGCACGTGTGCTGCCACTACTGCCAGGACATTTGTAAAGACCCTTGGCGCTGAGGCAATGCCAAAGGGGAGCTCCTTGAATTGGTAGTGTCTGTCCTCTATCATGAACCTTTGTTATTTCCTGTGCGCCGGCAACATTGAAATATGAAAGTATGCATCTTTAATGTCCAGTGGTGCCATATGGTCCCCCTGTTTCAACAGTGGGATCACGTCCTGTAGCGTTACCATGCTAAACTTTTGAGGTTTTATAAATTTGTTCGCTGGGCTCAAGTCTAGCACAGGGCGCAGGGTGAGGTCCTTTTTGGGTACAAGGAAGTACACTGAAAAATACCCTTGTTTACCTGAATAATCGGGATGGCTTCTATGGTGTCCGTTCCCAGAAGCGCTTCCACCTCTTGAATCAGGATCTGCAGATGGTCCGGCGTGAGCAGTCGTGATCGTGGCGGTCTGAACTGTGGTGGTCGGGCAAATTCCATGCAATACCCATGGGCGACCGTCTTTATGACCCACTGGTCTGAAGTTATCCCCTCCCACGCGGCAAGGAAAGATGTTAAAAGCCCTCCGACAGGGGTGACATGGGAGGGGACCTGGATCCGTTGGTCATTTCTGACCAGAGGCTGCGGCTGCTCTGGAGTTGGGGCTTCTGCCGCGTCATTGACCCCTAGGTGGGTAGTTGGCGGGGCTTCCGGGTGCTTATCCAGAGTTAGTTTCCCTTATTGTAGAGTTTTGACCTGCACGGGATTGGCCCCGAAAGGACTGACGAGAACCGCCTCCCCTCTGGGGGAAGGCTTCTGTGTTATTTGTTGTAAGGACTTAAGAGTCTCACATGCTCTTTCTTGGCCGTCTCCAGAGCATCGTCGACCGCTTTACCAAAGAGACTGGTCTCTTCTATAGGTTTGTTAATAAGAGCGGCCTGTGTTTCAGGCTTGAAACCAGAGTTGCGGAGCCAAGCATGCCGCTTGAGTAGTGTGCCCTGGGCCAGGGACCTGCCTGCCGTCTCCGCAGTATCCAGAGTGTTTTTAATTATATTTTGATTTACCTGCCTGCCCTCGGCCACGATGATGAGTAGTCTGGACCCTCTTGGAGACCTTCTTGTACAAGGTTCCATTGTACGTTTGCATAACTGTCAAGCAACGTAGTGTTTGCTATGCGTGTGGTGAACGCAGCTGCAGAGATAACACGTTTACCTAAGGCGTACAACTTTTTAGATTCCTTATCCGGAGGTGCCTCCACCGTAGCAAGGGGTACCCCTGCCCGTTTCCGGGTGGTAGTGACTAGCAAGGAGTCGGGGTGGCGTGGCCTTTAATACATTGAGGGTCAGTAGGAGATGGCCGAAATTGTTTCTCCACTCTTGGATTCACTGCGGGCTCGGAGTGGAAGGAGGGGAATCCAGGCCTAGGACATCAGTGTCCTCATCTTGCATAGGGAGCGCCATGGCTCCGTCTCCAATTGCTGGATCTCCTCCCAGTTGCCCATGGCATCGCCTGGTCATCAGTGTAGTCTAGCAGGAAGGAAGGGTCTTCTACCTCATCATAGACGTAAGTGTCCATCTGGACCACATCTTCATGGTGGACAGAAGCAGAAGGGTCTTGAGAGTCAAGATTTCCAGGGAAACGCGAAGCCGACACCAAAAGAGGGCCTTCACGAGATCTCTTAGGGGGAAGGATGCTCTGAACGCGAGAATCCTTTCTAGGCGGTCCATGCACCCTTCAAACTTTTCCCTGGTCCACTTAGACGAACTAGAAGGGGCAAAAGGTGGAAAAACATTGCCTTCATCTCGTTGGCATCGAAATTTGTCCCCAAGGGTGCTGGACAGAGGCTCCTGACTATGCTCGTAGGTTTCGCGAGTACTGGGGTGCCATGGCTTGTCTTTAGACCTGTTCCCGGTACGCTCTATGCGTTGACGGTTTATTAGGCGTCAGCCCAACCGCCAAAGTAATCCTCACTAGACTTTCCTCAATCTCCGCCGAATTGGTGCGAGTTAACGGGTTAGCAGAAGATTTACTGCACACCGCGGCGCCAGAGGGCCTAGCGGTACATTTTTCGCATGCAGAAAGGCTAGGAGGCCTAGGAGTAGGTTTCGGGCATACCGGGGGCTTAGAGGGCGACAGAGCGTCGGATGATCACGTTTCAGCGTCCAAACCCGATTTAGAGGTAGCGCCCTTAACTTTGGAGTGCCCAGTCGCAAGACGCTGCTGCGGATGCGGGGAAGTCTGCTGATCTACCAGATCAGAGGATTCCATCAAAATTATTGGCGGTCCTGTTGGAGCTTTCACCCGTTTCGGCGGAACTGTCGAAACCGGTGATGGGGTTGTGTGCTTAGTGTGTGGTTTCTGTACGCCCTTGTCGCCGGGTGTTGTCCCCAAAGCTAGACTTATGTCAGGCCTAGAGGGGTCAGGGATGGACGTGGCGGCCCTAGAAGCGTCTGCCTCAAGGTCTATGATATCTGACACGGATGTTTGGTCATCATCAGTGCCCCTGTCATTTTCGGCGGGTGTGGCAGACTAGGGGTGTGGGTCCACGACATGCCGCTTTACACAAGGCGTGGATGGCTCAGCCACCAGATCTTAAGTGCCAAAATCCACTGCCGTAGAAACTTCCCGGAGTCTTTGCCGAAGTTGCTTGAATCGCTGTCAAAGTGACTTATGGGGAAATAACCGACAGTCGGTATAAAGATAAACAATGTCTTTTATGAAGAGCTCTGCTATAGGGAGACCAGTTATCTGGGCCAAAAAAAAACAATCTGAGGGACCTCGGCGCGTGAGGGATTTTGGGTACTCTATACATCACGATAGGGATAGTGTTACAGACACGCCTATGCCAACGTCCACTTTCGGTCCCCGAAAGACAAGAGGCAATACTCTGCGGTTACCACTGGATGTCGGACTATATGCGCAGCATGTGATTCTAAGCAGATTAACAAGCATCAGAAAGGTTATTAGAACAAGAGACCACAAATATTCTTAAGCAGGCAAATGCTTTTGGATCCCCTAAGCAGAGTAATTCAGTATAACAGGCTAAGCCAAAGTCAATGGGCAAAGGTCTTATATAGGATGAACCACTACTGGCAGGTAAGTATAAAAGTCTTTGCACAATGGTTTAGAAGTCTTTGAAGAAAAGAAGAATCAAATGCAGGGTCACAAGCGGTTTAGACCTGTGAGTAGTAGAAGATGCAAGCAATGAGAGGCAAGTTCTCTCAGACTTTACAGTACCTTTGTATTGAAGAGAAAGTGCAGCAGAGGACTTCTGTTCCTGTGCAGCTCTGCAGATCTCACTGTTCCTGGGCCTGAGCCGTGGGGACAAGAGGGAGGTCTTCTGGGGACTCCTGCTCTGCAATGGGACGGTCCCCGCTCACAACCAGCAATCTTTCAAACAAGTGGCACTTCAGTGTTTCAGCTCCTCTGGACGACTGCAACTAGCAACACAGCGGTTTCTGGCTGTCGAGATGAACTTTCTTTGCTTCTGGGGTCCCGCACTGTGTTGAGGGGGCTCAGGCTCAGTCAGTCAGGCTAATTGGGAGTCCGGAGGATCTTCCTGGAGCTCTCGGCCAACTTAAAAGCAACGCACATAATCTGGTGTTCCTCTCCCTGGCGTTTCAGTTTCCAGCAGCAACTCTGTGGAAATGGAACCAGCTCCAAAAGAATTTCCAGATGGCTTACTTTGGAGTTTATTGGTCCCACCAACTCAAGGGGTGAAGTCGTCCTTGCAGGGGCTTCTCCGTCGATACGAATTTGGAGTTACAGCACAGCAGCATGTCTTCATCGGGCAAACCAACGGTCCAGGATTTGCAGTAGGCGTCCTCTTCAGTTCTTCTTCGGTCTTTCGTCCAGTGATCGAGTGCGTTTCAAGCCAAACGCCTCGCCTTTTATTCAGTTCTCTCCCATTCATCCCAGCCTAGCTGTCAGTCACCCACCAGGGTGGGCAGGCCAATCATCACAGAGTGCATTTGGGTCTCCGAGGAGACTAAGCAAAGGGAGTTTCGGGCACCTCCCTCCCTTCCTGCCCATCCCAGACACCCTGGAGCCAGAGGCAGGCTTCACTTGTGAATCCTGCCAAAGGCAAAGCAACAATGTGACCAAACCTGGTATGGCGTGCAGAGTAAATCTCAAGCAGGAACTTTCACAAAGAAATGGCTAAAAAAGACGACCGGGCCATTTCGACAAAAATGGCACCCTTGGGTGCTTTCCTGTCGCTGCAAATGCAGCTCAAGGTAAAGTCACACCACGGTAGTTAAAACGAAACCACTGCCACAAGCCATTCAGTGAGAAAAGGGCAACATAAAAATGTTACACGAGAAGCTAGACAAAGGGGATACTAGGTAACCCCTCAAGCACCCTATTGTAAGATAGTGTGTGCTGGGTCTAGAAAGTTACAAATGTAAGTAAAGTGAATTTCACTTGGAAACAGTAGTTTATCCAAGAGAAGGTATTTAAACCTTGGGCAAATCTCAAAGACTTCTCTGTGCCACTGCACTGAAGATGCAGTGAGTCACAATGAAAAAAGGTTATGCCTATGGAATTTGTCAGACTCCAAAACCAAAAGAAAACGTTCAAATCACAGAAAAATACATAAGTGGGGAAAAAGGTCTCACTACCTCCAGGTTAAAAATTAAAAGTCCTAATGTCCAGCAAAAAATACAGGGGGTCTCTAAGGTATAAGGGAATTAGCACATTTCTGAGACCTCTCCCTAACAACCAGTCTGGAGAGAACCAGGGCTCTGGAGACGGTCTCTGGGGGAAGGTGAGAAAAGGTGGAATACCTCTGAGGAGGTGCAGCTGGTATTGAGACTTTTTGGACGTGTCAGAGATGTGAGAAGAGAAAGAGTGTAGAGTCGAAGATGACCCCCCAGATTGTTTGCATCACTGGTGGGTGGGGCCGCAGGACCAATGGAGACCGGTCAGAGTGGGAAAGTGGGAGCCAGGGTCCCAATGAAGCCTATATCAGTCTTGCTGGCATTAAGCCCTATCATTAACTGTAAAAGAACTGCTGATGGACAACAAACTCACTCTAGAGCCACAAGCAAACACCCTAATCAAGAAATCTTTCTCCTGTGATTGGTTAAAAGGATCCCACCATTCCTCTCATTCACCAACAAAACAACTGCCATCATCGCCCTCATCATGTGGAGACTAGACTACGCCAACAGCCTATTTCTAGGCTTACCTGAACAACTCCTAAATAAACTCCAACACATACAAAATGCGGCGGCCAGACTGCTCCTCAAACGACTAGAAGAGAACACATCACACCAGCGCAGAATACGTTACACTGGCTACCCATCAAATAGCAGATCAAGTTCAAATCAATGTGCATAACCCACCGAGCAATCCACGACCAAGGAGCAGAGTTCCTCAGAAGAAACCTAAACGTACATCATACTGCAAAGCCACTCGGATCCAGCAGCGACATCCGTTTGGAAACCAAATCATACAACATGAGAAAACCGAGGATCCTCTTTTTCTCACCTTGCCCCAGAAACGTGGAACGGACTGCCAAAGAACCTACGGAACACAAGAGATCACCTACAATTCAGGATGCTCCTCAAATCATGGCTCTTCACCCCATAACCAGAAAAATGCCAATAAGGATATACACAGAGGAACTAGGCTGAAAGAAGAACCTACCCTGAGTCCCTAAAACATCAACCCTTATAAAACAAGGATATATTCAGATCTGTAACATATCCACCATCAAAACAAACCACACCGAATCATTCCAAGGAACACCCCAGATCAATCGGAAGGGAGAGCAAGGTATGACAGCATCTCGAGGGTGCAGGCAGCAATTGGACCACCAACAGTAATAGATAGGAAGGAGCAGGGAATGATAATATAACTCCACTACCTAAGCAGGGACTATACTCACCCCATGGGTGTACTAGGGTCAATAACTTAGCTGGAGGCCAGCCTCACCCCACAGCCCTAAAACTAGACACCCAGGAAAAAGGGAAGAGAAGCCTAAACCACCCAATGAACTACCAACAGTAGGTAGAAAGAAAGGAGCTGGTTAATGATCCTATAATACCACTATCGAACTAGGGGATAATGCTCGATGAACCTGGGGTACTAAGCCAATTTAATCTACTGGAACCAGAGACAGTATCACCACAAAAACTAGACAATCACTAAACCTAGAGAAACAATATACCAACCCAATATGACAACCTGATAGATAAACTAGGCTACAGGGATTATGAGACAACCCACCAACCAAAACCTCAAATTTCTACATACTGAACTCACACAAAAACCCACACAACCACCTCTCGCACAGCAAACCGCACGGACCTCAACACACCGCAACAATCAACACACATCAGAACACCACCAAGCGTGGACCTGTTTCAATCCTATGTGCACACCCAAGCTCAGCGCACAGTGAAAACCGAACTGAAGCTGCCAACAGTACACCACCTCACTTTCCTATGCCCTCTTCACGCACTAACACACCCCCCACCTTTTGTTTACAGATCGGCCTGAGCGCTTGGAGACCAACCCTGTTGATGACGGTGTGCTATATAAATACCTCAACATTAAGGCAGAGATCATAGCAGCATACCAGGACTGAATTGCGGACAGTCAGGAATGAGCGAGGTGGAAGAAGAGGCCGAAGGTAGCCTGAAAGAGCTGTGCGTCATCCACAACACTGAAAGTTGGAAATGAAGGCAGAGATCTTGTGGGCCAAAAGGGCCATGTAGACAGTGAAATACCTGGGATAGATTAGATCCCCGGGGGACACCACAAGTAGAGTGATCGAGAGAAAGGACCCAAGTTCCACCCGGGAAGGATGGTCAGAGAGAAAGGATGCAGGCAACCCCAGGGCCTGATCTGTGATGCCTAGGAAATCATGGAGACGGGAGATCAGGATGTTGTGGGTTTACTGTATCAAAAGCAGAGGAGAGGTCAAGGAGAATGAGGACAGAGGGAGAGTCAGAGTTAAGGTGTGAGAGCAGGTCTTCACGGGTGTTCAGAAGCGCAGTTTCTGTGCCTCTGGATGATCTAAATCCAGACTGATGGTCATGGAGACTACAAACAGATTCAGTGTGGAGGGTCAGCTGAGAGATGGCCAACTCCTCCAGGAGGTCTGCCAAGGCTGGAGCTAGAGAGTCAGCGTTGTCCCCGATGGTTTTGGCAACGCAAGGTTCCACCTGTTTGGAAGAGGCTTTCATCGACTGGACTGGTCCAGAAACCTCCTTGGGTGTGAAAGGGGAGAGGGATGAGAGGAGGGGGCATAGTGAGGGCAGCCGAGGGGGGGCCCAGGAGTTGATGGGGCAGGAGTGGGTGCGGAATAGGACTGCATTATTATTATTTGATGGTCGTAGCTTGCTCCCATCTGTAGATTTAGGCATTTAGCATACTCTTGTTGAGATTCAAAAAACACCCTTGAACTGTGGTTACTTGAGTCTGTCTTACTGTTGATACCATGCCTTCCTTCCACGGAAACTGTTACATTTTGGACAGAATTAAAATGGAGTACGCTTCATGGTGGAAAGAGAAATTAAGGGCAGTAAGAAGAGAGCAGTAGAAGCAGGGAATGGAGGTAGGCATTTTCTGTATGAAAAACATCAGTTCCCCACACTCTCCCTATTGCTAGGCCGAAGCCAGGAGTAGGCTGAAGCCCGTTGCCGGAACAATCGCCTGTTTCGGTCTTCGAGAGGCCTTCCGTCGAGATGTAGTGGCGAGCATTAACTATTAAAGTAGCAATGAAAGATATGAATTCAAAAGTAGCATAGCTACAGGACTCTGCAATAAACAACAATGGCGGAAAGAAATATTCTGAGAGACCGCGATGCATGAGGGATCTTGGGTACAGTCGACGCCACACTAGTGATAGAATTACAAATACGCCCAGTCAACGTCCCTTTTCGAACTTCAAAAACTTCATGTGCAATACACTGCGGCTACCACTAGATGTCGGCCTATGCAAAGCATGTGATTCTAAAAGTGTTTTGCAACAATCTGTGCATTATCCTCAAGTAGTTCAGAATATAAGCATTTACTTTGCTTGAGGGAGAAGTAGGACATACATTTAGAATAACAATGAAAGACTAGAATTAGTGATTTCTTACTATATGAATGCAAAGTACCCTGAATTATACATGCTGCATATATTTTAGGTCACCAAGAAGGCCAAACACCAAAACTGTGACAAGCTAATTCAATGCTCTAAGAACTGCAAGATTACAAACTATATCCTCACTATACACAGAGCTGGACATTTTTATAATACGTTGTGTCTCGAGCCAGATCTCTCCAGTCCAACTCAAATACAGACTACAAAGGGCATGGCTTGAACTGGATTGGTAAATTAATGGCATGTGGGATGGTATTCACTAGTATTAATTCACCACTTAAATGTAACAAAATGAATCATTGCAGTGTATATGAAGTTTAGATAATATCAGTACAGTGCTAGATCAAAGGCAAATCCCTTAGTCAAATTGAAGGAGCGTACCCATTTTGGAAAGACAATATTTAATTAGTTTTCACATGCAAGTGTTTATGGGACCCGCAACGTTCTATAATCCAACAAACCTATTAACCTTTTTAGTGGAACTTGTACAAAGAATCCTGTTATTTCAATAGAAATGGTCATGGTAACGAGCTGGTAATGCAGAGGAACACACCTGGGGCACACAGCGAGGCTGAACAGAAGCCAGCATAAATAGGGGCATGAAAGACCAGCACTGAGAACAAAGCAAGCACCCAAAAACGCATGACTAGGATCTCTAGAAATTGGTGGCGTGAGCCTGAAAAACATAGGGGGAAAAAAAAATATTGCAACTTGCTCAAAGGAGCAGTTTGGCGCAGACTTCAACTAGAAAATCTTGCAACGTATCAAAAAAACTCAGCAGCCATTTCATCAGTTGTAGAATGATGCAAGACCCCTCCATCCAAGTAAATGTAATCACCTTGGCAGCCTGTGTTTAACTTTTGAAAATAAATGTCGTCATTAGCTGAAGCATTAGTAGGCACAAGTCTGGAATTGCGGTCTTATCTAAAAGATCATAAAATCTCCTGGAGGCAGGGAAACAAGCAGTTCACATTTCTATCTGAGTTGCATTTACAGAAAACAAATAATTACATGTAACGGATGAAGGAAATATATTGTGCAATGCACCAGTCACAGTTCAATGATCTATTAATTCACTTCTTAAAGTTACTCAGACAATTGTCTTAGGAAAAAGGGTTATTCAGCACTAGCAGCAGCAATATACTATTTTGTAATATTTTAAAATGATTCCAATACTTTAGCAGTCCTTCCCTAACTGGTTTAGAGTTCTTCAGAGTTATTTGAGGGGGGGTGCAAAGTCATGTACAGGGGCAGAAAAGGCAAAGTTCAACAACATACCCCAATTACTGCCAAGTAGGATGCTTTAGTGAAATAAAAAGTTATCATGGATTTTGGAAAACACTCCCGATAGGTGCACACACATTAGGCCTGTGCAATGGGTATGGTGAACACCCAAACACTGGATACAGCACTCCAATAACACAAAAGCGACAATTTGGCTTGAGTTAAGTACTACATTGAGCCCCACAGTACCTTAGAGTATTGAAGAGGCAGCCAGATTCTTTCCTATGCAGCAGCAGTGGACCCGGTCTTCTGTTCCTTGGTCGTGGTGATGAAAGGAGGGACTCTGGAAAAGATGTCACAGTAGCAGTCGCAAGAATGAACCATCAGCAAGGAATTCTTCAGACTCCCACATCGGTCAGCAGTTTTAGCGCCTTTTTACAAGCTCCAACAGTGAACCGTTAACGGACCAGTCAATTCGCATCGATTCTGCAGGCCTGCACTCTGGTGAGAGGACTTTGAGGAGGGGCATCTTGTTTCTGGAGGTCCAACTGGAGCTCACCACATTCTGGGAGGATTCGTTCATGGGAAGACTATGCACTGCAATTCGGTCGGAGGTCCCCTGGTATTGGTGGTTTGCATCCCTGGAAGATCACAGCAAGTCGGGAATGGCTCATTCGGCAGGTCATCTTATGACTAGTTTGTCTCTTCGGAGCTCCTTTGTCAATTTGAAAACGGGGTCAGGATAGCAGTTCGCATTTAATGGAAAGGGCTTGCCAGCGTCTTTGTCCATCTTCTTCGTTTCTTCTGTTCCAGTGGTAGACCTTGCCTCCAGACCCTTGCCAGTTATCAGGAATTCACACTCATCCTCTGAAAGCTCTCCCCGAAGTTTACAGAAAGGGGTGGGTGGCTGTCCAATTAGGACAGCCAGCCAACCAGTGGGAACTGGTTCCATTCAGGCACACCAAAAGACAAAGGATAGAGTTTCGGGATCCTATCCTGCTTCCTGTCCTCTGAGACACTGTAGCCTCAGCAGGCTACAAAAAGGGTTCCCGCCGAAGATAAAACTCAAAGCATGACCCCACCATGAATGTTATAAGGACCAAGAGAGGACAAGAACACAAGAAAGCAAGAAAAGAAGGAAGCCAATATTTTGGGTCAATGGTGACCCTTCTGTGCATAACCCGAGCTGTGGCGACAGTTTGCGAGCAACAATTGCAAAAAAGTCGTTAGAAATAGTACACTGCCATAAATGTATGCTTGTCTCAGTAACAAAAGTTACAGAAGCAGTGAAAGAGGGGATAAAAGGTAACCCCTTAGAACTCCACATAGGCTGGTGTGTGCTGATCAAACAAAAGAAAAGCTAAGAAGGATCAAAAGTATCCCCCTAACCTTGAGAACAGTAGTTCTTAAAAGAAATAAAAATATAAAAAGGAGATCCCACGGGGCTCCCAGCAACACTGCACAAAGGGGCACCATGTGCTGCAAAAGTGAAACACAGATGCCTCTAAAAAGTATGGAGAAAAGCAAGACTCTATAAAGCAAAGTAAAAACACAATGAACTTGGTTCCCATGGTCAGCGCAAAAAAATGAATGAGGAGAAAAAGGCTACCCCTGTTCAGGAGCATAAGAAAAGGGCCCAGAAGTCCAGCAAAAAGTGCTGGGCATCTCACAGGTTGAAGGGATCTTGCATAAAAAAATTAAAATCTCCCTAGCACTCGTTCCCCCAGACTACGGTACAGGGGGATCAAATTCACTCCTGGGTGGATCTCGGGTTCCAGTCGGTCATACTTCTGGAGAGACCAGCATTCTTATGTTAGGCACCCGACCGATGCTCTATGGCAGTGGCCTTCAAACTTTTTTGGCCGGGGGCTCCCCAGAGCAAAATTTGGGCAGGCCGGGAACCCCAAAAATGCCAAATGGACTATGTTTGATATGATAGGTTATTTATAAAGTGCTTACTACCCAGAGATTTGTAAGCGCGGACCCAGGGATTGAATCTGTGTTGCTTCATGTGGTCTTGCTTCCAAGGCGAGCACGTTGCCGCTGAGCTATCCGCCCGGGCTGTCACCACTATTGCGTGCCGTCACCACACCCTACTCCCAGTATAGTCTGAGCTCCCCCACCTGCTCCCATCACAGTCGCTGGGTTCCCTCATCCCACTCCTACCAGTCCCTGGGCTCTCCCCACCCCATCACACACCATGGGCTTTCCCCACCCTGCTCCCACCACTATCCCATGGTTCCCACCCATCCTGCTCCCACCACAGTCCCTGGGCTCCCCCCCATCTCGTTCCCAACACAGTCCGAGGGCCAGTGGCTGCTGGTGAATTTTTGAAGTGGAGGGGCATCACTATTTCCCCCAAAACTGCCTAAGCGACCGAGCGCAGTGAGGGAGCCTGAACCAATAAATGGGGTTAAAATAATGGGTTAAAATGTTGCACTGTAGAGCATTCTTTAAAAAGAGAAATGGGTAAATAGTCAAACAGTTTGCATTTGGTGCAGGAGGGCACAGGGGCAGCTATGACATTTTTTTACTGGACATCTATGATAGATGTCCAGTAAAAAAAAAATACCATCGCCGTCTCCTGGGCCCCACTGGGCCTAACGCAAGCAACATGATTATGAGTGTATGCAAGGCATTGGGGTGCCAAGGGGTAAAGCATGATATTTTTGACTGGACATCTATGATAGAAATCCAGTATAAAAATACCATCCCCGTCTCCTGGGCCCCACTGGGCCTAACGCAAGCAACATGATTATGAGAGTATGCAAGGCATTGGGGTGCCAAGGGTAAAGCATGATATTTTTGACTGGACATCTATGATTGAAATCCAGTATAAAAATACCATCCCTGTTCCCTGGGCTCCACAGCGCCTCAGAAGGAGAGTTGATTTTGGCAGGTGGGTAGGGGGATTGTGCAACAAAGGCATTTAGGCATTTTTAAAATGCCTTTGTTGATCAACCCTCCTTCCCGCTCTATCCACCACTTGCCAAAATCAGCTCAACAGACCAAAACAAACTAACACACAGACACTTTCATTCACTCAAGCATCCATCACCCTACACTCACCCATAACACAAGCATACAAGCATACACGCATCCATACACCTGTTTAAATATAAAGAAATGAACATACACCTTCTGCAGGGGCCTGCGCGTGGGTGCTGAAACGCCCCACTCCAGGCTGCTTTGTCCATATGTGCGAGTAGGCGCAGGAGCTCCCCCTCGCACATACAGACATGCAGTGCCCCAGCCAGCATTTCCAATGAGCTATGCAATGCTGGCGAAGCAAAATGCCCCAGCCTTGAATGGCTCAGTGAGCATGTGCGGCTGGGGCACTGAACAGAACTGTCAAAGGGAAATAGTGTTTCCCTTTGACAGTTTAGCCAGCCCAGGAGCGCTCCCTCAGCTGGAAAAAGCAGCTGAGGGAGTGCTCATTGTTTCACTGGGCTGGCTCCTTAACTCCTCCATAATGGAGGAGGTGGGCGCCCCCTCGCCATTATGGATGAGCCGCCAGACTCGGACTGGCCTATAGGGCAATGCATGTATCAAAAATGCAAAAGGCTAGCTAGTGTGGGCCATTTAAAATGGGCCACCTTTTTGGCCAATGTGGGCCAGTTTGACGAGTTACTTCACTATGCAGTTCGATTTTGACCATTGAGCAGTTAGTAAATTTAACCACTGTTGCTGAATAAATATTCTTTAAATATCACAATTTACTTACATTTTAACACAATGCACCCCCTTGGGTACTATTCAAACAGTCTGTGACTAAAGGAATGAATATCAATTTACAACTGCAGGCCACTTTTTCATTGCTGTCAAGACAGTTTCATGCTTCTGCCCGACCATGTGAGCGGCCCCTGCCATTTCTTACAATCTAAGAAAGATTTCATGCTGGCCTCTCAGCCCCCCAGAATTGCCGCGCACCAGTTTGAATATGACTGCTCTATGGTGAAGTAAAAGCCCTGAAGGCTACTGGAACACAAGCAATTTTGGATTTCCCCCTTCATCTGTATTAACTATCTCAAGGGTTGGTTGTCGCTTTGAATTTTGAAAGCAGATCCATACAAGTATGGTAAACGTATTTGATGCCCACACAACGGCAACTCACTTGCGCTCAATTGTTACCCACCTTAATTCCCCATCTTTTAATTTTCAACTGAAAGCAGATGGGGTGCTCCCTGCCCTTCTCATTCATTTGGCTCAAGAGTATCCCACTTGCTTGGATACATCAGTCTACAGCAGCATGAGTGTTATCTGAACTCTCAGTACTGGAGCTTTAAATGATAAGATGTGTCATTTATAACGCGCCTGTACACAAGTGTTTCTAGAGAGGGCATAGATGCCATCTTTCAGACCCTGAAATGCCTTCTCAATCTTCATTCCACTTCACCATCTTTGAGGTATTTTTGAGAAGAAATTGTATTCAAATGAGAAGCTATGGTCCCCTAGTTCACTATGAAAATCCTCTAGTAGTCTGAGGCCTAAGAAGGCTCTCGCCCGAGTGAGTTGTAGGGGTGGCCCAGTCTTGTACAGCCTGTAATTTGGTGGGTAAGAGCTTTATTTCACCACCTCCTACCTCATACCCAAGGTAGATATTAGGCAAGAATGTATGTATTAACCCTGTGGGAGCCTACACCACACTTGTCCTGTTGGCAATAGGTAACCCAACCTTTGGTACAAGTCTGTACTACACAAGTTGGTAGAGTGACTGAGCAGCCAGGCTTATCTCAAGAGGGGTCAATGTGAGCTGCAGGGTTGCAACAGAGTTATACAGTGATGGGTATTCAAATAACACATACTGAAGGTTTCTTGGTAAAATAATTATGTATTAATTTAACAGTTTTAAAATAAGCCTGCTTTAGGAGGGAGCAATTGGCAACAATAAAAATACACTTCATAAAAACACTCCTTCAGTTCAATAAAGTAAATACCCTTTTGGGATGGCACACAGAATTTACTCACCCTCAGGTGACTTCAACAGCTAGGACACTGAGGACATTAATACATCACTTACAAGCCTTTAACTGTAAATACTGAAGTGGTGGTCAAAAGGAAAAGGTTAAAGAAAACAATGGTTAACAAGTTTCTCAAACAGGTAAGCACTGCTGAAACCCCAATGTAAGTTAAGCCTTTCCCAGCTATTCTAAGCAAGGTATGTGTGACTTTTGGGGGGATAGTTAAAACACAAAGTCAAAGGTTAGAAGAGTCTTCAGGGAACCAGGACAGCCAATGTCACTTGAGCAAAGTCTAGGGGAGCTGATGCAATTCTTGAAGATAAGAAAAAAGTCTTGCAATGTTAGAGAGTTGTGTTGAAAAAGAAATCACTGTTGGGCCACAAGCAGGGAGGCTTGTGAAAGGCAAAGATTGTTAGGAAGAATTCTCAGAAAAGTGCTAATTCCCTTCACCTTAGATACCCCCAGCAAATTAGCTGGCTTTCGAGGCTTGATTTTTTTTACCTGGAAAGAACGTGAGCTTGTGTTTCCCACTCTTTCATGCATTTTGATATGTGTTTTACATTTGTGTTCTCTGATTATGGTATTTTAGATAACTCCATAGGCATCATCTTTTCATGTGTGTTACAATGCAGGCTCAGTGCAGTGACACAGGGATGTCTTTTAGACATCCCTGTGTCACTTTGGGGGGGGGGGGGTATACATAGTATCCCCTGTGCCTAAACACTCATGTAGCAGTCAAATGCTACCCTTTCATATTGAAAAGGCTGGTGGCAATGGTTTTACAACGAACTACCATGATTTTTCCCGACCGCAAACACCGGTAGCTAAAAATCACGGCAGCCATGTATTTCAAGATGGCGCCTTAAACCCCTTTGTTTAAACTGGTCCCGGTCTTTTTTCGCCATTTCTTTTTCGGAAGGTCCTAGTGTTTGTGTCTGCGCGCCAAACCAGGTTTGGTCCCTTTATTCGTGTGCCTTTGGCGAGCTTCAGGCGTCTGAGTGTCTAGGGTTGGAAGGAAGTGAGGAAGCTGCCCGAAACACCCTGTGCTTAGTCTCTTAGGAGACCCAAATGCACTCTGGTGTGATTGGCTGGCTGTCCAGCAAGGACAGCCACCCTGCTGGGTGAGTGGCAGCTAGGCTGGAATAAATGGGAGGAAACTGGATAAAAGGCGAGTCTCGTGGACTGAAAGGCAGAGACGACCACTGAAAAGAAAGAACCGAAGATGAGCTGGCACAGGACGGCTGCTGCAACTCCTGGACCGTTGGTTTGCCCGGTGACGCCCTGCTGCAGGTCCGAATTGCCAAACTCCATTCGACAGAGAAGCTCCTTCAAAGATGGCTTCTTCCTTCGAGTTGGTGGGACCAATCAACTCGTAAAACACCTTGATACCATTCTCAAGGCTGGTTAAGAATAACCAGGGAGAGGGATACCAGCTTGTGTTCTTGAATCTACAGCTACTGGAACTGAAGAGACTCCATTTTGTTTGCTTTCTTCAACGATCCCGTGCAGTGCAGGAGTCCCCTGACATCCTCCCTCTTGTCCCCACGACTGAGGCTCAGGAACAGCGAGGTCTACATCAACTGCCAGAAACCACGACTTCATCCAGAACACTAGCCCATTGACTTTGGCCTGGCCTATTGACTTGAGTTGAATTGAACTCTTCTGGTGAACTGAAACTATTTGCACTGCCTAGAAAGTATGTTATCTATTCTACTTCTTTGTCCTTTTTGCTCACTGCTAAGTAACTGAACTGCCATTTTGCTCCTATTTCAGGAGAGTGCAAACTGTCTCAAAAACCTTCATTGAAGTATATTGGTATATAATAAGTTGTCTTCTAGTGAAATGCTTTCTAAATGACTAATAAATTAATACGTGTTTTTACCAAGAAACCTGTATAAGTGTCTACTTTAACCACTGATTGAAAGTCCTCTCTGTAACTACTTGTACTGCTCACATTCACTCTTGAGATAAGCCTGGCTGCTCAGCTCGCTACCAACCAACTGTGTGGTACAGACTTATACCAAAGGTTGGTCTTGCTTACACCTATAGTCCTAATTGTGTGTGGTGGTCCCAGAGGGTACTGCATGCAATTATGCCCATCAAAGATGCAAGCAACTCTGCAAAGGGGAGCCAATGCAAGTCTCAACTGAGAGCGAGCAAGCAAGCTACACAGACAAGAGGTTAGTTCACAGTACCTTAGGTCTGAAGACCTGCTTCCAGCTGGCTTCTGTTCTGATCCTGCAGATCCTGTGTTCCTGGGCCTCAGTCATGGGGAGAAGAGGGAGGACGTCTGGGGACTCTCCTGCACTTCGGTTCGAAAGTCGGTGGCAGCAATGGTCAAAGTTCAGATCAGCGGCACTTCACGGTTTTAGCTACTCGCCAATAGCCCCACTGTGGTTCTCGGACACTTTGTGGACTTTCTTTGCTTCTGGGGTCCAGCACTGTTGAGGTGGCTCAGGCTTGGTCAGTCCTGCTTCGAGGGAGTCCGAACTGAAAGATCTTCCTGGAGCTCGGGACCTCCTTAAAAACAATACCCTATTCTGGTGTTCCTGTCCCCTGGCGCTCGGTTCCTGCAGCAGCAATGGAAGTACAGCCAGCCGAGACAGGGGTTCCAGTTCAGTTCGTCTTGGAGTCGATTGGTCCCACCAACCCAAGGGGAGAACTCGTCCTTTGCAGAGCTTCTCGATTCGAGGTGAATTTGGAGCTTCAGTACTGCAGCAGGGCTTCACCAGGCAAACCTACGGTCGAGGAGTTGCAGCAAGCTTCTCTTCAAGTTCTTCTTCGAATTCCTTCATCAAGTGGTCGACTCTGCCTTCCTTGCAAAATACCTCGCCTTTTATGCAAGTCGCTCCCATTCATTTCGCAGCCTAGCTGTCCCTCACACATCAATCACCTTTGGGTGCATTCCTGTAATCAAGGAGACTAAGCACAGGGAGTTTTAGCATCCCCCCAGGCTTCCTGCCCTGCGAGACTCGCTGGAGCCAGAAGTGGGCTTCACCAGTGAATCCCGCCAATGACAAAAGGAACAAAGGGACCAAACCTGGTTTGGTGTGCAGAATACATCTCAAGAAGGACCTTTCCAACAAGAAATGGCGAAAAAAGAATACTGGGCCATTTTGACAAAATGAACACCCATGGGTACTATACTGCAGCTGCGAACGCAGCCCGTGGTAAACACACACAATTGTTGGAAAAAGTAAACCACTGCCACTAGACATTAATTGTAGAAAGGGTAACAAAATGGTTAAATGGGAAGATAAACAAAAGGGATACTAAGTACCCCCTCCAGCACCCTATTGTAAGATAGTGTGTGCTGGGTCTATAAAGATACAAATGTAAGCAAAGTCAATTTCACTTTACTACTCTTGGAAATAGTTATCCAAGAGAAGGTATTTAAAGGATAGTTCCGGGACTTTTTTTTTATTGTTCCTATGGTTCGGCCATGTGTTTTTAAGCATAAATCGGTAGATCGTAGAAAACTTTCCTATGGACCTTACCCGACTTTTCGTCCATTAACGCACTCGAAATCAGCCGCCATTTTCTGATAATCCTATCATTTCCCCCCATCGCCCTGGCTCACCTGCTTTTGCGGCACTAAATCAAATCCCCCGCCCCTGAAACAGACTTTATCAAAACATTCATATTCCCCGCCTCTATCCGTGACGTGACTGTGCTGCGTAGGCAAACGCGCCCAGGCGTCTTCTACGCGACTCCACACAGAACCCGGAAACAAACACAGATCAGCTCACAACAAAGCGCGCCACAATTCGGAATATGAAACTGTACTTTTAAATCAAACCGCAAGATTGTAAATTTGGTAAAGAACATTTATTTGACATCAAATGTTTAGAGAATATTCAGCGATTTGCATTTTTATTTGCTCTATAGAGCATGGTTTGTTGTTCCCATGTCTACCTCCAGACCCCGTGTCTCCTGCCAAGCATCCCTCCTCACGCTGGACGGCCCCCTGCAATCCACATAAGTGTGTCTCCATTCACGAGTCTTCCTGTGTCTTGTCTGCACGACCACCGCCCAATCCACCCCCCGCCCTATCAAAGGCAGTTCGCCAGTTCGCACCGGGGTACTTGTGCTGCCAAGTGGAGCTGTCAGGGAGCGATAAAGGCCAAGAGGTGCCAAAGACCATGTACACTTCAAAGTGGTCTATAGAGCATGGTTTGTTGTTCCCATGTCTACCTCCAGACCCCGTGTCTCCTGCCAAGCATCCCCCCCTCCCGCTGGACGGCCCCCTGCAATCCACATAAGTGTGTCTCCATTCACAAGTCTTCCTGTGTCTTGTCTGCACGACCACCGCCCCAATCCACCCCCCGCCCTATCAAAGGCAGTTCGCCAGTTCGCACCGGGGTACTTGTGCTGCCAAGTGGAGCTGTCAGGGAGCGATAAAGGCCAAGAGGTGCCAAAGACCATGTACACTTCAAAGTGGTCTATAGAGCATGGTTTGTTGTTCCCATGTCTACCTCCAGACCCCGTGTCTCCTGCCAAGCATCCCCCCTCACGCTGGACGGCCCCCTGCAAACCGCATAATGCCACGACATATACACGTCATTCATTCACAAACACACCCCTGTTTCGAATTCTTTATAACCCACTTCATATTTCTAATGAGCACTTCTTTGCGCTTTGCTAGTCAACCCGTGAAGGTGCTGGTTATCTGCTCTTCGTCTCTGTGAACTTCCGTGAACACTTCGAGGAAACTCCTCAGTTTGCAACCTGTGAACTGCTCCCTGTTCTACGACAAGAAACTACTCTGATCCCTGCATCTAACTGTTTGTTCGTCAAAGTAAGGCCATGTACCATAATCATTTTGCGTCCAATTTCTTTTCGTTCAAGACAGTACATGCAAGGAACTAGTCACATGTTCTGAGTTTACATTGGTATTCATAGAGAATTGTTGATCTTTACTTTTCAGAACTTTCCACAATGCCTGCCTGTTCCATTGGCGGTTGCCCTTCGAAGACCCATAATAAATCTGAAGGTACTATAATGCATGTTTTCCCTAAGACAATAGATCAGATAAGAGAATGGGTCCGATATTGCGGATATCCACCGTCTGAGCTTGAAAGTAGAGTCCTAGAAGTCTTTGCGGACAAGAGGGGTGATCGATACCGCATCTGCAGCAGGCACTTTAGCTCAGACATGTACTCCACATCATTGCTAATAAAGAAGAACACACCGCGAGCGAGGCGAAAATTGCTCTCAACCGCTATTCCCACTCTATTCGTCCACATCCCTCCACTGGTGAGTCAAGTTTACGTATTTATCTCTCGGCCTTGCGGTAGTGTGTAGCATTAGCTAACAATAATTTCCCCATTTATGTATCCACTCAACATGAAGGCGGAAGATTCTCCATCCGTGTCGTTATTGCAGTCATCGGCCACTTCGAGCGCCTATCGGGTAATCTTACTTGGCTATTCTGCCACTGACTTGTTTTAGGCATGTAAATCAATAGTTTTAATTTATCGTGTAATTATTTTACCTAATGGTACACCCTTGTACTCATCCTCTAGTCTTTGTTTTCAGTTATAATTATTGTTATCCAAAATAATGCAAGTACTGTCTTTCAGGGAGATGCTGAGGAGTCCAACGTATTGACGACTACCGTTGATGTCACTCAGATGCTCGAGGTACGTTTCCGGACAGTTCCATCGATGGAGATCATCAGATCTTGCATTCTTGTAGCGTGATTGTTACACACAATGTTTCTTTCGTTTTTAGCCATTGATATGTCCTTCTGTCGTCGCCCTCCTATGTGTCTTCTTTTTTCAATATTGTGTTCATTACTAATGAAAGTCCTATGTTTCAGGGAGTCGATGGAGCATTAGTCCAAGAAGAAGGGGGAGCATGCAGTTACGGGTCGGCGCAACAGCTTGCAGAAGTGTGCACCGCAGTTACATCGTCCCTTGATGTTCTTATGCATTTCGAGGTATGGATACTGACAGTTCGATCAAGCGAAATTATATGACGTGATTACATCCGCTATACTTCCTTCTTTATTAACGCAAGTACTATGTTTCAGGGAGATGACGGACCTTCTTCTACAAGAACATCACCCCTAGTAGTTGAAGCAGATCTCTGGGTGGTGACACTTCCAACGATCGAGCAAATCGAATCATATTTACATATCCATTATTTATTTTAGACAACTGATCATTTGTGCAGGTCTATTTAGATGAGCCGTTGACGCCTGCACAAAGTTTCTGTTCTTTTTATCAAAATAGAAAACAATACTAATGCAATTACTGTGTTTCAGGGAGTCACTGAAGCATCATCTTCAATAATATCATCAATGGAAGTCTATGAGGAGCCCGAGGTATGGATCTTGACAGTTCCATCCAACTAGATCAACTATGCGTGAATAATTGTCGTTTGAATGTTCTACACAAAGCGTTCATTTGTGTTTTGCTATTGAGATGTACGTGGGTATTGGTCCCCAAGTACATTTTGTGTTTTCGATATTATTATACATACTAATGAAAGTTCTATGTTTCAGGGAGTCGATGGAGCGTCAGTGCGTGATGGATGTGCTTATCATGAAAATATAGTCGTTGCAGCGCAAGAGGAAGTGGAGACATGCACACACGAGTCGGAGCAACAGCGTCCTGATGTTGAAGTTTGAGGCAAGAAAGTTTCAAAGAAAAGAAAGCAAAAGAAGGTTAGTGTCCTGGTCACTATATTATGTTGTTTTTCACTGTTAATAGTTCAATACTGTAAGTTGTGTTTAAACTGAACATCCCTTTTCCAATCTGTCCTCTAGTTGCGAGTGGGTGTACGAACTAGATCTACACAGACAGTGAAGCGAACGAGAGATGTTGCTTGTCAAACCTTTTGGCAGGGACTTGAGACTGGAGATGCATCGTGCCAATGGGAAGAATATGAAGTGATTGACAACGGAGCTATACCACCACCAGCCATTGATAGTGAATGTCCTCCTGGTAGTTCGGATGCAGTCCGAGATCAATTCACAGAATCCACACCCGCAAAAACTAAGACCGCGAGAAAGTTGAAGAAATTGTCTTATTCACCCATCGCCGGAGAAGGAACAGATGTTGCAATGGAAGCGAATGAAGTGGACTACAATGAAACACCATCAATATCACTGAACATAGCGGAAGACGATATCAGAGATTCTACCTTTCATGTGAGTGACATGTCCTCAACGTTACAGGCCGAACCAGCTGGGATGCAGAGTGACAGTATAAGGAAAGAGGCCAAATTCATTGTATTCGATAGTTGTTTGATTGATATTATTCGGTTGAAATGTGGGCATTCGGTAGGTGGGGAAGTATGTGGGGAGCCATTGATTAATGTGACTCGTGCAATTCGAGGCACTAACCTTAAAATACATGCCACATGTACAAAATATCATCCTTTCTCATGGTCTGCACAACCCATGCTGGGACAACTGCCAGCAGGCAATCTACTTTGTGCAGCGGCTGCGCTTTTTAGTGGTTCAAGTTTTAAAAAATTAGAGTCTTTCTTTCAGTTTGTGGGAATCCATTTCATTGCGAAAACTCAGTTCTACAAATACCAAACCGATTATCTATTTCCAGCCATTAGCGAAGCTTGGAGAATGGAAAAAATGTCTATTGATAGTACATTCGCGGGCAAACGGTTCAGGCTAGCCGGTGATGGACAGTGCGACAGCCCAGGATTTTCAGCCAAGTACTGCACCTACCACTTTCAGGACATGGAAAGTAAGAAAATTGTGAGTTCGGTGGTCGTGCAGGTGTCACAAAGTACATCCTCAGTGGCCATGGAGAAAGTTGGCTTTGTAGCATCATTGCAAGAACTACAATCGCGGGAATGGTGATCGACCTGATAGCCACGGACAGACACGTTTGAATTGCCAAGACAATGAGAGAAGAGTACAAAAATATAAATCACCAATTTGACGTTTGGCATCTTGCAAAAACAATCAATAAAAAAATGTCGGCTGCAGGTAAAAAAAAAGAAATGCAAGGTATTTCACAGTGGTCCAAGTCAATCAGCAACCATCTTTGGTGGAGCTCAAAAACATGTGGAGGGTCGTTGGAAATTCTACTGGAAAAATGGCGGTCAGTAATGTTACACTGTACCAACGTTCACTGTTGGAACACAAACCAACATTTCCACAATTGTGAACATGGCCATTTGTCCACAGAGGAGGCACGGAAGAAGAAGTGGTTGATTCCTTCATCACCCACTCACAAAGCCATTGAAAAGATTGTATTTGATAAAACTATAACAAGAGATTTGAGGGGACTCACGGAATTCTGCCACACAGGAGATTTGGAGGTGTTCCACAATATGTGCCTAAAGTACAGGCCAAAACGATTGCATTTTGGCATGGAGGGCATGATAAATCGGACTCTTCTAGCGGTCTTGGCACATAACCATAATGTTGGCCGTCAACAAAGTAGGACGACCGGAACTTTAGGGACGCTTCGCTACAATAAGGCCTTCACTAAAAGAAGTAAACAATGGGTGATCAAACCAGTGTTTGAGGATATGTAATATGAGTTTATTGAGAGACTTATTGTTGACGTCCTAGATAGGCACATAAATGGAGTTGTGAACGAACCTGTGCAGGGGACAACTGCATTGCCACCCAACATTGCCTCTGTTCCATGTCCACCTAAAGAAGAGCTCATTGAGAAATACACATCACGGTTTAAATGATTGTAATTTGATTGTCTGTTCTCTCGAGTCTCCTCATTTCGCAGGCCCATTGAATATGTGTATCTATGTAATGTGTAAATAAAAGTGATTGCTGAGTGTACATGCAATGTGTCTATCCAACCAAACAGTAATATAAATCATTTTTCAAAAAATATAGAATGTCTCCGTATTTATGGTTCTCTGGGGCTGCAAAGCACGCAGACAAAATGCAAAGATGGAGTGTAAATTTCAAGTCCTGTGAGATGGCCTTACACTGAATGTAGCTAACTAGGAATGTGTGCTCGTTCAAAGTGAAGGTCAGCTGCTTTGATTTTTTGCTCGGGTGCCGGAATGGCCCACAACTCAGTATAAGGTTCTATTGTTATTTGACCTTGACAGGCCGGGACCATCCCGAAAGACTTCTTTTTGGGGGTGTGGGGCAATAACGTAAGAAACGATAATGAATATAATTTCAGAAACGAAAGCCATTTCATGTTCGTTCATTAGAAGAAATAACGTCGGCATAGAAGGAGTGGTATTTCGGGGCTGCCCTACGCACAGACACAATGGAAAATGCAAATATAATGTAAGTAACTCCTTATATGAGTTTATACCGCAATTTAATTACTATACAGTAGCTTTAAAGACGGGTTAAGTTGTACTTGTTCGTTCTATGTGGCATATTGTTTTGTACCGCGCACTATCTTGAGGAGAACCATCTCCTTTCACGGAAGCACCTCAAAACCTTCCTCTTTGCTTCTGCTTTCTCTCTCCCTCTCCCCTGCTACAACTGGTCCACTGTCTGCGACCTCGGTCCTGGGCCCTTCCACTCTCCACCTGCACTGCCTCCCTGTCAACCCCTGCACTGGGGGACTGTCTCAGTATCCTACAGCCCCCCCTTGACGTATAATACCCAGTTGCACTGTCCTAGCTATGAAATAATTTCCCGACCTAATATATAAAATGAATAATTTTAATAAAGATCTGATGGTGAGACTAATTTCATTTTTTA
This sequence comes from Ambystoma mexicanum, assembly GCF_040938575.1. NCBI lineage: Eukaryota > Metazoa > Chordata > Amphibia > Caudata > Ambystomatidae > Ambystoma > Ambystoma mexicanum. Next base: position 879,130,429 of record NC_090936.1, read on the forward strand.
TGTTTGTCAAACAGGTACATCATCCATTATTGTCTGTGTCACGAGTACCAGACACCGGCGGATGGGTTTTTCAACCGCCAGTTGCTTCTCCGCGTGAACAACGTTACCACCCTGACCATTTTATGGGACGATCGCAAAGTACAAGTATGCCCTTACGCGGTACTAACGGCTAGATGCAACATACAGACCGTTGTGGTGCCCTAGTGTCTCGTTGTTGGAACAGCCATGCGATTATCAGTGCGACCGAAGAGCTTATTTTATCGTAAACCAACACCCTGTGTACTGCACACGAACATCGCTTGCCTCAAGACGAACTATTTTGGATCGAGAGCAAAGAAAAATGCAAATCGCTGAATATTCTCAAAACATTTGATGTCAAATAAATGTACTTTGCCAAATGTACAATCTTGCCGTTTGCTTTTAAACCACAGTTTCAGATTCCGAATTGTGGCGCTGTATTGTGAGATGATCTAAGACCCTGTGTACAGCAAAGGAACATCGCGTGCCTCAAAACGAACTTTTTGGAACGTGAGCAAATAAAAATGCAAATCGCTGAATATTCTCTAAACATTTGATGTCAAATAAATGTACTTTACCAAATTTACAATCTTGCGGTTTGATTTAAAAGTACAGTTTCATATTCCGAATTGTGGCGCGCTGTGTTGTGAGCTGATCTGTGTTTGTTTCCGGGTTCTGTGTGGAGTCGCGTAGAAGAGGCCTGGGCGCGTTTGCCTACGCAGCACAGTCACGTCACGGATAGAGGCGGGGAATATGAATGTTTTGATAAAGTCTGTTTCAGGGGCGGGGGATTTGATTTAGTGCCGCAAAAGCAGGTGAGCCAGGGCGATGGGGGGAAATGATAGGATTATCAGAAAATGGCGGCTGATTTCGAGTGCGTTAATGGACGAAAAGTCGGGTAAGGTCCATAGGAAAGTTTTCTACGATCTACCGATTTATGCTTAAAAACACATGGCAGAACCATAGGAACAATAAAAAAAAGTCCCGGAACTATCCTTTAAACCTTAGCAGAAATCCAAAGGATTTCCCTGCGACACGCACTAATAGTGTTGTGTGTCTCAATGTAATAAGATGATGCCTATGGAGTTTGTCAGACTACAAAAACCAAACGAGACTGTGTTTAAATCAAATAAAATGGCATGAGAGAGTGAGGAAAAAGGTCTTACTCTGTCCAAAATAAAAATTAAAAGTCCTAAAGTCCAACAAAAGAGCTGGCGGTCTCTAAGGTAGAAGCACATTTCTGAGAATTCTCCCTAACAGTAGACCACTTTACTCCAACCAACTTGACATTTGCTTGCCTGTATGTTCAGATTGGCCTGTTGGATAGCCTGTAACACCTGTTGTAGATGGCAATGTTTTTCTCCATGTGGGGTTGAATACTGCAAGGTCATCCAAGTATGCCATGCAGATGTTCTCTAGCCCATTCAGAACATGATTTATCATTCTCTGCAAAGTGGCAGGTGCACTTTTCAGTCCAAAAGGCATGACCTTTCTTTTATACAGGCCTTCTGCAGTAGAAAAGGCAGTTTTTTCCTTGGCATGGTCTGTCATGGCTACTTGCCAATAACCAGATGTCAAGCCAGATGTACTGAGAAACTTAGCTGATCGAAATGTATCCACCTATTCATCTGTCCTTGGCAATGGATGTGCATCAGGCTTAGTGACTGAACTGAAGGCCCTATAGCCTATGCGGACCCTTAATTCTTTGGTCCACTCCATTTCAAAATTAGGACCAACTCAGAAACCATTAACATAATTTTAATATATAGAGCACCCAATCCCATGAAAGACTTTGCTACACCTCAATAAACCGGTTACTATCATTTCTTAAATCTAACACTAAAGCTATGTTAACGGAAGATATGAACCTTTGGTTGGGATGCAAAAAAGATGAAGTGGCCAAAAGCCTGGAAAAATCTCTAAGCAATCTTGGTTTCTCACAGTGTGTTAAAGAGCCGATACATTAAGTTTAATGTTCTTGACTGGATTGCCACACAACATATCCACGACTGACCCAGTTGTTAGCCAGTGTCCATGGTCAGATCATCGCAAAACAAAAAAAAGAGGGGATGGCTGGACAGTTTTGAATTAATCTGAACCTCTGGCATTGCTCTCTGAGCAACCCTCCAGACCATCGTTCTTCACCTGCCAAGCAAAAGGGTAAAGACCATACTAAGGCCTCCCAGTGCCCCGACCTCGTTCATTGCAAATTTCGCCCGCTTTGGGCATTTTAAACCTTTTGTGCTCCGAGTGGGTGTTTCCATTTTTCGGACTCCATTCCCAGCCGCTTCCTGTTTACCAGCCCACTCCCTCCTCCCAGTCCTCCCATCTCCCCTGATTGGCAAGCAAGATCAAGGCTGCTACCACAAGGGTGTAAGGCCTTTGCTGCATGCCTCTGAGCCACTTGGCGCTGTGTTCTTCTAAGGTAAGGCCTCCTGGGAGCCCAACCTCGTTAATTGCAAATTTCGCTCGCTTTGGGCATTTTAAATAATTTTGCGCTCTGAGCATGTTTGTTTCTATTTTTTGACTCCATTCCCTGCTGCTTCCTGTTTACCAGTCCACGCCCTCCTCCCAACCCTCCATTCTCCCCTGATTGGCGAGCAAGATCAAGGCTGCTACCACAAGGGTGTAGGCCTTTACTGCACACCTTTGCATATTTCTCCAGCGCTGCAGACGAGTGTGTAGACCTCCAGGGACCTTAGTCCCCCCTGGGTCTTGCCTGCATTACTTTGGAGGTTACTTAAAAGATCCTGCACCTATCACGCTCTCAGCGCCCTGGCTCCATTCCCATGACAAATTGTCTTGTCTCCCCCACCCCCTCCGCCCACATCGCAGCACCCCCACCCCGATTGGACATATAAAAACCACTTAGAGCAACAATCCAGGGCAACCCCTTGCCCATGCAGCCCCTGTCGTGAAGGACCAGAGATGAAGGACTACTCCAGCAGGTACAGCCACAGACCATGTAGGCCCATGCTAGCCTGTGAAGCCAGAAGCTACTGACAAGGCAAGTGTTGATTCCATGTAGTGGCACAACCACCACAGTATCCCATATTGCTTTAGTCTGCCATATCTCGCATTTACCATAGTAGGTTAGGGAACCGGAACGTGCATATGGGACAACTGTCCACTGCCTAGAATGGTACCCCTCTGTTAATATTTTTCTCCCTCTATCCAGGTGTCCCAAATCTTGGTGCTGTTTTACATTTACCGCTGTGCCTCCATATTCATCCCTTTCCCCAGGTGTCCGAAAACTAACTGCTGTCTTTGAGTTTACTGCTACTGCTTTTACTGTTGTGCCCCCATATTAACCCTTTTCCCCAGGCCCAGGTATCCCGAATCTAGCCGCTATCTTTTTAATTACTGCTACTGCATTTACTGTTGTGCATCCATATTAGGCCTTTTACTCCCTCTATCCAGATGTCCCAAAACTAGGTGATGTTTTATATTTACTGTTTTTGGAGTCTGGCAAACGCATATCTACTTTGTGTATTGTTACACGCAGCACCCTCATTGCAGTGTCACAGAGAAGTCCTTTGGATTTCTCCAAAGGTTTAAATAACTTTTTCTTGGGTAAACTACTGTTCCCAAGAATAGTAAACTGACATTGACCTTACCTTGTTCTCTTTGTAGGTCCATCACACCCCATCGTATGTGGAGTGCTGGGGGGTTACTTAGTAGCCCCCTTTCTTACTTTTGCTTGTAATATTTCTTATGTTACCTTCACTACATTTAATGGCTGGTTGCAGTGGTTTAATTTTCCTACCATTGTGCTTTTTTAACGGAGGCTGAATCCTCAGCTACAGTATAGCACCCATGGGTGACCATTGTGTCAAACTGGCTCCGTTTTTTTTTCCTGCCATTTTTTGTTTGTGAGGTCTTTCTTGGGTTTTACTCTGCGCGCCAAACCAGGTTTAACCCTTTTGTTCGTTTTGACTTTGGCACCCGCCTCTGGCTCAAGTGTGTCTGGCAGGGCAGGAAGCGAGGGAGGGAGGGATGGAGGGAGGGGCCCGGAATTCCCTGTCTTTAAGTCTCCTTGGTTACCGGAATGCACCCAGTGCTGATTGGCAGGCTGGCTGTCCTTGAAGGACAGCCACCCCCTGCTGTGTGAGCGACAGCTAGGCTGTGCATGAATGGGAGAAACCTGCATAAAAGATGAGGTTTCTTGGACTGAAGGCAGAGTCGACCACTGCACGAAACATCTGACGAAGGAAGCTTGGATAAGCTTGCAGCATCCTCCTGGGCCATTGAACTGCCTGGTGAAGCCCTGCTGCAGTGCAGAAACCCCAATTCTGGGTTGGTGGGACCAACTAACCCCAAGACGAACTTTGCTGAAGACCTTCCCCAACTAGCTGTACTTTGCTGCTGCTGGAAGCGAGTGCCAGGGATTGAGAAATCTGTAGCCGAGTGCATAGTCTTTAAGCTGGACCAGAGCTACAGGTATATCCTGAGGCCCCTCCCGAAGCAGGACGACCCGAGCTCTAGTCATCTCACCAGAGCGCTTGACTCAAGGAGTGAAGGAAGACCATCAAGCGTCCAAGATCTGCGGTGGTGCTATTTGCCGGTAGCTGAAACCATGAAGTGTGGCTGAATTGAAGAGAGCCTGTAGCTGCCGCCAACCTCCAAACTGCAGTGTAGGAGTCCTCCAGACGTCCTCCCACTTGTCCCCACAACTGAGGACCAGGAACCCAGGATCTGCAAGACTGCAACCTGAACAGAAGCCAGCTGGATCCTCTTCTAACCGGAGGTACTGTTCCGACTACCTTTTGTCTGTAGCTTGCATTATCTCACTTGAGACTTGCAGTAGCTACTTTTTGCAGAGCTGATCTTAGCTTTACCCCTTACAACCCTAACAGCTTGTAGCCCAACAGCGATTTTCTACAAACTCTCTAACTCTGTGCACAACATTTGTGCTATCTAAAGGTGCCTCAGCTCCATAGATATTGTTCAAATGTACTTTGGCTGTCCTGGCTCCCTGCAGACTCATCTAACCCATTGACTTTGGTTCCAACTGTACCTCATAGGTGGTACATTGGTTTTTAACTTGTATTGCTGGGAAAGGTTTAATCTGGACTTCATTGGGGAACTTAAAATGCTCGGAGAACCTTTTTTTTCATGTTTTATTTTCATTTTACTTATGACAAAACATGAAATAAAGAAATTTGTAGCAAAAACTATGACAATGCATTACTTACCGTAAAAGCATTTCTGATGGTTGTATCTGCTTAGATTCACATGCTGTGCATAGGTCCGACATCCAGTGGTCACTGCGGAGTATTGCATTTCGTTTTTCGTTGTCGAAAAAGGGGACGTCGACAAGGCGTGTCTGTAACACCATCCCTATAGTGACGTGCGTTGTACCCACAATCCCTTACGCGTCGAGGTCCCTATGCTTGTATTTTTCTGCCCTGAGGGAGCCTTCTAGACGTGAGCGAGTACAGAAAAGAGAGAAATATAGAAAAAGGATGTCTATGTTCCTTCCATCCGAGCGGGGAGGAAGGGTGGGCGCATGTGAATCTAAGCAGATACAACCATCAGAAATGCTTTTACGGTAAATAATGCATTGTCTTCTGATGTTTGTTAATCTGCTTAGAATCACATGCTGTGCATAGACTAGCGAGCAGTACCCGGAGTTGGCGGTGGGTTATGAGAAGGAATAGTAGAGAAAAGATGTCTTAATACTGCCTGTCCCACCTGGGAGTCAGATCTAGAGTGTGCATCTAGACAGTAGTGTTTTGTAAAGGTGTGCACAGAACTCCAAGTAGCCGCTTTGCAGATGGACTGAAGGGGAACATTTGCAATGAACGCTATGGAAGCCCCAGTGCCTCGAGTGGAATGTGCTCTTGGCTTGAAGGGTAGTTCTCTCTTAGCAAGAGTGTAACAGAGAGTGATGCATTGAACAATCCATCTAGATATAGTGGACTTTGAAACTGCATCTCCTTCTCTTCCTGCTGCCACAGAGACAAAGAACTGATTAGCCTTTCTCAGTCGTCTGGTTCTTTCCATGTAGAACATGACAGCTCTGCGTACATCTAGTGTATGCAGACTTTTTTCTCCCAAGCTGGAAGGGTTTTGAAAGAACGTTGGTAGTTCTATTGACTGGTTTACATGAAATTTCTAGATGAATTTTGGTGCAAACCTTGGGTGTGTGCGTAGAACCACCTTATTCTTGTGAACTGTTACGAAGGGGTCTAGTACAGAAAGAGCCTGTAGTTCACTTACTCTCCTAATGGAGGTGATAGCTATTAGGAAAGCAGTCTTAAGAGTGAGGTATTTAAGAGTTGCCTTGTGCATGGGTTCGAAAGGAGGGCCCATGAGTCTAGAAAGTACCACATTTAAGTCCCATCCGGGAGCTGGGTTAGCTATCGGAGGGTGTATTCTCTTTACCCCCTCCATGAAGGCCTTGATAACTGGTATCTTCCACCACGACACTTTAAGTTGGGAAGTGGTGTATGCAGAAAGTGCCGCTAGGTGGACTTTAATGGAATTGAAGACTAGACCGGAATCCAGTAAATGGGTCAAGTACAGAACAATGTTAGTGGGAGAGCAGTCAACCGGGTTGATGCTCTTACCTCTACACCAGATGACAAATCTTTTCCACTTGCTAGAATAGCAGTGGCGAATATTAGGTCTTCCCTGAGGATGTCCATACATCTCTGCGGGAGTTGTAAATGTCCAAATTCTATGATCTCAGGAGCCAGGCTGCTAAGTTCATGGTCTGAGGGCATGGATGCAGTGTCCTGCCCTTGTCCTATGACAGCATGTTGTACGGGCAGGGAAGTTTCACTGGGGGAGATAGGGACATCTCCATCAAGTGAGCGAACCATGGCTGCCGGGCCCACATTGGGGCCACTAGTATCATGGTAACCTGCTCCTGGTGCATCTTGTGCACCACTTTGTTGAGAAGGGGAGTCGGGGGGAAAAGGCGTAAACAAATTTCCCTGACCATTGAATCGACAGACCGTTCCCCTTGGACTGGTTCTGGGGGTACCTGGAGGCGTAACTTTGGCATTGTGAGTTCTCCAGAGTTGTGAACAGGTCTATTTCCGGGAACCCCCATTGCGTGAAGACGTCTAAGACGATGTCTTCGTGCAATTGCCATTCGTACTCTTCGGGCAGGGGGAAGTCTCTGCTGAGTTTGTCTGCTAGCAGATTGAGTTCCCCTGGTACATGTTGTGATAGTAGGAACATGTTGTGTTTGAGAGCCCACTTCCATATATTCTGGGACAGCTTGGACAGTCCTGGAGAGTGAGTGCCCCCTTGCTTGTTGAGGTAGTACATGGCTGTGGTGCTGTCTGTGAGGACCATCACTTTCTTTCCTTGTAGGTGTTCCTGAAAGGCTTTCAGTGCTTTCAACACCGCTAGTAGTTCCAGCAGGTTTATATGCTTGGATGCTAAGCTCGGAGTCCACGCTCCGTGAGCAGTCTGATGGGATAGGTGAGCCCCCCCCCATCCTGTAAGGGATGCGTCTGTGGTTAGAGTGGCTTCCACTGCGGGTGTGGCAAAAGTTTTCCCTAATAACAGGTTTTCTTTTGTCCACCACCGTAGCGAGAGAACCAAGGCCTGCGAGACCACCACTAGATCGTCCCATTGTCCGCTGGCCTGACACTACTGGCTGTAGAGCCACTCTTGCATTGGGCGCATGCGCAGGCGCGCGTGAGGTACCAAATAACTACATGACGCCATCATCCCTAGCAAGCGCATTGCTTTCCGTACCGTCACCTCTCGACCTGCCACATAATGGGGGATCTGAAACAGCATGTTTTGGACCCTCTCGTTGGAGGGGAAGACGAGGCCGTCCTTTGTTTGAATTAGAGCCCCTAGGAATTGTTTGATTTGGCTGGGGTCTAAGCTGGACTTCTTTTCGTTGATGGAGAAGCCCAGTTGGGACAAAAGGTCTACGGTCTTTTGGGTATTGGAGAAGCATGTTTCATAAGAATCCCCTGTTATGAGCCAGTCGTCGAGGTAAGGGTATACCGGGATGGATAACCTGTGCAGGTGGGCCGCTGCCACTGCCAGTACTTTCGTGAATACCCTTGGTGCAGATGCTATCCGAAGGGTAGTACTCTGAACTGGTAGTGTTTGTTCTCTATCTTGAACCTGAGGTATTTTCTGTGCGGTGGCAACATTAAAATATGAAAGTATGCATCTTTCATGTCTAGTGTTGTCATGTAATCCCCTTGTGATAACAGTGGGATTACTTCCTGCAAGGTCACCAAACGAAACTTTTGGGGTTTGACAAACTTGTTCGCTGGGCGCAGATCTAATACAGGGCGCATGGTTAAGTCCTTTTTGGGTACAAGGAAGTACACTGAATAAATACCTTCTGTTACCTGAGATAGGGGGACAGCCTCTATAGCCTCTTTTTTCAGTAGCTCTTCTACTTCTTGAAGAAGAATGGTGAGGTGTTCCGGTGTCATGCGTCGGTTCCGTGGGGGTCTGTACTTCGGGGAACCGTTGAATTCGATGCAGTATCCGTGGACTATGGTGGATAATACCCAGCGGTCGGACGATATTCCCTCCCATGCTGAAAGGAACGATGTTAGCCGGCCCCCGACCGGTGATGCATGGGAGGGGACCCGAATCTTCGGGTCATTTGTTGGTATTGGGCGTGGAACCTTTGGGGCTGGATACGCGACCGCTTCCTTTGCAACGGCATTGGCCTCTTTTACTGAACTGGGTGTTGTTACCCTGGTTAGAGGGCCAGTTGGTAGCAGAGTAAAATTGCTGTTGGTTTTGCTGCTGGCGTTGGCCACGAAAGGAGCGTCTATTGCCATAGCTGCGTCTGTTAGGGGGCCTAGAAATTTGGTCAGGAGTCTTGATGGTATCAAACCCTTTCTTCGCATGTTCTAGGGCCTCATCAACTGCTTTCCCAAACAGATGTGTTTGTTCTATGGGCTTATTTATCAGGGAAGCCTGGGTTTCCGGCTTAAATCCCGAATTGCGCAGCCAGACATGGCGTTTGAGAAGTATTCCCTGAACCAGGGAACGGCCAGCCGTCTCTGCGGCATCTAAGGAGTTCTTTACGATGCCCTGGTTTACAAGAGTTCCCTCTGAGATTATAGCTAACAGGCGTGAACGCAGGGGTTCTGGTGCGTCCTCTGCTTCGCTGCGCAGCTTGCTCCACTGTGCATCTGCGTAGCTAGCTAGTAGGGAATGGTTATTTGCAATCCTAGTTGAGAAGGCGGCGGAGGTCGTGATTCTCTTCCCAAGTGCATAGAGCTTCTTGCCCTCTTTGTCAGGTGGTGCCTCACTAGTGGATAGTGGTACCCCCGCTCTTTTTCTTGTATTAGTAACTACGAGGGAGTCCGGAATAGAATGTCCTCTGATGTACAAAGGGTCAGAGGACGAAGGGCTGAAGAGCTTTTCTATCCGAGGGTTGACCCCTCTGACTAAGGGAGGACTGGAAAGGGAAGGAGGTATTCTTCTCTTTATAGAAGCCAGGAGCGGAATAGACTGACTAACAGGGGCTTTTTCTTTAATAACTTTCTCTACAAAGTCCATGTCAGGAAGAGTCTCCCCTGTGTCTATTTCAAAATGCGCTGCTGCCTTGCGCAATAGTGCATTAAGTGAAGGTTGGTCATCTATGGGAGAGGTGTTTCCAATAGGTGAATCCTTGGGAGAAGGGTGAAAGACATCAGGGTCTGAGTGCACTGATGGGGATTTCATGTTCTTCCTCTCCACCCAAACACACCTCATCTTCCTGGAGGTATTGCTCCTCTTCAGTGAGGTCACATACGTCTGTAGAAGGGGGAAAGCCTAGGAATCTTGACCCTAGGGTCATCCTGGGGCCATTCTCTTGGTCTTTTGAGTGTGGTTGGGTTTTGGCTTCCCAAAAACCTTTCCATTTTCTCCATACAAGAATGGAGTCTTTCAAGGGTCTCATGGGGGACCCCTGAATAGTCTAGAGGGGGGAAATCAGTGTCTTCACTTTCAAAACGCTTAGAACGTTCCCACAACGTCGAAGAAAGGTTTCCGTCGCCCTCTGAAAAGCCCTCCGGTAGTTCAGAAGTGCCCTTAGATAAGGGGGCAGTTCCTGGCTACTCTTGCGCTTTTTCGGCGTTTCCATAGCTTTTTGTGCGGTATTCGACGTTTGTTTCGTCGTCCGCTTACGTTTGTCTTCGGAAACAATTCTCGCCAGGCTCTCGACAACGAGTTTGTCAGTAGAGGGCTCTGGTGTCGACGTTGCCTGCGTTACGGGTTGTTCCTCGACGGCCGCTCTATGGAGCGTTACGTTGGATGATTTTGAGGTAGCGCCGTGTTTGATGAAAGCCCAATCGCTGGTCGCGGCTGCGTTTGCAGGTGGGGCTTGAGACCCTTACGGTCTGAGGTAGACGCCGGAGTGCCCTGCGTCCCCTTCGGCGCTGATGGATCCTTCGTCTTCGACGAAGAAGAGCCGTGGGTTGTGTGCTTAGGCCTATGTATGGGGTCTATGTGCGTCCTTGTCGCGGGGTGTTCATCCCCATAAGCAGGGCGTGAGCCGAGCCCGTCGGGGCCGGGGACGGACGTCGAGGAGCGCGAGCGCTCCTTCTGGGGGTTAATGACTTCCTTAAACGACGTCGAGTTTTCACCCTCCTCGTCACTTTCTGTAACAGCGGCGGCGGGTGAGGAAACTGACTTTGACATAGCGTAGTCCGCCCACCTCTTAACTTTTCGTTCTTTAAGAGTTCTTGGTTTCAAGAGCTTACAGGCCGCGCAGCTGTCCTCCTTATGATCGAGGTGCAAGCAACGATTTCAGAGCTTGTGTTTGTCCTTCCAAGTGTATTTGCCCCTACAGCGTGGGTAAAACTTAAAAGGTGTCCTCTCCATAGCTGAGGCAATAATAACTGGTGATAACAACCCCAAGGGAAAGATAGGGGAGAAAGAAAGACATTCTCAAAGAGAAGATAAAAGTTCGAACCCCCACTCTCCCTACTGTATGTTGGCCGGCAAGGCCAGGCCACGTGTTCGGCAGCGCCGAAGGATCTCCTCCGTCTCTTCCCCTCCGTCTCTTCCCCTCCGTCGAAAACTTGCTCGGCGGAGAAACAGCTTCACAGCTAACGCCGAGGGGAGGGATCTTTAACAATAAAATAAGTATAATTAAGGACCGAGGTCCGTAGTAAGCATTTGCAATGTCTCTCTAGGAGCTCCGCGTAAGGCGACCAGAAGCTGGGCGGAAAAAAACAATCTGAGGGACCTCGACCCGTGAGGGATTGTGGGTACAACGCACGTCACTATAGGGATAGTGTTACAGACACGCCTTGTCGACGTCCCCTTTTTCGACTACGAAAAACAAAATGCAATACTCCGCAGTGACCACTGGATGTCGGACCTATGCACAGTATGTGATTCTAAGCAGATTAACAAACATCAGAAACATAATTACAAACACATAAATACACCCTACCCCCCTTACAGATGCCAGGTACACATCATATAATATGAAATTGTCAGAATCAATACAATGTCAGAAATGTGCCCCAAATTTTGCTCCGAGAACCTGTTAACCTTTTTCCTTCCATTAACCATCATACAAACCGACTAACAAAAACACTCAGCATTTCTGCAGACTTATCTCACTCAAAAATCTAACAACCATCTCTCGCACAACACAACACCACATAAGCAACACCAATAGCACACGAGGACTGACATCGATCCAATACTCGCACCGAAGCTCAGCACCCGGTGTATACAGAGTTGAAGCTGCCAACAGAACACCACCCTCTCAGTATCCTACTCCCGCTTCACCTACTAACCCATCCCATCTTCTCATTTGCAGATCCGCCAGAGCGCCTGGGGACCAACTCCGTTGGTGACGGTGCGCGGTACAAATACCTTTAACATTTACCATTTCCTCTTTGCCAACCTCAGAAAGCTTATTTAAAACTGACAGTTAAATAAATGACATGCTTTACTTACCATAATAGCATTGATTGTATCTACTTAGATTCACATGCTGTGCATATAGACTTACATTTAGTGGTAACCACGAAGTATTGCAGCTTGTCTTTCGAGGATGTTGGGGAGAATTCTCAAAAATGTGCTAATTCCCCTTCACCGCCACCCCCAAGAGAAGACCTTCATGACATACAATTTAGATCCAATCTTATCCACTGGATCAAGGAACACGACAACTAACGTACTTGCTTTTCTCACCTATTTCCCTATATGTGTAGCTATAACTTGTACATTATACTTTCTGTAAATAGGTTTTATTGTATCTGTTCTCAATGTTGCGTATGTGTCCAGTACTGTAACCATATCTGGATTCCATCCATTTCGCCATATGTAACCTAAGCTATACATTCCTCTTGTTGCTCTTGCGCCCTGCTACCCTTGGGTGAGGTGTGCATTACAAATAAAACAAACAAAACCCCCAGCAACTTTGATGGATTTTGAGGACTTGGTTTTTACCTGGAGAGAGGGTGACCCTTTTTTCCACACTCTCATGTGTTTTGAAATGGAGGGGTTACTTAGTATCCCCTGTGTCTAGATACTTATGTAGCAGTCAAATGCTACCCTTTCCTCTCAAAATGGCTGGTGGCAGTGGTTTTACAACAAACTATCATGATTTTTCCCAACCGCGAACACCGGTAGCGTTAAATAGCGGGAGCCATGTTTTTCAAGGGGGCGTCTGAGACCCCTCTGTAAAAACAGGTCCCGGTCTCCTTTTTTCGCAATTTCTTTGTGGAAAGGTTCTTCTAGAGGTTTGCTCTGCGCGCCAAACCAGGTTTGGTTCCTTTGTTCATTCGCCTTTGTCAGGCTTCAGGAGAGAAGCCCGCCTATTGCGCACAAGTGTCTGGGTTGGGTAGGAAGTGAGGGAGGGGCCTGAAACTCCCTGTGCTCAGTCTCCTAGGAGACCCAAATGCACTCTTTGGTGATTGGCTGGCTGACTCTCTGGCAAGTACAGCCAGGCTGGAATGAATGTGAGAGAACTGAATAAAAGGTGAGTCCCTTGGCTTGGAAGGCAGTCGACCACTGGAACGAAAGAACCAAAGACGAGCTTGAAGAGGATGGCTGCTCCAACTCCTGGACCATTGATTTGCCCAGTGAAGCCCTGCTGCAGGTCCGAATCGCCAAGTTCACCTCGACAGGGAAGCCCCTACAAGGACAACTTCTTCGAGTTGGTGGGACCAATCAACTCGACACTAAGCCACCTCGGTACCAATCTCGGAGCTGGTTGGATTTTCCTCAGAGTGCTGCAGGAAACCGAATAACCAGGGAGAGGGACACCAGCTTGTGTGCTTGACTACAGCTACCGGAATTGAAGATTTGCCAGTTGCCAGCATTTTGACCAGTCCCAGTGCAGGAGACCCCGACGTACTCCCTCTTGTCCCCACGACTGAGGCCTGGGAAAACAGAGATCTGCAGTAACTGCCAGGAACAGAAGTTTGAGCTGCATCTTTTTCTTCATTTGTAAGGTACTGTGAAAGGGGGCTGTACTCACCTCTCACGGTGAAAGTGTTTGAAACTTTTGCAACTCGCAGGCCTAATAAGCTTGTGACCCAACATATGATGATTCTTTTTAGAAACTACTTCTAAGAACTTGGGCAGAGACTTTTCCGTTTACTTAACAGAACTTCTTTATCCGATCCAAGACTTTAGCCCATTGACTTTGGCCTAGCCTTTTGAATTGACTCTTCTCGTGAACTCAAAATATCTGCACTGTCTAAGAGATGAGAGAATTCTTATGTTCTGATAACCTATGCCTTTTTGCTCCTCCTTCAAAGTATTCTGAATGCCTCAGAAACTTAGTGTATAGCACTGAAGTATGTTTGAGTGCGATTATATTGCCTCCTCCTTATGAATGTTTTATATCTGACAGTTAAACATATTAATAAGTATTTAACAAAGAAACCTTGAGTGTAAGAGTTTATTTGAACACCTGTGATTGTAGACCTCTGTGTAACATCATTACAGCTCACATTCCCCTCTTGAGATCAGCCTGGCTGCTCAGCTCTACTACTATAAACTGTGTAGTACAGACTTATACCAAAGGTTGGTTTTGCTTACACCTGTAGTCCTAGTTGTGTTTAGTGGTCCAAAGGGTACTGCATACAAACTTTGCCTAACAGAGGATCGAAAGGGGTCGTCGACATGGCAGTATCTGTAACACTATCTCTACGTGACATTTAGTGTACCCAAACTCCCTCATGCGTCGAGGTCCCTCCAATTGTATTTTTTCTGCTGTGAGGGAGCCTTATGACTATCGTGAGTGAGTACAGAAAAGAGAAAAAGTAGTAAGAGGTCTATTTTCATTCCATTCGAGCGGGGAGGAAGTGTGTGCACATGTGAATCTAAGCAGATACAATCAGAAATGCTTTGACGGTAAGTAATGCATGTCTTCTGATGCTTGTTAATCTGCTTAGAATCACATACTGTGCATAGACTAGCGAGAGTACCTGGAGGTGGGGTGTGAGAAGGAACATTAGTGAAAAGATGTCTTACTACTGCTTGTCCCACCTGAGAATCAGACCTAGAATGAGTGTCTAAGGCAATAGTGTTTTGTAAAGGTGTGTACAGAACTCCAGATTGCCGCTTTGCAAAAAGATTCGAGGGGAACATTTGCAATGAATGCTATGGAGGCCCCAGTGCATCGAGTAGAGTGCTCTAGGCTTGAAGGGCAGTTCTCTCTTAGCAAGAGAGAAACAGAGTGTGATGCAATTGACAATCCACCTTGAGATGGCTGATTTAGAGACAGGGTCCCCTTCTCTACCAGCCGCCATGACACGAAAAACTGTGTTGTCTTTCTTAGTGGTTTAGTCTGTTCAAGATAGTATACGACTGTCCTGCGCACATCTGGTGTGTGCAAGCTTCTTTCCGCCACGTTAGTGGGGTCCTGGAAGAAAGGTGGCACTTCTATACACTGGTTCACATGGAACTTGGAAATAAATGTGGGCGCAAATCGAGGGTGAGTGTGCAGAACCACTTTATCTCTGAACTGTAACAAAAGGGTCTAGAATTGAGAGGGCCAGTAGTTCGTTGACGTCTTATTGAAGGTATTGACATTAGGAAGGCAGTCTTGTAGGTAAGAGCTTGGAGACTTGCTTTATGCATAGGCCCAAAAGGAGACTCCTTAAGTCTAGTCAATACCACATTTAGGTCCCATCCGGGAGCCAGGTTAGAAATGGGGGGGGGGATGAATCCTCTTAGCCCCTTCCATGAAACCCTTAATAACTGGTATTTCCCACCACAACACTTTTTGTTGCGACATAGTGTAGGCTGAGTGTGCAGCTATGTGAACCTTCGGTGAATTAAAAACCAGGTCTGAGTCTAGTAAATGGGTCACGTACAACAATATGTGCAGGTGAGCAGTCAATGTGATTGATGCTCTTGGAATTACAGCAGATAACAAACCGCTTCCATTTACTGGAGTAGCAATATCGGGCATTAGGTTTTCTTGCCTCCCTAAGTATGTCCATGCATCTCTGAGGAAGTTGGAGGCGCCCGAACTCTAGGACTTCAGGAGCCAGGCCACCAAGTAGAGTTTGTGGGCATGGATGAAGTGTGTGCCCCCCCCCCCCCCTTTCTCTTGTCTTGTCCTGATACAACATGTTGTAAGGGCAAGGCAGTTTCATTGGAGGAGATCAAGCCATCTCCATCAGATGAGAACCAGGGTTGGCGGGCCCACATCAGGGCCACCAGAATCATAGTGACTGGTTCCTGGTGCTTCTTGTGCACAATCTTGTTGATTAGGGAAGTCTTGTGCGGAGGGTAGGGGGGGGGAAGGGGGATGGGACGGGTGGGGGGTGCGCGTTTCTGGGTCAGTTCTGTGGGTACCTGGAGGCGTAATCTTGGCATTGTGCCTTCTCCAGAGTTGCGAACAGGTTGATCTCTGGGAAGCCCCATTCTGCAAAAACGTTGGAGACGAGGTCTTCGTGTAGTCGCCATTCGTACTCTAAGGGCAGTGGGAAGTCTCTGCTGAGTTCGTCCGCTAGAAGATTGAGTTCCCCTGTAACGTGTTGGGACACAGGAACATCTTGTATCTCAGAGCCCATTTCCAAATGTTCTGGGACATTTTGGATAGCCCTGGAGAGTGAGTGCCTGAGTGCCCCCTTGCTTGTTCAGGTAGTACATGGCTGAGGTGCTGTCTGTGAGGATCAGGACCATCTCCCCTACAACTGTATTTGAAAGGCTTTCAGTGCTTTGAACACAACTAAGAGCTCGAACAGATTTATATGGTTGGATGCTACCTCTGGTGACCAAATCCTGTGCGCTGTCTGCTGAAGCAGGTGGGCCCCCCCACCCCCACGCTCCAACAGATTTATATGGTTGGATGCTACCTCTGGTGACCAAATCCTTTGCGCTGTCTGCTGAATCAGGTGAGGCCCCCCCCCGGCACCCACCCCGTTAGAGAAGCGTCTGTCATGAGAGTGGCTTCTACTGCAGGGGTGGTGAAGGCCTTCCCCTTCAAGAGGTTCTCCCTCGACCACCACTGCAGAGAGAGAGCGAGCTTTGAATTTCGGCGCAACTGGACCCTTGTGCGGCATCTACTCACTCTTCTGAGGCATTTCGAAGGCCGCATGGCTTTTGCTGCTGGTGCCCTTACTCTTGGACTGCCCGGAGGCATGCTGCTGACGCGGTTGCAGGGAAGGCTGCCAATCATGGGAACCGGCGGGTACTGTCGAACTGGCCGACGTACCCGTTGGCACATTCTAGCGCTTCGACTGAACTGTTGAAGCAGAACAGGGGGTTGTGCCTTTTGTGTGGGGATCGTGTGCGTCCCTGTCGCCGGGAAGTATATTCCCCATAGCGGGACTCTCATCGCACACTATCGGCGACGGACGGCGTGGCGCGAGAACGCTCCTGCGTAAGGTCAATGGCATCCAAAGTGGAGCCTTGGTCGTCACTTGTATCCTCGTCACACCTGGCGGCAGGGGAGTTACTCACGGCACGCAACATCGTGTAGACCACCCATCGCTTTAAACAACGCTCCTTTAAAGTCTTAGGACGTAGGAGCTTACAGGCCTCACAGGACGATTAGTTGTGATCGAGGGGAAGACAAGTATTACAACGGTGGTGCTGGTATTTCCACAGGAAGTTTGCCTTACAGGAAGGACAACATCTAAAGGGTGTCCTGTCCATAGTTCAGGATCGCAAAAGTGATGACAAAACCAAAGGAACAAAGAGAAGGGAGAAGGAAAGACATTCTCGAAAGAATATAACACCCCCAGGCCCCACTCTCCCTACTGTCTAGGCCAGCCAGAAGGCCCAGCCACGTGGTCGGCAGCGCCAACCGAAGCCCCAGCGTCGAATCAGTCCTCAGCGGTCTTCGGCAGTGGTACCGGAATCGGCTGTCGAAAGGGATGAGGATGATAGAAAGAAATGACCGGAGGTCGGGAAAAAATAATATCGCAATTGTTTGGAAGAACTCTGCATAAGGCGACCAGCTAGCTGGGCGGAGAAAAACAATCTGAGGGACCTTGACGCATGAGGGATTTTGGGTACACAACACGTCACGTTAGAGATAGTGTTACAGGCACGCCCATGTCGATGTCCCCTTTCGATCCTCTAAAGCCAAGATGCAATACTGCGCTGTTACCACTAGATGTCGGACTATATGCATAGCATGTGATTCTAAGCAGATTAACAAGCATCAGAAAATTATTTTGCTAGAGAACCTTGAGTGTAAGTGTTATTTGGATACTTGTATGGGTGGATTTCGATGCTAAAGCCGCTCACATTTACCCTTCTTGGTACACGTCTTGCTGCTCAGTCACTCTACCAACTTGTGTAGTAGAGACCTATGCCAAAAGGTGGGTTACATAATACCAAGAGGAAAAGGCTGTTGTAGTCTCCTACAGAGTTACTACATCAATTCTTGCCGAACACCCCTGTATAGGTCTTTTTATCTAGGTGTCGTTATTGTATTCAATGTTATTGCACTTACGTTTGTGCCCAGGCTGCTGACGGCTTACTACGGTGAGATCAGGTCTGATCGTTGCTCCCTCAGTTCAGGTATCCCATATCTCGCTTGAACGAGTGATTTTGACTTGGGTGCCTCAGCCCAAGCACCTTTCCGACCTAAGCGCTCTCTACCGACAACTATTGCGAACTGTACATCCGAGTTGCTGCACTGCACCCTCACACAACCATGACTGGCAATTCCAGCCAGACAAGGACTCCACGACAACCGAGACCACCTCTCCGCCCCCACAACTCTAACCAATGCAAACCACACTCACCCAGAGTACCCCTCCGGCACACAGCCTTTCAACACAAGCATCCTAACTTACAAACAAATGGAACCCTCCAGCAAATCACAATGCACACCACCCGGCCCAAAACATTCATACTTGATCCTCCACTCAAGAATCCCCCTTGCATGCCACATCACTTATCCATCTCCATCCCCTGCACTCAAACCCTCCTACACTCTGGCATGTCCTCCTCTCACCTCACCCCCTCCAACTCTCAAATCAGAGGAACTGTCTGGCGCTCCAAACATTTCCCCTCTCCTACTCTGCTCCATTACACTTCAGCACAGCCTCCCCTCACGCCCCCCCCCCCCCAGACAACCACTGAGAATGACCGGCAAACCGAATTCCACACAGTGCATCATCCAACTCTCAAGCCAGAGGAGCTCTCTGGCACTCCAAACAACACAATACCCGCTGCCTCTACAACAGCATCTGCGCCTACAAGCAGGAACTACCCACCCAGACCTGACCCCCATTCCTCCTTGGCCCATGCCAAAACCCACAAGAACACCCGCTCTTCACACACAGCATTGGTCCAGCTGGATCTCTCAGCAGCTTTTGACTCCTTTAACCACTCAATCCTCCTCCACCAACTCCACTCCCTAGGAATCGAGACTTAGCTCTCAACTGGATTACCTCTTTCCTCAACAACAAAAAACAATCACAATCTTCCCCCCTTTTCTCTCGACCACTCGCCCCGTGAACACTGGTGTACCCCAAGGAGCTTGCCTCTAAGCTCTCCTTCCCAACCTCTACTTGTCCCCCCCCCCCTTCCAGGGATCATCTGTGCACACAACCTCACCTGCTATAACTACGCTGACAATACCAAAATTATCCTGAGAATCCCCAAAGCAAGCTCCCATCTACGACCCGACCTTCCAGCTTGCCTCAGAGATATACCTATGAATGACCAGAAATCGCCTCCTTCTGAACCCTGGAAATACAGATCATGGTGTGCAGCAAGGTAGCTCTACTCCCGAAATCACTCCGATGGCCCACTCCCTCAGCACTCCCCTGCCTACCTCCAACATAGCCAAAAACCTTGGCTACACAATGGACTCGGGCCAAACCATGTCCCACCAGATAAATACTCTATCCAAATCTTGTGGCTACAACCTCAGAATCGTGAGACGCAGCTTCCCCTACCTAACCTACCCCAACAGACTGGCTGCTATTATGTCCTTCGTCATATCCAGACTAGACTATGCGAACTCCATTTATCTGGATGCCTACAAACCTATCAAACTTCAAAGAGCACAAACGCTGCCGCCATACTCCTTCTTGCACTTGGAAGAAGGGATGACATCTCACCTGCCCTCCGCACCCCTCACTGGTTCCCTATTGAATGAAGGGCTGCTTTCAAAATCCTATGCATCACCAACCGAGCAGTATACAAGACCAGCTCGACATAACTACAAGAAAAGATTATGCTCTACCTCCCAACACGCACCCAAGATCGAGCACAGCCCTCCTACTAGTAATTCCGGTCTGCAATTCAGCCAGGATTGGAGAGTCAGCCTTCTCTACCTTTGCACCAACACTGCCAAACTCACTGCACCCCCCTGTCCCCCAACGCATTCGACACAAACAGGACTACATGGCCTTACGTAAAGCATTGAAAATCTGTTTTTTCCCCTCAACAATTAAAGGGACCGCCTAGGACCACCAAAGACCTCCACCAATAGCCAGGATTTGGCTTATAAAGGCATTATCTAAAAATAATAACTGCTGGCCACAGAAGTCAGCCAATAAGGCACCCTCATGGAAATACGAATAGTCAGGGCTCGAAAGCCAGCTTTAGTGACCAACAGGCTCTAGGATATGCAGCTGCTGACTCGCCCCACCTTTGTCTCCTGACTACATAGGCCACTATTAATCTGATGCTTAGACCAGGCATGCTCATCTCCACCTGACCTGACAAACCCCAGAATCTAAGACCCGAAGATCTCGGTCTGCATAGCTCAGCAGCACTCATAACTAAGCTGAATCACTAAACAGCACTATCCGCTAGGAGATGCAAAACACTGTCATATTGGCAAATCCGCATATTCCAGACCTCCGCACTCCCAAGCGCAACTATCCCACTAACAGCAAATGCGACTGGGCCTGCTCTTACCAAATGTATCCATCCGGATATTAATACGCATAACCACCATTACAGGCCTCCCCGGTCATCCTGCCCGGTTTCTGTCAATGCATGACTTGCTCTAGCTACCAGGAATCTACCCACAGAGCCACTGTGGGTAGCCACTACTGCAGAGCCTGAAAGCACTATACTTCAAACATCTTGAGCTGGCCGTATACCACTCACAACTGGTATACAAGGTGGTATATGCTCAAGTCAGGCAAGCAATAAGGCTATGAATTACCCCACCTGATGCTGAATACCAACTATGCTGTACGTCCTCGGAGCCACTACTGCAGAGCCTGAAACATCTTGAACAGGCCTTATCTTGCCACCCACACCTGGTATACAAGGCGGTAGATGCACAAGTCAGGTAAGCAATAAGGCCATGAATTAGCCCACCTGAGGGGTAATACAAACTATGCTGTACGGCCTCCATCCAATCTGTTCTCCTGCACCCCGGCTCTACAAGACTATGTTGTTGCGCTATAATTTCAGATCTACCACCATCATGTCATGTTACCAGCCACACGCCATAAACCATCTACGAAGGAACCAGAAAGTGGGCCCTCTGACACCTAAAACAGAGCCCGAGTTTCAAGGACCCTCCGATTGAGCGAACATCTACCCGTACAAACAGGAGAATCTGACTGGGAGATCCTCTACCGTGAACGACCATGACAGACACGGCATGCACATTGGGCTCTGAAAGTAATCGGAATCTTAGGCCCCTACCAATAAGCACAGTCACTCATACATATCAATATGCTCACTCTCCAACAACTAATAGAGCGCTGATATACCCCTTGACCAATTTCGGCCTAGCTGCATACATACCTACACCAGAATGCAGACTCAGAGCAACCACCTTGCTGCTCACATTCCACTGATCTCTCACAACCACTGCATGGCACGTTCCGTTAGAATGCGGCCACCAACGCGCCATCTGTACTGGCTGCACACATGCAGAGTGCACCCGAGCACTATAGACTACCACACTTCCTCCACTGATCTGGACTCCGGTCCCAAGGGCATTCAACCCACAAGCGCTTTGAGATCATACCAATGATATATAAGGCGCTACACAAATGCACAACAACATGCAAATCAGGCTTAGTCCCACCACAAAAGGGGCAGTGCAGCACAAATAGCTTGGTCACATCCCTTCTTCACAAGACCTCAAGCATCCCCAAACACGTTTCAGCCTTGTTTGATCTCATTAGTGAGGAGTAGTTTGGTTCTCTAGGCCCAGCAGGTACGAGACCCACGTCTGGGCATACCTGTCCCACTCGGAGTGACTACAGCAAAACAACAAGGTGATGGGTGGAAGATTTTGAATTAATGTGAACCACTGGCATTGCTCTGGGCAATCCCACCCCAGACCATTGTTCTTCGCCTGCCAAGCCATTACAAAAGGGGAAAGACCATATGCAAATCAAGCTTGGTCCCACCCCAAAAGGGGCAGTCCAGCCTGAACTGCTTGGTCACATCCTTCTGCACGAGACCACAAGCATCCCCAAACATGTTTCAGCCTTGTTGGGCCTCATCAGTGCGGAGTAGCTTGGATCTCTTGGCCCAGCAAGCATTTCATTATTCTTTTGAACATCATATGCCAAACTCCGATTAAAAAAAAAGTACAAATAAACAGTGCAAACTGACACGTAATACTAGAAAATGTGCACCAGAAGTGATGCAGAAGAACAAGTTACTTACCAAATGGTAACGTTCTTTCGACTGGATGTTCCTCCATCGTATTCCACATCTTTGACATGCAATGTCCACAGCTGTGCTACTTCGGAAATTTTTCACCAGACAGCGTCCAGTGTGAATGGTGTCAGGTCGATTTCCCTCGAAGGCCTCCGTCGAGGGGGACGTCACCGGATGTTATAAATAGGACGCAGAGCGCCCGTAGCCTGAGTTTATGTTTTTTCCTCCATAATGTGTGACCTGCTCGTACACAATGCCTGTTTTGACTGTTAGGCAAACTATGTATGCAGTACCCTTTGGAACCACTACACACAACTAGGACTACAGGTGTAAGCAAAACCAACCTTTGGCATAAGTCTGTACTATTTTGGTAGCAGAGCTGAGCAGCCAGGTTTATCTCAAGAGGAATGTGAGTTGTAATGATGTTACACAAAGGTCTTCAATCCCAGGTGTTCAAATAAACTTACAATCAAGGTTTCTTTGTTAAATACCTATTAATTGAACTGTCATTTATAAAACCATTCATAAGGAGGAGGCGATATAATCACACACAAATATACTTCAGTACTGTACACTTTACGTTTGAGGCATTGAGAATACTTTGAAGGAGGAGTAAAGAAAAGCAGAGATTATCAGAACATAGAAAGAATACAATTATTTCTTAGACAGTGCAGATTGAGTTCACCAGAAGAGTCAATTCAATAGGCTAGGCCAAAATCAATGGGCTAAAGTCTTGGATAGGACAAAGCAGTTCTGCTAGATAAACAGAAAAGTCTCTGCCAAAGTTCTTAGGAATAGTTTGTAGCAAGAAGAATCATGTTGGGTCACCAGCTGATTAGGCCTGCGAGTTGCAAAAGTTTCAAGCACTTTCACCACGACAGGTAAGTACTCAGTCTCATTTCACAGTACCTTACAAATGAAGAAAAAGATGCAGCTGAAGACTTCTGTTCCTGGCAGTTCCTGCAGATCTTGCTGTTCCTGTGCCTCAGTCGTGGGGACAAGAGGGAGGACGTTGGGGGACTCCTGCACTGCACTCGTCAAAAAGCTGACAGCTGGCAAATCTTCAATTCCGGTAGCAGTAGTCAAGCATACAAGCTGGTGTCCCTCTCCCTGGTTATTCGGTTTCCTGCAGCACTCTGAGGAAAATACAACCAGCTCCGAGATTGGTATCCAGTTGGCTTAGTGTCTAGTTGATTGGTCCCACCAACTCAAAAGGAAGAAGCCGTCCTTGTAGGGGCTTCTCTGTCGAGGTGAACTTGGCAATTCGGACCTGCAGCAGGGCTTCACCGGGCAAACCAACTGTCCAGGAGTTGCAGCAGCCGTCCTCTTCAAGCTCGTCTTCGGTTATTTCGTTCCAGTGGTCGACTCTGCCTTCCAAGCCAAGTGACTCGCCTTTTATTCAGTTCTCTCCCATTCATTCCAGCCTCGCTGCCACTCACCCAGCAAGGTGGCGGTCCTTGCCGGACAGTCAGCCAATCACAGTAAAGTGCATTTGGGTCTCCTAGGAGACTAGGCACAGGGAGTTTCGGGCACCTCCCTCGCTTCCTGCCCACCCCAGACACTCGGGCGCCAGACGCGGTCTGTAGTCCTGAAGCCCGCCAAAGGCATGGAAACAAAGGGACCATACCTGGTTTGGCGCACAGAGAAATGCTAGAAGGACTTTTCCAAAAAGAAATGGGGAAAAAAGAAGACCGGGACCCGTTTAAACAAAGGGGCTTAAGGCGCCATCTTGAAAAACATGGCTCCCGCGATTTTTAGCTACCGGTGTTCGCGGTCGGGAAAAATCATGGTAGTTTGTTCTAAAACCACTGTCACCAGCCATTTCAATAGAAAAGGGTAGCATTTGACTGCTACATGAGTTTCTAGACACAGGGGATACTAGGTTAGCCCTCCAGAACTCTATAGGAAGATAGTGTGTGCTGAGTCTAGGAATTTAAAAAGACTAGTAAAGTCAATTTAACTTTACATTCTCTGGGAACAGTAGTTTATCCCAGAGAAGGTATTTAAACCTTTGGGAAATCTAAAAAGACATCCCTGTGTCACTGCACAGAGGGTGCTGTGTAACACACATGACAAGATGCCTATGGAGTTGTTTTAAAACTCCATAACCAAAGAACACAAAAGTAAAAACACATCAAAATACATGAGTGGGGAAATAAAAGGCTCACTCTTTCCAGGTAAAAAAAACAAGTCCTCAAAATCCAGCAAAGATGCTGGGGGTCTGTAAGGTGAAGGGAATTAGCATATTTATGATAATTCTCCCTAACACCAATCCTTAGATCTCAACCTTTCAGAAACCAAGCGTGAAGGTTGAGAGTCTTGACCTCTGGATGGAGAACACGACCCCCCACCCCTTCATGTGCACAAGAGAGAGAAGATCCTCGTGGTAGGGAAGACGGCGTGGGGGACAGATTGACATCTCTAGAAGGTCCAGGTGCCACGCTCTCCTGGCACAATCCGGAGCAATGAGGATTATGTGGGATCCGAACCTCTGCAACCTCCTTAGCACCTGAGGAATGACGGGGACCGGAGGAAACGCGTACAGAAGTCGGAATTACCAATCCACGACGAATGCGTCCCCTAAGGCTCCTCTCAGAAGAAATTCCCTTGAGCAGAATCTCTCGCACTTCTGGATGGCACTGGTCGTGAACAGATGCACCTTTTGGGTTCCCCAAAGGGCAAAGATCTCCAGAAGGACTTCCTGAGCCAACTCCCACTCGTGAGAGATCGTGCTCTCCCTGCTCAGAGCGTCCGCGGCCGCCTTCTCCTCTACGGCCAGATAAACTGCTGAGAGAAATTCCTTGATGGATTGCCCAGAACCAGAGCTGCATTGCTTCTCTGCACAACGGGAGTGTCCCTAACCCCCACCCCCTCCACCTTTTTTGTTGAGGTAATGCATGGCCACTGTTGTCGTCAGGATCAGGACACACTCCCCCCGCACAGACGGCAGAAAAGCCTTCAGGGCCAGCCTGATGGCTCTCAGCTCCAACAGGTTGATGTGGAGTTTGGACTCTGATGGAGACCGACCGCTGGCAGTCAGATCGTCAGCATGAGCCCCCCCCCCATCCAGTGAGTGATGCATCCGTAACCACAGGCCAAGGTGGCCAAGGTTGCCAAAATGGTTCCCCCTTCATCAAATTCCCTTCGTAGGCCCACCACAGAAGATCCTGCGAGACCAAGAGTGGAACCTGAACAGGATCCGACATCTTGCCTGAGAATTGGGACCACTGCATCTTGAGGACTCATTTCAGGGCTCTCATCCGCAGTCTGGCCTCTGGCACCAGAAAAATGCAGGATGCCATGAGGCCGAGCAACCTTAAGAATACAAAAGTCGGAAGACTCTCGGCATGTTGAAATTTGTCCACCATCTGTATAATGTGATGCGCCCTCACCTTGGGAGGTGAACATTTTCCCATGGACGTGTCCAACACAGCCCGATGTACTGGAGCTGTTGAGGTGTCAGGTGCGACTTCTTGAAATTGAGGGAGAAGCCCAGCTTGTGGAGGGAACGGCAGGTGAGATGGAGATGACCCAGAGCCTGCTCGGATCAGCAAGTCATCCAGGTAGGGGTGGACGTGAACCCCCCCCACCCCCCCTCCCTCGCCTGAGATACACTGCCAGCATCAGCTTGGTGAAGACCCTCAGGCAGAGGTCAATCCGAATGGCAGGACCCGAAACTCAAGTGCGAGCTGCCAGTCACACACATCAGGTACTTTCTGTGCTTTGGATGAATCAGCACATGAAAATAAGCATCCTGCAGGTCCAGAGACACCAACCAATCTTGAAGTCGAAGGGCCTGAAGGACCTGAGAAAGAGTGACCATCTTGAACTTGTCCTTCCGGAGGAATTTGTTCAACCAACACAAGTCCAAGATCGGTCTCAGTCCCCTCTTTCTTTGGAATAAAAAAATATGGGGAATATCATCCCTTGTTCCGCTCAGCTACAGGTACTAGTTCTATAGCGCCTTTCTCCAGCAGGGTCAAGATTTCCTGCACAAGGAGCGGATTCGGAAGCTTCAAAGAGACTCCCCAGTGGATTGTCACGAGGCTGCTTTAGGAAGGGAAGGCAGTAACTGTGGGCTATAGTCTCCAGAAACCACGCATCCGAAGTAATAGCTCAACATTCTTCGAGATGCTGAGACAGCCTGCCCCCAACTGGCGAACAATGGAACATGACCTCATAGTTGTTTAGGTGGGCCTGTTGCAGCGTCTGAAGGCCAAGAGGCTGCTGCTTGAGCAGGTTTTGGCACCTGTATTTCCCCGACCACCATGGGTACTTCTTTGCTGACCCCTGTCATTGCCAGCTCCTCTCGTCCTACCAAAAGAGTAGTAACAAAAGGAACTTCCCCCCTCGACTGCTGTCCCCTAGGACGAAAAGGCAGAGGTTGACACTGCTGCACTCAAAGATTTAGCAGCAGCTTTTGAGGTCTGCAACCTCTCAAGGCTCTCTTCAGCCTTGCTGCCAAACAAATGAGCCATGAAAGAGCATGCTCAGAAGACAGGCCTGTACATCTGGAGCAAAACCCGTTATGCACAGGTTTGCGTGGTTGAGGAAAACGGTGATCGCAGCCACGGACCGGCTAACACTGTCGGCCGTGTCCAACCCAGACTGAAGGGACTCACATGGCATCCTTGCCATCCTGCACAAGTGCAAGGCACCCATCTCATCCCTTTCTTCCCCCTCGAGAATATGCTCAGCCGCTAGAGAGATGCAATTCCACAGTGTGTGAAAATCTTGCCACGGCACAAGTGGAGTTGGCGGACTTCAGCGCCATACTCGCGCAGAAAACACCTGGCGTGCCCAACCATCGAAGCGCTTGTCGTCCCTATCAGGAGGGATGGTAGGGTACGCCGCCTGCCTCGAGGTGGCCGTAGCCGCCTGAACCACCAAACTCTCAGGAGTTGGGTGAGTGGATAGTAGCTGGGGTTGCTACTGGAAGGGCAGTATTTTTTAGTTAACGACTTGTTAACCGCCGGAAGAGATTCCGGAGTCTAGCAAGCAGCCGCCACCCTTTTTTGCAAAGTCGAATAAAAAGGCAACACTGGGTCAGTGGACGGACCTTGATCCAAAATATCAGTCAAGTCATCCTGAACAAATGCATCCAGATTTCTAGACCAACCAAGATACTCAGTAACCCTAGCCATCAGTCTCCTATAAGAGGACGCAGCATGACCCCCAGGCTCAGGCCTGCCAAACTCCACCTCAGGAGATGTGTCTAAGCCACTGGCATCATGTAGTGACTGACTTAACTCTTCCAACCGACTGTCCCCGGAAAAGACAGGAGTCACATCAGGCTCAACAGGGTCAAATTCAAAATCTGACCTCTCCTCATCCTCATATCATCCAGAGGAAGAAAGAACTCCCGACTAGGGACAGAAGTGGGTCTGGATTCCTTAACAGGATTCACAGACTTGGATTTAGCCTTCCTTGGAGGATCCACAGTACCAGGGACCTCCATCGCAAATTCCGGCCAAAAGGCCCAAAGGCGTCAATGGCGCTGACGGCTTCGGCATCGACAACGGCGCCGAGGGCTGGTGTGAAGGCAAAGCATCGACCTCCGTATTCGACGGATACTCGAGCCCTTGTCAGATTTCTACGGTTTCGCTGGGGACCGAGACCTGGATCTAGCACGTCTCTGTCGATCAACCTGAACCTTGTCCGAACGGGACATCCACGGTTCCAAATGAGTATTGTGTCAAGGACCCGGGCCCGAAGGCGCGCGAGCATCCGACCAAGACTGTTCCCTGCCGGCTTCTTCTGACTGGGAAGGAGACCGGTGACGCCACTTCCGGGAGTGGCTAGACGAGGACGACGAGTGGCAGGACCCACTCCGGGATCGAGATCCACGGGACTCCTTCCGATGAGGATAGTCACCCCTAGAATCATCGGTGGACATCCCTTTTGCAGAATTTCGGGACTTACTGGGTTTAGTAGCCCAACCTACCTGTAACTTCCCCTCACGATCCCGCAAGGCCTTCGCAGTCAGCGGCTGGCATTTCAAACAGTCCTCGGTGACATGACTCTCGCCCAGACACCACAAACAAATGCGGTGCGGGTCCGTAATAGACATCTTAGACTTACTGTCCCGGCAAGTCTTAAAGCCAGACCGCGGAGTCGGAGGGGTAGATGAAGACATTCACAAAGAATACATGGGGCGTGCCGAGTTCTCGAAGCAAAAAAGTTTGCGGAAAAAATGGAACTGAGGCTACAGGCGCCGTGCTTTCTATTTATAACATCCGGTGATGTCGCCCTCGACAGAGGCCTTCGAGGGACAACGACCCAACGCCATCGACACAGGACGCACTCTGCCGAAAAAGTTCCGAAGTAGCACAGCTCTGGACATTACAGGTCAAAAATGTGGAATACGTTGGAGGACACAATCCATTCAAAATGGTTGTCGTTAATTCCAAAGATTGAAAGATCAGATAGTGTGAATACCATGAGTAAAGAAATACTTACTTTACAAATAGCGGTAGATACCCTTGCACCCAGCAGAATAAAACTATTACCCCATTAGAAAATCTAATAGCTAGTTCAAAAAAGAACTGCAAAGCCTCAAATCAAAGAAAAATAATCACTCTAAATTGGAGAATGATAGGCTAGCCTTTCAGGAAGCTTCTCAAGCTTTCAAAAAAGCTTTGATAATTGCAACAAAAAAACATGTTAGACCACAGAATTCATGGGGCACAACCTGAATCCAGAGAATTCTGAAAGAACTGGAAACACTGTGCGCACCCCCAGAAAACCTGCCAATCAAGGACGCAGATTGGTGTTCATCCATTCAAAAAGCTATGTTAAACAAAGTAGATGCTATTTAATATTGAGGTAAAAAGAAAAAAAGCAGTCCCTGCACAATCATACACTAGGACGCATCAGAACAATATAGAAGGCCCTGCTTTTAACTTCCATCCAGTCACGCAGTTAAAATGGCAGAAATGATTGACAATCTCAGGCCAACTAACTGTAAGGGTGACTCTTGTGCAGCTGAAACTTTTAGAAAGTGCTCCGCCATAATGATTGAATCCCTCACAAAATGTGTCAACACTTCGTTGCTGGAAAGCCAGGTTCCTGATCACCTAGAAACTGCATGGATCTCGCCACTACTGAAGACTGGCTTGTGTCCTTTAATGCCCATAATTATAGGCCCATTACGAATATGCCCTTTTTACTAGAAACTTTGGATCCCATTGCGTATATCCAGATTTTCGAATTTCTTAATCATACAATTTTACATGACAGGCAATCTGGATTCAGACAATGTCACAAGACGGAGACAGCCCTGCTGCACCTTAAGACTAATTCATTGCATAACATGGATAGAGGTGGAACTTCAGTCCTGACTATGTTGGGTTCATCGGCCGCCTTTCAGCTGGTGGACCACCATTTACTGGTTACCAGGTTGAAGGAGGTAGCCAATTATTCAGAGACTGTTGCCGCATGGATACAATCCTCCTTGAGTAGCAGTGACCTAGCGGATGCCCCGCCGAATATCTTGAAGTGCGGAGTCCCACAGGGTGCCTGCCTTTCACCCTCTCTTTATAAAATCTTTACCATCCCCTTGTATGAGCTCCTAGATAGAAATGGTATTGAATTCACCAACTACGCGTGTTAGAGAGAATTCTCATAAATGTGCTAATTCCCTTCACCTTGAAGACCCCCAGCAACTTTGCTGGATTTTGAGGACTTGATTTTATTTTTTACCTGGAGAGTGTGAGCCTTTTTTTCCCCCACTCAAGTATTTTGATGTGTTTTACATGCGTCTTCTCCGATTATGAAGTTTTAGATAACTCCATAGGAATCTTCTTTTCATATGTGTCACACAGCACCCTCAGGGCAGTGACACACAGAAGCCTTTTAGGCTGTACCAAGGATTAAATACCTTCTCTGGGATAAACTACTGTTTCCCAGAGAAAGTAAAGTGAAATTGACTTTACCAGTCTTTCCAAATTCATAGAAACTGCACACACTATTTTACCATAGAGTGCTGGAGGGGTTACCTAGTATCCCCTATGTCTAGAAACTCATGCAGCAGTCAAATGCTACCCTTTCCTCTCGAAATGGCTGGTGTCAGTGGTTTTACAACGAACCACCATGATTTTTCCGGACCGCGAACACTGGTAGCGTTAAATCACGGAAGCCATGTTTTTGAAGATGGCGTCTGAGCCCCCTTTGTTTCAACAGGTCCCGGTCTTCTTTTTTTGCCATTTCTTTTTGGAAAGGTCCTTCTAGAGTTTGTCTCTGAACACCAAACCAGGTTTGGTCCCTTTGTTCCTACGCCTTTGGCAGGCTACAGGACTGAAGGCCGCCTCGGGCTCCAGGGTGTATGGTGGGGGCAGGAAGTGAGGGAGGTGCCCGAAACTCCCTGTGCTTAAGTCTCCTAGGAGACCCAAATGCACTCTGATGATTGGTCAGCTGACTGTCCAGCAAGGACAGCCACCCTGCTGGGTGATTGACAGCTAGGCTGGAATGAATGGGAGAGAACTGAATAAAAGGCGAGGCTTTTGGCTTGGAAGGCAGAGTTGACCACTGGACGAAGGAACCGAAGAAGAACTTGGAAGAGACGCCGGCTGCAACTCCTGGACCGTTGGTTTTCCCAGTGAAGCCCTGCTACTGTGCAGAAGCTCCGAATTAGCCTCGACTAGAGAAGCCCTGCAAGGACGACTTCTCCGTTTTAGTTGGTGGGACCAATCAACTCCAAAGTAAGCCCGTCTGGACATCCTCTCGGAGAGCCAGGGAGAGGAACACCAGATTGTTTGTGTTTTTTTAAAGTCGGACCCGAGCGCTAGGAAGATCCTCCGGACTTCCCTGATGCAGGACTGACCAAGCTAGAGCCACCTCAAGAGAGTGCTGGGCCCCAGAATCAAGGAAAGTCTGAAGTGGCATCCGAGAACCACAATGTTGCTATTTGCTGTCAGGCGCGAGGAGCTGAAACACTGAAGGACTGCTGAATTGAAGTTTGCCTATTGCTGCCGCTGACCGTCCCATTGCAGAGCAGGAGTCCCCAGACGTCCTCCCTCTTGTCCCCACGACTGAGGCCCAGGAACAGGATCCGCAGAGCTGTATAGGAACAGAAGCCAGCTGAACCATTTCTTCAAACCAGAGGTACTGAAAAGACAAAGAACTTGCCGCTTGTTGTGTAGCCTTGCTTGCTCTCAGTTGAGACCCGTCTTGGTTACCGCGCAGAGTTGCTAATGCTTTGCTCCTCACAAACCTCTCAGCTGGTGGCCCTGCAAGTGTTCTATTTTCAACAAACATTTCTACAAGCATTGTGCAAGACTTGTTACCTACCTGCAAATGAAGATGTTCCGTTCCCCTTGACATTGTGCAATTAACATTGGCTGTCCTGGCTCCCTGAGAGACTCTTCTTTACCTCTGACTTTGTGCTTTGGCCCCCTCTCCTCCCAGGAAAGGGTTAACTTACTCTGCATTCTAAGGTTTCAAAAAGTACTTACCTGTTTATGACTTATTTGTTAATCTTTTTTTATTCCTCTGGTCTATCTTTTTCACCAAACTCAGTATTGCTCTAAATGTACCAGTGATAAATCAATGTCCACAGTGTCCTAGCTATTTAAGTTGCTTAAGGGTGTAGGAAGTGTCTGTGTGCCATCCCCAATGGGTATCATCTGATTTAGAGAACCTATGAGTGTGGTTTGAAGTATATTTAAGTGTTACATGTTTTGCTCCCTTTCAGAAGAAGGCTTATATAACTGACTGTGAAATAAATTAATAATTGTTGCATCAGGAAACCTCGAGTATAAGTGTTTATTTGGATAACTGTATAAGTCTGCCTGCTTGACCACACTACCAACCTGTGTAGTTCAGACTTATACCAAAGACTGGGTCCCTATAGCCAGGAGGTCAAGGTTGTTGTAGTGCACCCAAAGGGTACTGCATACAATCTTGCCTAACTGTAGCCTTTCTGATTCTAGCCTCAATATGCAAGGTTACCATACGTTGCATCAAGCCAATTGGGTTAGTTGGCCCCAGTTTACATTTTGTAAAGTTATGGATATGGTAGAATTGTGAATATTAACGTGCGTCACACCTAGACAGAATTACGCATATTAGCTTGCGTCATATCCGTTAGGCAAGAATGTATGTAGTAACCCTGTGGGAGACTACACCAGCCTTGTCCTCTTGGCAATAGGTAACCCAAACTTTGGTATAGGCCTGTACTACACAAGTTGGTAGAGTGACTAAGCAGCCAGGGGTCAATGTGAGCGGTAGGGTTGTAACAGAGATTCACAGTGACAAGTATTTAAGTAACACTTCTACTCAAGGTTTCTTGATTAAATTATTAATTCATCAGTTTTAAAATAAGCCTTCTTTAGAAGGGGCAATTGGCAACAATAAAATACACTTAAAAAATACATTGCTTCAGATCAGTTAAGCAAGTAGATACCCTTTTGGGATGGTGCGCACACACTGCCTACACCCTCAGGTGACTTCAATTGTTAGGGCACTGTGAACATATCACTTTTTAGACTTAAAAAGTGATTACTGAAGTTATGGCAACAAAGAAAAAATGGTTAAACAGCTAAGCACTTTAGAATTCCCCAATGCAATATGGATTAACCCTTTCCCAGCTATACAAGTAAGGTGTGTATGACTTGTTGAGGGATAGTTAAACACAGAGTCATAGGGTAAGAAGAGTCTTCAGGGAGACAGGGCAGCCAATGTCAATTGAGCAAAGTCTAGGGGAGCTGAGGCACTTCTTGAAGATAGGCAAATGTCTTGCACAATGTAGCTTTGTTGTAAAGGAAATCACTGTTGGGCCACAAGCTGGGAGGCCTGTGAAGAAGCAAAGACGCAAGCAACTCTGCAAAGGGCAGACAATGCACAAGCAAGCAAGCTATACACAAGAGGCAAGTACTCCTAGTTACACAGTAACTGGAGTCTAAAGAAAAAGGTTCCAACTGGCTTCTGTTCCTGTTGTCCTGCAGATACTGCTGTTCAAGGGCCTCAGTCATGGGGACAAGTGGGAGGACGCCTGGGGACTCCTGCACTATGGTTTGAAGGTCGGCGGCAGCAATGAGCACACTACAGATCTGCACTTTGCGGTTTCAACTACTCGCAAATAGCACCGCCGCAGTTCTTGGACACTGTTAGGGAGAATTCTCAGAAATGGGCTAATTCCTTTCTACCTTAGAGACTCCCAGCAACATTGCTGGATTTTGAGGACTTGATTTTTTTACCTGGAGAGAGTGAGACCCTTTTTTCCCCACTCTCTCTTGTATTTTAATGTGATTTTGAACTCTGTTTCTTTTGGTTGTGGAGTCTGACATACTCAATAGGCACCATCTTTTACATGGTTTCCCACAGCACCTTCAGTGCGGTGACACAGGGAAATCTTTCAGATTTCCCAAAGGTTTAAATACCTTCTCTTGGATAAACTACTGTTTCCAAGAGCAGTAAAGTGAAAATGAATTAACTTGCATTGTAACTTTCAAGACCCAGCACACACTATTTTACAATAGGGTGCTAGAGGGGTTACTTAGTATCCCCTTTGTCTAGCTTCTCAAGTAACATTTTTATGTTACCCTTTCCTCGATGAATGACTGGTGGCAGTGGTTTACTTTTAACTACCATAGTGTGCATTTACCGCGGGCTGAGTTCGCAGCTGCAGTAAAGCACCAAATGGTGCCATTTTTGTCAAAATGGCCCCGGTTGTCAATTTTCACCATTTCATTGTGGAACGGTCCTTCTTGAGATTTACTCTGTGCACCAAACCAGCTTATAAACTGGCCAAGAGCTCCAGGAAGATACTCCGGACTCCCAGGAAGAACTGACAGAGCCTGAGCCACCTCAACAGAGTGCTGGACCCCAGATGCAAGCAAAGTCCATCTCGACAGCCAGGAGCCGAAGTGTTGCTATTTGCGGCAGATGCAAGGAGGTGAAATACTGACGTACCACTTGGTTGAAGATTGCTGGTTGAGGTCGGTGACAGTCACTTTGCAGTGCAGGAGTCCCCAAACATCCTCCCTCTTGTCTCCACGACTGAGGCCCAGGAACACCAGGATCTGCAGAGCTAAGCCATCTGCTGTACCTTTCTTCAATCTAAGGGTACTGTACAGTCTAAGAGAACTTATCTCTTGTTGTGTAACTGCACTTGTTCTCTGTTGGTGATCCTCGTTGTGGTTGCTCTGCAGTATTGCCGACAGCTTCTTTACTTCACAAGCCTAAACAGCTTGTGGCCCTACTTTGAATTCTTCTTTTCTTCAAAAGACTTCTAAAACATTGTGCAAGACTTTTACCTACCTCTGAGAAGTGCTTCAGTTCACCTAGACTTTTACCCAGTTGACCTTGGCCTAGCCTGGCTCCCTGAATGACTTCTTCCCTCCGTTAGTGTGTTTTGTCTCCCTTCCAGGAAGGGGTTAACTAACACTGCATGGGAGGGGGGGGGGGGTTACAGTACTTACCTGCTTTAAGAATATTTGTTAGATCTCTTGTTGTGTCATAATAACCTATCTCTTTGACAAACTCTTAAGTCTGATTCTAAATGCCAACAGTAGTATATTAATGTCCACAGTGTCCTAGTTACTAAAATCACCCGAGGGTGTAGGAAGTGCGTGTGTGCCATCCCAAAAGGGTATATATTGATTCCGAAATATTAACTGTGTATTTACAAGTGTATTTGTGTGTAACTATTATATTGCCCCTTCTGAAGAAGGCTTACTCTGACTGTTAAATTAATAATTGTTTAATCAAGAAACCTTGTGTGCAAGAGTTTATTTGAATACCTGTCACTGTGAATCTGTGTAACTCCTCTACAGCTCACACTGACCCCCCTTGAGATAAGCCTGCCTGCTCAACACACTACCAACCTGTGTAGTACAGACTTATACCGATGGTTAGATTCCTATTGCCAGAAGGTAAGGGTTGTTGTAGTGCACCCAAAGGGTACTGCATACAATCTTGCCCAATAGCAGGGTTAAGGGAACCATGTTCCTGTGGCCACACCCCTGCACGCACGCAAATTTGAAGAGAACTTGTTTTTAGGGGGTGGGGGGGGGCTGTTCTGTTCCCGTCCCTCGCAAGGGACGCCCATACAGGATGTATATTGACACCATGTCACAAAAGAAAAGAAAAAAAAAAGTACCCAAAAACTGCCTGCGATTGAACTGAGTGGTGTCAAACACCTCATTTGTATAATGTTGATCGTCAATCTGTTACAAAAGAATCCTCATTGTAATTCATGCCCATTACAGTGATAGTGCGTGTATGTAACGTAGTCCACGGCTGTACTCACCGAAAATGCTGCAGTGAAGAGATCAGCCCTGCACCAATCCGAGATCTCCAACATACAAATCACAGGAAGCGTACCCACGGGAGACTTTACAAAGGGGCTCATGTAGTACAACATCCAGTCACGTGATAACGTTCCCCAACGTGCCCATGTAGACAGCTGATTACAGCTGTACGTCAAAGCACAGAGCCCAAAGCTCCTAAACTCGAAAAAGAGAAAGGACTCATTGAATAAAGCATTGATCGCAGAGCGCGTTCAATGTAGAAAGAACAAAGGAAAGAAATGTTCATCCAAGATAACATATCCTGCAAGAACTGTAATATATATATACGAAGTGTAATGTTTATAGCATCGCTCTGCTAAACATTCACAATTCTAAGTTGATGGACCAATGTCTCAAGTTAAACAATCAATCCCCTTTATTTTTAAATTAAATTGTGTTCAGAAAATGTTTTCAAGACATATATATTTCATATTGTCACCGGCATGGTTAAAGTGAAAATACATTCCTAACAATTGATCACTCCAGAAGTACTCAACGAAGTCAGCCAATTTAGCTGAAACTAGATGGTCACATGTTCTCAGTCAGGGTTTGAAATATAGTAAAACATTCCTAGGGTAGCATTATAGATGGATCATCAACCCAACTTCTATACTTGGGTGAAACACCTTGTGTTCATAGGTCTAAATCAGAATATTAACATACAACTCAAGGAAGGTGATTATGGTACAGATAGCATACGTCACTCATTTTAAATAGGCCAATGTATGTTATTCTGATTTCTCATTCTACATACCAAACCATAAGTTACATCACAACAAAGTAGACAAATTGACAATCCACTCCATTTGAATCACAATTGTATTCAAACTCCAATCTATTAGGGAGAATTTTCATTTCAATGCCAATTCCCTTTAACCTTAGAAACACCCAGCTCTTTTGCTGGAATCTGGGCTTTTTAATTTCAACTCCTGAGTGAGTGGGACTTTCTCACACTCGTGTTTTGTTTTCCGAGTAGGATTTGTGTGCGTCTTACTGTTCAATGGAGTCTGGTAAACTGCATAGGCATCTCCTTTTTGCATTGACACCGCATCTTTTGTGCAGTGCCACTGAATAGTCCCCTGGACGTCTCTTAATGTTGAACTACATTTTCTTGAGTGAAATACTATTCCCAAGAATAGTAAGACGCACACCACCCTACGTGGAGTGCTGGGGGTTACATAGTAACTCCTTTATACCACTCCTCATGTAACATTCTATTACACAAACTCACTTGAACGGCTAGTGGCAGCGGTTTCTTTTATACTACCTTGTGCCATGTATCTGCAGGCTGAATCCTCAGCTGCAGTACAGCACCCAAGGTTGACAATTATCCCAAAATGCCACCGCCTCCCTGTCTTTTTTGCCATTTCTTGTCAATTAGCTTCTTCTGGGCTTTTATTCGGTTTGAATTAGGTTAAAGTCCTTTTTTTATCTTGCCTTTGGCGGGGTTTCAACCCTGAACCCCGACCAGGCTTCATTGTGTCTGGAAAGGGATGAAGTGAGGAAGGGTCCCAAAACTTCCCTGTACTTTGTCTCTAGGTGTGCCCGAGTGAAACCAGTTCTTATTGGCCAGCTGGCAGTCCTGTATGACAGCCACCCTGCTGGGTGATTGACAGCCTAGGGCTGTGAATGAATGGGAACTTGTTTACAGGGTGAGGTTTTTGGGGCTAGAGGCAGCGTCGACCACTTGAGGACAACATCCGACAAAGAAGATGCCAGCATCATCCTCCTGGACCACGAAGTGCCTGGTGAAGCCCTGCAGCTGTGCTGACCCCGTTTTGGTTCCAACCGGGAAGACCCGCATGGGACAACTTCCTCCCTTGAGCTGGTGGGACCAACTAGCCTAAAGACCAGCTTCATTTTGGCGCAACCCGCGATTCGAAGTGACTTACCAAGGCTGCAGAGTCCCAATATCCAGGGACCCCTAACCATCGAGTGCATTATATTCCGAAGTACAAATACAGCCAAAACATTGTGGGCATCCAGAGGACCCTACAGAATAAGGACATCTTCATCCAGAGTCCACTCACCAGAGCCCAGTACCGAGGGATCAAGTAAATTCTAACCAGAGCTGTTCGTACTTCTTTGGCGCTGAGAAAAAAGGCACCAAAGCCACAAGAGCTGCTGAATCAAGGAGAATCCATTGCTGCAGAGTCCCTCTCTCGAGTGCTGCTACAGGGGCCCACCAGAGTCCCCCCCCCCCACTTTCATCGTCACGACCAATGACCGGGAACAAGGGTCTGCTACACTGCAATAGGAAGGCATCCAGCTGGAACACATTCCTCAGTTCACAGGTACTGTGGGGATTGGGGTACATCAACCGTTTGCCATTTGTGGTGTTTTCTACCTTAAGAAGTGCTATTTTACCTTCTTTAGAGTTGACGTCAACTCACTTGCACTGGGCCTTTCAGCTTGTGCTTCTTCAAGGTGACTTAAGTTGCTGTGATTTTCTATTTGAACTACTGACTTAGCTAAAAACATTTTCTAGGAAGAGAGCATCAGAACTTTGAAGTAGCCCATTGACTTCGGCTGTTCTGGCTCCCTAAAGCCCCCTTTTGAACCTATTGCATTGGCATTGCTTGTTCCCTGTTGGGCAAGATTGTATGCATTACCCTGTGGGAGACTGCACAAGCCTTGTCCTCCTAGCAACAGGAATCCAACCTTTGGTATAAGTCTGTACTACACAGGCTGGTAGTATGGCTAAGCAGCCAGGCTTATCTCAAGAGGGATCAATATGAGCAGTATGAAGTTAACAGAGCTTAACAGTGACAAGTATCCAAATAAACTCTTACACTCAAGGTTCCTTGATTAAACAATTATTTAACAGTCAGTTGAATAAGCTTTCTTTAGAAGGGAGCAATATATGTAACAAAAATATACTTCAAAAATGCACACACTCAGTTTCAATAAATCAGTAGATACCCATTGGGGATGGCACACAAAAACTTCCTATGCCCTGAGGTGACTTAAATAACTAGGACACTGGACGTTGATATATCACTGGTACATTTAGAGCAATACTCAGTTTGGTGTCAAAAGAAAATGAATGGTTGGAGGATAAAACAATGGTTAACAAATATCCTTAAGCAGGTAAGTACTTTTTGAACGCCGTAATGCAAAGTAAATTAACCCTTTCCCAGCTACACAAGTTTTGGAATCTGTGACTTTGTGAGAGATAGTTAAAGTACAAAATCAGAGGATAGAGGAGTCTTTCAGGGAGCCAGGGCAGTCAATGTCAATTGAGCAAAGTCTAGGGGAGCTGAGGCACTTCTTGAAGGTAAGTAAAAAATACTTGTACAATGTTTTAGAAGTCTTCTTAGAAAATTAAATCACTGTTGGGCCAAAAGCTGGGAGGCTTGCGGGGGGCAAAGCTGCAAGCAACTCTGCAAGAGCAACCAAGACAAGTCTCAACTGAGAGCTAGCAAGGCTATACAACAAGAGGTAAGTCCCCCTTAGTTTACAGTAGCTTAGGTCTGAATAAATTGGATGTAGCTGGTTTCTGTTCCAGTTGTAGTATGGCAGATTATGTTCCTGGGCCTCAGTCGTGGGGACAATGGGGGGATGTCTGGGGACTCCTGAACTACGAATTGAAGGTCAGAGGCAGCAATGGGCAAACTTCAGATCAGCGGCACATTGTGTTTTCAGCTTCCTGCGAATAGCACGACCACAGTTCTCGGATACCTTATGGACTTTCCTCGCATTTGGGTTCCAGCACTCTGCTGAGGTGGCTCAGGCTTGGTGAGTCCTGCTTCCTGGGTGTCCAGAGGTTCTTCCAGGAGCTCGGGTCCGACTTAAAGACAACACACTCTATTTTGTTGTCCCTCTCCCTGGCAATCGGTTTCTGCAGCAGCAATGGAAGTACAGCCATCTCCAAGAGGATGTCCAGGTGAGTTTGTCTTTGTGGTCGAGTGGTCGCAGCAACCCAAAGGGAGAAGTTCAGCACTGCAGCAGGGCTTCACCGGGCAAAGCAACAGTCCAGGAGTTGCAGCAGCTTCCAAGTTCTTCTTTGGATTCCTTAGTCCAGCGGTCGACTGCCTTCCAAGCAAAAGACCTCGCCTTTTATGCAGGTTTCTCCCATTCATTTGTAGCCTAGCTGTCAGTCATACAGCAGGGTGGCTGTTAGGGCAGTTTTTCTGAAGCGCTACCCAACTTCATCAAAACGATTCAACTGAGCCAGTACAAAACTCCACTCTTCGTATAAGGCTGTACCACCCGAGTACATGGTAGCGTAGACAGAGCAGCCAGGCTTATCTTAGGGCATGAGAGGGATGTAGAATTAGTACAAATTAAATTATAATACAAATGGTCCAAAGAAACCCTGAAACACTGGCCTGCACTGGCCAGTGGCCTGCATGTAAAAATAAATGATTTATATAAATACAGGTAGGCCCAGATAAATCTAGGGGTAAATAAGTACTATCACACATTATATGTAATCACAGTTGTCACAACACTATGCTTGAAAGTACACAGACCAAAGTATAAACCTTATTTGGCACACCTAACAGTAGTTCTAGGCAAGACAAAACCTTTTCATATACTTTCAGTATAGGTCGCACCTATTCTTGGTGAGTTAAACCAATGGTTCTTTTCACAATAACTTTCAGTAATGTAAGGGCAGTAGACCCTACCAGTTACAGTGACTCACTACAACTCACATAATCAGTGAACTGGACAATATACGTTTTGTGAATAGTGGAACACGTATTCCAGGTACAGTAAAAACCCCCAACTACTTTTGTGATAACACACAGTTATACTAGGTGAGTAATATCTAAGGATGTAATATACAATTAAAGGTGCTTTTGAAATCAGTGAAACACAGATTGAGATAAGCAGTAACTCTAGTAACTTATTTTTGGATGGCACACAGCTAACTTAAGGTAAGTAAAACCCATATACATTTTTTTGATCTCACAATGAAGTCCAGGTTAGATCTTTCCCAGCTATACAAGGAACATATGTAGGACTTATGTAGGACTTATAAGGGACAGATAGAACCACATACTCTTCTTGTGTCTGTCTAAATAGCACAGGGAAAGCAAAACCCAATTTTACACTTTACTGAGTGACTCAGTTATTCTAGGTAGGCAACCACACAATACAGACTTATTCTGGACAGGCTAGCAGCAAATCTGGGGAAGCAAGACCCAGTTGGAAGACACTCCTACAATTATCCTGCAGGTGTAATCTGGTGAAACCAACACATTACTTTTGGGATGATGCACAACATAATCACAGGCGAGAAATATACCTTCAAATCTACTTTCTATTATAATGGCAAAATGGTTTCTAAGGAAAGAAAGATGTTGTACATACCTTTGAGAATAGTACATCACACATCCAAGGAATAACCTTTTTAACTGTCCACTCTTAGAATTACAGTTACCAACCAGCTCTTTACAAATAAGTCACTTTTTAACACTTATTTTCATTTCTAGGCAAAAGGCCCAATCCTTTCAAAGTCTTTCCCTGGTTCTTGGAGCATGAGTGTTCTCAGTGGCGGAATGGTCACTAGGGACTAGTGATGAACAGACAGTGTCAGAATAGGTTCTTAAGTAGCAAATGTCCGAGTTCCTTAGGAAGACTGGACAAACACGCGAGTACTTTACTTCTAGAGTTAGAAGAGGGTCCAGGGGCTTCACAGAAGACACCCTAGCAGGATTCCAGCAGTTGGACTAGGTCCACTGGATGAGAGGCCTCCCCATCACAGAAAACACCCCACAGCTACACAGAAATCCTAACAGACTTAAGATAAGTACATACCCAAGTCAACACAGTACCTCCGCATTGAAGAGGATTTTGCAGCAGGACTTCTTCAGGATCTGCAGTCAAAAACCTGGTCAGTGTATTCCTTGTCGTGGTGACTGAAAACAGGACCTTGAAAGGGACTTTGCAGCAGGAATCAATGAAGAAGGCTCTAGGAAAGGTTTTCCTTGCGGCTGAATGCAGTTCTGCGATTTGGCGCCTTTTCAAGGAGCACAGAAGACGACAGAAAATCCTAGTTGAATTCTCGTCGTTACAAAGGTCCAGCACTCTGTTGAGGGACGTTTCGGTCTCGATTCGTGTCTCTGGAGATACACCAAGATGCACACGAAGTTTCAGCAAGATTCAGAAGACCGTGCACCGCACAGTGGCTTGAGGTCCCAGTGTATTACAGCAACACAAGATCGCAGCAATGCGTGGGTTTGGCTCAAAATGCATGTCTTCTTTAGTCTAGTGGGTCTCACCAAGCTCTGGGTCAGGGTCGTCGTTTTCAGAGTCCCCAGGTCAATTGGAAGGAAGGGCTGCAGCATGGTCAGGTTACACAGCACGCTCTGCGGTCGCTGGAAATCATCTCAGCCGCTTTTCCTTCATCCTCCTCTTCGGTTTCAGTTCCAGTGGTCGACTTGTCCTCAGCTTCCAGGTTCGCAGTATTTAACAGGAACTAAAGCACAACTTCTGCATTCTCTCCCTGCATTTTAGAAGGGGTGGTCTGGGTGTCTAATCAGGACAGCCAGCCCCCCCCCCACCCCCCCACTGGGATTTGTCCCCATTCAGGCAAGGAGGAAGACAAAAGGCTGGGAGTTTTGGACTCCTCCCTCACTTCCTACCTTCACAGACAGACTGGAGCCTGGACGGGGAGTCCAAGGGACTCCCGCCGAAGATAAAGATCACACAAAGGAATTTCCTGCCCTGGATGTCAAGGGAAGCAACAAGAAAGGACAACAAACACTAAAATGGCGAAAAAGAAAGACCGGGGCCATTTTGGTAAAATGAGCACCCTTAGGTGCCTTTGCTGCATCTATGAACACAGCGCGCGGTGTAGGTGCACCAAATGAATACAAGGTATCACTGCCACCGGCCATTGAAAGCAAGCTTGCCCCTCTAACAGAATTGTTAGTTTTCATGTGAAAGGGGATACATTCCCCAGCACTATACCTGTTTTTCATGTAACCAATGTTAATAACATGCACCAAGTTGTATATCCTGTAACAGCGCCACGATGCCTCAGGGGCGATGGGCGCTTGATAAATCCAAATAAATAAGTTAAGGTGTGCTGGTTTCACCAAACAAAATGTAAAAGAGATACCAAAGATCCTTTCTACCCTTGGTAACTGTTCTCTCAAGGTTTGCAAAAGAAAGTTGAAAGGGGAGCCCCTAGGCCGGCAACCCAGCAACAAAAGGCACTTATTGCCAATAATTTGTTAAAGAGGATAACTATAAAATGACACTATTGAGAGTCAAAAAAATGACAAACAAAAAAAAAGAGTAAAAGATTCTGTGAGTGTGGAAAAAGGTCCCCACAGAGGTTAAGGAAAAATA
The DNA here is from genome assembly GCF_040938575.1 of Ambystoma mexicanum. NCBI lineage: Eukaryota > Metazoa > Chordata > Amphibia > Caudata > Ambystomatidae > Ambystoma > Ambystoma mexicanum. Next base: position 879,173,055 of record NC_090936.1, read on the forward strand.
TCCCACTAGTAAAACAAAAAGGTTCTGGGGTTGACCCAGGTCAGGAAGATTTACTGGTTCTGTGACAATCTTAGCCAACAGTGGCCGCCCTCCAAGGACAGCCAGCCAATCACCTTTGGGTGCATTCCAGTAACCAAGGAGACTGAGCATAGGGAGTTTCAGGTACCTCCCTCGCTTCCTGCCCTGCCAGACAAGTTGGAGCCAGAGGCGAGCTTCACCAGTGAATCCTGCCAAAGACAAAACAAATAAAGGGACCAAACCTTGTTTGGTGTGCAGAGTAAATCTCAAGAAGGACCTTTCCAACAAGAAATGGCGAAAAAGGAAGACGAGGGCCATTTCGACAAAATGGGCACCCATGGATACCTTACTGCAGCTGCGAACACAGCCTGTGGTAAAAACACACAATGGTAGGAAAAAGTAAACCACTGCCACCAATCATTAATTGTAGAAAGGGTTACATAAAATGCTACATGAGAAACTAGACAAAGGGGATACCAGGTAACCCCTCCAGCACCCTATTGTAAGATAGTGTGTGCTGGGTCCAGAAAGTTACAAATATAAGTAAAGTCAATTTCACTTCACTGCTCTTGGATACAGACGTTATCCAAGAGAAGGTAAAACTTTGAGAAATCTAAAAGACACAATGTAAAAAGATGATGTCTATGGAGTTTGTCAGAAACACAGAGTTCCAATCGCAGAAAAATACGAGTGTGGGAAAAAGGTCTCACTCTGTCCAGGTTAAACATTAAAAAGTCCTAAAGTCTAGCAAAAGTGCTTGGGGTCTCCAAGGTAGAAGGGAATTAGCACATTTCTGAGTTTTCTCCCCAACACTTGTCTCCACCCCACCCCCCAAGCCCCAGACTAAGTGACAGGAGGATTTAATCCACTCTTGGGTTAATCTCCATACTCCAGTCGGTCATACTTTCTGGAGAGACCACCAAAATGCTGATAATTACACCCTGACCTGTGTTTTATGGTAAAATCAAACCCCTGAAGGCTGATAGACCATCTGAACAATTTAGGATTCTCCCTCTTCATCTGCACTAACTATCTCAAGGATTGGTGGTCTGTTTGAATTACAAAAGTAGATCCATACAAGTATGGTCTAAACTTCTTCAAACACCACACAATGGCAAAACATTCACGTTCAATAGTTGTTCATGTTCAATAGTTGCCCACCTTGTCTCACGGTCCTTCAGTTTCCTACTAATGAAGCAGATGGGGTGTTCCCTGCGTTTCTCATTCAGCCGACTCAGAACTGCACCTATTCCTGTATTTGAAGAATTTGTTTGCATAATAAAGGATTGGTGGAAGTCAGGAGCTCTTGTTAGGGAGAATTCTCAGAAATGTGCTAATTCCCTCCGATCCCCAGCAACTTTGCTGGATTTTGAGGACTTGATTTTTTTTTTTTTTAACCTGGTGAGAGCATTTTCCCACATCTCTCACGTATTTTAAAGTGATTTTCTATATGGTTTCTTTTAGATATGGAGTCCAACAAACTCCATAGGCATCATCTTTTACAATTGTGCCCCAAAGCACCGTCAGTGCAGGGACACAAGGAAGTCTTCCAGATTTCCCATGGTTTAAATACCTTCTCTGGTATAAACTACTGTTTCCCAGAGCAGTAAAGTGAAATTGACTTTACTTATCATTGTAACTTTCTAGACCCAGCACACGCTATCTTACAATAGAGTGCTGGAGGGGTTACCTAGTATCCCCTTTGTCTAGCTTCTTATGTAGCATTTTATGTTACCCTTTCCGCACTGAATGACTGGTGGCAGTGGTTTGAACTACCGTGGTTTGCATTTACCGCGATCGTTCGCGGCTCCAGTAAAGCAACCGCAGGAGATATCTTTTTCAAAATGGCGCAGAGACATCTTTGATAAAACGGCCCCATGTCTTCTATTTTCACCATGTCTTTGTGGAAAGGTCCTTCTAGAGAGTTTCTCTGCGCGCCAAACCAGGTTTGGTCTCTTTGTTCATTTCGCCTTTGACGGGGTTCCGAGTGAAACCCGCCTCTGGCTCCAGAGTGTCTTGGTTAGGCAGGAAGTGAAGGAGGTGCCTGAAACTCTGTGGTTAGTCTCCTAGGAGACCCAAATGCATTCTGTGGTGTTTGGCTGGCTGACTGTCCGGCAAGGACAGCCACCCTGCTGGGTGGGTGACAGCTAGGCTGGAATGAATGGGAGAGAACTGAATAAAAAGGGGAGTCTTTTGGCTCGGAAGGCAGAGTCGACCACTGGACGAAGGAACCAAAGAAGAGCTTGAAGAGGATGCCTGCCGCAACTCCTGGACCGTTGGTTTGCCAGGTGAAGCCCTGCTGCAGTGCCAACTTGCCAAGTTCATATCGACAGATGGTGGGACCAATTAGCTCCAAAGTAAGCCAACTGGACATCCATCTCAGAGCTTGTTGAATTTCCTCAAAGTTGCTGCAGGAAACCGAATAGCCAGGGAGAACACCACCTGATTGTGTGCGTTGCTTTTAAGCTGGCCTAAAGCTTTTTGAAGATCCTCCGGACTCCCACGAAGCAGGACTGACCAGGCCTGAGCCCCTTCAACAGAGTGCGGGACCCAAGAAGCAAGGAAAGCCCACCTTGACAGCCAGGAACCGCGTTGCTGCTATTTGCGGTGACTGCAAGAAGCAGAAATGCGAAAAAACCACTGAAAGTGAAGTTTGCCAGTTGCAAGTTTTGACAGTCCCAGTGCATTGCAGGAGTCCCCCGACGTCCTCCCTCATATCCCCAAGCCCGAGGCCCAGGAACAGTGAGATCTGCAGAGCTGCACAGGAACAGAAGTTATCAGATGCCTCTTTTCTTCTTTACCGAGGTACTGTAAAACAAGTCTAAGAGAACTTACCTCTTACTGTGGACGTGCTTGTAACTCTTGCAACTCGCAAGTCTAATCAGCTTGTGGCCCTACATTTGATTCTTCTTTTTATGAAAGACTCCTAAGAACTTGTGTAAAGACTTTTCCATTTACCTACCTGAAGTGCTGCATCCTATACAAAGACTTTTGCCTATTGACTTTGGCTTAGCCTATTGAATTGTATGAATAAGAGGATCTGAAAGTATTTGCCCCGATTAAGAATATGGGTGGATCTCTTGTGTTCTAATAACCTCTGGCTTTTACCAACTTTTGAAATTGTTCTGAATGCCAACAGTAAGATATTAATGTCCCCACACCCTTGTTATTGAAGTCACCTGTGGGTGTAGGTGTCTGAGCCATCCCAAAAGGTTCTTGTCTGATTCAGAAACTCTGAATGTACGGTATTGAAGTGTATTTGTGTGTTACTAGTATATTGCTCGCTTCTAACGAAGGCTTTATAACCGACTGATAAATTAATTGTTTATGCAAGAAACCTTGGGTGTAAGTTTATTTGAATACCTGTAACTGAATCTTTATGTAACTCCACTACAGCTCACATTTACCCTCTTGAGATAAGCCTGGTTGCCTCAACACGCTAACAAAACTGTGAAGTACAATTTTATACCAAAAGTTGGGTTGCCTATACCTGTAGTTGTAGTTGCTTGTAGTGTTCCCAGAGGGTACTGCATTCAAACTCTGCACAACAGCGCTCAAGACTGGAGCTTCACAAAGGGCTTTCTTAAGCCCTTCAAATGCCTTGGTGCACTCCTCATTCCACCTGACCTTCTTGGGGAATTTGGGTGATGAGATGACATTCAAGGGAGAAGCTATGGTCCCCATAGCTCTCAATGAAGTTCCTATAGTGTCATGATTCCTGCCCCTCATGTCCCCAGCCCTCCAAGATGTCAGGCTGGAGCCAGGCCACAATCGCCTACATGGCCCTCAAGGGTCTCTCCATCCCCCCAGACCCACTTGGAGTCAGACTTGGCGGTTTTGTGGCACCAGACTCACTCACTCCCATAGGATAACATTGGGCTTGTAACGCATTGATGGGAACAAGATGGATGCCCCCACATATTTTTGTTCCAGAACTGCATGTGCAGTCTAGTCTTTTGGGTGTGGTTCAGCCCTGAGACAACTGGGATATCCAGTGACTATTTAAACCACACCCAGGCTGAGAAGCATGCTTTGTGTTTTCTGCACCTGCAGCGCGACCCTCACCGTGTTCGGATCGGTCTCCAATGGGCCTGCATCTTTCTTTTGCGCTCAGCTCCTGCAAGAACAAGAACACCGTTTGGAACAGCCTTACGTTGCAGCCCTTCATTCAATGCTCCTTCTGTTCTGCGGTTATCTTCGGCGGCGTCATTCCCATCCCGGCACGCCGCTTCCCAAGGAAGGTGAAAAGAACAGAAAAAGGCATTAGTAAGCATTCTACAGATCTTCGCTTATTTTTTCAAATACTGTACGAGCTTCAAACGCTTACCTGAATCCCAGCCGCTCTGGGGGAACTTTGTCTCCGGAACTTCTCATCCATCTGCGAAGGGGGAAAATACACTCCAGGTTAGAGCAGAAACATCTAGAGGCACCGCATACCACGCTTACTCACCGCATTTGTTCCTCATAAACGGCATCCACGCTGAAAATGTCGCGGCACCTAAAAGACACCAAAAAATAACTCAGTTCAATACAAATACGAAAAGGGTGCATCGCGCTCTCACTCACCTTCAGCGCCACTCATCTCAGCAGCACGCCGCCATCCCCAGACACCGGCCATCATCTAAAGAAGGAAAGGAACAAAGTCAGAGAACTGTTCAAAGACTCATTATACTTACCAGTCGGACTCTTGCCAGTGAAGTAACTAGGCACCAACGAGCCCGCATCAATCAACGCGCCCCTGCGCTGAAAGCAGGACGGACAGCACACCATCCAAGAAAACAAGGTGAGCTGTGGACCAAAGGGAAGGGTTGGACCCCGGGGAAGAAGGGGTTCAAGCACACAGAGACAATAGGGGGTTAAACTTTATCAATCCTGTGTTTCAGGCCCAGTCACCAGTCAAATAGCCTCCAGGGAAGGGTTCGAGGTCGTAAGAGGCCAGGACAGGCTGAGTGAAGTCCCCGCGGATACCAGGTGAGCGTTACATATAGTAACCTTCGAGACCTAAGAAGGCTCTCACCTGGGTTTGAGTAGTAAGAGTGGCCCAGTCTTGTACAGCTTGTACTTTGCTAGGCAATGGCCTTTTTTCACCCCCTCCTACCTTCTGTCCAAGGTAGACCACTTTACTCTGACCAATTTGACATTTGCTTGCCTTTATGGTCAGATGGACCTGTTCAAGAGCCTGCAAAACATATCTGAGGTGGCCAAGATGTTCTTCCCAAGTGGGGCTGAAAACTGCAAAGTCATCCAAGTATGCAATGCAGAAGTCCATCCCATTCAGAACATGATTCACCATCCATTGGAATGTAGCAGGTCCATTATTTAGTCAAAAAGGCATAACCTTAAACTGGTAAAGGCCTTCTGGGGTTGAAAATGCCGTTTACTCTTTGGCATGGTCTGTCAGAGCTATTTGCCAATAGCCTGATGTTAGGTCAAATGTGCTGAGGAACTTGGCTGAGCCAAGTTTATCAACCGGCTCATCTGTCCTAGGTAAAGGGTGGGCATCAGTCGTGGTAACTGCATTAAGAGCTCTATAGTCCACACAGAATCACAACTCCTTGGATCCTGCCTTTGGCACTATCACAACTGGACCATCCCATACTTGTAGATGGCTCCATTATACCAAATCAAGCATCTTCTTGACCTCTTGCTTTATGTGGGTTCTTACATGGTCTGACATTTTGTAACCCCTGCTTTTAACAGGGAGACCGTAACCAGTGAGTATATCATGGTGGCCGCAAGGGGTCAAGCCTGGTATCAGTGAAAACAGGCAGGCAAACTGATTCAACACAACTTTGCACTCCTGCTGTTGCAGAACCCTGAGGCGGTCAAGTAGAGGCTCACTCTTCTCCTCCTCTGGATCAGATGCTAAAAGCAAAGCTCCATGTTCTGTTCTAGAGACATATGCCTTTAGGTGGTTGGCGTGAGACACCCTGGGGGCCTCCATGCATTGCGCAAGTGCACCAAGTAAATGACCTCTCCAAGTTTGCCCACAACCTTGAAGGGTCAAATCTATTTTCCCTGTAAGGCAATCTGCCTTTTAGGTACCATAACAAGAACTAGCTGGTCTGGAATGAACTCCACCATGTTGGCCTTCTGGTCATGCCAATGTTTTCACCAGAGCCCGACCTGCTTTCATGTTATCTGAAGCTTCTGTGCTCATGTGCGTCATTCTCCTTCGGAGACCTAACGCATAGTCAGTGACTCTCACTGGCATGAGGGAAGGAGCACTCGCCAACCCTTCCTTGATTAAGGTCAATGGACCTCCAACCAGATGACCGTAGAGCAGCTCAAAGGTGCTGAACCCAACCCCTTCCAGAGGGACTGCTCTATAAGCAAAGAGAAAGCATGGCAGTAGAAGGTCCCACTTTCTTCTAAGGGGTTCCTCTAAAGGACCAATCATGCTCATCATAGTTCTATTAAAACTCTCCACCAACCCATTGGTTTGGGATGGTAAGCTGTTAAGAACCTGTAGGTCACTCCACAGTTTTTCCACATGGCTTGCAGTAGTGGGACATAACACTGGTCCCCCTTTCTGAGATAAACTCCTTAGGAAAAGCAACCCTGGTAAAAAATACCAAGGAGGGCCTTAGCCACTGCTGGGAGAGTAACAGTCCTCATAGGTATGGCTTCAGGATACGTGGTAGCATGGTCTACCACAACCAATATAAATCGATTGCCTGAAGATGTGGGAGGGTCTAGGGGACCAACAATGTCAATCCATACCCTCTCAAATGGACCTCTTACCACTGGGAGAGGCACCAAGGGTGTCACGTTCTTGCCTCCACTCTTGCCAGAAGTCTGTCAAGTGTGCCAGCTGCTACAGACCCCATATTGGGCCAGTAGAAATACAGAGAAATCCTTTCCTTGTCTTCTTAAAGCTGAAGTGACCAGCTAAAGGAATCTCATGGGCCAACTGAGGTCTCACCTCTTAAGGCACTACAGGTCTTCTGTAGTCCCCTGGGGTGGACTCAATAGGCTCTCTCCCAGTACAGCATGGTCTTCCCTGGCTCTTGCTCATCCAGCTGGGAAGCTGCCTGCTGGCGAAGTCCTTCAAGAGTAGGCCACTCTTTGACCTCTGCCCTACAGGGTCCACCTTCTATAAGCCAAGTCTGCAGCTAAGGATGGTCTTTAGGATCCAGATCTCCAACAGGGGGGAGGGAGGGCTTCTTCCAGCTCTGGTTCACCTGTAGCTGTTTCATCATCCTCTGGTTGGTCCTCCCACTCAGCCTCAGCTGGTGGAAGGGTCATAGGGGTGACCTTGGACTGTCCTCTCGGGGATGTCCTTGTCCTATGAACAGGTGCAATACCCTTCTACTTTCCAAAGACCTTGGGTTTCCCCTTCATCTCTTTTCTTGTCCTGGAATTAGAAGGGTGTCATTCCTATGGACTGGGAGTTATAGGTAATTCTGGAACTACCATTTGAGAGTCATCTAAAGTTGCCTCTCCGGCCAGTCCAGTCTGCTCCGGCTTCCTTTTACTGGGAGGCTTCGGGGTGCTTGATACAACTCCAAGAGCTTTTAAGTAATTCCCCAACAGGACTCTGTAAGAATACCGGTCTGTGTACAAAATGAGGTGCCTGTCAGTCATTGTTACACTGGATGAGAGCTGGTAGTATTGGAACCATCTGGATGAGTTCTCCAGCAAGCTTAGTGGGTCCTTTGGGTGCCTTCGCAACACCCTCAGGTTTGAAAAAAAGTTTCATCCACCAATGTAATGCTGGCCCCGGTGTCTCCAATGGCAGGGGTCTCCTGACCATTCACAAGTACACTGTCCTTGTAATATTCTTTGGCGTTATCTGGAATAGAGTTATACACATCTACATTCTGCTGTTCCCACAGACCCAGGGACACTAAAGAAACACTGGCTGAGACTCCAATGGGGTATTCAGCCAATAGATGAGTTTCCACTTGCCTTATGAACTTCTCTCTCAGGGATGAAGGCTAAGAAGGCAGTGTGGACCCCTGAAGGTTTACCCTAACTGGGGATCCCCTTCACGTGGTCAGTTGACCCACAAGCATAATATTTACCAAATGTTCTGTTGAATGGGGGCTTCGGCTGACCTCCCTCTGGTGTAGCACCAGAGGTTTCTCTAGACTGACCTGGTTTGCCATGGTGTTTACCCTCCTCATGTTTGTGAACCTCTTTTGGTTGGTTAGATTTTGAATTCTCTTTGTCATCTTTCTTGTGCTGCTACCCCGCATCCTTTTTTTGAGTGGCCCTGTTGGCAACCCACAAGCCAGCAGCCTTTGCAAACTTTTTGGGATCAATCTCTTGAGTCAGCCAACTGCTGTCTCAGCTCATGAGAACAGGCATCAAAAACCGATTCCTCAGTCCTTCAAAAGGAGTTCACACTAACCCTTAACCCATCCATTTAAGTTTTTCAAACATTCACAATCAGTCTTTTTGAGGGTCCTAAACCTCTTAAGGTACTGCGAAGGAGTTTCCCCAAATCTGGCTTTCAAAGCCAGTTTCACATTCTCGTACGCCAGTCTTTCAAGTTCCCCCACCTTCATTACAGCATCAGTTGCAACTTGGGGGAAGCCTAGACAAAAGCCAAGGAATCAGCCAATTCCCTGTGAGACCCTGAATCCCATGATTGTACTCAAAGGCACCCAACCAATCCAAAATATCAGGTTTCACACCATAAATACTCACTGCTTCTTTGGGCAGGCAAGGCCTCTTTGGACTGGAAGACCTAGAGGACTCTGGGAGGTAAACATTTTCAATAGACAATATTTTAATTTCAAGAGCATGTTGCATTTCCAATTCCCTGAGCATGATATCCTAATGGTTGGCTTCGGCTTGAGCTTGTAACCATTTAAATTGCAATTCAAGTCTCATTTTCTCAAGAGACGAACACGTTACTCTTACCTGGTAACGTTCTTTCGATGGGATGGTCCGACGACGTATTCCATATCTATGACAGTAATCACCACAGCTGTGCTGCTTCGGAAAATCTTTCAGCGTCTGCGTCGATACGCTGTCCTCGAGGGCCTCCGTCGAACCGACGTCACCAGATGTTATAAGTAGGACGCACGACGGCCGTAGCCTCAGTTGTAGTTTTTTCCCCAGAACGTGTGGCACCAATCTTCTGCCAGTATGACCACAGAAAACCTTGCGGAAACGAAGCTGCAATCGCATAAGAAATTCTGTAGCGGGGTAGGCAGGGAGGGAGCGATATGGAATACGTCGTCGGACCATCCCATCGAAAGAACGTTACCAGGTAAGAGTAACTTGTTCTTCGAGGGGATTGGGTCCTCCGACGTATTACATATCTATGACAGACTCCCAAAGCAGTACCAACGTTTGGAGGAGGGAAAGGAATTTAGACTATAGAAATTTAGAATGCCCAATCAAATTGTAGAGTAAAGGACCGCCTTACCAAAGGCCAGATCCTGCCCATGGATAGAATCTAGGGAGTAGTGTTGTACAAAAGTATGGACCAAAGCCCAAGTGGCTGCTTCACAGATGTTACGAATAGGAACACCCGTCTGCAGGGCAGTAGAGGCAGCCATACCCCTAGTAGAAGAACAAGTTACTTCTTACCTTGTAACGTTCTTTCGATGGGATGTTCCTCTGACGCATTCCTTATCTTGATAGATTACTTCCAGCTTGTTGGCCTCGGAAAAACCTTTTAGTAGGTCACTGCGAGTCGACGTCCTTCGAGTTGGTGTCCCTCGACAGCCTCCATATAGGCGCTGACGTCATCGTGCGTATAAATAGACTTGCGCAGCGTCCGTTGCTCAGTTCCGTTTTGAAGCTTAGGAGTAGCTGTGCATGATTTTGTTATTGACCTTGAAGGAGCGTGAGCTGCAACCACAAGGGAAGTTTTACTGAGGGGATGGATGGGAGGGGCGATAAGGAATACGTCGGAGGAACATCCCATCGAAAGAACGTTACAAGGTAAGAAGCTACTTTTTCTTCGAAGGGATTATGTCCTCCGACGTATTCCTTATCTTGATAGACTCCCATAGCAGTGGTGTGTAAACGAAGGTGGGAGCAAAAATTGCCATATTCCCCTTTAAGAATGAACAGAGTGTAACACAGCTTTGCCAAATCTAGTCTCTTGGCTAGAGGATGAATCCAGATTGTAGAATTTTGTAAAGGTATGAGCGGACGACCATGTGGTAGCCGCACATATGTCTCGAATCGGTACCCCTCTTTGGAGGGCCAAAGAGGATGTGATACCCCTAGTTGAATGAGCCCTAAGATTTTAAGGGGGCTCTTTCCCTGCCAATTTGTAGCATTCTAGAATGGCTAAAATAATCCATCTGGAAATGGTCTGTTTTGTGATTGGCAATCCTAATTTGTGCCCTGTGAAACCTATGAACAGTTGATCTGCTTGCCTAATCCTAGCAAGTCTGCTGATATAAAAACTCAAGGCTCGCCTTGGATCCAGCCTACGTAGCCTCTCTTCCTCTTTCCCAGGATGGGGAGGAGGATAGAATGAAGGTAAGCTTATCTTCTGAGTGATGTGGAATTCAGAGACTACCTTTGGGAGGAAATTAGGCTTCACTTGTAGGACAACTTTGTATTTGTGAAAAATTGTATGAGGGGGTTTACAAGATAGAGCGTGTAATTCGCTCACCCACCTGGCAGATGTCAAAGCCACTAATAAGACAGTTTTAAAGGTGAGAAATCTTAACAAACAAGAGTGGAGTGGTACAAAAGGAGTGCCCATCACGAAATTTAAGACTAAATTTAAGTCTCACAAGGGAACTTGGAACAGTCTTTGGGGGGGGGGGTGGAGGGATAGACATTAGTTAACCACTTCAGAAATTGTTTTACTAGGGGTAATTTTAAATATGATGGCTCCTCCGCAGTGCGCTTGAAGATCGATAGCGCTGCGAGGTAGCCCTTGATCGTACCAACCTGAAGACCTGAATTCGCCAAATAGAGTAGAAAAGAACACCATTGGTGTACCGCATGAAAAGGGTTCGATATTCTTTTCTCTACACCAGCTGTAAAACATGTTGCAACGGCAGCGGTATAAAGTCTTTGTTGCTGGTCTTCTAGCCGAAAGCAACATCTCCATGACATCATCTGGGAGGTCCCAATCCTTGTATCTCAACCTTTCAGAAACCAAGCATGAAGGTTGAGGGTTCTGATGTCTGGATGGAGAACCTGACCTCCCTTCTGTGAGAGAAGATCCTCCCTGTGTGGAAGACGAATCGGGGGGCAGATGGACATGTCCAGAAGGTCCGGGTATCACGATCTCCTGGCCCAGTGTGGGGCAATTAGGATCATAGTCTTCCGGAATCTTCTCAACCTCCTGATCATCTGAGGAATGAAAGGGACTGGAGGGAACGCGTACAGAAGTGGAAACTCCCAGTCTACTACAAACGCGTCCCTTAGAGCTCCTCTCGGGGGAAATTCCCTTGAACAAAACTGATCGCACTTCCTGTTGATACTGGTGGCAAACAGATCCACTTGAGGGGTTCCCCAAAGGGCGAAGATCTCTTGAAGGACTTCCTGAGCTATCTCCCACTCGTGAGAGACTGCTCTGCCTGCTCAGAGCATCCGCTGTCAAGTTCTTCTCTCCGAACTGCCGATAGAGATTCCTTCTTGAATTGCCCAAAACCACAGCTGCATCGCCTCTCTGCGGCTCCATGTAATGTCCCCGCAAAAATATCAGCATGAGAAGAAAAAAAAAAATAATCGCCGAAAAATGTCTGTTTTATGTGGGGACATTATTACATGGAACATGCGGGGGGACACCCCTGCAGCCCCCAAACCCTTTTTTTTTTCTTAATGGGGTGCGGGGGACACCCCCGTTGCCCCTGAACCCATATATATGGTCACCCATATAATATCGCCACAACATTTTCCTGGCGAAATTATATACGACGACCATATATATGGGGATAATATTACCCGATACCCTCTCTGCACAGTGGCAGTGATCCTACGCCGCCTCTTTTGTTGAGGTAGTGCATGGCCACTGTGTTGTCTTTTATTAGGACATTTTTCCCCTTGTACAGGTGGCAGAAAAGCCTTCAGCGCTAGTCTGATAGCCCTCAGCTCCAACAGGTTGATATGTAGTCTGGACTCCGATGGAGACCAACGACCGCTGATGGTCAAGTCGTTGGCATGGGCTCCCCACTCCGTGAGTGAGGCATCCGTGACTACTGTTATCTCCGTCCATGGTTGCCAAAACAGTTCTCCTTTCAAAATGTTCCCCCGACAGGCCCACCACTGAAGGTCTCGAGCCACTTTGTCCGGAACCTGAAGGAGATCTGTCATTCTACCTGAGAATTGCGACCACCGAGTTTTAGTGCCCACTGGAGAGATCTCATTCTCAGGCGAGCTTCTGGCACAAGGAAGATGCAGGATGCAGTACCAACCCTTGTTCCTCTCCGCTACAGGTACCGGTTCTATGGCACCTTTCTCTAGCAGGTCTAGAATCTCCTGCAAAAGGAGCGGATCTGGAAACTTCAAAGAGTTGTTCCCCAGTGGATGACTGAGGGGTGCATGGAAAAGGCAGGCAGTAACGTTGGGCAACTGTCTCCAATGCCCAAAAATCTGACGTAATAGCCTGCCATTCCGTCAGATGTTGAGTTAACCTTCCCCATACTGGTGTCTTGTGAGGAGAGTCCTCAGAGTGGTTTAGAGGCGGCTGACGCAGATACCGAGGGTAAAGAGGCACCTGCTGTGGCTTTTGTACTTTTAACCCGTCCACCTCGGGTGAATCGTTTTTGGCCTCTTTGAGCCGGTGTCCTCTGCCTTTTCCGAATGCGGAATAAAAACGAAAGGACCTACCTCTCCAAGAGGTTCCTGAGGGGCGATAGGGAGTTTGACGGATTGCAGCTCCAAGGGATTTCGCTGCTGCCTTGGATGTTTGTAACCTCTCTAGGCTGTCATCAGCCTTCTTACCAAATAAAGAAGAGCCGTCAAAGGGCATATTCAAAAGTCTGGCCTGTACATCTGGAGCAAAACCAGACTGTCGCAACCACGCAAATCTGCGGATTGTAGTACTTGCCGCCATGGCCCTGCTGATACTGTCAGCAGAATCAAAGCCAGCTTGAAGGGATTTGCACATTGCGTCTTTACCATCTTTAATGATGTTCAGAAAAGCTTCCCTTTCTTCTCATTCCGGGAGACAGTCAGCCGCTGATGAAGCACACTCCCAAAGGGTATGGCTGAATCTTGCGAGCGTACAAGTAGCATTAATGGATTTAAGCACCATGCTACACGCAGAAAAGACCTTTTTTGACATAGCGTCAAATCTCTCATCATCCCTGTCTTGTGGAACAGTAGGGTATGCAGATCTACTGTTCCATGAAGTTGCTGCTTGTACAACCAGACTCTCTGGAGTTGGATGTTTGGACACATTTTCAGGGTCAGAAGCAGATAAAAAACTATCTGCCAAATATAGGGTAACTGCCGGGATCACCTCAGGAGTTTCCCAGTTGGCAGATATTTTCCTTTGCAATGCAGTATGAAAGGGAAGCACAGGTTCTTCCTGTGGGCCTTTAATTAAAATGTATGTAAGATCATCTTGTTGAAAAGAAGGTGAAGGTGTAGACCAACCCGTGAATTCTATTATTCTGGCCATTAAAATTCTGTAAGGGGTCTCAGCATGTTCCCCTGGGTCTGGTTTAGCAAATTCTACTTCTGGGGAAGTACCTAAACCACTTGCATCATGCAAGGATTCTTGAAGGTCCTTCAACCTATTTTCTTCAAAGAAATTCCTCCGGTACAGGTGTTGTAGTCCTCTGCAACCCAAAAGGTCTTTCATGATCAGAATCCTCCCCTTCCTCATAAATAGAGGACAAGGCTCTGAAATAATGGGAATGGCTTAAAAACCATTTCTAGAGCAGAAGGGGCCAAGCTTGTAGTAACCGGTTGAGAAAACGTCAAAGGTGTCGACGCGGAAGTCAAAGGCTTCGAAGAAACCGAAAAAGGCGTCGAAACGGTATGAAGAGACCTCGAAGAACTCTAGAGGATTGGAATCCTACTTGGAGTCGTCAAGGTTATCGACGACATTCGAGGTCATGGTTGAAGCCCTCGGTAGGTCTACTGACTGAGAAGTAGAGACAGCAGTAGGTTTGTCCTTTATCGGCGTCGACATCGGCAGCGAAGAAGGCATCGATTCAACCGATCTGTGTGCCGATGGGCCCTTCGATAATGGCGTTGATGAGATTTATGAGTCGAAGGGACTTTCAACGACGGCGTCGATGACGCGGTATTACTGCCTTTGCTCAAGGGACCATGACGCTCTCGGGCAGTTTCTTTCGCCGGGTGCAACGACTCGCGGCGTTTCGATTTTTTGGGTCTTTCACCCAGGGTATCGTCTTCAGCCGTCTCCGAGCGGGTCGAGGCTGCTTTCTCGAAGACGCTAAGCATCATTTTACGGAATTCCTCCCACTTAGCTTGAGAGCCATGTTTCGTGGGGCGGGTGACCCTTTCCGGGGGAAACAGAAGACGAAGAAGAGGGTGATCTACGACGCCTCTTTGAGTGTTCGGATCTCGAAGACTGATGGGAACCGTTTCGAGACTTCGAACGGGAATGTTTCCTGTGACAGCGAGGAGACGAATGTCTCGACTCTGCCGAAGAACCTTTCGAAGGTGTAGAAGTTTTAAGAGTCTTAACTCTTTCAAGCTTCCCCTTACGCTCCTTCAAGGCTTTCGCAGTCATGGACATGCAGTCCTCGCATTCTGAAAATTGGTGCTCCGATCCCAGGCGCCACAAACAGATCCTGTGAGGATCCGTCAACGACATTTTCTTTCCACAATCACGACACTTTTTGAAGCCGGACCGTGGGGTCGACGGTTCGGATGAGGAAGCCATCAAGTAAAGTATGATATCTAGGAATAAGTAGAATCTACTTGAAGAAAGAACTGAGCAACACGATTCCGATGCCCATGAAGCGTGGAAAAACGGAACTGAGCAACGGACGCTGCGCAACTCTATTTATACGCGCGATGACGTCGGCGCCGATACAGAGGCTGTTGAGGGGCACCAAGTCGAGGGACGTCGACGCGCTGCGCCCTCTACTGAAAATTATTTCCGAGGCCAGCAAGCTGGAAGTAATCTATCAAGATAATGAATACGTCAGAAGACACAATCCCTTCGAATGGGCCCGTAAGCCTACCGGAGGGTCCTTACCCGCCAAGCGGTAACATTCAGAAATTGCCAAGATAATCCATCTAGACAAAGTCTGCTTAGTAACAGCTTGTCCCAAACGCCTTCCAGCGTAACCTATTAAGAGCTGATCATCCACTCTGACCCGGGACATGCATGAAATGTAGAAACTTAAAGCTCTCCTAGGATCCAACCTATGGAGCCTCTCCTTTTCCTTTACAGGATGCGGAGGAGGATAAAATGCCGGAAGAATGACCTTCTGGCTTAAAAGAAATTCCGACACCACATTTCCTAATGAAACACAGTGAAGGGTGGCTTATCTGAAAGTGCCTGCAACTCACTCACTCTGCAAGCGGAAGTGACCGCAACTAAATACACAGTTTTAAGGGTTAACCGTCTCAAAGGACAAGAATCTAAAGGCTCAAATGGAGCACCCATTAGAAACTTCAGAACAAGGTTCAAATCCCAACCGGGCACCTGGAAAGGTGATGGAGGGAACACATTAGTGAGCTCTTTCAGAAACTGAGAAATTTTGAAATAAGAACACCCCTCAGACGAGCGCTTAAATATGGACAGCGCCGCCAGGTAATCTTTAATTGTACCCACTTGCAGGCCCTTGTGGGCTAACGAAAGCAAAAAAGACAGAACCACAGGAATGTCACATGAAAAAAGATCCACATTCTTAACCCTGCACCAGTCGCAGAACTTTCTCCAACGGCAACGGTACAGGGACTTCGTTGTCGGCCGTATGGCCGAAAGCAACACCTCCATCACGTCTTCAGGGAGGTCCAACCTTCCAGAAGCCAAGCGTGAAGGTTGAGGGATCTGACCTCTGGATGGAGAACCTGACTCCCCCTCCCATGAGAGCAGATCGTCTCGGTAAGGAAGACGACGTGGAGGGCAGATGGACAAGTCGAGAAGGTCCAGGTACCACGTCCTCCGGGCCCATACCGTAGCAATGAGGATCATCCGAGAACCGAACCTCCATAACCTCTGCAGCACTTGCGGGATGACGGGGACTGGAGGAAATGCGTACAGCAGTGGGAAGGACCACTCCACCACAAACACATCTCCTAAGGCTCCTCTTGGAGGAAGTTCCAGCGAGCAGAAACTTTCGCACTTCCGGAGGTGACACTGGAGGCAAAGAAATCCACTTGAGGGGTCCCCCAAAGGGCGAAGATCTCCAGGAGAACCTCCTGAGCCAGCTCCCACTCGTGAGAGATCGTGCTCTGCCTGCTCAGAGCGTCCGCTGTCTCGTTTTCGTCTCCGGCCAGATGAACTGCCAAGATCGAAATTTCCTGCTGGATGGCCCAGAACCAGAGCTGCATCGCCTCCCTGCACTGAGGAAGAGACCCTAACCCCCCCCCTTTTTGTTGAGGTAGTGTATGGCCACTGTGTTGTCCGTCAGTATCAGGACATTCTTTCCGCGCACAGTCGGCAGAAAAGCCTTCAGGGCTAGCCTGATGGCACTCAGCTCCAACAGATTGATATGGAGTCTGGACTCCGACAGAGACCAACGACAGCTGACTGTCAACTCGTTGGCATGAGCTCCCCATCCCGTGAGGGATGCGTCTGTCACAATCGTCACCTCTGGCCAGGGCAGCCAAAATGGAGCCCCCCCTCATCAGATTGCCTTCGACGGCCCACCACAGAAGGTCCTGGGTGACTGAGGACTGCACCTGAACAGGGTCCGACATCCTGCTGGAGGAATGTGACCACTGCATCTTGAGAGCCCATTGCAGAGATCTCATCCGCAACCTGGCCTCCGGCACCAGAAGAATGCAGGATGCCATGAGGCCGAGCAACCTGAAGAACTCGAACGCCGGGAGACTCTGGGCATGTTGAAACTTGTTCACCATCTGCTGAATGTGATGAGCCTTCACCAGGGGAGGAAAACACTGCCCCAGAGATGTGTTGAGCACTGCTCCGATGTACTGGAGCCGCAGAGTTGGTGTCAAGTGGGACTTCTTTAAATTGACAGAGAAGCCCAGCCTGTGAAGAGAGTGGCAGGTGACTGACAGATGATCCAGGACTTGCTCAGGAGAGCACCCTGATCAAACTGATCAACCAATCATCCAGGTAGGGGTAGACGTGAATCCCCCCCTTTCCTGAGATACGCTGCCACCACGAGCTTGGTGAAAACCCTTGGGGCGGAGGTCAATCCGAACGGCAGGACCCGAAACTGAAAGTGCGAGTCGCCAACGTCAAACCTCAGGTACTTCTTGTGCTTGGGATGGATTGGCACATGAAAATAAGCGTCCTTGAGGTCGAGAGACACCAACCAGACCTGAAGTTGAAGGGCCTGGAGGACTTGAGAGAGAGTAACCATCTTGAACCTGGCCTTCCTGAGGAGCTTGTTCAAACCACGCAAGTCCATGATGGGTCTCAATCCGCCATCTTTCTTCAAAATCAAAAAATAAGGGGAATACCATCCCTTGTTCCTCTCCGCTACAGGCACCAGTTCTATGCCGCCTTTCTCCAGCAGGGATTGTATTTACTGCGCAAGGAGCGGATCCGGACTCTTCAAAGAGAGATTCCCTGGTGGATTGTCGTGAGGCCTCTGCCGGAAAGGAAGACAGTAGCCGTGGGCTATGATCTCCAGAACCCACACATCTGAAGTAATGGCACGCCATTCTACAAGATGCTGCCCCACCCTCCCCCCCCCCCCAACCGGCGAACCATGGGACATGGCCTCATGACTGAGTTGCTGCGGCATTGCCCGAGGGTAAAGAGGCAACTGCCCGAGCGGCCTTGGCACCTCGAGTACCTTGTTTTCCACATCTGGTACTCCTACGGTGGCCCCTTTGACTTGCAGCCCCTCTCGATTTACTAAATGAGGAGTAATATCTAAAGGAACCTCCCCTCCATTGCTGTCCCTAGGACGAAAAGACGGAGGTTGGCAAACTGCAGCGCTCAACGACTTCGCTGCAGCTTTGGAGGTCTGCAACCTCTCAAGGCTCTCGTCAGCCTTGCTGCCAAAAAGATGTTCACCATCAAAAGGGCATGTTGAGGAGCCGAACTTGCACATCAGGAGCAAACCCCGACTTCCGCAACCACGCAAACCTGCGTATTACGGTGCTCACCGCCATGGACCGGCTGATACAATCTGCCATGTCCAGACCCAACTGAACGGACTCTCACATGGCGTCCTTGCCATCCTGCACAAAAGCAAGCAAACCATCCCGTTCCTCCCCGTCGGGAATATGTTCAGCTGCCAACGAAATACAGTTCCACAGAGTGTGCGTGAAACGTGACAAGGCACACACACACAGTTGGCTGCCTGTAAAGCCATACCCCTTGAAGAAAACACTTTCTTCGCCCAGCCATTAAAAACGCTTGTCGTCCCTATCAGGAGGGATGGTAGGGTACAAAGCCTGCTTTGCTGGGGCTATAGCCGCCTGCACCACCAATCTCTCTGGAGTGGGGTGCGTGGTTAAGTAGCAGGGGTCGCTACTGGCTGGCCGGTATTTTCGCAGCAAAGACTTGCCCACTGCCGGGAGACTCTCCAGAGCAGTCCAAGCCGCTGCCACCCTTCTTTGCAACGCCATATGGAATGGCAGTACGGGGTCAGTTGGTCGAGGATATCCGTTAGGTCATCCTGCAGAAAATCCACTGGTGGCGCAGACCACCCCAAGTAATCCGTTACCCTCGACATAAGGCGCCGGTATGTGGAATTGGCGTGGGTGCCAGGCTCAGGCCTACAGAACTCCACCTCCGGAGGTGTCTAGACCACTGGCGTCGTGCAACGACTGACGCAGGTCTTCAAACTGGCTATGACCAGACAAAATCTCGTCTGGTACCTCAGCAGGAACCATACCTTCCTCAGACTCTTCATCCACCTCAGAAATATAATCCAGAGGCTGGAATGAGGGCACAGAAAAAGGGACAAAGATATTTTTGGCCTTGGCCCGAGCCTTTCTAGGGGGTTCCACCGTGCCCCGGGGTACCTCCGACAAAGCAGCCTCGAAAAGGCGTCGACGGAATCAGCGTCGACGTCGAGCGTGGCGCCGACAGCTTTGACGGCATCGACAGTCGTCGAGGGCAGAGCCCCAAGCGTGTCCTTGGACAGCCTGGGTGCCTATGGCGTCGACAGCTTCCTCTGAGGCGGAGCCTCGAGAGAGTCCCTCAACGACCAGGACCTGGAACGGGCATGTCTAGAGGGACCATCCTTGGCCAACTGGGACCTCGAAGGCGCCCGGTGATCATGACGACCGCTCGAGCTCGAAGGCGTGCGAGTGGTATCTCTAGCACCATCACAGCCGGCATCTTTCGACGGCGCGGACGGACCGGAGCACTGTGACTGAAAAATCACCATCATCTCCTGCCGAGACTAATCCCATTCGGCAGGAGTGGAATGCTTGTTGGGACAAGCAACCCGCCGACAGGCGGAACCCTCTGACGAGAAGGGCGACCGGTGACAGCGACAGCAGTTCCATGAGTGCCTCGGAGAGGCAGAGGAATGGTGGGACCCATTCCGTGACCGAGACCCCCCGAACCGACGACAATGCTGAGAGTCGCCCCTCAAATCGTCAGTCGAAAGGCCGGTGGAGTTCGACTTCCGGGGCTCTGCCACCTTACCTACAGAAAGCTTCTTACGCTCCCGCACGGTCTTTGAAGTAAGCGACTGGCAGTCCACACAGTCATCCGTGTCATGGTCCTCACCGAGGCACCAGAGGCAAGCGGCGTGCGAATCCGTCAACGACACCTTGGACCCGCAGTCCCGACACTTCTTAAAACCCGGCCGCAGGGTAGAAGACGAAGACATCTCTTGGATATTCACAAACAAACAGGTTTGAGGAACAGAACTCAGAAGAGTCGAGGCGCGCCGAGATCTCCGAAGCGAACACGTTCGTGGAAAAAACGGAATTGAGGCTACGAGCGTTGTGCGTCCTACTTATAACATCCGGTGATGTCGGCTCGACGGAGGCCCTCGAGGACAGCGTATCGACGTCATCGACGCAGGATGCAGAAAGATCTTCCGAAGCAGCACAGCTGTGGTGATTACTGTCAAAGATATGGAATACGTCGTAGGACCCAATCCCCTCGAAACATATTCTGGATTTGGTGTTGGATCTAGTGGGGTCCGAGTGGACAAAAGTTGAGGCAAAAAGGCCTGCTGACACAAAGAGGGGCTCCCTTGCTGCGACTCCTTTCCCTCCGCTGACTCTAAGACATTACAATTATCCTCATGATCAATTTCCACATTCCCATGGTTAGTAGGTGCGACAGGCTTTCTACCCGAACTTTGGTGATTCAACAACCTTGTAATCAATTCATTTTTCTTTCCTTTAACAGGGAGAATCCTGACCTTACACATTTCTTTCAGTTCTACTGTTAAAATGATCAGGGCTTCCTGACTGAAGTTATCCATATTTGGCATGTTACAACTGCTGTTCTAGTGGAGCTTAGCCTTGTGACAGTTTTATTTGAACAAAAGCAAAGCAAATATTCAATGTAACAACTCTACAATAGATCCTCACCGCTTGCCACCAGTGTTAGACAAGATTGTATGCAGTACCCTGTGGGAGCCTGCACCATCCTTGACCTCCTGGCAATAGGTAACCCAACCTTTGGTATAAGTCTGTACTATACAGGTTGATAGTGTGGCTGAGCAGTCAGGCCTATTCCAAGAGAGGTCAATATGAGCTGTAGGGTTGTAACAGATTTACAGAGGCAATTATCCAAATAAACTCTTACACACAAGGTTTCCTGATTAAACAATTAACTATTAATTTAACAGTCAGTTGAATAAGCCTTCTTTGGAAGGGAGCAATATATGTACATTACACTTACATACACAAACATACACTTCAAAATACACTCAGCTTCAATAAATCAGATACCCATTGGGGATGGCACACAGACACTTCCTACACCCTCAGGTGGCTTAAATAACTAGGACACTGTGGGCATTGATAGATCACTGGTGCATTTAGAGCAATACTGCATTTGGTGTCAAAGTCAAGGTTTTAGGGAATGAAACAAAAGTTAATATCCTTAAGCAGGTATGTTTTGAATCCTCCAATGCACAGTAAATTGAACCATTTCCTGTGGAAAAGGCAACACACAAAGTTGTAGGTAAGAGTCTTTCAGGGTGCCAGGACAGCCAATGTTAAGTTAGCTGAAGTCTAGGTGAGCTGAAGCACTTCTTGGAGGTAGGTAAAAGTATTTCAAAACGTTTTAGAAGTCTTAGTAGAAAATGAAATCACTGTAGGGCCACAAGCTGGGAGGCTTGTGAGGGGCAAAGCTTCAAGAAACCCTGCAAAAGCAACCACGTCATGTCTCAACTGAGGGCTAGCAAAGCTACACAACAAGAGGCAAGTCTCCTTAGTTTTACAGTACCTTTGGTTTGAAGAAATTGGTTCCAGCTGGCTTCTGTTCCGGTGCAGGTCTGCAGATCCTGTTCCTGGGTCTCAGTCGTGGGGACAAAAGGGAGGCACTACGAATGGAAGGTCAGTGGCAGCAACGGCAAACTTCAGATCAGCAACACTTTGCGGTTTCAACTCCTCGCGTCTCTAGCAAATAGAACCACCCTAGTTCTCGCATACCACTATGGGCTTTCCTCGCATCTGGGATCCAGCACTCCGTTGAGGCGGCTCCGGCTTGGTCAATCCTGCTTCATGGGAGTCGGGAGGATCCTCCTGGAGCTCGGGTCCGACTTAAAGGCACTCAATCGATTCTGGTGTTCCTCTCCCTGGCAATCGGTTGCTGCAGCAACAATGGAAGTACAGCCAGCTCCGGGAGGATGTCTAGATGTGCTCGTCTTGGGTTCGATTGGTACCACCAACCCAAGGGGATAAGTATTCCTTTGCAAGGCTTCTCTAGTCGAGGCGAATTCTGAGCTTCTGCCCTGCTGCAGGGATTCACCAGACAAACCAAAGGTCCAGGAGTTGCAGCAGGCTTCTCTTCCAAGCTCTTCTTTGGATTCCTTCGTCCAGTGGTAGACTCTGCCTTCCAAGCAAAAGACTTCGCCTTTTATGCAGGTTTCTCCCATTCATTCGTACCTTAGCTGTCAATCACACGGCACGGTGGTTGTCCTGCAAGGATGGCCAGCTGGCCAATCACCTTTGGGTGCATTCCTGTAACGAAGGGGATTAAGCACAGGGCATTTTGGGCACCTCCCTCATTTCCTGCCCCTGCCAGACACTCTGGAGTCAGAGGTGGGCTTCACCAGTGAATCCCGCCGAAGGCAAAACGAAAAAAGTGACCAAACCTGTTTTGGCACGCAGAGTAAATCTCAAGAAGGACCTTTCCAAAAAGAAATGGTGAAAAAAGACGACCGTGGTAAAAACACACAATGGTAGTTAAAAGTAAACCACTGCCACCAGCCATTAATTGTAGAAAGGGTAACATAAAAATGCTACATGAGAAACTAGACAAAGGGGATACGAAGTAACCCCTCCAGCACCATATTGTAAGATAGTGTGTGCAGGGTCTAGAAAGTTACAAATGTAAGTAAAGTCAATTTCACAGGTGATTGGCCAGCAGGCTGTCCGGCAAAGACAGCCACGTTGCTGTGTGATTGACATCTAGGCTGGAATGAATGGGAGAAACCTGCATAAGAGGCAAGGCTTTTTGGCTTGGAAGGCAGAGTCCACCACTGGACGAAGGAATCCGAAGAAGAACTTGGAAGAGACGTCTGCTGCAACTCCTCGACCGTTGGTTTGCCCAGTGAAGCCCTGCTGCTGTGCTGAAGCTCTGAATTCGTCCTCGACTACAGAAGCCAGGCAAGGACGACTTCTCCTCTTGGGTTGGTGGGACCAATCACCCCAAAGTGAACTTGTCTGGACATCCTCTCGAAGCTGGCTGTACTTCCACTGCTGCTGGAACAGAAGTGCCAGGGAGAGGAACACCAGATTGAGTGCATCGCTTTTAAGTCGGACCCGAACTCCAAGAAGATATTCCGGACTCCCAGGAAGCAGGACAACCCAACCCTGAGCCACCTCAACAGAGTACTGCACCGCAGAAGCAAGGGAAGCCCACAAGGTGTCCAAGAACCACGCTGGTGCTATTGACCTGTAGCTGGAACCGCAAAGTGCTGCTGATTTGGAAAGAGCTCATTGCCGCAGCCAACCTTCAAACTGCAGTGCAGGAGTTCTCCAGATGTCCTCCCTCTTGTCTCCACGACTGAAGTCCAGGAACTGCAGGACTTCAAACTGAACACAAGGAAGCTGGATCCTCTTCTTCCAACCTACGGTACTGTTGGGGTACTCACAATTTTGGTCTTTAGCTTGTTTGTCTCACTGAAGACTTGCAGTAGCTGCTTTTTCTGCAGAGTTTGTGGCAGCTTTGCCTTTACAAGCCTTACAGCTTGTGGCCCTACAATGATTTTTTTTTCCTCGAAAAACTCTAAACAACAGTATGCAAGACTTTTGTGCTATTTGAAGAAGTGCCTCAGCTCCCTAGACATTGTTCAAATTGACTGACTGTCCTGGATCCCTGCACTCTTCTAACCCATTGAAACTGTGTTTAACTGTCATCATAGGTGGTGCATAATTTACTTGTATTGCTTGGAAAGGGTTAATCTACACTGCAATGGGAACATTGTCAAGTATTCACATCTGCAGAGTACTTGTTAACCTTTTTACTTCCCTAACCTTTTCCACAACCTCAGTATTGCATTGTGTGTCAAAAGTGATACATCCATGTCCACAGTGTCCTAGCTATTGAAGTCCCCTCTGGGTGTAAGAAGTTTATGTGTGACATCCCAAAAACTTGCTTAACTTACATCTGAGGAAGGGTCTCTTTATTGTTACATATTGCGCCTTTCTAAAGAAGGTGTATTTAAAAAAAACTGTTAAATTATTTTACTAGAAAACATTGAGTACAAGTGTTATTTGAATCCTTATATTTGTGAATCTCTAGCTCTACAGCTCACATTTAACCCTCATGAGAAGTCAGGCTGCTCAATCACTCTACCAACTTGTGCAGTACAGACCTATACCAATAGTTGGGTTATCCATTGCCAAGAGGACAAGGCTGGTGTAGTCTCCCACAGGGTTACTACATACAATCTTGCCTAACATCTTCTGCATACCAATATTAAAAAACAATGTTGGGGACACAGCTGGAAGGAGTGAGGCTTCCCTCTGGGTCCGATGATTTCTTATTGCAGGACAATGGAGGACTACATGTGGGTGTATCTGAGCGGAACAATAGGAGGGTACCTCATTGGGGGAGGTGGGGTAAGAGGGTGGGTTAGGTGAAGGTTTGAGGGGGAAGTGGGAGGGAGGGGGACAGGCATGGAGGGTACATTTCCAGCTATGCTTGTTCATCGAAGCTGGAGAGATGTGGGGTTGTAAATGTTGAGTGAACAATGCTGAACCGTTGACAGTGTGTTGGCGAATATAAAATGTCAATAAAAAAGCATATACAAAAAAAATAAACAATTCTTTGGACTAACTTAGTGGACACACTATGCATAAACTACAGATTAGTCTTTAAGACCAACCATGGACATGCAGGAATTTGGAAAAGCCTCTATAGGTTCCCAACAAAGGAATCAGTTTCCACTGCACAGAATAAATTACACAGCTTACTTACTGTTATATATTTCTTGAAGGGGGCCATGGTACCAAACTCGGACTTTTAGCAATCTCCAGGACCAGAAAAAAACTAAAGTAGTTTGTGTAGCTGACAAACAACTTTAAGAGCTAATGCTATACCAACCTTCTCTAACGATGACGATATTCTCGCTCTCTATCACGCTCTCGATCCCTTTCGCGATCTCTGTGGCGCTCTCGTTCTCTACTTCTTTCACGGTAATAGTCTTCATGACGATCTCGACTTCTGGATTTGTGACGTCTGCTCTTCTCTCTCGATCTGCTATGATCCCTTTCTCGTGACCGTTCACGCCGCCTAAATAAATAATTAATTTGTTTTTTCACAAAAATAATCAAACTAGGTGCTGAAAACTTGGCATTTGTAGACATTGGTATAGAATCAAAGACAAATTACTTGTGCAAATAACATACTTGTCAAGAACAAAAGTCCATTAAATTGTTGTATTAAACAAAAATTGCTTTCCAAATTAGAACTTTGGCCTGAGCTTTTGAAGCCCCCACTCAATGGAGCGTGGGCGAATAAGACCGCACTGCCCCTTTTTAAGAAGTAACATTTGAGGCACTGCAATTAGAATTCTTTTTTTGTTTGATTGCATAAAATAAATGTGAAACTTTGCATTAAGCTTTTCGGCTCCACTGCTTATTGAGTTACTGGGTGCAGGCTAGCAAGTAGGTTTCCATCCACCCACAAGCGACATCCTCAGGCCTATAAAACCAAGATGACTTGTTCGGAGACCTGGCATGGCTTGAGTCTTTCCCATATAGTGAGAGAATTGGTTATCTTTTAGGTACTCCCAGAATCCTCTGTTACTCACTTTGCGGCATCACAAGCTACATAAAGACAACATCATTATTTAACTGAGTCCATCAAGGCCTGTCGAATGAAAGTTGAAATGATATACTATTTTTATATGTTTTTATTGAAAATATCAATTAAAAGTCAGAAAACATACCAATCTTGCATCATCAGGAGCTAAGCACTTCATAACACCAACATTGTTTCCTGTACTTCTATGGCATACTGCCCCCACACATTAATGAACAAAATCCCACCCCCTTTCCCCTCACTGGGACGGTGGAAGATCAAGGGCCAAGCATTTATTTTCCGGGAGATGGCATTAGGTTAACAGGACAGTGAGACAAAAGAACACTAGATTTAGAAAAAATTCCTGGGGAGGAAGTTGAAAACCGATTGGCATGCCTGGATATTAATCTGACATGTGAAGAATTTTTCAGTAAAGGGGCAGATTTGTTAAAGGAAATCTGTGATAAATATGCACCACTTAGGGCCTCATTACACGGTAGGCGGAGAACCATGGCGATATTAGCACCATGGTTCATGCCGGTAAAATACCGGCACCGCCTTGGTGGAAAGGGGAATTACCGCCCCATTCCAAGGTTGGCGGGGCGGTAATTCCCCCTTCCACCAATGCCCTTCCCCATTCCCATTTTTGCCCCATAGGGCATAATGGGAATAGGGAAGGTGCTAATTACGGCACCGCAAATTGCGGTACCGTAATTAGCTCCCTGGGTCCCTTTGCGGGTTGGTTTTTAACGCCTGCAAAAAGCAGGCGTTAAATTCCCCAACCCGCAAAGGGACCTCGTAGTAAGGCGGTAAGGATTTACCGGTAAAATACCGGTACCGGTAAACCCTTACCGCCTACTGTGTAATGAAGCCCTTAGACTTAAGACAGCTAAAAAATCCAAATCCTGGTTTATTCCTGCATTGAGCCTAATGCGCAAACAGGTTCACCAGGCCAACAAACTTTGGAGGTCTTCCAAATTAGATGAAGACGCAGAGAAGGTGAGAGTCTGCCCAAAGGAATATAAAAATGCCCTCTTTGTGGCAAAAAAAATAAATTCCCAAGAAGAAATTAAGTTAGCAGGCAATCGGGCCAAAGATTTATTTGATGTAGTGTCAAGGTTCAGGAATCCTAAATGTATGACAGCACCGACCGCCAAGTCACAGGAACAGGCTAACAAGTTCAATAATTTTTTTGAACAAAAAATCGTGGCCATCCAGAAGAGTATTAATGAAGTAATGATTGTTGAAGAATGGTTAGATTCTGGACAAGAGGAAGTAGGGGTAGAAAACCAGGAAATTCATGAGAATTTTAGCTTCCAACCGATTGAGAAGGAAGCAATACAAGCTCTAATACTCCAACTAAAACCTACAAAAGACCTGGCCTTCCCTATGCCAGCTTGCACTGCCATTCATCTGGCAGCCAATCTTACCCCATTTGTAACAACCTTTGTGAATAAATCTCACAGAGGGTTATGTCCCACATTCACTCAAGGGAGCGTTGGTAAAACCTCTATTAAAAAAGCCCAATTTAGACCCTATGGTACTTAAAAACTACCACCCGGTGGCTAACTTATGCTGGTCCACTAAAATCCTGGAAAAAATGGTCTTATCAATTTCAGCAGTTTGTTGACAGCAAAGACATCTTAGATGATCATCAATCAGGGTTTCGCCCTAACCACGGGACAGAGACTGCCCTATTAGCAGTCCAGGATGATTTACTGGAAGCCGCAGACCGGGGAAGCAATACGATACTGTTGATACTCGACCTGTCGGCGGCGTTTGACAACCAACCACAAGATCATACTTCAACGGATTGGAAATATAGGCAGAGCAGCTAAAGTAGTGGTGGACTGGTTTGACTCCTTCCTACAGGATAGAACCCAGCAGGTGATACTGGGAGCATTCCTCTCAGAGTTAATACAACTGAGATGTGGAGTCGCCCAGGGTTCAGCGCTTTCACCTCTGATCTTCAACCTATATATTGGGCCGCTGTTTGACATCTTGAGGAAACACGGTTTACGATTCCATTCATATGCTGACGATACACAGATTTATGTGGAGACAGAATCTGCCTGAGGCATTTCAGAAGGTAGGCTGGTGTATGCAAGATATAAAAACATTGATGGCCTGCAACCAACTACAGCTTAATGCAGGCAAAACAGAAGTAATATTATTTAGATCAGAGAAGAAAAATAGAGATGAAGGTACAAATATAACTCCACAGATTCTGGGTGTGAGCAATCAGTTTTCAAAGAGTGAAACATCTCGGGTGTATCTGGCAAGAAAATCTGGCCAGTGAAGCCCAGGTAAGGGCAAAAGTAAAAGCAGCATACTATTCCTTGCGTCTGTTTAGGAATGTACTCCCCTTCTTAATACCTCAATATCATCCAGGGGTTGTGGGAGCTTTGGTAAATTCCCACCTCGACTACTGCAACAGTCTCATGACAGAGATTCCTGGGAAACAAATGTCAAGACTACAGAGGGCCCAGAATGTGGCAGTTAGGCTTACTGCCCATCTGGGTAAAATAGACCCTGTTTCCACATCCAGGAAAGCATTCCACTGGCTGATGGGAGGATCGCATCAAATTTAAGGTGGCATATCTGCTGTACAAGTGTCATCACAAACTTGCACCCAGATACCTGAATACGAGAATCCACCAGTACTACCCAACCAGAGACCTCCGATTAGGAGACAAACTCCCGATACATGTCCCCCAGACAAGCGCACCTCCAAAGGTGACAGGAGGTTCTCTGTGTTTGGTCCTAAGTTGTGGAACCAGCTGCCCTTTGGCATACGTTCATGTACCACATTGGCAAGGTTCAGGAAACTAAAAACCTTCCTATTTAAATAAACCTAAGCTTTCAGGGCGATTATAGGCTTCCACAGCAAAATACTCAACATTTAGTGAACATCTGCGCCCGAATGCAGTTATCTGCCTGCTGCGCGTACGAAATTACTCAAACTAGAGCTAGAAGACGGTGCGAGGGGTTCCCACCATGCAATTTCCGGCCACCTCATGGGTGGACCTTCAGCTCTCCAACTTCCAGAAAGTCACGCAAGACTTAATGCCACAGGCCTGTGCTAAAGATGTTGAGCAGAGTAATATTCAAGTAAAGGGAGCCATACCATTGTCCACATGTGTCCCCAGCAGGATTGCAGTCTGTTAGTAAAGATTCCTCTTCACTGCACCCTTCCTCCCATTTCTATGGACCGCCAAACCTTTTGTATGTGACCTGATCTTTTGGCAGTGAAGCCTTAAGCTTCACTGCACTGCCTTTTGGTCATCTGTTATGGGGAAACTGGCATGTCCTTCAGGCTGTCGGTACTGGGAAACATCGTTTCCCTCAGTCATGTTACTTTGTTACTACTTTTAGTAGCTTATCATGAAGTAACTTCTGTTGTTATGGAGAATTCTTAGAAATGTGTTATTTCCCTGCTACCTTAGAGACCCCCAGCTCTTTTGCTTGACTTTAGGACTTTTAATCTTTAACCTGGAGAGAGCGAGAGACCTTTTTCCCCACTCACTCAGGTATTTTTCTGTGAATGTAACTGTTTCTTTTGGTTTTGGAGTCTGACAAACTCCATAGGCATCATCTTTCTACATTGTGACACCCAGCACCTTCAGTGCAGTGGCACAGGGAAGTCTTTCAGATTCCTCCAAGGTTTAAATACCTTCTCTTGGAGAACTACTGTTTCCAAGAGCAGTTAAGTTCAGTGAAATTGACTTTACTTACATTTCTAACTTTCTAGACCCAGCACACACTATCTTACAATAGGGTGCTGGAGGGATTACTTCGTATCCCCTTTGTCTAGTTTCTCATTTAACATTTATTTTAACCTTTTTTACAATAAATGGCTTGTGGCAGTGATTGAATTTTTCCTACCATCATGTGTTTTTAACGCGGGCTGCGTGCGCAGCTGCAGTAAAGCCCTCATGGGTGCCCATTTTGTCAAAATGGCCCCGGTCGTCTTTTTTCACCATTTCTTCTTCAAAAGGTCCTTCTTGAGATTTACTCTGCACGCCAAACGTTTGGTCCCTTTGTTAGTTTTGTCTTTGGCGGGATTCACTGGTGTCTGGCAGGGGCAGGAAGTGAGGAAGGTGCCCGAAACGCTCTGTGCTTAATCCCCTTTGGTTACAGGTATGCACCCAAAGGTGATTGGCCAACTGGCTGTCCTTGGAGGACAGCAACCCTGCTGTACTGTGCGATTGACAGCCAGGCTGCAAATGAATGGGAGAAACCTACATAAAAAGGTGAGGCTTTTGGCTTGGAAGGCAGAGTCGACCACTGGATGAAGGAATCCAAAGAACTTGGAAGGGACGCCTGCTGCAACTCGTGGACCGTTGGTTTGCCCGGTGAAGCCCTGCTGAAGTGCTGAAGCGCTGAATTCGCCTCGACTAGAGAAGCTCATCTGGAAATCCTGTCACAGCTGGCTGTACTTCCATTGCTGCTGCAGGAACCGACTGCCAGGGAGAGGAACACCAGAATCGAGTCAGTGTCTTTAAGTCGGAACCGAGCTCCAGGGAGTTCCTCCAGACTCCCATGAAGCAGGACGGACCAAGCCTGAGCCACTTCAACAGAGTGCTGGACCCTAGATGCAGGGAAAGTCCAGAGTGGTATCCGAGAAACGCAGTGGTGCTATTTGCGAGTGTCGGTAGGCGCTGAAACCGCAAAGTGCCGCTGAATTGAAGTTTGCCCATTACAGCCGTTGACCTTCTATTCGTAGCGCAGCAGTCCCCAGACGGCCTCCCTCTTGTCCCCACAACTGACTGAGGCCCAGGAACAACAGACCTACACAGGAACAGAAGCCAGCTGGAACCACTTTCTTCTTACCAAAGGTGCTGTAAAACTAACGGGACTTACCTCTTGTTGTATAGCCTTTCTAGTTCTCAGTGGAGACTGAACTTGGTTGCTTTTGCAGAGTTGCTTGCAGCTTTGCACCCCACAAGCCTCCAGGCTTCTGGCTCTACAGTGATTTAATTTTCGACAAAGACTTCTAAAACGGTGTGCAAGACTTTTTTACCTACCTGCAAGAAGTGCTTAAGCTGACCTAGACTTTTGCTAACTAACTGTATGATACCAAAACTACATTGATCGGCCTCTCTCCCACTATACAGGTCTCTCAGGTCTAGTAGGGTTCTGTCTCCAAATTACACTGGATGATACTCAGATTGCATTAACAGACCTGCCTCTCAAATCTAACAAGGCTTCGATGCCCAGACTACATCATGGTAGTAAATACTAGCTGCGCCCCTCAAAGTCACTCCACAGACAGTGCATGTCCCTCCTAAACACAAATGGCTAACTCACAACAGTGAACCACGTTCGGGGAGACAAAGACTAAAGAGAGTCACCGTTAACACCCAACTATACAACCCTTAACCACCTCTCTTACCCCCACCAAGACAGCGACTGAACGAATAGGCAACATCAGCTGGAAATACCACCTACAGACAAAGACAAAAACCGGTAGAGGACAGCATCCACACCAAGTACTACACCACAAGACAAGCAGACCAAAACATAACCAACTGGACATTTTAATCAACTCATTTAAAGACTAAACAACTCAGAATTGCAGAATGCCGCGCAAACGACCCACCCCGAGGGAAAGAAGAGAAGAACGAACAAACGCTCCGGAACTGCAACTAAGAACCGCAACAACAGAACACACCCCCACAGACAGGATCAAAAAATCAAACCAACTTTCAGAGAAGAGACAAATCCCTCTACCTAACTCCATACCTCCCTGAGAACGGCTCACCAGACCGAACAAACGCCAGATGCAGCAACCTTAAACAACCTAACTAAATCACGAAGAAGGATGAACACCACCAGAAACAACAAACACACGACCAAAGCGATAACACCTTACTTCACCAAAGCTAGAAGAACCTCCAATCGACAACCGCAACCCCTGGGAGATGAACCCGATGAAAACAAAAACCCAAGACAAAACCTAGAACTATTCGAGGACGCCGACAACCCGAAACCTACACCTCAACAAGATCAGAAGACGACCCTAACAAGAAAAGCCAAACTAAACTACACCTCCAACTCCACTACAATCTAATAAATGCAAGATCCATGTCAAAACACTCTACAGAGATCTTCGACCTACTTGATGACAATGGTATTGACATCCTCGTCATCACAGAAACTTGGCTGGACTACAACTACAAAATCACACTCCAAAGCTGCCTTCCAGCATACTTCAAATCCCTTCAAATTAACAGGAAAAAACAAACAAGGAGGAGGCCTCGCAATAGCATTCAAAGAACACCTAAAAATAAGAACAGACGAACCACTCAACATCCTCAACTGCGAATCCATGGTCATACACCTAACAGCGAGCCCAAAAACCAACATCACATTCATCCTGGTGTACAGACCTCCAACTTATGATGCATCCTTCGTCGACAACTTCATAGAAGCCATCACCAACATAGCCATCAACCATGAACACCTAATCATCCTG
Source organism: Ambystoma mexicanum (assembly GCF_040938575.1). Lineage (NCBI taxonomy): Eukaryota > Metazoa > Chordata > Amphibia > Caudata > Ambystomatidae > Ambystoma > Ambystoma mexicanum. Next base: position 879,205,004 of record NC_090936.1, read on the forward strand.
GGGGACTTCAACATCTGGTTCGAAGACAATCACGCCAACTCCCAAAACTCACTGACTGTACAACTCACCAACATGAAACTACGACAACTAGTAAAAGGGGCAATACACTTGGCAGGACACACTCTGGATGCAATTTTCGCCGAGGAAAAACTCATCACCACCGCACCACTAATACAAATACTGTGGAGCAACCATCTCATCATCCCATTCGTAATCACTCTGCCTACGCAAGTTTGCATCCAACCCCCTAAACTCTCAACCACCACAAAAAGAAACTGGAAAGACGTCAAAGAAAGCAACTTATTCGAACAACTGGAGTTAACCAAACCCTCAACAACAGAACTAGAGCTAGCTGATCTTGAGGAGAAAGCAGAGATATTACACAAATGGATTGCAGATACAATTGGCAAGATAGATCCAGAAAAACCATTTACCTCATCAAAAAAGAGAGCAATGGCTAAATGGTTTACCCCACTATTAAGCACCATGAAAAAGGAAACAAAAAGATGGAACTTGAATGGTGAAAAGATTACAACCAAGACAACAAAAAAAAACTGTTTCGGAAGCAAATCCGTGTATACAAGAAGGAAATTCAAAAGGCAAAGAGAAGGCACTATGATGACAGAATCACAAAGGCCACCAACACAAAAAGAAATGTTTCACATCATTAAAGAGATGAGAAACCCACCATGCTGTGACAACACCCCGACCCCCCTCGGAGAAACTCTGCAATGACCTTGCAGACCACTTAAAAAAAAAAAAATAATAAATAAAAAAAAAACAATGACATCCGACAAACCATCCAACAGAGGCCAACCAACAGCAACATACAACCAAACAAACCTATCTCAGAACCGCAGCACAAACTCAATAACTTTCCTGAAATATCAGCAGAGGCATTCGCAGTGCTGGTAAAACAGCAAAAAAGTGGGGTCACCGATGGATCCCTGTCCCCCAGACATCTACAAATCAATCCTCGCACAAGGAACGCCAGCAAAATACTACAGAAACCTTCTAAATCTATCACTAGCAACAGGAACCATACCAAGGATCTTCAAATCAGCTTACATCAAACCACTTCTGAAAAACCCAAGCGGCGACATAGATGACCGCTCCAACTACAGACCAATCTCTAACATCCCTTACCCGGCAAAACGCCTCGAAACCTATGCATACAAACTAACCCAAGAATACGTTGAAAAACACCACCTGCTAGACCAAGCTCAAGTCGGCTTCAGACCCACAAGAGGTACAGAAACAGCACTACTATCCATCTGGGATGACATAAAAACAAATGCAGACTCCAACACAACATCAGCCCTTATTCTGCTCGACCTCTCCACAGCCTTCGACACAGTTAGCCATGACGCCCTAACCAAAAGACTAGAAGACATAGGCCTAACAGACACAGCACTATGCTTGAATAAATCATTCCTAGCAGACAGAGCAGAAACCGTTTGGATTAAACCCTTCAAATCCACTCCATGAGTTAACGACTGGAGTGCCACAAGGATTCTCACTATCACCACTGTACATCAACATCTACCAAACCCCAGTAATCAGAATCTTCAAGAAACACAACATCACATGCTACAACTACGCAGCCGATACTCAAATCATCTACAAAATCAAAGACAAGATCAATCAAAGCTAACCGACTGTCTAAAAGAAGTCTTCAACTGGATGAATGCCAACAACCTGAAAATCAAACCAGGAAAAACAGAAATCATAATGATATCCAAAGACCAAGAGAAGGAAACCACCATCCCGTGGCCAAAAGAAATGGGAACCGCACCATCACCGTCTAAGATAGTAAAAAATCTGGGATTCCTGACGGACAACACCCTAACCTTAGAACCGCAAATAAACGCAACAGTCAAGAAATGCTTCTTCCTCCTCCACACGGCAAGAAAAATACTACCTTTCCTCTCCTTCACACACAACACACTATCTGTCACGACCCTCGCCCAAAACCCCCTCTGGCAAACCCATTGGCCAGGTGGAGTCAGGATTCTGGCCTCTAGAGCCTGGCATCCTCTTCAAAAGCCCTTATGGCGCCAGGCTCATACACCATGAACAACAATGTATTTGGAAACTACTTTATTATATTGTCAGCCAACATGGAGGCATCCACATAGCTTGGTTCATAGGAACCAAGCTATGCGGTCTAGTTTTTTGGGTGTAGCAGGCCTGGAACTACTTTCCCAGGTACTATTTTACCTGGGCTATATAAAACACACCCTGACTGCAGAACATGCTTCGTGTTACTTTGCAGCTTGCAACGTGACGCTCACCGTGTCCAGCTATTCCCTCGAACCTCGGAGAAGCAGACCCTGCAAGGAGACAAAAGGAAAATCATTTGCAGCAGCATCTTACCTGCAGTCTTCATCTTTAAACACTCGCAGCTACTGAGAACAGCTGCCTCGAATCTTCACGCCTCCCGGACAGAACGACCTGAAAGAGGAAGATAGAGGCAGAGACATTTACAAATTATCAGCTGCTCAAAAGGCTTAGCTGGCTGGTCGCCTCTCGGCTGGCACCACTCCGGACATTCCACTCGCGCTGAAGAACACTGACCTACAAGGAAGGAAAACACAGGTTAGCAAAGGCAAGACTTTGCAGCGCTGCACATAGCGCTTACTTACCCCATCATAGCGCTCTTAATGCGCCATCATTTACCAGCAGGGCTCAACCAAGCCAGTTCGCCGCGCTGAAGCTCCGCATACCTAAGGGAGAAAAAAGACATTTTAAACAAAGAAAGGCATGCAGGATAGCAGCAAAACTGAAGAACAGCAATAAGACCTACCTGAACAATATCAAACAGGCCGGCGTCAGTGAAGTAACTGGACAGCACTCGCCCATGAAAGACAACGCGCCCCTGCAAAGAAGGCAGGACGGAGAGCACGCCTAATTCTACCACAAAGTGAGGAGAGGGCGCCAGAGGGACTGAAAGCATACGGGGTGGAGGAAGGATACTTACCCCCGTCGGTCAGTCTTGAACACAGTCCTCCTGTATTTTCAGGCGAAACCTTCCCCGCAGACCACATCAGGGCAAAGCTGAGAAGCATACCAGCGAGTAACCCAGCTGGGTGGCATCCCTGTGGATACCAGGTGAGCGTAAGACTATCGTCACCCTCATGTCAAAAATCGATATGCAAACAGCTTCTACCTCGGAATACCGGAATACCTACTGAAGAAGCTAAAACGGATCCAAAACACAGCAGCCAGACTACTCCTCAAACTATCCAGAAGAGACCACATCACCCCTGCCCTAAAAACACTAAACTGGATCCCAGTAAAACACCATCACCTTCAAAACAATGTACATAACGCACAGGGCAATCTTCGGACAAGGAGCAGAATTCCTACAAAAGAAAATAATCTACAAGCCAACGAGACCCCTCAGGTCAACCAATGAAATCCGCCTGGAACTAAAACCTTACATCAAGAAAAAACTCGGAGGAACCGCCTTCTACCAATTAGCCGCAAAAACCTGGAACATCCCAAAAGAAATAAGGAACACCAAAGATCACCTTAAATTCAGGAAATTACTAAAAACCTGGCTCTTCAATACCAGAGACTAAAAGCGAAACAGAAAGGCAAAATGACTAAACGGGAAAGGACATTGACAAGCTCCCAGAACCGACTGAGAAGCACTCGGGGCACCGGGAGGGGTGATGCCGGACAGAGTGGTTCACATGCGAGACCCATGGAGACGGAGGCAACAACCCCAGCCAATCCTTACCATCCCCAACCGCCCATTTAGCTACAACTAGGTACCACTGAGTTGTGGAACTGACGAGATACCACCAATCACCACACTAAGTGAGGTATGGACACTGGCAGGTATACTAGCCATGTGGGTGGGGGTGAGGAACATGCAAGGTTGTGGGCGGAGGAGGCAGCGAGATGTTCAAGGGGCCTCTAATGCAAAACGGGCACAGACCTTCAGAGGCACTAGGTGCCCAAGCACCCCATCGGGTGAGATTACGCAAGCCCAATTGGTCAATTCAGGATAGAGATGCCAACTAACCAATACCACTAACAATTTCCTCCTCTGCATACACCTCTCAAACTCCAAACCAAACCACCACAAACCTCCAGCACAACAAACCGCACCAACTTCACTACACTGCAACAACAAAACAAACACACAGACTCGCACATCAGTACACGACGTCTACCAGCCGCATACACCCCAGGCCCAGCCGACGGAGCCACCGGGCTGAGGCTGCCAACAGTACATCACTGCACTCTTGCACTTCTCCAGCCTCCTCCCACTAACTCACCTTCCCCTCCCTCTTTCAGAGCCGCCAGAGCGCCAGGGGACCACTCCGGTGGTGTTAGTGCGCGGTACAAATGTCCATTAACATTAACTAAACATTGGCTGTCCTGGCTCCCTGAAAGACTCTTCTTACCTCTGACTTTGTGCTTTACCTTTCCCCCCCAGAAAGGGTTAATTTACTTTGCATTGGAGGGTTCATAAAGTACTTAACTGCTTAAGAATATTTGGTAACCTTTATTCCCTAAAACCTTTTAACAGCAAACTCAGTTTTGCTCTAAATGTGTATATCAATGTCCACAGTGTCCTAGTTATTTAAGTCACCTGAGGGTGTAGGAAGTATCTGTGTGCCATCCCCAATGGGCATCTACTGATTTATTGAAACTGTGTGCATTCTAAAGTGTATTTTAGTGTTAATATAATTGCTCCCTTCTAAAGACTAGCTTAAATTAATAAATAATTGTTTAATCAAGAAACCTTGAATATAAGTTTCTTTCGACAACTGTCACTGTGGATCTCTATATTATAACCCTACAGCTCACATTGACACCTCTTCGGATAAGCCTGGCTGCTCAGCCATACTACTAACCTGTGTAGTACAGACTTATACCAAAGGTTGGGTTCCTATTGCCAGGACGACAAGGTTGGTGTAGTCTCGCAAAGGGTGCTGCATACAATCTTGCCCAACATCTATCATTGTACAACGCATCTTACAATGCAGTACAATGGGGTACACATTTTGTTTTACCCAAGACTAACACAGAGGATTTTTGGTTACTCTGGGTGTGCTAAATGGACCAGCTGGTGGCAGAGCTTTAGCTTTACCGCGTTTGGCTACTAACTGCGGCTACTGGTCAAACATGGCCATGCTGCAAGGTTTTTCCACTTGTCTTTTGGCCATCTTGTCCTTTAGCCTTCTTCCTGACCTGAGAGGCCAGAAAAATCCTTATATGAACTTCGTGCCGGGAAAGCAGAAGCTTTTGGGGGGCTGTGTGTGTGTTTGCTGCCAGGAAGTGGGCTGGGACTGTCTGGTCCCAATCCACAAACTGGTGCCAGTATGCCTGAGTTGTATGCATGAGTTTTCCCGCCAGTGGTCATGATTGGACCACCGCTTGAAGGGGGGGTGGGGCGCGAGATCTGTCATTGGCTAGTGGGGGCTGCTGTCCTTACCTGACTTTTGGGATAAGAAGAGGACCCCTGCACCCTCTCTAGAGAGATCCTGGAAGAAGAAAAAAAGGAGACAAGACTCCTGTCCAGCTACAAGACGTGCGAGGAGACCGTGGACCCGTCGGAAGGCGGCTTGGCGACCAGCTTCTGCTGCTGCCCTGGTAGAGCCCTTTCATGTGGAAGATCAAGCAGTCATGCGAAAGGCGGCAAGACCCTTGGAGTGGAAGGAACATCCCTTCTCAAGGTTAGCTCGGAGTCCTACAAAGAAGAGCCCTCGGAAGTGCCACAGGACCGCCCTGTGGCTGACCAGCTCTGAGTGTGGACTACCGCACTGCAGACGTCACTGATATGCATTGAGCCCTGGAACTTGGGGGATCATCAGCTTGTGCAACAAAACTCACCTCTGATATTTCGTGGTCCTAGCATCAAGGGGGACCCGATATAGGATGGAAAGTCTGACTGTGGCAAGTGAGTCCCTTTGTATCGCCATGCATCGGTGGCAGTCGTCCGAAATTGCTTACCTACGTCTATTCCTGTCCTGAGAGGGGCCCTGCATCGAGTTTTGCTGCATTCTTCAACTAAGAGTTCTTGCCCCAGCATCGCTCACAACCAGAGACCTGCTCAAACCTACAAACCCTGGGGATCAAGGGCTGAGGCTGTCGGAGGGAAAAGCGGCCTGGGACCTTAAACCGACATGCCAAGTCGCATGAAGAATATTGAGTACCGGGGGTGAGTTATAGCAATACTTGCCCTCTAAACTCCCATTAAAAGTTTGATAACTTTTATAAAACGTTATCAACACTCTGGCTTTGCAATTGCTTGTTCAGACAAGTACTCCGAAAGTTGGGAACATGTTTGGGAGTTAGATTAACTTGTCCCCCGACAGTTGGAACTTTTCGCTGGGCCCCAGAGACCCTACCGTCATTTCTTTTCCAGCTTCATGAACGGTGTGGTACTTTGCTGAACTTTTGGGCCTGAAGCCCCATACATTTTAGGGATGGACTTCTGAAGTTAGGATTTATTCTCTGTGGACCTGTAGTGCAAATACTAATCTGTACCTTTCTTTACAGTAGTTTGATATGTATTTTGCATACCCTAGTGATTGTATATGGGATAAATTACTCACCGTAATCTTATTTCTGATGCTTGTACCTGCTTAGATTCACATGCTGAGCATAGGCCGACATCTCGTGGAAGCTGCAGAGTATTAAAGTTGTTTTTTCGAAATTTGAAAAGGGACGTCGACAGGGCTTGCCACTAATACCACCCCTAGTGTGACATCCACTGTACCCTTGATCCCTCATGCGTCGAGGTCCCTCAGATTATTTTTCTGACATTTGATAGCACGAGGTGTAGTGCGAGTACAGTTGTATCCAAGCAGCTACGTATCAGACAAACTCATAAGCATCCATGGGCATTCTCTCCGAGGGGAGGAAGGGTGGGTCACATGTGAATCTAAGCAGATACAAGCCTCAGAAATATGATTACAGTAATGTAATGTATCACATCTGAGGCTTGTGGAATCTGCTTGGATCACACGGTGTGCATAGATAAGCAAGCAGTGGAAGAAGGTGGTGGGACGTGAGAAGGTTCTCATGAGCGAATAAATGTCTTAGAACCGCTTGTGTATCTGTCTTAGCATGAGTGCCAATGCAGTAGTGCTGAGTGAAAGTATGTATTGAGCGCCATGTAGCTGCTTTGCAAATAATGTCTAAGGGGAGATTTGCAATGAAAGCCAGAGTGGCTCCAGTACCTCTAGTGGAGTGGGCTCTTGGCGTAAAAGGCAATGTCTTATTTGATAGGGAATAGCACAGTTGGAAACATCCGACTATCCACCTAGAGAGGGCATTCTTCTCTGCCTGGCGCTAGGGAGACAAACAGTTGGTCTTTCTTAGCGGTCTAGTCTGGTCTACGTAATAGAGGACCGCTCTCCTCACATCTAGTGTGTGGAGTTTAACCTTACCAGAGCTTTTGGGTTCCTGGAAGAAAGCCGGTAGTTCAATAGACTGGTTTACATGGAATTTATGAGATGAATTTAGGTGAAAACCTAGGGTGAGTCTGTAAAACCAGTTTCTCCTTATGTATAGTAAAGAAAGGATCCTGCACTGACAGAGCTTGGATTTCACTGACCCTTCTTATGGAAGTGATGCCTACTATGAAGGCAGTTTTATAAGTCAGGTGTTTGAGACTAGACTTGTGCATAGGCTCGAATGGGGGTCCCATGAGCTTAGCAAGTACCACGTTTAGGTCCCAACCTGGCGGTGGGTTACAGATTGGAGGGTGGAGAGTCTCTTTACCCCTTCCATAAATGCTTTGATGACTGGTACCTTCCACCATGAGACCTTGGTTATGGGAAGTGGTGTAGGCTGACAGACGCCAGGTGTACTTTTAGAGAGTTAAAACACTAACCCTGCATCTAGTAAGTGGAGCATATAGGTTAGGATGTTTGAAGGAGTACAATCAATGGGGTTAATTTGCTTATTCTGGCACCAAATTACAAATCGTTTCCATTTATCATAGTAACAGTGCCTAGTGTTTGGTTTTCTTGATTCCTTCAAGATATCCATACATTTCTGTGGTAGATTGAGATGTCCGAACTTTATGACTTCAGGAGCCACGCTGCCAAGTTCATAGTGTGGCTGTGAGTGCACTGTTAGTCCTCCGTGCAGGGTGAGTAGGTTGCACTGGCACAGGAGTTTGATGGGAACGCACATCGCCAGTCTGCGCAGATGTGGATACCACGGTTGTCTTGCCAACATAGGGGCAACAGGGATCAGCGTAATCTGTTCCTTTTGTAACTTGTTCACCACCTTCCTCATGAGAAGAGTTGGGGGAAAAGCCTAAGCAAACTTCCCTGACAAGTTCATCCATAGGGTGTTCACCTTGGAGCCTGACTGGGAGAAACTGGACGCGAAGTATGGGCATTGACGATTTTCGCTTGTGGCAAATAAGTCTATAGTTGGGAGACCCAATTGAGAGAATGTGTTCTACGACTTCTTCGTGTAGACGCCACTCGTGTTCCTCTGGTAGGGGATCTCTGCTCAATGAGTCTGCTAGGGCGTTGAGTTCCCATGGAACATTTTGTGATGACGGGAACATTTTCTATCTGAGTGCCCATTTCCAGATTTTCTGTGCAAGTCTGGATAGATTTGGAGAGCGTGTCTCCCCCCCCCCCCCACTGTTGATATAAAACATTGCTGTGGTGCTGTCAGTCAGGATCTGCACTGACATGTTAGTTAAATGGGGTCCGAACGGCTGAAAGGCTTTCAATACTGCCAGAGGTTCCAGCACATTGATGTGTTTCTGAGCTGCAGTGTGAGACCACAGACCCTGCGCTGTGTGGTGGAGATAGTGAGCCCCCCACCCTACCAGTGAGGCGTCCATTGTGACCACTGCCTGCATCTATGGGTCGTAGAAGGGTTTCACCTTCGTCAGATTTTCTCTCGTCCACCAGAGAAGATTTTGTACCAGTGTTGGCCAAACTACCACTAGATCGTCCCACTGACCGCTTGCCTGAGACTGTTTCGCCAACCACGCATGTATGGGACGCATGCGCAGGCACGCGTGAGGAACTAGGTATTTGCAAGATGCCATCATGCCTATTAAACGCAACGCTTTGCGCACCATTATCTGGCGGCCGGCCTGATAATGTGGTATTTGCAGTAACACATTTCGTATTCTCTCCTCTGAGGGAAAGACCAATCCTTCATCTGCGTTTAGGATAGCTCCTAGGAATTGTTTGGAAGTGCTTGTCACCAGGCTGGATTTTTTTCTCGTTGATTGAGAAGCCCACTTGAAAGAGGAGGTTGATAGTTGTTTGGATGTCTTGTCTGCAAATCAGAGGTGATTCCCCAGTTATGAGCCAAATGTCCAAGTAAGGGTACACTGGGATTGCCTCCTTGCGCAGGTGCGCTGCCACCACCGCCAGTACCTTTGTGAATACCCTTGGAGCAGAGGCTATTCCGAAGGGCAGCACCTTGAATTGGTAGTGCTGGTTCGCCATCTTGAAACGCAAGAATCTTCTGTGCACTGGCAACGTTGAAATATGAAAATATGCATCTTTCATATCCAGTATTGCCATGTAATCCCCTTTTTTAGAAGCGGGATTACCTCTTGTAGCGTATTCATGCACAACTTTTGTATCTTGACATCCGTGTTTGCAGGCCGCAAATCTCATACTGGGCGCATAGGTCGTTTTTTTTTTGGCACAAGGAAGTAATTTGAATAAATACCCCTGTTTACCTGGTTGGCTATGACCACTTCTATAGCGTCCTTTAATAGAAGCGCTGTTATTTCTTCTAGAAGGATCCACTGATGTTCCTGTGAGTGGAACATTTGTCTCGGGGGTGGTCGCGAGGACGTTGAAGTAGTTGTATGCAGTAGCCCCCTGCTACCGTGGACAGCAGCAATCTGTCCGAGGGGATACCCTCCCATGCATGGGTGAAGTTGGAAATGCGTCCTACTGGAGCTGTATGGGAGGGTACCTGGAGCAGACTGTCACTTGCTCTGAGGAGGGGTGCCACCTCAAGCTGGGCCCCTGCCCCGATTACCACAACCTCTACGTTGTCCTCGTGGATAGCCTTGAAAGGCTTGTCCTTGATTGTTGCCATAGGAACCTTGGCCTTGGTTGTATCCTGATCCCCTCTGAGAATGGTTACCCTCGAAAGCGGCGAAAATGACTTACCCCTTTGCCCCAGGGGCTAGTTTGTGAGCTGACCTAAGAATTGTAGAGTGGCATACTCATCCTTTGCTGTCTTAAGTGAGTCTTCTACAGTTTGCCAAAGAGCACATCAGGTTCCACTGGCATATTTATTAGGGTGGCCTGGGTTTCTGGCCTTACGACTGACTGGCGAAGCCATGTGTGCCTCTTTATAATAGTGCCCTCTGCAATGACTCTCCCTGCATTGTCAGCCGCGTCAAAATTTGGCTTGAGGAGACAAGTAGATACAGCTCTTCCGTCTACTACCACCTGAGCTAGTTGAGATTTAAGTGGCTCAAGTGCGGATAAGAGGAATGCGGAAACTTCCTCCCACTTATGGCAGTTGTAACTTGCCAGAAGTGTAGCATTGTTAGCAATTCTTGCTTGGTAGGCTGCAGAAGAGTTGACCTTTCTGCCCATTGCATATATCTTCTTCTCTTCTTCTTATCCTGTGGAGCTTCGAAGGAAGCAAGGGGTGTGCCTGGTCTCTTTTCTGTGGTGGTAACAACCAAAGAGTCTGGTTTTAACTGGCCTCTTATGTATAAGGGGTCTGAAGGTACAGGTCTGAACAGTTTCCACACGCGGGTTAACCGGCCCATGTGAGATTATGTGCCTCCAAAGAAGGTTGAATACTACATTGCACAGATTTTTGCAGTGGGATAAACTGCCCTACTGTCTTTTTGTCTCCCAATAATTGCTCAGCAAAGTCTGTCTTCCTGTACCTCCTGTGTGTCCATACGGAAGTGTTCCGCCGCTTTGGCCAAGACTTCGTTGAGGAGGGGTTGATAGTCTACCGGGGTATCTACCACTGGAGGGTCCTGATTAATAGGAGAATCTATGGAATACATGTTCGCCTCCTGGTCCGCGTCTGGGTCCTCATCGTCCCCATAATAAAGTTAGTCTGTGTCCTCATCAATAAGTTGAGGGTCAGATGTTTCCACAAATGAAAGATCGTCCTGGTCTTCTGGATCTATTTCAGGGTCATAAAGATCTATAATTCTGCCCTGTGCGGGGACATCAGAGCGAGCACTCTTAGCAGGGGTTGAGAGCCAGAAGGGGCGGAGGTGGGATGAGTGGATTGAAAACTATGGCGGCAATCTGGATTTTTTTCAAAGAAATTCACCATAAAGGTCATTCTTTGCATTACTATCGATATCCACCGAAGACCATTCCTTTGAATTTGAGATTACAATGTTGGGAATACCCATATCTTCATTAGTAGGAGGTATACGCTTATGCCTAGAGTCCTTCGGTTTCTCTATGGGCTTAGACAAAATTCCCTTTTGTGAAGACCTGTCCCTAGTAGGACTCTTGTCCCTATGAGGGGTCTTAGAGGATTATTTTTTATGGTGTTTTTCCGCACCCTGGCGCCCAGAGGAGTGTGTAACAGACTTTTTGGGGCCTGAGGTCTTACCAGATGAATAACGTCGAACTTAAGAGTGGGGGCCGAGGTTTCGTCTGCAGACGAACGACCTACGGAAGGTGTTTTTTGTGCGACATCCTTGTCGCCTTTCAACGTCTTAGCCCGGTCGTGTGGCGATCTTGAACGAGATTGCCCAGAGGACCGAGACTCAGTGGACCGTTCACAGGGTGTCGAACGTTGTCGAGTATTCGACTCATCTGTCGAATGGCGACTGGGATTTATGCCTTTTGTGGTGTGAGCTTTTGTAGCTGTGCTGCCGCCGGGTGTAGTCCCCAAAAAATGGCTGCCGGCCTGTCCTACGGGGTTGGTGGGCCTGCGCTTGAGTAGCTGACGTTAGTCCGGTGCCCGCGCCTTCCAAAAGTACGGCATCACTGCCATCGCTGAAGGCTTCCTCTAGCTCCATGGCCTCGAGTTGCCTGGCGTAGTGGCCCCAGCGCTTAGTGGAACGGTCCTTCAATGTCTTAGGCTTGAAGAGGCTGCATGCTCGACAATACGTTTTGACGTGGTCTCTCAGGAGACACGTTGCAAACTAAATGTTTGTCTACCAATGGGAATTTATGATTACACTTAGGGCAAAACTTAAATGGTGTGTTTTCCATAATTCTGGGTTAAGGAGATGGCAGCCAGGTGAGCAAAGGGGAGGATATGCATTCTAAAATGGCCTAACAATGGCCTCCCCCCTCTCTCACTACTGTCTAGAGCAGTGGTATTCAAACTGTGGGTCGCGACCCCCTAGGGGTCCGCGGGTGCATCCCAGGGGGGCCCTGAGAGCTCAGCATGAAAAAAGATTTTTTTTTTTTAATTTTTTTTTTAGATTGGAAGAAATGGGCAGGGGTGGCCCACATGGGCGGGCTGAAGCATGAAACTGTCTCAGGCAACAATGAAAAAGTGGCCCACAGTTGTAAATGGATATTCATTCCTTTAGTCACAGACTGGGCCTCATTACTACTATGGCGGACCAGTAACAACGGTGCTGGTAAGCTACCGGCACCGTTGCTACCGTTCCGCCATAGTAAGAGTTGTGCTCGTGGGTGCTTGACAGCCCCCGCCAGGTCTGACCTCAGCTCGTCGGATGCACCAGCACCGTTATTAACGGTGCCGGTGCATCCGAGCTCCCCCTTCCCATTTGAGCCATATGGGGCTCAAATGGGAATGGGGATCTACCGGCACCTTCGAAAGGGCAATTATCATGTCCGCCTAACTCGGCATGACCTAGTAATTGCCCATTCGCGGGTGCCAGACCCGGATGCAACTCCAGTGGCAGCCGTGCCGGTTTTACCGGCACAGCTACCGCCAGAGTAGTTATGAAGCCCACTGTTTCAATAGTACCCAAAGGGGTGCTTTGTGTTAAAATGTAAGTAAATTGTGATATATTCAGCAACAATGGTCAACATTACTAACTGCATAGTGGCCCCTCACCCATTATGGAGGAGCTAAGGAGCCAGCCCAGTGAAACAGTGAGCACTCCCTCAGCTGCTTTATCCAGCTAATGGAGTGCTCCTGGGCTGGCTGAACTGTCAAAGGGAAACACTGTTTCCCTTTGACAGTTCAGTTTAGTTCCCCAGCCGCACATGCTCACTGAGCCATGCAAGTGCTGGGGCGTTTTGCTTCGCCTCCCTCTGGAACAGCGCCCTGCCACTCTAAAACTTGAGGAGAACCATCTTTCTTCCTGCACTTATCAGACCTACCCTGTCTGCTGCCTTAAACGTAGCACTTGCAAATTGCTGGCTGCACTACCACTGTTTGTTGCCTTTATTATTTATTTATTGTTATTTATCTGTTTCTCCTCTGCTTCGCACTTTCCACTTCTCCCCCCTTCCATGCACTTTTCCCCTCACACTTGCGCGTTCTCAATGTCACTGGGCCTAGTAAGAGCGCTGTTTTATTCTCCTCTGTTCCCCTCCCTTGCCTTGTCACGCTCTGAAACACTTGTGTACGAGCGCGATAGAAATAAAATATCAATGCCTGCCCCCTGGACTCCCAGCAACAATTGCAAACTGTTTGGCTATTTACCCATTTTTTGTTAAAAGTATGCTCTACAATGCAACATTTTAACCTATTATTTAAAAAAAAATTCACAGGGGGAAACCCCCCCGAACCTCCCCTTAATGCCCCTCCACTTAAAAAAGATTCACCAGCCGCCACTGGCCCTCAAACTGTGTTGGGAACGGGATGGGGGAACGAGGGACTATGGTGGGAGCACAATGGGCGGGAACCATGGGATAGTGATGGGAGCAGAGTGGGGAGAGCCCTGGGTGTGTGATGGGGTGGGGAGAGACCAGCGACTGGGTAGGAGTGGGATGAGGGAGCCCAGCGACTTTGATGGGAGCAGGTGACGGCGCGCAATATATACTGTCCATTTGGCATTTCTGGGGGGTCCCGACCTGCCCAAATTTTGCTCAGGGGGGCCCTGGCCAAAAAAGTTTGAAGACCACTGGTCTAGAGCGAGGCCCGGGGCGGCCTTCCAAAGCCATACGGTCGGTCGAGATGGTGTCCGACGGGCAGTATTCTGTCTCTTTGCTCGGCGTGGTGTTACGGCAGTCGATGAAAGGATAGAAAGAAAAACTATCGTGATTATACAAAGTCAATGGCTATCGCCGAAAGGAACTCCGCTATACACGCCCGTCTAGCATGACGGAAAATAACAATCCGAGGGACCTCGACGTGTGAGGCTTCATGGGTACAGTGGACGTCACACTAGGGATAGTATTACTGGCACGCCCTGTCGACGTCCCTTTGAGTTTTGAAAACAACTAATACTCCACAGCTTCCACTAGATGTCTGCCTATGCACAGCATGTGATCTAAGCAGATTCCACAAGCCTCAGAAATCTGTATATATTTTCAGTGTTGTGTGATAATATGACTGTAGTCATTTTTCACTGTGTTTTAGCCATAAGTATAGAGAACATGTTACTTAACCCTGGTAACGTTCTTTCGACTGGATGTTCCTCCAACGTATTCCTCATTTTATGATCTCTTACAGCTTCTGCTGCTTCGGAAAACATTTTCGGCAGAGGGTGCTGTGCGTCACTCGATGCCCCTTGAGGGCTTCCATCACGAAGTCGACATCGTCAGTATATATAGCACATGCAGCGCCAGTTGGATTCAGTTCTGTTTTTACACCTTCCTCATGCATAATTACCAGCATCAGTGAATCCTAGACAACACGAGACTCTGAAAGAGCGTAAAGTGTAATGCCCAGGAAATTCTACAGCGGGGTAGGTTGGGAGGGCCAATGAGGAATACCTGGAAGGAACATTACCATGGCGGTAAATAACTTCTTTGAATAGATTATGTCCTCCCACATATTCCTCATCTTAAGCAGTGTTAGGTCTTGGAGGAGGGAGTAAGAATTTTCAGTTTCGAGATTTGTCATGGATCAAGCATAAGACTGCTTTCCCTAATCCTCCCGCCTGGCTAGAGGCTGAATCAAGACAGTAATATTTTGTAAAAGTGTGAATGGTATTCCTAGACCCGTCACACCCTATTTTACAATAGAGTGCTGGAGGGGTTACTTTGAATCCCCTGTGTCTAGATACTCATGTAGCAGTCAAATGCTACCCTTTCCTCTCAGAATGGCTGGTGGCAGTGGTTTTACAATGAACTACCATGATTTTTCCAGACTGCAAACTATTCGTAGCTCGGGTAACGTTAAATCGCGGGAGTCAAATTTAAAGCAGCAAAAACAGGTCCCGCTCTTCTTTTTTCGTCATTTCTTTGTGGAAAGGTCCTTCTTGAGTTTGACTCTGCGCGCCAAACCTAGTTTGGTTTCTTTGTTCATTCGGCTTTGGCGGGCTTCAGGAGTGAAGACCGCCTCTGGCGCCCGAGTGTCTGGGGTGGGCAGGAATTGAGGGAGGTGCCCAAAACTCCCTGTGCTTAGCCTCCTAGGAGACCCAAATGCCCTCCATGGTGATTGGTTGGCTGACTGTCCGGCAAGGACAGCCACCCTGCTGGGTGAGTGACAGCTAGGCTGGAATGAATGGGAGAGAACTGAATAAAAGGCAAGTCTTTTGGCTTAGAAGGCAGGGTCGACCACTGGACGAAGGAACTGAATAAGAGCTTGAAGAGGGCACCTGCTGCAACTCCTGGACCGTTGGTTTGTCCGGTGAAGCCCTGCTGCAATGACTACTTGCAAAGTTTGCATCGACAGAGAAGCCCTGCTAGGACGACTTCTCCCTTTGAGTTGGTGGGACCAATCAACTCCCAAGTAAGCCACCTGGACATCAACCTCTGAGATGGTTGAATTTCCTCAGAGGTGCTGCAGGAAACCTTAGAGCCACCCGATTGTGTGCTTTGCTTGTAAACTGGGCTAAAGCTTTTGGAAGATCCTCTGGACTCCCATGAAGCAGGACTGACCAAGCCTGACCCCCCCCCCTCTCAGTCGAGTGCGGGACCTCAGATGTGAGGAAAGTCCACCTTGACAGCCAGGAACTGCACTTATTGCTATTTGCTGTACCGCAAGGAGCTGAAACGCGAAACAGCCACTGAAAGTAAAGTTTGCCGGGGTGCCAGTTTTGACAGAACTGGTGTAGTGCAGGAGTTCCGACATCTTCTCTCTTGTCCACACGACTGAGGCCCAGGAGCAGTGAGATCTGCACAGGAACATTAAGTCTTCAGATGCATCTTTTCTGCTTTACCAATGTACTGTAAAACAAGTCTAAGACAACTTACCTCTTACTGTGGAAGTGCTTGTAACTTCTACAACACACAAGTCTAATCAGTTGTGGGCCTACATGTGATTCTTCTTATTATCGAAGACTTCTAAGAACTTGTGCAAAGACTTTTCCATTTGCTTACCTGAAGTGCTGCATCCTATACAAATACTTTTGCCCATAGACTTTGTCTTAGCGTATTTGAATTGCATAACTCTTCTAAGTGCTATCTGAAAGTATTTGCCCTACTTATGAATATTTGTAATTTCCTGTGTGCTACTAACCTTTGCCGTTTACCAACTTTTAAGAGTGTTCTGAATGGCAACAGTAAGATATTAATGTCCCCAGCACCCTTGTTACTGACGTCACCAGTGGGTGTAGGTTGCGTCTGTGGGCTATCCCAAAAGGGTCTTGTCTGAATCAGAAACTCAGTGTACAGTATTGATGTATATTTGTGTGCTACTATTCTATTGCTCCCTTCTGAAGGCTTTAGAACCGACTGAAATTATTAATTGTTTATGTTAAAGGTACTTCTATAGCGCACCGTCACCAACAGAATTGGTCCTAGGTGCTCTGGAGGCTTTGGTGCAAGTATCGTATCGGACGAGGCCTTGTGTGCTGTAGGTGCTGTCTATGTGTTGATGCAGTGTGGTAAAGTGCGTGCGGATTGCTGGGAGAGAAATGGTTGCTTGAGTTGTGTGGGTGGAGTACACAGAAAATTAAGTGTTTGGTTAGTGGGGTCTGTATCCTGGTTCAGGTACTTCTGGTTCCGTTTGAGCTGTATCCCTGTGGGTGGCGATGTTGTGGTTACTTATGGGCCGTCTCACTTTGGTGGTGCTGTGCATGTCCAGCTGTGTCATAGTGAGTCTTGTATGGGATGGTGGGTGTCTCTGAACCATTTCTTCGGTTGTGGAACTGGGTTGGTACTATCAATTCTCTTGTCATCTAATGCGACAATGGTCAGTTGAAGCTTTGAATGGTTCAGAGTCAGAATGCTGTGCATGAGGCGTCCTAGTGCGTCCGTCTTGGTCAGCCTGTGTATTCCATTGTTAGTTTCCTCCTCTCATGACGATCTTTCAGTTAGTTCTTTGGTTTTCGTGGGCTGACTTCCTTAGGGCTATTGTTTAGTTGTGGTGTGTAACGGTGCATTGTGCTTACCGCTGTATCTTGATGAGCATTGTGTAGAGTGGGTGCTTTTTCTGTTTCTCACCCTCTGGATTGGGCTAATGGTATGGGGTTTTCTGTTCCCTTGCTGTCTGCTGTGATTAGGTCTGTTGGGAATGGCAATAGTTTAGGGTAGGGGTCTTATTGACTAGTTGCCCCGATGTTTCGGTCTTTGTCTTGTTATGTATTCCGTCTTTGGGCCTAATACTGCTGTCTCTCAGTCGTTTGGTATGTCCTGGGATTTTTTCCATAGGGTTTTTCTGCAGATTGCTTGGTGTGGATCGGGATATGTCTCTTCGTTCATCAATGTCATAGTTGCGAGAGTGCCCCTGTGGCCGCTCTTTCTAGTTATGACGTGGAGAGCCAGGTTTTGAGTAATTACCTGAATAAGTGGTTTCTTGCATTACGTATGTGCTTTGGAAGGGTGTTCCAGGTTTTCAGCGCTTGGTGAGAGAAGGAAGATCCTCCGAGTTTTTTGTTGTAGGGTTTCGGTTCCAGGCGGATGTTGATGCTTGATCTGAGCGTTCTTGTTGGTTGACGTAGACAAAGTTTGTCTCTCAGAAACTCAGTGCCTAGGTTGTGTACTGCTCTATGCGTGATGCAGATTGGCTACCAATAAAACAACAAATAAAATTGACACCAATGTAGTGTTTTCAGTGCTGGGGTGGTGTGCTCTCTTCGGGGTAGTTTCAGAAGCCGTCTGGCTGCCACATTTTGTATGCGTTGTAGTTTTTTTTTAAAAAGTCGTTCAGGGATACCTTATAGGCTGTTGGCGGAGTCTCCTCTGGACATGACGAGGGCGATGATGGTGGTTGCTTTATTGCCGAATGACAGGAACGGTAGGATCCTCTTTGCCGCTCGCAGGAGGAGGAAGCATTTGTTGAGACGGGCGTTTACTTGTGGCTCTAGCGTTAGATTTTTTTTTTACCATCTGCAAGGGTGCTGGGGTTGTCCTGAGTTCCCTTGGCCAAGGGATGAAGTGCTTCTCTCCACCTTTTTCTGACACAATCATTATTTCTTTTGCTTGGGTTGATTTTGAGGCAATTGGAGTTCATCCAGATGAATACATCGCAGAGGCAGTATCCTAGCGTTGAGTTTATTTCCAGGGTGCCTTGTATTTTGAAGATTTGTGTATCGTCAGCGTAGTTGTAGCAGGAGAGGCTGTGACTTTTGATGATTCGGATAAGTATATATAGGTAGATGTGTGGTTGTCCGAGTCTGCGTTCATTTTTAAGTCGTCCCATATTGAGAGAAGGGCTGATTCTGTTCGTCTCATTGGTCTGAAGCCAACTTGTGCCTGGTCTAGTAGGTCGTGCTCTTCTATGAATTATTGGGTCGTTTTGGAGATGTACGTTTCGAGCAGCTTGGCTGTGAAAGGGATGTTGGAGATGGGTCTGCAGTTGGAAAGCTCCTCTACGGTTCCTGCTGTGTCTTTGAATAGTGGCCTGATGTATGCAGATTGGAAGGCTTGTGGCACTTTACCCGTTGTGATTGAAAGGTCAAGGACATTACTATGATATTCCATGTGCGTTCCTTGTTAAAGAATCTATTTGTATATGTCTGGTGGGCAGGGGTCTTCGGGAGAACCCGAAGTTATTGCTTTCATTCACCAGTTTGACGAATGTCTCCACTGATATTTCTGGGAAGCTTCGTAGTTTGTTTGGGTGTTCCTCCTGAGTGTAAGTGTGTAAGTGGGGGGGGGGGTCGTAGTCAGATCGGGTGGTCTGCTTTGTATGGTTTGTTGGCGATTTCGTTTTTGAAGTGGTCTGCAAGGTCATTGCATAGTTTCGTTGACTGAGTTGGTGTGTTGTTGCATCCCGGAGGATATTTAATTTCATTTATGATTTTGAAGAGTTCTTTTTGGGTGTTTGGGGCTTCAAAGATTCGGTTGTCTTAGTGTTTCCTCTTCGCTTTTTGTATTTCCTTTTTGTATGTGCGGTTGTGCTGTAGGAATTTCAGCTTATTCGCAAGGTGTTTTGTTTTCTCCAATCAAGTTCTGCAAGAAACCTTGAGTGTAAGAGTTTATTTTAATACCTGTAACTGTGAATCTTTGTTTAACCCACTACTGCTCACATTTCCCCTCTTGAGATAAGCCTGGCTGCTCAACACGTTACTAAAACTGTGTATTACCTGTAGTCATAGTTCTTTGTAGCGTTCCCATAGGGTACTGCATTCAAACTTTGCCTAAAAGCGACCAGAGCGCCTGCTGTGTAACCGGAGCCTGCTGTAGTCCTGCTGTAGTCCTTCCTTCCAATCGACCTGGGGACTCCAAAAACAAAGACCCAGACTCAGAGCCTGATGAGACCCACTAGACTCAAGACGACCTGCATTTTGAGCCATGCCACATGTTGCTGCGACCTTGCTTTGCTGCATTACTCCAATACCCTGGGACCTAGAGCCAGTGTGCAGTGCACAGTCTTTCGAATCTTGCTGAAACTTCGTGGGCAACCTGGTGGATCTCCAGAGACACGAATCAAGTCCAAAAAGTCCACTCAGAGTGCTGGACCTTTGTACCAACAAGAATTCAAACGCAATGTTCTGTCTTCTTCTGGGCTCCTTGAAAAGGCACCAAATCCGCAGAACCGCATTCAGCCGCAAGGAAAACCTTGCTTAGAGCCTTCATTGATCCCTGCTGCAAAGTTCCTTCCCAGGTCTTGTCTTCAATCACCACGACAAGCAATCCTATACCCGGAAGTCCTCCTGCTGCAAAATCTTCAATGCTGAGGTACTGTATTGACTTGGGCAGACCTTAATTCGGTTAGGATTTCTGTGTAGCTGTGGGGTGTTTTCTGTGATGGGGAGGCCTCTCATCCAGTGCAGCCAGTCCCACTGCTAGAATCCTGTAGGGTGTCTTCTGCGAAGCACCTGGACCCTCTTCTAACTCTAGAAGTAAAGTGCTCACCTGTTTGCACAGTCTTCCTAAGGAACTCTGACTTTTGCTAGTGAAGAACCTATATTCTGACACTGCCTGTTGGTCACTAGTCCTAGTGACCCCCCCACCCACTTTCTGCCACTGAGAACACTCATGCTCCAAGAATAAGGGAAAGACTTCAGGGATTGGGACTTTTGCCTAGAAAAGAAAGTAAGGGTTTAAAAGTTACATACTTGTAAAGAGTTGGTTGGTAACCAAGAGTGAACGGTTACAAAAGTTCTTACTTACCTTGGATGTGTGATGCACTATTCTTAAAAAGTATGATTAACATCTCTTCTGTCCTTAGACACTGTTTTGCCATTCTAATAGAAAGTAGATGTGAAGGTATGAGAATGCATTACTTACCGTAAAAGCATTTCTGATGGTTGTATCTGCTTAGATTCACATGCTGTGCATAGGTCCGACATCCAGTGGTCACTGCGGAGTATTGCATTTTGTTTTTCGTAGTCGAAAAGGGGACGTCGACAAGGCGTGTCTGAAACACTATCCCTATAGTGACGTGCGTTGTACCCACAATCCCTCACGCGTCGAGGTCCCTCTGTTTGTATTTTTTCTGCCCTGAGGGAGCCTTCTAGACGTGAGTGAGTACAGAAAAGAGAGAGAGAGAGATATATATATAAAGGAAGTCTATGTTCCTTCCATCCGAGCGGGGAGGAAGGGTGGGCGCATGTGAATCTAAGCAGATACAACCATCAGAAATGCTTTTACGGTAAGTAATGCATTCTCTTCTGATGTTTGTTAATCTGCTTAGAATCACATGCTGTGCATAGACTAGCGAGCAGTACCCGGAGTTGGCGGTGGGTTATGAGAAGGAACAGTAGAGAAAAGGTGTCGTAATACTGCCTGTCCCACCTGGGAGTCAGATCTAGAGTGTGTATCTAGACAGTAGTGTTTTGTAAAGGTGTGCACAGAACTCCAGGTAGCCGCTTTGCAGATGGACTCAAGGGGAACATTTGCAATGAATGCTATGGATGCCCCCGTGCCTCGAGTAGAGTGTGCTCTTGGCTTAAAGGGCAGTTCTCTCTTAGCAAGAGTATAGCAGAGAGTGATGCATTGAACAATCCATCTAGAAATAGTGGATTTTGAAACCGCATCTCCTTCTCTTCCTGCTGCCACCGAGACGAAGAACTGATTAGTCTTCCTCAATGGTTTGGTTCTTTCCATGTAGAACATGACCGCCCTGCGTACATCAAGTGTGTGCAGAGTCCTTTCTCCCAAATTGGAAGGATTTTGAAAGAACGTTGGTAGTTCTATAGATTGGTTTACGTGGAATTTAGAAATAAATTTGAGCAAACCTAGGGTGAGTGCGTAGAACCACTTTATCTCTGTGAACTGTAACGAAGGGGTCTAGTATAGAAAGAGCCTGAAGTTCACTTACTCTCCTGATGGAGGTGATAGCTATTAAAAAAGCAGTCTTAAGAGTGAGGTGTTTAAGAGATGCTTTGTGCATGGGTTCGAATGGAGAGCCCATGAGTCTTGTAAGTACCACATTAAGGTCCCATCCGGGAGCTGGGTCAGCTATCGGGGGGTGTATTCTTTTTACTCCCTCCATGAAGGCCTTTATAACAGGGAACACGACACTTTGAGTTGGGAAGTGGTGTATGCAGAAAGTGCCGCTAGGTGGACTTTAATGGAGTTGAATACTAGACCTGAATCCAAAAGGTGGGTTAGGTATAGTACCACATGTGTGGGAGAGCAGTCAATAGGGTTGATGCCTTTACTCCTGCACCAGATGACAAATCTTTTCCACTTGCTAGAATAGCAGTGGCGAGTGTTCGGTTTTCTGGCTTCCCTGAGGATGTCCATGCATCTTTGCGGGAGTTGTAGATGTCCGAACTCTATGATCTCAGGAGCCAAGCTGCTAAGTTCATGTTCTGGGGGCATGGGTGCAGGGTCCTGCCCTTGTCCTGAGACAGCATGTTGTACGGGCAGGGGAGTTTTACTGGGGGAGATAGAGACATCTCCATCAAGTGAGCGAACCATGGTTGTCGTGCCCACATAGGGGCCACTAGTATCATGGTCACTTGTTCCTGGTGCATCTTGTGCACCACCTTGTTGAGAAGGGGAGTCGGGGGAACCAAGGCCTGCGAGACCACCACTAGATCCTCCCATAGTCCGCTGGCCTGACACCACTGGCTGTTGAGCCACTCTTGCATTGGGCGCAGGCGCGCGTGAGGTACCAAATAATTACACGACGCCATCATTCCTAGCAAGCGCATTGCTTTGCGTACCGTCACCTCTTGGCAGTTTACATATTGGGGGATCTGAAACAGCATGTTTTGGACCCTCTCTTTGGAGGGGAAGACGAGGCCGTCCCTTGTTTGAATTAGAGCCCCTAGGAATTGTTTGATTTGACTGGGGTTTAAACTGGACTTCTTTTCGTTGATGGAGAAGCCTAGCTGGAACAAAAGGTCTACCGTCTTCTGGGTATTTGCGAAACATGTTTCGTAAGAATCCCCTGTTATGAGCCAGTCGTCGAGGTAAGGGTAAACTGGGATGGACAACCTGCGCAGGTGGGCCGCTGCCACTGCCAGCACCTTCGTGAATACCCTTGGTGCTGATGCTATACCGAAGGGTAGCACTTTGAACTGGTAGTGTTTGCCCTCTATCATGAACCTTAGGTATTTTCTGTGCGCTGGCAACATTGAAATATGAAAGTATGCATCTTTCATGTCCAATGTTGCCATGTAATCTCCCTGGGAAAGCAGTGGGATCACTTCCTGTAAGGTTACCATACAAAACTTTTGGGGTTTGATAAATCTGTTCGCTGGGCGCAGATCTAATACAGGGCGCATGGTTAGATCCTTTTTGGGTACAAGGAAGTACACTGAATAAATACCTTCCGTTACCTGAGATAGAGGCACGACCTCTATGGCTCCTTTTTCCAGAAGTTGTTGTACTTCTTGCAGAAGGATGGCAAGATGTTCCGGCGTCATGCGACGTCCCCTCGGGGGTCTGTAGGATGGGGAACTGTTGAATTCGATACAGTAACCGTGGGCTACGGTGGAAAGTACCCAACGGTCTGACGTTATCTCCTCCCATGCAGGAAGAAAGGATGTTATCCGGCCCCCGACCGGTGTTGCATGGGAGGGGACGCGAATGTTCGCGTCACTTGGAGTTGTTGGGGGCTTGGGAGCCTCTGGGGGTGGATCCCCGACCCCTCCCTTTGCCCCGGCGTTGGCCTCTTTGGCTGTACTGCCCACTATTGGTTTGGTAATTGGTGGCAGGGTATTGCTGATGTTGACTTTGTTGTTGGTGTTGGCGTTGGCCACGAAAAAAGCGTTTGTTGCCATAGCCGCGCCTGGTAGTGGGCTTAGAAATTTGGTCAAGAGTCTTGATAGTGTCGAACTCTTTTTTAGCCATCTCTAGGGCTTCATCTACCGCTTTTCCGAAGAGGTTAGCGTCCTCGACAGGTTTATTTATCAAAGACGCCTGTGTCTCTGGTTTAAAGCCTGAGTTGCGCAGCCATACATGGCGCTTTAGGAGTATTCCTTGTACCAGGGAACGTCCTGCTGTTTCTGCCGCGTCCAGAGAGTTTTTAACAATGCTCTGGTTCACTTGGGTTCCTTCGCCAATAGTTGACAGTAGGCGCGTACGTAAAGGCTCCGGTGCTTCCTCGGCGTCTTTTCGCAGTTTGGCCCACTGCGCGTCTGCGTAGCTTGCAAGCAAGGAATTGTTGTTGGCAATTCTTGCTGAGAAGGCAGCCGAGGAAGTAACTCTTTTTGCAAGGGCATATAGCCTCTTGCCCTCCTTGTCAGGGGGTGCCTCACTGGTGGAAAGTGGTACCCCTGCCCTCTTTCTAGTATTAGATACCACTAGGGAATCCGGAATGGAATGTCCCCTAATGTAGAGGGGGTCTGAGGGTGAAGGAGTGAAAAGTTTTTCAATCCGTGGATTGACCCCTCTGATCATTGCGGGAGTGGACAGCGAAGGTATGATCCTTCTCTTCACTGAAGCGAGGAGGGGAATGGTCTGGCTGACCGGGGGTTTTTCTTTAATCACTCTTTCTACAAAGTCCAATTCTGGAGAGAGTTCCCCGGTGTCGAGTTCGAAATGCGCTGCTGCTCTGCGCAACAGTGCATTGAAAGTGGGCTGATCGTCAATTGGAGACGTGTTCCTAACTGGAGAATTGTCCGGAGGAGTTAGGTTTAGGACATCAGTGTCGGAATACACTGATGGTGATTGCCAGGGGTGTGAAGGTCCCTCTTCTGGGTTAACCCCGAAGCCTTCTTCTATAATGTCTGTTCTGTCTTCCAGACATTCCTCCTGGTTCTGTCCTTCATTGTCCATGAAATCATCTTCTTCCTCGAAGTATTGTTCCTCCCCAGTGAGGTCATATACATCTTGGAAGTCTGAGGCTGTGTCCTGCTGGGGATCGACTAGCCTCGGATTTTTGGCCCTGGGGTCCTCCTGAGGCCCTTCTCTAGTCCTCTTGTGAGTTTGAGAGGCCTGGGTGCTCATGAACCTTTCCATCCTCTCCATACAGAGGTGGAGTCTTTCCATTGTTTCATGGGGTACCCCAGAGCGGTCTGGCGGGGGAAACATAGGGTTATCTAACTCGAAATGGCTCGACCTCTCCCAAAGCGTCGAGGAAAGTGTCCCGTCGCCCTCCGAAAAACCTTCAGGTGTGTCGGGTGACTCCCTGACTGAAGGGGGTAGTCCCTGCTTTCCTTCTGGCTTTTTCGGCGTATCCTTTAACTTATGCGTAACGCTCGACGTAATCTTCGGCGTGCGCTTTTGGGCGTCGGCTACAGCGATCCTCGCTAAGCTATCGGCGACTCGCTTGTCGGCGACTTGTTTGTCGGCGGAAGCTTGAGTTTTCGACGCTATGGGTATCGAACGCTCTACGGCGGTCTGCGCTTTCTGTTGATGCGCATCGGCCGATGGTTTGGTGGCAGCGCCCTTGTTTGCCGAAAGCCCAGTCGCAGGTCGCGGCTGCGGTTGCGAGAGGGGCTTCGAACCCGAACGGTCCGAGGAGGCCGCCGGTGGAACCTGCGTCTCCTTGGGCGCCGAAGCTCTTTTCGACTTCGTCGAAGAAGAGCCGTGGGTTGTGTGTTTATGTGGATCTTTGTGTGCGTCTGTGTCGCCGGGGTGTTCATCCCCATAAGCAGGGCGTGAGCCGAGCCCGTCGGGGCCGGGGACAGACGACGAAGCGCGTAAGCGCTCCTTAGAGGGGGTTTCGACTTCCGTAGCGGAGGTCGTGTTATCGCGTTCCTCGTCACTGTCGGTGGTAGCAGCGGCGGGTGAACCTTCGGCCTTCGACATCGCGTAGGCCGCCCACCTTTTAACCCTTCGGCCTTTTAGAGTTTTAGGCTTAAGAAGCCGACAAGCCGCGCACCCTTCCTCCTTGTGATCGAGGGGCAAGCAGCGGTTACACCGTGAGTGCTTGTCCTTCCAAGTGAATTTGCCTTTACAAAGTGGGCAAAACCTAAACGGTGTCCTCTCCATAGCCGAGGCAATAAATTGCGATAAACACCCCAAGGGAAAGGAAGGGGAAAGGGAAAGGCATTCTCAGAAAGACCCAGAGATGTCCCACGACCCCACTCTCCCTACTGTATATGGCCAGCGAGACCAGGCCACGTGTTCGGCAGCGCCGAAGATTTCCTCCGCTCGACCCTCCGTCGACGATTTTTCTCGGCGGAGAACAGCTACAACTGCGTCGAGGGAGTGTGTATAAATTTTATGAGAAGAAACGACCAAAGGTCGAGGGTTGCAATGTTATCTCAAGGAGCTCCGCGTGAAGGCGACCAGAAGCTGGGCGGAAATAAACAATCTGAGGGACCTCGACGCGTGAGGGATTGTGGGTACAACACACGTCACTATAGGGATAGTGCTTCAGACACGCCTTGTCGACGTCCCCTTTTCGACTACGAAAAACAAAATGCAATACTCCGCAGTGACCACTGGATGTCGGACCTATGCACAGCATGTGATTCTAAGCAGATTAACAAACATCAGAAATTATTCTCCGGTGATTAGGTTGTGCCTCTTCCCAAAAGTAAAGTGTTGGTTTCACCAGATTATTCCTGTATGAGTATCCCAGAACTGGGTCTTGCTCCCCCGTCTTGCTCCCCGACTTGCTGCTAGCCTGTCCAGAATAAGTCTGCATTAGGTTGTTGCCTGCCTACAATAACTGAGTCAGTCAGTAAAGTGTTGGGTTTTACTTTCCCTGCGCTATCTAACCTAGTCTCTGTGGTTCTAACTGTCCCTGATAAGTCATACTACAGTTATCTTTATAGCTGGGAAAGATCCAACCTGGACTGCTAGTGAAATACAAATGATATGGGTTTTACTTACCTTGAGTTAGTGGTCTGCCTTCCCAGAGTTATTGCTCATCTCCATCTGTGGTTCACTGATCTCAAAAGCACCTGCAATTGAATATTACATCCTTAGGTTTTGCTCAACTAGTATAACTCATCACAAAAGTAGTTATATCTTTTTACTGTACCTGGAATAAGTGTTCAACTACTCACAAAAAGTATATTGTCCAGTTGACCGATTATGTGATTTGTTCTGAGAGTCACTGAATAAGTGTTAGGGTCTACTGCCCTTGCATTACTGAATGTTATTGTGAAAGTAACCATTGGTTTTTACTCCCCAAGAATAGGTGTGACCTATACTGAATGTGTATGAAAAGGTTTGGACTTCCCTAGAACTACTGTTAGGCATTTCAAATAAGGTTTATACTTGGGTCTGTGTACCTTCAACTATAGTGTGTTTTTTTATAATTGTGATGTCATAATGTGTTAGTGCTTATTTACCCCTGGATTTATCTGGGGGTACCTGTATTTAAATAAATCCTTTATTTTTACATACATAGTGTTTCTTTAGACCATTTGTATTACAATTTCATTTGTACTGATTCTACAGCCATCTCTCCCTTCTAAGATAAGCCTGGCTGCTCCGTCTACGCTACCATGTACTCAGGTGGTAGAGCCTTATACTGAGTGGAGCCTTGTACTGCCTCAATTGAATGGTTATGAGGAAGTTGGTAGCACTTCAGAAAAACTGCCCTAACACTTCTCCTGCAAGTTCTTCTCCGGATTCCTTCGTCCAGTGGTCGACTATACCTTCCTTGCAAAAGACCTTGCCTTTTATGCAAGTCTCTCCCATTCGTTTGCTGCCTAGCTGTCACTCACACAGCAGGATGGCTGTCCTCCAAGGACAGCCAGCCGGCCAATCACGTTTAGGTGCATTCCTGTAACCAAGAAGACTAAGCACAGGGAGTTTCAGGAACCGCCCTTGCTTCTTGCCCTGCCAGCCACGCTGGAGACAAAGGCGTGCTTCAACAGTGAATCCTGCGAAAGACCAAACTAAAAAAGGGGGCAAACCTGGTTTGGCGTGCAGAGTAAATCTCAAGAAGGACCTTTCCAACAAGAAATGGCGAAAAAAGACCAGGACCATTTTGACAAAATGGGCACCCATGGGTGCAATACTGCAGCTGCGAACACAGCCCGCGGTAAAAACACACAATAGTAGGAAAAAGTAAACTACTGCCACCAGCCAATTATTGTAGAAAGGGTAACAAATGTTACATGAGAAACTAGACAAAGGGGATACTAAGTAACCCCTCCAGCACCCTATTGTAAGATAGTGTGTGCTGGGTCTAGAAGAAAGTTACAAACGTAAGTAAAGTCATTTTCACTTTACTGCTCTTGGAAACAGCAGTTTATCCAAGAGAAGGAATTGAAAACTTTGGGCAATCCAAAAGACTGCTCTGCACCACTGCACTGAAGGTGCTGTGTGTCACAATGTAAAAAGATGATGCTGACTGAGTTCGTCAGACTTCAAAACCAAAAGAAACAGTTCAAATCAAAGACAAATACACGAGAGAGTGGGGAAAAAGGTCTCACTCTCTCCAGGATAACAATTAAAAAGTACTTAAGTCCAGCAAAAGAGCTGGGGGTCTCTATAGTAGAAGGGAAATAGCACATTTCTGAGAATTCTCCCTAACAATTGTGAACCTGCCTGGGATGACTAAAACGATGGCTGGTCCAGAGTGGTCCTGTAGCCATGTGTCAGTGATGGCAAATAGGTCAGAATTATGAAAGGTAATGATGTCTCCTATGTCAAGAGAATGTGCAGGAAAGAACAAGTTACTTACCTGTAACTGTTCTCCAGCAGGTGTCTGGCATGGATTCACATGCTCATGAATATTCCCTGTTGTCAGACTAGGAATCCTCTGTAAAAGAAGAAAAGACAGTTTCACTTGGGTTTTCAAACCCTTCTTTCTCCTATAAACCAATCACTGAGCTCTGGGTCATACTGCCCCCAGCCAATGACTGCCCTCTACCTAAGCCCCTCCTCTGGCAGCTATCTTCAGATTTGGTAGCACGTAAAGTGGCAATAGGAGGGTTCGCATGTGAATCCATGCCAGACCCATGCTGGAGAACAACAGTTACAGGTAAGTAACTTGTTCCTTCTCCAGCTTGGGGTCTGGCATCTATTTACATGCTCATGAATAAAGAATACATAGCAGTAGACACATGCACAACCACGGGAGGTGGCAAGGCTCAACATTAAGCATCTCAACATTAAGCATCTCAACATTAAGCATTTCTTACCTCCTCAGCAGGCTCACCTTCAAGCGAACAGGTTGCGTAGCACTGCTTGGCCGACTCTGAACTCCTCCTTGGAATCCCTGTCGACGCAGTAGGATTTCATGAAGGTGTACGTAGACCTCCAAGTAGCAGAACTGCAGATGTCCAGCAGGGGCACACACCAGACAAGAACGCTGTCGATGCAGCGAAAGCTCAGGTAGAATGGGCTCCCGGACAGCCAGGCTGCAGTCGGATTGCCAACCGGTGACAATGAGTGATGTAGCCGGACAGCCACCTGGAGATGGAGGCCTTCCAAAGGTTCACAGGACCAAAGTTCACAAAAAGCTGAGAAGTCTTCCTGAAACTCTGCTTTCGGGCCACATATAATATCAGCGCTCGAGCCACATTCAGCAAGTGCAAAGTCCTTTCAGCCAGTGAATAAGGCATCAG
The DNA here is from genome assembly GCF_040938575.1 of Ambystoma mexicanum. NCBI lineage: Eukaryota > Metazoa > Chordata > Amphibia > Caudata > Ambystomatidae > Ambystoma > Ambystoma mexicanum. The sequence goes on from NC_090936.1 coordinate 879,234,315, forward strand.
AAAAAAGACTGGTAACAGCACAGGCTTGTTGAGATGAAATCCCAACTGAACCTTGGGCATGAAGGAGGGGTGCATCTGCAGCACCACCCTCGTCTCGTGGAAAGTCAAGTAAGGCTGCTTGCAGGACGGGGCCTGGATCTCACACACCCTCCTTGTCAGAGGTGATGGCCACGAGGAAAGACAGGAACTTAAGCAGAGCTTGATGTATCGGCTCGAACGGCCCCCCCCCCCCCCATGAGCCTAGTCAGCACTATGTTGAGTTCCCACACCGGGGCAGGCGCCTTCACCGGCTGGAACGAACGGAACAGACCTGGTGTAGCAGGAGATAGCCGCCAGATGCACATTGATGGAGGAGTGTGCCAGCCACGACTTAGCCAATGACAACTAGTACGGAAGGCCCTGTGGGTGCCGTGGCCCTCAGAGGGTTAATCTTCTGCGACCGGCACCACGTCACAAAACGCTTCCATTTGTGTCCTTAAATTGAGTCGATGACGCCGTGGTGAGGACCTCACTGCAGTTCACAGACAGCTCGTACCCAGTGAACTCTAATGCTGCAGGAGCCAGGCCTTCAGGGTCAGCGATCCCGGGTCGTGGTGCAGGATTTCACCTCCTTCCCTGGTGTGAAGATCCGTGACCACTGGTAGCTTGACTGGAGGGGACGTTGACATGCTGAGAAGGTCCGGGTACCAGATTTGACTCAGCCACGCCACCGCGATGAGGAACATCCTGCACCGGCACAGTCTGAGTTGAGCGATGACTCGTAGCAGCGGCAACGGAGGGAATGCAATCAGGAACAGGCCTTCCCAAGGGAATGAGAATGCATCCCCCATGCTCCCTGGCTGGGGGAACCTGCTGGCAAACCTCCGGCACTTGGTGTTCATTGTCATCGCAAACAGATCGATCTGAGGACTGCCCCACCTGAGGAAGAGGTTGTCCACTTGATCCTGCCGAAGCTTCCATTCATGGCAAGTGTGCAGCTCCCTGAAGAGGGAGTCGGCGACAGTGTTTTTGACTCCCGCCAGGTGGAAAGGAATGAAGAACATTCCCTGGGCGATGGTCCAGTACCACAACTCCTGCGCCTGGGGATCTGGTGCCCCCCCTGCTTCCGGATGCAAAACATCATGGTGGTATTGTCCGTGAAGACCCTCACGACTTTGCCCGAGAGATGGCAGAAATGAATTGAGGGCCCAAAACAGCCCGTAGCTCCAGGACGTTGATGTGTAGAGCCTTCTCCCCTGGTAGAAACAGGCCTTTTTGGGCGGAGCCGTCCGGTGTGTTCTCCCCACCCCTCCAGGGAAGCATCCGCCGTGGCCGTCTCCTGGTACGGGGCCTCGAAGTCTGTGCCTCTGGCGATGTTGGAGCGCACGCCCCCCCCATTTTATCACTGGACGAAACTCCTCTTCGAGCACGATCCTGTCCGTGAAGTTTCTGGACACCTGGATCCAACTGGAGTTCAGGAATTCCTGGAGTGGTCGCAGCCGCAACCTACAGAGTCGGATCAGGTAGATGCATGAAGACATCATGCAAGCAGCGTCTTGATGGTCCTTACCTTGGCTATCTTCAGTGCTAACAGCCGTTGCACCTTGTCCAAAATGGCCGCTCTCCTCTGACCGAGCCGCTAAGCAGGCTACCGGGTTGAGCCTAGATCCCAAGAACAGCACGTTCTGCGATGGCGTCAAGCAGGATTTTGCATATTTGACAGAACGCTAGATCCGTCAACAGCCGGATGGTCCTCACCATGTGATCGACGGCGATGTCCTTTGACTTGGCCCGGATGAGCCAATCGTTTAGGTATGGGTACACATGAATTCCCTGTAGTCGCTGGTGGGCCAGAGCCAGGCACTTCGTAAAGACTCTCAGCGCCGACTTCAGTCCCAAGGGGACAGCCTTGAACTGGTAGTGCTTCCCTTGTACAACGAAGCGCAGGAACTTGCAATGTTTTATGGGAATGGGGAAGTACACATCCTCTAGATCCAACAACAGAAAGTCTCCCTCGGGAGGATAGCTCAGGGGCAATGTGCTCGCCTTGGAAGCAAGACGACATGGAGCAACACAGGTTCGATCCCCGGGTCCGCGCTTAGAAACCTCTTGGTATTAAGCGTGTTATAAATAACCCATCATATCATATATCCCTCCTCCAGTTGACCGAGCACGTGCTGCAACGTGACCATCCTGAATTTCTGGGACTAGAAGTGTGCCCAATAGACATTCTGGAAAGTTGCATTTGAAATGTACCCAATAGACACTCTGGAAAGTTGCATTTAGAAGTGTGCCCAATAACCTCGCTATGAATTTAGTAGTGTTCCCAATAACCACTCGCTGAAAGTTGCATTTAGAAGTGTGCCCAATAACCCTCTGTGAAATTTAGAAGTGTACCCATTAGCCTCTGTAAGAGTTACATTTAGAAGTGTGCCCAATAGCCTGGTAAATTGAATTTAGAAGTGTTCCCAATAGCCTCGCTGGAAAATTGAATTTAGAAGTATTCCCAATAGCCTCGCTGAAAATGGATCTTAATAGTGCGCCCAGTAGCCTCTGTGGAAAACTGAATTTAGATATGGGCCCAATATCCTCTGTGAAAGCCGCATTTGAAGTGTGCCCATTAGCCACGCTGTGAAAGCTGCATTTAGAAGTGCTACCAATAGCATCTGTGAAAGTTGATTATAGAAGTGTATCCAATAGACACTCTGGAAAGTTGCATTTAGAAGTTCGCCCAATAACCTCTCTGGAAAATTGAATTTAGAAATGTGCCCAGTAGACGCCCTGCGAAAATTGCATTTAGAAGTGTACCCAATAACTTCTGCGAGAATTACACTTAGAAGTGTGCCCAGTAGCCTCGTTGATAAAAGTGAATTTAGAAATGTTCCCTATAGCCTCTGTATGGGAAATTGTACTTAGAAGTTTGCCTAGTTGCCTCTCTGTGGAAAATAGAACTTAGAAGTTCGCCCAGTACCCTATCTGGGAAAGTTGCATTTAGAAGTTTGCACACTCAAAGAGCATATAACCAGTCATACCACACCCCACGCTTACTCTATCCTTTACATCACCACTCAACTAGAACACAGAGATACTATGACACCATTCGGTATAACTGTTCTCATACGAACATCCGCCGCTTACTCCACATCATTCTATGTAAACACTGCTGGTCTCACACCCTCAGCCAGGCGTTTTCCCCAGGCCTAAAGCAGCCACATCCGTTCCGGATTAATCCTGCCAGAACGAACACATTCTCCTGATCTCTCAACCACCACACCTACCGATAAGAATCAGCTATTACACGCGTACCGCACGAGCTGCACACATATCCGGTGCACACACGCACCTTTTTGACTCCCCCTACTCTCTCTACTGATCTGAACTTCGGTTCCCAAGGGCGTTCAACCTACCAGCGCCTTCAGACCGTACCAATGGTATATAAGGCGCTATATAAGTGCAAAATAACAATAACTTGATGTACTTGTTTAGTTGTCGTAGGTCAAGAATGGTCCTCCCGCCCCAGGTGGTCTTTTTTACTAGAAAGTATCTCTAGTAAACTCCGGAGCCCCAGAGTTGCTTCAAAACCAGCTCTATCACCCCTTTTCCTAACATGGCCCGAACCTAGAGCAGTAGCTGAGGGATGTGTTCCTGCCGGGGCACCAGCGGTATCTGTGGACACACGCCGAACCTCCAAAGTGTCCACGGGCGAGAGTGTCCAGCACCCATTGATCGATTGAGAGGTTTTCCCACATGCTAAGTTTGCCAGCCAGCCTTCCAACAGGGTGCAGAGGTGGGCGCCCAACGTCCTGGTTGGTTCAGTCCTGTTTGGAGGCTGCCGCGCCGCCCTGGGAGTCTTGAGGACTACGGTGGCCATCTTCGAAGGCCTTGGAACGGCCAGTGTAGGTTTGCTGGGTCATGGAATGGGAAGGCTGGCGATAAGAGGATGATCCACCACCGAAACTCTTCAAAGATCTCCCCGACTTCCCTCCTGAGGGACGAAAGGACAGACTGTGCTGTTGTAGCGTGCCCAGGGCACTGGCCATCTCTGTGTCGGTCTTGAAGGCCTGAAGAGATTCATCAATGGCCTTTCCAAAAAGGTTCTCTGTCGAACGGCATGTCCGTGATCCTCGTCTGGAACTCTTGTCTGAAGTTGGTGGCCTTAAACCAGACATGACGACAGAGGAAAACCCCGTTTCCCATATATCGGAACCCCGCGTCCGCAATGTCCAGGGCCACAGTGATGGCGTGGTCCGACGCCACATCGCCTTCCTGAAACATCTCCATTGCCTCAATCCGATTGTCCTCTGGGAGGAAGTCCAGGATCGGAGCCATCTTGTACCATAGCTCCTGGTCGTACTTGGCCAGGATCCCTAGGGCGTTGGCCGCCTTGGCCATCGTCATCGAGTAAATGACCTTGGGTTCCACAGCGCCCAATTTCTTCCCCTCGCCGTCCGGGGGCACAGACTGATGACGGGTTGTACGACTTCTTCCTAGCCACGGCTGAAACCAGAGTCCGGCGATTGTTGTGAACGCAAACATTTGGGGGTGGATTCCAGCACCCAGTATCTCTTTTCTAGCTGGTCCCTCTTCGCTGGGGGTGAGGCGGGGTTCTTCAGTAGCGCCAGCCTCTCATCCCAGACATCATCCAGGAGCGGCACAGACAGAATGGTCTTCCTTTTCGCCTCCAGGCGCTGATACAGGAAGACCTTCTCTTCCGGGGCGAGTTGGAAGAGTTATGATGCAGTCGATCATGGAGTGGAAGGATCCCACTTCATCCGGCGGAGAAGACCTTGGTTGCGGAGAGATTCCGCTGTCATCTGTGTGTTATCACCGTGTCCGTCCCTGTATCTTCAGCAGTGGTGGCCCCGGTGTCAACGGGGTCGTCGCTGGCACAGTGGACGGCATCCTCTTCTGAATCTCAGAACCCAGCGTGTGGAGAATCTAGAGAATATCCTGCGACAGATCTTTGGGAAACCGGGTTGCTGGGCCCAGCACCTATGCAGTCGTTGCCGCCGCCTGTGGCGGGTACCTCCTCAATGGTCATCGTCACCACCCTCCTTTGGGATGGTGTGGACGGAAACTAGGTCTTCCTCGTAAAACGAAGAAATATTCATGCCCTGGAGTTCTAAGACACCCCCCCCCCCAATCACTTCTTTGGGTCCTGAGGGGGTCGGCATCGGGCTGAGATCTGGCAACCTCTTTTCCGGAGTCTTCTCCACTGGCTTGGCCAAAGCTTTCCGTGCCTGGGAGCAAGAGCCACCCTAACCGCCACCAGGGTACCCTTGACCGGGTCAGCCCCTTTTGCCTTTGCGAGGGCAGAAGCTGCCAGTATGATAGAAAAGGACAATTTGGCCTGGATCACCTGGGCCTTAACTGGCAGGTTTGACACCTTGTCCTGACTGTCCTTCCCCGGCTTCTCTCTCAGTAGCTGATTTTCTCTTGGACGAAGAGCTGGAGATGGAGCCGGATGGTGACTATGAACGCGCCCGGACCACAGCGACCCTGACGGAAGCAGACTTGCAGTGCTTGGCCTTGACTTGGGCCCCCGCGGATGGAGCGCCCTCAAATCTGGCTGGCTGGTTGCGGATGAGGCATGCCCCTGTGAACCACATGGCGCAAAGGCCCTGGCCTTGACCCACTTCACCAGCCGGACGTGACGATCCTTCGTGCGCTTGGTGAAGCCATGGCAGATCTCGCAAACTTCCTCCTTGTGCATCGGGTGAAGACAATACAGGCACTGGGAATGCTCGTCATCCGTGAAAACATTCCGCAGGCCGCAGCTGGTGCAGAGCTTGAAGAGAGAAGCGCCGTCCTTCTCCTTGATTCGGCTCGGTGTATGCCTTGGGTCCTTCTGGAAACTTCCCAGAACACCACTCTGGACGATTCTGCCTTTGAGGGGCGATGAAAGATGCTGAAAAACAGGTCCCCGTTAATTGGATGAAGAAACTATGGCGCACACAGGCTCGATTGAACAAAATAGGGGTTTTCCTAGCCAAAAAAAGAGCGAAAAACACAGAAAGCTCTAATGAGCAAAACACAGGGACTCGCAACACTTGAACGTGCAGTAAAATCTGAACATGGCTGGCTGAGGAGGGGCTTAGAGAGGGCAGTCATTGGCTTGGGGCCGTATGACCCAGAGATCAGTGATTGGTTTATAGGAGAAAGTTTATAAACGAAAGTGAAACTTTTTTTCTTTTACTGAAGATTCCCAGCCTGACGACGGGTAATATTCATGAGCATGTGAATCCATGCCAGACCCCATGCTGGATAAGTGATCACACATTTAATAGTGCACACGTCAGATTATGTGGCTTGCCATGGGTCTCGTTAGGGAGAGGTTTGGAAATATAATTCAAATGTTTAGCTGTCATCGCGGAGCTGGGGTTGCTTTAGATGTGAACAAGATGTTTTGGGAAGTGATGGTCTTTTCTTTCTCCTCCGAGGCCATGATGGTGCAACTTGAAGGTTCTGAAGCTGACTGAATTCTAAGGCCTTCAAATGGATGTGTTGAAGTAGATGAATAAAACAACTGTGAATCCTTTGGATCAGGCAGATGGTGATGCGCTGCTAGACATACAGAAAGTGTAATTGGTGGGAAATAAATGTTGGCTGTTTTACGTGAGGTATTAGAGGCCTTTGTCTGTGGTTGAGGCTGTGGAATAGAGTACAAGTTCAAACTGGTGCAAAATGCAAATGCTATATAGAAATGAGGGAAAATGACAGGCAAGAGCTTAAAAACAATACTAATTCTAACACTACGGTAAAAAAACATTTTAAAGCATAGGCAGACCAAGGGCAGTAAAATCTAATCAATTAGAGCAACCAAACAAAGTCACCCATTTACAGGAAGAAGCGGTGCACCGCAAGTTAGATAAGTAGGTACCCGGGAAATGGGTAGTTCACCTACAAGGGGTTCCATAATCAGACTATTAGTACTTTTTATAACCCTTATAGCAGTAAACCAGACCGACCTGCAACAGGGGGAAGGCACTTCCTGAAGAAACCAAATGAACCAAAGTATTCTTTGCTATCCTATACCCTTTTTCCAAACTCACATTGACTGTTAGATCAAAGCGACAGCTAGGTGTGCCAAGTGTCAGGCTTGTCTGCCTAGGCTTAGAAAGGTTACCATAGCATATCATGAACACAAGGTTGGAAGAATCTGCCTTAACGCTACCCAAGTTATTAAAAATAAATGCATACAAGTTTAGCCTAAAAACTGCGCTAGTCATACCTTCAAGTGCTGTTGAATAGCTCATCGCCAAGGTAAGTAGTGTAGGACAGATTACATGCAAATAAAAGCCAGATTCAAAATAACTACATAATGTGCTGTAGAACTATTTCAGAATAGTTCATTAAAAAAAATGTGTCTCTGAAAAAGTATTGATATTTAGAAGTAATTTCTAAAGGTCCGATGCAACAAGACAAAGTTAGTTTACCTCGATCCAGAACCATAGGACTTGGATTCAATTCCATGAAGGCAGTCTTGTAGAGAGCTAATTAGTACTTTGCATCTATCATCAGCAGAAACTTTGGATTGCTTAATTAAAGAAATGGCGGTTACCAAAGTTTCAATAGCACTTCCGTAATCTCCTAGAGAAAAAAAAAGATCAGTCAAATGTCTTTCTGCTAAAAAAAAATAAACAGAGAAGTTTACATTACACAGTTCATCATAGGACAACCAACATCAGGAGAACACCTTAACTGGAAGGATCTTGGAACACTTTAGTGTACGCAAGGAACAAGCTACTTACCAGTAACTCTTGTTGTCCAGCATGGGTCTTGCATGAATATGCACTGTCAGGCTGGGAACCCTCATGAAAGCTTTAAGATACAAAACTGTTACCTGCTTCCATCGCCTTTTAGTGTCACTTTGGGTCATACTGCCCCAGCCAATGACATTTTCCTCCTAAGCTCCACCCCTAGTGGTCATCTTCAGAATTGGTAGCGCACATAAAGTGGCAGTTGTTAGAGCAGTTTTTCTGAAGTTCTACCAAACTTCATTAAAACCATTCAACTGAGACAGTGCAAAACACCACTCTTAGAATATGGCTGTACCACCTGAATTTGTGGTATTGTAGACAGAGCAGCCATGCTCATCTTAGAAGAGGGAGAGGGCTGTAGACGGGTACACACGCAAACAAATCAATAGAAACACTGACAACCATAAGTATTATTTTAAAAAATAAAGGTTTCTTTTAAATACAATTAGGCTAAATTAAGTCTTGGGGAAAGTATTGGTCAAAGACATGAACAAAACAAAAAACAAAAAGAAAAAAAATAACAGCTTGAGGGTACACAGACCAAAGCACATAACCTTATTTGGAACACCCAACAGTTGTTCTAGGGAAGTCAAACCTTTCAGTATAGGGCACACCTATTCTTGGGGAGTAAAAGCAATGGTTACTTTCAGATTGTAACCAGTAATACAAGGGTTGTAGACCCGAACAGTTGTGCCATGATGCTCAGCAAGAAACCACATACGTCAACTGGACAATATATGTTGTGAATAGTGGAACACTTATTTTAGCTACAGTAAAAACCTTGAACTACTTTTGTGATAAACTGTCATAGTAGGTGAGTAAAAGTACAGGTGCTTTTCAGATCAGTGAAACACAGATTGAGATAAGCAGTAACTCTTGTAACTTATTTTAGGATGGCACACAGCTAACTCAAGGTAAATAAAACCCACATACTTTTTCAAGGAGCTATCAGCAACTTGGGGTGGGTATAAACCCAAGACTGTTTTTGTGTCGGTCTAAAACAGAACAGGGAAAGCAAAACCCAGCGTTCCTGTAGGGGTATATATGCATTTTGCAACATACGTATTCCAGTTTCAGGTGGACTATCTGTGTATTATATATTAATATAAATGGTTTTGAACATGGGCACTTGAGAATTTATAGCAATCCGGCAATGAATATTGTAGCGATGTCGCACTTATAATGAGCAATCTCGTATTACATAACGTTAGTAATAATTCATACATCCCACTAGAATGAGGACTATCATGACCAACTCAAAAAATTCTTTATGTTTAGCATTTGGATTAGCTTGGGACGGATTTTCGTTGCTTTTTAGATTTTTTATTTTAGCAATTTTAAAGCGCTCATACAGCCGCCCGCGGGCATCGAGGCACTGTTACAGGAATTTTTCTCTTTTTTTAGGTGCGTAATTGTTTTTTTTTGTTGTCTTAGTCACGTATTTATAAAACGCACTTAAATACCTAGCGGTTTCTAAGCGCGGACCCGGGGAATCGAACCTGTGTTGCTTCGTGTCGTCTTGTTTCCAAGGCGATCACGATGCCGCTGATCTATCCTCACAGGACAATGAAAGTGTGCAATATGCATTGTAATACCAGTTTGAATGACAGCCAATAGTCAAGACTTTTAGGGAGATGTTCTTATAACTCGTCTGGAAGCCTCAATATGGCACTGTGCCAACGCGTTCATACATGATTGGCAACGATTCTATAGCATCAGAGTAATTTCCTTCCTGTGTTGCCATTAATCCATCAAATGAAGCACATATCATTAACATATCCTCATGTATTATAACAAAATTAGTCCAGCACACTTTTGGTGTTTTGCACTTTTTGCAGACTCTCTGGCAAGAAATGCGCGAGTATGCCTTTAAAGCTGTGCCTCTACTAATGTTGCCATGACGACTAGTCAATATGCATATAGCTAAGCCCAAAGAGACGTAATGTGGGTTGTCATCTTTTTATTTTTGCACTTTTGTATTATTACATTCTTAGATACACGGAAACCAATATCAGCTAGTTTAAATGACAGAAATCGGAATGCTCTGGCATAAATCAACGATTGCAGTAACGCGTTTCCATGGGAACTCCTAAACAAATAGTCCCAAAATGGTGCCGGCCACTTTCACATCGGAAAGAAGCCAACACGAATGACTCGTGCTCAGTAAAGTAAGTTGCATACACGGGTTTTTGTTCATGCCCATTCATTTAATGAGTTTGTAGATGCGGCTAAGATAGGAGGGATCCCAAGAGTAGGGGTAAATACTAATCATTTATCTAATATAGGTAATCTTAAATAATGGAGAACAATTTCCGTTATAATGCTTGTGAGTATAACAAACCCCCGTAATAACAGTACAGGGACTAATGGCATTTTTCAACTAATATTGTACTAGGTTGGTGACTATGGGGATTAAGCCCACAAACTCACTTCAACTCACTAAGGATATGAATTAAAAGTTATTCCCGGAGAGGGTAAGTCAACCAACAGTGACAATACAGCGCCAAATAGAATTTTGGGGGTTGGAAAAACTGACTAATGAGACACTCTTTTTCTTGTTCCTTGTCTGTCTGATTGTCCCTTCTTTTTGTTGACTTGTTTATTGTATAATTGTTTTCCACATACCCAGTGCATCCCTTCCCAACGCCAACCCCTATTTTCTGTCTGTTTCACATAATTGATTATTGGTTTGCTCATTGATATGGACACATTTATGTGCAATTTCATTCTAATTTTTACTTGACCTTATTTATGGATTTATGTTTGGCATTAGGATTGTTTGAAATTGTTGCTTTATGAATCTTTTGGTTTTGTGTATATCTTACTTTCAAAATGTACAATAGGAGAATGATTTTGATACATAGTTGCAGCAAAACGCAATAGCCCTGATTTGAAAAAGGCCCAGAAGGGCCGAAACACGTGTTATTAACCAAGGGGCACCATAAGATAATATATTTAAATCATGTAGTCATAATTCAGTGCAAAGTCCTGGATCTTTTTCCTTTTTTCATTACTCTTTAAGACGGGTTTCTTTTGGCTTACCGTCAACCCACTGGCCTGCGACAATACAGGAATAAAAACTTGTGGGTTTAGGGGTCTTTTATCCCTATTCCCCCATCCAACTATACTTTCCTATGCTCAAGAGTACTTTTATTATAATTGGTGAATCACAAGTCGCTGAACAGACCAGCTGTACCCCAAGCCTTGTTTCTGATTGTTAAAAACCCAGTGTTACTCTTAATGACTAAAAGTTATTCTAGGTAGATCAAAACGAAAGCAGACTTATCCTGGACAGGCTAGCACAGCAAGTCAGGGGAAGCAAGACCCAGTTGGAGGACACTAAACAATTGTCCTAACAGGACTAATAAAGTGAAAAACCAACAGTATTACTTTTGGGGAAGAGGCACAACCAATTCACAGGTGATCAATATACCCCTTATATATACACACTGTTAGAATGGCGAAACAGTTTCTAAGGAAAGAAAGGGGTTACATATACTTTTCAGAATGGCACAACATTTCGAAAGGTAAGTAATAACTATTTTTACTGTTCACTCTCAGAGTTACAGTTATCAACCAACTCATTTTGCAAGTAAATCACTTTTAAACACGTCCTCTCTTCTAGGCAAAAGGCCCAAATCTTTAAAAGTATTTTCCTTATTCTTGGAGCAGGAGTGTTCTCAGTGGCACAAGGAGGCTTGGGGGGGGGGGGGGGGTGTCACCAGGGTCTAGTGTCCAACAGGCAGTGTCAGGATAGGTTCTTAAGTAGCAAAGTCAGAGTTCCTGAGGAAGACTGTTCAAACAGGCAGTGCTCCAGATAGGATTTTGAGGTGGGAGTATTTTACGCATGATTTTTGAAATTAGAGAGCAAATGCAATTTTAAGAGAGTAAAAATGAGTTTTCTCCTCTGCAAGAGAGTAAAATGTATCCAACATCTACACCCAATGCATACGTAAAGTCAGACCCGTAGACAAAAAGAGTTGTAAATCAAAGTTGTCTGGCTTGCCTTTAACCATTTTATTACACTTGTGGAAAATATTCTGCCATAAAATAACTTGTGAGTACATGCTACATACGCAGCTTCATTTTCAAAATTCTGGGCCTAGAAACTCTGTTAAGAACTATAGAATGAGACTAATGCATTTCCTGCAGATGGAGCGTGAGTAAGCAAGTGTTACATTACAGAACTTGCTTACATAGTTTGAAAGAAGTGAAAGCAGTCAACAAAACAGTGCCAGGCTAGAGTTTAGGAACTATATAACTACAAAATCAATTTCTATAACATGTTCTGTGTGTTGTTCTCATTGGAAAGATTACATGTGGTCTGCTTTCCTATAATTTAAAACAGACTTCACAAATTCTGAAAATAACATGCAACGCTTCACAAATAAAAGTGTTACCCTTACGTAGCGCCAAGGTAATCTGTTTTGATCACCAAGTATTCCACACATTACTCACTAGCCAGAATCAACTTTTACTGGCTTACATGGTAGCTCGGAGCAAGGTAAACTGAGCCACCCATTACACAATCACACACTAAAACATGAAAAAACAGCCTGATACACTTAAAAAGCAAGCTGATTATAGGTGTGTGTGATTGTCACCTAGAGAATGGAGGTAAACGGATCAGTCTACATTTCAAAAGACAATCTTATATATTGTTGCAAACATCTGCATCCACTAACACTCCTGGCTACTGCATTTCTATGCAGCAGTATTGGAGCTACTAGCATAGGAGCACCTGCGTACACCAATGTGGCCCTACTACACTTATTAAAACTGTCCTATTGTAAGGGTGTACCGTGTATGTGTAATCATTCATAAGCACTCCAATTTTTTCAGTTGAAATTAGGGTGAGATTACAATATTTGCCCAGGATCACACACTTACGCTAAACAGCGAAGCAGGGATTTTAACCCACACTTTGAATTTGCGCATGGCCACTTTCTTCCACGCTTTACTTAGAACAAATATTTAAGTTTTGGGTGTCAAGACGTACACACAACGAAATCGTGCTCTAGCTGCTAACTCGAGTGATAATAATAGCGCCAGTTCAGTTCAACGTTATTAACAGTCGCCATGCTCGACCTGCTCCTTTGCTTAGAAACAAGTGACCTTTAAAATAAAATATGTGACAAAGAGTGCATTTGAAATGCAAGTCATGACATCAAACAGCTCACATCATGATATCACATGTGTGCCAATGGCGCTATATAATGTAAGCAAAAACAAAGAGGTGATGGCTGGAAGGCTTAGAATTGATATTAAACCACTGGCATTGCTCTGTGCACCCCTCCTGACCATCGCTTTTCACCTGCCAGGTCATTATAGAACGGGGAAAAACCATATGCAATTCAGGCATGGCCCCATCCCCAAAAGGGCAGTCCAGCCCGAACTGCTAGGTCACATCCCTTCTGCACAGCAACCTGGGCTCCACATCTGGGTATACCGGTCCCAAACAGGGAAAGGTACACAAGGGAGACATGGGGCATGAGCCGGGGGTGGGGGGAACAGGGCAGACACGGGGCATGAGCGGGGGTGGGGGGAACAGGGGAGAGACACAGGGCATGAGCGGGGGGTGGGGGGAAGAAGGGAGACACAGGGCATGAGCGGGGGGTGGGGGAGAAAGAAGGGAGACACGGGGCATAAGCGGGGGGTGGGGGTAAGAAGGGAGACACGGGGCATGAGCGGGGGTGGGGGATAAAGAAGGGAGACACGGGGCATGAGCGGGGGTGGGGGATAAAGAAGGGAGACACGGGGCATGAGCGGGGGGTGGGGGAAAGGAGGGAGACACGGCCATGAACGGGGGGTGGGGGGAAAGAATGGAGACACGGGGCATGAGCGGGGGGGGTGGGGGGGAATGAAGGGAGACACGGGCCATGAGCGGGGGGTGGGGGGAAGAAGGGAGACACGGGTCATGAGCGGGGGGTGGATGGGAAAGAAGGGAGACACGGGGCATGAAGGGTAAGAAGGGAGACACGGGGCATTAGCGAGGGGTGTGGGGAAAGAAGGGAGACACGGGCATGAGGGGTAAGAAGGGAGACACGGGGCAGGAGCGAGGGGTGTGGGGAAAGAAGGGAGACATGGGCCATGAGCGGGGGGTGGGGGGAAAAGGAGGGAGACACGGGCCATGAACGGGGGGTGGGGGGTAAGAAGGGAGACATGGGCCATGAGCGGGGGGTGGGGGGAAGAAGGGAGACACGGGGCATGAGCCGGGGGGTGGATGGGAAAGAAGGGAGACACGGGGCATGAAGGGTAAGAAGGGAGACACGGGCATGAGCGGGGGGATGGGAAAGAAGGGAGACACGGGGCATTAGCAAGGGGTGGGGGGAAAGAAGGGAGACACGGGGCATGAGGGGTAAGAAGGGAGACACGGGGCATGAGGGGTAAGAAGGGAGACACGGGGCATGAGCGGGGGTGGGGGGGAAGAAGGGAGACACGGGGCATGAGCAGGGGGTGGGGGGGGTAAGAACAGAGACACGGGCCATGAGCGGGGGGTGGGGGAAAAGGAGGGAGACACGGGCCATGAACGGGGGGTGGGGGGAAAGGAGGGAGACACGGGCCATGAACGGGGGGTGGGGGGGTAAGAATGGAGACAGGGCATGAGCGGGTGGTGGGGGGGAAGAATGGAGACACAGGGCATGAGCGGGTGGTGGGGGGGTAAGAAGGGAGACACGGGCCATGAGCGGGGGGTGGGGGGAAGAAGGGAGACACTGGGCATGAGCGGGGGGTGGATGGGAAAGAAGGGAGACACGGGGCATGAAGGGTAAGAAGGGAGACACGGGGCATGAGCGGGGGGTGGATGGGAAAGAAGGGAGACACGGGGCATTAGCGAGGGGTGGGGGGTAAGAACAGAGACACAGGCAATGAGCGGGGGGTGGGGTGAAAAGGAGGGAGACACGGGCCATGAACGGGGGGTGGGGGGGAAGAATGGAGACACGAGGCATGAGCGGGGGGTGGGGGTAAGAAGGGAGACACGGGGCATGAGCGGGGGTGGGGGATAAAGAAGGGAGACACGGGGCATGAGCGGGGGGTGGGGGAAAGGAGGGAGACACGGCCATGAACGGGGGGTGGGGGGAAAGAATGGAGACACGGGGCATGAGCGGGGGGGTGGGGGGGAAAGAAGGGAGACACGGGCCATGAGCGGGGGGTGGGGGGAAGAAGGGAGACACGGGGCATGAGCGGGGGATGGATGGGAAAGAAGGGAGACACGGGGCATGAAGGGTAAGAAGGGAGACACGGGGCATTAGCGAGGGGTGTGGGGAAAGAAGGGAGACACGGGCATGAGGGGTAAGAAGGGAGACACGGGGCAGGAGCGAGGGGTGTGGGGAAAGAAGGGAGACATGGGCCATGAGCGGGGGGTGGGGGGAAAAGGAGGGAGACACGGGCCATGAACGGGGGGTGGGGGAGAAAGAAGGGAGACACGGGGCATAAGCGGGGGGTGGGGGTAAGAAGGGAGACACGGGGCATGAGCGGGGGTGGGGGATAAAGAAGGGAGACACGGGGCATGAGCGGGGGGTGGGGGAAAGGAGGGAGACACGGCCATGAACGGGGGTGGGGGGAAAGAATGGAGACACGGGGCATGAGCGGGGGGGTGGGGGGGGAAAGAAGGGAGACACGGGCCATGAGCGGGGGGTGGGGGGAAGAAGGGAGACACGGGGCATGAGCGGGGGTGGATGGGAAATAAGGGAGACACGGGGCATGAAGGGTAAGAAGGGAGACACGGGGCATTAGCGAGGGGTGTGGGGAAAGAAGGGAGACACGGGCATGAGGGGTAAGAAGGGAGACACGGGGCAGGAGCGAGGGGTGTGGGGAAAGAAGGGAGACATGGGCCATGAGCGGGGGGTGGGGGGAAAAGGAGGGAGACACGGGCCATGAACGGGGGGTGGGGGGTAAGAAGGGAGACATGGGCCATGAGCGGGGGGTGGGGGGAAGAAGGGAGACACGGGGCATGAGCCGGGGGGTGGATGGGAAAGAAGGGAGACACGGGGCATGAAGGGTAAGAAGGGAGACACGGGCATGAGCGGGGGGGATGGGAAAGAAGGGAGACACGGGGCATGAGGGGTAAGAAGGGAGACACGGGGCATGAGCGGGGGTGGGGGGGAAGAAGGGAGACACGGGGCATGAGCGGGGGGTGGGGGGGTAAGAACAGAGACACGGGCAATGAGCGGGGGGTGGGGGAAAAGGAGGGAGACACGGGCCATGAACAGGGGGTGGGGGGAAAGGAGGGAGACACGGGCCATGAACGGGGGGTGGGGGGGTAAGAATGGAGACAGGGCATGAGCGGGTGGTGGGGGGGAAGAATGGAGACACAGGGCATGAGCGGGTGGTGGGGGGGTAAGAAGGGAGACACGGGCCATGAGCGGGGGGTGGGGGGAAGAAGGGAGACACTGGGCATGAGCGGGGGGTGGATGGGAAAGAAGGGAGACACGGGGCATGAAGGGTAAGAAGGGAGACACGGGGCATGAGCGGGGGGTGGATGGGAAAGAAGGGAGACACGGGGCATTAGCGAGGGGTGGGGGAAAGAGGGGAGACACGGGGCATGAGGGATAAGAAGGGAGACACGGGGCAGGTGCGGGGGTGGGGGGGAAGAAGGGAGACACGGGCCATGAGCGGGGGGTGGGGGGTAAGAAGTGAGACACGGGCCATGAGCGGGGGTGGGGGGAAAAGGAGGGAGACACGGGCCATGAACGGGGGTGGGGGGAAAAGGAGGGAGACACGGGCCATGAACGGGGGTGGGGGGAAGAATGGAGACACGGGGCATGAGCGGGTGGTGGGGGGTAAGAAGGGAGACACGGGCCATGAGCAGGGGGTTAGGGGGGAGAAGGGAGACACGGGCCATGAGCGGGGGGTGGATGGGAAAGAGGGAGACACGGGGCATGAGCGGGGGGTGGATGGGAAAGAAGGGAGACACGGGGCATGAGGGGTAAGAAGGGAGACGGGGCAGGAGCGGGGGGTGGGGGGAAGGGAGACACGGGCCATGAGCATGGGGTGGGGGGGAGAAGGGAGACACGGGGCATGAGCAGGGGGTGGGGGGGAAGAAGGAAGACACGGGTCATGAGCGGGGGTGGGGGGAAGAAGAGACATGGGGCATGAGCGGGGGGTGGGGGGGTAAGAACAGAGACACAGGCAATGAGCGGGGGGTGGGGTGAAAAGGAGGGAGACACGGGCCATGAACGGGGGGTGGGGGGGAAGAATGGAGACACGAGGCATGAGCGGGTGGTAAGAAGGGAGACACGGGGCATGAGCGGGGGGTGGGGGGAAGAAGGGAGACACGGGGCATGAGCGGGGGGTGGATGGGAAAGAAGGGAGACACGGGGCATGAAGGGTAAGAAGGGAGACACGGGGCAGGAGCCGGGGGTGGGGGGAAGAAGGGAGACACGGGCCATGAACGGGGGTTGTGGGGGAAAGAAGGGAGACACGGGGCATGAGCGGGGGGTGGGGGATAAAGAAGGGAGACACGGGGCATGAGGGGGAAGAAGGGAGACACGGGGCATGAGCAGGGGGTGGGGGTAAGAAGGTGGGCCTTTTAAAGACAGTTTAACTTCCTTTAACATTCGGGATGCTTACCTGGCTGATGTCACCGCGTTTGCAGCCTCCACTCTCAGCTCACTCTGCATATAAAAAAAATGCAGCAGGACACGTGTGTTTCTGGAAAGGTCTTCCAGGAGGGGGTGGTTTGAGTCCTGGATTAGGATACATTCTTCTGAGAGAGACTGTCAAGAGAAGTGTCTGCCTGCCTCAAGGCAGGAGCTTGCGTACTACAGTGCCATCTAGTGGCAGAAGAACAAGTTACTTCTTACCTTGTAACGTTCTTTCGATGGGATGTTCCTCCGACGTATTCCTTATCTTCAATATCTCTTTCCAGCTTTGCTGGCCTCGGAAAATTTCTCTAGAGCGCGCTGCGCGTCGATGTCCGCCGAGTCGATGTCCCTCGACAGCCGCCGTATTGACGTCGACGTCATCCTGCCTATAAAGGCCGCGCGCAGCGTCCGTTGCTCAGTTCCGTTTTGTAGCCCACAATAATTCTTTCTGGACTAGACTAAACACCCTGAAGGAGCGTAAGCTGCAACAACAAGGGAAGTATTACTGCAGGGATTGGTGGGAGGGTCGATAAGGAATACGTCGGAGGAACATCCCATCGAAAGAACATTACAAGGTAAGAAGTAACTTGTTCTTCGAAGGGATTGTGTCCTCTGACTTATTCCTTATCTTAGATAGGCTCCCATAGCAGTATTCTGTTATTGGAGGTGGGAGTACTGACTTCATGCTTCCTTTTATTGATGAATAGAGTGCAATACTGCCCTTCCAAACCTAGTCTCTTGACTGGAGGAGGAATCCAAGTTGTAAAACCGTGTAAAGGTATGGACGGACGACCATGTGGCAGCCGCACCTATGTCTCTAACCGGCACTCCTCTAGAGGGCCGATGAAGCTGCGATACCTCTGGTCGAATGAGCCCTAAGATTTTGAGGGGGCTCTTTTGCTGCCAGTTTATAACATTCCAAAATGGCTAGAATGATCCATCTGGAAATGGTCTGCTTAGTTATCGGTAACCCCAGCTTGTGACCTGCGTAGCCTACAAACAGCTGGTCTGCTTGTCTTATCCTAGCCAGTCTACTGATGTAAAAACTTAAAGCCCTTCTTGGGTCCAGCCTGTGTAACCTCTCTTCCTCTTTCCCTGGATGAGGAGGAGGATAGAAAGATGGGAGGGTAATTTTCTGAGTGATATGGAATTCAGAAACCACCTTTGGGAGGAAATTAGGCTTCACTTGCAGAACAACTTTGTCTTTGTGAAAGATTGTATGAGGGGATTTACAAGAAAGAGCTTGTAACTCGCTCACCCTTCTAGCAGATGTAAGTGCTATTAATAAAACAGTTTTAAGGGTAATAAATCTTAACGAACAAGAATGGAGTGGTTCGAAAGGTGTGCCCATCAGGAAAGTTAGGACTAAGTTTAAATCCCATAGGGGAACCTGGAATGGTCTTGGGGGATAAACGTTAGTTAACCCCTTTAGAAACTGTATTACCAAGGGTAATTGGAAATAGGATGGTTCTTCCGAAGTGCGCTTAAAGATGGATAGCGCTGCGAGATAGCCCTTAATGGTGCCAACTTGAAGGCCTGAATTCGCTAAATAGAGTAGGAGGGACAAAACCATTGGTGTGCCACATGAAAAGGGGTCGATATTCTTTTCTCTACACCAGCTGCAAAATCTGTCCCAACAGCAGCGGTATAAAGACTTTGTTGCTGGCCTCCTTGCCGAAAGCAACACCTCCATATCATCATCAGGGAGGTCCCAATCCTTGTACCTCAGCCTTTCAGAAGCCAAGCGTGAAGGTTGAGGGTTTTGATGTCTGGATGGAGAACCTGACCTCCCTTCTGTGAGAGTAGATTCTCTCTGAGTGGAAGTCGAATTGGAGGGCAGATGGACAAGTCTAGAAGGTCCGGGTACCACGTTCTCCTGGCCCAATCCGGGGCAATTAGGATCATGGTTTTCCGGAATCTTCTCAACCTCCTGATCATTTGAGGAATGACAGGGACCGGTGGGAACGCGTACAGAAGTGGAAACTCCCAGTCCACTATGAACGCGTCTCCCAGAGCTCCTCTCGGGGGAAATTCCCTTGAACAGAACAGATCGCACTTCCTGTTGACACTTGTGGCAAACAGATCCACCTGAGGGGTTCCCCAAATGGCGAAGATCTCTTGAAGGACTTCCTGAGCTAGTTCCCACTTGTGGGAGACTGCTCTGCCTGCTCAGAGCGTCCGCTGTCAAGTTCTTCTCTCCGGCTAGGTGAACTGCCGATAGAGAGATTCCTTCTTGGATTGCCCAAAACCAGAGCTGCATCGCCTCTCTGCACAGAGGTAGTGATCCTACGCCTCCTCTTTTGTTGAGGTAATGCATGGCCACTGTGTTGTCCGTCATTATCAGGACATTCTTCCCTTGTACAGATGGCAGGAACGCCTTCAGCGCAAGTCTGATGGCCCTCAGCTCTAACAGGTTGATATGTAGTCTGGACTCCGATGGAGACCAACGACCGCTGATGGTCAAGTCGTTGGCGTGGGCTCCCCACCCCGTGAGTGAGGCATCCGTGACTACTGTTATCTCCCGCCAGGGTTGCCAAAACTGCTCTCCTTTCAGAATGTTCTCCTGACAGGCCCACCACTGAAGGTCTCGAGCCACCCTGTCGGGAACCTAAAGAAGATCTGTCATTCTCCCTGAGAATTGTGACCACTGAGTCCTCAGTGCCCACTGGAGGGATCTCATTCTCAGGCGAGCCTCTGGCACTAGGAAAATGCAGGATGCCATGAGGCCTAGCAACCTCAAAAAGTCGAAGGCTGGGAGACGTTGGCATTTTGGAACTTGGTAACCATCTGTAGAATATCTTGAGCCCTCACCTCTGGTGGCGAGGCTTTTCCCAGGGAAGTGTCCAGGATCGCTCCGATGAACTGGAGTCTCTGCGATGGTATCATTTGTGACTTCTTTAAATTGAGGGAGAAGCCCAGTCTGTGAAGGGAGTGGCAAACGTGATTTAGCTGGATCTGAGCTTGTTCCGAAGATACAGCCCTGATCAACTAATCGTCCAGGTAGGGGTAGACGTGAATCCCTTCCCTACTTAGACTTGCAGCCACTACCAACATTAACTTGGTGAAGACCCTCGGGGCGGAGGTCATCCCAAATGGCAGCACTCGAAATTGATAGAGTGTTGCCAATTGCGAACCTCAGGTATTTTCTGTGTTTGAGATGGATAGGCACATGGAAATAAGCCTCCTGAAGGTCCAGAGATACCAACCAGTCCTGGAACTGAAGGGCCTGAAGGATCTGAGAAAGTTACCATCTTGAATTTGTCTTTCCTGAGGAATTTGTTCAATTCTCGCAAGTCCAAGATGGGTCTCAGTCCTCCGTCTTTCTTTGGAATGAGAAAGTAAGGGGAGTACCAGCCCTTGTTCCTCTCCGCTACAGGTACCGGTTCTATGGCACCTTTCTCTAGCAGGTCTAAAATTTCCTGCAAGAGGAGCGGATCTGGAGCTTTTTGAGAGCTGATCCTCGGTGGATGACTGAGGTATGCGTAGGAGAGGCAGGCAGTAACCTTGGGCAACTGTTTCCAATGCCCAAGCATCTGACGTGATAGCCTGCCATTCCGCCAGATGTTGAGTTAACCTGCCTTCTACAGGTGTCTTGTGAGGGAAGTCCTCAGAGTGGTTTTGGAGCGGCTGATGCAGATGGTAAAGAGGCACCTGCTGTTGCTGCGGCTTTTGAATATCTACCCAGTCCACCTCGGGTAGTTCTTCTTTGTCCCCTTTGAGCCGGTCGTACTCTACCTCTTCCGAATGCGGAGTAGAAGCGAAAGGATTTGCCTCTCGCAGAGGATCCTGTGGAACGAAAAGGTGTCTGACGGATTGCAGCGCCTAGGGATTTTGCTGCTGCCTTTGATGTTTGCAGTTTTTCTAAACTGTCATCCGCCTTTTTCCCAAACAAAGAAGAGCCATCAATGGCATTTTCAAGAGCCTGGCTTGCACATCTGGGGCAAAACCAGACTTTCTCAACCAAGCGAACCTCCTGGTTGTTGTACTTGCCGCCATTGCTCTGCTGATACTGTCAGCCGAATCAATGCCCGTCTGGAGGGATTCGCAAATAGCGTCTTTACCGTCCTGTATGATATTTAGGAACGCCTCCCTTTCTTCTCCCTCCGGGATGCAGTCAGCCGCTGTAGAAGCACACTCCCAAAGTGTATGGCTGAATCTAGCAAGGGTGCAAGTAGCATTAATAGATTTTAACGCCATGCTACATGCCGAAAAAACTTTCTTTGCCATAGCATCATATCGCTTATCGTCCCTGTCCTGTGGGACGGTAGGGTAAGCAGTCTTGATGTCAGTAGAAGATGCTGCCTGTACCACCAGACTTTCTGGGGATGGGTGTTTGGACAAAAACTCCGGGTCTGCAGAAGATACCCTGTATTTAGTAGACAGTTTTTTATTTACTGCCGGGACGACATCTGGGGTTTCCCAGTTCGTCATGATTTTCCTTTGAAGAGATTTATGAAAAGGCACTACAGGATCCTCCTGTGGACCTTTATCAAGAATATCCGTGAGGTCATCTTGTTGGAAAGCCTGTGAAGGTGTTGACCACCCCATAAATTCTGTGATCTTGGCCATTAAGGCTCTGTAGGGGGTTTCAGCATGCTCTCCCGGGTCTGGTCTAGCGAACTCCACCTCAGGGGAAGTGTCTAACCCACTTGCCTCATGTAAGGAATCACGGAGTTCCTTTAATCTACGTTCTTCTGAGGATAACTCCTCTTGAACTGGGGTTGCAGGTCCCTGCAACTCAAATGTCTCTTCTTGGTCAGACAGTTCTCCCTCTTCCATAATTGAGGACCTAGTTCTCAATTGGTCTGAACTCACAAAGGGTGTGAAACCCATTTCCAAGGCAGAGGGTGCCAAACTTCTTGTAATCGGCCTCCGAAAACGGCCTCCGAAAACATCGATGTCGTCGACGCAGACGTCGAAGGCTTCGAGCGTGGCGTCGAAAACAAAGGCGGAGGCCGCAAGGACCTCGATAGAATTGGGATTCTGCCCGAGGAAGTCGACAATCTCGACGCCATCGAGGAACTGGGGATAGCCACTGGGTGGGCCGCAACCGTGACTTTCCTTGGCGTCGATGCCGGTGTCGAAGATGGCGTCGAGTCGACAGACCCGCGTGTCGAAGGTCCCTTCGACAACGGCGTCGAAGACACCGACCTCGGCGTCGACGGAACCTTCGTCGACAGCGTCGACGGAACCTTCGAAGAAGGTTTCGAGGTCATAGCTTTACTCGAGGGTTTGTGACGCGCTCGAGAAGCTTCCTTCGCTGGGTACTGCGACTCGCAGCGTTTTTGACCTTCGGGTCTTTCGACCAGAGCATCGCTCTCGGCAGTCTTCGAGGGGGTCGAGGCCGCTTTCTCGAAGACGATCATATTTTTGCGGAATTCCTCTTATTCAGCCCGGGAACTATGTTTCGTGGGGCAAGGGATTCTCTTAGGAGAAACAGAGGAAGAGGAGGACGAAGAAGGGGATCTTCGACGTCTCCTCTTCGAGTGCTTCGATCTCGAGGAGTGATGGGACCCACTCCGAGACCTGGAGCGCGAATGGTGACGAGGAGACTAATGTCTCGACTTCGTCGAGGAAGAAAAAGCTTTTGAAGTCTTATCTTTTTCCAGCTTCTCCCTACGCTCCTTCAGGGCCTTAGCTGTCATGGACATAGTCCTCGCACTCCGAACAATGGTGTTCAGCTCCCAAACACCACAGACAAAATCTGAGGGTCAGTCAGCGACATCTTTTTCCCCACAGTCTCGGCATTTTTTGAAGCCGGACCGAGGGGTCGTCTGTTCAGACGAGGAAGCCATCGAGTATGGATCGAATATCTCGAGGAAATAGGATAAATTCTCTACGAAACTGAGCAACGATATTCCGAGGCACTGAGTAAGCGCGGAAAAACTGAACTTAGCAACGGACGCTGCGAGCGGCCTTTATAGGCAGGATGACGTCGACACGGCGGCTGTCGAGGGACATCGACTCGGCGGACATCGACGCGCAGCGCCCTCTAGAGAAAAATCTTCCCAGGCCAGCAAAGCTGGAAAGAGATATCTAAGATAAGGAATACGTCGGAGGACACAATCCCTTCGAAAGTATTTTTTTTTTTTATTAATAAATACAGCGTACATGGTACGCAGTAGAAAAATAAAGAATCCGTATTTCCTTTCATTATGTGCGTAAAATGGGACATTACGCACCTTAACTGTCGGGCTGCAAACAGGTGATTATTTTACTTTAGAGTTAGTTGAGGGTCCAGGGGCTTCACAGAAGACACCCTAGGAGGATTCCAGCAGTGAGACTGGCTGGACTGGATAGAGGACTCACAATCACAGAAAACACCCCACAACTACACAAGAATCACTAGAGACTTAAGTACAGTACCTCAGCACAGAAGATTTTGCAGCAAGAGATCAGGATCTGCAGCCAAAAACCTGGTCGGTGGATTCCATGTTGTGGTGACTGAAAACAGGAGCTTGGAAGGAATTTTGCAGCAGGGAAAGCTCCAGGCAAGGTTTTCCTGGCGGCTGGATGCCGCTCTGTGGATTTGGTGCTGTTTTCAGAAGCACAGAAGACAGTTTCGCCAGTCGGATTCTCACCGTTACCAGCACTTCGGTGAGGAGAATTTTCAGACTTGAATCGTGCCCCTGGAATTCCAGCAGGATGCCCACAAAGTTTCAGCGAGATTCTGAAGACTGTACACCGCACAATGGCTCGAGGTACCAGGGTATTGGGTGAAAAGTAGCACAATTTACAGGGGTATCCCCTTAAATAAAGATACCCCTAATCACGCTCACACCTTAGTAAATGCACCCCTCTAAGGAATTAAGGCCAAGAGTCTATCTAGCAAGGATTACAAACTTTAATCTTTACAGAAAATGAGGATAGGTGGCCAGGGGGCAAAGTACTCTGCTCCCCCCCCCCCCCCCCCAACACCACCCTCGACCAGCATTATGTCTTCTGTGGCTGGCTCCTGCACACTGATGACAAGCAGGCGCCTTTATTATTTTTTTTTATTTCTTTATTTTTATTTAAAATGATATAGTTTACAAGTTAAACTTTTCATTTCTAGAACTTTATCTTAGGTTCTGAATTATTTCTGTGGATCTTACATCCGGACTCATGACTACACCTATTCTGTCTGCGCAACAGTCTTTTTCATAATACTATTCCAATATTGAACAATGGTATAGATCAGTTTCTTGTCCTGTACTAGGAGGATCTGTGCGCATCTCATTTCAGCATCCATCTGTTTGGCAGAGATCTTGAAGTAGTCTCTGAAAAGGTTTCTCTTTTCCAACAGTGCAGGGCATTCCATAATGATATGATGGATAGTTACTATACAATCAATCAATGTTGTTGCAAAACCTGCAGTATTATAACGTATTCGGTAGTAGTCTCATTTTTGCCAACCTGTGTCTCGCAGGCAAGATGTTTAGACATAATGTCAGGTAAGTGTTTCTAATCATTTTGTCCGGAAACATTACCAGGTATTTAGGCAGTTGATTTATTGCTCTGATGTCTAAATCACAAGGTAGGTTTGAGTGATACCTGGAATTTTATTTCAGTCTGTTGATCCAATCGTTACACAGTATCTTCCGTTTGGCATACTGCGGACGGTTTATCAACATTTTGAGGGTTATATCTTCACTTATCAATTTTGTTGCGATATCCGCTTTCCATGCATTTAGCGCTTTAGTATAGATGGCATTCGTGTTATTCCATAGAATTTCAATTGCTGGAATCTCATTCTCATTCATCACTTTGCGGTAAAGATCTACTTTTTACCAAAGTACCATCGATGCCTGTGATTGAGTTGCAACCTCATACCTAATTCTGGACATTGGAAATGAGGGCGGTACCATCAATATTTTTGCCCAGAAAAAACGCTTCTATTCTTTGCTACATAGTCATGGGGAGTTTAGTCATAGTTTCGCTCCCAATAAATTAGACTAGCTATGACTGTCGATAAAAAAACTACGGGTTTAAACTAAAATGTACCCAATTTGCCATGAAGGAACCTTCCTTGTCGTGCCAACTACTGGGTCTTTGCTAACAGGTGGTCCGCCCATTCATTTTCATTTTTTGAATGGTTGATCAGAACTCTTGCGATATTAATTTTATTTGGCTTTGTAGAGCGCACTACAGCCCGCAGGCATCAATGCGATATATCAGGATTTAAGAAGGCTTGATTAAGGGTTACAAAGAAGCCACCCAAAGAAAGAGTTGTTGCAATGCAGAGTAAATGGTTACATAGTAGCAGAAATACAGGTTATACAATCATACAAAGACTTGTTTTGATGGCCTTGTGAAAGGCGGAGTGTGGTTCAATTAGCCTGATGTGGGTGGGTAAGGTTCCACAGTGTGGAGGCCAGCATAGGAAATCTGGAGCCACCTGCACAAGCTTTACGTGTTCTGGGAACGGATAACAGGTTGGAGTAGGGAGTTCTGGATGGTCTGAGGGTGGTGGGTTTGGTGACCCTTTGCGCAAGGTAAGGGGGGGGGGGGGGGGGGGGGGGCAAGGCCATGGAGACACTTCTGTGTAAGGGCGAGAGCCTTAAAGAAGATCCTTTCCTTAACTGGAAATCAGTGGACCTGTCTTCTGAGCTCTGAAATGAGTTCTCTACGCGAGAGACCAGGGGCGGCTCCATGGGTGTAATTTTAGGGGGGGGAGGGGCAGGATTGTTTGTCCCCCCCCAACTTTCAAGGCACACCATTTTGTCCCCATTCATTTGGCTGTGGCACCTTTTCTTCAGATGTCATGCCCCCCCCCCAACATTTTCAGCAAAGTTACTACACTGGGCAGCTCAGCATTGTTTTGTACAATTTGAAGCTTGGCAACAGTCTTGACTGATGTGCCTACGAACAGAGCGTTGCAGTAGTCAAGCCTGGCGCCGATTATAGCCCTGGCGATGGGGAGGCAGTTTTGTTGGGACAGGAATGGTCTTACTGGGTTGATGAGTTTGGAGTGGCAGGCTGAGGTGGAGGCTATGGCGTTAACCTGCCTCTTCATGGTCAGGTCAGGTTCCAGGTAGACGCCTAAGGTTTTAATGGATGGTCAAACAGCGATGGGGATGCTGTAAATGGTGAAGGATCAGTATTGGTTGTCCAAATTGCTCAAGGTGGAGGTGGAGCCAACCAGCAGAAGCTCTGTCTTCTCACTGTTGAGGCATAGCCAGTTTTCTGCCATCCAGGATTGGATTGTTGTGTAGATGGAGTCCAGTGTATTCTGGTCGGACAGGTAGTCACCCGAAAGGGGGATAAGTACCTGGGTGCCATCAGCATAATTCGTATACGATGCACACATGGAGTCCAAGATTTTAAACAATGGCCTTGTGAAGAGGTTGTAGAGGGTGGGGGCACTGCATGAGCCTTGCAGAACCGCACATTTGATGATGCTGGGTCCGCACAATAAGTGTGAGAAGACCTTCATTGCTCTATCCTTCAAGAAGGAGGCGATACAGTTGCATGCACTGGCAGAGAAGTTGGCTACTGAGGAGTGATGAACGCATAGAGTTTTGTGATCCACCAGATCAAAGGACACAGACAGGTCCAGGAGCAGAAGGAGCGCAGGTTTGCCTGCATCTCTGAGGTCAATCTGTTTTTTTTAGGTCAAGGAGGGCCGTTTCAGTCCCATGACGTGGCCTGAACCCTGATTGTCTTAAGTCCTAGGAGATGATTGTCTTCTAGGAATTTCTGTATTTGCAGGTAGGCTGCTTTATCCAGAATTTTTAATAGGAAGGGGACGGCGGTGATGAGTCTGTATTTACCTGGTATGGAGGGGTAAAGGGAGGGCTTTTTAAGGAGCGGACAAAATCATGCTTCCTTTAATCCCAAAGGGACGTAGACAGACCAAAAGGAGGCTTTGATAAATGCTGCGATAGGGGCTAGGGAGGGGGGACAGTCCCTGATGACTTGTGCTGGGCAGGCATTGCCTTTACAATTGGAAGGTTTGATGGAGCGGAGGAGTGTGATGACCTCCGTCTCCCTCATGTGTTGAAAGTCAAACAGGGGGGAAATGACCAGAGCTGGTTGCTGGGTTACCTTGACTGCCGGCAACCAGTTTGGTGAGATCCCGTTGGTGTGCAATGATTTTGGCCTGCAAGGTTTCCAGTTTATTTAGCATAGTGGACCAAATGAAGTTGCACCAAGTTTCGTCCTTCACGATTGGTGACGGAGGGGAGGAGGGAGTCTCAAGCTCTCTGAATATGGCAAAGATTTCTCTTTAATTTAAACGTTGACACTATTGCCAGTGGGTTCCCTACTAGAAATACTGTTGGACACCTTGATTTTTTGGGTGGGCAACATCGTGAGGGACATCATTTTGGTTTTGCAGTATTGACCTTTAGTTCTTTTTTTTCATACAGTTGCCCATCATCTCTAAAAACTCAGTTGTAGTCCACTGATTGTTTTTTCCAATAAAAGGATATCATCCACATAGATCATAAATGGTAGCGCAGTAGAATTGATTTTTGGCGGGTTTAAACAAGTTATCATTTCCTCTTCAAAGTCAGCTGTGTACAAATTCAATAGGGACGCCGCCAGAGGACAGCCCTGCTTTAGACCATTCCAGGTCTCAATGAGAGGCGTTTGTACTCCTTCTTTGGAAAGCCTCTGATCTTTGTATTCGTGTATAACAGTTTTATGGGTTCAATGATGTCATATGGACATTTCCATTTTGCTAGTTTGTTCCAAAGCAATTGTCGATTAACTTCATCAAACGCTAGGTTAAGGTCGACAAATGCTTCTCAAACTGTTTTGTTCATAATGGCTTCTTGTTTGATAAAGTTTAACAAAATGAGGTTTATGTTTGTGCCCACTTTCTGGACAAGTCCAACTGCAAATCCTTTTGTATTTCATGCCCAGCTGCAGAGGTTGGTCAAGAGAAAAGTGGCAACAATCTTCGTATTTCTTGCCTAGATGCAGAGGTTGGTCAAGAGATAAGTGGCAAACATCTTCCAGAGCGGGTCAAGCAGGGCAATAGGTCTATAGTCGACTGGATCTTCTCCATCGCCCTGCTTGTAGATAGGAATAAGAGTTGCCGTCTTCCATGTGTTCGGGATCTGATTATGTTTTGCTATTAAGCAGAAGATTTGTGTGGTAGTGTCTGTCCACAATTCTGGTGCTTGCTTAATGATTGCATTAGATAGGCCATCTGGGCCAGGGGCACGTGACATATTCAGCTTATTTATTATCTTCAGAATGTCATCTTTGCTCCAAATTAGGTTCCATTTCCATTTTGATATTTTCCCGAGATAACTTCAGTACTTGCGCCTGTCCTTTTACGATATAGAGTGGCAAAGTGTTCTATCCATTTAGATTCCACTACATTCTGTAAAAATGCTCTTGTCCCCTTCTACTTGGATTCAGGAGGCTCCATAATTCTCTTGTATTACTGTTTTTTGAGTTTCGAGAATTTTTTCCGCATCTGTTTGGCTAAAAATGACAAGTAACCTATATCAGTTATTGTATCGCTGCTTTACACATTCCATCTGTCTGTGGTTCTCTTCAGTCTTCGACTTCTGCAGCACACAGTTGTATTGTAGGTCTTTCTTTAACATAATTTGCATGTTGAAATGATGCTTGTGTATCATTGGCATCCTCTCTTTAGGCTTCGTTTTTTGTTGGTATGGGTCTAGGAGCCATTCATAGTTATATTTTTCACTCCCCTCCTTAGGAATTTGTGTATAGTTTTCTGAGAGTTTCTCAATCTGATTTGTCTTTAATCGTAGTCTTTTCATGGCGACATTTAGCTCCAGTGGGGGAAGAAGTTCTTTTTCCCTTGGCCGACATCTTACTGACCACGATACTGTCAATATGTGATGGTCACTCGTGTGTGTTGATGTTATCAGTTTTATATATCACTTCCAAGATACCTGGGGACACGTATATATCATCAATTATAGCTTTGGAAATTCCCCGAGTCCATGTTGGAATCACTTGCCGATTTTCATCTTGAGTTTTACCTATGAGAGACATCTTTCTTACAGCCATTTCTTTAGTCCATGTTCGCGCTCTGTTAAGCAAATAAGTTTGCTCCAATATTCTGCCTTTTCATCATATAGATGTATGTTGAAATCACCACAGATGATACATTCTATTTTACTGTACTTGTCTGTGGCTGTATCAATCACCAAGAAGACAGTCAAAGATTGCCTCGTTGATGACTATAGGGTTCCAATACAGGTTTAGTAATCCCAAAAGACTAAGTGGGGTCATTCTCTTTTGGTTGATCTTGATAGCCAAGTTGTCATCTAACCTCTGTAGAATGGTACATTGTGCCCAGGGATTCAGGTTAGTGGTTGCCATTGTTGTCCAATCAGAGTCTAATTGTATCATTGGAATCATACCCGATGGTCTGCCTTTACTCTGTTGGATCACTGGGCTCATAGGAAGTATTAATCCATCACATAATGGCCATTTTGTAATCCATGTTTCTTGTAAGCATATTTTGTGACAGTGCTCCAGTTCAGATGTTGCTTGATGAAATAGATGCTCGTGACCTTGGGTATTCCATTAACAGATCGGCCAGTTGCTACTGGTCTGTGACACTAATGGTTAGGAGTATCTTTTGCTGCTCCTTGCCTCTTTCCGATTAGTCATTCATGTCTCTACATATGTAATGTTTTGTGAAGTTAGTTCTGGTAAGATTGAATCTGCTTTGGTTATTTCGTTGGTCTTCAGAGTAGCAAAAAGACTTAATGAAGCAATTATAAGAATTGTGACATTTAAGTGCTCTGTTAGGATCCGCCACACGCAAGTCTTGTGTAGTGGATCGAAAGATCTCTTGTTCTGATGAGGCATGCCTATAAACTGCAACACAGTGGAAACCTAGGCAATTAAAATATTGCTCCATTTGTGTGATGAGATTCATTGTTTTCTGGTTGCGCAGTTCGATGTCTACTTTATTATCACTTCATCCAGGAAAGACACTAGTTCAATATCTTGTGAACGTATGGTTAGGCGAAGTTTGTATGCAGTACCCCATGGGAACACTACAAACAATTATGACTACAGGTATAGGCAACCAAACCTCTGGTATAAGCTTGTACTACACAGTTTTGGTAGCATGTTGAGCAACCAGGCTTATCTCAATAGGGGAAATGTGAGCTGTAGTGGAGATACACAAAGATTCACAGTTACAGGTATTCAAATAAACTGTTACACTCAGGTTTCTTGCATAAACAATTTATCAGTCAGTTATAAAGCTTTCTTCAGAAGGGAGCAATAGACAAGGCCTTTTTGGGATGGCCCACAGACACAAAATACACCCACAGGTGACTTCAGTAACAAGAGTGCTGGGGACATTAATACCTTACTGTTGACATACAGAATACTCTCAATAGTTTGTAACGGGCAAAGGTTGTTAGAAGACAAGAATTTACAGATATTCATAAGCAGGGCAATTACTTTCAGATAGCACTTAGAAGAGTCATTCAATAGGCTAAGACAGTCAATGGGCAAAAGTCTTTGTATAGGTTGCAGTACTTCAGGTAAGTAAATGGAAAAGTCTTTGCACAAGTTCTTAGGAGTCTTTGATAAAAAGAAGAACGAAATGTAGGGCCACAAGCCGATTAGACTTGTGAGGTGCAGAAGTTACATGCACTTCCACAGTAAGAGGGAAGTTCTCTTAGGCTAGTTTTACAGTACCTTAGTAAAGAAAAAAAGATGCAGCTGGAGACTTCTGTTCCTGTACAGCTCTGCAGATCTCACTGTTCCTGGGCCTCTGTCGTGGGGACAAGAGGGAGGACGTCTGGGGACTCCTGCCCTGTATTGGCACTTTCAAAGCTGCAACCGGCAAACTTTACTTTCAGTGGCTGTTTTCGCATTTCAGCTCCTTACGGTACAGCAAATAGCTATAGACGCGGTTCCTGGCTGTCAAGGTGGACTTTCCTCACATCTGTGGTCCCGCACTCAACTGAGGGGGGTCAGGCTTGGTCAGTCCTGCTTCATGGGAGTCCGGAGGATTTTCCAGAAGCTTTAGGCCAGCTTACAAGCAACACACACAATCTGGTGTCCCTCTCCCTGGCTCTACTGTTTCCTGCAGCAACTCTGAGGAAATTCAACCAGCTCTGAGATGGGTGTCCAGGTGGCTTACTTGGGAGTCAATTGGTCCCACCAACTCAAAGGGAGAAGTCCTTGCAGGGCTTCTCTGTCAATGCGAACTTGGCGATTCGGACCTGCAGCAGGGCTTCACCGAGCAAACCAACGGTCCAGGAGTTGCAGCAGCCGTCTTCAAGCTCTTCTTCGGTTCCTTCATCCAGTGGTCTACTCTGCCTTCCAAGCCAAAAAGGCTCACCTTTTATTCAGTTTTCTCCCATTCATTCTAGCCTAGCTGCCACTCACCCAGCAGGGTGGCTGTCCTTGCCGGACAGTCAGCCAGCCAATCGTCACAGTGCATTTGGGTCTCCTAGGAGACCAAGCACAGGGAGTTTCGGACACCTCCCTCACTTCCTGCCTACCCCAGACACTGAGCCAGAGGCGGGTTTCACTCCTGGAGCCCGCCAAAGGCGATTGAACAAAGACCAAACCTGGTTAGGCGCGCAGAGAAAAACTCGAGAAGGACCTTTCCACAAAGAAATGGCGAAAAAAGACAACCAGGGACCATTTTAACAAAGGAGGCTCAGCGCCATTTTGAAAAACATGGATCCCGCGATTTAACGTTACCAGAGCTGCGAACAGTTCGCGGTCAGGGTAAATCATGGTGCAAAACCACTGCCACCAGCCATTCTGCGAGGAAAGGCTAACATTATTGCTACATGAGTAACTAGACACAGGAAATACTAAGTAACTCCTCCAGCACTCTATGGTAAGATAGGGTGTGCTGGGTCTAGACTTTTACAGGACTAAGTGAAGTCAATTTTACTCCACTGTTCTGGGAAACAGTAATTGATCCCAGAAAAGCTATTTAAACCTTGGGAAATCTAAAAGACTTCCCTGTGTCACTGAAGGTGGTGTGTGACAATTGAAAAAGGACGATGCCTATGGTGTTTGTTAGACTCCATAACCAAAGAGAGACAGAGGTAAAATATACACAAAAATACGAGAGTGGGAAAAAGGCTCACTTTCTCCAGGTTAAAAAAATCCTCCAAATCCAGCAAAGTTGCTGGGGGTCTCTAAGGTGGAGGGAATTTGCGTATTTTTTTTTAATTCTCCCTAACACATATACCTTTCAATTCAGGTATCACGTGGAGCAACCATAATAGGTTTGTTCTATTCAGGATCATCCAGTCTTTTCTTGATTCATATTGGGCTATGGTTAGGATATATTTCTCCTGTGGTCTTCTTGGATCCGTAAATACAGGGCTTTGCAATTGTGCGGATATCTTTTCGCTTTCTTTGGTGGTTATTTTGGCCAGATTAGCCTCACTCAGATTTTGGAATCGCCTAGTTTGATGATAGTCAGGGCGTCCCTGTTCATTGTCGCTCAGTGATCATTGAGTGTTTTATTGCATAGCAGGCTAAATCACCGTCCGAGATATCTTCACACGAGAGTTCTATGTCAGTTGATTGCAATGAAAGATCATCGTTGTATTGATCTAGGATGATCAATGCAGAGTCATTCAAATCTATCACCAGGTCAGAATTGGATGTCGCTGGCTCATCCGTATATGTCGAGAGATCCATAACCTCGGCTAGTCGTGCTGCTTCTTCATTGTGTTGCGTTTGTCGCGTATGTATCTAATCATCTTTCACATTGGGCTTTGCTAGATCTGTCTGCACTTTAGTTCCTTGCGGTCTAGTAAGCTCTTATCAGCTGAGTGTGATTATTGTACCTGTCGAAATGATATATTCCTTAAAAAGGCTTGTGATCCCTGTTTGTCTTTTATTTGGTTTCTTCCCTTTGTCTTTAGGTGTTCTTATGGGCTCCTTTGCTTGCGCGAAGATCTCAAATATCGGCGACTCCTACAATGCTGAGCAGATGACTTCTGGATTGCCCATAGCCCTCTTTTGTATTCGACAGTTCTCTATCAAGGGGGCTATGTAAATCTTTTCCAATGCTGGGATGGATTCGTAATTGGCACGCCCGTGGTCTCTTGTCCTGGTCAATGTGGTAATTATTATTAGCTGTATTGTTCATCAACTGTGTAGGGTACATTTCATCAGGGTCATCATAGCAGCCGTTACTTGTGTTCTATCGGCTCGATTCGTGCTGGCAATATCAAATAACCTTGTTTGCCACATCTGGCTCGCCTCAGCTTCCGTTTCCAGGCGGTTCTGGGCGTGTATAAAAACATTTTCAATATGTATCTGTTTAGTATGCATTAGAGTGAATAGGGTGGCTTGGTCTTTGATGGCGTCTACGTTAGCTTCTTGCACCTTTATAAAAGGAATTAGTGATTGAGTTGTCGTAGCCATCAGCAGATTTTGCAGATCAAGCATTGTAGTTGGAGTATGCTCCCGATTAGGAGCATCAATCTGTTCACATTGACATCTGTTCTCATTCTGTTCAATTGATCTTTTCTGATTTAACTTTGTGCCAGTATGTTGTTCATCCTCCCGTTAATCAGGCACGTAATCTTTGTCAGGTTTGAGCACCAATCCGTTAAGAAAGGAAAAAAAATCTTGTCATCGGTTTCTCTGTTGAACAGTGTCGAAGTGAGATGGGGGTCTTTTCTCTTTTTGTCACACATTTCACCAAACACTTCCCTCCTTTTTTCTTGACTGCTCATCAAAGATTACATTTCGGTAATATCTGATGATAATCGGGCTGCGTGAGTATGGGAGAGTATGGGAGAGTTGTATCTGGGAGATGTGACCTTCCTTTTTGGTTTTCTTTTCTTGTAATTGAAGCCATAGTTGTCTCGCTCTCACGGCTTGTCGCGGCCCCCTCTTTAGCTATCTTGCCGGATAGGGGACCTGCAAGTAGATCACTGGCCACTTCTGCACTGTGAGAAGTTTCCATGTCTTTAGGAAGACGGTGTCTAGCAGACCGTCAACGTCTTTTCCTGCTTGTTTTCAGACAGGTTGACCGGGATGTGCCCCGACTGTGTCAGCCGTCATCCGGCACAAGCTTGATCCAGCGGTCCCATCTCAGTTAGTACATCTTCTTGTGTTTGCGCCCTTATGTCATCTGAACCCAGGATTGGCACCGTACACTCTCCCACAGCATTCAGATCATCTATCTGAACTGACCGTTCATGTGTTCCCATCTGGCAGAAGGGGACGGGTATTAGCACGAGCAGCGAGTTGTCGTCTACTACCAACTCGTCACCCCCTAACCAGCTGTCTGGGTTTGGGTGTTCCTTTCCTTGCGAGGTAGGACTATCAGACCTCGGGTCAGGCTGGCCATGTAGCGCCGGGGCGCCACCGACCTCTTGGGCAGAGTTAGGAAGTTCATTGTGGGTATTATGCATTGTCGTCTTCGCGCGACGGCACATCAAAGGGGAGCAATTCTCTCCATTGTATCGATCGAACTAGTGCCAGTAATTGTGGTATGTACTTCAGCAACTGTTTTTCTCACGGAAGGATCAGAAGTTGCGTGGGTATCTGGTGGGACAGAGTCACTCACCTTCAAATCATCAGTATGAGGGGTCAGAGAATCTTCTTTGTTCCGATGTTGAAGTTTCAGCAAGGTCTGTTCGATCGTTGGTTGCGACCAGTGCTTTAAGTGGGCCGGGGCCTGCCGGGCCCCGGCAGTCTCCAAAAAGTGGGGCTGAGCCGGGGCCCTGCCGGGGCCCCCAGTCCCACCGCACGCAACATTGGCGGGATGCATTATCCCGTCGCGGCCGCAGCCGCGACGGGAGATGCGCCTGCCATGAAGTCAGGCTAGCTGACAGAAGTGGCAGCCAACCACAGCGATGCTGTGCCTGGCTGTCGGTCCTGTCGGTCCTGTCGGTCCTGTCGGTCCTGTCGGTCCTGTCGGTCCTGTCGGTCCTGTCGGTCCTGTCGGTCCTGTCGGTCCTGTCGGTCCTGTCGGTCCTGTCGGTCCTGTCGGTCCTGTCGGTCCTGTCGGTCCTGTCGGTCCTGTCGGTCCTGTCGGTCCTGTCGGTCCTGTCGGTCCTGTCGGTCCTGTCGGTCCTGTCGGTCCTGTCGGTCCTGTCGGTCCTGTCGGTCCTGTCGGTCCTGTCGGTCCTGTCGGTCCTGTCGGTCCTGTCGGTCCTGTCGGTCCTGTCGGTCCTGTCGGTCCTGTCGGTCCTGTCAGTCCTGTCAGTCCTGTCAGTCCTGTCAGTCCTGTCAGTCCTAGTAACTGCCTCTGGTGACCCCTCGCGCGAGGGGTCATCAGAGGCAGTTACTGTTCCTTTGTTTCCCCAGGTCGCCGAGGCGTCTTTAACCCTTGGCGAACCTGGGGATTCCTCGACATATTTCGAGGTTTATAAAAGATGGCTTTGAAAGTACACATTTCAAGCCATCTTTTATAAAGCTTTGCCGACGGGCAATTTTGTCCGTAGTCAAAGCTTTATAAAAGATGGCTTGAATTGTGTACTTTCAAAGCCATCTTTTATAAACCCGAAAACATGGCCTGAAAACTAGGCAAACCGTAAGGTCTGCACACAGATATATATACATGTTATATATCTGTGTGCGTACCTTACTATGGTTTGTGTACTTTGTAGGCCATCTTTTCTAAACATAGAAATATGTTACATATGTTACATATGTTACATATTTCTATGTTTAGAAAAGATGGCCTGCAAAGTACACAAACCATAGTAAGGTACGCACACAGATATATAACATGTATATATATCTGTGTGCAGAGGTTACGATTTGCGTGCTTTTTAGGCCACGCCCCTCCCAGAAGCCACGCCCCCAAATGAGGGCCCCCTCTCGATTTCTTACCCCACTTAAAGCCCTGGTTGCGACGCTGATGGCGATGCCGTGCAAGTCAGCGCCGCTCTGACCTTCCCTCGTAGTCTGGTTCTCATCCCAATATGTTCGCCATCTTCACTCAATGACGAGTAGTAGAGGCTGAGTTCTGAGGGGTC
Source organism: Ambystoma mexicanum (assembly GCF_040938575.1). Taxonomy (NCBI): domain Eukaryota; kingdom Metazoa; phylum Chordata; class Amphibia; order Caudata; family Ambystomatidae; genus Ambystoma; species Ambystoma mexicanum. The sequence goes on from NC_090936.1 coordinate 879,270,549, forward strand.
TCAACTTAGCCGCGTCGACCTTACAAAGTTCACGTCCTCGGAGCCCGGGAAGTGCGAAGACTCAGCATCCGGACTCCGCGGGCCACTCCGCAGAGATTAGGAGGTTTTGAAGAGTCAATGGCCACTGAAAGAGGACAGGCCACAAGGCTACCACTCCACATGCAAGTAGGAAAACCGGTAGAGTTGATGCCCGAAGACTCCGCAGGTGCCTTTATATACTCTTCAACTTGGTCACTGGATACTGGCATAGCTCATCCAAAACGGTTCTTGCCATACAAGGGATTCTGTAGTCACCCTTCTTGCATGGACAGGTTACAACCTACTTAACATACTGCTGCCTCTGCAGGAATACATTATAGCTCTTGTTTAGCATAATTTTCTACATTATAAGCAGTTATATATAAACAGTTATATATAAAAACACCTTCCCGCCAGACTCAACACTTCACTCAATATTCCTATAATTTTATCTGGACCAGTAATTCTCCTTAAAACTCTGTTTTAACATAATTCAGTATTGCACGTATGAGCCCCAGCCTGCCTGGGTTCTTTGATGGACAGGACACAGCTGCTGAGTTACCTCGTGCTCTCTGCCAGCCTTCGCCTCAGTGACACAACACCGCATGAGCTCTGTGATCCATTTTTAGCGCAGGCCACATTCATTTTTGGCAGAGAGTCTGCTTTGAGATTTTAAAAACACAAAATAACATTTGCAAGGGTTTTCAGCTAATGGTTATTTGCACCTTCTATTTAAACACCATTTTCATTTAGTGGCCACCCATGTCTCTATGTGATTATATATGCATGAAAAAAGCTCAGTGCTATATTGCTTAGAAGTCTTGCCTAATTGTAAAGCGCTTGAGGGGTGCAGGAAGGCGCTAGCTCCTCCCCAACATGGGGTATTGCAGCCCTGCAAGGTCGCAGCACGGTGTGGGATGGCTCAAAATGCAGGTCTCAAGTCTAGTGGGCCCCACCAGTCTCTGGGTCGGGTTGTCGGAGCGCCCACGTCAATTGGAAGGAAGGACTACACAGCAGGCTCAGGTTACACAGCAGGCTCTTCGGTCGCTAAAAATCCTCTCCGCTGCTGTTCCTTGATCATCCTCTTCGGTTTTGGTTCCAGTGGTCGACTTGTCTTCAGCTTCCAGGTTCAGAGTAATTAACAGGAACTACAGCACAACTTCTGAATTCTCTCCCTGATTTTACAACAAAGGGCGGTCTGGTTGTCCAATCAGGACAGCCAGCCCCCCTCCTCCCCCCACTGGGATTTGTCCCCATTCAGGCAAGGAGGAAAACAAATGGCTGTGGCGTTTGACTCCTCTCTCGTTTCCTGCCTTCACAGACCGACTGAAGCCTGGGCGGGGAGTCCAGGGGACTCCCGCCGAAGATATCACACAAAGGAATTTCCCGCTCTGGATGTCGGGGGAAGGAAAGAAGAAACCCTAAAGTGGCGGAAAAAAAGACAGGGGCCATTTTGGTAAAAATAGAACCCTTAGGGGTCTTTACTGTAGCTATGAACACAGCCCACGGTAAAGGTGCACTGAATTAGTAAAAGGTATCGCTGCCACCAGCCATGAAAGTTCATTGTTACAGTTTTAGTCTGAATGGGCATACATTGCATCTCCCCAGTACTCCACATAAGGTGGGGTGTGCTGGTCTCACCTAATAAAATGTAAGAGTTCCAAAGATCCTTTCTACTATTGGGAACTGTAGTGCTCACAAGGTTAGCGAGAGAAAGTCTAAAAAGGGAGCCCCTAGGGCAACCCAGCAACACTAGGCACTTATTGTCAAAAGTTGTCAAAGAGGATAATTAAAACACACTATGGTTTGAATGTTGCATAGCTGATTGGCTGGGGTCCTGCATAAAACTCAGATCTTGGAAGGTGAAAAAATAATTGACCACTGGAACCAAAACCAAAGAGGATGATAAAATGCAGCTGAGAAGATTTCCAGCGACCAGAGAGCCTGCTGTGCAAGCGGGGCCTGCTGTAGCCCTTCCTTCCAATCGACCTGGGGATCCCAAAACGGACGACCCAGAGTCGGAGCCTGGTGAGACCCACTAGACTTAAGAGGAACTGCATTTCGACACATCCCAAGTCGTGCTGCGAACTTGCTGGGCTGCCTGAGACCTCGAACGATCTGGTGGCGCACGGTCTTCCGAATTCCGAATCCCACTTAAACTTTTCTGGCTGCAGCTCCTGAAGTCTTTGTGCTGGAACTTTTCTTCGCTGATAAGGTACTGTGCTGGCTTGGCCTTACGCCCAAGTGATTCTAGTGTATCCTTTCGGTGCTGCTGTGCTGGGGAGGGTGTCCATCCAGTTCACCCAGGCGAACTGCTGGAATCCTCCTAGGGTGTCTTCTGTAAAGCCCCTGGACGCTCAACTAACGTATAAAGTGAACTCTTACTTGTTTGCCTAGTCTTCCTCTGGAACTCTGACTTAAACTGGAACTGAGCCTTATCTGACCCGGTCAACTGCTGGCCCTTAGACCACTAGTGTTCCTCTTCTGCCTCAGAGAGAACTTATGTACTTGAATTGGGAAGGGCTGGATATTTTAAGGGGTCTGCATTTTAAAGTGAAACAAGTGTTTAAAAGTGTACTTACTTGTAACAGAGTTAGTTGGTAACTTTAAACTGAAAAGTTCCAAAATGTTATTACTTACCTAAGCTATGTTCAGTCATGATGAAAAGTAATTATAGGATAAACCTAACTCTAAAAAGCTGTGTGCCTTCTTAAATAAGTAATCTCCAAGTCTTTCTTTCCTTAGAAGCTGTCTCGCCATTCTAACTGAAAGACTGAAGGATTGGTTATGCACTTATTCCTGTTAGGATAATTGTAGGAGTGTCCCCAGTTGGGCCTTGCTTCCCCCGACTTCTTGTTAGCCTGTACAGAATAAGTCCTCCAAGGTCATAATTCTCTTTTAGGTTGCTGGTAGCTACTTACGAAAGTATATAGGTTTTACTTATCTTGTATAGCTGTGTGCCATCCATAAGTTATTGCTTGCCTTAGTCTGAACTGAAAAGCAACTGTAATTGAATATTACACAAAAAGGGTCCAATTAACCTAGTATAACTGATCCAAAACTTAGTTAAAGGTTGATACTCTTCCTAGAATCTTGTAACTCCTTTTTGGATGGCACACAGCTAACTCAAGTTAAGTAAAACCCATATACCTTTTTTTAATCCCACAATGAAGTCCAGGTTAGATTTTTCCCAGCTATACAAATAATGTACATATGACTTAAAAGGGACAGTTCGAACCCTAATGTTACACTTTACTGAATGGCTCAAAGTTATTCTAGGCAGGCAACAACCTAATACAGACTTATTCTGGAAAGGCTAGCAGCAAGTCTGGGGAAGCAAGACCCAGTTGGGGGACACTCATACAATTATCCTGCAGGACTAATCTGGTGATACCAACAGTTGGAGGACACTCATACAATTATCCTGCAGGAATAATCTGGTGAAACCAACACATTACTTTTGGGAAGAGGCACAACCTAATCACAGGTGAGTAATATACCTTCACATCTTTCTATAAAATGGCAAAACTGTTTCTAAGAAAAGAAAGATGTTAACCATACAAGCAATATACCCCTTACATATACACACTTTGTTAGAATGGTGAAACAGTTTCTAAGGAAAGAAAGGGGTTACATATACTTTTCAGAATGGCACAACATTTCGAAAGGTAAGTAATAACTTTAACTGTTCACTCTTAGAGTTAGTTACCAAGCAACTCTTTACAAGTAAGTAGCTTGCAAACACTTATTTTCTTTTCTAGGCAAACGCCCCAATCCTTTAAACGCCTTTGCCTGGTTCTTGGAGCAGGAGTGTTCTCAGTGGCAGAAGGGGGGTCACTAGGCACTAGTGACCAACAGACCGTGTCAGAAGAGGGTCTAAAGTAGCAAACGTCAGAGTACCGTAGGAAGACTGTGAAAACAGGCGAGTACTTTACTTCTAGAGTTAAAAGAGGGTCCAGGGGCTTTGCAGAAGACGCCCCAGCAGTATTATAGCAGTGGGACTGGGTGCACTGGATGAGAGGCCTCCCCACACAGAAAAAAACACTCACAGCTACAAAGAAATCCTAACAGACTTAAGGTAAGTGCATACCCAAGAGAACACAGTACCTCAGCATTGAAGATTTTGCAGCAGGAGGATTTCAGGATCTGCAGCCAAAAACCCGGTCAGGGGATTCCTTGTCACGGTGACTGAAAACAGGATCTTGGAAGGAACTTTGCCGCGAGGGATCAATGAAGAAGGCTCTAGGCAAGGTTTTCCTAGCGTCTGAATGCATTTCTACGGATTTGGCGCCTTTTCAAGGAGCACAGAAGAAGAAAGAAAATTGCGGTTGAATTCTCGTCGTTACACAGGTCCATCAGTCTGGTGAGGGGACATTTCGGACACTATTCGTTTCTTTGGAGATCCACCAGGAGGCCCACAAAGTTTCAGGGAGATTCGGAAAAACCGTGCACCGCACAGTGGCTCGAAGTCCCAGGGTTTTGGGGTATTGAAGCAACGCAAGTTTGCAGCAGCGTGTGGGATGGCTCAAAATGCAGGTCTTCAGGAGTCTAGTGGGTCTCACCATGCTCTGGGTCAGGATCTTTGTTTTCGGAGGCCCCAGGTACATTGGAAGGAAGGGTTCAGGTTACACAGCCAGCTCTCTGGTCGCTGGAAATCGCCTCTGCCGTTTTTCCATCATCCTCTTCGGTTTCAGTTGCAGTGGTCGACTTGTCTTCAGCTTCCAGTTTTGCATATGAGGAACTACAGCACAGCTTCTGCATTCTCTCCCTGCATTTTACAATGAGGGGTGGTGTGGTTGTCCAATCAGGACAGCCAGCCCCACACTGGGATTTGTCCCCATTCAGGCAAGGAGGAAGACAAAGGGCTGTGGAGTTTTGGTCTCCTCCCTCGCTTCCTGCCTTCACAGACAGACTGGAGCCGGGGGGGGGGGGGGGGGGGTGGGGGGGGTTGGGTTTTTGGCACATGGGCCTCCTGCCGAAGATCAAAAATCCACAAAGGAATTTCACGCCCTGAATGTCAGGGGAAGCAACAAGAAGAAAGGACAAGAAACACTAAAATGGTGAAATAAAGAAGACAGGGGCCATTTTCGTAAAATGAGCACCCTTAGGTGCCTTTACTGCAGCTGTGAACACAGCCCACGGTAAAGGTGCACCAAATTAATACAAGGCATCACTGCCACCAGCCATCGAAGGTAAGCTTGTGCCTATAACAGAATTGTTAGTTTTTAGTGTGAAAGGGGATACGTACCTCCCCAGCACTACACATAAGATGGGGTCTGCTCGTTTCACTAAATAAAATGTAAAAGGGATCCAAACATCCTCTCTGCGCTTGGCAACGGTAGTTCTCTCACATTTACCAAAAGAAAGTTAAAAGGGGAGCCCCTAGGGCAACCCAGCAACAACAGGCACTTATTGCCAATAAGTTGTTAAAGAGGATAACTTTAAAAAGACATTACGGAGAGTCAAAAACATGACACCTAGAAAAAGAGAAAGATTCTGGGAGTGGAAAAAGGTTCCCACTCACTGAGGTATTAAAGAAAAATATCCCACTAGTAAAGTAAAAATTTCTGGGGTTGACCCAGGTCAGGAAGATTTACCAGTTCTGTGAAAATCTTACCCAACAGCTATCAACCGACTAAGGGAAGCCGTTTTCCAGTACTGACAGTCTGAAGGACCTGTCCGTTTCCCCACAACAAGTGAGCAAAAGGCCAGTGGGGTGAAGTTGAAGGCTTCACTTCATTGCAAAATGTCAGGACGAAGTCCAAAAGCAAAAGGCTTGGAGGTCCAATTACTAACTGGGATTTTACCTTTAAAGTGTGTATTATACTAGTGTTGTGCATTCTCTGGGGGTAACTATTCAGACTAACTGTACGTCACTGCTGGCCTACCTCCTCTATTGAGTGAAGCCTGACATCTCTGCCACTGCTATTTAGTGTGTTTGGTCCAACCTATGCTTGGACTCCCTGCCTTGCTTTCAAGTTAAATGGTTTTATGTTGGGACTGATTTTCTATGCTATGGCCTGGTGGACAGATGTCTAGAAGGCCAGCATATATTATGACTGGGACAAATCAGGGTCGCTGTAGCCAAACCAGTTCAAGGTAGCAGCAATTAGGGCCTTGGCTAAGTTTGAAGAGGTGGTGAGCTTGTAAAGGGTCCACAATGAGTACACACAATGGGAATCACAAATTACACGGTATGTATACAAATAGTTATTTATTTATGGTCAACAACACTATGAAAAATGACTAATAGGTAGAAGTATCACAACACTAATAGATTACATATATAGTCACAGAATAGGATATAATTCAAATCAAACCACTATAAAGCAAGTGCAGATTAGTTGTATGTACTACAAGTTCACAGAGAATTCATGTTAATGTTAAAGGACATTTGTACCGCACACTATCACCACCGGAGTGGTCCCCTGGCGGCTCTGAAAGAGGAGAGGGGGGGGGGGGGTTGAGTTAGTGGGAGGAAGCAGGAAAAGTGCAAGAGAGCAGTGTTATGCTGTTGGCGGCCTCATCCCGGTGGTTCCGTTGGCTGGGCCTAGGGTGTTTGCGGCCGGTAGTCGTCATGTACGGTTGTGCAAGACTATGCGTGTTTTTGTTTTGTTGTTGCAATGCAGTGAAGTTTGTGCGGTTTTCTGTGCTGTAGGTTTTGGTTGTTTTTGGTTTGGAGTTTGAGAGGTGTATGCAGAAAGGGAAATTGTTAGCAGGGTTAGTTAGTTTCCGCCTCTATCCTGAATTGAGGCGCTCGGCTTGCGTAGTCTCCCCTGATGCGTCTGTCCTGCTCTGGGCATTACCTTAACTTCAAAAGTCCTTCCCAAAGTTGTCTGGGGCCTTATGCCCAAAAGTTCAGGAATGTTCCGACACAGTTTGTGATGCAGGAAAAAATGAAGGAAGGGTCTCTGGGGTTCAGTGAACAGTTCCAAGGTTTAGAGGACAGTGTATTCTAACTAAAAGAAACGTCCCCAACTTTCGGAAGGCTTTCATCAGCAAGCAATGGCAAAGCAAAAGTTCTATAAAGGTTTTAAAGGGAGTTTAGGGGCAGGTAAGAACCACTGTAACTTACCCCCCCTCTACTGAGATTCTTCCCAGGTCTTGGCAGGTCAATTGAAGAAGATCCGAGGTTGCTTTTCCAGCCGTCAGCCGGAGTCATTGATTTGCAGGGATTGCATGTTCGACCTGATCTACGGGTGGTGTCTTTCACTGGTGCCAGGACACTGATGAAGAATGCAGCAAAACACGATGCAGGAGCCCTTTCAGGACTGGATTCGAGGCAGGTAAGCTGTTTCGGACGGAGGTCACCGCAGCACGGCGACGCAAAGGGCCTCACTTGTCCCTCCTATCTCGGGTCCCCTTGATGCAAGGACTCCGACATTTCACTCGGGTAAGACTCGGACAAGCTGAGGATCCCCCAAGTCGCAGGCCACAACTCGGAACGTGACATTGGCAGCACGGTAACCCAAACTCCGAACTGATCAGCCAAACGATAGAGCCGGTACACTCCCAAAGGCTGTTCTTCGCAGGGTACCGCAGAGGTCAGGAATGGATGTTCCCTTCACTCCAAGGGTTGCAGCTCCTTCGCAGGACTGCTGAAGATCACAAGCAAGACATTGCTCCATCAGGACAGCAGCAGAAGTTGGACCCAAGGCCTTCTTCAGTCGCTCCCGTCTCTTCACAGGTCTCACAGCTGGACAGGCGTCTTGGATCCTTGAGGTTGCTGCAGGATCTCTGAAGAATGGGTGCAGCGGTCCTCTTATCCTAAAAGTCAGGTAAGAGCCGAAACTCCCACTAGCCAATAGCAGGACTAGCCACACACACTCCCTCCAGCAGTCACAGTTTGTAGGTAAACGCAGTAAGGCTAAAACCAAAAGCTCCACAAATAAAATTGTAAAAAGTCACTGCTGCCACCAGCTTATCCACTAGAGAAACCAAAAAATCCTTTGAGTGCTAGTCTAGGGCAAAACAAAACGTGACCCCCATTGTACTGCATTGTAAGATGATAAAGTTACAAGTGATAAATTACTAAAAGTAGTGACAAAGTCGCAGGACCAAGGGAAACTGTTTCCCAATACTTACAGCTTGTAGGACATGTCAGTTTCTCCATTACAGATGAGCAAAAGACAGTGTAGTGAAGCTTAAGGCTTCATTGCACTGTAAAAAGTACAGGCCAGGATCAAAAATAAAAGAAAAATGTGCCCATAAAAATGGAAGGCAAGGTGCAGTAAAAAATTCTTCCCTAACATTTTACAGCCCTCACTCTGGGTGAGGGCTGTGGAAAAATATCCCCAACAATCACCAAAAAGGGTGCAATTATTCACTTTCACAAGGCTGTTCAGTACAAATCACACAATTAATGGGGATATTACTTAAGAGAAAATATAATGCAGAGTGCAACAAATTAGGTTGGAACCTACTATCAAGGCCTAAAGTTGCTTGAGCCCTCAGGTCTCCACACTCACAAAGTACACCATTTGTTGCTCGCCAAGAGTCAAATATAACTAGCCAATGGCTAGTGGTTAAGTGCAAATTGTGAGGCCTGGTTAAAGTGACAAAGTGTCCCTGTACCACGCCACTGAAGATGGCTTGTGCTACACTGTAAAAATAAACATGAGAAATAGAGAGACATAGAAACAGATTCTTGATTTACGTATATTATAAACAATGGAAAATGGTCAAAAGACATTGAAGTGTGCAATTCATATTAAACCAATTGTTGTAAGAACATTTAAAAAAAGAAAATCTAGAACATGGAGAAATAACAAATTGATCAACTGACCTGCGCTGGCATCGGAAACCGCTCTTGAAATAGCGCTGCTCGAGATAGCACGATTTCGATTCATGATTTCTTCAAACTCTGCTTCACTTAAAGGATTTCGGATAACATCCATTTCTCTAAAACGCAGAATGTTTGGTTAACATGGAAACTAAAGACAAGACAAAAACCCTGCAAATATTGGACATTTTAATTATAGATGCCCAGATTAAAATTGCTGCTCGTCACAACAAACAAGTGTTAATAACAATAAACCTCTTATACAGTACTCATCCAAAGAGAGTGTTAACATTCAAGTTCCTACTGCACTTTAGAGAAAATGAACAAAAAAGAAAAAAACACCCTGCCCTTTGGCTCGAGGGAGCAATCTTTTCTAGAGCCACACAAGGGGTCATGGCTCCCGTTACAAAGAAGCAATTACAGAGAACACATCAGTGCAGGAAACCTTCTGCAACAATGAGGTGGTTGGGGAGATTATTTTCAAAGCACTCTGGTGAGTGTTGTTCGGGAGAAATGTCAGTGTCTGTGCCAATTCCCTTTAACCTTAGAGACACCCAACCCTTTGCTGGAATCTGGTAACTTTTTGATTTTTATCGGCCATTTTGCCACCCACTCATGCCTTTTCCCTCTAAGATTTTGTGTTCCTTATTGTTAGGACTGATTTGCTATATTTTGGCCTTGGGGACAGATGTACAGGTGGCCAACCTATATTGTGACAAGGACACTGCTGGGAGCTGTTCCCAAACCAGTTCAAGATAGCAGTGATGAGAGGTCTAGGCTAAGTCTCAAGAGGTGTAAAGGGTCACATTATACAGACAGTATGTATAAAAATAGTTAATGTTAAAGGACATTTGTACCGCGCACTATCACCACCGGAGTGGTCCCCTGGCGCTCTGGTGGCTCTGAAAGAGGAGGGGGGGTTGAGTTAGTGGGAGGAAGCAGGAAAAGTGCAAGAGAGCAGTGATGTGCTGTTGGCGGCCTCAGCCCGGTGGATCTGTTGGCTGGGCCTGGGGTGTTTGCGGCCGGTAGTCGTCGTGTACTGTTGTGCAAGACTATGTGTGTTTTTGTTTTGTTGTTGCAATGTGGTGAAGTTTGTGCGGCTTGTTGTGCTGTAGGTTTTGGTTGTGTTTGGTTTGGAGTTTGAGAGGTGTATGCAGAAAGGGAAATTGTTAGTATGGTTGGTTAGTTTGCGTCTCCATCCTGAATTGAGGCGCTCGGCTTGCGTAGTCTCCCCTGATGCAGCTCTATCCTACTCTGGGTCCGACTGGTATACAAGGTTCCTTACTCCTCTGGCCCCCACCTCTAACATGCTCTCTCATAGCCCCCCCTTATCCTCCCTTCATACTCCTGTGGCCAGTGCACCTGCCAATCTCAACCTCTCAGGTAGTGTGGCGATTGCCAATACCTCGACAATTCCACACTACTGTGGTGCTCGTGGGATTGTCTGGGGTAGTTGACTCAGTCTGTGCGTGTCCGGTGTCACCCGTCCACGTGCCGTGGGAGCTACCCTCTCGGGTTGGGGATGTCCGCGTTCTTTCCGGTTTAGTCATCCTTTTTCCGGTTTTGGTTTCCAGATTTAGTCTGTGGTCTTGAAGAGCCAGGTTTTTAGTGATTTCCTAAATTTTAGGTGATCTTCAGTGTTTCTTATTTCTTTTGGGATGTTAGTTCCAGGTTTTTGTGGCTAAGTGGTAGAAGGAGGTGCCGCCCAGTTTTTTCTTAAGGTATGGTTTGAGTTCCAGGCGGATTTCGTTGCTTGATCGCAGGGGTCTTGTTGGTTTGTAGACTTATTTTCTTTTGTAGGAATTCTGCTCCAAATTCCAATTTATGGCCAAAACACTATGAAAAAATGACTAACAGGTAGAAGTATCACACAACACTAATAAAATACATATATACAGTCACTAGGGTAGGGCATAGATCAAACCCCTGTAAAGGAAAGTGTAATTAGTTTATGAAATGCAGGCACACAGAGAATTAGCCATAGCTTCAAAAGTCCTTCCCCAAGTTGTCTGGGGCCTTATGCTCAAATGTTCAGGAAAGGTTCAGACAGTTTGTAACGCTGGACAAAATGAAGGTAGGGTCTCTGGGGTCCAGTGAACGATTCCAAGGGTTAGAGGACAAGGTATTCTAACAAAAGTGTCCCCAACTTTCAAAAGGCTTGCGAGCAAGCAATAGCAGAGTTAAAATATTGTAAACGTTTTAGAAAAGTTAGCAAAACACTGAAGGGGAGTTTAGGGGTAGGTGAGAACCACTGTAACTCACCCCCCATACACAGATAGTTCACAGAACTTGGCAGCACAATGGAAGAAAGGTCCAAGGTAACTTTTCCCGCCGTCGTCCTCAGTCCTTGATTCGCAGGTTCGACCAGATCTCCGGTCTGTGTCTTTGGCTGGCGCAAGTACTCTCGGTGACAGAATGCAGAAAAACTAAATGCAGGACCCCCATCTGAGGACAGGACTCGGGTAAGCTGTTACTGATGGCAGCCACCGCAGCACAGCAACGCAAAGGGACTTGCTTGTCGCAGTCAGACTTTCCCTCCAATTTCAGGTCCCTTTGATGCTAGGAGTCTGAAAGACGCTGAGGTAAGTCTTGTAGGACAGGCTGCGGATCCCCCAAGTTCCAGGCCTCAACGCGGAACAGCGACAGCACAGTAGCCCAAATTCAGAGCTGGGCAGCCACAGGACAGTGACTGGGCAGTTCTGAAGGCTCATCTTCACAGGGTACCGAACAGACATCAGGAATGGATGCCCATTCCACGGGTCACAGCTCCCTCGCAGGACTGCTGAAGATCAATTGCAAGAGCGGGCTCTTCCAGGACAGCAGCAGAAGTTGGTCACCAGGCCTCCTTCAGAGTGGTCTCTGGTCTACCCTCAGGTGTTGTTGGGACGGATTTTCTATAATCTGGCCTGGTGGACCGATGCACTGAAGGATTCGAGAAGCAGAAAAGAACTGGTAACCCAAGCGCTGCACTCAAAGATTATCTAACAACTGCGAAAACTCCCAAATTCCTGGACACAAAGCAGCGGGTGAGAGTATCCAATCATGGAGCCTCTGCTCAGGATCCCAACACTGCCAAACAGTCCAAAATCTTGTTTTAATGCGGTTTGCACAAGTTGAGTTTCATTGTAAACAGCCCGACACATGTTCCGAGCTCTACCTTTTCAAAAGCTGTAATACTGTAAAACATAATACACCATTTAGCTATACAAAGTAAAAAACAGAACGAAACCCATACCACAAACCAAGGTTGCAGCAGAAGATATGCCAATAATTTGTCATGTCCAAACATTATATCCCAAAATAATACACACAGTAAAGGATACATTAAGCAGAATCCATTTCATGTTCAAAGTGAACCACAACATCCCTTGACCAGGTGTAGAAATAAACAAAAACAAGAATAGAAATTAGTTAACATTCCTAAATGTACTCCTGACACGCATTGTGTCACATCAAACCACACGCATTTATTTGAATGTGTACCTTGTGTCTTCTTATATGAAGAAACCACTCTACAACAAAAACCAACACGTTGAGGGTATTATTGGTGTGGGTTAACTGCAATCTTTGTCTTGGGTAATACCATAATGCTCAAATCGGAGCAATCAACATATAAATGTTGGCATGCTTAGCCTACAGAGTTGAAGGTCGCTTACCAAATTGGTTGAAAAAAATTATTACACAGCCACGTTAGTGGCTGTGTAGTTATGGTTAAGTTGCTAATCCCATAGGAGGAGCACTTTTTGGGTTTATATAACTTCGCAAAAAAAGTATATGGCCCACTCTGAATTCTTTTGCAAAGTCTGGTGAGGTTTGGTCCAGGGGGGGAAAGTTATAGGAGGGGTCCCGAAATTTATTTTTTTCCCTTTCCCATAGACTGAATGTGGGAAAAAAATGTGTGCACGCCTACAGCCCAAATTGCTGGACGGATTTTCACCAAATTTGTGGCAGGAGCAGCGGCTTGGTCCCGAAAGCGTGCTTTTGTAAATTTGTTGAAAATCCGTCCATTCGTTTTTTTTAAAACGATAAAAATTAGGTCTAAAAAAATTAGTGATATCTATGTCCGCCCCGTGGACATTTACCTGTTCGCTCCGCTGGCACGACATCGATTGCCTAATCGGTGGCGTCATGTCTGCGGACATGTGACGCGTTTGCTGATTGGATGGTGAAGAGCGTGAAGTGCGTCAGATTGTTCCGATGCGCCCGACATCTTGGATCCGTGTTTTGGTGTCCACGGACATCGCCGCAAAAACATTAAAAAAACACAACATTGCACTTGTTAAACTTATCCAATAATGTCTAGGGAGGTGAGGGTTGATGAAGATGGGATATGGCAGCAGGAAGCAAAAAACTTTTTTTGTCACTAAAGTCATACGGTACATTTGGAGGTGTTCCACAATATAATCAGACTGCCGCCCCCTAGAGTCTGGCATCTGAGGAAGCCACCTGCAGTGTCTGATGCAGAGAGCGGCTATTTACGTGCGTGAGAATACCAGTTCTCATGGATGCTGTGAGCCATGTTGTTACAAAGCGAGAATGTATTTAGATTCTGAGTGAAGGTCACCAGCTTTGAATTTTTGGTTGCGAGCTAAGGAAGCCCACGCATGGGATACAAAGTATAAGGTTCAATTGTTTTTTGACCTTCAGAGATAAGGACAATTCCGTAAGGAATGCAATGAGAGGAGGTTTGTAATAATGAACATTTGATAAGGTTAGGCATTCCAAAAGTGTGTAAGGAACATGTAAATTCAGTTCATGAAGAATCTTTGGTGCGAGCGCAGTGAGCATTATGGTCTGACTTATGCCAAGAGAATGGAAATTGTGAATATAACGTAAGTTTGATTTGACGATTGTATACCGGAACGAGCATTAACTTATTATCTGAATTAATTTTGGGTTATATTCTATTTGTTTGTTCTGTGTTGCTTATTGCAATGTAACGTAAGTACTATCTTTCTGTGTAGTTGTCTTTTTTACGTGTTATGGGGAGTGCAGGATCGAGGTGCATGTAGACTATCACTAGGTTCACCCAGGTTCAACGCTAATATTTTTTTTAAATGTCATGTATGACCATATCGAATTGTGTATCCGTTTCCACGTTGTTTTCGCTTTGTTGAGATTGTTTGATGTGTGTGCTAATCGTTAGTTTAAACTCTATGCCGAATCAAAAAGTCAATAGATACATTGCAATAAAGTTCGGGTATTGACGCACATTTTCTGTTTTCTAAATAGCTACATCCTGCCTTTCTGTGATTGTCAGATTCGAGATGCCAACTGACAGCGCTTTTTTTTTTTTTTTTTTTTTTTTTTTTTTTTTTAAAATCGGCAGCTACACATAGTTGCCAATGCGTGGATCACAGTGACTGTTTTTTGGGGCGATCGCCCAGGGCCAATGTGCCCGTACGCTGTACTAGCTATTGGGAGTAACATAACATCCTTTATGGTGGTCTAGGCCCAAGTTGATGCAGAAGCCCTGGAATTTACTGTGCAACCCAATCAGTTCTTTTATAGAAAACGTACACTGTATGGAAAAAGAACAACGTATGCCTCACGATTAACATTTTGGATCACGAGCGAAGAAAGAAATTTGCAATTTGATTGAATATGGCAATAGTCAGATGTTCTCGGAGCGTTTATTGTGAAATAAAAGTACTTTACAAATTGTACAGTGTTATTGCTTTCTTTTAAAGTACGATTTAATATTCCGAATTGTGACGTGCTGTGTTGGTAGTGGATGTGTGTTGATTTTCAGGTTCTGCGTCACGTAGGTGATGACTGGGCGCATTTGGCTACGCTGAAGAGGAACATCACAGAGAAAGGTGTAGAATATCACTAGGGTTGGTGATGTGAGGGTCAGGGACGGGGCATATGATTTAGTGATGTCAGGGCAGTTTACCTTAGGCAGATGCAGCAATGGATAAGAATAGCACAAGATGGACGCGCCCTGCTGCCAGATTTCACATGTTTACAAAAGAGGAAAAGTGAGGTAAGGTGAATTGGAAATGTTTGCGATAGATCAACGTATGTATAAAAATACATGGCCGAACCCTCGGGACAATATTTTTTGAGTATTGCATTTGTCAAACTTATGAAATAATCTCTGGGGAGGTGAGGGGTGATGAGGATGGGATGGGATATTTCTGATCTGATTTCGAATGAGTTTACAATGTTTGGTGGGATTTTGTGCAGAGCTTATAGGACGATTGTATGTGCATGCATTTGACAGTTTTGAAAAAATAAAACGTGGGTGGATTTCCAGCAAACTTGCGTAAGGCGCATTGGCAAGGATCTACAAGCATGGTTTTGCAAATGTGGCAGTGTTTTCTTATTTGACAAGTGTCATAATGTAGTAACAAAAAAATAGCGGTATAGCTTTAGTGACTGAGGGGTAGCCTGTGGCCACAATGTCCAGGTCATGGAATAAGGTCATGATCCGGACAATCTGGCTACTGGCCATGACCAGAAGGGACAAAACATGGGATTAAAGGGGCCATGTCCATCTGGGACTGGCTTTGTGGTAAAGTTATTTGAAATTAGGATAGATTTGAAAGGGAAGAAAAATGTGCTTGTCGTAATATGGTCATAGGGTGTTCTTTTTGCCTTCTGCAGGGTGTCATGGAAAGTGAAGAGGGGTCCTTTATGGAACCCTGCCTTCCCTTTCCATGGTGGCCATCTTGGAAAAGGATTTTCCTTCCTAAACCGTGACGCCACAGGCGTCCCAGTGTAGGACGAAAAATCCTCTTTTTTAGTACCATGGGTTCCCGCTTTGGGAACTTAGGCTGCTAATGGCCTTCATCCCCCATTTTAGTTGCTAGAATGGGGGATAATGGTCCAGAGACCTCGTTATCCACCCTCGCTTCGCTTGGGCTGATAACTTGGGCTGCTGGGCCGGTATCCACCATTCCAGTCCCTGTAACAGAGGATGAACGCCCCAATATTGCCATTAGTATGACAGAAAATGCAAATCGAAATGTTGGAAAATCTTATTGAGTGTGTACTTTACTGAGAAATACAAAATAGATGGAGTCTATGTTTTTTTGAAGTTCTATTTTTTAACTGTGAAAGGTGGTTCCTAAATGAACATTTCTTTTGTTGTTTTTGGATGTATTTTTTTTGGGCAGGAGAGCTTAGAACGAAAGGTGGGGAGGGAAATCAGAGAAGAGGCACCAAACACTAATATGGAGGGGCAGGTGGATTGGGGAAAATGTTGCAAGTGTGTTATTTCTAAGGTAGGGGGCAGTGTTTCTCGTGCTCCTTGATTACAGCAGTGGTGGTGTCTCTTGGGGAGGAGGGATGGCCTTAGCTGATGCCATTTTAAGACAAATAGCAGTTTTGCTAAAAGTATGTACTGTGTACTAGATTGTTAATGGATGAGTAGGAATAGGTGTTGGAGCTGTGCAAGGGAAGTTTTGAAGTTGAAAGTTCCTGGATCAGTAGAAAATGCAGTTCCGAACTGTCCACGAAGCACAGATCTTATTGTGAAGTGCGTACGGGTTCTCGGATATGGCATCATGCCACGTGCCAGCATATGGAAATATGGCACTCTCCGGAAGGTCTGCAATGAAGTCAGATGTTCGTAGACATTATGATTAAGTTGCACTACTAAAAAGCTATGAAATTCAGTGAAAAAAACTTTGTTAAAGGGACGTTATGGTTCCGAGTAAAACTGAAAAACCCCTGAAATTCGCCGGTAAGCTAAGCAACCATAACTCGCGCCACCACCGTGCACTGCTAAGACCAACACCCATGACATCAAAGATGACATCACAGATATGATTGATGACATCATATCTCTAGCCCTTCTTTTTTTGTTCACCGACATATCTAGGCCAGGTGAGTTTATTCACGGACAGTCAAAAACTTAATATTCAAAAGGTATTATATTTGTAGACGTTGCTATTCTCACATGTTCTTACAGTACTTGCCTTAGAATTCAATCGCATATTATGATGCACATGCATAGGGGAATAAGCAGGCCTGAAACGCAGCAATCATTTCTATGCATAAAGATAATCATGTTGGTTATACACAGTGGCTCATGATACTGCCTCTTGTTTACTTACTTTACTCTCCCTGTATAAGCCCCATATTTGTATACATTGTGGTCTTTTAATGTTGTGTGTAGTAGTACAAGCATGTAGTAAGTGATGCATTATTACCTACTTAGTATGTTTCACAGTATGCAAAAGTGTGAAACGGAAGCATTCACCGTTTTACTATCCAACATGGGAAAATTAGAAATATTACATATCTTTGGTGTATGCTGCAGCCAATGCCTGTTTCTATATGTGTAGGTTCCTGTTCTAGAAACACTGCAATGGAATCTTCTTTGGAGCAATGCATTGCATAATCAAGTATGTATTTCATCACACATCTCCAGATGACCCCTGACACTTTTTTTGCCAACATTACATTCACAACCCCTTGTAGGGACTTCCTATGAAAATTAAATGCACATGTGATGTCATCAGTGATGTCATCAATCAGATCTTAGCTTACCATAATTGGTGAATTTCAGGGGTTTTTCAGTTTTACTCGGAACCATAACGTCCCTTTAACAAAGTGTTTTCACTGAATATTTATATGACAATGCATTACTTACCGTAAAAGCATTTCTGATGGTTGTATCTGCTTAGATTCACATGCTGTGCATAGGTCCAACATCCAGTGGTCACTGCGGAGTATTGCATTTTGTTTTTCGTAGTCGAAAAGGGACGTCGACAAGGCGTGTCTGAAATACTATCCCTATAGTGACGTGCGTTGTACCCACAATCCCTCACGCGTCGAGGTCCCTCTGTTTGTATTTTTCTGCCCTGAGGGAGCCTTCTAGACGTGAGTGAGTACAGAAAAGAGATATAAAAGGAAGTCTATATGTTCCTTCCATCCGAGCGGGGAGGAAGGGTGGGCGCATGTGAATCTAAGCAGATACAACCATCAGAAATGCTTTTACGGTAAGTAATGCATTGTCTTCTGATGCTTGTTAATCTGCTTAGCATCACATGCTGTGCATAGACTAGCGAGCAGTACCCGGAGTTGGCGGTGGGTTATGAGAAGGAACAGTAGAGAAAAGATGTCTTAATACTGCCTGTCCCACCTGGGAGTCAGATCTCGAGTGTGTATCTAGACAGTAGTGTTTTGTAAAGGTGTGCACAGAACTCCAGGTAGCCGCTTTGCAGATGGACTCAAGGGGAACATTTGCAATGAATGCTATGGACGCCCCCGTGCCTCGAGTAGAGTGTGCTCTTGGATTAAAGGGCAGGTCTCTCTTAGCAAGAGTATAGCAGAGAGTGATGCATTGAACAATCCATCTAGAAATAGTGGACTTTGAAACTGCATCCCTTTCTCTTCCTGCTGCCACCGAGACGAAGAACTGATTAGTCTTCCTCAGTGGTCTGGTTCTTTCCATGTAGAACATGACCGCTCTGCCACATCTAGTGTGTGCAGAGTTTTTTCTTTCAAGTTGGAAGGATTTTGAAAGAACGTTGGCAGTTCTATAGACTGGTTTACGTGGAATTTCGAGATGAATTTCGGAGCAAACCTTGGGTGCGTGCGTAGAACCACCTTATCTCTGTGAACTGTAACGAAGGGGTCTAGAACAGAAAGAGCCTGTAGTTCACTTACTCTCCTGATGGAGGTGATAGCTATTAAAAAAGCAGTCTTTAGAGTGAGGTCTTTAAGAGATGCTTTGTGCATGGGTTCAAATGGTGAGCCCATGAGTCTGGTAAGTACCACGTTAAGGTCCCATCCGGGAGCTGGGTCAGCTACCGGGGGGTGTATTCTCTTCACTCCCTCCATGAAGGCCTTTATAACAGGGATCTTCCACCACGACACCTTGAGTTGGGAAGTGGTGTATGCAGAAAGTGCCGCTAGGTGGACTTTAATGGAATTGAACACTAGACCTGAATCTAATAAGTGGGTCAGGTATAGAACAATATGTGTGGGAGAGCAGTCAATCGGGTTGATGCTTTTTCCTCTGCACCAGATGACAAATCTCTTCCACTTGCTAGAATAGCAGTGGCGAGTGTTAGGTTTTCTGGCTTCCCTGAGGATGTCCATGCATCTCTGCGGGAGCTGTAGATGTCCGAATTCTATGATCTCAGGAGCCAAGCTGCTAAGTTCATGTTCTGGGGGCATGGATGCAGAGTCCTGCCCTTGTCTTGTGACAGCATGTTGTACGGGCAGGGGAGTTTCACTGGGGGAGATAGAGACATCTCCATCAAGTGAGCGAACCATGGCTGTCGGGCCCACATTGGGGCCACCAGTATCATGGTCACTTGTTCCTGGTGCATCTTGTGCACCACCTTGTTGAGAAGGGGAGTCGGGGGGGGAAAAGCGTAAACAAATTTCCCTGACCATTGCATCGACAGACCGTTCCCCTTGGATTGGTTCTGGGGGTACCTGGAGGCGTAACTTAGGCATTGTGAGTTCTCCAGGGTTGCGAATAGGTCTATTTCTGGGAATCCCCATTGTGTGAAGACGTCGAAGACGATGTCTTCGTGCAGTCGCCATTCGTACTCTTCGGGCAGGGGGAAATCTCTGCTGAGTTTGTCTGCCAGCAGATTGAGTTCCCCTGGTACATGTTGTGACAGTAGGAACATGTTTTGTTTGAGAGCCCACTTCCATATATTTTGGGCCAGTTTGGACAGTCCTGGAGAGTGGGTGCCCACCTGCTTGTTGATGTAGTACATGGCTGTGGTGCTGTCTGTAAGGACCAACACAGTCTTGCCTTGTAGGTGTTCCTGGAAGGCTTTTAGCGCCTTGAACACAGCTAGTACCTCTAGTAGATTTATGTGTTTGGATGCTACGTTCGGAGTCCACACTCCGTGAGCAGTCTGATGGGATAGGTGAGCCCCCCCATCCTGTGAGGGATGCGTCTGTGGTTAGAGTGGCTTCCGCCGTGGGTGTGGCAAAGGGTTTCACTCTTTCCAGGTTTTCCTTTGTCCACCACCGTAGCGAGAGAACCAAGGCCTGCGAGACCACCACTAGATCGTCCCATAGTCCGCTGGCCTGACACCACTGGCTGTTGAGCCACTCTTGCATAGGGCGCATGCGCAGGCGCGCGTGAGGTACCAAATAAATACACAACGCCATCATGCCTAGCAAGCGCATTGCTTTGCGTATCGTCACCTCTCGACCGGTCACATATTGAGGGATCTGAACAGCATGTTTTGGACCCTCTCGTTGGAGGGGAAGACGAGGCCGTCCTTTGTTTGAATTAGAGCCCCTAGGAATTGTTTGACTTGGCTGGGGTCTAGGCTGGACTTCTTTTCGTTGATGGAGAAGCCCAACTGGAACAAAAGGTCTACAGTCTTTTGGGTATTGGAGAAGCATGTTTCGTAAGAATCCCCTGTTATGAGCCAGTCGTCGAGGTAAGGGTAAACTGGGATGGACAACCTGCGCAGGTGGGCCGCTGCCAGTACCTTCGTGAATACCCTTGGTGCTGATGCTATGCCGAAGGGTAGCACTCTGAACTGGTAGTGTTTGCCCTCTATCATGAACCTGAGTTATCTTCTGTGCGCTGGCAACATTAAAATGTGAAAGTATGCATCTTTCATGTCCAATGTTGTCATGTAATCTCCCTGTGATAGCAGTGGGATCACTTCCTGTAAGGTCACCATACAAAACTTCTGGAGTTTGATAAACTTGTTCGCTGGGCGCAGATCTAATACAGGGCGCATGGTTAGATCCTTTTTGGGTACAAGGAAGTACACTGAATAAATACCTTCCGTTACCTGAGATAGAGGCACGACCTCTATGGCTCCTTTTTCCAGCAGTAGTTGTACTTCTTGGAGAAGGATGGCAAGGTGTTCCGATGTCATGCGTCGTCCCCTCGGGGGTCTGTATGTTGGGGAACTGTTGAATTCGATGCAGTATCCGTGGGCTACGGTGGAAAGTACCCAGCGGTCTGACGTTATTCCCTCCCATGCTGGAAGAAAGGATGTTATCCGGCCCCCGACCGGTGTTGCATGGGAGGGGACGCGAATCTTCACGTCACTTGTTGTTGTTGGGGGCTTGGGAGCCTCTGGGGGTGGACCCCCGACCTCTCCCTTTGCCCCGGTGCTGGCCTCTTTGGCTGTACTGCCCAGTATTGGTCTGGTAACTGGTGGCAGGGTACTGTTGCTGCTGATTCTGCTGTTGGCCACGAAAAAAGCGTTTGTTGCCATAGCCGCGTCTGGTAGTGGGCTTAGAGATCTGGTCAAGAGTTTTGATAGAATTGAACTCTTTTTTAGCCATCTCCAGAGCCTCATCCACCGCTTTCCCGAAGAGGTTTGAGTCTTCAACAGGTTTATTTATTAAAGACGCCTGTGTCTCCGGTTTGAACCCTGAGTTGCGCAGCCATACATGGCGTTTTAGGAGTATTCCCTGAACCAGGGAACATCCCGCTGTCTCAGCAGCATCCAGAGAGTTCTTTACAATACTCTGGTTGACCTGGGTTCCTTCGCCAATAGTTGATAGCAGGCGTGTACGTAGTGGTTCCGGCGCTTCTTCGGCGTCTTTGCGCAGTTTGGCCCACTGCGCGTCCGCGTAGCTAGCTAGCAAAGAATTGTTGTTCGCAATTCTTGCCGAAAAGGCAGCCGAGGATGTGACTCTCTTTGCAAGGGCATATAACCTCTTGCCCTCCTTGTCAGGTGGTGCCTCGCTGGTGGACAGCGGCACCCCTGCCCTCTTCCTTGTATTAGTTACTACAAGGGAATCCGGAATGGAATGTCCCGATGTACAGCGGGTCTGAGGGTGAAGGAGTGAAAAGTTTTTCAATTCTTGGATTAACTCCTCTGATTAGTGCGGGTGTGGATAGCGAAGGGATGATTCTTCTCTTCACTGAAGCGAGGAGGGGAATGGTCTGGCTGACTGGGGGTTTCTCCTTAATTACTCTTTCCACAAAGTCTATTTCAGGAGAGATCTCCCCAGTGTCCAGTTCGAAATGTGCTGCTGCTCTGCGCAACAGGGCATTGAATGTGGGCTGATCGTCAATGGGAGACGTGTTTCTAACAGATGAATTGTCAGGAGGATTTAGGTTCAGGACATCAGTGTCCGAATATACTGATGGGGATTGCCAGGGATGAGAAGGTCCTTCTTCTGGATTTTCTCCGAAGCCTTCTCCTACCATGTCTGGGCTGTCTTCCAGACCTTCCTCCTGGTTCTGTCCCTCTTCATCGTCCACAAATTCATCCTCCTCCTCCTCCAAGTATTGTTCCTCACCAGTGAGGTCATACACATTATGGAAGTTTGAGGCTGTGTCCTGCTGGGGATTGACTAGTCTCGGATATTTGGCCCTGGGGTCCTCCTGAGGCCCTTCTCTTGTTCTCTTGGGAGTGGGAGGGTTCTGGGTCTTCATAAACCTCTCCATTCTCTCCATGTGCAGAGATGGAGCCTTTCCATGGTTTCATGGGGTACCCCTGAGCGGTCTAGCGGGGGAAAATTAGTGTCATCTAGCTGAAAACGGCTCGACCTCTCCCATAACGTCAAGGAAAGTGTCCCGTCGCCTTCCGAAAAGCCTTCCGGTGTGCTGGGGGTCCCCCCGACTGAAGGGGGTAGTCCCTGCCTTTCTTCGGGCTTTTTCGGCGTGTCTTTCGACCTCTGCGTAGCGCTCGACGTGTCTTTCGGCGTACGCTTCTGGGCGTCGGCTACAACGATCCTCGACAAGCTCTCTGCGACTCGTTTGTCAGCGGAGGGCTGTGGTTTCGACGTTACGGGTGTCGATCGTTCTACGGCGGCGTGCGCTCTCTGCTGGTGCGCGCCGGCCGATGGTTTGGGGGCGGCGTCCTTATTTGCCGAAAGCCCAATCGCTGGTCGCGGCTGCGGTTGCGAGAGGGGCTTTGAACCTGAACAGTCCGAGGAGGCCGCTGGTGGAACCTGCGTCTCCTTGGGCGCTGATGCTTTCTTCGTCTTTGACGAAGAAGAGCTATGGGTTGTGTGCTTATGTGTGGTATCGTGTGCGTCAGTGTCGCCGGGGTGTTCATCCCCACAAGCAGGGCGTGAGCTGAGCCCGTCGGGGCCGGGGACAGACAACGAAGAGCGCGAGCGCTCTTTAGAGGGGTGTACGACTTCCGTAGCGGAGGTCGTGTTATCACATTCCTCGTCACTGTCGGTGGTAGCAGCGGCGGGTGAAGAATCGGCCTTCGACATAGCGTAGGCCGCCCACCTCTTGATCCTACGGTCTTTTAGAGTCTTTGGCTTCAGAAGCCGACAAGCCGTGCAACCCTCCTCTTTGTGATCGAGGGGTAAGTAGCGGTTACACCGTGAATGCTTGTCCTTCCAAGTAAACTTGCCCTTGCAAAGTGGGCAAAACCTAAAGGGTGTCCTCTCCATAGCCGAGGCAATAAATCGTGATAACGACCCCAAGGGAAAGGAAGGGGAAAAGGAAAGGCATTCTCAGAAAAGAAGCAGAGATGTCCCGCGACCCCACTCTCCCGACTGTATTTGGCCTGCGAGGCCAGGCCACGTGTTCGGCAACGCCGAAGGATCTCCTCCGCTCGTCCCCTCCGTCGAAGATCTTGCTCAGCGGAGACAGCTTCACAACTGCGTTGAGGGAGGGATCGATATGTTATATATTAAACAGGAAAAACGACCAACGGTCGAGGAGATGGAATCTGCAATGTCTATCGAGGAGCTCCGCGTAAAGGCGACCAGTAGCTGGGCAGAAAAAAAGCAATCTGAGGGACCTCGACGCGTGAGGGATTGTGGGTACAACGCACGTCACTATAGGGATAGTATTTCAGACACGCCTTGTCGACGTCCTTTTTCGACTACGAAAAACAAAATGCAATACTCCGCAGTGCCCACTGGATGTCGGACCTATGCATAGCATGTGACTCTAAGCAGATTAACAAACATCAGAAATATATATATTTAAAAAAACACCGTAATCTTATTTCTGATGCTTGCATCTGCTTAGATTCACATACTGTGCATAGTCCGACATCTAGTGGAAGCTGCAGAGTATCACAATTGTTGTTTTAAAAACTCAAAAAGGGAAGTCAACAGGGCGTGCCAGTAATACTATCCCTAGTGTGACGTCCACTGTACCCATGATCCCTCCCGCGTGTAGGACCCTCAGATTGTATTTTTTCTGACATGATGTAGCATGAGGAGTAGTGCGAGTACAGAGTATCCAAGCAGATAAAATAGATAAGACTAAGCATCCATGCGCCTTCTCTCAGATGGGAGGAAGGGGGGGCACATGTGAATCTAAGCAGATACAAGCATCAGAAATACGATTACGGTGAGCAATTTATCCCTTCTCAGGCTTGTGGAATCTGCTTAGATCACATGCTGTGCATAGATTAGCGAGCAGTGTTAGAAGGAGGTGGGATGTGAGAAGGGTCATGAGCGAACAAAATGTCTTAGAACCGCTTGTCCCACTCGAGTATGTGTCTTGGAATGAGTGTCAATGCAGTAGTGCTGAGTAAAAGTGTGAATAGAGCTCCATGTAGCTGCTTTGCAAATGGTGTCAAGGGGTACATTTGCAATGAAAGCCAGAGTGGCCCCAGCACCTCTTGTAGAGTGGGCCCTTGGCGTAAAAGGCAGCGTTTCATCTGAAAGGGGGTAGCACAGTTGGATACATCCGACTATCCATTTAGAGATGGCACCTTTAGAGACGCCATCTCCTTCTCTGCCTAGAGCTATGGAGATGAACAGTTGATCTGTCTTTCTTAGCGGTCTGGTCGCTCTCGTCACATCTAGGGTGTGGAGTTTCACCTCAGCAGAGCTTTTGGGTTCTTGGGAGAAGGCCGGTAGCTCAATGGACTGATTAACATGGAATTTTGAAATGAACTGAAAATCTAGGGTGAGTGAGTAAAACCAGTTTGTCCTTATGAACGGTAAAGAAAGGATCCTGCAATGACAGAGCCTGAATTTCACTGACCCTTCTTATGGATGTAATGGCTACTTAGAAGGCTGTTTTATAAGCCAGGTGTTTGAGGCTAGCTTTAGGCATGGGTTCGAAGGGAGGTCGCATGAGTTTAGCAAGCACCACATTAAGGTACCAACCTGGTGGAGGGTTAGAAATTTGAGGGTGGTGTCTCTTTACCCCTTCCATAAAGGCTTTGACTACTGGCATTTTCCACCATGACACCTTGTTATGGGAGGTGGTCTAGGCTCATAGCGCCGCCAGGTGTACCTTGAATGAGTTAAATACTAACCCTGCATCCAGTAGGTGGAACATATATGTGACAATATTGAAAGTAGTGCAATCAATTGGGTTGATTTGTTTATTCTGGCACCAAATATCAAATCTTTTCCACTCATCAAAGTAGCAGTGTCTTGTGTTACGTTTTCTAGACTCTTAAGATGTCCATGCAACTCTGGGATAAATTGAGATGGCAGAACACTGACTTCGGGAGCAATGCTGCCACGTTCATCGAGTTGGGTTGAGGATGCACTGTTTGTCCTTCGTGCTGTGAGAGTAGATTGTACCAGCACGGGAGCTTGATGGGGGTCGCACACTGCCAGTCTGCGTAGGTGTGGAAACCATGGTTGTCTCGCCCACATAGGAGCAACTAGGATGAGCGTCATAGATCCCCTGTGAATCCTGTTGACCACCTTCCTTATCAGAGGGGTTGGTGGAAAAGCGTAGGCAAACATCCCTGACCACTTCATCCATAGAGCGTTCCCCTTGGAGCCTGGCTGTGAAGTCTGGGCATTGTCTGTTTTCGCTTGTGGCGAACAGGTCTTTAGTGGGGAAACCCCACCGAGAGAAGAGATCTTCTATGACTTTGTGTAGTCGCCATTCGTTTTCCTCTGGGAGGGGATCTCTGCTCAAAGCATCCGCTAGTGAATGGAGGTCCCCTGGAACATGTTGGGATGACAAGTAAATGTTCCGTCTGAGTGCCCATTTCCAAATTTTCTGGGTAAGCTTGGACAGATTTGGCGAACGATTGTCCCCTTTTTTGTTTAAGTAAAACATTGCTGTTGTGCTGTCTGTTAGGATCTGCACTGACAGGTTGGATAGGAGGGGTTTGAATGCCCGAAGCACTCTGAAGACTGCCGGAGGTTCTAGCAGATTGATGTGATTCTGAGCCACTGTGTGAGACCAGAGAACCTGAGCTGTGTGGTGAAGGTGGTGAGCTCCCCACCCTGACAGGGATGCATCTGTTGTGACGACGGATTGTATCTCTGGGTCGTAAAAGGGTTTCCCCTTTGTAAGATTCTCTCTTGTTCACCAGCGAAGACTCTGTACTAGTGTTGGCGAAACAACCACTCGATCGTCCCACTGACCACTTGCCTGAGACCACTGTTTCGCCAACCATTCCTGTATGGGTAGCATGTGCAGGCGCGCGTGGGGGGCCAGGTAAATACACAACGCCATCATGCCTAGCAAACACATCGCTTTGAACACCCTTATCTGGCGACCGGACTGATAGAGGAATTTGCCGCAACAGATTCCGAATTCTTTCCTCTGATGGAAAGGGCCAACCCCTCTTGGGCGTTTAGGACAGCTCCTAGGAACTGTTTTGAGGTGCTTGGCTTTTCTTGTTGATTGAGAAGCCCAATTGGAAAAGGAGGTCGATAGTTCTTTGAATGTTGGATCTGCAAATTACAGGGGTTTCCCCTGTGATGAGCCAGTCGTCCAGGTAAGGGTACACCGGGATTGCCACCATGCGTAGGTGCGCCGCCACAACCGCCAGTACTTTGCTGAATACCCTTGGAGCAGAGGCTATTCCGAAGGGCAGCACCTTGAACTGGTAGTGCTGGCTGTCTACCTTCAAGCGCAAGAATCTTCTGTGCCCTGGGAAAATGGAAATATGAAAATAGGCATCTTTCATATCCAATGTTGCCATGTAATCTCCTCTTTTTAGTATGGGTATCACTTCCTGGAGTGTAGTCATGCGGAATTTTTGTGGCTTGACATACTTGTTTGCAGGGCGCAAGTCTAATACTGGGTGACTCGTTAGATCTTTTTTGGCACAAGGAAGTAGGTTGAATAAATACCCTTGTTCACCTGGTTGCCCGGGACAAGTTCTATTGCATCCTTTGCAAGAAGAACGACAATCTCCTCGAGGAGGATTCTTTGGTGCTCCAAGGAGTGGATCTTCTGTCTTGGAGGATAGTTGCGGAGGCGTTCTAGTAGCTCTATACAGTATCCCGCGGACACTGTGGACAGCACCCATCTGTCCGAAGTGATCCCTTCCCATGCGTGGGTGAAGATGGAAATGCACCCCCTTACTGCGGATGCATGGGAAGGGGCCCAGAGCGGAACATCATTGTTCATTGGGTGGCATAGTGCCTCTACATGGGCTGCCTCTCCCCCAACCGCGGCCCCTTTTTTGACCTCTGGTGAAACCTTGGGTAGCCTGTTGATTGCCGCCCCATGAGGTTCCCTGATTCTGACAGTAATTGGACCCTCTCTGGGAGTTTTGGCCGCAAAAGCGACAAAAAATGATTGTTATTTCCCCTTTGACCTGGGGGCTTATTTGTTAGTTGGCCGAGGGACTTCAAGGTTTCGTATTCATCCTTAGCTGTCTTCAGTGCTTCCTCCACTGCTTTCCGAAATAGGACGTTCAGTTCTACCGGCATGTCTATGAGGGTGGCTTGGGTCTCGGGCTTAAACCCCGATTGTCTTAGCCAAGCATGGCGTTTAATAACCGTTTCTGCTATTAGTCTCCCTGCATTATCTGCTGCATCGAAGTTTGCCTTAAGAATGCAGCCAGACACCGATCTTCCGTCTGATGCAATTTGGGCCAAATGGCTCTTTAGAGGTTCGGGTGCAGAGGCAATGAGGGTAGCTACCTGTTCCCATTGGTGGCAGTTGTAGCATGCTAACAGAGTGGTGGTGTTGGCAATGCGTGCTTGGTATGCTGACGTGGATGCCACCTTCCTCCCCAGAGCATATATTCTCTTGCTCTCTTTGTCCGGGGGGACTTCAGAAGAAGCTAATGGTGTTCCCGCCGTCTTTCTGGTGGTTGTAACTACCAATGAGTCAGGTTTTAACTGACCCCTTATGTATAGTGGATCGGAGGGGGCGGCCCTAAATAACTTTTCTACTTGTGGGTTAACAAACCGAGTAAGGTTAGGGGTTATACCAGAGAAGGATTAATTCTGCGTTGAATTGATTTTAAAATGGGGATAGTTTGGGCGATGGATTTCCTGTCCTAGAATTTCTTCTGCAAAATCTCTCTTCTTGGACACCCTGTGTGTCAATTTGAAAATGGGCTGCAGCCTTAGCTAATACCTCATTAAGTAAGGGCCGATTGTCCACCAGTGAGTCATTCACAGGGGGATCTTTGGGAATAGGGGAGTCAAGACTATAGGCCTCCGCTTCGTCTTCCTCTTCATGGTCCTCAACGTCCCCATAGTATCGACCCCTGCCTGGTCTTCCAGAATTTGTACTTCTGACTCCTCACCATATGGCTGGTAAGGCTCAATTATAGAAGGGTCTGAAATCAAACCCTGAACTGGAGTCTCAGAACTGTGCCTCTTAGGAGGTTGAGGGTCTTTGGATCCCGAAGGGGCAGAAGTAGCTGGTGTACTATGATAGCTATGAAAGTAATTTGGGTCTTTTTCGTAGAAAACTACAAAAAAGGACATCATCCTCATTACTCTATCAATGTCCTCCGAGTTCCATTGCTTGGAACTCGGGATAACCCTCTCCTGTTGTGGTTCCTCATCCAGGTCTATATTCTGAGGAGTAGGAGGAACAGTCTTTTCCTTGGTGACAGGGTCAGGGACCTTGGACTTTCCTTTGTGTTTTTCCTTCTGAACCTGATGTTCTGAGGCTCTCGTGTTTTCCTCTATCCCATGACTGGAGGAATGTTTACCTGAACCTTTAGGGTTCTCTGAATGTTTTGACGCTTGAAGTCAAGATTAGGAGCTGGTGTCAAGAGATTCAGGAGTCTTGGAAGAGGGGCATTGAATCTCAGAAGCAGACATCCAGCGTGCTACAGAAGTATACGTTGAGCGTGCTACTTAGGGGAAGAGGTCGGATTAGTCTTCTGACGACCGGGCCTCAATGACTTTTGGTAATGTGGCACCCTTAGCAACCGTGGCCGGTTGCTGTGTGTCGTGAGGCGACCATGACCTGGAACGCCCAGAGGACGCCGATTCGGCAGACCGCTCTCTTGATGCCTTCTTTTGCCGATCGTTCGACATACGTGGCGAATCTCGGCTGGGGTTAGTGTGCCTGGTGGAAGAGGTGTGTGTTGTACTCTTGCCGCTGGGTTTTGTCCCCATACCTGAACCGCCAGTCAGTCCTGCGAAGTCGTAGGCTTGCGCGTGGGTGCCTGACGACACCCCTGTGCCCTCGCCGCCTGATAAGGCAGCATCGCTGAAGGAACCCACTGCATCCATGGCATCTAGCCGCCTAGTGGGCCCAGCACTTCGTTGAGCGGTCCTTGAAGAGCTTACAAGCTCTACAATTAGCCTCAGGATGGTCCTGTGGGAGACACAAGTTACACGTATTGTGTTTGTCTACCCAGAGAGTGAGAGTGAGAGTGAGAGAGAGTGAGCGAGTGTGTGTGTGTGTGTGTGTGTGTGTGTGTTTTATAGGGGGTCCCAAAGTTTTTTCCATAGACATAATGGGGGAAAAATGTTGCTCATGCCTACAGCCCAAATTTACAGCAGGAGCAGCGGCACGCTTTTGTTATTTTGGTGTAAATCCATCCTTTTAAACGATCAAAACGTAAGGCAAAATAAATTAGTGATATCTATGTCCACTCCGCAGACAAAATTCCCTGTTCACTCCACGGACAGGACACCGATTGGCTAATAGACTTGCGTCATGTCCGCGGACACGCAACGTGTCCACTGATTGGTTGGTGTGAAGCGTGAGGTGCGTCAGATTTTTGGAAACACCCGCCATCTTGGATTCGCGGACAGCGGCCGGTGTCCGCGGTAAAAACATATTTAAAAACACAACATTGCACTTATCAAACTTAGCAAATAATCTCTGGGGAGGTGAGGGGCGATGAGGATGGGATGGAATATGGCTTCAGGAAGCAAGAAACGGGTAGTTTTTGCCACAAAAGTCAGCGAACTGTTCGGATGTTCGCGAACAGTCCTGAGTTCGGGGACACTTCAGATGTTTGGGGGCAGTTTTTGGATGGCACATAACTTTGGCACCACTCAATGAAACCGCATGAAATTTTGCAATTCTATTCCCGTCCTGATTCTGAATGTGTTTGCAAAGTTTGGTGGGATTCTGTCAAGAGGGGGGTAAAATTAGAGGGGGGGGTCCCAAAATACTGAGAAATATAAAGTAGATGGAGTCTATATGTTTTTTTTTAGTTCTAGCTTTCTGTGAAAGGTGGTTCTTAAAGGAACATTTCTTTTATCGTTTTTGGATGCATTTTTTTTTTGGCAGGACAGCTTAGAACGAAAGGTGGGGAGGGAAATGAGTGAAGAGACACCAAACACTAATATGGAGGGGCAGGTGGACAGGGGAAAATGTTGCGCGTGTGTTATTTCTAAGGTAGGGGGCAGTGTTTCGCATGCTCCTTGATTACAGTAGTGGTGGTGTCTCTTGGGGGGGAGGGATGGCATTAGCTGATTTCATTTTAAGATAAATAGCAGTTTTGCTAAAAGTATGTACTGTGTACTAGATTGTTAATGGATGAGTAGGAATAGGTGTCGGAGCTGTGCAAGGGAAATTTTGAAGTTGAAAGTTCCTAGATCAGTAGAAAATGCAGTTCCAAACTGTCCGCGAAGCACAGATCTTATTGTGTAATGCAGACGGGTTCTCGGACACGTCATCATGCCGCGCGCCAGCATATGGTCATGTGGCACTGTCCAGAAGGTCCACAATGAAGTCAGATGTTCGTAGACGTTATGGTTAAGTTGCACTAATAAAAAACTATGAAATTCAATGAAAACATTTTTGTTAAAGGGACATTATGGAAAAAAAACCTGAAATTCGCCAGTTATGGTAAGCTAAACAACCATAACTCACTCCAACACCGTGCACTGCTAAGAATAACACCCATGACATCAAATCTGACATCAGAAATATGATTGATGACATCACTAAGTCCAGCAAAAGAGTTGGGGGAATGTTTACCTGAACCTTTAGGGTTCTCCGACTGTTTCGACGCTTGACGTCACGATTAGGAGGTGGTGTTAAGAGATTCGGGAGTCTTGGAAGAGGGGCATTGAATCTCGGAAGCAGACGTCGAACGTGCTACAGAAGTAGACTTTGAGCGTGCTACTTGGGGGAAGAGGTCGGATTAGTCTTCTGACGACCGGGCCTCAATGACTTTTGGTAATGTGGCACCCTTAGCAACCGTGGACACGGAGGTGCTCGCAGTCTACTGCACTCTGCTCTCCATTTCCATTGCTGGTCAGAGGCGTGACCAACTCACTCTACAAAACCTCATTCAAGCCGCGGAGTTGCTCGCTGAGGTGCTCGCAGTCTACGGCAGTCTGCTCTCCATTTCCATTGCTGGTCAGAGGTGTGACCAACTCACTCTACAAAACCTCATTCAAGCCGCGGAGTTGCTCGCTGAGGTGCTCGCAGTCTACGGCAGTCCGCAGCCGCTCTGCGGTCCGCAACTAGAAGAAATGACTGCCTGACAGACCGGTGACAAAGGGCACTGGTTGAGAAGGCAGCGAACCCGAAGCAAAGACAGCGGCCTGGAGCGCCGGAGTCCGCTGAAATCGCTGGCTCGCTCAAGAAAAGTGCCTCCAAATCTGGAAGATAAAACAGGGCGCAATCACAAACAAAGCGAAACCAAGGCCCCAGCCTTGTGTAACAAGCCTCAGTCTGTTAGGCAGAATCCTGTGCAGTTCCCTTGGGGAACACTGCAAAAAGATTAAGACTACATGAGTAAGCAGTAAACCCAATTGGTAGCAGCCTGCACCACCCAGATTTACCTGGTAGCTGTGGCTGAGCAGTCAGACTTCTCTCAAGAAGAGTAGGGCAGTATGTAGAGTATACACAATAGGGCCAAACACAGTAGAGCAAACAAACACTGACCAGAGCTTTGTATAAAAAGTATATAATTTATTTAAAACACACTTTAGGCAATACACTAGCACTCTCAATAAAAAGCAATCAAAAACACAGTCATAGAAAATATACACACTTCTATATGACAATGCATTACTTACCGTAAAAGCATTTCTGATGGTTGTATCTGCTTAGATTCACATGTTGTGCATAGGTCCGACATCCAGTGGTCACTGCGGAGTATTGCATTTTGTTTTTCGTAGTCGAAAAGGGGACGTCGACAAGGCGTGTCTGTAACACTATCCCTATAGTGACGTGCATTGTACCCACAATCCCTCACGCGTCGAGGTCCCTCTGTTTGTATTTTTCTGCCCTGAGGGAGCCTTCTAGACGTGAGTGAGTACAGAAAAGAGAGAATATATAAAAAAAGGTGTCTATGTTCCTTCCATCCGAGCGGGGAGGAAGGGTGGGCGCATGTGAATCTAAGCAGATACAACCATCAGAAATGCTTTTACGGTAAGTAATGCATTGTCTTCTGATGTTTGTTAATCTGCTTAGAATCACATGCTGTGCATAGACTAGCGAGCAGTACCCGGAGTTGGCGGTGGGTTATGAGAAGGAACAGTAGAGAAAAGATGTCTTAATACTGCCTGTCCCACCTGGGAGTCAGATCTAGAGTGTGTATCTAGACAGTAGTGTTTTGTAAAGGTGTGCACAGAACTCCAGGTAGCCGCTTTGCAGATGGACTCAAGGGGAACATTTGCAATGAATGCTATGGAAGCCCCAGTGCCTCGAGTGGAATGTGCTCTTGGCTTGAAGGGTAGTTCTCTCTTAGCAAGAGTGTAACAGAGAGTGATGCATAGAACAATCCATCTAGATATAGTGGACTTTGAAACTGCATCTCCTTCTCTTCCTGCTGCCACAGAGACAAAGAACTGATTAGTCTTTCTCAGTGGTCTGGTTCTTTCCATGTAGAACATGACTGCTCTGCGTACATCTAGTGTATGCAGACTTTTTTCTCCCAAGCTGGAAGGGTTTTGAAAGAACGTTGGTAGTTCTATAGACTGGTTTACATGAAATTTTGAGATGAATTTTGGTGCAAACCTTGGGTGTGCGTAGAACCACTTTATCTTTGTGAACTGTTACGAAGGGGTCTAGTACAGAAAGAGCCTGTAGTTCACTTACTCTCCTAATGGAGGTGCTAGCTATTAGGAAAGCAGTCTTAAGAGTGAGGTCTTTAAGAGTTGCTTTGTGCATGGGTTCGAAAGGGGGGCCCATGAGTCTAGAAAGTACCACATTTAAGTCCCATCCGGGAGCTGGGTTAGCTATTGGAGGGTGTATTCTTTTTACCCCTTCCATGAAGGCTTTGATAACTGGTATCTTCCACCACGACACTTTAAGTTGGGAAGTGGTGTATGCAGAAAGTGCCGCTAGGTGGACTTTAATAGAATTGAACACTAGACCTGAATCCAGTAAATGGGTCAAGTATAGGACAATGTCAGTAGGAGAGCAGTCAATTGGGTTGATGCTCCTATTTGTACACCAGATGACAAATCTTTTCCATTTGCTAGCATAGCAGTGGCGAGTATTTGGTTTTCTGGCTTCCCTGAGGATGTCCATACATCTCTGAGGGAGTTGTAAATGGCCAAATTCTACGATCTCAGGAGCCAGGCTGCTAAGTTCATGGTCTGAGGGCATGGGTGCAGTGTCTTGCCCTTGTCTTGTGACAGCATGTTGTATGGGCAGGGAAGTTTCACTGGGGGAGATAGGGACATCTCCATCAAGTGAGCGAACCAAGGTTGCCGGGCCCACATTGGGGCCACTAGTATCATGGTAACCTGCTCCTGGTGCATCTTGTGCACCACTTTGTTGAGAAGGGGAGTCGGGGGAAAGGCGTAAACAAATTTCCCTGACCATTGAATCGACAGACCGTTCCCCTTGGATTGGTTCTGGGGGTACCGGGAGGCGTAACTTTGGCATTGTGAGTTTTCCATAGTTGCGAACAGGTCTATTTCTGGAAAACCCCATTGCGTGAAGACGTCTAAGACGATGTTTTCGTGCAATTGCCATTCGTACTCTTCGGGCAGTGGGAAGTCTCTGCTGAGCTTGTCTGCTAGCAGATTGAGTTCCCCTGGTACATGTTGCGATAGTAGAAACATGTTGTGTCTGAGAGCCCACTTCCATATATTCTGGGACAGTTTGGACAGTCCTGGAGAGTGAGTGCCCCCTTGTTTGTTGAGGTAGTACATGGCTGTGGTGCTGTCTGTGAGGACCATCACTGTCTTTCCTTGCAGGTGTTTCTGAAAGGCTTTCAGTGCCTTGAACACTGCTAGAAGTTCCAGCAGGTTTATATGTTTGGATGCTAAGCTCGGAGTCCACGCTCCGTGAGCAGTCTGATGGCATAGGTGAGCCCCCCCATCCTGTGAGGGATGCGTCTGTGGTTAGAGTGGCTTCTCCGGCGGGTGTGGCAAAAGTCTTCCCTATTAGCAGGTTTTCTTTTGTCCACCACCTCAGCGAAAGTACTAAGGCCTGCGAGACCACCACTAGATCGTCCCATTGTCCGCTGGCCTGACACCACTGGCTGTTGAGCCACTCCTGCATTGGGCGCATGCGCAGACGCGCGTGAGGTACCAAATAAATACATGACGCCATCATCCCTAGCAAGCGCATAGCTTTGCGTACCGTCACCTCCCGACCTGTTACATAATGGGGGATCTGAAACAGCATGTTTTGGACCCTCTCGTTGGAGGGGAAGACGAGGCCGTCCTTTGTTTGAATTAGAGCCCCTAAAAATTGTTTGGTTTGGCTGGGTTCTAAGCTGGACTTCTTTTCGTTGATGGAGAAGCCCAGTTGGTACAAAAGGTTTACGGTCTTTTGGGTATTGGAGAAGCATGTTTCGTAAGAATCCCCGGTTATGAGCCAGTCGTCGAGGTAAGGGTATATTGGGATGGATAGCCTTCGCAGGTGGGCCGCTGCTACTGCCAGTACTTTTGTGAATACTCTTGGAGCAGAAGCTATCCCGAAGGGTAGTACTCTGAATTGGTAGTGTTTGTTCTCTATCTTGAACCTGAGGTATTTTCTGTGTGCTGGCAACATTAAAATATGAAAGTATGCATCTTTCATGTCTAGCGTTGTCATGTAATCCCCCTGTGATAACAGTGGGATTACTTCCTGCAAGGTTACCATACGGAACTTCTGTGGTTTGACAAAGTTGTTCGCTGGGCGCAGATCTAATACAGGGCGCATGGTTAAGTCCTTTTTGGGTACAAGGAAGTACACTGAATAAATACCTTCTGTTACCTGAGATAGGGGGACAGGTTCTATTGCTTCTTTTTTCAGCAGTTCTTTTACTTCTTGTAAAAGAATGGTGAGGTGCTCCGGTGATCTGCGTTGGTTTCGTGGGGGTTTGTACTTCGGGTAACCATTGAATTCTATGCAGTATCCGTGGGTTATGGTTGATAATACCCATCGGTCTGACGATATTCCCTCCCATGCTGATAGGAACGATGTTAGCCGGCCCCCGACCGGTGATGCATGGGAGGGGACCCGAATCTTCGGGTCATTTGCTGGTATTGGGCGTGGAACCTCTGGGGCTGGAGCCACGACCTCTTCCTCTGCCACGCCGTTGGCCTCTTTGACTGAACTGGGTGTTACCCTGGTTAGAGGGCCAGTTGGTAGCAGAGTAACATTGTTGTTGGTTTTGCTGCTGTCATTGGCCACGAAAGGAGCGTCTATTACCATAGCCTCGCCTGTTAGGGGGTCTAGATATTTGATCAAGAGTCTTGATGGTATCAAACTCTTTCTTAGCATGTTTTAGTGCCTCATCAACTGCCTTCCCAAACAGATGCGTCTGTTCTATGGGTTTATTTATGAGGGAGGCTTGGGTTTCGGGTTTAAAACCTGAATTGCGTAGCCAAACGTGTCGTTTGAGAAGTATTCCCTGAACCAGGGATCGGCCAGCAGTCTCAGCGGCCTCTAGGGAGTTCTTAACGATGCCCTGGTTTACAAGTGTTCCTTCTGATATTACAGTTAGCAGACGTGACCGCAGGGGTTCAGGTGCGTCCTCTGCCTCGCTGCGCAGCTTGCTCCACTGTGCATCTGCGTAGCTAGCTAATAGGGAGTTATTAGCAATTCTAGTAGAGAAGGCGGCGGAGGTCGTGATTCTCTTCCCAAGTGCGTACAGCTTCTTGCCTTCTTTGTCAGGTGGTGCTTCACTAGTGGATAGTGGTACCCCTGCTCTTTTCCTTGTGTTGGTAACTACAAGGGAGTCCGGAATAGAGTGTCCTCTGATGTATAAAGGGTCAGAGGATGAAGGGCTGAAGAGCTTTTCTATTCTAGGGTTGACCCCTCTTACTAAAGCTGGATTAGAAAGGGAAGGAGAAATTCTTCTCTTAATAGAAGCCAGGAGTGGAATAGACTGGCTAACAGGGGCTTTTTCTTTAATAACTCTTTCTACAAAGTCTATGTCTGGAAGAGCTTCCCCTGTGTCAAGCTCAAAATGCGCTGCTGCCTTGCGCAATAGTGCATTGAGGGAAGGTTGGTCATCTATGGGAGAGGAGTTCCCAATATGTGAATCCTTGAGAGGAGAAGGGTGAAAGGCATCAGGGTCTGAGTGCACTGATGGGGATTGCCACGGCTGCACTGACGGGGATTGCCAGGGCTGCGATGTAGCTGTATCCTCTTCGAAATTAGTGTAAGGATCTTCTTCGAACCCCTCTTCCTCAAGTTCTTCTTCTTGCCCACCCAAACACTCATCTTCCTGAAGGTATTGCTCCTCCTCAGTGAGGTCATATACATCTGTGGAAGGGGGAACCAGCCTAGGAATCTTGACTCTAGGGTCATCCTGGGGCCATTCTCTTTGTCTTTTGTGAGTGGGTGGGTCTTGGTTTCCTAGAAACCTTTCCATTTTCTCCATGCAAGAATGGAGTCTTTCAAGGGTCTCATGGGGTACCCCTGAATAGTCTAGAGGGGGGAAATCTGTGTTTTCACCTTCGAACCGCTTCGAACGCTCCCACAACGTCGACGAGAGGTTACCGTCTCCTTCTGAAAAGCCCTCCGGTAGCTCAGAAGCGTCCTTAGATGAAAGGGGCAGTTCTTGGCTACCTTTGTGCTTTTTCGTCGCGGTATTCGACGTTTGTTTCGTCGTCCGCGCACGTTTGTCTTCGGAGACAATTCTCGCTAGGCTCTCGACAACGAGTTTGTCAGTCGAGGGCTCTGGTGTCGACGTTGTGTGCGTTGCGCGTTGTACCTCGACGGCCGCTCTATGGAGCGTTACGTCGGATGTTTTTGGGGTAGCGCCCGTGTTAGATGAAAGCCCAATCGCTGGTCGCGGCTGCGTTTGCGGGTGGGGCTTGAGACCTTTACGGCCTGCGGTAGACGCCGGAGTGCCCTTCGTCCCCTTCGGCGCTGATGGATCCTTCGTTCTCGACGAAGAAGAGCCGTGGGTTGTATGTTTAGCCTTATGGGGTTTATGTGCGTCCTTGTCGCCGGGGTGTTCATCCCCATAAGCAGGGCGTGAGCCGAGCCCGTCGGGGCCGGGGACGGACGTCGAGGAGCGGGAACGCTCCTTCTGGGGGTTCATGACTTCCGTAACGGACGTCGAGTTATCGCCCTCCTCGTCACTTTCAGTAACAGCGGCAGCGGGTGAGGAAACTGACTTCGACATCGCGTAGTCCGCCCACCTTTTAACCCTTCGTTCTTTAAGGGTTCTAGGTTTCAAGAGCTTGCAGGCTGCGCAGCTGTCCTCTTTGTGATCGAGGGGCAAGCAACGATTACAGAGCTTGTGCTTATCCTTCCAAGTATATTTGCCCCTGCAGCGTGGGCAGAACTTAAAAGGTGTCCTCTCCATAGCTGAGGCAATAATAGCTGGCGATGACAACCCCAAGGGAAAGAAAGGGGAGAAAGAAAGACATTCTCAAAGAGAAGATAAAAGTTCGAACCCCCACTCTCCCCTACTGTATGTTGGCCGTCGAGGCCAGGCCACGTGTTCGGCAGCGCCGAAGGATCTCCTCCGCTCTTCCTCTCCGTCGAAAATCTGTTCGGCGGAGAAACAGCTTCACACAGCTAACGTCGAGGGGAGGGATCGTTAATAATATATTAAGTATAACAAAGGACCGAGGTCCGTGGCAAGTATTAGCAATGTCTCTCTAGGAGCTCCGCGAAAGGCGACCAGAAACTGGGCGGAAAAAAACAATCTGAGGGACCTCGACGCGTGAGGGATTGTGGGTACAATGCACGTCACTATAGGGATAGTGTTACAGACACGCCTTGTCGACGTCCCCTTTTCGACTACGAAAAACAAAATGCAATACTCCGCAGTGACCACTGGATGTCGGACCTATGCACAGCATGTGAATCTAAGCAGATTAACAAACATCAGAAACAGATATACAGACTCTCCCCTTTCCACCGACACCTTGTTTGAGGCATTGCTGGTCGCGGATCGGGCACAGAGCACTCGATCCGCAGCCAGCAATGCCTCTGCAACACAAAGGATGTCTTTGTGACGCAGGGGGCTGCTTACCATGTATATCTGCTATCTATATCAGATATCTGCTCCTAGGAACGGCATCTGACCCCAGGGAGGGCTGCATGAGATACACCCCGACCCCCATCCATTTGGGGTAGGGGGAGAGGGCCACCACAAAATGTGGGACAGGCCCCTCAATGGATGGGGCAGTAGGATTTGGGCACCCGGGGGGCGGATTGGCACACTAATGTGCCCATCTGCCCCAAAGGAAGTTGGCTAAACAAAAGATTTGAAAATGGTAGGATGCATTTTCGGGAGGGCCGAGGGACATTCTAACCCACCAGGGAATTTTGTAATGGAAAGGGGGTGGCCCTCTCCCTCCCCACCCAAAATAGAGTGGGGGCATCTCATGCAGCCCTCCCTGGGGGCAGATTTCTGCACCAAGGAAGGGGGCAAATGTGTTTTTACTGGGGGGTGAGGGTCTGTAGACCACCAGGGATGGCTTGAAAGAGGGGCCGTGATCTGAGGGTAGTAGTGATTTGTTTTTGCTTGTTGACCGTAGGTAACAAACGTTTGTTTCGTTAACAGCTTTTTCTACACAACAGGTGCGACGTTATGCTAGTACTGTTTATTATTCTATGGTTAGGGCCCATTGTCACTGGGGTGGGTGAGATTGGGGCTGGATTGTTGGTGTGGGCGGGAGTGGGCCGTCTGGGGAGATATTTTGGTGGGCTGGGACAATTGCAGGGGGGACCACAAATTGACCCCCAGGCCAGCAGAACATTGGTGTTTCCCTGGGAGTGTCAGTCTCCCATGTAGGTTGACGGTCCGCAAGCCCAGACTGCACCTCTGGCTGTGCAATGTTACAGATTTCACCTCCGGGGATGAATGGGGATCCTGCCGGGGCTCTGTGGGACTGCCGCTGCACGTGGGGATGGTCAACCCACATGGGAGACAGGTGCCCAAGGCCAGGGATATGACCACCCCCCCCACACCACCCTAGAGCTCTGGCTGGGTTGTGTTACAGCTTCCCCCCTCTGGGAAAGCATGGGGACCCTGCAGAGGCTCCCTTGGACATCTGCTGCACTTGGGGATGGTCAACCCCCACGGAAGATGGGTGCCCCAAGACCAGGTACGTGATCCCCCAACGTTCCCGGTTTTCTGGCTGGCCCACGTTACAGCTTCTCCCTCCGGGGAAAGGACGGGGAATGTCGGGGGCCTCCCTGGAACCACCGCTGGGCTTGGAGACGTTCAACCCACGAGAGTCAGCCAC
The DNA here is from genome assembly GCF_040938575.1 of Ambystoma mexicanum. Classification (NCBI taxonomy): domain Eukaryota; kingdom Metazoa; phylum Chordata; class Amphibia; order Caudata; family Ambystomatidae; genus Ambystoma; species Ambystoma mexicanum. Next base: position 879,309,970 of record NC_090936.1, read on the forward strand.
CCAAGGCCAGGGATATGACCACCACCCTGGAGCTCTGGCTGGGTTGCATTACAGCTTCTCAGGATGGGGACCCTGCCGAGGCTCCCTGGGACTGCCGCTGCACTTGGGGATGTCAACCCACATGGTAGACAGCCGCCCAAGGCCAGGGACATTACCCCCAACTTTCCTGGAGCTCTGTTTGGCCTCTGTTACAGCTTCTCCCTCCAGGAAAGGTTGGGGACCCTGCCGGAACTCCCTGAAACTGTTGCTGGGCTTGGGGACGGTACACCCACATGGTAAACTGATGTCCAAGGCCAGGGACATCACCTCCAACCAGCCTAGAGTTCTGGCTGGGCCGAGTTACAGCTTTTCCCTTAGGTGAGGTATTGGCACACTGACGGGACGTCCTGGTGGGGAAAAGCGGTTTTTTGAGGTTTATTGTGGTGGAATTCCGAACTGAAACTTTGGAATGAATGAGGGGTGCAACCGTATCACCACCCTTGTCTTGTGGAAAGTCCAATAAGGCCGCTTGCAGGACAGTGACTAGATCGCACCTACCCTACTGACAGAAGTGATGGCCACAAGAAAAGCTATTTTCCATAAAAGGAACTTGAGAGGAGCTTGATGCATAGACTTTTAAGGGAACAACCCCCACCCCCATGAGCCTTGTCAGTAAGACGTTGTCCCCAACCCGCAGTGTGTGCCTTCACCAGCGGGATTCACTAGACAGTGTGACCAAAGTGAAGACCGGCCCAGAGACCTGGTGTAGCGGGAGATAACCGCCAGATGCACTTTGATAAAAGGCATGCTCCAGCTCCGCCTTGGCCAAAGACAAGTACGGAAGGACCTGAGGGGCCATGACGTTCAGGGGGTTGATCTTCTGCGCCCAGCACCAAGTTGCGAAACGCTTCCACTTGTACCTGTAGCACTTTGAGTCGACAATGCACTGGCCAGGACCTCCCTGCATTCCTCCGGTAGCTTGTACCCACCGAACTCTAAGGCTGCAGGAACCATGCCTTCAGGTTCAGCGATCCTGGGTCATGCTGGAGGATTTCGTCACCTCCTCTGGCGAGCAGACTGGAGGTGATGTCGAAAGGCTGAGAAGGTCAGGGTACCAAATCTGCCTCAGCCACGCCGGGGCGACGAGGATCATCCTGCATCCGCACTGTGAGTTGATTGATGACTTGCAGCAGGAGAGGCAATGGCGGTAACGTGTACAGGTACGGCCCTTCCCACAGGGAGAACGCATCCCCCATGCTCCCCAGCTGGTGGAACCTGCTGGCCAATCTCTGGTATTTGGAGTTCGTCACTGTCGCAAACACATCGATCTGGTGTCTGCCCCACCTGAGGAAGAGGATGTCCACTTGATCCTGACGAAGCTCCCACTCATGGCAAGAGCGCAGCTAACTGCTGAGGGAGTCGGCAATGGTGTTCTTGACCCACGCCAGGTGAAAAGGCATGAGAAACATCCCCCGGGCGCCGGCCCAGTGCCACAAGTCCTGCGCCTCTGGAGAGCGCTGGGGATCTGGTGCCCCCCTGCTTCCTGATGTAGAACATCGTGGTGGTATTGTCCATGAAGACCCTCACCACCTTGCCTTTGAGGGACGGGAGGAATGACTTGAGGGCCCAGAACACTGCTCGCAGTTCCAGGACATTGATGTGGAGATCCCTCTACTCCAGTAGCCACAAGCGTCTGGCGTCGAGACGGTGTGGGCTCCCCGGCCCTCCAGGGAAGCATCCGTGGTGACAATCTCCTGGTATTAGGGACTCTGGAAATCCGTGCCCCCGGCAATGTGAGAGCGCACGCCACACCACCTTTTCACTCGATAGAACTCCTCGTCGAGAACAATCCGGTCTGCAAAGTTTACGGACACCTGGAACCACCGAACGTCCAGGAATTCCTGAAGGGACTGCATCCTGCAGAGCAGCAACTTGATGGTCCACACCGTGGCGATCTTCAGTGCCAACGCACCTTGCCCAAAATGGCAGCTATTCTCTCCTCCGAGGGGGCCACCAGGCAGGAGACCGTGTTGAGCCTGGACCCCAGGAACAGCACGTTCTGCAATGGAATCAAGCAGGACTTTGGATAGTTCACAGAGAATCCCAGATTCGTCAGCAGCTGGATGGTCCGGTACGTGTGTTCGACAGCGATCTCCCTAGACTTGGACCAGATGAGCCAGTCGAGGTACGGGTACACATGTATCCCTTGCAGATGTAGATGGGACGCCACTGATGCCAGGCACTTTATGAAAACACCCTGGGCGCCGACTTTAGTCCGACGGGGAGGGCCTTAAATTGGTAGTGCTTCCCTTGCACGACTAAGCGCAGGAACTTCTGATGCTTCTTGTGAATGGGGACATGGAAGTAAACATCCTCAAGATCTAGCGATGTCAGGAAACCCCCTTCCTCCAGTTGGCCAAGCACGTGTTGCAACGTGACAATCCTGAATTTTTGAGACTTGAGCTACTTGTTGAGATGCCGCAGGTTGAGCATGGGCCTCTAGCCCCCCATTCTAATCCCCCCCCCCCCCCCCCCCCCCCCCCAAGTCCTTTGTTACTAAGAATTATCTGGACTAGACTCCAGAGACGCTTTGGAACCAGCTCTATTCTTTTCTTAAAATGGCCCATGCTTCCTGCAGGAGCTGAGGGATGTGCTGCTCCTGCCGGGCCACTGGTGGTATCCGCAGACACTTCAGCTGGAACTCTAGAGTGAGTCGTGCACAGTAGGTGGAGATCTTTTCCCACTCGCTGACGAAGCCCGCCAGCTGGTCTCCCATCGGGGTGCACGGGTGGGGGCCCGGCGTCCTGGCAGATGCAATCCTGCTTCGGGGCCTGCGTGCCGCCTTGGGAGCGACGGCAGCCACCTACGAATGCCTTGGAACGACCCCTGTAAGCTTCTTGGGTCATGGAACGGGAGGGTTGGCGGTACAGGGAGAATCTCCCGCCGAAACCGTTCAACGATTTGCCTCCTAAAGCACAAAATGAAGGCCGATGCTGTTGAAGCGTGACTAGGGCCCGGGCTGTCTCAGTGTTGGTCTTGATAGCCTGCAACGACTCATCGACTGCCTTCCCGAAGAGATTGTCGCTGTCAAAAGGCATGTCCAAGACGCTCATCTGAACTTCCTGCCTAAAATTGGTGGCTTTCAACCAGCCACTACGATGGAGGCAGACACCGTTCCCCATCTGACGGAACCCTGTGTTCGTGTTGTCCAGGGCCACAGTGATGGCATTGTCCAATGCCACCTCGCCCTCCTGTAGAATTTCCAGTGCCTCCACCAGTTTGTAGTCTGAGAAATTTCAGCAGCGGGCCATCTTGTACCAGAGCTCCCTGTCGTACCTGGCCAGGATTGCGAGAGCATTCGCTGCTTTGACCGTCGCTGCCGAGTAGATGCCCTTTCTACCCGTGGCATCCACCTTCTTCCCCTCGCTGTCCGGGGCAACGGAGGCCGAATAGTATGGATTTGAGGGCTTCTTCCTCGCAGCCACCTAGACCACAGAGCGCGGGGTGGGCTGCAACCGCAGACACTTGGGTGCTGACTCCGGCACCCGGTATTTCTTTTCCAGTCTGTCTCTTTTCACCGAGTCTGAGGCAGTATTCCTCGTGAGCGCTAGGCACTCATCCCAAACGTCGTCCAGGAGAGGCACTGCTAGAATGGTCTTCGCTTCCCAGCGCTGGTAAAGGAAACCCTCCTTCTGGCGTCAGCTGGAAGAGCTCAGACACGCATTCGACCATGGCGTGGAATGATCCCACTTTGTCCAGTGGAGAAGCTCTCCGCGGCGGGCAGACGATATCATCCATGTCAGTCATCGCTGTGACTGTATCCCTAAGGGGGAGGGTATGTGAGGCAGGTGAGGAGGCGTGGGGTGCAGTTTCCTCTTCCTCGCCAGCAGGGGGCCTGGTACTTCAAGGGCCAGCGCCGGGGGTGCTGTCTGCATCCTTCTTCGGATTTCCGACACCAGCATGTGGCGAGTTGACAGTATGTCCAGCGACACGTCCTAGACATGTTTCCGCCGTCGGTTCCCAGGTCCTCCGGGACCGTGTGAACGGAAACCATGTCAAAAACCAAGGGTTTCCTGGTAGTCTCTCTGTCAGACATTAGTCCTGGTTGCGAGAGCTTTGGCCAGATTCTTTAGCTCACTAACTTTCATAGAGGAGAAATATCCCAATCATATCAATCTTTGTCCTGCCCAGGGGAAGTCCAGCACCGAAATGCTAGGCAATTCTCTTCTGAACGAAAACCATGTCCTCTTCGTCTGAAGAAGAAATATCCGTGGATGCCCCCCGCTCCCCTTTTCTTGGTTGTCTTCTCCACTGGCTTGGTCGAAGTCTCCCACCTGGGAGGAAGGGCCCCTCTGTGTGTCATAGGGGTCCCGGGACCGGGTCAGCCCCTTTCGCTTTCGAAAGGGCGGCCGCCGCCAGTTCGATTGACGAGGACCACTTCACCTGGACGACCTGGGCCTTCAGCAGTAGGTCAGACACCTTAACCTGTGCCTTGGCTCTCTGGCTTCTCCCGCAGCTTCCCAGGGTTAGCAGATACCCTCTTCGAAGAGGAGCTGGAGCGATGGCTTGCGACAAAAGGCAGGCGGCGAAGATGAGCGTGCCCTGCCCACCATAGGACCCGCTTGCGCAGCGACCCAAACGGAAACAGACTTGCAGTGCTTGGCCTGGTCTTGGGCCCCCACTGAGGAATGCCCTCAAAGGACTTAGAAGCCCGCTCCTCAGACCGGCCAGTCCTGGGTGAGGCATGCCCACTTGTAACACGGGGTAGAGGCCTTGGCGTTGAGGCACGCCACCATCTACTGTGCCGATCCTTTTGCATTTGGAGAATCCCAGGCAAATTTTGCAATCCGCTTCCTTGAGATCTGGATGAAGACAGAGGCACTGGGAGTGTTTGTCCTCCACAAACACATTCCTTAATCCACAGCTGGAGCAGAGCTTGAAGAGGGAACCTCTGTCCTTCTCCTCCAACATGGTCCGGCGTAGGCCTGATGGCCTTCTGGAATCTTCAATGAACTCCCGACGATTCTTGCCCTAGAGCAATGAGACGCTGACAAACGGATCCCTGCTTCCCGGTCAAAGGAACGAAGGAGCACAGGGGCTGTATTTGACAATTTTTGATGTAAAAAAAGCACAAAAAACAGAAAAGCTTTGAGCAAAACACAAGGACTCCCAACACTTGAACGTGTGGCTTTGATTGCTGGTGTGCTGAAAGGCTTTCCCTTTAACAGGTTGTCTGTGGACCACCACTGCAGCGATTGAACTAGAGGTTGCCAAACCACCATTAGATCTTCCCACATACCGCTTGCTTGAGACCATTGTTTCGCTAACTACTCTTGCATAGGATGCATGCACAATCGGGCATGTAGCACTAGATAAATGCAGGACATCATTCCCGGAAGGCGCATTACCTTTCGCACGGTTACTTGACGACCGGCCACATACGTAGGTGTTTAGAACAGCATGTTTTGGACCCTCTCGTTGGAGGGGAAGACTAGTGTGTTTGTTTTGATTAGTGCCCCAAGGAATTGTTTTACTTGGCAGGGTACTAGACTTGATTTTTTCTCGTTTATGGAGAAGACGAATAGGAACAGCAGGTCGACTGTCCGTTGGGTATTTTATAGGCACCTCTGAGGTGTGTCTCCTGTTATTAGCAAGGGAACACTGGAATGGACTGCCTTGCTAAATGGGCAGCCACTACTGCTAAGACCTTTGTAAACACTCTGTGGGCTAAGGCTATGCCGAATGGTAGCACCTTGAATTAGTAGTGCTTGTCCCATACTTTGAATCTTTGCTATTTCTTGTGCGGCGGCAACACTGAAATATGAAAGTATGCATCTTTCATGTCCAATGTTGCCATGTAATGTGTTTTAGCAGGTGGCTAGGCAGGTGGTTTTAGCAGAAGCACTTTCTGCTGGACCTTTTTCTTTCTATCCTGAAAGTGAGGAGCCTTTTTCACCTCCTTATTTGCTCTGACCTTTGGAACTCTGTTCTCCGTGTTTTAACGTTCTTATGGAGTCTGCTTTCCTCCATATTATGTGCAGTGTTGCAAGGTACCCTTTGGGTTCTCCTTTGAGATTCTTCTACTATTCTCAAGTAACCACAGTGCGTAAGGATATAGGGCTACTTTGTATCCTTTCTGAAAACCTAGTATGAGAGATTAGCACACATCACCTTATGTGGAGTGTAGTGCTATGGGGGTACCCTAGTATCCCCTTGTTTCTGCTCCTGTGACTTTTCAGTCACAGACAAACCTTATAGTTATGGCTGGCAGCAGTGGACGTTTTTGTTAGGGAGAATTTTCATTTCTGTGCCAATTCCCTTTAACCTTAGAGACAGTCAGATCAGTTTCGGACTCTAGGCTTTTTAATTTTTAAACCTGAGTGAGTGGGACCTTTTTCTCACTCTTGTTTTTCTGACTGATTTTCTACGTTCCTTAATGTTTTATGGAGTCTGGTAAACTCCATAGGTATCTGGTTTTGCATTGTGACAAAACCTTTTGTGCACTCTCTCTTAATGTTGAGCTACATTTTCATGGGTGAACTACTGTTCCCAAGAAAAGTAAGATGACCCGTCTTACTTACCTTTAACTTTATGGGTCCAGCACACACCACCCTATGTGGAGTGCTGGGGGGGGGGGGGGTTACATAGTAATTCCTTTTAACCCATTCCTCATGTAACATTTTGTTGCACTAACTCACTTGAATGGCTGGTTGCAGTGGTTTCTTTTTTACTACCTAGTGACATGTATCTGCAGGTTGATACCTCAGCTGCAGTGCTACACCCAAGGGTGACCATTTTCCCAAAATGGCCTCAGTCTCCTTTTTCACCATTTTTTGTTAGTTTCTCCTGGGCTTTTACTCTGTTTGCATCAGGTTTGAGTCCCTTGTGTGTTTTGCCTTTGGCGGGCTACGGCCCTGAAACATGCCCAGGTTTTAGTGTGTCCGGAAAGGCAGGAAGTGAGGGAGGGTCCCGAAACGCCCCTATGCTTTGTCTTTAGCTGCACCAGAGTGAAACTAGTTCCAATTGGCCGGCTGGTTGTCCTCGAGGACAGCCACCTCGCTGTCTGACAGCCTAGGGCTGTGACTGTATGGGAACTAGCATAAAAAGCAAGGTTTTTGGGACTAAGAGCAGAGTCGACCCCTGAAGGGTAACACCCAAAGCAGAAGAGTAGAGAAGACGCCAGCAGCACCTTCCTGGACTGCAAAGTGCCCGGTGAAACCCCTGCAGCTGCGCGGACACAGTTTTCGAATCGACAGGCAAGACCCGTAAAGGACGACTTCCTCCCTTAGGTTGATGGGACCAACTATTTTGGCGCAAACCCAGACTTCCTGCGACTTTCCAAAGCTGCAGAAGCCCAATAACCGGGGTACCTCGACCACTTGTGAGTGCATTGTCTTCCGAAGTCTGAACCTGGCCAGATCTTCGTGGGCATCCAGAGGACCCTACAGAAGCAAGACAACTGCGTCCAGAGTCCCCTCACCAGAGTCCAGGAACAAGTGATCAAGGAAATCCTAACCAGAGCTTTACTTTCTTCATTGGTGCTGAGAAAAAGGCACCAAAACCACAGAGCCACTGAATCGACAGAAGTCCATTGCTGCCGAGTCCCTCTCTCGAGTGCTGCCGCAGGAGCTCTCCAGACATCCTCCCTTTCGTCACCACGACCAAGGACCAGGAACATGGGTCTACTGCATTGCGAAGGCACCCAGCTGGAACAACTTCATTTCAAAGATACTGTGCGGCTTGGGGTGCTTTATCCTTCTGCCATTTGTGGTGCTTCCAATCTTGGGGAGTGCGATTTAACCCTACACTAAGTTGACTTCAATTTACCTGCATTGGACTTACAGCTAGTGCTATCTAAAGGGGACTCCTCGAGTTGCTGCGATTTCTCTTTTGAACACAGGCTATTTAAGAACATATTTCTATGAAGAAGAGCATCAGAACTTTGACTTTGCCCAATGACTTTGGCTGTCCATGCTCCCTAAAGCACTCCTTCCAAAACTATTGTCTTTGGCAGTGTGTGTTGCCGCACGGATTTTAATGCTGAACACTTTAATGCTGGGAAAATACTGCCTGCGTCCCTTTGGGAGAATCTAACTGTTCTTATACCTTATCAGCCTGTTCTTATCTAACCCCAACCTTTCCTTCCTTGAAAACTTAATACTGCAAAGGTGATACTATATAAATGCAATATTGGCCTTAAATTACATGCTGGAACATGTTTAACATATGAATGAATTACTCACCTGCTTTATTGTTTACCGTTTGAATTGAATCCTACCTCGGGATGTTAAAGCTAATTACTGCTTTTAAAGAAAGCTTTAAATATCTCTGTGTATAAATAATGCATTATATAACTAAGTGTGCAAGCGTTTAATTGGATACTTGCATTCACTGATTTCATTTTACAGCTCACATTACCCCTTGTAAAATAAGCCTGGCTGCTCAGTCACACTACCAACTTGTGTAGTACAGGCCTATATTAAAAGGCGGGTTACCCAATACCAGTAGATTGGTTTTGTGTACTCCAACACCAGTTGGACAGCACTAATTCTTACCTAACAGTGTTCTACTAACTATTGTGCTATTCTTTTACCACAGACTGTATTCACAGTTCTGGTTGGGAACAAATAGGGTCAATGTTCTAACATGGTGGCACCTTTCATTTTTTGCCATTTCTATCGTTGTTGTGCTTTGTTAGCACCTTTAACCATTCTTGGAGGGGGGAGGTCTGTGTGTTTTGTCTTTGGCGGGAAACCCTTGGGTGTCCCCGCCTACCCCCTGGAGAGAGTGAGGCCCTTTTTTCCCCACTCTCTCATGTATTTTAATGTGATTTTGAACTCTGTTTCGTTTGGTTGTGGAGTCTGACAAACTCTATACGCCTCATCTTTTTACATTGTACCACACAGCACCTTCACTTTACTTCTCAGATTTCCCAAGGATTAAATACCTTTCTCTTGGATAACTAGTTTCCAAGAGCAGTGAATTGAAATTGACTTTACTTTACTTTCATTTGTAACTTTCTAGACCCAGCACACACCATCTTACAATACAGTGCTGGAGGGTTTGCTTACTATCCCCTTTGCTAGCTTCTCATGTAACATTTTAAACATTTTTATGATACCCTTTCCTCGATGAATGGCTCCTGGCAGTGGTTTACTTTTAACTACCGTGGTGTACTTTTACTTCGGGCTGCGTTCGCAGCTGCAGTAAAGCACCCAAGGGTGCCATTTTTTGTCAAAATGGCCCGGTCTTTCTTTTTGGAAAGGTCCTTCTTGAGATTTACTCCGCGTGCCAAACCAGGTTTGGTCCCTTTGTTCGTTTTGTCTTTGGTGGGATTCACGAGTGAAGACTGCCTCTGGCTCCATGGTGTCTGGCGTGGGCAGGAAGCGAAGGAAGTGCCCAAACTTCCCTGTGCTTAGTATCATAGGAGACAGGAATGCACTAGTCTGCGATTGGCCGGCTGTCCGGCACGACAGCCACCCTGCCGGGTGACTGACAGCTAGGCTGGAATGAATGGGAGAAACCTGCATAAAAAGGTGAGGCTTTTTTGGCTCGGAAGGCAGAGTCTACCACTGGATGAAGGAATCCAAAGAACTTGAAGAGGACGCCTGCTGCAACTCCTGGACGGTTGGTTTGCCCGGTGAAGCCCTGCTGCTCTGCAGAAACTTCAACTTCGTTTTCACTAGAGAAGCCCTGCAAGGATGACTTCTCCCCTTGAGTTGGTGGGACCAATCGACTCCAAAGTAAGCCACCTAGACATCCTCTCGGAGCAGGCTGAAATTCCACTGCAGTTGCTGCTGGAACTGAATAGCTAGGGAGAGGAACACCAGCTTGTGTGTTGCTTTTAAGTTGGTCAAGAGCTCCAGGAAGATCCTCCGGACTCCCAGGAAGCAGGACTGACCGAGCCTGGGCCACCTCAGAGTGCTGGACCCCAAATGCAAGGAAAGCCCATTTCAACAGCCAAGAGCCGCGGTGTTGCTATTTGCTTAGACACGAGAAGCTGAAACCGCAAAGTGCCACTGAATAGAAGTTGGTCCTTTTCTGTCGCTGATAGTCCTGTTGCAGTGCAGGAGTCCTCCAGACGTCCATCCTCTTGTCCCCACGACTGAGGCCCAGGAAAACGGGATCTGCAGGGCTGCACAGGAACTGAAGCCAGCCAAAGCCCTTTTTTGTAACCAAAAGGTACTGTACAGTTTAAGAGAAACTTACCTCCTGTTATAACCTTACTTGTTTTCCGCCGATAATGGTCTTGGTTGCTCTGTAGAGTTGCTAACAGCTTCTTTACTTCACAAGGCTAATCGGCTTGTGGCCCCACTTTGATTTCTTCTTTTATACAAAGACTTCTAAAACATTATGCAAGACTTTTACTTACCTGCAAGAAGTGCTTCAGATCACCTTGATTTTTGCCTATTCTAAATGCAAACAGTGGTATATTAATGTCCACGGTGTCTTAGTTACTAAAGTCACCTGAGGGTGTTGGAAGTGTCTGTGTGTCATCCCAAAAGGGTACTTACGGATTTAGAAAGATTAGGAGTGTGTATTTTGGAGTGTATTTGTGTGTTACTATTATATTGCCCCCTTCTGAAGAAGGCTTGCTACGACTGTTAAATTATTAATTGTTTAATCAAGAAACCTTGTGTTTAAGAGTTTATTTGAATACTGTTCACTGTGAATCTCTGTGCAACTCCCCTACAGCACACATTGACCCCACTTGAGAAGTGTGGCTGCTCAACACACTACCAACCTGTGTAGTACAGACTTATACCAAAGGTTGGGTTCCTATTGCCAGGTGGTCAGGGTTGTTGTAGTGCACCCAAAGGGTACTGCGTACAATCTTGCCTAACACACTTCACTGTTCTTGGAAACAGTAGTTATCCAAGAGAAGGTATTTAAACCTTTGGTAAATCTAAAGGACTTCCCCCGTGCCACTGCTCTGACGGTGCTGTGTGCCACAATGTAAAAAGATGATGCCTATGGAGCTCGTCAGTCTCCAAAAGCAAAAGAAACAGTGTCCAAATCACAGACAAATATGAGAGAGTGGGAAAAAGGTTGCACTCTCTCCAGGTGAAAACTTAAGTCCTAAAGTCCAGCAAAAGTGCTGGGGGTCTCTAAGGAATAAGGGAATTAGCAAATTTCTGAGAATTCCCCTAACAGGAACATATGTATGCAACAGGTTCTTTGTACCAGACTACAGCCCTCTCAACCTCCCAAGATAAGCTACACTACCATATTATGCAGTGCCGGACTATACAAAGAGTTGGAGTTTACTGAACTGCCTATGGTAATAGTTTCATAAAGACCCTAGTTACCTGCCACCCCAGTAGCAATAGTGACGGCCAAAGCTTCCTATAAGGAAATCAGTTATAGTATTGAGTGAAGTTTAAAAAAAAAAAAACTTTAATAACTCAAAAATACACATCAAAATCACAAAGTCAGCAAAAACGACTGAGGGTCTCAAAGCAACGCTTAAAAAAACCAGCAAAAGATAATCTCCCCCAACAATAACCATTTCTGCTGAAGTTGTATGAGGAGTGCACTTTGACACGCTGTGGGGAGATTCCCTTATTGTAGCTTGTAGAAGGATACCCTGTAACTTTCAACCACCCTACTACACCCCATTGAGTGTATAGCGTTGACTGCTCTGCAAAGTTGAACCCTTGGGCGTCAGGCAATAATATACCAAGAAACAATGCCACCAGGGTGTGGATTTATCATCCTGATCCATACACGCAGCAACTTCGAAAATGCAAACTACATGTCTAGCAATCCTTGTAATGGGTTTCTTTTGGGCTTCAAAGAGCCCACTGGGTCAGACATACTTGAGGGAAAGGAGAAGCTACAAACTAGATCACTCCCCACAGCGAACAACCCCACCCCAAACCCCTCCATTCAAAAGGGCAATTAGCCCCAACAGGGCCATCTCATCCTCTAAAAGAGCCTACCTGTGGGAGCAAACTACTAAAATGCAACTAGAAGAACAAGTTACTTTCTTACCTGGTAACGTTCTTTCGATGGGATGGTCCGACGACGTATTCCATATCTATGACAGGTAATCACCACAGCTGTGCTGCTTCGGAAACTTTTTGGCGTCTGCGTCGATGACGTTGATGCGCAGTCGTCGAGGACCTCCTCCGACGTCAGACGTCATCCGATGTGATAAGTAGGACGCACAACGCCCGTAGCCTCAGTTGTAGTTTTTTCCCCCCAGAACGTTTGACATTAGTCTACTGCCAGTCAGACACAAAGCCTTGCGGAACGTAAGCTGCAATCGCAAAAGAAATTCTGCAGCGGCGAAGGTAGGGAGGGAGCGATATGGAATACGTCGTCGGACCATCCCATTGAAAGAACGTTACCAGGTAAGAAAGTAACTTGTTCTTCGAGGGGATTGGATCCTCGGACGTATTCCATATCTAGGACAGACTCCCAAAGCAGTACCAGAGCAAGGAGGAGGGAAAGAATTTAGAATCAAAATTTAGAATTGCCAATCAAATAGCAGAGCAAAGGACCGCCTTGCCAAAGGCCAGATCCTGTCCTCGGATGGAATCGAGGGAATAGTGACGTATTCCAGCCAGGTGGCTGCATCACAGATGTTGCGATAGGAACACCCCTCTGCAGGGCAGTAGATGCAGCCATACCCCTGGTAGAATGGGCCGGCAAGCCAGCCGGTGGGTCCTTACCCGCCAAGCGGTAACACTCCGAGATGGCCAAATAATCCAGCGAGACAAAGTCTGTTTCGTCACAGATTGTCCAAAAAGCTTTCCAGCGTAACCCATAAAGAGTTGATCGTCCACTCTGACCCGGGACATGCGTGAAACATAAAAGCTTCAAGCTCTCCTAGGATCAAGCCTATGGAGCCCCTGCTCTTCCTTACCAGGATGCGGAGGAGGATAGAATGCCGGAAGAACAACCTCTGGGCCAAATGAAATTCCGTCACTACCTTCGGAAGAAAAGGAGGACGGACTCTAAGGACAACCCTGTCCTTATGGAAGACAGTGAAGGGAGGCTTAACTGAAAGTGCCTGTAACTCACTCACTCTGCGAGCGGAAGTGACCGCAACTAAAAATACAGTTTTAAGAAACAGTCTCAAAGGACAAGAGTGCAAAGGCTCAAAGGGAGCACCCGTTAGAAACCTGAGAACAAGGTTTAAATCCCAACCGGGCACCAGGAAAGGTGACGGAGGGAACATATTAGTGAGCCCTTTCAGAAATTGAAAAAATAAAAGGGATTTTAAAGTATGAACACTCTTCAGGCGAGCGCTTAAAGATGGACAGCACCGCCAGGTAACCTTTAATGGTACCCACTTGCAAGCCCCTGTGGGCCAAAGAAAGTAAAAAGGACAGAACCATGGGGATGTCGCATGCAAAAGGATCCACATTCTGAACTCGCACCAGTCGCAGAACTTACGCCAACGGCAACGGTACAGAGACTTTGTTGCTGGCCGTCGGGCCGAGAGCAACACCTCCATCACGTCTTCAGGGAGGTCCCAATCCTTATACCTCAACCTTTCAGAAGCCAAGCGTGAAGGTTGAGGGATCTGACCTCTGGATGGAGAACCTGACCCCCCTCCCGTGAGAGCAGATCGTCTCGGTAGGGAAGACGACGTGGAGGACAGATGGACAAGTCGAGAAGGTCCGGGTACCACGTCCTCCAAGCCCACGCCGGAGCAATGAGGATCATCCGGGAACCGAACTTCTGTAACCTACGCAGCACTTGTGGGATGACGGGGACTGGAGGAAACGCGTACAGCAGTGGGAATGACCACTCCACCACGAACGCGTCTCCTAAGCCTCCTTTTGGAGAAAATTCGCGCGAGCAGAACCTCTCGCACTTCCGGTTGACACTGGAGGCGAAGAGATCCACTTGCGGGGTCCCCCAAAGGGCGAAGATCTCCAGGAGAATCTCCTGAGCAAACTCCCACTCGTGAGAGATCGTGCTCTGCCTGCTCAGAGCATCCGCCGTCACGTTTTCGTCTCCAGACTAATGAACTGCCGAGATCGAAACTTCCTGCTGGATGGCCCAGAACTCGAGCTGCATCACCTCCCTGCACAGAGGAAGTGACCCTGCCCCCCACCTTTTTGTTGAGGTAGTGCATGGCCACTATGTTGTCCGTCAGGATCAGGACACTCTTTCCTCGCACAGTCGGCAGAAAAGCCTTCAGGGCTTGCCAGACAGCCCTCAGCTCCAACAGATTGATATGGAGTCTGGACTCCGACGGAGACCAACGACCACTGACTGTCAGCTCGTTGGCATGAGCTACCCATCCCGCGAGGGATGCATCCGTCACGATAGTCACCTCTGGCCAGGGAAGCCAAAACGGAGCCCCCTTCATCAAGTTGCCTTTGACGGCCCACCACAGAAGGTCCTGGGCGGCCGAGGGCGGCACCTGAACCGGGTCCGACATCCTGCCGGAGGACTGCGACCATTGCATCTTCAGTGCCCACTGCAAAGATCTCATCCCCAGGCGAGCCTCTGACACCAGAAGAATGCAGGATGCCATGAGGCCGAGCAACCTCAAGAACTCGAACGCTGGGAGCGTCTTGGCATGCTGAAACTTGTGCACCATCTGCTGAATGTGAAGAGCCCTCACCTGGGGAGGAAACACTGCCCCAGGGAAGTGTCGAGCACTGCTCCAATGTACTGGAGCCGCTGTGTTGGCGTCAAATGGGACTTCTTTAAATTGAGGGAGAAGCCCAGCCTGTGAAGGGAGTGGCAGGTGACTGACAGATGATCCAGGACCTGCTCGGGAGAGTACGCCCTGATCAACCAATCGTCCAGGTAGGAGTAGACGTGAATCCCCCCCCTTGCCTGAGATACGCCGCCACCACCACCATGAGCTTGGTGAAAACCCTCGGGGCGGAGGTCAATCCGAACGGCAGGACCCGAAACTGAAAGTGCGAGTTGCCAACCGCGATCCTCAGCTACTTTCTTGTGCTTGGGCTGGATCGGGACATGGAAGTAAGCATCCTTGAGGTCAAGGGACACCAACCAGTCCTGAAGCTGAAGTGCCTGGAGGACTTGAGAGAGAGTAACCATCTTGAACTTGTCCTTCCTGAGGAGTTTGTTCAAACCGCGCAAGTCCATGATGGGTCTCAATCCCCAGTCTTTCTTCGAAATCAAAAAATAAGGGGAATACCATCCCTTGTTCCTCTCCGCTACATGCACCAGTTCTATGGTGCCTTTCTCCAGCAGGGCTTGAATTTCCTGCGCAAGGAGCGGATCCAGACTCTTCAAAGAGAGGTTCCCTGGTGGATTGTCGTGAGGCCTCTGCCGAAAGGGAAGACAGTAGCCGTGGGTTATGATCTCCAGAACCCACACATCTGAAGTAATGGCACGCCACTCTACAAGATGCTGCGCCAGGCTTCCCCCAACCGGCGAACCATGGGACATGGCCTCATGACTGAGTGGTAGCGGCTGCAGCGTTACCTGAGGGCAAAGAGGCAACTGCCCGAGCGGCCTTGGCACCACGGGTACCCTGTCGTCCACCTCTGGTACCCCTGCGTTGGCCTCTTTGACTGCTGGCTCCTCTCACTTTACTGAAGGAGTAATAGCGAAAGGAACCACCCCTCCATTGCTGTCCCCTAGGATGAAAAGGCAGAGGTTGGCGAACTGCAGCGCCCAACGACTTCGCTGCAGCTTTGGAGGTCTGCAACCTCTCAAGGCTCTCGTCAGCCTTGCTGCCAAAAAGGTGTTCACCGTCAAAGGGCATGTTGAGGAGCCGGGACGGCACATCAGGAGCAAACCCCGAATTCCGCAACCTCGCAAACCTGCGTATCATGGTGCTCGCCGCCATGGACCTGCTGACGCATTCAGCCATGTCCAAACCCGACTGAACGGACTCACATGGCATCATTACCATCCTGGACCATAGCAAGGAAACCGTCCCCTTCGGGAATATGTTCAGCCGCCAACGCAACAGTTCCACAGAGTGTGTGTGAAACGAGACAAGGCACATATGGAGTTGGCCGCCTGAAGCGCCATACCACCCGAAGAAAACACTTTCTTCGCCCAGCCATCAAAACGTTTGTCGTCCCTATCAGGAGGGATGGTAGGGTACGACGCCTGCTTTGCCGGGGCCGTGGCCGCCTGCACCACCAAACTCTCCGGAGTGTGGTGCCTGGTCAAGTAGCAGGCGTCGCTACTGGCTGGACGGTATTTTCGCTACAAGGACCTGCCCACTGCCGGGAGACTCTCCAGAACAGTCCAAGCCGCCGCCACCCTTCTCTGTAGAGCCATATGAAACGGCAGTACTGGGTCAGTTGGGGGACCAACATCAAGTGAGATCATCCTGCACAAACTCCCCTGGGGGAGCAGACCATCCCAAGTACTCGGAGACCCTAGCCATAAGGCGCCGGTACGAGGAATCGGCATGAGAGCCAGGCTCAGGCCTACAAAACTCCACCTCCGGAGATGTGTCCAGTCCACTGGCATCATGCAGTGACTGCCTCAAATCGTCAAATTGACTATGGCCCGAGACCATCTCATCTGGAACCTGACTAGGAACCAGGGCATCAGAATCCTTATCCACCTCCGAAATATATTCCAGGTGGTGAAAAGAAGGCACCCCGAGAGTGCTTGCTCTTAACAAGAGCCTTTCTAGGGGGTTCCCCCCGTGCCACAGGGTACCTCCGACACCCCGGCCTCGAAAGGCGTCGAGTAAATCGGCGCCAAGTAAATCGGCATCGGCGTCGAGAGGATCGGCGTCGAGTAAATCGGCATCGACGTCAGATGCAGCGCCGCCAGCATCGACACAGTCCTCAAAGCCGGAGCTCCGAGCGTGTCCTTCGACGACCTGAGCGTCGACGGCTTCGACGACTTCCTCGGAGCCGGAGCCTCAAGAAAGCCTGTCGACGCCCTCGACGCCTCAGGCGTCGATGTCTTACTCGAAGACATCACAGGTGCACACGGTCTCGAACGCGTCGAGGACCGGGACCTGGAACGGGTGCGTCGAGGACCGGGACCGGGACCTGGAACGGGTACGTCGAGAACGAGTCCCCTTGTCCGAACGGGACCTCTCCCGTGACTCGTGCCGACCACTCTTGCGAGCGGTGTCTCTCGACCTCACGGCCGACCCCACTCGGGGGCGCGGACAGCTTAGTACTCTGCGGCTCGAGAATCGCCAGCATTTTCTTCCCGAAGGAAGCCCATTCCTCCGGCGTCGCACAGCTGTTGGGGTAAGCGACGTGCCGGGCAGAGTCCTCAGAAGAGGACCTGGAAGACGACCGCTGTCGGTGCTTCCGAGAATTCCTCGAAGAGGCCGAGGAGTGGCGAGACCGACTCCTAGATGGAGACCCACGAGACTTCCGACGACGCGGAGAGTCACCTCTCGAATCGTCCGTCGAAAGCCCCACAGACTTCGACTTCCGGGGCTTGGACAGCCGACCTACCGACAACTTCTTACGTTCCCGTAAGGCTTTGGACGTGAGCGACTGGCAGTCAATACAGTGATCCGTGTCGTGGGCCTCCCCAAGGCACCAGAGGCAGGTGTCGTGCGAGTCCGTCACCGACATCTTGAACCCACACTCCCCGCACTTCTTGAAGCCCGGACGCGGGGTCGAAGACTAAGTAGAAGACATCTTCTTACGAAGGATTTTGTCACAAAAACGAACAAGTTCGAAGAACCGAGAAGAACAGAACTCGAAAGAGTCGAGGCGTAACCGAGATTCACGAAGCAACACGTTCGCGGAAAAAACGGAACTGGGGCTACGGGCGTCGTGCGCCCTACTTATCACATCGGATGATGTCGGAGGAGGTCCTCGACGACGGCGCATCGACGTCATCGACGCAGGACGCAGAAAAAAGTTTCCGAAGCAGCACAGCTGTGGTGATTACCTGTCATAGATATGGAATACGTCGGAGGACCCAATCCCCTCGAAATAAAATTATCTACACTCTTTCAGCAAACAGCTATAACACTTTGGAAGCAGTAGAAAGAGGATAATCAAATTAAGTTTAAGAATGACAAGCGTTTAAAAAAGAAGAATCTGAAGGTGGTTTCTGTGGGAAGAGCAATCCACCCATCTTTGGCCCCACATCCCACCCCCACCTAATTGGCCAAAGGTCAAATAGCCAGAAAATAGGATTGATGGGCTCAACTGTCATGTAAAACCTCATGCCAAGGATTCCCAACATGATGGCCGGAAGAATCTATTAAGAGCCAATGCTTGACAAAATAGTTCTCAATTCAGATTACAATTTCAACGGACATTTTTCTGTATATTTTATTTAGTTGTTTTGGATGTTTGTATTGAATAGATTCTTGTAAACATTTCTAAAACAATGAATCCAAACAAAAAAGGAACATTACCTGCCAGGTGGTCCATAGTCCCCTCTGTCATATGGTGGCGGTCGTCCATATGGATCTGCTGGAGGTGGGCCACGACTGTCTGATGTAGGAATGCCACTGTTGCCCATTGGTGGAAAGAAATTTGGATTTACATGAGGTGCTGGTGGAGGTCCACCTGGAGGCGGCCCTGGAAGATGCGGAGGTGGAGCAATTGTTAATGGAGGTCCAGGAGGCCGAGGTGGGAAGGGGCCTGGAGGTGGAGGAGGTCCCTGCTGTGGAGGAGGGGGGCCAGGAGGAAGGCCATAAACAGGAGGAGGGGGGCCAGGAGGAAGTGGAACCAATGGAGGTTGGCCAAAAGGCTGTCCAGGAAACATAACTGGAGGTGGAGGACGTTCACCACGGTTCGGATGTCCAGGCATTGGAGGAGGAAGGGGCTGCCCAGGTGGAGGAGGCCCCGGTGGACCTGGTGGACCAGGTGGACATAGAGGCGGACGAGGCGGAGTCATTCCTGTTGATAGAAAAAAAAAAAAAAAAATCTAAATATACATTTCCAGATCATAGCAGAAACTCAACTACTCGAAACAATTGGCTTTGTCACAGTATGAATAGCCCTGCATGAATAAAGTTATTGCAGTATCCCTGCTTAGAGTACATATATATTTTCACAAAGAGCTTCCAAAAGACCCAAAATTTACTATTTACGGATATCAAACTTTTCAGTGGTGAAGCTCTGCAAGGGGGTAACTTTAAAGTCTAAAACAGTGATTTTCAAAAGTTTTGATCCCCAACCCCCCTCCCCTAAAGAAAAAGGAGTCAGGCTTAGGCCCCCTATACACATGGAATCCAAATGTTACTCGGTTGTCAATTATTGGGCGCTGGTGCAGAATGGTGCCCCCAAATGGAGGTGTAGGTACCACACACTTTATACATGCTTTCAAAATGATACTGCCTTCCATTAACCCACATTAGAAGACAAATATCCATATAAAACTGAATACAGCTAGCAGAAATGTTGCTATATTGCTGAAAATTGGACTATAAAATAGCGTTTGATTAAAATATTCATCCTAGACATAACACCTTGACCATACCAATAACACTGGGTCGACATACACCACTGCTCCATGACACTCATTTCACTGGCCTAAACGTGCACACTTGTCTCCTAGTGAGCGCACCAACTCCTCCCCACCCCCCAAAAGCTCTCAGCTAGTTACTTTGCAACTCAATTTCACAATGTTAGGCAAGAATTGACGAAGTAACCCTGTGGGAAACTACACAACCCTTGTCCTCTTGGTATTAGGTAATCCCACCATTCGGCATAGGCCTGTACTACGCAAGTTGGTAGTGTGACTGAGCAGCCAGGCTTATCTCAAGAGGGGTAAATGTCAGCTGTAGCAATGAAATATACCAATACAAGCAGCCAAGTAACACTTGCACTCAAGGTTTTTGTAATAAATAATTATTTAACAGCAGTTTTTAAATGAGCATTCTTTAAAAAGGGCAATATGTTAAAATCAAACATACTTTAAAATACTTTCCCAGAATCAACACAAAGCTAGTAAATATTCTTTACACTTTCTAACCCTGAGGTGACTTCACTAACTAGAACAGTAATGGCATTTATATATCACTTGTAGACTTTTCAGATTCTGAGGTTTGTGGAAAGGAAAGATCCAGATAAAAACCTTTGCCCAGCAATAACAATTAAGGAACAAGTTACTTACCTGTAACTGTTGTTGTCTGGCATGGATTCACATGCTCATGAATATTCCCTGTCGTCAGGCTGGGAATCCTTGGTAAAGAAAAAATCAGTTTGTTACGTTTTTGAACTGTCTACTAATAACCAATCACTGGTCTCTGGGTCATACTGCCCCCAGCCAATGACTGCCCTCTACCTAAGTCCCTCCTCTAGCAGCCATCTTCAGATTTGGTAGCACGCAAAGTGGCAGTAGGACCTAAAGAAGAGCCGCAGAGGGGTTGGAGGGAGGGTTCGTATGTGAATCCATGCCAGACCCATGCTGGAGAACAGTTACAGATAAGTAACTTGTTCCTTCTCCAGCATGGGGTCTGGCATGGAGTCACATCATCATGAATACAAGAATACATAGCAGTACACACATGCACAGCCACGGGAGGTGGCAAGGCTCAACATTAAGCATTTCAACAACTCAACATTAAGAATCTCTTACCTCCTCATCAGGCTCACCTTCAAGTGAACAGGTTGCGCAGCACTGCTTGGCCGACTCTGGACTCCGCCCTGGAATCCCAGTCGGGACAGTAGAATTTCATGAAGGTGTGCGTCGACCTCCATGTAGTTGCCCTGCAGATGTCCAGCAGGGACACACCAGACAGGAACGCCGTAGTAGAAGGGGTCGCTCTGGTCGAATGGGCTCTTGGACGGCTGGGCAACTGTCGGTTTGCCAACCGGTGACAGTGTGTGATGCAGCCAGAGAGCCATCTGGAAACGGCAGCCTTGAAGAGGGCCTTCCCTTGGTTCACAGGGCCAAAGTTCACAAACAGCTGTGATGTCTTTCGAAAACTCTTTGTACGGTCCACGTAGAACTTTAGCGCTCTAGCCACATCCAGCACGTGCAAAGTCCTCTCAGCCAGTGACGAAGGCGACGGGAAGAAAACAAGCAACACCAAGGGCTCGTTGAGGTGGAAGTCTGACAGCACCTTGGGCATGAAGGAGGGGTGCCTCCTCAGCACTACCGTCGTCTGGTGGAATGTCAGGTACGGCAGTTTACAGGAGAGTGCCTGGATCTCTCCCACTCGTCGTGCGGAGGTGATGGCCACAAGAAACGCAGTCTTCCACAATAAGAATTTAGAAGGCGCCGAATGCAAAGGCTCGAATGGCGGACCCATGAGCCTGGTCAGCACCACGTTGAGCTCCCACGTCGGGGCCGGAGCCTTCATCAGCGGCAACGAGCGGAACAGTCCTTTCATGAACTCCAACAGGTGGTGAGACCACAGCGATGACCGCCCCGGAGTTCTGGTGTGGCGGGAGATAGCCACCAGATCAATTTTGATGGAGGCATGTGCCAGCCCCGCCTTGGCCAGCAACAGCAAGTACAGCAGCACTTGAGGGGTCGTAATCCGTAGAGGGTTGATCTTCTGTGCACGGCACCAGACAGAGCACCTCTTCCATTTATGTCCATAGCACCAAATAGTCGAAGAAGCCCTGGCCTTGGCAAGTACCTCCTTGCAGTCGGACGGGATATCATAGCCTCAAAACTCTAGCGCTGCAGGAGCCAGGCCTGCAGGTTCAGCGATCCTGGGTCGTGAAGCAGGGTTGTGCCTCCTTCCCTAGAGGACGTCAGTAGCTTGACTGGAGGGGACACTGACATGTCCAGAAGGTCCTGGAACCATATCTGCCTCGGCCACGCAGGTGCGACGAGGATCATCCTGCACCGGGACCGTCTGAATCACAGCGGCAACGGTGGGAATGCATAGAGGAACAGGCCGTCACAGGGGAAGGAGAATGCATCCCCCTGCTTCCAAACTGGGGAAACCTGCTGGCGAATCTCCGGCACTTGGTGTTCGTCGCCGCCGCGAACAGATCGATCTAGGGACTGCCCCATCGTCGGAATAGGAGATCTACTTGATCCTGCCGAAGCTCCCACTCATGGCAAGAACGCAGCTCCCTGCTGAGTGATTCGGCGACTGTTCTTCACTCCTGCCAGGTGAAAGGGTACCAGGAACATCCCCTTGGCGGCGCCCCAGATCCTGCGCTTCCTTGGATAGAGCTGGAGATCTGGTGCCCCCTTGCTTCCGGATGTAGAACATCGTGGTGGTGTTGTCGGTGAAGACCCGTACCACCTTGCCCTTGAGGGACAGAAGGAAGGCCCTTAGGGCCCAGAACACGGCCCGGAGCTCCAGGCCATTGATGTGCAGTGACCTCTCCTACAGGAGCCAAAGGCTTCTTGCGTGGAGATCTCCAAGTAGCGCGCCCCATCCCTCCAGGGAGGCGTCCGTCATCACCGTTTCCTGATACGTTGGGATCTGGAAGTCCATGCCTGCCGCGAGATGCGCGCGGGTGCCCCACCACCGGATCGCTTGACAAAGTCTCGTTGAGGAAGATCTGGTCTTTGAAGCTTCCCGCCACTTGTATCCACCGGCCGCCGAGGAACTCCTGCAGAGGCCGCATCTGCAACCTGCAGTCGCACGAGGTAGATGCATGACATCGTGCCGAGCAGGGACTTGATGGACCTCACCCTGGCTGCTTCAATGGTCAAACCTTGCCCAGGATGGCTTTTATCCTCTCCTCCGACGGTGAAGCCAGCCGCGCCACCGTGTTGAGCCTGGCCCTTAGGAATAGGGCGTCCTACGATGTCACCAAGCAGGACTTTGCATAGTTTATCGAGAACCCCAGTTCCATGAGCAGGCGGACGGTCCTCGCTGTGTGGTCGACTGAGAGTACCCTCGGATGAGCCAGTCGTCCAGATAGGGGTAGACGTGGATCCCCTGCAGGCGCAGACACGCCGCCACCGGTGCCAGGCACTTGGTGAAGACCTTTGGTGCAGACTTCAAATCTAAAGACAGTCCCGTGAACTGATAGTGCCGCCCCTGGACCATGAAGCGCAGACATTTTCGATGTCCTTTGTGTATGGGGATGTGGAAGTATGCATCCTCCAGGTCCAGCGACAACGGGAAGTCCCCTTCTTCCAGCTGTCCCAGCACGTGCTGAAGGGTGACCATCCGGAATTTTTGGAACCTTATGGGGCATAGTTGGAAAAGCTCTGAGGCCCTGGCGATCATGGTGTGAAACAAGCCAATTTCGTCGTGAGGGGATGCCCGGGGAGGGGGGGCGATGGGAGATCTGCTCCGTCTGCGCTGTCATCCGTCCCAGTCTTCGCTGTCTTAGACTCAATCTCATCCCTCGGCGGAAGGGATGGAGGTGAAGGATGGAAAGGCAGGGGTGGATGGACTCGCCTCTGCTTGGCTGGAGGGCTCCCTGACGGTCCAGGCGCCGCTGGATCGTCCGCCGGCAGTAAGGGTAACCTCGTCCTCATCTCTGTGCACATGGTGTGCGATGCCAGCAAGAGGCCTCCATCTGTCTGACAGTGTTGGCATTGGTTGCGATGGGAGCGTCGGCAGAGTCTTCTCCGGTTCCTAGTCAACCTGCCGTTCTTTGTCGGTTCCACCCTTGCCCTCCACGTCCGCCTCGTCGGGTTTCCTTCCCGCTGGCCCCGACCTCGTCGAGACTCTTGTCCAGGACTGCCTTGAAGACAGTTCGTCCTCTGAGGAGGTATCCGAGTCTGCTAGGACTACGGCCCCCCCCTCCTTCTCGGCCCGGGGCGGGGCTTCACAGGGGTCTTTTCGATCGGAAAGACAATTCTCTCTGGGATGGCAGGGAAACTCTAGGCCTGGAGGCCGTCTCCACTGGGGTCGCCTCTGCGGGCTTCGCCAGGGACACCACAACTCCCTCATCGAGGCCTAAGTCGGGTGAATCTGGGCCTTCACAACCTTAGGTGCGTCGGAGGCCTTCACCGTGGGGGGAGGGTCACCGCCTCGCTACCCCCTTGGCTTTCTCAGTCAGGATCGGTCGGGGCTTCTCCCAAAGCTTACCCAGGTTCTCAGACTTCCTTTTCACCGAGCCTGAGCGTTGGCTCGTGGTTGATGGCGTTCGTGACATTGCGCCTGGCCTGGCAGCAGAGGAGCCCGAACCACTCGCAATGCTTTGCCTTCTGTTGGGCCCCCGTCACCGGAGCGCCCTCAAAGGTCTTCGAAGACCGCTCAGCCTTCTTCTCACCTGCTACCGGGCTCTTCCCCCCCAGCCAGTCAGCGAGTCGTTTACAACGGCCCTTCATGGTCCGGATAGACATGTTCTTGCAGACCGCACAGTCCTCCTCCACGTGCGACTTGTCGGAGTGCAGGCAGTAGAGACACTGGGAGTGCTTATCGTTCCTGAACAGCTTGGATCCAACGGGCGTCGAGTCTCCTTTGTCTTGAGCCATGACCACGCGGGGTAGGCCTCAAAGATCTTCCGTAATCCTCCAAGACTGGAATTCAACGAAATATCGCCCTTGAGGGGCGTAGACATTTCTGAAACGGGCCCCCGTTAATCGGAAGATGATCGGTGGAGCTTGAGGCTCGAATTGACTGAAAAATTAGAGTAAACTCTTTGAAAAAACGCAACACGTAGTAAAAGCTCGAGAGCTAAGCACGAGGACTCCCAACACTTGAACGTGCGGTAAAAATCTGAAGATGACTGCTAGAGGAGGGGGTTAGGTAGAGGGCAGCTCTTGGCTGGGGGCAGCATGACCCAGAGAGCAGTGATTGGTTATTAGTAGAAAGACAGTTCAGAAACAAAACTGAAACAGATTTTTTCTTTACCGAGGATTCCCAACCTGACGACGGGGAATATTCATGAGCATGTGAATCCATGCCAGGCCCCATGCTGGAGAAGCTCAAATTGAGCACACATTAGGAATCTCAATACTAGGTTGAGGTTCCCAAGTTGGGACTTGGAATGGGACTGGGGGTAATGTATTTGTGCGTCCTTTTAAGTATCACAAGGGGAATCTTGAAGAAAGATACCTCTTCAGAGGTGCGCTTAAAAATGGAGAGCGCTGCAAGATACCTGTAACGCTCACCTGATTCCCACGGAGGCGCAGGTCTGGCTTCGAGTGCTGATGCTTCTTCAATGGTGAAGCGCAGGACTCTGAAGATGGACAGGAAGGGCCCTCTACTCTGGCTTCTCCGGCTCGCAGGAATATTCCCCTGTGCGTGAAAAGGGAGTATTACCTACTGACTGAGTTATGCTCAAGCCTCCCACTTTCTTCCAACCCTCCACGATACCCTTCCACGATTCCCCGTGAAGTCTCACCTTAGGGTCTGAAAGGACGAGCTCTCCATCCTGCTTCTGACGCAGGGGCGCATTGAACCCAGTTACTTCACTGGATTGAGGTTGGATGGGAGTTCAGGTAAGCTTGATTATACTGGTAAGGCGCTGTAAAAGTTCTGTTGCAAGTTCAAAAGTTCAAGCTTTAAATAATAATGTTCATTGTCTTTTTTCAGGTGATGAATGAAGATTCCTTTGGAGACTTCTTGCAACAAAGCGCTGATGTAGATGTCTTTTCCCATAGGGGCCGGGGTTCGGAATGCCAGAAATATGGCGCCGACCCGAAGTGAAACGTGCAGTTCCAGTAAAGATCTGGTAAGTCCTAGATGAGCGCTCAGGTGATGTTTTTGCATTCGCTCATCTAATGTCTTTGTCTTTTTTCCCCATAGGGGCCGGGGTCCTGCTTGGAAGCAGCAAGACCCGAAATGAAATGGGAATGACCCAACAGGTAAGTCTTAGAAGGAAACTGGGCTTTTCCTATTCCCTTCCTTCTCTCACCTCTTATTCTTGTCTTTCTCTCTAGGCTCTGGGAAGTGGCTGTGTATCCGGATGATCGCTGCTGAAGATGGAGGAACCCAGGAAAGGTGAGTGAAATGCAGCGCTGCAGCGATCGTAACGAAATGCTTTTAAAAATGATGTCTTCCCTTTCAGGATCGTCGGTGATGTCTCCGTGGTGCAGATTAGCTGGTAGGTCTCTTGTCTCCCTTTGCAGGTGACCCAGGATGCTGACAGGCATGGCTGAAGTCCAGATGCAGGAGCGGACACGGTGAGCGTCCAGCTGCGAGGAGCAGAACAACGCGAAGCGTGAGTTGCTGATCGGGTGTGGTTTAAATAGCTTTGGAAGAAGTTCCAAGTGTGTATCCTTCCTCCGATCAGGTATGTATCCTTCCCCGACCACATCTGGGTGGAAAATAGTCCCACAGGTAAAGTAGTTCCTATTCAGGCTTCAAGAGGGCCTGGATGTGGCAGCATGGTCTGCATCAGGTAAGTGCACATTAAAACACTTGACAACACATGTCTAGCTTTATGAGCCTGGCGCCTAAGGCGCCAGGACAGAGGTCCAACATGAGCCTGGCGCCTAAGGCGCCAGGACTGCGTCCAAAGGCCCCCAGCTTGGGCCCGCTGGCACTCCCCTGGGGGAAATGATGCCTGCCTCTGGGGTTGCTGGGTCGGACCTGGCTCCTTGGAGGTAGGCATCATGACAATACCCTTGTACCAACCTGGGGCCCTAAATTGGCCAGGTGTAATAACACGTAGGTGTACGACATGTAACCAGATCTTCATTCTTATCCCTACACATCAGCGGTACAAGGACTTTGTTGCTGGCCTTCGTGCCGAAAGTAAAATCTCCATTAGGTCTCCTGTGAGGCCCCAATCCTCTCAACCGCTCAGATACCATGCGTGAAGGTTGAGAGTTCCTGGGTGTCTCACTCTGCGACTCACTCTGCACATGGTAGTGACTGTTGGGCAAGATTGTAGGTAGTAAACCTGTGGGAGAACACCCCCAACCTTGTGCTCTTGGCAATAGGCAACCCCAACCTTTGGTATATGCCTGTAGCTGGGGAGCAGGTGTAAGTGGATCTAGGTCACCTGGCCTAAGCCCCGCCCATCTGGTGCCTTCCTGGTTGCCGCTCTTTTTCCCTACTTAAGGAGCCCTCCAGCCTCTTTTCCTTTGTAACTGGGGAGCAGGTGTAAGTGGATCTAGGTCACCTGGCCTAAGCACCACCCACCTTCTTAGCCCTGCCTCTTCCTTCCTGCTCTTAGATCAAGGGCGTCTCTCGCAGCCAACAAAAAGGGCAGCCAACAAAAAGGGCAGCCAACAAAAAGGGCAGCCAACAAAAAGGGCAGCCAACAAAAAGGGCAGCCAACGCTGGATTTTACTTTTATGTACTTCATTTATTCACAGTGCGTTACCCTTTCTCAACTCGCATGCCGGACTTCCTTTGCATCTTGTACTCATGGTGACCCTGATTCATGCTGTTCCCATCTTCATCTTGTATCCTGGCTTGCAACATTATGTGTTACTACTGACTTCCGAAGTTATTCGCTCTCCCTTCTTGCTTCTCCACTCTTTTTGACTGCATCCTCCGTTCTCTCCTCCCCTCTCCCCTTTCTTCTATGCACTTTATCAGAATTGTCCCTGGACCTAGTATGATAGCAACCTAGTCCGTCGCTCCCCTATCCCCTTATTGTCCCCACCCCCCCCACCCACTCCCTCCAGCACCATCTGAAACTTTGTCAGGCCTAGTACGATAGTCGCTTGTTTTGTTCCTCCGCCCCCCTTTCTGCACCCCCTCTCCCTCACCTTTGTTTTTCTCCGGCTCTACCAGAAAAGTTGTCAGGCCTAGTACGGTAGTCACCTGTCTGTTTCCATTTCCTTACCTCTCTACCCCTCCATTCCTTATCTATGTCTTCGTTCTTGCACTATATGAAATGTCGTCAGCCCGAGTAGGATAGTTAATTTCTTTTTTTTTTTTTAACTTTCTTTATTATTTTCATGGTAAATAAGTAACCAACCGGGTATACAATTCCCAACACATTCCCCCCAAACCCACCTCCCCAATAATTGACTCAACTTTAGAATCATAGCTTTCGCTGTCAAGTTCACAAATATGCTACCACTTCAGACTTTCATAGCGTCCACATAAGGGGCAGGTATTCATGCAGTCCTATTCCACCGTAGCTACTTAGGAGATGATTCAGGGGATTGCACAACTTGTGTCCTGTCCATTTGATACTGTCTGAATGGAGGCCAATAATCAAACGGTCGGTTTGTACTTGGGAGTGTTGAGGCATACATAGCTTCCCTTCGCTCACATAGGCCATGAAGTCCAACCACTTATTAAAAGTAGGAGGATTTGCCTCCCCCCCCCCAATGCTCTGGCCACTAGGTATCTTGCTATCACGGAGGCCATGCCCAGTAACTTTTTTTCAGTGCGGGTACTCCAATCAGAGCTAGCAGCCACAGTTCTAGTGCATATGCGTGCGCCGGCGGCAACATCTCAGACATGGCCTCCTCTATATCTCCCCAGAAGGTTCCAATATTGGGGCAGCTCCAGCTCACATGATAATCCACTTGGTCTGTAGCTGTCATGATGCCTACCCCCGGGGAACCAGACCAGGTCCGGCAGCCCAGGGAGCAGGCATCACGTTCCCAGGAGAAGGCCCAGCAACCCCTGTTAGGGACCATCTGGACACAGTCCTGGCGCCTTTGGCGCCAGGCTCATACAAGACATCAGTACTGGCGCCATAGGCGCCAGGCTCATAAGGGGGATTACCTGAACTTACCTGATGCAGACCATGCTGCAAGGGATCCAAGCCCTCATGGGGCCTAGAAGGGACTACTTTACCTTAGGGACTATTTGCCACTCTGGTGTGTCGGTGGAGGAATACTTGCCTGGAACTACTTTGGGGGCTATTTAAACCACGCTCGAAGAGCAGCACACGCTTCGCGTTAGTCTGCATCCAGCAGCGTAACGCTCACCGTGCCTGCAGCAGCATCCAGACTTCAGCCACGCCCGCCTCGAACCCAGAGCACCTAGAAAGAAGCGAAAGGAGAAAGGTTACAACAAGAACATTATCAGCTTCTTACCTGATTCCGGAGCCACCGCATCGTCGAACCAAAGGAAAGACTTTTTAAACGCGTTGCATCGCCAGCAGCAGCGCCGCGCTACACTCACCGTTCCTCACAGTATCTCCACGATCACCGCAGCCTCCTGCATGTTCCCGCCGCACTCCAGCACCTGGGGGGGGAAGATAAAGACAAGGTGAGCCAAGGGAACATATAGAGGAATACTGGTTACCACCCAAAGACTTACCCGATTTACTACCGGGGGAACTATTCCTCTTCTCAGATCGGCGCAGCTCCCACTGCACCATCGCCATACCCCGGCCCCTAAGGGGAAACAAAAGCACAACAGGGTGAATCAAAAGGACAATCAAGGGGAGCCACCTCCCGCCATAGATTGACCTGATTTTACCGCCAGAGTTATAACTCCTCGACTCTTGTCTTCTCTCAGCACCTAAATAAGGGAGAAGACCACAGATTACGGAATCGGATAGGAGTGAAGGTCAGGCATTTGAACTCTTACGAACTGCATACTTACGGCGTCTTGCCGGGAGAGTCAAAATAGCCCTGGAACTCACCAATTCCGTCGACCAGTGAAGCAACTGGTCCCTCACACGCCCCTGCACTCGAAGCAGGATGGAGAGCTCATCCTTTCAAACCATAAGGTGAGACTTTAGAGGGGACATTGGAGGTGGTCAGTGGTGAGAACAACGGGGGGTGGGGGGATTAATGCTATACTCCACGGGTGGTTAGGAACAAGTTACTTACCTGTAACTGTTGTTCTCCAGCATGGGTCTGGCATGGATTCACATGCTCATGAATATTCCCCGTCGTCAGGCTGGGAATCCTCGGTAAAGAAAAAACCAGTATCAGTTTCGTTTCTGATCTGTCTTTCGTAGTAATAACCAATCACTGGTCTCTGCGTCATACTGACCACAGCCAATGACTGCCCTCTACCTAAGCACCGCCTCTGGCAGCCATCTTCAGATTTGGAAGCACGTGAAGTGGCAGTATGACCAAGTGAAGAGCCGCAGAGGGGTAGGCGGGAGGGTTCGCATGTGAATCCATGCCAGACCCATGCTGGAGAACAACAGTTACAGGTAAGTAACTTGTTCCTTCTCCAGCATGGGGTCTGGCATGGATTCACATGCTCATGAATAAAGAATACATAGCAGTACACACATGCACAACCACGGGAGGTGGCAAAGGCTCAACATTAAGCATCACATCAACTCAACATTAAGCATCTTACCTCCTCACCAGGCTCACCTCAGGCGAACAGGTTGCGCAGCACTGCTTGGCCGACCCTGGACTCCTCCCTGGAATCCCGGTCGACGCAGTAGAATTTCGTGAAGGTGTGCGTCGACCTCCACGTAGCAGCCCTGCATATGTCCAGCAGGGGCACACCAGATAGGAACGCCGTGGTAGCTGCGATCGCTCTGGTGGAATGGGCTCTCGGACGGCCAGGCAGCGGTCGGTTTGCCAACCGGTGACAGTACATGATACAGCCGGAGAGCCATCTGGAGATGGAAGCCTTCGAGAGAGCCTTCCCCTGATTGACAGGTCCAAAGTTCACAAAGAGTTGGGACGTCTTCCGAAAACCTTTCGTGCGGTCCACGTAGAACTTCAGCGCTCTAGCTACATCCAGCGAGTGCAAAGTCCTCTCAGCCGGCGACGGGAAGAACACAGGTAACACCAAGGGTTCGTTGAGATGAAAGTCCGACGGTACCTTGGGCATGAAGGAGGGGTGCGTCCTGAGCACTACCCTCGTGTCGTGGAAAGTCAAGTACGGGGCCTTGCAGGAAAGGGCCTGGATCTCTCCCACTCGTCGTGCGGAGGTGATGGCCACGAGAAAAGCTGTTTTCCACGATAGAAACTTCAACGGGGCCGAGTGCAGAGGCTCGAACGGAGGTCCCATGAGCTTGGTCAGCACCACGTTGAGCTCCCACGCCGGGGCCGGAGCCTTCACCGGCGGGAACGATCTGAACAGTCCCTTCATGAACTCTTTCACCAGACGATGAGACCACAAGGACGTCCGGCCCATGGTTCTGGTGTATCGGGAGATCGCAGCAAGATGAATCTTGATGGACGCGTGTGCCAGACCAGCTTTGGCCAGCGTCAGCAGGTACGGCAGTACTTGGGGAGCCGTAATCCGTAGAGGGTTAATCTTCTGTGCGTGGCACCAGACAGAGAACCTCTTCCATTTGTGTCCGTAGCATTTAAGAGTCGAGGACGCCCTGGCCTTTGCAAGAACCTCTCTGCAATCGGCCGGTATGTCGTATCCTCCAAACTCTAGCGCTGCAGGAGCCAGGCCTGCAAGTTCAGCGACTTCGGGTCGTGGTGGAGGATGGCGCCTCCTTCCCTGGAGAGTAGATCCGCGTCCGCCGGCAGCTTGATTGGCGGGGACGCCGACAAGTCCAGAAGGTCCGGGAACCATATCTGCCTCGGCCACGCCGGTGCGACGAGGATCATCCTGCACCGTGACCTCTTGAGCTGGTTGACGAGCCGGATTAGCAGAGGCAAGGGAGGGAACGCGTAGAGGAACAGGCCCTCCCAGGGGAACGAGAAAGCATCGCCCATGCTCCTCGTCTGGGGAAACCTGCTGGCGAACCTCCGGCACTTGGTGTTCGTCGCCGTCGCGAACAGGTCGATCTGGGGTGTGCCCCACCGTCGGAAGAGGCGATCCACCAGATCCTGCCGTAGTTCCCACTCGTGGCACGAGCGCAGCTCCCTGCTGAGTGAGTCGGCGATGGTGTTTTTTATCCCTGCCAGATGAAACGGCACCAGAAGAATCCCTTGGGCGACGGCCCAATGCCACAGGTCCTGCGCCTCCTTGGACAGCGCTGGGGACCTGGTTCCGCCCTGTTTCCTGATGTAAAACATGGTGGTGGTGTTGTCGGTGAAGATCCTCACCACCTTGCCCTTGAGGGACGGAAGGAAGGACCTGAGGGCCCAAAACACTGCACGGAGCTCCAGGACGTTGATATGCAGGGACTTCTCCGTCGGGAGCCAGAGTCCCCTTGCGTGCAGATTTTCGGTGTGCGCTCCCCACCCTTCTAGGGAGGCATCCGTGGTCACAGTCACCTGGTGGGCTGGGGTCTGGAAGTCCATGCCCGCCGTCAGATGCGCGCGGGTGCCCCACCACCGTATCGCTCGTCGGAAACTCTCGTCGAGCTTGATCCTTTCCTCGAAGCTGCCCGTCGTCTGGATCCAGCGCGCATCCAGGAATTCTTGCAACGGGCGCATCCGGAGCCTGCACATGGGAATGAGGTAGATGCAGGAAGACATCATCCCGAGGAGGGACTTGATGGACCTCACCTTGGCCGCGTCGGCCACCAACATCCGTTGCACCTTGCCCAAGATGGTCCTGGTCCTCTCCTCCGACGGGGAGGCCAGAAGGGACACTGTGTCGAGCCTCGCTCCCAGAAACAGTGCGACTTGCGCGGGCACCAGGTGGGATTTGGCGTAGTTCACGGAGAATCCCAGGTCCGTGAGGAGTTGGACGGTCCTTGCCGTGTGGACCACGGCGAGCTCCCTCGTCTTGGCGCGGATGAGCCAGTCGTCCAGGTAGGGGTAGACGTGAATCCCCTCGCGGCGCAGCTGCGCCGCCACCGGTGCGAGGCACTTGGTGAAAACCCTGGGTGCCGACCGTAGTCCGAAGGGAAGGGCTTTGAACTGGTAATGACGCCCTTGGACCACGAATCTGAGGAATTTTCGGTGCCCCTTTAGGATGGGAATGTGGAAGTAGGCATCCTCCAAGTCCAACGACGATAGGAAGTCTCCTTCCTCCAGCTGACCCAGGACGTGCTGGAGGGTGACCATCCGGAACTTCTGCGCCTTGATGAACTTGTTCAGGCGTCGCAGGTCCAGGATGGGGCGCCATCCTCCCGTCTTCTTCTTCACGAGGAAGTATCGCGAGTAGACTCCGGAGCCCCGAAGCCTCTTTGGGACGAGTTCGATGGCGCCCTTTCTGAGCATCGCCTTTACCTCCAGGAGAAGTTGAGGGACGTGAAGTTCTTTCCTGGCCACGGGGGGGACGCGCGGGCACCTTCTTTGAAACTCGAGCGCGTGGCCCCGGGCCAGGGCGTCCAGCACCCAACGGTCGGTGGAGATGGACTCCCACACGCTGACGAAGCCCGCCAGCCGGCCTCCCACCGGGGTGCTTCGGTGGGGGCCCGACCCCACGGCCGGTTCAATCCTGCTTGGACGCGGCCTTGCCGCCTTGGCCTCCTTGGCGACGACGGCGGGGTCCGCCAGACTTGCCTCGTCCTCTGTAGGCCTCTTGCGACGACGAGCGGGCCGCTTGACGGTAGGAAGCGAAACCGCCGCCGGAACCTTTGGAGGCGCCCTTGCCTCCGCCGCTCCGAAAGGGCGTCCGCCGTTGCTGCAGTACTCCAAGGGCCCGGGCCGTCTCAGTATCCGCCTTGATGGCCTGAAGGGAATCGTCCACTGTCTTCCCAAACAGGTTGTTCCCGTCGAAGGGCATGTCCAGGACCCTGGTCTGGACGTCCTGCCGAAAGTCCGTAGCCTTGAGCCATCCACGACGTCGAAGGCAAACGCCGTTGCCCAGCTGGCGGAACCCAGTGTCGGCGATGTCCGTCGCCACGGTGATGGCGTGGTCCGAGGCCACCTCACCTTCCTGCAGGATCTCAAGGGCCTCCGCCCTCTTGTCGTCCGGCAGAAAATCCAGCAGGGGAGCTATCTTGTACCAGAGTTCCCTGTCGTAGCGGGCCACGATAGCCAAGGCGTTGGCCGCTTTAATCGTCGTCGCCGCCGACGAGATGACTCTACGTCCCATGGCATCCAATTTCTTTCCCTCGCCGTCCGGCGGGGAAGTCGACGTGGAGGCCGCACCCCCCCCCCGCTTTCTTCCTGGCTGCCGCGGAGACGACGGAGTCCGGGGTAGGCTGCGCCCGGAGGCATAGGGGGGCCGAGTCCGGGACCCGGTACTTTTTCTCGTACCGGTCTCTTTTCGCTGGCGTCGTGGAAGGGTTCTTGAGGAGGGAAAGGCCCTCATCCCAAATGTCGTCCAACAGAGGCACTGCGAGGACCGTCTTCCTCTTGGCCTCGCGCCGTTGGTAAAGGAAGCCTTCCTTTTTCTTCTCCTCAGGGCAGAGTTGGAAAAGCTCGGATGCCCTGGCGATCATTGAGTGGAACGATCCAATCTCGTCGGGAGGAGAAGCCCTGGTGGGAGGCGACGACGGAAAATCCTCGTCGTATGCCTCGTCGTCCGTACCCGTCGCTGCCGTGTCAGTCCCCGTATCATCCCCTCGGGTGGACGGGGAGGAGGGCTGGACGGGCGCGACGGTTGAAAAGGAGGCGGTGGATGGATCCTTCTTTTCTTGGTAGGGGGAACACCAGAAGGTCCCGGTTCTGGATCCCCCGACGGGAGAGGTTCCTCCGTCGGTAACGGTAGTCTCGTCCTTATCTCGGAGCATAAGGACTGTATAGCCAACAAAATGGCCGCTGAGTTGTCTTGCGGCGCTGGCAGAGGGGAATCCGACGGGCGAGCAGGGGCCCCGTCGGTATCCTCGACGATGTCGTCGTCGTCACCTGCGTCGGGGCCCATTCCGACGGGCTGGTCTTGTTCCACGCCTAGGCCGTGGCTTAAGACCTCGATCAGCTCCTCTTCTGAGGTTGAGGCCGAATCTACGACGACGCCCTGCCCCCCCTTCTTCTTCCCCACGGAGGGTTTCACGGGGGTCCTATCGATGGGCACAAAAGAAGACTCCCTCCGAGGAGGCAGGGAGATTCTAGGCCCCGAGGCCGCCACCACTGGTGCAGCCTCCACAGGCTGGGCCAGGGCCGCCGCGACCGTTTCGATAGAGGGCTTGGTCGAATGGATCAAGGCCTTCACCACCTTAGGTGCGCTCACCGCCTTATCCTTGAGGGAGGGGGCACTGCCACGCTCCTCCTCTGCCTTAGAGCTCGACCGGGGCCTCTCCAGGAGCTTCGCCGGGTGCTCGGCCTTCCTCTTACCCGACCCAGAGCGTTGGCTCGTGGTTGATGGTGCCGGGGAGGGTGCGCCCTGCCTGGCGCCCGTAGAGCCCGACCGTTCGGCGCTCCCGGTGCCAGCGGACTCGCGGTGCTTGGCCTTATGTTGGGCCCCCGTCGCCGGGGCGCCCTCAAAGGTCTTAGAAGACCGCTCAGATTTCTTCTTCTTCTCGCCAGACGGGCTCTTACCCTCCAGCCAGCTGGCGAGACGTTGATGGCGGTCCTTCATGGTCCGTTCCGACATGTTGCCGCAAAACGCACAGTCCTTCTCCACGTGCGTCTTGTCCCCATGAAGGCAGTAAAGGCAGAAAGAGTGTTCGTCCTCCTTGAAGACGTTCTGCAGCTGGCATCCAGGGCAGGCCCTGAACAGCTTTCCGGGCGTCGAGCTTCCCTTCTCCTGGGCCATCTCCGAGACCGGGCCTGAGAAGCTTCTGGAGTCCTCCGAAGTGTAGCTCGACGAATCTTCACCCTTGAGGGGCACAGATGAATCCGACACGGGTCCCCGTTGATCGGATGTAGGATCGGTGGAGCTTGAGGCTCTTTTGACCGAAAGAATCGAAGTTTTTGTGAAAAAAGCGCGAAAAAATAGCACTAACGCTCGAGAGCAATAGCACGAGGATCCCAACACATGAACGTGCGGTAAAAATCTGAAGATGGCTGCCAGAGGCGGTGCTTAGGTAGAGGGCAGTCATTGGCTGTGGTCAGTATGACGCAGAGACCAGTGATTGGTTATTACTACGAAAGACAGATCAGAAACGAAACTGATACTGGTTTTTTCTTTACCGAGGATTCCCAGCCTGACGACGGGGAATATTCATGAGCATGTGAATCCATGCCAGACCCCATGCTGGAGAAATTCTCCATTCGCAGAAGAATACTCCTGCGGGCGAGACAAACGAAACTAGGAGGGCCAGTCCAGTCTGTCAGCTCAGTCCTACGCATTACACTGGAGGAGGCCGCAGCAGTCCAGACCAGATCGGCGCCTCTGTGGGAGTCAGGTGAGCTTAACAGTACCACATCTTTTACATGTAGATGGCCTGCCAGGGAAGAACCTGCTGAGAGTGAGCGGAGTGTAGTAGACCTGATGGATATATTTATAGTGAAGCAGCCTGTGCCGACAGTTCAGGGAGATATATCGGGTTTGAAGACAGATGGCCTTACATTGTTCTTCACTTAGTGTTTTCTCCAGAGATGCCTCCCATGCAGTCCTGTACGTTTGCTTCTGTACTACTCGCCCGCTCCTCACAAGTTTATAGATGGTGGAAACCAGCTTTCCAGTGGATGTGGGACAAACTATGTAGCACTGAGCCGGTTGGAAGGGCAGAGCTTGTGGAAAGTCAGGCCATTTGGCCCTTAGTATACTCTGCAGTCTGTAATAATGAAATAGTGTAACTGCATCAGTCTCACCCCTGGTACCTAGTTCATCCCAATGCGCAAGCCGACCCTCCTGCACCAGATCCCCCAGGGTTTGTATTCCCAGCATTCAAAACCGCTCTCTGAAAGACCTCGTGTGCGAGTGGGCGGCCTACCACATTAAACACTGGCAGCTCCGGTATAAAGTAGGGGGTGGTCTGCAGTGCTTGGTTTATTATTTCCCAGGCTCTACACGTTATCTCCACTGGTTGAATCTCGCCCTTCGGGACAGTGTCTCTCTCACCCCACAGCATACCCATTAGAGTATTCAGGTAAATAATGGCTTTAGCTAGCAGGGCGTGCGGGGACTCTGGGTTGGGAAAGTTCCATCCAGATATGTATTGCGCTGGGGCTGCTAGGTAATAGAGATACATGTGGGGATACTCCGGCCTCCCATTTCATATGGTCACGCAAGAGTGTCATATGCGATCCTGGTTTGTTTGCCGGCCCATACCAGTCTCGTCATCAACTTCCTAATGCGGGTCCAGTACCCAACAGGGGGCCATATCGGGACATTATTATATATGTACAGGAGTTTAGGAAGTAATACCATTTTTGCAAGTGCGATATGAGCGGCCTGGGAGACAGGGAGCCTTATCCACGCCTCTACTTTCAATTCCAGGCTTTCTAACGTAACAATTATCTTTATATACCTTATCCCAGTCAGTAGACACCATAATACCCAGGTGGCGTAGCATTTCCCACATCAACTCTTTGTACTGCAGGGGTTAGTGGGAGGACCTCACATTTCTCCCAGTTTATCCTGAGCCCCGATAGGTCCCCGAACCTGGTCACTTCTCGCATTAAAGTGGGTAAGTTTTGGTGGGGTGTTTAACGTAAAGGAGAACATCATCAGCGTATAAGGATAGGATATAATATACGATAGTTAATTTCACATCCTTACTGTTCATTGCCTGTAAGAATGTAATTGTATTTTCCCATGTTCCCTCCCTTGCCTTGAAGCGCATTGAAATATTGTATATAGGCGCTATATAAATAAACTATTATATCATACTACACAAGTTGGTAAAGTGACTGAGCAGCCAGGCTTATCTCAAAAGGGGTCAATGTGAGCTGTAGAGGTGCACCACAGATTCACAGTGATATAGGACTTATACTCAAGCTTTCTTATTAAAATAATTAATTTAACAGTCAGTTTTAAAATAAGCCTTCTTTAGAAAGGGAAATGTGCAACAATAGAATACACTTCAAAAATACACTCCTTCAGTTTCAGTTAAGCAAGTAGATACCCTTTTGGGATGTCACACACACACTTTCTACACCCGGAGGTGACTTCAATAGCTAGGACACAGGACATTAATATATCACGTCAACACTTAAATGCAATACTGAGGTTGTGGAAAAAAAGGGAAAGGTTGGGGAAGGAAATAAAGGTTAACACATTTCTATGAACAGTTAAGTACTTTTCAATCCCTGATCCCTTTCCCAGGAATACAAGTTACTTATGGATGACTTTTTGAGAGACAGAAACACAAAGTCAAAGGGCCAGAGCAGTCTGCAGGGAGCCAGGACAGCCAATGTCAATTGAACAAAGTCTAGGGGAGCTGAGGCACTTCTTGAGAGTAGCACAAAAGTCTTACGCAATGTCATATAGACAGTTTGTAGAATAGAATCACTCTAGGGCCACAAGCTGGGAGGCTTGTGAAAAGCAAAGATGCAAGGAACTCTGCAAAAGGCAGCTGCTGCACGTCTCCAGTGAGAACAAGCAAGCTACACACAAAAGTTAAGCACACCAAGTTAGACAGTATCTTAATTCTGAAGAAAAAGGATCCAGCTGGCTTCTCTTCTGGTTGCAGTCCTGCAGTTCCTTGGGCTCAGTTGTGTGGAGAAGAGGACGTCTACAGGACTCCAGCACTGCAGTTTAAAGGCAGTCAGCGGCAGCAATGGACTCACTCCAGATCAGCGGCACTTTGCGGTTTCAGCTACCGGTCAATAGCACCACTGCGGTTCTTGGAAAACTTGTGGGCTCCCCTTCCTTCTGGGATCCAGCACTCTGTTGAGGTGGCTCAGGCTTGGGTCACCCTGCTTCGGGAGGGTCCTCAGGATCTTCCTGGAGCTCGTGTCCGGCTTAAAGACGATGCCCTCGTTCCTGGTGTTCCTGTCCCCTGGCACTCTGTTCCAGCAGCACGAAGAAGTACAGCCAGCAGGGAGAGGAGTTCCAGTCAGTTGGTCCCACCAACCCAAGGGAAGAAGTAATCCGTTCCGGGCTTCTCTAATGGATATGAAAATTGGAGCTTCAGCACTGGAGCAGCGATTCACCGGGCAAACCAACGGTCCAGGAGGTGCAGCAAGCTTCTCTTTGTTTCTTTCTTCGGGTCCTTGGTCCAGTGGTCGACTCTGCCTGCTCTCCAAGAGACCTCACCTTTTTTGTGCAAGTTTCGCCCACTGTCACTCAAAGCAGGGTGGCTGTCCTCCAAGGACAGCCAGCCAATCACCTTTAAGTGCATTTCTGTAACCAAGGAGACTAAGCACAGCAATTTTCAGGAACCTCCCCTGCTTCCTACCCGGCCAGACACGCTGGATCCAGAGGCAGACTTCAGCCGTGAATCCCACCAAAGACAAAACAAACAATGCAACCAAACCTGGTTTGGCGCAGAGTAAAAACCAAGAAAGACCTCACAAGCAAGAAATAGCAAAAAAAGAAGACCGGGGACATTTTAATAAAATGCGCACCCATGGGTGCAATACTGCAGCTGAGGATTCAGCCTGCGGTAAAAACGCACAATGGTAGTAACATTAAAACACTGCCACCAGCCATTAACAGCAGTGAGTGTAACAGAAAAAGTTTACAGGAGAAAGTAGACAACAGGGATACTAAGTAACCCCTCAGCGCTCCACATAACATGGGGTGTGCGGAGTCTACAAAGAGAAAAAGGTAGTCAATTTCACTTTACTACTCTTGGGAACAGTAGTTTACCCAAGAGAAGGTATTTAAACCAAGAGAAATCCAAAGGACTTCTCTGTGACACTGCAGGAGGGTGTTGTGTGTCAATACAAAAGGTGATGCCTATGGAGTTTGTCAGACTCAAAAACCAAAAGAAACAGTCCAAATCGGATAAAAATGCTTGAGAGAGTGAGAAAAAGGTCTCACTCACCCCATGATTAAAATAAAACGAAGAGCTCGGGGTCTCTAAGGTAGAAGGGAATTAACAGAGAAGTAAGAACCCCTTCTCCCCCCCCGCCCTCCCAACAGTGGCCCTACACCTCATCTCGTCGATGTAGTACATAGCCACCGTGTTGTTGGTCATTATCAGGACATTCTTCCCCCGCACAGAGGGCAGAAATGCCTTCAGCGCTAGTCAGACTGCCCTCAGCTCTATCAGGTGATATGTAGTTTGGACTCAGATGGAGACCATCGACTGCCAATTGTCAGGCCATTGGTATGCGCTCCCCACTGTGAGTGAGGCGTCCGTTACTACCTTTAGATACAGCCATGGTTGCCAAAAAAGTTCTCCCTCAAAAATGTTGTCCTCACAGGAGATCCTGAGCGACTCTGGGACCTGAACGAGATCAGACATCCTGCCTGAGAATTGAGATCGAGTCCTGAGAGCTCACTGGAGATCTCATTCTCAGGCACGCCTCTGGCACCAGAAAAATGCAGGATGCCATGAGGCCGAGCAACCTCAAAGTCAAAGGCCGGGAGATGCTGGGAACTTTGGAATTTGGAGACCATCTGCAGAATGCCTTAAGCCCTCACCTCTGGTGACCAGACTTTTCCCAGGGATACATCTAGGAATGCTCCAATGAATAGGAGCTTTTGAGATGGTATCATGTGAGACTTCTTGAAGTTGAGGGAGAAGCAGAGTGTGTCAAGGGAGTGACAGGTGGAGCGGAGATGTTCCAGCGCCTGTTCGAGGGAACGTGTCCTGATCAGCCAATCTTCCAGGTAGGGGTAGACGAGAATCCCCCCCCTCCCCCTCTCCTGAGACTCGCCGCCACCACTACCATTAACTTGGTGAAAACCCTCAGGCGTAGGTCAGCCCAAATGGCAGAACTCGAAACTGATGAGAACCGCTAACTGCGGACCTCGGGTACCTTCTGTGCTTGTGATGGAATGGCACATGCAAGGTCCAATGATACCAGCCAGTCCTGGAGGGCATGAAGTATCCGTGAAAGGGTAACCATCTTGAACTTGTCCTTCGTGAGGAACTTGTTAAAGTCTTAAGTCCAAGATGGGTCTCAATCCTCAGTCATTTTTTGGAATTAAAAAGTACTGGGAGTACCAACCCTTGTTCCTCTCTGCAAAAGGTACTGGTTCTATAGCACCTTTCTCTAGCAGGGTTAATATTTCCAGCATAAGGAGCGGATCTGAAATTTTGAAAGAGCTGTTCCCCGGTGGATGACAGACTTTAGAAAGGGAAGGCATTAACCCAGGGCAACTGGTTCCAATGCGCATGTATCTGAAGTAATGCCTTACTCCTGTGGTCTTGTGAACCAAGACCTCAGACGTTTAGAGGCAGCTGGAGCAGTGGGCGATTGTGAAGCAGCCGTTGCCGGGGCAGTTCTAGTACCTCTTCCCTGTCCACCACAGGGAAATCTTTTCTGACCTCTTTGATTGGACAGTCCTCTCCCCTTTCCAACTGAGTAAAAGTGAAAGGACCTACCCCCTCCAAGGTGTGCTGGTGGGGTGGTTTTGTGGCTGTCGAATAGCAGCACCAAGTGACTTCGCTGCCGCTTTAGAGGTCTGTCACTTTTCTAGGCTCGCGTCAGCCTTGCTACCAAGTAAATGTGTACCATCAAAGGGCATGTTAAGCAATCTGGGCTGCACATCTGGAGCAAAACCAGACTTTAACCAGGCAAATCTGTGCCCAACTGTACTAGCCGCCATGGACCTGCTGAGACCTGTCTGGAGGGATTCGCACATTGCATCTTTCCCATCCTTGACTAGATTTAAAAATCTGTCCCTTTCCTCCCATCGGGGATACGATCAGCCACCATTGCTACACATTCCCCAATAGTGTGAGTGAATCTGGCCAACGTGTAAGTAGCATTTGCTGACTTTAGGGCCATACTTCCCCTCAGAGAAAACCTTCTTGGCCCAAGCGTTGCAATACTTGTCATCTGTCTGGGGGATAGTTGGGTGTGTGTTCTGTTTAGATGTTGATGTGGCAGCTCGTACCACTAAACTCAGGCGTGGGATGCTTTGTCAAGTAACTGGGGTAACTACTGGACGCCCTGTATTTAGATGTCCATTTTTTACTCACTGCCGGAATCAATTCTGGCGTCTCCCAATTTGAACACGCTAACCTTTGCAATGCCACATGAAAAGGAAGAATATGGTCCTCCTGGGCTCACTTATCTAGGATGTCAGTTAGATCATCCTGTTTGACTATTGCTGTTGGTCCTTTCCACCCCATATACTCTACCACCCTGCACATTAACTGTCCATAAGACCCTTCAGTATGGTCAGTAGGGTCTGGCCTCCAAACTCCCAATTCTGATATTATCTAGTCGACTTGAATTCTGCAAGGACTGCTGTACATTTTTTTTTTGTCTCGATTCCTCCGAGATCAAAGGCTCAGGGACACCAGCTGTTCCATATTGAAGACCAAAAGGTTGTGAATCATCCGAAGAACGTTCTGCACCCTCAAGAATCGAAGAAAGTGACTATGTCTTTATTGGTAATGGTGTATACATACACCTTTTCTGTGATCCTTGATGGCAGTGCCGAAATCGACACAGTCTACGTCAAGGGCTTTGACACTTTAGGAATCAATGACCTGTCATGGTCCGATGGGGAGTCTTTGGCGCCAATGGCGTTGATGACTCCTTCCTCGAGGAAGATCTCTCTCGACTCAAGGGATCCTTCGACTGCACTTAAGGAGAGGTTTCTTTGCCTTCCTATCCTTTTTCTTCTTGAGTTTTCCGACCTGGGCATGGCTTTCATGAGTTTGAGGGGGTCAAGGTGTAAAGACTGGAAGGGGGGGGGGGGGACGGTTCTGTAAGCCTGCCCTCTATATGGCAGAGTAGAAGCACAGAGGACACCAGCCAAGATTCTCCATATGGTGAACGTGGACGAGCAATCGAGGCTTAAGCACTGAGGAGGTGATGCAGGCTGGTTTAAGTACAGTGTAGCCCCGACAAAGGAAATGTCCACACTTTGTACTCCAGAAATTCCAACGGTAAATATACACAATGTGCATGTGGTACCACACTTAGTTGATTGCTTTAAAATGCATCAACTGCGGAAAGTTGAAATGGAACACGATTCAAATGCGTATCGCATAGGACATGGGACAAAAGACAAGGGTTGGTTAAACAATGGCAGAATACTGGGTCCCTACCACTAGACAGTTCTGTGTGAGGATCCCACCACGTAGGCAACCTGTAAACAAATGTATTCGCAAGCCCAGTCCATAAATGTTTAACAAGTTGTTTCCTCAATAAAGTTCTACAACCCCAATATACCAGAGTTTTGTAGAGTTCTTCTACGAGTCGTCGACAGATCCTTCTTCAGGAGCCACGCATCGAGATTCCTTGAAGAGGTGAACAATGTTGTCAAGGCAGCAGCTTCAGTTCTTGCAGTGCTCGTTGACGATCAGTCGTAAACGTCCTGCAACGGTGAGACACCTCGATGACAAGTGTTTGTTGCCGCAAAGGGAAGACAATGAAGATCTGTAGGACCAGCAATGGCGTTGGCGATCAGGACTCTACCACGCTGGCTTCCGGATCTTCGTTGGCGTCTTTGAGGAATCCTCGGTCGTCAATGACCTGGACTTTCTCCGATGGGACAGAGCGGTTGACTGTGATGAGCAAGGGAGTCCTTAATTCAAATGGTCTTAGGCAATGGAGCGTTTGTTGCAGCTCTGGTGGATGAGATTACAGAGGTCTTCCGAACCTCGGTCGATGGCGGTGGTCGATGGCCTCAGCGTCCTAGCGCTTCTCTTCAGATTCCTCAGCAGTCCCAGTCTCCGGTCGGCAGCCTTTCGATGACTGACTTCCAGGGAGCCCTGGTGAAGATTAGCTGGTGCATAATGGTCCCTCGTAGCTCAGGGAGAGGTCTCCTAGACAGGTCCTCTCTTGGATCAGTTCCTTGACAGACACACAGCTTTCAGATTGGCGAAGGAAAGCAGCAGCAATTCTTCCAGCAGCCTTCAAGGATAAGCAGCTTCAAGTTTCAACTTCAGTTTCTGAACGATTTCCATCAGTGAGAAGTCCCCAGATATACTGTAGGTATCTCATTCACTCAGGCAACCAATCACTCAGATGGGCATTCAGGCAGGCAGCCAATCAAGCTCACAGGGCATTCAGGCCATTCTTCTCTAGCCAGACACTCACCACGGAATGTGGATTCGGACAAGCACCCATCCTTTCAGCACTCCACTCTGCACTCATACCAGTTTTGGGCAGGGCTGTCTCAGTCTTTGTGTCACTCACACCGATACCAGACACCCATAACATGAAATGCGCATTTGTCAACACTCCATTCACCCAGGTCCCACCCCACAGGCGTACCCACAACATACAGTCACTGGGAAGGCTCCAACCAGTCTGGCCTGGACTTCCCCCGCAACACCATATATGGAACTTCCACCCAACAGCCAGTCAGCGGAAGGGACAGAGTCAGGGATTCCCGAGATTTCAGGAAAACAAGTTAACAGGCGATGGAAAGCAAGAGGCCACGGGGGCCATCTTGTCTCCAATCAGGAATCCACTGCTTCCTATGGCAGGGCCTGGGTATCCCCAAAATGGAGGACACTCAGCGCACCCGTCAAATTCAGCATTGAGCTGCCATCAGCCCATACCCTGCTCTGTGGGCCACCCACAGGTGAACAAAAATACACTAGGGGCACAGGGTTGTACCCCCATTCATGGGTGCCATAAGGGTATACAAGGGTCTAGTCACCAAACCAAAAAGAGGCAGAGCCGCACTGCCAGGTGTCCACACACGACTCCTGTGTAGAAAACATCACAGAACACACATGATAAAGGGATACAGGACAGGGATGTGGAGGCCCTGTCCCCTACAATGCATTTCCAGCATCACACAAGGGCGCATTCGCAAAACAAACATCCATTTTTGTTCTGAACTCTACGACAGCAACCTATAGAGCAGTTTCCTCCACTGTCGTCAAGATGAGTGGTGAGAACCGACCGAGCGAACTCTCGACTCATCTGAAGACACTTTTTGACGGGGCCGAAAGGGATTTTGACCTACCTGCCGCTAATTTTCCTCTTCGCGCTTTCAGGTTGTTCGCCGTCATCAATAGGCTCGCCTTACAGTTGCAGGCACCGTGAGAGGAACCGAGGCACCACAGACACCAGATGGGGGTCCGTAAGGGAGATCTCTGGCCCACAATCTTGACAGTTCTTAAACTCTGTTCTCAGAGTCGAAGACGCTGATGATTATGCCATTTCTCAATAATATACTTGCATATTCTCGATAGAGAAACAAAGCGTACTGTTAGGCAGAATCCTGTGCAGTTCCCTTAGGGAACACTGCAAAAAGATTAAGACTACAGGTGTTGGCAGTAAACCCAATTGGTAGTAGTTTGCACCACCCAGATTTACCTGGTAGCTGTGGCTGAGCAGTCAGACTTCTCTCAAGAGTAGTTAAGCAGTATATAGAGTATACACATTAGGTACTAAAAGACAGTAGCACAAGCAAACACTGACCAGAGCTTTGGTATAAAAGTATATCATTATTTATTTAAAAACACACTTGTAAAAAATACACTGGCACTA
Source organism: Ambystoma mexicanum (assembly GCF_040938575.1). Lineage (NCBI taxonomy): Eukaryota > Metazoa > Chordata > Amphibia > Caudata > Ambystomatidae > Ambystoma > Ambystoma mexicanum. The sequence continues at coordinate 879,354,760 of NC_090936.1, forward strand.
ATATGTCAAGCAAGTTCAAACACAGTCACTAGAAGTATATACACCTCCCTAATTAAATTATTCGACAAGTCTTAAGTTAAGACACCACTTATTTGCAAAACAGAGGTGAGCGCGTAACGTTAGATGGCACTCCAATAATTCAGTTAAAAAGGGAGAGAAAAGGCAGAGTATGGAAATCTCACAATACCAACACTTTTAAGAAACCACAGCAAGTCAAGAAAGGCAGGGGCTACTGTAGAGCAAAAAGTTCATAGGCCAGGCCCACTCTTGGAGACCAAGGCAGAATGTGCCCAAGATCAAACAGTGGAAATGCACTTAGAGTCTTTGCAGAAAAGTCACAAAAGGAGTAGGAATAGTTCAGAAAAGCAAAGTTAGCAGGTCTGGGGCCAACCCAGTATAGAGAACAAGGATTTAGGCGACATCTTGAGCACTCTGTAGAAAGGGAGGCCAGGCAGGATACAGTACCTTAAATGGGAAGGAAGCTCCAGCGGGGGCAGTTGTTCCTGGCAGTGGTTGCAGCTCGGTGTTCCAGTCAGAGGAAGAGAGGATCTCATTGTAGAGGAAGTTTGGAGTCGATGCACTGCCCAAGGCTGAAACCAGCCGCGGAGTTCCTGATTAAAAGGTGCAGTCCTTTTATTCGCGGTCAAAAGTGGTGAGCTTGGCTATCCGGCCGCCGATGTGCTTGGCACGGGCGATTCGACCAAGGAACCCTTCTGGGAGCAAAAAGGCGGCAAAACTGGTTGTTCCTACCAGCTCAAAGGGGGACAGACTCAAGATGAAGATCTTCCCTGTCGTTGGAAAGTGGTGAGTTCATGCAGCAGGGCTTCACCGGTGGTGTCGTGTTGCAGATGGCTCAGCTTCTTCCTCGTCGGATTCTTAGGTCCTGTGGCGACTTCTGAAGTTCCAGTCCCAAAGGCCCTGCTTCTATGCAGCAAAACCCCCATTCATCAGCCTAGCTGTCAATCACACATGCTAAGTGGTGAGCCGGGCGGCTCACCACTGGGCCAATCAGAAGAGAGTGCGACTTGGGTTGCCGAGGCAATGCAGTCCAGGGTGCCTAATCCCCCCCCCCCCCTTCCAGCCCTCCTAAGGAACCCAGACAGAGTGGCACCACTTGGAGGGCTTCTGTGGAGAAGCCTGCCAAAATAGTGGAACAAAGGGCTCAACCTTTGTTGGAGTCACAGAGACGGACACAAACGCCATTTTAGAACCGAGTTCTGGCAAAAAGACCCAACCGGGGAATTAATATTAAATAAATAACCCGGCGGTATCTTTAACATTGCACCAAAAAGTGGTGCGTTTAAAATCAATGGGAAAATCCCATAGGAAATATTCCGGTGGAATATTTTGCGTGGTATCCACTGCCACCAGCCAGAAACTCGACAAGGGGGGACTGGACAGTGCCCCCTTGAAAAACAGACCCAGGGGCAATCGTGTTACCCCTACCAGTACTTCCACAATTCAATGGTTTGTACTGGTTCTGTTAACAATTTAAGACTAGTAAAGTCAATGGAGACTTTACATGCCCTGGGAGACAGTAGTCAGTCCCAGGGTATGGAGTCCGTTTGGGGGTCACTATGACACCCCTGTGTTACTGCACTGAGGGTGCAGTGTAACACACATACCAAAAACACATGAAGCCCTAGGGGGTAAAAGACCCCATAGCCCATAAAACACATTACAAAGTCAAAGGATATCTCAAATCATGTCTAAGAGTGGGAGAAAAAGTCTCACTCTTAGCAGGAGAAAAAAATAAGCCCCAAAAATCCAGCAAAGCTGCTGGGGGACTCACTAGGTTTGGGAAATTAGCCTTAACAGAGAATTCTCCCTAACAACTGTATCCGAAGAGATAACCTTTGCGGAAAAACAGAACTGAAGCCAACAGTCGCTGCGCGTGCTTTATACCATGGATGACGTCGACATCGATAAGGAGGTCTCCGAGCGACAGAGTCAACTGACATCGACACTCAGAGCCCTCTGCTGGAGAAAATTCCATAGCAGCTGAAGCTAGATATGGAAATATCATAAGATGAGGAATACATGGGAGGACAAATTCCATTCCAAAGTCTGTTCCCTGATGGAGAGACAAACTGCCAAGGGTCTTGCCATCCTGAGCAAATGAAGACGCCAATGGGAAAAATCAAGAATAATTATTCTTCAGAGTAGACGACCCACCATCCAGAATAGTAATCAAATACAGAGGGCTCCAGGACGATGGAAGAACCTGAACACTGCAGCTCTCTGGGGCTCAGCAGGCAAACGTGTATGGGACAACAACAAAACCAGCCAATGCAATAGGATAACAATGGTGGCGGCCAAAGACAGCCCAGTCAAGCAGATTTGGCAGATTGTTGGGGCACCAAATTTCCAGACGGCCACTTACAAAAAATAAAGTGGTACACCCTGGCACAAAACAGCAGTAAAAATGCCTGGAAAATGGACCCAAGATGAAAGGCCTGGCCCCAGCAGAAAGAGAGGATTGTAGCAGGACGAGCAAACAAAAGGAGGACCCATCCAGTAGCCAAAGACGCAATCCTCATATGCCCAGACAATTTGATCCAGCCAGTATGACCAGAAGAGGCCCTAAAAATGGAGCAACAGTGGGAAACTGCTAAAAACCTATACATATCTGCTCACCTTCTAAATAGCAGCAGCACTGAGCTCAAGAACAGGGTTTCCCCTAGATATCCATTCAAGGGGGTGGGGAGGAGTTAGCCCTCCACCAATTTCATTAGGGGATTTAAAACTAAGGTTTTAGCAGGAATTCCATCGGGTAGGCCTAAAAAACCAACAAACAGCAAGGCCATCCCCTCCACAAGAATTGTAGAGGCCTGGCCATGAACTAGTCTACTTCAATGTAAACCACTATGGGACCTGCCATTTTGGGGATACAAAAAACCCACATGGGCGGAACATCCATTTTAAGGTCTGCCTTGCGATTTCCCCAGAACAAAGGAAGTCCCCAAAACAAAAATCGGAGAGAGGACGACAGCATTGAGAACTACATGAAGATCTAAAATTGGTTATTTAAAATGCGCTTCATACCAAGAGATTTCTAAGCACTGACCCAGGGATCGAACCTGTGTTGCTCCGCATCCGATTGCTTGCAAGGTGAGGGTGTTGCCCCTGAGCTATGTTCCCAAGCCCCAAAGTTAAGATAGCTTGGACAAATTTATAAAACGAGCGTCATGACAATCAAGTGGGGGATTTGAAATGGGGTAGCACAGAATGACATGCATTACTCCCCGTAATAACATTTCTGATGATTGTATCTGCTTAGATTCACATGCTGTGCATATGGTCCAACATCCAGTGGTAACCGCAGAGTATTGCATCTTGTCCTTCAGGGACCGAAAGGGGACGTCTGCATAGGCGTGTCTAACACTATCCCTATCGTGGTAGTGTACCCAAAATCCCTCACGCGCCGAGGTCCCTCCGATTGTATTTTTTCTGCTAGAGGGAGCCCAAGGCTATTGTGAGTGAGTACATAAAGAGAGAAAGTAGTAAGACGTCTATGTTGCTTCCACTCGAGCGGGGAGGCAGGGTGGGCGCATGTGAATCTAAGCAGATACAATCATCAGAAATGCTATTACGGTGAGTAATGCATGTCTCTTCTGATGCTTGTTAATCGGCTTAGAATCACATGCTGTGCATAGACTAGCGAGCAGTACCCGGAGTTGGAGGTGGGTTATGAGAAGGAACAGCAGAGGAAAAGAGGTCTTAATACTGCTTGTCCCACCTGAGAATCAGATTTAGAATGAGTGTCTAGGCAACAGTGTTTTGTAAAGGTGTGTACAGAACTCCAGGTTGCCGCTTTGCAAATGGACTGAAGGGGAACATTTACAATGAATGCTATGGCAGCCCCAGTGCCCAAAGTAGAGTGTGCTCTAGGCTTGAAGGGCGGCTCTCTCTTAGCAAGAGCATAAAAGTGATGCATTTGACAATCCACCTTGAGATAGCTGATTTAGAGACAGGATCCCCTTCTCTTCCAGCTGCCATTGAAACGAAAAACTGGTTTGTCTTCCTCAGTGGTTTTGTTCTTTCCATGGAAAACAGGACTGCCCTGCGCACATCTAGTGTGTGTAGGCTTCTTTCGTCCATGCTAGTGGGATTCTGGAAGAAAGTGGGTAGTTCAATTGATTGGTTCACATGGAACTTCGAAATGAATTTAGGCGCAAATCTGGGATGAGTGCGCAGGAGCACCTTATCCTTGTGGACTAACAAAAGGGTCTAGAACTGAAAGGGCCTGTAGTTCGCTAACCCTTCTAATAGAAGTAATAGCCACTAGGAAGGCTGTTTTGTACTTAAGGTCTTTTAGACTTGCTTTATGCATTGGCTCAAAGGGAGACCCCATAAGTCTGGTTAAAACCACATTTAGATCCCACCCGGGAGCTGGGTTAGAAATGGGGGGCTGAGGGTGAATTCTTTTAACCCCTTCCATAAAAGCCTTAATAACAAGTACTTTCCACCACAACACTTTCTGTTGTGACGTAGTGTAGGCTGATAGAGCAGCTAGATGAACCTTTAGGGAATCAAAACCCAAACCAGAATCTAACAAATGAGTTAGGTACAACACACTGTGGGTAGGCGAGCAGTCAATGGGATTGACCCCCCTTGGTTTTACACCAGATGACAAAGTGTTTCCACTTACTGGAATAGCAATAACGAGTGTTAGGTTTTCTAGCCTCCCCTAGTATGTCCATGCATCTGAGGTAGTTGAAGGTGTCCAAACTCTATGACCTCAGGAGCCAGGCCTCTAAGTTCAGAGTTCGCGGGCATGGGTGTAGTGTCTCCCCTCTGTCCTGAGACATTTTGTACGGGCAGGGTAGTTTCAACGGGGAGGGGGTTGGGAGAGGGACATTTCCATCAGATGAGCGAACCAGTGTTGGTTGACCCACATGGGGGCCACCAAGATCATGGTAACTGGTTCGTGGTGCATCTTGTGCACTATCTTGAGTAGGGGAGTCGGGGGGGTGGGGGGGTATAAGCGTAGACAAATTTCCCTGACCATGTTATCCAGAGTCAGCTCCCCTTGGAGCGGCTCTGGGGGTACCTGGAGGCGTAGTCTTGGCATTGGGCGTTCTGAGTTGAAAACAGGTCGATCTCTGGGAAGCCCCATTTTGCTAAGACGTTGGAGACTATGTCTCCGTGCAGACGCCATTCGTATTATACGGGCAGTGGGAAATCTCTGCTGAGCATGTCCGCTAGAAGATTGAGTTCTCCTGGAAAGTGTGACAGTAGGAAAATCTTGTGTCCGATAGCCCCCATCCAAATGTTCTGGGACAGCTTGGATAGCACTGGAGAGTGTGCCCCCTTGTTTGTTTAGTTAATACATGGCTGTGGTGCTATCCGTCAGGACCAGGACTGTCTTCCCTTGTAGCTGTGTCTGAAAGGCCTTCAGTGCTTTGAATACCGCTAGAAGCTCTAACAGATTTATATGGTTGGACGCTACTTGTGGGGACCACACTCCAAGCGCTGTCTGAAGAAGGGGAGCCCCCCCCCCCCATCCCGTGAGAGATGCGTCTCTCACGGGATGGAGGGGGGCTCCCCTTCTTCAGAGAGTGGCTTCCACTGCTGGAGTGGTAAAGGCCTTTCCCTTCAAGAGGTTTTCCCTCGACCACCACTGCAGAGGGAGAACGAGGGCTGGCGAGACAACTACCAGATCTTCCCATTGTTCGCTGGCCTGACACCACTGGCTGTTGAGCCACTCTTGCATGGGACGGATGCGCAGCCGCGCGTGGGAAATAAATAAATGCATGACGCCATCATACCTAGCAAGCATATGGCCGTGAGCACCGTCACTTCCCGACTGGCTACATATTTAGGGATCTGAGAAAGCACGTTCTGAACCCTCTCGGAGGGGAAGACGAGGCCGCCCTTTGTCCGAATTAGAGCCCCTAGAAATTGCTCGATTGGCTGGGGTCTAGGCTGGATTTCTTTTTGTTGATGAGGAATCCCAGACTGAACAGGAGGTCTTTTGTCTTCGAGTATTTACTAAGCAGGTTTCGTAAGAGTCCCCTGTTATGAGCCAATCGTCGAGGTAAGGGTAAACGGGGACGGATGGTATGCGCAGGTGCGCTGCTGTTACTGCCAGGACCTTCGTAAACACCCTTGGCGCTGAGGTAATGCCGAAGGGGAGTACCTTGAATTGATAGTGCCTGTCCTCTATCATGAACCTTAAAGATATTTTCTGTGTGCTGGCAACATTGAGATATGCAAATAAGCATCTTTCAAGTCCAATGTTGCCATGTAATTTCCCCCGTTTCAACAGTGGGATTACTTCCTGCAGGATTACCATATGAAACTTTTGAGGTTTGACAAATTAGTTCCCTGGGCGCAAGTCTAATACAGGGCGCATGGTGAGATCCTTTTTGGGTACAAGGAAGTACACTAAATAAATACCCTTGTTTACATGCAGAAAAGGGACAGCTTCTATGGCGTCCTTTCCCAGAAGTGCAGCTACTTGTATTAAGATTCACAGGCGGTCTGGCGTCAGGCTTTGGGTGGTCTGAACTGTGGGGGTCGGGCGAATGCCACACAGTACCCATGGGTGACCATTTTTATACCCCACTGGTCTGATGTAATCCACTCCCATGCCAAAAGGAAAGAAGTTAAGCGCCCCCCGAGGTGGTGACATGGGAGGGGACCTGGATCCGTGGGTCATTTCTGACCGGAGGCTGTGTCCCCCTGGAGTTGGGGCCTCCATCTTTGCTGCACCGCTGACCCCTAGGTGGATAGTTGGCGGGGGTGTTGGATGCTTGTCCTGAGCTCCAGTTGTTTCCCATATTGTACATGTTTTGTGCAGAACGGGATTGGCCTCGAAAGGACCGGCGGGACCCGCTTCCCCTTTGGGGGGAGGTTTTTTTTTGTGTGTGATTTGTTGTAGGGACTTGAGTCTCATGCTCTTTTTTGGCAGTCTCTAGAGCATCGTCGACTGCTTTACCGAAGAGATTGGACTCCTCGATAGGTATGTTAATAAGAGCTGCTTGGGTCTGCGGCTTGAAGCCTGAGTGCCGGAGCCAAGCGTGCCGTTTGACCAGGGTGCCCTGAGCTAGGGACCTTCCTGCTGTCTCTGCAGTATACAGAGTGTTTAATACATTTTGGTTGACCTGCCTGCCCTCAGCCACGATGGTGAGTAATTTGGTTGTTGCGGGTTCAGGCACTGCCTGGAGACCTTCTTGCATAAGGTTCCACTGTGCATCTACATAACTGGCAAGCAAAGTAGTGTTTGCTATGCGTGTGCTAAAAGCAGCTGCCGAGGTAATTCGCTTGCCCAAGGCATACCATCTTTTTGACTCCTTATCGGGAGGTGCCTCTCCCGTAGCAAGGGGTACTGCCGCCAGTTTCCGGGTGGTGGTAACCACTAGGGAGTCGGGGGTGGCATGGCCTTTAATATATGTAGGGTCAGTAGGTGATGGCCGAAATAATTTCTTCACTCTTGGATTTACTGCCCTAGTTTGGGATGGTGTAACCAGGGAAGGAGCCAGTCTCCTTTTGATGGAATTCAGGAGAGGTATGGCTTGGCTGGAGTTTTTTTTCCTTCTTTAATAGTGTCCTCCACGAAATCTTGTTCAGGTAGGGCCTCCTGGGTGACAATTTTAAAATAAAGTGTTGCCTTTAAGATGGCATTGAATGCCATTTGATCATCCACTGGGGAAGCTGGACGGGCTGGGGGTAGGGAGGGGAGTCCAAACATAGGACATCAGTGTCCTGGTCATGCGTAGGGAGTGTCCATGGTTCAGTCTCAACCTGGTGAGTGTCCTCCCAGCCTTCTGTGTGATCCACCTGGTCATCCATAGTATAGTCGTGTAGGAAGGTATTCTACTCTTCCTCATCGTAAAAGTCCTGATAAGTGTCCATCTGGATCTCATCTTCTGGGTGGATAGAAGAACAAGTTATTTATCTTACCTGGTTAACGTTCTTTCGATGGGATGTTCCGTCAACGTATTCCACATCTTTGACAGTAATTTCAACAGCTGTGCTGCTTCCGAAAACCTTTTCAACGTAGGTGTCCTGCGTCCATACACTGTCCCTCGAGGGCCTCCATCGACAGTCGACGTCACCGGATGTTTTATCTAGGACGCACGACACCCGTAGCCTCAGTTGTAGTTTTTTCCCAGAAAGTGTGGCACCAATCACCTGCCAGTATGACTGCAGAAAGCCTTGCGGAAACGTAAGCTGCAATCGCATAAGAAATTCTGTAGAGGGGCAGGCTGGGAGGGTACGATGTGGAATACGTCGGAGGAACATCCCATCGAAAGAACGTTATCAGGTAAGATAAGTAACTTGTTCTTCAAGGGAAATTGTGTCCTCCAACGTATTCCACATCTTTAACAGACTCCCAAAGCGGTACCAACATATGGAGGTGGGAAAAGAATTTACAATTTCATCAATTTTAGAATGCTCAATCAAATTGCTGAATATAGGAATGCCTTACCAAAGGCCAAATCTTGCCCATGGAGAGTTCAGGGAATAGTGTGTCACAAAGATATGGACAGAAGCCCACGTGGCTGCTTCGCAAATACTGCAAATCGGAACCCCCCTCTGTAGAGCCGTAGAGGCAGCCACACCCCTAGTAGAGTGAGCCCGTAAGCCTACTGGAGGTTCCTTACCCGCCAACCGGTAACATTCAGAGATCGCCAAAATTATGCATCTGGACAAGGTGTGTTTGGAAACAGCCTCACCTAAAAGCCTTCCAGCGTAACCAACAAAGAGATGATTGTTCACTCTGACCCGGGACATCCATGAGAGATAGAAACTCAAAGCTCTACTAAGATCCAACCTATGGAGGCTCTCCTCTTCCTTACCAGGATGCAGAGGCAAATAGAAGACCGGAAGAATCACCTTCTGGCTTAAATGAAATTCCGACACAACCTTCAGAAGAAAACCTTTCGACGAACCCCAAGGACAACCCTGTCCTTATGGAACACCGTGAAAAGTGGCTTGGTGGAAAGTGCCTGTAACTCACTCACTCTGCTTGCGGAAGTAACCGCAAGTAAAAATACAGTTTTAAAGGACAACAGTCTCAGCGGGCAAGAATGTAAGGGCTCAAACGGAGCTCCCATTGTGAACTTTAAAACCAAATTCAAATCCCATCCCGGCACCTGGAAAGGTGACGGTTGAAACACATTAGTTAGCCCTTTTAGAAACTGAGAAATCAAAAGGGATCTTAAAATAAGAACATTCCTCAGACGAGCACTTAAATATGGGCAGCGCCGCCAGGTACCCCTTAATGGTACCTACTTGCAGGCCCTTGTGGGCTAAAGAAAGCAAAAAAGACAAAACCAAAGGAATGCAACATTGGAAAGGATCCACATTATGTACCCTGCACCAGGCGCAGAACTTCCTCCAATGGCAACGGTACAGAGATTTCGTTGCAGGCCTTCTGGCCGAAAGCAAAACCTCCATCACGTCTTCAGGGAGGTCCCAATCCTTACACCTCAGCCTTTCAGATAACAAGCATGAAGGCTGAGAGACTTGACCTCTGGATGGAGAACTCGACCCCCCCCATTCCGTGAGAGCAGATTGTCTCGGTAGAGAGACGACGTGGTGGGCAGATGGACATGTCTAGAAGGTCCGGGTACCACGCACTCCTGGCCCATGCCGGAGCAATGAGGATCATCCGGGAACCGAACCTCCGTAACTTCTGCAACACTTGCAAAATGGCGGGGACTGGAGGGAACGCGTACAACAGTGGGAAGGACCACTCCACTACGAACGTGTCCCCTAAGGCTCCTCTTGGAGGAAATTCCCGTGAGCAGAATCTTTCGCACTTCCGGATGACACTGGTGGCGAAGAGATCCACTTGCGGGGTTTGCGTTTTCGTCTCCAGATGAACTGCCGAGATCGAAATGTCCTGATGCATAGCCCAGAACCAGAGCGGCATCGCCTCCCTGCACAATGGGAGTGACCCTGCCCCCCCCCCCCCCCTTTTTGTTGAGGTAGTGCATGGCCACTGTATTGTCCGTCATAATCAGGACATTCTTCCCCCGCACAGACGGCAGAAAAGCCTTCAGGGCTAGCCAGATGGCCCACAGCTCTAACAGATTGATGTGGAGTCTGGACTCCAACAGAGACCAATGGCCGCTGGCCGTCAACTCGTTGGCATGACCTCCCCACCCCGTGAGGGATGTGGCCATCACGATAGTCACCTCCGGGAACGGTTGCCAAAACGGAGCCCCCTTCAACAGATTTCCTTCGATGGCCCACCACAGAAGGTCCTGGGCGACCGAGGGCGGAATCTGAACGGGATCTGACATCCTGGCGGAGAACTGCGACCACTGCAACTTGAGAGCCCACCGCAGAGATCTCATCCGCAGCCTGGCCTCTGGCACCAGGAAAATGCAAGATACCATGAGGCCAAGCAACCTCAAGAACTCGAACGCTGGGAGACTGAGCACGTTTAAACTTGTATACCATCTGCAGAATGTGATGAGCCCTCACCTGGGGAGGCGAACACAGCCCCAGGGATGTATCGAGCACTGCTCCGATGTACTGGAGCCGTTGGGTAGGTGTCAAATGAGACTTCTTTAAATTGAGGGAGAAGCCCAGCTTGTGAAGGGAGTGGCAGGTGATGTACAGACGATCCATGACTTGCTCGGGAGAGCGCACCCTGATCAACCAATCGTCCAGGTAGGGGTAGACGTGAATCCCCCCTTTCCTGAGATACATTGCCACCACCACCATCACCTTGGTGAAGACCCTTGGGCGGAGGTCAATCTGAACGGGAGGACCCGAAACGGAAAATGAGGTTGGCGAATCTAAGGTACTTCCTGTGCTTGGGATGAATCAGCACATGAAAGTAAGCATCCTTGAGGTTGAGGGACACCAACCAATCCAGAAGTTGAAGGGCCTGGAGAAAGAGTAACCATCTTGAACAACTTGTCCTTCCTGAGGAGCTTGTTCAAACCACGCAAGTCCATGATGGGTCTCAAGCCGACGTCTTTTTTCGGGATCAAACATTATGGGGATTACCATCCCTTGTTTCGCTCTGCTACAGGCACCAGTTCTATGGCACCTTTCTCCAGCAGGGACAGGATTTCCTGCGCAAGAAGTGGATCTAGACGCTTCAAAGAGTTTCCCCTGTGGATTGTCGTGAGGCTTCTGCCGGAAAGGAAGACAGTAGCCGTGGGCTATGATCTCCAGAACCCACACATCTAAAGTAATGGCACGTCATTCTACAAGATGCTGCGCCAGTCTTCCCCCCAACCGGTGAACCATGGGACATGGCCTCATGACTGCGCTGATGCGGCAGTGCCTGAGGGAAAAGAGGCAACTGCCCGAGCAGCTTTGGCACATCGAGTACCTTGCTTTCCACCTCTGGTACTCCTAGGTTGGCCCCTTTGAATGGCTGCTCCTCTCGATCTACCAAAGGAAGAGTAGTCCCGAAAGGAACCTCCCCTCCATTGCTGTCGCCTACGACGAAAAGGCAGAGGTTGGCGTACTGCAGCGCTCAAAGACTTAGCTGCAGCTTTGGAGGTCTTCAACCTCTCAAGGCTCTCGTCAGCCTTGCTGCCAAAAAGATGAACACCATCAAAGGGCATGCTGAGAAGCCGGGATTGAACATCAGTAGCAAACCCCGACTTCTGCAACCACGCAAACCTGCGCATCACGGTGCTCGCCGCCATGGACCGGCTGACCGTCTGCCACGTCCAGACACGACTGAACGGACTCACACATGGCAACCTTGCCATCTTGGACGAGGGCTAGAAAACCATCACGTTCCTCCCCTTCGGGAATATGTTCAGCCGCCAAAGCCACACAATTCCACAGAGTGTGAGTGTATCTTGCCAAGGCACAAACAGAGTTGGCTGCCTTTAAAGCCATCCCCCCCCAGAAGAAAATACCTTCTTCGCCCAAACATCAAAGCGCTTGTCGTCCCCATCAGGAGGGATGGTAGGGTATGCAGCCTGCTTCGCTGGGGCCGTAGCCGCCTGCACCAAAAAAACTCTCCGGAGTGGGGTGCGTAGACCAGTAGCAGGGGTCACCACTGGGTGGACGGTATTTTTTCAGAAGCAACTTATTCACTGCCGGGAGACTCTCCGGAGCAGTCCAAGCCGCGGCCACCCTTCTTTGCAACGCCATATGAAATGACAACACCGGGTCAGTGGGTGGACCTTGGTCCAGTATATCTGTCGGGTCATCCTGCAGAAAATCAACAGGTGGAGCAGACCACCCCAAGTACTCAGTCACCCTCGACATGAGACGCCGATACGAGGATTCGGCATATGCACCAGGCTCAGGCCTGCCAAACTCAACCTCCGGAGAGGTGTCAAGACCACTGGCGTCATTGTCACGACCCTCGCCCAAAACCCCCTCTGGCAAACCCATTGGCCAGGTGGAGTCAGGACACGGGCCTCTAGAGCCTAGCATCCTCTTCAAAAGCCCTCGTGGGGCCAGTCCTGGCGCCTATGGCGCCAGGCTCATACACCATGAACAACAATGTGCATGGGAACTACTTTATTGTATTGTCAGCCAACATGGAGGCATCCACATAGCTTGGGTCCTAAGAACCAAGCTATGCGGTCGAGTCTTTTGGGTGTGGCAGGCCTGGAACTACTTTCCCTGGTACTACTTTACCTCGACTATATAAACCACACCCTGACTGCAGAACATGCTTCGTGTTACTTTGCAGCTTGCAACGTGACACTCACCGTGTCCAGCTATTCCCTCGGAGAAGCAGAATCTGCAAGTAGACAAAAGGAACATCATTAGCAGCAGCATCATCTTACCTGCAGTCTTCATCTTTAAACACTCGCAGCAACTGAGAACAGCTTCCTCGAATCTGCACGCCTCCCGGACAGAACGACCTGAAAGAGGAAGATGGAAGCAAGAGACATTTACAAATTACGAACTGCTCAAAAGGCTTACCTGGCTGGTCGGCTCTCGGCTAGCACCACTCCGGACATTCCACTCGCGCTGAAGAACACTGCGACCTACAAGGAAGAAAAGCACAGGCAAGACTTTGCTGCGCATAGCGCTTACTTATCGCATCATAGCGCTCTTAATGCGCCATCATTTACCAGCGGGGCAAGCCAGCTCGCCGCGCTGAAGCTCTGCATACCTAAGGGAGAAAAAAGAGACATTTTAAACAAAGAAAGGCATGCAGGATAGCAACAAAACTAAAGAACAGCAATAAGACCTCCCTGAACAATATCAATCGGGCCGGCGTCAGTGAAGTAACTGGACCGCACCCGCCCATGTAAGACAACGCGCCCCTGCAAAGAAGGCAGGACGGAGAGCACGCCTAATTCTATCACAAGGCAGAACCTTCCCCGCAGACCACATCAGGGCAAAGCTGAGAAGCATACCAGCGAGTAACCCAGCTGGGTGGCGTCCCTGTGGATACCAGGTGAGCGTAACAGTCATGTAAGGACTGACGCAGGTCTTCCATTTCACTGTGACCAGACAATAGGTCATCAGGAACCTCAGGAGGCACAACCCCCTCCTCATCCGACCCTTCTTCCACCTCTGAAATATAATCCAAAGGCTGGAATAAATCCATCCTGGGTGGATGGCTAGATAAGGGCTCAAAAAGAGGCCTCACTGACTTACTGAGAGCCTTCCTCAGAGTTTCCACAGCCCTTTCAGGGCACCTCCGGTAAATCCTCCCCAAAAGGTGTCGAGGGCGCCGATGGAATTGGTGTCGACGTCGACTGAGGCGCCGACGACTTCGACAACCGATTCGAGGCCAGAGCCCTGAGCGTGTCCTTCGACAGGCTCGGTGCCGATGGCGTCAACGACTTCTTCGGAGCCGCAGCTTCGAGAGAGTCCCTTGACGGGCACGGCGCCAAGGCCTCACAGGTTCCGACAGTCTCGAGGGCATCTAGGACCTGGACCTGGCACGGCTATGGCGATCAACCTTGTCCAATGGGGACCTAGACGGCTCCCGATGATCGCGCCGACAGCCCGAGCCCAAAGGTGTGCAAGCGGTGGCTCTAGCTCGTTCCTTCCCGGCTTCTCTTGAAGGCGCGGACGGAAAGGTGACCTCCGATTTGAAAATCCCCATCATTTGCTGGCGATTAAGACTTGGCGGAATGCGTCCCATTCGGCTGGCGATTAAGACTTGGTGGGACACGTCACCCGCCGTCTGGCGGAGTCCTCCGACGGGGAAGGCGACCAGTGACTGCGCTTCCAAGAGTGCCTAGAAGAGGCAGAGGAATGGCGGGACCCACTCCGAGACCCCCTGGACTTACGCTAACGCGGAGACTCACCCCTCGAGTCGTCAGTCGAAAGTCAAGCAAATTTCGATTTACAGGTTTTAGATATACTACCTACCGTTAACAACTTCTTCCGCTCCCGCAAGGCCTTTGAAGTAAGGGACTGGCAGTCATTGCAGTCGTCGGTGGCGTGGCTTTCGCCAAGGCACCAGAGGCAGACGTCGTGCGGGTCCGTGATGGACATTTTGGAACCCCAGTCCCGACACTTTTTGAAGCCCGACTTCGGGGTAGAAGAAGACAAAGACATTTTGTCAAACTTTCGCAATCGAAGTAGAAGAATTGAGCGTGCCGAGATTCCGAAGCGAACATGTTCGTGGAAAAAACTGAACTGTGGCTACGGGCGTCGTGCGTCCTAGATATGACATCCGGTGGCGTCGACGGAGGCCCTCAAGGGACAGCGTATCAATGTCATCGAGGCAGGACACCTACGCTGAATAAGTTCTCAGAAGCAGCACAGCTGTGGTAATTACTGTCAAAGATGTGGAATACGTCGGAGGACACAATCCCCCCCTCAAAGTGAACGGTTCTTGAGAAGGCCCAAATTTCTAGGAAATTTCAAAACCGGCACAAAAAGGAGGGTCCTCCCGAGGTCTCTTGGGGGTGGGCTGCTCTGAAAGTGAAACACTTTTCCAAACAGTCCATGCACCATTCAAATTTTTCTTTGGTCCATTTAGATGAACCAGAAGGGTCAACGGGTGGAAAATGTTAATTTTCCTCCCTATGGCGACGAAATTTGTTTCCCATAGAGCTAGCCAAAGGCTCCCGACTCTCCTCGTAATCTTCTTGAGCATCGGGGAGTTGCGGCAAGTCTTTCGACGTGTCCGCGACCTTATCCTTGTGCTTTGTTGTTTCTTTAGGCTTCAGTACCACTGCTGAAGCAATCCTAGCAATTCTTTCGGCGTTGTTCGGCAAAGTGGGGCGTGCCGTATGACTAGGAGGCCTAGCGGTCGATTTTTCCACTACCGGGCAACTAGGGGCCTAGCAGTAAATTTTTCCCCTACTGGGGCCTTACAGGGCAGAGTGGCAGACTGCGCTTTGACGGCCGAATGTGGTTTGGAGTGAGCGCCCTTACTTTTTTGAAGGCCCAGTCGCAAGACGCTGCTGCGGATGGGGGGGGGGGGGAGCTGTTCATCTTGAGGATCAGAGGATTCAGTCAAAATTTTCGGCGGTCCGGTCCGCGCTATCGCCCGTTTCAACGGTACCGTCGAACGGGGCAGGGGTTGTGTCTTAAGTGTGTTTGCGATCTTGTACGCCCTTGTTGCCTGATGTTTTCCCCATAGGGTGACTCGCGTCAGGCCTAGCGGGGTCAGGGACAGGCGTGGCGGACCTAGAGGCGTCCGTCTTGAGGTCGATGCCATCCGACATGGATGCCTGGTCATTACTCGTGCCCCCGTCAATTTCAGTGGGTGCAGCGGTGGGGGAACAAGATCCAGCCTGTGACATGCCGGAGGCGGCCCACCGCTTAACGCGGCGCTCCTTAAGCGATTTAGGTCGAAGCAGTCTACAGGCCGCACACCGTGCTTCGTCGTGGTCAAGGGGTAGACAATTATTGCACTTATCGTGCTCGTCCTTCCAAGTGTATCTGGCCCTCCAAGAGGGGCAAAACCTAAATGGTGTCCTTTTTCATAGAGAAAGGTAATAAAGACGAGGACCAGACCTAGAGGCCAAGGAGGGGGAAAGAGGAGAGACATGGCTAAAAAGATATACCACCCGACCCCGCTCTCCCTAATGTGTAGGCCGGTCAGAGGGCCTGGCCACGTGGACGGCTCCACCGCCGGAGTTTAGGCGTTGAAGTCCAGCGTAGTCTTCAGCGTTGAAATACCTCGTCTTCGGTGTAGCGCAAGAAGCACCGTCAAAGTCACTACCAGGGGATAATCGACAAAGTCGATAAACATGGTATAAAAAGTCTCTTATGAAAGAGCTCTGCAATAGGGCGCCCAGTTATCTGGGCGAAAAAAAAAAACAATCTGAGGGACCTAGGCGCGTGAGGGATTTTGGGTACACTACACGTCACGATAGGGATATATTGTTACAGACTCGCCTATGCAGACGTCCCCTTTCGGTCCCCGAAAGAAAAGATGCAATACCGTGGTTAGCACTGGATGTCAGACCAAATGCGCAGCATGTGATTCTAAGCAGATTAACAAGCATCATAAGTTATTTTTTTTATTGTTGGCGATAATGGAAATGCCAATAGGCACATTTAAAAAATAAAAAAAAAAGCATTTAAGCCCCAATGGCTGCTATAATTGTACCGTTTGGCTACTAGTGCACTAAGTTGACTCGCAGCCCTGTTCAAAACACTATATAGTAGCTGCCAAGCGACTACCACATAAAACCAATGTAGGCTGATAAGATTACCCACAGAGGTACCACCTGGGATTGGGAACTTTATGGTTGAATACCATATACCTTAAGCAAAAAACATAGTGGCAGGGGGACTCCTGCAGAAGTCCCCGACCACCAAAAGAAAAAAGAAAAAACCCCAGAAAACAGGAAAACAAAAAGTAGGGTCCCATACATTTCTACTGCAGACGCCCCCAAAATGGAATTCTGCTTTTTTCAAATAGCATAGGTCTGAAGCTACCTCCCACTAATACTTAGCATCTTCTTTCCTGCATAAATACTATATAAGAATATACTTGAACCAATATATAGTAAGGAAAATCTCTCATTGGATGTTACAATGTTTCATACCACTTTGCACCCTTGAGCGTAAATTGCTCTGCAACTTTCAAACCAAGGGTGCTCCATTATTGATGGAGAAGCTCTGCAACCTAGGTGCACTATGCATAGAAATACCTTTCCAGCAGTGTACTAACTGCACAAGCATATTTTGTTAAAATATATGCACAATCTGGACCAACAAAGGCTATTTCCATAATTGCCAGGCGTTTTACAATTCACATTCCAGCAAATAACAGTGGAGATTTATATCGCGAAAACCTTAAGAGGCAAAAAACAAAACCTCGTATGAAACAACATTTTTCATCATTGAAAGCTTGTGCCCGATATTGTTAAGGAGCAGTTTGGTTCTCTGATATGTTGTCCTTTATTAGCTTTTCTAAAGCCTCAATATGCACCTCATGCAGAATAAATGGTTGGCACCAAGAAATTGATAGCAAGCTGAATCAAATAAAGAATTCTCCAGTTCACACGTTTTAACTTTTGTTCAAATATTTTATATACATAGATTCAGCATACAACACAAGGGACTAAAATTGACCCAGAGCGAAATTCCACTTAACCATAGATTACATACATACACATCCTGGATACTCATTTATAGCTCACTCCCAACCATAATTACAGACCACCATCACAACTTTGAAAGAAACCCCTATACGGAAAATGTTGAACTTGTAGCCAGAATAGGCTTGATGTCAAAAAGCTAGTTGTCATGCATTTCAGTTTTGAAAGTACTTCAGAAATCCCAGTGACAAATTTTCTTTTCTAAACGATTTATGGCAGCTTTCGCCAAAGAAAGCTAGCATAATCTCTCACCCGATAGCTACGCCCAGCGGTCTGACCAAACCTGCAACAGTAACTGTCTGCCCAAGGGCAACCAGTATAAACATGAACATACCTAGACGGTCAAACATGATCTGCATTGGGCAAAGCTTTGACAAACGGGATGGACAATTGATTCCAACACCCAAATAATTAAACTAGAACCAATTCTCCATTTCACAGGTTGGCCTAGATTTTACAGGCAACCCCATTTGCTTCAATCCAATTAACTTTCTTTCCTAAAGGAGAATCATGCTTAGATGGGGGAAGTGGGATTGAACACATCATTGTCCAATAGCATTGCAAATAAGGGATCAAGGCTTCCTAAATGTATAGTTTGCAATAATTCAATTAGATTGGTTAGCTTACCTCGGGATTGGCGGTCATCTCGGCCTCGCGAACTTCTGCCCCCACGTAGAGGAGGTCCGTCAGGCATTCTGCGGTCCCTAGGGAGGACATGGTGTCCAGATTGAGGATATGAGACCCGTTCTCTTCCAGATCCAAGGCCAGCTGGCACTGTTTGAAAACAGATACAGCAAATGTAGCTGTTAATAAGGACAGGCACTGAAGGCAAGTGGTGCCAGACACTTTACTGATGCCGGAAACTCATAACATACAAATTCAAATTTGAGGGAATGAGTCAAAAATGTAAATTGTCAGAATCTGAAAGAATCACAAACCTTCAAACTCAAAAGACCAGACTGCGGTTAAGACATTTTTTCTAAAGTCCACCCAAAGGAACATTAGAAAACTAAACCTTGGGCAATACAGAAACTCCAACTCTTACTTTAAGGCTATATCACCCGATATCATGGTAGCATTGATAGAGCAGCCAGGCTTATCTTAGGAGGGATAGAGGACTACAGTTCGGTACAAATAACTTGCAGCATACATATAAACACTTATACACCGACGTATCATAAAACAATGATTTTATATATAGTGTTAGGGCAGTCCAACTAAGGGCTTAGTAAAACCATTCAACCAAGGTAGTGCAAGTCTCCACTCTTCGTATAAGGCTGTACCACCCGAGTTCAGGGTAGCGTAGACAGAGCAGCCAGGCTCATTTTAGGAGGGGGGGGGGGGCTGTAGAATAAGTACAAATGAAATTGTAATACAAATGTTCCAAAGAAACACTGAAACACTACGTATTATAAAAAAATAAATGGTTTATTTAAATACAAGTAGGCCCAGATAAATCTTGGGGAAAATAAGTGCCATCACATTATATGTAATCACAATTCTAACACACAACACTATGCTTGAAGGTACACAGACCAAAGCATAAATCTTATTTGGAACACCTAACAGTAGTTCTAGGGAAGTCAAACCTCGTCATACACATTCAGTATAGGTCACAAAGTAAAAACCAATGGTTACTTTCACAATTACATTCAGTAATTCAAGGGTAGTAGTAGACCCTACCAGTTGTACCGTGACGCACAGCAACAAATTACATGGTCAACTGGACAGTATACGTTTTGTGAATAGTGGAACAATTATTCCAGGTACAGTAAAAACCTATAACTACTTTTGTGATACCACACAGTTCTACTAGGTGAGTAAAACTTAAGGATGCAATATTCAATCAATTTTGAGATCAGTGAAACACAGATTGAGATAAGCAATAATTCTGGTAACTTATTTTTGGATTGCACACAGCTAACTCAAGTTAAGTAAAACCCATATACTTTTTCAAGGAGCTATCAGCAACTTGGGGCAGGTATAAACCAAAGACTCATTTTGGGTCTGTCTAAAAGAGACCAGGGAAAGCAAAACCCAATGTTAAACAATAAAAATGACTCAATCATTCTAGGTAGGTAAAACCTAATGCAGGCTTATTCTGGACAGGCTAACAGCAAGTCAGGGAAGCAAGAACCAGTTGGGGAAAACTCGTACAATTATCCTAACAGGAATAATCAAGTGAAACCAACAGCATTATTTTTGGGAAGAGGCACAACCAAATCACAGGTGAGTAATATACCCCTTACAACGATTTTCTGTTCGTATGGCAAAACAGTTTAAGGAAAGAAAGATGTTACATACTTTTCAGAATAGTGCAACACACATTGAAGGAAACCTACGTTTTGTAACTGCTCAGTCTCAGTCACAGTTACCAACCAACTCTTTTACAAGTAACTTTTAAACATTTATTCTCTTTTCTAGGCAAAAGGCGCAATCCCTTAAGTCTTTCCCTTATTCTTGGAACATGAGTGTTCTCAGTGGCAGAAGAGGGTCGTCACTAGGGTCTAGTGTCTAACAGACAGCGTCAGGATGGGTTCTTACATAGCAAAAGTCAGAGTACCTAAGGAACATTGTTCGAACGGGTGAGTACTGTACTTAGTTTAGGGTCCAGGGGCTTCCCGGAAGACACCCTAGGAGGATTCCAGCAGTGGGACTGGGTGAACTGGACGAGAGGCCTCCCAATCACAGAAAACAGCCCACAACTACACAGTAATCAAGAGACTTACGGTAAGTACATACCCAAGCCAGCACAGTACCTCAGCACAGAAGATTTTGCAGCAGGACATCAGGATCAGCAGTCCAAAAAACCAGTCAGTGACTGAAAACAGGACCTTGGAAGGGACTTTGCAGCTAGATCAATGGAGAAGGCTATATGCAAAGTTTTACTTGTGGCTGAATGCAGTTCTGTGGATTTGGCGCCTTTTACAGAAGCACAGAAGAAGAAAGCACTCTGGTGCAGGGACTTTTCGGACTGTATTCGCGTCTCCGGAGATACACCAGGATGCCCACGAAGTTTCAACGCGATTCGGAATTTGGAAGAGCGTGCACCGCACAATGGCTCAAGGTCCCAGGGTATTGGCAGCACGGCAAGGGATGGTTCAAAATGCAGGTCTTCTTGAGTCTAGTGGGTCTCACCAGGCTCTGGGTCGTCGTTTTCTGTGTCCCCAGGTCGATTGGAAGGAAGGGCTACAGCAGGCTCAGGTTACACAGCAGTCTCTCCGGTCGCTGGAAATTATCTCAGCCGCTTTTCCTTTATCATCCTAGTCGGTTTTGGTTCCAGTGGTCGACTTGTCTTCAAGCTTACCGGTTCGGAGTATTTAACAGGAACTACAGCACAGCTTCTGCATTCTCTCGGTGCATTTTACAACAAGGGACGGTCTGGTTGTGCAATCAAGACAGCCAGCCACCCACTGGGATTTGTCCCCATTAAGGCAAGGAGGAAGACAAGACAAAGGGCTGTGGAGTTTTGGACTACTCCCTCGCTTACTTCCTTCACAAACGGAAGCCTGGGCAGGGAGTCCAGGACAGTCCCGCCAAAGATAAAAATCACAAAGAACTTTCCCGCCCTTGATGTGAGGGGAAGGAAGAAGGGCAAGAAACACTAGAAGACAGGGGCCATTTTGGTAAAATGAGCACACTTTATGCCTGTACTGCAGCTGTGAACACAACTGGGGATAAAGGTGCACCGAATTAGTAAAAAGGTATCACTGCCACCAGCCATTAAACTTAAGCTTGTCCCTGTAACAGAATTGTTACTGTTTCAGTCTGAAAGTGGATACATTGCATCTCCCCAGCATTCCACATAAGGTAGAGTGTTGCTGGTTTCACCAAATAAAATGTAAAAGGGATCCAAAGATCCTTTCTACCCTTGGCAACTGTAGTTCTCTCAAGGTTAGCCAGAGAAAGTTAAAAGGGGAGACCCTGGGGCAACCCAGCAACAACAGACACCTCTTGCCAACATTTTGTTCAAAAGGATCACTTTATAAATACACTATGGAGGGTCTAAAATGACACCCATTAAAAGAGTGAAAGATTCTGTGAAGGTATAAGGAAAAATACCCCATCAGTAAAGCAAAATGTTGAGGGGTTGACAGGTCAGGAATATTTACCATTTCTATGAAAATCTTACCGAACACATGCGCAATACCACCATCTTCAGCATGGCCGCCCTCCCCATCATTGACAGGACCTATTTAGTCCAAAACTTCTTGGAGTTTGTTAGGCTAGATTGTATGTAGTAACCCTGTGGGAGACTACCCCAGCCTTGTCCTATTGGCAATAGGTAACCCAACCTTTGGTACAAGTCTGTACTACACAAGTTGGCAGAGTGACTGAGCAGCCAGCCAGACGTATCTCAAGAGGAGTAAATGTGAGCTGTAGGGTTGCAACAGAGTTTCACAGTGACATGTATCCAAATAACACTTATACTCAAGGTTTCTTGATTAACCGTCAGTTTTAAAATAAGCCTTATTTAGAAGGGAGCAATTGGCAACAGTAAAAATACACTTTATAAACATACTCCTTCAGTTCAATTAAGTAAGTAGATACCCTTTTGGGATGGCACACAGAATGTCCTACACCCTCAGGTGGCTTCAACAACTAGGACACTGTGGACATTAATTTATCCCTTTTTAGCCTTTCACTAAATACTGAAGTGGTGGTCAAAAGGAAAAAGTTAGGGAAGGAAACCATGCTTAACATGTTTCTCAAACAGGTTAGCACTTTGGAACCCCTCCCCCGTACCCCCCAATACAAGGTAAATTAACAGTTTTGCAGCTATACAAGTAAGGTATGTATGACGTTTTGGAGGGATAGTTAAAACAAAAAGTCAGACGTTAGAAGAGTTTTCAGGGAGCCGAGGACAGCCAATGTCACTTGAGCAAAGTCTAGGGGAGCTGAGGCACTTCTTGAAGGTAAATAAAGGGCAAGCAAAAGTCTCAATGTTAGACAGTTTTGTTGAAAAATAAATCACTGTTGGGCCACAGGCTGGGAGGCTTGTGGAGGGCAAAGATGCAATCAACTCTGCAAAGGCCAGCCAATGCAAGTCTCAACTAAGAGCACCCAAGCTACACAGCATACTCCTTCGTTCACAGTACCTTCGGTCTGAACAAATGCTTCCAGGTGGCTTCTGTTCCTGTTATAGGTCCTGCAGATCCTTTGTTCCTGGGCCTCAGTCTTGGGGACAAGAGGGAGGACGTCTGGGGACTCCCAATGGGCAAAATTCACATCAGCAGCACTTCGCAGTTTCAGCTACTTGACAATAGCACCACCGCGGTCCCCAAACACCTTGTGGACTTTCCTTCCTTCTGGGGTCCAGCACTCTTGAGGTGGCTCAGGCTTGGTCAGTTCTGCTTTGAGGGAGTCTGGAAGATCTTCCTGGAGCTTGCGTCCTGCTTAAAAATGACTCTATTCTGGTGTTCCTGTCCCCAGGCACTCGGTTCCTGCAGCAGCAATGGAAATACAGCCAGCAGGGAGAGGGGGTCCAATGGAGTTCATCTTTGGGTCGACTGGTCCCACCAACCCGAGGGGAGAAGTCATCCTTTGCAGGGCTTCTCTAGACGAGACAAATTCAGAGCTTCTGCACTGCAGCAGGGCTTCACACCGGGCAAAACAATGGTCCACGAGTTGCAGCAAGCTTATTTTCCAAGTTCTCCTTTGGCCAGTGGTCGACTGCATTCCTTGGAAAAGACTTTGCCTTTTATGCAAGTTGTTCCCATTCATTTGCAGCCTAGCTGTCACTCACACAGCAGGGTGGCTATCCTCCAAGGACAGCCAGCCGGACAATCACCTTTGGGTGCCTTCCTGTAACCAATGAGACTAAGCACAGGGAGTTTGAGGAACCTCCCTTGATTCCTGCCCTGCCAGACACGCTGGAGCCAGGGGCGGGCTAAAACAGTGAATCCCACCAAACACAAAACAAACAAAAAGGGACCTGGTTTAGCGTGCAGAGTAAATCAAGAAGGACTGTTCCAACAAGAAATGGCGAAAAAAGAAGACTGGTCATTTTGACAAAATGGGCACACATGGGTGCTGTTCTGCAGCTGCGAATGCAGCCCACAGTAAAAACACAATGGTAGACAAAAGTAAACCACTGCCAGCAGCAATTAATTGTAGAAAGGGTAACATAAAATTGTTACATGAGACGATAGACAAAAGGGATACTATGTAACCCCCTACAGCACCCTATTGTAAGATAGTGTGTGCTGAGTCTAGGAAGATACAATTGTAAGCACAGTCAATTTCACTTTAATACACTTCCAAGAGAAGGTATTTAAACCTTAGTAGAAATCCAAATGACCTTTGTGACACTGCACTGAGGGTGCTGTATGTCAATGTAAAACGATGATGCCTATGGAGTTTGTCAGACTCCAAAACCAAAAGAAACAGTGTTCAAATTAAATAAAAATTCATGAGAGTGGGGAAAAAGGTCTCTCTCTTCAGGACAAACATTAAATGTCCTAAAGTCCAGCAAAAGAGCTCGGGGTCTCTAAGATAGAAGGGCGTTGGCACATTTCTAAGAATTCCCCTTAACAGAGTTCTTGATAAACTCCAGTTCCGGTAACGTGTTGGGTATGGAACAAGTTACTTACCTGTAACTGTTCTCCAGCATGGGTCTGGCATGGATTCACATGCTCATGAATATTCCCAGCTTGACATCGGGGAATATTCACGAGCATGAGAATGCATGCCAGACCCCATGCTGGAGACGGTTGCTGACATTACAATGTATCAAGGCGGCACGCTAATGGAAAAGCTCATAGTTGAAGATCAGAGAACGAATGAAAAGCTGGACAATGGAAGTGGGAAACAAAGTAAGAGTGGTAGCGTGCAGGAGTATATGCTATCGAAATACTTAAAGTGGAAGCTCCTGTGAGAAAAGAGAAACTGTGCGCAGTGCGGAAAATCTAGCAAAATAGATATCTGTAAATGGGGAGCTGCGAAAACTGAAGTGGGAGCAAACTCCCGGAAGTAAAGGAAAAGAGACGTTCCATAAAAATAAGTATTGAGAAGCATTGGGGGTGGGCCTTCAGGCAAGAAACGGATCGAGAAGGGCCGTAGAGACCCCACCAAGAGAACAGAAGAAACGCTAAGTAACGCACCTGGTTGCACGACATGTAGAGGGTGGACCGAGCGGTCACTTCCAGGGGAGTCTTCGCTGTGAAAAAGCTGCAGGAAGTACAAAGGTGGCAAACCCAAAAAGGACTTGCTTCAGAGTAGGGAAGGGAGACACACCCGGAACCAAGGGGAGAGAACACATTTTTGAGAATTCTCCCTAACGAAATGTCTAATTCCCTTCACCTCAGAGACCCCCAGCAACTTTGCTGGATTTTGAGCACTCGATTTTTTTTTTACCTGTAAAGTGTGAGCTTTTCCCCCCACTTATGTATTTTGATGCATGTTTTACTCTTCTATACTTTGATTATGGAGTTTTAAGCTAACTCCATAGGCACCTGTTCATTTGTGTTGCACAGCACCCTCAGTGCAGTGACACAGGGATGTCTTTTTAGACTTCCCAAAGATTTAAATAACTTCCCTGGGATAAACTACTGTTTCCCAGAGAATCTAAGTTTAAATTGACTTTCCTAGTGTTTTTAAATTCCTAGACCCAGCACACCCCATCTTCCTATAGAGTGCTGGAGGGGTTACCTAGTATCCCATGTGTCTAGAAACTCATGTAGCAGTCAAATGCTACGCTTTTCTATCAAAATGGCTGGTGGCAGTGGTTTTACAACCAACTACCATGATTTTTCCCGACACCGAACACCGGTAGCTAAAAATTGCAGGAGCCATGTTGTTCAGGATGGCACCTTAAGCCTCTTTGTTTAAACAGGTCCTGGTCTTTTTTCGCCATTTCTTTTTGGAAAGGTCCTTCTAGTGTTTGTCTCTGCGCGCCAAACCAGGCTTGGTCCCTTTGTTTCTATGCCTTTTGCGGGCTTCCGGACTGAAGACTGCCTCTGACGTCTAAGTGTCTGGGGTGCCCGAAACTCCCAAATGCACTCTGGCGTGATTGGCTGGCCGACTATCCAGAAAGGACAGCCACCCTGCTGGGTGAGTGGCAGCTAGGGTGGAATGCTTGGGAGAAAACTGTTTAAAAGGCGATAGAGTCGACCACTGGAACGAAAGAACCGAAGAGGACTGCTGCTGCAACTCCTGGACCGCTGGTTTGCCCGGTGAAGCCCTGCTGCAGGTCTGAGTTGCCAAGTTCATCGACAGAGAAGCCCCTTCAAGGACGACTTCTTCCTTTGAGTTAGTGGGACCAATCAACTCGTATGCCACCTGGATACCATTCTCGGAGCTGGTTAGGATTAACCGGGGGGGTGGTGGTGGTGGGGGGGAGGGGGGTATTGGGAAAGGACACCAGCTTGTGTGATTGAATTACAGCTACGCGAACTGAGGTTACTCCATTTTGTCAGTGTTTTCCGACGATCCCGTGCAGTGCAGGAGTCCCCCGACGTCTTCCCTCTTGTCCCCACGACTGAGGCTCAGGAACAGCGAGATCTGCAGGAACTGCCAGGAACCAACACCTTCATCTGCATCTTTTGCTTCATATTAAAGTACTGTGCCAACCCGATTGAGTGAACGCCACTCTTGAGGTGAACATTTGTGGAACGTTCCCAATTTACAGGCCTAATCAGCTTGTGACCCCAGCATACAATTCTTTTTCATACAAACTACTTCTGAGAACTTTGGCAAAGACTTTACCGTTTACTTCAAGAACTGCTCTTTCCTATCCAAGACACTAGTCTATTGACTTTGGCCTAGGCCTATTGAAGTGAATCGAGTCCTCTAGTGAACTAAAACTATTTGCACTGCCTAAGAAAGTATTTATGATCTTGTCTGCTAACTTGTGCCTTTTTACTCCCATTAAAAGTAACTGAAATGCCATTTTGCTCCCATTTCAGGGGAGCCCAATTTGTTCAGAAACTTATTGGTTTGCTATTGAAGTGTGTTTGTGTATAATATTAAGTTACCTCGTTCTTGTGACTGTTTTCTAAATGATTGTGTAATAAAATAATAAGTGTTTTACCAAGAAACCTTGATTAAGTGTCTACTTGAAGCACTGTGATGGTAAGACCTCTGTGTAGCCTCTTGTACTGCTCACATTCCCTCTTGAGATAAGCCTGGCTGCTCAGCTGCTACCACAAACTGTGTAGTACAGACTTATACCAAAGGTTGGTTTTTGCTTACACCTGTAGTCCTAATTGTATGTGGTGGTCACTGTGCTTAGAGAGGCATCAGCTTCACCTCACTGATGATCCCCAACAAGGGTGAAACACGTGTATGGGGTTGCTGGTGGTACTCTCGTTCAGATTGGAATTGCCATTGTATTTCGGTGCTGGACTGCCCCTGGGCAGGACAAAGACTGATATGCAAATGGATATTTCCCATCTGTGAAAGGCACAGTGAGTAAAAGCAGTGGCTGCGAACTCTCAAGTGGTTAATAACCACTGAACAGGTTATCATGTCTGTTCTTGCGAGAGAGGGGCGCCCGCTACCTTTGTAAAACTATTTGTTAAGGAACCTGGGATTGGTAACCCTAGGTCTCCTGGGGCAACCAGACGTGGTCTCCCTCTCACTGTGCTTAGAGAGGCATCAGCTTCACCTCACTGATGATCCCCAACAAGGGTGAAACACGTGTATGGGGTTGCTGGTGGTACTCTCGTTCAGATTGGAATTGCCATTGTATTTCGGAGCTGGACTGCCCCTGGGCAGGACAAAGACTGATATGCAAATGGATATTTCCCATCTGTGAAAGGCACAGTGAGTAAAAGCAGTGGCTGCGAACTCTCAAGTGGTTAATAACCACTGAACAGGTTATCATGTCTGTTCTTGCGAGAGAGGGGCGCCCGCTACCTTTGTAAAACTATTTGTTAAGGAACCTGGGATTGGTAACCCTAGGTCTCCTGGGGGCAACCAGACGTGGTCTCCCTCTCACTGTGCTTAGAGAGGCATCAGCTTCACCTCACTGATGATCCCCAACAAGGGTGAAACACGTGTATGGGGTTGCTGGTGGTACTCTCGTTCAGATTGGAATTGCCATTGTATTTCGGTGCTGGACTGCCCCTGGGCAGGACAAAGACTGATATGCAAATGGATATTTCCCATCTGTGAAAGGCACAGTGAGTAAAAGCAGTGGCTGCGAACTCTCAAGTGGTTAATAACCACTGAACAGGTTATCATGTCTGTTCTTGCGAGAGAGGGGCGCCCGCTACCTTTGTAAAACCAGAGGGTACTGCATGCAATTCTGCCTAACACATTTTGCCAATAAGACTGTGAATTAAACTTTTGTATTTACCAAGAGGCAACCTCGAAACAATTGAGTATTTGTAAACAGTCCAGAGGGTCTAGCTCCGGTCAAGGGAAGCCTGAAGGACCCGTTGCAGAGGAGTACCTCACCCAAAGAAGGTATTGTGAAGTTTTTGTCAAGTCTACTGAGTTGACAAGGGAATCCTGAGACCCTGTGGAACTTTCAAAACCTGAGTGCCTTGAACTTGTGGAAGGGAGCTGCAGAATATCTCTATTCTTACACTAAGTTTGAACACTATTGAGTTGGCCAAATCCAATACACAGTTATTCTGTAAAAGTGAGGACAAGCGTAGGTTTTGACGAAGACAACTTTACTTTTGACTGAGACTTAGACTTCCCTTAGTTTACCTTTTCGTTAAACAATCCCACCTTAGAGTTGGGCAAGTTAGTTATTTTCCATCCTGACCACCGAAATCAAGGTTGTAGAAAATCGATATATTGGTCTGCATCATCTCTCGATAACATGCCAGTCTCACAATGGGTAGATATGAACAGTCGGGCTCAAAAGCTGGCTCCAATGACCAATCTATTTCAAAGCTAGAATAATGCTGACCGTGCCACCCCTAACCCTGCTACAATCGTAATGCCCACTACACCAAACCCGAGACATAACTCTTATGATCTTACGCTATGACTGGCCCGCTCAGTGTCCTCTACCATACATGCACCATGCTCTAAAACCAGCCTAACCTACCAATCTATCTGGAAACTACTACCCCACCTCCAAACCAGAGTCCTGACAGCACTTACATTCTTCGCCTGGACTGAGCTTGATTATTATCTTCCTCAAAGTATGCACTGCGTATAAGTCCAGGAAATGCCAACCTCGGTTAATCTTACTGTGAATCAATGCACAGAATTACAAAGCCAGAGCGTAATTGCACTTATGTTTTAAGCAACACGATTGTACCTCCTCTTGTTAACCTGGGAATTAACAAACAGAAATAAAAGAGCCTACCACCCCTTATGTTCAAACATTACGACTGGGCAAGATCAGGTCATCCATGTATAAAAGGTGGTCTTTGATCAAGCCAGGTTACCATGATATGCCTACGAACTGATGCAATGAACTCAGTGATACGTGGCGCAGTATCAACTATGTTTGGATACAAATGCTCTAGTCTCCTGCAGATATTCACAACGCCCTCCGATCCGAGGATCTCTCTAGCACGTTCAGCTCTCAGAAGGGGCAATAATGTCATACACTTCCACAATTCAAACCATAAACTATGACAGGAATACCCATCCAACCACCAGAAACTATTACCCCAGGACCTGGAAAAGGGGACCACTAGCACTTTTAACCAAGCTTCTGAAACCGACTGAATCCGTCCCAGCTAATGAGAAGATGCTCTGAAGCAGGTGAGGAATCCAACAGAGAATTTCTCTCAAGAGAAACAATGCTCCTCTATAATAGATATGTCGGCTCAAGAAATCGGGAACAGCGGTCTCCAAACAATCCGCTCAGACACTCCCGCATACAAGTATGCTCACGCTCGCCTCAACACCAACAAATGGAATGCGGCTATACCTCTTGATCAATCCGGCCTACCTGCTTACATACACAAAAACAATCGGCCTAGCTGCACACAATCTAAGACACAAGCGCCACCTCCAACAGACCCCGAGGTCTTCTGCCTTGCTGCACACATTCTACCGACCTCTCACAGCCACTGCACTACACCTACCATTGGACTGCAGCTACACACCGCACTGGCTGCACAAATACTGGGTGCACACAAGCACTATAAACTACCCTACTCTCTCCACTGACCTGGACTATGGTCCATGAGGGCACTCAACCCAAAGCGCTTTGAGATCATACCAATGGTATATATAAGGCGCTATACAAATGCATAAAATAATACAAGGCCTTATTCAGCTTAGGGTTTGGACTTCTCAAGCTAGGATACTGCTTGCGATTGGTTCCCATCATTTACTGCATTTAACTTGCTTACCTGCTTTGCTAAAGTTATCCAATGTATATTTGAACCTATGGTCATTGAATATATTTATTGGTTTTCTAGAATTTGGTCTGGTGGACAGATTTTAGTCGGCCACCCTAGTTATAGTGAACAGAGCAACTGTTAGGTTAGCCAACACCCAATTAAGGTAAACGTGGAGAGCAGTCAAGGCTATTCAAAAGAAGAGAATGAGTGCGGTCAGGGAGTCCACACAGTGAAGCACACAAAAATTCAATTAAGACAAAAATGTATAAGAATACAGTATTCATTCTAGGCCTTAAACACACAGTAAATATGTAAACAAGCAGGTGATAAACAACCATTTCAAGCCTGAAATGGCAGCAAGATGGCCAAAAAGGTGCATGCAAAGAACAGAGCATTTAACTTAATGAGAAGCCATTTTGAGTAGCTGGTACTCAAAGTGTTAGGACAGTTTTTAGAAAGTCCAACTAGGGGCTTTGTAAACCCATTCAACTGAGGCAGTACAAGACTCCACTCTTAGTATAAGGCTGTACCCACCTGAGTTCAAGGTAGCATAGACAGAGCAGCCAGGCTTATCTTGAGAGGGAGAGATGGCTGTAGAATCAGTACAAATGAAATTGTAATACAAATGGTCCAAAGAAACATTAAAACACTATGTATTGTAAAAGAAAATTATGTTTTTAAAATACAAGTAGGCCCAGATAAATCTAAGGGGAAATAAGTACTATCACATTATAGTAACCACAATTATAGAATCACAACACTATTCTTGAAGTTGCACAGACGAAAGCATAAACTCTATTTGGAACACCTAAAGGTAGTTCTAAGTAAGTCAAACTAGTTCATACAGATTCAGTACAGGTCACACCTATACTTGGGGAGTAAAAACCAATGGTTACTTTCAGATTACGTTCAGTAATCCAAGGGCAGTAGACTCTACCAGTTGTACCGTGACACTCAGTAACAAATCACATACAGTCATCTGGACAATATACATTTTGTAAATAGTGGATGGTAGGCAAGATTAGATGCAGTAACCCTGTGGGAGACCACACCAGCCTTGTCCTCTTGATAACATGTAACCTGCCTATCGGTTTAGGTCTGTACTACACAAGTTGGTAGACTGAGCAGCCAGACTTATCTCAAGAGGGGTACATGTGAGCTGTAGAGATTGAACACTTAAATTCACAATTACAAGTATCCAAATAACACTTCTATACTCCAGGTTTTCAAGTAAGATAATTATTTAACGGTCAATTTCAAATAAGCCTTCTTTAGAAAGGGCAATATGCAACAATAAAAATAATGCTTCAAACACTTTCTCAGATAAGCAAGTAGATATACACACACACCCGCCCCCCAAACCCTGAGGTGACTTCAATTGCTAGGGAAATGTTTGTCATTCATATAACTTTTGGTACTTAATACAATTCTGAGTTTGTGGAAAGGAAAAGGTTAGGGAAGGAAAAAGATTAACAGATTCTCAGAGCATGCGAATACTTTGCAATCTCTCAATAGGCAAAGTTTGTGTGCAGTACCCTTTGGGACCACTACACACAACTAGGACTACAGGTGTAAGCAAAACCAACCTTTGGTATAAGTCTGTACTACATAGTGTTGTGGTAGCGCTGCTGAGCATTCAGGTTTATCTCAAGAGGGAATGTGAGCTGTAAGGGTGTTACACAGAGGTCTAGGATTACAAGTATTCAAATAGACTTATACTCAAGGTTTCTTGGTAAAACACTTATTAATTTATTTCACAGTCATTTATGAAACATTCACTAGAAGGAGGCAATCTATATCACACAAAAGAACTAGTTACTCTTACCTTGTAACGTTCTTTCGATGGGATGTTCCTCCGACGTATTCCTTATCTTAGATATAAATCCTTCAGCTTTGCTGGCCTCGGAAAATTTTTTCGCCAGAGGGCGCTGCGCGTCGATGATCGCCGAGTCGATGACCCTCGACGGCCTCCGTGCCGACGTCGACGTCATCCTGCCTATAAAGGCCGCGCGCAGCGTCCGTTGCTCAGTTCCGTTTTGTAGTCCCCAGTAATGTTTTTGGATTAGACTAATCACCTTGAAGGAGCATAGGCTGCAAACCCACAGGAAGTCATACTGCGGGGATGGATGGGAGGGTCGATAAGGAATACGTCGGAGGAACATCCCATCGAAAGAACGTTACAAGGTAAGAGTAACTAGTTCTTCGAAGGGATTGTGTCCTCCGACGTATTCCTTATCTTAGATAGACTCCCATAGCAGTGGTATTGTGACTGGAGGCGGGAGTAATAAAAGTTATGTTACCCTTCCAGAATGGACAGAGTGTAACACAGCCTTGCCGAATCTAGTTTCTTGACTAGAGGAGGAATCCAGGCTATAGAATTTGGTAAATGTATGTGCGGACGACCATGTGGCAGCCGCACATATATCTCGAATTGGCACCCCTCTTTGAAGGGCTGAGGATGTTGCGATACCCCTGGTAGAATGAGCCCTTAGATTTTGAGGAGGCTCCTTTCCTGCCAATTTGTAGCACTCCAGAATGGCTAAAATAATCCATCTGGAGATGGTTTGTTTTGTTATTGGAAGGCCCAACTTATGTCCTGCATAACCTACAAAGAGTTGGTCTGCTTGTCTGATCTTAGCCAATCTGCTGATATAGAAGCTCAAGGCTCGCTTAGGGTCCAGCCTGTGCAGTCTCTCTTCCTCCTTCCCCGGATGAGGAGGAGGGTAGAAAGAAGGTAATATAATCTTCTGAGTGATGTGAAACTCCGAGACTACCTTCGGGAGGAAGTTAGGCTTCACCTGAAGAACAACTTTGTCCTTGTAAAAGATTGTATGTGGAGGTTTACACGATAAGGCTTGCAACTCGCTAACCCTTCTAGCAGATGTCAATGCTATTAGCAAAACAGTTTTGAGGGTGAGAAGCTTCAATGAACAAGAGTGTAGTGGTTCAAAAGGGGCACCCTTTAGGAAGTTTAAAATTAGGTTTAAATCCCATAAGGGAACTTGAAAAGGTTTCGGGGGATAAACATTAGTTAATCCTTTTAGGTATTGTATTACCAATGGAATTTTGAAGTATGAAGGCTCCTCTGCAGTGCGCTTAAAGATTGATAGCGCTGCGAGATAGCCCTTAATTGTGCCAACCTGTAGGCCTGAATTAGCCAGGTAAAGTAAGAATGACAACACCATAGGTGTACCACAAGAAAAGGGTTCAATATTCTTTTCTCTGCACCAGCTGCAAAATTTGTTCCAACGGCAGCGGTATAGAGTTTTAGTTGCCGGCCTTCTGGCCGAAAGCAACACCTCCATAACATCATCCGGAAGGTCCCAATCCTTGTACCTCAACCTTTCAGACACCAAGCGTGAAGGTTGAGGGTCTTGATGGCTGGATGGAGAACCTGACCTTCCTTCTGCGAGAGAAGATCCTCTCTGTATGGCAGTCGAATTGGAGGGCAGATGGACATGTCTAGAAGGTCCGGGTACCACGTTCTCCTGGCCCAATCCGGGGCAATTAGGATCATGGTCTTCCGAAACCTTCTCAACCTCCTGATCATTTGAGGAATGACAGGGACCGGAGGGAACGCGTACAGAAGTGGGAACTCCCAGTCCACTACGAACGCATCTCCTAGAGCTCCTCTCGGGGGAAATTCCCTTGAGCAAAATCTGTCGCACTTCCTGTTGATACTGGTGGCGAACAGATCCACTTGAGGGGTTCCCCAAAGGGCGAAGATCTCTTGAAGGACTTCCTGAGCTATCTCCCACTCGTGAGAGACTGTGCTCTGCCTGCTCAGAGCGTCCGCTGTCAAGTTCTTCTCTCCGGCTAGGTGAATTGCCGATAGAGAGATTCCTTCCTGAATTGCCCAAAACCAGAGCTGCATCGCCTCTCTGCACAGTGGTAGTGAGCCTACGCCTCCTCTTTTGTTGAGGTAGTGCATGGCCACTGTATTGTCCGTCATTATTAGGACGTTTCTTCCCCGTACAGACGGCAGAAAAGCCTTCAGCGCTAGTCTGATGGCTCTCAGCTCCAACAGGTTGATATGTAGTCTGGACTCCGATGGAGACCAACGACCGCTGATGGTCAAGTCGTTGGCGTGAGCTCCCCACCCCGTGAGTGAGGCATCCGTGACTACTGTTATCTCCGGCCATGGTTGCCAAAACATTTCTCCTTTCAGGATGTTCTCCCGACAGGCCCACCACTGAAGGTCTCGGGCTACTTTGACCGGGATCCGAAGGAGATCTGTCATCCTTCCTGAGAACTGTGACCACTGAGTTCTCAGTGCCCACTGGAGGGATCTCATTCTCAGGCGAGCCTCCGGCACGAGGAATATGCAGGATGCCATGAGGCCTAGCAACCTCAGAAAGTCGTAGGCTGGGAGATATTGGGCATTCTGAAATCTGATGACCATCTGCAGAATATCTCGAGCCCTCACCTCTGGTGGCAAGGCTTTTCCCAGGGAAGTGTCCAGGACTGCTCCAATGAATTGGAGTCTCTGTGATGGTATCATCTGTGACTTCTTTAAATTGAGGGAGAAGCCCAGCTTGTGAAGGAAGTGGCAAACATAATCCAGTTGTCTCTGAGCCTGTTCCGAAGATACAGCTCTGATCAACCAATCGTCTAGGTAAGGGTAGACATGAATCCCTTCCCTCCTTAGACTTGCAGCCACAACCGACATTAGCTTGGTAAAGACCCTCGGGGCGGAGGTTAGCCCAAATGGCAGAACTCGAAATTGATAATGAGAGCTGCCAATTGCGAACCTCAGGTATCTCCTGTGCCTGGGATGGATCGGCACATGGAAATAAGCGTCCTGGAGGTCTAGAGATACCAACCAGTCCTGAAGCTGGAGGGCCTGAAGGATCTGAGAGAGAGTCACCATCTTGAACTTGTCCTTTCGGAGGAATTTGTTCAATTCCCGTAAGTCTAAGATGGGTCTCAGTCCTCCGTCCTTCTTCGGTATTATGAAGTAGGGGGAGTACCAACCCTTGTTCCTTTCCGCTACAGGTACCAGTTCTATGGCACCTTTCTCTAGCAGGTCTAAAACCTCCTGCAAGAGGAGCGGATCTGGAAGCTTCAAAGGGTTGTTCCCCGGTGGATGACTCTGAGGGATATGTAGGAAGGGCAGGCAGTAACCTTGGGCCACTGTCTCCAGAGCCCAAGCATCTGACGTAATAGCCTGCCATTCCGTCAGATGGTGAGTTAACCTGCCCCCTACTGGTGTTCTGTGAGGGGAGACCTCAGAGTGGTTTTGAAGCGGCTGATGCAGTTGCCGAAGGTAAAGTGGCTCCTGCTCCTGCGGGTGCGGCTTTCTTTCCCCTACCCCGTCCACCACGGGTAAATCTTCCTTGGCCTCTTTGAGCCGGTCGTCCCCTGCCCCTTCCATATGAGGAATAGTAACGAAAGGACCGTCCTCTCCACGATGATCCCGAAGGACGAAAGGTATTCTGACGGATAGCAGCTCCCAATGACTTGGCTGCTGCCTTGGACGTTTGCAGTTTCTCCAAACTGTCATCCGCCTTCTTTCCAAAGAGGGTAGAACCGTCAAAGGGCATATTCAAAAGCCTGGTCTGCACGTCAGAGGCAAAACCAGACTTCCTCAACCACGCATGCCTGCGGATTGTGGTACTTGCCGCCATGGCCCTGCTGATACTGTCAGCAGAATCTAGGCCAGTTTGTAGGGTCTCGCACATCGCATCTTTACCATCCCTGATGATGTTTAAAAATGCGTCCCTTTCCTCTCCTTCTTGGAGGCAGTCAGCCGCTGATGAAGCGCACTCCCAAAGGGTGTGGCTGAACCTAGCGAGCGTACAGGTCGCGTTAATAGACTTTAACGCCATGCTACAGGCAGAAAAAACCTTCTTAGCCATGGCATCATACTTTTTGTCATCCCTATCCTGCGGAGCAGTGGGGTATGCAGATGTGCTGCCTGATGAGGTTGCAGCCTGTACAACCAAGCTCTCAGGAGTAGGGTGTTTTGACAAATATTCAGGGTCAGAACTAGCCACCCTGTATTTTGTTGACAGTTTTTTATTTACTGCCGGGATAATTTCTGGCGTTTCCCAGTTTGTCAAAATCCTTCTCTGTAGAGCAGAGTGAAATGGAACCACAGGATCCTCCTGTGGGCCCTTGTCCAGTATGTCAGTGAGGTCATCCTGCTGAAAGGCAGGAGAAGGTGCAGACCAACCCATAAATTCTATGATTCTAGACATCAGAGCTCTATATGGAGTCTCCGCATGTTCTCCTGGGTCTGGTTTGATAAATTCTGCTTCAGGAGAAGTGTCCAAGCCACTAGCTTCCTGAAGTGCATCCTGAAGATTTTTTAATCTTCCTTCCTCAGAGGCGAAAGTCTCTGGCTCTGGTGATGTGGTCCTCTGTAAATCAATATCTTGGTCTGAATCCTCCCTTTCCTCAAAAATCGAGGTTAAAGGGGGATACATTGGTTTTTGGAATGGTATAAACCCCATTTCCAATGCAGAAGGAGCCATCATCACAGGCCTTGAAAACGTCGATGTCGTCGACACCGACGTGAAAGTACTCGAAGGCGCCGTGAAAAGCGTCGAGAAATGTGTACTAGGCCTCGAAGAACTCGAAAGGATCGGAGTCCTGCTCGAGAACGACGTCGACGTTCTCGGCGTCGAGTCGGAGGTCTTTTGTCTAACCGTTGGCTGTGGAGTAGCCGTGGTTCTTTCCTTCACCGGCGTCGATATCGGCGTCGACGTCGGCGTCGACTCGATCGACTGATGCGCCGATGAATCCTTCGACAACGGCGTCGATGGCGCCGACCTCTGTTTCGAAGGAGTTTTCGACGATGGCGTCGATGATGCTTTATCTCCCGATGGCTCGAGGCGCTTTCGGGTTGACTTTTCCGCCGGGTACTGCGACTCGCGGCGTTTAGATTTTTTGGGTTTTTTACCCGGGGTATCACCCTCAGCTGTCTTCGAGGGGGACGAGGCCGCTTTCTCGAAGACGCTTAGCATCTTTTTCCTGAATTCCTCCCACTCAGCTTGCGAGCTGCGTTTTGTGGGGCAATGAACTCTCTCAGGAGAACTCGACGAAGATGACGAAGGGGATCTCCTACGTCTCTTCTTCGAGTGTCTCGATGTCGACGAGTGGTGGGAGCCACTTCGTGATCTAGATCGAGAGTGTTTTTTATGGTGAGGAGACGAACGTCTCGACTCTACCGAAGAAGCTTTCGAGGAAGTTAAAGTTGACCTACCTCTCTCGAGCTTCCCCCTACGCTCCTTCAAGGCTTTCGCCGTCATGGAAAGGCATTCCTCACACTCCGAACTCTGGTGCGTGATTCCCAGACACCACAAACAGACCCTGTGAGGGTCCGTCAACGACATTTTCTTCCCGCAGTCTCGGCACTTTTTGAAACCGGACCGAGGGGTCGTCGGGTCGGAGGAGGATGCCATCGATATCGAGGTAAATAGTAGTTATTATATACGTTATCTTGACGAGAACTGAGCAACGGTGTTCCGAGGCACAACGAAGCGCGGAAAAACGGAACTGAGCAACGGACGCTGCGCGCGGCCTTTATAGGCAGGATGACGTCGACGTCGGCACGGAGGCCGTCGAGGGTCATCGACTCGGCGATCATCGACGCGCAGCGCCCTCTGGCGAAAAAATTTTCCGAGGCCAGCAAAGCTGAAGGATTTATATCTAAGATAAGGAATACGTCGGAGGACACAATCCCTTCGAAATATACGTCAGTACTTCACAAGATCAGGTTCTGAGACATTTAAACTATTTTGAAGGAGGAGCAAAATGGTATTCAGAGCATTTGAAGTAGGAGCAAAAAGGCATAAGTTAATAAAACAAATATTACAGTTACTCTAAAACAGTGCAAATAGTTTGGGTTTACCAGAGGAGTTGATCCAATGCAATGGGCTAAAGTCTTGTATAGGACAAAGCAGTTCCGGAAGTTAAACGGAAAAATCTTTGCCAAAGTTCTCACAAGTAGTTTGTAAAAGAAAGATTCATATGTCAGGTCCCAAGCTGACTAGGCCTGCAAGTTGCCAAAGTTTCAAGCACTTTCGCAGTGAGAGGTAAGTTCACTCGGTCGGGTTTTCACAGTACCTTACAATGAAGAAAAAGATGCAGCTGAAGTAGTCTGTTCCTGGCAGTTCCTGCAGATCTTGCTGTTCCTGAGCCTCAGTCGTGGGGACAAGAGAGGACGTCGGGGGGGGCTCAATGGGGGGTAGGGACTCCTGCACTGCACTGGGACTTGTCAAAAAGCTGGCAAAGGCAAATCTTCAATTCCGGTAGCTGTAGACAAGTTATTTGGTTTCCTGCAGCACTCCGAGGAAGATGCAACCAGCTCTGAGATTGATATCCAGGTGTCTTGGTGTAGCGTTGATTGGTCCCACCAACTCAAAGGGAGTAGTCGTCCTTGAAGGGCTTCTCTGTCGAGAGGAGCTTGGCGATTCGGACCTGCAGCAGGGCTTCACCGGGCAAACCAACAGTCCAGGAGTTGCAGCTGCCGTCCTCTTCCAGCTCCTCTTTGGTTCTTTCGTTCCAGTGGTCGACTGTCTTCAAATCTAGGTGTAGCCCCCATCTCCGTCTAATATATGAAGATACCTGCTACAGTATGAAACTAGGCCCATTGGTATAGCGCTCAATTCTAGACCTGGACATACTTTGCCCAAGCCGAGCAATCTCGGAGCCTACAGTACCTATATCTTTGCACCACTAGCGTGGACACAGACCGCAGGCAAGGCCAAGCACCCATGCACAAAAGAATATGGCTACCGCCAAGCACATCCGTTCTAGTGCACACAAAGCCATCCAGACAAACACCTGACGTACCTCAACACCTCTGCCACTAGCATACAGCGACCACCGCCCGAAAGGACTCCGGTATAGCTGGCCTCACAGACTCTCAAACACTCGCAATCCATCTCTAACCCTCAACAGCACCCGGTTAGGGGGAATTCTCCAAAATGTGCTAATTTCCTTCACCTTAGAGACACCCATCAACGTTGCAGGATTTTGAGGACTTGATATTTTTACCTGGAGAGAGTGACCCCTTTTCCACACACTCATGCGTTTTACTCTTGTGTTTCTTTTGGTTATGGAGTCTAACCAACTCCATAGGCATCATCTTTTCATTTGTGTCACACAGCACCCTCAGTGCAGTGGCACAGGGAAGCCTGTCAGGCTTTCCAAGGTTTAAATACATTCTCTGGGATAAACTACTGTTTCCCAGGGTAAGTAAAGTGAAATTGACTTTACAAGTCTTAAATTCCTAGACCCAGCACACCCCATTTTACAATAGAGTGCTGGAGGGGTTACTTAGTATCCAGTGTCTAGATACTCAAGTAGCAGTCAAATGCTAACCTTTACTCTCAGAATGGCTGGTGGCAGTGGTTTTACAACAAACTACCATGATTTTTCCCTATCACGAGCACCGGTAGCATTAAATCGCAGGAGCCATGTTTCTCCAAGATGGCGTCTGAGCCGAGGCCGTAAAAACAGGTACCAGTCTTTTTTCGCCATTTCTTTGAGGAAAGGTCCTTCTAGAGTTTTGCTCTGCGCGCCAAACCAGGTTTGGTCTTTGTTTGTTCGCCTTTGGCGGGCTTCAGGAGTGAAGACCGCCTCTGGCGCCTGAGTGTCTGGGGTGAGCAGGAAGTGAGGGAGGTGCCAGAAACTCCCTTTGCTTAGTCTCCTAGGAGACCCATATGCACTCTGTGGCGATTGGTTGGCTGACTGCCCGGCAAGGACAGCCACCGTGCTGGGGGAGTGACAGCTAGGCTGGAATGAATAGGAGAGCACTGAATAAAAGGTAAATCTCTTGGCTTGGAAGGCAGAGTCGACCACTGGAACGAAGGAACCGAATAAGAGCTTGAAGAGGATGGCTGCTGCAACTCCTGGACTATTGGTTGGCCCGGGGGAAGCCCTGCTGCAGGTCCGAATCGCCACGTTCACATCGACAGAGAAGCCCTGCAAGGACGGCTTCTCCCTTTGAGTTGGTGGGACCAATCAACTCAACAGTAAGCCACCTGGATACCTATCTCGGAGCTGGTTGCATCTTCCTCAGAGTGCTGCAGGAAACCGTATAACCAGGGAGAGTGACACCAGTTTGTCTGTGTTACTTACAGCCACCGAAATTGAAGTTTGCCAAAGGCCAGCTTTTTGACCAGTCCCAGTGCTGGAGTCCCCCGAGGTCCACCTCTTGTCCCCACGACTGAAGCACAGTAACAGCGAGATCTGCAGGAACTACCAGAAACAGAAGTCATCAGCTGCATCTTTTTCTTCATTGTAAGGTACTATGAAAACCAGACGAGAGAACTTACCTCTCACTGCGAAAGTGCTTGAAACTTTTGCAACTGGCAGGCCTAATCAGCTTGTGACCCAACATATGATTCTTCTTTTTACAAACTACTGCCAAGAACGTGTGCAGAAACTTTACCGTTGACTTACCAGAACCGCTTTATCCTATCCAAGACTTTAGCCCATTGACTTTGGCCTAGCCTATTCAATTGACTCTTCTGGTGAACTCAAAATATATGCACCGTCTAAGAATAATTCTAACCTTTTGTGTTCTAATCTTTGCCTTTTACTCATCTTGAAAAGTATTCTGAAATAGTATTGAAGTATATTTGTGTGTGATTATATTGCCTTCTTCTACTGAATGTTTTATAACTTACAAATAAATCAGTATTTATCAAATAAACCGAGTGTAAGAGGTTACTTGAACCTTTGTGATTGTAGACCTCGGCGTAATATCATTACTGCTCACATTCCCCTCTGTAGATGAGCCTGGCTGCTCAGCTCCGCTACCAAAACTGTATAGTACAGACTTACACCAAAGGTTGGTTTGCTTACACCTGTAGTCCAAGTTGTGTGTAGTGGTCCCAAAGGGTACTGCATACAAACTTTGCCTAATACACCCCACCCATGTGTCAGACCTCTTGGGTTGCTTAGTCGAGCCATGCCAGCCACCCAAGTCCTAGAAGGGCACCATGCACACATGCATCTCATAAGCTAAATTCCCTAGAATTTCCAACCACATCGACTACCGTCACCAAGGGTGTTCAACCAAGGAAAAAGCGCATTGAGGCCACACAAGTGGTGAAAGAACGCTGTATAAGGAACAAGTTACTTACCTGTAACTGTTGTTCTCCAGCATGGATCTGGCATGGATTCACATGCTCATGAATATTCCCCATCAGCCTGGGTCTTTCTCCTATCAACCAATCACTGGTCTCTGGGTCATACTGCCCCCAGCCAATGACTGCCCTCTAGCTAAGCCTCTACTCTGGCAGCCATCTTCAGATTTCGTAGCACGTAAAGTGGCAGTAGGACCAGGAGAAGAGCCGCAGAGGGGTAGGCGGGAGGGTTCGTATGTGAATCCATGCCAGACCCATGGTGGAGAACAAGTTACAGGTAAGTAACTTGTTCCTTCTCCAGCATGCGGTCTGGCATGGATTCACATCATCATGAATACAAGAATATATAGCAGTACACACATGCACAAGCACGCGAGGTGGCAAGACTCAATATTAAGCATCTCTTACCTCTTCAACAGGCTCACCTTCAAGCGAACAGGTTGAGCAGCACTGCTTGGCCAACTCTGGACTCCTCCCTGGAATCCCTGTCGACGCAGTAGAATCTCATGAAGGTGTGCAT
Organism: Ambystoma mexicanum; assembly: GCF_040938575.1. NCBI lineage: Eukaryota > Metazoa > Chordata > Amphibia > Caudata > Ambystomatidae > Ambystoma > Ambystoma mexicanum. The sequence continues at coordinate 879,396,113 of NC_090936.1, forward strand.
CGACTTCCAAGTAGCAGCCCTGCAGATTTCCAGCAGGGGCACACCAGACAGGAACATTGTAGTAGCAGAAATCGCTCTGGTTGAATGGGCTCTCAGATGGCCAGGCAATGGTCAGTTTACTAACCGGTGACAATGAGTGATGCAGCCGGAGAGCCACCTGGAAATGGAAGCCTTGGAGAGGGCCTTCCCAGTATTCACAGGGCCAAAAATCACAAAATGTTGCGACGTCTTCCGGAAACTTTGTGCGGTCCACATAGAACTTCAGCGCTATAGCCACATCCAGCAAGTGCAAAGTACTTTCAGCCTGCGACGAAGGCATCAGAAAAAACACAGGTAACGCCAAGGGCTCGTTTAGATGAAAGTCCGACGGCACCTTGGGCATGAAGAGGGGGTGCGTCCGCAGCACAACCCTCGTGTCGTGAAAAGTCAAGTAAGGTGGCTTACAGGACAGGGCCTGAATCTCTCCCGCTCGTTGTGCAGAGGTGATGGCCACGAGGAACAGAGTCTTCCACAACAAAAACTTCAGCGGTGCTGAGTGCATAGGCTCGAAAGGAGGACTCATGAGCCTAGTCAGAACCACATTGAGCTCCCATGCCGGGGCCTTCAGAGGGAACAAACGGAAAAGTCCTTTGATTAACTCCTTGACCAGACTGTGTGACCATAACGGCGACCGTCCCAGAGCTCTGGTGTAGTTGGAGATAGCCGTCAGATGAACTTTGATGGAAGCATGAGCCAGACCTGCTTTGGCCAGCGACAGCAACTACAGGAGCATCTGCGGAGCCGTAATTCGTAGAGGGTAGATCTTCTGTGCATGACACCAGCCAGCGAACCTCTTCCACTTATGTCCGTAGCATTTCAGTGTAGACGAAGCTCTGGCCTTGGCAAGCACCTCCTTGCAGTCCGCCGGGATATCGTATCCCCCAAACTCTAGCGCTGCAAGAGCAAGGCCTGCAAGTTCAGCGACCCTGGATCGTGGTGCAGAATCGCGACTCCTTCCCTGGCGAGAAGACCTGGGGCCACCGGAAGCTTGACTGAAGGGGACGCTGACAAGCCCAGAAGGTTCAGGTACCATATCTGTCTCGGCCAAGCCTGTGCGACGAGGATGATCCTGCACCGGGACCGTCTGAGTTGATAGAGTAGTCGAAGAAGCGATGGAGGGAACGCATACTAGAACAGGCCGTCCTAGGGGCATGAGAATGCGTCCCCCATGCTCCCCGGCTGGGGAAACCTGATGGCGAACCTCTGGCACTTGGTGGTCGTCTCCATTGCAAACAGATCGATCTGGGGATTGCCCCATCGTCAGAACAGAAGATCCACTTGGTCCTGCCAAAGCTACCACTCGTTGCAAGAGCGCAGCTCCCTGCTGAGGTAGTCGGCAACTGCGTTCTTCACTCCAGATGAAACAGGACTAGGAACATCCCCTGGACCGCCATAGGTCCTGCGCCCATCTGGAGAATGTTGCGGACCTGGTGCCCCCCCCTGCTTCCGGATGTAGACCATCGTGTTGGTGTTGTCCGTGAAGACCCGTACCACCTTGCCCGAGAGACGGAAGGAAAGACTTGAGGGCCCAAAACACTGCCCACAGCTCCAGTACGTTGATATGCAACCACAGGCCTCTTGCGTGGGGACTTCTGGTGTGCACCCCCCGTCCTTCCAGGGAGCCGTCTGTCGCGACCATCTCCTGATGCGGTGGGGTCTGGAAGTCTGCGCCCGCCAACAGATGCGGACTCCCCACCACCGTATCGCTCGATGGAAACTTCCGAGAGTGATCTTTTCCTCGCAGCTTTCCCTCTACCTGAATCCATAGCCTGCATAGCCGAATGAGGTATATGCATGATGCCATCATGCCGAGAAGGGACCTGATGGACCTCACCCTTGCAATCTTCAAGGGCAACAGCCATTGTACCTTGCCAAGGATGGCCGCTATCCTCTCCTCCGGAGAAGCCAGGCACAACACTGTGTTGCGCCGAGACACCACAAACAGCATACCTTGAAATGGCACCAACCAGGACTACCCATAGTTCACCGAGAACCCCAGCTCAATCAGCAGCTGGATGGTCTGTGCCATGTGTTCGACGGCGATTTCGCTTGGATGAGCCAGCGTCCAGGTAGGGGTAAATGTGGATCCCTCGTAGACGCAGCCATTGCGCCACTACTGCCAGGCACTTGGTGAAAACCCTTGACTCTGACTTCAATCCGAAGGGGACGGCCTTGAACTGGTAATGTTGCCCTTGAACCACGAAGCGCAGAAACTTGCGGTGTCCCTTGCGAATGGGGATGTGGAAATAGGTATCCTCGAAGTCGAGCGACGATAGAAAATCCCCTACTTCCAGCTGTCCTAGCGGGTGCTGAAGGGTGACCATCTGAAAATTCTGGGATTTGATGTACTTCTTCAGCCGGCTTTGGTCTAGGATGGGCCTCCAAATGCCCGTCTTCTTCTTGAAGAGGAAGTACCGAGAGTACACTCCGGAGCCTCTTTGGGACGAGCTCTATCGCACCCTTCAGCATGGCCCGCACCTCCAGCAGAAGCTTGCCTGGCCACTGGAGGTATGCGAGGACACCAACTTTGGAATTCCAGGGTGTGTCCGTGGGCCAGAACGTCCAGCACCCAACCGTTGGTGGAGATGGACTTCCACATGCTGACGAAGTTCGTCAGCCAGCCTCCCACAAGGGTGCGCGGGTGGGGGCCCGACGTCACAGCCGGTTCAATCTTGCTTCGCCATGGAGGCGCCGTCTTGGGGACCTTGGCGATAACTGCAACCTTCTCCCGACTTGTTGCAGCCCCTGTAGGCCTCCTGGGCCAAAGAGCGGGATGGTTGACGGTAGGATGAAGGGCTCCCCCCGAAGCCTTTGGAGGAGCCTTGGGATTTACCTCCGGAGGTCTGAAAGGACGACCGTCGCTGCTGAAGCGGACCCAAGCCACGAGCCGTCTTGGTGCCCGCCTTGATGGCCTGAAAGAACTCGTCCAAGGTCTTCCCAATCAAATTGTCCCCGTCAAAGGGTATGTCCAACACCCTCGACTGCACATCCTGGCGAAAGTTTGTGGCCCTTAACCGTCCCCGCCGACGGAGGCAAACGCTGTTGCCCATTTGGCGGAATCCCCCGTCAGCAATGACCATGGTCACTAATGTAATGGCATGGTCCGATGCCACCTCGCCCTCCTGCAGAAACTCAAACACTTCCACTGTCTTGTCATCGGGAAGGAAGTCCAGGAGGGGAGCGATCTTAAACCAGGGCTCCCTGTTGTAGCGCGCCATAATGGCGAGGGCGTTGGCCGCCTTGGTCGGCGCTGCCAATGTGATGACTAGTCGTCCCATGGCGTCTAAATTCTTCCCCTCGCTGTGGAGGGGGGTTTTGGGGGGGCAGGGGGGCTCGTTGACACAGAAGAGCCAGAAGATGTCTTCGACACCGCCGAGACCACCGAATCCGGGGAAGGCTGGGACCTGAAACACTTGGGTGCAGAGTCCGGCGTCGTGCACTTTTCCTCATAACGGTCAACCTTCGCCGAGGAATGATTCTTCATAAGGGACACTCCCTCGTCCCAAATGTCGTCCAATAGCAAGTACGTTAATCTTAGCCTTGCGGCGCTGGTACGGGAAACCCTCTTTTCCTCTGAGGTCTGCCAAAACAGTTCCGAGGCCCTAGAGATCATGGCATGGAACGAGCCTATCTCGTCGGGCGTTGCGTCTCTGGGCGGCAGAGACTGGAGATCTCCTAATCCACCGTTGTCGTCCATGCCCGCCGCAGTTTCCGGGTCCATATCCTCCCTCGTGGAGGGGAGGGAGGCGAAGGGTGACAAGGCGGTGGAGTGTGAACTCTTCTTGGCAGGGGCTCGCCTGATGGCCCGGGCGCTGTGGGGTCTGCCGCCGGCAGAAGGGACATCCTCGTCCGGATCTCCGAGCACAAGGTGTGCAGTGCCTGGAGAATGTCCACTGAAATGCCGGCTGGGGGTTGAGGTGATTGCAGAGGTGGGAGCGACGGCAGCAGTAGTGTAGGGCCCTCCAAATCCTCCACACCCTGCACCTCCTCGTCGCCACTCTCAACGTCTCCCTCATCCGAGTCCCTCCCATAGGACTTGGCCTCAACGAACTTCTCCAAAATGGTCTGGAGAGTAGAAAGCTCCTCCTCAGAGGAGATGCGTGTGCCCTGCAGGACTACCGTGCCCTCCCCCTAACACCCTCTATGCGACCAAAGCAGACGGTTTCAGGGAGCTGGGCATCACCTTCCCGGGTGTCTTCTCTATGGGCTGAAAAGAGGATTCCCTCCTGGCAGGCAGGGAAACTCTCTCCTTGGGGGCCGTACCCTGCGAACCCATATCCGCGGCCTTCGCTAGGGACGCCACCACTCCTTCAATGGAAGGCTTTGCCGGGTGTAACTGGGCCTGCACTACCTTGGTCGAGCTAGAGGCCTTCACCTTAGGGGGGGGTTGGTCAGCGCCCCGCTCCTCATTGGTCTTCTCCTTCTGCTTTTCCAGAAGCTTACCCGGGTGGTCCGACTTCCTCTTCGCCGAACCGTTGGCTCGTGGTCGAAGGCGCTGGAGACATTGGGCTCGCCCTGGCCGCCGGGGAGCCCGTCGCAATAGCGTTCCCAGTGACCGCTGACACGCGGTGCATAGCCTTATGTTGGGCCCCCCATCATCGGAGCGCCCTGAAAGGTCTTAGAAGACCACTCTGGTTTCTTCTTGTGGCTGGGGGAGGCATGCTGCCGGGATTCACTCTTAGTGGGGGCCTTGGCTTGGAGCCTCTCAGTGAGACATATGCGCCGATCCTCCATGGTGCAGGGGACCATCTCCTTGCAAAGAGCACAGTCATCCTCCACGTGCGTTTGGTCCGAATGCAGGCAGTAGAGGCACAGAGTGCCTATCGTCTGAGTAGATGTTCCGTAGACCGCATCCTGGGCAAACCTTGAATAGAAGCGGTGTCTTCCTTCTCCGCGGTGTCTTCCTTCTCCTCTGCGATGACCACACCGTGTAGGCCTCAAAGAAACTTCTGGAATCCTCCAAGAAGCGAACTAGATGAAATCTCGCCCATGAGGAGCGTTGAAAGTCCAAAAACAGGTCCCCATTATTCGGATGATGGATCATTGGAGCTTGAGGCTCAATTGACTGGAAACATTTAGTAAATTCTAAGAAAAAGATCAAAACCCAGCAAAAAGCCCGAGAGCTAATCACGAGGACTCCCACCTCTCAAACGTGCAGTAAAAAGCTGAAGATGGCTACCATAGGAGGGGCTTAGGTAGATGGCAGTCATTGGCGGGGGGCAGTATGATCCAGAAACCAGTGATTAGTTAGGACAAAGACAGTTCAGAAGTGAAACAAACCAATTTTTTTCTTTACGGAGGATTCCCTGCCTGACGACGGGGAATATTCATGAGCATATGAATCCATGCCAGACCCCATGCTGGTGAAATAACCAAATAAAATACCGAAGAAACACGAGTCAAAATCAGATAAAAAAAAAACGAGAGATTGAGAAAAAGGTCTCACTCAAAGATAAAAATTGAAGGGTCCAGCAAAAAAGCAGGGGGTCTCCAAGGTAGAGGGGAATTAGCACAGACATGAGAATACTCCCTTAACAGTGGAACACTTATTCTAGGTACAGTAGAAACCTCCAACTACTTTTGTGATAAAAGTTATACTAGGTGAGTAAAGCCAAAACCTTTGCTCCCCCTCTATCCCCTGCTGATCTGTTCTCTTGGCACCGTGCACCTGCTCACCCTGCAACCTCCCGCACTGCCTCTGGGCCACCCCTTGCCCTGGGGTCTGTATCTGTACCCATACAGCCCCCCCTTTTTCTTCCTGCACTTATCAGGCCTACCCTGTCTGCTGCCTTAAACCCGCCACTTGCTGGCTGCACAACCACTTTGTTGCCTTTATTATTTATAAATATTTATCTGTTTCTCCTTTGCTCTGCACTTTCCACTTCTCCCCCCTTCCATGTACTTTCCCCCTCCCTCATACACTTGCGCGTTCTCAACGTCCCTGGGCCTAGTAAGATCGTTGTTTTGTTCTCCCCTGTTCCCCTCCCTTGTCGCGCTCTTAATCACTTGTGTACGAGCGCTATAGAAATAAAATATCAATATCATATAATATTCAATTACAGGTGCTTTTGAGATCAGTGAAACACAGTTTGAGATAAGCAGCAACTCTTGTCACTTATTTTTGGCTAGCAAACAGGTAATTCAAGCCAAGTAAAACCTGTATACTTTTTTAATCTCACAATTAAGTCTAAGTTAGATCTTTCCCAGCAATACAATTTCAACTTCTGTGTTAGGAAAGTTTTTCTGAAGTCCAACTAATTGCTTAGTAAAACCATTCAACTGAGGCAGTACAAGACTCCACTCTTAGTATACGGCTGTACATCCCGAGTACATGGTAGCGCAGACAGAGCAGCCAGGCTTATTTTAGGAGGGAGAGAGGGCTGTAGAATCAGTACAAATTAAATTGTAATACAAATGGTCCAAAGAAACACTGAAATACTTTGTACTGTAAAAATAAAGGATTTATTTAAAAACGGGTAGGCCCAGATAAATCTAGGGACAAGTAAGCACTAACAGATTATATGAAATCACAATATAAAAACAAACACTATACTTTGTAACCCCAGACAGTAGTTCTAGGGAAGTCAAAACCTTTCCATACACATTCAGTATAGGTTACAACTATTCTTGGGGAGTAAAAACCAACAGTTACTTTCACAACTCCATTCAGTAATGCAAGGGCAGTAAACCCTTCCAATTGTAGTGACTCTTGATACAAATCACATAATCAGTCACATGGACATACTTTTGGTGAATAGTGGAACACTTATTCTAGGCTATAAACAAAACTGGGAAATCTATGGATTGCTACCTCAATTCTGGGGTACTTTGTCCTTTGTGTTATCTTATATATTAACAGACAAAACAGAAAACGGAAAAAGCTTCTCTTGAGCTAATCACTTAATAAACACTCAATGTGTAGACACTTATTCTAGGTACAGTAAAAACCTATAACTACTTTTGTGATAACACACAGTTATACTAGGTGAGTAAAACCTAAGGGTGTAATATACAATTACAGGTGCTTTTGAAATCAGGGAACCCCAGATTGGAGGTAAGCAGTAACTCATCTAAATTATTTTTGGGAAGACACACAGCTAACTCATGTTAAGTAAAAACCCACATAATTTGTTTAACCTCACAATGAAGGGGAAAGTAAAACCCAATGTTACACTTTACTGAATGACAAAGTTATTCTGGGTGGGCAACAACCTAATACAGACTTATTCTGGACAGGCTAACAGCAAGTCAGGGGAAGCAAGACCCAGTTGGGGGACACTCATACAATTATCCTAACAGGACTAATCTCATGAAACCAACACTTTACTTTTGGGAAGAGGCACAACCTAATCACAGGAGAGTAAAATACCTTCACATCTACTCTCTATTAGAATGGCAAAACAGTTTAAGGAAGAAAAGATGTTAACCATACTTTTGAGAATAGTGCATCACACATTCAAGATAAATAAGAACTTTTGTAACTGTTCACTCTTAGAATTACAGTTACCAACCAACTCTCTACAAGTAAGTAACTTTTAAACACATTTTCATTTCCAAGCAAAAGAACCAATCCTTTCAAAGTCTTTCCCTGGTTCTTGGAGCATGAGTGTTCTCAGTGGCAGAAGTGGGGTCACTAAGACTAGTGAACAACAGGCAATGTCAGAGTAGTTTTAGCAGCAAAAGTCAGAGTTCCTTAGGAAAACTGGCCAAACAGGCGAGTACTTTACTTCTAGGGTTAGAAGAGGATAGGGCTTTTCAGAAGACACCCCAGCAGGATTCTAGCAGTGGGACTCGTTGCACTGGACGAGAGACCCCCCAATCACAGAAAACGCCCCACAGCTACACAGAAATCCCAAGAGATTTAAGTTAAGTATATACCCAAGCCAACAGTACCTCAGCATTGAAGATTTTGCAGCAGGAGGACTTCAGGGTCTGCAGCCAAACACCCGGTCAGTGGATTCCTTGTCGTGGTGACTGAATACAAGACCTCAGACGGGACTTTGCAGCAGGGATCGATGAAGGCTCTAGGCAAGGTTTCCCTCACGGCTGAATGCAGTTCGGCAGATTTTGGCGCCTTTTCGGTTGAATTCTCATCGTTACAAAGGTCCAGCACTCTGTTGAGGGGACTTTTCAGACTCCATTTGTATCTCTGGAGATCCACCAGGATGCCCAGGAAGTTGAAGCGAAATTCAGTATTTCGGAAGACTGTACCGCACAGTGACTCGAGGTCCCAGGGTATTGCAACAACGCAAGGTCACAGCAACGCGTGGGATGGCTCAAAATGCAGGTCTCCTTGAATCTAGTGGGTCTTACCAGGCTCGGGATCGTCATTTTCGGAGTCCCGCGGTCGATTGGAAGGAAGGGCTATAGCAGGCTCTTGTTACACAGCAGGCTCTCTGGTCGCTGGAAAAAGTTTCAGCCGCTTTTCCTTCATCATCTTCTTCGATTTCGGTTCCAGTGGTCGACTTTTCTTCAGCTCCTAGGGTCGGAGTATTTATCAGGAACTACAGCACAACCTCTGCATTCTCTCCCCACATTTTAGAACAAGGGGAGGTCTGGTTGTGCAATCAGGACAGCCAGCCCCCAACTGGTATTTGTCCCCATTCAGACAAGGAGGAATACAAAGGGCTGTGGAGTATTGGTCTCCTCCCTCGCTTCCTGCCTTCACAAACAGACTGGAGCCTGGGTGGGGAGTCCCAGGGACTCCTGCCGAAGATAAAAACCACACAAAGGAATTTCCTGCCCTTCGATGTCAGGGGAAGGAGCAAGAAACACTAATATGGCGAAAAAAGGAAAGGGGCCTTTTTGGAAAAATGAGCACCCTTGGGTGCCTTTACTGCAGCTGTGAACATAGCCCCCGGCAAAGGTGCACCAAATTAATACAAGGTATCACTGCCACCTCCCATTAAAGGCAAGCTTGTCCCTGGAACAGAATTGTTACAGTTTTAGTGTGAGAGGGGATAACATTGCATCTCCCAACCACTCCGCATAAGGTAGGGTGTGCTGGCTTCACAGAATAAAATGTAAAAGGGATCCAGAGATCCTTTCTACCCTAGGGAACTGTAGTTCACCCAAGGTTAGCAAAAGAAAGTTAAAAAGGGGAGCCCCTAGGGCAACCCAGCAACAACAGGCACATATTGCCAATAAGTTGCTAAAGATGGTAACTTTAAAAAGACACTATGGAGAGTCAAAAAAATGACACCCATAGAAAGAGTTAAAGATTATGTGAGTGTGGAAAAAGGTTCCCACTCACTGAGGTATTAAGGAAAAAAATCCCATTAGTAATGCAAAATGTTCTGGGGTTGCCCAGGTCAGGAGGATTTACCAGTTCTGTGAAAATCTTACCCAACACTTATGTACGACCTATATGGGGCAGTAAGAACCAATGTCAATGTGTTAGACAAGTCTGCAGGGAGCCAGGACAACCAAAGTCCATTTAAACAATCTCCATGGAGCTGATGCACTTCTTCAGATAGCACAGGGAAACCAACACACAATGTTACACTTTATGAATGACTCAGTTATTCTAGGTAGGTAACATCTAATGCAGACTTATTCTGGACAGGCTAACAGCAAGTCAGGGGAAGGAAGACCCAGTTGGGGAACACTCACACCATGATCCTAACAGGAATAAATAAGTGAAAACGGCAGCATTACTTTTGGGAAATGGCACAACCAAATCACAGGTGAGTAATACACCCTTACATCTACTTTATGTTAGAATGGCAAAACGGTTTCTAAGGAAAGAAAGATGTTATCCATACTTTTGAGAATAATGCATCACACATCCAAGGAAAGTAAGAACTTTTTGTAACTGTTCACTCTCAGAGTTACAGTTACCAACAAACTCTTTTACAAGTAAGTAACTTTTAAACACATTCTCTTTTCTAGGTAAAAGGCCCAATCCCTTAAAAGTGTTTCTCTTATTCTTGGAGCTGGAGTGTTCTCAGTGGCAGAAAGGGGGGGTTGTCACTAGGGTCTACTGTCCAACAGTAGTCGTCTTAAGTAGCAAAAGTCAGAGTTCCTCAGGAAGACTGGGCAAACATATGAGTATTTTACTTTAGAGTTAGTTGAGGATCCAGGGGCTTCACAGAAGATGCACTAGGAGGATTCCAGCAGTGGAACTGGGTGAACTGGACGAGAGGCCTCCTAATCACAGAAAACACCCCACACTTCACAGGAATCACAAGAGACTTAAGGCAAGTACATATCCAAGCCAATACAGTACCTCAGTATTTAAGATTTTTGCAGCAGGACGACTTCAGGATCTGCAGCCCAAAACCAGGTGAGTGGATTCCTTGTCATGGTGACTGAAAAAAGGACCTTGGAAGGGGCTTTACAGCGGGGATCAATGGAGAAGGCTCTAGGCAAGGTTTTCCTCGCGGCTGGATGTGGTTCTGTGGATATGGCGCCTTTTACAGGAGCACAGAAGAAGACAGAATATCGCTGGTCGGATTCTTGTTACAAAAGGACCAGCACTCTATTGAGGGGACATTACGGACTATTTGTCTCTCTGGAGAAGCACCAGGATGCCCACGAAGTTTCAGTGAGATTCCGAAGACTGTGCACCGCACAATGGCGTGAGATCCCAGGGTATTGGGGTATTGCAGCCCCGCAAGGTCGCAGCATGGCGTAGGATGTCTCAAAATGCAGGTCTTCTTGAATCTAGTGGTTCTCACCAGGCTCTGGGTCATCATTTTCGCAGTCCCCAGGTTGATTGGAAGGAAGGGTTACAGCAGGCTCAGGTTACAAAGCAGGCTGTCCAGTTGCTGAAAATCGTCTCAGCCACTTTTCCTTCATCATCCTCTTCGGTTTTGGTTCCAGTGGTCACTTGTCTTCAGGTTCAGAGAACTTAACAGGAACTACATCATAACCTCTGCATTTTCTCCCGGCATTTTACAAGGGGCGGTCTGCTTGTGCAATCAGGACAGCCAGCCCCCCCACTGGGATTTGTCCACATACAGGCAAGGAGGAAGACAAAGGGCTGTGCGTTGGTCTCCTCCCTCGCTTCATGCCTTCAGAGAGACTGGATCCTGGGCGGGGAGTCCCAGGGACTCCTACTGAAGATTTTTTAAAAAAATCTTTTTTAAAAATAAAACAAATAAAATGAAATCACAAAGGAATTTCCCACCCTGGATGTCAGGGGAAGGAAGATGGCCGAAGAAACACTAAAATGACTAAAAAAGAAGACTGAGGCCATTTTGGTAAAATGAGCATCCTTAGGTGTCTTTCCTGCAGCTGTGAACACAGCCCGCAGTAAAGGTGCACCAAATTAAAAGGTAAGCTTGTACCTGTAACAGAATTGTTAGTTTTTAGTGCGAATTGGAATATATTGCATCTCCCCTCCCCAGTACTCCACATAAGGTGGGGTGTGCTAGTTTCAACAAATAAAAAAAAAAATGCATCGAAAGATCCTTTCTACCCTTGGGAACTGTAGTTCTGTCATAGTGAGCCATAGAAGAACAAGTTACTTACCAACTGGTAACGTTCTCTCGACTACATGTTCCGCCAACGTATTCCTCATCTTAGATATTCCCGTTTAGCTTCAGCTGCTTCGGAAAAATTCTCCCGGCAGAGGGCGGCGTGCATAGAGTCGAGGTCCCTCAAAGGCCTCCGTCGAGGGCGACGTCATCAGGTATGCAAGTATCACACGCAGCGCCAGTTGGCCTCAGTTCTGTTTTTTCCCTCTTGCTCGTGTTGAGCCAGTGTAGGTCGACAGGGTTCGGCCTTGCGAGAGTTGAAGTAGTGAAAACCTTAGAAGTTCTACAGAGGGGTAGGATGGGAGGGCGATGAGGAATACGTTGGAGGAACATCAAGTCGAAAGAACGTTACCAGTTGGATAAGTAACTTGTTCTTCGAATGGATTGTGTCCTCCAACGTATTCCTCATCTTAGATAGATTCCTTAAGCAGTGTAAGAATTTGGAGGAAGAGGGAGTAGAATTTCTCTTTTTTTAACAGTACTGAATATTAGTACTGCCTTATCAAAGGCAAGTTCTTTGGAGTAGGAAGCGCCTAAACTGTAAAACTTTGTGAAAGTATGCATTGAGGACCAAGTCGCTGCATCAGAAATCGACTTAACGGGACACCCCTTTGAAGAGTTGTCGAAGAGGCTATACCTATGGTTGAGTGGGCCCTCAAGCCTTCCAGCGGGATCTTACCAGCCAATCTGTAGCCTTCAGTAATGCAAAGTACAATCCATCTAGACAAGAACTGTTTAGACACTGCTTGACCCAATTTTCTTCCAGTGTAGCCAATAAAAAGTTGATAATCAACCCCGAGCTCGGAGAGCCTAGAAATATAAAAGCTTAACGCCCTTCTAGGTTCCAGCGTGTGGAGTCTTTCCTCCTCCTTAGCAGGATGGGTGGGGACAGGGGGGAGGGGGGGAGGGGCGGATAGAAAGCAGGTAGAATGATTTTCTGAATCAGATGAAAATCTGAAACAACTTTAGGCAAAAAGGAGGGTGTAACCCTTAAAACAACAGTCTTTGTGGAACACAGTATAGGGTGGCCTGGAAGATGGTGCCTGCAACTCTCTCACTCTTCGTGCAGATGTTAATGCGACCAATAAAATGGTCTTGAAGGTTAACCTTAAAGGGCATGTGGGCAAGGGTTCAAATGGGGCACATATTAAAAACTTTAGAACCAGATTAAGGTCCCAAACTGGGACTTGGAATGAAGGTGGGAACACATTTGTGAGCCCTTTTTGTAATTGGATTACCAAAGGAATTTTAAAATAGGATCCCTCTTCCGAAGAGCGCTTAAAAATGGAAAGCAATGCCAAATAACCTTTAATGGTCCCAGCATTGAGACCCTTATGTGCCAGTGATAAGAGGAAAGACAACACCTCTGGGATTGAACATAAAAAAGGATCAACATTCTTTTCCCTGCATCAGTTGCAAAACTTCTTCCAACGGCACAGAGAATTTGTTGCTGGCCTTCTTGCCGAAAGCAACACCTCCATGACGTCATCCAGGAGGTCCCAATCCCTGTATCTCAGCCTTTCAAATACCAAGCATGACGGTTGAGAGTGCTGACATCTGGATAGAGAACCCAAGCCTCCCTTTGTGAGAGAAGCTTCTCTCTGAGGAAGACGAATTTGAGGACAGATGGACATGTTTAGAAGGTCGGGTACCACATTGTCCATGCCCAATCCAGGCCAATTAGGATCATGCGGCTTCCGAACCGTCTCAGCCTGCTGATTACTTGAGAAATGACGGGGAAATCGGTGGAAACACGTAAAGTAGTGAGAAATCCCAGTCCACCACGAAAGTGTCTCCTAGAGCTCCTCTCGCAGGAAATTCCCTTGAGCAATACCTTTCGCACTTACGGTTGACTCTGGTCGCAAACAGGTCTACTTGAGGTGTTCCCCAAAGGGCGAAGATCTATTGGACTTCCTAAGCTAGCTCCCACTTGTGGGAGACTGTACCCTGCCTGCTCCGAGCGTCCAGTGTTGTGTTTTTTTCCCCCCCGACTAGATGAACTGCCGATAAGGAGATCCCTTCTTGAATTACCCAGAACCAGAGCCGCACTGCCTCTCTGCACAGAGGTAGTGATCCTACACCCCCTCTTTTGTTGAAGTAATGCATGGCCACAGTGTTGTCCGTCATTATCAGGACGTTAGTCCCCCTGACCGAGGGCAAAAAAGCCTTCAGCGCTAGTCTGATTGCCCTCAGCTCTAAAAGGTTGAGGTGTAGTTTGGACTCCGATGGAGACCAATGACCGCTGACTGTCAGATCGTTGGCGTGGGATCCACACCCCATAAGTGAGGCGTCCGTCACTACTGTGATCTCCGTCCATGGTAGCCAAAAATGTTCTCTTTTCAGAATATTGTTCTTGCGGGTCCACGACAGAAGGTCTTGTTGAACCCTGCTCGAAACCTGAAGTAGATCTGTCATCTTTCCTGAGAACTGGGACCATTGAGTCTTTAGAGCCCATTGAAGGGATCCGATTCTCAGGCGAGCCTCTTGCACTTGGAAGATGCAGGATGCCATGAGGCCTAGCAACCTCAAGAAGTCGTAGGCCGGAAGATTTAGGGCACTCTGACATTTGGAGACCATCTAAAAAATGTCTTGAGCCCTCGTCTTGGGAGGAGAGCTCTTTCCCAAGGATGTATCCAATACAGTGTCTAGTCAAAGGATCGAATCTAAAGGGTCGACACCAAAGGGTCGACAGGTCAAAGGATCGATTTTTTTTTAAAATTATATATATTCTTTTAGGTTTTCGTTTAGGGAAAAAAAGTGTTTTAGCAAAAAAAGGGGGGTTGGGGATCCCCCAAACCCCTCCTCCCCAAAAAGAAATATGTGGAAGAAAAATTCAATCCTTTGACCTGTCAACCCTTTGGTGTCGATCCTTTGACTGGCAACCATCCAATTCTGCTCCAAGGTACTGGAGCTGCTGAAAAGGTGTCACCTGTGACTTCTTGAAAATGAGGGAGAAGTCCAGTCTGTGAAGGGAGTGGCAGGTGACTTCTAGATGGATCCAGGGTTTGCTCAGGAGAATGCGCCCTGATCAACCAATCGTCCAGGTAGGGTTAGACATGGATCCTCTCTCCTGAGATACGCTGCCTCTACAGCCATCAGTTTGGTGAAAACCCTTGGGGCGCAGGTCAACCCTAATGGTAGGACTCGAAACTGATAGTGTGAGCCGCCAACGGTGAACCTCAGGTATTTTCTGTGCTTGGGATGCATTTACACATGAAAATAAGCATCCAGAAGGTCAAATGACACCAACCAAGAAGTTGGAGGGCCTGAAGGATCTGAGAAAGAGTGACCATCTTGAATTTGTCCTTCCTCAGGAACTTGTTCCAGTAGCTCAAGTACAAGATGGGTCTCAGTCCTCTGTCCTTTTTGGGAATAAAAAAACATGGGGAGTACTAACCCTTGTTCCTCTCCGCTACAGGCACTGGTTCTATAGCGCCTTTCTCTAGCAGGGTTAAAATCTCCTGCTGTAGGAGCGGATCTAGAAACTTCAAAGAGCGTCTCCCTGGTGGATTGTTTTGAGGCTGCGTTAAGAATGGAAGGCAGTAACCTTGGGCTATTGTTTCCAGAGCCCAACATCTGAAGTAATGACTCGCCATTCTTGCAGATGCTGAGAGTCTGCCACCCACCGGTGTTACATGATGCAAGCTCTCAAAGCGGTTTTAGGGCGGAAGCTGCGGCTGCTGATGGCAAGGACGCTGCAGCCGGTTTAGCACTTTTACCTCGTCCACCACTGGGATCTTTCTTTGGCCTCTTTGACGGCCCATTCCTCTCACCTTTCCAAATGAGTATTAACGATAGGATCGTCTCTTCCAAGAATGCCCTGATGAACGAAACGGCAGGGGTTGCCTCATAGCGGCTCCCGAAGACTTGGCAGCCACTTATAAGGTCTGCAACCTCTGAAGGCTCTCATCAGCCTTGCTGCCAAAAAGGTGAGACCCGTCAAAGGGCATGTTCAGAAGACAGGATTGCAAATCTGGTGCAAAATCCGGCTTCCGTAATCACGCAAACCAGCGCATAACTGCTAGTAGCCATGGACCTGACGACGCTATCTGCAGAGTCCAAACCTGATTGAAGGGATTCCTGCATGGCTTCCTTTCTATCTGTAACAATAGCCAGGGATCATTCCCTTTCCTCCCCTTCTGGAATATGCTCCGCCGCCATGGAGATGCACTCCCAGAGAGTGTAAAAGAATTTTGCCAAGGCACATATGGAGTTGGCCGATTTTAAGGCCATACTCCCTGCTGACAATACCTTGCGTGCCCATCCATCCACACGCTTGGCGTCCCCATCTGGAGGGATAGTAGGGTACGTCACTTTGATGTAGCAGTGGCTGCCAGGACCACCAGACTCTCGGAGAAGGGTGTTTTGACAGATAGCCGGGGTCGCTACTGTAAGGGCGGTATTTTGATGTAAGGGTCTTATTCACAGGTGGAATAGAGTCCGGTTCTCCCAATTCTTGGCCACCCTATTTTGCAAAGCCACATGAACAGATAGAACTGGATCAGTGGCTGGGCCTTGATCTAGAATGTCTGTCAGATCATGCTGGACAAACTGGGTCTGTGGTCCAGACCATCCTAAATAATCAACCAGCTTCATCATTAGTTGACGGAATGAGGAACTGGCATGGTCTCCTGGCTCTGGCTGTCCAAATTCTGCCCAAGGTGATGTATCCACACCACTAGCGTTGTGTAATGTCTCTTTGAGAGCTCTCATTTTACTCTCTTCAGAGATGAGGCATTCTGGAACATTGGGGGTGACATTCCAAGCCAAATGGGACCTCCTCATCCTCAGACTTTTCCTGCTCTTCAAATATCAAGGATAGGGATTTAAAGCATTCTTTCCTGGGCAGAGGAGTGAAAAAGTCTTCACTGTAGGAAATGTTTTTAAAGAGGGTGTAGGCTTTGCAGCGTTCTCTCTTGCTGCAGCCTGTTCAGATGACTGAACTGGAGCCTTAGAAATTTTCGGCGTTGATGAAATAGGAGCCTTCGACAGAAACGGTCTTGAAGGTGTTGAGGCGCCCTTTGAGCTTTGTCCTTCGAGCTATGCTGGACCTTGGACAGCGTTGATCTCGAGCGGTATTTTTTGCTCGGGGTCCTCAAGGGTTCCCGATCAGCTCTTCTTCGATCAACCGGGCTCGAGGGCGCTCAAGTGTCGGTACGGGAACACTCCCGGCCGGCTTCAGAGGAAGGCGCGGTCAGAGGCTTAGCCCTCTCAAATACCTCCATCATTTTCACCCTGAAAGCTTCCCACTCTTCGGAATAAGTGTTTTGTGGGGCATTTCATTCTTTTGGGAGAGTCATCTGACAAAGTGGATGGGGACCGGTGTAATCTCTTCAACCTTTTCGTCGAAGCCAATGAGTGGTGGGAGCCACTTCGGGATCTCGACCTATGTGTCCTATCGCGTCGAGGAGATTCTTTGTGTGTTCTTGACTCGACGTTCCAGGATTTTCGGTTGGATTTTGTTTGTCGACTCACCTGCAGTTTTCCTTTCCACTCTCGCAAGGCCTTACCGGCCATCGCCTAACACTTCGTGCAGGCTTCCGTGTCGTGATCTTTCCCAAGGCACAAGACGATCGATGTGGGTCAGTGACCACATTTTTTTAACTGCAATCTTTGCACTTCTTGAACCCCGAACGCAGGGTAGTCGGGTCGATGAAGAGGACATCTTCGATTTAATTCTTTGAAAAATTATTCTGCGCCACAGAAATTACCGAGGCACACCGAGTCTGATAACACATACTGCGGAAAAACGAACTTAAGCCAACGGACGCCGCGTGTGCTACTTGTATACCTGATGACATCACCCTCGACGGAGGCCTTCGGGGGACCTCGACTCAACGCCATCGACGCACAGCGCCTTCTGCCGAGAAAAGTTTTCCGAAGCAGCTGAAGCTGGACGGGAATATCCAAGATGATGAATACGTTGGAGGACACAATCCATTCGAAAGTTAAAAGGGGAGTCCCTAGGGCAACCAATCAACAACAGGCACTTATTGCCAAAAAGTTGTTGAAGAGGAAAACTTTAAAAAGAGACTATGGAGAGTCTAAAAAAAATGACACCCATAAAAAGAGTATATGATCCTGTGGGTGTGGAAAAGGGTTCCCACTCACAGCCGTATAAGGAAAAATAATCCACCAGTAAAGCAAAAGGTTCTGGGGTTGACAAGTCAGGAAGATTTACCATTTCTATGAAAATCTTACCTAACCAAAAGGCATTGCGGTAATGACAATGGTGCACAGTAGGGAACAATACAAGAGAAAAACATAGGTTTATAGTCACCAGCCTGGTCAGAGCACATCATAAAGGTTATCCAAAGTAACCTTACAGAAAAATGCACGTGTACTGGGCAGCACCCCACTTAGAGTGGGCCGTGCTACATTACAGCAAAGGTTACAAATTGTTTTATAAAAGTGATGCCAGTGACCAAGGCTCTTTAAATATGGCACAAGTCAAGAAGTGACCTGTGATGAGCATCAATTTACATTTTCTAAAAAAAGGGCACCTTTTCCTGTGAACAACTTTTGTTCAAATGCCTTATCCCAGTATTTTGACCTTGAAAAAGCCTAGTTTGAAGGTACTTCATGGTTGCTTGCAGAGCTCCTGCTATGCAGAGGCACAGCAATGTGGTTACAAAACCAATTAAACCTGACTGACCAGGTGCAGCTTGAAGTTAATGCAGAGGAGATAAAGGTCAATGGGACTAGTGCACACACTAGGGTTTACTACCATAGCAAATTAGTCAGCATCTTACAATAAGATAGACTGGTTTAAACAAAACAATTCCTTGCAGGTTTGTAAAGCATGACAGTCCTTTAAAGCTTTGCTCAGAAAACAAATATAAAAAGCCTTAAAAATCTGATTACCTGAAAAGGGTGGTGGCGGTCCTCCAGGCCCAGGAAATCTGTCACCACCAGGGCCAGGTGGGAAGCGGCCTCGCCCTCTGCCAACCGGCGGAAAAGGTGCACGGGAATTGATTCCGGGAGGTCCCGCTTTACCTTCACCGGCCATTTGCCCAGCCTGTGTAGCTACAACAATGAAAATAGAACAGAAAGTATATACATCTTTTAAAGTCCTAAACTACCCCCCAGAATGCAGTGCCTTCCGTTTTCCAAAAGCTACTTTTCCATAGCTTTAAGCAATAGTCCATGGTTCTTACAATACATCCTCTTGAACCAGATTAAGGTAATTCAGGTCCTTCACTTCAGGAGAAAGGTAATGAAGGAAAAAGTTACTTACCTGTAACTGTTCTCCAGCATGGGTCTGGCATGGATTCACATGCTCATGAATATTCCTCGTCGTCACACTGGGAATCCACGGTAAAAATCAGTTTCGTTTCTGAACTGTCTTTCTCCTATAAACCAATCACTGAGCTCTGGCTCATATTGCCCCCCAAGCCAATGACTGCCCTCTCCCTAAGCCCCGCCTCTGAAGAGCCGCAGAGTGGAGTGGGAGGGTTCGCATGTGAATCCATGCCAGACCCATGCTGGAGAACAACAGTTACAGGTAAGTAATTTGTTGCTTCTCCAGCATGGGGTCTGGCATGGATTCACATGCTCATGAATAAAGAATACACAGCAGTACACACATGCACAGCCAAGGGAGGTGGCAAGGCTCAACAGAAGCAATTTTCTTACCTCCTCACCTTCAAGCGAACAGGTTGACCAGCACTGCCTGGCCGACTCTGGACTCCTCCCTGGAATCCCTGTTGACGCAGTAGAATTTTGTGAAGGTGTGCATCAACCTCCATGTAGCAGCCCTGCAGATGTCCAGCAGAGGCACCCCAGACAAGAACGCTGTTGTGGCAGCAATCGCTCTGTTAGAGTGGTCTCTCGGACGGCCAGGCAACGGTTGGCAAACCAACCGTTGCCAATGATGCAGCCGGGGAGCCACCTGGAAATGGAAGCCTTGGACAGGGCCTTCCCATGGTTCACAGGACCAAAGTTCTTTGTGCGATCCACATAAAACTTCCGCACTCTAGCCACATCCAGCGAGTGCAAAGTCCTATCAGCCGGCGGCGAAGGCGGCAGAAAAAACACAGATAACACCAACGGTTCGTTAAGATGAAAGTCCGACGGCACCTTAGGCATGAAGATGGGGTGCGTCCGCAGCGCCACCCTTGTCTCTTGGAATGTTAAGTAAAGTGGCTTACAGGTCAGGGCCTGGATCTCACACAATTGTCGTGCAGAGGTAATGGCAACGAGAAAAGCCGTCTTCCATGACAGGAACTTGAGTGGAACAGAATGCATAGGCTCAAGCTGAGCTCCCATGATTCTAGAGAATACCACATTGAGTTCCCACGCTGGGGCCGGAGCCTTCACCGGCGGAAACAAACGGAACAGTCCCTTGATGAATTCCTTAACCAGACGGTGCAACCACAATGCAGACCACCCCGGAGATCTTGTGTAGCGGGAGATACCCACCAGAAGAACCTTGATGGAGACATGAGCTAGCCCCGCTTTGGCCAACGACAGGAAATATGGCAGCACCTGCAGAGCAGTGACCCTCAGAGGGTTGATCTTCTGTGAACAGCACCAAATTGCGAATCTCTTCCATTTGTGTCAATAGCATTTTAAAGTAGACAAAGCCCTGGCCTTCGCAAGCACCTCCTTGCAGTCCGCTGGGAGATCGTAACCCACAAACTCTAATGCTGCAGGAGCCAGGCCTTCAGGCTCAGCGATCCTGGTTCGTGGTGTAATATTGTGCCACCTTCCCAGCGCTAAGCACTTGAAGAGGCTGAGCAGCGCCTTTAACTGATAATGCTTCCCCTGAAGGACGAAGCGCAGAAACCTGCCGTGTCCTTTGTGAATGGGGACGTGGAAGTACACGTCCTCCAAATCAAACGATGACCGAAAATCCCCCTCATACAGCTGGCCGAGCATGTGTTGTAGCATGAGCATCCAGAATTTCTGGAACTTAAGTATTTGTTGAGCCGTCGTTGTTCGGATGGGCCTCCAGCCCCCGGTCTTCTTTCTTACGAGGAAGCACTTAGAGCTTGTTACTCTGCGACTTTGGGGCTCCGGAGTATACTCTATCGCCCCTTTTTGTAACATCGCCTGAACCTCCCGCACCAGCTGAGGGATGTGGTTTTCCTGTCGGGCCACTGGAGGTATTCCCGGGCACTTCGCTGAAACTCCAGGGTGTGTCCGTTGGCAAGAGCGTCCAGCATCCATCTGTCGGTTCGAGATGGTCTCCCACACGCCGATGTTCCCCCAGGGTGCACGGTGGGGGTGGGACAGGGGGGACGGGGGGGTTGGGGAAGGGGAGGGTGTCTGACGTCCCAGCCAGTTCATTCCTGTTTTGAGGTAGACAGCAACATCTGCCTCCGAAGGCCTTGGATCTACCCCTGTTGGCTTCCTGGGCCGAGGAATGGGAGGGATGGCAGTAAGAGGATGAGCCCCTGCCGAAAACATTTCGATGACCTGAAAGTCTTCCCTCTCGAGGAACGAAAGGAAGTCCCCCGTTGCTGTAGGGTACCTAGGGCCCACGCCGTTTCTGTGTCCGCCTTGATGGCCTGGAGAGACTCATCCACAGCATTCCCAAACAGGTTGTCCTCGAAGGGCATGTCCAAAACCCTTGCCTGGATCCCTTACCTGAAATTGGTGGCCTTGAGCCAACCACGAGGACAAAGACAAGACCCCATTTCCCATCTGATGGAATCCTGTATCCGCGATATCTAGGGCAACCGTGAGGGCGTGGTCGGATGCCACCTCGCCTTCTTGGAGAATCTCCAACGCCTCTGCCCGCTTGTCCTTGGGGAGGAAATCCAGGAGAAGAGCCAGCTTAAACCACAGCTCACGGTCGTACCTGGCCACGATCGAGAGGGTTTTGGCAGCCTTGATCGTCATCGCCGCTGAGTTGATCACCTTTCTACTCATCGAATCCAGCTTCTTTCCCTCAGGAATCCTGAGGGGTGGAGGAAGAAGAAGCCAAGCCCGATTACTTCTTCCTGGCGGCCACAGAAGTCTGGAGAAGGTTGTGCCTGCAAGCACTTGGGTGAAGAGTCCTGCAAGCAATTAGGTGCAGAGTCCGGCACCCTGTACTTGTTCTCCAGCCGGTCCCTCTTCGCTGGGGCCGTAGTGGGGTTCTTCAGTAAGGTCATTCCATCATCCCACACATCGTCCAGGAGCAGGACAGAAAGGATGGTCTTTCTCTTCACCTCCCAGCGCTGGTACAAGAAGCCCTGTGAGCTGGAACAGCTCAGATGCCCGGGCAATCATTGCATGGAAAGAGCCCACCGCGTCTGGTTCCCCCGATGGCAATGGGGTGGCCAGAACTGGTGCCACGCGAGGAGCGGGTGTCGGGGTCGTTGGGATCCTGCTCTGCATCACCAACAGCAAAGCGTGGAGAGAATATCCTGTGAAAGATCTCTAGGCGGTATCTGGGGCCTAGGAACACAAGGTGGAACCTAGTCGTCCTGGGGCACCTGGTAGTCGCCCTTGCTGTTGTCGCACCCCCCACCCCGTCATCGTGGGGAGAGTCTCCCGCGTTACCCTCATCACCGCCCTCCTGGACGGTGCGGACGGAGATGATCGCAACAAGATGTCTGCCCTGCAGGCCTTCAAATCCCCCCACCCCCTTTCCTGGGTCCAGATGGGTCGGCCTCGGGCTGATGTCTGGCATTCTCTTCTCTGGTGTCTTCTCAACAGGCATGCTCGAAGCCTCCCTCCTGGGAGGAAGAGGCACCCTGGCTGTCACCGGGGCGCCCTGTGGGTATGCCCCTACAGTCTTCACAACCTCGAGGAATGGGGACAACCTCGCCTGGTACACTTGGGCCTTCACGGAAAAGCTGGATCCTCTGTCTGGTTTGGCCTCGTCCTTCCTGGCCGACTTGGACCCCTTCTCCTGCTTTTAACTCCAGGGTTAAAATCAAAAAGTCCTAATGTCCAGCAAAAGAGCTGGGGGTTTCTAAGATTGAAGGGAATCAGCACAGCAATGAGACAGAATTCTCCTCAACAGTCGTCGAACCTGGGTAGTACCACCTGAACGATAACACAATTGACATACCTAGTAACTTTGTTGCCTCTTCTTTTGAATATTCACCAACACAAGCAACTTACCTGGGGAGAAGCATTCCGGCTCACGGGCCCATTCTTCTTAGGGATTTGACTGCATAAGTTAGAGAAACCCACTTGAGATTTGGTTCCATCTTTATTGTATTACTTTACTTAACTCTTGAAGTGTAAGTCAACTGAACACATTTATTTTAAAGGACCTGTGGTGAACGTGTAGGACATTACTCACCGTAATCGTATTTCTGATGGTTGTATCTGCTTAGATTGACATGATGTGCATATAGTCCGACATCTATTGGAAATCAAGGAGTATTGCATCTTTTTTTCATCGAAGACCAAAATAGGGATGTCAACATGAGCGTGACGAACACTATCCCTAGCTTGATGTGTAGTGCACAGAAAATCATTCATGCTACGAGGTACGACCGGTTGTCTATTCTGCCGTGAGAGCCTTACAGAGGCGTGAGTGAGTACAGAAGAAAGTGGATAAGACATGCATTACTTACCGTAATAGCATTTCTGATGATTGTATCTGCTTAGATTCACATGCTGTGCATATGGTCCGACATCCAGTGGTAACCGTGGAGTATTGCATCTGGTCTTTCGGGGACCGAAAGGGGACGTCGGCATAGGCGTGTCCGTAACACTATCCCTATCGTGACGTGGAGTGTACCCAAAATCCCTCATGCGCCGAGGTCCCTCCGATTGTATTTTTTCTGCCATGAGGGAGCCCAAGGCTATAGTGAGTGAGTACATAAAGAGAGAATGTTCTATGTTCTTCCATCCCGAGCGGGGAGGTAGGGAGGGCGCATGTGAATCTAAGCAAATACAATCATCAGAAATGCTATTACGGTAAGTAATGCATGTCTTCTGATGCTTGTTAATCTGCTTAGAATCACATGCTGTGCATAGACTAGCGAGCAGTACCTGGAGTTGGAGGTGGGTTGTGAGAAGGAACAGTAGAGAAAAGATGTCTTAATACTGCTTGTCCCACCTGAGAATCAGACCTAGAATGAGTGTCTAGGCAATAGTGTTTTGTAAAGGTGTGTACAGACCGACTCCAGGTTGCAGCTTTGCAATGGACTCCAGGGAGAACATTTGCAATTAATGCTATGGATGCCCCAGTGCCTCGAGTAGAATGTGCTCTAGGCTTGAAGGGCAGTTCTCTCTTACACTCTTGCTAACAGTGTGATGCATTTGACAATCCACCTTGAGATAGCAGATTTAGAGACAGGATCCCCTTCTCTACCAGCTGCCACTGAAACGAAGAATAGTTTTGTCTTCATCAGTGGTTTAGTTCTTTCCAGGTAGAACATGACTGCCCTGCGCACATCTAGTGTGTGTAGGATTCTTTCGGCCATGTTAGTAGGGTTCTGGAAGAAAGTGGGTAGTTCGATTGATTCTTTCACATGGAACTTTGAGATAAATTTAGGCGCAAACCTGGGATGTGTGCGCAGAACTATCTTATCTTTGTGGACTGTAACAAAGGGGTCTAGAACAGAAAGAGCCTGTAGTTCGCCAACCCTTCTGATAGAAGTGATAGCCACCAGGAAGCCTGTTTTATAGGTCAGGTCCTTCAGACTTGCTTTATGCATAGGCTCAAAGGGGGCTCCCATGAGCATGGTCAAAACCACATTCAGATCCCATCCAGCGGCTGCCGGAAGAAATGGGAGGATAAATCCTCTTAACTCCACCACAACACCTTTTGCTGTGATGTGGTGTAAGCTGACAGAGCAGCCAGATGAACTTTTAGGGAACTGAAGACTAACCCAGTGTCCAACAGATTGGTTAGATAAAGCATAATGTGTGTGGGTAAGCAATCAATGGGATTGACGCCCTTGGAGTTGGGCAGATGACAAAATGTTTCCATTTACTGGCATAGCAATAACGTGTATTAGGTTTTCTCGCTTCCCCGAGTGTGTCCATGCACCTCTGAGGGAGTTGCAGGTGTCCAAACTCTATGACCTCAGGAGCCAAGCTGCTAAGTTCAGAGTTTGTGTGCATGGGTGTAGGGTCACCCCCTGCCCTGAGACAACATGTTGTAGGGGCAGGGTAGTTTCACTGGTGGGGAGAGGGACATTTCCATCAGGTGAGCTAACCAGGGTTGGCAGGCCCACATGGGGGCCACCAGTATCATGGTAACTGGTTCCTGGTGCATCTTGTGCACTATCTTGTTGAGAAGGGGAGTCGGGGGGGAAGCGTAGACAAATTTCCCCGACCATGTTATCCAGAGACTTCCCCTTGGATCGGTTCTGGGGGTACCTGGAGGCGTAGTCTCGGCATTGGGCGTTCTCCTGAGTTGCGAACAGGTCGATCTCTTGGAAGCACCATTCTGCAAAGACATTGGGCACAAAGTCTTCGTGCAGCTGCCATTCGTATTCTTCGGGCAGAGGAAAATCTCTGCTGAGTACGTCTGCCAGAAGATTGAGTTCCCCTGAAACATGTTGGGACAACAGAAACATCTTGTGTTTGAGAGCCCATATCCAAATGTTTTGGGACAGCTTGGATAGCCCTGGAGAGTGAGTGCCCCACTGTTTGTTTAGGTAGTACATAGCTGTAGTGCTGTGTTAGAATCAGCACGGTCTTCCCTTGCAGTTGAACCTGAAAGGCTTTCAAAGCCTTGAAAACCGCTAATAACTCCAGGAGGTTTATATGGTTGGACGCTACTTGAGGAGACCAAACTGTGTGCCGTCTGCTGAAGCAGATGAGCTCCCCACCCTGTGAGAGATGCGTTTGTAGCGAGTGTGGCTTCCGCTCCAGGGGTGGTGAAGGTCATCCCCTTCAAGAGGTTTTCTCTTGACCGCCACTGCAGAGAACGAGGGCTGGCGAGACAACTACCAGATCTTCCCATTGTCCGCTGGCATGACACCACTGGCTGTTGAGTCACTCCTGCATGGGACGCATGCACAGCGCGCGTGGGGAACCAAGTATATGCATGACGCCATCATTCCTAGCAAGCACATGGTCTTGCGCACCATCACCTCCCGACTGGTTACATATTGAGGGATCTGAAAAAGCATGTTCTGAACCCTCTCGTTGGAGGGAAAGACGAGGCCATCCTTTGTCCGAATTAGAGCTCCTAGAAATTGTTTTGTTTGACTGGGGACTAAACTAGATTTCTTTTCGTTGATTGAGAAACCCAGACTGAAGGAGATCTATTGTTTTTTCGGTGTTCGAAAAACATGCGTCGAACGAGTCCCCCGTAATGAGCCAGTCGACGAGGTAAGGATAAACTGGGACTGATGGTTTGCGCAGGTGTGCTGCTGCCACTGCCAGGACTTTGGTAAACACCCTCGGCGCTCAGGCGATGCCGAAGGGGAGCCCCTTGAATTGCTAATGCCTGTCCTGGACCAATAACCTTAGGTATTTCCTGTGCGCTCGCAACATTGAAATATGAAAGTATGCATCTTTCATGTCCAATGTTGCCATGTAGTCCCCTTGTTTCAACAGTGGGATTACCTCCTGCAGTGTTACCATGCAAAACTTCTGGGGTTTTATAAACGTGTTCGCTGGGCGCAGGTCTAGAACAGGGCGCATGGTGAGGTCCTTCCTGGGTACAAGGAAGTACACTGAATAAATACCCTTGTTTACCTGAAGAATAGGGATGGCTTCTATGACGTCCTTTCCCAGCAGTGCTTCAACCTCTTGATTCAGGATCTCCAGATGGTCCGGTGAAAGGCGCCGGGAACATGGCGGTCTGAATTGTGGAGGTCGGGCGAATTCCACACAGTAATCGTGGGCGACCGTCTTTAAGACCCACTGGTCTGAAGTTATCCCCTCCCATGCCATGAGGAAAAATGTTAATTGCCCCCCGACCGGGGTGACATGGGAGGGGGACCTGGACTTGGTGGTCATTTCTGACCAGAGGCTGTGGCTCCTCTGGGATTGGGGCCTCTACCTCTGCCGCGTCTGACCCCTTGAAGGGTAGTAAGTGGGGCTTCCAGATGTTTGTCCTGTGTTGAAGCTACCCGTGCAGTAGTTGTATTGACCAGCACGGGCTTGCCCTCGAAAGGACCGCTGAGAGTTATTACCCCTCTGGGAGGAGGGTTTCTGTGTAATTTGCTGCAGAGACTTTAGAGTCTCATGCTTTTTTTTGGCTGTTTCCAAAGCCCCATCCACAGCTTTCCCGAAGTGGTTAGACTCCTCAATGGGTTTATTAATGAGGGAGGCCCGAGTTTCAGGTTTAAACCCTGATGTACGCAGCCAAGCATGTATTTTCAGTAGGGTCCCTTGGGCCAGGGACCTGCCCGCAGTGTCTAGAGTGTTTTTGATGAAATGCTGGTCAACTGTCTTCCCTCCATTACAATGGAGAGAGGTTTTGACTTGGCAGGTTCAGGGACCTCTAGGAGGCCTTCCTGGAGCAAGTTCCATTGGGCGTCGGCATAGCTTGCCAATAGTGTAGTATTAGCAATCCGCGTAGTATAGGCGGCCGCCAATGTGACACGTTTGCCAAGGGCATGTAGTCGCTTGGATTCCTTGTCCGGCGGTGATTCCCCTGTGGCAAGGGGTACCCCCTGCCCTTTTCCGAGTGGTAGTCACTACCAATGAATCTGGGACGGCGTGTCGTCTGATGTATAAAAGATCGGGAGGGGCGGAATAATTTTTCGACTCTTGGGATCACCGCCCGAGTTTGAGCTGGTGACACCAATGAGGGGGGGGCCCCCCCTTCTCTTGATAGAGGGGGATGGCCTGGCTAGACGGAGGCTTCTCCTTAAGGATACCCTCTTCAAAATCCTGCTCAGGTACAGCCTAGAGTGGACATTTTTAAGTATGCAGCTGCATTTTTCAACATGGAGTTAAATGCCATTTGGTCATCTACAGGAGAGGCCTGGCGAGCCGGGGTGGACGGAGGAGACTCCAGGCACAAAACAGTGTCTTGATCTTGGCGTGTCCATGGGTCTTAACCTTCCTGCTGGGTGTCTTCCCAGTTCTCCGTAGTATTCTGTTGTTCTTCCTCATAACTTTGTAGGAATGAAGCTTCTTCATTATAAATTTCCCTGTAGGAGTCCATTTGGACAACGTCTTCCTGCTGAAAAGTAGAAGACTGATATTCTTGAATTTGGAGGTTAGGGTCTACCCGAGCCCTTTTCGGGGGAGGATGATCAGTAAAACTGATAATTTTCTCCAGCCGATCCATGCATCCTTCGAACTTCTGTGTAGTCCATTTAGCCGAAAAGTGCTCCTTAGGGTGTCGGAAAGAGACTCTTGACTATGAGCGTACTCATGGTAAGAATCGGGTTCCCAATCCGTCGAAACTTCTTCCGCGGCTTGTCCCATAGGCAGGACCGGGGTAAAACCCACAGCCGCAATAATTCTTTCGATGCGGCTTTCGATAGTCGCCAAATCAGCATGAGAGAGGTTCTGATGGTTTGTCGGTAGGCGTAGTACCTTCTGCGGCGCTAGAGGGTCTAGCGGTCGGTTATTCAGGACCGTAGAGGCGTCGGATTTCCGCACTTCAACATGTAAAGTTTTTAGAGCAGCACCCTTACTTGATTTAGATTGCCCAGTCGCAAGACGCTACTGCGGATGCGGGGAAGGCTCTGGATCTGAACGATCCGAGGGAACCGGCGAAGTTTTCGGCGGCCCTGTTGGCGCTATTACCTTTTTCGTCGAAGACGTCGAAAGCGGTGTAGGGGTTGTTTTCTTAGTGCGATGCGCTTGTACGCCCCTGTAGCCAGACCAGAGTCAGGCCTTAAAAAGGTCAAGCGCGTGGCGGACCTAGAAGTATCCACCTCAAGGTCTATAACATCCGCAACGGATGTTTGGTCATCCGAAGTACCCCCGCCACTCAGCGGGTGTGGGGTTGGGGGAAGGGGGTTCCACCCACGACATACCGTAAGCAGCCCACTGCTTTACACAGCGCTCCTTAAGGGTCTTGGGCTGAAGGAGTTTGCAGGCCGCACACAGCTTCACGTCGTACTCTAGGGGGAGACAGGCATTACACGTCCTGGGTTCGGTCTTTCAAGGATATCTGACCCTACACTTAGGGCAGAATCTAAAAAGGAGCCCTTTCCATTGCTAAAGGGAAGGATGACCAGACCTAAAGGGAAAAGAGGGGAAAGGAGGAAAGACATACCGACAATATGGCCACCCCGACCCCACTCTCCCTACTGTATAGGCCGGCCAGAGGGCCCGACCACGTGGGAAATCCGACCACTGGATTTTAGGCGCCGAAATCCACCGCCGTAGACAAATCCGCCGTAGTCTTCATCAAAGATGTTCTTGGTGAGCGAAATGACTTAACAGGGAATAACCGACAAGTCAGTAAGATAAACAACGTCTCTTGTAAGAGCACCGCTATAGGGCGACCAGTTATCTGGGCGGAAAAAAAACAATCTGAGGGACCTCAGCGCGGGAGGGATTTTGGGTACACTACACGTCACGATAGGGATAGTGTTACAGACACACCAATGCCGACGTCCCCTTTTGGTCCCCGAAGGGCAAGAGGCAATACTCTGCGGTTACCACTGGATGTCGGACCATATGCACAGCATGTGATTCTAAGCAGATTAACAAGCATCAGAAGAGGTCTGTTCCTTCTACTACAAGTCGGGAGGCAGGGTCGGTGGGGCATGTGAATCTAAGCAGATACAACCATCAGAAATATGATTACGGTGAGTAATGTATGTCTGAGGTTTGTGAATCTGCTTAGATCACATGCTGTGCACAGACTAGCGAGCAATACCTGGAGATGGTGGTGGGATGTGTGAAGGAACAGTAGCAAAGGGATGTCTCAGTACCACTTGTCCCACCTGAGACTCAGACTGAATAGTGTGTGTCTAAGCAGAATTGTTGGGTGAAAGTATCACCCAACGTACTCCTAGTCCCTTTTCCTGCATACTGCATGGCCGTCCCTTCCAAGGGACGGCGGACGGAACCTTTTTCACCACAAAAAACCTTCCCTTTAAATTTAGAGGCGCTGGGGTCTTGCCCTGGGAGCATGCGCTGCCCTGACTCCACCCGCCGGCGCCACATCAGTCCCCATAGATGCGTCGACAATAGATTAACATTGCCTAATGACACCTGTTTTAATAGGGGGAGGCTGGTGGGACATATGGAGGAAAGGGGACTAAGTGTATGTTAGTCACTACGGTGAGTAACTTAGATTTACTTTTACGTCCCGTCCCCTTTCCTCCATAATGCATGGGCGATTACAAATGTGTAGCCCCAGGGTGGCGAGAAGACCCTCCTTAAACAAACCGGTTTCTAACAACTGCCTGTCCGAAAGCAGCATTGAATCTAGAACCGGCATCCAAACAGTAGTGCTTGCAGAAAGCCGAATGGGTGGCCCATGTGGCCACCCTGCTTATGACTTGCCAGGGGACATGCCGCTGAAAGCGATGGCCGTTGCTTTGGCTCTGACAGCGTAGGCGTGCATGTTGGCCGGGAGTGGCTTGTGCTATCCCTCGTAAGCTTCTTTGATGGCCGAGACCATCTAACAGGCTTTGGAGGCCTTAGGGGCCCGATACCCCAGTCTTGATTCGCCGAAGGTGATGAAAAATGCATCCGACCTGCGGAAGCACTTGGTCCTGTCCAAACAGAATTTCAGGGCACACCTGACGTCAAGGCAGTGCAGAACTGTGTGCCTCGTCTTTGGGCTCAGCAAAAAACGTAGGCAGCACTATCTCTTCGCTTAGATGGAATGTGGCAGGCACCTTGGGCAAGAAGGATGGGTGTCCCGCAGGACTACTTTATCCTTGTGAAACGTAGTATATGGCTCTGAGGTGACCAGCGCCTGGATTTCGCCGATTCTGCAAGCCGAGGTGAGGAGACTAGCAAGGTCGCCTTAATGGTAACCAACCTGATGTCCGCTGACCCCATTGGTTCAAATGGTGTGTGCGCCAGGGCACCCAGAACTATGTTGAGGTCCCACACAGGGTGTGGCCTCTTGATGGGCGGGTAGAGTCTGGCGAGACCCGTCAACTGTTTGACAATCAGATTGGAGGAGGAAAAAATCTCAGTGTTTCTGTAAGCCCCAATGGCTGCCAAGTAAGTGAGGCAAGTGTCCACAAGCAAACCTGAGTGGGCGAAGTGCGCTGAGAAGGAGAACACGTCATCCAGGGTGCATGCGAGGGGGTTGAAACCCTTAGAGTCTGCCCAGTGGCAGAACCTGGTGCACTTGCTCTTATACTGGGCCCTGGTAGATTTGCTCCTGGCGCCCTGTATGATCGAAGTTAGTCTGGGAAAGGCTGAGGTGAGCTAATGTGACCTGTTCAGGAACCACACTGTGAGGGCTAGTTTGTGGTGCGGGATGGATGACCCTGCCCCCCTGCTGTGCCAGGAGATGTGCTGGGCCCGTCGGAAGGCAAATGGGCGGCTTCTGCAAGGGGCTGAACAGCTCAGAGAACCATGGCCTGGCCGGCCTACCACAGTGCTATTAGAATGATGCTGAGGTTGCGAGATTCCTTTAGCTTGCATATCCCTGTGCATCAGTGGTGTGGGCAGTAAGGCGTATGCCGTCATTCCGTCCCACTGAATCTGGAATGCATCGCCCAGGGAGCCCGGACCCTGACAATGCCAGGAAGCGAATAGTTGGCACTTCCTGTTGTCCCAGGAGGCAAAGAGGTCCACCAGGGGGTGTCCCCATTTGTAGAAGATTTCCTGCAGTACTAGGTTGTTCAACTGGCACTTGCAGTTGTCTGCCCCCAATCTGAGCCCGTCTGCCTCCAGGTTGGATTCCCCCGACAGGTAGACAGCCGCGAGGTAGATGTTCTCCAGGGCCCTTTCTACACATGCTGACTGCCAGTCTGCACAGTGGAGGGGGGCATCTGGTACCTGCCTGCTTGTTGACGTAGAACATGATGGTCGAGTTGTCAGTCTGAATGAGGACGACTTTGCCCTCGATAACCAGAAGGAAGGCTCTGAGCGCTAGCCAGATCACCTTCAGTTCCAGCCAAATGATGTGGTACTCTTGCCGGGTTTAGGTGCCCAAGGACGCAGTGATTGTCCAGGGTGGGCCCCCAAACCTTGTGAGAGGAGTCTGGTGATGGTGTCCTGCAGGGTAGGTTGCCGGAAGGGCTTGCCCAGCCACGGGTTGCAGTCCCTGGACCACCATGTGAGGTCCGGGTGAAGTGATGGAGGAACGTTGATCGCTGACCGAGAGCCTCACTCCTGGTTCCAAGAGGCTGCCAAGTGCAGCTGTATCCTCCTCATCCCAAGTCTTGTGTGGGGGACGGCCAAGACTGCTGCCAACAGTCCCAGAAAATGTTGGCACCACCAGGCCGAGGTCACTTCTCTGCTGAGGAAGTGTGCGGTTGCCCTCTTGAGGGCCATGATCTTGTCCTCCGAGGGAAAAACTCTCTCGGTTCACGTGTCCCAAATGAGACCCAAGAAGGTCGGTCTCTGTGTGGGCTGCAGCTGCGACTTGAGGTTGAGTGAAAAACCCAGCTCGTGCAGTGTGCGCACTGCTTTCGGGGAGGTCACCCTGACGTGCCAGTCATCGAGTTACGGGTAGATGTGGTGGCCCTGCGACCTGAGGAGGGCCACCACTGTGTTCATCAGCCTGGTTAAGACCCTGGGGGCCGAGTTGAGACCGAAAGGGAGCACCTTGTATTGGAAATTGTTGCTTATGATCCTGAATAATAGAAAATAACAATGAGGCTGCCAGATACGAGTCCTTCAGATCCAGGGATCACATCCAGCCTCCCTTGCAAAATGTCTCTGCTATCAAAGCTGGCATAACCATCTTGAATTTGTGTAGAGTTGGGGAGAGTTTGAGGGTGGAAAGGTCCAGCACAACTCTCAGGCCCGCCTGGTTCTTTTTCGAACGGCGAAAATCCTGGAGTAAAGCTCAAGCCTCGCTGGGAGGCTGGGACTTCCTCCGCTGCCTGGCTCTCGACGAGCGACCCGATATCAGTCAAAAAAGAGTTGCTGTCCCAACCTGAAGGGGAGGAGAGGCTGGGATAGGGAGGTGGTACCCTGTGGAGACTAGAGAGGATCCAGGGGACCACAAAATTCTGGCGCCACAAATTTGCATGGAGAGCAAGCCTGCCCCCCTGGAAACACGTGGACCCGGAGGGGCGCGTCATGCCTTCTTTCCCTCTGAGGCTGTTGCTGGGGGGCGCAGAGGGGGGGTGGGGGGAGGGGGACTGGAAAATGCCATTGCTTCCACCCCACACTTTTTGTTTGCGCTGATGTTGAGTCGGCAGACGTCACGCTGCCTGGACCTCCGCTCTTGGAAGAGGTCACCGCCTTCGAACGGAAGATCTAAGAGGTGTTTTTGGACATCCGGGTTGAATTTCCTAACAGAGCCAGGCTGTTCTTCTCATGTCCGTGGCAATGCAGATGGCACAGCCAGAGGTGTCAATGTGTGCCGCGGAGGACTCCATTATGTCCTGCGCCACCATCTTGGCCTCTGTTAATCCCGCCTTCAATCGTGATTGGCTCTGTGCCCAAAGCTCTGGGAGGAAATCCGCATTTTCCCGCCAGAGCCTCTGGTTAACGGCAGCCAGCATGGCATCTGCGTTGGCTTGACGAAGGTGAAGGGACGCGTTGTAATACAGCTTCTTCCCGTACGCCTCCAAGATCTTCTCCTCCTTGCCTAGCAGAGCCGCAGAGGAGGCGACGGAGGCTTGGAGTATAGTGATGCTGCAGCGATCACTGAGGAGTGTGGCTGAGGATGGGCCGATAGCAAGAGTTTATCCCCCTCCAACTGCCTGTACTTGCCATCCAGGTGTTTATTCACCAGCTGTACCGAGTAAGGCTTGAGCCAACCCTTATTGGCCGGGGCAACTAAATCCTTCAGCAGCGTGATCCCTGTTCTGGCAATGGGACGTAGCTTGAGGACTTCTGCGAGGACCCTCTCTGCTGGTTGTTCGACCTCGGGTTGAGGAAGGCCCAAGTACTCTGGCAGCCCTGCAAGACGTTCGCGGAAGAACTTGGCTGAAGATGGTGTGTCAGGGTCCTCCTCATTTGTGTCCACCTGAGGGTCTGGTTGGTCCAGCACCGGAGGAGGGGGTGCTGCGAGCCGAGGGCTGAGTTGTGGTGACAGGAGCCGGAGGCTACAGCGGAGGCTGGTGCAGAACCGCCTGCACGGTTGGGGGGCTGGAGCGGGCTGCTGAGGCTGAACAGGGGCGCCTGTACTGGGGCCTGCGGCGTCAGCCATTGGCAGGAGCACGTCCCTGATGGCGTCCCTGAGGATGACCCCCATCCAAGGAGATTTCATGAGCCCGAGGAACCTTACAAAGAATCTGTCCTCACATGCTGGAGTGGTGGTAGGCGATATTGACAGGGTTGCGGGCAGCTGCTGGAGCCGTTGCTTGCCCTGCCCATACAGATGCAGCGGGTACCTGCCTTGCATGAAGGAAGGGTAGGTGGTAGGCTACATACCTGGATGACACCAGTAACACCTTGACACACATTTCTTCACCTACTCCCTGTCTTGGAGCAGCGTCGGCTGGATGTCTGAATTGTCTGGCACGGCAGCCAATTTATCGAGCTGCCCTCACGTGCCTGCGTGGTGTTGCTCGGCTCACTGGGCCCGCCAATCATGGGGCCTACCCTATTCCTCAGGCCGAGGCCTGGTAGGCGTTTCGCCCTCAACGGATCTGCTGGTAGAACTGCGTGTAGGCGCCCCCTCGGACATGTTGCCAGTACTATGGCGTAGCCCCTCGGGTGAAGACCCGGTAAAAGAACCTTCCGGTCCCTCAGCACTGTCACCAGGAGGATCCATAGACCCCCTCAGCCTGCCGGCCGGTAGCTGGTTTTGCCTCAGTACTCATGCTGGTATGTGGACCAGAGCGGTCCCACCCACGCGGGCGAATCCTTGAGAAGGAAGATTCCTTGTGGGGTGCGCTGGAAAAGAGTGGCCCTACCTTGGGCTTGGATTGATGATAGACCAAGTCATTTAGGTCCTTTGGAGGCGATCTCTGGAGCAGCTCCCTCCATCTGGCTGGTATGTTCTTCAGAGACCTCAAGGAGAGTGCGCTGCACTCGGTACAAGCTTGCCAGCCATGCTCTGGGCCAAGGCAACGTAGGCAGAGGGCATGGGGGTCTTTAGTGGGAAAGAGCCTGTCACAGGATGGACACCTGCTGACCCTGTAGAAGTCGACATGTGCCGGGGTGGAGCGTGACGCCTGAATGATAAAAATACAAAAAAGACAGAAGAGAAGAAGTATCCGCGCGTGTAATTACATGGCCGAAGCCAAACCCAGGAGCGCTAGTTAATTCGGCCCGGTACTGTCGACGCGGAAAAGGGGTGTGGCACCTGAGGACGGAGTCAGGGCAGCGCATGCTCCCAGGACCGCACACCCGCACGCCTCTACATTTTAAGGGGAAGGAACAAGTTACTTACCTGTAACTGTTGTTCTCCAGCATGGGTCTGGCATGGATTCACATGCTCATGAATATTCCCCGTCGTCAGGCTGGGAATCCTCGGTAAAGAAAAAACCAGTATCAGTTTCGTTTCTGATCTGTCTTTCGTAGTAGTAACCATCACTGGTCTCTGCGTCATACTGACCACAGCCAATGACTGCCCTCTACCTAAGCACCGCCTCTGGCAGCCATCTTCAGATTTGGAAGCACGTGAAGTGGCAGTATGACCAAGTGAAGAGCCGCAGAGGGGTAGGCGGGAGGGTTCGCATGTGAATCCATGCCAGACCCATGCTGGAGAACAACAGTTACAGGTAAGTAACTTGTTCCTTCTCCAGCATGGGGTCTGGCATGGATTCACATGCTCATGAATAAAGAATACATAGCAGTACACACATGCACAACCACGGGAGGTGGCAAAGGCTCAACATTAAGCATTACATCAAACTCAACATTAAGCATCTTACCTCCTCACCAGGCTCACCTCAGGCGAACAGGTTGCGCAGCACTGCTTGGCCGACCCTGGACTCCTCCCTGGAATCCCGATCGACGCAGTAGAATTTCGTGAAGGTATGCGTCGACCTCCACGTAGCAGCCCTGCATATGTCCAGCAGGGGCACACCAGAAAGGAACGCCGTGGTAGCTGCGCTCGCTCTGGTGGAATGGGCTCTCGGACGGCCAGGCAGCGGTCGGTTTGCCAACCGATGACAGTACATGATACAGCCGGAGAGCCATCTGGAAATGGAAGCCTTCGAGAGAGCCTTCCCCTGATTGACAGGTCCAAAGTTCACAAAGAGTTGCGACGTCTTCCGAAAACACTTCGTGCGGTCCACGTAGAACTTCAGCGCTCTAGCCACATCCAGCGAGTGCAAAGTTCTCTCAGCCGGCGACGAAGGCGACGGGAAGAATACAGGCAACACCAAGGGTTCGTTGAGGTGGAAGTCCGACGGTACCTTGGGCATGAAGGAGGGGTGCGTCCTGAGCACTACCCTGGTGTCGTGAAAAGTCAAGTACGGGGCCTTGCAGGAAAGGGCCTGGATCTCTCCCACCCGTCGTGCGGAGGTGATGGCCACAAGAAACGCTGTTTTCCACGACAAAAACTTCAACGGGGCCGAGTGCAGAGGCTCGAACGGAGGTCCCATGAGCTTGGTCAGCACCACGTTGAGCTCCCACGCCGGGGCTGTAGCCTTCACCGGCGGGAACGATCTGAACAGTCCCTTCATGAACTCTTTCACCAGACGATGAGACCACAAGGACGTCCGCCCCGTGGTTCTGGTGTATCGGGAGATCGCAGCAAGATGAATCTTGATGGACGCATGTGCCAGTCCAGCTTTGGCCAGCGTCAGCAGGTACGGCAGTACTTGGGGAGCCGTAATCCGTAGAGGGTTAATCTTCTGTGCGTGGCACCAGACAGAGAACCTCTTCCATTTGTGTCCGTAGCATTTAAGAGTCGAGGACGCCCTGGCCTTTGCAAGAACCTCTCTGCAGTCGGCCGGTATGTCGTATCCTCCAAACTCTAGCGCTGCAGGAGCCAGGCCTGCAAGTTCAGCGATTTCGGGTCGTGGTGGAGGATGGCGCCTCCTTCCCTGGAGAGCAGATCCGCGTCCACCGGCAGCTTGATTGGCGGGGACGCTGACAAGTCCAGAAGGTCCGGGAACCATATCTGCCTCGGCCACGCAGGTGCGACGAGGATCATCCTGCACCGTGACCTCTTGAGCTGGTTGACGAGCCGGATTAGCAGTGGCAAAGGAGGGAACGCGTAGAGGAACAGGCCCTCCCAGGGGAACGAGAAAGCATCGCCCATGCTCCTCGCCTGGGGAAACCTGCTGGCGAACCTCCGGCACTTGGAGTTCGTCGCCGTCGCGAACAGGTCGATCTGGGGTGTGCCCCACCGTCGGAAGAGGCGATCCACCAGATCCTGCCGTAGTTCCCACTCGTGGCACGAGCGCAGCTCCCTGCTGAGTGAGTCGGCGATGGTGTTCTTTATCCCTGCCAGATGAAACGGCACCAGAAACATCCCTTGGGCGACTGCCCAATGCCACAGGTCCTGCGCCTCCTTGGACAGTGCTGGGGACCTGGTTCCGCCCTGTTTCCTGATGTAAAACATGGTGGTGGTGTTGTCGGTGAAGATCCTCACCACCTTGCCCTTGAGGGACGGAAGGAAGGACCTGAGGGCCCAAAACACTGCACGGAGCTCCAGGACGTTGATATGTAAGGATTTCTCCGTCGGGAGCCAAAGGCCTCTTGCGTGCAGATTTTCGGTGTGCGCTCCCCACCCTTCCAGGGAGGCATCCGTGGTCACTGTCTCCTGGTGGGCTGGGGTCTGGAAGTCCATGCCCGCCGTCAGATGCGCGCGGGTGCCCCACCACCGGATCGCTCGTCGGAAACTCTCGTCGAGTGTGATCCTTTCCTCGAAGCTGCCCGTCGTTTGGATCCAGCGCGCGTCCAGGAACTCCAGGAACTCCTGCAACGGGCGCATCCGGAGCCTGCACATGGGAATGAGGTAGATGCAGGAAGACATCATTCCGAGGAGGGACTTGATGGACCTCACCTTGGCCGCGTCGGCCACCAACATCCGCTGCACCTTGCCCAGGATGGTCCTTTGGCGTAGTTCACGGAGAATCCCAGGTCCGTGAGAAGTTGGACGGTCCTTGCCGTGTGAACCACAGCGAGCTCCCTTGTCTTGGCTCGGATGAGCCAGTCGTCCAGGTAGGGGTAGACGTGGATCCCTTCGCGGCGCAGCTGCGCCGCCACCGGTGCGAGGCACTTGGTGAACACCCTGGGTGCCGACCGTAGTCCGAAGGGGAGGGCTTTGAACTGGTAATGACGCCCTTGGACCACAAACCTGAGGAATTTTCGGTGCCCCTTCAGGATGGGAATATGGAAGTAGGCATCCTCCAAATCCAACGACGACAGGAAGTCTCCTTCCTCCAGCTGACCCAGGACGTGCTGGAGGGTGACCATCCGGAACTTTTGCGCCTTGATGAACTTGTTCAGACGTCGCAGGTCCAGGATGGGGCGCCATCCCCCCGTCTTCTTCCTCTTGAGGAAGTATCTCGAGTAAACTCCGGAGCCCCGAAGCCTCTTTGGGACGAGTTCGATGGCGCCCTTCCTGAGCATCGCCTTTACCTCCAGGAGAAGTTGAGGGACGTGAAGTTCTTTCCTGGCCACGGGGGGGACGCGCGGACACTTTCTCTGAAACTCGAGCGCGTGGCCCCGGGCCAAGGCGTCCAGCACCCAACGGTCGGTGGAGATGGACTCCCACACGCTGACAATCCTGCTTCGACGAGGCCTTGCCGCCTTGTCCTTGGCGACGACGGCGGGGTCCGCCAGACTTGCCTCGTCCTCTGTAGGCCTCCTGAGACGACGAGCGGGCCGCTTGACGGTAGGAGGAGAAACCGCCGCCGGAACCTTTGGAGGCGCCCTTGCCTCCGCTGCTCCGAAAGGGCGTCCGTCATTGTTGCAGAACTCCAAGGGCCCGGGCCGTCTCGGTGTCCGCTTTAATGGCCTGAAGGGAATCGTCCACTGTCTTCCCAAACAGGTTGTTCCCGTCGAAGGGCATTGTCCAGGACTCTGGTCTGAACGTCTTGACGGAAGTCCGTAGCCTTGAGCCATCCACGCCGCCTAAGGCAAACGCCGTTGCCCACCTGGCGGAACCCAGTGTCGGCGATGTCCGTCGCGACGGTAATGGCGTGGTCCGAAGCCACCTCACCTTCCTGCAGGATCTCCAGGGCCTCTGCCCTCTTGTCGTCCGGCAAGAAGTCCAGCAGGGGAGCCAGTTTGTACCAGAGCTCCCTGTCGTATCGGGCCACGATAGCCAAGGCGTTGGCAGCTTTAATCGTCGTCGCTGCAGACGAGATGAGACTGCGTCCCATAGCGTCCAATTTCTTTCCCTCGCCATCCGGTGGGGAAGTCGAAGTGGAGGCCGCACCCCCCCCCTTTTTTCCTGGCCGCCGCGGAGACGACGGAGTCCGGGGTAGGCTGCGCCCGGAGGCACAGGGGGGCCGTGTCCGGGACCCGGTACTTTTTCTCGTACCGGTCTCTTCTAGCTGGCGTCGTGGAAGGGTTCTTGAGGAGGGTGAGGCCCTCATCCCAAATGTCGTCCAATAGAGGCACCGCGAGGACCGTCTTCCTCTTGGCCTCGCGCCGCTGATAAAGGAAACCTTCCTTCTTCTTCTCCTCAGGGCAGAGTTGGAAAAGCTCGGATGCCCTGGCGATCATGGAGTGGAACGATCCAATCTCGTCGGGCGGAGAAGCCCTGGTGGGAGGCGACAAGGGTACATCCTCGTCGTATACCTCGTCGTCCGTACCCGTCGCTGCCATGTCAGTCCCCGTATCATCCCCTCGGGTGGACGGGGAGGAGGGCTGGAAGGGGCGCGACGGCTGAAAAGGAGGAGGAGGGTGGATCCTCCTTTTCTTGGTAGGGGGAACCCCAGAAGGTCCCGGTTCTGGGTCCCCCGACGGGAGAGGTTCCGTCGGCAACGGTAGTCTCGTCCTTATCTCCGAGTATAAGGACTGTAGAGCCAACAAAATGGCCGCCGAGCTGTCTCGCGGCGCTGGCAGAGGGGAATCCGACGGGCGATCAGGGGCCCCGTCGGTACCCTCGACGATGTCGTCGTCGTCCCCTGCGTCGGGATCCATCCCGACGGGCCGGTCTTCTTCCACGCCGAGGCCGTGGCTTAAGACTTCGACCAGCTCCTCCTCCGAGGTTGAGGCCGAATCTACGACGACGCCCTGCCCCCCCTTTTTCTTCCCCACGGGGGATTTCACGGGGGTCCTATCGATGGGCACAAAAGAGGACTCCCTCCGAGGTGGCAGGGAGACTGAGCCCCGAGGTCGCCACCACTGGCGTAGCCTCCACAGGCTGAGCCAGGGCCGCAGCGACAGACTCGATAGAGGGCTTGGCCGGATGGATTAAGGCCTTCACCACCTTAGGTGCGCTCACCGCCTTATCCTTGAGGGGGGGGGGACAGTGCCTCGCTCCCCCTCCGCCTTCGAGCTCGACCGGGGCCTCTCCAGGAGCCTCGCCGGGTGCTCGGCCTTCCTCTTACCCGACCCAGAGCGTTGGCTCGTGGTTGATGGTGCCGGGGAGGGTACGCCCAGCCTGGCGCCCGTAGAGCACGACCGTTCGGCGCTCCCGGTGCCAGCGGACTCGCGGTGCTTGGCCTTATGTTGGACCCCCGTCGCCGGGGCGTCCTCAAAGGTCTTAGAAGACCGCTCGGATTTCTTCCTCTTCTTCTCGCCGGACGGGCTCTTCCCTTCCAGCCAGTTGGCGAGACGTTGATGGCGGTCCTTCATGGTCCGCTCCGACATGTTGCCGCAAAACGCACAGTCCTTCTCCACGTGCGTCTTGTCCTCATGTAAGCAGTAGAGACAAAAGGAGTGTTCGTCCTCCTTAAAGACGTTCTGGAGCTGGCATCCAGGGCAGATCCTGAACAGCTTTCCGGGCGTCGAGCTTCCCTTCTCCTGGGCCATGTCCGGGCCTGAGAAACTTCTGGAGTCCTCCAAAAGCGTAGCTCGACGAAATCTTCACCCTTGAGGGGCGCAGACGAATCCGACACGGGTCCCCGTTGATCGGATGGAGAGTCGGTGGAGCTTGAGGCTCTTTTGACCGAAAAAACGAAGTTTTTGAGAAAAAACGTGAAAAAAATAGCACTAACGCTCGAGAGCAATAGCACGAGGATCCCAACACATGAACGTGCGGTAAAAATCTGAAGATGGCTGCCAGAGGCGGTGCTTAGGTAGAGGGCAGTCATTGGCTGTGGTCAGTATGACGCAGAGACCAGTGATTGGTTACTACTACGAAAGACAGATCAGAAACGAAACTGATACTGGTTTTTTCTTTACCGAGGATTCCCAGCCTGACGACGGGGAATATTCATGAGCATGTGAATCCATGCCAGACCCCATGCTGGAGAAGAAGGTTTTTTCTGGTGAAAAAGGTTCCGTCTCCCGTCCCTTGGAAGGGATGCCCATGCAGTATGGAGGAAGGGGGACGGGACTTAAGAGTAAGTGTAGACAAATCTCCCAGACCATGTTATCCAGAGACCATTCCCTTTTAAGCGCTTCTGTGGGTACCTGGATGCGTAATCTGGGCATTCACCAGAGTCCCAATGTCTGGAAAACCCCACTCTGCAAAGACGTCGAGTAGAATGTGCTTTTGCTAGCGCCACTCATGCTTTACGGGTAGGTCGAATCTCGGCTGAGCACATCTGCCAGAAGACTATTCCCCTGGAACATAACGTGCTAGAGGAACATGTGTTTGAGTTACGATTTCCAGATGTTCAGGGATAGCTTGGTTTGCCCTAGAGAACGAGTGCCCCCGTTTGTTCAGGTACTACATGGCAGTGGTGCGGTCTGTAAGGACAAGAACGGATTCCCCTGAAGGTGAGACTGGAAGGCTTTCAGTGCTTTGAACACTGCAAGCAGTTCCAACAGATTGATGGGATCGGATGCTACCGATTGGGACCATACGCCATGTGCTGTCTTTTGAAGGAGGTGAGCTCCCCACCCTGACATATGCGTCCGTGGTGAAAGTGGCCTCTAGAGCAGGGATGGTGAAGATTTTCCTTTGGCCACCAGTGTAGAGACTGAACGAAGGCTGTCGCGACAACCACTATATCGTCCCACTTGGGGCGCATGAGGAACTAGGAAGATGCAGAAAGTCATCATCCCCAGCAGCCACATTGCCTTGCAAACAGTTACCCAGTGACTGACTACATAATGAGGGATATAGAACAGCATGTTTTGAACCCTCTCGGAGGGAAGACAAGCCAGTCTTCTGTCCGAATCAGGGCCCCCCATTAACTGTTCGACTTGGCTGGGGACTAGACAGACTTCTCATTGATAGAAAATCCTAGATTGAATAGAAGATCTAATATCTTCTGGGTATTTCCCCAGGCATTTTCCCCAGGCATGTTCCGTACAAGTCTCTGGTTTTGAGCCAGATGGGCTGCCTGCGCAGTTGAGCCGTCGCTAACACTAGTACCTTTGTAAACACCCTCAGGGCTGAGGCAATGCAGAAGGGGAATACCTTGAACTGTTAGAGTGTCCTCTATCTTGAACCAGAGGTACTTTCTGTGCGCTGGCAACATTGAAATATGAAAGTATGCATCTTTCATGTCTAAGGTGGCCATGTAAACCCCCTGACACAGCAACGGGATTACTTCCTGAAGAGTTGTCATCCTGAAATGTTGAGGTTTGACATACTTGTTTGCAGGATACAGATCTAAAACAGGGTGTATGGTTAGATCCTTTTTGGTTACAAGGAAGTATATTTCACAAATACCCTTGTTTACCTGGAGATGAGGGACAACTTAGATGGCACCCTTTTCTAGCAGGACCGCATCCAAAAGGATGCGCAGATGGTCAATGACAGTCTGCTCCCGGGTGAATGCAGGAATTTGATGCAGTACCTGTGGGCAACGGCCTTGAGTACCCACTTATCTGATGTGATCCCACCCCCCCTCCCACACGTGGGTAAAATTGGTTAGACGTCCCCTGACCAGTGAAGTGTGGGAAGGGACCTGGAGTGCTGAGTAACTTGGAGGCGGAGGCTAGGGAGCTCTGGAGGCAGTATTTCTGCCTCTTGCTTTTCCCTGACAAAACCCTCTTTGCTGAGAGGACTGGAGCCCAGTCCAGAGGTCCAGTTGGAGCCTCCTGAACCATACTGTCCCTGGGAAAGCTGGAG
This sequence comes from Ambystoma mexicanum, assembly GCF_040938575.1. Lineage (NCBI taxonomy): Eukaryota > Metazoa > Chordata > Amphibia > Caudata > Ambystomatidae > Ambystoma > Ambystoma mexicanum. The sequence goes on from NC_090936.1 coordinate 879,438,644, forward strand.
AAGGACTGCCCGCAAAAGGGCAGCGGGTGTTAAAATGTGTCCGCTGGATCAAGGGCTTAGCTGAGATTGACGGAGCGATTTTAAAGTCTTGTGCTCTCTCTTGGCAGTCTCCAGAGCCTCATCGACCACTTTCCAAAAAAGGTTGGCTTCCTCCACTGGCTTGTTGATCAGGAGTCTCCGTTTTAAAGCTTACATTTTTGAGCCAGGCGTGGCGTTTGAGAAGGTCCCCCGAGTAGGGACACACCCTGCAGTTTCAGCAGAGTTTAAAGGTACTTTTAAGAATTTTCGGGGTGACTTGTCCTTCCACAACCACGGCCAAAAGGCGGGTTGTGAGCGGATTCTGGGACTTCTTGGAGGCTATAGCTCACTAGAAGCATGGTATTATTGGCTATTCTGGTGGAGAAGGTGGCAACAAGCTTGCCAAGGGCATACAGTTTCTTGCAGTTCTTGCCGGAAGGGGATTCTGGCGAAGACAGTGGTACCCCAGCCCTTTTCCATGCAGTAGTGACGACTAGGGTGTCACAGATGGCATGGCCCCTGATGTACAGCTAGTCCAAAGGAACCGGGGCGGAACATTTCCTGCACACAGGGATTAACCGCACGTGTGAGCAATGATGGGGGCAGACAATGAGTTCAACAAAGAGATGGCTTGGCTGATCAGGGTCTTTTCCTTAAGGATATTTTCCACGATGTCCGAATCGGGAAAGGCTTCTTGTGTGGTAATTTGAAAATGGTCTGCAGCCTTCTTTAGAAGGTTTTTTCAAAATCTGGTTGCCAATAGGCCAGTTTCTGGCCTGAGGAGGAGCATACAAAAAAATATTTACTGGGTCAGAGTCATGAGGGGAAGTGGTAGGCCACGTGCCATGGTCATCTACAGGGTTCCAAATCGGGGTCCCGATTAGTAGGATCTTGTTTGTCTTGGGCATAAAATATATGTCTCGACTAGGGTCACATGGGTCATCTAGAAACGCATCCACCTGGGGGTCCTAATGGGATTCAACCAGGTATTAGAATTGAGCACCTGGGTAGTGGTGCCTCTGATTTAGGAGGGAGGGTCAGGACAGCGGTCAACATCCCTCTGTGTCTTCAAAATATCATTGAATTGGCCTGAGAAATTAATGAACTCTGCCATCCTATTCATACAAGCCTCAAACGTGTCCCTGGTCCATTCAGAATAGCCTGAAGGATCAGGAGGGGGGTAAGGGTCATGCAGGAGGGACTGTCCTGGTGCAAGGCTTCAGAAAGAAGAATAGTCTTCAGACGAAGGGGAGGCTTTCTTGGTGTGCAAAATGTGCAGAACCGCTTTGGAAAGCTTCTCTCCAAAGTTTTGGAAGTGTTGGACAAGTGGACTGGTGCGGCTTTCAACAACACTGCAGAAGACATAACTTTAATGCGCACACCCGCTACTGAAGAGTACTCACCACCATGCGTAAACTGCGAAAGGAGTGTCCACCGAAAGTGTCGAACTGTGAGGTTTGAAAGGCCTGCTGAGGACTTAGACAGGCCTGCGGGCGCAGAATCCCTTAATAGCTCAGCCGAAGGAAGGCTAGTGGTCGTGTGCTTTGGAGCAGGTGGTGTGTCTGTCGCCGGGATGTGGCTTCCCTATGGCACTGCCACTGGAATTCTTGTCAGGGCTGGGGACGGACCCAGGGGAGCGTGAAGGCTCCACGGTAATGTCGGTGGCCTCCAAATCGGAGCCAAGGCTGCCAACAGACTCCCAGACTGAGATGACAGCGTTGGCGGGAGAGTGACTCTCGGCCTGCATAGCATAAGCCAACCACCATTTTGTATGCCTGTCTTTCAGAGTCTTGGACCCAAGGATCTTACAGGCTTTAAAGTTGCATGTGTCGTGATCATGAGGGAGACACTGATTGCATTGGCGATGGGTGTCCGTTGAGGGAATTTGCCATTGCTAGATGGGCAAAATTTAAAAGCCGTCCTCTGCATAGCAGAAGGAAACTTCAGTCAAACCAAATAAAGCAGAGAGAAGGGGTGAAGAAAAGGCATTCTCAAGAAAAGACAGTACTAACAGGGCTCCACTCTCCCTACTGTAAAAAGGTGGGAGGTCAAGGCCACATGGAAAACAGTGGCCGAGCAGTCACTGGATGGATCGTCAGCAGACGAGATCAGGCGAACAGCAATCTAGTTGTCAAAGGCAAGCGACCCACCAAAGAAATAGGAAACAGCAATATGAAACTCTTAAGCTCTGCATGATGTGCGACAGACTAGATAGGCGGAAAAAAACAATCTGGTGGGACCTCGACGTGTGGGTACACTACACCTCACGTTGGGGATAGTGTTAGTCACGCCCATGTTGCCGTCCCCTTTTGATCTTAAAAAAAAAAAAAGATACAATACTTTCTGATTTCCACATCAGAAAGTTTATTATTCAATATTGTGTGATCATGTCACCTGCTAGTTTTTTTTAGTGTTGGCTTAAAATAAATTTCTATTTTTATGTATTCATGTCTAAATTGAATTATTGTATGCTTCATTGTGGACACCTATCCCCACTCTCACTCTCCTGAAAATAGCCTTGACTGCCCTGCAAATTTACCTTGATTGGGTTTTGGCTAACACTGCAAAGTTCCCAGTTTACTATACTAGGGTGGCATCCTAAAAACTGTCCACCAGACCAGATTCTAGTCATCCATCTCAACAGACAAGCGAAAGGCGAGCCCGAACTAATGTGAACATTTGATGCAGCGGCTCTTATTTCAGGTTTTATTAGACAACATACTACCAAGTGGACCCCGAGCAAAGAGCCCAATCATGGCAAATAGATTGCATTTGACCTAGCCTCGCCACCATTCATAATCATTTTGGGGATCCCTTGGTTACGGTTGCATTATACCACACACAGATTGGGCCAAAACAACTCCACTTTAGGTCCCCCTTTTGTCAGCAACACTGCTGTGCAGGATTCCCCTCACTCCAGACTCCTTGCTAGGTCTTTGTGCCATTGGGCACCTCAGAGGGGCCTCGGCCCCTGGGATACCTAGGAGTACTAAGACTAAGTATTTGACAAACATCAGGTAGAAACATCTACTTCTACATCGTTCCTACGATTTCCTGATAGATCTCATGCCCGGAGCAGCCATTCCATCTGGAAGGGTTTACTCTGAGAACAAAACGAAGATGTGGTGCTAAAAGAATACAGTGACAAATCTCTGCAGAATAGACATCACATCTTGTGTTCTCCATCTGCCAATCCTATCTTCTTTGTGCCCAAGAAGGGGACCTCAGGCCCTGTATAGATTATAGAAGGATGAACCAGATCACTATTAAAAACAGATACCCGATTCCACTTAATCGGAGTATCAGACTAGCTGGAACAGGCAGATATCTTTACAGAACCGGACCCAAAAGGGCCCTACAATCGGATTGGTCCAAATGAGTCACAGAGGCCGGTATAAAAGGGCACCATGTTCTGCCTATTCAAATGCATAGTAATGTTTGGTCTGCAGTGCTCCCACAACCTTTCAGAAATTCATGAGTGACATTCCACAACGTCCTGGATATCGGTATTGTGCATCTTAAGGACATTTTGAGTTACTCTCACATACCAAAGTATGTCCAACATGTTCCCAAAGCATTAGACTTTGCCAGCACTCACAGTATGCAAAAGCCAACAAAAAGGTTTGCTCTCAGCTGATGGTCTCTCCATGAGAACTGCTAAAATGAAAGCCATTTTGCAATGGCCCATTAGTGTGTCAGTGACGGCCTTTTAGACCTTTATGGGGGTTCTCTTTCTACTAGAGCCTACCCTTTGACCGGGATCACTAGCCCATCTGAGCATTTAGGCTGGTCCAAACAGGCGCAAGATGCTATTGATTCAGCCCTGGGTCTGCAACACCCCAACCCTCATTCACCATACTTTGTAGAAACCAATGTCTCATCCTTTGCAGTGGAGGCCAACCAGTCCCAAGAATGCCCCTCCATGAAGGTACTACATGCTGTGTTATTTAATTTCTATAACTCACACCCAAACCAAACCCACGGTGATGGAGAAGGAATTGTTGGCAATAGACGATGCCTTCAGAGGTTGGGGACACTATCACTACTACACAGACTACTGGAATATTCAGCATCTGGCACCTCTGCAGTGTGTAAAAAGTAAATACGGTGACATTTATTTTCTTCAGCCTTTGATTTCATGATCAAACATCGCCCGCTGTAAAACATGGCACGGCTGACTTCTTGTCTCTTAAGTCGGCCAGAGGATTGTTACCAGATACCGCTGTACCATCTGAACAGGTCATGTCTCTGCACCCCGCCAACAGCCATGACCAATACTAAGGAATGGCTGTCCTCCTATGCCATTGATCTAAATTAATGAATTGTGGAATGCCACAACATCTGGCCTTATATCCAAGGGTATCAACACCTTCCTACTCAAGATACCAGACAACAGGGCATGGAATTGTGTCGATGCCAAGATAAATGGGCACAAGTACACCATACTAGTGGTGGTGGACAGCTTTACAAAATGTAACCATCTCCCTTCGGCTCCTGTGTTCACAGATTGATACTTCAGGCACATATTCTGCCTTATCGGTCTTCCCTCAATCATTTCGGACCGGGGATCCCAGTTCAGCTCCCGATTTTGGCAAGCCTTTACCTGCCCTCATAGGCATCCACACACGTTCTCATCTGCATATCGTCCAGATGCCAATGGGCAAACTGGATGTGTCAACCAGACCCTAAAACAATTCCCACGGTGTCTGTTTGCAATACCAGGAGACTTGGCTCTGTATTATGCTACCCTGAATTCACATATAGTATCCCCAATAAGCCTACACCAGACGGGGCGGATCCTCCTGCTCCGTCCAAGCTCCTACCATCTGGAATTCTATGCCCCTACACATCTGCAGCATTGACAATCATCCCGCATTCAGAAAGGCACTCAAAACATGGCTTTTTCCTTCCTCCTCTTTAAACTCTCCCACTTTATACTGTGATTGCCCAAACACACAAGTACAGGACGAGACCAAATGAAACGCTCACTTTCCGAACCACAGCGGATGCTGGCAGCGTTCGCAGTGGCACACCGTGAGAAACTTGCACTCTTCCTGTCCCATTCACACAAATACTAACACAGACCCAACTTAACACCTATGCTCCCAATCCAATGCAGATGGTGGCAGCGTTAGTAGCACCACCCCGTGAGATATTTGCACTCTTCCCCTCGCAACAGATCATACTGCACCCGTCCCTTCAAGCCCTGCTCCCCACCCCTGCCCAAACCATCAACTCTAAAACCGGTGCAATCTGGACACTAAACAGCGCTGGTAAATCTGGGCACCTTGGATGTGGCAACTTAAAGATGCAGGGACAGAATCCTCAAATAGACAGACCACTATTGATAGCAACTGTAGCAGGATCAGTTTGAAGAGTGGACAGCTATGGTTCGCACTCAGCTGGAGGTCCCTACCTAATTATCAAAGGGCGTAGCCAAGCACACAACGCTAAACCCACAGTTCGCACTGGGGGTAGTGAAGAAATGCGCTAGTTCAACCGGGGGCTTTGGGGGACGGAACACATTTTAACAGAGATACACCAAGAAGCACTTGGGACTGTTCTTTTTGTTGGGGACGTAAACAATACTATTGGTCTCGGCCACACGTGGCAAGATCTATTTAATTTTATTTTTTTCCTATTGCACTCAAAGACAGACACCAGCCAGGTCTTCCACAAAGGTAGCATGCCAACACAACCAAAGATGCACTTGAACAAGCAATCTATCATCTTGAGAGACCTAAGAAAACACAGAAAAATCTGTCCAAGAGGAAGCCATGTATAACTCGCACCACGTCTGTGGACACATACCACAGGTACAGCTCCCTATCCATGCACTCTAGAATGCAGCAATGTTAATGTTAAAGGACATTCGTACCGCGCACTATCACCACCGAAGTGGTCCCCTGGCGGCTCTGAAAAAAGGGGAGGAGAGGGGGTGGGTTAGTGGGAATAAGCAGGAAAAGTGCAAGAGAGCAATGATGTGCTGTTGACAGCCTCAGCACGGTGGGTCAGTTGGCTGGGCTTGGGGTGTTTGTGGTCCGTAGTCGTCGTGTGCTGTTGCGCAAGTCTATTTGTGGTTTGTTTCGTTGTTGCATTGTTGTGAAGTTTGTGCGGGTTGCTGCGTTTTAGGTTTGTGTTTGGTTATAGTTTGAGAGGTGTATGCAGAGGGATGGAATTGTTGGTTGGTTAGTTGGCATTGCTGTCCTTGCAATTGTGGGATTCCATCTAGGTGCGGCACATGTTGACAGTCACATTTCTATCTAGATTCGACGCAAGCTAGGTTCACAATTCTAAGTGTGGTGCATGCTAAGAATCATATTTCTGTCTACATGCGACGCCAGCCAAAGTTCAGAATTCCATACTAGTGTTGCACATGCTAACAGTCCCATCTCTATCTAGATGCGAGGTAAGCGAGGTTCAGAATTCTAAGTGTGGTGCATACTGAGAATCATATATGCTAACAGTCACATTTCTGAAGTGCGATAAGGGTGTGGCATATGCTAACAATATTTCTATCTAGATGCAACGCGGGTTAAGCTTGAAGAAATTCCAGCTAAGTGTGGCGTATGCTAACAGTCACATTTCTGTCTAGATGCGACGCATACTAAATTTGAGAATTCCGTCTAAGTGTGGCATATGTTAATCACATTTCTGTCTAGATCTGGCACAGATTAAATTTGAGAAATTCCATCTAAGTGTGGCATATGCTAACAATAATATTTCTATCTTGATGCAACGCATACTAAACTTGAGAAATTCCATCTAAGAGTGGCGTATGCTAACAGTCACATTTCTGTCTAGATCTGGCGCAGACTAAGCTTGAGAAATTCCATCGAAGTGTGGCATATGCTAACAATCACATTTCTATCTAGATGCAACGCGGGCTAAGATTGAGAATTCCATCTAGGTGTGGCATATGCTCACAATCACATTTCTGTCTAGATCTGGCACAGACTAATCTTTGTGGTTCTCTCGGGGTAAGGTACTAGTTCACATTATACTGCAGGCAGTGTTTGCTGTCCAGACATGTATAGGTTTTGGCTGGTGGTCACATATCTCTCTAGTACTGCATGGTGCTGGTCTGTGGCAGTCTAGGCCATTGAAAGGTAAGTTAGAGTGGCAGGAGCTTTCTGGAGTAGAGTAATTGCTCTACCCCTCCACCCATGCCAGCACACAGTTTTGTCGGTGTCTGGTGGCTTCATTGGCTTCCCCTGCTGACACCTGCAGACACGATCTGGAGCCGCCTCTGTTGGAGCCGCCCTTTGCCTTGGGGCCCTTAGCCGCAGAGGCTGCCGGGCAGAGGGCTGCCCAGGATGAGGAAGGAGACGGCCAATCAGGGCCAGGGGGAGGGAGTGGGAGGCGGGGCAATGGAGGAGGAAGCACAACCACGGCTGGGGAGCCCGCGAGGGTCCCGAGTTTTACAAAATAGTCATGGTGCTCCTAAAGGGGCCCAGGGGGGGTTGCATGCACACGCTCACCTGATGCCAAGATGGGAAATAGCTATGGCGATGCAAATCCGGTCTAACAGCTCACATTGCCGTTCACAAAACCCCCTGATGTACCTCAACACCTCTGCCATTAGTATACAGCGATAACCTACAAAGCACTCTATCCTAATCTGCCAACAGCACCCACCCATGTGCCTGACCTCGGGGTTGCTTACCGGGGCCCGGCCAACCCTCCTAAGTCCTAACCTGGCAGAAAGTACAAACACATCTTAAACTTAACTCTTAGATTCTCCCATACATGGGCTTCAGTCTCAAAGGGCGTTCCTTCAACAAACCACATTGAGGCCCTATAAATGGGAAAAGGGAGCTATATAAATGACAATTACGACGGCCCACACTCTGTTTTCTCTATTCTACGTATTGTACGAACAACATCCCCGCACCCTGCCGTTGCTTGACCCTCCCATGACCTCAGTACCACCAGCAGACACAGGTTTCAAGCAACTTCAAAAAAGGAGCCATGCGCAAACACAAAAACCTAGAAATCACCCAAAACTGTTACGTTCTTGTGCTTAGCAACACCGCTAGCAAGCTCCTGGCTAGCAAGCTGGTGACACGGTTTGGTTGCCCACACAACATTTGAACATTCCTGGTTCACACAAACTGGTTCCCCGTTTTTTTCGGCCCCTATAAAATGGGTCATAAAACCTGTGAAGTATAATCTTGCGTTGCCATGCTCTTAGACTATCCATCCAGTGTTCCACACTTACCTTGAAACAGTACAAACCGGACAATCTTCCGGCGCGTCCCGCTGCTCCAGCTGGTTCTGCCAACTCAGAATATGAGGTTAGGCTATTCTAGACTCTTGCATTCGACAAGGTCACCTGCACTTATCGACTGGCAGAGGTATGGGCCAGAAGAGAGGACCCGGGAACCCTCAGATAAAGTTCATGCTCCTCGATTGGTGGCTCAGTTTCACAGACTTCATCCAGATGGCCTGCGTGGTCCATGGGCATTGGGAATGGGGATCTGTAATGCCCTCCAGACATATCACGCCCCCATTCAGGCACTGCAATATGAGAACACTTGTGGCGTACCGGGACAGTTGCATGTCCCTAGCGGCTACCGTGGCGCATCACGGATAGAACACGTAGGGAGAGACCAACACCCGGCATGCGAGCTACTGGTCATGTGGCACACTGCAGCACACACAAATGCTACAGACGTGCCATGATGCTGACAGACTAAACTCAGCGTCTTCCTGGCTCTGGCGCTTCTCAGCTGTTTCGTGTGAGCAGTGATTCCAACAGTTTCATGGATATGTTGTATTTTCTACCATGACTACTTTATGAACTTTTGTTTCTGGAACACTCCTTTTGGGTTTGGTGAAACTTTGATTTTAGTTTTGACTGATGTGTATGGATTACGGACTTGGCTATTTCCAGATTTGGATTTCCGCTTGAACCTGGATGTTGCTTTTGGAACTTCTAAAAGCCTGACTCCCAGGGGATTGTCCTAGTCACCCTTTATCTCAGCAATCAAGTTCTTGAGCCACCCGGGTTAGGTCCTTCCCCTCTATGCCTAGGGCTTCAGTGGTTTTGGTATGCCGTTTGTTAGTCACAGCAGTTCCTTGCCCCTGTACACACTGTTACTCATCCCATCCCGCACCATCTGGACTCCACAGGTACTTGTGGAAGAGAGGTTTGGGTATTTCCTGTTTTGTTACGGATACTTTGTTTTTCCTTCTCAGCTACGGAGAGCACCTGGTGGCATTTCTTTGCCTTTTGCTCCATTGGTTGGCCAGTAGAGTACCATGTTCCTCGCTCTGGCAGGCCGATTGTGAAAGTCTGCTAGTTCCCTGGGACTCTGGTTGTGACACTCTCAGAACTATTGGAGGAAAAAGGACAGGGGGATTTGGAGTCAATGTGGAGGCTCTCGGCCTAATTCCAAGTATGACATGCCTAGGTGTTATCCCCAATGCGCCCACGCAGTGTTTACCACATGGGGTGGGGGTTTGGCACAAATTCCCTGAGCACTCACATTGATTTTGATTGGTCATACTAGGGCTCACGATGGGGGTGAGACATTCAAGGCAGTTTGCTGCAGGGAAGTCTTTAGGCCGACAGCTTTTGGAGGGAACATTTTTCAGTCGGATCAACATGAGGGTGCTGTGAATCGGGGTCCAATTGTGGCATGTTCGTTGATTCTCCTTTATTCACGAGTAGCCTTCCCAATCAAAGAGTTACAGCTTAGAGATTTAATCACCCAAAGGAGAGTTAGAGCGTGGCGAAAGTTAAGAGCATTCTTGGTTTATGTGGCTGCATGACCAGTTTACTAGGCCCTCTTAGCCTCACATTGGGGAGGGGCTATAGCTCCAGACCCAAGACACGTCTCCTGGGGAGGAGGGGGCAATATTTGTTTCCTTCACACCCGTTACACCTTGAGGATGTAGGCATTTTAAGCCGTGTTCATGAAAATTTGTCCAGGTTTTGGTAAAGCATGCCTTTTCGCAGATTGCCCAGACTACAAAGGCCGTGGTCAAGTTCTCTGCAGATTGGTGGACTATAACAGAGGGAAAGATCTACGTAAGGGAAGAGTCTTTTTGGTTTTACAGGTTTCATATTTTAATTCATTGCTTTCACCAGTTAGATGTGCACTACTGTTTGAATTCAGATGGGTTCATATGCTTTGCCATCCCGCACCTCCTCTCTATCCTTACAACTTTCTGATCTCTAGTTCACCCTAGCCTCTTCCCTGCATCCACATCAATGAGCAAGGAGAGGTGCAGAAAATTAATACATTTGCACAAATTTCTACAAAAAGATACATTTTGGGGGTGGAGCCGGTGCATGTATAGGACTTGGTCACAGCACATGTAGACCATGGCTGCCAGACTCATTTCCCCCGCATGAGACAGGCAGTCTAATATTATATAGGGATGGAAGAGAGTGTATGGCAGAAAGGCGACGATCGATTAGGAGTACAGCATTCACTACAGGGAGTAACTTTTACATCTACGCCCAGTCCACCTTTCTCCATACTTTTGGGAGAAAGCCCCGGCATCACACACACTGGGTGCAAAGAACCATCCAAAGCAAACAAGTTCTGCAAAGCAGTCTGACCAAACCTAGAGTCTGATCTGCTGTTCATGCAGAAGTGTTTGAAAAAGAAAGCCCGAGGACTACGTGGTGATCCTCGCCAAGACCTCCCACAGAACTTGCCTGAAATGCACACCACTATCCACCGTGCCATAAAAGCTTTTGAATACTTCATGCCTAGCTGAGAGCGCTCGAAGGCTACAAGATATTTACCCTCCTACTCGATTGACTTCTTTCCATCTAGGAAGAATTTCAATGTTCTATGTACATTAAGGCAGTGGAAAAACATGTTCCACCTCCGTGAGGGTTTGGGGTGGAAACAAAACAAGGGCAATCTCCTGATTGATGTGGGAGAAAGACGCTACGTTCTGCAAGAATTTAGGGTGACTGCGCATCACAACCTTGTTTGAGAAAATGGTGTACAGCTCAGAAGCTTTCATCTCAATTTGGTGCCTGGTTCATGTGACATCCAACAAACTGGTAGTTTTTCACCTGACCGACAAACTGGTAGTTTTTCACCTGACCAACTCAAATGTCTGCTGACGCCGTTGGGTATAAGGCTTACGGCAGATCACTGATAAAAGTGGCACTGTATACAATTTGAATTAGTTAAGTTGGCTGAACAAACATTTGGACCCCTATAAAAGGAACTTTAAAGTACTGGATGCGTTTAATTGTGCCTTGAATAACTGCATTCATCTACTGTGATTGTGACCAAATCAAATGGGCAATTACATATCGACAGACCATAACTAATGTGTGCTCAAATATGTACAGTAACCTCAAACTGCAAACACTCTGTACGCACTCCTCCCCCTCTCTGCAATACCATTTTAATCTCAAATGTATTAAAAAAAAATAAAGCTGATGAAATATGTCACGACAAAGGAAGCAAGCTACTAAGAATACTTACATTTTCTCGACTGCATTTCAAATTGAGTGAGAAACTGTTTAGTGCACGGTGTCACAACAGGATTTTGTCCATGCAACTCTTTTTTAGGAAATAAATCCATTAATTTTTTAGATGATAACTCCGACGCAACAGAGATGAGAGCAAACCTAAGGAGAGAAAAGACAGGTCACTGAACCAGCAAGCTATTATTAAAATGTTGGAAAAACAATCACAATCTATTCACCCAACTATTTCTGGGAGGTCCTGGGGGAGGTAAAGTGACCCTGGGGTGACAGGGGCGGGGGGCGCGGTGGGACAGTTTTTAAGAAGTCCAACTAAAGGCTTAGTAAAACCATTCAACTGAGGCAGTAGAAGACTCCACTCTTAGTATAACTCTGTATCACCTGAGTTCATTGTAGCGTAGATAGAGCAGCCAGGCTTATCTTAGGAGGGAGATGGCTGTAGAATCAGTACAAATGGAATTGTAATACAAATGGTCCAAAGAAACACTGAAATATATATGTACAGTAAATAATAAATGGTTTATTTAAAGTAGGCCCAGATAAATCTTGAGGGAAATAAGGAACACGTTACTTACATGTACCTGTTCTCCAGCATGGGTCTGGCATGGATTCACATGCTCATGAATATTCCCCGTCAGGCTTGGGATCCTCAGTAAAGGAAAAAATCAGTTTCATTTCTTATCACTGGTCTCTGGGTCATACTGCCCCCAGCCAATGACTGCCCTCTACCTAAGCCCCTCCTCTGGCAGCCATCTTCAGATTTGGTAGCACGTAAAGTGGCAGTAGGACCAAGAGAAGAACCACAGAGGTTGAGAGGGAGGGTTCGCATGTGAATCCATGCCAGACCCATGCTGGAGAACTACAGTTACAGGTAAGTAACTTGTTCCTTCTCCAGCATGTGGTCTGGCATGGATTCACATGCTCATGAACACAAAAATACATAGCTGTACACACATGCACAACCACGGAGGTGGCAAGGCTCAACATTAAGCATTTCAACAACTCAACATTAAGCATCTCTTACCTCCTCACCAGGCTCACCTTCAAGCGAACAGGTTGCGCAGCACTGCCTGGCCGACTCTGGACTCCTCTCTAGAATCCCGGTCGACGCAGTATAATCTCATAAAGGTGTGCGTCGACCTCCATGTAGCAGCTCTGCAGATGACCAGCAGGGGCACACCAGACCGGAACGCCGTAGTAGCATCAATCGCTCTGGTCGAATGGGCTCTCAGACGGCCGGGCAACAGTCGGTTTGCCAACCGGTGACAGTGCATGATGCAGCCGGAGAGCCATCTGGAAATGGAAGCCTTCGAGAGGGCCTTCCCTTGGTTCACAGGGCCAAAATTCACAAACAGCTGTGATATCTTCCGAAAACTATTCGTGCGTCCACGTAGAACTTCAGCGCTCTAGCCACATCCAGCAAATGTAAAGTCCTCTCAGCCGGCGACAAAGGCGATGGGAAGAAAATAGGTAACACCAAGGGCTTGTTGAGATGGAATTCCGAGGGCACCTTGGGCATGAAGGAGGGATGCGTCCTCAGCACTACCCTCTTCTCGTGGAATGTCAGGTATGGAGGTTTATAGGAGAGGGCCTGGCTCTCTCCCACTCGTCGTGCAGAGGTGATAGCCACAAATGCTGTTTTCCACAATAGGAACTTCAACGGTGCCGAATGCAGAGGCTGGAATGGCGGACCCATGAGTCTGATCAGCACCACGTTGATCTCCCACGCTGGGGCCTTCACCGGCAGGAACGAGCGGCACAGTCCTTTCATGAACTCCTTCAATAGGCGGTGAGACCACAGCGACAACTGCCCCAGAGTTCTGGTGTAGCGGGAGATAGCCACCAGATGGATCTTGATGGAGGCATTTGCCAGCCCCGCCTTGGCCAGCGACAGCAAGTACGGCAGCACTTGAGGGGCCGTAATCCGTAGAGGGTTGATCTTCTGTGCACAGCACCAGACAGAGAACATCTTCCATTTATGTCCATAGCACCCAAGAGTCGACAAGGCCCTGGCGTTGGCAAGGACCTCCTTGCAGTCCGCCGGGATATCGTAGCCTCCGAACTCTAGTGCTGCAAGAGCCAGGCCTGCAGGTTCAGTGATCCCGAGTCGTGATGTAGGATGGCGCCTCTTTCCCTGGCGAGAAGATCCGCGTCCGTCGGTAGTTTGACTGCGGGACGCTGACAAGTCCAGAAGGTTCGGGAACCATATCTGCCAGAGCCATGCCGGTGCAACGAGGATCATCCTGCACCGGGACCATCTGAGTCGACTGAGTCGCAGAAGCAACGGCAACGGTGGGAACGCATACACGAACAGGCCGTCCCAGGGGAAGGAGAATGCATTGCCCATGCTCCCCGGCTGGGAAACCTCCGGCACTTGGTGTTCGTCGCAAATAGATCTATATGGCGATTGCCCCATCATCGGAATAGCAAATCGGGTACCAGAACATCCCGTGGGCAACGGCTCAGTGCCACAGATCCTGCGCTTTCTTGGATAGGGCTGGGGATCTGGTGCCCCCTTGCTTTGGATGTAGAACATTGTGGTGGTGTTGTCGGTGAAGATCCTCACCACCTTGCCCTTGAGGGACAGGAGGAACGACCCTAGGGTCCAGAACACGGCTCGGAGCTCCAGGACGCTGATGTGTAGTGACTTCTCCTCCGGGAGCCAACGGCCTCTTGTGTGGAGATCTCCGGTGTGCGCTCCCCACCCTTCCATGGAGGCGTCCGTCGTCACAGTTTCTTCATGTGTCGGAGTCTGGAAGTTTATACCCGCCGCTAGATGCGTGCGGTTGCCCCACTACCGGATCGCTTGGCGGAACGTCTCGTTGAGGGAGATCTTGTCTTCGAAAATGCCCGCTGCTGGCATCCAACGGGGGTCGAGGAACTCCTGCAGTGGTCGCATCCACAACCTGCATAAGCGCACGAGGTAGATGCACGATGACATGCAGAGTAGGGACTTGATGGACCTCACCCTGGCCATGTTCATGGTCAACAGCCGTTGTACCTTGCCCAGGATGGCCTTCATCCTTTCCTCCGACGGTGAAGCCAATCGCGCCAATCTGTCGAGTCTGGCTCCCAGGAACAAGGCTTCTTGCGACGGTACCAAGTGGGATTTCGCGAAGTTGATCGAGAATCCCAGATCCGTGAGCAGTCGGACGGTCTTCGCCGTGTGATCGACGGCGAGTTCTCTTGACTTTGCTCAGAGGAGCCAATCGTCCAGGTAGGGGTATACATGGATACCCTGCAGGCGCAGTCGCGCCGCCACCAGTGCCAGGCACTTGGTGAAGACCCTTGGCGCCGACTTCAATCCGAAGGGCAGGGCCTTGAACTGGTAGTGTCGCCCTTGGACTACGAACCGTAGGAACTTTCGATGTCCTTCGTATGGGGATGTGGAAGTAAACGTCCTCCAAGGCCAGCGACGGCAGGAAGTCACCTTCCTCCAATGGTCCCAGCACGTGCTGAAGGGTGACCATCCGGAACTTCTGGGACTTGATGTATTTGTTGAGGCAGCGATGGTCTAGGATGGGTCTTCTTTCGGACAAGGAAGTACCGCAAGTATACTCCGGAGCCCCAGAGCCTCTTTGGGACGAGTTCTATCGCACCCTTTATCAGCATTGCTCATACCTCCAGTAGCAGCTGTGGTACGTGGTTTTCTTTCCTGGCCACAGGTGGGAAACAGGGACACTTTCTTTGGAACTCCAGGGAGTGCCCGTTGGCCAGGGCGTCCAGCACCAAATGGTCGGTGGACATGGACGCCCACACACCAACGAATTTCACCAGCCAGCCTCCCACCGGGGTGCTCGGGTAGGGGCCTGACATCACGGCCGGTTCAATCTTGCCACATTGGCGGCGACGATGTCCTCCGGCCTTGCTGCGGCCTCCGTAGGCCTCCTGCGAAGATGAGCGGGCCGCTTGGCGGTGCAATGCGGAACTGCTGCTGAATCTTTGGATGCGTCTTGAGACTTGCCTCTAGGGGTCTGAAAGGACGGCCGCGGTTTGAGAGAACACAAGGCCCAGGCCATCCCGGTGTCCGCCTTAATGGCCTGCATTGACTCGTCCACTGCCTTGCCAAACAGGTTGTTCCTGTCGAAGGGCATGTCCCGTACCCTGGTCTGAACGTCCTGACTGAAGTCGGTGGCCTTGAGCAAACGCTGTTGTACGTCTGGTGAAAACCTGTGTCGGTCATGTCAGTGGCCACCGTGATGGCGTGGTCCGACGCCACTTCAGCTTCCTGTAGGATTTTAAGGGCCTCTGCCCTCTTGTTACGCTCACCTGGTATCCACGGTGACGCCACCCAGCCCTGGTTGGATGATTTCACTCTCGAACCCTCTCCCGGTCCCTTAGTAAGGCCTCTGGTTAAAGATGGGTCTGCAATATAGGAGAGCTGGATTCAATACCAGATTGAATATGTTTTCCCACCTTCCTTGACCTCAACTCCTTCCTCCCCTTGGGATTGCTCCTCACCTTAATATTGTAAAAGGTGGATTCTTCGTCCTGCTCCTCGTGGCAGGGGCGCGTAGATGTGGGGGGCGAGCAGCGACCAAGTTACTTCACTGGTGCAAGCCCCCGGTGGGAATCCAGGCCTGCTGCGACTCCGTAGGTTTGCTGCTTTACAGTCTTTATATGCAGTTCTTATGTTCCTTTTAGTTCAAATAATAATGTCTTGCTTCTTTCCTTTTAGGTATGGAAAGGTATTTTGGAGTGGTCATGCAGTTTGAAGATGAGCATGGGCCGGTAAGCAAAAGCGCGGTGTATGCGATGCTGTCTGGTGAGTAATTCGCGATGCGCAGCGCTGTTTCGCCTTTTATATTGCTAACCTGCGTCTTTTCTCTCCTTGCAGGTTGCGAATTAGCGCAATGTTCCAGCAATTATACTGACCAGGAGATGACTACCCAGGTAAGAATTGTGTGGCTTTCTTCATTCGGGAGGAAGGAAGTTACTTACCTGTAACTGTTCTCCAGCATGGGTCTGGCATGTATTCACATGCTCATGAATGTTCCCCGTCGTCCGGCCGGGAATCCTCGGTCTAGAAAAAAATCAGTATCAGTTTCGTTTCTGATCTGTCTTTCTTAGTAACCAATCACTGGTTTCTGGGTCATACTGCCCCCAGCCAATGACTGCCCTCTCCCTAAGCCCCGCCTGCGGCAGCCATCCTAAGATTTGGTAGCACGTAAAGTGGCAGTATGACCAAGTGAAGAGCCGCAGAGGGGTAGGCGGAAGGGTTCGCATGTGAATCCATGCCAGACCCATGCTGGAGAACAACAGTTACAGGTAAGTAACTTGTTCCTTCTCCGGCATGGGGTCTGGCATGGATTCAGATGCTCATGAATAAGAGAATACATAGCAGTACACACATGCACAACCACGGGAGGTGGCAACAGGCTCAACATTAAGCAATACAACAACTCAACATTAAGCAACTCTTACCTCCTCACCAGGATCACCTTAGGCGAACAGGTTGCGCAGCACTGCTTGGCCGACCCTGGACTCCTCCCTGGAGTCCCGATCGACGCAGTAGAATCTTTTGAAGGTGTGCATCGACCTCCACGTCGCAGCCCTGCAGATGTCCAGGAGGGGCACACCAGACAGGAACGCTGTGGTAGCAGCGATCGCTCTGGTCGAATGGGCTCTTGGACGGCCGGGCAGCTGTCGGTTTGCCAACCGGTGGCGGTGCATGATGCAGCCGGAGAGCCATCTGGAAATGGAAGTCTTCGAGAGAGCCTTCCCTTGATTCACCGTCCCAAAGTTCACAAACAGCTGTGACGTCTTCCGAAAACTCTTTGTGCGGTACACGTAGAACTTCAGCGCTCTAGCTACATCCAGCGAGTGCAAAGTCCTCTCGGCCGGCGACGGGAAGAAAACTGGCAACACCAAGGGCTCGTTGAGGTGGAAGTCCGACGGCACCTTGGGCATAAAGGATGAGTGTGTCCTCAGCACCACCCTTGCGTCATGAAAAGTCAAGTATGGAGGCTTGCAAGATAGGGCCTGGATCTCTCCCACTCGTCGTGCGGAGGTGATGGCCACGAGGAAAGCTGTCTTCCATGACAGGAACTTCAAAGGCACCGTATACATAGGCTCGAATGGGGCCCCCCCATGAGCTTGGTCAGCACCACATTAAGCTCCCACGCCGGGGCAGGAGCCTTCACCGGCGGGAATGATCGGAATAGTCATTTCATGAATTCTTTCACCAGGCGATGAGACCACAAGGACGCCCGTCCCGTCGTAATGGTATATCGGGAGATTGCATCCAGATGTATTTTGATGAGGCGTGAGCCAGTCCAGCTTTGGCCAGCGACAGTAGGTACGGCAGTACTTGAGGGGCCGTAATCTGCAGAGGGTTAATCTTCTGTGCACGGCACCAGACAGAGAACCTCTTCCATTTATGTCCGTAGCACTTGAGAGTTGAGGACGCCCTGGCCTTTGCAAGAACCTCTCTGCAGTCGGCCGGGATGTCGTACCCTCCAAACTCTAGTGCTGCAGGAGCCAGGCCTGCAAGTTCAGCGACTCCGGGTTGTGGTGAAGAATGGCGCCTCCTTCTCTGGAGAGAAGGTCTGCGTCCGTTGGCAGCTTGACTGGTGGGGACGTAGACAAGTCCAGAAGGTCCGGGAACCAGATCTGTCTCGTCCACGCCGGTGCGACGAGGATCATCCTGCACCGGGACCTCTTGAGCTGGTTGATGAGCCGGAGCAGCAACGGCAGCGGAGGGAACGCATAAAGAAACAGGCCGTCCCAGGGGAACGAGAAAGCATCACCCATGCTCCTCGGCTGGGTAACCTCAACGGCAGCGGAGGGAACGCATAAAGAAACAGGCCGTCCCAGGGGAACGAGAAAGCATCACCCATGCTCCTCGGCTGGGGAACCTGCTGGCAAACCTCCGGCTCTTGGAATTCGTCGCCTTCGCGAAGAGATCGATTTGGGGTTCGCCCCATCGTCGGAAGAGTCGATCCACTTGATCCTGGCGTAGTTCCCACTCGTGGCACGAGCGCAGCTCCCTGCTAAGTGAGTCGGTGATCGTGTTTGTTATTCCTACCAGATAAAGAGGCACCAGAAACATCCCTTGGGCGACGGCCCAATGCCAAAGATCTTGGGCTTCCTTGGATAGGGCCGGGGACCTGGTTCCGCCCTGCTTCCGGATGTAGAACATTGTGATGGTGTTGTCGGTGAAGATCCTCGCCACCTTGCCCTTGAGGGACGGAGGAAAAGACCTGAGGGCCCAGAACACCGCGCGGAGCTCCAAGATGTTGATGTGGAGAGACTTCTCCTCCGGGAGCCAAAGGCCTCTCACGTGAAGATCTCCGGAGTGTGCTCCCCAACCTTCCAGGGAGGCGTCCGTCGTCACCTGGTGAGCTGGGGTCTGAAAGTCCGTGCCCGCCGACAGATGGGAGCGGGTACCCCACCACCGGATCGCCTGACGGAACGTCTCGGAGAGGGATCCTGTCCTCGAAGCTGCCCGTCGACTGGATCCAGCGGGCGTCGAGGAACTCCTTTAAGGGTCTCATCCGAAGCCTGCAAAGGCGCACCAGATAAATGCAGGACGACATCATCCCGAGGAGGGACTTGATAGATCTTACCCTGGCCATGTCCGTGGCCAGCAGACGCTGCACCTTGCCCAGAATGGTCCTGGTCCTTTCCTCCGACGGCGAGGCCAGCCGTGCCACTGTGTCGAGCTTGGCTCCCAGAAACAGGGAGACTTGCGACGGAACCAGGTGGGATTTTGGAAAGTTGATGGAGAATCCCAGGTCCGTGAGCAGCTGGACGGTCTTCGCAGTGTGGTCCACGGCGAGCTCCCTTGTCCTTGCCCGGATGAGCCAGTCGTCCAGGTAGGGGTAGACGTGGATCCCCTGTAGGCGCAGCCGTGCCGCCACCGGTGCGAGGCACTTGGTGAACACCCTGGGTGCCGACTTCAATCCGAACGGGAGGGCCTTGAACTGGTAGTGCCGCCTTTGCACCACGAACCTGAGGAACTTTCGGTGTCTTTTCAGAATGGGGATGTGGAAGTAGGCATCCTCCAAGTCCAAGGACGACAGGAAATCGCCCTCCTCCAGCTGTCCCAGCACATGCTGGAGGGTGACCATACAGAACTTCTGTGCCTTGATGTACCTGTTCAGTCGTCGTAGGTCCAGGATGGGGCGCCATCCTCCGGTCTTTTTTACAAGGAAGTACCTTGAGTGAACTCCGGAGCCCCGAAGCCTCTCTGGGACGAGCTCGATGGCACCCTTCTTGAGCATCACTCTTACTTCCAACAGTAGTTGAGGGACGTGATTTTCCTTCCTGGCCACGGGTGGAACGCAAGGGCACTTCTGAAACTCGAGGGCGTGCCCTTGGGCCAGGGCGTCCAGCACCCAACGGTCGGTGGAGATGGACTCCCACACGCTGACAAATCTCGCCACCCGGCCTCCCACCGGGGTGCTTCGGCGGGGGCCCGACCCCAGGGTCGGTTCAATCTTGTTTGGAGGCCGCCTTGCCTCCTTGACCTCCTTGTCGACGACAGGCACCACCTGACTTGCCGCGTCCCCTGTAGGCCTCCTGGGACGAAGATCTTGCCGCTTGGCGGTAAGTGGAGGAGCCACTGCCGGATCCCTTGGAGGCACCTTGTCTGCCTCCGGAGCTCCGAAAGGACGGCCGTCGTTGTTGGAGCACTCCCAGTGCCCAGGCAGTCGGTGTCTGTCTTGATAGCCTGAAGGGACTCATCAACCGCCTTCCCAAACAGGTTGTTCTCGTCGAAGGGCATGTCCAAAACCTTGGTTTGTACGTCCTGGCGGAAATCCGTGGCCTTGAGCCATCCTCATCGTCTCAAGCAAGCGCCGTTGCCCAACTGACGGAAACAGGTGTCGGCGATGTCCGTTGCCACCGTGATGGCATGGTCCGAAGCAATCTCCCCCTCCTGTAGGATTTCAAGGGCCTCAGCCCTTTTGGCGTCCAGAAGGAAGTCTAACAGAGGGGCGATTTTGAACCACAACTCCCTGTCGTAGCGGGCTACGATAGCCAGGGCGTTGGCCGCCTTAATAGTCGTTGCTGCGGATGAGATGATCCGTCGTCCCATTGTGTCCAACTTCCTGCCCTCGCCGTCCGGCGGGGAAGTTGATGTCGAGGCCGATGCCCCCCCCCCCCAGCTTTCTTCTTTGCCGCCGCCGAGACCACCGAATCCGGGGTAGGTTGTGCCCGAAGGCACAAGGGGGCAGCGTCGGGGACCCGGTACTTCTTCTCGTACCGGTCCCTCTTTGCCGGCGCCGTGGCAGGGTTCTTGAGGAGGGTGAGCCCCTCATCCCAGATGTCATCAAGAAGCGGTACGGCGAGGACAGTCTTCCTTTTAGCCTCGCGCAGTTGGTAAAGGAACCCTTCTTTCTTCTTTTCTTCTGGGCAGAGCTGAAAAAGCTCGGATGCCCTGGAAATCATGGCATGAAAGGATCCAATCTCGTCGGGCGGGGATGCCCGAGCAGGGGGCGACGGGGGACACGTCCCGTCGTCACCTCCGTCATCTGTACCTGTCGTAGCCGTGTCCGTGCCTGTATCATCCCCGTGGGTAGTAGACCGGGGGGAAGGCAGAGCAGGCCGCAGAGGTGGGAGAGGTGGCGTAGGATGAGTCGTCCTCCTCTTATGCGGTGGACTCTCTGAAGGTCCTGGCTCCGGTTCCCCCGTCAGGTCTGGCTCAGGTACCTTCGTCGAGGGAAGGGGAAACCTTGTCCTCATCTCCGAGCATAAGGACTGAATCGCTGACAAAATGGCCACCGAGGTGTCCTGCGGCGCCAGAAACGACTGGCGCGAGGGCTCTTGAGGAGCCTTGTCGGCGACACCGTCGCTTTCGTCGTCGCCCTCGTCGGGATCCCTCCCGATGGGCTGGGCCTCTTCCACGACTTCGATGAGCTCTTCTTCAGAGGTCGTGTCCGTATCCATGATGGCCACCAGCCCCTCCCCCACCTTTTCCAACGAGGACTTCGTGGGGGTCTTCTCAATGGGCCTGAAAGACGACTCCCTCTGCGGTGGCAGGGAGACTCTGGGTCCTGAGGGCGCCTCCACTGGTGTGGCCTCCACAGGCTGAGCCAGGGCCGCGGCGACATCCTCAATCGAGTTCTTAGCAGGGTGAATTAAGGCCATCGTCACCTTCTGGACGCCTGGGGCCTTCACCGTGGGGAATCTTCTGCCGGAATCTTCGAGATCGACCGGGGCCTCTCCAGAAGCTTCGCCGGGTTCTCGGACTTCCTCTTACCCGAGCCAGAGCGTTGGCTCGTGGTTGATGGTGCCGGGGAGGATGCGCCCTGCCTGGCAGCCAAGGAGCCCGACCGTTCGGCGCTCCAGGTGCCCGTGAACTTGCGGTGCTTAGCCTTTTGTTGGGCCCCTATCGCCGGGGCGCCCTCACAGGACTTAGAAGACCACTCTGACTTCTTTTTCTTCTCGCCCGATGGGCTCTTCCCTTCCAGCCAGTTGGCGAGATGGAGGTAGCGATCCTTCATGGTCCACTCCGACATGTTCCCACAAAACGCACAGTCCTTCTCCTTGTGCGTCTTGTCCTCATGGAGACAGTAGAGGCATAACGAATGCTCGTCCTCCTTTAAAACATTCTGAAGCTGGCATCCAGGGCAGGTCCTGAACAGCTTCCCCGGCGTCGAGCTTCCTTTCTCCTGGGCCATGTCTGGGGTAGGCCTCGGAACTTCTGGAATCCTCCAAAAGCATAACTCGACGAAATCTTCACCCTAGAGGGGCGTAGAAAACTCTGAAACTGATCCCCGTTGATCGGATGTAGAAACGGTGGATCTTGAGGCTCTATTTAACCGAAAAATCTCCTGAAAAAGCGCGAAAATGCAGCAAAAGCTCGAGAGATACAGCACGAGGACTCCCAACACTTGAACGTGCGGTAAAAATCTGAGGATGGCTGCCAGAGGCGGGGCTTAGGGAGAGGGCAGTCATTGGCTGGGGGCAGTATGACCCAGAGACCAGTGATTGGTTACTAAGAAAGACAGATCAGAAACGAAACCGATACTGATACTGATTTTTTTCTATACCGAGGATTCCCGGCCTGACGACGGGGAATATTCATGAGCATGTGAATCCATGCCAGACCCCATGCTGGAGAAAGGTGAGTAAATGCTTACTAATGGTGTCTTTCTTTCTCCTCTTTTCAGGTTATGGTATTCCAGGATGCATGTGGTGCCGGATGATGGAGTTCGTAATTTCAGGTGAGTGGAACTGAAGTCAGCGATGGATTGAAGACAGGATACTGTTCCAGGTAAGTTTCGTAGTGTTCTTTCTCTCTGCAGGTCCTTGGTTTCAGGTAAGCTGGCATCAAAGAACTGGACACGGGGAGCGTTACACTGCCCACAGCAGAATAACGCAAAGGATGTTCTGCTGTTCGGGTGCGGTTTAAATAGTCTCAGGTAAAGTAGTACAGATAAAATAGTCCCACGCCTGCCACACCCAAAAGACTAGACCGCATAGCTCAGTTCCATTTAACTGAGCTATGTGTGCGCCTCCATGTTGGCTGAACCCCCACCCAAACCCCCCTCCCCCCAAGTTAAACAGTCCCAAGTAAATCGACTCATTCTAATGATGGTTATGAGCCTGGCGCCAAAGGCGCCAGGTCTGACTCCAAGAGAGTCTTGGATAAGGTTTTAAGGCCTTTGACCTGGCCCTTACTGGAAGGCTGACTTGCCAGTGAGGGCCAGGGGCAAGGGTCATGACACTTGTCTGGCAGGAAATCCAGGAGGGGAGCGATCTTGAACCACAGATCCCTGTTTTAGCATGCCACGATCGCAAGGGTGTTGGCCGCTTTGATGGTAGTCGCCGCCGTCTTCCTCTTGGCCTCCTGTTGTTGGTAGAGGAAACCTTCCTTCTCTTCAGGACAAATCTGGAAAAGTTCCGATGCCCTGGCGATCATGGCGTGAAAGGAGCCAATTTCATCGGGAGGGGAGGCCCGTGCAGGGGGTGATGGGAGATCTGTCCAGTCGTCACCACCGTCGTCGTCCATCCCCGCCGTTGCCGTCTCCGTTCCATCCCTCGGTGGAGGGTAAGGAGGTGAAGGCTGGAAAGGAGGGGGAGGATGGATTCGCCTCCGCTTATTCGGTGGGCTCCCAGACGGTCCAGGCGCAGCTGGATCGTCCGTTGGGGGGTAAGGGCAACCTCGTCCTCATCTCCGTACACAGGGTCTGGATAGCCATCAAGATTGCTCCCGAGTTGTCCTGTGGCATAGGCATCGGTTGCGACGGCTGGGGCATGTGGTCCTCTGTCTCTTCCACGGCCCATGACTCCATCGTTGCTCTCTACGTCCGCCTCGTTGGGATCTCTCCCGTAGGACCGGATTTCCTCAAACTTTGTCCAGGATCTTTTTGACGCTAGCCAGCTCATCTTCGGAGGTGGTATCTGTGTCCGTCATGGCTACCGTGCCCCCCCCCCTTTCTCGTCACGGGGGTCTTCTCAATAGGTTGAAAAGATGTTTCCCTCCGGGGTGGCAGGGAAACTCTAGGCCCAGACGTCGACGCCGCTGGGGTAGCCTCCACTGGCTTCACCAGGGCTGCCGCAACTTCTTCAATCGAGGCCTTCGCCGGGTGAATCATGGCCTTCACGACCATGGGCACGTCTGAGGCCTTCACCTTGGGAGGGGGGTGGTCACTGCCTTGCCCTCCCTTGGCTTTCTCTGTCAGGATCGACCGGGTCTTCTCCTGAAGCTTACCCGGGTTCTCAGACTTCCTTTCCCCCCCCCCCGAGCCAGAGCATTGGCTCGTGGTTGATGGCGTCGGGGACATTGCACCCTGCCTGGCAGCCGAGGAGCAATTCCGGTGTCCGTGGACTTGCAGTGCTTTGCCTTTTGTTGGGTCACCAGAGCGCCCTCAAAAGTCTTACAAGACTCCTCGGACTTCTTCTCACCTGCTGCTGGGCTCTTCCCTCCCAGCCAGTTAAAGAGTCGGACGGTCTTTCAATGTCCGGGCGGACATGTTCTTACAGTACGCGCAGTCCTCCTCAACTTGAGACGTCTCGTCGTGAAGGCAGTAGAGGCACCGGCAGTGCTCATCCTCCTTAAAAACATTCTGTAATCCACATCCAGGGCAGTTCCTAAACAGCTTGGATCCAGTAGGCGCTGTGTCTCCTTTGTCCTGGACCATGTCCATGCGAAGTAGGCCTCAAAGATCTTCCGGAATGCTCCAAGAAGAGAAACTCGACAAAAATTCGCCCTTGAGGGCCATAGAAAAATTCCGAAACGGGTCCCCGTTGATGGGAAGAAGAATCGGCGGAGCTTGAGGCACGAATTGACCGAAAAATAAGAAAACTCTTTGGAAAAAGGCAAAACGCAGAAAAAGCTCGAGAGCTATAGCATGAGGACTCCCAACATTTGAATGTGCGGTAAAAATCTGAAGATGGCTGCCAGAGGAGGGACTTAGGTAGAGGGCAGTCATTGGCTGGGGGCAGAATGACCCAGAGACCAGTGATTGGTTATTAGTAGAAAGACAGTTCAGAAACAAAACAAACTGATTTTTTCTTTACCGAGGATTCCCAGCCTGACGACGGGGAATATTCATGAGCATGTCAGACCCCAT
Source organism: Ambystoma mexicanum (assembly GCF_040938575.1). Taxonomy (NCBI): domain Eukaryota; kingdom Metazoa; phylum Chordata; class Amphibia; order Caudata; family Ambystomatidae; genus Ambystoma; species Ambystoma mexicanum. Next base: position 879,463,649 of record NC_090936.1, read on the forward strand.
GCTGGATAAGTACTATCACTTTATATACAACCACAATTATAAAAACACTATGCTTGAGGGTACACAGACCAAAGCACAGAACCTTATTTGGAACACTTAACAGTAGTTCTATGGAAGTCAAATCTTTTCAGACACATTCAGTATAGGTCACACCTATTCTTGTAGAGTAAAAACCAATTTCTACTTTCATATTACTTTCAGTAATTCAAGGGTAGTATACCTAACCAGTTGTAAGGTGACACTCGGTAACAAAATCACATAATCAGTCAAATGGACAATATATGCTTTGTGAATAGCGTAACACTAATTCTAGGTACAGTACTTTTGTGATAACAGTTATGCTCGGTGAGTAAAACCTAAGGATGTAATATTCAATCACAGGTGCTTTTGATATCAGTGAAACACAGATTGAGATAAGCAGCAACTCCTTTAACTTATTTTAGGATGGCACACAGCTAACTCAAGCCAAGTAAAACCCATATACTTTTTAAAGGCGCTATCAGCAACTTGGGCAGATATAACCCTAAGACTCTTCTTGTGTCGGTCTAACACAGACCAGGGAAAGCAAACCCCAATGTTACACTTTATGAATGACTCATATTCTAGGTAAGTAAAACCTAATGCAGACCTATTCTAGACAGGCTAACAGCAAGTCAGGGGAAGCAAGACCCAGTTGGAGACGCTCATACAATTATCCTAAAAGGGATAGTGAAGTGAAACAAACATTACTTTTGGGAAGAGGCACAACCAAATCACAAGTGAGTAATATACCCTTGCATCTACTTTCTGTTAGAATGGCAAAACAGTTTAAGGAAAGAGACGTTGCATATACTTTTCTGAAAAGAAGGCTCAAAATGCAGGTCTTCTTGAGTTTAATTGGTCTCGCCAGGCTCTGGGCTGTCGTTTTCGGAGTCCCCTGGTTGAATGAAAGGAAGGGTCACAGCAGGCTCAGCTTACACAGCAGGCTCTGCTGTCTCTAGAAATCGTCTCTGACGCGTTTCCTTCATCATCCTCTTCGGTTTTGGTTACAGTGGTCGACTTGTCTTCAGCTTCCAAGTTCGGAGTATTTAACAGTAACTACAGCACAACTTCTGTATTCCCTCCTTGCATTTTACAACAAGGGGCGGTCTGGTTGTCCAATCAGGACAGCCAGCCCCCCCCCCCCACTGGGATTTGTCCCCATTCAGGCAAGTAGGAAGACAAAGGGCTGTGGAGTTTTGGACTCTTCCCTCACTTGCTGCCTTCAGAGACAGACTGGAGCCTTGGCGGGTAGGATAGGGGACTCCTCCTGAAGATAAAAATCACACAAAGGCATTTCCCGTCCTTGATGTCGGGGCAAGGAAGGACAAGAAACACTAAAATGCCGAAAAAAACAAGATGGGGGCCATTTTGGTAAAATGAGCACCGTTGGGTTCCTTTACTGCAGCTGTGAACACAGCACGTGGTAAAGGTGCACCAAATTAGTAAAAGGTATTGCTGCCACCAGCCATTGAAGGTACGCTTGTCTCTGTAAAAGAATTGTTACAGTGAAAGGGGATACATTGGTGGAGTGTGCTGGTTTCACCAAATAAACTGTAAAATGGATCCAAAGGTTTCTACCCTTGGGAACTGTAGTTCTCTCAAGTTTAGGCAAAGAAAGTTAAGTGGAGCCCCTAGCGCTACCCAGCAACAGAAGGCACTTATTGCCAAAAAGTTGTCAAAGAGGATAACTTTAAAAAGACACTGGAGAGTCTAAAAAATGACACCCATAAAAAGAGTAAAAGATTCTATGCGTGGAAAAAAGTTCCCACTCACTGAGGTATAGGGAAAAATAATCCACCAGTAAAGCAAAAAAGTTCTGGGGTCGACACAGGTCAGGAAGATTTACCATTACTATGAAAATCTTAACTAACAAGTTAAAACTAGAACGCAGAGATTACAACTTTCTTGGTTTTTACCCTTTTCAAATACATGTTTTATATTAACAATGCTCTCAGAGCTGCTCTAAGTATCCCCAAAAGAGAACACCTCTCGCAGGCGAGAAGGGATGCACACTGGCTCTTCAAGACCATGGGCATCACACACACACACACACGCGTGTCTCTCCCTAGCAGCCCCTAGATACCCATCTGAAAAAACATTACCTACTTTCTTCTCTAGACCTACTTGTTCCCTACATACCAACCTCATCTGTCCCCTCGTTCAAAAGAGCCATGGCGATGGGTGCCACCTTCCAATACCTAGCGCCCAAAAACTGGAATGCGCTGCCCACTACTCTCAGCAATGAAACATCATATTCTGCCTTCCACAAAGCGTTCAAGACTAAACTCTTCAATTAGGGTCCACTGTAACCAAGGAACCCTCTAGCCTCACATCTTAATACGTTCATTGTATTTGTTTGTTGTGAATGTTCTTCACGTTGATGCTGTTTGCTACTGCTATGTACCATCAGCCTAGCAATATGGCCTGGTTCTCCTGTAACCCCCCTGAACCACTGTGGCCTAGGTCACAAAGCAAATGTTCCATGTACAATTTCCTTGATATGAATGTGAATGTACCCTACTCTGCATTGCTCATGTAACCAAGTAAGCCAACTGTAACAGCGCCACGATGCCTCAGGGCCGCTTGTGCGCTTTATAAATACAAATAAATATTTCAAATGCACAATTTCAAACTATCTAGCTACTAGACTTGTGCCAATTCCTCTTACATGTCTAATACATTTAAAGCTGCTAGAATAACACTTGGTTGACAAAATTCCTCCATGAGCAAGTGAATGTTTTTTTCTAGCCTTCTCCACTTGTGAGGTTCTCAGTTTTGAATGAACCATTGGATCTCAAACATTTTCAACATTGTTTGACATGTGAATGCAGATATAGGATGTTAAATTACCTCTGCTAAAAGAGGCAATTATTAAAAGGGGGTATCATGAAACTTGAATTGCTGAGCAACGAAAGAATGTGCGGTGAAGGAGGGCCACTGGGACGGAGAGGCATAACAAGAGATTTTCTCTTTTTGTTTGGCCTTCTTCCTATCGTGCAAGGAATTCAGAAATACGGTCATGCACCTGGCCGAAAAGCTGGCTAGTGATGTCTTTGTGTGGCCCAGGAAGGGCATGGGGCTGTCTAGTCCCACTCCACATCTGTGGTGCCAGAGAATGGGTGTGTGGCAAGCGTGAAACCAGCAGTTATCCTAGATTGGACAACTACTGGCTGTTTGAATGGTTCCAAGGCTCACCAATGGTGGGCTTGGACTTGCTTCCAACCTGGATTTTGGAAAAGGAGTCTACAGCCATTTCGTCAAACTAGTGTTGGAGCCAAAAATCCATCGTAGAAGAGCAGCCAACTGAAGATCAGAAGACTATTCCTGAAGAAGCCTGCCATCCTGTCCTGCATCTCACCCGGTGAAGCCCCGTTAATTACCTGTACCTGATCTCAGAAGACCCCGAGCAGTCTTTCCGCCCGTGGACTGGTGGGAACGAGTCTCAAAGCCTTCGAAGATCCAGATGTCCTGAGCTTTCTGAAGTGTCCCAGTGGACTATCTCCCTCGTGGGCTACCCGGGCGGAAACCATAGCTGTACCGCGGAAGTGTTAGGGAGAATTCTAATTTCTGTGCTAATGCCCTTCAAACTTAGAGACTGCCAGCTCTTTTGCTGGACTTAAGGACTTTTAATTACTACCCTGGAGTGAGCGAGACCTTTTTCTCACTCATGTATTTTTGATCTGATTTGGACTCTGCGTTTTCTTTGTTCTTGGAGTCTGAAACTCCATAGGCATCTTTTTGTATGGTGACGCACAGCACCTTCAGTGCAGTGTCACACAGAAGTCCTTTCGATTTCTCAAAAGATTTAAATACCTTCTCTTGGGTGAACTACTGTTCCCAAGAATAGTAAAGTGAAATTGACTTTACTTACCTTTTTATTTTGTAGGTCCAGCACAACCCATTTTATGTGAAGTGCTGGGGGGTTACTTAGTATCCCCTTTTCCTACTTACTCATGTAACATTTTTTATTATGTTACCCTCACTACATGGGTGGTGGCATTGGTTTAATTTTCCTACGATTAAGCATTTTTACCGCAGGCTGAATCCTCAGCTGCAGTATAGCACCCATGGGTGACCATTTTGTCAAAACGGCCTGGTCATTTATCGCCATTTCGGGTTTGTGAGGTCTTTCTTGGGGTTTACTCTGCGCGCCAAAACAGGTTTAACCCTTTTGTTCGTTTTGCCTTCGGGGGGCTTCAAAACTGAAACCCGCCTCTGGCTCCAGTGTTTGGCAGGGCAGAAACTGAGGGAGGTTCCCGAAGCTTGCTGTCCTTAGTCTCCTTGGTTACCTGAATGCACCCAGTCCCGATTGGCTGGCTGGCTGCCCTTGCAGGACAGCCACCCTGCTGCGCGAGTGACAGCCAAGCTGTGCATGAATGGGAGAAACCTGCATAAAAGGTGATATTTCTTGGACTGAAGGCAGAGTCGACAACTGGACGAAACATCCAACGAAGGAATCGTGAAGAGAAGCTTGCTGCATCCTCCTGGACCGCTGAACTGCCCGGTGATGCCCTACTGCAGTGCTGAAGCTCCAATTCCGAATCAACTAGAGAAGCCCCGGAACGGAGGACTTCTTCCCTTGGGTTGGTGGGAAAAACTAACCCAAAGACGAACTTTGCTGGCATACCTCACCCAACTGGCTGCACTTCTTTGCTGCTGCTGCAACCGAGTGCCAGGGGTTGATATCTGTAGTCTAGTCCATCGTCTAAGCCGCAACAGCACTCCAGGAAGATCCGGAGGATCTTCCCGAAGCAGGACAACCCAAACTAGAGTCAGCTCACCAGAGTGCTGGACTCAAGGAGTGAAGGAAGTCCAAGTGTACAAGATCAGCGGTAGTGATATTGACCGGTAGGTGAAACCGCGAAGTTCAGCTGAATTGAGCCCGTAGCCGCCACCGACCTTAGAACTGCAGTGCAGGAGTCCTCCAGACGTCCTCCCACTTGTCCCCACGACTGAGGCCCAGGAACTATAAGACTGCACCCAGAACAGAAGCCGGCTGGATCCTTTTCATCAAACCTAAGGTACTATGTTGACTAAGGGGTACTTACCGCTTGTCTGTAGCTTGCATCAGCTCACTTGAAAACTTGCAGTAGCTGCTTTTTGCAGAGCCGATCTCAGCTCTACACCTTACACAGTTTGTCTACCAACAGTGATTTTCTACGAACTAACTTTGTCCAATCGAAAGAAGTGCCTAAGCTCCATAGACATTGCTCAAATTGACTTTGGATGTCCCGGCTCCCTGTAGACTCTTATAACCCATTGACTTTGGTTCTAACTGTCAGTCCTCTAGCCACATCCAGCGAGTGCAAAGTCCTTACAGCCGGCTACAAATGCGTCGGAAAAAACGCAAGTAACACCAAGGGCTTGTTTAGATGAAAGTCCGATAGCACCTTGGGCATGAAGGAGGGGTGCGTCCGCAGCACCACCCTCGTCTCGTGGAAAGTTAAGTAAGGTGACTTAGAGGACAGGGCCTGGATCTCATCGACTCGTTGTGCAGAGGTAATGGCCATGAGAAAAGCAGTCTTCCATGACAGAAAGAAACTTGAGCGGAACAGAATGCATAGGCTCAAACAGAGCTCCCATGAGCCTAGAAAGTACCACACCGAGTTCCTAAGCCGGGGCTGAAGCCTTCACCAGTGGTAACTAACGGAACAGTCCCTTGATTCATTCCTTTACCAGACTGTGCGACCACAATGAGGACTGCCCCAGAGATCTGGTGTAGCGGGAGAGGCGCGAGCCACCCCCGCATTAGCCTACAACAGTAAATATGGAAGTACTCGAGGGGTCGTGACCTTCAGAGGGTCGATCTTCTGTGAACGGCAATACATTACAAATCTCTTCCATTTGTGTCCGTAGCATTTTAGAATAGACGCCGCCCGGGCGTTGGCAAGCACATCCTTGCATTACACAGGAAGAACGTAACCCCCAAACACTAGTGCTGCAGGAGCCAGGCCTTCAGGTTCATCCATCCTGGCTCATGGTGCAGTATTGTGCCCGTTCCCTGCCGAGAAGATCTGCAACCACTGGAAGCTTGACTGGAGGGGACACCGATATGTTGAGAAGGTCCGGGTACCAGATCTGCCTCGGCCATGCTGGTGTGACGAGGATCATCCTGCACCAGTACCGTTCAAGTTGATTTATGACTCGAAGAAGCAACAGCAATGGAGGGAAAGCATACAGAAACAGGCCATCCCAGGAGAATGAGAATGCGTACCTCATGCTCCCTGGCCGGGGGAACCTGCTGGCGAACCTCCGGCACTTGGTGTTCGTCGCCATCGCAAACAGATCGGTCGATTGCCCAATTTGCCGGACAGGTTGTCCACTTGGTCCTGCCGAAATTCCCACTCGTGGCAGGAGCGAAGCTCACTGCTGAGAGAATCGGTGACTGTTCTGTACTCCTGCCAATTGGAACGGAATGAGGAACATCCCCTGGGTGATGGCCCAGTACCACAAGTCCTGCGCCTCCCTGGAGAGTGCCGGGATGTGGTGCCCCCCCCCCCTGCTTCCGGATGTAAAACATTGTGGTGGCATTGTCCGTGAAGACCCTCACCACCTTGCCCTTGAGGGGCAGCAGAAATGACTTGAGGGCCCAGAACACTGCCAGTAGTTCCAGTACGTTTATGTGCAGCATCTTCTATTCCCGCAGCCACAGGCCGATCAGCAGGGCCCCACCCACACTCACAAGAAATAAGAGTATCACTGTGGCGAGACTTATCCCAAATGTACTCCCCACACTTAAAACACTGCCTGACAACCTGAATTCAGAGACTCTGGTTGAAGAATACAATAAAATCATGTCCACCTCATTGGATCTAATCGCCCCCCTCAAACTCAGACCAAGCAAGCCCAAAACGCAACAAATGGTACATGCCATTCCTTAAAAATTTAAGACAGCAAAAACACTGCGAAGCCACTTGGAAAAAACACCCTTCTGCAGCTAACTTACTAGACTAGTTGCCCTCTATAAAAAAGAAATCTACCTTGCAAAACGAACCTCCTTCGACTCTCGTATATCCCAAGCAAAATCAAATATAAAAGGAACTATTCTCCATCCTCACAGAAGTAGAAACCCCTATAGCACCACCAGATACTTGTACCAAAGATAAAAATTGGTGCTCAGAAATCCAAAATTCCTTAGCTAACAAGATTGCCACTCTACAAAACAAAATCTCCCGAACCAAAGTTTCCCTGAATGACCCTATCCCTTCCAAACTGCCTGAGAAGCCTATTTTAAGGGAAATTACCTGCTTAAGTCACCAGACTTGAAGTAGAAAAAATTATCCTATCACTGAAACCTTCCAACTGTCAGGGCGATCTATGCCCTGCACAGCTCATTAAAGATGCTGCCCGCGACCTCTCCCCTTTCATCACAAAATTAATCAATGCCTCCTTCTCCACTGGCTCTATCCCCACCAACTTAAAACAATCCTGGGTAATTCCACTACTAAAAAAACCTACACTCGACCCAGACACGTCTACAAACTATAGACCCATAATGACTGTACCATTCCTTCTAAAAATACTGGGTTAGGTTGCATACGTACAAATGCAGAAGTATTTGGAAGAACATCACTTACTAGGAGCTAGACAATCAGGCTTCCGTCCCCAACATGGGACCGAGACTGCTCTCATTGACCTTAAAGCACAAATTGACAAGCTTAGAGACAACGCCCAAGCCGCCTTACTCCTCCTCCTAGACCTTTCAGCAGCATTCGACCTGGCCGATCACTCTGTCCTATGTACGCACCTACACACATCAGCTCACTTTTCTGTTGAGACCATTACATGGATTAGATCATCCCTTAACGGCAGAACCATGAGGGTCTTTTCACCTGCAGCTGCAGCAGACCCGATACCCATCACCTGCGGTGTGCCACAGGGCTTTTGTGTCTCCCCCACACTGTACAATATATTTACCAAGCCCCTTTTCGATTATTTGGACCATCTCGGTATCACCTACACAAACTATGCAGATGATAACCAGATCCTCCTTCCTCTTTCTGGAGATTATGGGAAGGATTTGGCCTTGGTAAATAGAGTGTACATCATCCAGGCATGGATGGCCACACATGGACTATGCCTGAATGATGATAAAACTGAACTTTTCATCCTTGGTACTACCTCTAGTTTAAAGAAATTAGGACCTGCCTATTGTTCCTTCATGATCGATGGCATTGGCATCAAGGTAGGACACAAGATTAAAACACTGGGTTTTACTTGGACTCCATCTTCTCCTTCAACAGACAGTTGAACTACTTAGCCTCCTCCACGGCTTACACGTGTAAACTGATCCGTGCAGCCAAACCCTTTCTGTCCGCCACTAGCTGTTTGACCCTTGCTAGAGCCCTTATACTGTCCCGCCTCGACTACTGTAACTCTCTATCGTGGGTCATCTAAAGCCACCACCAGCAAACTTCAAACTCTCCAGAATAACGCACTTAAAGCGGCACTGGGTATTTCCAGAAGAGAGCATATTACAGCATACTCCCAACAGAATAATTGGCTCCCTATCAAAGGCAACATTCTCTTAAAAACTGCCTCACTCACTTACAAATCCCTCAACAACGCTGCCCCTATCTATTTGATCGGCAGATTTCAGACAGACCTCACTGAGACCCAGAAGAACTGCCTATAAAGACTGCCTTTCTGTCCCCAACTTCAAACGCTCCACTATAGGGAGAAACAGCTTCCCAGTGAAAGCAGCTAAACTGTAAACCACCAAATCTCAGAATGGACTTGCCCCATCAGAACTTCCGATCTAAGGTTGTTTTATGGTTGAAAACGTAGGCCTCCAAACATATCCAGGATCCTAGTCTTTCATACTCTAGCCATCTGTACATAGTGTACTACCTACTGCTTATTTGCATATATGTATATAATCCCGATATTACTTTTACTGTGTGTATGTATATATTTTTGCTGTTACCTGAGGGTATGCTTGCACGTTACAAATAATAAAACAAACAGGCCTCTGGCATGAAGACGTCCAGTGTGTGTTCCCCATCCTTCCAAGGATGCATCCGTCGTGACCGTCTCCTGGTACGGGAGGTTCTGGAAATCCGTGCCCCAGCGATATTGAGCGCACACCCCCCCATCTGATCGCTTGTCGGAACGCCTAATCAAGCGCAATCCAGTCTTTGAAGCCTCAGGACGCCTGGACCCACCGGGCGTAGGAACTCCCGCAGGGGCCAGATCCGCAACCTGCAGAGCCGAACCAGGTATATGCACAACATCATGCCGAGCAGGGACTTTATGGTCCTCACCGTGGTGATCCTAAGTGCCAGCAGCCATTGCATCTTTCCCAAGATGGCCGATATCCTTTCCTCCGACGGTGACGCCAAGCACAACACTGTGTTGAGCTTGGCTCCTAGTGTTAGGGAGAATTCTCATAAATGTGCTAATTCCCTTCACCTTAGAGACCCCGAGAAACTTTGCTGGATTTTGAGGACTTGATTTTTCTACCTGGAAAGAGCAAGCCTCCCCGCCCCCCACTCTCGTATTTTGATGCGTTTTTTACACTTGTGTTCTTTGATTATGGAGTTTTTAGAGAACTCCATAGGCATCATATTTTCATGTGTGTTAACAGCACCCTCAGTGCAGTGACACAGGGATGTCTTTTAGACTTCCCAAAGGTTTAAATACCTTCTCTGGGATAAACTACTGTTTCCCAGAGTATGTAAAGTGAAATTGACTTTAGCCTTTCCAAATTCATAGACCCAGAACACACCATCTTACAATGGAGTGCTGGAGGGGTTCCATTGGAGTGCTGGAGGCGTTCCATTGGAGTGCTGGAGGGGTTCCATAGTATGGTACAAGATCGCCCCCCTGTTGGACTTCCTCCCGGAAGACAAGAGGGCAAAGGCCCTGGCGACATAAATACTCATGTAGCAGTCAAATGCTACCCTTTCCTATTGAAAAGGCTGGTGGCAGTGGTTTTACAACTACCATGATTTTTCCCGACCACGAACACCGGTAAGTAAAAGTCACGGGAGCCATGTTTTTCAAGGTGGCGCCTTAAGCCGCTTTGTTTAAACAGGTCCTGGTTTTCTTTCATCGCCGTTTCTTTTTGGAAATGTCCTTCTAGTGTTTGTCTCTGCGAGCCAAACCAGGTTTGGTTTCTTTGGTCTTGTGCCTTTGACAGGCTTCAGGATTGAAGTCCGCCCTTGGCGCCAGAGTGTCTGGGATGGGCAGGAAGTGAGGGAGGTGCCCGAAACTCTGTGCTTAGTCTCCCAGGAGAACCAAATGCTCTCTGGCGTGATTGGCTGGCTGACTGTCCGGCAAGGACAGCAACCCTGCTGGGTGAGTGACAGCTAGGCTGGAATGAAAGGGAGAGAACGGTTTAAAAGGCGAGTCTCTTGGACTGGAGTTGACCAGTGGAACGAAGGAACCGAATGAAGAGCTGGAAGAGGACGGCAGCTGCAACTCCTGGATGCCTGCTTTGCCCGGTGAAGCCCTGCTGCAGGTCTGATTTGCCAAGTTCATCTCGACAGAGAAGCCCCTTCAAGGACAATTTCTTCCTTTGAGTTGGTGGTACCAATCAACTCGTAAGCCAGCTGGATACCATTCTCAAGGCTAGTTAGGATTAATCAGGGAGAGGGATACCAGCTTGTGCACTTGAAGCTACAGCTACTGGAACTGAAGTGACTCCATCTTGTTTGCTTTTTCACCGATCCCGTGCAGTGCAGGAGTCCCCAGACGTCCTCCCGCTTGTCACCATGACTGAGGCTCAGGAACAGTGAGATCTGCAGGAACCAACGTCTTCAGCTGCCTTTTGTTCTTCATACTAAAGGTACTGTGCCACCCCTTTAGAGAGAACACCACTCTCGCAGTGAGAGTTCGTGAAACGTTCCCAACTTGAAGGCCTAATCAGCTTGTGACCAAACAAATGATTCTTTTTCGCCTAAACTACTACTGAGAACTTTTGCAAAGACTTTACCGTTTGATACAAGAACTGCTCTTTCCTATCCAGAACACTAGCCCATTGACTTTGGCCTGGCCTACTGACTTGAATTGAACTCTTCTGGTGAGCTGAAACTATTTGCACTGAACAACAAGTATATGGAACAAGTTACTTACCTGTAACTGTTCTCCAGCATGGGTCTGACATGGATTCACATGTTCATGAATATTCCCCGTCGTCAGGCTGGGAATCCTCGGTAAAGAAAAAAATCAGTTTCATTTCTGATCTGTCTTTCTTAGTAGTAACCAATCACTGGTCTCTGGGTCATACTGCCCCCAGCCAATGACTGCCCTCTCCCTAAGCCCCACCCCTGGCAGCAATCTTCAGGTTTGGTAGCACGTTAAAGTGGCAGTATGACCAAGTGAAGAGCCGCAGAGGGGTAGTAGGGAGGGTTCGCATGTGAATCCATGCCAGACCCATGCTGGAGAACAGTTACAGGTAAGTAAGTTGTTCCTTCTCCAGCATGGGGTCTGGCATGGATTCACATGCTCATGAATATAAGAATACATAGCAGTACACATGCACAACCACTGGAGGTGGCAAGGCTCAACATTATGCAATACAACAACTCAACATTAAGCATCTCTTACCTCCTCACAAGGCTCACCTTAAGCGAACAGGTTGCACAGCACTGACTGGCCGACTCTGGACTCCTCCCTGGAATCCCGGTCGACGCAGTCGAATCTCCTGAAGGTGTGCGTCGACCTCCACGTAGCAGCCCTGCAGATGTCCAGCAGGGGTACACCAGACAAGAACGCCGTGGTAGCAGGGATCGCTCTGGTCGGATGGGCTCTCGGACGACCGGGCAACGGTCGGTTTGCCAACCGGTGACAGTACATGATAGAGCCGGAGAGCCATCTGGAAATGGAAGCCTTCGAGAGAGCCTTGCCTTGGTTCACAGGTCCAAAGTTCACAACCAGCTGTGATGTCTTCCGAAAACTCTTCGTTCGGTCCACGTAGAACTTCAGCGCTCTAGCTACATCCAGCGAGTGCAAAGTCCTTTCAGCCGGCGACGAAGGCGACGGGAAGAAAATCGGTAACACCAAGGGCTCGTTAAGATGGAAGTCCGACGGCACCTTGGGCATAAAGGAGGAGTGCGTCCTAAGCACCACCCTCGAGGCATGGAAAGTCAAGTACGGTGCTTTGCAGGATAGGGCCTGGATCTCTCCCACTCGTCGTGCGGAGGTAATGGCCACCAGGAATCCACGACACAAACTTCATCGGTGCGGAGTGCATCGGCTCGAATGGGGGCCCCATGAGCCTGGTCAGCACCACGTTAAGTTCCCACGCCGGGGCCGGGGCCTTCACCGGCGGGAACGACCAGAACAGTCCTTTCATAAACTCTTTTACCAGTCGATGGGACCACAGGGACGTCCGTCCTGTGGTTCTGGTATATCTGGAGATCGCCGCCAGATGAATCTTAATGGAGGCATGGGCTAGCCCAGCCTTTGCCAGCGAGAGCAGGTACAGCAGCACTTGAGGGGCCGTAATCCGAAGGGGGTTGATCTTCTGTGCTCGGCACCAGATAGAGAACCTCTTCCACTTATGACCGTAGCATTTGAGAGTCGAGGACGCCCTGGCCTTTGCAAGAACCTCTCTGCATTCGGCCGGTATATCGTAGCCTCCAAACTCTAGCGCTGCAGGAGCCAAGCCTGCAGGTTCAGCGACGCCGGGTCGTGGTGGAAGATGGCGCCTTCTTCTCTGGAGAGAAGGTCGGCGTCCGCCGACAGCTTGATGGGAGGGGACGTTGACAAGTCCAGAAGGTCCGGGAACCAGATCTGCCTCGGCCACGCCGGTGCGACGAGGATCATCCTGCACCGGGACCTCTTGAGCTGGCTGATGAGTCGAAGCAGCAACGGCAACGGAGGGAACGCATACAGGTATAGGCCGTCCCAGGGGAACGAGAACGCATCGCCCATGCTTCTCGGCTGGGGAAACCTGCTGGCGAACCTCTTGCACTTCGAGTTCGTCGCTGTTGAGAACAGGTCGATTTGGGGTTTGCCCCATCATCGGAAGAGTTGATCCACCTGATCCTGGCGCAGTTCCCACTCGTGACACGCGCGCAACTCCCTGCTGAGCGAGTCGGCGATGGTGTTGCTTTCTCCTGCCAGGTGGAAGGGAACCAGGAACATCCCCTGGGCGACCGCCCAGTGCCACAGATCCTGTGCCTCCTTCGATAGGGCTGGGGATCTGGTGCCTCCCTGCTTCCGTATGTAAAACATTGTCGTGGTTTTGTCCGTGAAGATCCGCACCACCTTGCCCTTGAGCGACGGGAGGAACGATTTGAGAGCCCAGAACACAGCACGGAGTTCCAGGACGTTGATGTGCAGAAGCCTCTCCTCCGGGAGCCAGAGGCCTCTTGCGTGGAGATCTCCGGTGTGGGCGCCCCAACCTTCCAGGGAGGAGTCCGTCGTCACCGTCTCCTGGTACGCCGGCATCTGAAAGTCCTTGCCCGCCGTGAGGTGCGCTCGAACGCCCCACCACTGGACCGCCCGCCGGAACACCCGATTGAGGGAGACCCTGTCTTCGAAGGTGCCCGTCGCCTGCATCCAACGGGCGTCGAGAAATTCTTGAAGAGGGCGCATCCGTAGTCTGCAGAGGCGCACCAGGTAGATGCAAGAGGACATCATCCCCAGGAGCGACTTGATGGACCTCACCCTGGCCACGTCCGTGGCTAGCAGGTGCTGCACTTTGCCTAGAATGGTCTTCATCCATTCTTCCGACGGGGCCGCCAGGCGCCTCACTGTATCGAGCTTTGCTCCCAGAAACAGGGCCACCTGCGACGGCACCAGGTGGGACTTTGGGTAGTTTATGGCGAATTCCAGGTCTGTGAGTAGCTGGACGGTCCTCGCAGTGTGTTCGACGGCGAGTTCCCTCGTCCTTGAGCGGATGAGCCAGTCGTCCAGGTAGGGGTAGACGTGAATCCCCTGCAGGCGCAGCCGTGCCGCCACTGGTGCTAGGCACTTGGTAAAGACCCTGGGGGCCGACTTCAATCCGAACGGCAGTGCTCTGAATTGGTAATGGCGTCCCTGGACGACGAACCTGAGGAACTTTCGGTGACTTTGAGGATGGGAACGTGGAAGTATGCATCCTCCAGGTCCAACGACGATAGAAAGTCGCTTTCCTCCAGCTGTCCCAGTACGTGCTGGAGGGTGACCATCCTGAACTTTTGTGATCTGATGTATTTGTTCAAACGACGAAGGTCCAGGATGGGGCGCCAGCATCCCGTCTTCTTCCTGACGAGGAAGTACCTTGAGTACACCCCGGAGCCCCGGAGACTCTTCGGGACAAGCTCGATGGCGCCTTTCCTGAGCATCGCCCGTACTTCCAACAGCAGTTGCGGGACGTGATTTTCCATCCTGGCCACAGGTGGAACATGAGGGCACTTCTTCAGGAATTCGATAGAGTGTCCTCTTGCCAGGGTATCCAGCACCCAACGGTCGGTGGAGATGGACTTCCACACGCCGACGAAATTCGCCAGCCGCCCTCCCACAGGGGTGCTTCGGTGGGGGCCCGAGACCACGGCCGGTTCAGTCCTGCTTGGAGGTGGTGGCCTTGCCGCCCTGGCCACCTTGCTGACAGCGGCGAGGCGCTCCCTGCTTGCCGCGACCCCAGTAGGCCTCCTGAGACGAGGAGCATGCCGCCTGGCGGTAGGATGACGAGCCACCGCTGGATCCCTTAGAGGCATCCTGTCTGCCTCCAGAGCTCCGAAAGGGCCGTCATTGCTGAAGGGCTCGTAGGGCGCGGGCCGTCTCGGTGTCCATTTTTATGGCTTGGAGGGATTCGTCCACCGCCTTCCCGAACAAGTTGCTGCCGTCGAACGGCATGTCCAACACCCTGGTCTGGACGTCCTGACGGAAGTCGTTCGCCCGAAGCCAACCCCGTCATCGTAGGCAAACACCGTTGCCCAGCTGGCAGAACCCGGTGTCGGCAATATCGGTTGCCACCGTTATGGCGTGGTCCGACGCCACCTCGCCCTCTTGCAGTATTTCCAGGGCCTCGGACCTCTTGTCGTCCGGCAGGAAGCCCAATATGGGGGCCAGCTTAAACCAGAGCTCCCTGTCGTAACGGGCCACGCACCGTCATCTCCCGACTCGTGGGAGGATGAGGAGGGAACTGTAGGCCTCACGGGGGCGAGCGGAGGAGAGGGTTGGGTCCTCCATCGTTTGTTCTGAGGACTTCCCGACGGGCCAGGTTGCGGGTCCTCCGGCCAGGGCTGTGGGAATCTCGTCATTATCTCAGAGCATAAGGACTGGATGGCAGACAAAATGGCCGCCGAGCCATCCTGAGGCCTAGGATCCGGCCGCGCCGGAAGGGAAGGCCGCTCTTCCTCACCATCGTCGTCTTCCTCGGTTATCTCCCGAGGATCTTCCTGACGGGATTGAACCTTCTCGAATTGGACTTCGAGGTTCCTCACGGCTTCGGTCAGTTCCTCCTCCGAGGCTGACTCCGAGCTCGAGGAGGGCACCGTGCGTGCCGCCCCTCGCTTCTTCCATCATGGCGGCCACGACGATGGGCTGAAAAGAGGATTCCCTCCCTGGCAGCAGGGAAACTCTAGTCCCAGAGGCAGTCTCCGCTGGCGGTGTCTCTGCCGGCTTGGCCAGAGTCGCAGCGATAGCCTCGATAGAGGCCTTCGTCTGCTGGGTAGGGGCCTTAGGTGCGTCCCGGGCCTTCTCCTTCGGGGGAGGGGTGACGCCTCGCTCCCCCTCTTCCGAGATCAGACGGGGCTTCTCCCGAAGCTTACCCGGGGTCTCGGACTTTCTCTTCCCCGAACCGGAACGTTGGCTCGTGGTTGACTGTGCCGGGGAAGGTGCGCCCTGCCTGGCGACTGAAGAGCCCGACCTTTCGGCGCTCCCAGAGCCAGCGGACTCGCGGCGCTTGGCCTGGTGTTGGGCCCCCGTCGTCGGGGCGCCCGCACAGGACTTAGAAGCCCGCTTGGACCCTTTCTTCTTCTGGTCACCCGTCGAGCCCTTCTCCAACCAGCTTGCGAGACGGGATCGACGGTCCCTCATGGTCCGCTCCGACAAGTTCTTACAGAACTGGCAGTCCTTCTCTACATGAGTCTTGTCCCCATGAAGACAGTAGAGGCATCGCGAATGTTCGTCTTCCTTAAACACATTCTGCAGCCCGCATCCAGGGCAGCTGCAAAAAAGCTTGGGTCCGGGCGACGAACTCGCATCCTGGGCCATCTCGAAGTAGGCCGCAAATCTTCTGGAATCCTCCAAGAAGTTGATTCGACGAAATCTTCACCCTTGAGGGGCGTAGGAAAATCCCGCAACGGGTAGCCGTTAACGGGAGTAGAAACGGTGGAGCTTGAGGCTCGATTAACCGAAAAAAAAGTGAAAAATCACCTGAAAAAGCGCAAAACGCGCAGTAAAAGCTCGAGAGCTAAGCACGAGGACTCCCAACACTTGAACGTGCGGTAAAAATCTGAACATGGCTGCCAGAGGCGGGGCTTAGGTAGAGGGCAGTCATTGGCTGTGGTCAGTATGACGTAGAGATCAGCGATTGGTTGCTACTACGAAAGACAGATCAGAAACGAAACTGATACTGATTTTTTCTTTACCGGGGATTCCCAGCCTGACGGGGAATATTCATGAGCATGTGAATCCATGCCAGACCCCATGCTGGAGAAATACATTTTGGTTGAATATATTATTTTTGGTCGAATACAAGAAATGCAAGCATATACTTGGTATAGATTTCTCTTTAGATACATTAATGCAGTTAAATATACTGTATATTTTTAATATTTTAATTATTTTCAACATTGTATAGTTAAACCTGTAAAATAATTAAATATTGCAAACGTTTAATTAATCCAAAAAAGTTATAAGTGTGCATTTATTTTCTAACGCTAGGTGGTGCTATTTGACCATTTTTCAATACTATAGTAAATTGAACTTGTACAAAGTTTGTTACGCATGACATCGTACGTTCGCTACGTAGACGCCATTTTAGAAGTTCCTTCTTCCCGGTTGGATACCTGTTGCTCGCGCTCCGGACCGCTTATGGATTTTTTTTAGGGGATTTTCCGATGGAGTTTGCAATGGTTTTTTCTTCCTATGGATGGGTTTTTTTGCGCTGGGTCGTATCTTGGAATTTTTTTTTTTAATGGATCTGATTTTTTCACCGCACCGGATGGCTTTTTTTTGTAATGCGAGGATCTGCGTTTCTTTGGATTTTACATTGTATTTCCACTTTCTGGATGTATTTTCTGCTGAATCGTTTCGTGGATGGATGCTTCAATGGACTTGGCGGATTTTACATTGGATTTCCACTCTCTGGATGCATTTTCTTTTTTTTTTAATGTTTTTTTCTTGGAGTTTGCCTTTTAAGTGGATCATGTTTTTTTCCAATCATGGATGGATTGTGGACGCAGCCCCCATTTGGAGTCGGTTTCCTGTACTTGGGGAATGGATTTCGTGCCTGGAGCTGAGTCATTTTTATTTATTCTTACCATTTCAAATTGTAGGCTATTGCTTCAAGGTACTGTATTGGCTCCGTATTTTAAAAATTGTGCACTATGCTTGCTATTCTTTCTTCATGGTCTATTTTTTTTTTCGCTATTGGTCGGTTTTCGAGTGACAGTTTTATTTCTTGTCTATTTTGCTCATTTTTCAGACTTTTGAGGAAGTGCCATAAGGTTGGGTTATTTGAATTGAATTCTTTGTTTATCTTGCTGTGCCAACCTTCCTGTACATTGTTTGTTCTTGGGCATTTTTTAATTACTGATGTGTAGCAATTCCATATTTTAATCTCATATTTCCCTTTGTCGGGTTCATTGGTTTGTCGACCATTTGACTTTCGACCAGTTGGATTCAATGTATTGACCGGTTTACATTGTGTATATTAGATGTCGACCATTTGTTTTTCGACCATTTTCATTCGATCAATTTGTTATTCGACCATATGTTTGACAAAATGACTGGTAACCGTCACCCGGGATATCGTGCCCTCCAAACTCTAGTGCTGCAGGAGCCAGGCCTGCAAGTTCAGCGACTCCGAGTCGTGATGAAGAATGTTGCCTCCTTCTCTGGAGAGAAGATCTGAGTCCGTCGACAGCCTGACTGGTGGGGACGCTGACAAGTCCAGAAGGTCCGGGAATAATATCTGTTTCGGCCACCTTGGTGCGATGAGGATCATCCTGCACCGGGACCTCTTAAGTTGGTCGATGAGCCTGAGCAGCAATTGCAACGGGGGGAACGCATACAGGAACAGGCCGTCCCAAGGGAATGAGAAAGCATCGCCCATGCTCCTCGGCTGGGGGAACCTGCTGGCGAACCTCTGGCACTTGGAGTTCGTCGCCGTCGCAAACAGGTCAATTTGGGGTTTGCTCCATCGCCGGAAGAGTTGATCCACTTGATCCTGGCGTAGTTCCCACTCGTGGCACGAGTGCAGCTCCCTGCTGAGTGAGTCGGCGATGGTGTTTTTTATCCCTGCTAGATGAAAGGACACCAGAAACATCCCCTGGGCAACGGCCCAGTGCCACAGATCCTGGACTTTCTTGGACAGGGCTGGGGATCTGGTTCATCCCTGCTTCCGGATGTAGAACATTGTGGTGGTGTTGTCGGTGAAGATCCTCACCACCTTGCCCTTCAGGGATGGGAGGAACGACTTGAGGGCCCAGAACACTGCTCAGAGCTCCAGTAGGTTGATGTGGAGTGGCCTCTCCTCCGGGAGCCAGAGGCCTCTCGCGTGAAGATCTTCGGTGTGCACTCCCCACCCCTCCAGGGAGGTAACAGTCACCTGGTATGCTGGGGTCTGAAAGTCTGTGCCCGCCACGAGATGCGCGCGGGTGCCCCACCATCGAATTGCTTGGCGAAATACTTTGAGCAAGATCGTGTCCTCGAAGCTGTTTGTCGCTTGCATCCAACGGGCGTCGAGGAACTCCTGCTGGGGCGCATCTGGAGCCTGCACAGGCGCACTAGATAGATGCAAGAGGACATCATGCCGAGAAGGGACTTGATGGACCTCACTCTGGCCACGTCCATGGCCAGCAGACGCCGTGCCTTGCCCAGGATGGCCCGCGTTCTTTCCTCCGACGACGAGGCCTATCGCTCCACTCTCTTGAGCTTGGCTCCCAGAAACAGCGCGACTTGCGACGGAACCAGGTGGGATTTGGGAAAGTTGATGGAGAATCCCAGGTCCGTGAGCAGCCGGACGGTCTTTTCTGTGTGTTCGATGGAGAGTTCCCTTGTCCTTGCTCGGATGAGCCAGTCCTCCAGGTACGGGTAGACGTGGATCCCCTGCAGGCGCAGCCACGCCGCCACTGGTGCTAGGCACTTGGTGAACACCCTGGGCGCCGACTTCAATCCGAACGGGAAGGCCTTGAACTGGTAGTGCCGACCTTGTACTACGAACCTGAGAAACCTTCGGTGTCTCTTTAGAATGGGGATGTGAAAGTACGAATCCTCAAAATCCAACGACGATAGGAAGTCGCCTTCTTCCAGCTGGCCCAGCACGTGCTGGAGGGTAACCATCCGGAACTTCTGTGCCTTGATGTATTTGTTTAGCCGACGCAAGTCCAGGATGGGACGCCAACATCCTGTCTTCTTCCTGACAAGGAAGTATCTCGATTATACTCCGGAGCCCCGGAGCTTCTTTAGGATGAGCTTGATGGCTCCTTTGAGCATCACCCTTCTTATAACAGCAGTTGAGACGTGGCTTTCCTTCCTGGCCACTGGGGGAATTCAGGGGCACTTCCTTAGAAATTCCAGAGTGTGCCCGTGGGCCAGGGCATCCAGCACCCAACAGTCAGTGGAGATGGACTCTCACACGCTGACGAATTTAGCCAGCCGGCCTCCCACCGGGGTGCTTCGGTGGGGGCCCGACGCAACGGCCGGTTCAGTTTTGTTTGGAAGCAGCCTTGCTTCTTTGGCCTCCCTGGCTACGATGGCGGGATCCACCCGACTTGCTTCGTCCCCTGTAGGTTTCTTGAGACGAGAGCGCGCCTGACGGTAGGTCGAGGAGCCGCTGCCGAATCCTTTAGAGGCACCTTCCTTGCCTCTGGAGTTCCGAAAGGGCGGCCGCCGTTGCTGCAGAACTCCCAAGGCCTGAGCCGTCTCTGTGTCGGTCTTGATGGCCTGCAGTGACTCATCCACTGTCTTACCAAACAGATTGTTCCCATCGAAGGGCATGTCCAAAACCTTGGTTTGCAAGTCCTGGCGGAAATCTGTCGCCCTGAGCCACCCCCACCGTCGAAGGCAAACGCTGTTGCCCAACTGGCGGAAACCGGTGTGGGCAATGTCCGTGGCCACAGTTATGGCGTGGTCCAACGCCACCTCACCTTCCTCTAGGATCGCCAGGGCCTCTGCCCCATTGTCTTCCGCGAGGAAGTCCAACAGGGGGGCGATCTTGTACCACAATTCCCCATCGTAGCGGGCCACAATCGCTAGGGCGCTGGTCGCCTTAATCGTCGTCGCCGACGAGATGACTCGTCGTCCCATGGTGTCCAGCTTCTTTCCCTCGCCCTCCGGTGGGGGAAGTTGAAGATGAAGCCGATGCCCCCTGTCTTCTTCTTGGCCGCTGCTGAGACGACCGAATCCGGGGTCGGCTGTGCCCTAAGGCACCGGTCCCTCATGGCAGGTGTCGTGGGCGGGTTCTTGAGGAGGGCAAGTCCCTCGTCCCAGATGTCATCCAGCAACGGCACCACGAGGACCGTCTTCCTCTTGGCCTTGCGCCGTTGGTTAGAGGAAGCCTTCCTTCTCTTCGGGGCAGAGCTGGAAAAGCTCAGATGCCCTGGCAATCATGGCGTGGAAGGAGCCAATCTCGTCGGGCGGGGACGACCAAGGAATCGGCGACGGGAGGTCAGTCTCGTCTTCACCGCCGTCATCATCCGTCCCCGTCGTGGCCGTGTCAGTTCCTGTGTCGTCCCTCGGGACCGCGGAAGGCGATAAAGGCTGAGAAGGCCGTGTGGGCTGAAGGGGCACTGGATGAATTCTCCTCCTCTTGCTTGGAAGGCTTCCCGACAGACCCGGTTCAACCGGGTCGTCCGTCGGGGGTAGGGGCAATCTCGTCTTCATCTCCGTGCATAAGGTTTGGATTGCCGTCAAAATGGCTGCTGAGTTGTCCTGCGGCTCGGGCCGCGACGGTTGTTCCTCCTCCACGGGAACCTCGTCGCCATCCTCACTCTCGTCGTCCCCTTCGTCAGGATTCCTCCCGTGGGACCGGGCCCCTTTTAAATTCTCGGCCAGCTCCTCCTCTGAGGTTGTGTCCGTGAACTTAATGGCCACCGCCCCCCCCCCTCTTTTTCCACCGGGGTCTTCGATGGGCTTAAAAGAGGATTCCCTCCGTGGAGGCAGGGAAACTCTGGGCCCTGAGGTCACCTCCACTGGGGTAGCCTCCACAGGCTTCACCAGGGCCGCGGCGACTCCCTCAATAGAGGCCTTGGCCGGGTGAATCAAGGCCTTCACCACCTTGGGCGCGCTTGAGGCCTTCACCTTAAGGGGAGGGGCACCGCCTCGCTCCCCTTTGGCCGGTTCCTTCGAGATCGACCGGGGCCTCTCCAGAAGCTTAGCCGGGTTCTCGGATTTTCTCTTCCCCGAGCCAGAGCGTTGGCTCGTGGTTGATGGCGTTGGTGAAGGTGTGCCCTGCCTGGCAGCCGAGGAGCCCGACAATTCGGCGCTCCCAGTGCCCGTTGACTCGCGGTGCTTTGCCTTCTGTTGGGCCCCCATCGCCAGGGAGCCCTCACAGAATTTAGAAGACCGCTCGGACTTCTTCCTCTCACTGCTGGGCTCTTGCTTTCCAGCCAGATGGAGAGACGGGTCCGGCGATCCCTCATGGTCCGATCCGACATGTTCATGCAAAACGCACAGTCCTTCTCCACGTGCGTTTTGTCCTCATGGAGGCAGTAAAAGGCATTTCGAATGCTCGTCCTCCTTGAACACATTTTGAAGATTGCATCCAGGGTAGATCCTGAATAGTTTTCCGGGAGTCGAGCTTCCCTTCTCCTGGGCCATGTTCCTCTCGTCTGCGAGGTAGGCCTCAGAAACTTCTGGAATCCTCCAAGAAGCGTAGCTTGGCAAAAATTTAACCCTTGAGGGGCGTAGAAAAATCCGAAACGGGTCCCCGTTGATCGGAAGTAGAAACGGTGGAGCTTGAGGCTCAATTGAAACGAAAAATGAGAAATCTCTTAGAAAAAGCGCAAACGCAGTAAAAGCTCGAGAGCTATAGCACGAGGACTCCCAACACTTGAACGTGCGATAAAAATATTGGCCGCCAGGGGCGGGGCTTAGGGAGAGGGCAGTCATTGGCAGTATGACCCAGAGACCAGTGATTGGTTACTACTAAGAAAGACAGATCAGAAACGAAACTGATACTGATTTTTTCTTTACCGAGGATTCCCAGCCTGACGACGGGGAATATTCATGAGCATGTGAATCCATGCCAGACCCCATGCTGGAGAAGGTACACTGCACGTCACTATAGGGATAGTGTTACAGACACGCCCTGTCGACGTCCCCTTTTCGACTACGAAAACAAAATGCAATACTCCGCAGTGACCACTGGATGTCGGACTATGCACAGCATGTGATTCTAAGCAGATTAACAAACATCAGAAGTGATCTATTCTACTTACCTTGTCCCTTTTGCTGACTTCTAAGTAACTAAACTGCCATTTGTCTCCTATTTCAGGGGAGAGTTAAGTTGTCTCCTTCTAGTGAAATGTTTTCTAAATGATTGTGTAATAAATTAAGTGTTTTACCAAGAAACCTTGATTATAAGTGTTTACTTGAACCACTGTGACTGAAAGTCCTCTGTGTACTAGTACTGCTCACATTCACTCTTGAGATAAGCCTGGCTGCTCAGCTCGCTACCAAAAACTGTGTGGTACAGACTTATACCAATGGTTGGTTTGGCTAACAGCTGTAGTCCCAATTATGTGTTGTGGTCTCAGAGGGTACTGCATGCAACTCTGCCTAACCCTCTCACCCTCTTTCTTCGAGTCCAGCGAGGTCGGACTCGGGCTGAGGTCTGGCATCCTCTTCTCCGAGGTCTTCTCTGGTACGCTCGAAGCCTCCCTCCTGTGAGGAAGAGACACCCTGGCCGTCGTCTGGGCACCCTGCGGGTCCGCCCCTATGGTCTTCAAAAGCGACACCATCACCTCAAGGGAGGGTGACTATCTCACCTGGTGCACCAGAGGGGGCGCTGAAAAATCCAAAAAACAGGTCCTCGTTAGTCAGAAGGATGATCGATGGAGCACACAGGCTCGATTGACCGAAAAATAGAGTTTAACTCTCAAAAAAGCAAAAAACACAGCAAAAGCTCAAAGAGCGAAGCACAAGGACTCCCAACACTTGAATGTGCTGTAAAAATCTCAAGATGGCTGCCAGAAGAGGGGCTTAGGTAGAGGGCAGTATGACCCAACGATCAGGGATTGGTTTATTGGAGAAAGACAGTTCAGAAACTAAACTGATTTTTCTTTTACAGAGGATTCCCAGCCTGATGACAGGGAATGAGCATGTGAATCCATGCCAGACCTCATGCTGGAGAATCTTGGTTTTTGATTCACTTCAGAAGAAACATTTCCCTGTTGCCCTTTATCAAATAATTACAAACCAGCCTCAGGCTGTAGGCAGACGCAGTAGCTGTTAACGCTGTAAATGTAAACACCTTCGACATCAGAATATAAGTACATGCTGACATTAATGTTACAATCTAAAGGCTGGCATTTCCTTGCTTTACTGTTTGGACTATTGTAGGTTTTGTTTTCTTTTAAGTACTTTTTTTGGATATTAAAATAGTAAATTGGTCACTGGCTCATTTTATGCTTCAGTATTGGGTGCATTATGAAAGATGCCAAGGGAAGGGAGTCATTCACCTGGCCTTGTTGTGAACTCTGCAAATTCCTACGAAGAGAATGGAGGTATTTTCTTGGTCCAGAACAAGGAGACCCCACGGAAAGGAAGCCATTCCCCCTGGTTTTACTGGAAGCTTTACAGATCCATACCAGGAGAAGGGAGTCCTCCTCCTGGTCATGACTGTAAAGACTAGCTGAAACCCGCAAGCCGGGAGGGGAGTAATTCCCCCCTGGTATTTTTGTGCCGAGAGAACATTCTTTCTCTGCATTATCAAAGAAGCAAGACAAGGAAAACGTCCCTTACCTGTAACTATTGTTCCAAGGAATAAAATAAGTGGTATCGCATCGCAGTTTGCGATACAATAGCGTTTATATGCTTTATATTTCAATAATCATGTCGCACTAACTGCAACATGATTTACAGAGCAAAGATCGTAAGTGCAGGCGAGGCAGAGGGCCAGGCTCCCAGGCTGCGCTGATACATTTTATCAATATGTGTGCCCAGGCAATGTCCCTCCTCCCAGCAGCACCAGTGCATGGAGAACGAGGTAAAGGCATCTCCAATTACAGTCCCCCAATGACCACGACATCGTCTACATTTCACAACAGAACCCCTGCACCCACGTCGTCCATGTGTAGGGGGGGGGATGCAGCACAGCATGTATTTGTGGGGCCTCTGCCGGCCCCCGGCGCAGATTTAGAGACCAGCTGTTTCCCCTGAGGCAGACAGTGAATACAGGCGGGGACTGCGGAGGAGGGGGGGGTGGGGGGCAGACAAGGACACGTCCTTCAAGGGGTTTGTGCCCTACATTAGACAAGTGCTGACGTGAGAAGCAGCTAACAAGATTGTTAAAGTAGCTCAGTGGGCTAGCGCACCTGCTACTGAGCTATGCATGTGAATCGTCAGGTTAATAGTACAGCTTCTTGCCCGGTGACGAGGCCGAGGTCACAACTCGTTGGTAGGCTCCATGTTGTGCCTTCTTAAGGCCTTTGATGTACTGGCATCCTGCGCTTCAAAAAACGTTTAGAAAAGCCTTGGGCCTGCATGGTTTGTTATTAGTACGGGACACAGCCCAGCACTGATAACACAGCATGCATCCATATTGCATTCTAATGTTCGTTGAAGAGCAGGACTGTTGTGATCTGCTGCCAGACAGCACTTCAAACAACATTCAGAATGTCTTAGGCGTGCAGGAAATCCTGCCTACATTTAAAAATCCAAAACCTTGAGTTTTGTGCGGCTCACAGTATGACAATGCATTACTTACCGTAAAAGCATTTCTGATGGTTGTATCTGCTTAGATTCACATGCTGTGCATAGGTCCGACATCCAGTGGTCACTGCGGAGTATTGCATTTTGTTTTTCATAGTCGAAAAGGGGACGTCGACAAGGCGTGTCTGTAACACTATCCCTATAGTGACGTGTGTTGTACCCACAATCCCTCACGCGTCGAGGTCCCTCTGTTTGTATTTTTCTGCCCTGAGGGAGCCTTCTAGACGTGAGTGAGTACAGAAAAGAGAGAAATATAGAAAGAGGTCTATGTTCCTTCCATCCAAGCGGGGAGGAAGGGTGGGCGCATGTGAATCTAAGCAGATACAACCATCAGAAATGCTTTTACGGTAAGTAATGCATTGTCTTCTGATGTTTGTTAATCTGCTTAGAATCACATGCTGTGCATAGACTAGCGAGCAGTACCCGGAGTTGGCGGTGGGTTATGAGAAGGAACAGTAGAGAAAAGATGTCTTAATACTGCCTGTCCCACCTGGGAGTCAGATCTAGAGTGTGCATCTAGACAGTAGTGTTTTGTAAAGGTGTGCACAGAACTCCAGGTAGCCGCTTTGCAGATGGACTCAAGGGGAACATTTGCAATGAATGCTATGGACGCCCCCGTGCCTCGAGTAGAATGTGCTCTTGGCCTAAAGGGCAGTTCTCTCTTAGCAAGAGTATAGCAGAGAGTGATGCATTGAACAATCCATCTAGAAATAGTTGACTTTGAAACTGCATCCCCTTCTCTTCCTGCTGCCACCGAGACGAAGAACTGATTAGTCTTCCTCAGTGGTCTGGTTCTTTCCATGTAGAACATGACCGCCCTGCGGACATCTAGTGTGTGCAGAGTCCTTTCTCCCAAGTTGGAAGGATTTTGAAAGAACGCTGGTAGTTCTATAGACTGGTTTACGTGGAATTTTGGAGCAAACCTTGGGTGAGTGCGTAGAACCACTTTATCTTTGTGAACTGTAACAAAGGGGTCTAGAACAGAAAGAGCCTGTAGTTCACTTACTCTCCTGATGGAGGTGATAGCTATTAGAAAAGCAGTCTTAAGAGTGAGGTCTTTAAGAGATGCTTTGTGCATGGGTTCAAATGGTGAGCCCATGAGTTTGGTAAGTACCACGTTAAGGTCCCATCCGGGAGCTGGGTCAGCTAATCGGGGGGTGTATTCTCTTTACTCCCTCCATGAAGGCCTTTATAACAGGGATCTTCCACCACGACACCTTGAGTTGGGAAGTGGTGTATGCAGAAAGTGACGCTAGGTGGACTTTAATGGAATTGAACACTAGACCTGAATCCAATAAATGGGTCAGGTATAGAATAATATGTGTGGGAGAGCAGTCAATTGGGTTGATGCTCTTTCCTCTGCACCAAATGACAAATCTCTTCCATTTGCTAGAATAGCAGTGGCGAGTGTTAGGTTTTCTGGCTTCCCTGAGGATGTCCATGCATCTCTGCGGGAGCTGTAGATGTCCAAATTCTATGATCTCAGGAGCCAGCCTGCTAAGTTCATGTTCTGGGGGCATGGATGCAGAGTCCTGCCCCTGTCTTGTGACAGCATGTTGTACGGGCAGGGGAGTTTCACTGGGGGAGATAGAGACATCTCCATCAAGTGAGCGAACCATGGCTGTCGGGCCCACATTGGAGCCACCAGTATCATGGTTACTTGTTCCTGGTGCATCTTGTGCACTACCTTGTTGAGAAGGGGAGTCGGGGGAAAAGCGTAAACAAATCTCCCTGACCATTGAATCGACAGACCGTTCCCTTGGATTGGTTCTGGGGGTACCTGGAGGCGTAACTTTGGCATTGTGAGTTCTCCAGGGTTGCGAACAGGTCTATTTCTGGGAACCCCATTGCGTGAAGACGTCGAAGACGATGTCTTCGTGCAGTCGCCATTCGTACTCTTCGGGCAGGGGGAAATCTCTGCTGAGTTTGTCTGCCAGCAGATTGAGTTCCCCTGGTACATGTTGAGACAGAAGGAACATATTCTGTTTGAGAGCCCACTTCCATATGTTTTGGGCCAGTTTGGACAGTCCTGGAGAGTGGGTCCCCCCCTGTTTGTTGATGTAATACATGGCTGTGGTGCTGTCTGTAAGGACCATCACTGTCCTGCCTTGTAGGTGTTCCTTGAAGGCTTTTAGCGCCTTGAACACCGCTAGTAGCTCCAGAAGATTGATGTGTTTGGATGCTACGTTCGGAGTCCACTCTCCGTGAGCAGTTTGATGGGATAGGTGAGCCCCCCAATCCTGTGAGGGATGCGTCTGTGGTTAGAGTGGCTTCCGCCGCGGGTGTGACAAAGGGTTTCCCTTTTTCTAGGTTTTCTTTTGTCCACCACCGTAGCGAGAGAACTAAGGCCTGCGAGACCACCACTAGGTCGTCCCATAGTCCGCTGGCCTGACACCACTGGCTGTTGAGCCACTCCTGCATTGGGCGCATGCGCAGGCGCGCGTGAGGTACCAAATAAATACACGACGCCATCATGCCTAGCAAGCGCATTGCTTTGCGTACCGTCACCTCTCGACCGGTCACATATTGAGGGATCTGAAACATGTTTTGGACCCTCTCTTTGGAGGGGAAGACGAGGCCGTCCTTTGTTTGAATTAGAGCCCCTAGGAATTGTTTGATTTGGCTGGGGTCTAGGCTGGACTTCTTTTCGTTGATGGAGAAGCCCAACTGGAACAAAAGGTCTACGGTCTTTTGGGTATTGGAGAAGCATGTTTCGTAAGAATCCCCTGTTATGAGCCAGTCGTCGAGGTAAGGGTAAACTGGGATGGACAACCTGCGCAGGTGGGCCGCTGCCTCTGCCAGTACCTTCGTGAATACCCTCGGTGCTGATGCTATGCCGAAGGGTAGCACTCTGAACTGGTAGTGTTTGCCCTCTATCATGAACCGGAGGTATTTTCTGTGCGCTGGCAACATGAAAATATGAAAGTATGCATCTTTCATGTCCAATGTTGTCATGTAATCTCCCTGTGATAGCAGTGGGATCACTTCCTGTAGGGTCACCATACGAAACTTTTGGGGTTTGATGAACTTGTTCGCTGGGCGCAGATCTAATACAGGGCGCATGGTTAGATCCTTTTTGGGTACAAGGAAGTACACTGAATAAATACCTTCCGTTACCTGAGATAGAGGCACGACCTCTATGGCTCCTTTTTCTAGCAGTTGTTGTACTTCTTGTAGAAGGATGGCAAGATGTTCCGATGTCATGCGTCGTCCCCTCGGGGGTCTGTATGTTGGGGAACTGTTGAATTCGATGCAGTATCCGTGGGCTACAGTGGAAAGTACCCAGCGGTCTGACGTTATACCCTCCCATGCTGGAAGAAAGGATGTTATCCGGCCCCCGACCGGTGTTGCATGGGAGGGGACGCGAATCTTCGCGTCACTTGGTGTTGTTAGGGGCTTGGGAACCTCTGGGGGTGGACCCTCGCCCTCTTCCCCGGCGCTGTCCTCTTTGGCTGTACTGGCCACTATTGGTCTGGAAATTGGTGGCAGGGTACTGTTGCTGCTGGTTTTGTTGTTGGCGTTGGCCACGAAAAAAGCGTTTGTTGCCATAGCCGCGCCTGGTAGAGGGCTTAGAGATTTGGTCAAGAGTTTTGATAGTATCGAACTCTTTTTTAGCCATCTCCAGAGCCTCATCCACCGCTTTCCCGAAGAGGTTTGTCCCTGAACTAGGGAACGTCCCGCAGTTTCTGCCGCATCCAGAGAGCTCTTTACAATACTCTGGTTGACCTGGGTTCCTTCGCCAATAGTTGAAAGCAGGCGTGTACGTAATGGTTCCGGCGCTTCTTCGGCGTCTTTGCGCAGTTTGGCCCACTGCGCGTCCGCATAGCTAGCGAGCAAAGAATTGTTGGCAATTCTTGCCGAAAAGGCGGCCGAGGATGTAACTCTTTTTGCAAGGGCATATAACCGCTTGCCCTCCTTGTCAGGTGGTGCCTCACTGGTGGAAAGTGGTACCCCTGCCCTCTTTCTTGTGTTGGTTACTACCAGGGAATCCGGAATGGAATGTCCCCTGATGTACAGCGGGTCTGAGGGTGAAGGAGTGAAAAGTTTTTCAATTCTAGGATTGACCCCTCTGATTAGTGCGGGTGTGGACAGCGAAGGGATGATTCTTCTCTTCACCGAAGCGAGGAGGGGAATTGTCTGACTGACCGGGGGTTTCTCCTTAATTACCCTTTCTACAAAGTCTAATTCAGGGGAGAGCTCCCCAGTGTCCAGTTCGAAGTGTGCTGCTGCTCTGCGCAACAGGGCATTAAATGTGGGTTGATCGTTAATGGGAGACGTATTTCTAACAGGTGAATTGTCAGGAGGATTTAGGTTCAGGACATCAGTGTCGGAATATATTGATGGGGATTGCCAGGGGTGAGAAGGTCCTTCTTCTGGATTTTCTCCGAAGCCTTCTCCTACCAAGTCTGGGCTGTCTTCCAGACCTTCCTCCTGGTTCCGTCCCTCTTCCTCGTCCATAAAATCATCCTCTTCCTCAAAATAATGTTCTTCCCCAGTGAGGTCATACACACTATGGAAGTCTGAGGCTGTGTCCTGGTGGGGATTGACTAATCTTGGAATTTTGGCCCTGGGGTCCTCCTGAGGCCCTTCTCTTATTCTCTTTGGAGTGGGAGGGTTTTGGGCATTCATAAACCTCTCCATTCTTTCCATGCAGAGATGGAGCCTTTCCATGGTTTCATGGGGTACCCCCTGAGCGGTCTAGCGGGGGATAATTGGTGTCTTGTAGCTGAAAACGGCTCGACCTCTCCCACAACGTCGAGGAAAGTGTCCCGTCGCCCTCCGAAAAGCCTTCAGGTGTGCTGGAAATCCCTTCGACTGAAGGAGATCGTCCCTGTGTTTTCGGCGTGTCTTTCGACCTTTGCGTAGCGCTCGGCGTGTCTTTCGGCGTACGCTTGTGGGCGTCGGCTACCACGATCCTCGCCAAGCTCTCAGCGACTCGTTTGTCAGCGGAGAGCTGTGGTTTCGACGTTATGGGTGTCGAACGCTCTACGGCGGCATGCGCTTTCTGCTGATGCGCTCCGGCCGATGATTTGGGGCGGCGCCCTTATTTGCCGAAAGCCCAGTCGCTGGTCGCGGCTGCGGTTGCGAGAGGGGCTTCGAACCCGAACGGTCCGTGGAGGCCGCCGGTGAAACCTGCATCTCCTTGGGCGCTGATGCTCTCTTTGCCTTCGGCAAAGAAGAGCCATGGGTTGTGTGCTTATGTGTGGTCTTGTGTGCGTTAATGTCGCCGGGGTGTTCATCCCCATAAGCAGGGCGTGAGCCGAGCCCGTCGGGGCCGGGGACAGACGAAGCGCGTGTGCGCTCTCTAGGGGGGTTTTCGACTTCCGTAGCGGAGGTCGTGGTATCACGTTCCTCGTCACTGTCGGAGGTAGCGACGGTGGGTGGAGCGTCGGCCTTCGACATAGCGTAGGCCGCCCACCTCTTGACCCTACGGTCTTTTAGAGTCTTCGGCTTAAGAAGCCGACAAGCCGTGCAACCTTCCTCCTTGTGATCGAGGGCCAAGTAAACTTGCCCTTGCAAAGCGGGCAAAACCTAAAGGGTGTCCTCTCCATAGCCGAGGCAATAAAACGTGATAACCACCCCAAGGGAAAGGAAGGGGAAAAGGAAAGGCATTCTCAGAAAAGAATTAGAGATGTCCCACGACCCCCACTCTCCCTACTGTATTTGGCCTGCGAGGCCAGGCCACGTATTCGGCAACGCCGAAGGATCTCCTCCGCTCGTCCCCTCCGTCGAAGATCTTGCTCGGCGGAGACAGCTTCACAACAGCGTCCAGGGGGGGGGATCGATATGTTCTATATTAATATAGGAAAACGACCAAAGGTCGAGGAGATGAAATCTGCAATGTCTCTCGAGGAGCTCCGCGTAAAGGCGACCAGTAGCTGGGCGGAAAAAAACAATCTGAGGGACCTCGACGCGTGAGGGATTGTGGGTACAACACACGTCACTATAGGGATAGTGTTACAGACACACCTTGTCGACGTCCCCTTTTCGACTACGAAAAACAAAATGCAATACTCTGCAGTGACCACTGGATGTCGGACCTATGCACAGCATGTGATTCTAAGCAGATTAACAAACATCAGAACTATAATTACTATAAACTCTGTCCTCGATTCAATGCTTCAAAACAATAATCTTTAAGGTTTGCTAGTAGTACACCCAATACTTAAAGCCACATGAGATAGCTCAGCAGGTTGAGCGCTTACTGCTGCGATCAGAGCAGATCTGCAGGTGGCAGGTTTCGAATCCTAGCAAGACCAACTCAGCCTTTCATCCTTCCAAGATTGATAAATGAGTACCAATTTCAGTTGGGTGATATGTAAATATGTGCTCTGTAAAGCGTTTTGGATCAAAGCGCTATGTAAATAAACACATCATTATCATGACAAAAAATGATCTGCTTATTGATCCCATGCAATCTGCTTATTTAGATGCAGTATGGAGAAAACGGTAATTTCGGCATGAATTCAATCCCCTTTTTGTGTACTAAATAAAAGCACATCATGAAAATGAGACGGTTTTAATTTTTTTCTCTTGTAAATGAGACAGACTTGGGTACTCAATTGGTGCTTTATTTGCGCTTTGATACAAAATAGCCAATGCCTACTCAGTTCGGATCAGTGACTATTATATTAAAGTTATTCATTCTTACAGTGGGGGCACTGGCATTTGCTGATTGAGCATCATTGTGTACCCTTTCTCCTTTGGGCATCCTCTGATCACTGCTGAGGGAAGACGTGCACTGCTTTTATTGCAGGCCTTGAAAATCAGAGGCTTCATGCTCTTTCTCAGAGACCCAGAGAAAAGCATGAAAACACAGAGGCTCTGAGACTATCCTGGAAGTTAGGCAGGGGTGCCTACAGGCTGTGGTATCAGTGTGGGTTTTATGCTATCCAAGTGTCTGAATAATCTTTCTCCTGCCCGATGATTTGCAGAAGATGTTATTCCCAGCTGTTTGTTAGCAGTCAGCCCTGCACTGATAACACAACCTGCAGGCTTCAGGCCTTTTACGTTTTTAAAGTGATGCACTGTAGCAGGCCGTGCTGCGGATGTGTCACAGCTTGTGCAAGCCCATTTCAACATGTTTGGTGGCCTCTCTGCCTGGAGCTGGGATAAAGTCTGAAGCACGCGGTGGTGCATACAATCTAATGACGACCAAGAAAAACAGCCAGGAGGTTAATAGCTGCAGATTGTCACGAGACTGCCATGCAACCGTTAACTGAATCACTAAACTTCCACCGAAAAACTATTAATCCTTCTTTATTAGCAATGGTCTATTTTAGAGACAAAGAGGTGTTCACACTTCTAGATACTGCCGAGGCCCAGGGAAGGTGACGGTCTACAGCAAATGCAGCTTGTAATGTGTGCGATGCAAAGTGCGCATTTAAAGTACGGAATAAATGAGTATGTTGCTGTGGCATAAGATTCCTGGCTGCCACCATAGGGCCGTTGCGGGGGGGGGGGGCACCTGTGGTTCAGTCCCCTTTCAACTGAAAAGGTTGAAAGGCCTGGACGCCGCCCTTGGACTGATGGAATTTGCTGCTGTCCTGCGCTTCCAAGAGCATTTAGGAGACATTTGCCTGCATGCTATGTGTGTGCTATCAAGTGTCTGGGAATGTTATATCTCCAGCCCCTGGTTGGCAGGAGATCTATTATTCCCCGCCATTTGCAGTTGGCCCGCACCAATAACCTATAGGCATGAGGCCTTCTACATGTTTGAATGCCCACATGATAAACGCATGGTGCCTGCGCTGCAGGGTTAAAAAGGCCCTGCAATTACTGTTGCTAAACATTTACTGGTTAGCCGCAACTGCACCTTATTTAGGCAATTGCAGCCTTAATTAACTGCTCATCCCTTTGCAAATAGATATATTAAAATTGCTAATCATTTAGGTTGGATTGCTAATCAAATATTTTTTCGTATCAATTTCTGCTAATCAATTTAGCAAAACTAATTTATGCCTTGTGTTCACCAGCATAGGTCTGGAATGGATTCACATGCTCATGAATATTCGGTGAGGCCGGAAACCCTTGTTAAAAGAAAACATTTCACTTTCAAACTGTATTTCTCCTCTAAACCAATCGCTGTACTCCCTGCCCTCAGCCAACGACTGCCCTATCCCTAAGCTCCGCCTCTGGCAGCCATCTTCAGATTTGGTAAGCATGTTAAGTGGCAATATGACCAAGAAAAAACGCAGAGGGGTAGGAGTGGGGTTTGCATGCAAATTCATGCTCACTTTCAACCTTAACTCTCAGCATCCTGAGCCATGGGTCACAGCATCATATGCTCTCTCTACACATACATGGATCAGCTGTTGCACAAATGAAGGCATACCCACCCTGAACTCTCTTAAGTCTACTCTTGATAGAGTAGAAAGGGAACTCTTCCTAACCCTCATTGACTCGCTTCACCGATCCTCGCGGGCCACCCTAAACTCGCTCCTCCCAAGTCTGACTATCATCTCCACTCTCACAGCTAATGAGCTTACTGAATACTTCGCTGAAAAAATGTCAAAAATTAGACTCTCTCCTGACCTTCCCCACACTCCCTCCTACATTTTACACTCTGCCTACTCTACCATCATCCTCTGCTTCCATCTCCTACTTTAGTCACACTAATACGGACAAAGTGCTATCTCTACTGATTAAGACTAACCCATCTTGTGCCCCATCAGACCCTCAGCTAGTCAAGCCTATTGCCCCTTTAGTGGCCTCTCCCCTCGCTGAACTCTTCAACCTGTCTTTAGACTCCGCCTTTCCCTCAGTTTTCAAAAACGGAAACGGGCGTCCCATCCCAAAAAAAACGCAAGGGGCTGACCCGGACCTACCGGCTAATTTATGCCCTTCCGCACTACTCTAAAGTGCTCAAAAGGGTTGTGTTGAACAGTCTTGCTAATTTCTTAGATGGCCTCAGCGTTCGAGAACCCCCTTTAAGCAGATTTCCAGAAACTGCTCTTGAATGTGTCCAACTTCATCGCTTCTGCTAAGCACTCCAACAGTATCCTTTATCCTAATTCTGCTTGACCAGTCTGCTGCCTTGTTGGTCACGGATATCCCTATACTCTTTCTTCTTGGGATTAGCAATCAAGCCCTGGTCTCAAATGATTCCTACCTTGCACCTCATCCATTCTGTCTCCTGCAGCAACAGCACCTCTAACTGGGGGAGAAAGGTGGGGGGGGAAGCGAGAGAGCAAGAGAGCGAGAGAGACCCTCTCGCCTCTGTCCCACCCTCCCTCCCTCAGTTAGCACCGATTTTCTATACTCTGGCCTGGTGGACTGATGTATAGAAGGCCAACCTAGTATAGTGACAGTGACAACTCTGGGAGCTGTAGCCAAACCGGTTCAAGGTAGGTGGAGGAGTGGTCTAGGCTAAGTCTCAATTGCTGGTGAGCTTGAAAAGGGGTTTTCATTTCTGTGCCAATTCCCTTTAACCTTGGAGACCCCCAGATCTTTTGCTGGACTTGGGACTCCTGAGTGGGGCTTTTTCCTCACTCATGTGTTTAAGACCAGGATGTGTTTCTTACTGTTTAATGGAGTCTGGTAAACTCCATAGCTATCTGCTTTTTGCATTGTGACACACAGCACCTTTTGTGCAGTGCGAGTGAGAGGTCCCTTGGACTTCTCTTAATGTGTAACTACATTTTCATGTGTGAACTACTGTTCCCAAGAACTGTAAGATGACTCCCATCTTACTAACCTTTTGTTTTGTACATCAAGCACACACCACCCTATGCAGAGTGCTGGGGTTTGGGGGGGGGGGGTTTACATAGTAACTCTGCATCCCACTTCTCATGTAACATTCTGTTACACTAACTTGAATGGCTGGTGGAAGCGGTTTCTTTTTTACTACCTTGCGCCATATATCTGCAGGCTGATTACTCAGCTGCAGTACAGCACCCAAGGCTTACCATTTGCACAAAATTGGCCCCGTCTTTCTGCCATTTGTCAGTTCCTCTTCTGGGCTTTTACTCAGTTTGAATCAGGTTTGAGTCCTTTGTGCATTTTGCCTTTGGCGGATTTCAGCCCTGAAGCCCGCCCAGGCTCCAGTGTGTCTGAAAAGGCAGTTAGGGAGGGTCCCGAAACTACATCGTCCTTTGTCTCTAGGTGTGCCTGAGTGTAAGCAGTTCTGATTGGCCGGCTGGCTTGTCCAGGACGACAAGCACCCTGCTGTGAATGAATGGGAACTTGCTTAAAAAGGTGAGAGTTTTTGCACTAGAGGCAGAGTCGACCACTGGAGGAAAACATCCGACAAATAAAGACGTGAAGAAATGCCAGCAGAACACTCCTGGACCGTGAAGTGCCCAGGGAAACGCTGCAGCTGTGCTGACCCGTTTTTGTTTCGACTGGGAAGACCCTACGGGAAGACTTCCTGACCATCAGAGTACATGGTCTTCAGAAGTGCAAAAAGTTTTGGCCGGATTCGGGCATCCAGAGAACCCTACAGAAGCAGGAAATCTTCACCCAGAGTCCCCTCACCAGAGACAAAGACAGAGGGATCAAGTAACTCCTAACAGGAGCTGTTCATTTTTTGGTGCTGAGAAAAAGGCGCAAAAACCACAAAGAGCCACCGAATCAAGGAGAATCCATTGCCGCAGAGCCCCCTCTCTTGAGTGCTACCGCAGAAGCCCGCCAGACGTCCTCCCTTTCATCACCACGACCAAGGACCAGGAACCAAGGGTCCACTCCACTGCAACAGGAAGGCATCCAGCTGGAAGCAATTCTTCAGTTCAGGTACTGTGGGACTTGGGGTACATCTACCTTTTGACAACTGTGGTACTTCCTAGCTTGGGGAGTGCTAGGTTACCCTCTTGAGTTTACTTCAACTCACTTGCACTGGCCTTCCAGCTTGTGCTTCTTCAAGGTGGCTCCTCTGGAGCTTCTGTGATTTTCTATTTGAAGTATTACCTTTTTAAAACAAATTCTGAGCACATCAGAACTTTGAACTGGCCGATTGACTTGGGCTGTCCTTGCTCCCTTGTGGCCCCCTTCTGAACTGATTGGCTTTGGCAGTGCTTATTCCCTTACAGGTTTTAATTGTTAAACACATTTCTGGGATAAAAGATTGCCTACATCCCTCTGGCAGAATCTAACTGTACAAAGTATGTTCTGATCCAACGAAAACTTTTCCCTCCTTACAACTCAATATTGCAATGGTGATCACAAATAAGTTATTACTGACCCCAAATGACATCACTCAGTGTGCTGGAATATGTATAACATGAAAAGTTCACTCACCTGCTTTATTGCTCTTGTTGAAATTGAATCCTAGCTTTGCGATTAATTTTACTATTTTAAAGATGGTCTAATTATCCTTGTGCATACATAAATATTTATACTATGTATAAATATATTAAATAATGTAATACTCAGCGACTACCACTATATGTCCGCTTATGCATAGCATGTGTTCTAAGCAGATCCACAAGCCTCATTTTTTTGTTTTCAAAACTCGAAAACGGACATAGACGGAGCATGTTAGAAATACTATCCCTAGTGTGACGTGTGCTGTACCCATGGCCATTCACACATCAAGGTCCCTCAGATTCTGACATGAGGCTGCATGAAGTGTAGAGTGAGTACAGATGTGATAAAGCAGAAACAGCGATAACCCAGTAAACATCTATGCGCCTTCTGCTCCAGTAGGGGAGGAAGGGTGGGTGGCATGTGAATCTAAGCAGATAAAAGTACCAGAAATATGATTATGATGAGTAATACATCCTTTCTGGAGCTTGTGGATCTACTTAGATCACATACTCTGCATAGATTACCGAGCAATATATGGAAAAGGAGGCGGTAAAGTGAGAAGGTTCAGCGGCAAAGAGATGTTTTATGACCACTTGTCCCGCCTGTGAATCTGCTTTAGAGTATATCAATGAAATAATGCTGTGTGAATGTATAGATGGAACTCCATGTAGCAGCTTTGCAAATGGCATCAAGATAGACGTATGTGATGAAAGCTAAGGTAGCTCCTGTCCCTCTGGTAGAGTGAGCCCTGGGGGTGAAAGGTAATACTTTCTTGGACAGGGAATAGCAGAGTTGTATGCACTTGACTATCCATCTTGAGATTGCGTTCTTTGATATGCAATCGCCTTCTCTTCCAGGTGCAATGGAAACAAAGAGTTGGTCTGTTTTCCTTACAGGTTTAGTTTTGTTCACATAGTACAAGACCGCCCTCCGTACATCAAGTGTATGAAGGCTTCTTTCAGCAGAGTTATTGATTTTGAAAGAAGGAAGTTCTATGGATTGATTAACATGGAACTTTGAAATGAACTTAGGTGAGAACCTACGATGCGTTCCGAGGACAACTTTGCCCTTGTGTATTGTGAAGAAAGGATCTTGAAAGGACAAAGCCTGTAGCCCACTGACTCGTTTTATAGGAGGTGATAGCTACTAGGAATGCAGTTTTGTAAGTCAGATGTTTAGGCTGGCCTTGTGCATAGGCTCAAAGGGTGGACCCACGAGCTTAGAGAGCACACCATTTATTGTACTTGTTGCCAGCACCCAAACCCATAAGTATCACAGCGCGGATACATTAGTGAACAAGACAGAAGCAATACACTACATAAGCATGATAGTAATTGTTGCAGAGAGTCAGGTAGTGGGGGTACCCCAGTTTTAGGTTAGTTGTATTTGTCAAATAGCCAGGTTGTTATTTTCTGAAGGTGAGGTTGGATGGCTGCTCTTGGATGTGGCAAGGTAGGGCATTCTACATGGTGGGAGCAATGACTGATGCATCTGCCTCCAGCTCTTTTTCTAGAAAATCTGGGGATGGCTAAAGATGGGATGGATGAGGACCGAAAGCAGGAGAGTTTGGCTCTTTTGGCAATGCGTTGGGTGAGGAAGGAGGGTGTCGTATTGTGGATGCATCTATGTGTTATGGAGAGAATCTTGAGTTCAATACGTGCTTTGATTGGCAGCCAATGAGCGTCACGTCTGGCCTAAGCGATGTGGTCAGAGCACTCGAGGCCCCAGACAGCCCGGAGGGCATAGTTTTGGATCAGTTGAAGTTTAATCACATTTTTTTGAGTTGGTGCCTGCAAGGACGGCGTTGCAGTAATCTCGTTTGCTGCTTTGGATTGCTCTGGCAAGGGTGAGGCAACTGTCAGTGCATAGTCATTTTCTGCGAGGTTAATGAGTCTAGTGGTGTAGGCCGCTGAGGAGGCGAAGGCCTTGATGTGTTTGTGCATATAGTTCTGCATCTAGGTGAACACCCAGTATTTTCACATGGCTCGAGACACTGGTGGGGTGTCCGTCACTGCAGAAGGCTGCAAAGGCAAGGTCTAGCCGTTTAAGATGTTACGGGGAACCTACTATGACAAGTTCGGTTTTGTCATTTAGGCAGATATGGTGTTCAGCCATCCATGCCTGAATGACACTGTAGACTTGATTGATGTTTGCGTTGACAGTAGCGTGGCTATTAGTAAGTTTTAGTAGAATTTGGGTATCTGCAAAGTTAGTGTATAGGATCCCAAGGTTGTGAAGGTGGTCAAAGAGGGGCATAGTGTACATGTTGTACAAAGTGGGTGAAATGCAGGAGCCATGATGGACACCATAGGGCACAGGTAATGGGTTGGCAGCTTTCAAGCCTGCGAAGACCCTTGAGGTTCACTGGTAGAGAAAACCTTTGATCCAGCTGGAAGCTTCTCTGGAGTAATTACATTTGGTGGCGAGGTGTTGGCAGAGATTGTCGTGATTGACAAAATCGAAAGCTGCAGAGAGGTCGAGGAGGATGGCAAGTTGGCGAGCATCGCGGATGCAGTCGAGATTGATTTGTACGGTCGAAGGGGGCAGCCTCCGTACTGTGCCTAGGTCTGAAGCCGGATTGGTGGGTGCCCAATTGGTAGTTGGACTCAAGTTATGCTTAGAGATGGGCGTATGCAGTGCGGTCTAATATTTTGAGTAAATAGGGGATGCTAGTAATGGGGCGGTAGTTAGGGAGTGTGGGATCAAGGGTAGGTTTTCAAGGGTTGGAAATTGTGGGTCGGGGTATAGCCTCTTTACCCCTTCCATGAATGCCTTAATGACAGGAACTTTCCACCAGGCACCTTTGTTCTGTGAAGTGGTGTAAGCTGACAGGGCCGTCAGATGTACTTGGAGGAGTGGAATACTAGGCCGGAGTCTAGTAGGAAAAGCATGTAGTGTAGAATGTTAGCTGGGGAACATTGTTGTGTACAGTGTTTGCGACGTGCACCTATCACAAATATCTTCCACTTATTGAAATATCAGTGTCTGGTGTTGGGTTTTTGTGCCCCTTTTAGGATATCCATTTACCTTTGTGGAAGATTCAGGTGGCCAAATTCTACGACTTCAGGAGCCAGACTGCTAAGTTCATACACTGAGGGCACGGGTGGAGCGATGCTCCCTTGTGTTGTGTTAGCATGTTGTATGGGCATGGGAGCTTGATTGGGTTGCACATAGCCAGTTTGAGCAGATGTGGAAAGCAAGGTGTTCTTTCCCACATAGGAGCAACCAAGAATAGAGTTACTTGTTCCTGGTGCATCTTGTACACTATTTTGCTGAGGAGTGGTGTTGGGGGGCTGGAAAGGGAGGGGGGCAGCGTAAGCACATTTCCCTGACCAGTTCATCCACAGGGCGTTTCCCTTGGACCCTGGTTGGGGAAACCTGGACGCAAAGTCTGGGCATTGTGCGTTTAGGCTTGTGGGGAACAACTCTAATCGGGGGTGACCCCATTGTGAGAATATTTTGTCTAGGATATCTGTCGAGTTGCCACTCGGGTTCGTCTGGTAGAGGGTATCTGCTTAGAGTGCCTGTCGGAGAATCGAGTTCTCCTGGAACATGTTGAGACGGAACATGTTCCGCTTGAGTGCCCACTTACATATTTTTTTGGGATAGCTTGGACAGACTTTGAGAGTGTGTTTATGTAGAACATGGCAGTGGTGCTGTCTGTGAGGACCTGCACTGTTTGACCAGTAAATTGTTGCTGAAAGGCCTGAATAGACTAAGTGGAGTACCTTGAACTGGTAATGGACTCCCAATATCTTGAAACCCAGATATTTTCTGTGTGCAGGGAGCATTGAAACATGAAAGTATGCATCTTTCATATCCAAGGATGCCATGTAGTTCCCCCCCCCCCTTTTAGGAGTGGTATTACTTTTTGGAGTGCGGGCATGCAAAACTTTTGAGGTTTGACATTAGTTCGCAGGGTGCAGATCTAGCACTGGGCGCATGGAAAGGTGTTTCTTTGGCACAAGGAAGTATGTTGAATAAATGTCCTTGTTTACCTGATATGATGGGACGATCTCTATGGCGTAGTTCTCCAGCAGTGCCTTTACTTCTTCCAACAATATGTGTTTTGCTTCGGTTGACATTTTCCTGTCTTGGCGGGTGGTAGAGTGTTTTTTGTAACAACTCGATACAATACCCACTTGCCACAGTGGACAACACCCACTTGTCCGATGTTATCCACTCCCATGCGTTGGTGAAGTGTGAAATTCGGCTTCCTACTGGAATGGCGTGGGAGAGGACCTGAAGTGGTGCATCATTGTTTGGGAGGGGTGGAGCCTCTCCCAAGC
Organism: Ambystoma mexicanum; assembly: GCF_040938575.1. NCBI lineage: Eukaryota > Metazoa > Chordata > Amphibia > Caudata > Ambystomatidae > Ambystoma > Ambystoma mexicanum. Next base: position 879,504,238 of record NC_090936.1, read on the forward strand.
AAGGTTCTGCGACTTCCTCTGCCCCTGTTATTTCTTCTTTGAAAAGGGGAAGAGGAAGTCTGTCCTTGCAATTGGACCCCAGATGAGGACTATCTGCTCCGAGTTTAGCACGTTGAGCACCCTGACCCTGAAACCTTCTAGAATTTGAGGAGCCCCGTTGAACATAGGGCTCGTTTGTTAGCTAGCTGGCCAATGGATCTGAGAGTGTCATATTCCTCCTCAGCACTCTCAAGGGCGCCTTCAACCGCCTTCCCGAACAATACGTTAGGCTCCACCGGCATGTTTAGGAGGGTTGCCTCTAACTCAAACACAGATTGTCTGAGCCAAGCGTGGCACTTTCTGTGCGTGCCCTCTGCTAGGACGCGTCCTGCATTATCTGCTGCATGAAGGTTATTTTTCAGGATGAAGTTTGATATCTGCTTGACATCTGTAATAGTTTAACAATTGAGCCTTTGGGGGTTTCGGGACTGCTTCGATTTGGCGTTCCAGGTCATCCCATTTGTGGCAGACTAGCTAGAAGCGTAGTGTTATTGGCGATTCTGGTTTGGTATGCCGCTGAGTCCCAAAAGTACAGATTGGTTTTCTTTGCTTGTCTGGCAGGGGCTCTGCTAACAGAATTTTGTTACATGCATAGTAAAGACAAAAATTCACGAGAAATATACTAACTATCCATAATTTCGACCGATAAAAAACTGAATTGGATCTCTAACAGAAAAAACTTCCCAATATATGGACATTCATCTCCAACCACTTGCATCTGGACTGGCTTCCTTTGTCAAAGACACTAACCATATCATGCAGCAGTAACACTCCACACCCTGGGAACCAAATTTACGCTTCGTCACCTTAGATGTAGTATCACTTTATACAAGCATACAGCATGAAAAGGGTATAATAAGTACAAGGTATTTTCTAAAAACAAGATCCAGAGAGTGCATTAACAAAGTCTGAAAATAAAGTCATCTTATTTTTGAACCAAGACCAGCTTTGGTCCCACTGGGGGTGGCTGGATGCATCTTTGAACAGACTGCAGGAGTGGAATAAACTGGGTGGCAGACCTTTTGTCCCCCAGAATGTTTTCCACGAAGTCTTTGTCGACGTGTGCTTCCTGAGCGTCGATGTTAAAGTGTTGTGCAATCTTTAGTAGCAGTTAATTGCCTGATGTTCTGGCGACTGGATTACGTAAATGTCAGTCATCGTCGTCATAGAATTGGTCTCGGCTATAAAGGTCCCCTTGAGATCCTGTGTCTTATGAACCCGAGGGGGTCATCATAGTACATGTCCTGAAAAGGGTCTTGGTAGGTCGAGGCCAGGGTGCCTAGAGCAGGAGTGCTAGCCTGTGGATCAAGACAAGACTTTTTGGCAGGGGGCTGCTGTGCCGAGGCTCCTGGCTGTGAGGTATCTAACTGATTACAGCTGATCTGGGTGTCCATCCAAAATCCACAAAACTATCCTAAAAAAAAGAGAAAGAAAAAAGAAAAAAAAAAAAATGAACTGTTCAGGTGTAGTGTATAGTCACATGAAGGTGGGAGGCCCGACATGATGGGGGTGGTTTGGGAGGGAGTTTGATCTGTGCGGTGCATAGCCCCTGAGAGTGTGTCTACAGGGGGTTGGGGTGAGGAGGGGTGTAAAGGGGGGGCGGGTCTACAGCCTCTGTGCTTCGAGGACAAAGGCGTCGAGATTTGTAACTCGGCGACCTCGCTTTAAGCAGAGAAGCACTGACTATTCCCTGCATTTTCTGTGTTTCTTGGGGGACGCAGAAACGCTTTTGCTGCCCGTTTTTCGGCACACGAAAGGAGGGGCCTTTTTGTGTGCGGTGTCCGAACCGACCTTAGGGTCCAGTTTCGGAGGCCTGTAATGAGATTAAAGCGTATGTGATGGCCCAGAGGACAGTGAAGAACCTGAGGGAGGCTCTCTCTGTGGACACTGTGTGGGCTTCAACGCTACCGTCAAAAGTCAGCCGTAGGTTTAGTGTTCTTGGGATTGTGTGCTCTGGCCGCCGGGGGTGTCTTATCCATCACAGAGCCGCCGGCCTGCTTACTGGAGTCCGACGAACCCCACTCGCCTTCAGCGTCACTCATGACCCCGATACTGCCCTCATTGGAGTCTTCCATCACGTCGATGGAGGCCTCGGCCTGCATTGCGTGAGCGGCCCAGCGTTTGGTGTGCTGATCCTTTAGAGTTTTATGTTGAAAGTTTACAAGATTTGCAAACTTTTTCTGGGCGATTCCTCGGGAGACAGTAATTGCACATTTGGTGCGTGTCCTTCCGCAGGTAGGTAAGGCAAAATGTAAAGGCTGTTTTGTCCAGATTGGTGAGAAAAGGGGAAGGGGGGGGTGACAGAATATGCATTCTTTAAAGAGGTCAGTATGACAAACCCCCCCCCCCCTCACTACTCTAAGGGCTGAAGCCCAAAGAGGCCCGTGTAGGCTGCATCTGGTCGTCTATCAGTGAAGTCATTGACGACAATGAGGATGTTCATCGAAAGCTGTCAAGCAGTCTGTTGGCCGTGCGGAAAAGCAAACAATAAGGGAAGAGTCTACACGTTATTTTTTAACTAATTAAAGGCATCAGCCTGGAAGAGAACTCTGCCTTTGTGACCGGCTTCGGTGCAAATCTATGTTTAAGCATTGCATTTTCCCACTTGTGAATCAGGTTTGACACTGTATTATTGTGTAGTTAAACAGGCCAAAGTGTCAGAGCTCCATGTTGCAGATTTACAAAAAGTCATGTAATGGTGCATTGGCAATGAAAACTAGCGTTGCACCCAATGCGAGTGGAATGAGCTCTTGAAATGAGTTGGAGTGTTTTATGTGCCAACATGTAGCAAGCTTGAGTGCACTTAATCCACCTTGAGATGGTTGTTTTTAGTGACTGGATCCCTTTCCTGACCTGTAGGAAGAAAAATAATTAACTTGCTTACAGATGTCGGTTTTCCCAAGGTAGAAAATGACTGCTATTCTCACATCAAGTGTATCATTTGATTGGTTAACAAAATGTACTTTGGTGATAACCGTGGAGGTGTGCTCAGGACCACCTAGACAAGCTTACTCTGTAACTGATAAAGCCTTCATTTAATGGATTCTTCTGCTAGACAATCGCTATTTAAAAAGCTACTGCATAAGTGAGGCCTTCCAGAGATGCTTCAATCGTTGGTCGAAAGAAGACCTCGAGCCCTTGCAACTGTATTAAGATCCCAGTCAGGCAGGGGACGGTCTAGCACGTTGCCTCCTCCATAAAAGCTTTTAACAAAAGTAAATTTCACTGTCCAACTATGTGGGAAGTAGTGTATGTTGCAAGGTGGACTTTAAGGCAATTAGAAATCCAGAGTCCAGTAAGTAAAGCAAACATTTGACTATAAGTGCTGGAGTGCAGTCAATTGGATTGACCGACGTTTAACACCAGATAACAAACCACTTCAATTTATTGTAGTAGCAGTGCCTGGTGTTACGTTTTCATGCATCTTCAGATAGCCATGTGTTGATTTTCTACACTCTTACCCGAGGACATATGTATAGAAGGCCAACCTAGTATTGTGACAGGGACATCCCTGGGAGCTGTATCCAAATCAGTTTCATTTAGCAAGGTGAGTGGTCTAGGCTAAGTCTCAAGAGGTGGTGAGCTTGCAAGGGGTCCACAGTGAGCACACAGAGTGGAGCAGTCAAGGAACACACTTGGACAAACAGGTATACAAATAAGTCTTTACTTATGGCCAAATACCACTTTGAAAAATGACTACAAATCGGTAATACTATCACACAACACTAATAATAGCTACACACACACACAATCAGTGGAGTAGGGCAAAATACAAAGCAAACCCCTGAAAAGGAAGGTACAGATTAGTAGAAGCACTACTGGTCCACAGAGATTAAATCCTAACTTCATAAGTCCATCCCCTAAAATGTATGGGTTCCTGTGCCCAAAGGTTCAGCAAAGTTCCATACAGTTCTGGGAAGCTGGAAAAAATGAAGGTAAGGTCGCTGGGGTCCACTGAACATTAGTGTTAAGGGACAAGTTAATCTAACAAACGTGTTCCCAACTTTCGGAGTGCTTGTGTGAACAAGCAAGGGAAAAGCCAAAGCAGTACAAAAGTTTATAAAAGTTATGAAAACTTTTAAAGGGGAGTTACGGGTACAGGTAAGTATCACTACAACTCACTCCGTCCCCCCTGTACTCTAATTCTTCACTCCAATTCTTCACAAGACTTGACAGGTCTGCTGAAGATGGTCCAAGGTCACTTTTCCCGCTGTCAACCTCAGCCCTTGATCCCCAGGGGTTGCAAGTTCGAGCACTTCTCCCGTTGGTGGCAAATGCTGGTGCAAGATCTTCCAGATGAAAAATGCAAAAACTCGATGCAGAGCCCCTCTTAGGACAGGACTGGACACGGGTAAGCAGTTTCGGGTGATGGCAACAAATGCACGGCAACGCAAAGGGTTCACTTGCCGCAGTCAGACTTCGCCTCCTATCGCCGTCCTCTCGGTGCTAGGACCATGGCATTTTGCAGTAAGTCTTATAGGACAAGCTGAAGATCCCCCAGTTTCCAGGCCTGAACTCGGAACGGCGACGTCTACAGCACGGTAGCCCAAACTCAGAGCTGGTCAGTCACTGCAGGGTTCCACAGGTACTTCCAAAGCTTTTCTTCAAAGGACTCAGAGTTGATGTCGAGAATGGATGTTCCCTCCACTCCAAGGGTCGCACAGGACAGGGGCTCTACCAGGAAAGCAGCATAAATTGGTCACCAGGCCTTCTTCGGTTTCTTCCAGGATCTCTCCAGAGTGGGTGCAGGGGTCCTCTCATCCCAAAAGCCAGGTTAAGAGCTGAAACTCCCAATGGCCAATGACAGATCTAGCACACACACACCCAAGCAGTGGTCAATCAGGACCACTGGCTGCAAAACTCATACATATCACTCAGACACGACGACACCAGTTTGGATTGGGATCAGACAGTCCCAACCCACTTCCTGGCAGCAAACGCAAATAGCCCCTCCAGTAGCCCACCAAAAAGCCTCTGCTTTCCCAGGCAATGGTAGTCCATATAAGCATTTTCCTGGCCTCACAATCCAAGAAGGGTAAAACACAAGATGACCAAAGGGCAAAGGAAAAACCTTTTGGCATGACCATGTTTGACCACTAGCCACAGTTAGTAGCCAAACGCGGGAAAAGCATTAAGGCTAAAACGAAATACTCCAAAAACGAGCAAAAAGGAACTGCTGCCACCAGCTCGTCCATTTAGCACACCTAGAGTAACGAAAAAATCCTCAGAGTGTTAGTCTAGGCAAAAACAAAGTGTGCCCCATTGTATGATGCATTGTACAATGATAAATTACCACAAGTAAGGTACTTAAAGTAGTAACAAAGTAACTAGACTAAGGGACACAGAGTTTCCCAGTACCAACAGCCTGAATGACATGTCAGTTTCCCCATAACAGATTAGCAAAAGCCAGTGTAGTGAAGCTTAAGGCTTCACTGCACAGGTCAGATACAAAAATAAAGGCAAAACTTTGGGGGGTGGGGGACGGGGGTATAGAAATTTAAGTAAAGGTGCAGTAAATAGGAATCTTTCCTAACAGTGCACAATCTCGTGGAGTAAGGGAGTCAGAAGGAAATGTCCATGGTGTTAACTAGTGCCCCCTTCTGTGTGCCTGGATGCAAAGTTAGGGCATTTTGCATTCTGGGCAGCTGCAAACAGATCCACTGATGAAGGCCCCATCCACCAAAAATCTGACGAGTTTGTGTCCATTTCCCTCTCATGATCTTGAACGAGGACAAAGTCTGAGAGACATGTGCGATTCCCTGGCACATGCTGAGCTTTAAGTGAGCTATTCCATGTGGTGTACCAGTGCCAAATTCTTTGCACCACTAGTGTTGGTAGCGTCTGGCATAAATGTCTATCCAAAAAGGAAGGAATCCTCAAAGGGTTTGTCTAGGGGGTAGCTTGTGTTTCCAGCTTAAACCCAGTGCCTCTAAGCGAGGCGTGACGCTTAACTGCTGCCCATGCCATCATTTGGCGCCCTGATATCTCGGCTATGCCCAGAGCATTTTTGATGACAGCATTAGGTGTAACGTCTTGAAGGATTTTAGGAAAAGCTGCCTGTAGTTCTGGTGGTACTTCTTTACCAAGGGCTTCCATGTTGCCACACCGAGATCTGTTGTAACGAGCCACAAGAGCTGGGCCATTAGCCATTACATACATTAAAAGCTTCTAAAGCTAGTCCAAACCCATACTTTTTTCTTCTCACCTTATTGGAAGCGTAATTAGTTGACAGAGGAGCGTTAGCCCTCTTTCTAGCAGTAGTGACCACTAGCGGTCTAGTGGCAGTTAACCTCTAATTTAGACAGGATTTGAGGATAAGACTGCATTTGGCTGTCCTCTTCCTCCACCTGGTCCTACTTGCTGGTTTCTGGACCGTTTTACTGCCACCTTCAATTTTATCCTCCTGTTTGTGCCTCTTGAGTTGGGAAGCTGTAGTTGTTCAAAAGGGTGATGGTACACCAATACACCATTGCTGTTTTTTCCGCCTGTGCTGTCCAGTATCCACCCTCATTTTCTTCAAAGGACTTTTACGCTGGCTGGCTGAGGCAGCTTCCCCTCTGAGCTAGTCAGATGCCGATGGTCAAGATCCTACACCTTCAGGCTGCCTTTGCTGCCATTTTACTGCTGCGGGTGGGCTTCCCCCATTGGGAAGGCAGATTATAATTCTTTTGGGTCGTCATCGGTCTGTGGTTAGAATCCCTGAGTGACTGGATATTGTAATGCGACATGCAAGAGAAGATAGTTTCTCAACTAATTGTTTCTGAGCCATGTTTACAAGAGCTGCTGTCCCAAGTACTTCTCCTCTAAACCCTGGACTGGTGGGTTACTCTTGAAAATTAACCTCAGCAGGTCCCATTGACCTGTGGTCGTGGGAACTGCAAACTCCCTTCTACCATGGCTGGGCACCAAAGCAGTAAAGCTTTGCTTTTAGCCCTGGGGCTCACACCTTGTAAAATCTCTTAAACATGTTCCTCTCTGGTGTCCACTGGGGTCAGTTGCTGTCTTCTCCACACATGTGGGGTAGAACATAGGCTTACCAGACTTATCCGATATAACCTATAATATTTACTGCAATAAATGTCTGGTGCTACACACCCGTCTACCGAGAAAGCTTTCAAAGTTACATTTAATAGCTGTTCGGTATTACATAATCTATTGTCTAATGGTGTAATGAGACCTTAGGGGTCTGGCGCACCAAGTCCAATTGTGACCTAATCTTTGATGGACCCAATGGCTTGGTGGTGTGAAGAATTCTCATTTATGTGCCAATTCCCTTCAACCTTAGAGACCCCCAGCTCTTGCTGGACTTGGGACTTTTTCATTTTTAACCCAAGACCTTTTTCTCTCTCTCATGTGTTTCGACCGGTTTGGACTTTGTGGTTTCACCGTTTTTGGAGTCCGACAAATCCATAGGCATCTGCTTTTTGTATGGCGACACACAGCACCTTCAGTGCAGAGTCAATGAGAAATCCTTTAAATTTCTCATAAGGTTTAAATACCTTTTCTTGTGCAACTACAGTTTCCACACAACACAACAGTAAAGTGAAATTGACTTTACTTACATTGTCTCTTTTGTAGGTCCAACACACACCATCTTATGTGGAGTGATGGGTAGTTACATAGTAGCCCCTTAGCCTACATTCTCATGTAGCCTTTTTACGTTACCCTTGCTACTTTAAATGGCAGGTGGCAGTGGTTTACGATTTCCTTCCGTTGTGCTTTTCAACCGCCGGCTTAACCCTCAGCTACAGTACAACACTCATGGGTGACAATTTTATCAAAATGGCCCCAGCCTTCTTTGTAATTTTCTATGTGTGAGGGCTTTCTTGGGTTTTACTATGTGCATTGAGACAGATATGAGTCCTTGGTTTGTCCTGCCTTTGGCGGGCTTCAGTCCTGAAGCCGGCCCCTGGCTCCAGTTTGTCTGGAAGGACAAGATGTGAGGGAGGGTCCCGAAACTCTGTCTCTAGGAATGCCTGAATGCAACTAGTCCTGATTGGCCGACTGGCTGTCCTGGCACTACCCTGCTGTGTGATTGACAGCCTAGGCGTGCATGAATGGGAGAAACCTGCTTAAAGAGGGTTTTAGGACTACAGGCCGAGTCGACACTGGGAGAAACACCAGAGAAAGAAACCGTGAACGAAGCTTGCTGCAACCTCCTGGACCTTTGAATTTCCTGCTAAAGCCCTGCTGCAGTGCTGAAACTCATTTTTCACCTCGACAGAGCAGCTCTGGGCGGAACAACTTCTCCTCTAGGATTAGTGGGACCAACTAACCCAGAGAAGAACTCCACTGGACCACTATGATATGAGATATGATATGGCATTTGTAACGCGCCTATACACAAGTGTTTCAAGGCGCGACGAGGCGGGGGGGGGGGGGGGGGAGAACAAGGGGAAGACAGACAACGATCCTACTAGGCCAGGTATCATTCAGACCGCGCAAGTGCAGGGGTAGAGGAAGGGAAAAGTGCAAGGGGAAGGGGAGAGGGAAGTGCAGTACAAGTAAGTAGAATAAAAATAAATAAATAGGGCCAGCTGGTGGCAAGTGCAAGGCAAGTGCAGGCAAGTGCTGGGAAGGGCGGGCTGTAGGGATACAGAGACAGTCCCGCAGTGCAGGGGATACGATGCCAGGGAGGCAGTGCAAGTGGAGAGTGGCTGGGCCCAGGACCGAGGTCGGCGAGAGTGGCCCAGTTGCAGATTCAGTGCAATTTCAGTGTAGAATTTAGCAGGGGAGAGGGACAGAGAAGGCAGAGGCAAAGAGGAAGGTTTTGAGGTGCTTCCGGAACCGGAGATGGTTCTCCTCACGTTTCAGGGAGGCAGGAAGGCTGTTCCAGAGGGAGGCCCCTGCCACGGAGAGAGATCTACCCCCAGCTCGTTGCTTTGAGAAGCGGCTGACCCTGAGGGAGTTGGAGATGGATGAGCGAAGGGCTCGGGAAGGAAGATATTTAGGGAGAGAGAGTTGAAGGTATTTTGGCCCCAGAAGGCCTTGTGGATAATGCAGAGGGTTTTGAACTTAATCCTCGCAGCCACTGGGAGCCAGTGTAGAGATTTCAGTCCTGGAGAGATACGGTCCCTGGGCTTGAGGCCAAGGACAAGTCTCGCAGTTCTGTTCTGGATGAGTTGCAGAGGGCGGAGAGTGGAGGCAGGCAGATTAAGATAGAGGCTGTTACAGTAGTCCAGCTTCGAGAGAACCAGGGCTCGGGAGAAAGTGAGCTTCTGGGGGAAGGAGAGGAAGGGAAGAATACCTCTGAGGAGGTGCAGCTGGTAGTGTGACTTCTTAGAGACATCAGATATGATATCCCTGACTTGCTGCGCCTCTCCGTACTTCGGAAGCCCAATGCCAGGGGTTGAGTGTCCATAGTAAAGTGCAAAGTCTGCCGCAGAACAAATCCGACCAGAATCTCCAGGAGACTCTTAAGGACCATCCTGAAGCAGGCTCTCCGGACCCAGAGTCCCCTCACCAGAGTGCAGGACCGAAGGAAGCCCAACCGGTGTCCGTGATCCGCATCAGTGCTGTTTGCTAAGCGCTGAAACCGCAAAGTGCCGTTGAACCGAAAAGAGCCTGTAGTTGGCAACGCCCTCCCAAGTATCGTAGCATAAACTCTCCAGACATCCTCCCTCTTGTCCCCACGACTGAGGCTCAGGAACAAGGTTCTGCATCGCTGTAGCAAGACAGAATCCAGCTGGATCACTCTTCTAACCATGAGGAAAGCTCAGGGGCAACGTGCTCGCCTTGGAAGCAAGACGACACAGAGCACCACAGGTTCGATCCCCGGATCCGCTCTTAGAAACCTCTGTGTATTAAGCGCGTTACAAATAACTTATCATATTAGGAGGTGTTTAGGCTTAGGATACTTACCCCACTGCCTGTAGCCGCACTCTTCCCACTTGGGAACTGCATTGGCTTACCTTCTTTTGGAGTTGATTTCAACTCTATGCTCACAGGCTTAACAGCTTCTGACCCTACAAGTGATTTTCTACCACGCTCAAACCTTGTGCAATACTTTGATCTAAGAAGTTCATCAGATTCATCAACCGTGTCCCAAATAACTTTGGCTGTCCTAGTTCCCTGGAGACTCTTCTACTCCACTGACTTAGATGCTGTTTGTCCCTCATAGGTGGTAGCTTGTTGTATAATATTACTGCTGGGAAAGGCTTATCTAGATTTCATTGGAAGATTTAGTTGCCCACACATACCGAGAAACTAATTTTCCCTTCCCTATCCTTTCTACAAGCTCGGAATCTGCAAAGTTTACTAGTGTGATATATAAATGCCAATCCGGTCCTTATGCTTTAAGTCACCTCAGGGTGTCAGAACTGTAGAAGAAGCATATCACAAAGATTATCCACTAACCTGTTTTTGATTCTGAAAAGTAATTTTAAAGTATATTTATATTGTTACAATGCTTATTTGTGTAATTAACATCAATTTTTAAATAACTATTTATAAACTGAAACCTTGAGTGTAAGTGTTACTTGGCTACTTGTATTTACGGATTTCATTTGTACAGCTCACATTTACCCCTCTTGATCAGTCACACTACCAAATTGTGTAGTACAGACCTATACCAAAAGGTGGGTTACCTAATACCAAGCAGATAAGTATTGTGTAATCTCACACAATGTGACCGCACAAATTCTTACCCAACACTTGGCTGTTAAATGTTAAACCCCTTTTCTCCCTCTACGTCAGGAGTGTAAAACCTGTGGCTCTCCAGATATTTTGGGATGCAACTCCCATGAACACTAGCAAGCATGATCAACAGTGAGGAATAATGGATGCAGTTTTCCAAAAAAATCCGGAGAGCCACAGGTTGCAGACCCCTGCTCTGGATACTGCATTAGGCCGGGAGGATAGCTTGGGGCAACAAGTTTGTCTTGGAAGCAAGAAAACAAATAGCAATACAGGTTTGAATCACAGGCTCGCGCTTAGAATCCGTCTCCAGTATCAAGTGCGATATAAAAAAATAATTAAATTACAATTGTATAATTTATTCAAATGTATGTGATTCATCAATTATGTTACTATGTACCAGATATATAGACATGTCTCGTAATTTGCACTCTAGTGATAATCGGCTCTTGACAATTAAGATCTGGTATTAGGTTATTTGGCATTTATATAGCACTCTATCATTGGTATGACCTCAAAGTGTTGGGTTGAACGCTCTCGGGGGCTGTAGTCCAGGTCAGTTGAAAGAGTAAAGGGTCATATGGTGCTTGGGTGCACCGATTATGGGCGCAGCTTGTGCGATTGCCTGATGGTAGCTGCATCCTAGCATAAGGTGTGGTGATATTGGATATCATTTGAATGTGTGCAGTCTGGAGGTTGGTCATCAAGACTGGGTTCTGGCTGCGTTAGGACTGTAGGACGCATGTGTGCAGCTAAGTCGATCGTTTTGATTCATAGTGAAAACATCGAAGAAAAAAAAAGGTCGGAAGTCAAAATATCGAAAAAAAAGGTTAAAAAAAATTGAATTTTTTTTTATAACTTTTTTATTCGAAATGGGGGTTCCCCCCCAACCCTCCCATTTTTTTATTTTTACCTTTTTTTTTTTACATATGAGAGCCAAAAAATAAATAAAAACAAATTATTCAACTTTTTTTTTCTACCTTTTTGGCTTTCAACATTTTTTTTTATATTTTGACTGCACACCGATCGTTTTATCAGAATGTTGGTGTTCATGAAGTATTGCTCGTATGTGAGCAGCTAGGCCGAAGTTGATCGAGGGGTGTAGCTGCGCTCTATTGTGTGTTGTGTAGAGTAGAGAGTGAGCATGGTGACATGAGAGGCGATTGTCTGGGTGGAGGCTTTGATCTAACAAGAGCACTATTCCGGATTTCAATTGTGCGTTTGCGATTGCTGCCTTCACAGTAAAAACGTATTAGTGACTTAAGTCGCATTCAGTGGAGTCATTGCTCGGGATCTCTTTGAACATTTGTCAGCAGCTTGCAAGCTCTCAGCAGCCTTAGAGGGTCTTATTCAGCATTATGGAAAGAGCCAGGTTTTTAGAGCTTTGCGGAAGGTCGTGGGGAGTGAGTTCATCATGGTTAGGGCAAAGGTTGAGAAGGCGGATGCGAGATGGGAGGTAGGGTTTCATCTTCTCTTGTAGGTACATTGGGCCAGTCTTGGCACTGCTCAGTGGGTTATGCATAGGGTCTTGAAGATGTCCCTTCGTCCGACTGGGAGCGAGTGGAGGGTGCGGAGAGCGGGTGAGATGTGGTCTGTGTCCCAGGGCGTTTTGGGCTCTTTGGAGTTTGTTGAGCTAGTATGCCGGTGCTCCAATGTAGAAGGAGTTGGCATAGCCCAATCTCAACACAAGGAACAAGTGACTTACCTGTAACTGTTGTTCTCCAGCATGGGTCTGGCATGGATTCACATGCTCATGAATATTCCCCGTCGTCAGGCTGGGAATCCTCGGTAAAGAAAAAACCAGTATCAGTTTCGTTTCTGATCTGTCTTTCGTAGTAATAACCAATCACTGATCTCTGCGTCATACTGACCACAGCCAATGACTGCCCTCTACCTAAGCCCCGCCTCTGGCAGCCATCTTCAGATTTGGAAGCACGTGAAGTGGCAGTATGACCAAGTGAAGAGCCGCAGAGGGGTAGGCGGGAGGGTTCGCATGTGAATCCATGCCAGACCCATGCTGGAGAACAACAGTTACAGGTAAGTAACTTGTTCCTTCTCCAGCATGGGGTCTGGCATGGATTCACATGCTCATGAATAAAGAATACATAGCAGTACACACATGCACAACCACGGGAGGTGGCAAAGGCTCAACATTAAGCATTACATCAAACTCAACATTAAGCATCTTACCTCCTCACCAGGCTCACCTCAGGCGAACAGGTTGAGCAGCACTGCTTGGCCGACCCAGGACTCCTCCCTGGAATCCCGGTCGACGCAGTAGAATTTCGTGAAGGTGTGCGTCGACCTCCACGTAGCAGCCCTGCATATGTCCAGCAGGGGCACACCAGATAGGAACGCCGTGGTAGCTGCGATCGCTCTGGTGGAATGGGCTCTCGGACGGCCAGGCAGCGGTCGGTTTGCCAACCGGTGACAGTACATGATACAGCCGGAGAGCCATCTGGAAATGGAAGCCTTCGAGAGAGCCTTCCCCTGATTGACAGGTCCAAAGTTCACAAAGAGTTGTGACGTCTTCCGAAAACACTTCGTGCGGTCCACGTAGAACTTCAGCGCTCTAGCCACATCCAGCGAGTGCAAAGTCCTCTCAGCCGGCGACGAAGGCGACGGGAAGAACACAGGCAACACCAAGGGTTCGTTGAGATGGAAGTCCGACGGTACCTTGGGCATGAAGGAGGGGTGCGTCCTGAGCACTACCCTCGTGTCGTGAAAAGTCAAGTACGGGGCCTTGCAGGAAAGGGCCTGGATCTCTCCCACTCGTTGTGCGGAGGTGATGGCCACAAGAAACGCTGTTTTCCACGACAGAAATTTCAACGGAGCCGAGTGCAGAGGCTCGAACGGAGGTCCCATGAACTTGGTCAGCACCACGTTGAGCTCCCACGCCGGGGCCGGAGCCTTCACCGGCGGGAACGATCTGAACAGTCCCTTCATGAACTCTTTCACCAGACGATGAGACCACAAGGACGTCCGCCCCGTGGTTCTGGTGTATAGGGAGATCGCAGCAAGATGAATCTTGATGGACGCGTGTGCCAGTCCAGCTTTGGCCAGCGTCAGCAGGTACGGCAGTACTTGGGGAGCCGTAATCCGTAGAGGGTTAATCTTCTGTGCGCGGCACCAGACAGAGAACCTCTTCCATTTGTGTCCGTAGCATTCAAGAGTCGAGGACGCCCTGGCCTTTGCAAGAACCTCTCTGCAGTCGGCCGGTATGTCGTATCCTCCAAACTCTAGCGCTGCAGGAGCCAGGCCTGCAAGTTCAGCGATTTCTGGTCGTGGTGGAGGATGGCGCCTCCTTCCCTGGAGAGTAGATCCGCGTCCACCGGCAGCTTCATTGGCGGGGACGCTGACAAGTCCAGAAGGTCCGGGAACCATATCTGCCTCGGCCACGCAGGTGCGACGAGGATCATCCTGCACCGTGACCTCTTGAGCTGGTTGACGAGCTGGATTAGCAGTGGCAAAGGAGGGAACGCGTAGAGGAACAGGCCCTCCCAGGGGAACGAGAAAGCATCGCCCATGCTCCTCGCCTGGGGAAACCTGCTGGCGAACCTCAGGCACTTGGAGTTCGTCGCCGTCGCGAACAGGTCGATCTGGGGTGTGCCCCACCGTCGGAAGAGGCGATCCACTAGATCCTGCCGTAGCTCCCACTCGTGGCACGAGCGCAGCTCCCTGCTGAGTGAGTCGGCGATGGTGTTTTTTATCCCTGCCAGATGAAACGGCACCAGAAACATCCTTTGGGCGACGGCCCAATGCCACAGGTCCTGCGCCTCCTTGGACAGTGCTGGGGACCTGGTTCCGCCCTGTTTCCTGATGTAAAACATGGTGGTGGTGTTGTCGGTGAAGATCCTCACCACCTTGCCCTTGAGGGACGGAAGGAAGGACCTGAGGGCCCAAAACACTGCACGGAGCTCCAGGACGTGGATATGTAGGGATTTCTCCGTCGGGAGCCAAAGGCCTCTTGCGTGCAGATTTTCGGTGTGCGCTCCCCACCCTTCCAGGGAGGCATCTGTGGTCACTGTCTCCTGGTGGGCTGGGGTCTGGAAGTCCATGCCCGCCGTCAGATGCGCGCGGGTGCCCCACCACCGGATCGCTCGTCGGAAACTCTCGTCGAGTGTGATCCTTTCCTCGAAGCTGCCCGTCGTTTGGATCCAGCGCGCGTCCAGGAACTCCTGCAACGGGCGCATCCGGAGCCTGCACATGGGAATGAGGTAGATGCAGGAAGACATCATTCCGAGGAGGGACTTGATGGACCTCACCTTGGCCGCGTCGGCCACCAACATCCGCTGCACCTTGCCCAGGATGGTCCTCTCCTCCGACGGGGAGGCCAGAAGGGACACTGTTGAGCCTCGCTCCCAGAAACAGAGCGTCTTGCGCGGGTACCAGGTGGGATTTGGCGTAGTTCACGGAGAATCCCAGGTCCGTGAGAAGTTGGACGGTCCTTGCCGTGTGAACCACGGCGAGCTCCCTCGTCTTGGCTCGGATGAGCCAGTCGTCCAGGTAGGGGTAGACGTGGATCCCCTCGCGGCGCAGCTGCGCCGCCACCGGTGCGAGGCACTTGGTGAACACCCTGGGTGCCGACCGTAGTCCGAAGGGGAGGGCTTTGAACTGGTAATGACGCCCTTGGACCACAAACCTGAGGAATTTTCGGTGCCCCTTTAGGATGGGAATATGGAAGTAGGCATCCTCCAAATCCAACGACGACAGGAAGTCTCCTTCCTCCAGCTGACCCAGGACGTGCTGGAGGGTGACCATCCGGAACTTTTGCGCCTTGATGAACTTGTTCAAACGTCGCAGGTCCAGGATGGGGCGCCATCCCCCCATCTTCTTCACGAGGAAGTATCTCGAGTAAACTCCGGAGCCCCGAAGCCTCTTTGGGACGAGTTCGATGGCGCCCTTCCTGAGCATCGCCTTTACCTCCAGGAGAAGTTGAGGGACGTGAAGTTCTTTCCTGGCCACGGGGGGGGGACGCGCGGACACCTTCTTTGAAACTCGAGCGCGTGACCCCGGGCCAAGGCGTCCAGCACCCAACGGTCGGTGGAGATGGACTCCCACACGCTGACGAAGCTCGCCAGCCGGCCTCCCACCGGGGTGCTTCGGTGGGGGCCCGACCCCACGGCCGGTTCAATCCTGCTTCGACGAGGCTTTGCCGCCTTGACCTCCTTGGCGACGACGGCAGGGTCCGCCAGACTTGCCTCGTCCTCTGTAGGCCTCCTGAGACGACGAGCGGGCCGCTTGACGGTAGGTGGAGAAACCGCCGCCGGAACCTTTGGAGGCGCCCTTGCCTCCGCTGCTCCGAAAGGGCATCCGTCGTTGTTGCAGAACTCCAAGGGCCCGGGCCGTCTCGGTGTCCGCTTTAATGGCCTGAAGGGAATCGTCCACTGTTTTCCCAAACAGGTTGTTCCCAGCGAAGGGCATGTCCAGGACTCTGGTCTGAACGTCTTGACGGAAGTCCGTAGCCTTGAGCCATCCACGCCGCCTAAGGCAAACGCCGTTGCCCAACTGGCGGAACCCAGTGTCGGCGATGTCCGTCGCAACGGTAATGGCGTGGTCCGAAGCCACCTCACCTTCCTGCAGGATCTCCAGGGCCTCTGCCCTCTTGTCGTCCGGCAAGAAGTCCAGCAGGGGAGCCAGTTTGTACCAGAGCTCCCTGTCGTAGCGGGCCACGATAGCCAAGGCGTTGGCCGCTTTAATCGTCGTCGCTGCAGACGAGATGACTGCGTCCCATAGCGTCCAATTTCTTTCCCTCGCCGTCCGGTGGGGAAGTCGATGTGGAGGCCGCACCCCCCCCCGCTTTTTTCCTGGCCGCCGCGGAGACGACGGAGTCCGGGGTAGGCTGCGCCCGGAGGCACAGGGGGGCCGTGTCCGGGACCCGGTACTTCTTCTCGTACCGGTCTCTTCTAGCTGGCGTCGTGGAAGGGTTCTTGAGGAGGGTGAGGCACTCATCCCAAATGTCGTCCAATAGAGGCACTGCGAGGACCGTCTTCCTCTTGGCCTCGCGCCGCTGATAAAGGAAACCTTCCTTCTTCTCCTCAGGGCAGAGTTGGAAAAGCTCGGATGCCCTGGTGATCATGGAGTGGAACGATCCAATCTCGTCGGGCGGAGAAGCCCTGGTGGGAGGCGACGACGGTACATCCTCGTCGTATACCTCGTCGTCCGTACCCGTCGCTGCCGCGTCAGTCCCCGTATCATCCCCTCGGGTGGACGGGGAGGAGGGCTGGAAGGGGCGCGACGGCTGAAAAGGAGGCGGAGGGTGGATCCTTCTTTTCTTGGTAGGGGGAACACCAGAAGGTCCCGGTTCTGGGTCCCCCGACGGGAGCGGTTCCGTCGGCAACGGTAGTCTCGTCCTTATCTCTGAGCATAAGGACTGTATAGCCAACAAAATGGCCGCCGAGTTGTCTCGCGGCGCTGGCAGAGGGGAATCCGACGGGCGATCAGGGGCCCCGTCGGTACCCTCGACGATGTCGTCGTCACCTGCGTCGGGATCCATCCCGACGGGCCGGTCTTCTTCCACGCCGAGGCTGTGGCTTAAGACCTCGACCAGCTCCTCCTCCAAGGTTGAGGCCGAATCTACGACGCCCTGCCCCCCCTTTTTCTTCCCCACGGGGGATTTCACGGGGGTCCTATCGATGGGCACAAAAGAGGACTCCCTCCGAGGTGGCAGGGAGACTCTGAGCCCCGAGGTCTCCACCACTGGTGTAGCCTCCACAGGCTGAGCCAGGGCCGCCGCGACAGTTTCGATAGAGGGCTTGGCCGGATGGATTAAGGCCTTCACCACCTTAGGTGCGCTCACCGCCTTATCCTTGAGGGGGGGGGACACTGCCTCGCTCCCCCTCCGCCTTAGAGCTCGACCGGGGCCTCTCCAGGAGCTTCGCCGGGTGCTCGGCCTTCCTCTTACCCGACCCAGAGCGTTGGCTCGTGGTTGATGGTGCTTGGGAGGGTGCGCCCTGCCTGGCGCCCGTAGAGCCCGACCGTTCGGCGCTCCCGGTGCCAGCGGACTCGCGGTGCTTGGCCTTATGTTGGACCCCCGTCGCCGGGGCGTCCTCAAAGGTCTTAGAAGACCGCTCGGATTTCTTCCTCTTCTTCTCGCCGGACAGGCTCTTCCCTTCCAGCCAGTTGGCGAGACGTTGATGGCGGTCCTTCATGGGCCGCTCCGACATGTTGCCGCAAAACGCACAGTCCTTCTCCACGTGAGTCTTGTCCTCATGTAGGCAGTAAAGACAAAAAGAGTGTTCGTCCTCCTTGAAGACGTTCTGCAGCTGGCATCCAGGGCAGACCCTGAACAGCTTTCCGGGCGTCGAGCTTCCCTTCTCCTGGGCCATGACCGGGCCTGAGAAACTTCTGGAGTCCTCCAAAAGCGCAGCTCGACGTAATCTTCACCCTTGAGGGGCGCAGACGAATCCGACACGGGTCCCCGTTGATCGGATGGAGAGTCGGTGGAGATTGAGGCTCTTTTGACCGAAAAAACGAAGTTTTTGAGAAAAAACGTGAAAAAAATAGCACTAACGCTCGAGAGCAATAGCACGAGGATCCCAACACATGAACGTGCGGTAAAAATCTGAAGATGGCTGCCAGAGGCGGGGCTTAGGTAGAGGGCAGTCATTGGCTGTGGTCAATATGACGCAGAGATCAGTGATTGGTTATTACTACGAAAGACAGATCAGAAACGAAACTGATACTGGTTTTTTCTTTACCGAGGATTCCCAGCCGGACGACGGGGAATATTCATGAGCATGTGAATCCATGCCAGACCCCATGCTGGAGAAAATAGACATAACGTCAGCGAGTCTGTAGCGGTAGGAGAGGTAAGAAAAATTAGTTTTATAGGATGAGGTGGTAGTGACAGCATTTTTAAACATTACTGATCTCACAGGAGAGGGTTAAGCCCGAGTCCATAGTGCAGCCTAGGTTTTTAACTATATTGGAGGGGGCAAAGGGGCATGCGAGCGGTTGTGGGAAAAGGGCAGTACTGCTGCACACCAGGATTTCAGTTTCATCAGGGTTCAAAAGTAGGTGGTTACTTGTCGTCCATCTGTCAATATCACGAAACAAGCTTCAAAGGTCAGGACGTGGGTTGGTGCTAGGCTATGGAATTCTTCGGATAATTTGGGTATCGTCTAGTTGTAACAGGAGAGGTTGAGCGTAGGGATGATTCCTGTTAGAGTGATCAGATAGAGGTTGAAAAGGAGAGCATTAGGGTATTCTAGTGTTCACAGCGCGAGCAGTTGAGACAAAAGGGGAGAGGAATGCAGTTTGTTTCCTGTTGCTGAGGAATGAGGCAATCCATTTGAGTGCAGAGCCACGTTCTCCCTAGGGAGTGGAGGTGGGCAAGGAGGATTGAATGGTTAACGGTGTCAAAGGCGCAAGAGAGATCGAGGAGAATCAGCGATGCGCAGCCTCAGCCTGCCGTGACCTTGAGATCATCCCAGATCGAGATCAGAGTGGTGTGGAGGGAGAACCGAGGGGTGAGTTAGCATTTATGCCTGGCAAAAGGTGCGTCAGCTTCAGCTCCCAGCTCTTATCGCCATCATTTCCTACTTACCATATTAACTACCCTTCCCTTCCTCCCTACCCTTTCCCAACATTAACTAAAAGACTTCCTGTCATCTACTCTGCCTTTCCATTTAAAGTTGATTCACTGCATACTCAGGTTAGTCTCTAGTAACCTAATTGAATTTTCTTTTCGCTATCCAGCTCCTGTACTAAATCTGCCTCCCCCCCTTCTTTTCAGACTGGTGAATACCTGGTGGTATTTTGCTCTTCCAGCTGAACCACTATCCCGTCTATCTTTTTAGCCCAGACAGGGTGGTATTTCATAGGGAAACTATAACTGATCTGTGCTTCCCTGAAGAGTTTTTTGGATTTTCCAGTTTGTGCGAGTATTAACAAAGCTTTCAACTTGACATTTTCCCCAGAATAGTAATATTTTAACTAACATGTATTTATTTTCTTTATCGGGTATTTATAATGCGCATATACAGCAAATGCTGTTTCAAGGCGCAACAAGACATGAGGGAGGGGGTAACAGTAGGGAAACAATACAAAAAGAAAAAAGGTTCCACTAGGCCTGGTGTCATTGGGATCGTTCAAGTGCTGTAACAAGAAGTGTGGGGAGAGGATTGGGGCGGTCAGAGCGGAATGCGCTAATGCCAAGGAAGGAAAGAAGGGCAGGTGGGAATGGGCGAGCGTGCAATAGAAGGCGGAGGGGACACAAGGGCCATGGGTACATGTTAGAGGGGGGGCAGATGGGAAAGTGCCAGGGGACTGCAGAGAGTGCAGGGGAAAGCAGGTCCATGAGCTAAGTGCGAGGAACAGGCTGGAAGGGCTCAAGGGTGCAGGCCCAGCCAGGCTAGTGCAGGGGGAAGGAGGCCGGTAGGGCAAGTGCTATTAAGGGGCGTGGGGGGGGGTCACAGGTGACCAAGTGCAGGGGTTGACTGGTCGTGGAAGGCATGGTGCCATATTTGAATGAATCTCAAGGAACCAGGCAGCCAGTCAAAATAGGCAGAGGTGGGACGTTAGTGGGGGGGAGAGAGAAGGAGGAAGAGAAAAGGAGGGTCTTGAGAAGCTAGAGCTCTGGCTCAAGACTGAAAGGGGCAGGGAGGGCATTCCAGGGGGAGGCACTTGCGGAAGAGATTTACCACCAACTCCCTGCTTAGAAAAGAGTCTTGCCTACAGAGAGTTGGAGCTAGAAGACAGAAGGGTTGTAGCAGGGGGGCATTTAGGGAGAGAATTAGAAGTAGCTAGGTTGCAGGCCCCAGAAAGCCTTGTGGATGATGGATGGTCATGTACTTGATCCTTGCAGCAACAGGGAGCCAGTGGAGAGATGTTAGGGCTGGAGAGATGCATCCCTGGGCTTGGGGTCAAGGGTAAATCTTGCAGTCCTATTCTGGATTATTTGAAGAAGGCGAAGGAAGTATTTAGGCATTATGAGAAAGAGGCTGTTGCAGGAGTCCAGCATGGAGAGGACCAGAGCTCTGGGGACATTTAGCTTCTAGGGGAAGGCGAAGAATGAATGCCTCAGAAGAGGTGCAGCTGAAAGTGGGCCTTCTTGGAAAGGTCTGTGATGTGTGGAGAGAAGGAGAGAGGGAAGTCGAAAATGACACCAAGGTTTTTTTGCCTCACAGGAGGGGGAAGGGCCCATGGAGGGTGTTATGAGAAACCTGAAGGCGTCTCACCCGCTAGTCCCAGGATCTGTCATCCAGGTGGCCAGGAAACTGCCATCGCTTTGGGATCCAGTTCCAGGGGGTGGACCAGTGCGGAAGGATCACCTGAGTGAGAGGTCTTCGGGGAGTGGGACACCAGAAGGCAGGACTCAGTATCCCCTTCCCTGTAACACCTTTATCCCATCCTACCATCTAGCACACCAGGAACTCAAACCCCCACACCCCCCTTCACAACATGAACACTTTCTCACAGACAGCTCGCTATGAGAGAAAACGGACTAACACCTGAGCCCTATACCCGCCATGTCCCAAGATAGTCAGACAGGGTCAGGCAATTACTGGCCATCACACACACCTGACTTCCATTCCATTTCCCCACAAGGATAAAAGGCGGAGCATGAGAGCACACTTTGAGCAAGGCAAAGAACACAAGGAAACCGCAGTTCCAAGATGGTAGTTTAATGCGAGGCTAAAGACGGCAAAACATAAGGGGATCGCATGGAGTAAGTGCCCTAGATGTTTTTGACGAGGAACTGTTATTTTAGCGAAACGTAGAGAATAGAAAGCGTAAGACCAGGAAAACAGGCTGAAGAATCATGCATTTTGTATCACAGGTACCCGGGGCTCTTCAATGTTAAAAATCCAGGCAGGTAGAATCGCCTGCTGCTGTGGTACTGTCCTTGGCTCCTACAACAAAGCAGTGGAGGTGAAATCAACACAGCCGGTGAGTTGGTGAGGCCGATACCAGACTGGTCTGTGTTGAAGCCAAGGTTGCAAGTGGCAACATAGTATGGTGAACGCTGAAGTGAACAGTGTATGAAGTGCAGGCGATAACCATGGCGAGCAAAATGGTTTCAAAGATCAATGATTCATCCGTTGTCCCAAGATATGATGCCTTGGAGTGGTCCGGCACCGCGTGCATGCTCATTGAAACGTCTCTGTAAGGTATCCAACAGAGAGGTGGCAAAAGTGGAGAGTGACAAAGGATTGTGAATCGAAGTGGTCCTGCAAAGGGTCAAGCAAAATCCTGTGCACAAACAAAATTCTTCAATGTTTATAGAGTTGATGACAAAGTAGATGAAGTTGGTCCGAGCCCGAACGAGGGAGATCAGCCAAGAGCTTTTGGTTAAAGCAAGTTTGTGTTCAAGCAAATAAAAATTGGCCCAAGCCCAGCGGAGGGAGACTGATTGAACATTGTGCCCGGCTGAGGAGGATCTGGGGTGAACCGTCAATCACCCGAGAAATTGGATACATACGTTGGATACATTAAAATCCTATGATCATTGCATTAAAGGGGATCTGACAACTGGCTGAGGAGGGTCCGAGGTGAATAGTGAATAACCGGAGAAATTGAGTATGTGTGAAATTCTAAGAGGAACGGCACTTCTTGTTTGTCGCATCAGGCCCTCTGAAAGAAGAGACTTTGAAAGGCAAAGAGACTTGCTCACCAAAGGCCCTGATGCTAATGTTTGAACTTCACCCTTGTGCCAGAGACTATGCCAAGCTAGAGTGTGCTGCCTTGAACTGTGCATTAAATGTGGGGAAGGGAGGCCAACGGCCTGAATATCCCGACATCCTTTCTTTAACACTTTTCTTATGAATAACATTATTGCCCACACTATTTGTATTTTGAAGTAAGGATTGGCAATAAGTTTATTAGTAAAGGACCTTTTATTTTGACAAGACACCACTAGGACTGCCTTATTATTTGATGCTCGTAGCTTGCTCCCCATCTTTAAGATTTAGGATTAGATAAGCGTTTCTCAAACCCTTTTTGAAGTTCAATAAACACCCTTGAAGTGTGGTCACTTGTGTCTGTCTTACTGTTGATACCATGCTTTCCTTACAGCAGCCAGAGTAGGAGGTAAGGAGGGAGTTGAGTTCCCAACGAGCAGGATCTCAGTGTTACTGGCATTAAGGAAGAGATCATTAGCAGAACACCATGACTGTATAGCAGTCAGAAATGAGAGAGTAAGAAGAGGCAGTGGAGGGAAGCTTGAAAGAGAGCTGCATGTCACCTGCAAAACACTGGAAGTGAAGAGAGAAGACGGAGATCAAAATAGGCTCGAAGGGCAAGGTAGATATTGAAGAGCCACAGAGAGGATAGCGTCCCGAGGGACGCTGCAAGTGGAGAGTGTGACGGAGGAGAGAAAAGGGCCTAAATGAACCTGGGAAGGTCAGTCACAGAGGAAGGAGGTCAACCAGTGCAGTGCCAGGTCAGTGATGCCAAGGGCATCACAGAAACAATTTAAAAGGGTGGCATGATTGACTGTAAAAGGAAGAGAAAAGGTCAAAAAGGATGAGAACGGAAGGGAAGTCTGAGAGTGGGTGAGGGAGAAGGGAAGGATGTAGAGAGGAGTAAGGACAGGATGTCCTGAGTTTTGGTTAAGAAGTGAGAGGACAGTGCAAAGGGTCAGGGATGGCAGAGGAGAAGTGGAGACTGCAGTGGGATTGGCGAGTTGCTTGCAGATTTTGAACAATTCAGCTGTGTTAGTGGCCCCAGAGATGTATGGCATGCTGGGACTGTCATGACTCCATAAGCGTTAGTTAATGGTTGTCTATGGGCCCCTTTCTCACCACCAATTAGCCTTTATGTGTAGTGTCTACCACCAGGTAATGGGCTTTTATTAATACACAATTTTAATAGCTCTTGCAATTAACCCACAATGCTATTATAAGGATTCAATAAAAGCATTTATTGTTCAGTATAGCAGTGTTGTGTGTTCACTCAGTGCAAATTTGTGGAATAACTACTTCACTACCAGCCTTCCTCCTTCCCTTTAGGGAAGCCCAACTACTCAAACTACCATTATGGAGAGCTTTGATGTACAATTTGGTTAGAACCCTGGTTTGAGCTTTTGGTTAGATGGTTGCACACCCCTCATCTCCCCGATCCTTATTATTGCAATCTCACTACCAATCCCTAAACCCCCTTGATTTTTTTCAATTGGTACTTTGCTATCATCCATTCCTCTCCTTTTTCCCTCCCCCCCACCCCTGTTCCTCCAACAAACTAGTACAGTTACCAATGGAGATGGCACAATACTCCACCTTCCGGGCGGCTGACTGCCTGCAACCACCTGTGCCCCCTGCCCTGCACCGGCACCCGGCTGCGATCTCTTTGGTCGGATAGCTACCTCCTGGGTCCCGGACCTACTTAGGCCCTCTCCTCCGGACTCCTCAGGGCTCCGCAGACCTTCTCCACCCTGCACCGCCTCATACAAACTGCTCTACTCCCACACTGCTTGCTACTGGGATCTGGACCACCTCTAGCCCTCTCCCCAGGGTTCCTCACCCATAAGTCCTGCTTTCTCCTAATTAGGTGTCACCTCCTCCAAACAGTTTTTCTTATCCTCTGCCTGCTTCTGGGACCCGGACCTGTTCAAGCCCTCTCCGCCCTGCTCTACATCCTACGTACTATTCTTCTCCTCCTCCTCCATTGCCTGCCCCTGGAACCTGGACCTACTGCACTCTATCTCACTGCTACCACTGATCCTATACAGCCCCTCTCGTTTGTCTGCTTACCTTCTGCGGTTTGTTTCTTCCTCATCGCAGGTCATTGTCCGCCCACCTCCTACAGCCTGCCTCATCATCAACATAGTCCTACCAGTTTAGGGCACGTGGCTGGGTCTAGCGCTAGCCTTCTGCCGCCGTTTTCCTCCCCTTCACACACTCTTCATCACAACACTTCTCCCCTACGTCATGCACATTGCCAACTCTGCTCTCCTCGTCCTTTCTCTTCACGCTCTTCCCCCCTCCTTCTCCTCATGTCCATTCCCTTTCTCAACCCCCTCCCCCGTTCACCCTATCCCCTTCCAACCCTCCCTCATCGTCCTAACCTCATCTACCCCCACTATTGTCCAACCCTCCAGTCTCATCAACATTGCACTCTGGAATGCTAGATCCCTCTGCAATAAGACCGCAGCTGTCTTGGGCAGGTTCTTCCTCTTCCCATGTATCTCGTTTTTCTTGTCATGGCAGTGGTCTTCTCTTCCACCCTAAATACCTTTCTTTTACCTTCTCATTGCCTCTTCCCACCTTCCCTTCCTTCGAATACCTGCACGAATCCTTTACTTCCCCCTCACCCCATTTCCTTTCTAATTATCTACAGACCTCCCCTCTCCCCTCCTTTTACGATGACCTTGACCACCTCCCCCCTCTCTCTCCCTCCCCCTCCCCCCTCACTGTACTCAGCGACTTCAACCTTCACCTCCCTACTCCCCCCCCCCCCCCCCAACCTCCCCCCCTTCTTTCCATCCTTGGCTCCTACCTCCTCTCCTACTCACTCTTCTGGCTCCACTCTTGATCTTATCTTTAATTCAACCTACTCCTCCTTCCCAGTCTCTACTGTACCCAACTATCTCTCTGATTATGCCTTACTCTCCTTCTGCCTCACTCCCCCTCTCCCTCCATCCACTCCTTTTCCCTCCCCCATTTCCTTCTCTCGACGAGATCTCCGTAACTTTAGCCCTTCTCTCTTTTTCAATACTTGCTCTTCCTCTCCCCCCCCCCTCCCGACTTCTCTTTTCTCTCAGCTAATTAAGCTCTCTGCTCTGTCCTCTATCTCTTCCACTCTCAATCAACTTTACCCCCTTTCTCCCTTCCGTCCTACTGGCAAAGCTTCTCAACCCTGGCTCTCCCCTCACCTTCTGTCCATGCGCAGTCTCTTGCGACGCATCGAGTGACGCTGGCTCAAATTCCCCTCTCTATCTCATCAAACCTCCTATTTCTCTTACCACTATATGACTCCTGCCTCAGCTAAACATTCCTACTATTGTAACCTTCTCCACTCCCGGCCTCTCATCCTCGCTGTATCTTTCAAACCCTTTCTAGTCTTCTCTCCCCGCCCACTCCTGACCCCTCAGCTACGTCTTCCCTCTCTCCTTCCGACTTCACTGGCTTCTTCTCTTCCAAAATTCTCTCTTCGCCAAACATTAATTGCTCCCCTTCCTATTCCCCTCCTCCCCTCCACTCCCCTTCAGCTTGCATGTCTGACTTCTCTACTGTCACTCCTTCCGAAGATTCCCTCCTGTCCAAATCCCATCCTACTGCAGCCCCTTCCGATCCTCTCCCCACCCTCCTTATTCCAAAGATTTACCTCCTTCTCATCCCCTACTTAAAAGGGATAGTGCGCTCAGAAATATGAACTGCTAAAATGATGGCCAATAGTCTAAAACATAGTTTAGCCATATTTTGAATTAAAGTTCCTATGTAAACACTTTGAGCAAACGAGGCTCAAAGTGTTTACATGGGAGCATCCATTTTGTGATTTCAGGTAGCCTCCTCAGCTCTGCCCTTGAGGCACTAAACAAGCAGCAAAAGCCCCCTACTGGGAGCTTTTGCTTACTGCAGCCAGAGCAGAGCTGAGGAGGCTGCCTTCACTTTCATTTTAGGTTTTCGGTGCTCCCCAAGCCCAGGGAAGCACAGAAAACGTAAAATGAAGGCAAAAAGCGGAGGCATGTTAATTAAAAATACAATTGCCGTGGTTGGAAAACCAGGGAAATCATAAATACAACAATGTTGTTATTCTGACAGCGGCAGCTTTCGCGTGGAGTCTCCTGGGCTCCCTCAACCCTGAGGGAGTCCAGAAGACTCCAAGTGAAAGCTGCCACATTCAGAACAACAACTTTGTTGGATTTGCAAATACTGCGGCATTTAAAAATACAACAACGTTGTATTTCTCACTGCGGCAGCTTTCGCGTGAGTCTCCTGGACTCCCTCATCGTTGGGGGAGCCCAGGAGACTCCACGCGAAAGCTGCCGCATTGAGAAGCACTGCAGCATTTCAAAACACCCACGTTGTGAGCCCGAGAGCCCCAAAGTGAAATACGCTGCAGCCAGAAACACTGCGGCATAGAAACACAAAACCGCGTTGTGTTTTGGCCTGCAGCGGCTTTCACTTTGGTTCTCCGGGAGGGGAGCCCCGGAGACCCAAAGTGATAGCCACTGCAGGCTGAAAAACACAGTTGTGTTTCAAAAACGATGAGGTTTTTCTTTCTAAGTTTCTCAGGCTCCTCCGGCTCGGAGGAGCGCGAGAAACTTTGAAAGAAACCTGCAGCGTTTTAAAATACAACAACGTATTTATGTTTGCGGTAGCTTCAGCTTGGAGCCCATGGAGCTCCAAGCTGAAGCTACCGCAAACAAATACGTTTTAAAAGCTGCAGTTTTATTTCTACATTTTCCGGGCTCCTCCAGCCCGGAAAACTAAATGCAGCTAGTGCTTATTAAAAAAAAAAAAAAAAAAGAAATTAGCACTTACCAAGATGCAGCTGCAGCTTTCCTGCCTGCAGTCTCTGGTCTCCGTCCTCCGGCACCAATGAAGCAAAAGCCACCCAGTGGTAGCTTTTGTTTACTACAGCTGGCTGGCTTTTGTTTCATTAGTGCCGCAAAGGCAAGCACAGGCGGCATCCATTTCACAAAACGGATGCCTCGTAGTGCTTCCCATTTTAAAGTTTGAGCTTCATTTGCTCAATACTTTACATAGGGACTTAAATATATATTTTTTAGATTTGTTTTTAATTATTGGCCATCTTTTTTGCCAATAATATTTCTGAGCGCACCATTCCTTTAACCTCCTTCAATATTTGTCTCTCCTCTGCTACCTTCCCCTCCGCCTTCAAGCACGCTACTATCATCCCTATTCTGAATAAAACCTTCTGCTAATCCCCTTCTTGCATCCAATCTCGCTTCGTCCATTCCTCTCTATAAATATTTCAACCCTTAGTTTATTCTCAGCTTTTGTCACTAACCTTTCTCTCCTACCCCCCCCCTCTCAATCTGGTTTCCACCCTCAAGACTCCGCTCGGACTGCTCTCACTTATGTTATCAACTCCCTCCTCACCGCTCGCTACTCTAAACAATCCTCAGTCCTCATCATCCTTGACCTCTCTGCGGCCTTTGATACCGTTGATCACCCCTTACTTCTCAATACTCTTTCCTCCTCTGGTTTCAACCGCTCTGTTCACAACTGGCTCTCCTCTTACCCCTCCTCCAGCTCTTTTGCTGTCTCTTGGGGCGGTCGTACCTCCTCTACTCTCCCCTTGGACTACGGTGTACCCCAAGGCTCTGTTCTCGGCCCTTTTCTATTCTCTTTACACCTCCCTTCTCTCCCCCATCATCTCTTCCTTTGGAATTTCTCACCATTTCTATGCCGAGACCCAGCTCTTCCTTTCCTTCTCTCCCGACCTCCACCTCTCTCTTCCTGTCTTACTGCCATTAAAAACTGGATGTCATCCCACTTTCTCTCTCTCTCAACACTGATAAGACTGAAGTCTTATGCTTGCCCTCCAACACGCTTCCCCCTCCCTCTACCCCCCTTTATTCACTTTCCCCCCTCTAATCTTCCCATGCTTGCAATCTAAGCATTCACTTTGACTCCTCTCTCTCCTTTACCCACCATATTTGTCTTACCTCTCACGCCTGTCGCTACCACCTGTTCAATATTTGTAAAGTCTGCTCCTCTCTCACCTTTCAGCCCACTAAACTTTGCATATCCTCCCTCATCTTCTCTCATCTTTTCTATTGTTCTTATCTCCTCTTTGGACTCCCTGCTTCTCAGCTCGCCCCCCTCAAATCCCTCTACCACCGCCATCCGTACCCTCTGTCTTCTTGCTCCTCACGACTGTTTCCTCTTCGCTTTCTTACCTTGGCTGGCTTCCCTTTCACTTCCAACTTAAATTTCACTTCCTCTGTCTTGTCTTTAAATCTCTTCACGATCTCGCTCCCCCTTATCTCTCCTCTCCTTTCATTCTACACCCATTGCCAATCTCTTCCTACTCACTGTTCCCCCATCCCTGTGTGCATCTTCTCGTTTGCAATACTTTCAGCTCCTTGCCCTCCTACACTGATCGAGATATCTCTCTTCCCCTACTTACGTCTCACTACCTGCTCCTTTTCCTCTTACACTTCCTCCCCTCCTCTTGCATCTTCATTCTATTCCCCATCCTGTCTCCCTCCTCCTTCCCCTCTCCACCCCCTCCTTTTCTCATTTATCTTCATAGGCAAATTGTTCTACGTACTGTTTTATTGGTTTGATTCATGTGTTGTAATTTGCTTCTACTGTCATCTTCTATGTATTCTATTATAATGTAAAGCGATTTGGCGTAAAGCGGTATATAAACATAATAACTACAATCATTATTGCTATAAGAACACTTGGTGCTGATACAAGCTTATTAACATAGCTGATCTGTGGAGCAAGTAAGACATGAACATGTGATTACCAAAGGTGTGGAATGTCTTTGCATTCAACAGCCTGATCTGCTGCACCCGAACAAAATAACCTAAGCAGGGGTATGGCCACAGTTACTGTACTTTGCTCTTAGAAGCAAGAATATAGTTAAGACGTTGAACAAGGTTGAAGGTGTTGAAAATTCAGACCATCCTTAGCAAAATAGAAATAATATAATAAAACAATTCTGGTATTAAGCAAAGAGCTGAAAATGCAATAAGAATACATTGGTGAAAATAATTCTTACAAATGGTTACCTTTTATCCAATGAAACTACCATCTAAAGACGTTACGCCTTCCGCATAAGGAAGCAAATAGAGTCACAGTGTTGACACATCGTGTTGAATAAGAACCCACAAACAACAAAAAATGTAGATAATTAAAATGTTTACTTACCCTTTTGACTGACCGTTTGCACGGTTTTCAAAGAATTTTATCTCCAAAACATCGTTTATTCCCAGACAATGCACAGAGTCTGTTAAATCTTCATCGGTCGTCCACTGAAAAACAAGATTAATTATAATTAACTGCCAATGGAGTTAGTTATTAAATGCCACCTCTGGGTTTCCAGTGTGTGGAATCAAGGTACACAAATACAAACAAAATAGTCACCTGGTTGACTGCTAGCTATTTTATATTGAATAAATGTATCAACTGACAATTGGGGTCATATTTCACCAGAAGAACACTTCATTACATCTCTATTAAATGTGATGTCATGGAATGTAATTTATACAGGCACCCGCTCAGTTTAGTTCAGAAAGTGAATAAATAGGAGTGAAAGAACTGTAAAAGAATAATGAGTGGGGAGGACGGCACAAGGTTTTCCACTGAACAACAGTTAGTTAATCAGTAGTTGTTAAAGTGCCATAACTACATAAAGGTCTCCGGGGAGTTTTGTAAACGCCAGTTTGGGTTTGTTTTCACAGAACCACCAATGGTGTGGGGTTCGAGAAGCCAACTTTAGAGGAGTGGACAGTTACACAAACTAAATTCTCTTGGTAGAGCGAGTTAGGACTGATTTTCTATACTTTGGCCTGTTGGACAGATGTATACAAGGCCAATCTAGTTTAGTGACGGGGACAACTCTGGGAGCTGTAGGCAAACCAGTTCAGGTAGCAAGACGAGTGGTCAAGGCAAAGTCTCAAAAGGTGGTGAGCCTGTAAAGCAGTTTGTCCTAGTTCTGTGCCTCGAGGGAAGGAATCCTGATTGGTTTTCAGGATATCCGTCATTAACATTCATGAGGAACAATGTGCATACATTTAGAATCATTGTATGCAAATTTCTCTCATGAATATTTATGTTAACGTTAAAGGACATTTGTACCGCGCACTATAACCACCGGAGTGGTCCCCTGGCGCTCCGGCGGCTCTGAAAGAGGAAGGGAGGGGTGGTTAGTGGGAAGTAGCTGGAAAAGTGCAAGAGAGCAGTGATGTGCTGTTGGCGGCCTCAGCCTGGTGTGTCCGTTGGCTGAGCCTGGAGTGTTTTGCGTCCGGTAGTCGTCGTGTACTGTTGTGCAAGTCTTTGTGTGTGTTTTGTTGTTGCAATGTAGTGAAGTTTTTGCGGTTTGTTGTGCTGTAGGTTTGGAGTTTGAGAGGTGTATGCAGAGAGGGAAATGGTTAGTGCAATTGGTTAGTTGGCATCTATCCTGAATTGAGGCGCTGGGCTTCTGTAATATCCCCAGGTGGGGTTCGGGAGCACGCCTCTGTCCTTGTCTGGGTCTGGGTCTGTCCGGCCTGCAAGGTCCCATTCAAATCTAGCCCCAGTCTTCCCTCCCCACTCATACGGCTAGCGCACCTGCCCATGTCCACAGCTCATAATGTGTGGTGATTGCTAATATCCTGATAATTCCACTATACTATGGTACCCGGTGGCAATTTACGGACAAGTGCAGTTGAGTGGGATGTCGATTCCATCTCAGTTTGGTTGTCGTCTGTGTTCCCCTCTAACTGGTGTCCTGCGCCCAGGTGCCGTGGGAGCTTCTTCACATAGGGAGATGTCCACAGTCTGTACTGGGGGTTGTCAGTGTCCAGTTTATTCATCCCTTTCCTTTCTGTTTCGGTTTCGGTTCTCAGTTTGAGTCTGTGGTGTTGAAGAGCCAGTTTTTAAGTAATTTCCTAAATTTTAGGTGATTTTTGGTGTTATGTCTTTTGGGGAGTTGTTCCAGGTTTTTGCGGTTAAGTGGTAGAATGAGGTGCCTCCCAGTTACTTCTTGAGGTACGGTTTAGGTTCCAGGCGGATTTCGTTGCTTGACCCGAGGGGTCTTGTTGGCTTGTAAATTGTTATTTTCTTTTGTAGGAATTCAGTAGGAATTAATGAGGGGTATCCGGAAAACCGGGCATGGATCCTGCCCTCTAGTTCGACAACCCTGCAGTAAGGGGCCCTCAAATGAGGACACAGTGAAAAGTCAAGGAAAACTGATGCGCTTTGTGTTTTAAACATCGTCCCTAGCCCCCCGCACCCTTCACCTCCCAAATTTCACATGGTGGAGAAGAGACTCCCCTACGGGGGACAAGGACTACCGTTCTGCAGAGGTACTCCATAGAGCCCTCTCGTTTGGAGCAACAGTAACATCAGAACCTCAGATATCCTTCAAATCAAGTAACAGTTTGTTATAAGACCCAATATCAAAACGAAGGAATAATTTAGTAAAACTACTGTGAAGAATGCTGAGCGAGTAGTGTCAATAACTCAATGGTTAGGAACACTAATGTGATGAAGAAAAATGAACAAATAATGCAGAGTGCTCAACTAATAGAGAAAACTGACTATAATCCTCCGCTGGATAGGATCCACCAACCCATCATAAAAAGGGAAGATGGACTCATGTGAGAAGGGAAAAACACAGGAGTCTTAAAAATCAGCCGAGTTGAGAGTGCTGAGGAAGACTGGGACATCCAGGGGATTTGGGGGTCTGGGGTAGAAAACCCCTGGAGCGAGAACCAGTTGAGGGCGGTGGCGTGACTCAGGAGAGAAGCGCTGTTAAGTCCGGAAACAACCTCAAGACTGCTGGATCACTGGTGCAGCGGAGAAGAAACAGAAGGAGCAGGAGAGAGAAATGAATATGTCCCAACTTCAAAGTAAGTTTCTAACCGGCGAACAGGCCCGGGATCAAGTTGAAAGCAAGGTGACATGGACGGAGGGAGACTAGAGAGGGAACACTGCTGTAAAGAGTACCCTCTGCCTACTCATTCCAGTGGGTGGCCGGAAATTAAGGAGAACCACTACTGAACTTTTTACTCATCTCAGTAATATAAGAACTGGACAAGAGAATAAGATTAACTATTGGGTCTACTATAATTATCTCAAGGAGAAAGACAGTGAATCAGAGGAGGGTGATCATGATGTCAAATGTCTTATTCATAAGGAGCTGGGGGTGTGGGGGTGGGGGTGCAGGCGGGGAAAGACTACAAAAACCCAGAGAATAAGAACCACAGAGAAAGAGGGATTTGGTATCCCTAGTAATCTCAGAGAAGAGACTTTCAAAAAACACAAGGCTCAGCGGTAATATTCTATAACATCTATTGGAACGTGTGTTCAGGTTTGCAACACTTTCTCGAGATCCTAGCACTCCATTAGGGAAAATGAGAGTTATGTTTGCGGGGGCTGGAATAATATTGGGAGGAGACTTGAACAAACAAAATGAGCGTGTAGAATCACAGAAAATGGTAACTGTGGGTGGAGTTTCTAAATGAATGGGGGTTAAAGATGGCAACTGGGAACCTAGCAGGGGACATCCCAGCTAAAGCAACTAGAGTTCAAGGAACAGCTGTATCCACCCTGGATTACCTTTTCTCGTCAATTCCCCTGTTTGAGCAAAGGGTCACTCGAAATATTAGAGAGGGGGCGGGGGGAGGCAGTGACCATTTACATCTTGAACTATTGTTGCCAGATATTTTGATGGATCCGCAAGAGAGGGACAAACAAGTACTTGAATGTAGGAAAGGTAGAGTATGTCTCCTCAAATATAAACTCGAAGGAAAAAAAAAACCTCAATGATAGGTTAATGGGTATGCCGGAGCATATACAATTGGAACATTGTGTCCCTGATGGTTTCATAAAGTTTGTCTGGTCCACCTATCCACCGAGTAGGAGTGGAGGGGGTCCAAAACAGACTCATCGACATTCATTCGATGAAGAAACCATGAAGAGGAAAAGAGATCTGAATAAGAACCTAAGAGACATTAAAAAAAGAAAAGCAAATAGTGAGGCAATGAAAATAGAGGAAAGACGTCTCATCAAGAAGTACAAAATCTGGTCACTATCAAAGAAAATAGGGAGGCTTCAGAAGGATGGGGAACACATGCAGATTAATTGGGAAAAAAGACACTAGAGAGTATTGGTCTGTGTTGCACAAATTGGAGGGTAATCTAGAAAGCCGGCAGTGTAACCTAGTTTCTGAAAAAGACTGGATTAGCCATTTAGGATTGGTCTTTGGGAAACCACAAAAAACCCTGATACAATATAACAAACAAGAACTCTGAAATAAGGCGGTGGCTGCCAATTGCCGACCTATCGCCCTCCTGGACATAGACAGTAAGATCTTCATGAAGATACTACTGGGAGAGCTAGAGAGTTGGGAAAGAAAAGTGAAGATACTATCAAAGTGTCAAACAGGCTTTAGGAGGGGTCTGTCCACTGCATTAAATGGCATGGTGTTAAATGAGTGAAAACTCAGGAAATAGTGGAGGCGTCCAGCTATTTGGTATGTGGGTCGACTTCTCCAAAGCCTTTGATCAGGTGGACAGAGGGAGGCTTTGGCAGAAACTGAGATCCCAGAAGGAATTCTAGGGATGCTCAGAGTTTCATAAAAATAACAGTCTGAGTGCGCCTAGATGAGGGTCACCTGTCTGAGCCAGTGAGAGTGGAATGGGGAGTCCGTCAGGGGTGCCTGGGAGAACCATTCTTCAATTTATACATAGCAGATTTGGGAGATTATTTGGCCCCGTCGGCATTAGCAAGTCCTGTGTTGAATGGGGTAAAGTTACACTGGCTTGCTTACGTAGACGATGTAGTCATGGATAGGACAGCTATTGGACTAAAACGTCTCCTAAATGGAATGGATTGCATCGATATGCAGAAGAAAACGAGCTGGCCCCTGAATCCAAATAAATCAAAAATATTGGTTTTCAGACAGACGAATAAAAAAGTGGCATTCCAACAATGGTCAATGGGGGGTGAGAAGATACCAAGGGTGGAAGTGTTGGTCTACCTGGGATACAAAATGTATGCTCTCCCGGCACTATGTAAAGTAGAACAGGATAGTTTGATGAAAATAATTTTCTGCTTAAATGAAGAAAATACTCATGGAGGTATGGTAGATTTTCAATCATCCCAGTACTAAAATTCTATCAAGCCAAAGTAATTCCTGTCATACTTTATTGGGTGGAAGCAAAACCCCAGTTATGGTATATATCGTGACAAAAATTGGAGGGACTCTTGTGGAAACATGCTCTTGGTTTACCAATGTGTCTTTCGATGTCCAATATTAGGTTTGAACTGGGCCTAAAATCACCGAAAGCACTAGCAGGGTGGAAAATAATATCACTATTTCGACAGATAACAGCCCAGGAAAAGACACAATATGAAGACATAAGAGTCCACATGGAAAACAAGAAATCAAAAATTCTATCAAACTTATGTACTCAAGTGGTAGCTCGCCTACACAAAGCAGACAGAGCTGAAACCATTACTGGAGAATCCTTTGAACGCAAAAAAGAGATGGGATGAAATTGATTGGATTCAAACAATTGACAAAGTGCGCTCAGGGGCCAATCCAAACCCATGCAAGAAAGTCGATCGGAAACTGGGTTATCTAAGTAAATATCTAGTGAAGTTCCCGGACTGGAGAATCAGGCAAAAATTCCTGAGACTACAGCTGAATGTCATCCATACAGGAGAAGTTCTTGCGGAAAAAAGGTTTGGATGACAATGCCATCAGTCTGTGCCAGGTCTATAAAAACCCAGTCGCGCAGTCCACCAAACATCTATTATTGGACTGTGAAGGCACAAGGCAAGTAAGAGCCCTCCTCTTTGGGAGTATTGGCTTCAAATCACCATATTATATGCCAGAACAATTCTGGGAGAGGCCGATTGATGGTTACACAAAGGGCATGATAACAGCAGTTATCCAAATGCTATAAAGATGTAAAATGGTGCTTTGAATGGCAGTGAACATGAACTATATGGATGGTAACGGTAGCAACCCTGCCATTTCCCGTTGGTCAAGACTACATGTAAAAATTGAAGAGGAAAATGAAATCTGACAGGGATGCACTCTGCTTTTAGACTTTAAATGCAAAGTATATTGAGAACTATGATTGTTTGGATGTGTAGATAGGTAAACATTTGGTTTTGCTCTTTTGTGCTAATGGAGTAGTACAGTGAGACCTAGATCTGTTTCAGTGTATATACAGCTATTTTTTTACTTTATTTTTTATTTTTTAAAGTTTAATTTTTTGCTTTCTTTTTCCTCTTCTGTATTATACTCCTGAAGCATATTTTTGTAGTGTATTTCTATTTAGGTTTGTATGATTGTAAAAAGTTATGTTAATCAAATACAACAATAAAAACATTAAAAAAACAAAAAAAAAAACACAGACACTGTACAAGAATCTCCAAAGCCCACAACGGTGAGAAGGCTACAAAGAGAACGAATAGGGGAGCCAAAGCCTTGGAAATGTCCCTTAGAAGAACTAACCAAATTAGTCCAAGAGAGTGTAAGGATGTCGAAGAAGGATGCTGACCCAAGGGTGACAGTTTTGTTGGTAAAAACCTTTACTAATCAAAAAGTAAGAACCCCTCACTAGCACCATCTTCTAAGCGGGTTTCCCTGATTTGTCAGAATGTCTGTCAAAAATTAACCGTCCTGTGTCATAACCTACTTCTATCCCCTACACTACAACTAAAGAGTAAACCAACAGAAGGGGGGAGAGACGGTGGGAGTGTGAGGTTAGTCAATGGACTGTACCCTAGGTGATCGTCCTTATCCCCTGAGAGATGAGTCCCCCCCCCCCCCATGAGATCCTCGCTCCTAGGGGGAATAATGGGAAGCGGCTGCACCTCCACAGCCGCATAGAAAAGGCCCCCCCCCCTTGGGGAGAAGGAACGATGCATAGTGAATCAAAATGGTCTACTAAAGCTGAGGAAGCCTATCCAGGAGGAGGAGTTATTCTCCTGGTATTTTGTGATTTTTGTCTTAGGGGTAGGGACAGAGCAGCTTAACTTTAGACAGAGGACAGACGAGCACCTTAATTTGGTTAGGCAGGGAAATCCACATACTAGAGATCGTGAGGTCTTTTCCACTTATTTTAATAAATGAGTTTCAAGAATAACAAAAACTGGTCTCTCTCCTGCTGACCTACCACAGTAACTTCTGCACCTAACGAGGTGAGGCGCATGTAAATCTAAGCAGATACAAGCATCAGAAAGACAATTACAGGTATGTAATGTTGGTCTTCTGAGGCTTGTGGATCTGCTTAAAATCACAAGCTTTGCATAGACTAGCGAATAGTACCAGGAGGAGGTGGTGGGCTATCAGAAGGAACAGAAGCAAACTACTGTCTTAGCACGGTCTGTCCTTTGAGAGTCACTTCTAGCTTGTGTGTCCACACAGTAATGATGGGACAACTGAGCTCCATGTAGTTTTGAGATTGCCTCGAAGGGAACATTTGAAATGAAGGCTAGTGTCCCCCCCCCCCCCACCCCCCACCCCCCACCCCAGTACTATGTGTAGTGAGTTCTAGGTGTAAATGGCAGTTCATTGTTGGATAACCTGTAACATTGCTGTATACATTTCTACAATCCATTTAGAAATAGCTGCTTTGGAGACAGGATTCCCTTCCCTCACAGCAGCTTAGGAAGCCAAAACTGGTCTGTCTTTCCAATTGGTTTAGTATTGAGATAGTACATGACAGCTCTTCTAACATCCAGTGTATATATAGGTCTTTCAGCAGTTTTTTTGTAGGCCTTGAAAAATCACTTGCAGTTCAACAGTTTGGTTGGTATGGAATCTGGAAATTAATGGTGTGAACCATGGGTGTTGGGTTAGATTTTCATTTCCATGCTAAATCTCCCTCCACTATGGAGTCTACTTTCCTCCATATCTCTTAAATCATCTGTGTAACGTTTGCAGCACACAGCTCCTTATGCGCAGTGTTGCTGGGAACCCTTTGTATCCCTCCTAAAACATACAAGAGTTTAGCACACAACATCTTATGTGAGTGCTAAAGAGATACCTAGTATCCCACTTTTCTCTGCTTCTGTGACTTTTTAGTCACAGACCACCTTCTAGTTATGGCTGGTGGCAGTGGACGTGTTCTACCAACTTGTGTGCTATTTTCAATTTCAGACTGTTGTCACAGTCTCGGTTGTGCACAATAGGGACATCTATGTTCCAAGATGGTGGCTACTTCCCTTTTTAGCCATTTCTAATGCAGATGTCCGTGGTTAGTCCATTGTCTACCGTTCTAGGGGGAGTGCGGGGGGGCCTGTTTGCGCATTTTGCCTTTGGCAGGAACCCTTGGGTGTCCCTGTCTAGGTTCCAGTGCTCTGCTAGAATGGAACCAGCTCTCGTCTAGCTGTCCTGGTTGGACAGCCACCCGCCCATTCAGTAAAACAAGAGAGATTGTAGAGGAGCGTGCTGAAACTGAAAAAAGGTGACGTTTGAGGCAAAAGGCAAGTCGACCACAGGAAACTGAAGTGACCGAAGAAGACAACCAGAGATGCACTGCAGTCCTGACCCCGTTTTCTATGCAACAAAGGAGCTTCAGAAGAGGACTACTCCTTACCATTGGCTGGTAGCACTAACCAGCCTGGAGACAAAAATAAAATCTGAGCTATATCCGGAGGTGCTGTGCCTTTTCTCAGAGCTGCAGACCGTGGATACCAGACCCGCGCCCAAATACGTCCAAGTCTTTGCTTAGCTCCAGGTGAATCTCCAGACACAATCCCCCTCACCAGAGTTTAGGGATCTAAGATTGAACAGGTGAATTGTGTCCTTTGTTGGTGCTGCAGCAAAGGCATCAAAACCACAGACTGACCAGAAGAGTTTAAGAAATCCATGCCAGACGTCCTCTTGAGACTGCTGCTGAGACATCCCGTTCATTGTTCTGCCTTTCATCACCAGACCAAGGAACATGCAGACCTTATCGATTGCTGCTGCACATAGGAGAATCCAGCAACGAAAATGTCTTCTAACCCAAGGTACTGTGGGGTGAAAAGGTATTGCCTACCTTAAACCGAGAAGTCACTCCAGAGCATTGCAGTGCACAAAGAGGTGTCCACCCATACACTTTTGACCCAAGCTGCCGGTTTGTGTCCCTTTTTCGAGTCCTGCAACATGGTCTCCATCGTTGTTAATCTTATTGTAACCTTTTCTAGAGACTGAAAGTATACACAAGAACCCTTGCTGTTCTGCTGCTTCGTAAGACTTTAAGCCCTCTCTGAAATGACTTTTACATAGAGTTAGGGACTGGACTTTAAAAGCCTTAGTTTGCTGTAAAACTGCCTCTAGAACCTTAAGTTCTGCTATTGTTTCACTAACCAACTGTTTTGCTTCCTAAAAGACTATGTTATGAGGTTTTCCTAAGTAAATGCGATTACCATATTTCTTCTGTCTCAATGCGATAGCGTGGTAGTACCGATAATATGGTAGAACTGTCATTAGTGTCAAACTATTGCAACCACAAGCAACTACAAACTAAGCAGTGGCCCTTGAAAAGTACAAGTAATCCCATGTGTATTGGTTTAATGATCAGAGTATTTTAAGACATTACTAGCGTATATATAATATATATTTTATATAAATGTATTGGTTTGTTTCTTTGACCTGCTTTACTAACTAGGTTCAGTATACTGAACTAAAGCTCACATCTTCCTCTTATAAGCATGACTGCTCTGCCACTCTACCAAGGTTCCATGAGCAGTACAGACTGCTACTAAGAGTTGGGGACCTGTATACCATTGGGATAGTTTTATGAAGTCTTAACTGAAGTGGACCTTAGGCAACCCCCCTAACAAAGGTCACCATTCTGCTAGATTGGTGGCCTTTCGTTTTTCACCAACTTTTAGTGTGCTTGTCCTTTCTTGGTCCTTCTGCCATCCTGGATGAGAGAGGTCCTGGTTGTTCTTTTGTCTTCGGCAGGAAGTGTGGGAGGAGTCGGAAACTCTGCTCACCTTTGTCTTCTGGTGTGCCTGAGAGAAACCAGTTCCCACTGGGGGGGCTGTGTCCGATTGGACAGCCACGACCCCTTTCTGTAAACTGCTGAGAGTTTGCAGAGGTTGCATGTGGGTTCCTGTATATCTGGCCTGGATCTTGGAGCTGAAGGACAAGTCAACCTCTGGAACAAGATCCGATGACGAAGAGAAAACTGCTGTAGCTGTTAAGACAGTTTTTCTGAAGTCCAACTAAGGGCTTAGCAAAACCATTCAACTGACACAGTACAAGACTCCATTCTTAGTATGAGGCTGTACCACCTGAGTTCAGGGTAGCGTAGACAGAGCAGCCAGGCTCATCTTAGGAGGGAGAGGGCTGTAGACTCAGAACAAAGAAATTGTAGTACATATACGGTCCAAAGAAACACTGAAATACTATGCATTGTAAAATAGTTTATTTAAATAAAAGTAGGCCCAGATAAATATTGAGGGGAAATAGGTGCCATAACAGATCATATAAACAAATCTTTTATTTATTGTTACATGGTTATAAATGACCCTTTAACAAAATTTCAAATCATCATAGTTACATAAATTCAATTCACCAAACGCAAACAAAACAATTACAGTTCAAATAAAATCTGTGGATGAATTACGAACATCTTACTAAAAATCAATTAAAAACAAACCCAATCAATTGCATGTAC
The DNA here is from genome assembly GCF_040938575.1 of Ambystoma mexicanum. Classification (NCBI taxonomy): domain Eukaryota; kingdom Metazoa; phylum Chordata; class Amphibia; order Caudata; family Ambystomatidae; genus Ambystoma; species Ambystoma mexicanum. The sequence continues at coordinate 879,544,172 of NC_090936.1, forward strand.
TTAAGCCGTAGATAGACAGTAAAACAATACATGAATGAGCAGTTTACACATCTGCAACACATTATAAAAACACAACACTATGCTTTAAAGTACACAGACCAAAGCACACTTATTTAGAAAGCTAACATTATTCTAGGTAAGTTAAACCTCATCATACATATTCAGTATAGGCCACACCTATTCATGAGGAGTAAAACCATAAATAACTTTCAGATTAATTTACAGTACCTCAAGGGTAGTAGACCCTGTCACTTATGCAGTGACATTCAAGAAATCGCATAATAACCCAACTTGCAAATATACTTTTCGTAATAGTGGAACACAGATTCAAGGAACAGTATATACCTCTACTTCCTTTGATAACACACAGTTATACTAGGTAAGACCTGTCTGGTGTAATCAGTCCAGGATAAGCAAGAACTCTTCACACAAATATTGGATGCACCAGCCAGACCAAAGTCAGCTACACCGAAAGGAACACTTTTCAAGAATGCCACACAGCTACACTAGGCAGGTAAAACCTAATGATGTAATATACTATTACAGTGGCTTTTCCAATCAGTGCAACGCAGATTGAGGTAAGCAATAATGGCACACGGCCAATAGAAGGAAGTAAAACCTATATTCTTTTAAAAGGAGCCATCAGCAACTTCAGAGGCAAGTATAACCTAAGGCAGACTTATTCTGGACAGGCTAACAGCAAGTCAGGGGAAGCAAGACCTAATTGGGGATATTCGTACATTTATCCTAACGGGAATTATAGTTAAGTGGAACCAACAGCATTACCTTTGAGGAAGAGGCACAACCAATTCACAGGTGAGTAACTTAACCAGACATATACTTTTCAGAATGGCAGAAGAGTTTAAGGAAAGTAAGATCGTACATGTCCTTTTCAGAACCATTTCAAGTATATAAAAAAAAAAATATATATATTACAGCTCCAATGGGGGGTTGGGGGGGCGTTGGGGGCAACTAAAGCATGTCCAGGTGTTCTAAATAAGAATAGTTGGAGTCAGAGTTGGTTGTTGAGTTGGCTGCAGTCTGGCAGTCTCTGGTAGTTGACAGGAGTATGCGGTGGAACTGGGATATAGCCCACCCACCCCTACAGCACAGACTAGCGTGCTGAGCAGGAGTGGACAGTAACCAGCGCAGTAATCACTGACGGGTGGTCCACGTGACTAGCATTGAACAGCGTACGTGCAAAGGCTAAACAACTCATTCGGAGACCCATGTAAGTCTAATTTCAAACTGAATAAATGGTTGGAGTGTGTGCACCACATGGATTAAATTGTGTCCCATAGCCTCACATAGCCAACCTCTGTATAAGGCTCGATCAGCTACTTACTCCACCCTGACATGGGCCACAACCTTTGCCGCCATCGCTCTTCTTTCTCTCCCACTCTCCCTCCAACCATGAATAACAAATTACCTAGTAGGTCCAGCCTGCACAGAGAATCCCTAAAAACGGGGATGGAGCCCACATAACGCTCATAAAGGCAATCCAGAGGCATCCTCCACAAAGAAGGGTAGAAACGATGGAGGTAATGGGGGGTAAAACCAGTTCCTAATGACCAGATGCGTATTACCGGGTACTTTCAGTCGATTAGCCAACCTGGTGCATTATTTTGCATGTTGTGCCCCTCAGCCACACAAGTGAGAGACAGTCCCTCACAAGCCAGAGGGGGATAATCTGCGAGAGGCAAAGAAAAACCCCATTGCTGCAACCAACATCATTGCAGATACAGCAGACAAATTCGACAATCAAGTGCCGAACTCGCCGCAGTCTGTGGACAACATTGGCTCCTTGCTACAACTATGTAGGAACCTGAAACACAACTCTTTGGGTCCCCCATAAAATCCCACGAAATCATCATTGAGGAAATCCGTCCAGTACCCCAAACATTGAAGCATTAGCTGACACTTAGAAACATCAGGAGATGTAAGTTAAGGAGAACCCTCCAATAATTGCACAAAGGGTGAAGCCTTTGTGTCCGACGTGGTACCACTGAAATATCAGCTTAACACCATTCTGTCCAAAATTGAAACCTTACTGGTTCTTCGTATAAACTGGCTGCTGAACAACATGATCTAAAGACTAACAGCAAAGGTAGTGGATGACATCTAGTGGAAACCGCGAGTACTGCATCTTTTCTTTCGGGGATCGAAAGGGGACATCGGCATGCCTGTAACACCACCCCCAACGTGACGTGTAGTGTACCCAAAATCCCTCACGCGTCGAAGTCTCAGATTGTATTTTTTTCTGCCGTGAGGGAGCCTTATGACTATCGTGAGTGAGTACAGAAAAAACAGAAAAGTAGTAAGATGTCTATATTCCTTCCATCCGAGCGGGAGGAAGGGTGGGCGCATGTGAATCTAAGCAGATACAATCATCTGCTATTACGGTAAGTAATGCATGTCTTTTGATGCTTGTTAATCTGCTTAGAATCACATGCTGTGCATAGACTAGAGAGCAGTACCCGGAGTTGGAGGTGGGGTGCGAGAAGGAACAGTAGTGATAAGATGACTTAGTAATGCTTGTCCCACCTGAAATCTGACCAAGAATGAGGTCTAGGCAATAGTGTACTGTAAAGGTGTGTACAGAACTCCAGGTTGCCGCTTTGCAAATAGATTCAAGGGGAACATTTGCAATGAATGCTATGGAATGCCCAGTGCCTTGAGTAGAGTGTGCTCTAGGCTTCAAGGGTAGTTCTCTTAGCAAGAGAGAAAGTGTGATGCAATTGACAATCCACCTTGAGATTGCTGATTTAGAGACAGGGTCCCCTTCTCTACCAGCTGCCACCGACACGAAAAACTGGTTTGTTCTTAGTGGTTTAGTCTTCTCCAGATAGTAAATGACTGCCCTGCGCACATCTAGTGTGTGTAGGCTTTTCTCTGCCACGTAAGTGGGGTTCTGGAAGAAAGTAGGCAGTTCTATAGACTGGTTCACATGGAACTTGGAAATAAACTTGGGCGCAAATCTAGGGCGAGTGCGCAGAACTATCTTATCTCTGTGAACTGTAACAAAAGGGTCTAGAACTGAAAGGGCCTGCAGTTCACTGACTCTGAATTATTATAACCCCCTTACCTGAAAGCCTAGATCACTTCCACCACACCACCTTTTTTTGTGATGTAGTGTACGCTGAGAGTGCCGCTAAGTTAACTTTTAGTGAATTAAAAACCAGGCCAGAGTCTAATAAGTGAGTCAGGCACAACACAATATGTGCAGGCGAGCAGTCAATTGGATTGATGCTCTTGGAATTACAGCAAATAACAAAACACTTCCATTTACTGGAGTAGCAAGATCGTGAATTAGGTTTTCTTGCCTCCCTAAGTATGTCCATGCAACTCTGAGGAAGTTGGAGGTGCCCGAACTATGACCTCAGGTGCCAAGCCGCTAAGTTCAGAGTTTGCGGGCATGGATGAAGTGTTTGTCCTTTGTCCCAAGATAACATGTTGCAAGGCTTAGCAGGGCAGTTTTTTGTAGGCCTTGAAAAATCTCCATCAGGTGCGAGAACACATCGAGGCCACCAAAATCATAATGACTGGTTCCTGGTGCATCTAGTGCACGATGTTGTTGAGTAGGGGAGTCGGGGGTCTTTGGGGCAGCGTAAACAAATTTCCCTGACCATGTTATCCAGTGACCGTTCCCCTTGGATCGGTTCTGTGGGTACCTGGAGGTGTAATCTTGGCATTGTACATTCTCCAGAGTTGCGAACAGGTCGATCTCTGGGAAGCCCCATTCTGCGAAAACGTCAGACGAGGTCTTTGTGAAATCGCCATTCGTACTCTAAGGGCAGCGAGAAGTCTCTGCTGAGTTTGTCCGACAGAAGATGGAGTTCCCCTGGAACGTGTTGGGACAACAGGAACATCTTGTGTCCGAGAGCCCACTTCCAAATGTTCTGGGACAGTCTGGATAGCCCTGGAGAGCGAGTGACCCCTTGTTTGTTCAGGTAGTACATGCAACTGGGTTTAAAAAGCTTTCAGTGCCTTCAATACAGGTAGGAGCTCCAACAGATTTATTTGGTTGGACGATACCTCTGGTGATCAGAGTCTGAGCGCTGTTTTTTGAAGCAGGTGAGCCCGTCACCCTGTGAGAGATGCGTCCATCGCAAGAGTGGCTTCCACTGCAGGGGTGGTGAAGGTTTACCCCTTCAAGACGTTTTCCATCGACCACCACTGCAGACAGAGAATGAGGGCTGCCGAGACAACCACGGCCACTAGACCTAGACACCACCACCATAAACATCTATTCCCTTATCCAAAACTGGATGGCCACTAACAGCCTTTGCCTCAATGGCGAAAAAACTGAGATACTTATCGTAGGCTCACCAGCCCAACTGAATAAACTTCCCCAAGATTACACCTCTATCATTATTGATGACACACCCATGCAATTTCTAACCAAGTCAAAACTTTAGGGGTCTATTTATACTCAAGTCCCACTAAGCCCAGACACATCAACTACCTCGCATCTTCCACAGCCAAGCTTATGTCCCTTAGCCGACAAGTTCTTTCTAACCCAAACTGCATCACGCTTGCCAGAGCCCTTATTTTGTCTGAACTTTATTGTAACATCCTCCTATTAGGATCAACTAAGAAAAATCTGACCAAGTCACAATTGTTACAAAATAAGGCCCTTAGAGCAGCCCTAGGAATAAAAAAAAAAACTGAGCACATCTCTCTAAACAGGAGAGACTATCACTGGCTCACCATACAAGCTAGAATTCTATTCAAAACTCTTACTACCACGCATAAATGTAGCTCACAAAATGCCCCAACCTACCTAAACTCCTGCTTAAAGCATACAACTCCTGGTAGGCTCCTTAGATCAAACAATGATTCACTGCTATGTGTCCCGCGATTTAAGACCTCTAGAACCAGAGACTACTGTTTTTCTGTTGCTGCCCCCAGGTTATGGAACTTGCTCCCTATAAGCATCCGTAGTGAGATTTCACATACCCAATTCAAGAAACTTCTAAAAACATGGCTATTTAATAAATTTTAATCACCCTATTTTGGACAGCATCCCACCCATAATGACTTCAACAAGAGTCTGCTAGATATTTTCGCCTGATTAAATGTTTTTTACTAAAAATATGATTATCATGTATATATTGAGACCTAATGTACTCTCATACCTTGTATATAACTGTATTTTACTTGTGATAACCCATGTGTTCTATGTATTATCTCTATGTAACCAGCATGTTAAGCCTTCTTACTGTAACCTACGCCCTGATACCCGAGGGTTTGGGCGTATTAACCAATACAATAAATAAAATCGTCCCATTGCCCGCTGGACTGACCACTTGCTGCTGAGCCACTCCTGCATGGGGCGCAGACGCGCGTGAGGTGCTAAGTAAATGCAGGACGCCACCATACCCAACAGTCGCATGGCCTTGCGTACCGTCACCTCCCGACTGGCTACATACTGAGGGATCTGAAACAGCATGTTTTGAACCCTCTCATTGGAGGGGAAGACGAGGCAGTCTTCTGTCCAAATCAGAGTTCCCAGAAACTGTTTGATTTGACTGTGGTCCAGGCTGGATGGCCTCTCGTTTAGAGAATCCCAAACTGAATAAGGGGTTGATCATTGTCATGACCCTTGCCCTCACTGGCAAGTCAGCCTTCCAGTTAGGGCCAGGTCAAAGGCCTTAAAACCTCATCCAAGACTCTCTTGGAGACGGTCCTGGCCTGGCGCCTTTGGCATCAGGCTCATAACCATCATGGAGACCAACATTAGAATGGGACTATTTACTTGCGACTATTTAACTTGAAGCAGCGGGGGTGGGTTCAGCCAACATGGAGGCACACACATAGCTCAGTTACAAGGAACTGAGCTATGCGGTCTAGTCTTTTGGGTGTGGCAGGCCTGGGACTATTTTACCTGGACTACTTTAACAGAGACTATTTAAACCACATCCAAACAGCAGAACATGCTTTTTGTTATTCTGCTGTGGGCAGCATAACGCTCACCGTGTCCAGTTCTTTGATGCCAGTTTACCTGGAACCAAGGACCTGCAGAGAGAGAAAGAACACTACGAAACTTACCTGGAACAGTATCCCGTCTTCAATCCATCGCCGACTTTTTTTTTTTATTGTTTATGTTTTGTTTTACAAACCTTTGCAAAATTCTTTTAAGAACATAACAAACAAGACAATAGTATCTCATAATTCACATACATCATAACAAGCACCCTGCTTTACATCCAAACCCAGACAACATCTCTACATAGATTATTACTAAGACTCTAAAACTATTGATTATACATCAACATAGCAGACCACCGCTAGTATTACTAGACCGGTTTAGACATCAACATCACATATTAAAAGTCCAGGGTTCACTACTTGAATCTTGACAGAGGTAAAAAACACTCATTTCATTTCATATCCCAATTGCACACAAAACATATACATAGGGCTACAACTTTGAAAAGCACTACCCAAGCTGGTACAAAAATTAGTACAAACACAATTTTCCTCTAGTGCAGCCATCTTGATAAGTTGTTCATGGTTCATCACTTTCAGTTGGTAGCTTTTCTGACAATTTTTTTTTCAATAATTGTTAAAAAATGTGTTAAACCAATAAGAGGCTTTGATTTATCCCTACCATGCATCTTTGCCAGAGGGCCTCTCTGCTTAGGGTAGATACTGTGTAAAGATATTTACCAAGTATGTGGGTTCTAATAGATTCAAAATGCACACAGTAAACTGTCAGATGTTTCAATGTTTCCAACATGGTATTATCATTGCAGAATCTACATTGACCATTATTAGGTGAATTATTATAGGATTTCCATGACATCAGTCGCTCGTTTGTAAGTAACTGATTCAAGCGAAATCTCAAATACGTCTTCCTGGCCCATTCGCAAGGAAAGATAGCCTGATACATAGGCCGATGTCCCCACTGCCATGTAAATTTTGCGTATTTACCAAAAGTGTGATTCATTAATTTTATCAATCAATAAACACCAATGATATCTGAAGTATTTAAGTTTGCATGAAGGCAAGCACAGTATCAACTCATCCCGAGAGATCATGGCACTAAATAGCAACTCCTCCATCTTGTTCTTATATTTTAGAAATGATGGAGGGTGTCCTTTCTTTATCATAGATTCGAGCTCTTCATAGAGTGAATCTTTGGGGGGCACTAGCATTTTATCATAGTGCCTGAGCAGTCGCCAGTGCCATTTCACTGATAATGGTAGTAAGCCCATCTCATGACACACAATAACATTTGGGATCGAATGAGCCAGACCCAAAACAGTTTTCCACATTTTACCTTGGATCACGTCAAGAATTGGTTCCACATCAAGCAAACATATCTAGAGCATACAATAGTATTGTTTCAATCTTTTGATTGTAAAATTTCATTATAGGGATCATAGAGTATTTCCCCAGACGATGATGAATCATTTTCATCTGTATAGTTAACATTTTTGCCTTATCGGCCAGAAATATCTTCCATCCTTCCAAAGAGTACGAACTAGCAAGTTGGTAGCCTCAATAGCGGATGGCCGTGGATTTAGGAATAGCAATACCATTCAGTCACCATTCAAATTTAACAATTTTTTTCCGACCTTCAATAAACGTTATTATGAAGGATTTTTTAAGATTGATCTCAAGATTATGTTTGCTAGCAAAGGAATGAAACAGGGCCAATTTTGTCTGTAACCCAAAGGGGGCCCTATCAAAAAATAACAAATCTGCAAAACTCAACCAATTTAGCACAGTTGCCCCCAGTTTCACTGGAAAAATGATGGCATCCCTCCATTGCTCGTCCAAGTCTAATAGATATAAATTAAAAAGGACTGCAGCAAGGTTACATCCCTGTTTCAGTCCGATCTCAGTGGGAATTATATCGGTGAATGCCCCATTGCTAGTCAACCGAATTCGATAAGTGGTTTGTTTATGAAGGGCAGCAATGATAGACACCAGCTGCTCAGGAAATCCAAATTTGGTCAATTTTGTCCACAAAGTGTGTCTAATTACCGAATCAAATGCAGCAGTGAGGTCCAGTGACGCCATGTATACCGGTCCTGCCTTATAAGATCTAGTTTGTTGGTATACATGAGCAATGAGTGTCGAGTTAAGTTGACAACCCATTTGGCGTCGGAAGCCAGTCTGATATTTCGAGAGAAGATTGAACTTTATGATATGCTGATTAGTAGCAGACTAGTAAAGATATTTGCTGCAGCATCCATCAAAGCTATCGGCCTATAATTGGCCGGATCATTCAATTGGCCCTTTTTGTAGATAGGTATGATATTAGCCATACACCACGACTTAGGAATGTAGCCCAAACAGTAAATCGCATCAAATTTTATTTTGAGCATTCTTGCCCACAAGTCCGGGTTAAGTTTAATAAGACACAGAGAAATCCCATCCAGACCTGGGGCTCTAGACCCTTTTGTTTTCTTAATGATTGTGGTTATGTCTTCCATCGACCATGGGCAGCCACACCGGGTAGGCCTAAAGATTAAAATATCCGTATAGCCGCAGAAAGCCGAAGGTTTAGTAAATGTAGCCTTAATATACGCCATCCAGACAACTGCCGATATTGCCGCTTCTCCAATTGACTCAGTATTGGAAAACGGGGATCGCATGGTAGCCCACACCTGTCGAGTGTTGTTCTTAATAATAAAGTAATTAGATGTTGATTATCCTTATTTCTCAATTCATACCTCATTAATTTTAGGTGTCTTTTGTAGGTCGTGTTAATTTGGGCTTTGCTTTCATTTAAAACATTGTTTGGAACATTAGATTTAGTAAGCTGTCTAGCAGTGTACGTTTCTCTTTCCTTAGAGCGACTACTTTTAAATTATAGTGATGATGGTGCGTAATTATCGGCTTAGTAGCCTTATATTTCTTCAAACAAGCTATATGAAATGCAACTCTAATGGAATTCTGGATCTCAACAATGACCCCCGAAATACCACCAGAGACAACTCCTGTTGATCAAGATATCATTTTCAATTTTGGCGGTAACTTCATTACACGTGCTAGAAGTCCACTTAATTGTGGCTCCTGCACGATCAAATTCAATTGCAGTAAGCATGGGAATATTATCAAAAAGTTAAAGGATAAATGATCTCCCTTCTCAAGATTACAAATCGATATAGGGTCCATTAATTCTAAGAGCCTAGTAGACACAAAAATATAATCAATAAGTGACGCACAGGTACCTTTTGCCCAGGTATAATGGGCACTCCCCGGTAGGAACGGGACACATTGAATGTCCCATTGGAGAAAGAATTCCAACCACCTTAAACCATTAGCCTGGGATTTTTTTTTTACATCATGTATAGCCTCTTTCCCATTCTTATCTGTGACTACACAGGTGGAATTGAAGTCGCCTCCAATGATTACATTCAAGGTTTGGTTCTGAGTCACAGCCTGTTCGAAAATATGGTTCAGTCGATTAGTGATTGTTTCAAAAGAAACTGCGACCTCATTCCAATATAAGTCAACAATCAGAATCTCTTGACCCACGATATCTTTGTATACAATTCCCACCACCAGTAAAGCTTCATCAGCCCACACAATAGAGGATTCTAGTTTTAACTGCTTATCAATCAATATAGCAAGGCCTCCAGCAGGACGGCCTTGATCACCTCTTCTAGCAGGCTGTAGATAAGCATCGAATCCTTCTAGGACCAAGTTACCCATGCACATAGTTTCCTGTATCAGACAAATCCCAGGGCGACTGTCACTATCTAAGGTCTCATTCCATGACCTTAAATTAGCACTTCCGCATGAGTTCCACGAGAAAATCCCAATCCCCAAATTTTCATCCTATTTGCTTCCTAATTTAGGATGCGGGGCAGGTGCAGTCAAGGCCCCCATACTCATCATACCCGTAAGGGATGCTGCAAGGTTCATAAATTGTTTAAGCACCTCCTCATTGATCAGTGGTAGGGAGCCCACTGCATTAGCTATTTGCGGGGAATCCGGAACAGTCGTAATGAAAATTTCAGCAAGTTCACTGGTAATAAAGAGACAAGGATGTAATCCCAGGTCTTCACGCTGAGCCCAAATCAGTTTTAAGATGATGTGTGACTGATAGCCACATATCATCCGCGTGGGATTATTGTGAGCCAAACAAACCCAATCTATATCATTACTTCTAATCGTACGTAGTGCTGGGATTTCTTGAAAGGCTTTAAGCAACGCCGAGCGATTTAAGCTCATTTTGGAAGAGTTTATTTGTTTGCTTTCCCATCCCATAATAGAAGGCATCTCAGGGGTTAGAAACATTCCGTCTTTTGCTGCCACTTGATCGTTAGAGTAGGATTCAGCGTAGACCTCATCACTCTGAATCAATGATTCTAATTTTGACCTTTTGAGGTCCCCGTTTATACTGTGCTTTCCTTGCAAAGCACCCAACTCTTCAAGTTCGTCCCCCTCATCAGTTGCTGTCCTAAATACAGGAGCTTTGTTAGCACTTTACGAAGGTCCTGCTGTAGGGTGGGGGGGTTGATTCATCACTGGCCGATCCAAATCAGCCTGTCCTTTACTATTTATCTTAGATTTATTTATAGTAAGTTTATTCGCAACTGTTATTTTCGTGCTTTTATTCACAGCTGCAACCTTGATTTTATTGGAGGCCTTCTTTATATATAAGGCAGGAAAGAACTTTGTCAAGTCCGTTTGTTTTTGTTTGGGCGAACAACCCTGCTCTCCCGCAGCCGTCTCCCCCAAATCTCTTCCTGGGTTGTGTTTATTTGGCAATTGCTGTGGATCGCCAGGACTATGTGTAGTGTCAATGCTCAATACTGCCCGTGACTCTTTATTCAGTTGCGATAAATCAATCCTCTCTTCATCATGCGACAAGTTCTTTGGATCGACCTTCAATGAATCCAGAGTAACTTTAAGAGTCATTTTCTGGTTCTTAGTTTTTAGGTTTTTTGCTCGATTTATTTTACGTTTTGTAGCTCTCAGGAGCATTTTTTTCTGTTTCCTTGACAGGACAGGTTCATATACCTGTGCCTCAATCGTCGGCGTTCTCAATTCCTGCTGACCTAACTTAGCCTCATCTTCTAAATCAATCAAATTGGTTAGAGTTGAGGGACTATCTAAAGGTTCCTCTTTTGGTAAGTTAGGTGTTGAAGGAATCGGAACAGCAATCACATCATCATTAATCATTGGAACGTCCAAAAGTTGTTCACTACGATCGCCCCTTGTTATACTGGCTATTTGTTGTATGACCTCTGCATTGGCCGATACCAGCTCAGTTAGATGTTATATTTCTGCTGCTACAGGCAAATCATTTTTGGTAGTATCAACAGCCGTCACCGCAGCAAAAGTAGTTGTCGCCATGAATCCCAATCGTGGGTCAGCGGGTGTTTGGGAGGCTTTATTGTTCAGTGAGGAGCTCACTCTGTTTCCCTTTAGAGAGAGCCGCTACCATATCACACGTGAACAATAACCCCTCTATTCTGTTGACCTTTGTAATAAGGTCAGTTAAACTGTGTGAATATCCAAGTTGGACATATGTCTGATCATGTCCTTTATCTAGAAGATTCAGGATTCTAGACAATACCGGAAACTCAGCTCCAATATCAGAGGACTCAATTAAGTTACGTTCTGCCTCGGCTTCTAGAGCCGACAAGGTAATTTGTGGTTCAACAGGGGAGGGTACCAAAGCCGGAAGAAATTCTGACATCCTAGGAGTCCCTTCAGAGGGGATTTTAACTGGTCCCTAACTTTTTAAGTTCCTTATTCCCCTCATTGTTACCAATTTGGTCGTCAAAAAAGGTATGCATCTGGTCCTTCGAGCTCGGTTCTAGATCAGCATCAATATGGACATGTACATCCTCCAAACAGTACTTATTGGCTTTAATTGGGGTGGAGGGCCCTCTAGAGAACCGCATCCTTCTGTCCAACAATGCCTCAATTGCAGGTGCAATAATTGAAACATCAGAGAATCGAGGTTTAGTGGTGGAAATACCCATCTTTGTTAATAAATCACCCTTCGGATAATCTCCTGAGGTTTCACTCAGAACGCCATTATCGGAGTCATGATTCATTGCTTTGAGGTTATAGGTCATTAGTGCGGTATCAGACTTATTGTCGGGCATGGTTTCCACTAAGATGTCAGGCTGTGTTATTTTACCAGTCAAGTCGCCAAGGGTTTCTACACATGCCGACGTTCCCACCTTGTTAGATGAGTTGTTCTCCTCACTCTCAAAGTCTACCATTGCCTCATTATCTGCATGTATTAACATAGTATCAACCATATCATTGCTCGTCTTACTATGGATTTGTCGCCCACGACGGAGACCATTCACCATATTAACTCGAGTAGAAGGAGCCGATTACCCAGTACTCAAATAATCAAAAGAGCGCCTTGGTTTTACAATTATTGCAGTCAACCTACCTTACCCCCCCCCCCAGCAGCCAGCACACCGCACAGTGAACAGTAAACGGTACTTCCTCTGTACTTCCCTGCCTGCTGGGTAAATGTAGGAGGCTTCCAAGCCGTGTTGGCATCACAAGGGCGGAGCCCAGCCAAAGTAGTTCTTCTTCCAGTGCCACTAGATCAGGCAGTCCAAGGTGTTCGGGAAAAAGACTTCCTCCTGCTGTCGAGCAAGGCAATTCACGAACGTCCGTGCAGGCAAAACAAATGCTTGATGTTAATCCCAGGCAATTTCCACAGAGCACGGCACGCCAGTAAACAGTACTTCCTCTGTACTTCCCACGGTGCGCGCCATCGCCGACTTCGGTTCCACTCATCTGAAGGTACGAACTCCATCATCTGGCACCGCATGCATCCTGGAATACCATAACCTGGAAAGAGGAGAAAGAAAGACAGCATTAGTAAGCGTTTACTCACGTTTCCTCCCGAATGAACAAAGCCACACAATTCTTACCTGGGTAGTCATCTCCTGGTCAGTATCATTGCTGGAACATTACGGCGCTCGGCGAGGAACATCGCAACCTGCAAGGAGAGAAAAGACACAGGTTAGCAATATAAAGGGCGAAACGGCGCCACGCATCGCGTATTACTCACCGGACAGCATCGCGCGCACACCGCGCGTTCGCCTACCGGCCCATGCTCATCTTCAAACTGCATGACAACACCAAAATACCTTTCCATACCTAAAAGGAAAGAAGCAAGACATTATTATTCGAACTAAGAGGAACATAAGAACTGCACATTAAAGACTGTAAAGCAGCAAACCTACAGAGTCGCAGTAGGCCTGGATTCCCAAAGGGGGCTTGCACCAGTGAAGTAACTTGATCGCTGCTCGCCCCCCACATCTATGCACCCCTGCCACAAGGAGCAGGACTGAGAATCCACCTTTTACAATATTGAGGTGAGGAGAAGGCCCAAGGGGGAGGAAGGAGTTGAGGCCAAGGGAGGTGGCAAAACAAAGACAATCTGGTATTGAATCCAGCTCTCCTATATTGCAGACCCATCTTTAACCAGAGACCTTACCAAGGGACCGGGAGAGGGTTCGAGAGTGAATCATCCAACCAGGGCTGGGTGGCGTCCCCGTGGATACCAGGCGAGTGTAACAATCGTCCTTTGAGTATTTGACAGGCATGTTCCGTAGGAGTCCCCTGTTATGAGCCAGTCTTCGAGGTAAGGATAAACTGGGCCGGCTTGCCTGCGCAGAGGTGGTGCCGCAACTGCCAGTACACCTTTGTAAATACCCTTGGTACTGAGGCAATGTCAAAGGGAAGTACTTTGAATTGATAGTGCTTGATCTCTATCATGAACCTTAGGTATTTTCTGTGTGCCGGCAACATTGAAATATGAAGAAGTATGCATCGTTCATGTCCAATGTTGCCATTTAATCCCCCTGTGTTAGCAGAGGAATTACCTTTTGCAGTGTGACCATACGAAACTTTTGAGGTTTGGCAAATGTGTTCGCTGGGGGCAGGTCTAGCAAAGGGCACATGGTGAGATCCTTTTTGGGTACAATCAAGTACACTGAATAAATACCCTCGTTTCCCTGTAGAAGAGGGACGACTTTGAGCCCTTTTCCTGCAGGATCTCGACCTCTAGCAGCAGGATCCTTGGGTGTTCTGATGTCAGGCGTCTTGATCTCGGTCTGAATCGAGAGGGCGGGGGCAGCTGAACTAGATGCAGTACACGTGGGCAACGGTTTTGAGCACACACCGGTCTGATGTAATCCCCTCCCATGCTTGCAGGAAAGATGTTAAACGTCCCCTGACCGGAAAGGCGTGTGAGGGGGCCTGGAGGTCATTTTTGACTGGAGCCTGGGGAGCCTCTGGGAGTGGAGTCACGCCCCCTTCCTTTTCCACGCCGCTGTCCTCTAGGTGCATACATAGTGGTGGAGGTAGATCCCTGACCTGAGGACCAATTGTTTCCAGTACTGGTTGTGAGGGCAGCGAGAGTAGGATTGCCCACGAAAGGAACGAGAATCTCCACCTCTCTGCTGAAAAGGCTTTGGAGTAATTTGGTTTAAGCTTTTCAGAGTCTTATGCTCCTTCTTTGCCGTCTCCAGTTCCTCTTCAACAGCCTTGCCGAAGATATTAGCCTCCTACACTGGTTTATTGATTAAAGAAGCCTCGGTATCTGGCTTGAACCCGTAATTTTTTAGCCAGGCATACCATTTTAATAGGGTGGCCTGGGCTAAGGACCTGCCCGCAGTTTCTGCAGCGTCCAAAGTATTCTTTGGAATATTGTGATTTACCCGCTTGCCTTCTGATACAATCGCAAGCAATTTAGCCTGCACAGGTTCCGTGACCTCTTGAAAGCCCTCCAGCAGTAAATTCCACTGAACGTCTGAGTAGCTTGCAAACAGTGTGGTATTGTTTGCTATTCGTGTGGAGTGTGCTGCAGCAGTGGCAATTCCCTTCCCCAGTGCGTAAAGCTTTTTACAATCTTTATCAGGTGGTGCCTGAGCTGTAGACAAGGTGACGCCTGCTCTTTTCCTCGTAGTGGTAACCACCAGCGAATCCGGAGTGGCATGCCCCCTAATGTAGAGGGGGGGTGGGGGGGGGAGGACGAAACAGCTTCTCCATACATGGATTAACAGCCCTAGTCTGAGCAGACGTTAACAGGGAAGGAGCAAGGCTCCTCTTTATAGAACTAAGTGATGGCCTGGCTGGCCAGAGGCTTTTCTTTAAGAATGTCCTCAACAAAGTCTGAATCTGGCACAGCCTCCTGTGTAGCAATTTGGAAATGCTCAGCTGCCTTCTTCAAGATAACGTTAAACGCCATCTGGTCGTCAACAGGTGACGCCTGGCAGACTGGTGGGGAGGGAGGAGAGTCCATACACAAGGTGTCAGGATCCCGAGTAGGGGACGCCCAAGGGCGATCATCAACTGGAGGGTCGTCCTCACAACCCCGATTGGGATCCGAAAGGTCATCAGTAGGATCATCAAAAGGGGCATCCTCCTGTGTATATGTATCCACATGGAATTCGTCATCAGTGATGTCCAGAATGTCCTCCTCATGTGGATCAAAGGTTCTTTGAATTTTAGTCACATGCATATAAGGGCTCTCCTCCTTTTTGGAGCAAACCTCTCAAGTTCGACAAATCTTTCTAGTCTGTTCATAAATCCCCTCAAATGTCTCACTTGTCCAGGAAGAGGAACCCTGGAGGGCTATATGAGGAAGGGGCTCTTCTTCTGGCTGAGTTTCTTCTCTGGAACATCGAGATTCATCACCTAGAGCCGTAGACAAAGACACAGGTCTCTCAGTGTAATCTTTTCGACTTTGAGTGTTTCGATGAGTCTTCAGCCTGTTCCTTTTGTTTCACCACCGAAACAATCTGTGATGCTATCGGTAATGCTCGGCGTCACAGGGAGGTGTAAAGGCTGTGTAGACGGTTGCGCAGTAGATTTTTGTGCAACTGGTCCCTTGAGTGGCGCCGGCATACTCTTCTGAGGCGTTTCAACGGCTACATGGTTTTTGGTGTTGGCGTCCTTCCTTTTGGACTGCCCGGACGCATGCCGCTGATGCAGTTGCGGGGAGGGCTGCCAAATACGAGAACCGGAGGTACCACCGAACTGGCTGACAAACCAGGAGTTGTGTCCGTAATGTGGGAATCATGCGCGTCCTTGTCGCCGGGATGCATATTCCTGATTGCAGGACTCCCGACGCGCCTTGGTCGTAACTAACGTCCTCGTCACACTCGGCGGCTGTGGCAGCAGGGGAGTTAGTCTCGGCCCACAACATTCTGTAGGCCGCCCACCGCTTTAAGCAACGCTCCTTTATAGTCTTGAGACGCAGGAGTTTACAGGCCTCACAGGACGTCTCGTTGTGATTGAGGGGAAGACCGTTATTGCACCGCCAGTGCTAGTCTTTCCATGGGAATTTCGCCTTACAGGAAGGACAAAATCTAAATGGTTTCCTGTCCATAGCTCAGGATCTGAAATTTGATGACAAAACCAAGGAAAGAAGGGAGAAGGAAAGACATTCTCGAAAGACTATAACCCTCCAGTCCCCACTTTCCCTACTGTCTAGGCCAGCCAGAAGGTCCATCCACTTGGTCGGCAGCACCGACCAAAGTCCCAGCTGTCGAAATTCAGTCCTCAGCAGTCTTCGGCGGTGGTATATTGAAGCAACCGTCGAAGGGGAGAGGTGATAGAAAAAACAACCAGAGGCCGGGAATATAACAACATTGCAATTTTGGAAGCACTCCGCGTAAGGCGACCAGCTAGATGGGCAGGAAAAAAATAATCTGAGGGACCTCGATGTGTGATGGATTTTGGGTACACTACACGTCAGGTTAGGGATAGTGTTACAGGCACGCCCATGTCGACGTCCCCTTTCGATCCTCGAAAGAAAAGATGCAATACCTTGCGGTTTCCACTCGATGTGGAAACCAGACTACATGCACAGCATGTGATTCTCAGCAGATTAACAAGCATCAGAATGTATCTTAGTTAATACTTCATACCTGTACCAAAAACCAGAAAATAAGGGAATAGATAAACCAGGGAGGGGACCTAAACCTTCCGTCGGGACCCAGGACCCCCACCTACCCATGGAGAAATGCCTAAAGGACCAATGTGAGCATTGGGACAGCTGTCCGGTCAGCATCCCTAGGCTCACCAGCCTCAATACTGCTCTAAGATTCAGTTAACATTGCTGCATGCAATGAAGAGGATGCCCTGGAAGCATTATGTAATGAAATATCAATGATGGAAAAATCCCCTCCAGTTGACATTGAGGCAGCCACGGATGTTAAGCACTCATACATCACTTACAAGAAAAACCTGACATTGCCCGCAAAACCCCAAAGCAAGTTTGTTTCCTGAGTAACACCAGCCAGCTACCCCAAACCCAACGGTTAGCCAGCAGAGTGTATCCTCTGGAACCCACAACGATTACCAGAGTACAGGACAATGGCACAAAGAGGAAAGTAAACTTGAGTGGGCCACTGAACGAATGGGCTCACGTAGTTCCAAAGCAATCAACAGTAAAAGTCCAGGCTGGACCGGAGATGGGTTTCTCTCGATGGGTCCAGGAAAAAGATTCTGTTGTTGGGTTCTGTACATGAATAAAAGTCAGCCCATTGATACAAATCTGGTGAATAACCCAATGCCAGTGAGAGGACGTCTAACAGGCAAGAGCCTACCATTTTGTTGTCAACCAAGTATAATGACAGGAGAGAAAACTTGTTCACCCATTTCCCCAAGACAAGTGGCATAATGGGCGAGGAGATTACAATCCCTCTCTAAGTGACTGACACCGGAGCCCAGACGCTGGGGGTCTTAGTGAAAATTGAAGAGATCTAGAAAACTCAACCAGTCCCTTCTTAAAATCAATCATCCCCGCTTTGTATGTGGGCTACGATCCCCAGCTGTCAAGGATTTCTTCGGCAGACATTTTACAACTTGAACTTCCCAAATGGGACAGTCGGTCTAACTGGGTCCTGATCCGATTTGTATCCCCTTGGCAGCATCCTTGCTATGCGCTAGTGTGGATGTATTGAATAGCCCGAGTCTCAAACCAACTGCATGCCATGAGCACTACCTCGGAGCCACAGTAAAACCTACAACCAACGGGAGGCAGTTTGTGCAAAGGTTGTTGTACTGTCCTGCCCCAAGGGTTAAAGAACTAAATGAACCCTATGGTTCCCCTAATGGATACACACAGTGTAGGTCATACGCAAGGGATACATTACTCACCGTAATGGTACTTCTGGTGCTTTTATCTGCTTAAGATTTACACGCGCTGCATAGTCTGACATCCAGTGGTAGTCCGAGTATTATAAGATTTGTTTTCGAAACTCGAAAAACGGACGTCGACAGAGCGTGTTAGTAATACTATCCCTAGTGTGACGTGTACTGTACCCATGGTCCTTCACGCGTCAAGGTCCTTCTGTTTCTGACATGAGGTTTCATGAAGTGTAGCGCGAGTATAGATGTAATAAAGCAGATAAGAGTAGATGAAGCCCTTCCATGAATGCTTAAATGACAGGAACTTTACACCAGGACACTGTTTTGCGACGTGGTGTAAGCTGACATGGACGCCAGATGCACTTTGATGGAGTTGAATACTAGGCCGGAATCTAGTAGGTAAAACGTGCACCATATAACAAATCTCTTCCACTTATTGAAATAGCAGTGTCTGATGTTGTATTTTCGTTCCTTTTAGGATATCCGTACACGTTTGTTAAATGTTAAAGGTATTTGTACCGTGCACCGTCACCAACGGAGTTGGTCCCCAGGCACTCTTGGTGGTTCTGTAAACGAGAAGGCGGGATGGGTTAGTAGAATGAAGGTTTAAGAAAGTGAGGAGTGGTGTTCTGTTGGCAGCTTCATCTCGGTATACACGGTGCGCTGAGCTTTGGTGCGAGTATCGTATCGATGTCAGTCCTCGTGTGCTGTTGGTGCTGCTTATGTGTTGCGGTGTGGTGAGGTAAGGGCGGCTTTTTGTGCGAGAGATCGTTGTGTGAGTTTTTGAGTGAGTCAAGTATGCAGAAAGTCTGAGCTCTTTTGTTAGTGGGTTATATAACATTTAACATGCTAATATTCACAATTCCATTAAAGTGTGGCACATGCTAACCTTCACAATCATATATAGATGCGATGCAGGTCAATAGTCACCATTTCACTTGCTAACCTTCATAAATTACAGCTTTTTGGAAGATTCAAGTGGCTAAATTCTAGGACTTCAGGAGCCAAGCTGCCAAATTCATAGATTGAGGGCGCGGATGAAGAGATGCTGCTTTGTATTGTTTCAGCATGTTGCACGGGAGCTTGATTGGGTCGCACATCGCCAGTTTGAGCAGATGTGGAAATCAAACTCGTCTCAGCCACATAGGAGCAACCAGTATTAGCTTACCTGGTGCCTCTTGTACACTATTTTACTCGGGAGTGGTGCCAGGGGAAAAGCGTAAGTAAATTTCCCTGACCAGTTCATCCACAGGGCATTCTCCTTGGACCCTGGTTGGGGAAACCTGGACGTGAAGTCTGGGCATTGTGCGTTTAGGTTTGTGGGGAACAACTCTAATTGGGTGTGACCCCATTGTGAGAATATGTTGTCTAGGATATCTGTTGAGTCACCACTCGTATTCTTCTGTTAGAGGGTATCTGCTTAAGTGTGCCAGAGAATTGAACACCCTGGAACATGTTGAGAGGTTAGGAACATGTTCCCGTTCGGCTCAAATGCCCACGTCCATATTTTTTGGGATAGCTCAGACAGATTGATTGAGTGTGCCTCCTTGCTTGTTTAGGTAGAACATGGCATTGGCGCCGTCTGTGAGGACCTGCACTGTTTAACATGTAAGAGGTTGCTGAAAGGCCTGAAGAGCCTTGAGAACTACAGTGTGTTCGAAGAAGTTGCGGTCTTTGGGCAGTAGCATGTGTCTGGCTGTTGGCTGTGTGGTAAAGGAAGTGATCCCCCCCCCAAAAACCCAGCAAGTGAGGCATCTAGTTAGGATCAAATGTGCTGGTGGAACGCAGAAGGGTTTTCCTCTCAGCAGGTTGTCCCTGGGCCAACAGCGAAGAGCCTGTACCAGTGTTCGCTAGATCGTCCCGCTTACCCGAGACCATTGTTTTGCCAACCATTCCTGCATTGGGCGCATGCACAAGCACGCGTGTGGAACCAAGTGAATGCATGAGGCCATACAGTTATCTGTCAATTGACCTTGCATTGAGGTACTTACAGCAGTATGTATTCTACTCTCTCGTTTGAGAGGAAAGCCAGCTCCTCCTTTGTCTTTAGAATAGCCCCTAAAAATAGTTTTATTTGGCTGGGGACTAGGCTGGATTTCTTTTCCTTGATGGAGAAGCCCACATTGAGAAGGTCTACGGTCTTGAGTATTTTGTTTGCAAATTTGAGGCGATTCCCCAGTAATTAGCCAGTCGTCCAGATATGGTTATACTGGGATGGACTTTCCGCACAGGTGTGCTGCCACTACTGTGAGTACCTTTGTGAATACTCTTGGTACTGAGGCGATGCCGAAGGGGAGTGTTAGGCAAAGTTTGTATGCAGTACCCTTCGGGACCACTATACACAACTAGGACTACAGGTGTAAGCAAAACCAACCTTTTGTACAAGTCTATACTACACAGTTTTTGGTAGCGGAGCTGAGCAGCCAGGCTTATCTCAAGAGGGAATGCGATCTGTAATGATGTCACACAGAGGTCTACAATCACAGGTATTGAAATAAACTCTTATACTCAAGGCTTCTTTGTTAAATACTTAATTTAACTGTCAGTTATAAAACATTCATAAGGAGGCGGCAATATAATCACACAAATATACTTCAGCACTGTACATTCTAAGTTTGAGGCATTCAGAATACTTCGAAGGAGGAGCAAAAGGGCATAGGTTATTAGAACATACAAAGAATACAGTTATTTCCTAGGCAGTGCAGCTATTTTGAGTTCACCAGAAGAGCGATTTTAATTCAATAGCCTAGGCCAAAGTCAATGGGCTGAAGTCTTGGATAGGATAAAAAGTCTCTGCCAAAGTTCTCAGGAATAGTTTGTAAAAAGAAGAATCATATGTTGGGTCACAAGCTGATTAGGCCTGTGAGTTGGGAAAGTTACAAGCACTTTCACTGTGAGAGATAAGTACTCAGTCTGGTTTTACAGTACTTTTACAAATGAAGAAAAAGGATGCAGCCGGTGACCTCTGTTCCTGGCAGTTCCTGCATATCTCGCTGTTCCCGGGCCTCAGTCGTGGGGACAAGTGGGAGGATGTCGGGGGGGACTCCTGCACTGCACTGGGACTGGTCAAAAAGCTGGCAACTGGCAAATCTTCAATTCTGGTAGCGTCCCTCTCCCTGGTTTTTCAGTTTCCTGCAGCACTCTGAGGAAAATACAACCAGCTCCGAGAATGGTATCCAGGTGGTTTAGTGTTTAGTTGATTGGTCGAGGCAACACAAAAAGGAGAAGTCGACCATGCAGGGCTTCTCTGTCGAGATGAATTTAGCGATTCGGACCTGCGGCAGGGCTTCACCAGGCAAACCAACGGTCCAGGAGTAGCAGCAGCCGTCCTTTTCAAGCTGGTCTTCGGTTCTTTTGTTCCAGTGGTCGACTCTGCCGGCCAAGCCAAGAGACTCGCCTTTTATTCAGTTCTCTCCCATTCATTCTAGCCTAGCTGTCACTCACCCAGTAGAGTGGCTGTCCTTGCCGGACAGTCAGCCAGCCAATCACCACAGATTACATTTGGGTGTCCTAGGAGACTAAGCACAGGGAGTTTCGGGCACCTCCCTCACTTCCTGCCCATCCAGACACTCGGGCGCCAGAGGCGGTCTTCACTACTGAAGCGCGCCAAAGGCAAATGAACAAAGGAACCAAACCTGGTTTAGCGCGCAGAGCAAAACTCTAGAAGGACCATTCCACAAAGAAATGGCGAAAAAAGAAGACCGGGACCTTTTTTTACAGAGGGGCTCAGACGCCATCTTGAAAAACATGGTTCCCGCGATTTAACGCTACCAGTGTTCGCAGTCGGGAAAAATCATGGTAGTTTGCTGTAAAACCACTTCTACCAGCCATTACGAGAGGAAAGCTACCCGAGTATCTAGACACAGGGGATACTAAGTAACCCCTCCAGCACTCTATTGTAAGATAGGGTGTGCTGGGTCTAGGAATTTAAAAAAAAAAAAAAAAAAAAAAAAAAGAACGGACTAGTAAAGTCAATTTCACTTTACTTTCTCTGGGAAACACTATTCCCAGAGAAGGCATTTTAACCCTGGGAAAGCCTGAAAAGTTTGTGCCACTGCACTGAGGGTGCTGTGTGACACAAATGAAACGATTATGCCTACGGAGTTGGTCAGACTCCATAATTCAAAAAGAAACACAGAAAATACATTCGATTGAAAAGTTCAAAGTCCCAAAGTTTAGCAAAAGAGCTGGAGGGTTCTAAGGTTGGAGGAATTTGCACATTTTGAGAATTCTCCCCAACAGCTATCTTGAAACGCACATATTTTCTGTGCGCAGGGAGCCTTGAAATACTAAAATATGCATCTTTCATCTCCAATGTTGCCATGTAGTCCACCCGTTTTAGGAGTGGGATTACTACTTGGAGCGTGGTCATGCAAAACATTTGAGGTTTGACATATGGGCACAGATCTAGTACTGGGCGCATGGAAAGGTCTAGGCAAAAGAAAGTACGTTGAATAAATACCCTTGTTTACCCGATTTACTGGGACAATCTCTATGGCGTCCTTTTCCAGCAGTGATTTTACTTCTTCAAACAATGTGTTTTTCTTCCGTTGACATTTTCTTCTGTGGTGGTTTTTTTAACAGCTCAATACAATAACCGCGTGCCACGGTGGAAAACACCCACTTGTCCGATGACATCTCCCCCATGCGTGGGTCAAGTGTGAAATTCGGCCTCCTACTGGAGTCGTATGTGAGGGGACCAGTAGCTGTGAGTCATTGTTTGGGACACGTGGAACCTCTCCCAGGTGAGGTTCTGCCTCTTCCTCTGGCCCTTATATTTACTCTTTGAAAGCTGGAAGAGGAATTTTGTCCTTGCGATGGGCCCCAAGCTGAAAACTGTCTGCCCAGAGTATCGCCTGAGGAACGTTCAGCACCTGGACCCCAAAACCGTCTAGAGTTTTATTAGCCCGGTTATACATAGGGTTTAACTGGCCAAGGGGTTCGAGTGTAATATTCCTCCTTAGCACTCTTAAAAGCATCTTCAACGGCCTTCCCGAAAATGTATATTAGGCTCCACCGGTATGTTTAGTTTCTAACTTAAACCCTTATTGTCTAAGCCAGGCGTGGCGATTGATGAGCGTGCCCTCTGCGATGATGCGTCATGCATAGTCTGCAGCATCAAGATTATTTTTGAGGATGCAGTTTGATACCCGCTTGCCCTCTGCAATAGTATTTAGCAATTGAGACTTCACGCGTTCCAGGTCACCCCATTTGTGGCAGCCGTAACTAGCTAGCAGTGTAGTGGTGTTGGCGATTCTGGCTTGGTATGCCGCTGAGGAGGCAACCTTTCTACCGAAGGTATACATTTTCTTTCCTTGTCTGGAGGCGGCCTCGGCCGATGGCAGGGGAGTGACTGCCCTCTTTCTGGTAGTGGTAACCATTAGGGAATCAGGTTTAAACTGACCCCTTACAGAGGGTGCTGGACTGAAGCGGTTTTTCTATTCTGGGGTTAACTGCCCTTGTGATACTAGGCACAAGTAGGGAGGGCTGGATGCGTCTTTGTACAGACTGCAGGAACAGAATAAACTGGGTGGCAGACCTTTTGTCTCCCAAAATATCTTCCACAAAGTCTTTGTCGACTTGTGCCTCTTGAGCGTAGATGTTGAAGTGTTGTGCATTCTTTGGACGCAGTTCATTGTATTGTAGTTGGTTATCAACGTGAGAATCTGGTACTGGCTGGTCCTGGTGGTCTGGCAGCTGGATTACAGAGATATTGTCGCCATCGTTATAGAATTGGTCCCGACTATAAAGGTCCTCTTGAGAACACAGGTCTTGTGACCCTGAGCTATCTTTATAGTACATGTCCTGAGAGGGGGTTTTGGTAGGTCGAGGCCGGTGTGCCTAGAGCAGAGGTGTTAGGCTGTGGCTCAAGACCAGGTGTTTTGGTGTGTTATGGCCCCTAGCTGTGAGGCATCTATAAGGGATGTTATTTGCTCCAAGTGCATGTCCATAAAGTCCACAACAATTGACATCCACTTAAACTGTTCAGGAGTAGAATCACATGAAGGTGGGAAGCCGGACATGATGGCGGTGGCCTGGGAGGGAGTTTGGTTTTTGTAGCGCATAGCCCCCTGAGAGCGTCTACCGGGGGTGGGGATATGGGAGGGATTTACAGACTGTTTTTTTGAGGACAAAGGCGTCGAAATATTTGACATGGTAGAATTGACACATTTCTTGATTAACTCCTACATTTTTGGCATTTTCTTGGGGGGACGCAGATGCGCCTTTCACTGTCTGTTTTACGGCACATGAAAGGAGGGCCTGTGGTGTCCGAACCGACCTTGGGGTCCCATTTCGGGGGCCTTTTTCTGTGGAGACAGTGTGGACTTTGCCGCTCTATGTTATCATCGATAGTCGGCTGTGGGGTATGTGTTTAGTGTTCTTGGGCGTGTGTGCTCTGGTCGCCGGGTGTCTTCTCCATCACAGAGCCACCGGCCTGCTTTGGTGGAGTCAGGGGCCCGCACATGGGGCTCCGAAGAACCCTGCTCACCTTCGGCATCACTAAGGACCCCGATACTGCCCTCGCTGGAGTCTTCAGTCACGTCGATGGCAGCCTCGGGCCTGCATTGCGTGAGCAGCGTAGCGTTTGGTGCGTCAATGCTTCAGAGTTATAGGTCGAAAATGTTTTTGCAAACTTTTTTGAGGTGATTACTCAGGAGACAGTAATTGCACACTCAGTGCATGTCCTTCCACAGTAATTTTCAGTGGCAGGTAGGGCAAAATTTAAAGGGCGTTTTGTCCATTATTTATTACAAGGGCAGATTGGCAAGAAAAAAGGGATGGCAGAATTTGCATTCTCTTAAGAGGTCAGTATGAAGAACCTCCCCCCTCTCTCCCTACTATAAGGTCCGAAGCCTGAAGAGGCCGCGTCTGGTCGTCAACAATGAGGCTGTCGGTCGAAAGCCGCCGAGCAGTCTGTTGGCCATGCAGCAAAAACAAACAATAAGCAAAGAAAGAAGAGTCTACTAGTAAACTTTCAACTTAAAAGGCGTCAGCCTGGAAAAGAACTCTGCAACTTAGGACAAACTATGATGGCGGAAACAATCTGAGGGACCTTGACGCGTGTAGGACCATGGGTACAGTACATGTAGTATTACATGTAATACTAGTAATGTAGTAATACTACAGTAGATAGTATTGCCAACACGCCCGGTCGCTGTATGTTTGAGTTTGAAAACAAATTGGGTAATACTTTGCGACTACCACTAGATGTTGGACTATGCAGAACATGTGATCTAAGCAGATCCACAAATGTATATAGATATGGGATACATTACTCACCGCAATCGTATTTCCGATGGTTGTATCTTTTTAAATTCACATGCCATGCAAAGGCCCACATCTAGTGGTAACCGTGAATATTACATTTTTTGTTTTCGAAACTGGAAAAGGGATGTCGGGTCCTGGACGCTGCCGGGAATGACAGATCGAAGCAACCTGAAACAGTGTTCCATAGCAATGCGCCAACACTGGTCCTCCAACTTCGGAATTAGACCCCGGTATGCTGTTGGATCCTACCAGTGCCCATACATTCGGCACGAATAAGGAACGAAGTGCACAGCTTCCTAGCTTTATTCTTTTGGCCGAAACACAATAGTGTGGAGGATTTTTCCACCCTCTCAGTGTCTATTAACAACACTGATATTGGTTCACTGTAACTTTGTATTTGTGCTCACATTTGTGCTTGTATATTGAATTCCGATCAAAAAGAAGAAACATGTTCTCATATACAGTCTATTTGACTGGACTGTACTCATTTGTATTATGTACAAACTTGTAAATTGACGAGTGTCCTTGGTTGTTGCTCTTTTACTATGACAAACAAATGTATATTAAAAATCTCGAGGTTGAAAAAAAAAATACTTTTTGACCCTCAAAAAAACCTAGAAATCTTTCGCTCCGTAGGAGTACAGTTATGGAATTGTGTGTGACCCCGCACCCTGATTATTTTGTGAATTTACAAGTATATGCCCACCTGTGTAAATCAGGGCCTAGCCAGGTGCCCTTTTTGATATATTCGGAAGCCAAGAGGATGTGGATGCAATGTTGTCCCCCTGTGTTGGGTGAGCATGTTGAAGGGGTACGGGTGCTTGATTGTATTGCACATCGCCAGTTTGCGCAGATGTGGAAACCAAGGTTGTGTCGCCCACATTAGATTATCCAGGATTAGGGTCGCTTGTTCCTGGGCATCTTGTGCACTATCCTGCTCAGAAGCAGTGTTTAGGGGGAAAAGTTTAAGCAAATTCCCCAGACCAGATCATCCACAGGGCATTCCGCTTGGATCTGGGTTCGGGAAACCTGGATGCGAAGTCCGGGCAATGTGCGTTTAGGCTTGTGGGGAACAAGTCTTAAGGAGGATAGCCCCCCGAGGGAAAAAATATAGTCTACAATTTTTCTGCTGAGCTGCCACTCGTGCTCTTCAAGGAGGGGATCTCTGCTTAGCGAGTCTGCTAAAGAATTGAGTTCCCCTGGAATGTGTTGAGACACTGGGAACATGTTCCGATTGAGTGCCCACTTCCATAACGTTTGGGCTAGCCTGGACAGACAGAGTGTGCGCCCCCTGCTTGTTTATGTAAAACATGGCAGTGCTGCTGTCGGTGAGGACCTGTACGGTTTGACCCGTTAGATGCACTTGAAAGGATTGCAGGGCTTTGAGCACTGCTAGCAGCTCCAAGAGGTGTATGTGATTCTGGGCTGTGATCTGTGTCCACAGGCCATGCCCCGTGTGAGAAGGTAATGGGTTGCCCATCGGGAGAGTGAGGAGTCCGTTATAACAATCGCTTGCACTGTAGGATTGTGAAATGGTTTTCCCTTTAACAGTTTAATTTGTCCATAAGCGTAGCACTTGAACTAGGGTTAAGGAAACCACCACTAGACCGTCCCACTGACCGCTTGCCTGAAACCACTGTTTAGCTAACCACTCTTGCATTGGGCGCATGCATAACTGGGTGCTTGGGACCTGGTAAATGCATGAAGCCATCATCCCGAGCAAGTGCATTGCTTTGAGTACGGTTATTTGGAGACCGGCTAGATACGGAGGTATTTGCAGCAGCATGTTTTGTACTCTTTCGTTTGACAGGAAGACTAGCCGCTCTCCTGTGTTTATGATGGCTCCTAAGAACTGTTTGGTTGTGCTTGAAACGACACTATTTTTTCCTTGCTGATTTGAGAATCCCAGTTGGAACAGAAGATTGATTGGTCTTTGGGTATTTTGCTTGTAAATTTGAGGGGATTCCCCTGTTATCAGCAAGTTGTCCAGATAAGGTTACACTGGGATTGATTCTCTGCGTAGGTGTAGAGCCACAATCGCTAGTACCTCGGTGAATACCCTTGGAGCAGATGTTATGCTGAATAGTAGCACCTGGAACTGGTAGTGTTGATTCGCCATTTTGAAGAGCAGGAATGTTCTGTGCGCTGGGAACATTGAAATATGAAAGTATGCATCTTTCATGTCCACCGTTGCCATGTAGTCCCCCTGTTTCAGCAGGGGGATTACATTGTCATGCAGAATTTTTGAGGCAGGACATACGTGTTCACAGGGCGCAGGTAGGGGTGCATGGTTAGGTCTTTTTTTGGCACAAGGAAGTACATTGAATAGCTAGTCTTGTTTACCTGGTTTGCCGGGACTATTTCTATGGCGTCCTTTAGTAGCCGTGCTTTGACATCTAGCAGGATGCGCTGCTCCTCCTGCATCTTTTGTCTTGGCGGGTGGTGTTTGTATGAGCTCTATGCAATAGCCTCCCGCCACGGTGGAAAGTACCCACTTGTCTGACGTGATCCCCTCCCATGCGTGATTAAAATGAGAAATGCGACCTACTGGAGAGGCATGGGAGGGGACCTGGAAATGGTGGTCAATGCTTTGGTGGGGTGGAGCATCCTCTTGAGGAGGAGGATCTACCTCTACGTCTGGACATTCTGTGGCCCCTTTCAACATTTTGTTGGGAGGATTGCCCATGTGAGGAACCCCAGGCTGAATGTTGACCGCCCTGGTTCCCATTGGAAGTTCGTTGGGAGTTCGGTCTTCTACAGCATGTATTAGAGCCCCCGCTCTGCACAGAAGGTTTGCGAGTTGTCTCGCAGATGTGAGGGCGTCATTACTCTTTAGCACTTTCAGTGTACCAAATAATGTGTTGGGCTTGATAGACACATTCAGAAGAGTGGCTTGTCTTTAGCTTGACACCTGATTGAAGTAGCCATGCATGGCGTTTGATGAGGATACCCTCATCAACAATACACCCAGCATTGTCTGCTGCGTCTAGATCATTTTTTTAGGATGCAGCTTGCTATCTGTCTACCTTCAGCTACTGTCTGTAAGAGCGGTGTTCTTAGCAGCTCTTGGGCCGAGTATTTGCTGTGAGATCTCGTCCCTCGTGGCAATTTAAACTTGACAGTAGCGTAGTATTATTTGCTATCCTCACTTGGTAAACAGCTGAGGAAGCTACTTTCCTGCCTAGGGTGTAAATCTTTTTGCTCTCGTTGTCAGGAGGGGCTTCGGCAGAGGCTAAAGATGTGCCCCGCCTTCCTTGTGGTGGTCACTACGAGAGAGTCAGGGTTTAGCTTCTCCCTAAGAATGGGTCCGATCTAAACATTTTCTCAATGCGAGGGTTGCCTGCCTTTGTCAGATTGGGCGGTATGTAGAGATGGCTGAATGCGCCTTTGGATAGATTGGAGCAGTGGAATGAACTGTGCTGCAGAGCTCTCCTCCCAGAGGATGTCTTCTACGAAATCCTTATCGACTTGCGCCTCCTGGGTATCTATTTTGAAGTGCTCTGCAGCCTTCAAAAGTAGATCATTGTACACAGATGCTGCCCACAGGGGAATCAGCCACTGGCGGGTAAGTATGGTATGGTGATTGGATGATTTATACATCGTCGTCATAGTATTGATCTGTATATTCCACGTCCCCTTAGTCTGCAAATGAGCCATGTTCTAGGGAACCTTGAGCGTCATAGGTCATCAGATGCATTCTGGTAGGTAAATGTACTGGGTTGTGTTAGGACCAGGCGGGCTTTTGGCGTCTGGCTGCTTGGTAGCTCCTTTGCCCCGAGGGGGCTCTTGGAGGTTGGCAAGTTGCTCTCGGTGTTGATCTAAGAAATCAACAAAACTAGACATCCTCATCATAACCCCATCAAACTGTTCTGAAGTCCATTGGGAGGAGCTTGGTAACCTTGTGGGAACAGGTGCAAGCAAAGGCTCTGGAGCAGGCAGCTGTTTCTGGTGCATTGCTCCTGAAAGGGTGTCCCTAGGGGCAGAGTATTCTTTTCCTTTGAACCCTGTGACTTTGTGGGTACGTGTTCGGGAGAAATCTCAGAAATGTGTGAATTCCCTCCACCTTTGAGACCCCCCCAGCAACTTTGCTGGATTTGAAGGACTTGGAGAGAGCGAGACCCTTTTCCCCACTCTCTCGTGTAAATGTGATTTTTTAACTGGGTTTCTTTTGGTTGTGGAGTCTTACAAACTCCATAGGCATCATCTTTTACATTGTGTCACACTGCACCTTAAGTGCAGTGACACAGGGAAGTCTTTCAGATGTCCCAAAGGTTTAAATACCTTCTCTTGGCTAAACTACTGTTTCCAAGAGCAGTGAAGTGAAATTGACAACTTGCATTTGTAACTTTCTAGACCCAGCACACCCCATCTTACAATGGGGTGCTGGAGGGGTTACTTAGTATCCTCTTTGTCTAGCTTCTCATGTAACATTTTTATGTTACCCTTTTCTCACTGAATGGCTGGTGGCAGTGGTTTACTTTTAACTACCGTGGTGTGCATTTACCGCGGGCTGCGTTGGCAGCTGCAGTAAAGCACCCAAGGGTGCCCTTTTTGTTAAAATGGCCAGTCTTTTTTCGCCATTTCCTTATGGAAAGGTCCTTCTTGAGATTTACTCTGCGCGCCAAAACCAATTTGGTCCCTTTGTTCGCTTTGCCTTTGGCAGGATTCACGAGTAAAGCCCGCCTCTGGCTCCAGGGTGTCTGGGGTGGGTGGGCAGGAAGTGAGGGAGATGCCCGAAACTCCCCGTGCGAGCCCCAAATGCACTCTGTGGAGATTGGCCGGCTGACTGTCCGGCAAGGACAACCACCATGCTGGGTGACAGCTAGGCTGGAATTAATGGGAGAGAACTGAATAAAAGGCGAGGTTTTTGGCTTGGAAGGCAGAGTCGACCACTGGACGAAGGAACCGAAGAACAACTTGAAAAGAACGCCTGCTGCAACTGCTGTACCACTGGTTTGCCCTGTGAGACCCTGCTGAAATTCGTATCGACAGAGAAGCCCCTGCAAGGAGGACTTCTCCCCTTGAGTTGGTGGGACCAGTATGCCACCTGGACATTATCTCGGAGCTGGTTGCATTTCCACAGAGTTGTTGCTGGAAACCGAAACGCCAGGGAGAGAAAACACCAGATTGTGTGCGTTCCTTTTAAGTGGGCCAAGAACTCCAGGAAGATTCTCTGGAATCCCAGGAAGCAGGACAAAACGAGCTGGAGCCCCCTCAGAGTGCGGGACCCCAGAAGCAAAGAAAGTCCAACTCAACAGCCAGAAACCGCTGTGTTACTATTTGCGGTAGTCCCGAAGAGCTGAAACACTGAAGTGCCACTTGTTGGAAAGATTGCCGGTTGCAAGCAATGACAGCCAGAAGTCCTGAGGCCCAGGAACAGTGAGATCTGCAGAGCTGCACAGGAACCAGAGTCATCTGCTGCACTTTTTCTTCAATACAAAAGGTGCTGTGAAGTCTGAGCGAACTCACCTCTCATTGTAGAGTTGCTTGCATCTTGTACTACTCACAAGTCTAAACACCACGTGGCCTTACATTTGATTCTTCTTTTCTTCAAAGACTTTTAAAACATTGTGCAAAGACTTTTCTATGTACCTACCAGAAGTGCTTCAGCCTATAGAAGACTTTTGCCCTTTGACTTTGCCTGTAGCACTGAATGACTCTGCTTAGGGGATCCAAAAGTATTTGCCGGCTTAAGAATATCTGTGATCTT
This sequence comes from Ambystoma mexicanum, assembly GCF_040938575.1. Taxonomy (NCBI): domain Eukaryota; kingdom Metazoa; phylum Chordata; class Amphibia; order Caudata; family Ambystomatidae; genus Ambystoma; species Ambystoma mexicanum. Next base: position 879,575,259 of record NC_090936.1, read on the forward strand.
GTGTGTGTTCTAATATCCTTTTCTTTGACCAACTCCTAAGAGTATTCTAAATGCAAACAGTAAGATATTAATGTACCTAGCTATTGAAGTCACCCGAGGGTGTAGGTTGTGTCTGTGGGCCATACCAAAAGGGTCTTTTCTGATTTAGAAACTAAGAGTGTACAGTTTGTTTTTGTTTGTTGCTTTTATATTGCTCCCTTTTGAAGAAAGCTTATTCTAACTGACTGATAAATAAATTAATAATTGTTTATTCAAGAAAACCTGTGTGTAAATGTTTATTTGAATACTTGTCACTGTGACTCTCTGTAACTCCCCTACAGCTCACATTGACCCCTCTTGAGATAAGCCTGGCTGCTCAACACGCTACCAACCTGTGTAGCACAAGCATATACCAAAGCTTGGGTTCCTACTGCCTGTAGGTCAGGCTTGTTGTAGTGCACCCAAAAGGGTACTGCATACAATCTTGCTTAAAAGTAGGGGCGTCGAAGATTTTTTGTTTTCCAATGTTTTAACTTTGGGGAGGGCGGAGGAGTATTTTTTTTTTTGTTAATGATTCTGAATTAGTAGCTGAGACCGTCGACACGTCTTTCCACGTATTGTCACCGGAACCCGAGGACTTTCCGGATTTGCTTGCGGTGCCAGAAACTGATTTTGCTGTTGATGGCCCAGAGGACAGGGATGTTTCAGACCTTCCCTTCAACACCACGTGTGGCGTATCAGTAGACGACACATCCGACTGTTGGTCGGGGGGGTCGTTAGTGTGGCGTGCAATGAGAGTGCCTGAGCCACCGGGTGTCGTCTCCATAGCAGAACCAATTGGCCTAGTATGGGGCTCCCATGTGGGAAACCATCTAATCCCGATTGCCCTCGGCATCACTTAGGACACTGATGCTGCCAACACTGGAGGCTCCCTTGGCAGCCTCTGCTTGCATGGCGGGCCCAGCATTTAGTTTTCTGGTCCTATAAAATATTTTGCTGAAACATTCTGCAGGACTTGCATTGTTTTTCTGAGTGATCCCTAGGGAGGCAAAGGTTACACGCTCAGTGTGAATCCTTCCAGGGAAACCTCCTGTTATAGCAAGGACAGGATTTAAATGCATGTGTTTTGCATAGTCTGGAAAGCTGGCAGCCTGGCGAAATAAAAAGTATAAGGAAATAGGCATTCTTCAAGTGAGATGAATTATGACCTCCCACCACTCTCCCTACTGTGCAGGGCTGAGGCCCTTGGGGCCTAGGTTGGCCGCAGACCAAGTTAGTTGAGACTGGAGTCATCTTTGACGAAAGGTCTTGTCCTCTGAAGCCGCCCCCGGAGGTCGTGCGTGTACGATCGTCGAAAGTACAGAAAAAAAAGTCTAACTTTAAACTTTGTATAAGGAATGGCGTTAGCTAGGAGAAGGAACTCTGCAACATGCATCTGACTAGGATGGCGGAAAAAAAAAAACATCCGAGGGGCCTCGAAGCCCAATCCCTATGATGCATGGGGTCTTGTGCCCAAAAGCCACAAAGCATCTTCTTAGGAGAATTAAATGTTCCAGAAGATAGTCAACAACATTAGAGGTAGGTAAAATGATATTCCTCTTTCAGATACAAGCTTTTACATCAGACAATCAAAACACGATGGAATGGAATCGTCTATTCTAAGGATTATTGAAAGGAGAACAAGGGGAGGTGAATGCGTTGCAATTACTTTCCCCCAGCTGACTCCTTTTCCAATCGGCTTCTGGTGCAGGATGCAACCCCTGGTGAAGAAGGCAAGCAAGATTCACTGATGCGGATCTCTTCTGGACACCTCACAGGACACAGAAGCAGTTACAAGTGGAGCTGCATGCTGTGGTTAAGGGCTGGGATGCAAGCTATGTGTGAGTGTTTTGAGAGTATTCTGGATGGCCACTTAGTTTGAGTAAGAAGAGCAATGGCGTGTGGGGCTCTGGATGCAGGTACAAGAAAAGGATTAATTAGCCCCTGTGTTTATTGTAAAACAGATCCAGATGTGGGATTGGGCTGTTTCTGCTTTAAGTGTCCCGAAGAGCAAAATTCTTTTAAGTAAGACGAGCGGTGCGTGCGCGGTTCTGGATAAAAGCTCAGATTGGTGCACATTTTGAACAACTGGCTTCACACACTTACCAGGTGAAAAAATAAAGCTTAGAAATCCAGCAAAGCTGCTGAGGGACTCAGTAGGTAAGGGAAATTAGCCATTTTGGAGAATTCTCACTAACATACATACATGGTGCCAAGAATACTATTGTAAAGTGATGGCCAAGGATTGTTGGTTTCACCGCTTGGCAATGTCGCAGTACTGCAATAAAGCTTTATGTTTTGGTCTAGAACCAAGGCATTAATACATTCTCGTGAGATACCACATTGTTAAACTTAAGGCTCATCAAACATGAAGCCCGGAAAAAACATTGGGCATTCCTAGGATGTTTCTACACCTTCGGGCAGGCTAGATTAACTTTAGCACACCCGAGAAGAATTATGTGAAGGTCGAAATATGTTTGAATTTAGTAGAGGCCGCCATCTGTAACAAAGGATGTTTCGTCCAGTGGATAATTTAAGGCAACTTGCAGGGCTCACTTGTATTAAGCTTTAAATATTTTTTTTTTTTACAGAAGTTGCTCTTTGGTTTTGTATCAAGAACAAGGAAGGAACGTGGGCGATGTGACATTATCAGTTATGTTGCTAGAAACGCATACTGCGCTCTCTGGACTTGTTTAATAGAGAGGGTATGAATTACTTCTACGACAAGATCATTTTTGCTAGTTAAACAAGAGAACTTATTCTCAATCGATGCCTCTGATCAGTCTGGCCTGTGCGTTACTTAAATGCCCCCTCAGGTTGTTATGTTACTTTGCATTTATATAGCGCCTTATGTACCATTGGTATGGTCTCAAGGCGTTGGTAGGTTGAACGCCCTCGGGAACCGAAGTTCAAGTCAGTAGAGAGAGTCAAAGGTGCGTGTGAGCACCGGGTATGTGTGCAGCTGGTGTGGCATTCGTGTATTAGCTGCTTCATAGTGGTAGGTGTGGTGTTTGAGAGATCAAGAGTATGTGTTCGTTCTGGCAGGTTTTATCCAGACCGGTTCTGGCTGCGTTAGGCCCGAGGAGAACGAACGCCTGGCTGGAAGGTGTCTAACCAGCAGTGTTTATTTAGAGTGATGTGGAGTATGCTGCAGATGTTGGTATGAGAACAGCTATATCGAATGGTGTCATAGTATCTGTGTTCTAGTTGAATGGTGGTGTAAAGAAGAGTAAGCATGGTGATGTGATATGATGTTTACATGCTCTTTGAAACGTTACAATCACTCCAAACCATTCCATGTATGTTGCACACTTTTATCCGCTCCAGTCAGTTACATGCACTCCAGTCCGCTCCACGCACTCCATTCTGCTCCACACATTTCGAACCGTTTCATGCACTCCAATCCGTTCCATACACTCAGATCTGTTCCGTGTACTCTGATCATTTCCGTGAATTCTAAGTTGTTTTATGCACCCCATCCACATCACCCGTACCTTCCACATGCTTCATCCGTTCCATCCATATATTTCACCCGTTCCATGCACTCTCTTTTCACGCCCTCACCCGCTCTTACGCACCCGTCCGCTCCAGTCCTTCGCTTTATACACTCATCCGTTCTACACATTCATCTGCTCTGTGCACTCCTGCGCTCCACGCACTCGTCTGCTCCACGTACTGATCTGTTCTACACAGTCCTTCGCTCTGTGCACTCATCTGCTCTACACACATCCGCTCAATGCAGTCATATGCTCCATGCATTCATCCGCTCAGCGCACTCATCCGTTCCACGCGATTCATCCATTCTACCGATTTCATCTGCTCCGTTCATTTGTCATGCATTATCGGTTCAGGCCATGTCACTTGGCATACATACTGGATCGGTTCTGTGCTCTCCATCTGTTACACGCTCTGCATCCGTCTCATGTACCTTAATTGTCTATTCTGTACTTTCCATTTATGCTATGCACTCATTCATGCCATCTGTCTGTGTACTCATCAGTCTCCTGTATTCATCTTTCCATCCTCTTCTCTTTATTTATTTCGTCCATTTTGACCATTGCAATCATTACATTCATTTCATTAATTTAGGCTGCATTACTGTTTGTTAGATTTTTTTTCTTTTTATCCACTTTACTGGTTTGATCTACTTTACTCATTTTATTTTGTTTGTCCTTTTAGTTTACATTAGCGGATTATTAGTTGTCGATTTCTTGCTTGGATCTGGGTGTTGTATTGTTATTCGTCTTATTGTTTTTCAAGATCTAGCAGTTTGCTGTCATTGAGATAATGTTATTCAGTTTGAGTACGGGGTTGATTTCAGGGGAAAAGCCAAGTTTTCAGTAATTTGCGGAAAGACATTAGATCTTCAGTTAGGCAGATGTGGGGTGGGAGTGCATTCCACAGCGTGGGGGCTAAGGCTGAGAATGATGATCCGCCTAACCTGACTGAGTTTGTTTTAGGTATTACTAGGAGGCCGGCTAAGCTTGACCTTAGAGTACGCGGGGGTTGTTAGAGTTTCAGCTTGTCTTGAAGATATTGAGGTCCGGTTTATGCAGTGCTCGGTGAGAAATGCATAAGGTTTTGAAGGTCACCCTTTGGGCCACTGGGAGCCAGTGCAGGGTTTTGAGGGATGGGGGGATGTGGTCTCTCGGGCCGTGCGCTAGTAGCAGTTTGGCTGCAGCATTTTGTGCTCTTTGTAGTTTATTCAGTTGGTACGCGTGGACTCCGAGGTAGAGAAGAGGGGGGGGGGGGGTTTAGCGTAGTCCAGTCTTGATATAACAATTGACTGGACCGCGGAGAGTCTGTTGGGAAAGGAGAGGTGTGGAAAGATGCGCCTAAGAGTTTTAAGGTGGTAGTGGCAGGACTTTGAGACGTTGACTTGGCGCAAGAGTGTTAGGTTAGAGTCAAGGGTGCATCCAAGGTTTTTTACTGAATTAGAGGGAGTCGGTGAGGTGCCCATGGCAGATGGCCAGGGTGGTGGGTGTGGAAGAAGTTCGCAGTTGCCACATACCATGATTTCGGTTTTGGAGGGGTTTAGCAAGAGGTGGTTTCTGGTCATCCAGAGCTCTATGTCGAGGCGGCAGGAAGCGAGGTCATGTTGGGAGTTGGGTTTTGAGTTCAGGAGTTTTAGAATTAGTTGAGTGTCATCAGCGTAGTTGTAACATAGGATGTTGTGTGAACGAATTATCGGTGGGAGGGTGATTAAGTGGAGACTGAACAGGAGGGCAGATAGGCATGCTCCTTGTGGAACTCCTGTGTCGACCGGTCGGGATTGGGAGGAATATGTGGAGAGTTGCGTTTTTTGGTACCTATCTTTGAGGAACAAAGCTATCCATTTTAGAGCAGTTCCACAAATTCCTAGGGAGTGGAGGCAGTCAAGGAGGATTGAGTGATTGTGTCGAATGCGGCGGATAGGTTGAGAAGGATTAATGCGGCGCAACCCGCGGAGTCTGCCGTGATTTTAAGGTCACCCCAGATTGAAGTTAGGGTGGTTTCAGTTCTGTGTCGGGCTCTGAAACCTGATTGTCCGGGGTCTAGGAGATTGTTAGCTTCGACAAAGGCATTTAGTTGGGAGTAGGCGGTTCGGTCAACGAGTTTGGCAAGGAACCTGGTGTTTGAGATGGGGCGGCAGTTTTTGGGCTTGAGAGGGTCGAGGGAAGGTGTTTTTAATTAGAGGTTTGACATGAACCGTTTTGAATATGTCAGGAAAAATACCAGAGGAGAGGGAGGCATTTATGATGGATCTTGCGTGTTCTCCTGCGCAGGTAGAGGCGAAAATTTCTTTGAGGGTTGTGGCTGGGCAAGGGTCAAGCGGAGAGCTGGATGGTTTGCGGGCAGAGAGTTTGAGAAATTGGTCGGGTGATATTGGACTAAAGGAGTCAAATGTTGGTTGCGTAGTGGTCGCGGGCGGCGGGTCGGCCGGTATGGTGGGAGGGTTGACTGGTGGATGTAAGAGAGCCAGCTTGGTTGTTAGAGCGTTTGTTCTTTAAAGAGCTGTGGCATAAAAGTGGAGAGAGAGTGAGTCGCACAGTGATTGAGGGGGTCGGGACGGTGGCAGAGCATGATGTTTGGTGAATTTGGTGATGATTTTGTGAAGTTCTTTGCTGGGGTTTTTGCAGTTTCGGATTCTGGAGTTGTAGTGGGCTTCTTTTGCTTTCCGGATTTCGGCCTTGTACTGATGAAGGTGCCGGGCCAAGGTGGCTCTGCTCTCGGGTTTTTGTCTTTCCGCCATTTGCGTTCGAGGTATTTATATAGTTATTTAGTGGTCTTCAAATCAGGTGTGAACCATCTAGGGAACAGGCCACGGCGGGCTGATGGTTTGCAAGAGGGTGTGAGCCGCATTAGTGAGGTGTTGAGCCATGAGTCAAAGGCCTAGGGGTTAGTTGTTTATTGGGTGGGCAGGTCGGTGGAGGAGACTGGAGGAGTGTGTCGGATAGGTCAGGAAGGATTATTAGTTTTTCCCAGCATTTGCGTAGATTCAGAGGTTCAGGTTCGGGAAGCAGGATGGGTGAGCAAATGGCGAAAGAAACAATGAAGTGATCGAACCAGATGATAGGGATGGGGGGAGGGGGTTAGATGTATCCGGTTGTGGGAGCTGAAGATGGCATCAAGAGTGTGTCCTTTATAGTGGGATGGGCCGTTTATGTGTGGTTGGAGGTTAATCGCGTCTAGACCGTCAACCAGAGAGTGTGTCATAGGGTTGGTGGAGATGTCGAGCCATATGTTGAAGTCTCCTAGAAGGGTGAGGTTGGGATGGTTTAGCTGAAGGGTGGCAATAGGGTCGCAGAGGTTGTTTGAGAACTGTCTATCATAGCCAGGGGGTCTGTAGACTATTAGGAAGCTGTGTGAGGACGACGGGGAAAGGGATAGTTTAACGAGGAGAGATTTGCAGGAAGGAATGGAAGGTTGGTTGTCGATGATTGAGGCGTGGAAGTGAGACTTGTAGATGAATGCTCAGTGGGATGAGGGAGTAGACGGGGGAGGTGGGGGCAGGCTTCATTGGCGATAGGGGCGAAGTTGTCAGAGAACCAAGTTTCGGTGATGAAAACCATGTCTGGTTTGTCCGAGGCGAGGAGGTCAAAGATGCTGTGTCCATTTTTTGCTACAGACCGGGCATCGAATAGGATGCAATTGATTTCGGTAAGTGAGGATGGTGTCAGATGCAGCGATGGGGGGGGGGGGGGGGGAATCGGGGGGCTGGGGGTGGAAACTGGAGAGCGAGAGGGGTGGGGTGGTTGATGATCGATGGGAAAAGTGGGCGAGCAGAAAAGTTGTCCGGTTTCGGGTGGGAGTGGATGTGGATGCGCGCGTTCGGGTGATTGGGTTTGGCACAGGGGATTTGACAGTGGGGTGTGGGGGGTTAGGAGTTGCAGTTGGTGAGCAATCAAGGGAGAGGGGTTTCAGGAAGGGTGAGGCAAGGGGGGGATGGTGGTGATTGGGGGAATGAGGTGGTGGGTGGGTCGAGACAGGGGAGGCGATGAGTGCTGAGTGAATGAGTGGGACCAGGTACGTTTCCTCTTTAGTGTCCTTGTTGCGATTGGTGTGTGCGAGAGGGTGGGGGGGGGATAGAGGGATGAGGCTTCTGTTCTTGCTAGGGCCAGGCGTGCGGTTTTTAGGGAGGGGAAGCGGTGTGGTCAAGGGGGGATGATGGTGGGGGTTAGAGGTAAAAGCGGTGGGTGCATGATTGCAGGGCAGGTTGTGATCAGTATGTTAGTGAGGGGGGGTGGGTATGATCAAAGTAGGTTGACCGGTGGGGGGGTTGGGAGGAGCAGTGTTCTTAGGGTGGTTGGCTCGCCATCGTGCTCCTCTGGCTTTGTGTTTGGAAAGGGGATGGTTATGGGATGATTTGGGGAAGGTGGGCTGGGAGGCAGGGCTGGGCGGAGGCGGTCCACGGTGGTCGTTTCCGGCAGACCTTGGTGGATTGGGTGTACTCATGGTTAGTATCTGCTATTAGGTATACGTTCAGATGCAAATGACACTTTATAGTTGGACTTTATTAGTTTGGCTATATCGCTGGGTGAGGTTATTCTTTGTTTCTGGGTTCCACCAAGCAGGGTGCTATTATTCACTTATTCTAGGTTTTAATGTACTAATTGTAACTAGGATATGCTGTTAGGCGGCCTATTTAGTTGCAACTACTGCACAGTTACGCTGTTGGGTAGACTTTCTTCTAGCAAGCTGGAATATAGGTAAGCTGTTAGGGAGACTTTTTTTATTTTTTTATTAATGTAACAACGCCACAGGTATGCTTTTAGGTGGAATTTTAAGTGCAATTTAGGGGGACTTTCAAATTGCAGTACTAAATTCAATCAGGGCGCTTATTAGGCACTTCTAGATTCAAGCAAGGGGGCGCTGTTAGGCACACTTCTAGATCTGAGTTTTGTACAGAGGATATTAGGGACGCTTCTATATTCCACTAATAACTCCAGGTTATCAGGCACGCTTTGCACAGAGGGATATTATGCACACAGAGCGGAATTAGGCATACTTCCAAGTTCAAATTTACAGAGAGGCTATTAGGGACACTTCTGAATTCAACCAGGACATGTTATTAGGCACACTTAAATTCAGGGCATGTGTGCTATTAGGTCCACTTCTAAATTTAGCTTTGCAAAGATAGGATATTAGGGAGACTTCTACATTCAACATTGCACAGAGGGGATATTTGGGCACACTTCTAAATTCAAGTTTTGCACAGAGAGGTTGTTAGGCACAGTTCTTAATTCAACTTTACACAGAGGATATTAGGCACATTTCTAGATACAACCCGGGCACGCTATTAGGCACACTTCTAAATTCAACTTCGCGCAGAAGGGATATTTAGGCACACTTCTAAATTCAGCTTTACACAGAGATATTAGGCACACTTCTAAATTCGATTTTGCAGAGAGGGGATATTTAGGCACATTTCTAGGTTCAACCAGGGCACGCTATTAGGGACACTTCTGAATGAAACTTTGCATAGAGAGGCTATTAGGGACACCTGTCAGTTCAACTAGGACATACTATTAGGCATAATTCTAAGTTCAACTTTACACATGGAGGATGTTAGGCACAGTCCTAAATTCAACCAGGGCACGCTATTGGGCACACTTCTAGATACAAGCAAGGCGCACTGTTGGGCACACTTCTAGATTCAGTCAGGGCCCACTAGTGGGCACACTTCTTAATTTCAACTAGGGTACGCTATTGGGCACAATTCTAAATTCACCTTTACACAGAGAGGATATTAGTCACACATTTAAATTCAACCAGGGCACGCTATTCGGCGCACATCTAAATTAAGCGTTATACAGAGAGGATATTAGGCATAATTCTAGATTCAACTTTACCCAGAGAGGATATAAGGCGTAAATCTAAATGCAACTTTGCACAGAGGCGATATTTATTAGACAAAGTTCTAAATTCAACCAGGGCACGCTATTGGCACACGTCTAAATACAACCCGGGCACGCTATTAGGCACACTTCTAAATTCAACTTTGCACAGGAGGGATATTTAGGCACAATTCTAAATTCAGCTTTACACAGAGCTATTAGGCACACTTCTAAATTTGATTTTGCACAGAGGGGATATTTAGGCACACGTCTAAGTTCAACCAGGGCACGCTATTAGGGACACTTCTGAATTAAACTTTGCATAGAGAGGCTATTAGGGACACCTGTCAGTTCAACTAGGGCACGCTATTAGGCACAGGTCTAGGTTTAACTTTACACAGAGAGGATATTAGGCACAGTTCTAAATTCAACCAGGGCACGCTTTTGGGCACATTTCTGAATTAAGCTTTACACAGAGGATATAAGGCACAAATCTAAATTCGGCCAGGGCACGCTATTAGGCACAATTCTAAGTTCAACTTTACACAGGGAGGATATTAGGCACAGTTCTAAATTCAACCAGGGCACGCTATTGGGCACACTTCTGAATTAAGCTTTACACAGAGGATATTAGGCACAAATCTAAATTCAACCAAATGAAGTGCCTTATAGCTGCTGGAACTGGGGTTTCTGAGCACTGCGTTTCTCATAATTTGAACGCAGGAATTTATAGCATTGGTTTATTGGAGGCAACTATATTCCCTGCGTTGTGTTTTGCACTTCTCCATTTCGTCTTTTTCTGTAAAGTGTAGCTTTTCTTTTTTTTTTAAATTAAAGTTCAGCAATCCTTATGCAGAAGTTCGAACACTAGCTTGTGTGCTTTGACGCGATCCATCTTTTAGTGACTTACTGACCGCTATATTGCAACAGCGTTGTTTTAGCATGTGAATCTAGACATCCTGTGCATTTGGGGAAATTAAACCTCGGAGCGGAATCATATCGGTTTGTATTTAGCTAACAAGTGTGCGCAAAATATAAAACTTTAGTCCTGGTGATTGTGTGGGGGCTCCCGTGTCTCATTCTCTCCCACCCCACCATTCTACCTTCACCCACCCATTGTAGCCCCACTCTGCCCCATCCAGACTACCCCCACCGTACCACCATTCTATCAGTCTTCCCCCACGAATCCCTATGTCCACCCAACCTACCTCCACCCTCTCTACCCCTTTTCTTCACTCACGCTTTTGACCGCCACCCACCCTACCCTCAATACACCCACCAACCCTAACCCCATCTCTCCATACACCCCCACCCACTCTACCCCAATCTATCCACTCCCACCCACGCTCTACCTTTACCCACCCACTGTAGCCACCCTCAACCCCACTGTAGCCACCCTCAACCCCACCCCGCTCCTCACCCTACTCCCACAAGCACTACCCCAATCCTCACTAGCTACATTTAGTAGTCATACACAGTAAGCACGAATGTGCACACTACAAATAATGCAACCATTGTAAAAAGGTATCTGCTGCCACCAGCTTGTCTTTAGGCAAATAGAACCCAAGTGGAAATAGCTAGGGTTGTACAAACGTATCCCCACTACACTGCATTGTAAGCTGCTGTGTGTACTTAAAAGAAGTAAACAAAAAGGTAAAGACAAAAAGGAAACCATTTCAGAGTCCAGATAGTCTGAAGGACTGATCAGTTTCCCCATAACAAAATGAGCAAAAGGCCAGCAGAGTGAAGCTGAAGACCTCACTTCCGTGTAAAAAGTTGTGTGGCTCCATCCAGCAACCTTCCAACAAATATGCCAGAAATTTGTTACGAATGTCGCGAACCACTAATGAAACTGCTGCATCACGTTGGAGGGTATATGAATGAAGATGTGCGACTTCTGTACGGTTTCAAGACAATGTTCATGTTTCTACTTCTACCGCCCAACAGATCTCCCAATCAAACAAATAGTACAGCTAGATTAATTATACCCCTTAAAGACAATCTGTAAGCAGCTGGATGTCAGGTTTGCCAGGCAGTTGAAGATAGACAAAATAAAAGTCACTGATCTAGCTTCATTGGGTCCATATGCTTAGGAGGGAAGATGCAGACAACCTGGTTTTCTTGATCATCCATGCCACAGCTGAGGCACATGCTTAATTGACGGCTACTACCAAAATAATTGTCAATTTACGACTGATGTAGTGAGCAGCACACAGGCAGCAGCCTAACAACTATCAAAACCAATCCATTTTACTACCAGCCAATGGCTTTATGAACCACAGGGATTTTGCCCTCAAGAACCTTACCTAAATTGCCTTGAGAAAGACCCTCAGGGGTTGAAACATGTGTCGGCTGACATTCACTTAACAAATATGTAGAAGCTTTATTTTCAATGTAAATAAAGAACTCTCAGGTTTAAAACCACATCAATAACGCGCAAGATCCTTCTATAAACAAGGGTCCAAATACTTACTTTGCAAGGTAACCAGGACACTCTTCTTTAAAATCTTATTTTTAAGGTTATAGTGGTAAATTAGAGTAAAATGTATTTTTTGCACGTGTATGAAAGTCCTTTGCTGTGAGAGGAACAGTGCACAGCAAAAAAAAAAAGTGCCATTAAACCCAGTAGTTTGGGCACCATGACTACTTACAAAGTGTGTCAAGTATCTGAAATTGTGGACGTAATTTGTTGACTGTAGGTATATTTCAAGACAATATAGTACCCAGGTTTGACTAGTTTAATGTGATAAGCATGTCTCAAGCAGAAAACAAATTTCCAAATCTCTTTGAGAAAATGGATTTAGAAAACTGTTCACCGCAACACAGCGTTCAACTGGGAAACCAGGAACCAAGCAAGATAAGGCCATTGCGAGGTAAAGCTTCTTGTACCTGTTAAATAAAATTGCATCACCGGTGGCAGCCTAGTTTATAAAAGAAATGGCAATGCTCTACACAATAATGGCATCAGGTTTGCAGAAGGTAATGCATCATTGGAGAAATTGTAACCCCCTTAATCAAGTTATCAAGAATTGTAGAACTGTGATTGAGTGGTCACAAAAAAACTACCAGGACAATTTGTTACAGGGGATAAAATAAGAGCAGTTGTGCTTTTTAAAAGTTAAACACTTCACTTTAATTGCAGTGCTCGGAATAACCACCGAGAAGCCTGAAATGTATTGCTTTGTAAAAGAATGGTTTTACAAGAAAAAGCTCAATGGGCGGGGTTCTAGCCACCCAAATGACAATTTCTTGTTCAAAGCTACAGTCGCCCAATGGCACTGCTCCTACGTGGCTGTGAAAATTATTTAAATTTTCTTAAGAACATCATGTAAACTTCTTTCCTTCACTTTAAACAGCTAGCATTCACCACAAACATTAAACAACTCCCCCACCCCCTCAGGAAAAAAAAAATTTAAAAAAAATAAATAAAAAATAAACTTACCCAAGTAAGATTTCCAATGTACAAAGCAATTCGCTTTCCTGTGTAGGTGTATACAACATTTGGCGAGGACCCTTTACCTACATCATCCCCAGACTGTGGAAGGGTGTCCATGTAATCACGGTCCTCGGGAGCATCGCCATTGTTTGCTGGGGAGATGACATCTTCGTACAAATCTAACTGGTCATGTCCAACATACTCTGCCTCCTAGGATAAACAGGAATTAAATTATTAAAGCTGAAGGCGAATAATGTATATTGGGGACACACCCTTTACATCGTTTTCATGAGAATACTAGATAAAGGCAGCACTCTAACATGGCTCATCGTTGCTTCCCCACCAGCCTTCATTTAACATGAAAATCAATTCGTTACAAGGAGGGTTCTAGGTAAAAACTTGAAATAGACGTATTATTTATGTAGTGAAAATCTAACTCGTATTCTTCCAGAAAGGCACATTTATTTTAAGAGAGCCATTTTTCTTGTAATGGAATGAAATGACACTTGGACCACACAGGACCAAAAGTTCTTAGACTCACTGAAGCAATAATACACACTTAGACCAACAATTGGAATATAATGGGCTCTTTACTGGCCCTTTTATTCATACAAAGCATAAACATACAAATGAGTCTTCGGATAAAAACAATAAGTGGTTATACATGGAAAAACATATACAGGGACAGATACAAAGATTACACCACCGTTAGTGCAGCTGAAGGAGACAGCTTCATCTCAGCCACTACGACACTACCCAGTCCCAAGGCAGGTAGGCAGAGAGAGCATACGCGCTAACGGGGTCTGGAGCGGAGGGTCCTCCCTCTCACCGAGACTTCCTCATCCAGGGTTTCCAATTCTCTGTCTACCCCCTGGATACCTCTCCTCTTATGGGAGGAGACATCCCCCACACCGCCTAAATTTGCCAACCATCCCCGGCCCAAGGACAGACAGCAAGCATGGGAGGCATGGAGTGGAAAAATCCAGTTTCCCTCCCGCACGCTCGCTCCCAGCACCCCTTATCAATGCACCTGCACATCTCCAACTCCCTTCTTGGCTCGTCCTTGAGTAAACGATACATTAGCTATCCTGCGCAGTGAGCTCATCTGCTTCAAAATATAATACCTCAGTCAAGGCAGAACTCCTGTCTGCTTTCTAACTGAGCTCACAAAAACAGACTTTCATTCCGGTTTTGGAAGCAATTGTCCAAAATGGCTGCACACCAGCGACATGTTTTTCATCTCAACTTCACATATGCTTTACACTCCACCCTTTGGACAATCAACTGCCATAACCAAATGAACAAAAAGGCGGTTCTCTAGAAGACAAAACATCCCCCATACATTTGGGATGCATGAGATACAACAACAAATAAAAACAATGAACGCAGCAAAAATCCAAACAATGCAATGCCCCTGGAATCCCCGATTCCCACAAGCTCCCGTCCAAATTTTGAGTGACTTGAGAAATTAGGTCCTTCAACCCGCCAATATGTTTCTCAAGATAACAGGAACGGTCTTCCAAATCAAAACACATCCCTTCCAGAGCAGTGCAACCTAAATTATGCTTTAGAAGACAAGTAATCAATAGCAGTTATATTCTGCAAAATAGCTTTTCTAGAATTTTTGTTATCTAACAGCTCAGTCAAAGCTCTAGAGGTCTCATTGAGTCCCTTCACTACCACACAAGCCAGCTTAATTAAGGATGTATAACCCCCAGCTGCTAAACCAAACCCCTCACCCCCACAAAAAAAAAAAAAAAAAAAAAAAAAAAAAATCGCAAGGGCCAACACCTTAGTTTCAGATAACAAACGCACATTAGAACCGCAGTCATGGGATAAATCAATATGATGAACAGCACATGTTAACCGATGAACAGCAGGTTGCAAAGGAAACATCATTAAGTGTAAATGCACAAGGGCCACTAGAAATATTATCAGGAATATATGAATAGGTAAAGTTCCCACAGGAGAAGAACCAACCCATAGGAAGTTTCACATGGCTCAAATGGCTGGCAGTCAAAACAGTAAAATTACAGAACATTGTATTAGAGACATCAGCACAAACATTTGTGGATCGCGTACACAATGGTTTCTCAAAATCCGTGCTGTCACTATTATTCAAGTCCAGTTGCAAGCATTTGCCAATTAATTTGGGATCACAAGTCATTATATAACAAAATGCCAGCAGGAGCAATATTGTAGGTGATTAAGTGTAATATTTCTCCATTTACGGTCAGTATCAGCACAGAACTGGCAGTACTCCTAGATAGAAAAAGATCCTCTGACATCGGAATCCTCCATGAGAGAATAATTGTGTATTACTCCAAACACGCGCCGTAATACAGGGACCGGCTTCGGCACAGCCACGAGGCACATCGAAATCAAATTCACAGAGTCATGAACATCAGCCAAGCAAAAGTGCGAGATGCTTAGCACACGACGGACCAAAAAGACCCATATCTTCTCAGGTTGTTCAACGATGATTACAGCATAGCCATGCTGCACAAAAGACATGGAAACCGTAGAAGGGGGGCAAAACATCACGCCCATGCTCACATTGTTTCTCAAGAAGCCACAATGCCGCGTAGGCGAATCGGCGCCTGGAAACGCGGTCACACCAGAGCAGTCAGTCATCATCCACATCGTGGCATTCAACTGTAACATGGCGTCATCATGTCTGTTACAGGCATTTCCCCGGACACTCCCAAATGGACTCCACACACATCCACAAACACCACGCAGAGAGTCTGCAAACAAAAACAAACATAAAAAGAAAATATCAGCAAAGTACATCACTCACGTAAGACATGGATTACTTCCCATAGTAGCATTTCTTCTGATTGTGCCTGCTTAGATTCACAGCCTGTGCATTTAGTCCGACATATACTGGTAACCGTGGAGTAAGGATCGAAAGGGGACGTCGACATGCGAGTGCCTGTATAACACTACCCCTAACGCGACATGTAGTGTACCCAAAATCCCTCACGCGTTGCGGTCCCTCAGATTGTATTTTTTCTGCCGCGAGGGAGACTTCTGACTATCGTGAGTACAGATAAGAGTAGTAAGAAGTCTATGTTTTTTCCATAGAGCGGGGAGGAAGGGTGGGCGCATTTGTATCCAAGCAGATACAATCATCAGAAATGCTATTACGGTAAGTAATGCATGTCTTCCAATGCTTGTGAATCTGCTTAGAATCACATGCTGTGCATAGACTAGCGAGCAGTACCCGGAGTTGGAGGTGGGATGTGAGAAGGAACAGTAGTGAAATGAGGTCGTAGTACTGCTTTTCCCACCCGAGAATCAGACATAGAATGAGTGTCTAGGCAATAGTGTTTTTTAAAAGGTGTGTACAGAACTCCAGGTTGCTGCCTTGCAAATGGACTCGAGGGGAACATGTGCAATGAATGCTATGGAAGCCCTAGTGCCTCGAGTAGAGTGTGGTCTAGGCCTGAAGGGCAGTTCTCACTTGGCCAGAGTGTGATGCAAATGACAATCTGCCTTGAGATGGCTGATTTGGAGACAGGGTCCCCCTCTCTACCAGCAGCCACTGAAACGAAAAACTGGTTTGTTTTCCTTAGTGGTTTAGTTTTTTCCAGATAGTACAGGACTGCACTGCACACATCCAGTGTGTGCAGGCTTCTTTCCACCACGTTAGTGGGGTTCTGTTGACTGGTTGACATGGAACTTAGAAATTAATTTGGGTGCAAACCGTGGGTGAGTGCGCAGAACCACCTTATCTCTGAATTGTGACAAAAGGGTCTAGTATTGAAAAGGCCTGTAGTTCACCGACTCTCCTTATAGAAGTGACTGCCACTAGGAAGGCCGTTTTGTAAGCGAGTGCCTCGAGACTTGCCTTGTGCATGGGTTCAAAGGGAGACCCTCATTAGATCCCATCCGGGAGCCGGGTTAGAACTAGGGGGATGAATTATTTTAACCCCTTCCATGAAAGCTTGAATTACTGGGATCATCTTTTGCTGGGACCTGTATTGGCTGAAAGTGCAGCTAAGTGGACCTCCAAGGAATTAAAAACTAGACCATAGTTTAGTAGGTGAATTAGGTATAGTACAATGGGAGTAAGGGAGCAGTCAATGGGATTGATGACGAAGCGTTTCCATTTATTGGAGTAGCAATGTCTGGTGTTAGGCTTTCTTGCTTCTCGAAGTTTGTCCATGCATCTATGGTGACAAATGTATCACCATTGCGCTGCACTGTAAAGTGCTGTGTTTACTGTTAAAAAGTACAAGAACTCAAAAAGGGAAACAAAATGTTTCCTGGTACTAATAGTCTGAGATAAGAACATAAAAGCAGCAAAGGCATATTTCACAAAAAATGTCAAAACTGAAGCACAACTTGCATGATCTCAGTCCCAGAGCAAGCCAGACTTTCCATGGTCCTTGGTATATAAAAGAGTAGCTTTGCCTTCAGGTGGCACATTCCTCCAGAAAATAACGGTTGCTGGCAACAGGGAGGAGGCCCCCCTCAAAAACTCACCTACAAACATTCAAGGACTATGAAGACCGTCCATGCACTCCTCCATACAGAAAAAAACATCTTCTCTGGGCCCCAGATATCTTTGGGCGTACTGAATACATGCATTAACTTTCAGAATTCGACCTCCAGATCAAAGCATGCTGCCATGTCTTTCAGCCAACCCTGAGCAGACAGCGTAGAACCTTTCATCCATGCCCTAGCTACGCAGCGTTTCATGACGGGCCATCCCCCAAGCCCTAGAATCTTTCAACACCATTATTGAGGTTACCCATCCACCGCAGTGCACAACTTGGCTCCCAATCACGTTTGGGGCGGTTGGGGAACCTCCCATATTGCTGGGTACTCCCACCCTTAAAGAAACCCTGTATCCTGAAAGACAACATATAGTGCAGCTTACAACACTTCACAAATTTCCCATATAACATTCCCAAAAGCTTTTTCACGAAACTGGATACAGCATGTAGAATGTTTCTCTGGCACAATCGTAGGTGCAGACTAGCACTGCACAAGCTGCAGACACCGCATGAACAAGGAGGCATCAGAGCTCCCAGTTTCGAATTGTATTTCATGAGTCAGATGCAATTTGGCATGGGCTGGCTGTCCGACAAACCAACCCTAGACACTTACTTGCTGCAGCCAGCCTGCAGCCCGCTCTTCCTGAAACTAGGGACATGAATGCACAGCAACCACTTGCAACACCCCCACACACCTGCTGACATTAGCTAAGGCCCTGTGGTACAGAACTTGTAAACTAATAGGAAACATGTTGCCCTACTCCCCCCAGATCCCATTGGTGGAGAACAACCACCAGCACAGCGCTATCATCAGAAAGCACTGGGAGTCCAAAGAAGTAGCAACAGTGGGCGACTTGTTACAAGACAGGAGGGCGACTGACCTCATCCCTTGTGGCCGACACTGGATTACATAAGGGCAGTACACATTACACACGCCACACTACTACAATCACTGAAGCAGATATGGCCCACAACAGGACACCAGTTGAAGCCATGACAGCAGTGGCAACACTATCGACATATCAGAGGGCGGTCACGCAGTATCCAGGCTGTACGAACACTTTCTGGCCCAACAGGTGGATGTCACACTACACACCCGCCTAATGTGGGAGAAAGACCTGCAAGCACAATTCACAGACCGACAATGGCAACGGGCGATCTCATATCCCGAACACATGTCACGCAATGTTAGACTGCAGCTCCTACAGCGGTAGTTGACACAGGGCATACTTCATGCCTCAGAAAATGTCGAAGTTCAATCGTTTAAACAAAAATCTTTGCCCCAAATGCAATCTAGAAAATGCAGATATGCTACACATGTTCTGGGCCTGCCCTAGGATCCAGCAATACTGGGAAGAGATAGCCTTGAAGTTGTCCAATGCAGCCATAACCCTACAAATACAATCCCCTGCTGCTTGTTTGCTAGGTATATTTCCACGCCCCAAAGCAACTAGACATTTGCAAACAAAGACCTGGCATTCGCGAAAGCCAAATGCAGGATAGCAATGGGTTGGAAACGCACAAAAGCTTTAACGTAGGACTATGGTGGCAGGACCTACAGAGATGGACCACAGCGCCCCACCAGGGTCAAGGAGGGGGAAGCGTGGACCTTGAAGCTTGGAGGGCCCTACTGCAGGTAGCGTTCACTACCACACAAGCCCAGACCTCTCAGGAAGCGCTGGAACAAACGCCCAGTGAGCAAAGTGGTATACAACCACACACAAATGGCCCTGTCTAACATCATCATTTTTGAGTGGTATGAATAGTGCACACGTTCTCTTTGTTGCTAGAGGGTGGGGGGGTATGAATAGTGCACAGGTTTTCTTTGTTGCTAGAGGGTGGGGGGGGGGGGAGTGGGAATAGGACATTACTAAGCAGACTAATAATGTCTGCTCTCTCCGTACTATATTCATCATTTGATATGCATGTCCATTTGTTACTGGTAAAACAATAAAATATAAAAATTTAAAAAAACAACAGCACAGCTGGCCAAACCTCTTGAAGATCCTGCTGGGGCACCTAGGTGTTAAATACACCGGGTGTACAAATCTAAAAATGAATTGGTTTCAACTTGTAGTTTAGGAAGATTGATTTAGTTTGGCTGCCTAAAAAAGCACACTGATCCTGGAGGCATTGCCCTACCAACAGCTCTCCACACCACCCCTCAACCTTGCAATATAGCATTGAAACTAACCACCCAGCTTCCTAATCATTTAAGTGGGTGGGGGGCATGTGTTGGGCTCCTGGGAGAAGAAAGCAAGAACCCTTTAATCCTATCACACAGCCTCCAATACATGAAATCAATGGAAGAATGCCCACCTAGATACTTATAGATGAAACACGTAATCCCCTCCATCGCCCCTGAGTGAGTGCATTCTGGATACATTTCTTTGAAGACTATGAATGGACACTATATTACAAGGGAAAATAGTTGGTTTAATGATAAAACTGCAGGAAAGATTCATAGCATCTAAAGTTTATTATACACAAGGGTAATAAGTATTGGTACACATAATCGAGATGTAAAAACACAGCAATATTGCTATCCAATAGGAAGCCTTTTAAGTATTATGGGATAGTAGTTTCTCTTGCACTACAGCATAGATACAGGGCCTTGCTTCGGGTCCAGAGCTATTCTCTGGTGCAAAACTGCCCCAAATGGGCATTTAATCTGCCTTTCGAGTGGAGGTTAGACTCTGGCATGCAGATTATGATGTACATCTTGACAACACCCCCTGGCCGACGTTGTTCTAAGTGACTGTCCCTGTTACGGGCAAAGAGTGCCAAGGAACCCATCATCCTGCTCCCAGTGTGATTTGGATGTCAAATCAACTCTGGCTGCTCTCTCGCTGGGTTCACCCAGCCTCTTTTGTGCTTAAAGGGCTGCACTAATTGTGTTGAAATTAGTCTGGTCCATTCAGGGGTGGTCTGTGAATTTTGGTTTGGGTCCTTGGTTTAATTTCGCTCAATGGATCTTTACAGTCATAAAAATAAGCCTCTGCTTTGGTCAATTATTGGATGGCCCCTTTCTGCTGCTTTATAGATGTGGTGCAGCATCATGCTGGATTCCCCGCAGTTCTTCCTCTGTGTTCTATCTGACCACGTGTACCACAGTAGTTTTGTTTTAACATTCTAGTTTTCCGTGAGCCTCGGAAGGCTTATCTGGAGAAAACTCAGTGTTATTATTGAACATGGCGCGTTTGACATTCTCTTCGCCTGGTATTACTGTTGGTAGTTGCATATAGCTCAGGTGTCAGGTTTCTGGACAGCCCCGACAGTCATACCAATATCCTGCCGGGATTGGCAGCAGCAGAAATCACTCCTTCCACCATCTGGGAGGCATATTGGTCAACAGCTATCTGTGGCTGCCTTCTCACATAAAAGAATGGCAAATTCTACAAACTAACCTCACTGGAGGTGCACAGATTAGAGTATTTTTTGCAAGTAATGTTGTGCGCAAGAAATAAAACATGGTTTTACTTATCAAAATTGTGTTCATATAAACTCATTGCACCCTACTTATGGGTACATACATGTATGTCCAATTTACGACAAAAACTTTAGCATAGAAGACAATGAATTAAAATGTGTGGATATTGTTGTCCAAGATATGTCCTAAATTATCAGGCTTTTTTTATAAGCAAGTAAAAATAAGTTTTAACTCTACAGCAGAATTTGTTTTAAATAAATGTTTCCATGCACATTACAAGATGCATATTCACCTCTTCAAATCAGACAGTAATATTGGTAGAGCTTCTTTTAGTTCTACATGTACTTCAAAAAAATCAGACCAGGTCCGTTGAGCTGTGTAGGTGAATCAGCGGACAGGCCACCCATGTTTTTTTCCCCCTATTTTTTGATCGGTTTACTTTTACTCCCCGTTTCTTTGTTGGAATATTTACCTACTTTTAGGAAATAAAAGTGGCTGGTACAACACCTACTGTTTAAAACCGAGGCAAAGCAGGTTAGCATAACAACCAGCTACCAGGAGCCACTTATGACTTCCCGCAATAGTCACATATCTAAGAAACACTAGCTGCTGGTGAAGGTAACGGGCACGTTAAGTGTGCGTTTTCGCTTGGGAGACATGCTAAAGCATTTGAGGTTAGTAAGGGGAAGAAGCAGAATGATTCCCACTCTGGTATGGGGCCAATGCAATTGGTGAGAGTGCAAGGTATGAGGGTGCATTGCGGACGATAGCGTCATCCATGTAGGGAAGGGTAAGCCAATGTAAGGAATTTAAGGAACTTAAGGAACGTCAATATGGCTCGGTTGCACATAGCGATCCAGCCAACATTGAAACGAGAGGCGCTATGAAGAATGTATAGGGTGCGGGTGATTAAGTTCAGTATATTCGCCAGTAGAGTGAAGAAATATAGGGGGCAAGGGAGAAGACTGGCACAGTCTAAGAAGACCGGTGGCAGTTTGTATAAGGTGTTCGATAAGAGTGGTAGGCGAGGAGAAATTATTTCCCAACGGTACGCATCTTCATCCTATTCACAGTAGAACTACTAGTGAATATGTGGTTGCTGTCAAAAAAAGCATACGGATGGACACCTTATGTAAGGTAGGCATGGTATCACAAGTAGGACACTGACACACAAGAGAACAGTTTCAATACTGTTATTAAATATTCGTATGGGTGACAGAACTCCTATCTAGCCCTATAACTAGGTTGGGAGTGTTCTCAACACATCAACATAAAAGAAAACAGTCCTAATAAAAAAATTGGCCTACAGTAAAAAAAATAACGAATGCCTGTCAAAACAAAAATATGTGAAAAGGGGGCGTGTAGTTCAAAAGAAAAAAAAAAAGAAAGTGTTCAAAAGAAATTTCAGGATGTCCAAGTTAGGCATGGGTAACTCTTCCCCACGTTTAAATCACGGGAGGTTTTAACCTCAACTGCCATGGGTTCCCCCCTCCCGCCCCCCAGTGCCAAGGCCCTTTTTGGTGATTTTGGTATTTCGCCATTCAATGCCTTCTAACGTTTTCTGTTTCATTAACGCCTTAAGTGCCAAGGACAATATACCTTGCCCTTGGCACTAAAGGGGTTAAAAGAGATCTTGCCAGGTGGCTGGCTCAAACGGGAATCGCACACTTCAAACCATTTGGTACAATCCACAAGGTTAGTTTTTTCCTTGACATAAATATTTCCACACCCGAATCTTGTCAGGCTTTCCTTGCCTTCATTTCAAAGAGACAGTTTCTTTATAGGCGTCCCTCGTCTTGCTTCCAAGCTCAAAAAAAGAAAATCATCAATCTTTCAAACTAGACCCACCAGTCTTCTCTTGGTGTATGTCTAGGTTTCTCTTTGGTCTTTCAAGTTCGTGACAACACAATTTCCCAACAGATCCCTCGGGTTTCCCTCACCCGAGTCGGGACCTCTCCGTACTGTAATGTTCTAAACTTCACTTCAGATTGTTTTTTTACTTTCCAGAAGACTTTCGAATGTGCAAGGGTTTGATATGTACCTCAGCATGACCACTTTGACTCTCACACTTATCACAGTTTATACGTGCTCTCCTGGCATCATTTCTTTGTAAATGTAGTGGGACAACATGGGGGCAGTTGGTTGTAGTCTTCGCTCTGTTTCATACAGGTAATCTTTGCTTCTCTTCGTTGTCTCGCCTTCCCAGTTGTATGCGAAAACGGGGATGAGGGGGTGGATGTGTGTTTGAAAATACCCCAAAAAGACAGAGGATGTGTGCAATTGTGGATAGGTAAAAGGGGGATATTGTGTCTCACCTAGGGTATTCCCATGAGAATGACCTTGGGCTCCCCTACACAGGAGACCCTCCCACGCTCGTCCTCCCCCAGGGTTGGGATCCAAAAGCGACGGCCCTCCCCTGGCCACCCAAAAAGAGGATTCTATGGGTCCAAATGGGAGAATACCCCTAGGATTCTCACACTTAGGAGAGAGAAAGAATGCAAGGGGGGGGGAAGGATGTGAGGGGAAAAGATGAGGTACATTACTTAAAACTGGGAAGAATTCCATCAGACATCTAAGTGCAATCCAATGGAAGAGAACACAGGCTAGCAGTAATGCATACAGAGAGGACAGAATCAGACTAGGGAATGAGAAGATTTTCAAGTAATCCGCAAAGAGCAGCTAGGGAAACGGAAGGAGGGTACTAGAACTGTACAGAAATCGCCAATTTACATCTATGTTAGTATTCCAACAAAAGAACGAGTGGACATGCATGCCAAACTTACTATTCTGCCTAGAATAACAGCATGCAAATTGCCACACTCAAAAGGTTATAGTAACAGCTTCAACTGGTAGAATACTGAAAAACAGGGCACTGAGCAATCCGAAGCTAGTGCTGCAAGAACAAAAGGGTACCCATAGCTACTTAACATATGGGTATGAATGTATGGAATTTATAAAGTGCAAACTTAGCTGAGAAGCAATGTAGCGCTGTACAGAGGGAATACATGCAAGTGGTTACAAAGCAAGGGTAGACAATAAACGAGAATAAATGGGGGGCACAAGGGTGTTCCAGATGGAGAAAATTTGAGTTTTAGATAAACTGAGCGATTGGAGAGGCGCTCTTTGAAGGGGTCTTTAGGTCCCGCCTGGGCTAGTCTTATCCAACTTGGTAACTTATTCACGAGAGCTGGAAAACGGTCCCTCTTTTGCAGCCGTTATCAGTAGGACAACGCACCAGCATTCTAGATGGGGGGAGTTCTTTGGCCAGGGAGATTGGGGTCTTGGTTGTGAATGCTTTTTAAATAACGCAGGCTGTTTTGAAAATGAGGTAGCCATTGCATCACCTTGAGGATGGTGGAAAAGTGGTTGCATTTTCTTATGTGTACTGAAGCATGCTGGACGTCTATCGGGGACATGGTGGTATCGGTCACTCCAAAGGAGAGTGCATACTGATACCATGCTGCCTTGGTCCTGTTGGCAATGTGTATTTTGGACAAGAGGGCAGAGTCTATGTAAAACACAGATCGTGCAAAGGGTTACAGTTGGAGTGCTATGGCTTTGTGAACTAAAACATGCATAGCAAAGACGCATGAATCCAGAGAAATTGGTTGCATTTGTTTTAATACTGATAGATACTACTGTGGAGTGGAGGCTGTCCTTAGAAATCAGTGGTAACATTGTAGGGTGGCATAGACATTACTGCAGAAAAAGCCATGCTGCTTGAAGTCATTGGGCAAAGTTATTGCATGGGTATACGTTTATATATACAGACAAATAGAAGGAATATACTTTGTTTTATTAACACATTTAAGAACCTACTGTAAAACATATACATGGTACATATGTACAGCACTACACTGCTTCCTTACTCAGTTTGCCGTGAAGAACCAAATACAGTGGCGATTGACAAAATTGGTTGATTTCCGAACTTCTGCACCAAGAGAACTTGTTCAATTCAGAACAATACATTTGCCCACAGTCAAAAGAGTTATAATGGACAGACATGCATTTTTTTGGACCTGGCATTGAGTCAGTCTATTGAAAGACACCCCACCCGCCCCCTAGAGCAGAGTGTTGTCCGAGATTATCCACCATTCAAAAGGCTTCTAAAAACACACCGACATCCATACAAATTGCACCCAACATGAGCTTTTGATGCTCTAAAAGCCAAAAGACACAACACGGGTAGCACCATTACTGCCAAGAACACAACAGTCAGTGCAGTACACCAAAAGAATTACATAACCATGGCTGCACGGGCCAACGCAGGTTTTCATTCAAGAATACGTTTGCAATTTTTTTTATTTGACTCCTCACATATTGTTTGGGGGATTTTTCACAGCCCTCTGATGAAGGGTGTATAACGATCTATCCAAGGGTAAGACATGGTTCCAAACATAAGATACACCAACATCTTTCAGGGTTCGCTCAAGGGAGGGGAGAAGGCTGGCCCCGGACAGTTCGTTTCAAAAGGTAAAGCAAAAGAAGACACTTCTAGCCTGCAACTTGAATGACAATGCATTACTTACCGTAAAAGCATTTCTGATGGTTGTATCTGCTTAGATTCACATGCTGTGCATAGGTCCGACATCCAGTGGTCACTGCGGAGTATTGCATTTTGTTTTTCGTAGTCGAAAAGGGACGTCGACAAGGCGTGTCTGAAATACTATCCCTATAGTGACGTGTGTTGTACCCACAATCCCTCACGCGTCGAGGTCCCTCTGTTTGTATTTTTTCTGCCCTGAGGGAGCCTTCTAGACGTGAGTGAGTACAGAAAAGAGAGATATAAAAGGAAGTCTATGTTCCTTCCATCCGAGCGGGGAGGAAGGGTGGGCGCATGTGAATCTAAGCAGATACAACCATCAGAAATGCTTTTACGGTAAGTAATGCATTGTCTTCTGATGCTTGTTAATCTGCTTAGAATCACATGCTGTGCATAGACTAGCGAGCAGTACCCGGAGATGGCGGTGGGTTATGAGAAGGAACAGTAGAGAAAAGATGTCTTAATACTGCCTGACCCACCTGGGAGTCAGATCTCGAGTGTGCATCTAGACAGTAGTGTTTTGTAAAGGTGTGCACAGAACTCCAGGTAGCCGCTTTGCAGATGGACTCAAGGGTAACATTTGCAATGAATGCTATGGACGGCCCTGTGCCTCGAGTAGAGTGTGCTCTAGGCTTAAAGGGCAGTTCTCTCTTAGCAAGAGTATAGCAGAGAGTGATGCATTGAACAATCCATCTAGAAATAGTGGACTTTGAAACTGCATCCCCTTCTCTTCCTGCTGCCACCGAGACGAAGAACTGATTAGTCTTCCTCAGTGGTCTCGTTCTTTCCATGTAGAACATGACCGCTCTGCGCACATCTAGTGTGTGTAGAGTTTTTTCTCCCGAGTTGGAAGGATTTTGAAAGAACGTTGGCAGTTCTATAGACTGTTTTACGTGGAATTTCGATATGAACTTCGGAGCAAACCTTGAGTGCGTGCGTAGAACCACCTTATCTCTGAACTGTAACGAAGGGGTCTAGAACAGAAAGAGCCTGTAGTTCACTTACCCTCCTGATGGAGGTGATAGCTATTAAAAAAGCAGTCTTAAGAGTGAGGTCTTTAAGAGATGCTTTGTGCATGGGTTAGAAAGGTGAGCCCATGAGTCTGGTAAGTACCACGTTAAGGTCCCATCCGGGAGCTGGGTCAGCTATCGGGGGGTGTATTCTCTTTATTCCCTCCATGAAGGCCTTTATAACAGGGATCTTCCACCACGACACCTTGAGTTGGGAAGTGGTGTATGCAGAAAGTGCCGCTAGGTGGACTTTAATGGAATTGAACACTAGACCTGAATCCAACAAGTGGGTCAGGTATAAAACAATATGTGTGGGAGAGCAGTCAATCGGGTTGATGCTTTTTCCTCTGCACCAGATGACAAATCTCCTCCACTTGCTAGAGTAGCAGTGGCGAGTGTTAGGTTTTCTGGCTTCCCTGAGGATGTCCATGCATCTCTGCAGGAGCTGTAGATGTCCGAATTCTATGATCTCAGGAGCCAAGCTGCTAAGTTCATGTTCTGGGGGCATGGATGCAGAGTCCTGCCCTTGTCTTGTGACAGCATGTTGTACGGGCAGGGGAGTTTCACTGGGGGAGATAGAGACATCTCCATCAAGTGAGCGAACCATGGCTGTCGGGCCCACATTGGGGCCACCAGTATCATGGTTACTTGTTCCTGGTGCATCTTGTGCACCACCTTGTTGAGAAGGGGAGTCGGGGGGAAAAGTGTAAACAAATTTCCCTGACCATTGCATCGACAGACCGTTCCCCTTGGATTGGTTCTGGGGATACCTGGAGGCGTAACTTGGGCATTGTGAGTTCTCCAGGGTTGCGAACAGGTCTATTTCTGGGAATCCCCATTGTGTGAAGACGTTGAAGACGATGTCTTCGTGCAGTCGCCATTTGTACTCTTCGGGCAGGGGCAAATCTCTGCTGAGTTTGTCTGCCAGCAGATTGAGTTCCCCTGGTAGATGTTGTGACAGTAGGAACATGTTTTGTTTGAGAGCCCACTTCCATATATTTTGGGCCAGTTTGGACAGTCCTGGAGAGTGGGTGCCCCCCTGCTTGTTGATGTAGTGCATGGCTGTGGTGCCGTCTGTAAGGACCAACACAGTTTTGCCTTGTAGGTGTTCCTGGAAGGCTTTTAGCGCCTTGAACACAGCTAGTAGCTCCAGTAGATTTATGCGTTTGGATGCTACTTTCGGAGTCCACACTCCGTGAGCAGTCTGATGGGATAGGTGAGCCCCCCATCCTGTTAGGGATGCGTCTGTGGTTAGAGTGGCTTCCGCCGCGGGTGTGGCAAAGGGTTTCCCTTTTTCCAGGTTTTCCTTTGTCCACCATCGTAGCGAGAGAACCAAGGCCTGCGAGACCGCCACTGGATCGTCCCATAATCCGCTGGCCTGACACCACTGGCTGTTGAGCCACTCTTGCATAGGGCGCATGCGCAGGCGCGCGTGAGGTACCAAATAAATACACAACGCCATCATGTCTAGCAAGCGCATTGCTTTGCGTACCGTCACCTCTCGACCGGTCACATATTGAGGGATCTGAAACAGCATGTTTTGGACCCTCTCGTTGGAGGGGAAGACGAGGCCGTCCTTTGTTTGAATTAGAGCCCCTAGGAATTGTTTGATTTGGCTGGGGTTTAGGCTGGACTTCTTTTCGTTGATGGAGAAGCCCAACTGGAACAAAAGGTCTACAGTCTTGGGTATTGGAGAAGCATGTTTCGTAAGAATCCCCTGTTATGAGCCAGTCGTCGAGGTAAGGGTAAACTGGGATGGACAACCTGCGCAGGTGGGCCGCTGCCACTGCCAGTACCTTCGTGAATACCCTTGGTGCTGATGCTATGCCGTAGGGTAGCACTCTGAACTGATAGTGTTTGCCCTCTATCATAAACCTGAGGTATCTTCTGTGCGCTGGCAACATTAAAATATGAAAGTATGCATCTTTCATGTCCAATGTTGTCATGTAATCTCCCTGTGATAGCAGTGGGATCACTTCCTGTAAGGTCACCATACGAAACTTCTGGGGTTTGATAAACTTGTTCGCTGGGCGCAGATCTAATACAGGGCGCATGGTTAGATCCTTTTTGGGTACAAGGAAGTACACTGAATAAATACCTTCCGTTACCTGAGATAGAGGCACGACCTCTATGGCTCCTTTTTCCAGCAGTTGTTGTACTTCTTGGAGAAGGATGGCAAGGTGTTCCGGTGTCATGCGTCGTCCCCTCGGGGGTCTGTATGTTGGGGAACTGTTGAATTCGATGCAGTATCCGTGGGCTACGGTGGAAAGTACCCAGCGGTCTGACGTTATTCCCTCCCATGCTGGAAGAAAGGATGTTATCCGGCCCCCGACCGGTGTTGCATGGGAGGGGATGCAAATCTTTGCGTCACTTGGTGTTGTTGGGGGCTTGGGAGCCTCTGGGGGTGGACCCCCGCCCTCTCCCTTTGCCCCTGCGCTGTCCTCTTTGGCTGTACTGCCCACTGTTGGTCTGGTAACTGGTGGCAGGGTACTGCTGCTGCTGATTCTGCTGTTGGCCACGAAAAAAGCGTTTGTTGCCATAGCCGCGTCTGGTAGTGGGCTTAGAGATCTGGTCAAGAGTCTTGATAGTATCGAACTCTTTTTTAGCCATTTCCAGAGCCTCATCCACCGCCTTCCCGAAGAGGTTTGAGTCTTCAACGGGTTTATTTATTAAAGACGCCTGTGTCTCCGGTTTGAACCCCGAGTTGCGCAGCCATACATGGCGTTTTAGGAGTATTCCCTAAACCAGGGAACGTCCCGCTGTCTCAGCAGCATCCAGAGAGTTCTTTACAATACTCTGGTTGACCTGGGTTCCTTTGCCAATAGTTGAAAGCGGCGTGTACGTAATGGTTCCGGCACTTCTTCGGCGTCCTTGCGCAGTTTGGCCCACTGCGCGTCCGCGTAGCTAGCTATCAGAATTGTTGTTGGCAATTCTTGCCGAAAAGGCAGCCGAGGATGTGACTCTTTTAGCAAGGGCATATAACCTCTTGCCCTCCTTGTCAGGTGGTGCCTCACTGGTGGACAGCGGCACCCCTGCCCTCTTCCTTGTATTAGTTACTACAAGGGAATCCGGAATGGAATGTCCCCAGATGTACAGCGGGTCTGAGGGTGAAGGAGTGAAAAGTTTTTCAATCCTTGGATTGACTCCTCTGATTAGTGCGGGTGTGGATAGCGAAGGGATGATTCTTCTCTTCACTGAAGCGAGGAGGGGAATGGTCTGGCTGACTGGGGGTTTCTCCTTAATTACTCTTTCCACAAAGTCTATTTCCGGAGAGATCTCCCCAGTGTCCAGTTCGAAATGCGCTGCTGCTCTGCGCAACAGGGCTTTGAATGTGGGCTGATCATCAATGGGAGACATGTTTCTAACAGGTGAATTGTCAGGAGGATTTAGGTTCAGGACATCAGTGTCCGAATATACTGATGGGGATTGCCAGGGATGAGAAGGTCCTTCTTTTGGATTTTCTCCTAAGCCTTCTTCTACCATGTCTGGGCTGTCTTCCAGACCTTCCTCTTGGTTCGGTCCTTCATTGTCCACAAAATCATCCTCCTCTTCTAAGTATTGTTCCTCACCAGTGAGGTCATACACATTATGGAAGTCTAAGGGTGTGTCCTGCCTCGGGTATTTGGCCCTGGGGTCCTCCTGAGGCCCTTCTCTTGTTCTCTTGGGAGTGGGAGGGTTCTGGGTGTTCATAAACCTCTCCATTTTCTCCATGCAGAGATGGAGCCTTTCCATGGTTTCATGGGGTACCCTTGAGCGGTCTAGCGGGGGAAAATTAGTGGTATCTTGCTGAAAACGGCTCAACCTCTCCCACAACGTCGAGGAAAGTGTCCCGTCGCCCTCCGAAAAGCCTTCCGGTATGCTGGGGGTCCCCCCGACTGAAGGGGGTAGTCCCTGTTTTTCTTCGGGCTTTTTCGGCGTGTCTTTCGACCTTTGCGTAGCGCTCGACGTGTCTTTCAGCGTATGCTTCTGGGCGTCGGCCACAACGATCCTCGCCAAGCTCTCTGTGACTCGTTTGTCAGCGGAGGGCTGTGGTTTCGACGTTACGGGTGTCGAACGTTCTACGGCGGCGTGCGCTCTCTGCTGGTGCGCGCCGGCCGATGGTTTGGGGGCGGCGCCCTTGTTTGCCGAAAGCCCAGTCGCTGGTCGCGGCTGCGAGAGGGGCTTCGAACCCGAACGGTCCGAGGAGGCCGCCGGTATAACCTGCGTCTCCTTGGGCGCTGATGCTTTCTTCGTCGAAGAAGAGCTATGGGTTGTGTGTTTATGTGTTGTATCGTGTGCGTCAGTGTCGCCGGGGTGTTCATCCCCATAAGCAGGGCGTGAGCCGAGCCCGTCGGGGCCGGGGACAGACGACGAAGAGCGCGAGCGCTCTTTAGAGGGGTGTACGACTTCCGTAGCGGAGGTCGTGTTATCACATTCCTCGTCACTGTCGGTGGTAGCAGCGGCGGGTGAAGACCCGGCCTTCGACATAGCGTAGGCCGCCCACCTCTTGACCCTACGGTCTTTTAGAGTCTTTGGCTTTAGAAGCCGACAAGCCGAGCAACCCTCCTCTACGTGATCGAGGGGCAAGCAGCGGTTACACCGTGAATGCTTGTCCTTCCAAGTAAACTTGCCATTACAAAGTGGGCAAAACCTAAAGGGTGTCCTCTCCATAGCCGAGGCAATAAACCGTGATAACTACCCCAAGTGAAAGGAAGGGGAAAAGGAAAGGCATTCTCAGAAAAAGAATCAGAGATGTCCCACGACCCCACTCTCCCTACTGTATTTGGCCTGCAAGGCCAGGCCACGTGTTCGGCAACGCCGAAGGATCTCCTCCGCTCGTCCCCTCCGTCGAAGATCTTGCTCGACGGAGACAGCTTCACAACTGCGTCGAGGGAGGGATCGATATATTAAATCTTTAAACAGGAAAAAACGACCAAAGGTCGAGGAGATGGAATCTGCAATGTCTCTCGAGGAGCTCCGCGTAAAGGCGACCAGTAGCTGGGCGGAAAAAAACAATCTGAGGGACCTCGACGCGTGAGGGATTGTGGGTACAACACACGTCACTATAGGGATAGTATTTCAGACACGCCTTGTCGACGTCCCTTTTCGACTACGAAAAACAAAATGCAATACTCCGCAGTGACCACTGGATGTCGGACCTATGCACAGCATGTGATTCTAAGCAGATTAACAAGCATCAGAAATTTAATATATACATGCACACAAAGCACTGAAGGGCCTGGACTGACACTTCCTTATTCTATAAAGCTCGTAAACTGTATGACATGTAGTCCGCACCGAGTAGTAAACCGAGAATATTTTAGTTGTATGTGGTAGGGGTGGGGGTAATACATCTTTAAATTCAAGCAATATACATTACTCCTGTTCAGAATCCACATATCAATATATGAACAGTCAAGCAGGATTTGGGCCAATTGAAGTATATGGAGAAACGGAATGGGGACTGACTGCAAAACATAACTAGCCCCACACCCAAAGACTATTACAAACAATTTACCAAAACCCCAGGACGAGTACTTACGGAGACAGTCACTGAGATTGTTTAGAGACAGTGAAAACCTAGAAACTACAGAGTTTCTTTCACGGTTTTGCAACAAGGACCAGGGGCGTGTGAGCACAAGAGACAAAACCACACACCTCTGTGCTCCCAGGAGGGCAACCCACCCGTCCGAAGCAGCTATGGAGAAGGCACCAGGAAGACTGAGCGACCGTATCAAGAGGGTTGGGATAGGCAGCTAAAGACCTGCCCGTCAACAAGAGCAGTGTATTGGGTAAACTACAGACCTGCCCAAGACGGAGCTGACGGAGTAATGGCAACCAACCTAAGCATGGGAGGCTCATTAACTCAAGGCACTTGCTCCAAGAATATTTCACTGGGAGGTAAAAACAATGACCCAAAAACTCTCAGCACAGGACAATTAACAGTCCAGCAAGGCATTCAAGTAGCCAAAGAAGAAATCTGGAGCAAAGACAAAAAAACATCAACCAGTATTGCCAAGCCAGGTCCTCAAAAGCAGCAGCCCATATAAATGCTAAACCTCCAGCTATGCAGGTAAGAATTTGAAGTGTACAGGGCCTCCCCTAAATATGCATTCTGTAAGTTGCTGGACTAAGCCCTCCTTCCAAGCAAACAGGCAGACAAAGGTTTTTTCAGGCATCCAATCAGATATACAAGCAAAAACTCATGGCCAACTACAAAGTGTGTTGGTTAGTCCCGGTCAGGAAAGTAATGTAGGCCAGATAACAGCACTCTAGAGGATACAGGGCTGGACAGAGTGAGCCCACGTCAGCACAACAGGTATTTTGTGTCAGCCTTATTGTACCCACATAGAACGAGACTGCCCAAAACAAAATAGCCAAGAGTAGGCACTAAATAAAAATGCATTAGTAACCAATTGTCCACCAAGCTGATATAATGGGGCTACTAACACAGCAAAAACGAACCACCCTGATGAAGCCAAAACAAAAATTACAGTAGCATCAGCATACTCCACAAATGTAGGGTGATAGCACCTCTGTCCTAGAAGCCATGTGGGCTACCACAGGCCAGCACATGAAAAGGCTACATTGACAGGAGAACTTCAGTAAAAGATCCTGGAAAACCTAAAGGGAAAAGGGTTTTTAAAAACGGGTGGGTTATAGTGGTTGGTTACAGGAGGCATCCATTTCGAAAGTTTTGCATTTTCAAGATGTTTTCTTACTTATATGGATACCACTTTGCCACACTCAACTGCCATTTTTGTTGATTGTTGATCTAGTTTCCACCACTCATTATCTACCTTTGCTGTATACACAGTCCCTATGCATCTTCACACCTTGTCTCAGGGCGCCCCCCCCCCCATTTACATTGATAATCACGTAGCACGATTCTAAAGACTAATTGAAATGGGTTGCTTCCTTTTTGCCAGATCGTACACAGCAGGTTAAAATGGGACCCTACTACTATAATTCTTTACCAGTTTGATGTGGTGTGCTACAAGTGTCCCCCCTTTCCCCACGGTTTTATATGTACACTCAACCCCAATTCAATCTTTTCTTTGTTTGACCTGGGTTATCAATCTTATGGTGATGATACTCAAGCTGTTTGTTAGATACCATTTTCTTTTTTAAACATGAAAGC
Source organism: Ambystoma mexicanum (assembly GCF_040938575.1). Classification (NCBI taxonomy): domain Eukaryota; kingdom Metazoa; phylum Chordata; class Amphibia; order Caudata; family Ambystomatidae; genus Ambystoma; species Ambystoma mexicanum. The sequence goes on from NC_090936.1 coordinate 879,608,638, forward strand.
CATAGATCGAGTGTTAGCCTGTGCATGCAAGATTCAAAACTGGATGTTCCAAATAAACCCTTCTAAAACGGAGAAGGTCTTCGGATCTCAAACAGCTCGCAAAAACGTGCTCGTGCCACCAGCCTAGTGCTTTCTGATGTTGCAACTGTCTACGCCACCAAAGTAAAAAACTTCAGCCCTGTCTGGAAGGCAAACCTTAACTGTAATGTCCAACTTCACGAGAATTTTGTTAAATTCATTTATTTCCAACTAGGATTGCTGAAGCCTCTTCGGTCTAAGATCTCTCCAGATCGTGCTGCTGTTGTTGTAGGGGTGCCAGCAAGCTCTAAATTAGTTTACGGCAATACCCTTCTTATGGGCATTCCAAACAAATGCAGCGCCTTCAAGTTTCCCAGAATGCTGGACGTCTCTTTACCCTCCCTACGGTGACCCGATCTCCCAGTTGTGTAAGGGTCTTCACTGGCTTCCAGTACAGCAAAGGGTCCCTTTAAAAACCCTATGTCCGGTTTCCAAATGTCTTCATGGTCTGGCTCCTCCTCATTTTTCAGCTAAAATTTCAGTTTACCAACCAAACTGTATGCTTGGGTCAGTGGGACGAAAATGTTTTCATGATCCCCCTCATACGAGGCGATAAGATGCTTTTCTAGCTTTGGCCTAGGAGTCTGGAATACGCTACCAGCTGACTTTCATGTAATCAATTCTTTGCCACAGTGTAGGGAAAAGTTACAAACCCATCTCATTCAATAATTAGCTAATGATTCATTGTGATTTATTAAATGTTTTATTTAATGCAATTTAGTTTACATAACAAACTTTACACATGATCTACAAATACAAAAGTAATATATCTGCCAAAAATATAAAATCATAAACAGTAATAATCGGAAAACCATTTGACCTTTATTCCTCATAGTAACACTGAGATGTATTCAAATTAAATAAGGTTAGGCATAGGAGTATTACTTTCCATTCAATTTTGGAAAAAAGACATCTAAATATATGGGACAATGCGGGGTACATTTACACTTGTACTTCCCAGAGCAAGCCACCATCTGCAGAGCATATAGCGTATTATCAAATAATTTCCTATTTCTTATATCATTAAGCCCAACTTGGCTTTGATCTTTAGCCGTATATTATAAAAGGCAATTAATAAACGCATACTATTAGTGCAGTAATACCAAAAGGATAGTTCCCCAATCGCTTCCAGATTGTGTACATACATACCAATATAATACTGAATTAGATTTGCCATAGTATGACATTCGGTCAGCAAGTGTTTGGCTGTCTCCAATATTTATGGTTCCTTGCATAAATTACCGACTTGTTGTTTAATAGGGATCTTCTCTCTGCGCCCCATGACAATCATAGTTGGCAGCTGTTCCATTATAAATAAAAGGAAGAAGCGTCTAAGCCTTTTAGATGGACATAGGTTCAGGTAAGCATGTGGCTTCACAAAGGAGTACAATTGGAACTGGACAATATAACTTTCTAGCGTATTGAGGTGGGCGTAGTTCTCCAACCAATCCCACATCTCAACATGTTTCATTAAAGCATTCTGTACTTCCTCTGAATAACTAACTCATCTGCAAGTCCAGCATATTTCCACAAGAAATGTCATATAACCATGTAGTGAACAAGTGGTGTGCTTTTTGAGTAATTCTTGGTGAACTGCTATTATGAGTGGATTTTTCGTTCCACTAATCATCTAGTAGAACCCTGCCCTCTTTTTCAAGATTATAGCTTTTAGTGACTAACTCTAGCCTTATGAGGGCCATAGGTACGCAGGGAGGTAAGCCAAGCATCTGTCGCCAAAATGTCCCTTCGATAACCTGAAGCCATTTCAAATCCATATGCAATAGGGTTTCTAGGCCATGTGTCATCTGAATAAACACTTGCATATACAGTTGGCACGTGCCCCATAATGTAAAAACCACCCGGCTTAATAGTAAAACTAGAAAACAGGGCAGGCACTTGTGCTGCTCTAATTGTATGTGTTTGTTTGCATGTAACAGTCACCCCTGGGCTCGAAATCAATTCCCAGATAGCGATATTGAGGAGCATATAGGATATTCGCTTTGCCTACCATGAGGCTGACACAAGTTGCTCTTTTATTAGTATATCTCAAAACCTTAGTCTTCTACAAATGAATAGTTGGGATATTACTATCAGCATATTCCCATAATGCCATAGCAGATCGTCGTAGCCCACTGATGGTATTATCAAAAATGACCAGGTCATCTGCATAGGCTAACACAGAACAGGAGGCCTCACCAATTTTTGGGGCACAGTTTTTAGCTGCAGCTGTTGCCACTGGTATATCATACACAAAGATTATATACAAGTGGAGCAGTGACACATCCCCGCTTTACCCCCCTGTTCTGCTGAACCTTTTCTGTCATGTGCCCTTCGTGGTCCAATTGGAATCTGACTGAGGTATTTTGATGTAATAATCCAAGATAGTACAAAAGCCCACCAGGGCAGCCCATAGCTTCCAGTTTTATCCATAATCGACCTCTGGGAATTGAGTCGAACGCAGCTTTAAAGTTTATGTACAATACATTCATACATACATACATACTGGCCCCCATTACACGCCCTGGTACGTAGGATATCCATAACCATGAGATTGTGAGTGGTGGAATAAACCCGTCGGAACCAACTTTGGAATTTACATAAGATGTTTGCTTCATCAACCCAAGTCTCCAACTCTTTGAGCAGTAATGAGGCAAACAATTTTCCTGTTGCATCCAACATTGACAATAATCTATAGTTGTTTGGGTCCAGACTATTCCCTTTTTTAAAAACGGGAATCAAGACCGCTGTTTGCCAAAAGTAATGTATTTTGCCTCGAGCCAAGATCTTCTTGAACAAGATAACTAACAAACAGGCCCAGAACTTACCAGGGTAATCACGAAATGCTCGGCCATTGATCATTTCTAAATCCCAGTAATCAAACAGTTGGACCCATCCCAACCACTCCACATCATTCTTAATTTGGACCATTACACATGTTTCCTTTAGCTTAGGGTTCTGGGTGCCCCCCCCCCTGTCATGTGGCAGTTGAAGTTACCAACCACTATTGTAGCTGCATTTCCTGGCTTTGTCAGGCAAAATGCCAATAGTTCATGCAAGGCATCTTGTATTTGCTCCCTTAATAAAGCCCCAGGGGTATTATAGAGACTTACAAGGAGAATTCTTTCAAGACTTCCCACACACCCATATTAATCCGCCTAGAGAACAAAGTATTTACCATCCCACAATTAGACCACCATAGGGTCTACCTCCTTCTCCCCCCTTAGCAAAGGACTGGTAAATAACATAACCATTAAGTATCAAAGGGTCCATGGCCCATGTCTCTTGTAGGCAGACACAACTTTATTGTGCAATGAGGTCAACTGACCCCTCAGAGGTCAACAGATGGGCAAAGCCTAATAGTGAGATCTCAATGTTTTGCCATCACCTCAGGCAGTGACACCGCCAACCATTTTAAGACCTGCTGTACATCAGAGACTTCACCTTCTTTCCTTTGGATATACTAGGACATTCTAGATCCTTTAATGGTGCAACTGTCTCCTCATACAAGCAGCTGGGGTCAACTTCATCCAGATCAACATCGATCTCGACATCGACTGCCATCAATTCTTCTTTGAACTTTCTGATCATCTGTGCTGTTGATAGGAATTAGCAATGTAAGGCAGAAACATTTGGGTTGGGTCCTTAGTGGCTCCACAAATTGGAAGTCATCCGATTTCAATACTCGCAATTGTGGGACTGAGTATAGTCTGGTCAGAAATTCGGATTGTGACAACCATCTATGTTCACCACTTTGATATCAATTCTTAATCAGGCAATTCTTAATCAGGCAAATACGATTGCCTAACAGATCTTTCTGCTCTACACATACTGTCCTTTCCTCGTTCCCCTGGTCCTCCACCTCTAATAATTCCACATCCTCCACCGACTCCTTCACCTTCTCTTGTTCCGAAAACAACCAGCTAGTCAGGCGACCATCAGCTGTGGCGTTCTTTTTCTTAGCTCTAGCCGCTCTTTTCTTGGCTCTCAGAGCGTGAGCCGGGTGTCACCGTTTCGCCCACTTGCGAGACCGAAACACCTGGTTTCTTGCTCTTTTGCACCTTCCTCGCCATTCTATACTGCTTCTGTGAGAAGAATATTTCGAGGCTTTGATCCAAGTTCAACAAATTAGTCCCTTTATCTTGTTGATCTTCAATTTCTTCAGCAATGTGAATAGCTAGACAAGTTAGCTTCTGCCTCCTCAAACTTTTCCCTCCTGCTCCTGAACCATTGCAAGTGTTAGTGTTGGCCAATATGCACCCAGACATTTGCAATAGACTCTTAAGTGCAAATTGTAAGGATGCCACTGATGATTGTATATCAGCTATTTCAATTGCACCAGGGTAGGGACAAATTGAGTTCTCTACCTCCGTATCAGGAACATCCTCCATTGAGGCCATTGCTAAATTTAGGGAGGCTGATAATCTACCCATACCCCCAGCAAGATCTGATAATCCAGGGGGGGGCGGGGGTATTCGCGGGACTTTCGCCTGAGTATTCGTGGGATTGCATCACACCACTACTTCCCTCCATCGCATGCATTTGTGGTGTCATCTCCCTCTGTATGTTCAAGCACAATTCCAGTAGTGAGTTGTTGTCAATGTCATCTAAGTAGTTGAACTCATTAATCCACTACCACCAGGACCTGCAACTATGGTTCCCTCCATGATTGAGGAGTTGATTTCTGGTACTGGATTCAGAGGAAAGAACCCAGTAATCACATCTTGATCAGAAGGAATTGAGTTCTTCGCTTTCTTTTTTTTTCAAAGCAGTCTTCTGAGAGTTAATGGCTTAATTGGAGTTGGAAACATGCTACTCTTGTAATGAAAATGTCTTACCAGGCTTGACTTCAGTCACTAAGTTTCTAAACACTCTATGTCCTTCAATGAAGTGCTGTTAAAAACAAGCACTGGGAAAGCCAATAGGTTTGGCTTGTGTCTAAGGGCCTCATCACGATGTTGGCCTGAGCCCTTAAATGCAGCGTTAACGGTATTACTGCCGCATTTAACGGCTGCCCAAATCATGAGTTGGAGGTAAAAATGAAAATTTTCGGGTGGATTTCAGTCATATTACTGCCAGCGCAATTACCGCCAGCGGTAATAGCGCTCCAGGACCCAATAAGGGATTTACTGCCCCCAGCAACTCGTAATCTGGCGCATATTGCACCGGACCAAGTTGCGGTAGCACTATTAGCATTGGGCAGTATCCCAGCGGTATTACTGCCGAGATACCGCCCAACTTGTGATGAGGCCCTAAGTATTAAGCTTTTGCCAGGCACTCGGCCCATTTTGCACCTGCTACTATCAGCGGCCAGTTAATACCACTAGGCTGTGCCTGGCAAGTGCCTTTCCCATGGACACATGCCTAACACTTGCTTACTCACACTCCCTCTGCGAGCAATACATTAGTCTCAATCAATACATTAGTCTCAATTTATAGTAATCTAGGCCCCAGAATTTTGAAAATGAAGCTGTGTATATAGCATGTATTTACAAGTTATTTAATGGCAGAATATTTTCCACAAGGGTAATAAAATGGTTAAAGGTAAGCCAGACAACTTTAATCGACAACTCTTCTGGTCCGATTTTACGTCTGACTTGGGTGTATGTTTTTGATATGTTTTACTCTCTTGTAGAGGAAAATCATTTTTACTCTTGAAATTGCATTTACTCTCTAATTTGAAAAATCATGCGTAAAATACTCCCACCACCTCAAAATCTTATCTGGAGCACTGCTTGTAAATACGACTGATTTATTATTGTCCTGTGTACATTTACACACAGGTTTAGAGCAGAGGGCAGTGGAAAGTTCAGGTTACTTGACAGAAACCAGAAGGTTTCTTTTGATTTTTATCTACATTGATGTAATTGCAAGCCACATCTGAAACAGAATGCATTTCTCTGAAGCCTTTCAAATAAAGAAACGGCACACTGTGATAAAAGGAATGGTTTCTTTCCATTCAGCTTCTGCTGTGTTGATGCTCATGGAGCAAACAGAAGCACTGTGCATATTTAATTTTCCTAGATTTTTAGGATTGCATAAATTAATGAGATGGAAAACTAAGTTTCAATTGAGAATTCATATTTTGTAACAAGTTCTGCTTTTTTCCAGTGAAAGCAAACTAGTATTGCACAATTGTATTTACCAGAGTTCCGGTACGGTGTGCATAATCATACTGAGGCACATCATTTTTACACCCACATTATAAAAACAGTGTGTTAAATGATGACTATGCACAGTCTAGTTTACATCCATTCAACCTTGTAGTCAGTTGGGTACAATACTATAAGTCGTCAGCGGCATTTGTGTCTTTGCTCAACGGTGAGTGATTGTCAGTACACCAATCACAGGTGTTCTGGTCTCTCAAACCTTTAACACCACAATTAAAACATCCAAAACATGACTCTAAGAAGTGCAAGCTCAGTTAAAAAACAAACAAAAGTTTTTTGGGAAATTGAAATAGAAACGCAGCAAAACCTGTCCCTGTGATAATCCAGATAGGTATTTAACTTTATGTAGCGTTTCATGAATGGTTCATCCAACATCTAGGTACTGCGATTATTATACTTCAGTCGATAGTTAGTTAACCGACCTCTGAAGGATGTTAGCCAATAAGGTAGCTCAGCTGGTTGAGCACTCGTTGCTGCAATCTGTGCGTGATCAGTAGGTTGCAGGATTGAAGTTTGAATCCTGGCAAGGCCAACTCAGCCTTTCGAGGTCGATAAAGGAGTATCAACTTGGGTTTGGTGATAATTGTGATAAATATGTTCTATGTACAGTGCTTTTGGCAAAGCACTATATAATTAACCATTTGCCCATTAACATGGTGTCCTTGCCTCTCTGCACTGTTTTATCATAATATTGGCATACCATTAGGTAGTAATAGCTCCAGGAAATGGGGACCTTTATCAAACATCAAAAGACCATTCTGCTATCGAACCTCAAAAACACACAATACAATTCATGTTTCCTTTACTATGTAATTGGCTGGTTTTTGTGATTAACATTTAAATGTATACAGGAGATATCAAATGGCCAGACCGTAGAGAAATAATGAAACGGTGTATTCTGTCACAACGCAAAAAGCTGCTGCATAGTAATGATTTCCATACAGTTTTTGCACATGTTGGCTGGATGTCACATACATTGTACTCTCTTGCAAAGGAAAAAAGTAATTTTTACGCTCAAAAAAAAAAAAATCACATTTACTCTCAAAGTTTAAAAATTGGGAGTAAAATACTCCCACCTCAAAATCTTATCTGGAGCAGTGGGTGGTTTATATGCACTTGACCTAGTGTTCTGTTGGACGTTGGAGTATCAGAGTGACTGTAGTTTCAAGTGTTTTTTTGAGGCAGGGGTATTTTTCTGGTATGTTCCTTTTTGGAGGGTGGGCATGCAGAGTATTAGAGATTTTTCAGTAGGGTTGGTCGGCAGGATGCAGTAGACATCGGCTATTATACTGAAAATCTCAAAATGTACCCAAATTCAACACGGGCTATAAAAACAAATTCACCTAAAATTCAGTCTAGTGGCTATACTCAAATACGGACCTAAATTCAACATATAGGGTAGAAGTAGAACCTGGTTAGCTTGAAACTAAAAAGCTACCAGGAGCAACTTTAAACTTGCCAGTAAAATCAGTGCCTTACCAACATGTATGTTTAACATGAGCTGTGCACTCAATTCTTGTTTCCCAGGTGTAGCTCCGGCTTACTGGGCGATGTCGACACCACGGAGCTGGTTTTAGTTCCTTCTCATCAAACTTTGCCAGTTGCAGCTTTGGGCAAGGTCCAATTATTCACTCATCCCTCCAAATTACGTTTGTTCAATAGGCAGCCATCCGGTTTCAACTATGTTAAAGCAAGTAAAATGTTGATCGCCACCCCCTGGCCTGTTGGAAATCTGTGTGTTTGTCAATGCCTCTATATTTTAAATGCCCCTGGCAGTGCTCCAGATTTGAAGTGGGAGTATTTTACTCCCCATTTTTTTAAGTTGGGAGTAAAATGATTGTTTTTTTAGGGAGTAAAAATGTCAAATTCCCAATGGGAGTATTTCATAAGCAAGTAAAAATAGGTTTGAACTGGGAAACGTAAAACATACATGTTTACTTCTTCCAATCGGGCAGTAATAATAGCAATGTCTTCCTATGGTACTATGTGCGCTGCAGGTCCAAACATACCCATGGAGCTGTGTGAGTGAATGCAGGGGCACATGGTCATATGTGTATGTTTCCCATTTTTCGTTGGGAGTATTTTTACTCCCTATTTTTATTTTTTGGGAGTATTTGCCTATTTTTAGGAGTACAAGTGGCCGATACACATCTTATCTGTAGGGCTGGCCACTGGTTATAACATTTCAGCACCCCTCCCCACCCCCTCAAATAAGTCCATGTCTTTATTTATGGCACTCCAGGGACCTAAATTGTAATGTTTCCCCTATCAATCATATGTAGGGTGAGAAGGAGTAAACGTTTGGTTTCTCTTACATTTTTCGATCCGCAATGTGTAATGGCAATGTTGTTAACGTGTTGCCTTCCTTTGTACTATTATTTTTTTCTAATAAGTTGATTTGTTACCACGGCATATACCCATCTCCCCCAGAAGGCGGTTGCATCATGTATACGTTTTCCTTTAATTATTTTACAGGGTGTCATTTGTTATTCAGTATAACAACATACAAGTACTTTGTCATTGTGTTGTTGTGCCATGCAAAATACATGAGAATTCGTTATTAAAATATTTGGGGGTTCTTCATTTGAAGACATCAAGAGAACTTGGAAACGTCCTTCCCATCCCACGTTCACACAGTGAACAACAGAAAATTCAATTGTCTTGTCCAATAATCTCCATGGCAAAAACATTTTACAATTAGAGACTATACACATAGAAACATGTCAACTACCAATTTTGCGCCCAATAACGTAGACACTCACTTTTGAACAGGTGTCTGACATCAACATTAAACTCAACCACTTGTGCACTCACACAAACACGCAATCAAAACAGTGTTCTGCATATAAATGAAACACCCAGGGAATCATTTTTAAAAAGCCAACACCTCCCTTGTATGGATATTGTGGGCCTGGCGTATTGTGGAAATGGATGAAAAAAGGGCATTAAGCATATGTTGGATTGTAGCTATGAAGACATTATTGTATTACCATTCACAAAGTAAGACAATTTGAAGAAAGAAAAAAAAAGGAGATCATCCGAAAGAGCAAAGTATACATTTCAAGTTGCACATTACTAGCCAAGCATAAATAGTCACTTGCTCCCTGAATTCTCCAGACAGCTCACCATTTCTTACTTAACAAGAATCAATCGTCAGTAGCCAATGTCTAGTTGTGAGACTGGATATAGAGATCAGAAACTTCAGATCAATGGCCTCCCTTGGTTAGCCAAAAGCTATAAAAATTAGATGCAGCCCAGCTCCATGAACATGTCTGATGCAAGTCACTCCGTGGCCACCTCCAGTGAAGATACACCCAACACCAGCTACCGCAACAAATCGGCTTGGGGTGAGTGACGAAGAAAATTGCCACCCCCTCCACAAGAGGGAGCCTCCTCCTTTGAGGCTAGGAAGCTGAGCATGCTCTGCAAGACCCTCCTTAGGGGTCTGGGTAAGTGGGAACTAACTTGATGAGACTCTGCCCTTTGGGGACAAGGACTTCAGTTCTTCTAAGGAACTCCATAAGCAGTTCCCAACGATGGCATACATGGGCTGAGATGCCCAACAGCAATAAATCCAGGAACCGATCAACATACCATGATGATGATCAAGGAACAGGGGGTGTCTCTAAGGACAAACCTCCAATTCACTTTGACAAGGAGGATTAAGAGTGAGGACACTCCAAGCCAAGAGGGAGATGCATAGTGCCAGCAGGTGAAGATCCCCGATTGTGGAACACAGGTGAGAGGCAGAGCGGACGAGAACAGCGGACCATGGAGGGGCAGCGCGCAGAGTCGTTGACAAACCAAAAGTACAAAAACCATTAGTGGTGTGACCACAAAGACGTTGTGGTGGGCAGGATGCCCAACTAACTACGCAGACACCAATCCACTGAGGTATCAGCCACTGCACCGGTTACTCAAAAGGGACAACGCCTTACTAAAAGAGCGAGAGACACCGGTGAGAACGAACCAACCAAGAAGCCAAGTAAGAGGTTGCCCCGAGCAACTACAGCCCAAAGACATTCCCTAATGATAACAGGAGGCTGAACGAGACTAGTTATGTCAAAGCATAAAATAAGCAGTGTCGTATAGCATTTTGTAATGCAATTCTGTAGATGTGCTAAATAAATTGACACGTATGTAGCAAAAATAGCAATTTAAGATGATGTGGTCAACAAATGCACAGTTCACCCTGCATTCCCCTCTTACCCGTAGGCCTCCCTGCAGTAATCATCTCCTCCACTCGAGAGCCTAAGGCCTTTGTGGGTGTGTTAGTCAGATTTGATTCGCTTCAAATAATTGTAAGGCAGAAGTAATCAGGATGAAACTATTAAGCCAACTATATCCTGTCTGGCAAAGACCAGTTTGTGTTAACTTTATATTTTTCTAAAAGACGGTCATGCAATTCCATTCCTTACATAATGCATTGCAGTATTGCAACTGTAAAACACTGCAGTGTCTCGATGCTTTACAGTAAAATGTGTTTGCACTGAGATTTAGATATACTAACTAGATTTCATTTTATTGGGGAAGATGCATCACATAGACTAGTGAACACATTTGAAAATGTACATGATTAAGCAGCCAAATACTTTTGATAACAAACCTAATTCGGTGACCTACTGGTTGCATACATCTGCAACTGGTGGCTTCGCCCATGAGCTGAACCCATACTCCTGTACATTCTATCTTATCACCCTGTTGCCTTATACCAGCTACCCGAAAATAAGATGGCACAAACTACAATTTTCCACCTAGTTTGTCCAGTTCCCCGACATCCACTCTGCTTAGTCTCTTACTTTCCTTCCTCTTACATAAGGAATACACAAAACTAACTACCCATATACACAAAGTAGTGATCAATAGTTCCATCCAGTCTGTACATCTGCGCTTGATTGCCTTGCAGAACGGCACAAACAGGAGAGGTGGCCAAGCTGTTTTCAGAGCCTTTTAAATTATCTATGTTTCCATTCATGGAGATAACCTTTTACAGACACTCATGCAGGACGCGCAAAGTCGAACTTTTATTTAATATTTACTCTGTTTGCAGTAAATGTTTCACTGTGCAAGGCTGGACTCTGGGTGGCAGCAGCGTGCCGAATATAAAGTGGGTTTTTGGTGATACGCACCATTTTACAAAAAGCAGTTATATTTTGTGTCGTCTATTGCCAAGGGTTGAGTGCATTTCTCTTAGGCGGAGTAGGTAAACTAGGTTTCTAGACCTGCAGGTCTAGCAGAATTTTCAAGGCCTGACACTTTTTCACTAATGTCTTACTTAAGCGGCACACAAAACTGCTGCATTGTTGCTTGTTTTATGTCTTGGGTACAAAGCACTTCTGGTGACATTAAAAATATTAGTAAACCATTGATACTCAATGGGTTCGTTTGATAATCAAGAACATTTTAATTAGCAAACTCTGCTAATCAATTTTGAAAACTAATGTATGCCTTTTATGTAATTTGAGGAACTCATCCCAGTGAAATTGACGAAATCCGAAACGTAATGTTAATGAACATGCACTATTAACAATACTGAAACAAACATAATTACACCAGAGAAAGATACTACTAAGAAGTGGGAAGGACGACCCTGGGAAGAGGGGATAGCAGTCCATTATTCAAGAGATACAAAAGGGAAAAACGTGAACTAAAGGGGACTAGTCCCAGTCAAAGATATCATAAAAAATTGGGGAATTTGAAGTGCTCTAAACGAAGAAAGAACATCCCAAGAAAGGTATCATTAAAACTCAGTTAATTATACCCCATGAAGGGGGAAGAAATATCTGATGTCCAAGAAGCACAGATGGGAGAGAAAGTACAATCAAGAGAAGCTGACAAGATAAGATACGACCAGGATAAGCGAATGCTAAAAAGAGGGAACAGTAATCACCCAGAGTACTACATCCAGGAAAAGCTACCGCACAAGAATATACAAAGCTTAACAGCCAGGATCAAACGGACTTCACGAAAAGACACCTATAGAGCAATCCATAAAGAAAAGGGAACACCCAAAGACAGTGTAAAAAAGAAGTACAAGCCTTGATATAGAAGGTGATCAGAGATCTCAAAATAGTATAATAAGAGAAACCTCTAAACTAAAAGCAGAGCACTGCCTCCTCGGGAGAAGGGAGTCATTCTGCTGACCATAGTTAGTTTGAATAGTGATAGAACCAGTTAGGATTAGATTTGAGATAGTGGACTCTATTGCTTAGACATTTCATGATGACTAACAAGCACCTTCGTTATTTATATAGGCAGGGAATACCCCATAGCAATAGTAAGAGATGGGCATTATTATTGAATATATCGTACTGGAAATGTTAGTGTCTGCGTACTAACCCGCTACAGGTGATAAAACGATCTGGCCAATTCTGGAAGCATGTCCATGCTGACCAGAATCCATCTCCCTGCAGCATTTAACACTGTATTGACCACCCTAACCTACAGCAGAGACTTTGATCAGTTACAGGATCTCTCATCATCACCAGAAAGTGGTTTGTATCCCTCCACCAGGATAGAAAGTTTCCAAGACTAGACAACTTCCATCACTTACATCAGCAGGGTACCCTGGGGAGTCAACAAACGTTCTTCCTCATAGCTACTTCTCAAACTCTACGTCAAACCATTCATGAAAACGTTAAGGGCACACTGTCTCCTTGTTCATCTTTTATGGATGATATACTTCTGGACTGAATGTGAATCCATTGAGCCAGAGATTAGTCTCAGTGGGCAAAAACGTGCAAAACAAGTAGGCAGGGCATTATCCAGAAAGAAAATCGATTTACAAACAATAGTCTTTATGCACATGGTAAAGATATTGCTTCTCCTAAGTCCATCGTTATCTAGAGGACTGGTGATAGGCCTCGTGTTTGTTGTAATTAAACGCTAAAAGAAAACAAAATAAAAAAATAAAAAACACCTTCAGTCTAGAGGAACGAAGGAGAATTCTTTGCCAAACCACACCGACATGTGGAGGTTAAACTTATAGCACAGAATGGTCTAGACCCAAAGTTTGCCAGAATACCAACTTGGTATAAAGATAAGGAGCACAACCCACAGTGACCCCGATAACTAGACAGGCCCCCAGATAAGTGACTGACCAAGACTTTTTACGCATTCAAGTTTTCTAAACATGGCACCTTTTATCTTTCCATGCTTACAGTTATGCACCAACTGAGAGCAGAGGGACGGGGGGGGGGCGACTCGAGTCAGAAACCAGAACACATCTTTTGATTCTTTTCTGCATGGAGGAAACTGTAGTCCATGAAGGAGCTAGACATTCTCTGAGCTCTGTGCACTCAGTATATCAAACAGCACACACAGATGAGGAATAATTTTTCTATTCAACTTCTGCTGTGTTTTGTTTCCGTTTATGCTCATGGAGGGGAGTATTAAGCATTCATATTTATTTCCCCAAGCATTTTAAGATCGCTGCAGTAATAAGGTGGAAAAAGTAGCTACGGTTGGGAAGTGTCCTTTTAACAAATTATCCCCTTTCAGCGAATGCTTGCATTGCACAAAAGTAATTTTCGGAATTCCTGTGTTGTGTGCATTTACCATGAAGCTGTGTCTATGTGGTGTGTTCATACACATGTGCAGGAGAACTTTTTCCACAAATATAACAAACTTGTTTAAAAGGCAGACATCTTTGCTACATACGCTTTGGTTACACTCTCGCTGAGGCAAATTATCTTTACTGTTACAATTTAATTTACAGACTAATTATTAAAACGGTGTGTGTAAAATGATCACACCTCAAAACCTTATCTGGTGCCTCGACGGGTATATAATGTCTAGTTTACGTCCATTAAACCTTAACTTGAAGCCAATGTGGTAAATGTGAATGTCAAAGGCTAGTGGCAGCAGGGCCTTCGTTCAACAGTGAGTGATTGTCATTACACCAATAATGCTTTCACATTTTAAAGATCACACTTAAAACATTCAAAACCTGACTCGCCAGGCACAAACGCGGTTACAAAACAATCAAACGGAGAAGAAAAAAACCAAACCATGTCCCTGCAGTGGTAACCCAGACAGGCATTTAAAACACAACACTGTGCAAAATTTTCATTCGCCAATGGATAGTGATGTTTAATCCTTGGTAAGTAAGAAATGGTGTGCTTTTATAACACGCTTAATACAGGGGAACAGTTTCTAAGCACAAGCCCGGGATTCAACCTGTGTTGCTATGCATCGTCTTGCTTACAAGACGAACGTGTTGCCCCTGAGCTATCCTGCCGGCCAAGCTTGCAACTTGAAAGGTTATATTTAAAATGTATAAAGCGCTACTAAGGCCCAACAGGGCGTCTAGGCGCTGCCAAAGGACAGAGTGGCAGGCCCAAATACTCAAACCAGTGTTTTAGCAAAGTGTAAGAGAAAGATTAAACACATGTCTTCAGAGCTTTCCGAAAGGGAAAATGATCAACCAAGGATCTTCGGTCCAGTGGAAGAGCAGTCCACAAGCTGGGTGCCAGCACAGAAAAAGAGCAGCCACACAGGCGCTTCCACTTTTGACCTTAATGCATGATTTCTCCCACTTCTAAGCACTGTGATTATTATTAGCTCAGTCGATGTAAGGCTAACTCGGGCCGGCCAACGTTTGTTTGGGACTTAACATTAAAATATACACAAGAGATCAAATGTGAAGACCTGTGTAGAGGAAACATGAAAGGAGTACGGATTGACTTATCCTGCATTAGTAATATCCCTTACCTTCTACAACATGCTTAAGGAAGTGAATCAGCTCTAGAGTGGCTCGGAAATGGCACACACATTTGTTCTATGGTTGAATTCCTTCTATTTACAGTTTATTAAACTGCCATTATGTGGAGTTTTTCTGATGCCGGAAGCAGTGAGCTTTTATATTAGAACTAAAATAGTAATGATAGCGACTAGCTCAATTTGTGATGCGCTTGCAATGCAGGGGCAATTAACGGTTCTTTTTCTATGTGTTGGTACTCACACTGCGTTATGCTCTTCATATTCCGTGTGAGATGTGCTTGGATCACTTAACCTGCCCTGGGTAAATTCGTTGCGATGGAAAAATCAGACTGCTGAGGCCTATGTTGTTCCCGTTTTAAGTGAGTTGAGCTCGCATTTCTGTGGACCATTCATTCACCCGTTCGGTATGTGGTATCTTGCACTGCTCGATCCTAGGCCTGGAGCTCTATATGCACATATCTCCAAAACAGTATATTTCCACACAAAAATATATATATATATCGATCTAGGATGAGACAATATCGTGAACACAGATATTTGCACACATTACATATACTAAAATCTAGCATTTACAGTTGGATATTTACACCACTGTGTGTATTCTCAAAATAAAGGAACCCTACATCTGCGCTTTATTTTCATCAATGTCTTACACATAAAAGGTGTTGGTCACATCTTGCATGAAGTTGGTGGGTTACAACTGAGCATTTAACCGACACACAACATTGATATATATTTCACCTTTAAGCCCAAAGATATTTCTTGTGGTGCATATAGCCAGGCTCCACTGCATCCCATTAAGTCCCTCCACTATGAAAGTGTAACTCACACTGCTGTGACCAATGACTTTTCTATGGTAATATTGTACTATTGACACCTGCAACATGAGGAAAGGTTGACGGCCCACCTTTTCTATATTAGGAGTGGAGGGTGCACTGCTGAATTGAGCCTATGTTGCTCATTTTCTAGGTGAAGGGAGCTTCTACTGTGGAGTCCCATTCCTTATCCATTTTCTGTGTGGGTATCTTCTACCCTTGCTTTAACGTGCACTGATCCACTCCACCTGTTCATGATGAAAGCTTGTATTGCTGTTGGCCGGATTCGCCGTTTGAGGAAATCATCAACAGCGCCTATTCAAGTTGAATGTGTGAGTGACGCATCAAACACTGTATAATGCTGTTGTACCTGTTCTTTGCATGCTGGGGATGCGGAGGCGTGCTCATCTGTTCCATTTGTGAGAGGTTGTTTGTTTTACTGTGCTTTACAGATTAACTGTGTGGGACCTACTTGTCTGTCATGATGTGGACTACTGCCACACAATGATTTCCATACATTTAAACTTTTTGCATGTATTAGCTGGATGTCACATCTTTTTTACTCTCGAGAAGGAGTAAACTCCAACTCCTTTTACTCTCTTGATCTCAGATTTACTTTCAAAGTTTAAAAATAGGGAGTAAAATATCCCTACCTCAAAATCTTATATGGTGCACTGAATACAGAACACAGATGCATTGAGGGCAATGCAGGGATATGGTATTGATTACTGATGGAGATAAGCATTACGTGTAATGAATGATGCATTCACTGATGCCTAACGTATAAAAGTCGGTTCCATGTTTACAAATTCATAAGTGGTGGGTTATTCACGAGTTGGCCGGGCCATAGCAACACACGATTGTGGGAATCAGTCCGCACAGCACTAGGACCCAGGCTAGGGTTCCTGGTCACATCTGGTGCCCGTGGACTCTGGTATTGGCACTAGTGACTGGGACAATACAACGTGAAGAGATCTTGAAAGTTCAGTGGGGCGTGCGTGCGGATCCATGCAGCACCCACGGTGTCAAGGAGTACAATGCAGACACCCAAAGCGAGCGTCAAGGGAATAAGAGAGTGTGCCGCAGTGTCGTATTAGGACAGTGGATCGAAAGGGGCAAAAGCACTAGGAATCCGGTAGAAAGGAAAGCACAACTTAGAAGTAGGATGGTAAGCGCCTGACAGAATCGGGTCTGAGAAGAACTAGGTGAATTAACACAGACCGATCACATCACCCGCCAAGATTGCAAGCTTAGACCTGATCCGTAAAGAGGTCGCGCTACTGTGCGCGAACAGTAGCAGATACTCTGAGGACACCACAAAATGAAAAGAGGCCCCAGCCAGGAACGAGCTTGACTGTGGAGAAGGCCCGGTCCGTGATCTCCCGTGCCTGCAACGGGCGCGCGCGCTGCTGATTCCCTACCTGATCAAATTCCTCGCCCACGTCTGCATAGATATCTATATGGTCTACTCCGTCAGCCATTTTGCGCCGATCAGTGGCTTTCGCTTGAGCGGGCGCCCGCCCGACACAGAGAGAGCAGAGCAAACAGAGGTACGGAGGTATGGTTGGACTACGTCACTTCCGGCCGCAAGATACACAGAAGAGAACGTTACAGTCTAGCTACTCTTTTTTTTTACATTCTCGCAATGGCGGTCGCCATTTTGGAACGGTAACGCTTTCAATTCGCTGTCACTACGAGTAGACGAATTCACCCGTGGTTGCAGACTATAGCGATGAACCCACGGATTATCAACGTGTAGTAAAAAGAGCCGAAAACTAATCACATACTTGCCAACCCTACTGATTTAGGCAGTAGGCTACTGCTTTTTAAGCAGTCCTACCGCCTACAGATTTGGGTGACAGATCCTACTGCTTTTTACAGGGCAGGTCAGGGGCAGGTCATTTATGTGACTCTAAGGCAGGCTGCTGGAGACCGGCCCAAGAAAATCATGCAACACATTAATCTGTCTGTGTAGGGGGTGGGGGTAATTGATTACTTTGAGTGATGGATTCAGACCAATCAGTGACCTGACAGCTACATGACTCTGCCCTGCACTCCGGCCGGGACAGGCCGTAGGTGGACCACCAGTGAAGGCAAGTGGCAGACCTTACCACCATCACATAGCATCTGCATATCAGACTGAGGAGGGTATCAATCTCCATGTCGATCAGTTATTCATCTTGCACTGCAGGAATACATATGTATTGCCCAGGCTGCTATAGAGCAGTGGCAAACGTTGTGGCAAACGTTGCCTACCAGCTCTGTATGATTACCTTCTGTGAAGTTAGGTAATTGAATTTGTGTTAACCTACCATTCACAATGATACATATTAAACATTTGAACATCTTTCCATGTTGTGCTGTTTGATGGGTTGTGTATTTTAGAATGCTCCAGTGGTGGCAACAATCTATGTTTTCTATTTTCCTGTGATGGCATTGTTATGCAAATTATTATTTTTGAAACTTGAAAAATCCTACATCTTTTGGTCACAGAATGTTGGCAAGTATGTAATCATAATTGCTGTTATGACCATACCTATAAACTACACTTAAATATTATCCTCCTTCTATTGTGGATCAATCCTGTGGCTTGATAGCAGCTTAATCAGATACCCTAGTAACTGTTGTGTTCTATCCACGGCCCGCGAGTCCCGGGATAGAACGTTGAAGGCCGCGGAGGTGGGCCTTTGTTGCGCAGCTCCGGCAGGAGCTAATGAGACACACACACACACAGATGAGGTTACGATGCCCGGAACTGCCTCCCTCTCGCGGGGGGGGGGCTTTTATTCAGACGTCATGCGTCACCGCGTTGCGGGACGCAGGGCGGATACAACATTCCTCCTTTATTTTAACTTAACTTAACTTTAACCAAAACAGATGCCACATGCATTTTCAATGTTCTACATCAACTGGGGGGGGGCTCCCCTCATTAGAGTTCTCCAGGGGGGGTTTCACCACACATAGTCTCTGAGCCGAGCTGGCGGCCTGGTGGCACTTCTCAAGCCATATCCCCCACCCCTGGAACTGGGACCCACAGTCTCATTGGGCGTGTCTGGCTCACCCATCTCTGGTTCATTCCACAGCTCCCACGTTCGGTCATCTGCTCCTTCTCCGCCTTGCGGGTTCTCTGGTTCTTCATTGTTCGACAGGTGTTCGGCGTCTTCTTGGGGGGCATTCCCCATCAGTCCATAGTTTTCTTGGCACGGCCTTATACCATGACGCATTTCGTGTCACTTGTCGGTGTCCTCTTTGTACGGTTATCATGGATCCTTGTCTCTTGCTAACAGTCCATGGGACAGCCTCATAGCGAGAGTCCAATTTGGATTTCGTCGGGTTCCGTAGCATGACTACTTGGTCCCCCACCCGGTGGTCAGATTGTTTCACCCTTCTCTTGGCACTCGTGCGCATTGGCTCCTTTCCTCTTCTCTTCAGTTCGTTCGTTGTCGATCGTGTCCGGGCTTCTGCTGGGGTGGTGTGGTATGGATGATCTTATGACTGTGCCAAACATCAGGTCTGCCGGGGGTACGCCGGTCGTGCTGTGGGGGGTGACCCTATAGTTACGCAAGAATCGATACAGGTCGACTTGCCACGGGCTAGCATTTGCTCTTGATAGCCACAGGACCTTGTTGAGTGTCCTCATGAAACGTTCAACGTCCCCATTAGCCTGTGGCCACCGTGGCATGACGTGGTGGTAACGTATGTTC
This sequence comes from Ambystoma mexicanum, assembly GCF_040938575.1. NCBI lineage: Eukaryota > Metazoa > Chordata > Amphibia > Caudata > Ambystomatidae > Ambystoma > Ambystoma mexicanum. The sequence goes on from NC_090936.1 coordinate 879,628,123, forward strand.
AGTTCTTGCAGGTATTGCTTGAACTCCTCCCCTTGGAAGGGTGGGCCATTGTCACTCTTGATTCTTGTAGGCAGTCCATGTGTCGCAAACATCTTCTCCATTGCAGCGATGACCACCTCCGCTGCCGTGGAGTTCACCACCTCAACCTCGGGGTATCGTGAGTGGTCATCAATGGCCACTCGGAGGTAGAGGCCTTCTCAGAGTTTGCAAAAGTCGATGCTTATCGCATCCCACCTACCAAGTCCTCGCACCGCTTACTGAATTGGCTCTGGGTCCGGGGGAGCACCGGTGATCTGGCTTGTTAGACAGGTGTTTATCAGCTCCTCAACTTTCTCATCTATCTGTGGGAACCACACTCGATGCCGGATGCAAGCTTTTGTCCGTGCAATTCCCTGGTGGCCCTCATGAGCCAATGCCACTATTCTGTCCTGGAGCCTTGGTGGGATGTGGATTCGATTTCCCCTCAGTATCAGTCCCTGTTCTGTGATTGACAGGTCCTGCCGTATGGTGAACATCCCTGTGAGGAACGCCTTTGCTTCCGTTGTCCTGTTGTGGGTGTTCTTCATAAAGGATCTCCATTCCCCTGATATAATAGTGTCCTTAATCAGGTTGCAGCACGGGTCCTTCTGCGTTTCTTCTGCGATGTCGTCGATACTGACGGCCTTAGGTCTCATGGCGTGCACCACCTGACAGAGATGTTCCTCTGTCTCCTCTGCTACCTGTACGTCCTGCGGAGTCACCGCCCGAGGGTGCCTAGAAAGAAAGTCTGCTGGGTTCCCACTTCCCGGCTGATAGGCCAGTTCAAAGTTGTATTGCTGGAGGTGCAGTAGCCATTTTGGAATTCGGGCCGGCGGGTGGGAGGATGTGCCCATGAAGATGGGGAGTAGAGGTTTGTGGTCTGTATACGTTGTGAACCTTCTGCCATACAGGTAGAGATGGAAGTGGCGACACCCCCATAATACGGCTATCGCCTCCTTCTCAATGTGGGAATACTGTTGTTCTGTCATCGTGAGAGCTCTGGACGCATATACAATAGGTCTTTGCTCACCTTCCTTCGTCACATGTGTGAGGATGGCTCCCAAACCCTCCGGGCTGGCGTCCACATACAGCTCAGTTGGGAGCGTGGTGTCATAGTACGCCATTTTGGTGTCTGTTGATAGTGACTCTTTGATGTTCTCAAAAACGTCCTGGCACACTTGCTCCCATTCCCACTTTGCGTTGACCTTGGTAAGTTCCGGAAGAGGTTCTGACAGTGTGGCCAAGTTCCGAATGAACCTCCCACAGTACGTGGCCATCCCCAGAAAACTGCGCACCTCAGTCGGCGTGGTGGTTGGACTTGCAGCTTGGATATCTGCGACCTTCTGGGGGTCTGGTGAGATGCCGGTACTGCTGAACGTGTAGCCAAAAAAAGATATTTCGGTCTTGAGGAATTCACATTTCTCCTTGTGAATGGTTAGGCCCGCTCCTTCCAGCCTGCCAAGGATCATGTGCAACCTCCTCAAATGCTCTTCTCTGTCGTTGGCGTGAATCAAAATATCGTCACTCACATTCAGGACACCTGGTATGCCCCTGATGACCTCTTGAATCGTCTGCTGAAAAACCTCGGCCGCTGACGAGATCCCAAAACTTAGGCGCTTGTACCTTCGCAAGCCAATGTGGGTTGAAAAAGTTGTTATGTATCGGGATTCTCTGTGCAATTTCAGCTGATGGTACCCTGCTTTTAGATCGACCTTAGAGAAGATCTTTGGCCCCGTTAGGTCGGCCACAATTTCGTCAAGTGTAGGTGTGATGTGGCGCTCTCGCTTGATGGCGGCATTTGGTAGACGCATGCTTATGCAGATTCGGACCTTGCTAGGCTGTTTTTGTTTCTTTGTGACAACCATCGGGGAAACCCATGGCGTGGGTCCTGTTACTTCTTCTATTATTCCTGCTTTCTCCAGCGCTCTGAGTTCTTGTTCCACTTGTTCCCTCATATGGAATGGTGTCCTTCTATGTCTTACGGCTTTTGGCTGGACCAACTCGTCAATGTGGAGTCTGATCGACTTGCCTTTCAAGCATCCTATGCCTCTCTGCAGGTTGGGATATCTTGCTAGGAGCCTCTCCACTTCTTGTGAGTCCTTTATTTTGCAGATGAAGGTGAGTAGGCCCAGGTCTTCCGCCGCGTCGCCACTCAGGAGACATTCGATTCCCGCATCTACCACATAGATCTTGGATGGTAGTACGGTCTCACCATGGCTGAGGGTCGTGCGGAATCTGCCAACCAGGGGTAATGGATTCTTGTACCCATATGCGAACAGCAGAGTGTCTGTGTCCTTCAGGTTCGGTTTTGGCTGTAGCATCCGAAAGGTGCTCATGGGCATGACATTCACGGATGCTCCCGTGTCGATGGTCATCCAAATCTGCTGGTTTTGGATCTTGACCTGGCACTTGCGCCTCCTAAATCCTTTCCTAAGCATGGCATGTCTATGATTAAGGGCTGACACCAGATATACTTTTCTCCCCTTTTTCCACTGTACCTTGACAGGCTCCTGGTGGGCTCCGGTCGTGTCATCCCCTTCTTCCTCAGTCGAGGAGCTTGCTGTCTCCACTCGTCGGGCACTACCCTGCTTCTTCTTCTTGCCCCCACTCTTCTCTTGGGCATTCTGTGGTGTGGGTTGTTGGGCGGTTGATGACCGGCACACTTTGGCATAGTGATCTTTCCTGCCACATGCGCCACATGTTGTCCCTTGTGCCGGGCAGTTCCTTCGCCCACGTCGCGGTCCACCACACCACCCGCACTCCATGGGCCCGGGGATTCGTGGCTGCCATCTGGTATTTGTGTAATTTGCGCCAGACTCATCCCTCGTTGATTGTCGATTGGTGACTTGGGCTACTATGGCCGTCGTGAGGGCGGGCTGCAATTTTTGGAGTGTAGTGCCCATGTGGGCTGCTCTGGCGTGTGCCAGCTCTCTCTGGCGACCCAGTTCAAGAATGCGTGTTAGCGAGATCCCTCTTTCACTCAGTACCATCCTCCTCAGTTTTTCTGATTGGATGCCGTTGATGAGTTGTCTCTGAATTCCTCTCTCGCCGTCCGTGAACCCGCAGGATATCGCCAGTTTTCTGAGTCGGGTGTGGTAGGCATCTAAAGTCTCCTCCTCTGCTTGAATAGTAGTGCAGAATATAAAACTTTTGTAATCAGGATTGAGTTGTGGGAGGAAGTGGGCCGTCAAAGCGTCCCTCGCCTGCTGGTAAACGTCCTGGCCATCATCGATGGTTAGTGAGTTGAAAATACGAAGCACTTCATCCCCCACATTCTGCAACAAATGCGATCTCATTTTCCTGGCGGTAGTGATGTCCTTACATTCCATCGCCATTTCAAACTTTTGGATCCATAGTTGCCACCGGGGGCCAACTGATGATGGATCAGTAAATGGGTCAAATGGCTGTATCATGACAGAGGATCCACCTTGTGGGCGGGCTTGCGGCGTGGACATTGATAGATTTGCAGCAAGTCTAGACGGCGTGCCGGGCCTGGGGGTGGATGTGCCGGTCGCCATGGCAGGGCTAAGACGTTCGTCTGACAGGGTTCTCTGCCTCACCTTAGTGCGTGGCTGTAGGGGTCTGTAGTCTCCTTTTGTTGGAATTTAGCCGTGCTGGGCATGGACGGGTCTGCTTCCTTCTCCTAAATGACTGATCATGATTGTCTGCTGCAATCATCCACGCCAGATGTTTGTGGGGCCTTCCTGCGTCGTGGTGCGTGTGCCTCCTGACTCCCAGGTGTCAGGTGTCCATGGTGGCAGTTGTTTCAGGCCTAGAAGAATTAGATTTGGCACCTTCGTTGTGGAAATCGAGTGTGTGATGAAGGAGAGAGAAACATTTTTTTTTTGGGGGGGGGGGTTTGTGTGTCCCCCTCACCGGGTTTCCGAAAATTCTCAAATCGCTGCTGCGGCGATCAGCTGGTTGTGTGGTGTGCCCGTGTCTCGGGTCTCTCGTCCCTCGTCGCCAGTGTTGTGTTCTATCTGCGGCCCCGCGAGGCCCAGGATAGAACGTTGAAGGCCGCGGAGGTGGGCCTTTGTTGCGCATCTCCAGCAGGAGCTAATGAGAGGCACACACACAGATGAGGTTACAATGTCCGGAACTGCCTCCATCTCGCGGGAGCAGGGCTTTTATTCAGATGCCCTGCGTCCCGCAACGCGGTGACGCAGGGCAGATACAACAATAACCACAGGCCCTGTCCGTGGGTTAGTAGCGCGTGACATCCGTTAAGGGCACTTCTTCGGACAAGGAACAAGTTACTTACCTGTAACTGTTGTTCTCCAGCATGGGTCTGGCATGGATTCACATGCTCATGAATATTCCCCGTCGTCAGGCCGGGAATCCTCGGTATAGAAAAAAAAATCAGTATCAGTTTCGTTTCTGATCTGTCTTTCGTAGTAGTAACCAATCACTCGTCTGTGGGTCATACTGACCCCAGCCAATGACTGCCCTCTCCCTGAGCCCCGCCTCCGGCAGCCATCCTCAGATTTGGTAACACGTAAAGTGGCAGTATGACCAAGTGAAGAGCCGCAGAGGGGTAGGCGGGAGGGTTCGCATGTGAATTCATGCCAGACCCATGCTGGAGAACAACAGTTACAGGTAAGTAACTTGTTCCTTCTCCAGCATGGGGTCTGGCATGGATTCACATGCTCATGAATAAGAGAATACATAGCAGTACACACATGCACAACCACGGGAGGTGGCAACAGGCTCAACATTAAGCAATACAACAACTCAACATTAAGCAACTCTTACCTCCTCACCAGGCTCACCTTAGGCGAACAGGTTGCGCAGCACTGCTTGGCAGACCCTGGACTCCTCCCTGGAGTCCCGATCGACGCAGTAGAATCTTGTGAAGGTGTGCGTCGACCTCCACATTGCAGCCCTGCAGATGTCCAGCAGGGGCACACCAGACAGGGACGCCGTGGTAGCAGCGATCGCTCTGGTCGAATGGGCTCTCGGACGGCCGGGCAGCTGTCGGTTTGCCAACCGGTGACAGTGCATGATGCAGCCAGAGAGCCATCTGGAAATGGAAGTCTTTGAGAGAGCCTTCCCTTGATTCACAGTCCCAAAGTTCACAAACAGCTGTGACGTCTTCCGAAAACTCTGTGCGGTCCACGTAGAACTTTAGCGCTCTAGCTACATCCAGCGAGTGCAAAGTCCTCTCGGCCGGCGACAAAGGCGACGGGAAGAAAACTGGTAACACCAAGGGCTCATTGAGGTGGAAGTCCGACGGCACCTTGGGCATAAAGGATGGGTGTGTCCTCAGCACCACCCTCGTGTCATGAAAAGTCAAGTATGGAGGCTTGCAAGATAGGGCCTGGATCTCTCCCACTCGTCGTGCGGAGGTGATGGCCACGAGGAAAGCTGGCTTCCATGACAGGAACTTCAAAGGCGCCGAATGCATAGGCTCGAATGGGGCCCCCATGAGCTTGGTCAGCACCACATTAAGCTCCCACGCCGGGGCAGGAGCCTTCACCGGCGGGAATGATCGGAATAGTCCCTTCATGAATTCTTTCACCAGGCGATGAGACCACAAGGACGCCCGTCCCGTCGTCCTGGTATATCGGGAGATTGCAGCCAGATGTATTTTGAAGGAGGCGTGAGCCAGTCCAGCTTTGGCCAGCAACAGTAGGTACGGCAGTACTTGAGGGGCCGTAATCCGCAGAGGGTTAATCTTCTGTGCACGGCACCAGACAGAGAACCTCTCCCATTTATGTCTGTAGCAATTGAGAGTTGAGGACGCCCTGGCTTATGCAAGAACCTCTCTGCAGTCGGCCGGGATGTCGTACCCTCCAAACTCTAGTGCTGCAGGAGCCAGGCCTGCAAGTTCAGCGACTCCGGGTTGTGATGAAGAATGGCGCCTCCTTCTCTGGAGAGAAGGTCTGCGTCCGTCAGCAGCTTGACTGGTGGGGACGTTGACAAGTCCAGAAGGTCCGGGAACCAGATTTGTCTCGGCCACGCCAGTGCGACGAGGATCATCCTGCACCGGGACCTCTTGAGCTGTTTGATGAGCCGGAGCAGCAACGGCAGCGGAAGGAACGCATAAAGAAATAGGCCGTCCCAGGGGAACGAGAAAGCATCGCCCATGCTCCTCGGCTGGGGGAACATGCTGGCGAACCTCCGGCACTTGGAATTTGTCGCCGTCGCGAAGAGATCGATTTGGAGTTCGCCCCATCGTCGGAAGAGTCGATCCACTTGATCCTGGCATAGTTCCCAGTCGTGGCACGAGCGCAGCTCCCTGCTGAGTGAGTCGGCGATCGTGTTTTTTATTCCTGCCAGATGAAGAGGCACCAGAAACATCCCTTGGGCGACGGTCCAATGCCACAGATCTTGGGCTTCCTTGGATAGGGCCGGGGACCTGGTTCCGCCCTTCTTCCGGATGTAGAACATCGTGGTGGTGTTGTCGGTGAAGATCCTCACCACCTTGCCCTTGAGGGACGGAAGAAAAAACCTGAGGGCCCAGAACACTGCGCGCAGGTCCAAGATGTTGATGTGGAGAGACTTCTCCTCCGGGGGCCAAAGGCCTCTCGCGTGAAGATCTCCGGAGTGTGCTCCCCAACCTTCCAGGGAGGCGTCCGTCATCACCGTCACCTGGTGAGCTGGGGTCTGAAAGTCCGTGCCCGCCGACAGATGGGAGCAGGTACCCCACCACCGGATCGCCTGATGAAACGTCTCGTTGAGAGGGATCCTGTCCTCGAAGCTGCCCGTCGACTGGATCAGCGGGCGTCGAGGAACTCCTGTAAGGGTCTCATCCGAAGCCTGCAAAGGTGCACCAGATAAATGCAGGAGGACATCATCCCGCGGAGGGACTTGATAGATCTTACCCTGGCCATGTCCGTGGCCAGCAGACGCTGCACCTTGCCCAGAATGGTCCTGGTCCTTTCCTCCGACGGCGAGGCCAGCCGCGCCACTGTGTCGCGCTTGGCTCCCAGAAACAGGACGACTTGCGACGGAACCAGGTGGGATTTTGGAAAGTTGATGGAGAATCCCAGGTCCGTGAGCAGCTGGACGGTCTTCGCAGTGTGCTCCACGGCGAGCTCCCTTGTCCTTGCCCGGATGAGCCAGTCATCCAGGTAGGGGTAGACGTGGATCCCCTGTAGGCGCAGCCACGCCGCCACCGGTGCGAGGCACTTGGTGAACACCCTGGGTGCCGACTTCAATCCGAACGGGAGGGCCTTGAACTGGTAGTGCCGCCCTTGGACCACGAACCTGAGGAACTTTCGTTGTGTTTTTAGAATGGGGATGTGGAAGTAGGCATCCTCCAACTCCAACGACGACAGGAAATCGCCCTCCTCCAGCTGTCCCAGCACATGCTGGAGGGTGACCATACGGAACTTCTGTGCCTTGATGTACTTGTTCAGTCGTCGTAGGTCCAGGATGGGGCGCCATCCTCCTGTCTTCTTTTTTACGAGGAAGTAACTTGAGTAAACTCCGGAGCCCCGAAGCCTCTTTGGGACGAGCTTGATGGCACCCTTCTTGGGCATCGCCCTTACTTCCAACAGTAGTTGAGGGACATGATTTTCCTTCCTGGCCACGGGTGGAACGCGAGGGCACTTCTTCTGAAACTCTAGGGCGTGCCCTAGGGCCAGGGCGTCCAGCACCCAACGGTCGGTGGAGATGGACTCCCACACGTTGACGAATCTCGCCAGCCGGCCTCCCACCGGGGTGCTTCGGTGGGGGCCCGACCCCACGGTGGGTTCAATCTTGTTTGGAGGCTGCCTTGCCTCCTTGACCTCCTTGTCGACGACGACGGGCACCACCTGACTTGCTGCGTCCCCTGTAGGCTTCCTGGGACGAAGATCTTGCCGCTTGGCGGTAAGTGGAGGAGCCACTGCCGGATCCCTTGGAGGCACCTTGTCTGCCTCCGGAGCTCCGAAAGGACGGCCGTCGTTGTTGGCGCACTCCCAGTGCCAGGGCAGTCTCTGTGTCTGTCTTGATGGCCTGAAGGGACTCATCAACCGCCCTCCCAAACAGGTTGTTCTCGTCGAAGGGCATGTCCAAAACCTTGGTTTGTACGTCCTGGCGGAAATCCATGGCTTTCAGCCATCCTCATCGTCTCAAGCAAACGCTGTTGCCCAACTGACGGAAACCGGTGTCGGCGATGTCCGTTGCCACCGTGATGGCGTGGTCCGAAGCAATCTCCCCATCCTGTAGGATTTCAAGGGCCTCAGCCCTTTTGGCGTCCAGAAGGAAGTCTAACAGAGGGGCGATTTTGAACCTCAACTCCCTGTCGTAGCGGGCTACGATAGCCAGGGCGTTGGCCGCCTTAATAGTCGTCGCTGCGGATGAGATGATCTGTCGTCCCATCGTGTCCAACTTACTGCCCTCGCCGTCTGGCGGGGAAGTTGATGTCGAGGCCGATGCCCCCCAGCTTTCTTCTTTGCCGCCGCTGAGACGACCGAATCCGGGGTAGGTTGTGCCCGAAGGCACAAGGGGGCAGCGTCGGGGACCCGGTACTTCTTCTCGTACCGGTCCCTCTTTGCCGGCGCCGTGGCAGGGTTCTTGAGGAGGGCGAGCCCCTCATCCCAGATGTCATCAAGAAGCGGTACAGCGAGGACTGTCTTCCTTTTAGCCTCGTGCCGTTGGTAAAGGAACCCTTCTTTCTTCTTTTCTTCTGGGCAGAGCTGAAAAAGCTCGGATGCCCTGGAAATCATAGCATGAAAGGATCCAATCTCGTCGGGCGCAGAGGTGGGAGAGGTGGCGTAAGATGCGTCCTCCTCCTCTTATGCGGTGGACTCTCCGAAGGTCCTGGCTCCGGTTCCCCCGTCGGGTCTGGCTCAGGTACCTCCGTCGGGGGAAGGGGCAACCTTGTTCTTATCTCCGAGCATAAGGACTGAATCGCTGACAAAATGGCCGCTGAGGTGTCCTGCGGCGCCAGAAACGACGGGCGCGAGGGCTCTTGAGGAGCCTTGTCGGCGACACCGTCGCTTTCGTCGTCGCCCTCATCGGGATCCCTCCCGATGGGCTGGGCCTCTTCCACGACTTCGATGAGCTCTTCTTCAGAGGTCGTGTCCGTATCCATGATGGCCACCAGCCCCTCCCCCAACTTTTCCAACGAGGACTTCGTGGGGGTCTTCTAAATGGGCCTGAAAGACAACTCCCACCGCGGTGGCAGGGAGACTCTGGTGGCAGGGAGACTCTGGGTCCTGAGGGCACCTCCACTGGTGTAGCCTCCACAGGCTGAGCCAGGGCCGCGGCGACATCCTCAATCGAGGTCTTAGCAGGGTGAATTAAGGCCATCGTCACCTTCTGGATGCCTGGGGCCTTCACCTTGGGGGGAGGGTCCGAGCCTCGCTCCCCCTCTGCCAGAATCTTCGAGATCGACCGGGGCCTCTCCAGAAGCTTTGCCGGGTTCTCGGACTTCCTCTTACCCGAGCCAGAGCATTGGCTCGTGGTTAATGGCGCCGGGGAGGATGCGCCCTGCCTGGCAGCTAAGGAGCCCGACCTTTCGGCGCTCCCGGTGCCCGCGGACTAGCGGTGTTTAGCCTTTTGTTGGGCCCCTGTCGCCGGGGCGCCCTCACAGGACTTATAAGACCGCTCAGACTTCTTTTTCTTCTTCTCGCCTGACGGGCTCTTCCCTTCCAGCCAGTTGGCAAGACGGAGGTGGCGATCCTTCATAGTCCGCTCCGACATGTTCCCACAAAACGCACAGTTCTTCTCCTTGTGCGTCTTGTCCTCATGGAGACAGTAGAAGCATAACGAATGCTCGTCCTCCTTGAAAACATTCTGAAGCTGGCATCCAGGGCAGGTCCTGAACAGCTTCCCGGGCGTCGAGCTTCCTTTCTCCTAGGCCATGTCCGGGGTAGGCCTTGGAACTTCTGGAATCCTCCAAAAGCGTAACTCGACGAAATCTTCACCCTTGAGGGGCGTAGAAAACTCTGAAACTGATCCCTGTTGATCGGATGTAGAAACGGTGGAGCTTGAGGCTCTATTTAACCGAAAAATGAGAAAAATCTCCTCAAAAAGCGCAAAAACGCAGCAAAAGCTCGAGAGCTACAGCACGAGGACTCCCAACACTTGAACGTGCGGTAAAAATCTGAGGATGGCTGCCGGAGGCGGGACTTAGGGAGAGGGCAGTCATTGGCTGGGGGCCGTATGACCCAGAGACCAGTGATTGGTTACTACTAAGAAAGACAGATCAGAAACGAAACTGATACTGATTTTTTTTTCTATACCGAGGATTCCCGGCCTGATGACGGGGAATATTCATGAGCATGTGAATCCATGCCAGACCCCATGCTGGAGAACCACAGGCCTACTGTATCAATGTCAAAAGATTGACTTGCATTGAAACTCATAAATGTTTCCCATCAGTCGCCAACGTAGCAGTGTTACAGTGGTGATTTTTTTTAACTGGCCAGTAAACGTTTTTACCTCGATTTGGCCGACCGCAGCCCGAGAGACCAAATATTAGCGAAATCTGTTTTAAATAATTTGTTCAAACGGTGTACACTTCTGTTCTGGGAGGGAACACATTCAAAATATTTCACTATATGCCATGTTAACACCCAGACAAGGGAGCGCCATTCAACACGTTATATGCTAGCATAAGTGCCAACCCTTCCTGGCTAGGAGGCTGAGCCAACATGTTTTTGGGACACACATGATGCTTACCTTTCTTGATTTTTAATTCGCTATTCAAATTTTACCTCATTCCAATGCGATTCAGTGGGTGAATTCAATTCTCCCAGTTTCCGTGGGCTAAAATGTTGGCATATATGTGCTGTGTTGGCTATAATCCAAGCAAATGCAGGAATCCTGTCCAAAAAAGCCAGGTAGCGTTATAAGCCAGCTTTCAAACAGATCACGGAAAACAGGAGAAGCAGGTAAAGTTTAGGTAGTTTACTAACAAGAGAAATGTCTGAGGCTTCTTGACTCTCTCCAACAGTCCTTGACTTGTGACTCTTCGAGCAACTCTCATGATAGAGAAGCAGCATCACAAGACACGATGCAACACCACTCCTTTTCTTAAATTCTAAATAACATACAATTTGCATGAATAACATTTTTATAATACTTATTTAGAACTTAGCCCCCATACTTTTGTATTCCCAGTAATACTGCCACAACTAAAGTTGATAGCTTTTGTAACCATGATTTGATCCGGGATAAGACCGAAATAAAATGAAAGTTAAAAATGAATTCTGCAGAGGCCTATATTACAAATAGACAATGGATAACTGTTGAAATGTATACTTGTCCTCGTGGCTGAGAGCTGTTGGAGTGTTGAGAGCGTGGACTGATGATGAGGATTTGGGAAGAACCATTAGTGAGAGAGAGAGAGAGATCCATACTGGCTGGATGGGACGCTTACAAGACTTGGTAATAAAGGCGTATGAGCATACATGAAGACTACAGTGTGATCAATCATCCTTAATTACCACACTGGCGATGAGGATGAGATTGCCGCTGTGGAGGGGGCTGCGGAACGTGTGAGGACATCACCCTCCCAGAGTACCGTACCATCCGGCAGTATTAAGGTGCTAGTGCAGGCTCCTCAGTTGAAGTGGCTAGCCGTGCTATGCACCAGTCGGACGCCGCTGCTTGGCCCGGACGAAGGGGGTTGGTGTTGCAGGAGTCGAGTATGGAGACGCTGTAGCGGGCCCTCATTGGGTCTGGGGCCGGTGTCAGGAGCGGACGACCAACGGGTAGTGCCGAGAACCCTACCTGTAGGAGGGAATTGTCGTACGCCACAGTAAGGTGATTCACCTAAATACTGGACACTAAAGCAGGCTGGATTTTCTCCCTGGGGCCAGTGTCGGAAGGGGTTTTGGTGTGCTGGACGAACGTTGTGCCTCGAGCACGGATAACAGTGCAGCTCACGTTGCCGGTGTTATAGCACAGTGTGGTCGTGCTGTGCGACCAGAAGTAAACATTTTGTGCATAATCGGCTGACAATTCTGGTGCAGACTTGGAGTGCAGACTGTGTACCTGCCGCACATTCTGCCATGGGGGACTAAGAACGGCGGCATCTGCAGGTGGAATACACCGACAGTTGGGTCGGTGACCGGCTTGCTGCCCTCTCACAGCCCACGACTCCAATGATGACGTCGACTGCAGTGAAGAGGGGAATGCAGGAAGCGTTTAATGGAACGCAGTGTGGCGTGCAGCATGGAACGCGATGCCATGGAACGCAACGTGGAAGTCAGAGTCAAGTCACTGATGTTTGGTTCCGTTGCGGATGGTATTGGGGACGCAACTAGAATGTGTGAAGCGGAAGTCGGAGTCAAGTCACTGATGTTTGGTTCCGTTGCGGATGGTATTGGGGACGCACCTAGAATGTGTGAAGCGGAAGTCGGAGTCAAGTCACTGATGTTTGGTTCCGTTGCGGACGCACCAAGAAGTGGTGCGCAATCTTCAGGGAGTCAGTGTGGGACATGTACCTGTGTATCTGATAGCAGGAAAGTCTCTAAGAGGAAGATGCCAGAGAGCCACTCGCAGATCTTTGGGAAGAGGCCATGTCTGCGATCGTGTGTTGTCTGCGAGGATGAAATCAGCTGGGATAAGACGTTCTGCCAGCGCTGCAGTGATCTTTTGAGTGCCCTGAAGGGGTTCGATCCTGAACTTTGGGATTTTTATATCAGGATCAACGATCTGGTTTTGTCGGAGGACTGACCTTTCTAATGTCGGGTGAGGCCAGTGTGTATGCAGTGTTGCTGTCTGTTGTGGCCTTCTGGTATGTGTGGTGTTGGGCCCTCTGGTATGTGTGTGTGTGAATGTGCATGTTGTGGCCCGTGTGCGTGAGTGGGAATGACAACTGTTTCCCAACATTGTAATTTGTTTACTTTAATGTGTTATCAATATGCTAACTGTGTTTTTTAAAGGTGATTGAAATTGTTGTGATGTACTTGGGCACGGACTGGAGGGTGGATGTGACCCTCGTTCCGTATGGTGTTTATAAAATTTCCCCTTTTGGGCGGACATGAGGGGGGTTCCTCATTGGGTGAGGTTCCTCATTTGGTGACCGTTGCCCTGCGGGTGGATACGAGAGTGAAGATTCCTCATCTGTTTATGGGTTCATCTGCGGCGGACATGAGGGTGGAAGAGACCTCATTGGTTCGGGACATTATGCCGTTGCTTACAATGTCTTGTAGTTCTGTGTTCAAAACGTCATGTGTCCTGGTTTGAGAGTTTCGGGGCAATTGTTATTGTAGTTTTTTGTGTGTGCACTTTGAGTGTGTTGTTCTACGTAAGGTGGAACGTTGTTATGAGCTCACTCGTTGGTGTGGTGTGAGAGTGAGTGGTTTGTTTCGCCCGGATGTGCACCAGGGTTCCAGCTGGGTCCTCTTGTTGTTCTGTGCGGGGTGTTGGCCTCGAGGTTGAGGTTGTGACTATGAGGGTCACGTGTGGCTGTGACTAGGGGTCACGTGTGTTTGTGTGGCTGTGACTTGGGGTCACGTGTGTTTGTGTGGCTGTGACTAGGGGTCACGTGTGGTTGTGGTGGCTGTGACTAGGGGTTACATGTGTTTGTGGTGGCTGTGACTAGGGGTCACGTGTGGTTATGGTGGCTGTGACTAGGGGTCACATGTGTTTGTGGTTGCTGTGACTAGGGGTCATGTATGTTTGTGGTAGTTGTGGTAGCTGTGTCTAGGGGTCATACTCTGTTAATATGATTAGGGGTCACATGTGGTTGTGGTGGCTGTGACTAGGGGTCACGTGTTACGCTCACCTGGCTCCCACAGGGGCGTCGATCTGAACTGGTTTGCTGCGGTCTCCACCAATGTGACGCATAGGGCAGAGATGACCGACTGGACTGGCCCACCTAACTTCGTTTGTTTGGCCCGTAGGAGTATTCTTCTGCAAATGGAGAAAGGGAATTAACCACCAGTGAAGTTGAGTGTCAACCCCCACCCTCCGCTGTTCTCCCCATTGATCACCTTTAATGTCCCCTCTTATAGTCTCACCTGATGGTTTGGAAAGATGAGCTCTCCATCCTGCATTGAGCGCAGGGGCGAGTAGATATCCAGCTGCTTCACTGGTTCAAAGGAATTGGTGAGTTCCAGAACTACATTGACTCCGAGATTTCCGGCGAGACGCTGTAAGTGTATAGTTCGTAAGAGTTCAAATGTCTGACTTTCACTCTTGTCCAATTCCTTCCAGGTTGAGGCTTGATCGTAGCGAAGAGTTCCTTGTGGCAGCCGGTAATATTCAAATAAGGATTGGTATTATCCAACACAGTTCGATAAAATAATGTCAATAAATAACCTGTTGCTTTCTCCCTTATTCAGGTGCCGAGAGTAATTATGAAGTCTCGGGGAATGATGCCTCCAGCGGTAAAATTAGGTAAGTCTATTGTGGTGAGAAGGATTCCCCTTGTTTGTCCCTTGGTTTCACCTTGTTGTCCTTTTGTTTCCCCTTAGGGGCCAGGGTTCGGCGAGGATGCGATGGCGGCTGCGCCGACCCGTGAAGAGGAATAGTACCCCTGGCGGTAAAATCAGACAAGTCTATGGGGGGGTACTAATATTGCCTCTGTTTATTCCCTTGGCTCACCTTGCTGTTCTTGTGTTCCCCTTAGGTGCCGGAGTGCGGCGGGAACATGCAGGATGCGGTGGACAGTGAAGATTCAGCGAAGGCCGGTGAGTTCAGCGCGGCGCTGCAGCAGGCGAGGCAATGCGCATAAAATAACTTCTTTCTTCCAGCTTGAAGGCGCGGTGGATTGGGAAATCAGGTAAGGATCAAAGGTATTGCTCCTGTTCTAACCTTTTCTCCTTCTTTCCCCCGTTTCCTAGGAGCTCCGGATTCGTGGCGGGCGTGGCAGAAGACTGGATGCTGACTTGCAGGCACGGTGAACATTACGCTGCTGGATGCAGAATAACGCGAAGCGTGTGCTGCTCTTCGGGCGTGGTTTAAATAGCCCCCAAAGTAGTCCCAGGTAAGTATTCCTCCCCAGCCCCACCTGAGTAAAAAATAGTCCCTAGGTAAAGTAGTCCCTCCCAAGCCTCTTTTGGTTTGGAGCATTTGCAGCATGGTCTGCATCAGGTAAGTTTTAATCTATGAGCTTGGCGCCTTTGGCGCCAGGACTGACTCTCCATATGAGCCTGGCGCCATAGACGCCAGGACTGCACCCAAATAGCCCCTAGTAGGGGTTGTTGGGCTTGCTTTAGAATAACTTGATGCCTGCTTCCGGGGTTGCTGGACTTGGTCTGGGTCCCCGGGGGTAGGCATCATGACAGCACTCCCCACCAAGGCCCCTCCTAAAGTCGTTCTTCCCCGTGGTTTTGGTTTGTCTGGGAAATTTCGGTGGAATTTTTTCACCAATCGGGGTGCATGAACGTGGTCACTAGGTTCCCATGACCTTTCCTGTGGTCCGTAACCTTTCCAGTCGATTAAATCAAAAAGTTTTGACTTTATCAGCTTGGAGTCCAGGATGTTCTTAACCTCAAATTCGGGTTCCCCATCTACAAGGATGGGGTCTGGTGGCTTGATTAGTCTTGTCCCTGGTTGCACTGACTTCAAAAGTGACACATGAAAGACGGGGTGAATTTGCATATTAGCAGGTAAGTCCAACTTGACAGCCACTGGGTTGATAATGGCCTTAATAGAGTAAGGTCCCAAATATCTGGGGTTAAAGATCCGTGTTCCCTTTAGAGGTATGTGTTTTGTGGCCAACCGTACTTGGTCCCCTTTCTGGTATTGTGGAGTAGCACTTCTATGCTGATCGGCATCTTTCTTGTATTTTGCTTTCGCTTGTTTTAAATGTGCAGTTGCTTCCTTAAAGGCTTGTGTAATCGTAGCGTGCAGATGGTCCACTGCGGGCATTTCTAAGTGTTGAGGTGAGTCAAGCTCTGAGGTTCGAGGCTGATGCCCATATAAGGTATAAAAGGGGCTTTGTCCAGTTCCAGAATGTACTGAGTTATTGTATGCATATTCGGCGATCCAAAGAATGTCTTTCCAATTACTCTCAGTCTGATGTAACATACAACGCAGGTATTGTTCTAGAGTCTGGTTGGTCCTCTCCGTTTGACCATCGGCCTGGGGGTGGTGACTGGTCGATAACCTCACATCGATTTGTGCCAATTGACAACATTTTTTCCAAAAATGTGAAATGAATTGACTGCCCCGATCAGAGACCAATACGGACGGAAATCCGTGTATGCGAACAATGTTTTCGAGGAACTCCTTGGCCAGGATTGAAGCTGAAGGTAATCCCTTCAAAGGAATAAAGTGGGCCATCTTGGAAAAAAGATCCACAATAAGTAGAATGGTGTTAAATCCATTGCATGGAGGTAGATCAGTAATAAAGTCTAACGATAAGGTGTGCCATGGTGTAGGCGGAATCTCTAAAGGTTGTAAGAGTCCAGCTGTTTTTTTCTTCTGACTTTTGTTCTGGGTGCAAATGCCACAAGACATTACAAATGCTTTAATATCCTTTCGCCAGGTGGGCCACCAGAATTGTCTCTTAATTTTAGCTTCAGTTTTTGCGATACCTGGGTGCCCCTCCATTAGGGTGTCATGATAATGGGAAATGACTAGCTCTTGTAGTTCCTTGTGTGGCAGAAATAGCCGCCCTTGGTAATAAGGCAGGTCATTGGTGACAGAGTAGTCCGGGCCTTTCTTTACCCAGTCCTGCAGGGCTGTAGAATCAAAGAGTTACTGGATCTTTACCTGAATGTCCTCTAGTGTCTGTAGAGTAGTGATGCCAAGAATCCTTTGTTCAGAAATTATAGGTACTGGTTCTGGGTTCACTTCGGTCTCCCATCCCTATTCGGGATAAGGCATCTGCTTTACCATTCTTACAACCTGGTCGATAGGTTATCACGAAATCGAACTCGGCAAAGAACAATGCCCATCGGAGTTGGCGTGACGATTGGGCCTTGGCTGTCTTAAAATACTGCAAGTTCCGGTGATCGGTGATCACAATAATGGTATGCCTGGCACCGAGAAGATAGTGCCGCCAAGCCTTGAAGGCTGATTTAATGGCTAATAACTCCTTGTCGGTAACCGCATAGTTTAACTCGGGTGCTGATAACTTTCTGGACCAAAATGCTACTGGGTGAAGCTGGCCAGTTTCAGGGTCCTTTTGGGACAGGACAGCTCCCATGGCTAAACTGGATGCATCAGTTTCCACTATGTACGGAAGGTCAGGGCGCGGGTGCTTTAATACAGGTGCAGATGTGAATTTTGCTTTCAGCTCTTGGAAGGCATTTTCAGCTTCTTCAGTCCACATAAAGCGTTTATTTTTTCGCAAGAGTGCTATGATGGGATGTACAACGTGTGAAAAATCCGGGATGAATCTGCGGTAGAAATTGGCAAATCCGAGCATGTTTTGTACACCTTTAACTGAACTTGGTGATGGCCACTTAAGGATTGCGTCCACCTTTCGTGAGTCCATTCGGACTCCTCTTGGAGTCAGGATAAACCCAAGGAATTCAACTTCTGTGGCATGAAAAACGCATTTTTCCAGTTTTGCATATAGTTTGTGCTGGCGCAATTTCTCAAGGACTGCTCGGACGTGCTTCACATGGTCAGATTCTGAAGAGGAGTATACCAGAATATCATTGATATATACGACAACACAAACGTCAATGAGTTCACGAAGGACATCGTTCATAAAGTATTGGAAGGCTGCTGGTGCATTGCACAACCCGAAGGGCATCACCTGGTATTCAAATAGCCCATACTTAGTGCGAAAAGCAGTCTTCCATTCGTCACCCTCTTATACACGTACCAGATGGTATGCCCCCCGGAGATCTAACTTAGTGTATATGCAAGCGTCCTTCACTTGGTCTAGTAGTTCAGGGATCAGAGGCAATGGGTATCGGTTCTTAACAGTTATCTGGTTCAATGCGCGGTAGTCTATGCACGTTCTGAGGTCACCTTCCTTTTTGGGCATGAAGAACGGAGCTGAAGATGCAGGGGACTTGGATGGGCGAATGAAGCCATTAGCAAGGTACTGGTCTAGGTATTGTCATAGGTGAAGGTTCTCAGGTTCCGTAAGGGCATAGATCCTGCTACACAGGGGTTGTGCACCGGGTATGAGATCGATTTGACAATCGTACGATCTGTGAGGTGGTAAGGTGTTTGCCTGTTCTTTTTGGAAGACATCCTGGAATTCTTGATATTCTGGAGGTAATTGCACGACTGATGTGGTGACTGTGGCCAGGCATGCGTTCAAGTTTTTCTTTGGGTAACAGGTTTGTGCACAATCCGGGGAGGTTATTCTCTTCTCTCCCCAATCAATACAAGGATTATGTGTTTCCAACCAAGGTATCCCCAGTAGTATTTGAAACTGTGGGGCTTTGATTAGATCAAACACAATAGTCTCTCGATGCCCATCCTGCCCCAATAGTGTCATCTCTGCGGTGGAATGAGTTACAATTTCAGTTCCATCGACTGTGGTGATGACATCTGAGGTGGTCTTTCGGCAGAGAGGTAGATTCATCCTGGAAGCCAATTCGTAGTCCACATAGTTTCCTATGGCCCCGCTATCAATGTATGCCCTTACCACATGCATACGTGATGGCTGCCTTGGATCTACGAGGACCATTGGTATGATGAAATGCGAGGTCTGAGTATCCTTCTTCAAGCTCGGCAAGCGGACCTCTACGCTTGTCGGGCGTGGTCGTTTCCCGAGTCTGACTCCATAAGGCTTTTATCAGCAGCTCCTACCACCTTCTTGGGTGGTTTTACAGGGCAATCCCGTAGAAAATGCCCAGAAGTTCCGCAATACAAACACAACTGCATTTGCCGTCTCCTTTCTCTCTCCTTCTGAGTTAAGGGTCCTTTAACCCCTCCGATTTGCATGGGTTCTGGAGCATCTGCTCCTTTGGGGTTAGTGTGGTTCTTGACCAACACCCCATTCTCAAACTTGGCTCGATCAGCCTTCCTGTTCTGAAGTCTGTGATATAACTGGACCACTAAGTCTATTATTCAGCGCAGTCTTGAGGTGGGTTCACAACTTGAGCCAAGACGTCCTTGAGTTCTCCTCGAAGCCCACAATGAAATAATGTGATTCGTTTTACCTCTGGCCATCCAGTTTCCACTATCAACCTATTAAAGGTTGCGATGTAGGATAGAAGGTCCTGGTTACCCTGTCGT
Source organism: Ambystoma mexicanum (assembly GCF_040938575.1). Taxonomy (NCBI): domain Eukaryota; kingdom Metazoa; phylum Chordata; class Amphibia; order Caudata; family Ambystomatidae; genus Ambystoma; species Ambystoma mexicanum. The sequence goes on from NC_090936.1 coordinate 879,647,179, forward strand.
AGGGACAAAAGTTTGTTATCCAGGGCCTGTCCTTGGGAGTGCCGGACAAATAGTCTTTCCATGCTCCTTTGAAAGCCCTGAAAATCCAGAAGAATTGGGTCATCCTTATTAACTAGTGGAATTGACCAATCCGCTGCACTGCCGCTGATATATGACAATACAAAGGCTACCTTGGCTTGATCGTTTGGGAAGGCTCCAGGTCTGCATAGAAAGTGCAAGCGGCATTGGTTTATAAACACGGCAAACCTTTTGGGGTCCCCGGCAAAGCGTTCGGGCGGAGCTAATGGAATAGAGCCTGGTAGGTTTATTTGCACAGGGTTACTTGACGACACAGGAGCTGGATTCCCCCCGAGTTCTGGTAGGGGTGTTTGTCCAGCCTGGCTTTGCAGTAGTTGCCTGGCAAGGTCATCAGTTCTCTCCTTTGACAAAATCAGTTCTCTCCTAAGAGCATTGGTTTCTTGACGGGTGGAATGCACTTCAGCCCTCAGCTCCCCTAGTAATTGGGCCAATTGGTCGGTTTCTGAGGTATCCATAACGCCCGGGTGGGAATTTGTGGGTAGGCTTCGCGTTCTGTTACGCTCACCTGGCTCCCACAGGGGCGTCGATCTGAACTGGACTGCTGCGGTCTCCACCAATGTGACGCGTAGAGCCGAGATGACCGACTGGACTGACCCACCTAACTTCGTTTGTTTGGCCCGTAGGAGTATTCTTCTGCAAATTGAGAAAGGGAATTAACCACCCGTAAAGTTGAGTGTCAACCCCCTGAAGTGGGAAAAGTGAACAAAAGGCTCCCACCAATCCCCTCTCAACCCTGGCCTAGAGGATCACGGCCCCAGCCCCACCTGAGTAAAAAATAGTCCCTAGGTAAAGTAGTCCCTCCCAAGCCTCTTTTGGTTTGGAGCATTTGCAGCATGGTCTGCATCAGGTAAGTTTTAATCTATGAGCTTGGCGCCTTTGGCGCCAGGACTGACTCTCCATATGAGCCTGGCGCCATAGACGCCAGGACTGCACCCAAATAGCCCCTAGTAGGGGTTGTTGGGCTTGCTTTAGAATAACTTGATGCCTGCTTCCGGGGTTGCTGGACTTGGTCTGGGTCCCCGGGGGTAGGCATCATGACAGCACTCCCCACCAAGGCCCCTCCTAAAGTCGTTCTTCCCCGTGGTTTTGGTTTGTCTGGGAAATTTCGGTGGAATTTTTTCACCAATCGGGGTGCATGAACGTGGTCACTAGGTTCCCATGACCTTTCCTGTGGTCCGTAACCTTTCCAGTCGATTAAATCAAAAAGTTTTGACTTTATCAGCTTGGAGTCCAGGATGTTCTTAACCTCAAATTCGGGTTCCCCATCTACAAGGATGGGGTCTGGTGGCTTGATTAGTCTTGTCCCTGGTTGCACTGACTTCAAAAGTGACACATGAAAGACGGGGTGAATTTGCATATTAGCAGGTAAGTCCAACTTGACAGCCACTGGGTTGATAATGGCCTTAATAGAGTAAGGTCCCAAATATCTGGGGTTAAAGATCCGTGTTCCCTTTAGAGGTATGTGTTTTGTGGCCAACCGTACTTGGTCCCCTTTCTGGTATTGTGGAGTAGCACTTCTATGCTGATCGGCATCTTTCTTGTATTTTGCTTTCGCTTGTTTTAAATGTGCAGTTGCTTCCTTAAAGGCTTGTGTAATCGTAGCGTGCAGATGGTCCACTGCGGGCATTTCTAAGTGTTGAGGTGAGTCAAGCTCTGAGGTTCGAGGCTGATGCCCATATAAGGTATAAAAGGGGCTTTGTCCAGTTCCAGAATGTACTGAGTTATTGTATGCATATTCGGCGATCCAAAGAATGTCTTTCCAATTACTCTCAGTCTGATGTAACATACAACGCAGGTATTGTTCTAGAGTCTGGTTGGTCCTCTCCGTTTGACCATCGGCCTGGGGGTGGTGACTGGTCGATAACCTCACATCGATTTGTGCCAATTGACAACATTTTTTCCAAAAATGTGAAATGAATTGACTGCCCCGATCAGAGACCAATACGGACGGAAATCCGTGTATGCGAACAATGTTTTCGAGGAACTCCTTGGCCAGGATTGAAGCTGAAGGTAATCCCTTCAAAGGAATAAAGTGGGCCATCTTGGAAAAAAGATCCACAATAAGTAGAATGGTGTTAAATCCATTGCATGGAGGTAGATCAGTAATAAAGTCTAACGATAAGGTGTGCCATGGTGTAGGCGGAATCTCTAAAGGTTGTAAGAGTCCAGCTGTTTTTTTCTTCTGACTTTTGTTCTGGGTGCAAATGCCACAAGACATTACAAATGCTTTAATATCCTTTCGCCAGGTGGGCCACCAGAATTGTCTCTTAATTTTAGCTTCAGTTTTTGCGATACCTGGGTGCCCCTCCATTAGGGTGTCATGATAATGGGAAATGACTAGCTCTTGTAGTTCCTTGTGTGGCAGAAATAGCCGCCCTTGGTAATAAGGCAGGTCATTGGTGACAGAGTAGTCCGGGCCTTTCTTTACCCAGTCCTGCAGGGCTGTAGAATCAAAGAGTTACTGGATCTTTACCTGAATGTCCTCTAGTGTCTGTAGAGTAGTGATGCCAAGAATCCTTTGTTCAGAAATTATAGGTACTGGTTCTGGGTTCACTTCGGTCTCCCATCCCTATTCGGGATAAGGCATCTGCTTTACCATTCTTACAACCTGGTCGATAGGTTATCACGAAATCGAACTCGGCAAAGAACAATGCCCATCGGAGTTGGCGTGACGATTGGGCCTTGGCTGTCTTAAAATACTGCAAGTTCCGGTGATCGGTGATCACAATAATGGTATGCCTGGCACCGAGAAGATAGTGCCGCCAAGCCTTGAAGGCTGATTTAATGGCTAATAACTCCTTGTCGGTAACCGCATAGTTTAACTCGGGTGCTGATAACTTTCTGGACCAAAATGCTACTGGGTGAAGCTGGCCAGTTTCAGGGTCCTTTTGGGACAGGACAGCTCCCATGGCTAAACTGGATGCATCAGTTTCCACTATGTACGGAAGGTCAGGGCGCGGGTGCTTTAATACAGGTGCAGATGTGAATTTTGCTTTCAGCTCTTGGAAGGCATTTTCAGCTTCTTCAGTCCACATAAAGCGTTTATTTTTTCGCAAGAGTGCTATGATGGGATGTACAACGTGTGAAAAATCCGGGATGAATCTGCGGTAGAAATTGGCAAATCCGAGCATGTTTTGTACACCTTTAACTGAACTTGGTGATGGCCACTTAAGGATTGCGTCCACCTTTCGTGAGTCCATTCGGACTCCTCTTGGAGTCAGGATAAACCCAAGGAATTCAACTTCTGTGGCATGAAAAACGCATTTTTCCAGTTTTGCATATAGTTTGTGCTGGCGCAATTTCTCAAGGACTGCTCGGACGTGCTTCACATGGTCAGATTCTGAAGAGGAGTATACCAGAATATCATTGATATATACGACAACACAAACGTCAATGAGTTCACGAAGGACATCGTTCATAAAGTATTGGAAGGCTGCTGGTGCATTGCACAACCCGAAGGGCATCACCTGGTATTCAAATAGCCCATACTTAGTGCGAAAAGCAGTCTTCCATTCGTCACCCTCTTATACACGTACCAGATGGTATGCCCCCCGGAGATCTAACTTAGTGTATATGCAAGCGTCCTTCACTTGGTCTAGTAGTTCAGGGATCAGAGGCAATGGGTATCGGTTCTTAACAGTTATCTGGTTCAATGCGCGGTAGTCTATGCACGTTCTGAGGTCACCTTCCTTTTTGGGCATGAAGAACGGAGCTGAAGATGCAGGGGACTTGGATGGGCGAATGAAGCCATTAGCAAGGTACTGGTCTAGGTATTGTCATAGGTGAAGGTTCTCAGGTTCCGTAAGGGCATAGATCCTGCTACACAGGGGTTGTGCACCGGGTATGAGATCGATTTGACAATCGTACGATCTGTGAGGTGGTAAGGTGTTTGCCTGTTCTTTTTGGAAGACATCCTGGAATTCTTGATATTCTGGAGGTAATTGCACGACTGATGTGGTGACTGTGGCCAGGCATGCGTTCAAGTTTTTCTTTGGGTAACAGGTTTGTGCACAATCCGGGGAGGTTATTCTCTTCTCTCCCCAATCAATACAAGGATTATGTGTTTCCAACCAAGGTATCCCCAGTAGTATTTGAAACTGTGGGGCTTTAATTAGATCAAACACAATAGTCTCTCGATGCCCATCCTGCCCCAATAGTGTCATCTCTGCGGTGGAATGAGTTACAATTTCAGTTCCATCGACTGTGGTGATGACATCTGAGGTGGTCTTTCGGCAGAGAGGTAGATTCATCCTGGAAGCCAATTCGTAGTCCACATAGTTTCCTATGGCCCCGCTATCAATGTATGCCCTTACCACATGCATACGTGATGGCTGCCTTGGATCTACGAGGACCATTGGTATGATGAAATGCGAGGTCTGAGTATCCTTCTTCAAGCTCGGCAAGCGGACCTCTACGCTTGTCGGGCGTGGTCGTTTCCCGAGTCTGACTCCATAAGGCTTTTATCAGCAGCTCCTACCACCTTCTTGGGTGGTTTTACAGGGCAATCCCGTAGAAAATGCCCAGAAGTTCCGCAATACAAACACAACTGCATTTGCCGTCTCCTTTCTCTCTCCTTCTGAGTTAAGGGTCCTTTAACCCCTCCGATTTGCATGGGTTCTGGAGCATCTGCTCCTTTGGGGTTAGTGTGGTTCTTGACCAACACCCCATTCTCAAACTTGGCTCGATCAGCCTTCCTGTTCTGAAGTCTGTGATATAACTGGACCACTAAGTCTATTATTCAGCGCAGTCTTGAGGTGGGTTCACAACTTGAGCCAAGACGTCCTTGAGTTCTCCTCGAAGCCCACAATGAAATGATGTGATTCGTTTTACCTCTGGCCATCCAGTTTCCACTATCAACCTATTAAAGGTTGCGATGTAGGATAGAAGGTCCTGGTTACCCTGTCGTAGGGACAAAAGTTTGTTATCCAGGGCCTGTCCTTGGGAGTGCCGGACAAATAGTCTTTCCATGCTCCTTTGAAAGCCCTGAAAATCCAGAAGAATTGGGTCATCCTTATTAACTAGTGGAATTGACCAATCCGCTGCACTGCCGCTGATATATGACAATACAAAGGCTACCTTGGCTTGATCGTTTGGGAAGGCTCCAGGTCTGCATAGAAAGTGCAAGCGGCATTGGTTTATAAACACGGCAAACCTTTTGGGGTCCCCGGCAAAGCGTTCGGGCGGAGCTAATGGAATAGAGCCTGGTAGGTTTATTTGCACAGGGTTACTTGACGACACAGGAGCTGGATTCCCCCCGAGTTCTGGTAGGGGTGTTTGTCCAGCCTGGCTTTGCAGTAGTTGCCTGGCAAGGTCATCAGTTCTCTCCTTTGACAAAATCAGTTCTCTCCTAAGAGCATTGGTTTCTTGACGGGTGGAATGCACTTCAGCCCTCAGCTCCCCTAGTAATTGGGCCAATTGGTCGGTTTCTGAGGTATCCATAACGCCCGGGTGGGAATTTGTGGGTAGGCTTCGCGTTCTGTTACGCTCACCTGGCTCCCACAGGGGCGTCGATCTGAACTGGACTGCTGCGGTCTCCACCAATGTGACGCGTAGAGCCGAGATGACCGACTGGACTGACCCACCTAACTTCGTTTGTTTGGCCCGTAGGAGTATTCTTCTGCAAATTGAGAAAGGGAATTAACCACCCGTAAAGTTGAGTGTCAACCCCCTGAAGTGGGAAAAGTGAACAAAAGGCTCCCACCAATCCCCTCTCAACCCTGGCCTAGAGGATCACGGCCCAGACACCCGTCACGAGAGGAGTTTGCCCATCTCCCAGACGACCAAATACCCTGGTACAAGAACATACGGATGTGCCCACTCGCGTGCCCACCCGCCTGCCCACCAGCCTGCCCTGCACATGCCGACACCTGCGGCATGGATGGACTCGACTAAACCATCCAGCACCAAATCAACACATCGTTAGAGATGCCATGACCACCTAGCTAACGGTCAGCACACTCGTGCAAACATACACACCGGACACTCCCACACCAATCCACACGAAGAACATACTCAGTGCTATGACGTAGGCGACGGACACACCCACAGACGTGCATCTTTATTATTTTCCACATAGGCTTTTCAAAATGCAGAAACGCAAGACGCATAATGAACTCATCTAAAAAGGCTTGCTCACGCTTCTTCTAAACCCATGGACCATAATGAGAAATATAACGAAGACACGATACTGGGGATAGAGCAATATGATACAATAACCTAAAGCGCTCTGTACCAAACGGTCCCACCTATGCACCAGGCCCAAGTAGGCCGCAAGCAAAAGCTTCCATGAACATTGAATGAGCAAGAGTTCGGTTGCTGATCCTGCAGAATGAGCCCAGCGAAAGCAGACAGTCAAGGGCACAACGTTGCAAACTCTCATACCGCCAGCCGACGCCAAGGTCGCACCTGCAAGATAAGCCAGGCACACAGTGAGAAATGCAATATTAATTGTGCAGAATTCTGCCTCAACCACGGTCCCACCTCACGTGACCAAGCTGAACCTGATAGGATGCCAAGCCCAGGAGGAAGAAGGCGCCTGGATCCCCCGTCTCAAGACACAGGCAGATACAATTAAGCGACTCAATGGACATCTGCGGCGGTGGGAGTAGTCGGCCTTCCTGCTTATGAATAAATCCTCACATTGTCTGCACATACCCATAGTGAAACATTGTTGCAAGTGACAGGTGCACCGCGAGCTGGGAACAGCGATGGTCCCAGACTGGGGGGCTCGCGGGTGAACCAATCAGAACATGGGGCCCTTATCACTGACGCCATTAACATTAACCAATCCTCAGGGGTCTTCATGTAACAATTTTTATGTATCAAACTGAAGGGACAACCCAAGTATACCACCTGACGAACCCTTAACCAATAACAACGTTCTCTATACGTATGCTATACTAACCCTACCACTCGGGGAACCAATCCAGAGTGGCGATAGGTTTTTTGCTAATTTTTCTCAGGTGACGCAAGTAGCGCGTCATACTAAGGTAAAAAGGGCCTGCAAGCCCCACAACGTTGAGAGAGTGTCAGGACGGACGCGTACGATCCTTGACCCATCCCTGCCGTTTTGTTTAATAAACAGCAGAATCACCTTGCTTCTTGCGTGTGTCTCATACTCTCTCTCTTTTGGGATATACGGGAGGAGTTGGCCCAGCCGACCCCGGGAGAATTTCCCCCCGACAAGTTGGAGGCACTGCTGAGATCTGTTTAAGGTCCGCTTTTATTTTTGTTTTTCCAAGTATTCACGTTGCGAGGAGGCCCGGCGGCGCGGCCCCCTCTGCCACTGCCCCCTTTTGAGGACTACAGGACCATCGCGGAACTGCGAGAAGACCGGACAGCGCAATACGGATATTGGCCCTCGGGAGCCGGTTGAGAAGTATCCCGCCCGCGGTTGGCGAGTTTCCAGACGTAGTCCAGACGAGGGGAGGTGGCGAGCCGCTTGGAGGGGTGCACGCAGTCGAGCGGCCCCGCATCAAGAGAACTTGGTGAGTATGCCACACACAACAAGCAATGTGAAATTGTGAGGGAGGGGGGAGGAATTGAATACGGGAGGTATTGCACAGGTGCGCGGCGAAGGTTTGATAATTTAGTGTTGGCAATGAAATGAATGGTAGCCGGACGAGTGCGAGAGCAGTCCGCTACGTTACGGGAGAGAAGGGGGCGGAGCACGAAAACATTACGTGCGGCCGCTCATAGACACTGATTGGCCTAGGTCGCGACCATGTGTAAGGGTGTGTGTGTGTGCGTGGTTTCCTACGATTTGGCAATTATTGATCAATGAGTAGATGAGGATCCCTATTGTTCGAGCAGTAAACTCGATAGATAGATGACGTTTCCCTGTAGGCGGTAGCTAGCTAGTTGCCCAATACGGAAGATAGTTGGCTGGTTAAGCCTTCCTGTCGAGGGGCGTATCACACGCGAGGCGACGCAGCGTGCGCAGTCCGATTATATTATTGATTACCTTGTTCCAGGAGTGACAGGAAGACAGCTGTGGGGTTAACGGGGGTAGATTGCAAGTGTATTTTGGACTTAAAGAATATATGAAGAACTTACCAGTAGTTCGAAGAGATCGGTGACGTCACCAGCAGGGCTTACATAGGACATCTCGAGAACCAGGCATCTTTATTTTTGAGTGGTGGGGAGGAGAGCTGTGTTAAAGGCGGGGAAACGGAGGTACACGGTAATGAGTTGATCGGGGGAAGGCGAAAAGGGGGACGTGGCTGCGCACGGAGAACGCCGGCCACGGCAAGTGTAGAAGAGGGAGGAGGAGCAAGTGAAAGTAGGACGGCAGTATAAGATCGTCACAAGGGGCACGCAGCCGCAGGGTGCTACGTGCGCCTCGGCCGCAGGGGGCCGTAAGGGTGTTGTATAAAGGAAGAAACGAAAGAAAAGAATATACAAATGTAAATACTATATTTTACTAATTTCTCCTTAGCGGACTATCGCAAGTCCCCAAACTTACGGGGCCAGGTAAAGATATAAGGCTGTATATTGTAAACTGCTAGTGAGGTAACCGCTACCAAATAGGGGAAGGGTAACAAGTGGAGCGCTACTATGTCATACGGGACAGGATCGGGGGTGGGGGAACACCCTCACTACCCCGCTGCAACACATATGTAAAACACTATCACCCCATAGGGAGAAATTGATCAAGTACAGCATAGAATGGACACAGGGGACGGACAACAAAATGACGACACCATGGCCGCCTAATGGTAGCTTCGATCCATATACCCAACACTCACTATTAAACCATCTGCACAATACATACAAGGGGAAGAAGTTGACGCACCACGTGGAGGTGTTCAACTTATGGAGGATGTTCCAAGGGTCCCGACCAGGACCAAACGGAATGTTCATTGTAGGGGAAAAAAGGGAGATAAGGAGATTAAGGAGGAGGGAGAGAATGGGGAAAAGGAGAGTGAAGGTACACAGAACACGGGGAAAGGACAAGAGGGAGGAGAAAAGAGTGACAACTCAACCGAAAATGAAATAAAAAAGGAACAGAGCGACGATACACCTCTAGCGAAGGTAGTGAAAACAGAGGGAGGGGGGTTGTATCCTTTAAGAGAACTAGGAGAAATAGCAAGAGAACAATTAAGGGCGGCTGAGGGGTACTCGAACCCGGCATACAGCCCACCTCCATATACAGCTACAGGTGGCCACCCGAAAGGGGAGCGGACTAGTACAACGGGATCAGCTCATAGGAAGATGCTAGCAGGGGAGGGGAGGACTGAAGAAGAGCAGACTACGGACGTAGGAAATGATGAGTGGGTAGCTGCGCAGATACTATTAAAATTACGAGGTTCATTAACAGGAGAAGAGAAGGAGGTGGTAAGGAAAATGGACGAGGATAATACCAGGGAGAGTGAAATGGAAGGGGAAGAGGGGAAAGGAAAGGGGGAAGAGCTGTTAAGACGAAAGGAAGAGACTTTGGAGGAACGATTAGCAGAATTAAGGGATGAGCAGAATGCACTGATCAGGCAGCTCGAGAGGGGGAAAGAGAGAGAGCACGGGAAAGGAAAGAAGGTAAGAATGAGTTGGAAAAAATGAGAGAACAAACTGAGGAGCAAAGGAGAGAAGCCGAGAGGTTAAAGGCAGCAGCAGAAAGGGTATCAAGAGCAGCACTGCGCGACAGGAAAAAAGAGGAAGAGGAGAAAGAAAAAGAAATGGCAATATGGAAGAAGAGATTACTGTCAGAAACGACAAGGAAATACGAAGAAGGGAGGATGATAGAGAGTATATTAGAAAGGGAGAGGGAGAGATGGGAAAGGAAGAAAGAAGATGAAAAGATATTGGAAAAATGAGTTGTGAAGTAATGGAAGAATTAAAAAAGAAAAGAGAGGAAATTGGTAGAGAAATAGCGGAGAGAAATGAAGGGGAAAGAGAAGATAGGAGGGGGGAGAGTGAAGTAAGGAGGCATGTATATAGAGGCACAGAAGTAGCAACAACATCGGCACAAAGGGGAGCGATTAGTAAAGAAGAAAAGAGAGGAACGGACCTAATAGAATTAAGAACAGTAACGATTGGGGGGAAAAAGACGGTTTGGGGGTTGCCATTCATGAATGACTTTTGTAGTGAGGAAGAAGAAGGAATGGAGAAGGAAGGAAGAAATAGTGAAAGGGAAAGCCTAGATAAACTATACACCACCCGGACAAATAAAGACTCACCATGGATCTGCAGGAGAAAGGAAGAACTGCAGAGAAGTGGGGAGGAGGAGCATGGAATGGCGGAAAGGCAGACACGTGAAGCCACGCCGTCACCGTCCCGTCATACATGCTCCACCACCTCACGCTCATTACGTGCAACATGCCCATCTAAACTCGCGCCCTTCACAAGCGAACTGACGCCCTATGCAGGAAGGCTTAGAGACCTCCCTGGACGGAGACAGGGAGAACGAATACACACGCCCACAATAAATAAAGGAAATGATGAAAGAAGGGGAAGTGGTGGAGGAGAAAGAGTAAAGATCAGGAGAAATATGGACGAAACTGACGATGTAGAAGAGACGGAAGAAGAGGAGGGGTGTGAGGACTCGATTTTGTGGAACCCAGGGGGTAAAACGGGACACAACTTAATGCCTCTTCTAGAGAGGGGAGGGGTTAGACCACAATACGTCCCTTGGAAGCATGCAGACAAGGAAAATATAAAGTGCAGACTCCCATCATTAAGTGGAGGTGCGGGTAAATGGATATATGAAATGGAAAAACACACCGCAGGACAGAAATTGGCAGTGGGAGATGTAAAGGGCCTTCTCATATCAATATTAGGGGATGCTGCGGATGACATCTGGAAGAGAGCGGGCTTCCCCGGGGTAACAATAACAAACACATCTCACGATGGGGCACCATTCGCAAACTGCAGACATGCATTATGGCAGGCACTGAGGGTACAGTATCCAGACACATCAGACATAGGAGCAATTACCTCGCGCAAGATGCGTGAGAACGAAGATCCTGTTGATTATATCCAGGAAATTCAAGAGAAGTGGCGTATGGAAACTAGAGAACAATGGGACAAAACACCAGCAATATTCTATCATATACTAGTACAGGGGCTCCCAGAAGCAGTCCAGAAACAACTGAAGAAAGTAGTGGGGATGGAATCAAAAGCATGGCCAGAAATACAACTGACTATAGTACATCATTGCAGGACATGGCAAGAAAAAATGAAAAAAAAGGAAGAGGATAGGAAAACGGAAGAGGCTAAACTAGTACAGAAGAAACTCACTAAATACACGATGGAAGGCGCACTAATAACTACACCTGCCACACTAACTCAAAGCCCCACACAAGTAGTGGCTGCACAAGACCCCTCCCAAATACAATCATCGCAGACTGTAACACAACAGATGCCGCCACACCAACCATACACGATTAACATGGGAGGAGGATACTCAACGCCAGGGGCTGGGTATTATAATTACAACCGGGGAAGGGGAGGAATAATGAGAGGGAGAGGATACGGATTTAACACACAACAACACGTGGGGGGACTTAGAAATACCTACCCCACCGGGCACCCAGTATACCAGGACAACACAGGAAGCTTTCCATGGCAGAACAGGGAACCACTGGTGTGTTGGATTTGTGGATTGGTAGGCCACATGTCACGTATGTGTAGAGTGAGACCAGGCACACCGTTGTGGAGTGAACAGGGACAACAAGAGCTCACACAGGAACAGCAGGGCATCCAGCAACAGCAGACATTGCAACAGGGAAATGGACAGCAACAACTAGTAACACAACAACAGCCACAGACATATCCACCGCCTCAACAACAGGTAGCGATTACACAACAACCCCAAGCACAGCAAGTACAGCCACCTGCACAAGTCCAAGACCATAACATAACCTCAACCAATAACCAACTACAGCAAACACAACTGGGTAGGGTGACAGTCCTGGGACGCAACCCTTACACGGGAAGTGGTCAATCATTATACCCCCAATAGGACAGCCCACAGACGACCTTGGTGTGTCCCATCCTGTCGGTAACACCTAATAGTGCGGAGGAACCACGCATAGAGGTAACGATAGGTGACAAAAAATTATCATTCCTTGTTGACACCGGGGCGACCCGGTCTTGCATAAGGGAAGGTAAATTTAAGATGTCAGGTGAAGCCATGAATACCCAAGGATTCTCTGGGGCTAGGGGGTTGGTTCCCTTTACTGATAACATTCCCTTATCAATAGGGGATTATGACATGTCAGTCCCACTTTTATATTCTAGGGCCTCACCAGTAAATATAATGGGGAGAGACATAATGAGCAGGTTGAATATGACGATCTCCTTTACGGAGGACCGCATAATTTGCTCCACTCCAGGAATTAACATGCTCACTGCACGACAGATTATGCAGGCATACTGTGGACAGACAGTGATTAGGGCTGAGCCAGTAGATGGTGAACTGTTCCAGTACGGGACGACATGGCGTTTGCATGGATGCCAGGGATAGAGGGAAAGATCTGGAGGAGGCTAGCAGCCTACTTGTTTAGACCAGAAACACCAGCCAACGAACAAGAAGGAAAGGTGATTTCAGTGGACATAGAGAGCATTATAGCAACCGCTGATTACATTGCAGTGCATGCCCAAGACAGAGAAGGAAGAGCATGGAGGGCAGTGATAGCACTAGCAGAGGGATGTAGACTCACCCAGGTGTCAGATGAGGAGCTCTTCTGAGGAGAAAAGGAAGAAGGTGAAATGGTATTTATGATGAGTGTGGAAATATGGCTAAGGGTGACGTACAAACAGGTGGCACAGAAAATTGCAATGGCACTTGAGGCACCCACGTCCACCCCAGTTCCCTTTTTTGAGGAGGATATGGCAAAAGTACCCACATCATTATGGACTACTAGCCCCTATGACGTGGGGTGCATAAAAAGCATAGGGGGGTAAGAATAAAATTGAAAAAGGGTGCAATACTCCCCAGAGTGAAACAGTACCCACTATCAAAAGAGGCAGATGAGGGCATATGTGAAACAATAACGGCCCTTATAAATAATGGCATATTGGTCCCATCAGGATCTCCATGCAACACAGCTGTATACCCAGTGCGCAAGGCTAAAGGTGGATCTTGGCGCTTCATACAGGACCTCAGGCCTTTGAACAACAAAGTGGAAGCAGAATACCCCATAGCAGCAAACCCGGCCACAATATTGTGCGGCATTCCAGCAGAGGCATCACGGTTTACAGTGATCGACCTTAAAAATGCCTTTTTCTCAATACCACTGCACCCAGACTCACAAGATCTGACAAGCTTCACTTACAGAAACACAAAGTGGAAACACACCAGACTGCCACAAGGGTACTGCGAGTCACCCTCAATATTTAACAGAGTAATACAGATGGATTTGGGTAACATTGAAGTAGAAAGCACAGTGTTACAGTATGTTGACGACACAATCATTTGCAGCACAAACGAAAAAAGATGCAGAGAGGACTCATTAAAGATGCTGACAATATTGGCTGAAAAAGGTTACAAGGTAGACAAGGAAAATACTGTCAGGAACAAGTACTTTACATTGGACAGCTCATATCCCAATATGGAAGACAGATTGCACCACAAAGAGCACAGGCAATTTTAAAAATGCCATTGCCACAAACAGTGAGAGAATTACAGCAGTTCCTGGGCCTGTGCAACTACTGCAGAGCATGGGTATTTGATTACAGCTCATACATAGGACCCCTACTTGAGGGGTTAAAAGAAGCTAACAAAGGGGAGAAAAAGTTGGGGTGGACAATGGAAATGAAAGAGGCTTTTGATGAACTGAAAGATGCAATATCAACCGCTCCGGTACTGGCCACCCCAGATTATGAACGACAATTTTTTATATTTTCGCATTGCGACTCAACAGTAATGAAAGCAGTGTTGGCTCAAAAAACAAGCATGGGCTACAAACCAGTAGCGTTTTACAGCGGCCACTTAGATCCTGTGATGCTAGGTCATTTCCCTTGTGAACAAGGTCTCGCCGCAGCTGCCTTTGCGGTAGAGAAAGCATCAGCAATCACCATGGGGTGCCCAACCACACTATTTGTGGAACATGCACTATTTGCAATATTGAACAAGCCTAAGTCCACACTAACAACGCAGAGGGCGTCAGGTTACGAGATAATATTATCTAGAGCTGAACTATCAATTGTTAGATGCAGCACAGTCAACCCTGCAAGGTTTATAGCAGAAGCAATTGAGGAAGGAGACTATGCACACGATTGTACAAAGACTATTGAAATGTATTCATGCACTAGAAGGGTTGAAGAGAATGCACTAGACGGAGGGGATCTCTTGTTCATTGATGGGTCATCAACAATTGACCAAAGTGACGGGATTAGGAGAACTGGTGCAGCAGTGGTAAAAATGACAGAGGTACCGGTGTGTGTGGCGATGAAATGCGTACAATTACCACAGCATTACTCTGCCCAAGCAGCGGAATTGGTCGCACTGATCTTGGCGTTGAAGGAAAGCTTTGACAAGCGAGTGACCATATATTCCGACAGTGCATATGTCACATCTACTATCCACTCAGGGTTGTCCAAGTGGAGGAGAAGAGGGTTTAGGAGAGCTGATGGCACCCCAGTGCAACATGCCCTCTTATTGGCTGAACTAATTGAAGTAATAAATGACCCCCAAGAATTAGCCTTGGTCAAATGCACCGCACACACTAATGGAGAAGACCATATTTCAAAAGGGAATGCAGCAGCAGACGCACACGCGAAGTATGCTGCATATTTTGGCGAGATATGGAACCCCCCAGAGTCAGAGAGAGGGAGAGGGAGGGGAATAGCTAAGGAGATGTTAATAAGAGAAGGGTACACCCATCTCCCAGCCACACAGATAATGGAACTACAAGCGGCTGCACCAATGGCAGAAAAAGAAATATGGGTAAAAAGAGGATGTACAATGTTGCCAACTGACGCACTATGGCGCCAGGGTAGCACTGGAAAGATGGTAATGCCACTGGCACTATTGAACATCGCCCTGAGCCAACTACACCACCCAGCCCACACAGGCAAGGAAGTAATCGCAGCACGAATTAGGGAAGATTGGTTCTGCCCCGAGTTAAATTCCCATGTGTCTAATTTTGTCAGCAATTGTCTCACATGTCAGCAGTTCACGGCCGGTCACACGCTGAAGGTGATAAAAGGTACTATACCCCGGCCAGAGGGACCCTTCCGACACATCCATATTGACTATGTTGATATGATCAACGTATGTCAAGGAAATAGGTATATGATTGTAGTTGTGTGCCCATTCTCGAGGTGGATTGAGGCAGGGCCCTGCTCACACCCAGATGCATTCCGACCAGCTAAATTCCTAGTGAGGGAGGTCTTCCCCAGGTGGGGAGTGTGCGAAATACTGCGGTCAGACAATGGGCCGCATTTCGCCAATGAAATGTTCCAGCATATCACATCCTTACTGAACATCAAGCATAAATTTGCATGTGCATATCACCCGCAGGTCAACGGTATATGCGAACGCCTGAATGGCCTATTAAAAGAGGCAATTGCAAAAATACAGCAAACAACAAAGAAGAGTTGGCTGTATTGCCTTCCGCTAGCCCTATTTGAGCTAAGGAATAGACCAGGCTCCGACCACCACCTCACTCCTCACGAGGTGGTGACCGGACGCCAAATGCGCCTTCCTCTGACGCCAACATCAAGAGCATTCACCGACCATGAGAGTACTGCAAGTGTCCTTGGTGATGAAATGTACCAATATGTGTCTTCTTTGATTACTAGTGTAGTGTTTGTGTCTCAACAGCTCGAGCGCACGCGGGGCGGGTCTAAGAGTGATCAACAAGAAGACGCGGATGAAGAATTGGAAAAGGGAAAACTGTGCAAAATTGCCAAAGGTGACCACGTACTACTCCGCAATTTCAACAGAAAGTGGAATAGCCCACGCTTCACTGGCCCCCACCTGGTAGAGGAAGTATCAACGAGAGCAGTAAAGCTACAGGACAAACGTGCTTGGAATCACCTACATGACGTAAAGATCTGCAAACTCCAGACTCGCCCTAGCGTCACCGACAGGGCCATTGGAAGAGCAGCAACAGCGTCGCCAACGGAGGAAGGGACTTCTACCGCAACTAACGGCCAAAGTGTCCCCACACCCTGCCACCCCCCTGATTCCCCAGAGACAACTACTGAAATAGAGAGGGGTAATTACCATACCGCCCACCCCATGGTCACACGATCAAAGAGTAAAGAAACCTCTACCAGTTGAGCCCCAAACCCTCTGCCCATTGACCCCTACCCACTGCAGTAATAACCCAACTGAAGGACATTGTTTTGCACATACACATGTAAACACTTGAATGTTCTCTTTTTTTTTTGTTCTCTCGCACATGCAGGTACGGTGTATTATTGTACTGCTAAGAAAACAGATAACTAACAAAGTTCACTGCCCAGGAGTAGATGATACCCTCAGACAATAACTACCCTGAAGAATTATCGCACCAATTTGTCTATTACATAAAAAGGCCAAAGTACCTGAAAAGGAGGAGGGTACGTGTCTACTACACAGCACTTCTCTTGGCCATAGAACAATCAATGCCCCACCTCCACCCATACTTGCCTGTCCTAAGAGATAGATCTCTTAGATTGGCGTGGGAACAGCTCTTCGCCTGGGCACTGAACGACTACTTGATAGGGAGAGGTTGAAAACAACAACTAACACTAATAACAAGCATATTGAGAATTTTCAGGCGGGCAACTTTAACGTCGCAAGAATTAGCTGCCGGACTGCAGCAAGGTAAGAGCAAAATGCCGGTGAGACTAGCCTCTGTAATAAAGATGATAGGGATTTTGATGATCACCGGGTTTGTGGCTGCCTCTGTATGGCGGAACAGTTATGCTATAAATATTTTTGCTGTACCCAAACCTAATATACCCCCACCCCCAGCTGCAACAGGTGTTACGTCAGGTGGTACTAGCAAAATTCCACACAAGGGAAATAGAGTTAAACGCAGCACATACTCAGACAATAAAGATATTGACAACTACATACAAAATTCAGCACACGTCTCAAACAACATGTGGTACCAACACATGACTCAAATAGGTAAACAAACAACAGAAGACAGCTGCTACGTCTGCTCATTGATCCCATACGCCATGAGTGCTTCCAGAACTTTCGTTGCCACGGAAATAGATGAAAAAACAGCATGGTGTATAATATACCTGGCACTGTTCCAAACGAAAGGGAGATTTCAAGGGAACACGGTGCACCTGGTATGGAAATCACGAGACACATACCCGTACGAAAATAACTTCCTTAAGAGTTATTTGAGTTACCACAAGGCCAGTTTACATGCTGAAGCATTCAGATACATAACAAGTGGCCCTGAAAAAGGAGAAACAAAGAAAGTTACACTACAGTACCTACCATGTGATTGGTACGCCACTGAAGTTCCTGGTAAACAAGGATGTTGGGAAAGACCACTGATAATAATAACAGGGAAGGTGTACCTGGGTGACAAATGGGACACAGGAGTGGTTGGCAGCAACATGGTAATGACAGAAGATACTACAACTATTGCTGAACACAACAACAGATGTTGGATGACCTGGGTCAAGTACGTACCCATGCTAACGTGGATAGAGAAGGATGAAGACCCAATAACAATACTGCCGATGACTGCACCCAAGGTATGCTACCAACACAAAGGAAAGGTGGACGTAGGATACAACACCAACTGTGCAAGCGTGCGAGCTACCTGAGAGGGGAGCAGGAACAGCAGTAGTAATGGACCATTACTGGGCCTGTGGAGACAAGGCATACCACACACTGCCCCCTCTGTGGAATGGTGTATGCACAATAGTACACGTTAATGTACCATCACTAGTGGTGCCCCAGAAACATGTGAATGTGGCGAACCTCCCCAAAATGGATGAAGGAAACAAGAGGAAGAAGAGATCTGCACAGCTTCAGAAGGGGCCAGAGCACCGAAACAACGGCAACAGCACTGTCCTGAATAGAAAGAAAAGACCAGGAGAACCTCTGACAGGAAATTACCTGTGGGGAAGGTCAGAAACAGCACTCACTTCAATTCCGCCAGAACACAGACTATTCAGCAGAGCAGCAATGTTCTTCTCCTCAATAATACATCCGGGACTACAGGCTTACGCAAACGCAAAATGGCTCCAGATAACTAGATGGGAACTAATGATGACAATTAACTCTACAGTAAATGGATTCAACGCAATAAAAGAGGAACTGCGAGCAGTGAGGATGGTGGCACTACAGAACAGATATGTACTGGACCTCCTCACAGCAATGGAAGGAGGAGTTTGCGCAAAGATAGGACAGTCATGCTGCACATTCATTCCTGCTAACGATGCTGACAATGGTACACTGACAGAAGCAGTATCACAATTGGCCCAGATGCACTCCAAAATGATGGATGAAAGTAAAGGTGTGAAAAAGGATGAGAGCTGGTTTTCGGCGCTATGGTCCTGGATGCGATCTTGGCTGTCAGATGGGCTGAAGATTATAGTTGGATGCATTATTTTGGCTGGAGCTGCACTTATCATAATAAGATTTTGGAAGGCACGCACCACAGACGAGATGATCGAAATGGTCGGTATGCACCCCTTGATGCCAGCAGATGACGGCCAACACACAGGCACAATAATAAAAGAGAGAGAGAGGTTGCGCAACCAGATCATCACTAACCACCTGGACCCACCATCTGTGAAGCTCGAAAACCCAAGAAACCCAAGGAGCTACATAGGGAAATGGGTATACTGCACAGCTGGAGGAACCTGTGTATATATGTACTGGTCATTTGAAGACCATGTCAACCACTATGGACATTTGGGAGGAGTAACTAAAATATGGAGAGTGAGAGGAGATAAGGAAAAGGATATGTTTGTGGTCGACAAGTCGACCAGAGGGGGGACTGAAGTGGGAAAAGTGAACAAAAGGCTCCCACCAATCCCCTCTCAACCCTGGCCTAGAGGATCATGGCCCAGACACCTGCCACGAGAGGAGTTTTCCCATCTCCCAGACGACCAAATACCCTGGTACAAGAACATACGGATGTGCCCACTCGCGTGCCCACCCGCCTGCCCACCAGCCTGCCCTGCACATGCCGACACCTGCGGCATGGATGGACTCGACTAAACCATCCAGCACCAAATCAACACATCGTTAGAGATGCCATGACCACCTAGCTAACGGTCAGCACACTCGTGCAAACATACACACCGGACACTCCCACACCAATCCACACGAAGAACATACTCAGTGCTATGACGTAGGTGACGGACACACCCACGGACGTGCATCTTTATTATTTTCCACATAGGCTTTTCAAAATGCAGAAACGCAAGACGCATAATGAACTCATCTAAAAAGGCTTGCTCACGCTTCTTCTAAACCCATGGACCATAATGAGAAATATAACGAAGACACGATACTGGGGATAGAGCAATATGATACCATAACCTAAAGCGCTCTGTACCAAACGGTCCCACCTATGCACCAGGCCCAAGTAGGCCGCAAGCAAAAGCTTCCATGAACATTGAATGAGCAAGAGTTTGGTTGCTGATCCTGCAGAATGAGCCCAGCGAAAGCAGACAGTCAAGGGCACAACGTTGCAAACTCTCATACCGCCAGCCGACGCCAAGGTCGCACCTGCAAGATAAGCCAGGCACACAGTGAGAAATGCAATATTAATTGTGCAGAATTCTGCCTCAACCACGGTCCCACCTCACGTGACCAAACTGAACCTGATAGGATGCCAAGCCCAGGAGGAAGAAGGCGCCTGGATCCCCCGTCTCAAGACACAGGCAGATACAATTAAGCGACTCAATGGACATCTGCGGCGGTGGGAGTAGTCGGCCTTCCTGCTTATGAATAAATCCTCACATTGTCTGCACATACCCATAGTGAAACATTGTTGCAAGTGACAGGTGCACCGCGAGCTGGGAACAGCGATGGTCCCAGACTGGGGGGCTCGCGGGTGAACCAATCAGAACATGGGGCCCTTATCACTGACGCCATTAACATTAACCAATCCTCAGGGGTCTTCATGTAACAATTTTTATGTATCAAACTGAAGGGACAACCCAAGTATACCACCTGACGAACCCTTAACCAATAACAACGTTCTCTATACATATGCTATCCTAACCCTACCACTCGGGGAACCAATCCAGAGTGGCGATAGGTTTTTTGCTAATTTTACTCAGGTGACGCAAGTAGCGCGTCATACTAAGGTAAAAAGGGCCTGCAAGCCCCACGACGTTGAGAGAGTGTCAGGACGGACGCGTACGATCCTTGACCCACCCCTGCCGTTTTGTTTAATAAACAGCAGAATCACCTTGCTTCTTGCGTGTGTCTCATACTCTATCTCTTTTGGGATATACGGGAGGAGTTGGGGCCTCCCTGCCCGGAGGTCCGCGGACGGCCCAGCCGACCCCGGGAGAATTTCCCCCCGACACCCCACCCTCTGCTGTTCTCCCCGCTGATCACCTTTAATGTCCCCTCTTATAGTCTCACCTGATGGTTTGGAAAGATGAGCTCTCCATCCTGCATTGAGCGCAGCGACGCGTAGATATCCAGTTGCTTCACTGGTTCGAAGGAATTGGTGAGTTCCAGAACTATATTGACTCTGAGTTTTCCGACGAGACGCCGTAAGTGTATAGTTCGTAAGAGTTCAAATGTCTGACTTTCACTCTTGTCCAATTCCTTGCAGGTTGAGGCTTGACCCTAGCGAAGAGTTCCTCGTGGCAGCCGGTAATATTCAAATAAGGATTGGTATTATCCAACACAGTTCGATAAAATAATGTCAATAAATAACCTGTTGCTTTCTCCCTTATTCAGGTGCTGAGAGTAATTATGAAGTCTCAGGGAATGATGCCTCCGGTGGTAAAATTAGGTAAGTCTATTGTGGTGAGAAGGAGTCCCCTTTTTTGTCCCTTGGTTTCACCTTGTTGTCCTTTTGTTTCCCCTTAGGTGCTGGGGTTCGGCGAGGATGCGATGGAGGCTGCGCCGACCCGTGAAGAGGAATAGTACCCCCGGTGGTAAAATCAGGAAAGTCTATGGGGGGTACTAATATTGCCTCTGTTTATTCCCTTGGCTCACCTTGCTGTTCTTGTGTTCCCCTTCGGTGCCGGAGTGCGGCGGAACATGCAGGATGCAATGGACAGTGAAGATTCAGCGAAGGCCGGTGAGTTTAGCGCGACGCTGCAGCAGGCGAGGCGACGTGCATAAAATAATTTCTTTCTTCCAGCTTGAAGGCGAGGTGGATTGGGAACTCAGGTAAGGATCAAAGGTATTGCTCTTGTTCCAACCTTTTCTCCTTCTTTCCCCCCTTTCCTAGGAGCTCCGTATTTGTGGCGGGCGTGGCAGAAGACTGGATGCTGACTTGCAGGCACGGTGAGCGTTACGCTGCTGGATGCAGAATAACGCAAAGCGTGTGCTGCTTTTCGGGCGTGGTTTAAATAGCCTCCAAAGTAGTCCCAGGTAAGTATTCCTCCCCAGCCCCACCCGAGTAAAAAATAGTCCCTAGGTAAAGTAGTCCCTCGCAAGCCTCTTTTGGCTTGGAGCTTTTGCAGCATGGTCTGCATCAGGTAAGTTTTAATCTATGAGCCTGGCGCCTATGGCGCCAGGACTGACTCTCCATATGAGCCTGGCGCCATAGACGCCAGGACTGCACCCAAATAGCCCCTAGTAGGTGTTGTTGGGCTTGCTTAGAATAACTTGATGCCTGCTTCCGGGGTTGCTGGACTTGGTCCCCGGGGGTAGGCATCATGACATCACGTGTGTCTGTGGTGGTTGTGGTAATGTTCAAGGGATACAGATTATGCGGTCTGCTGTAGCATTAGTGTAAGGGTATTGGTCGTTTACTATACTGTGGTAGTTTGGGTTTGGTTGGGTTGTTATGTGAGGCATTTTTTTTGTGGGCCTTTTAGTTTCCCAGGGTGTGGTTGAACAGGGTGTCATATTGGGTTGTTGTGCTTGTTGTTGCCCTGGTCAGGGTTGGTCGGTGCTTGGGCATGGCAGGCTCGAGGTCCTGGGTGGCAGCCCAGGGCGGAAGGATGTTGGTGCACTGTTGGTTTAGGGAGTTAGTAAATGTTGTCATTTGACTGGATAGTGGGCGTGGCAGGCCTAGTCCTGAGGGGCAGGTCAGGACCGGTGTATATTTCTTTTATTGTGTTATTGTTCTCGATTGGTTGGTGCCTGGTTGGTTCTGTTTTCGTCGCTTTTGGGAGCTGTTTAGTGGGTATTTTGGTACTAAGGTTTAGCAGGATGTTTTTGGGTACTTGCTATTTGTCCCTGACTTGGTTACTTGGGGTGGTTTCTGTTCATTCACCATTGAATTGGAGTGATTCTGGTTAGGTTGCCTTGTGGTGGAGTAGCTCTGTTGCCTTTAGGGTGTCGGTTATTTGTGGTAGGTGTTGTGGGCGTACATGTTGATTGCGTGGTGGCCACACGTTGTGGGCAGGTGCGGTGGTTGTGAAAGTGTTTTTTTCCAGTTTGGGTTGTAGATGTTCCCTTTTGTTGTGCTGTTACTGATGGAGGCCCTCATTACGACCCTTGCGGAAATCAACCGACCGGACCGCCATAGCGTAAATAGCGTTTCCGCCATTGCACGATGGAGCAAAGTGCGGCTCATTCCGACCCATCGGGCACGAGCACCACGCCATGGCGGAAGTGCAAAGTCCGCGATGGCGGAAATGACCCCAAAACGGCCCACACCGCCGCCGTACGGCGCCCTAGGTGCAATACCGCCACCCATCTCAGCGGACACCGCAGTGAGCGCCAACCGGAAAGTACGGTGACCGTAAATATACGGAAACGGAAGTAAAAGCATGGTCCCGGAACGGGAAACATCCCGCCGTACACCTATAAAACCACAAATTCCACACAACCATTAAAAATACTACCCTGAGACACATCCCAACCCGTCATCCACCCTAGTGAAACCAAGAAAAATGGGAAAAGTAGCGAAGAAAGCGTGCGACCGCAAGCGGCAGGTCCACTTCTCCCGTGAGGAACTCACCGTGCTCACGGAGACCCTCCAGGAGAATGCTGCCGCCGTCTTCTCCACGCAAATGACCAGGACGGCACTTGCGAACAAGAAGGCCATATGGGCCCTGGTGGCACAGCGGGTAAGTGCGGTGGGGACCGCACCCCGCAACCCACAGCAATGCAGAAAGCGATGGGACGACCTGCGGATACGCGTCCGTAGCATACTTTCTGCCAACCGCAACATTGCCACAGCTACCGGGGGAGGATCGGAATCACCCATCAAATTGACCCCCTGGGAAGAAATCTGTGCCTCCACCATTGGAATGGAGAGCATAGAGGGAGTCGGAGGGATGGAGAAAGGAGTGCAGACATCCGAAGATTCAGGTAGGTTTCCCAAATAAAACAATGCCAAAACCACAACGTCCAATCATGTGAAGTACCACGTGCCCACATAGTGCAACAGGAACACATGTCCAGGAGAACGTCCACATACATAGGCCTGATAGCACACTTTAAAACTCACATCAAATACATAAATAATTAAAAATCCTAAAAACACCCTCTACACGTGCAGCAGGCACACCCTAACTGCAGGCTGCCAAACAACTGCACCCACACTCCACACACAAATGAAACCACCTCCAAGGCCCCGACCCAAATCACCCTCAGGTACCACCCCAATGCATGTGATACATTGCCATTCCAATTCCCACAGACCCATTAATAACGCTCGCCCTCCTTTACTCCACCACAGGGTCCGATCCAAACGACGAGCTCCAGGACACCCCTACCAGCACACCTGCAAAGAGGGCCAAGACCAACGGCCAAAGACCCTCCACCTCAGCTGCACGCATCAAGACACGGCAGCAGCACAAATCAAGTGACAGCACACAGGAGGGAACTCCAACAGGCACCCCAGCAGCCAGCATGCCCACAACACCACCACCACAGGTCCACCCAATGGATGCCACAGTAGGCACTGCTTCTGGTGGCAGCAGCACCATAGGTGATACTGCATTAATGGCAGAATGCTCCGACACAGAAAACGGGGATGTCGAAGTAAGATCCATCCATGACCTGTCTCAATCCCCCTGTCTGTTCCATCCCGTACACCATGAGGATACCACGCAGGGGCACCCACAAGACGACGACTGGCCATCCCCCACAAGCCCTGTGGCAAGGCAACATGAGGTGATCAGCCCCTCTGTGACACCACCGCAAATGGCCATGGCCCAGCAGAGGCAACAGTCCCTCGACCAGGTAATCGTGCAACAGCAGCAACTGGCCACGCTCCTCAAGGACCATGCCGATGAATGTGGGGGCACTAAGGCAGACATAGAAACATCAACTGAGACACTTAGGGCAGAAATGGAGAGAAGTACAGAGACACTAAGGGCACAAATGGAGAGTAGCACCGAGAGCCTGAGAGTACAAATGGAGAGAAGCACCGAGAGCCTGAGAGTACAAATGGAGAGAAGCACCGAGAGCCTGAGGGGGGAACTGCATGCGACGTCCAAAGACGTATGTGCCGAACTTGCCGCAGTGCGCCGTGTGCTCACTGAGCTCTCACAAACCCTTAGGGACATGCATGGACGTGAGCAGGCAGAGACATCATCCGTTGCAAGTTCCGTCCAGGGCAGCCCCCAACGTAGATCTGGGAGGAACCTGCGCTCCACAGGCAGGGGTGCCCCTGATACCCGCAGAGGGGGCTTGCAATAGCGACAGCCCACTGACAATGAGCATCTTTGGACACTGGTGTTCGGGGGGGAGGTAGGAGGGTGGAGGGGGTGTGTTGGGCTCACTTGGGTGGCGGGTCGATAGGGTGTTTAACATGATATCACATATGCCATAAACAATGCACGATCATGCAATGAGATGTGTGGACATTGATCTTTGTGTACGAGGCCATTATAGGCGTACAGTCCATATTGTGCATGTTCCAGACACACACAGTGCCACGAGTCCCATGTCCATGTATCAGCCACCAGGCGTGAGTGCTAGAAGCATGCATCTATGAGATGCTGACGAATGTCACGGCCCTCCTGTGCCTCGCAGACTCCTTGAGGTGCTGCCACATCCCCACCCTCATCATGACCATCATCAGGTGCTTGCAGTTCTGCGTCAGGGGGCATGGGCACATTTCTACGTACGCACATGTTGTGGAGCTTGACACATGCCATGACCATCTTTGCAACCTTCACATGGCGGTACAGGAGTGCCCCGCCAGACCTGCTGAGGCAGCGGAAACGAGTCTTCAGTAGGCCGAATGCCTGTTCTATGACTACACGGGTACGTGAGTGGGCATGGTTGTAGTCCTCCTCATGCTGGTCCCGTGGGTTCCGGACTGGTGTGAGGAGCCATCTCTTCAGTGGATACCCGGCATCACCTGTATGTGGACAAGTAAGGAATTTTGAGGAATGCCATTGCTACGTACGCACCCCCCCCCCCTTCCTGCCAGGTCATTGCCGCATCACATACCCCACATCATCATGCATGAAATGAGACTCACCGAGTAGCC
Organism: Ambystoma mexicanum; assembly: GCF_040938575.1. Taxonomy (NCBI): domain Eukaryota; kingdom Metazoa; phylum Chordata; class Amphibia; order Caudata; family Ambystomatidae; genus Ambystoma; species Ambystoma mexicanum. The sequence goes on from NC_090936.1 coordinate 879,672,756, forward strand.
AGGATCTGTTCCCTGCGTGTCGCTCCATGTAGCGTGGTATAGTAGAGTTCCTCAAGACCATAGAATCATGGGTTGATCCAGGAAATGGGGCACAACAATGTGTAATGATCCTGTTGGAGTCACACACCATTTGTACATTCAGAGAATGAAATTGTTTTCGGTTGCGGTACTGGGCCTCCATGGCATGTGGGACGACCAATTCCACATGGGTGCAGTCGATGGCACCAATGCAACCCGGTATGCCGGCAAGTGCATGGAATCCCACTTTTGTGTTGGTAATTTCCTGCTCCGAGCGTGGTAGAGAGATGTAGTCGTCTGCGTGCTTCAGGAGGGCATCGAGCACTTGCAATAGTGTCCGTGAGAACAGTGGCTGTGATATGCCATGCAACTGTCCGACTGTGTGCTGGTAGGTGCCTGTGGCCAGGAAGTGGAGTACAGACACCACCTTCAGTAGGGGTGGGATGGCGGTTGGGCTATCTATCATGCTGACAAGGTCAGCCTGTGTCATGTCCACAATGGCGGTTATGGTGTCCCGGTCCAAACGGTAGAGGGTGTGGATCTGCTCATCAGTGAGGTTGAACGGATGTGCTCGGGGGCGTGGGATTGCGGGCTGCCTGCGTGGTGGTAGTGGCTGTGCTGGCGGCCCTTGCTGGCCCTGCCTTGCCCTCCTCCTCCTCCTGCATCTCCGCCGTGCGGCCGGTTGTAGTTGGTGTTCGTCTTCTTCTTGAAGTTGGAGTACTTGCAGTGCTATCAGGTCCCCCAGGGCCAACATAGCTAGTCCTGCCGGTAGCATTTCGGAGTGGGTGTGGTTGTGGGAGGAGACTGGGTGTGCAATTTATGTGTTTTCAGGCTGTATGGCCTCCACCTGTGGTGATTCATTCCACCTGTGCAAGCTGCACTCCCCTTTGGGCGAGCACGTTCCGCACACAACGCTGCAATTCGACGAATGGCATCTTGCTATTGCAATCATGTATTTGTACCCGATGGCAGTGTAACATTGGTTGATATGTTCATTCGGCTATGGTCCCATTGTTTCACATACTATCTTTGCAGTCGCGAACAGACTTGTGAAGGGTCAGTGGAACGGAGTACTCGAGTAACGGTGGACCCTCATGCAACACTGTACCGAGCTTCACCGACGGGCGGGGCGTCCCATTTGTGAGTGAAGGCAGTTGCCATTTTCACACACAGCCGCACTAGATGGATTAATTTGTGATTTCAAGCGGCCACAGTTGCCTTTTCGACGTGATGTTGCAAATGAGGAATTCGAAGGGCGGCGCTTTCGGTTTTCAGCTAGCGGCGAGGAGATGCCCACAGGTCTGACTGCAAATATAACGTTCTATTGTTCAATGTCCTTGGGACAGGGGCCATGGCGAGGATGCAATGATTGATATGAATAGTTTGGGATGCGCAATAGCGACGTGGGCGATGAGGCCGGACGTTCCCAAATACATGTTACTTCACAACACTGGAATTACGGGCTGGGGCACAGTGGATTTTGCAGGCTGCATAACGCACAGACTCAATGGAAATTTCACATGTTATGTGAGTATGGAGACAGGCGTTTTCATTACGGGATGAGGGAATGATGTATGGATGCATGGACAGATGATTTGATACAGAGTTTGCCATGTACAGGGCTTCTTGGAATCTATCCGCCTCCCCTGCGCTATGTGATGCAGGGCTGCCATAGTGGGACCATCGTCTATCTGGCCTTGTTGAGCCCTCCCTGTCTCGACGCGCCTTCAGACACTTGTGTCTATGCACGTTACCAATCCCATCAGATGGATTCTGTTTTAACAGACGCATGCACAGGTACACTCGTTTGTGATAGTGTTTTCACCTCGATATAGATAGTTATGATTCGCAAGTGATTTTTGGGTGGTGATGATCCTTTGGAGTGGGCTAGCATGCATATGGCTGTGGATTTGGTGTGATCATTGAAGTGAGTAAATCAAATGTAGTTCTGATGGCCATACTATTCTTTTTCATTTCATTTGGTTGACAGGTATCTCCTCCCCTTTTGCCACTGCCATCTGTATGCCACTCCTGCAGATGGATTTTACTCCCGACACCTGCTGCTTCGTGTTAATCAGTGGAGCAGCATTACGATCTTATGGGACGATCGCCAATGGGCCACATGCCCTTACGCAGTACTAGTGGCTAGGAGAAACATTTCGGCCTTTCAGCTGGACTAGTGCCTCCCTATTGGGACGGCCCTGCGGTTCTAGGCGCTTCCATGTTGCCTTTTCGTACGGGAATGTAGCCCCTGTGTACCATGAAGGAACAGGGCGTCACACAAGAAGTAGCTGGTCATTTATTGCGGATGCAGCCCACAATAATGAAATATATTTTGGAGTTCATGGCCTAATGGCTGTATGGGCTTGGAGAATTTGTTGTGCATTAAATTTCTATTCTGATATGAACCGTGTAGCGTTCTTCTTTGCAAGTGATGTGGCATATTACTATTTGGGGAGCGATGTATTGTGAGGAGATCTGCATTGGGTTCCAGCTTCGGGGTATAGTTGCGTGGTACTGTGCTGGGCGCGTTTGCCTACGGAGCCCAGTGAGGTCAGGGATGAGGGCTGCCATTATGACTGTTTTGATGATGTCATGCTCAGGGGCGGGGGATTAGCTTTTGTGTAACAGATGCCGGTCAGCCAGTTGGATAGGTGGAATGATGTGATTATCGGAATATTGCTGGTCACAGGTGCCTGTGTTTGCGTGCGTTTCTTGGTGGGAGACTGAGGTCATGTCCATTTGTATGGCTTCTGTATTCGTGCCATCTGTGCCCTGCAGCTCCCATTGGGCCCTCTTGAGATTCATTTGTTCGTTGGCAGGCATGGATGACTAGTACATTTCACTGGTTGCATTGTGTGACTTCATTGCACCTACGGGGGGTTGTACAATGTGGCCAGGGAGCGGTGTACAAGCACTCAGTAGGGCCGTTTACGGTTGGTTCGCGATGCCGTACTTCTCACCATGGCGGAATGGTACTTTCCGCCATGCTTGATGGCGTTAGGTGCATGTCCGCTAGGGTCGGAATTCGCGTACCGTTGCGCCATGGTGCTAATTACGGTTTGGCATGGCGCGCGCGCGCGTACTTGGTGCAGTTAGCGTTGGCGTTCACTACGGTGTCGCTAATGGCATCGTACTTTGCGGTGACGGGTCATGATCGCACCGAGCGCTATTCGATGGCGGTATTGCATTTCCGCCATCGTTTTTCGATTTCCGCCAGGGTCGTAATGAGGCCCGGAGTGTTTTAGAATTGCCTAACGGGGGGAGGAGGGTTATGAGGTATGATAGGTATGTTATGACGTATCTACTTGTTATCTATTTGTCCTATAGGTTTGTGACGTATCTACTTGTTATCTATTTGTCCCATAGGTTTGTGAGGTATCTATTGGGGGATGCTCTTTTTGTGGTTCTTACGGTGGGAGAGGTATACTTGTCCTCGTGGGTGAGAGCTGTTGGAATGTTGAGAGCGTGGACTGATGATGAGGGTTCGGGAAGAGCCGTTAGTGAGTGAGAGAGATCCATACTGGCTGGATGGGACACCAGTGTTCCTTGCACAAAGCTTACAAGACTTGGTAATAAAGGCGTATGAGAATACATGAAGACTACAGTGTGATCAATCATCCTTAATTACCACAATAACTCGTTGGGAAGGTATGCTTGTTTGTTTCCATGTTATCCACTTGTTGTGTCCTGTCTGTCAAATAGAGCACTCATCCCCCATTTCGTGCTGACTCCTTGTGGCAGACTTACGAAAGGGTGGACAATGGACTAGCCCGCTGACAGGGGTTGCAGGTGAGCCTCTGAGGTAATTTCCTCTCACACACAGACACGACACCCCTGCGGGCGGTGTAGGGGACAAGGTCGGTGAAAAAAGAAAAGCGCAGGTAATGGTTCCGGGGAGAGACCGCGTGAGGGAAACGAGAGCAGACATCTTTTCAGTGTCTTTGGAGAGTCCTCCTTCATGCCGCACTAGTTGATCAACTGGCCCATTCGTATAGTATCCCTTTTTGAGATTCACACCCGTAGAGCCTGGGGTACACCTTGTTAGGCTCTTCTTTCTCCCCTACCCGGCATGTGGTTGTACCACGTACACGAGGCAAGCACGGGAGTCATGGTGACGCATACGTCGCCGTTGTTGCTGTGTGTTAACGGGCATAGCCACCGTGTGATTCAGCTAGGACTCCCCTAGCTTTGGGTTCTGACATGTTTTCTACATGCATGGCATTGGGGTATTATATCTTTCTTGAGTAATACCCGACTGGCACCGGTTTAGCCGTCGAGTAGCCAGGTCGGTTAAAGTGCGTGGCTAAAGTTTGTCTGCTTAACCCTCCCAGCACCTGAGAAGTAATACTGTGTATTGGGTGTCTCAGCACACATTTCACTGGGGGTTATATATTTATCTGTCTGTGTGGGTGTGTGAGAGACTGCAGCAGCCCCTTGAAAATGGTGGAGTTCGTTTCCACCTCATGATTGAATCATTCCTGGGAACCTAGGGAGTGATACTGGCCCATTGCAAGGTCTGGAATAATACATTGTTTGATTATACACTCCCGAACCCCCGTATAGTCAACTGAGAGGTAGCATCACTGCCAGTTACCTATATGTAAGGGATAAGAAAAGTTATTGACTGTTCTTGGTTGGATCAGGCCCAGGGATCGGGGCCATTCATGGAACAGTATTGGAAAGGGATAAACGCACTAACCTATTTTATTTCCTGACGGCATCTATTAACGGGGCCCAGCTAATTTTGTAAGGGGGCGTTTTATATGTATTACCGCTCCACAGTAATTTTCTATGGCCATGAATCACTGTATGAATTAGGAGGCTTCTTATGTCAGGATGATTTATGCAGAGTGTATTATTAATTCCTACCAGGTACACAGCCCTGCCAAAGTGGTGTGTTTTGTTTATTTATTTATGCATTTAATTATGAATTCCTGTCCGGGTAACACAGCAGCCACTCAACCAGTGTTCAGCATCGATGCTATTTATTTATTTATTAATTCCTGTCTGGGTAACACAGCAGTCACTCAACCAGTCTTCAGCATTGATGCTATTTATTTATGTATTAATTCCTGTCTGGATAATACCGCAGCCCATCCGTCAGTGTTCAGCATTGATGCTATTCATGTACTTGTTTATCAATTCGTGCCTGGGTATCACCATAGCCAATCAGCCTGGGTTCCCCAGGCATGCGATTTATTGTTATAGTTATGAATTGATGTCTAGGACAATAATGTCACCCAATAATTATTGATGGAATTCACTGATGCCTAATGTATAAAAGTCTGTTCCATGCTCACAAACTCATGCGTGGTGCAGTTATTTCATGCAGAGTTGGCCCGGCCATAACAACACATGATTGGTGGGAATTAGTCCACAAAGCACGAGGACCCAGGCTAGGGTTCCTGGTCACATCTGGTGCCCCTGGACTCTGGTATTCACACTAGTGTGTGGTAAGGGGTGTGCCTATATAATTTCTCCTGTTTCTCCCGGGTTGCTACTCTAGGTGCTCTGCAAGTTCTGTTTAGGGCACATCACCCCAATGATATTGGAGGCACTGCTGAAATCAGGGGGCATTCTCCAGAATTAGGAAGCGCTCTGGTTTACTAACTAGGAGCATTGCATCATATATTGGTGGGTTCTACCCTTAGTCAAAATGGCGCATGAATATGTGTTGCATTGGGTACATGCCGAAGGTCTCAGTCCCCAAGGTCTGTTTTATAGTGGGAGAAGTCCCTGTACATCTCACCATCAATGAAGTGTGGGCCATGATTGGGTCTTTGGAGCCTGTCACTGGGAAAGTGAAGAGTGTGGGGCGAAAACCCGGTCAAGATATAAAATGTTACATGCTGGCTGTGCTATGGTTTTAGTTCCCTTACAGATAAAACCTTGCCCTCTGATTTTAGAGGTGGGGAACCTTTGATTACTTGCCCAGTGTGGACATTAGACACTTGGCTAGGAATACCTCAGAGACCTGAAGCCCCTACATCAACCAAAGAGGCTGTGGTCATTGCAGCCGCTGTGGCTGAGGCTGTTAGAATGGCAAAAGAATGACAACCCGCATCGTCCTTTGTAACGGATCATGGAACCTACACCCAACTACGTCCATTTTCAGGAGAGAGGCCAGTGCCTAAGGGAGAGGAGGCCTATGAACTCTGGTCGGACCTCACTCAACTGATGTTACAAGATTTAAAAGTGTCAGAACAGCGAAAGAGGTAGAGGATAGTGGAGGCCCTTAGAGAACCCGCCCTGCAGACGGTACAGTCCCTTCGAGCATTGTGCCCCGACCCTACTCCCCAGCAAGTGATGGGCGTGCTGGAAGGAGCTTTTGGAACCATTTACCCCTGGTGGATCTAATGATGAGGTTTCATGCTACCACTTTGAAGTCAGAAGGGAAGCTGTCTGATTATTTAGTCAGGATGGAATACATTTTGGAACACGCCTGGCCCTCCAAAGAGGAGGGGTGGAGACTTCCACATTGAACCATTGTCGAGTGAAACGACATGAATTACTTACCGTAATAGAATTTCTGATGAATGTATCTGCTTAGATTCACATGCTGTGCATATGGTCCGACATCCAGTGGTAACCACAGAGTATTGCCTCTTATCTTTCGTGGACCGAAAGGGGACGTCAGCATAGGCGTGTCTGTAACACTATCCCTATCGTGACGTGTAGTGTACCCAAAATCCCTCACGTGCCGAGGTCCCTCTGATTGTATTTTTTCTGCTAGAGGGAGCCCAAGGCTATAGTGAGTGAGTACATAAAGAGAGAAAGTAGTAAGAAGTCTATGTTCCTTCCACCCCGAGCGGGTGGAAGGGTGGGCGCATGTGAATCTAAGCAGATACAATCATCAGAAATGCTATTACGGTAAGTAATGCATGTATTCTGATGCTTGTTAATCTGCTTAGAATCACATGCTGTGCATAGACTAGGGCGCAGTACCCGGAGTTGGAGGTGGGTTGTGAGCTTGGAACAGTAGAGAAAAGATGTCTTAGTACTGCTTGTCCCACCTGAGAATCAGACCTAGAATGAGTGTCTAGGCAATAGTGTTTTGTAAAGGTGTGTACAGAACTCCAAGTTGCTGCTTTGCAAATGGACTCAAGGGGAACATTTGCAATGAATGCTATGGATGCCCCAGTGCCTCGAGTAGAGTGTGCTCTGGGCTTGAAGGGCAGTTCTCTCTTAGCAAGAGTGTAACACAGTGTAATGCATTTGACAATCCACCTTGAGATAGCTGATTTAGAGACAAGATCCCCTTCTCTACCAGCTGCCACTGAAACTAAAAATTGGTTCGTTTTCCGCAGCAGTTTCGTTCTTTCCAGGTAAAACATGACTGCCCTGCGCACATCTAGTGTGTGTAGGCTTCTTTCGGCCATGCTAGTAGGATTCTGGAAAAAAGTAGGTAGTTCAATCGACTGGTTCACATGGAACTTCGAGATTAATTTAGGCGCAAATCTGGGGTGCGTGCGCAGCACTACCTTATCCCTTTGGACTGTAACAAAGGGGTCTAAAACAGAAAGTGCCTGTAGTTCGCTAACCCTTCTGATAGTAGCCACTAGGAAGGCCATTTTATAAGTCAGGTCTTTTAGACTTGCTTTATGCATAGGCTCAAAGGGAGCTCCCATGAGCCTGGTCAAAAGCACATTTAGGTCCCACCCAGGAGCTGGGTGAGAAATGGGAGGATAAATCCTCTTAACCACTTCCATAAAGGCCTTAATCACCGGTATCTTCCACCACCACACCTTTTGTTGTGATGTGGTGTAGGCTGACAGAGCAGGTAGATGAACCTTTAGGGAATTGAAGACTAACCCAGTGTCCAATAGATGGGTTAGGTACAGCATAATGTGTGTGGGTGAGCAATCGATGAGATCGACACCCTTGGAATGACACCAAATGACAAAACGTTTCCATTTGCTGGCATAGCAATGACGTGTGTTCAGTTTCCTAGCTTCCCTGAGTATGTCCATGCACCTCTGAGGGAGCTGTAGATGTCCAAACTCTATGACCTCAGGAGCCAGGCTGCTAAATTCAGAGTTTGTGGGCATGGGTGTAGGGTCTCCCCCTGTCCTGAGAGAACATGTTGTACGGACAGGGATTCTTCACTGGTGGGGAGAGGGACATTTCCATCAGATGAGTGAACCAGGGTTGGCGGGCCCACATAGTGCATCTTGTGCACTATCTTGTTGAGAAGGGGAGTCGGGGGAAAAGCGTAGGCAAATTTCCTTGACCATGTTATCCAGAGACCGTTCCCCTGGGAGCGTTTCTGGGGGTACTTGAAGGCGTAGTCTTGGCATTGGGCGTTCTCCTGAGTTGCGAACAGGTCAATCTCTGGGAAGCCTCATTCTGTGAAGACGTTGGACACAATGTCTTTGTGCAGACGCCATTCGTATTCTTCGGGCAGAGGAAAATCTCTCCTGAACACGTCTGCCAGAAGATTGAGTTCCACTGGAACATGTTGGGACAACAGAAACATCTTGTGTCTGAGAGCCCATATCCAAATGTTTTGGGACAGCTTGGTTAGCCCTGGAGAGTGAGTGCCCCCCTGTTTGTTCAGGTAAAACATGGCTGTAGTGCTGACTGTTAGAATCAGCACTGTCTTCCCTTGTAGTTGCATCTGAAAGGCTTTCAATGCCTTGAACACCGCTAACAGCTCCAGTAAATTTATATGGTTGGATGCTAGTTGAGGGGACCACACTCCGTGCGCTGTCTGCTGAAGCAGGTGAGCCCCTCACCCCTTGAGGGATGCGTCTGTCATGAGAGTGGCTTCCACTGCAGGGGTGGTGAAGGTTTTCCCTTTCAAGAGGTTTTCTCTTGACCACCACTGCAGAGAGAGAGCAAGGGCTTGAGAGACAAATACCAGATCTTGCCATTGTCCACTGGCCTGACACCACTGGCTGTTGAGCCACTCTTGCATGGGACGCATGCGCAGCTGCACGTGGGGAGCCAAGTATATGCACGATGCCATCATTCCTAGCAAGCGCATGGCCTTGCGCACCGTCCCCTCCCGACTGGCTACATATTGAGGAATCTGAAAAGGTATGTTCTGAACCCTCTCGTTGGAGTGGAAGACGTGACCATCTTCCGTCTGAATTAGAGGTCCCAGAAATTGTTTTGTTTGACTGGGGACTAGACTGTATTTCTTCTCGTTGATTGAGAAACCCAGACTGAAGAGAAGATCTACGTTTTTTTGGGTGTTCGAAAAACATGTGTTGTATGAGTCCTCTGTGATGAGCCAGTCGTCGAGGTAAGGGTAAACTGGGATGGATAGTCTGCGCAGGTGTGCTGCAGCCACTGCCAGGACCTTGGTAAACACCATTGGCGCTGAGGCGATGTCAAAAGGGAGTACCTTGAATTGGTAATGCCTGTCCTTTATCATGAACCTTAGATATTTCCTGTGCGCTGGCAACATTGAAATATGAAAGTATGCATCTTTCATGTCCAATGTTGCCATGTAGCCCCCCTTTTTCAGCAGTGGGATCACTTCTTGTAGTGTTACCATGCAAAACCTCTGGGGTTTTATAAACTTGTTCGCTGGGCGCAGGTCTAGAACAAGGCACATGGTGAGGTCCTTTTTGGGTACAATGAAGTACAATGAATAAATACCCTTGTTTACCTGAAGAATAGGGACGGCTTCTATGGCGTCCTTTTGACCGCTTCCACCTCTTGATTCGGGATCTCCAGATGGTCTGGGGAAAAGCGCCGTGAGCGCGGCGGTCTGAATTGTGGACGTCAGGCGAATTCCACGCAGTACCCATGGGCGACCGTCTTTATGACACACTGGTCTGAAGTTATCCCCTCCCATGCCGTGAGGAAAGATGTTAATCGCCCCCCGACCGGGGTGAAATGGGACAGAACCTGGATTTGGTGGTCATTTTTGAGCAGAGGCTTCATCTCCTCTAGGATTGGGGCCTCTACCTCTGCCTTTGCTGCATCGCTGACCCCTTGAACGGTAGTATGCGGGGCTTCCTGAAGTTTGGCCTTTGTTGAAATTCCCTGTGCCATAGTTGTTTTGACATGCACGGGACTGCCCTCGAAAGGACCGACGAGAGTTATTACCTCTCTAGGGGGAAGGTCTTTGTGTGATCTGTTGCAGAGACTTAAGTCTCATGCTCTTTCTTGGCTGTTTCCAAGGCCTCATCAACCGCTTTCCCGAAGAGGTTAGCCTTCTCAATAGGCTTATTGATGAGAGAGGCTTGCGTTTCGGGTTTAAACCCTGAAGTACGCAGCCAAGCGTGTCTTTTTAGTAGGGTCCCTTGGGCCAGAGACCTGCCTGCTGTTTCAGCCGTGTCCAGGGTGTTTTTAATCACATTCTGGTTCACTTGTCTTCCCTTGACTACAATAGAGAGAAGTTTGGATTTGACGGGTTCTGGAACCTCTTGGAGGCCTTCCTGAAGCAGTTTCCACTGAGCGTCAGCATAACTTGCCAATAGCGTGGTATTATTTGCTATCCGCGTAGTGTATGTGGCAGCCGAGGTAACTCGTTTGCCTAGAGCATACAGCGTCTTGGATTCCTTGTCTGGAGGTGCCTCCCCCATGGCAAGGGGAACTCCTGCCCTTTTTCGGGTGGTAGTCACTACCAGAGAGTCGGGGATGGCGTGCCCTCTAATGTATAGAGGGTCGGAAGGAGACGGCTGAAACAATTTTTCCACTCTTGGGTTCACTGCCCGGGTTTGAGCTGGTGATACCATGGAAGGAGCCAGCCTTCTCTTGATGGAATTAAGGAGTGGAATGGCTTGGCTAGATGAAGGTTTTTCCTTAAGGATGTCCTCTACAGGGGGGCGTGGCTTGGAGCGCCATCTATGTGGTCGCTCCCCTGAAGCCGCCCGTGTGATGCCCGCCACCGCCGTCAAAATTATGCGGTTCCGTGGAACCTAACAGGCCACCGATCCCAGCCAAGGCAATCGGAACAGCTACAGCAGGTCCAGCCCAAAAATGACCGTCTAAAGCAGGAGCGTTGGGTCCGAAATCGGCTGCTGAAGCTGGCACCTAGCGCCAGCCGAGAGAAGCAAGATGGCGGCCGTATCGGGGCCCGGGAGGGCGGACGCTGAGGAGTCCGGGGAGGAGGAGCGGACCGCCATCTAACGCCGTTCCAACACCACCGGACCAGTCGGCATCAAGCAGCCCCGCTCCGGTACCCACCCGGAGCACACATCAGCCGCAGCCGCGGTGGGGGTTCCCGCCGGGCTCCGCTTCAGGTTCCGGACCCCAGCAGATACAGGAGACAGGGGGCGAATGGCTCTCTCCGTCCCTCCCTCTTCCCCGAACTGACCGAAAGCTCCACGAGGGGAGCGCGCTGGAGCGCAGAGGAGCAGTCTGCTGTCAGGCGTCCCCGGACCGGGCAGCCAGGCATCGCTCAACGACCCGGAGAGGGGGAGGGGCCCTCGGCGGAGGATCCGGCCTCAGCTCCCGCTCGGGCTTCATAGTGCCCACAACCGCGGGAGGCCCTGCCAGGCCCCGCACAGGATCAAAACACCGGCGGGAGCGAGCACCAACGAGGTAGGGGCCCCCCACTTCCAATCCGCCCCACGGAAAAGCTTGGGCACCACTCCTGGCACTTGACACCAGATGCACCAGCCAAACAGGTGATTTTCACGGGGAGAACCGGAGTCCCCCAGCAGGGAGAAAGCATCACAGCACCGGGGGTGAGGGGCCTCGAGAGGAACCTCCCCGCTCGCTCCAGGCCCATCCAATCTGCCGGGTGCCCCTGCCGGAGGCCCCCCCCTGCTGCAGCTCCGATCAGCCCCCCAGAGGGGCAAGCTGCGGCATTGGAAACAAGCCAGGAATCGCACAAACGGGCCCTGGGCGGGCCTGGGGGAGCCCCCATCAGCAAGCAAAAAGGATAATCAGACGAAACTACCTCCCCCCCCCTATCCACTTCCCACAAGAAGAGATCTTCCGGCTTCCTGGGGTGCCCCGGCCCACCTCCAGCTACTCCCTATCCACCCACTGTGTCTCTCTGGCCCCTAATATTACAGTACTATCACAATACTCCATCTTTCAACTCAGGATCCCCACTGTGACTGGGGAACGCAATGGCTAAACAAACCAAATCCGGCAAAGCCACGGACATTGCGACCATGCTGTTGTCATCGGAGAAAGCGAAAAAACAAGAACCCCAAGCCTCAGAGGACAAAGGCACCCTCGCCACGAAAGATGACATCAAGGCCTTCATGGCAGACATAAAATCTGAATTCAGAGCCTGCATGCAGGAACTGTCCACCAAACTGGAAAACACCGACCAGAGGGTAACAGATGCTGAGCAGAGGCTGGGAGAGGTGGAGGATCGAACACAGGATCAAGCATCTGCCCTGGCGGAGGTTCAGCGCTCAGTCAAATTCCTCCAAGATAAATGTGAAATCCTAGAATACAAACAAGAAGACTAAGAAAAGAGGGCCCGACGCAACAACCTGCGCATCCGAGGGGTCCCAACCTCAGTCCTTGACAAAAACCTGGCGGAATACATAGGGGACCTATTCCAAGCGCTCCTACCAGATCTAGATAAATCACAACTCCTCCTGGACCGCACCCACAGGATGCGCCCTCGCCGGGGGATGGAAACAGACCCCCCACCAGATGTCATTACCAGAGTACACTTCTTCACGACAAAGGAGGCCATCTCAGCAATCAGTCGCTCCCGTCATAAAATAACTTTTCAGGGCTCCCCCATTCAAATCTACCAAGATCTTTCCATCCTCACCCTTCAGAAAAGACGGGCCCTTCGCCCTCTGGCTCTTTTCTTGTAAGACCAACAAATCCGTTACCGTTGACTCTTCCCCGCGGCTCTGCAGTTCACCTTCAAGGGCACGCTACGAAGAATCAGCCACCTCGAAGACGCCGAACAGATCATGAACCCGACACCCTCCGAGGCGCGGTCCCCCAGGAACTCCGAGAGAGCCTCGGACTCCGACCTCCCAAAATCACCCATCACTAAAGCAGACTCCTGGTCCCGAGTCCTAAGGTTCAGAAGAAAGAAATAAACAGACCCAAATAAACCTCACCGGCCTTAAGAAACGAATGATGTCCCGGCATTCGGGGCACCATCTCACGGTTCATGCCCGCTTCCGAGGATCAACCCACCTAAGTCCTTGGAATGTGATACCAATAAGTTTAGACATGTTGGCTAGGAACAGTTACATGGCCATGTTGGCCATAGGGGGCTGCCTCCCTGTTGGAGGCCGGAGCAAAAACCTCAATGGCAGGGAAGCACACAGCCACAAAACCCACGAGATGCCGGCTGAGGCCTTCTCGTCCCCCCCACCCCCACCAGACATAGCGGCATCCACGCCCAACACCCCAGACCATTCCACCCTGAACTTTGTCTCACTGAATGTTCGAGGCTTCAACTCTCCCACCAAACAGAAGTCAATAATGCAAAAACTTCATAACGAAGGGGCTGCGGTAGCCATGTTGCAGGAAACTCACTTACTTCCAGCAGATTTTGGACGCTTGCGCTCTCGTCTCTTCCCGAAACAATTCATCGCATCTGGAAACTCCAAAAAAGGGGGCACGGCCATCCTATTTGGGAAAGGGGTGACTCCCCAGATCCTCAACACAAAGCTCTGCCCGGACGGCCGATATGTTGCTGTAAAATGCTTATTACTAGGGGAACTATACTCCTTTGTGTCAATATATGCACCCAACGCGGCTCAAGCCGCCTTCTACGATGCCCTATGCACCACTCTTCCCTCCTTCCTAGAAGGCCAAGTTATCATTGGCGGCGACTTTAATGGAGTACCGGACCCCACAATCGACAAATCCCACCCCCCCCGTCACCCGGGGACTTCACCTTAGCTTTAGCGCTCCTTCGACTCTTCAGGACCCTGGAAGTAGTAGATGCATGGAGGGTTCTTCATCCCACCGAAAAAGATTTCTCTTTCTACTCCCACATCCACAGAACATTCTCTAGGATTGATCTTCTGCTGGTCTCTCCTCGAACTCTCTTATTCACCAACGAGGCCTCCATAGGCCCAAGGATTCTGTCAGACCATGGCCCAGTGTCCTTGGAAATTCGAACCCAAGTCCCCCCTCACCCAACCCAACGAAGATGGACACTCTATGACCCAATCCTCAACGAGATGCCCCTCAGGGACTCGACCGCCTCCACAATCCAGAATTTCTTTCTGGAAAACCCTGTAACAGACACATCGCCCGCCACCACCTGGTACGCCATGAAAGCGGTCGTAAGAGGGGAACTCATAGCAAAGGGGGTTGCCTTCCACAAAGCCAGACGTCAAGCCCGCTTGGCCCTCGAAGACGACCTCCGGAAAGCGGAACAAACTCACAAAGAAAAAGGATGGTCCCCAAGAACCCAACGAGCCATTCGCACGGCACAGAAGAAGATTGAGGCCCATTACGCTGAACATACAGCACACCAAATGGCAAAAGCCAAACAATTTTATTATGCCAAAAAACAATAAAGCAAATAAATTACTGGTGGCCAAACTAGCTAAAACAAAACGAAACAACACGATTATCGGGCTCCGGGACACACATGGTCGAATCCAATATGCCCCATTGGCCCAGCTGTTTAATTCCTTCAGAGAAACCGGCGTGAGAACCCCCTCCATGCAAGAGTCGATCACCATCTTACTCCCCAAACCGGGTGGCGACCCGAGATGTCTGACCTCCTACAGACCAATAGCTCTCCTCAACATCGACGCCAATATCTACTCCAAGATTTTGGCGACTCGGCTAGCTCACGTCCTCCTAGACATCATCCAGCCTGACCAATGCGGGTTTCTGAAGAACCGATCCACGGCGGACAATATCCGCAGAGCTTTGAACTTGGTGGAGCTAGCTACGCGTGGAGAAGAAGGGATGGTGCTCATGGCACTGGACGTGACCAAGGCGTTTGACAAGGTAGATTGGACATTAATGGGGTTTACCCTGGAGGCGTTTGGATTTGGGCCAGAATTCTGCAAGATGATCCTAGCTAACTATAAAGCGCCCAAAACCCTACTCAGAATCAATGGCAATCTCTCTGCTCCCATTACGCTGACCAGCGGAACGAGACAGGGATGTCCATTATCTCCTCTCCTGTTTGCCCTAATCATGGAACTCTTTGCTTAAAGGATCAGATTAAACCACCTAATTAAGGGGCTCCAAGTAGGCCCCACCCAACATAAGCTGGCCCTCTACGCAGACGATGTCCTTCTGACTATCACGGACCCCCGCAGCTCATTAACACATGCACTGACCGAACTAAGCGACTATGGTAAGGTTACGGGCTTCTCTATCAACTTTAACAAATCGGCAGCGCTGGGAATAAAGATATCACTGAGAGAACGAGAAGACCTCATCCCAATGTGTCCGATCCAGTGGAAAACTAAGGCTATCAACTACCTGGGGGTCCAGATTCCGGCCAAACCGACAGATGTCTACCGCAGGAACATCCCTCCGCTCTTTCAAGAGCTAGAGACCGACCTGAAACGTTGGGCATCCCAGGAAATCTCCCTGATGGGCAGGATCATGGCATGCAAGATGAACCTGCTCCCAAGACTTTTGTATGTATGTGCGGCCCTCCCGGTGATGATCCCGACCCCTGCACTTCGGAATTTAGAATGGAAAATGCTGCAATTTATCTGGAGGGGGAAAAAGCCAGAATACCAAGAGACTCGATGATGGGGAATGCAAAGCTTGGCGGCCTGGGGGTCCCAGACCTCGAGAAGTACCAGATAGCAGCCCAACTAGCGTGCACCCAAGCATGGCAAACAATTAACAACCATCCTAGATGGGTGGACATGGAACAATCGCGCCTAGCGCTTCCCCTATGCTTTCTTCCCCACATCCCTCCGTCAACCAGACGACCATGGCAGGAGCTATTACTGTCCACCAGACACACGGTCACATTATGGGATAGAACTCTGAAACTGAAGAAGATCCCAAGGGGACTTAACCCTTCATCTCCGGTCTTTTTGAACCCGGCTTTCACCCCGGGGACAGCCCCCAAAAACTTCAAAAATTGGATTGCGAGTGGACTAGAAGCAATAGGGCAACTCTTTGAGGGAGGACAACCACTCTCTTATGAACAATGTAAAGAAAGGTTCCACCTTCAAGAATCGGACAGATTCACATACCTCCAGCTGCGGCACTGGTGCTCCCACCCACAGACACGCCGAGCGGCAACCCACCTTCCCACACCCATAGAACTCACCCTCAAAGACCTTCCACTTCGAGGTAAGATCTCAACGTTATATAGGCCTCTCCAAAAAGATTTTCTCACTGCTAAATCCCGGGCCATGGCACAGTGGGAGCCAGACCTGGGACACCCTATAGAGGACCAAACCTGGGTGGACATCTGGACCCGCACCCAATCAGCATCCACCTGTGTCACAAATAGAAAATGCGCCCACAAAATATTACTGGGCTGGTACTACCCCCCTTTAAGATTGCACCATATGAACCATGCAGTGGATCCGACCTGCTGGAGACGATGCGGCCAGGTGGGATCCTTCTTCCACATGTGGTGGACCTGCCCTAAAGTCCAGACCTTTTGGAAAGAATGCCTGGCGGTCATTGCAGAACTCACACACACGACGCTCCCACTAGAGCCTGAACCCATTCTATTGGGAGCCCCGGTCCGGGGGGTCTACCCACGCACAGGCCCCAAAGCGAAACTGTTGTCACACTGCCTACTAGCGGCAAGAATAGTGGTAGCCCGCACCTGGAAACTAGCAGAGGGCCCACATCTGCCCCTGTGGTGGGTGAAACTGTGGGACGTGCTCATCGCAGAGAAGGTGACCGCGGCCAGAGCAGCTACTCTCCACCGCTTCCAGAACATTTGGAACCCGGTCCTCGAATATGACTGAGACTTCCCAGCACTAACATATAAACCTCAGTTGGCCAGAAGAGTCCTGGAGAGCAGGCCCGCCCCACAGGGACAGGAACAAGAAGGGGGAGACTTGAATGCGGATTGAACGCGGGGAGGGGGGAGAAAGTAACATCCTCATGTAATAATTGCATAGCAAATGCTGATCACAAGTGCATGTAATGCTTTCCTGCCCTGTTCAAAAATAAAAATATTTTTAAAAAAAGGATGTCCTCTACAAAATCCTGCTCCGGCACAGCCTCTTGAGTAGAAATCTGAAAATGTTCAGCTGCCTTCTTCAACATAGAGTTGAAGGGCATCTCGTCATCTACAGGTGAGGCCTGACGAGCCGGGGTGGACAGAGGGGAATCCAGACACAAAACATCAGTGTCCTGATCTTGATGTGGCAGTGTCCATGGGTCTGTTCCCTCTTGCTGGGTTTCTTCCCAATTGTCTGTGGCACCCTGCTGTTCCTCTTCATAATTCTGTAGAAATGAAGCCTCTTCATCTTCATTGTAAACGTCCCTATAGGTGTCCATGTGGACAATGTCTTCATGCTGGAATCAGACGGAAGGCTGCTCTTCTTGATAGTGAGAAGAAAATTGAGGGTTAGGCTCTCCACAAGACCTTTTCGGGGATGGATGATCAGAAAAACTGATAATTCTCTTTAGCCGATTCATACACCCTTCGAATTTCTCTCTAGTCCATTTGGAAGACCCAGACGGGCGGAAAAACGTTGCCGCCCCATGGCGCCGAAAAGAGTCTCTTAGGGTGTCGGAAAGAGGCTCTTGGCTATCTTCATAAGTATCGTGAGAATCGGGGCCCCAAACCGCATCCGAAGATTTTTCCGCGGCTTGCCCCATGATTTCAGGCGGAACCAGGATAAGCCCCACCGCTGCCGTAATCCTCTCGATGCTGTCTTCGATAACTGCAGAATCTGTGTGAGATAATTTCTCCGATGGTCTATCAGTAGGTCTATCAACAGGTGTATTACCTTCCGCGGCATTAGAGGCACTAGCGGTCGGTATTTCGACTAGAGGCCTAGTCGTAGCTTTCGGGCCTACCGCGGCCTTCGGGACCATCGCAGCATCGGATTTCCGCGCTTCGACGTCTGAAGTTTTCTGAGTAGCGCTCCTACTTTTTCTTGATTGCGCAGTCGCAAGACGCTGCTGCGGATGCGGGGAAGGCTTTGGATCTGCGCAATCCGAGGAAACCGTCAAAATTTTCGGCGGCCCTTTTGGCGCTCTCACCTTTTTCGACGACGATGTCAAAACCGGTGTAGGGGTTGTATGCTTAGTGAGATGCGTTTGTAGGCCCCTGTCACCGGGTGTTGTCCCTGAAGCGAGACCAGAGTCAGGCCTTAAAGGGTCGGGGACGGGCGTGGCGGACCTAGAAGTGTCCGCCTCGAGGTCTATCACATCCGCAACGGATGTTTGGTCATCTGAGGTTCCCCCGTCACTCTCAGCGGGTGTGGCGGTGGAGGACGGGGGATCCACTGCTACATACCGTACGTGGCCCACCGCTTTACACAGTGCTCCTTAAGGGTCTTAGGCCGAAGGAGTTTGCAGGCCTCGCACCGCTTTTCGTCGTGATCTACAGGGAGACAGGCGTTGCACGTCCTGTGTTCGTCCTTCCAAGGATATCTGACCCTACACTTAGGGCAGAACCTAAAAGGAGTCCTTTCCATAGCCAAAGGGAAAGATGACCAGACCAAAAGGGTAAAGAGGGGAAAGGAGGAAAGACATACCGAAAATATGGCCACCCCGACCCCACTCTCCCTACTGTAGAGGTCGGCCAGAGGGTCCGACTACGTGGAAAGTCCAGCTGCCAGATCTTAGGCACCGAATCCCACCGCCGTAGACTAATCCCCCGCAGTCTTCGTTGAAGATGTTCTTGAGACCGAAGTGACTTAACAGGGAATAACCGACAAGTCGGTATAAGATAAACAATGTCTCTTCTGTAAGAGCTCTGCTCTAGGGCGACCAGTTATCTGGGTGGAAAAAAACAATCTGAGGGACCTCGGAGCGTGAGGGATTTTGGGTACACTACACGTCACAATAGAGATAGTGTTACAGACACGCCTATGCCGATGTCCCCTTTCGGTCCCCGAAAGATAAGATGCAATACTCTGCGGTTACCACTGGATGTCGGACCATATGCTCAGCATGTGATTCTAAGCAGATTAACAAGCATCAGAAAGCTAATTATAGGGGCTAAGGAAGCAGCTATACTATTACTACAGTTCCGACTGCAAGAGAAGCTAGAGCAACCACCCTCCAACGAAGAACTGTTACGGTCCATCAGGGCCCTCGAAGATGAAACTGGTGACATTCTTGTGCAGAGTCATCCCATACAAGGCCGGATCTCAACACCAAATCCCCCCACCTCTGAGCAGAGGCAGGTAGAAGAGCTACAGCAACTGGTTCTGACGCTGCAAATACAACCGGCCGTCAGAGACAACCCATTGACTATCCCGGACCGAGGGAGAGGCACATATCCACCTTCCCGAGAACGAGAAAATCGGGCGTACCGGCGGGCCCAAGAGCCCAGAGACTTTTCCTCACCCTCTTCTGCACCTTTACCACCCTGGAGATTCTGTCATCAATGTGGAGCTGACGATCATTCCACTCGCCTGTGTGACAGGGACCCAAATTATGCCAGAGTAGCTGCCCGCTTTGCTGCACTTAAACCCACTCCTGCAAGGGCATTGTCAGGAAACGCTCAGGAGGCTCTCGGGGAGGAGCAGCTAGAACCTTGTCAACAGGAATGAGTTCCACTACTGCTAAACTGGACCACCCTATAGGGATGGTGACGGCTGGATTTAATCTTGTGAAACAGAAATTTAATGCTCAGGTCGGCCCAACGGCTGACCCTCTCCGTCAGGTTCATGAGCTCTGTACCAACAAGGTTAAGTCACCAGCAAACTGTTCCAAGCTAAGGACACAAGTACATGTTCCCTGTGGCATCCCTAATGGCCTCATTGGCCACTCCATGACGGTCTCAGTCGACCTTGAGGGGCGAAAAACCACAGTCTTGTTGGACAGCGGCTCACAGGTCACCATCCTGTATGAGCCCTACTATCGCCAGCATATGTCACACCTAACCTTGGAGCCTCTGGAAGGGCTGAATCTGATGGGAGTCGTAGATTCTACAAGCTGGTACCTTGGATATGTCCGTGTGAGAATACATCTAAATCAAGAAGGGGCTAGAGTGAGCACCACCTTGACCACCTTGGCATTGGTGTGCACACAAAGAACCAGAATCCTGAGGTACCACTGGTCATGGGTACCAACTCTGCACTGTTTGGTATGTTAGCCCGGCTGTGCACAGAGATGGCCCCCATTTTGACCGAACCCTGAAGATGCACACCGCTTGCCAACAGGCCTACCTCAAGAAAAGCATGGAGAAGCATGATCGCCCAGAAGGACAATGGGTGACGTGACCACCACCAATCACGGTCGCACTCACATACTACCTGGCAAGACAGTGATGGTGCTTGGCTGCGTAAGACTCAGCAAGCATAACAGCTACCGAAGGTTGGTGATGAAGGCTCCCGAGGGTGATGAGATGCCTGGAAGTCTGCTGTACAATGCACGCTAATAAGTGACAGCTGCAATAGGCTAAAAGACACCAGAGTTCCTATAACCAACATTAGCGATAAAATGAGACATCTACCTGGAGGCTTGAAGATCGCACAGTTCTACCTAGCCGACTCAGTGGCCCAGACTAATGTGGTACAACACATCTATCCTCCCTTGGGCGTCCAGAAGATAAACTTTGTGGACTCGCCTTTGTCAGGGCATGAAAAAGATCATTTACGAACCCTGTTGTCCATGTGGGCAGATGATTTCTCCACCAGCGATTGCAATTAGGGGGAAGCTCGAGGCGTCCAACATCACATCCAGCTAAACGACAACACTTCATTTAGAGAGAGGTCACAGAGACTCACACCGGCCGATTTGGAGGATGTTCAGCAATATCTTGAGGATTGTTGAATGCGGGCATCATCCAGGAGTCTAGAAGCCCCTACGCCTCGTCTATAGTAGTAGTCAGGAGGAAGAACAATGATGTGAGGCTGTGTATTGATTACCGGCGCCTGAACAACCAAACAGTTCCTGACCAATATACCACGCCACTGGCGGACGAAGCGCTTGATTGTCTGGTTGGAAGCAAGTGGTTTTCCATTCTGGATCTATGGAGTGGATATTACTAAATTCCGATGCTGGCAGAAGATAAGGAGAAGACTGCTTTCATCTGTCCCTTGGGGTTTTATCAGTTTACTTGAATGCCGCAAGGGATTTCAGGTGCTCCAGCCACTTTTCAGTGGCTGATGGAAAGAACTGTGGACAATATGAATTTATTAGAGGTTCTGGTCTACCTCGATGATGTGATTGTTTTTGGAAAGACAATGGAAGAGCATCACCAAAGATTGCTGAAGGTCCTAAATCAACTCCAGCAACAAGGTCTGAAGGTGTCCATAGAAAAGTGTCAATTCTGCCCTACCAGTGTGAAGTATATCGGTCACGTGGTATCAGCCGAGGAGGTAAGTGTGGACCCCGCCAAGATGGAAGCACTCAGGACACGGCCCAGACATCAGAATTTTCGGGAGATGAGGAGTTTCATGGGATTTTGCAATTATTATAGAAGATTTGTGCCAGTTTTCGCTAAAATAGCACATAACTGACCAATCGTTATCCAGCGCCACAGAAGTCAATGACAAGTGGTGGAACCCATTGCAAACCTTTATAACACCCTAGAGAAAATGTCAGACTGAGATGGAGTGACGAGTGCCACCGCGCATTTGACAGGCTGAAGAAAACCCTATCAGAAGCACCAGTTCTAGCTTACGCAGACCCACAACTGCTTTATATTCTGTATGTAGATGCCAGCTATGAAGATCAGGATGCAGTGCTATATCAGGAGCAGCAGGGCAGTGTATGACCAGCACCCTTCGCCAGCCACCGACTTAGCTCCTCAGAGATCCACTACCCAACTCATAAATTGGAATTTCTGGCCATCAAGTGGGCAGTGACCGAAAAGCTACATAACTACCTCTATGGGGCACCCTTTGCAGTAAAGAATGACAACAATCCACTGACATATATCCCCTTATCTGCAAAGTTGGATGCCACAGGGCACTGCTGGTTGACAGCTTTGTCAGCCTACCTCTTCCAATTAGAGTACCGCCCTGGGACTAACAGTATTGACGTAGATGCTCTATCCCGAAGACCAACCCCCAGAGAGGGAGAGTGACCTATACTCTCATAGAGGGCATCCGTAGCCACTGTGAAGGCTATCTGCATGAATGGAACCCTCTGATCGGCTGAAACTGCCAGGCTCATCGACTGCCTTCGTTGGACCGCAAATCATCCAGAACACATCCAAAACAGAACCGCAAGACTTATCCTTGGCCTCAAGCCCAGGGACCACATCACTCCGGCACTGAAATCCCTTCACTGGCTCCCCGTGGCTGCAAGGCTCAAATTCAAGACCCTCTGCATTGTCCACAAGGCTTTCTGGGGCCTCAGACCTACTTACCTTCAATGTTACCTTCCTAAATACTGTCCCTCTCAAGCCCTCCGCTCATCTACCTCCAACCTTCTGCGAGTGAGCCGGTTCTCCAAGCAGAGATTTGGAGGGAGATCCCTTTCCTCTGCAGGTGCCTCCCTCTGGAACAGCCTCCCTGCCACCCTCCGTCTTGAGCCTGAAATTCTCAAGTTCCGGAAACTCCTCAAGACTCTTCTTCTCTTCCTTCTCTCTCACTCTACCCTGCTAACCTAGCCCTATGCTCTTCCTTCTCTCCCTCCTTCACTCAGCTTATTGACTGGCTGCCTGGTGTAACTCAGAGTCTCACAGGTCCCAAGCACCCCTGCCAGTTCTTCTGCACTTGTAATAAAACCTTGAGAGCTTCTCTCCGCTCTTCACCAGTCTCTACTGACTGGGCGCACTTGGTCCCCTGCCCCTCCCTTGTCCTCCCGCACTTGCATGATCTGTGTACAGCCCTGCCTAAAGATCGTTCTGTCTGTTCTCCATTGTCTTGACCCCTGTTAGGCAGTATCCTGTGCAGTTCCACTACACAAGATTAGGACTACAGGTGAGAGCAATATATCCCCTCTTGGTATCAGTCTCTACCACAAAGATTTAGTTGGTAGCTTTGGCTGAGCAGTCAGACTTATCTCAAGAGGGAGATGAGCAGTATTCAGGGTTTACACATTAGGCCTAGAGTACTGTGGAACAAGGAAACACTGACCAAAGCTTTGTATTAAAAAGTAGTTATATTTATTTTCTACACTTCTAATAAAACATATGTATCACAGTCATCAAGCAAGTTAAAATCAAGTTAAGGAATAATATACACACTCCCTATATAAATTGTAGACCAAGTGAACGAGAGTGATAACTGAGCAAAACGGCACAGTGAAAACTACACACCAGGAAGGTTCGAACAATTTCTCACAAGGGAGGGAAAACATAAGTTATTCAGAAATAGCTCCTTATACAACCTAGCAACACTTCCCATGAGCTTGTGACCCAGTTAGAGCAAGAAAGTGCATCAGTATAAGCAATACTTAAATGAAAACTGAGCAAAATGGCATTTCACAAGGTTATGCAGTGGGAAGGAAAGAGTAGTTATAAGAAAGGGTTGCACCACACAGTTCCGAAGGGAGAATCAATCTCGAGAAGGCAGATCTAACAAATGTAGCCAGAGTCAGTAGGCCTGTGCCAGAGTCAGTGTTACAGAGCAAGGGCCCAGGAGCAAAATGTTCTTGTAGCTGCAGTCAAGTCTTTGGTTAACGATATTGAAAAGGTGGATGCAGGGGGCGAAAGACAATGTTAAGAGAGAGGGGCGGCCGACCCAACAGGTAGGTAAAGGATTTAAAACACCTTTAGGGCTACCGCGAAGAAAGGGCGGCCTGGCGGAACAATGTACCTTTAAACGAAGAAGTGGCTCCTGCGGTGGCGGTTGTTCCTGGTAGTTCGGGTGATCCAGCAGAGGAAGAGAGGCTCTCGTCGTGGAGGAAGGTTCGAGTTACTGCACTACCCAGGGATGAAACCAGCCGAGGTGCTGCCTGACGAATAAAAGGTACGCTCCTTTAAATCGCGGTCCGGGTGGACTGGTGCCTGGCTATCCAGCCTCCGAGTACAGGGTACGGGAGATTCGACCAGGGCAGGTCGGGGAATGCGATTGGCAAACTGGTTGTCCCCACCAGCTCAAGGGAAGAAGGCTCTTGCAGATGAAGATCTTCTCTCGTCGTGTGGAGAAAAGTGGTGAGACGCTGCAGCAGGGCTTCACCGGTGGTTCAGTCGTTGCAGATGTCTTTGGCTTCTCTCCTCTTCGGCTTCTTAGTTCCAGTGGCAACGTTTTACACTTGCTGAGACAACCCTGTCCAGGGGTCCTACTCTCCCTCCCACACAACGGACCCACCCCAGACTCAGTGGCGCCGGAAGGAGGGCTTCTGGGCAGAAGCCCGCCAAACGTACAAAGGATCTCCGACCTAGGTTAGGATTGTAGAGAAAGACACGAGAAAGAAGTTATATTAAAGTTCTGGCAAATAAAACTTCCTGGAGTAAAGTTAATATTAAAATGCACCGGCGGTATGTTAGAGGCTGTCAGAAAAAGTGGTAGCCTCGAACAATGGGAAAATCCCATAGGGAAATATTTGCGGCAAATATTTATGGTAGTAGCCACTGTCACCAGCCAGAAGCTTTTGAAAGAGAGGCTGTACGGTACCCTCTCGAAAATGAACATAGGGGAAAAACTATTAACCCCTTCCAGTACCTCCATATTAAGATGGGGTGTACTGGTTTTGTTCAGAGAGATTGACTAGTACAGTCAATGGGGACTTTACATGCCCTGGTAGACAGTAGTCAGTCCCAGGGTATGGAGTCTATGTTTGGGGGTCGCTACAACACCCCTGTGTCACTGCATGGAGGGTGCTGTGTAACACATGTGAATAAAGATGGTTCCTATGGGGTTGAGAAATTCCCATAGACATTAAACACAACAAATAGCCTAGAACACACATAGCAGAAATGCCTACGAGTGGGAAAAAGAGTCTCACTCTTAGCAGGTAAAAAGAAACAAACCCTTCAAATCCAGCAAAGCTGCTGGGGGACTCTATAGGTAAAGGGAAATTAGCCATAGAATGAGAATTCTCCTTAACAACCCCTTAATGTGCACTTGAAAAAACGTCAGAATCGCCAGTAGGCCTATTTGCTGTATCTAAACTGTTAAATGTATCATATTCACTTAATATGCCTGTGCAGACCGTTATCGTCTCAGAAATTCAAGGGCTCTCAGCGACTGTTGTTTTTCCCTGTGTTCCTTCCTTCCTTGAGCGCTTTGAATCACTTGCCTTTGTGTAGGCGCTATATAAATAAACCTTACCATACCATACCATGGGGTTCCATGGAGCTATTGTGATGCCACCAGTCTGATGGCCCCCGAACTGCCACACATGACCAGGAATGAGTTAAGACAAGCACAGCTGAAGGATCTCAAACTATGTGAAGTACTCAAAGCAAAAGAAAATGGACCCAAAAAAACCATCCATCAATATCACCCGAAAGGGCAAGCAGACTACAGGAAAGAATGGAGAACTCTGCAGGTGAAAGGCGGGGTGTTGTACAAAGAGCCAGATCCAAGGGCGATTTATCCACAGGCTTTTGCTTCCTCGCTCGCTCCGTTCAGTAGCACTGCAAGCCCTTCATGATCAACACGGGCATCTGGGAAGCAAACTCACCCTGGAGTTCATCCAAAGTCGTTTCTACTGGCCAAGTTTGGGTCCGGAGGTGGAAGAATACTGCTCAACATGTGCACGGTGCATCGTCAGGAAGACACCAATTAGTCCGTGAGCAGCACTTCAACATCTACAGAGATCTGGGCCGATGGATTCTGTCTGCATTGACTTCCTGAGCCTTGAACTAGACAGCAGCGGGATCCAAAACCTCCTAGTAGACTGATCATTTTACCCGGTATGCCCAAGCATACCCAACAAAAGGCCACCACGATAGCCAAGGTACTGTGGGACAAATTCTTTGTTCATTATAGTTGGCCAGCACGTCTGCATTCACATCAAGGGCCAGACTTTGAATCCAAGCTGATTATGGAACATATGCCCTTGATTGGGGTGGGTATGTAAAACAAGGACCTCCCCCTATCACCCAAAGATGATGCACATGCAGAATGTTTTAATTGCACATTGCTGAGTGTGCTGGGGAATAACTGCCCAAGAAAAAACTAAATGTAGTCAACATGTGTCGACCTTGGTACATGCTTACAATTGTAAAAAAATGACAGCACTGGATTTGCCCCCTACCAACTGATGTTTGGAAGAAATGTGAGGTTGCCCATAGACTTGAGTTTTGGGGTGTCTTCGGATTGTACCAGTGAGGAGAATTACCACAAGTATGTCAGAGACCTTCAAGATCAGCTGGGCCAAGCTTTTCAACAAGCACAAGCTGCGGCGGAATACCAATGCGAGGCGAACAAGAGACAATATGATGTCAAAGTCCGCTTCCAGAATCTGCAAACTGGTGACCGAGTGCTCATTTGAGAAATCCATGTTAAGCCAAAATTCTCCACCGTAATCACCTCCTGCCTATAGGACATGATGTTGAGCTGGATCACACTGGAGCCAAAGTGGTGGTTCCCCCTACCAAGGAACCTTTCTGGCCACAACCATAGAACCATAGGCAGAGTGCAGGTTCTGGAACTGCTGACAGATTTTCAACCACAGAGGAAGACACCGAATCAGCACACGAACATCAAGCAGAGAAAAACTGTGAACCCCGGAGATCTCACCGGGAAGTCAAACCTGTCATAATACTGAGCTATGATGTAAATAGGGAAACATATTAAATTATTAGAACGAAAGTTCCTTTAGCGGTCTCTCTCTGTGCAAGTTCAAACTCTAACAGGCAGCCCTGGTGGAATATCCGTTTAGTATGGGCCACTAACGCATGTGTGTTACCTGTCTGGGTAGAATAAACCCTAAAGGACAATGGTTTTAAAGGAGAAGGGGGTCAGTGAAACCCTGATTTCATCC
This sequence comes from Ambystoma mexicanum, assembly GCF_040938575.1. Classification (NCBI taxonomy): domain Eukaryota; kingdom Metazoa; phylum Chordata; class Amphibia; order Caudata; family Ambystomatidae; genus Ambystoma; species Ambystoma mexicanum. The sequence goes on from NC_090936.1 coordinate 879,699,636, forward strand.
GGGATAAAACCTAAATAAAATGAAAGTTAAAAACGATCTCTGCAGAGGCCTATACTACAAATATACAGTGGATAACATATTGGGAATGTATGCATGTTTGTTTCCATGTTGTCCGCATGTTGTGTCCTGTCTGTTTGCGAAATAGAGCACTCATCCCCCATTTTGTGCAGACTCCTTGTGGCAGACTGCAAAATGGTGGAGGTTGATGGGTGATTTGAGATTTGTGATACCAGGTTTTGAGTTGTTTCGTAAGGATAGGTTGGAGGGGAGAGGGGGGGAGGTGTGGCTCTAGCAGTTCGAAAGGGGTTGATTGCAAGGGAGATTGTGGTGGATGGAGCAGTAGAGGCGATTGGGGCGGGGATTCGGGTAGGAGGATCGGAAGTATTGGTGCTGAATTATTATAATCCGTGTGAGGTGGTGAAGTGGGATTGGGAGGTGCGTGAGGATGGGGACATGGGGAGCGATCATTCTGCTATTTTGGTGACTGTGAGAGGTGAGGTAGGGACCAGGTCACGTATGACTGGGAGTCGGTTGAATTTTAGGAAGGCTGATTGGGAGGTGTATAAGGGAGTGTGTCGGGATTTGATTGTTCCAAGGGGAAGAGAGGGGTGGGTGGATGAATGAAATGAGCATCTGGTGCAGGGAATGAGAGCAGCGTCTGTGGCAGCAATTCCGGAGATTGAGAAGGAGAAGGGTGGGAAGATCGAGGTTCCTTGGTGGTCGGTGGAATGTTCAAGAGCAGTGGCGGCACGAAAGAAGGCTAGAGCAAGAGCGGTGAGAACGGGAATGTTGGTGGATCTGGTGGCATATAAGAAGGCTAAGGCGGTGGCGCAGAGGGTGATTAGGGAAAGAAAGCGAGGATATTGTAGGGGCTATTGTGGGACCCTGGGGAGTGATTCTGGTGTGAGTGAGGTTTGGAAACAGTTCAAGCGGATGTCTGGATTAATGAGGCTGCAGGGTGGTATGTCTGTGTTGTTGAAAGGAGAAGAGGTGATTAGTGAGGATGGGGATAAGGTGAATTTGTTGGGGGAGTATTTTGCGGGGGTTCACAGTTCGAGGAACTTCCCAGAAGAGGTGAGGATACGAATGGGTGTGGTAGAGTAGGAGACGCGAGAGGTGGTGGCGAATGTTGGGCCTTGGGAGGAGCAATATGAGGTTTTGTTTTCGATGGTGGAGTTGGATGGAGCGATTCGGAAGGGGAAGTGGTCTAGCCCTGGGGTGGATGGAGTTATGTATGTATTTTTGGAGAAGTTGCCTGAGGAATGTAAGTTAGAGGTATTAGCGCTGTTCAATGAGATCTGGAAGAGTGGAGTTTTGCCGAAGTTGAGGAAAAGAGCGATTGTAGTGGCGATTTTGAAGGGTGGCATGGTTCCTAGAGAGTGTAAGCCGTATAGGCCGATTGCGTTGACTGTTGTGCTGTGTAAGGTTATGGAACGGATGGTGGTTGAGCGATTGGGGTTTTATTTGGAGTCAAATGGGTGTTTGAGTGACTTTCAGAGTGGGTTCAGGAGGAATCGGTCGGTGGCTGATCCATTAGTGAGATTAGTGACTTTGGTGGAGGAGGCATTATGTGATGGAGAGTTGGTGGGAGCGTTCTGTTTGGATTTGGAGAAGGCGTATGATATGGTGTGGAAGAGAGGGTTGTTAGTGAGACTGTTGGAGATGGGTGTGAAGGGGAGAATGATTCGGTGGATCAAGGCATTTTTGGCAGATAGGACCTTTCAGGTGAGAGTGAGGGGGGTGCTATCTGAAGTTTGGAAGATGGAGAATGGGACGCCGCAGGGAAGTGTGATTAGTGCAATGCTGTTTAATGCGATGGTGGATGGGTTGATTCGGGCTTTGGTGGGAATTGGGTGTCAGGTGGATTTCTTCACGGATGATGGTGTGGTCTGGGTAAGAGGGCGGAGTTTGTTGTTGGTGCAGAGACAGTTACAAGCTGCGATAGTACGCATGGAGGAGTGGTGTGGGAAATGGGGCTTCTCAGTGTCTGTGGATAAAAGTGTGAGTATGGTGTTCTCAAGGAGAAGAGTGCAGCAGGAGTTGAATTTGGTTTTGAAAGGTGTGAGGGTGAAGAGCGTGGAAGAGTTTCGGTACTTGGGGGTGATTCTGGATAGAAAGTTGAATTGGAATGTGCAAGTGGATGGTGTGGTGGATAAGTGTAAACGCAGGCTGAATTTGTTGCGGGCGGTGACTGGGAAAGAATGGGGTGCACAACAGAAGTGTTTACGAATGTTGTATAAGGGGTTGATTTTGAGTGTGATGGATTTTGGATGTCAGGTGTCAGTGGGTTATATGTCGAGTCAGAAGTTGCGGTTGGATAGGGTACAGGCGAGGGCATTGAGGGTGTGTTCGGGTGTGATGAGGTCCTCTCCAGTGAATGCGGTTCAGGTGATTGTGGGGGAGATGCCATTGGGGTTGAGGAGGGATGCGTTAAATATGAGATGGTGGGTGAAGTGCAGAGCGAAGAGTGTGGCTCATTCGGTGCGTGAATGTTTGAAGTATAATTGGAGGTTTGACTATTACAGGGATCGGTGGAGGAGGAAGGGGGGCACTTTTGGGTTTCACATGTGGGAGAAGGGAGTGCAGTGGGGTGTGGATGATTTGATGATTGTGACAGATACGGATTTGGAGAGAAGGCAGAGGTGGATGATGAGATCTCCAAAGGTGTGTTTGGAGTTGGCGAATGTGGTGTCGAAGAAGAGAGGTATGCGGGGTGAGATCAAAGCTTTGGGTCAGGAGTATGTGGCAGGAAAGGAAGGTTACAAGGTGTTTACGGATGGTTCAAAGGATCCTGTGTCTAGGAGAGTGGGAATGGCGTATTATCTAGAAAGCATTGGGGAGTATAAAGTAGGACGACTGACGAATGATGTGTCTATTTGTACGGCTGAGTTGGTGGCGATTGCATTGGCAATTGATAGGGTGTGTGAGTTGGGGTATGAGAAAGTGGTGGTGTTCTCGGATTCATTGAGTGGGTTGCAGGCGATTGTGGCAGGGGATGGTGATAGGAAGGATGTGATTTTGGACATTAGGATGAAGATTGATCAGTGTGTGCGCGGGGGAATGGATTTGGAGTTGGCGTGGGTTCCCAGTCACAGTGGCATTTTGGGAAATGAGTTGGTGGATCTGGCGGTGGGTGAGGGTATGAGGAGGGGAGCGGTTGATGTGAGGTTGCCTTTGAGTGTAGATGAGGTGAAGGCTGTGATGGTGAGACGGGTCCTGGATGAGTGGCAGGAGAGGTGGGTGAGTGGGGTGAACGGCAGGTGGATGTTCGGTGTTCGTGGGAAAGTGTCGGTGAAGGTGGATGCAGGGAGTTCAGAATGGAGGAGGGGGAGGAGGTGATGCTGAATCGGTTGAGGATAGGTCATGTGGGGCTGAATGACTGTCTATTTCGAATAGGGAAGCGTGAATCAAGGGACTGTGCGGTGTGTGGGGTGCCTGAAACGGTGGGACATTTTTTGAATAGGTGTGAGAGACATGTTGCAGAGAGAGAATTGATGAGGGTTCGGTTGACTGCGTTGGGTGTGGCTGAGCTGAGCGGGAGGGCTTTGCTGGGAGGCGTTGGGGAGAGAGGCAGGAGGAGGAGTACTGTGATGTTGGATTTTGTGAGGTAGACGGGGAGGTGGGAGGAGTTGTGAGTTTAAATGGAGCTAAATAATAATTAGTGGGTACGGTGCACATCATCCTATAGGATGGGGAAGCGCCTGCGTGGGTCCGCCCACGCCTCCGATAATTAAGAAGAAGCAAAATGGTGGACAATGGTCTTGCTCGCTGACGGGTTGCAGGTGAGCCTCTGAGGTGATTTCCTCTCACATGCGGACATGACACCCCTCCGGGCGGTGAAGTGGACAAGTCCGGTGAAAAAAAAATAGCGGAGGGAATGGTGTGGGGGAGAGAACGGGTGAGGGAAAGGAGAGCAGACACATTTTCGGTGTCTTAGGCTAGTTCTCCTTCAGGTCGCACTGAGTTTCCGGCTAGGGCCCTGGTTCACTGTAAGCCTCTGTCTTAGGGGATGTCACCTCTGCGACACCCCCTCTGGGGAGGTAGCGCTTCTGTGACGCCCGCAGGGCTTGAGGAGTCTAGCCTGCCTTTCTGACTTGTGGTTTAGTATCGGTGCACGCTGAGTGTTAGCGGCCCGTTTTTTCCTTGTCAAGCTGATAGGGTGGCCGCCCAGTCGGGTTACACAATATCCGCTGAGAGGCAGGGAGCTGATGACAGCTTCTTACTCCCTCGCTGGCCTGTGCGTCCTACACAAGGTGGTAAGCCCGGTTGGGGGAGGGGGATTGCGCTATACCCCCAGTCAAGGTAAGCAGTTGTTTAAACTTTTCCAGTCCGAGATACTATTGCTGTTGCCTTTATTAGTGGCTGAGCGTGCTTGCGCTGAAGTGACAGCCTGTGATCAACTAGCCTTTTAGTATAGTATCCTTTTTTGAAATTCACACCCGTAGAGCTCGGGGTATACCTTGTTAGGTTCTTCTTTCTCCTCTACCCGTGTGTGGTTATACTGCGTACAACAGCCAAGTGCCGGATTCATGGTGACGTATAAGTCGCTGTTGTTGCTGTGTGTTAACAGGCATAGCCACCCCACCGTGTGATTCAGCTAGGACACCCCAGGGACGTCATTTCACCAAAATGCCAGGGGTAGCGGAAGTGACATCACATGACCCTTGACCACTGATGACATCACCGGATGTGATGTCATTTGACCCCACCCGAAGTGAGAACACGGGAATCGATGCAACACAACCTTTTACCCCTTGACAAAACAGGAAGTGGCATCACATAGCATTGTTTCTAAGTACACTATGAAAAATATGATTACAATATTATTGTAACATGATATACATTTCATACAAGAATGAATCACCATATGTATCGGCAGAAAAAAACATGCTTGCAAAAAGCAAAATACATAGTCCGAAATGGATGCTTATTCTACTCTAAATGCTTTTTGGAGGATTTTGTCTGCATTGTGATTTTGAGGTGTTTAAGAATAGACAAAATCAGTGACTCATCCCCTGAAGTGTGCCTCAAATAAACCTTTAATGAGTCTAGCAATTATTGTATAGAATCCCAGAAAGACACATTATTTGTTATTCGTATTCTAAGTGTTACACTTGTGGAACCCCGTGTTGTTTGTAAGAAGCATGAACAAGAAAGCCAGCCACTCTAGAAACAAAGAGCCACGTGGCATTGGCCAGAGTCCAGGAGCTTCAATTTGTAAAAAAAAAAAAATACTTTTAAACAATTTGTTTTAAGGGTAGCAAGGGAGACCTCAGGGGTTGCAAGTGCGACCCCTAAATGACGTCCCTGGGACACCCCTAGCTTTGGGTACTCACATGTTTTCTACGTGCAAGGCATTGGGGTAGTATATCTTTCTTGGGTAATACCTGACTGGCACCGGTTTAACCGTTGAGTAGCCAGGTCGGTTAAAGTGTGTGGCTAAAGTTTGTCTGCTAAACCCTCCCAGCACCTGAGAAGTAATGCTGTGTGTTGGGTATCTCAGCACACATTTCACTGGGGGTTATATATTTATCTGTCTGTCTGTGTGGGTGTGTGGCAGACTGCAGCTGCCCCTAGGAAAATGGTGGAGTTAGTTTCCACCTCATGTGTGAATCATTCCTGGGAATCTAAGGAGTGATAATGGCCCATTTGCAAGGTCTGGAATAATACATTGCTTGGTTATACACTCCAGAACACCTGTACATTCAACTGAGAGGTAGAATCACTGCCAGTTACTTTTATGTAAAGGATTAGAAAAGTTATTCACAGTTGTTGGCTAGGGTCTGGCCCAGGGATCGGGGCTATTCATGGAACAATATTGGAATCGGATGAACGCTCTTTCCTATTTTGTTTCCTGACTGCATCTGTTAACAGGAGCCCAGCTGATCTTGTAAGGGGGCGATGCTATTGTTCTATATGTATTGCCGCTCCACAGTCATTTTCTATGGTCATGAAGCACTGTATGAATTAGGAGGCTTCTTATGTCAGAATTATTTATGCAGAGTGTATTATTTTTTTTTTAATACAACAATTTTTATTGTTTTTTCACACAAAGAAAACACACGTCTCGCACAGCGAGAAAACAGTTACGTTCCTCCCCCACCCACCAACAAACACTTTTCACCTATCCATTACTATAATGTTCCTAAGCGTTGTCAACTGCCTTTGTCGTGCCAGTAGCGTGTAACTCTGTAATATCCGTTCATGTCCTTGGGTGCTACCTCCCTGCCGAGCAGGGGGCATCTTTCAGTGTAAGTCTTCCCACTTTTGCCAAATTTTCGGGCCTTTTTCAGGGCATCCCCTGGCCGTGTAGATTCTTTTCTCCATTGCGACACAAATGCTCACGTCCGTGATCCATTGTTCATATTTTGGTGCTGATTCAGAGCCCCAGAGTTGCGCTATGTTTCTTTTGATTAATGCACTGGCCGTGAACAATAGCACTTTTTCGTACCGTGACAGTTCAATCTCATCATCTATCCCCAATAATAGCAGTTTTGCATTTCTGTGAACCTTTTTGCCCAAAACCCTTGAAAGATCGTCGCAGCACTGCTGCCAATAGTGTCGAATTATGGTGCAGTCCCATAGAATGTGAAAGAAGGTGCCCTCATCTCGTTTGCATCTCAAACACGTGGAAGAGGAAGCCCTACCCCATTTGAAAAGGGCAACCCTCGGATAATATATTCTATGCAGTATCTTTAGTTGTACCAATCTCAATCTGGAGGAGATCGCTATTTCTCTAGGGAACATCAGGGCAGTTACCCAATCCTCAGGGAGCATACTACCTATGTCCCCCTCCCATTTCGTTTTCAGGTTCGTCAGTTCCTCGGTGGCAAATGACGTTATGACACCATACATGGTAGATGTGACTTTACTTTTAATCATGTCTGGGAATAGGTTACGTTCCAAAGGGGTGTATTCCGGCATATCAAACATCTCAGGAAGATGAGTTTGTATGGCGTGTTTGAGTTGTGTGTAACGATACTGCTCTTTAGTTGTCAGACCGGAGTTGGCGATTAGATTCGCAAGAGGTACCACTTCGTTACCTTGTATTACATCGCCAATTTTGGTGATACCCGCTTGGGTCCAGGAGTGCCATTTTGGAAGTTTGTTCACTTCCGGAAGCAGTTTATTATTCCATAAAGGTTGAGCTGGGGTCAGCTTATTATCCCAACCTAGGTATCTGTGGACGTTCGACCATGTTAGAGATAGGTGTGAAAGCATGGATGGGGTAGTGGCTCGATCTTTTCGTCGATAGAGGTATCGAAGTATGGGCCGTTCTTTTTGGGTAGGGTCTGGTTCTCTGTTGTGTGGTAGTGTCATGTCTGCGTGGAGTTTGTCGTTCACTATTGCCATTTGACTGGCCCAGTAATAAGTTTGCACTCGGGGCAATCCAATCCCACCTTCCCATACAGATCTTTGTAGCGTGGTTAGTGCTAAGCGCGGATGACCTCCCTTCCATAACAGTTTGCGTAGCGACTGGTCTATTTTCCGAAATTCGTTAGGAGCTATGGGTAGCGGTGCATTTTGAAGTATGTAAAGGAAGCGGGGGAGTGCCAGCATCTTAAACAGTGCGGCTCTGCCTAGTAGTGTCAGTGGCAGGGACATCCAGTGCTGGACGTCTTCTTTGAATCTCGTCATTATTGGATACAGGTTATTGGGCACATAGTCTGTCAGGTCGTTCGTGACTTGTATGCCTAGGTATCTGAATTTCTCCTTCTCCACATAATATGGACAGTCATCCGGTACCGCATTGTCTATGTGTTGCAGTGGAAACAATATGGATTTATTCCAGTTGACGCGAAGACCGCTGAATGCGCCGTATTTAATTAATAATCGCGTCACTATGGGGCAGGATGTACGTGGGTCTTTCAGGTATACTAACAGATCATCTGCATAGAGGGATACCCTGTCCTCCCAGTTGTCTGCCCACCTAAAGCCACTCCATGTTTGCGTAGATCGCAGTAGAATTGCTAGGGGCTCAATTGCTATTGCAAAGATTAGGGAAGACAGGGGACACCCTTGTCTCGTGCCTCTGCCTAAATAGAAGGGGTTGGAGACGTGTCCATTCACTTTTGTGGCTGCTTCGGGACGGTTGTAAAGTAATTTGACCCAGCTCATGAAGTATGGTCCAAAGCCCATGCGTTGCATGATCGCCCATATTGCCTCCCAATAGACTGAGTCGAATGCCTTCTCGAAGTCTACAGCGAGTAAAGCCAAAGGATCCTGAATCTCAGGTGTTCTCTCCAGTGCAGTATGCAGCCTGTATATGTTTTGTCTGGTAGACCGCTGTGGCATGAATCCACACTGGTCGGGATGTATGAGTGTGTGTATGACCTGTTGGAGGCGGTTGGCTAGCACCTTGGCCAGCACCTTGGCTTCGCAGTTTATGAGAGAGATGGGCCTGTAGGAGCTGCATTTGTCGGGTGGCTTGTCTGCTTTGGGCAGGACCACAATTGTGGCTTTCCTTAGATCAGGGGGGAGACAGCCCTGTGAGTGAGAGTGCTGTAGTGCGCGAAGTAAGTGTGGGGAAATTATGTGTGCACCTATTTTTTTCCATGTTTCAATGGGGAAGCCATTCGGGCCCGGGGTTTTACCTGATTGGATTTCTGACATGGCTTGGGTCAGTTCGCCTTCAGTGATTGTCTGTTCTAACAGGGTAGACTGTTCTGCACTTAAGGTGGGGAGGGCAATCTCCTCTAGGACATTCATCACGGGTGGTGAGGTTGGTGCCCTATATAGCTCAGCATAGTATTTTGCGAAACCCTCCGCTATGTCTGCGTCCTTCACCAATGGGTCTGATTCTCCTGTTGCTAGTTGCCTGACCTGGCTGGATCCCAGGTCTTTGCGTTCCAGCCATGCCAGCATCTTCCCGGCTTTATCCCCCGTTTCGTATATCTTTGCGCGCATTGCGGTATGCGCCTGCTTTGCGTTATCTAACGCTATGTGTTGGAGTTGCGCCTGCGCCAGTTGTAGTGCACGGTGCGTTTCCAAGTTGTCATGGGCTAGGTGTTCGGTCTCTGCTTTCTGCACATTTGCTTCGGCATGGTGTATTGCCTCTGTTTGTTTCTTTTTATGGGCTGTGGTCCAGGCTATTATTTCCCCTCTAAGTACTGTCTTGAACGCCTCCCACAAGATTACCGGGCTATCCACTGAGTTGGTGTTCCTTTCAAAGTATTCTTCAGTGGTCTTTTGGATGTGTTCAACCAGCTCTGGGAAGCCTAAATAGTAACTGTTCAGTCGCCAGCTGGGTGGTGGGATCGAATTGTTGGTATTAAGTGTTGTCACAAGTGGGGAGTGGTCTGATATGCCTCTGGGGAGAAAGTGTGCCTCACGGACCTCGTGCATGTTGTTCAGTGGCAACAGGAGATAGTCTAACCTAGACATCGAGGCATGTGCACCGGAATGGTATGAGTATTCCCTTGTGGCGGGGTGTAGCGTTCTCCACACATCCTGTAGTCCCAGTGCGCCCACAAATGTGGCGAGTTTTGTGCGTGCATTCGGATTTCTAGATCTTCTGTGTGTTCTGTCAAGGTCCACGTCCATTACTTCATTAAAGTCTCCCCCGATCAACGTAAGGTCTGCAAGGTTGTTCATAATTAGAGGCGTAATATCGTTAGTCAGGGGGGTCAACAGGTTAGGAGGTGCATACACCGCCATCATGGTCACTGAACGCTCTCCAATCGTGCCTGTCGTGAGTACAAACCTCCCTCCCGTGTCTTGCGTGGTGGATTTGGGGACAAAGGGAAATCTTTTATGTATGAGGATCAGTACCCCTCGTGACCCCATGGTGAAACCGGCGTGGAATGCTAGCCTGTAGTTGGTGCGTCTAAAGAATAAGCAGTTGGTACCGGCTAGGTGTGTTTCCGTCAGGAATACTACATCCGGGGAGTGTCTGTTCAGCGTTTGCAGCACTAGGCGTCTTTTAATGCAATTGCCGAGCCCATTGACGTTCCAAGTCAACACTCGGATTGTTCTATTTCTGGTCACGTTAGTGATTCCAGCTGTTCGTCATGTGTTTCAGCGATAACAGGGTGCACCATTCCTCCGATAGCACTGTGGCGTTTCATGTTATAATGGGGACGGTCAGGGTTGAAACCAGGCTGGTGTTTTATCGGGCGTGATTCCATTTGTGATGTGTAGAGTGCTAGCAAGTACGGATTGTCAATTGGTGCGTTAAGGGTGGTGTAGTCTTTGGCATTACAGGTGGCGTGGTATCTCGGAACATAACTAACTTGAAACAAATCCCCATCCCCCCTCCCTATACTCCTCCCCAACATGAAGTATCTGTCGCCCTAACTCTACTGGCTACAAACAACTATATCGCCAGATTCAACTTAATGTGAGCTGTTTACACCTTTCTCCCGACTTACTGTTCTTGTGCAAGTCTGGTGTTCCAGGTCACAAGTCTCGATCTGAGGGCGTGGCTTTGGCCGATGCAGTGAGTGCCCCCGTGCTTCCCAGGCCGCGTGCCTTACATAGCACGGTGTGATCTAATAGTTCGTTAGGTGTGTCGTGGTCGAACAAAATGCCTCATCAGTATCAATGTTTCAGTCCATTTCCTCTTGTTGTGGTGGTTCCTGCACCGGGGGTTGTGGAGCTGGGTGTCCTCTGTCCGGTGGTGGGCGGCGGTTTCTGTTTCTGCCTCTGTTGTTTGCGAGTGTCCAGTCGCCTGCAATGTGCTGCTTTGCCCAATTCCATGCTTCTTTCGGGTCTGAGAAATGTATTGTTGTCCCACCGTGGTAAATTTTGAGCTGGGCCGGATAGAGCAGGCCGTATTTAACGTGTAAGGATTGGAGTTGCCTTTTGAGCTGATCAAAAGATTGCCTGGCTCTCTGGACCTCCCTTGTGTAGTCAGGGAAGAATGTCACTCTGGATCCATTGAAGGTCAGTGTGCCTTTGGCTCGCGCCGTCTGGAGTAGCGCATCTCTATCTCTGTAGTTCAGCAGTCTTGCGACTATGGTGCGTGGTGGGGCGCCAGGTATCGGTTTTCCAGAGGGGACACGATGCGCTCGTTCGATTGAAAAGAACTTCGAGAATGTCTGGGGCTAAAACATGTCGGTGATCCATTGTTCTAGGAACAGTTCCATGGAAGGGCCCTCCGTTTTCTCCGGTACGCCCAGGATGCGCACATTGTTTCGTCTCGATCGGCCTTCACTGTCCTCGGCCTTCTCCTCCAGTGTTTTCAAACGCGCCACCACTCCGGCCATCCTCTGTTCCATGGTACGCAGCCCATCTTCATTCCCAGAGATCCGCTGTTCCGCTTCTCCCGTGCGGGAGGACAATTTCTGGAGATCATGACGGAGAAGCGAGACATCTGTGCTGATGCTGTCCATCTTTTGTTCCATAGAGGTTCTGGAGTTAGTTATCGCCGCCATGATGTCCTTTAGGGATATGGCTTGTTCTGTTTCTAGCATGGGGTTCGACTGTTCGTGGTCCGTTTGTGCGTTTGCTGCGGCCGTGGTGAATTGATCTATCCTACTTTGGCTGGTCCCTCTTCTTGTTTTGTCCTTCCCCGTAGTGGCCGGCATGGTTTGTGGCGTTTAAACGGTGCCGACCGGGGCAGATGTTTCGTTGGGCAGTGTCGTACGGGTGCGGTCCGCTGGGCACTGTGGTAGGGTTTAATACGCAGTTGAGTCTGTACGGTGTCCAAAGCCGCGGCCACCAATCATCGGTGTCTCGCCGTGAGTAGGTGTGCCGTGAGGTAGTTTCACCTCGTATTCCGTTGTCGACGGTTCTCGGGCAGCGGGAATGGGCGAGGATGTAGATCGGTCCCACGGGGTCCCTGTGCCCCAAGATGGCGGGTTCCCGCTTTCCCTTTATCCCCCTCTCCGTACCGCAGGATAGAGGTGGTAGTCGTCCGGTGACGGGCAGGGGTCCCCTCAGGAGTTCAGTGGTCGCTCCGGTGGCATCTGCAGGCCGCGGGAGTATTGGTGCGAGGCCGTGTGCCTACTATCACTGACTGTCGGCGCCGTGTCCAGGGGGGAATCCCTTCCGTTTCCCGATTTATCCTCGAAGTTAGGGTCCTTCGTTTGCTGTGCGGTCCAGCCCGGCCTCGACCCCGTCGGCCGGTGTTCAGGCAAAGTTCAGTAGCGCTTGTTGGTGACCACGGCGCTCTTTGTTCATCCGCGGTTCGCGGCGGCCATCTTGCGAGCTCCGCGGCGCGTCCGCTCGCTTTCAGAAATATCTTATTAAGTGGGTTCCGCGACACCGATTTCCTCCAGGAACCGGTCGGGACATTCAGCAGAGGTTCCCACGTCGAATAGACGCTTTTTGTTTGTGTAGGAAGCAGGATTGTTTCAGGATACGGCTAGCGGCCCGGGAGCGAAGCGATCTCACGTCCTCATCGCTCGGCTGTTGGCCACGCCCCGCAGAGTGTATTATTAATTCCTACCATGTACACAGCACTGCCAAAGTGGTGTGTTTTTTTTATTTATGTATTTATTTATTAATTGCTGTCTGGGTAACACAGCAGCCACTCAACCAGTGTTCAGCATTGATTTTATTTATTTATTAATTCCTGTCTGGGTAACACAGCAGCCAATAAACCAGTGGTGTGGGATGTATTGACCCACTAGGCTCTGCCCTGCGACATCACTGTGTGCTGGTGGCACCAGAATCAGCAAAAGGGGCGCGAAAATCCCATGCGCGCCAAAACCTAAGGAAATTGCGCTCTACCGCGCACAAAAAAGATGGCTGCCAAATCTACTATGCATGCTGTCAGTGGTGGAATGGAGACTGCACTCTGAACCATGTCATTGGGCTGTCCAAAATATAAAAATGGAGCACAGATGAAAAGCAGTGCTTGCTGAAAGAAATCTGAAATCTGCTTTTAAATCTTTTCTTAGTTGCTAAAAAATACAGAATGCTGGTCCCAAACACCTGCAAACATCCAATCTTCTTGTTGGGTGTCCCGTGCTATGGAATACAAGGAATTATTGTGCATTTGCAATATCCAAGAAAGTTGAATTTGTCACAAAAACATCCACAGCCAGTTTTGCCTGCCTGGGAAAGCTGTCACCAGCGGCCGCCTGTGACTGTTTCAAAAGCCTGTTTTAAAACTGTAAACGTTGTACCACTAAGATCTAATGTCTCAAATCTAAGGGACTTGTTATCAAGAGCAAACTAGGTTGCCACTATTTAAACTTCATGGTTTAAAGCCTAAAATCAGTGTTCTAGATGTTGGTTTTAAAAATGGTAAGTTTATTTTCAACAAAGAAAAATGTAACAATTGACTTTAAAGTAAGCCGGATTCAGCAAAACTAAAAACAAGCTTCCCCCAACAAAAGGCACCTCCCTTCTGCTTCCCACCAAAAGGCCAGGAACTTACATTCAGGTGTTGATTAAATCAGTGGAGGAGATTTTGGGCTGCTCCTGGGAGAGACAAAGGACCTTCCTGGGCTGAAAGGATATGCAGATTAAAGTGTCAACAGTGCTCTCTGCCAGAAGGAAGTAGGCAGAAATTGCTGCTGGAGCTGTAAGAGAGCCAAGGAGGCGGAGATAGACAGTTCTGTTGATTCACATGGACAAAAAGGAGATTTCTATTAAGACTGATAATTTATTGTGGACAATTTTTAAAAATATAGAAACCCCGGACTTCTGAATCTACATTTTGGGTGCACATTTTAAGAGGTGCCAGAACTCTGTGCTATGTTCTGGGACATAACTGTAGAAATTGTGGTTTTATAGCAAATGCATTGATGTCAGAAATATGAAACGTCACACACTTATGCCCCTATGCAATGCGCACATGTGTACCAAGTTTGGACAAAATAGATATTGTATCCCGGACAAAAAGTGTGAAAATGTGTCAAATCCAGACCCAAGATCCTACAGAGAGACGGGGCTTGGATGAATACTTGCTCCACAAAATATGTGATCTAGATATGCTATTGCTATCAAGTTTGTAAAATTGTAAATATGTATTATATGAAAAGTAGATTTCATGTGCAAAAACAAAGGGGAGGTTTTTCCTGCCTCGTAAACCACCTCATCATTATGACACTCTGTTTTCTTCTCCAATCAAGGGAGAGGAAAGACCCTAGCCAATCGAATACCTAGGGGGTGCACTTAGGATAATTCAGCATACCCACCCCTTTAGTAAATGTATAAATAGAGACAGCTGAGGGCTCACAGAGACACACACATTCACCCACCAACTGATTGCTTGCGGTGCATTTTGCAAGAGATCCATCCATATTCCAGACTCCAGACTCCGGAAACTTTGAAAGTAGAAAGGCCCATTTCCAGAGCTGAACCCTTCTCAGCTTGGCCTTTAAAAATCCAGAAACCAGATTTTACCCCAGACCTTTAAGGGGAACCAAAGAACAGCCTGGCTGTGCTGTAGCTGCTTTCCTGCTAAGAATTATTGCCAGAATCCAAAGATCCAACCAAGTAGAGCCTTGCTGTGACCAGGTAGCTGTAAACCAGAACCCGAGCAGATCCAGACCTCTCCCACCGTGAGGTGACCAGAGCGCCTTGCTGATTGCAGACCAGAGCGCCTTGCTTTCCAGTCCGGTGTGCCCAGCAGAATTCCTGTCCAGAAATCTTGACTGACCTGAATCCTTGACGGTTCTGTTCAAAACTCATGTAGTGAGTATCCTTAGCATAGGACAGTCACTAGAATATGTATTGTCCATAGTCATCCCTATCCAAATCCATCTCATATTATATCCAGAACTGTATTGTTAAAAATCCTTTTTGTCTTGCCTGAACTCTCCATCTCATCCCTATTATCTTCTGTACTAGTAGTGTTAAAATCATCTTTGCGCTGATATATTTTCTGAAGAAGGCAAGCGTCTCGGCAGGCAAAACCATCCAGAGATATCCTGGGCTGGTGGCTGTGCTGTCGTGTAGTTTGTTTCTTCATAGTCTACCCCTAGTGTAAAGAAACCTTGTTTGTACTTTTAAAAGCGCATCCTTGTTTTACAATTTTGCCACTTTCTGAAAAAAACAACCTTCACAAACACCTCCATAACTTCTTCATGCTTTATGCTAGGAATGAATGAACCCAAAACCGCATCTCAACTAGTATTTCCGCAATCGCGCTTACCGCGTGCGGAAAAGTTTGCCACAAATTTTTCGTTTGTCTCATATCTATAACGTGTGAAATAGCTTTTCATTGCACCCGACCTCAAAATTAAGTTTTCTACTTGCTTGTTACTCTATAATCATTGCTAGTGTTTGTCTGATACCATACAAAGTGGCTCCCATTAGTATTTCAACCATTTCAGTGAACTAAAACCATTTTCAGTGTTTTTACCCATTAATTCAAGCCAACTTTAAAACCATTTTGACAAGTTTGCTTTCAGTCCTGTTTCTCTCTCTGTGTTTGCTGGGGGAAATTGGGATTGATATATCGTATTGATTTCTGCATTCCTGAAACCTGTTCTCTCTCTTTCTATCTCTTGATATTGCATATTGGGGGGATTGAGGGGTCTGCAGGGGGAAATATTAACCACATTGCCATTTGATTGAACAAACCCACAAAAGTACATAAACCCTGTTGGGCTACCACACTGTGTTATACTGTGAAAAGCACCCTTCAATAGGAACGCTCTAAGGAATTTTGGTCTGTTTTGCAAAAATAAAATAAACTCCTGTAAGTCAGAAAGGAAATTAATATTTCCGGAATGGCGACCTTGGTAGAAATCAATACGGCAAAAGAACACCTACTGCACAAATTATTCGTCAGGGGTGCATGGACAGAGCAGGATCAGAATGTTTGGTTGCAGGCAATCAAAGAACAGACCACCGCAACAGGAGTAGACATATGGCAAGATCAGGGTCCATTACATATGGCATTGAGTGAACTGTATATGGCCCCTAAGGTAAAAGAAGAGCAAAGTAAGATTGACAAAATAGTGGCATATCTGTACCTCCACATGGGAGCAGTACAGGATAAATATGCAGAAAACCTAGATCTGGCAAACAAGCAACTACAATCACTAGAAAAAGCCCAAACTGATCTGGACTCTGCAGAGCAAAGGCTACAAAGGAGCCATGAATCAGAAAATTAAACCAGGCAGTACCTGATAAAAATAAAAGAAGTTATGGATATCCTGCAGCAGGAGAAGGTAGAGCAGGATACCAAAGTACTAGCCCTGCAGAAGGAGTGCCAATAAAGTTTGGACTCTCTACTGCAGAGCCAGAAAAAGCTGGAACAGCAAATACATTTTAATAGAGCATGCGCAGAGCAGGTAGTCACCCTGCAAAATCGCCTAGACCAAGAAAAAGAAGAGAATAATAAATTAATCCTGAAAGACCTTGACACCCAGACAGAATTTGATGGAGAGCGCCAGAAAGCTGGTGCGCTCCAAATACAGAGGGACGACCTGGCTGCACAGAGGCACACTCTCATTCAGGAAAGGGACACCTTAGGCCAGGAGGTCAGTTATTTAAAAGATAAGATGGAAGAAAATCACCTGGCCCTCCAGGGACTAGGTGAGCTCAAAAATTATTACACAAAACTGTTAGAGCACTCCAGGAGGATGGAAGATGCTCTGGCAAAAAGTGACCAGGCCAGTAAGGACAGGACTTAGGAGGTAACCCTCCTGCAGCAAAAGTTGGCCCAATATTCAAAGGTTACACAGACAATGAGGCTCTCTGTGAGAAAAATGATAGGCTCCACAGACAGGTAGCTATGCAAGAACAACTGATAGAGACTAGCAAGGCCTTGATAGAGGAACTGAAAGGTCAGGTTCTTGCATGGAAACAGGGAGCAGGGGCTGAGAGAGATGAGGTCCGCTGGGAAAGGGAAACACCTGAGCATAACCTCAGGAACCCCAGTACCAGAGGCCTTCATCTCTTCCAATCCATGGACTCTGCCACCCCCATGTCCACTGGCGCACATGAGCCAAGGGCCACAAGGATGGCAGACTTCAATCCAATGAGGAATATGGGGCTGATAGATTAGCACCTCCCAGGAATGGATGGGCAGGCATCTGGGAATGGGTTCCCAAGTACTAGGGCCATATTCTCTGATCAGGGAGACTCCAATGAGGGGAGGGTCAGAGAAATGGATCCTCAAAAAAACCATTTACCTAGAGACCAGGTGGTAAAATTTTCGTGGGGAACTCCATGAGAGTAGGCACACTAAGGGCATCCTGAAAACCTCAGCCCAGCTAGGACAGTGGTGGGGGGGGAGAACTCAGCAAATCCTGGGAGCAAGGAGGAATCAGAATACTCCTCTGAGCGCCACAGGACTCAAAAAACTAGGCCCCCACATTCTGCCAGCCATTCCCAAGCTCGCAGAATCCGGGAGAGCCTAGAAGACCAGACAGGCACCTCTGGTAGCAGTGTCTCTGAGTCAGAGGATGAGTGGACCAGGGTCACCCGAACCAAAAAAGCCAACAAGGTCAAGAGGGCCTTGCTCAAGGATCCCCTAAAACAAATAAAGGCCATTAGGAGCGTCATCACGCCCTATCATAAGAACGCAAAATATTCAGTTTGGGAACACCTTGAGCTCTTTGAACAAATGATGGAAACTTTCCATTTGAAGGACAGCCAAAGCTGTATTCAGTATGTGAAATGGACCTTCTCTCCCGAGTACTCCAGCTTCTTTGCGGGGCTGGAGGACCAGAATCATTCCAGATGGTCCACCTATAGGGCGGCCATCTTGAAACATTTTTCTGTGTACAGGAATCCTCAGGAGGCTCGCAAGGCAGCCTATAAGGAACAAGTTACTTACCTGTAACTGTTGTTCTCCAGCATCGGTCTGGCATGGATTCACATGCTCATTAATATTCCACGTCGGCAGGCTGGGAATCCTCGGTAAAGAAAAAATCAGTTCCAGTTTTGTTTCTGAACTGTCTTTCTCCTACTAACCAATCACTGGTCTCTGGGTCATACTGCCCCCAGCCAATGACTGCCCTCTACCTAAGCCCCTCCCCTGGCAGCCATCCTCAGATTTGGTAGCACGTAAAGTGGCAGTAGGACCAAGTGAAGAGCCGCAGAGGGGTAGGAGGGAGGGTTTGCATGTGAATCCATGCCAGACCCATGCTGGAGAACAACAGTTACAGGTAAGTAACTCATTCCTTCTCCAGCATGGGGTCTGGCATGGATTCACATGCTCATGAATACAAGAATACATAGCAGTAACACATGCACAACCACGGGATGTGGCAAGGCTCAACATTAAGCATTTCATCAACTAAACATTAAGCATCCCTTACCTCCTCACCAGGCCCACCTTCAGGCGAACAGGTTGCGCAGCACTGCCTGGCCGACTCTGGACTCCTCCCTGGAATCCCGGTCGACGCAGTAGAATCTCGTGAAGGTGTGCGTCGACCTCCACGTAGCAGCCCTGCAGATGTCAAGCAGGGGCACACCAGATAGGAATGCCGTGGTAGCAGCGATCGCTCTGGTCAAATGTGCTCTCGGACGGCCGGGCAACGGTCGGTTTTCCAACCGGTGACAATGAATGATGCAGCCGGAGAGCCATCTGGAAATGGAAGCCTTCGAGTGGGCCTTCCCTTGGTTTACAGGTCCAAAGTTCACAAACAGCTGTGATGTCTTCCGAAAACTCTTTGTGCGGTCCACGTAGAACTTCAGCCCTCTAGCTACATCCAGCGAGTGCAAAGTCCTCTAAGCCGGCGACAAAGACGACGGGAAGAAAACAGGCAACACCAAGGGCTCGTTGAGCTGGAATTCCAACGGCACCTTGGGCATGAAGAAGTGGTGCGTCCTCAGCACCACCCTCATCTCGTGGAAAATCAGGTATGGAAGCTTGCAGGAGAGGGCCTGGATCTCTCCCACTCGTCGTGCGGAGGTGATCGCCACAAGAAACACTGCTTTCCACGATAGGAACTTCAGTGGTGCCGAATGCAGCGGCTCGAATGGCGGCCCCATGAGCCTGGTCAGCTTCCACGCCGGGGCTGGAGCCTTCACTGGCGGGAACAATCGGAACAGACCCTTCATGAACTCCTTCACCAGGCGATGGGACCACAGGGATGAGCGCCCCGGAGTTCTGGTATAGCGGGAGATAGCCGCCAGATGGAGCTTGATGGAGGCATGGGCCAGCCCCGCTTTGGCCAGCGATAATAAATACGGCAGCACTTGAGGAGCCGTAATCCGCAGAGGGTTAATCTTCTGTGCCCGGCACCAGACAGAAAACCTCTTCCATTTGTGTCCATAGCACCTGAGAGTTGAGGACGCCCTGGCCTTTGCAAGCACTTCCTTGCAGTCTGCCGGGATATCATACCCTCCAAACTCTGGTGCTGCAGGAGCCAGGCCTGCAAGTTCAGCAACCCCGGGTCGTGGTGGAGGATGGTGCCTCCTTCTCTGGCGAGGAGATCCATGTCCATCGGCAGTTTGACTGGGGGGGGACGCTGACATGTCCAGAAGGTCACCAGATCTGTCTCGGCCACGCTGGTGCGACGAGGATCATCCTGCACCGGGACCGTCTGAGTTGGTTGATGAGTCACAGCAGCAACGGTGGGAACGCATACAGGTATAGGCCATCCCAGGGGAATGAGAAGGCATCGCCCATGTTCCCCGACTGGGGAAACCTGCCGGCGAACCTCCAGCACTTGGTGTTCGTCGCCATCGCGAATAGGTCGATCTGGAGATTGCCCCATCATTGGAATAGCATATCCACTTGATCCTGCCGCAGTTCCCACTCGGGGCATGAGCGTAGCTCCCTGCTGAGTGAGTCGGCGATGGTGTTCTTTATTCTTGCCAGGTGGACGAGTACCAGAAACATCACTTGGCCGATGGCCGAGTGCCACAGATCCTGGGCCTCCTTGGATAGGGCTGGGGATCTGGTGCCTCCCTGCTTCCGGATGTAGAACATCGTGGTGGTGTTGTCGGTGAATATCCTCACCACCTTGCCCTTGAGGGACGGTAGGAACGACCTGAGGGCCCAGAACACGCCTCGAAGCTCCAGCACGTTGATGTGTAGTGACCTCTCCTCCGGGAGCCAAAGGCCTCTTGCGTGGAGATCTCCGATGTGCGCTCCCCATCCCTCCAGGAGGCGTCCGTCGTCACCGTCTCCTGGTGTGCCAGGATCTGGAAATCCACACCCGCCGCCAGATGCGCGCGGGTGCCCCACCACCGGATCGCTTGGTGGAAGGTCTCGTTGAGCAAGATCCTGTCTTTGAAGCTGCCCGCTGCTTGCATCCAACGGGCATCGAGGAACTCTTGCAGTAGACGCATCCGCAGCCTGCACAGGCGCATGAGGTAGATGCACGAGGACATCATGCCGAGCAGGGACTTGATGGACCTCATCCTGGCCACGTCCATGGTCGACAGCCGTTGCACCTTTCCCAGGATGGCCTTCGTCCTTTCCTCTGACGGAGAGGCCTATCACGCTACTGTGTCGAGCCTGGCTCACAGGAACAGTGCGACTTGCGACGGAACCAAGTGGGATTTCGTGAAGTTGATGGAAAATCCCAGATCCGTGAGCAGTTGAACGGTCTTCACTGTGCACCCGGCGGCAAGTTCTCTTGTCTTTGCTTGGATGAGCCAATCATCCAGGCAGGGGTAGACGTGGGTGCCCTGCAGGCGCAGCCCTGCCGCCACCAGTGCTAGGCACTTGGTGAATACCCCGGGTGCCAACTTCAATCCGAAAGGAAAGGCTTTGAACTGGTAGTGCCGCCCTTGGACTACGAATCTGAGAAACTTTCGATGTCCTTTTAGAAGGGGGATGTGGAAGTAGGCATCCTCCAAGTCCAGCGACGATAGGAAGTCTCCTTCCTCCCGCTGCCCCAGCACGTGCTGGAGGGTGACCACGAAGGTCCAGGATGGGTCGCCAGCCGCCGGTCTTCTTTCTTACGAGGAAGTATCGTGAGTACACTCCGGAGCCTCTTTGGGACGAGCTCGATGGCTCCTTTCTTCAGCATCGCCCTTACTTCCAGCAGCAGTTGAGGGATGTGGTTTTCCTTCCTGGCCACGAGTGGAATGCGGGGGCACTTCTTTAGAAACTCGAGAGTGTGACCGCGGGCCAGGGCATCCAGCACCCATCGGTCGGTGGAGATGGACTCCCACACGCTGACGAACTTCGCCAGCCGGCCTCCCACCGGGGTGCTCAGGTGGGGGCCCGACACTACGGCCGGTTCAGTCCTGCTTGGCAGCGCCTTTGCCGTCTTGGCCTCCATGGCAATGACGACGTGATCCTCCTGTAGGCCTCCTGCGACGACGAGCAGGCCGCCTGGCAGTACGTCGAGGAGCCGCCGCCAAATCCTTTGGAGGCACCTTGCTTGCCTCCGGAGTTCCAAAAGGGCATCCGTTGTAGCTGCAAAACTCCCAAGGCCCAAGCCGTCTCCGTGTTAGCCTTGATGGCCTGCAGTAACTCGTCCACTGTCTTGCCAAACAGGTTGCTCCCGTCGAAAGGCATGTCCAAAAATCTGGTTTGCACGTCCTGGCGGAAATCGGTTGCCTTGAGCCAACCACGCCGGTGATGGCAAACACTGTTGCCCATCTGGCGGAAACCAGTGTCAGCAATGCCCGTAGCCACTGTTATGGCGTGGTCCGACACCACCTCGCCTTCCTGCAGGATCTCCAGGGCCTCAGCCCTCTTGTCGTACGGGGGGAAGTCCAGCAGAGGAGCGATCTTAAACCAAAGCTCCCTGTCGTAGCAGGCCACAATCGGGAGGGCGTTGGCCGCTTTAATCGTCGTCGCCGCAGACGAGATGGCCCGTCGTCCCATAGCATCCAGTTTCTTCCCCTCGCCGTCCGGCGGGGAGGTCGAAGTTGAAGCCGTCGCCCCGCCGTTTTCTTCTTGGCCGCCGCCGAAAAGGCCGAATCCGGGGTCTGCTGCGCCCTCAGGCACATGGGGCGGAATCTGGGACCCGGTACTTCTTCTTGTACCGGTCTCTCTTGGCAGGAGTCGTGGACGGGTTCTTCAGGAGCGACAGCCCCTCGTCCCAGATATCATCCAGTAACGGGACCGAGAGGATCGTCTTCCTCTTGGCCTCAAGCCGTTGATAGAGGAAACCTTCCTTCTTCTGTTCTTCAGGGCAGAGCTGGAAGAGCTCGGATGCCCTGGCGATCATGGCGTGGAAGGAGCCAATTTCGTCGGGCGGGGAGGCCCGAGGAAGCGGTGACGGAAGGCCCATCTCGTCGTCACCACTGTCGTCATCCGTCCCCGTCATGGCCGTCTCTGTTCCCGTATCATTCCTCGGATCAGGGGAAGGAGATGAAGGCTGTGAGGGCTGCGAAGGCTGGAAGGGCGGGGGGGAGGAACTCTCCTCCGCTTGCTAGGAGGGCTTCCTGATGGTCCAGGCCCTGCTGGATCGTCCGTAGGGGGTAAGGGCAACCTTGTCCTTATCTCCGTACACAAGGCCTGGATCGCCATCAAGATTGCTCCCGAGTTGTCCTGTGGCCCAGGTACCGGTTGCGACAGACATGACGTTTGGGGAGTGGAATCCTCTGCCTCCACGGGATCCTCGTCGGCACCACCGTCGCTTTCTTCATCCACCTCGTCGGGATCCCTCCCGTGTGACCGGACCTCCTCGAACTTCTTGTTCAGGATCTTCACGATTCCAGCCAGCTCCTCTTCAGAGGCTGTATCCGTGTCCGTGATGGCCACTGGGCCCCCTCTCTTTTTCCACTGGGGTTTTCAGGGGGGTCTTATCAATGGGTTGAAAAGAGGATTCCCTCTGCGGTGGCAGGGAAACTCTGGGCCCCGAGGTCATCTCCACTGGGGTAGCCTCCACAGGCTTCGCCAGGGCCACCACTAGAGGCCTTTACCTTGGGGGGAGGGTCACCGCCTCGCTCCCCCTTGGTTGTCTCCGTCGGAATCGACCAGGACTTCTCCCGAAGCTTACGCGGGTTCTCCGATTTCCTCTTCCCCGAGCCAGAGTGTTGGCTCGTGGTTGATGGCGTCGGTGAAAGTGCGCCCTGCTTGGCAGCCGAGGAACCTGACCGATCAGCGCTCCCGGTGCCCGCGGACTCGCGGTGCTTTGCCTTTTGTTGGGCACCCATTGCCGGAGCGCCCTCAAAGGTCTTAGAAGACCGCTCGGACTTCTTCTTCTTCTCACCTACCGTTGGACTCTTCCCTTCCAGCCAGTTGATGAGGCGGGTACGCCGATCCTTCGTAGTCCGCTCCGACAAGTTCTTGCAAAACGCACAGTCCTTCTCCACGTGCGTTTTGCCTTCACGAAGGCAGTAAAGGCATCTAGAATGCTCGTCCTCCTTGAAGACATTCTGCAATCCGCATCCAGGGCAGCTCCTGAACAGCTTGAATCCGGGCGTCGTGTTTCCTTTGTCCTGGGCCATGTCCATGCAGGGTAGGCCTCAAAGATCTTCTGGAATCCTACAAGAAGCGGAACTCGACGAAAACTTCACCCTTGAGAGGCGTAGAAAAATTCCAAAACGGGTCCCCGATGATCAGAAGTAGAAACGGTGGAGCTTGAGGCTCGATTGACCGAAAAAATGAGATTAAACTCTTTGAAAAATCGCAAAATCCAGTAAAAGCTCGAGAGCTATAGCACGAGGACTCCCAACACTTGAAAGTGCGGTAAAAATCTGAGGATGGCTGCCAGGGGAGGGGCTTAGGTTGAGGGCAGTCATTGGCTGGGGGCAGTATGACCCAGAGACCAGTGATTGGTTATTAGGAGAAACACAGTTCAGAAACGAAACTGAAACGGTTTTTTTCTTTACTGAGGATTCCCAGCCTGCCGACGTGGAATATTCATGAGCATGTGAATCCATGCCAGACCCCATGCTGGAGAACTTGCAATGTGGGGAAGATCAGGCCCCACAAGAATTTGTTCAAGAATTAAAGCGTGTCTTTGCGCAGACCACTAGAAGGGTGCGCACTGACAGCAAAGAGTTTGTAAATACTTTCTTCCATGCTCTCCCAAGTACATCATGACCCAGCTAGTGAGAGACTTTCACGAGAAAAGATCACTAGGCTGGGTCATTGAACAAGCCACACGCATTTATGAGGTGCAAAAGCCTGTGGAAAACAAAAATAATCCAAAAAGCCCCAAAACAACCAACACCCCTCCTGCTGCTAAAGTGGCGGAGGTGAAGGTTGCCCCCATTTTAGATTTAGAGATGGGGAGGCCTAAAAACCTGCCTGCACAAAATCACAAAATCAAAGCAACCCCAAACCCAGAAGGCCCTCGGGCCAATCACAAACAGGGAGCCAGGGAGGTAATCCCACAAATGGGACCCCTAACTCCCCTGACTACATCAGCCCACGCTACAAGGGCAATAGACCCATCCTGGGTTATGTGTGGACTCCTCCAGCCCATGGGGGGGGGGTGATCCAACCAGACAGCAGCTAACCCAGGGAAATCCCCTCTTCACTTCCTCCAGGAGGGCAGTAATCCCCCAAATACTGGACAGGCTTTCTTCCCAAGGTACCCGCCCAACTTTAACCCACAAAACAATCCATCCTTCTTTCCCCACTTTCCTGAGCCCAGACAGCCCAATCCGGGAGAGGGGATGCCAAGGGTGGAGGGGTACCCACATTTTTCTAACCCGGGGTATTTTGGGAGAAGGGATAGCTACTCTTCCTGGGATCAACCCAGGGGAGACATGAGGGCCCCGTACCAGCCAGAGCGGGTGTCACAACTAGAGCGCCATGCCCAAAACATGGCCCAGGATCTGGGTCGCCTGCTGAGGGCTCAACAGAACCCTAAGATGAGCATGGCAGCACAGAATGCCTCAAATCCAGGACCTGGTGCTCCAGAGCAATGACGGGGAAAGAACCCTGACAACCCACCTGTTCCCAGGGAGGAGGCACAAGGGGAAGGGGGGTGTAAAGCCTTGGAGGAAGCTTCCTTCTCCACTTGTAAAAAGCCCCAGGAAACCCAGGAACCGGAACCAAAATCTCCTGCCCCTGAAAGTCTGCAACCCAAGGAGCAGAGGGGGGCTAGGAGAAATAAAGAGCCCAAAAAGATCCATTTTGTGGAGGAGGTACAAGTCTTCCAGTTTGAAGGAGAGGGATCCTCAGACGATCCTGGGAAAAGGATCTTCTCCTTCAGAGATGGGGAACTCCTCCCAAAGAAAAATGGGTCCCAAAGGATCCAAATCCAGAATGGGTAGATGTGGGGACTGAGTTAGCACTGCCCATCATCAATCCCAGAATCATCAGCATGAAAATCCAAACCCATCCTGGTGACTGCCTCCAAAAAGGGGGGGGCGGCCCAGAATCAGAACCAGGGGAACCCAAAACTTCCCCCATATCTAGCTCTTACCTTTTTCTTTCAGATTCCCAGAACACCATACAGAATCCCGCCCAAATCACCTTCCTGTCAGTGTCCAAAACCAAGAAACTAACCCACCAGTTGTCCAAAAATGTACATTATCTGTGCCCCCTTGAGGAGAAGGAGGGAAGATTCTATGCCCCGGTACAAATACAGGGGCAGTATACAATTTTGGCACTGGTGGACACTGGATCACAAGCTACCCTTCTGTCAAAAAGGGCCTTTGATCAACTGAATTCGGGAAGGGGGGGAGAAATACCAAATTCCTCTCACCCCTCTTCCTGGACAACTTCAGAACTTCGACAGGAAGGAAATTCCCGTTGAGAGGACTGCGGATTTGCACATCAAAATTGGGCGACACAAGGTGAAGCACCCGGTCATAATTGTGACTCCAGAGGGCACTCCTTGTTTACTATGGAATGACATCCTGAGAAGATTGTCACCCCTAATAGATTGTGTAAACAAGGTCCTCTGGACCCCGACTAACCAACCAATAAAATTGAAGGAACAATTTACTTACCTGTAACTGTTGTTCTCCAGCATGGGTCTGGCATGGATTCACATGCTCATGAATATTCCCCGTCGTCAGGCTGGGAATCCTCGGTACAGAAAAAATCAGTATCAGTTTCTTTTCTGATCTGTCTTTCCTAGTAGTAACCAATCACTGATCTCTGGGACATACTGCCCACAGCCAATGACTGCCCTAAGCCCCGCCCCTGGCAGCCATCCTCAGATTTGATAGCACATAAAGTGGCAGTATGACCAAGTGAAGAGCCGCAGAGGGGTAGGAGGGAGGCTTCGCATGTGAATCCATGCCAGACCCATGCTGGAGAACAACAGTTACAGGTAAGTAACTTGTTCCTTCTCCAGCATGGGGTCTGGCATGGATTCACATGCTCATGAATATAAGAATACATAGCAGTACAACACATGCACAACCATGGGAGGTGGCAAAAGGCTCAACATTAAGCAACACATAAACTCAACATTAAGCAACTCTTACCTCCTCACCAGGCCCACCTTCAGGCGAACAGGTTGCGCAGCACTGCTTGGCCGACCCTGGACTCCTCCCTGGAATCCCGGTCGACGCAGTAGAATCTCGTGAAGGTGTGCGTCGACCTCCACGTAGCAGCCCTGCAGATGTCCAGCAGGGGCACACCAGACAAGAACGCCGTGGTAGCAGCGATCGCTCTGGTCGAATGGGCTCTCGGACGTCCGGGCAGCGGTCGGTTTGCCAACCAGTGACAGTACATGATACAGCCGGAGAGCCATCTGGAAATGGAAGCCTTCGAGAGAGCCTTCCCTTGATTCACCGGTCCAAAGTTCACAAAAATCTGTGACGTCTTCCGAAAACTCTTAGTGCGGTCCACGTAGAACTTCAGCACTCTAGCTACATCCAGCGAGTGCAAAGTCCTCTCGGCCGGCGACGAAGGCGACGGGAAGAAAACTGGTAACACCAAGGGTTCATTGAAGTGGAAGTCCGACGGCACCTTGGGCATGAAGGAGGGATGCGTCCTGAGCACCACCCTCGTATCGTGAAAAGTCAAGTATGGAGGCTTGCAAGATAGGGCCTGAATCTCTCCCACGTGCCGTGCGGATGTGATGGCCACAAGAAAAGCTGTTTTCCCCGACAGGAACCTCAACGGTGCCGTATGCACAGGCTCGAATGGGGCCCCCATGAGTCTAGTCAGCACCACGTTGAGCTCCCACGCCGGGGCTGGGGCCTTCACCGGCTGGAACGAGCGGAATAGTCCCTTCATAAATTCCTTCACCAGGCGATGAGACCACAAGGACGCCCGTCCCGTTGTCCTGGTGTATCTGGAGATGGCAGCCAGATGTATCTTGATGGAGGCATGAGCTAGTCCAGCCTTGGCCAACGACAGTAGGTACGGCAGTACTTGAGGGGCCGTAATCCGTAGAGAGTTAATCTTCTGTGCACGGCACCAGACAGAGAACCTATTCCATTTGTGTCCGTAACACTTGAGAGTTGAGGACACCCTGGCCTTTGCAAGAACCTCTCTGCAGTCGGCCGGTATATCGTATCCTCCAAACTCTAGTGCTGCAGGAGCCAGGCCTGCAAGTTCAGCGACTTCGGGTTGTGATGAAGAATGGCGCCTCCTTCCCTGGAGAGAAGATTCGCGTCCGCGGGCAGTTTGACTGGCGGGGACGCTGATAAGTCCAGAAGGTTCCGGGAACCAGATCTGTCTCGGCCACGCCGGTTCGACGAGGATCATCCTGCACCGGGACCTCTTCAGCTGGTTGACGAGCCAGAGTAGCAGTGGCAACGGCAGGAAAGCTTAGAGGAACACATTTTCCCAGGGGAATGAGAAAGCATCGGCCATGCTCCTCGGTTGGGGGAACCTGCTGGCGAACCTCTGGCACTTGGAGTTTGTTTCCGTCGCAAAGAGATCGACCTGGGGTCTGCCCCACAGCCGGAAGAGTCGATCCACTTGATCCTGGCGTAGTTCCCAATCGTGGCACGAGCGCAGCTCCCTGCTGAGTGAGTCGGCGATGGTGTTCTTTATCCCTGCCAGATGAAAGGGTACCAGATGTAGAACATCGTGGTGGTGTTGTCAGTGAAGATCCTCACCATCTTGCCCCTGAGGGACGGAAGAAAGGACTTCAGCACTCTAGGTACATCCAGCGAGTGCAAAGTCCTCTCGGCTGGCGACGAAGGCGACGGGAAGAAAACTGGTAACACCAAGGGTTCATTGAGGTGGAAGTCAGACGGCACCTTAGGCATGAAGGAGGGATACGTCCTGAGCACCACCCTCGTATCGTGAAAAGTCAAGTATGGAGGCTTGCAAGATAGGGCCTGAATCTCTCCCACGTGCCGTGCGGATGTGATGGCCACAAGAAAAGCTGTTTTCCCCGACAGGAACTTCAATGGTGCCGTATGCATAGGCTCGAATGGGGCCCCCATGAGTCTAGTCAGCACCACGTTGAGCTCCCATGCCGGGGCTGGGGCCTTCACCAGCGGGAACGAGCGGAATAGTCCCTTCATAAATTCCTTCACCAGGCGATGAGACCACAAGGACGCCCGTCCCCTTGTCCTGGTGTATCTGGAGATGGCAGCCAGATGTATCTTGATGGAGGCATGAGCTAGTCCAGCCTTGGCCAACGACAGTAGGTACGGCAGTACTTGAGGGGCCGTAATCCGTAGAGAGTTAATCTTCTGTGCACGGCACCAGACAGAGAACCTCTTCCATTTGTGTCCGTAACACTTCAGAGTTGAGGACGCCCTGGCCTTTGCAAGAACCTCTCTGCAGTCGGCCGGTATATTGTATCCTCCAAACTCTAGTGCTGCAGGAGCCAGGCCTGCAAGTTCAGCGACTTCGGGTTGTGATGAAGAATGGCGCCTCCTTCCCTGGAGAGAAGACCCGCGTCCGCGGGCAGTTTGACTGGCCGGGAACGCTGATAAGTCCAGAAGGTTCCGGGAACCAGATCTGTCTCGGCCACGCCGGTTCGACGAGGATCATCCTGCACCGGGACCTCTTGAGCTGGTTGACGAGCCGGAGTAGCAGTGGCAACGGCGGGAAAGCTTAGAGGAACACATTGTCCCAGGGGAATGAGAAAGCATCGCCCATGCTCCTCGGTTGGGGGAACCTGCTGGCGAACTTCTGGCACTTGGAGTTCGTTTCTGTCGCAAAGAGATCGAACTGGGGTCTGCCCCACAGCCGGAAGAGTCGATCCACTTTATCCTGGCATAGTTCCCAATCGTGGCACGAGCGCAGCTCCCTGCTGAGTGAGTCGGCGATGGTGTTCTTTATCCCTGCCAGATGAAAGGTTACCAGATGTAGAACATCGTGGTGGTGTTGTCGGTGAAGATCCTCACCACCTTGCCCCTGAGGGACGGAAGAAAGGACCTGAGGACCCAAAACACTGCGCAGAGCTCCAGAATGTTGATATGGAGCTGTTTTTCCTTCGGGAGCCAAAGGCCTCTCGCGTGAAGATCTCCGGTATGCGCTTCCCACCCTTCCAGCGAGGCATCCGTCGCCATCGTTACCTGGTGATCTGGGGTCTGAAATTCCGCGCCCGCCACCAGATGAGTGCGGGTGCCCCACCACCGGATCGCTTGTCGGAAGGTCTCGTTGAGCGGTATCCTGTCCTCGAAGCTGCCCGTCGCCAGGATCCAGCGTGCGTCGAGGAACTCTTTCAGTGGGTGCATTCGAAGCCTGCACAGGCGTACCAGATAGATGCAGGAAGACATCATCCCGAGAAGGGATTTGATGGATCTTACCCAGGCTACGTCCGTGGCTAGCAGGCGTTGCACCTTGCCCAGGATGGCCTTCGTCCTTTCGTCCGACGGCGAGGTCAGCCGTGCCATTGTGTCGAGCTTGGCTCCCAGAAACAGGGCGACCTGCGAAGGGACCAGGTGGGATTTGGGGAAGTTGATGGAGAACCCCGGGTCTGTGAGTAGTTGGACGGTCTTCGCTGTGTGCTCTACGGCGAGCTCCCTTGTCCTTGCTCGGATGAGCCAGTCATCCAGGAAGGGATAGACGTGGATCCCTTGAAGGCGCAGCCACGCCGCCAAAAGTGCTAGGCACTTGGTGAACACCCTGGGTGCCGACTTTAATCCGAATGGGAGGGCCTTGAACTGGTAGTGCCGTCCTTGGACCACGAACCTGAGGAACTTTCGGTGTCCTTTTAGAATGGGGATGTGGAAGTAGGCATCCTCCAAGTCCAACGACGACAGGAAATCGTCCTCCTCCAGCTGTCCCAGCACGTGCTGGAGGGTGACCATCCAGAACGTCTGAGCCTTGATGTACTTGTTCAGTCGCCGCAGGTCTAGGATGGGACGCCATCCTCCTGTCTTCTTCTTTAAGAGGAAGTACCTTGAGTAGACTCCGGAGCCCCGGAGCCTCTTTGGGACGAGCTCGATGGCACCTTTCTTGAGCATCGCCCTTACCTCCAGCAGCAGCTGGGGTACGTGGTTTTCCTTCCTGGCCAAGGGTGGCACGTGAGGGCACTTCTTTAGAAATTCGAGGGCGTACCCCTGGGCCAGGGTTTCCAGCACCCAACGGTCGGTGGAGATGGACTCCCACAAGCTGACGAACTTCGCCAGCCGGCCTCCCACCGGGGTGCTTCGGTGGGGTCCCGACGCCACGGCCGGTTCAGTCCTGCTTCGAGGCTGCCTTACCGCCTTGACCTCCCTGGCGACGACGGCGGGAACCTCCTGACTTTCCCCTGCCCTCTATAGGCTTCCTGCGTCGAGGAACGGGCCGCTTGACGGTAGGTAGAGGAGCCGCTGCCGGAACCTTTGGAGGCCCCTTGCTTGCCTCCGGTGTTCCGAAAGGACGGCCGTCGTTGCTGGAGAACTCCCAGGGCCCGGGCTGTCTCCGTGTCCGTTTTGATGGCTTGCAGGGACTCATCGACTGTTTTCCCAAACAGGTTGTTCCCGTCGAAGGGCATGTCCAACACTTTGGCTTGTACGTCCTGGCGGAAATCCGTCGCCTTAAGCCATCTGCGCCGTCTGAGGCAAATGCCGTTGCCCAACTGGCAGAAACCGGTGTCAGCGATGTCCGTCACCACCGTTATGGCGTGGTCCGAAGCGATCTCGCCTTCTTGCAAGATTTCCAGGGCTTCTGCCCTCTTGTCGTCCGGAAGGAAGTCCAACAAGGGAACGTTTTTATACCATAGTTCCCTGTCGTATCGGGTAACAATAGCCAAGGCGTTGGCCGCCTTAATCGTCGTCGCCGCCGACGTGATGACTCGTCGTCCCTTCACGTCGAGCTTCTTTCCCTCGCCGTCCGGCTGGGATGTCGATGTTGAGGCAGATGCCCACCCCGCCTTCTTTCTGGCCGCCGCAGAGACGACTGAATCCGAGGTCGGCTGTGCTCTAAGGCATAGAGGGGCTGCGTCGGGGACCCGGTACTTCTTTTCGTATCGGTCCCCTTTTGCCGGCGTCGTGGACAGGTTCTTGAGGAGGGAGAGTCCCTCGTCCCAGATGTCATCCAGTAGAGGTACAGCGAGGACCGTCTTCCTCTTGGCCTTGCAACGTTGATAGAGGAACCCCTCCTTCTTCTTCTCTTCAAGGCAGAGCTGGAAAAGCTCAGATTCCCTGGAGATCATTGCATGGAAGGATCCAATCTCATTGGGTGGGGAAGCCCGGGGGAGGGAGGACGACGGGAGGTTCACCCCGTCGTCGCCGCCGTCATCGTCCATGCCCGTCGTGGCCGTGTCCGTGCCTGTGTCATCCCCGTGGACCGTGGACGGGTGTGAGGGCTGAGCAGGTCTCGAGGGCTGGAAGGGTGTAGGAGGAAGTGTCCTTCTCCTCTTCGGTGGTGGACTTCGCGGCGGGCCGGCCCCTGGGTCCTCCGTGGGGGCTGGTTCCAGCTCCTCCGTCGGGGGTACAGGCAATCTCGTTCTTATTTCAGTGCATAAGGATTGAATTGCCATCAAAATGGCCACCGAGTTGTCCTGCAGCACTAGCTGCGACGGGCGCGACGGTTGATCTTGGGTCCCGTCGGCGCCGCCGTCGCTTTCGTCGTCCCCGTCGTCGGGCTGCCTCTCTACGGGCTGGTCCTCCTCCATGCCCGCGTCGTGGCTCTCAAGGACTTCGACCAGCTCCTCCTCAGAGGCTGTGTCTGTATCCATGACGGCCACTGGCCCCCCCTTCTTTCTCCGCCGGGGGCTTCGTGGGGGTTCTTTCGATGGGCTTGAAAGATGCCTCCCTCCGAGGTGGCAGGGAGACTCTGGGCCCCGAGGTCGCTACCACTGGTGTAACCCCCACAGGCTGCGCCAGGTTTGCCGCGACTTTCTCGATAGAGGCCTTGGCTGGGTGAATCAAGGCCTTTGTCGCCGACTGCGTGCTTGAGGCCTTCACCTTGGGGGAGGGCTCCTCGCCTCGCTCCCCCGCTGCCGAAATCTTCGAGATCGACCGGGGCCTCTCCAGAAGCTTGGCCGGGTTCTCGGATTTCCTCTTACCCGAGCCCGAGCGTTGGCTCGTGGTCGATGGCGCCGGGGAGGATGCGCCCTGCCTGGCAGCCGAGGAGCCCGACCGTTCGGCGCTCCCGGTGCCCGCGGACTCGCGGTGCTTAGCCTTCTGTTGGGCCCCCGTCGCCGTGGCGCCCTCACAGGACTTAGAAGACCGCTCGGATTTCTTCTTTTTCTTCTCAACTGACAGGCTTTTTCCCTCTAGCCAGTTGGCGAGACGAAGATGGCGATCCCTCATGTTCCGCTCCGACATGTTCCTGCAAAACGCACAGTCCTTCTCCACGTGCGTTTTGTCTTCGTGAAGACAGTAGAGGCATAAGGAATGCTCGTCTTCCTTGAACACGTTCTGCAGCTGGCATCAAGGGCAGGCCCTGAACAGCTTCCCGGGCGTCGAGCTCCCTTTCTCCTGGGCCATGTCTGGGGTAGGCCTCAGAAACTTCTGGAATCCTCCAAAAGCGTTGCTCGACAAAATCTTCACCCTTGAGGGGCGTAGAAACTTCCGAAACGGGTCCCCGTTGATCGGATGTAGAAACGGTGGAGCTTGAGGCTTGATTTAACCGAAAAATGAGAAATACTCTTTGAAAAAGCGCGAAAACGCAGCAAAAGCTCGAGAGCTATAGCACGAGGACTCCCAACACTTGAACGTGCGGTAAAAATCTGAGGATGGCTGCCAGGGGCGGAGCTTAGGGCGAGGGCAGTCATTGGCTGTGGGCAGTATGACCCAGAGATCAGTGATTGGTTACTACTAGGAAAGACAGATCAGAAACGAAACTGATACTGATTTTTTCTGTACCGAGGATTCCCAGCCTGACGACGGGGAACATTCATGAGCATGTGAATCCATGCCAGACCCCATGCTGGAGAAACAGAGTGTCAGGCATGTTAGTTTAAACGGCACATGCCACATGACTGAACAAAAACCTGACCAAATAGAATTTCACTTCCAGAATAACCCAATCCGAGACATGACAGTAATAGCAGTAGGACAACAAACTGGTGATGGGGGGTCCTCTCTATTTCTGAAAATCAACCTTCCTTCCAGTCTAAGGTGGCATTCCACACTGGAAGGAAACACTCTGAAATTCTTTACAAATTCACACTCAGAAATTCCCACTCCTATAGTCCAGAAAGATGAAAAATCAGCTCAAAGCCTGGCTGATATTCAGAAAATTGGAGAGCAGTTGTTCATCCCTATTCAGTTAAGTGAAGGGAAGGACTCTGTTATCGCCCGAGTGTGTGTGAACAAAGGTAAGAGCTTCATCAGCGAGGCCATGTTCCGCAAACTCCCAAAAGATCCAGCCATTCCCACATTTAAACTGATAGACAAATGGGAAATGGACTTGGAAACACCCAATTCCAAACATCTCCTGCCTAGCAGGTGTTTGCTCAGAATTTCCATAGGCAACAAGAGCATAGTCCATAATTGTTGGGTCGTGTGAGATGTCCCTGAAGCATTTTACTTAGGCAGTGACATTCTCAATCGCTTTGCCATTAGTTTGGACCTAATAAACTTCAAAGTTTGGTCCCGATTAGCGGGTAATCCCATGGGCTTTGATGACCCAGAGAAAGCATTTAGGTCAGCTCAACTGCACCCTTATGCAGTTGAAATTCCGGTTGGAGAGGAAGTCACCATCCCAGAACGGACCCAACAATTCTCACTGGAAGTGAAAGTTAAAAGAGGACAGAAACTGAAAAACCCTGACGCCTATATTCATCATAATGCTTACTTCCAACAGCAAGGGTTGGGGGTAAACCCAACACCACTAGTCAACACAGAACATGACACCATTCCAATAGAGGTGGATAACAGCGACTTAAAGAGTATCATTCTAGCCGCAGGAACCATTATTGGAATGACGGTTGATGACCGACATTTTTCCATAGATTTAGGTAATTAACTATTAGGACCAATCCCCAAGAACTGTTTTGACAGTGATAGCGACGATGACGCAACACCAGACAGGATCTTCACCCGGCATGGGGGGAATTTCCTGGTGTACACTTCTTGCCCTTATGGTAAGGAAGATGTGACCTGTGACTTCAAGAGGGATGAAGTGATATTCCAAGTCCACGAGGACTGCCTTCCCCACCTGAAGCCACCAGTTCAAATCAGCACTTTAATCAGGGACTTCTCCACCCAGCTGGAGGAGGCCGCTGAGATAGCAAAACCAGAAGTCTTTCCAGGCTTCAGGCAGATGGTTGAAGAGAGAGTCAACCTAGCTGATGCCTGTGAGACTCTGGAGTAAAAGCAACAATTGAAGCAAGTTTTCTTAGATTTTTAAGATCTCTTTGCGATAGACTCATATGACTGTGGTCGCACCGACATCCACACAACAACAATTCCCACGGACCCTGGCATGACTCCAGTGTTTGTGAAGCAATATCGCTTGCCTCTCGCATCAATGGAGTCCCTGTCAAAAACAAGGAGTTCTTTTTGGAGACAGGGTTCTCAAATACATGCTTGACTGCAGTATTATATCAAAAGCATGACAAGGTCAATAAAGTAATCTCCTATGCGAGTAAAACTTTATCCTCTGTGGAGGAAAAATTCAACCATTGTGAGAAGGCACTCCTGGAAACGGTGTGGGCATTGAAGAATTACCGCCCGTTTATCCAGGGGGAACACATCATAGTGGAGACTCCACACCAGCCTCTGCAATATCTCCAAAGTGACAGAATCTGGGCCGGAAATGTAATTCCCGAATTACTTCCTGGATTCTGTCAATGCAAGGCTTTCCTGTGGAGGTCAGGTATGGCCAAAACAAGAAGAGTCCCCTTGCGCAAAGTCTGGCTGACTTGCATGATTGTGCCAGAGAAAACGGTCTCGAGGACGAAAGTCTTAAAATCAAGGACAACATGGAAGCATCCCTTAATTCCCCACACAAAGTCTTTGAAGAAGACCAGTGTGAGGGAATGCCCACTGTCTATGTGGATGGATGCTCTTACCATGTTGACAACAACGGGGAAAAAGAACTTGTGGCCGGTGTAGGGAATGCATGGGTGAATGATGCCCCAGAACCCTCCGCTGGGTACAAAATCGGTCCTCGAAGTAGTCAAGTGGCAGAGTTGATGGCTGTGCATCAAGCCATCCTCGCTGCTGTCCAACACCAACTCCATGAACTGGTCATAATCACTGATTCGGATTATGTACGGAACGGGTTCATGGAGCACCTGGTTAACTGGAAAACCAGAGGCATGCTATGTGCCAATAACAAACCATTGAAACATGCAAAATTAATACAGAATATTGATGGTCTGGTCACCTCAAATGGGATGACCATCTACTGGAAAAAGATCAAGGGTCATTCTAAAGTAGAGGGACCAGACAAAACTGGAAATGACCTAGCTGATCAACTGGCCAAAACCGGAGCCATCCAAGGGGATCT
The DNA here is from genome assembly GCF_040938575.1 of Ambystoma mexicanum. Lineage (NCBI taxonomy): Eukaryota > Metazoa > Chordata > Amphibia > Caudata > Ambystomatidae > Ambystoma > Ambystoma mexicanum. Next base: position 879,735,112 of record NC_090936.1, read on the forward strand.
ACTTGAGATCGAGTCCCTGTGGGAGGAAATCCAGGTCACTGCTATCACTAGGTCCTGTCATGATTCCTGCCCCTCATGTCCCCAGCCCTCCAAGATGTCAGGCTGGAGTCTGGCCACTATCACCTTCATGGCCCTCAAGGGCCTCTCCATCCCTCCAAAGACCAACTTGGAGTCAGACTTGGCGCTTGTGGCACCAGACTCACTAACTCCCATAGGATAACATTGGGGATTGGACTTGTAGTGCATTGATGGGGATAAGATGGATGCCCCCACATATTTCGGTTCCCAAAACTGCATGTGCGGTCTAGTCTTTTGGGTGTGGTTCAGCTCAGAGGCACCTGGGATACCCAGAGTGTATTTAAGCCACACCCAGCCTGAGAAACATGCTTTGCGTTTTCTGCACCTGCAGGGTGACACTCACGGTGTTCGGATCGGTCTCCAGTAGGCCTGCATCTTTCTTCTGCGCTCAGCTCCTGCAAGAACAAGAACACCGTTAGGAACAGCCTTACCTTGTGGCGCTTCTGCCCATCAGTCATCGTTCCTTCTGTTCTGCGGGCATCTTTGGCCGTGTCATTCCCATCCCAGCACGCCGCTTCCTAAGGAAAAGGGAAAAGAACAGAAAATAGGCATTAGTAAGCATTCTGCAAATCTTCGCTTATTTTTAAATACTGTATGAGCTTCAAACGCTTACCTGAATCCCAGCCACTCTGGGGGAACTCTGTCTCCGGAACTTCTCATCCATCACAAGAGGGAAAAGACACTCCAGGCTAGCGTGGAAACATCTAGAGGTGCCGCATACCGCGCTTACCCACCGCATTTGTTCTTCATAACCGGCATCCACGCTGAAAACATCGCGGCACCTAAAAGACACAGAAAAACAACTCAGTTCAATGCAAATACGAAAGGGGTGCATCGCGCATTGCGCTCTCACTCACCTTCAGCGCTACTCATCGCAGCAGCACGCCGCCATCCCCGGACGCAGGCCATCATCTAAGGAAGGAAAGGAACGAAGCTAGAGAACTGTTCAAAAGAGCATTATACTTACCTGTCAGACTCTTGCCAGTGAAGTAACTAGGCAGCGACGAGCCTGCATCAATCAACGCGTCCCTGCGCTGAAGGCAGGACGGAGAGCACACTATCCAAGAAAACAAGGTGAGCTGTGGATCAAAGGGAAGGGTTGGACCCCGGGGAAGAAGGGGTTCAAGCACACAGAGACAATAGGGAGTTAAACTCTACCAATCCTGTGTTTCAGGCCCAGTCTCCAGTCGAATAGCCTCCATGGAAGGGTTTGAGGTCGTAAAAGGACAGAACAGGCTGAGTGACATTCCTGTGGATACCAGGTGAGCGTTACAGGTCCCAGACAAATGCTCACAATGAACTCTCAACTGCACAATGGAGTAAGGAGACCCCAGATGCTGATTTGATTACGGCTCAAAAAGGGGATCCGATAATTGGTATTTTATCAACACATTGAGAACCCTGAGAACTTTCTCCTGACGAATACCGATTACATAGGGAAAGAAGACCTCAGAGTGTTGATGAAATGTCCAAAAATGTTCCGAATCCAAGACGGTTTGTTGGTGAGGAGATCCCTAGCTGGCCATGATCAGTGGGTAGTCCTCACCTCATTCCAAAGCCTGATGCTAAGTCACGCCGATGATGTGGCCACAGTCGGTCATAGGGGGTTTCATACACTTGAAATCTTGAGAGAGGTTGCATACTGGCCACACATGGGGCAGAACCTCGACCAATACTTGAAGGGGTTTCTTGTGTGTGCACAATTTCAGCCAACATCCCTCACACACCGCGCACCTCTCCAAAAGAGGGAGATGAGACTGCCTTGGTCAGATTTACAAGTCGATATTATAGGGCCTGTGATTCGCTCCTCTAGGGGGAACAAATACATGTTGACCGTGACATGCTTGTTCACTAAATGGGTGGAATGTCTCCCGGCCCCAAATTGCAAGGCAGAAACAGTAGCTGTCCTGATGATCAACCACATCTTCTCGCATTTTGGACTACCCCAAAGGATTTAGTCAGACAGAGGTAGCCACTTCACTAGCAAATTAATGACAAAATGTGGGAGATACTGTGGGTCAAAAGGAAACTACACATTGCCTACCGGCTAGCCTCTAGTGGTGCAGTGGAAAGATGCAACAAGACAATTGTGAGCATATTAAAAAAGTTTGTGGCAGATTTTGGGCCAAGTTGGGACATCGACTACCTCTCGTCCTGATGGCCATCAGATCTACCCTTCATCTGCAACAAAAATGTCACCGTTTGAGCTGATGACTAGACGAAGGATGGTGCTTCCCCAGCATCTGCTTTACAGAACCCAAGAGCAGACTTGGATAAATGTCTCCACAACTCATGAGTATGTTGAAAATCTGAGAAAACACCTTCAACATGATTTTGCCTATGCTCAGTGAAATCTAGAAAGATCGGCAGACAGTATGAATACCCACTATGACCTAAAGACTACTAGAAAAGGATACCAAGTAGGAGACCGGGTCTACTTATACAATTTCCAAAGGAACAAGGCCAAACAGCGAAAATGTTTGCCTAGCTGGAGGGGTCCTTTTGAAATTGTAGACAAAATATCACCAGTCGCCTACAAAATCCGGATCCCCAAAGGCAGTTTGGCAGAAGGGGAAGATAAGTGGGTCCACATCAACCAACTGAAGTGTTGGCATCCTAGGCACACTCTGCCGCAACTAGAGAATTCATCTGGAAACCCAGAGGGGGACATTCCAGACCCCTAGAATTTCAACTATAAAACTATCCCGCCTGTTGAAAATGAGGAATTAATGGCAAATAGAAAAGATTGCCCTGATATGTCAAATGTATGTGTCTGCCCCACTACATGAATAGTGGTGGGGAAATGTCTACAAATATGCACTGTTTTGTCATCATAGGACTGAAACCATGGATCCACCACTGATGGGAGAAGCAGCAAAAGTTTTTCCACTTGGACCGAAAAGAAAACTGAACATCCCAATCTCGCGACTTACCCTTGACGAGCGTTCAAAGGTCAAATCAAGAGGGGGGCCTAGTGGGATGCATTGACCCACTAGGCTCTACCCTGCGACATCACTGTGTGCTGGTGGCACCAGCATCAGCAAAATGGCCGCGAAAATCCCATGCGCACCAAAACCTAAGGAAATTGCGCTCTACCAAGCACAAAAAGATGGCTGCCAAATCTACCATGCATGTTGTCAGTGGTGGAATGGAGACCGCACTCTGAAACATGTCATTGGGCCGTCCAACATGTAAAAATGGAGCACAGATGAAAAGCAGTGCTTGTTGAAAGAAATCTGAAATCTGCTTTTAAGGGGTCGATTCATGGAATTAATGTGCGCCGAAAATTCCTGCACGGAGGTGCCAAAACGTGCTAATCGCAGGAAAAGTGCGAAAATCGCAGTGCAAGTGCGAAAATCGCAGGAAAACCAGCGCACAACGATTCATGGACGTCCGTGCGCAAGAAAAACATTGGATGTGCGCTAAAAATGTGCGCCGCGCACGCCGGCGCACAGGTCATCCAACAGCGTGCGCCACGGCCACTGCGAAATCGCACATAGCGCGGCGCACATCACAAAAGTAGGCGGAACACGGGGTAACACTCGGAATGGGGAACAACGCGTGAAAATATGGGCGTCACGGGGGAAGTACAGGAGGCAAGTGCGCGGAACGCCCACACGCTCGTCTACAACCCGTATTCATGGAATAGAATAGGGCAAACCAGCGCACGGTCAAAGACGCGCACAGGGCCAAACAAGTACGCCACAAGAAAGCAGGCGGTAGCGCCCCTGCGACTGAAAAAAATGTGCGCCAAAATGTGCGCTAACAAAGAGCACCCATATACAGCCATGATGAATGGCCCATACAGTGGCCCTCTAGGACAAATGAGGTGCAAAGTGGCACCGTCAAACAAGGACACCCGCTGTGTGCAAAATAGCGTGTGCGTGTGTTCCTGGGTGCGCGGGAAGTTCCACACGTGATTAGCCTGGGTACGTGTACTTCGAGGTGCGCGGGAAGTTCCACACGCGATTAGCCTGGGTACGTGTACTACGGGGTGCGCGGGAAGTTCCACACGCGATTGGCCTGGGTAGGTGGGGGTGCGCGGGAAGTTCCACACGCGATTGGCCTAGGTACGTGTACTTCGGGGTGCGCGGGAAGTTCCACACACGATTCGCCTGGGTACGTGTATTCCGATGTGCGCGGAAGATTCACACTCGATTTCTGCAGGGTACGTGTATTTCGGTGGTGCCGGGGAATGCTACACGTGATTTGGCCATGTGGGTCCCCCCAGGTGTTCCCTCTGCACCCTCCACGGCCCCTGCAGGCAGCCCACACCACAGGGTACTACCCTGCACCCCTGCTCATGTCCCACAGGCAACCCATCCACCATGGCCATGCCCACCAGCCAACCCACATGTCATCTTGCACTACTGATCACCAACACATGTCTACCACCACCCCCAGCCACCAGGGGCAGCCTCCACCAGGCCCCCACTCAAGTCTCCCACCACCCCCACCCCCCAGCAGTGCAGGGGCAGCCTCCACCAGGCTCCCACTCCTGTCTCCCAGCACCCCCACCCCCCAGCCACCAGGGGCAGCCTCCACCAGGCCCCCACTCATGTCTCCTATTACCCCCACCCCCCAGCAGTGCAGGGGCAGCCTCCACCAGGCCCCCACTCATGTCCCCTATTACCCCCACCCCCCAGCAGTGCAGGGGCAGCCTCCACCAGGCCCCCACTCATGTCTCCCACCACCCCCACCCCCCAGCAGTGCAGGGGCAGCCTCCACCAGGCCCCCACCCATGTCTACCACCACCCCCACCCCCCAGCCACCAGGGGCAGCCTCCACCAGGCCCCTACTCATGTCCCCTATTACCCCCACCCCCCAGCAGTGCAGGGGCAGCCTCCACCAGGCCCCCACTCATGTCTCCTATTACCCCCACCCCCCAGCAGTGCAGGGGCAGCCTCCACCAGGCCCCCACTCATGTCTCCCACCACCCCCACCCCCCCAGCCACCAGGGGCAGCCTCCACCAGGCCCCCACCCATGTCTACCACCACCCCCACCCCCCAGGGGCAGCCTCCACCAGGCCCCCACTCATGTCTCCCACCACCCCCACCCCCCAGCCACCAGGGGCAGCCTCCACCAGGCCCCCACTCATGTCTCCCACCACCCCCACCCCCCAGCAGTGCAGGGGCAGCCTCCACCAGGCCCCCACTCATGTCTACCACCACCCCCACCCCCCAGCAGTGCAGGGGCAGCCTCCACCAGGCCCCCACTCATGTCCCCTATTACCCCCACCCCCCAGCAGTGCAGGGGCAGCCTCCACCAGGCCCCCACTCATGTCTACCACCACCCCCACCCCGCAGCAGTGCAGGGGCAGCCTCCACCAGGCCCCCACTCATGTCTACCACCACCCCCACCCCCCAGCAGTGCAGGGGCAGCCTCCACCAGGCCCCCACCCATGTCTCCCACCACCCCCACCCCCCAGAAGTGCAGGGGCAGCCTCCACCAGGCCCCCACTCATGTCCCCTATTACCCCCACCCCACAGCAGTGCAAGGGCAGCCTCCACCAGGCCCCCACTCATGTCTCCCACCACCCCCACCCCCCAGCAGTGCAGGGGCAGCCTCCACCAGGCCCCCACCCATGTCTACCACCACCCCCACCCCCCAGCCACCAGGGGCAGCCTCCACCAGGCCCCCACTCATGTCCCCTATTACCCCCACCCCCCAGCAGTGCAGGGGCAGCCTCCACCAGGCCCCCACTTATGCCTACCACCACCCCCACCCCGCAGCCACCAGGGGCAGGCTCCGCCAGGCCCCCACTCATGTATCCCACCCCCCCACCCCCCAGCAGTGCAGGGGCAGCCTCCACCAGGCCCCTACTCATGTCTCCCACCACCCCCTACCCCCAGCAGTCAGGGGCACACTCCACCAGGCTCCCACTCCTGTCTCCCAGCACCCCCACCCCCAAGCCACCAGGGGCAGCCTCCACCAGGCCCCCACTCATGTCTCCTATTACCCCCACCCCCAGCAGTGCAGGGGCAGCCTCCACCAGGCCCCCACTCATGTCTCCCACCACCCCCACCCCCCAGCCACCAGGGGCAGCCTCTACCAGGCCCCCACCCATGTCTACCACCACCCCCACCCCCCAGCCACCAGGGGCAGCCTCCACCAGGCCCCCACTCATGTCTCCCACCACCCCCAGCCACCAGGGGCAGCCTCCACCAGGCCCCCACTCATGTCTCCCACCACCCCTACCCCCCAGTAGTGCAGGGGCAGCCTCCACCAGGCCCCCACTCATGTCTACCACCACCCCCACCCCCCAGCAGTGCAGGGGCAGCCTCCACCAGGCCCCCACTCATGTCCCCTATTACCCCCACCCCCCAGCAGTGCAGGGGCAGCCTCCACCAGGCCCCCACTCATGTCTACCACCACCCCCACCCCCCAGCAGTGCAGGGGCAGCCTCCACCAGGCCCCCACTCATGTCCCCTATTACCCCCACCCCCCAGCAGTGCAGGGGCAGCCTCCACCAGGCCCCCACTCATGTCCCCTATTACCCCCACCCCCCAGCAGTGCAGGGGCAGCCTCCACCAGGCCCCCACTCATGTCTACCACCACCCCCACCCCCCAGCCACCAGGGGCAGCCTCCACCAGGCCCCCACTCATGTCCCCTATTACCCCCACCCCCCAGCAGTGCAGGGGCAGCCTCCACCAGGTCCCCACTCATGTCCCCTATTATCCACACCCCCCAGCAGTGCAGGGGCAGCCTCCACCAGGCCCCCACTCATGTCCCCTATTACCCCCAGCCCCCAGCAGTGCAGGGGCAGCCTCCACCAGGCCCCCACTCATGTCCCCTATTACCCCCACCCCCCAGCAGTGCAGGGGCAGCCTCCACCAGGCCCCCGCTCATGTCTCCCACCACCCTCTACCCCCTAGCAGTCAGGGGCACCCTCCACCAGGCTCCCACTCCTGTCTCCCAGCACCCCCACCCCCCAGCCACCAGGGGCAGCCTCCACCAGGCCCCCACTCATGTCTCCTATTACCCCCACCCCCCAGCAGTGCAGGGGCAGCCTCCACCAGGCCCCCACTCATGTCTCCCACCACCCCCACCCCCCAGCCACCAGGGGCAGCCTCCATCAGGCCCCCACCCATGTCTACCACCACCCCAACCCGCAAGCCACCAGGGGCAGCCTCCACCAGGCCCCCACTCATGTCTTCCACCACCCCACCCCCCAGCCACCAGGGGCAGCCTCCACCAGGCCCCCACTCATGTCCAACTCATGTCTCCCACCACCCCCACCCCCAGCCACCAGGGGCAGCCTCCACCAGGCCCCCACTCATGTCCCCTATTACCCCCACCCCCCAGCAGTGCAGGGGCAGCCTCCACCAGGCCCCCACTCATGTCTCCCACCACCCCCCTCCCCCAGCAGTGCAGGGGCAGCCTCCACCAGGCCTCCACTCATGTGCCCTATTACCCCCACCCCCCAGCAGTGCAGGGGCAGCCTCCACCAGGCCCCCACTCATGTCCCCTATTACCCCCACCCCCCACCAGTGCAGGGGCAGCCTCCACCAGGCCCCCACTCATGTCTACCACCACCCCCACCCCCCAGCCACCAGGGGCAGCCTCCACCAGGCCCCCACCCATGTCCCCTATTACCCCCACCCCCCAGCAGTGCAGGGGCAGCCTCCACCAGGCCCCCACTCATGTCCCCCTGCACCCCCACCCCCCAGCCGTGCGATTTGCCTGGGTACGTGTACTTCGGGGTGCGCGGGAAGTTCCACACGCGATTGGCCTGGGTATGTGAACCTCGGGGTGCGCGGGAAGTTCCACACGTGATTAGCCTGGGTACGTGTACTTCGGGGTGCGCGGGAAGTCCCACACGCGATTGGCCTGGGTACGTGTACTTCGGGGTGCGCGTGAACTTCCACACGCGATTTGCCTGGGTACGTGTACTTCGGGGTGCGCGGGAAGTTCCACACGCGATTGGCCTGGGTACGTGTACTTCGGGGTGCGCGTGAACTTCCACACGCGATTAGCCTGGGTATGTGTACTTCGGGGTGCGCGGGAAGTCCCACACGCGATTGGCCTGGGTACGTGTACTTCGAGGTGCGCGTGAGCTTCCACACGCGATTGGGCCTGTGAGAGTGGGGTACATGTATTCCAGAGGTGGGCGGGAATATTTACCCGCGACTGTGCCTGTGAGAGCGTGCTACGTGTATTCCTGGGGTGGGCGGGAAGATTCACACGTTCGCCTACGACGTGCCGAAAAATAAATGGTCCAATCCTGAGACACGTACGCCAGCATGAAGCAGGCGTACGTCGACCCGCGCAGCATAAAAGTGCGCGCAAACAACAAACAAGCTCATACGCCAGGATGAATATACCATTCCTAGCAGCAGTGGCCGTGGGTTACCAAAGGAGGAGGAGGAGGATAGTGAGGGCCCGAATTTTCACTCCCAGAACCAGCCTTTTTGGGATGCCTGATGACCAGGTGTATGGGAGGTACAGGTTTCCCCCACACATAATACTGGACCTGGTCAGTGAGTGGGAGGATGACCTCACATCACCCACCCTGTGCTCCCAAGCACTCAGCCCCCTGGAGAAGGTCCTCAATGTCCTACTTCTTGGCCACAGGATCATTTCAGCGGACAAGTGCCATAGTGGGTGGGGTGGCACAGGCCACGCAGTCACGCTGCCTACACCAGGTCTTGAACATCATCACTGCACGCCCATCAGTCCGTAGGCACATATACCTGCCCAGGACACCTGCAGAAAGGCAGGCTGCCACCCTCGATTTCTACGGTGTGGCACAATTCCCAAAAGTGCTAGGTGCCATTGACTGCACCCATGTGGCACTACGTCTCCCCAGGGCATCTGAGCACATCTATAGGAACCGCAAGCACTGGCATTCCATCAACGTGCAGGTTGTATGTAATGCTAAGGGAATCATCACCTCAGTATATGCCAACTATCCAGGGTCCACCCACGACAGCTTCATTTACCGAATGTCTACCCTAAGCCGGGACCTAGAAGCTGGGCAGCATGGCGATACATGGCTGCTTGGTGAGTATGAATGCCACTGCACATGCATGCATGTCAGATGCAGAGTTATGTCACTACCCCACTAATGATACCCATCACCTCCTCACCAGGGGACAGTGCCTACCCTCTGAGCACCCACATGATGACGCCAATTCGGAACCCCATCACGCCTCCAGAGGTAAGATACAACACAGCCCATATTGCAACCCGGGGCATAGTGGAGCGCACATTCGGAGTGCTCAAGTCACGCTTTCGCTCCCTTGACCGTTCTGGCGGGCAGCTGTTATATGCGCCCCCAGTAGTGTGCAGGATCATAGTGGCAGCGTGTGTCCTGCACAATGTTGCAACACGCCGGGGCCTGGCCGTGGACATGGTGGTGCCCCCACATCCCCAACCACATGCACGCCCATTGCGCATGGGAGGGGAGAGGGCACGGGGTGAGGCAGCCCGTACGCAGCTGGTGGCTAATTACTTCACATAGAAATCACACCCCAGTGGAGTGCACACAGGCTTGGCACATACCATCTGATAAGCAATGATGACTCGAGCTGACAATTAAGACGAACAAAGGGACTGTGAACTGTCAGAACCATAGCCAGATCCAGCCTGAGATTGTTCATATGGAAGTGTCACAATGTGTGCATCCCTACCTACACAAACACCACCAATGCAGTGTCATGAAAAGACACTTCCATGCTGCAGAAATGAATACCCACTTGCAAAATACTACATGAAAACAGTGCCATGTCACCCACCCCCTCCCCGGCACGGCCACACAACACACCATGGCATGTCATGCAATGTGAGAGGAAAGAAATTAATCCCCACAACATGCCCCAAGTGTCAGCAGCTTCAGTGTCCCTAATGGAAACATGTCCACACATGAAATGCTCACAGTAATGCAGGACCTACAACCCACATTACCAAATACTTACCAAGAATACCAATCACCTACACAACCTCCAACCTACCTTAAACATGACATTACAGACTTAAAAATGAGCTAGCCTCACCACCTGATGATGACAGCCCTCCGAACACTTCCAAGTATACAGTGTTAGCGCCACGCAAGAGTGTAGGTGCACTGCTTACAACATGGACTCCAGTTCCAAGGTGGACCGCATTGTGAAGACATGAGGAATGGACCTGCAAATATGGAGGATGAGATGGATGCAGAGGCACATATCAATACACCACGCAGTGTACAATACAACAACAATATGCACTATGAATGTATACACAGTATTGACCACAGACTGCCCACACAGCTCATGGGAGTCCAATGTCACCATGTACGTCAATGTCACTTGGGCACACCCTTTGCAAGCCCATGGAAACGGGAAGCAGGAGGGGTGTGTGTGACAAAAACCCAAGCATCTGAACCAAATCCATGACAAGCCTGCATGTGCCCAGCCACAATGCAGCGTATGCCCACGGGAGCCACACAAGGCAACACACTGTCCCCAAAAAAAAAAAAAAATGGCCATTAATGGGCCCGGGGGGGGGGGGGGGGGGGGTTGGGGAGGCCACCCAGGAGGTCCGAGGACAGGGTGCACACCAAAACCCACCTGTGTGGATCTTGCGAAAAAAAACACCTCCATGGGCTCATGGCCTACACGGCTACCCTATTGTGGGAGTATCACTGCTGTCGCTATCCTCACCCTCTGCAGCTGCATCAGGAGGTGGTGGCACTATGGGAGGCAGCCCACGCAAAGCCCTAGTCTGTTCCTCCAAGGCTGCAAGCATGCGGGTGTGGTAGGTCTCGTTCTGAAGGATAAGTGTGCGGAGGTCCCCATGCAACAACTCACGGGATGCCCGGACCTCCGCCCTAGTTGCCTGCATCTCAGCTGAGAGCGTACGGGTGAGACGCTCCAGCTGCTGTTCTGTCCTTCGGTTTGTTGAAGCCTCAAGCTCAACAAGAGTCGTCCTGAGGTGAAGGAGTTCCAGCCTCAGGGCTTCCCTGTGGCCCTGGGACTCTATGGAGATGGCTTCCTGCAGAGTCGCCAGTGCCGCCCGCCTGTCCCTGTCGGACGCCAACATGTCCTCCCTGTGTGACTGGCAGATGGAGTCGGTTGCCTGCTGTAGTCGCTCCATCAGCCTTTCGGGGGGACAATGGAAGTGGCCACCCTATCCATGGCCTGAGCCATCATCTCTGATGATGCTGCCTGTTGGGTTGCCATACCGTAAATGGATTGCTCCCATGCGGTATTGCCAGGTGGCGTACGGCCACCACGTCGGCCGGCACCACACCTGTCTGGGGCAAGGCGAACTGCGCCTTGCTGTGCTGGCACTGCCTGAGGCTGCAGGACTGCATTCCCCCTCTGATCTGCTGGCCCAGGAACAGGATCAGATGTCGCGGAGTGTGACCCTGCATCCGTAACCACCAAAGGCGTAACTGCCAACACTGACATCCCCATTGAGGGTTCTAACCCTGGTGCAGGTGGGTCGGACAGAACAGAATCCCTCCCAGGAACACTCACCTGCGACGGCACGTAGGTCTCATCATCCGAATCGACACCTGAGTACAGCTCGGCGGAGGTGCAGCCAGAGACACCCCTTGAGAGCACGACCTGCAGCAGCTGTGGGTTCTCACCCACCACCACACCACGTCCCTCACTGGTGGTCGGTCGGCCCTCAGACCCCTCCTGGGTCTGCACCATCTCCACAACCCCAGCAGTATCAAGTGCGTCTTCCCCTGCAAAGACATAAAAGAAAACAAATGGAAACAGGCATTAGCACTATGGCACACAATTAGGGCTGAGAGGCTACAGAAACAGTACTTGATTGACACATGTCCCACATGACTAAAACACTCCCATGCATGCACCGTCATTGCGTGTGATGGGGAGGCAGATGGCACACATTGATGACACCAAGATGGAAGATGAACACATTTGCTGCATGCTGCCTAGCAGTGGCATCACACATTGGCCAGTGATTGGCAGGTCAAATACACATGCCATCACACAGATGGCATGTACCCTAGCCATGAAGTGAAGAGGGAGAGGAGATCACCAATTGTTCATTCAGTCCAGTTTGTTCATATAATTGATTATTTTCATTGTAATGGTTCAAATGTTTAACCTGCAGCTGCCAGTCAAAAATGGTCCTATAGCACAGGGACATGTCCAAACTAATCATGTCCACGAAACTGAGCCAGTCCACTGTACCATAGCCATGTCAGATATGTGACAATAGGACTGAGAAATCCCGAGTAAAAGTGGTGGTATGCAAACAATCTGCCTGAATAAACAGAGGTAAATAAGCAACATTGTTGTGGCAAGATGACACTCCAAGGGCAACTGGCGTGGTTTTGGGCTGGATGTCTAATGTTGGCCGAAGGGATGCTGCTATACCCAAATGCTGTTGCCAAGAATGTATAGGAAGAGGCACATGGGTGAGCCGAACCACTCAGGTGCAGGTGTGGTCTTGGATCCTGCAACAATCACCATTTCGCGGTCATGTGCGGACACATACTCTACAAGTGCATTCAGTTCGGCCTCATTGAAGCTGGGCTTCCTTGACGGGCCGGACTGTGTAGCCGTGTCTGGGGCATCAGCCTCTACTGGACGAGTACTCTTCCTCTTCCGCTTGGAAGGTGGTGGGGATCCTGAGTGTCCTACGCCGCTCTGGACACTAGGGGCAGGAGCATGGGATTGCACACTCAGCATGGGAGTTGGTGCAGGCATTATCTCAAGTGTGATGGTGTCAGGGGGAATGTCAGCATGATGGACTTGGACCGACACTGTCCTGGATGGGTGTGTGAGAGGTGGGGTGGATGGAGCCGCAGCTCACCCTGCAGCCTCCCCAGCGTGCCTACGCGGGGCAGCAGATGACCTAGCTGCCCCTGATCCACGTGGCCTGATGACACCAACGTTCATCGGCGCACGTGGCCTAGACCTGCTGACCTGGAAGTCAGCCATGGAGTCACCCTGTGCCAGGTCTGGTTCCACAGTGGGCTGGTCCAACAAGGACTGAGCATGGATGGTATCAGCCACAGTAACCTCAACCAGGGGGGGGGGCATGGGTGTCCCTGAATGCTCCTCCACACATGGGGGGCTAGGGGCACCCTGCAAGTCACGGCCACGTCCCCTACTGGATCCACCACGGCCACCACTTGGGGCTCGGCCACCTTTGCCACCCTTACGGCTTGTTCGCCTCCCAGCCATGGCACTGATGTTATTGTGCGTATGGGAGTCGATGTGAACTATTGTCCTGGGCAATTGGGGGTCAAAGGGGTTGGGTACCAGATGGTAATTGTACCCTAGTGCTCTAGCAAGGCTGTATGTCACCCCTGGGGAAAGATGACGGGTCACGCAATGCACAGGCACCCCAAAAAAGCGAAGTAAGGTGCACGCAACCCCTCCTAGACCACGTGCGTGGAAAAATAAACCTGCACTACGCTGTGGCACCCAGGAACACAAGAATGAACGTATGCATGTCACACGCAGCCTAGAATGACCTCTGAAGGGGTACGCGACACACGGGGCAAGCACAGATGTTAAATACGTGCGCAACTCACCGTCTGCCAGGAACAAAAGCGTGAAAAATATGCGCGTGTGCGCGTTGGCAACACCCCCGCCAAAAGAAGAATTGTACGCTGTCTGAGGAGACAGGACAACAGTAGTAGGGAACGCTGTTTGAGGAAACAGGCCCAGGAAAAAGAGGAAAAGAGAAAAAGCTGTCAGAGGTAACAGGGAGTACGAACTGGAAACGCCGTGAAGTAAATCGCGTGTGAACCGACAAGAAGTACAGATTTCACCCACTCGCTCTCCACGAAAAGCAGGTACAAGGAAATGGCGTTCTACACGTACCTTTTATACACACGTCACAGACGCGCATACGCGATGAGGCCATTTCCACCAATTATGCGCTTTGACACTCGGACGTGTATCTCTTAATTTTTACACGCGCCATTCTCTACGGCCATGCGCGTGACGTCACAGCTGCGCATGGTGGCCTTTGGGCCAATGAAATCGCATATGCGAGCACACGTGGTAAAACTGCACGTCCGAGTGTCATCGTGTGTAATCGGAGGGAAGTGAGCGTAGACGCGATTGGCCTGGGTACATGTATTTCTGGGGTGCGCAGGAAGTTCCACACGCGATTGGTGGAAATCCACGTGTGCTCTGTCATCACGTGTAATGAGGGAAACACCCGCGTGCCTCACGTCACAGACGCGCTCACGCGCTAAGGGCCTTTGGTCCAATGAAATCGCATATGCGTGCTGACGTGCATACGCGCTAAGGGCCTTTCCTCGATTTACACGCAGACGTGCAGGATTTTCACATGCCAAATCACTCTGTATCAAGCTGGCCACACGTAAGCACACGGAAGACCACGCTCCTGCCCAAAAGGCCGAATTACTGCCCCCCAGAGCCCCGAGCAGCCTCCCACGAGCCATTTGCTGCTGCCTGCCTGCCTGCCTGCTGCCACCGTGCCCTGCCATTTGGTGCCTGCACATCAGCCATCTGCAGGGGTCCATTTGCTGTGTCCACCCCTGCTGGAACAGAAGACTCCCGACTGGGATACCATCGCTCCACAGCCCAGCCCCAGGACCCAGTTGCCCACCCACTCCTGCCTCTGGGGTTTCCATATCCGGCACTGCAACATCTGGCACCACTGGCAACCCCCGGCCAGAGAGGCAGAGGGGCACCAGCTTCACTGCCACCGAAGTTGGTGTCCTGGTGGAGCAAGTCCTGGGGCAGTATGATGCCCGCTTCGGAAGTAAGCGCGCCAACAAGGAAGGACGGACTCGGATCTGGACGGACATCGTGACTGCCATCAACGCGGAGGGGGTGGCAGTCCGCGACTACCAACATGTCAAGAAGCGCTGGGATGACTGCAGGTCCAGGACCCTCTTGAAGGCCCGGCGCCTCGTGGAGGGGGGCCGGGGCCGCATGAGTACCATCCAGATGAGGGTCCTGGAACGCGTAGGCCCAGCGCTCCACGCCCAGATCCTTGAGAGGCAGACCCGTCTGGAGTTGAGAGGTAAGTGGCCAAGCATTGCTGTGTGAGACAGGGCATGTCGCAGTGTGCTGGTTGTCTGATACTTGCCTGTATGTGTGACATAGGCCATGTATGCATGTGTGTGTGCAGGGACGTCATGCATGTGAGACCAGTAATGTGTGAACCACACGGTTGGTGCATGCGTTCAAATGCAACATGGGTTGCCCTATGCGGAATGGCCACATGAAAGCATGCCAGTCTCTGTTCCTGGACATGGGTGAGGGATGGGTGCTGATGCCATGTACATGTATGCTGTCCATGTCTGTGTGTCTGACCTGCGTTTCTGTGACTTGTGAATGCCAGGGATGCATGACACATGTCTGTGACAATGTTCAGGTTCACTAATGCAGCCTAGTCATCCTTGTATCCACTGTGTCTGTGGTGTACGAGGCCAGATGGATGAAACTAGGGTGAAGTGTGTGCATGTGATAGGCATGGCCCATGATGCATGTGAGTTCCAAAACAACAGTGTATGTTTCAAGAATCACTTGGACATGTATGCTAATGTCCATAGCATGCGCCATGCCTGTTACCGCATGTGTTTTACCTGCACTGAGCCGTGTGTTGTGGAGGGACATGATGGAAGTGATCTTTGACAGTGCCACTCATCTGCTATTGCTCTCTGTCTAGGGGACCATTGTACAGTACCCTGATGCTTGTGTTCTATGTCTCCCTCTACCCAGCGCCACGTGAAGAAGAGGGCGGAGATGGCTCTGTGGAGCAAAGCGGCGGGGATGCCCCCACGGCTGCAGCGGAAGGGGTGGGTGAGCCCCCACAGGGGCTTGCAACGGCGGAAGACGGGGTGGAGCCATCAGGTTGGTGGTTTCCACAGAGGAGGAGGAGGCCCCTACTGAGGCGCACATGGGGCCTGGTGGGGGCATCCCTGCTGGTGCAAGTGTTGCAGTCCAGGGGCAGGGGCAGGAGGCAGCACAGGTCGCCGTGGAGGGGCCTGTGCATGTCACTGTCCCTGACACTGTGACTGCACCACCATTCACCAGCAGGGATGCCCCATCCCAGGCCCGTCCCCAGGTAGGGGGGATGTCCATGTCATCTGACTCCCCTCCACCTGCGGACGAGGGGACCCCTGGCCGTATGGAGAAGGTCCTGATTGGTGTCGCGTTGCGCACAGGTGCAATTTGTGATGAGGTGCGTGCTTCCCGGGAGGAGCATGCACGTCATCACGGAGAGCACCGTGCCGACGTGGCCCAGTTGGGAACGGCCATGGTCGGGGGTTTCCTACATGTGTCGGCCAATCTGGCGACCCTCTCCTCCTCTGTGGAGACTATGCACCAGTCGTTCTCCATGCCGTCTTCCGGCCCAGATGCCACCAGGGCCCCCTGTGGACCTGCCCCGACCAATGCAGCCGTCTCGGTGGGGATCCCATCCCTGCCACAGTCGGGAGTCGGATGTCCAGCAGGGGTGGACACACCAGCAACTGGACCCCAGCAGATGGAGGATGTGACGGCATTATCGGGCAGGGCACGTGCACGACGGCGTCGGTGGATACCATCAGCCTGGATGCCGTCGTGCTGGCACAGGCAGTTCCGTCGGAGGCAGCGGCAGGCTCGACGTGGGAGGCATCATGGCTCGGGGCCATCAACATCAGGGGTGCAGGCATCGGCCGGAGGGCAGGAGAACCCTGGAATGGAAGTGGCTTCCGTGTGGGAGCGGTTGGGCCAGCAGATAGGTGCGGAGCGGCAGCGGGCAGAGGAGGAACGGCTCACAATGGTCAGGGTGGAGAACTCCATGCGGAGGGCGCTGAGGCGGGCTGAGTGCCTCGAGGGTCTTCGCAGGGAGTTGGAGCTGGACACTGCTTTATCCCTGCGAGACCTCGGGGCCAGGGAACATGCCCGCCTCCAAGCCATTGAACAGGAGTTCGATGATGCCCTGGCCCATGACAACATCTAGTGAGCCGTTGGACTAGCCCGCTGCCCATGTAAATAGTTATGTAGTTAGTGTTAGGTTTCCATTGTTTTTGCATTTTCTTTGGACCTTTTGGACAATGGCCACATTTTTGTATATAGTTATTTTTTATTAGGTAGTGTTGTTAGATAGGTTTCATTTCTTTTGTTGGGATCATGGACCCTGGCTTGTTCACCTGTACATAGTTCACTGTTGGATTTTCTTTTCTTTTTACAATTTACCCATGGAGCAATGGCTTTCAATTATAATTTCCCATTGGATTTTCTTTTCTGGACTGTGACTTTGGACACTATTCCTTTGGATTCTGATTTTTGGTTTTGCATTTTTTCATGGACATGCTTCTTTTTACTTTTTTACATTCCCATTTCTGTTAGTTTATTTTTGATTCAATTCATGTTTTCTTTAATACATATTTTTTGATCAAACTTCAATGTGTAGTATCATCTCATTGGTTTCATGCATATCATGATATGGGTTTTCAGATTCACTGACACCCATTGGGTGTATGTGAGGGACATGTGTTAGTTTCCAAACTTGCAATTGCTGTTCTATCATGTTATTGCCATTTCTGAGTGGGTGGATGCAATACTCGGGTGGGTGTTTTGCATTTGGAGGTTGACCATAGGGACCAGGGATCTAGATTGTGATGACATGTTGGCTGGGGAACATGAGTTGGACATGAGTGGGGGCCTGCTGGCAGGTGCCCCACAGTGCTGGGGGGTGGGGGTGCAGGGGAACATGAGTTGGACATGAGTGGGGGCCTGCTGCCAGGTGCCCCACAGTGCTGGGGGGTGGGGGTGCAGGGGAACATGAGTTGGACATGAGTGGGGGCCTGCTGCCAGGTGCCCCACAGTGCTGGGGGGTGGGGGTGCAGGGGAACATGAGTTGGACATGAGTGGGGGCCTGCTGGCAGGTGCCCCACAGTGCTGGGTGGTGGGTTTGGTGGGAGACATGAGTTGGACATGAGTGGGGGCCTGGTGGAGGCTGCCCCTGGTGGCTGGGGGGTGGGGGTGCTGGGAGACAGGAGTGGGAGCCTGGTGGAGGGTGCCCCTGACTGCTGGGTGGTGGGGGGTCCGACGAGACAGGAGTGGGGGCTTGGTGGAGGCTGCCCCTGCACTGCTGGGGGTGGGGGTAATAGGGGACATGAGTGGGGGCCTGGTGGAGGCTGCCCCTGGTGGCTGGGGGGTGGGGGTGGTGGGAGACATGGGTGGGGGCCTGGTGGAGGCTGCCCCTGCACTGCTGGGGGGTGGGGGTAATAGGGGACATGAGTGGGGGCCTGGTGGAGGCTGCCCCTGGTGGCTGGGGGTGGTGGGAGACATGAGTTGGACATGAGTGGGGGCCTGGTGGAGGCTGCCCCTGCACTGCTGGGGGGTAGGGGTAATAGGGGACATGAGTGGGGGCCTGGTGGAGGCTGCCCCTGGTGGCTGGGGGGTGGGGGTGCTGGGAGACAGGAGTGGGGGCCTGGTGGAGGCTGCCCCTGGTGGCTGGGGGTGGGGGTGGTGGGAGACATGAGTTGGACATGAGTGGGGGCCTGGTGGAGGGTGCACCTGACTGTTGGGGGGTGGGGGTGCAGGGAGACAGGAGTGGGGCCCTGGTGGAGGCAGCCCCTGGTGGCTGGGGGGTGGGGGTGCTGGGAGACAGGAGTGGGAGCCTGGTGGAGGGTGCCCCTGACTGCTGGGGGTAGGGGGTGCAGGGAGACAGGAGTGGGGGCCTGGTGGAGGGTGCCCCTGCACTGCAAGGGTGTGGGGGTGATGGGAGACATGAGTGGGGTCCTGGTGGAGGCTGCCCCTGGTGGCTGGGGGGTGGGGGTGCTGGGAGACAGGAGTGGGAGCCTGGTGGAGGGTGCCCCTGACTGCTGGAGGGTAGGGGGTGCAGGGAGACAGGAGTGGGGGCCTGGTGGAGGGTGCCCCTGCACTGCTGGGGGATGGGGTGATGGGAGACATGAGTGGGGGCCTGGTGGAGGCTGCCCCTGGTGGCTGGGGGGTGGGGGTGGTGGGAGACATGAGTTGGACATGAGTGGGGGCCTGGTGGAGGCTGCCCCTGGTGGCTGGGGGTGGTGGGAGACATGGGTGGGGGCCTGGTGGAGGCTGCCCCTGCACTGCAGGGGGGTGGGGGTAATAGGGGACATGAGTGGGGGCCTGGTGGAGGCTGCCCCTGGTGGTTGGGGGGTGGGGGTGTTGGGAGACATGGGTGGGGGCCTGGTGGAGGCTGCCCCTGCACTGCAGGGGGATGGGGGTAATAGGGGACATGAGTGGGGGCCTGGTGGAGGCAGCCCCTGGTGGCTGGGGGGTGGGGGTGCTGGGAGACAGGAGTGGGAGCCTGGTGGAGGGTGCCCCTGACTGCTGGGGGTAGGGGGTGCAGGGAGACAGGAGTGGGGGCCTGGTGGAGGGTGCCCCTGCACTGCAAGGGTGTGGGGGTGATGGGAGACATGAGTGGGGTCGTGGTGGAGGCTGCCCCTGGTGGCTGGGGGGTGGGGGTGCTGGGAGACAGGAGTGGGAGCCTGGTGGAGGGTGCCCCTGACTGCTGGAGGGTAGGGGGTGCAGGGAGACAGGAGTGGGGGCCTGGTGGAGGGTGCCCCTGCACTGCTGGGGGATGGGGTGATGGGAGACATGAGTGGGGGCCTGGTGGAGGCTGCCCCTGGTGGCTGGGGGGTGGGGGTGGTGGGAGACATGAGTTGGACATGAGTGGGGGCCTGGTGGAGGCTGCCCCTGGTGGCTGGGGGTGGTGGGAGACATGGGTGGGGCCTGGTGGAGGCTGCCCATGCACTGCAGGGGGGTGGGGGTAATAGGGGACATGAGTGGGGGCCTGGTGGAGGCTGCCCCTGGTGGTTGGGGGGTGGGGGTGGTGGGAGACATGGGTGGGGGCCTGGTGGAGGCTGCCCCTGCACTGCAGGGGGATGGGGGTAATAGGGGACATGAGTGGGGGCCTGGTGGAGGCTGCCCCTGGTGGCTGGGGGGTGGGGGTGGTGGGAGACATGAGTTGGACATGAGTGGGGGCCTGGTGGAGGCTGCCCCTGCACTGCTGGGGGGTGGGGGTAATAGGGGACATGAGTGGGGGCCTGGTGGAGGCTGCCCCTGGTGGCTGGGGGTGGGGGTGCTGGGAGACAGGAGTGGGGGCCTGGCGGAGGCTGCCCCTGCACTGCTGGGGGGTGGGGGTGATGGGAGACATGAGTGGGGCCTGGTGGAGGCTGCCCCTGGTGGCTGGGGGGTGGGGGTGGTGGGAGACATGAGTTGGATATGAGTGGGGGCCTGGTGGAGGCTGCCCCTGGTGGCTGGGGGGTGGGGGTGCTGGGAGACATGAGTGGGGGCCTGGTGGAGGCTGCCCCTGCACTGCTGGGGGGTGGGGGTGGTGGTAGACATGGGTGGGGCCCTGGTGGAGATTGCCCCTGCACTGCTGGGGGGTGGGGGTGCAGGGAGACAGGAGTGGGGGCCTGGTGGAGGCTGCCCCTGCACTGCTGGGGGGTGGGGGTGGTGGGAGACATGGGTGGGGGCCTGGTGGAGGCTGCCCCTGGTGGCTGGGGGGTGGGGGTGGTGGGAGACATGAGTTGGACATGAGTGGGGGCCTGGTGGAGGGTGCCCCTGACTTCTGGGGGGTGGGGGTGCAGGGAGACAGGAGTGGGGGCCTGGTGGTGGCTGGGGGGTGGGGGTGTTGGGAGACAGGAGTGGGGGCCTGGTGGAGGGTGCCCCTGACTGCTGGGGGGTGGGGGTGTTGGGAGACATGCATTGTTGATCAGTAGTGCAAGGTGACATGTGGGTTGGCTGGGGGGCATGCCCATGGTGGATGGGCTGCCTGCGGGACATGAGCAGGGGTGCAGGGTAGTCCCCCGTGGTGTGGGCTGCCTGCAGGGGCCGTGGAGGTTGTAGAGCGAACACCTGGGAGGACCCACATGGCCAATTCACGTGTAGTACTCCCCGGCACCCCTGAAATACACGTACCCTGCTGAAATCGCGTGTGGAACTTCCCGCGCACCCCTGAAATACACGTACCCTGCTGAAATTGCGTGTGGAACTTCCCGCGCACCCCTGAAATACATGTACCCTGATGGAATCGCGTGTGGAACTTCCCGCGCACCCCTGAAATACACGTACCCTGCTGAAATCGTGTGTGGAACTTCCCGCGCACCCGTGCAATACACGTACCCTGCTGAAATCGCGTGTGGAACTTCCCGCGCACCCCTGGAATACACGTACCCTGCTCGCACGGGGCCAATCGCATGTGGAACTTCCCGCGCACCCCTGAAATACACATACCCTGCTCGCACGGGGCCAATCGCGTGTGGAACTTCCCGCACACCCCTGAAATACACATACCCTGCTGAAATCGCGTGTGGAACTTCCCGCGCACCCCTGAAATACACGTACCCTGCTGAAATCACGTGTGGAACTTCCTGTGTACCCCTGGAATACACGTACCTTGCTCGCATGGGGCCAATCGCGTGTGGAACTTCCCGCGCACCCCTGAAATACACGTACCCTGATGGAATCGCGTGTGGAACTTCCTGCGCACCCCTGAAATACACATACCCTGCTGAAATCGCATGTGGAACTTCCCACGCACCCCTGAAATACACGTACCCTGCTGAAATCGCGTGTGGAACTTCCCGCGCACCCCTGAAATACACGTACCCTGCTTGCACGGGGCCAATCGCGTGTGGAACTTCCCGCGCACCGCTGCAATACACGTACCCTGCTGAAATCGCGTGTGGAACTTCCCGCGCACCCCTGGAATACACATACCCTGCTCGCACAGGGCCAATCGCGTGTGGAACTTCCCGCGCACCCCTGAAATACACGTACCCTGCTCGCACGGGGCCAATCGCGTGTGGAAATTCCCGCGCACCCCTGAAATACACGTACCCTGCTGAAATCGCATGTGGAACTTCATGCGCACCCCTGTAATACACGTACCCTGCTGGAATCGCGTGTGATACTTCCCGCGCACCCCTGAAAAACACATACCCTGCTGGAATCGCGTGTGATACTCCCCGCGCACCCCTGAAATACACGTACCCTGCTGATTTTGCGTGTGATACTTCCTGCGCACCCCTGATGCACACGTACACAGGACAATCGCGTGTGGAACTTCCCGCGAACCACTGAAATACACGTTCCCCGCTTGGCGTTTGCTGTTTGCCAGCCCTGTGAACTGGTCCAGGGTTAGGGCAGCCCTTTGCGATTATTTGGGGATTTTGAAGGCTTTTCCTTGCGCGAGGGCGTTCTTGGGGGCGTAACTGGCGCAGCTGCAGGGTCGCTGCGCCACGCTGCGCCACGGCTGGTTTTGGATGCGAAAATCCATGAATACGCTGTGCGCGGAAATCGATTTTAGCGCACACGGCTGGCGCAGACATTCGCACGGGCACGCTGTGCGCCAGTCGCGTGCGCCACTTTTGTGCGAATTTCTATGAATTACCCTGTAAATCTTTTCTTGGTTGCTAAAAAATACAGAATGCTGGTCCCAAACACCCGCAAACATCCAATCTTCTTGTTGGGTGTCCCATGCTATGGAATACAAGGAATTATTGTGCATTTGCAAAATCCAGGAAAGTTGAATTGATCACAAAAACATCCACAGCCAGTTTTGCCTGCCTGGGAAAGCTGTCAAAATCTGGGCGCAGTACCAGCGGCCGCCTGTGACTGTTTCAAAAGCCTGTTTTAAAACTGTAAACGTTGTACCACTAAGATCTAATGTCTCAAATCTAAGTGACTTGTTATCAAGAGCAAACTAGGTTGTCACTATTCAAACTTCATGGTTTAGAGCCTAGAATCAGTGTTCTAGATGTTGGTTTTAATAATTAAGTTTATTTCCAACAAAGAAAAATGTAACAATTGACTTTAAAGTAAGCCGGATTGAGCAAAACTACAAACAAGCTTCCCCCAAACAAATGGCACCTCCCTTCTGCTTCCCACCAAAAGGCCAGGAACTTACATTCAGGTGTTGATTAAATCAGGGGAGGAGATTTTGGGCTGCTCCTGGGAGACAAAAAGGACCTTCCTGGGCTGAAAAGATATGCAGATTAAAGTGTCAACAGTGCTCTCTGCCAGAAGGAAGTAGGCGGAGATTGCTGCTGGAGCTGTAAGAGAGCCAAGGAGGCGGAGATAGACAGTTTTGTTGATTCACAAATGGACAAAAAGCAGATTTCTAATAAGACTGATAATTTATTGTGGACAATTGTTAAAAATATAGAAACCCCGGACTTCTGAATCTAAATTTTGGGTGCACATTTTAAGAGGTGCCAGAACTCTGTACTATGTTCTGGGACATAACTGTAGAAATTGTGGTTTTATAGCAAATGCATTGATGTCAGAAATATGAAACTTCACACACTTATGCCCCTATGCAATGCGTACATGTGCACCAGGTTTGGACAAAATAGATATTGTATCCCGGACAAAAAGTGTGAAAATTTGTCAAATCCAGACCCAAGATCCTACAGAGACGGGGCTTGGATGAATACTTGCTCCACAAAATATGTGATCTAGATAGGCTATTGCTATCAAGTTTGTAAAATTGTAAATATGTATTAT
The DNA here is from genome assembly GCF_040938575.1 of Ambystoma mexicanum. Lineage (NCBI taxonomy): Eukaryota > Metazoa > Chordata > Amphibia > Caudata > Ambystomatidae > Ambystoma > Ambystoma mexicanum. Next base: position 879,758,630 of record NC_090936.1, read on the forward strand.
ATGAAAAGTAGATTTCATGTGCAAAAACAAAGGGGAGGTTTTTCCTACCTCGTAAACCACCTCATCATGATGACACCCTGTTTTCTTCTCCAATCAAGGGAGAGGAAAGACTCTAGCCAATCGAATACCTAGGGGATGCGCTTACTATAATTAAGCATATCCATCCCTTTAGTAAATGTATAAATAGAGACAGCTGAGGGCTCACAGAGACACACACATTCACCCACCAACCGATTGCTGGCGGACAATTTTGCAAGAGATCCATTCATATTCCATACTCCAGACTCCAGAAACTTTGAAAGCAGAAAGGCCCATTTCCAGAGCTGATCCCTTCTCAGCTTGGCCTTTAAAAATCCAGAAACCAGATTTTACCCCAGACCTCTAAGGGGAACCAAAGAACAGCCTGGTTGTGCTGTAGCTGCTTTCCTGCTAAGAATTATTGCCAGAATCCAAAGATCCAACCCAGTAGAGCCGTGCTGTGACCAGATAGATGTGAACCAGAACACGAGCAGATCCAGTCCAGTCCCACTGTGCAGTGACCAGAGCACCTTGCTGATTCCAGACCAGAGAGCCTTGCTGTCCAGTCCGGTGTGCCCGGCAGAATTCCTGTCCAGAAATCTTGACTGAACTGAATCCCTGACAGTTCTGTTCAAAACCCATGTAGTGAGTATTCTTAGCATAGGACTGTCACTAGAATATGTATTGCCCATAGTCATCCCTATCCAAATCCCAAATCCATCTTATATTATATCCAGAACTGTTTTGTTAAAAATCCTTTTTGTCTTGCCTGAACTCTCCATCTCATCCCTATTATCTTCTGTACTAGTAGTGTTAAAATCATCTTTGCACTGATATATTTTCTGAAGAAGGCAAGCGTCTCAGCAGGGAAAACCATACAGAGATATCCTGGGCTGGTGGCTGTGCTGTCGTGTAGTTTGTTGCTTCATAGTCTACCCCTAGTGTAAAGAAACCTTGTTTGTACTTTTAAAAACGTATCCTTGTTTTACAATTTTGCCTCTTTCTGAAAAAACGACCTCCACAAAAACCTCCATAACTTCTTCATACTTTATGCTAGAAACGAAATGTAATTGTCTACTTGAAGCTAACATCCTAAGCTTTCCAATGAACTCATAGTTTTTCTGGAATCGCGCTTACCGCGTGCGGAATAGTTTGCCGCAAATATTTCATTTGGCTCAAATCTATAACGTGTGAAATAGCTTTTCATTGCACCCGACCTCAAAATTAAGTTTTCTACTTGCTTGTTACTCTATAATCATTGCTAGTGTTTGTCTGATACCATACAAAGTGGCTCCCATTAGTATTTCAACCATTCGAGTGAATTAAAACCATTTTCAGTGTTTTTACCCATTCATTCAAGCCAACTTTAAAACCATTTTGACAAGTTTGCAATCAGTCCTGTTTCTCTCTCTGTGTTTGCTGGGGAAATTGGGATTGATATATGGTATTGATTTCTGCATTCCTGAAACCTGTTCTCTCTCTTTCTATCTCTTGATATTGCATATTGGGGGGATTGAGGGGTCTGCAGGGGGAAATATTAACCACAGTGCCATTTGACTGAACAAACCCACAAAAGTATTATTTCTGTGCTGCATTATTTTTGCTCATTATTCCTCCTTCTGATTAAAGAGATTGTGTAGTGTGACATCACCCCATTGGTGATTATTGTATAACCATTAAAAACAGTGTGATCTATATCTTGTGCAATACATAAATAAATATTTTTAACTTTGCAAAGCAGCCTGATTTCTGGTTCAGTGTGAGTGGGGGGGATTCAAAGTGGGGGCATGATATAAGTGGTACATCGTTCAGAAATAAAAGAACTTATAGACACAAATAATTACTTAAGGGTTTCAGCTGTGCATCACACGCTAGGCATTGACTTAGGTGAAGTGCTGGGTTGAAATCACTTACAGTGTTCAGCATTGATGCTATTTATGTATTTATTAATTAATTCCTGTCTGGGTAACACAGCAGCCACTCAACCAGTGTTCCGCATTGATGCTATTTATTAATTAATTCTTGTCTGGGTAACACAGCAGCCAATCAACCAGTGGTCAGCATTGATGCTATTTATTTATTCATTCCTGGCTGGGTAACAGAGCAGCCAATCAATGTAACGCTCACCTGATTCCCGTAGAGGCGCCGGTCTTGACTGGGCGTATACCGTATCTTCAAAGGTGATGTGTAACACACGGCTGGCTCTTTGGGCTGGACCTCTGTGCACTGTATGTCTGACTCGAAGGGTAAGATGTCTGCAGATAGAAAATATGGGATTAAGGAACTGGGTTATTGAATGTCTCTCTCTTCTTCCCTTTCTCTTCTCCTGTAGAACCCCAAAGGTTAACGCTCTCACCTTAGGTAAGTGAACGCTGTGCTCTCCATCTGCCTCGGGGCAGGGTGCTGTAACCAGTTTCTTCACTGGATAAGGGGAGCAGGCCTCTTGACTTCAGAGGACTGCTGTCCGTCGTTTACTGCACGAACGGTAAGTTTCGAGTAATTCTAATATCTTTAAAGTCTTTAGTAATGATGTTTCTTGTTTTGCAGGGTTCCGGCGATGGCGGATGACGGGCTGAAGTGAGTTGAAGATGGAGCCCGTGTGATGAATAGAAGCGCCTGGAAGCACGTAAGTAAGCGCTTGTTGCCTGCTTCACGATGCGCTCTAACTGTCTTTTTATTTTGCAGGTACAAGTTCGGAGCGGCTGCAGGGTGCCGGAATACCCACTGGGTTAGATGTGGAAAGGAGTAATGGCACGTGAGTATTAAAGTTCTCCAATGTCTTTAAACGCACCTTGTTTTGTCTTTCAGATGCGGGATGCAGCGCCGAAGGCCTCCGGAGCGTGCGAAGAGTTGGTAAGCTTTTGTCTTTCAGATGCCGGAATGCAGTGTGAAGACCTCCGGAGCGCACGAAGAGTAGGTAAGCCTTTGTCTTTCAGATGCCGGAATGCAGCGCGAGGCGTTGGTGACAGCCGATGGACCAGGTAAGTGAAGAGCTGTCACTGAAGACCGTAATGCTAACCTGTTCTTTCTTGTCTTTATAGGTGTTGCTGAAGACTGGATTCAGGATGGTAAGCCTTTTTCCTTAGGCCCAGGATCAGATGCAGAAGACACGATGAGCGTTCTGCTGCAGAGGATGCAGAATAACGCAAAGCAAGATTCATCCATCGAGTGTGGTTTAAATAGCCTCCTGTAGTGCTTAGGTGTCTCCTGCCACAGCCACGCCTAGGTAAGAAAAGAGTTCCTGCTTTCCAGAAGAGTTCCAGTGTTCTGAATCTACGGAGTGGCTCCTGCCCCACCCAACAGGAAAAGTAGTTCCAAACAGAAGAGGATCAGAGGCTCAACTGGCAGGCAAGTAAGCAGCATGGTCTGCTGCAGGTAAGTCCACCAAAGCATTATGAGCCCGGCGCTTCCAGCGCTGGGACTGGGCATATTTATGAGCCTGGTGCCACTGGCGCCAGGACTGGGTCCAAAAGGTCCCAATTGGGACTGGTTGGCACTCGGAACCTGGGTTATGGATCTGCTTCCAAGGGAGTTGGGAAAACCCTGACCTTTTGGAAGCAGAGATCATGACAGTACCCCCCCTCCAGGCCCCTCCCAAACCGGGCTTCTCCGGGGGTTTTGGCTTGTCAGGAAATGTTCGGTGAAATCTTTTGATTAGGCGAGGAGCGTGGACATATTCAGCAGGTTCCCAGGATCTCTCTTGGGGGCCGTAGCCTTTCCAGTCAATTAGGTAAAATAGTTTAGATTTGGAGATCTTGGAGTCCAGAATGCTTTTGACTTCAAACTCGAGTTCTCCATCAACTAGGATAGGTTTTGGAGATTTAGTTAGTCGGGTTTGAGGTTGCACGGGTTTTAATAGAGAGACATGGAAGACCGGATGTATCTTCATGTGCGGGGGCAAGTCCAACTTGACCGCTACTGGGTTTACTATGGTAGTGATGGAATAGGGACCAAGGTATCTTGGGTTGAATGTGCGTGGCCCTTTTAGAGGTAGATATTTGGTGGATAACCAGACTTGATCCCCTACTTGATATTGAGGGGCTTCCTTCCGATGTTGATCTGCTCCTTTCTTGTATTGTTCTTTAGCCCTTTGAAGGTGAGAAACAGCTTCCTTAAAGGCTTGGGTGATTGTAGAATGCAGGTAGTCTACTGCTGGTGTTTCAAGATCTTGGAGGGGATCCAACTCCGAGGTTCGAGGGTGACTGCCGTACAAAAGAAAAAACGGGGTTTTCCCAGTTCCCGAATGGACAGAGTTATTGTAGGCATATTCGGCTATCCAAAGGATGTCTTTCCAAGTTTTTTCAGTTTGTTGCAGCATGCAGCGTAAATACTGTTCCAGAGTTTGATTGGTCCTCTCGGTTTGTCCGTCGGTCTGAGGGTGGTGACTGGTCGATAGTCTCACATCAATTTGAGCCGACCGACAGCAACTTCGCCAAAAATGAGAAATAAATTGACTACCTCGATCCGAAATTAGAACCGAAGGAAAACCGTGCAGTCGGACGATGTTTTCGAGAAATTCTCGGGCCAGAGTTGCTGCTGTTGGCAAGCCTTTGAGCGGAATGAAATGCGCCATCTTGGAGAATAAGTCCACGATTACTAGAATCGTATTGTATCCGGAGCATGGAGGTAGATCGGTGATGAAGTCCATAGAAAGCGTATGCCAAGGGCGAGGTGGGATGTCAATAGGGCGTAAGAGGCCTGCTGGTCTTTCCTTTTGACTCTTGTTTTGGGCGCATACTCCACAGGACATTATAAAGTCTCTGATATCTTTTTTCCAAGACGGCCACCAGAAGTAGCGCTTGATCTTTTCTGAGGTCTTGGCTATACCGGGATGTCCTTCCATTAAAGAATCGTGATAACAAGAGATTACTTTTTTCTGTAAATCTGTGCTGGGTAGGTATAATCGTTCTTGGAAATACAATAAGTTGTCCTTTACTGCAAAGTCCTTTCCCTGCAGATGCCAATTTTGTATGTCTGCTGGAGTTACAAGTTGCCTGGCTTTATCCTTAACTTCCTCTATGGATTCTGTGGCGATTACACCCGGAATTCTTTGTTCGGGAATGATTGGTACAGGTTTAGGGTTGATCAAGTGTTCTTCCACTCCCATCCGAGAAAGGGCATCAGCTTTACCGTTCTTTGTACCAGGTCGATAGGTAATTATGAAGTCAAACTCGGCAAAGAATAATGCCCAACGGAGTTGTCTAGAGGATTGGGCTTTTGCGGTTTTCAAATATTGCAGGTTTCGGTGATCTGTAATCACAGTAACGGTGTGTCGGGCCCCCAGCAGATAATGCCGCCAAGCCTTAAAGGCAGACTTGATAGCCAGAAGTTCCTTGTCAGTAATCGTGTAATTGATTTCAGGAGGCGAGAATTTGCGGGACCAAAATGCCACGGGATGCAACTGATTGGTTACCGGGTCCTTTTGTGATAGAACTGCCCCCATGGCAAGGCTTGAAGCATCAGTTTCCACGATGTAGGGGAGTTCGGGGCAAGGGTGTTTTAAGATTGGTGCAGAGATAAATTTAGTCTTCAAATCCTGGAAAGCTTGTTCCGCCTCGGTAGACCATTCAAAACGTTTGTTTTTCTTTAACAAGGCAGTGATGGGCTGGACTATTCGAGAGAATTCGGGGATAAACCTGCGGTAAAAGTTAGCGAAGCCTAACATGCTTTGCACACCTTTTACGGAGGATGGCGATGGCCATTTGAGAACTGCATCGACCTTCTTTGAATCCATACGCACTCCGCCAGGTGATAATATGAATCCCAAGAATTCAACTTCAGTCACGTTGAAAACACATTTTTCCAACTTAGCGAAAAGTTTGTGTTGACGCAATCTTTCGAGGACCATTTTCACGTGTTTCCGATGTTCAGATTCCGATGAAGAATAAACGAGGATGTCGTCAATGTAAACAACAACACACACATCTATGAGCTCTCTGAGGACATCGTTCATAAAATATTGAAAGGCGGCCGGGGCATTGCAAAGTCCGAAGGGCATGACCTGATATTCAAATAGCCCATACTTGGTGCGGAAGGCCGTCTTCCATTCATCGCCCTCTTTTACTCTTACCAAGTGGTAAGCTCCTCTAAGATCCAGCTTTGTATATATGCATGCTTTTCTGACTTGGTCCAGGAGTTCAGGGATCAAAGGTAACGGATATCTATTCTTAACGGTGATCTGGTTCAGGGAGCGATAATCTATACAAGTTCTAAGGTCTCCTTCCTTTTTTGGAACGTAGAACAAAGCTGAAGAAGCAGGGGACTTGGAAGGACGAATAAACCCATTTGCCAGGTATTGATCCAGGTATTGTCGAAGGTGAAGGTTCTCAGGCTCAGTGAGGGCATAAATTCTACTACAAGGAGGAGTAGATCCAGGTATCAGGTCTATCTGGCAGTCATAAGACCTATGAGGAGGTAGAGAGTTAGCCTGATCCTTCCGGAAAACATCTTGGTATTCTAAGTATTCGGGAGGTAACTGGGGAGTCTCTGAAGAAATTGCTGCCAGTGCAACACCAGGTGGAGGGTGACAAGTAGAGACACATTCTGGAAACTGGACCGTTCTTGCTCGCCAATCGATCAGAGGATTGTGTTTCTCTAACCAAGGTATTCCAAGAATAATCTGAAACTGAGGGGCCTTGATCACATCGAACACGATCTTCTCATGGTGTCCATCTTGACTTACTAGCGTCACCTCTTGAGTGGTATGCGTTACTGGCCCGGAGGCTATCTCCGTACCATCCACCGTAGTAATGACGTCCTTTACAGCCTTGGGACAAAGAGTTAGATTCATCCTCAAAACCATTTCATGATCCACATAATTGCCGATGGCACCGCTGTCGACGTAAGCTTCAATTGCATGTAATCGATCCGGATTATCAGGGCTAATGAGGACCATAGGTATCACGAAATGCGAGGTCACGGAACTGGTTTTCACGCTCGGCAAGAGGACCTCTATTCTTGTCGGGCAAGGTCGTTTCCCTGCTCAGAGTTTGTAACTTTGGTAACTGCAGCTCCTACTGCCTTCTTGGCAGGTTTCACCGGACAGTCTCGAAGAAAGTGCCCTGAGTTTCCGCAATAGAGGCATAATTGCAAATGTTTTCTCTTTTCCCGCTCCTTTTGTGTTAGAGGACCTTTCAGACCCCCTATTTGCATGGGTTCCCCGGAGTCTACTCCTTTAGAAGGAGTTGGCGGTTTGGAAAATACTCGAGCATCAAACTTGGAACGATCGGCCTTCCTGTTCTGCAGTCTGTGATCTATTTGAACGACTAAGTCTATATAGTCCGAACAATCTTGTGGGGGATTCACTACTTGGGCTAACACATCTTTGAGCTCTCCACGTAGACCTCTATAAAACAGCGTAATCCTTTTGTCCTCAGGCCATTGAGTTTCCACTATCAGTCTGTTGAAAGACGCAATATAAGCCAAAAGGTCTTGATTACCTTGTCGCAACGAAAGAAGCTCATTGTCCAAGGCCTGCCCCTGTGAATGTCTTGCGAACAGTTTTTCCATACTGAGCTGAAAAGCTTGAAAATCATGGAGGACCGGATCATCTTGATTTACTAGAGGGATCGACCAGTCTGCCGCATTGCCACTAAGGTACGAAAGCACGAAAGCTACTTTAGCTTGATCAGTTGAAAAGGCTGCTGGCCGGCATAAGAAATGCAACCGGCACCGATTGATAAATACTGCAAACCTCTTTGGGTCACCAGAAAATCGTTCGGGCGGAGCCAGAGGTACATTCCCAGGTAGGTTGATCTGCACTGTATTCATAGAGGATGTAGAAGGAAGATTTCCCCCAGATGCGGGTAACGGGGTCTGTCCGGCTTGTGACTGTAGCAATTGTCTAGCGAGATCATCTGTTCGCTCCTTGGAAATAATCAGTTCCCTTCTTAGAGCGTTCGTTTCCTGACGGGCTGCATGCACTTCTGCCCTTAGTTCCCCAAGTAACTGGGCTAGCTGGTCGGTATCCGAGGTTTCCATAGCGCCTGGACAGGAGTTTTGTGGTAGGCTTTGCGTTCTGTAACGCTCACCTGATTCCCGTAGAGGCGCCGGTCTTGACTGGGCGTATACCGTATCTTCAAAGGTGATGTGTAACACACGGCTGGCTCTTTGGGCTGGACCTCTGTGCACTGTATAACTGACTCGAAGGGTAAGATGTCTGCAGATAGAAAATATGGGATTAAGGAACTGGGTTATTGAATGTCTCTCTCTTCTTCCCTTTCTCTTTTCCTGTAGAACCCCAAAGGTTAACGCTCTCACCTTAGGTAAGTGAACGCCGTGCTCTCCATCTGCCTCGGGGCAGGGTGCTGTAACCAGTTTCTTCACTGGATAAGGGGAGCAGGCCTCTTGACTTCAGAGGACTGCTGTCCGTCGTTTACTGCACGAACGGTAGGTTTCGAGTAATTCTAATGTCTTTAAAGTCTTTAGTAATGATGTTTCTTGTTTTGCAGGGTTCCGGCGATGGCGGATGACGGGCTGAAGTGAGTTGAAGATGGAGCCCGTGTGATGAATAGAAGCGCCTGGAAGCACGTAAGTAAGCGCTTGTTGCCTGCTTCACGATGCGCTCTAACTGTCTTTTTATTTTGCAGGTACAAGTTCGGAGCGGCTGCAGGGTGCCGGAATACCCACTGGGTTAGATGTGGAAAGGAGTAATGGCACGTGAGTATTAAAGTTCCCCAATGTCTTTAAACGCACCTTGTTTTGTCTTTCAGATGCGGGATGCAGCGCCGAAGGCCTCCGGAGCGTGCAAAGAGTTGGTAAGCTTTTGTCTTTCAGATGCCGGAATGCAGTGTGAAGACCTCCGGAGCGCACAAAGAGTAGGTAAGCCTTTGTCTTTCAGATGCCGGAATGCAGCGCGAGGCGTTGGTGACAGCCGATGGACCAGGTAAGTGAAGAGCTGTCACTGAAGACCGTAATGCTAACCTGTTCTTTCTTGTCTTTATAGGTGTTGCTGAAGACTGGATTCAGGATGGTAAGCCTTTTTCCTTAGGCCCAGGATCAGATGCAGAAGACACGATGAGCGTTCTGCTGCAGAGGATGCAGAATAACGCAAAGCAAGATTCATCCATCGGGTGTGGTTTAAATAGCCTCCTGTAGTGCTTAGGTGTCTCCTTCCACAGCCACGCCTAGGTAAGAAAAGAGTTCCTGCTTTCCAGAAGAGTTCCAGTGTTCTGAATCTAGGGAGTGGCTCCTGCCCCACCCAACAGGAAAAGTAGTTCCAAACAGAAGAGGATCAGAGGCTCAACTGGCAGGCAAGTAAGCAGCATGGTCTGCTGCAGGTAAGGGGTAGCACAAAAGCAACGGTTTTATAGGAAAAAGTATTTTATTACTCGAAATATCTGAGGTAAAAATAAAAGTTCATATCCTCGAGCTTAAGTGCAAGGTGAGACAGGAAAGCGGCAAATCCAACAGGGTAGGTACATCGCTGTCCAGAACTGGAGATTAAATTCTGTAGCTGTATGATGGTAGTTCAACCTGGGAAAGGTTAGCTGTTCGTATTCTGTGTCCTGTGTTATTATTTTAATGGTTCCCGTAGGTCACAGGAAGGTAGAGAAACTTCAGCAGTTGGAAATGCACAAATGAAAATGGCCAAGGGGCCAAAGTAGTGAGGTGAAGCTCTTGTAAAAATAGCACACTCTTTTCATCTGGGTGCGCGTAGGAGTGGTTATTACGTGGCAATATCTTATCCCTTTTCATACAGATATTTGGTGTAGGTCATGAGAGCCCTCATGGCCTGTGGGGTCCAGGACCGTGATTCAAAAGAGGGAGGATAAATCCGAAAGTTTCAAAGTGTGTCTGAAACGGGGCCAGGTTATTCCTCTACAACGGGGTGTGTTGGAGGAGCGCATTTCGAGCGGCTGCACCGAGTGAGACAGACGCCTCCACGGAAGACACAGAGCCACCAGCCAGCCTACGACAGACAGACCTCCTCCAACACACCCCGTTGTAGAGGAATAACCTGGACTCCTACGCGCACCCAGATGAAAAGAGTGTGCTATTTTTACAAGAGCTTCACCTCACTACTTTGGCCCCTTGGCCATTTTCATTTGTGCATTTCCAACTGCTGAAGTTTCTCTACCTTCCTGTGACCTACGGGAACCATTAAAATAATAACACAGGACACAGAATACGAACAGCTAACCTTTCCCAGGTTGAACTACCATCATACAGCTACAGAATTTAATTTCCAGTTCTGGACAGCGATGTACCTACCCTGTTGGATTTGCCGCTTTCCTGTCTCACCTTGCACTTAAGCTCGAGGATATGAACTTTTATTTTTACCTCAGATATTTCGAGTAATAAAATACTTTTTCCTATAAAACCGTTGCTTTTGTGCTACCACGTCCAACCCTTTTTAACGGTTAAAAGGATACCAACGGCTTGTCCGTGGTCTTTTTTTTTTTGCTCTCTTCTCAACAACGTAACCCTGTTTGTTGTTACTGCTGCAGGTAAGTCCACCCAAGCATTATGAGCCCGGCGCTTCCAGCGCTGGGACTGGGCATATTTATGAGCCTGGTGCCACTGGCGCCAGGACTGGGTCCAAAAGGTCCCAATTGGGACTGGTTGGCACTCGGAACCTGGGTTATGGATCTGCTTCCAAGGGAGTTGGGAAAACCCTGACCTTTTGGAAGCAGAGATCATGACAATCAACCAGTGTTCAGCATTGATGCTATTTATTTATTTATTTATTCCTGTCTGGCTAACACAGCAGCCAATCAGCCAGTGTTCAGCATTGATGCTATTTATTTATGTATTTATTAATTCCTGTCTGGCTAACACCGCAGCCCATCCATCAGTGTTCAGCATTGATGCTATTCATGTACTTGTTTATCGATTCGTTCCTTGTTATCACCATAGCCAATCGGCCTGGGTTCCACAGGCATGCAATGTACTGTTATAGTTATGAATTGATGTCTAGGACAATAATGCCACCCAGTAATTATTGTTGGAGTTATGCAATACATGTATTGAATGATTTATTCACTGATGCCTAATGTATGAAAGTTTGTTCCATGCTCACAAATTCATGAGTGGTGCCGTTATTTCATGCAGTGTTGGCACGGCCATAGCAACACACGATTGGTGGAAATTAGTCCACACAGCACTAGGACCCAGGCTAGGGTTCCTGGTCACATCTGGTGCCCCTGGACTCTGGTATTTGCACTAGTGTGGGGTAAGGGGTGTGCCTATATCATTTCTGCTGTTTCTCCCAGGTTGCTACACTAGGTGTTGTGCAAGTTCTGATTAGGGCACATAACCCCTTACACTTTACTAACTCGTACTTTCATCCACTCCCTTCAATACCATAAACAAGGGTGCAGAGCTCGAAATTAAGATTGGCTAAGCAGGAGATTGTTATAATTGTTTTTTTTAATTATTTGTTTATGGTTAAAAGAAACCTTTAAAAAACATCAAGTAAAACAGTTTACACATTACATTACAAATCTTCTTAATAAAACAACCTAACAAGATTTTATAATTAGAACATTAAAATTAATTCAAAAACAACAAAGAAATTGGTAAATAGTACAGGCAAACCAAAAGAAGTATTAAAACAATTATTACACTGTAGAAAAATGGTTATTACATATCATCAATAAAATATTCTGGGATCATGCATCTCAACAGACGAACATTTCAAAAGAGTTGACAATTGATTTCAAACAAATAGATTTAAAGAAGACTGCTACTGCTATTGTGTCATAAACATTATCCCCATACAAGCTTCTCTCCAAGAGATGTTCCTATGTGCACCAATTAGCAGATAAAAACCAATTTCCCAGATAACACTTCCTTTTCTCATTCAATGCTGGACAGTTTAGAATTAGATGACGGGTGGTTTCTTTTATGTCTGTGTTCTTACAGAATCTACAACCAGATTCAGCTGACAAAATAAGACCTCTCCTCAAAGAGATTTCATTGGTTGGTTAAACATTCCAACGGAATCTAAGAAAGATTCTCCTGTGCACAATATTAGGGAATCTTATCAAGTATGTTAACAATGAACCTCTTTTCTTATGTTCGTTGGAGAGATGACTCATTGACGGATAGCTATGGAATTTCTCTGCTGTGTCAATCCAATCTTTATCATATAAAGATGTTTTGACCTTTGATGGATTATCAATCAGATCTTCCATTTTCAAGGTCAACCTTAGAATGATTTTTTCACCAGCTAATAATAATTGTTCTTTCATAACGTGCTTAATACCAGCGAGAGGTTTCTAAGCGCAGGATCGGGTTTCAAACCGGTGTTGCTCTGCATTGTCTTGCGGACCTGCATTTCACGTACAAAGTAATCGCATCTAGTGCTACTCACTAAAAGACACCACCATGTGTCTCCTCCCTCCACAGCCCATCCCCACTCTCACTAGGGTTCGAATAGCCAAGTGCCCTGGGCAGCCCCGGTAAACTACAATAGTGAACCTCATCAATATTGCCCTTGCCCCACCCAAAACCCACGGACCACAATTGCATGCTCTCTCATGTTGATCAGTACTCCCTCTGCAGTCGCTCACACTGCAGAGATCGCAGACCTCATCTCGTACAACAACCTTGATGCCCTGTTCACCACTGAAACATTGTTTACTCCACCCTCCCCACATGTTTTCAACATCCTCCTACCCCAAGGCTACTGCATCTAACATACCTAGTGGCCAGGAAGGGCAGGAGGCGGAGTGGCAATCCTCAACAGGAGCGATTGGCCATGCTCCATCATCCCCTCTTCCAGAACAAGCTCATTTGAATCACTTACCTGCCGGTTCCCTCTATCGCACAAGGAATCCATCACCATCCACCTCTGGAATTTACCTTCGTCCACCCTGCAACTCCTCCAGCTAATCCAGAATACGGCAGCAAGACTTATCCTTGGCCTCAAGCCCAGGACCTGCATCTCTCCTGCCAGAAAAGGTCTTCAGTAGCTCGCCGTTGCATGACAGATTAAATTCAAATCCCTCTGTATCATACACAAGGCTGTCTGAGGCCAAAGGCTGTGAGTTGGCAAGCGACCTGAAAGACCAGTGTGTGTTAAAGTTTGAAGTAGCAAACATTTTTTGCAAGTGAAGGCTGCACAAGTGTGAATGAGACACAAGGAAAGGCAGACCTGTGAATTAACTTTGAAGTAAATGACAGCTGCGAAATCAGCGATACTAAGTAATGGTATGTCCGGCAAAAGGAAGTAGCCTGCTCAAAAGTCTCTTTGAAAAGTATATTGTTTGAAGCAAAAAAACAATTGAACAGCAAAAGTGAAATAAAGAAGTTTAACTCCTAGAGAAGGGGAGAGTGAACGTTGAATGTAAACTTTGAGTCGAGGTGGTCCTGCAGTGGTCTGTATTGAAAGCCACGCACATTCGAAAGCTTTCGACATCCGAAAGTGCTCCGAGCACGTCAGAGGGAGACCCAAAGTGAAATAATTCACACAGTTCTTATGATGCAGGATTTACTTCCCCTAGCTGTACCTTCCTTTGTAGGTCAAAGACTTTCAACTGTACGGTGGATATTACTAGACCCCCGTATGACCACTTTGACCCTCTTCTTGCGCCGTTCCCAAGGCCTTCTGGTAACGGTAGTTTCAACCTTAGGTTAATCGCTCGGAGTTTCTGAAGGCAACACCCTTGTGGTGTCTGACTCCTCTGCAGCCACATTTCCCCTCTCGTATTTAACAAACAGTTCTTTGTACTTTCTTCAATTAGCCGTATGGCTACTTTTGTTTCAAACACAGTTCGGTTTCTTATCGGCTCTCCCCTCGACTCACTGGCTGTGATGAACCGCTTGGCTTTTTCTTATCTCTGGAGTCAAGGCTGGTAGTATGGTGGCAAGCGTCTCCCCTCAGCTTGGTTATCAGCGGAGGAGGGCATTGTGTACTGTTGACATCTGCTGCAACACACGCTGGCTGTTGTTCACTGTCTTGCGATTCCTTCTGTGGAGGTTTCATGGGCCTGGCTCGGAAAAGGTCAAGTCACATCTTTCCCTGTCACCCTCTCGGTTCGTGCTGTCTTTCTACTCCTCTTGAACTGCTGTGCTGAGTTAGCTCTCTCATTGTGCGGTCTGCCTTACTCGTGTTGGGCTCTCTTGCTCCACCTTTTATCCCTGTGGGGAAGGGAAAGGGCTGTCAGGTGTGTGTGATTCTGGTCAATTGCCTGACTTTGTCTTCCCTGGCGTTGGGACATGTCAGGTAAAAGGCTTTGGTGTTTGTTCGTCTTTCGTGATGTGTGAAAGTGTCCATGTCAGAAAAAGGTGGGGGGGGCTAGAGTGTTTGAATATCCTACAGGGTAGGATGGGGAAAAGGTATTAGAAGTGGGATACTGTTTCTCACCCGTCGGTGTCCTGCTTCCACTCCCAGAGGACCCCCATCCAGGTGATCCTCCCCCACTGGTTGACCCCCAAGAACTGGATCCAATAGCGATGGACGTGTCCTGGCCACCTGGATGACAGATCCCCGGGGACTAGGCAGGGAGACACCTTCAGGGTTCTCACAGTTGCAAGTTTCCCCAAACCGATGTCTCGCAAAAGGAGAATTGCACCTGTTCTGCCCTTTTATTCCTTCTTTAATATTTCTGGCTCTTGGCAATGTGGGTTACAGATTTCCCCAAGTTTAAAAGGAGAATTGCCCCTGGCTTGCCCTTTTATTCTATTTGTCCGGTATTCAAAATTGTCTTTTATCATTAGTTGTTCGCCTTGGAGTGTGCCGCGGAGTGCCCCGAGGTTACCTCTTGCTTTAGGCCAACTCACTAGCTTTCTACGTCATATCTGTGTCACACCTGGATGCTCTTTTTGGCCCTCTTGTGATTAATCCTATGGAGTTCTCAAGAAAACCCTACCTAAAGTCTCTTCTCAGGTGGCCACAAAAAGGCAGATGCTTCCTGGTCCTGACCCTGGGGGTGTTGTTAGCTGGGAGGATCACCTGGGAGGAGAAGGGCCCCAGGTAACTAGGATGACTTCATGGGATGAGACACAGTACTTGTCTACCTCCAGAAAGGGAATATCACTAATGCCAGTACATGTAATGGCATGTTGTCAAAGAGAACAGTTACTCCCCGAAGTTAATTGTAACAATGTGAGTGAAGACAATTATAACCGGTCATGTATTAAGGGTGAGAGAACTCTTTCAAAAATTATAACACTCCCAGAAATAGGAATTCCTATGGTTCTCAGTAAAAGCATTCAGAGAGGTCTTTAAACACGACCAATCTGAAACTGGAAAAACCTCAATCCTCTGTGAAACCAAGCATATCTTTTTATCTTTGTGATACTCCTTTAAAGAATATGCTTAAGGAGAAAAAGGAACTTGGTGGGGAAATTATTATTGAGAAAACTGACCTTTGAGTAAGGGACCTCAAGTCCCATAATTCTCAGAGTACTGGGTCGAAGAAGAGGGCTGCAGAGTCACAAGGCTGCTGAGTGCAGCCCATTAAGATTAATGACCCACACCCGAGGATGGCTGAGAGGCATAAAAGGCCCCCTGAGGTGCATGCCATTATACCAAGGTGGAGGAAGGCAAGGCAGCCGAAGCAGAAGCAGCAGGGAAGCAGTAGTATTAGCAGTGTGCGGAGGAGTATTGGAGTCTCCACGAAGCAGAGGAAGAAAAAATCATGTAAGAGCCAGGTCACCGGGACCAGATTAGCAAGAGAAACTGATGCTGGTCAGGAGAGGGTTGAGTGGGCTCAAGATTTCAAATGCAGAGGTCACGTAGCGGGATGCGTACCTTGTGACTTTCCCCACTGTGAAACGGTCAGAGGTGGCAGGCGAGCCCCAGATCACTGGGGGAACCACGAGGGCTCTGAAAGCAGCTAGCGCAGGAAGCCACATAGGAGAGCTAAAGCAAACGAGCTGGAAGCAGCGAGGCAAATAGATGCGCACGGCAGACCCAGTGAGTTCACTATGCTATTGTGACCCCGGATCGCTCCACGGCTGCCCGTTGCTTTAATCCAGTTTTCCTTTTGAATACTGAACTGATGTAAAACAAGTTGATGATTATAACGTATACCAAGCGGATAGAAACCAAAGTAGTTGGCATAAAGAGATTGCCAAGATGCCATCTGAAGAAGGTAACTGTTGCATAGTGGGTTATCCTAAAGGCCAACCACACAAAGGGACAATATTTCCAGAAGTGAACTTGAACCAAAATACAAAACCAGTCATTTGCTGAGAGGTGGTCCCTGAGTGCACTCCTAGGGGCTATACATCCCTTAAATTCAAATATACAAATTCAAAAATTAATTCCGTTCAACTCAAGCATGAATGATCTGAAACACATACAGGGTAATTCATAGAATTTCGCAGAAAAGTGTCGCAAGCGGCTGGCGCAGAGTGTCCGCGTGCGATTCTCTGCGCCAGGCACGTGCGCTAAAACCGATTTCCGCGCACAGCGTATTCATGGATTTTAGGCTCCCAAACCAGCCGTGGCGCAGAGTATCGCAGCGACCCTGCAGCAGCGCCAGTAACGCCCCCAAGAACGCCCTCGCGCAAGGAAAAGCCATCAAAATCGCTAAATCATCGCAAAGGGCTGCGCTAACCCTGGACCAGTTTACAGGGCTGGCAAACAAGGAACGCAAAGCGGGTAACGTGCATATCAGCGGTACGCGTGAAGTTATACACGCGATTAGCCAGGGTACGTGTATTACAGGGGTACGCGGGAAGTTTAACACGCGATTGGCCAGGGTACGTGTATTACAGGGGTACGCGTGAGGTTCTACACGCGATTAGGCAGGGCACGTGTATCACAGGGGTACGCGGAATTATCACACACGATTTGGCTGGGTACGTGTATTACAGGGGTACACAGGAAGTTTCACATGCGATTCGGCTGGGTACGTGTATTACAGGGGTGCGCGGGAATTCTCACATGCGATTTGGCCAGGTACGTGTATTACAGGGGTGCGCGGGAATTATCACACGCGATTTGGCTGGGTACGTGTATTACAGGGGTGCGTGGGAAGTCACACACGCGATTAGCCTGGGTGGCTCCTCACAGGTGTTCCCTGTACACCCTCCACGGCCCCTGCAGGCAGCCCACAAAACAGGGGACTACCCTGCACACCTGCTCATGTCCCCCTGCACCCCCACCCCCCAGCAGTGCAGGGGCAGCCTCCACCAGGCCCCCACCCATGTCTCCCACCACCCCCACCCCCCCGCCACCAGGGGCACCCTCCACCAGGCCCACACTCATGTCTCCCACCACCCCCACCCCCCAGCCACCAGGGGCAGCCTCCACCAGGCCCCCACCCATGTCTCCCACCACCCCCACCCCTCCGCCACCAGGGGCAGCCTCCACCAGGCCCCCACCCATGTCTCCCACCACTCCCACCCCCCAGCCACCAGGGGCAGCCTCCACCAGGCCCACACTCATGTCTCCCACCACCCCCACCCCCAGCCACCAGGGGCAGCCTCCACCAGGCCCCCACCCATGTCCCCTATCACCCCCACCCCCCAGCCACCAGGGGCAGCCTCCACCAGGCCCCCACTCATGTCTCCCACCACCCCCACCCCCCAGCAGTGCAGGGGCAGCCTCCACCAGGCCCCCACTCATGTCTCCCACCACCCCCATCCCCCAGCAGTGCAGGGGCAGCCTCCACCAGGCCCCCACCCATGTCCCCTATCACCCCCACCCCCCAGCAGTGTAGGGGCAGCCTCCACCAGGCCCCCACCCATGTCCCCTATCACCCCCACTCCCCCGCCACCAGGGGCAGCCTCCACCAGGCCCCCACCCATGTCCCCTATCACCCCCACCCCCCAGCAGTGCAGGGGCAGCCTCCACCAGGCCTCCACCCATGTCCCCTATCACCCCCACCCCCCAGCAGTGCAGGGGCAGCCTCCACCAGGCCCCCACTCATGTCCCCTATCACCCCCACCCCCCAGCAGTGCAGGGGCAGCCTCCACCAGGCCCCCACTCATGTCCCCTATCACCCCACCCCCCAGCAGTGCAGGGGCAGCCTCCACCAGGCCCCCACCCATGTCCCCTATCACCCCCACCCCCCAGCAGTGCAGGGGCAGCCTCCACCAGGCCCCCACTCATGTCTCCCACCACCCCCACCCCCCAGCCACCAGGGGCAGCCTCCACCAGGCCCCCACTAATGTCCCCTATCACCCCCACCCCCCAGCAGTGCAGGGGCAGCCTCCACCAGGCCTTCACCCATGTCCCCTATCACCCCCACCCCCCAGCAGTGCAGGGGCAGCCTCCACCAGGCCCCCACACATGTCTCCCACCACCCCCACCCCCCAGCAGTGCAGGGGCAGCCTCCACCAGGCCCCCACCCATGTCCCCTATCACCCCCACCCCCCAGCAGTGCAGGGGCAGCCTCCACCAGGCCCCCACTCATGTCCCCTATCACCCCCACCCCCCAGCAGTGCAGGGGCAGCCTCCACCAGGCCCCCACCCATGTCCCCTATCACCCCCACTCCCCCGCCACCAGGGGCAGCCTCCACCAGGCCCCCACCCATGTCTCCCACCACCCAACCCCCCAGCAGTGCAGGGGCAGCCTCCACCAGGCCCCCACCCATGTCCCCTATCACCCCCACCCCCCAGCAGTGCAGGGGCAGCCTCCACCAGGCCCCCACTCATGTCTCCCACCACACCCACCCCCCAGCAGTGCAGGGGCAGCCTCCACCAGGCCCCCACTCATGTCCCCTATCACCCCCACTCCCCCGCCACCAGGGGCAGCCTCCACCAGGCCCCCACCCATGTCTCCCACCACCCCCACCCCCCCGCCACCAGGGGCAGCCTCCACCAGGCCCCCACCCATGTCTCCCACCACCCCCACCCCCCAGCAGTGCAGGGGCAGCCTCCACCAGGCCCCCACTCATGTCCCCTATCACCCCCACTCCCCCGCCACCAGGGGCAGCCTCCACCAGGCCCCCACCCATGTCCCCTATCACCCCCACCCCCCAGCAGTGCAGGGGCAGCCTCCACCAGGCCCCCACTCATGTCTCCCACCACCCCCACCCCCCAGCAGTGCAGGGGCAGCCTCCACCAGGCCCCCACTCATGTCCCCTATCACCCCCACTCCCCCGCCACCAGGGGCAGCCTCCACCAGGCCCCCACCCATGTCCCCTATCACCCCCACCCCCCAGCAGTGCAGGGGCAGCCTCCACCAGGCCCCCACTCATGTCTCCCACCACCCCCACCCCCCAGCAGTGCAGGGGCAGCCTCCACCAGGCCCCCACTCATGTCTCCCACCACCCCCACCCCCCAGCCACCAGGGGCAGCCTCCACCAGGCCCCCACTAATGTCCCCTATCACCCCCACTCCCCCGCCACCAGGGGCAGCCTCCACCCATGTCCCCTATCACCCCCACCCCCCAGCAGTGCAGGGGCAGCCTCCACCAGGCCCCCACCCATGTCCCCTATCACCCCCACCCCCCAGCAGTGCAGGGGCAGCCTCCACCAGGCCCCCACTCATGTCTCCCACCACCCCCACCCCCCAGCAGTGCAGGGGCAGCCTCCACCAGGCCCCCACTCATGTCCCCTATCACCCCCAATCCCCCGCCACCAGGGGCAGCCTCCACCAGGCCCCCACCCATGTCCCCTATCACCCCCACCCCCCAGCAGTGCAGGGGCAGCCTCCACCAGGCCCCCACTCATGTCTCCCACCACCCCCACCCCCCAGCAGTGCAGGGGCAGCCTCCACCAGGCCCCCACTCATGTCTCCCACCACCCCCACCCCCCAGCCACCAGGGGCAGCCTCCACCAGGCCCCCACTAATGTCCCCTATCACCCCCACTCCCCCGCCACCAGGGGCAGCCTCCACCAGGCCCCCACCCATGTCCCCTATCACCCCCACCCCCCAGAAGTGCAGGGGCAGCCTCCACCAGGCCCCCACCCATGTCCCCTATCACCCCCACCCCCCAGCAGTGCAGGGGCAGCCTCCACCAGGCCTCCACTCATGTCTCCCACCACCCCCACTCCCCCGCCACCAGGGGCAGCCTCCACCAGGCCCCCACCCATGTCCCCTATCACCCCCACCCCCCAGCAGTGCAGGGGCAGCCTCCACCAGGCCCCCACCCATGTCCCCTATCACCCCCACCCCCCAGCAGTGCAGGGGCAGCCTCCACCAGGCCTCCACTCATGTCTCCCACCACCCCCACTCCCCCGCCACCAGGGGCAGCCTCCACCAGGCCCCCACCCATGTCCCCTATCACCCCCACCCCCCAGCAGTGCAGGGGCAGCCTCCACCAGGCCCCCACCCATGTCCCCTATCACCCCCACCCCCCAGCAGTGCAGGGGCAGCCTCCACCAGGCCCCCACTCATGTCTCCCACCACCCCCACTCCCCCGCCACCAGGGGCAGCCTCCACCAGGCCCCCACCCATGTCCCCTATCACCCCCACCCCCCAGCAGTGCAGGGGCAGCCTCCACCAGGCCCCCACCCATGTCCCCTATCACCCCCACCCCCCAGCAGTGCAGGGGCAGCCTCCACCAGGCCCCCACCCATGTCCCCTATCACCCCCACTCCCCCGCCACCAGGGGCAGCCTCCACCAGGCCCCCACCCATGTCCCCTATCACCCCCACCCCCCAGCAGTGCAGGGGCAGCCTCCACCAGGCCCCCACTCATGTCTCCCACCACCCCCACTCCCCCGCCACCAGGGGCAGCCTCCACCAGGCCCCCACCCATGTCCTCTATCACCCCCACCCCCCAGCAGTGCAGGGGCAGCCTCCACCAGGCCCCCACCCATGTCCACTATCACCCCCACCCCCCAGCAGTGCAGGGGCAGCCTCCACCAGGCCCCCACCCATGTCCCCTATCACCCCCACTCCCCCGCCACCAGGGGCAGCCTCCACCAGGCCCCCACCCATGTCCCCTATCACCCCCACCCCCCAGCAGTGCAGGGGCAGCCTCCACCAGGCCCCCACCCATGTCCCCTATCACCCCCACCCCCCAGCAGTGCAGGGGCAGCCTCCACCAGGCCCCCACTCATGTCCCCTATCACCCCCACCCCCCAGCAGTGCAGGGGCAGCCTCCACCAGGCCCCCACTCATGTCCCCTATCACCCCCACCCCCCAGCAGTGCAGGGGCAGCCTCCACCAGGCCCCCACTCATGTCCCCTATCACCCCCACCCCCCAGCAGTGCAGGGGCAGCCTCCACCAGGCCCCCACCCATGTCCCCTATCACCCCCACCCCCCAGCAGTGCAGGGGCAGCCTCCACCAGGCCCCCACTCATGTCTCCCACCACCCCCACCCCCCAGCCACCTCGGGCAGCCTCAACCAGGCCCCCACTAATGTCCCCTATCACCCCCACCCCCCAGCAGTGCAGGGGCAGCCTCCACCAGGCCCCCACCCATGTCCCCTATCACCCCCACCCCCCAGCAGTGCAGGGGCAGCCTCCACCAGGCCCCCACCCATGTCCCCTATCACCCCCACCCCCCAGCAGTGCAGGGGCAGCCTCCACCAGGCCCCCACTCATGTCTCCCACCACCCCCACCCCCCAGCCACCTCGGGCAGCCTCAACCAGGCCCCCACTAATGTCCCCTATCACCCCCACCCCCCAGCAGTGCAGGGGCAGCCTCCACCAGGCCCCCACCCATGTCTCCCACCACCCCCACCCCCCAGCAGTGCAGGGGCAGCCTCCACCAGGCCCCCACCCATGTCCCCTATCACCCCCACCCCCAAGCAGTGCAGGGGCAGCCTCCACCAGGCCCCCACTCATGTCTCCCACCACCCCCACCCCCCAGCAGTGCAGGGGCAGCCTCCACCAGGCCCCCACTCATGTCCCCTATCACCCCCACTCCCCCGCCACCAGGGGCAGCCTCCACCAGGCCCCCACCCATGTCTCCCACCACCCCCACCCCCCGCCACCAGGGGCAGCCTCCACCAGGCCCCCACCCATGTCCCCTATCACCCCCACCCCCCAGCAGTGCAGGGGCAGCCTCCACCAGGCCCCCACCCATGTCCCCTATCACCCCCCCCAGCAGTGCAGGGGCAGCCTCCACCAGGCACCCACTCATGTCTCCCACCACCCCCACCCCCCAGCAGTGCAGGGGCAGCCTCCACCAGGCCCCCACTCATGTCCCCTATCACCCCCACTCCCAGCAGTGCAGGGGCAGCCTCCACCAGGCCCCCACTCATGTCTCCCACCACCCCCACCCCCCAGCAGTGCAGGGGCAGCCTCCACCAGGCCCCCACTCATGTCCCCTATCACCCCCACTCCCCCGCCACCAGGGGCAGCCTCCACCAGGCCCCCACCCATGTCCCCTATCACCCCCACCCCCCAGCCATGCAGGGGCAGCCTCCACCAGGCCCCCACTCATGTCTCCCACCACCCCCACCCCCCAGCAGTGCAGGGGCAGCCTCCACCAGGCCCCCACTCATGTCTCCCACCACCCCCACCCCCCAGCCACCAGGGGCAGCCTCCACCAGGCCCCCACTAATGTCCCCTATCACCCCCACTCCCCCGCCACCAGGGGCAGCCTCCACCAGGCCCCCACCCATGTCCCCTATCACCCCCACCCCCCAGCAGTGCAGGGGCAGCCTCCACCAGGCCCCCACCCATGTCCCCTATCACCCCCACCCCCAGCAGTGCAGGGGCAGCCTCCACCAGGCCCCCACTCATGTCTCCCACCACCCCCACTCCCCCGCCACCAGGGGCAGCCTCCACCAGGCCCCCACCCATGTCCCCTATCACCCCCACCCCCCAGCAGTGCAGGGGCAGCCTCCACCAGGCCCCCACCCATGTCCCCTATCACCCCCACCCCCCAGCCACCAGGGGCAGCCTCCGCCAGGCCCCCACTCATGTCTCCCACCACCCCCACCCCCCAGCAGTGCAGGGGCAGCCTCCACCAGGCCCCCACTCATGTCTCCCACCACCCCCATCCCCCAGCAGTGCAGGGGCAGCCTCCACCAGGCCCCCACCCATGTCCCCTATCACCCCCACCCCCCAGCAGTGCAGGGGCAGCCTCCACCAGGCCCCCACCCATGTCCCCTATCACCCCCACTCCCCCGCCACCAGGGGCAGCCTCCACCAGGCCCCCACCCATGTCCCCTATCACCCCCACCCCCCAGCAGTGCAGGGGCAGCCTCCACCAGGCCTCCACCCATGTCCCCTATCACCCCCACCCCCCAGCAGTGCAGGGGCAGCCTCCACCAGGCCCCCACTCATGTCCCCTATCACCCCCACCCCCCAGCAGTGCAGGGGCAGCCTCCACCAGGCCCCCACTCATGTCCCCTATCACCCCACCCCCCAGCAGTGCAGGGGCAGCCTCCACCAGGCCCCCACCCATGTCCCCTATCACCCCCACCCCCCAGCAGTGCAGGGGCAGCCTCCACCAGGCCCCCACTCATGTCTCCCACCACCCCCACCCCCCAGCCACCAGGGGCAGCCTCCACCAGGCCCCCACTAATGTCCCCTATCACCCCCACCCCCCAGCAGTGCAGGGGCAGCCTCCACCAGGCCTTCACCCATGTCCCCTATCACCCCCACCCCCCAGCAGTGCAGGGGCAGCCTCCACCAGGCCCCCACACATGTCTCCCACCACCCCCACCCCCCAGCAGTGCAGGGGCAGCCTCCACCAGGCCCCCACCCATGTCCCCTATCACCCCCACCCCCCAGCAGTGCAGGGGCAGCCTCCACCAGGCCCCCACTCATGTCCCCTATCACCCCCACCCCCCAGCAGTGCAGGGGCAGCCTCCACCAGGCCCCCACCCATGTCTCCCACCACCCAACCCCCCAGCAGTGCAGGGGCAGCCTCCACCAGGCCCCCACCCATGTCCCCTATCACCCCCACCCCCCAGCAGTGCAGGGGCAGCCTCCACCAGGCCCCCACTCATGTCTCCCACCACACCCACCCCCCAGCAGTGCAGGGGCAGCCTCCACCAGGCCCCCACTCATGTCCCCTATCACCCCCACTCCCCCGCCACCAGGGGCAGCCTCCACCAGGCCCCCACCCATGTCTCCCACCACCCCCACCCCCCCGCCACCAGGGGCAGCCTCCACCAGGCCCCCACCCATGTCTCCCACCACCCCCACCCCCCAGCAGTGCAGGGGCAGCCTCCACCAGGCCCCCACCCATGTCCCCTATCACCCCCACCCCCCAGCAGTGCAGGGGCAGCCTCCACCAGGCCCCCACCCATGTCCCCTATCACCCCCACCCCCCAGCAGTGCAGGGGCAGCCTCCACCAGGCCCCCACTCATGTCTCCCACCACCCCCACCCCCCAGCAGTGCAGGGGCAGCCTCCACCAGGCCCCCACTCATTTTTTTTTTTTTTTTTTTTTTTTTTATTTTAAAATTTATTTATTGGCATTTGTGGTTAAGAGCGCTTTACATTTTTACTGGTCTGGGCCTTAATTCAGGGCACCTGACCGACTTATTACAGTCATGCCTTGTTCATAAAACAGAATAACAACATACATAAACAAACTTAACATTAACAGTCTCCTTGCGAATGGGTGTTTGGCGGTAGGCATTGTCGGGGAGGGTGGGTTTAGTGTCCACAGGGGAGCGGGGGGAGTTCTTCTCGGTGTAGTCCGGGGGTTGGGGGGTGTGGTTTCGAGTGTTCCTTGATTTCGTGATTAGCAGTGGGATGGATACCTGCGACATTCAGGGAGGTTTGTCATCGGGGGATCTGAACAGTTTGGTTAAGGTGTCTTTCCATGCCTCCAGTGCCATGCTCGAGTCTTCGGTAGATCTAGTTACACTGTCCTCCCAGGCTCTGGTTTCGGCATTCGCCCACCTTTCCAGTTCTCTGCGCCATGCTTTGTGGCTTGGTCCTGTGGGCTTTTTCCAGGCCATGGCGATGGTTCTTTTGGCCGTTATGCATAGCAGGTCCATTACCTTTACAGCGTGTTTCAGTTTGGCTGGCCTAGAGTAGCTGCCTAGGAGGCACTCAGCTGGGGTCCATTTGTATCTTGTGACTTCTGCTGCCTCACAGGTTTGCTGCACTTTCGACCAGAGGTTCTGTGCCTTGGTGCAGTTCCATAGCATGTGGATCAAGTCAGCCTCATCCGTCCCGCACCAGGTGCAGTGCATCTCAGTGGTCCTTTTGAACTTTGCCACCCTGCTCGGGGTCAAGTAGGTACGGTATAATACGTTGATTTGAATTAATCTAAATCTTTGGTTCCTGGAGACCTCTTTTGGGAAGGTCAATGCTCTGAGCCATTCGCTATCTGTCATTTCCTGTCCCATGTCTGTTTCCCAGCGGGTCTTTAATGCAGCACTGCGAGGATTAGGGTTGTTTCTCAGAAGACTGTATATTTGAGATATCGGTTTTCCCCCTTCGCTCAAGTTATACAACAGTGTCAAGAAGGGGTCTTCTTCGGGTTCTTCCGGCCAGGTGGACCATCTTGTGCGGGCTATGTTGCGGAGCTTTTGATACCATAGGAATTGGCCGACCTGGATATCTTCTGCCGCCTGCAGCTCAGTGAATTCTCTAAATATGCCATCGGTGTATAGGTCGCCCCAAGTGTATATCCCTTTCTTTTCCCAGAGCCTGATATTGTATGGGTTGGTGTCTGTCTTGTCGAGCCCTGAGATGATTGGCACTTCTCGGGAGTATGGGTGTTTCAGGCGCAGGACCATCATGGCTCTGTGCCATATCTTCTTGCCTAGGGTCGCCAATAGTGGTGGTCTATGTGTCAGTTTCTGTGGGGCCCAAAGCCATTCTTTCAAGCGGATCGGGGCTATCATGGCCTGTAGCAGGGGTGTCTCAGACGTGGCTTCGTCCGCTAGCCATTTGGATACATGGCTCAGTTGGGCCGCCAGATAGTACTTTTCTAGATTTGGTAGTTGTATGCCACCTTGGTCGTACGGTAGGACTAGCGTGGATAAGGCTACCCGATGTCTGCCCTTTCCCCAGAGGAATTCCTTGATTATTTTATTGAGAAGCTGGAAGAAGGGGTTTTTGATGTAAAAGTGGACATTCTGGAATCCGTACAGAAATCTGGGTAGAATAATCATCTTGGCTATCGAGGCCCTCCCTAGCATGGACAATGGGAGCTTCGCCCAGAACCTTATGGATTTGCGTAGTGCTGGTACTTTGGCCTGTGTATTGTGTATGTGCATTAATTCTGGGGTATGCATTATTTGGATCCCTAGATAACGGAAGGAGGCAGTCTGCCATTCGATACCCACTTTGGGGAGATCATCGCTGTTTCTGTTTTTCAGTCCTGCCAGAGGGAACAAGCAGGATTTAGTTTTGCTAAACTTGATACCTGAATATCTGGTGAAATTGTCGAGCACCTCTAATATTGTCGGCACATTTAGGTGGGGATTGTTAACATACAACAGGACGTCATCCGCATATAATGAGATGATATGGTCTATTCCTGCTAGCCTGATCCCCGCATCAAAGAATTGCTGTCTGAAATAAATTGCTATAGGTTCCAATCCTAAGACGTAGAGCATGGGGGAGAGCGGGCAGCCCTGTCTAGTACCCCGCTGAATATCCCATTTTTCAGACACGTATTTCCCAGATTTCAGCCTGGCCTTAGGTTTGCTATACAGGATCTTGACCCATCTGATAAATCCTTGGCCGACTCCGAATCCCTCCAGAACTGCTATTAGCCATTCCCAGTATATGGAGTCGAACGCCTTAATGGCGTCTAAGGATAGTAGTGCTAGGTTTTCGTCGCAAGTGTTGGTCTGGGCTATGATGTGTTGGAGCCTGCGCAAATTTAGAGATGTATTGCGGCCGGGTATGAAGCCGTTTTGGTCCGGGTGTACTATTTCCCCTATCACTTTGGATAGTCGTTTTGCTAGGATCGTTGTTAATATTTTAACGTCGCAATTGAGCATAGCAAGTGGGCGGTAAGAGTCACATTTGTCAGGGGGTTTGTCAGGTTTGAGCATTGGGATCACTAGGGTCTCTGTCATACTGTCTGGGAGAACGCCTCTCTCATATGTTTCTGAGAAGACCTGGTATAGTAGTGGCGTTAGGGAGGGTTCGAATGTTTTATAAAACTCAGAGGGCAGTCCATCGCTTCCTGGGGTTTTGCATGTGGCTAGGGATTGTATAGCGTCTGCTATGTCTTCTAGTGTGATGTCAGAGCTCAGGGTATCGGATTGTGCTGGTGATAGCTTAGGTAAGCCTATTTCCTCTAGTGTATCTGCGATTTGTTCCGGTGGGATCTTGTCCACGTGGGAATATAAATTTGTGTAGTAATGTTTAAAAGTATCATTGATACTCTGTTGGGTCTTGTGTTCTATGCCATGCTCGTCCCTTAATGTCGTGGTTATCTGTTTGGGGTGTTCACGTTTACACAGCCAGGCCAATAACCGGCCCGGTTTGTCTGCTTCCGCGTGTGTTCTGTTGGTCCTGGCGCTAAAATCAAATTTTTCCAGTCTATTCCACGCGCCAGAGCAGGCATCTCTAAGGGTTCTGAGGTCATCTTCCCTTCCGGGGGTTTCTATTGGGGTGGCTTCTAATTTCTGGATCTCGCCTTCCTTCTGTTCGAGTTCAGTTCTTAATGCTTTTCTGATACCTCCCGCTTTCGCTATAACTTCCCCTCGGATTACTACTTTTAAGGCTTCCCAAACCACGCCGATATGTTCTACACTTCCTGTGTTTTCTGTTATGCAATTTTCTATGGATTCTTGCAGCTCCTCCCTGAAGGCTGGGTCCTTCAGGGCGTTAATAGGCATCCTCCACATGGGGATGGGTGGCCTGGGACTGTTGTGATGCCAGTCCATCAGGAGTGGGGAATGGTCCGAGATAGTTCTACCTAAATACTGCATGCCCCCTACTTGTGGCAGGTGATCTCTACTTATGAAGAGGTAGTCTAGCCTGGTGTGGAGTTTGTGGGGGGAGGAATAGTAAGAGTAGGCTCTCTCGTCTGGGTGCAATTCTCGCCATGCATCTGTCAGGTCTAATTCCTTGACCAGGGTGGCTAGGGACATGGTGGCTGTGGAGGGACCCTTCACTGGAGGCCAAGACCTGTCTAGCACGGAATCGTGGACACAATTGAAGTCGCCTCCCCACAAGAAGAAACCCTCTCTAAGTTGTACCATCTTAGCGTTCAGTGTTTTCAAGTGTGCAGGGATGTTGTTGTTGGGGAAATACGAGTTTACTATTGAAGGGAAGCGCCCCCAATTCAGCACGATCCTCCCCGCAATGAGAGACAATAAGGGACTCTCCCGTAGTGGGAATAAGACCAAGACAGAGTGCGGGTGAGCGTAAGTGGGAGTTTATCCAAGGATAAGGCATGCAAAGAACTCTGCAACCTACGAGAGCGCTCTGTCTGACAATAGCAAAGACAGGCGTATTTCTAATACAGAAAACGTCATCAACACCTAAACACTATAGGGGGCACAAGTTAATTGGGATTGGGTATCGTCGACTAACTATAGGTGTTGCTGCAGCATGGTTGGTCTTGGCAAGACGACGTCACTGGTCAGCCTCGTGGGTTGGGTTGGGCCTGGCAGGCCGGCTTGAGGTCATCCGTGCGGTGTTGGTGCGCTGGGGCAGCCTGTGACAATGATGAATACCTTTCCTGTCTTAGTTGCCCTAGGCCATGCACACTGCAGTTATTCAGAAAATGACATTTACGTTCACTAATAAATTGTTCCGTAGCTTATCTTATAAAATAAACGCAACACATGAGGAATGCACCTCGTGAGAGGTCTGGTGGTTATCGGTTGGGGTAAGATTTACCTGTGTCCTATTGACCGGTACTTTAGGTCGTAGGACGGGGCTCTGGGGCCTGGGCCGAATGATACATGTCTGTCTGCTGCGTTAGAAGTGATTATATAGATGGGTCTCTGTGTCTTGTCTCAATGATGGGGGTCGTCCTTACACGGGGTTAGGATTCTTGGGGGGTTCGTGGGATTTATGAAAGGGTGCTGGTAGATCAGTGGGTTCATCTGTGGGTTTATTACCGTGCTGTAAATAACACAGGTGGCAGGCTATGGCCTTGGTTGCGGCGCCGGGGCCTCTGAAGTAACGCCAGCTTGGTTGGGGGAGGTGAGGGAGCGCGGCACAAGTCTTAGCTTTTTTATCTTGCAGGCTTGGTAGGGTGGGAGAGGGAATGGCCTTGCATATCCACAAAGGTATTTTCCTCGTGCGTTGCTGATCAGTAAATGCAGAAGTTTTATACTGTTCTGCCTTATTTTGACGTTATTTAGACACACATATATATTTCAATTTCATTACACATTTCTTTAAGACAGTCGATTCCAGTACCTTTTCATTGCCTAACATTACATTCATTACATTGTGTGCGTATTGTATGTACATTTAGACGTTATACGAGGGATATCTAGGTTATGGCCTACAGAGATTGATGCTTGCCACTTTGGGTGGTTCAGTAAACATATATGAGTTCCAGTTTCTACATACTATGGAAAAAACACTTTTACAGATAGAGGTTATACGTTTGGTCAACATCTTTCTCCGTGGTTATAGCAGCATTAGTCCAGACCTGGAGGGATATCATATAACGTTACATTTTTATGGCTTATTCACATTTTAAAACAGAGGTAGTTCATTAGTACCAATACTTGAATTGTTTTCTACCTTCTTCAGATAGTGATGCTTCAGCTTTTTTCCTCGCTACCCCGGCCTTGCGGTCCGGGTCATACGGGGTGCAATATCACATTGTTACTAATATAATGTTGCCGTGTTGGCATCTCGGGTTTAGCTCATCTCCGACTTTCTCATGGGAACGCGCTCGCAGCGGATCTGCCAGTGCTGCTGAGGCGACAGAGATGCATGAAAGGCCCTCCAAAGGTGGGGGCCTCGTTACAGTGTGCTAAACTCACGCCGTGTTTGCTAGACAAGATGGCATCTAGGCCTGACTCGATTTTTGGTAAATGCAAAGACGAGGTGCGTGTGGGCAATGTCGTCGGCGGGCGAATCCTCCTCCACCTGGGCCCGGGTGGCATGAGGGGGCGTCCACCGAGTCATGGTCCTCACCTGGGGAGAAAGCTGTAGGTGAGGAGGGCCTCGCGGCCAGTCCTCCCCTACATTTCCCCCCTTTCGTTACTTAAAGTAACGAATTTCTTTAGCTCTTCCAATCTCCTACATTCTTGTTCCTCTAACACTGCACCATCCCATGCAGGGGTTCCTTTTATAGGCATCCATGCTCTGCACACCCCCCTTAAACTCTCACCTCTCCTACCATACTCATCTGGTGTACATGTTAAATATATACAGTCGCCAGTTTCTTCCAGATCTACCCAGACCTCCTCATACCATTCCAGTTCTACGTCTCGTGGTTCTTTGATAGTGGTGTGCCATAGTTTATCTACTATGTACTTATCACGGCACATAGGCACTAACTGGTACTTGGGGGTGTTGTCTGCTCCTGTCTGCACATGTACTTCTTGTGTTGTTTTAATTGTACCACCAGAGTTGCCCATTGTCACCATCATCATTGCACCGTTAGGAACTGCATTAGCACAACATCGGAGGCCCACCTGGCACAGGCAAAATATCACAAGGATGATCACCACTATTGGTATCAGGAACTTTATTGTCACTCCAAGCCATGAGGGAACCCACGAGAAGATATTGTCGAACCACGAGCTATCTTCAGCTCCACCTTCCATTTTCATCTTCTCGCCCAGGTTATGTACTGCTTCAATAACGTGGGACAGGGACCCATTTTCTGCGTCTTCAGAAGGTACGAACGTGCAGCACGCACTTCCTATTTTTCGGCAAACACCTCCATCGATAGCTGTTAACAGGTCTAGAACATACCTGTTCTGCATGGTCATTAGTCGCAGAGCTCGTAGTTCCACCTTTATTATGTTGAACCCTTCTTCAGTGTCATTGGCCAACTGGATCAGTTCCCACCGTGTGATCTGGAGCCATTTTGCATTTGCTCTTGCTTGGACACTGGACACTAGCGAAGCAAAGAATGTTTCCACGGAGCTGAACAGGCGATACTTGTCTGGAATCTGTGCCAATAAGTCAGATGATGCTTGTGATATGTAGTTCGAGACTCGCTTGTTTCTTGAGAGCTCTTCTTCCTTCCCCCCGGAGGACAGGACATAAAGGTGCGCTTGTGTAGTTGGAGAAGCTGCATTCTGGTTCAAGCCTCCTTTCATCATGTTACTTCTGTCAATATGGCTTTCTGGAATCACCATTAGTGTCGAGTGCAAGGTGGCCATTGAGCAGCTACCACTCCATGATTGGGGAAGGTGCAGGTACGCCTGGTTTCCGCATACCCAGTAGGTGTCCATTAATGCTGCTGTCCCTTTTTTCATATCTGGGATGGTGAGAGTTTTGTTACAGTTCGTGTTCGTTCCCATTGCCATTTTTCCTTCTCCCTTGAAACATAGTTCGTTTTGTATTTCACTTTGTAGCTTGAAGGGTTTCTCCATCGCTGTTACCCATGTTAGTTTAGGGATGTGTTCTTTCCATATTGGCAAGCACGTTCTTTCCATCCACCGCAACTTGTCCGGTTGGACACCTTTCAGCGCTTCTGCCTTGCACAGCACTTCTTCGTCTTTCCATTTGTTTTCGGAAAACAGTGTCCCTTGTATTGCAAAGAAAGGTTCTTTAAGACAGATCACTCCAGACGCCTGCGAATAGCACGTTTTGTTGTTCTGTAGCATTCTGAAAGAGACATCGTGTGCTTGGAAAGTGTTCTTTATTCTACACAGCGTAAGATGAAGGAGACATTGGGCATCCACAATGGGCAATTCTCGTGGCAACAATACTTTAGGTGTGCCTGATGCATGGGGGATAAGTGAGCAGACATAACAGCTCTCATTGGTTGTTTGTTTGGCTGTTGTGCTCATATCTGCATACCATTTATTTGCTTGGTGTGGGTGTCGTGGGTCTTCCATTTTGTCTAGCCCTAGTCCATAATACTCATCATAC
This sequence comes from Ambystoma mexicanum, assembly GCF_040938575.1. Lineage (NCBI taxonomy): Eukaryota > Metazoa > Chordata > Amphibia > Caudata > Ambystomatidae > Ambystoma > Ambystoma mexicanum. Next base: position 879,790,396 of record NC_090936.1, read on the forward strand.
CCTTTTCCACCAGTCTCTCTTTTCCGCCTACTTTTCTCCCTTCTTCTGTACCTTCTCGTTATAGTAGGTGAAGAACCAGGCCCCTCTTCCTCCCCCCCACCCCCCTTTTCTAATTCTTCATATAGGGACTTGTGTTCTGTCATCATAATCACTTTTCCATCCTCCTTGATAAACAAGAGATCGTTGTTTGAAATTGGGGCGGGAGGGATTGTGTGGTTGTTGTATGTTCCAGGTCGGGACATTGTGTCATTATTTACATTTTTGGTTCTCAATTGTGAGAGGACAGCAGTGGGTGGTGTAGTATAGTATCCCCACACAAAGTGTGATCCATCCCAGATCAAGAAATCACCTTCTTTGATACCTACAGTCGGACTTGTTTTCGTTCCAGGGGCAAGGGTGGTGTTGTTCCCCCCTCCCCCCTCGTTCATCTCGGTAGAGATGAACGCTATAATCCAGTGTAATACCAGACAAAACATTGAGATGAAGAACACGATAGCACACATTGACAAACCACATTCAAATGAATACGTTAATTTAGCCACAAACATTTCTCTAAATCTAACATATCTATTAGTTGCAGGCTGCCCATTCGATGCCATGATAAATCCTGTTTGAGACACAAAGGTTCATTAAATACAAACATGTAAGCATTTCCACGTTGTAACGTTTCGATGATAAAATATAGGGTTGGGTGAGGGAGGGGGTGTGTTGACAGACAAGGTAGCTTTTCAATCATCATTATTCGTACCTTTATATATATATATATAAATAATAAGAAACATGACATTATAAGAACAAAAATAATAAAAACATCTTAGAGAGCACCGTGGGGGAAAAAAAAAAGAACCCCACGCAAAATTTTCAAAAACTGTAATAAAAAGAAATTTTACACATACATATGTACATGTTTTAGTCCAGGACATTTGTCGCGCGCTAATTGTGCTCACCGTTCATCTCATAAAGCACAAAAATTCCAATCATTCGTTCCGCACAACTTCATCGTCCGCTGTTGCCTGTGCCTCGTCTTGCACCTCACTTTCCGCAGCGCTGTAAGCTTTACGTACGTCTGTCAAATGCACCCAATATCGCAGGCCCTTCACCTTTACTGCTGTAGGTGTGCAAAACACTACCTCATAAGGGCCATGGAAACGTGGTGCATTCCACCTCCGCACAAAACTTCTAACATATATAAGGTCCCCAGGCATTAGCTGTAGTGGTTTTTCAGGCAAACCGTTTGGTTCAGTCGCGTTCCCCTCCTCTCTTGTCGAGGGGGGGGCTAGTTGCTTTGAAATTACGCGCGCTGCCCGTGTCAATTTTCGCAGGTATTCTGTGAACTCCTCCCCCAATATGGCTGCGCTTCTGTGTGCATCAGAACGCTCACGGAGAGGCGAATGCGCTGTGTGCATTCTTCTTCCCGTGACGATCTCGTGCGGGGACAAATGGTGATCCTTACTTGGCTGGTTTCGTAGCTCAAACAAGGCCAAAGGCAGGCAGTACATCCAAGTCTTTTTAAGGGAAAAACAAAGTTTTGATAATCTGCTTTTTAACAGGCCGTTTATCTTTTCTACGACGCCATTACTTTGAGGATGATAAATCGAACATAATTTGTGCTTTATTCCCAATAATGTAGTCACTTCTTTAAAGAGTTCATTAACAAAATGCGTCCCGTTATCTGAGCGAATAACGTCGCAAATTCCCCAGCGCGGAAACACTTCCCGCACTAGGAACTTCGCGGCGCCCTTCGCGTCAGGGCGGGCACAAGGGCCTGCCTCCACCCACCTCGAAAATGGACATACAACCACAATCATGTATCGAGCCCCGTTACACCTTTCTCCCATGTCTACATAATCAATGTGGAGCTCTCTGAATGGGCCACTTGGTTTTGGTATCGTACCCCTTAGTGTACGCAATGTCATACCTGAGTTGTAAATTTGACATGTCGTGCATTCTAGAGCTAACCTTGTGACGTGTTCCTGGAGGCAAGGTGTAAACCAATCTTCTTGTATCTCTGCCATTATGTGTTTCTTTGTGTTGTGTGCAGGAAAGTGTAGTTGTTGAAATGCTATTTCTAACAGCGTAATTGGCATTACCACTTTTCCTGAACTCTCTTGTCGCCACAATAAATCAGTCGATGATTTGCTGCAACCTCTCTTAGTCCACCGCAATTTTTCCTCTGCACTAGCTCCCTCTTGCAGCTCTATTATCTCCTGTGTGGACATCATGTTGTATCCTGTGGGGACCTCTTGGCTTGCTGTGTGGTGCAACATGTACTCTCCTATTTCACCTTTTTGTAGATATGAAGCTGCTTTGGCAGCGGCGTCTGCTGCCGCGTTCCCCAAAGATACAAGATCTGTATTGGTGGTATGAGCTTGACATTTTACGATGGCCACTGCCGTGGGGTCTTGCAGGGCCTCAATCAGTTCTTTCAATAGTTCTGCATGCTGGACTGGTGTTCCGTCTGCTCGTCGGAACCCTCTCCGCCCCCACCGGGCCAACCCACCGTGAACTGTTGTCGTCATGTATGCTGAGTCTGTGTATATGGTCACTGCGCACCCCTTGGCGGCATGCAATGCTTCTATTAGCGCTATTAGTTCTGCTGCTTGCGCTGAATAGTGCGATGGGAGGCGGTGTTGTACTAGTATCTCATATTCATCTTCCTCTAATCGTACCACTGCCATACCCACATGCTTTTCTCCTGTCTCCATGTCTATTGATGCTGACCCGTCCACAAAATACACCTCACCCTCGGTCAGGGCATTTTCAAAAATCACTGCATCCTTACCTTCGTCACCTGTGTACGTGGCGCAGTTATGGTTTTGCATGTCCTCTACAGTGCATGCCTCTGTGATGAATGTGGCTGGGTTCACTGTTTTACATCTCACTATATGGATGTTAGCGCTGGACAGTATTATCTCATATGCTGTGGCGCGTTGTGTTGTCAATGTGCTCTTTGTTCGCTCTAATATTGCAAAAAGTGAGTGTTCCACAAACAGTGTCACCGGGCAGCCCATCACTATCGTGGCACTTTTTTCAATTGCGAACGCGGCTGCAGCTAGGGATTGCTCGCACGCGAAGTGACCTTGCATTACTGCATCTAGGGTGCCGCTATAGTAAGCGAGTGGTTTGTGCCCTAAAGATGTTTTCTGCGTCAATACTGCTGTCATCAGTGTTCCTTTGCAATGTGAAAATAAGAAAAATTCGCGCCCATAATCTGGATTTGCTAGTACTGGAGCGCTTGATATCAGCTCTTTTAGTGAGTTAAATGCCGTGTTCATCTCCTCTGTCCATTCTATGTGTTTGTGTTCTTGTTGTGCTTCTTTCAGTGCCTGTAACAAGGGCCTTGTGTACGCCGCATAGTCCAAGATCCATGCTCGGCAATAGTTACACATACCCAGAAATTTCTGCATCTCTTTTACTGTTTTGGGCTCTCCAATTGTTCTAATCGCCTGTGCCCTGTCTGGTATAATTCGCTTGCCATCCTTTGATATCAACTGACCCAAGTATAGGACCTCTGTCAGACAGTACTGTAACTTCCCTTTGTCCACCTTGTACCCCTTGTTGGCCAATAATGTCAGGAGTGTTATTGAGTCCTTTCTGCACTCTTCCTCAGCCTGTGCACAAACCAATAAATCATCAACGTACTGAATCACTGTGCTTCCTACAGACAAATTCCCCAGATCTTCATGTAGTACCCTGTTAAATATGCTTGGGCTCTCGCAATATCCTTGTGGTAATCTGCAATGTTCGAACCTCCTTCCTCCCAATGTGAATGCTGTCAAGTACCTGCTCTCTTCTGCTAAGGGAATCGAGAAAAATGCATTTTTTAAGTCAATTACTGTGAAGTGTGATGCTACTTTTGGAATGTTGCACAGTATTGTCGCCGGGTTCGGGACTAGAGGGAACTCCTTCATTACCACATCGTTTAGTGGGCGTAAATCTTGTATCATCCTCCATGAACCCCCCTTTGCTTTTTTGATTGGGTAAATGCATGTGTTGCATGGGGAGTTTGAGGGCACGATTATACCCTGTGCTAGCAGTGCTTCTATTGTCTCTCTGATCCCTTCTTCTGCTTCTCGCGACAGTGGGTATTGTTTCACCCGGGGTAGTATTGCTCCCTGTTTTACTTTTATCACCACAGGCTGAACTTCATGCAGCAACCCTACATCGTGGGGGCCATTAGTCCATAAGTCAGTGGGTACTGAACTCATGTCCTCATCAAAAAATGTGTGCGGTGCTCCTATTACCGCCATTAGTTCAACCTTAGTTTGTCTGGCTGTAACTACAATGTCGCAGGGCATTGCCAGTTCCATCACTATTTCACCATCTCCCTCAGTGTCAGAAAATAGCTCCTCGTCAGAGAGCTCTCTCAGCGGGATATTTGCATTTGTACACAATACTGTCCGCCACTCACACCCTTCCATGTCCATACCAATCACACATATTCTGTTTGTTGATACATGTATTGCATGCAAATCCAACGATATTACTGACCCGAGAGCAGTGTCGGGGCTTGCTATGGGGCGAAAAAGGAATTCTGCTGGGATCCTCCACTCCACCCTTTTTAGTTCTGGTACTATGAGAGCCAATGTTCTCATGCCTTCGACAAACATCTCCTCATTTCTTGGTACCCCTCTGATCTCTTTCATGATTGTGTGGCCGTGTATTACTGCTAATATGCGGAGGGGGCATATGCCTGGCGTTGAGCATACGATACCGCTCCCTGTGAATGATATTGTCATGTTTAGTTTGCTCAAGAGATCTCTCCCCAGTAAGTTGATGGGAGAGTTTTCATAGTACAGTAAGGGTGCTTTCACTGTTTTACCCCCCACTGTCACATCCAATACCTCTGTGTAAGGAACTTCAATTACAGCCCCAGAGAACCCCTGCGTCTCTAACGTTCTATTAGATAACGGGAACCGGCCCTCTCTAATGCATGATTTCTCCGCTCCCGAATCCACCATGAAAATGAATTGCTTGTCTCCTATCTGCGCTCCTATCAATGGTTCCTCTGATGCATTGTGGGTCGTAGACAGTACTGGACACGCAAGTGCTCTCTGTGGGCTGTCCTATGCGGGGTGTCTCATTGCCCCCCCTTGATCGAAAATGTTCCCCGAAAACACTGACGCTCCACTGTAAGGTGCGGGGGCGGGTGCTCCATTAGCTACTGTTGCGAAAGTGTTACCAGGCGTGTAGTGCACATTGTCATTATTCTGTGGGCTGGTTTGTGTTCGGTACTGATGTCCATGCAGTTGTGCGTTACTCCTTTGTGCTACATTGTCTGGTTGCTGGTATTGTCCCATGGGGAGGCCGTAGGGGCTTCCTGGATGGGGGTGTCCGTACTGTTCTATCTCTTGGAAACCGTTGTTTTGTCTGCTCCTACATTCCCTTGAGTAATGCCCCCATCTCCCACAATTCCAACAGCTCCCCTGTGGACCTCTGGGACCCTGCCACCCATTTCCTCCCATTCCTCCATACCCTTGTCCTCCTCTTCGCCCCCTGTACCCACCTCTTCCTCCTCTTGGGGCCCACTCTTGCCACGTTGGACCTCCGTTCTGCTCCTGCTCTGTCCACTGTCGTTGCCCTTGTCCTGCCCAATTCGCTGCTATTCTTCCTTGTATTGCTATTTGCCCCTCCTCTCCTTCCTCTCCCTCCCGTGTGAGTGGGAGTCCCGCTACCGCGGCTGCGACCTTCACCAATTTTGATTGCACCAACTTCGCCTCGTCCGCCAACCTTTTCTGTGCTACTTCCCTCTCTCTTTCTTTGATCCGTTTACAATGGTGTACTATTATGCTTTGGATCTCTGGCCAGCCTTTTGCCTCAACTCCTGCTATTTTATCTAGTGCCTTTTGCACTTCCTTTGGGAGCCCTCTCTTAATGATGAAATAGAATAGAGATGTGGATTGGTGCCAGGGCGTACCCGTTTCCGCTCTCCACATCTCCTGCACCCGGAGAATGTAATCCATAGCGTCCTCCCCGTCATTCATGGTACATTGCATTACTGACTGCAAATCAGGGGTATCCGGGAAGGTTTCCCGTAGTGCGTCCCACACCCTTGCTCGCACAGTGTTAAAAGAAGCCCCATCATGGCGATCACACTCTAAAGTTACAGCTGGAAAACCCGCCTTAGCCCATACTCTGTCTGCCTGATCCCCTACTGCGGACACTAGTAGGCTTTTCACATCACCTACTGCCAGCGGTATACCAGCGGTATGTTTCTCAAATGCATATATCCACTTGCTTGCCCCTCCCGACAGCTGTGGTAGTAATTTCATTAAATTAGCCTTGTCCATCTGAGCCCACGGTATATAGTTTGGCCTCCCACCTCCTCTGTGCAGTAATGGGAGTTGTAATTTCCCTTTTGCCGTTGCAGCTTCCTTTTCCTTAGTCACTGCTGACTCTAATGACGCCATCTTCCTCACTCTATTTCTTAGTCGTCCCATCCATTCATCTTCTATAGTTTCCAGTGAACAGGCACCATCTAGCTCCTCGCCTTCTCCTCCTATTGCCATGCTCAATCTATCGCTCTCATCCACCCCTCCTCTGACATCACATAACAACTCCTCTCTGATCCCTCTTTCTCGTGATACATCTCCAATGCTTCCTTCTGCTGTCCCCACTTCTATTATTCTTGTCGGTTCTTCCTCAATTCTGAACAGTATTTCCCCCTTTTTCCATCCCTCCTCAATTTGTCTAGTTTCGCTTGACGCTCTAGACGTGCGTCCAGATTGTGTAGGGGCGCATGCTGTGCGTTCACATATGTCTTTTATTCTTGAGAGTTCATCTCTTGCCACTGTAAGCCTCGACTCTAAGTCACTCGTTAACTTCTCTATATCCACTCTCTGTGGGCCTCCCTGGGCGCGCTCTCTGGTGTTTTCGTATGGTGGGGGTGCAGTTGGTCTCTGTGGTGTGCTGGTCGACGGGGGAGGCACATAAATAGGGTCGCTATATCCTGTTGCAGGGGCTGGTTTGGGTAGCATTGGGTACAACATAACCACCTCCGCAGGTTGTTCTATGCTTACCTGTTCCTTTTCCTCTCGTGGAATCATTAGTGGATTGTCTGTGGTGGAGGGTAAATCAATATTTGGTGCTGGGGCTTTGGGTGGGGGTACTTCCTCAAACAATCTCCAGAGATCTAATATCTCCTTCCTAGTCTGCCATTTTTTCCCCTTATACTTGAGGCGAATACAGGTACATACCATATCGAGAACGCTTTTGTCAAAAGACCCTCCTTCTGGCCAAATCTGGGGCAACCCCTCCCCTTTCAATTCTGTTAACCATTGATCATGATATTTATTTATGCGTTCAGCATATCCCGGCAAGCTCTTACAAATGTGTGACAAGGGAGTTTCAGCCCCCATCCTCTAAATCGTCAGCGCTACCGCGTTCGCCTTCGTAACTTTTAAATAGGTGTAAATATGCGTACGTATACCTTTATGGCACAGACAAGAGCGGACCTCTCAAAATTGTCACCCACTGTAATTCAGTGCACAAATCTCTTCTCACTCACCATATCTCATCTCTTTCTCATTCTCAGGCACACTTATGTGATCTCACTGGCAATCGATCTAGTACTGGTTATGTCCACACTCTTTGGCACCACCTCACGGCCACCTGTTCGTCTCTAACACTCGTACGGTGCGCGCACCCTTCACAATACTTCCCACTCACACTTTTGTCTTTTTCCTCCCTTTCCTCCCTAGCCAGCTGTCCCTGTTTCCCTACTAAGGTTACTATGTTCACGTCTGTACGTGCCACTACTGAGTCCCCACTTTTTAAGATGTTCTAACTACTTCATACCCTTCTCATTTTCACCCCCTACCCCGTGGAAATGGAAAAAAAGAAATAGAGAGAGAGAGAGCACAATCACTAAAAAATATTCCCGGTGTCTCCTTTTGCTAGACACCAATAACTTATTTCTCACTTCTTCATATATTCCCAGTACTAATTTAGATAGTACTATGCGGCGCCGCCTTCCACCCCCTTTCGGAGCTAGGTTTCCGTCACTTCTACCACGTCACTTATTTCTTACTCCTAATGGCCATATGCGAAAGAAAGAATAAAGAAAGTTTCAAGACCCGTCTTTAGTAGACCCCCGCAATTCTCCTTCTCTACCTTTCCCCGTTCCTCTATTCCCACTTCCCCTTCTTCTCCCCTTGTCGATCACTCGCACTCGGTACTCACGTGCCCGTCTTGAACCGATACTCTCCGAAACTGGGTCCGTCCAGGCGGCGTTACCGGTAACTCAACGGTCAGCCCCTGGCTCCGGCGAGCGGCACTCAAAGGGGATTTTTTTCCAATCGGGATCCCGTACCCTTTCTCATTGAGTGCGCACTTCTTATTGTGCCGGTCGCCGTTGGCGGGCGGCCTCCCGGAGACGGCTCACCGTGCGTATCCCTTCTCGACCGGAGATTCTCGTGCCACAAGGGGGTCGTTTAAGAAGGAGTTAGGAAAAATAGTTTGGAGATATCACGCTATCGGGGTCACCACTGAAGGGAAGCGCCCCCAATTCAGCACGATCCTCCCCGCAATGAGAGACAATAAGGGACTCTCCCGTAGTGGGAATAAGACCAAGACAGAGTGCGGGTGAGCGTAAGTGGGAGTTTATCCAAGGATAAGGCATGCAAAGAACTCTGCAACCTACGAGAGCGCTCTGTCTGACAATAGCAAAGACAGGCGTATTTCTAATACAGAAAACGTCATCAACACCTAAACACTATAGGGGGCACAAGTTAATTGGGATTGGGTATCGTCGACTAACTATAGGTGTTGCTGCAGCATGGTTGGTCTTGGCAAGACGACGTCACTGGTCAGCCTCGTGGGTTGGGTTGGGCCTGGCAGGCCGGCTTGAGGTCATCCGTGCGGTGTTGGTGCGCTGGGGCAGCCTGTGACAATGATGAATACCTTTCCTGTCTTAGTTGCCCTAGGCCATGCACACTGCAGTTATTCAGAAAATGACATTTACGTTCACTAATAAATTGTTCCGTAGCTTATCTTATAAAATAAACGCAACACATGAGGAATGCACCTCGTGAGAGGTCTGGTGGTTATCGGTTGGGGTAAGATTTACCTGTGTCCTATTGACCGGTACTTTAGGTCGTAGGACGGGGCTCTGGGGCCTGGGCCGAATGATACATGTCTGTCTGCTGCGTTAGAAGTGATTATATAGATGGGTCTCTGTGTCTTGTCTCAATGATGGGGGTCGTCCTTACACGGGGTTAGGATTCTTGGGGGGTTCGTGGGATTTATGAAAGGGTGCTGGTAGATCAGTGGGTTCATCTGTGGGTTTATTACCGTGCTGTAAATAACACAGGTGGCAGGCTATGGCCTTGGTTGCGGCGCCGGGGCCTCTGAAGTAACGCCAGCTTGGTTGGGGGAGGTGAGGGAGCGCGGCACAAGTCTTAGCTTTTTTATCTTGCAGGCTTGGTAGGGTGGGAGAGGGAATGGCCTTGCATATCCACAAAGGTATTTTCCTCGTGCGTTGCTGATCAGTAAATGCAGAAGTTTTATACTGTTCTGCCTTATTTTGACGTTATTTAGACACACATATATATTTCAATTTCATTACACATTTCTTTAAGACAGTCGATTCCAGTACCTTTTCATTGCCTAACATTACATTCATTACATTGTGTGCGTATTGTATGTACATTTAGACGTTATACGAGGGATATCTAGGTTATGGCCTACAGAGATTGATGCTTGCCACTTTGGGTGGTTCAGTAAACATATATGAGTTCCAGTTTCTACATACTATGGAAAAAACACTTTTACAGATAGAGGTTATACGTTTGGTCAACATCTTTCTCCGTGGTTATAGCAGCATTAGTCCAGACCTGGAGGGATATCATATAACGTTACATTTTTATGGCTTATTCACATTTTAAAACAGAGGTAGTTCATTAGTACCAATACTTGAATTGTTTTCTACCTTCTTCAGATAGTGATGCTTCAGCTTTTTTCCTCGCTACCCCGGCCTTGCGGTCCGGGTCATACGGGGTGCAATATCACATTGTTACTAATATAATGTTGCCGTGTTGGCATCTCGGGTTTAGCTCATCTCCGACTTTCTCATGGGAACGCGCTCGCAGCGGATCTGCCAGTGCTGCTGAGGCGACAGAGATGCATGAAAGGCCCTCCAAAGGTGGGGGCCTCGTTACAGTGTGCTAAACTCACGCCGTGTTTGCTAGACAAGATGGCATCTAGGCCTGACTCGATTTTTGGTAAATGCAAAGACGAGGTGCGTGTGGGCAATGTCGTCGGCGGGCGAATCCTCCTCCACCTGGGCCCGGGTGGCATGAGGGGGCGTCCACCGAGTCATGGTCCTCACCTGGGGAGAAAGCTGTAGGTGAGGAGGGCCTCGCGGCCAGTCCTCCCCTACACTATGCAGATCTCCCTTTGCTCGAGAATGCCCCAAACTATCAGGTATCTGCCCTCTGGGTCTTTTTCCTTACCAGTCAGTTGGAATGGTACTTGAGGGTTGATCCAGGTGTAAACCCCTCTGGCATATTTGGAGTAAGGTGCTCCGAAGCCCTGTCCTCCCCAGTGTTCCTGCAGCTTTGCATTGGTTTCCACGGTACAGTGTGTTTCCTGTAGTAGGGCAATGTCCACTCTTTTTCTTTGTAAGTAGGATTTTATCCGGTTTCTGCGAAGATAGGTGCCCAGGCCCCTCACATTCCAGGTTAATATTTTAATGTGCTCTGCCATCTTGGTATCGTCGGGGGGTTCGGGAGGCGTTTGCTTCTTTTGGGGTGCTTATGGGCTCGTCAAGGGCTTCGCCTACCCGCAGGTTCCAATCCTTCACGACCGCCTTTTCAGTCCGCCAGTTCGCTGATTGCATTTTGTTGTGTGGAGACGTAGTAACTGTTTTAACTGCCATTCTGTGGAATGGATTAACTAGGAAAAACAACAACAAGAAACTGCTCCCAGCAGTCGTTTCGAACTGACGACGCTCGGGGGCTCCTGGGCCTTCCAGGCCTATCCAGGTCTTTCGGCTCAGGCAGCGTGTGGGTTTTTTGCCCACACCTTCCCAGGTTGGGGGGGTCATCAGCGTTTCTGCGAGTGGGCCTCCGGTTTCCTGCCCAATCTTGGTATTTCCTTGGTGCGGCGGCGAATTTGGTCGTAATATTTAGGTGTACATGGGGCCTTCGTATGGTTTCATCTTTTGTTGTGTTCTAGGATTTCTTCAGTGTCGTCTGCGAGGTTATTGTGTTCGAGCCAAAGGTTTGCTGCTGCTGGAGTCTCTAAGAAAATGGCCTTTCCCTTGTATAGTATTTTGAGTCTTGCCGGGTATAGCAGCATATATTTGAGGTTCAATTTTCGCAATCTGGCCTTTATGGGAATGAAAGAGTTCCTTGTCCGTTGCACCGTAGGGGTATAGTCTGGGTACATGACTATTGATGCGTTGCTTCTTTTGATCTCCCCTCCCTCCCTCGAGAACCTCAGTATGGTCTCTCGGTCTCTGAAGTTCAATATTTTCGCAATCATTGGTCTAGGATAAGACCCGGGAGGTGGTCGCTTCTGGAGAGACCTGTGGGCCCGCTCTACTGAGAACCCTTGGGTGAGATTGCCCGCGCCTACTTCCTGCAACAGTAGTGTTTCTATGAACCCTGTGGGGTTTGAGCCCTCCATGTCTTCTGGAACTCCTAGGATTCGGACATTATTTCGGCGAGCCCGACCTTCCGCATCTTCTGACCGTGCTTCCAAACGGGCCACTGTTGATTCCAATTCACTAACTTTCGCTTTTAGTTCTTGTGTGGTCTCCGTATTGTCCTGTAGGGTGGCTTCCGTGGCAGTGACTCTTTCGGCCAAGTTGCGAGCATCTTGCCTTATTAGTTGTAGTTCTGTTTTTATTTCTCCTCTCATATCTTCGACTGTTGTTTTCAATGCTGCTATCGCCTGGAGGATCTGGGAGTCGTGGGAGTCCTCCGGCGGGGTTGGTGGCTCGGTCGCGGTGTCCGCTGCTTGTGGCGTCTGTGCTTTCGGACGGGCTGTGGTGAACGAGTCCATCGTTACGGCTCTGGACTTGTTTTTGGGGGGAGACATCTCTCCTCGCGGGGCGTCGTGTTGCCTCGGCAGCTTCAGTCGGTGGACTACTAATATGGGATCGAGCCGATTCAAGTCCCTCGGTGTCCCGATGCAGTGGGTAAGCAAAGGTTAGTATAGAGTGCCGTCCGTGACCTGTGCTAGGAGGGTGGTGAGGCCTTAAATGGGGCAGCCACTTCCGGATCGAGTGGTTCCACTGCTATTGCCAGGATTCTCTTGCTTGTGCCCCTAAGGTGTTCGTTCCACTACAGGGTTTGGCCTCTTTCCGCCACCCACGGGCCTCCGTTAGGGTTTTTCGGGTTGTGGTGGTGGGAGTCAACCGGGTCAGTCCCGTGTGATTTCTGCTCCGCTGGGCTCCCGAACTCGTGGGGGCAAATCTCCTTTGGGAGTGTTCCCTTCAGGTGGTGGGGACGGCGGGCCTTACCTAGTTCCCTAGTTCCCTCTTCCGGGGGCCTTCCGGGTATCGCCGTCTGTTGTCCGTCCTGGGTCGCCTCGGGCGTCCCCGTTTCCGCTTGCCTTGTGATGGCACCGCGGATGCCCGGGGGGAGGTGGGAAGTTGTGTTGTTCCACGGAGGCTTGTAATCCCGTCTCCGTCCCGTCACGTCTAGTGGGTCTCTCCGCTGCGGGCCGCCATCTTGGATGTCGCAGGGGGAGAGATTTCGGACGGTTCGTTAACCGCTTTGCCTGTGCCGATTCTCTCCGGTTTTTTGATCTGGTGTTCCCGGAAGGATCTGTTATGGCTCGGTTGATTTTCAGCCCTGAAGCTTCATTATTTTCGCCGATATTTCTTGTGCTGCAGGATCATGGGCAGGAGCTTCACGGAAAGCCGCCTTCTCTACATGCGCGCTGGCCACGCCCCCTTCCAGGCCCCCACTCATGTCCCCTATCACCCCCACTCCCCCGCCACCAGGGGCAGCCTCCACCAGGCCCCCACCCATGTCCCCTATCACCCCCACCCCCCAGCAGTGCAGGGGCAGCCTCCACCAGGCCCCCACTCATGTCTCCCACCACCCCCACCCCCCAGCAGTGCAGGGGCAGCCTCCACCAGGCCCCCACTCATGTCTCCCACCACCCCCACCCCCCAGCCACCAGGGGCAGCCTCCACCAGGCCCCCACTAATGTCCCCTATCACCCCCACTCCCCCGCCACCAGGGGCAGCCTCCACCCATGTCCCCTATCACCCCCACCCCCCAGCAGTGCAGGGGCAGCCTCCACCAGGCCCCCACCCATGTCCCCTATCACCCCCACCCCCCAGCAGTGCAGGGGCAGCCTCCACCAGGCCCCCACTCATGTCTCCCACCACCCCCACCCCCCAGCAGTGCAGGGGCAGCCTCCACCAGGCCCCCACTCATGTCCCCTATCACCCCCACTCCCCCGCCACCAGGGGCAGCCTCCACCAGGCCCCCACCCATGTCCCCTATCACCCCCACCCCCCAGCAGTGCAGGGGCAGCCTCCACCAGGCCCCCACTCATGTCTCCCACCACCCCCACCCCCCAGCAGTGCAGGGGCAGCCTCCACCAGGCCCCCACTCATGTCTCCCACCACCCCCACCCCCCAGCCACCAGGGGCAGCCTCCACCAGGCCCCCACTAATGTCCCCTATCACCCCCACTCCCCCGCCACCAGGGGCAGCCTCCACCAGGCCCCCACCCATGTCCCCTATCACCCCACCCCCCAGAAGTGCAGGGGCAGCCTCCACCAGGCCCCCACCCATGTCCCCTATCACCCCCACCCCCCAGCAGTGCAGGGGCAGCCTCCACCAGGCCTCCACTCATGTCTCCCACCACCCCCACTCCCCCGCCACCAGGGGCAGCCTCCACCAGGCCCCCACCCATGTCCCCTATCACCCCCACCCCCCAGCAGTGCAGGGGCAGCCTCCACCAGGCCCCCACCCATGTCCCCTATCACCCCCACCCCCCAGCAGTGCAGGGGCAGCCTCCACCAGGCCTCCACTCATGTCTCCCACCACCCCCACTCCCCCGCCACCAGGGGCAGCCTCCACCAGGCCCCCACCCATGTCCCCTATCACCCCCACCCCCCAGCAGTGCAGGGGCAGCCTCCACCAGGCCCCCACCCATGTCCCCTATCACCCCCACCCCCCAGCAGTGCAGGGGCAGCCTCCACCAGGCCCCCACTCATGTCTCCCACCACCCCCACTCCCCCGCCACCAGGGGCAGCCTCCACCAGGCCCCCACCCATGTCCCCTATCACCCCCACCCCCCAGCAGTGCAGGGGCAGCCTCCACCAGGCCCCCACCCATGTCCCCTATCACCCCCACCCCCCAGCAGTGCAGGGGCAGCCTCCACCAGGCCCCCACCCATGTCCCCTATCACCCCCACTCCCCCGCCACCAGGGGCAGCCTCCACCAGGCCCCCACCCATGTCCCCTATCACCCCCACCCCCCAGCAGTGCAGGGGCAGCCTCCACCAGGCCCCCACTCATGTCTCCCACCACCCCCACTCCCCCGCCACCAGGGGCAGCCTCCACCAGGCCCCCACCCATGTCCCCTATCACCCCCACCCCCCAGCAGTGCAGGGGCAGCCTCCACCAGGCCCCCACCCATGTCCACTATCACCCCCACCCCCCAGCAGTGCAGGGGCAGCCTCCACCAGGCCCCCACCCATGTCCCCTATCACCCCCACTCCCCCGCCACCAGGGGCAGCCTCCACCAGGCCCCCACCCATGTCCCCTATCACCCCCACCCCCCAGCAGTGCAGGGGCAGCCTCCACCAGGCCCCCACCCATGTCCCCTATCACCCCCACCCCCCAGCAGTGCAGGGGCAGCCTCCACCAGGCCCCCACTCATGTCCCCTATCACCCCCACCCCCCAGCAGTGCAGGGGCAGCCTCCACCAGGCCCCCACTCATGTCCCCTATCACCCCCACCCCCCAGCAGTGCAGGGGCAGCCTCCACCAGGCCCCCACTCATGTCCCCTATCACCCCCACCCCCCAGCAGTGCAGGGGCAGCCTCCACCAGGCCCCCACCCATGTCCCCTATCACCCCCACCCCCCAGCAGTGCAGGGGCAGCCTCCACCAAGCCCCCACTCATGTCTCCCACCACCCCCACCCCCCAGCCACCTCGGGCAGCCTCAACCAGGCCCCCACTAATGTCCCCTATCACCCCCACCCCCCAGCAGTGCAGGGGCAGCCTCCACCAGGCCCCCACCCATGTCCCCTATCACCCCCACCCCCCAGCAGTGCAGGGGCAGCCTCCACCAGGCCCCCACACATGTCTCCCACCACCCCCACCCCCCAGCAGTGCAGGGGCAGCCTCCACCAGGCCCCCACCCATGTCCCCTATCACCCCCACCCCCCAGCAGTGCAGGGGCAGCCTCCACCAGGCCCCCACTCATGTCCCCTATCACCCCCACCCCCCAGCAGTGCAGGGGCAGCCTCCACCAGGCCCCCACCCATGTCCCCTATCACCCCCACTCCCCCGCCACCAGGGGCAGCCTCCACCAGGCCCCCACCCATGTCTCCCACCACCCCCACCCCCCAGCAGTGCAGGGGCAGCCTCCACCAGGCCCCCACCCATGTCCCCTATCACCCCCACCCCCAAGCAGTGCAGGGGCAGCCTCCACCAGGCCCCCACTCATGTCTCCCACCACCCCCACCCCCCAGCAGTGCAGGGGCAGCCTCCACCAGGCCCCCACTCATGTCCCCTATCACCCCCACTCCCCCGCCACCAGGGGCAGCCTCCACCAGGCCCCCACCCATGTCTCCCACCACCCCCACCCCCCGCCACCAGGGGCAGCCTCCACCAGGCCCCCACCCATGTCCCCTATCACCCCCACCCCCCAGCAGTGCAGGGGCAGCCTCCACCAGGCCCCCACCCATGTCCCCTATCACCCCCCCCAGCAGTGCAGGGGCAGCCTCCACCAGGCACCCACTCATGTCTCCCACCACCCCCACCCCCCAGCAGTGCAGGGGCAGCCTCCACCAGGCCCCCACTCATGTCCCCTATCACCCCCACTCCCAGCAGTGCAGGGGCAGCCTCCACCAGGCCCCCACTCATGTCTCCCACCACCCCCACCCCCCAGCAGTGCAGGGGCAGCCTCCACCAGGCCCCCACTCATGTCCCCTATCACCCCCACTCCCCCGCCACCAGGGGCAGCCTCCACCAGGCCCCCACCCATGTCCCCTATCACCCCCACCCCCCAGCCATGCAGGGGCAGCCTCCACCAGGCCCCCACTCATGTCTCCCACCACCCCCACCCCCCAGCAGTGCAGGGGCAGCCTCCACCAGGCCCCCACTCATGTCTCCCACCACCCCCACCCCCCAGCCACCAGGGGCAGCCTCCACCAGGCCCCCACTAATGTCCCCTATCACCCCCACTCCCCCGCCACCAGGGGCAGCCTCCACCAGGCCCCCACCCATGTCCCCTATCACCCCCACCCCCCAACAGTGCAGGGGCAGCCTCCACCAGGCCCCCACCCATGTCTCCTATCACCCCCACCCCCAGCAGTGCAGGGGCAGCCTCCACCAGGCCCCCACTCATGTCTCCCACCACCCCCACTCCCCCGCCACCAGGGGCAGCCTCCACCAGGCCCCCACCCATGTCCCCTATCACCCCCACCCCCCAGCAGTGCAGGGGCAGCCTCCACCAGGCCCCCACCCATGTCCCCTATCACCCCCACCCCCCAGCAGTGCAGGGCAAGCCTCCACCAGGCCCCCACCCATGTCCCCTATCACCCCCACTCCCCCGCCACCAGGGGCAGCCTCCACCAGGCCCCCACCCATGTCCCCTATCACCCCCACCCCCCAGCAGTGCAGGGGCAGCCTCCACCAGGCCCCCACTCATGTCTCCCACCACCCCCACTCCCCCGCCACCAGGGGCAGCCTCCACCAGGCCCCCACCCATGTCCCCTATCACCCCCACCCCCCAGCAGTGCAGGGGCAGCCTCCACCAGGCCCCCACCCATGTCCACTATCACCCCCACACCCCAGCAGTGCAGGGGCAGCCTCCACCAGGCCCCCACCCATGTCCCCTATCACCCCCACCCCCCAGCAGTGCAGGGGCAGCCTCCACCAGGCCCCCACTCATGTCCCCTATCACCCCCACCCCCCAGCAGTGCAGGGGCAGCCTCCACCAGGCCCCCACTCATGTCCCCTATCACCCCCACCCCCCAGCAGTGCAGGGGCAGCCTCCACCAGGCCCCCGCTCATGTCCCCTATCACCCCCACCCCCCAGCAGTGCAGGGGCAGCCTCCACCAGGCCCCCACCCATGTCCCCTATCACCCCCACCCCCCAGCAGTGCAGGGGCAGCCTCCACCAGGCCCCCACCCATGTCCCCTATCACCCCCACCCCCCAGCAGTGCAGGGGCAGCCTCCACCAGGCCCCCACTCATGTCCCCTATCACCCCCACCCCCCAGCAGTGCAGGGGCAGCCTCCACCAGGCCCCCGCTCATGTCCCCTATCACCCCCACCCCCCAGCAGTGCAGGGGCAGCCTCCACCAGGCCCCCACCCATGTCCCCTATCACCCCCACCCCCCAGCAGTGCAGGGGCAGCCTCCACCAGGCCCCCACTCATGTCTCCCACCACCCCCACCCCCCAGCCACCTGGGGCAGCCTCAACCAGGCCCCCACTAATGTCCCCTATCACCCCCACCCCCCAGCAGTGCAGGGGCAGCCTCCACCAGGCCCCCACCCATGTCCCCTATCACCCCCACCCCCCAGCAGTGCAGGGGCAGCCTCCACCAGGCCCCCACACATGTCTCCCACCACCCCCACCCCCCAGCAGTGCAGGGGCAGCCTCCACCAGGCCCCCACCCATGTCCCCTATCACCCCCACTCCCCCGCCACCAGGGGCAGCCTCCACCAGGCCCCCACCCATGTCCCCTATCACCCCCACCCCCCAGCAGTGCAGGGGCACCCTCCACCAGGCCCCCACCAACCTGGATGACTCCGTGCCATCTTCCCCCGTTGGGCCCTGTGGGGTCCCAGCTGCCCCTTCTGCTGCCGAGGAGTCCAACTCCGACCTCCGCCTCTTGGACCTCCCCTCGCCAGCTGCAGCCTGGGAGGTGGCACCAGACTCCTCACTCCCCGACGAGATCACAACTTGGGAGGGGATCCGGGCCTTGCGTCTCCGGCTGGTGGTGCGACCCCTGCCGCTGTGCTCCACAGCACCTTCTCCGCCCTCTTCATCAGTTGACGCTGCAGACAGGGAGAAAGAAAACACAGGCATCAGGGCACTGTAAAATGGACTCATACACACATGACAGTTATACATGAGTGGCATTGGTAAACCTCACACATGGCATCACAATCCGCAACACACATGTCATTTCAACTTGCACACATGAGCCATACCACAGCCATAATGCAACAGCCAGCACCATCCATTCACATACAACAGCATGGGCAGCCAAAGGTCATCCACACATCACATGCAACATAGGGAGTACACTACACATGCACACACAACACCAAAC
Organism: Ambystoma mexicanum; assembly: GCF_040938575.1. Taxonomy (NCBI): domain Eukaryota; kingdom Metazoa; phylum Chordata; class Amphibia; order Caudata; family Ambystomatidae; genus Ambystoma; species Ambystoma mexicanum. The sequence goes on from NC_090936.1 coordinate 879,808,873, forward strand.
CTGCATGCATGTGTACACCTCCGCCAACTGTCGCAGTGTCTCGATTGACATCCATGTCACACCTGACAATCATACCTCCACATCCTGTGCCATGCAAGGCCACACACACAAGCACCATCCATGTGTCACACATGAGACCCCTCGCATGTGTCACCCTCACAGCCCTGTACACACCCCCTACTTGGCCACATAAAAATACATGTTCAACCTGCACACTCCTGGCACACCACCACACGCACAGCTTACAATCAGAATGCATGTACACTTACCGCTCGACTCCACACGAGTCTGCTTCTCAAGGACCTGGATGTGGAGCGCTGGGGATATGCGTTCCAGGACACTCATCTGATCTTCCGACAAGTGGCCCCGCCCGCCCCTTAGCATCTGCTGCCATCATGAGGCGCCGGGCCTTGTTGAGGGTCCTGGACCTGAAGTCCTCCCAGCGCTTCCTGACACGTTCGTAGTCGCGGACTGCCACCTCCTCCGCGTTGATGGCAGTCACGATGTCCATCCAGATCCGAGTCCGTCCTTCCTTGTCGGCGCGCAACCTTCCGAAGAGGGCATCATACTGCCCCAGGACATGCTCCACCAGGACACCAACTTCCCTGGCACTGAAGCTGGTGCCCCTCTGCCTCCTTGGCCGGGGGTTGCCACTGGTGCCAGATGTTGTAGTGCCCGACATGGCAGCCCCAGAGGCAGGAGTGGGTGGGCAACTGGGTCCTGGGGCTGGGCTGTGGGGCGACGGAAAAGCAGTCGGGAGCCTTTGGTTCCAGCAGGGGTGGTCACAGCAACAGCACCCCTGGCTGATGTGCAGGCAGCAAATGGCAGGGCACGTGGGCAGCAGGCAGTCAGGCAGCAGCAGATGGCAGGTGGGAGCGTGCTCAGGGCTCTGGGGGGCAGTAATTTGGCCTCCTGGGCAGGAGCGTGGTCTTTCGTGTGTGTACGCGTGGAGAGCTTGATACGGAGTGATTTTGCACGTGAAAATCCCACACGTCTGCGTGTAAATCGATGAAAGGCCCTTAGCGCGTAAACGCGTCACCAGCGTATGCGCGTCTATGAAGTCACGTGCACGCGTAGGAATAAGTTGCGTGACACGTCCGAGTCTCAAAGCGTGTTATTGGTGGAAATAGCCCTACACGCAGAAGTTACAAAGCGTGTAATTGGTGAAAATGGACCTACACGCAGAAGTGTCAAAGCGTGTAATTGGTGAAAATGGACCTACACGCAGAAGTGTCAAAGCGTGTAATTGGTGAAAATGGACCTACACGCAGAAGTGTCAAAGCGTGTAATTGGTGGGAATGGGCCTAGCACGTACACGCCGCGTAAGTGACGCTGTACGTGTGGGCCTGCATATAAGGTACGTGTCGAACACCAATTCCTTGTACGTGCTTTTCGTGGAGAGCGAGTGGGTGAATTCTGTACTTCTTGTCGTTTCACACGCGATTTACTTCACGGCGTTTACAGTTCGTACTCCCTGTTACCTCTGACAGCTTTTTCTTTTTTCTCTTGTACTGGTTTACCTGGGCCTGTTCCCTCAAACAGTGTTCCCTTCTACTGTTGTCCTGTCTCCTCAGACAGCGTACATATCTTCTTTTGGCGGGGGTGTTGCCAACCAAACGCGCTCATTTTTCACGCTCTTTTACCTGGCAGACGGTGAGTCACGCACGTATCTAACATCTGTGCTTGCCCCGTGTGTAGCCTACCCCTTCAGAGGTCATTCTAGGCTGCGTGTGACACGCATACGTTCATTCTTGTGTTACTGGGTGCCACAGCGTAGTGCAGGTTTTTCTTTCTGCACACGTGGTCTAGGAGGGGTTGCGTGCACGTCATCTCCCTTTTTTGGGCCTCCTGTGCGTTGCGTGACCCGTCATCTTTCCCCAGGGGTTACATTCAGCCTTGCTAGAGCACTAGGGTACAATTACCATCTGGTACCCAACCCCTTTGACCCCCAATTGCCCAGGACAATAGTCTACAGCCACTCCCATACGCACATTAATATCAGTGCCATGGCTGGGAGGCGAGGATTCCGTAAGGGTGGCAAAGGTGGAAGAGCCACAAGTGGTGGCCGTGGTGGATCCGGTAGGGGACGTGGTCGTAACTTGCAGGGTGAGCCTGTCCCCCCATGTGTGGAGGACCAGTCAAGGGCACCCATAATCCCTCCCTCCCCCCCCTCCCGTTGAGGCTGATGTGGCTGACACCATCCATGCTCAGCCCTTGTTGGACCAGCCCATTGTGGCACCAGACCTGGCTGACTCCATGGCTGACTTCCAGGTCAGCAGGGCTACGACACGTGCGCTGGTGCACGTTGATACCATCATGCCACGTGGATCTGGGGCAGCAAGGTCATCTGCTGCCCCAAGTAGGCAGGGCGGAGAGGCTGCAGGGGCAGCTGCGGCTCCATCCACCCCAGCTCTCACACACCCAGCCAGGACAGTGTCGGTCCTAGTCCATCCTGCTGACATTCCCCCTGACACCATTACACTTGAGCCAATGCCTGCACCAACTCCCATGCTGAGTGTGCAATCCCACACACCTGATACAGAGCCCACCAGGGCTCCTGCCCCTAGTGTCCAGAGCGGCGCAGGACACTCAGGATCACCACCACCTTCCAAGCGGAAGAGGAAGAGTGCTCGTCCGGCACAGGCTGATGCCCCAGACACGGCTACACAGTCCGGCCCGTCGAGGAAGTGCAGGGGCAGCCTCCACCAGGCCCCCACTCATGTCTCCCACCACCCCCACCCCCCAGCAGTGCAGGGGCAGCCTCCACCAGGCCCCCACTCATGTCCCCTATCACCCCCACTCCCCCGCCACCAGGGGCAGCCTCCACCAGGCCCCCACCCATGTCCCCTATCACCCCCACCCCCCAGCAGTGCAGGGGCAGCCTCCACCAGGCCCCCACCCATGTCCCCTATCACCCCCACCCCCCAGCAGTGCAGGGGCAGCCTCCACCAGGCCCCCACTCATGTCTCCCACCACCCCCACTCCCCCGCCATCAGGGGCAGCCTCCACCAGGCCCCCACCCATGTCCCCTATCACCCCCACCCCCCAGCAGTGCAGGGGCAGCCTCCACCAGGCCCCCACCCATGTCCCCTATCACCCCCACCCCCCAGCAGTGCAGGGGCAGCCTCCACCAGGCCCCCACCCATGTCCCCTATCACCCCCACCCCCCAGCAGTGCAGGGGCAGCCTCCACCAGGCCCCCACTAATGTCCCCTATCACCCCCACTCCCCCGCCACCAGGGGCAGCCTCCACCAGGCCCCCACCCATGTCCCCTATCACCCCCACCCCCCAGCAGTGCAGGGGCAGCCTCCACCAGGCCCCCACCCATGTCCCCTATCACCCCCACCCCCCAGCAGTGCAGGGGCAGCCTCCACCAGGCCCCCACTCATGTCTCCCACCACCCCCACTCCCCCGCTACCAGGGGCAGCCTCCACCAGGCCCCCACCCATGTCCCCTATCACCCCCACCCCCCAGCAGTGCAGGGGCAGCCTCCACCAGGCCCCCACCCATGTCCCCTATCACCCCCACCCCCCAGCAGTGCAGGGGCAGCCTCCACCAGGCCCCCACCCATGTCCCCTATCACCCCCACCCCCCAGCAGTGCAGGGGCAGCCTCCACCAGGCCCCCACCCATGTCCCCTATCACCCCCACTCCCCCGCCACCAGGGGCAGCCTCCACCAGGCCCCCACCCATGTCCCCTATCACCCCCACCCCCCAGCAGTGCAGGGGCACCCTCCACCAGGCCCCCACCAACCTGGATGACTCCGTGCCATCTTCCCCCGTTGGGCCCTGTGGGGTCCCAGCTGCCCCTTCTGCTGCCGAGGAGTCCATCTCCGACCTCCGCCTCTTGGACCTCCCCTCGCCAGCTGCGGCCTGGGAGGTAGCACCAGACTCCTCACTCCCCGACGAGATCACAACTTGGGAGGGGATCCGGGCCTTGCGTCTCCGGCTGGTGGTGCGACCCCTGCCGCTGTGCTCCACAGCACCTTCTCCGCCCTCTTCATCAGTTGACGCTGCAGACAGGGAGAAAGAAAACACAGGCATCAGGGCACTGTAAAATGGACTCATACACACATGACAGTTATACATGAGTGGCATTGGTAAACCTCACACATGGCATCACAATCCGCAACACACATGTCATTTCAACTTGCACACATGAGCCATACCACAGCCATAATGCAACAGCCAGCACCATCCATTCACATACAACAGCAGGGGCAGCCAAAGGTCATCCACACATCACATGCAACATAGGGAGTACACTACACATGCACACACAACACCAAACCTGCATGCATGTGTACACCTCCGCCAACTGTCGCAGTGTCTCGATTGACATCCATGTCACACCTGACAATCATACCTCCACATCCTGTGCCATGCAAGGCCACACACACAAGCTCCATCCATGTGTCACACATGAGACCCCTCGCATGTGTCACCCTCACAGCCCTGTACACACCCCCTACTTGGCCACATAAAAATACATGTTCAACCTGCACACTCCAGGCACACCACCACACGCACAGCTTACAATCAGAATGCATGTACACTTACCGCTCGACTCCACACGAGTCTGCTTCTCAAGGACCTGGATGTGGAGCGCTGGGGATATGCGTTCCAGGACACTCATCTGATCTTCCGACAAGTGGCCTCGCCCGCCCCTTAGCATCTGCTGCCATCATGAGGCGCCGGGCCTTGTTGAGGGTCCTGGACCTGAAGTCCTCCCAGCGCTTCCTGACACGTTCGTAGTCGCGGACTGCCACCTCCTCCGCGTTGATGGCAGTCACGATGTCCATCCAGATCCGAGTCCGTCCTTCCTTGTCGGCGCGCAACCTTCCGAAGAGGGCATCATACTGCCCCAGGACATGCTCCACCAGGACACCAACTTCCCTGGCACTGAAGCTGGTGCCCCTCTGCCTCCTTGGCCGGGGGTTGCCACTGGTGCCAGATGTTGTAGTGCCCGACATGGCAGCCCCAGAGGCAGGAGTGGGTGGGCAACTGGGTCCTGGGGCTGGGCTGTGGGGCGACGGAAAAGCAGTCGGGAGCCTTTGGTTCCAGCAGGGGTGGTCACAGCAACAGCACCCCTGGCTGATGTGCAGGCAGCAAATGGCAGGGCACGTGGGCAGCAGGCAGTCAGGCAGCAGCAGATGGCAGGTGGGAGCGTGCTCAGGGCTCTGGGGGGCAGTAATTTGGCCTCCTGGGCAGGAGCGTGGTCTTTCGTGTGTGTACGCGTGGAGAGCTTGATACGGAGTGATTTTGCACGTGAAAATCCCACACGTCTGCGTGTAAATCGATGAAAGGCCCTTAGCGCGTCACCAGCGTATGCGCGTCTATGAAGTCACGTGCACGCGTAGGAATAAGTTGCGTGACACGTCCGAGTCTCAAAGCGTGTTATTGGTGGAAATAGCCCTACACGCAGAAGTTACAAAGCGTGTAATTGGTGAAAATGGACCTACACGCAGAAGTGTCAAAGCGTGTAATTGGTGAAAATGGACCTACACGCAGAAGTGTCAAAGCGTGTAATTGGTGAAAATGGACCTACACGCAGAAGTGTCAAAGCGTGTAATTGGTGGGAATGGGCCTAGCACGTACACGCCGCGTAAGTGACGCTGTACGTGTGGGCCTGCATATAAGGTACGTGTCGAACACCAATTCCTTGTACGTGCTTTTCGTGGAGAGCGAGTGGGTGAATTCTGTACTTCTTGTCGTTTCACACGCGATTTACTTCACGGCGTTTCCAGTTCGTACTCCCTGTTACCTCTGACAGCTTTTTCTCTTTTTTCTCTTGTACTGGTTTACCTGGGCCTGTTCCCTCAAACAGTGTTCCCTTCTACTGTTGTCCTGTCTCCTCAGACAGCGTACATATCTTCTTTTGGCGGGGGTGTTGCCAACCAAACACGCTCATTTTTCACGCTCTTTTACCTGGCAGACGGTGAGTCACGCACGTATCTAACATCTGTGCTTGCCCCGTGTGTAGCCTACCCCTTCAGAGGTCATTCTAGGCTGCGTGTGACACGCATACGTTCATTCTTGTGTTACTGGGTGCCACAGCGTAGTGCAGGTTTTTCTTTCTGCACACGTGGTCTAGGAGGGGTTGCGTGCACGTCATCTCCCTTTTTTGGGCCTCCTGTGCGTTGCGTGACCCGTCATCTTTCCCCAGGGGTTACATTCAGCCTTGCTAGAGCACTAGGGTACAATTACCATCTGGTACCCAACCCCTTTGACCCCCAATTGCCCAGGACAATAGTCTACAGCCACTCCCATACGCACATTAATATCAGTCCCATGGCTGGGAGGCGAGGATTCCGTAAGGGTGGCAAAGGTGGAAGAGCCACAAGTGGTGGCCGTGGTGGATCCGGTAGGGGACGTGGTCGTAACTTGCAGGGTGAGCCTGTCCCCCCATGTGTGGAGGACCAGTCAAGGGCACCCATAATCCCCCCCTCCCCCCCTCCCGTTGAGGCTGATGTGGCTGACACCATCCATGCTCAGCCCTTGTTGGACCAGCCCATTGTGGCACCAGACCTGGCTGACTCCATGGCTGACTTCCAGGTCAGCAGGGCTACGACACGTGCGCTGGTGCACGTTGATGCCATCATGCCACGTGGATCTGGGGCAGCAAGGTCATCTGCTGCCCCAAGTAGGCAGGGCGGAGAGGCTGCAGGGGCAGCTGCGGCTCCATCCACCCCAGCTCTCACACACCCAGCCAGGACAGTGTCGGTCCTAGTCCATCCTGCTGACATTCCCCCTGACACCATTACACTTGAGCCAATGCCTGCACCAACTCCCATGCTGAGTGTGCAATCCCACACACCTGATACAGAGCCCACCAGGGCTCCTGCTCCTAGTGTCCAGAGCGGCGCAGGACACTCAGGATCACCACCACCTTCCAAGCGGAAGAGGAAGAGTGCTCGTCCGGCACAGGCTGATGCCCCAGACACGGCTACACAGTCCGGCCCGTCGAGGAAGCCCAGCTTCACGGATGACGAACTGAATGCACTTGTCGAGTATGTGTCCGGACATGATAACGAGATGGTCATTGTTGCAGGATCCAAGACCACACCTGCACAACGCCAGGCACACTGGCAGACCGTTGCGGACATCATAAGTGCCCTTGGAATCGTGAGGCGCACAGCCAATGATTGCTATAAGCGCTGGAATGACCTAAAGCGCAGGGCAAAGAAGAAGCTGGCCTCAAGTCATGCCGCAACTCTAGTGACTGGAGGTGGGTCTCCAGTATTAGACATGGAACTCACTCCACATGAGTCAGTCGCTGGGACCTACGTCACGGAGGAACAGATCCAAGGCGTGGGAGATCTACCTGATTACGAGGCATTGTCCGGTGAGTGCACATGCATGTGTGTGTCATCCATGTGCATGGTGTGTGTGTGAGGGCATCTGTTTGTGTGCCAGGTGAGAGTGTGTGCGCCTGAGTCGTATGGGTCAGCCATGTGCTTCATGCAATACATCCTGCGCAGCTGAATATGGCCATTGCAGTATCCCTTCTGCCAACAGTAGACATCTAGCCCAACAGCACCCCAGTTGCCCTTGAAGTGTCACCTTGCCACAAAATTGTTGCTTATTTTTCTATGTTCATTCAGACAGATTGTTTGCATTCCACCACTTATACTAGGCATTCCTCAGTCCTCTAGTCACATGTCTGGCATGGCTATGGTAAAGTGGAGTGACTTTGTTACCTGGATATCATATGTTCACACATGTCCCTGTGCAATTGGACCATATTGGACTGGCAGCTCCAGGTGAAAAATCAGACCTGTTTGAATTAGAAAAGCTATTGCATGCGGGAACTGGACTGAATGAATAAGTGCTGCCCTCCTCTCCATCTTCACTCAATAGCAATGGTACATGACATCTGTGTGATGGCATGTGTGTGTCACCTGGCAATCACAGGCCAATGTGTGATGCCACTGCCAGGCAGCATGCAGAAAATGTGTTCTTCTTCCATCTTTGTGTCATCAGTGTGTGCCATTTGCCTGCCCTTCATACGCAGTGAGGGTGCATGCATGGGAGGGTCTTAGTCATGTGGGACATGTGTCAATCAAGTACTGGTTCTCTTGCTTCTCAGCCTTCATTGTGTGCCATGGTGCTAATGGCTGTTTCCATTTCTTTGTTATTATGTCTTTGCAGGGGAAGACGCACCTGATACTGCTGGGGTTGTGGAGATGGTGCAGAGCCAGGAGGGGTCAGAGGGCCGACCATCCACCAGTGAGGGACGTGGTGTGCTGGTGGGTGAGAACCCACAAGTGCTGCAGGTCGTGCTCTCAAGGGGTGTCTCTGGCTGCACCTCCCCCGAGCTGTACTCAGCTGTTGATTCGGATGATGAGACCTACGTGCCGTCGCAGGTGAGTGTTCCAGGGAGGGATTCTGTTCTGTCCCACCCACCTGCACCAGGGTCAGTACCCTCAATGGGGATGTCAGTGTTGGCAGCTAGGCCTTTGGTGGTTACGGATGCAGGGTCACACTCCGCGACATCTGATCCTGTTCCTGGGCCAGCAGATCAGAGGGGGAATGCAGTCCTGCAGCCTCAGGCAGTGCCGGCACAGCAAGGCGCAGTCCGCCTTGCCCCAGACAGGTGTGGTGCCCGCCGACGTGGTGGCCGTACGCCACCTGGCAATACCGCATGGGAGCAATCCATTTACGGTATGGCTACCCAACAGGCAGCATCATCCGAGATGATGGCTCAGGCCATGGATAGGGTGGCCACTTCCATTGTCCCCCCTGAAAGGCTGATGGAGCGACTAGAGCAGGCAACCGACTCCATCTGCCAGTCACACAGGGAGGACATGTTGGCGTCCAACAGGGACAGGCGGGCGGCACTGGCGACTCTGCAGGAGGCCATCTCCATAGAGTCCCAGGGCCACAGGGAAGCCCTGAGGCAGGAGCTACATCAACTCAGGACGACTCTTGTTGAGCTTGAGGCTTCAACACACCAAAGGACAGAACAGCAGCTGGAGCGTCTCACCCGTACGCTCTCAGCTGAGATGCAAGCAACGAGGGCGGAGGTCCGGGCATCCCGTGAGTTGTTGCATGGGGACCTCCGCACCCTCATCCTCCAGAACGAGACCTACCACACCCGCATGCTTGCAGCCATGGAGGAACAGAGTAGGGCCTTGCGTGGGCTGCCTCCCATAGTGCAACCACCTCCGGATGCAGCTGCACAGGGTGATAATAGCGACAGCAGTGATACTCCCACAATAGGGTAGCCGTGTGGGCCATGAGCCCATGGAGGTGTTTTTTTTTCCCAGGATCCACACAGGTGGGTTTTGGTGTGCACCTTGTCCTCGGACCTCCTGGGTGGCCTCCCCAACCCCCCCGGGCCCATTAATGGCCATTTTTGATTTTTTTTTATTTTTATTTTTATTTTTATTTTTATATTTTTCCCAATTTTTTTGGGACAATTTGTTGGCTTCCGTGGTTCCTGTGGGCATACGCTGCATTGTGGCTGGGCACATGCAGGCTTGTCATGTATTAGGTTCAGATGCCTGGGTTTGAGTCACACACACCCCTCCTGCTTCCCGTTTCCATGGGCTTGCAAAGGGTGTGCCCAAGTGACATTGAAGTACATGGTGACATTGGACTCCCACTACATGTGTGGGTAGTCTAGTCAATACTGTCTATACATTCCTAGTGCATATTGCTGTTGTGTTGTACACTGCATGTTGCATTGATGTGTAACTCATCATCTGTGTCTGCCTCCCAATTTGCAGGTCCCTTCCTCATGTCTACACAAGGCCCTCTAGTCTGGAGATGGGGTCCTTGTTGGCAGCAGTGCACCTACAACTCTACATGGCGCCAACACTGTACAGTTGGAAGTGGTGGGAGTGCAGGCATTTCCAGGTGGTGAGACTACTGATTTATTACATTAGTGAAGTCATGTCAATGGTAGTACCTGCTCAAGTTTGTTGTTGGTCCTGCATTACAGTGAGCATTTCAGGTGTAGCAAGTTTCAATTGGGGACACTGTACATCGCGACACTTGTCATGTTGTGGGGATTACTTTGTTTACCTGCACATAGCATGACATGGCACGGTGTGTTGTGTGGCGGTGCTGGGGATGGGTTGGGTGACATGGCACTGTCCTCTTGTTGCATTTAGCAAGTGGGTATTCATTTTAGCTGCTTGAATGTGTTTCTTCACAAAACTGCATTGGTGGTGTGTGTGGGTAGGGATGCACACATTGTAACACTTCCAGGTGAACAATCTCAGGCTGATATGCTTTTCACGGTTGAATCTCCAGACATTCAGGATCAGTGTCAGGTTGAGTCATCATTGATTGTCAGATGGAATGTGCCAGGCCAGTGTGCAGTCCACAGGGGTGTGATTACTATGTGAAGTAATTAGCCACTAGCTGTGTACGGGCTGCCTCCCCCCGTGCCCTTTCCCCTCCCATGCGCAGCGGCTGTTCATGTGGTTGGGGATGTGGGGCCACCACAATGTCCACGGCCAGGCCCCGGCGTGTTGCAACGTTGTGCAGGACACATGCTGCCACTATGATCCTGCACACTATTGGGGGAGCGTATAACAGCTGCCCGCCAGAACGGTCAAGGGAGCGAAAGCGTGACTTTAGCACTCCGAATGTGCCCTCCACTATGCCCCGGGTTGTAATGTGGGCTGTGTTATATCTTACCTCGGGTGGCGTGGTGGGGTTCCGAATTGGCGTCATCATGTGGGGGCTGAGAGGGTAGGCACTGTCCCCTGTGGAGGTGGTGATTGGTATCATTGGTGGGGTTGTGACCTTGCTCAGTATCCAACATGCATGCATGTGCAGTGGCATACATACTCACCAAGCAGCCATGTATCGCCATGCCGCCCAGCTTCTAGGTCCCGGCATAGGGTGGACATTCGGTAAATGAAGCTGTCGTGGGTGGACCCGGGATAGTTGGCATATACTGAGGTGATGATTCCCTTGGCATTACATACTACCTACACATTGATGGAATGCCAGTGCTTGCGGTTCCTATAGATGTGCTCAGATGCCCTGGGGGGACGTAGAGCCACATGGGTGAAGTCGATGGCACCTAGCACTTTGGGGAATCGTGCCACACCGTAAAAATCCAGGGCGGCAGCATGCCTTTCTGCAGGTGTTCTGGGCAGGTATATGTGCCTGCGGACTGATGGGCGTGCAGTGATGATGTTCAAGACCTGGTGTAGGCAGCGTGACTGGGTGGCCTGTGACACCCCACCCACTATGGCACTTGTCCGCTGAAATGATCCAGTGGCTAAGAAGTGCAGTACATTGAGGACCTTCTCCAGGGGGCTGAGTGCTTGGGAGCACAGGGTGGGTGATGTGAGGTCATCCTCCCACTCACTCACCAGGTCCAGTATTATGTGTGGTGGAAACCTGTACCTTCCATACACCTGGTCATCAGGCATCCCGAAAAGGCTGGTTCTGGGTGTGAATATTCTGGCCCTGACTATCCTCCTCCTCCTCCTTTGGTAGCCCACTGCCACTGCTGCTAGGAACGGTATGTTCATCCTGGCGTCTGAGCTTGTTATTGTTAAAGTGCGCAAATTCATGCTTTGCGCGTGTTCTAGGCGAGCGTGTGACCCGCGCACACCTGGTTCCCAGTCCAATAGCGTGTGAAATTCCCACGCACCACGGGATACAGGTGCGCTGACGTACTTGCGTGTGTAAGTGCCCGCGCACCCCTGAAATACACGTACATAGGCCAATCGCGTGTACGCGCACTTTTGCCCAATTACACGCGATGACACTCTGACGTGCAGTATTTACACGTGTGCTCCGTCATCACGTGCTGAGTGGGGAACACCCGTGCGGGTCACGTCACATACGCGCTTACGCGCTGAGGGACTCTGGACCAATAGAATCGCGTATGCGTGCTGACGCGCTTACGCGCTAAGGGCCTTTCCTCGGATTTCACGCTGACGTGCCGGATTTTCACGTGCCAAATCACTCCGTATCAAGCTGGCCACGCGAAAACACACGGAAGACCACGCTCCTGCCCAGAAGGCCGAGTTACTGCACCCCAGTGCCCCGAGCAGCCTCCCACGTGCCATCTGCTGCTGCCTGCCTGCCTGCCTGCCTGCTGCCACCGTGCCCTGCCATTTGGTGCCTGCACATCAGCCATCTGCAGGGGTCCAGTTGCTGTGTCCACCCCTGCTGGAACTGAAGACTCCCGACTGGGATTACATCGCTCCACAGCCCAGCCCCAGGACCCAGTTGCCCACCCACACCTGCCTCTGGGGTTGCCATGTCGGGCACTTCCACATCTGGCACCAGTGGCAACCCCAGGCCAGAGGGGCAGAGGGGCACCAGCTTCACTGCCACCGAAGTTGGTGTCCTGGTGGAGCATGTCCTGGGGCAGTATGATGCCCTCTTTGGATCGTCCCGCGCCAGCAAGGAAGGACGGGAGAGGATCTGGGCCGACTGTGTGGTTGCCATCAACGCGGAGGGGGTGGCAACCCGCAACATCCAGAAGATCAAGAAGCGCTGGGAGGACTTGAGGTCCAGGACCCTTGTGAAGGCCCGGCGCCTCGTGGAGGGGGGCCGGGGCCGCATGAGTTCCATCCAGATGAGGGTCCTGGAACGCGTACGCCCAGCGCTCCACGCCCAGATCCTTCAGAGGGAGGCCCGTCTGGAGTTGAGCGGTAAGTGTCCAAGCATTACTGTGTGAGACAGGGCATGTTGCGGTGTGCTGGTTCTATGATACTTGCCTGTATGTGTGCCATAGGCCATGTATGCATGTATGTGTGCAGGGACATCATGGTAATGCATGTGCGACCAGTGATGTGTGACCCACATGGTTGTTGCATGTGTTCAAATGCCGCATGGGGAGCCCTATGCAGATTTTGAACATGAGAGCATGCCAGTCTCTGTACCTGGACATGGGTGGGGGTGAGGGATGGGTGCTGATGCCAGGTACATATATGGTAGCCATGTCTGTGTGCCTGACCTGCGTGTCTGTGACTTGTGCATGCCATGGATGCATGACACATGTGTGTGACAATGCACAGATTCAGTGAAGCAGCCAAATTACCCTTGTATCCGCTGTGTTTGGTGTGTTTGGGGCCAGATGGATGTGACTGAGGTGAAGTGTGTGCATGTGATAGGCATGAGCCATGATGCATGTGAGTTACATATCATTGAATGTTTCAAGAGTCCATTGGACATGCATGGAAATGTCCATGGCATGCACCATGCCTGTTACTGTGTGTGTTTTGCCTGGACTGACCCATGTGTTGTGGAGGGACATGATGGAAGTGTACTTTGACAGTGGTGCTCATCTGCTATTGCTTCCTGTCTAGGGGACCATTGTACAGTGCCCTGATGCTTGTGTTCTTTGTCTCCCTCTACGCAGCGGCTAGTGAAGAAGAGGGCGGAGACGGCGCTGTGGAGCAAGGCGGCGGGGATGCCCCCATGGCTGCAGCGGAAGGGGTGGGTGAGCCCCCACAGGGGCCTGCTACGGTGGGAGACGGTGAGGAGCCATCCAGGTTGGTGGTTTGCACAGAGGAGGCCGCCACTGGGGCACACATGGGGCCTGGTGGGGGCATCCCTGCTGGTGCAAGTGGTGCAGTCCAGGGCCAGGGGCAGGAGGCAGCACAGGTCACCGTGGAGGGGCCTGTGCATGTCGCTGTCCCTGACCCTGTGAGTGCACCACCATGCACTAGCAGGGATGCCCCGTCCCAGGCCCGTCCGCAGGTAGAGGGGATGTCCATGTCACCTGACTCCCCTCCACCTGCGGACGTGGGAACCCCTGGCCGTGTGGAGAAGGTCCTGATTGGGGTCGCGATGCGCACGGATGTGATTCGTGATGCCGTGCGTGCTTCCCGGGAGGAGCACGCACGTCATCACGAAGTGCATCGTGCCGACGTGGCCCAATTGGGATCGGCCATGTTCGGGGGTTTCCTGCATGTGTTGGCCAATCTGGCGGCCCTCTCCTCCTCTGTGCAGGCTATACACCAGTCGTTCTCCTTGCCGTCTTCCGGCCCAGATGCCACCAGGTCCCCCTGTGGACCTGCCCCGACCAATGCAGCCAGCTCGGTGGGGATCCCATCCCTGCCACAGTTGGGAGTCGGAGGTCCAGCAGGGGTGGACAACACAGCAACAGGACCCCAGCAGATGGGAGATGTGACAGCATCATCGGGCAGGGCACGTGCACGACGGCGTCGGTGGTTTCCATCAGCCTGGATGCCGTCGTGCTGGCAGAGGCAGTGGCGTCGGAGGCAGCAGCGGGCCCGACGTGGGAGGCATCATGGCTCGGGGCCATCAAGATCAGAGGGGTAGGCATCGGCCGGAGGGCAGGGCAACCCTGGGATGGTGGTGTCTTCCGTGTGGGAGCAGTTGGTCCAGCGGATAGGTGCGGAGCGGCAGCGGGCGGAAGAGGAGCGGCTCACCATGGTCAGGGCGGAGTTCTCCATGCGTCGGGCGTTGAGGCGGGCTGAGTGCCTCGAGGAAGCTCGCAGGGAGTTTGAGCTGGACATGGGGTTATCCCTGCGAGACCTCGGGGCCAGGACAGAGTCCCGCCTCCAGGACATCGACATGGAGTTCGATGATGCCCTGGCCAGCAACATCACTGAGTGAGCCGCAGGACTTGCCCGCTGCCTTTGTATATAGTTATTTAGTTAGTTAGTGTTAGGTTTCCTTTATTAATTTTTATTTTTTTGGACCGCTCGGACAATGGCCACTTTTTTGTATATATTTTTTTCATTAGGTAGTAGTAGGTTTCATTTATGGTGTTGGGCTCATGGACCCTGGAATATTCGTGTATATAGTTTGCTTTTTGAAGAAATTTTTTTTTTATTAATTATTGTGTTCACCATGAGGAAATGGTTTTTCATTATTTTCCTTCCACATGATATTGCTTTGGACAACATTTGTTTTTGGATTACTTTGTTTTTTTTATTTTAACATTTGTTCTCGGACATGGACCATTTATTTTGTTATCCCCATTGTTGTATGTTTGATTTGTTTACTTATTTTTCATCTTTAATACATGTTTTTTTAACTTTCACTTGTGGTATTTTCTCATTGGTTTCATACATGTCATGATATGGGTTTTGACATTCACTTGCACCCATTGTGTATGTGTGTGTGACGGACATGTGTTCATTTACATACTTGCCATTGGGGTTGTATCATGTAATTGCATTCACTATGTGGGTGGATGCAATCCTTGCCTGGGTGTTTGTGCTGGGTATGCTGCCCATTACTGCCATGATTGAGTATCGTCAGGACCTGGGGGCAGGGGGACATGTGTGGGTGCCTGGTGGAGGCTGCCCCTGCACTGCTGGGGGGTGGGGGTGGTGGGAGACATGGGTGGGGGCCTGGTGGAGGGTGCCCCTGGTGGCGGGGGAGTGGGGGTGATAGGGGACATGGGTGGGGGCCTGGTGGAGGCTGCCCCTGCACTGCTGGGGGGTGGGGGTGGTGGGAGACATGGGTGGGGGCCTGGTGGAGGATGCCCCTGCACTGCTGGGGGGTGGGGGTGGTGGGAGACATGGGTGGGGGCCTGGTGGAGGGTGCCCCACAGTGCTGGGGGGTGGGGGTGGTGGGAGACATGAGTGGGGGCCTGGTGGAGGCTGCCCCTGGTGGCTGGGGGTGGTGGGAGACATGAGTGGGGGCCTGGTGGAGGCTGCCCCTGGTGGCGGGGGGGTGGGGGTGGTGGGAGACATGGGTGGGGGCCTGGTGGAGGCTGCCCCTGGTGGCGGGGGAGTGGGGGTGATAGGGGACATGGGTGGGGGCCTGGTGGAGGCTGCCCCTGCACTGCTGGGTGTTGGGGGTGGTGGGAGAAATGGGTGGGGGCCTGGTGGAGGGTGCCCCACAGTGCTGGGGGGTGGGGGTGGTGGGAGACATGGGTGGGGGCCTGGTGGAGGGTGCCCCTGGTGGCTGGGGGGTGGGAGACATGGGTTGGACATGGGTGGGGGCCTGCTGGCAGGTGCCCCACAGTGCTGGGGGGTGGGGGTGGTGGGAGACATGGGTGGGGGCCTGGTGGAGGGTGCCCCTGGTGGCTGGGGGGTGGGGGTGGTGGGAGACATGGGTGGGGGCCTGGTGGAGGCTGC
Organism: Ambystoma mexicanum; assembly: GCF_040938575.1. NCBI lineage: Eukaryota > Metazoa > Chordata > Amphibia > Caudata > Ambystomatidae > Ambystoma > Ambystoma mexicanum. The sequence goes on from NC_090936.1 coordinate 879,824,912, forward strand.
CCCTGGTGGCGGGGGAGTGGGGGTGATAGGGGACATGAGTGGGGGCCTGGTGGAGGCTGCCCCTGCACTGCTGGGTGTGGTGGGAGACATGGGTGGGGGCCTGGAGGAGGCTGCCCCTGGTGGCGGGGGAGTGGGGGTGATAGGGGACATGGGTGGGGGCCTGGTGGAGGCTGCCCCTGCACTGCTGGGGGGTGGGGGTGGTGGGAGACATGAGTGGGGGCCTGGTGGAGGCTGCCCCTGCACTGCTGGGGGGTGGGGGTGGTGGGAGACATGGGTGGGGGCCTGGTGGAGGATGCCCCTGCACTGCTGGGGAGTGGGGGTGGTGGGAGACATGGGTGGGGGCCTGGTGGAGGGTGCCCCTGGTGGCTGGGGGTGGTGGGTGACATGGGTGGGGGCCTGGTGGAGGGTGCCCCTGGTGGCTGAGGGGTGGGGGTGGTGGGAGACATGGGTGGGGGCCTGGTGGAGGATGCCCCTGCACTGCTGGGGGGTGGGGGTGGTGGGAGACATGGGTTGGACATGGGTGGGGGCCTGCTGGCAGGTGCCCCACAGTGCTGGGGGGTGGGGGTGGTGGGTGACATGGGTGGGGGCCTGGTGGAGGGTGCCCCACAGTGCTGGGGGGTGGGGGTGGTGGGAGACATGGGTGGGGGCCTGGTGGAGGGTGCCCCTGCACTGCTGGGGGGTGGGGGTGGTGGGTGACATGGGTGGGGGCCTGGTGGAGGGTGCCCCTGGTGGCTGGGGGGTGGGGGTGGTCGGAGACATGGGTTGGACATGGGTGGGGGCCTGCTGGCAGGTGCCCCACAGTGCTGGGGGGTGGGGGGGGTGGGTGACATGGGTGGGGGCCTGGTGGAGGGTGCCCCTGGTGGCTGGGGGGTGGTGGGAGACATGGGTGGGGGCCTGGTGGAGGATGCCCCTGCACTGCTGGGGGGTGGTGGGAGACATGGGTTGGACATGGGTGGGGGCCTGCTGGCAGGTGCCCCACAGTGCTAGGGGTGGTGGGTGACATGGGTGGGGGCCTGGTGGAGGGTGCCCCACAGTGCTGGGGGGTGGGGGTGGTGGGAGACATGGGTGGGGGCCTGGTGGAGGGTGCCCCTGCACTGCTGGGGGGTGGGGGTGGTGGGAGACATGGGTGGGGGCCTGGTGGAGGGTGCCCCACAGTGCTGGGGGGTGGGGGTGGTGGGAGACATGAGTGGGGGCCTGGTGGAGGCTGCCCCTGGTGGCTGGGGGGTGGGGGTGGTGGGAGACATGAGTGGGGGCCTGGTGGAGGCTGCCCCTGGTGGCGGGGGAGTGGGGGTGGTGGGAGACATGGGTGGGGGCCTGGTGGAGGCTGCCCCTGGTGGCGGGTGAGTGGGGGTGATAGGGGACATGGGTGGGGGCCTGGTGGAGGCTGCCCCTGCACTGCTGGGTGTTGGGGGGGGTGGGAGAAATGGGTGGGGGCCTGGTGGAGGGTGCCCCACAGTGCTGGGGGGTGGGGGTGGTGGGAGACATGGGTGGGGGCCTGGTGGAGGGTGCCCCTGGTGGCTGGGGGGTGGGAGACATGGTTTGGACATGGGTGGGGGCCTGCTGGCAGGTGCCCCACAGTGCTGGGGGGTGGGGGTGGTGGGAGACATGGGTGGGGGCCTGGTGGAGGGTGCCCCTGGTGGCTGGGGGGTGGGGGTGGTGGGAGACATGGGTGGGGGCCTGGTGGAGGCTGCCCCTGGTGGCGGGGGAGTGGGGGTGATAGGGGACATGAGTGGGGGCCTGGTGGAGGCTGCCCCTGAACTGCTGGGTGTTGGGGGTGGTGGGAGACATGGGTGGGGGCCTGGTGGAGGCTGCCCCTGGTGGCGGGGGAGTGGGGGTGATAGGGGACATGGGTGGGGGCCTGGTGGAGGCTGCCCCTGCACTGCTGGGGGATGGGGGTGGTGGGAGACATGAGTGGGGGCCTGGTGGAGGCTGCCCCTGCACTGCTGGGGGGTGGGGGTGGTGGGAGACATGGGTGGGGGCCTGGTGGAGGATGCCCCTGCACTGCTGGGGGGTGGGGGTGGTGGGAGACATGGGTGGGGGCCTGGTGGAGGGTGCCCCTGGTGGCTGGGGGGTGGGGGTGGTGGGTGACATGGGTGGGGGCCTGGTGGAGGGTGCCCCTGGTGGCTGGTGGGTGGGGGTGGTGGGAGACATGGGTGGGGGCCTGGTGGAGGATGCCCCTGCACTGCTGGGGGGTGGGGGTGGTGGGAGACATGGGTTGGACATGGGTGGGGGCCTGCTGGCAGGTGCCCCACAGTGCTGGGGGGTGGGGGTGGTGGCCTGGTGGAGGGTGCCCCACAGTGCTGGGGGGTGGGGGTGGTGGGAGACATGGGTGGGGGCCTGGTGGAGGGTTCCCCTGCACTGCTGGGGGGTGGGGGTGGTGGGTGACATGGGTGGGGGCCTGGTGGAGGGTGCCCCTGGTGGCTGGGGGGTGGGGGTGGTCGGAGACATGGGTTGGACATGGGTGGGGGCCTGCTGGCAGGTGCCCCACAGTGCTGGGGGGTGGGGGTGGTGGGTGACATGGGTGGGGGCCTGGTGGAGGGTGCCCCTGGTGGCTGGGGGGTGGTGGGAGACATGGGTGGGGGCCTGGTGGAGGATGCCCCTGCACTGCTGGGGGTGGGGGTGGTGGGAGACATGGGTTGGACATGGGTGGGGGCCTGCTGGCAGGTGCCCCACAGTGCTGGGGGGTGGGGGTGGTGGGTGACATGGGTGGGGGCCTGGTGGAGGGTGCCCCACAGTGCTGGGGGGTGGGGGTGGTGGGAGACATGGGTGGGGGCCTGGTGGAGGGTGCCCCTGCACTGCTGGGGGGTGGGGGTGGTGGGAGACATGGGTGGGGGCCTGGTGGAGGATGCCCCTGCACTGCTGGGGGGTGGGGGTGGTGGGAGACATGGGTTGGACATGGGTGGGGGCCTGCTGGCAGGTGCCCACCAGTGCTGGGGGGTGGGGGTGGTGGGAGACATGGGTGGGGGCCTGGTGGAGGGTGCCCCTGCACTGCTGGGGGGTGGGGGTGGTGGGAGACATGTGTGGGTGCCTGGTGGAGGCTGCCCCTGCACTGCTGGGGGGTGGGGGTGGTGGGAGACATGGGTGGGGGCCTGGTGGAGGGTGCCCCTGGTGGCGGGGGAGTGGGGGTGATAGGGGACATGGGTGGGGGCCTGGTGGAGGCTGCCAATGCACTGCTGGGGGGTGGGGGTGGTGGGAGACATGGGTGGGGGCCTGGTGGAGGATGCCCCTGCACTGCTGGGGGGTGGGGGTGGTGGGAGACATGGGTGGGGGCCTGGTGGAGGGTTCCCCACAGTGCTGGGGGGTGGGGGTGGTGGGAGACATGGGTGGGGGCTTGGTGGAGGGTGCCCCTGGTGGCTGGGGGGTGGGGGGTGACATGGGTGGGGGCCTGGTGGAGGGTGCCCCACAGTGCTGGGGAGTGGGGGTGATAGGGGACATGAGTGGGGGCCTGGTGGAGGCTGCCCCTGCACTGCTGGGGGGTGGGCGTGATAGGGGACATGGGTGGGGGCCTGGTGGAGGCTGCCCCTGCACTGCTGGGGGGTGGGGGTGGTGGGAGACATGAGTGGGGGCCTGGTGGAGGCTGCCCCTGGTGGCTGGGGGGGTGGGGGTGGTGGGAGACATGAGTGGGGGCCTGGTGGAGGCTGCCCCTGCACTGCTGGGTGTTGGGGGTGGTGGGAGACATGGGTGGGGGCCTGGTGGAGGGTGCCCCACAGTGCTGGGGGGTGGGGGTGGTGGGAGACATGGGTGGGGGCCTGGTGGAGGGTGCCCCTGGTGGCTGGGGGTGGGGGTGATGGGAGACATGGTTTGGACATGGGTGGGGGCCTGCTGGCAGGTGCCCCACAGTGCTGGGGGGTGGGGGTGGTGGGAGACATGGGTGGGGGCCTGGTGGAGGGTGCCCCTGGTGGCTGGGGGTGGTGGGAGACATGGGTGGGGGCCTGGTGGAGGCTGCCCCTGGTGGCGGGGGAGTGGGGGTGATAGGGGACATGAGTGGGGGCCTGGTGGAGGCTGCCCCTGCACTGCTGGGTGTTGGGGGTGGTGGGAGACATGGGTGGGGGCCTGGTGGAGGCTGCCCCTGGTGGCGGGGGAGTGGGGGTGATAGGGGACATGGGTGGGGGCCTGGTGGAGGCTGCCCCTCCACTGCTGGGGGGTGGGGGTGGTGGGAGAAATGAGTGGGGGCCTGGTGGAGGCTGCCCCTGCACTGCTGGGGGTGGGGGTGGTGGGAGACATGGGTGGGGGCCTGGTGGAGGATGCCCCTGCACTGCTGGGGGGTGGGGGTGGTGGGAGACATGGGTGGGGGCCTGGTGGAGGGTGCCCCTGGTGGCTGGGGGGTGGTGGGTGACATGGGTGGGGGCCTGGTGGAGGGTGCCCCTGGTGGCTGGGGGGTGGGGGTGGTGGGAGACATGGGTGGGGGCCTGGTGGAGGCTGCCCCTGGTGGCGGGGGAGTGGGGGTGATAGGGGACATGGGTGGGGGCCTGGTGGAAGCTGCACCTGCACTGCTGGGTGTTGGGGGTGGTGGGAGACATGGGTGGGGGCCTGGTGGAGGCTGCCCCTGGTGGCGGGGAGTGGGGGTGATAGGGGACATGGGTGGGGGCCTGGTGGAGGCTGCCCCTGCACTGCTGGGGGGTGGGGGTGGTGGGAGACATGAGTGGGGGCCTGGTGGAGGCTGCCCCTGCACTGCTGGGGGGTGGGGGTGGTGGGAGACATGGGTGGGGGCCTGGTGGAGGATGCCCCTGCACTGCTGGGGGGTGGGGGTGGTGGGAGACATGGGTGGGGGCCTGGTGGAGGGTGCCCCTGGTGGCTGGGGGGTGGGGGTGGTGGGTGACATGGGTGGGGGCCTGGTGGAGGGTGCCCCTGGTGGCTGGGGGGTGGGGGTGGTGGGTGACATGGGTGGGGGCCTGGTGGAGGATGCCCCTGCACTGCTGGGGGGTGGGGGTGGTGGGAGACATGGGTTGGACATGGGTGGGGGCCTGCTGGCAGGTGCCCCACAGTGCTGGGGGGTGGGGGTGGTGGGTGACATGGGTGGGGGCCTGGTGGAGGGTGCCCCACAGTGCTGGGGGGTGGGGGTGGTGGGAGACATGGGTGGGGGCCTGGTGGAGGGTGCCCCTGCACTGCTGGGGGGTGGGGGTGGTGGGTGACATGGGTGGGGGCCTGGTGGAGGGTGCCCCTGGTGGCTGGGTGGTGGGGGTGGTGGGAGACATGGGTTGGACATGGGTGGAGGCCTGCTGGCAGGTGCCCCACAGTGCTGGGGGGTGGGGGTGGTGGGTGACATGGGTGGGGGCCTGGTGGAGGGTGCCCCTGGTGGCTGGGGGTGGTGGGAGACATGGGTGGGGGCCTGGTGGAGGATGCCCCTGCACTGCTGGGGGGTGGGGGTGGTGGGAGAGATGGGTGGGGGCCTGGTGGAGGATGCCCCTGCACTGCTGGGGGGTGGGGGTGGTGGGAGACATGGGTTGGACATGGGTGGGGGCCTGCTGGCAGGTGCCCCACAGTGCTGGGGGGTGGGGGTGGTGGGAGACATGGGTGGGGGCCTGGTGGAGGGTGCCCCTGCACTGCTGGGGGGTGGGGGTGGTGGGAGACATGTGTGGGTGCCTGGTGGAGGCTGCCCCTGCACTGCTGGGGGGTGGGGGTGGTGGGAGACATGGGTGGGGGCCTGGTGGAGGGTGCCCCTGGTGGCGGGGGAGTGGGGGTGATAGGGGACATGGGTGGGGGCCTGGTGGAGGCTGCCCCTGCACTGCTGGGGGGTGGGGGTGGTGGGAGACATGGGTGGGGGCCTGGTGGAGGGTGCCCCACAGTGCTGGGGGGTGGGAGTGGTGGGAGACATGGGTGGGGGCCTGGTCGAGGGTGCCCCTGGTGGCTGGGGGGTGGGGGTGGTGGGTGACATGGGTGGGGGCCTGGTGGAGGGTGCCCCACAGTGCTGGGGAGTGGGGGTGATAGGGGACATGAGTGGGGGCCTGGTGGAGGCTGCCCCTGCACTGCTGGGGGGTGGGGGTGGTGGGAGACATGTGTGGGTGCCTGGTGGCGGCTGCCCCTGCACTGCTGGGGGGTGGGGGTGGTGGGAGACATGGGTGGGGGCCTGGTGGAGGCTGCCCCTGCACTGCTGGGGGGTGGGGGTGGTGGGAGACATGGGTGGGGGCCTGGTGGAGGGTGCCCCACAGTGCTGGGGGGTGGGGGTGGTGGGAGACATGGGTGGGGGCCTGGTCGAGGGTGCCCCTGGTGGCTGGGGGGTGGGGGTGGTGGGTGACATGGGTGGGGGCCTGGTGGAGGGTGCCCCACAGTGCTGGGGAGTGGGGGTGATAGGGGACATGAGTGGGGGCCTGGTGGAGGCTGCCCCTGCACTGCTGGGGGGTGGGGGTGATAGGGGACATGGGTGGGGGCCTGGTGGAGGCTGCCCCTGCACTGCTGGGGGGTGGGGGTGGTGGGAGACATGAGTGGGGGCCTGGTGGAGGCTGCCCCTGGTGGCTGGGGGGTGGGGGTGGTGGGAGACATGAGTGGGGGCCTGGTGGAGGCTGCCCCTGCACTGCTGGGTGTTGGGGGTGGTGGGAGACATGGGTGGGGGCCTGGTGGAGGGTGCCCCACAGTGCTGGGGGGTGGGGGTGGTGGGAGACATGGGTGGGGGCCTGGTGGAGGGTGCCCCTGGTGGCTGGGGGGTGGGGGTGGTGGGAGACATGGGTTGGACATGGGTGGGGGCCTGCTGGCAGGTGCCCCACAGTGCTGGGGGGTGGGGGTGGTGGGAGACATGGGTGGGGGCCTGGTGGAGGGTGCCCCTGGTGGCTGGGGGGTGGGGGTGGTGGGAGACATGGATGGGGGCCTGGTGGAGGCTGCCCCTGGTGGCGGGGGAGTGGGGGTGATAGGGGACATGGGTGGGGGCCTGGTGGAGGCTGCCCCTGCACTGCTGGGTGTTGGGGGTGGTGGGAGACATGGGTGGGGGCCTGGTGGAGGCTGCCCCTGGTGGCGGGGGAGTGGGGGTGATAGGGGACATGGGTGGGGGCCTGGTGGAGGCTGCCCCTGCACTGCTGGGGGGTGGGGGTGGTGGGAGACATGAGTGGGGGCCTGGTGGAGGCTGCCCCTGCACTGCTGGGGGTGGGGGTGGTGGGAGACATGGGTGGGGGCCTGGTGGAGGATGCCCCTGCACTGCTGGGGGGTGGGGGTGGTGGGAGACATGGATGGGGGCCTGGTGGAGGGTGCCCCTGGTGGCTGGGGGGTGGGGGTGGTGGGTGACATGGGTGGGGGCCTGGTGGAGGGTGCCCCTGGTGGCTGGGGGGTGGGGGTGGTGGGAGACATGGGTTGGACATGGGTGAGGGCCTGCTGGCAGGTGCCCCACAGTGCTGGGGGGTGGGGGTGGTGGGTGACATGGGTGGGGGCCTGGTGGAGGGTGCCCCACAGTGCTGGGGGGTGGGGGTGGTGGGAGACATGGGTGGGGGCCTGGTGGAGGGTGCCCCTGCACTGCTGGGGGGTGGGGGTGGTGGGTGACATGGGTGGGGGCCTGGTGGAGGGTGCCCCTGGTGGCTGGGGGGTGGGGGTGGTGGGAGACATGGGTGGGGGCCTGGTGGAGGATGCCCCTGCACTGCTGGGGGGTGGGGGTGGTGGGAGACATGGGTTGGACATGGGTGGGGGCCTGGTGGAGGGTGCCCCTGGTGGCTGGGGGGTGGGGGTGGTGGGAGACATGGGTGGGGGCCTGGTGGAGGATGCCCCTGCACTGCTGGGGGGTGGGGGTGGTGGGAGACATGGGTTGGACATGGGTGGGGGCCTGCTGGCAGGTGCCCCACAGTGCTGGGGGGTGGGGGTGGTGGGAAACATGGGTGGGGGCCTGGTGAAGGATGCCCCTGCACTGCTGGGGGGTGGGGGTGGTGGGAGACATGGGTGGGGGCCTGGTGGAGGGTGCCCCTGGTGGCTGGGGGGTGGGGGTGGTGGGAGACATGGGTTGGACATGGGTGGGGGCCTGCTGGCAGGTGCCCCACAGTGCTGGGGGGTGGGGGTGGTGGGAGACATGGGTGGGGGCCTGGTGGAGGGTGCCCCTGGTGGCTGGGGGGTGGTGGTGGTGGGAGACATGGGTTGGACATGGGTGGGGGCCTGCTGGCAGGTGGCCCACAGTGCTGGGGGGTGGGAGACATGGGTGGGGGCCTGGTGGAGGATGCCCCTGCACTGCTGGGGGGAGGGGGTGGTGGGTGACATGGGTGGGGGCCTGCTGGCAGGTGCCCCACAGTGCTGGGGGGTGGGGGTGGTGGGAGACATGGGTGGGGGCCTGGTGGAGGGTGCCCCTGGTGGCTGGGGGGTGGGGGTGACATGGGTGGGGGCCTGGTGGAGGGTGCCCCTGGTGGCTGGGGGGTGGGGGTGGTGGGTGACATGAGCAGGTGTGCAGGGTAGTCCCCTGTGGTGTGTGCTGCCTGCAGGGGCCGTGGAGGGTGTACAGGTAATACCTGGGAGCACACAGCCAAATCGCGTGTGGAACTTCCCGCGCACCCCTGAAATCCACGTACCCGGCCAAATCGCGTGTGGGACTTCCCGCGCACCCCTGAAATCCACGTACCCGGCCAAATCGCGTGTGTAACTTCCCGCGCACCCCTGAAATTCACGTACCCTGACAAATCGCGTGTGGTACTTCCCGCGCACCCCTGAAATCCACGTACACGGCCAAATCGCGTGTGGAACTTCCCGCGCACCCCTGCAATCCACGTACCCTGACTAATCGCGTGTGGAACTTTCCGCGCACCCCTGAAATCCACGTACCCAGCCAAATCGCGTGTGGAACTTCCCGCGCACCCCTGAAATCCACGTACCCTGACAAATCGCGTGTGGTACTTCCCGCGCACCCCTGAAATCCACGTACACGGCCAAATCGCGTGTGGAACTTCCCGCGCACCCCTGCAATCCAAGTACCCTGACTAATCGCGTGTGGAACTTCCCGCGCACCCCTGAAATCCACGTACCCGGCCAAATCGCGTGTGGAACTTCCCGCGCACCCCTGAAATCCACGTACCCGGCAAAATCGCGTGTGTAACTTCTTGCGCACCCCTGAAATCCACGTACCCTGACAAATCGCGTGTGGTACTTCCCGCGCACCCCTGAAATCCACGTACACGGCCAAATCGCGTGTGGAACTTCCCGCGCACCCCTGCAATCCATGTACCCTGACTAATCGCGTGTGGAACTTCCCGCGCACCCCTGAAATCCACGTACCCGGCCAAATCGCGTGTGGAACTTCCCGCGCACCCCTGAAATCCACGTACCCTGCCTAATCGTGTGTGGAACTTCCCGCGCACCCCTGAAATCCATGTACCCGGCCAAATCGCGTGTGGAACTTCCCGCGCACCCCTGAAATCCATGTACCCGGCCAAATCGCGTGTGGAACTTCCCGCGCACCCCTGAAATCCACGTACCCTGCCTAATCGCGTGTGGAACTTCCCGCGCACCCCTGAAATCCACGTACCCTGACAAATCGCGTGTGGTACTTCCCACGCACCCCTGTAATCCACGTACCCGGCCAATTCGCGTGTGAGACTTCCCGCGCACCCCGGTATACACGCACACGTTTTTTTTCTGTCAGCGCGTGTCTGTGTTTGTGGGTACCCCTTTGCACGTCATTTGTCCTGGAGGGCCACAGTATTGGGCATTCATCATGGCTGTATATAGGTGCTATTTGTTGGCGCACCTTTTGGCGCACATTTCTTACAGGCGCAGAGACGCTACCGCCTGCTTTCTTGTGGCGGTCGTGTTTGTGCCTGTGCGCTGGTTTGAGCGTGCGCTTTTTTGCCCTATTCTATTCCATGAATACGTGTTGTAGGCGAGCGTGTGGGCGTTCCGCGCACTTGTACCCTGTGCTTCCCCCGTGACGCCCACATTTTGGCAAGTTGTTCCCCATTCCGAGTGGTACGCCCCGTGTTCCTCCTACTTTTGTTGCGTGCGCCGCGCTATGTGCGATTTTCGCTCTGGCCTGTGCGATTTTCGCTGTGACCTGGCGCACGCTGTTTGATGGCCTGTGCGCCAACGTGCGCCGCGCACTTTTTTATCGCACATCCGCTGGTTTTCTCGCGCACGGACTTCCATGAATCGATGTGCGCTGCTTTTCGTGCGATTTTCGCACTTGCACTGCGATTTTCGCTATTCCACTGCGAATCGCACGTTTTTGCCCACTTGCGCGGCGCAAATTATTCCATGAATCGGCCTGTTAAACTTTCAAGACATATCGATAAGAACCATCAAGAATCAGATAGTTATTTCCTAAAGACATACTTTATGATACGGGTATTCAAAGCAAATTAATTCCCAATGATGGTATTCATAAAAGACAATTTTTTGTATTGATGATAGACCATCTTTTGTATATAACCAAACAGGTATTTTCAAATAAATTCAAGGAATCTCGTAATTGAATTTTTATGACATGTTCATCAAATTAAAAGGAACACAATGGCAAAATAAAAGTCGTAAAAATTAAAAGTTAGATAAAATTGAGACAGATAGTTCATACAGGGTTGTATCTAATTCCTCAATCAATTCCAGTGCGATAGTTCTGAATCTGCCTTCAAAGAGTATTATGATATCTTTCACAATGTTATGTGTCCTGTATTGCTGTCTCCAAAATATCTAATGGTGTAGGGAGTGTCCAAGATGTTATATAAAAATGCCAACACTTTTCGGAATAAATCCTTCTTCAGGGCTGATACTGCAGTGCTATGTTTACAATTCAAACTCCAGATGTGTATCTGTAGATAACACATAGATACGGTATGTGTCAGTGTGTCATATAACATATGAAGAAATACTCAACGACTCAAAAGAGATATCAGGAGTAGTGGGGAAAAACCCAAGAACAACAAACCTTCTGTTTCCTTGACAGAACATAAACTTGCTTAATCCGCTGAGGGCGGTGATTCAAGGAGGAGTGGATGACTGTGAGGGCTATAGCATGGCTGTGAGTTATTTGACTCTCAGCTTCCCAGGGGTAGCCTGCTCATCGGGTTGGAGAATAACGAGCTAAAGAAAAAGTAAAGAGTATGTGTCACTGCGTGTCACTGCCGCATATGTCTGTGCAGCGCTGTGTTAAAAATATTCAATCTAGAACCGAGCGATCAATATTCTGTATAACTTTGTGTCTAAAAATATCTTGCATAGCATGCCTATCATCATCAGTGTAATGTAACTCCACAAGACCCCTATAATTTGTATAAGAGTGGACCAGTTACGCATCGTACGACCTAGCAGTATCAGCTTGCAGCTTGTCTAGAAGTACTCTGTTAGGTTATAAATACATTTCCTGATGTAGCGATATCTCCACTACAAACAGGTAACCATCATCAAGGATCGACATGATATGTCGTTCCTAGCGATGAATGAATAAAAAGAGAACTTGCAAGCGCAGAGGTTTGTCCGCTGTGCGTTCGACTGATCGCCAAGCCGAATGGAATGAGACGCTGGTTGATAAAGTTGGCATGACTACGGTCGCGCATGCGTACTGTGTCGCATGAGTGCCATATTGGTGAAGGCAAAGACACGTTGCCTGGGAAACGTGATGAAGTTACTAGGCTAACCCGTCATAACCGGGTTTCAAGATAGATCGCTGGATGTAAATAGTTTTGTTTTCAGAGTCCTGGGCTAGCAGTGGGATTATGGCTCGCTGTCACAATTAATAAGATTACAGTCAAATCGGTGACTGAAGTAGTCTAGTGTAAGCGCAGAAGCGCATGCCCAGCTCAGTTGTCTATGGCATTACAGTCAACCGGTGCCTGAAGTGTTCTAGTGTGAATGCATCAGCGCATGCCCAGCTCAGAAGTTTGCAAACGAGGTAATCTGAATGTCATCTGTCAGAATATAAAGTATAACACTTCCGGATAGCTGCAGACCGCAATGCCGATGTTATTGGTAATCATACCCCACGTATCAGAGTTTCACCACAGAAGTGGGAGACTAATGCAAGTTCTGAAAGGAGATACTGTCGGGTGGGCGAAGGGACATCTTGCCACAATAAGTAGACGCAGTGCCCCTCCAACCGCCCCAGGTACAGGCCGACAAGAATAAGTGGGTGAGTAAGAGTATCCCACCCACTATCCAATGTCGGAGAAGAATTCCTCAATGTTGTGTCATTCTTAGGACCTTACCACAACTATTCTAAGAGGATTGTCTCAGTGAAGATTAAATAGTGTGTATGTGAAGTCACCACAAATCAATAATCTAGATCCTAATGGACCCTTATATCACCCTTATAGTACACGTGTCATAGAACCTACAATTGCTCATAATATGCATCGAATACATTGAATACAATGCTTCCAACATTTCAAATACAGATGGTAACTAATCCATTCAATGTGTAAAGCAGAGAGTATGGAATACAAATGTACCTGAGATAAATGTACAAGTAATCAAACAGTCGAGTAAGAACTATCCAATGCTTTTTTAAAACAGGTATCAAAGGGTCTTTGCTAACAGTTTATGATATCATCAATAAGCAAGTGGCCATCTCACACAAAACACATCAAATCAGTTTCACAATTCATGCCCCTTGGTTGCATAGAGTCTAACAGGTCAATCCACCACACCTCTCTCTGCTGTAATGTTCTGGTGATGTCTCCCCCTCTATTTCCTAGAGTAACTTGTTCCAAAATGACACATTTAAGTTGTGCTATTGTATGTCTGGCTTCAAGAAAATGTGATGTCACTGGAGATTTCAAATTGCGTGTCTGTATATTTGACTTATGCTCTGTCCAGCGGAGCTTTGCTTTTCTTGTAGTGATCCCCACATAATACAATCCACATGGACATTTCAACGCATACACCACATTTTTGGAATCACACGTACAAGAATGCTTAAGAGAGATTGTTTTGTCCTTGTGTGGTTGCGTGATAGTGTTGCCTTTCATAATGTTGCCACAATGCTGACAATTGTAGCATGGCGTGGTGCCTATATAATTCATGTTCATGGAATTGGAGGTGGGTATTTCAGCTTTAATCAGGCTCTTCCGTAGATATTTGCTATTTCTATAGGCAAACATGGGCAATTCTCTAAATAGCAGTTGAAGTGTTGGGTCCATCTGTAACATGGGCCAGTTCTTTTTGATTATGCCCTTATTCTTCCGACTTTGTAGCGAATGGGTTGTTACATATACAAGTGATTGTTCGTCTTTAGGTGGTTTGGGTGTGAGTAAGGTCTCTCGGTCCGTGGATTCAACTTTACTTGCAATCTCTGTGATCAAAGTTTGGTTATAGCCACTTTCTTGAAATTTCATGCTCAGTGTCTGTGATTGTTACTTGTACTCGTCAGGTTCTGAAATGTTCCATCTGTAACATAGAAATTGGCTAAGCGGCACGCTCTCTATTGTCCGCTTCGGATGGAAACTTGTTGCCAGTAATAGATTATTGTGATCAGTGGTTTTTGTGTAGATCCTTGTAGCTGGTTTGTTGTTCTTAACATACATTTCCACATCCAGATAGTGAATCCGAGTTCTGCTTGTCATGTTTGTTAATTTAATTCTCAGATGCATGTTATTCATGGTGTCAAACAATTCTTGTAGTTCATCTTCGGGTCCCGACCAGATACCAAACACATCATCAATGTATCTCACAGAAATGGGTAAATGTTGTGTCCATCTTGGTGATGACAAGATATGTTCATGTTCAAGATAGAACATATAGATATTGGCGTATGCGGGTGCCATCGCCGCCCCAATGCTTGTTCCTGATAGCTGCAGGTAGTATTTTGCACCAAATCTGCAAAAGTTATCATTAGGACGAGTTTCAAAAGAGTAAGTACAAACAAACGATACCCTTGGCAATCCGGAGAGCGTAGTAGAAGCCATTCTACCATCTCTATGCCTGCCTCATGTGCAATGTTCGTATATAATGAGGTAATATCCCTCGTAAAGAGTATATCTCTGTCCTTGACGAAGTTCACATCATTTATCATGCTAAGAAAATGCATGGTATCCTTGACATAGGTATCTGTCTTTTGTACTAACGTTTGAAGGATCTTGTCCAGGTATTTCGCTATAGGTTCTAGTAAGCTATCGGTTGCCGCAATGATCGGACATCCAGGTGGTTTTTCTAATCTTTTGTGAATTTTGGCAAGGATATATTTCACTGGTGTGATTGGATGTTTGTTCTCAAGGTATGTTCGCGTCTTCTCTGTAATCACTTCCCTGTCAATTGCTTCATCTAGTACTTCTGAAAAATCAGTGTTCTGATGTGGTCAATAGGGTTAAACTGGATTTCTTTTTAAGTATCTAGATCTGCCAGTTGTCGTTCAATCTCTTCAATGTAGTCTGTCTTATTCATTAGTACTAGAGCGCCGCCCTTGTCTGCAGGTTTGAAAATAATATCTTGATTGTTCAATAGGTTACCTAGGACTTGTCTCTCTTTCTTTGTGAAGTTGCCAACTTTCTTTATACGGAATGACAATTGTTTAAAGTCTTCTAGTACTGATTTGCAAATGAAGAAATCATGAATGCAACACAAAAAAGAAAGTAAAATCCCAGGAAAAATAAAAATCCAAGACGTGAAAACTGAGAAGTGGTCCTTCGCCAAAGTCCATAGAAATAAATTCAAAATTGAAAAGCATATAAAACCATTACTCCATGGGATGACGTAAAAAAGAAAGTATTTACATGTCCAGAACTATTTACAATGAAAGCTCAAGGGTCCATGATCCCAAAACAAAATGAAACCTACAGAAAACCATATTGTCATGATCACTGCTTCCAAGGAGTCAGGACCAGCCCAACGTCCTTGGAAGCAGGCCCCTAGCCTTAATCCTAGGCACCAACCTGTCCCCACTGGGACCTTTTGGACCTTGTCCTGGCGCCGGTGGCGCCAGGCTCATCAATGCCATCGGTCCCGGCACTGGAAGCGCCGGGCTCATAATCTATATGAAGATGCTTGGGTGGACTTACCTGCAGCAGACCATGCTGCTTACTTACCAGCTGCATAGGAATCCTCAGTAAGCCGGAACTACTTTCTTACCTGGGTGGGGCAAGCTCCACTCCCTGGATACAACACTGGAACTCTTCTGGAACAGGAACTCTTTTCTTACCTAGGCGGGGCCGTGGAGGAAGACGCCTCAGCACTCCAAGGCTATTTAAACCACACCCGATTGATGAAACGTGCTTCGCGTTATTCTGCATCTGCAGCAGAACGCTCACCGAGTGTGTTCCAGCTTTTCTTCTATCCGGGCCCGAACCTGCAAGAACAATACTTACCATTCCTGCATCCAGTCTTCAGCAGAACCTGCAAGAACAATACTTACCATCCCCACATCCAGTCTTCAGCAGCACCTGCAAAATAAGAAACTACAGGTTAGCACGGCAACCTTCATACGAAGCGCATTACTCACCTGATCCATCGGCAGCGATCATTTCATCACGCTGCATCTCCGCCTGTGAAAACAAAGGCATAGTTATTTCTTACTGGCACTCTGGGTCTCCAACGCTGCAATCCGAACCTGAAAGACAAAAGGAGAGACATTAGACAGGTATTTACTTACGCCCATCGCGCTCGCCATAATAGGACGCCTGCAAATACTCCGGCGTTTTCCAGCATCTCTTCAGCACGAACCCGCAGCTGCAAGAGAAAAGAAACAGTTAGAGCGCTTGGATTTACTCACGCATTTCCAAGCGCTTCATTCTCATTCCAAGGCTCTGGCTCCAGCTTCGGCTCCCTTCACACCATCTTCTGTATCCAGAGCCCTGCAAAACAAATAGGAGAAAGCATTATACCAAACCCTGATCTACATAAAAGTGCCCTCGCACCTAAAGACTTTAAGGACAAAAGGTGTCCGGAAACTCACCGCTCGTGCAGTTAACGGCGGTAGCGATCCTCTGATGTTAAGAGGCCTACGTTTTACCCAGTGAAGGAACTGGCAACGGCACCCTGCACCAGACACAGATGGAGAGCCCAGCATTCACCTATCTAAGGTGAGCACGTTGACCTGGGGGATTCTACGGGGAAGCTGGGAATAGAGAGAGAGAGACACTCAACTGCCCAGATCATTAACCCCCATATTCTCTCACCTGCAGAAATCTCACCCTCCGAGTTCGACACACAGTGCGAAGAGGCTCAGCCCCAGAAGCCAACCGAGTCCTGCACATCACCTTTCGAGTCGCAGACACCTTCCTGCCTAGACCAGCGCCTCCGTGGGAATCAGGTGAGCGTTACAGAACGCGAAGCCCACCGCAAAACTCCTACCCAGGCGCAATGCAAACCTTGGACACTGACCATTTGGCCCAATTGCTTGGGGAATTAAGAGCAGAAGTACATGCAGCTCGTCAGGAAACAAACTCACTAAGAAGAGAGCTGATAATATCCAAGGAGCGAACAGAGGATCTCGCTAGGCAATTGCTACAAACGCAGGCAGGACAGACACCTTTGCCCGCTCCAGGAGAAAGTTATCCTTCAGCATCCTCAAATCCTGTGCAAATCAATCTACCTGGTAATGTGCCCTTGGCTCCGCCCGAACGCTTTTCCGGTGACCCAAAGAAGTTTGCAGTGTTTATTAACCAGTGCCGCCTACACTTTTTATGTCGACCAGCTGCCTTCCCAACAGATCAGACCAAGGTGGCTTTCGTACTTTCTTATCTCAGTGGCAGTGCCGCAGATTGGTCGATCCCTTTAGTCACTCAGGATGATCCGGTTCTTCATGATTTCCAGGCCTTCCAGTCCAGCATGGAGAAACTGTTCGCAAGACATGCACAAGGGCAGGCCTTGGACAATGAACTCCTTTCATTACGGCAGGGTAATCAAGAACTCTTGACTTATATTGCTTCATTCAACAGACTTATAGTGGAAACCCAATGGCCTGAGGATAAAAAAATAACGCTTTTCTACAGAGGCCTGCGTGGAGAGCTCAAGGATGTGTTAGCTCAAGTTGTGAATCCTCCACAAGAATGCTCAAACTATATTGACTTAGTTGTTCAATTAGACCACAGATTACAGAACAGGAAGGCTGATCGTTCCAAATTTGACACCCGAGTGTTTTCTAAACCACAGACCTCTACTAGGGGAGCTGACACCGTGGAACCCATGCAAATAGGGGGCATGAAAGGACCTTTAACCCAAAAGGAGCGGGAAAGAAGAAGACAGCTGCAATTATGCCTCTATTGTGGAAACTTGGGGCACTTTCTTCGAGACTGTCCAGTGAAACCAGCTAAGAAGGCTGTAGGAGCCGCAGATACCAGTGCCACAAATTCTGAACAGGGAAACGACCTAGCCCGACAAGTGTAGAGGTCCTCTTGCCGAGCGTTAAAATCTGTCCCGTGACCTCGCATTTCGTGGTGCCTATGGTCCTCATTAGCCCTGAACGTCCGGATCGTTTGCATGCAATTGAAGCTTACATCGACAGCGGAGCAATCAGTAATTATGTGGATCGTGAAATGGCATCAAGGATGAATCTACCTCTTGTCCCTAAGGCAGTAAAAGACGTCATTACTACAGTGGATGGCACAGAGATAGCCTCCGGACCAGTAACGCACGCCACCCAAGAAGTGACGTTAGTGAGCAAAGATGGACACCGGGAGAAAATCGTGTTCGATGTGATCAAGGCCCCTCAGTTCCAAATCATTCTGGGAATTCCTTGGTTAGAGAAGCACAATCCTCGGATCGATTGGCGAGCAAAGACGGTTCAGTTTCCAGAATGTTTGACCACTTGTTATTCTCGGCCTGATGTCTCATTGGCGGCAATCTCTTCTGAGGTTCCCAAATTACCTCCCGAATACCAGGAATTCCAAGACGTCTTTCGGAAGGACCAAGCTAACACCCTGCCTCCTCATAAGTCTTACGACTGTCAAATAGATCTGATACCCGGAACAACTCCTCCTTGCAGTAGGATTTATGCCCTCACCGAGCCAGAGAATCTTCACCTCAGACAATATCTGGACCAATATCTAGCTAACAGGTTTATTCGTCCTTCAAAATCTCCAGCTTCCTCGGCTTTGTTCTTCGTTCCGAAAAAGGAAGGAGACCTTAGGACTTGTATAGATTACCGCGCCCTGAATCAGATCACCGTTAAAAACAGATACCCGTTACCTTTGATCCCTGAACTCCTGGACCAAGTCAAAGACGCATGTATATATACAAAGTTGGATCTCAGAGGAGCCTACCATTTGGTACGGATAAAGGAGGGCGATGAATGGAAGACGGCCTTCCGCACCAAGTATGGGCTATTTGAGTATCAAGTTATGCCCTTTGGACTTTGTAACGCTCCGGCCGCCTTCCAGTATTTTATGAACGATGTCCTTAGAGAACTCATCGATGTGTGTGTTGTCTACATTGATGACATCCTCGTCTATTCATCATCTGAAGAGGAACATCAGAAACATGTTAAAGAAGTCCTCGAGAGATTACGTCAACATAACCTTTTTGCTAAGCTTGAAAAATGCGTTTTCAACGTAACTGAAGTTGAGTTCCTGGGATTCATATTGTCACCTAACGGAGTCCATATGGATTTGAAAAAAGTCGATGCGATCATCAAGTGGCCTTCACCAACCTCTGTAAAAGGAGTTCAAAGCATGTTAGGTTTCGCTAACTTTTACCGTAGATTCATTCCTGAATTCTCTCGAATTGTCCAACCCATCACCGCTCTGTTAAAGAAGAACAAACGTTTTGAGTGGTCTACCGAGGCAGAACAAGCCTTTCAGGACTTAAAAGTTAAATTCATTTCTGCACCTGTTCTAAAACATCCTCGTCCAGAACTCCTCTACATCGTGGAAACGGATGCTTCTAGTCTAGCTATGGGGGCAGTTTTATCACAAAGAGATCCGGTCACACACCAATTACATCCTGTAGCCTTTTGGTCTCGCAAATTCTCGGCTCCCGAGATCAACTATTCAATTACAGACAAGGAACTTTTAGCTATCAGATCGGCCTTTAAAGCCTGGCAGCATTATCTTTTGGGAGCCAGACACACAGTCACCGTAATGACAGATCACCGCAACTTACAATATCTAAAGACGGCCAAGGCTCAGTCTTCCAGGCAACTTCGCTGGGCTCTGTTTTTGGCTGAGTTTGACTTTATAATTACTTATCGACCAGGCAGTAAAAACGGAAAAGCAGATGCCCTCTCCCGGATGGGAATAGATGAACACTTGACCAATCCAGAACCAATACCCATAATCCCAGAACAAAGGATTGTGGGCTTGGTCAGCGCTCAATCCTTTGAAGACATCAAGACTACAGTCAAATCAATCCTAACTCCCGCCGAATTACAGGACTGGCAATTAAAGGGAAAAGAATTCTCTGTGGATCAAGACCTTCCATATTTCCGAGGACGATTGTACTTGCCCAGTGAGAAAATACAAGAACAAGTGATCTCCTGTTATCACGACTCACTAATGGAGGGTCACCCTGGCATTACCAAAACCATGGAAAAGGTCAAAAGACATTTCTGGTGGCCATCATGGAAGAAGGATATTAGAGACTTCGTAATCTCCTGCGGCGTATGTGCCCAAAATAAAAGTCAGAAGAAGAAACCAGCCGGCCTCTTACATCCACTAGACATCCCTCCCTGTCCATGGCATACCCTGTCCATGGATTTCATCACGGACTTACCTCCATGCTCAGGGTATAATACCATTTTAGTAGTCGTGGATCTATTCTCCAAGATGGCTCACTTCATTCCCCTGAAAGGCCTACCTACAGCTTCAGTATTGGCCCGAGAATTCTTAGAAAACATCGTTCGGCTACACGGTTTTCCCTCGGTTTTGGTCTCCGATAGGGGAAGTCAATTCATCTCCCACTTTTGGCGAAGTTGCTGTCGTTTAGCCCAAATTCATGTGAGACTTTCAACCAGTCACCATCCCCAAACTGACGGACAAACCGAGAGGACAAATCAAACTCTAGAGCAATATCTACGTTGCATGCTCCAACAAACTGAAAACCCTTGGAAGGACATTCTTTGGATCG
The DNA here is from genome assembly GCF_040938575.1 of Ambystoma mexicanum. Lineage (NCBI taxonomy): Eukaryota > Metazoa > Chordata > Amphibia > Caudata > Ambystomatidae > Ambystoma > Ambystoma mexicanum. The sequence continues at coordinate 879,844,790 of NC_090936.1, forward strand.
CGGAGTACGCTTATAACAATTCGACTCATTCGGGAACCGGGAAGACTCCCTTCTTCCTATTATATGGACACCATCCTACGACCTCGAACCTGGATCCTCCCCAAGAATTCGAAGCACCTGCTGTGGATCACTTGCACTCTGAGATCACTCGTGCTTTTAAGGAAGCCACTGCCCATCTGCAAAGAGCTAAAGCTCAATTCAAGAAAGGAGCAGATCAACACCGTAAAGAGGCCCCTCACTACGCAGTAGGAGATCAGGTCTGGTTATCCACTAAGCACCTGCCTCTAAAAGGACCCCGCACCTTAATTCCAAGATACCTTGGACCCTATCTCATCTCTGCTATAATTAATCCGGTAGCTGTCAAATTGGAATTACCTTCGCATATGAAAATACATCCAGTAATCCATGTCTCCTTACTAAAACCAGTACAACCAGAAACCCGATTGACCGAACTCCCAGAACCTGTTTTAGTAGATGGAGAACTCGAATTCGAAGTAAAGAACATCCTAGATTCCAAAATCTCCAAATCTAAATTATATTATCTGGTTGATTGGAAAGGATACGGCCCCCAGGAAAGGTCTTGGGAACCCTCAGAATATGTCCATGCACCTCGTCTGGTCAAGAAATTCCATCTGAATCACCCCGACAAGCCAAAACCCCCGGAGAAGACATGCTTGGGAGGGGCCTTGAGGGGGGGTACTGTCATGATCACTGCTTCCAAGGAGTCAGGACCAGCCCAACGTCCTTGGAAGCAGGCCCCTAACCTTAATCCTAGGCACCAGCCGGTCCCCACTGGGACCTTTTGGACCTTGTCCTGGCGCCGGTGGCGCCAGGCTCATCAATGCCATCGGTCCCGGCACTGGAAGCGCCGGGCTCATAATCTATATGAAGATGCTTGGGTGGACTTACCTGCAGCAGACCATGCTGCTTACTTACCAGCTGCATAGGAATCCTCAGTAAGCCGGAACTACTTTCTTACCTGGGTGGGGCAAGCTCCACTCCCTGGATACAACACTGGAACTCTTCTGGAACAGGAACTCTTTTCTTACCTAGGCGGGGCCGTGGAGGAAGACGCCTCAGCACTCCAAGGCTATTTAAACCACACCCGATTGATGAAACGTGCTTCGCGTTATTCTGCATCTGCAGCAGAACGCTCACCGAGTCTGTTCCAGCTTTTCTTCTATCCGGGCCCGAACCTGCAAGAACAATACTTACCATTCCTGCATCCAGTCTTTAGCAGAACCTGCAAGAACAACACTTACCATCCCCGCATCCAGTCTTCAGCAGCACCTGCAAAATAAGAAACTACAGGTTAGCACGGCAACCTTCATACGAAGCGCATTACTCACCTGATCCATCGGCAGCGATCATTTCATCACGCTGCATCTCCGCCTGTGAAAACAAAGGCATAGTTATTTCTTACTGGCACTCTGGGTCTCCAACGCTGCAATCCGGACCTGAAAGACAAAAGGAGAGACATTAGACAGGTATTTACTTACGCCCATCGCGCTCGCCATAATAGGACGCCTGCAAATACTCCGGCGTTTTCCAGCATCTCTTCAGCACGAACCCGCAGCTGCAAGAGAAAAGAAACAGTTAGAGCGCTTGGATTTACTCACGCATTTCCAAGCGCTTCATTCTCATTCCAAGGCTCTGGCTCCAGCTTCGGCTCCCTTCACACCATCTTCTGTATCCAGAGCCCTGCAAAACAAATAGGAGAAAGCATTATACCAAACCCTGATCTACATAAAAGTGCCCTCGCACCTAAAGACTTTAAGGACAAAAGGTGTCCGGAAACTCACCGCTCGTGCAGTTAACGGCGGTAGCGATCCTCTGATGTTAAGAGGCCTACGTTTTACCCAGTGAAGGAACTGGCAACGGCACCCTGCACCAGACACAGATGGAGAGCCCAGCATTCACCTATCTAAGGTGAGCACGTTGACCTGGGGGATTCTACGGGGAAGCTGGGAATAGAGAGAGAGAGACACTCAACTGCCCAGATCATTAACCCCCATATTCTCTCACCTGCAGAAATCTCACCCTCCGAGTTCGACACACAGTGCGAAGAGGCTCAGCCCCAGAAGCCAACCGAGTCCTGCACATCACCTTTCAAGTCGCAGACACCTTCCTGCCTAGACCAGCGCCTCCGTGGGAATCAGGTGAGCGTTACACCTATGTAAAACACAACTACATACAAAAAGTGGAGCAAAGTCTGTGTACTCCAAATCAGGTGGTCAGGAGGCACAAGCAATGTGCGCACAGGGATGCTCTGACCGGAGCACATGTCCCTGGGGCAGTGTTGTCATCTGCTGCCCCGAGCAGCTGGGTGTTGGCAACTGCATGGGCAGATGCAGCCAACACCACCCCGGCTGTGAGTCTGCCAGCCAGGACAGTCTCCGTCGCAGACCTTGGCACAGCGGCTGTTGCTGCGCTGGGTCCTGTCAAGAGCACCCAGAAGCCACTGACGCAAGTCAGGGCTCCTGTCCTAGTTCCAACTGCCACTCCCTTGGTCTAGTCCACCAACGCCACTGCCCCTACTGATCATGGCGGCAGTTGCGGATGGTGTTAGTGCATTCGGATATGAGGTGCGCACAGCTCAGGACTGCAAAAAACATTGGGATGATCTCTGACGCTGTGCTAAGCAAAAGCGTGCCTCCAATTAATGCCATGACTTGGGTGACTGGCAGTGGGCCAGCACCTGACGAGGAAGAACTCACTCTGCACGAGGTGATCGCTGCGTGCCGAGTTCATCCCGGCAGAATTGGACGAAGGAGTGGGAGAGATGCAGGATTATGATGCCCCGCCCGGTGAGTGTTGTTGCATGTTTGTCCAGCCCATGTGTGGTTTGCTTGTGTGATGTGTTGTGCTTGACTGCCACTACATGCTATGTGTACATGGTTCTCATGTGCAAGTCATGCAATGGTTCACTAATGCGTGCCTGTTGTGATGCATGCTGGACATGTCAAGCAGACGGGGATTGTCCTCATCACCACACATGCACCCTACTCACATGCTAGTCACCCGGCTGCCCCTCCGGTCCATGTTCCAGCTCACTGACCAGTCTGCATGTAGCCTGGGATGTCTTTCCACTCAGCACTCGGACTATGTCATCGCATGAGTGACGTGCATGTGTGTTCAGCCTGCATGTGGGTCCTACACGCGGGCATGCTTCCTTGCCCCTCCACCCCCCTGCACCTCAATTTCACCATGGCATTGGTGGGTAACATGTTGGACTACTGCAATGGCCTGTTCCACGCTTCTGTGCACATGCACACTTCCCCCTGCGAACCTGCCAGACACATACTGTGGGGTACACCTTTTGTCCTTGATGCAGGGTGTCTCACTCGGACTGTGCAGATGGCAGATGCTCCCCGGGTACATGAGTGCCCATTCATGCTCCATGTGCATTTCATGCATGCCTCTATGTGTCCTTGGCTGGATGATCATTGTAGTAGATGTCCAGGATTACATCAGTATCATGGCATTTGGTCATCCATTCCATGCTCACTCTGGCTCAGTCCTGCATCACACACATGTTTAGGGTGTCATTGTCTGTGTGGGGCACAGGCCTCCCCCTGTTGCAGGCCCCCTGACTCTGTTCAGCTGGTTTAGTGCCTTCTGCACGAATGGGTGTACTACTGAGGGTTCATCATGTGTCCTGCTTACTGTCCCATTCTCATCTGCTGTGGTATCAGTTGACTGAGATGATGCAATTGACGCTAGCCAACACTGTCTGCCAATACACAGTTCTCTGGTCAACCTTTCATGGCTATGCAATGCCTCTCTGCATTTTCACTAAGGGGGGGGGTTACCTGTAGCCATGCAACCCAGTGCATGCACATTGCACATGATGGCTGAACTTGCCCTTACACTGCCTTCATGTTTAGTGATTGACATCATAACGTACTTGTTGATGTCGATAGTTGGTAACGTACACATGTTCTGCACCGCACCCACGCACGCACTTCTGAGCCATGTTACATCGTTCTACATGCCTACTCACTGCTGCAATGTCAAAGTGACCTGGCATGTATGTTCCGATTGTCATCCCTTCACTGTTATGAAACGCACGGGCACAGGTGCATCCTGTGATATATATACTCTGTATTGGAACACCCTAGCGGGTGTTTAGCAAAGTTGATTGGTCAATCTGCGGGCTACACTCACTGGTATAGGCCGCAGATTAATTATAGGCTGCCAATCGGGTTGTAATGACGGTGGAGCTGCCTGCCCATGTGTATGTGTACACTTTCACATACATCAACGCAAGCAGCGTTTTAGCTGTTTGCTTTGCTGTATAGAATGCTGTTCATATACACCATACTAGTGTATATGAACACGGGTGTATTTGAACACTTTCACATATACATATGTAAGCAGCTTCACCGTTGTGTAGTGCAACATTGCAGCTATTTATTTAGGTGTGTGTGAAAGTGTTTATTTAAACATGTGTTCTCTGCAGCTTTTTTGTTGAATGACTAATTTCGTTATTTTACGTAAATGCTGCTGAGATTTCAGCATTGCACCCATTATGTTCAACTGGCACAATCCTGAAGGTGCACTGTCGTGCAGTACGTGTACGCCCAGGCCCACTTAGCAAATCTGGTGGAGCCTGGGCGTGGTGACTTGACACACTGAATAATGTTTTTTGGCACATTCAATGCACAAAGTGCTGAATCAGGCCCTGAGGGGTGTTCTGGGGGCTTCATGGACCGGCAGCTCGGACCGTACTGGGCGTTATGGTCCCTCATGCCTCGTTGTAGGCCCTCGCTTTGCTTGGGACATTCACTATGTCTTCAGGGCCCATGACGCCCCGTACGGGCCGATCTGCAGATGGATGAAGCTATATTGGTGATGATGATTTAGTGATGCATGTGTACATGCATTTTACGTGTGTCATGGTGTGTTTTGATTCACTTGCAGCTGTGGCCATTTGGCTGTTCAGACATGCTTATGCTACGTGCCATCTCTCTGGTGCCATCTGTCATTTCTGCCTGTGATATGCGACTGCCAGAGGTGGTGTGTGATGGGGGTGATATACTACATTCAGTACATGTGTAGGCTTCGCAATTTACACGCATCCATTTTTGCTTTCGGGATGCCATTGTATATCAATGCCACTGGATGCATGCCGGAATTTGAGTTGTGTGTGACATGTCTGCTTCATGTGTTGGCTGTCAATGTGATGTCTATGTGTGTGGGGGTTATGTGCTTCTGACATGTGTACTCATGTTTGTTTTTTTCACATTACAGGCAATGAAGCAATGGAACCAGAGGATGATGATGTCATTCCAGACACGGGGTTGCTATTACATCAGCAATCCGGCACAAGTGGGGGTTGTGGGGTGGTAGGCCATGAGAACCCACTTGTGCTCCTGACCATCGTGTCCAGGGCTGGCAATCAGTCAAGCTCTGATGATCACTCTGAGCACAATGTTGAGTTGGATGCGCCTCATGTTCATTTGTCGACGGTGAGTGATCCTGATGTGGACGATCTTCTGTCCGCAACACCTGCACTGAGGGGCCAGACAGTGTTGGAACGTCCGCCTGTGGTAGTTCTGGAAGCACGGTCACACTCCACACCAGTTGCTGATGTGCCTGGGGCATCATGTAAACAGAGGGATGTAGTCCTGCAGTCGTGGGCAGTGACAATCCAACAAGGACCACGGCTCCTTGGGTCCCGCCGGTGTCATGCCCGGCAACGCGGTGGCCGTGCGCCACCGGGGAATACTGAGTGGGAGCAATCCATGTATGCCAGTTCACAGCAACAGGGGGCAGCTATTGATAAGATCACTCAAGGCATGGAACGTGTGGCCCAATCCGTGCTCCCCTGCTAGGCAGGTGGAGCTCCTGCAGCAGGCAGTGCAGTCCACGGGCACCCTGCACCTCCCCCCTCCTTGATGCACCTCCCCCCTCGGGTCGTATGTGGCCATTTATTTTTTTTAAATAATATTGTTTGTCTATTGTGCATTCATGTGACAGTGTGGTGCTTTGTGGCTCTGAAAGCATCCACTGTGTGTTCCAGCTGGGCCCATACAAGCTTGTCTAGTGTATGTGTTTGTGGCTTGGGGTCCAGACACATAGGCAACTCCTGCTTCCCCTTTCCATGGGCTTGCAAGGATGGTTAGGTGTGACAGCAATTTACACAAGGGCATTGGACTTTCGTCATATCTGTGGCCAGTCTGCTGTACTACTTGTGTTTACACCCCTAGTGGAGATTATGGATGTTTTCTCCACGGCATGTCTGCAATCAATTTTTGTGAGTACATTTTTGAACTTTGCATTTATTGAAGTTGACTGTGATGTTTTTCATTTCTTGCCTGTATACGTGCTTGATGCACTTCATGCTGTAGACGGTAGCCTGCACCCTTTAGCTGTGAAAGCCACACTGATGATGGGAGGGGGCCGGGTGGTGACAATGTGTCATGATGCCTACCCCCGGGCATCCGGACCATGTCCATCAGTCCCGGGAGCAGGCATCCAGATACTTAGAAAAAGCCCAGCAGCCCCGGCTAGGGGCTATCTGGGTACAGTACTGGCGCCATAGGCGCCAGGCTCATAGAAGGGGTCAGTCCTGGGGCCATAGGCGCCAGGCTCATTTGCTTTCACTTACCTCATGCAGACCATGCTGCTCAGCATTCAAGCCAATGTGAAGTCTGAAGGGGGACTACTTTACTTCAGGGATTATTTTCTTACTCGGGTGTGGTCTTGGGAACTTCTTACCTGGGACTACTTTGAAGGCTATTTAAACCACGCCCGAAGAGCAGCTCACGCTTCGCGATATTCTGCATCTTGCAGCGTAACGCTCACCGTGCCTGCAAGTCAGCATCCAGTCTTCTGCCACGCCCACCTCGAGTCTGGAGCTCCTAGAAAAAAGGGGAAAGAAGGAGAAAAGGTTAGAACAAGAACAATACTTTTATTCCTCACCTGATTCTGGATCCATCGCACCTTCGAACAGGAAGAAAGACGTTATTTGATGCGCGTCGCATCGCCTGCTGCAGCGCCGCGCTATACTCACCAGCCTTCGCAGCACCTCCACGATCCACCTCTGTCTTCATCACTTCTTCGCCGAACTCCGGCACCTATGGGGGACAAGAAGAACAGCAAGGTGAGCCGAGAGAATAAACAAGGCAATATTAGTTACCACCATAGACTTAACCAATTTTACCGCCGAAGGCATTATTCATCTCCACGGGCCGGCGCAGCCTCCATCTCATCTTCGCCGAACTCCGGCACCTAAAGGGAACAAAAGGACGGCAAGGTGAGCCGAAAGGACAAACAAAGGGAATCTCCTTCACTATAATAGACTTACCTGATTTTACCACCGGAGGCATTATTCCTCAAGACGTCATAATTTCTCACTCTGCACCTGTAATAAGGGAGAAAGCAACAGATTACATACAGGTATCATTTACCTGACAGTGTTGGGTAATACAGACTCTTACCTGAACGTTACCAGCTGCCACAAGGCAATCTTCTCTTGGGTCAAACTGCAAGATGCAAGGAATCGGACAAGAGTGAAAGTCAGACATTTTGAACTCTTACGAACTATATACTTACGGCTCCTCGCCAGGAACCTCAGAGTCAATATTGTTCTGGAACTCCTCAAATCCTTCGGACCAGTGAAGTAACTGGTTATCCACGCGCCCCTGCATTCCACACAGGATGGAGAGCTCATCTTTTAAAAACATAAGGTGAGACTATAAAAGGAGACACCGGAGGTGATTAGTGGGGGGAACAGTGGGGTGTTATCACTCAAATCCACGGGTGGCTAATTCCCTTTCTCCACTTTCAGGAGAATACTTATACGGGTCAAGCAGACGTAATTAGGTGGGCCGGTCCAGTCTGTCATCTCTGCACTACACGTCACGTGGGTGGAGACCGCAGCTGTCCAGTTCCGATCGACGCCCCTGTGGGAGCCAGGTGAGCCTAACACAATGTCAAGTTGGTACGTGTTAGGTTCAGCCCCTGGGGATTGTGGCAAAGGTGGAAGCTGTAGGAATGTCACCCAAGAACCACAACTCACGGTCCAGTCCTCACCTGAGATGTCCGCCTAGACTACTTCTCCGCTCCGTTCCGTTTGGACAGCACGTTGTATCTGTCTCCCCTCTTGGACTTGGCTGCTGCATGACGGCGCAGATTTCCTACTGAACTACAGCTCTTTCACTCGTTTTTCACACTCTGGTGCCTTTAGTACCTGTTTTTCTTCCTACCACTGTCCTTGTTGCAGATCTGTCGGCCTGTCTATCGGGCAGTTATTTCCACGTACTCGTACGCTGCCTCGGTTTGCCTCGATATACTTCTGTACCACAGCATCTCTCTCTCTCGCTCCTCCTATCTTTCCTCTATTCCATCTATACCTTTATGTTGACTTTGGCCTTTTACCAAAGCTATTCAACTGTTCTGGCTCTTAACTTGCTGTCAGCGGTTTCCGACTATCTCACATTCACTCTGCCTTTCCAGACTTGTGCTGTCTCTGCCTTTTCCGTTCACGCTATCAAGGATTGATTGGGTTTCAGCTCAACCATCCAGTTGTGCCAGCCTCCTTGGTTATTTTCTACTCAAGTTTCAGCTCTACCCATCAGTTGTGGCATCCTCATTGATTATTGTCTACTCAAATTCCTACCCATCCTGTTGAACCATTGTACAACTGTGCAACCTTAGAAGTTATTCTATCATTCAGCTTGGACATGTACTTGGCCATATTCTACAACTTCAAGTCATCTACTGGAGACTCTTCTAGGGTTTTTTGGTGCCTAGAGGCTTTTTCCCTGGTTTGGGGGTCTGGCTCCTTGGAGTTCTCTGCGATTTGGTATTTTTACCGGTCAAGGTGGCCTCTGAGGGGGTTAGAACCTATTTACACGAAAGGAAGAACAAGGAAACCAAGGGGAAGGGGGGTCCTGAAGCCAGGTAGACTAGAAGGAAGAAGCCAACGGACCCCAGAGACAGTTCTTGTGAAGGTCAAGGTGATGAGAAAATGAGGGAGGTACTTTCGTTGTCGGACAGTACGCTTGGGCTACAGTGACTGGTCACTGTTTGACATTGTCAATGTGGGGTATTGTGTACATGATGTGTTCTGCTGGTCAATGGATGTTCCTGTGTTGGGTTTACTTTTCAGGTGTGAGGGGATTGGTGTGGTTTGACACACTGGGGTGTCCACATGGGCACTGTTCACATGTGATGTGTACAGGACACTGAGGGTCACTTCATTTCCCATGCATGTATTGAGTGCATGTCCCTACTGACACACACACTTACACAATGCACCACCCACATACAACCACCCATCCATGCCCACACATGCACACAGATTGCCTTCTCTGCCATGCTGTGTCCCTGCAGCGCATGATCACTTACCATTTTCGGATCATGTATACGCGTCACTGGGTAATTTTAGTTGCTTGTCCTTTTTTATATGATGCTCAAGGTGTATCCCCAACACAATGGCCGCTTACTGTGCTGTGTGCTGTGCGGTGTGTTGCAGGTGACACACACAGCACAAGGTTTTGGGATTTGACGATTTGGATTGGCAAATGTGCATGCCAACAGGCATGCTGTCTTTTGTTGACGGTACCACTGGTGGCATGCATTTGTGTATGACTTTGTATTTGTGGGAGGTTGTTGGTCAGTCATTTCATCTGATTCCATGTCAGGTGTGATTGTCTCAGGCCTTTTTACATTTATCATGTGGCACTTCGTAACTAATTTGTCATGTGTTGTGCATTTGGTTTGCTATTTAGCTGTTGTATGCCATGTCATGGTGTGGCCGACGAGGGTGATGGGGGTTGGGAGGGTTTGGGTGACATACCAGTGATTTTCATGGCCTGTTTTGCAGGGGGTGGTGTGATACGCACCTTGCATGTGTTCCTTTGGTCACACCGGATTGGTTATGTTTAAGTAGCTAGGGATGCACACAATTTAGCACTTCTGTGGAAACATTCTCAGGGTGGTAAGGTTGTGACAGTTGACTGTCTCTTTGTCATCGATTGTCACCTGGTAGGTGCCAGGCCTGTGTGCACACCGCAGGGGTGGGAGTTTAGGTGAAAAATGTGGCCACAAGCTGGGTCCGGGCTGCCTCGCCAAGTGCCCTTTCCCCTCCCATGAGCATCACCTGTGCGTGTGGTTGGCGATGTGAGGGCACCACCATGTCCACTGGTACGCCCCGCCGTGTTGCAAAAATTGTGCAGGACACATGCTGCCACAATGATCCTGCACGCTTCTGGGGGTGCATATAGTAGCTGCCCGCCAGAGCGGTCAAGGGAACGGAAGCGTGACTTGAGCACTCCGAATGTGCGCTCCACTCTGCCCCTGGTTGCAATATGGGCTGCGTTGCATCTTACCTGGGGTGGTGTGGTGGGGTTCCGTATTGGCATTATCATGTGGGTGCTCAGAGGGTAGGCACTGTCCCCTAGGGAGGTGATGATGGTTGTCATTAGTTGGGTTTGTGTATTTGTCTGTGTGTGACATGCATGCATGTGCACAGACATTTGTACTCACCAATGAGCCATGTGTCGCCATGCTTCCCAGCTTCCAGGTCCCCGCTCAGGGCGAACATTCTGTATATGAAACTGTCATGGGTAGACCCGGGATAGTTTGCATAGACAGAGGTAATAATTCCATGGGCATCGCATACAACCTGTATGTTGATGGAATGTCAGTGCTTGTGGTTGCAGTAGATGTTCTCAGTGGCCCTAGGTGGACGTAGGGCCACATGGGTGCAATGTATGGCACAAAGCACTTTAGGGAAGTGTGCCACCCTGTAAAAGTGCTGGACCACGGCCTGCCTTTCTGCGGGTGTTCTGGTCATGTATATGTGCCTGTGGATTGAGGGGCGCGCAGTCATGATTGCCAACACCTGGTGTAGGCAGCGTGGGCTGTGAGACACCCCCAACTATGGCAGTTGTCCGCTGAAATGACCCAGTGGCCAAAGAATGCAGGACATTGAGCACCTTTTCCAAGGAGCTCAGTGCTTGGGAGCACAAAGTGGGTGATGTGAGCTCATCCTCCCACTCAGTGACCAGGTCTAGGATGATATGAGGTGGAAACCTATACCTGCCATAGACCTCGTCATCAGGCATCCCAAAAAGGCTGGTCCTGGGCAAAGAAATGCAGGGCTTGGCTATTCTCCTCCTCCTGCAGTTTCCCACGATCACTTCTGCGAGAAATGGGACATTCATCGTAGCTGTATATACGTGTTCGTTGATGCGCGTACTTTTATACTACGCGGGGCCGCTTCCGCCTGCCTTCGTGTGGCGGACGTGTTTACGCCTGTGTGTGTCTTTTGGTGTGTGTGGGTTTCCCCTATTCGATTCTATGAATACGTGTTGTTTGCATGCATGTGGGCGTTCCATGTATTTCCCAGCAGTACTTCCCCAGTTGCGCCCTAATTTTCACGCGCTGTTCCCCATTCCGCGTGTTCCACCCCCTTTTTGGTGTGTGCGCTACATGTTGTGCGTTTTCACTGTGCGCGTCGCGCACGCCGTTCGGGATGTCACAGTGACGTGGATGCCGTTGTGCACCACGCGCGCATTCAGCGCAGCTCACTGGAAAAACACGTGCACAGATTTCCATGAATCGCTTGCGTGCGATTCGCACGCGTTCGCTGGATTTTTCTCGCTTGCGCCACCGATTTCGGGGCACAATTATTCCATGAATCGGCCTGATATTCTAGTCCCTCTGCACCTAAAATAGTTGTAAACTATACTATTTGAACACAGGAACGTGTTGAACAGTCGTAACTGCACACTTTCTTAAATTATTGAGTGCCATAGACTTACATAGTAGTGCCCCTCTGCTCCTCTGCTGTATCTTGTATTTCTGTGTTTGACCACACCCAGAGGGAGCACGCACACAGCAAATTATACATATATTTAATAAACACAGTATCCAGAAGGAACTGTCATTCTCACAAATCGAACAAACCACCAAAAACAGGGCTGAAACGCTAGGATTCAGCGACGAGGAAGCCAAACGTATCTTGAATCTGATTAAACTCACTGGGGAGGAACTACAGACCACTGACAATCCGGAATCCTTAATAAAACAAATTGAGGGTAAAATCCGTAGAACGATCAACCTGAAATTACATGCAACAACTCTTGCTCAATACCACAAAGCCCAGCGTATCCCTCGGGGACTTAGAGTTATCTTAGAACCAACACTCTGCAAGGAGAACCCGATCCTTGTTAAAAAATGGTGACAAATCTTTAACAAATGCAGTTTGGATTTAATTCTCCTAACAACTGAAGAACTGGCTAACAATTTGACGATCTTGGAAGAAGACATCGGGAGCATCAATTGAAACAAATATTGGAGTATACCAACAACAAATTAGCATGCTACCAACAGGAATTGGAAACAGAAAATTAGAAAATTTAGGAGAGATACTCCAGATTATAAATTGGAAATTGTCTATACATGGCAAGAATATTATGGTCAAAGGACAAACAGACCGGCAACATCAAGACCGAAGAAAATAAGACTATCTAACCCTGAAACTGCGTCCTCTGAAGCCTCCAGTACTGAGCTAGATTGGGTTGTAGAGGTTACTACTGGAAGTACCCCAAGGTCGAATCAGGACATAGAAGTAGAGGCTGCCACAGGAGATTTTTTAGAAAAGGCCCCACAGGAAGGGGAAAAAGAAAAAACCTGCAAAGAAAGAAACAGAACAACAAAAAGACTTAGTTGTTAATATCTCGTGGTATACACTTACTCCATTGGAACTATCGATTTTAAGAAAAGGACTATCGTTTGTTCCACAATACAGCAGCAACCTTCTCAAAGAAAAAATTGACTATTTCAAATTGATGAGAAAGTTGGAATTAAAAGTGTTCTTTAATTCTTTAGAACAAGACTCAAGAGAAGGAGAGGAACCATTGGAGTATCTAGAGATGTTTCCAAAGAGTACATTTAATCCTCCTGTCCAAAACCATATCTTATCTGTCTTTGAAAAATCAGTACTAGAAGACTTTAAACAATTGTCATTCCGTACAAAGAAAGTTGGCAACTTCACAAAGAGAGACAAGCACTAGGGAACCTATTGAACAATCAAGATATTATTTTCAAACCTACAGACAAGGGTGGCGCTCTAGTACTAATAAATAAGAGACTACATTGAAAAGACTGAACGACAACTGGCAGATCTAGATACTTAAAAAGAAATCCAATTTAACCCTACTGACCACATCAGAACACTGATTTCAAAGTACTAGATGAAGCAATTGACAGGGAAGTGATTACAGAGAAGACACAAACATACCTCGAGAACAAACATCCAATCACACCAGTGATATATATCCTTCCCAAAATTCACAAAAGATTAGAAAAACCACCTGGACGTCCAATCATTGCGGCAACCGATAGCTTACTGGAACCTATAGCGAAATACCTGGACAAGATCCTTCAACCGTTAGTACAAAAGACAGATACCTATGTCAAGGATACCATACTTTTTCTTAGCATGATAAAAGATGTGAACTTCGTTGAGGACAGAGATATACTCTTTACGATGGACGTTACCTCATTATATACAAATGTTGCACATAAGGCAGGCATAAAGGCGGTAGAATGGCTTCTACTACGCTCTCCGGATTGCCAAGGGGATCTTTTGTTTGTACTTACTCTTTTGAAACAAGTCCTAATGAATAACCTTTTCAGATTTGGCGCAAAATACTACCTGCAGCTATCAGGAACTAGCATGGGGGCGGCGATGGCACCTGCATTCTCCAATATTTATATGTTCTATCTTGAACATGAACATATCTTGTCATCACCAAGATGGACACAACATTTACCCGTTTTTGTGAGATACATTGATGATGTGTTTGGTATCTGGTCGGGACCCGAAGATGAACTACAAGAATTGTTTGAAACCATCAATAACATGCATCAGAGAATTAAATGTACAAACATGACAAGCAGAACTCGGATTCACTATCTGGATGTGGAAATTTACCGCAACAAACTAGCTACAAAGATCTACACAAAAAACACTGATCGCAATAACCTATTACTGGCAACCAGCGAACAATTTAGAGCGTGCCCCTTAGCCAATTTCTACGTTACACACAGAATATTTCAGAACCTGACAAGTACAAGTTACAATCACAGACACTGAGCACAAAATTTCAAGAACGTGGCTATAATCAAACTTTGATCACAGAGATTGTAAGAAAAGTTGAATCCACTGACAGAGAGACCTTACTCACGCCCAAACCACCTAAAGATGAACAATTACTTGTATATGTAACAACCCATTCACTACAAAGTGGGAAGATTAAGGGCATAATCAAAAAGAACTGGCCCATGTTACAGATGGACCCAACACTTCAACTGCTATTTAGAGAATTAGCCATGTTTGCCTATAGAAATAGCAAATAGCTACGGAAGAGCCTGATTAAAGCTGAAATACCCACTTCCAATTCCATTAACAATAATTATAAAGGCACCACGCCATGCCACAATTGTCAGCATTGTGGCAACATTATGAAAGGCAACACTATCAAACACCCACACACACGGGCAAAACAATCTCTCTTAAGCATTCTTGCACGTGTGATTACAAAAATGTGGTGTAGGCGTTGAAATGTCCATGTGGATTGTATTATGTGGGGATCACTACAAGAAAAGCAAAGCTCCGCTGGACAGAGCATAAGTCAAGTATAAGGACACGCAATTTTTTGAAATCTGCAGTGACATCACATTTTCTTGAAGCCAGACATACAATAGCACAACTTAAATGTGTCATTTTGGAACAGGTTACTCTAGCAAATAGAGAGGAAGACATCACCAGAAAATTACAACAGAGAGAGGTGTGGTGGATTGACCTGTTAGACTCTATGCAACCAAGGGGCATGAATTGTGAAACTGATTTGATGTGTTTTGTGTGAGATGGCCACTTGTTTATTGATGATATAAACTGTTAGCAAAGCCCTTTTGATACCTGTTTTAAAAAAAGCATTGGATAGTTCTTACTCGACTGTTTGATTACGTGTACATTTATCTCAGGTACATTTGTATTCCATACTCTGCTTTACACATTGAATGTATTAGTTACCATCTGTATTTGAAATGTTGGAAGCATTGTATTTGATGTATATTATGAGCAATTGTAGGTTCTATGACACGTGTACTATAACGGTGATCTAAGGGTCCATCATGATCTAGATTATTGATTTGTGGTCACTTCACAAACACACTATTTAATGTTCACTGAGACAATCATCTTAGAATAGTTGTGGTACGGTCCTAAGAATGGCTCACAACATTGAGGAATTCTTCTCCGACATTGGATAGGGGGTGGGATACTCTTACTCACCCACATGTTCTTGTCGGCCTGTACCTGTTGGAGGCGCGCTGCGTCTACTTATTGTGGCAAGGTTTCCCTTCGCCCGCCCGACCGTATCTCCTTTCAGAACTTGCATTAGTCTCCCACTTCGTTGATGGAACTCTGATACGTGGGGTATGATTACCAATTACATCGGCGTTGCGGTCTGCAGCTATCCGAAGTGTTATACTTTATATTCTGACAGATGACATTCAGATTACCTCGTTTGTAAACTTCTGAGGTGGACATGCGCTGATGCGTTCACACTAGAACAC
This sequence comes from Ambystoma mexicanum, assembly GCF_040938575.1. Lineage (NCBI taxonomy): Eukaryota > Metazoa > Chordata > Amphibia > Caudata > Ambystomatidae > Ambystoma > Ambystoma mexicanum. The sequence continues at coordinate 879,860,390 of NC_090936.1, forward strand.
TTCAGGCACCAGGTTGACTGTAATGCCATAGACAACTGAGCTGGGCGTGCGCTTCTGCGCTTACACTAGACTACTTCAGTCACCAATTTGACTGTAATCGTATTAATTGTGACAGCGAGGCGTAATCCCACTGCTAGCGCAGTACTCTGTAAACAAAACTATTTACATCCAGCGATCTCTCTTGAAACCCGGTGGTAATGGGTTAGACTGGTAACTTCATTACGTTTCTCATGCAAATAGTCTTTGCCTACACCAATATGGCGCGCATGTGAAGTGGACCGCAATAAGAGTGATAAGTAAATTGGGCAAGGCAATGTAATGTAAATAGATATGTTTATTATAACCATAAACTTAGATTAAATATACATAAGAGGAGGGAGACAACTTGCAGCACCAAGAGCTGGACGGTTGTGATTCAATTCCGTCCTTCGTTCTCGAACTCCAGTGACTTGCTTACTAGTATTCTGATCTCTCCATGCCATGATATAGTCAGGCATGTCCCGTAGAGATCAGGCAGCAACCATTGGTATTGTAGATACTACACATCTCCTTTCCTTTATATTGTTCACCAACTATAAACAATAACTGTATACAAGAAACTCATGGAACAAAGTTCTCATCTGGCTCATGTAAACTCCACATAGTCCTCCATCTTCTTTATATTGCTCACAAACTATATACAAGAAACTCCTGGAACCTAGTTCTCATCTGGTTCATGTAAACTCCACATAGTCCTCCATCTTTTTCGGCAAACGATATGCTCTGCCAGATCTAGACATGCATCCACCATGTCTGGAGATGGTTGGCAAGGAAAATTGAAGTTGCTCAGATTTGTTATTACACTTCTTCTCAACAGCACTACCACATTTCTTCACACTACTGTTTAAATTTCTAGAAACTTTATCATCTCTGACTAAATCCTGATCTACATTTTCCTTATTCTTCTTGTTACACTCATTACTTTCACACATCCAAATTCTTTCTACATTCCATATCCTTTTGTCCTCTGTCCTGACAGCATGGCGAAAAGCCTCTATAACTCTAATAGGGTTGGACCATTTGCATGGTCCATTTCTTAGAGCAGGAGGAAGTAACACCTTGACCAACTTACCCACAGCTGTAGACATCTCATACTTGTTGCTACGTACTTTCTTATCATAGTTTACTTTGTTTCTCTTTTGTGTTTCCCTAATTTTGTCTTTTGCATGGGCTAAATTCCTTTCTATTTCCTTATTCTCCTTTACGAGCCAAATGGGAGCTAACTTAGTGTTTGCTTTTCTTCCTCTACTATACTCAAAGGGAGATAGACCTGTACTGGTGTGTGGGGTAAAGCGATGGGCAATTATTTTCTCCTTGACTGCATCCTCCCAATCTATCCCATTGGCCCAAGCCATTCTGATGGTTTCTTTCAAGATTTTATTAAATCGTTCCACTAATCCATTCGTCTGGGGATGATAAATAGAACTAGTCTTGTGCTCAATAGTAAATTTTTTACAGAATTCTGCCACTTCTTTAGATTTAAATTGGGTACCATTATCGGAAAGAATACTTCCCGGATATCCCTCTCTCTCACATAAATTTGATAAAAATTCAACTACAGTTTTACCTGTGATACTAGGGGCAATTAAAATCTCTGCCCACCTGGTGAGTAGATCTATGACTACCAGACAATATTTTTGTACACCCTTGCAACATATGGGACCTAAAATATCCATGCTTATATCCTTCCAAACACTACTGGGAATATCAGTAATAACCATTGGTTGCCTAGAACCCACACATCTCTTTTCATCATTGCAACAAAGGATACATTCCCTAATAAATCGCTCGATCTGCAGGTCACAACCAGGCCACCAATAGTCGTTCCTAATTCTTTGTTTGGTCTTTATCACTCCTTGATGACCTTCGTGACCAAGCTCTATAATCTTCAAACGCAGATCCGTCGGAGGGATGACTTTATCTCACCTCATTACTAAATCACCCTGAACATGTAGTTCATCTGCAACAGGCCAAAAAACGCTTAATCCAACCTCTTCAAATTTTGATTTCTTCATAAAACCTTGGCTTAAAATTAATTCTTTCAATTTCTTGATGTCATCATCGTTAGATTCAGCGTGATCCCAAACATCCTTAGAGATGGAGGAAGATTCTACACAAAAGACAACTTCATTATCTTCGTCTTCATCTACAATCTCAGAAATGTTAGTCAATCGAGATAAGCAATCGGCAGACACATTTTTTATTCCTGGAACATATATCACGGTGTAGTTGAACTCTTGCAGCATCATCACCCATCTCCTCATCCTGTTGGATACTTTATTAAGACCTTTTGACATGAATACTTGAGTTAAAGGCTTATGATCAGTTCGAAACTCAACTTGGTTTCCCCATATGAAGCTTCTAAACTTGTCAGCTGCCCACTTAATAGCTAAAGCTTCCTTCTCTATAGTGGCATATGAAGTCTCTGCTCCCTTAAGTAATCTTGAAGCAAAAGCGATTATTGCTTCTTGGCCATCCTTCTCTTGAGACAATACAGCCCCCAAGCCTATGTTACTGGCATCTGTAGTGATGATGATCTTGTCATTGATACAAAAATTCTTCAATGCCGGAGCAGAATTTATTGCACTTTTTATAAAATTGAATTCACTTTCACATTCCATGTTCCATTCAAACATTTTCCTCTTAAGTGCTTCTCGTAAAGGGACAGTGTGGATGGCAAAATCCTTGACAAATTTTGAGTAATACTCAGCCATGCCAATGAATGTGCGAATCTCATCTTTGTTATTCGGACTCGGCATCCCCAAAATAGTATTGACCAATTGCGGTTTTGGAAAAATCCCTTCTGCTGTAATTTTATGTCCCAAATATTCAATTTCTGTGCAATTTATCTTACATTTCTCTTTGCTTAATGTCATTCCTGCATCGCATAATTTTTTACATACATGTAGTAACCTCTTGTCATGTAGTTGTTGAGTATCGGCATGAATCAATATATCGTCTTGAAAACAAATCACTCCTTTAGTATTCTTGAACATGCTATACATGACCTTTTGGAAGACTGACGCTGCCGACACCAATCCAAAGGGCATTCTTTTAAACTGATACAACCCGTCAGGTGTTATGAAAGCAGTAAGTTTCCTTGAACTTCTGTGTAGTTTAATCTGATGGTAAGCGGAGGATAGATCTAACGTTGAAAATATTTTAGAAGGTCCAATTGTAGAAACAATTTCCTGTATATTTGGTAAAGGATGGCGATCAGGTATGACGCATTTGTTCAACTCACGCAAGTCAACACAAATTCTAAGTTTTCCTGATTTCTTTTTTATAATGACTAGTGGGGAAACCCATTCACTGGCATCAATACTTTCTATGATTCCATCTTCTTCCATCTTCCTTATCTCCTTACTGACTTCTTCTATTACAGCTAAAGGAATGCTTCTTAATCTTTGGGCTACAGGTTTCTTGTCTGGTTTGAGTAATATCTGATAGGTATATCCTTGGAGACATCCTATCTTGTCTCGGAAGACCTGTATCAAACCAGCCTTGCGTATAACATCATTGTCATTGATCAATTCAGAATTAGCACTGCTTATAGACAAAACAGTTTCCTCGCTGGTGGAATCCACTTTCACTCGTAATTTGCTCTGGTGAGTCCAGCTGAGTAGAGCCGTTTTCCCTTCACCAGTGATATATATCTTGCCTTTGGCAATCCTGTTCTTAAATTTCAATTTTCCCCAATGCCAACCGATAACATTAATCTTCACACCTCCATAAGCTCTAGGATTGATATCCGTTTCATGTAAATATTCATGTTTATTCTTGTTCCACAATTGCCTCGGTAAGAGTGTATATTTCGCACCGGTATCAATCATCATGCATACTTCATTACCATCAATGGACACCATAGCTCTGGGACTTTCCAACACTTCTTCATCATCATCATCGGTAATGGTACACACGCAATCCTCTTGACTTTCCTTCTCACTGCTATCATTATCAGAATTATCTCCTATCCAATTCATGGCGTCATCACGTGATCTGCAACATTTAGAGAAGTGACCCTTCCCTTTGCACTTACTGCAAATGATTTTTAATGCTGGACAATCTGGATCATCAGCCCAATGATTCACGTTGCCGCACCTGTAACACCTTCCTGGGCGTTTTTTCCCAGTTTCCTTAATGGATTCTCTGAACTGTCTTTTTTTAGAGGCTTCATATGATAAACTTTTTTGATCATATTTGTTTAATTTTTTATCTGTTCTCAACATATTGCATTGTTGTTTGGTGACATATCTCTTCTTAAAGGTATTATCCTTGATCATAGCAATTGATTCCTCATCAGGTGTATCATGCATTTTACTAATGCCGCTTCCTATTTTTACTTGTTTCATCTTGTTCTCCAATTCTTTGACACACTCTTCCGTGTGTTCTACTTCTTTTGCCACTCGGAGAACAGTGTCGAGAGAAGGATCACTTTCCGACCACAACCTTTCCCTCACTTTGCTACTGCGACACTCTAGCATAAATTGGTCTCTGAGTCTCTCATCCAGCTGCTCATTGAAATTGCATGACTTCGACAATTTCCTTAATGCAGTGACAAACTTCTCCACACTTTCTCCCTCCTCTTGTGTGCGTTTGCCAAACTTATAACGTTCCAAAATTATGCTCACTTTCTTTTCAAAATGTTTGTCTATTTTTTTCACAGCTCTCTGATAATCATTTAGATCAACACTCTCCTCATCTGTTAATTCTGGAAGTGTTTCATATTTTTCTTGTCCTACAGGACCTAAACAGTGCAAGAGTAGTGACTTCCTCTTCTCTGCACTACAATTAGGACCACAAATTACTCCTGCATAGTGTTTAAAGGACTTTATCCACCTCTTCCAGGGCAACGCAGGTTCATCAGTGCTAGGCATAAAGAAAGCAGGTGGAGGCACACTGCTAAATGCCATGATCAGTTATGTTTATTTAATATTGTATATATGATTCAATTAAGACTCCATACAATGCATAATTGTGCAAATCCGAATTTAGCTTGAGTATTGCGATGTCCATGCAGGTGCGATGCACCGGAATTTCCTACAGGATCCTTGTAAATACGTATGTGTTTACTTTTAATAGGGTAATCAGCCAAATACCCCTTTTTTTATTTGCATCCCATAAAGGAATGGATCCTCAACATATTTCAGAGGATAATTCTCCAGTTGTGATATTCCTTGCCTTATTTCAACAAAGTTTCAGCAATTTCAATACGTAAAAGAAACAGAAACTTGCACTAGAGAAATAGATGTACTGCTCCTTTAAGGGTTCCTTCTCCCTTCGCTGCCTTCACGCATGCGCGAGAATCGCTGAGATTTATGAGTCCTCGGTGTGTAACACGCAGCCCTCTCACACAATCATGGTTGCTCTCATTAATAAACAGCTGGTTACAGCACTGCAGGAGACTTTAAAGATATTATGAAGTCAGCGTCACCTTCAGGAACTCGAAGACGGAGCCGCTGCTACGCTCGGGCATGAACGGAGCAGCTCCGTTGACATCACTGAGCCATCCTCTCGCCATTTGAAGTGGACCGCAATAAGAGTGATAAGTAAATTGGGCAAGGCAATGTAATGTAAATAGATATGTTTATTATAACCATAAACTTAGATTAAATATACATAAGAGGAGGGAGACAACTTGCAGCACCAAGAGCTGGACGGTTGTGATTCAATTCCGTCCAACGGAGCTGCTCCGTTCATGCCCGAGCGTAGCAGCGGCTCCGTCTTCGAGTTCCTGAAGGTGACGCTGACTTCATAATATCTTTAAAGTCTCCTGCAGTGCTGTAACCAGCTGTTTATTAATGAGAGCGACCATGATTGTCTGAGAGGGCTGCGTGTTACACACCGAGGACTCATAAACCTCAGTAATGGGTTAGACTGGTAACTTCATTACGTTTCTGATGCAAATAGTCTTTGCCTACACCAATATGGCGCGCATGCGACACGGTACGCATGCGCGACTGTATTCATGCCACCTTTATCAACCAGCGTCTCATTCCAGTTCGGCTTAGCGAGCAGTCGCACACACGGCGGACAAACCTCCGCTCTTGTAAGTTCTCTTTTTATTCATTCATCGCTAGGAATGACATATACGTGGATCCTTGATGATGGTTACCTGTTTGTAGTGTAGATATCGCTACATCAGGAATTGTATTTATAACATAACAGAGTACTTCTAGACAAGATGCGAGCTGATACTGCAAGGTCGTACGATGCGTATCTGGTCCATTCTTATACGAATTATAGGGGCGCTTGTGGAGTTACATTACAGTGATGATGATAGGCACGCTATGCAAGATATTTTTAGACACAAGGTTAGACAGAATATTGATCGCTGGGTTCTAGATTGAATATTTTTAACATACAGCACTGCACAGACATATGCAGCAGTGACACGCAGTGACACCTACTCTTTACTTTTTCTTTAGCTCGCTATTCTCCAACCAGATGAGCAGGCTACCCCTGGGAAGCTGAGAGTCAAATAACTCACAGCCATGCTACATACAGCCCTCACAGTCATCCACTACTCCTTGAATCACTGCCCTCAGCGGATTAAACAAGTTTATGTTCTGTCAAGGAGACAGAAGGTTTGTTGTTCTTGGGTTTTTACCCACTACTCCTGATATCTCTTTTGAGTCGTTGAGTATTTCTTGATATGTTATATGACATACTGACAAATACCGTATCTATGTGTTATCTAAAGACACATCTACAGTTTGAATTGTAAACAAAGCACAGCAGTATCAGCCCTGAAGAAGGATTTATTCCCGAAACACGTTGGCATTTTATTTTATTTATATTTTTTTAGTGCATGGGTTGATTTAATATTGCAGTTTGTCCCTGGACAGGACTTAACTTAATCATCTAATGACTTTCAAATCAGGGAACAGACCAGTCAATAGGGGAAGGCTCCAAAAAGTTAAGGCCACCTGGTAAACTTATTTAGCAGGAAACCTTCCCATAAACAGTTAATTTTAGACCTGATAAAAATGTTTTTTTCCAAGATTTGACTGAGAGCCTTGCAGAATTATAGGCAGTCTTGAGGTTTTTCAAGGTTTGCTGGCAAAAATCAGTAATAGCACTGTGCTGTTACATCTTGACAGGGTGAGGTCCGAGAATCCTCACTTTTCTTTTTTAACATTTTATTTATTGGCATTTCACAATTAAGTACAATGTGCGAGCAGTAACGAAAGGGTATGTCAGGAGTGCCAAATGCTCCATAAAACTTAACACAACCCGTTGTCGAAAAACCATAGTGTAGAGGGTAAACGTGTGTCATCAGTTAGCCAAAATGAATTAAATAAACATCAATAAGAACATCAACAATACCCCCCTTCCCTCCCCCAACAATGTGAAGCTCTTCCGATGCAAATCAAGGTCCAGTGTCCAAACAGATAGTAGATCGGCTCTCTGATGCAATGGATGCCCTTTTCACGGCAGTGCGAGCCATTTGCTCATGCTGAGGTAGGTAAGGTGTTGATGAATTCTAGACTAGACTGGGGGCTCCCCACCGATTCTGCGACTAGGTATATGAATCAGTCAGTGTTCTGAATTATAGCGCCCTCACAGCACTTTGAGGGCTTTTCGGATGCTGATGCAAGATAGCCGCATACTCCAGCCTACAGGTTTTCGCTAGGAGTGCGCGATGCGCGGCGGTGGTTGGTGGGTCAATGGCTTTCCATTGGTAATAAGTAATTTTTAGCCGTCAAGAGTATTAACCCTATCAATTTGCGCATGAGATCCTCTGAATGCCAAACATCGGCGTCGCCCCAAGGAGCACCATCTCGGGCGTGAACAAGGAAGATGCCCCATTCATTTTGCTTATCTGGTTGCGCACTTCATTCCAGTAACTAGTAATCCTAGGGCTCTGCCGAAGATCGTGACCCAAAGTACCCAAGGCATCACAACCTCTCCAGCATTTGTACATGTTTGAGATCCCCATCCTAAAAAGAGTGGAGGGAGTGAGGTACAGCCGCTGCACTATTTTAAACTGGATCTCTCGATTCCGAATGATGGCAGAGATTAGAAGTATAGTGGCAAAGTACCCTAGGATATCCGCCGCCTCAATTTGGGCCCCTAGGTCCTCCGACCACATGTGTGCAAGTGTGGAAATCCACCCCTGATTATTCGGAATTGCCATTTGATAAAATGTGCGTATGCGCGGGAAGGCGTCCACGAAGCGCTCCATTTCTGCCTCACAGGGGGCCAGGGTCCCGTGGTCCTGGGAGAGTGCAGTGTGGCGCCTCAGAATGGTGCAGATACTGTGGTATATAAGCCAATCGCCCTGCCCCAGGCCCAATTTAGCGCGAGCGTCCTGGAACTCCTGCAACGCCGCCCCCTCCTGTATGTCTATTATCCTAACGTCAGCCAAATCCTGGCCTTGTTTGGGGTGCAGTATGCCTCCATGCCCGTAGGATAAGACCGTCCTAATACTAGACCATGGAGGTGCCAGATTAATTTGAATCCCTTGTGCGGTCCTAAGTTTGTACCATTGGGTGAGCGTGGGCCCGATTATGGGGTGTGCCCGTATTGCGGGTGACAGTTTCCCAGGGGGAATGGCCATAATTTCGATCGGGTTTAGAGGTTTCATCAATGCGATCTCCATAGACCTCCAGCTAGAATTATCTGATGTATCAAGCCAGCGTTTCACCCAGCACACCTGGGCAGCCTGATGATACGCCTTGAGGGAGGGGACTGCCAGTCCGCCGTTCAGCTTGGTGGCTTGGAGGGTTTGGAGGCGAATTCTCGCTTTCTTCCCATGCCAGATACATTTAGATATTGCCTTATTCGGTTCTTTAAGGGATGCGGTTGATGGGCAGACCGGGATCATCATTGCAATGTATGTGAGCTTGGGGAAAGAGTTCATTTTAGCGCGTTAGTCCGCCCTGTCAGAGAGAGGTTCAAAGTATCCCATCTTTTCAAGTCCTGGCAGACCCCCGATATTTTCTGAGGATAGTTTAGGTCACTGAGGTCCCCTAAAGAGGCACTGATCTGGATACAAAGGTATTTTATGTGATGTGTCTGTAATACGAAGGGGGCTACCCCACCAGGGTCCCAAGGGATGTCTGGCCGCAGCGGAATAACCTCCGATTTGCTAAAGTTAATTTTTCTAACCTGCCATCGGGCCTATTTGCCTAAGGAGTATGCAAATGTATGGGAGGGATTTGGGACCATCGCTGATGTAAAGAAGCATGTCATCAGCGTATAAGGACACACAGTGCTCCTCACCTCCCCGAACAATGCCCGACCAGCTCCTATCGGTCTGGAGCTTGATTGCGATTGGCTCAATGGAGAGGGCGTATAATAGTGGCGACAATGGGTACCCTTGGCGTGTGCTCAATTGTAGTTCAAATACGGGAGAGGCCATGCCATATGTGATCACGGCAGCTGTAGGCCGCATGTACAGAAGCCTGATTAGTTGGATGAGGTGGTGGGGAAAGCCATAACGGGGTAATACTCTGAATCCGGACTGCATATTGTTATGATGTTGTTTACATGGAGACTCTGTTATGTATAGTGATGCTGGAAACTACAGTGTTGACTACCTCAAGTTCTAGTGAGGTCATAGAATGTGTTTACTTGTTTTGCTTGCAGTGTTGTATGTAGTGTCAGTTGAGGTTGCCCTATGATTACTAAGGGGGCCTCTGCTATTGCTGGGGGTCTCTTTGCCTGTTATCTCAATAAATACTTAGATCTTGAAGTCTTACATGTGTCTGTGAGTGTATTCGCAACAATGGCGACGAGGATGGGATGATAACAGAAGGCCAGAAGAGAAGACTCCCAGCAGTGATCCCAGCCAAGCCGCTACGCTTTCCCCAAGCGTAGCAGCGGCAGCCGAGGGAAAAAGACTATGTGACGGGTTGTGCTCCTCCTTGCGACAGGTAGACTGCTCTGCTGCCTCCGGCATTGCAGCGGTCAGCTAACGAAGCTTGGCTGCATCAGACGACAAGTAAGTGCTGCGCCGCCCTACTTGCAACCCCGTAAGCTCTGCTGCGCACTGCAGTGTCCCAGTCGCCCTCACATAAAACGGCGGGGCGTCACTGGAAGGACCGCAGCAGCCCCGAGGCTACGGTTTCGGAGCAACGCCACTCTGCCTCCTCTGTACGACTATTGGGATCCGACGTGGTGTTCCTGAAGGGGAGGGCTTAGTGAAGCTTGGAAGAAGATTACCGTATACTCAGTAATTGAAGCACACCAGAAACAGGGGGAAATCTGTATGTAATCCTGCGTGCCAGAAAGCAGTTGCTGTCATCTGTTTGGACCGAAGCTGCAGGGAAATAAGAAATACATAAGACTAAGCCGGCATAAACGAGCACTAAAGAGCATAGAAAGAGGGGGAAGCAGAGGCCCAGAAGCAACAAGTACTAAACCCTAAGGCCACAAGGGTTAAAAGGTTAAAAGTCTCAGTTTTACTTCGCGTGCAGAAATTCCTGAAGAGAAATTATATCAAGAAGTTGAGGTTCAGGCTACAGTTTCGTGAAGAAGGGATTTTTACAAGAAAATAAACCCGCATTTCTGCAGATCTATAAAACCCCAGTATATACGACCTGTTCTTCTTGCAAGGTGTTTTCTTTGTAACTGAGCGAGAGAGAGAAGAGAAGGCATCACAACCACAGGTGCATGGCGGGTCTACCTGGAATAGCTGGTCCACCAATATTTATGCCAGTGCCAGGCCCAGCAAAAAGTCTGTGGGCTCAATGGCGCAAGGGATTTTTACATTACATGAAGGCGGCCGGTTGGACATCATACTCTAGCGAAAGGAAATTGGCATTGCTATTACATTTTCTAGGTTATGAAGGTCAGAGAATTTATGAAACCCTTCCCCAACCTGTGGGAGACGGCAGCGGTGATGATGCTAATAAATTTGATTTGGCGCTGATGAAGCAGGACAAGCATTTTAACCCTAAAACTAGCACAATATTAGAAAAGTATAATTTCCGCATGCGGATGCAAGCTCACGGTGAATCGGTGGAGGAGTACGTAACGGCACTGCGACACTTAGCATTGACATGCAAATTTCAGGAGTCGTTTGACGAACACATCCGCGACCAATTCATGACACACATAGCTCCAATAAGATACGCGAAGAACTATGGTTAAGGTATGACCCCAATTTGGATGAAGTGTTAGACATTGCAAAACGTGTGGAACATTTGTTAGCATGTGTCGCCAAATTATCAAAGAACGAAGTCAGTGAGCCAAAGGAAGGCAAGACCGAAATCCTAAATGTGGTGCATGGGAAAAACAAGAGAAGAGGGAAGAACAAGCAGTCAAATAGAGTTGCGGTGGAGGAGAAAAGAAACCATGACCCGCCACAAAGGACAGAAAGAAGGGATGAGAGACTTTGTTTTCGATGCGCAAGTAGTACGCATTTTGCTTCTTCCATTGTATGTCCAGGTCGCAGAGCCACGTGTGCAAAGTGCAAAAGGAAAGGACATTTCGCGAACTGTTATAAGAACTACCAATTTGGAAAATTTGGTCAAAAGAAGGTTCTCTACGTGAATGAGGAAGAAGATGGGAGATCGTCAGAGGAGGAAATGACACTCCCAACGCAGAATGTCATTGTTAATACCATCAATGTTGTTATGAATGGTGAAAGTGTGGATAACTGTGAGCGTCCGTATGCGGTGTTGAATGTGAATGGTCAAAGTTTCCATGATGGCTGACTCTGGTTCGAAGATTACTTTGGTATCCAGAAGTGTGTTTGAGAAGGAGATGAAAGGTGTAGTTTCTGACTTGTTAGAAACTGATATAAACACAGGTGGGTACAATCAGGATAGAATTGAATTGCTGGGTTATGCTTGGGGCAAACTCGAATTTAAGGGTCGGAAATGTGATGGTAAGGTATTCATTACTAAGAAGGGTCAATCCTTACTCGGATGGAGGGAGCAGAAAAACCTAACCGTCCGTTTAGATCCCAATCAAGCAGAACAAGTTCTCCAGGTGTCATTACCATGCACAAGTACCAACAAGTATGTAGCTGAGCATGGTAGGGTGTTTGATAAAAGCTTGGGGAGAGTAAAGGGCTTCCAACACCAAATCATCCTAAAAGAAAATAGTTCACCGGTCGTTGCAAAACTTAGGCCTGTGCTTTTCTCTTTAAGAGAGGGTGTCAAAAGTGAGCTAAAGAAATTGTTGTAAAAGGGCGTCATTGAGAGCAGGAGGAGTTGAGTGGGTATCCCCGGTTGTAGTGGTTGGAAAGAGTTCTGGTGATCTGAGATTGTGCATAGACATGCGCGAACTCAATAAGTGCGTGATGGTCGATATGCATCCATTGCCAAACATGTGTGATATGTTGACCATGGTCGGACGAGGCAAGGTGTTCTCGAAACTCGACATGGCGTCTGCCTATCACCAAGTTGAAATGGAAGAGGAGTGCAGAAAAGTTACAGCCTTCATAACTCATGAGGGTGTGTTTCAATTCAGAAGAATGCCTTTTGGATTGGCGTCAGCCTCATCAGTGTTTCAAAAGATCATGGAACGTTTACTCAGGTGTGTGAAAGGAGTCTTTTGTTTCCAAGATGATGTGTTGATCTGTGGTGAAACGCTAGAAGAACATGACAGAATTTTGAATAGAGTGTTGAAGATTTTTGAAGAAAGGGGTATTACGTTAAGGCAAGAGAAGTGTAAGTTTGCTGTATCCAAGGTGGACTATCTAGGTCATGAGGTGTCATCCGAGAGGGTGAAACCCAAGGAGAGTATTGTAAATTCCATTAAGGAAATTGAGAGACCAACTAACAAGAGTGAACTACGTTCATTCTTGGGTATGACCGAATTTTATCAAAAATTCGTAGTGAATTATGCCACTAAAGTGCTGGAAATGAGAAAAAAATTTAAGGAAAGGTGCAGATTTTATATGGAATCATGAGTGTTATTTAGAGTTCACAAGGAAGAGATAGATATGGCTAGACCACTAGGATGTTTTGACAAAAGAAAACTCTTGTCAACCTCTGCAGCTTTAGAAGGCGTATCAGTTATATCCACTACCTCCTCCCCTTCCTCCTCACCTGAGTCCTCTGGAGAAGTTTCACGGCGGTTAGCCTTCTTTCCGATCTTCTTCTTCTTTGAGAAGAGGTAGGGCCGTCAGCGGTGGGAAGCCACCCTGATTCCCTGCCAAGCAGGGAAGCAAGAGGCTTCCTTCCCGCAGGGACCGAATAGACGAGGGAAAAAAGCGGATGCTTAAAAAAAAACCTCGGTGAACAAGATAACAGTCCAGCAGGTCCGGAGAGTGAAGTGATGAAAATCTGCAGATCTGATGTCAGAAGAAGGACGACTGAAGCAAGGATCCTGGGCAGGTGTCGGAAGGCGAGGTAAGTCCTTAGAAGTTTACAGGAGAGGAGGACGTTGAAAATCAGCCGGAGAGGGCAAGTGGCAAAGAGAGAAAAGGAAAGAAAGACAGGAGAACCAGAACGGCGAAGGAGCGCCGCGGGTGAGAAAAAAAGAGAGAAAGAACGGCGAAAAGACGCCGACTGGAGGCCCAAGGGTAAGCAAGGTAAGCACAGAGGAAAAAGCACACGGAGCAAGCAACAAGGGAAAGAAACAAAGTTGCAACGCACCGAACCCGGAAGTGGGCGGTGCTTAAGTAGCGAAACCAGGGAGACAGAGAAAGACTACAGCGGAAAAACCCAGAAATGGACAGGAAAACAATGGACGACCTAACAGCGCCGCCAACGCCAGGCGTTCCATAGTCCCCACCGGCGACTAGACGCCGGCGGCATGACAGTATGCCCCCTTCCAATGGAGAACCCCCCCCGGCTTGCCCGGAAAGAGACGATGAAACCGCTGAACCAAAGACGGGGCATGGACATGGGAGACAGGTTCCCAGGAGTCCTCAGAGTGGGGGTACCCCTTCCAATGGATGAGATATTCCAGACGACCACCCCGCAAGCGGGAGTCCAAAACGGAGGCCACCTCATACTCCTCCGGGGGCAAACCAACTTCGGGCGGCACAGCCAGAATGGAGCGGTGATAGGGATCTGGCCTAAACTCCCTCAAAAGAGAGGAATGAAAAACAGGGTGCAAGCGGTGCATGTGTTTGGGCAAAGAAAGCCGATAGGCAACAGGGTTGATCCTGCGCAGTATGGGAAAAGGTCCCAGGAATCTGGGAGACAACTTAGAGGGGTGAAGCCAACGCGGGAGGTGTTTGGTGGATAACCATACCTTAGTCCCCTTCTGCCAAGCGGGGGAGGGCAAGTGCTTGGGGTTAGTCTGATTACAATAGCGCTGGCTACTAGCCCGTAGACTATCGATGGCAGTCTTATGGGCCTCTTGCAAAGTGAGGAGAAGAGAAAACATACGGCCAAACGGTACCACCGCATTGGGCACCAGGGTGATATGGCAATCCTCAGGCCGATGTGGAGGTAGTTCTTGAGGACCTTCACCCTGAAAAACGTCCTGATAACGAAGACACTCCTTAGGAATATTGTTCACGGATAGAACATCCGTCAGGGTAGGAGGATCCGGAAGGGTATGGATCGTTGCAGCCAAGGGTTGTATCGAGCAGAACTTCTTGCAAAAACTAGAAGAAAAAGACAGTTGATTCTTGGTCCAATCAATAGTAGGGTTATGCTTCCGGAGCCAGGAAACCCCCAGGATGACGGGAAAATGAGCTGCTCGGATCAAGTCGAATTGGATGGTCTCAGTATGATGGAGAACCTTCATGATCATGGGAGAGGTAGCATGAGTGATGAGACCAGAGCTTAGGGGTGTACCATCAACGCCCTCAACCTTTTGGTCTTCCTCCTTCTCCAGACGACTGATGCCGGTCTTGTCAGCCCAGACGACGTCCATAAAGCATCCAGCTGCCCCGCAGTCCAGTAGCGCTAGGACTTCGAATGTCTGATGTAAGTGGTTCAACTGGACTGCAATAACCATGAGGCGATTGTCTTCAGAGGGGTTGATGGTAGGTGTGATAGACAGAGAGACGTAGGGACCGGAATAGCCCCCTCGGTAACTGGTCCCTACTAGTTCCGAGGTATGGCGTTTCCCGACCTGCGGGGAGGTACGTCTGGACAGTCCCTTAAGACATGGGTGTTGGAACCGCAGTACATGCATAGATTGAGGTCTCTGCGCCGCTTCCGTTCTTCGGGGGTAAGAGGTCCCCTGGTGGTTCCAATCTGCATGGGCTCGTCTTTAGCTGAGCCCGAGGGAACGGAGCAGGATGGAGCTGGGTTAGCAGAAATGGGGAACCCACGTTGTCTCCGCCGCTCAGACCGTCTTTCGGATAACCGAAAATCGAGCTGGAGGCAGTAGCCCAGAGCCCCGAGAGTGTGGAAGGGCGGCTAACCCTAGCAAGTTCATCCTTAAGGTCTTCTCTCAGACCTCGACGAAAAATAGTGTACTGAGCGTTCTCTTGCCAACCCGCATCAGCGGCCACCCTTTTAAAGCGGGGGATATAGGACAAAAGGTCCATGCTTCCCTGACGGATATCTAGTAGCTGTTCACTGGCTACTAATGTAGTCTCTTGTTGTTCAAATGCCAGTTTGAACTGGGCGGTGAACCCAGCATAATCCTGAAGGAGAGGACTGGCACTGGTTACCAAAGGGGCTGCCCAAGACAGGGCATTTCCGGTCAAATTAGAGATGAGGAACCCTATTCGGGCTTGGTCTGTAGCGTAAGACTGAGGTCTAAATGTGAAATAAATCACGCAAGCCTCCATGAATTCCTTAAATTTGTTAGGTGATCCGTCGTATTTGCCGCAGGATAATGGCATAGGAGGAAGGTCACTGCGGGACTGCTCGAAGCGATCCAACCTTTGTCTAAGGGTGGTGTTTTCCGTCTTTACTATCTGTAACTCTTGAGTGAGATTATGGACAGCTGTTAGCAGTTCTTGCACCTGCTCAGGAGAGGCCATGGTTCTTAACTGTGGGCGTTGCAAACTGTCAACCTCCGCAGCTTTAGAAGGCGTATCAGTTATATCCACTACCTCCTACCCTTCCTCCTCACCTGAGTCCTCTGGAGAAGTTTCGCGGCGGTTAGCCTTCTTTCCGATCTTCTTCTTCTTTGAGAAGAGGTAGGGCCGTCCGCGGTGGGAAGCCACCCTGATTCCCTGCCAAGGGAAGCAAGAGGCTTCCTTCCCGCAGGGACCGAATAGACGAGGGAAAAAAGCGGATGCTTAAAAAAAAACCTCGGTGAACAAGATAACAGTCCAGCAGGTCCGGAGAGTGAAGTGATGAAAATCTGCAGATCCGATGTCAGAAGAAGGACGACTGAAGCAAGGATCCTGGGCAGGTGTCGGAAGGCGAGGTAAGTCCTTAGAAGTTTCCAGGAGAGGAGGATGTGGAAAATCAGCCAGAGAGGGCAAGTGGCAAAGAGAGAAAAGGAAAGAAAGACAGGAGAACCAGAAAGGAGAAGGAGCGCCGCGGGCGAGAAAAAATGAGAGAAAGAACGGCGAAAAGACACCGACTGGAGGCCCAAGGGTAAGCAAGGTAAGCACGGAGGAAAAAGCACACGGAGCAAGCAACAAGGGAAAGAAACAAAGTTGCAACGCACCGAACCCGGAAGTGGGCGGTGCTTAAGTAGCGAAACCAGGGAGACAGAGAAAGACTAGAGCGGGAAAACCCGGAAATGGACAGGAAAACAATGGACGACCTAACGGCGCCGCCAACGGCAGGTGTTCCATAGCCCCCACCGGCGACTAGACGCCGGCAGCATGACAACTCTCTATCATTACTGTTGATGCCAGTGAGGGTGGTCTGGGTGCCGTTCCTTCACAGAAACAAGAAGATGGATCGGAAGAGGTGATAGCACATGCATCAAGTGGCCTGAAGGGTGCAGAGCTACGATATTCGGTCCTTGAGAAAGAAGCCCTGGCATGTTATTGGGCTGTTGAGCGATTTAGAAATGTTGTGTGGGGTGTAGAGTTTGTGCTCCGGATGGATCACAAACCTTTGAAGGTTATCTTTGAAACTAAAGGCTTAGACAAGGTATCGCACAGAGTTGCCGGCTGGGTCACTAGGATGCAAACTCGTAAGTTTACAATCGAGGTAATACCTGGGAAGAAAAATTTGCTTGCTGATAATTTGTCAAGGGTAAGAGTTGCATGTCAGGAAGGGTTGGAAGATGAGGATATGGAAATGGTATTTGTGAACACGGAAGGAATTGTGTCCAAACAGGAGTGGCTGGAGAAAATGAGAAAAGATTAGATAATTAACAAGGTGATCACGTATGTGGTAACCTCGGTTTGGCCCAATAAATCAGAGCTGGCAGAGGGGGAGAGACCTTATTGGGAGGTGAAAGATGAACTTTCAGTTGCGGATGACATACTGTTCAGGAGGGAGAGAGCAGTAGCACCAGTGGGTATTTGCAACAGAATTATTGACGTGGCACATAGTGGCCATATTGGCATTACCAAAACCAAAGGGGTATTAAGATCAGACTATTGGTGGCCGGTGTTCGACAAAAAGGTTGAGAATCGGTTGGGTGAGTGCCAGATATGCATAAGGAGTGGAAAGGGTGTTGAAGCTAGAAAGCAGCCTCTAGTTGATGTTGGTGTTCCGTCTAAAATTTGGAGCAACATAGCCATGGACATTTTGGGACCTGTTGATCTAGGGTATGGTCGGGGAAGGTTTGTCGTTTTGGTGGTCGATTTATTTTCCAGGTGGGTAGATTTCAAAATTGTGCGGGTAATCTCGGGAGAAAGTATGGTAAATGTATTGCAGGAGATTTTTGCGAGTGAGGGACTTCCAGAAAGTGTCCTCACTGACAATGGTACTCAGTTCACCGGAGGATATTTTCCTACATATTTGAAAAAGTGTGGTGTGAGACACAAAAGGGCAGCCCTTTATCATCCCAAAACCAACGGGATAGTTGAAAGGTTGAACAGATGCGTGATGGAAAGCATTTGCATGGGGGAAGAATGTGGATTTGATAAATTGGCTACGATTCAAAATAGGATGTGGGCGTTACGCATGGCACCTCATGCGACCACTGGCCTGTGTCCATTCAAACTCATGAGGGATCAGAAACCTTTCTCGATGGCATGTCCTCCATGGGTAGGGAGGAGTAGAGAGTCGGATGTTGTTATTGATGAGGTGAGAAATGTACTCAAAAAGAAGAAAAGTGAATGGGTCATGCGAGAAAACAAAAGGAGAGGCAGAAACGAGTTACATGTGGAGTGTGGAGACTGGGTGAGAATAAAGAAAGGCGTGGTAAAGAAGAAGGGAGAATCACTATATTCAGATCCGGTCAGAGTGATTGCTGATCTGAAGGGTGCGGTGCGTGTGGCCGGCGGTCAGGTTTGGAATAAAGATAGAGTGGCTACAGTAAAAAGATGTCAGGTGTGAAGAGCAGGACTTATTGTGAAGGAGATTTGTGAAAAAGAGGAAGATGTGTTATGATGTTGTTTACATGGAGACTCTGTTATGTATAGTGATGCTGGAAACTACAGAGCGTTGACTACCTCAAGTTCTAGTGAGGTCATAGAATATGTTTACTTGTTTTGCTTGCAGTGTTCTATGTAGTGTCAGTTGAAGTTGCCCTATGATTAGTAAGGGGGCCTCTGCTGTTGCTCGGGGTCTCTTTGCCTGTTATCTCAATAAATACTTAGATCTTGAAGACTTACATGTGTCCGTGAGTGTCTTCGCAACACATATATAAACCTGCATACTGGCGACAGAGGAGACTCGTCCGTTCTTGTACAAGTCTCGAACGACCAGGAAAAAAGAGAGACCTCCAAACCCAAGAAAGAAGACATCAAAGGACAAACAGGTAGGACAAGAGTCAGAGTGTGACAGTCAAGCGACAGAGTGTGACCGTTTGAGACGCCCAAAACCTGATATTGAAACTAACATGGAGGCAGCTGTACAGGATCCCATGAGAGGGATGCAAGAATTATCGACAGGAGTTCAGAACCTCAAAGCCAAAAACGCAGCACTAAAACAACTTGTGTTATCTAGGGACTCAGCATTTCAGGAAAGTGCCCTGGTAGGGGGAATAGTGGACAAATACGATGGCACCTCCAAGACACTGCGTTCTTTGCTTGATTCATGTCTGGTGCATTTCACGTTCAAACCTTACTATTTTTCTACTCCCAGGGCTAAGGTGGGTTTTATAATTTCCCATCTTTCTGGAAATGCTTTAGCCTGGGCAACTCCCTTGGTGAATGCAGGAGACCCGCTCCTGGACAACTATGAAGGATTCGTGGACGCCTTCAAGACCATGTTTGACCGTCCTGAACAAGTGTACAGGTCCCAAGAGAAGCTATTGGAATTCCAACAAGGAAACCAAGACATGTTGTCCTGTGTAACCTGTTTTAAGTAATTGGCTAAGGAAGCAGATTGGACCCCTGAGGCATGCTTTACCTTGTTTTGTCGTGGGTTAAACAAACAAATCAAGGACGAGTTAGCTAGAGTGGCCCATCCAGGTTCCTTTCAGGGTCTTTTAGACTTGTCCTTACAAATTGACTTCCGTATTGAAAAGAGAAAAGCAGAGAAGAGGAAGACACGGACACTACCACAGAAAGCCTCCTTGGACTATCCTAGTCCTAAAGAATCAGCCACACCTAACCCCTCGGATCCAGAGCCTATGCAACTCGGCTCCTTGCGGGGACCTATCTCTTCACAGGAAAGGTCTCGTTGGATCAACACTGGACTTTGTATGTATTGTGCCATCTGGTAAGAAACTGCCCAAAAGACCCACCTCGGCATTCGGGAAACACCGGCTACCGATCTTGAACGGAGCCCAGCTTCGGGAGAAAGGAACTTGCTCCGATTCTTCTCGTTCCTTCAACTCTCATCATAAGAACACTTTGGTGGTACTCCAGTTATCTCTGTCGACTGCCAATAAAGAGAACCATTCCATCCTGGCCCTAGTATATTGTGGTGCAATGGGCATCTTCCTAGACCACGAGTGGGCCTTAAAGCACAATATTCCCAGAGTGTCCAAAGAAGTCATCCAGGCGGTCGAAGGAATAGATGGGAAGCCGTTGTCTCCAGGACCCATAACTCAGCAAACATCAGAATTACTGCTTTCTATAAACAACCACCAGGAGATGTTACGTTTTGACATAATAAAGGCAGCTCATTACCCAATGGTTCTGGGCATGCCCTGGCTACAAAGACATAATCCATACATCAACTGGGCTGCCGGGTCCTTATTTTTAGGATCGGAATTTTGTCTTTCACATTGCCTGTCCCAGAATGCGTTGCAAACCATATCCACGGAAACCCAGATCCCAGAACAACAACCTATCTGTGTTTCCAACATTACTCAGGTACCTGAGAACTATCATCAATTTTCAGATGTATTCTCAACAGCTATTGTTCAGGCACTACCTCCCCATTGACCGGAGGACTGTGCTATTGATACCGAAGATTCTGCAGTTATACCATTTGGAAGGATGTTTATTCTTTCAGAACCTGAAAAAAGAGCCCTACGAGAATACCTGGACACCAATCTCACCAATGGAACCATTCGTCCTTTCAAGTCTCCTGCTGGGGCTTCCTTGTTTTTTGTGCCCAAAAAGGATACCAAGGAGCTCCGACCATGCCTGGACTATCAGGGTCTCAATCAGTGTACTCTCAAGGACCGTTATCCATTACTCTCATCTCTGACATCTTAGAAGCCTTACATGGCGCTGTAATCTTTACCAAACTCGACTTGCGGGGTGCTTATCATTTAATCAGCATAAAGGAGGGCGATGAGTGGAAGACTGCCTTCAGAACACCCTTCAGATACTTTGAATATCTGGTTATGCTATTTGGTCTTGCCAATGCCCCAGTGGTATTCCAGTGCTTTATGGATAGAGTCTTCTCAGATATGTTATTCCTTTTTGTTATTGTCTACCTGGATGACATATTGATATATTCCAACGGCCGCATCTTACATCAGGAACGCGTTACCTTGGTCTTAAAATGCCTACTGGAGAATAAGCTGCTGGCCAGACCAGAGAAGTGCATTTTTCATGTCCCTACAGTCCATTACCTGGGATTTGTTTTAAGTCCCCAAGGAGTAGCAATGTATCTCGCCAAGGTTGAATCTATTCTTTCATGGCCTGCTCCCATATCAGTTAAACAAATAAAATATTTCCTGGGACTTGCACATTTTTATAGGAAGTTTATTCCTACATTCTCTGCTATAGTTCAACCTATAGTTTCATTGCTAAAGTAAGACACACCCTTCAATTGGTCGGTTGATCAGGAAACCGCCTTCCAAGAACTAAAACAAAGGTTTACTCACGGACCCATCCTGGCTCAACCCGACATTACTAAACCCCTCCTGGTAGAAACATATGCCTCAGAATATGCTATTGGGCTGTGCTAAAGCAAGAATCCGAGGATAAAGAAGAACATCCCATTGCATACCTATCTCGAACATTGAATCCTAGTGAGACACATTACTCAGTCCTGGAGAAAGAATGACTTGCCATCCGCCAGGCTTTTACAGAGTGGTGTCATCTACTTTTGGGTGCCAAGTTCCCTGTACAAGTACAAACTGATCATTGGAACGTACAGGTCCTACAATGACTGGAATGCAGAAATAGTCATCAAGCCTGTTGGGCCTTTTCTTTGCCCAATATCAGTTTCGCATTCAACACGTACCTGGGACAACCAATATAATAGCTGATGCATTATCCAGAAGCCTTGATTACGAACCGGATGAAGACTGTGCCTTCCCCAAGATGTTTCCCTACAGTGTATTCAAAACCCAGGCCAACTCACTATTGGACAACGTATGGACAGAGACTCCACTTTCTGATCTCTGGAAGGATTACTCCATGACCAATCAATGGTCCCTAATTGCTAAGGATGGTTACCTTTTTAAGGACAAGAGATTGGTTATACCTGCACAGATCCGAAGAACCAAGATAACAAACCTCTGTCATGATACCTTCCACTCAGGGCATCGGGGCATTAAGTCTACCCTTCGGCTCATCCAGAGAAATGTTTGGTGGCCTAAAATGATCGATGATATAAAGGCATATATCCAAGCCTGTGCAGTCTGCAGTCAGAACAAATGCGACAATAGAAGACCAGCTGGATTACTCCATCAACCCGCCCGTGGGAGGTAATTGCCACCAATTTCATCGTGGACCTACCTCCTTCCACGGGTTTTACCACTATCATGGTTACCATCGACCTATTTTCTCATATGGCCCATTTCACTCCCCTGAACAAGTTACCTTTGGCACAAGAAATGGCTGGAATTTTTCTGAACCACATCTTTAGACTGCATGGTCTTCCTTCTAAAATCATCTCAGACCGCGGGCCCCAATACATTTCCGATTCTGGAAGCACCTGTGTCAAATGTTGGGTATTCAACGTGCCTTATCTTCAGGATATCATCCTCAGTCTAATGGAATCACCGAACGAGTAAACCAGACCCTTGAACAATACTTGCAATGCTTTGCTTCCAAAGTCCAGGACGATTGGTTGGTTCTAATCCCAGTAGCTGAATTTGCATACAATAATTCTGACCACTCCGCAATCAAAACAAGCCATTTATTTGGCAGTCAAGGTTTCCATCGTCTGTTCTGCCTACTCTCCTGCCTCACTCCACCCCGGTTCCCTCGGTTGACTCCTGGATAGAGTATTTAGACACTGTACATAAGGACCTAAAAAGACATCTAGAAAGAGCCAGTATGGCCGTTAAAAGACATGCTGATACCAGGAGGAGACCTGCTCCTATCTATGCCATCGCAACAAGGTCTGGCTTTCTTCTAGACTTTTGCCTCGACAGCTATGGCCCAATAAACTGGCCCCTCGATTCTACAGCTTTTTTTTCAGTGAAGGAAGAGGCTGCAGAGTCAAGGCAGTCCGTGGCAGTCTCTCTACAGTTGCTGCTACAGCAAGGCGTGTCTACAAGACATCAACCCTACCGCGGAGCGGGCCGCGGAGTCGAGGCTGCAGAGTCAAGGCAGTCCGTGGCAGTCTCTCTACAGTTGCTGCTACAGCAAGGCGTGTCTACAAGACATCAACCCTACCGCGGAGCGGGCCGCGGAGTCGAGGCTGCAGAGTCAAGGCAGTCCGTGGCAGTCTCTCTACAGTTGCTGCTACAGCAAGGCGTGTCTACAAGACATCAACCCTACCGCGGAGCGGGCCGCGGAGTCGAGGCTGCAGAGTCAAGGCAGTCCGTGGCAGTCTCTCTACAGTTGCTGCTACAGCAAGGCGTGTCTACAAGACATCAACCCTACCGCGGAGCGGGCCGCGGAGTCGAGGCTGCAGAGTCAAGGCAGTCCGTGGCAGTCTCTCTACAGTTGCTGCTACAGCAAGGCGTGTCTACAAGACATGAACCCTACCGCGGAGCGGGCCGCGGAGTCGAGGCTGCAGAGTCAAGGCAGTCCGTGGCAGTCTCTCTACAGTTGCTGCTACAGCAAGGCGTGTCTACAAGACATCAACCCTACCGCGGAGCGGGCCGCGGAGTCGAGGCTGCAGAGTCAAGGCAGTCCGTGGCAGTCCGAGCCAGGACCGCCAGGGGCGGCTCTTACACTCGGACAAGATGAATCGAGCGGCACACGTTTCAGAATTTGAAACACACTGGCTAAGAAGCCAGAGAACCCGTAGTGAAGATAGCGGGCTTGAGCACCGTAGCCCTCATAAACACTTCCCAAGAAGCAAGAAAACACAAGACGCGCGGCCGCCAATCCCGCCCCAACAGAAGCCTGAACCCTCGACAAACCTACAAAGTCAAGGGTTTCGAGGGCCACTGGAGGCCTTTAGCTTGCCTGCCACTCCACAGGCGCACCTGCAAGCAGCAGAGTTCCACTCGGAAAGACCGGCTCATTACACAGCGACGGCGCTGCAGGGGGACGCCCAGACGGAGAATGACAGGCAGTCCTGGGCCGCCCCCCAACTCCAGGGGGGTCTGGGAGTGTCCGCTCGTCCGCCAGGTCTGGAGGAACAGGGGGGGTCACAGGATGCTGCTCTCAATTCTCGCACAGCCCTCCCACAAGCCTCGATGGGCCAGGAATTAGCGACTCGAGCGCTAAGCACGGAGGTTCAAAACAGAGTCGTGGAGGGCGCGAACTCCACAGCACCAGTACACAGCCCGTCCTGGGACGGCCTGGATGCGGGCCCTGCCTGACCTACAGAAGATAACGAGCAGGGCAAGGAAACCGCGGAAACAACCCAGCCGCACCAAGACGCCACAATAACGAAGGACGGTTTGGGAGCGTCGGCTCGACCGCCAACTGCAGCGCCTGGCAAAAGGGAAGATAGAGTGGATCGCCCACCTAGAAAGTCCGACCTGCATCTTTCCAATGGCTCGGACACGCCGGATCGACCTTCATCGATCTCTGGAGGGGCGGACACGTTGGCTCTACCGGCGAGATGTGAACAGACTTCCCCGCTGCAGGAAAGCCCCGGAGGCGATGCACTCTCCAAGGAGACAGCGGTAGATGGCGAAGCCTCTCCGGTTGGGGCGAACAGTTCAATAGGCGGTCACCCAGATTCAGGAGACGCCAGCGAAGGGGCAGCGGGCGTGAGCCCCCCGGCGCGGTCCGGCTCCATAGGAGCGGGCTTGAGAACGCAGAGCCCCAGATACGAGGGAGGACGCGCTGCGTCAGTTCTAGCGGCACCATTAGATTCATCCAAGACCTGTGAGCACCCCATTACACCCGAGACTGTCAAGAGATCTGACCCCAAAAACGTGCTTAACAAAAATGCACCCCACGACGGATCCAACAAAATCAAAATCGAACTGGAGATCCACCCTATAATAGCAAGAGAGGACTTAGTTAGCCCTCCCTCCAGCTTGGGAAACTTGGAAACAGTCTGGTCGGACGACTGTTCCTGCTCATTAATAGAGGACTCAGAAAACGACCCTATGTTAAACCAAAACTCAGTGCTTTTACCAGATACCTCAAAGACAGTGCCAATGGAGTTCCCCGAGAAGGTCCCTTCACTTATTATCGACAAAAAGCCGCTCAAAGACCCAATTCCAAAGGAGAACAAACAAGCGCTGGAAAAGGAAGACAGACTTACCTCAGGAAACACAAACAAAACAAACCCCTTTTTACCTAAGACAATTAAGAATTACCAGCAGTTAGCTACCACTAAGCGGAGCAAAGATGTCACGAAGCCCCTAGTGGGCACCCTGGACAAATTCTTCAGTAAACAAGGAAAAAGAAATCAGATTGAGAAAAGTGAGATCTCAGACGCAGACCTCCTGGAGGGTTCCCTAGAAGAATCACTTCACCTCAACTCTCCCGCTATCCCAATGAGACTTACTTTCAACGCACACCACCCGAACCCCAATACCTCGAGTCCTCAGCAGTGCATCAACAAAAGATGGCACTTTGGGAAACCACCAGCGAAGCCTATGGAACTTACATCAACAGAGACTCCCGTACAGTCTTCTGTCCCATTATACAACTCCAACAAGGTAAATTTACCCAAAGAAAACCCTTTACACGGGGGGGTGGCAGATGCCACACCCTTAGTAGCCAAATCAGACAGTCTCAGTTCGCCACCCAGGAACTCAGACCCAACAAACTCTAACCTAACGAGACCTACAATGCAACCCTTGCCATGTAAGCAAACACAAGCTATAGCTCATTCTGAGCACTCGATAACGCTCAAAACGCCTACGATCAGGCGACAATCGGAAACTCAAACCTTTAAACCATGCATGTCCAGCCCACAGCCAAAGAATAGGAGACAAAGCGACACTGTGGGAAACTCAACAAAAGATACACCAAACAAAAAGCCAGACTTAATGACGATAATGTCAGCTATCACTATAGCTCTAGCCCCATTTACAAAACTATATGAATCATTGAATGATTCTGTAAAGGACCAAGCATCACTGGCGGCTTTAACACAGACTAAACTCACGTTTCTAGAGGGATTCATCACTTCAAAAATTGAAAACAGGAAGACTGGAAAACATGCCTGCACTCAAACAAAGGACCAACATCACCGAGAAACGAAAGCAGCTCAGTCTCAGACGGACTCCTTGTCGGAGAAAACATTCTACTTTAAAGCAGGCACTGGCGAAAAGATGGCCAACTCTAGTTCGGAGGATCACGTCAACACCCCAGCAGTGGTGACGGCCCCGGGCAAATGGAGCATAAAAACACCCCTCCTAAGTCTCAACCTCGAGCCTACAAAGAAACCACAGGAAGGCCACAGCAACGGAAACCAAAGCACTCTTAAATTTTCCAAACTTCAATCGAGCAAGAGCATAACAAAAAAAACTAATGGTTGCATCGTCAACGAGAAAGAACAAGACCTTAGAGCCCTCCCGGAAGACCCATCCACGCTTCTGGCTCCAACAAAGAAAGTTAAAAGCGGTCCACCTACCCTTCCTAAATCGGCCACGGCCAAATCTCAGACCTCGAAAAAATCCTCACCAGCGTCAGATAGAAAATATATCAAAATTTGCACCAAACCACTGACCTCAAAATCCAGCCAGCAAAATAGTGACAGTCAAAAAATCAACAGATCTCCCACCTCCACTGAAAGCGATCTAATGGAAGACGCTTTGGAACTTGCGTCGCAATGGCGGGACAAAGATCCAAACCTAGACAACAATCGGGGAGCCAAAAGAAAAATGGTGTCTTTTAAACGAAGCCAGGATAAAGACACACCTCCAAAGAAAATCAGACAGTGGGAGCCTAAACCCTCAGCACCACACAGGGTGGAAGACGTGTCTTCGGCAGAGATCAAACAAAAACATCCATTAAGCCGCAAAAAATGGGAGGAAGACTCCACCGGGAAACATAAGCCCACTCCCAATAGGTGGAAAACTAGAGTGCACTTGAAACAAAAAAGAGACTACAGAGAACGCAGCCAAGAAAGGGAAAGCCCTAAGTGGACCCCACGGAAAACCCGCGAAAGAGAATGGAAACGCTCCAGCTTAATGAGAAATAACAGAACAACGGCAACTCGCTCCTTCTTCCTGCAGCCGAATTGTAAAGCTAAGCATAACCAGGTTCTAAACAGAACCGCTATACTGGACTTATTTCATCAAGTCCCGGCTCTTAGATCAGTAACATCAGACTGTCTAGACGTCATCGAATTCTCGAGCCCCCACAGCATAGACAGCGTGTACATCCACATATCTTCTGCTAGCACGAGACTCAAACTTAAGGAAGAGGCCAGAGCCCTTAAAGAACTAGGCTACTACATGGAAGAATTACACAGCGACAGGGAGAGCCTCAGCAATACACAGAGAGGACTAAAGGACAGAGACCTTACAATCACCAGAGACCGTATGTTTCGATACAAGATAGTCTCTCCTCCAAGAGACCGAGCCTCACGTCGTGCTTCTCCCAATTTCCACTCAGGAACAAAAACTTCAGTCTGGAGCGAAAGGAAGACATCTGATGCTAATCAAGACGAACCCACACGACATCGGGTCTCACATTATAGACCTTATAATACCCTCGAGGAAACCAGAACAGGGGGCCACGAAGAACTGAGCCCACTCAGTAAACAGCAAGGAAGGGCACCCAAGACGAGAAGAACCCGCATCTCCAGAGATAGCTGGGAATCACAGCGTACTCCAACTAATATCCAACAATGGCACAAAAGCGCTCTGAGTAGCACCAGGAGCAAACACAACGAAAAACAGAGTAACACGGGCTCAGATCGAGCCCAGAAGAGCTCCTCTGAGAACTGGAAGTCATCAAAGGACCTAGCTCACCCCAGAAACCGGTCAAGCGATTTACACACCCATTCACGACTCTATCGGCAAGATCTGGAAAAAAAAAGAAGGTCCTGGACGCCGGAAAGACTCTTCACAGAAACAAGAAGATAGCCACAAGCGTCCACGACGGGAGTCAAGGAAGATACCGGTAATCCTCACCAGACTGCAAGCAAACTTAAAATGGGGTCGTGGAACACAAGAGGATTCGCTCACTTGACACTCAACTCAGATGTACAACTGGGGACCTTCGACCTTCTTTGTTTACAGGAGACGTGGCTCCTCAGGAAGCCAACAATAGACGGCTTCGAAATCGACTTCTCCCCAGCCACACAAGGAGCGTTGGGTAGGCCCTCCTCAGGCCTCTTAACAGCAGTCAGAATTGGCAGTGGCCTACAACTTAAACAAACAATTACAGCTAACATGTCAATTCTGGCGTCCTTGGTATCAGAGCAGAAGCCAGGAGAGTGGGAGAACAGGAAAAAACCAGTATCGTACCTAGTGATAAACACATACTGGAACCCAAAAGTCGTGAAAGCAACAGCCCTTCTTGAAATCATCGGCCAAACGATAGAAACATGCCTTAACACGATGACAATAGATCACATCATAGTATGCGGAGACTTAAACTTGACATTACCTAACATTGGCCCAACTACATCGAATCGCGATTTACAATCCGCATTGGCACCCACTGTCTACTCGACAACTCGAGAATCAGACTTGAGAGGTAAAGGATGGGAATCGCTCATGGACGCACTAGACCTCCATAACCTCCATTATTTGACCTCTCCTACACCAAACTACATTCCAACTTGGGAACAAGGCTCCCGCAAGGCCTCTCTGGATCACATATATGTATCCAGAAATCTGCTCGCAATGATAGCTGCATACGAAGTCATAAGAACTCAAAACAGTGATCACAACCTCCTGATGGCCTCATGGTCAGCTCCAGAACGGAATTCGGAGGCAAGCCGACAGGAAATGATCACCTCAATTCTTACTAATGATGCAGGGACCAGACTAAGACTCTCTGATGAAGCAATAAGAACTATTACAAGGACCTACGAAAGAACAATAGCTGTGCCAGGGGAAGCAAACACACCTGACTATTATCCCCTGTTGATCCCCTACCAACATCAAAGGAAAGCTCAATCTTCAGTCAAAAAGACAAATCATACACATAATAAACCATTGGTGGAGAAAAGAAGGGAAATGAGAAGAATCTTACGTAAAGCGAAATCTTGCCCCTCAAAACAAACAGAGGAGGCTGCAGTATCTGCGAAAAAGTCTTACAAAAATTGGCTTAAGTCTCACCGTGCCATTTTGTACCAGGAAGACTCTGAGACCATGCTAAAGACTCTAAGTGGGAAACAATCTAAAACTTTCTGGGCCTTGATCAACCCGAAAGGAACTAACTCAAACGAGGCCTTAGCAAACTCAATTGGAGAGAATCACTGGAGATCCTTTTTCTCGGACATGTTCGCCCCACCAAAGGGTAACACCCAAGAATCAATACGGCCCCAAAAAAATCGATGGGACATTGGAATAGATGAAAAGGAAATCTGTGAAAAAATAAGGAAATTGAACAACTCCCGGGCACCTGGACCAGATGGAATCTCCAACGTGGATCTCAAAATGAACACCTAAGTATGGGGCGCTCTCATATCCCGAATATTCCAAAAATGCGCGGACACCCAATCCATCCCGAAATCTTGGAAATCAGCAAACGTGGTGCCAATCTTCAAGAAAGGCGATAAAGGCAACCCAGCAAACTACCGCCCAATAGCCTTATTGGACACCATTGGGAAATTGTTCGGAGCGTTTCTTCTAGACAAATTTAAGAACTGGGCTGCCACTTCCGAATTACACGATGACTTTCAGACAGGATTTGTAAAAAATATCGGAACACTGGCTAACATAATGCTAATCAGTGTACTGAAAGCCAAGGTGCTAGAGGGACGTCCAAAGATACACCTGGCATTCATAGACCTCTCTCATGCATTTGACACGGTCAATAGAGAGTGTCTATGGACAAAACTGAGGAAAGGGAACTGCCCGACAGCAATTCTGAACCCAATCATGGAGCTGTACTCCGGAACATCCATGAGGGTCAGACTCAATGGAAAAGGCCAACTCTCAGAGGAGATCACCACTCACAGAGGCGTAAAACAAGGCTGCCCACTGGCCCCTGCCCTGTACAATGCGTTCATCGGAGATTATCAAAACTGGGACCCCACTATCAGAACATTTCCGCCTAGAATTGGAGAGGAAACAGTTGGCAGACTACTCTATGCCGACGATATCTTACTACTGGATCAAACTGCCATAGGGTTACAACGCAAACTTACTTCGCTCGCAGAATATCTTGAGGCCAACGATCTGATTCTAAACTCATCAAAAACAAAAATAATGACTTTGGAAAAACCCACAACACAAAAAGAAAAATCTAAATGGTTCTTGGCCGGAGAGAAACTAGAGAAAGTAAAATCATTCCGATACCTGGGAGTGACGATAAGCGCAAATCGCTTTGAAACCCCCATGCAGGAATCCTTGATTGCCAAGACGAAAATTATGATAACACAAGCTCGACTCATGGACAAAAAATACGGAAAATTCTCACTGAAACCAGTGCTGAACTTCTACACAGCGAAAGCGGTACCCGCCATTACTTATGGTGCAGAAGCGATGCCCATGATCCCAGAGCGGACCTGGCAGAAGCTGGAAGGCTTATTTTGGAGGAAAATTCTAATGCTCCCAAACTCCACTCCGATGGCATCTATTCGTAGAGAAATCAACGTCATCTCCCTAAAAGGAAGAGTCAAGTTAAACATCTTAATGCTGAATCGGAAAATTAGGCTATCCCCTGAGAAGATCTTCAAGGTTATAAAGGAAGAACTTAAAACAGGAGAGAACAGCACCCTAGCCTCTTGGGAGCAAAGAAACAGGGAAACCCTCGAGGAAATTGGAAGTTCATGGGAAGAATTGGAAAACAACCCCGCTAAAACAGTAAAAAAATTCAAACAAATGGACTGGATTAAAACGCTGGAAGAGGCCGCTAAATACAAACTGGCTGCGGACCTACCAGTCAATTATCAAAAACAAAATGAACCCATGAGCTATTTACTACAAGGACCGAGTAAGCAAATTAGAAACACATTTCTAAGGGCCAGGCTGAATCTCCTACACACGAAAGAAATCCTATTCATCAGAGGCTCTGCTGCTAACAACCTCTGTAGATTCTGCAATAAACCCAAAACAATTGAAACCTTGAGGCATCTCCTGCTGTCATGCCCGGAACTAGCGGCTAAAAGAATGATACATATGGGCCACTTATCGAAAAACAGCAGATGCGGGGAGGAAGAATATTGGTGGAACATCCTGATGTCAGGTGGAAACATAAAATCAGTAATCGCAGTCGGCCAGTTCTTTCAGAATATAAACCTGAAAAAAGAAGATCCAATCTGACAGCAATTGGGAAAGTACATTTTTAACTGTCTAAGCACAGAAGCGCAATGAAACAAAACAAAACAGAACAGAATTCTTCGGGATCAGAAATTCTTCGGGTTGCACCATTTGTAAAAACTGTGAAAACAGTTGAACCAAATAAAAATAAAAAAAAAAAAAAAAAAATTAACCCTGCAGCATTTCAACTTCAATTACCAGAGTCTTGGAAGAGAATTAATCCCGTTTTTCACACTTCCTTACTCAAACCCTACTCTCAGTCAACCAGGACGGCTCCTCAACATCCCCCTGTTCTCATCAACGATCAGGTAGAATTTGAGGTTTCCAGGATATGTGATTCAAGATATAGGAGAGGTCATCTTCAAAACCTGGTGGAATGGAAAGGGTACCCTCCCAGCGAACAAACATGGGAACCTGTGTCCAACATGAACGCCCCCCGTTTGATGCTGAGGTTCCACTGGATTTATCCAGGTAAACCTGGTGGATCGAAGTTTAAGAGGGGGCATGCTGTAATGATTCACCGTTTCCGCCCCTTCTGGAATATGTGGTCTATCAAGCACCGTAATATAATGTTCAGTATACTAACAAAATGGCCGGCACTGTTAAGCAGACCGCTGTCTAGTGTTTCAGCTATGTCTGCCACTTCCTAGAAAACAGACACGCCCCAGCGGCTCTGCGCGTCTCAACGCTAACTTTCCGTGTTACCATCAAGTACGTTACCCTGTTTTTCCTCCACACCTGCTTCCTTCTTCCCTTTGGTTCCAGCTGTACCGTATTCTTCCTTCCCGGTATCCAGTCGGTACCGCTCCTCGCACACTCCGCTTATGGAATCGTGCAAGTCTCCTACTCTTCCCGGACCTGAGCTCTGATCTGAAACCTTTCCTCGCATTTCAGTCTCATGGAACTGTGCGAGTTCCCTGCTCCTTCCTGGCTCCTGGACCCTTCCTGGACATTTGCCCAATACTCACCTGACCCTTCCAGGAACACTGAACGTCTTACCTTACCATCTTATCAGGGCAGGTATCCGGACTGCATATATACACCTGCATACTGGCGACAGAGGAGACTCGTCCGTTCTTGTACAAGTCTCGAACGACCAGGAAAAAAGAGAGACCTCCAAACCCAAGAAAGAAGACATCAAAGGACAAACAGGTGAGACACGAGTCAGAGTGTGACATGTGATGCGTGGCCCTGGCGTCAAGGTTCACCCGGATCTTTGTGGCTAGACCCCAGAATGATGCACTTGTAGCTGAACTCGAGGAGGGGCCTGTCAAACCCTGCAGGTTGTAGCTGTAGCCGGGCAGGTCAAACCCCTGACCCGTTTCCTTTCCTCCAGTAGCTCTTGGGTTCCCAGTGAGGGGAGGGAGTGGGGGAAGCTCTTTGTTTCAGGTCGGGCATCTCTAGTGGTTTCTCGTGGGAAGCGTGGTGTCCCAGTTGTTACTACCCGGTCTCTGCCCACGCAGCCCTGATGTTACGCTCACCTGGTATCCACAGGGACGCCACCCAGCTGGGTTACTCACTGGTATGCTCCTCAGCTTTGCCCTGATGTGGTCTGCGGGGAAGGTTCTGCCTGAAAATACAGGAGGACTGTGTTCAAGACTGACCGACTGGGGTAAGTACCCTCCCCCCACCCCCGTATGCTTTCAGTCCCTCTGGCACCCTCTCCTCACCTTGTGGTAGAATTAGGCGTGCTCTCCGTCCTGCCTTCTTTGCAGGGGCGCGTTGTCTTTCATGGGCGAGTGCGGTCCAGTTACTTCACTGACACCGGCCTGTTTGATATTGTTCAGGTAGGTCTTATTGCTGTTCTTTAGTTTTGTTGCTATCCTGCATGCCTTTCTTTTTTTTTAAATATGTTTTTATTTGCATTTTCAACAGCAAGACAATTGCAATATTGGTTGCAACAACAAAGTTCCCTTGTATTATTTTCATGTAACATTTATATAAGAAACATAGAGAGGGGAGAAGTGCAAAGCAATGATGAACTCTTGTCTTGTGTTTCTGATTCCCCTCCCTCCCCCTCCCCAGCCTCCCCCCACCCCCTCTCCACTCGACTCGTTCGCTTTGTACACAACTCTGAATAAAAGTTCAAAACCACTATAGGCATTACAGCATTGCGTGTGCTCTGCAAGTTGCTACTGAAAGAAAGGAAGAAGCCCCTACAGGGCTTGGGGTAAGCAATCGTCCGGTGGCATAGGGCATTGCCCTGATTCCTTTGATTGGCTAAGATGGTAAACAAGTGTTCTTAGTCTGTGGGCTCCCAATATGTCGTATAATATTCTAGAAAGGGCAACCAAATCATTTCGACGTTCTGCGTGATTCATTTACCGCTGCCGTTAGGCTTTCCATTTCGTATATTGCGTGGGCCTTTATTAACCATTCTCTCTTTGATGCTAAGGCCATCGATTTCCATTTTATGGTTAGGCACACTCGGGCTGCTAATAGAAGATTGCGTGGTAGGTACATTAGAGATTCGTATGTTTCATCATCCTCCGACTCAACTTCAAACAAAACTAGTGTGGGCGTTGGGTTTCTGAGGACCCCATCTATGTCTCGAATCCAGCCCAGCACTTCCCGCCAGTACACCTGGACTCTGTCACAACCCCACCATTGGTGCCAGTAGTCACATTGCTCTCCGCAACCCCTCCAGCAATAGGGTGATGTCCCGGGGAACATTTTGGATAGGCAAAGGGGTGTGTAGTGCCATCTCATCAGTAATCGCACATTGTGCATTTTGTATTGCATGGAGACCGATGATGACCATACCGCTCTATATATTCCTTTCCATACCTCCCCTTGGGTTTCTATGGATAGGTCGGTTTCCCATTTCACTTCTGAAGGTGGGCGTGGACTGTGACCCCTCGTGATTAGTGCTCTATACAACTTTGAAATGAGGCCTCTCGATGCTTGGGGGGAGCTTAAGATTTGCTCGAATGGTGTCAAAGGGCGTTTTAACGAGTTGCCCCACCTTGGGTCGTGCATGGCACTTCGCAACTGGAGGAAGGACAAGGGGGAGACACTCGTGCCCTGCAAGTCAGCCTGTAATTCCTCCCGGGTTGTAAACACCTCATTTTTCCAAAGCTGTCCCGCCCGACTTAAACCCGCCTCGTACCATGACTGTGATTGCTGGACTGCTCTCAGTGAGTTTTGAATAGGTGGGGACCAGATACAACTCAAAGGAGAGGGCCATGTTGTGATACCCTGCATGGCCCGGGATGGACGCCAGAGAGACCATAATACCTTCAGAATGGGGTGCTGTTTAATCCTTTGTGTCATGGCTGATCTCGGGACCCACAACCACTCTCCCAGGGTGACCGGATTGAAGATGTCGTTCTCTATTGCCACCCACTGTTTCTCTGGGTTCTCCCACAGATGATCCGGGAGTATGCGGAGTTGTGACGCTCTATAATATTCTCCCAGGTCTGGAAAGCTCATGCCCCCCACCTCCTTAGGTTGGATCAGTGTGGAATATGGGATCCTTGCTCGTTTGTCAGCCCATAGAAATCTTAATAGTATGCGCTTTACCTCTAATAAGAAGGAATCGGGAACAATGACTGGGAGGGACTGAAATAAAAATAGGAATCGTGGGAGAATGTTCATTTTGATGGCAGTAAAACGCGCCGCCCATGACATGGAGAGTTTGCGCCATCTGGAGATGTCATTTTGGATGGCTACCCACAGTGGTGTGTAGTTGGCTTCGAAAAGGTCAGACAGGGAGACCGTTATATTAACCCCTAGGTAGCGGACTAAGTCGGTTTGCACCTTGAAATTCCAATCTGTCTCTAAACGTTGCGCTAGGTCAGTGTTGTCTTTCAAGGGGACAGCTATAGTTTTTTGTAGGTTGACCCGGAAGCCTGATAGGGGTCCGTATCTCGACAACTCTTGGAAAAAAGCGGGGATAGAAGTATAGGGTTCGGTCAGGTATAAAAGGATATCGTCGGCAAACATCGCCAGTTTGTACTCCCTGCCGCCTCGCGGGATTCCTCTGATGCTCGGGTTGGACCTGATGGCTTGGGCGAAGGGTTCAATGACCAGGGCATAAATGAGAGGGGAGAGCGGACAGCCTTGTCTTGTACCTCGAGTAAGGTTGAAGGATCGCGATGAGATACCATTGATTGATACTTTGGCCCTGGCAGATCGGTATAGTGCTTTCGCTCCTTGTGTCCATGCGGGTCCCAACCCTGCCCACTCTAGAACAGCTCCCAAGAAGGACCACTCTACTCGATCGAAAGCCTTTTCGGCGTCTACTGATAACAAGAGGGGGTCCTCGCCGGCCTCTCGGAGAGTTGCCATGAGGTCCAGGGTTTTTCTTACGTTATCTGCCCCTTGCCGGCCTCTTACGTACCCTACCTGGTCAGTGTGGTTTTGTTGCGGGAGAATCCGGGCGAGGCGGGCGGCCAATATGCTAGAGTAAATTTTTGCGTCTACATTTATGAGGGAAATTGGCCGGTATGATGTACACTCTATGGGGTCTTTACCTTCTTTGGGGATTACGATGATAATAGATTCAGTGAAGGAGTCGGGAGCTCGACCCGATTCTAAGATGGAAGTAAATAGTTTGGCGAGGAATGGCGCAAGTGTGCCGGCGTTTCTCTTATAAAAGGCTGGCGTGAAGCCATCCTGTCCCGGGGCTGAGCCTACCTTGAGGGCTGAGATCGCTCCCTGCACCTCTGTTGCCGAGATTGGGGCATTTAGCATTTCTAGGTGTTCTTCCGTGATGGGTGGGCGTGACATATTGGTTAGGTATTCTTTGATGTCGGGAGAGGTGCCATCAGTCTCAGCAGCGTATAGGTCTGCATAAAAATTGGAGAAGCGAGACACTATGTCTTGGGGATTTGTGAGTGGGATGCCTTGTTCATTGTTTACTTTGTGGACTGCTCTATCTGCCCTCTGTTTGCGGAGTCTGTTCGCTAGCATGGTGTGCGCTTTATCCCCCTTTTCAAAGAACTTCTGTTTGAGGTATTTAATCTGAGTGAGGGCTTTGCCTTTCCATATATCTTTTAGTTCCTCTCTCATTTTCCTAATTCTCGTTTCTGTATCAATATCGCTAGTAGGGAGCTCCCTAAGGGAGCGTTCCAGTCGAGTGATCTCTTCCTTAAGTTTTTTCTCCTTGAGTAGCCGGAGTCTTTTTTTGGCGGCCCCCTCAGATATAAGAATGCCCCTTAATGTGGCTTTACCTGCTTCCCACACTGTGTTCAGTGACATACCGTCAGTGTCGTTGATGTCAAAGTATTCTGTGATGACTTCCGAAAGGAAGTCCTTGAAAATTGGGTCTCTGCATAACGGTCGTTACATCGCCACCGGCGGTCCAGGGCGGACAGGTCGTGGTCTGGCCAGGCTACTATTTGGATGGATGTACTTAGGATGTCACCCTCGTTTTCCGCCCCCAGTAGTAGGTAATCAATCCTGGAGAAGGAGTGGTGTGGTGGAGAGTAAAAAGTGAAGGCTTTTTCCCCTGGATGAGTTACACGCCAGGTATCTATTAAGTGATGTTCCCTGAGCTGGCTTGCGAACCTGTCGCCCTGAAGCGTGCTTGGGGGTAGGGAATTTGGTCGAGCTGAGTGCCAATCGCATTCACGATCTATAGCTACGTTAAAGTCACCCCCACAAATTAGTGAACCCTCCCTCCATTCCTCAATGAAATCGAACAGGGGGTCAGTGAAGCTCGATTGCCCCTGGTTGGGGGCGTAGATTGCGCACAGTGTGATGGTACGTGTTCTCAGTGTCCCCTTGAGAGCGACGTATCTCCCGTGCGTGTCTCTGTGTATATGAAGAACCTGCATTCCCAGGGACCTACGCAGCAAAATTCCCACGCCCCCCTTCTTCTCCGGTCCAGATGCCCAGAATGCTTCCCCTATGTCTCTCCCTAGGATCTTTCTTTCTCCACCCTTGATGTATTTTGTTTCCTGTATGAAGAGAACATCTAGTTTGGATTGCGCGAACTGTCTCGCTAGCATTGATCTCTTTTGCGGGGAATTTAAGCCCTTGACATTGAGGGAGCCGAAGACTATGCCCTGTGAGTTAGCCATATTCTAGGGTTTGGATAGCATTTTTTGTATTGTGGCTTGCTTGACCCCTTTGTTCCATATTAGAGTTAGTGAAAAACTGCCTTGTGTTGTGGTACTTTTGAGTTGGGTCTTTGTGCTTCACGAGCTTGCTTTGTCGAGTGGCTAATTGAATCCCCCCCGTCCCCTCTGCCCCTTCCCTAGTGTGGAATGCTATACGGGACATCCTCACCACACGGAAAGGGAAAAGAGTAAAGAAAAAAGAAAGGAGACGCCCTCGTCCAAAGAGGGCCACTTTAGGAGAACCCCTCTTCAAGCCCTAGTTGTAACTTTGTTCTTTGTGCAGGGACGGAATGCATAGGAGACCGTAATGGTGGACAAAGACCTAGAGGGTCTCCAAGCCCCTAACCCCATCTAGGCAAACAAACTTTAAAGAGAAAAAACTTCAATGGAGCTCCATGGCGACCATTTCGGCCAGAGTTAGAGCACCTAAATAGTGTACAGACACAAGGTGCAGTGTAGGCAGTTCAAGGAGTGTTCAAACGTTTAAATTTCCATTTCTGTTGCGCACGGCCTCTTCTCGAGGGCTTTTCAGTTGGATCTCGGCGCGGGCCCTTTGGTTCTCTTCGGCCCTCTGCGTCCGAGTCTCTTGCTGGACCTTGTAGGTGGCGACGAGCTCGTTCCGCCTCTTCCACCGAGGTAAGCCTGTATTCTTCGCTGTTGAACTCGAATGTGAGGGAAAATGGGTGGCCCCATCGGTACTTCACGCCTTTCTCTCGGAGCCAGATCGTGAGGGGACGACACCCTCTTCTTTTTGCGAGGGTCATCGCTGAGAGGTCCTGGTATATCTTGACTGTTGAGCCACGGAAATTGATCGTGTCCTTTATTCTTGCTTTTTGTAGAATGTCCTGCCTTTGCGTGTAGTAATGACATTTGATTAGGACCGATCGAGGGCCTCTCGCTGAGCCCCCTGCCCTGTGCACCCTGTCGAACTCGAGGGTCGGGGGGACGGTTTCATCATAGAGAGACAAGATTAGGGATTTCACCGTGCTCTCCAGGCTTGACTGTGTCTCTCCTCGCTCTTCTTCCAGACCGATTATGCGAATGTTGGAGCGTCGCTCCCGATTTTCAAGGTCGTCCACTTTTGATTCCATGTCCCTTTCCTTCTGCTCGAGGTCTAGGAGTCTAGCCTCGTATTGCATGGTGGCGATGTCTCCTGATTGTTGGTTATTTTCAACCGCTTCCAGGCGGTCCTCAACTTTGGCCACTTTCGTTTGTAGGTCTGATACTATTTCAGTTAGGTTATTTTTCATTGATCTAATCTCCCCAAGCAGCAGACGGATGTCCGACTTTGTTGCGCTGTCGCCGTCATTGCCTGGAATGTCTGACGTGCTTTGGGCTTCTTCCGCTTCCATGGTTGCGTTGTTACGTCTAAACTTTCTCAGGGTTGCCAAGGTTTGTGGATCCAGCTTTGTTACCTATGGAGGCTCCAGGCTATTGTTGCAGTGGGCAAGGACTGCCGTGCCGGGGTGTGCTGTTACCCACGATCGTGTTTCTGTGGTTGGTTGGATCTTCGGGTGGAGACTCTCTCAGCTCCGTGGTGGGCTGCCCCGGACTTCGTGGCACGTTGCCAGCGTTTTTGCCCTAAGTAACTCCGGTGCGGACTCAGTATCGCCCCCACCCCCCAAAGCACTGCTCGAGTGAGTCGAGTGCCCCGCAGCACGGCTGTCTCCGCGCCTTGCAAGGTGCGTGGAGGGCCCTTGATGGTCCTTAGGTTGGCTGCGAGGCTCCGCTAGTGGTGACGAGCTACCACAGGGTTTGGTACTCGTGGGGGTCCGCGGTGTGGGAGCGGCGGGTCGGAGCTGTTGGGGTAGGCTCTGTGGTCACTCTGTGTTTGGGATTGCGGGAATGGCCGCTCTGCTCTCTTGTTGCTTGGTGAGGAGGGGGGAGCCTCGGTTGGGCGAAGGAAACACGGGCCTCCTTCCGCGGGCGGCTTGGTGTCCATGGCCGACTGCCGTGTACGGCCCCCTAGGAGAAGGGTGGGGAGAACGTCCAGCCGCTGTATGCCTGGGCCCGCGAGGGTTGCTGGGCGGAGGTGCGGCGTGGCTCGAGTGTGCTCGCGTGTGTTGAGGTGAGGCGTGGGTAGAGGGATAGGACCCTCGCTTGCGGTTCGCGCCGTAGAGTGTGACTGCCGGGTCCTAGGAGTTGGCCCCGATGGAGAGGGGGGGGGGCTGGCACCCAAGCGGAAAGGCCCGCTTGAGGCACTGCTTACCCGCACCGGGCCGCTCACTCAGGTTGCCGCCTGCCTGGCCGGTCGCCCGACCTCCTCCGGCAAGCCGGACCGCTGTGGCTGTTCTCGTAGCTGCCGCACCTCGTTGTAGGGCTGGAGTTCTCCCGTTCGCTGGGCGCAGGATGCTGTTGGCGGGCTGTTCCAATCCTTGTCAAGTTTCTTCTTACGCGCGCGGCGCGTATCTCAGATGACGGCGGCCATTTTTTTCTCCCCTCTCCTCGCTTTTCTGAGTACGGGCCTTCTGTGCTGCCCGGGGGCTCCCGATCGGAGGCTGATTTCTGCCTTTCCTCGCAGCCTCGTCACCTGGGTTATGGCTGCGTGGGTGCCAGGACGCCTTATCTGCTTCGTCTGCTGGTTTTTCTGAGCTTTAGTTTCCCCTGCACTGCTCGAAAAGGTGATTTTATCGGGTTGAAGAGGGAGACGGTGGCTCAAGCGACCATCGCGTCTGCGCCCCCTGGTGGTCTCCCTGCATGCCTTTCTTTGTTTAAAATGTCTCTTTTTCCTCCCTTAGGTATGCAGAGCTCCAGCGCGGCGAACTGGCTTGGTTGAGCCCCGCTGGTAAATGAGGGTGCATTAAGAGCGCTATGATGCGGTAAGTAAGCGCTATGCGCAACACTGCGAAGTCTTGCCTTTGCTAACCTGTGTTTTCCTTCCTTGTAGGTCGCAGTGTTCTTCAACGCGAGTGGAATGTCCGGATTGGTGCCAGCCGACAGGCGACCAGCCAGCTAAGCCTTTTGAGCAGTTCGTAATTTGTAAATGTCTCTTGCCTCTATCTTCCTCTTTCAGGTCATTCTGTCCGGGAAGCGTGCAGATTCGAGTAAGCTGTTCTCAGTAGCTGCGAGTGTTTAAAGATGAAGACTGCAGGTAAGATGCTGCTGCTAATGATGTTCCTTTTGTCTCCTTGCAGGTTCTGCTTCTCCGAGGTTCGAGGGAATAGCTGGACACGGTGAGCGTCACGTTGCAAGCTGCAAAGTAACACGAAGCATGTTCTGCAGTCAGGGTGTGGTTTATATAGCCCAGGTAAAGTAGTACCAGGGAAAGTAGTTCCAGGCCTGCCACACCCAAAACACTAGACCGCATAGCTTGGTTCTTAGGAACCAAGCTATGTGGATGCCTCCATGTTGACTGACAATACAATAAAGTAGTTCCCAAGCACATTGTTGTTCATGGTGTATGAGCCTGGCACCATAGGCGCCAGGACTGGCCCCATGAGGGCTTTTGAAGAGGATGCCAGGCTCTAGAGGCCCGAGTCCTGACTCCACCTGGCCAATGGGTTTGCCAGAGGGGGTTTTGGGCGAGGGTCGTGACAGCACTCCCCCCTAAGGCCCCTCCCATGGTGTTCCTTCTGTCTGGCCCAGGTTTGGTTGGGAAGTTCCGATGGAATTTCCTGATTAGACGTGGTACGTGGATATTCTCACTGGGCTCCCAGGATCTATCTTGTGGACCAAATCCTTTCCAATCGAGGAGATAATATAGCTTGGTCCTAGAGTATTTAGAGTCCAAGATATCTTTGACTTCGAATTCTGGTTCTCCGTCAACAAGTATGGGCTTAGGTGGTGTCCCAATCTGTGTGCCGGGTTGCATTGGTTTCAGGAGGGACACATGGAATACCGGGTGGATGTGTAGATTAGGTGGTAAATCCAGTTTCACGGCTGCTGGGTTGATAATTGCCTTAATCGTATAGGGTCCTAAGAATCTGGGATGAAAGGTCCGGTTTCCCTTGATGGGTACGAATTTAGCGGCTAACCAAACTTTGTCTCCTACTTGATAATCAGGGGCCTTTTTCCGGTGTTGGTCAG
This sequence comes from Ambystoma mexicanum, assembly GCF_040938575.1. NCBI lineage: Eukaryota > Metazoa > Chordata > Amphibia > Caudata > Ambystomatidae > Ambystoma > Ambystoma mexicanum. Next base: position 879,901,570 of record NC_090936.1, read on the forward strand.
CGAATCTCTTTTGTTTTTCTTTGGCATGAATAAGGTGTTCCTTTGCCCTTTTGAAAGCCTGAGTAATGGTTGTGTGTAGAGTCTTTACCGCTGGCATTTCCAAGCTGGCTGGAAGGTCTAGTTCAGAGGTACGTGGATGTCTGCCATGAAGGGTATAGAAGGGCGTTTGTCCCGTGCTTTAATGCAAAGAATTGTTATATGCATATTCGGCCATCCATAGTAGGTCTTTCCAATTCCTTTGTTCGTGGTGCAGCATGCACCGTAAATATTGCTTGAGTGTCTGATTGGTTCTCTCGGTTTGGCTGTTCGTTTGGGGATGGTGACTGGTAGATAGCCGAACGTCGATCTGCGCCATTGCACAGCATTTTTTCCAGAAGTTTGAAACAAACTGGCTGCTTCGGTCAGAGACCAGAACCGAAGGGAAGCCATGTAGCTTAACCACGCCCTCCAGGAACACTTTTGCTAAAGTGGCTGCATCTGGGAGGCCTTTGAGAGGAATAAAATGGGCCATCTTCGAGGATAAGTCCACAACTATAAGAATGGTGTTGAACCCTTGGCTTGGAGGTAGATCAGTGATGAAGTCAAGGGAAAGAGTGTGCCATGGAACTGGAGGAATGTCCAATGGTTGTAAGAGACCAGATGGTTTTTGTTTCTCTGATTTATTTTGTGCGCAGACACCGCAGGACTGAATATACTGAATGATGTCCTTACGCCAGGTAGGCCACCAAAAGTTCTCTTTCACCTTACCTAGGGATTTGGCGATCCCAGGATGCCCTTCGATCTGTGAATCGTGATAGTTTGAAATAATATGCTGTTGTAATTCCTTCTTGGGTACATATAGGCGATCCCTAAAAAAGGGTAGGTGGTCCTTGATGGTATATTGTTCTCCTTGACTTTGCCATGCGAGGTAGGCATCAGGATTCATTGTCCATTGGATTTCTTTTCCTAGTTCTGCTTGTGTTAAGGCTGTTGTGATACCCAAGCGTTTGTCTTCAGGTATAATAGGTACTGGGTCTGGAGTTGTATATACTATTTCATCTATGCCCATGCGAGATAAGGCATCCGCCTTTCCGTTTCTGACTCCTGGTCGAAATGTGATTACATAATCATATTCGGCGAAGAAAAGGGCCCACCGTAATTGGCGCGAGGACTGGGCCTTAGCTGTTTTGAGATATTGCAGGTTTCAGTGGTTTGTAATGACTGTAATGGTGTGTCTGGCCGCCAGAAGGTAGTGCCTCCAGGCTTTAAAGGCGGATTTGATAGCCAGGAGTTCCTTGTCCGTGATGGCATAATTAATCCATGGAGGCGAGAACTTTTTCAACCTGAAGGTCACATGATGTAGCTGGCCGGTTTCCGGGTCTATCTGTGAAAGCACAGTCCCCATTGCGAGACTGGACGCATCAGTTTCAACGACATAAGGGAGGTCTGGACGAGGATGTCGCAGGATTGGAGCGGAGGTAAACCTTCGTTTAAGTTCCTGAAAGGCTTCTTCTGCTTCTTCGGTCCAAGCAAACTTTTTATTGTTTTTTCGTATAACTGGGATTGGGTGCGCAACCTGAGAGAAGTCTGGGATGAACCAGCGGTAGAAGTTTGCAAAGCCGAGCATGCTTTGTACCCCTTTCATAGACGTCGGTGAAGGCCATTTCAGAATGGCATCTACCTTGTGCACGTCCATTCTGATGCCTCCTGGACTAAGCATAAAACTAAGAAATTCTACTTCGGTGACATGAAAAAAGCATTTTTCAAGCTTTGCAAACAAACGATGTTGACGGAGCTTGGCGAGGACTGAACGAACGTGCCTGACATGATCTTGTTCCGATGCTGAGTATACTAAGATGTCGTCTATGTACACTAAGGCGCACACATCAATTAACTCCCTTAAGACGTCATTCATGAAATATTGGAATGCCGCAGGAGAGGTTGCATAACCCGAAGTGCATGACTTGATATTCAAACAAGCCGTACTTAGTACGGAAGGCGGTTTTCCATTCATCTCCTTTTCTGACTCGGACCAGGTGGTACGCTCCTCGAAGGTCAAATTTGGTATAAATCTGGGCATCTTTAACTTGGTCTAGCATCTCAGGGATAAGTGGCAAGGGGTAGCGGTTCTTCACGGTGATCTGGTTCAATGCGCGGTAGTCAATACAGGTTCTCAAGTCTCCTTCCTTTTTCGGTACGAAGAACAAAGGACTGGCTGCGGGGGACTTCGAAGGATGGATAAATCCGTTTGCAAGGTACTGGTCTAAAAAGGATTTCAAATGAAGGTTTTCTGGTTCTGTGAGAGCGTAGATCCTGCCACAAGGGATTTGTGCACCAGGAACAAGGTCGATTTGACAGTCATAGGGCCTGTGCGGCGGCAATGTATTGGCTTGGTCCTTTCGGAAAACATCCTGGAAATCATGGTATTCACTTGGCAAGGTATTAGTTGCTCCCAGGGTTGATACTGTCGCTCCGGGAGTCATGGGGATACAGACGTCGGGTTTCTCCTCTTGGTAATAGCAGGCAGGGGAGCAGTCACCGGGAAAGGTTAATTTTCGTGCCCGCCAGTCTATCAAAGGGTTGTGAGCAACCAACCATGGCATCCCTAGGTGAGCCTGAACTAAGGTGCCTTGATGAGATCGAATGAAATAGACTCCTGATGTCCGTCCTAACACAGCAAGGTTACCCTGGCTGTGCACTGGGTTACTGGTCCAGAAGCGATTTCTGTCTGATCCACGGTGGTTACCTTGTCCATAGTTGGCTTAGAACACAAAGGAAGCCCCATCTCTGCTGCCAGTTCTTGATCAATATAATTTCCAACTGCTCCGCTATCGATGTATGCTTCAACGGCATGCATTCTTGACGACTGGTTGTGGTTAATTAAGATCACTGGTATTGCAAAGTGCGAGGCCAGCAGCTTTCTTCTCACTCGACAAACTGACCTCTACGTTTGTCGAGCTTGGTAGTTTCCCGATTCCTTAGCTTCATCCTTCTCTGTGGCCCCGACTGTTCTTCTTGGGGGTTTTACTGGACAGTCCTTCAGGAAATGTCCTGGTTTCCCACAATACAAACAAAGCTGTTGTTGTCTTTTGTCCTGCTCTTGTTTTGTTAATGGAGGCTGTATCCCTCCAATCTGCATGGGTTCTACAGCATTTTCAGGTACACAGGGTGTGTTTTCCCTTGGTCGAACATACACGGTCCGAGGGTCCGTCTTAGAACGTTCTGCCTTTCGGTCCTGCAACCGGTGGTCTAGCTGCACGACCAGATTTATGAATTCTGCACAGTCTCTGGGTGGATCAACCACCTGGGCTAAGACGTCCTTTAATTTGCCTCGTAAGCCTCCATGGAATAACGTGGTTCTTTTGTTTTCTGGCCAACTAGCTTCGGCAACCAGTCTGTTGAAGGTAGCAATGTACGTTAACAAGTCCTGATTCCCCTGTCAGAGGGACAAGAGTTCATTGTCTACTGCTTGTTCCTGGGTATGGCGAGCAAAACGTTTTTCCATTTCTCTCTGAAACCCCCCAAAGTCATGTAATAGAGTATCGTCATGGGTTACCAACGGCACCGACCAATCTGCTGCACCACCACTCAGGTATGATAAGACAAAAGCTACCCGAGCTTGGTCGTTTGGAAATGCTCCAGGCCTACAAAGAAAATGAAGGCGGCACTGACTGACTAATGCTGCATACTTCCGTGGGTCGCCCGAGAACCTTTCTGGTGGTGCCAGGGGCAGTGTTCCAGGTAACGTGATATGTACCGGAGTGGGTGGTATGGCGGGGTTTTGCATCGTTAGACTGCTTCCAGGTAGAGGCGTCTGTCCTGCCTGTGATTGCAAGTATTGCCTGCTAATCTCTTCAGTGCGTTCTTTGGTCACTATTAGGTCTCTCCGAAGGGCATTAGTCTCTTGTCGGGCAGAATGAACCTCAGCACGAAGCTCTCCTAGTAATTGGGCCAATTGGTCCATTTCTGATGTCTCCATGGCTCCCAGGTGGATTTGTTATGGTAGGCTTCGTGTTCTGTTACGCTCACCTGGTATCCACAGGGACGCCACCCAGCTGGGTTACTCGCTGGTATGCTTCTCAGCTTTGCCCTGATGTGGTCTGCGGGGAAGGTTCTGCCTGAAAATACAGGACTGTGTTCAAGACTGACCGACTGGGGTAAGTATCCTCCCTCCACCCCCGTATGCTTTCAGTCCCTCTGGCACCCTCTCCTCACCTTGTGGTAGAATTAGGCGTGCTCTCCGTCCTGCCTTCTTTGCAGGGGCGTGTTGTCTTTCATGGGCGAGTGCGGCCCAGTTACTTCACTGACACCGGCCTGTTTGATATTGTTCAGGTAGGTGTTATTGCTGTTCTTTAGTTTTGTTGCTATCCTGCATGCCTTTCTTTGTTTAAAATGTCTCTTTTTCCTCCCTTAGGTATGCAGAGCTTCAGCGCGACGAACTGGCTTGGTTGAGCCCTGCTGGTAAATGATGGCGCATTAAGAGCGCTATGATGCGGTAAGTAAGCGCTATGCGCAGCTCTGCAAAGTCTTGCCTTTGCTAACCTGTGTTTTCCTTCCTTGTAGGTCGCAGTGTTCTTCAGCGCAAGTGGAATGTCTGGAGTGGTGCCAGCCGAGAGGCGACCAGCCAGGTAAGCCTTTTGAGCAATTCGTAATTTGTAAATGTCTCTTGCCTCTATCTTTCTCTTTCAGGTCATTCTGTCCGGGAGGCGTGCAGATTCGCGTAAGCTGTTCTCAGTAGCTGCAAGTGTTTAAAGATGAAGACTGCAGATAAGATGCTGCTGCTAATGATGTTCCTTTTGTCTCCTTGCAGGTTCTGCTTCTCCGAGGTTCGAGGGAATAGCTGGACACGGTGAGCGTCACGTTGCAAGCTGCAAAGTAACACGAAGCAGGTTCTGCAGTCAGGGTGTGGTTTATATAGCACAGGTAAGTAGTACCAGGGAAAGTAGTTCCAGGCCTGCCACACCCAAAACATTAGACCGCATAGCTTGGTTCTTAGGAACCAAGCTATGTGGATGCCTCCATGTTGGCTGACAATACAATAAAGTAGTTCCTAAGCACATTGTTGTTCATGGTGTATGAGCCTGGCGCCATAGGCGCCAGAACTGGCCACATGAGGGCTTTTGAAGAGGATGCCAGGCTCTAGAGGCCCGAATCCTGACTCCACCTGGCCAATGGGTTTGCCAGAGGGGGTTTTGTGCGAGGGTCCTGACACCTGACCTATCCGGCCCAGCTCCTCTCCACACATCGTCCCCCCAGTCTCAGGGGGCAGACATTGTGTCAGGACCGATGAACAAGGTCCCAGTGTTGTCGGACCAGAGTTCCAGCCCTATTGCCTCCTCATTTGACCACGTCAGGAGCTCAGTCATACAGCCTGCATTCACAGTGATAGGATAGTCTGAGTCGTAGCGTCGGTCTGCAGGGGTACATCGCCAATATTCTCTCTGCGGGTGGTGACCCTGGGGATCCTGGTTGGTCGCTGCCCTTACACTGTGCGGCTGTCTCAGGGGACAGCCAACTCGCGTACCTATGCAGCGTCTCCGTGGTGTGCGCCTGAGGGTTCTAATGTATGACAGTACACGCACGGCACCACATTGCAGTACCAGGTTCAGTTCCAGCCGGTGCAGAGCTCAGGGCCCTCACTTCACCAGGGTCTTTGCAGAGCTCAGGGCCCTCACTTCACCAGGGTCTTTGGGTCACACTACCAACCGGTAAGAAATCCCAATCCAACAAAAAAGGGGTGGGGGTAGGTGGCTCTCAGGGTTAGTTCTCAGGCCCTAGTGTCAGGGTGTCAACAGGGCGCATGGTGCACTCACCAGCTTCACCGCCGCCCATATCACTGCGGTGCCACTGCTGCCCCAGCTGTCGAGGCACATCCATTGCAAAGCATGGTTCAGTCCGGTTGGTCACGCCCCTCGTCGCATTGAGTGGGAGTTCTGGTGGTTCAAACCAGGGCGGGCCGGCGGTCATTCGCTGGTGTCTGCTAACTGAGCTTTCACCACTGGGACGGTGCGCAGGGCGAGCAGATCGGGGGTCCCGGCGATCAAAAGGATCAGTAATCCTCAGGGAGGCCGGCGCAGCGGTTGTAGGTGCCCTTTCACTTTACCGGACCAGCCCTGCAATGCAGCAGGTCCAGCTGGTGTAGACTGCTGCCATGTCTTAGTCGCCTCTCCAGGTCGGGCTTAGGGGCCACGCAGTTCAGCAGTCAAAGGGTTATAACACAGCACTGCATCCCTGTTGCATCCGGTCCGCTTTGCGTGTCCACGAATAACCCGCAGCAGCCCTTGAGGCTGGGACAGCGTGACACTGATCCAGGCTCCCGAAATCCCCCACTGGTCATCAAGGGCACTCCAGGGTCCCCGTGCCAGGGGGCAGCCAGGGATCAACACCTCTTTATCTGGGCTTGAGAGGCCAGATCAGACTTTCGTTCCCGCTGGGTCCCACCGGACAGGTAGCTCTCCAGTGTCGCATCTTCTCCACACCAGGGCGGCACAGCCCCTTCCCACAGTCTGCTGCGCCTCACCGGTGGCCCGTCGATATCATGCAGGGTAGCGCTGTGTCGCAGGTGAACGCTGCACCGCAGCAGCCAGTGGTCAGTACTTTGGATCCCCATCACTGACGCGCAGCCAGCGCCAGTCGGTAGCCAGCACTGGATTTGCTTTCACAGGTCAAGACCTGCTACCACTGTTTTGCGCAACGCGGTTGATTTTTCGGTCTCGGTCTACAGCACTGAGATCACAGCCATTTTGGGCACTGTCACGCCACTTACCTGGAGACCGGGGTTTTCCACTCTTTCCCGTCCTGCACCCTCTTGGCGGATCTACCCGCGCTTTTATGCTGGGGGTTCCGTACTTCGGAGGGCTCCCGGGGTTCGTGTTGACATTCCTCCGCGCATGCGCAGTAGGTTGGGCTCTCACCGCTTTGAAGGTTTGCTCTTCAAGCCCTGTTTCCGGCTCACCAGCACCTGGGAACGAGGCAGCTTGTGTTTCAAGCCTCTCAGGTGCTGGTGGCCCTATAAAGGGGGCAGAGACCGGATTCTAATCGCGTCTCAACGCGGTTTGTTTTGGACCGTGTTTTCGCTCTGCCCGGGTTGCCTTTCCTGTTCCCTGGGTCTCCCTTCTTCCTGCCTGCCCTGTTCCCTTGTTCCCCTGGGCCAGCTTCCAACCATCCTGCCTTGTTTTCTGTTCCCAAGCCCTGCTGCCTTTCCAGCCTGCTTTGCTACCCTGTTCCCTGTGTCTGCTGCCATTCCAGCTAGCCTTGTTACCCTGTTCCCTGAGCCTGCTTCCTATCCCTGCCAGCCTGAGTTGCCTACTTCCTGTTCCTTCCTGAACCTCTCTGGACTTCTTGCTTTTGCGCCTCTCTCTGGTCCACCTCCTCGCCAACCATCAACATCTTGCTATCATCTGTTCTCCGGTGTGCCAGACCTAATCTTCACCTGTTTCGACCATGCCTATCGGAGGACAGCAATACATAACACTCCCCTGCCAGTGCTTGCACTGTCCTGAAATCACGGAAATCAGGGGAGAGTGTATCGTGACGTTGGGAGTTGGTTCACCTCCCGCCCAGTACCTATCTTGGGTTGGGGTTGGGCCAGTTCCCTGCGACATACAAACGTCTGGATACAGCAGACAGTCTGGCAGCTACGTCAAGATCCTCGGCTAAACAAGCAGGTATTGAGCATTCTCGTGATATTTACCTTAACAGATTGAGACGCCTGCCTTCAGATTCTGAGATGGAGGAAGACCAGGAATTACGAAATGAGTTACTAGCTCTCAGAGCAGAAATGTCTGCGCTACATCAGGAAAACCAAACATTACGCCAAATGGTAACGCAGAGAGCAGTGGGAGCTTCTCAAGGTGAAAGTACACTAGCCCATACAGCACCGATCAATTTTGATGGGGATCCTCGATGCGTGGCTGAGTTTTGCAATCATTGTCGGATACATTTCCTCTTTAGATCAACTCATTTTAACAACGACAAGGCGAAGATTGGATATATCCTGGGCAATTTAGCAGGTAATGCTCTTGTTTGGGCAACACCTCTAGTTGCCACAAATAGCCCCATTTTGAATGATTTTGTAGCCTTTGAAAAGGCATTTCTGGAGGCTTTTCAGACTCCCAATTTGGCCTCGGCAGCACAAAACCAATTGATGGACATCAAACAGGGAAACGCGGACATAATATCCTACATAAGTCATTTCCGTCAATTAGCAACTGATTCGCAATGGCCAGAAATCACCCAGAAAGTTTCGCCGGGGACTAAGAGAGGAGTATAAAGATGAGTTGCTGCACATTCCTGAGCCAGAGACCTTTCAACGTCTCATTGAACAGGTACTTCGGATTGACCAAAAATTAGCCGAACGGAAAGCAGAGAGACGTCGGTTCGAGAGATCAAGTCTTAGAATGCCCAGTGTTCCTGCTGGTACGTTTGGATCAATGGATCCTGGAACTGAACCTATGCAATTAGGTGCCATAAGGGGTCCTTTATGGGAAGAAGAAAAGAGACGAAGAAGAAGCCTACGTTTATGCCATTACTGTGGGGCTGCTGGTCATTACTTGGGTACGTGTCCTTTGCGTCCTCAAAAGAAGGTGCGAAACTAGAGGACCTGTTGTGTAATGGAGGGGCAACGACAGGTCCTACTCTGCTTTCAGACCCTTCCCACTCTTGTTCAGTGCTCTATCCAATGCAACCAGCCATCTTAATGACCTTAAAGATTCATTTACAATGGCTTGACAGATCGCTGGAAGTCTATGGGTTGTTGGATTGTGGTGCTTCTGGAAATTATATCAATGAAGCATTCGCTGCCATTAATAAGATACCGCTTTTTGCAAGACACACAGTTCTACCGGTAGAGGTCATCGATGGAACTCCTTTGTCCTCTGGGCCCATCCGTTCCCACACTGTGGGACTATCACTTCAGGTTGCTGAACACAAGGAACGCATTGCTTTAGATGTGATCAAGTCTCCCATATATAAAGTGGTTTTGGGATTACCTTGGCTTCAACGTCACAATCCAGTGATCAATTGGGAGACTCATACCTTGTTATTTTCTTCTGCCTATTGTTCTCAGTATTGTAGTTTGCCAGCACTGTCTCGAGCTACATCAACCACTTTGGAATCCAGTGGCAATATGTCTGGTCTTTACTCCATATCTCAAATTCCACAAGCATATGCTGACTTTGAACATGTATTCTCTGAGCCTGGGGACATTCCTCTGCCACCTCATTGGTCTTTTGACTGTGCTATTGACCTGATTCCTGGAACCGAGATTCCTCATGGGAACCCGCAGGAAATCCCTTGTTCTTTGTCAAGAAAAAGAAAGGAACGTTACGTCCCTGCATAGACTATCGGCAATTGAACGACATTACCTTGAAGGATCGGTACCCGTTGCCTTTGATCCGCAGCAATTTGGAGACTCTACATTCAGCCCAGATTTTTACCAGACTTGATCTTCGTGGAGCCTATCACCTGGTCCGTATTAAAGATGGGGACGAATGGAAGACAGCATTCAAAACTCCTTTTGGGCATTATGAGTATAGGGTTATTCCCTTTGGCCTGTGCAATGCCCCAGCCGTATTCCAGCATCTCATGGATAACATCTTCGGCGATCTGATTGGCATCTCGGTTTGGGTCTATTTGGACGATATTTTGTTTTTTTCTCTTGTTCATTGGAGGAGCATGTAAGACATGTACGTGAGGTTCTTCATCGTCTATCACAGAATCAGTTGTTTGCCAAGGCTGAGAAGTGTTCCTTTCATCAAGACAGTATGGAATTTCTAGGTTATGTCATCAACAGCACTGGCATACAGATGGACCCCAGAAAGATCCAAGTGATTCAAGAATGGAAATCACCTCATGATGTAAAGGCTCTACAACGGTTTTTGGGATTTGCCAATTTTTATAGGCGTTTTATCCCACACTTCTCTCATGTTACAGCTCCTCTCACAAGATTGACCAGCAACAAGATTGCGTATCAGTGGGATTCACACACCACTCAAGATTTCGATTCCTTGAAAATCTCTTTCAGTACAGCACCCATTTTGCGTCATCCACAAGATAAGTTGCCTTATATTGTTGAGGCTGATGCTTCGGATTTTGCTGTAGGGGGCCGTTCTTCTGCAGAAGGACCCCGATACTTCCGTTTAACATCCAGTGGCCTACTTCTCACGCAAACTCACTTCCAACGAAAGAAATTACGCAGTAATTGAGAGGGAATTGTTGGCCATAAAGTCTGCATTCGAAGAATGGAGACATCATTTACTTGGGGGTCACTTTCCAGTGGAAGTACGTACAGACCATCGTAATTTGCAGTTTCCACCTTCCTTGCAATGTCGCACGCCTCGTCAGGCCCGGCGGGCCTTCTTTTTCTCCTCTTATGTGTTCCACATAACTTACATTCCAAGTACTTCTAACCTGAAAGTGGATGCCTTGTCTCGTTCTCTGGAAAAGAAGGAGGATGTCCTCAATCGGGACTTGCCTTTGATCTCGCCAAAACATTTCCTGTTGACGCTGTCGCCTCATCTTCAGACCATTTTGAATGAGACTCAGACTGATCCTAGACGGGCCGCTCTCCTAAGACGAACATTAGTTACAGAGCGTGATGGACTTCTTTTCTTTCAGAGGAGACTTTACATTCCCAAAGGTGTCATTCGTCATTGCATACTACAAGGCTTTCACGATTCACCCATCGGAGGGCATTGTGGCATCAGAGCTACACAAGAAGGGAATAGTTTCTTACCTGTAACTCCATTTCTCCAGCATCGGTATCTTTCATGGATTCACATGCTTGGAATATTCCCCGTCGTCAGACTGGGAACCCTCAGTACACTTATAAAGTCGTTTTCCATAGGAAAAACATCAACACTTTTGTGTCCGATCTACGTCGTTTCGGGCTGCTTACGCATGCCCCAATAGGACGTAGCGGTATAAATGCCCCGCCCCCGCGGCTCCCTTCAGATTGTAACCCCTCCAAAGTAGCATGGTGGGAATACAAACATGTACATTGCATTCAGGGGAGGCCAGCGGGCGCATGTGAATCCATGAAAGATACCAATGCTGGAGAAATGGAGTTACAGGTAAGAAACTATTCCCTTCTCCAGCATTGGATCTTTCATGGATTCACATGCTTAGAATAGATTGTATAGCAGTAACCCTGATATGGCTGTTTGAATGCAATCCAACATCATAATAAGCATATATTTCTCCCCCTTAACAGATGGTGCAAGACTGCTCGTCCCATCTGCACATTGTCCGCATGTTGCAGTTCGAGGCAATAATGGCGGGTAAATGTGTGTGGCACCGACCAGGACACCGCTTGGCAAATGTCTGTCAGCGGAATCCCTCTCCACAGCGCCGCCGAAGACGAAGTTGATCTAGGGGAATGAGCTCTCGGACGTCCTAGCGGTTTCCCCGCCTTGGAGTAACAAAAAGCAATCATCGACGAGACCCATCGAGCTAGTCCTTGTTTTGAGATTGCCTTTCCTCTCGTCGACAGACCATAAACCACGAACAGTTGTTGCATAGTCCTGAATTGCTGAGTCCGATGAAGATAACATTTTAGAGCTCTCTTCACGTCCAAAGTATTGCATACTACAAGGCTTTCACGATTCACCCATCGGCTTTCACGATTCACCCTTTTTCCGCAGCCGATGGAGTCGCGAAAAAGGTAGGTAGAACAATTGACAAATGTTTATGATAAATAGTAGGAACTTTCAGAATAAAATGAGGATTAGTCGCCAGCACTACTTTGTCCTTAAGGAACCTCAAGTACAGCGGATCTATGACCAATGCTTGTATCTCTGAGAGCCGTCGTGCTGACGTGATAGCTATTAGAAAAGCCAACTTTCACGATAAGAACTTCATAGACGAGGAGGCCATCGGTTCAAAGGGAGCTTTCATTAGCCCCGCTAACACCAAGTTAAGACTCCAGGTCGGTGGAAAGCGTTTAATCGGTGGAAATGTACAGAATAAACCCTTCATGAAGTGCTTTATCAGCCTATCACTAAACAAGGGAGACGACTGTCTTCTCCGCGTGAATCTAGAAATGGCTGCTAGGTGTACCCTTATCGACGAAATGGATAACCCACTCTTGGCCAAATGCAGCAAATATGGTAGAAGCTGTTCCGGAGTTATATTCAGGGGCTGTAATCCTGGCTGATTTTGACACCACGCGCAGAATCTCCTCCACTTGCATGCAAACGAAGTGTTCGTGGACGGAGCCCGCGCGGCCTGCAGGATTTGCCGGCAATCCGACGCAATACTCAGGGTACCAAACTCCGAGAAGTCAGGAGCCGGGTCGTGGTGCCACACTGTTCCCTTGTCCCGGGACAGGAGGTTCGGGACTTTCCGAAATGTTATCGGCCGTGCTATTGACAGTTGTAGCAGGTCGGAGAACCACACTTGTCTCGGCCAAAAAGGAGCCACTAGGATCACTCGACACCTGTATCTGTGAATCCATTGCAGGGTCCTCCGTATGAGAGGAAACGGAGGAAAGGCGTACAGAAACTTGTCTGTCCACAGGAAGGAGAACGCTTCCCCAGCGAGCCTATCTGCGGCCACCTGCTGGCGTACAGTTCCCATTTTTTGTTCTCCCTTGTTGCAAAGAGATCCAGAGGAGGCTGCCCCCACTTTCTGAAGATCTTTGACAACTGAAGATTGTCCAGCTCCCATTCGTGTATTTGGTCCATTTCCCTGCTGAGGGAATCTGCTTGATCGGTCCTTACTCCGGGGAGATGGTGAGCTACGATGGTTACGTTGTGTTTCAGAGCCCACTGCCATACTTTCTGAGCCACGGTGGAAAGGGTTTTGGAACGAGTACCTCCCTGTTTTCTCAAGTAAAACATTGTTGTCGTGTTGTCTGTCAATATTCTCACTACCAAGCCCTTTATTTGCGGTAGAAAAGCTTTCAGGGCCCAACGCACTGCCCTCAACTCCAGTATGTTGATATGCAGGAGCGATTCCCTCGGCGACCACCGATCTTGCATTTGGAGAGTGCCCATATGTGCTCCCCAACCAGTCAGCGACGCGTCCGTCACTATGGTCACGCGGAATTCCGGTTCTTGCAGGGGTAACCCCCTGGATAGGTTCTGGAAGCCTTGCCACCATCGAAGAGCTCGCAGGAGCTCGTCGTCGACGATCAGCTTGTCCGACCACAGTCCCTGGGTCTGGGTCCATCAGTCCGCCAGGAACTCTTGAATTGGCCTCATGAAAAGGCGGCAGTTGTTCACCAAAGGGATGCACGACGCCATAGCGCCCAGTATTGACATATATCTCCTCACCGATACTTTGGTATTGACCCTCCACTGTTTTGCCAGCTGATTGAGTCTGTGGATTCTGTCGACGGATGGTCTTACCAACCCTGACTGGGTTTCGAACTGTGCACCCAAGAACACTAAGCTTCTCGACAGAGTCAACGAGGACTTCTCGAAGTTTACTGCAAATCCTAGTCGTCGTAAAAGCTGCATGGTGGCCTGTAAACTTGCTTGAGTTGCCATAGGGGACGATCCCCTCACCAACCAGTCGTCGAGATACAGGTAAACGTGATGCCCTTGCTTTCTCAACCATGCTGCAACTGGAGCTAAACATTTCGTGAACGTCCTGGGGGAGGATTTTAGTCCAAAAGGAAGCACTGTGAACTGGTAGTGAGACCGCCCGACCACAAATCTTAGGAACTTTCTGTGTCGTCGGCGCATTTGTATGTGGAAGTACGCGTCTTGAAGGTCCAGCGATGCCAGAAAGTCCCCTTCTTGAATAGATCGGATCACTTCCTGAAGTGTGAGCATCTTGAATTTTAGGTTTTTCAACGTTTTGTTGAGGTCTCGAAGGTCGAGAATGGGACGCCATTTTCCGTTGGGCTTTTTCACTACAAAGTATCGGGAATACACACCTTGACCCCTCTGCGACGCAGGTACCAATTCTATAGCCCCTTTTTGTAGCATAAGCAGTACCTCATGTTTCGACACGCTCAGGTGGGGTTGAGCCGAAAACGCTGGTGGAACATGTGGGGGGTTGCTTGTGAATTGCAGGGAATGCCCAAACTTTACAGTGGTTATTTGTTCCCATTCGTCGACACAATGAGATACCCTGCCTCCCAGGACGTTCTGACGCCCGTCATTGCTGGTCTTTGGCTTGTTTATCTTTCGACGACGAGGAGTAGCCCGTCCTCTTCCTAGAGGCCTGATAGTGTCGGCGTCTTTTCGTGGTCTGAGGAGCCTGCCTGTAGCCCTGCGAGGAGTACACTGGCCTATTGAAAGCCCGGTCCCTTGATGTTGAGAATCAGGAGTTTCCTGATGCTCCTCTAAAGGGGCGAAATGAACGAACATTTCTTCCACTCTGGAGGGCAACCAGAGAACGTGCCATGTCAGAGTCCTCCTTCATGCCCTTTAAGGCCTCGTCCACCTTTTCACCGAAAAGAAGGTCTCCCTCAAAAGGCATATCCAGCACCTTGTATTGCACCTCGGGTCTAAAGTTGGTGCATTTACGCCAGGTCTGTCTCCATAGAACCACCCCGTTGTTGACTTGTTTAAACCCCAATTCTGCGAGGTCCACAGCGATATTTATAGAATGATTAGAGGCCTCTTCCCCCTCTCGGACAAGTCACATCGCCGCCTTCCTGTGTTCTTCTGGGAGATGTTCTAGTATGGGGGTCAACCAGTGCCACATCTATCATACCTGGCCATTATAGCCAGAGAGTTGGCCTAGTTCACCGTCGTTGCACCCACCGACAACACCTTCTTGCCAAAGGCATCTTGTCTCCTGGCCTCGTTCTCCAGAGGAGTCGTGCATTTGTGCTGGGACCTTGCTTTTCTCGCCGCAGCCGCTGACACCACCAACTCTGGGGTTGGTTGGGAGGATAAACATTTGGGAGTGGATTCTGGAGCCTTAAATTTCTTATCCGGTCTACCTTTTATTGCGGGCTCCGAGAAGGGATGATGCATCGTCTGTAGACTCTCCTGCCACACATGATCTAGGATGGGGACTGAGAACACTGACCTCCTGCTCTTCCCCATATGGTCGAACAGAAAACAGTCTTTTTTTCCCCTCCTCATGGGCCAATCCGAATTCAGTACAAGCCTTACTCATCATGGCATGGAAAGACACAATGTCGTCCGGGGGCGACGGCTGAGATGGGCTCCTTGGAGCTTCGAACTCTGCTTCCGACTCCCAGGTTGGATCCCTAGAAGGGAATAACAAAATATCCGATATGGACCTCCTATCTGATTCTGAGTCCAGCAGCTCTCCTTCCTCCGGCGTGTACATGGGAGGCACTCACGGGCCGGTATTGCCGTCAACACCGTCAGAGCTGGTCGATGGGAAGGACCGGGCTCGTCGATGTCCGGTATCGTCGGAGCTGCCACCTGAGGTAACTTCTCATCCAATTTCCTTAATAAGGTCTGCAATGTAGACAGAACCTCCAGAGATAGAACAGTCTGAAGGTTAAGCAACAGGGATGTAACCGGGATACTTGTCCCGCTCGAAAGAGTCAGCTTGCTAACCCCTTGTAACCCCAGCTCTGCAGGTCCAGCTACCTGCTCACACTCGTCGTCCACAGAGGATATGGACAAGGCCATTCCTGCTGCAGCAAGGATTCCGGCAAAACCGGGTCGTATACTTCCGGCAGCCAGGCCTCCTGTGGAATCTCCGTCGACAATGCTAAATTTTGGCCAGCCATCGTCATCGTAGTCGTCGTAGCCGCCACCTGCGGCAGAGCACCAGATGAAACCAACTGCGTCATTGGTAGTGAGGGAGTCGACGACGGTGGTATCTGCGCAGCTCCTGCAGGCGTTCCCGCCTTTTTTGAACTTGACCTGTGTTTCTCAGACTCTCGACTCGAGGATTATCTATGATTATCACCTGAGGAGGATCTCGACTTCTCTTTCCTCTCCTTTTTCGATGAGGACGACGATGAGGTTTTCTTCAGTGAAGCTTCTCTTGCGGAATGCTTTTCCAAAGACCCTTTCGCCGCAGGGCATGCTTTCTTCACCGGGGGTTCAGCCGATGCTGAACGGCGGTGGGGCCCCCAAGGATTTTGTTGTCGAGGCCAAGCTATGCGTGGAGCCTACCTCCGAATGCAGGTACGCACCCGCTCCGTCGTTTAACCAGGCCACCAACCGCCGACTTCAGTCTTTAAGAGTCTTCTGGGAGAAGCCCTTACAGATGTCACACTTGTCTGCAGAATGGTGAGGGTGCAGACAATATATACAGTCCATATGGCCATCTCCCTCATACACTTTCTTTAGCCCGCATGTAGCGCACAGGCAGAAAAGAGCTTTTCCAGATATTAGGAAAAAACACAACGAAACAACCTAGTGAAAATAGTAGAAGACGCAAGGTGATCCCACTACTTTGGAAAACGGTTGAAATCTGAAGGGAGCCGCGGGGGCGGGGCATTTATACCGCTCCGTCCTATTGGGGCATGCATAAGCAGCCCGAAACGACATAGATAGGACACAAAAGTGTCAAAGTTTTTTCCTATGGAAAACGGCTTTATATGTGTACCAAGGGTTCCCAGTCTGACGACGGGGAATATTCTAAGCATGTGAATTCATGAAAGATCCAATGCTGGAGAACTGGTATCCAGACAGTTTTGGTGGGCCTGGTTGGGCTGAAGAAAGCAAGATCTACGTGGAAAGCTGCCCAGTTTGTGCTCAGTCCAAGGCTCGCAGGAGGCGGCCTTTG
Source organism: Ambystoma mexicanum (assembly GCF_040938575.1). Taxonomy (NCBI): domain Eukaryota; kingdom Metazoa; phylum Chordata; class Amphibia; order Caudata; family Ambystomatidae; genus Ambystoma; species Ambystoma mexicanum. The sequence continues at coordinate 879,918,223 of NC_090936.1, forward strand.
GGATTGGTACGGCCTACTGAGTTAGCACCTTACCCTTGGCACACCATCGCCATCGACTTCATTGTCCAATTACCTCCTTCTGAAGGGAATACCTGCATAATGGTGGTGGTGGATTGTTTCACTAAATATGCCCATTTCATTCCTTTTGCCAAGATACCCACTGCTTCTCAGATGGCTTTCGCCTTTTTGCACGAGGTGTATCGGCTACATGGGATGCCAGAAAATATCATTTCGGATTGAGGTTCTCAGTTCCTCTCGTCCTTTTGGAGTAAATTGCGTGGTCATCTCGTCATTCGTAGGGCATTGAGTTCTGGTTACCATCCGCAATCCAATAGCCAAAGTGAGATAACAAATCAGACTTTGGAGAACTATCTTCGATGCTATGCTAACGCCACTCAATCCAATTGGAAAGCTCATCTAGATCTTGCCGAGGCTTCCTACAACAACACCGTTCACACCTCCACAGGAGTCAGCCTGTTCTACTGTTCTACCGGACAACATCCCAAGATGATGCCTTTTGGCCCTGTGTTACCCAGTGCGGTTCCTTCTGCTGATCAATTGGTTATTAACATACAGAGACAACATGAGTTGGCACATAGGGCCTTGGCAGAGGCACAGGAGCGCATGAAGAGACAGGCGGACAGGGGTCGGATTACGGAACCTGATTTCCGAGTGGGAGACCGGGTTTGGTTATCATCTAAAAACCTGCCAATCCATAATCTGCCTGTTAAATTGGCTCCCCGCTATTTTGGTCCATTTAGGGTCATCGAACGTTTGTCTCCTGTGGCCTTTCGCCTCCAGTTGCCCCCTTCTTGGCGGGTACACCCTGTTTTTCATGTCTCCCTTTTGAAGCCTTATGTGGATGACAGTTTTGATCGTTCCTGCCCTCGTCCGGTTTCTGTCCAGGTGCGGGGTGTTCCCGAATTTGAGGTCCAGGAAATATGCGATTCTCGCATACGTCGGGGGGTGCTTCACTTTTTGGTGGATTGGAAGGGGTACCCAGCTTGTGATCGCACCAGGGGACCTCACAGGAATGTGCACGCTCCCCGTCTTCTTCGTGAATTCTATCGTCAGTTTCCCTGGAAGGCTTGGGCCCCGGGCCTTTCTGGGAGGGGTCATCGTGTCACGCCACTTACCTGGAGACTGTTGTTTTCCATTCTTTCCCGTCCTGCACCCTCTTGGTGGATCTACCCTCGCTTTCGCTCTGGGGGTTCCGTACTTCGGAGGGCTCCCGGGGTCCGTGTTGACATTCCTCTGCGCATGCACGGGCGACCGCATACTCGCTTTCTCACCGCTTTGAAGGCTTGCTCTCCAAGCCTCGTTTCGGGCTCACCAGCACCTGGGAACGAGGCAGCTTGCGTTTCAAGCCTCTCAGGTGCTGGTGGCCCTATAAAGGGGGCGGAGACCGGATTCTAATCGCATCTCAACGCGGTATGTTTTGGATCGTGTTTTCGCTCTGACTGGGTTGCCTTTCCTGTTCCCTGGGGCTTCCTTCTTCCTGCCAGCCCTGTTCCCTTGTTCCCCTGGGCCAGCTTCCAAACAGCCTGCCTTGTTTTCTGTTCCCAAGCCTTGCTGCCTTTCCAGCGTGCTTTGCTACCCTGTTCCCTGGGTCTGCTGCCATTCCAGCTAGCCTTGTTACCCTGTTCCCTGAGCCTGCTTCCTATCCCTGCCAGCCTGAGTTGCACGTCTTTCCTCACCTGCATGGGCTGCCGTCCGCAGCTTATTGCTCAATCAAGAGCATTTCCTCCAATTTCACATTCTTATTTTAGGCAGCCGTGAGAGCTTCAGGGACTCACGTCCGCATTGCTCTCCCGTTGGCCATGCCCCTCTCAGAGCCTGGGTGTTTGATTATAGTACGTATACAAGACCACTTCTGAAAGCTTTAAAGAAAGCACAGGTTGAAAAAGTAAAAATAGAATCGACTGAAGAAATGGAGGAAGACTTTGAGGAACTGAAAAAAGCAATTTGTACAGCCCCTGTTTTGGGAATTCCCAATTATGCTGAGGAAGTTTATTTGTTTTCGCACACAAATGGGACAGTCATGACAGCAGTGCTTACACAGAGAAATACATTGGGGTACAAACCTTTTGCATATTACAGTGGGATTTTAGACCCAGTTATGAAAGGACACTTCTCTTGTGGACAGTCACTGGCAGCTTCCGCATTCGCGATTGAGAAGTCTACAAGTATTGTTATGGGCTGCCCTATGACTCTCTTTGTGGAGCATGCTCTGTTTGCCATTTTAGAGAAACACAAGGGTACATTGACATCCCAAAGAGCATCAGCATATGAGGTAATGATTTCGAAACCAATGATTAAAATTGTAAGATGTAAAATAGTGAATCCTGCCATGTTTATAGCTGAACCAATAGAAGAAGGTGATCATGTGCATGACTGACCTAATTATGTTGAATTTTATGAAGATACACCCTGCGTTCAAGGAGAATGCTTTAGTAGGAGGGGAGATTCTCTTTATTGACGGTTCTTCAAAAATTGATCAGACTAGTAGGGAAAGGCATTCAGGCGCAGCAGTAGTGGACATAGATTAAATGGAGAATTTGAAGTTGTAGCAAGTGCAAGGCTACAGTCTCACTTTTCAGCGCAAGTTGCAGAATTGGTAGCGCTCATTGTTGTGCTCAAGAAACACTAAGTGACAGTGTACAGTGACTCCGCCTACGTGACTTCAACCGTACACGCATGGTTAGCACATTAGAAAACAGAGGGTTACCTCTGGGCAGACGGCACTCCAGTGCAGCATGTATCCTTATTGGATAGGATTTTGAAGGCACTACAACTCCCAGTAGCCATAGCAGTCGTTAAATTGCGCAGCGAACATTAAGCAAACAGATTTGATCTCTTGCGGGAACAAAGCCGCAGATGAAGAAGCCAAGAGTATTGCATATTCCCCAGATATGTCGAGTTTTGATACTGGGAATATTAAAGAAAAAGTAGGTACAACCATGTTGTGCAAGAGGGGTTTAATGAATTATCGATGACCCAACTAATGGATATTAAAGGAAGTGCAACGCAGGAAGAGCAGGAATTATGGAAGCGAAGGGGTTGTTCTTTATCCCCCACAGAAGCATTATGGTGACAAGATAGCACTGGAAAGCCAGTGATATCAGTAGCGTTATTGAAGGTCATGCTTGAACAGCTGCATTTCCCTGCGTATGTAACTAGGGAAAGTCTTGCTGCTACGATTGCGGAAGACTGGTTAATTCCGAATTTGTTGGAACACATCGCATTATTTATGGTGAACTGCATCATGTGTCAAAAGTTTACTGCTGGGCATACACTGAGGACGATTAGAGGGGTGATACCTCGACCGAATGGTCAGTTTCAGCATTTACATATCGATTATGTCGATATGCTGCAGGTGTGTAATGGATATCTGTTAGTGGTGGTGTATCTCTTTTCCATGTGGATCGAGGCAGGTCCGTGCACACACCGTGATGCCACTTGCGCAGCAAAGTTTTTAGTGTGTAAAGTCTTCCCAAGATGGGGCGTGTGTGAAGTTCTGAGATCCGACAATGGGCCACATTTTGTAAATGAGCTATTTGAACAGATAGGGCTTCTATTGAACATTAAACATACGTTTTCTTCTGCTTATCACCAGCAAGCAAACTGGATATGCGAGAGACTCAACAGCCTCCTTAAAGAAAAGATTGCCAAGATTAAAATTACTTTGAAGAAGGGATGGCTATATTGCCTACCTTTAGCCTTGTATGCCCTTCGGAATCAGCCAGGATCAGACCATCACCTCACCCCTCATGAACTAGTGACAGGGTGGCATATGGGAATGCCCCTTACACCTCCATCTAGGAGTAGAAGTGATGCCCAGAGTGTAGGTAAACATTAGGTGATGAAATGCATGATCATTTGAAATGTATGACCTCTAGATTCTCTCTCATTTCATATCGAGTCAAGCGCAAGGAGGGTTGATCTCAGAACACAGAAGAAAACAATTCAACAACCAACCCAAGTCATTTATTATCGGCACCTAAATTATATGTTGGAGACCTAGTCCTAATCAAGAATGTTACTAGAAGGTGGCATGAGCCACGTTTTAATGGCCGCTTTTGCATTGAGAATATAACTCTTTCAGCTGTGAAAGTCCAAGGGAGATGAGCTTGGCTTCACTTAGGGGATGTAAAGGCCTACAAAGGTGAGACCAGCCCTCCCACCATTGCCGATTCAGAAGCAAGACAAAAAGAAGAATTTCAGCATGTGCAGACCTGATCAATGACGAAGAAGGATGATAAAGCAACTACCAGTGGATAATACAGATTTATCTTGGACTGAAATTCAAAAGGACACTCCTTATAGATATTTTAGCAGTGATTGAAAAGACCTGCAGAGAATTTCAGTAGGCTGAAAATTAACTTTACAAATACACATTGAAGCATTATAGTTATGCCTAAACGTCAGTTCTTGATCAGAAATTGGAAAAGAGATCAGTATCCAGATTCATTTCGTGCAGATTACCTGTTCTAAGCAGTTAATCATATGGTGCTTACCGATAGTGACGTTCATCGACTTTTGCTTGCTGTCTTTGTGTTTATACTCCAAGTTTATCCAGCACTCGTGAGAAGAAACGTCGATATTCACACTTTTTTTTACAGGATCCTAAAAATGACCCAGTGATAAGAAGGTTTCTCATCGCAATAATTTAGCAGATTTTACAGTTACAAGTATAAAAGAATCTGGATGAAATTGTATTAAAAATGATTAAAGAGGAAAGCGGCACGGTTCAAGATGAAGAACAAGTGCAACGAGTAGTAAGATGGCACGAAAGATGGATGCCAATGTTCTTATGCATAATATATGGTTGCATGATTGTTCTCTTTGTCTTTCTCGTCCTCCTCTTCCACACTCTCTATCATGTTTGTACTTCTGCTGAGCAAGAGGTCCCTAAGGCTCTCCTCACTATGAGATCTACTTTTGATTTGCTTTGTGAGTATTACACAACATTTGGGAAACACAGGAGAAATGAAGAGGAAGATAGTGAGGGGATAAATATAGATAATGCAGCACATTTGGGGAATAACATTTGGTATCAGCATATGAGAAAGGTGGGAGATAGAACATCTAAAGAGAGTTGCTACGTCTGCTCTCTCATACCCTATGCCATGAATACAGTATGAACTTTCATCTCCAGAGAAGTCCCAGAACACGATGCCAGGTGCCTCATTCATCTTGCAGCATGCATGACCAGAGGAAAATTTCAGGGAAGTTGGGACACTTTACGATGGAGATCAAAATGGTTGTTTTCATTCCAGGATGATTATATCAAGACTACATAGATGGAAAGGGAACCTGTATAGGAGAGCACAATGTTTGTGTATCCTGCAGCAGGACAGGAAGAGGTAGTCATTGAAGACATGAACAGAATGGATTGCCCTGATCAAACAGAAATAGCTGGATCGCCTGGATGTTGAGAACAAACTAAAGTCTTAGTCTATGGACGAGTGAAGTACAAGAAGGGATGGGAAGGAGGACTGATGTCCTGTGCAACTCATCTACTGAAGTCATAATATGTACAAGAGGTGCAGGGAGTGAACAATGGATATTTGAAGTCATGGGCTAAACATGCCAAACTACTGACATGGGTAGAAGATGAATCACGTCCAATGGTAGTGATTCCATTGGCGAATGCGACATTGTGTTTCCTAAGACATGGAAAGAATCGTGTGGGAGATAAAGGCTGCAAAACTACAGTTGACTTTTCCAGGATAGAAGAAGGGATAGCTGTCCTCATGGATCGATATTGGGCTTGTGGGTTAGGGCCTATATGAAGTTGCCCAAGGATTGGGGTGGAATATGCTCCTTGGTGCTTATCCATGTTCCAGCATTAGTGATTCCTCAGAGTGACCTGAACATTGGAGAATTTCCAAATGTAGATGCCCATTTGAGAAAAAGAGGATCACTTGAATTTCTCAATCGAACCAACAGAGAGAATGACTTCTCAGCCAAATCAATAGAAGCATTTGATGCCATTCCTTATAAGACTGCTTCAATCTTCACGACTATCTTCATGCCTGCGATCCAAAGGATGGCCAACGCTAAGTGGTTGCAGATAACAAGATGGGAGCTCCTGCAGACGATCAATACCACCATAAAGGGATTCAATGCTATCAAAGAAGAGATAAGGGCCATATGACTATGACCCTGCAGAACAGATATGTTCTTGATATGATCACAGAGATAGAAGGAGAAGTTTGTGCCAAAATCGGGCCTTGATGTTGCACATTCATACCTTCTCATGATGACGAGAATAGGACCTTGACAGAGGCCATAACGTTGTTAACAAACATGCATAACAAGATGGAAGACGAGACTACATGGATGACAGTTGATTTGCCTCCATATTCTCATGGTATTCCGCAGTGGTTAGCAAACATATTTAAGATCCTATTGGTCATGGTGACGTTTGGATTCTGTGTTATCAGGATAATTTCACAATGTTAGAAGAAAGCAAAGAAGGCAGTAGGAATGAAGATCATGATCGATATCGAATCAGAGTTTGGACCCAAGGAATTGACAGATAAAGACGTCAGAAAATACATAGAGGCTAGCATTGCAGCACCCGAGGGAACAAAGTGCCTGTATCACAAAAATCACAAGTAGTATGTGAGATGATGGGTCTATTGTAATCCAAATGGACAGTGCAACTGCATGACCTGGAGTATGGATGAACATGTTAAATCAGCCGGCACCCTGAGGGGGGTGATGAAGATCTGGACTCTGAAGAAGCATTCCTTCAAAAGAAAATATCAAGATGTGGAAACCATTGAAGAGGTGGTTGATGACTCAACAAGAGGGTGGAAAGTAGAGGAGCTGCTGCATGCCTCTGCAGGGAATCCTGGCCCCCTGCCTCCTATATGTTGGAAGTCAGAGACTGCACCATGTTTGACACTAGCAGTTGTGCCAATTCTGCAGCAAGTGTTTGAGAAAAGGTATCCCGAGAAAACCCTATTGAATGTATCCCTGGAGAGACAACAATCTGAGGGAGGAACTCCCTGAAGGAATATGAAAAAGAGTGAAAGAGAAGCTGCTGACGTCAAAGGAGACGAGTGTGACGCACTGAGAATACTGATTGAAGAGAATGTATAGATCTTGCGGAAACTGATGACGAAGTTAAGAATCGAGTAAACTTTAATATGCACAAAAGAAGATTGCATGCATGCGAAGTGCTATAGAAATGCAACCGTTCAATGATTGTACAAACGCTGAAATGCAAGTAGACTAAGTAATCATAAAAGCTGCCTATACGTAGTGAATAGACTGCAGGCAAATTCGTTATTGCATAGAAGTTGGACATCGGTGTCATGAATTTTAGTAAGGTGAAACCCATGAAGACGAAAGGCCGAGAATTGTGTCGCAGCACGAATAAGCTGAAATCCTGGAAGAGCCTGGCAGGGCTGCCTGGCCTGCCATCAAAACAAAAGTAGCTAAGATGGGTTGTCTATTCTCGAAAGCAATAAAGGTTAGAAGGATGAATCATCACTTATCGAGGGGAAAAGAAAGAACACCAAGAGTGCCAAGTCTTATTCAATTAAGACATTTAAATGCTGCAAAATAGACCAGAATTATGGTCTCTTGTCACGGGAGCTGTAACGGTAAATAGAGTTGAGCTTGGACTCCTAGAACAACAATAGTGAAAGCCTGTGCTCCCATATATTCCTACAGACAATGATACTTTGCAAGGCCAAGTTCAAAGACAATCTGCATGGCAGAAGGCATGGGTGATGAGAGATGTTGGGCTGATTGGGTGGGGAGGTAAAGTCAAGTCCACCACCTGGCTTGCGTGCTGATAAGTGAACGGAATGTTCCAGACATGGCACGAGCATGCCAACCAATTGTAGAAGGCTGTATAACGAAGGGCCTTATATTTTGAGAGCCAATGATATACTGTGTCCCTAATAGTGTTGAAGATGACATGTTTTAGAGGTAGGCTTAAGTAGTCCACCTGAGAGTAGACAGCCAATCACAATCCCGCCCTAAAAGAAAGTATACTTAGATGTTCGCCTTGAACGTATCACAATCCCTCGTAGGTTTTTCTAATTTGCCACGTAGTCTAACATCACTGCTGATGAATTCTTTGCATATAAGGATGTTTTTATGTGAAATGTGTTGAGAACTGAACAAACGTCTGTTGATGTCCATTGTAACCTTCCTGTTTTGGATATATATTTTTTTAACTTTATTTTTCTTGCACACAGGTAACATAAATGCATACATATATTGCACATCGCTTCATTACAGTTTTCAATTTCAATTCGTTTCTGATCCGGAGTCCTCACGCACGGTCTTATCAATCAGATATTGCTTGAATCTATCCCATATATTCCTTGGTCTGGATTGAGGTAGCACCGAGTCTATGTAAAGTTCCTCTGTATCATTAGTCCATAACATGTCCTTGTCCCAATCCGCATTAGTTGGAGGATATGCACTTTTCCACTTCATCAGAATCACCCTCTTAGCTATTAGCAGGCTCAAGTTCAATAGTTTACGCCAGGTCGGATTCATTTTCCCCACTACCCCCAGCAAGCATATCCTAGGTGACCAGTCCACTGGTTGGTCTGCCATCTCATCTAGTGCAGCGCAGACTTCCTCCCAGTAGCCCCGTAGCTTCAAACATGCCCATAACATATGGTAAATATTAGCATCCTCTGCCTGACATCTAGGACAGGTTCCCAACATGATGGGATATAGTCTTTTGAGTTTTGCAGGGGTATAATGCATTCTATGCACTATTTTGTAGTGAATTAACTTATACCTGGAGTTTCACGATATCTGCTTGGTGAGTAAGCAAATCTGTGACCACTCCTGCTCATCTAGCTGTTGTCCCAAGTCCTGTTCCCATTTACTCTTAGCTTTGCTATTCTTCACAGGGCGCGTCTGGAGTAGGAGCCTATACAATGCTGCTGCCGAGATCTTTTGAGACCCCCCTGTGAACATGTAACCCAGACCCATATTTAAGGGGAAGGTGGGGCATGCTCTCTGTATTGCCGTTCGCACTCGGGTGTATTGCAGTTTATATCTATTAGTGTTTCCTACAACCTCTTTAATATCCGCCATCTGAATACAGGTCTGCCCCAGGAACAGTTGTCCCCACTGGGTGATACCCTTCGAGGTCCAATGAATCGCAATCTCACCCTCTGTGCTGGAAGGTGTTTAGGGATCTCCCCAGAGCGGCATACTCGGATGGTATAACCTGTCAGTATTGAACATGTCGGCTATTTGGGCCCAAACAGTGATTGTCACCTTCGCTGGTTCTATAGTGTTATAGTGTTTGGGGCTTGGTTTACTCATTTTGTAGAGTGCCATTACCGCTTCGCGTTCTTTAGTCCCGGGTATTGGCGTCTCAGGGTTGAGGAATTGTGTAGCCCATTGGGAAACGTGGTGTGCTTGCGCAGCTAGATAATATAATTCCAAATCAGGTGCCATCATTCCTCCCCTAGGGTATGTATCCGTTAACACCTTCCAGCTCACTCTAGGGTGTCCTCCCCATACAAACGAGGTGCATGCACCAGTCAGTATGGTGAATAAAGAGAAGCCCGGCCAGACTGGAATTGTGCTGAATAAATAAAAAAGCTTTGGTAATATGATCATTTTGATTAGTGCTACCCTACCCATCAGAGATATGGGGAGGGCGCTCCACCGTTTAATTTTTTGCGCATAGAGCACCAGCTAATACACTGCAGTTCAAGGCACGGGAGAGCTGTGCTGTTCTGGCAATGTGTGCGCCCAGATAAAGAATATGGGTTGGGATCCAAACAAGACCATATAGGTCTTGAGGTTGCGATGTATTTTCTGTGACTGGGAATATCTCTGATTTGCTGGAGTTAACACGTAAACCTGAGTATTCCCCAAATCGCTTAACCTCCGCCAGTACCTTGCCCAAGGATCGATCTGGATTCTTTAGATATAACAAAATATCATCCGCATATAGAATTATGATGTGTAGTTTACCATCTAACTTTAGTCCTGCTGTGCTGTACCGTGCCCTAAGGATATCTGCCAAGGGTTCAATTACTAATGCGAACAATAATGGTGATAATGGGCATCCTTGACAAGTTCCCCCGTTCAGTTCCAGTTTATCTGTTAGGCACCCATTGATTCTTATTTTTGCATGTGGACATGTGTATAGTATTGTTATCCATTTCAGAAAATTAGGACCAAACCCGTAATTACATAACACCCCAAAGAGAAAGGGCCACGAGACTGTGTCAAAAGCTTTATGCATATCTAAGGAGACGGCTATGGCCTGGACCTCGGGGGGCGTCGTAGCTAGAATTTTATGGCATCTTCTGATGTTGGTTGCAGTGGACCTTCCCTTAATAAAGCATGCTTTGTCTTCATGGACCATATACGGCATCAACAGTGTTAGTCTAGTTGCCAGTATTTTGGCTAGGATCTTTGCGTCGGTATTTATCAATGACAATGGTCTATATGACCCACACTCCTCTGGGGGCTTCCCCGTCTTGAGAAATAGCGTGATTACTGCTTCCCTAGTGGTATCGGGGAGTTCTCCCTTCTGTAGGGCCTCACTCCACACTGCCATTAATCTGGGTACCAAATTCCTTATAAAACTCAGCCCCCAGGCCATCAGTGCCTGGGGCTTTCCCGTTAGGGAATGCCTTTATTGCCTCAAACATTTCGGCCTCGGTTATCGGCATCTCCAATGATTCCCTAGTATCGACGGACAACAGTGTCGTCGGTATTTGTGCCAGATATTGTTCAACTTCCGCATCTGTGACGTCGGATTGTGCAGAGTAAAGACTTTTGTAGAATGTGTGGAATGTTTCTTCAATCTTGCCTTGGTCAGTGGTAACTGAACCATCCGGCCTTTGTATGCACGGTATGGTCGTTGGTCCCTTCTCCCCCCTCACTGTCCTAGCCAGCAACCTCCCAGGGCGCTCACCCTCCCCATATCGGCGCGCTGCAACCGGTTTATCAAAATATCGGATTTCTTGATCTGCTGTCTCTTTATATTCATCTAGTTTTACCTTTATTTCAGAACCAAGGTGAGCTGATGGAGTTTGTGTATAGTGAGATTGAAGTAATGCTATTTGCGATTCCAATCTATTCAATCTGCCCCTGATGTCTTTAAGAATTCCATTTTCAGTCGATATAGAGCTTCACCTTATATAAGCCTTAAATGCCTGCCACACTATTGCTTGACTAGGCACCGAATTTTCATTGATATCAAAATATTCTTGTATTTGTTGGTCCATTGCGTTCTTGTAGACCAGATCACGCAATGGTGCAGGTTTAAATCTCCACATTGGTCGCGTTGCTACAATGCCGGGGATTTGTAATGTTAACTGGATCGGTGAATGGTCAGAATATGTTCTAGGGTAAAGCTGTGTGGTTATGACCCAGGACAGGACTACATAATCCACAAGCCACAAATCTATCCTGGAGTGCATATCGTGCACCGTAGAATAATAAGTATATTGCCTCTTGGAGGGGTTTAATGTTTTCCAGGCGTCTTTCAAACCTAAGTCTACCATATGTGTGCTTATAGTCTGTGCTGCTCTGGTTTTTGCCCTAGTGTGTGTTGAGGTGCGGTCTGTATGGACATCTAAGATGGTGTTAAAATCTCCACCTCATATCAAATGTGCCGTGGGGTAAGCAGCCAGCTTCCCGAATATTTTGGAGAAAAATTCTGGGTCATCTACATTTGGCCCATATAGGTTCAGAAGGACTATCTCTTTGTTGCAGAGTACACCATGGAGTAGGACATATCTCCCCTCAGAGTCGCATTCCACATTTATGCATTTAAACTGCAGAGTTTTATGTGCCAGAATTGCCGTCCCCCTTGCCCGTTTAGAGTATGTTGTGAAATACTGATGTGTTCCCCTATTTGGGACTAGCTGTTCCCCCTGGAGGGGTCCCACATGAGTTTGCTGCAGAAAGATTATCTTTGGGCCCTGCCTGTTAATGTATGCTAAGATTTTCCTCTTCTTAACCTTGGACCCCAGGCCTCGGACATTCCAACTTAATATTTTTATATCATCGGCGATGTTTTCAGCCATCTTCTATGAAGCAACTATCAATATGTGCAAAAAAGAATGTCTCTATTAGGGGCGTGATAGTCATCATGTTCATTACCTGTGTGCTTTTTAGTTTACTACTGTGTGCTTTTTAGTTTACTACCAACCTTAACATAACCCAAACCCAACAGTCCCAACCTGTCCCCTCCCCCCACCCTCACAGTTCCCCCAACTTCAACTGTGCTCTTAGGATCCCAACCCTCCCTTCCCATCACTGGGTAAGCACTTGCTACATGGGGGGGGGGGGGGGGCTGTGGCATGTCCTAATGCCCATGCCATCTTGAAACTGGTGAATGATAGACCGGTTCAACTCTGTTGCTCTTACCTATATCGAACCTGTGGGGGTCACACAATTTAACAATACCTGTAAATGCAATCATATATGCCCCCTATGAGGGCCACCCCTGGGGGGGGTGGCCATTGCTTCGAAATGTTTCCGTTACATAGCAGAAACTTGCCCGCTCATTTCATAACTACAATTGCCATTAAGTCTCCTCTATCCTGGGGAGACCAGCCAAAGCAGGCATGTGCGTTTCCACAAAGTTTGCAGCTTCCTCTGGGAACGTGAAAAAATGTGTTTTGTTCTGATAATGGATTTTGAGTCTCGCCGGGTACAGCATAGCATACTGAATCTGTCGTTCCCGTAGCAGCTTTTTGACCTCTGTAAAGAGCTTCCTCTCCTATTGTAACGCAAGAGTAAAGTCCGGAAAAATGTATAATAGTATAGTGTATAATATTGGCTTCCCATCGTAACTCTTGCTTTTCTCTTGCAGCCCTCAAAATTAAATCTCTATCTCTGTAGTTCATCACTTGAGCTATTATAGGTCTAGGATAGGCTCCTGGTTTCGGTCTCGGGGCAAGGGATCTATGAGCCCGCCCAATAATGAACATCGGTGACCACCCTGGGTCATCTAGAAGGGTTTGCAAGAGATCTTCCACTGCCTTCTCCATGGAACCTTTCATTGCTTCCTCCGTAGCGCCAACTATGCAAATGTTATTGCGTCTCGACCTCGCCCCTAAATCCTCACATTTTGATTTCACAGTCCCCCAGTCAATCGCCATCTTTGAGACCGTGGTCTTCAGGGTTTCAAGGGCATCTTCCGTGCCCGATATTCTTGTTTCTGCTTCGGTCATGCGCGAGGTCGTTTTGTCCAGTTACGTTTTGATTGACGCCACATTCGCAATGATCCCATCTAGCTTGTCATTAAGGGCTGAAAAGCCCTGGTGCATGGCGAGGAAGACCGCCTGGGGCTCCATCATCGTGGCTGTGGAGGTCTGTTGTTCGTGCAAGGGCGTGGTCTCCGCCATTATTACGTCAGGTATTTTCTGTAGAGGTGCCGTGAACTTATCAATGGATCATTTACTCTTTTTGGGGCCAAAGCCCTTTGGCATTGTTTCCTCGGAATGAGCCCTTCTGAGTGATGAAATGCAGTACGCCCTTTCATACACCTCACATCCGCAGTGCGATTTACTGATTTACCTCCGTACTACAATGGAGCGCGCCAGGTGAGGGATCCCACCTGCCCTCCTGTAGATGTGAAGAAGTCACAGGCCTCAGGACCATGTACCAACAGGCCTGGCTTGTGTCCCTCTGTCGAGTTTCGTGCTTACAGGGTGTCGTTGCTGTTATTATGCAGTACCCGGGATGCTGTTGTCTCCGAAAAACCTGCACAGGCTCCCATCTGATCTGTACTTCTCACGAGGGTATTATCGGATCTCAACACCAGTCTTCGTTGTCAGCATGATTCTCCGTTGCTAAGACACTGATTGGCAATAATTTAATGTCTGCACTAGGTATTTCGGTACAATCACGCCGTGAATGTCGCAACCGCCAGCCGCCTTTAGACAACTGGGTTTGAGCGTTTGTGCCCGGCCTTTCTCCCTGTGCGGCGTCCTTGTCACCCTCCACTATGCCGAGAGATCTCTGCGCGATAGCTTGCTTTAGCAGGTGTTGGGGCGGGTCTGTAGAGGGTTAAACACACCGCATGAGAGTTCCTTGGCACCCTACCCCCAGCTGTATGCACCCCCCAGATTAGGTCTCAGCACCGTGTGGTTAGGCACACATAGTTCGCTAGTGTCCAGGTACAGAGTACAATCTTCCTCGGGGACAGCAGAGGGTGAACCGGTTGTTGGGAAGTGTCTAATCCCCGTAGGGGGGGAAGGGAGGGGTCTTTCCTCCTCGCTCATGGAGTGCACATATAACTTTATCCACACCGGGGATCACATCTCCCACTATACCTCCCCCCGTTATGGCCGCCCCACTTACCTGTGCCAGGACTGCCTGAATTCCAGACTCGCGTTCTCCGGGTCTCTGCAGGCTGCATGGTCCCGCGCACCACCCTTCTCATGCGCGATCCGTGCACAGGGCCTGCCTGGGATAGCGGTTACTGGCTGCACAGTGATCGCAGAGTGTCCGCGCTGGGGTGGGGGAGAGCGGGGAAGGCAGGGGGTGTAGAGGATCGCTCGCAGGCACTCAACGAGGAGCGGAGCGCCCGCTGCCTTTCTAAACTGGTTGCTGCGCCAATCCGTTGTTCAGTGGGTATCAGTGTAGTTGCATGCCAGGCTCCTCCACCCAATCCTCGGCGTGTCTTCAGGCACAGCTTCGCGTTGCACGTAGGCTTCGGATGGTGCTTTATCTCAGGGATCTTTCATTGTCAAGATTCCAAACTTTCCCTGATTGTTCCGCCGATGTTGCCACAAATTTTATAACGTTTTTGTCACAAACCTGTTACGCTCACTTGGTTCCCACAGGGGCGTCGGTCGGACCCGGACAGCGACGGTCTCCACCAACGTGATGTGTAGTGCAGAGGTGACAGTTTGGACTGGCCTGCCTAGTCTTGTCTGCTTGACCCGAAGAAATATTCTCCTGCAAGTGGAGAAAGGGATTTAGCCACCCGTGGATTTTAGTGAGGGCCCCCCACCGCTCTCGATCTCCCCACTAGTCACCTCTGATATTGCCGTTTAGTAAGCTCACCTTATGTTCTTAAATGATGAGCTCTCCATCCTGCGTGGCACGCAGGGGCGCGTAGATACCAGTTACTTCACTGGCTTGAAGGTACTGGAAGAGTTCCGGCTATTGACTCCGGGGCTTATAAAGTTCAAAAGAGTTCAATATGTCAGATGTTCACTCTTGTTCCATTTCCCTTTTTTGAATTGCAGCAGGGTCCGAAAGAATATTGCCTGGAGGTAGCTGATGGCGTTCAGGTAAGAGTCTGTATTTCCCAACACTGTCCAGTAAAAGTTACATGTGTTTAACTTGTTGTTTTCTCTCCCTTTATAGGTGCGGCATATGAAGATGTGGCGAGTTAAAGGGTAATGCCTCCAGTGGTAAATCAGGTAAGTCTATGGTAGAGATGGTATTTGTCGGCTTCCCGGCTCACCTTGCTGTTTCTTTTGTTTTCCCCAGATGCTGGAGTTTGACGAAGAAAAAGATGGAGGCAGCGCCGAGTCGAAAGATGCCGTGGACTGGTGAGTATAACGCGGCGCTGCTGCTGGCTATGCGGCGCGTGTTACAATAATGTCCTTTCCAGGTTCGGAGACATGCTGGATCCGGAATCAGGTAAGGAATAGAAATGATGTTCGTAATCTAACCTTTCCTCCTTCTTTTCCCCTTTTTCTAGGAGCTCCGGGTTCGAGGCGGGCGTGGCAGAAGACTGGATGCAGGCTTGTAGGCACGGTGGGCGTTACGCTGCAGAATGCAGAATAACGCGAAGTGTGTGCTGCTGATCGGGCGTGGTTTAAATAGCCTCCAAAGTTGTTCCAGGTAAGAAGTTCCTCAGAACCACACCCGAGTAAAAAATAGTCCCTGTAATAAAATAGTCCCATCCAGGCCTCACGTTGGCTTGGATTCAGTTGCAGCATGGTCTGCATGAGGTAAGTAATGTCTATGAGCCTGGCGCCAATGGCGCCAGGACTGATTTCTATTATGAGCCTGGCGCCTAAAGCGCCAGGACTGAACCCAAACAGCCCCCAGCCGGGGCTGTTGGGGTTTTAATGAGTATCTGGATGCCTGCTCCGGGGGCTGATGGACTCGATCCGGATGCCCGGGGGTAGGCATCATGACAGCACTCCCCCCCAAAGCCCCTCCTAAAGTTGTTCTTCCCCTTGGCCCTGGTTTATCCGGGAAGTTCCGATGGATTTTTTTCACCAACCGAGGAGCATGAACGTGGTCACTAGGTTCCCATGACCTTTCTTGTGGTCCATAACCCTTCCAGTCGATTAAATAAAAAAGTCTAGATTTAACCATCTTAGAGTCCAGGATGTTTTTTAGCTCGAATTCAGGTTCTCCATCTATTAGGATGGGGTCAGGTGGTTTGGTTAATCTTGTCCCGGGTTGAACTGGTTTTAGAAGTGAAACATGAAAGACAGGATGAATCCGCATATTAGAGGGTAATTCTGATTTGACGCCCACCGGGTTGATAATGGCCTTAATGGTATAAGGTCCCAAATATCTGGGATTAAAAGTCTGAGTTCCTTTCAGAGGAATGTGTTTTGTAGCCAGCCAAACCTGATCCCCAATCTGGTATGGTGGAGTCTCACTTCTATGTTGATCAGCGTTCTTCTTGTATTTCTCTTTCGCTTGTTTCAAATGTTCTGTTGCCTCCTTGAGTTGAGTGCAGATGAGTCACTACCGGCATTTCTAGGTGCTGGGGCGAATCGAGTTCTGAGGTTCGAGGATGGTGTCCATATATGGTATAAAAGGGGCTTTGTCCGGTTCCTGAATGTACTGAGTTGTTGTATGCGTAACCAGAAATCCATAAAATATCCTTCCAATTACTTTCGGTTTGGTGAAGCATACAACGTAGATATTGTTCAAGAATCTGGTTGGTCCTCTCCGTCTGACCATCGGTTTGGGGATGGTGATTTGTTGATATCCTTACGTCGATTTGCGCCAATTGACAACATTTCTTCCAAAATTGCGAAATGAACTGACCACCTCGGTCAGAGATCAATACGGAAGGAAATCCATTTATTCGAACAATGTTTTCGAGAAATTCCTTGGCCAAAATTGAAGCGGAAGGCAATCCTTTTAAAGGAATAAAGTGGGCCATCTTGGAAAAAAGATCCACAATAACTAGAATGGTGTTGAATCCATTGCATGGAGGTAGATCTGTAATGAAGTCTAAAGACAACGTGTGCCATGGTGTGGGTGGAGAGTCTAAAGGTTGTAAAAGACCAGCTGGTTTTTTCTTCTGACTTTTATTTTGGGCGCAGATGTTGGGCGCAGATGCCACAAGACAGTGCAAATGACTTTACGTCTTTTCGCCAGGTGGGCCACCAGAATTGTCTTTTAATTTTAGCTTCCGTTTTTGCGATACCTGGGTGCCCTTCCATCAGAGCATCATGGTAATTGGAGATGACTAGTTCTTGTAGTTCCTTGTGTGGTAAGAATAGACGCCCTTGATAGTAAGGTAGGTCATTGATGACTGAATAATTTGGGCCCTTTTTAACCCAGTCCTGCAGGGCTGCTGAATTGAAAAGTTGTTGAATTTTCAAATGAATATCTTCTAGAGTCTGTAGAGTAGTTATGCCAAGAATTCTTTCTTCTGAAATTATAGGTACTGGTTCTGGGTTCGAGTATGCTTCTCCCATTCCTATTCGGGATAAGGCATCTGCCTTGCCATTTTTACAACCTGGTCGATAAGTGATCATGAAATCGAATTCTGCAAAGAATAATGCCCACCTAAGTTGACATGATGATTGGGCCTTGGCTGTCTTCAAATATTGCAAATTCCTGTGATCGGTGATTACAGTGATGGTGTGCCTGGCACCGAGAAGGTAATGCCGCCAAGCCTTGAAGGCGGATTTGATGGCTAACAGCTCTTTATCGGTAACCGCATAGTTTAACTCAGGTGCCGAGAACTTTCTGGACCAAAATGCTACTGGATGAAGTTGACCGGTTTCGGGATCCTTCTGGGACAGGACAGCCCCCATGGCTAAACTGGATGCATCGGTTTCAACTATGTATTAAAGCTCTGGCGTGGATGCTTTAAGACAGGTGCCAACGTGAATTTCAATTTTAGCTCTTGGAAGGCTTTTTCAGCCTCTTCGGTCCACAAAAAGCGTTTGTTTTTCCGCAAAAGTGCTGTGATGGGGTGTACAACGTGTGAGAAGTCCGGAATAAATCTGCGGTAGAAATGAGCAAATCCAAGCATGCTCTGTACCCCTTTAACTGAACTGGGTGATGGCCACTTTAGAATTGCGTCCACCTTTCAAGAGTCCATTCGGACTCCTTTTGGAGTGAGGATGAATCCAAGGAATTCAACTTCTGTAGCATGAAAATCACATTTTTCCAATTTTGCATATAACTTATGCTGGCGTAGTTTCTCGAGGACTGCACAAACATGCTTAACATGGTCTGATTCTGAGGAGGAGTACACCACAATATCGTCTATGTATATGACAACACAGACGTCAATGAGTTCACGAAGGACATCGTTCATAAAATACTGGAAGGCTGCTGGTGCATTGCACAACCCGAAGGGCATCACCTGATATTCGAATAATCCGTACTTGGTGCGAAAGGCAGTCTTCCATTCATCGCCTTTTTTTACACGTACCAGATGATATGCCCCTCGGAGATCCAATTTAGTGTAGATGCAAGCATCCTTTACTTGGTCTAGTAACTCGGTGATCAGAGGCAATGGGTATCGGTTCTTCACCGTAATCTGATTTAATGCGCGGTAGTCTATGCACGTTCTGAGGTCACCTTCCTTTTTAGGCACGAAGAATAAAGCTGAGGATGCAGGGGACTTGGATGGACGAATGAAGCCATTAGCAAGGTATTGGTCCAGGTATTGTCGTAGGTGAAGGTTTTCAGGTTTCGTAAGGGCATAGATTCTACTGCATGGAGGTTGTGCACCGGGTATAAGATCGATTTGACAATCGTATGATCTGTGAGGTGGTAAGGTGTTTGCCTGTTCTTTTTGGAAAACATCCTGGAATTCTTGATATTCCTGAGATAACTGCACAGCTGGGCTAGTGACTGTGGCCAGGCCTTTGTTCAAGGTCTTTTTCGGGTAACAGGTGTGTGCACAATCCGGGAAGGTTATTCTCTTCTCTCGCCAATCAATACTAGGATTATGTGTTTCCAACCAAGGTATCCCCAGTATTATTTGGAACTGCGGGGCTTTGATTAAATCAAACATAATAGTCTCTCGATGCCAACTTGACCCACCAGTGTCATCTCTGAAGTGGAATGAGTTACAGGCCCGGAGGCGATTTCAGTTCCATCGACTGTGGTGATGACATCCGAAGTGGTCTTTTTGCAAAGAGGTAGATTCATCCTAGAAGCCAATTTGTGGTCCATATAGTTTCCTACGGCCCCGCTATCAATGTATGCCCTTACTGCGTGCATACGTGATGGCTGCCTTGGATCAATAAGGACCATTGGTATGGTTAGGTGCGAGGTCTGAGTGTCCTTCGTTAAGCTCGGCAAGCGGACCTCTACGCTTGTCGGGCGTGGTCGTTTCCCGAATCAGGCTCTGTTTGGTTTCTGTCAGCAACTCCGACTATTTTCTTGGATGGTTTTATAGGGCAATCCCGTAGAAAATGTCCTGAGGCCCCACAGTACAGACACAGTTGCGTCTGCTGTCTCCTTTCCCTTCCCTTTTGAGTTAAGGGTGCCTTAACCCCCCTGATCTGCATAGCTTCTGATGCATCTGTTCCTTTTGGGGTAACGTTGGGTTTAACCAATACCCGATTCTCGAACTTAGCTCGATCAGCGTTTCTAGTCTGAAGTCGGTGGTATATTTGGACCACTAAGTCTATATATTCTGCGCAATCCTGAGGTGGGTTCACAACTTGGGCCAAAACATCTTTGAGTTCACCCCAAAGTCCACGATGAAATAATGTAATTCGTTTTGCCTCAGGCCATCCGGTTTCCACCACCAACCTATTGAAGGTTGCGATATAGGTTAGCAGATCCTGGTTACCCTGTCGTAGGGATAAAAGTTTGTTATCCAGGGCCTGTCCCTGTGAGTGTCTGGCAAATAGTCTTTCCATGCTTAATTGAAAACCCTGAAAATCCCGAAGAAGAGGGTCATCCTGATTAACTAATGGAATTGACCAATCCGCGGCGCTGCCGCTAAGGTATGATAGGACAAAGGCTACTTTGGCTTGGTCGTTTGGAAAGGCTCCAGGTCTGCATAAAAAGTGCAAGCGGCATTGGTTCATGAACACGGCGAACCTTTTCGGGTCCCCAGCAAAGCGTTCGGGTGGAGCTAGAGGAATTCTCCCTGGTAGAACCACTTGCACAGGATTGCTCGATGAAACGGGGGTTGGATTCCCCCTGAGTCCAGGTAGTGGTGTTTGCCCAGCTTGGTTTTGCAGCAGTTGTCTAGCCAGATCATCAGAGACTATCAGTTCTCTCCTGAGGGCATTAGTTTCTTGGCGCGCGGAATGCACTTCTGCCCTAAGTTCCCCTAACAATTGGGCTAGTTGGTCGGTTTCTGAAGTTTCCATTACGCCCGGGTGGGGATTTGTAGATAGGCTTCGCGTTCTGTTATGCTCACCTGGTTCCCACAGGGGCGTCGGTCGGACCCGGACAGCGGCGATCTCCACCAACGTGAAGCGTAGTGCAGAGGTGTCAGTTTGGACTGGCCCGCCTAGTCTCGTCTGCTTGACCCAAAGAAGCATTCTCCTGCAAGTGGAGAAAGGGATTTAGCCACCCGTGGATTTTAGTGAGGGCCCCCCACCGCTCTCGATCTCCCCACTAGTCACCTCTGATATTGCCTTTTAGTAAGCTCACCTTATGTTCTTAAATGATGAGCTCTCCATCCTACGTGGCACGCAGGGGCGCGTAGATACCAGTTACTTCACTGGCTTGAAGGTACTGGAAGAGTTCCGGCTATTGACTCCGGGGCTTATAAAGTTCAAAAGTGTTCAATATGTCCGATGTTCACTGTTGTTCCATTTCCCTTTTTTGAATTGCAGCTGGGTCCGAAAGAATATTGCCTGGAGGTAGCTGATGGCGTTCAGGTAAGAGTCTGTATTTCCCAACACTGTCCGGTAAAAGTTGCATGTGTTTAACTTGTTGTTTTCTCTCCCTTTATAGGTGCGGCATATGAAGATGTGGCGAGTCAAAGGGTAATGCCTCCGGTGGTAAATCAGTTAAGTCCATGGTAGAGATGGTATTTGTCGGCTTCCCGGCTCACCTTGCTGTTTCTTTTGTTTTTCCCAGATGCTGGAGTTCGACGAAGAAAAAGATGGAGGCAGCGCCGACTCGAAAGATGCTGTGGACTGGTCAGTATAACGCGGCGCTGCTGTTGGCGATGCGGCGCGTGTTACAATAATGTCCTTTCCAGGCTCGGAGACGTGCTGGATCCGGAATCAGGCAAGGAATAGAAATGATGTTCGTAATCTAACCTTTCCTCCTTCTTTTACCCTTTTTCTAGGAGCTCCGGGTTCGAGGAGGGCGTGGCAGAAGACTGGATGCAGGCTTGTAGGCACGGTGGGCGTTATGCTGCAGAATGCAGAATAAAGCGAAGTCTGTGCTGCTGATCGGGCGTGGTTTAAATAGCCTCCAAAGTAGTTCCAGGTAAGAAGTTCCCCAGAACCACACCCGAGTAAAAAATAGTCCCTGTAATAAAATAGTCCCATCCGTACTTGTGAGCTACACAAAGTCCTCTTTTTAGGGACTGGGTGGGTGAGGACGGTTAGACACCAAAACTACAAATTCCCACAAACCAGCTTCCTATCCTCTTTGCTAAGAGTGAGTATTCACAGATTCAAACGCATAATGGGCCTCATTACGACCCTGGCGGTAAGGGGTTTACGCCAGCGTTAGCTGCGCCGACCCCTTACCGCCAATTACGAGGTCCCTTAGCGCCATGGCGCTTTTAACACCTGCTTTTAGCAGGTGTTAAAATCCATGGCAATAAGGGACCATGGAGTTAATTACGCCACCGTAATTTACGGTGGCGTAATTAACGCCTTCCCCACTCCCATTATGCCCTATGGGGCAAAAATGGGAATGGGGAAGGGTAAATGGGGATTGGGGACTTACCGCCCCCGCCAACCTCGGAATGGGGCGGTAAGTCCGCCAACCACCATGGCGTAAACGTAGTTTACGCCATGGTGGTAAAGTCACGGCCCAGGCGGTAACTTACCGCCTGGGTCGTAATGAGGCCCAATGTCATGTTCACCCCCTACTCAAAAAAGGAGCAATTAACCATGTGATTTATCAAAAATATACATATTTTAATTTTTCAAAAAACATTACACTTAACAATCATATTCTAAAAAATGTTTAACAAAGACACCATACAGAATTCATTCCTATGCTTGTATGTGTATTATCTACCTGGAACACCAGTTCTTATACCAGACCCCTTCTATACCACACTGTGGGGTATATATCTTAACCCTCAGTGATGTGATTGATGCCCCTCCTGATTTCTACGGGCAACAAGGCTGTGCCAACACTCTAAACATGTGTTTCTAGAACCAACATTAATCTCAATTTCAACACAAACATATACATGAATTCATCCCTAGTCTCACCTGAGATCATAAGTTTTGAAAACAAGATTATTAGAGAAATGAAAACACTGGTGAAGACTAAGAACATACACAAAGATAACTTATCGAAAGAAGAGAGATTAGCGATGAAAAGTCTAGCTGATAACAACTTTGTGATAAAACCAGCAGATAAGGGTGGAGGTGTAGTCCTGTGGGGTATAGAGAAATACCGCGCAGAAGTTAAGGAACAACTAAACAGAGTGCTTTTCTACAAACCACTACCTAATGATCCCACTCCTAGAATCCAGGAGGAGATCAAGAGTTTAATGACCCATGCTGAAGGTGAAGGGTGGATAGATGCAGACGAGAATGTTTTTTTGATACAACAACATCCTATCATACCCGCATTTTATTGTCTCCCTAAAATTCACAAGCACATCGAAAATCCCCCGGGCCGTCCCATTGTGGCAGGAATTGGTTCAATTTTAGAACCACTTTCAGTATATTCTGATTTTTTCTTAAGACCGTTCGTGAAAACCATGCGCTCGTACATTCAGGACACCACACAAATGATCAGGGTACCAGATACCATAAATGTGGGAACCAACGACATCCTAGTTACCCTTGATGTCGAAGCGTTATACACAAATATGCCTCAAATGAAGTGTGTGAATATCATGGGTAAATATTTAGAACAAAGAGAGGACAAAACAGTTCCATCGGCATTTATTCTAGAATGCATTAGGTTGGCCCTCACTAATAACTTTTTCCTTGAACAGAACACTTTTTATTTACAACAACATGGTACGAGTATGGGTTCGACCTTTGCACCAGATCTGGCGAATCTCTTCATGGACAATCTGGAAATGCTTTCAGTCTATTCAGTAAATAATCAGTTTAAACATCTCATGAAGTTATGGGTCTGTTACATCGATGATGTGTTTGTTATGGGGAGGCACTGCACTAGAGCTTGAATCCTTTCTCATTTGGGTCAATCAACAGGACCAGTGCATTAAATTCACCATGAACTCAGATACAAGTAAGATCCCGTTTCTAGATCTTGAGATCTTTAAAGATATAAACAATACATTCAGTACGACCCTGTTCAGAAAAATTACAGATAAGAACACACTTCTGTTATTTGAGAGTTTCCATCCCCAGTCTTTACGACAGAACCTATCATTCGGACAGTTCCTTCGGATTCGAAGAAACTGTACCCATAGGGAAGATTTTGATACCAATAGCAAAGATCTATCAGCCAGATTACATGCAAGAGGTTATCCACCTTTCATTGGACGTAGGTCGATGAAGAGAGCTAAAAATACCCAAAGACAGGATTGTCTGGTCCCACAGGTGCGTGTAGCTGAAAATAAGATAACATGTGTCTCAACATACTCCCCTATTAGCAATGATCTACGACGGTGTATACTCAAGCATTGGAGTATTATCAACACTGACGATTTCTCTATTAACAAACCTCGATTCGCGTTCCGTAGAATGCCCAACCTGCGAGATAAGCTGGTTCACACTTACAAGACATCTAAAGAAACTGGGCTAGTGACCCAGTCTACATTGTGGCAACTTCCACCAGTAGTGGGCCATTATGCCTGTGGAAGATGCTCAGTATGCAAACTTACATCTAACATGAAGGAGGTAGACCTTAAAGGGAGGAAATGGGAGTTAAGAAACTTTACCAACTGCAATTCCAAGTGGGTGGTATATGAAATAAAGTGCCCTTGTGGGTTGTTATACATCGGTAAAACCAAGAGGCCGATCAGACAAAGGATCTGTGAACACAGGTCCTGTGTTAAGAATCAGGTCCCTGAAAAACCTCTGGTGGCACATTTTAAAGGTGCCCACCACAATGCGGACGATATGTTTTGGTTTATCATCGAAATTATACTTCCACAACCGAGAGGAGGTGACAGAGACCTTAGACTCAGACAATCCGAACAGAAATGGATTTATTCATTAGACACTGTCAAAAATGGTTTGAATGTCTCTATCGAATGGGCTCTATTTATCCATCATAAAAAATAAGAAATCAAGAAATAAACAAGAGGCCCGCATTTAACGTGGTATACAAAAGGGGAGAACAGTTATCCATTTTGGGTGATCATAGCGGCCAATTGGACGAACTGTGCTGAGATAGGGTTTCTCTGCGCCACTTGTATCCTTTCTGAGCCTTTGTGTTTGTTACCACATACGAACCTTAGAATTGGGCCTGGTCCCATATTTGACAATATGAAAGCCCGTGTAGACCAAGGGAGGATTTGGTATCTGTGAAGCGAGACGAATACACCTAAGGTACAACCTCCCGTTCCAAGATGGCGGAGGCGCAGGTCAGAAAGAGGGTTGTAGATCACGTGAGACTGCACGTACACGTACGCATACGTCAAGTGCAAGTTGGCGCATTTAAACCCACCCGACATCAGCACTCGGGAGCCAGGTTGCACTAAGACGACCAATGACAGCTTGAATACGGATTACACACCGCGAGCACACCGAGCCGGCAAAAGGTAAGAATAGCGATAGAGAGGTCAGTGAATGCGTAAATCTCCCGCGATCCACATACCCGATTTGTCCTATCTCCTTCGCTCCAGTAGGTCATCGTGACCACCGGTAGATCGAGACAGTGAAGGCTTAAAATTAAGCCGGGAAGTGAAGTTCCCAGTGCATGACCCTCCCAATAAGACAAACTTTGGAATCTCCTGAACCGGTAAGCCGGCAATAAGACAGGGTGTAACTTTGAAGTTTTACCATGAGGTAGTAACAAAACTCAGGGAAACATTTTTTTGTTTTTGTTTTTTCTCCTTTTAGAAATCACACGGCTGGAGACAATAAATAGGCAGTAGGAACAGTCGTGTTGGATAGAGTGGGAGAAAACGCTTTTCCGCTGATGGCGGACTCAACACACAAGCCACCTATCGTTTTGGTAGAACAAGACAAATTTAGGTAAACTTCGTTGAAGTACCTGGACTTATTTCAGGCCATAAACGATTTCGGGCTGTATACACCCCCTACACAAAGTATCTGGTGACAGGGGGGTTAGGGAAGAGAGTATATTTCCGTGAAAAATTTGTTGGTGAAATGTTGTTGTGATAAAAATACTGGATAACAAATATAGACAATGGCACCCAGAGGAAGACTGGGAGGTGCTAAGTATTGTAAAATTGTATGTTAAGAAATGAAAATCTAGTGGTGTACAAAGAAATCACGATGCAATATATCCCTCTGCTGACATTAGAGAATAGAGATGAAGTTGGTACAGGTTCAATGCATGAAATGTTATGCTATAAATGTATGAAATGTTATGTTATAAATTACACAACCATGTGTTTTAGACTGTCTATGTTTTATTTTTTTAGAGATATTGGAACTATGGCTGGTAGCACGTAACGTTATGTGTGACAACTGGAAGAATACAAGAAAGATTTAAGTGCCCTGAAGACAGAACCAGCAGAATATATACTAGGGATGAATTCATGTATATGTTTGTGTTGAAATGGAGATTAATGCTGGTTCTAGAAACACATGTTTAGAGTGTTGGCACAGCCTCGTTGCCCGTAGAAATCAGGAGGGGCATCAATCACATCACTGAGGGTTAAGATATATACCCCACAGTGTGGTATAGAAGGGGTCTGGTATAAGAACTGGTGTTCCAGGTAGATAATACACATACAAGCATAGGAATGAATTCTGTATGGTGTCTTTGTTAAACATTTTTTAAAATATGATTGTTAAGTGTAATGTTTTTTGAAAAATTAAAATATGTATATTTTTGATAAATCACACAGTTAATTGCTCCTTTTTTGAGTAGGGGGTGAACATGACATTATGCGTTTGAATCTGTGAATACTCACTCTTAGCAAAGAGGATAGGAAGCTGGTTTGTGGGAATTTGTAGTTTTGATCAAATAGTCCCATCCTTTTCCCCACATTGGCTTGGATTCAGTTGCAGCATGGTCTGCATGAGGTAAGTAATGCCTATGGCGCCAGGACTGATTTCTATTATGAGCCTGGCGCCTAAGGCGCCAGGACTGAACCCAAACAGCCCCCAGCCGGGGCTGTTGGGGTTTTAATGAGTATCTGGATGCCTGCTCCCAGGGCTGATGGACTCGATCGGGATGCCCGGGGGTAGGCATCATGACAGCACCGGTCTTCAGAAGCGCTTATGTCAGCATTATAGCATTGGTCCACGCCGGAGCTCACACGGGAGCGACCATGTCCTCTCGTGCGCAACAGCGCCCCCTGTTTTGGATAATTGTTAATAAAACAGCAACATTTGCCATCCTCCTGAGTTGGTTTGATTATTTGGACTCGTTATTCTGCGAACCTCATCCATTGCATGCACAATACTAAAAAAAACATAGGTTCACCTCCATCATGAGACAATTGACAGGCCCAGGGATCAATGCACTCATCAGCATCATCAATGTCTCCCTCGCAAAAGGATAATTCCCGGATACCCTCAAGACTGATCTCATACGACCTCTTTTGAAAAAACCAACCCTAGATCCAGACAACCTGGCCAACTACAGGCCCATTAAGAACCTACTGTTTATTGGCAAAATCTTAGACAAAGTAGTTGCTACACAACTACTTGCCAGTATCGAACAACTACACCTCCTAAATGACTATTAATCAGCGCTCCGCTCAAAGTGTAGCATTGAGACAGCCACCATCCAGGTGGTAGATGATGCTCTCCAAATCATGGAGAAGGGCAACTCATGCCTCCTCATCCTCCTTGACCTCTCAGCTGCATTCAACACTGTCAACATCCTTCTCTCCCTCCTTGCTGACAGGATGAGCTTCTCTGGCACTGTCTGAATTGGTTTACCTACTACCTTTCAGGTATACACCAGGCTGTCCAGATGAACTTGTTGCGTACTAACCAACTACAGGTCCCCCGCAGAGTCCAAGGCCCCATCCTCTCACCAATCCCTTGTAACCTTTACATGGAGCCTCTGGACACTCTACACAAAGATCTCAATATAGCTATCCACCGATATGTAAACAATACTCAATTCTACATGAGAGTAAACAGCATGGTGGACATCATTTGTCTCCAAGATTACCTAGCCATCATTCAATCCTGGATGTCGACTGCCTACCTCAAACTAAACCCATCCAAGACTGAATTTGTCCTCATCGGTCCACCCGCTAAAATAACTTGTCCAACAATGGCTCAAAGATATATGCCTAGAAGGATTTGATCCACAACTCTGAGACTCAGCAAAATCCTTATGCTTCACCATTGACAGTAATCAGTCATTCCAGAAACACATAGCCAAGAAGGCCCAAATAGCCTGGCTCAGAATCTCTACACTTTCAAAAATCAAACCCTTGATCCTACCGCAGGACTTCCAGACCATAGTGAAGGCTCTTGTGGTGTTCCACATCGATTGGGGGAAATGTTCTCCTGACAGGGCTCCCAGCTGCGCACTTGGCTCCCCTAAAAGCATTCCACCACGCTGCAGCATGTCTTATTATGGGAGCATGGAAACTTGACCGAATTAGCCCCATCCTACGCAAACTACAATTGCTTCCACTCTAAGCCAGGATACTGTTCAAGACTGCATGTATCATCTACAAAGCAGTAAAGAGTAGCACACCAACATTCCTGGTGGCTAATGTAAGGAAGGCATGGTATCAAGAATAGACAGACACAAGTGATCACAGTTCAAGGGTGTTTATTAAACGGTATAGGTAGGGTGGAAAAACACCTAGTCTAAACCTAAATCTAAGACGGGAGCAAGCTACGACCATCAAATCAAAATAAGGCAGTCATAGTGGTGTCTTGTCAAATAAAAGGGCCTATAGTAAGAAAAAGAACCTATTGCCAATCCTTACGCTAAATACAAAAGATTTTGGGATAGGGCTCACAAGAAATAAAGAAGTGTTCACAAATAATAAGTCAGGATGCGGTAATCGTGGTCTCCATTCCCCACGTTTTGAGCACGGGCCAAGGCAGGACTCTGGAGCACAGCACACGCTTTAGCTTTCCCAGCACGAGACGACAGTTCTGTTTTCAGCTATCAAGATATTCGATGGCCAAGTCTCTTGTTCTGTACAAAGGGCCTCATTACGACCCAGGCGGTTACCGCCTGGGTCGTACCTTTACCACCATGGCGTAAACTATGTTTACGCCATGGTAGTTGGCGGACTTACCGCCCCATTCCGAGGTGAGTGGGGCGGTAAGTCCCCATTAACCCATTTACCCTTCCCCATTCCCATTTTTGCCCCATAGGGCATAATGGGAGTGGGGAAGGCGTTAATTACGCCACCGTAAATTACGGTGGCATAATTAACAACAAGGTCCCTTAGCGCCATGGATTTTAACACCTGCTAAAAGCAGGTGTTAAAACCTCCATGGCGCTAAGGGACCTCGGAATCAGGCGGTAAGGGTCGGCGCTGTTTACGCCGCCGTAAACCCCTTACCGCCTGGGTCCTAATGAGGCCCAAAGTCTCTTGCCGTCGAGGGGCAGATGTATTCAAAATAATAACAAAAGTTCCTTTCTGCTTTTATGTTGAGTGATGCATTTTCACCCCTGGATCCCCCTCTGTGACATTCACAAATCTTAATGTCTTTTTAAACAGTTCAAGGTGGACAACCCTCTGCCGGGTTCACTCTTGCCAACACACTGTTCTTTGGGACTTTAGACTTTGCCCCTTTCCATCAGCATCCCTACTTCGGGTTCACTCTTGCCAATCTCACAGTTCCTTCTACTTTCTTGTGATATGGAATTCACTTCTCTTCTCGCCTTTCCCAAGGCCTTCTGGTACTAGTAGTTTCAACAATAAGGTAGTCGTCCAGAGGTTCTCAAGTGAGCACCCACATGGTGGCTGGCTCATCTGCAGCTGGCTTTCCCCTTTCACAATAACAGTTATTTGTACGCTTTGCAATCAGTCAGGTAAATGGCTCTGGCGTTTGTCCGTCGTCTTTCGTGATGTGCAAAAGTACTAGAGTTGGAAAAGGGGGTGGGGTGAGGTGTTTGTATATCCTACAGGGTAGGATGGGGAAAAGGTGTTACAGGAAGGGTGATAACCGCATCTCACCCGTCGGTGTCCCACTTACACTCCCTGAGGACCCCCCAATCAGGTTATCCTCCCTCACTGGTCCACCCACAAGAACTGGTTCTAATAGCAATGGTCGTGTCATGGCCACCTGGATGACAGACCCCTGCGGACTAGTCAGGGAGACACCGTCAGGTTTCACTAACTAATCTCCACATATCAGGAGACACAAGCGTCTCGTGCAGCAAATCGACCAACCGGCTTGAATCACACCTCGCTCACAAAGATAGGACCCGCAAACAATCCTTCTCTTGTCATGCACCCAGCCTCTGGAACTCAATCCTGGTGTCGGCTCGGCATGCCCCCACAATTCTCCAATTTCGCAAATCTCGCAAAACATGGATATTTCAAAAACACCT
The DNA here is from genome assembly GCF_040938575.1 of Ambystoma mexicanum. NCBI lineage: Eukaryota > Metazoa > Chordata > Amphibia > Caudata > Ambystomatidae > Ambystoma > Ambystoma mexicanum. The sequence continues at coordinate 879,948,181 of NC_090936.1, forward strand.
GACCAAAGGACTAAATCCAATAGACTAACAGGCCTCGAAGTACAGTGCTATTATTAAAAGAAGCCAGCCCAATTGCTGGCTATCCACACTCTGTAGAGCGCTCGATGCTCTCGAGCTAGGTCAGCACTTTAAACAATAAAAGAAAAATAAAATAAAATAGCCGAAGAAGAACCTCCACCACTATGTGTGACCCAGCAGCATGATTTAAAGGCAGCCTGCCTTACATGATCAGTGTTGAGAATGATGATGGTGCTGATTCACAAACATATTGCAAATCTGTGCCAACCTTGCACTTTAGCATTTATGTTGGTTTCCAAGCCCAATGTGATATCATGTGTTCACTATGATGAACAAGGAATGAGACACAGAAGACTCATGATTGTGGTTACAAACCTTTATTTAAAAAAAATAAAGGGGTTGGAAAATACCTTGCGGTCCCTACTCTAGGAGGTATTGCTCTACCTCATCCAAAACGAAGGGTCTGTCCTGTGTCCGAAATCCTATCCTAGCCCTCACATTCTAAAAGAAACTATAAGGTGCTATGGATAATGTCTTTGGCCCTGACGGTGCACACATGTTCAAGTTCAAAAGAAAGGTGCAACTCCATCACAAAGTCCCTAATGGATACTGTTCACAGCTTCAGGGAATGGCTCCCTTCCTCCGGTTTCTGTTCACCAACACAACAGACCAACAAGACAAAGAAAGTTATTCATAGCCCAAGGGGGTAACTCCCTCCTCTTGACATTGCACTCCACTCCTAGGGAAAAGTTTCCCTTGCCCAGGTCTGTTCAAACAATTCAGAATCCTAAAGGCATGAGTCTTCCTTGGGATTCTTTGCTCAACAAAATACTTTGATGCAAAACAACTTGGATGCAGGTCCCAGCCTTGCACGATACCTGGTATACTCCCCTGCCACATTCAATGCAATTTGACTCACAAGCTTGTCTTTGCCTGGTGTACTTTCTTGCCAGACCTTTCTCATGTGATTCACTTTACACACTTGCAAACTTGGCTTTCCCTGGTATACTGTCCTGACAGGACTTTCTGGTATAGTTCACTTTATAAACTTGCAAAATTGACTTTGCGTGATATAATCTCTTGCCAGAAACTTCTTGTACAGTACACTTTATGAACTTGCAAACTTGACTTCTGTTATTATTCCTTTTTAACATATCAGGTTTCAAATCCCTTTCATTCACTTCAATTGCTCTTTTCTGTTCTTGATAGCATTGCAAAAGCAACCCAGTGTCCCAGCCACCCTTCTCAGGACTCACCAGCTTTTTGTGGTGTTCCCTGGTCTTCTCACGTTAAACATGAAGCCACGCTCCTGCGTCCCGTCTACACTTTACGGGCTCAACGGTCTCGCCTAGTGGCTTCCACGTCCTTTGCGGCTTCTGCTCTTCGGCTGAGCCCTTCTCCGTGTTCGGGCGGCACTGGTACTGCTTCTCAGTTCCTGTGGCCGCCAGGAAGACTTAAACTTTCTTCCTGCTACAGTCCCAGCATGGCGAACCCGCTCTAGCAGTCCTCCTCCTTCCTCCGTCTCGCTGAGCCTCCAGGCTACACAGTCCTCTCTGCGGCTCTGCTGTCCCTTGGTCAGCATCGAGAGGACAAAGATTCTCCAGACAGCGTATCCCTCTTCCATGCTGGTCAGGGTTTTCAAATGATCCAGCACCTGTCATACACTTGCAACCACTAGAGCACGTCCTGAGCTTCTCAGCTTCACTGATCCTAATGGCTCCATTCAGCCCGATCATCCCAGAGTTTCTATATACATGGGAATGATAGGTAGTCCTTGTCATTCTATTCACAGAATATTGAAAGATGTCACTAGTAGACTTCAAAGGGTGATATGTGTTTTCATCCAATGATGCTGGGTCATTCCGAGGCTCGCCTCCCTTCATGTGGTCCTCCCTCATATAGCCGCACCCAGGGTCAAGATCATATAGCGGCTGCCGTCCCCTGGCCACATGTGAAGAGGCTACCTCTGGGAAAGGAGTGATGACATCATCAGATTCATCACATACCCTGCCCCTAATGCATCAGGTTCTCTCAGCATCTATTGCGAAACAGCAAAGGAAGTCTACATTTCGCTGATCTCTTCCTTTTCAGTATTCTACCGTGAAACAATAGGGCTACATATCTATTAACTAGCGCATGACTCATGCATTGGTATCTTTGCAGAGGCTCATCCATGTTAATGCAGTATGATCAGTGATCAGTCTAAACCTTCCGCCAGTGAGACAGTGTTTTAAGTATGAGACGGCCCACTTCATGGCTATGGCCTCAAGCTCAATTGTGGCATAGTCCCTTTCCCTGGGATATAACCTCTGACTGATATAAAGAATCAGATGTTCGATGCTATCATGATCATAGGAAAGAACTGCCCCTAACCCAACATGGGAGGCATCTGTTTATAAGATAAATCCTTTGTTAAAATTAGATACTTTCACTACCTCCTCACTGCAAAGGATGCGTTTACGTTCATCAAAACAGCTCTGATCTTCTGCACTCCACTTTCTCTTTTGTGGTACCGCGTTTTTAAGCTTATCAGTGAGGTAAGAGGTAATGGAAGAATAATTGGGGATGAATCGTCTATAATACCCAACTAACCCCAAACGTGCTCTCAGATCTTTCTTGGCTTTGGGTACTGGAGTCTCTTGCACAGCTTTGACCTTTTTCACCTTGGGGTTGAACAAGCCAATTTTGCACAAACAACTTGTGATACTTGACTGCTGACTGTGCCAAGTGACATTTGTTTGGGTTTGCGGTAAGGCCGGCCTTCCTCAAGTCTCTGAGCACTAAATAGAGATGGTGCATGTGTTCTTCCCATGTTCTACTATGGATGATTATTTGATCGATCTAAGCTCTGCAGAAGGAGTATGGCTGAAGGACCTTATCCATTAACCTTTGAAATGTGTCTGGTGCCCCGTGAAGTCGAAAGGGTAATACCTTAAATTGGAATAGTCCAATAGGGGTGGAGAAGGCTGTTTTCTCCTTGTCCTCCGGATAAACAGGTACTTGCCAGTAACCTTTTGTCAGATCAATCATGGAGAGGAATACAGCAGCTCCCAATTGATCATTCAGGCAGTTTATCCTTGGCATAGGATAATTACAGGTTACTCACCGTAGTGACCACCTTACTCCTAGTCCATAGTCCCCTTTCCTCCATACTTGTGGGACATCTCTCTGTCCTGTGGGACGGGACCGGAGCACTTTGTAAAAAGCATCCAAACAATTTTTTTTCAAAAATGTGTCCTTCCTCTCTTTCTGTGCGGGGCCCGGCAAGCGGCCGTAACCCCGCCCACCTTGGCTCCGCCCCGCGCCCATCAGTCCTTTTCTATCGCCAGGTCAAAGACCCATTAGCAATAACAGAGGAACCTTATTAGAGGGAACGGCGGGCAGGCGTATGGAGGAGAGGGGACTATGGACTAGGAGTAAGGTGGTCACTACGGTGAGTAACCTGGTAATACTCCTACGTCCCGTCCCCTTTCCTCCATACTTGTGAGAGATTCCCAAGCACTCCTTAGAGGAACTACGGGTGGATGGAAATACCCCTTAGTGAAACAGGTTCTTCAGCACAGCCTGACCAAACTGAGCGTCAGCTCTTGAGCTCATGTCGAGACAGTAATGCTTACAAAAAGCAGATGGGGAGGCCCAAGTAGCTGCCCTAGCGATGGACTCCCAGGGGACATATTTCTGAAAAGCAACCGTGGCTGCCTTGCCCCACACCAGGTGTGCATGGATACCCTTAGGAGGTTTCAGCCCTTGGACGGTGAAAAACTCTGTGATGCAGGCGGCAATCCACCTAGAAATAGTTGCCTTAGATGCCGGCTTGCCCTGGGGGTTACCGAAGGTCACAAAAAGTTGAGAAGAACTCCTAAGCTCGGAAGTCCTATCCAGGTAGAACTTAAGAGCTCTTCGGACATCAAGAAAGTGTAGAACCCTTTCAGCCTCTGAGGCAGGGTTCGGAAAAAAGACCGGAAGGGAGATCGACTGATTCAGATGGAATTCGGTCACCACCTTCAGTAGAAAAGCCGGATTTGTCTGAAGGACTACCTTGTCCTTGTGAAAGACCAAGAAAGGATGCTCCACCGACAATGCCTGGAGCTCACTCACTCTCCACGCTGACGTAACGGCGACCAGAAAGGCCACTTTCCAAGACAAGTACTTGAGGTCTACCGTAGCCATTGGTTCAAGGGGTTTATGGCACAGCGCCGTCAGGACCACATTTAGGTCCCATGGCGGGTGCGGATTACGAACCGGAGGGTAGAGGCGTGTCAGGCCAGCAAAATGCCTCTTCACCACTGGGTTAGTTAGAGAATAAGAACAAAGGTCTGTAGAAAGGTACGCGGAAACCGCTGAGAGGTAAGTCCTGCATGACAGAACATGAACCCCTGACTCTGCTAGGGAGGACATGAAGGACAGTACCGTGTCAATCGTGGCCACCCTCGGATCCAACTTCTTCTCCAAACACCAATGACAGAACCTGAGCCATTTACTACTTTATTGGGATCTGGTCGAGGGTTTCCTGGCTGCCTGGATAATGCGCATGTTATCCACTGACAAACTCAGATGCTCGAAAGACTTGAACTCAGGCACCATGCCGCCAAGCTGAGCGATTGTGGGGAGGGGTGCCACATCTGTTGTTCCCCCTGGTGAAGAAGATCGGGAGTTACTGGTAACCTGATCGGCGGATACACCGACAGGTGTTGAAGTTCTGAGAACCAAAACCTGGCCGGCCACCACGGGGCTATCAGTAGAAGAGAACAGTTCACAGAGTTCTTCAACTTCCAAATTGCACGGTGAACTAGAGGCAGAGGCGGGAAGGCGTAAGCTCTCAGGTTGTGCCATGGAATCTCGAGAGCATCCCCCAGAGAGGGAGGCGTACTGAGGAAGTTTCTTGTTCACCGCCGTGGCGAAGAGGTCCACCTCCGGTGTGCCCCAACGCGAGAAAATCCATGATAGGACCTCCGCCTTCAACTCCCACTCATAGCTGACCACTGTCCGCCGGCTGAGGGCATCCGCTGTGACATTCAGCTGGCCCGGGATGTGCACTGTAATCAGCCAGACACCATGAAGCGCGGCCCACTCCCAAATCTGGATGGACAGGTCCACGAGGGGGGGAGACTTTGTTCCCCCTTGCTTGTTTATGTAATACATTGATACCACGTTGTCCGTTCTTATGCGGACCACCTTGTTGACAATGAGCGGTCTGAACGCCTTGAGCGCCAGAAAGATCGCAAGAAGCTCCAAATGATTTATGTACAGCAGCTTGTCCTGAGGCGACCAGAGGTCCGAGACCTGAAGAAGATCTAACGTCGCACCCCACCCCAAAAGGGAGGAGTCCGTCGTGATCGTCACCATGGGAGCCGGGTCCTGAAACCCTGCGCCCACCGACAGGTTTCTGAGAGATGACCACCAGTCCAGGTCCACTCTCATGGAATCCGGAATCATTATCCGCTTGGAATCCAAGTCCACAGCCTGACGCCAGGAACTCCGAAGAACCGTCTGGGTCCGTCTCATCTTGAGACGAGCAAGAGGAAGAGCCAGTACACACGAGGCCATGAGGCCCAGAAGCCTCTGGAACCACCAGGCCGACATGCTCTCCGACTGCACAAACATCTGACACGTGGCTTACAGATCCGGCATTCTGTCCCTTGTCAGATACACTCTGCAGTTGATCGTGTTCCAACGAAAACCCAGGAAGATCAGGTCCTGTGAGACCGTCATGGAGGATTTCTGCCAGTTCACCGACAGCCCAAGACGGAACAGGAGCTGAAGGTGAGACTGGAGGTTGCCCGCTGCTGCCAACGGACAAGGGCTGCGCAAGAGCCAGTCGTCCAAATAAGGATACATATGGATACCCTGAAGACGAAGATAGGCCGCAATCACCGACATCTTCATGAAGACACGCGGTGCCAAGCTGAGGCCAAAAGGAAGCACCCGAAACTGGTAGTGCTCCTCTCCCAAAGAGAAGCGAAGGTATCTCCTGTGTGGATTCCAAATCAGGATATGCATGTACGCATCCTGAAGATCCACCACGCTGAGCCAATCGCCCTTCTGCAAAGAGGAGCCTATCTTGCTGGGCGTGATCATCTTGAATTTCTCTTGGGGTAAGAAAAGATTGAACTGGGAAAGGTCTAGGATGGTGCGCAGGCCAGCCTGGTTGGGTTTGGGAACCGTAAACAGCCGGGAGTAGAAGCCCTCCCCTCGCTCCCCAAGGGGAGTGGGTTCCACAGCTCTGAGGTCCAGAAGTTTCTGAACTTCAGCCTTGAGGGAGGGTGAGCCCGACAGCTGAAAAGGAGGGTTGTGGGGTGGGGGTAAAGGCAAGCGGAAGCCCACTCGAGCGACTGACAAGACCCATCTGTCCTCTGTGATGGTCTGCCACGCCTCCCTATGAGACGCAATGCGTCCTCCCACCGGGGTCTCGTGCGAGCACGGAAAACACTCATTTGGCAGGCTTATCGGTGGCGGTGCCACCTGAACCTGATGAGGAGGCTGAGGAGCGGGAGAGAAACCGTGTGCGTTGTTGTCTACGGCGGTTATTCCCCGCAGGAGTATCCACTCTGCGGGATTTGCGGTCGAGGAAGCCCCTAAAACCAGAGGAGGGTGGACTTTGCGACAACGGTCTCTGGGATTTGAAAGGAGGTTTGACCAGAACAGACAATGATTTAGCCGTCTGAGTGCTATCCTTTGTCTTGGTGAGCTCTACATCAGTAGTAGAATGAAAAAGCTCCTTACCATCGAATGGAAGGTCCAACACCTTGTCTTGTACTTCCTTAGAAAATTTAGTAGCGTGCAGCCACGCCTGCCATGAGGTGTCAACCCCAAGCATCAGGCCCCGAGCCGAGGTGTCTACGTGGTGAGCCGCAGCCTCCAGGAGATCCTGGGCCAAGACCCTGGCATCGGAAAGGCCTCCTTTGAAGTCTTCCAACTTCTCGACCAGGATGTGCTCCTCAAACTCCGACAGACCTTTCCACATCCGCATGTTAGCTCCCGCCAATATCAATTCGGCGTTGGCCTGCCTGAGCTGCAAGGCCGAGTTGGCGAAGATTTTCCTCCCGAAGGGAGTCGAGGAGCTTGTCCTCCTTTCCCAGAACCTGAGTAGCCGTTGTGGAAGAGGATGCTGCAGGCCTGGACTGCAAAGTGGCCGCAGCCACCACTGTGGAGGAGGGAGGCGGACAAGACGACAGAGCCACCTCTTCCGAAGAATGAGCCTGTACCTCGCGTCAATCTTTTTATTGACGAAAAGTCCCGAGTGTGGCTTTTCCCAGACTCTTCAGACCTCGGCCAGAACGTCCTTCTGCAGGAACAGGCCGGTACGCTCCAAGGGAGACAGGGTGAATGCCCCAGAAAGCACGCCCTCCTGCGGAGCGGGTGCCTCGGGCACCGGAACATCTAAGAAACTCATCATGTCGAGTACCCGGTCATGAAAGGCTCTGATAGAGCGGGGAAGGTCCTTGTTGTCCTGATCGCCTTGAGGGTTTTCTGACAGGTCAGGATCCTGCTGAGCCGTGTCAGGCACTGCCTTGTCCACTGGGGACAATGGAGGCAAAGGCGCGAGAGCAGGGGGGGGGCACCACGGGCAAGGGAGGCACCGGCAGAACCACCGGAGGAACAGGTGGAGCCGGCGGCGCCGGTGGACATAACTCCTTGAAAAGCCCTTTGAAATATTCCCTCATGGGGTAGGTGCGCATAAGCGCTTGAAATTTACCGAAAAAGGCCTCCTCAGGAGATTGTTTCGGGATCTGAGGAGGCCTCTCATGAGGAGTACAAATCCAGGGACGTAACCGGGAGGGGTGCCACACCAGCCCCTCCACCGACATATCCACATAAATCAAAGGAGCCGCCCCCGCGGGCAACGAAACATTGTGCGGAAGAGGCATCCGAGCGTTCCAGTCATAAACTGGCCGATAAGGATGCGCACAAGGGACTCTATGTTCACCCAAGGGGCCAAGCCCTACACCTGAGGCCGATGGCGTAGTTGTAGGGGTAGCACCCAAAATGGCGCCATTTTGCCATCATCTGAGGGGAACTGCGGCACGTGAGGAAGTGAGGCAGGGGTCCCTGTCGATGGATCAGGGGTCTTAATCTTAGCCTTAACATAAGGAACCTCGGCCGAGCCGGTACTATGAAGCCTGGAATGTTTTTGTGACATACCAACCGCCAACTGAGCCTTCGAAGGAAGGACCTCGGCACTGCCGGTAAAAGAAGAACTTTGCTTCTTTGCCCCCTCAAAAGATCTGGTGTCTGTTACGCTCACCTGGCTCCCACAGGGGCGTCGATCCGAACTGGACAGCTGCGGTCTCCACCCATGTGACGTGTAGTGCCGAGATGACAGACTGGACTGGCCCACCCAGCTTGGTTTGCTTGGCCCGTATGAGTATTCTTCTGTAAATGGAGAAAGGGAATTAACCACCCGTGGAGTTGAGAGTTAACCCCCACCTCACCCTGCTGTTCTCCCCACTGATCGCCTCTAACGTCCTTTCTTAAAGTCTCACCTGATGGTTTGGAAGGATAGCTCTCCATCCTGCATCGAGCGCAGGGGCACGTAGATAACCAGTTGCTTCACTGGTTAGAAGAAATTGGTGAGTTTCAGAACATTGTAGTTTGTAAGAGTTCAAATGTCTGACTTTCACTCTTGTCCGATTCCTTGCAGTTTGCGGCTTGACCCCAGCGAAGAGTTCCTCGTGGTAGCTGACGAAGTTCAGGTAAGGATTTGTCTTATCCAACACAGTTCAATGTAACCTGTTGCTTTCTCCCTTATTCAGGTGCGGTCCCCTTAGGGGCCGGGGTACGGCGAGGATGCTATGGAGACTGCGCCGACCCGTGAAGAGGAATAGTACCCCGGGCGGTAAATCAGGTAAGTCTATGGGGGTAGTTACTATTGCCTCTGTTTATTCCCTTGGCTCACCTTTGCTGTTCTTGTGTTCCCCTTAGGTGCCGGAGTGCGGCGGGAACGTGCAGAAGGATGCGGTGGATCGTGAGAATGCTGCGAAGGCCTGTGAGTTCAGCGCGGCGCTGCAGCAGGCGAGGCGGCGCGCGTGAAATACTTATTTCTTCCAGCTCGAAGGCGCGGTGGATCCGGAATTCAGGTAAGGATCGAAGGTATTGCTCTTGTTCTAACCTTTTCTCCTTCTATTTTCCCCCTTTTTCTAGGAGCTGCAGACTCGAGGTGGGCGTGGCAGAAGACTGGATGCAGGCTTGCAGACACAGTGAGCGTTACGCTGCTGGATGCAGAATAACGCAAAGCATGTGCTGCTCTTCGGGAGTGGTTTAAATAGCCTCCAAAGTAGTCCCAGGTAAGTATTCCTCCCCAGCCCCACCCGAGTAAAAAAAATAGTCCCAAGGTAAAATAGTCCCTTCCAAGCCTCATTTGGCTTGGAGCTCTTGCAGCATGGTCTGCATCAGGTAAGTTTGCAGCATGGTCTGCATCAGGTAAGTTCTACTCTATGAGCCTGGCGCCTATGGCGCATGGACTGACTCTCCATATGAGCCTGGCGCCATAGGCGCCAGCACTGCACCCAAACAGCCCCTAGCAGGGGTTTTTGGGCTTGCTCAAAATAACTTGATGCCTGCTTCCGGGGTTGCTGGACCTGGTTGGGTCCCCGGGGGTAGGCATCATGACAGCACTCCCCCCCAAGGCCCCTCCTAAAGTCGTTCTTCCCCGTGGTTTTGGTTTGTCTGGGAAATTTCGGTGGAAACTTTTCACCAATCGAGGTGCATGCACGTGGTCACCTGGTTCCCAAGACCTTTCCTGTGGTCCGTAACCTTTCCAGTCGATTAAATAAAAAAGTTTTAACTTCACCATCTTGGAGTCCAGGATGTTCATAACCTCAAAATCGGGTTCCCCGTCTATAAGGATGGGGTCTGGTGGCTTGGTTAGTCTTGTCCCTGGTTGCACTGGCTTCAAAAGTGACACATGAAAGACGGGGTGAATTTGCATATTAGCAGGTAAGTCAAACTTGACGGCCACCGGGTTGATAATGGCCTTAATAGAGTAAGGTCCCAAATATCTAGGGTTAAAGGTCCGCGTTCCCTTGAGAGGTATGTGTTTTGTGGCCAACCATACTTGATCCCCTATCTGGTACTGGGGAGTATCACTTCTATGCCGATCAGCATCTTTCTTATATTTCTCCTTCGCTTGATTTAAATGTGCAGTTGCCTCCTTAAAGGCTTGTGTAATCGTAGCGTGTAGATGGTCCACTGCAGGCATTTCTAAGTGATGGGGTGAGTCAAGGTCTGAGGTTCGAGGATGGTGCCCATTTAGGGTATAAAAGGGGCTTTGTCCAGTTCCAGAATGTACTGAATTATTGTATGCATATTCGGCAATCCAAAGAATGTCCTTCCAATTACTCTCAGTCTGATGTAACATACAACGCAGGTATTGTTCAAGAGTCTGGTTGGTCCTCTCCGTTTGACCATCGGTCTGGGGGTGGTGACTGGTCGATAATCTCACATCGATCTGCGTCAATTGACAACATTTCTTCCAAAAATGGGAAATTAATTGATTGCCCCGGTCAGAGACCAACACGGACGGAAATCCATGTATGCGACCAATGTTTGAGGAATTCTTTGGCCAGGATTGAGGCTGAAGGTAATCCTTTTAAAGGAATAAAGTGGACCATCTTGGAAAAAAGATCTACAATAACTAGAATGGTGTTAAATCCATTACAAGGAGGTAGATCAGTAATAAAGTCTAACGATAAGGTGTGCCATGGTGCAGGCGGAATGTCTAAAGGTTGTAAGAGTCCAGCTGGTTTTTCCTTTTGACTTTTGTTTTGGGTGCAAATGCCACAAGACATCACAAATGATTTAATATCCTTTCGCCAGGTGGGCCACCAGAATTGTCTTTTAATTTTAGCTTCAGTTTTTGCAATGCCTGGGTGCCCCTCCATTAGGGTATCATGATAACGGAAAATGACTAGCTCTTGTAGTTCCTTGTGTGGCAGAAGTAGCCGCCCTTGGTAATAAGGCAGATCATGGGTGACAGAGTAGTCTGGGCCTTTCTTTACCCAGTCCTGCAGGGCTGTAGGATCAAAGAGTTGCTGGATCTTTACCTGAATGTCCTCTAGTGTCTGTAGAGTAGTCATGCCAAGAATCCTTTGTTCGTAAATTATAGGTACTGGTCCTGGGTTCACTTCTGCCTCTCCCATCCCTATTCGGGATAAGGCGTCTGCTTTACCATTCTTACAACCTGGTCGATAGGTTATCACGAAATCGAACTCGGCAAAGAACAATACCCATCGGAGTTGACGTGACGATTGGGCCTTGGCTGTTTTTAAATACTGTAAGTTCTGGTGATCGGTGATCACAGTAATGGTATGCCTGGCACCGAGAAGATAGGGCCGCCAAGCCTTGAAGGCAGATTTAATGGCTAATAACTCCTTGTCAGTAACCGCATAGTTTAACTCGGGTGCCGAGAACTTTCTGGACCAAAATGCTACTCGGTGAAGCTGGCCAGTTTCAGGGTCCTTTTGAGACAGTACAGCTCCCATGGCTAGACTGGATGCATCAGTTTCCACTATGTATGGAAGTTCAGGGCGCGGGTGCTTTAATACAGGTGCAGACGTGAATTTCGCTTTCAGCTCTTGGAAGGCATTTTCAGCTTCTTCAGTCTACATAAAGCATCTATTTTTTCACAAGAGTGCTGTGATGGGATGTACGACATGTGAAAAATCTGGGATGAATCTGTGGTAGAAATTGGCAAAGCCGAGCATGCTTTGTACTCCTTTAACTGAACTTGGTGATGGCCACTTAAGGATTGCGTCCACCTTTCGTGAGTCTATTTGGACTCCCTTTGGGGTCAGGATAAACCCAAGGAATTCAACTTCTGTGGCATGAAAAACACGTTTTTCCAGTTTTACATATAGTTTGTGCTGGCGCAATTTCTCAAGGACTGCTCGGACGTGCTTCACATGGTCAGATTCTGAAGAGGAGTATACTAGAATATCATCGATATATACGACAACACAAACATCAATGAGTTCACAAAGGACATTGTTCGTGAAGTATTGGAAGGCTGCTGGTGCATTGCACAACCCGAAAGGCATCACCTGGTATTCGAATAACCCATACTTAGTGCGGAAAGCAGTCTTCCATTCGTCGCCCTCTTTTACACGTACCAGATGATATGCCCCCTGGAGATCTAATTTAGTGTATATGCAAGCGTCCTTCACTTGGTCCAGTAGTTGAGGGATCAGAGGCAATGGGTATCGGTTCTTAACAGTTATCTGGTTCAATGCTCGGTAGTCTGTGCATGTTCTGAGGTCACCTTCCTTTTTGGTCACAGCAGTCTTCCATTCGTCGCCCTCTTTTACACGTACCAGATGATATGCCCCCCGGAGATCTAATTTAGTGTATATGCAAGCGTCCTTCACTTGGTCCAGTAGTTCAGGGATCAGAGGCAATGGGTATCGGTTCTTAACAGTTATCTGGTTCAATGCTCGGTAGTCTGTGCATGTTCTGAGGTCACCTTCCTTTTTGGTCACGAAGAACAAAGCTGAAGATGCAGGGGATTTGGATGGGTGAATAAAGCCATTGGCAAGGTACTGGTCTAAGTATTGTCGTAAGTGAAGGTTCTCAGGTTCCGTAAGGGCATAGATCCTGCTACAAGGGGGTTGTGCACCGGGTATAAGATCAATTTGACAATCGTACGATCTGTCAGGAGGTAAGGTGTTTGCCTGTTCCTTTTGGAAGACATCCTGGAATTCTTGGTATTCTGGAGGTAGTTGCATGACTCCTGTGGTTACTGTGGCCAGGCCTGCGTTCAGATTTTTCTTTGGGTAACAAGTTTGTGCACAATCCAGGAAGGTTATTCTCTTCTCTCGCCAATCAATACAAGGATTATGTGTTTCCAACCAAGGTATCCCCAGTATTATTTGGAACTGTGGGGCTTTGATTAGATCAAACACAATAGTCTCTCGATGCCCATCCTGACCCAATAGTGTCATCTCTGCGGTGGAATGAGTCACAGGCCCAGAGGCGATTTCAGTTCCATCGACTGTGGTGATGACATCTGAGGTGGTTTTTCGGCAGAGAGGTAGATTCATCCTGGAAGCCAATTCGTAGTCCACATAGTTTCCTATGGCCCCGCTTTCAATGTATGCCCTTACTGCGTGCATACGCAATGGCTGCCCTGGATCTACGAGGACCATTGGTATGATGAAATGCGAGGTCTGAGTATCCTTCTTCAAGCTTGGCAAGCGGACCTCTACGCTTGTCGGACGTGGTCGTTTCCCGAGTCTGACTCCATATGGCTTTTATCAGCAGCTCCTACCACCTTCTTGGGTGGTTTCACAGGGCAATCCCGTAGAAAATGCCCAGAAGTTCCACAATATAGACACAATTGCATTTGCCGTCTCCTTTCTCTTTCCTTCTGGGTTAAGGGTCCTTTAACCCCTCCGATTTGCATGGGTTCTGAAGCATCTGCTCCTTTGGAGTTAGCGTGGGTTTTAACCAACACCCGATTCTCAAACTTGGCTCGATCAGCCTTTCTGTTTTGAAGTCTGTGATCTAACTGGACCAGTAAGTCTATATATTCAGCGCAGTCTTGAGGTGGGTTCACGACTTGAGCCAAGACATCCTTGAGTTCTCCTCGAAGCCCTCGATGAAATAACATGATTCGTTTTACCTCAGGCCATCCAGTTTCCACTATCAACCTATTAAAGGTCGCGATGTAGGATAGAAGGTCCTGGTTACCCTGTAGTAGGGACAAAAGTTCGTTATCCAGGGCCTGTCCTTGGGAGTGCCAGGCAAACAGTCTTTCCATGCTCGTTTGAAAGCCCTGAAAATCTCGAAGAATTGGGTCATCCTGAGTAACTAGTGGAATTGACCATTCAGCTGCACTGCCACTGAGATATGACAATACAAAGGCTACCTTGGCTTGATCGTTTGGGAAGGCTCCAGGTCTGCATAAAAAGTGTAAGCAGCATTGGTTGATGAACACAGCAAACCTTTTAGGGTCCCCGGCAAAGCGTTCGGGCGGAGCTAATGGAATAGTTCCTGGTAGGTTTATTTGCACAGGGTTACTCGAGGAAACAGGAGCTGGATTCCCCCCGAGTCCTGGTAGGGGCGTTGGTCCAGCCTGGCTTTGCAGTAATTGCCTAGCAAGATCATCAGTTCGCTCCTTTGACAAAATCAGCTCTCTCCTAAGAGCATTGGTCTCTTGACGGGCGGAATGCACTTCTGCCCTCAGTTACCCTAGTAGTGGGGCCAATTGATCAGTTTCTGAAGTTTCCATAACGCCCCGGTGGGAATTTGTGGGTAGGCTTCACGTTCTATTACGCTCACCTGGCTCCCACAGGGGCGTCGATCCGAACTGGACAGCTGCGGTCTCCACCCATGTGACGTGTAGTGCCGAGATGACAGACTGGACTGGCTCACCCAGCTTGGTTTGCTTGGCCCGTAGGAGTATTCTTCTGTAAATGGAGAAAGGGAATTAACCACCCGTGGAGTTGCGAGTTAACCCCCACCTCCCCTGCTGTTCTCCCCACGGATCGCCTCTAATGTCCCTTCTTAAAGTCTCACCTGATGGTTTGGAAGGATGAGCACTCCATCCTGCATCGAGCGCAGGGGCGCGTCGATAACCAGTTACTTCACTGGTTAGAAGAAATTGGTGAGTTTCAGAACATTGTAGTTTGTAAGAATTTAAATGTCTGACTTTCACTCTTGTCCGGTTCCTTGCAGTTTGCAGCTTGACCCCAGCGAAGAGTTCCTCGTGGTAGCTGATGAAGTTCAGGTAAGGATTTGTCTTATCCAACACAGTTCAATGTAACCTGTTGCTTTCTCCCTTATTCAGGTGCGGAGAGAAAATATGAAGTTCGGGGAATAATGCCTCCGGCGGTAAAATTAGGTAAGTCTATTGTGGTGAGAAGGATTCCCCTTGTTTGTCCCTTTGTCTCACCTTGTTGTCCTTTTGTTCCCCTTAGAGGCCGGGGTACGGCGAGGATGCTATGGAGACTGCGCCGACCCGTGAAGAGGAATAGTACCCCCGGCGGTAAATCAGGTAAGTCTATGGGGGTAGTTACTATTGCCTCTGTTTATTCCCTTGGCTCACCTTTGCTGTTCTTGTATTCCCCTTAGGTGCCAGAGTGCGGTGGGAACGTGCAGAAGGATCGTGAGAATGCTGCGAAGGCCGGTGAGTGCAGCGCGGCGCTACAGCAGGCGAGGCGGCGCGCGTGAAATACTTCTTTCTTCCAGCTCGGAGGCGCGGTGGATCCGGAATTCAGGTAAGGATCGAAGGTATTGCTCTTGTTCTAACCTTTTCTCCTTCTGTTTTCCCCCTTTTTCTAGGAGCTGCAGACTCGAGGCGGGCGTGGCAGAAGACTGGATGTAGGCTTGCAGACACGGTGAGCATTACGCTGCTGGATGCAGAATAACGCGAAGCATGTGCTGCTCTTCGGGCGTGGTTTAAATAGCCTCCAAAGTAGTCCCAGGTAAGTATTCCTCCCCAGCCCCACCCGAGTAAAAAATAGTCCCAAGTTAAAACTGTCCCTTTCAAGCCTCATTTGGCTTGCAGCTCTTGCAGCATGGTCTGCATCAGGTAAGTTTGCAGCATGGTCTGCATCAGGTAAGTTCTACTCTATGAGCCTGGCGCCATAGGCGCCAGGACTGACTCTCCATCTGAGCCTGGCGCCATAGGCGCCAGGACCGCACCCAAACAGCCCCTAGCAGGGGTTTTTGGGCTTGCTCAAAATAACTTGATGCCTGCTTCCGGGGTTGCTGGCCCTGGTCTGGGTCCCTGGGGGTAGGCATCATGACAGTGTCACCACAAGAGAGGGAACGGTGCGCTTTCACCGACAAAGCCTTGACTGGCTTCTCAGAACTGTTGGTAGCTTTAGCCTCTGTACGAGGGACCTCGGACCCAGGCCCGGTAACAGCCTTTTCTGGGCGGGCTTCGAACATCCGTTCGGTAACTGCAAGCCCAGCCGAGGCCTCGGGGCGCACCCCGGTTTTGTTTTTGAGGGAAGTCGACAGAGAGGCCTCAGAGCGAACTCCGGTACCCCACGACTCAGTAGAACTGGGTCTACA
The DNA here is from genome assembly GCF_040938575.1 of Ambystoma mexicanum. Classification (NCBI taxonomy): domain Eukaryota; kingdom Metazoa; phylum Chordata; class Amphibia; order Caudata; family Ambystomatidae; genus Ambystoma; species Ambystoma mexicanum. The sequence goes on from NC_090936.1 coordinate 879,964,213, forward strand.
AACAGCCCCCACAGAAGGGGCATCGGAGCGTACTCCGGTGTTCACAGGCCCCTTAGGGAGACCCTCGGAGAAAACTCTGGTAGAATTATTAGGCCCAACGGGCACCTCAGGGCTAACCCCGTTGACAGAGCAAACAACGCCCCTCCTGGACCGAGAGGAACACGGAAAGGTATCCCCCGGCCGGGGTGCTCTGAAAAGTAAAGAAATTACTGAGCGTTTTTTTCTTCTCGTCGATGAACGCCTGAAAATGCGAAGGAGGAGTTCCCACCGTTCCAACTGACGTTGAAGTGCCCAGACTGAAAGAGAGTCACAGTAAAAACAGGAGTCCCAACGGTGTTCCGGACCCAAACACTCTAAACAAAGAGGATGGGGATCCGCCCTCGCGAAGCGACGGTGACACGATGAACAATCTGGAAAGTCTAATTTGAAAGACATAGACACACTAGTAAACGAACGCCAGCGAGAGCCAGAGAGGAAAAAAGGGAAGAAAACCTTCCGAGGATGCAAGTGCGTCCGGCCCCGATCGAGCAGAGAAAAGGACTGATGGGCGATGCGCGGGGTGGACCCAAGGTGGGCGGGGTTACGGCCGCGTGCCGGGCCCCGCGTAGAAAGAGAGGAAGGACACATTTTTGAAAACATTTTGTTTGGATGCTTTTTACAAAGTGCTCCGGTCCCGTCCCACAGGACGGAGAGATGTCCCACAAGTATGGAGGAAAGGGGACGGGACGTACGAGTACTGTCGAATTGGGATACCGCGTTCACCTTCCTGAAATCAATACAGAACCTCCAAGACTGATCTGGCTTGGCAACGAGTATGATTGGGGCGGACCAAGGACTCTAGGATGGTTCAATAATATCAGAGTGCAACATCTTCTCCACTTCCTGCATGAGTATTTCTTTTCTTACTTCAGGGATTTGATACAGTTTTAAATGGACAACGTTTTCTGGGGGTGTCCAGATGTAGTGAAAGACCCCTTTTACCCTCCTTGGTTAATTTCTGAAGACATCTGGAAACTCGTCCAATAAATCTTGTAGGTCTTGTCTCTGGGTCAGTAATAAGTGTGAAGGAATCAAGGTGTTTTTTTTATCAAACTCCTCTGTTAAGAAACTAGTCAGTACCACTATGGTGGTTTCTAAGGGGTCCTCTCTCCATTCCTGTTATATGATATATATATGGGACATATCTATCATATAAACCTCCTTAAGGAATGAAGAAAGGACCCTGCATAAACCACCATAGTTATGGGTCTTGATCGGGTTGGGAGACTCAGGAGTTATAAGGTCCTGTTTGTTCAATCACTTCATACCATGCCATTTAGACAACAGTGAACCAGAACATTTTGTCCAATAGAAAGTAGAGACTTTTTATCATGAGAGGTCTTTTGGGCCTCTTGGGCTTTAGCCAGGTGTGCTTGAACTATCGCTCTCACATTAGCCATATGTTCTCTCAAACAATGGGCAGATTGTGAGAGTGGTAAGAGGGCTTCCTCCCTTTCCTCCCAAGTCTCCCTTAACATGTCAAGGAAATCCGGGACTCCCTACCATTGTGAGATAGGCATGGTATCAAGAGTGACGCCACGACACAGACAACAGAACTTAGGTTTTGACAATCTTTATTAGAATGTCAGGATTGTGTAAGGCCTAACTTGCCCTATAAATAATGTGTGGATTTTTATATCCTAAAGAAGACTAAAGAAAGTCTAAGGGCCTCATCACGAGTTTGGCGGAAACTCAGCACAATTACCACCGGGCGCAAATAGCATTACTGCCGAGTTATGCAGCGGTATCTGCGTTGCATCACAACCTGGCGTACACAACCACCAAGACTCCGACGTAAACGGTATTAGCGCCCAGCGGTTACTGCACCCAAATAAGGGCTACCGCTGGAAAACCGGCGTTGGAGATGCAACGCTAATAGCATCGGTGGAAATTGCATCACCACCGGAACGAAAAGCCTAGCGGCAGCCATTTTGGCAAGCACAATCCATTCCAAATCTCCACGTCCTGCAGCCATCCACACCAGCAAAACATCCAGAAGGTCTCAGGAGAGAGTCAGGGGCAAGGCTGCACAAGATCGCCTCAGAAAGCTGTAATTTACAGAGGGGAAGCTGGTGATGCTTGTGGATGAGGTTGGGACACACCATGAGGAGCTGTATGGTGCGAGGCAGCCTAAAACCTCTGCCCAGTGTCGCACAGCTTCTAGCAGACAGTGAGCCAGAAGGTCATTGCAGTTGCCTGTGTTCCCGGGGATGGCGAAGACTGCAGGAAAAGTTGGAACGACCTGCAGGTGCAGGTCCGGTGACTGCTGATCCAGCACAGGCAGGAGAGCATGGCTACATGTGGAGGGACAGTGCAGCACTTGCACTATCATCATGGGAGGAAAAGAGCAGCTTGGTGCTGGGCATGGAAGGCATCAAGGACATTGGAGGTGCAGAGGTGGGTGCAGGCAGCCAGGAGGCAGAAGGTGATTCAACCTCCCCCAATCATGTGCATGCAACAATGACAGCCTAGCACAGCATGCCCCAGTGGACAGACCCATGAGCCGCTCATTGCAACTGGGTGCAGTGAGTGGGCACCAGTTCAGGCACCTACCGCAGCCTCCATGTGCCAGTGCACCAAGGTCACCCCTGGGAGTCAGAGCAGTGGCAAGGGCAGCCAAGGGACACATCCAAGTGCCATGCACCACACAGCCATGGCAGCAGCACAGCAGTGTCCCAGAGGGAACTGCAAGTACCCTGCCACTCCTCGAATATCACCTGTGTTGGCAAGGTGGGTGCCTGGGTATCAAAGGCATGCAAGCCTAATAATAACTGGCCCAGCAACAAAATCTTGCCATTCCCACACTGTTCAAATGCAAAAACTCGATGCCCCCCCCTCTGCACCGGCTGCCATCATTGTCAATCGACCTGCAAATGCCCTAGACCAGGCCTGGCCTTTGGATCAATACCCCAGGCCACCACTCATCAACATCTATACAAGGCCATGCATGCAAAAACATGTGGGCTAATGTGACCATAACGGCATCACCTATATCCCCTACAGGCACACAGGCAACGCCAGAGGCGTCGGAGGAGGAAGAGACAGCTGGCCTGTCTGGGAGTGCACAGTTCTGTGACTCAGCCAGCACCACCCCACAAATGGGCAGACATGCAACCCATAGGCACCAGACACAGTCAACCACACCCCATTGCAGGAGTAGGCCTACACCCCCGGTCCAGCCCACCAGGAGCACGCCAGTTGCACCAGTCAACGTAACAGTGGAGGAACTGGCTGACAGCAGCAGTGACTCCGACCATGCTGCAGTGCCAGCAACACCAGGGCGCAGTCTGCGCACTCAATCCTCCTACACAACGGAGAGGCAGCCACGTGGCTGACAGCACAGCCAGGGCCCCCAGACCCCACCACGCTGCTGGGACATGCACACCCCCGATCCAGACACAGACACCCCCTCCTTTGGCTCCCCTATTGCCAGCACGCCACGACAACGCATCCCCTCACTAACGCAGACCACCGCCACATTGGGCATGGTAATTGCAGCAGCTGCGTGAAATGGAACAGAGACAAAGATAGATGGAGACCATCGCTGTTTTATAAGCTATTCCCACTCATCATCTCTTCCACCCATTGAATATCCCTTATTGAATATCCCTTACCCAAAGATAAAACCAACAACCCATTCACATCCGATACACAGCCTAGGAGCACGAACCCTATCAGGATTAAAAAAACGCCTTTCTCAGAATCCTCGCTTTTCTGTCCCCTATCTTTATAGTCCCAATTGTTCTTCTTCTCGCCCCTCTGACTGCTTTCTTCCGCACTCCCAACCTGTTCAGATAGAATACTACAATCACCAGCAAACCCTACCAATCCCGTCCCTCCGAATGTCATTTTCCGAATACCCAATCCATTAGGACAGAACACTACCGTTCCCCCAAACCCTCTGTTCTGTTCTCCATCCCAGTCATTCTCGTCCATTTAACACACCCTCCAAAACCTACCCTTCCGAGAGCACCTCAAACCCAAATATGAAGGATATGAACCCCTACAACACCTTTCTCCCTTCCGATTCTGTAGGATACTCTGACATTCAAACTTTCCCCTTTTCCAACATAAACACTTGCGCACACCACAAACAATGGTTGAATAAAACTGTGTACCTGATTTGTCCCAACCCGAGGGTTAGGGAAAGTCAAGCAATTGACTCAAACCACACACACATGACAGCGCTTCCTTTTGCCCACATGGATAAAAGGTGGAGCAAGAGAGCACAGTACGAGCAAGGTGAACACGGCAGACAGCACGTCGGGATGGCTAAGCAGGCTTAGCAGTTCAAACGAAAGAGAAAGGCTGCAGAAATGTAGAAAGTGGCAAGGAGAGAAGTGTCCTTGCCCTTTTCATCCCAGACCCGCAGAACCTTTGAGGAAGAAAGCCAAAAACTGCTGATAATAACACAAGGGTCGTGTAACAGATGCCAACGGTACACGGGGCAAGTTTATGTCGATAAGCAGGATAGAGGGAAGCTCCTGCGGTACCGGCCTTGACTCCGGGAAAGACAAAAGCCATTCATCACAGCCGGTGAGTCGAGGGAAGAAACGGTACGAATCGGGCTCTGTTGAGTGAGAGAATCGTAAAATGGCAAGTTTGAACCAAGATTAATTAACTGTATTGAGAAACTGTAACAAGTATTGAAGGGGAGACCAGCCGCCGATGAAAATTGGCACCACGTGGGTGCTAACTCAAGAGACTCTGGTCAAGCCCCATATGAGAGAAACTACAGATACCAAAAGCTCATAGATCAGCCAGCGGAATAGGTCAAAGTGGTCATACTGAGGGTCAAGTAAAAAAATCCCTCTACAATCGTAAGACTTTGATTTACAAGCAGTGTGAAAGCAAGGAAAGTGAATCCTGCAAACCATGAACTGTATATCTCTAGGACTGTGAAAGTAAAAATGGGTCAGCGGCCAGACGAGGGGAACCCAGGGGTTAGCCACTACCACCCTGATCGAGAGCCACAAGGGAACCCAAAGAAGGGAGGCTAAGAATCGAGAGGGGTCGGACCCCGGCAGAGGGGGATCCAAGGGTGAAAGTTGTCACCCCGCGAAGTGAAAACAAAAGTTAAGAAACAGCAACAGTTTCTGTATCCCTACTGTTCCACCACCAGCACTTGACACCTGATGTCTGCACTACCCTTGCACTTGCCTCCAGCTGGCCGTATGTTACTTATTGTTTATTATTCTTTATCCCATGTACTGCACTTTCCCCCTCCCCTTTCCCATTCACTTGCGCGATCTGAATGACACCTGGCCTAGTAGGATTGTTGTCGGTCTTCCCTCTGTTCCCCCTCCCTTGCTGCGTCGCGCCTTGAAACACTTGTGTATAGGTCCTTATAAATGCCATATTATATCATATCATATCAAGAGTGAACGCGGTGGAGGGATGCTAATAAAAAGGGGGGCAAGTCTAAAGTTCCAAGAAACTGTGTTGACAGGAGTGAACCTGGCAGAGGGATGTCATTAGAACTGTTTGAAAAGACATTAAGATTTATGAAAGAAGGGTCAGCACCCAGAAGAGGGGGACGCAGAGGTGAAGCGATCCTCCCACCTGAAACTGGTAAACAAATGAGAGGGGTCAGCACCCAGAAGAGGGGGACCCATGGGTGAACTCATCACCCAGTAAACATTGAAAACAAACTCATTTGGTAAAATAACTTTGCTTTGGTAGCGGAGAGGCCCTAAAAAAATTTGAAACATAGCTATCCAGGGTCTTGATATCAGTAAAGAACTTTCTAGAGATTGGTACCCAGAAGAGGAGAATCCATGGGTCAAAGTCGTCACCGAAAGCCCACGGAGAAGAGACTGTGTATTTGTTTTGTTAGTTGAATAAGTCAGGTCCTCCAAGGCAAGAGACTTTCAAGATACCAAAACTTAGCCATCGACGATCCTGAGAACTGCCATTGGAGCTGTCGTCTCGTGCTGGAGAAGCCTGAGACTATAGTGTGCTTCAGGCTCCCATCTTACCCTGTGTCCAAAACGTGGGAAGGGAGACCCAGGCTACCACATCCGGACATATTATTTGAGAACACATCTTTCTTTTCTTGAGAATTATCCCACACCCCTTTTTGTATTAGTTGTGAGGTTTGGCAATAGGTTTCTTAGTATAGGTCCTTTTTATTTTGACACAACACACGTAGGACTGCCTTATTTTTCATTTGATGGTCGACACTTGCTCCTATCTTAGATATAGGTTTAGACTAGGCGTTTTTCCAACCTGCATACAGCATTCGTTGTTCAATAAACACCCTTGAACTGTGATCACATGTGTCTGTCTTACTTGTTGTCACCATAAGGTTCTCACACTGGGGAGTAGACGAAAGATTACCCTCAGGTTTCTCACACCATTCAGTAACTCAAATTGGGAAAACCCAGTGGAGGACTGTGGTGTTTTCCAAACGGCAAAATGGGCTCAAGGTATCCTAACAGCCCAGATTTTGCGTCAACCTCAACCATTTCTGCATGACTTTCTTAAGAGTCTTATTGAAACGCTCCACTAATCTGTCCGTTTGGGGGTGGTATAGTTAATTTATAATTGTTCATTTATAATGCTTAATACCAACAAGTGTTTTCTAAGCGAAGGATCAGGATTCGAACCTGTGTTGTGCTGCATTGTCTTGCTTCCGAGACAAAAGCATTGCCAGTGAGCTATCCTTCCTCCCTGGTAGACAGAGGTCTTAAGAGTTTTAATATGTAAGATCTCCTTCACCTCTGCCATCAACCGACTCATGAAGGTAGTCCCTTGATCGGTTAGGATTTCCTTCGGGAAACCAACTTGTGACAAAAATGGAATAAGATGTTTCAAAATTTGTTAGGGACATATTATTATGTAATGGGAAAGCCTTGGGGTATCATGAAGCATAGTGTACTTTTACCAAGATGTAACAATTCTCCAACCTAGATGGTTCAAAGGGCCCAACCACGTCCATGACAATGCGAGAAAAAGGCACATCAATGATAGGTAAGGCTTGGAGCGGAGCTGGAGGAGGTATTTGGGAGCTAGTCTTTTGACACAAAGCACAGGTAAGTACAACATTTTTAACATCTGCATAGATTCCATGCCAATAAAATTGATTTATTACGGCCCCTGTGTCTTAGCTGTTCCCAAGCAGGGTTCGAAATTGAGGGGAGCTCGGAGCTAGTTAGCTCCTGCTTCCAGAATAGTAGAGCCTGGTTACCCTGAAACCAACAGCTACTAGGAGCTACACTTTTGGCTCCTAGGGCCAACTTGCAACTTCCAAATATGTAAGTGTGACATTAACTTTCAGTATTTCCCAATGTTAATAAAGAAGAATAAGAAAACATCTAATACACATTTAAACATAATGAGTCATACAATATGGACAAAAGGTTAAAGGAGCATCTAAGGTATCTCCTGGTTCCCCTGCGGTAGCTCCTGCCTACAGAGTGATGCCTGACACCCAGGAGCTGGTTTTAGCTCCTGCTCATCGAATCTCAATTTCTAACCCTGCCCAGGTGACCCCTTGTCAAGTGGGAATGAGCAATCTCTAGCACCATCTTGATATGGCTTTTTGGCACCATAATCTGGGATCTAGGAGTCCCATTGGGGTCACTGTCTCCTCTGTAGACCAATCCTTGCCTTAAAAAGAAGAATGGTCACACTTTCACACTTCCTTCTTCTATTAATAATACATGTAGGAAAGCCTCTGCTGGCAAAGGATCCTTCCGCTGAGCAAATTCTAAATCAGGAACAATCTCAGCTTCCTCGCTAACAGGCTTTGGTTTTACCACCTCAGATGTAATTGATGGCTCTTCATCTGACCCCCGCCCCCCGAAAGCGTTTTCCCCCTCTCTCGGTTTTACTGGCTTTCTTAATATCTTCCATTTTTGGGAACAGTGCTCTCTTCGGGATCCCCAGAGCTATTTTCTCTTCCACCTTTATATGATATGAGTTCTTTCCAATGTTTTGAATTGAGATATTCACATCACCTGTATAGTCGGGTCTATAACACCTGCTAGGATTTCTAGGCCATACCGCCAAGCGAGGGCAGACATAGAGGCTAACCTAATGTAAAAGCCTGGGGTAGGGGGTACTAGGGCCAGATCAGTGGGTATTAGCATTCTGTCTCCAGGTTGCACCATTTCTTCCCTGCTAATACATAGATCAAACCCAATTGATTAGCTACTGATGGATTGGAGGCTCAGTTGCTAAGTTTTACAAATCTGAGGGTTCCCCAGTTTGTATCAACTCAGCCCGATCCCACTACAGACACCATATGTGAGGAGCCAGGAATGAGACACAGATACAGAGGACTCATGATTGCGGTTACAAATCTTCATTCAAAATAATAAAAGGGGTTGGAAAATGCTGTCCCTACTTTCAGAGGTATTTCCCTACCTCTACCAAAACTAAGGATCTGTCTTGTGTCATGATGACCTGTGTCCGAAATCCTATCCTAACCTTTTGTGACTTGAACGGTACCCTTGGCTGAGTCCCCCCTGTGCACACGCTCTCCTCACCTGAGCTTTCCGAGTCGATGGTATCTTGCAGGCCTCGGCGTTCCAGGTAGTCTCTCTCCTTTTTCTGGTGCGTGGGCTTGTCACGGAGAAAAGCCACTGTGGCCGCTGGGTGAGAACAGCGGCACAGTGACCTCCTTTCCGGAATCAAGCCAGAAAATACAGGGAAAAACCCGCAAGGGAAAAAAAACCCTGATAAGAGGTGCCAAGACTTGTCTCAGAAGGCCAGTTGTTCACAGATGAAGAAGGAAGCGGAGGATCTCCAACACTGAGGTAGTGGCCCTCAAAACGTCCAAGTCCAATGGTAGTACTAGGCCATAAGAGCAGGCGGAGAAGGTAGAAACTGACGGCTGAGGCGGAGGTAGCAAATCTTCCAAGAAAGCACTGCGGGGAAGCACGGGAGAAAACCCCACGCTGTCTGGACCCAAAAGAGCAAGGGAAAGAAAGAGAGAGAGAGAGAGAGAGAGAGAGAGAGAGAGAGGAGAGAGAGAGAGAGAGAGAGAGAGAGAGAGAAACCGACCGCCGGAGAAAAAGGCACAGCTAGCGCCACCCAGGGAAGGCAGCGGAGAGAAACGGAAAACGAAAGTGCGGTGTTCCGGGAACAGGAACACCGGAGAAAGTAACCACGGAGAAAACTCCTCAGTAATTCCAAAGCGGGGTGCAGAGGAAGAGCGAAGGACCCAGAGTCGAAAGGTAAACAACAGAGGGGGTTGCAACGCAACGACCTGCCGGGAGGCGGGGATTTAAATACTCCCGGCAGCGTTGCGTCCCGCGTTTGGAGCGGCGGCAGCGAACACAGAAAAGGGACTAAAGTACCGTTCCTCTGCGTCTCCTCAAACTCCAACGTGGAAGAAATCGCCAGTCACGGCGATGGCCGCGACTGCGAGTGACACCTTTACATTCTGAAAGTAACTCTGAGGTGCAAAGGGTAATGGTTTTGGCCTTGAAAGTGCACAAATGTTCAAGTTCAAAAGAAAGGTCTAAGTCCAATACAAAAGTTCCCAAAGGAAATTGTTGAAAGTTCCAGGGAATGGCTCCCTTCCCCAGGTTTCACTTCACCAATACAAAAGATCAACAAGACAATCTAAGTTCTTTATATTGATATTGATAGTTTATTTGCATAGCGCCTATACACACACGTGTGCACACACCTGGTATACTCCCCTGCCAGGTTCCTATCCACATTCATTGCAATTTGGCTCATACGCTTGTCTTTGCCTGGTGTACTTTCCTTCCAGGCCTTTCTCCTGTGATTCACTTTACACACTTGCAAATCTGACTTTGCTTGGTATACTCTCCTGCCAGGACTTTCTCATAGAGTTCACTTTATAAACTTGCAAACTTGACTTCTGTTATTATTCCTTTTTAAAACATCAGGTTTCAAATCCCTTTCATTCACTTCACTGGCTGTTGTCTTTCCCTGAGAGCGTTGCCGAAGCAACCCATTGTCCCTGCTTCCCTTGTCAGGACTCACTGGCTTTTTGTGGTGTACTGCAGTCCTCCCACGGTAACCGTGATGCACCGCTCTGTGTCCCGTCTCCACTTTACAGGCTTACCGGTTTCACCTGGCAGCTTCCACGTCCTTTGCAGCTCCTGCTCTGCTGCTCAGCCTGTCTCTGTTTTCGGGCGCGCTGGTACTGCTTCTCAGTTCGAGTGTCCGGCAGGAAGACTTTCCCTTTCTTCCTGCTACAGTCCCAGCACAGCAAACCCGCTCCAGCAGTTCTTCTCCTTCCACTTTCTCCCTGAGCCTCCAGGCTCCACATTCTTCTCTGCAGCTCAGCAATCCCTTGGTCAGGGTATTAAAATGTCCCGGCACCTATCATATGCTCGCAACCACTAGAGCGCTTCCTGGCCTTCCAGGCTTTACCGATCCTCATTGCTCCATTCAGCCCCCTCGTCCCAGTGTTTCTATGTACATGGGAATGATAGGTGGTCCTTGGCATTCTATTCATAGAATACTGAAAGATGTCATCAGTAGGCTTCAAGGGTGGCAGAAGGAGATTGTCACAGTATGCCTAACGGCATGAGAAATGGAGGGGATATTGTGAGGGGTCAGAAATGTGAAGCAGACAACCTTTTGAAGGTTTTTCAAAAGATGCCATTTTATGAACTCCAAAGGTTGAATAAACGCCTCACTATCCCTACCCTGATGAGGATTTCGCTGCCCAACATAAACTAAAGGAAACACTCTAACAAAAGGTTTCTGTCCCTCACACGTATATAGTCACATCCATACAGATAAGGCGTCTATCAGCCACTTTTACTCCCTAAAAATAGGCAAATACTCCCCAAAAATAATAATAAGGAGTAAACATACTCCCAATAAAAAAATGGGAAATAGACACATAGGAGCTTTGGCCTCTGCTTTCACCCAAACAGATCCATGGATCTGTTTGGACCAGTGGTTTGTGTAGTATCACAGGAAGAAACAACTAAATGGAAGAGGTCAAATGTATCTTTTAATGTGCATGATATATTTCTGTTTTACAGTTGAACATATTTTTACTTGTTTATAAAATAATCTCATTGGGGCGGAACTCATATTTTTGACTCTCTAAAAATTATTTTACTCCCAACTTTCAAAAATAGGGAGTAAAATACTTCCTCTTCAAAATCTTATCTGGAGGACTGTATACACACCAAATCAATAAGGAAATATATGGCAAATCAACAACAACAATATGACTCACATCACAATAGCTGCTTCTTCTTATGACCTGGGCGAACTTCCCTTCCCCAGATTCAAACAGGCTTTTGTTTAACTTTTCAAAATGGATAAGGAAATCCTGTCTCACAAACGCATAGTTCCAATTCAGTTCTCTTTTAATCCAATTTATAACACGTGTCGTGGGGGCTGAGTGAGGCAGAAAGTCTAGTGCCATTGGAAATTGACTCAGCTATATTCTGTGGAGGTTCAAACTGCTCATCTTTCCTGGGATTGTTGAATTGATTCTGCCTCGCTCGGTGAGCTGGAGCTTCATCTACTGCCAGGAAGACCCTCTTGATAACCTGCCTGTTCGGGCATCAGCGCGCGTGTAGTGGGTGCAGAGTGAGGCAGAGTGTCTGGTGTTACTGGTGGTGCCATTGGAAATGGACTCTGCTACATTCTGGAGTTTCAAACTGTTTATCCTCTCGGATTGTTGAATTGAGCCTACCTTGCTTGGTGAACCAGACATCTACCTACTGCCTGGAAGACCCTCTTCATAACCTGCCTGTTTGCACGTCAGTGTGCCCGTCATTGGGGCTGAGTGAGGAAGAGTGTCTGGTGTTACTGGTGCCATAGGAAATGGACTCTGCTACATTTTGTTGAGTTTCAAACTGCTCATCCTCTCTGGGGTTGTTGAATTGAGCCTACCTTGCTCAGTGAGCCGGAGCTCCACCTACTGCCTGGAAGACCCTCTTCATAACCTGACTGTTTGAGGCAGCGTGTCTGGTATCTCGTGATGAGAGGTGCGAGGGTGAGAGACCATAAGGCTTTTACTGACAGGTAAGCCCCCTCCACTGTTTAAAACTACTGTCATGAAACCTTCTTTAACCCGTAAATACAGGCTAGGCAGCGCAGCGGCCCGTGCAGGCAAAAGACCCAGGAGTTCAGCCACTGATCATACATTCAGGGAAGATGTTTCTTGTACCAAAAAGGGCAGGCTTAAAAATTTAAATGGAACGCAGCTCGTCATTACAGGATCTTTTGATGCTATTCCACCACTGTCTGTGATTGCTCCACACCACGACTCATTGCCTCCCAATCCTAACATTGAAAATATGTCACAGAGTCTCTCTCCAATTATCGACAACAACTCTCTTTTAAATATGATCATAGGCTTACTGCAAGCTTCTTTAGATGGGGGACAGTCTCTTCCTCATATTAATGGCACCAACAACATAATCAGAACAAATCTTTCAGCTACCCCGGACCTAACAACTTTGTTATCATCTTCTGATTATTCAGACTATTCATGTTCAGATATTGATAGTGAGGACGAATTTTCCTATCACTCCGAACCTGTTTTGCGGCACAGGAGCTTTCTTATGCTACCGCGTCAAACACAGTTGCAATGCTCTCCTTGCCCTACCGCAACTATTGCAAAAGAACAGTTAGCCATTAAATCCGTTTTGGCGAAAGTTGTTGATGTTATCTTGGCAAATTCCATTGAGCCAGTTCTAGATCGGCAACAGCTTCCTACAATTCAGCCACCATGTTTGTTCTTTTCTCCAGACCAACCTTTGACAACAAACCCAAAGCCTGCTATCCATTTTGCCAGTTTAGCTAAGGCAAAGATGAGGAACGAACCCCACTGTCCTACAGAAAATAAAACTACGGTAGTGCATTCACAGTCTCCTATTCCCTCTGAATGGGACTATGAAGAGATTCATATTCCTCCTTCTAAAGTTGTTATAAGAATATTTGAGAGCCCAAAGCCTGCAAAAATGGCACTTGCCACAAAGGCCAAGTAGAAAAATAAGATGAAAAAATTGCCAAAACTCAGCTTGAGGCTAACAAGCCAGTAACAGGTCTTACAGAGTATGGATCCATTATTAAAACTCGTAACCAAAACTCTGAAACATTGGTAACTAGCACGCTGTTGGATGAAACAATTAGGCAAGTTGGCCTTAAAGGCCCTATAGACCGATGGTTACATCTTCCTTCCATTACTCCTTCGGATGCTCATTATCAGACGCACACCTACGTTTCTTTTAACCCAAGTACTGCATCAGTACGAGCTCCATTACAGCTTATTGTTCCACTTACTTCAGGTCCTTTACAAGAACATAGTAATGTGAATAACCAGAGGGTGTCTCACCCGGGGATCTCTTTCTCAGGTGGCCAGGGCACAGCCATCACCTTTGGATCCAGACCCTGGGGGTGGACCATTGTGGGAGGATCATCTGGGTGAGGGATCTTCGGGGAGTGGGGGTGAGGCAGCCGATGACGATATGCGGTATTCCCCCCTTTTCTGTTCATCTAACCCATCCTATTTTTTAGGATTCTCCGAAGGCCCAACTCCCCCCAACTTTTTACACAAACACTGGGCCATGGAAGAGGGTGACAGAGTAACAAGACTAACTTTCATACATTGTACTGGACATGTCCAGCTAATCGGGTCAGGCAAAGTCAGGCACTTAACTTTAAGTGCATACACCTGATACCAGTGAGCTCTCCTCACACGGATAAAAGGCAGAATCTAGAGACACACTCTGAGCAAGGCTGAACACGAGTGCGAGCAGAACTTCCAGGGCGAAGGCAAATCTACTGAAGCAGAGCGACGGACGAAGGGACGAGAGCAGCTGGTCAAAAACCCCAACAGTTTCCTACTGGAGGTTGTTGCCTCCGACAGGCCGCAAAAGACACATGGAGAAGGCCAGATCCCACAACAGAAGGCTGCAATGTGTTTCAAGTGCGCCAGCGACCCTCCCAGGTGAACAGTAGTGTTGGGGAGGTGAGGCCAAGCCTGTGGTACTAACCTTGACTCATCAATGGGAAATTGTAAAACCAAGAAAGAAACGCACACAGCCGATGAGTTGTAAGCAACCTGAGAGACTGGTGTGTTAAAGAAAGTTTGAAGTGGCAACATTATATCGCAAGTACAGGCTGCATGGGAGTGGATGAGAGGTGAAGAAAGGCAGACCTGTGAATGAACTTTGAAGTAACAACAGCTGTGAAATCGGTGATACAGAGTAACAGAGTGGTCTGACAAAAGGAAGTAGCCCAATCAAAAGTCTCTGTGAAAAGTACATTGTTTGTAACGATAAAGCGAATGAACTGAAAAAGTGAAGTAAGCCAAATTAACTCCTAGAGAAGGGGAGAGGGAATGTTGAACCTTGAACTTTTAGTCAGAGTGGTTCTGCAGAGGTCTGTAAAGAAAGCCATGGAACATTCGAAAGTCTTCAACATCCGAAAGAGGTCTGAGCCTGACTGAGGGAGACCCGAAATTGAATAAGCTTGGGGAAGGGAGCCCCCTTGCAAGTTTTGTTGAACTTTGTTCTGAAGAGGTCTGAGCCTGACAGAGGGGACCTATGTGAACTTTGTGCTGAAAGGTCTGAGCCTGACAGAGGGGGACCCACATGAACTGTGTTTTGAAGATGTCTAAGCCCGACACAGGGGGACCTAAGTGAACATTTTGTTGAAACATTATTTGGAAGTAGAAAAGCTAAAAACCCAAGCCAATGTGTGTCATCCTGCCTACAGGGACAGCCTTACTCTGCATGGTCTAACATGGGGAGGAGAGCTGATTCAGCCACCTTTATGATTTTTCCTTTGCATACATTTCTACTTTATACACTTTTTGGTACACGAGATAGGACAGGCATTAGGTTTTGTTAGCATAGGCCATTTTGATTTGACGGACTCCAATAGGACTGCTTTGTTTATCATTTGATGGTCGAGACTACTCGCATTTTAGTTATAGAAGTTTTCTCAACCCCCTAAACTTCTATAAAGGTTTTACAAATTGTACCTATTGTGTCCGTGTCATACTTGTGATACCATCCCTCCCCTATAGTAACTTAAAATCAAGCAAAACCGTTGCTAAAAACAAAATGAGCCTGCAACGGTAATGTCATCTGGAAGGAGACCTGTGATATCCACTCTGGGAAATAATCACATGAGTGAACATGATATGTGCTGGATGGGGAAATGGGTAATTCTGGAATGTAACCCCACTAATTATAGGCCCTTTTCAAATCGCACTCACATACTGGAACTATTTAGTAAAATCAGATGTCTAAGTGTGATTTGTTCCACTGATATAATCCAGATTGAGTTGCCAATAATGGGTAGTGCTTCTAACTGGGTGCTCATTGAATTTACCTCCCCGTTGATGGTGTCATTGTTAAAATCAATGCTCAAGCTCTGGAAACAACACGTTTCTCATTGACCATCTGTCGTAAAATGAAACAACTACCATCTGTAGAAACCTCTCAATCTACCACAGCAAACATCCAGGCCACAGATTGTCCACTCTGAGCGAACCATCCTGTGAACTTCCCAATTATATAATGGACAAACAGCGGAAAACTGCAGAGGAATTGAACAGTGGGTTCCAGAACGGGTTACTGAAGGGGCAAATTGACAATTCTTCACTCAATTATCTTTAAATTGATTATCATGGAAACAAAGGGCTACAGGTCCTTTCTGATTCATCCAATCGGCTTTTCCTTGTTAGTGGCCTCTGAATTATTTATTTTACAGGAAACGTGGATTACTAAGTGCTTTGAATTTGATGGATATGTTATATTACACAATCCAGCGATGCTGTCCATTCAGGGATGAGCCAGTGGGGGGTTGGCGATTGGGACAAAGTCAAAAATCTAGCTAGAACATTTTCCGGGCACTATAGGGCCTCCCTTCTTTCTGTCAGCTATGTTTTCACCTTCCCAAAATTCAGCAACCACAATCTTGATAATCAATGTCTATGACCCCCCTAATGGTTTGCATTCAAAAAGTATTCAAAAGTTAATAGGTGATACAATCATACTTTGGTATGAGATTATAGTAACCTAAACACTTTTGGCAAAATTTGTAGTGGGCATCTGGCCCCTTTTGATATTTTAATTCACCAACAAAAACTATCCTATCGTAACGCTAGTGCTAAGATTAGAGGGCGACTTGATTTGATTAGTAATGGAAAAGAGACTAATTTAATAAACCTGGCAACTCATTACAAGAATTGGCTACGTCAGCATACATATTATTTGCATAATGCAAATTGGAAATTGATGGCCGGTCTGCTAAAGTCAAACGATAATCATAAATTCGGTTTTACTTTAATTAATTTCAGGCAGCTCCTTTCTTTCCGGAATTAAATCCTGTCTCAGTAATTTCATGAGGTTCCCATATTACAGAGCTCTATATTGACCCAGAAGGAGAAAGCTATGACATTGCTCCTCATTTTAATAGTTCAAAAGTTCTATCACTTGGGTTTGATTTGGATGATGTGACTACCATCATTAAGAATCTTAAGGCCTCGCAGGTTCCCGGACCAGAATGGAATTCCTAACATTCTCTTTAAGGCTAACCCTTATTTTTGGGGTAGAGTGTTGTTAAATATTTTCACTAGAATCAAGCTTAGTGGAAACATTACATTTTAATACTCGTCTTTAAAAAAGGAGACAGATTCGATCTGACTAATTATCTCCTTTTGGTAATGCTCAATTCTAGTCAAAAAATATTTGCAACCATGCTGTTAAAAAACCTCACCAAATGGGTACAAGACAGAGATTTGTTAAAACCTTTCCAGACAGGATTCAGAAAGCAACATGGTACGTTAAATAATATTGGTGCTATCCAGTACCTAATGGCAGAGGCCCTCTCAGCCCTAGCAACAATTTATTTTGTTGCTATGTAGATTATAGCAAGGCCTTTGATTTAGTTTTATGACCACTTTTATGGGAAAAGCTAGCTTTATGGGGAATCAACCCCCACCTCTTGTTCTTTACCAAAACATTATACACGAACACAGCAGTTACTGTTCGTTTGAGTCAACTAGCAAGCTAGTTAGAACTTGGTGACTTTGCAGAATACTTTATTTAGTGTATTAGCACTTTTAATGTTCAACGTGTATGTAGCTGACATTGCTGACACCATCAATACTGCAAATAACTTCCCTCCGAAAATCAATGGTGAGGCTGGCTTACGCTGATGACACCATCTTATTTGATTTAACGCTGATCGGACTACAACGCTCTCTTGACGCTCTTGCTAAATACGCAACAAAAAACT
This sequence comes from Ambystoma mexicanum, assembly GCF_040938575.1. Classification (NCBI taxonomy): domain Eukaryota; kingdom Metazoa; phylum Chordata; class Amphibia; order Caudata; family Ambystomatidae; genus Ambystoma; species Ambystoma mexicanum. Next base: position 879,981,460 of record NC_090936.1, read on the forward strand.
CCATGGTAATTAACATCTCAAAAACTAAAATAATGTACCTTAGAGGAAATATTCCCAAAAAACATCTATTCATTTGGAAACTGAACAATAGTAAATTAACAGTTGTAGAAGACTAAACATATTTGGGTTTTCCAATTAAATTAAATCCTTCTACACGCTTTCATGGTGCATTCATTTTTCCAAAGATTGGGAAAAAAGGATGGTTGTAAAGCGTTTCATAGATAATAGAGGGGGTCAAAACAATGAGGAATTGCTGGAAATCAACCGTGTCGGCATCATACCAAGTATAATGTATGGTCTAGCTGTACTATCACACAGACATGTAGGTTGGCTTGATAAGACTGAAGGGAGAATTCTATGATTATTAATAAACCTTCCCTGTTTTGTTCCTGTTGAAGCTCTTAGAATGGAATTCTGGCTTTACTCACTTATCTCAATGTGGTAATTGCAACAAACACTGCTTTAACTCAAGTTAGTATTGTCAAAAGAACCTTCAAACAAATTGTTGACTACAATAGGTAAGAAACCTCTGATTGGTGATAAACATTCTTACATTTCCGATTTCTACAGAGTACAATTCAGTATTTAACACTTTTAGAAATACTGCGCAAAACTGCACTAATTACTCCAAATATACAAGCAATCCCGAAGAGCAAGTCGAAGAAACTGGATGTAGTAAACAACATTGAAAAATGATCTCTGAAAAAGAGTATAACGAAAACTCGCACCAGAGTTTTACACTAAATATTCCCCAGACATACTTTTAAAAAAACTTTTTTATTTGCATTTTATTTTATCACTGTGCAGTTAGCAATCAATTGCTTAATGTCAACATATAGTCATCAGAAAAAAAACTCTCCCCCTCCATAAACCCCCCCCATAACTTTAACAAAACAAGTAATATCTCACGGTTTGCAACCTACAGGAGCTTCATCTGGGAAACTCCCACCCTCTTCCTTGGGTCTACCTCAATCAGTCCTCTGTCTTCTCTTCTCCTCCCTCCCTCAACTCATCATCCCAATCCCGCTCCCAGTCAAGGTTCAGGGGGGTTTGTCATCCGATCAGCTGAACAGTGTGTGGACCAGGCCATTCCAGGCTGTTATATTCTCCAAGCTTTCTCTGATTCTCCCTGCATAGCACTATACCACTCACTGCAGTTTCGGCTATAGACCAGCGCTGCAGGTCAATCCACCACCCTTCTATACTTGGACCTTCTCGTGACTTCCATACTATAGCGATCCTTCTCTTCGCTAACACCCAAGCTAGGATCAACAGCCTGTTCACTGGCTTAGCACTCTTTGGACGTGGGAAGACACTGAGCAAACAAGCCTCCGGTGATCAAGTATACTTAGTTAAGCCCCCTTTTCTGAGCCTCAGTTCCATTTCTTTCCAAAACCTATGGACTAATGTGCACACCCAGAACAGGTGCATCATATCAGCCCCCTCTCTCTACACCTGGGACACTCTCCCACTGTCAGGTGCAAGAACCGTGAAACAACATGTGGAGTCATAGAGGCTCTGTGAAGCACATACAATTGAATCAGTTCAAACCTTGCATTCCTTGAAACATTTTTGAAATATAGTTTCACTCTGGACCACTCCGATTCCGTAAACTCCATGCCTATGTCTGATTCCCACTTGCGCCTAAAAGTAGTAATATCTTCTGACCATGCTGCAAGTAGTCACTAGCATAGCCTGGACCCTGCATGATACATCGTACAGTAGCCCACGTGTGTTATCCTCATCTCTGCCATGTCTTGTGCACCAATCTGCTATATATCAGAAACTGTCCTGTCCACACCCCAAACCTTTCTTCAATCAGGCGGAACTCTAACAGCCGTCCGGGGGAGATTAAATCCCCTATCGCCGCCAACCCTTTTTCCTCCCATTGGGACCTCGCCTGTGTCAGGTCCTGAGCATCATCGATGTAAACTGCTGCCAGCAATATATGAGGAGAGTATGGGTCTCTCAACTTCAACAACGCCTTGGATCTGGCCCAAACCTTCCTTTCCAGCCACAAGAGGTGGGGGTGGGGGGTCTTGAATTCTACCCTTCTCTAACCACAACCCCTCCTTCAACAAACGAGGAGCGGTCATCGTCTGCAACAAAGCGTGTTCCAGCGTCACCGTTTCTGAAAGCCACCCCACTACGTGCTGCATTTGTACTGCTAAATAGTATAGTTTGAAGTGTGGGATCCACATTCCTCCTTCTTCATAGTCCCTGCTTAGCGTGCCTAGGGCCATCCTACTTCTACCTGACCCCATACAAAGCCCCCTATTACTGAGCGTAAATCCTTGAAGAAGGGCTTCAGTATCAGGTATGGAATGTTTAAGAAGTGATACAACAAGCGGGGGAAGGCAACCAGCTTCACTACCGCGACTCTGCCCATCACCAACAGGGGTAATTTCCTCCAGAACTGAATAGAGCGCTCCACGCCTATCTTAGCCCTCACTGTGTTCTCTTTGTGGGTCAACTTGATATCATGGTATATGTTAACCCCCAAATATCTAAACGTCTGGGTTCTCCACTGTAACCCCAAGTCTGGGAGGCGTGATTCCTCAACCCCTACTCATCCCACCAGTGGGAAGATACACAACTTCGCTTTGCTAATCGATATACCAGACAGTGCCACAAAGTTATCCAACACCTCTAGGTATTGCGCTAAGGTGTCTTCCAGGCTATACATGTACAATAGCATGTCATCAGCGTATAACATAACCACATGGTGTGTCCCATCCACCAGGAGCCCTGTGTCCTTGAATTCCTTCCTCAGAATCACTGCAAGGGGTCCCAGGGTCAATGCATACAGCATAGGGGAGAGCGGGAATTCCTGCTTCGTGCCTCTTCGTATACAGAACCACTCAGACACATATCTGCCTGTCCGTACCCTTGTGACTGGCGTGGAGTATAATATCCGGATCCATCTCATGAATCCCTCACCCATCCTGAATCTTTCTAAGGAGGCATGCAACCACTCCCATCCCACAGAGTCAAATTCCTTAATTGCGTCCAACGCCACTAATGCGCAACTCTTTCACCACGTTAGCGTTCTATCTATGACTGCATGGGATATAACCAGTTTGATCCGAGTGGATCAATGTCCCGATCACTCACTTTAATCTTCCCGCTAGAACTGCTGTGAGGATTTTACTATCTTGGTTAATCAATGACATTGGTCTGTACGATTCACAATATCACCCCGCTTTCCCGGGTTTTAGTATCGGGTCAATAAGGGCCTCATCCATACTGGGGGTAGGCAGCCCACCTCCTATGCCTTTTCCAGAGTCTGCAGCAGCCTCTGGGCTGTCTTATACACAAATTATTTGTAGAACTCAGCCGGTAGGCAACCCCCCTCCGGTGTCTTGCCCGTGGGCAATGCCCCAATCACCGCCCTCAGTTCCTCTATCGTGAGTGGTGCACCCAACGTCTCAGCTTGGTACAATGATATGATATGATAGGTTATTTATAACGCGCCTAATACCCCGAGATTTCTAAGCGCGGACCTGGGGATCAAACCTGTGTTTCTCTGTGTCGATCTTCCAAGGCGAGCACGTTGCTGCTGAGCTATCCTCCCGAGCCTCCCGAGGAATTCCCTAAAGGCTTAATTGATTTCTTTCTGCAACCTCCACAACTCCCCACAATCATCCTCTATACCGGTGATCCCTTCTCGGTTCCCTCCCTCCCAACAAAGCCACACTAATAATTATCGGGTTTATCTCCCTGCCCATGCAATTTCTCTGTGTATTTAGCAGAGCTATGTCTTCCCAGCCGCTCCCAGTGTTCCAGGCATTCTTGCCTGAGTTTAAAAAGGTTCCCCTCACAGTCTCCCTTTTTGGGGTATGTTCCCTCCTCTTACTCAATTGTTTCCTCTGCTTTCCCCAGCGCCCGTTCTATCTCTCTCTGAATCCCCCCTGTTTTGGCAATAGCCGCTTCTCACACTACCACCTTGAAAGCATCCCATGAGGTACCTGGGGTACTGACACTCCCTTCATTGTCCTCGAAGTAATTTTCTATCTGCTCCGCCATGTGATCTCGGAATGGCCCATCTAGTAAAGCCTCTACTCACAGCCTCCATGTTGGCACCGGGGCAGGTTGACTACTCATTACCCATTCCACAACTAAGGGGGAGTGATCAGAAAGCATCCTGCCTTCGTACAAGGCACTTACAAATTCTCCAAGCTGTTCCACCCCTGCCAAACAGTAGTCAATACGCGTATAAACCTTATGTACACCTTAGTAGTATAAACATTCCCTCTTGGTCCCCACCTCCCGCAGCTGTAATTCCTGCAGTAAATTCTCCAGGAGCTTTGCTTGTAGGGATGGTGTACTACGTCTGCCATCTGACCGGTCCAATGCTGGGTTTAAGGTACAGTTAAAATCTCTGCCCCAGATCCATGCCATCCATCGGAAGGGGGCTAACCTGGCGTACAAGGAGCAGAAGAAAGTAGATGCATCGTGGTTGGGAGCTTAGGTGTTTATGAGGCACGCTTCCTTCCTGTCCAAAAACCTGTGGACAAAGACCATTCTCACTCATTGTCTGTACAAACTTCCTCCACCTGGAAAGGGACCCTTGCAGCCACCAAAATGAGTACCCTCCATTGTGTAAGTGGAGAAGCCTGACCCAAATCACGCACCTCCCCATTTCCAGAGAACCCGGGCCTTTCTTTCCACGTTAAAATGCATCTCCTGTAACATCGCCACCCCAATCCCCATCCGGCGGAGGTATGAGGCAACTCTAACTCGCTTCACATAATTGTTCAGTCCCCTGACATTCCAGAAAGACACTTTGAGCAACTCAGCCATTTAGTCCTATCCCAACCCTCCCCCCTTTCCTATCGCCTGAACCCAAGGGGCTCCCCATTGCTGTCTCTCTTCCTTCCCCGTTGACTCCCCAGCTCCCCCAGTCATATAATGCCAAGCTGTGTTGTAACCCTAACAAACTGTATTGAAATTTAACTAACCACCCATCAGAACTTGTTTGTAGAGGTGCCACTGCCATTTGTCCCACCCTCACTTTTGGAGCCTGACGGTTGGATACCGCCCAGTACCTAGATCCCTACCTAGAGGCTAAGGGACGAGTCGTGTAGACTGGCTATCTCCAGCCTTTCCAAACTGCTCAATCCTAAAGCAAAAAGAATTAATAATTCAACCAAACGTGCAGTTCAATGCAGTTCCCCTGCAAGGCAATCTCTGTGCATTCGGTGTATCCCCTTGTTCACAGTCCATCCCCCCATGGTGACATATCAGGTGTCATCTCTCTTGTCCTTCATGGGTGCCACCCGGTTTGCATCCATCCAGATGTTCACATCCTCCGGGGCATCAAAGAGCAGGGTCTTCCCTTTGTGAAGCACTTTCAGCTTCGCCGGATATAAGAGCATATATTTTTTTTTTAAAAAATGTATTTTATTTTATAACGACCACACAGTGCAACAGAACATAAATAGAACACATCAAGCCACAACAAAGGCCAAACAACAGATATGAGAAAGAAAAGAAAGAAAAAGCAGAACAGAATTAACTTAACAATCCCCTTCCCTCACCCCTATGAGCCTGTAGGGTGTCCACCATCATTGTCCGTTCCGTGTGGTGGGGTTCCGTCGCTCTCAGATCCAGCCGAGGTCGACCCCGTACTAAACAGTTCAGCCAATAGCACCTTCCATGCCGTGAGGGAGCTCACCTCTTCCTCCCCTCCCGCCCTGCTGGCCTCCCACCATGCTGTCGTCTCGGCGGCAGCCCATTTCTGGAGGTCACGCCACCATACCTCCACCCGCGGCCTCTGACAATTCTTCCATCCCATGGCTATTCTGCGTTTGGCAAGTACATAAGCCAAATCTTTAAGCTTCTCCACGTGCCGAAGCTTGGCGCCCTGGGGTACCCTCCAAGCAAACAGGCCCAGGCCGAATCTGTCTTAAGTACAATGCCCCTCCCTGCCAGCTTCTGCGCCACTTCACTCCAGTAGGTTGCAATCACAGGGCAGGCCCAGAACATGTGAATCATATCAGCGTTCTCTGTGTTACACTTGGGACACGCCTGGCGCCCAGCGTCTCGAAATCTGGAAATTCTCAGGGGGGTCATGTATGCCCTATGCGTGATATATAGTTGTATCTGTTTAAACCTGGCATTCCTCGATACTTTTTTGTGGTACCCCAGGGCGCGCTCCCACTGCCCCTCTGCCATCGGGGCCCCCATCTCTGTTTCCCATTCCAACCTCAGGTACCCCAAATCCTTCCCAACCTTTGCCATCAGCATATCGTACAGCCTGGAGACCTCATGCCCGCCCTCGGATGCGTCATACATAATCTCCAGCGTCGCATCCGGCTCGTCAGCCAATATGGTCTCGGGCCAAGTGCTCCGGACCTCCCTGACCACTCTGTGGAACGTCATGTATTGCCCCGCATGCAGCCCCGCCCCCGCCTCTAGATCTGCGAACTCCGCCAAGGCCCCATCCTGCCAAATGTCACCCAAAGTGACCAGCCCCACTGACTCCCAGTATGTTCGCAGGATGGCCCTAAACTGCCCGTCTTCCCTTGCCAAGGCCACCAGCGGCAGCTGCGGCATGCACGGCAGGGGATCCCCCATCATCCGGCAGGCTCTTCGCCACATGTTCCTGCCCAACGCTAGCATCTTAGGACGCCCCCTCATCCATGTGCTGGATACCCAAATAATCTCTCGCAGGTAGAAGGGGGAGCAGTCCTTTCCCAACAGTCTATGTTCCGGGGTTTCGTCGTCCGAAAGCCACTTGGCCACGTACTGCAGCTGCGCTGCCACGTAGTAGGCCTCAAAATTCGGCAGCCTCACGCCGCCTTTCTCATAAGCCTTCTGCAATTTCCACAATGCGACCCTGTTACGCGTGCCCTGCCATAAGAAATCTCTACATACCCTATGTAGTCTAGCAAAAAACCCCTTGGGTATCATGTATGGAATGTTATTGAAATAATGCAGCAGCCTAGGTAGCACGACCATCTTAAGCATAGCGCCCCGGCCCATCATCGCTAAGGGTAGTTTCTCCCAAAACCTCATGCACTTCTCGATCCTCCCCACTGCCAATTCAGTATTGTGCCTGTGTTCCTCCCCGGTCGTGTGGTATACGTCTATGCCAAGGTACCGAAAGGTGCTTGTCGCCCATGGGATTCGCAATACTGGCAACCTCTCAGTCGGTATCCCCACATAGCCGCCCAGCGGGAACAGAGTGGATTTCCGAGGGTTGACCGCTATGCCAGAAAGCCAAGCAAACCTCTCCATCACCTCCAAGACATATTGCAAGTTCTCTTCAGGGTATTGGAGGTACAACAGCATATCGTCGGCATACAGGGATATCAGATGGCTCTCCCCCCCCACCTCTATGCCCACCGGGTCATACTGTTGCCGGAGGTAAATTGCCAAGGGCTCAAGGGCCAGGATGTACAACATTGGGGACCAAGGACATCCCTGCCTGGTGCCTCTACCTAACTGCCACCTATCCGACACTACTGCCCCCGTACGAACGCTGGCTAGAGGCGCGCTATATAATAATTCGGCCCACCTCCTGTACCCTGGCCCCATTCCGAAGTGATCCAGTGCCGCCAACAGCCACGGCCAACGAACAGAGTCGAACGCCTTGACCGCATCCAGCGCCACTATCGCCATTTCGCCGTCTTTGCTACATCCCCATTCGACCACTCTGTGTAGGCGTCTATGGTTGTGGGTAATGTTCCTGTCCGGGACATAGCCCGTCTGGTCAGGGTGAATCAGCTTGCCTATCACTCTCCTCATTCTAGCCGCCAAGACAGCTGTTAGGATCTTGCTGTCCTGGTTCAGCATCGACAAGGGTCGATAGGAGCCGCAACCGTGTCCCGGTGTATTGTGCTTGGGGAGTGGCACTATGACCGCTTCCCTGAGTGATTCTGGTAGCTGTCCCAGCTCAAACGCTTCATTAAACATGTCCAGCATGGGTGGGAGTACCTCCTCCCCATACGCCTTATAAAACTCGCTGGGGAACCCGTCCGCCCCCGGGGCCTTGCAAGTGGGCAGCTGTCGCACTATCTCTCTGAGCTCTTCCAGAGTGATCGGAGCATCCATCTCCTCTCGCTCTTCATCGCTGATTCTGGGCAGGCCTATATCCCCGAGTACTTCATCTATCTCCTCTCGGCTCCCCCCTTCCCGATCTTCATACAATGTTTGGTAGTATTCTGCGAATGCCCCATTTACCCCTTCTTGCGTATCGATCTCCGCACCCCCTTCGGTGATGACCGATCGGATCGGAGCCCTAGGGGTTTCGCTCTTATATAGCCAAGCGAGGAGCCTGCCTGTCTTGTCCCCACCCGCATGCAACCTCTCAATGTACTTCGTATAATTCAGGTTACAAAGTCTGTCCCAATGCCCAGAGCACCGCTGCTGCAGCTCAGTAACTACTTCCATATCGGTCCCACCCTTCTCCAATTCTTTTTCCAGCTCGATCTCGGCCTCTCGCAGGTCGGTCAGGATTCCGCCCATTAATCCCTTGGACTTCGCGATAGCAACTCCCCTCATCACCACCTTAAAAGCCTCCCACAAAGTACCAGCCGACTTGACACTCCCTGTGTTCGACTCAAAGTACGCGACTATCTCCTCCCTCATGTCCTCCTTGAATACCGGATCCCGTAGCGCTTCCGCCCGAAGGCGCCATGTTGGAATCCGTGCACGTGGGGGGCGCAGCCGCCAATGCATGATTAGGGGCGAGTGGTCCGAGAGGACCCTCGCCCTGTAGTCAATCTGTTCACACTCCGTAAGAATGTCTGGAGTGGCAAAAAAGTAGTCGAGCCTCGTGTGCAGTTGGTGCGGAGCCGAATAGTGCGAATACTGCCTCCCACCCGGGTGTCTCGCTCTCCACACGTCTACCAGGCCTAGATCCGTTAGCAGCGACTGCAACACCTTGGCCGCTGGGCTGGGCCTAACCATTTTGTCATCCGACCTGTCCTCCCTGGGGTTAAGCACACAATTAAAGTCTCCACCCCAGATTACTGTGCTCCCCATCCCTTCACCGAGTCTCGCGCACAGTGTCTTAAAGTAAGTCGCTGTGTCCTGGTTGGGCGCATAAGTGTTTATGATACAGACAACTCTACCTTCCACAAGCCCCCGAACCATGGCCAGCCGCCCGTCCGACTCCACAACCTCCCCCAAGAGCTTGAACGGGACATGTGGTGCAACCCAAACCAGCACACCCCTGGCATACGCAGAGAATGTGGATCCAACCACTGTCCCCCTCCATTTTCTCCGCACCATTTCAAGTTTATCCCGTGTCAAATGCGTCTCCTGTAACAAGGCCACGTCTATCCTCTGCCTCTTCAAATACAACATGACCTTATTACGCTTCAGGTAGCTATTCAACCCTCTAACATTCCATGTCAATACCTTAAGGTCTCCCATGATTTATCCGTAGCTCCCACTTCCCCCTCTGGTCTGATCGCCTCCCCCCAGTCCCGACTACATCCCTTCTCAGTTTCTTCCCCAGGCTCACATAACAACTAACACCCCCCACCCCCCTAACCCAACCAACTGCCCAGCTCCATCCCTGGATCTCAGGCATCCCCGTGTTCGGTTCTCTCCGGAAGCCCGTGTAGAGAACCCGACAGGGTGTCACACCCCACACAGTGACTAACCTAACCACACACTGGGGTACGAATAAAACGGCCCTCGGATGCCCCCTACACATTTATATCCGCGCTCGCGGACCATGTTCGAAACAGTTAAAAAGTGCATCCCCATCACAAAGTGGCAAAGACTATATTCCAGTCCAAATGTTCAAAGTCCGCCGGGCCCACTGTTTCACTTAACTCTCCCTGCTCCGTCCGCCATCTGCTCATCAGGCTCTTGAGGGCAGTTCTGCGCATCGAGCCATTCCATGGCCTCCTCAGGGGTGTCGAAAAACAGCGTCTTAGCCTTGAAGAAGACCTTAAGTTTGGCTGGGTAGAGTAACATATACTTGAAACCGGCCGTCCGCAAGCGCCTTTTGACCGCCCCAAAGTTCATCCGACTGCGCTGCACTTGTAGAGTGTAGTCGGGGTAAGCAGTGATGGTTGCCTCCCCTCGCCGTATGGTGCCCCCTTTACGAAAATGTTCCAGAATCTTCTCCCGGTCTTTGTAGTTGAGGATCTTGGCGATCACGGGCCTGGGCGGATTACCCGGCGGTGGCCTTCTGATCAGGGCCCTATGTGCCCTCTCCACTGCAAATCCCTGCGTTAGGGCACCTCCGGTGATCTCCTGCAGCAGCAAAGTCTCAATAAAATCTGTGGGATTCTGGCCCTCAGCTCCCTCCGGTAGGCCCACAATCCGGATGTTGTTTCTGCGGGCCCGACCTTCTGCCTCTTCAGCCCTGCTTTCCAGGTTGCCTACCCTCTGCACCAGGGCATGGATCTCTCGTTTGTGCGCGGTGCATTCCGCCACAGTCGGGCCCATCTCCTTCTCCAGGGACTCTGTGCGCTCGGCCAGGGTTCGCACATCTTGCCTCAGGAGGTTCACATCCTCCTGTACCGCCCCGACTTGAAGTTCCATCGCAGTTTTCAGTTCGGCCACCGCAAGTTGGAGTTTGGTCTCCCATGTCGCCTTCAGATCAGCGATCGCTGCCAGGACCTCCTGGTTCGTTCCTCCTGCGGCCATCTCCTTGGACTGGGCCTTCTCTTTGCTCCTGGTCCCCTCGGTGCCAGGCGATGTCTTGGCAAATTCGTCGAGCGTGGGCTGTTTATTCTTCGCCCTCAGGAGCTTGCTCGACATATCTTCGATCAGGAGCGTCCCTTCGATCTCGCTTAGGCCCCAGGCGTGGGGGCACTATGTCCCCCCGTCGCCACACAGTTTCGGCTACCTCCAGTCAAGCTTGCTCTCGCTGGATCGCGCTGAACGTGAACTGAGGGAATCGCCTCCAGAATCCCGGTCCCCGATATTTTGTCCCAACATCAAGCGACGGCAGCCATTTTGTCTGCCGGCGAAGCTCCGGCCCCAAAACTTCACGCGGCTCCTGAGTACACAAGCGCTGCACAATCCCGTATGAGAATGCACCCACATGTGCAGCCAAGCCTCGCATTTACAGTCATCACCGTCTATGCCACATCGTAGCGGCCGTTGCGCGGATTCAGCCGGATAATGTTCGGATCAGCGGGAGCTCCCGTTCAGGCACGTCCTTTCACATGGCGTCCAAGCCACGCCCCCCTAAGAGCATATATTTTATGCCCTGTCGCCTCAGTCTTTCTTTTGTGGGAACGAACTGGCCTCTCCGCCTCGGAAATTACAATGTATAGTCAGGGAAAATTGCTAACGTGGCTGACCTTCGACAGATTTCTCCGGAGAATGCCAGCATCCTTTCTTTATCCTTGAAGTTTAGAATCTTGCCAATAATTGGTTGGGGAGGTGCTCTGGGGAGGGGAGGTTTCTTCACCAGCGACCTCTGGGCCCTCTCAACAGTAAATCCTTGCGGCAACGACCCTGGGCCAATCTCTTGGAGCAACATGTTCTCTACATATGTGGTGGGGTCTCTAAATTCCTCGTCTACCGGCAGACCTAGGATCCGAATGTTGCTTCTTCTCACCCTTCCTTCTGCATCTTTGGCCCAGTCTTGTAGTATCCACACTTTCGTTGTCAGGTCCCGGACCCTCTCCTGCAGCTCTTCTGTGTTGACAGACATCTCCTCCACCTTTCCTTCGGTCTCCCCCACTCTGCCTGCTAAATTTCATACATCCTGTCTGAGAAGGCCAATGTCCCATTTTATTTCATCAATGCGAGATTCCACTGACGCCCTTAGGGCTGCTAATGCCTCAAATACCCTAGCGTCAGTTCCGCCCACTGCATGCCCTTGACTTTCCACCTTTTGCTGTGTCTCAGCGTATGCATGGTCCTGCTTTTGTTCCCCATTTTTTGCAAATGCTTCCATATTTGTCTGCCGTGGCTTTGCTGGGGTTTCCCCCCAACCCCTTCTTTCCGACATGTGTTCGTGGGGAGCGTACCACAGTCCCCTCTAGAATAAGTGCTTGCCCGTTCGCAGCTCCTGTGACTGTGAGCCTCAGGTTGTGTCCTCCTTGTCAGCACCAGTCTGCTTCCGATGCTCCTGGAGAATGTTGCCCCCGACACAGGTACGTTTTTTTAAGGGACTTGTCTCCTATGGCCCTTCCACTCCTCTGGGTCCTTCCTGCGCCAGTCGGCCTGCGGTCGCTTTTTATGCACTGTGCACTGGTTCTGTTGCAGGCTCTTGACTGGAAAAGTCAGGAATCCTGCTGCAGGATTATTGACGGTCGAAAGTCCCTAGCCTTGGTAAGTTTGCTGCCCGCACCCATAACAACCCGCTACCAATCAAAACGGGCCGCTATCTTGGCAAAATACCTCGCATTAGGACTTAACCCTAATCCCACAAATGCTGACATTCATGGGGATCCTCCCCACGAAAATTCAATCACTAACATTACTAACACACATATTACACAAGCTTCATCATCTCCCAGCCAGTGCATACTGCAGGAAGGTACCCAACCTGTGTCTCCCATTGCCTCTGTCAAAGAGATAAATGTGCAACTATCTAGCCTGTCACATGAGCCTCACATGAAGAACGTTGCTCCTTCATCCACCACGACAACACTAACTGAGCCTATTCTCAAACCCAGGGAAAACTTTGACATAACTCCCCCTCAAGAGTTGCTCTCTATATACCTTCTCAACACCAACTCCGCCTGTCTACATGGCACTGAAATTGCTGACTACATTGCTATGCATAAAGCAGATTTCTTTGCAGTTTTCTGAAACATGGCTGCATGAAGCAGCCCAGGCGTCTGCTGATAACTCCACCGCAGAAGGCTATAAATTGTATAGAGCAGACTGCGCTGAAAAAAGGGAAGGTGGAGTGGCATTTCTTGTGAAGGACTACCTCAATTGCCCCCTTGTACAGGTCCCTTACCCTGAGGGATGTGAAAATATAGCTCTCAAATTGATAGTTAACGATAATGTTTCTGTTATCATGCTCCTTTTGTACAGACCTCATCAAATTCTACCTCTCTTTGAGAAACAACTTCTTACCCTGTTGAATAGTATTAAAAAATGTAATGCACCAGTTGTCCTACTGTGCAATTTAAATCTATGGGCTATTGACCCTAGTGATAGTAAAGCAGTATCCTTACTATCAGCGTTGAAAACCCTTGGCCTCTCTCAATTGGTCAAAACTCCAACCCATAAAGGTGGTCGGACCCTTGATTGGATCCAGACCCAAAATGTACATAACACCAATACCTATTCTCAACCTTGTCCTTGGTCCGACCATTTTCTAGTCAAACTGGAGTCCACATTACCTACTGCTCCACTTGGACTGGATAGCAAACAGCGGATCAAAATAAAATGTCAGGATCTGAAAAACATCGTGTCCACGACTACTTCTCTGTGCTTGTGTCCACCAAATTAGACACTAGAGAATATTTTGATAACACTACTGACTTGGTAGACCATCTTTCCAGAGCCATCAAGGTCACCATTGACACCCTGGCTCCTGAAAAAACTAAGACAGTTAAAACGGAAACCATAAAGAAATCCTGGTTTTGTGATAACATCATTCAATCTAGAAAAATAAAAAGAGCCTTGGAACGTGAATGGCAAAAAAACCTCATTCAACCACCCTCAGCAAATTCAAAGCAGACACCCAGGCATATAACAATGCCATTATTGAAGCCATGGCAAAACCCTAGAACCTTCAATTTGACAAAGCCAAATCATGATCCAATGAACTTTTTAAAATTCTTAAAGAATTTGAAAATAACACCTCACTTTTTCCACCGGTTACTAAAGACACAACTTGGTGTCAGAGCATTCAAGATACATTTCAGGCAAAGACCTCCAGCCATCAGTTCAACATCGCTAATCAAAGTAATCAACTAGCTGCGAGCAATGAAGTATCTTTACCTAACATCTCTATAAAAGACTTCCCTATGCCACCTACACCCAAATTTGAGTTTCAATGCTGCACTGAAACCGAGGTTTACAACATTATCAGGGTCCTTAAATCCACCACATGCGCAGGTGATCCCTGCCCTACTAACATCCAGAAAGACTCCTTGGACACTCTTATCCCGTGGATCACTACGATTATCAATATGTCTTTTCTGCAGGGCATTGCAAGGAAGGCATGGTATCAAACAGTAAGACAGACACAAGTGATCACAGTTCAAGGGTGTTTATTGAACTTCAATTGGGTTTGAAAAACAACCTATCTAATCCTAAATCTAAAGATGGGACCAAGCTGCGACCATCAAATAATAATAACACAGTCCTAGTTGAGTCTGTCAAAATAAAAAGGCCTATACTAATCAACCTATTGCCAATCCTTACTTCTAAATACAGATAGTGTGGGAAACAATGTTATGCAAAAGAAAAGTGTTCAAGAAAGGATATGTCAGGATATTTAAGCCGTTGGATCCCGCCTCCAGGGCCTGATGCAATACGACAGATATCAAAGTTTCTTTCTTCTTAGGATTTCACATGTTCAAATTCTCGGGGATTTTCTGTTCAACCTGGGTCCCCCACCGCCAGGCTCAGACCCATTTTAACACAAAGCTTTCAATTGATCTCCCTCTGCAGGGCTCAGACCAACTTTATCTATTGTGCTAAGCTTTCTTTACTTCAAAAATCGAAGACTTTCAACTGGGCGCAGGATTTTGCTCAACCCGTCGCAGGACCACTTTGATTCACAATTACTCGCCCTCTTCTCGATATAACCTCTTTCTCACTTTCACTTTTGTCACTTCTCAGCTGAATACCTTACAGAGACCTTCGAATGAGCACCCACGCGGTGCCGGACCACTCTGTCAATGGTATTGTATCTTGCTTTGAAAGTTCAATTACTCATCAACGGTTCAACTTTACTTGCGTCTTTTATCACACACGTTTTAACAATGTTCGTTCCAGCACTCGCCATACAATGTTTGTTATAGATAATTCAATTACCAACTGTAACTAGCAACTGTTACACAGAATTATATACCAAGTAGTAGTCACTAACCTGGTCCCACAGCAAGCATGGAAGCAGCAACTGTAAAATGCAAGTATCTCCCGGAGGATCCTGCTTTCCCCCTTCACCGGGAAAAACCTACCAGTGAGGGAAAAGCACGAACCCCAGGGAAACCCTCTGGGGGAAAAAACCCTGGGTGATGTTGAAAAACGATTTCAGAAATCGATGGAAGCCCTCTGTGAGCAGGTTCAAAGGAGGATGTTGGCACCAGGTCTAAAAAGTAGGAAAAAGGACAGGTAAGTGTAGGAGAACGAACGGTAAGTCTGAAGCAGAAGGACAAGGGAGTGGATTCGCACTTACTGTTAACTCTTAAATGGGTTGGGAGATAATTAAGTCGACAGGGTGAGCTTGGTTCAGGTAACAGGTCTGTATTCTTGGCAGAGGGAAAGTGGGAGGTTCCTAGGAGGTGAGAGAGAGTAAACTAGGTGTCGAATGCAGAAAAGGAACTCACTTTCTCTCAAAGGAAGGGATTCCCACTATTTGTAGGTACCTGGAATGATGGGTAAGGATCGAAGAGTAAGAGGTATGCCGGAGAGAATTGAGTCGGGAGCACAGCGGGAAAGGGGCGCTGCGGAGGATTGCTAAGAAGAGGAACAGTCGGAAGAGAGGGGTTAGGACAGAAAACAACACATCAAAGGCAATAGACAAGACCTAGACATGAATTTACGGAGCGTCACACAACGCAGTAGCGACGCTTCGAAGAGAGATTCTTCGATCTTTAAATGAAGTCACATGACCCGCTGATCGCGTCTGTTGAGAGCGTGAAACAAGTAGACTGCTGCGACTCTCGTAATCGAGATCCGCGGCCATCTTGCATGCCTCTCGTAGTAAAGCTCCACACAACCTCTTATTTTGCAGAAATGACCAGCGTAGATATGGTGTAACAGTATGCCCCCTCCTTATAGGTGGCGACCCCGCCTTCCCTGGGATCGAGACGAAAAAATCAGCGTACCAGACGGGGCGTGTGAACCCCATAGGCTGGTTCCCAGGTTCTTTCTGCTGGTGAGTAACCCTTCCAATCAATGAGGAATTGGAGGCGACCCCTGTGATATCGTGAGTCACAAATGTTAGCCACTTCAAACTCAGTTCCAGAATCGGTCACTACCGGAGGAGGTAAAGCTTTAGTAGACCGTTGAAAACGATCATTAACCGATAACTTGATCTGGGATAGATGAAAAACAGGGTGGATGCGAGACCAGGAAGGATGTAAAGCCAAGCGAATGGCGGTAGATCCTACTCGAGATACCACCTTGAAGGGACCAAAAAACATAGGGGGATAATTTGGAAGGAACCAGGTGTCTCGGGAAAAATCGTGATGCTAGCCAAACACTGTCTCCCTTGTTCAAGGCTGGCATCTCTCGACGATGTTTATCAGCATACTGTTTGGTTCGGTTCTGTGCCGCTTGCAGTGCCAAGCGAGCAATCCGGTGTCCAGTCTGGATGTTAGCTACAAGACTGTCTACGCCGGGAAACCTGGAGGAGGATGAGGACACAGTAGGGATAAAAGAAGGATGATAGCCATAGGAACAAAGGAAAGGACTAGTTTTAAGAGCCGAATGCCTGGCGTTGTTGTATGCATATTCTGCCAATGGCAAAAGATCCACCCAATTGTCTTGTGCGGCAGATACAAAGCAACGTAAGTAGCCTTCCAGTGTCTGATTGAGGCGTTCAGTCTGCCCGTTGGTCTGGGGATGATATCCTGAACTAAGAGCCCTCTTGATTCCCAGAATGTGGCATATCCTCTTCCAATATTGAGACGTGTATTGAGGCCCTCTGTCTGATACAATAGTGTCGGGAAGACCGTGTTGTGAAAATACTTCGGAAATGAATACTTTGGACATCTGAGCAGCACCTGGGATCTTGAATAAAGGGGTAAAGTGGGCTAATTTCGTGAAATAGTCTATAGTGACCATAATGGTGGTATACTGCGAAGAAGGCGGAAGATCCACTATAAAATCAGTAGAAATTACTTGCCGTGGTCTTTCTGGAATTGGCATGCGGGCAAGTAGACCATAAGGGGGAGCTCCTACAGTTTTGCATTGAATACACGTACTACACGCTCCAACATAGTCACTAACATCAGGTTGGAGAGTGGGCCACCAGAAATGGCGTTTGACAAAATCGAGGGTTGTTTGAATGCCTCGATGACCAGCAGCCAGGGAGTCATGACACATCCGGAGCACTTCCGTTTGGAGAGAAGGGGTAGGAACCAGCACTTGTTCGGCATGGAAGTACAATTCTTGATTCTTAGTTAGGTGGTAAGTTAAAGCCAGATCTTCGCACAGCTGTTGTTGTTGAGAAGTTTCTTGTTTGAGGATTTGAAGAAAGTCGGAGATTACTGCAACAAACTTGGCCTTAGGGAACATCTTCTCCGAGCAGAATTTGGTAGTTTGCGGATTCTTGCGAGACAGAGCATCTGCTCGTAAATTTTGATTTCCTGGCAGGAATGTGAATTCGATCCTGTACGGTAAAAAAAAATGAGCCCACTGTGCCTGTCTGCTGTTAGTAGTTTGAGCTTGCTGTAAGACCTTGAGGTTCTGATGGTCCGTGCGGACCTCCACCGGAAAGGATGAGCCTAACAAAAGATGCCTCCATTCTTCGAAGGCCCTTTTTATAGTCAATAGTTCTTTTTCTAGTACAGAATAATGTTCTTCTGAGGAAGTAAACGTGTTTGACAGATAGGCAACGGGTCTTTCATCCCCTTGATTCGACCTTTGCAGGAGGACTGACCCTAACGCATGGTGAGAAGCGTCGGTTTCGATGATAAATGGTCGGGACTGACCGGGAGTGATTAAAATCGATGCACAGGTAAACAATCCTTTCAACGTCTCAAAGGCTTGCGAATCCCAGGAGAATGTTACCCCTTTCTTTAATAGTCTAGTGATAGATAGGATTGTGAAAGGAAGCGCCCCCAATTCAGCACGATCCTCCCCGCAATGAGAGACAATAAGGGACTCTCCCGTAGTGGGAATAAGGCCAAGACAGAGTGCGGGTGAGCGTAAGTGGGAGTTTATCCAAAAATAAGGCATGCAAAGAACTCTGCAACCTACGAGAGCGCTCTGTCTGACAATAGCAAAGACAGGCGTATTTCTAATACAAAAAACGTCATCAACACCTAAACACTATAGGGGGCACAAGTTAATTGGGATTGGGTGGCGTCGACTAACTATAGGTGTTGCTGCAGCGGGGTTGGTCTTGGCGTGACGACGTCACTGGTCAGCCTCGTGGGTTGGGTTGGGCCTGGCAGGCCGGCTTGAGGTCATCCGCGCGGTGTTGGTATGCTGGGGCAGCCTGTGACAATGACGAATACCTTTCCTGTCTCATTTGCCCTAGGCCATGCACACTGCAGTTATTCAGAAAACGACTTTTAAGTTCATTAATAAATCGCTTCAGCAGCTTATCTTATAAAATAAACGCAACACATGAGGAATGCACCTCGTGAGAAGTCTGGTGGTTGTCGGTTGGGGTGAGATTTACCTGTGTCCTATTGACCGGTATTTTAGGTCGCGGGACGGGGCTCTGGGGCCTGGGCCGAATGATACATGTCTGTCTGCTACGTTAGAAGTTATTATATAGATGGGTCTCTGTGTCTTGTCCCAATGATGGGGATCGTCCTTGCGCGGGGTCAGGATTCTTGGGAGGTTCGTGGGATTTATGAGAGGGTGCTGGTAGATCAGTGGGTTCAACCGTGGGTTTATTACCGTGCTGTAAATAACACAGGTGGCGGGCTGTGGCCTTGGTTGCGGCGCCGGGGCCTCTGACTCTCTGAAGTAACGCCAGCTTGGTTGGGGGAGGTGAGGGAGCGCGGCACAAGTCTTAGCTTTTTTATCTGGCAGGCTTGGTGGGGTGGGAGAGGGAATGGCCTTGCATATATCCACAAAGGTATTTTCCTCGTGCGTTGCTGATCAGTGAATGCAGAAGTTTTATACTGTTCCGCCTTATTTTGACGTTATTTAGACACACATATATATTTCAATTTCATTCCAGTACCTTTTCATTACCTAACATTATATTCACTACATTGTGTGCGTATTGTATGTACATTGGACGTTATACGAGGGATATCTAGGTTATGGCCTACAGAGATTGATGCTCGCCGTTTTGGGTGATTCAGAAAACATATATGAGTTCAAGTTTCTACATACTATTGAAAAACACTTTTACAGATAGAGGTTACACGTTTGGTCAACATCTTTCTCCGTGGTTATAGCAGCACTAGTCCAGACCTGGAGGGATATCATATAACGTTACATTTTTATAGTTTATTCACATTTTAAACAGAGGTAGTTCATTAATACCAATACTTGAATCGTTTTCTACCTTCTTCAGATAGTGATGCTTCAGCTTTTTCCCCGTCACCCCGGCCTTGCGGTCTGGGTCATACGGGGTGCAATATTACATTGTGACTGATAGAATGTTGCCGTGTTGGCATCTCGGGTTTAGCTCATCTCCGACTTTCTCATGGGAACGCGCTCGCAGCGGATCTGCCAGGGCTGCTGAGGCGGCAGAGATGCATGAAAGGCCCTCCAAAGGTGGGGGCCTCGTTACAGTGTGCTGAACTCACGCCATGTTTGCTAGACAAGATGGCGTCTAGGCCTAACTAAATTTTGGTAAATGCAAGGAAAGGATACGTGTGGGCAATGTCGTCGGCGGGTGAATCCTCCTCCACCTGGGCCCGGGTGGCATGAGGGGGCGCCCACCGAGTCATGGTCCTCACCTGGGGAGAAAGCTGTAGGTGAGGAGGGCCTCGCGGCCATTCCTCCCCTACATTTCCCCCCTTTCGTTACTAAAGTAACGAATTCTTTAGCTCTTCCAATCTTCTACATTCTTGTTCCTCTATCACTGCGTCATCCCATGCAGGGGTTCCTTTTATAGGCATCCATGCTCTGCACACCCCCCTTAAACTCTCACCTCTCCTAGCATACTCGTCTGGTGTACATGTTAAATATATACAGTCGCCAGTTTCTTCCAGATCTACCCAGACCTCCTCATACCATTCCAGTTCTACGTCTCGCGGTTCTTTGATAGTGGTGTGCCATAGTTTATCTACTATGAACTTATCACGGCACATAGGCACTAACTGGTACCTGGGGGTGTTATCTGTTCCTGTCTGCACATGTACTTCTTGTGTTGCCTTAATTGTACCACCAGAGTTGCCCATTGTCACCATCATCATTGCACCGTTAGGAACTGCGTTAGCACAACATCGGAGGCCCACCTGGCACAGGCAGAACATCACAAGGACGATCACCACTATTGGTATCAGGAACTTCATTGTCACTCCAAGCCATGAGGGAACCCAAGAGAAGATATTGTCGAACCATGAGCTATCCTCAGCTCCACCTTCCATTTTCATCTTCTCGCCCAGGTTATGTACTGCTTCAATAACGTGGGACAGGGACCCATTTTCTGCGTCTTCGGAAGGTACGAACGTGCAGCACGCACTTCCTATTTTTCGGCAAACACCTCCATCGATCGCTGTTAACAGGTCTAGAACATACCTGTTCTGCATGGTCATTAGTCGCAGAGCTCGTAGTTCCACCTTTATTATGTTGAACCCTTCTTCAGTGTCATTGGCCAACTGGATCAGTTCCCACCGTGTGATCTGGAGCCATTTTGCATTTGCTCTTGCTTGGACACTTGATACTAACGAGGCAAAGAATGTTTCCACGGAGCTGAACAGGCGATACCTGTCTGGGATCTGTGCCAATAAATCAGATGATGCTTGCGATATGTAGTTCGAGGCTCGCTTGTTCCGTGAGAACTCTTCTCCTTTCCCTCCGGAGGACAGGACATAAAGGTGCGCTTGTGTAGTTGGAGAAGCTACATCCTGGTTCAAGCCTCCTTTCATCATGTTACTTCTGTCAATGTGGCTTTCTGGAATCACCATTAGTGTTGAATGCAAAGTGGCCATTGAGCAGCTACCACTCCATGATTGGGGAAGGTGCAAGTACGCCTTGTTTCCGCATACCCAGTATGTGTCCATTAGTGCTGCTGTTCCTTTTTTCATATCTGGGATGGTGAGAGTTTTGTTACAGTTCTTATTCGTTCCCATTGCCATTTTTCCTTCTCCCTTGAAACATAGTTCGTTTTGTATTTCACTTTGTAGCTTGAAGGGTTTCTCCATCGCTGTTACCCATGTTAGTTTAGGGATGTGTTCTTTCCATATTGGCAAGCACGTTCTTTCCATCCACCGCAACTTGTCCGGTTGGACACCTTTCAGTGCTTCTGCCTTACACAGTACTTCTTCGTCTTTCCATTTGTTTTCGGAAAACAGTGTCCCTTGTATTGCAAAGAAAGGTTCTTTAAGACAGATCACTCCAGACGCTTGTGAATAGCACGTTTTGTTGTTCTGTAGCATTCTGAAAGAGACATCGTGTGCTTGAAAAGTGTTCTTTATTCTGCACAGCGTGAGATGAAGGAGACATTGGGCATCCACAATGGGCAATTCTCGTGGCAACAACACTTTAGGTGTGCCTGATGCATGGGGGATAAGCGAGCAGACATAGCAGCTCTCATTGGTTGTCTGTTTTGCTGTTGTGCTCATATCTGCATACCATTTATTTGCTTGGTGAGGGTGTCGTGGGTCTTCCATTTTGTCTAACCCTAGCCCATAATACTCATCATACCCCTGTCCACCAGTCTCTCTTCTCCGCCTACTTTTCTCCCTTCTTCTGTACTTTTTCGTTATAGTAGGTGAAGAACCAGGCCCCCCTTCCTCCTTCCCACCCCCCTTTTCTAATTCTTCATATAGGGACTTGTGTTCTGTCATCATAATCACTTTTCCATCCTCCTTAATAAACAAGAGATCGTTGTTTGAAATTGGGGCGGGAGGGATCGTGCGGTTGTTGTATGTTCCAGGTTGGGACATTGTGTCATTATTTACATTTTTGGTTCTCGATTGTGACAGGACAGCAGTGGGTGGTGTAGTATAGTATCCCCACACAAAGTGTGATCCATCCCAGATCAAGAAATCACCTTCTTTGATACCTACAGTCGGAATTGTTTTTGTTCCAGGAGCAAGGGTGGTGTTGTTCCCCCCTCCCCCCTCGTTCATCTCGGTAGAGATGAACGCTATAACCCAGTGTAATACTAGACAAAACATTGAGATGAAGAACACAATAGCACACATTGATAAACCACATTCAAATGAATATGTCAATCTAGCCACTAACATTTCTCTAAATCTAACATATCTATTAGTTGCAGGCTGCCCATTCGATGCCATGATAAATCCTGTTTGAGACACAAGAGTTCATTAAGTACAAGCATGTAAACATTTCCACGTTGTAACGTTTCGGTGATAAACTATAGGATTGGGTGAGGGAGGGGGTGTGTTGACAGACAAGGTAGCCTTTCAATCATCATTATTCGTACCTTACTTAATATATATATATATAAATAATAAGAAAAAATGACAGTTTAAAAACAACAACAATAAAAAAAAAACATCTTAAAGAGCACAGGAGAAAAACCCCACGTAAAACTTTCAAAAATTGTAATAAAAAAAAGAAAATTTGCATATACATATGTACATGTTTAGTCCAGGATATTTGTTGCGCGCCAATTGTGTTCACTGTTCATCTCATAATGCACACAAAATTCCAATCATTCATTCCGCACAACTTCATCGTCCGCTGTTGCCTGTGCCTCGTCCTGCACCTCACTCTCCGCAGCGCTGTAAGCTTTACGTACGTCTGTCAAATGCACCCAATATCGCAGGCCCTTCACCTTTACTGCTGTGGGCGTGCAAAACACTACCTCATAGGGGCCATGGAAACGTGGTGCATTCCACCTCCGCACAAAACTTCTGACATATATAAGGTCACCAGGCATTAGCTGTAGTGGTTTTTCAGGCAACCTGTCTGCTTCAGTCGCGTTCCCCTCCTCTCTTGTAGAGGGGGGGGCTAGTTGCTTTGCAATTACGCGCGCTGCCCGTGTCAGTTTTCGCAGGTATTCTGTGAACTCCTCCCCCAATATAGCTGCGCTTCTGTGTGCATCAGAACGCTCACGGAGAGGCGAATGCGCTGTGTGCATTCTTCTTCCCGTGACGATCTCGTGCGGGGACAAATGGTGGTCCTTACTTGGCTGGTTTCGCAGTTCAAACAAGGCCAAAGGCAGGCAGTACATCCAAGTCTTTTTAAGGGAAAAACAAAGTTTTGATAATCTGCTTTTTAACAGCCCATTTATCTTTTCCACGACGCCATTACTTTGAGGATGATAAATCGAGCATAATTTGTGCTTTATTCCCAATAATGTAGTCACTTCTTTAAATAGTTCATTAACAAAATGCGTCCCGTTATCTGAGCGAATAACGTCGCAAATTCCCCAGCGCGGAAACACTTCCCGCACTAGGAACTTCGCGGCGCCCTTCGCGTCAGGGCGGGCACATGGGCCTGCCTCCACCCACCTCGAAAATGGACATACAACCACAATCATGTATCGAGCCCCGTTACACCTTTCTCCCATGTCTACATAATCAATGTGGAGCTCTCTGAATGGGCCACTTGGTTTTGGTATCGTACCCCTTAGTGTGCGCAATGTCATACCTGAGTTGTAAATTTGACATGTCGTGCATTCTAGAGCTAACCTTGTGACGTGTTCCTGGAGGCAAGGTGCAAACCAATCTTCTTGTATCTCCGCCATTATGTGTTTCTTTGTGTTGTGTGCGGGAAAGTGTAGTTGTTGAAATGCTATTTCTAACAGCGTGATTGGCATTACCACTTTTCCTGAACTCTCTTGTCGCCACAATAAATCAGTCGGTGATTTGCTGCATCCTCTTTTAGTCCATAGCAATTTTTCCTCTGCACTAGCTCCCTCTTGCAGCTCTATTATCTCCTGTGTGGACATCATGTTGTATCCTGTGGGGACCTCTTGGCTTGCTGTGTGGTGCAACATGTACTCTCCTATTTCACCTTTTTGTAAATATGAAGCTGCTTTGGCAGCGGCGTCTGCTGCCGCGTTCCCCAAAGATATAAAATCTGTATTTGTGGTATGAGCTTGACATTTTACGATGGCCACTGCCGTGGGGTCTTGCAGGGCCTCAATCAGTTCTTTCAATAATTCTGCATGCTGGACTGGCGTTCCGTCTGCTCGCCGAAACCCTCTCCGCCCCCACCGGGCCAACCCACCGTGAACTGTTGTTGTCATGTATGCTGAGTCTGTATATATGGTCACTGCGCACCCCTTGGCGGCATGCAATGCTTCTATTAGCGCTATTAGTTCTGCTGCTTGCGCTGAATAGTGTGATGGGCGGCGGTGTTGTACTAATATCTCATATTCATCTTCCTCTAATCGTACCACTGCCATACCCACATGCTTTTCTCCTGTCTCCATGTCTATTGATGCTGACCCGTCCACAAAATACACCTCACCCTCGGTCAGGGCATTTTCAAAAATCACTTGATCCTTACTTTCGTCACCTGTGTACGTGGCGCAGTTGTGGTTTTGCATGTCCTCTACGGTGCATGCCTCTGTGATGAATGTGGCTGGGTTCACTCTTTTACATCTTACTATATGGATGTTAGCGCTGGACAATATTATCTCATATGCTGTGGCGCGTTGTGTTGTCAATGTGCTCTTTGTTCGCTCTAATATTGCAAAAAGTGAGTGTTCCACGAACAGTGTCACCGGGCAGCCCATCACTATCGTGGCACTTTTTTCAATTGCGAACGCGGCAGCAGCTAGGGATTGCTCGCACGCGAAATGACCTTGCATTACTGCGTCTAGGGTGCCGCTATAGTAAGCAAGTGGTTTGTGCCCTAAAGATGTTTTCTGTGTCAGTACTGCTGTCATCAGTGTTCCTTTGCAGTGTGAAAATAAGAAGAATTCGCGCCCATAATCTGGATTTGCTAGTACTGGAGCGCTTGATATCAGCTCTTTTAGTGAGTTAAATGCTGTGTTCATCTCCTCTGTCCATTCTATGTGTTTGTGTTCTTGTTGTGCTTCTTTCAGTGCCTGTAACAAGGGCCTTGTGTACGCCGCATAGTCCAATATCCATGCTCGGCAATAGTTACACATACCCAGAAATTTCTGCATCTCTTTTACTGTTTTGGGCTCCCCAATTGTTCTAATCGCCTGTGCCCTGTCTGGTATAATTCGCTTGCCATCCTTTGATATCAGCTGACCCAAGTATAGGACCTCTGTCAGACAGTATTGTAACTTCCCCTTGTCCACCTTGTACCCTTTATTGGCCAATAATGTCAGGAGTGTTATCGAGTCCTTTCTGCACTCTTCCTCAGCCTGTGCACAAACCAATAAATCATCAACGTACTGAATCACTGTGCTTCCTACAGACAAATTCCCCAGATCTTCATGTAGTACCCTGTTAAATATGCTTGGGCTCTCGCAATATCCTTGTGGTAGTCTGCAGTGTTCGAACCTCCTTCCTCCCAATGTAAATGCTGTCAAGTACCTGCTCTCTTCTGCTAAGGGAATCGAGAAAAATGCATTTTTTAAGTCAATTACTGTGAAGTGTGATGCTACTTTTGGGATGTTGCACAGTATTGTCGCCGGGTTCGGGACTAAAGGGAACTCCTTCATTACCACATCGTTCAGTGGGCGTAAATCTTGTATCATCCTCCATGAACCCCCCTTCGCCTTTTTGATTGGGTAAATGCATGTGTTGCATGGGGAGTTTGAGGGCACTATTATACCCTGTGCTAGCAGTGCATCTATTGTCTCTCTGATCCCTTCTTCTGCTTCTCGCGACAGTGGATATTGTTTCACCCGGGGTAGTATTGCTCCCTGTTTTAATTTTATCACCACAGGCTGAACTTCATGCAGCAACCCTACATCGTGGGGGCCATTAGTCCATAAGTTAGTGGGTACTGAACTCATGTCCTCATCAAAAAATGTGTGCGGTGCTCCTACTACCGCCATTAATTCAACTTTAGTTTTTCTGGCTGTAACTACAATGTCGCAGGGCATTGCTAGTTCCATCACTATTTCACCATCTCCCTCAGTGTCAGAAAATAGCTCCTCGTCCGGGAGCTCTCTCAGCGGGATATTTGCATTTGTACACAATACTGTCCGCCACTCGCATCCTTCCATGTCAATACCAATCACACATATTCTGTTTGTTGATACATGTACTGCATGCAAATCCAACGATAGTACTGACCCAAGAGCAGTGTCAGGGCTTGCTATGGGACGAAAAAGGAATTCTGCTGGGATCCTCCACTCCACCCTTTTTAGTTCTGGTACTATGAGAGCCAATGTTCTCATACCTTCAACAAACATCTCCTCATTTCTTGGTACCCCTCTGATCTCTTTCATGATTGTGTGGCCGTGTATTACTGCTAATATGCGGAGGGGGCATATGCCTGGCGTCGAACATACGATGCCGCTCCCTGTGAACGATATTGTCATATTTAGTTTGCTTAGGAGATCTCTCCCTAGTAAGTTGATGGGAGAGTTTTCATAGTACAGTAAGGGTGCTTTCACTGTTTTACCCCCTACTGTCACATCCAATACCTCTGTGTAAGGAACTTCAATTACAGCCCCAGAGAACCCCTGCGTCTCTAACGTTCTATTAGATAACGGGAACCGGCCCTCTCTAATGCATGATTTCTCCGCTCCCGAATCCACCATGAATATGAATTGCTTGTCTCCTATCTGCGCTCCTATCAATGGTTCCTCTGATGCATTGTGGGTCGTAGATAGTACTAGACACGCAAGTGCTCTCTGTGGGCTGTCCTATGCGGGGTGTCTCATTGCCCCCCCCTGATCGAAAATGTTCCCCGAAACTACTGACACTCCACTGTAAGGTGCGGGGGCGGGTGCCCCATTAGCTACTGTGGCGAAAGTGTTACCAGGCGTGTAGTGCACATTGTCACTATTCTGTGGGCTGTTTTGTGTTCGGTACTGATGTCCGTGTAGTTGTGCGTTACTCCTTTGTACTATATTGTCTGGTTGCTGGTATTGTCCCATGGGGAGGCCGTAGGGGCTTCCTGGATGGGGGTGTCTGTACTGTTCTGTCTCTTGGAAACCGTTGTTTTGTCTGCTCCTGCATTCTCTTGAGTAGTGCCCCCATCTCCCACAATTCCAACAGCTCCCCTGTGGACCTCTGGGACCCTGCCACCCATTTCCTCCCATTCCTCCATACCCTTGTCCTCCCCTTCGACCCCTGTACCCACCTCTTCCCCCTCTTGGGGCCCACTCTTGCCACGTTGGACCTCCGTTCTGCTCCTGCTCTGTCCACTGTCGTTGCCCTTGTCCTGCCCAATTCGCTGCTATTCTTCCTTGTATTGCTATTTGCCCCTCCTCTCCTTCCTCTCCCTCCCTCATGAGTGGGAGTCCCGCTACCGCTGCTGCGACCTTCACCAATTTTGATTGCACCAGCTTTGCCTCGTCCGCCAACCTTTTCTGTGCTACTTCCCTCTCTCTTTCTTTGATCCGTTTACAATGGTGTACTATTATGCTTTGGATCTCTGGCCAGCCTTTTGCCTCAACGCCTGCTATTTTATCTAGTGCCTTTTGCACTTCCTTTGGGAGCCCTCTCTTAATGATGAAATAAAATAGAGATGTGGATTGGTGCCAGGGCGTACCCGTTTCCGCTCTCCACATCTCCTGCACCCGGAGAATGTAATCCATAGCGTCCTCCCCGTCATTCATGGTACATTGCATTACTGACTGCAAATCAGGGGTATCTGGGAAGGTTTCCCGCAGTGCGTCCCACACCCTTGCTCGCACGGTGTTAAAAGAAGCCCCATCATGGCGATCACACTCTAAAGTTACAGCTGGAAAACCCGCTTTAGCCCATACTCTGTCTGCCTGATCCCCTACTGCGGACACTAGTAGGCTCTTCACATCGCCTACTGCCAGCGGTATACCAGCGGTATTTTTCTCAAATGCATATATCCACTTGCTTGCCCCTCCTGACAGCTGAGGTAGTAATTTCATTAAATTAGCCTTATCCATCTGAGCCCACGGTATATAGTTTGGCCTCCCGCCCCCTCTGTGGAGTAATGGGAGTTGTAATTTCCCTTTTGCCGTTGCAGCTTCCTTTTCCTTAGTCACTGCTGACTCCAATGACGCCATCTTCCCCACCCTATTTCTTAGTCGTCCCATCCATTCATCTTCTATAGTCCCCAGTGAACATGCACCATCTAGCTCCTCGCCTTCTCCTCCTACTGCCATGCTCAATCTATCACTCTCATCCACCCCTCCTCTGACATCACATAACAAATCCTCTCTGATCCCTCTCTCTCGTGAGACATCACCAATGCTTCCTTCTGCTGTCCCCACTTCTATTATTCTTGTCGGTTCTTCCTCAATTCTGAACAGTATTTCCCCCTTTTTCCATCCCTCCTCAATTTGTCTATTTTCGCTCGACGCTCTAGACGTGCGTCCAGATTGTGTAGGGGCGCATGCTGTGCGTTCACATATGTCTTTTATTCTTGAGAGTTCATCCCTTGCCACTGTAAGCCTCGACTCTAAGTCACTCGTTAACTTCTCTATATCCACCCTCTGTGTGCCTCCCTGGGCGCGCTCTCTGGTGTTTTCGTATGGTGGGGGTGCAGTTGGTCTTTGTGGTGTGCTGGTCGAAGGGGGAGGCACATAAATCGGGTCGCTATATCCTGCTGCAGGGGCTGGTTTAGGTAATATTGGGTACAACATAATCACCTCCGCAGGTTGTTCTGTACTTAGCTGTTCCTTTTCCTCTCGCGGGATCATTAGTGGATTATCTGTGGTGGAAGGTAAATCAATATTTGGTGCTGGAGCTTTGGGTGGGGGTACTTCCTCAAACAATCTCCAGAGATCTAATATCTCCTTCCTATTCTGCCATTGTTTCCCCTTATACTTGAGGCGAATACATGTACATACCATATCAAGAACGCTTTTGTCAAAAGACCCTCCTTCTGGCCAAATCTGGGGCAACCCCTCCCCTTTCAATTCTGTTAACCATTGATCATGATATTTATTTATGCGTTCAGCATATCCCGGCAAGCTCTTACAAATGTGTGACAAGGGAGTTTCAGCCCCCATCCTCTAAATCGCTAGCGCTACCGCGTTCGCCTTCGTTACTTTTGGTTAGGTGTAGATATGCGTATGTATACCTTTATGGCACAGACAAGAGCGGACCTCTCAAAATTATCACCCACTGTTATTCACTGTGCAAATCCCTTCTCACTCACCATATCTCATCTCCTTCCCATTCCCAGGCACTCTTATGTGATCTCACTTGCAATTGATCAAGTACTGGTTATGGCCACACTCTCTGGCACCACCTCACGGCCACCCGTTCGTCTCCAACACTCGTACGGTGCGCGCACCCTTCACAATGCTTTCCACTCACACTTTTGTCTTTTTTCCTCCCTTTCCTCCCTAGCCAGCTGTCCCTGTTTTCCTGCTAAGGTTACTGCGTTCACGTCTGTACGTGCCACTACTGAGTCCCCACTTTTTAAGATGTTCTTTTTTTTTTTTTTTTTTTTTTTTTTTTTTCCCTACAAGTCTAACTACTTTATACCCTTCTCATTTTCACCCCCTACCCCGTGGAAATGGAAAAAAGAAATAGAGAGAGAGCACAATCACTAAAAAATATTCCCGGTGTCTCCTTTTGCTAGACACCAATAACTTATTTCTCACTTCTTCATATATTCCCAGTACTAGTCTAGATAGCACTATGCGGCGCCGCCTTCCACCCCCTTTCGGAGCTAGGTTTCCGTCACTTCTACCACGTCACTTATTTCTTACTCCTAATGGCCATATGCAAAGAAAGAATAAAGAAAGTTTCAAGACCCGTCTTTAGTAGACCTCCGCAATTCTCCTCCTCTACCTTTCCCCGTTCTTTTATTCCCAATTCCCCTCCTTTTCCCCTTGACGATCACTCGCACTCGGTACTCACGTGCCCGTCTTGAACCGATACTCTCCGAAACTGGGTCCGTCCAGGCGGCGTCACCAGTAACTCAACGGTCAGCCCCCGGCTCCGGCGAGCGGCACTCAAAGGGGATTTTTTTCCAATCGGGATCCCGTACCCTTTCTCATTGAGTGCGCACTTCTTATTGTGCCGGTCGCCGTTGGCGGGCGGCCTCCCGGAGACGGCTCACCGTGCGTATCCCTTCTCGACCGGAGATTCTCGTGCCACAAGGGGGTCGTTAAGAGGGAGTTAGGAAAAATAGTTTGGAGATATCACGCTATCGGGGTCACCACTGAAAGGAAGCGCCCCCAATTCAGCACGATCCTCCCCGCAATGAGAGACAATAAGGGACTCTCCCGTAGTGGGAATAAGGCCAAGACAGTATGAAGGAACAAGTTACTTACCTGTAACTGTTGTTCTCCAGCATGGGTCTGGCATGGATTCACATGCTCATGAATATTCCCTGTCGTCAGGCTGGGAATCCTCGGTACAGAAAAAATCAGTATCAGTTTTGTTTCTGATCTGTCTTTCCTAGTAGTAACCAATCACTGATCTCTGGGTCATACTGCCCACAGCCAATGACTGCCCTCTCCCTAAGCGCCGCCCCTGGCAGCCATCCTCAGATTTGGTAGCACGTAAAGTGGCAGTATGACCAAATGAAGAGCCACAGAGGGGTAGGAGGGAGGGTTCGCAAGTGAATCCATGCCAGACCCATGCTGGAGAACAACAGTTACAGGTAAGTAACTTGTTCCTTCTCCAGCATGTGGTCTGGCATGGATTCACATGCTCATGAATATAAGAATAAACAGCAGTACAACACATGCACAACCACGGGAGGTGGCAAAAGGCTCAACATTAAGCAACACATAAACACAACATTAAGCAACTCTTACCTCCTCACCAGGCCCACCTTCAGGCGGACAGGTTGCGCAGCACTGCTTGGCCGACCCTGGACTCCTCCCTGGAATCCCAGTCGACCCAGTAGAATCTCGTGAAGGTGTGCGTCAACCTCCACGTAGCAGCCCTGCAGATGTCCAGCAGGGGCACACCAGACAAGAATGTTGTGGTAGCAGCGATCACTCTAGTCGAATGGGCTCTCGGACATCCGGGCAGCGGTCGGTTTGCCAACCGGTGACAGTACATGATACAGCCGGAGAGCCATCTGGAAATGGAAGCCTTCTAGAGAGCCTTCCCTTGATTCACAGGTCCAAAGTTCACAAAAAGCTGTGATGTCTTCCGAAAACTCTTCGTGGGGTCCAGTAGAACTTCAGCGCTCTAGCTACATCCAGCGAGTGCAAAGTCCTCTCGGCCGGCGACAAAGGCGACGGGAAGAAAACTGGTAACACCAAGGGTTCGTTGAGGTGGAAGTCCGACAGCACCTTGGGCATGAAGGAGGGATGCATCCTGAGCACTACCCTCGTATCGTGAAAAGTCAAGTATAGAGGCTTGCAAGATAGGGCCTGAATCTCTCCCACGCGCCGTGCGGATGTAATGGCCACAAGAAAAGCTGTTTTCCACGACAGGAACTTCAACAGTGCCATATGCATAGGCTCGAATGGGGCCCCCATGAGTCTAGACAGCACCACGCTGAGCTCCCACGCCGGGGCTGGAGCCTTCACCGGCGGGAAGGAGCGGAATAGTCCCTTCATAAATTCCTTCACCAGGCGATGAGACCACAAGGATGTCCGTCCAGTTGTCCTGATGTATCTGGAGATGGCAACCAGATGTATCTTGATGGAGGCATGAACTAGTCCAGACTTGGCCAACGACAGCAGGTACGGCAGTACTTGAGGGGCCGTAATCCGTAGAGGGATAATCTTCTGTGCACGGCACCAGACAGAG
Organism: Ambystoma mexicanum; assembly: GCF_040938575.1. Taxonomy (NCBI): domain Eukaryota; kingdom Metazoa; phylum Chordata; class Amphibia; order Caudata; family Ambystomatidae; genus Ambystoma; species Ambystoma mexicanum. The sequence continues at coordinate 880,013,151 of NC_090936.1, forward strand.
AACCTCTTCCATTTGTGTCTGTAACACTTGAGAGTTGAGGACGCCCTTGCCTTTGCAAGAACCTCTCTGCAGTCGGCCGGTATATCGTATCCTCCAAACTCTAGTGCTGCAGGAGCCAAGCCTGCAAGTTTAGTGACTTCGGGTCCACGTCCGCGGGCGGTTTGACTGGCGGGGACGCCGATAAGTCCAGAAGGTCCGGGAACCAGATCGGTCTCGGCCACGCCGGTGCGACGAGGATCATCCTGCACTGGAACCTCTTGAGCTGGTTGACGAGCCGGAGTAGCAGTGGCAACGGCGGGAAAGCATAAAGGAACAGGTTGTCCCAGGGGAACGAGAAAGCATCGCCCATGCCCCTCAGTTGGGGGAACCTGCTGGCGAACCTCTGGCACTTGGAGTTTGTTTCCGTCACAAAGAGATCGACCTGGGGTCTGCCCCACAGCCGGAAGAGTCGATCCACTTGATCCTGGCGTAGTTCCCACTCGTGGCACGAGCGCAGCTCCCTGCTGAGTGAGTTGACGATGGTGTTTTTTATCCCTGCCAGATGAAAGGGTACCAGAAACATCCCTGGTCGATGGCCCAGTGCCACAGATCCTGGGCTTCCTTGGATAGGGCTGGGGATCTGGTTCTGCCCTGCTTCTTGATGTAGAACATTGTGGTGGTGTTGTCGGTGAAGATCCTCACCACCTTGCCCCTGAGGGATGGAAGAAATGTCCTGAGGGCCCAAAACACTGCGCGGAGCTCCAGAATGTTGATATGGAGCTGTTTTTCCTCCGGGAGCCAAAGGCCTCTCGCGTGAAGATCTCTGGTATGCGCTCCCCACCCTTCCAGGGAGGCATCCGTTGTTACCGTTACCTGGTGATCTGGGGTCTGAAAGTCTGCGCCCGCCCGCCAGATGAGTGCAGGTGCCCCACCACCGGATCGCTTGTCGGAAGGTCTCGTTGAGAGGTATCCTATCCTCGAAGCTGCCCGTCGCCTGGATCCAGCGTGCGTCGAGGAACTCTTGCAGTGGGCGCATTCGAAGCCTGCACAGGCGTACCAATAGATGCAGGAGGACATCATCCCAAGAAGGGATTTGATGGATCTTACCCTGGCTACATCCGTGGCTAGCAGGCGTTGCACCTTGCCCAGGATGGCCTTCGTCCTTTCGTCCGACGGCGAGGCCAGCCGTGCCACTGTGTCGAGCTTGGTTCCCAGAAACAGAGCGACCTGCGAAGGGACCAGGTGGGATTTGGGGAAGTTGATGGAGAACCCCAGGTCCTGATGGAGAATCCAACTACTCCATGAGTAGTTGGATTGTCTTCGCTGTGTGTTCTACGGCGAGCTCCCTTTTCCTTGCTCGGATGAGCCAGTCGTCCAGGTAGGGATAGATGTGGATCCCTTGCAGGCGCAGCCACGCCACCACTGGTGCTAGGCACTTGGTGAACACCCTGGGTGCCGACTTTAATCTGAACGGGAGGGCCTTGAACTGGTAGTGCCGCCCTTGGACCACGAACCTGAGGAACTTTCTGTGTCCTTTTGGAATGGGGATGTGGAAGTAGGCATCCTCCAAGTCCAACGACGACAGGAAATCGTCCTCCTCCAGCTGTCTCAGCACGTGCTGGAGGGTGACCATCCGGAACTTCTGAGCCTTGATGTACTTGTTCAGTCGCCGCAGGTCCAGGATGGGACGCCATCCTCCTGTCTTCTTCTTTACGAGGAAGTATCTTGAGTAGACTCTGGAGCCCCGGAGCCTCTTTGGGACGAGCTCAATGGCACCTTTCTTGAGCATCGCCCTTACCTCCAGCAGCAGCTGGGTTACGTGGTTTTCCTTCCTGGCCACGGGTGGCACGCAAGGGTGCTTCTTTAGAAATTCGAGGGCGTGCTCCTGGGCCAGGGTTTCCAGCACCCAACGGTCGGTGGAGATGGACTCCCACACGCTGACGAACTTCGCCAGCCGGCCTTCCACCGAGGTGCTTCGGTGGGGGCCCGACGCCACGGTCGGTTCAGTCCTGCTTCGAGGCCGTCTTGCCACCTTGACCTCCCTGGAGACGGCGGCGGGAACCTCCCAACTTGCCACGTCCTCTATAGGCTTCCTGTGACGGGGAACGGGCCGCTTGATGGAAGGTAGAGGAGCCGCTGCCGGAACCTTTGGAGTCCCCTTGCTTGCCTCCGGTGTTCCGAAAGGACGGCCGTCGTTGCTGGAGTACTCCGAGGGCCCGGGCTGTCTCCGTGTCCGTTTTGATGGCTTGCAGGGACTCATCGACTGTTTTCCCAAACAGGTTGTTCCCATCGAAGGGCATGTCCAACACTTTGGCTTGTACGTCCTGGCGGAAATCCGTCGCCTTAAGCCATCCGCGCCGTCTGAGGCAAACGCTGTTTCCCAACTGGCGGAAACCGGTGTCAGCGATGTCCGTCGCCACCGTTATGGCGTGGTCCAAAGCTACCTCTTGCAAGATTTCCAGGGCTTCTGCCCTCTTGTCGTCCGGCAGGAAGTCCAACAAGGGAGCGATTTTATACCATAGTTCCCTGTCGTATCGGGCAACAATAGCCAAGGCGTTGGCCGCCTTAATCGTCGTCCCATCGCGTCCAGCTTCTTTCCCTCGCCGTCCGGTGGGGAAGTCGATGTTGAGGCTGATGCCCCCCCCGCCTTCTTCCTGGCCGCTGCAGAGACGACTGAATCTGGGGTCGGCTGTGCTCTAAGGCATAGAGGAGCCGCGTTGGGGACCCGGTACTTCTTTTTGTATCGGTGCCTTTTTGCCGGCGTCGTGGACAGGTTCTTGAGGAGGGAGAGTCCCTCGTCCCAGATGTCATCCAGTAGAGGTAACGCGAGGACCGTCTTCCTCTTGGCCTCGCGACGTTGCTAGAGGAACCCCCTCTTCTTCTTCTCTTCGGGGCAGAGCTGGAAAAGCTTGGATGCCCTGCAGATCATTGCATGGAAGAATCCAATCTCATCGGGGGGGGGAGCCCGGGGCAGGGGGGACGACAGGAGGTCCACCCGGTCGTCGCCGCTGTCGTCGTCCGTTCCCGTCGTGGCCGTGTCCGTGCCCGTGTCATCCCCGTGGACCATGGACGATGGTGACGGCTGAGCAGGCCATCGGGTGCTGGAAGGGCATAGGAGGATGTGTCCTTCTCCTCTTCGGTGGTGGACTTCCCGACGGGCCTGCCCCTGGCTCCTCCGTCGGGCCTGGTTCCGGCTCCTCCGTCGGGGGTAGAGGCAATCTCGTCCTTATTTCAGTGCATAAGGATTGAATGGCCATCAAAATGGCCGCCGGGTTGTCCTGCGGCACTGGCTGCGACAGGCGCGACGGTTGATCTTGGGTCCCGTCGGCGCCGCCGTCGCTTTCATCATCCCCGTCGTCGGGATGCCTCTCTACGGGCTGGTCCTCCTCCATGCCCGCGTCGTGGCTCTCAAGGACTTCGACCAGCTCCTCCTCGGAGGCTGTGTCTGTATCCACGACGGCCACTGGCCCCCCCTTCTTTCTCTGCCGGGGGCTTCGTGGGGGTTCTTTCGATGGGCTTGAAAGATGCCTCCCTCTGAGGTGGCAGGGAAACTCTGGGCCTCGAGATCGCTACCACTGGTGGAACCCCCACAGGCTGCGCCAGGATTGCCGCGACTTTCTCGATAGAGTCCTTGGCTGGGTGAATCAAGGCCTTCGTTGCCGACTGTGTGCTTGAGGCCTTCACCTTGGGGGAGGGCTCCTCGCCTCGCTCCCCCTCTGCCGAAATGTTCGAGATCGACCAGGGCCTCTCTAGAAGCTTGGCTGGGTTCTCGGATTTCCTCTTACCCGAGCCAGAGCGTTGGCTCGTGGTCGATGGCGCCGGGGAGGATGCGCCCTGCCTGGCAGCCGAGGAGCCCGACCGTTTGGCGCTCCCGGTGCCCGCGGACTCGCGGTGCTTAGCCTTCTGTTGGGCCCCCGTCGCCGGGGCGCCCTCACAGGACTTAGAAGACAGCTCGGATTTCTTCTTTTTCTTCTCACCTGACGGGCTTTTTCCCTCTAGCCAGTTGGCGAGACGAAGATGGCGATCCCTCATGGTCCGCTCCGACATGTTCCCGCAAAACGCACAGTCCTTTTCCACATGCTTTTTGTCTTTGTGAAGACAGTAGAGGCATAAGGAATGCTCGTCTTCCTTGAACACGTTCTGCAGCTGGCATCCAGGGCAGGCCATGAACAGCTTCCCGGGCGTCGAGCTCTCTTTCTCCTGGGCCATTTCCGGGGTAGGCCTCAGAAACTTCTGGGATCCTCCAAAAGCGTCGCTTGACGAAATCTTCACCCTTGAGGGGCGTAGAAACTTCCGAAAGGGGTCCCCGTTGATCGGATGTAGAAACGGTGGAGCTTGAGGCTCGATTTAACCGAAAAATTAGAATTTCTCTTTGAAAAAGCGCGAAAACGCAGCAAAAGCTCGAGAGCTATAGCACGAGGACTCCCAACACTTGAACGTGCAGTAAAAATCTGAGGATGGCTGCCAGGGGCGGGGCTTAGGGAGAGGGCAGTCATTGGCTGTGGGCAGTATGACCCAGAGATCAGTGATTGGTTACTACTAGGAAAGACAGATCAGAAACGAAACTGATACTGATTTTTTCTGTACCGAGGATTCCCAGCCTGACGACGGGGAATATTCATGAGCATGTGAATCCATGCCAGACCCCATGCTGGAGAAATATGGGTTTTGAGAAGACCCTGTTGGTGACATTCTGGGATCATTCTTAGCTGACCAATGGAGGGCACTTCGGGAGTGTCGGTTGTCTCAGAAGGAATCTGAACACTTACAGCATTTTGAGATGGGCAGTGAGATATGCAATATTCAGAGCCTAAAAAGAGAGTTCCTGCCTTCCAATTTATAAAGGGATTATGAGTATGTAACCATGGAAGACCCAAAATAACAGGGAAATGAGCAGCCTTTATCAAATCAAAGACCAAAATTTCCTTATGAGAGGCAATCATGCATGTCACAGGTTTGGTCTGTTCCCGAATGAGCCCAGAGACTAAGGGACTCCCATCAACTCGAATAGGAGTGGCACAAGACTTGGAAATTCTAGCGATCCCATTTGTAGCTGCCCATTGATCATCCAAAAAATTCCCAGCAGCTCCGCAATCAAGTAATGCAGGAATTCCCTGCAACACATGATCAGGTAAAATGATGGTTAAGGAAAGGACTATCATGGAGTGATTGATAGTGGACGGTTCAAGTGATAATCGGAGCCGGTGAGGGGAACACTTACTAAGAACACCTGCCATGGTTCCCCCTACAGCAGGGATTTGGCGTTTCCCAATACTAGAGTTCGAGATCGGCGAGGAGGAACAATCGGGCAATCGCGTAAAATGTATGAGGACGATCCACAGTACATACACAGCCCTACGGACTTCCTTTGTTCTCTTTCTGCGGCTCAAATGGGTCCCCTTACTGAACCAATCTGCATGGGTTTCTCGACTGAGGTAGGTTTACTTGTGATTGGAGGAGGGTCGACATGCGAACGGAGCCCTTTATACTTCTTTTTCTCGTGAGTACTTTCTTGGAGACGGTAGTCTATTTGCATGGTGAGGGTGATCATCTCTGCCAAATTAGCCGGCCGTGGAACCTTAGAAACCTCATCCTTAAGTTCCTCCGAGAGACCCCATCGGAATAGAGTCAGCAATCCATCATCTGGCCATCGTGTTTCAGAAGACAATTGCTTGAATTGGGTAATATATGCCATGAGGTCCTTATTACCTTGTCTAAGGTCCAGTAGTCTCTCCTGTGAGGTCACAGAAATCTCTTGCCGACTAAACATGTTTCTCAAGCTATTGGTAAATGCTGGGTAAGACTCTAAAATGGCATTGCCGAGGTGACTAATGGAGTAGCCCACGCAACGGCTGGGCCTGATAAGTGTGAAATTAGAAAGCCCACCTTGTCCTTATCCGTAGGGAAGAACCGGGACTTAAAGGTAAATTGGTCTGTACAACTATCCAGGAATTCTTTTAATTTATGGGGATCCCCATCAAACTTGCCCGTGTTTAAGGCTACTGCGGAGGTCTCAGAGTATGCACAGGCCACCTGTTGCCTTAACTGTGCGTTATCTTGTTTAAGAGTCTGCATCTCCTAAGACATGGATTGCATTGCTGCCATCAGTTGCTGCATTTGCTGCTCCATATTAATGCTGTCAAATCAGGATATTATATATATAGGGCGTTGCTAACTGTTATAGATAATTCAATTACCAACTGTAACTAGCAACTCTTACACAGAATTATATACCAAGTAGTAGTCACTAACCTGGTCCGACAGCAAGCATGGAAGCAGCAACCGCAAAATGCAAGAATCTCCCGGAGGATCCTGCCTTCCCCCTTCACCAGGACAAACCTACCAGTGAGGGAGAAGCACGAACCCCAGGGAAACCCTCTGGGGGAAAAAACCCTGGGTGATGTCAAAAAACGACTTCTGAAATGGATGGAAGCCCTCCGGGAGCAGGATCAAAGGAGGACGTTGGCACAAGGTCTACAGAGTAAGAAAAAGGACAGGTAAGTGTAGGAGAACGAACAGTAAGTCTAAAGCAGAAGGACAAGGGAATGGATTCACACTTACTGTTAAATCTTAAACGGGTTGGGCGATAAGTAAGTCGACAGGGTCAGCTTGGTTCAGCTAACAGGTCCGTATTCTTGGCAGAGGGAAAGTGGGAGGTTCCTAGGAGGCGAGAGAGAGTAAACAACTGGAAAGAGAAAGGAAACTAGGTGTCGAATGCAGAACAGGAACTCACTTTCTCTCGAAGGACGGGATTCCCACTATTTGTAGGTACCTCGAATGATGGGTAAGGATCGAAGAGTAAGAGGTAAGCCAGAGAGAATTGAGTCGGGAGCACAGCGGGAAAGGGGCGCTCCGGAGGATTGCTAAGAAGGGGAACAGTCGGACGAGAGGGGTTAGGACAGAAAACAACAACACATCAAAGGCAATAGATAAGCCCTAGACACGAACTTACGGAGCGTCACACAACGCAGTAGCAACGCTTCGAACACAGATTCTTCGATCTTTAAATGAAGTCACGTGACCCGCTGATCGCGTCTGTTGAGAGCGTGAAACAACTAGACTGCTGCGACTCTCGTAATCGAGATCCCCGGCTATCTTGCATGCCTCTCGTAGTAAAGCTCCACACAACCTCTTATTTTGCAGAAATGACCAGCATAGATATGGTGTAACAATGTTGCTGCTTGCAATCTTGGCTTCAACACAGACCAGTCTTGTATCAGTCTCCCCAACTCACCGGCTTTGTTGATGTCACCGATGCCGCTTTTTTTCTTGGAGCCAAAGTCGGTACCATGGTGGCTCATGCTTGTCCCCGACTTGATTATTGATGCAGGAGGGTCCCGGGTATCTCCAACACACAATGCAAGATCCTTCAGCCTGGTTTCCTGGTCTTATGCTTTCTATTCTCGAGGTTTCCTGAAAATAATGGTTCCTTGTTGAAAAGTTCAAGGGAACTTCGCTGCTTGTGATCCTCTTTGGTTTTGCCGTCTGTCTTCTATCATTTAGCTGCCGTCTCAAAACTGCTGTTTCCTCATGTGCTTTGCCTCACTCAGAATGTGCTCTCTTTTATCCGTGTGGGGAAGCTTAGTGGAAGTCAGGTGTGTGTGATGGTCAGTAATTGCCTGACCTGTCCTGAAAATTGTATTGGGACACGTCAGGTATACGGCTCGAGTTTTCTTTCATAGCAGGCTGTCTGTGAGAAAGTATTTGTGTTGAAAAGGGGGGGGGTTCTTAAATATCTTACCTGGTAGGATGTGGTAAAGGTGTTATAGGGAAGGGGATACTGCATCTCGCCATCCGCTGTCCCACTCCCACTCCCCGAAGACCTGTCACCCAGGTGATCTTCCCGCACTGGTCCACCCCCAGGAACTGGATCCAAAAGTAATGGCCGTGGCCTGGTCACCTGGATGACAGATCCCCATGGACTAGTGGGTGAGACACCTTCTGGTTTCTCACAGCATGGTACCAGCTTCTTTAAAGAATGCCTGGATAACCCACTAGCTTAAAAAGAACACCTTGGATCCTGCTGTAGCCAAAAACTATCGGTCTATTACGAATGTACCTTATCTAATGAAAATCATTGATGAAGTTGCCTAATTGCAACTACAATGTTTTGTAGAGAAGAAACACGTTTGGGCATTCACCAGTCAGGCTTCAGAGCACAACACAGGACTGAGACTGCTTTAATGAACCTTAAATCTAACATCTCAGGTATCGTAGAACTAGGTCACTCTGCTCTACTCTATGTTATTGGACCACTCTGCAGCATTTGACCTAATTGATCACGATTTACTACGTGAATGACTGTTGAACATCGCAAATTGCTCAGAGAAGGCAGCCAACTGGAGTACTTCCTTTGTGGGCCCTAGAACATCTTGGGTGGCTGTTGAGAAAGCTGAAGCCTCCCCCTTCTTCTCATCATGCGGTGTGTCACAGGGCTCTTACCTATCCCTGACTCTATTTAACATTTGCACAAGACCACTTCTTGATCTCCTTGACGAATGTATTATTTATTTTATTTTATTTATTACATTTATTATACGCCCAGACTCTGAGGTATCACGGCGTAGTTACAGACAATTAGATTCTTAAAATTAAGCAATCCGTAGGTCAATCAGTAGTACAGTAATAGTTTCATCAAATCAGAGGTACACAGTCATTACATAAGCAGAGAAGGTATCGTGGTAGTCAAGCAAGGGTAGGTGAGAGGTCAGGATGGGCTTGGTCTATTAAAATTGGTTAAATAACAAAGTTCATAGTGATTTCTTAAAGCGCTGAAAGGATTCTTCATTCTTAACGTTAGTCGGGAGTGTGTTCCAGTGTTTATGTGCCAGGACTTTGAAACTGCTGCCTCCAGCTCTGGAGCTTTTGTAACGTGGGATTTCAGGGAGTGAGTTTTTGCTAGATCTAAGGGTTCTAGCTGAGGATTTTTTTTTACTGAGTTATTGATGTATTTTGGGGCTTTATTGGCAATACATTTATGCGTAATGCATAAGGTTTTGAAAATAATTCTTGGCTTTATAGGTAGCCAATGGGTTTCTCTCCTAATGTGTGAGATATGGTCAGACCTTTTTAATTCTTGCCCAGCACATAGTGCTTTGTACTGCATGACTTTTAGTTTAGCAAGGTTGGTGTTGGAAGTGCCTAGAAAGAGTATGTTGCTGTAGTCCAACCTGTATAGTATTAAGGCTCTTGCTAGGGTGATGCAATTTGTAGGCATGAGGAATTGACGGCTTAGGGCAATACATTTAGCCATGTAAGATGTTGCTGATGATAGGGCATTTACTTGTTTTGTCATTGTTAGTTTAGCGTCCAAGTAGACACCAAGGGTTTTAACCTGGTTGAGTACTGGTATTGTGGTACCATCAATATTGAAAATTGCATAATCAGGCTGTATTAACGTGCTGATTTTGGTTCTGGACCCTATTATGAGCAGTTCTGTTTTTCGTCATTAAGACAGAGACTATTGTGGGCCATCCAGTTTTGAATTAGTGCATAGATTTGATTGATGAGCAGGGTATCCTGCTCATAGTTGCCAGATAACGGGATGAGGATCTGGGTGTCATCTGCGAAGTTGGTGTAGATGACACCCATGGCATCCAGTGCTGCAAATAAAAGCTTAGTGTAGGCATTATAGAGGGTGGGCGATAGGCAAGACCCTTGGGGAACACCAATGGGAACTGGTATGGGGTCAGCCGACTCTTTTCCCGATTGGGTGTCCAATAAGCCAACTATGCTGACGATACCCAGGTCCTCTTTGAACTGACTGGTATCCACGCCACTGACTCCAAAACTGTGAATAACATCTACAAAGAAATCCAGAATTGGATGGCCTATAACTCTCTTGCCTTGAATAACAACAAAACCGAGTTCATTATTTTTTTAATCAGGCCCTCGCCTCAGGAAAATCGACGTCAAGGACTCCCACTTTTTTATCATGGGTGATCGGATACCCGTCAGCAAATCAGTGAAAACCTTAGGCGTAACACTGGACTCTGAACTAGCTATGAAATAGCATGTTTCTAATGTCTGCCACTCTTTGGATACATTACTAAACTCCGCCACCAGATCAGGCCCTAGCTTACAAATAAAAATCCTTGCCACTGTGTTAATGAACTTGCGATTGGACTACTGTAACAGCCTACTTATAGGCACCTCTAAAGCCAATCTTAAGCGCTTGCAGACCACACAGAATGGTGCAGTTAGGGCAATCTTTGGACTAGCCAAGGGTGATCATGTCTGGGATCTTAGGAAGAGACTCAAGTGGCTGCCTGTTAAAGAGAGAGAGTCGGACACAAGATTCTATGTTTGACATATAAATGCCAAAATACTGCTGTGCACCAATCCCTGGAAAGAAGAATCTCTTGCTTACATCCTACCAGAACCTTGCGCTTTAACAACTCCAACTCATTGATCCACCCTTGCTTTTGTCTAGAGAGGTTTGGAGGCACAAGCTTTGAAGTCCGGGCTTCTGAAGAATGGAACCCTCTACCCCCTTCCACCAAATCCTCCATCTCTCTGTACATATTCAAGAAAACTTCTTCTTTAATTCAGCTGTCGGGTTATTTCCCTAACTGAACTCCCCCTGCCTGATTGCTTGTGGTCTTTGTCTGTTTTTCTTTGTGCGCTCTGAGATCCGAGGGTATGCAGGGCTTTACAAAAATAAATAAATAAAGAGTGCTATTCAGTGCCCTGTTTTGATATAGCTTGGTGTACTAGCTCAGTTCCGACAGAGACGGGCCGCCTGCCCCCTCAAATCCTGCCTTGATTACCAAATTCCAGGAGGAGGGTTTCTCCAGGCCGCCCCAGCCTGAGATCTGCCTGTCACTGGGGGTCTCTTACATGAGCTACCAGTAATTTCTTCCAATTTTGGTCCTGTGCTCCCTCTGCTTAACGCTGCTGCGCTGCTGTTGGCGTGGGCTCCCTGTCTCTCTTTGAATCAGCCAGGTCTCCATCTCCTTTCACTGCGGTATGTTCCGTCCCCGCACTGTCGTTTCGTAGCCCAGCCAGCCCGCCCTGGAGCTGCACACTTTTGGCTGCTCATTTGCTGTCTCCCTGGCTCTACTGTGAGAGCGCTGCAACTTTCTGCCCCCGGAGCTAGGTCGCTGCTCTTTCGTCTCCGCTGGTCTCTGTGTCTGCCATCAGGATTTCCTGGCCACGCCCACCACTTTGGATGCAGCCAGGCCGATCGCTTCTCTCCCCCTGGACCGTGCGGCCATCTCTCGTGATTGACCCATGTTTTGAAGTGCCATGGATCACCCTGCAGCTTCACACCACCCCTCAGGGGGATTTGCAGAGTAAATCAACACAGGATAGCTCATCAATTTAGGATCTTCAGGGAGCACAGAGAAAACACGTCCACCTCACATCCCCGCTGGCCACACCCCTCTTCCCCAAACATGCTTAACTAAACTTTGCTTCATGGATTTAAAGCGCTTTATTTTATCTTTGCGCTTAAATATTCTTCCCTCAATGGAGTATATTGTGGCTTGGCCAAAAAAAGTTCCTTTAGAAGAGCGAGTATGGATCGGCCACCGGGGGGCGCAGAGATGAACAGGCTCTCTACTTGAGCACCGTCCACATCACCCCGGAAGATGGTTTGAGTCCCCTCTTTCCGGCACCCCCCGTGAAAGTGCAACGGGATTCTGCTTTTGAAACACCCCCCCCCCCCCCCCCCGGTCCAGGGAAAAATCCTGAAGAAAATCGGACCACCGCAACCCCGGAAATTGAGAAGACAAGCAAAGGCCCTGCGGCACTGACGGAACCCGGCGTTGGACTCCCGTCACACTCGCACGCAGGGAGACACTCGAGCTTCGAGGGCCTGAAATTAGACTACGCGGCACAGCTACCGCTCATCCAGGGAACCGAACACCAGCCGACCCCCTGATCACAGGGGGAAAGGAGGGAAGTCCCGCACCCCCGGTAGTAAGAGGCAGAGGCCCCGAACAGAGCCGCGCCAAAGCTCTGCCAGCCCGCCCAACACAGCAGGTCCCCCACCGCATGCAACTTGCTTGGCAACCACAACACTTGACACTCAGACTGCCTTGCCGACATATAGCGACTTCCCCTCGGCTGGACGCCTCCCCATTTACCGGAACATTAACCACAGTCTCCAGGTACGACATTGATCCCCCTGAGGCCCTCCCTCCGCTGTATAGTTTACCGGTCCCGGCGGATGCCGCAACACTCACGCCTGCAGAGGAACGCATAGAGCAGAGGAACACATACACAGCTCTCAGCGATTCCTCTACCCTGAACTTCCCCGAACCTGCAGGATCTAATATTGGAGGCCCACGGCGCCCTCATATTGCGATGGGCCGCTAGGGAAGGCGAAACACCTCTGAAGCCCACACCCATCGCCCATCCCAAAGGGCAGAACAGTGATACGGACGGGGAACTCTCCAAGCACCACGCAATCCAGTGGCGGAGAAACCAGCCTTCCAGAAACCTTTAACAACATTAAGAGACTCCATCACGTTTGTATAGTCTCCACCCCGTTCAAGTAAGAAGGTAAGAGGGCCCACTCACTCCGTGAAATAACTACCTGCACCCTTGCACACCTCCCATTTACTGCCACGCCAGTATTTGGGGCTTTGTGACTTCTCCTTCCTGTGGTACTGTGGACTAATTGATACAGGTGAAAACCCCACGCAACCGGACCAAAATTAAGGTGTGGCGCCCTGGGTCCTCCCTTCAGCACGCGCAGAAGTACACCCTCTCACGCAGCGATCTCACGCCAGTTTACGTCACCCTACATACCTCAAGTGAAAACACCCGTACATTGACAAGGATACCTCCACAGATTCTAGACGTCCAGCATGCACTGAATGCAACCTTGCAAGAGATTTCAACGGAACCCTACGGCTGAACACGTACCCTGAAATTATTACCAGCGAACCTGCGACAGAGAACGGTACCGGGCTTCCCATCCCGTCTACCGCCCACCCAATATCACCGCCAAAGGACCATATGAACACCAAACAAAAGCTGTCACACTTTGCCTACACCCCTGCTCCTCCCGCATTTACCGAACCTACGATGGCGGACAGCAACACCATGGGAAATGACCTCACAGCGGCAACAAAAGGAGACATTGCAGCACTTTTGGGGGAAATCAAGAACCTGGGCACCAACATAGGAGGCAAAATAGACAGGATCACCCAAAGGCTTGATAACATGGAGGATAGACTTGAAGGAGTCAAGAACAATCAGGCCTCCATCGACACACTTGAGGCACAACTGGACCAGAGAATGACAGAATTGGAACACTGAGAAGAAGAGTTTAAACTTATGCTCGATGATTTAGAGAACGAGAGCGACGGAATAACATCCGCATTTTCGGAATTCCGGAAAGAGAGGGAGAAACGGAAGCCGATCTGAAGGAAACACTCCACAATATTATCAAGCTCCTGACGGCGGACGATGCTGTGGACGAACCAATAACAGAACGAATTCACAGAGCCGGAGGCCCCTCAGGTGGACCACGATCAGTCCTTGCCTGATTTTATCGCTTCCGAGATAAAGCTCAAATTCTTGAAAAGGCAAGAAGGAGTGATATGATCACACTGGGAGGAGCCCAAATTTCAATATATCAGGACCTATCTTCTTTGACGCTAGCCCTCAGGAGGATGTGTGGTCGAATCTCAAGGAGAAAAATGTCCGATGCAGGTGGGGCTACCCCTTCTCACTGACATTCCAATATGAAGGAACCAGATACAGACTAAGATCTGAAAAAGAACAAAGACTTGCATATGTGATCTTCTTGGCCCCCCATATGAGGACGCCAATCGAGACACGAAACAAAGAGAAGATCGAGAATGGCATGTCCAGGGTGCTCGGAGAAAGAAAGTGAAGGGATCGTGAAAATTCCGAAGAGGTAACATCTCCCCGGAGGGGGATAACTGAAACTCTACAATACCGGTAAGACCAAACCAAAACAGTTAATTATGTGGTACATTCAAAGAGACATTAGCATAGACACAATTCCGCTACTCTAATGAAGAAAATTAGGGGGCGACCACGGAAGGGCTCAACTTAAACAGAGATGGTACAATTGGACAAGGGGTGTGATGTAACGGCCTCCAAAGGTGATTCGTCACTAACTCGGTGCAGTCAACCGGGTTTGATCGAACGCCACCAACTGGGAATGGGAGGGGGAAATGGGATGCACAAGGGAGGTTTTAAGAACTTGGGAATGGTAAGAGCAACAAATACTTTCATGCGAGACAATCGATGCAGTGCACGATTTAGGGCGCACAAGCAACAACAAACAGCCAGTAAGAGATACCTTTCTGTGAAAATGACCAATGGCTACAAATACTGATGCAGGGCGAGCTGCCCTTTTGAGAGTAGGGACACTCAACGTTAAAGGGCTTAATTCCCCAACGAAACGGTCACTGGTGGCCAGGGAATTCCGCAGGGCCAAAATTGTCATTCTGCTCTTACAAGAAACGAAATACATAAAGGGGGAAGAGCGACAAATCCTACCGAAACGGGTTGGAACAGAATTCTGGGGCTCCGGCCCACTGAGAAAAGGGGGGGGGTGGGGATTCTCATCAGAAGAGGCATCGAATTCACACCCACCAAGACATGGTCAGATATTGAAGGCAGAGCGCTTCTAGTGAATGGCCACATAGGGAAGGTAGATGTAACAATCGCGACCCTTTACTCTGCAAATACGGGTCAGGCCAGATTCCTCGCAAAAACGATTCCGGAAATACTATTTGAGGCATTGGGCCACATTATCTTGGGTGGCGACTTCAACCAATGGGCAGATCCCATCAAAGACCGTAAACCCGGCAACCCAAATGTGAACCTCAGCAACAGAACCGACCAAACCGAACTGGCCAGCATGATGGAAATGTATAATATGAGAGATGTGTGGAGAGATTGCCATCCTGACGCACAGGGCTATACTTTCTACTCAATCCCCCACAATACGTACACCCAAATTGACTACATATACTTATCCGGAGAACTTGCTGAGACAGCATCACGCTCAGAAATAATCCCGATCACCTGGTCCGACCACGACATGGTCTGTACAGACGCAGCCTTTAAAGCCGAAATGGACACTGAAATCTCCCAATTCCTCGAAATAACCAATAATGGCGAAGTATCCAAGCAAATGGTCTGGGAGGCGGGGAAAGCCACCTGGAGAGGGATCCCATTAAGAGAAGGTGCATCAAAGAAAAGGGAGAAAAATATTATTGAACACAGGTTACGAACTGAAATCTCACAATTAGAGGGCAATAACAGAGGAGACACAGAGAGTGACCAAGCAAAATTGGATTAAGCCATAAAGAAGAGAAATGAATTGAAGCTGATAGAACATGAGCAAATAGTGCGCAAACTGAGATTCTTGAAACAGAAATTCTACGAGAAGGGAGATAAGGCGGACGCACTCCTTACCGCTAGGCTCCGAGAACAAAGAGCCGAACGGAGAGTTCTACAAATAATCGATGATACTCCCACCAACTCACACGCTCACCCCACTATACCAGAGAGCTTTGCCAACTTTTACAAAGCCTTATATTCCTCTCAAACGAATCCCGACCAACCACAAATAGAATCCTATCTGTCCTCAATAAGCATGCCCCGTATACCGCCCTTAGATATCGAATTGTTAGAATCCCTCATAACAGAACTGTAAGTCCAAGTTGCGATAAAGAGACTCACCATAGGTAAATCTCCAGGGGAGGATGGCTACACAGCAGCATTCTATAAAAACTTTACCACCTTACTTACTCCCTTCCTAACGGAACTCTTTAATGAAATAATAGATACTGGGATACCCCCCGACTCCTTCACGAAGGCGTTGATCACGGTTATCCCTAAAGACGGGAGAGACCCCACGAAATGCGGATCATATCGCCCCATTTCCTTAGCTAACCTTGGCCCGAAAATCTGCACAAGGGTCTTGGCCGCTAAGTTGGAAACACTAATGCCACAACTTATACATTCTGATCAAGTCGGGTTTATACTGGGGAGGCAGGGGGCCGATATAATGCGTAAGACCCTGCACCTAATCCACGCATCCCAAACCATGACCAACACCCACTTCTCCTATCCATAGACACAGAGAAAGCCTTCGATAGGGTCGAGTGGGGATTCCTGAGGGCGGTACTGCACAAAGTGGGGATGGGCCCAAGGTTTAGAAAGGCAATACATGCAGTATACACAAACCCCAAAGCATCAATATTCGTGAACGGCAAATAGTCTAGATGGTTCAACTTAGAACGAGGAACCCGCCAGGGGTGCCCCCTCTCCGCTATCCTTTTCGCTCTCTCCCTAGAGGCCTTAGCAATATCAATGAGAGCTGACCCTATAGTGGAGGGTATCCAAGTGGGAACAACTGAGTATAAAGTAGTCCTTTACGCAGACAATATTCTCCTCCACATTACCAATCCTACGACCTTGATCCCCCGTGCTCTCCTTCTATTAGACGAATATGGTAAACTTTCAGGGTTTAAAGTGAACAAACAGAAGTCCACACTCTTCCCCTTACAAGGACAGGAGGAGATGAACACTGCTAAATTTTCCACACTGGGCCTTAAAATTTAACACGTAAAACTACAGTACTTAGGGATACAGATTACTATACAAATTAAATGAACTCTATGAAGCTAACTCCCCCCCTACTACAACAGCTCTGAGCTGACCTGGCGAGATGGGAAAAACTCACAATATCCTGGTTGGGACGAATCAACGCGATCAAGATGGTATCCCTCCCCCGATTCCTATACCCCTTCCAAATGTTACCCATTAAAATCCCAAACAGTTTTTTTGCTGAAACCAAAAGGGCTATCCTCAAATTTCTCTGGCAAGGGAAAAAAGCGAGGATTCCGTACAAGACTTTGATGCTCCCTAAAGAGAGGGGTGGGGTAGGCCTCCCTAACCTAAAAAATACTACGAAGCTTCCCAACTTAGGGTCCTGATTCCCCATTTACGCAACCTTACAAACACTCAATGGGTCAACATGGACAATCATTACTTCTCACCGGCCACGGTATCTGAATGGCTCTGGTCTCCCAAGAGAAGGATCTGTAGAAAACTTAAAGATCACCCGATACTAAGCACTATATGGGACGTTTGGACAAGGGGCAAGAACATGCAAAACATCAGCACATGGCCATCACCCCTAAGCCATCGATGGTCACCTGGAATTAATGATCAAATCCCGAACGTAGGGAGGTTTCAAGCATGGTACGAAGCCGGCCTAGAGAGGGTTGGGCAACTACAAAAAAAGGACTCCTTCATATCTCTCCCAGAACTAACGGATGCCCTTGGAATCAGCCCCCTATCCACTTTTTAATATATACAAATAAAAGGCATTTTGACGAGACCAATGTGGAAGCCTCACCTAATGAGAGATCTCACGCCCTTTGAAAAGATATTAGACTCAAGGACGGACATGAAGGGCCTGATCTCGGCAATGTATAAAAAATTGATAGGAGGCGGGGGGGGGGGGGGACCACAGACTCACTGAGAGACAGATGGGGAAAGGATTTTGGTGAACAGATCACCCCTGATCTATGGGATATCATTTGTAAAGCGGCAACACAAATCTCCATCTCGAACCAATACAAACTCCATGCAATTAAATTGCTCCACAGATGGCAATACGACCCCGCCAGACTATCCAAAATGTTCCAAACAACTAGACCAAAATGCTGGAGAGGATGCGCAGAGAACGCTGATCACTGGCACATGTGGTGGGGTTGCAGCCGAATAAAAGTTTTCTGGAATGAAGTCTTAGGCTGGATAAAAGAGATCGATGGCATTACTAGATCACCTGATCCTTACCTCATATTATTTGGCCTTGAGAAAAACGAAGATGAATGGATCAAGAGTAAGAGACTTAGCCCCACAATTGCTGTTGGCAGCTCGGGTTGTACTCGTTATGAAATGGAAATCCGCCTCAGTACCCTCTAAAAACGAAAGGACTAATGTCGCCACCAATATATGTGTAATGGAGCACATAACAGCATCACTGCACGGAAGGTCAGCACAAACTGAGGCCCTATGGATGGACTACAAGAATAAATATCTCCCCGGTGGGCTCTTCCATGGCTCAACCAATGCTACGACTCGTGAAGGCCTGACCAAAATCTAAACATAAGCCATGGTATTGCACTGGAGTGTTTCCACCACAGAAGTGATCCCTACAACACACAGAGACTGTGATTTTTATCTGAAAAGCTCTGCTCCGATTGAGATAAGAATTGCTCGACCAAATGGGGTTAAGGGAGTGAGGGGGGGGAGAAGACAATAAGTGGGGGGAAGTCAGGTACTCGACAAGACCTAATCAGGGGCAATGACTTTGAAAATACAAAGGGTAAATATACTGAATCCCTCTGATTTGTCTTGCAACTCCATGCTTTAAATAGTTTTCGTACCGTGACTCATGTTTGTAAACCAAATAAAGACAAATTTACAACAAAAAAAGAAGAGCGAGTATGTAATCTCTGTAGGAATAAAATAGAAACAAGTTGCCACATATTATGAGCCTGCAGTTCACTAAACATTCAATGGCCCTCATTACGACCCAGGCGTTAATGGTTTAACGGCGCCGTAAAAGACGGCGGCGCCGTTATACCATTACCGCCTGATTACAAGGTCCCTTTGCGGGACCCGTACTTAACGGCTGGTGTAGACCAGCCATTAAAGTGGGTGCCGCAAAGGGACCTTGGCGATAATTACAGCAACCGCTATTAGCGGTGCCGTAATTATCGCCTTCCCCATTCCCATTATGCCCTATGGGGCAAAATGGTGAATGGGGAAGGGCAAATGGTGAATGGGGAATTACCGCCCCGCCAACCTTGTGATGGGGGCGGTAATTCCACCATCCACCATGGCGGAGACCGGCATGGACCATGGTGCTAATAGCACCATGGTCCAACGCCAGGGTCGTAATGAGGGCCAATATGTTAGGGGCTATTGTAAAATTGTCAACGAAATCGAACAGATCTAAACGGATCAATTTTGGTGCACACTTTTTGGTGCCCACTCTATTGTAATTACTGCGGCTGCTTATAACATCTGGAAGGAAGCCCTAACATTATTTGACACTTTGTCAGTGGTTCGTACAATTTCTTAATTCATTTTTATGTAATGATGTTAATACATTAACCAGTAGAGTTTTATATTTAGTGAATTAGATATTGTCTTAACAATATGAAATACAAAATGTTTAATCTTCTTTTAATTTATCCATGCTAAAAATCAATTTGCGATGTATTTAAATATTGTATTTTACTGATGATTAAGATTCTATTTGAAAAATAGCTTAAGGCTTGTTGTATAGCCAAATGCACAATAAAGGCTTGTTTTATCGCCAAATGCACAATAAAGAACAAGAAACTTAAAAAAAACTTGATAACACAAAGTTCCAACTTGGATTCAAAGGTGAGTCACAATTTTTAAATAAATCTTTCTTCTTTCCATGTGTATTCAATGTCTTGAAACAGCTTCTTGTCCTCCACAGTGTCTATATCAAAGCTTCATTAGTTTCTTAAAACACGTCTTTGTCATGATAATTTGGCACCACTGTTAATTTCAGTATTACTTCACCACAACACTTCAGTGACACTTCAAGTGCTTCTTCATGAGTTTTTCGCACCACAGTACTTCAACAACATTCACCTGGTTTACTCCCATGCCAGAACAAAACCAATTTTACAAAAGTTCTTGACCTTGTATTCTGTCTTGCCAGTCAAGACAAACTAATGCGGTTCTCTGTTCAGATATACTCTCCTGCCCGAACAAACCAATTTGCACAAAGCTCTATGGTCTAGTATACTCCTTTACCAGACCAAACAACTGCTTCTAAGTACTTTTGTGGTAAGGGTCAACTTCAAAAGTATAAGCAATGTCTTCTGCTTCACACAAGGATGTTGAAGGACTTCTGAAAGGGAAACAAGAATCACACTGGTGCTGTTCACTACACTTATGTGTTTGCCACATGCAAGGCAGGCAATGGTCTCCTCCTCCTGAACCTCTTTTGTCAGAAGGGCAGCCCTCTTG
This sequence comes from Ambystoma mexicanum, assembly GCF_040938575.1. Taxonomy (NCBI): domain Eukaryota; kingdom Metazoa; phylum Chordata; class Amphibia; order Caudata; family Ambystomatidae; genus Ambystoma; species Ambystoma mexicanum. The sequence continues at coordinate 880,033,152 of NC_090936.1, forward strand.
TTCCACCACTGTATTATTAACCAAATGCCGATAAGAACTCTTTTCCTCCTTCACACTTCGCAATGATCTTCTTTTGGCTTGGGTAACACTGGTTATTTATCAATTGCCTTAGTATGAGTCTATGTTGGCATTGGCAATATTGGTTTGCGTTCCTTTTTTGCTGTATTGCTCCTTTTTGTGCTGGACTTCTACTGTAACCCGATATACTATAGTCAGCCTTCAGTTTGGATATTTAAGTTCCCAATATGCGACTACTTTGATTAAAATCAGCTTGGTATGCGTCACAATTGGTCATTTCTTTTATATAATTTCATTCAAAAATTGGGCTGGATAGGGCTATCGGGCAATCACTGAGCGCTCCGGGGTCACAATATAACAGTGAACTCACCGAATCAGGCGTGCGTGTCTGTTTTACTCGCTGCCTCCAGCACTTCTGCTTTGTGATTTCTGCGCGGCCCGGGAACCTCCCTGTTCGGATTCCTGCGGTTTGCGGCTCTGCTTTCCAGCACTCTCAAAGCTTTGCCAGCGTTTTGGTGCTCACATGCCACCAGCAAACTCTTTACCATGGGAAAGATTGGTGTGCATTCTGATGCGCGACCTCTGCAGCCAGAGCCTTCAAGGCTCTCCCAATGTTCTGGTGCTCGCCTGCCACCAGTGAAAGCTTTACAACAGGGAAAGTTACAAACAGGTGCACTTTCCGCTGCGTGACCTCTGCAGAGGAAATCTTGAGCACCTCTCACCCTCTCAGGACCGGCATTAACTCCTCCTGCTGCTGTGGAGAAGGCGAGTTTGTGAACACTCAGACCAGACAGAATACAGCCCGCTAGGGAAGAAAGGCCCAATCAATTTTGTAAGGATAACAAGTTTAATCTCACACACAGATGAGAGCAACAGCAAAGAACTCTGCTGGTAAGAATGTTCTGCCGAAAAGTAGTACAAGCAGAATCTTATAAAGCACAACATTGTCACAAATGACATAATACATACAGTAAAAAACCTGCACGGCTGATTGGATGGACCCTATATAGGTACAACCTTTATGGGGGAAGAGAAAGAACAGGCAGCTACAATTACTATGCCTGAAGGCAATTGAGGTAGTGGCGGAATTAAACAATAGGAGGAGAAGAAGGATAAAGAGTGAGGGTGGGGGAGGCATACAATCCATCACAGGGGTTGGGGGGAACACAATCCATCACGGGGGCTAGGGGGACACACAATCCATCACGGGGGACACACATTCCATCCCGGGGACTGGGAGGACAGGACACACAATCCATCACAGGGGGATGGGGAGGCACACAATCCATCACCAGGGGCATGGGGGACACACAGTCCATCACACGGGGCTGGGGGGACACAAAATTCATCACGGGGGCTGGGAGGCACACAATCCATCACGGGGGCTGGGGGACACACAATCCATCACAGAGGCTGGCGGGACACACAATGCATCACGGGGGCTGGGGGACACACAATCCATCATGGGGGTTAAGAGGCACACAATCCATCACAGGGGTTGGGGGGGCACACAACCTGTCACATGGGGTGGTGGGCAGTGTGGCAGCGTATCGGGGTGGACAGGGCCTTTGTTGTGGGCCTTAGATGCTGTGGCCGGCTCCCGCCTCCCGGTTGCAGCCATTGAGCCAAGGCAACCAATCGGAGAGGGGGGCAGGAGTTGGACCAGAAAATGCAAAACAAATATCAAGCAGCAAACGGGAACGGTGGGGGTGCAAACTATCCTCATGGGAGCTCGGGCATGACTGGAGATTGCCCGCGTCTTGGGCCACACCATGTAGTTAAACTATAATTGGTTATACTACCATGGGGTCCTGTTGGATGCAAAGGCGCCCCTCTCGTTGACCCCCTGGCTCATCACAGTGCCTCAAATGCATCTTGCATCACTTTAAAGTGTCTAGGGGTGGATTCCAAGATGGCGGCTGGCGTGAGAGGACGCGTATAAACGTCTCTCCTCCGTGGGCCGCAAAACGCAGCAATTCAATAGAGCCTAAAGGACAATCCCGCGTCCGTTGAAGCACCAGCGGGGCTCGTTCTGAGGGCGGCCCCCTCTCAGAACGGAAAACGGCACGAAGCGGGTGAAGCTCAGCGCCCTGTGCGGCACCCAGGTCGGAAGCGGTGGCCGGGGGAGGTGCCGGCCCGAGACGTGGACCAGTGCGCGGTGAGGCAGAGACCGTCAGCCCGTCGGCAGCGCCCGCAAGGTGGACACAGGTGTGCCTACGCCGGGAGTGCTGTATCCCGGGAGGCTGTGAGCGGGGACCAGTCAAGTGGTCATCGCCCAAGCGGAGGACAGAGCAGCGCGGGCGGCCGGTGCGGTCGAAGCCGGGCCTCCTCAGGAATGAGATCGAGGCGAGCCGCTCTCCCCACGCGGTCCAGCTAGAGCGCGGGTGAGGGCTGGAGCGGATGGTGGCCCCGAGAGTCGCATTGTTAGCAGGACCAGAGCGAGAGCAGGCAAGGAGGAGCCCCTGTTCGGGGTGACGCGGGGGCCCGGCTTCCCTGAGGAGGAGCGGAGCTCACTGACCCAGCGAGAGAGAGGAGGGCAACGGAGGGGACGCCCCCCCCAGCGTTGAACATTTAGTCTTGCTTCTGGCATTCAAGGGCCGGTTGGAAACGGGGCCCCCCAGGAAAAGGTTGCGGCCGCAGCGGCAGAAGCTTAGCCCCCAGAGTCCAGGACTTCCCCCATATCCTTAAGGAGAAGGGAGTGGCGCAAAAGAGGAGAGTAGTAAGGGGGGACGCCTGCATAGGGACACCCTGACGGGTCCGCTCTGGGCGACATCTGGGTAATACTCCTGCTCCCACCAGCGATCTACGAGTGCGCCCCCGACACCCAGGGGCGTACAGGAAGCAAGGACTTAGCGGGGCAAGATAACCGATACCTGGGACTGGACCTGTTCCGGGAGCGGCTGGTGGCAGTCCCAGCGGACCTCCCTCGGAGTCTACACGCCGCAGTGTTTTTAGGGCCGGGGGAGGCGGACCACAAGAGACATATCTCAAGCATCCCCGTTATAGAGAGCGTCAATGTCTAAGACGCGGGCGGGCTCCTCCGCGTGGCCCTCCCCACCCAGATCCCAAAGCAAGAACCTGAAACACCTCTTGGTTGGATCCACACCCACAGCTGAAGACTTCCCTCCGCTGGGCCCTATCTCGACCAGAGGCAGCATGGAGGAGTCTACTGTGAATAAAATGGACATGCAGGCGTGTTTTAAGGACCTGCAGTCGCAATTACTCGCCTCTGTCCAAGAGCAGTTCTCACTTCTGCGGGGGGAGCTGGTGCAATCCATCCAAGAAATAAGACAAGACTTGGTTAAGCTGGGGGAGAGGACCGATACCCTAGAGCGAAAACTCCAACAAGTAGAAGAGGACTCCCACAAGTCGGAAGAGATGATGGACAAGGTAGCCCAGACCACCCTGTTCCTTGAGCAGCAATGTGAAGACCTCGAAAATAGGTCAAGGAGGTCCAACGTCAAGATTAAAAATGTGCCCGAATCCGTGGGGGACTCGGATCTGAGATCTAGTCACGCACTAGTTCACAGAGATTCTAGCCGACGAAGGGGATCCTGCGATTGGGATTGACCGTATCCACAGAATCGGTCCCACAAGAGGGGCTGAGCCGGGTCTTAGACCCAGGGATGTGCTGGTGGCCATGGCTTGCTATGCCCAGAGGGAACAGATCCTGCTAAAGGCCAGGCACACACCCCAGATGAGAGTGAATGGTCAGGAGGTACAACTGTACCAGGACTTGGCTCAATCCACCCTGGTAAAACGACGGTTGATGGGCCCGGTGGTCCGACATCTCTCAGCAGCCCAGGTTAAATATAGATGGACGTTCCCATTTGGTCTCCTTTTCACATGGGAAGGGATCCAACACAGGATCACGTCCTGAGATGAGGGAGAAAAAATACTGGGCATATCAAGTGGAGAGGAAGGAGCGCGTCAGGACCCCCGGGGGAGACTTAGAGGACCAGCTCGACAGGATACCTGGGAAACGGCCCACAAGAAAGGGAGAGTGAGGAAGCCCAGGCACGCAAGGGGGCAAGCCAAGACCACTCCAAGTCCTGAATGAACGGCACCCCGCTGACGAGGTGGCAATGGACACAAAGCAACGTGGTTGATATGTCCGAGGGCTTTTTAGAAGGCCCGAGGAGGAACAAAAGAAATCTAGATGGAATCGCTAGTGGGGTTTAGGATTCCCCACGATTTGTTTAAGAGGGACGGCATGAGCCGGGAGCTCTGGACACTTCGTCTAAGGGCAGGTAGTAACCCGGCCCTGACCTCAAGGGAATAGTTAGGAGGGAGGGGAAATGGGAGTTTTTTCTTGGTTAAAGGCGTTGGGACAACATGTGAGCAGGACACTATGTATGGCTGGCATGAGAGGCAGTTGAATCAAGTCGTACCACCAGACCCACAATGAACACGATATATATGGTCCCGGTGACGGTGTTGTCCCAGAATGTAAGAGGTATGAACACTCCCGCAAAAAGAGCTAAACTGGACAGACAGGTATGGAAACAGAAGGCGAATGTTCTACTCTACCAGGAAACGCATATTAAGAAGAGCGACAAATTCCGCACGAAAATAAGAGGGGCGAAGCATGTTTTCCAATCCAATGCGGAGGGGAAGAGAGCCGGGGTCCTGGTGGCAATAAGGGATACCTTGAGGGCCCAGATCCACGATCACAAATATGATGGAGAGGGGAGGTATGTTTTCGTGAACATTACAGTCGAGGGAAAGAAACTTACCCTTGCATCGGTCTACGCCCCTAATGTGAGCCAAGATACGTTCCTTAAGACTGTGTTGGGTACACTGGAGCAATTTGCGACAGGGGAAATTATCCTGGGTGGGGATTTGAACCTAGCCTGGGATCCCTCGCTGGATAGGTCAAACAGGGCCAGCGGGGGGTCAAAGGCCCCATCCGAGGCGCTGAAGAAGGCATTCGATTTCCTCTCCCTGGCCGATGCCTGGCGTGCAAAGTTCGGAGACCGGCAGGGTTTTACGCATTATTCCTACGTCCACAACTCACTATTGAGGATAGATTATATATGGGTCTCCACGCCCCTTCTGGGCTTGATCAGAGACGTTGAGATGGGCCCTATTGTTCTTTCAGATCATGCTCCACTAATCATGTCCCTAATACTGAAGACAAGAGAGTCAAGGGTGTGGACCTGGCGTTTCCCCCTCAGAGCTCCTACAAGACCCGGTTTTGGCGGAAGATCTCCAAAACTAGATTGACATATATTTCATCGAAAACAAAACGGGGGAGACCCCCCAAGATGTGTTGTGGGATGCCTTCAAGGCAGTCATACGAGGTGAATTAATAGCGATGAAGGCCAAGAAAGAGAAGCAACTGGGGCAATGGGAGAGGGATCTGGAGAGGCAATTGCTGAATGCCCAGAGAGAAACCGCAGCGAATCCGACCAGGGCTAAAAAACGGGCTATGCATCACATCCAAGGTCAGTTGGAACTCCTGCACACCCGAAAAGTGGGTCAAGCGCTCATGAAAGCGAGGCAAAGATACTACCTCCTTGCTAACAAGGCGGATACTCTGCTGGCCAGGCAACTCAGGGAAACGACCAGAGAAAGATCTATCCTTGCGCTTGTCAATTCTTCTGGAGCCGGGAAAACATCTAAAGACGAGATGGGCGAGACAATGAGATCCTTTTACCAGAATCTTTATACGACTAGTGGCCCATCGGAGGATGATCAAGAGCGGTACCTTCGGTGGATATCCCTTCCGCAACTGTCTGAAGAGGCCCGAGAGGCATTGGACCGGGACATATCCCAGGAGGAGGTACTCCAAGCCATTAAGCAACTTCCAAACAACAAAGCTCCGGGCCCAGACGGATACACTGAAACTTTCTAGAAAAGATTTTGCTCCATCTTAGCCCCAAGACTCACAAACCTCTATAACACATTTAAATCCAAGGGCAACATTACAGCATAGATAAATGAAGCAAAGTTGGTACTGTTTTTGAAGCCGGGAAAGGACCCTACCCTTCCAGGATCGTACAGACCGATAGCTCTCATCAACTTATATGCAAAGCTCTTTACGAAGATCCTGGCGAACAGGCAATCACTGCATCTGTCCTCTCTGATTGATGCGGATCAATCTGGCTTCGTCCCAGCGAGACAAGCAGCCGACAATACAAGGAGGGTATGCCATATAATAGAAAAAGCTGAACGTACAGATCTGGAGGCGGTTCTAATCACCCTAGACGCTGAAAAAGCGTTTGACCGAGTCGAGTGGTCACAGCTTTATCGAACAATGACACATATGGGTTTTGGGGCATCCTACTTGGGGATGTTGAAAGCGATCTACAGAAACCCATCACTAAGAATCGCAGTTAATAGCTGTTAGGCAGAAACCTGTGCAGTTCCCTTGGGGAACACTGCAAAAGATTTAAGACTACAGGTATAGCAGTAAACCCACTTGGTAGCAGTCTGCACCACCCAGATTTACCTGGTAGCTGTGGCTGAGCAGTCAGACTTCCCTCAAGAAGAGTTAGGCAGTATGCAAAGTATACACAATATGTACTCAGGCACAATAGCACAAGCAAACACTGACCAGAGCTTGGTTTCAAAAGTATATAGTTATTTATTTTTAAGAACACACAAATTGAAAAAACTCTAGCAAAATATAATAAAACACTCCAAACACAGTTATATGGAAAGCAGTCCCAATCCTTATTCCTATCTAGACAACTCTAGGTTAACACCACATAATTAAAACAGAGGTGAGCGCTTAACGTTAGATGACACTCTAGTAGGTTAAAGAAGGGAGGGAAAAAGAGCAGAATTAGGATAAACACACCACTCTAAGGTCAAGAACACTTTTGGTAAGCTCAAAGAAGCACAAAGTCACAGGTGAGCAAAAGTCACTAAGCAGGGCCCACTCTTAGAGCAGACAGAGCGAAAACGTGCCCAAGATCACACAGTTGTTAGGGATTCAGAGTCTTGCAAAAGAGTTCGGAAAAGAGTTAGAGAGGCTCAGAAAGTTTAGCCAAAGTGTCCCAGGCAATCCCAGGATCGAAAGCCGAGGGCTAAAACTACCTCGTACAGTCGGTGGCAAGGGAAGCCAGGCGGAACACGGTACCTTAACGGAAAGGATCCTCCAGCGGGGGCAGTTGTTCCAGGCAGTGGCAGCAAGGCTCGACGTCGGTCAGGGGAGAAGAAGATCTCGCTGAAGAGCAGAAGAAGAAGGTCGTTGCACTGCCCGGGAAGAAACCAGCCGCGGAGTCCTCCGGTTAAAGGGTTGTACCGACTTTCGCGGTTGGGGTAAAAGTGGTGGGGTTCCGGTTGCCGGGGTGCTTGGCACTGGCAAGGCGGCCACGGGATACCTCGAAGCACGGAAAGAAGGTGAAAACTGGTTGTCCCCACCAGTCAAGGGAAGGAGCCACTCCGTTAAGAGTTCTCCTCGGTCGTCGGGAAAAGTGGTGAGATGGTTCAGCAGGGCTCCACCGGCGGTGTCGTCGTAGCAGATCAGCTCAGCTCGTCCCTCGTTGGATTCTTAGGTCCTGTGGCGACTTCTGAAGTTCCAGTCCCCAAAGCCCTGCTTTTATGCAGCAAACCCCCATTCACCCAGCCTAGCTGTCACTCAACCATACTAAGTGGTGAGCCGGCCGGCTCACCACTTGGGCCAATCAGGACGGAGTGCGACTTGAGTTACCTAGGTAACTCAGTCCAGGGTGCCTAAATCCCCCTCCACCCCTCCTAAGTACCCCAGAGAGAGTGGCACCACTTTGGAGGGCTTCTGTGGAGAAGCCCGCCAAAAGTGGGACAAAGGGCTCCACTTTGGGTTAGAGTTACAGAGGCGAACGCCAACGCCATTTTAGTATCAAGTTTTGGCAAAAAATCCCAACCGGAGTTATAATAATAAATATATAAACCGGCGGTATGTTTAAGGCTACTGTAAATAAATAATTAAAGGTGTTAGCCTAAAACAATGGGAAATCCCATAGGAAAATATTTGCGGTCGAATATAAAAAGTAGTTTCCACTGCCACCAGCCAAAACTCGATCAGGGGGGACGGAGACGTGCCCCCTCGACTAACAGACCCTGGGGCAATCGAATTGCCCCAGCCAGTACGTCCACAATATGATGGTTTGTACTGGTTCTGTTCAGGATTTAAGACTAGTAAAGTCTTTGGTGACTTTACATGCCCTGGGAGACAGTAGTCAGTCCCAGGGTATGGAGTCTATGTTGGGGAGTCCCTAGGACACCCCTGGGTTACGGCACAGAGGGTGCTGTGTAACCCACATCCGAAAAATACATGAGGCCCTATGGAGTAAAAGACCCCATAGCCCATTCAACACAAGGTTTCACCAAGAAAACACACTTCAACATGCCCAAGAGTGAGGGTAAAAGGGTCTCACTCCTGGCAGGAGAAAAAAATAAACCCCAGAAATCCAGCAAAGCTGCTGGGGGACTCACTAGGTAGGGAAATTCAGCCTAAACAGAGAATTCTCCCTAACACTAGCTTCCTGTCGGGAGCGGTCGCGCAGACGAGGGGCACAAAGCAAGGGTGTCCCCTGTCCCCCCTCCTGTACGCCCTGTTCTTGGAACCTCTTTTAGCCAAGATTCGACAACATCCCCTCATCAAGGGGGTGCGGATGGGAATGTTCGAGCCCAAAACGATGGCCTTCGCTGACGACATGCTGGTGGCATGCCTCAAAATTAACAAAACGAAATCGGAGATCCTGAATCTCTCTGCCGATCCCGAGACTATTTCCAAGATAGCCCAGGAGCAGAGTGTTCAGGTGGCAAGAGACAAAATTACTTACCTGGGAGTGAAGCTCACCTCCAAGATAAGTCAACTATACGCTGCAAACTACCCCGACCTACTCCTCCACCTCCAACAGCTGCTGTCAAGGTGGACACCTCTTTCTACATCATGGTTGGGGCGCATTGCGGCGGTGAAAATGACTATCTTCCCTAAAGTCCTGTACTGCTTCCGGGCTCTCCCAATAAGGCTTCCTAAGTCTTTCTTCCGCTCGCTAATTAGAATGACATCAGCATATATTTGGCGGCGCAGAAGACCGAGGGTAGCAATGACCACATTGACAGCAGTGATTCGGGAGGGAGGTTTGGCCTTCCCGCACTTTAAACGCTACTACAAAGCAGCTCAACTGTGTGTCATAAAAGAATGGGTGGCAGAGTATCCGCAGACTAAATGGGCAGCTCAAGACATAGCAGTGGCTGGGGGCCCACTTTCGAACCTCTTGTGGTCCCGTAAGAAGCATAGGCACCCGAATATGAGAATAAGCGAAATAGTGGGCGCCCCCCTTAACGCATGGGATTCGGCAGTATTGAGAGGAAATCTAACAACACATCCCTCTCCGTTTACGCCACTATTCCACAACCCCGATTTCCCGCCGGGGATGGACCCGAAGGCATTTTCATCATGGAAGCAGGCAGGCTGCACCAGACTTGGAAACATGTACAAAAACAAGCAAGTCAGGTCGTTTGAGGACTGCGTGCAGGAAATCGGAGTAGGGAGGACAGAGAAATACCGTTATGTTCAACTGCTCCACTGGTTGTCATCTCGTCACAATGAAGAGGAGAGTAGTAAGGGGGGACGCCTGCATAGGGACACCCTGACGGGTCCGCTCTGGGCGACATCTGGGTAATACTCCTGCTCCCACCAGCGATCTACGAGTGCGACCCCGACACCCAGGGGCGTACAGGAAGCAAGGACTTAGCGGGGCAAGATAACCGATACCTGGGACTGGACCTGGTCCGGGAGCGGCTGGTGGCAGTCCCAGCGGACCTCCCTCGGAGTCCACACGCCGCAGTGTTTTTAGGGCCGGGGGAGGCGGATCACAAGAGACATATCTCAAGCATCCCTGTTATAGAGAGCGTCAATGTCTAAGACGCGGGCGGGCTCCTCCGCGTGGCCCTCCCCACCCAGATCCCAAAGCAAGAACCTGAAACACCTCTTGGTTGGATCCACACCCACAGCTGAAGACTTCCCTCCGCTGGGCCCTATCTCGACCAGAGGCAGCATGGAGGAGTCTACTGTGAATAAAATGGACATGCAGGCGTGTTTTAAGGACCTGCAGTCGCAATTACTCGCCTCTGTCCAAGAGCAGTTCTCACTTCTGCGGGGGGAGCTGGTGCAATCCATCCAAGAAATAAGACAAGCCGTGGTTAAGCTGGGGGAGAGGACCGATACCCTAGAGCGAAAACTCCAACAAGTAGAAGAGGACTCCCACAAGTCGGCAGAGATGATGGACAAGGTAGCCCAGACCACCCTGTTCCTTGAGCAGCAATGTGAAGACCTCGAAAATAGGTCAAGGAGGTCCAACGTCAAGATTAAAAATGTGCCCGAATCCGTGGGGGACTCGGATCTGAGATCTAGTCACGCACTAGTTCACAGAGATTCTAGCCGACGATGGGGATCCTGCGATTGGGATTGACCGTATCCACAGAATCGGTCCCACAAGAGGGGCTGAGCCGGGTCTTAGACCCAGGGATGTGCTGGTGGCCATGGCTTCCTATGCCCAGAGGGAACAGATCCTGCTAAAGGCCAGGCACACACCCCAGATGAGAGTGAATGGTCAGGAGGTACAACTGTACCAGGACTTGGCTCAATCCACCCTGGTAAAACGACGGTTGATGGGCCCGGTGGTCCGACATCTCTCAGCAGCCCAGGTTAAATATAGATGGACGTTCCCATTTGGTCTCCTTTTCACATGGGAAGGGATCCAACACAGGATCACGTCCTGAGATGAGGGAGAAAAAATACTAGGCATATCAAGTGGAGAGGAAGGAGCGCGTCAGGACACCCGGGGGAGACTTAGAGGACCAGCTCGACAGGATACCTGGGAAACGGCCCACAAGAAAGGGAGAGTGAGGAAGCCCAGGCACGCAAGGGGGCAAGCCAAGACCACTCCAAGTCCTGAATGAACGGCACCCCGCTGACGAGGTGGCAATGGACACAAAGCAACGCGGTTGATATGTCCGAGGGCTTTTTAGAAGGCCCGAGGAGGAACAAAAGAAATCTAGATGGAATCGCTAGTGGGGTTTAGGATTCCCCACGATTTGTTTAAGAGAGACGGCATGAGCCGGGAGCTCTGGACACTTCGTCTAAGGGCAGGTAGTAACCCGGCCCTGACCTCAAGGGAATGGTTAGGAGGGAGGGGAAGTGGGAGTTTTTTCTTGGTTAAAGGCGTTGGGACAACATGTGAGCAGGACACTATGTATGGCTGGCATGAGAGGCAGTTGAATCAAGTCGTACCACCAGACCCACAATGAACACGACATATAAGGTCCCGGTGACGGTGTTGTCCCAGAATGTAAGAGGTATGAACACTCCCGCAAAAAGAGCTAAACTGGACAGACAGGTATGGAAACAGAAGGCAAATGTTCTACTCTACCAGGAAACGCATATTAAGAAGAGCGACAAATTTCGCACGAAAATAAGAGGGGCGAAGCATGTTTTCCAATCCAATGCGGAGGGGAAGAGAGCCGGGGTCCTGGTGGCAATAAGGGATACCTTGAGGGCCCAGATCCACGATCACAAATATGATGGAGAGGGGAGGTATGTTTTCGTGAACATTACAGTCGAGGGAAAGAAACTTACCCTTGCATCGGTCTACGCCCCTAATGTGAGCCAAGATACGTTCCTTAAGACTGTGTTGGGTACACTGGAGCAATTTGCGACAGGGTAAATTATCCTGGGTGGGGATTTGAACCTAGCCTGGGATCCCTCGCTGGATAGGTCAAGCAGGGCCAGCGGGGGTTCAAAGGCCCCATCCGAGGCGCTGAAGAAGGCATTCGATTCCCTCTCCCTGGCCGATGCCTGGCGTGCAAAGTTCAGAGACCGGCAGGGTTTTACGCATTATTCCTACGTCCACAACTCACTATTGAGGACAGATTATATATGGGTCTCCATGCCCCTTCTGGGCTTGATCAGAGACGTTGAGATGGGCCCTATTGTTCTTTCAGATCATGCTCCACTAATCCTGTCCCTAATACTGAAGACAAGAGAGTCAAGGGTGTGGACCTGGCGTTTCCCCCTCAGAGCTCCTACAAGACCCGGTTTTGGTGGAAGATCTCCAAAACTAGATTGACATATATTTCATCGAAAACAAAACGGGGGAGACCCCCCAAGATGTGTTGTGGGATGCCTTCAAGGCAGTCATACGAGGTGAATTAATAGCAATGAAGGCCAAGAAAGAGAAGCAACTGGGGCAATGGGAGAGGGATCTGGAGAGGCAATTGCTGGATGCCCAGAGAGAAACCGCAGCGAATCTGACCAGGGCTAAAAAACGGGCTATGCATCACATCCAAGGTCAGTTGGAACTCCTGCACACCCGAAAAGTGGGTCAAGCGCTCATGAAAGCGAGGCAAAGATACTACCTCCTTGCTAACAAGGCGGATACTCTGCTGGCCAGGCAACTCAGGGAAACGACCAGAGAAAGATCTATCCTTGCGCTTGTCAATTCTTCTGGAGCCGGGAAAACATCTAATGACGAGATGGGCGAGACAATGAGATCCTTTTACCAGAATCTTTATACGACTAGTGGCCCATCGGAGGATGATCAAGAGCGGTACCTTCGGTGGATATCCCTTCCGCAACTGTCTGAAGAGGCCCGAGAGGCATTGGACCGGGACATATCCCAGGAGGAGGTACTCCAAGCCATTAAGCAACTTCCAAACAACAAAGCTCCGGGCCCAGACGGATACACTGAAACTTTCTACAAATGATTTTGCTCCATTTTAGCCCCAAGACTCACAAACCTCTATAACACATTTAAATCCAAGGGCAACATTACAGCATAGATAAATGAAGCAAAGTTGGTACTGTTTCTGAAGCCGGGAAAGGACCCTACCCTTCCAGGATCGTACAGACCGATAGCTCTCATCAACTTAGATGCAAAGCTTTTTACGAAGATTCTGGCGAACAGGCCATCACTGCATCTGTCCTCTCTGATTGATGCAGATCAATCTGGCTTCGTTCCAGCGAGACAAGCGGCCGACAATACAAGGAGGGTATGCCATATAATAGAAAAAGCTGAACGTACAGATCTGGAGGCGGTTCTAATCACCCTAGGCGCTGAAAAAGCGTTCGACCGAGTCGAGTGGTCACAGCTTTATCGAACAATGACACATATGGGTTTTGGGGCATCCTACTTGGGGATGTTGAAAGCGAACTACAGAAACCCATCACTAAGAATCGCAGTTAATAGCTTCCTGTCGGGAGCGGTCGCGCAGACGAGGGGCACAAAGCAAGGGTGTCCCCTGTCCCCCCTCCTGTACGCCCTGTTCTTGGAACCTCTTTTAGCCAGGATTCGACAACATCCCTTCATCAAGGGGGTGCGGATGGGAATGTTCGAGCCCAAAACGATGGCCTTCGCTGACGACATGCTGGTGGCATGCCTCAAAATTAACAAAACGAAATCGGAGATCCTGAATCTCTCTGCCGATCCCGAGACTATTTCCAAGATAGCCGAGGAGCAGAGTGTTCAGGTGGCAAGAGACAAAATTACTTACCTGGGAGTGAAGCTCACCTCCAAGATAAGTGAACTATACGCTGCGAACTACCCCGACCTACTCCTCCACCTCCAACAGCTGCTGTCAAGGTGGACACCTCTTTCTACATCATGGTTGGGGCGCATTGCGGCGGTGAAAATGACTATCCTCCCAAAAGTCCTGTACTGCTTCCGGGCTCTCCCAATAAGGCTTCCTAAGTCTTTCTTCCGTTCGCTAAATAGAATGACATCAGCATATATTTGGCGGCGCAGAAGACCGAGGGTAGCAATGACCACATTGACAGCAGTGATTCGGGAGGGAGGTTTGGCCTTCCCGCACTTTAAACGCTACTACAAAGCAGCTCAACTGCGTGTCATAAAAGAATGGGTGGCAGAGTATCCGCAGACTAAATGGGCAGCTCAAGACATAGCGGTGGCTGGGGGCCCACTTTCGAACCTCTTGTGGTCCCGTAAGAAGCATAGGCACCCGAATATGCGAATAAGCGAAATAGTGGGCGCCCCCCTTAACGCATGGGATTCGGCAGTATTGAGAGGAAATCTAACAACACATCCCTCTCCGTTTACGCCACTATTCCACAACCCCGATTTCCCGCCGGGGATGGACCCGAAGGCATTTTCATCATGGAAGCAGGCAGGCTGCACCAGACTTGGAAACATGTACAAAAACAAGCAAGTCAGGTCGTTTGAGGACTGCGTGCAGGAAATCGGAGTAGGGAGGACAGAGAAATACCGTTATGTTCAACTGCTCCACTGGTTGTCATCTCGTCACAATGAAGAGGAGAGTAGTAAGGGGGGACGCCTGCATAGGGACACCCTGACGGGTCCGCTCTGGGCGACATCTGGGTAATACTCCTGCTCCCACCAGCGATCTACGAGTGCGCCCCCGACACCCAGGGGCGTACAGGAAGCAAGGACTTAGCGGGGCAAGATAACCGATACCTGGGACTGGACCTGGTCCGGGAGCGGCTGGTGGCAGTCCCAGCGGACCTCCCTCGGAGTCCACACGCCGCAGTGTTTTTAGGGCCGGGGGAGGCGGACCACAAGAGACATATCTCAAGCATCCCTGTTATAGAGAGCGTCAATGTCTAAGACGCGGGCGGGCTCCTCCGCGTGGCCCTCCCCACCCAGATCTCAAAGCAAGAACCTGAAACACCTCTTGGTTGGATCCACACCCACAGCTGAAGACTTCCCTCCGCTGGGCCCTATCTCGACCAGAGGCAGCATGGAGGAGTCTACTGTGAATAAAATGGACATGCAGGCGTGTTTTAAGGACCTGCAGTCGCAATTACTCGCCTCTGTCCAAGAGCAGTTCTCACTTCTGCGGGGGGAGCTGGTGCAATCCATCCAAGAAATAAGACAAGCCGTGGTTAAGCTGGGGGAGAGGACCGATACCCTAGAGCGAAAACTCCAACAAGTAGAAGAGGACTCCCACAAGTCGGCAGAGATGATGGACAAGGTAGCCCAGACCACCCTGTTCCTTGAGCAGCAATGTGAAGACCTCGAAAATAGGTCAAGGAGGTCCAACGTCAAGATTAAAAATGTGCCCGAATCCGTGGGGGACTCGGATCTGAGATCTAGTCACGCACTAGTTCACAGAGATTCTAGCCGACGATGGGGATCCTGCGATTGGGATTGACCGTATCCACAGAATCGGTCCCACAAGAGGGGCTGAGCCGGGTCTTAGACCCAGGGATGTGCTGGTGGCCATGGCTTCCTATGCCCAGAGGGAACAGATCCTGCTAAAGGCCAGGCACACACCCCAGATGAGAGTGAATGGTCAGGAGGTACAACTGTACCAGGACTTGGCTCAATCCACCCTGGTAAAACGACGGTTGATGGGCCCGGTGGTCCGACATCTCTCAGCAGCCCAGGTTAAATATAGATGGACGTTCCCATTTGGTCTCCTTTTCACATGGGAAGGGATCCAACACAGGATCACGTCCTGAGATGAGGGAGAAAAAATACTAGGCATATCAAGTGGAGAGGAAGGAGCGCGTCAGGACACCCGGGGGAGACTTAGAGGACCAGCTCGACAGGATACCTGGGAAACGGCCCACAAGAAAGGGAGAGTGAGGAAGCCCAGGCACGCAAGGGGGCAAGCCAAGACCACTCCAAGTCCTGAATGAACGGCACCCCGCTGACGAGGTGGCAATGGACACAAAGCAACGCGGTTGATATGTCCGAGGGCTTTTTAGAAGGCCCGAGGAGGAACAAAAGAAATCTAGATGGAATCGCTAGTGGGGTTTAGGATTCCCCACGATTTGTTTAAGAGGGACGGCATGAGCCGGGAGCTCTGGACACTTCGTCTAAGGGCAGGTAGTAACCCGGCCCTGACCTCAAGGGAATGGTTAGGAGGGAGGGGAAATGGGAGTTTTTTCTTGGTTAAAGGCGTTGGGACAACATGTGAGCAGGACACTATGTATGGCTGGCATGAGAGGCAGTTGAATCAAGTCGTACCACCAGACCCACAATGAACACGACATATAAGGTCCCGGTGACGGTGTTGTCCCAGAATGTAAGAGGTATGAACACTCCCGCAAAAAGAGCTAAACTGGCTAGACAGGTATGGAAACAGAAGGCAAATGTTCTACTCTACCAGGAAACGCATATTAAGAAGAGCGACAAATTTCGCACGAAAATAAGAGGGGCGAAGCATGTTTTCCAATCCAATGCGGAGGGGAAGAGAGCCGGGGTCCTGGTGGCAATAAGGGATACCTTGAGGGCCCAGATCCACGATCACAAATATGATGGAGAGGGGAGGTATGTTTTCGTGAACATTACAGTCGAGGGAAAGAAACTTACCCTTGCATCGGTCTACGCCCCTAATGTGAGCCAAGATACGTTCCTTAAGACTGTGTTGGGTACACTGGAGCAATTTGCGACAGGGTAAATTATCCTGGGTGGGGATTTGAACCTAGCCTGGGATCCCTCGCTGGATAGGTCAAGCAGGGCCAGCGGGGGTTCAAAGGCCCCATCCGAGGCGCTGAAGAAGGCATTCGATTCCCTCTCCCTGGCCGATGCCTGGCGTGCAAAGTTCAGAGACCGGCAGGGTTTTACGCATTATTCCTACGTCCACAACTCACTATTGAGGACAGATTATATATGGGTCTCCATGCCCCTTCTGGGCTTGATCAGAGACGTTGAGATGGGCCCTATTGTTCTTTCAGATCATGCTCCACTAATCCTGTCCCTAATACTGAAGACAAGAGAGTCAAGGGTGTGGACCTGGCGTTTCCCCCTCAGAGCTCCTACAAGACCCGGTTTTGGTGGAAGATCTCCAAAACTAGATTGACATATATTTCATCGAAAACAAAACGGGGGAGACCCCCCAAGATGTGTTGTGGGATGCCTTCAAGGCAGTCATACGAGGTGAATTAATAGCAATGAAGGCCAAGAAAGAGAAGCAACTGGGGCAATGGGAGAGGGATCTGGAGAGGCAATTGCTGGATGCCCAGAGAGAAACCGCAGCGAATCTGACCAGGGCTAAAAAACGGGCTATGCATCACATCCAAGGTCAGTTGGAACTCCTGCACACCCGAAAAGTGGGTCAAGCGCTCATGAAAGCGAGGCAAAGATACTACCTCCTTGCTAACAAGGCGGATACTCTGCTGGCCAGGCAACTCAGGGAAACGACCAGAGAAAGATCTATCCTTGCGCTTGTCAATTCTTCTGGAGCCGGGAAAACATCTAATGACCAGATGGGCGAGACAATGAGATCCTTTTACCAGAATCTTTATACGACTAGTGGCCCATCGGAGGATGATCAAGAGCGGTACCTTCGGTGGATATCCCTTCCGCAACTGTCTGAAGAGGCCCGAGAGGCATTGGACCGGGACATATCCCAGGAGGAGGTACTCCAAGCCATTAAGCAACTTCCAAACAACAAAGCTCCGGGCCCAGACGGATACACTGAAACTTTCTACAAATGATTTTGCTCCATTTTAGCCCCAAGACTCACAAACCTCTATAACACATTTAAATCCAAGGGCAACATTACAGCATAGATAAATGAAGCAAAGTTGGTACTGTTTCTGAAGCCGGGAAAGGACCCTACCCTTCCAGGATCGTACAGACCGATAGCTCTCATCAACTTAGATGCAAAGCTTTTTACGAAGATTCTGGCGAACAGGCCATCACTGCATCTGTCCTCTCTGATTGATGCAGATCAATCTGGCTTCGTTCCAGCGAGACAAGCGGCCGACAATACAAGGAGGGTATGCCATATAATAGAAAAAGCTGAACGTACAGATCTGGAGGCGGTTCTAATCACCCTAGGCGCTGAAAAAGCGTTCGACCGAGTCGAGTGGTCACAGCTTTATCGAACAATGACACATATGGGTTTTGGGGCATCCTACTTGGGGATGTTGAAAGCGAACTACAGAAACCCATCACTAAGAATCGCAGTTAATAGCTTCCTGTCGGGAGCGGTCGCGCAGACGAGGGGCACAAAGCAAGGGTGTCCCCTGTCCCCCCTCCTGTACGCCCTGTTCTTGGAACCTCTTTTAGCCAGGATTCGACAACATCCCTTCATCAAGGGGGTGCGGATGGGAATGTTCGAGCCCAAAACGATGGCCTTCGCTGACGACATGCTGGTGGCATGCCTCAAAATTAACAAAACGAAATCGGAGATCCTGAATCTCTCTGCCGATCCCGAGACTATTTCCAAGATAGCCAAGGAGCAGAGTGTTCAGGTGGCAAGAGACAAAATTACTTACCTGGGAGTGAAGCTCACCTCCAAGATAAGTGAACTATACGCTGCGAACTACCCCGACCTACTCCTCCACCTCCAACAGCTGCTGTCAAGGTGGACACCTCTTTCTACATCATGGTTGGGGCGCATTGCGGCGGTGAAAATGACTATCCTCCCAAAAGTCCTGTACTGCTTCCGGGCTCTCCCAATAAGGCTTCCTAAGTCTTTCTTCCGTTCGCTAAATAGAATGACATCAGCATATATTTGGCGGCGCAGAAGACCGAGGGTAGCAATGACCACATTGACAGCAGTGATTCGGGAGGGAGGTTTGGCCTTCCCGCACTTTAAACGCTACTACAAAGCAGCTCAACTGCGTGTCATAAAAGAATGGGTGGCAGAGTATCCGCAGACTAAATGGGCAGCTCAAGACATAGCGGTGGCTGGGGGCCCACTTTCGAACCTCTTGTGGTCCCGTAAGAAGCATAGGCACCCGAATATGCGAATAAGCGAAATAGTGGGCGCCCCCCTTAACGCATGGGATTCGGCAGTATTGAGAGGAAATCTAACAACACATCCCTCTCCGTTTACGCCACTATTCCACAACCCCGATTTCCCGCCGGGGATGGACCCGAAGGCATTTTCATCATGGAAGCAGGCAGGCTGCACCAGACTTGGAAACATGTACAAAAACAAGCAAGTCAGGTCGTTTGAGGACTGCGTGCAGGAAATCGGAGTAGGGAGGACAGAGAAATACCGTTATGTTCAACTGCTCCACTGGTTGTCATCTCGTCACAATGAAGAGGAGAGTAGTAAGGGGGGACGCCTGCATAGGGACACCCTGACGGGTCCGCTCTGGGCGACATCTGGGTAATACTCCTGCTCCCACCAGCGATCTACGAGTGCGCCCCCGACACCCAGGGGCGTACAGGAAGCAAGGACTTAGCGGGGCAAGATAACCGATACCTGGGACTGGACCTGGTCCGGGAGCGGCTGGTGGCAGTCCCAGCGGACCTCCCTCGGAGTCCACACGCCGCAGTGTTTTTAGGGCCGGGGGAGGCGGACCACAAGAGACATATCTCAAGCATCCCTGTTATAGAGAGCGTCAATGTCTAAGACGCGGGCGGGCTCCTCCGCGTGGCCCTCCCCACCCAGATCCCAAAGCAAGAACCTGAAACACCTCTTGGTTGGATCCACACCCACAGCTGAAGACTTCCCTCCGCTGGGCCCTATCTCGACCAGAGGCAGCATGGAGGAGTCTACTGTGAATAAAATGGACATGCAGGCGTGTTTTAAGGACCTGCAGTCGCAATTACTCGCCTCTGTCCAAGAGCAGTTCTCACTTCTGCGGGGGGAGCTGGTGCAATCCATCCAAGAAATAAGACAAGCCGTGGTTAAGCTGGGGGAGAGGACCGATACCCTAGAGCGAAAACTCCAACAAGTAGAAGAGGACTCCCACAAGTCGGCAGAGATGATGGACAAGGTAGCCCAGACCACCCTGTTCCTTGAGCAGCAATGTGAAGACCTCGAAAATAGGTCAAGGAGGTCCAACGTCAAGATTAAAAATGTGCCCGAATCCGTGGGGGACTCGGATCTGAGATCTAGTCACGCACTAGTTCACAGAGATTCTAGCCGACGATGGGGATCCTGCGATTGGGATTGACCGTATCCACAGAATCGGTCCCACAAGAGGGGCTGAGCCGGGTCTTAGACCCAGGGATGTGCTGGTGGCCATGGCTTCCTATGCCCAGAGGGAACAGATCCTGCTAAAGGCCAGGCACACACCCCAGATGAGAGTGAATGGTCAGGAGGTACAACTGTACCAGGACTTGGCTCAATCCACCCTGGTAAAACGACGGTTGATGGGCCCGGTGGTCCGACATCTCTCAGCAGCCCAGGTTAAATATAGATGGACGTTCCCATTTGGTCTCCTTTTCACATGGGAAGGGATCCAACACAGGATCACGTCCTGAGATGAGGGAGAAAAAATACTAGGCATATCAAGTGGAGAGGAAGGAGCGCGTCAGGACACCCGGGGGAGACTTAGAGGACCAGCTCGACAGGATACCTGGGAAACGGCCCACAAGAAAGGGAGAGTGAGGAAGCCCAGGCACGCAAGGGGGCAAGCCAAGACCACTCCAAGTCCTGAATGAACGGCACCCCGCTGACGAGGTGGCAATGGACACAAAGCAACGCGGTTGATATGTCCGAGGGCTTTTTAGAAGGCCCGAGGAGGAACAAAAGAAATCTAGATGGAATCGCTAGTGGGGTTTAGGATTCCCCACGATTTGTTTAAGAGGGACGGCATGAGCCGGGAGCTCTGGACACTTCGTCTAAGGGCAGGTAGTAACCCGGCCCTGACCTCAAGGGAATGGTTAGGAGGGAGGGGAAATGGGAGTTTTTTCTTGGTTAAAGGCGTTGGGACAACATGTGAGCAGGACACTATGTATGGCTGGCATGAGAGGCAGTTGAATCAAGTCGTACCACCAGACCCACAATGAACACGACATATAAGGTCCCGGTGACGGTGTTGTCCCAGAATGTAAGAGGTATGAACACTCCCGCAAAAAGAGCTAAACTGGCTAGACAGGTATGGAAACAGAAGGCAAATGTTCTACTCTACCAGGAAACGCATATTAAGAAGAGCGACAAATTTCGCACGAAAATAAGAGGGGCGAAGCATGTTTTCCAATCCAATGCGGAGGGGAAGAGAGCCGGGGTCCTGGTGGCAATAAGGGATACCTTGAGGGCCCAGATCCACGATCACAAATATGATGGAGAGGGGAGGTATGTTTTCGTGAACATTACAGTCGAGGGAAAGAAACTTACCCTTGCATCGGTCTACGCCCCTAATGTGAGCCAAGATACGTTCCTTAAGACTGTGTTGGGTACACTGGAGCAATTTGCGACAGGGTAAATTATCCTGGGTGGGGATTTGAACCTAGCCTGGGATCCCTCGCTGGATAGGTCAAGCAGGGCCAGCGGGGGTTCAAAGGCCCCATCCGAGGCGCTGAAGAAGGCATTCGATTCCCTCTCCCTGGCCGATGCCTGGCGTGCAAAGTTCAGAGACCGGCAGGGTTTTACGCATTATTCCTACGTCCACAACTCACTATTGAGGACAGATTATATATGGGTCTCCATGCCCCTTCTGGGCTTGATCAGAGACGTTGAGATGGGCCCTATTGTTCTTTCAGATCATGCTCCACTAATCCTGTCCCTAATACTGAAGACAAGAGAGTCAAGGGTGTGGACCTGGCGTTTCCCCCTCAGAGCTCCTACAAGACCCGGTTTTGGTGGAAGATCTCCAAAACTAGATTGACATATATTTCATCGAAAACAAAACGGGGGAGACCCCCCAAGATGTGTTGTGGGATGCCTTCAAGGCAGTCATACGAGGTGAATTAATAGCAATGAAGGCCAAGAAAGAGAAGCAACTGGGGCAATGGGAGAGGGATCTGGAGAGGCAATTGCTGGATGCCCAGAGAGAAACCGCAGCGAATCTGACCAGGGCTAAAAAACGGGCTATGCATCACATCCAAGGTCAGTTGGAACTCCTGCACACCCGAAAAGTGGGTCAAGCGCTCATGAAAGCGAGGCAAAGATACTACCTCCTTGCTAACAAGGCGGATACTCTGCTGGCCAGGCAACTCAGGGAAACGACCAGAGAAAGATCTATCCTTGCGCTTGTCAATTCTTCTGGAGCCGGGAAAACATCTAATGACCAGATGGGCGAGACAATGAGATCCTTTTACCAGAATCTTTATACGACTAGTGGCCCATCGGAGGATGATCAAGAGCGGTACCTTCGGTGGATATCCCTTCCGCAACTGTCTGAAGAGGCCCGAGAGGCATTGGACCGGGACATATCCCAGGAGGAGGTACTCCAAGCCATTAAGCAACTTCCAAACAACAAAGCTCCGGGCCCAGACGGATACACTGAAACTTTCTACAAATGATTTTGCTCCATTTTAGCCCCAAGACTCACAAACCTCTATAACACATTTAAATCCAAGGGCAACATTACAGCATAGATAAATGAAGCAAAGTTGGTACTGTTTCTGAAGCCGGGAAAGGACCCTACCCTTCCAGGATCGTACAGACCGATAGCTCTCATCAACTTAGATGCAAAGCTTTTTACGAAGATTCTGGCGAACAGGCCATCACTGCATCTGTCCTCTCTGATTGATGCAGATCAATCTGGCTTCGTTCCAGCGAGACAAGCGGCCGACAATACAAGGAGGGTATGCCATATAATAGAAAAAGCTGAACGTACAGATCTGGAGGCGGTTCTAATCACCCTAGGCGCTGAAAAAGCGTTCGACCGAGTCGAGTGGTCACAGCTTTATCGAACAATGACACATATGGGTTTTGGGGCATCCTACTTGGGGATGTTGAAAGCGAACTACAGAAACCCATCACTAAGAATCGCAGTTAATAGCTTCCTGTCGGGAGCGGTCGCGCAGACGAGGGGCACAAAGCAAGGGTGTCCCCTGTCCCCCCTCCTGTACGCCCTGTTCTTGGAACCTCTTTTAGCCAGGATTCGACAACATCCCTTCATCAAGGGGGTGCGGATGGGAATGTTCGAGCCCAAAACGATGGCCTTCGCTGACGACATGCTGGTGGCATGCCTCAAAATTAACAAAACGAAATCGGAGATCCTGAATCTCTCTGCCGATCCCGAGACTATTTCCAAGATAGCCAAGGAGCAGAGTGTTCAGGTGGCAAGAGACAAAATTACTTACCTGGGAGTGAAGCTCACCTCCAAGATAAGTGAACTATACGCTGCGAACTACCCCGACCTACTCCTCCACCTCCAACAGCTGCTGTCAAGGTGGACACCTCTTTCTACATCATGGTTGGGGCGCATTGCGGCGGTGAAAATGACTATCCTCCCAAAAGTCCTGTACTGCTTCCGGGCTCTCCCAATAAGGCTTCCTAAGTCTTTCTTCCGTTCGCTAAATAGAATGACATCAGCATATATTTGGCGGCGCAGAAGACCGAGGGTAGCAATGACCACATTGACAGCAGTGATTCGGGAGGGAGGTTTGGCCTTCCCGCACTTTAAACGCTACTACAAAGCAGCTCAACTGCATGTCATAAAAGAATGGGTGGCAGAGTATCCGCAGACTAAATGGGCAGCTCAAGACATAGCGGTGGCTGGGGGCCCACTTTCGAACCTCTTGTGGTCCCGTAAGAAGCATAGGCACCCGAATATGCGAATAAGCGAAATAGTGGGCGCCCCCCTTAACGCATGGGATTCGGCAGTATTGAGAGGAAATCTAACAACACATCCCTCTCCGTTTACGCCACTATTCCACAACCCCGATTTCCCGCCGGGGATGGACCCGAAGGCATTTTCATCATGGAAGCAGGCAGGCTGCACCAGACTTGGAAACATGTACAAAAACAAGCAAGTCAGGTCGTTTGAGGACGCACATCATCAAGCAGTGCAAGACCTAAACAACCAGGAAACGCACAAAGGAGAGATTTTTTAGACCAAAGAGGAAGAGGACTAGGAGAGGAAAGAAGAAAAGAGCCAGGAATGAAAACGAGGCTGCAGATGAATCGAAGTTAGTGGTTAATTTATCTTCGAGAACTCTATCAATAAAAGAGGTGAGAACACTCGAGAAAATCCTTAAATTTGTTCCGACATACAGCAGCGGTATCTTCAACACCAAAATTGAGTTGTACAAACTGATGCGGAAATTAAAATTGAAGACTTTCTTTGCTGAGACAGGCAAAGGTGAAATGGAGACATTACCGGAAAAAGAGTATGAGGAATTTAAATCAAAAAGTACATTTTGTCCACCAATTAATGTTCCATCAATTGATATCTTTCACAGTATGGTGCTCAAAGATCTTAAAAAGATACAGTTTCGGCAACCAAGGAGATACAATCTAAGTAGAGGAGAACTGTCTCTTATCAAAACCCTTTTTTCGGATGAAAGAATAACCATTAGACCGGCCGATAAAGGGGGAGCCCTGGTTATACAGGATACTGAACAATATCAACAAGAATGTCTTAGACAATGAGCTGATCAGACTACATACCGAGAGATAATGCAAGATCCAACAAAAAGCATGAAGGAAGACCTGGAAAAACTATTGGACACAGCTGTTGAAAATGAATGGATCAGTCTCAAGACCAAAGATTATCTATGGACACCGTATCCCAAAATGCCGCATCTGTACACTCTGCCGAAAATACATAAGCGACTTGACAATCCGCCTGGGAGACCTATCGTAGCGGCCACTGGGCGCATGCTACAACCCCTAGGGACATACATAGACTACTTTCTACAGCCACTAATACAACAAACATCTACCTATGTAAAGGACACTTCGCACCTTCTACACATTTTTGATCAAGTCACGCTGACACCTGAAGATATTCTTTTCACTATAGATGTGACAAGCCTCTACACGAGTATTCCACATGACCTAGGGCAAAGGTCGGTTGAAAAGTTGTTGTGACAAACTGAACCAATAAGAGCGAACAAAGAATTCCTAATGTTGGATTTCATCTCCACACATTCATATTTTGAATACAATGGAGTATATTACAATCAGTTCTCAGGCTCGGCCATGGGAGCGACAATGGCACCAGTATATGCTAATAGCTTCATGTTTGACTTCGAAACCACTCATATCATTAATAATCCACAATGGAGTAAACAACTTAAGAAGTGGGTCCTATACATAGACAACGTCTTTGGAATCTGGACGGGGAGCAGAGATGAGTTAGATAACTTTCTAATCTTCGTAAACAGCATTGACTGTCGTTTGCAGTTTACAATGGAAATAGGCAATCCTAGCGTCCATTATCTGGATGTACAGATCATTGTCACGGATTTGAAGATCTCCACAACGGTATACACCAAGCCTAAAGACAGAAATAATTTGCTTCACAGGATGAGTTTTCACCCGCCAAGCATTCTGCGAAACTTACCGTTAGGGCAAATGCTGCGCATTAAGAGAACTGTAAGTGACCCAGGGGAGTGTGATATGGAACTTAATAAGTTACATGAAAAACTTAAGGAAAGAGGGTATCCAGACGAAGATCTTCAAAAAGCAAGAGAAAAAACAGACACACGAGATTGTGCACAATTGTTAATTACCAAACGTAAGAAAGAGAGTCCAGACTTGGTATTTGTCACTAAGTACTCGATACAGAGCCGACAAATCAAGGACAGTATCCTGAAAAGATGGAGTGTTTGCAGAATGACAACAGAACCAAAGAGTTGTTTGAGAACCCACCTGTTTTTGCCTACCAAAAGAGTAACAATCTAAGGAATTTACTAGTTGATACGCATGGGAAGCAAAAAGACAAACAGAGAATGCAAGATAAGCATCCGGGTACATACCAGTGTATGAGCTGTGGAAACTGCAATAACATAATGAAAGGACCACTCATATCCCACCCTCGAACAGGAGAGCAGATTAAGCTGAAATATCATGCAACATGCCTGTCAGAGAACGTTATATATGCCATCAAGTGCCCTTGTGCCCAGTATTATGTAGGAGAAACCGCACGCAAAGTACGGGTTCGCATTAATGAACATAAATCATGTATCAGACTTAACAACAGAGCATCATCAGTAGCAAGACATTTTCATGACAGTGGACACACTGTCGCTCAACTCAAGTTTGCAGTTCTGGAAGTTATACCCACCAAAAGCCAAAACAGAAACATGAAGAAATTGAGAGCCCAGAAAGAGGCTCCTGCAGACATGACCGCATGGGAAAGTGGCAAGCATACAGTCGGACCAACCAGGTCCTGAAGAATGTAGTTGGTTAACGAAATATGTAAGTAACTGGTGCACTTGAAGACATTGTATTGTTTTGAATTTGTAGCCGGAATGTATTAACTAACACGCGGCCGTTCTCGTTACAGAGACGACTGCTGATCAGATATTCTTTCCGCACGGGTGGACGTGCTGGTTTTTCTTTGAGCTCTGACGTTTTGAAGGTTACTGATACCGTTTTGGCAGACGTATTGAGAGTTAAATATTGTTATGGATACATTGAGGTATACTGTGGACACCGCACTGATGATTACTTTCTTTTTTTCTTTATTATGATTTTACATTATTTTCATTTTCTGTTATTATTTTTTATTTTCAACATTTTCCGACCTTGACATGGTTCATGGGATTTGCATCATCCGAATGAAAATGGGGTAATGTACTATTGCTACTGTGTTTTTTCTTCTTTGACATATGCACCTGATATGTTGATATGCAAATGTTTTATTGATGTTGGTGAATTTTGATATTTGTGTTTGATTGTTTAATGCAATGTTGATTTGTTCGCAATATGGAATTATGTGAAGACAGTTGAGACCGAGTATTATAAGAAAAGGTGTAATCACAGGCCCTGAAGAAGGGTTTTTCGACCTGAAATGCATAGGCCGCAGATGTGATGAATTCTGCCATTATAATTTATCTTTGATTTAAAGGAAGCGAATGAAGTTTGATTTATTAAAAATTTCTCTTTGAAAAAAGGAATCAATTCAAGAATTTTTTGTACGATTATTTTTGAACTACGCCACTGAGTAGTGGAATAAGGGTGTGCAGCCCGCACCGCTGGCCACACGGCCAAGGTCTTTTTTCATGCCAGTTGTTATTGACATTTTTCCGCCCCTTCACCATCAGATAGAGTAACTTTACTCCCTTGATATTTTTTGGGTCTTCGGAACATTTTGCAAAATCTGGGCCCACCATTTGAAGTTGCACACTGTGTGCCTGGAAAGTTCCTTATATTCTGCATAGCGCAAGATGAACCAGGAATTGTTCCTCTATAATTGGGACTGATTGTGGTCCCAACACCCTGCGAGCCCCTGAGGCGTGTGGAATGAGTGAACACACATAACAGCCCCATTCACAGCGTTTCTCCCCCCCACCACTCATATCAGAGTACCATGAGTTAGTGAACTTGGGGTGATAAATATCTTCAATCACATCAAAACCCAGCCCTTGATACGTGTCATACTTTTGTCGTACTTCTCTTTTCACCCTTCTATACACATTCTCAAGAATGGACGATTTAGCAGTACTGTCAGAAATAACATTATACCGTTTCATAGTGGTAGACAATCCCCTACTTCTTGTAAACAACCTATTCTCTGCTAGCTTCACAGACATACTCTGCATATTAGAGTCATTAAATCCATTTTGATTCAACCTTAAGACAATATGAATGCTGGGTCCTGGTAGGACGTGCAGACATTTTTTTGGCAAATGTATCCACTAGGTATTTGGGGGCCGAATTGGCTAGGCATTTGTGGGTAAGGGTTAATGCTTTGAATAGTATTCTAACCTTAACTGAGAGCCAATTAGTGTTACGTCTAGTCTCCGAGATGTGTTGCGTTCTTGGAATGCTTAACGCAGTTCTTAGAGCATTATTTTGTAAAATGTGTAGTTTATTAATATTTTGTTTGCTTGATCCAAGATAGAGTGCATTACAATAGTCTAATTTTGAGAGAACTAGTGCTCTAGCTAATGCAACTGGCTGTAGAGAGGAATGGTTTGCAGGCATGGATTAACTTGCATGCATATGCAGTCACTGAGGCAGTGGCATTGACTTGCCTGTGTAAGTTCAAGGCTGAATCTAGGTGGAAGCCCAAGATCTTTATCTCCTTGGCGACTTTAATATCTATGCCGTCAATGTTAAATGATTGAAACTGGTAACTTATGTTTGTTGAGTCTGGCTGGTGCACCAATGAGCAGGAGCTCAGTCTTTTCAACATTCAGACAGAGGCCGTGATAGGCCATCCATGTCTGAATGATGAGATACATTTTATTCAAAAGGGCTGAGTCAGTGCCATAATCGCCATACATAAGTATGAGTATCTGGATGTCATCTGCATAGTTAGTGTAGGTGACACCCAGATTATCTAGGTCATCGAACAGAGGCTTAGTGATAATATTGTACATCGTGGGCGATACGCACGAACCATGTGGTACTCCACAAGTTATAGGTGCTGGCTCCGCTGATGCAGAGGGAGCTATTGTCCAGAAAGGATTGAATCTAGGCCGTCGCTTCAGGGGAGAAGTGGGCAGCTGTGAACACATATTTGAAGAGCACTTTATGGTCCATTAAATCAAAAGCGGCAGAGAGGTCTAGTAGAAGGAGGAGAGCCAGTTTCCCTTTGTCCTTTAACACATGCATTTGGATTTTCAGATCGATCAAGGCAGTTTCTGTGCCATGTTTAGGTTTAAAGCCAGACTGCCGGAGCCCCTGAAGATTATTAGTCTCTAGGTAAGTCTGTATTTGAAGGTAAGTGCCATGTCAATGATTTTTAACAGAAATGAACACCAGCGAGAAAGAGAGAGAGAAAAGAAAAGGGAGAAAAAAGTGCTCCCAGAAAAACAAAAATGCAGAGATAGCAGCTAAGTTTTAGCCTGCCACTTAGACATGTTACCACACCCGTATTGCCCCTTGACAGGCTGGTGAGGTAATCAGGGTACACATACTGTTACCCCTTGTGATTAAGATAACTGATGCACCAGTGTGCTCTTTGGAGGTGCCCTATGAACGTTAAAGAGGTGAACCTAATAGCGTAATTCCTTCATTTTCAAAGCTAGCAGAGTATAAAACACCACCTTGTACGGTCCTTGGAACGAGGATTGTTCTACCTGTGCAAAAATTGCGAATGTAGATATAGTCCCCCCAGCCGCAGTGGTCAAGTTATTATATGCTCAGGATCTGTCCCCATTATCTGTGCAGCATCGGGCGTCTCCGTAGTCACAATCCTGGGAGGTGCAATCTCTCAGGCGATATGGGGGTATGCATATGCTAGCTAGTGACCACCAAGTGTGGTGACAGATGATGATTTTTTCTTGGCTGCGTGTGTAAACTGAAAAGGGCCAGGGGCAATCAGTGCACCCTGTTTTTCTTCAAGGTGGTGCACAACTTGGATAACTTACTCTTGAGGAGGCAATTTATTCTCTCCACAACACCATTGGCCTGTGGGGATAAATTGAGCACATCTGATGTTTCACGCCAAGAAGCGCTGTAACGTGTTGAAATAACGCATTGAAGAAGTGTGTGCCATTGTCTGACCTTTAAACCTTGCACACACCCCAGCGCGGGAAAACCTCCCGCACTAGAAACCTCGCAGCACACTTGCCATCCGGGTGCCCACATGGCCCTGCCTCCATCCACCTTGAGCAAGGACAGATCACCTGGATCCATTACAACGCTCACCCATATTAGCGTAGTCTATGTGTAATTCACAAAACAGCCCAGTAGGGCGGGGCAAGGGGCCCTGTAGCATTCGTAGTGTCATCACTGTACTAAAACCTTGACATGTGGTGCAATGCATGACCATATCTGTAATGCTTTCGTGGATGTTTGGTTTGAACTAGTCCTCCTGTATGTCTGCAGCTATGTGTTGTTTTGAACTGTGAGACGGGTAGAGCAATTGTTCAAATGCTACTGCTAGCAGTTCCTGGGGCATCATTGTCTTCCCAGAGTTCTCTTGCCTCCATTACAAATCTGTCAGAGATTGCTTACACCCTCTCCCTAACCACAACTCCTTCTCCCTCTCAGGTGCCCTTCCTTGTAGTTCAATAATCTGGGAGATGGGCAATGCTGTGTAAGGCACTGGATGTTTGTTTTCCGGTGGGACAGTTACAACTTCATTTGGCAAGTACGCCGCCATGTTGGCTGCCATGTCAATGGCTGCGTTCCCCCTCAATATTTCATCTGTCCCCCGAGTATGGGCGGAGCATTTGATGACGGCCACAACAGACAGCTGCGATAACGCTTCTATCAGCATTTCTAACAACACTGCATGCTGCACTGATGATCCATCCGCCCACCAAAACCCCCTCCTCTTCTAACGGGAGAGACCGGCATGTACGTTGTTGTGACGTACGCTGAGTAAGAGTATATTGTGACATGGCACCCATGTGACACTCTCAGCGCTTCGATGAGTACCACAAGTTCTGCCGCTTGTGCAGAATAGTGTGTAGGCAACCTTTTCATGACCGTCTTGTACTCCCCTCTCTCAAGTCCTACCACTGCTGCCCCAGTCTGTCGCTGTCCTTGCTCCTGATCAATTATTGATGACTCGTCAATGAAAAATATCTCACCCTCTTTCAGTACACAGTCCCTTGCGTTGGGAGTATCATCCTCCTCCCCCTCATATGTGGCACAATTGTGCCCCATCAGGTCCTCTGTAGTAGGCATTTCTGCTAAAAAGGTGGCAGGATTCACTGTCTTACACCTAAACACATGAATATGGGGTTTAGAGATGATAATCTCATTGCTGATGACGTTTGCGTAGTGTAAGGAAGGCATGGTATTAAGAATAGACAGACAAAAGTGATCACAGTTCAAGGGTGTTTATTAAACTGTATAGGTAGGGTGGAAAAACACCTAATCTAAACCTAAATCTAAAATGGGAGCAGGCTTCGACCATCAAATCAAAATAAGGCAGTCCTACTGGCGTCTTGTCAAAATAAGAGGGCCTATACTAAAACAAACTATTGCCAATCCTTACAACTAAATACCAAATAGAGTGTGGGATAGGATTCACAAGAAAGAAATAAGTGTTCACAAATCATAAGTCAGGATGCGTTTGTCGGTGTCTCCCTTCCTCACGTTTTGAGCACAGGACAAGGCGGGACTCGACCATTCCCAGCACACGACAACAGTTTCGCTTTAGGTATCAGGGCCGGTGGTGGTTAAGTCTCTTTTCTATAAAAAGTATCTTGGCTCTGAGGACCTCATGTGTTCCAAACAATAAACAAATGTTTCTTTATGCTTGTATGTTGGGTGATGCCTTTTCACCCCTGGATCCCCCTCTTCCGGGTTCAGACCCTTCTCGAATGTTAGCCTCCCTCCGTCAGGTTCACTGCGGCTTTCAACACAATCTTCTCTGTGGCATTCATGAATCTTAATGTATTTTTAAACAGTTCACTGTGCACAACCCTCTGCCGGGTTCACTCTTGTCAACACACTATTTATCAGGACTTTTGGCTTTGCCCCCTCTTCATCAGCATCCCTCAGTCGGGTTCACTCTTGCCAACTTTGTCAATCACTCAATTCCTTGAACAGTTCTTATGATGCAGGATTCACTTCCGTTACTTTCACGATTATCTGCCGTCAAAGACTTTCGACTGTACAGAGGATATTACTAGACCCCCCCGTATGACCACTTTGACCCTCCTCTTGCCTTTCCCAAGTCCTTCTGGTAACAGTAGTTTCAACAATAGGGTAATCGCCTAGAGTTTCCTGAGTGAACAGCCATGTGGTGCCTGACTCCTCTGTAGCTGGGTTTCCCCTTTCAGATTAACAGTTCTCTGCACTTTCTGTAATCAGTCATTTGCTACTTTCGTTCAACACAGTTCGGTTTCTTATCGGCTCTCCCCTCGACTCATCGGCTGTGATGAACCACTTGGCTATCTTTGTCTCTGGAGTCAAGGCCGGTACCACAGTGGCAAGCATTTCTCCTCAGCTTGGTTATAAGTGGAGGAGGGCCCTGTGTACCGTTGACATCTGCTGCAAAACACGCTGCCTATTGTTCGCGGTTTTACGATTCCTTCCTTGGAGGTTTCACAGTCCTTGGTCGGAAAGGGCAAGGTCGCTTCTCTCCTTTCACCCTCTCGGTTTGCGCCGTCTTTATCCTCCTCTTGAACTGCCTTGATGAGTTAGCTCTCTCGCTGTGCGGTTACCTTGCTCTTATTCTGCTCTCATGCTCCAAGAGTAAGGGAAAAGAGTGTGTGATCCTGCTCAATTACCTGTCTCTGCCTTACCCTTGTGTTGGGACATGTCAGGTAAACGGCTTTTGTGCCTGTCCGTCGTCTTTTGTAGTGTGCGAAAGTGTTCGTGTTGGAAAAGGGGCGGGGACTAGAGTGTTTGAGTATCTTACATGGTAGGTTGGGGGAAAGGTGTTACAAAAAGGGGGATACCACGTCTCACCCATCGGTATCCCACTTACACTCCCCGAAGACCCTAGGTGATCCTCTCTCACTGGTCTACCCCCAGGAACTGGATCCAATTGCGATGGCATTGTCCTGGCCACCTGAATGACAGACCCCATAGACTAGTCAGGGAGACACCTTCAGGTTTCTCACATACCCTTCCTCCATGCGATGTAGCCACATTTGTTTCACAGGGGAACCGGGAAAGGAAATCTACATTTCCCTGGTCTTTTCCTTTTCGGGTATTCGGCAGTGAAACAATAGGGTTGAAGGTCTTGAAACCATTGCATGATGCGAGGGTTGGAGTCTTTGCGTTGGCTAATCCAAACTAGGGGTGAGTGGTCTGTGACAAGTGTGAACTTTAGTCCTAATAGGTAGTATCTAGATGGATTATGGCCCACTTGATGGACAGGGCCTCTAGTTCCAATACAGAGTCATTTTTTTCACGTGGGAACAATTTGCGGTTGGTAAATAATATGGGGTGTTCCAATCCATCGTTAACATGGGACAGGATTACTCCTAACCCTATAAAGGAGGCATCCGTTTGTAAGACAAATTCTTTAGAGAAGCTGACTACCTTTAGGATCAGGTTCTGGCACAGAGTCTGTTTCAAGGTGTTATAGCATATCTTTTCCTTGTCATTCCAATGAAGTTTCTGTGGTTCGGCATTCTTACGTTTATCTGTTATCCAGGCTGTTTTATCCAGAAAGTTGGAGCTAAACCTACTGCGATATCCTATTAACCAGAGAAAAGCTATAAAATCTCTTTTGGTTTTGGGGGTTGGTGTATCTAAGACAGCTTTTACCTTCTCATGTTGGGGCTGTACATTCCCATTCCCTACGAAGGTGCCTAGGTATTTTACGACTGACTGGGCCAAACTGCACTTAGCTGGATTTGCAGTAAGGCCAGCTTTTCTGAGGACTTTCATGAAGATATAAAGATGGAAGAGATGGTCCTCCTAGGTTTTACTATAAATGACAATATCGTCAATGTAAGCTCCACAGAAATCAGAGTAGGGTTGTAAAATGTGATCCATGAGGCGATGGAAAGTGGCTGGTGCCCTCTGTAAGCCAAACGGCCGGACTTTAAATTGAAATAGTCCTAGAGCTGATGAAACCACTTTGTTTCCTTATCTGGCCGTATGCGGGGCCTTGCCAGTACCCTTTGGTTAAATCTAGGGTAGATAGAAAGGTGGCTACTCCGAGTTCATCAATTAGGTCATCGATGCGAGGCATGGGATATGCATCGAAGTCCGAGATGACATTAACTTGACAGAAGTCTATGCAGAATCTCTGGAACTGTTAGGTTTAGTGAGCAACACGATAGGAGAAGACCATGGGCTTGAAGATGCTTCAATAATATTGGCTTTCAACATTTCGTTGACTTACTCGATCACTATCTGTTTACGGGATTCTGAGAGTCGATACGGTTTTAAATGAACCACTTTCCCTTTAGGTGTATTAATATAGTGGTAGGTAACTGTTCGTCTTCCTGGTTTTTCTGAGAATACATCGGCAAATGAGACCACTAAGTCTTTTAAATCTTCTTGTTGTTGGATAGATAGCCCGGGAGGGATGAATTCAAAGTTATCTATCTCTTCGGGACCTAGACAGGTTAGTACTTTGGCATGTGGCTGACAGGTTCTCTTTCCACTCTTGCAAGAGATTTATGTGTTATAAATATATCTTTTGTCTTCTGTCTGGTTGGGTTACTTTATAAGTGCAGGTTCCCACTCATTCTACTATCTCATAAGGCCTGTACCATTTGGAGACAAGTCTGTTTTCCGAGGTGAATAAGAAGACCAGTACTTTTTGTCCTATGGAAAATGATCTTAAATGTATCTTTTTATCACAAGCAGATTTTTGTTGGCTCTGGACCTTTTTTATATGCATACAAACTAAGTCTCAAACTGAATGGTAGGCCATTCTTGGACCCCTTAAATACATTGGGGTACCCCCTGATCACCTTTAAACCAGAGTAAATGCACCCCTCGAGGGAATTAAGGCCATGAGTCTATCTTACAAGAGATAACAAACTTTAATCTTTACAAAGATGAGGATTGGGGGGAATGGCAGAGGACTCTACCGTTCTGACCAGCATTTTGTCTTCCTTGGCTGGCTCCCAGGTCCTGAACACTGGTGCTGGGCCTAGAGCTTACATACTCTTGACTTGGTTACTGGATACCCGCAGAGCTTATCCAAAACTGTTCTTCTTCCTTAAAAGGGATGGTGCAGTTCTTCCTTCTGGCATGGCTGGGTTCCATTTGGAACAAGCTACATAACATTATGCTGCCTATGCAGGAATACATTGTAGCTCTTACTAAGCATAATTTGCTATATTATAAACATTCATACATAAACACATCTTCCCGCCATTCTCTCAACACTTCACTCAACATAATTATATTTGATCTGGTCCAGTAATTTCTACAAAATCCCTTATTTTTACATATTGTTGCATTGTGTGCATGAGCATGTACATTCTGCTATTCTTAGTCCGCATGGGCTTTGGATGAACAGAAACAGCTCCTCATCCACTGTGTGCTCTGCCAGCCTGCCTGTAGTCTACTTTGAGCACAGGCTGCATTCCTTCTGCAGAGAGCCTGCTTTGAGATTTGATTTTAAAACTACACAGAATAACATTTGCAAGTGTTTTCAACTAATGATTATTTGCACCTTATATTTAATATTATTTTCATTTAGTGGCTGGCCACGCCAGTATGTGATTATATTTGCATGAAAGAAGCTTTCTCAGCGCTATAGTGCTAGAAGTCTTTCCTAATTGTAAAACGCTTGAGGGGTGTAGGAAAGTACTAGCCAAGGCGCTAGCTCCTCCCCAACATTACCCCCTTTCGTTACGTCTACAGTAACAAACTCATCCCCACCCCACATATCTACGACCCCAGAAATATTTGTTTTTGAGTTTTGCTGTTTATTGTATGGCAAGGTGTTTTAGATCCCCCAATTGATACCATCATTTTTGCACTATTAGGGACTATAGGAACACATCATCAGAGACCCCATTGGCATGTGCAGAAGAGAACCAAGAAGAACACGATCACAGAAACATATATTTACTGCTACCTGCAACCATGACGAGACCCAATCAAAGGCAAGCGATAGCCAATCTGTGTTCTGAACTCCATCTTCTTTCTTCATTTGAACACCTAGATTGTGCACCACCTTGATGATGTGGGGTAGTGACCCATTCTCAGCATCCTCCAGGGCTATAAAAGTGCAGCAGCTGCTTGTACCCCAGGAGCCATAAAAGATGAAAAAGAAAGTCTCTGATGATCTACAAAGCTGATACTCATCAGGTATTCCGCTGAGCAGTTATGGCAGCATATCTTTCTGCTTCTTTAGGTGCTACAGTGGCTATTGGCACCTCGATAGGCATTTCTTCTCCCTTCAGGTGTTCTTCCAGGATTACTAGTAGCACTGAGTGCAGGGTGTCCAGTGAACAGTTGCCTCTCCAAGATGGTAGGAGTTGCAGGTAGGCTTGTCGGCCACAAACCCAGTAGTAATCCATCACCGCTGCTGTACCTTTCATCGAACCAGGGATCACAAGCGTGTCGTTGCACTGTGCGCCACCAGGAACTGTTCCTTCATTGAGTCTATGGCTCTATGTACTTGCACTGGCTTCTTCATTGTTGCAATCCGTGTCAGCCTTGTGATGTGTTGAGAACGTATTTGCGCACACATAGTCTCTATTTGGGATATTGCTTCTCCGCTGTACTCGATCAGCCCATCTGCCAGGCACATCACTGTGGTGCCCTGCCATTTTGTCATTGTCACTTGAGTAAACTCCCAAGGAAAAATACGGTCCTTCTAGACACTTGCGGTATTTTGTGTTGCCATTGCATAACGCTGGGTCTAGATCAATGCTCCTCAACTGCACACTATGTGCCTGGAATGTGCCCTTTATCCCGTATAGTGCAAGATAAACCAAGCATTGTCCCTCTGTAATTGGGACTGGATGTGGAACTAAAAACCTTAGGAGCCCCTGATGTGTGCGGGATAAGTGCACACAGGTAACATCTTTCATTGATTATATTCCTTTCTGTAATGCGCATATCAGAGTACCAGCTATTCGATGTTTCTACTGTCACATCCCGTTATGGTTGGAAATTGCCATGGCGTTTACATGAGCGCTCTTCAACACGCAGAACCCACTGAAAACTACATTTCCCAAATTTCCTGCTATATTAGTCACGTGACACGCACGTACCACGTTGCCGTGTCTTCTGAAATCCGTATATAGTACTGCCTGTTTGATTGCTCGGCGCTCCTAAACTGTGTTCGTTTCGAGCTTTGTTCCTGACTCCTGTTTCCCCTGTGCTAATTCCGAGCCTTCGCCCCTGCCCTTCCCGTCCTGTTCTTCGACTGATTTCCCGGAATCCTTGAACTTGGTTTGCATCTCGACCTCCTCTTCTATAAGTCCTTTGGCTGTGACGCTTTTGGTATTCAAGTACGTTATTTAAGGGAACCAGCGTGAAGTAACGCTAACTTCTTTTTCCCTGTTTATTATTACCATCATTTATTCCTGGATGTTATCTGGGACGCTTTGCTGAATTTACTTTGGAACACTGTGGATATTTTTCTTGGACGCTTTGCTGCAATTTACTTTGGACACTGTGGATATTTTCTTGGACGCTTTGCTGCAATTTACTTTGGACACTGTGGATATTTTCTGGGACGCTTCGCTGCACTGAGATCCTATAGCACTGGTATACCCCTCCATCACCCCTGATAATTGAGTTCCTCTCTGTGTCCACTACTAGTAGGCTACTGGTATATATTTGCTACGGACCAGGTAAGAGTGGGTACTTGGGGGGTGTCATTTGCTGTTAATACGGTAATACCTGGCTGTATACTGAACGTCTGCTCTGTTTTTATTTTCCTCCTTTAGCTCTGCCGAGTCTGCTCCTGCCTTTTCACTCAAGCCCTCAGCCTGACAGGTGGGATAGATTCATTGTAGGCTGAGCTCTTGGGGGGGAAGTCTTTGGCATATCACGTTAAAGACGTTCGTGTTTGAAGACAGAAAGTTACTTTTCCATAACCGGAAGAGTTATATCTGCGACAACTGGGATACCAATACCTAGGTTGTGACAGATTTAGGAGCCTAACCGTCTCTCGGTTATGGAGGCTGCAGCAGATCCGTTAGCAGCCCTCATGCAGGCTTTTTCTGCTCTTCGTACCGATATGGCATCAGCACATGCGACATTACATCAACGCATGGATGTTCTACAGAGCTTTGTGCAGCCTCTACCCCATGACGAGGAATTTGGTGACGCTGCGGCTGCCGCGCCTCCTCCAGTACCACCTCCGGCCCCAGCTCCAGTAGTCCTCCCTGGGCCATTCCCTTTGGCCCCGCCTGAACGGTTTTTGGGTGATCCCAAAATGTATCGGACCTTTGTGAACCAATGTCGCCTTCATTTTCTTTGTCGTCCCTTAGCATTTCCAGATGCTACTACAAAGGCGGCATTTGTTCTTTCCCATTTGGGTGGTACTGCTGCAGCATGGGCAAATCCATTGCTGGAAGCAGATGATCCGGCTCTGTATGACTTCGATAGACTAATCCAAGCCATGAACAGTGTTTTTGACATGAGATATAAAGCACAATCCTCGGATCTGGAATTTTTGGCTATTAGTCAAGGCAAGTCGGATCTCCTGACATATCTTGCCCGCTTTAATCAATTAGCAGCGGAAACCACATGGCCAGAACAGAAAAAATCGGCTGTGTTTTATAAAGGGTTGTCGGACGACCTGAAAGATGCCTTATCAGTGGTACCTGCTCTTCCATCTGGCTTTCCCGAACTACTAGACCTAGTCTTACAAGTCGATGCTCGACTTCCACAAAGACGTGGCGAACGTCGCTATCCCGATATTCGCAACACCCCTCGATCAGATGGAAATACATCTGTTTCACAGGGAGAAGTCGAACCTATGCAAATCGGGGCAATTAGGGGTCCTTTGTCCAAGACCGAACGAGAAAGACGGATGGTGAATAATCTCTGTTTCTATTGCGGACAGTCAGGCCATTACATCCGTTTGTGTCCTAAAAGACCTGTTAAGTCGTCGGGAAACGCCAGGACTCGCCCTTAAACCGGGCCTTCCGGACGAGTCAAATGATCCCAGGCCCGGGTGAGTATGAGTATTTTCCGTCTTCGCATGTGTACCTTGCTATGTCCTTTACGGCCCCCGGCGTCACTACCTTTTCGAATCCGGTAATGATCGACTCAGGGGCTAGTGGGAATTATATGGACCTTAATTTGGCTAAACGTTATGGGCTAACTATAGTTCCCAAAGCAAGACCCGAGGAGATACATGCGGTAGATGGTTCACATTTAGTGTCTGGACATGTAACGGATCAAACAGGTCCACTACAAATGTCCACATTACAAGGACATTCGGAATCCATCACTTTCGACCTTATCACGGCCCCTCAATTTGGCATAATTCTAGGGCTTTCTTGGTTGCAAAGACACAATCCTGTAGTTGACTGGGTTGAACAAACCGTACGGTTTTCCTCCTCTTTTTGTATGCAGAGGTGCTTTACTTCCCGTACTGTAGCGGTATTATCCCCTTGTTTGGCGATGGTAGACTGCCTTCCTTCTATCAACGCCACGTCAACTAACCCCGTTTCGGTACTCCCGTTGGAATACCGTGAATTTTCTGATGTGTTTAATAAAGGGCTATCAGAAAAACTGCCCGCACACAGATGCTATGACTGCCCCATCGATTTGATACCTGGGGCAGTCATCCCCCATGGTCGGATTTACTCCCTTACACAGAAGGAAGAAGAGTATTTACGGAACTATATCGACAACGCCTTACGTCTTGGACACATACGTCCGTCCCGTTCACCAGCGGCCTCCCCAATATTTTTTGTGCCAAAGAAAGAAGGGGATTTGCGCCCCTGCGTGGACTACCGCGCCCTTAACAAAATCACGGTGAAAAACCAGTATCCGTTGCCACTTATTACTGAGCTCCTCGACAAAATGACCTCCTCCACTATCTTCACCAAGTTGGACTTGCGGGGAGCGTACAATTTGGTAAGGATGAGAAAGGGAGATGAGTGGAAAACAGCCTTTAAGTCGAAATATGGGCTGTATGAATATTGTGTGATGCCCTTTGGGCTTTGTAATGCCCCGGCGACATTTCAACATTTTGTAAATGACATCTTCAGGGATATGCTGGATTGCTATGTTGTCATCTATTTAGATGACATTTTGATATATTCAGACGCTCTGCCCCAACATGTACAGCACGTGCGTTCTGTTCTACTTCGTCTCAGGGAATACTCTCTCTTTGCAAAATTAGAAAAGTGTGTATTCCATGTATCATCTGTAGAATTTTTGGGGTTTCAGATCTCCCAAAAAGGAGTTCTCATGTGTACTTCCAAGGTTCGGGCAGTTTTGGATTGGCCCGTTCCGAGCTCAGTGAAAGCACTTCAATCCTTCCTGGGTTTTGCCAATTTTTATAGGCGTTTCATCGCCTCATTCTCTGAAATAGTGGCCCCGTTAACCCGATTAACTAGTCCTAATGTTCCTTTTTTGTGGGATGACGAAGCGCAATTAGCTTTCCAGAACCTGAAGGATGCTTTTACCACCGCTCCTGTGTTGCAACACCCCAATCCTGCCCTCCCATTCATCGTGGAAGCAGATGCCTCTGCTATTGCAGTAGGGGCTATCCTTTCGCAGGTTTGCCTTGCTACTCAACGCCTACATCCAGTGGCTTTCCACTCTCGAAAACTTACTCCAGCAGAACGAAACTATACTATTATGGAAAGGGAACTCCTTGCAATCAAAGTGGCGTTCAAGGAATGGAGGCATCATCTTTTGGGCGCAAGACACCCGATAACTGTGTATACAGACCATCGAAACCTTCAGGCCTTGTCACACGCGAAATGCACCAACGCCAGACAGATACGTTGGCATTTGTTTTTTACCATGTTTGATTTCACGGTGACGTATCGCCCTGGTCCTTTACATGGAAAGGCAGATGCCTTATCTCGCATTGGTACTGACACGGAAACTGTCAAACAATCCACACCAGTATTACCATCAGGGGCTGTTATATGTGTTTGTTCAGTCTCTCCGTCAATAGTAGTCAGTTTACGGAGATGGGCCAGGGATCATGTTTCTGTCCTGAAGAAAATGGATGCTGTGCTAATTTCCGGACTTCCCTACGTTAAAGGTTTACTATACCTACCTGACAACCAAACCAGACGAAAGGCTCTTGAATGGTCCCATGACCTTCCGTTAGCAGCCCATCCTGGCCAGGCAAAAACTTACGATCTTTTACACCGTTGGTGCTGGTGGCCTGGAATGAAGAAAGATACCGAACAATACATCCGTAGGTGTGCTGTATGTACACAGTGTAAAAGACAACCGGGTAAACCCGTGGGTCTTCTAATGTGTATGCCTTTACCACCGCACCCCTGGCACACGGTGACCCTGGATTTCGTGGTAGAACTCCCCTGTATCGGGGGTTTGTCCACAGTTCTTGTGGTAGTGGATGTTTTTACTAAGATGGCTCGGTTTATACCATGTTCGGGGGTGCCCAACGCTCCCACGTTAGCAAATTTGTTCTTTGACCATGTGGTACGCTTTTTTGGTCTACCTACAATACTGATTTCCGACCGGGGGTCTCAGTTTACCTCGCGGTTTTGGCGCACTCTCACTTCCTCATTGGGTATTGATGCCCGCTTGTCTTCGGCCTATCACCCCCAAACGGATGGCCAGACCGAACGTACCAATGGCACTATGGAACAGTTTCTTCGATGTCTGTGCCTACAACATCAATCTAATTGGTTGTCAGTCTTAGGTGCCGCGGAATTCGCCTATAACAACTCATTACACTCATCGGTAGGCTGTTCCCCGTTCTATGCATTATATGGGTTGCATCCAAGGA
Source organism: Ambystoma mexicanum (assembly GCF_040938575.1). Lineage (NCBI taxonomy): Eukaryota > Metazoa > Chordata > Amphibia > Caudata > Ambystomatidae > Ambystoma > Ambystoma mexicanum. The sequence goes on from NC_090936.1 coordinate 880,074,190, forward strand.
CCCTTCCACCTGTTTTGCCTTCCCTACGGCACGTCCCTGCAGTCAATGCAGTTGGGGATTCATTAATTGCCATCCGTAAGTCCGTATTGGCACATCTACAAGCTGCACAACATCGCACCAAGATACAGGCGGATAAACGGCGTACTCCGGCTCCTCCTTATTCCTGTGGGGACCGCGTATGGCTCTCAACAAAGCACCTGGCCATCCGGGGTAAACGAAAGCTTTTACCATGTTTTGTGGGTCCTTACACGATACTGAGGTGTCTCAACCCTGTTGCTGTCCGTTTGGACATACCAGCACATTGGAGAGTGCACCCGGTCTTTCATGTCTCCTTGCTTCGGCCTTTTGTACCCGGCACCCGATTGCCTCCCGTCCCAGCTCCACTTACCGTTCATGGCGAGGACGAATACGAAGTACGTGCCATTTTAGACACCCGCCTATGCCGTGGAGTTCGGTCCTATTTGATCGATTGGGTAGGTTATGGCCCAGAGGACCGGTCCTGGGAACCAGCCTCTAATCTAAATGCGCCCCGTTTGTTGCGTACTTTCTGGTTGCATCGCTTGCGCGGGCACAGGAGAAATCGCTCTTTGTGGAGGGGTACTGTCACATCCCGTTATGGTTGGAAATTGCCATGGCCTTTACATGAGCGCTCTTCAACACGCAGAACCCACTGAAAACTACATTTCCCAAATTTCCTGATATATTAGTCACGTGACACGCACGTACCACGTTGCCGTGTCTTCTGAAATCCGTATATAGTACTGCCTGTTTGATTGCTCGGCGCTCCTAAACTGTGTTCGTTTCGAGCTTTGTTACTGACTCCTGTTTCCCCTGTGCTAATTCCGAGCCTTCGCCCCTGCCCTTCCCGTCCTGTTCTTCGACTGATTTCCCGGAATCCTTGAACTTGGTTTGCATCTCGACCTCCTCTTCTATAAGTCCTTTGGCTGTGACGCTTTTGGTATTCAAGTACGTTATTTAAGGGAACCAGCGTGAAGTAACGCTAACTTCTTTTTCCCTGTTTATTATTACCATCATTTATTCCTGGATGTTATCTGGGACGCTTTGCTGAATTTACTTTGGAACACTGTGGATATTTTTCTTGGACGCTTTGCTGCAATTTACTTTGGACACTGTGGATATTTTCTTGGACGCTTTGCTGCAATTTACTTTGGACACTGTGGATATTTTCTGGGACGCTTCGCTGCACTGAGATCCTATAGCACTGGTATACCCCTCCATCACCCCTGATAATTGAGTTCCTCTCTGTGTCCACTACTAGTAGGCTACTGGTATATATTTGCTACGGACCAGGTAAGAGTGGGTACTTGGGGGGTGTCATTTGCTGTTAATACGGTAATACCTGGCTGTATACTGAACGTCTGCTCTGTTTTTATTTTCCTCCTTTAGCTCTGCCGAGTCTGCTCCTGCCTTTTCACTCAAGCCCTCAGCCTGACAGGTGGGATAGATTCATTGTAGGCTGAGCTCTTGGGGGGGAAGTCTTTGGCATATCACGTTAAAGACGTTCGTGTTTGAAGACAGAAAGTTACTTTTCCATAACCGGAAGAGTTATATCTGCGACAACTGGGATACCAATACCTAGGTTGTGACATCTACATTCTGGACGTCAGAAATACTGTCAAAGCCCAACCCCTGATGTAAATCATACGTCATTCATGCTTCCTGTTTCATTCGTCTAAGAAAACTTGTAGGCGTGGCCGGCAAAAAGTGAGACATTTTGTGATTGTGTTTTTGTTTCATAGATATATTTATAAAAACATTATTTTCCAACTGTCCATCCCCTTCTTTCTATGGCCACCCCATATAACAAACATAACTTCATCCACCCCAACAACCACAACCAGTGTCATACAAAACAACATAAGAGAGAAAAAGAGACAGAGAGAGAGAGAGAGAGAGAGAGAGAGGGAGAGGGAGAGGGAGAGGGAGAGGGAGAGAGAGAGAGAGGAAGAGAGAGAGAGAGGCAAAGAGGGAGACCCTTTTTCCACCAGGGCCGACCGGGTGCTGGACCTTCCCAAAATAAATAATTGAAAAATAAAAATAAAAATTGACAAAAGAAAAAACATCAAAAAAATGAAAAAAAGAAAGAGAAAACCAAAAAAAAAAAACAGGTGTGTGCCACTGCACACCACCCTGGCATGGATCCTCAAAAATGTCTCTTCTTTGGCTATGCCCTTACTAAACTTTGCCTTGTCTCAGGTGGTCTTTGGACATCCGAGAGATGCACCCAATATCTGACTCCTTCATACGGACGGCGAGAGGAGTACAGAACACCACCTCATATGGACCTTTCAACCTGGGGCTGATCAGTTCCCCAGATTAGAATGGTCCAGTTATAATATGGGCAATGCTGTGTATGGAACTATGGTCTTGCTTTCTACAGGGGTGGTCACTATTTCTCCCCCCTTTACCGTGTCCCACTCCCGCCCCTGTGTGCTTCCGTTCCATCCCCATGTCAATTATTTACGACCATCAACATGTAATATGTCTCCTTCTGTCAATAAGTGAGCCGTTCATCAGTGGGAAAATAAATAAAACTCCTATATATAATCTGGAGTTGCTAAAACAGGGGCCGTGCAAATAGTTTAAGTCCTCATATTGACTAGTCATTTTGTCAATCCATTCAAATGTACTTTTAAGTCCTCTTTCCTCCCCTGAAACTTTGTAACAGTGGCCTTGTGTAGACTGTGAAATCTAGGATCCATGCCCTACAATAATTACATAAGCCCAAAACACTGCTACATTCCCTTCACAGTACTGAGCCTAGGGTGGTGCGTACCGCCGCCACCCTATCTGATAATTTTTTTCCCCAATACAAAAATGAGTTGGCCCAAGTATAGTCCCTCTTGTTGGCAGTATTATAGCTTATTTTTATCTGCCTTGTACCCTTTGTGAGCCAGTAATTACAATAATGCAACAGAATCCCTCCTGTACTGATGTTAATTTTCACTACATCCCAACCGATCATTCACATACTGGATGATTTGTGCTAAGCACCGTACTTCAATGTAATCTGTACAGGGGTCACAGCTCTCAGTAACTCAACATCATGTGGACTAACAGTCCATAATTGTGCTGGCACATATCGCATGTCCTCCTAAAAAAATAAAAACATCTAAGTTACCACTGCCATCAGAGGGCACTGTACCTCCCTATACTGCACCATGATATCACAGGGGATGCAGATTCCCAAAATAATCTCCACATTTTGCTCACTGTCCTCGAATAACTACTTATTGGTCATTTCCTTTTAATTGTACTGTCGGGTCTATACATAATATTGTGCGCCACTCGCACCCGTCTTGGTCTGTTCCAATCAGGACTACTCTTTGTCTGATACTACTAGTCCTTGGAAATCTAATGACAATATTGTCCCTGCCACCATCTCAGGTGGCACCATGGGTCGGAAAATTAAATCTGTAGGTACTTGCCAACATTTTGTCACAATTTGAGGCGCTGCATTTACTAATACCTTAATACAATAACAAAAAATATATCTGGGACCACAGGAACCCCATGTACTACTGACTCCCTTACTATTGCATTGATTATTACCATTGCTTGAATTAAACACATCCATGGAGTGGAACACACTACCCCTTGATCTGTGAATAATACAGTTATATTTATTGTACTGAGCAGATCCCTACCCAACACATTCACAGGGGAACTCTCTGAATCCCTGCACGCAAAGTTTTACCTGATAATGGAAAGTTCCACTACATGATGCATGATTTAGTTGCACCTAAATTTAAAATATAAATTGCCCGTTTTCCTATTTCCTCCTCCACCAAGGGCTCCTCTTCAGGGTGTGCAGTTATCAATAGGATTGGACATGCGAGTGCTTTCTGTGGGCGGTCCTAATCAGAATATGTATTTGTCCCGGGGAATGAAAAAGGGCCACCCCCGTCATTGTAACTCCTTGGAATGGGGCGCCCGTTCCGCCTGCCATTGTTAAACTGTGTTTCCTCACCCTGCTGTAGTTGTTGCCCTTACCTGCCAGCCCCATAAGGGAACTGATTTTGACTGCCTCACCAAATTGCTGTTGTCTCCTTCCTTGAGGCCCTTGGAATCCCTGCCCTGGAGGTGATGGCCCATAATTAAATCTCATCCCAGGTCTGTTCCCGCATTCCCTTGAGAAAAGCCCCCATTTCCCGCAATACCAGCACTGCAATGTTTCCAATCCTCCTCCCTGGGGGCCCTTTCCCCCCAAAGCCTCTTGCTCTTGCTCCTCGAAATCCTCCTTTTCCCCTTGGTGCTCCTTCATACTGCCACTGTGGGTTGGGGCACTGGCCCCCCACCCCATTGTCCCTGTCCTCCTTTACCCCATAGTGCCGCAGTTGTAGCATTCCCAATTTGTTGAGTATCTCTTGTCCTTTCCCACTGAGCCAGTGCCTTCACTGGTGCTTGAATGCCAACCTTAATTAGTTTCTTTCCCACTAGTTTTGCCTCATCAGTTTACCGCTTCTGGGCTGGCTCCCTGGCCCGCTCCTTGATTCTCTTACAATTGCAGACTATTATACTTTGTATCTCTGCCACAATTTGGCTTCAATTCCCACAATTTTATCTAGTGCCTTCTGGACCTCTTTTGGTAGTCCCCCTCTTTACAATAAAATCGAAAAATGGTACTGTCTCAGCTCTCCACATTTCCTGTAACTTAAGAATAACCCAAACTGAGTCCTCATCATCACCCATTGTGCACTGCATTAAAAAATGTAAGTCAGGGTTATCTGGGTACATCCTTCGTAGGGCAGCCCATACCCTTGCCCTAAACTCATCAAAGGCTGCTCCATCATGTTCATTATCTGCAAGACTTACCCCAGCCCTTGCCCATATGTCCCCAGCCTGGTCCCCAGCTATGGTGAACAGTAAACTCTTAAAATCTCCTAGTGCTAAGGCTACCCTTGCTGTTTGTTTTTCAAATTCATAGATCCATTTACTAGCTCCGGCTATAAGCTGGGGGAGAGCTTTACTGAAATTATTTTTGTCCATTTGAGGCCAAGGCACATTATCCCTACTTCTTTATGTATCAGAGGCATCTGCATATCTATTTTGTTTTTTACCCCTTTAGTATTATTCTGATCTTGAACTACCATGATTAAATCTGGTCTATTTCTTGGTCTGTCCCTCCCCACTGCCTCTTGTGGCAGGGATGGGTTTTTCACTGCCTCCTCTCCTTGATCTCCTTCTTGCCCTGCCTCTTCATTATTTCTACTACCTTGATCTTCCCCTCCATTTTCCCTTGCTTGTTCTACTTCTTGCCCCAGGACCGTCCATACCCTCTGCCCATCATCTTTTTCAACACAAACATTTCTTACTGCCCCAAGGTTAAACCTAAACAAAAAATCTCATGACTTTCAATCCCGTTTTCTGCACTGGTACCCTTATTTCTGGTGATACTTCTTTGGGTTCTTGTAACCTGACCAACCTTTCCTGTAATGCTCTTAACTCGCTGTCTATGTCTACTTGTGGACCCTCTGGGTACACCAATGCAATGCTACAGGCATATTAGAGCTCATGGATGGGTTATATGGAGGTGCAAAAGCTCGAGTACCCCCCTAGTTGCTAATCCTGATAATCCTGTTGACACACTCTCTACCTCTGGAGGCTTATAGACTGGGTTTTTATACTCTACTGCAGATTTAGGCGTTACGGGGTATATCCCCTTACATTGGATCTCTTTTTCACCTTCCTGATCTTCCATATCCTCAACTAATTGACAGAGATCTAGAATCTCTTCTCTTTTTTGGTACTTGTTCCCTTCATATTTTGGTGCTACAAAGAAGGACATTTATTCTAGCATGTTTCTTTTATGGGAGCCCTGCTCTGGCAGGAGAAGACGCCCTCCACTATCAATTGTTTATTTATTCTGTCACAATACAGTGCCAGAACCCTATGCATGTATTTTATTGGTGTTTCATTCTCCATAATGTTGCACACCTCCCTAATGCTTCACTTAAACCCTACTGCTATGCTGCACGTGCTTCAAAAATACAGACCAACCCACTTTTTCACGCACCCCCTTACTTTTTCTCACTTTGATTTCACCCACACACACACACACCCCGACTCATCCACCTTCCTTCCTTTTTTACCACAAAAGACAGCAAGAGGAAATATACAAAAAATTATGGACTAAAATCCAGGCCCATTCCTTTATACCGAGCCACTACTTTTGTAATACCACTTACTGCTTTTATCGTCATAAGAAGAATAATGTGTGGTACTACCTTCTCAACCTGTTATGGATCAGGATCCCTTACCTCTCAGTCCTTATAAGCTGGGGATCCCTTTCATCTCAGTCTTTTATATATGCTGAGGTTCCCTTTCCATTATAAAAAGTAGAAAAACAGAAATACATGACAATTTCAATACATGACACACTTTTTATCCAATCTACTCCTTTACGCATCACTTGAAATCCAATCCAGTCCAATCTATCCCATCCAATCATATCCCTTATCACCAAAGGTCCTATTTTATACTGCATCACCAATACTACATCACCAAAAGTCCTCTGCCATAATACATCACCAAGTCCTATTCCATCTATTCCATTGACCTCATGCATCATTCACATCACCAAATATTTAGTTCACATCACCATATCATACATACATGTTCTCATTTTGTTATCACTTGCAAGAGTATACTCACGTGGGCGTTGTTCACTTGAGTTTTTCCTCCATTTACAAAGTTCCATGCTGGCCTGTAATTCTGGAGCCACGCCCTGCTTCAGTGAGCAGAAAGGATTTCTTTCAAAATGGCTTCTACTAAAGTCGCTCAGAATACATGGGTTTTTTGATTTAGGAATCTGGTCACTACAGATGGGTGTGGCTGGTTGGCCTGGGGATTCACAAAGTACAGGGGCAAAAAACCAAGTAACACGTTGGATCGTCCCTACTGAACGGTAGGCCATACTTGCACCCCTTAAATTATACCCCTTAAATACATAGGGGTACCCCCTGATCACGCTCAAACCAGCGTAAATACACCCCTCTAGGGAAATAAGGCCATGAGTCTATCTTGCAAGAGATAACAAACTATTTTTTTTTGTTTAATTGTGGTTAGACAATTATTACAAATGAAACGACAGTGTGTGTCATAATTGTGCCTCTTCGATCAGTCTTCTGTGTTTTCTTCCTGTGGAGCTAAGGATGTACCCTTTCCTTCTAGATCCAAACTCTGGAGGAATATGGCTGTTGCTATAGTCAAGTATGTGGAGTCTCTGCTCATCATCCAGTTCCACCAGTTTTCTTCATTTAATGTGAGATGTTTGAGTCTGTGTGGTCGGATGTATGGAACCTGAGTTTTGCTGTCCCTGGGCATAGTAAGAGAAGGTGTTGCACTGTCTTGATGTTATTCGTGATCATACAGTAGCAGCGTGTTTTGTCCTTAGATTTTTTTCCCAGAAAAATAGGACTTTGTTCGTATTCAGAACGTTTAGACGGGCTCTCAAGAAAGTTGTGCGGAGTAATTTATCTGGAAACTTCTTCAAGTCCACCTTTTGCGTTTTGAGTGTCAGGTGTGCCAATGATTTGTACTCCCTTGCTTTTTCTAATGTCTCAATCCAGTCCCAGAGTTTCAGTTTTTCTTTAACTTTATCAGGGATGCGTTCAAGGTCCCATTGCAAGCTTCCGATTTTTTCCACCAGGTCAAATTGGCTTTTTGACCATGCAGCCATAATCTGGCTTTTCCCACTTGTCATTTCTTTATGGATGATGTCAAGAATTATTGGCCGAGGCTTTCTTAGGATTTTCCCCGGGAAAAGCATGCTGTTCCTCTCGACCACAGATTTCATTGATGACAGACACAGCTTCCATCTGATTACTGCCGCGGGAGTCGAGGTTGGGAGTTTCAGGACATAGCGCCAAAATAGTCCTTCAAGTTTTACCCAAAGTATGGGCGGAAGTTGAGGCATTGCCTCTGCGCCATATGTTATTGCTGGTGTTGCTTTTGCTTTGAAGAAGTTTATTACTGGTAAGAGTGAACATTTACAAAACTTTCTATCCAAAGTCGAAGCTTGGGCTGCAAGTGATTTTGTCCTTGCGAAAAGGTGCTCCTGCATGGTGATTTCAGTGCTACTTCGGGAAATCTTGACCCCCAGGTAGGTGAAACTTTCCACCATTTCCAGTTTCTCTGAGTTTATGAACCAGTATTGGTCTTCTTGTCAGTTTTTTTGATTTTTAGATGATCATGATCTTAGCTTTGTTTGTGTTAAGATCAAGGTAGTTTTGGTCCAAGAGAATTATGTCGTCTGCGTAGAGGAGTCTTGTAATCTTGGACTCCCCTATTGTGGGAGGGAAGGATTGAGTATCATTTTCAGTGTCCACGATGTCGGCCACGTAAGCTTTATACAGCACCGGAGCCAAAGGGCAGCCCTACTTAACCCCTCTAGCTGTCTTTATTGGGTCTGACTGCTGCGTTTAGTCGCACTCTCATTGAGGTGTCACTATAAAGTGCTTTGATTGGTGCCAAGATGGAAAGTGGACATCTTGATTTTTCCAATTTATCACAAAGTTTTTCTCTGTTCACACGGTCGAATGCCTGTCCAGGTCTATAGAGGCTATGAATATTTTTGGGTGACCTTCCGTCACTCTCGCCTTTAGAATGCTGATCAGCATGATGTGAATAGATGTGCCGAGGTTCTTTTCAAAGCCTGATTGGTACGGGTCGGCTGTTTTTGCCTCCTTCTGCCAATCCTTGAATTCGTCTGGGATCAAGGCCCCAAATAGCTTACCTATAACATCAAGTAAAGCTATTTGTCTCAGTTTTTAGGGTCGTTCTTTGGTCCCTTCTTGTAAATTGGAACTATGTTAGCCGTTTTCCAGGATCCAGGGATGTTTCTTGTGGCGAGACATCTGTTGAAGATCTCTAGGATCAGTACTGTCCAATCTTCCGGGTCCTCCTTTAGATGAATGTTAGAGATTCCGTCAGGGCCCGGTGCTCTGGAGTTTTTCAGCATCGTTATCTTTTTCAGAATGATTGATTTGTTGTATGTTATGGTCCAGTCACAAGAGACGTGGTTTACCACTTCGGGTTCACTGGCTGTTGGCTGTTTGAACAGGTTAGTATAGCGCATCAACCACTTTTCCTCGCTGACACTATTTAGTATGGCTGTATCTGTGGATGCTGTTGTGTTTTTGATTATGGACCAAAAGTCTTTGGAGTTCCTGCTACAAACTGCTCGTAGCATTGTCTCTGCGTCGTGTTGATACAATTTCCATTGAGAAGTCTTTAACCAAGATTTGTAACGAGGGCTACGTTCTCTCGATTAGGATATGTTTGAGCACGTCTTGAGGCTTTTCTCGAGTTTGCTTTCCTCGTCCTTAATTCCTCATTGTGTTTATGAAGATGTGTGTTTCCAGGACCGCTTCTTATTGGCCTGTGATGTAAGTAAGGAACGAGAAGCGGGCGGTAATCCAAATTTATTGTTCTCTAGTCTTCGGCATCTGACTCGTTCTTTTGATTATAGGCAGTCGTGATGAAGCGGATTGCTTCTTTTGTCAGCTTTAGCCGGGTCCCTTGTGAGTTAGCTTCGACCTGATACAGCATTGCTGTAGGTGTGTCTTTAAATGATGTCCACGTTGCTGTTAGGAGATTATGGTCACTTAGGGTAGTTTTGATCACCTCGTATGACTCGATGAGTGAATGTAATTCCTTGGAGGCAAAAATGTAGTCAATGGTGCTCTTGTGACCTTTGCTTTCCCAGGTCGGGACAGGTGGTGAGGATTTGTCTAGTGAATTTAGATTGTGCAAATCTCGAGAATCCATGAGGTCAGTCCATGCTCGGCCTCTTATCATCGCTTGTGCACTCTGATGAGTTTTGATTGAAGTTGCTTTGTTTTCCCCTCCAGTTTCTGGCAGGTAGCATTTAGATCACCACATTTCAGTATGTGGTCCACGTTGTATATGGCTGTTGCTTCCGTTTGTATTGTTTCTACGTCGTTTAGAAATTCTGTAGTGGAATGTACCGTCAAATTCCAGTAGATGTTTAGTAGTAAGATAAGTTCAAACTTTATGCTTGTATGTGACTTCTGATTTTTTTTCCATTCCAAGAGAATGGCTTGGATGGCGAAGGTCGAAACCAAGCTGCGTTCGATTCGCAAACTCCCTCCTATGCGGACTGCTATTTGGAGGCCTGATGTCGGGCGACCTTTCGTTTCTTTGTGTGCCAGGGAGAGTAGGGTCTCAAAGCCATTTATACTTGGAGGAAGCTGAAGCTAGGTTTCTTGTAGGCTTAAGAGGATGAATTGGCCTATATTGATCTCACCAACCTGCGTGAGGTGAGTATGGCCTCTGGTGTTCCATGATCCAATGGTAAGTCTTTGTTGTATGGTTTTTCCATTGGATGGTCCTCTATTGGAACTGATGGAGATTGTTGATGGTTGCTATTTCCTGGTGTAACGAGCCAATGCTGCAGGAATCCATGCCCACCTTTTTGAGTCTTTGTCAGTGTTCTTTTGTTGCCCTGTTGTTGTAAGGGCTGAGGTTGAATTTTCCCTGTTTTTTTCGTTGCTGTTAGACATGCGACTCGGACCTGCCGGTTTTCGGTTTGGATTTCACTCTGTGTCTCTAATTTGATCTCCCTTGCCCGATGTTAAGTTACTTGTTGATTTTTGGCGTGGTTGGTTTTTGGCGATCGATGTTGAGTTAATAAGATCTTTCCCACCATCTCCCCTGGACTCGTAAAGCCGATTTCTCACATCTTGCTTTGTGCTTTGTGAGTTGGGTCCTCTCTCTTCCGATGTTATTTCACAGAGATGGTATCCCATCTTATGAAGTTCACGGGCAGTCAGGAGAAAAAGTTTCTTTATTGTTTGAGATGTAATGTGTAGAAAAATACTGTCAGTGCGCCGTTTATGGGCAAATTCTACAACCTTTATGTCTTCACTTCGGATCCGGCCTTCGTTCATGATTCTGTCAAGCAGCCTCAACGTTGCTCTTCTGTTTAAGATAATTGTTTCTCCTGTGTTTGAGCGGCTTTCTAGCTTTAAAGTTCTTGTTGATTGGCTGTTATGTGTGAACAGAGCTGAAGCTCGTGTTTGGTTGGAGGCTGAGTGTGAAGGAGGACGTGGGTTTCTTTGGTTTTGTCGATTTCTTTTATCAAAAGGTTTTGTCCCCAGACTTCAGGTGCCATTGGTGTGAGTGGTGTTTCTCTGGTCATAAGAGCAGTTAAGTTTCTCTCTGTTTTTCTTGCTAGTGGAGTAGTTTTCTCTGTGTTTTCTTTCGCTGCTAGGCGTTTCTTTTTTAGGCTTTGAGCCGCCTGATCGACGGGTTGTTCCTCTTCTTGGACTCACAGGATGATATTCACTCTGTTTTCTTTGCCTGTTAGACATGCCTTTGTTTGACTTCAAGCCCGACAGTCGGTGGAGCATTCTCCTTTCTGGACTGATCCGGTTTCTTTCATGGATTATGTCATTGTTTTTTTTGTGGGGCACTTTTAGTGATGCTGTGTGATCTCCTGATCGATTCTTCCTTCGAGCTAGCGGAGGAGGTTCATCGTCCAAAAATGACACCTTCCTCTTTTTCACTGCTGGAAGGGGAATTTCTGATTCCGAGTTTTCTATGGAGTAGACACTGATTTTGGATAAGTCGATCGTGTTGTCTCCGAGTTCTTCGTAGGGCTCTTTTCTGTCGCACCTTAGGGACAGTAGATTCTCATGATTCTGAGAGTTTTTTTTATCAAGAATGATTACCCATTTTGTTGGGGTTTCATTTGTCTTAACAGTGTTCCCCATTTGGTGCTTACCATGTGGCAGTTTAGGGTTACTGGTCACTGGAGCTGGAGTCTGTTTTCTATAATGCGACAGTACAGTTGGATTACTGTCTTTCTGCTTTGCTCCTGATGACGGACTTGGGTTTCTGCTATTACGTCCTTGATTCTGCTTAGATTTATGTTTGTTCTGATCCGGACTATTGGCTTTGTGACCGTATTTTTTGGTTAAGGTTAGAGGACTTACTTTGTCGTACCTTTGAGGCATTAAGTTCTGATTGCTCCTCTTTGGTTGTACCTTCTGTATTCTTTGCTTCTATCAATGTTTTCTCCTTCTTTTTATAAGTATTCTTCTCTTGTAGTGTCTCCAAGTTCCTATGTTGGAGATTCACTCGACTGTCTCGCATGTTGGGATCCTTGATCTCCACTACTTGGTCTTTCTCTTTGGTTCTTTCTGAATTGTGAACTTGTTCAGTTTGAGTTCCAGTAGTAACATTATTTTTTAACTGGAAAACCTTTTGTCTGTGCTGATCCAGCAAATTGATGGCTGTTTGTGGTTTCTCAGTCATTGTGCCTTGTTCTCTTGTGTTCCACTTCCAGGCTTCCACGGGGGCCAGGACTATGGTCACTGCCGACAAGATGTCCAAATATTGCCCAGCGAGTTTTTTTCAATTACCTTAGAGGTGTCTCTTTCTGATATCCCTTTTGTTGGAGTAGAAAGTGTGGATCGAGATATGTCCACAGGAGAATCTTCTCTAAAGTGTTGCAGTGTCAGGTTGGGGTGATAATTCACCTTATCACTTCTTTGTTGTTTGGAGTGACTTCTGCCGGTTTGGCTTCTTTGTGACCCGCCATGTGGGGAAATTTGGCTGTTGGTGTGATATCTTGTTTTTGAAAATCCTGATTGGCCATTCAGTTGTCGTGATCCTTAGTGGCCGTATTGCTGTGGAGATCTATTGATTTTGTTTCTTGGGTGACCCCCCTTCTGTCCCAGGGTCTCAGTCAGGGCTTGAGAGTGAGAATTCTCACTTTTGGTAATTGATGTCTTGGATTGTCCGAAATGCCATCGTACTGGGGTAGGTAGTAACCCACTTGCAGTTGTCAGTTCCGTATCTGTTTTCCTGGAAGTTTTCTCTCTCGGTGAAGGTGGTATCCCTTCGAGTATTTCTGTGTCTGATTCTTCAGATTGATTAATGGATGGAGTTTTGCCCATTTTATTGAAAAACTTGCTGATTGGATTGTTTGTAAAAGACGTGTTTGAGGTAGGTTTTCTGAATTGGGTTTTCATGACAACCCTCTGGTGTGGCGTTAATGAGAAGTTTTTGTTGTTTTTTGTCAATCTGTGTCGTTGTGGACTAAGTACTTCAAATGTTTTGTATATTTTTGACTCATAAGTGTTCTTTCACTTTTATGCCCAGGGGGTAAGAGATTCGATGTACTGTTAAGCCCTACCGGAATGATCTCCCCTTCAGGTTTGTCTATGACAGAGTTGATCAGGACTTTTACCCGGTTATGTTCTCTTAGCATGTTGAGACTGTCTATGTCTGGGTCATCATGGTCATCTGAGTTGATTTTAGTTACATTTAGTAGATGGTTTTCTTTAAAGTCAGTTAGGTCGAGGTGTGGGCTCGATAATTCGCCCCTTGCTGTTATTGGGTGGACTTCATTCTCTAGAGTTGGACAGGGATTGGATAATGCTTGTTCCATTCCATTGTCGTCGGTTGTTTCCTTTAAGTTTGGAAAGTTGTTAAACAATTTCTCTTTGTTGACAGACAGCATGTTCGTGCACTGCTCGGTAAGAGATTTTGCTGTGACTTTAGTGTTTAGTGTTTACTGTGGTAGGGGGGTGAGAGGTCTGGTCGCTGTTGGCCATCGTCCTCTCCCTTCGATGTGCTCGGACATTTCACCTCCATGGGGGTAGAGCCTGGATGTTCCGATGAAGGCTTGCAGAGTCGGCTTCCAGGGGGCGGACTGTCGCTCTCTCCCATTTCCGCGCTAACAGCCGCCCCCACGGCAATCTTTGAGTCCTCCGATTGGTCACTCTCTGTTGCTGGGGAACTGCTCTCTTTCGAGCACGGTTCATCATCGGAGGAGACCGAGCCTCCGGGGGCGCGAGTCGAGCGGCCACCTCGAGGTAGGTTGTGTTTGTGAGGTAACCTCAGGGGGGGAATTGGAGGGGAGCACTTGACCCACAGAGAGTCGCTGTTCTGTTTAAAGTTGATGACAAGTGGTTCAGAATGGTCGGATCTTTTTCTGTTGTCGCTGGTTTGATTCTGAGGGGACGAGGAGGGGGGAGGTGAATAAGAGTTATATTGTACGTAGGGGGCTTTGCGATCTGGTCATTCCGGGATGTCCTTCGTTGTGTAGCGGCCACTTCTCAAGAGGCGACCCAAATCCTTTAGTGTATCTGGTGCGTCTTCCAGTGCAGAACCCTTCTTCGTGTTCCTATTCTCTCTCACGGTGACCTTCTCTCCCGATTCAGTCATGCTCTCCTTGAAGTTGAACTTGTCGGTCAAGGCTGCCATCCTGCCCAGCTGCCGGACTGCCAGACTGCACCTCCTCGCAGCTCTCTGCGGCCGAAAAGGGTTTTTAAACCCTCCGCCTTCAAAGAAAGGCAAAGAAAGACTGGGCTTTTCACAGGAAAAAAGAAAGAGAGCTTGCTGCCAGATGGCACCTCCACGTAGCTCTCTGCGGCCGCTCCGCGGCCGAAAAGGGTTTTTGAACCCTCTGCCTTCAATGAAAGGCAAAGAAAGACTGGGCTTCTCACTGGAAAAAAGAAACAGAGCTTGGTGCCAGACTGCACCTCCTCACAGCTCTCCGATAACAAACTTTAATCTTTACAAAGATGAGGATTGGTGGGAAAGACAGAGGACTCTGCCATTCTGACCAGCATTATGTCTTCCTTGGCTGGCTCCCAGGTCCTGAAGACTGGTGCTGGGCCTGGAGCGTACATACTCTTGACTTGGTTACTGGAGACCGGCAGAGCTCATCCAAAACTGTTCTTCCTTAAAAGGGATGCTGCCTATGCAGGAATACATTGTAGCTCTTACTTAGCATCATTTGCTATGTTATAAACATTCATACATAAACATATCTTCCTGCCATTCGCTCAACACTTCACTCAACATAATTATATTTCATCTGGTCCAGTAATTTCTATAAAAACACCTTATGTTTACATATTGCTGCGTTGTGTGGATGAGCACGTACATTCTGCTATTCTTAGTCTGCATGGGCTTTTGATGAACAGAAACAGCTGCTCAGCCACTGTGTGCTCTGCCAGCCTGCCTGTAGTCTACTTTTAGCACAGGCTGCATTCCGTCTGCAGAGAGCCTGCTTTGAGATTTGATTTTAAAACTACACAGAATAACATTTGCAAGTGTTTTCAACAAATGGTTATTTGCACTTTATATTTTATACTATTTTCATTTAGTAGCTGGCCACGCCTGTATGTGATTATATTTGCATGAAAAAAGCTTTCTCAGCGCTTTAGTGCTTAGAAGATTTGCCTAATTGTAAAGCGCTTGAGGGGTGCAGGAATGCGCTAGCCAAGGCGCTGGCTCCTCCCCAATAAAACCAATCTCATATGTTCTCTCATTCTGCTGGCGGTCTGCCAGATGGGAATGGGGGCCTTTTCTCGGTCTTCCCAGGTTTCCCAGAGAATGTCCAGGACATCTCTAGGTTCTATACCATAGAGCAGCCCGAAAGGAGAGCAACCTGTGGAAGCCTGGGGGGTTATCCTCACTGCAAATAGTGCCCAAGCTATCATGCGGTCCGAGTCTTTCCCATCCGTGTCTACCAATTTTTGTAAAATTAGCTTCAGGGTTTTATTGAATCTCTCCACTATGAGAAACCTGAAGGTATTCTCTCAGGTAGAGCCCAGTACAGGAATCCCTTATCTGGGAGGCCGCGACACGGCCATCGATGTTGGATCCAAGTCCTGGGGGTGGACCAGTGGGAGAGGATCACCTGGGTGAGGGAGACAAGGGTTATACTTGGGAGGATATTCAAGGTGAGGCGCAGTACGGGACCGAGGAGGAAGAGGATGAGATCCCTGAGGCCTTCAGATGTTACAATACATGGGCCTCCCCCTCCCATGAAATCTCTCCTAACCAGATCCAATAAAGCCACTGTACAAAACTCATCCTCTAAGATCTCTAGACCACTTGCATGTTATCCAAACAACCCCAGGCATACCCTTTCACATTCCTCTAGCTATTTTCTTGCAAACACCCAATCTATTAGGACAGAACACTACTATTCCCACAATCCCCTATGTTCTGTTCTCCATCCCGGTCATTTTCGTCCATTTCTCAAACCTTCCCTATTCCGTTGTGTAGGATACTTTGACATTCCAACCCCTCCCAAATCTGAAGACTACAACTCCCAACAACACTTTTGCCTGATGTAGAAAACAATGGACTTGTAATAAAACTTTTTACCTGTCATGTCCTGACACAAGGGTCAGGCAAAGTCAGGCAATTAACCTGTATCACACACACCAGACAGTCCTTCCTTTTCCTCACAGGGATAAAAGGTAGAGTAAGAGAGCGGAATACGAGCAAGGCAGAAAGCACAACGGCACAGCTAACCAGGCATGGCAGTTCAAGAGAAGGAGTAAGGCAGCAGGAATTGAGAGGGTGGCAAGGGGAGAAGTGATCTTGCCCTTTTCGTACAAGGCCTGCAGAACCTTTGTGGAAGAGGAAATAAGACCGCGAACAATAGCGCAAGTGTCTTGCAGCAGATGTCAACGGTACACAGGACAATCCTACACCAATAAGCAGGAGCGAGGGAAGCTCTTGCAACCGTGGTAGCAGCCTTGACTCCAAGGAAGCCGAAACCCAAGCGGTTCATCACAGCCGGTGAGTCGAGGTGAGAATCTGATAAGATCCGGGCTGTGTTGAGTGAAGATCACAAAGTGGCAAGTTTGAACCAAGTTCAATGAACTGTGAAAAGTGTTAAGGGGAGACCAGCTGCAGAGGGAAATCGGCACCATGTGGGTGCTAGCACGAGAGACTCTGGTCGATCCCCATCTGAGAGAAAATTACAAGTATCAGAAGGGCGTAGGAGAGCCGCCAAAAGAGGTCCAAGTGGTCATACAGGAGGTCTAGTAAAATCCCCGTACAATGGAAAGACTTTGATCACCAAACTGTGTGAAAGTAACGGAAGTGAATCCTGATTTGAGAGAAAGCAAGCAAGGGAAGTGAATCCAGCATTGAGAGAAAGTAAGGGAAATTAATTCTGCACCACTTCAAAGTCAAATGTGAATTTAGCACGAGTGAACCCAACCGAAGGATGCTGAAGAAGAGGGGGCAAGTCTAAAGTCCCAAGAAACAGTGTCTTGACTAAAGTGAACCTGGCTGAGGGATGCCCACTGGAACTGTTATAAAAGACATTGGGCCTCATTACGACCTTGGCGGTAAGTATCGGACATTACCGCCATGGCGTAAATAGCGTTTACGGCTCTGCCCGATGGCGTAAAGTGCGGCTCATTCCGACCCATCGGGCACGAGCATTACGCCATGGCGGTAATGTAAAGTACGCGATGGCGGAAATGACCCCAAAACGGCACTCACCGGCGTCGTCCGCCGCGCTAGGTACACTTCCGCCATCCATCTCAGCGGTCACCGTACTTAGCGGTGACCGTAATTAGCGGTCAGCGTACTTTACGGTCACCGTAAATAAGCGGAACCGGAAGTAGCGCCATCGCGCCGGAACGGGAAAGAGCACGGCGGCCATCTTGAAAAACACAATCCAATCGGCATCCTCCGCAACCACTCGACATCTGACCCTGAGACCCTGCAAAAACCAATACCTACCCATTTCCCTGCTCGAAAATGCCCAAATCTGTCCGAAAAGCCTGTGACCGGCAGCGGCAAGACCGGTTCACAAGGGAGGAGCTCAACATACTTGCTGAGACCCTACAGGAGAATTCCGCTGTGGTCTTTTCCACACAGATGACCCGGCCGGCTATTGTGAAGAAGAAGGCCATATGGGCCTTAGTTGCCCAGCGGGTTAGTGCGGTAGGGACCGTCCCCCGCAACGCAAGGCAGTGCCGGAAGCGCTGGGACGATCTCCGGCTCCGCGTCAGGAGCATCCTCTCGGCGAACCGCAACATGGGCATGGCGACCGGGGGAGGATCTGAGTCCCCAATCAAACTACAGCCCTGGGAAGAAATATGCGCCTCAACAATCGGGATGGAGTCCATTGAAGGGGTAGGAGGGATGGAGCGAGGAGCACCGGCATCAGGCGATGCAGGTAGGTGCCTCAAATGAAGCCATGCTAGAGTCACTGAAGTCCATTCATGTGAAGCCCAATGTTACCCTATAGTGTAAATGCAACACATCAGCAGGGCACTGCCTAGAGCCACATCTGACCTCCACCCAGTACGCATGCAGTATGCACACCCTAACTGCAGGCACCCACATACCTCCATGCTACTTCCACGCAAAAGTGAGACAACCTGTATGCCCCTGCCTCAAATGTGCCGCATCTAGTAACCCAAATGATGTCATCCATCACGATGCACGCGCAATGTACGCAGACCCATCAATAACACTCTTCCTCCTTTGCTCCACCACAGGCTCAAACTCAGAACCCGATGATGAGGACACACCTGACACCACACCTGTCAAGAGGGCCAGGACCACAGGGCCAACACTACAACCCTCCACCTCTGCTGCAGCTAAAAAAACACCACAGCAGCCAAAAGCCGGTGCCAGACAACAGGACAGGCCACTGACCGGCACCCCAGCAGGTAGCAAGGTAGCTGCAGCAGAAGCAGTAAACATCCCCCAAATGGTTCCCACAGAGGGGACAGGTTCAGCAGGAAGCAGCACTATGGGGGTAACTGCTGCCATACCAGCTTGCTCAGACAGTGATGCAGGGGATGCAGAGGATACTGATGTGGGACCCCCCACTGCCCACCTCCAATCCCCCACCCTGTCCCAAAGCAGCCCACATGAGGATGCCACACAGGTGCAAATCGATGATGACGATTGGCCATCCCCCCCAAGCCCTGTTGTAAGTCTGCAGGAGGGGAGCAGCCCCATGGACACACCACAGGCAATAGGCATGGCACAGAGGGAACGACAGAGCCTGGAGGAGACCATAACTTGCCAGCAGCAACTCTCCTCGCTCCTTAATGAGCATGTCACGGAATGTGGGGGTGCAAGGGCATCAATGGAACACTGCACCGAGACCCTGAGGGCAGCGATGGTGCAAAGCACCGAGACCCTGAGGGCAGCGATGGTGCAAACCTCCGAGACCCTGAGGGCTGACATGCAGTCCTCCACAAAGGACATTTGTGCCGAACTTGCTGCCATGCGGCGCGTGCTGTCTGAGCTTGCACGCTCAATTCGGGACATGCATCCAACTGAGCAGCCAAGCACATCCTCCGCTGCCAGTTCCACCCCGAGCAGCCCCGTCCGCCGATCAGGCAGGACCCTGCGGAGCACAGGCAGGGGTGCCCCGGGGTCTGGGAGAGGGGGCTGCCAATAGTGCCTGCCCGGTGCAATAATACATCAGCCACTTGATCACAGGGGGTGTTGGGGTATTCAGGGGGGAAAAGGGAGGGGGGAGTGGGTGTGTTGGGGTATTCAGGGGGGAGGGGGGAGGGGGGGTGGGTGTGTTGGGGTATTCAGGGGGGAGGTTGGAGGGGGGAGTGGGTGTGTTGGGGTATTCAGGGGGGAGGGGGGAGGGGGTGTGCCACGACATGTTATCTCCGAAATACACTTTTTGCTTCTCCAAAATGAATTGTGTCGACATTTTCATTGCATATGTGTGCTTTATTGGTGTACAGTCCACAGTGTGCATGTCCCAGGAACACACAGTGGCCCAAGTGCAGTCTCCATGTGGTACACACCAGCCGTGTGTGTTAGAAGCAGTGGTCGATGATAGTTTGGCGCATTGCACGCCCCTCCTGGGCATCGCCTCCTCCATAGGGTGCCGCCCCATCTGCACCCTCCTCATCCTCATCGTCAGGCGGTTGCAGTTCTGCGTCAGGGGGCAGGGGCACATTCCGTCTGACGCACATATTGTGTAGCATGACACATGACATGACGATCTTTGCCACCTTCTCATGGCGGTACAGGAGTGCACCACCAGACCTGCTGAGGCATCGGAACCGTGCCTTCAATAGGCCAAATGTTTGCTCTATGACCACACGGGTACGTGTATGTGCACGGTTGAAGTCCTCCTCGTGCTGGTTCTGCGGGTTCCGGACTGGTGTAAGGAGCCACCTCTTCAGGGGATAGCCTGCATCACCTGTATTTGGGCGAGATTGTATGTGTCAGTCATGACGTATGACAAAAAACATGATGTGCCACCATGGCTTGTATCCAACTGTTACTTTGGATCACTCCTACATGCACTGATCAATTCACACAATGCAACAAGTATATGCTCATGTCTCCCATGGCCTGTCTTGCATGCCATCACCCAATGTATGCAGTGGGGTGGAGTGCATTGTGAGTGCCCATCCACTGTGTCCGTTCATGCCGTTTGGTTAGTTGGCCTGGCACATGTCCTGTAATGGCAATGCGCACATCATTGCAACATTTCTGTGCGCCTCATCATGGCCCCAGTGAGCGATGGTGATGTGGACAGGGCCATTTTGGGGGCCCTGCTGTCTGTGTAATGGTGTGTTGATGTTTCTGTCCGTCATGTGCCTCCTTCGTGGTCAGTTGTCGGGGACAGGCCTGTCGGTTGATGGTGTTTGGTGCATTTAGGTGTTCTTCATTGTTGGCAATGGGGTCTGATTTGGTAAAATGCACATGCAGATGGTTGTGTCATGGTTGGTGCACGACCTCATTCACAGGGGAGGGCTGCATACATTGGGTATTGGCTTTACTGGCGTTGGGTGGAGTCTGGGTTGCTCTAGGGTATCATCTATCTCCGTTCTCTCTGCTACTCACAGCCAGGTGGAGTATGCATCATTCCCCCCCCCTTTCAGCCAGGTGGAGTATGCATCATTCCCCCCCCCTTTCAGCCAGGTGGAGTATGCATCATTCCCCCCCCCTTTCAGCCAGGTAGAGTATGCATCGGTACGTCATTCACCTACCCACTTCACATTTCCATGGTCATGACATTGGACTCACCGAGTAGCCAGGATCTTGGGCCTGCATGTCGCTCCATGTAGCGTGGTATTGTGGAGTTCCTCGGTTCCATTGCGTCATGGGTTGATCCGGGGAATCGGGCACAACAATGTGTGATGATCTTGTTGGAGTCACAGACCATTTGCACGTTAATTGAGTGGTACAGTTTCCGGTTGCGGTACGGTACCTCCATGGCACGTGGAACAACCAATTCCACATGGGTGCAGTCGATGGCACCAATGCAACCAGGTATGCCTGCAAGTGCATGGAATCCCACTTTGGTGTTTGCAATCTCCTGGGCAGTCCGTGGTAATGAGATGTGGTCATCTGTGTGCTTGAGGAGGGCATCGAGCACTTGGATGAGCGTACGTGAGAATAATGGTTGTGAGATTCCATGCAAGTGCCCCACTGTGTGCTGATAGGTGCCTGTGGCCAGGAAGTGGAGTACAGACACTACCTTCAGTAGGGGTGGGATGGCGGTTGGACTTTCTATCATGCTGACGATGTCGTTGTGTGTCATGTCTACGATGGCGATAATGGTGTCCCGGTCCAAACGGTACAGGGTATGGATCTGCTCTGCAGTGAGGTTGAATGGACTGGCTCTGATGCGTGGGATTGGGGGCTGCCTGCGTGGTGCCACTGGCTGTGCTGGTGGGGCTAGCTGGCCCTGCCTTGCCCTCCTTCTCCTCCTGCGTCTCCTCCGTGCAGCCTGTTGTTGTTGTTGTTGTTGTTGTTGTTGCTGCAGTTGTAGCACTCGCATTGCTATCAGGTCCTCCAGCCCCAACATTGCTAGTCGTATTGGTATCATTGTGGAGTGTGACTGGGTGTGGGAAGGGGTGGGGTGTGCACTTTTTGTACTTCCTGAGTCTGTATTGCCTTCACCTGTGCTGTTTCTGTGCACCTGTGGCAGCTGCATTCACTTTACATGTCCCTTTACGGTTGGTTCGCGATGGCGTAATTAGCACCATGGCGGTAAGGTACTTAACGGCCTGGGTGATGGCGTTAGGTGCATGTCCGCTCGGGTCGGCATTCGCGTACCTTACCGCCATGGATCTAAGTACGGTGTGGGAGGTCGCGTGCGCGCTCCGTTGGTGCAGTTAGCGGCAGCGTTAACTACGATGGCGCTAATGGCATCGTAGTTAATGGTCACGGGTCATAATCGTCCCTGGCGGAAAACGATGGCGGTAACCATTTACCGCCATCGTTTTTCACTTAGCGCCAAGGTCGTAATGAGGCCCATTTACATTTGAGAAGGGTCCAAGCCCGATCGAGGGAGATCCAGGAGTGATGCCATCACCCAAGTACTAGCAGTCAAGAGAGGCCCGAGCCAGACCGAGGGAGATACAGGGGTGAAGCTATCACCCAAAGTTAAGTCAGAAAATAACTATTTGATTTGTGGAATAAAACTGTGAAGGGTCAGCGCCCAGAAGAGGGGGACCCAGGGGTGAAAGCATCACCCAACGTGAACTGTGGAATATAACTTTGTGTTTGTTTGTTTGTTGAATAAATTGGACATCGAGGGCAAGAGACTTGTTATGCAAAAAGACTTTACCATTGAAGAACCTGATAGCTGGAATGCAACTGTCGGCTCATGCTAAAAAAGCTAGAGCGTGCATCGTGCTAGCTGGAACGGAACTGTCGACTCGTGTTGGGAAAGTAGAGTGCGGTTCTCAGGAGACACACCTTGTCCCGTGCTGATAACATGGGGAAGGGAGACCCCTGGCAATCATATCCGGACTTATTATTTCAGAACAATTCTTTCTATATTGAAACCCTATCCCACACTTCTTTTGTATTAGTTGTAAGGTTTGGCAATACGATTTTTAGTATAGGTCCTTTTATTTGACACAACGCTACTATGAGTGCTTTATTTTTCATTTGATGGTCTGCGCTTGCTCCCATCTCAGATTTAGGTTTAGATTCTGGGTTTTTCCACCCTGCAATAAACGCCCTTGAACTGTGATCACTTGTTTCTGTCTTACTTGTTGCCAACATGAATTTCTTACACCACCAAGCCATCGGTTTGGGGATGGTATACAGAAGTTTGCATGGTGGTAATGTGGAGTAGCTTTTTGACTTCGGCCATAAGCTTACTCATAAAATTCAAACCCTGGTCTGTCAATATTTCCTTGGGAAAGCCGACCCTGGAGAAGTACGTTAGAAGGTGTTTAAGGATCTGCTGTGTGGTATTTCGCATTTGTAATACCTCGGGATGTCAGGTTGCATAATCTTCAATCACAAGGACATATTTATT
This sequence comes from Ambystoma mexicanum, assembly GCF_040938575.1. Lineage (NCBI taxonomy): Eukaryota > Metazoa > Chordata > Amphibia > Caudata > Ambystomatidae > Ambystoma > Ambystoma mexicanum. The sequence goes on from NC_090936.1 coordinate 880,097,273, forward strand.
GCCTAACCTGGATGTTTTTAGAGGAGGTCCGATTATGTCCATACTGATTCTTGAAAAGGGGACTTGTATGATCGGCAACTGATTCAAAGGGGACGGTAATGGGATGTGCGTGCTGATCTTTTGGCATATTTCGCATGTTTGTGTGTACGTTTTTATATCAGCGTGGATACCGGTTCAATAAAACTGCCCACTAATATGCACTTGGCTTTTACATTATCCTATATGCCCCCCAGTGAGATGGGACTGTGCAATCTCCAGTACAGCCTTTTAGTGACTTATGGGTATATGAGTTTCCAGGCAGTATCAGGCAGACGCTTGCAGCTTCCTTCTGATCCAGCATGCTAGGTTCCTTCCAGCACGCCATTTCTAGCCCGTACCTTGCATAGCAGCAGCAAACCACAATGGGGTTATTTTGCAGCACCATCCAAAGGGAACTCCACTCCTTGGCTCCATGAAGAAGGCTGTGACCCACCAAAAGCCGAAACGTTCGGGGACTCCTTCACCCTAGTGGTGTGGCAGGATCCCCCTTAAAATCTTAGTTGAGATTTACTTAAGTGACGTCGATCAACTACTTTTTGGTCACCCTTTAGCCTGGCTATGATAGACCCATCCAAGGTCTTTACATCTTTTTAGGATTATTGAGGTTACACCAGTTACACGTTGCATTGGGTAAACCTGTTATAAATCTGTTGGGTAGAATCATTGTACAATTAGAAAAACAGCAAAACAGAATGTATTAGTGGCAAACATGATGCCTTTATACTATTATCTTGTTTTGGATCAATGTTAACACACAGCACGTGCCTGTATGTACTGACTTTACTTTTTGTTTCATGCTTTGCACCGATACCTGTTTGTATTTTGTTGTGTGATTTGGGTGAAGTATGTGCACCCTGATATATGATACTTACAATTCTTTCACAAAATGTTTAAAGAAATAAGGACAGTCACTTAATAAAAGCTGGTCCTTTACAAACTAATGATTTAGCACATGTGGTTTATTACAGTTCTTTTCATGTACTGCTATCTTTGGTAATTATATAAATTGTGACACCCTTAGATAGCTGATTGTCTTTAAAATTACACTGCAATGAATAAACTGCAGCCAGCTTAGACTTCTCCAGTCAGGACAACCCCCCTTTTTGTACACATTTGTTAATGGCCCTTAGTCCTGAGTCTGGTTTGGGCTCCCCCTCCCGTATCCATTATGGGTATTACCAGCTGTGTTCTGTAGATGTCTCCCTTCTATAAAGCAATCCTTGTCTTAAGAAGAAAAAAGGACTTCCCTTCACTAAGCCCTCTCCTTCCAGAAATGCTTGTAGAAAAGCTTCAACAAGAGTTGGATCATTTCGCTCGGCAAAGGCTAGGTCGGGATAGATGGTGGGTCCTTATCCCTTCCTTTCTTCGATGTTCAGAGATTTATCGGCTGCCCCAAAGCCTAAGATACCTCTTTCGGTTTGATCTTGTTCACTTTCTTTAAATTGCGGAAATAGAGCTCTTTCCAAAATTCCCTAGGCAATTTGATCCCCCCGAAGTATCCAAAACGCGACCTTCACATCTCCACAGAAATCGGGATCAATAACGCCTGCTAAGACGTCTATCCCGAACTTCCACGCTAGGCCAGATTTTGGGGACAATTGTATGTAACACCCTGCAGGGGGTATCAGGACCAAGGCTGTAGCAATCATTCCTCTTTTCCCAGGAGGGATAATAGCTTCCCTACTACTGCGGCTATCAAACCCTAATGATTCCATGGTGGCAATGGAAGGGTTAGAGGCTCTCTAAGCTTTTGAAATTGTAGGGTTCCCCAATTTGTTTCAATTGAGTCACATTCCACCTCTGACACCATATGTAAGGAAGGCATGGAATCAAGAATAGACATACACAAGTGATCACAGTGCAAGGGTGTTTATTAAACTGTATAGGTAGGGTGGAAACACACCTAATCTAAACCTAAATCTAAGATGGGAGCAAGCTACGACCAACAAACCAAAATAAGGCAGTCCTAGCAGCGTCTTGTCAAAATGAAACGGCCTATACTAAAGAAAAATATTGCCAATCCTTACAACTAAATACTAAAAAGAGTGTGGGATAAGATTCAGAAGAAAGAAAGAAGTGTTCACAAATGATAAGTCAAGATGCGTTAGTCGGGGTCTTCCTTCCCCACATTTTGAGCACGGGACAAGGCGGGACTCCTGAGCACAGCACACGCTTGAGCTTTCCCAGCACGTCAGTGGTTAAGTCTCTTTTAGATAAAATGTCTCTTGCCTCGGAGGACCTGATGTGCTCCAAACAACAAACAAAAGTTCCTTTATGCTTGTACATTGCGTGATGCCTTTTCACCCCTGAAGCCCCCTCTTCCGGGTTCAGACCCTTCTCGAATGTTAGCCTCCCTCCGTCGGGTTCACTACAGCTTTCAACACAATCTCCTCTGTGACATTCACAAATCTTAATGTCTTTTTAAACCGTTCACTGTGGACAACTCTCTGCCGGGTTCACTCTTGTCAAAACACTATTTATCAGGACCTTTGGCTTTACCCCCTCTTCATCAGAATCCCTCCTTCGGGTTCACTCTTGCCAACTATGTCAATCACTCAATTCTTTGAACACTTCTTATGATGCAGGGTTCACTTCACTTAGTTTCACAATCATCTGCCGGTCAAAGACTTTCGACTGTACAGAGGATTTTACAAGACCCCAGTATGACCACTTTGGCCCTCTTCTTGCTTTCCCAAAGGCCTTCTGGTAACAGTAGTTCAACAATAGGGTAATCACATAGATTTTCCTGAGTGAGCACCCACATAGTGCCTGACTCCTCTGTAGCTGGTTTTCCCCTTTCACATTAACAGTTCTTTGTACTTTCTGCAATCAGCCGTTTGCTACTTTCGTTCAACACAGTTCGGTTACTTATCGGCTCTCCCCTCGACTCAGTGGCTGTGATGAACCGCTTGGCTATCCTTGTCTCTGGAGTCAAGGCCGGTAGCACAGTGACAAGCGTCTCTCCCCAGCTTGGTTATCAGCGGACGAGGCCCCTGTGTACCGCTGACATCTGCTGCAACACACGTAGTCTACTGTTTGTGCTCTTACAATTCCTTTCGTGGAGGTTTCACAGGCCTTCGTCAGTGTAACAATTAGTTTCAACACTTTTAGGAGTACACCAGTAGGTTGCCGTGTTTCACAGTCACAATTACAGAACTCAGAGTGACAACAAAAAGTGCACTAACCTGTACTCTTGGTCTTCTAAACAAAGAATATAAGGCTCACCTGTCCTCTCACCCCGCCCGAGAATCGGCAAAATGAGAAGAAGTCAGGGAAAAAAACCTGGTGGTGCCGAGGAGTGGGGATCAGCTGTGTGCTAGACTTCGGTTCCAATTGGTAATCCGACGTCCAAACTTCAGGGGATGCACTCGTGATCTCAGATTATCCTCAACAAGGAATACAGATTGATTATACGGAATTACGAGTAAGTGAACTTTCTACTAGGCTGCTGTGTACCTTTTAAATCTGCAGTCTGCTGTCTGAGGGAAGAATGAAACTGCTGATTCCGAAGGTCTCTGCGAGTTTGAGAGAAGGAATGGGTTCAAAGTATTTGAAAGAAGGAGTTGAAATAGGGTAAGGAAGGGCCTTGACAGAAGCCTACCGGAGTTGTACGGCACACTGAATGGAATCCGTAGAGTTTGCACTGCTTCTTGGGAAATGTAGTCCCGAAAGAATGCGGGTAAACCTATTAGAGTACAGAGACAGTTTATATTGAGTGGTGTAGAAGCGGTGTAAGTGTACGAAGGGATGGAAGAGTGATACGTACTGAACCTTGAGCAAATGATTCCTGTCGTTGGGTGTTGGAAGATGATGCCTGTAATGTACGGGCGAGGAGAGAGATCTCACTATAGAAACGGTAAACAGGATTCAGAGAGGTTTAAGAATGAAAGCCTTCCTAACGGAAATAGAGCAAGTCTGGAGCAGCGGACTTACTTAGCGTGGCCTCTGAAGACAATAGCAACGCGCTGTGTCGAGGAAGTGGCCGAAGGAAATCCATTCTCCGTGGCTGGGGGCGGAGCCTGCTGGAACTTCCTGGTTTGGATAACTAGAGCGCTGCACTTCCTTGTGACCTCCTGCAACTACTGCAACGTGCTGTACCTAGTGTATATTTGTAATTATGTACTGTACCTTGGTGTATATTTGTAACTATGTAATACTTTGCATTTTCATACAGCTGCGCCCTCTTACCTATGGGTTTGGTGCGCATAACAAATGAATAAACAAACAAACAAACATGCTAGTGGAACTAGGAGAAATGTACGAAATGTGTCGCCATCGTTGCCATAGCGACCATGCCCGTGGTCCCCTGCCGGGAGCGGGCGTGACAGTATGCCCCCTCTGAAGGGAGGCAAACCCGGGCTTACCCGGGTGAAGAAGGTAAAACTTGCGGATTACACGAGGAGCATGCACCGCAGAGGCGGGCTCCCAGGAGCGTTCCACCTGAGAAAACCCTTTCCAGTCTATAAGATACTGGAGCACTCCTCTCTGATACCGTGAATCGCAAATAGAGGAAACTTCATACTCCGGTCCCTCCTCCGTCAATAACGGAGGGGGAGTTCCCCTTGTTGAAGGATAGAACCGAGAATGCACATTCTGCTTCAACTGGGAGACATGAAAAGTACGGTGGATACGTCTCCAGGTAAAAGGAAGTCGTAGTTTGAATGCAGCTGTTCCCTTTCTTTCCAAGACAGAGAATGGTCCAAAGTATCTCGGAGACAATTTGGTAGGAATCAGTCTTGTATGGAGATATTTTCTAGATAGCAAGACTTTGTCTCCCACTTGTATGGAAGGCATAGGGCTCCGGTGTTTGTCCGCTTGTTTTTTACTTCGTGCTTGGGCATCTTTCAGGGCTTCCTGAGCACTATGATGCCCTTGTTGAATGGAATCGATCAATTCATCCAAATTAGGATAGGGAGTGGCAGTTGGGACAGTAGATGGAAAGACTGAAGGATGGAAGCCATACGTACTGAAGAATGGGCTAACCTTTATGGCAGAATGGACAGCGTTATTATACGCAAATTCTGCGATTGGTAACAGGGCCTTCCAATTGTCTTGTGTAGCCAAAATATAACATCTCAGATAGGCTTCCAAAGTTTGATTCAGACGCTCTGTTTGGCCGTTCGTCTGCGGGTGATATCCTGAATTTAGGGCCCTTGAAATCCCTAAAATATGACAAACATTTCTCCAATAATCGGAAGTATATTGTGGTCTGCGGTCAGAGATAATGACTTCTGGTAGTCCGTTAAGCGAAAAAATGCGATCCACAAAAATTCTTGCCATGATTGGTGCAGAGGGAACTGAAGATAGAGAGACAAAATGCGCCAGTTTAGTTAACTAATCTATTGTTACCATTATGGTGTTACATCCTTCCGATTATGGTAGGTCTATGATAAAGTCCATCAATATTATCTGCCAAGGTTTAGTAGGTATTTGTGTCCAAACCAGTTTCCCTATAGGTGGAATCCTTGGCGTCTTCGTTTGTAAACATACTGGACATGACGAGACATAGTCTTGTACATCCTTTCGAAGGGTTGGCCACCAGAAATGTCTCTGTACCTGTTCTGAGCTATTGAAAACCCCTCGATGACCTGCTGCCTTGGAATCATGACACACCCGAAGCACCTCTATTTGTAATTCATTGTCAGGAATGAACATCTTATCCTCCTTAAAAAGAAGTCCTTGGCTCTGAGTGAGTCCTAATTTGTGAAGTGTCTCTGGTTGTGTAGATTCCAGGATTCTTGTCTTGTCTTCGATATTTTGAAGGAATGAGCAGATAACTGGCACGGATACCATTTTGAGAAACATGGGTTCTGGCTGGAATGGGGAACCTTCCCGAGGATTTCTTCGGGATAATGCATCTGCCTTAAGATTGGATTTGCCAGGGATGAAAGTAAAAGTTACCCGAAAGGGGGAAAAGAAGTGGGCCTATCTTGCCTGTCTGCTGTTGCATGTCTGGGCATAATGTGGTGCTCTGAGATTGCTGTGATCCGTTCTGATTTCAATTGGGAATAAGACCCCCAAAAGTAAATGACGCCATTCTTGAAAAGCTCTTTTAATAGCTAATAATTCCTTCTCTAAGACTGTGTAATTGACTTCCGAAGGTGATAGAGTCTTGGAGAGGTAAGCAATGGGTTTTTCAAACCGGTATTCATCTGGTTGTAAAAGAACGGCTCCTATACAATGGTCAGAAGCATGTGATTCCAAGATGAACCTGCAGTGTTGATCAGGCATGGCCAATATGGGAGCCCGAGTGAACAGGGCTTTCAGTTCTTGAAAGGAATTCTGGGTTTCATCCGTCCATAAAAAGGTTACCCCCTTTTTTAGAAGATAGGTGATTGGCTGTGTAAGTGTTGAGAAATGAAGAATAAACCTTCTGTAAACATGTGCGAAGCCCACAAACTTCTGTATCTCCTTGACGGATTTAGGTGGAGGCCAGTCGAGAATAGCAGAGACTTTGGATTGATCCATGGAGATACCTTGAGCTGAATGAATATAACCCAGGTAAGACAAGTGGTCTTTATGAAACTCACATTTCTCTAATTTGCAATAAAGATGGTTCTTTTGGAGTCTGTGTAAAACTTCCTTTATATGGGTGATGTGATCCGAGAGGGACGAGGAGAACACTAAGATAACGTCCAAGTATATAATAACAAAGTGTAATGCGTTATCTGCAAAGATGTGATCCATAAACCTCTGGAAAATGGCAGGAGCATTGGCCAGCCCAAAGGGCATAACACTGTACTGGAAGTGACCGAAAGGCGTCCGGAAGGCGGTCTTCCATTCGTCTCCGGCTCAGATACGAATGAGATGGTACGCGCCACAGAGGTCAAGTTTGGTATAGATCTTTGCACCTCTAAGTGCCTCCAAGATGTCCGGGATAAGAGGCATGGGGTATTTGTCCAGGATAGTGATTTTGTTTAATCCTCTGAAATCAATACATGGGCGTAACTCAGATGTATTCTTCTTTGGAATAAAAAAGAGAGAGGCCGCTGCCAGGGATGTAGATTCGGTTATCAATCCGTTTTCCAAATTCGTCTTCAAGTACTCTTTCAATGCTTCTTTTTCTTTGGCGGACAATATATACATTCGCCCAAAGGGAAGAGGACTGTTCGGGAGCAGATCTATAACACAGTCGTCTCTACGATGAGGCGGTAATTCCGTATATTCTGTCTTGGTAAAGACCATGTGATATTCTTGATATTCCAAAGGAAGTCTTGTCACTTCGTTAAGCATCGTGTTTGTGATGCGAGGTGAATCGAGAGAATGATTGTTCTTAAGTGTGGGAACAGTAATGTCATGGCAGCTATGAACACAGTGTTCTGAACCTAAGAAAAGAGTACCTGCGGTCCAGTTGATGTAAGGGTTATGTACCTTTAACCGGGGTAATCCTCAGATTACGGGATAATGTGCGGTTTTAATAAGGTCGAAATCCAAAGTCTCTTGATGAGCAGCTATAGACATGCAAAGGGGGGGAACTGTGATCCTTTATGGGACCCGAGGTAAGGGGGCTACTGTCTACACTTTCCACAAGAATACGCATGGACTTGGGTACTCTTGGAATCCCATGATTCTTGGCCCAGGTGTCATCTACGAAGTTACCTGCGGCCCCACTATCAATCAGAGCTGGCACATTTTCTAATCTCGTATTACCCCAGGCTAAAGTTACCCCCAGTATTATCATCTGGGTCTCAGAAGACTGGGTTTGCTGTACTGTGGAATGGTTCTGGAGGGAACTAGTACTTCTGAAACCCTGCGCCGTTGTTCCCTTTACGGCCGGGTTCTGGCGTTTCCCGGCTTCCTAGGAGGAGTAAGAGGGCATTCTTTCACTGTATGAGTACTATCCCCACAATACACACAGAGACCTAGGGTACGTCTTCTTGTACGGTCTTCCGCGGATAAAGGACCCCTAGTGCTACCCATCTGCATAGGCTCATCAGTTGGACTGGGTTTGGGTTGAGAAATCGTGCCTTCGGGGGTGGGTTTAGAGCTTTTTCCCTTCCTTTTCTCTCTTTGCCTTTCCTGCAGTCTATAATCTAATTGCATGACCAAAGATATATATTCTGCCATATTGTGAGGACGGGAGACTCTGGACACCTCGTCCTTTAATTCTTCTGAGAGTCCTCTTCTAAAGATGGTCATCAAGACTTCGTCGGCCCATGCGGTATCAGAAGCTTATTGATTGAAACGGGTAAAGTATGTGAGTATGTCCCGATTACCCTGCTTACAATCCAACAGTCTCTCTTGAGATGCTATAGTAACCTCTTGTCCCACAAACATGCTTTTTACGCTGTTACAAAAGGCTGAGTATGAGTCAAGTATGGGATTGTTATTAGTCACCAATGGACTGGCCCAGGCTAGCGCCACTCCAGTCATCTGAGCGATCATGTGTCCCACCTTGTCTCGGTCTGTCGGGAAAAAGGCTGCTTTAAATGCAAACTGGACAGAGCATGATTCAAGGAATTCTTTGACTGAATGCGGATTACCCTCAAAACGTCCTGACGGTAACGGGCCAGGAGGTACTTCTGAGCTATGGGCCGTTCGGCCTACCTGTTGTCTCAGATTTGCATTCTCATGTTTTAATTGTTGGACTTCAGTTGACAAAGATTGAACTGCTACCACTAGTTGCTGGATTTCTTGTTCCATAATCGTGGCGCTGTTGTATTCTGGGTCTATAACTAATGACTGTGAGGCTGGTAAACCTTTCTGTGGGTGTTGCTATCTGTAACAATTAGTTTCAATACTTTTAGGAGTACACCAGTATTAAGGTTGCCGTGTTTCACAGTCACAATTACAGAACTCAGAGTGACAAGAAAAAGTGCACTAACCTGTACTCTTGGTCTTCTAAAAAAAGAATATAAGGCTCACCTGTCCTCCTCTCACCCCGCCAGAGAATCGGCAAAATGAGAAGAAGTCAGGGAAACCCTTGTGGGGAAAAAATCCCTGTGGTGCCGAGGAGTGGAGATCAGCTGTGTGTTAGACTTTGGTTCCAGTTGGCAATCCGACGTCCGAACTTCAGGGGATGCACTTGTGATCTCAGACTATCCCAAACAAGGAATACAGATTGATTATACGGAATTACGAGTGAGTGAACTTTCTGCTAGGCTGCTGTGTACCTTTTAAATCTGCCAGTCTGCTGTCTGAGGGAAGAATGAAACTGCTGATTCTGAAGGTCTCTGCGAGTTTGAGAGAAGGAGTGGGTTTAAAGTTAGTATTTGAAAGAAAGAGTTGTAACAGGGTAAGGAAGGGCCTTTACAGAAGCCTACCGGAGTTGTACGGCACACTGAATGGAATCCGTAGAGTTTGCACTGCTTGTTGGGAAATGTAGTCCTGAAAGAATGCGGGTAAACCTATTAGAGTACAGAGACAGTTTATATTGAGTGGTGTGGAAACGGTGTAAGTGTACGAAGGGATGGAAGAGTGATACGTACTGAACCTTGAGCAAATGATTCCTGCTGTTGGGTGTTGGAAGATGATGCCTATAAAGTACGGGCGAGGAGAGAGATCTCACTATAGAAACGGGAAACAGGATTCAGAGAGGTTTAAGAATGAAAGCCTTCCTAATGGAAATAGAGCAAGTCTGGAACCGCGGACTTACTTAGCGTGGCCTCTGAAGACAGTAGCAACGCGCTGTGTCGAGGAAGTGGCCGAAGGAAATCCATTCTCCGTGGCTGGGGGCGGAGCCTGCTGGAACTTCCTGGTTTGGATAATGAGAGCGCTGCACTTCCTTGTGACCTCCATGCTAGTGGAACTAGGAGAAATGTACGAAACGCGTCGCCATCGTTGCCATAGCGACCATGCCCGTGGTCCCCTGCTAGGAGCGGGTGTAACAGTCAGACAGGGCAAGGTCGCTTCTCTCCTTGTCACCCTCCCGGTTTGTGCCATCTTTCTCCTCCTCTTGAACTGCCATGTTGAGTTAGCTCTCTCGTTGTGCGGTCTGCCTTGCTCATCTTTTATCCCTGTGGGAAAGGGCCGTCAGGTGTGTGTGATCCTGGTCAGTTGCCTGACCCTTGTGTTGGGACATGCCAGGTAAACAGCTTTTGTTTTTGTCTGTCGTCTTTCATGGTGTGTGAAAGTGCAATGTAGACACATTTGTTTCACTGGGGAACCGGGAAAAGAAATTTACATTTCCCTCGTCTTTTCCATTTCGGTGCTCCGCAGTGAAACAATAGGGTTGAAGTTCTTGAAACCATTGCATGACCCGAGGGTTGGAGTCTTTGCGTTGGCTAATCCAAACTAGGGGTGAATGGTCTGTGACGAGTGTGAACTTTCGTCCTAGTAGGTAGTATCTAAGATTGATTATGGCCCACTTGATGGCCAGGGACTCTAGTTCCAACTTGGAGTAATTTGTTTCACATGGGAACAGTTTGTGGCTGGTAAATAATATGGGGTGATCCAATCCTTCGTAAACCTGGGACAGGACTACTCCTAACTCTGTAAGGGAGGCATCAGTTTTTTAAGATGAATTCTTTAGAGAAGCCGACTACCTTTAGGATCGGGTTCTGCCACAGATTTTGTTTCAAGGTTTTATAGCATATCTCATCCACGTCATTCCAATGACGTTTCTGGGGTTCAGCATTTTTACGTTTATCTGTTATCCGGGCTGTTTTATCTGAAAAGTTGGGGATAAACCTACGGTAATATCCTATTAACCTGAAAAAAGCTCTAAGATCTCTTTTGGTACTAGGGGTTGGTGTATGTAAGACAGCTTTTACCTTCTCATGTTGGGGCCGTACATTCCCATTCCCTACGAAGACGCCTAGGTATTTTACAGCTGACTGGGCCAATCTGCACTTAGCTGGATTTGCAGTAAGGCCAGCTTTTCTGAGGACTTGCATGATGGTATAAAGAGATGGTCCTCCCGGGTTTTACTATAAATGACGATATGGTGATTGTAAGCTCCACAGAAATCAACAGTAGGTTTGTAAAATGTAATCCATGAGGCAATGGAAAGTGGCTGGTGCCCTGTGTAAGCCAAAAGGCAGGACTTTAAATTGAAATAGTCCTAGAGGCGATGAAAACACATTCTTTCCTTATCGGCCCAGATGTAGGGCCTTGCCAGTACCCTTTGGTTAAATCTAGGGTAGATAGAAAGGTGGCTGTTCTGAGTTCATTAATTAGGTCATCGATGCGAGGCATGGAATATGCATAGAGGTCCGAGGTGGCATCAACTTGACAGAAGTCTATGAAGAATCTCCAGGAACTATCAGGTTTAGTGACCAACACGATAGGCGAAGACCATGGGCATGAAGATGGTTCAATAATATTGGCTGTCAGCATTTTGTTGACGTCCTCGATCACTATCTGTTTACGGGATTCTGGGAGTCAATACAGTTTTAAATGAATCACTTTCCCTTTAGGTGTTCTAATATAGTGGTAGAGGCCTTTTCGTCTTCCTGGTGTTTCTGAGAATACATCGGCAAATGAGACCAGTAAGTCTTTTAAATCTTCTTGTTGTTGGATAAATAGCTCTGGAGGGATTAATTCAAAGTTATCTATCTCTTCGGGAACTAGACAGGCTAGTACTTTGGCATGGGTGGCTGACGGGTTCTCTTTCCACTCTTTCAAGAGATTTATGTGATATAAATGGATCTTTTTGTTTTCTGTCTGGTTGGGCTACTTTATAAGTGCGGGTTCCCACTCTTTCTACTATCTCATAAGGCCTGTACCATTTGGAGACAAGTTAGTGTTCTGGGATGGGTAAGAGGATGAGTACATTTTGTCCTATGGAGAATGATCTTAAATGTATCTTTTTACCATAAGCAGATTTATGTTGGCTCTGGGCCTTTTCCATAGGCATACAAAGTCTCGAACCAATCTCATATGTTCTTTCATTCTGGTGGCGGTCTGCGAGATGGGAATGGGTGCCTCCTCTCCTTCTTCCCAGGTTGCCCAGATCATGTCCAGGACATCTCTGGGTTCAGCTCGAAAGGAGAGAAACCTATGGAAATCTGGGGGGTTATCCTCACTGTAAATAGTGCCCAAGGTATCATGCGGTCTGAGTCTTTCCCAATGTTTGTAAAATTAGCTTCAGGGTTTTATTGAATCTCTCCGCTGTGAGAAACCTGAAGGTATTCTCCCAGGTAGAGCCCAGGAATCCCTTATCCAGGTGGCCAGGACACGGTCATCGATGTTGGATCCAGGCCCTGGGGTGGACCAGTGGGAGAGGATCACCTGGGTGAGGGATACCAGGGTTATACTTGGCAGGATATTCAAGGCACAGTACGGTACTGAGGAGGAAAAAGAGGACATGATCCCTGAGGCCTTCAGGTTACAATACATCGGCTTCCCCCCTGCCATTAAATCTCTCCTACCGAGATCCAATAAACCCACGGTACACTCTCGCAGAACACACCGTCAGTGAAGTGTGTTTCTGTCCCTTTGGAGCTTCTCAGCTCTTTCTGGCACCGGTGGCTGTGTTGTAGGCCAAACCTCCCCCTACCTACTACTGAATTTGTTTGTTTTTTCTTCATTTTCCCATTGTTTCCTTGGTCGCTTCTATCCCCTCTCTCTGTACCCCTCCACCATCCTCCCACCCCACCCGGCACCTCCCATTGGCCCATAGAGCCCTATTAACGAGCCCATCCAGGGCAGCCCACTGCCCGGCAGCCCTTGCGGCTAAGGGGCCCCAGGCAAAGGGCAGCTGCAGCTAGTGTCTGCAGGTGTCAGCAGGGGAAGCCAGTGGACAACCGTCAACCAGGAACGACTAGAAAGGTAGGAGTGGCCCAGGTAATTAATTGAGCCTTCATTCTACCCTATATACCCTGCCTACCACATAGCAACCGTACCTACCCTAGATTAATACTGTGATTTTTAGCCGATGCCACGCTTTGAATTGCGCTGGCACAGGAGTCCATCCATGGGTCACAGTCAAGAAATGACTATATCTGGGTCTCAGCGGCTCTGGGCGGTAGGATCCACGATGTGAAAACGGGCCGTATATGGTTTGCAGACCATAAAACGGTACCCATCCACCTAGATCTGGGACGCAAGGAAACAGGGGGGTGGGGATGGAAATACCCAAAGTTCCTACTTAGGGACCCGGTAATCAGAGGGGAAATGGAAGAGAAGATTAAGAGCTTCTTCGCAATCAATAAGAGGGTGGGCACGAGGGAAGACATAAGATGGGACGTGTTTAAGGCCACAGTCAGGGGGCAATTGATAGCAGCGTCGGCACAGAGAGTAAAGCAGCTGAAGGCGCTGGAAGCGGAGCTGGAGGCAGCAAGACAAAAGGCGGGAACAACCCCGACTAGGTCTTACATGAGGGAGTATAGACGGGCACTAGGGCAACTAGAAGTCCTCTGCACCAAAAAGGCTGAAGGGGCACTGCTCACCGTCTGCCAAAAATACTACACCAAGGCAAATAACGCAGATGCACTGTTAGTGCACCCATTGAAGGGGGAAGGTCAAAGAGCGCGATCACAGCCCTGAAAACGGGGACAGGGGAGTGGGTCACACGTTCGGGGACATCCAGGAAACATTGGCAGAGTACTATGATTCCCTTTATACATCACAAAATCCCCAGGCCCACCTACAGGAGAAGGTCTTAGAAAGGGTACAGCTGCATAAAATTGGGAGGGAGGCACTGGAGGCCCTTAACCGGGAGATCACTGAGGATGAAGTGATCAGTGATTTGCTGTTGAATAAGGCCCCGGGCCCAGATGGTTATACTGCAACTTTCTACAAAACATTTGTAACAGAACTAATCCCGCACTTGGCCTTTCTTTTCAACACATTCAGGCTGACAGGCAGAATAACTCCATCCATGGAGGAGGCCAGGCTAACCCGAATACTTGAGCCCAATAAAAACCCAGAGGAGAGAACATCCTACAGGCCCATCTCGTTGATAAACGTTGATGCCAAGATCTACACAAAGACCTTGGTAAAACAGGCTAGAGAGCTACCTTCCGGAATTGATCCATACAGACCAGGCGGGTTTTATCAGAGGCAGGCAGACAGCAGACAACATCAGGCGCATGGCCCACTTGGTGGAAAAGGCACAGAAAACGGACACTCCTTCGCGGTCCTTTTAGCGTTGGATGCCGAAAAAGAATTTCACCGTGTGGAGTGGTCCTTCTTGTCCCCGGTGAGTCAGAAAATGGGACTCAGAGGGGAATTCCTGACAATGGTCCAGGCCAACTACCAGGCACCATCAATGAGAGTAGCGGTGAATGGGGCAATGTCGAAAACCCTTAAACTCCAAAGAGGCACGAAACAAGGTTGCCCGTTGTCCCCAATGCTTTAAGCAATCTCTTTGGAGCCCCTCCTTCAGGCCATAAGGGAGGCAGATGGGGTACGGGGCATCCCATTCAGGGGGGGACCACCAGAAGGTGGCAGCATTTGCCGATGATATGCTGCTCACCGAGGCAGCGCCAACCGAATCCATCCAGGCAAGTAGAACCCTTCTAGAGGAGTTTGGGGAGGTCTCAGGTCTAAATGTTAACTTCGACAAATCCGAAATCTTGAACCTAACCCTCAAGGCAGGGGAACGCGACACATTCAGGGCAAGCACTCCCTTTTTGTGGAGCTCGGGGGGTTTCAGGTATCTGGGAGTGAGGAACACGGCGACCCTCGCGGGCTGGTACGCAGCCAACTACCCCCCACTATTGAAGGATATCAAACGGGATTTCCAGAGGTGGAGAAACCTCAGGGTCTCGTGGCTGGGACGGTTGGCAGCAGTCAAGATGGTTACGCTCCCACGACTATTGTACTTATTCCAGGCAATCCCCCAGGCGATACCATCAAGCTTTTTCAGGGAACTGGGGGCCATGACTAACAAATTCTTATGGGAAGGAAAGAGCGCGAGGGTCAGTAGTTATCTGTTGAAGGCGACCAGAGAGAGAATGACTTCAGGGAGGGGAGAGCACGAAAGACAAGCAATGGGTGAAGATGGACAGAGCGGTAGCACATCATAATTTGGCAAAAGTGCTATGGTTATGGAAACATCACAGAACAAAACACTTGTATGAGAGCACCATAACTAAACTAATGGCAGACAACTGGGATAAATTGGTGGGAACCAAGGGGATAACGACATTCCCGTCACCTTTCATACCTATATTCAACATTGAGGACTTCACACCTGGGCTGGAAAAGGGGGCATTCAAGCAAAGGCAAGATGGGGGTGCAGGAAGTTGGGTGACATGTTCCAAGGGGAGGGAATACTCTCCTTTGAGGATTGTAAAAGGGAATTCACAGTGAAGGAAGGGGAAAGACTGAGGTACGCGCAAACAAGGCATTGGGTGTTACACCCCGGGAACAGGGAAGCAGCGACCATGGCAACAATGCAGTTTGAAAAATGTCTCCTATCTAAAGACGGGGCCAAGGGACTAATATCAAATCTTTATAGAATACTGGACAACACAAATGCCAGGCAACAGTGGCCGTATATGCGGAGGTGGGAGCGGGTCCTGGGGAGGGAGATCAGAGGGGAAGAATGGGAGAGGTTGTGGAGTAAGATCCCCAAGTTGGCAAAAGCATCTCAGTTACAAGAAGCATGGTATAAGATTTTACTCGGCTGGCACTACACACCAGCCCGCTTCCATAATATATATCTGGGAACCTCAGGGAACTATTGGAGGGGCTGTGGGATGGAGGGCACGGCAGAGCATATCTGGTGGAGGTGTTTGAAAATTGAGCCATTCTGGCAGGAGGTGCAGAGGCCGCAGGACCAGGCCTACTGGCCAGGGGACAGCAGACCACCGGAACAGATCCTTTTGGGAATTAGAGGGGGCTCAGGAGTGGGGGAACCTAGAACGAGGGAAAAAGCGAGAGTGATCTTAACGCTTGCGGCTATGACGATAATAGCACAGAGGTGGAAAAACCCAGAGGTACCCATGATGCAGGACTGGCATGCGGAAGATATGGGAAATAATAGTCCTCGAATGGGCAACGTATGCCATTAACAATAATGTACATAACTTTGCAAAAGACTGGGGTGGAAACGTTGGCCTTTCTCAAAGACGATTTTCGGGTGGTGTGGTGCCCGAAGTGCTTAAAACTGTTGGATCTACAATGAACTCTGGAGATTGGTCCATGAAAGGAATGGACCAAAGACAGAGTAGAAGTTGCCTCCGGGGGGGGGGGGGGGGGAACCAGTTGGGGAATGGTTAAACATGTTGAAAATTCAATAAAAAGAGTTTAAAAAAATAAATATATACTGTTATTTTTAGCCTATGCCACGCTTTGAATTGCGCTGTGACATTTGCAAATGTTTTTAAGTTGCATTGGAAACCTAGGCCTTTTTCCCACTTTAACAGGACTCTCAGACTTAGGTGTGTTTTTCTCCGGAATTTAAATTGCATTGTGAAAGTATTTAAATTGCATTGGAAACCTAGGCCTTTTTCCCACTTTAACAGAACTCTCAGACTTGGGTGTGTTTTCTCCGGTATTTCAATTTGCATTGAGAAAGTAATGCTGTTCTTTGGTTTTGCCTTCTTAGCAAAGCATTCCTCTAGCAAACTGTTCTACTATTGTCTCTACTCCTGCCGTCTTATTCTATTGTCTTGTCTCTCTCCGTCTCGTCTGCTTGCACCCCTCTCTGTGTCCTTCCACAGTGTTCTCCTCACCCCCTCACCTCTCATCTACTTACTCTTCTCTCCTCTACCGACCTACTCTATGGTGCTTTCTGTCTCTCCTATCTTCTCTAACTGATTCTCTATCGACTATCCTGCTCTCCTCACTAAACTTGGTAGGAAGAAAAAAGGACTTCCTGGTCTCAAACCCAGGCCTCCCTATCGCCGATACCTATACCACTGCCTCTCCAGGAAAACCCTTACCGACATCCTCTTTGTCGTTTACTCGCCTGACCTATGGACTCTCCATATGGTCTCTGTGCTTTCTCCTTTCTCTTCTTCCCCCATTAATTGTGGCACCCGGTGTGAGGCACTCCTGGCCTCCTTCCACTCCTCTAAGGTCATCATTAATGTTTACCTGAATGGTACCGTCTTGGTCCAAGGCCCTCAGACCAACCTTCACCTCTTTTATAGACGCTTCCCATGCCTCATCAATTTCCTTTCTTCTCCTGCTGTCTCTTCTTTTCCATCCACGGCTTCCTTGCCTCCCCTTGCTGTCTCCTCCTTGGCTACCTTGCCTTCTCCTCCTTCCTCTTCTGCCCAGCCTCGGGCTTCTTCTTCTACAACTCAGCAGGGCGTACCTCTGATTTGTACCCCTCCCAGGAAGTCTTTCAAGGACGGTAACCTTTTCCATATTGCCACTCTAAACTCTTGCTCAGCTGTCAAACATCTGGCATCTGCCGCCTCCTTGAAGAACTTGACCTTGATGTCCTCGGTCTCACTGAGACATGGTTCACGGCCAGCTCTGTCACGTGCTTTGACACTCTCCTCCCTGATGGCTACAAGATCTTCTCCGTGCCCAGATCCAACCAGCCCAGAGGGGCTGTAGCTCTGATCTTCCTGGAGTGGATTTGTGCCTCTGTCATTCCTATACAGGCCTACTACTCTTCGAATGCTGCGTCTGCAGGCTCTCTCTCTCCTAGCAATTCCCTTACTGTGGCAACCATCTATCGGCCATCTGGTCAGACCTCCTTCTAACTCTCTGAGTGGGCGGACCTCTCCTCCTCCCTCCTAGTCTCGACCACTCAACTCCTCCTTCTTGGAGACTTTAACATCCACATGGATGCTTCCTGTCCTTCCTCTGGACTCTTTCGCGACCTCTGCAACTCTCTCTCACTCCCTATCCTCCCCTCTGGCTGACACCCTCTGCAGGGCACACTCTGGATGTTCTGATCTCTACGACCTTCCCCTTTCTATCCCAATCACCACTCCTCTCTCCTGGAGTGATCACTTTCTCCTCTCCTCCCAGCTCACTCTCTCCACCCCCCAGGCCAAGCCAACTCTAGCACTGCCACCGACCTTCTCGGTTATCCGACCCATGAGGCGAATGTCAGTTGAAGCTTCCACCGCCACTTTCTCACCCACACCTTCCCCTTCGGCTGACATACACTGACACAGCCCTTTCTATGCTCAACTCTGCTATATCTGATACTCTCGGTGTTCTTGCCCCTCTCATGAGGATCCGCGTGAAGGCCAAAGCGAAGAGCAACTCCTGGTATGACTCAGACCTCGTCACCCTTAAATGCAAGTGCAGGGTGGCTGAGAGAAAATGGCATGCTTCCTGTACAGCCTCTGACAAATGGGCCTGCCGCCTGCTCCAAAAGCAATACCGGCTCTCTGTCCGCATCAAGAAGTGAGCCCACATCCAAGCCCGCGTCTCTGCGGCATCCAACAACTCGGCAAAACTCTTTAAAATCTGCAAGGAGCTGGCCAATCCTGCTTCAGTCTCTACCTCTCCTGTCCCCTCCAAGGCCCTCTGCACGATCCTGGATTCTCATTTCATCTCTAAAACTCAGGACATCCTGTCCTCTCTCTCTTCCTCTCCTCCTCCTCCTTCTACTCCCCTCTCTTCCTCTGGCCCTTCTGTGGCCACCTCTCCTCCCTTCTTCTACGCCGTTCCCCTGTCTTCCCCTGACAAGGTTTCTAGACAAGTCCGATCTATGAAAGTCTCATCAAAACATGTTCTCTCCTGATCCTCTAAAACCATCAAGGACCACATTGACACTCTTGCTCCTGCTTTGGCTGACTTCTGAAACCACTAATTCGTCACTGGAGTCTTCCCTTCCCCCCCGAAGCACTCCCTTGTGCACCCTCTTCTTAAGAAACCCTATGCCGCCCCCCGGCCCTACTAACTACTGCCCATCTCCGTCACTCCTTTCCTGGCAAACTACTGTAAAAGCTGGCCTTCTCCCAGCTTAATTTTCACACTGAATTGGTTGGTTGTCTCCATGACCATCAGTCTGGCTTCAGAGCTGCCAGAAGCACGGAAACTGCTCTCCTGAATATCAGTGAAGACCTGCTCTCCAGCTTTGACTCCAATACCCCTTGTGTCCTCATCTTACTTGATCTCCCTTCTGCCTTTGACAGGGTCAACCATGCCATCCTGCCCAACCGTCTCCGAGATAACCTGGGTATCACTGATCAGTCCCTGGCTTGGCTGACCTCTTTCCGTTCCGATCGACCATCCCAGGTCCAACTTGGGTCCTTCCTCTCCTCTGTCTCTACCTGTGGTGTTCCCCAGGCGTCTTACCTCTCTCCCTGGCTGTTTAACCAATACCTGGCACTTCTTGCCCACCGCATTGCCGCTGTCTGCCCCAACTTTCAGTGCAATGCGGACGACATTCAGCTCAATTACAGGCTCCCTTCCGCCACCTCTTCTCCTTCTCTCATCTCTGACTGCCTGTCCGCTATCCAGGAGTGGTGTGCCGCCAGCGATCTCTGCCTTAATGCCAGTTAGTGTCATGATTCCTGCCCCTCATGTCCCCAGCCCTCCAAGATGTCAGGCTGGAGCCAGGCCACGATCACCTACATGGCCCTCAAGGGCCTCTCCATCCCTCCAAAGACCCACTTGGAGTCAGACTTGGTGCTTGTGGCACCAGACTCACTCACTCCCATAGGATAACATTGGGGATTGGACTTGAAGTGCTTTGATGGGGACAAGATGGATGCCCCCACATATTTCGGTTCCCAGAACTGCATGTGCAATCTAGTCTTTTGGGTGTGGTTCAGCCCAGAGACATCTGGGATACCCAGA
Source organism: Ambystoma mexicanum (assembly GCF_040938575.1). Taxonomy (NCBI): domain Eukaryota; kingdom Metazoa; phylum Chordata; class Amphibia; order Caudata; family Ambystomatidae; genus Ambystoma; species Ambystoma mexicanum. The sequence continues at coordinate 880,116,917 of NC_090936.1, forward strand.
GACTATTTAAGCCACGCCCAGGCTGAGAAACATGCTTTGTGTTTTCTGCACCTGCAGCGTGACACTCACCGTGTTCGGATCGGTCTCCAGTAGGCCTGCATCTTTCTTATGCGCTTAGCTCCTGCAAGAACAAGAACACCGTTAGGAACAGCCTTACCTTGCGGTGCTTCTGCCCATCATTCATCGCTTCTTCTGTTCTGCGGGCATCTTCGGCGGTGTCATTCCCATCCCTGCACGCCGCTTCCTAAGGAAAAGGGAAAAGAACAGAAAAAAGGCATTAGTGAGCATTCAGCAAATCTTTGCTTATTTTTAAAGACTGTACGAGCTTCAAACGCTTACCTGAATCCCAGCCGCTCTGGGGGAACTCTGTCTCCGGAACTTCTCATCCATCTGCAAGAGGGAAAAGACACTCCAGGTTAGCGTGGAAACATCTAGAGGCGCCGCATACCGCGCTTACTCGCGCATCGCGCTCTTACTCACCTTCAGCGCTACTCATCTCAGCAGCACGTCGCCATCCCCGGACGCCGGCCATCATCTAAGGAAGGAAAGGAACGAAGTTAGAGAACTGTTCAAAAGACTCATTATACTTACCTGTCGGACTCTTGCCACTGAAGTAACGAGGCAGCAACGAGCCTGCATCAATCAACGCGCCCCAGCGCTGAAAGCAGGACGGAGAGCACACTTTCCAAGAAAACAAGGTGAGCTGTGGATCAAAGGGAAGGGTTGGACCCCGGGGAAGAAGGAATTCAAGCACACAGAGACAATAGGGAGTAGTTAAACTCTTCCAATCTTGTGTTTCAGGCCCACTCTCCAGTCGAGTAGACTACTGGGAATGGTTTTGTTGTCGTAAAAGGTCAGAACAGGCTGAGTGACGTCCCCGTGGATACCAGGTGAGCGTTACAGTGAGAGTGAGATTCTCCTCATCGGCACACCTGCTCCCTCCTAGCCGGCCTCTCTTGACACTCTTCCTTCTCCCACCTGTGAGGTTAAAAACCTCTGGGTCATCTTCGACTCCACTCTCTCCTTCTCTCCTCACATCTCTGAGGTCTCTAAGAAGTCACACTACTAGCTGCACCTCTTCAGAGGTATTCTTCCTTTCCTTCCCCCAGGAGCTCACTGTCTCCAGAGCTCTTGTTCTCTCTAGGCTGGACTACTGCAACAGCCTCTTTCTAAATCTGCCTGCTTCTACTCTCCACCCGCTGCAACTCATCCAGAACAGGACTGCAAGACTTGTCCTTGGCTTCAAGCCCAGCGATCGTATCTCTCTAGGACTGAAATCTCTGCACTGGCTGCAAGGATTAAGTAAAAAACCCTCTGCATTGTCCAAAAGGCTTTCTGGAGCCTGGGGCCACAATACCTCCAACTCTCTCTTCCTAAACATCTTCCTTCTCAAGCTCATCCGCCTCCAGCTCCCTCAGGGTCAGTTGCTTCTCCAAGCAACGAGTTGGTGGTACATCTCTTCGGCTGGGGCCTCCCTCTGGAAGAGCCTCCCTGAAACTTGAGGAGAACCATCTCTGGTTCGGGAAGTACCTCAATACCTTCCTCTTTGCTTCTGCTTTCTCTCCTCCTCTCCCCTGCTGAACTCCTGACTGAAACTGCACTGGTCACCTGGCTACCCTCTGATCTCAGACACAGGTCCCATCCCCCGCCTGCTGCACACCTGTACTGCCTCCCAGGCAACCCCTGCACTTGGGGGCTGTTTCTGCATCCCTACAGTCCCCACCAGCTCTTGACACCTGATGTCTGCACTTACTCCTGCATTTGCCACTAGCTGGCCGCACTTTTACCCTACTGTTTATTTATTTTATTTATTCTTTACTGTTGATGCTATGTTTTGCACTGCCCCCAGCACTTACCCTCTCCTTCCTCCCCTGCACTTGCGCGATCCCAATGTCACCTGGCCTAGTAAGATCGCTGTCTTTGTCTTGCCTCTGTTCCCCCTCCCTTGCCTTATCACACTGTGAAACACTTGTGTATAGGCGCGTTATAAATGCATATCATATCAAATCATATCATACAAAACTTATCCTTCAGGATCTCTAACCCGCTTGCATTTTATCATTTTATCCAAACAACCACGGGCATTCCTTTACACATTCCTCTAGATATTTTGTCCTGAACAACCAATCTACTAGGACAGAACACTACTACTCTCACAATCCACTATGTTCTGTTCTCCATCCCGGTCACTGATGTCCATTTCACAAACCTTGCCTATTCCGTCCGGTCGGATACTTTGACATTCCAACCCCCCCACCCCTCTTTCCAATGCGAAGACTATTTCTGACACTTTTCCCCAATGTAGAAAACAATGGACTTGTAATAAGACTGTTTACCCGACATGTCCCGACACAAGGGTCAGGCAAAGTCAGGCAATTAACCGGAATCACACACACCTGACGGCCCTTCCTTTTCCTCGCAGGAATAAAAGGTGGAGTAAGAGCACTCAGTACGAGCAAGGCGAGTACGGCAGACAGCACGACGGCACAGCTAGCCAGGCATGGCAGTTCAAGAGAAGGAGGAAGGTGGCATGAATCGTACCATGCCTGCAGAACTTTTGTGGAAGAGGACATCGCAAACAATAGCACAAGTGTCTAGCAGAAGATGTCAACGGTACACAGGGCAAGCCTACGCCAATAAGCAGGAGCGAGGGAAGCTCCTGAAACCGTGGTACCAGCCTTGACTCCAGGGAAGCCGAAAGCCAAGCGCTTCATCACAGCCGGTGGGTCGAGGGGAGAATCTGATCAGAGCCGGCCTGTGTTGAGTGAGATCGCAAAGTGGCAAGTTAGAATGAACCAAGTTCAATGAACTGTGAAAAGTGTTAAGGGGAGACCAGCTGCAAAGGGAAACCGGCACCACGTGGGTGCTAGCACGAGAGACTCTGGTCGATCCCCATCTGAGAGAAAACTACAAGTATCAGAAGGTTGTAGGAGAGCCGCCAAAAGAGGTCAAAGTGGTCAAACAGGAGGTCTAGTAAAATCCCAGTACAATCGAAAGACTTTGATCACCAAACTGTGTGAAAGTAACAGAAGTGAATAACACACTAAGAGAAAATAAGGGACATGAATTCTGCACCACTTGAAAGTCAAATGTGAATTTAGCAAGAGTGAACCCAACCGAAGGGATGCTGAAGAAGAAGGGGCAAGTCTAGTCCTAAGAAGCAGTGTCTTGACTAAAGTGAACCCTACCGAGGGATGTCCACTGGAACTATTTTAAAAGACATTTACATTTGAGAAGGGTCCGACCCCGACCCAGGGAGATCCAGGTGTGAAGCTATCACCCAAAGTTCAGTAAGAAAAGAACTGTTATTTGATTTGTGGAATAAGACTGTCAAGGGTCAGCCCCCAGAAGAGGGGGACCCAGGAGTGAAACCATCACCCAAAAGTGTTGTGAAGGGTCACCGTCCAGAAGAAGGAGACCCAGTGGTGAAGCCGTCACTCAACGTGAACTGTGGAATAGAACTTTGTGTTTGTTTGTTTGTTCGATATTTCAGGACTCGTAGGGAAGTGACTTTTTATGCAAAAAGACTTTATCATTGTGGAACCTGATAGTTGGAATGAAACCTTCGGCTTGTGCTAAGAAAGCTGGAGTTTGCATCGTGCTAGCTGGAACTGAACTGTCAACTCGTGCTGGGAAAGCTCGAGTGTGTGCGGTGCTCAAGAGACCCACCTTGACCTGTGCTGAAAACGTGCAAAAGGGAGACCCCTGGCAATCACATCCTGACTTATTATTTGAGAACAATTATTTCTTTATTGACACCCTATCCCATACTTCTTTTGTATTAGTTGTAAGGTTTGGCAATACAATTTTTAGCTTAGGCCCTTTTATTTGACACACCGATACTAGGACTGCTTTATTTTTCATTTGATGGTCGAGGCTTGCTCCCATCTTAGATTTAAGTTTAGATTAGGCGTTTTTCCACCCTGCATTCCTTGTTCAATAAACACCATTGAACTGTGATCACTTGTTTTTGTCTTACTTGTTGCCACGATGAACTCCTTTCACCACCAAGCCATCGGTTTGGGGATGGTATACGGAAGTTTGCATGGTGGTAATGTGGAGTAGCATTTTGACTTCGGCCATAAGCTTACTCATAAAATTTGAAGCCTGGTCTGTCAATATTTCCTTGGGAAAGCTGACCCTGGAGAAGTACGTAAGAAGTTGTTTAAGGATCTGCTGTGCGGTATTTCGCATTTGGAATGCCTCAGGATATCCGGTTGCATAATCTTCAATCACAAGGACATATTTATTGCCTAACCTGGATGTTTCTAGGGGAGGTCCAATTATGTCCATACCGATTCTTGAAAAGGGGACTTATACGATCGGCAACGGATTGAAAGGGGCAGGTAATGGGATGTGCGTGCTGCTCTTTTGGCATATTTTGCATGTTTGGATGTTGCACGTTTCTATATCAGCATGGACACCGGGCCAATAAAACGTCCCACTAATATGCACCTCACTTTTAGATTGTTAAATGCTTCCTGGTGAGATGTGACTGGGCGATCTCCACTACAACCTTTTGGTGACTTTTGGGTATTACCAGCTGTGTTTTTATTAAACCTTCCGTAGATGTCGCCCTTCTATAAAGCAATTCTTGTTTTAAGATGAAAAAAGGACTTTCCTTTTCTAAGCCCTCTCCTTCCGGAATTGCTTGTAGAAAAGCTCAGCTGCCCTAAAGCCTAAGTTACCTCTTTCTGTTTGATCTTGTTCACTTTCTTTAAATTGAGGAAATAGAGCTCTTTCCAAAATTCCCTAGGCAATTTGATCCCCCCGAAGTATCTAAAACGGGATTACACCATGATTATGTAAGAGAACCTTCATATCGCCCCAGAAATCGGGATCAATAACGCCTGCTGAGAAGTCTATCCCGAACTTCCACGCAAGGCCAGATTTTGGGGCCAATCGTATGTAACACCCTGCAGGAGGTATCAGAACCAAGTCTGTAGCAATAATTCCTCTTTTCCCAGGAGGGATAATAGCTTCCCTACTACTGCGAATATCGAACCTTATTGATTACGGGGTGGCAATGGAAGGGTTAGAGGCTCTCTTAAGTTTTTGAAATTATATTTATTTATTTATTTATTTATTCAGATTTGTAGAGCGCACATCAGCCCGTGGGCATCGTGGCGCTTGTAGGATTCCCCAATTAGTTTCAATTGAGTCACATTCCACTCCTGACATCATAAGTAAGGAAGCCATGGTATCAAGAATAGACAGAAACAAGTGATCACAGTTCAAGGGTGTTTATTAAACTGTATAGGTAGGGTGGAAAAATACCTAATCTAAACCTAAATCTAAGATGGGAGCAAGCTACGACCATCAAGTCAAAATAAGGCAATCCTAGTGGCGTTTTGTCAAAATAAAAGGGCCTATACTAAAATTATTGCCAATCCTTACAACTAAATACTAAAAAGAGAGTGGGATAGGATTCTCAAGAAAGAAAGAAGTGTTCATAAATGATAAGTCAGGATGCGGCAGTCAGGGTCTCTCTTCCCCATGTTTTGAGCACGGGACAAGGCGGGACTCCGGAGCACAGCACACGCTCGAGCTTTCCAAGCATGCAATGACAGTTCCACTTTAGGTATCAGGGCTGTCAGTGGTTAAGTATCTTTTCTATAAAAAGTCTCTTGCCTCCGAGGACCTGATGTGTTCAAACAACAAACAAAAGTTCCTTTGGGCTTGTACGTTAAGTGATGCCTTTTCATCCCTGGATCCCCCTCTTCCGGGTTCAGACCCTTCTCGAATGTTAGCCTCCCTCCATCGGGTTCACTACGGCTTTCAACACAATCTCCTCTGTGATATTCACAAATCGTAATGTCTTATTAAACAGTTCACTGTGCACAACCCTCTGCCGGGTTCCCTCCCGTCAACACACTATTTATCAGGACTTTTGGCTTTGCCCCCTCTTCATCAGCATCCCTCAGTCGGGTTCACTCTTGCCAACTTTGTCAATCACTCAATTCCTTGAACAGTTCTTATGATGCGTGATTCACTTCCCTTAGTTTCATGATCATCTGCCGGTCAAAGACTTTTGACTGTACAGAGGATTTTACTAGACCCCCGTATGACCACTTTGACCCTCTTCTTGCCTTTCCCAAGGCCTTCTGGTAACAGTAGTTTCAACAATAGGGTAATCACCTAGATTTTACTGAGTGAGCATCCACATGGTGTCTGACTCCTCTGTAGCTGGGTTTCCGCTTTCACATTAACAGTTCTTTGTACTTTCTGCAATCAGCTGTTTGCTAGTTCCGTCCAACACAGTTCGGTTTCTTATCGGCTCTCCCCTCGACTCATCGGCTGTGATGAACTAATAGGCTATCCTTGTGTCTGGAGTCAAGCCCGGTACCACGGTGGCAAGCGTCTCTCCCCAGCTTGGTTATTAGCGGAGGAGGGCCCTGTGTACCGTTGACATCTGCTGCAACACACGCTGACTACTGTTTGCAGACTTACGATTCCTTCCGTGGAGGTTTCGCAGCCCTTGGTCAGACAGAGCAGGGTCGCTTCTCTCCTTGCACCCTCTCGGTTCGCGCCGTCTTACTCCTACTCTTTAACTGTCAGGCTGAGTTAGCTTTCTCGTCGTTCGGTCTGCCTTTCTCGTATTCTGCTCTTGTGCTCCGACTTATATCCCTGTGGGAAAGGGAAAGGGCCGTCAGGTGTGTGTGATCCTGGCCAATTGCCGGATTCTGCCTGACCCTTGTGTTGGGACAAGTCCGGTAAACGGCTTTTGTGTTTGTCCGTCATCTTTCTTGGTGTGCGAAAGTGTTCATGTCGAAAAAGGGGAGTAGGGCGTTTGAGTAACCTACATGGTAGGTTGAGGGAAAGGTGTTACAAAAGGGGGATACCGCATCTCACCCATCAGTGTCCCACTTCCACTCCCCAAAGACCCCCCATCCGGGGGATCCTCCCTCACTGGTCCACTCCAAGGAAATGGATTCAATAGCGATGGCCGTGTCCTGGCCACCTGGATGACAGACCCCTGGGGACTAGTCAGGGTGACACCTTCTGGTTTCTCACAGTAGTCAGGGTGGATTTTGACCTTTCCAGAATAGCAAACAAAGAATGTTCACATACAATGTTACTGAACACCCCATTACGATCATAGAACTTTTCTCTATGGCAAAGACTGCAGCTGCTAATGCTTTCTCGCAGCCAAACTGCCCTTGCATCAAGGCATCCAGAGTGCCACTCTAATAGGCCACTGGCTTGTGGCCCCTAGTGCTTTTTTGTGTCAACACTGCTGCCATAAGCTATCAGAATGTGAAAACAAATGTCCCGGGAGGATAGCTCAGCGGCAATGTGCGCGCCTTGGCAGCAAGATGACACGAAGCAACACAGGTTCGATACCCGGGTCCGCTCTTAGAAACCTCTGGGTGTTTAAGCGCGTTATAAATATGCAACTAAGACAAAAAAACAATTACGCAACTAAATAAACAAAAAACGATTCCTGTAACAGCGCCTCGATGCCCTCGAGCTGTGTGAGCGCTTAAAAAAAAAAAAAAAAAAATTCCTGTGTATAATCTGGGGTGGCCAGTATGGGTACTGAACTAATGACTTCTTTTAAGCCGTCAAACTGTTTGATCATGTCTGCCGTCCACTGTAACTTGTGGTCCTTTGTTTTTTGTGCTTCCCTAAGGGCCTGTAGAAGTGGCATTGTGTATGCTGCGTAATCTAGGAGCCAGGCCCTGCAGTAGTTACACAGGCCCAGGAACTTCTGCATTTCTTTAACTGAGGTGGGTCTAGGGGAGGGACGTACTAATGCTGCCCTGTCGGGTAGTATCCTTTTCCCATTTACCGACATGTACTGCCCCAAATAAATTACTTCCTGCTGGCAATATTGTAATTTGGCCTTATCAACCTTGTACCCCTTGCAGGCCAACGATTGTAGCAGTGCAATGGAGTCCCTTCGGGACCTCTACTCACTGTCACTACACACTAGCAGATCGTCCACGTATTGGCTAATCGTGCTAGGCACTTGAATATTCCCAAGATCAGCATGCAGATATCGGTTGAATATACTCAGGCTCTCAGAGTACACCTGGTGTAATCTAGTGTGTTTGAACCGCATCTGGCCCTGTGTAAATGCCGTGAGGTACCTCGACTCCGGATGGAGTGGAATCGAGAAGAATGCATTTTTCAAATCCACTACAGTAAAATATGTTGCTTCTTTGGGGATGCTGCATAAAATTGCCACGGGATTCAGAACTACTGGAAACTCTTTCTGCACTACATTATTTAGGGGGCTCAAGTCTTGGATCATTCTCCAATTGCCTTCTGTTGATTTGCTAACAGGATATATTGCTGTGTTACACGTGGACGCAGATGGCACGATAATCCCCTTATCCAGTAGGGCCTGTATTGTTTTTTTAATGCCTTCCTCCGTTTCTCTTGACAGTTGATATTGTCTCACCCTTGGCAGTAACACACCTGGCTTCAATGTTATACGCAGAGGTGTTACATCATGTAGATGTGTAGTCCACAACTGGGACGGCACGTTTTGTAAATCTTCATCGAAAAATAGGGATGGAGTTAATGCTGCCATTAAGGGACACTGCGCTTTTCGGTACTGTATCATGATGTCATATGGGATGCAAATCTCTAGTATTATTTCCCCCTCTTTTTCGTTATTCCCAAACAGCTTGTCATCCATCATCTCCTTCAGCTGCACTGTTGGTTCTACACAGAGCACTATGCACCACTCACACCCGTCCCTATCCATCCCCAACAGGACAACTCTTTTGTGCGAAACCAGCAACTCCTGTAAATTCAGCGATAAAATCGTGTCTGCCACCACCTCAGGTGACACAGTGGGGCGAAAAATGAAATCAGTGGGTACTCGCCAGCATTGCTTGGCGATCTGGGGCACAGCCTTCACAACGACTGTAATATTATATGTTATGTTATTTGGCATTTATATATCGCTCTATACATCATTGGTATGACCTCAAAGCGCTGGTAGGTTGAACGCCCTCAGGGACTATAGTCCAGGTCAGTTGAGAGAGTAAGGTGTCATAGGGTGCTTGGGTGCACCAGTTATGTGTGCAGCTGATGCAAATGCCTGATGGTAGCTGCATCCTAGCAATAGCTGTGGTGGTATTGATATCAGTCAAATGAGTGCAAAACTGGGTTCTGGCTGCGTTAGGCCTGTGTAGGACGCTTATGTGTGCAGCTAGGCCAGTTTGTCATGGGATGTAGCTACGTTTTATTAGAATGATGAGGTGTTCATGGGGTACTGTTCGTATGTGAGCAGCTAGGCCAAAATTGATTGAGGGGTGTAACTGCACTCAAATTGTGTTTTGGTGTAGAGTAGAGTAAGCATAGTGATATGGGAGGTGAGTGTTTGGGTGGAGTTATGATCTAAGGAGTTAGCTATTCCGGATTTAAAGCGTGCGTTTGCTTAATAGTGATTTAATAAGCGTATTCAGTGGTGTCACTGCTCGGGATTTCATTGAGCATTTGTCATCGGGTTGCAAGGACTCAGTAGCCTCAGATGGACGTGGTCGGCATTACAGAAAGAGACATGTTTTAGAGCTTTGCAGAAGGTCATATAGTCTTAGGTGTGTCGAATATGTGGGGGGAGTGAGTTCCACAAAGTTGGGCCAAGGTTGAGAAGGTAGATCCTCCGATCCTGACAAGAGTTAGAGGTTGGAATCACTAGAAGGAGGGCAGTGCTTGATGTTAAGGTGCGAGATAGGAGGTAGGGTTTTATCGTTTCTTTTAGCTACATTGGGCCGGTTTTGTGCACTGCTCGGTGAGTGATGCATAGGGTCTTGAAGGTGGCCCTTCTTTCGAATGGAAGCCAGTAGAGGGTTCGGAAAGCTGGTGAGAAGTGGTATCTTTGACCCAGGGCTAGGAGCAGTTTTGCGGCAGCATTTTGGGTTCTTTGTAGTTTGTTGAGTTGGTATTCCTTAGCTCCTAGGTATAGGGAGTTGGCATTGTCCAGTCTCGACATCACAATAGACATAACTGCGGCAAGTCTGTTCGGGTAGGAGAGGTAGGGAAAAATGCATCTGAGAAGTTTGAGGTGGTAGTGACAGCATTTTGAGACGTTGATTTCACGGGAGAGGGTTAGGCCTGAGTCCATAGTGCAGCATAGGTTTTTCACTATATTGGAGGGGGTGGGCGGTGGGCCGAGGGACGGGGGCCAAAGGAGCGGATGTGGCAGTATTGCCGCACAGCATGATTTCAGTTTTATCAGGGTTCAAAAGGAGGTGGTTTGTCATCCATTGGTCAATATCACGGAGACACACTTCAAGGTCAGGAAGGGGGTTGGTGCCTAACTTGGGAAAACTTAGGATAATTTGGGTATCGTCAGCGTAGTTGTAACAGGAGATGTTGTGCGTGCGGCTGGTTCCTGGTAGAGTGGTCATATAGAGTTTGAACAGGAGAGCAGATAGGCATGCGCATTGGGGTACTCCAGTGTTCACCGAACAAGCAGTTGAGACAAAAGGGGAGAGGAGGGTTATTTGTTTTCTGTTGCTGAGGAAGGATGCAATCCATTTGGGAGCAGTGCCTCGAATTCCTAGGGAGTGAATGCGGTCAAGGAGGATTGAGTGGTTAACTGTGTCAAAGGCTGCAGAGAGATTGAGGAGAACAAGTGCTGCGCAGCCTTCACAGTCTGCAGTGACCTTGTGATCATCCCAGATTGAGATCAGAGTGGTTTCTGTTCCATGTCGCGATCTGAAGACTGATTGAGCGGGGTCGAGGAAACAGTTGAATTCTACAAAGGAGTTGAGCTGGGAGTATGCTGTCCGGTCAATGAGTTTGGCGAAAAATCTGGTGTTGAAGATCGGTCTGTAATTCTTGGGGTCAAAGGATGCCTTTTTTAGAAGTGGCTTGACATGCGCTATTTTGAAGGCATCAGGGAAGATGCCGGAGGTGAGGGAGTCATTTAGTATGGTTCTTGCATGTTCTCCTGCACAGGTAGATGAGAATATTTATTTCAGGACAGAGACGGGGCAGAGGTTGAATGGCGACCCGTAGGGTTTGCTGGCTGATAGGTCAAGGAACTCGTCTCTGGAGATGGGTTTGAAGGAGTCGAACATAGGGAAATTGGGCGTCGGGGAAATGGGATCAGGAGGGGTCGGTGACGGGAAGGGGGAGAGGAAGGACAGTTTGGTGTTAAGGGTTGCCGTCCTGTCAAGTGCGGTGTTGTAGAAATGTATGGAGTCGCAGAGTGATTGTGTGGGGGTGGATTGGGTCAAGGTGCACAGGGGTTTTAAGAATTCTGATAAGTTCATGTGGAGTTCTTTACTGCGGTTGCCACAGTTGAGAATTTGTTTATTGTAATATGCTTTTTTGGCCTTTCGGATTTGTATTTACGGTGGTGCAGGGCGAACATGGATCTGCTGTGATCGGTTTTGGGTGCTCGCCATTTGCGTTCAAGATAGTTATTTTTTGTTTTTTGACATTCCTCAGGTGGGGCGTGAACTAATTGGGGGACTGTCGTTTGCGTGCAGAGGCGGGGGCGTGAGGGGGTGAGAGGAATTAGTGAGTCATTAAGCCAGGAGTCAAAGGAATAGATGGTTAGGGGTCTATCTGGGGGCAGTGTTGCAGGGGGACGAAAAAGCAGGGCTTCTGCTAGGCCGGGAAAGATCTTGACTTTGTTCCAGCATTTGAGATCGGTGGAGGGGGCCAGAGGAGCTGAGGCAGGTGTGTGGATAGAGAAAGGGATGGCATAGTGGTTGGTTCAGATGAGTGGTTTGGGACGGGATATATAAACCAGGTCATGGGAGCTGACAATTGTATCACGGGTGAGTGGGTTGGACCAGTGGTATGATGGGAGAGGTTGACCGCATCAAGACTGTCAACCAGTGGATAAGTCATGGGGTTGTTGGGGATATCGAACCAGATATTGAAGTCTCCCAGGAGTGTAAGAGAAGGGTGGTTTACTTGAATGGTAGCTACTGAGACACAGAGGTTGTTGACAAAATGTCTGTCGTATCCAGGGGGTCTGTAAATGAGTAGGAAGCTGTGGGTGAAAGTTGGTGGTAGCAAGAGTTTTACTAGAAGGGATTCACAGGAGGCAATGCATGCCTGGGATTCGACGAGTGAGACGAAGAAATGAGGATTGAAGAGGACTGCCACTCCGCCACCTCTGGAGGGTCTATTGTGGGTGATGAGCGGGTAGCCGGGGGGGAAGGAGTTGTGTGTTACTGAGGCAAAGTCATTGGAAAACCAGGCTTCGGTGCTAAAAATTAGGTTTGGCTTGTCAGAGGATAGGAGGTCAAACATGTCCATAGAAAAACATGTCCATGTTTACGGGAATCCCGCGTAATACCACCTCCCTTGTCATTGTATTACCAACATTGTCCTTACAGCGCACATCCCAGGCATGGAACAGACTACTCTGTGATCTGTAAAGAATATAGTCATGTTTAACTTACCGAGCAGGTGCCCACCCAGTAAATTGACAGAGGAACTCTCGGAATATAGTAAGGGCGCCTGCACTACCTATCCTCCCACCTTTACATCCAACTCCTCAGGGCATGGAACCTTGGAAATAGCCCCAGAGAATCCCTGCGCGTCAAGGTATTTTCCCGATAGTGGAAAGTATACTTCAATGATACATGATTTAGTTGCACCAGAGTCCACCATGACTATGAATTGCTTGTTTCCCATCTCCGCCCCAATCAGTGGTTCCTCTTCAGGATGGGTAGTCATCGATAAGACTGGACACGCAAGTGCTCTCTGTGGGCTGTCCTAATCAGGATAAGTGTTAGTTCAGGAAACAAAAATGGGCTACCACCTACCACTGCTGCTCCCCAAAAGGGAGCTGCAGCCCCATCTGGCACCCTGTTTACCGGGGCAGCACCACCCTGCTGTTGTTGCAGCAAGTGCCGTGCTTGTGTGCCTGGTGCTTGGGGCAGATTATATAGGTTTGGTATTGCCCCTGTGAATACACTTGATTCTGGTACCCTTGACCCTGTTGCTGGTACTCTAGTCCCTGGGGTCCTTGAGACCCTTGGCCCTGTTGCTGCAGCCCATAATTATACCCCACTGCAGACCTACTCCAGCATTCTCTTGCAAAATGCCCACACCTTAACAATTCCAACATTGAGACTGTCCAAACCCACCTCCCATGTGTCCAAACCCTCCTCATCTTGCGCCTCAAAATCACCCTCTTCCTCGCTGCAGCCCCCCTTTCTGCCACTGTTGGCCATGCTACTGTTGCCTCCCACCCCACTGTCCTTCTCCTCCTCTGGCCAAGAGCGCTCACAATTTGCTGGGTACTCTCTGTGCTTTCTACCTGTTCTGGTGTCGGCACAGGCACCTGAACTGCTATCTTTGTCAATTTTTTCTCCACCAATTTCGCTTTGTCCCCCTGATGCCTTTGCGCTGTTTCTCTCCCGCCCCTTAATCCTTTTACAATGGTGCACTATTATACTCTGTATTTCCGGCCATTCCTTTGCCTCAATACCCACAATCTTAACCAGTGCCATCAGCAAACCCCTCTTTACGATAAAATAGAAGAATGGTATTGATTGATCCCACAGCTCTCCCGTCTCAGCTCTCCACTTATCTTATGTTTTAAGAATAAATCTAGCTGGGTCCTCATCATCACCCATGGGATACTGCATCAAAGACTGTAAATTGTCAGTATCTGGGAAGGCCCAACGTAGTGCCTCAATTACCAATGCTCTAACTCCATTAAATAATGCTCCATCATGTGCATCGTCCCCCAGTGTTACTTCTGGGTATCCGGCCTTAACCCACACTTCGCCCGCCAGATCCCCAATTACGTCAACCAACAGGCTCTTAAGATCCCCTATTGCCAGGGGCACCCCTGCTGTTTGTTTTTCAAACTCATATATCCACTTGCTCGCCCCAGCTGTGAGCTGTGAAAGGGTCTTAAGGAACAAGTTACTTACCTGTAACTGTTGTTCTCCAGCATGGGTCTGGCATGGATTCACATGCTCATGAATATTCCCCGTCGTCAGGCCGGGAATCCTCGGTATAGAAAAAAATCAGTATCAGTTTTGTTTCTGATCTGTCTTTCTCAGTAGTAACCAATCACTGGTCTCTGGGTCATATTCCCCCAGTCAATGACTGCCCTCTCCCTAAGCCCCGCCCCTGGCAGCCACCCTCAGATTTGGTAGCACGTTCAAGTGGCAGTATGACCAAGTGAAGAGCCGCAGAGGGGTAGGCGGGAGGGTTCGCATGTGAATCCATGCCAGACCCATGCTGGAGAACAACAGTTACAGGTAAGTAACTTGTTCCTTCTCCAGCATGGGGTCTGGCATGGATTCACATGCTCATGAATATAAGAATACATAGCAGTATACACATGCACAACCACGAGAGGTGGCAAAAGACTCAATATCAAGCAATACAACAACTCAACATTAAGCAACTCTTACCTCCTCACCAGGCTCACCTTAGGCGAACAGGTTGCGCAGCACTGCCTGGCCGACTCTGGACTCCTCCCTGGAATCCCGGTTGACGCAGTAGAATCTCGTGAAGGTGTGCGTCGACCTCCATGTAGCAGCCCTGCAGATGTCGAGTAGGGGCACACCAGACAGGAACACCGTAGTAGCAGCGATCGCTCTGGTCGAATGGGCCCTCGGACAGCCTGGCAATGGTCGGTTTGCCAACCGGTGACAGTGCATGATGCAGCCGGAGAGCCATCTGGAAATGGAAGTCTTCGAGGGAGCCTTCCCTTGATTCACAGGTCCAAAGTTCACAAACAGCTGTGATGTCTTCCGAAAACTCTTTGTGCGGTCCACGTAGAACTTCTAGCTACATCCAGCGAGTGCAGAGTCCTCTCAGCCGGCGACGAAGGCGACGGGAAGAAAACTGCCAACACCAAGGGCTCGTTGAGGTGGAAGTCCGATGGCACCTTAGGCATGAAGGAGGGGTGCGTCCTCAGCACCACCCTCGTGTCGTGAAAAGTCAAGTATGGAGGCTTGCAAGACAGGGCCTGGATCTCTCCCACTCGTCGTGCAGAGGTGATGGCCACGAGGAATGCTGTCTTCCATGACAGAAACTTCAACGGCACTGAATGCATAGGCTCGAAGGGGGCCCCCATGAGCCTAGTTAGCACCACGTTGAGCTCCCACGCCGGGGCAGGGGCCTTCACCGGCGGGAATGATCGGAACAGTCATTTAATAAATTCCTTCACCAGTCGATGAGACCACAAGGATGCCCGTCCTGTAGTTCTGGTGTAACGTGAGACGGCAGCCAGATGTACCTTGATGGAAGCGTGAGATAGGCCAGACTTGGCCAAAGACAATAGGTACGGCAATACTTGAGGGGCCGCAATCCGCAGAGGGTTAATCTTCTGTGCACGGCACCAGACAGAGAACCTCTTCCATTTGTGTCCGTAGCACTTGAGAGTTGAGGATGCCCTGGCCTTCGCAAGAACCTCTCTGCAGTCGGCCGGGATGTCGTATCCTCCAAACTCTAGTGCTGCAGGAGCCAGGCCTGCAAGTTCAGCGACTCTGGTTCATGATGAAGAATGGCGCCTCCTTCTCTGGAGAGAAGATCCGCGTCCGTCGGCAGCTTGACTGGTGTGGACGCTGACAATTCCAGAAGGTCCGGGAACCAGATCTGCCTCGGCCATGCCGGTGCGACGAGGATCATCCTGCACCGGGACCTCTTGAGCTGGTTGACGAGCCGGAGTAGCAACGGCAACGGCGGGAACGCATAAAGGAACAGGCCGTCCCAGGGGAACGAGAAAGCATCGCCCATGCTCCTCGGTTGGGGAAACCTGCTGGCGAACCTCCGGCACTTGGAGTTCGCCGCCGTCGCGAAGAGATCGATCTGGGGTTCGCTCCATCGTCGGTCCACTTGATCCTGGCGCAGTTCCCACTCGTGGCACGAGCGCAGCTCTTTCCTGAGTGAGTCGGCGATGGTGTTTTTTATCCCTGCCAGATGAAAGGGTACCAGAAACATCCCTTTGGCGACGGCCCAATGCCACAGATCCTGGGCTTCCTTGGATAGGGCAGGGGATCTGGTTCCGCCCTGCTTCCGAATGTAAAACATCGTGGTGGTGTTGTCGGTGAAGATCCTCACCACCTTGCCCTTGAGGGACGGAAGGAAGGACCTGAGGGCCCCGAACACTGCATGGAGCTCCAAGATGTTGATATGGAGTGTTTTCTCCTCCGGGAGCCAAAGGCCTCTCGCGTGGAGACCCCCGGTGTGCGCTCCACAACCTTCAGGGAGGCATCCGTCGTCACCGTCACCTGGTGGGCCGGGGCTAGGAAACCTGTTCCCGCCGTCAGTTGAGCGCGGATACCCCACCATCGTATCGCCTGACGGAACGCTTCGTCGAGCGGGATCCTGTCCTCGAAGCTGCCCGTCGGCTGGATCCAGTGGGCGTCGAGGAATTCTTGCAAGGGCCGCATCCGAAGTCTGCAGTGGCGTACCAGATAAATGCAGGAGGACATCATTCCAAGGAGGGACTTGATAGACCTCACTCTGGCCACGTCTGTGCCCAGCAGACGTTGCCCCTCTCCCAGGATGGTCCTTATCCTTTCCTCCGACGGTGAGGCCCGCCGCGCCACTGTGTCGAGCTGTGTTCCCAGAAACAGGGCGACTTGCGACGGGACCAGGTGGGATTTTGGAAAGTTGATGGAGAACCCCAGGTCCGTGAGCAGCTGAAGGGTCTTCGCAGTGTGTTCCACGGCGAGCTCCCTTGTCCTTGCCCGTATGAGCCAGTCATCCAGGTAAGGGTAGACGTGGATCCCCTGCAGACGCAGCCGCGCCCCACCGGTGCGAGGCACCTGGTGAACACCCTGGGTGCCGATTTTAATCCGAACGGGAGGGCCTTGAACTGGTAGTGCCACCCTTTGACCACGAACCTGAGGAACTTTCGGTGTCTCTTTAGAATAGGGATGTCGAAGTATGCATCCTCCAAGTCCAACGACGACAGGAAATCGCCCTCCTCCAGCTGTCCCAGCACGTACTGGAGGGTGACCATCCGGAACTTCTGTGCCTTGATGTATTTGTTCATTCGTCGCAGGTCCAGGATGGGACGCCATCCTCCTGTCTTCTTCTTTACGAGGAAGTATCTTGAGTAAACTCCGGAGCCCCGAAGCCTCTTTGGAACAAGCTCGATGGCACCTTTCCTGAGCATCGCCCTTACTTCCAACAGCAGTTGAGGGACGTGATTTTCCTTCCTGGCCACGGGAGGAATGCGGGGGCACTTCTTCTGGAACTCGAGGGCGTGCCCCAGGGCCAGGGCATCCAGCACCCAACGGTCGGTGGAGATGGACTCCCAACTTCGTCAGCCGGCCTCCCACCGGGTTCTTCGGCGGGGGCCCGACCCGACGGTCGGTTCAATCTTGCTTGGAGGCCGCTTTGCCTCCTTGACCCCCTTGGTGACGACGGCGGGATCCACCTGACTTGCCGCGTCCCCTGTAGGCCTCCTGCGACGAAGATCTTGCCGCTTGACGGTACGTAGAGGAGCTGCTGCCGGCTCCCTTGGAGGCACCCTGTCTGCCTCCGGAGCTCCGAAAGGACGGCCGTCGCTGTTGGAGCACACCCAGTGCACGGGCCGTCTCCGTGTCCGTCTTGATCGCCTGAAGGGACTCATCAACCGCCTTGCCAAAAAGGTTGTTCCCATCGAAGGGCATGTCCAAAACCTTGGTCTGTATGTCCTGGCGGAAATCTGTCGCCTTGAGCCATCTTCGTCGTCTCAGGCAAACGCTGTTGCCCAACTGACGGAAACCGGTGTCGGCGATGTCCGTAGCCACCGTAATGGCGTGGTCTGAGGCAATCTCACCTTCCTGTAAGATTTCCAGGGCCTCAGCCTTCTTGGCGTCCGGAAGGAAGTCCAACAGTGGGGCGATCTTGAACCACAACTCCCTGTCATAGCGGGCTACGATGGCCAGGGCGTTGGCCACCTTGATGGTCGTCGCTGCAGATGAGATGACTCGTCGTCCCATCGCATCCAGCTTCCTACCCTCGCCGTCCGGCGGGGAGGTTGAAGTCGAGGTCGATGCCCCCCCGCTTTCTTCTTGGCCGCCGCCGAAACAACCGAATCCGTGGTAGGTTGCGCCGTAAGGCACAAGGGGCAGCGTCGGGGACCCGGTACTTCTTCTCGTACCGGTCCCTCTTCGCAGGAGCCGTGGCAGGGTTCTTGAGGCGGGCGAGCCCCTCATCCCAGATGTCATCAAGAAGCGGTACGGCGAGGACCATCTTCCTTTTAGCCTCGCGCCGTTGGTAAAGGAACCCCTCCTTCTTCTTTTCTTTGGGGTAGAGCTGGAAGAGCTCAGATGCCCTCGAAATCATAGCATGGAAGGATCCAATCTCGTCGGGCAGGGACGCCCGGGCAGGAGGCGACGGGGGACACGTCCCGTCGTCGCCTCCGTCGTCATCCGTACCCGTCGTAGTCGTGTCCATGCCTGTATCATCCCCGTGGGTAGTGGACCGGGGGGAAGGCAGAGAAGGCCGCAGAGGTGGCAGAGGAGGCCTAGGATGCGTCCTCCTCCTCTTAAGTGGTGGGCTCTCCGAAGGTCCTGGCTCCAGTTCCCCCGTCGGGTCTGGCTCAGGTACCTCCGTCGGGGGAAGGGGCAACCTAGACCTTATCTCCGAGCATAAGGACTGGATGGCTGAAAAAATGGCCGCCAAGGTGTCCTGCGGCGCCGGAAACGACAGGAGCGAGGGCTCTTGAGGAGCCTCGTCTGCGACACTGTCGCTCTCGTAGTCGCCCTTGTCGGGATCCCTCCCGATGGGCTGGGCCTCTTCCACGACTTGGATGAGCTCCTCTTCAGAGGTCGTGTCCGTATCCACGATGGCCACCAGCCCCTCCCCCACCCTTTCCAACGAGGACTTCGTGGGGGTCTTCTCGATGGGCCTGAAAGACGACTCCCTCCGCGATGGCAGGGAGACTCTGGTACCTGAGGGCGCCTCCACTGGTGTAGCCTCCACAGGCTGAGCCAGGGCCGCGGCGACATTCTCAATCAAGGTCTTAGCAGGGTGAATTAAGGCCAACGTCACCTTCTGTACACCTGGGGCCTTCACCTTGGGGGGAGGGTCCGAGCCTCGCTCCCCTCTGCCGGAATCTTCGAGATCGACCGGGGCCTCTCCAGAAGCTTCGCCGGGTTCTCGGACTTCCTCTTACCTGAGCCAGAGCGTTGGCTCGTGGTTGATGGCGCCGGGGAGGATGCGCCCTGCCTGGCAGCCAAGGAGCCCGACCGTTCGGCGCTCCCGGTTCCCGCGGACTCGCAGTGCTTAGCCTTTTGTTGGGCCCCCGTCGCCGGGGCACCCTCACAGGACTTAGAAGACCGCTCAGACTTCTTTTTCTTCTTCTCGCCTGGCAGGCTCTTACCTTCCAGCCAGTTGGCGAGACGGAGGTGGCGATCCTTCATGGTCCGCTCCGACATGTTCCCACAAAACGCGCAGTCCTTTTCCTTGTGCGTCTTGTCCTCATGGAGACAGTAGAGGCATAATGAATGCCTGTCCTCCTTGAAAACGTTCTGAAGGCGGCATCCAGGGCAGGTCCTGAACAGCTTCCCGGGCGTCAAGCTTCCTTTCTCCTGGGCCATGACCGTCCTGAAAAAAGCGTGAAAACGCAGCAAAAGCTCGAGAGCTACAGCACGAGGACTCCCAACACTTGAACGTGCGGTAAAAATCTGAGGATGGCTGCCAGGGGCGGGGCTTAGGGAGAGGGCAGTCATTGGCTGGGGGCAATATGACCCAGAGACCAGTGATTGGTTACAACTGAGAAAGGCAGATCAGAAACGAAACTGATACTGATTTTTTTCTATACCGAGGATTCCCAGCCTGACGATGGGGAATATTCATGAGCATGTGAATCCATGCCAGACCCCATGTTGGAGAATATAATGATTCTTATCTATTTAGGGCAAAGACACATACTGTGTCCTCCTTTCCCCCTTATGTATGAGGAGCATCTGCATATTTGCTCTGCTTTCCACACTCTTCTTAACAACTCCTCTTCTCTTTACTAATGCCGTCGGCCAGCCCTGTTCCTGAACTTGCCCCCTGCCCATAGACCTTCTACTTGGGGGGTATTTTCAGCCGCCTCTTCACCCTTCCCGTCTCCTTCACTCTGATCCTCAGTAAACGTATCAACATCTCCTTGCTCCACATTCTCTCCCAAAACCGTATTCACCTCTCCCAGGATAATCCACCCTTCCGGGCTCCTTTCTTTCTCAACACCTCCACGTATTATGCCTTCAGTATCCATCTTAAGCAGCACTCCCCCTGACTTCCACTCTTCCGATCCTTCTCTCAATGCACTTATCCCTCACTGTTCCTGGGGATGTCTGTATCCTTTTCAGTTCCGTTAGTAATCCTGTCAACCTATCCTCAAATTCCCTAGACCTGCAAACAGCTGAAGCCGGTACTTCAGCTGGATGGGTATACAGAGGTGGGGGGGCAGTAACCTGAGGTGTTACTGATGCTGCGGGAGACCCCACAGCAGCAGAAGTGATCTCTATCGCAGCGGGTACATAGCTTGGATTCATGTACCCTTCTGTGGGATATGTAGTCAAGGGATATAAACCCCGACCCCTCTCTGGCGCCTGTCTCCTGCTTCTCCCTTTCTGCACTTCCCGTATTTCTGTTTCTGCGCCTGCACTCAACTACCTTGATCTTCTGCATCTTCAAACATATACCAAAGATCAAGAATCTCTTTTCTCTTCTGTAGCTGCTTCCCCTTATATTTTGCTACTACAAATGTGGACATGTGTTCCCAAAGGATAATGTTCTGTGAGCCCTGCCCTGGCCATGTACAGGGCATCCCCCCTCCTACTGTCTCCTCGATCCACTGCTTATGCTATTTCTCCACCCTGTCATGATACAGTGGTAAGGCCTTATACATGTGCTCTATTGGTGCGCCTCCCCCATGCTAGTGACACCTATCTCTTACTGACCCTGTAAAGCCCCTCTAACACGCTATGCACGCTGCCGCCTGCTTGTAAAAAAAAACAAGAAAATCAACCCCCACCCTCCTCTCTCACCCTTGCATATGCACACGTACTGCTCCAAAAAAACGTCCAACACCACACCGTGACGCACATAATTAACACCCCTTCTAGTGCCTGTCTTTCACCCAGAAAACACAACCACCATAAAATAAGTCAACATGCTAAACTAACAACTACTATTTGTTCCAGACCTACTACCTATACAAGACCACTACTCTTATTTTGATATTCCTCCTTTAAATAATATAATATCCTGTGGAACTACCTTCCCTCCCCTTTCCGAGGAGGGGCTCCCTGCCTTACCTTTGCCTTACCCTATAATGCCTTACCTTATGATACTTTACCGAAACACTCCATAAAACTAATCTCGACAACAAGTAACCCTGACCTCATCCACCTCACGTCGATGACCTCGCTCTCCACATACTCATACCTTTCACACTTGCCCATGCATCTGTCCCCTACTTGCTATCTCTTACAAGAGTCTACTCACATGTGCGTGCTTACCCCAACTCCTCCGCCACAGGGTGCCAACACCGGCCTGCATTCTCATTGGACCCTGCCCAGCTTCAAAGAACAGAGAGAACTTTTCTTAAAATGGCTCCTGCTAAACCACTCGAAACGTGTGTTTTTTGGGGGCTGGTCACTGTATGTGGGTGCGGCGGTCACAGGTTTCCCCCTTTCTCACCTGTTTTTGTTGCCTGATGACTTCTTTAGGAGGTGTCTTCTTTCTTATGGTCCGGGTCTTATACAAGCCCGCTCGGCCGTCCTCGGCTTCCAGTGTTCGTTCAGCTTCGATGTCCGGGATCAAAGGAAAACTCCAGGAAATTCAGAAAAAAGGATAAGGAGCACGCAGAGGCGGTGCAGGGATTCTGGGAAAGGCTGCATAAGAAGGAGGGAAGGTAGTTTGGAAGAAGGGGTTCCAGGAACCAGGAAACAACAGAATAGTACAAGGGAGAGTACGGAGCACACGTCCGGTCACAGCTAGCAGCAGCGTTGAGACGCGTGGGGCTGCGGGGGTGTGGCCTCTTTATAGAGCACGCTGCGCAGAATGTGAAGACTGGTGAGCAGCGTTCTGAGCTTGCAGCCATGTTGGTAGTATTATGGAGTGTAAACCCCGACATGTCAGGGACCAGGAGGCCCAGAAAGGGCGAGTTCGATGGTTCATGACAGCATGCATCCTCCGAAACCCGTCTCGCCGGGTTTGCCCGGGTGTATGAGATGGAACCTTCTGAGTAACTTGGGGGTATTTAAGTTTGAGATAGGTTACCAAGTGCGTTCACTGGGGGTATATCCTTTCCATTCCACCAGGTACTTGAGTTGGCCACGTCTATATCTGGAATCACAAATTCTGGAGACCTCATACTCCAGTTGGTCATTGACGAGCACTGGGTTAGGCCGGAGGTTAGTTCGAGAGGTCTGGACGTATGGCTTCATTAAGGATGTATGAAAGACTGGGTGGATTTTCTTCCAGGAGTCTGGTAATTTGAGTCGAAAGGCCACTGGGTTGATGATTTCCTTTATAGGGAAAGGCCCATAATACCGGGGAGCCAATTTATTTGGTCGCAGATGCCGTGGCAGCAGCTTCGAGGATAGCCATACTTTATCCCCTATTGTGTAGGAAGGGCTCGGTCTTCTTTTGGAGTCCGCATTCAGCTTGGTCTGGGTCCTGGCCTTCTCTAATTGTTGTTTGGATTCTCTTTGTACATTAATGAGTGTTTCAATCCAGGAGTCGACTGTGGGAACTGGTGTGGGATGTGGAAGGACAGAAGGTAGAACCGAAGGGTGGAATCCTTGGCTATAGAAAAAAGGGCTGGCCGAGTGATCCGAATTATTATAAGCGAATTCAGCCACTGGTATTAAAAGGGACCAATCGTCCTGGACCTTGGTAGTGAAGCAACGAGATATTGTTCCAAGGTTTGGTTTACACGCTCTGTAGCTCCGCTGGTTTGGGGATGATAACCTGAGGAGAGGGCACGTTGAATTCCTAGTATCCGGCAAAGGTGTTTCCAGAACTGAGAAATGTATTGAGGCCCTCTGTCCGATATGATCTTGGAAGGGAGTCCATGTAGTCGGAATATGTGTTCCAGGAAAATTCCAGCAAGTTCTGACGAGGATGGCAGTTTATAAAGGGGTGTAAAATGAGCCATATGAGTGAACAAGTCAATGGTGACCATGATGGTTGTGTATCCCCTGGAAGGTGGTAATTCCACAATGAAGTCTGTAGCTATGAATTCCCAAGGCCTTGTTGGTAGTGGAGGTTGCTGTAGTAGACCCGCCAGTCTTTTGTTGTCGTGTTTGTTTTGATTACAGACAGAGCATGCCTGAACCTACAGTTGTACGTCAGCTTTCATTCCGGGCCACCAAAATTGCCTTTGCATTAGTCGGAGGGTATTGGTAATATCACGATGTCCGGAGTAAAGGGTATCGTGACAGAGGTTTATTATCCTTTATTGTAGTTTTTGTGTTGGGATGACCAAGGCGTTATCTTTGAACAAGTATCCATGCTTAGTCTTCAAATTCCACTGGTTCTTGCTTGAGATGTCTTTCCAGAGCTCAGAGGATTGAGTTTGCATGCAGACTTCATCTAGGAGACTGGTTGCCTGAGCTACAAATATTGTATGGGGAAACATCTTAGGAAATGTTCGGTCTTCAGGGGGTTCATAGTCAGGACGCCGAGACAGGGCGTCAGCGATTATATTTTGTGTTCCAGGAACATGGTGAATCTGGAACTGGTATTGGGCAGAGAAGAAGGCCCAACGGGTCTGACGGCTGTTCCTGCATTCCAGGGCCTGTAATACTTGGAGATTTCGATGGTCCGTGCGAACCTGGACAGGATGTTTAGCTCCTAGAAGTAAATGACGCCACTCGGTGAAGGCTTGACGGATGGCTAGCAGTTCCTTTTCTAAAACCGAGTAATGAGTTTCACTGGGGGTCAATGTCCATGAAAGATAGGCAATAGGATGTTCCAGTCCGTCATCGAGTTCCTGTTTCAGAACTGCTCCGATGGCATAGTTAGAGGCGTCTGTTTCCACTAGGAAGGGCCGATTTATATCAGGTTAATCCAGGATGGGGGCTTGTGTAAACTCTGTTTTCAAGCGTTGGAAGGCCTTCTCCTGGACTGATGTCCAATGAAAGGGAGTATCTTTCTTCAACAAGGCAATAATCGGTTGCACAATCTCGGAGAAGGATGGTATGAACTTCCGATAGAAATTGGCTAAGCCCAGGAAAGACTGGATCTGTTTTACGGTGGTCGGAGTTGGCCAGGACAGTATGGCCTTAACCTTGGATTGATTCATTCCTATGCCGTCTGGGCTAAGGACACATCCTATATAGTGAACAGTGGAAACATGA
Source organism: Ambystoma mexicanum (assembly GCF_040938575.1). Lineage (NCBI taxonomy): Eukaryota > Metazoa > Chordata > Amphibia > Caudata > Ambystomatidae > Ambystoma > Ambystoma mexicanum. The sequence goes on from NC_090936.1 coordinate 880,141,165, forward strand.
AAAAGGCACTTCTCGGGTTTTGCTAGAAGCTTGTGTTCACGTAGCCGTTGTAATACTGCCTTAACATGTCCTTCATGCTTGAGAGGATCCTTAGAGAATATCAAAATATCGTCCAGGTAGACGATGACGAAAAGAAACAGCATATCCAAAATCCACCGTTCCATAAAGCGTTGGAAGATCGCCGGAGCATTAGCGAGTCCAAAGGGCATGACCAAGTATTCATAATGACCAAAGGGGGTTCTGAAGGCTGTCTTCCATTCGTCTCCTTCTCTAATACGGATCAGATGGTAGGCACCCCTGAGATCCAATTTGGTGAATATTACGGCTCCTCTTACGGCTTCCAGGATATCTGAGATCAAGGGTAATGGATAACGATCCTTAAGGGTGCACTGATTTAGACCTCGATAATCAAGACAAGGTCTGAGCTCTTTGGTGTCTTTCTTAGGAACAAAAAATAGTGAAGCTCCGGCTGGAGACTTGGATGGGCGTATGGTGCCGTTTTCTAGGTTAGTATCTAGGTATTCACAAAGGGCCTTTTTCTCGGGTACAGACAGAATAAACATTCTTTTTTTAAAGGGAATCACAGCTGACGGTTCGGTTTCAATAGCACAGTCTTCTGGCCTATGGGGTGGTAAGGCTTGGACAATAGCAGAAGAGAACACATCGACATATTCCTGGTAGGCTTTAGGAACCTGGACGATGTTAGAGACCGTGAGAGGACCTTGCTGGGTTGTTGAACGTTCTTCCGATGGTGTTGGAAAGGGATCCAGGAGTAGACAATGAGACATGCAAAATTCGGAACCTAGGAACAAGGAACCTGCTGTCCAATTGATGTATGGGTTGTGTTTTTGTAGCCAGGGCATTCCCAATACCATTGGGTAATGGGCAGAATTTATGATGTCAAACTTTACCTTCTCTCGATGATGGTTTATTGCAAGCTCGATTTCCTTGGTCTGAAGGGTTATAGGTCCAGATGAGAGAGGTCTCCCATCAATTGCTTCTACGGGTTGCAAGACATTCCGGGATTCGTAGGGAATATGATGTTTAAGGACCCATTCTTGATCTATGAATATTCCCATGGCCCCACAGTCCACTAATGCCAGAATGGGGTAGGTTTCCTTCTTGGATGGCGATAGAAAGGCCTGTAGAATTACCAGAGAGTTTTGTCCAGGAGAGTTCAAGGATGGTATAGATGTGGAGCCTACATCTCTCTCCCGAAACTGAGCTCCATCTAGGATCGGGAGCTGGCGTTTGCCGAACGCCGCAGAGGGGCTATTGGACATTCTGTGACTAAATGCTTGTCCGAGGCACAGTACATGCATAAGCCAGTATGGATCCTTCGCAACCTTTTTTGGGGCGATATGGGTCCACGGAAGGCCCCTAGTTGCATGGGTTCGGGTTTGTTTGTAGGAACAGAAGGATCTTCGGATTTCGAGGAGGTCTCTAAGGGGTTCTTCTGGAGGGGTGACTTGGTCTTCCTTTTCTCTGCCTTCTTTTCCTGGATGCGAAAATCAATCCGTAGAGCAAGATCCATAAGTGCCTGGTAAGAACTTGGACGTGCCACCCTGGCTAATTCATCCTTGATATCTTCATTTAGCCCTCTTCGAAAGAGAGTGAAGCAAGCTTCAGAAAGCCAACCCGCTTCTTTAGCCAGTTGCTTGAATCGAGTCACATAAGTGAGCATGTCCTGGGAGCCTTGCTAGAAATCGAGTAAACGTTCTTGAGCACTAAAGACCTGTTCTGGGCGGTCAAACATGGTTTTAAGTGCTTGAATGAATCCGTCATAATCATCCAAAAGGGCATCTCTGGAATTAACTAATGGTGTGGCCCAGGCTAATGATTTCCCGGAAAGGTGTGAAATAATAAAGCGCATAAGATCCTGGATGGCCGCCTCCATGTCTGTATCGACTTCGGTCAGGTGGCGTCTCAATCTGTCACAGGTTTCCCCCTTCCTCACCTGTTTTTGTTGCCTGATGACTTCTTTAGGAGGAGTCTTCTTTCGTATGGTTCGGGTCTTATACAAGCCCGCTCGGCCGTCCTCGGCTTCCAGTGTTTGTTCAGCTGCGATGTCCGGGATCAAAGGAAAACTCCAGGAAATTCAGAAAAAAGGATAAGGAGCACGCGGAGGCAGTGCAGGGATTCCGGGCAAGGCTGGATAAGAAGGAGGGAAGGTAGTTTGGAAGAAGGGGTTCCAGGAACCAGGAAACAACAGAATAGTACAAGGGAGAGTACGGAGCACACGTCCAGTCACAGCTAGCAGCAGCGTTGAGACGCGCAGGGCCGCGGGGGTGTGGCCTCTTTATAGAGCACGCTGCGTAGAACGTGAAGACTGGTGAGCAGCGTTCTGAGCTTGCAGCCATGTTTGTAGTATTATGGAGTGTAAACCCTGACGTGTCAGGGACCAGGAGGCCCAGAAAGGGCCAGTTTGATGGTTCATGACAGCGGGTCCTTCTGGAGACGCCTTCTTGAAGTCTCCGCAGGTACGGGGGGTGCTGGAATCACATCGGGATCACCAATTGAAGGCAAGTCCCTGAACGCTCACACCAAAGAGAATACAACCCGCTAGGTAAGAAAGGCCTTAGTCAATCTTGTAAGGATAACAAGTTTAATCTCACACGCAGATGAGAGCAACAGCAAAGAACTCTGCTGCTAAGAATGTTCTTCAGAAAAGTAGAACAAGCAGAATCTTATAAAGCAAAACATCGTCATAAATGACGCAATGCATACAGTAAAAAACCTGCACGGCTGATTGGATGGACCCTATATAGGTACCACCTTTATCGATAAGGCATGGCAGTTTATTGGTCCCATCCCATTTCTTCTGTCTTTCATCACGTGCGTGCTGCGGGGCTCATCTTCTTTTCACGTTGAAGGTCAGAAAAAAAATTAATTACACTTCTACTATACAGCTTGTTTTATCACTCGTACTGTGCACTTGGCAGGCTTCATGACAGACACACTGGAGGTTCTGGGGCACTCTAACATTCACACACACATTTAACTCCCTCCGCACCACCCAGCTCCAAGGTCTCCACCCTCGTTTTGAACTACAATGTATTCCTCCCAGCACCTTGCAATACAAATCGCACGATTGTGCCCTGTCCATCCTCTTTGAATATTTCAGGACTTGGTACTTTGGGGTTGGTGGTCAAAGGGTACCTGGTGTACTGGAATTCTGGGTTTTTAGGGTTTAGTCAGTTATATGGGCTATAACTTGTGGTCACCCGGGCATTGGCCGGATCATGCTTTGGCCAATGTGAGATAACATGCACACCAGGCGCCGCTCTCTGATCGAGGCCTTGTAGGGTATATTCCTCTTGGGTGAAAAACACATCTTTACAACACTTTCAAGAACAATGACTAAACAGCGTGGCGGGAGGGGGTGTCCTCGTGGGAGCTCGGGCATGACTGGAGATTTCTGTTCTTCCCTTCTACCTAGGATTACTAATATCTGTGCAAAATGGCGATGCCGCCCACATCTTGGCCCACACCATGTAGTTAAACTATAATTGGTTATACTACCATGTGCTCCTGCAGGACGGGAAGGCGTCCCTCTCACTGACCCCCCCTACCCCTGGCTCATCACAGTGCCTCAAATGCATCTCGCCTTACTTTAAAGCACCTGGGGGGGCACAGGACTGCACCCCTCCCAACAGTGGTCCCAGCATCCTAGCTCTTCAATGATTTCTTCCTCTGCTGCTTTGTGGAGAGTTCAAAACTCCTCCGCCCACTGCTACTAGTGCTCTCCTGCTGCTTCTTCTCCTTCCTCCTTCTTGGTCTCATGGCCTGCACCCGAGGGGGCCTTTTATGCCTCTCAGCCACCCTCAGGTGTAGGTCATCAACCTTTATGGGCTGCATTCTGCAACTTTGTGCATCTGCAGCCCCCTTCTTCGTCCCAGTACTTTTGGAATTCGGGAACTTGAAGTCCACAACATTTAAATCAGTTTTCTCAACAACTTCTATTTTACAATAAACTATTAAGAGATAAGGGTCTTGGGGAAAATTACTGAAGGAGGTCTCACATTCTTCCTGACCTGTTTCCCGTCCCATGTGGTCCTGCCTGCTAATACCGCCCCCAGGGTCAGGATCACAAAGCATCTGCCTTTCCCATGCCACATGAAAAGGGTTCCAGACCAGGTTTCCTGGGTGAATAATCTCAGATTCATCCCAATATCCCTAAAAGGGAAAAGGGGACATGTGTTTTCATCCGATGATGCAGATTCATCCCCCTGAGGGTCACCTCCCCCCATGGGGTCCTCCCTCATATAGCCGACTTCAGGGTCAGGATCAGGTAGCGGAGAGAGGCTAACTTCGGGAAAGGAGTGATGACATCATAAGATTCATCACATCACTCACAATATATATTTCAAAATATTGAAAAATTAATTGTTCTTTGTTCATACTAAACAATTCCATCTTCTATTTTGAGAATCCACAAAATTATTTTTCTCAATTACAAGCTATGACCAATTGATCATCCTCTCTTGTTATTTGGATTTTGAGAATCAACAAAATTATGTTTTTCAATTAAAAGCTATGACCAATTGATCATCCTCTCTTGTTATTTGTTACAAAGCATGTATACATATTTATATAATATTTTAAAAAGGTTGGACTGTGACTTTGCTCACAAAGTATGTTTTGGAATACACATGTATGCCTTATTTTTTTGAAGATATGCTCAAAAAGATAAATTCAATTATTCTATTGATTTAACAAAACAATTTCTCTATCCTTTACACAGATGGTACAGGCTTGTGGCCTATAGAGCATAGTGGATTTGTGGAAGACTGGGATTCCACGTTCGCCGTGTCATACCTTCCTTTGTCGTTGTGCCATCTGTGAAGAATTTTCCAGTGCCTCTGGACAATACACTGTATTTATACAGGCAGTAACACTTCCACAACAATATAAATGTAGTTTGTATTGACATCCAAATATTTTTTATAGATGCTGTTTTTATTGAAATACATTAATTTCAATAAAAAATATTACTTTGATTTTGAGTATTTGCATCGCCCTCATGTCGGACCGAACCGTATAGTGGCGCAGCTGGAATTATGAAAGTTGAACAAAACAGATTGTAGCCACCGTCAGATTTGAAACAGTGTTCATTTCACAAACATGTTGATAGCTATCTAAACAGGAATGTTTTTAGTGTTGTACGGAATTGATAAAGTGTGTCCAAGGCCCTAATCTCTCTAGGGATACTGTTCCAGAGCCTTGGGCCAAAGACAGCAAATCCTCAGTCTCCCCTTGATACAAAGGCGGATGAGGGGGTACTCAAACGTAATTGATCCTGTGATTATAAGCACCTAGAAGGCTGATAACAACAAATCTTATCTCTCAGATAGTCCAGTGCTAATCCATTCAGGCATTTGAATATAAGGCATGCCACTTTAAAATGAATACGTTCTTCCACAGCTAGCCAGTGTAGTGCTTAGTGGGAGGGAGATACATGGGCAGTTATACGCGGTCCACAGACCAGTCTAACTGCTGCATTGTGAGCCTTTTGAAGCCTATAGAGTTTTTTTGCTGGAATGCCCATCAGCAGGCTATAACAATAGTCCAGATGGGCATTAGTCAAAGCCCCCACCATCGTTGCATGATCTTCTGGAATGTATGTCCGAACCTGCCAAAGTAATCTCAATGAGTAAAATATTGCCTCTACCTTGGCCCCAACCTAGCCTTCGCAGCCCAGGTTGTCCTGCCAGATACAGCCCAAATTCTTTACCTTAGAGGCGAAGCTCAGCTCTACGGCCAAAAGGTTGGGAAATGGCTGTTCTTTGAAGGCTGTGAGTAGATGTTTAAGCCCAAACAGGATGGACTCTGTTTTGGATGCATTCAATTGAAGCTGGCTGGTGGACATCCACTCACTAATCTCTTGCATGCAATGACTGACCCTGGAAAGGGTTTCTTCAAAATTACCAATGTTGATGAAGATCTGGGTATCATTGGCATAAGATTGATAACTCATCTCATGACACCTCAAGATATCCAACAATGGTATCAATTAAAAAGAGATGGCAACAGAGAGGACCTCTGCAGAACACCGCACCCCATAGTACTAGGATCAGAGGTGAAACCTCCAAGTTTGACATATTGTTGACGGTTCTCCAGGAATGATTTAAACCACTTGATAGCATGTTCTGATACTCTGCCAACCGTCTTCAGCCGGTCAAGCAGGGTGGTATGGCTGACCGTATCGAAGGCGGCAGAGAGGTCTAGCATTACCAGAATTGAGAGTTCACCCTGGTCAGCGACTTCCAGAAGCTAGTTTTGGACTGCCAACAAGGCTGTCTCAGCACCAAACTTTGGACGAAAACCAGATTGAAAGGCTTCCACAAAAGCCTGCAGCTGTTGGGTAACCACTTTCTCCAGGACTTTCCCGGGCCATGAAAGTCCTGCAATTGGTCTATAATTCTGAACAACCAGAGGATCCGAATTAAGATTTTTTTAATAAAGATGTTAGTATTGTGTGTTTCAGTGTCTGAGGCACTGAGCCCTGATTCAAGGATTTGTTGACAAATGTGATCAGGAATGGTGAAATTTCCTCAGCCATACGCTTTGCTGCGAGTGCAGGCAGGGAAAATAGAGAATCATTGTTAGGTTTCAGAGCTTTAACCAATGAGCATATATAGTCCTCTGATACAGGATGGAAATCAAACTGCTTCATAGTGTCTACACCCCTAAGCTGCCCCTGTCCCAGAGGGGGTTGGTTGATCATCTGTCCCAGGAGATTTTGGGTTGAGATCTGAACTTTAGCTGAGACATTACTCTTAATGCGTTCAATATGACTCTAATAACTTAGAATTGCTAACTTTCGAATTGTTTCAAGTTCGTGCATTTCATTTCATTTCAAGTTTTTAGTTTCACTTTCAACCCACATTAAGAGTTTCCAGTTGTTTTCATACATTTCCCAACGGCATACAACAATGCATAAACTCAATACCAAATACTCATTACTTGCATTCGTATGGGAATTGCATTTCTTATTCTTATCTTTTCTTTGCATGTTACTTCTTTGCTTCACATACTCTAAATTTCATTTGATTGCATTTATGAATGCCCAGGTCTTATGACAAGTGAATGAAAGGGTTTGTCAAAGTCACCAACATCATATACCAACAATAAATATCTGTCTACAAGTAAAATGGTATGCTATACCAGCCAAATCAACACGTTATTGGTACTGCTTTGAATACGTTACCAATATTAATCAGACTCGATCATAATCTAGCCCACCACTTTTCCATCATGAAAGCTTGGTTATCACTTTGTCCATGCGTTCTCATTTGGGTTGTGTTTTGAGACAGCAGGTCCACCAGAGCATTAGTTCATGTACAATGCAACGAGTTATTGTGTCTATCGACACTTGTCCAGCCAAGACAAGGTGTGTCCATGCTCCCCTTTGAAGACCCTTTCCCTTCAATCAACATGTGTATGTGTCCTTAGAACAGATGCCGCCTACTCGGCTCACTTCACCCCCCCCCCCACACTACTCAAGCGCAGTTATCAATGTGTTGTCCTTTGACAAGGTGCCAGGTCTATTTCACTTACTGCATTCTTATCCTGCACCTCCCTCACAAAATGAATTTCTCACTTGGGCCATGAGCTCGAAATGGTGGTCGGTGGGCGGTAGAGCACGTACAAGGTTATGTTAATGTGATTTATACCGCACACCAATGTCATTTTCAGGGTTTCCAGGTGCTCTGGCGGATCTGAAAGGGAAGGAGGGTTCGGAGGGCTGTTTCGTGACATTCAGAGGGCCAAACGCAAGAGAGCTTTGATGTGCTATTGGTAGCTTCAGTTCAGAAAAACCAACCACTGTGTGCTGGTTTGTTATCAGTTGGTAGACTGTTTTAAACATGTTATTTATTGTGAATTGGTTCACAGATGACCCTTACACATACAGGTTAACCAACAGCTAAGGAAAATAAATACAAAATGAATGCTATTTGAAAAATACTCAGTAAGACATATAAGATCCAAAAACATCAACAGTACAATACAATCAACAATAAATAAATGATATATAAATATTCAGACTGTCGCATAAAATTGAAAACAGCATTTTCAGGAGACATCATACATAAAATCAGAGTAGAAATATTTTGATTTCTTTCAAGAGAATCCAAACTAAGACTAATCAGGGAATAACTTATTTAAAAAGCATAAAACTGCAATTTTCCATGAGAGCTGAGACCCATGTAAGATTTGAATCGATAATAAGCCAGGTGTCATCGTTCTAAAATGGGAGATCAGATGCCCAAAGCACAATGTTCTAAAGTCGCGTAATTAAACACATTCCACAACAAGGTGATATAAAGTTTCGACAAGCCCACATGACCAACACAATCGACAAATGCGCTTTTCCTGTATAATTTTCTGTTGAGCACCCAGAATTTTGTGCATAGGCAATAAATTAAAACGTAAGCACAAAAAAATTGAGCGTGCACGTGCATCTGGACGCTGTGAGAAACCAGAAGGTGTCTCACCTGCTAGTACCTGCAGATCTCTCTCTCAGGTGGCCAGGGCACACCCATCGCCTTTGGATCCAGACCCTGGGGGAGGACCAGTGCGGGAGGATCACCTGGATGAGGGGTCTTCAGGGAGTGGGACACCGGATGGCGAGACTCGGTATCCCTCCCCCTCTAACACCAGGTAGGATATGTGGGAACATTACCCCCCACCCCCTTTCCCTTCACAAACACTTTCACATGGACAGCCCGCTCTGGGAGAAAACAGACTCACAGCCAAGCAGTGTACCTGACATGTCCTGCTACTATGATCAGGTGAAAATAGGCAATTACTGCCTATCACTTACACCTAACTTCCATTAACCTTCCCCACATGGATAAAAGGCGGAGCATGAGAGCACACTCTAAGCGAGGCAAAGCACACAACGGAACAGCAGTTTCGAGTTGGCAGCTGAACGAGGGGAGGAAGACGGCAAACCAAGAAGGTTCGCAAGGAGGGAAATACCCTTGACCTTTTTGGCAAGAAACCATTACTTTCAAGAAACCTTTGAGTCAGAAAGCATAAGGCCAGTAAACCAGACTGAAGAATCCTGCATTGTGTGTCAGAGATACTGGAGGCCCACCTACGTAACCAACCAAGGCAGGGAGGAGCAGCAGCCGCTGTGGTATCGCCCTTGGCCCCAAGAACAAAGAAGCGCCAGAGAGATCAACACAGCCAGTGAGTTGGGGAGACCGATTCAAGACCAGTGTGTGTTGAAGTCAAGGTTGCAAGCGGCAACATTGTATAACAAGCGCTGGAATGAACATTGTTAAACGCGTGTGATTAAAGATGCAAGTAAAGCTAACCTGCTGATGAATGTTTGAACTTGAGAAGGAAACATACAATACTGTTGACAGAGTGCTCTGGCATCGTGGATGTCCTCAATCAAAGGTCTATGTAAGGTATCCCGCCAAGAGAAACGAAAGTAGAAGATTGATAAGAACATTCAGGGTAATTCATAGAATTTCGCACAAAAGTGGCGCACGCGGCTTGCGCACAGTGTCCCCGTGCGATACACTGCGCCAGCCGCGTGCGATAAAATCCTTTTCATCGCACAGCGTATTCATGGATTTTAGCCTCAAAAACCAGCCGTGGCGCAGAGTGGTGCAGCGACCCTGCAGCAGCGCCAGTTACGCCCCCAAGAACGCCCTCGCGCAAGGAAAAGCCTTCAAAATTCCCAAATCATCGCAAAGGGCTGCGCTAACCCTGGACCAGTTCACAGGGCAGAAACAGCAAACGCCAAGCGGGGAACGTGTATTTCAGTGGTTCGCGGGAAGTTTAACACGCGATTGTCCTGGGTACGTGTACATCAGGGGGGCGCGGGAAGTAACACACGCGATTCCATCAGGGCACGTGTATTCCAGGGGTGCGCGGGAAGTATCACACGCAAAAACAGCAGGGTACGTGCATTTCAGGGGTGCGCAGGAAGTATCACACGCGATTCCATCAGGGTACGTGTATTCCAGGGGTGCGCGGGAAGTATCACACGCAAAAGCAGCAGGGTACGTGTATTTCAGGGGTGCGCGGGAAGTATCACACGCGATTCTATCAGGGTACGTGTATTTCAGTAGTGCGCGGGAAGTATCACACGCAAAATCAGCAGGGTACGTGTATTTCAGGGGTGCGTGGGAAGTATCACACGCGATTCCATCAGGGTACGTGTATTTCAGTGGTGCGCGGGAAGTATCACATGCAAAATCAGCAGGGTACGTGCATTTCAGGGGTGCGTGGGAAGTATCACACGCGATTCCATTTGGGTACGTGTATTTCAGTGGTGCGCGGGAAGTATCACACGCAAAATCAGCAGGGTACGTGCATTTCAGGGGTGCGCGGGAAGTATCACATGCGATTCCATCAGGGTACGTGTATTCCAGGGGTGCGCGGGAAGTATCACACGCAAAATCAGCAGGGTACGTGCATTTCAGGGGTGCGCGGGAAGTATAACACGATTCCATCAGGGTACGTGTATTTCAGAGGTGCGCGGGAAGTATCACACGCAAAATCAGCAGGGTACGTGCATTTCAGGGGTGCGTGGGAAGTATCACACGCGATTCCATCAGGGCACGTGTATTTCAGGGGTGCGCGGGGAGCACTACACATGAATTGCCCGTGTGGGTCCTCCCAGGTGTTCCCTCTACACCCTCCATGGCCCCTGCAGGCGGCGCACACCACAGGGGACTACCCTGCACATGTCCCGCAGGCAGCCCATCCACCATGCCCCCCAGCCAACCCACATGTCACCTTCCACTACTGCCCACCAACGCATGTCCCCCTGCACCCCCACCCCCAGCACTTTGGTGCACCCTCCACCAGGCCCCCACTCATGCCTCCCTGCACCCCCACCCCCCAGCATCCAGGGGCACCCTCCACCAGGCCCCCACTCATGTCCCCCTGCACCCCCACCCCCCAGCATCCAGGGGCACCCTCCACCAGGCCCCCACTCATGTCTCCCAGCACCCCCACCCCCCAGCACTGTGGGGCACCCTCCACCAGGCCCCCACTCATGTCTCCCAGCACCCCCACCCCCCAGCACTGTGGGGCACCCTCCACCAGGCCCCCACTCATGTCTCCCAGCACCCCCACTCCCCAGCATCCAAGGGCACACTCCACCAGGCCCCCACTCATGCCTCCCTGCACCCCCACCCCCCAGCATCCAGGGGCACCCTCCACCAGGCCCCCACTCATGCCTCCCTGCACCCCCACCCCTCACCAGTCAGGGGCACCCTCCACCAGGCCCCCACTCATGTCCAACTCATGTCTCCCTGCACCCCCACCCCCCTGCATCCAGGGGCACCCTCCACCAGGCCCCCACTCATGTCTCCCAGCACCCCCACCTCCCTGCATCCAGGGGCACCCTCCACCAGGCCCCTACTCACGTCTCCCTGCACCCCCACCCCCCAGCACTGTGGGGCACCCTCCACCAGGCCCCCATTCATCTCCCCCTGCACCCCCACCCCCCAGCACTGTGGGGCACCCTCCATCAGGCCCCCACTCATGTCCCCCTGCACCCCCACCCCCCTGCATCCAGGGGGCACCCTCCACCAGGCCCCCACTCATGTCTCCCAGCACCCCCACCCCCCAGCATCCAGGGGCACCCTCCGCCAGGCCCCCACTCATGTCTCCCTGCACCCCCACCCCCCACCAGTCAAGGGCACCCTCCACCAGGCCCCCACTCATGGCCAACTCATGTAACCCAGCACCTCCACCCCCCTGCATCCAGGGGCACCCTCCACTAGGCCGCCACTCATGTCTCCCTGCACCCCCACCCCCCTGCATCCAGGGTCATCCTCCACCAGGCCCCCACTCATATCTCCCAGCACCCCCACCCCCCAGCATCCAGGGGCACCCTTCACCAGGCCCCCACTCATGTCTCCCAGCACCCCCACCCCCCAGCACTGTGGGGCACCCTCCACCAGGCCCCCACTCATGTCCCCCTGCACCCCCACCCCCCAGCACTGTGGGGCACCCTCCACCAGGCCCCCACTCATGTCTCCCTGCACCCCCACCCCCCTGCATCCAGGGGCACCCTCCACCAGGCCCCCACTAATGTCCCCCTGCACCCCCACCAGTCAGGGGCACCCTCCACCAGGCCCCCACTCATGTCCCCCTGCACCCCCCCCAGCATCCAGGGGCACCCTCCACCAGGCCCCCACTCCTTCCTACCACCCCCCCACCCCCCAGCAGTGCGATTCGCCTGTGTACGTGTATATCAGGGTTGCGCGTGTAGTCTGACACGCGATATCAGCAGGGTACGTGTATTACGGGGTTCGCGGGAAGTTCCACACGCGATTGCCCTGGGTACGTGTATTTCGGGGTGCGCGGGAAGTTCCACATGCGATTTCAGCAGGGTATGTGTATTCCAAGGTGCGCGGGAAGTTCCACACGCGATTTCAGCAGGGTACGTGTATTCTAAGGTGCAAGTGAAATTCCACACGCGAATCCAGCAGCCTACGTGGATTCCGGGGGTGCCGGCCAGTCCTACAAGTGAATCCGCCGTGTGGGTCCTCCCAGCTGTTCAACCAACACCCTCCACGGCCCCTGCAGGCGGCCCACACCTCAGGGGACTACCCTGCACATGTCCCGCAGGCAGCCCATCCACCATGCCCATGCCCCCCAGCCAACCGACATGTCACCTTGCACTACTGCCCACCAACGCATGTCTCCCAGCACCCCCACCCCCAGCACTGTGGGGCACCTGCCAGCAGGCCCCCACACATGTCCAACTCATGTCCCCCTGCACCCCCACCCTCCTGCATCCAGGGGCACCGTCCACCAGGCCCCCACTCATGCCCCCCTGCACCCCACCCCCCACCAGTCAGGGGCACCCTCCACCAGGCCCCCACTCATGTCTCCCAGCACCCCCACCCCCCAGCACTGTGGGGCACCCTCCACCAGGCCCCCACTCATGTCCCCCTGCACCCCCAGCATCCAGGGGCACCCTCCACCAGGCCCCCACTCATGCCTCCCTGCACCCCCACCCCTCACCAGTCAGGGGCACCCTCCACCAGGCCCCCACTCATGTCCCACTCATGTCCCCCTGCACCCCCACCCCCCAGCACTGTGGTGCACCTGCCAGTAGGCCCCCACTCATGTCCAACTCATGTCCCCCAGCACCCCACCCCCCAGCACTGTGGGGCACCCTCCACCAGGCCCCCACACATGTCGCCCAGCCAACATGTCATTACAATCTAGATCCCTGGCCCTTATGGTCAGCCTCCAAATGCCAAACACCCACCCGAGTATTGCATCCACCCACTTAGAAATGGCAATAACATGATAGAACCCCAATTGCAAGTTTGGAAATGAACACATGTCCCTCACATACACCCAATGAGTGTCAGTGAATGTCAAAACCCATATCATGATATGCATGAAACCAATGAGATCATACTACACATTGAAGGTTGAAGAAAAAATATGTATTAAAAGCAACATAAATTGAATCAAAAATAAACAAACAAAAATGGGAATTTAAAAAAAAAACAGCATGTCCGTGAAATAATGCAAAACCACAAATCATAATCCAAAGGAAAGGTGTCCAAAGTCACAGTCCACAAAAGTAAATCCAATGGAAAATTAAAATCGAAAACCATTGCTCCATAGGTAAATCATAAAAAAAATTGAAAATCCAACAGTCAACTATATACAGATAAACAATCCAGGGTCCATTATCCCAACAGAAGAAATGAAACCTATCTAATAACACTACCTAATAAAAAAAAACTATATACAAAGATGTGGCCCATTGTCCAAAAGGTCCAAAACAAATGCAAAACCTAAGGAAACCTAACACTAACTACAGAACTATTTAGAAGGGCAGCGGGATAGTCTGACGGCTCACTTCGGGATGTTCCGGGCCAGGGCATCATCAAACTCCTGCTCAATGTCCCGGAGACGGTCCTCCTCCATGGCCCCGAGGGTCCGCAGGGCCGTCGACATGTTCACCACCAACTGCCTGCGGATTGCCTCAAGGCACTCGGCCGGCCTCAGGGCCCTCCGCATGGAGTTCTCCGCCCTGACCATCGTGAGCCTTGCCTCTTCCGCCCACTACTGCTCCGCATCTATGGCGTGGCCCAACCGCTGCCACACGGAAGACACTTCCCGTCCTGCGTCCTCCTGCCCTCCGGCCGATGCCTGCCCCTCCGATGTCGAAGGCCCTGAGCCATCATGGCTCCCACCTCGTTGCTGCTGCTGTGCCTCTGCCCATGCACTGCCTCCTGCTGCCTGCACATCCTCCACTGGCTGGGGTGCAGTCGTTGATGTGGCCAGCCCTGCTGGACGTCCGACTCCCGACTGTGGCAGGGATGCCTCCTCCACCAGCCTGGCCGCACTGTCAGAGGCAGCTCCACAGGGCACCCAGGTGACTAATGGGTGGGAAGATGGCACGGAGGACGACTGGCGCATAGGGGGTTCAGTTGAAGAGGGGGTCTGAGCAAGCCCCATCAAACAGAGGAATCCGGCCACACGACCACCTTCCAAGCGGAAGAGGAAGAGTGCTCATCCAGTGCAGGCTGATGCCCCAGACACGGCTACACAGTCCGGCCCACCAAGGAAGCCCTGCTTCAATCAGGTCGAACTTGATGCACTTGTGGAGTATGTGTCCGCACATGACACTGAAATGGTGATTACTGCAGGATGCAAGACCACACCTGCACAACGTCAGGCACACTGGCAGACCATTGCGGAACTCATAAGTGCCCTTGGATTCGTGAGGCGCACAGCTAATGATTGCTACAAGCGCTGGAATGACCTTAAGCGCAGGGCAAAGAAAAAGCTGGCCTCAAGTCATGCCGCAACTCTAGTGACTGGAGGTGGGTCTCCGGCAGAGGACATAGAACTCACTCCACATGAGTATGTTGCTGGGACCTACGTCACGGAGGAACAGATCCAAGGCGTGGGAGACCTGCCAGATTACGAGGCATTGTCCGGTGAGTGCACATGCATGTGTGTGTCATACATGTGCATGGCGTGTGTGTGAGTGCTTCTGATTGAGTGCCAGGTGAGGGTGTGTGTGCCTGAGTGGTTTGGGTCACCCATGTGCTTCATCCAAAACATTCTGTGCACCAGGATTTGGGTGTTGCAGTATCCCTTCTGGCAACAGTAGACATTCAGCCCAACCTCACGCCAGTTGCCCTTGAATTGTCATCTTGACACAACATAGTTGCATGTTATTCTGTGTTCATTCAGGCTGATTGTCTGCATTCCACCACTTTCACTAGGCATTTCTCAGTCCTATTGTCACATGTGTGACATGGCTAGGGTACATGCCATCTGTGTGATGGCATGTGTCATGTATGTGTATTGGACATGCCAATCACAGGCCAATGTGTGATGGCACTGCTAGGCAGCATGCAGCAAATTTGTTGGTCTTCCATCTTGGTGTCATCAATGTGTGCCATTTGCCTCCCCTTCATACGCAGTGACAGTGCATGCATGGGAGGGTTATAGTCATGTGGGACATGTGTCAACTAAGTACTGTTTCTGTTGCTTCTCAGCCCTAATTGTGTTCCATGTTGCTAATGCCTGTTCCCATTTCTTTTCTTTCATGTTTTGCAGGGGATGACGCACTTGATACTGCTGGGGTTGTGGAGATGGTGCAGACCCAGGAGGGGTCTCAGGCCCGACCGGGCACCAGTGAGGGACGTGGTGTGGTGGTGGGTGAGAACCCACACTTGCTGCAGGCCGTCATCTCAAGGGGTGTCTCTGGGTGCACCTCCCCCGAGCTCTATTCAGGTGTCGATTCGGATGATGAGACCTATGTGCCGTCGCAGGTAAGTGTCTCTGGGAGGGATTCTGTACTGTCCAACCCACCTGCACCAGGGGTCGAACCCTCAATGGGGATGTCACTGTTGGTTGGTCAGCCTTTGGTGGTTACGGATGCAGGGTCACACTCCGCTACATCTGATCCTGTTCCTGGGCCAGCAGATCAGAGGGGGAATGCAGTCCTGCAGCCTCAGGCAGTGCCGGCACAGCAAGGCGCAGTTCGCCTTGCCCCAGACAGGTGTGGTGCCCGCCGACGCGGTGGCCGTACGCCACCAGGCAATACCACATGGGAGCAATCCATATACGGTATGGCAAACCAACAGGCAGCATCAACTGAGATGATGGCTCAGGCCATGGATAGGGTGGCCACTTCCATTGTCCCCCAAGAAAGGCTAATTGAACAACTACAGCAGGCAACAGACTCCATTAGCCAGTCACACAGGGAGGACATGTTGGTGTCCAACAGGGACAGGCGGGCGGCACTGGAGACTCTGCGGGAAGCCATTTCCATTGAGTCCCAGGGCCACAGGGAAGCCCTGAGGGTGGAACTCCGTCAGCTCAGGGCAACTCTGGTTGAGCTTGAGGTTTCAGCTAACACGAGGACAGAACAGCAGCTGGAGAGGCTCACACGTACGCTCTCAGCTGAGATGCAGGCAACTAGGGCGGAGGTCCGGGCATCCCGTGAGTTGTTGCATGGAGACCTCTGCACAATTATCCTCCAGAACCAGACCTTCCACACCTGCATGCTTGCTGCCATGGAGGACCAGACTAGGGCTTTGCGTGGGCTGCCTCCCATAGTGCCACCACCTCCTGATGCAGCTGCAGAGGGTGAGGAGAGCGACAGCAGCAAATCTCTCACAATAGGGTAGCCGTGCAGGCCATGAGCCCATGGAGGTGTTTTTTTTTCGCAAGATCCACACAGGTGGGTTTTGGTGTGCACCCTGTCCTCGGACCTCCTGGGTGGCCTCCCCCCACCCCCCCGGGCCCATTAATGGCCATTTTTGATTATTTATTTTGATTTTTGGTTTTTTTGACAGTGTGTTGCCTTGTGTGGCTCCCTTGGGTATACGCTGTATTGTGGCTGGGCACATGCAGGCTTGTCCTGCATTTGGGTCAGATGCTTGGGTTTGTGTGACACACACCCCTCCTGCTTCCCGTTTCCATGGGTTTGCAAAGGGTGTGTCCAAGTGACATTGACGTACACGGTGACGTTGGACTCCCATTTGATGTGTGGGCAGTCTGTAGTCAATACTGTGTATACATTCCTAGTGCATATTGTTGTTGTATTGTACACTGCATGGTGTATTGATATGTGCCTCTGCATCCATCTCATCCTCCTAATTTGCAGGTCCATTTCTCATGTCTTCACAAGGCGGTCTACTTTGGGACTGGAGTCCATGTTGTAAGCAGTGCACCTACACTCTTGCGTGGTGCTACCACTGTATACTTGGAAGTGTTCGAAGTGCTGGCATTATCAGGTAGTGAGGCTACCAATTTATTAAGTCTGTATTGTCATGTTTATGGTAGGTTGGAGGTTGTGTAGGTGATTGGTATTCTTGGTAAGTATTTGGTAATGTGTGTTGTTGGTCCTGCATTACTGTGAGCATTTCATATGTGGCCAGTTTCCATTAGGGACACTGTAGTTGGTGAAACTTGGGGCATGTTGTGGGGATTAATTTGTTTGCTCTGACATTGCATGACATGCCATGGTGTGTTGTGTGGCCGTGCCGGGGAGGGGTTGGGTGGCATGGCACTGTTCTCATGTTGTATTTTGCAAGTGGGTATTCATTTTTGCTGCATGGAAGTGTGTCCTTTGATGACACTGCATTGGTGGTGTTTGTGTAGGTAGGGATGCACACATTGTGACACTTCCAGATGAACAATCTCAGGCTGCTATGGTTCTGACAGTTGACTGTCCCTTTGTTCATCATAATTGTCAGATTGAGTCCTCATTGTCAGATTGTATGTGCCAGGGCTGTGTGCACTCCACAGGGGTGTGCTTCCTATGTGAAGTAATTAGCCACCAGCTGCGTACGGGCTGCCTCACCCCGTGCCCTTTCCCCTCCCATGCACAGCGGGCGTGCATGTGGTTGGGGATGTGGGGGCACCACCATGTCCACAGCCAGGCCCCGGCGTGTTGCAACATTGTGCAGGACACATGCTGCCACTATGATCCTGCACACTACTGGGGGAGCGTATAATAGCTGCCCGCCAGGGGCAACGGTCAAGGGAGCGAAAGCGTGACTTGAGCACTCCGAATGTGCGCTCCACTATGCCCCGTGTTGCAATATGGGCTGTGTTGTATCTTACCTCGGGAGGCGTGATGGGGTTCCGAATTGGCGTCATCATGTGTGTGCTCAGAGGGTAGGCACTGTCCCCTGGGGAGGTGGTGATGGGGATCATTAGTGGGGTATTGGCATTACTATGTATCTGTCATGCATGCGTGTGCTGTGGCATTTCTACTCACCAAGCAGCCATGCATCGCCATGCCGCCCAGCTTCCATGTCCCCGTTTAGGGTTGACATCCTGTAAATGAAGCGGTCGTCGGTGGACCCTGGATAGTTGGCATATACTGAGGTGATGATTCCCTTGGCATCACATACTACCTGGACGTTGATGGAATGCCAGTGCTTGCGGTTTCTATAGATGTGCTCAGATGCCCTGGGGGGACGTAGAGCCACATGGGTGCAATCAATGGCACCAAGCACTTTGGGGAATTGTCCCACCCTGTAGAAATCCTGGCTGACAGCCTGCCTTTCTGCAGGTGTTCTGGGCAGGTATATGTGCCTGCGGACTGATGGGCGTGCAGTGATGATGGCCAACACCTGGTGTAGGCACCGTGACTGCGTGGCCAGTGACACCCCCCCCACTATGGCACTTGTCCGCTGAAATGATCCGGTAGCCAAGAAGTGCAGTACATTGAGGACCTTCTCCGGGGGGCTGAGTGCTTGGGAGCACAGGGTGGGTGATGTGAGGTCATCCTCCCACTCACTGACCAGGTTGAGTATTATGTGTGGTGGAAACCTGTACCTCCCATACACCTGGTCATCTGGCATACCAAATAGGCTGGTTCTGGGTGTGAAGATTCTGGCCCTGACTATCCTTCTCCTCCTCCTGCGGTATCCCACGGCCACTGCTGCTAGGAACGGTATATTCATCCTGGCGTCTGAGCTTGTTTGTTGTTTGCGCACTCTTTTATGCTGCGTGGGACGTGCGCCTGCTTCATGCTGGCGTACGTGTTTCAGGATTGGTCCTTTTATTTTTTGGCGCGTTGTAGGCGAGCGTGTAAATCTTCCCACCCACCCCAGGAATACACGTAACACGCTCTCCCAGGCTCAGTCGCAAGTAAATAATCCCGCCCACCCCTGGAATACACGTACCCCACTCTCACAGGCACAGTCGTGTGTGGAACTTCACGCGCACACACCGAAATACACGTACCCTGCAAATTCACGTGTGAAACTTCCCGCGCACCCCGAAATACACGTACCCTGCAAATTCGCGTGTGAAACTTCCCGCGAACCCCGTAATACGCGTACCCTGCTGATATCGCATGTCAGACTACACGCGCAACCCTGATATACACGTACACAGGCGATTCGCACTGCTGGGGGGTGGGGGGGTGGTAGGAAGGAGTTGGGGACTGGTAGAGGGTGCCCCTGGTTGCAGGGGGGTGGGGGTGCTGGGAGACATGAGTGGGGGCCTGGTGGATGGTGCCCCTGGATGCAGGGGGGTGGGGGTTCAGGGAGACATGAGTGGGGGCCTGGTGGAGGGTGCCCCTGGATGCAGGGGGGTGGGGGTGCAGGGAGACATGAGTGGGGGCCTGGTGGAGGGTGCCCCACAGTGGTGGGGGCTAGGGGTGCAGGGGGACATGAGTGGGGGCCTGGTGGAGGGTGCCCCTGGATGCAGGGGGGTGGGGGTGCAGGGAGACATGAGTGGGGGCCTGGTGGAGGGTGCTCCACAGTGGTGGGGGCTAGGGGTGCAGGGGGACATGAGTGGGGGCCTGGTGGAGGGTGCCCCACAGTGCTGGGGGGTGGGGGTGCTGGGAGACATGAGTGGGGGCCTGGTGGAGGGTGCCCCACAGTGCTGGGGGTCCAGGGGGACATGAGTGGCGGCCTGGTGGAGGGTGCCCCTGGATGTAGGGGATGGGGGTGCAGGGAGACATGAGTGGGGGCCTGGTGGAGGGTGCCCCTGTATGCAGGGGGGTGGGGGTGCAGGGAGACATGAGTGGGGGCCTGGTGAAGGGTGCCCCACAGTGCTGGGGGCTGGGGGCTGGGGGGACATGAGTGGGGGCCTGGTGGAGGGTGCCCCACAGTGCTGGGGGTGCTGGGAGACATGAGTGGGGGCCTGGTGGAGGGTGCCCCACAGTGCTGGGGGGTGGGGGTGCTGGGAGACATGAGTGGGGGCCTGGTGGAGGGTGCCCCTGACTGGTGGGGGGTGGGGGTGGTGGGAGACATGAGTGGGGGCCTGGTGGAGGGTGCCCCACAGTGGTGGGGCTGCAGGGGGACATGAGTGGGGGCCTGGTGGAGGGTGCCCCTGGATGCAGGGGGGTAGGGGTGCAGGGAGACATGAGTGGAGGCCTGGTGGAGGGTGCCCCACAGTGCTGGGGGGTGGGGGTGCAGGGGGACATGAGTGGGGGCCTGGTGGAGGGTGCCCCTGGATGCAGGGGGGTAGGTGTGCTGGGAGACATGAGTGGGGTTCTGGTGGAGGGTGCCCCTGACTGGTGGGGGCTGGGGGTGCTGGGAGACATGAGTGGGGGCCTGGTGGAGGGTGCCCCTGGATGCAGGGGGGTGGGGGTGCAGAGAGACATGAGTGGGGGCCTGGTGGAGGGTGCCCCTGACTGGTGGGGGGTGGGGGTGCAGGGAGACATGAGTGGGGGCCTAGTGGAGGGTGCCCCACAGTGGTGGGGGGTGGGGGTGCAGGGGGACATGAGTGGGGGCCTGGTGGAGGGTGCCCCTGGATGCAGGGGGGTGGGGGTGCTGGGAGACATGAGTGGGGGCCTGGTGGAGGGTGCCCCACAGTGCTGGGGGGTGGGGGTGCAGGGGGACATGAGTGGGGGCCTGGTGGAGGGTGCCCCACAGTGCTGGGGGGTGGGGGTGCATGGAGACATGATTGGGGGCCTGGTGGAGGGTGCCCCTGGATGCTGGGGGGTGGGGGTGCAAGGGGACATGAGTTGGACATGAGTGGGGGCCTGGTGGAGGGTGCCCCTGGATGCAGGGGGGTGGGGGTGCAGGGATACATGAGTGGGGGCCTGGTGGAGGGTGCCCCTGACTGGTGGGGGGTGGGGGTGCTGGGAGACATGAGTGGGGGCCTGATGGAGGGTGCCCCTGGATGCAGGGGGGGTGGGGGTGCAGGGAGACATGAGTGGGGGCCTGGTGGAGGGTGCCCCACAGTGCTGGGGGGTGGGGGTGCAGGGGGACATGAGTGGGGGCCTGGTGGAGGGTGTCCCTGGATGCAGGGGGGTGGGGGTGCTGGGAGACATGAGTGGGGGCCTGGTGGAGGGTGCCCCACAGTGCTGGGGGGTGAGGGTGCAGGGGGACATGAGTGGGGGCCTGGTGGAGGGTGCCCCACAGTGCTGGGGGGTGGGGGTGCAGGGAGCCATGATTGGGGGCCTGGTGGAGGGTGCCCCTGGATGCTGGGGGGTGGGGTGCAAGGAGACATGAGTTGGACATGAGTGGGGGCCTGGTGGAGGGTGCCCCTGGATGCAGGGGGGTGGGGGTGCAGGGAGACATGAGTGGGGGCCTGGTGGAGGGTGCCCCTGACTGGTGGGGGGTGGGGGTGCTGGGAGACTTGAGTGGGGGCCTGGTGGAGGGTGCCCCTGGATGCAGGGGGGTGGGGGTGCAGGGAGACATGAGTGGGGGCCTGGTGGAGGGGGCCCCACAGTGCTGGGGGGTGGGGGTGCAGGGGGACATGAGTTGGGGCCTGGTGGAGGGTGCCCCACAGTGCTGGGGGTGGGGGTGCTGGGAGACATGAGTGGGGGCCTGGTGGAGGGTGCCCCTGGATGCTGGGGGGTGGGGGTGGGGGTGCAAGGAGACATGAGTTGGACACGAGTGGGGGACTGGTGGAGGGTGCCCCTGGATGCAGGGGGTGGGGGTGCAGGGAGACATGAGTGGGGGCCTGGTGGAGGGTGCCCCTGGATGCAGGGGGGTGGGGGTGCTGGGAGACATGAGTGTGGGCCTGGTGGAGGGTGCCCCACAGTGCCGGGGGGTGGGGGTGCAGGGAGACATGATTGGGGGCCTTGTGGAGGGTGCCCCTGACTGGTGGGGGGTGGGGTGCTGGGAGACATGAGTGGGGGCCTGGTGGAGGGTGCCCCTGGATGCAGGGGGGTGGGGGTGCAGGGAGACATGAGTGGGGGCCAGATGGAGGGTACCCCACAGTGCTGGGGGGTGGGGGTGCAGGGGGACATGAGTGGGGGCCTGGTGGAGGGTGCCCTACAGTGCTGGGGGATGGGGGTGCAGGGAGACATGATTGGGGGCCTGGTGGAGGGTGCCCCTGACTGGTGGGGGTGCTGGGAGACATGAGTGGGGGCCTGGTGGAGGGTGCCCCTGGATGCTGGGGGGTGGGGGTGCAAGGAGACATGAGTTGGACATGAGTGGGGGCCTGGTGGAGGGTGCCCCTGGATGCTGGGGGTTGGGGGTGCAAGGAGACATGAGTTGGACATGAGTGGGGGCCTGGTGGAGGGTGCCCCTGGATGCAGGGGGGTGGGGGTGCAGGGAGACATGAGTGGGGGCCTGGTGGAGGGTGCCCCTGGATGCAGGGGGGTGGGGGTGCTGGGAGACATGAGTGGTGGCCTGGTGGAGGGTGCCCCTGGATGCAGGGGGGTGGGGGTGCTGGGAGACATGAGTGTGGGCCTGGTGGAGGGTGCCCCACAGTGCTGGGGGGTGGGGGTGCAGGAAGACATGATTGGGGGCCTGGTGGAGGGTGCCCCTGACTGGTGGGGGGTGGGGGTGCTGGGAGACATGAGTGGGGGCCTGGTGGAGGGTGCCCCTGGATGCTGGGGGGTGGGGGTGCAATGCGACATGAGTTGGACATGAGTGGGGGCCTGGTGGAGGGTGCCCCTGGATGCAGGGGGGTGAGGGTGCAGGGAGACATGAGTGGGGGCCTGGTGGAGGGTGCCCCTGGATGCAGGGGGTGGGGGTGCTGGGAGACATGAGTGGGGGCCTGGTGGAGGGTGCCCCTGGTTGCAGGGGGGTGGGGGTGCTGGGAGCCATGAGTGGGGGCCTGGGGAGGGTGCCCCTGGATGCTGGGGGTGGGGGTGCAAGGAGACATGAGTTGGCCATGAGTGGGGGCCTGGTGGAGGGTGCCCCACAGTGCTGGGGGGTGGGGGTGCAGGGGGACATGTGTGGGGGCCTGGTGGAGGGTGCCCCTGGATGCAGGGGGGTGGGGGTGCAGGGAGACATGAGTGGGGGCCTGGTGGAGGGTGCCCCACAGTGCTGGGGAGTGGGGGTGCAGGGGGACATGAGTGGGGGCCTGGTGGAGGGTGCCCCACAGTGCTGGGGGATGGGGGTGCAGGGAGACATGATTGGGGGCCTGGTGGAGGGTGCCCCTGACTGGTGGGGGGTGGGGGTGCTGGGAGACATGAGTGGGGGCCTGGTGGAGGGTGCCCCTGGATGCTGGGGGGTGGGGGTGCAAGGAGACATGAGTTGGACATGAGTGGGGGCCTGGTGGAGGGTGCCCCTGGATGCAGGAGGGTGGGGGTGCAGGGAAACATGAGTGGGGGCCTGGTGGAGGGTGCCCCTGGATGCAGGGGGGTGGGGGTGCTGGGAGACATGAGTGGGGGCCTGGTGGAGGGTGCCCCTGGATGCTGGGGGGTGGGGGTGCAAGGAGACATGAGTTGGACATGAGTGGGGGCCTGGTGGAGGGTGCCCCTGGATGCAGGGGGGTGGGGGTGCAGGGAGACATGAGTGGGGGCCTGGTGGAGGGTGCCCCTGGATGCAGGGGGGTGGGGGTGCTGGGAGACATGAGTGGTGGCCTGGTGGAGGGTGCCCCTGGATGCAGGGGGGTGGGGGTGCTGGGAGACATGAGTGTGGGCCTGGTGGAGGGTGCCCCACAGTGCTGGGGGGTGGGGGTGCAGGAAGACATGATTGGGGGCCTGGTGGAGGGTGCCCCTGACTGGTGGGGGGTGGGGGTGCTGGGAGACATGAGTGGGGGCCTGGTGGAGGGTGCCCCTGGATGCTGGGGGGTGGGGGTGCAATGAGACATGAGTTGGACATGAGTGGGGGCCTGGTGGAGGGTGCCCCTGGATGCAGGGGGGTGAGGGTGCAGGGAGACATGAGTGGGGGCCTGGTGGAGGGTGCCCCTGGATGCAGGGGGTGGGGGTGCTGGGAGACATGAGTGGGGGCCTGGTGGAGGGTGCCCCTGGATGCAGGGGGTGGGGGTGCTGGGAGCCATGAGTGGGGGCCTGGGGAGGGTGCCCCTGGATGCTGGGGGTGGGGGTGCAAGGAGACATGAGTTGGCCATGAGTGGGGGACTGGTGGAGGGTGCCCCACAGTGCTGGGGGGTGGGGGTGCAGGGGGACATGTGTGGGGGCCTGGTGGAGGGTGCCCCTGGATGCAGGGGGGTGGGGGTGCAGGGAGACATGAGTGGGGGCCTGGTGGAGGGTGCCCCACAGTGCTGGGGAGTGGGGGTGCAGGGGGACATGAGTGGGGGCCTGGTGGAGGGTGCCCCTGGATGCAAGGGGTGGGGGTGCTGGGAGACATGAGTGGGGGCCTGGTGGAGGGTGCCCCTGGATGCAGGGGGGATGGGGGTGCTGGGAGACATGAGTGGGGGCCTGGTGGGGGGTGCCCCTGGATGCTGGGGGGTGGGGGTGCAAGGAGACATGAGTTGGACATGAGTGGGGGCCTGGTGGAGGGTGCCCCTGGATGCAGGGGGGTGGGGGTGCAAGGGGACATGAGTTGGACATGAGTGGGGGCCTGGTGGAGGGTGCCCCTGGATGCAGGGGGGTGGGGGTGCAGGGAGACATGAGTGGGGGCCTGGTGGAGGGTGCCCCTGACTGGTGGGGGGTGGGGGTGCTGGGAGACATGAGTGGGGGCCTGGTGGAGGGTGCCCCTGGATGCAGGGGGGGGTGGGGGTGCAGGGAGACATGAGTGGGGGCCTAGTGGAGGGTGCCCCACAGTGCTGGGGGGTGGGGGTGCAGGGGGACATGAGTGGGGGCCTGGTGGAGGGTGCCCCTGGATGCAGGGGGGTGGGGGTGCTGGGAGACATGAGTGGGGGCCTGGTGGAGGGTGCCCCACAGTGCTGGGGGGTGAGGGTGCAGGGGGACATGAGTGGGGGCCTGGTGGAGGGTGCCCCACAGTGCTGGGGGGTGGGGGTGCAGGGAGCCATGATTGGGGGCCTGGTGGAGGGTGCCCCTGACTGGTGGGGGGTGGGGGTGCTGGGAGACTTGAGTGGGGGCCTGGTGGAGGGTGCCCCTGGATGCAGGGGGGTGGGGGTGCAGGGAGACATGAGTGGGGGCCTGGTGGAGGGGGCCCCACAGTGCTGGGGGGTGGGGGTGCAGGGGGACATGAGTTGGGGCCTGGTGGAGGGTGCCCCACAGTGCTGGGGGGTGGGGGTGCTGGGAGACATGAGTGGGGGCCTGTTGGAGGGTGCCCCTGGATGCTGGGGGGTGGGGGTGGGGGTGCAAGGAGACATGAGTTGGACATGAGTGGGGGACTGGTGGAGGGTGCCCCTGGATGCAGGGGGTGGGGGTGCAGGGAGACATGAGTGGGGGCCTGGTGGAGGGTGCCCCTGGATGCAGGGGGGTGGGGGTGCTGGGAGACATGAGTGTGGGCCTGGTGGAGGGTGCCCCACAGTGCTGGGGGGTGGGGGTGCAGGGAGACATGATTGGGGGCCTTGTGGAGGGTGCCCCTGACTGGTGGGGGGTGGGGTGCTGGGAGACATGAGTGGGGGCCTGGTGGAGGGTGCCCCTGGATGCAGGGGGGTGGGGGTGCAGGGTGACATGAGTGGGGGCCAGATGGAGGGTACCCCACAGTGCTGGGGGGTGGGGGTGCAGGGGGACATGAGTGGGGGCCTGGTGGAGGGTGCCCCACAGTGCTGGGGGATGGGGGTGCAGGGAGACATGATTGGGGGCCTGGTGAGGGTGCCCCTGACTGGTGGGGGGTGGGGGTGCTGGGAGACATGAGTGGGGGCCTGGTGGAGGGTGCCCCTGGATGCTGGGGGGTGGGGGTGCAAGGAGACATGAGTTGGACATGAGTGGGGGCCTGGTGGAGGGTGCCCCTGGATGCAGGAGGGTGGGGGTGCAGGGAAACATGAGTGGGGGCCTGGTGGAGGGTGCCCCTGGATGCAGGGGGGTGGGGGTGCTGGGAGACATGAGTGGGGGCCTGGTGGAGGGTGCCCCTGGATGCTGGGGGGTGGGGGTGCAAGGAGACATGAGTTGGACATGAGTGGGGGCCTGGTGGAGGGTGCCCCTGGATGCAGGGGGGTGGGGGTGCAGGGAGACATGAGTGGGGGCCTGGTGGAGGGTGCCCCTGGATGCAGGGGGGTGGGGGTGCAGGGAGACATGAGTGGGGGCCTGGTGGAGGGTGCCCCACAGTGCTGGGGAGTGGGGGTGCAGGGGGACATGAGTGGGGGCCTGGTGGAGGGTGCCCCTGGATGCAAGGGGTGGGGGTGCTGGGAGACATGAGTGGGGGCCTGGTGGAGGGTGCCCCTGGATGCAGGGGGGATGGGGGTGCTGGGAGACATGAGTGGGGGCCTGGTGGGGGGTGCCCCTGGATGCTGGGGGGTGGGGGTGCAAGGAGACATGAGTTGGACATGAGTGGGGGCCTGGTGGAGGGTGCCCCTGGAT
The DNA here is from genome assembly GCF_040938575.1 of Ambystoma mexicanum. Lineage (NCBI taxonomy): Eukaryota > Metazoa > Chordata > Amphibia > Caudata > Ambystomatidae > Ambystoma > Ambystoma mexicanum. The sequence goes on from NC_090936.1 coordinate 880,167,731, forward strand.
GCAGGGGGGTGGGGGTGCAAGGGGACATGAGTTGGACATGAGTGGGGGCCTGGTGGAGGGTGCCCCTGGATGCAGGGGGGTGGGGGTGCAGGGAGACATGAGTGGGGGCCTGGTGGAGGGTGCCCCTGACTGGTGGGGGGTGGGGGTGCTGGGAGACATGAGTGGGGGCCTGGTGGAGGGTGCCCCTGGATGCAGGGGGGGGTGGGGGTGCAGGGAGACATGAGTGGGGGCCTAGTGGAGGGTGCCCCACAGTGCTGGGGGGTGGGGGTGCAGGGGGACATGAGTGGGGGCCTGGTGGAGGGTGCCCCTGGATGCAGGGGGGTGGGGGTGCTGGGAGACATGAGTGGGGGCCTGGTGGAGGGTGCCCCACAGTGCTGGGGGGTGAGGGTGCAGGGGGACATGAGTGGGGGCCTGGTGGAGGGTGCCCCACAGTGCTGGGGGGTGGGGGTGCAGGGAGCCATGATTGGGGGCCTGGTGGAGGGTGCCCCTGACTGGTGGGGGGTGGGGGTGCTGGGAGACTTGAGTGGGGGCCTGGTGGAGGGTGCCCCTGGATGCAGGGGGGTGGGGGTGCAGGGAGACATGAGTGGGGGCCTGGTGGAGGGGGCCCCACAGTGCTGGGGGGTGGGGGTGCAGGGGGACATGAGTTGGGGCCTGGTGGAGGGTGCCCCACAGTGCTGGGGGGTGGGGGTGCTGGGAGACATGAGTGGGGGCCTGTTGGAGGGTGCCCCTGGATGCTGGGGGGTGGGGGTGGGGGTGCAAGGAGACATGAGTTGGACATGAGTGGGGGACTGGTGGAGGGTGCCCCTGGATGCAGGGGGTGGGGGTGCAGGGAGACATGAGTGGGGGCCTGGTGGAGGGTGCCCCTGGATGCAGGGGGGTGGGGGTGCTGGGAGACATGAGTGTGGGCCTGGTGGAGGGTGCCCCACAGTGCTGGGGGGTGGGGGTGCAGGGAGACATGATTGGGGGCCTTGTGGAGGGTGCCCCTGACTGGTGGGGGGTGGGGTGCTGGGAGACATGAGTGGGGGCCTGGTGGAGGGTGCCCCTGGATGCAGGGGGGTGGGGGTGCAGGGTGACATGAGTGGGGGCCAGATGGAGGGTACCCCACAGTGCTGGGGGGTGGGGGTGCAGGGGGACATGAGTGGGGGCCTGGTGGAGGGTGCCCCACAGTGCTGGGGGATGGGGGTGCAGGGAGACATGATTGGGGGCCTGGTGAGGGTGCCCCTGACTGGTGGGGGGTGGGGGTGCTGGGAGACATGAGTGGGGGCCTGGTGGAGGGTGCCCCTGGATGCTGGGGGGTGGGGGTGCAAGGAGACATGAGTTGGACATGAGTGGGGGCCTGGTGGAGGGTGCCCCTGGATGCAGGAGGGTGGGGGTGCAGGGAAACATGAGTGGGGGCCTGGTGGAGGGTGCCCCTGGATGCAGGGGGGTGGGGGTGCTGGGAGACATGAGTGGGGGCCTGGTGGAGGGTGCCCCTGGATGCTGGGGGGTGGGGGTGCAAGGAGACATGAGTTGGACATGAGTGGGGGCCTGGTGGAGGGTGCCCCTGGATGCAGGGGGGTGGGGGTGCAGGGAGACATGAGTGGGGGCCTGGTGGAGGGTGCCCCTGGATGCAGGGGGGTGGGGGTGCTGGGAGACATGAGTGGTGGCCTGGTGGAGGGTGCCCCTGGATGCAGGGGGTGGGGGTGCTGGGAGACATGAGTGTTGGCCTGGTGGAGGGTGCCCCACAGTGCTGGGGGGTGGGGGTGCAGGAAGACATGATTGGGGGCCTGGTGGAGGGTGCCCCTGACTGGTGGGGGGTGGGGGTGTTGGGAGACATGAGTGGGGGCCTGGTGGAGGGTGCCCCTGGGATGCTGGGGGTTGGGGGTGCAATGAGACATGAGTTGGACATGAGTGGGGGCCTGGTGGAGGGTGCCCCTGGATGCAGGGGGGTGAGGGTGCAGGGAGACATGAGTGGGGGCCTGGTGGAGGCCTGGATGCAGGGGTGGGGGTGCTGGGAGACATGAGTGGGGGCCTGGTGGAGGGTGCCCCTGGATGCAGGGGGGGTGGGGGTGCTGGGAGCTATGAGTGGGGGCCTGGGGAGGGTGCCCCTGGATGCTGGGGGTGGGGGTGCAAGGAGACATGAGTTGGCCATGAGTGGGGGCCTGGTGGAGGGTGCCCCACAGTGCTGGGGGGTGGGGGTGCAGGGGGACATGTGTGGGGGCCTGGTGGAGGGTGCCCCTGGATGCAGGGGGGTGGGGGTGCAGGGAGACATGAGTGGGGGCCTGGTGGAGGGTGCCCCACAGTGCTGGGGAGTGGGGGTGCAGGGGGACATGAGTGGGGGCCTGGTGGAGGGTGCCCCTGGATGCAAGGGGGTGGGGGTGCTGGGAGACATGAGTGGGGGCCTGGTGGAGGGTGCCCCTGGATGCAGGGGGGATGGGGGTGCTGGGAGACATGAGTGGGGGGCCTGGTGGGGGGTGCCCCTGGATGCAGGGGGGTGGGGGTGCAGGGAGACATGAGTGGGGGCCTGGTGGAAGGTGCCCCTGACTGGTGGGGGGTGGGGGTGCTGGGAGACATGAGTGGGGGCCTGGTGGAGGGTGCCCCTGGATGCAGGGGGTGGGGGTGCTGGGAGACATGAGTGGGGGCCTGGTGGAGGGGGCCCCTGGATGCAGGGGGGTGAGGTGCTGGGAGACATGAGTGGGGGCCTGGTGGAGGGTCCCCCTGGATGCTGGGGGGTGGGTGCAAGTAGACATGAGTTGGACATGAGTGGGGGCCTGGTGGAGGGTGCCCCTGGATGCAGGGGGGTGGGGGTGCAGGGAGACATGAGTGGGGGCCTGGTGGAGGGTGCCCCTGGATGCAGGGGGGTGGGGGTGCTGGGAGACATGAGTGGTGGCCTGGTGGAGGGTGCCCCTGGATGCAGGGGGGTGGGGGTGCTGGGAGACATGAGTGTGGGCCTGGTGGAGGGTGCCCCACAGTGCTGGGGGGTGGGGGTGCAGGAAGACATGATTGGGGGCCTGGTGGAGGGTGCCCCTGACTGGTGGGGGGCGGGGGTGCTGGGAGACATGAGTGGGGGCCTGGTGGAGGGTGCCCCTGGATGCTGGGGGGTGGGGGTGCAAGGAGACATGAGTTGGACATGAGTGGGGGCCTGGTGGAGGGTGCCCCTGGATGCAGGGGGGTGAGGGTGCAGGGAGACATGAGTGGGGGCCTGGTGGAGGGTGCGCCTGGATGCAGGGGGTGGGGGTGCTGGGAGACATGAGTGGGGGCCTGGTGGAGGGTGCCCCTGGATGCAGGGGGGTGGGGGTGCTGGGAGCCATGAGTGGGGCCTGGGGAGGGTGCCCCTGGATGCTGGGGGGTGGGGGTGCAAGGAGACATGAGTTGGACATGAGTGGGGGCCTGGTGGAGGGTGCCCCACAGTGCTGGGGGGTGGGGGTGCAGGGGGACATGAGTGGGGGCCTGGTGGAGGGTGCCCCTGGATGCAGGGGGGTGGGGGTGCAAGGAGACATGAGTGGGGGCCTGGTGGAGGGTGCCCCACAGTGCTGGGGAGTGGGGGTGCAGGGGGGACATGAGTGGGGGCCTGGTGGAGGGTGCCCCTGGATGCAAGGGGGTGGGGGTGCTGGGAGACATGAGTGGGGGCCTGGTGGAGGGTGCCCCTGGATGCAGGGGGGATGGGGGTGCTGGGAGACATGTGTGGGGGCCTGGTGGGGGGTGCCCCTGGATGCAGGGGGGTGGGGGTGCAGGGAGACATGAGTGGGGGCCTGGTGGAAGGTGCCCCTGACTGGTGGGGGGTGGGGGTGCTGGGAGACATGAGTGGGGGCCTGGTGGAGGGTGCCCCTGGATGCAGGGGGGTGGGGGTGCTGGGAGACATGAGTGGGGGCCTGGTGGAGGGGGCCCCTGGATGCAGGGGGGTGGGGGTGCTGGGAGACATGAGTGTGGGCCTGGTGGAGGGTGCCCCCACAGTGCTGGGGGTGGGGGTGCAGGGAGACATGATTGGGGGCCTGGTGGAGGGTGCCCCTGACTGGTGGGGGGTGGGGGTGCTGGGAGACATGAGTGGGGGCCTTGTGGAGGGTGCCCCTGGATGCAGGGGGGTGGGGGTGCAGGGAGACATGAGTGGGGGCCTGGTGGAGGGTGCCCCTGGATGCAGGGGAGTGGGGGTGCTGGGAGACATGAGTGGGGGCCTGGTGGAGGGTGCCCCTGGATGCAGGGGGGTTGGGGTGCAGGGAGACATGAGTGTGGGCCTGGTGGAGGGTGCCCCACAGTGCTGGGGGGTGGAGGTGCAGGGGGACATGAGTGGGGGCCTGGTGGAGGGTGCCCCACAGTGCTGGGGGGTGGGGGTGCAGGGGGACATGAGTGGGGGCCTGGTGGAGGGTGCCCCACAGTGCTGGAGGGTGGGGGTGCAGGGGGACATGAGTGGGGGTCTGGTGGAGGGTGCCCCTGGATGGAGGGGGGTGGGAGTGCTGGGAGACATGAGTGGGGGCCTGGTGGAGGGTGCCCCTGGATGCAGGGGGACGGGGGTGCCGGGAGACATGAGTGGGGGCCTGGTGGAGGGTGCCCCTGGATGCTGCGGGGTGGGGGTGCAAGGAGACATGAGTTGGACATGAGTGGGGGCCTGGTGGAGGGTGCCCCTGAATGCAGGGGGGTGGGGTGCAGGGAGACATGAGTGGGGGCCTGGTGGAGGGTGCCCCTGGATGCAGGGGGGTGGGGGTGCTGGGAGACATGAGTGGGGGCCTGGTGGATGGTGCCCCTGGATGCAGGGGGTGGGGGTGCAGTGAGACATGAGTGGGGGCCTGGTGGAGGGTGCCCCTGGATGCAGGCGGTGGGGGTGCTGGGAGACATGAGTGGGGGCCTGGTGGAGGGTGCCCCACAGTGCTGAGGGGTGGGGGTGCAGGAAGACATGATTGGGGGCCTGGTGGAGGGTGCCCCTGACTGGTGGGGGGGTGGGGGTGCTGGGAGACATGAGTGGGGGCCTGCTGGAGGGTGCCCCTGGATGCTGGGGGGTGGGGGTGCAAGGAGACATGAGTTGGACATGAGTGGGGGCCTGGTGGAGGGTGCCCCTGGATGCAGGGGGGTGAGGGTGCAGGGAGACATGAGTGGGGGCCTGGTGGAGGGTGCCCCTGGATGCAGGGGGTGGGGGTGCTGGGAGACATGAGTGGGGGCCTGGTGGAGGGTGCCCCTGGATGCAGGGGGGTGGGGGTGCTGGGAGCCATGAGTGGGGGCCTGGTGGAGGGTGCCCCTGGATGCTGGGGGGTGGGGGTGCAAGGAGACATGAGTTGGACATGAGTGGGGGCCTGGTGGAGGGTGCCCCACAGTGCTGGGGGGTGGGGGTGCAGGGGGACATGAGTGGGGGCCTGGTCGAGGGTGCCCCTGGATGCAGGGGGGTGGGGGTGTAGGGAGACATGAGTGGGGGCCTGGTCGAGGGTGCCCCACAGTGCTGGGGAGTGGGGGTGCAGGGGGACATGAGTGGGGGCCTGGTGGAGGGTGCCCCTAGATGCAAGGGGGTGGGGGTGCTGGGAGACATGAGTGGGGGCCTGGTGGAGGGTGCCCCTGGATGCAGGGGGGTGGGGGTGCTGGGAGACATGAGTGGGGGCCTGGTGGTGGGTGCCCCTGGATGCAGGGGGGTGGGGGTGCAGGGAGACATGAGTGGGGGCCTGGTGGAAGGTGCCCCTGACTGGTGGGGGGTGGGGGTGCTGGGAGACATGAGTGGGGGCCTGGTGGAGGGTGCCCCTGGATGCAGGGGGGTGGGGGTGCTGGGAGACATGAGTGGGGGCCTGGTGGAGGGGGCCCCTGGATGCAGGGGGGTGGGGGTGCTGGGAGACATGAGTGTGGGCCTGGTGGAGGGTGCCCCACAGTGCTGGGGGTGGGGGTGCAGGGAGACATGATTGGGGGCCTGGTGGAGGGTGCCCCTGACTGGTGGGGGGTGGGGGTGCTGGGAGACATGAGTGGGGGCCTTGTGGAGGGTGCCCCTGGATGCAGGGGGGTGGGGGTGCAGGGAGACATGAGTGGGGGCCTGGTGGAGGGTGCCCCTGGATGCAGGGGAGTGGGGGTGCTGGGAGACATGAGTGGGGGCCTGGTGGAGGGTGCCCCTGGATGCAGGGGGGTGGGGGTGCAGGGAGACATGAGTAGGGGCCTGGTGGAGGGTGCCCCTGGATGCAGGGGAGTGGGGGTGCTGGGAGACATGAGTGGGGGCCTGGTGGAGGGGGCCCCTGAATGCAGGGGGGTGGGGGTGCTGGGAGACATGATTGGGGGCCTGGTGGAGGGTGCCCCTGACTGGTGGGGGGTGGGGGTGCTGGGAGACATGAATGGGGGCCTGGTGGAGGGTGCCCCTGGATGCTGGGGGGTGGGGGTGCAAGGAGACATGAGTTGGACATGAGTGGGGGCCTGGTGGAGGGTGACCTGGATGCAGGGGGGTGGGGGTGCTGGGAGACATGAGTGGGGGCCTGGTGGAGGATGCCCCTGACTGTTGGGGGGTGGGGGTGCTGGGAGACATGAGTGGGGGCCTGGTGGAGGGTGCCCCTGGATGCAGGGGGGTTGGGGTGCAGGGAGACATGAGTGTGGGCCTGGTGGAGGGTGCCCCACAGTGCTGGGGGGTGGAGGTGCAGGGGGACATGAGTGGGGGCCTGGTGGAGGGTGCCCCACAGTGCTGGGGGGTGGGGGTGCAGGGGGACATGAGTGGGAGCCTGGTGGAGGGTGCCCCACAGTGCTGGAGGGTGGGGGTGCAGGGGGACATGAGTGGGGGTCTGGTGGAGGGTGCCCCTGGATGGAGGGGGGTGGGAGTGCTGGGAGACATGAGTGGGGGCCTGGTGGAGGGTGCCCCTGGATGCAGGGGGACGGGGGTGCCGGGAGACATGAGTGGGGGCCTGGTGGAGGGTGCCCCTGGATGCTGCGGGGTGGGGGTGCAAGGAGACATGAGTTGGACATGAGTGGGGGCCTGGTGGAGGGTGCCCCTGAATGCAGGGGGGTGGGGTGCAGGGAGACATGAGTGGGGGCCTGGTGGAGGGTGCCCCTGGATGCAGGGGGGTGGGGGTGCTGGGAGACATGAGTGGGGGCCTGGTGGATGGTGCCCCTGGATGCAGGGGGTGGGGGTGCAGTGAGACATGAGTGGGGGCCTGGTGGAGGGTGCCCCTGGATGCAGGCGGTGGGGGTGCTGGGAGACATGAGTGGGGGCCTGGTGGAGGGTGCCCCACAGTGCTGAGGGGTGGGGGTGCAGGAAGACATGATTGGGGGCCTGGTGGAGGGTGCCCCTGACTGGTGGGGGGGTGGGGGTGCTGGGAGACATGAGTGGGGGCCTGGTGGAGGGTGCCCCTGGATGCTGGGGGGTGGGGGTGCAAGGAGACATGAGTTGGACATGAGTGGGGGCCTGGTGGAGGGTGCCCCTGGATGCAGGGGGGTGAGGGTGCAGGGAGACATGAGTGGGGGCCTGGTGGAGGGTGCCCCTGGATGCAGGGGGTGGGGGTGCTGGGAGACATGAGTGGGGGCCTGGTGGAGGGTGCCCCTGGATGCAGGGGGGTGGGGGTGCTGGGAGCCATGAGTGGGGGCCTGGTGGAGGGTGCCCCTGGATGCTGGGGGGTGGGGGTGCAAGGAGACATGAGTTGGACATGAGTGGGGGCCTGGTGGAGGGTGCCCCACAGTGCTGGGGGGTGGGGGTGCAGGGGGACATGAGTGGGGGCCTGGTCGAGGGTGCCCCTGGATGCAGGGGGGTGGGGGTGTAGGGAGACATGAGTGGGGGCCTGGTCGAGGGTGCCCCACAGTGCTGGGGAGTGGGGGTGCAGGGGGACATGAGTGGGGGCCTGGTGGAGGGTGCCCCTAGATGCAAGGGGGTGGGGGTGCTGGGAGACATGAGTGGGGGCCTGGTGGAGGGTGCCCCTGGATGCAGGGGGGTGGGGGTGCTGGGAGACATGAGTGGGGGCCTGGTGGTGGGTGCCCCTGGATGCAGGGGGGTGGGGGTGCAGGGAGACATGAGTGGGGGCCTGGTGGAAGGTGCCCCTGACTGGTGGGGGGTGGGGGTGCTGGGAGACATGAGTGGGGGCCTGGTGGAGGGTGCCCCTGGATGCAGGGGGGTGGGGGTGCTGGGAGACATGAGTGGGGGCCTGGTGGAGGGGGCCCCTGGATGCAGGGGGGTGGGGGTGCTGGGAGACATGAGTGTGGGCCTGGTGGAGGGTGCCCCACAGTGCTGGGGGTGGGGGTGCAGGGACACATGATTGGGGGCCTGGTGGAGGGTGCCCCTGACTGGTGGGGGGTGGGGGTGCTGGGAGACATGAGTGGGGGCCTGGTGGAGGGTGCCCCTGGATGCAGGGGGGTGGGGGTGCTGGGAGACATGAGTGGGGGCCTGGTGGAGGGTGCCCCTGGATGCAGGGGGGTGGGGGTGCAGGGAGACATGAGTGGGGGCCTGGTGGAGGGTGCCCCACAGTGCTGGGGGTGGGGGTGCAGGGGGACATGAGTGGGGGCCTGGTGCAGGGTGCCCAACAGTGCTGGGGGGTGGGGGTGCAGGGAGACATGATTGGGGGCCTGGTGGAGGGTGCCCCTGACTGGTGGGGGTGGGGGTGCTGGGAGACATGAGTGGGGGCCTGCTGGAGGGTGCCCCTGGATGCTGGGGGGTGGGGGTGCAAGGAGACATGAGTTGGACATGAGTGGGGGCCTGGTGGAGGGTGCCCCTGGATGCAGGGGGGTGGGGGCGCTGGGAGACATGAGTGGGGGCCTGGTGGAGGGTGCCCCTGACTGGTGGGGGTGCTGGGAGACATGAGTGGGGGCCTGGTGGAGGGGGCCCCTGGATGCAGGGGGGTGGGGGTGCAGGGAGACATGAGTGTGGGCCTGGTGGAGGGTGCCCCACAGTGCTGGGGGGTGGGGGTGCAGGGGGACATGAGTGGGGACCTGGTGGAGGGTGCCCCACAGTGCTGGGGGGTGGGGGTGCAGGGGGACATGAGTGGGGGCCTGGTGGAGGGTGCCCCTGGATGCAGGGGGACGGGGGTGCTGGGAGACATGAGTGGGGGCCTGGTGGAGGGTGCCCCTGGATGCAGGGGGGTGGGGGTGCTGGGAGACAGGAGTGGGGGCCTGGTGGAGGGTGCCTGTTAGGGAGAATTCTCTGTTTAGGCTGAATTTCCTAACCTAGTGAGTCTCCCAGCAGCTTTGCTGGATTTCTGGAGTTTGTTTTTTCCATCCTGCCAAGAGTGACACTCTTTTTCTCCCACTCTTGGACATGTATGTGTGTAATTCCTTTGAAAAGTCAATGTGTTCGATGGGCTATGGGGTCTTTTACTCCCTAGGGTCTCATATGTTTTTCTATGTGTGTTACACCGCACCCTACGTGTCGTAACACGGGGGCGCCCTAGCGGGTCCCCCACCATAGACTCCATACCCGGGGACTGACTACTGTCTCCCCGGGCATGTAAAGTCACCATTGGCTTTACTAGACCTAAATTTACTAACAGAACTAGTACCAACCATCTTATTGTGGACGTACTAGTAGGGGTAATTCGATTACTCCTGGATCTGTTACTCGAGGGGGCACTGTCCCGTCCCCCCTCGTCGAGTTTTGGCTGGTGGCAGTGGAAACTACTTGTTATGTTCGATCCCGAACATAACCCTATGGGATTCGTCCCATTGTTGGAGATTGATACTTTTTCTCATTAATCTCTGACGTACCACTGATCTACTTATCTTAAATAAGTTTATCGAGTGGTATTTTCTGCCAGAACTCGGTTTTAAAATGGCGTCTGTGTTCGTCTCTGTGACTCCTAAACCAAAGGTTGAGCCCTTTGTTCCACTTTTGGCGGGCCTCTGTACAGAGACCCTCCGAAGTGGTGCCATTCTGTCTGGGTTACCTCAGGGGTGTGGGAGGGGGTTTAGGCACCCTGGACCAAGTTGCCTTGCCAACTCAGGTTGCACTCTGGAGTGATTGGCCCAAGTGGTGAGCGTTCCCGCGCACCACTTAGCATGTGTTGATTGACAGCTAGGCTGAATGAATGGGGGTTTTCTGCATAAAAGCAGGGCTTTTGGGACTGGATCTTCAGAAGTCGCCACAGGACCTAAGAATCCGACGAGGGTAACGCTGAGCCGACCTGCACGACGACACCTCCGGTGGAGCCCTGCGGAACCGACTCACCACTTCCCGACGACAGAGGAGATCTCCCTGCCGGAGAGTCTCTTCCCCTGACTGGTGGGAACAACCAGTCCCCTTTGCTTTTTATTCGCCTCAGGACGCAGTGGTCGAATTGCCCGTGCAGAGCACCTCGGCAACCGGATAGCCACTACCCCTGAACCGCGACCAAAAGGTGGTGCCTTGTGACGGAGCACTCCGCGGCTGGTCTCTTCCCTGGTGGTGCACCGGACTTTACTTTCCTTCGACGACGAGATCATCTCTACTCTTGGCCAAGACCCGACGTGCATCCACCACCAGGAACAACTGCCCCCGCCGGAGCTGCCCTCCACAACAAGGTACCGTGTCCGCCTGGCTTCCCTTTCGTTCGGTTCGAGTGAGGTGTCTTAATCCTCTTCGTTCCGCTGGGTCGCCTCCAAGCTTTGCTCATTCTTTGTTCTGAACTGGTTCAATCTTCCGATAACAATTTGCTATAAAGACTTGAATGCATCTCCACTAGAGACTTTTTGGGACATTGCGCCTTGCCTCTCTCCGAGTGGGCCTGGCCTCTGAACTTTATGATCTATTGTGATTCTTGCTTTCCTGCCTTGCATTTTATCCGCGTAGGATTGAACTGTGTTGACTTCATAACCTGCCTATCTTTTCTCTCTCCCTTCCTAACTAATATTCGAGTGTCATCTAGGTTGAGGTATACACCTCTGTCTGAAAATAAGTGGTACCGGTAGAACCTAGAGTTGTCAATATTTTGCTAGGGGGATTGATCGTTTTCTACTTCGTAGATTAATTGTGTTTGATTTGTTTGCCGTGATTTGCTTTAGTGTTTTCCCTAGATGTTGTGTTCTAAATAAATACCTTACTATCTTTACACTAAGCCTCGTTGCGTGTTTGCTTGTCTTGTGGTGAAGAATTGCCCTATGTTGTATACTCCACATACTGCTCAACTTTTCTTGAGAGAAGTCTGACTGCTCAGCCACAGCTACCAAGTGAATCTGTGTGGTACAGACTGCTACCAAGTGGGTTCACCGCCAACGCCTGTAGTCCTAAATCTTTTGCAGTGGTCCCAGAGGGAACTGCACAGGTTTCCGCCTAACAGTGCCCCTGAATGTAGGGGGGTGGGGGTGCTGGGAGACATGAGTGGGGGCCTGGTGGAGGGTGCCCCTGGATGCAGGGGGGTGGGGGTGCTGGGAGACATGAGTGTGGGCCTGGTGGAGGGTGCCCCACAGTGCTGGGGGGTGGGGGCGCAGGGGGATATGAGTGGGGGCCTGGTGGAGGGTGCCCCTGGATGCAGGGGGGTGGGGGTGCTGGGAGACATGAGTGGGGGCCTGGTGGAGGGTGCCCCTGGATGCAGTGGGGTGGGGGTGCTGGGAGACATGAGTGGGGGCCTGGTGGAGGGTGCCCCTGGATGCAGGGGGGTGGGGGTGCAGGGAGACATGAGTGGGGGCCTGGTGGAGGGTGCCCCTGACTGGTGGGGGGCGGGGGTGCTGGGAGACATGAGTGGGGGCCTGGTAGAGGGTGCCCCTGGATGCAGGGGGGTGGGGGTGCTGGGAGACATGAGTGGGGGCCTGGTGGAGGGTGCCCCTGGATGCTGGGGGGTGGGGGTGCTGGGAGACATGAGTTGGACATGAGTGGGGGCCTGGTAGAGGGTGACCCTGACTGGTGGGGGGTGGGGGTGCAAGGAGACATGAGTTGGACATGAGTGGGGGTCTGGTGGAGGGTGCCCCACAGTGCTGGGGGGTGGGCGTGCAGGGGGACATGAGTGGGGGCCTGGTGGAGGGTGCCCCTGGATGCAGGGGGGTGGGAGTGCTGGGAGACATGAGTGGGGGCCTGGTGGAGGGTGCCCCTGGATGCAGGGGGTGGGGGTGCTGGGAGATATGAGTGGGGGCCTGGTGGAGGGTGCCCCTGGATGCAGGGGGGTGGGGGTGCTGGGAGACATGAGTGGGGGCCTGGTGGAGGGTGCCCCTGGATGCTGGGGGTCGGGGTGCAAGGAGACATGAGTGGGGGCCTGGTGGAGGGTGACCCTGACTGGTGGGGGGTGGGGGTGCAAGGAGACATGAGTTGGACATGAGTGGGGGCCTGGTGGAGGGTGCCCCACAGTGCTGGGGGGTGGGGGTGCAGGGGGACATGAGTGGGGGCCTGGTGGAGGGTGCCCCTGGATGCAGGGGGGTGGGAGTGCTGGGAGACATGAGTGGGGGCCTGGTGGAGGGTGCCCCTGGATGCAGGGGGGTGGGGGTGCTGGGAGACATGAGTGGGGGCCTGGTGGAGGGTGCCCCTGGATGCAGGGGGGTGGGGGTGCTAGGAGACATGAGTGGGGGCCTGGTGGAGGGTGCCCCTGGATACAGGGGGTGAGGGTGCAGGGAGACATGAGTGGGGGCCTGGTGGAGGGTGCCCCACAGTGCTGGGGGGTGGGGGTGCAGGGAGACATGATTGGGGGCCTGGTGGAGGGTGCCCCTGGATACTGGGGGGTGGGGGTGCAAGGAGCCATGAGTTGGACATGAGTGGGGGCTTGGTGGAGGGTGCCCCTGGATGCAGGGGGGTGGGGGTGCAGGGAGACATGAGTGGGGGCCTGGTGGAGGGTGCCCCTGGATGCAGGGGGGTGAGGGTGCAGGGAGACATGAGTGCGGGCCTGGTGAAGGGTGCCCCTGGATGCTGGGGGGTGGGGGTGCAGGGAGACATGAGTGGGGTCCTGTTGGAGGGTGCCCCTGGATGCAGGGGGGTGGGGGTGCTGGGAGACATGAGTGGGGGCCTGGTGGAGGGTGCCCCTGGATGCAGGGGGGTGGGGATGCTGGGATACATGAGTGTGGGCCTGGTGGAGGGTGCCCCACAGGGCTGGGGGGTGGGGGTGCAGGGAGACATGATTGGGGGCCTGGTGGAGGGTGCCCCTGACTGGTGGGGGGTGGGGGTGTTGGGTGACATGAGTGGGGGCCTGGTGGAGGGTGCCCCTGGATGCTGGGGGGTGGGGGTGCAAGGAGACATGAGTTGGACATGAGTGGGGGCCTGCTGGAGGGTGCCCCTGGATGCTGGGGGGTGGGGGTGCAAGGAGACATGAGTTGGACATGAGTGGGGGCCTGGTGGAGGGTGCCCCTGGATGCAGGGGGGTGGGGGTGCTGGGAGACATGAGTGGGGGCCTGGTGGAGGGTGCCCCTGACTGGTGGGGGGTGGGGTGCTGGGAGACATGAGTGGGGGCCTGGTGGAGGGGGCCCCTGGATGCAGGGGGGTGGGGGTGCAGGGAGACATGAGTGTGGGCCTGGTGGAGGGTGCCCCACAGTGCTGGGGGGTGGGGGTGCAGGGGGACATGAGTGGGGACCTGGTGGAGGGTGCCCCACAGTGCTGGGGGGTGGGGGTGCAGGGGGACATGAGTGGGGGCCTGGTGGAGGGTGCCCCTGGATGCAGGGGGACGGGGGTGCTGGGAGACATGAGTGGGGGCCTGGTGGAGGGCGCCACCCCTGGATGCAGGGGGGTGGGGGTGCTGGGAGACATGAGTGGGGGCCTGGTGGAGGGTGCCTGTTAGGGAGAATTCTCTGTTTAGGCTGAATTTCCTAACCTAGTGAGTCCCCCAGCAGCTTTGCTGGATTTCTGGAGTTTGTTTTTTCCATCCTGCCAAGAGTGACACTCTTTTTCTCCCACTCTTGGACATGTATGTGTGTAATTCCTTTGAAAAGTCAATGTGTTCGATGGGCTATGGGGTCTTTTACTCCCTAGGGTCCCATATGTTTTTCTATGTGTGTTACACCGCACCCTACGTGTCGTAACACGGGGGCGCCCTAGCGGGTCCCCCACCATAGACTCCATACCCGGGGACTGACTACTGTCTCCCCGGGCATGTAAAGTCACCATTGGCTTTACTAGACCTAAATTTACTAACAGAACTAGTACCAACCATCTTATTGTGGACGTACTAGTAGGGGTAATTCGATTACTCCTGGATCTGTTACTCGAGGGGGCACTGTCCCGTCCCCCCTCGTCGAGTTTTGGCTTGTGGCAGTGGAAACTACTTGTTATGTTCGATCCCGAACATAACCCTATGGGATTCGTCCCATTGTTGGAGATTGATACTTTTTCTCATTAATCTCTGACGTACCACTGATCTACTTATCTTAAATAAGTTTATCGAGTGGTATTTTCTGCCAGAACTCGGTTTTAAAATGGCGTCTGTGTTCGTCTCTGTGACTCCTAAACCAAAGGTTGAGCCCTTTGTTCCACTTTTGGCGGGCCTCTGTACAGAGACCCTCCGAAGTGGTGCCATTCTGTCTGGGTTACCTCAGGGGTGTGGGAGGGGGTTTAGGCACCCTGGACCGAGTTGCCTTGCCAACTCAGGTTGCACTCTGGAGTGATTGGCCCAAGTGGTGAGCGTTCCCGCGCACCACTTAGCATGTGTTGATTGACAGCTAGGCTGAATGAATGGGGGTTTTCTGCATAAAAGCAGGGCTTTTGGGACTGGATCTTCAGAAGTCGCCACAGGACCTAAGAATCCGACGAGGGTAACGCTGAGCCGACCTGCACGACGACACCTCCGGTGGAGCCCTGCGGAACCGGCTCACCACTTCCCGACGACAGAGGAGATCTCCCTGCCGGAGAGTCTCTTCCCCTGACTGGTGGGAACAACCAGTCCCCTTTGCTTTTTATTCGCCTCAGGACGCAGTGGTCGAATTGCCCGTGCAGAGCACCTCGGCAACCGGATAGCCACAACCCTGAACCGCGACCAAAAGGTGGTGCCTTGTGACGGAGCACTCCGCGGCTGGTCTCTTCCCTGGTGGTGCACCGGACTTTACTTTCCTTCGACGACGAGATCATCTCTACTCTTGGCCAAGACCCGACGTGCATCCACCACCAGGAACAACTGCCCCCGCCGGAGCTGCCCTCCACAACAAGGTACCGTGTCCGCCTGGCTTCCCTTTCGTTCGGTTCGAGTGAGGTGTCTTAATCCTCTTCGTTCCGCTGGGTCCCCTCCAAGCTTTGCTCATTCTTTGTTCTGAACTGGTTCAATCTGCCGATAACAATTTGCTATAAAGACTTGAATGCATCTCCACTAGAGACTTTTTGGGACATTGCGCCTTGCCTCTCTCCGAGTGGGCCTGGCCTCTGAACTTTATGATCTATTGTGATTCTTGCTTTCCTGCCTTGCATTTTATCCGCGTAGGATTGAACTGTGTTGACTTCATAACCTGCCTATCTTTTCTCTCTCCCTTCCTAACTAATATTCGAGTGTCATCTAGGTTGAGGTATACACCTCTGTCTGAAAATAAGTGGTACCGGTAGAACCTAGAGTTGTCAATATTTTGCTAGGGGGATTGATCGTTTTCTACTTCGTAGATTAATTGTGTTTGATTTGTTTGCCGTGATTTGCTTTAGTGTTTTCCCTAGATGTTGTGTTCTAAATAAATACCTTACTATCTTTACACTAAGCCTCGTTGCGTGTTTGCTTGTCTTGTGGTGAAGAATTGCCCTATGTTGTATACTCCACATACTGCTCAACTTTTCTTGAGAGAAGTCTGACTGCTCAGCCACAGCTACCAAGTGAATCTGTGTGGTACAGACTGCTACCAAGTGGGTTCACCGCCAACGCCTGTAGTCCTAAATCTTTTGCAGTGGTCCCAGAGGGAACTGCACAGGTTTCCGCCTAACAGTGCCCCTGAATGTAGGGGGGTGGGGGTGCTGGGAAACATGAGTGGGGGCCTGGTGGAGGGTGCCCCTGGATGCAGGGGGGTGGGGGTGCTGGGAGACATGAGTGTGGGCCTGGTGGAGGGTGCCCCACAGTGCTGGGGGGTGGGGGCGCAGGGGGATATGAGTGGGGGCCTGGTGGAGGGTGCCCCTGGATGCAGGGGGGTGGGGGTGCTGGGAGACATGAGTGGGGGCCTGGTGGAGGGTGCCCCACAGTGCTGGGGGGTGGGCGTGCAGGGGGACATGAGTGGGGGCCTGGTGGAGGGTGCCCCTGGATGCAGGGGGGTGGGAGTGCTGGGAGACATGAGTGGGGGCCTGGTGGAGGGTGCCCCTGGATGCAGGGGGTGGGGGTGCTGGGAGATATGAGTGGGGGCCTGGTGGAGGGTGCCCCTGGATGCAGGGGGGTGGGGGTGCTGGGAGACATGAGTGGGGGCCTGGTGGAGGGTGCCCCTGGATGCTGGGGGGTCGGGGTGCAAGGAGACATGAGTGGGGGCCTGGTGGAGGGTGACCCTGACTGGTGGGGGTGCAAGGAGACATGAGTTGGACATGAGTGGGGGCCTGGTGGAGGGTGCCCCACAGTGCTGGGGGGTGGGGGTGCAGGGGGACATGAGTGGGGGCCTGGTGGAGGGTGCCCCTGGATGCAGGGGGGTGGGAGTGCTGGGAGACATGAGTGGGGGCCTGGTGGAGGGTGCCCCTGGATGCAGGGGGTGGGGGTGCTGGGAGACATGAGTGGGGGCCTGGTGGAGGGTGCCCCTGGATGCAGGGGGGTGGGGGTGCTGGGAGACATGAGTGGGGGCCTGGTGGAGGGTGCCCCTGGATACAGGGGGTGAGGGTGCAGGGAGACATGAGTGGGGGCCTGGTGGAGGGTGCCCCACAGTGCTGGGGGGTCGGGGTGCAGGGAGACATGATTGGGGGCCTGGTGGAGGGTGCCCCTGGATACTGGGGGGTGGGGGTGCAAGGAGACATGAGTTGGACATGAGTGGGGGCCTGGTGGAGGGTGCCCCTGGATGCAGGGGGGTGGGGGTGCAGGGAGACATGAGTGGGGGCCTGGTGGAGGGTGCCCCTGGATGCAGGGGGGTGGGGGTGCAGGGAGACATGAGTGCGGGCCTGGTGAAGGGTGCCCCTGGATGCAGGGGGGTGGGGGTGCAGGGAGACATGAGTGGGGTCCTGTTGGAGGGTGCCCCTGGATGCAGGGGGGTGGGGATGCTGGGATACATGAGTGTGGGCCTGGTGGAGGGTGCCCCACAGTGCTGGGGGGTGGGGGTGCAGGGAGACATGATTGGGGGCCTGGTGGAGGGTGCCCCTGACTGGTGGGGGGTGGGGGTGTTGGGTGACATGAGTGGGGGCCTGGTGGAGGGTGCCCCTGGATGCTGGGGGGTGGGGGTGCAAGGAGACATGAGTTGGACATGAGTGGGGGCCTGGTGGAGGGTGCCCCTGGATGCAGGGGGGTGGGGGTGCAGGGAGACATGAGTGGGGGCCTGGTGGAGGGTGCCCCTGGATGCAGGGGGGTGGGGGTGCTGGGAGACCTGAGTGGGGGCCTGGTGGAGGGTGCCCCTGGATGCAGGGGGGTGGGGGTGCAGGGAGACATGAGTGGGGGCCTGGTGGAGGGTGCCCCTGGATGGTGGGGGGACGGGGTGCAAGGAGACATGAATTGGACATGAGTGGGGGCCTGGTGGAGGGTGCCCCACAGTGCTGGGGGGTGGGGGTGCAGGGGGACATGAGTGGGGGCCTGGTGGAGGGTGCCCCTGGATGCAGGGGGGTGGGGGTGCAGGGAGACATGAGTGGGGGCCTGGTGGAGGGTGCCCCACAGTGCTGGGGGATGGGGGTGCAGGGGGACATGAGTGAGGGCCTGGTGGAGGGTGCCCCTGGATGCAGGGGGTGGGGGTGCTGGGAGACATGAGTGGGGGCCTGGTGGAGGGTGCCCCTGGATGCAGGGGGGTGCGGGTGCTGGGAGACATGCGTGGGGGCCTGGTGGAGGGTGCCCCTGGATGCAGGGGGGTGGGGGTGCTGGGAGACATTAGTGGGGGCCTGGTGGAGGGTGCCCCTGGATGCAGTGGGGTGGGGGTGCAGGGAGACATGAGTGGGGGCCCGGTGGAGGGTGCCCCTGGATGCAGGGGGGTGCGGGTGCTGGGAGACATGAGTGTGGGCCTGGTGGAGGGTGCCCCACAGTGCTGGGGGGTGGGGGCGCAGGGGGACATGATTGGGGGCCTGGTGGAGGGTGCCCCTGGATGCAGGAGGGTGGGGGTGCTGGGAGACATGAGTGGGGGCCTGGTGGAGGGTGCCCCTGGATGCAGGGGGGTGGGGGTGCTGGGAGACATGGGTTGGACATGAGTGGGGACCTGGTGGAGGGTGCCCCTGACTGGTGGGGGGTGGGGGTGCAGGGAGACATGAGTGGGGGCCTGGTGGAGGGTGCCCCTGGATGCAGGGGGGTGGGGGTGCTGGGAGACATGAGTGGGGGCCTGGTGGAGGGTGCTCCTGGATGCTGGGGGGTCGGGGTGCAAGGAGACATGAGTTGGACATGAGTGGGGGCCTGGTGGAGGGTGCCCCACAGTGCTGGGGGGTGGGGGTGCAGGGGGGCATGAGTGGGGGCCTGGTGGAGGATGCCCCTGGAAGCAGGGGGGTGGGGGTGCAGGGAGACATGAGTGGGGGCCTGGTGGAGGGTGCCTCACAGTGCTGGGGGGTGGGGGTGCCGGGGGACATGAGTGGGGGCCTAGTGGAGGGAGCCCCTGGATGCAGGGGGGTGGAGGTGCTGGGAGACATGAGTGGGGGCCTGGTGGAGGGTGCCCCTGGATGCAGGGGGGTGGGGGTGCTGGGAGACATGAGTGGGGGCCTGGTGGAGGGTGCCCCTGGATGCAGGGGGGTGGGGGTGCAGGGAGACATGAGTGGGGGCCTGGTGGAGGGTGCCCCTGGATGCAGGGGGGGTGGGGGTGCTGGGAGACATGAGTGTGGGCCTGGTGGAGGGTGCCCCACAGTGCTGGGGAGGGTGCAGGGGGACATGAGTGGGGGCCTGGTGGAGGGTGCCCGGGGGTGCTGGGAGACATGAGTGGGGGCCTGGTGGAGGGTGCCCCTGGATGCAGGGGGGTGGGGGTGCTGGGAGACATGAGTGTGGGCCTGGTGGAGGGTGCCCCACATTGCTGGGGGGTGGGCATGCAGGGGGACATGAGTGGGGGCCTGGTGGAGGATGCCCCTGGATGCAGGGGGTGCTGGGAGACATGAGTGGGGGCCTGGTGGAGGGTGCCCCTGGATGCAGGGGGGTGGGGGTGCTGGGAGACATGAGTGGGGGCCTGGTGGAGGGTGCCCTGGAAGGGGGGTGGGGGTGCAGGGAGACATGAGTGGGGGCCTGGTGGAGGGTGCCTCTGACTGGTGGGGGGTGGGGGTGCTGGGAGACATGAGTGTGGGCCTCGTGGAGGGTGCCCCTGGATGCAGGGGGGTGGGGGTGCTGGGAGACATGAGTGGGGGCCTGGTGGAGGGTGCCCCTGGATGCAGGGGGGTGGGGGTGCTGGGAGACATGAGTGGGGGCCTGGTGGAGGGTGCCTGTTAGGGAGAATTCTCTGTTTAGGCTGAATTTCCTAACCTAGTGAGTCCCCCAGCAGCTTTGCTGGATTTCTGGAGTTTGTTTTTTCCATCCTGCCAAGAGTGACACTCTTTTTCTCCCACTCTTGGACATGTATGTGTGTAATTCCTTTGAAAAGTCAATGTGTTCGATGGGCTATGGGGTCTTTTACTCCCTAGGGTCCCATATGTTTTTCTATGTGTGTTACACCGCACCCTACGTGTCGTAACACGGGGGCGCCCTAGCGGGTCCCCCACCATAGACTCCATACCCGGGGACTGACTACTGTCTCCCCGGGCATGTAAAGTCACCATTGGCTTTACTAGACCTAAATTTACTAACAGAACTAGTACCAACCATCTTATTGTGGACGTACTAGTAGGGGTAATTCGATTACTCCTGGATCTGTTACTCGAGGGGGCACTGTCCCGTCCCCCCTCGTCGAGTTTTGGCTTGTGGCAGTGGAAACTACTTGTTATGTTCGATCCCGAACATAACCCTATGGGATTCGTCCCATTGTTGGAGATTGATACTTTTTCTCATTAATCTCTGACGTACCACTGATCTACTTATCTTAAATAAGTTTATCGAGTGGTATTTTCTGCCAGAACTCGGTTTTAAAATGGCGTCTGTGTTCGTCTCTGTGACTCCTAAACCAAAGGTTGAGCCCTTTGTTCCACTTTTGGCGGGCCTCTGTACAGAGACCCTCCGAAGTGGTGCCATTCTGTCTGGGTTACCTCAGGGGTGTGGGAGGGGGTTTAGGCACCCTGGACCGAGTTGCCTTGCCAACTCAGGTTGCACTCTGGAGTGATTGGCCCAAGTGGTGAGCGTTCCCGCGCACCACTTAGCATGTGTTGATTGACAGCTAGGCTGAATGAATGGGGGTTTTCTGCATAAAAGCAGGGCTTTTGGGACTGGATCTTCAGAAGTCGCCACAGGACCTAAGAATCCGACGAGGGTAACGCTGAGCCGACCTGCACGACGACACCTCCGGTGGAGCCCTGCGGAACCGGCTCACCACTTCCCGACGACAGAGGAGATCTCCCTGCCGGAGAGTCTCTTCCCCTGACTGGTGGGAACAACCAGTCCCCTTTGCTTTTTATTCGCCTCAGGACGCAGTGGTCGAATTGCCCGTGCAGAGCACCTCGGCAACCGGATAGCCACAACCCTGAACCGCGACCAAAAGGTGGTGCCTTGTGACGGAGCACTCCGCGGCTGGTCTCTTCCCTGGTGGTGCACCGGACTTTACTTTCCTTCGACGACGAGATCATCTCTACTCTTGGCCAAGACCCGACGTGCATCCACCACCAGGAACAACTGCCCCCGCCGGAGCTGCCCTCCACAACAAGGTACCGTGTCCGCCTGGCTTCCCTTTCGTTCGGTTCGAGTGAGGTGTCTTAATCCTCTTCGTTCCGCTGGGTCCCCTCCAAGCTTTGCTCATTCTTTGTTCTGAACTGGTTCAATCTGCCGATAACAATTTGCTATAAAGACTTGAATGCATCTCCACTAGAGACTTTTTGGGACATTGCGCCTTGCCTCTCTCCGAGTGGGCCTGGCCTCTGAACTTTATGATCTATTGTGATTCTTGCTTTCCTGCCTTGCATTTTATCCGCGTAGGATTGAACTGTGTTGACTTCATAACCTGCCTATCTTTTCTCTCTCCCTTCCTAACTAATATTCGAGTGTCATCTAGGTTGAGGTATACACCTCTGTCTGAAAATAAGTGGTACCGGTAGAACCTAGAGTTGTCAATATTTTGCTAGGGGGATTGATCGTTTTCTACTTCGTAGATTAATTGTGTTTGATTTGTTTGCCGTGATTTGCTTTAGTGTTTTCCCTAGATGTTGTGTTCTAAATAAATACCTTACTATCTTTACACTAAGCCTCGTTGCGTGTTTGCTTGTCTTGTGGTGAAGAATTGCCCTATGTTGTATACTCCACATACTGCTCAACTTTTCTTGAGAGAAGTCTGACTGCTCAGCCACAGCTACCAAGTGAATCTGTGTGGTACAGACTGCTACCAAGTGGGTTCACCGCCAACGCCTGTAGTCCTAAATCTTTTGCAGTGGTCCCAGAGGGAACTGCACAGGTTTCCGCCTAACAGTGCCCCTGAATGTAGGGGGGTGGGGGTGCTGGGAAACATGAGTGGGGGCCTGGTGGAGGGTGCCCCTGGATGCAGGGGGGTGGGGGTGCTGGGAGACATGAGTGTGGGCCTGGTGGAGGGTGCCCCACAGTGCTGGGGGGTGGGGGCGCAGGGGGATATGAGTGGGGGCCTGGTGGAGGGTGCCCCTGGATGCAGGGGGGTGGGGGTGCTGGGAGACATGAGTGGGGGCCTGGTGGAGGGTGCCCCACAGTGCTGGGGGGTGGGCGTGCAGGGGGACATGAGTGGGGGCCTGGTGGAGGGTGCCCCTGGATGCAGGGGGGTGGGAGTGCTGGGAGACATGAGTGGGGGCCTGGTGGAGGGTGCCCCTGGATGCAGGGGGTGGGGGTGCTGGGAGATATGAGTGGGGGCCTGGTGGAGGGTGCCCCTGGATGCAGGGGGGTGGGGGTGCTGGGAGACATGAGTGGGGGCCTGGTGGAGGGTGCCCCTGGATGCTGGGGGGTCGGGGTGCAAGGAGACATGAGTGGGGGCCTGGTGGAGGGTGACCCTGACTGGTGGGGGTGCAAGGAGACATGAGTTGGACATGAGTGGGGGCCTGGTGGAGGGTGCCCCACAGTGCTGGGGGGTGGGGGTGCAGGGGGACATGAGTGGGGGCCTGGTGGAGGGTGCCCCTGGATGCAGGGGGGTGGGAGTGCTGGGAGACATGAGTGGGGGCCTGGTGGAGGGTGCCCCTGGATGCAGGGGGTGGGGGTGCTGGGAGACATGAGTGGGGGCCTGGTGGAGGGTGCCCCTGGATGCAGGGGGGTGGGGGTGCTGGGAGACATGAGTGGGGGCCTGGTGGAGGGTGCCCCTGGATACAGGGGGTGAGGGTGCAGGGAGACATGAGTGGGGGCCTGGTGGAGGGTGCCCCACAGTGCTGGGGGGTCGGGGTGCAGGGAGACATGATTGGGGGCCTGGTGGAGGGTGCCCCTGGATACTGGGGGGTGGGGGTGCAAGGAGACATGAGTTGGACATGAGTGGGGGCCTGGTGGAGGGTGCCCCTGGATGCAGGGGGGTGGGGGTGCAGGGAGACATGAGTGGGGGCCTGGTGGAGGGTGCCCCTGGATGCAGGGGGGTGGGGGTGCAGGGAGACATGAGTGCGGGCCTGGTGAAGGGTGCCCCTGGATGCAGGGGGGTGGGGGTGCAGGGAGACATGAGTGGGGTCCTGTTGGAGGGTGCCCCTGGATGCAGGGGGGTGGGGATGCTGGGATACATGAGTGTGGGCCTGGTGGAGGGTGCCCCACAGTGCTGGGGGGTGGGGGTGCAGGGAGACATGATTGGGGGCCTGGTGGAGGGTGCCCCTGACTGGTGGGGGGTGGGGGTGTTGGGTGACATGAGTGGGGGCCTGGTGGAGGGTGCCCCTGGATGCTGGGGGGTGGGGGTGCAAGGAGACATGAGTTGGACATGAGTGGGGGCCTGGTGGAGGGTGCCCCTGGATGCAGGGGGGTGGGGGTGCAGGGAGACATGAGTGGGGGCCTGGTGGAGGGTGCCCCTGGATGCAGGGGGGTGGGGGTGCTGGGAGACCTGAGTGGGGGCCTGGTGGAGGGTGCCCCTGGATGCAGGGGGGTGGGGGTGCAGGGAGACATGAGTGGGGGCCTGGTGGAGGGTGCCCCTGGATGGTGGGGGGACGGGGTGCAAGGAGACATGAATTGGACATGAGTGGGGGCCTGGTGGAGGGTGCCCCACAGTGCTGGGGGGTGGGGGTGCAGGGGGACATGAGTGGGGGCCTGGTGGAGGGTGCCCCTGGATGCAGGGGGGTGGGGGTGCAGGGAGACATGAGTGGGGGCCTGGTGGAGGGTGCCCCACAGTGCTGGGGGATGGGGGTGCAGGGGGACATGAGTGAGGGCCTGGTGGAGGGTGCCCCTGGATGCAGGGGGTGGGGGTGCTGGGAGACATGAGTGGGGGCCTGGTGGAGGGTGCCCCTGGATGCAGGGGGGTGCGGGTGCTGGGAGACATGCGTGGGGGCCTGGTGGAGGGTGCCCCTGGATGCAGGGGGGTGGGGGTGCTGGGAGACATTAGTGGGGGCCTGGTGGAGGGTGCCCCTGGATGCAGTGGGGTGGGGGTGCAGGGAGACATGAGTGGGGGCCCGGTGGAGGGTGCCCCTGGATGCAGGGGGGTGCGGGTGCTGGGAGACATGAGTGTGGGCCTGGTGGAGGGTGCCCCACAGTGCTGGGGGGTGGGGGCGCAGGGGGACATGATTGGGGGCCTGGTGGAGGGTGCCCCTGGATGCAGGAGGGTGGGGGTGCTGGGAGACATGAGTGGGGGCCTGGTGGAGGGTGCCCCTGGATGCAGGGGGGTGGGGGTGCTGGGAGACATGGGTTGGACATGAGTGGGGACCTGGTGGAGGGTGCCCCTGACTGGTGGGGGGTGGGGGTGCAGGGAGACATGAGTGGGGGCCTGGTGGAGGGTGCCCCTGGATGCAGGGGGGTGGGGGTGCTGGGAGACATGAGTGGGGGCCTGGTGGAGGGTGCTCCTGGATGCTGGGGGGTCGGGGTGCAAGGAGACATGAGTTGGACATGAGTGGGGGCCTGGTGGAGGGTGCCCCACAGTGCTGGGGGGTGGGGGTGCAGGGGGGCATGAGTGGGGGCCTGGTGGAGGATGCCCCTGGAAGCAGGGGGGTGGGGGTGCAGGGAGACATGAGTGGGGGCCTGGTGGAGGGTGCCTCACAGTGCTGGGGGGTGGGGGTGCCGGGGGACATGAGTGGGGGCCTAGTGGAGGGAGCCCCTGGATGCAGGGGGGTGGAGGTGCTGGGAGACATGAGTGGGGGCCTGGTGGAGGGTGCCCCTGGATGCAGGGGGGTGGGGGTGCTGGGAGACATGAGTGGGGGCCTGGTGGAGGGTGCCCCTGGATGCAGGGGGGTGGGGGTGCAGGGAGACATGAGTGGGGGCCTGGTGGAGGGTGCCCCTGGATGCAGGGGGGGTGGGGGTGCTGGGAGACATGAGTGTGGGCCTGGTGGAGGGTGCCCCACAGTGCTGGGGAGGGTGCAGGGGGACATGAGTGGGGGCCTGGTGGAGGGTGCCCGGGGGTGCTGGGAGACATGAGTGGGGGCCTGGTGGAGGGTGCCCCTGGATGCAGGGGGGTGGGGGTGCTGGGAGACATGAGTGTGGGCCTGGTGGAGGGTGCCCCACATTGCTGGGGGGTGGGCATGCAGGGGGACATGAGTGGGGGCCTGGTGGAGGATGCCCCTGGATGCAGGGGGTGCTGGGAGACATGAGTGGGGGCCTGGTGGAGGGTGCCCCTGGATGCAGGGGGGTGGGGGTGCTGGGAGACATGAGTGGGGGCCTGGTGGAGGGTGCCCTGGAAGGGGGGTGGGGGTGCAGGGAGACATGAGTGGGGGCCTGGTGGAGGGTGCCTCTGACTGGTGGGGGGTGGGGGTGCTGGGAGACATGAGTGTGGGCCTCGTGGAGGGTGCCCCTGGATGCAGGGGGGTGGGGGTGCTGGGAGACATGAGTGGGGGCCTGGTGGAGGGTGCCCCTGGATGCAGGGGGGTGGGGGTGCTGGGAGACATGAGTGGGGGCCTGGTGGAGGGTGCCCCTGGATGCAGGGGGTGGGGGTGCTGGGAGACATGAGTGGGAGCCTGGTGGAGGGTGCCCCTGGATGCAGGGGGGTGGGTGTGCTGGGAGACATGAGTGGGGGCCTGGTGGAGGGTTCCCCTGGATGCAGGGGGTGGGGGTGCAGGGAGACATAAGTGGGGGCCTGGTGGAGGGTGCCCCTGGATGCAGAGGGGCTGGGGGTGCTGGGAGACATGAGTGTGGGCCTGGTGGAGGGTGCCCCACAGTGCTGGGGGGTGGGTGTGCAGGGGGACATGAGTGGGGGCCTGGTGGAGGGTGCCCGGGGGTGCTGGGAGACATGAGTGGGGGCCTGGTGGAGGGTGCCCTGGATGCAGGGGGGTGGGGGTGCAGGGAGACATGAGTGGGGGCCTGGTGGAGGGTGCCTCTGACTGGTGGGGGGTGGGGGTGCTGGGAGACATGAGTGTGGGCCTCGTGGAGGGTGCCCCTGGATGCAGGGGGGTGGGGGTGCTGGGAGACATGAGTGGGGGCCTGGTGGAGGGTGCCCCTGGATGCAGGGGGGTGGGGGTGCTGGGAGACATGAGTGGGGGCCTGGTGGAGGGTGCCCCTGGATGCAGGGGGTGGGGGTGCTGGGAGACATGAGTGGGAGCCTGGTGGAGGGTGCCCCTGGATGCAGGGGGGTGGGTGTGCTGGGAGACATGAGTGGGGGCCTGGTGGAGGATGCCCCTGGATGCAGGGGGTGGGGGTGCAGGGAGACATGAGTGGGGGCCTGGTGGAGGGTGCCCCTGGATGCAGAGGGGCTGGGGGTGCTGGGAGACATGAGTGTGGGCCTGGTGGAGGGTGCCCCACAGTGCTGGGGGGTGGGGGTGCAGGGGGACATGAGTGGGGGCCTGGTGGAGGGTGCCCGGGGGTGCTGGGAGACATGAGTGGGGGCCTGGTGGAGGGTGCCCCTGGATGCAGGGGGGTGGGGGTGCTGGGAGACATGAGTGTGGGCCTGGTGGAGGGTGCCCCACATTGCTGGGGGGTGGGCGTGCAGGGGGACATGAGTGGGGGCCTGGTGGAGGGTGCCCCTGGATGCAGGGGGGTGCTGGGAGACATGAGTGGGGGCCTGGTGGAGGGTGCCCCTGGATGCAGGGGGGTGGGGGTGCTGGGAGACATGAGTGGGGGCCTGGTGGAGGGTGCCCCTGACAGGTGGGGGGTGGGGGTGCAGGGAGACATGAGTGGGGGCCTGGTGGAGGGTGCCCCTGACTGGTGGGGGGTGGGGGTGCTGGGAGACATGAGTGGGGGCCTGGTGGAGGGTGCCCCTGATTGCCAGGGGGGTGGGGGTGCTGGGAGACATGAGTGGGGGCCTAGTGGAGGGTGCCCCTGGATGCTGGGGGGTGGGGGTGCTGGGAGACATGCGTCGGTGGGCAGTAGTGCAAGGTGACATGTGGGTTGGCTGGGGGGCATGCCATGGTGGATGGGCTGCCTGCGGGACATGTGCAGGGGTGCAGGGTAGTCCCCTGTGGTGTGGGCTGCCTGCAGGGGCCGTGGAGGGTGTAGAGGGAACAGCTGGGAGTACCCACACGGCCAATTCACGTGTGGGACTCCCCGGCACCCCAGAAATACACGTAGGCTGCTGGATTCGCGTGTGGAATTTGCCGCGCACACCGAAATACACGTACCCTGCTAATTCGCGTGTGAAACTTCCCGCGCACCCCGAAATACACGGACCCAGGGCAATCATGTGTGGAACTTCCCGCGAACCCCGTAATACACGTACCCTGCAAATTCGCGTGTGAAACTTCCCGCGCACCCCGGAATACACGTGCCCAGGCAAATCGCGTGTGGAACTTCCCGTAATACACGCACACGCTAATTTTCACACAGCGGGTGTCCGTGTTTGTCGGTACCCCTTTGCACCTTATTTGTCCTAGAGGGCCACTGTATGGACCATTCATCATGGCTGTTTATGGGTGTTTTTTGTTAGCGCACTTTTTGGCGCACATTTATTTCAGGCGCAGGGACGCTACCGCCTGCTTTCTTGTGGCGTACTTGTTTGGCCCTGTGCGCGTCTTTCACCGTGCGCTGGTTTGCGCTATTCGATTCCATGAATACGGGTTGTAGGCGAGCGTGTGGGCGTTCCGCTCACTTGCCTCCTGTACTTCCCCGTGACGCCCATATTTTCACGCGTTGTTCCCCATTCCGAGTGTTACGCCCCGTGTTCCGCCTACTTTTGTGATGTGCGCCGCGCTATGTGCGATTTCGCTGTGGCGCACGCCATTGGATGACCTGTGCGCCGGCATGCGCCGCGCACTTTTTCAGCGCACATCCAATGTTTTTCTCGCGCACGGACTTCCATGAATCAATGTGCGCTGGTTTCCCTGCGATTTTCGCAGTTGCACTGTGATTTTCGCACTTTTACTGCGAATCGCACGTTTTCGCACCTATGCGTGGGAATTTTCGGCGCACATTAATTCCATGAATCGACCAGATTGTGTGAAGTGAATCGAAGGTATCAGGTAATAATGTCTCCATACATAATGTTGCAGGTAAAAGCCATTGTCAATATTATATATGGTAACATTATGTATGGAGATGGGTTGCAGGGATGACTCCTGCTCCCCTTGTAAAAAAAAAAAAAAAAGAATTTCAGGGGTTGTGGGGGTGTGCCCGCATGTTCAATGTGATAATGTCTCAGCAAAAAATAGCGACGTTCTTGTCAGGAGACATTTTTGCTGGGACATTATTACATGGAACCGAATCGAAGGGGTCCTGCGACGATTTAAGCAAAACCCATAGCACATTCGAAAGTCTTGCGATTTTGATATCAAGAAGATCCAATCCCGAACGAGGGAGATCCATGGTCCAAGCCCGAAAGAGAAAGACCAAGCATAAAGGGGGGCGTGGCTAACTAGCCATGACATAGGAAGCGCCTAAGAGAGCCGCTCCGAGGATCCGGAATCGATTCGAAAAAACATGCTTTAAAAATGAACAATCAGCCTCAAGAATGTAAGCATGAGCGTGTGAATAAGATGCCCGGCTACGACTGCAAAAACCAAACTAATTGGGAGAGCAGCTGAGGTGAAAATGACATCGAAGTATTCAGTAGCTCCGATACAGAGTATCCAAGATGGCGGTTAACACCCTTATTTTATGAATAGTGTTGGTATCCTTCAAAACAACATAGTATTGGTCACGTGATCGGATGAGCGATCACGTGACATTATCCAGGAAATGGGTTAAAACGCGGCCCGGGACGGGAGGCTGCTTAGGCAGCTGTTCCCCGTACTCCCGGTCCTCGTTTAAACAATGGTATTCACCCTTATTTTATGAAGAGTGTTGGTGTCCTTTAAAACAATGTAGCATTGGTCACGTGATCGGACAGGCGATCACGTGACATCATCCAGGAAATGGTTTAAAACGCGGCCCGGGACGGGAGGCTGCTTAGGCAGCTGTTCTCCGTACTCCCGGTCCTCGTTTGTTGAATTAATGTTTAGTGAGGTGAGTCCCAATGGGTCTACAGAAATATGGAGATTATGCTTGAGGTGAATGATCTAATATTTGGTTATGTAGAATTTGTTTATGGATTCACTAGCTTGATTGCCTCTGGTATTGAGTGGCAAACAAATTGAATTGGATCTATACTGTTAGGGTTTTTATTGTTTGTGAATGGGTTTTACAGCACATGGGTGATTTTTGTTACAGATCTATCTGGGTTATCAGACAGCAGCGTTCATTTCTGAAAGTCTTGGTGTCCATTGAATAGGAAGTTCCTGGAGGCTTCTACAAGAAGGTAGCAGTTGAGTTGATTTTTTTCCGTATTTAGAGTTACATTGGTGTGTTTTTTTGCTTTATTTTTTACATAGTGGACCATATTTTCATCTATATTTTCTCTGGACCATTGTCCACAGATCGTGGTGATATTGATTCCTGGTCATTTACCAGCTTGACCGGCAGGGGTGCGAGTTACCCCATGACTACAAGGTCAGTGAAGTTCTTTTGATGTTGCAGGTGCATGTGGTCTGAGAATGGGAAACATTATAGAGAAGTTAGTGTTTGAAATTATTTATTTCTGTTAACAGATATGGGAAATTGAATGAGTAACATCCAATTTGAAGAAGGGGATTAAAAAGACCCCGAAACGCGTTGTATGATGTGTTGATGAAATCATTGTAAAGCAGTATGAAGTGAATACTGTTTGACCAACACAGGATTGTTACTACAATGTACTCTATATATTTGTTGGAATGTTCTTTTGATACAACTTTGGAAATAAATCTGTACATCAAGTTTGAAACAACTATTGCATAAGAAGTTCGTCCATTGTTGATTTTCGTGCTCTAAGTTAATCTTTAAGTATCATTGAAATGAAATAGAACAGGAATTTGCAATAGTATACTGGAGACTGTTTACTTTAGAACATCTTTATATGTCAGGAATTGTATATTTTTGAGTATATTTTTGTATATATTTTTGAATTAATTTTGACAAATCTGAATTGTTTCTTGAAGAGGATTTTCTTTCTCGTAGGAGTGACCAGGTGATCATCTCAGAGAGTTCTGGGGTGTAAACATATTATTACTGGTTAACAAAGGAGGTGCAGCAGCGATAGCGAGATCAGCCAAATAGACCCTAGCGTGAGACGAATTTTGAAACATTTTCTCTGGGCGGTCGTGTCGATCTTTGCACTGGGTGCGGTGAGCGACGAGTGGCAGCGGGGTCGCGAGTAGCCGCGGGGTGCTCAAAGTGACGGGCAGACCCAGTCTGCAAGTACGGAGACCGTATATAAGGAATGGTGGAGACCGGTGTCTACAGCCAGCGCAGCCCCCCGGCCGCATAAGTATATCGCGCGTGCGGCTGCCGGCCGCCGCATGTGAAGATCCTTTATAGACACGGGGCTGCAGACCAAGAGCGGAGAGGAGGCAGAGGACCCGTGCGAGAAACAGCCGCCGGGCGCAGTGTCAATTAAGAACTGAGGTCCCAAGTATGTACGTCGGGCGCTTCAGGAATACATGAAGGCACCTACGCAAGCAGGACTGCTGGATTAAGGCTCGCGGAGCTCAGAGATGCATCGGGAGTCAGACCGAGCGGAATGAAAGAGCAGTGCGGCTTGATGAACATTGTCCCTACACGGTAGGCGAACCCAAATGCTGCAATAACTAAAAAGAAGCGCTGCGGCCACACTAGTGGAAACACAACGACGCAGACATAACAACTAGGAGCCCCTTGCCACACACAGTCAATACTGGGTTGAACTGCCCAGGGAAGAAAGGCTCTCGCACAGAATGATGGCAGGGTGCGGAAGCGGTTAAAAAGCAGCGAAGCTTATTGGAAACAGTGACAATCCCCTGAGCCCACGGCTGCAGCCACCCGCGGAGCATTATCAAGTAGACCACGGTCACTTGAAACGATCAACACATGGCAAGTCGTGCTGGGCGAAGTATTTCGGCATGGCGCAGCTTCAGACTAAACAGTGAAGCTAACAAAAAACGTGGGAAGACATAACCCACCCAAAGACAAGCTCAGTGCGCTTGAATCTGTACGGACACGCCAAGGATATAGACTAGGCCTGTAGGTGACTGATTGGCGGCACGGCTTGATAGAGAGGTAGAGCTGCCGCACCACAGACGCAGTAATCGGGGATACTGGACCAAGTTTGCAGGATGACAGGGAGAGTGGTCAAGGGCAAAAGCAAACAGCCCACGATGGAAGCGTTTGCTAAGACGCAGCAGTCCCCAGCGGCGCCGAAGCACAGTGGCGCAAATATACCCACGGAAAGTTCCCCGGAGACTGACAATCACCAGATACTAACTGCCATCACGGAGCTGAGAGACTCATAGGGGACAGCAATGGCGGATCTAAGGACCTCCCTGGAGGCAAAAATAGACGTGGTGGGGATAGAAGTCAATCTGCTGCGACAAGACATCAGGGCGCTGGCAGACAGAACGAGCAGCCTGGAAAGTGCGGTCCAAACTAACACGACCACTAGAACTAATAATGCAAAGGAAGTCCACATACTAAAGCAGCAAGTGACTAACAAGGAGAACCGCACTGAGGAAGCAGAAGGAAGGGCGAGACGCAACAACATTTGTGTGGTTGATCTGCCGGAAGGAGAAGAAGGCCAAGACCCTACGCATGATGTGGAAAATATGATCCTACAGGAGATAGGGGCCGACAAACTCTCGCAGGGATTCACAGTAGAGCGAGCGCATATAGCCCTCATGAGGAAACCAAAACCTGGAGCCCCTCCCCGCGCAATAATTGCCAAGATACTGAACTATAAAGATTGCTAGAAAATTTTGGAGTACTTTAGAAAAGGGGGAACGATTGAAAGAGCCTCGGCTACCATTATGGCTTATCCTGATTATACAATGCTGGTCCAGAGGCAGAGGTATAACTATGAAGCGGTGAAGAGGAGGCTGCGCATGGCCGGCATCAAATATATGCTTCTGTACCCTGCAAGATTGAAAGTGTTGCACAAAAGTAGAATGTTCTTCTTTGATACCCCAGAGGAAGCTGCCACATGGCTGGACTTCCAGGGCTGCCCAGAACAAGAAGCGGACCAGGCAAGACAAGTGACAGAGACACCCCATGCATACTGGTATATCACATTGCGAGGTATCCCAGTAGAGACTTGATAAGATATTGATAGATGCATAGGGATGGGCAGTGTTGAAGCCAGGTCGGGATATCCTTGACTTTGCTGATGTGTAACGGACTGGAATATAGAGTATTGAACATAGGAGCAAATTGGATAGTAGTATGTGATGGAATTGTAGCATATAGGAGCGGCAGTGCACAGGCACCTTACCCCCCCAAGGAACAGTAGAAGTAGCAGGATAGCCATTAGGGCGACCTCACCCTGCTGAGCTACGAGTACAGGCTATTGCCAGGAAGAGCTAGATGCGGGGGTGCCTGAGATCCAGGGATGGATCTGGGCAACAGTTGGGGGTCGGGGGGGTTGGGGAAGGAAAGGGAGGTGGGTGGGAATGGGGAAGGGGTGTTTGAGGTGTTTGTAGTTAAGGGAAGTTTGAGCCTATATAGACCGAGACGGAAGTGGGACCTGGACTGCACCGATGGGAGGGGAAAGGGAACTCTAATGGGCCATGGGGGACCTTCAAATAATTACGTGGAATGTCAGAGTACTTAATAGTTATCTAAGAAGGAACAAGGTTATGTTGTACCTGCGCAGACAAAAGATAGACATTGCACTGTTGCAGGAGACTCACCTGACACGGGAAAAGATGGAATGGTTGTCAAGAAATGGAAAGGGGTTGTGGTGGGCTCGACATACTCTGCTTATGCTAGAGGAGTACTCATCTGGGTGGCGCCGCATGTCCCGTTTCAACTGTTGCAGGAAGTGGCGGAAACGGATGGGAGGATGGTCATATTGAGGGGATTGGTGGCGAATAGGGAGATAAGCATTGTAAATACATACGCCCCCAATCAGAATACGGCAGCATATTTCAGAACTCTGTGCACCAACCTTAGCATGTGTATGGGTAGCGCGGTGATCTGGGGTGGGGATTTTAACTGTGTATTAAACCCCAGGGTAGACAGATCAGATGGAAAGATTGATAGACCCGCCCAAGCGGCTAAAGCACTGCGACACTACTAGACAACTTTGGGCTGGCAGATGTGTAGAGAACGAGACACCGCCAAGAAAGGCAATACTCGCACTACTCCGCCCCGCAGCAGTTACATACGAGGCTGTATTATGTCTTTGCTACGCCGGAGGTAGTAACAGAGATTACTCAGGCAGAGTGAGAAGCGAGGGCCCTCTCGGACCACTCGCCCCTGGTTCTCGGGTGGCAATACTGTCCCCCGAGGGCAAGGATTCCGACATGGCGCCTCCGGGCAGGTGCACTTAAGGATCCTGTTTTCAGGGAAGATATAAGGGAAGAGATTACAAACTACTTTGAGACGAACACGGGTAGCGTTGACTCGGCAAGCACATTATGGGAAGCCTTTAAGGTGGTGATGCGAGGTGTAGCCATAGCAAAATCAAAAGGCCTGCAAGGTGGGATCTTGGCTGACCTACAAGAAACAGAAAGGGAACTGGAAAAGGCATTGAAGGGAGAAGGTGAAGACATGGAGTTGATACTTAAACTACAGCAGAAACGTGCGGAACAACGTGAAAGACTGTGCAACCTCAACTATAAAAAATATAGAGAGAGACAGCATGCGGAAGGGGATAAAACAGGAAGGCTTTTGGCATGGTTATACAAGAGCGAAACTCCCAGACCCACGATTAAAACAATAACGAGAGAAGATGGTAGTGTAGCTGACACCCAAGAGGGAGTTAATCAAGAGTTCGCACATTATTACAGGTTACTATAAGGGGATGAGGAGGGAAATAATCTTGGGGAAATAACAGAAACACTGGAGGACATAGGACTGCCTATGGTAAGTGTTGAGGCAAGAGAGGAGCTGGATGCGCCGATTACTTTGGAGGAGTTAGAAGAAGTGGTGAGGCAGCTGCCTACTAGTAAGACTACGGGGCGGACGGATTCCCAAGTGAATTTTACAAAGTATATAAAGAGGAAGTGCTCACCCCAATGTTAGAAATGTTAAATGAGGCGTTTGAGGTGGGACAGCTGCCGTAGTCACTCAGAGAAGCGATCATAATACCGCTTCCCAAACCCAGCAAGCCTAGGCATAGCTGTGGCTCTTGCAGACCTTTGTCGATGTTGAACCAAGACAGCAAGATATTGACGGCTGTCTTGGCAAACAGACTGCGGAGAGTTATTGGCAAACTAATACACCCCGACCAGACAGGCAATGTCCCAAATAGAAATATAACTCATAATCATAGATGACTCCAACGGGTTGTTGAATGGGGGAGTAAGAACAAAGGCGAAATGGCAATTGTGTCCTTGGACGCGGTTAAGGCCTTCGATTCTGTCAAGTGGCCATGGCTGTTGGCGGCCCTGGCGGGCTACAAAATGGGGCCTGGATATATAAAGTGGGCGAAGATGCTATATAGTGAACCGCTGGCCAGGGTCAGAACAGGATCAGTGATATCTGGAAGATGGCAACTTAGTAGAGGCACCAGACAGGGGTGCCCATGGTCCCCAATGCTCTATATACTAGCCCTGGAGCCCCTAGCAATATACCTTAGACAACAATATGACATTATAGGTATCGAGGTGGGAGGGGAACAACACTTGATCTCCTTATATGCTGATGACCTGCTGCTGTACTTGATGCACCCAGAGGAAAATCTCCAGTACATCCTCGAAGTGATGGATAGATATGCGGGGCTGTCTGGAGTAGCGGTGAATCCTCAAAAGTCTAGTATTTTCCCGTTAGGCAGTTATAAGGGAATCCCTGTGGGACGGTTACCGGTGCTACAGATACCATGGGCGGTTAGCACATTTCTTTATCTTGGGTTAGATGTATACCACACGGTGGAAGAGGAGCACAGGCACAATACCGAGGTAGCCATCGAGAAAGTCGAGAAGTGTATGAAATTCTGGGTGAAGTTGTCCCTAGCAATGATGGGACGAGGGGCAATGCTTAAGATGGTGGTCCTACCTAGGCTCCTGCATTATTTTGGCAATATTCCATACCTGATACCCAAGAGGTTTTTTCATCAAATTGGATAGCATGTGTAGAGATTTCCTGGGGCATGGTACTCGGAATAGGGTGGCACTATGGAAGCTGCAGAACCTTTATGAAAAAGGGGGGATATAATTGCCTAATTATGAGGTCTATTATGTAGCGAGCCAACTGCAATACATTGCCAAATGGCTCTCAGATGACCTGACCCCCGAATCCAGGTTGTTTGGACATGATTGTGCCCCATTTTATTTAAGAGAGATGATCTGGCTGCCTAGGACAGAAATGGAAAAGCGCCCTAAGATGATGATGCATGGGTGGAAGATGTGGCGCCGGGCATGCCAGATGATGTAGAACCCATTCCCATGCTCCCCGCAGGTACCACTAGTTGCACTGGCAGGGGAAGATAAGCAGCTGAGGATGAAAATTAGGAACCACTGGGAGTGGGTGGGTTTAGTGACGATGGGAGATATCTGGCAAGAGGGGACTATCATAGATTTTGAAGTGCTGGGGGAAGAAATGGGGTTACACAAGGGTCAGTATATCACATAGCACAGAATGGTGCAGAGAATTAAAAGAACGTGGCCCGAAACGTTATTGGCAGAAGAACCAGATACTATTACAGACACAATATATGATATAACGGAGGGGGGCATGAGATTTCTAGACTGTACAAAATGATGATGTCTAAGGTCGGGAAGGAGTTAACGCAATTAAGACTAGACTGGGAAGCGGAAGTAGGAGCCACGACAGAGGACGGGATGTGGGAACGTGCCCTGGGGTACCACAAGAAGGTGTCAAGGAATGCGAGACTAAAACAGATACAACTATATATTACGCACAGGGCATATATGACACCCCAAAGAATATCTAGGTTTGAAAATGCTGGGAGACAAGCATGTCCCAAATGCGATTAAGAAAAGGCTGGCATGGTACATAGGTTTTGGTCCTGACCAGTAATTGAGCGTTTCTGGGGTGAAGTGGCACAGAAACTAGCGGAAAAGGGGGTCACAATTATTATCGATACAGCCTGGGCCTGCTTGCTGGGGGGGGTTCCCCAGATCGCCGAAACTTAAGCACTTAGTAAATTGAAAGATCTAGCATATGTGTTCGCAAAAAGAAGGATTGCCATGGGATGGAAGACATGTCACAGGCCACGGGTGGAGGTGTGGTGGAAGGAGTTGCAGAAATGGGCAGAGGCAGAAACCATGGTATGGCAAGACACAAGCAATGTAGGGGGAGAGGAGGCGGCGGGAACCCTGATGGCATGGAGATCATTAATAGTGGAATTGTTTGGAACAACACAAGGTCTGACAGAATCCATGGACGTGAGACCCCACCATGCGAGACAGATACAGAGTGTGAGGAATAAATAGGCTCGTAGGGGAGGGAGGAAAGAAAAAAAGAAAAAAAAAGCGTAAACATTGTGGTAAAAAGAGGATCTGAGCCCGAATGAGGGAGATCCATGGTCCGAGCCTGAATGAGGAAGACCAAGTATAAACATTGTGGTAAAAAAGGGGTCGAAGCCTGAAGGAGAGAGACCCATGATGAACATTGGAAGTGAGAACTTCTGCATGTGTAGATCCTGATAGGAATGGAATTTTGATATTTCTTGTTTGTTACGACAGGCCCTCTGCAGTAAGAGGTTTTGGCACTGTTGTCCCACACCCTTTTGTATTTAGAAGGGTTGGCAACAGGTTTATTAGTACACTGAACAAATTACACTCATACCTCTGGCACAGAGAAAAAAACTGAAACCACCATAAACTACACACACTGTACAACACCCAACAGGAAACATGGTATCAAACAGTGAAGACGGAGACAAGTGATCACAGTTCAAGGGTGTTTGGTGTTTATTGAACTTCAATGGGTTCGTTAAACGCCTACCTAACCCTAAATCTAAGGATGGGAGCAAGCTATGACCATCAATGTTAATAACGCAGTCCTAGTGGAGTCTCTGTCAAAATGTAAGGGGCTATATTAATAAACCTATTGCCAATCCTTACTTCTAAATACAAATGGTGTGGGACAATAATGTATGCAAAAAGAAAAGTGTTCAAGAAATGATATGTCAGAATAGTTGCGCATTAGGCTTCCCTTCCCTGTGTTTTCAACACAGGACAAGGCGGCACGCTCGAGCTTCGCACACACACTGGGTTCTCTGACACGAGGATACAATTCAAAGCATAGGTATCGGGACCTTCTCCCCCAAGTCTCTCTCCTTCGAACAGTCTCTTATTCCAGAGGGCCTGACATAACAAACAAGCACCAAAGTTCCTTTCTTCTCAGGATTTTCATATTCATATTGCCTGACTTTGCCTGACCCTTGTATTGACCCTTGTATCGGACATGTCAGTTAAACGGCTCTGGTGTTAGTCCGTTGTCTTTTGTGTTGTGTGAAAGTATTTGTGTCAGAAAAGGGGGGGCAGTTTTAGGGAATTTTCCTACATGATAGGATGGGGAAGAGTTGTTGAAAGAAGGGGGATACCACGTCTCACCTGTTGTGTGTCCAACTCCCACTCCCCAGGGACCCCCCATCCAGGTGATCATTCCTCCCTGGTCCACCCACTGTAACAGTTACCTTAAGTCCCAGCGGGAGCATAATGCCTTTTCAGCTGAGGACCTGTGGTCTGCGCACTAGTTCTGCGGAAACAACAATTATAACAAAACCGCTATTGTAATTCCCATTCACAAACTGATAACTGTGATGCAGTGTATTTTGAAAATTACCCTCCCTTCTCACCTGTGCTTTTGTGTTGTGGAGCTCTCCATGCTGTATTCTACAGGGGTGCGTTGGGTAGATGACTTATTCTGGGGTGGGTAATGGGTTATGGGTTCTCTGACACGAGGATACAGTTCAAGCATAGGTATCGAGGCCTTCTCCGCCAAGTCTCTCTCCATCATATTCCAGAGGGCATGACGTAACAAACAAGTACCAAAGTTCCTTTCTTTCCAGGAATTTCATATTCACAAGTTTCACAATTGGTCTACCTTGTTCGAGCTCAGACCCCTTTAACACAATGTTCACAATTGGTCTCCCTCTTTTCGGCTCGGACCATGTAATCTCACTTTCTATTATTTCCTCTATGTATTGAGAATCGAAGACTTTCGATTGTGCGATGGGTTTTGCTTAAACTGTTGCAGGACCACTTTGATTAATTTCATGACACTCTTTTACTTTCACTTCTGCCTCTTCCTGGCTAGATACCTTACAGAGACCTTTGATTGAGCGCACTCAAGGTGCAGGACCACTCTGTCACTGATATTGTATCTTTTCACAGTTCACAAGTTCACATTCGTACATTGTTGAACATCTTTTCTGAATTTGGTCTGTTGTACCATTCATATGCTGATGACACCCACATTTATGTATGACTTAAACAACCATGGGAAGCAATAGATCTAGTTCTATCCTGCGCCAATAAGATCAAAAGTTGGATGCTAGAGAACAAGCTCCAGTTGAATCCATCGAAGACGTAGGTTATTGTGCTTGGCCCCAAGAGACGGGTAAGAAACACTGTCCAGTGTACCCCTTGTCCCTCACTGATTGGTGTGCCCACTAAACACTCAGACGCAGTAAAGAATCTGGGCTGCATTTGGCAGTTAAGTATGGACTGTGATTCTCAGGTTAAACAAACCGTCAAATCAGTATATTACCAACTAACACTTATAAAACTTGTCGTGTCACTCATTGCTGAAAAGGACTGTTCACTGGTAATAGGTATACTTACCAATGCTAGGCTGGACTACTGTAATACCTTTCTTATGGGGGCCCAAACATTTCAAATCAAAATATTACAGATTGCCCAAAATTCTGCCATTAGGCACATTTTGTCGTTACCCAGAAGGACAGCTATCTCTCAATACCGGTGGAATCTCGACTGGCTCCCAGTTCAGCAAAGAATTATTTTTAAAGTGCTTTGTTTGGTATTCAAATGTATTTATGGGCTGGCTCCAGCCTATTTGACTACACAAATTCAGCTGTTCTGTCCACAACGACATCTTTATTCAAAGGACCAGCACCTTTTGCAGGTCTCATCAGTGAGAACAACTACTTGGGGCAATAGGTGGTTCTCCTCTTTGGCCCCCAGTCCTGGAACTCTCTCCCATTGGACCTTCGAGGTATCAATTCTCTGACTGTTTTTAGGAAACGGTTAAAAACCTATCTCTTTTTGTAAATGTCCCTAAGCACTCTGACTGGCTTATGACCTAGTCCGGTGCAGTATCGATTGAATCAGTTGTTCACATCAGCGCCTAGATGCAGTTAATGACTGGTCCCCTTGGGGTATGCGCTCTATAAATAATCAAATCAAATCAAGTTATTACTCTTTCTTCACGTCTTTCATTACACAAGTTACCAATCTTCATTCTTGCGTTCTTTATACAATGTTGCTGCTTGTAGCCTTGATTTCAACACAGACCGGTCTTGCAATGTTTTCCCCAATGCACCAGCTGTGTTGATCTTTTTGGCGCTGCTTTGATCTTGGAGCCAAGGACGGTAACACAGCAGCAGCTGCTCCTCGACTCGGTCAACCGTGCAGGAGGGCCCAGGGTATCTACGACACCCAATGCAGGATTCTTCAGTCTGCTTTTCTGGCCTTATGCTGTTAAATCTGAAGGACTCTCGAAAGTAATGGTTTCTTGCCGGAAAGGTCAAGGGTATCTCCATCCTTGCGCACCTTTCTTGGTTTACCGTCTTTCTTCCCTCGTTCAGCTGTTCCATTGTGTGCTTTGCCTCACTGAGAGTGTGCTCTCGTACTCTGCCTTTTATCTGTGTGGGGAAGTTTAAGGAAGTCAGGTGTAAGTGTTTACCAGTAATTGCCTGACCAAAGTAGTGGGACATGTCAGGTACACTGCTCGGGTGTGAGTCTGTTTTCTTCCAGAGAGGGCTATATGTGTGAACGTGTTCATGAAGGGAAACAGGGGGGGGGGAGTAAAGTTCCTACATATCCTACCAGTTATGATGGGGTAAAGGTGTTACAGTGAGGGGGCTACCGCGCTTCACCATCAGGTATCCCACTCCCTCTACCCGAAGACCCTTCACCCAGGTGATCCTCCCGCACTAGTTCACCCCCAGGGGCTGGATCCAAAGGTGATGGCCGTTCCCTGGCCACCTGAGAGAGAGATCTCTGGGGACCAGCGGGTGAGACACCTTCTGGTTTCTCACATAGTCCATTAATATTCAGAGATTTTGACCACTTTGGATGTTTCTGGTCGGTTTCCCAATTCAGTAAAGCATGCAATGTGGCAATGATTTGGCAGCCATTGGGTGCGATCATGATTTCACGTTTGTCTGGTTTGAGTTTAAGGCTGTTGGTACTCATCCAATAGTTTATTTCTGTGAGGCAGTTAGTAAGGGTTGGGTTTTGTTCTTCGCAAATGTTGCTTTTGTAGATGATTTGGGTATTGTCTGCGTAATTGTAGCAGATTAGGCCGTATCCTTTGGTGATGTTGATGAGAGGGGTCAAGTGTATGTTGAATAGTAGTGGTGAGAGCGAGGAGCCTTGTGGGCAGGCCTCCAGTTAAGTTTTGTACTATGCATTTTGTACGCATTAAAATCTTGCAAATGCGACACCTTTCTATTTGTACATTTAACTACCAGATGAGAGCACAGGGGTCACTGCAAAGGAGAGGAACCTTGACAAAAACCAGAACATGCTTCGATTCTTATCTGCGTATATGAAAATGCAGACCATGAAGGAGAGTGGTACAGCCATTTTTCTCTACACTGTGTCCTCCGAGCATGTCACAGAGAGCACTCGTGAGATGAAAAATTGTTTATTTCTGTTCAACTGCTGCTGTGTTTTGTGTCTGAAGAGGGGCATTAAGCATGCATATATATTTTCCTAGCATTTTAGGATTCTAGCAGTAATAAGATGTACAATTGGGAAGTAACCTTTTAACAAACAAGTGATGCTTTTTCATTTAATGTTTACTTGCATTGCACAAAAACTATTTTTCAGAGGTCCTGTGTTGTGTGCATTTATCAAAAAGTGGTATCTATGTGGTGTGTTCATACACAATGTGTTGGAGAACATCTTCAACAAATGTAATCTGTTTGAAGCCAGACATCTTTACTACACAACTGTTTGGCGTATGTTTTCTATTTATTTTTAAGTAATGTTCTGGTTGCTTGTTGCAAACTATTAACACTCTTGCGAAGGCACATTATTTTTACTCTTACAATTTAATTTTGGTAAAAAAAGTGTGTAAAATATTCCCCACCTTAAAAGCTTATCGTGGGCATGGGTTAGTATTCAATGGGTCTCATTATCAGTTTGGTGATATCTCTGCGGTAAATCCGCTGAGATACCACCAAAAGAATGTACCGTTATTGGCAGTCGGTCCAGCAGAATTACTGGGAAATTACAAGTGGCGGTATGGCAGTGTTAGTCCCCATTTATGGAGTCGGACTCCATAGGGATTTCAGCAGAATTACCACCGGCTGTCGCCAAAATGGTTGCGTTTTGGCAGTAAGGGGGCAGAATTACCTCCAGCATTTTCCTGGAGGTTTTTCCTCTACTTTACCTCCATACCCATAGTTTGGCGGTGCAGTAATGCAGCGGTAATGCAGAGGTAACTGCGCTACCAATGCATTATCACCATTTATGCCCACACCACCAAACTCGTAATGAGGTCCAATATCTATTTTAAACGTCCATTAAACCTTAACTTGGATTCAATGTGTGAAATGGAACTATAAATGGTCAGCGGCAGCAGAGCCCTTGCTCAAAGGTGAGTGATTGTCATTGTACCAATAACATGGGTCAGAGCCCTTTTTAAATCTTCACGACTACACTTAAATCGTTCAAAACCTGGCTCGCCAGTCAGTGCAAGCACTGTAACAAAACAAAAATGAAATGGTTGCATTTTGTGAGAAGTCAGGAATGAAAGACGGACACAAGTTTGACATGTTTTTTATTATAGATTTTTATCTATATTTATAAAAGTGACAATGTGTGGGTTTGTGGCTGAGTTTGTGGCTTGGTGAAGTGGTGTTCCTTATTTCCTTATACAATTCCCCACCGTTTCAGCAATCTGCACAAAATGTTGCATTGTCTCCTGTTAGGACCCTCTTGGCAATACTGGCTACATGACATTTGGACACCCCACCCTGTTCCCCGGATTTCAGCAAAAGTCCACATTTGTTTGTGGTTTTGTGGATTGGCAAAGCGTTCCTTATGCAATTCCACACTGTTTCACCAATCTGCACCACATTTTGCATAGTTACCTGTTAGGACCCTTCGGACATTACTATCTACATGACATTAGGAAACCCCTCCCCTTTCCCCTGGATTTCAGCACCTTCACACATGAGACAGTTGCCTGAAATCGGCAAAACATCAATTTGGTCGTAGAAGGACCGGTCTTCAACCCTAGAATGCACAGTTTCTGGGACATTTGCACCGCCACAAAATGTACCAGGCCACAGTTGGACAACAGGTGGGGAAAGAGCACAGTACGTCCCAGTATGCAGCAGCACACCAACTCTCGCCTACACCCAACATCTGCTCGGGAGTATGTCAGCCAGCCACACCCGCCCATTCTCATTGAGGTTTATGTTACAGTGCAAAGCACATCAAGTGATAAGCGAATCGTAGCAGCGACCTACAGGATAATTGATTTTCAACAAACGATGAGAGTGTTGTCATGGTTTACACAGTGTCTGTTCAGAGAACGGGTACTTTTTGATGGTTGGGAAAAGGCCTCTCTGACCCTGCTCTAAAAGGAATTTCCCTACCTTAACAAAAACGAATTATCTATCTGTGTCAGGATGTCAAAACCAAAAACTGTTCCGTGTCCAAAGTTGTAGTCTGACCCTCACACTTGTAAGGAATTCATGGTGGGAACAGTGAAGACAGACAGAAGTGATCACAGTTCAAGGGTGTTTACTAAACTGTAAATGCAGGTTGGAAAAACGCCTAATCTAAACCTAAATCTGAGATGGGAGCAAGCTTCGACTATCAAATGAAAAATAACGCAGTCCTTGTGGCGTCTTGCCAAAGTAAAAAGGCCTATACTGAAAACAAAAAAGATTGCCAAATCCTTCAACTAATTATAGAAAGAGTGTGGGATAGGGATTTTCAAAAAAGAAAGAAGTGTTCACAAATAATAAATCAGGATGTGATTGCCAGAGGTCTCCCTTCCCCACGTGTTAAGTCCGGGACAAGGTGGATCTCCTGAGCACAGCACACACTCAAACCTTCCCAGCACTAGTCGACAGTTCCATACCAGCTATCAGATTCTTCAACAGTTAAGTTTCTTTTCAATAAAGGCCTCTTGCCTTAAAGGGCCTGATGCATTCAATTAAACAAACAAAAAGTACCTCTCCAAATGAACGTTGGGGTGATGTCATTTCACCCCCTGGATCTCCCTCTGCCGCGCTCAGATCCTAATGCCAAGGAGAACAATCCACTTACCCTGGTCTTACAATCCTTCTTGCACTCACAAGCCTTAATGTCTTTTCAAACAATTTCACTGTGGACATCCTTCCGTCGAGTTCATTCCTGTCAAAACACTGTTCATGGGACTTCAGACTTTGTCCCTTCTTGTTAGCATCACTCGCCAGGTCCACTCTTGCCAACCTTTGCAACGCACTATTCATGTACTAATTTCACCATGCAGGATTCATTTACTTAGCTTTCACAATCATGTCGGTCAAATACTTTTGACAGTACTGAGGATTTTACAAGACCCCTGTATGACGACTTTGACCTCTCTTCACCTCTTCCCAAGGCCTTCTGGTTACGGTGGTCTCTACCATTGGGTAATCGGCCAGAGTTTCCGGTGTGAGCACCCAGGTGGTGCCGGGCGCCTCTGTTTCTGTGGTGTTCTCCCTCTTTCGTCAATTGTTTCTTTAAACCTTTCAAAGTTCAAATTAGCAGTTTGCTATTTTTTGTTCAACACAGTTCGGTTTCTTATCGACTCTCCCCTCGAGTCACCAGCCATGATGAACCGCTTTGGCTTTCTTTCTCTTTGGAGTCAAGCATGGTACTTCCGAGACCAGCATCTCTCCCCGGCTTGTTAATCAGCGCAGGAGGGTCTTGTGTACCGCTGACACCTGCTGCAACACACGCTAGCTATTGTTTGCAGTCTTATGCTTCTGTCTGCGGAGGTTTCACGGGCCTTGATCGGAAAGGGCAAGGTAGATTCTCTCCTTGTCACCCTCTCGGTATGCGCTGTCTTTCACCTCCTCTTGAACTGCTGTGCTGGGTTAGCTCTCACATTGTGTGGTCTGTCTTGCTCATCCTGTGCTCTTGTGCTCCACCTTTTATCCCTGTAGAGAAGGGAAAGGGTGTCAGGTATGTGTGTGATTCTGGTTAATTGCCTGACTTTGCCTGACCCGTGTATTGGGACATGTCAGTTAAACGGCTCTGGTTTTAGTCCGTTGTCTTTCGTGTTGTGCGAAAGTATTTGTGTCGGAAAAGGGGGTGGCAGTTTTTTGGAATATCCTACGTGATATGATGGGGAAAAGGTGTTGAAAGAAGGGGGATACTGCGTCCCACCCGTCGTGTCTCCAACTCCCACTCCCCAAGGACCCCCCATCCAGGTGATCCTCCCTGTTAGGGAGAATTCTCTTTTTAGGCTGAATTTCCTAACCTAGTGAGTCCCCCAGCAGCTTTGCTGGATTTCCGGAGTTTGTTTTTTCCATCCTGCCAAGGGTGAGACTCTTTTCCTCCCACTCTTGGACATGAATGTGTGTAATTCCTTTGAATGTCAATGTGTTCTATGGGCTATGGGGTCTTTTACTCCATAGGGTCTCATATGTTTTTCTATGTGTGTTACACCGCACCCTACGTGCCATGACACTGGGGCGTCCTAGCGGACCTCCACCATAGACTCCATACCCGGGGACTGACTACTGTCTCCCTGGGCATGTAAAGTCACCATTGGCTTTACTAGACCTAAATTTACTAACAGAACTAGTACCAACCATCTTATTGTGGACGTGCTAGTAGGGGTAATTCGATTACTCCTAGATCTGTTATTCGAGGGGGCACTGTCCCGTCCCCCCTCGTCGAGTTTTGGCTGGTAGCAGTGGAAACTACTT
Source organism: Ambystoma mexicanum (assembly GCF_040938575.1). Classification (NCBI taxonomy): domain Eukaryota; kingdom Metazoa; phylum Chordata; class Amphibia; order Caudata; family Ambystomatidae; genus Ambystoma; species Ambystoma mexicanum. The sequence continues at coordinate 880,212,254 of NC_090936.1, forward strand.
GTTATGTTCGACCCCGAAAATAACCCTATGGGATTCGTCCCATTGTTAGAGATTGATACTTTTCCTCGTTAATTTCTAACGTACCACCGGTCTACTTATCTTAAATAAGTTTATCGGATGGTATTTTCTGCCAGAACTCGGTTTTTAAAATGGCGTCTGTGTTCGTCTCTGTGACTCCTAAACCAAAGGTTGAGCCCTTTGTTCCACTTTTGGCGGACCTCTGTACAGAGACCCTCCAAAGTGGTGCCATTCTGTCTGGGTTACCACAGGGGTGTGGGAGGGGGTTTAGGCACCCTGGACCGAGTTGCCTTGCCAACTCCGGTCGCACTCTGGTGTGATTGGCCCAAGTGGTGAGCCTCCCCGCTCACCACTTAGCATGTGTTGATTGACAGCTAGGCTGAATGAATGGGGGTTTTCTGCATAAAAGCAGGGCTTTTGGGACTGGATCTTCAGAAGTCGCCACAGGACCTAAGAATCCGACGAGCGTAACGCTGAACCGATCTGCACGACGACACCTCTGGTGGAGCCCTGCAGAACCGACTCACCACTTCCTGACGACAGAGGAGATCTCCCTGCCGGAGAGTCTCTTCCCCTGACTGGTGGGAACAACCAGTCCCCTTTGCTTTTTCTTCGCCTCAGGACACAGTGGTCGAATTGCCCGTGCAGAGCACCTCGGCAACCGGATAGCCACTACCCCTGTACCGCGACCAAAGGGTGGTGCCTTGTGACAGAGCACTCCGCGGCTGGTCTCTTCCCTGGTGGTGCACCAGACTTCACTTTTCTTCGACGACGAGATCATCTCTACTCTTGGCAAAGACCCGACGTGCATCCACCACCAGGAACAACTGCCCCCGCCGGAGCTGTCTCTCCACAAACAAGGTACCGTGTCCGCCTGGCTTCCCTTTCGATCGGTTCGAGTGCGGTGTCTTAATCCTCTCCTTTCCGTTGGGTCGCCTCCAAGCTTTCTCACGTATTGTTCTGAACTGGTTCAATCTGCCTTTAACAATTTGCTACAAAGACTCAAACGCATTTCCACTAGAGACTTTTTGGGACATATCGCCTTGCCTCTCTCCGAGTGGGCCTGGCCTCTGAACTTTATGATCTATTGTGGTTCTTGCCTTCTTGCCTTGCATTTTTCCCGTGAAGTATTGAACTGTGTTGATTTCGTAACCTGCTTATTTTTCTCTCCCGTCCTAACTAATATTAGAGTGACATCTAGGTTGAGGCATACACCTCTGTCTGCAAATAAGTGATGCCGGTAGAACCTAGACTTGTCGAAATATTGTTAGGGGGATTGATCGTTTCTTCTTCGTAGAGTAATTGTGATTGAAGTGTTTGCCGTGATAGTGCCATAGTGTTTTCCATAGATGTTCCGTTATAAATAAATACCTTAATATCTTTACACTGAGTCTCGTTGCGTGGTTGCTTGTCTTACTGTGAAGAATTGCCCTATATTGTATACTCCACATACTGCTTAACTCTTCTTGAGGGAAGTCTGACTGCTCAGCCACAGCTACCAAGTGAATCTGTGTGGTACAGACTGCTACCAAGTGGGTTTACTGCCAAACACCTGTAGTCCTAAATCTTTTGCAGTGGTCCCAGAGGGAACTGCACAGGTTTCCGCCTAACACTGGTGTACAGCGGTGGGATTTGTATCTAGTATACAGTTTAGAGTGCTTTTCGACACTTTAGGATAACTAACCACAAAACTTAGCACTAAAAAGCAACTTTCAAAAACATATCTACGATGGAAACTTACAGTCAAGAATCCTTGTCAGGTGAAAATACTGAGAGTTTGCAAGCTCTCTGTAGGCAAGAGAATCTTTCTGTAAGAGGCAAGAAGTTAGAATTAATAGAGAGATTGCTGGCGAACCAAAGTCTGGGTACTGGTTCAGAGGAACCAATTTCTCCAGCAAATGTAGATAACAGTGATGGTGTTGATCTGAATCGTAATTCTGATGATAGCGATGAAGAGGCTGACGAGGACGGAGAGGCTAACAAAACTGTTTCCCCTGCTCCTCTACCTGCCTTACCAGCTGTGCCTACAGGGCCCATACCAGGTCCCACAAGTAACCCTGCTTATTTTGAACTTGAAAAAATGAAGCTCGAATTAGAATACAAACGGTTCTTGGCTCAATCTGAACGAAACCAAGAGCTCGAGTTCAGACGGATGAATGCCCAGGCTGAGCAGAAGCAAGCTGAGTTAAGACTCAGGGAAATAGAACTTAATCACGAGTTAGAGATGAAAAAGTTGTCTATGGAACATGCTTCTCTCTCCTCTGGTTCCTCTAGGAGCTCCAGTCCCAAAAGACCCCGGATGCCGAAGGAATTAGTGGGTATGTATGAACCGAGATTGGATATGTTGGATTGGTTAAAACTGTTTGAGTACAATCATGGGCTCCAGGACATCACCGGGAATGATTTACTTCCCTGGTTGTTCTCTAGGCTCCCTCCTGTTGCGACTGATGTGGTAATGGAGTTGGGGGAGGCGGATAAGACGGATTACGAAAGTGTGAAACTAGCTTTAATAGCTAGATTCGGGAAGACCCCTTCCCAGTATCTTAAGAGGTTTAGAACCCTCAAAAAGCATGATGGTACCCCTTGGGCTACCTGGGTGAGTGAAGGGTTGAAAAACTTAGAGGGATGGATTAAGGCTTACAAAGTGAACACTTATGAGGGTATGAAGAATCTTTTTATGTTGGAGTCGATTTATGATGCCTGTTCTCCTGAGCTCAGACAGCACTTGGCTGATTCGAAGGAATTGGATTCCCGGATGCTAGCTAAGGCTGCTGACTTGTGGGTTGCCAACAGGGCTACTCATAAGGATTCTGGGGCAACTCAGAAAAAGGATGAGGGAAAACAGCCTAAAAAGGACTCAAAAGAGAATTCGGATAACTCAAATTCCAAAGAGGACCCCAAACAAAACCAGAAGGGTAAGCCACCGGGAAAAGCACATCAGAATAGTGTGTCTTCTGGTGCCAAACCGGAAGGAGGTCAGAACAAGCCACCATTCCAAAAAGCGTTCGGTAAATGCTTTGTTTGTGGCTCGACTGACCACGTGAAAGGAGATCCCAGATGTAAGGGTAAACCTTCAGGGGTCCAGCTTGTCTCCTTAGCCTTCGCTCCAGAGGAGGAAGTCCAAATGGCAAGTGTAAACTTTCTACTGCTAGCTGACGAACCCATTGGAGTCTCAGCCAGCGTTTCTTTAGTATCTCTGGGGTTTGTAAACAACAGAATTTATATGTCTATAATTCTATCCCCGATAATACTAAAGAGTATTATAAGGACAGTGTCCAGGTGAATGGTCAGGCGACTCCTGCCATTAGGGACACTGGGGCCAGCATAACTGTGGTGGATAAATCGTTTTTTCAGGCTGAGGATGTTGCTAAGGTACCCAAACGCCTCACCAAGTTAGCTGGAGGGCCTGTGCAGATGCTTCCCCAATTACCAGTTCTCATCCAGTGTAACGACATGACTGTAAAGATACCTGTCAGCATACAGAGTGAGGTACCAGGACGCGTACTGTTGGGCAACGATTTGAAAACTCTCGGAGTTGTATCGCATACTCCCAGACCTCCTAGTAAACGGTTACAGGAGCTAACCAGACCCGCAAGAGAGAGGACCATGCGCGGTACTCTCTAAAAGATGATGAAGAAGGAAATCACTCCTACTCCACTGGAATTGTCGGCAGCTGTCTCCAAGAAATCAGAAGGGAAAGGGAAACCTAAGACTTCTATCCCGAAACCAGCAGCCAGCATTTCAGTGCAGCCAACACGGACTTCCCCGCGGTTGTCCAAAGTTACACCCGCAACTCCACCTCCAGCTGAGGCTGAGAGGAAGGTACAACCCTGTGTGGTAGAATTAGACTCTGAGGAAGAGCTAATGGAAGGCCAGGAACTCATTGGAGATCTGGATCCTGTTGACCATCCTGAGCTGCAGTCTTTACTGGCAGAAGGTGGACCCAGCAGGGCAGACTTCAGTAAGGGACAGAGAGAATGTCCAACTCTGGAAGGTCTTCGCCACCAGGCAGAAGCTCAGGCTGAAGGGCAAGAGCATGGGAAATACAGGTTGCACTGGGAAGATGGCCTCTTCTATAGTGAACCGACCGAGTCTGCACCTGGAGACTACAAACGACTTGTAGTACCCCAAGAGAACAGACCACAGTTCTTGCAGTTAGCCCACGAGATTCCTTTGGCTGGTCACTTGAGTTTCAAGAAGACTAAGGAAAGGCTCTCTCTCTACTTCTATTGGCCAAAGATGGGGGCCGAAGTAGAAAAACACTGCAGGAGCTGCCACACCTGCCAGACCTTTCGTAAGGTTGGCTCCAAGAAGAGGAGAACTTCCTCGAAACGCGTCGCTAATCAATTTGGACTCCATTTTTCTTCAATTTGAGCTTTATCTATTGATACTGTTTCTATGCACTGTAAATAATCTTTGTCTGAACTATAATTCTTGCTGAAAATAATACAGCCTGACTATAAAGATATATATTTTTTTATCTCACACTCCTGTGTCTGACCATATGTGTTAGAAACAAATGTATGTACAATGCATATAACGTAGTTTAAACAACTGTATTGGATTAATCCAAACATTTGAAAGTGTGCAGGGGACGGGAGGGTTCCCAAGTTGAATCCTCTTTCTGTTTACTGTTTATTGTCGGGGTCTTGTGCCATGACCTCAGTTTTCCCCCCCGCACCTAAAAGTTTATACAACATAATCCTCGAATCTCTTTACTAATCTTACTTACTATAGGTGTGCACTTCTATCTAAACCCTTCGCTATTTTGTTCACTAGTCATCTAGTGTGGCACAAACCATAGGGTGCACCCACATTTAACTCAACTAACTACTTAACTTTAGAATGTCCTTCTCAAGGTTAAATGAGCTAACCGACAAGCACGCCACAACACTAGCTTTCAGTGCAGAAGAAGCAACCCGTATCTTAGGTCTCATCAAAGATACTGAAAAAACTTTACAAAGTGAAGACAACCCCGAAAAAACTATTCAGAAACTAGAAAAACTCATTAGACGTGAGATCTCCCAAAAATTACATGCTAGCACACTAGTGGAATATTATAAAGCTAAGAAAATTCCCAGAGGTCTGAGGGTTTACCTAAGACCAACACTTTGTAGTGAAAATAAGATATTTGTACAAAAATGGGACCAGATCTTGAATAAGTGTTCTTTGGACCTTATACTACTAACTATTGAGGAGCTGTCAAAATCCCTTGTAACTATTGATTCTGAAATTAAAACTCTCCAAGACCAAATATCTAAATTTAAATCGGCAAAAGATCTCTCTGAGATACTAGAGGATATCAACCTGAAATTGGCAAACTATAAGACTGAAATTGAACAGAGGAAATTGAGAAAATTTAAAAGAGACACCTTTGACTATCTCAATGATATAGTATACAATTGGCAAGAATATTACCGACAGCGAAATTTTAATCGTAATAACCAACAAGACTCTAACTTCGCAAACTCAGGTAACAGTAGCGACAGCAGTGTTGGTGAACCCATCCAGAGGCCTTCCACAGACCGCACTAGTGAACGTGAACAAACAGAAGACACCAATAGACCAGGGGTATCCACATCTCCAACTAATAAAGACGCTGAACCTAATACATCAACGGGGGCTTTTTTAGGCATAAGAGAAAGACCCGGAGAGGGAAAAAAGCCACAAACAAAAAAGAGAAACAAATAAAGGACAATAATCTAGTGGTGAATATTTCCAGCAAGATTCTTTCAATAGAACAACTTAACATTTTGAACAAAGGATTATCGTTTGTTCCTACGTGCAATACTTCATTATTTCAAGAAAAAATCTGTCTACACAGATTGATGCGAAAATTAAGACTTAAAATTTTCTTTGACTCGCAACCTGAAAAGGAATCTAAACTACCAGAAAGTGATTTACTGGTAATACGTCCCAAGAGTACATTTGACCCACAGGTACAAAATTCAATTTTGAATTTATTTGAGAAGAGTGTCCTACAAGATTTAAGCAGAATTGACTATAGAAGAAAAACACCCATTAATATCAAAAACCGCCAACTAGATCTAATAGATAAATTGGCGAAAAGTGAAGACATTACGATTAAACCGGCTGACAAAGGAGGAGCAATCGTAATCATGGACACATCCTTTTATGTCAAAAGATGCATTGAACTCCTTAACGATACAGACACCTATGCCATACTAGATAGGGACCCGTTACCAGAAATCAGAGAACTGATTAACAATACTCTGTTAAAAGCCAAAGAAAACGAATGGATTAATGATAAAACATATCAATATCTCACTAATTCCCATCCGATTACACCAGTCTTTTATGGGCTCCCTAAGATTCACAAAGATAAACAAAATCCACCCCTCAGACCGATTGTTGCTGGGACAGAAAGTATCTTCGACCCACTGGCAGTCTACATTGACAGATTACTACAACCGCTTATACAGGCATCATCCACATACCTAAAGGATACAACAGACTTCCTTAATGGACTTAAAGACTTTTCAGCTATTAGTGAAGACTGCATACTATTCAGCCTGGACGTATGTAGCTTATACACCTCAATACCCCATAGTGAAGGTATAGATTCTGTTGAATGGTTGTTACTTAACAATTCAGGTGTGAAAGGTAATCCTCAATTCATTCTGGAGCTACTTAACTTAATCCTCTACAATAGCTATTTTAGACATCAGGGTAAATACTTTTTACAAACATCGGGTACCTCGATGGGATCATCGATGGCGCCCGTGTACGCTAATACTTTTATGTTTCAGTTCGAAAGTCAGCATGTACTGGAACATCCCACATGGGCAGCATACATTTTAACCTGGAAGAGGTTTATTGATGACATTTTCTGCATTTGGTGCGGCACACGAGATGACTTGGACCAGTTTTTTGAATACCTCAATTTAGTGCATCCTAGGATTAAATTTACTATTGAGATTGGTAACCCTTATTTACATTTTCTTGACGTTAACTTAAGCATTGTTAACAATAAGATAGCTACGTCTATATACCACAAACCGACTGATGTAAACAATCTGCTTCACTATTCCAGCTTCCACCCGAGGGCGATGCTCCAAAGTCTACCATATAGTCAAATATTACGCCTGAAAAGAATAATTTCTGACCCAGAAGTTCTAGATAAGGAATGCACAAATCTTGTTAGTAAATTTCAGAACAGAGGCTATCCACCAGAAATTTTGGAAATTGCCAAAGACAGAGCTTCAGAGATCCCCCGTACAGATTTACTGAAACCTAAATCTGAGGTTAAAGATACCCCACTTTTATACATATCAAAATTCTCAAGACAGAGTTTTCAGATCACAAAAAGTATAAAGAAACATTGGAATATTCTCCATAATGATCAAACTCTATTGGAATTGTTCCCCACACCACCAATGATGTGTTTTAAAAGGGGTAAAAATATAAGAGACAAGCTGGTGAAAGCTGAAAGAGTACCAAAGGAGAAACAACTTTTCCTAGCTACCAAAAAACTAGGCACCTTCCCCTGCTTAGGGTGTATACACTGTAATAACACAATCAAAGGTAATGTAGTGACTCACCCCAGGAATGGTCAAAAAATCAAATTAAGAGACTATTCTACGTGTCTGACATCAGGTGTCATATATATGTTGAAGTGCCCTTGTGGCAAAGTGTATGTAGGACAGACCAAAAGACCTGTTAAATCAAGACTGTCTGAACACAAGTCGAACATAAGATGTAATAATCAATACTCACCGGTAGCTCGCCACTTCAACATGCAAAAACATACAATTGCCCAACTAAAATACCAGGTGCTAGAAGTTGTTAAACGACCTACAAGAGGAGGTGACTATCAGTCACTCTTACTACAAAGAGAAGCTTATTGGATTGATAAGTTAAGCTCTTTACAGCCCTGGGGTCTAAATGAAGATTTCACATTGAACTGTTTTCTGTGATTTGAATTTGACAATAAGGAATGATTGATCTTCAACATAAAATTGAGGGTCACATTGCTATTCCTGTGTCTGACTGTGATCTAAGGCACTACTTTGTTGAGACTAGTAGATGGTTGCCATAAAAATAATTGCCTGTAAACACAGTGTAAAAATTGTTCTTATTCTTAATTTTCATTTTTTGTCATTCTGTTATACTTATCACATTTAATTTTGATTTTTTTGTAAAATAAATGCATTTACCCCATTGAGATTGTTATATTGCACTATGTTGTCCATGCAATGAGAGAGAGATTTAAGGTTTTTTTTCCCTCTTCCTGCATAATGTGAATCCATGTGATCCACCTATTTTGGACTGATAGGTTACACATGGTCATTAAATGACCTTAGCCAGATAATCTGAACATTATATTCATTTTTTCCGTGCTATTTTTTTCCCTTTTAAGATCCGAGCGTTTCGTTCGATTCAAGACCCTTTGTCATTGCTAATTTCGACTCTATTTCACATGGTACACTATTTTTCTCAACTTTCCTCTCCCCGTTCTACGATGTGCGGACTAGTATTTGTAATGTCCGATTTACATCGCACAATAGGTTTCTGTACTGTATGAATTTTTTCCTTTTAATTTATTTAGTTACGCACCTTTACGCTTCCCGATTTAAGTTACTTCTTGTCATTGAATGCCTAGAGATCTACACCTCCATTACAATATAACCTCGTTCCAAGATGGCCGACCTTGAGGCCCATTTACTTCTTAGTCCTTCTTCTTCACCTATTACTTCAGTCCTCTATTTATCTCCATGGTCACATGTAGTCTCCATGGTTTGTGAACAACAAGCCACTCGGCTGAACAGACTCTGTTCAGGATTGCCCCCCTATGCTCCAGGTAAGCGTGAATGCATGTGCATTTATCTATCTAGGGACCAGGGAAATAGTTCCTTAGTCTCATGATTCTTTTTTTTCTGTTTTCCTTACATTTTCTTTAGTTGATACTCTAACTGACCTATTACTGCCGGATTCTTCAGCTGTTGACCGGCCACACAATTTTGACATCAGTTGCACATCAGCTTTGAGAATTGTGCCATTTGCACATTCTTACCACGGTAATTCTCTACATTTTTTGCCTTGATTAAACACCATATTATGTTTCCATTACTTCATATCAGATTGCTAGGTATATTATACTAATCAGGACTTCATTCCTGTTCAGCTTGGCTATTCGTATGACAGAATTCCTACATACTGAGGCACCTCTGTAGTGACGGCGGATTACTTAAGCTCTACATCCTTATGTGGGCCGCTGTATTGATTATTTTCCGCCCTTCATATTTTGGTTAGGTATGTTACTCAATTCTTTTTATCTCACACCTATGACTGTTACGTTTGAACATTGAGCTTGGCATTGATCAGGCTTTGTTTTCTTTAGATTTCTGGTATCTTTTTGGGAATTAGCCATGTTTTAAGGAACTAACTGATGTACGAAGACTGTCTATCTATTTTCACCGCTCCGTCCGGTTCTCTGTTTCCGGCACTTTCTACTCACAGAGGTAACGATTTTTGTATTTCTTCCATATTAGATTGATATAGCCTAAGAACTATCTGAGTGTTTTTTTACCTACATATTTAATTTTCTTTAGCTTATGTTTCACCATCTACGTGATAGATCCCATTAGAGGTATTACTCTACTAAATTATAATATGATGGACGTTATACAGTTAATTTTGCAGGAAGAGATGCTTCAGTAGACCTTCAGCCCCTCTCTCGAGCAGGGGCAACCTAGTTAACCTTATAATGTTGCATGAATTACAATGCATATTAGAACATGTTACATTGTTTCAATTCCCTATTTTTTAGGGACAGATTAATGTTCTAAATACAATTAATGCCATTTATTCTTATAACTGTATACATTTAATATGACATGAACAGTCTATGCATTGTGCTTACAAAATTTTCTTCACTGAATTTATGTTTTCCTTTTACATTAAGAGTCCAAGTGTGGCCCTATGAAGAAGAGGAGAACTTCCTCGAAACGCGTCGCTAATCAATTTGGACTCCATTTTTCTTCAATTTGAGCTTTATCTATTGATACTGTTTCTATGCACTGTAAATAATCTTTGTCTGAACTATAATTCTTGCTGAAAATAATACAGCCTGACTATAAAGATATATATTTTTTTATCTCACACTCCTGTGTCTGACCATATGTGTTAGAAACAAATGTATGTACAATGCATATAACGTAGTTTAAACAACTGTATTGGATTAATCCAAACATTTGAAAGTGTGCAGGGGACGGGAGGGTTCCCAAGTTGAATCCTCTTTCTGTTTACTGGCTCCAAGAATATGGCACCTTTAGTGCCTCTCCCAGTTGTGGGAGTCCCGTTTGAGAGAGTAGGGATTGACATCGTTGGTCCCCTTGATCCTCCAACCTCCTCAGGCAACAGGTTTATACTTGTTGTAGTAGACCATGCTACTAGGTATCCTGAGGCAATTCCTATGAGGACTGTTACAGCTCCGATTGTGGCTAAGGCCCTCCTTGGTATTTTTACTAGGGTCGGGTTTCCTAAGGAAGTAATCTCTGACAGGGGGTCAAACTTTATGTCCCACTACATGAAAGCCATGTGGAAAACCTGTGGGGTTACTTACAAGTTCTCAACAGCTTACCACCCACAAACCAATGGGTTGGTAGAACGGTTCAACCGAACCATGAAGAGCATAATAGGTGCTTTAGAGGAACCCCTTAAGCGTAAGTGGGACCTTCTACTGCCATGCCTTCTCTTTGCTTATAGAGAAGTCCCTCAGGAGGGAGTAGGTTACTCGCCCTTCGAACTTCTCTATGGTCATCCCGTCAGAGGTCCATTGGCCCTGATTAAGGAGGGGTTGGAGAGTGCTCCTTCCCCCAAGCCAGTCAGAGTGACTGACTACGTGATAGGTCTCCGGAGGAGAATGTCGCACATGATGACGGAAGCAAGCGATAACTTGAAAGCTGAACAAGCATTGGTCAAGCACTGGCACGATCAAAAGGCTAACATGGTTGAGTTCGCTCAAGACCAGCTCGTTCTCGTTATGATCCCAACAAGGCAGAGGGCCTGGCAAGATAAATGGATGGGACCCTTCCGAGTTGTGGGTAAACTCGGAGAGGTTAACTATCTGGTGGACTTGGGCAATCCCAAGGAGGCTCCGACAGTCTTCCACACCAACCGCCTCAAAGCGTATGTCTCACGACCTGATGTAGGAGCGTTGCTTCTAGCATCATCAGAGGAAGAAGAAGAGAGTGAAGCTCTTCCGGATCTCCTCAGAGGCTTACCTTTAGATGAACAAATTGAAGGAGTAAATCTCTCCTCCAATCTGACACCCGAGCAACAAGAAGAGTGCAAATCCATGTTGAATCAGTTTGCCTCTCTGTTCTCGCTTTCACCAGGCTTGACCCCTTGGGGTCAGCATGACATACTCACTGGTGACTGTCTGCCAGTCAAAAGCAGAGGATACAGAATGTCAGAAAACATACGAACCCACATCAAAGGTGAGGTCAGCAAGATGCTTGATCTCGGGGTAATAGAGCCCTCTACTAGTCCATGGTCTAGCCCAGTTGTGTTAGTACCAAAGGCCGGATCTAAAGAGCTTAGATTCTGCGTGGATTATAGAGCTCTTAATGCAGTCACCAAGACTGATGCCCACCCTTTGCCAAGAACAGATGAGTTGGTGGATAAACTTGGCACCGCCAAGTTCCTCAGCACATTTGACTTGACGTCAGGCTATTGGCAAATAGCCCTGACAGACCATGCCAAGGAGAAAACTTCATTTTCTACCCCCGTTGGCTTATACCAATTTAAGGTAATGCCTTTTGGATTGAAGAATGCACCTGCTACGTTTCAACGGATGGTAAACCAGGTTCTGAATGGGATGGAGGACTTCTGCATGGCATACTTGGATGACATCGCAGTGTTCCAGCAATTCCTGGGAAGAACATGTAACCCACCTGAGAGATGTTTTGCAGACTCTTGGACGAGCCAATCTGACCATAAAGGCGAGTAAATGCCAAATTGGACAGAGTAAGGTAGTCTATCTTGGACATGAGGTAGGAGGTGGAGAAATAAGGCCTTTGCTCAGTAAGATTGAAGCTGTGCAAAATTGGACAACACCTTCTACTCAAACCCAAATGAGAGCCTTCCTAGGCCTCACTGGGTATTACAGGAATTTCATAGAGAACTATGGGACCATAGCTTCTCCACTGAATGTAATCTCCTCGCCCAAATTTCCTAAAAAAGGTTAAATGGAACGAGGAGTGCAATCAGGCTTTTGAAAACCTGAAAAAGGCTCTTTGCCAAGCCCCAGTACTCAGAGCTCCTGATTACCGCCAACACTTCATTGTGCAGACAGATGCTTCAAATGTAGGGATAGGTGCCGTACTCAGTCAACTGGATGGGAAAGGTAGGGAGCACCCCGTTTGCTTCATCAGCCGCAAGCTGAAGGATCCTGAAACAAGGTGGGCAACAATCGAAAGAGAGTGCTTTGCTATCGTGTGGGCTCTGAAGAAGTTTAGGCCGTACTTGTATGGTTCTACTTTTGTCATTCAGACTGACCCCCAACCCTTGAGATGGTTAATGCAAATGAAAGGGGAAAACCCAAAACTATTGAGATGGTCGATCTGCCTGCAAGGGTTTGCTTTCACCATTGAGCACAGGTCAGGATGTCACCACCAAAATGCTGATGGTCTCTCTAGGATGTATGTCATCGACTAGAGGTATGAGAGTCATCCAGGAGTAGATTAAATCCTCCTGTCCCTTAGTCTGGGGGGGGGGCGGGCGAGTGTTAGGGAGAATTCTCTGTTTAGGCTGAATTTCCTAACCTAGTGAGTCCCCCAGCAGCTTTGCTGGATTTCTGGAGTTTGTTTTTTCCATCCTGCCAAGGGTGAGACTCTTTTCCTCCCACTCTTGGACATGAATGTGTGTAATTCCTTTGAATGTCAATGTGTTCTATGGGCTATGGGGTCTTTTACTCCATAGGGTCTCATATGTTTTTCTATGTGTGTTACACCGCACCCTACGTGCCGTAACACTGGGGCGTCCTAGCAGACCTCCACCATAGACTCCATACCCGGGGACTGACTACTGTCTCCCCGGGCATGTAAAGTCACCATTGGCTTTACTAGACCTAAATTTACTATCCGAACTAGTACCAACCATCTTATTGTGGACGTGCTAGTAGGGGTAATTCGATTACTCCTAGATCTGTTATTCGAGGGGGCACTGTCCCGTCCCCCCTCGTCGAGTTTTGGCTGGTGGCAGTGGAAACTACTTGTTATGTTCGACCCCGAACATAACCCTATGGGATTCGTCCCATTGTTAGAGATTGATACTTTTCCTCGTTAATTTCTAACGTACCACCGGTCTACTTATCTTAAATAAGTTTATCGGATGGTATTTTCTGCCAGAACTCGGTTTTTAAAATGGCGTCTGTGTTCGTCTCTGTGACTCCTAAACCAAAGGTTGAGCCCTTTGTTCCACTTTTGGCGGGCCTCTGTACAGAGACCCTCCAAAGTGGTGCCATTCTGTCTGGGTTACCATAGGGGTATGGGAGGGGCTTTAGGCACCCTGGACCGAGTTGCCTTGCCAACTCCGGTCGCACTCTGGTGAGATTGGCCCAAGTGGTGAGCCTCCCCACTCACCACTTAGCATGTGTTGATTGACAGCTAGGCTGAATGAATGGGGGTTTTCTGCATAAAAGCAGGGCTTTTGGGACTGGATCTTCAGAAGTCGTCACAGGACCTAAGAATCCGACGAGGGTAACGCTGAACCGATCTGCACGACGACACCTCCGGTGGAGCCCTGCGGAACCGACTCACCACTTCCCGACGACAGAGGAGATCTCCCTGCCGGAGAGTCTCTTCCCCTGACTGGTGGGAACAACCAGTCCCCTTTGCTTTTTCTTCGCCTCAGGACGCAGTGGTCGAATTGCCCGTGCAGAGCACCTCGGCAACCGGATAGCCACTAACCCTGTACCGCGACCAAAAGGTGGTGCCTTGTGACGGAGCACTCCGCGGCTGGTCTCTTCCCTGGTGGTGCACCGGACTTCACTTTTCTCCGACGATGAGATCATCTCTACTCTTGGCAAAGACCCAACGTGCATCCACCACCAGGAACAACTGCCCCCGCCGGAGCTGTCTCTCCACAAACAAGGTACCGTGTCCGCCTGGCTTCCCTTTCGATCGGTTCGAGTGAGGTGTCTTAATCCTCTCCTTTCCGTTGGGTCGCCTCCAAGCTTTCTCACGTATTGTTCTGAACTGGTTCAATCTGCCTATAACAATTTTCTACAAAGACTCGGACGCATTTCCACTAGAGACTTTTTGGGACATATCGCCTTGCCTCTCTCCGAGTGGGCCTGGCCTCTGAACTTTATGATCTATTGTGGTTCTTGCCTTCTTGCCTTGCATTTTTCCTGTGAAGTATTGAACTGTGTTGATTTCGTAACCTGCTTATTTTTCTCTCCCGTCCTAACTAATATTAGAGTGCCATCTAGGTTGAGGCATACACCTCTGTCTGCAAATAAGTGATGCCGGTAGAACCTAGACTTGTCGAAATATTGTTAGGGGGATTGATCGTTTCTTCTTCGTAGAGTAATTATGATTGAAGTGTTTGCCGTGATAGTGCCATAGTGTTTTCCATAGATGTTCCGTTATAAATAAATACCTTAATATCTTTACACTGAGTCTCGTTGCGTGGTTGCTTGTCTTACTGTGAAGAATTGCCCTATATTGTATACTCCACATACTGCTTAACTCTTCTTGAGGGAAGTCTGACTGCTCAGCCACAGCTACCAAGTGAATCTGTGTGGTACAGACTGCTACCAAGTGGGTTTACTGCCAAACACCTGTAGTCCTAAATCTTTTGCAGTGGTCCCAGAGGGAACTGCACAGGTTTCCGCCTAACACTCCCTCACTGGTCCACCCACTGTAACGCTTACCTTAAGTCCCAGGAGAGCGTAATGCCTTTTCAGTTGAGGACCTGTGGTCTGGGCACTAGTTCTGTTGAAACAACAATTATAACAAAACCGCTATTGTAATTCCCATTCACAAAGTGATAACTGTGATGCAGTGTACTTTGAAAATGACCCTCCATTCTCACCTGTGCTTTTGTGTTGGGGAGCTCTCCATCCTGTATTCTACAGGGGCGTGTTGGGTAGATGACTTATTCTGAGGGGGTAATGGTTTCGGAAAAAGCCTCTTATCTGTATAGTGTCCAAAGCCTTTTTTTAAGTATCAAGGGAACGTCTCTTGGTAAGAATAATAATTGTTTATAGTTCATCAAATTTGAAATGGTCCCTACGTTGGAGAGATCGCTCTTGCTAAAATGCACTTTTGTCCTCTGCAGGTTTGTGGTTCCCTAACAAGGGATTAGGCTGTGGTAAGGCTGCAGTTATTCTTGTTTTTAAGGGAATATTAAATTACGTCAGTTTGTCAAAAGAAACAGTAATAGCTGCCTTCAGAAACAAGCACAGTAAAAATAAGTGAAGAAAAAGCCTTGTTGATACTTTAGGTAAGCTTGTATGAAACTTCTTCTTTCTTTTCTTTTAACAAGTTCATTCATTCATTAAATATGTTTGTTTTGCAGGTCTTCAGAGAAACTGTGGAGAAAATACCTTTGGACGATGCAGGGAACTGCTGTGGAAACTTTCGGAAGAATAAGCTGCAACCGTGGACAAAGGCTGCTGAGGGAAAAAATGATGCGGCTGCGACAGAGCTTCTGACAGGAGATGCAGAGACTTTGAATATTCGAACTGGGGAAAATTCCTGGAAACCTTTGGTTCGGTAAGTCTTTACAGTATTTCTACTATTCTGTTGATTTTGCTATCGAACTAATATCTTTGAATCGTTTTCTTCTGTTGACAGGTTCTGTCAGGAGATCGCTGGAAGCGTTACCCGCTGTCAGTGGAGAAGACGCGAAGCGAGAGCTTCGGCAGAGACGGGGCTTAAGTAGCTCTATCCGCTACAGGTGTAGAATGCACTGTGAGTTACCTTATGGGATTAGCGGCGGCCATGTTGAAGATAGGGAAGATAATGTAGGCTTGAAGCCAATGTTTACCCACTGATAGAATTGATGTTCCTGCTTCTCAGGTATTGCTGAATGGGATCTGCATTTCTGTGCTGGGATCATGACACCCACAGGAACCGGATCAAATAGCGATGGCCGTGGCCTAGCCACCTGGATGACAGATCCCCAGGGACTGGCTAGGGAGACACTTTCACGACCCTCGCCCAAAACCCCCTCAGGCAAACCCATTGGCCATGTGGAGTAAGGACTCGGGCCTCTAGAGCCTTGCATCCTCTTCAAAAGCCCTCATGGGGCTAATGTTGGCGCCTGTGGCGCCAGGCTCATACACCATGAAAAAGAATGTGCTTGGGAACTACTTTATTGTATTGTCAGCCAACATGGAGGCATCCACATAGCTTGGTTCCTAAGAACCAAGCTATGTGGTCTAGTGTTTTGGGTGTGGCAACCTAGGGACTACTTTACTTGGACTATTTTGTTGGGGCTATTTAAACCACACCCGAGCAAGACAACACGCTTTGCGTTACTTTGCAGCTTGCAACGAGACGCTCACCGTGTCCAGCTATTCCCTCGAACCTCGGAGAAGCAGAACCTGCAAGGAGACAAAAGGAACATCATTAGCAGCAGCATCTTACCTGCAGTCTTCATCTTTAAACACTCACAGCTACTGTGAACAGCTTTCTCAAATCTGCACGCCTCCCGGACAGAACGACCTGAAAGAGGAAGATAGAGGCAACATAAAAAGAAAGCAGTAGACACATTTACAAATTACGAACTGCTCAAAAGGCTTACCTGGCTGGTCGCCTCTCGGCTGGCACCACTCCGGACATTCCACTCATGCTGAAGAACACCGCGACCTACAATGAAGGAAAACACAGGTTAGAAAAGGAAAGACTTAGCAGCGCTGCGTATAGCGCTTACTTACCGCATCATAGCGCTCTTAATGCGCCATCATTTACCAGCGGGGCTCAACCAAGCCAGTTCGCCGCGCTGAAGCTCTGCATACCTAAGGGAGAAAAAAAGAGACATTTTAAACAAAGAAAGGCATGCAGGATAGCAACAAAACTAAAGAACAGTAATAAGACCTACCTGAACAATATCAAACGGGCCGGTGTCAGTGAAGTAACTGGACCGCACTCGCCCATGAAAGACAACGTGCCCCTGCAAAGAAGGCAGGACGGAGAGCACGCCTAATTCTACCAACAAGGTGAGGAGAGGGCGCCAGAGGGACTGAAATCATACGGGGGTGGAGGGAGGACACTTACCCCAGTCGGTCAGTCTTGAACACAGTCCTCCTGTACTTTCAGGCAGAACCTTCCACGCAGACCACATCAGGGCAAAGCTGAGATACATACCAGCGAGTAACCCGGCTGGGTGGCGTCCCTGTGGATACCAGGTGAGCGTAACAGACACCTTCAGGTTTCCCACACACTGCATAAAGGTGAAAAAGGAACTGTCTTTAATCGTAAGTGGTTTGAAAAAGTGTTCATGAAGGAAAAATGATTCAAACAAATGTTTTTCAAGGATGAAGTTCTTCGTTCCAGAGGGTAGTTCCCTTCCCCTGGATTCTTCTTTACTCCTTGAGTTTTTTAATACACAACTGTTCTTTGGGTTTCTCTTGGCCAAATATAACACTTGCACAACAACGGTTTTCACTTCACAATAGCAATTTCTCTCCAGAACTGTTCTTTGAGCCTCTCTAGGACAAGTGCAATACTTGCACACCAACATTTTTTGATTTCACAATGTTGGCTTCTTTCAGAACAGTTCTTCACTTGACCAAGTGTAACGCTTGCACACCAAACTTGTTTGACACAATCCTTTTCAAATGCCTGGTATACTGCCCTGCCAGGACCTTCGTTTGACACACTTGAAATTGCCTGGTTTACTCTCCTGCCAGGTCTTCTGTTTCACACACTTGAGATTTTCCTGGTGTACTCTCTTGACAGGAATTGTGCTTCACACACTTGAGATTGCCTGGTACACTCTTCTGCCAGGACTTCTGCTTCACATTCTTGAAATTACCCGATATATTCTCCTACTAGGACTTCTAATGTCCACACACTTGCGATTGCCTGGTATACTCCCCTACCAAGACTTCTGCTTATTCAGGTGTTCCTCCCGTTCCAAAAGGTGCTTGTATATGGTATTGGATGATGTATCTTTTTGATATATTATCCTCTTTCTGCTTTTTTGTATTGACACTGTGCACATTTACACATTAGCAAAGAGTTTGTTTGTGAATTAATTCAAAAAGATGCATCGTCCCAATGCGCCAAACACTATATATATATATAATAGTCCTGACAAAGAATCAACCAAAGTTGGCTAATAATCAAATCTTCTTTAATTTCAGCCGCTGCCAACATGTTTTGACCTTAAACCACAGGTCTTCATCGGGGATATTAAATCACCATCCAAACGATATATATATATCAATGTGTACATATACATAAAATTCATATGAAATAAAAACAAATTTATGGTACAATGGTACAAACCAGAAGCCAGGCCAGCGATGGGTCACATAAAGGGGGGAAAAAATAAAAGGAAAAATACAATTTGTTACAGTTAACATCTCAACAATATGAATTCTGCTCTAGCACTTAATCACATTCATGCATTGTTAGTCATGATGCATCAACTTAAGTTTGAATACACAAGTGTATTCTTGTGTCCACCACCAACATTCCATTCATTATGTTAACCAAGACATATAACCATAAATGTATGTCCCTCTAACCATCACCTTATCAATGGTATGTGAATTTAGCTGGTTATTCAAATGGAGAAACATTTTTGGAAAAAATTAAAATGTTGATATGAACATTTTTTGTTTGTTTTTCTTTATATGGGATATTACCATACAAGTTGCTCTTATTCAAACGTTGTTCTCCAATTCTATGATACAAAATCATAAAAGAGCATACCTAATCTTAACACTGAATTCACCAAACAAAATAAAAAAATAGCTCATCTTATGTGTTACTGCACTCCAATATTCAAGTATCTTAGACTAATCCTCCCAATTCGTAGTTGATAAACTCCCTACAATCTCGTATTATAGTCCTTGAGACGGGAGGATAGCTCAGCGGCAACGTGCTCACCTTGGAAGCAAGACGACACGAAGCAACACAGGTTCAATCCCCGCGTCCACGCTTAGAAACCTCTGGGTATTTAAGTGTGTTATAAATACACAACTAAGACACAAAAAAAACAATTACGCAACTAAAAAACAAACAATTCCTTTAACAGCGCCTCGATGCCCGCGGGCTGTGTGAGCGCTTTAAAAATGCAAAACATAAAAAATAAATAGACATAAGTGTCAAGCTCCTGAACCTCTACACATTTGAAAAACCATGTGTTATTTATATTTACCCAAATTGTGCAACTCATCACAAATTGAATTGCTCCCCTAATGAGAATAGTACCCGTATTCTTACCTAATAGCTCTGTGCCGACCTCACACGCAAGGTTTCCACAAAAAACTATTACAAATATTTTGTGGGATTAGTTCCCAACAACCCAGGTCCTAAAAATAACGAATAACATACTCTAGTATCTGTAATTATCCACTGCCCAGTCTCATTATAACAAACGTGCTTCTCCCCTCTCAAAATACATTTGTTGGTCATTTGTACTTACTTCTGTCAGGGTTAACTAAGCCTTTTAGCCTTCCTGTGGTGCAGAATGCGGCCTTCCGCATGGCACGAGGGCACCATCTTGTTTGCATCCCAAATATAAACGGACTGTGACGTCAGACGGCAGTGTCTCACGTCGCGCGTCCATTGCATCATTAGCATTAGTAAACAACACTTCCACTGTGCATTTTAAACCTATCACTATACTCCTCTGTAATCAAAATATGCAGAGTAGCAGCATACTATGACCCACTTCATTACAATAACTATTTCTTAGCATTTATCATCTTTGGTCTATAAACCATTACCTAAACAGTGAAATTAATCAATATACAACATTATTTCCTCTCTCTTCTCAGTCTTGGTGATGGACAAAGAAGTTCACCGGAGCATTTTTCAATAATAAATATGTCATGAAACAGTTCTTTCAATAAATTTCACATTTGCATATATTTAATAATTTTACATTACACATAACATTGTGTATATAATCATTTAAGTTTTACTCCAATTTGTCATTCAATTAAGTAGTGATTTTAAGTGTTCCCTGCAATCTTCCCTCATACGACAAAGAAGGCAGGTTCCTTCCATCTTTCTATCTCTATATCTATGCTCAGTTCAATGAGCAACTTCTAACGCTAACAATGTAGTCATTTGATGCTTGTTGAATAATATTATATTGGTTAGACTATTACTCACTAGTTCCATACAACTTTATAGGATATGGAAAATGTTACTTACACTCTATGATGGCGCAGCACAGAGGACTGGTTCATAGCCAGCTCTCCTTTCCTCTGCCCCGATTTATACTTTTGGATGGTGATTTAATAGCCATGATGAATACCTGTGGTTTGAGGTCGAAACAAGTGTTTGCAGCGGCTGAAAATTAAAGAACATTTCATAATTAGCCAACTTTGGTTGATTCTTTGAGAGGACTATTACATTTATAGTGTTTGTAGCATTGGGAAGATACATATTTTGAAGGAATTCATTTATTTGACATTGGGCTTAGAGTCACAATCTAGAACCAATGCTGCCTATTCACGTTAATGAAAATAGAATTTGTTCTTTTTTTATTTTTTATTTATGTGTTTAGCGCAGAGAAGCGCTAGCCCCTCCATGTTTGAAAATATTGTTTGTGAATTAAGTTCCCTTTTCTCAAAATGTCCATCTTTCTGCTTTCTCTCAGGTAAGTAACGTTCAACTGTTCGCATGTGGTGTGCTTGCCCATACGCCCTGTTGTCCCTGTTGCTCTCAGGAGGACTCACCGGTTTCTGAAGGCGTTGATTTCTTCCCATGTGATCGGCCGATGAAGGATTCCCTTCTGCTTCCTTCTTGCAGTCTGCTTTCCTTTTTCTACTGGTTCCTCCGCTGCTTCCACTCGACACAACTGCTGTCTTCCCGACTCCAGTAAGCAGAATGCTGCTTTTTAACTTCTGCAAACACCCAGGAGTTCTTCACTGGCTCCTGGCGTTCTTGCATCGCCCTTTGGCTCAGCAGTTTCTTCTTCCACTGGCGGTACAGCGCCTGGCTCCACCAGGCCGGTTCTGGCTTCTCAACTCTCCGCTCCATGCAGAGAGGTGTAACTCTCTTTTGCCAGTCGCCACAGCAGTGACCTTCGATCCTCTGTTTAAGCTGCTTACATTTCGGAGGCACAGGTGTGTGCCAGGAAACACTAGAGTGCTCACTAGGTTTGCAGTATCTCTTGTTCCACATTGCTCGATCCCTCCTCTTCGTCGTCTCAGTACTTTGCAAACTCTGGGAACAGAAATCCATTGTAAATGATTGAGACATGGAATTTGGATGAGCATTTTTAAAAGGTTTTGAAGGCAAGTAATTTTTTATCGACCAATATGTGGAATTGAAAAAAGTGATTCCATCAGATTGGCAAGGTTGGTTAACAGATTTGATCAAATGAGTTTCCCTGCTCTTCATAGGAAAGGGAGTGGAAACATGGCAATAAGCACTGAGGGTTTCAAACATGGGGAGGTTATTCTCAAGGGAAAATGGGGGATACCATGTCTCTCCTGAAGAAGCCATGACATCTCCCCAGAGGTTGTCTCCCCACATGTGATCCTCCCTCATATTGTCAGGGTCACGATCAGGTTGCGGCTGCTGTCCCGTGGCCACATAGGAAGAGATCACTGCCGGAAAGTCAGTGATCACTCACACCGATTCATGACATATTGCAAATGAAATAGAAAACTCAGAAAAACATGTCCCTGTAGTAGTAATCCAGATAGGTATTTCAATTTTTAATGCAGCACTTCATGCAGGATCCTCCAACCTTTAAGCACTTATTATTATTAGCTCAGTCGATAGTCAGTTTACGGACTTCTGAATGGTGTAATGCTAACTCGGGCCAGCGAACATTTGACCATGAGTTTAGATGTAGATTTTTAGCATTGAGCACCTGCCTCTCTGCGCTACTGTATCACAACACTGGAATACCATTACCATTAAGCACTACTTGTTCCAGTAAATGAGGACTTTCATTAAACATTGAGAGACAATTCTGCTATCAAACCACAAAACACATAATACAAGTCATGTTTATATTGCTGTGAAATTGGCCTGGCTGTTTTGTGTCTTAAAAATGAAAATATATACAGATGAGATATGGTATGACATTTTATTTATATCGCGCTCGTACAAAAGTGTTTCAGAGCGCGACCAGACAAAGGGAGGGGAACAGGGGAGAACAAAAACAACGATCTTACTAGGCCCAGTGACATTGAGAACGCACAAGTGCATGGGAAAGGGAAAAGGGGGAAAGTGCATGGAAGTGGGGAGAGGTGGAAAGTGCGGAACAGAGGAGAGAACAGTACAAACAAATAAGTAGAATAAATAAACAAATAAAGGTGGTAGTGCAGCCAGCAAGTGGTAAGTGCTAGGTTAAGCAGATAGGGTTTATCTGATAAGTGCAGAAGAGAAGTGGGTAGGGGACTATATGGGTACAGATAAAGACCCCAGTGCAAGGGGTGGCCCGGAGGCAGTGCAGGAGAGTGGCAGGGTGAGCAGGTACCTGGGTCCGAAGGACAGAGGGTGGCCAGGTGCACAGTGCCAAGAGAGAAAACAGATGAGCAGAGGAGAAGAGGGGCAAAGGCGGAAGCGAAGAGGAAGGTCTTGAGGTGCTTCCAGAACCGGAGATAGTTGTCCTCAAGTTTCAAGGTGGCAGGGAGACTGTTCCAAAGGGAGGCCCCAGCCGAAAGACAGATCTACCCCCAGCTTGTTTCTTTGAAAAATGACTGACCCTGAGGGAGTTAGAAGTAGAGGAGCGAAGGGATCGGGAAGGGAGGTATTTAGGGAGGAATAGTTGAAGGTACTTTGGACCCAGGCCCCAGAAAGCCTTGTGGACAATGCAGAGGGTTTTACATTTAATCCTTGCATCCACTGGGAGCCAATGAAGGGATATCAGGGCTGGAGAGATACGATCCCAGGGGTTAAGGCCAAGGTCAAGT
Source organism: Ambystoma mexicanum (assembly GCF_040938575.1). Lineage (NCBI taxonomy): Eukaryota > Metazoa > Chordata > Amphibia > Caudata > Ambystomatidae > Ambystoma > Ambystoma mexicanum. The sequence goes on from NC_090936.1 coordinate 880,235,361, forward strand.
CTCGGCCGTCCTGTTCTGGATTAGTTGTAAAGGGAAGAGAGTGGAGGCAGGTAGATTTAGAAAGAGGCTGTTATAGTAGTCCAGCCTAGAGTGAACCAGAGCTTGGGAGACAATAAGCTTCTGTGGGAAGGAGAGGAAAGGCAGAGTACCTCTGAGGAGGTGCAGTAAGAAGTTTGACTTTTTAGAGATGTCGAAGATGTGTGCAGAGAAGTAAAATGTGGAGTCAAAGATGACCCCAAGGTTCTTGGCCTCGCAGGTAGGGATAGGCCATGGGAGGACGGCCGGAGGGTGAGGGGAAAGGATGGTGAAGATGTACCACTGAGGAGGATCTCAGTCTTGTTGGCATTTAGACAGAGATCGTTGGCGGCAGACAAATTTTGAATGGCGATTGGGCAATCAGAGATGACGGAAGGAGAGGAGGTGGCTGAAGGAAGCATGAAAATAAGTTGGGTGTCATCAGCATAGCACTGGGAATTAGAGCAGAAAATGGAAATGCAGCAGGCGAGAGTTGCCAGGTATTGGTTGAAAAGCCAGGGCGAGAGGTTAGACCCCTGGGGAACACCACAGGTAGAAAGGGAGATAGATGATAGGAAGGACCCGAGTTGTACCTGGGAGGGTCGATCAGAGAGGAATGAGGTCAGCCAGGCCAGAGCATGATCGGTGATACCCAGGTTGTCACAGAGACGGTTGTGCAGGGTGGTGTGGTTGACCGTGTCGAAAGCAGAGGAGAGATCAAGAAGGATGAGGACAGAGGGAATGTTAGAGTCAAGGTTGGAGAGCATATCTTCACGGATGTTCAGGAGAACAGTTTCCGTGCTTCTGGCCGTTCTGAAGCCAGATTGGTGATCATGGAGAGAACCAACAGAATTGGAATGATGGTTAAGCTGAGAGATGGGCAGCTTTTCCAGGAGTTTACACAAAAAGGGAGTAATGGAAATTGGGCGATAGTCAGACAAGAAGGATCAGTTGTGCTTTTCGTAAGGAGAGGATACACAAGGGAGTGCTTCAGAGGGGAGGGGAAAGATTGAGAGGAAAAGGATAGGTTGCAGAAATCTGTAAGGGCCGGAGCAAGGGTATCGATGTGGTCCTTAATGGTTTTATAGGAAGAGGGATGGACCTGTTTTGATGAGGCTTTCATAGATCGGACTTGTCTGGCGACCTCATCAGGGGAGAAAAGCGAAAAGGAGGAGAAAGAGGGTCAGCAGGCATAGAAGGAGGGAGGAAAGGAGGAGAGGGTGGACAAGATGTCCTGGGTTTTAGAGATAAAGTGAGAGGCAAGGGCATTGCAGAAAGCCTAGGAGGTGAGAGGAGGGGTGGAAACTGCAGCAGTATTGGCCAATTCCTTTCAGATTTTAAAGAATTTGGCCGAGTTGTTAAATGCCGCAGAGACACAGGCTTGAATGTGGACTCTCTTCTTCGTCCAGACAGAGAGTCGATATTGCCTTTGGAGCAGGCGGCAGGCTAGTTTGCCAGAGGATGAACAAGAAGCCCTCCATTTCCTCTCGGCCGCCCTACACTTACGTTTAAGTGTAGCTAGGTCAGAGTCATACCAAGAATGGCACTTGGCTTTGGACTTCAAGCGAATCCTCACGACAGAGGCAAAAGCATCAAGAGTAGCAGAAATAGAGGCGTAGAGCAGGGACAGGGCTGAGTCAGGGTGTGAGTCAGCCCGGGTGGAGGGGGGTGGAGGATGTGTTGTGAAAGCATCGACTGACAAACGCTTCATTGGCCGGATGTCTGAGAAGGTGGGTGGCAGTCTAGGGGTAGGCTTGGTTTGAGGGGAGGAGATGGAAATATGAGAGGAGAGGAGGCAGTGATCACTCTAGGAGAGAGGAGTGGCGAGGGGAAAAGAGAGGGGGAGGTCAGAGGAGATCAAGACATCAAGTGTGTGACCAGCAGAGTGAGTCGGGCCAGAGGGGAGGATAGAGAGAGAGAGTGAATCGCAGAGGTCGCGGAAAAGCGCAGATGCGGAACAGGGAGAATCAAGATGGATGTTGAGGTCACTAAGGAGCAGGAGTTGAGTGGTTGAGGCTAGGAGCGAGGAGGAGAGGTTTGCCCACTCCGAGAGAAAAGAGGTGATTTGACCAGGGGGCCGGTAGAGAGTAGCAACAGTAAGAGAGTGGCTAGGAGCGAGAGAGAGCCTGCAGATAAAGCATTCGAAGGAGGATTAAGTCTGAGTGGGGATGATAGAAGCAGGAATCCACTCAGGGAAGATCAGGGCTACACCACCTCTGGGCCAGGTGAATCTGGGGGCGGAGAGGATCTTGTAGCCATCAGGGAGGAGAGTGTTAAAGATTGTGACAGAGCTGGCCGTGCACCATGTCTCGATAAGACCGAGGACTTCAAGGTCCAGTTCTTCAAGGAGGTGACAGATGTCAGAGGAGTGTTTGACAGCACAGTGAGAACTGAGAGTGGCAAGATGAAGAATGTTGCCAGCCTTAAAGACCTTCCGAGGAGGGGTACAAATCAGGGATATGCCCTGCAGAGGTGAGGAGGGAGCCTGAGGTAGGTCAGAGGAGGAAGGAAAAGAGGGCAGGGTAGTCAAGGGAGGAGAGTAGGGGACAGCTGGAGATGAGAGTAAGTTGATGAGGCAAGGGAACCGCCTATCAAAAAGGAGAAGATTGGCCTGAGGGCCTTGCACCATGACAGTGCCATTTAGGTAGACATTAATGATGACTCTGGATGGAGGAGACAAAGGAATCCATGAGGACTACCCAGGGGGTGCCACCATTAATGGGAGAGGAAGTGACAGGACACAGAACTGAAATTATATGAAGGGTCCAGAGATCTGGCGAAGGAATGACAAAGAGGATGTCAGTGAGGTTTTGTCTGGCAGAGGCGCTGGAATAGGTATCAGCAATGGGGAGACTTGGGTTGGAGGCCAGGATATCCTTTTTAAACTTCTTACCAGACTTAGTGAGAAGGGAAGGATAGTTAATAGAGAAACAGTTGGAGTAGATAGGAGAAACAGATAACACCATGGGCAGGTACAGGGAGGAGGCATTAGGGGAAGTATGCAAGTACAGCAGTATGGAACAGTCACTGGGCAAGCAGGTTACAATTTAGGCCAAAGTTAAATGAAAAACACAACCAAATTTGACTTCCCAGAAACACACCCAAATTTGACTTTCAAGAACACACCCAAATTTGACTTTCTAGAACACACCCAAATATGACTTTCAGAGGTAAATGCTAAGGATAAAAGAATGAGGTATGAGTTATAGGTGAGTCATGGAACGAGAGCATTAGAGAACATAACAGGGAGAGTGAAGGACCATGAAGGCAACGGAAAGGGTAAACAGAAGGAGGGAACTAACCCATGGAGAGGGAGGTAATAGAGTCTTGGTAGTCCAGTTTCATTGCTGACTGGGAGTGTCAGGTTGTGGTATCATGTAGCAGACAGGGAAGCAGACAGGGGCCTTAGTCGATGGAGCTGGCTCCCGCCTCCCGGTTGCTTTGATTGGGCTATAAGGCCCAGGGAACCTAATGGGGTGGGAGTCAGGCCAGGCAGGGAGAGCTTAGTTCAATGAATTAAGATGAGGCCATCTTGGAAGGGCTATCGAGCAGTATGGGCCAGTAGGTGACAAAGGTAGAAACCCAAAAAGCTGGGTTCAAGAAGAGAATGCCTCTTCTGACGGTCCGCCAACACAGCAAGCGATTTTTCAGTCTTTAATTTTCTTTTTAGCAAAAGAAAGAGGAAATTGAAAAACGTTGTCTTTTTTTTTTTTTACAGAGCCGAAGATGGCGCTGCGGCGCGAGGCAAACAGCAAGAGATCAGGGCTTACCCTGATTGCGGCGAGAGCCCACAGGATCAGATTGTAGGCAGGAGAGGGGCCACCGATGCCAAGGCAGCGAAGAACAGTCCTCCAAAAGAACAAGGTGGAATGAATGCGTAGACCTTTGTAGAGGAAAAATGAAGGGCATATTCAGTGGCTTAGCCTCTTGCAATATTAACATCCCCTTCTCTGACATGCTTTAGGAAGTGGAGTGGCTCAGAAATGGCAAACAGATAGTTTGTTGTTGTAAGGTTTGTGACAAATCTGAGGATGTTGTCCCTGCTACTCCAGGGAAAGCCCTTTCCCATTTGGCCAGGGAGGCGAGCCCGCTACCCGATAGTCCACCTGGGGGTGGTACTCAGTGGGAGGATCACATGGGCAGGGATCTCCCCCATAGGACCAGGGATGATATTCCAGAGAGAATATGGTACATACAGCAGATAGTAACCCCCATCTCACCCACTTACCCTTTCCAGACTCTACCTACCCACACGTTTTCATATGTCTCTGTAGGGTAAATGGTAACACTTCCTCTAAAAGTAGTGAGGCGAGGAAGAGTAGGGTTGAATTAGGGGAGGCACATTCGGATACTGGGATGAAGAAGAACACTAACAACCCAGTAGAGATGAGGAGGAAATACAGAGTAATGCGGAATACCCTGCGGAACCAACGTGGACAGGCTAGACATTCTAAACTACTTGAATTAGAAGTACGATAAAAAGGGAAGAAAGACTTTGTTGGAGGAGAAGCCCGCAAGAGAGAACCCAGGAGATTCGAATGCGAGAAGAGACAGAAGGCGAGGAGAATGGAAATGCTTCCCCGAAGGCAGAGGCATCTCTGGAAGGTCTGCCATGGATGAAGTGGCAGACGAGCAGAAGCATCAGACAGCCAGCCGGTCGAGGACGCTGGTGTGCACGCTCAAAGGGAGATGCACAATCCAAAGGCAGGTCAACGCTGTGGAAGCCCCGCAGCCCTTTCAAAAGTCAGAAGGAGCCCAAGCACGGAAGGGCAGATGGCAAGTGGAGAAAGGATCTTCGTCATTGCAGTAGTTGGGAAAGAACCTTCCTAGATACTACAAGCCAAAAGGACACGGAAATAAGGGTCTGGGACCCACAGCTGAAGAGGGAACCGTGGAGCAGATAGACAGCCTCTGGCAGGGTAGTAAGCCAAGGTTGTGCACCAGATTGCTGAAGCAGACACAGTCCCGTGGAGGGTAGTGAACCAAGGCTGTCCAGAAGAAAGAAAAGCCTGAGAAAGGCCAGGAGAAGGGAGACGTTCCCCCACTGTCTGTTGAACTTTCTGAAAAGCCTGGGAAAGGCCAGGAGAAGGGAGACATTCCCCCACAAAGACTTGAGCTATCAAACCCCGACAAAGGTTAGCGGGAGGCAGACATTGCCCTGACATTGTGAATTGGGACTAGAGGAGAGGTAGTCATCCCCTGGTCAGGAAGATTGAAGAAAGACAATTATAAGGAAGGCATGGTATCGAAGTAAGACAGATACCAGTGAACAAGGGTGTTTATTGAACATTCACAAGCGGGTGAAAAACACCTATCTAAACCTAAATCTACAGATGGGAGCGAGCTATGACCATCAAATAATGATAATGCAGTAGTGGAGTTTTGTCAAAATAAAAGGGCCTATACTAAAAAACCTATTGCCAATCCTTACCGCTAATTTACAAATAGTGTGGGGAATGTTCATGCAAAAGAAAGAATTGTTCACAAAATGATAAGTCAGGATGTTCGTGCCATTCACTCCCAGCCCCACATTTTCAGCATGGGGCAAGGCAGTTCACTCGAGCCAAGCACACACTCTGGCTTCCACGACACACAAGGACACAGTTCAAATTCCAGCATCAGGGCCTTCTGTACCCAAGTCTCTTTTCCTCATCAAAGTCTCTTGATTCAGAGGGCCGGATGCATGAAACAAAAACAAAAAGTTATTTTCTTCTTATAATTATGTGATTCGGGTGTCTCTCCCTGGATCCCCTCAGCCGTGCTCAGATCCCTTTTCCACTTTCAATTAGTCTCCCTGAGCCGGCCTTGGACCAATTGCAGTTCACTTTATACTTATTGAAGACTTTCAAATGTGCACAGGGTTTAGCTTGTCCCGTCGCATGACCCCTTTGATACAAAGTTCCTGCAGTCGCCATTCAGTTGGACACCTAACAGAGTGCTTTAAATGAGTACGCACGTGATGCCGGACCACTCTGTACACGGTATCTTATTTGGCTTTTTCAAAGTACATTCACTACTTTAGTTTCCACTTGTTTGCACCTTTCATTACATGCACTTCAACCACTGCCCTTTCTGGATTTCTTCATACAATGTTGCTGCTTGAAACCTTGGTTCAAACATAAGCTGATTTTTTATCAGTTACTCTGACTCAACAGCTGTGCTGTTTTTACTAGCGTGGCTTTCTTGCCAGAGCCAAGGACAGTACCACAGCGGCAACCGCTCCTCCCGGCCTGGGTTAACGATACGGGAGTGCCCGGATACCTTTGATGCAGTGTAGGATTGTTCAGCTTCAGTTCCCGGTCTTAGGCTACTCACTTTCCAATGCTTGTGAAAATAACGGATTCTAGAGGTCAAGGGTACTTCCCTCCTTGCAACCCTCTGTCACTACCCTCAGCCATGATCCCCACTGGCAAGCCCATTGGCCAGGTGGAATCAGGGCTCGGATCATTAATAAGGCTGGGCATCCACTCTTCAGGCCCTCTTGGGGCCAGGCTCATCAGTTAGGAAAGGCATCTGCTTAAGGGACTACTTTATTTAGGCTTTCAGCCAACATGGAGGCATCCACATAGCTGGGTTCCTAGAACCCAGCTATGCGGTTTAGTGTTTTGGGTGTGGTTGCCTGGGGACTACTTTACCTGGACTACTTTACAGTGGCTATTTAAACCACACCCAACAAGACCACATGCTTCGTGTTACTTTGCTTCTAGCAACGTGATGCTCACCGTGTCCAGTTTTCTCTCGAACCTGGCGAATTCCGGACCTGCAGAAAACAAAGAACATTGTTAGCAGCAGAATCTTACCTGCAATCTTCATCCTTCTCTGCTCGCAGCTCCTGGGCAGCTCTGTTGGAGGAGTTTGTCGCCCGGATCGAAGGGACCTGAGAAAATGAGAAAGACATCATTAACGGAGGTACCAGAGACATTACAACCATAAAAGCGCTTAAAGACTTACCTGGCTGGTTGCTTTTCCACCGGCACTGCTCCGGAAACTCCATCTGCGCTGGGTACTCTCTGCGACCTACGAAAAGAGAAAAGCACAGGTCAGTGAGGACAAGGCATCGCTGCGCTACGCAAAGCGCCTCCTCACCGCATCATAGCGCTATAGCGCGCCATCATCTCTCGGTGAGAACCAGCACATCCCATTCTCCCAGCAGACAGTCCGCGCTCCTAGATGAGATAAAAAGAGACATTAGAACAGACAAAAGGCATACAAGAATTACAACGCCATCAATCGGAATAAGACCTACCTGAAAGACACTACAAGGGCCGCAGTCCGTGAAGTAACTGGACCGCGAGCGCCCACAAAAGACAACGCTCCCCTGCCCAGAGAGCAGGACGGGGAGCCCACCAATCCCGGCAACCAGGTGAGAAGAGAACCTGAAGGGGCTGGAAATATAAGGAGGTGGCAGATTAAACTACTTACCTTGTTCGCCCAGTCCTGATATAGTCTTCATTTTCCAGGCGGAACTCCCTCGACACCGAAACCACCAGGGAACCATTGGGAAGGGCATCAACGACCAGCTGGCTGGGTGGCGTCCCCGTGGATACCAGGTGAGCATAACACCCTCTCCGGTTTCGCCGCCTTTCTTCTTGTGTTAAATTGCCATCTTGGAACTGCTGCTTCCTCATGTGCTTTTCCTCGCTCAGAGTGTGCTTTCGTGCTTCGCCTTTTATCCGTGTGGGGAAGTGTGATGGGAGTCAGGTGTGTATAATGATCAGTAATTGCCTCACCTTGCGTGACCACGGTGTTGGGACATGTCAGGTATATGGCTCTGGTGTTAGTCCTTTGTCGCTCACGAAGAACTGTCGGTGAGAAAGTGTTTGTGTCAGGAAAGGGGAGGGGGTGTGCTTCTAGGTATCCTACCTTCTAGGATGGGGACAAGGGGATACCACGTCTCACCCTTTGTTGTCCCACTTTCACTCCCCGAAGACCCCTCATCCAGGTGATCCTCCTGCACTGGTCTACCCTCAGGAACTGGTCCCAACAGTGATTGCTGTGTCCTTGCCAACTGGATGACAGATCCCCAATGACTGGCCGGTGACACACCTTTAGGTTTCTCACACAATTCTCAAGGGAACCATAGTGAAAACAATTGCTAATAAACTATACCTCCAGAATCTGATGAACCTGAAACTTTATGTTGCTTCAGTACGAGACTGTAACCCAGAGGATGAGATGCATGCCCTCAAAGTCTCAAAGTATAGTCTGAGTTTAGACTTATTGGAACTCCCTCAGTTATTTAGTTTCTTTCATAGTGTAAGGGAATGTGATGAATCCGATGGAGTCATCAGGGCGGATATATGAGGGAGGATCACATGGGAGGAGACAACCACCGGGGGGATGTCAAGGCTTTATCGGATGAGACATGGTATCCCCATCTTCTCTGAAAGTAACCTTCCCCTACCCAATTCCCTCATGGCCTATTGTTATGAATCCAACTCTTCTCCTATGGAGAATAAGGAAATCCCTCTATCAAATTCTACCTATCATTCATCCAGAGATTAGTCATAACTTGAGACGGTTAAGAATATTTATTCATGCATTCCCAAGCTGTTTTCAAAATTGCACTTCCATTCCCAGAAGGACCGAGATACTGGAACAAGGAAGTGTGATCGAGCAGTGCAGAGCACAGGAAGCAACAACTCCAGAAAGCGCTGTAGCTTGTAAGGAACCATGGTGGAAACAAGTAAGACAGACACAAGTGATTACAGTTCAAGGGTGTTTATTGAACAATAAATGCAGGGTGGAAAAACGCCTAATCTAAATGGCATGAAAATAAGGCAGTCCTAGTGGCGTTGTGTCAGATAAAAAGGGCCTATACTAAGAACAACCTATTGCCAATCCTTACGCTAGATACAAAAGAAGTGTGGGACAGAATTTCAATAAAGAAAGGAGTGTTCTCAAATAATAAGTCAGGAGGAGATTGCCAGGGGTCTCTCTTCCCCACGTTTTCTGCACAGGACAAGGTGGGCCTCCTGAGCACAGCACACGCTCTGGCTTTCTTAGCCCGAACTGACAGTTCAGTTTCAGCCGGTACAGCATACGCTTAAGCTTTATCAGCACAAGCTGACAATTCCGTTCCGGCTATCAGGCTCTTCGATGGTAAAGTGTCTTAGCTTTAAAAAATTCTCTTGCCTTCGAGGCCTGATGTATCCAACAAACTAACAAACACAAAGTTCTGCTATATGAACACCTTGGGTGATGGTTTCACCCCTCGGCCCCCTCTTCTGGGCGCTGACCCCTCACAGTCTTTCCCGACTAATTCTACAAATGTTTTGGGTGACGGCTTCACCCCTGGGTCCCCCTCTTCTGGGCACTGATGCCTCACTTCAGGTTCACTCGTGCCGTCTCACATTTTATCTTTACTTTCACTTCTGGTTTTTATTTTCACCAATCTTCGGGGTGACAACCTTTCACCCTTGGATCCCCCTCTGCTGGGCTCCGACCCCTCTCAACTGTTAGCCTCCCTCCGCCGGGTTCACTGTGGCTCTCGATTAGGATGATAGTGGCTCACCCCTGGTTCCCCCTCTTCTGGGTGCTGACCCCTCTTTACTTTCACAATTACAGTGGGATTCACTCCCCTTGCTTTCTTTCAGTGCGGGATTCACTTCCCTTGCTTTCTTTCAGTACGGGACTCATTTGCCTTCCTTTTCACCAGTTTGCAGATCAAAGTCTTTCGATTGTACAGGGATTTTGCTTGACCTCCTGTATAGCCACTTTGACCTGTTTTGGCGGCTCTCCTATGGCCTTCTGGTAGCTGTAGTTTCAATCAAGGTTGGGTCGACCAGTCTCTCTCAAATTAGCACCCACTTGGTTCCAGTTTCCTCTGCAGCTGGTCTTCCCTTACACAATCTCACAAGTCTTGGGACTTCCTTCAAATCACCACTTTGCAACTTTCATTTAATACAGCCCAGTTCTTATCGGTTCTCCCCTCGACTCACCAGCTGTGATGAACCACTTGGCTTTTCTCTTCACTGGAGTCAAGGTCAACACCATGGTCACAGAAGATTCCCTCGCGTCTGCTTACCGGCATAGGGTTGCCCTGTGTACCTTTGACATCTGCTGCATGACACTTGTGCTATTGTTCGCAATCTTATGTCCACATCCACGAAGGTTCCACAGGCCTAGGGTGAAAAGGGCAAGGTCACTTCTCTCCTCGCCACCCTCTCGATTCCTGCCGCCTTTCGCCTTCTCTTGAACTGCTGTGTCTGGTTAGCTGTGCCATCGTACTGTCTGCCGTGCTCGCCTTCCCCCATCTGTGCTCTCTTGCTCCATCTTCTATCCCTGGGGGAAGAGGAAGGGCTGTCTGGTGTGTGTGATTTAAGTCAATTGCCTGACTTTGCCTGACCCTTGTGTCAGCACATGTCAGATAAACAGTTTTATTATATGTCTGTTGTGCAAAGCTGTTTGTGTCAGAAAAGGGGGAAGTTAGGGAATGTGAGTATCCTACGGGGTATAGAGAGGAAGAGGTGTTGTATGGGATTATAGTTCTCCTGCTGGAAAGGGGAGCGGTTGAAGTGTCAGTGTATTTTACAGGACGGGATAGGGAAGGTTTCTCAAATGGACGAGAATGATCGGGATAGAGAACAGAACGTAGGGGATTGTGGGAAAAGTAGTGTTCTGTCATAGTAGATTGGGAGTTCGGGAAATAATAATTAGAGGGACGTGAAGAAGAATGGGATGGGCAACAACTGGGAGTATTCAGGTAGGGAACAGACAAACAGGGATTCTGGGATGGATAATCTTTGGGTGCAAGCGCGTTTGAAATGTTAGGGGATTGTTTCTGTACGGAGGGATCATTGGATCTAGGTAGAAGAGATTTACAGGCTGATTCATGGAATTAATGTGCGCCGAAAATCTCAGCGCAAGCGTGCGAAAGCGTGTGAATCGCAGCCCAAGTGCGAAAATCGCAGCGCAAGCTTGCGAAAGCCACGCACATCGACTCATGGAAGTCCGTGCGTGTGTAAATCCTGGGATGTGCGCTAAAATCCTGCGTGGCGCATGTGGGTGCACACGTCATCAAACGGCGTGCGCTATGCGCACACAGCGCGGCGCACACAACAAAAGTAGGCGGAACACGGGGCATAACATGCGGAATGGGGAACAACGCACGAAAATGTGGACGTTACAGGGAAGTACAGAAGGCAAATGTGCGGAACCCCCACACGCGCGCCTACAACACGTATTCATGGAATCGAACAGGGCAAACAAGTGCGCCAAAAAACATGCGCTAATCCGGAAACACGTACGCCAGCAGGAAGCAGGCATACGCGGACCAGCGCAGCATAAAAGTGCGCGCAAATAACAAACAAGATCAGACGCTACAATGAATATACAGTTCCTTGCAGCAGTGGTCGTGGGACACCGCAGGAGGAGGAGGATAGTCAGGCCCAGAATATTTACACCCAGGACCAGCCTTTTTGGGATGCCTGATGACCAGGTGTATGGGAGGTACAGGTTTCCACCTCACATAATACTCGACCTGGTGAGTGAGTGGGAGGATGACCTCACATCACCCAACCTGTGCTCCCAAGCACTTAGCCCCTTGGAAAAGGTGCTCAATGTACTGCACTTCTTGGCCACTGGTTCATTTCAGCGGACAAGTGCCATAGTGGGGGCGGTGTTACAGGCCACGCAGTCACGCTGCCTACACCAGGTGTTGGCCATCATGACTGCACGCTCTTCAGTCCGCAGGCACATATACCTGCCCAGAACACCTGCAGAAAGGCAGGCTGCCGTCCAAGATTTTTACGGGGTGGCGCACTTCCCCAAAGTGCTAGGTGCCATTGATTGCACCCATGTGGCTCTACGTCCTCCCAGGGCAACTGAGCACATCTATAGAAACCGCAAGCACTGGCATTCCATCAACATGCAGATAGTATGTGATGCCAAGGGAATCATCACCTCAGTATATGCCAACTATCCAGGGTCCACCCTGACAGTTTCATTTTCAGAATGTCACCCCTAAACCGGGACCTAGAAGCTGGGCGACATGGCGAACATGGCTGCTTGGTGAGTATAAATGCCTCTGCACATGCATGCATGTCAGATACTGAGTAATGTCACAACCCCACTAATGATACCCAACATCACCTCCCCAGGGGACAGTGCCTACCCTCTGAGCACCCACATGATGACACCAATTCGGAACCCCACCACACCACCCGAGGTAAGATACAACACAGCCCATATTGCAACCCGGGGCATAGTGGAGCGCACATTCAGAGTGCTCAAGTCACGCTTTTGCTCCCTTGACCCCTCTGGTGAGCAGCTGCTATACGCGCCCCCAGTAGTGTGCAGGATCATAATGGCAGCATGTGTCCTGCACAACGTTGCAACACGCCGGGGCCTGCCGGTGGACATGGTGGTGCCCCCACATCCCCAACCACATGCACGCCCGCTGTGCATGGGAGGGGAAAGGGCAAGTGGTGAGGCAGCCCGTAGGCAGCTGGTGGCTAATTACTTCACCTAAAATCACACCCCTGTGGAGTGCACACAGCCCTGGCGCATACCAGTTTACAATCAATGATGATGACATAAGGGACAGTCAACTGTCACAACCATACCAGCCTGAGATTGGTCACCTGGAAGTGTTACATTGTGTGCATCCCTACCTACTTAAAGACAACCAATGCTGCGTCACAAAAAGACACACATTTATGCTGCATGAATGACTACCCCCTTGCAAAATACAACATTAAAATAGCTCCATGTCACCCAACCCCTCCCCATCTCCGCTACCCAACACACCATGGCATGTCATGCAATGTGAAAGCAAAAAAAGGAATGTACAACACATGACACAAGTGTCAGAAAGTGCACTGTCCCAAATGGAAACAGGCCACATACAATATGCTCCCAGTAATCAATAACAAACAGCACACATGACCAAATACTTACCAGCAACACAATACAGCAACACAGGAAGAAACATTGCAAAAATATGACAGTACAAAATCTGTAGTAGTGCAAGTCTTACAACCTGAATAAGCCAGCACATCGACCCCTTCCAACTGCAGAGTGTTGCTGTCAGGCAAATGTGTCAGTGTACTGCATACAACATGAACTGCATCTGCAAAGGAGACGGCCTTGTGAAGACATAAAGAAGGTACCTGCGAATAAGGAGGAAGACATGGATGCACAAGCACATATCAATACACCATGCAGTGTTCAATACAACAATACCCACTAAGGATGTCCACACAGTTTTGACTACAGATTGCCCACACAGCTCATGGGAGCCCAATGTCACTGTGTAAGTCACTGTCACTTGGTCAGACCCTTTGCAAGCCCATGGAAACGGGAAGCAGGAGGGGTGTGTGTGTCAGGAACCCAAGCATCTAACCCAAACACAGGACAAGCCTGCATGTGCCCAGCTGGAATACACAGTGGATGCCCACGGGAGCCACACAAGGCAACACACTGTAAAAAATGTTTTTTTTTAAAAAAAAATACAAAAATCAAATATGGCCATGTGTGGGCCGGGGGGGAGGCCACCCAGGAGGTTCGAGGACAGGGTGCACACCAACACCAACCTGCGTGGATGTTGCGAGAACAAAAAATACCTCCATGAGCTCATGGCCTGCACGGCTATGCCAATGTGGGAGAACTGCTGTCGCTCTCTTCACCCTCTGCTTCTGCATCAGGAGGTGGTGGTGCTATGGGAGGCAGCTGTCATAATGCCTAATCCCGGGGACCCAGACCAAGTCCAGCAACCCCGGAAGCAGGCATCAAGTTATTCTAAGCAAGCCCAACAACCCGTACTAGGGGCTATTTGGGTGCAGTCCTGGTGTCTATGGCGCCAGGCTCATATGGAGAGTCAGTCCTGGCGCCATAGGCGCCAGGCTCATAGATTAAAACTTACCTGATGCAGACCATGCTGCAAACTTACCTGATGCTGCAGACCATGCTGCAAAAGCTCCAAGCCAAAAGAGGCTTGGGAGGGACTACTTTACCTAGGAACTATTTTTTACTTAGGTGGGGCTGGGGAGGAATACTTACCTGGGACTACTTAGGAGGCTATTTAAACCACGCCCGAAGAGCAGCACACGCTTCACGTTAGTCTGCATCCAGCAGCGTAACGCTCACCGTGCCTGCAAGTCAGCATCCAGTCTTCTGCACGCCCGCCACAAATCCGGAGCTCCTAGGAAAAGGGGGAAAGAAGGAGAAATGGTTAGAACAAGAGCAATACCTTTGATCCTTACCTGAGTTCCCAATCCACCACGCCTTCAAGCTGGAAGAAAGAAGTTATTTTATGCGTGACGCCTCGCCTGCTGCAGCGCTGCGCTGAACTCACCGGCCTTCGCTGAATCTTCACTGTCCACCGCATCCTGCATGTTCCCGCCACACTCCGGCATCTAAGGGGAACACAAGAACAGCAAGGTGAGCCAAGGGAATAAACAGAGGCAATATTAGTACCCCCATAGACTTACCTGATTTTACCGCCGGGGGTACTATCCCTCTTCACGGGTCGGCGCAGCCTCCATCGCATCCTCGCCGAACCCCGGCCCTAAGGGGAAACAAAAGGACAGCAAGGTGAAACCAAGGGACAAACAAGGGGAATCCTTCTCACCACATTAGACTTGCCTAATTTTACCGCCGGAGGCATCATTCCCCCGAGACTTCATAATTACTCTCAGCACCTGAATAAGGGAGAAAGCAACAGGTTATTTATTGACATTATTTTATCGAACTGTGTTGGATAATACCAAACCTTATTTGAATATTACCGGCTGCCACGAGGAACTCTTCGCTAGGGTCAAGCCGCAACCTGCAAGGAATTGGACAAGAGTGAAAGTCAGACATTTGAACTCTTACGAATTATACACTTACGGCGTCTCGCCGGAAATCTCGGAGTCAATATAGTTCTGGAACTCACCAATTCCTTCGAACCAGTGAATCAACTGGATATCTGGGGACATTAAAAGTGATCAGTGGAGAGAACAGCGGAGGGTGGGGGTTGACACTCAACTTCACGGGTGGTTAATTCCCTTTCTCCATTTGCAGAAGAATACTCCTGCGGGCCAAGCAAACGATGTTAGGTGGGCGAGTCCAGTCGGTCATCTCGGCTCTACGCGTCACATTGGTGGAGACTGCAACAGTCCAGTTCAGATCGACGCCCCTGTGGGAGACAGGTGAGCGTAACAGCAGCCCACGCAAAGCCCTGATATGGTCCTCCTTGGCAGCAAGCGTGTAAAAGGTCTGATTTTGGAGGATGATAGTGCGGAGATCCCCATGCAGCACCTCACGGGTTGCCTGGATTTCTGCACGCATGGCCTCGCGTGATACCCGGATCGCCTCACGAGTTGCCTGCAGCTCAGCTGAGAGCGAACGTGTGAGCTGCTCCAGCTGCTGTTCTGCCCTAAAATTTCGGGAAGCCTCAAGTTCAACCAGACTCTCCCCGAGGAAATGAAATTCTGACCTCAGGGGTTCCCTGTGGCCCTGGGACTCTAGAGATATAGCTTCACGCAGAGTGTCCAGTGCTGCCCGTCGGTCCCTGTTGGACGCCAACATGTCTTCCCTGTTTGATTGGCAAATGGAGTCTGTTGCCTGCTGTTGTTGCTCCATCTGCCTTTCAGGGGGGAGAATGGAAGTGGCCACCCTCTCCATTGCCTGAGCCATCATTTCAACCGATGCTCCCTGTTGTGCTGCTATACTGTACATGGAGTTTTCCCATACAGTATTGCCTGGTGGCGTACGGCCACCGCGTCGGCGGGCACCACACCTGTTCGGGGCAAGGCGATCTGCACCTTGCTGTGCTGGCACTGCCTGAGGCTGCAGGACTGCATTCCCCCTCTAATCTGCTGGCCAAGGAACAGGATCAGATGTTGTGGAGTGTGACCCTGCATCCGTAACCACCAAAGGCGGACTTACCAACACTGACATCCCCATAGAGGGTTCTACCCTTGGTGCAGGTGGGTTGGACAGAACAGAATCCCTGCCAGAAACACTCACCTGCGACAGCACATAAGTCTCATCATCCGATTCAGCACCTGAATAATGGAGGTCTGGGGAGGTGCACCCAGAGACACCCCTGGACAGTATGGTCTGCAGTAAGATTGGGTTTTCACCCACCACACCACACCACGTCCTCTATTGGTGCCCGGTCTTGGCTCAGATTCCTCCTGGGTCTGAACCATCTGCTCCACCTCAACAGCATCAAGTGCGTCATCACCTGCAAAAACATGAAAGACAACAAATGGAAACAGGCATGAGCACCATAGCACACACATAGGCCTGACAAGCCAGAGATCCAGTACATGAATTACACATGTCCCACATGACTATAACCCTGGCATGCATGCACTGTCAATGAGTTGGAAGTGGAGGGGGAAAAAGCAGACACTGAGGGCACTAAGATGGAAAAGCAACACATTTGCTGCATGCTGGGTAGCACTGGCATCACACATTAGCCTGTGAGTGGCATGTCCAATACGCATACATGACACATGCCAGCACACAGATGGCATGTAGCATAGCCATGGTACATTTGACAAGTACAGCCATACGTCAGTGAATGAGTACTGTCACCCATCCATGTGAGATGGACATGATGAGATGAAAAATGCAAAATAGTGTCACAAAATACGCATGTGCCACACACTACAACACATCCAGTGTACAATAATACAGTGTTGGCATGCAGATTGATACATCAATGGTTGGTCACTTCAACATGACACGAAAAAAACTATCATGTTCCACATTCAAACAGGTCCCAAAGATTTTTTTGAGCAGGCCCTTACTCAATCAGCCTGAATGGTCTAATCATTCCCATAACAAGGTAATAAATGTGGCCCAGTGTGGGGTGTAATCAATGACAGAAGCATGTCAAATATGTGGCATTAGGGCTGAAAAATCCGTTGTAAAAATGGGAGAGTTGAAACTATCAGGCTGAATGAACACTGAAAAATTCAGAACAATGTTGTTGCAAGATGACAGTTCAAGGTCAACTGCAGTAATGTTGCGCTAATTGGCTACTGTGGTCAGAAGGGATACTGTCATACCCAAATCCAAGGCTGGTGAATGTTTTGGAGGAAGCACATGGGTGACCCATACCACTCAGGACTACACACCCTCACCTGGCACTCAATCAGAACCCGTCACCCATGCAACATACACATGGATTACACACACATGCATGGGCACTCACCGGACAATGCTTCGTAATCTGGTAGGTCTCCCACGCCTTGGATCTGTTCCTCTGTGACGAAGGTTCCAGCAACAGACTCATGTTCAGTGAGTTGGTTGTCCTCTGGTGGAGACCCACCGCCAGTCACCAGAGTAGAAGCATGATTTGAGGCCAGCTTGTTCTTTGCTCTGCGTTTCAGGCCATTCCACTGCTTGTAGCAATCATCAGTTGTGCGCCTCACAAATCCAAGGGCACTAATGTGGTCCGCGATGGTCTGCCAGTGTGCCCTACGTTGACCAGGTGTGGTCTTGCACCCTGCAGTCACCACCATTTCGCGGCTATGTGCCGACACATAGGCCACAAGTGCATCAAGTTCGGCGTCATTAAAGCTAGGCTTCCTTGACGTGCCGGAGTGTATAGCCGTGTCTGGGGTCTCAGCCTGTAGTGCAAGAGCACCCTTCTTCTTCTTCAAAGGTGTTGCGGATCCTGAGTGGCTTATGCCGCTCTTGTTAGTAGGGGCAGAAGCGCACGTGGACTGGGTACTAGAAGTGTGCGAATGCACAATGACCATAGGTCTTGGTGCAGGCATTGGCTGAAGGGTGATGTTGGCAGGGCCAACGTCGGTTTGATGGACCTGGACCGACACTGTCCCGGCTGGGAGACTCGGAGCTGGGGTGGATTGAGCTGCAGCTACCCCTGCAGCCTCCCCACCCTGGCTACTTGGGGCAGCAGATGAAATTGCTGCCCCAGATCCAAGTGGCCTGGTGACAGCAACCTTCACCGTCACATGTGGCTTAGACTTGCTGACCTGAAAGTCAGCCTGGGAGTCATCCTGTGCCGGTTCAGGTGCCAAAATGAGCCGGTCCAACAAGGGCTGAGCTGGGATGGTGTCAGCTACGTTTCCCACAACCATTGGGGGGGCACGGGTGGCCCCAATTGGTCATCCACACACAGGGGTTTAGGGGCACCGTGCAAATCCTGGCCACGTCCCCTACCGCGCCCAACACGCCCACCTTTTGGAGGTCGGCCACCTTTGCCTCCCTTACTGCTTGGTCGCCTCCCAACCATGGCACTGATGTTGTTGTGCGTATGGGAGTTGCAGTAAACAATTGTCCTGGGCAATTGGGGTGAAAGGGGTAGGGTACTAGATGGAATTCGTACCCTAGTGCTCTAACAAGGCTGTATGTGACCCCTGGGGGAAGATGACGGGTCATGCAACGCACAGGCACCCCAAAAACAAAAGCACACGTGCACGCAACCCCTGGTAGACCACGTGCGTGGAAAAATAAACCCGCACTACGCTGTGGCACCCAGAAACACAAAAATAAGCGTACGGGTGTTACACGTAGCCTACAATGACCTCTGAAGGGGTACGCGATACACGGGGGCAACCAAAGTTGGAAAATACGTGCGCGACTCACCGTCTGCCTTGAAAAAGAACGTGAAAAAGGCGAGCGTGTGCACATTGGCAACACCCCCGCCAAAAGAAGAAAAGAACGCAGTCTGAGGAAACAGGGATTACGAACTGGAAACGTTGTGAAGTAATCGCTTGTGAACCGACAAGAAGTACAAGATACACCCACTCGCTCTCCACAAAAAGCATGTACAAGGAAATAGCGTGATACTCGTACCTTTTAAGTCAGCCCACAAGTGAAACGTCACTTACGCGCTAAGGCCCTTTCCTCCAATAGCACGGTGCTGATTCACTATGCACCCGTGTTGTGGGCAACGCCCGCGCGCGTAACGTCACAGAAGCGCTTACGCGCTAAGGGCCTTTCCTCGAATTACACGCTGACGTGCAATTTTTTCACGTGGCAAATCACTCCGTATCAAGCTGGCCACGCAACAACACACGGAAGACCACGCTCCTGCCCAGAAGGCCGAATTACTGCCCCCCAGAGCCCCGAGCACACTCCCACCTGCTATCTGCTGCTGCCTGCCTGCCTGCTGCCCACGTGCCCTGCTATTTGCTGCCTGCATGTCAGTCAGGGGTGTCGTTGCTGTGACCACCCCTGCTGGAACTGAAGACTACCGACTGGGATACCATCGCTCCACAGCCCAGCCCCAGGACCCAGTTGCCTACCCACACCTGCCTCTGGGGTTGCCATGTCGGGCACAACACCATCTCCCACCACTGGCAACCCCCAGCCAGAGAGGCAGAGGGCCACCAGCTTCAGTGCCAGGGAAGTTGGTGTCCTGGTGGAGCAAGTCTGGGGCAATATGATGCCCTCTTTGGAAGTTTGCGCGCCGACAATGAAGGACGGACCAGGATCTGGATGGACATCGTGACTGCCATCAATGAGGAGGGGGTGGCAGTCCGCGACATCAAACATGTCAAGAAGCGCTGGGAGGACTTCAGGTCCAGGCCACCTGTCCGACCACCAAATGAGGGTCCTGGTACGCATACGCCCAGCGCTCCACGTCCAGGTCCTTGAGAGGCAGACCCGTCTGGAGTCGAGCGGTAAGTGTATATACATACTGATTGGACGCTGTGCGTGTCGTGGTGTGCCAGTAGTGTGCAGGTTGGAATGTGTTTTTGTAGGGCCATGTATGGATGTGTATGTACAGGGGCGTGAGGCTGAAACATGCGATTCCTCTCATGTGTGAGACGCATGAATGGTGTATGTGTTGGTAAGCATGCAGGCCAAATGCAGGTGTGGGAGCACACATGTTTGAATTACTGTGTATGTCCATTGGCATGGTTGTGGTGTCACACATGGATGGTGGTTCCAGCTGCATGTATCTGCACTGTGTACATGTGCATGTGTGTGTATTTGATAAGTGTGCAACTGTGATGCAACATGGATGCATGTGACACTGACATGTAGAAGGCTGAATGCCAGATGTGACATGGATGGCGATCTCATCACTGCGACAGTTGGTGGAGATGTACACATGCATGTAAGTGTGGTGGCATGTATGCATGTGTTGTGCACTCCCCGTGTTTCATGTGACGTCAGGCTCACCTTCGGCTGCTCATGCTGTTGTATGTGTATGGATGATGCTGCCTGGTGCAATATTGCTGTTGAATTGCTCATGTGTGTGAGTTGAAATGACATGTGTGTTGGGGAGTGTGGTGCCATGTCTGAAGTTTGACACTGCCACTCATGTACAACAGTTATGTGTGTATCAGTCCATTGTACAGTGCCCTGATGCCTGTGTCCTATCTCTCCCTGTCTGCAGCGTCAACTGATGAAGAGGGCGGAGAGGGTGCTGTGGAGCAAGGCGGCAGGGATGGCACCGCCAGCCGGAGACGCAAGGCCCGGCTCCCCTCCCAGGTTGTCATCTCGTCGGGGAGTGAGGAGTCTGGTGCCGAATCCCAGGCCGCAGCTGCCAAGGGTACGTCCAAGAGGCGGAGGTCAGAGGTGGACTCCTCTGCAGCAGAAGGGGCAGCTGAGATCCCACAGGGTCCGACGGAGGAAGATGGCACAGAGTCATCCAGGTTGGTGGGGGGTTTGGTGGAGGAGGAGGCCGTGAAAGGGACAGACAAGGGGTCAGGAGGTGAGGATTCCACTGGTGCTAGTGGTGGGGTGCAGTGCAGGGGCAGGGACAGGAGGCTGCACAGGCCACCGCGGAGGTGCCTGTGTGTAATCCTGTCCCCGATCCTGTGACTGCATCATCCCGCACCAGCAGGGATGCCTACGTCCAGACCCGTTTTCAGGGAGGGCATGAGTGCACAACAACTGGCCTTCCTCTCCCTGCGGACGTGGCAATCCGGGACCGGGTTGAGCCTGTCCTGGGTGGGATGGCGTTGCGTCAACGGGGCATGCGAGTTGACCTGCAGTGTTTTCGTGAAGACACTGCATGTCATCTCAGATGCCTCGTTGACCGCGTTGACCTACTGGGACGGGTCACCAGGACTGGGGGACATGAGTTGGTGATTACTAGTGCAAGGTGACATGTAGGCTGGCTGGGGGGCATGCACATGGGGGATGGGCTGCCTGCAGGACATGACCAGGGGTGCAGGGTAGTCCCCTGTGGTGTGGCCTGCTTGCAGGGGCCGTGGAGGGGGTAGAAGGCACACCTGGGAGGACCCACACTGCCAATTCACGTGTAAAACTTGCCGCACCCCCGAAATACACGTACGCCGCTCGCACAGGCCCAATCGCGTGTGAAACTTCCCGCGCACCCCCGAAATACACGTACCCCGCTCGCACAGGGCCAATCGCATGTGAAACTTCCCGCGCACCCACGAAATACATGTACCCCGCTCGCACAGCGCCAATTGCGTGTGAAACTTCCCGCGCACCCCCGAAATACACGTAGCCCGCTCGCACAGGACCAATCGCGTGTGAAACTTCCTGCGCACCCCCGAAATCCACGTACCCCGCTCGCACAGGCCCAATCGCATGTGAAACTTCCCGCGCACCCCCGAAATCCACGTACCCCGCTCGCACAGGCCCAATCGCGTGTGAAACTTCCTGCACACCCCGAAAAAATCCACGTACCCCGCTCGCACAGGCCAAATTGCGTGTGAAACTTCCCGCGCACCCCCGAAATCCACGTACCCCGCTCGCACAGGCCCAATCGCGTGTGAAACTCCGCGTGCAGGGGTGTATGTGTATTCGGAGGGGTGTGGGGAGTTTTACAGGCGTTTTTGTGGTTGGGGGCCTGTATGCTGGTCCACTGGCCTGTGCGCTGTGTACGGGATTTGTGCGCTGTGCGTGGCGCACGGGGAGCGGTTGGGGTGCAACTGGCGCTGCTGCAGGGTCGCTGCGCCACGGCTGGTAATGGATGTTAAAATCCATGAATACGCTGTGCGCGGAAATGGATTTTGGCGCACGCGGCTGGCGCAGACTGTCGCACGCACACACTGTGCGCCAGCTACGTGCGCCACTTGTGCTCTGAATTCTATGAATTATCCCCTTAATGGTAGGAGGTGAGGCAGATGTGTCATATAGCCTACAAAGGCCTCAGAGATATAATTTGCCTGTCCTTCTCCCTCAACATGGTACCACGTCTCACCTGGGCGGTTCCCCTGAACATAACCCTGTGTACCCCTACCCTGGTGATACTCACATGTTCGTCCACCCCCAGGGATGTTACCCGAAGGCGCCAGCCCTCCCCATGCCACCCAAATAAGGGTTTCCAGAGGTTAACTTGGGAGAATACCCCCAGGTTTCTCACAAGTGGTAATGCCTTTACACCCGCGTCTGGGAACTTTAAAAAGCACCTGAAGCAAAGAACGCTGTTTAGCTGGAGCTGGTGGGAGAGAGCGAAGTCTCTCTGTGAAGCTAAAACTGAAAAACGAGTACCAGAGTGGTGGAGCCAGGAGGCACGCCAACGTAGAGGGAAGAAGCTCCTGCGAAGCAAAGGCACGTCGCACGAACACCAGGAGCTAGCGAGGGACTACTGGGCATCCAGAGGTGACCACAAGCAGCCTTTTACCTGCCAGCACCCAGAGCAGAGTAGACGTGAAGAAGAGAAGCTGCAAGACCTTGGAAATCCAGAAGGAAGCGTGTGGGAGAGAAAAGCTAACAGACATTTCTCTGGTTGCCCACGGAGCCGCACAACCATGCCAACTAAGCCCGATGAGTCTGGCCAGAGGCACTGGGGACCCAAGGCATTTCAGCGGCCATACAGAATGAAAGTGAATGAAGCACAAGATACCAAAAGGGAAAGAACGAATTAACTGAATATAAGAAGGGTTGTAAAATTGCAAACAAAACCCTTACAACCAGACAAATATATTTAGTGCAAATGCAAAAGGAACTCGAAACGGATAATACATGCACAGGGCATAGTGAAAGACAAAGTGTATATGAAACTTTGGAGAAGGGCAGAGCCTGTGTAATTACAGGTGTGTGGAAATCAGAAGTCCTAGCCGAAGACTACACCAAGCAATCACAAGTCTATGCACATACAATTCCAAGGCAGTCCTTGAAAAAAAACATGTGCTCTCGCTATGCTCAAAAATGAGCTGCATGCAACTTAAATAGCCAGTAAGTCAATCCTCATTTTGTAATAACTGTTGTCATTCAAAAGAACATTACATCAGTTACATAACACATTTCAGTTTAATTCAGACTTGAGGCATTGTTAATACACAGGTTCAATATTGCCAATGCATTTCGGATAATATCCATCTTCAGGGCTGAACCGTTAAGTTATAATCAGTATTAACAAACACAACATGTAAAAACACAATATATAGAAACACAAAACAAAACATAGGGAAACAGATTAGCTCTACATTGCAATATGAACATCCAGTGTAGAAATCAAAATAAATAAAGCTTCCAAGCTCCATACCGCTATATCTGTACAACAACACTCTTTGTGTGAACTAGATATGGAAAACAGAAAAGATAGATTGCAATATTGCCAATTAGATCTACATACTAAAGTGCAAATGAAAAACCCATACTTAAACATGTTAAACATGTCACCTGTACAATCCAAACGTGTTTATTTAACATACCCTTTGACTCATATACATTGTTCTTGAATTGGATAGTCTCACATATAATAGTTTAGCATTTCTGAGATTGCATGCTATGTAGTAATGAGTTATTTGGGTTAGACAGGTAGTATCTGAGGGTCATGACACTAGATGAACCGGCACATTCGGGTGACTGGAGAGTTTTGCTCTTTTGATTATTTGTTCATATATTATATGGGATTGTCCCTGTGCTTTTAAGAAAGCATTTCAACATTTCTTACCATATTACAAGCCCCCATTTTCCATCTGTCCGCTTGATTGCATATTTAGTCTGACTTGCTCCTGGGTTCATATTACATGGATTCTGGGCTGCTTCTGCTGGTCGTTGATAGTAGGAATGCAATTTTAAGGTATAGGTTGATTATCCCTGTGATTGTTTCATATCTGTATGTTTGTAATTTTTATATTGTTTTGTTTGTTTTTTCTGCTTCACTTTAAGGTTGACAAAGGTGGGAGGGATTGAACATAATTGTCAAAATGAGGGCATGGCTTTCTGGGTGGTAGTTGAGAACTGGTTTAACAATGTAAATATTAAACATTTTATTGAGCCTGACTTTAGTCAGGCACATTCCAATCGAAACAAATGCAAGTTTTTGTGTGGTATCTTAATGTTTGTCTGGGTTGGGGAGGTTATAATAGTTTATGCTCTGCATCTATCTGCTGTCATCTATTTGATGTATATGCTTTTTCTGTTTGCTGGGATTAATCTAGTCATGATGATGTTGTGCCATAGTCAAAATCTAGAAGCCTGGATGCATTAAGTCTATGGGGATGCTGCCATGATGCCCGCTCCCGGGGAGCCGGTTCAAGCCCGGCGTCCCCGAAAGCGGACATCCAGTATCCCAAGGAAGGACCCAGCAACCCCATATAGGGGCCCTTTGGACAGTGTCCTGGCGCCTATGGTGCCAGGCTCATTATGGGAATGCTTGGGTGCACTTACCTGATGCAGACCATGCTGCAGGATCCCGGCCTCCTTGAGGCCTGAAAGGAACTACTTTACCTGTGGGACTAATTTACCATCCGGGCGTGGTCGGGGAAGGATACATACCTGATTGGAGGAAGGATACATACCTGGAACTTCTTCCAAGGCTATTTAAACCCCACCCGAACAGCCACACGTGCTTCGCGTTGTTCTGCATCTAGCAGCTGGACGCTCACCGTGTCTGCTCCTGCATCCTGACTTCTGCCACGCCTGCCAGCATCACCTGCAAAGGAAGAGAAGATGAGAACAGAAGAAGGAAAAGTCCTTACCTGCTAAATCCGCATCCCGGAGACATCTCGCCGACAATCCTGAAAAGGAAGACTTTAATTTAAAAGCTCATCGCGTCGATCGCTGCAGCGCCGCATTCCACTCACCTTTACAGGGCGCCTCCATGTTCAGCAGCGATCATCCGGATTCGCAGTCACGCCCCAGCATCTAGGGAGAAAAAGACCAGAACAAAAGGTGAGAGAGAGAAGGGAATAAGGAAAGCTAAATCTCCATGTTAAGACTTACCTGTTGATTCATTCCCTCTTCATTTCGGGTCCGCGCCGCATCCTGGCATTTCCGGACCCCGGCCCCTAAGGGGAAAAAGAGACATCAGTGTTAATGAGCGAATGAAAAGACATTACCAAAAAGCGCTCATTAAAGACTTACCTGATTTCTACAAGGATTTCACCTCTCATCTCGGGTCGGTGCCTGTTCCCCGGCATTCCGTACCCCGGCCCCTGTGGGGAAAAAGACACTAGCATTAGTACATTAATGCATGGACACAAGGGGAACCTCTTATCAAAAAAACTTACCTGGAAGCCAAGCAAGTTTGGTTCTCACCAATCCGAAAATCTAGTGAAGTAACTGGATACCAACGCGCCCCTGCATCAGAAGCAGGATGGAGAGCTCGTCCTTCCAGACCCTAAGGTGAGACGCTACGAGAAATCACAGAAGGGTTTCAAGGAGGGTGAGAGGGGAAAGTGGGAGGTCGATTGCATTACCCCGCAGACAGTTAATCCCCTATTTTCGCCTACAGAAGGATACTTCTGCGAGCCAGACAAGCCAGATTTGGGGGCCCGGTCCAGTCCGTCTTCCGAACCCTGCGCATCACCTTAGAAGAGGTCACAGCAGCGCGAACCAGGCCAGCACCTCCGTGGGAGTCAGGTGAGCGTAACAGATGCTAACTGTGGGAACTTGGAACGTGAAAGGCTTGAATAGCCCGATTAAGAGAAAGAAAGTTTTGTCAAAACTTTGGAGAGCGAGAATTGATGTGATTTTCTTGCAAGAAACACACTTTGTTGAAGGTGCTGGGAAACTTCTTGCTAACTCGAGATACACAAGAATGTGGTTAAACTGTTTTTCTTCTAAATCAAGAGGGGTTGGGATTTTGATCTGGAGGGGGTTGGGAATTAGCATGGATAAAGTAGCTATGGACGATACGGGGCGTATAATTTTAGTTGACTTGAAATATGAGGTTAAACTCATTATCATTGGTTCCATTTATGCCCCGTGTACAGCTGGAGGGAACTTTTTTCGATTCCTCGAACAAACTACTGTGTGGTATGAGAGGGGAGTTGATTATTTTAGGAGGAGATCTTAATTGCATTTTAGATTTCAAGTTGGCTAGGTCCTCGACATGTTCTTTTACAGGTCAAAAAGCTAGTAGAGAATTTCGGGAATTTTTAGAAGTATTTGACGGTTGGAGAATCTTACATCAGAGAGAAAAGGGTGTCTCTTTTTATATTCCCCAGCACACGACTCCCTTTCTAGGATTGACTATGTACTCACCTCTGACAGATTAGTTGAGTCTGTGATTCAGGCTAAGATCTGTGAACGATATCTCTCGGATCATTCGTTAGTTAAGGTTAAATGGCTTTTTGACTTGCCCAGATGAGATTCTTGCAGGTGGCGACTGAAACCTTTTATCCTAAATGAAGGAAATGCTTTAATATTACTAAATAACTCTATTGTGAACTATTTTGCTGAAAATAATGGTTCTACTGATAGTCTATTGGTATGGGACTCTTTCAAGGCCACAATTAGAGGCAAATTAATGAACTGGACTGCTAGGGTGAGGAAGAAGGGAGAAGCCAGTTTGAGAGATCTTGAACTAGAATTGGGTGAATTACAGTCTACCTTTGCTTGCACTAGAGCTGTAGAAGACCATATTAAGATGGACAAGGTGAAGGAATTGTTGAGATGTGAGATAGATACTCAAGCTGAATGTGGGGCATTTTATACAAAACAACGCTTTTGGGAAGTTGGAGGACGGGGACCGGAGACCAGAGCAGGAAAGCTGCAGCTGAATCTCGGTAAGTGCTATTTTTTTTTTTTTTTTAAATAAGCACTAGCTGCGTTTTTTTTTCTAAGTTTTCCGGGCTGGAGGAGCCCGGAAAACTTAGAAATAAAATCGCAGCTTTAAAAACGTATTTGTTTGCGGTCGCTTTTGAAGCGACCGCAAACATAAATACAACGTTATTGTGTTGGAAAACGCTGTGGTTTTTCTTTCCAAGTTTCTCAGGCTCCTCCGGCTCGGAGGAGCCTGAGAAACTCGGAAAGAAAAACCGCAGTGTTTTCCAACACAACCGCGTGTGTTTCTGCCTGCTATGGCTATCACTTTGGGTCTCCGGTGCTCCCAGGGGAAACAGCACTATGGATACAATAACAGTAGAACCCTTCTGGATGTTTTGAATCTGTCAGTCTCAGAAACAGATGGTCTAATTCTTATTTTTTTAGACGCCAAGAAGGCTTTTACAGTGCAAACTGGACCTTCTTGAATTTCACTCTGATGAGGATGGGCTTTGGTCCATTATTCATTAATGCTGTTGGAGCGTTGCAGTCGGATATCAGTGCCAGAGTTTGTGTAAACGGAAACCTATCAGCTTCTTTTAAGCGGTTTAAGGGCACATGACAGGGGTGTCCTTTATCGCCTTACCTTTTTAATCTAGCCTTAGAGCCGTTATGATTTATATTCGACAGACTCAGAGTCTTTTGGATTTCAGAGTAGGGGAGATCGAAAATAAAGCACTGGCCTATGCGGACGATGTTACGTTTATGTTTATGTTTATGTTTATTTTATTTATATAGCGCAAACCAGGCCCTGAGGCAACCGGGCGCATATCTTGGCAGAAGGTTACAGGTAAAACATATCATCACATTGGTATCAACAGATTGCGAACAACATATACAATATATACAATATAAAGATATACAGATTATACAATTGACGTTACCAAATACAGTTGACGTTACAAAACAGGGCAACAAGCGGCACAAAGGTGCCAGGGCAGAGCAAAGCTAAGTCGCAGCTAGCCCGTCAGGGTCAGAGGGCAGTTGTTAATGAGAGGTAACTAGCCAGAGCTTGGCTTTGTGTTTGAATAGGTTAAGTGATGGTAAGGATCTGATGGTGAGTGGTACCGTGTTCCAAAGCTTGGCTGCCAGGACAGGGAAGCTAGCACCCCCAGCTGTATGAAGCTTGAATCTGGGGATTTCGAGACCGTGGGACTGTGCGGATCTGAGTACTCGCGTTGGAATATGTTGAGTGAATCGAGAGGCTAGATAAGAGGGGGCCTGGTGGTTAACACATTTGTATGTAAGGGTGAGTGCTTTCAGTGAAATCCTTTGGGCGACTGAGAGCCAGTTGAGGTTCTTTCTGGTTTCTGAGATGTGGGCAGATCGGGGGATATTGAGAGCCGCTCTAATGGCGTTGTTCTGGGTAGTCTGTAATTTGTTAAGGTTACTCTGGTTAGTGCCTTGGTACAGTGCATTACAATAGTCCAGTTTGGACATGACCAAGGTCCTGGCCAAGGTGATGCAATTCTGGGCGGTAAGGAATGGGCGACAGGCTGAGATCAATTTGCAGGTGTAGGCAGATGCAGCAGCCACTGCATTGGTTTGTCGGGTGAGATTCAAGGAGGCATCCAGGTAAATACCCAAAGTTTTGGTGTCTTTAGATACTTTAATTAGATTGCCGTCAATGTTAAAGGAGCCGAAGAGGGGACTTAGTTTGTTAAGTCTCTGTTGCGTGCCTAGGATGAGAAGCTCAGTCTTATCATCATTGAGGCACAACTCGTGCTGGGCCATCCAAGCTTGAATGACAAGGTAAATGTCATTGAGGGCTTTGGAGTCAACAATGTAGTCACCAGTAATAGGTATGAGTATCTGGGTGTCATCGGCATAGTTCGTGTAGGTGACGCCCAGATAGTCAAGCACATCAAATAGTGGTTTGGTGAAGACATTATAGAGAGTAGGGGAGACACAGGACCCTTGCGGGACTCCACACGGGACTGGTGTAGGGTCGGCCGATGCGGTAGGTGAGAAAACTCTCATGTGCCTGTTGTCGAGGAGTGACCTGATCCAGTTGGATGCATTGTCAGAGAAGTGAGCAGCGGACTTTAGGTGCCGACATAGTATTTGGTGGTTGACCAAGTCGAAAGCGGCGGATAAGTCCAGTAGTAGAAGAAGGGCCAGTTTACCGTTGTCTTTAAGGTCCTCAATTTGAGTTTTGAGGTCAAGAAGAGCTGTTTCGGTCCCATGTTTGGGTCTGAAGCCAGATTGTCTTGAGCCGAGGAGGTTATTAGTTTCTAGGTAGTTCTGAATCTGCAGGTATGCTGCTCTGTCAAGTATTTTAAGTAAGAAAGGTACAGTGGTAATAGGTCTGTAGTTAGTTGGTATTTCAGGGTCCAGATTCGTTTTTTTTAGGAGAGGGATAACCCAAGCGTCTTTTAAATTGTTGGGTACCGTTCCTGTTAGGAATTAAGAGTTGATGAAGGAGGTTATAAAAGGAGCAAGGTCCTGTGCCGCTTCCTTAATGATAGGTGCTGGGCAGGAGTCACCTTGACAGTTCGAGGGTTTTAGGTTGCGAATGATGTTTTCGACCTCGAGGATGGTGAGAGGGGTGAAGCTGAAAGGGGTATGAGTAAAGGAGGCCGTTGGCATAGTGGGGGGTTTAATGGGGGGGTTGGTGAGTAGAGTAGTTTGTTTGGCGTTCATTTTTGATTGCAGGGTGGTGATTTTGTTGAGGAGAGCGTTTTGGATGTTATTGCACCATTGGCTGTCTTTAGTGCAGGTATCAGGGATGGGGGAGGGGGCTTCCAATTCTTTAAGGATTTTAAACAGCTCCTTGGTGTTGGATTCTGCTTGTGTGATACGTTGGTTGTAAGTCTCCTTTTTTGCCTGTAGGATTGCTTCCTTGTAGTTGTGGGTGGAGATGATGAGGCGTTCTTTGTTAGGGTCGCAAGGGTGGCTCATCCAAAGTGATTCAGCCTTGCGTTTTTCTTTGCGTAAGGCTCGTAACTGCGGGGTGAACCAGGAATTCAAATGGGCTTGTTGTTTAGCTTTCCGTAATTTAAGCGGAGCTATATTATCAATGGCTTTGAGAAGTGTTTGATTGAAGATGTCTACTAAGACTGTAGGGTCGTTGTGTTGTGACACACATTTGTTCAATAAAGGAAGGATGAGTGGGAGAAGTTTATCCCTGGTGATGTCTTTTTTGTTCCTTGTGGGAATGGCTGGAGCTATCGTGGGAGTGGTAAGAGGGTTGGTCGCTGGAAGGTGGAAAATGATGATGTGGTGGTCGGACCAGGCACAAGCGTGGTTGGAACTTATGGTAGTGTTGCAGTTGAGATCATAGATCCAATCAAGCGTTCTACCTTTGATATGGGTAGGTTTGTCAATGCGCTGTTGGAGTCCTAAGTTAGCTAATGTGATAGAGAATTCAGAGGTCAAGTGATCCTTAGTGTCATGTAAACCAAGGTTGAAGTCACCTAGAAGCAGTACCTGAGAGTTGGGTTTCGTATTGACAGTCAGAATGGCTGTGATCTCATCTATGAAGGAGCTGAGTGGTCCTGGGGGTCTATAGATGAGGTGGAGGGTAGCAGTGTTGGTTGGAGATAAGGTGAGTTTCACGGAGAGGGATTCTGCACAGCTGAGCTCTGTGTTGGGGATGATTCTAAGTGTGATGTTATTTCTATGTATGAATGTGACTCCACCTCCTTTGGATGTTGATTGTCGGTCAGCTCTGAGGATAGAGTAACCATTGGGGATAGCGAGGGAGAGAAGTGGGCCGGAGGCTGCGTGTAACCATGTTTCGGTGATGGCCACAAAATCGAGGTTATGAGTGGTGATGAGGTCAGAGATGTCCAGTGCGTGGGCCGTAATAGATCTGGCGTTAATGAGGGCACCCTTGAGTTCTTTGGCAGCGATAGAGCTGTGGGATGACGGTGACTTCTGTGAGGTAGTGGTGACGTGAGTGTGCTGAGTGCAGTGGGCACGAGGAAGTCTGGATCCAAGTCTAAGATTCCTGACTTGGAGTGTGCAGGGTTGGTTAGGAATGGGTTTAGTGGCAAAGTGATGTAGCCAAAGGGCAGGGTCATTGAGGTATGGGTTACTCAGGGGCATTGCAGTATGGTGAAAAGTAGGGTGATGAGGGTCGGTCATAACGGTGCTGGGAGGAGTGGAGGGGTAGAGGGTTATGGCAATGATGAACCCTCCGTCGGTGCGGTAGTGAAAGTGCGCACTGGAGTGGACGTGGAGGAGTTGTGGGCTAGGCGGAGGTAGAATCGGCCAAGAAGTGGCAGTCCAAGTACAGCTTGTTAGGTAAGTGCATGTATGATTGTGCAATCAATGACTCAAAAGGCAGAAGCTCAACTACAGGGTAAGTACATGTGCAATTATGCAAACAATGACTCAGAAGGCAGAAGCTCAGCTACAGGGTAAGTACATGTGCAATTATGCAATCAATGACTCCAAAGGCAGAAGTTCAGCTACGAGGTAAGTACATGTGCAATTATGCAATCAATGACTCCAAAGGCAGAAGTTCAGCTACGAGGTAAGTACATGTGCAATTATGCAATCAATGACTCCAAAGGCAGAAGTTCAGCTACGAGGTAAGTACATGTGCAATTATGTAATCAATGACTCCAAAGGCAGAAGTTCAGCTACAGGGTAAGTACATGTGCAATTATGCAATCAATGACTCCAAAAGGCAGAAGTTCAGCTACAGGGTAAGTACATGTGCAATTATGCAATCAATGACTCCAAAGGCAGAAGTTCAGCTACGAGGTAAGTACATGTGCAATTATGCAATCAATGACTCCAAAGGCAGAAGTTCAGCTACGAGGTAAGTACATGTGCAATTATGCAATCAATGACTCCAAAGGCAGAAGTTCAGCTACAGGGTAAGTACATGTGCAATTATGCAATCAATGACTCAAAAGGCAGAGGCTCAGCTACAGGGTAAGTACAAACGCTAAGCGACTACAGAATATAAAGGACGGAGTGAAGCGTGCATATAGGAATTACAATAGGCGGTGAATCGTGAATCAAGTGGAGAAGAGAGAAGTGGCCCTACGTAGAGAAGGTGCTCCCGAATGAAAGAGGGGAAAGACCTTAATAACCAGACGGGGTAACAAAGGCCGACATGCTAGGTAAATTGACCATGCTAGGTTCAGCTAGGTTCGGTCCATGAGGAGTCTTACCGCCTTTCTAGACGTCGTTCCGTGTGTGTCCTGAAGGAGCAAGAGTGCGACAACAACTGGGGATGAAAGTACTGCGGAACGGTGACCACCACCGTGGCGGGCCGGTGTCAAATCTGGGGGATCACCATAAGGCGCTCTCCCTCACGCTCCACGGCGCGAACAGGGAGCAAACAGGGGCCTTAGTATGGGCCTTCGTGTGGCCGCCGGCGCTTCCGCCTGCCGGCGGATGTAGGTGGAAGAAAAGGCTGCTAGTCGCTTAGCAGCGAGGCATCAGCCTCGGTTTCATGCCGCGCTGCGCCCGGCATTAGAAGGTCAGGCAGGGTAGGTCAGGCAGAGCGTGCTCGATGCTCGATGGCATCTAGATAGGGATTTAGTAGTGCAGATCGTAGTGCGGGCAGGTGTATCTGCTCCTTACCGCAAGGATGGCTCTGGGTGGGCTTTCAGTGTGTCTGGGCTCCGAGGATGGCGGTGCCCACGGCACGTGGAATGCTCCTGCTGCTGCTGGATGGTGGCTGCTGCAGGGGTTACGATTGTTCTTGGTAATCCTGAGGTGGGGGATGCTATTTTGCGAAATATGGTTGAGGAGGTGGGGAGGCTCTCAGGTTACAAAATTAACTGGGAGAAAACAGTAGTGTTTCCGGTTCAGGATACCCCTGTGCGTAATCAGTTTATGGACTGGAACTGTAAATGGGAAAATGGATATGTGAAATATTTAGGGGTGTATCTCACCAGAGATGTAAACGGAATGGCTGGGTTTAATGTGGATAGAGTTATAGAAACTCTTCAGAAAGACATTCTTAAGTGGGGGAGGCTCCCATTGTCGATTTGGGCTAATGTTAGTGTCATCAAGATGGTACTCTTACCTAAGATTCTATACATTATTCAGTCACTTCCTTTAGGATTCACAAAAAAGGTTCTGGAGCGTGTGGATACATTTCTTCAACATTTTTTATGGGGCAATGGGAAAAGACCTCGGATACCGCGGTTTCTTATGGATCGGAGCGTGCATGATGGGAGTTTCGGTTATCCCATTCTTGAAAACTACTGTAAAGGTTTTTTGTTAAAAAATGGGTTACATATTTCTTTATGAATGGGCCAGGGGTTCCATTTTGGGCTCAGATTGAAGAGTTTATAATGAGGCTGTTTCATATTGAAAGATTGTACTCTTTTGGTAACGTGCCTAGGCAAGTAGCTAATTTGCAAGCGATGATTGCCACTAAGGATGCAATCACCTCGCTGATATTGGGTGGTGGGCAAGGATTGTATATGTACAAGGAGGCCTCCATCTGGCAAAATCCAGGATTGCATATCAATAATAAGATGTTATGTTGGAGGAGTTGGGTCATTATGGGCATATTACTGGTGGAAGATATCTGGTGTGATGGAGGGATACCAACTTTTGTATTTTTAATGAGGAAATTTGTTTTTACACAAACGTGAGCTAAGAAGGTATGATTTGTTGAAGGTTTTGATGTCCGAGAGGCGACAAATGCTGGACGCACCTCGGATACAGAGGCATGAGAGGTGTGATTTTCTTATGGATGCTCCACATATGGTATCGTGTTTTTTAAAACTTTTCCGGTTGAGAATCATTCGGTAGTACCTTGGGATAATTTGAGACTTGCATGGTCTGAGGAGTTGGGAGTGGCTATATCGATGAAAGAATGGGAAAGCATGTGGAAGGTTCTGTTTAGGGCAAAAGCTGACCTGAATCTACGCTACATCAAACAAAGGATTTTGAAGTCTTTTTTGGACTCCAGATAGAATTAGTAGATTAGGACTGAGTGATAGTGATAAGTGTTGGTGTTGTTTGAAAGAACAGGGCACCAAGTTGCATATGTTGTGAAGTTGTACAAAAGTAAAGGGTTTTTGGAATGATGTCCTAAATAGGGTTGACATGGTATGGAATATTGTCTTTCCAAGAACACCATTAGCTGTGCTTTTGAAATCCCTGAGTTGTGTTAGGCACCTTGATTATGTGATGTTGTGTTGGGTCAATAAAGTTCTTCTGGTGGCTACTAGACAAATATTACGTGTCTGGAAAACTAGGCAAAAACCATGTGTTGAAGAATGTCTGGTACACGTGCAGCTTCTTTCACGCTTTGAGAAGATTAACTTTAGTAAATTGCACAGAGAAGAAGCTTACAAAGAGCAATGGAGTGTATTTAATGAGCTTTATGCTTGATACTTTGCCAGAGCAGGTTTGACTATGTATCATACTTTAGGATGGGGTGGGATGAAGGGTAGGGGGGTTGGTGTTTGTCGTGTCTAGGGTCTTGTTTGCATTATTTGTACTTTAGATGATATTCTGTCAAAAGTTTGTTTGATGTTCAGATTACCTGTGGATATTTCTTTTATTGTTAATGCTGTTTTCCCTAGGCTTATTAATTCTAAATTGTTCTGATTGAATTGTATTTGTTACCCTTATGTATAGATTTATTGATATGATATGGTTATTGATAAACTAAATAAAGTGTTTTAAAAAAAAAGAAAACATGTCACCTGTGTCATAATCAGCCCTGCACAATAGGCTAAATTCAACAGTCATCTGGAAAGAAAAAAATGATTACGGTATTCATTGGGAGGCTATCCATAGCCATGAACATTAAATAAAACGCAAATATAAATGAAAATATGTGGAAGGGTCCTTAACTTTGTTTTGTAGTGCTGGGCAGAAAACAAGTATAACCCGCAACTTTGCGGATGCTGAAAAGCATCCTACACTTCCCTGTGCTCACATATAGTGAGACACTGACACTGACGTCACTGGCACACTTGCGAGCGTGATGAAGCCACATGGATACAATCTGTGACGCATCGCGCAATCGTAACAAGTGTAAATAAAACTAAAATGCTCATGTATTCACAGCAGTTGCTGCTTCCGCTTCCACATCAGTGTGTGGAATGTATAGAAATTACATACACTTTATGCTGGTCGATGTGCAACTAAAATCCACTTTTCAGAATGAAAACCCAAATGGGCGTTACCCTTCTAAGGCATAATATGCACTAAGATCACAACTCATCAATTCCATACTATTGATTCAAGATTCCATTCCGAATGAATTCATGGGCAATTAATAACCCTGGTAGCTAATAGCTGTTTTTATCCCAAGCAGCTATGTACCTTAATGGTAATCATACAGCAACATGTAATTACCAATATTCTTCACCATTATCATAATCAACTGAAGATTGTGTGTTACATGGTGGATCATTGCTGCCCAATTGAAAATGGCAGTGTTGCCCAATGGTGGAAATACAGCATGATGTCATATACCATATTCTTCCAAATGCATCATAATCGACAGAAATGTTACCAAATGCTAAAAATACAGCAAGAAGCCATTTATGTCATAATCCTCAAGGGACGCAACTCTATTCTAGTTGTTGGACATAAGTAGCTTACATTGGTGCACAAGTAATCTATTTCAAATGAGACTTAGTTGTACATTCACACATCACTACCCATGGGTAGCATAGTATACTAAATCTATAGGTAGCAAAGGTAACAGATCTCTTCATTAATCGCTTATGGGGCCATTGAGTCCAATCTCTCGATCCAATATGTTTCCCTTTGATCAAGCCTTTTAGACAATTCTTCATGGGGACCTCTTCTTGTCTCTGCTTCCGCAACTTGGAATTGTATTTGAACTCCTGTTTTTCGTCCGTATGCATGATCAATGTTAATTCCAGTGTTGTTTGCACTGTCTTTTGGATTGTCCCATGTAATAAATTCCACACGGGCACCTTATTGTATAAGTCAAATTGCTTGTGTCATAGGTTGCAAATTGTGTATTTTGATCTTTTCAACTGACCTCGGGTGGTGTATTACATTACTCTTGGTTACAAACCCGCAGTTCATACAATGCAAACATGGGAACGTGCCTGTCCTTTTGGTTTGAGGGTGTATGAAAACTACAAGTCCTGGCAGAGGAGTGTACTGGCAAGTCACAAATTCGTGAGAGCAAGAAGCATTAAAAGTATATATCAGTCGGCTAAATTGATGTACAATAAACATGTCCTATGAAGCAACATCAGGACTGAAGAAAGGATTTTATTGATTGAAAGTAAAAGGGTCCTGGAAGCAACACCAGAACTGAGGAAAGGACTAGGTTGTATGGAGGTCCTGGAAAGAAGATCAGGACCAGAAAAGGAATTGTGTGAGAATCAAAAGCCCTGGCAGGAGGGTATACCAGGCAGTCACAAGTGTGTGAGAATCTGAAGCCCTGGCGGGAGAGTATACCAGGCAGTCACAAGTGTGTATGAATCATAACAGATATATTCAAGAAAAGACAGATCGTAAAATTCAACAAGTTTGTGCATTGACATTGTAGTGGGTCACAAAAGACCTAAAGACTTACTTGTTATATGTGAAAATTCAATGATCAAGGAAGAATCCAGAAGAAGGGAGCCACTTCTTATCATCAAAGAACATTTGTGTTGGAACCATTTATTCTTATTTTGTGAACACTTTCAAAAACTCCCAGAGGTTAAAGACATTTCCTTTTTCACCTTAGAGTTTAGTTTTAGTGCGAGGGTCAGAAAAAAAACTTTGGACACAGGACAGTATTGTCTTGGATATTCTGACACCGGCAGACCCTTAGTTTTGGTTTAGGCAGGTAAATTCTCTTAGAGCAGAATTAGAGAGGCATTTTCCCAACCACTTTGCATTTATATAAAAGTCTTTAACCAAAAACATGGCAAATTTGTGTCCGAGTTTCATTCCTGACTCCTTACAGGAAGGAAATAGGATTTTGACACATGATGGGGGACTTTTTACTTTAGGCATCCTGGCAGACTCCATAGCACTTTTTAGTTGAGACAGGGAAACCTCTTAGAAATAGGGCACGATAGTGTGATGGATCTATGGATGTCGTCCCTTCTCCCCTAGGCGGAGACCTCTCCCATGTGGCCAGGGCCGTGCAGCCACAGTCCAACAGTCCCCTTGGGGGTGGTTCACCGAAGGAGGATCACATGGGGAAGGAATCCCACTACGGAACTGGGGACGACCATCATCAGAGAATGCGGTATGACCCAGTTTCAGTACACTCAACCCCTTCTACAACTCTAAATTCTCCTCACCCCTCTCTTGATAAAGCCAATGTGTTCTGTTGCGAAGTCAGACAACTAAACATGCATAACCGAGACATGGTTCACACGGCCAGCTCGGTCACAAGCTTTGACACTCTCCTCCCTGATGGCTACAAGATCCTCTCTGCGCCCAGATCCAACCGTTCCAGAGGGGGTGTAGCCCTGATCTTCCCGGAGTGGATTCCTGCCTCTGTCATTCCTACGTAGGCCTACTCATCTTTCAAATGCCTCGTCTGCAGGCTCTCTCTCTCTCCTGGCCATTCCTTACTGTGGCTACCATCTATCGGCCACCTGGTCATAGGTCATATTTCCCCCTTCCTCTCTGAGCTCTGAGTGGGTGGACATCTCCTCTTCCCTCAACCACTGAACTCCTCCTTCTTGGAGTCTCTCTCTCTCTCTCTCTCTCTCTCTCTCTCTCTCTGGATGTTCTGATCTCTTCAGACCTTCCCCTTTTGATCCCGCTCACCACTCCTCTCTCCTGGAGTGATCACTTTATCCTTTCCTCCCATCTCACACTCTCTACCCCCTCAGGCCAAGCCAACTCCAGCACTGCCACCTACCTTCTCGGTCATCTGACCCATGAAGCGTGTGTCAGTTGAGGCTTTCACAGCCACCTCCTCCTCCTCTGGCTGACTCGCATCCTGACACAGCCCTTTCCATGCTCCACTCTGCTACATCTGATACTCTCGATGTTCTTGACACTGTCATGAGGATGCGCTTGAAACCCAAAGCCAAGTGCAACTTTGGGTACGTTGTCACCCTTAAACGCAAGTGCAGGGTAGCCGAGAGGAAATGGCGTGCTTCAGTACATCCTCTGACAAACTGGCCTGCTGCCTGCTCCAAAGGCAATACATGCTCTCTATACGCACCAACAAGAGAGCCCACATCCAAGCCCACGTCTCCGCGGCATCTAACAACTCGGCCAAACTCTTTAAAATCTGCAA
The DNA here is from genome assembly GCF_040938575.1 of Ambystoma mexicanum. Taxonomy (NCBI): domain Eukaryota; kingdom Metazoa; phylum Chordata; class Amphibia; order Caudata; family Ambystomatidae; genus Ambystoma; species Ambystoma mexicanum. The sequence goes on from NC_090936.1 coordinate 880,273,435, forward strand.
GGAGCTGGCCAATCCTGCTGCAGTCTCTAGCTCTCCTGTCCCCTACCAGGCCCTCTGCACAGCCCTGGCTTCTCATTTCATCTCTAAAACTCAGGACATCCTGTCTTCTCTCTCTTCCTCTCCCCCTCCTCCCTCTACTCTCTGCTCTTCCTCTGGCCCTTTTTCAGACACCTCTCCCCCCTCCTTCTCTGCCTTTATCTGGTTCTCCTCCGATGAGGTTTCTAGACAAGTCGGATCTATGAATGTCTCGTCAAAACAGGTTCACCCCTGTTCCTCCAAAACCATCAAGGACCACATTGACACCCTGGCTCCTGCTCTGGGTGATTTCTGCAACCACTCCTTCACCACTGGAGTTTTCCCCTCTCCCCTGAAGAACTTCCTTGTACACCCTCTTAAGAAACCCTCTGCCGACCTTTCCTGCCCGACTAGCTATCGTCCAATCTCCATCACTCCTTTCCTGGGCAAACTTATGGAAAAGCTGACCCTCTCCCAGCTTAATCTTCACACTGAATATGTTGGTTGTCTCCATGACCATCAGTCTGGCTTCAGAGCTGCCAGAAGCACGGAAACTGCTCTCCTGAACATCCGTGAAGACCTGCTCTCCAACCTTGATTCCAACACCCCCTGTGTCCTCATTTTACTTGATCTTTCTTCTGCCTTTGACACAGTCAACCATGCCATCCTGCTCAACCGTCTCCGTGATAACCTGGGTATCACCGATCAGGCCCTGGCTTGGCTGACCTCCTTCCTCTCTGATCGACCCTCCCAGGTCCAACTTGGGTCCTTCCTCTCCTCTATCTCTAGTTCTACCTGTGGTGTTTCCCAGGGGTCTAACCTCTCTCGATGGCTGTTCAACCAATACCTGGCACTTCTTGCCCACCGCATTGCCGCTCTCTGCCCCAACTTTCAGTGCTATGCGGATGACACTCAACTCATTTTCAGGCTCCCTTCCGCCACCTCTTCTTCTCTCATCTCTGACTGTCTGCCCGCCATCCAGGAGTGGGGTGCCACCAATGATGTCTGCCTTTATGCCAGTAAAACTGAGATTCTCCTCATCGGCACACCGGTTCCCTCCTTCCCTGTCACTCTCTGGACTGGCCTCGCTTGACCCTCTACCTGCTCTCACCTGTGAGGCTAAAAACCTTGGGGTCATCTTCGACTCCACATTCTCCTTCTCTCCTCACATCTCTGACGTCTCTAAGAAGTCACACTACCAGCTGCACCTCCTCAGAGGTATTCTTCCTTTCTTCTCCTTCCCCCCAGAGGCTCACTGTCTCTAGAGTTCTGGTTCTCTCTAGGCTGGACTACTGGAACAGCCTCTTTCTAAATCTGCCTGCCTCTACTCTACGCCCTCTGCAGCTCATCCAAAACAGGACTGCAAGACTTGTCCTTGGCCTCAAGCCCAGGGATCGTACCTCTCCAGGACTGAAATCTCTTCACTGGCTCCCAGCGGCAGCGAGGATTAAGTTCAAAACCCTCTGCATTGTCCACAAGGCCTTCTGTGGCCTGGGACCTCAATACCATTCACTATCTCTTCCAAAATATCTGCCCTCTCAAACTCCAAGCAGCAAGTTGGTGGTAGATCTCTTACTTCTGCTGGGGCCTCCCTCTGGAACAGCCTCCCTGCCTCTCTGAAACTTGAGGAGAACCAACTTTGGTTACGTAAGCACCCCAAGACCTTGCTCTTTGCTTCTGCTTTCTCTCCCCTGCTGATCTCCTGGCTGAATCTGACACTGCACTGGTTACCTGGCTACCCTCTGATCTCAGGCCCAGGCCCCCTACCCGCCAGTTGCACACCTACACTACCCCCTGGCAACCCTTACACTTGGGTACTGTTTCTGTATCCCTACAGCCTCTACTAGCACTTGGCCCCTGATGTCTGCTCTTACCCTTGCACTGGCCACCAGCGGGCCGCCATTTTAAATGAATGTCTTATTTATTTACTGTTATTCTATGTTCTGTACTGCCCCCTTCCTTTTTCCCCCTGCACTTTTACCCTTCCCCTCCCGCCCTGCACTTGCGCGATCTCAATGTCACCTGGCCTAGTAGGATCACTGTCTGTCTTCCCTCTGTTTCCCCTCCCTTGCCTTGTCGCGCCTTGAAACACTTGTGTATAGGCACGTTATAAATGCCATATCATATCACGTTATAACAAGACTAAAAGATCAGATAGTACAAAGTATCATGCATTTACTATTGAAACTGGTACTGTGACGCAGAAGATGGCTGGGAGTCCAAAGATCACGCTGGAGCAGCAGAGTGTGCGGTCTAGCTTCTCAAGGCGAGTGATTGGCCCGAAGCAGTACAACAAACGCACATGTGAGTTTGAAAGCGACTCAAGTGGGACAGGGAGGAAAGAGAGCAGTCATCTGAGGAGGAACAGCGGGAACTGTTCACGGGATCAGCTGACATGAGCCAGACAGGTAGCAGGAACCGGAAGGAAAGAGCAAATCCGAAGGTGGTCCCGCACAGGAGGACTACTTGGTTTGCTACCGAGTGAATCCTCTGAGCGCCCCCAGCCCTGGCGAAGTGCGAGAGAGAATGCACAGCTGGAAAGCGTCAGAAGACTGCAGACCCTGCTGGATGCCCAAATGCCACCGCAGCCTTGCAAAAGGGTGCAGCTGCCCAGGAACCACTGATACCTGTGAGAAGGAAGGAAGCAGGTATGCAGGTTACCCGGGAGGTGCTGGAGGTCCAGGCAAGCAATGGATTGCCCACAGAAGCAGGAAAGAGATGGTCTTGTACCCTAAGATCAGTGGTATGCCTGGCAGGAGAGTGAACCAGATGGAAACCACCAACAGTGCGAATCTGGGACCTGCACCCAAATAAGAGGTCAAGACTAACAAGGTCTGGGACCCTGAATGAAAGCGAAGCAACGCAGAAAGAGTGGTATGCTTGGCAGGAGAGTGAACCAGGCGAAAACCACAAAACAGGGAGAGTCTGGGACCTGCACCCAAATTAGATACTTAGAATAAGAGGGTCCAGGACCCTGAATGAAAGCAAGGCAAATATGGAGTTGTATACTTGGCAGGAGAATGAACCAAGCGGTTATAATGCAACACTGCAAGTCTGCGACCTTCACCCATATGAGAAACCAAAGTTTGAACTGACGAAGACTTAGAGGATCTGGCACCGTGTGAAAGAAAGAGACAGTCTTTGAAGGAACACTGGCTTGGGAGCAGAGTGAACCAAGTTCTGTAAAATATTGAGCGTCTGGGACTAGCACCCACATAAATGCTGGAAAATATAGGCAATACAAATCTTTGAACTGACAGAAGGAATCCTACACTTAGAAGCGAATTGTGCCAAGTTGGAAGGACAAGAAAGTGCCAAAACAAGACAAAATCATTTGCGAGTTGCCTAGTGACACTTTACTGAAAACAGATAAAAGGGGCTCAGAAGCCCTCAAAAAATCTGCATAAGATAAGAAGAAGTCTAGGGGAAAGGTGCTCAACACAAGCATTTGAACCTTGTATTTTGGAACATTGTTTTTGCATCACCTTGTATTACTAGTGAGAATGGGAACGTTTCTTTTGGTTGCAAACACAAAGGACACGTTTTACTTTGAGAAGAGATCATCCATGCACAGTTACTTTAGATTATTAGTGTTAGGGCTAGAAGTAGGTTTTGGGACACGACAGTGACTGACCTTTTAGTTTTGGACTTCCTGACAATTTCACTAGTTTCCTTTGAGGCAGGGAAACCACTCTTAGTTTTAAGGACACAGAGTCATTTTCCAAATCCTTTTTCATTAATAAATGTTTACACCCAAAAACATGCCATTGTGTCTGAGCCTTACTTCTGCACCCTGACAATAGGTTATCCCTTCTTTACCTTTGATTACAATAAAAGTCTTTGCCAATCAATATGCCACCATTGTGTCAGACTTGTACAGGTTGAAATCCTTCTAATTACGTTTTATAAATTCCTACTAGGTGAAGCTTTTCTGATTTTTCTGCTCGCACTCCGGTGAATGCCACACACCGGAGCAGCACGCAGGACCAGGACAGAGTCTCTCTTCCGCAGGACAGCTAGTTTCCATACTGCTTCCCGCTGCACACTCTCTGCATCCCAGAGGGATCCCGATCCTCCGCCACCACTTCGACACAGCGTCCCACTTCCAGAACAGCGGTGGCTCGGTCTCCTACTGCTTCCTCATGCTTCTGCTGCTTCCAAGGCTGCTCTCTCTTCATGGCCCGCAAGGGAAGGGCCTTAACATGTTTAAAGGTTCCACTCACGTGTGGGCCATCACAACCACTAGGCTGCACACTACAGTTCTGTAACTCTGAGCTCCTCTTCGTCGTCTCAGTCCTCAAAGCATTATGGGGCTTGAAGTCAATAATGTTCATATTCCTTTCTGTCTCAAAATGTCCAACTCTTCAATATGCCATTAATACGGTATGATCACTAGGGAAATTATTTAAAGTGTTTTCCCATTCTTCCTGACCTGAACCTCCCCTCATGTGATCCCCCCACATAATACCGACCCCAGGGTCAGGATCCAGTAGCGGCTGCCTTTCCCTGGCCATGAGAAGGGGTCCAGGCCAGGGGTTCTGGGATGATCATCTCTGATTCATCACAGTGAGGAGAACTTGGATCATGTATCCCTTTTGGCCAGTTCTTTGTGAGGGGAATATGGACTGCTAAGCCTATGCTTGATAGCTGGACAGATAGCACAGCAAATAGCATACACACTCCTTATATCTGTGCTCAGTCAGCTGTGGCACGTTCGAATCCTGGCAAGGTCAACTCAGCCTTTCATCCTTCCGAGGCGATAAACTGAGAACCACTCTGTGGGATAATAATGTCATCTGTCATTTTCAGAGCTCTGAGACCCAAGCGTGTGTAGCGCTATATGAGAAATAGATATTATGATTATTATGCTGTTTCAGGTCTATACAAATATGGCTTGCATTTCTTATGCCCTTCATTTACCTGTTCAGCATGGGGTGCTTGCACTTGTCTATGCCATGCAGTTTCTTCTCTGTGAGTGGAACCTCTATTGCTGTGACCAACTTCTCTGTGGTACTAGTGTACTGTTGAGACCCATGACATTCCTTTTACATTTGAGAAAAGAATGCTATACAGAGGTCCATGGCATACCTTTTCTATATTAGGAAGGGAGTGTGCACTTCTGAATCCTATGCTGCACCTGTTCTATAGACCCATTCCTTATCTGTTCTCTGTGTGGGTATCTCCTACCCTTGCTTAACTTGCACTGATCCACTGCACCTGTTCTACATGATGGAGGCTTGCGTTAATGTTGCCCTGATTTGCCTTTTCTGTTTGTGTGAGGGAAGCTTTATTGGCTCCTACTCAAGATAACCTGTTCTGTGTGAGCAAAACGGTAAAAGGTTTATGCTGCTCTCGTACCTATTCTTTGCATGCAGGAGAAGCTCATCTGTTCCATTTTTGAAAGGGTGTTTGTTCCACTGCACACTTTGTCATCTGATAATTATGAGAGCTGCTTCTCTGTCATGAAGTGGACAACTGCTGCATAATGATTTCCATACAGTTTTAACTCTGTTGCGATGCACGTTCAAAGAACCCAATGCGGGAAAGAGATTTACTTTGCGCACAGTTTATTAGGTCAATGGTACGGCTGGGTTAGATGTGATGATGCAATTTAGTATGTGTTTAGTGTAGTTGGAGGAATTGGGATAAGCGTAACTTGCGTTTAGTTCTGGATACATTTTAGATTTGCATCATGTAATAATACAATCAGATGTTGTGTGGGAACAATGTTATTGAGTGGTATAAAACATTTAGTGCCTGGAGACCAAGATGGCCGCCGTGTAGAGGAGGCGCGCTCTGCTGACCTCTGTCCGAGTGGGAACGAAAAAATGAGAAAACAAAGCAAAACGCCACCCAAAAACCAAAGCTGCCAGCATCGGAAGTTACATAAACTGCACCCCTGGGGAGGTGCCGAGGTTTAGGCAAGAGGCACCTGCCTGAGAGGCGAAGGAGCGAGGCTACTGCTCCATACATGCAGGGCGGCAAAAGGCCCCAAGCAACGGCTGCCCGTGGCAGAGGGCAGACAGCCCGAAGGGCAGTGGAGGACATACTGCGGGGGCAGAAGTAGAAACCAGACTCCGACCGCGGTGGCCGGTGGGGTGCGGAGCCGCGAGAGCCCGGGGCTGACCTGCACCTGGTGGGGCCGGGGACTGGGGCACCTGTCTCCGCCGTGCAGCGACCAGAGCCGGGCAGGCGGAGATAGGCCCTGAGGGCTTTGAGGATCTCGACACAGGCCGGGGCTCGTGGCCCCCCTGCCAGCGCTCTGCCTGCACGTGAACAAGGATCGGAGCCGGTGACGGGGGTGCACAGCGAGGATCGGCCCGCCGGGCATAAAGGACTGGGCGGGTGAAGAGAGGTGCTCATCCCCTGGGGGCCCTCCAGATCCCGACATGGGCCCGGGCTCGCGGCTGCCATCGCCGGCGTCCACCCGGTGCGCTGGTGAGGCCCGTTGGTGGGGGAGCGCAGCGGGGTCACTCAGCAACGCGAGGCCCTCGAAAATCACTCCGGGGGACGCAGAGGAGCTCCCGCCCGGCTACCGATCTGAGCTGGGGAAAGCAGCGGAGCCTGGCCTGCTGGAGAAAGGGGGCAAGAGAAGAGCCCAAGCTGCGCCCATAATGAATCAAAGCAACCCTGGTGAGGCATGAGAACCTCAGGCCAAGGAAGGCCCCACTGATTAACTACCCCAGGGGCATCTAACAAAATAAACATTTCCCAGTGGGGCTCGCGCAGGGGCACCGAAAACTGAGGCCGTAGAGAAAAGGGGGAGAGCAGTCTGGAGCAACGCCTGCAACCCACTGATAGCAGCGCTGCACAACTCACAGCGTACCAGACAGTGGATGAGCCAGGCGACAGTTAAGCACGGTAAGCGGGGGTGAGGTGGGGTGCGGCAGGAAGGAGCAAGCTCTAGCGGGTCCCCATATACCTGCTGGTGGCAACGCTTACAGGAGCACAGTGACGCTCAGTCCCCCCTGGGTTGGCCCGACGTCTTTGGCTGAACCCGGGGGTTGGACGGGCCCACTGCCGGCGTCCCCCCCCGCTTACTGCCTATAAATGGACACACACGCAACCAAGTAGGGGCCCGGGGGCCGGGCAGTCCAGAATCAGCGGTGAGCATACAGGGGGTGTGGGCGGTGTGACCCCCCCCCTCCAACCGAGACCCACACAGTCAGACGGTGCCAACTATATAAGCTAGTTGGGAGCACGGCACGAAAGCGAGATCCACTGCTAGCCACCCCGTAACACTGAGGCGTGGAAACACTAAAGGCGACCAGGATCTGGACGCGCAGGGCATCCCGAGGCGTCGCACCTCTCACAGCGCATAACTAATATCTGACCCAACTAACTATGTCGCTGGGATCCTCCCTCCCGCCTCTGGTGCTGACACAAATGCCAAGAACCAAGCTCAAAGAAGTCCGGTCAAGAGCCCAAAACACGTTGAAAGCGGGAGAAGGCCGGTTGGGACATTGCTGGAGACGCTCTCGGGCGGAAGCTCCCCGGGACGAACAAATAAATGGGGAGCACCACACCCAGAACTCTGTAGAGGCATCCGCAAAGAACGAAGAAATAAACGGGGAGCACCACACCCAGAACTCGGTAGAGGCATCCGCAAAGATGGCACTGAACAAAGAGGAGCTACTGGAATTTCTACAGGGAATGGAGAAACGCATGATGGACTCCTGTCAGGACCAATTGGGGAAAATAAAGGAAGAATTACGCTCATCCCTGAAGGAAGTCAAACAAGATATCACGGACCTAGGAGAGAGAGTAGACACTACGGAGGTAGGGCTCTCTGAAATTGCAGAAGACTCCAAACAGATGAGTGTGCTCCTGCAACAGATTGCCAAGGCAAAGCACAACCTGGAGCTCCAGGCAGAGGACCTGGAGAACAGATCCCGCAGATCCAACATACGGGTGAAAGGTTTGGCCGAGTCAATTGGGGACAAGAATCTGAAAGAAACAATGCAATCCTGCTTCAGCAGCCTCCCATCGGATGCCCAACCGGAAGATATACTCATAGGAAGAGTGCAAAGAGTCGGCCCGCATAGAAAAGACCCTGGGGCCAGACCAAGGGATGTTCTATTGGCAATGACCTCCAACACGATGAAAGAGAAGATCCTTCATGCAGCGAGAAACCCACAACCGGTCACCATCAATGGTGCCCAGGTCCACTTGTTCCAAGACCTGGCCCTGTCTACCTTACATAAAAGAAGACTAATGGCGACAGTTACAAGGGCACTAAGAGACAAAGGGATTATTTATAGATGGGTATATCCCTTTGGCCTGCAGTTTAGTTGGGAGAACAAACTGCAACGCATCACCACTTGCGAAGAAGGAATGACTCTCTTGCACCTCAAAGAAGAGGAACTACACCCGGCCCCATACCCTGTTCGTAGCCTCAGAAGCGGAAACCCTAAACTGTAGGAGTGGTCATCGACCCCAACTAAGAAACGGGGAGCGGAAGGAAAACAAGAAGCTCTCATCCGAAATGCTCGTGATAACCTGGAAGAACCGAAACACAATTAGCTAAAGAGATGATGTACGCGGCGCGTGGAAGAAGGAAAGACACAAATGAAACCTACGGCGAAAGAGATTGTGACCCTCGGACGGAGGGCGGGGAGTACCCACTTGGGATCCAATGCAGGACAGACACAGGTCCTGGCAAAATACCAGCGGGAGGAGAGGTGATACCCAACACCCTAAGAGGGGTGCACAGAAAGCTCAGAGGAGCTTTTATCTGAAGGGTGCTAGGGAAAGTTGAAGGGGGAAAGGAAAGTTATGCAGAGTTTCAACTTTGGGGCGTGGCATGGACCAACATAGGCAAATGGGAAAGGGAGAACCGATGGGAAAAGGCAAGCCGGAAGACAAGAGCCCACGCACATACACTAGATGGCTGAACTGAACCTACTCTCGCTCAACGTACAAGGCCTAAACTCGCCAGTCAAATGCCGATCCATTCTGACAAGGCTCATGGATTTGGAGGCTTCAATCGCCTTCCTCCAGGAAACACATCTCCTCCCGGAAGATGAAGGAAGACTGAAACACAAGGCTTTTCCCCACCAATTTTTTGCCTCGGGTGGTAGGAAAACTAAAGGGGTCGCTATCCTGATTGGGGCCAGCCTGACCTTTAAAAAGCAGACAATACACAGGGATCCAGAGGGGAGATATCTAGTACTAAAGGGCATGATACAGGAACAATTATATACACTAATAGCCATTTATGCCCCGAATGACCGGCAGGATATATTCCTGAGGGACACATTGAAAACTCTGGGGGGCTTGTGTGCAGGTCAGACAATAGTTGGAGAAGATTCTAACTGCGTCATGGACCCGGCATTGGACGAAACCCTCCCACCCACAGCAGCAGGCGCTAGAAATAAGCAGGTGTTAGGCAAACTTTTTAGAGATCCGGAGGTGATAGAGACATGGAGGTTTTTCTCGGGCAACAGAGGGAATTTACCCATTATTTAGCGGTCCATAAAAGGTACTCAAGAATTGATATGGTGCTGGTGTCAACCACTCTGATCCCGTATATTAGTAAAGTGGAGATAGAAGTCCAATAGGTTTCAGACCACGCCCCAGTCGTAGTACAAATAGAGATGACCCGAACCACCCATAAAAGCCTCAGACCTTGGAAACTGAAGGAGATGATCCTGAAGGACCTGGCTCTTAGAGCGCACATAGAGGAGGCAATTCAAAATTATTTTCAAGAAAATGACAACGGAGAGGCTAACTAGGCAGCAATTTGGGATGCTGGTAAAGCAGTGATCCGGGAAGAATTCATTTCACAAGCAACAGCGTACATGAGGGAAAGAGGACTTATTAGAAAGAACCTGAAAACAGCATTAAATGAAGCAGAAATTCAACACAAGGCTAGACAATCCCAAAAAAAACTTAGGGCGGTTAGATGAGCAAGAGCACAATTAGAAGCACACGTAGCAGAGCGCACAGCACAAGCACTAATCAACACCAAACAGACATATTACGCCCAGGGTAGTAAATCAAACAAGTTACTAGCAGCCAAACTCTGCAAGCAAAACTCCCGTAACTACATTGTTCGATTAAAAGACGAAATGGGGGAACCATGCGCAACAGAGGGGGGAAGCTCAGGATAATGGAAAGATTCCATCAGGGTTTGTTAGAGAGCGAACATCTTAACCTTCAAACACAAAAAGAGTATATATCGGGGATCCCCCTCCCTCAGATCACAGAGGAAGATAATGACACTCTGCAGGCCCTTATAACGGCACAGGAAATTAGCGATGCCATAACAGCATTCCCCCTCAACAAAGCCCCGGGCCCGGATGGACTTGGAAGCGGATACTATAAGACATTCCGCAACCAGCTGCTGGGCCCCTTAACAAAATTATTTGACCACATAAGAACCAGTTGCATAGTGACACCCGATATGGGAGAATCCACCACCATCCGAATATTTAAACCGGGCAAGGACCCCACAGACTGCGCCAGTTATAGGCCGATCTCCATACTAAACACTGATACCAAGCTTTATGCTAAAGTCCTCGCAAATAGACTTGCCAAGGTCCTGCCCACAATAATTCATACCGACCAGACAGGATTTATAAAAGGGAGATACACCCAGGACAATATCAGGCCGGCAGTGGACATATTAGAGCTGAGAAGCAGGACAGGGCAAAGGTTCTCCATAGTCGCCTTAGATGCCAGGAGAGCATTCGAAAGCCTAGACTGGAAATATCTAGAACTAGTGCTGCAGAAATTTGGGTGCGATCCCAACTTTAGCAGAATGGTCTTGGCAAACTTCCGCCTCCCAAGCATGACCTTTATGGTTAACGGGAACCCCACAGCAAAAATCAGAATATATAGAGGGACAAGACAGGGCTGCCCACTCTCACCCTTAATCTTCGCCATGGCTATGGAGCCCATAGCTGAAATAATAAGACAAGACCCTGCCATACAAGGTGTTAAATGCGGTGGGACCACACATAAAATAGCACTGTATGCAGATGACATAATGCTGCTTCTCAGGAACCCTAAGAATTCACTGCCAAGAGCTCTTAACGCCCTGCAAGAATTTGCTAAGATTTCCAGATTCACCATAAATTTCACTAAATCTAAGGCCCTGAATATCTCAGAGAGGGAAGAGATAGCTGAAGCCCTGGGAGCAGAATACCCACTGTCCTGGGAGGAAAAATCAATAGAATATTTAGGGATTCAACTAACCAAATGCCATAAATACCTGTACGGAGCAAACATAACCCCGCTGATAAAACAACTGAGGGAGGATCTACACAGATGGGACATCCAGGAATTAGCCTGGTTTGCACGCATCGCGGCACTCAAAATGACCCTTTTACCACGCCTACTATACACGGTGAGTTCGCTCCCAATAGATGTCCCCCCCAAGATAAGCAAATCCTTACAGAAAGACCTAACCACCTTTATATGGCACAAAAGAACAGAAAATCCTAACAAGGCCACCATGCTTGGGAGGTTTGGGGGTCCCTGACATGGAGAGATATGCCCTGGCAGCACAAATAGCACGAATGATAGCCTGGCGGGGAGAGGACAAGTCAAAGGGATGGGTGGGAGGAGAGCAAGTGGTGACCACGATTCCACTGAAGGTACTTCACGGGTTAAGGGCGGGAGATAGGGAAACAGAGGATGATCTGCTTGAAACAACCAAGACCGCATTGAGAGGCTGGGACCGAGCAATGAAAAAACAAAACATTGCCCCGCGGCTGGGTCCCTTCACCCCAATGGCTCACAACCAAAACTTCACCCCAGGCAGGCGGCCCAGTTTTTGGAAGAACTGGGGACAGGGACTAATACTATATTTTAAAGACTTCTTTTAGGACGGAAACCCATTGCACTTTGAAGAGTGTAAACAATAATTTGGGATAGGGGAAGCTGACAGATACACCTACATCCTCCAGGTCCGCCATTGGATTACGCAGGCAGCCACTAGGGCAGCCACTAGGGCACCGATACGCCTGGAACTAATGCTTCATGAAGGGGACAAGGCAAAAGCGGTCTCCAAAATATACAAGCTGTTGGACAGTGCACAAGGGAGTGACACCTTTGCATATATGGACAATTGGGGAAAAGACGTAGGCGACCCTACCACCGAGGCAGAATGGGCTCAAATCTGGAAAAGAACACAGAAATCCTCCAGATGCACAGCCGTTAGAGAGACCGCACACAAAATCTGCTTTAGGCTGCACAAAATGAACTCCAATTACTCACCTATGTGCTGGAGAAATTGCAGAAGAATAGGAGACCTATTTCACATGTGGTGGTCTTGTCCTAAAGCAACCATCTACTGGAAGGAAATACTGGGGTACATAAAAGAAATCACAGGGAAACAGTTGCCAGCAGAGCCAAAGGTTATACTCCTGGGCACAACGGTTGAAGACAGCTATGCGGCATCTGGCAACAACGCAACACTTATCACTCATCTGCTAATGGCAGCGAAGATGACGCTAGCACAAGCGTGGAAAAACTCAGAAGGTCCGATAACAGCGTGGTGGTGGGTGAAAACCTGGAATGTGATGGCCATCGAAAAGGTGGGGGCCATGAGAGAGGGCAAGTACCTGAAATTCCGGGCAATCTGGGACCCCTTCTTTGACTACGTCAGAGACAGAGAAGCATACTTCTTTAGACCAAATCTGCTGAGAGCACTCCAATTCTGAGCACTGATAGACTGAGCGCGACAGTCCTGGCCTAATGCAGAAGCCAGCTAATCGGAACGCAAAGATCTCATCGGAAAGCAGAAAGAATGGTCCATGCCACTGGGGAGTTGGGTGGGGGGATGGGGGTAGGGGAAAGATTGTTGAACGGTTGCAGTTAATGTTAAGTTAATGCTTAAAACTAGTTATAATAACTGTAAAACCAAAGGTAACAGATGGCCTTGATAAATGATATGTGTTAAATTACTGAAATCTTGAGCCAACACAATAACTGCACATGAATTTTGAATAAATAAAGTTGGTTAAAAAAAAAACATTTAGTGCCTAGAGGTGGGAAGCAAGGCTCTTTGTGCATGCAAGAATAGACGTCCGCTGAATGTAACATCACTGTGAGGGGATGTGGTATTCTTGAGCAATGTATATGTGGGACTCGACAATGGCTCCGATCGAAGACATGCTTTGGTATATGATGAAAGTAGGGGTTTGTTGCAAGTAATATGGAAATATTGATGATCTCAGCTCTCTCATAGCTGGAGTTTGCATAGGCCGCAGAGTCTTTGGTTTGTGGCGATGAACTTTGCATGGCCTGGAGAGCTGGGTGAACGGGGCAAGAAAGGGGGAAGCTAGCGGACTGTATTTGGGCAGATGTTGATAAGGGGAATCTTGGGATGGCTTTCTGGATGCAGCGAAACAAAATGACCAGAAGGCCTTCTGGGGGTTTGTGAAGGGGAGACCTTCGGGTTCCATGGTAGAAATGGCTACTGGTACACATGTGGAGGAAGCAGTCTGGTTAGAGCATTTTGGGAGCCTGTTTGGGAGAAGGAGCTTAAGGGAAAGCATGGATCCAACTGCCTCCAATCTAAAATTTACGCTGAAGGATGTGTCTAGGTCTATAAGTCAGCAGGCCCATAACCGTGCTCCGGGCCCCGATGCAATCCTTTCAGATCTGTTTCAGGGCCCCCTGGATCTGTTGGCTCCCCTTCTAACAGTGGTGTTTAATGCATGTATGGCAATGGGCAGTTACCAGTTATCCTGGAAAAAGGCTATTATTTTCCCCATATTTAAGAAGGGGGATCATGCTAGCCTAACTGCCTACTGACTAACTTCGCTCTTGGACACAACTTACAAGATTTTTGGGTGTTATTGGGACACATTGAAACCTGGCTTTCGGAGGAGGCAATCCTATTGAACATACAGTTTGGTTTTGGCACCAGGGTAGGGACCTTGGAGCAGAGCCTCAATCAATATCTTCTGGTGCCCAATTCAGTTTTCTGCAAGAGGGAGGTGGTTTATCTGGCATTTATGGACCTGAGCACAGCCTTTGACAAGGTAGATAGGACGAAACTTTGGGCTATGCTTGGGTCCATGGGCTGCCCAGGGGATATCCTGAGGGTTCTGGTGGAAATCCACAGAGACAATGAGGCCTGTGTACATAGTGGCCCGGGGGGGGGGGGCACTGCACAGTGTGCTTTAAGGTTGGGGGCAGTGTCCGGCAGGGATGCATCCTGGCCCTAATTTTTCTTCTGTTTATATATCAATGTGCTCTTGGAAGATCTGATTAATACAAGGGCTGACTTCCTGGTTTTGGCGGGGGTCGGGCCTTTCCTGTGCTGGCATATGCAGATGATACTGTATTGCTAGCCAGGACCCTAGATGACTCCAGATCCTCATTGATGCATATGAATCTTTTATGAGTAATCTGGGGCTCAAAATAAATACTAAGAAGTCGGCTGTAACGGCCTGTGTGGGAAGAAAGTGGCCAGCAAATATGCGGCGCATGTTATGTGCTGGAGAAGTCATCCCAAGGGTTAAGGTTTTCCATTATCTGGGGATCAGCTTTTCGGAAGCACTTACTGGGAAGATGCACCTAAAGAAACAATCAGTTAAACCGACTCGGGGTATCTCCAGTTTTATGTCTCACTGTGAGGGTCATCTCTGGATGATGTAGTTAAGATTTATGTGGCCCAAACTAAGGCGTTACCATGTATGGGGTCCCATTATGGGGGTGCCAGAGAGCCGACGAGTTACAGGTGAAGGAGAACCAGTTTTTAGGGGATTACTGGGGCTCCCACATTCCTCCCCTTGCATATCTATCCACAGAGAATTAGGCTTGGAATTTTGGGAGGATCAGTGGACGTTGGCCCCTATAATTTTTGGGTCCGGATATGGGCCAAGGAACATGCGTCTCTCTGCCATTTTATAACTAGGTGTGTCATGGCCAGGGTGTGTTGGAGGAGAATCCTGTGGCTTGATTACATCGATAAAGGCCTAGGAGAGGTAAATATAATTACTCTTCCCCCTCCAGCGGTCCTTTTGACCAAAACCGAGTTGAGCAGTTACAAACGAGTACTGGGGGAAGCGTTTGCTTCAAGAGAATATTGTCCGAGTATGAGAGAACCGCAGACAAAGCGCATGCGGTGATCAGTCACTCTAATGAGATTCAACCTTAATTAATCTGGGGCTCCTCCAAAAAAAGATTGCTGGTTTATAACGTGGGCGAGGTTCATTGTCTTCTCTTGCGGGACAATACAGTTAACTGGAAGGGCTACCAGACTCGGCTGGGTGCCCAGTGTGTGGTCATATTAACGAAGACCTGGTCCATTTGTTACTGTTTTGCCTGGTCTATCCGGGATTCGAAGAGCAACAATATTACCAGTCCTTAGGGAGGCTAATCTCCACCATTACCAAGCTGCCATTTTGTTTCTTTTGAGTGCCGACTCTCTTCTGGTTGCATGGGCCTTACTCTCTTTCCTGAAATCAGCAATGTATTTCAGGAAGGGGCTACTGAGGTTATAGGGTGAATGATAATCTTGTATCGCACACTGTTGTTATGGGAATGGGACTTTTTATGTTTAAGACCGTGTATTTTAACCCTGTGGTTGTTAAAGCATTAATGAATTGCATTTTATGTTGCATTTTATCATTGGACTGCTTTGGTACTGTATAATGTGGCTTCTTGTGTTGAATCTCAAGGGAAGGGGTTTTATCAAGTGAGTTTAATTAATGGAGTGTAATGTTTCATGTGTTTGATGGAGTTTGAATCCGAAATAAACCTTTTGACTTATTGACTGAACATCAAATGGTCACTTGAGGCGAGGATGAAATGACGTGCCATTAGGATGCGGGTTTACGACTAGATGGGTTTGTGGATACAGAGAATAATCTTCCTGGGAGCACCGACCAAATGGTAGTTTGAATTGGGGTGAGTTAATAAAACACATGGAAGGGGTGCTGGAGGGAACAGTTTGACAGTGTTTTATGGGTTTTTCGTTTGGACTGTCAGGAAGATGAGCAGGAGGTTTGCTGGAGGCTTTATGATCTGAGATGGTAGTCACAAATAGGGTCACATGAAGGAATGTAGAAGGAATAATATGGGACATCAGGGCATCTGGGACGATAAGATGTTTATTGCTTGATCAAAAGAACGATTGTTTCTTTGCCTCCTCTTAATGTGAAGCATTCTGACAAAAGCCTTGCACATACCGTATGGGGTTAAAGTTTCTCTGAGAAATTGGACACATTTTAATTATTGTTTTATTTTTATTGTTTTTCTAACAGCAACAAATCGTCCACCACCCTGAACCCAACACAGAAATTAACATAGCAATGTAGTCAAAATAACCAAGCAGCTGAACAATACCCAGCCACCCTTGTCCACGTGGTCATAAGCTCCACACATTGTCTGCCCATTTCACAAGCTCAGGCCACCGACCAATCTCCATCTATTCCTAAGGGCCATACACCCCCCCCCCACCACCACAGTATGTATATCATATACAGGTGCATTTCCAGCCTTTCTCTGCCGTAAGCAGGATTGCAGTAACCCCCTATGGGGAGTCCGTTCCGTCCATGCCTTAGAGATCAAATAAGGTTTGTATGGCCCCCAGATATCTTTCAGCCTGGCGCATGGATGCACCACAGCACCATATTCCGTTTCCATGTCACTGCAATACAGCACATCCTTTTCCCATTGATCTACATTAGGTGCCCCCCTACAACCCTGGGTCATGGCCACTCTTCTTGCTAGTATGAACAATACTACCAACAACCTCCTTACGTGTCTACCGATCTTCCCAGTATACCCCAACATAGCCATCAATGGGGACGGCTCAACATGCTCCCCAGTTATCTCAGACACCACTGGGAACACTGTGGACCAAAATCCCATGATACACGGGCAACTCCACACGAAGTGAAGAAAATCTGCAGTTGAGTGCAAGCACCTCTTGCATTGATCAGAGACTTCTGGGTAAAATGTGTGCAAGGCTGCCAGAGTATAATACAACTGATGGAGGAATTTAAAATGTATTAATTTATACCAGCTATTTGGGGGCTCTAGAGAGCTTGGTACCAAGATGGCCGCGCTTCTCTGAGCTCCGTACAGGCCTTCTGTAAGGGGAGATCGCTAATGCCAGCATCGGGCACAGATTGGTGCGGAAACAGTAGAAGACCTGACCGAGAGTGTGGGCCTCAGCGGCTTGAGTCTGACAGTGTGCCGAGCTCTGGGTGCAGAGGGAGGCATATCTGAGATACGCCTGCAGAAGGACCGGGTGGAAGGCCTGCGATCCAGCTACTGTGACAAAGCATTGGAGAGAGGGAGTGACCGATGCAGCATAAGAGCCACTGTGGAACCGGTTGGAAATCAACACCCCTCCGTCCAGAAGAATGCCACGGCTACGGGCCAGCCCTCCCACTGTGGCGCAGAGGGAAGGAGAAAGAGGGACATACTAGGCTGGCGAACCAAAACACGGCGGAGCCCTGCAGGAGTGCGGCGCCGGAGGCAGCAAGGTACAGGAGAGCGAGCCGCGTCCTGAAGGCAGATGCCGAGCGAGCTGGCACCGCGAGGAGCAGCAGGGTAGACCTTGCTGATGCTCCGGGGCTGAGAAACACAGCCGGCAGGTCCCTCATGGCGAGCGCAGAGGGCTTGTGCGTCCCGCGCGAAACTGAGCCTGTGGCTTAGGCTCCTGTGGAACATGCAGCACAGTTGGGCTGATTGGTTGCTCTGCCCCACTGCGTGGGTGGCCCCATTTGAACAGCAGTGACTCTATCGCGGGTGTGGGCCATAAGAAACCAAGAAAGCTCCCGGCGCAAGGAGGAGTAGGAGGGCTAGGATAATGGCACTCGTGTTGCAAACTTGGAAAGACCTTCAGCCCGGTGAGATGGCACTGGAAGGATCGACCGGAAGGGGAGAGAGATCCAGGAGAGGTGCCTGGTGGAATCTCAAACGGAAGGGGAGAGAGATCCAGGAGAGGTGCCTGGTGGAATCTCAAACCAGAATATTACTGAGTAAAATATACTTTGGAAGTCACTGGCAATCAGCACACGGCAGACTTGATTAGGCTGCTCCTGGGTGCCGCCCAGCAGGGGAGTCGGCAGTCGGCAGCAAGGGAGCGACTGGCACCAACCAGGAGTCCAGCAAAGGCACAGTAAGACATAGTGATAACACAGCCAGTCGGTGACAAAATGTGGAGACCTAACTGATGGAGCGGCAGCTTGCACCCTGAACAGGCTGTGGAGAGCAGTGAGGATCACATAAAAGTAGGGAAGACAATCCTGCCAGTAAGGGAGAAACTTGAAATCAGGCGGGGGCAAGCGTACCCGGCCCAAACTTTTGGGGAGAGCGACAGTTGGTGAAGAACTCCTGTGGGCTACCCTAGTGAAACAGCGGACAGCATGCCACCACCCTAACTTGGGCCATCATTAGTATCAGTGCATAGCAGCCTGGGTAAATAAACACTCTCTGAAAGCAAAGCAGGCCATTACCCCGGTTCCGGCACTGATCCAGTACGGACACACGCCATGCCCAACTGCGGAAACTTTGCAGTGAAACCTGCGAACAATTAAAGGGGCCAAGACTAATCTGGGGTGTGATAACGACAAGATTGACACATGGCAGAGGAGTGCCGCAGCAAGTCGCATGGCTAAAAGCAACTAAAACAGTCCTGTCTGACCTTCTCCCAGAAGGAAGGACTGCACAAAGGTAGTCAGAGGTTGTCAGAGCCACATGACAGCGACGCCATGCAACCCTGCACCGGCGGAGAAGAGCCTCCCTCGACCTCAAGTGGTGGATCCCATCAATTGGAGCAAAGCCAAGTACTGGCCGAGATGAGGTTGGGCTTTACATCCACACTAAATTTGACGGGTTGGTCTATAAGGTGGATAGGATGCAAGAGGGCATCGACAAAGAAAGCTGGAGGATATCTGAAGTTGAACACTGAGTGGGTGCTCCGAAGGATACAGGCGGGAAGACAGTGTTGTAATGTGCTTACTAGCTGAGTGGATGACATCACTGCTAAATGGAATGTAGTGATGTCAGTGTGAGTGGAGTGTTGGTGTGTGAGGGTTCTAAGCTTGGGAGTTGGAGTTATGCTGACTTGGAAGGACATGCCAATGTTTTGTTCCTGGGATTGAACTACAATAAATCTACTTAATAACTTACCTGCTGGCTCGGGTGTTCATCAGCTTCCAAGTTATTACACTGGCGACGAGGATGGGATTCCTGTCGTGGAGGGGGCAGACCAGATCCAGGAAACATTGCCCTCCATATAATACATGTCCTTGAGGAAGTCAGCAAGTAGGGGCCCACAGTTGTTGGACTAAGATTATTCCTTCCTCAGCAGGCCGGGCGGTGCTGAATTGAGGACCTAGTCGGCACACAGTCCGGTGTGCAGAGTTAACAGCAGCAGCTGTTCCAGTGTGGGCCGACTGTCCCAGTTACCGGGTGGTTCTGGGAACGGTAATTTATCGGCACACAGTTCGGTGTGCGGTACCTGGGAAGCTTCTGCCATCTGTATCAAGCTGGCCGGGTGGAGTTTGTGCTGGCAGATCCCCAGCAGGTGTATGGAAACTGTACGGCAGACGTGTCGGTGTGCGGTGTAATCCGGAGGCTCCCGGTGCACAAGTCATTGTGCAGCAGTGAGAACACGGTGTGCCTGTACGCTGACCGCGGCATCTTTGTCGGCTCTGCTGAGGAGCGGCGCACTAGGAGGTGGTCGTCGCCACTTGACTCTCAGGCAGAGGTCTGCATTGGTGAGGTGCTGAAGGAGAGCGGTACCGAGTGCCGACATGCACTTAACCGCTGAACATCAATCGAGCGTTTGCCCGGGTGAGCATGGTGGTCCGCTCTGTGTTTCAAGGAGGAGCGTGACGGGGAAGCGGTGCCCCGGCGTTGTGGACTCCATGGAAACCGCGGCTATCGTTGAGCTGCGGAGATGTTGCCGCAGCTGCAGCTCAAGCCTAATGGTGACGTTGCCTTTCTCTGGGCATGCGTCCCAGCACCCGGAGCTGGAACGCGGTTGTGTCACTCACTGGAGGGCCAACCGGCGTTCAGGAGTGACGTCGGCCTGGTCGGGGCGTGCGTTCCAGTGTGCTGGGCTGGAACGCAAGGAAGTGCTTCGTTTGCGTTGCTCATACGGAGCTCTAGACTACTGTTCCTTACTTTCACATGTTGCCGGAAGGAAATTGGAGCATGGCAACGATGTGGATTTGGATGTCCTGATGGAAAGGGTGTTAGTGGACACCCAAAGGGACTTCATGTGGAGTGGTGAACTCGTTTTGGGAAGACGCAGTGACGTGAACTGTTTACACTGCTGTTTTATCAGGTTGGGCGCGAGACATGATTCGCCTGCAGCCTGCGACCTGAGTCGTGCTGTGTGGGTTTTGGAGGTGTTAGATCTTTTGTCACAGCGGTTTGTTTTGATGCAGAGGGTGTTCCTGTGTTTGGGGAACCTGTTTCACTAGTGAGATTTTAATATTACCGGTTGTGTAGTGTGTGCGTGTGCATGGGCCCGTATGAGTGAATAGTGCGCGCGCTGAGAGTTGTGTATGGGTGATTGCTTTGTGTTGTATTGAGAAATTGCAATCTTGTGTGCTAATGAGAAGTTGTTGAGTGTGTTCCTGCATTATTTTGTATTACATTGCATATTGTTTTCTCTCATTCAATGATTCTTTGCAGATGGAACTGTTCATTACTTAAAATGTTTTCTTGCAGGTTGTATTTCCATTATTGGAGGTACGGACTCGTGGGTGGGGGCACTTGCGGGTTGAATTGCTTTGTGAACAGCATTGTTTATCCTGTGCTGTGTGTATTTATATGCGCCTACAGTTATCCTTTACCAATAATTACGTGATATAATGCATTTTTACACATCATTTTGTATTTAAAATGTGTGCAATGTTTTGCGTGTATGCCAACCATCCGGTTTTGGGGTTTGCATTGGTCCGTGAGGTGAACGTTGCGTTGTGTAGGAGTGGTTGGTTATTGAGGTGTTCTGCTGGGGTGCAGCAGGTGAGGCTGGACCTGGGGTCCATGATGAGTGGCGAGTGTGCTGCGTTGGTGCAGTTTGGCCGGACCAGGGGTCCATTAAGTGAAGTGCGCTGCGTTTTGCGTTCGCAGGAGGCTGGACCTGGGGTCCATGGTATGTGGTAGGTGTGCTGCGGGTGGCAGTAGGCGGGACCTGGGGTCCAAGGTGTGTAGTAGGTGTGCTGCGGCTGGCAGTAGGCTGGAACCGGGGTCCAGGTTCATGGTGAGTGGTGAGTGGCGAGTGTGCTGCGTTGGTGCAGTTTGGCCGGACCAGGGGTCCATTAAGTGAAGTGTGCTGCGTTTTACGTTCGCAGGAGGCTGGACCTGGGGTCCATGGTATGTGGTAGGTGTGCTGCGGCTGGCAGTAGGCTGGACCTGGGGTCCAGGGCGGTTAGTGTGTGTGGTTGGTGCGTGTCTAGTCCAGGTGGTTGGTCCTGGCTGTGTGCCGCTTTCTTGCGGGTTGGTTCTCTAAGGTTAAGGGTTTTGTGGTTTTGTGGTATCCTTAGGGGTGCTGTAGTGAACTGTTCCGTTGTTGTGCTTGTTGTTGCTCTGTTGAGCTGTGTGGAGTGTGCCCGGGGGTGGCAGCCCTGGTGTCCTAGGGGGCAGACTAGGACGGGAGGATGTTTGTGCACTGAGGGTTGAGGAGTGTTAGGTAGTTATCTATTGGGGACGCTGGGTCGTGGCAGGACCTAGGTTCTAAGGGGCAGCTTGGAACAGGTGGAGGTGCGTAGTTTTTATTTTGTTTCTCGAAGGTTGTCCAGTTCTGTTTTTGGAAGGAGTGAGCCCTTGTAGAATGCGTTGGGTTCCTCTCTGTTTGTTATAAAGGGAGGAGTGGAAGTGGTGTAGAGTTGGGCGTAGGACTTGGTATAAGGGTTTGGTAGACACTTACGTGTCAAGTTGCCCAACGTGTTGGCACAGTGTTAGTATCTTGGGGGTGCCATGTAGGTTTTATTGGGTTCTTACTCCTTTGGTGGAGCACTTTCCTGTTCCTTGGTGTGTCAGGGTTTTGGAGTTCTCTGGGGGCAGTTTCTTGTCGCCAGTGGTGTAACTAGTTGGAGCATTACGTGCTGGCCACACGTATATGCAGGGGTTTTTGTCTGGTGATGGTTTAGGTGTGATCATTATCTGTTTCCAACAAAGTAAAGGAGGGAGAAGTGTTGTAATGTGCTTACTAGCTGAGTGGATGACATCACTGCTAAATGGAATGTAGTGATGTCAGTGTGAGTGGAGTGTTGGTGTGTGAGGGTTCTAAGCTTGGGAGTTGGAGTTATGCTGACTTGGAAGGACATGCCAATGTTTTGTTCCTGGGATTGAACTACAATAAATCTACTTAATAACTTACCTGCTGGCTCGGGTGTTCATCAGCTTCCAAGTTATTACAGACAGCACTAGCCATCCAGGAGCTACATCGGGATGTCAGACTGATTAAGGAGAAGAATAAGGACCTTAAGAAGAGATCTCACAGAAATATTATTCGTATGGTAGGAGTGCCGGAATCGGTCCCACAGCGAAACATAGAGACCTTCATGGAGAGCTTTATAAAGGAGGTATTACAGGAGCCCCCACTGTCGACCCAGTTCCTGGTGGATTGAGCACACAGGGTGTTGCAAACAGCTCCCAGGCCGGGTCAGAGTCCCCGTCCGATCATTGCTCGTTTACTAAATTATAGGGACTAAGACACAGTACTGCGCATAGCTAGAGATCTGGGAGACGTTACATACGAGAACACCAGAGTCTCCTTCTACCCGGACTTTACACCATCTGTCCAGCGAGCTTGACTATCCTTCTTGGTGGCCAAAAGAGACCTTCGGGACCTGGGCATACAGTATGCTATGCTGTACCCATCCAAGTTGCGATTTCAACACGACGGCCGGGACCACTTCTTTACCGACCCTGAGGCTGTGCATGAATGTATAGAATCACTCCTGAAGAACCGCCCTGACTCGTGACTCTGGGGAACTGACTCAGTAGGAGGTGGTGAGCAGATTTACCGGGTTAAGTGTACAGGGGTCCAGATATCTCATGGTTTAATGGGGTCATGGTTGCGGGAATTAAATTAAAACCTCCCGGTGATGGTTGAACATATGCTTTGAAGGAAATGTAATGAATCAGACCATAAGCGAAATATGAGCAAGCAATGCGGTCTCCTCTCGAGGCCAGAGGATGTAAGTGGTTGCTTGTGTCGCGGTATCTGGTGCCCCCGGGCTGTGTCCCATAGAGACCCAGTTGTTGTTAAGAATAGGGCGGTGGGGCAGGTCACTGCAAGGTTGGGGCGGGAAGTGTGTGTGAGGGCGGGTGAAGCTCTAGGAGTTACTGTGTTGTGGGGGAGGGGGCTGGGAGGGTGTTGCAGGAACTGTTGGGGGTTCAACTTTAAAAAGGATTCACATCTCATAGACACAGGCATAGGCAGAGGTTGAGGTAGAGGTACACTGCGTGCCAGAATTGGAGAACATCGTCTGCAGGTATACAATGACACAAATACACCATGACGATAAAGCTACTAAGCTGGAACGTGCAAACACTTAACCCGCTTAAGGCCTGCAAGGTAATCCATTTTAGTGTACGGCACCGAGCTAAGGTGCTCCTTCTGCAGGAAATGCACCTAGTGGGTGGAGCGAATGAGGGAGTCGCAAGGTGTTGGGGCACGGGTAGACACTATACCTCGTACTCAATGTACTCGGCGGAGTGATGACCCTAGTACACAAGTCACTGGGCTTCCGCGTATTAGCGACGATTGTTGACCCGAACGGCAGATTTGTGATTGTGCCTGGCTGTCTAGGCACCTCGATGGTAACATTTATAAATGTCTACGGACCTAATGTTGACGACCCCAAGTTTTTTGAGTCGCTGGTGCATTAAGTGCCACAGGTTTCTCCAAACGTGCCTGGTCTGGGTGGGCGATTTCAACATTGTGCTAGATCCGCTAAGAGATAGGTCGGTGGGAGGGGACCGCCCCGATCCAAGGCAGTAGAGGTGGTGGTGATGGGTGGTATGCAGGACTTGGAGTTAAGGGATGTGTGGACGCTGCTGCACCTGGAAGGGAGGGAGTACTCGTTTTATTTGTCGGTACACGGCACCTCCTCGCGTTTGGATTATATATTGGCTGGCCCCTCTTTGGTCCACCAGACGGTTGACTGCGCACTCCCCCCAGAACAATGTCAGACCATTCACCAGTCCTCTGGTCAATGAGCTCGGAGGGGGAGAGAGTGCAACACCCCTTCTGGAGATTTAAATCGGCCACGGTATCAATTAGTGTTCAAGAGCGAAGTGCATGAGTTAATTAAATCCTACTTCAGTGTGAATCTGGGCTCAATTACCGCAATGAACACTATATGGGAGGCATTCAAGGTTGTGCTCCGGGGCGGCTGCCTGTCCTTGCAACTGGGTGTGCTAAAAACAATTCGTAGACAGCTGACGGAGGCAGAGGCAAAAATGAAGGCACTGGGAAGGCAGGTGGACAAGGCAAAGGAGCTGGGGCCCACGGCTACCCTAAGGGAAGAGCTGGGGAAATTTAATGATTTGGCAGAGAGGGAGGCCATGTTTTTTGCTCGCCTGGCCATGGCTCGTAGATACAGGGAGGAGGGTAGGCCAAGTAAATTACTAGCGATGATGGTTCGCCACGAGAGGGGGAGTACAGACACACTGGCGGTGAGGACACCGGAGGGGACGGTGGTTGTGGAACCGGCCGCCATTGCAGATACCTTCCGCCAATACGATGAGAACTTATATGCTGCAAAGGGGTCGCTGACTGCAGTGGATCTGGTGGACTACATTAGGGAAGCGGCCCTCACAGTCTTATTTGGGGAAGCGGTGGAAGCGCTTGGGGCCCCTATCACTATGGACGAGATCCTACGAGCGATTCTTGCCCTACCCGCCTCTAAAGCGCAAGGTACAGACGGGATTATGGGCGAGTTATATAAGGAGTGGGGGCAAGAGGTGGCTAGGCACATGCTAAAGGTGTGGGTGGAGGGTATGAGTGCTCTGGGGGAAGCTGTAATCGCACTAATTCTGAAGCCAGATAAGGACCCCTTGGACTGTGCCTCGTATCGTCCAATATCGCTATAGAACTTGGACACAAAAATCTTCGCCAAGCTTTTACCGGACCGGCTCCTACCGCATATATCCCATATAATACATGTGGATCAATCGAGCTTAATACCCGGTAGGTCGACCTCATCCAACCTGCGCAGACTCTTTGCGATTCTGGCCCAGATCGACCCTAATGTTTAGGCTGTGGCAATGGGACTACCTATTTGAGGTGTTGCGGCAGCTGGAAATCCACCCCCTAATACCTAGCTGCAGTGAAGCGGCTATACGCGGGATCGAATGCCTGCAGAGGGATTAGCAGCAGGAGATCAAGCCTTTTTTATTAGGTCAAGGGACCAGACAAGGCTGACCGCTCCCGCCCCTGCTGTTTGCCGCGGCAATTGAAGTAATGGCGGCTAGACTGCAGAGAAAATACGGGACCCAAGGCCCTGCTATGGGGGGCACCAAGGAGCTAGTGTCACTATATGCTGATGATGCAATTCTATATATCAAGGGCCCGGCGAGCAACCTGGCCCTGGTGTCACAGGAGGTGATGGGTTTCGGAAAGGCCTCAGGCCTGAGATGGAACAAAGGGAAGTCGACTCTGTTCCCACTGAACGGAAATACGAAAAAAACACTTGACACAGAGGGGTATAGATGGGAGCCACAGGCCGTTACGTATTTGGGAGTCAGTGTCAGTAGAGATGCTCGTACGCTCCTAGTGCACAACCACATTCAATATTTGCAGGATCTGAAAGCAAAAGTTGAAAGGTGGAGTAGGCTCTCCCTCTCGTTGCTTGGTAGGATTGCAGTGGCTAAGATGGTGGTGATCCCCAAAATTTTCCAGAATATCCCAGGGGGTAGGATATTTCGCTGATGTAAAATCCCAATTGATCAAGCTAGCCGGGCACCCTAGAAGTCTGCGAATTAGTTGGGACACACTGACCTTGCCTTGGGAAATGGGGGGATTGGCGCCCCAGACGTAGAACTATATTTCTTAGCATCCCAGCTATACTTTACCTCTAAATGGATCCCGGGGGCACCGGTCTCTCCCCATGTCTGCATTGAAAAGTGCTTGGTTCGTCCATACTCGCTCCAGGGGATCCTGTTGTCCCGTAGATGCAAGTTTATCCCGGTGGCGTGCACACTCCATGCTTGGAAGAGAGTTTTGAAAATATTGCGGGTAGATTTCCCCTTTGAGCCGGGCATCCAACTGAAGAACATGGAAGCAATAGCACCAACCTGTGATGAGGCCATCATCAGGGAGTGGCGAGGGCAGGGATACGCCAAATAGATGACATGTACTCAAATGGCTCCTTTGTCACCCAGGAACTCTTTATAGAAAGGCTGGGGGGGGGCCTCTGACGCAGGCTACAATACCTGAGGATGAAGGTGGCTTTCAGGAAGTGGGCCGCAGTGTTCGCGGAGCGGCCGCCCACCACTCCAATTCTAAAATACATAGTAAGCTCACTGGGCTGTAGAGAGGTGGTCTCCACACTATAGACATTGATTCTTGCAACACACCTCAAGTACCCATTAAGTGCAGACAACAATGGGAGGAGGATGCTGGATCTCACTTCACTGATAAACAGTGGGCGGGGATGTGCGAAAACACACATAGGGGTGTTCAATACTTGGCTACAGCTGATCCAGTTTAAAACATAGTAATACTAATTGGGTGTTTCCCAATTTTTTGTTATGGGGATCTATCTCACACTGGGAAAAGTATATACAGAACAATAGTGTAGTGAAAACGATTACCCCTCTCTGAATCACTAAATTTCGGTCAGTACATCACACTTGTATTATCGCTGGATAAGTCGATACATCTCTCACGGTTTTCCAAACTACTTAAAATTAAAACAAAATGCATTCATATACTAATATATGAACATAAAAACAATGAAGATACTTCATGTGCACTTTCCACAAGGCACTTTTACATAAAACAAGACAAAACATCAATAACTTTTAATATCAATGTTTTTCAAGCAAGTGGGGTTAGTATGTGACAGAATTATTCTATACACTAGGATTGACTGTCCATGATTTACACAACAGGAAAAGAATCAGTCAAATTGGCTAGTATTGCATTCTGTTTTCTTGATGTAGAGGTTGTTATTCTAGTCTCTAATCGTCTAGGTTTTGCTGTTCTAAACCCAATGGATAAGTCTACATATATTTCGGCCTCGAAAATTACATTGGACGATATCATAGCGTCTTTTCTTTATGATGTGGCCATCTTCAGGACAAGCGTATTTCTTTGAATTTGCGAACCAATCACAGAACCCCTTTTGGTTTTGTTCTTTCACAGAGACTACAACACAAAGAACAAACATTGTTTTAAAAAACAGGGTGGGAAACCATGTGTGTGGATTTATTAATAGCCACCTCTTGTGAGGCGTGACCTGTTTTCTTAAACAGTCGGATTTGAGCTTCTGAATACCAGAGGATTGCTTTCTTCTATGTGGTGGGAGTCTGCTTATTTACTTTCTGCAGATTTCATTACTTCCAAGTAGAGGGGAACGATTCTTCCTGTACCCTATAACACATGAGATGTTGTGTATACCTCATTTATCTTATCTTTTATTCATCTCAATTTCTAAGTTCATTTCACTTTCTTTTCATAATACTAACCTTTTCATAGAGGGCTAGATTGTAGTTTTGAGTTCTTTTTGTAGCCGTGTGGTAGGCAATAGACCTCTTTTCCTTATCTTACTGCAGGTTATTCTATGGCAAGACAGCTGCAGAAGGTAAAGATGCTTTACCTTCTCATTGTGAATAATGTTAGCACCGTTATCACTACTTTTTTGTTTTATTTTTTGGCTGACCAGGCATACAACCAGATTATTCTTCTTTTGTTTAGGGTCTTATTGATATATTTCTCTTCAATGCAGAGTTATCTGTTGTTCATCCTTCATTTCAGAAATATATATGTATTTTGTACCACTGCTTTTTCTATATTCATATTGCTATTTACTTCAAAGTTCATATTTTGTTCATTAACCTATGTATTTCTTTTAAACATCCTGAGATGTAGAGGCATTCTGCTTACCTTGTTTTGAAGCATTCGTTTTCTTCCCTCGCTCGCATCTACATCTGCTTCCGATCGAGTATTCAGACAAGCAAACAACCTGCGAGTTTCCACGCGATTCATTAAGTCTATTTCAGGCTAGTCTCATGATTATATAGATTACATCACGTGACGCTCTAAACCTCTAATGTTCACCTGCGTTTAGATGTTCTATTCCTCACATCGGTGCCATCTTGGAAAGGGGATATTTTAAATGTTTCTGAGTCTGAGAAAATTGAAAACAGATTTTGCCTCATGTTACTTTTTACATATTTGCTGACTTTTGTATGTAAATTGCACTTCATCTCAAGCGAGAGGTATATTGGTTATTTCCGAATGCAACGATCTTTAATCTTATTACTCACGATCTAGAACATTTTTTTCTAAAGTTGTTTTTACGTATTTTCTTGTATATAAAATACATTTCCTCATATTATCTAGCTGTATCAATAAAAGGTATTCACCTGCCATCTTTGTTTGTTTTTTATGTTTTATTCTTCCTCAGATGTGATGAATTCACCCTCGTTCTTATCAATTCATCTTCAAATGATACTCCGTAGCTTTTGACGCCTATATTAACTGATATATCAGTTTATGGGACATATTTAGCAGACCAATCTTATGATCTCGCTTTTTTTTTAACTGGTTGTCTAAAGTCCATTTCCCATACTATTTGGTATGATCTCATTTACACTACATAGTCTTCCATTCCTTTCTACCTGTTGGCCATATATGTCACAATGGACTTCTCTATGTATCTGAGACCATTCCTCACTGTGTCGAGATTGTATATCCGCTTTTGTTCACATTTCTTTAGGGCTAGACCTCTATCGCCTCCTCAATTTGAGCCCCTGACTACTTGAATATTGAACCAAAAGATTTCAGTCGGTTTATGTTTACAGCGTACAGAGTTTGCTACTAGGGGTTTGTTGCCAACTTTATTTTTTTATATATATTTTATGCACGATCTATGTTCGCATATTCGTTGGCGTATAGGGCGTTTGGTCTTTCCAATGTATAATAGATCACATGGGCACTTAATCCCATAGCCTACCCACTGGGAAAGGCAGTTTGTGAAATTATTTAGACGCCACTCATTCCCTTTTAGGCTCTGGGTATGTATGCACAAGGCTATCTTTTAGATTATTTTGCCTTTTAAAAGCAAACCGCGGTGGGTCTGGGTTGAAATCAGGAGACTTTGTAATGTGCCCGTTTATTAGGAGGGTTTTTCTTAAGCAGTGGCTTATCGGACTAAATGTGCTCACGCATGTTATTTTCTACAAGTTGTTCTTTATCTCTGGGTTCAGACAAGCTTCCCTATTCGCATTTTTTGCTCTTTTATATGCAGTCTGAACTTGCTTCTTTGAATATCACAAATCTTTTCATTGTTTTTTAGGGCTTTTCCATGTCGTTCGTAGTCTGCAACTTGTGTACAGGTTCTTAGGAACTGTCCTATAGATAGGCTTTCCTTTAGACTTATGGAGTGGAAGCTACGGTACTCTAATAACATGTTTGTATCAGTCGTTTTTTTTATAGAGTACGGTCTTTTTAGTGACCCTCGGCAGGTTAGAAAAACGTCATCGATGTAGCGATGCCATGAGATCACCTTATCTCTAAATGGATTCTCTGGATGGTATATCGGATTTATTTCTAGGTTGTCCATATAGAGGTTGGCGATATATGGGGCGAATGTTGCGCCCATGCTTGTCCCGTGTTCTTGATTGAAAAAAGTACCTTCATAAAAGGAAATAATTCTCCATTAATGCTGGTCTCGTGCACTCCAAAATGAATGCTGTAGATAAAGTTGTGGTCCGCTTATTCAGATATTGTCCTAATACATGGATACAAGCGAGTTGGGGGTTACTTGTGTACAATGATGCAACATCTAGTGTTACCAAAATATCCTCTGGGTGAACCCATATGTTTTGCAGAATTTTGATCATACTGGTGGTATCGTTCACATATGATTGCATTTGCTGGACTAATGGACATAGGAACCAGTCAACATAAATGGATAAGGGCTCTAGTATAGAATCAATTGGTGACACTATGGGTCGCCCTGGAGGTGTAGTGGTGCTTTTATGGATTTTCGGCAGAATATAAAAAGACAGTTTTGTAGGATTAGACTTGATAAAAAGTTTCTCATCTGGATCAATCCCCCCTTCAAGTACAGCATGATCCACCAGGCTTTTAATGTCCTCCTTTAGTCTTGGGGTTGGATCTACATCTAGCTTATAGTAGAATATCTGGTTGTTCAACTGGTTTTTTTACTTCATTGTCATAGGCGTATTTGTCCCATATTACAATTCCATCCCCTTTGTCTGCAGGTTTTCTTACAAACAGTTTGTTGTCTTGTAAATCTTTTAGGGCTTTCCTTTCTTCCTTGGACAAATTGGGCCTCATTACGAGATTTGCGGTAATGGAAAAACGATGCCGGTAAGGGAATACCGGCACCGCTTACCGGTATCAGTGCCACCGCTGAGACCATGCTCCTCCGTACCGGCATGTGTGCGGGCACGCGCCCCTTAGGGCCGGCAATACCGGGATGCCGCTAACAGGAGGACATCGCAAGGACATCACGCGGACATGTACCTACCGGCATCCCGAAGGCAGTAATTAGGGATACCGCGACGCCGCATCACCGCCATCGCGGATCACCCACTAATAGCAATGTGCTGTGTTCCCAACTGCCACAGGTGCACACAATCAGCACAGGTGGAAGCAATGGAGTCTGGCCAAGCACAAAAGGAGCACACCCCTTCCCACACCAAAATTATCCCACTTGCAGTTGCGATATTGGGGCTGGAGGACATGCTTCAGAGCCAGTCCTTTCAACCTAACTCCTGTGCAGAGCCACACCATGTACCGCCTGGACCGGGACACCATCACCACCATTGTGGACATGATACATGACAACATTGTCAGCCTGATTGAAATCTGCATTGCCATCCCCCCTCTACTGAAGGTAGTGTCTGTGCTCCACTTCCTGGCCACAGGCACCTACCAGCACACGGTGGGGCAGATGCATGGCATATCACACATTTTTTTCACGCATGCTCAACCAAGTGCTGGATGCCCACCTGAAGCATGCAAGCGACTACATATCCCTACCACGGACTTCCCAGGATATCTTTGACACTACAATTGGCTTCCATGCACTGGCAGGCATGCCAAATTGTATCAGTGCCCTCGACTGCACCCACATGCCATGGAGGTGGCATACCGCAATCGTAAGCTATACCGCTCCGTCAATGTACAGATAGTATGTGACTCCAGCAAGTTCATCACACATTGTTGTGCCCGATATCCCAGATCAACTCATGATTCAATGGTCCTGCGGAAATCCACGATACCAAGCTACATGGAGCGACATGATCGACGACGTGCCTGGCTGCTTGGTAAGTTGCATGACAGGCACATGGCAGTGTAATGGGGGGGAGATGCGCACACCACCTGGGCGAGATTGGGGTGGTGACTGGACAATGCCCATACTGCAAAACACTGTGCCCCAAAACGTCCCAACCTGAACATGACACCTAAACGTCATAGAAATGATGGATGCTGCACACGTATGCCAATATGCCAGACTTGCAACCAGCCCAAATCCCTCAACACGTCCACTGCACATCATCAGATCGTACCCTCTGTAACACAATGCAGCAACATGCTGTGAGTATGCACAATGTACATGACCGCAGCAAAGCACAACACAGGACATGCATCCATGAGTGTGCACAAATAAATCCCACCAAGGGAATAAACTGATTGTCACTGGCCCACCACCACAGTAGCGCTGCATGTCACCATGGGAATAATAACCGATGAATGGCAAATCATGAAGACACTTGTGCCAATGCTGCTAGTAAAAATACATATGAATCACTCCACATCACCTATATGATTGCAAATACAGCGGTAGGCATCCACAGTACATGAGCACCAACAAGGAAGTGGACACCCTGCATCATCTGGACAACGCAACCCACACCTGTAGACCATGGAACAGCACACATTGTGGCAAATAAGCATGTGTGCAGACATCCAGGGACATGTGCATGTGAACAACAAATATCTGCAGGCATGAGAGTGATAAGTACAGGTGTCATGGTAGGAATTGACTCACATATACCTCATTTTCCTCCCATGCAGGTGATGCTGGCTATTCCTTGAAGCCGTGGCTCCTTACCCCTGTTTGGAACCCGCAGAACAGGCACAAAGAGGACTACAATCAGGCCCATACCCATACCCGTGTGGTGAGTGATCAAACCTTTGGCCTGTTGAAGGCACAGTTTCGCTGCCTCAGCAGGTCGGGTGGGGCACTCCTGTACGGGCATGAGAAGGTGGCCAAGATCATCATGGTATGTGCCATGCTGCACAACATGTGCATCCGACGGAACGTGTCTCTACCGCCTGACATTGACCAGCAATCACCAGATGAGGATGAAGATGATGAAGAAGAAGGGGTTGCACATCAGGCAGGTGGCGATGCACATGAGGGACGTATTGTGCGCCAGTCTGTGATAGGCCAATATTTCTAAGACACATGGATGCAGAGTGTGCCATGGATGTGGGACTCTGGGCACTGGGTGTCGGGGGTACATGGACACTTTGCACTGTAAACCAATAAAGCACACAAACACAATAAGCAATGTCCAGTCATGTGTTTTTTTGTACACAACGGGTGTATTAAACAGGTGATATATACAAAGTGCATTGACCCTCCACCTCACACACACCCCCTCCCCCCTACCCCTTCCCCATAACTCCCCCAGACACCCCCTCCCCCCACAACTCCCCCACACACCCCCTCCCCTCACAACTCCCCCACACATCCCCTCCCCCACAACTCCCCCACACATGGTGTGCAATCATAGTCATGCTATGCAAAATGAGTCAATATAAATCCGCACATGCAGGCTGCCCCGCTACTGGTAGCCTCTGTCGGCCTCCGGGGGCTGCATGTCAGAGCGCCACGTGGTGAGAGAAGACCTATGCAGGTGGCTCGTTTGGGTAGAGCTGGTGGATGACGCTGTGCCCGCATGTTCCAATGTTGGGGCAGGACGCTGAGCCTCCAAGGCCTGGGCAATCCGGACCAAGACCTGCGTCACCGCTGACAGATCCTCGCAAATCCACCTGGTACTTGACTCCATGGACCCTGTCATGGCCGTAGTGTTTTCACATGCCTCCTGCATTTTCAAGGCCCCATCGGAAACATACTGCTTGACGAGCCCTGTGAGCTCCTGCTGCCGTCCCTCCATTTGGGCCATGCGCCACTCTCGGTCCCGGATGCCTGTTGAGGTGGATGGGACATCTGTCGAGGGTCCCAATGCAGGTGTGTCCTCTGGGGGGCTCCAGGCCTCTTGGATTGCCTCTCCTCCTGACTGGTCCAGTGGGGTGCTATCGGGGGTGCTCAGTGGGGTGTGCTGGGAGGTTTGCTCGGGGGCTCGGTGTGCGTACCACATCCATGGACAGGTTGTCGTCCTCAGGTAGACATTCCTCAGCCTGGCACGTTCCTTCGTCTCCACTCTGGGGCGCTGTGGCAGCTGCCTCCCCTATGGAGCTGTTTGCAGATGACAGGGTCCCGTCTGCCACTGCCTCTGGATCAGTAGATTCCATCTGTTTACCTTCTATTGGTTTTGCGGCAGTTCTTTGCCGCCCCTGTGCCTTGGCATCTTGTGTTGGTATTGGCTTGGGTGGCTGTTGTTGCTTGCCCGTGGCCTTTGATGTGGATGGCCTGGTGCCGTCATCCCTGGCCCTAGCCTTTTTGGATGGTATCCTGGCCTGTGCTGCTGTGTCCTCACAATCGCTGTCGGAATCTGTGCCTGTGGGCGACCGAGAGAGGCACGGCATCAGCGATGGTTGTACATGCATCATGCATACATTGGTATTAGTGCAGTTGTACGCATGTGATGATTTGCTGTCTTGGATTTGTGACATACAGGTTGCTTGCTATATGGGGGGGTTATTCAGGCTTACGTCAGGTTCTCACATGTGTAAGGCAGTGTATACTTTGTGACATGCCTTTGTGTTGTGGACTGCGTGCAGTGTGACACATGCTGTTTAGCTGTTTGTGGGGTGTGTTTCAGGTATGGCATTGGCATGCTGCTTGTATTTTGATGTGACGGTGCTGGGGACAGCATCTAGACAGGGATGTGTCCATGTGTGTGTGATGGCCCATGCATTGGCTTATGTCACTGTCACATTTGTGGCCCATCATCATGCTTTGGATTCCAGTGGTTTGTGTGGACACTCACCTCCATCTGCTGATGACGGTACTCCACGCTCCATGTCTCCGACTCCCTCAATGGCCTCCATGCCGATCGTACTAGCACATGTTTCCTCCCATCTGGTGAGCTTGATG
Organism: Ambystoma mexicanum; assembly: GCF_040938575.1. Lineage (NCBI taxonomy): Eukaryota > Metazoa > Chordata > Amphibia > Caudata > Ambystomatidae > Ambystoma > Ambystoma mexicanum. The sequence goes on from NC_090936.1 coordinate 880,307,877, forward strand.
GGGGAGTTGGTCCCGCCGCCTGTTGCCAGACCCTGGCTCCGATTGGCCGATAGAATGTTCCGCACACAGAGGGGTAGGTATTCCACCTCTTTTTCACGTCTTTGACAGTGTGGGGGGTGGTGCCGACTGTACTGACCTTTCTGGCCACTGCCTCACATATTTCTTTTTTTTTTTAAATCTGAGCCGGTTGCCTGAGGTCTGCTGCGAAGACCACATCACCATTCTGGGCCAGAGTGTCTGCCAACATATTCAATTCATCCTCCGAAAAGCGCACTTTGCGCTGACGGGAGGCACCTTTCTTGATGGCCTTAGACATTGTGCTGGGGATGTAAGTGGTGGTTTGTGGATCCAGGTCCTGTGTCTGGAGGATTGCAACCGATTGTGTTTTTCAAGATGGCCACTGTTGCATTTCCCATTCCGGCGTGATGACATTACTTCCGGTTCTGGTATTGCGGGTCCGGTCTTGCCAGACCCGTTATTGCCAGTGCCCGTTATTGCCAGTGCCCCTTATTGCCAGTGCCCCTTATTTAGGGGTGGGCTAAGGCAGAGGAGGTGTCACCACTTTGCATGATGCCGCTAACGGGGGTTTTAGGGTCGTTACCGGCATGCCGCTACGCGCATGCACGCATTCTCGTAATCGGCCGCTGTTAGCGGCGTCAGTGCTAACCGGTATTGCCTCCATGCCAGTAAGGTTTGGTTTTTACCGTGAATCTCGTAATGAGGCCCATTGTCTTGGTGGACATTTTTCGATTTTAACAATTTTTTTTATTAAAATGATTTAGTTTATTTGTATGAACTTTTCATTTACATGCAGTATATTCATTACAGAACTTTTGTACATCTTTCATTTTCCCTCTTATATGCCTTTTTCTATTATGTTAGTCCAGAATTGAATTATGGTGTAGACTCATTTCTTGTTACTGCCCATCAGGATCTGCGCCCATCGCTCTTTAGGTTCCATCTGTATATTAGGTGATAGAAAGAGCCTCTGAAAAAATTGCGCTTCTCAGTTAGTGCAGTACATTCCATTATTATATGAAAAAGTGATTCTGTATTTTCCCTTTGCTTACAGAATCGACTGTTACGCTCACCTGGTCTCTGCAGAGGCGTTGGGGCGCGGTTGCAGCCCTCCCGGGGGTGAGGTTGCTCGGGTCTGACTTCACCCTCTGCGCTTATGTGGTGACTGGTGGTAATAGATGATGCTGCTCGGGACTGCTCCTGTGTGGAGAATAGGGGGTGTAAGTATGCCAGCTTGTATGCCTGATCCCCTTCCAGACCCCTTCTCTCAAACCGTGGTACCCGCGGGATGCGCTGTCCCTGGAAAACTCACCTGTTGATTAGTTTTGCCGAGCACTCCGTCCTGCTGCTTCTGGCAGGGGCGCTTGTATGATGTGGACTGAGTTCCTTCCCTGGTCCCTTGCTCATGGTAGTCCAGTCCTGCTGCGACTAAGCCACTATACTTCAGGTAAGTGTTCCTGTTTGCCATTGTCTTTCCTCATCTGTTTTTGTTGTACTGTAAAGTTCGTTGTCTTGTATTGCTGTCTGTTCCACATTTGATGTTTGCTCTTTTGCTTTCTTCCCTTGCAGGTGATGTTGCTGTCCCGGCAGAAGCTGCGGAGTTTGAGGCGGCAGCCGGAGGGAATGAGGAACGAAGCTGCAGCGGTACAGTAGCTAGTAAGTTGTTGTGGCGCGGCCCTAGGATGGATGTTCTTTTTTCTTCTTCAAAGGGTCCGAGTTCGTGTATGCGGAGTGCGGTGCTGCGGCGTCGGGATCAAGATCACTGGATGTCAGGAGATGAGTCTGCAGATGAAGCGATGAAGCACCGGTTTCCTGGAGGTGAGTATGCAGGAGAACGCCTGGCTTCAAAGGTAAGTAAACTGGTCCAAGCGGCGGTGAGCGCCACGTTGCACGTGAGCGCACAGTAACGCGAAGCACCGGCCTTACGGATGGAGCAGCTTATATAGCTGAGTTTCTGAAGCCACGCCCACCAGGTTCAGCCTGCCTGCCACACCCGAACAGTCAGCACATGAAGACCAGGCCTAGGGAGCCACACCCAATGAGTCATCACATGAGGATGTTCTCTGAAATAAAGGCTTTCAGCTCCTGGAAGGTTCTTGTAAAATAAAAGCACTCCTGCACTGAAATAAAGTAAAAGAACTCATGCACTGAAATAAAGTGTTCCTGCTCACATCTCTATATGAGCCTGGCGCAAAAGGCACCAGGACTGATTCCAGCCAGGGACTCAGTGTGTATGGGTCCCAAAAGGACATAAGTGAGTCAAGTGACCCATTGCCCCCATCACTAGATGGTGTGGTTTTTGTGTTCTGGGGCCTGTGACCATGACAGCACTCCCTCTCAAGACCCCTCTCATGGGTGGTTTCCCCCCCTGGCCCTGGTTTAGTAGGGTTATTGCAGTGGAACTGCCCGATTAATCGTGGAACGTGGACATGCTCACTGGGTTCCCAGGTCCGATCGTGGGGTCCATAACCTTTCCAGTATATAAGGTAGTATAACTTGGACCGGACCATCTTAAAGTCTAGGATCCTTTTAACTTCGTATTCTGGGGGGGGCGTGGCTAAGAGGGCCATGTAGGAGGACGCGATCTGGAGGAGCTCCCGAGATCCTGCAACGATCCGGGCAAAAAAGTGCGTGATGACGGGCCGTTGACCGCTGAAAATACACATGCCGGTGTGTGAATGATTGGGCTACGCGAGTTGAACTTCTGGATGGTACCGGAGGAACGGCGGCAGAGATCGGTGCAGAAGAGATAAGGAGCACCGGAGATGAAAGACAACACAAAATGGCCGACCAATGCCCGGAAGAAAAGAAGAAGCAGGCCGGACGGTGGCCTAGCGAAAGGGGCGTACTGAGTGCACAATTGTCACTTGTGCTCAACACAGGTCCTCTGGGTCATGTCGAATAGGACGGTGAGGCCGAAGGCGAAACAGCTCACCTTAGATGACTTCGCTAAGACGTCCCCTGGTCAAGACATTACCAAGAGCAGGGACAAGCCGCCTGCAAGCGGCATGACGACTTCGGGCGCTAACCAAGAAGTCCTGGCTGCGATTGCGGACCTAAGGGCGGCCTGGGAATCGAAACTAGAACTAGCCGTCACTGAACTAAAAACGGCACTGGACCTTAAGGTCGGAGAGGTGCAGGAGGACGTTAATCTACTCCGACAGGATGTCAGGGCCTTGGCGGGGCGCACAGAGTCCCTTGAGAAGGAAGTTAGCCCGAATACTGCGGATTGCGCCTCCCATAAAGCCGAATTGCATACCCGATACAAAGAGTGGGCAACTTGGAGAGCAGAGCGGAGGAGGCGGAAGGACGAGCCCGACGAAACAACATACGCATCGTGGGCCTGCCGGAGGGATTGGAGGGCCACGATCCCACGGAATTCATTGAATCCATGCTACTGCAAGAGATACCCAGAGGAGCCCTATCCCAAGGATTTGCAGTGGAAAGGGCACATAGAGCCCTAACAAGGAGGCTGCCGCCGGGGAACCCGCCTAGGCCGGTGATAGCCAACATTCTTAATTACCGTGACTGGGAGAGGATATTGGAACACTTTCGTAAGGGAGGAACGATCACACGGGGAGCGGCAAACATCACGGCTTACCCGGACTACACCCTGTCTGTGCAGCGTAACCGCATGAACTTTGGGACGGTAAAGCGGAGATTGAGAGAGGCGGGCCACAAATATATGTTATTGTATCCGGCAAAATTGAAAGTCATTCATAAACATAAAACTTTGTTTTTTGAGACCCCGGAGGATGCCATGGGATGGCGCGATGCGCAAGGATGTCCCCAGGAGTCAGAGGTTCAGACGGAGAAAGAGTTCGGAAGAGATAAGTGATGTACGAAGAAGGTGCTGCAAGATGGCGCGGCACGTGGGACTTGAATATAGTCGCTTGCGCAGCCTTCAGTAGAGAAGGTCAGACTATTGCACTATATGTCAAAGCACTGTGGTTAATGTTGAATTAACGGGAGCCTTACGGAGCGACTTCACCCTACTGAGCTCTGTGCATCGTTTAGTGCTTGCAGGGCTAGATGTGGGGGGTGCCTGAGCTCCGAGAAGAGAGCTGGGCAGCAGTTGGGGTGTGTGATGTTGGGAAAGGGACGGGTGGGGGGAGGGGAGGGAAGTTGGGGATTTATCGTGTACATAGTTATGGGGAGTTCGAGCTGGTACGAGAAGCTACAAACAAAAATGGAGGGCTGTATCTGTATCACGTGGGCAAAGGGGAGGCGCTACATGGGAGGCAAGAAGATACTCACGAGCCATGGGAGACCTTAAGATCGTAACATGGAATGTCAGGGGACTTAACAGCTACTTAAAAAGAATCAAAGTCATGATGTACTTAAAAAGACAGAGGATTGATATTGCGCTGTTGCAGGAAACACATCTGACGCAGCAAAAATTGGAACTGGTGGGGAAGAAGTGGAGAGGTACTGTAGTGGGCTCTCCGTACTCTGCCTACGCTAGGGGAGTGCTGGTCTGGGTGGCACCGCACGTTCCGCTCCAACTTACGCAAGAGGTGGTGGACACGGAGGGTAGGTTGGTCATATTAAAGGCCTTGGTAGAGAATAAAGAGGTGTGCATTATAAATACATATGCCCCCAACCAAAACACTGCTACGTATTTTAGAACCCTATGTACTCATCTGGGCGCGTGTGTGGGGGGAGCGGTTATCTGGGGAGGGGACTTTAACTGTGTGCTCGACCCAAAGGCAGACAGATCTGATGGGAAGATTGATAGGCCCACCCCGGCGGCCAGGGTATTGCAGACATTACTAGATGACTTTGGGCTGGCAGATGTTTGGAGACTGAAACACCCTAATGAAACACAGTACTCGCACTACTCAGCTCTGCACCACTTGTACACGAGGCTGGATTCTTTTTTTGCCACGCCAGATGTGATGATAGAGACCACCCAAATAGAATATAGAGCAAGGGTCCTGTCGGACCACTCGCCCCTGGTGCTGACCTGGCAGCACTGCCGCCCCAGGGCGCGGATACCGACATGGCGCCTCCGGGCGGAGGCGCTCAGAGACCCAGTCTTCAGGGAAGACATCAGGGATGCGATCTCACAGTACTTTGAGGTAAACACAGGCAGCGTAGATTCGGCGTGCACACTCTGGGAGGCCTTTAAGGTGGTGTTGCGGGGTGCGGCTAAGTCAAAAGGCCTACAGGGTGGGGTCCTAACAGAACTAGAGGAAGCGGAAGAGAAACTGGAGCGCGAAAGCAACAGGGCAGGAGGGGACACGGAACTTGTACTCGAGTTGCAGCAGAGGTGTGCGGAGCTTTGGGAAAGGCTCTGCAACCTTAACTACAAAAAGTATGTTGAGAGGCAACATGCAGGTGGGGATAAAACTGGCCGCTTGTTGGCGTGGTTATACAAGAGCAAAACCTCCAGGCCCCCGATTAGGATAATAACCAGAGAAGACGGGGAGGTGGTTGACACCCAGGAAGGAGTCAACGAGGCATTTTTGGACTATTATAGAACATTATATGAGGACAGAGGAGGGGACAATCAGGAGGAAATTAGAGAAACACTAAAAGACATGGAATTACCTAAGATTAGTGATGAAGAAAGGGAGGAACTAGACGCACCGATTACCCTGGAGGAATTAGAGGAGGTGGTGAAACAGCTGCCCACCTGCAAGACCCCGGGTATGGACGGATTCCCGGCTGAGTTTTACAAAACATATAAAGCAGAAGTACTCCCCCCTATGCTAGAGATGCTCAATGAGTCTTTTGAGAAGGGTCGGCTACCGGACACGCTCAGAGAAGCACTAATCGTGCCGCTCCCCAAGCCCAACAAGCCAGGGCATTGCTGCGGCTCCTATAGGCCGTTGTCAATGTTGAACCAGGACAGCAAGATCTTGACGGCGGTCCTGGCTAACAGGCTGAGAAGGGTCATCAGTAACCTGATACACCCGGATCAGACAGGTTATTTCCCCAACATAAATATAACCCACAACCACAGGTGACTCCACCGGGTGATTGAAGAGGGAAACAGGAGCGATGGGGAAATGGCGGTGGTGTCCCTAGATGCAGTCAAAGCTTTTGATTCAGTGAGGTGGCCATGGTTGCTGGCGGCCCTGGAAGAATACGGGATGGGGCCGGGTTATGTTAGGTGGGCGAAATTGTTGTATAGTGAACCACTGGTCAGAGTACGCACAGGATCGGTGATATCTGAAAGGTGGCAACTCAGTAGAGGCACCAGACAAGGGTGCCCCTGATCCCTGATGTTCTACATTCTGGCCCTAGAGCCCCTGGCAGTGTACCTCAGACAACAATATGACATGGTCGGTATTGAAGCAGGGGGAGGGAAACAGCTAATATCCTTATATGCTGACGATTTGCTACTGTATTTGAAATATCCGGAAGAAAATCTTCAGTATATTCTAGAGGTCATGGAAAAGTATGCAGAATTGTCCGGCATTGCGGTGAACCCCCAAAAATCGAGCATGTTCCCATTGGGGAGCTACATAGGAGCCCCTCTGGAACAGTTGCCAGTGTTGTCCGTACCTTGGGCGGCTGATTCCTTCCGCTACCTCGGAATAGATGTATATCATACTGTGGAGGAGGAACACTTGCATAACACCGAGGTGGCTGTGAAAAAAATCCGCACAAATATGAAGTTTTGGGAGAAGCTGCCGCTGGCGATGATGGGACGGGGGGGCGATGCTCAAAATGGTGGTCCTGCCTAGGCTGTTACATTTCTTCAGTAATATACCATACGTGATACCCAAAAAAGTTTTTTGTCAAACTGAACAGCATGTGTAGGGACTTCCTGTGGCACGGCACTCTCAATAGAGTGGCGCTATGGAAGCTACAGAACTTCCATGATAGAGGGGGCATCAAGCTGCCAAACTTTGAGGCCTATTATGTAGCCAGTCAGTTGCAATATGTAACCAGATGGCTCTCTGATGAAGAAACTCCTGAGTCTAGGCTGTTTGGGCAGGACTGCACCCCGTTTTACCTAAATGAGATTATCTGGGTGACTAGACTTGAAATGAAAGAACGCCCGGGTATGCTGTTGCTTGGGTGGAAGATGTGGCACAGAGTATGCCAACTGATGGAGAACCCATGCCCGTGATCCCCACAGGTGCCACTAGTTGCCTTAGCTAGGGGAGACAACCAGCTCAGGATGATAATCAGGACCTATTGGGAATCGGTTGGGCTGGTCACATTGGGAGACATATGGCAAGAAGGGGCTATTAAAGAGTTTGAAGAACTGGGAGAAGAGACAGGCTTGCATGGAGGCCAATATGTCACGTATCGTAGGCTAGTGCAGACTATTCGCAAAACCTGGCCAGAGATTGTACTGGCAGAAGAACCAGACGTTCTAATGGGAACAATATATGATATATCAGAAGGAGGGCACAAGATCTCTAAACTGTATGAGATGGTGATGACCTGGGTGGGGAAGGATTTGACTCACCTGAGGCTGGACTGGGAAGCGGAGAGGTGGGGGCACAGATGACCGATGGAATGTGGGAACGTGCTATAGGATACCACAAGAAAGTGTCCAGAAATGCTAGATTGCAGCAGATACAGTTATACATAACGCATAGAGCCTATATGACCCCGAAGAGAATATCTAAGTTTGCAAACGCAGGAAGACAAGCATGCCCAAAATGCGATGAGGAAGACGCAGATATGACACACATGTTCTGGTCTTGCCCAGTGATTGAAGCTTTTTGGGGGGAAGTGGCACGGAAACTAGCGGATAAAGGGGTCTCGCTCAACATAGATACAGCCTGGGCCTGCCTGTTGGGAGGGTTTCCCAGACCACGGAACACTAAACACCTTGGGAAACTGAGGGACCTGGCATATGTGCTTGCTAAAAGAAGGATAGCTATGGGCTGGAAGCAATGCCACAAGCCACGGGTAGAGGTATGGTGGTGGGACTTGCAAAAATGGGCGGAGGCTGAAACGGTGGTGTGGCAGGAGGCATGTAGCAAGTGCGGGGAAGAAGATGTGGGTAACCTGATGGCTTGGAGAATGTTTATAACAGGACTGTTTGGCACAGTAGTGGATTCTGCAGCTTCGGAAGGAAGCGATACCCAGCCACACGCAGCGGATACAGAATCAGAAATGCAAATAAGCTCTTGAGGGGAGGGGGGATTTGGGGAGCAGTAATGAGCGTTAATTGATGTTCACGAGTTTATTGTAAATAACGCTGCAAGTTTGGTTTGTATTGTTTATTTGTTTTCAAAATAAAAATCTTTTTTAAAAAAAAAAAAATTCGTATTCTGGTTCTCCTTCAACTATTTCGGAATCCAGTGGAGTATCGATCCGCGTACCTGGTCTCAATGGTTTTAGGAGGGAGACATGAAACACCGGGTGGATCCGCATGTGAGCCGGTAATTCTAATTTCATGGCCGCAGGGTTGATCACAGCCTTGATAGTGTAGGGTCCCAGATATCTGGTACGGAACACCCGTGGTCCTTTCAGGGGGATGTCTTTGGATGCTAACCAAACCTTGTCTCCGACTTGGTAGTTGGGAGCTTCCCTTTGGTGTCGATCCGCAAACTGCTTCTATTTCTCTTTGGCTCTGGCAAGATGCTCTGCTGTTTCCTTAAAAACCTGGGTGATGGTTTTGTGTAAGGTCGTTACAGCAGGCATTTCTAATGTTTTGAGTGGATCGAAAACGGATGTCCGTGGATGTCGACTGTACACTGGGCCTCATCACGAGTTGGGCTGTAGCCCTTAAATGCGGTGGTAACAATATTACCGCAACATTTAAGGGCTGGCCCTATCGCAAGTTGGGCTCTAAATCGGCTGTTTTACCTCCAGCTTTTTTCTGGAGGTGACAATCCCTGTTTTCGGAGCCGGGAAAATTTCCCAGCCGGGAATACAGCCCAACTCGTGATGAGGCACATAGTAAAACTCCACAGATTACTCTTAGGGCCTCATCATGAGTTGGGCTGTATTGCCGGCTGTAATACCGCCGACTGTAATAGCCCGAGTATCGACCGGCCCAGTGGTATTACAACCGGATCACGGGTAGGGCCTTAACAGTAAATCCCCATTCCTGATTGGATCCATTGGATACAATGGGGAATTTTCAGTGCTAATACTGCGGGCTAATACAGCCAGCTGTAATACTACCGAAAACAGGGATTTTCACCTCCAGAAAAAAACTGTAGGAGAAGCAGCCCATTTAGCACCCTACTCGTGATAGGGCCAGCCCATAAATGCGGCTGTAATACCGTTACCGCCAGATTTAAGGGCTACAGCCCAACTCGTGATGTGGCCCTATGTGTGCTCATTGTGGGCTTCCGATCACCCTCATTCCTCCTGAGACTTAGGGCCTCATCACGAGTTGGGCTGTAGCCCTTAAATGCGGTGGTAACGGTATTACCGCAACATTTACGGGCTAGCCCATCACGAGTTGGGCGGTAAATGGCCGGTTTTACCTCCAGCCTTTCTCTGGAGGTGAAAATCCCCTGTTTTCGACTGTATTGCCGCCAGCTGTATTAGCTGCATAATTAGCGCTGAAAATGCCCCATTGAATCCAATGGACCCAATGGGGAATGGGGATTTACCGTTAACACCCAACCCGTGATCCAGCGTTAATACCGCCGGACCGGTCTGTGCTATGGCTATTGCAGTCGGGCTGGATTACAGCCGGGATACAGCCTAACTCGTGATGAGGCCCTTAGTCTTGACCGCCTGCAAAGCTACGGTAGATTGGCCTGGCTTGTCCAGAAGGTTCCCCTGTTCCACTAAACTAAGGTGGCCTCCTAACCTCTGCCCAATAGGTCAGAGTTTAGAAATCCATCTTAACAAATTTGTGTACAGCAGTGGGATAAGATCAGAGGTACCCAGTGTTGCACACTAGTGAAATACCCAGGTTGTACTTACACAGAAAACACAGTGACCTTAGTTTAATGTAACTGTAAGCCACCTGTCCTACTTATAACATGAAAGAAATTGCGAACATAACAATGAGTGCTTCCAAATCCGAAACTCTGAGAAAGGTCTGTTCTGAAAGAGGCATGTCAGCCTCTGGAACAAAAGCCGAAATGATCCAAAAGATCACAGAGTGGCAGGGAAATCAGATCACAGCTTATCCCTGCAATGACAGTGCAGAAGGTGCTGGGGCCTCTCTTAGTAACAGTGCTGAAAGGGCTGTTGCTGCCTTCATTGAAGGGACAAGAGATGATCAGGATGATTTAGAGAATGGTTTAGAGTCCCGTGCTTCCTCTTCTGGCTCTGAGGCCGAAACCCTGCTGGAATTCAAGAGACAAGAGCTGCTGTTTATGCAGAAGGAGCTTGATTTTCGCATGGCTAAGCTAGAACTAGAGAAAACAGAAAAGCAGAAGGAGAGGGATCTTCAGTTGGAGCTTGCTAGAATACAACCTGCCAATGGCTCCTCTATAGGATCTGGAAATGGGTATTGCTCCTCCTCTCATTCAAGATTCCCAAAAAATCTGCTTAGTGTGTATGATGACAAGAATGACATCATGGATTGGCTGATTGCATTTGAGTATGCATGTGAAGTGCAAGAAGTTGTGGATGCTGATAGAATTGCATGGTTACTCAGTCGACTACTCCATTCTGGCTGCAGTGCCATTATGGAAATGTTTAAGGCTGACAGAAAAGACGTTGCGAAATTAAAGCAAACCCTGGCCTTAAAGTTTGGGAAGATTCCTGCCCAATACTTGAAAAGATTCAGGGATTACAAAAAGAAAGAAGGTAATACTTGGGTCTCATATGTAACTGATTTCTTGAAAAACTTGATGGGTGGAAGGTTACAAGGTCACCACCACCTTTGAGTGTATCATTTGTTTGATCATGCTTGAACATATGTTCGTTTCTTGTCCCCCAAAGCTTAAGAAGCACTTGGCTGATTCTAAGGAGATAGATCCTAAGAAGCTAGCCAATGCAGCAGATTTATGGGTGTGACACAGAGTGTCCCATAAGGACAAGCCTACTCCTGGTAAGCAGGAGGAGGGGAAAAAGCACAAAAATAAGGAGGGTGAGGGATCAGATAATACTTCCTCCCATAAGGTGTTACACTCACCTGGATCCCACAGGGGCGTCGAACGGAACTGGACTTCTACGGACTCCACCAGCGTGACTCGTAGTGCGATGATGGCTGACTGGACTGGCCCTCCTAGTTTCGTCTGCTTGACCCGTAAGAATAATCTCCTAAAGGTAGGAAAAGGGAATTAGCCACCCATGGGTGAGAGGATACACGCACTCAGTTGTTCCTCACTGAACACCTCCTGTATTCCCTTTCATGGTCTCACCTTATAGTTTGAAAAGATGAGCTCTCCATCCTGCGTGGAATGCAGGGGCACGTAGAAAGCTAGTTACTTCACTGGTCTGAAGGAGTTGGGCTAGTCCCAGACAATTGATGACTCCGAGGTAAGTAGCATATAGTTCTTTAGAGTTCAAAATGTCTGTTATTCACTCTTGCCCCTCTTTTATCCCTTTTTTCTTGCAGCTTGAGCCGAGGGATGATCACCTCATTGGAAGCAGGAAGCGCTTAGGTAAGAGTCTGTATTACCCAAACTGTCCGGCGAAAAATAATGGTCCAAATGTATTTAACTGACTACCTTCTGTCTCCTTACAGGTGCGGCGTAAGAAGAAATGATGTGCAGAAGAAGAATGCCTCGGGCGATGAACTCAAGTAAGTATCTTGCGGTAAAAGAAGATTGTCCTTGTTGGCATTCGGCTCACCTTGTTATTTGTTTTGTCTTTTCAGATGCCAGAATTTCGGCAACGAGGAGATGGAGGCTGCGCCGGATCGTGGAGATGCTGTGAAGACTGGTGAGTATGGCGCGGCGCTGCAGCTGGCGATGCGACGCGCTTGAATTTAAAGTCTTTTTCTCTATTCAATGGTGCGGCAGCTCCGAGAACTGCTGATGATCAAAAGGTAATGTCCTAGCTCTAACCTTTCCTTCTTCTTTCCCTTCTTTCTAGGATGTGGTCCGGAGTCGAGGCGGGTGTGGCTGAAGACAGGATGCTTGGCTTGCAGGCACGGTGAGCGTTACGCTGCAGAAGGCAGAATAACGCGAAGTGTGTGCTCTTCATCGGGCGTAGTTTAAATAGCCTCCAAAGTAGTCCCAGGTAAGAAGTCCCAAAACCACACCCAAGCAGAAAATAGTCCCTAAAGAAAAGTAATCCCTTCCAGGCCTCATGATGGCCTATGCTTAAGTTCCTTGCATCATGGTCTGCATGAGGTAAGTTTAACAATATGAGCCTGGCGCCTATGGCGCCAGGACTGCACCCATATAGCCCCTAACTGGGATTGTGGGAATCCCAGTGGGTGCTTGGATGCCTGTTTCCTGGGCAGATGGACTTGATCTGGATGTCCGGGGGCAGGCATCATGACATAAGGGCCACAAAAAGCATAACATATGTAAGTCACCTGAGAATGCTCAGAATAGTGGGAATCATCCTCCCAGGCATAATTCTGGTTACAGTTAGCCTCCCTATGTCCCATGACCCAGTGGATCCTGTGTGGCTTGGGGAGCAAGTGATAACGTGAAGGGGGACCCCAGATGTGAGGTCAAAACCTTGGTGGCCCACTCTGAAGTCTGGTCTTCCCATCCTATGAGGAGGAAGAAATGATCACAGGGGCATCCTTCTCTTCAGAACCCTTCCCCAGTGGGATAAACTTGAAGTAGTCTTCGTATCCCTGGGTTCCTGGGAGCCTAGAGTCTCAGACGCTTGTGCTAGCATTCCTGATAACACCAAGCACTACTTTAAAGACAGTGCACTGATCAATGGAGTAGACACTCCTGTCCTAGGGAGCCAGCAGAACTGTGGTAGATTCCACATTGGTAAACCCATATGAGCTTGCCAGAGCTCCCCTGATGCCCACCAAGTTAGCTGACGGCCCCCCTCTCAAGTTCTCAGTAAGGCCCATATGGTACAGTAGTAAGGATTCATCTGAGTGTTCACAGGCAAGTCCCTGGAAAGGTGGTTCTGCTGGGAAATGACCTCAGAGACATGAGTGTTGTGGGGGACACAGCAGAACGACCACGCACAAGGTCAAAAACAAAGGGCTGCCCTGGCCAAGTCCAAGGCTGAGCCAAAGGGAAACTCATGGCTAAGGGAGTCAAAAAACCAAGAAGAGGGAAAGAAAATATTCCCCCTAACACACCTACCACTGAGGCATAGGTAGTTGGCCAAGCACATGAACCTGATGAGGAAAAGGTGCTGCCTGAGATTCGTAACCCACATGACCATCCTGAACTCCAAAGATTATTGGTGGAAGGTGATCCTGATAGGGAAGAGTTTACTAAAGGCCAACTTGAGCACCCATCTTTAGAAGGCCTAAGGAGACAGGCCCGTTCCCAGTTTGAGGGTGATCCTCCTGGGAAACATATGATTTATTGGGAAGGTGGGCTCCTGTAAAGTGAACTCACAGAGTCTACTGAAGGTGACCATAGACGTTTGATGGTCCCCCTTCAAGTCAGACCCTTACTCCTACAAATGGTGCATGAAGTTCTTTCTGTTGGTCACCTTGGGATCAAGCGTACCAAACAGAGGCTATCCATGCATTTTTACTGGCCCAAGATGGGGGTCCAAGTAGAAAGCCATTGTAGGAGTTGTGCCACCTGTCAGATTTCTGGTAAGAGTGGCTCAACAATCCAGGCTCCTTTGGTGCCACTCCCTGTGGTGGGGGTGCTATTTGAGAGGGTAGGGATTGACATTGTTGGTCCCCTTGACCCTTAGACATCCTTTGGCAATAGGTTTATCTTGGTGCTGGTCGACCATTTCACCAGATATCCTGAAGCCATCCCATTGAAGACTGACTACCAAGTCAGTTCAAAAAGCATTGCTAGGCATATTTACTAGGGTTGGCTTCCCTAAAGAAGTTGTGACAGACAGAGGAAGCAATTTTAAGTCCAAGTACATGCTAGCCATGGGGAAAGCGTGTGCAGTCACTTATATGTTTTCATCAGCTTATCACCCACAAACTAATGGCTTTGCTGAGAAGTTTAATAGAACTCTCAAAAGTATGATTGGGGCTCTGGAAGAACCTCAAAGGAAAAATAGGATCTGTTGCTGCCATGCTTACTTTCTGCCTACAGAGAGGTACCTCAGGAGGGTGTTGGTTTCAGCCCCATCAAGCTTCTTTTCGGTCGCCCTGTTAGGGGATCACTAGCCATAGTCAAGGAGGAATGGGAGCTCCCTACTCCTTTCATCACTACTAATGTAGTGGACTAAGTGTTGGGTTTAAGATAGAAAATGGTCCTTCTGATGACTCAGGCCAGTGATAAGTTGAAGGCAGGTCAGGCTCTGGTGAAACTTTGGTATGACCAGAAGGCTTCATTTATTCACTTGATCCCAGGCCAAGAAGTCATGATCATGAATCCTATAAGGCCTAGAGCCCTACAGGGCAAATGGCAGGCCATTAGACAGTTGTGGAGCAGCTCGGTGAGGTCAACTATTTATTGGACCTTAAGAGACCTGGTCAGGCCCCTAAAGTGTTCCACATAAATAAGCCGAAGGCTTTCATCCCCAGGGTTGAAATAGCAGCACTACTTTTGGCATCAGACAGAGAGGAAGAGGAATCCGAACCTCTGCCTGACTTGTTCCAGGGTAGCCCTTCAGATGGCTCCATTGATGGTGTCCATGTGGCCCCTCATCTGATTTCTACCCAGCAAGAGGAAGTAAGAACTTTGCTTAGGCAGCTCTCCCCCTTGTTTTCTCTGACTCCTGGTTTGACACATTGGCGCAAACACACAATTGACACCGGAGACAGTGTGTCTACCAAAAGTAGGGGGTACAGGATGTCAGATAAGGTGAGATCTTACATCAAGAGGGAGGTGAACAAGATTTTAGATATTGGGGTGATTGAACCCTCTAGTAGTCCATGGTCCAGTTCTGTGGTTCAAGTGCCAAAGGGAGGTACCTCTGAATGGAGGTTCTGTGTGGATTATAGGGCTCTGAATGCTGTCACCAGGACAGATGCATACCCCTTGCCTAGAACTGATGAGCTGGTGGATACCTTGGTTGCCTCCAAGTACCTCAGCACATTTGACCTCACTGCAGGGTATTGGCAAATAGCCCTAGCAGAACATGCCAAGGAGAAGAAAGTATTCCTTACTCCAGAGGGTCTTTACCAGCTCAGGGCAATGACCTTTGGATTGAAGAATGCACCTGCTACCTTTCAAAGGTGTGTGAATCATATCCTAAATGGGATGGATGAATTCTGCTTAGCATATCTAGATGATATAGCAGTCTTCAGTGCCACCTGGAAAGAACATGTGAAACACCTGGGAATAGTATTGCAGGCTCTTCAAAAGGCCCAATTGGTCATCAAGGCCAGCAAGTGCCAGATTGGACAAGGATCTGTGGTCTACCTTGGACATGAAGTAGGTGGAGGGAGGATACAGCAGTCCAAGCAGTACAAGAATGGCCTACTCCCACTGCACAAACCCAGATGAGAGTCTTCGTAGGTCCCACAGGATACTATCTTTATTTGTATTTATTTATTTTATTTATTTGTTTATAACGTGCCGGAGCCCGCAGGCATCAGGGCGCACACAGACACAAAGACAACAAAGAGAGGATACAGAATAGTGCTGAACAATACAGGTCACTAAGGTAGTTCCAAGTAAAGAGAACAGTTTTCAGCAAATTCTCAAAGGAAGGTAAGTCGGAGACTGATCGCAGAGTTGACGGGAGGTCATTCCAAATCCTGGATGCGCAGTTGGCAAATTATCTGTCTAGTCCCTTTGATTTCTTAAAAGGGTGCGGGAAACAAGATTGGTGTTAGTAGATCTCAGTGAGGGTAGTGATGCGTAGCATAAGGCGGTTGACTTCAGGCAGCTGGGTGCCTTCCCATATTGACACTTGTGAAGCAGAGTTGCTGCCTTAAACTGACATCTAGCCATAACCGGTAGCCAGTGCAGTTCCCGTCGGTGGTTTGAAATGTGTTCCATTCTCTGAACTTTCTTGATGATCCGGACCGCATTATTTTTTAATGACTTGTAGGCGCTGGATGCATTTTTGTATCCGCGCAAACTAGAAGCGCATTACAGTATCTATTCGTGACAGAATAGTAGCCCTAGCAATAGTGGCTGAATTTTCCTTGTTAAGATAAGGACAAATGTTTCTGAGAAGCCTAAGGTGATAAGAGTAGTTTTTGGTCACTAAATTCACATGAGCTTCGGCACTCAGTGAACAATCAGTTTGTACACAGAGTGTTTTGACTTTTTTCCTAACTGAAATGCAACAGTCCTGGATGGAGAACGACTGATAGCAGTTAGGGAGTTTAGTCCTGGCTTGGAGTGAGCCAAAGATAAGAGGTCCAGTCATACCCTTGTTGAGACACATACAATTGTACACATTAGAGGTGTTTATTTGAAAATAGATATTTTGGAGGAGTAGACTATCCTTGGCATAATCCCCAGAGAGCTCCGGGATCAGCTGGGTGTCATCAGTGTAATTGGTCCAAAACACTCCCGACTTTTCAAGGAGGCTGCAAAGAGAGAGGATGTATAAATGGAACAGTACGAGGGAGATACATGCACACTGAGGCACCCCACAGGTGGAAAGAATGGGGTCTGAGATGGCACATTCCCAGCAAACTTTGGATTTCCTACAAGTCAAGAAGGATAGAATCCATTTGCAGGTGAAGGCAGAAAAAATTACAGGTGTCCCTGAGGATTTGTATGATACGTTTGTGGTAAAAAAAAATTGAACGCAGCCAATAAATCAAATAGTACCAAAAGGCCAGATTTACCACGGTCCATAATGTTTAGCATATGGCTCTGAAGATCTACAAGGACAGTTTCAGTGCTATGGGCGGGATGAAAGCCTGATTGCCTGGGACGGTGAATGTTCATGGTCTCTATGTAGAGTTGGATTTGACGGGTTGCTTCTTTATGAAGTAATTTCAGAAACAAGTTATAGTTGGTGATGGGTCTTAAGTTAATAGGGTCCTTGGGGTCTGATCTAGTTTTTTTCAAGAGGGGAGTGACTATGACATTTTTTATGTCTGCTGGGACTGCATGCGTGCAAAAGGAGGCATTGACAAACCGAGCCAGGAATGGGACAAAGATATCCTTGTTATCTAAGATTAGTTTTGGAGGAATTACGTTATCTGGTCTGTGCGTTGGACGCATAGTCCCCAAGGTGGCTAGCAGATTGATGTTAGATAAATGCGTAAAGCTAAAAGAGATGCTGTCATGAGTAGGTGCTGAACATTGGAAGTCAACACTCCCTGGGAGCAGTACTTGATTTGGTTAAGAACTGGCTTTTAATTTTTTCCCTACCTCTGAGTATTCCATCTTGGAATGCAGCCTGTATTTTGATCAATCTACGTTGGAGGGTGTAAACAGTGTTAATTGGGCTTTGGGCTTTTCAAGAAGCTTTAATATGTCAAAAACGTTTTGGGTTTGTTATTCACTTCTGAGATTTGTTGGTTGAAAAAGTTCTTTTTAGCCTCTATAATACCATCCTTAGAGGCTTTTCAACAGATTTCCAGATGCTTTTATTATCAGTCGAGGGGCATTTAAGCCAGCACCTCTCTGCCTTTCTCTTTTTTATTTTTTGGGACCTAAGTTCTGGTGAGAACCAATTTTGATGGTTAGGGTTGCCCCAAACAGGTCTAGATTTGAGAGGGGCAGTTTGTCGAAAAGCAAGGGGAATTTTTCATGGACGGTCTTAATTAGTGTATCAGGGGAGTCTGTCTCTGAAGTACCCAGCATGATATCAGTGATGCATTCATTGAGGTGGTTGGATGAGACTTTCTTAAGGTTTCGATTTGTGATCATTTTTGGGATGATTGGGCAATTTATGATGAGGAACTTCAAGATCCAAGTCTAAATTGACCAACCGTGCAGGGGGTTGTATTTTTAACTTGGACCTTCAAATTTCGTGTGGCAATCCAATCTAGGATATTGCCTTTGGTATTGGTGGGGTCGGAGTTCATAACCTGATGATCGATGTAATTGAGGCTAGATTCGAGCACAGTGGCCACCTCCTCAACCTTCACTCGCTGCATGAGGGCCTCCATCTTTAGGTGGTGTCTGGAGGAGTCCATGGCCGAGGCCCGCACCTCCGCCAGTTCCTGGGCCCGGCCAAGCTCCAGTATTCGATCGAGGGTCAGTGCTGGGTCCCTCAGAACCTGCTTGCGCAGTTTGGTGGAGCTGCAGCCGTAGATCTGCGCTCTGACCTCGTCTTCCTCGAAGTTATCCAGAACGCAGGACAGTGCAATTCCACGCAACTTGCCGTGGAATGCATCGAGGCTCTCCCCTTCTTCCTGCCTGGCACACCTCATTCTGAACCATTCGTAGTCCCGGTTGACCATGGGTCGGAAGTACCCGTTGAGGGCCGTGATGGCAGCACCGTAGGACTCATCCACTGGCCTTAGTGTCTTAAACAGCCTCTGAACAGCCAGTCCGGCGGAGTATAGGAGCGTCGGGCGCTTAGCTGCATCCTTGATCTCCACCTCTGCGAAGTATAGTTCCAGGTTCTCCACCGAGGCCGCCCATCTGGCCCCCAGACTTGCAGGCGCACCCATGACAACGAAATGGGGTATTGGTGCCAGCTGACCCCTACATGTCCCCTCGTCGTCCGACATGCTGAATGCCGTTGGGTATGCCGAATGCAGTTACCGGTGTTTATGGATGCCTGCCGCAGCTGGACTGTGGGTAGCTTGACCCCCTGTGAGGAGATTCTTTGGAGGCGTCCGCCTGGTCCGGGGCTTATGGCTGGGGTGTCAGCATGGGGTGTCCTAGACATGTTCACTGGTCAGGGACAGAAACGCACCCCATTGGTGTCCTTAGCAGTGCTGTCTCGCATCTGCTTCCCCGGGGCGCACGAGTACTCCAGATGGAGCCGCTACCCCTTCTCCCCCAACGCGGAGCAAGAAAGCCCAGGGGTTTACTGTGTCCCCTTGTAGCTGGCGTGTTGCTCTTCACCCGGCAACAGTCCGTGAGCCAGCAAAATCACCTATGCGGCCCGGGGAGACAAGACACGCCTCCCTTCTTTGTCCGGGGCGACCACGCCCCCCTTCACGGGCCGCTCCGTGCGCCCACGGCCACACCCCACGGGCACGGACCCACACAGGCTCCGCCCCCTTCCTTTGTCCGGTGCGCGCCAGGCGACCACGCCCCCTTCACGGGATGCTCCAGTTATCAACAACGATGGGGGGGGACCGCAGAGACGTGGAGAGCGGCGGGGCCACAGCCGCACCCTATGGAATAAGCCCTCCGCATCCTCCACCGGCTCCCCACACTGCCGGCACCGGCCGTGTCACTCGGTCCCGAGCGTTTCCTCTGACTCTGCCATGTGCGCAGGTATCTTCGTCCGCCCGCCATGAGCATCCAACGGTGGGCGCGACCTTCGTCACCAGTGTTGTGGGCTGTCTCCGGTCTCCAGGACAGCCCACCGATGATGTCGGGATCACCCGACACGAGAGGCGAGCCGGATAGCAGCCGGCAAACCTTGCGTAGGGTAGCACCCTACAGCACCCGGTACCACCGGGCGCAAGACTCACGGTGCGAGGGCGTCACCCCCAGTTGTCTCAGCCGTGGCTCAGAGGGCACTCGGGCCGCGGCTTACAATAGGCCACGTCCACGTGGCAGGCCCACACACACAGAAACACAGACACGAGTTGCCACTTCCTGAGGCTCTGCTGCTCTGCCCTCGCAGGGCCAGCAGAGCCCCTTTTATTAAAGGAGCATGTGAGCGTCATGACACAGTCACGGCGCTCACGTTACCCAAACAACTAGATTTCAGCCCTGTATCTTATCACCGGTATAATTTTCGTTTGATATATTCTTATAATAGTGTTGACAGTATAGCCCCTATGCAGAGAGAAAAAGGCTCTGACCGCACCAATAAGTTGTTTTCCTTTCCTATTAATACTCAATAGTTAAGGGCGCCAATAAAGAGTACAATCAATAATTATGGCCAAATACTTGTACTCACGTTCAGTTTCCAAAGGATGCCCATCAAGGGTCCTTTTATTCTCTTTGTGATTGCGTTTTGAAGGGTTATAGGCCATTCATTACCTTTGACTTTTCAGTATTGCTCTTCAGCCCATTCTGACTAGCATAACTATTGAGTGAGTTCAATTGTATTTGCTGCCCAGTTGGTGTAAAATCCATTATAACTAGCTAATCTGCATAGCCAAACTACTGCAGTAGTTCCCTGTCAACCTTCAAAGGACAGACTCTTTTAGTGGCCAAAGCTGGAGTCAGGTTGGTGAAAAAAAGATTAAAAAGAATGGGTACCAGTATACAACCCTGCTTCAAACCAGTTCTAGTCTGGATCCATTCCGTAATAGCCCCATGTTGGTTCAGTCAGACCCTGCCTTTAGTGTTAGTGTAGAAGGCCATGATCAGGCCTCTTGGGATATTGCATTCCTTTAATTTGTCCCAGGGCATGCTCCTCACTACTGTATCAAAAGACACACTGAAGTCAATATAATAACGACAACTATGGGTTACAACTGGTAGAAAGATGGAAGTTATTCATGGGTGAGGAATTTAGTACCCACATCGGGAATGTAATCACCAGATTAAATAACTCAAAGACAAGCACAGCTAGTCCCAGACACCCCCATGTTTTTGATCTTGTAGTCAAAGAACACAAAAAACTGTGTAACAAAAATTTACAGAAAATCAAAACTCTCTCTATCGATCAGGAAGGGAAAACTTTGTTAATCCATAAAGAAAAACAAAATTAAAAAATTGGTTGAAATCACACAAGGCCAAGATGATACAAAAAGATAGCGAGCCTATGCTAAGCGCATTAAAAGATGGTTCCTCTAGGAACTTCTGGAAATGTATTCATGCATTGGAATCCTCCTTATTATTGTCACAGGTGAAAAGTGTATCGGAGGAGGCCTGGGTAGGACACTTCGGGACTCTTTATGCAGCGAATAAAGTCCTGGGTATAATAAGGCCAGAAATATACGAATACGGTTGGGAGTGCTTTTTTTCTGAATCTGAGATAGCGACTCAAATTTCAAAGTTTAACCCTTCTAGAGCGGCAGGACCCAATGGCTTATCTAACATCATATTTAAGGTGGACCCATTTCTATGGACAAATTCTCTATCTTGTTTGGGAATATAGCAATTTCGAAATGTATTCCATCATCCTGGAGAATTTCATATGTAATTCCCATACACAAAAAGGGGGATAGGGGTGACCTGTAAAACTATCAGCTCATATCCTTACTGGACGCTGACTCTAAGATTTACGCTGGCTTGGTTCTGCACTTGATTGAAGAGTGGATAGAAAAAGTGTCAATATTCGATTGCAACCAGTTCGGCTTTAGAAAGCGAATGGGAATGGAACTGGGAGGATTAATATTTTCATTGCTCCAAGACAATCAAGGCATGCGAGCGCCCTGTCTGATATTTGCGGCAAGCATAGATCTATCACAAGCGTTTGATAGAGTGAATAGGTCCCTACTGTGTGCCAAATTGGCATTATTAGGAATACCCAGTAATATTCTATATCTCCTAATCCATTTACATGAGGGATCTGTTATTAAAGTTAGAATGAACCAGCAAGGTACCCTTTCAACCACCATACCTACGTGGAACAGCCTCAGACAAGGCTGTATCTTTGGCCCAACCTTGTTCAATTTTTTTATATCTGATGTTGTAACCCCACTTGATACTGCTGCATTTATTTCTCCCAAAATTGAAGGGACAAAACGAAATTGGTGTTCTTACCCTGACGATTTTTTGTTGTTAGACCGAACTCATGTGGGTTTGCAGCGATTGATAAACAAATTCAAGAAATATATAGATGTTAATGGACTAAAGATAAATGAAAAAAAGTCTATAATTCTTACATTGGGCCCAAATAAGAAAGCTATAAGACACAGCTGGTATTTAAACAATCATAAGCTAGAGACTTAACGATCATTTGTGTATCTAGATTATTCGATTTTTTCTATTATAACAAAAAGTGCATATTCTAATGTGCTGGAGGAACAAGTGGTTAATTTGATTGCGCAGACCAAAAAAATAGGATGTATTGTAAATTCTCTCTTTTACTTTTGTTACGTTTTTACAATTCGAAAGCTGTCCCGAAAATTAGCTATGGCCTAGAATATTTTCCTCAAAGCATAGAACAAATTTACTTAAAGATTGAGACTAAGTATTGGAGAAGTATACTTTATTACCTTCCGGAATGCATTCCTATATCAGCCATTAGATATGAATTAGGCCTTCAATCGTTGAAAAGCCAAATTGAATGGAAAAATTGGGATTATTAAGAAAATTATTAGTGGGATCAGGAAATAATTTATACTCACTTCTGGGCCTTCAGCTGAGATTGGGGACAACTAAATCAAAGTTTTTATTATCATTGTATGAATTGTCACGAACATTGCTCGATAAAATCGGCATATATTTGAAAGTCCTGATTACAAATCCCATTTATGTGAAAAATAGAATCAGATGGGCAGATTGGGCAGAAACTATGGATAAAGTAAAAAGTTCCTCGTTATACTCTCATATAGTATCAGATTGGAAGCCGGTGGGTGCTTTGGAACCATATTTAGTCAAATTTCCGGAAAGAAAATGGAGGTGTAATGTTATGTGATTTCGTTTTAATGTACTTCCGACTGGGCAAATACAAGAAATCAGGGACAAACTTGGGAAAGGTCATGTCCCATGTCGATTTTGTAAGAGTCCTATTATTAAAGAAACTTTAAGACATCTATTGTTAGAATGCGAAAGTATTAGTAAGGAGCGTGAAATCTATTTTGGAAGGTTTGCCTCACCAACTGAGAGATGCTTCTCAGATGTAATTTGGCGGAATATGCTTCATGGCAACTCTATTCCTTTAAGAATTTCAATTGTCTGATTTATCTCCAATGCATGCGAGCTGATATTTTTACATTAAGTTTGTGGAAGAATTGAAACAACTGTATTACTGCTGTATGTATTTTTACTTGTATTTTAAGTTGGATTTTATATTTTGTTAGTATCTATTTGTATTAGAAAATTGTTTGTCGGGGTGAAAAGTAATTCTGTTGGGAAAAAAATCAATGTATTTGTATTGAATTTCATGTTATGTAGGCTAATTTGGATTATATGTGTTTGTATGTGTTTCCTGTCTTTTTCTCTTTTTTTGCATCTGAATATTTGAGTATTTTTGTAAAGGTTTTGTTCCTGAAATCAAATACAAATAAAACAAATAAAAAACAACAAATACTGACTGGCTACGAATTTTTTAGGCTGCTTCAATAATTATGACAAGTGTCAAAATGTTATTGAGTCTGCTTTGTCCCTTCTGAAAACCTGGCAGATTTGTTGGGCATATTATACCACAATCCCTAATCCAAATATTTAATTCACCGAGCAGTACTCGTTTGAAGATTTTCGCATATGCGTCAAGCATAGCCAGTATGCGTTAGTTAGCAGGATTATTTCACACTCCCTTTTTATATACAGGGTCAATGATACTATTAGTCCAGGAGGACGGCAACCTGCCTGAACAATTTATCATTTTACAAAGCCCATGTAGAGCATCTCCAGACTGCAGATTTCTTTTTCAGGAGGAGATTACAAGTCTTGTCCGGGCCAGGAGCTCTAGACATTTTGCTCCTATTTAATAAAGCTTGCAAGTGATTGAGGCTATAAGAATAAGCCCATTATATATACCTAAATTAGTAGCCTATGCTTTGTAGGTCGCTGTTCCAATGGTATTACTAATGTAGTTAACCCAAGCTTCTTGAGACACTCCACTAATAAGAGGGGGATCATTTGTGACACCATTCATAATAGTCCAGAATGAGGTATGGTCACTTTTCTTACCAGAATCGTACAGAGTGGCAAATAACCTGGTCAAGATACCCAACATAACGTCTGAGCCATTTTTGGTAGCCACATTTGAAATCATGTATTTTAAGGTGCATTGTGGCAGGGACTCATCTCATTTTTAAGAGGGGATGGATATTTGCTCTAACTTTGTTTTTGCCAAGATTACTAGTTCTGTCAAATCTGCGAGAGTGGCCAATATTAGAATTAGAAAGCCAATGTCCATTTCTCATTTCACTTTTTTTTAAAATTTTTTAAATTTTTTTAAAGTGTAGTGTTTTAGTTTAAATTTAAACTTTTATCACACTTTCCGTTTTATTTCAATTCATCTCTTTTTTCTTTCGTTTCGTCGTGACTGTCTTTACGTCCATCACCTCCTAAGGTATATGTTTGTTTGTTCACTTGGTGTGTCCAGATGTTTGCATGTTTTCATCCGCTAGTTCATCGTCTTTTTCTTTGAGGATTTTATCCAAAAAGTTTATACCCGCACATGAGAATCTGGGATTGTGTCCTTGAATAAAATAGTCCCATCGTTGCTTTGGGTTATTTTTAACATATACCTTGATAACAAACGCTTTCTGTCCTTTGAAACGGCGGTGCAATTCAACATGAGATGCATCGGTGTCTCCAGTTGACACTCTTTTTGACAGAACCTGCAGCGCCCTTCGTTAATACCTCTTCCTCCAGTTCTGTTTTTATATTCATTTGTTGGGTAGACTCCCAACCGGATTTTTAGTAATGTTGCTCTATGTGTGTATGATGGAAATTTTACTAGATACTCTGGAAGCACATTTCTTTTTCTATGTTCGACTGCCATTGTTTTTATGTTCGTTAGCTTCATTTTGGCCTCTCTTGTTGCAATCCACTCCTGTCTCATGAGCTTTTCTTTTCCTTTATTGGGATTTGTAACCAGTTCTTCTTACGTGAGTCCATTTTTATTAGTACTTGGGACCATTCTCTTTTCCAATGGTTAAGGTAAGTTGAGCTTTTGTCTACTCCTTTGGTTGCCAGTATTTTATAGCTCTCAGCCGGACTGGTTTCACAGATCTTTCTCAACAGGCATAATGATTTCCATTTCATTATGGCTTCTAGTGACTCGAGCCCTAGTTCCGCTCTTATTGCCACTATCAGAGTGCACCTTGGAAGCTTCAATACTGGTTTCCAAAATCCACTTTCCAGTTTCGACCATATTTTATATGATAGATTCAAACCGGCTTCACTTCCGTATGTTAAGGAGGGCAGAACTTTTTGAACGTAGAACAATCTTACTGGAGCCAATGAAAATTTTCCATATTTGCCATCTAGGACCCTTCCTTGTGCACTTAGATTTCTGACTTTTACAAGCAGAGTTTCTGCCCAGCTCTTTTCCACTGTCGAGGCGTTGACTCCGACTCCTAAGTATTTTATCGTCTGTATTCGTTCAAGAGATTCTCCTGCTATATGCCATCTAAATTTTTTCATTATGGCGTTGTTCTTGCCGTTTATAGTCAGGATCTTTGATTTTCCCACGTTGATCATCAGGTCATTTTTTTGCATGTAGATTCATAGGTTGTTTATGAGTCTTTGCAGCCCGATTCTTGTTTCATCTAATATTACTATGTCGTCTGCATAGCATATTATCGCCACTTCCTGGTTGTTTATTTTCGGACTGAAATGTCTTGTGCATGATGTTATTTCTGGAATGTCGGCTATAAACAGTTTGAACAATGTTGCTGCAAGCGGACAACCTTGCTTCACACCCTTGTTGATTCTGATGTTGGCCGTCAAATCCCCTCGATCATTTACTCTGATTTGAGTGGTCGTGTTTTGATGTAAAGCCCTTATTGGATTCAATAGTTCCGCAGGACATGACCAAGATTTTAACTTTTCCCATAGCTTTCTTCTGTTTATGGTGTCAAATGCTTGGCTTAGATCAATAAATGCCAAATGTAGTTCTTTTTTGAACTCTATTGCGTTGGTTTTTAGCATTGATATGATAAATAGGTTTAGATCAGTTCCTGTACGCTTTGTGAACCCTGTTTGGCGCGGGTCAATGATGTTATTCGTCTCTGCCCATTTTGACAGGTTTTTCTGTAAGTCTGCTGCAAAAAGCTTTCCTGTTGTTGCGAGTAACGAGATTGGTCGATAATTTATAGGCAAATCACGTTGACCCTTTTTATATATTGGCACTGTTATGCTTTTTGTCCATGTGTCTGGGATCTTTCTTTGTAGTACAATTCTCTTGAATAAGATGTTTATTATCACTGCCCATGATTGTGGATCTTTCTTCAGGTGGATATTCGTCAACCCATCAGGTCCTGCAGCGGAGGAGTCTTTTAATTTCCGAATAGCGATTTCAATTTCCTCCTCGTCCATCATTTTCATCCAAGGAAGTGTTGTTATATCTTCAGGTAAGTCTACGTCCTCAGCTCTGGCTGAGAAGACTTCTGTGTAATGTTTTAACCAGTCATTCTCAGATACTCCACATATTAATCTACTTTGGTGGTTCAGGGTACAATTGTTTATTAGGTCCCATGTTTCTCTGGTATTGGCCTTTTGTATGGTCTTTAGCATTGACTCCCCTTGCTCTTGAAGTCGTCTTGTTTTGAAGTCTGTGAGCCAGTTTTTATATTGATTTCGGCATACTTTGATGTTCCTTTGTTTGTCTATATTTGAGTCTTTTTTTCTTTTTTTACAAGCTCTTATTTCCTTTCTTAGTTGTTTCCTCCTTTCAACTAATTCTCTGCTGTATTTGTGCTTGTGTGTTAATGCGTCAGTTTTAAGTCCAGAGCTCGTTCTTTTGTAGGCTTCTAGTAATATTTCATAATTGAGATGTCCCGTCAAATTATTTTCTGGTTCGACGAAGACCTCTTTCAGCGATAGAATATTTTTCATTGTCAGCCTTATTCGATTTACCGATGGATTTAAGGCTAAGTTAATACTGTTCCCGTAAGATTTTAAGTTTTCCTCTCTCCTCCATGATGTTTTAAGGATGTTATGGTCACTGTCATTTTGAATTAGTATTTCAAATTTTCTATTTCCAACGCCAGGGTTAAAAAGACCCAAATATAGTCTATTGTTGTTGATGCTTGGCCATTCGTCCACGTGTGTTTACCTGGAATGTCGCCACGTGTTTGACCGTTTAACATCTGCAGGTTAAAACCTTTTGCCATCTGTGCCCATCTGGCCGTGTTTGAGTTCCCCATCTGTAGTTCTTCTAATCGCGGGAGCCCATTTTTTGTCAGACATTTTATGTTTAAATCACCACATACAATTATTTGACACGTTGAATTCTGTTCCCTTCTTTTGACTATTATGTCTGTTATTGCTTGAAGGAACTGGATGGTTTTTGTTCCTGCTGGGTTCCAATAGACGTTTATCACTAATAATGACGACATTTCCACAATCTTAGAATCGCTGTCGGTTTCTAACAGAGTCCATTGTATAAGGTGGGTTGCATTACCTTTCTCCATGATCCGCCAGCCACTTCCCTTTCTTATTAATGTGATTAGGCCGGCATAAGGTCTCCCATCTCGTTCTTTTTTTGCGGGGTTCATGGCGATCTCGAAATTTCTGCATACCGGCATTTCACGTAACCAGGTCTCCTGTAAACATATTATTGTGGGGTTGTTCTAAAGTGGGTTCTCCTTCGTCATCAAGTGCTTAAATCCCCTCGTGTTCCAAGAGAACAGTGATTCCTCGTTTCTTACTTCCGACTTTCTTTGCTATCAGTCTTTTCCATCTGAGGCAAGGGAACATGCTAACCATAGCCAGTCTTCTTGGAGCTCTACATTCCTTTTCAGACTGTCTTTTCTGTCCCTATTTGTTTTTTCTGTTTTTCTTAAGTCATCTTTCACCATTTCCTCAAGTTCTCCCTTCATGTTTGTCACTGTTATTTTGAAGTTTTCTTTTTGCTTTCTGACTGCTCCCTTTTGCGGTACGGGAGTTATTGATGCTCTTTTCTGTTCACGAGGTGTTTGCTCTTTTTTCTTGTTGTCGTCTGATTTTGGATTGTTTAAAACTTCTCGAATCTCGTAGCCTCGTTTCAACAACTCTTTTCCATCTTTTAAAATTAATTCTTTGAGTGTTGTAGATTTCAGATGTAAAACCACTTTGTCCACACGTTCTTCGTCAATGTATTCAACCACCGCTATGTCTTCATTTCTTATCTTTCTCAATTTGTCCACACAGTGAAGCAGGGCAATCACGTTTTTCCGATTTAGGTTTTTTCCTTCGTTTTCTTCAAGCAAGTTTTCGACCAGCACCTTTTTTGGCCTCTTTCGTTTTGCAGTTTTTTCATGTGGTTGTGATTCTGCATATTGGACTGTTTTTTCCTCGGGTGCTTTGGGTTCCATGGATTATACGTTTCTCCTAAAAGGTCGCTCTTGATCTTTGCTTTTTCAGTCAGAGGTTTTTCCCTGTTAATTCTATTTCTTTTTTCATCTAATGTTAGAAATCCTGAACGTTCATGGTAGTCGTCTTCCTCCGATTCCCAGTAGGCGCTTTCGCCGTCCTTTGTTTTTTCTTCACCTTGTGGTGGACTTACTTCATTTTGCACTTGACATGGCGACTCAGCCACTTCCATTACATTTTGCCTGTAGTTTGCTTCCACTTCTTCAATGTAGAAAGAGGCATCCTCGATCAGATCTCTTGAATTATCTTGCGACTCTAGGACGCTTTCTTCGTCCTCAGTGATCAGCACTACGTGCCTTTCACTTTGTTTGGAAGGTGGTCGAGTTGTTCATTCTAATTCTTTACTTAAGGTCACGTCTTCATTTTCTCTTGTTTGTTTAACGTTCCTAAATATTGGCCGTATGCTTTTTGTAGATCCCTCTCCTTTTTTTGAGGTTTTCGAAAAGCTCTTTTCTTTAGTCTCTACTGTTTTAGTTATTTTGAGAATTTTTTTCGATGATTTTGTAGCTTCGACCGTGTTTTTGTTTTGGGTCTCCTGCCTTTGTTTACGACCGAACACGGGATAGTGCTCCTCTTTGTTCAAGATTTTCTTTGTAAACTCGTTGTCTCTTGTTTCAGCTAAGAGGTCGTCGGCTCGTTTAGTCTTGTTGTTCTTCCTCGGGTCTTCAACCAGACCTTCAGAGGTTTTTTCCTTACAGTTCATGTTTTCGCTAGTGCTACTATGTCGAATTCCTGCATTGTCTGGGTCTTGCACTCTAATTTTTGCTAACGTAACTTTATTCAATTTTTCACTATGTGTTAGTACTGGGCAGTCTTCTTGATTTTCTTTATCATAGCCCTCGAGACTATTTGTATCGGATCTATTTTCCATCGTGACCATTTGTTTAGTAGTTGCAACCTGCCTCTGGAGATTTTGGTTCCTCTCTGCAGACTCTATGGATTTCCGCATCCATTTTAGTGAGTCTAGCAAGGCGTTTGTCAAGATGTCTTTTTCTTGTCTATCTCCACTTGCAAGGTCAAACAGTCTCCTTTGCCATGCCGCTGAGGTTTCTGCTTCTTGATTTAACCTTGCTTCCAGTTTTAAAGCTGTTAATTCTTGGGCGGTTAGCTTGGTGAGCATTAAAGCTACGAGAGCGTTGTTGTCCTTTACGTTTTCACTGATGGATTCGTACAGTTTCATGTATGGGGCTAACGAAATTGTCAAGGCGGCCATTACATTATTCTGCAATTGTGTTCCCAGTTGTGGGAATAAAGTTGGACCTACAACTACTTCTTCGTTGATGTTTATGCTCTCTTTTGTGTTTCCTGTTGGGTTTTTTTTAGTACTTTGCGAGTGAATGATGTATTGAGTCTTTCTATGTGGTGAGCATTCATCTGTCTGTGTTGCGGTGCATCTCGTCATGATGTTCTAGCAGGACTTTTCCCCTTGTTGTATTTGAGCGTCAAGGAACCAGCGCCTCTTTTCGAATGTTGAATGCAAGCATCTTTTGTCAGTTGGTGAATATGTCGATAAGTCGGCATCTTCAAAATTAAGAAACTGCTGGGTTCTTAGTGCCCTACATGGGGTCTTCTCGGTTCGAAGTCCGTACGCGCTGGTCGTAGTTTTTGTTCGTGCTCCCAGGTCTTTAAGTTCACCTCTCCCTAGAGAGGGACTGCTTTCCTGGCTGGCTTTTAATCTGTTACCTGTTGTTATTCTCTTCATTGTGTTTCCTTCCATTGTTTTAATAAAGTGTTCTCTCCATTCATGTTCTCCAATCTCTTCGGCAATTGAGTTTTCCTGACCACCATTTTTAGCAGCAGATCCTTTCCCTATTAAGGGGGAATGCAGTTTTTTCTTTGCTGATTGAAGGAGCTGGATTGTCTGTCTGTGTGGGTCAATCCCCTCTTTCTGACTGATTCCAGTTTTCTGCGATCTTTGCTTGATTAATGATTCCAATTTTTTGTAGTGATTCTCGTTTGGTCCTGCTTCCAATTGTGCCTTTATATTAGTTATTTGTTCTTTGGAGACATTCAAGTCGTCGTGTGGTATTCTGCTGTTATCTGTCTTATGATTCTCTCCTTTGTCACTTATTGATAGTATTTCGGAAGCATCTGAGTAAACTGATTCGTCCAAGTCTTTGTTAAGTGGTTGTATGACTTTTTCAGTGTTGCTTTCGCTGGTGTTATCTTCATCTTCGATTGTCGTTAGTACTTTGTTTTTAAGATTTTGCTCTAACAGAGTTTCTGGTGGATATACTGCAACATGTTCTCTGTTTGTCATTGTTAGACTACCCTCGTTCCTTTCTTCCACGGGCAGATTTTCTCTTGTTTCATCCTCTTCCGTTCTTAAGTCAGTTCTATTTTGCTGAGCTTCCAACAACATTCCAAGATCTGTGAGTTCGGCGTCTGTCACGTTTAGGAGTTCAGCTGGCAATGGTAATGTTGAATCTAAGTCTTCACAATGTGATTCCTTTTCGTTTATACACTGCTGTACTAAAACGTTTTCGCCTGTGGATGAGATATGGACTTTTTCTGCACACTCAGTTGTCAGACTTTCTCTATAGGCTTTCTCACAGAAAGCGTTTCCTTCTTCATGAACTTTTATGATTGTATTTATGTGTGCGATTGCTGATGTTGTCAATTTGAATGGGTTGATATTCATATCTCGTTTGATTGCTTCCCTCCTCTGTTTCCTCCCTCCCAACTCTGTGTTTTCTGAGTTTTTTGACAAGTCATTGTTCGATATTCTGGGAAAGGCAGCAATCTTACCTCTTTCTTTGTGTGTATAGTGGATATTCCCCGGCTTCTCTCGTTGTTGCAGTGGAAGTCTTGAGGTTGCTCTTGTGAGTGGGCGGGCTGTAGCCCCTCCTAAAGAGATGTTGCTGCTGTCTTCTGTTACTGTTATAGTCGAGGCCATCGTTCATTGCCTCTCTTTGTGATTGTCTTGTTGCTTTCAAGCACAGCCCTTGTGCCGCAGGACTTATTTGAGAATCGTTTCCTTCCCGGCTAGAAATTATAACTAATGTCATGGGTTTACGTTCAAGAAGGGGTTCAAAGAGGTTATATCTCCGCAGTCTCCCCAAGTTTAGGTGGTGCACCCCAGCGCCAAACAGCCGCACAACAGCCGATGTGCTTTACTCCCTCGGGCTTAACGCCGCGAGGGTGGGTGTCTCCGTGTTTTGAGGCAGCTGGGGGTCACGTGATGCCTCACGTGTGTCTGTCAGGCCACGCCTCCTCCAGGAAGCAGGCACGGGACAGAGGACTTGAAAGAGCTTCTTGGCAGCTCTGAAGCGTTCGTTTTCCGGTTCTTCCGAAAAGAAAAGAAATGCTGTTTTAGGTAGGTGCAGCAGCGTTCGCCCCTCGGGCGGGTGTCTCCGTGTTTTGAGGCAGCTGGGGGTCACGTGATGCCTCACGTGTGTCTGTCAGGCCACGCCTCCTCCAGGAAGCAGGCACGGGACAGAGGACTTGAAAGAGCCCCTTGGCAGATCTGAAGCGTTCGTTTTCCGGTTCTTCCGAAAAGAAAAAAAATGCTGTTTTAGGTAGGTGCAGCAGCGTTCGCCCCTCGGGCGGGTGTCTCCGTGTTTTGAGGCAGCTGGGGGTCACGTGATGCCTCACGTGTGTCTGTCAGGCCACGCCTCCTCCAGGAAGCAGGCACGGGACAGAGGACTAGAGCCCCTTGGCAGCTCTGAAGCGTTCGTTTTCCGGTTCTTCCGAAAAGAAAAAAAATGCTGTTTTAGGTAGGTTCAGCAGCGTTCGCCCCTCGGGCGGGTGTCTCCGTGTTTTGAGGCAGCTGGGGGTCACGTGATGCCTCACGTGTGTCTGTCAGGCCACGCCTCCTCCAGGAAGCAGGCACGGGACAGAGGACTTGAAAGAGCCCCTTGGCAGCTCTGAAGCGTTCGTTTTCCGGTTCTTCCGAAAAGAAAAAAAATGCTGTTTTAGGTAGGTGCAGCAGCGTTCGCCCCTCGGGCGGGTGTCTCCGTGTTTTGAGGCAGCTGGGGGTCACGTGTGTCTGTCAGGCCACGCCTCCTCCAGGAAGCAGGCACGGGACAGAGGACTTGAAAGAGCCCCTTGGCAGCTCTGAAGCGTTCGTTTTCCGGTTCTTACGAAAAGAAAAAAAATGCTGTTTTAGGTAGGTGCAGCAGCGTTCGCCCCTCGGGCGGGTGTCTCCGTGTTTTGAGGCAGCTGGGGGTCACGTGTGTCTGTCAGGCCACGCCTCCTCCAGGAAGCAGGCACGGGACAGAGGACTTGAAAGAGCCCCTTGGCAGCTCTGAAGCGTTCGTTTTCCGGTTCTTACGAAAAGAAAAAAAATGCTGTTTTAGGTAGGTGCAGCAGCGTTCGCCCCTCGGGCGGGTGTCTCTGTGTTTTGAGGCAGCTGGGGGTCACGTGATGCCTCACGTGTGTCTGTCAGGCCACGCCTCCTCCAGGAAGCAGGCACGGGACAGAGGACTTGAAAGAGCCCCTTGGCAGCTCTGAAGCGTTCGTTTTCCGGTTCTTCCGAAAAGAAAAAAAATGCTGTTTTAGGTAGGTGCAGCAGCGTTCCACTTTTGCTAGTGCCAATTTTTGATATAGCAGCTATCATACCCTTGTAGAGAAGGAGCCAAGTACCCCCACTTCAACCACTTTGCCCAGAATGCCTATATGTTGGAAACCAGTGTATGTGACCTATGCAGAACAATTGAAACGACAGATGCTAAAGGAAATCCTGGAGGCAAGGTTCCCGTTGAGAAAACCATACTTGCATTCAAGACAGTAGGATGGCTGTTTAAACAAAATCCCAGAGGAAGCAGGACGCCTGACTGACGAAGCAGATTGGTGACGTCATGCAAGAGTTGAGCTAACATACATAGAAGAGATGCAGAGATGAGAGAATGCGGATATTCTATAAAGCATCAAGAAAGTATCAAAGATAAGCAACATCTTGGGCTGAAGATGAAGAGGCTTATGCTGACGAAACAATAAAGATATTAAGCCAGTTTACATGTGTACAAACGCAAAGAAACGCAAGCAGACAACGTTTTCATGAAGCTAGCTTTATAGTAAAATAGATTGTGGCAAGCGCCATTGTATGGATACATAGGAATGAGTAAAGAAAGGCCATCTTTTCCATGTATGGCGCAGTTAGAAAACAAATGGAATACAAGCAAATTTCAGAAAAGCAAGGTTGAACGAGCCAAGAAGCCAAGGTCATATTCGGCTGAGAAGAACAGAAATTAGTTACAATCTTGTGAAGGAATGAACCTCCTGTTCAGAAGCTTGGAGAGAACAAAGAAGACGTCAGAGGCTCATTGGAAAATAGTCATTTTAATACACTGAAAGCTCAATTCCGTGGTCTCCAGTCACGTGGGGAGAAGGAGTTGAACAAGCATGATGGTCACACCTGCGCATGATAGCAGAGCACGACTCTACTCTCCTGTATCTTCCAGAGCAAAAAAACACTACCAAAGACAAGTTCAAAGGCTCTAATTGACAACAGACCACTGAGGTGATGATGGATGGTGTTCTAATTGGTGGGAAGGGGATGTTTAAGGCTAACTCACCAGCACCTGGCAGTCTGGCCTGTGTGCGGCTAGCTTGGGCTTAAGGATGCTGACAGAGGTTAGAAGCCAACCAACGATAGAGGATCGCATGATTGGGGGTCCTATAATCTTGTAACCAATAGGACGTTGTATATTTAGTGACGTTCATAGTGACCTGTTTTGAGGCAAGGGCTTAGTTGCCCCACCTGATGTCAAGAAACTTATCACCTTTCTCACACCCATTAGACGAATATGGATTGTACACTTAGATGTTCCCCTAGACCCTATCACACTCTTCAGTAGGTTTTTGTAGTTTGCCACGTAGGATGACGTTAATAATGCACAGGTTGTACATCACCTATGACGAGATTTTAGTATAAAGGTGTGCTTTTTATGAAGTTCGTTGAGACCTTACTATGATACGTCCGATATGATTGTACCTGTTTTAGATAATTGACATTAAAACTGTTATCTTTTTGCCAACTTCCTGAGTCGTTTTGTTTATTGATATTTGAGTAACCTCTGCATCCCCATTTCTCTCAAATGTATTGCTGACCCGTCTTAAAGGGCTGGGAGTTCTCCAGTTCACGTGGTAGCAGAGAGAGGATGTTTAGATTTCCATCGAGATAAGTACGCTTTGGGGTCCCCGGCAATATCGAACAACCTCTGCCATTCGGCTGGAAGGACGTGAAGCTCCCTGTGCATAGCGGTTAGAATAGTTTAAAGGTTTGTACAAGCGTGGGTGTGACGGGTTCCCTGGTTTCAACAATAACCCCTCCCAGCATCTACAAGAAGCTGAACAGATAGAAGGTTGGAGAGGCCACAGAAGGAGGTGTTGCGATCCCGAGGGTCGGAAGACGAACGTACGAATGGTGAGTACAAACTGAGCAAGATGGCAAAAAAGTATGAATGGGCAGTGGAAAAGGAGAGTGATAGGGTGTAAAATGAGTAACTGTGGGTTGGAAAGGTATGGCCAACTCGACATGAACGTCGAGTATAATGGGGATAATTGACTCGAGATGATAAGAGCATCGAATCATTTAGAGAAGGTTGACTTGAGACGATGAGCATCGAGCAACAAACCCTGTGAGACGAGGAGCGTCGCAGTAGGATACGCCCAGTTTCCTGAGTTTTAAAGAACGTCAGCAGGATCTATTAACTAGAGACCTATTATGGGTGAAGTAGGAGACAAACTTGTTTTAAAGAACAGGTTAAAGAGGGAACATCACACTCAACCGGAGTATTTTTTAGGGGTATAAAGAGTATGAGTCTTGAAATATAGACTGTTATATGGGACCGGTCAAGTATTGTCACGACTCACTCCCTTCGCTCCCGTTTCCACCACTTGGGGGCATGATTTGGGGTTTATTCCCTACTGGACTTTTCCTCCAAACCTTATGCTACAGTGCTGTGATGAATTGGGAGCGCTAAAACCTTATTTTTCAAGTTACTTCCCTTCCGGATCCATTCCAGGTTTTTGGCAGCCAGCATGCTTCTTTAATCAAAAGACTATGCTTCCCAGAATGCCTGGTCCACCGTTTCATCTCCACCCTTGCAGGACAAGGTTGGGTGGAGGATAGGCAACAGCTGTGGCTGCAGGTGCAGCAAGCAGCACACCTGAGGTGTGTGCTCGTTAAGCAGCTGTAAAAGCCTCAGTTTGCTTCAGTCCAGCGCTGGTCATTGATGCAGTGTTCCTGGTTGTGACTGGTCCCTTGTTCCTAGTTCTTAGCTTTGTGCCTAGTTCCTATTTTCTATTCCTTGTTCCTTTACCCTGGATTTCGAATTTATGTGCTTAATTGATTTCTACTTTCTTGATTCCCTTTCTGTATTCCTCTGTTTACAGGCAGCTTTTCTCAGTGCTTTCCCCTTTGGTGCAGCCCAGTTTGCCTGTGTTCTCTTTTTCTTTGATGTTGTCCTTTGCTGCTGTAAATCTTGATGCTTTAGTCTTTCCTCTTTATAGATTTAGCTTCCTGCCTTTTTTCCTTGGATGGGTGGGAGAAGTTTGCCTTTGTAATTTCATTTTCCCTGCTCCTTTAATTTCTCTTGGAATCCATTCCATGTTTTCCTTTGCACTTCTGCATTTATTTCCCATTGATTCTTAGGTGTGGTGTGCTGTTGTAGCTAGCTCCTGTGTGAATGCCTATGTTTTCCTCACTATTCTATAATCACTATTCCTACTTGCCCCTTGTCTTGAGTCTTATGTATTTAGTTATCCTCCCATTGCTGTTATAGCCTTTCTGGGTCCCTGTTTGATCAAGAGGGTTTGTGGGCTTACTGACATTCAAGTGGTATTTCTCGTCCTCGTGAGTACTGTTTTTAAGTTCTCTTATTCAATACCATCAAGAGTGTTAGCTCACAGATCCTGTCGTTGCTTGCCCTCTAAGTGGGTTTAGCGCTGTCAGTACCTGTAATAGCATTGTGGGTAAGGTGCTTACCGACTTTCCTTGCAGTCATAAGGAGTTTCTAAATGCTTACCCCACATCCCTTTTCATATATTTGTATTGTCGTCACCCTCTATTTGCACTCCTGGGTTTTAGTATACATGAGTCTTGGTTCCTGTGTGACGTTGTTTGATTCAAAGCTATTCACTGTGTGATTTTGTACACATTTCCCTTGCCATATTCATTGCCTTTGTCCTCACCTGACAAGTATGTCTTTTCGTCTGTTTGTTTTATGTGAGTATGTAAATGGTGAAAAATGAATGGCGACATTGATAGATAAGGAAATTAGAACATGAGAAAGTGAATTAATACTGTTTATGATATTGTATTGATGGTGCATAGTGGCAACATAGAGTAAAAAGAGAACATGTGACGTAGAAAGGATTGGAGCATGTGACATCTGGTGCAAGCTTATATTATGTTATTTTTTGAAAAACTATTATTTTTATTAAATGTTAAAGTGCATAGGTGAGTATTGACTGTCAGGAATGACGAGTCAACATGAGCATTGCTTCGTTTATACATTGCTGCAACCATACACTCAAGTTAAACTAGTGTAGTGTAAAAGGAGTAAAGAGACCACAGACAGAATGATCATGCCGTGATCATAAGAGGGAT
Source organism: Ambystoma mexicanum (assembly GCF_040938575.1). NCBI lineage: Eukaryota > Metazoa > Chordata > Amphibia > Caudata > Ambystomatidae > Ambystoma > Ambystoma mexicanum. Next base: position 880,344,594 of record NC_090936.1, read on the forward strand.
CGAAAAGTTTTTTTTTTGCAACACATGACGACATGATTGTATGTTGCGTATATGGAATGAATTTAGATAAGCGACTAGCGAGCTTAGAACTCTGGGAAGAGTGAATGAGGAGAGAGAATAGCTGCCTCCTATGGATGGGATACTTAAACATATGCAAAGAGGGGGTGAATAGCCTTCTGCTCCACCCGCCATGCCTGATCTAGACAATAATAGTAAGAAAGATAAAGGGCTGTGCCCATTGAGAAGGCTTAAGGTAGCAACAAGGTATAAGTGACCTGGTGTATGAGTCGCCTGCGTAAAGTTGTGATGAGAGAACAGATAAAGTCCCTGGAAAAAGATGTAATTTCCAAGATCCCAAAGGACAGGGAGAGACGCGGCGATAAGGAGAGGAGTGATAGGACAAATGTATTCTCAGACATGAGATGAAAAATAAGGAGATAGAAGAAAACAAAGGATAAGGACTGATGAGTCAGTGCCCATACAGGATGAAGGAGGGATGGTCAGATTGTGCTCAAACACTCGATGACAAGAACATTTTAAGGAAGAGAGACAAAGGGGGTCATTACGAGTTTGGAGGCAGCCATGGTGCTATTAGCGCCATGGCTACCTCCAAACTCGTGTCCGGGTTCTTTGAATGGGGAGTTACCGGGTCATTCCAACCTTAGAGGACCCGGTAAATCCCCATTCAAAATACCCATTCCCATTCAAGCCCCCATAGGGCTCAAGGGGAATGGGGAGGGTGCTAATAACGGGCCGGTTATTAGCTCCCTAGTCCATTAGCGGCTCCCACTAAGGGAAGCTGGTAAAACCAGCTGTCCTTAGCGGGACCCACTAAGGGACCTCGGAATGCGGAGGCAAGGGGTTAACGGCACCGGCATCCTTACCGGCGCCGTTAACCCCTTAGCACCGCACTCGTAATGAGGCCCAAAGAGACGGATGCAAATGATCGCTTTAAAAGTATGCAGTCATGCTATAGAAGGGGAGGCTCATCTAGTTTTGAGCCCACAGAGTTGTTTGAAGACAGACTGACTCTGAAGAAAAACAAAGAGGAGAAAAGTCGCACAAATTAAAGATAAGATAAATTAGGCGAAGATATGGAAGCCTTCTGTTAAGAAAAGTGAGATAATACACGGGGTTCTGAAGGTCGTTTGTTGAAGAAAAAAAACAAGGAAGTTAGGTGATTGAGTCCAGGCCTCCCTATCCCTTGGGCGTCAAAAGATTTTTGACGCAGCTGGATTAATCTAAAAAAGGGCAACCCTATGGTCAGAGGGGGGACGACAAGCCTGCACACATATTTGCAGCAGGAATGGAAATGGGTTTGCTCAGGGTCAGACAGTGCAGCAAAAGCGAGCACCAAGGATGCTACAGGGCTTTAGAAAAAACAGATGGCGATGACTTCGCTATAAAGGTAGCCACAGCAGTCACCCATGCAGATGCAGCAGACACTTGATGATGTTTTAGAATAAAGGGGGTGTCACCGTTGACTTGGGAGGTAAAACTTTTTTGTTCTTTTTAAGAAAGACACCGATGTCACGTGTACATGTACACGAGAGGGGACATTTTGATGTTTGGAAACGTCACAAATATTTAAGACTTTATAGGAGCTGTAAGAAGAATGTATGTATTGAAGAATTGTTAGTCTTTATAGGAGAGTGTGACATGATTGTTTTATGGGTATTGTTAAGATAGACATTTATAAGTATTGTAGATTGAGATTTAGTAATAGAAAAGTTGAACTATAATGATTTTGGTTTATTAATTATAGTATGGTGTGTTATTATATTAGGAATATTTTGATTGAGATATGATGGAGAATGGCAGTTTATTATGGACAAAGACTTGTTGAATAAAGCTAAGTAGAATACAAGAGGGGCTTTGATGAAGGAAAGAAGCAACACTGAGTAGACTCCATGTTAAGGATGACTAAACTATATTGAGTAATATCCTTTTGGCCATATGCAAATGGAATTGATATACTAAAAATGTGCACGTGCAGAGACTCACATTAGGGTGTGCATCAGAGGAGGATTTTTTGGACCTAGTTAGGAGGGGTTATTCCCCCTGCGACCAAAGATGACTGCCTTTGGGTATGTATAAAAAGGAAAATTCTGCCATGGGTGCAGCGGAAAACACTGGCAGAAACTGAGCAGGCTTATGGTTGTTTGTATTTTGAGAAATGTTATGATAAACCCTTGAGGATAAAGAGATATTGGCAGTGGGGGAGATTCTCTTTATTGACGATCTTCAAGAATCAATCAGGGTAATAGACTTGGAGATGCAGGTGCCGCTGGGGTAAAGCACATGACTAATGGAGAGGTTTGAAGTATTGACAAGTGTATGACTATGTCTCACTTTTCGGCACAGGTTGCTGAATTAGTGGCGCTGATTGTCACGCTAGGAGAAATCACGCAGACCAGGAAGTAATAGTGTACAGTGACTACGCCTATGTGACGCTCACAGTGTACGCAGAACTAGCACGTTGGAAAAGGAAGGGCGACCTCTGAGCGGGCAGCACTCCAGTGCAGCATGCAGCACTATTGAATAAACCCACAGGAGTGAGCACTGTCATTCCTACTAGCCAGTGTAGGAGGAAGAAATATGTAGTTAATCTGAAAGGAGCAGATTTTATTTTATGTTTAGTATTATAAAGTAAAAATGAAGAAGTGAAGTGAATAGTATGAAAGGGAGTTTTGTTATGATTGTATGGATAGGATGGATATGAAAGAAAGAGTGGTAAGGATAAATTAGTATGTTTAAAAAATTGATATGTTAAAATATATGAAGATTTAGTCATTAGAAATTTAGAAGGAAAAGCACCAAGATGAAAAGTATAGGTGAACGCGAAAAGGGTGTTTTTAAGCCCTTCGGAAGCATTGTGGTGACGAGACAGCATTGGTACACCACTGATGTCTGAATCCTTATTAAGGATGGTGATAGGATAGCTACGCTGCCTTGTGCATATTAATAGAAAGAACCATGCCGCAACGGGTACGAGGAATGGTGTGGTTTGAATAAAATTAAAACCCGTTGCATTTTGTATAATAAAGTGCACGTATGTTAAAAGATTTACTGCTGGGCACATGTCACACACTGATAGGAGTATTATCTTTGAAATAATAGGGAACCTTTTTTAGTACCCATGCCGATATTGCTAAATTAATAGATAAACCTGGGTATATGATTAATAGAAGTATGTCTTTTTTAGGGTGGACTGAAGATGGATCCTGTATACACGCCCAGACGCCACCTATGTGGTGAAACTAGAGGTTCACACATTTATCGTAGATAAGAATTATGTAAGGTAGTAAAGCAAGATAATGGACTTTATCTATTTTTTATTTTTTAAGCCTTTGAATGGATACGCCTGTTGTTTGGTATACAGCAAGGTTTCATTGGCGTGTCCCAAGCAGACAGAAAGAGTTAGAAAGAAACTGAACAGCCTGCTTAAGGAGAGAATAGCCAAATGGGAATTGATTATGAAAGAAAGGATGGGTCGCATTGTCAATCACCGGCATTGTATGAGATAAGGAATTGGCCACGGGTGGACCACCATCCTATCTTGTAAAGAGAAAGTGACAGAGAGGCGAATGAGGAAGTCCCTCATCAATCCATCTAGATTTAGAAGTGACGCCCAAGCAGCAATAGAATTGTTAGGAAAGGAGCTACGTGTGTTCCTTATGTGTACAACCTGAAGTATCCTTGTCATTTCAGATGAGCTCCAAAGACAGGGGTGTCGGGCAGCGCAGAACACAGACGGAGATGCAACAACAACCCGAATTAAAGGAATTTGTCTTCCCAAATTATTCACCAGACATCAGGTCATGAACTTTGCAAAACCTCACTAAGGAGAGGAGCGAGGTGCGCTTCAAGTAGCCGTCCATTAGGGAGGGCCGTGACTTTGCCTCTAGCCAATGTGCAAGACAAACGCACGGGTTAGTCATCCATAAAGACATAAAGATATTCATTGAAGAATCCCCTTCACCCCCACCCCCAGCGAAAGCAACGATCGGAAGCAAGCATCGGGGAAGAACCTCAGCAAGTGCAGATTAAATGTGTGATGAGGAAAAAGGAAGCAGAAGCAGTCATGTAGTTTATTGGACTGTGGCTTGTTTTGAGACACTCTTTTAGTCGCTGAAAATTAGAGTTAAGGGAAGTAATAGGATCTTAAGCCATCAGAGCTTGCTGACGCTGGACTGAGACATGCTTAAATCTCGATCTCGAAGGCAAGGAAGCCAGATGTGGAGTTCCTGTTTCGATAATTGGAAAAGGAAGCAGTATCCTGATTCGTTTTTTACTGAAATTCTTTTTGGAGGTGCCTATGGTGGTGCCCAATGGAACATTGTAGGGAACATTCAAGCAAGGTTTTCTGTTCACAATGTACTCTCATCTTTCGCTGAAAAGTAAAAGAACTTTGGGGCCTGAACATTTCTGCAGACTCTTGAGAATGGTTGAAAATAAGAAATAGCCGCAGTAGCAATCACTGATCGAATTCTGAGGCTTCCTGAGTTAGTGGGGAAACGCAAATGCCCCTGCCACCGGATGAGGCAATTATACTGATTCTTCAAATATTCTTCTTGATAATTGATGAATTTCCATATGTTGTTGGAAGACAGACCGACGTCAGAACATTCTTGAGAGACCCAAGAAACAATACAGTACTGTTGCAATTCTTGGAAGACATCATAACCGAGGTGAATGTGCATTCTGAGATATGAAGGAGTATTGAATGAAAACGGTCGAGGGAGAAAAGTCAATAGGCTGCTGATGAAGGAAATTAGTTTCATGTTAAAAAAAATCTTCATGTCGTCTGATATTAGACAGATTTAAGGTTTTCACTGGGAACTGGTGTACGCCATTGAAATAATCCAGTCAGCTGAAACTGTTTGAGAAACCCTTTTTTGAGCCGAATCAGCAGATTCCGGGTTGTGTGGCATGATGTTGCCCCAGTAAAAGCGTTTTCTTTCCTTAGTAGAGTAAAATGGGCAGCATCAGAAGCAACTTTATCATGGAGGACCATGAGAGACTTCCACAATGTGTGAAAAGCTGTTGTTGTTGTCTGTCATACATGTGTGTCATTTACACCTGTTTTTTATTCATAGTGGTATTATTGTCACTTGCGGTACACACAGCATATTATGTCGAGACAAACGAGGTGAAAACTCTGATGTATCCTCCTGTAAGAGCGAAAGAGGGTACAACTGTGGCAACTACTAGGCAGCAGAAACCTCATGTGATCATTCTCACTTTTAAGTTACCCACGAGAGCACCTGATCCTATGATAATTGAACCTAGGTTACCCTTTGTAGAGATGTCACGTATGGAAGTGTTTGCAGACCTTATGTGGCCATCATTTGCTGCTGCTAGACAAAAACAGCAGGATAGGGAGAGGCCTTTTGTACATTCCCCTATGCAGATAGCACATAAGAAAGCACCCAGTCCACTGACACATGCTCCATTGATTGGTCCACGAAGGAAGAGTAATACTGAAACGCTTCATGAGCTAATAGTAGAGGCTCATATAAAAAGAGCAAGATCAAAAAGAAATGCCAAGAAGGATGATTATGAGCTGAATAACTATCTGGACAGTACAGCACATTTGGGGAATAACATTTGGTATCAGCATATGAAGGAAGTTGGAAGAAGTACATCAAAGGAATAATGCTTTGTATGTGCACTCCTGCCTTATAGTATGGGGAAGTTCAAGATCTTCATAACTATTGAAATAGATGATCAGACAGCTCATTGTCTGTCACACATAGCGCTCTGCAGAACAAGAGGCCAGTTCATCACCCAAGATGCCTACCTCAAATGGGCAACTGAATGGACAGATCCAGATGAAGATGACTATGTCTAGGAGACAAAGACAAGAAATAGGGCCCATACCAGAAATCATGTGATCAGATATGAAACGCCAGGAGTAAAAGGGGCTGGAATCAGATGGGAAGTAAACAAAAGACTTGAGAGTCCAGGGAAATCTGCAGAGGAAATTCATAGATGGAAGAATAGAGGCCAGATACAGATTTGGGGATCAGTATTATCACCTGATGGCTGGGAAGAAGGAGTGGTTATTTGCAGATCCTGGGTGATTATTGATTGTTACTCACCAGTCATTGACATTGTGCAAAATGGATGTAAGCCATTATGGCCAAGACTTGCTAAACAACTGACCTGGGTCATAGACAGAGGAGGGCCCTTACAGATAGTGCCATTGGCAAAATCAAAACCGTGTTTCAGAAACAATGGCACAAGAAAAGTTGGAGAGAATCAGAACTGTGGGCATATCTTTGATGTACCAGGAATGAAAATGTACACAGCAGTGATCATGGATCACTATCGGGCATGCGGAGCCAAGGCATACATGAAGCTGCCCAAAGACTGGGTAGGAATATGCACCTTGGTGAATGTTAATGTTCCAGCATTAGTGATTCCAAAAAGTGATTTGAACATTGACAGTTTCCCGAAAGCTGAGGAAGAAGAGATCTTTGGGGCTGATAAGTAGAATGAAGAGGGATAACTATTTTTCAGCCAAGTCAATAGAAGCTTTTGCCTCTATTCCCTTTGAGCACAGACTGTTCAGCCAGACTTCGGCAGTATTTACGATGATCTTCATGCCGAGAATCCAGGATGGAGCAAATACCAAATGGCTGCAGGTTACCAGATGGGAATTGCTGCAGACGATCAACACGACAATAAAGGGATTCAATGCTATCAAGGAAGAATTGAGAGCTGTAAGACTGATGGCTCTTCAGAACAGATACGTCTTTGATATGATTACAGCTATGGATAGAGGTGTTTGTGCAAAAATTGGAGAATCATGTTGCACATTCATACCTTCTCATGATGACGAGAATGGCACCTTGATAGAGGCCATAGGAATGCTGACAAAATTGCACGGCCAGATGATAGAAGTAGAAGACATTGCTGATGACAGTTGGTTTGGATCGCTCTTTTCTTGGATTCCACAATGGATAACAGATATATTCAAATTCCTTGGAGCACTGATCTTGTTAGTGTTGCTAGGATTCTGTGTGATCAAGATAATAATCTCACAATGCAGGAAGACGGCAAAGAAAGTCATAGGGATGAAGATCATGTCATGATGCCTACACCCGGGCATCAGGACCAAGGCCCTCAGCTCCGGGAGCAGGCATACAGACATTTGTTTAAACCCCAGCAGCCCCGGCTAGGGGCTGTCTGGCTTCAGTCCTGGCGCCTTAGGCGCCAGGCTCATCATAGAAATCAGTCCTAGCGCCATAGGCGCCAGGCTCCTAGACTTTACTTACCTGATGCAGACCATGCTGCAAAAGAGTCCAAGCCTACATGAGGCCTGGATGGGACTATTTTGTTACAGGGACTATTTTTTACTCGGGCGTGGCTCTAGGGAACTTCTTACCTGGAACTACTTTGGAGGCTATTTAAACCACACCCGAATAGCAGCACATGCTTCGCGTTATTCTGCATCCAGCAGCGTGACGCTCACCGTGCCTGCAGCCAGCATCCAGTCTTCTGCCACGCCCGCGTGCCTGCAGCCAGCATCCAGTCTTCTGCCACGCCCGCCTCGAATCCGGAGCTCCTAGAATAAAGAAGAAGAAAAGGACAAGGTTAGAAAACAAACTTATTTCAAATTCCTCACCTAATTCCAGAACCATTTCATCTCCGGACCTGGAAAGTACATCAGTCCTGCATGCGTCGCTTCGCCAGCTCCAGCACGGCGCCATACTCACCAGTTCTCACAGCATCTTTCGATCCAGCACTGTCTCCATTTCTTCGCCGTAATCCGGCACCTAGGGGACCACAAGAAAAAACAAGGTGAGCCAAGGGAATCAACAAATACAACCTCTTACCACCATAGACTTACCTGATTTACCAGCGGCGGTATTATTCCATAACTCTCTACATTTTCATATGCCGCATCTGTAAAGAGGGAGAAAAACAACACGTTAATGCATGCAATAGTTACCGTACAGCGTTGGGTAACACAGACTCTTACCTGAACGCCAGCAGCAGCTACGAGACCTTCTTCTCACGAACTCAGTTGCAACTTAAGGAAGGAAGGGGACAAGAGTGAACATCGGGCACATTGAACTCTTTGAACTTGATACTTATCAATCCCGCCAGGGACTTCAGAGTCAATACTTACCGGAACTCTCCCAACGCCTTCAAACCAGTGAAGTAACTGGTATCTACGCACCCCTGCAAGACACGCAGGATGGGGAGCTCATCTTTTATGAACATAAGGTGAGGTTACTAAGGCGATATCGGAGCTGATTAGTGGGGGAGAGCGAGAACAGTTGGGAGCCCATCACTAAAACCCACAGGTGGTTAATCCCTGTCTCCACTTGCAGGAAAATACTTCTTTGGGTCCAGCAGACAAGACTAGGCGGGCCAGTCCAGACAGTCATCTCTGCACTACGCATCACGTTGAAGGAGACCGCAGCTGTCCGGGTTCGATCGACACCCCTGTGGGGTCCAGGTGAGCGTAACAGATCATGATTGATGTTGAATCTGGATTCGAACCAAAAGAGCCGACAGATGAAGAAATCAGAGACTTTGTAAAGGCCAGTATCCATGCACCTGAGGGAACAACATTCTTGTATCCAAAGGACTATAGGAAGTATGTGGGAAGATGGATCTACTGCAGTCCAAATGGACAGTGCATGCTTATGACCTGGAATAAGGATGAGCACATTTCTTCAGACGAGGATGTTTGGATATGAAGGAATGCCTATATGTTGGAAACCAGAGTATGTGACCTATGCAGAACAATTGAAACGATAGATGCCAAAGGAAATCTTGGAGGCAAGGTTCCCGTTGAGAAAACCATACTTGCAATCAAGACAGTATGATGTCTGTTTAAACAAAATCCCAGAGGAAGCAGGACGCCTGACTGATGAAGCAGATTGGTGAAGTAATGCGAGAGTCAAGGTAACGTACATAGAAGAGATGCAGAGACGAGAGAATGGGGATATTCTTTAAAGCATCAAGAAAGTATCAAAGATAAGCAACATCTTGGGCTCAAGATGAAGAAGCTTATGCTGAAGAAACAATGAAGATATCAAGCCAGTTTACACGTGTACATATGCAAATAAACTCAAGCAGACAAAGCTTTCATGAGGCTAGCTTTATAGTAAAATACATTGCGGCAAACTCCAATGTATGAATGCATAGGAATGAGTAAAGAATGGATGGTCCCATTATGAACTATAAGCAGAGCTGAGCTAAAGGAGAAAGGCCATCTTTTCCACATATGGAGCAGTTAGAAAACAAATGGTTTACAAGCAAATTTCAGAAAGGCGAGGTTGAACGAGCCAAGAAGCCAAGGTGGTATTCGGCTGAGAAGAGCAGAACTTAGTTACAGTCTTGTGAAGGAATGAACCTCCTGTTCAGAAGCTTGGAGAGAACAAAGAAGACGTCAGAGGCTCATTGGAAAATAGTCTTTTTAATACACTGAAAGCTCAATTTTGTGGACTCCAGTCACGCAGGGAGAAGGAGTTGGACGAGCATGATGGTCACACTTACGCATGAGGGCAGAGTGCCTCTACTCCCTTGTATCTTCCAGGGCAAAAGAACACTCCCAAGGACAAGTTCAAAGGCTCTAATTGACAACCGACCACTGAGGTGATGATGGATGATGTTCTAATTTATGGGAAGCAGATGTTTAAGGCTAACTCACCAGCACCTGGCAGTCTGGTCTGTGTGTGGCTAGCGTGGGCTGAAGGATGCTGACGGAGGTAAGAAGCCAACCAATGATAGAGGATTGCATGATTGGGGGTCCTATAATTTTGTAACCAATAGGACATTGTTTATTTAGTGACGTTCATTGTGACCTGTTGAGGGAAGGACTTAGTTGCCCCACCTGATGTTAAGAAACCTATCACCTTTCTCATGCCCATTTGACGGGTATGGATTGTATACTTAGATGTTCCCCTAGACCCTATCACTCTCTTCAGTAGGTTTTTGTAGTTTGCCACGTAGGATGATGTTAGTAATACTCAGGTTGTACGTCACCTATGACGAGATTTTGGTATAAAGGTGTGCTTTTTATGAAATTCGTTGACCTTACTATGATACGTCCGATGACGTTCTTTGTACGCCCTGTTTTAGATAATTGATATTAAACAGTTATCTTTTTGCCAGATTCCTGAGTCGTTTAATTTATTGATGTTTGAGTAACCTCTGAATCCCCATTGCTCTCAAATATCCGTCTTAAAGGGCTGGGAGTTCTCCAGTTCACCCTCATACTTTGTGATACATTCTAAGGCTACTTGGGGAGTCATGTGGGCTTGGTTATCAAAATTAAAATTCTCTAACAGAAAACCAAGTGTAGCATTCACAGTTGTGTTAGCCCTTTCCAGGTAACAATTATTCTAAGTAATACTATTTTTGGCAGAATTAAGAGTAATACATCCTATTTCATCAGTCTGCATTAGAAAGTGGCCATTTTGTGTGACTGTGTGCAAAAGTAAATGATCATTTTCATCTCTGGCTACGATCATCGTGCCCGCAAGTACGCGGGTACAGTGCGGTGTTCATAAACACGTAGTCAATAATAGAAGCACTCTTGCCAGACACTCTCGTGTAATTGGAGGGACAATCCCCAGGACAATGGCCATTCAACGTAGAAAAGCTGTTAATGCATAACATGTCTGCCCAAAGTCTCCCCCTATGATCTAAGCTTTTAACAGCGGGGTCAGTGGAAAAGTCCAGGGACAAGGGATCATGATTTGAAGGGATGGTAGAGTTAAAGTCACCGCAAATTAATGTGGGTAGGTGGCAACATTTTTCAATTAACATTGCCACCCCTGTCATAATACTCGGATGGCAGTTGATGTAAGGCCGGATTCCTGTCCACCTTCCTTACTTGTATAGGAGTGTCTAGAGTATGTGTCAGAAGCAGCTGCTTTGATTGTCCATGCAGTGTGGCTTGATGCACCTTACCGTTAGTGGGTTCTTTCCTCTAACTCTGGACCACAGCCTCTGAGTAGTGAAGTTGCTCAGGAGGGTGTAACTACTGAGGGGAACTTCAGCAGCCCAGAACTTCAGGGAACCCGACGGAGTAAGGGACTGGCGAACGAGGATTGGAGATTGGAAGTTCTCTGAGTGGTCCAGGCGGTGTTCCCCGGCTGAGTGTTTCCTTGTTTCTCAGGACAGAGGACCGGGCACTGGCTGGCTTTATAAAACACATCCTAAATTGATAGAGTGAATAGAACAGTGATTTCTACAACTGGTCACGAAAGTGCAAAGCAAGTACATTTATAATATCACTCATTAAGCCATCATGTATCATCTTCGGGGCAAGTCTGTGCCAGATGGCAGGCTCTCGAACACCACCCTGGAGTTCGTTATATCAAGAGACTCGTATTTCGTGGACAAGCCTGGCCTGATGGCCATGTCTCTAGATGTTTTTCTGAGAGAATTGCCCATTCTCCTGACCACCACTGATGCGGTGGGTTATACATTGTTAGCATGTGAGATCTCTGTGATAAATCTTGTCACAGCGATAGTTAACAGATCTTTGGCTAATCAAGCAAGCCAAAAAATCATTCAGCTCGTAGACTTTCGGGCAGGTGATCCACAGGTTTTTCCAGTCCAATTCAGTCAAACTAAAGTGATAAGCCTTAAGAAACCTACAGAAGTGAGACCCACATCACTTTTGATTGTTACTCAAAGCAAGATTGATGCCTTTTTATCTGTAACCTCAACGACTACGGTGGTGAGAGCTCCACCGAAGAGTAGAGTGGGGGCACAGAGTGTGACAATCAGTTGGAGGCATTGTCTCTTTGTACCAAGAGCAATTATGTTGCTAATGACCGCATTCTGGCGGCCGAGCACTCAGAAATGGAATCGTTGGTAGTCTGCAAATGGTCTGCAAATGCTGTAGATCTATCGAGCAGAATATATGCGAATGACTCAGTCTCATGCAACAAATCTCTTAACGATCTGCTTTCTTTTCTGATGGGACATTTGACATCTGATACCTAGTCGGGCGATGTACTGGATACTTTAACGGAATCATTAGCGGCTAACCAAACACTGCATCAAACCTTAGAGAGCTGGGAGAAAAGGTTGAATCAAAATCTACTGCAGCTTCAGCTCTTAATGCACTGTCTTGCTCGCTCGCTGAACTCTATGATAATATTACATTCAAACTGGTGGCTTATACTGTTCAGCTGAGTGAGATCAAGTTAAAATTGGAGGTAATTTAAGCACTTCTACAACACCCGAAGGTGTCTTCTTTAAGAGTGTTTCAGAGAACTGAGCTCGTGGCCGCCTCCAGGCATGTAGATAACTCATATGTGTCCAAAACCGGTATGGCTATTAGTCCATCCAATGTTGTGCAAGCACCTGTGACAATTCATGAAATTGATGGTCTCCCGACACCTGTGTCACTAGATTTTAATACTGGCATTGTGAAAGACAGCCCATTTATAGTAGAAGTAACAGGCACCCTTAGTGCGCCTAATTTTTGCGATCCATCAGCGCTAAGTCAAGCAAAGAAAGATACTCTGTCAGCCAAAGTAAAATCTAAAACAAAAACATCAGGAAAGTTTCTGCAGCAAAGCAAAGTGGGAAAAACCTTTTTTCGTAAACTGCACTTTCCAGTCTCACCTATACAAACCAAGAAAGACCAGAAGAAGGGGGTTTCAGCTAGCAATAGCACCAACGTGATGTTTGGCCCAACGGTACCTTGCGCCAGTATACAAACCAACCCCTCCGCTCCCATTTTAATATACATCGATGTGCAAACATCGTTGAGAGGCCAATCCATCAGTGTACAAACAGACGCCTTTGCTCCCATTTTGACAAATATTGATGTGCAAACGATCCTGGGAGGCCAATCCATCAGTCTACAAACAGACGCCTTTGCTCCCATTTTGACAAATATTGATGTGCAAACGATGCTGGGAGGTCAATCCATCAGTGTCCAAACTTACGCCTCTGCTACCAACCTAATATGCTTCGATGCTCAAACAACGCTGGGAGGTCAATCCATCAGTTTGGTTATTTTTAATGCTGCCCACTCCTCTAAGATGCCGGTTTGTTTAACTGAATATCCCAAATGCGATGTGGCAACTCAAACTGACGCTATTCCTAGAGGTTCAATAGACCCATGTCTGCTGTCTTCAAAGTTTGTTTTGTTTAAGTCAACTTCCCCACTTTTAAATGGTTCTCGACTTCCTTTTTCAGTGATTACTCGCTCTGGAGATAGCCATTTATTAATATTACCTCCCAATTTTGGGCCTAACCCAGCCAGTGACTTGCTGTGTGAAGCTCGACGTGAATGAAGCCTGACATTAGGGTGTAACTTTGTTACATCTGGCATCAGTTCTTCGACTTTGCAGATCTTAGCTGCAAAAAAGTTAACAGTAGACCAGAGTATGGCATCGAAAAATGGTATGATCTATTCTTACAGCAAGATGCTGCTTATCATTTCCAGCTGGAACTGGTATTTAGAACTGACAAAGCAGTGATTTTAAAGAGGCGGAATGTCTTATAGCAATTATATTAAAACTGGCTCAGAACGAAATATGAGCGAAGGCATAAAGAGGGTGTACACATGCTTAGGATAATTACTACGCACAACTCTCGCAATTTTTGGTCTCTAATTAATTGCAATATGATGAACATTTGCAAGACAATCCTGTATCTGATAAAGCATGGGCAGGAGCATATTAGGAAACTATTGGGTCCATCCACTCAATCCTTCACCACAGTTACATGTGATTTTAATGAATCTCAAAACAACAAATACATTTTTTATGAAACAAAAACACCTCATAAAGAAAAGAACACATTTTATTTCTTTGTTTTTGGGTCACCCCATCCCTCCGAACCCACCTGTTTTTTTTTTTAGTCATACTTTTTCCCCACCACCAAAAATACTATTCCCATTCTCAACTACATATATATAGTTTTAACAAATGTGTTCATTTCTTTTAGATGTTTTCGGTCCGTTAAAAATTCAATTGGTTGTTTTTCATTCGTTAGAATCACTGCATACACTTCTCCTCAGTGTTGGTGGAGAATCTGTGGCCTCTTTTTTTTATTTAGCTGAAATTGAGCTGCTTATTAGGAAGGCCTCATGCTCAGCAGCTCCTGACCCTAGTGGATTAAGTAACGTGATATTAAAGAACGATGTGGTCTGTGCTCTTTAAGAATATAGAGGAGATCAAAGAATTCCTGTTATCTTGGAGCAAAGCTACAATAATTCCCATATACAAAAAGGCTGATAGGTCAGACCCTCTCAGTTATTGACCTATGACCCTTTTAGACCCGACAGCTAAATATTTGCCTCCTTAGTGCTTTGGAAGATATAGAAATGGGCTACAAAGACCAGGTGGCTTAGTAAGAGGCAAACAGAGTTCCGTAAGGGAATGAGCACTTTGACAAATGGTTATTTGGTTAACTGTCTCCAGGAGAAAGTGTGTAGCAAGGAGGGAACTTCCATATACATTGCAGCAATCAATTTCTCACAGGCCGTTTCATACAATCAACAGGGAGCACTTGTGGGAAAAATTAAAGCGCTGCCAATTCCCTGATTATTTGCTGGCAATTTTTACTCAAATCCATCAGAATTCAACAGTGCGGGTCAGGTTGACTGGACCGGGTTCCCTTTAGATGTCCCTACCTACCTTTAGGGGGCTTCGCCAGGGATGAGTATTGGCTCCCTGTCTATTCAATCTTAACTTATCTACCTCGGCACATAACTGGAACCAGTAGCTTTTGCTCCTCCAAAAATTGGGAATTTAGTTGCGAGTTGGTTGTCGTATGCAGAGGATGTTATCCTGATGGATAAACGCAGATTGGGCTTCAGCGTTTGATCAGCCCCATTCCAGCTTATGCACTTGAACATTTCCTAATCATAAAGTGCAGGACAACTAATATAATTCGTTTATACAAGAATTACAGGAGACCATATGCATTCACGTGGTCACTGGAAGTTGTTTTAGTTGCACCTACATCTGGAAAAAAAATACTTAGGGCTTTATATTGACTCACACTCAAGTAAACAAGCAGTGTAACGCGGTTGACGACCAAGGCAATACAAAGTGTATCACAGCATAAATGGATCATTAGGTGATATTGTGGCTTCACTATTATCCCATTAATTGAATACTATAAACTCAAAATTGTTCCATCCCTATTATATGGACAAGAAGTCAGTCACTCTACCGGAGAGGTAGATCGGGATGCCACAGAGTCGCTGATTTGGAAGAAAACTCTTGCTCTTCCAACGTATGTACCTATATCAATATTACGCTTTCAGTTAGCATCCATTTCTCTTCGCGGATGGTTTAATTGGAAGATTTTATCCTTTTACAGAAATATTTTAGTCCCTTCGAGTGGCTCCCCCTTTGTGGATTTATACACAGATGCCATTGCCATGGAAAATATCAATCTCACTTATCGTTTTTGCCTATTTTCTGAAAATATTCAGACAGAGTGCCGTCTATGCTTGGTAATATTGATCCTAAGCCCTACTAAAGTTAAAAAAAAGCGTAGTTTGAAAAGGATTGCATGAATCCAATTACAAAAATGAGATCTTATGATTTATATAACAGAATGGTCACAAGGGATAAATCATTGGGGGTTGTGCCTAAATCACTTAACTAAATTCCCAAACCCATATAGGCGGATGCAGTTTCTAAGGTTCAGAATGAATGTTGTTCTAACGGGGGAAATTGCATTTATCCATTCCAATAAAGTAGGCAGAGAGCATCATCCAGTCCAGAGAACATATTGTAGTAGATTGCCTGGCGCTCCAGAACGCTAGGGTTACGTTGTTCAGTAAGTTTGTGCACGATAAATCACTGTTAACATCTAGAGATTTCTGGATTGGGTTAACAAGTGGGCAAGAAGTATCTCTGATGATAGCCTTACTAAAACCTTTAGTTATAGCCGGTTTAATTTTCATTAAAGAAAAATTCGTTTTTAAGAAATCCAATTTATGGTCACCTTACATTTGTATGGCCACACAGAGTTATGAATTTATGTATGTTTTAATTTATATTTCTTCTATGAGTGTTGGACTAAGGTGATGTCGATTCTGCGAGTGAGTTTTCTTTCGCACAAGAATGCTTTTCTAGATTTTAAGAGGTGTATTGCATGATGTGTTTATATTATGTATCAATAGGATGCGTTTATGATATTATTGCTATTGCTGTTCCCGTTATGTAAGGCTAACTTGGTTTAGCCAATTCATAACTGAACAACAATCATCTAGGAGTACCTTTTAAGTCAGGCCACCTCAGTACTCCTGCCAAGATGTTGTCATTAGTGGACTCAGTGGCTGAAATTCCAATATGCTCACAAACGCTAAGAATTAATCCACCTTTAGGGCATCCTCTAAGACCTTTAGTATCAGCTGTTTGAATGGTTGATCTACCATCCACCTCAAAGTTTTCTATCATCCAAGTCTGCTGTAAATCAACCACACTATAATCAGCCATAAATTCCAGCAGTCCCCCCTCAGAATTGTAGTAGGTGTGTTAAGACATTTTTATTACACCGGTAGGTAGTGGGTTTACAACTCCAATTGAGTTGTTAACTCTCAGAAGACTGCTTTGAATAAACACTGTCAGGCTCTTCGAGTGCAAAGTTTGATGGTAAGGCTTTATTTAAAGCGAGCTCAAAGAGTTCCCATGAGGAGGTGTTTTCAGCAGGGAGGGACAAGAACTGGGGGGATGGCCTTAGGGATTTGCATGGCCAGGGGAAGTCAATGGGTGTGCAAACAACCAAACAGCACCTACAAGCTGTGTGCCCCTCCTCATATGACATTTATCCCTAGCTGTACTATAATGTAATTGTTTTCGTCTTATAGGTGTCACAAGCGAGACCTAATAGCCCAAACTGATACAAGGTTACTAATAAACACAAGCATTGTCCAAGTCAATAGTTTGGGCATTTACTGCTGTTCTTGCATTTTCCATTTATAGGTACCAGGGTGCAAGGAGGAGAGTGCAAAGTTTCAAATGATTTCGTATTTCAGGTATTTATTGATAGGTAATTAGTCAGGGCCTGGATCATTCCTGGGTGTTCCTTTTAGTAGCTTCTTACTCATAGGTAAGGGCATTGCTATAATGTTATCTACTATTGGGTCTTGATTCGTGTGCTCTGTTCCCTATGCCTTTTCACCTATTCCTAATGTCTCTTCTATATCTCCTGAATCCCATCTGTTCTTGCTTCCTGACAGAGTGTGTCATGTAGCACTCCTGCCTTGGCAATTTGTCACATAGGTTGTTCCTCAATCAGTGGGTCATATTCTCCAGGGTAAGGGGTAATCCAGCGTCTGGACTTCTGAGGGAGATCAGTGACATCACTCAATCTGATAGGTCTGACAGATTGCAAGAACCTATTTTTCCTCCCGAGTTATGGACACTGTGTTGAAAAACTTAGCTTTAGTCGGCTTCAGTTAGAGATGGCTACATCTTGCCAGGAGAATGAGGTTCTATTTCAATCTCTAATGGCTGCTCAGACTTGTAATTTATTATAATTATAATTGTTCTTTTATAACACACTTAATACCAACGAGTGGTTTCCAAGCGGAGGATCGGGATTCGAACCTGTGTTGCGCTGCATTGTCTTGTTTGCAAGACAAACGCGTTGCCCCTGAGCTACCTTTGAATCTCTTGTCCAAGAAGACTCTGCCTGTTAGTTCCCCCTTGGGTCCTGGTGGGGGGTACTACATTTCATTCTGATGGTAAATCCATTCTTGCCCTGGCTACCCTACCGGCTCCCCCTCTACCCCTAATATTCTATCAGCGCACATGCCCCTTGAATATGGAGGGGATCCCAGAGACTTTCGGTCCTTTATGACCTTAAGTCACATCCACTATCTTAATAGACCGCAACTATATGCATCTGAATAGGCTACGGTATCATTGATTTTGCTTAGTTTGGAAAAAACACTTGCCGTGGGTCACACCCTACATAGATGAGAATAGCCCTCTTTTGGGTGATTATGATCGCTTTCTTGAAGCCTTCCGTAGCATGTTTGACCATCAGTATATGGTACAAGCCGGAAAAAACTAATTATTGGACATCAGGCAAGGAAACACGGATCTTGTTTCCTCCATATCCTTCTTTAAGAGTCTTGTTACACAAACAGGATGGCCAGAAGATGCCCAAATAATCATATTTTGTAGAGGCCTGAAGGAAGATCTCAAAAACGCTCTTAGTCAAGTAATAGAACTCCATGTCACTCTTGCAGGCTTTCTTTCTTTGGGTATTCGGATAGACCAGGGGGCCTCAGAAAGAAAATGAGAATGAAGGAGAATGGAATTTAGACAGACTCCTCCACGTTGGGAGAAAGATGCTTCTTTCTCTGAGACGGAACTCATGCAGTTAGGAAGTGCTCGAAGTCCAGTACCATCTGATGAAAGGGAAAGATGAAGAAGTTTAAACCTTTGTTTCTATTGCGGGGACCCAAACATTTCAGTAAAGGACTGCCCCCAAAAGAACACCATCTTTGCAGGAAAATGCCCAAGCTCGTACCCAATAGGGAATCTTCGGACGAATTCCATGACAAATGATTCTGCCCCCCCATGAGTTATGTCTGTCTATCTGACCCAATCCACTCATCTGTTTATTTTGGTGGATCTTAGCATAGAATCTGGTAAATGGGACGGGATTTTGGCACTTAACGAACGTGGGGCCACAGGTAACTTTATAGACCTCGCCTTTTCCCATAAATAGGGGTTCCCATTAGTGCCCAAAGCTCAGAGTGAGACTATTTTATCAGCCGATGGATCTTCCCACATCTCCGGACCCATTGCACTACACACCAAACCCATGATCATGACATGCGCCTCTTTTCAGAGGGAATGTTTGGTGTTGGACGCCATAGCACCTCCACATTTCCACATCATTCTGGGTACTGTAAGGAAGGCATGGGATCAACAGTAAGTCACACACAAGTGACCACAGTTCAAGGGTGTTTATTAAACTTCAACAATGTTGTGATAAACGCCTATCTAATCCTAAATCTACAGATGGGAGCAAGCTACGACCATCAAATAATAAAAATGCAGTCCTAGTGGAGTCTCGTCAAGGTAAAAAGGCCTATACAAAAAAAACAATGGCCATTCCTTACCACTAAATACAAATAGTGTGGGGTAGTGTTCATGGAGAAAAAAAAAGTGTTCACAAAATGATATGTCAGGATCTTCAGGCCACTGGCCTCCTTTCCCCACATTTTCAGCACAGGACAAGGTGGTTCACTCGAACAAAGCACACACTCTGGCTTCCTCGGCACAAGGCTATAGTTCCATTACCAGCATCAGGGCCTTCTGCACCCAAGTCTCTTTACTTCAAAGTCTCTTGATTCAGAGGGCCTGATGTACCCAAAACAAAACACTAAGTTCCTTCCCTCTTATAGATACTCATTTCTTGAGATTCACCCTGGATCCCCCTCAGCTGGGCTCAGATCCCTTTTATACCATGATTGTTAATGTGGATCCCCTTATTCTGGGCTCAGAACCCCCTTTTCACAATGTTCAGAGAATATTCTTTCTCGGGCGACTCACGACTAACCCCGGACCCCCATCCGCCGGGCTCAGATCCTTCCTTTTAAACAATTAGTCCCCCTCAGCCAGGCTTGTACCAATTTCAGTTTGTATTAAATTATCAAATACGTTTGAATGTGCACCTGGTTTAGCTTGACCCGTTGCAGGACCACTTCTATCTCCAATTTCCCTTTTTAAAGTTACCAACCTGTTGGATACCTAACAGACACCTTTGAATAAGCACCCACATGGCCCCGGGTACCTCCGACACACAATGCAGGTTTCTTCAGCTTTAGTCCCCAGTCTTAAGTTTCTTCTTTTCCAAGGTTAATGAAAGTAATGGTCTGGATAGGTCAAGGGAACTTCCCTCCTTGCAACCCTCTCTGGTCTCGCCGTCTTTCTCCTTGTATTAAACTGCCATCTTGGAACTGCAGCTTCCTCGCCTTGCTCAGAGTGTACTTTCGTGATCCGCCTTTTATCTGTGTGGGGAAGTGTGATGGAAGTCAGGTGTGTGTAATGATCAGTAATTGTCTGACCTTGCCTGACCATTGTGTTGGGACATGTCAGGTACACGGCTCTGGTGTTAATCCGTTTACGCTCACGGTGAGCTGTCCGTGAGAAAGTGTTCATGTCGGGAAAGTGGGGGGTGGGGGGGTTTTAGTTCCTAAATTTTCCTCCTTTCAAACCCCTCGTAGTTTGCTGTCTTTCATCACTCATTCAGCTGCCATCTCGAAACTGCTGTTTCCTCGTGTGCTTTGCCTCACTCAGTGTGCTTTCATGCTCCACCTTTTATCCGTGTAGGGAAGCTTAATGGAAGTCAGGTGTGAGTGTCTGTTGTCAGACCGTTGTATTGGGACACATCTGGTATACTGCTCAGGTGTCATTCTGTTTTCTCCCAGAGCGGGCTGCCTGTGTGAATGTGTTTGTGTTGGAAAGAGGGGGTAGAGTTCCTATGTATCCTACCTGGTAGGATGGGGAAAAGGTGTTACAGGGAAGGGGATACCGCGTGTCACCATCCGGTGTCCCACTCCCCAAACACTCCCCATCCAGGTGATCCTCCTGCATGGTCCACCCCCAAAAGCGATGGCCGTGTCCTGACCACCTGGATGACAGACCCCTGGGGACTAGCAGGTGAGACACCTTCAGGTTTCTCACAGTACTCCTTGGCTTAAGTACCATAATCCCTCCATAGATTGGAGAAATCATAAACTCACCTTTTAGGGTTCTCAAAGTCCAGACTCCTGCACCCAGTCATTGATGCCATCACAAACCTCTTGTGCATCCAAAACTCTTCCTGTCGTTACATCCATGTCCCCGCAACATGCATTGGCTACACTGCAGCAAATACCCCAGGAATATCATGAATATCTCAATGTATTCAATTCCAAGGAAGATGATAATCTTCCTCCCCATCGAGACTATGACTGTCACATTGACCCAATACCTGAGGCCAAGATACCTTATGGAAGAACCTATGCCTTTGTGAGCATGAAAATCAAATCCTTAAGGACTATATTGATGACAATCTTTGAAAAGGCTTCATAAGACATTCAACTTCCCCTGCTGGTGCACCCATCTTCTTCATCTCCAAGAAGGATGAAGATAAGCTTAGACCGCCAATTGAACGCCATCACAGTCAAAAATTGTTACCCTCTCCCCTTATACAAGTATTACTGGACCAGGTCAAGGATAGTCATATCCATAGCAAACTAGATTTAAAGGGTGTATACAATCTGGTGAGAGTCGCAGAAGGCAAAGAATGGAAAACTGCCTCTCGCACCAAGTTCAGGCATTTTGAATACCTTGTTAATGCCCTTTGGATTATGTAATGCACCAGTGGTTGTCAATGCTTCCTCAACGATATCTTTCATGACCTTTTAGACATATCTGTAGTGGTCTATCTGGATGACATTTTGGTCTTCTCCTTGTTTTATGATCTCCATGTTCTACATGTCAAAGAGGTGCTACAACAATTACGAAACTATTGTTTATATGCTAAACCTTCTAAGTGTGATTTCCATCAGACCAGAATTGTTTACTTAGGATACATCTTAACACCTGAAGGCATCGAAATGGACCACAGGAAGGTCTCCTCCATTTTGGATTGGCCTCTTTGTTCCATTAAAGAACTGCAGCGATTGTTGGGATTCTCCAATTTCTATAGGCGGTTTATTCCCAACTATTCTGAGATACACCTACCCCTCACTAGACTGTTGAAAAAAGGAGTCAACTATGATTGGAATACCGGTCAAAGAGTGACAACCACACTGCACAATTACATATATAGATTTATAATCAATTTGATATAAGGAATACAGTCTGTGTTTCTGTCACCGAGGTGGTTCCATGCTCTTGGCAGGATAGTTTTTTAGTACCTGTATACAAGAAGGGCGTTCGAACTGACCATCACAATGATCGCCTTCTGGCCATGTTGGACTTCTTGTCCAAGGTATTTGCACGGATTCTGTTGGACAAGCTGACCACGTGGGCAGAGTAAAATAATGTCATTCCCTGGAATCAGATCGGCTTTAGGAAGGGATGTTCAACTTCGGTTAACATACTAGCACTGCCCTCCATCATGGAACAGGCACGGCGGATCCGCAACCGACCAATATATGCAGCGTCCATAGATTACAGCGCTGCCTTTGACACAGTGGATCGAGCTAGGCTGTGGGGGAAGCTTGAGGGCTGGGCATCCCACCTGGTCTACTAAAGATGATTGTATTGCTCCACACTAAGACATATGTCAAAATAAGGCTGGAGGGAGATGGTGGAACCTCTGCTTGGAACTTAACGGAAGTGGGTCTGAAGCAGGGGTGCCTCCTGGCTCTGATTCTTTTCAATCTTTACCTTTCGGACATGGGCCTTTCAATGGTCCATCCGAAAGCTCTTCCACTGAAGTTAGGCGATATAGTTGTATTATGGATGGGCTATGCGGATGACATTGTCATCTTGAACTCTTTAAGGGTAAATATCAACAAAACCAAGTTCGTGGTCTTTAGAACATCCTATAGGCATGCGGTTAGAGTAGGGTGGAACATGAAGGGTGTGGTGATTGAGGTTGTGTCCCAGTATATATACTTGGGTATTGTCTTTGAAACCAGCCCTAGAGGCATGTCCCAACTGGTGCGTACGGCACAAATTGTGGGCGGTATATGCTCTTTTGCATCACAGGGTGGAGGGTGCTCGGTATGGATATGGCTCAAGCTGTTTGTTGCAAAGGTTGTGCCAATCCTGTGTTACGCAGCTGAGATCTGTGGCTCAGGCATTTTGGATGCAATAGCCAAGATTGACGTTAGGCTCGTAAAACATCTGCTAAGACTACCATTTTATGTTTCGGCTGAGATGATCGCTTTTGGAATTCGATCTTATCACGACCCATTATCGTATTGATGCTGTATTGGAGACTTGTGCATGCACAAGCTAATATTCTGATGGGGCTTCTGTTCAATGGTTTTGTTATAAAGGCTGTTTCTATGATGAATTCAACACTGGGTAGGATGTTGAGCATGGTTGATCAGTGTGTTGGGAGTAACCGGGAGGGTACGCTGATGTTAAGTGCAAACCAATTTAAACATGTTTTTTTATTTATTTTTTATTTATTTTCACTTCCAAAGCGTGCATCGGCCCTGAGGCATCGTGGAACTGTTACAGAAGATTCACTTGTATAACATGATACTTAGAAGGGAAGCAAGCATTACAGCAGTAATACAGTAATACAGTGGATATGTTCCGTGGTAACAGGGGAACTCCCTACAAGGTTCAACAGCAGTAGTACATTAGGTGCATTCCACGGTTACAGGGGAACTCCCTTAAGTGTATCTAATTGAAAAGCTTTGTCTTCAAAACTTTTCTGAACGTGGTGAAGGAGGCCTCGTTCCTGAGCTTGAGTGTAAGTGCGTTATACCTTTTTGGGGCTAGCACTGGAAAGCTGGTACCTCCAGCTTTGGCTCTTTGGAAGGTTGGGACTGATAGCTGGTGTGAGTATTGGACCCTTTTGGGTCTATTAGCGGGTGCCTGGTGGATACGTTCTGACAGATATTGGGGTGCTAAGTGAGAGGCATTTGTGGGTGATAGTGAGTTTTGAACAATATGCGCTCCCTGATTGGGAGCCAGTGGGCGTCACGTTTGGCCTGAGAGATATGCTCTTTCCTGGATATACTTAGTGCAGCTCCGAGAGAGTTGTTTTGTGTGATTTGCACTATGTTAAGGTTTTTGGGTGATGTGCCTAGGAGGAGAACATTACAGTAATCCAGCCACCGATGGTGGCTCTGGCAATGTTGAGGCAGTTTTTGGCAGAGCGGTATGGTTTACGATTTTAATTGCGAGCGCTGTTGATGAGGAGATGGCGCTAACTTGGAGTTTCATTGAAAGAGTGGAATCGAGGTACACACCTAATGTTTTGATAGCAGCAGAGGCTGTAATTACGGTGTTCTCAATGCTGAAAGAGTTGTACTGGTTGTCTAGTTTGTTCAAAATTTCCTTAGGACCTACAAGTAGGATTTCTGTTTTATCCCCATTGAGACAAAGTCTGTTAGATGCCATCCAAGCCTGGATGAGTGCATAAGTCTCAGTGAGGGCTTTGAGGTCTTGCTCGTAGGAGCCGGTGAGAGGGAGGAGAATTTGCATGTCATCAGCATAGTTGGTAAACGCAATGTCATGCTCTTCCAGATCATTAAAGAGGGGGAGCGTGAAAAGATTGTAGAGGGTAGGGGAGGTGCATGAACCTTGTGGGACTCCGCAGTCGATAGGGGATGGAGTGGCTGAGGCCTGGTCAGAGAAGACCTTCATTGCACGCCCTTCTAGGAAGGATGTGATCCAGGCTGTGGCTTCCAGGCTGTGGCTGTGGCTGTGAGAAGTGGGCCATCTCAGTGAGGTGTCTACATAGTATCTTGTGGTCGACCAGGTCGAAGGCACCCGACAGATCAAGGAGAAGGAGAAGCGCTGGCTTGCCTTTGTCCATGGCTTCGAGTAACAGATTCTTTAGGTCTAGTAAGGCAGACTCTGTGCCATGACATGAGCGGAAGCCAGATTGCCTTTTTCCCAGGATGTGCGATGCCAGGTAGGACTGTATCTGTAGGTACGCTACCCTATCAATTTTTTTTGCAAGAACGGAACAGTGGTAATTGGCCTGTAATTATTAGGTTAGTCAGGATCAAGAGTTGTTCTTTTATAGCAGAAGTCGCTCCCATGATTCCTTAAGAGAGGGGGGGGACGATGCCTGTGGCAAATGAGGCATTGATAAAAGCTGTGAGAAACAGTGCTAATGACTCAGCACAGTCCTTAACAAGGTTGGCTGGGCAGATGTCTCCCTTGCAGAGCAATGGCTTGATATGTTTCATTATCCTAAGGACTTCCGATTCTGTTATTTTCTTGAAAACAAAGGGCTTGAGGTTGTCTTTCAACAATGAGTTGCCATGTACTGACCCAATGCCAATGGGCTTGGTGTTGGGGGCATTGTTTTTCAGCAGCGTGTTAAGGTGAGTCTTAATTTATTTTATTTTGGAGGGTGTGTATTTTGTCTAGCATGGCATGTTGAATATTGTTACACCATGCCTTGTCTTTCACAGTTTGTTGTGTGGAGGTAGGGGGCACGCTAAGTTTTTTTAAATATTGCAAACAGTTCACTGGAATGAGATTTAGCATGGTCAATTCTGAGGTTGTATGATGATGCTTTAGCGACAGAGATGGCTTTTTTGTATTGTTTAGCTGTACCTTTGTAGGCCTGTTGTGTGGCTTCTGAGGGGCAGGATTGCCATTCGGTAAGCGTTGCACGTTTAAGGGATCTTAGGTTGCATAGTTCTTGGGTAAACCAGGAATTGACATGTTTGATGGACTTGGCTTTTTTGTTCTGTAGGGGGGCAATAGCTTCTATTGCTTCTTTGAGAGTATCATTGTAGAGCTCTGCAAGCCTGGTAGGGTGGTTTGAGAGTGATGCCGTCTGCATATAGTAATCGTGACACCGGCAACCCTCCGGTTTGAGAGTGGGGATTTAAGCGCTGGTACTTATACATACGGTAGAATTCTGTCTTTAGTGAGGAGTTGTTTAGATCCTGCCATGGCTGATGACACTGGTGGGCTAGTATTGGTCATGGCTCTGGCAGGTAGGTGGAAGTGTAGGAGATGGTGGTCCGTCCATGGTAGTGGTGTATTAGAACTGATGCCTGCTGCATAGTTGTGATCAGCTACTAATAGTGAATAATTTGCTTTTCGCGCTCTGAGCGCGGTGTTTGGCCTGCTCCTGCTCCCCCTCCCACTTCCTGGTCCTCCTCTCCCTCCCCGCCTCCCTGCCCGCTCACCCCCCCTCTGATTGGCTGTGTGCCTGCTTCCCCTCTGGCCTACTCGACGGCCGTTCCCCCCGCTTGCTTCTTTCTTCAGCTGAGCGTGGCGAGCGGTCGCCGGTGGCCCTAGGGGAACAGCAGGCCTGGGAAGCCCTCCCTGGGCCTCCGTGAGTGTTTTTCAACTAATAGTGAATAATTTTCTTTTCGCGCTCTGAGCGCGGTGTTTGGCCTGCTCCTGCTCCCCCCTCCCACTTCCTGGTCCTCCTCTCCCTCCCCGCCTCCCTGCCCGCCCACACCCCCCCTTCCTCTCCCTCTGCCTATAACCTCCCCCCTCCTGGGCAGCCCTCTGCCCGGCAGCCCCCACGGCTAAGGGCCCCAGGCCAAGGGCGACTCCTACAGTGCGGCTCCCTGTGTGTCTGCAGGTGTCCGCAGGGGACGCCAGGCGCCAGTTCCACCTGTTCCCCGGCCCACCCCTGCTTCTCCTGGTTACATCCGCATGGGGCCTTGCCTCACTGTATTCACAGTTGAGGTAAACTAGGGTGTTATCCTCCCCTCGCAGGATTCTCAAACTTAGGTGGCCCGGTACCTAATACGCATTACTGTTTGCTCTGAACTGTGGTAAACTAGGGTGTTTTTCTCCCCTCGCAGGATTCTCAAACTTAGGTGGCCCGGTACCTAATACGCTTTACTGTTTGTTTGCTCTAATTTGTGGTAGCTTGTGCTTGCCGCTCACTTCCTGTCTGCGTGCTCTCATTTCGTCTGTCTCCCCCCCCCCTCCCTCCTACTCCATGGTGCTCTCTGTCTCGCCTATCTTCTCTAACTGCTTCTCCATTGACTATCCTGCTCTCCTCACTAAATCTGGTAGGAAAAAGTTTAAAAAGGACATCCTGGTCTCCAACCCAGGCCTCCCTATCGCTGACACCTACACTAGTGCTTGCTCTAAGGAAACTCTCACTGACATCCTCTTTTTCGTGCCTTCGCCTGACCTATGGACCCTTCATATGGTCTCTGTGCTCTCTCCTTTCTCCTCCTCTCCCATTAATGGTGGCACCCGTTGGGATGTCCTCCTGGCCCCCTTCCGCTCCTCTAAGGCCATCATTAATGTCTACGCTAATGGGACCATCTTGGTCCAAGGCCCTCAGGCCAACCTTCTCCTCTTTGATAGACGCTTCCCACACCTCATCAACTTCCTCTCCTCTCCTGCTGTCCCCCCTCCTCTATCCTTGGCTACCTTGCCTCTACCCTCCCTCCCTGCCCCCTCTCGTGCTCCTTCTTCACCTCCTTCTTCAACACCTCCGCAGGGCGTTCCTCTGATCTGTACCCCTCCCCGGAAGTTCTTCAAGGAGGGCAACCTTCTCCACATTGCCACTCTAAATTCTCGCTCTGCCATCAAGCACTCCTCTGATATCTGTCACCTTCTTGAGGAACTGGACCTCGACGTCCTCTGTCTCACTGAGACATGGTTCACAGCCAGCTCTGCCACCAGCTTTGACACACTCCTACCTGACGGTTACAAGATCCTCTCCATGCCCAGGCCTAACCGTGCAGGGGGTGGTGTTGCCCTTATCTTCCCTGAGTGGATTCCTGCCACTGTCACTCCTACGCAGACCTACTCCTCTTTTGAATGTCTTGTCTGCCGACTCTCTCTCTCTCTCTCTCTCCCAGCCATTCCCTTACCGTGGCTACTATCTATCGGCCACCTGGTCAAATTTCCTCCTTCCTCTCTGAGTGGGCTGACCTCTCCTCCTCACTCCTGTCCTCAATCACTCAACTCCTCTTTCTTGGCGACTTCAACATCCACCTTGATGCCCCCAGCCCCCCACTGCTCTCTTTCGTCAACCCTTGCGACTCTCTCTCACTCTCTATTCTCCCGTCTGGGCCTACTCACTCTGCTGGACACACTCTTGATGCTCTGATCTCTTCTGACCTTCCCCTCTCCGTCCCTCTCTCCACTCCTCTCTCCTGGAGTGATCACTTTCTCCTATCCTCCCACCTCACCCTCCCTACCCCACAGGCAAAGCCACCCTCTTCACTTCCACCCACCTTCTCGGTCATCCGACCCATGAAGCGTGTGTCAGTTGAGGCTTTCGCTGCTACCTTCTCGCCCCCCCTGCCCCTTCGGCTGACTCCCACCCTGACACAGCCCTCTCCATGCTCCACTCTGCTATATCTGTTACTCTTGATATCCTTGCCCCCGTCATGAGAATCCGCCTGAAGCCCAAAGCCAAATGTAACTCCTGGTATGACTCGGATCTCGCCACCCTAAAACGCAAGTGCAGGGTTGCAGAGAGGAAATGGCGTGCTTCATGTTCATCCTCTGACAAACTGGCCTGCCGCCTGCTCCAAAGGCAGTATCGGCTCTCCGTTCTCACCAAGAAGAGAGCCCTTATCCAAGCCCGCATCTCTGCGGCATCTAACAACTCCGCCGAACTCTTTAAAATCTGCAAGGAGCTGGCCTACCCTGTTGCAGTCTCTACCTCTCCGTCCCCTCCCAGGCCCTCTGCACTGCATTGGCCTCTCACTTCATCTCTAAAACTCAGGACATCCTGTCCTCGCTCTCCTCCTTTCACCTCCCTCCCTCCCTTCCCTGCTCTTCCTCTGGCCCTTCTGCAGTCACCCCTCCTCCCTCTTTCTCTGCCTTTCCACTTTTCTCTGCTGACGAGGTTTCCAGACAAGTCCGATCTATGAAAGTCTCGTCTAAACAGGTTCACCCCTGTTCCTCCAAAACTATCAAGGACCACATCGACTCCCTGGCTCCTGCCCTGGCTGACTTTTGCAACCACTCCTTCGCCTCTGGAGTCTTCCCTTCCCCCCTCAAGCACTCCCTTGTGCACCCTCTTCTCAAGAAACCCTCTTCCGACCCCTCCTGCCCGGCTAACTATCGCCCTATCTCCATCACTCCCTTCCTGGGCAAGCTCCTGGAGAAACTGGCCATCTCCCAGCTTAACCTCCATGCTGAATCTGTTGGTAGTCTTCATGACCATCAATCTGGTTTCAGAGCTGCCAGAAGCACGGAAACTGCTCTCCTGAACATCCGTGAAGACCTGCTCTTGAACCTCGATTCCAACACTCCATGTGTTCTCATTCTGCTTGATCTCTCCTCTGCCTTTGACATTGTCAACCATGCCATCCTGCTCAACCCTCTCCGTGAAAACCTGGGTATCACTGGTCAGGCTCTGGCGTGGCTGACCTCTTTCCTTTCAAATCGACCCTCCCAGGTCCAACTGGGGTCCTTCCTCTCCGACATCTTTTTCTCCACCTGTGGTGTCCCCCAGGGATCTAATCTCTCTCCCTGGCTGTTCAACCAGTATCTGGCACTCCTTGCCCACCGCATCGCCGCTCTCTGCCCTAATTTCCAGTGCTATGCGGACGATACCCAGCTCATTTTCAGGCTACCCTCAGCCTCCCCCTCTCCTTCCCTCATCTCTGACTGTCTGTCTGCTATCCAGGAATGGTGTGCCGCCAATGACCTCTGCCTTAATGCCAGTAAGACTGAGATTCTACTCATCGGTACACCCACTCCCTCCTTCCCTGCAGCTCTCTGGCCTGCCTCCCTTGGCCCCCTCCCTGCTCCTACCTGCAATGCAAAAAACCTTGGGGTCATCTTCGACTCCACACTCTCCTTCTCTCCTCATATTTCTGACGTCGCTAAGAAGTCACACTACCAGCTGCACCTCCTCAGAGGTATTCATCCCATCCTCTCCTTCCCCCAGAAGCTCACTGTCTCCCGAGCCCTGGTTCTCTCGAAGCTGGATTACTGTAACAGCCTCTATCTTAATCTGCCTGCCTCCACTCTCCGCCCTCTGCAACTCATCCAGAACAGAACTGCGAGACTTGTCCTTGGCCTCAAGCCCAGGGACCGTATCTCTCCAGGACTGAAATCTCTACACTGGCTCCCAGTGGCTGCGAGGATAAAGTTCAAAACCCTCTGCATTGTCCACAGGGCCTTCTGGGGCCTTGGTCCCAAATACCTTCAACTCTCTCTTCCCAAATATCTTCCTTCCCGACCTCTTCGCTCTTCCGCCTCCAACTCCCTCAGGGTCAGCCGCTTCTCGAAGCAACAAGCTGGGGGTAGATCTCTCTCCGCGGCAGGGGCCTCCCTCTGGAACAGCCTTCCTGCCTCCCTGAAACTTGAGGAGAACCATCTCCGGTTCCGGAAGCACCTCAAAACCTTCCTCTTTGCTTCTGCTTTCTCTCTCCCTCTCCCCTGCTGAACAGCTAATATTCTTCACTGAAACTGCACTGACTCTGCAACTGGACCACTCTTAACGGCCTCGGTCCTGGGCCCAGCCACTCTCCACTTGCACTGATGCCCTGGAACCCCTCTGCACTGCGGGACTGTCTCTGTATCCCTACAGCCCCCCCCCCCTTTTCCAGCACTTGTTCTGCACTTACCTTGCACTTGCCACCAGCTGGCCCTATTTATTTATTACTTTACGCCACTTACCTTGTACTGCACTTCCCCCCCTCCCCTTCCCCTTGCACTTTCCCCCCTCCC
Organism: Ambystoma mexicanum; assembly: GCF_040938575.1. Classification (NCBI taxonomy): domain Eukaryota; kingdom Metazoa; phylum Chordata; class Amphibia; order Caudata; family Ambystomatidae; genus Ambystoma; species Ambystoma mexicanum. The sequence goes on from NC_090936.1 coordinate 880,374,878, forward strand.
CCACCCCTGCACTTGCGCGATCTGAATGACACCTGGCCTAGTAGGATTGTTGTCTGTCTCCCCTTGTTCCTCCCCTCCCTGCCTCGTCGCGCCTTGAAACACCTGTGTATAGGCGCGTTACAAATGCCATATCATATCATATCATACCCAGTCCAATATACAACCTCTAGTGTGGATAGGGTCAGTAATTTTTGGGATGAAGCCCATATCAAGGAGAGCTTTGGCAAAAGATTAGGCTTTTGTGTCTTTGGGATCATTGAACCTGAGATTAAAGTCTCCTAGGAAAATGACTCTTGAGTTATTTTTGAGGTTGTCACTTAGATGGTGTAGTAGGATCTCTTGGAAATCGAGGAGGGCACCTGGAGGACGGTAGGTGATGTGTAATGTTATTGTGTCATTATGTGACAGGGATATTTTGACTTAGAGGGTATCAATGTTTTCAGCATTAAATCGAGGGATTCCTGAACAAAGAGGGCAGCACCACCTCCTTTATTGGAGAGTCTGTCTTGATGGAATATGGTGCATCCTAGTGGGAGAATTTGGCAGATGGCTGGCCCTGAGGCTTCATGTGGCCATGTTTCTGTGATGGCTAGAATGTCCAGATCTAAGTTTGTAATGCGGTCATTGATTTCTGTGGCATAGGCTGGTAGGGATTGTGCATTGATAAGGGCACATTGGATTTGTCTAGTGATTGGTTTGTTGGTAGTTTTTTTTTGTTTTAAATAGTTTTGGGAGTGTTGGTATCCTTGTAGGATGTGCTTGGTGTCATGGGATATTGGGTGGTGGCTTGTAGTGGGTTTGCATTCTTAAGGGCCTATTGGGGTTGGGTGAGAAGTGTGAATAGCGGGTACCTAGGCGTAGGTTTCTAGGATCCAGTGCGCCTTTCACCAGGGCAGGGAGGAAAGGTGTGGGAGGAACCATATAAGAGCAGGGTAGCATGGTTGTCATACTGGTAACAACAGTGGATTGGCTAATGACTTCTATGAGATTGGGCAATTATAGTTCAAGGTAGTACAGAAATACAGTGCAGAATACAGTACAAAAATACAGTAGTTGGTGAGATGGTACAGTGGTTGGGACAAGCAAGTTATGCTTGTGGCTAGTTAAAGCAGATGTGGTTGCAATGCAAACTGACTTCTCATAAATAGTTTGTTTCCTTGATCGATGTTAAGCACATTTAAAATACTTTGTATATAATGAGCAGTACATGTGAGTATGTAAACAACAAGCCAAAAGACTAGTGTGGCCTAGCATGCAGGATATAGGTTAGTTTGTTGCCTATTGTAAGTAATAGTACGTGCCAACCTTAGTTATGGGTGTTTTTCTTGTTTAACCAATATTGCTTAGGTTTACCTTGTAATGGGAAGAAAAACGGTTTGGACTAAAGAGAGAGGGCCAGTAATGCAGTAGAGCTATAGTGGCAGTAGGTGTGATGGGTCCACGATCATTTAGCTATTTCAGCCAATGTTAGTGTAACTTCACAGCATATAGTTACAGTGGCGACCAGTGGCCGTCGTAAACGTGGAGGTAAACTTACTTTCTTGTAATATAATGGAAGTCTGTGGGTCGGAAAGTTCACAAGGCTCGTAGCCTTGAAAGGGGCAGTTCAGGTGAGGAGGGCAGTATGTTAAAGCTGCGGTCGATTCCAATCGCACTATGAGTGCGGTGTGAGAATTGCAGAGTCCAGGGGGTCTGGCCAGCGGCTGTGCATCACGGACAGGCACAGACAGTCCCATGCCTTTTGTAGGGGGTGCCTTCTGTTGGGATGCCGGCTCACGCCTTCCGGCTGAGCTACGTGTAAGAAGTAGCACCGCAAACCTTCTTCTTCTTCTTCTTCTTCTTAATTATCGGAGGCGTGGGCGGACCCACGCAGGCTCTTCCCCATCCTATAGGATGATGTGCACCGTACCCACTAATTATTATTTAGCTCCATTTATGCTCACAACTCCTCCCACCTCCCCGTCTGCCTCACAAAATCCAACATCACACTACTCCTCCTCCTGCCTCTCTCTCCATCACCTCCCAGTAAAGTCCTCCCACTCAGCTCAGCCACACCCAACGCAGTCAACCGAACCCTCATCAATTCTCTCTCTGCAACATGTCTCTCACACCTAATCAAAAAATGTCCCACCGTTTCAGGCACCCCACACACCGCACAGTCCCTTGATTCACGCTTCCCTATTCGAAATACACAGTCATTCAGCCCCACATGACCTACCCACAACCGATTCAGCATCACCTCCTCCCCCTCCTCCATTCTGAACTCCCTGCATCCACCTTCCCCGACACTTTTCCACGAACACCGAACATCCACCTGTCCTTCACCCCACTCACCCACCTCTCCTGCCACTCATCCAGGACCCGTCTCACCATCACAGCCTCCACCTCATCCACACTCAAAGGCAACCTCACATCAATCGCTCCCCTCCTCTTACCCTCACCCGCCGCCAGATCCACCAACTCATTTCCCAAAATGCCACTGTGACTGGGAACCCACGCCAACTCCAAATCCATACCCCCGCGCACACACCGATCAATCTTCATCCTTATGTCCAAAATCACATCCTTCCTATCACCATCCCCTGCCACAATCGCCTGTAACCCACTCAATGAATCTGAGAACACCACCACTTTCTCATACCCAACTCACACACCCTATCAATCACCAATGCAATCGCCACCAACTCAGCCGTACAAATAGACATCATTCGTCAGTCGTCCTATTTTATACTCCCCAATGCTTTCTAGATAATACGCCATTCCCACTCTCCCAGACACAGGATCCTTTGAACCATCCGTAAACACCTTGTATCCTTCCTTTCCTGCCACATACTCCTGACCCAAAGCTTTGATCTCACCCTGCATACCTCTCTTCTTCGATACCACATTCGCCAACTCCAAACACACCTTTGGAGATCTCATCATCCACCTCGGCCTTCTCTCCAAATCTGTATCTGTCAAAATCATCAAATCACCTACACCCCACTGCACTCCCTTCTCCCACATGTGAAACCCAAAAGTGCCCCCCTTCCTCCTCCACCGATCCCTGTAATAGTCAAACCTCCAATTATACTTCAAACGTTCACACACCGGATGAGCCACACTCTTCGCACTGCACTTCACCCACCATCTCATATTTAACGCATCCCTCCTCAACCCCAATGGCATCTCTCCCACAAGCACCTGAACCGCATTCACTGGAGAGGACCTCATCACACCCGAACACACTCTCAATGCCCTCGCCTGTACCCTATACAACCGCAACTTCTGACTCAACGTATAACCCACTGACACCTGACACCCAAAATCCATAACACTCAAAATCAACCCCTTATACAACATTCGTAAACACTTCTGTTGCGCACCCCATTCTTTCCCAGTCACCGCCCGCAACAAATTCAGCCTGCGTTTACACTTATCCACCACACCATCCACTTGCACATTCCAATTCAACTTTCTATCCAGAATCACCCCCAAGTACCGAAACTCTTCCACGCTCTTCACCCTCACACCTTTCAAAACCAGATTCAACTCCTGCTGCACTCTTTTCCTTGAAAACACCACACTCACACTCTTATCCACAGACACCGAGAAACCCCATTTCCCACACCACTCCTCCATGCGTACTATCGCAGCTTGCAACCGTCTCTGTACGAACAACAAACACCGCCCTCTTACCCAGACCACACCATCATCCGCGAAGAAATCCACTTGACACCCAATTCCCGCCAAAGCCCGAATCAACCCATCCACCATCGCATTAAACAGCATCGCACTAATCACACTTCCCTGCGGCGTCCCATTCTCCATCTTCCAAACTTCATACAGCACCCCCCTCACTCTCACCTAAAAGGTCCTATCTGCCAAAAATGCCTTGATCCACCGAAACATTCTTCCCTTCACACCCATCTCCAACAGTCTCACTAACAACCCTCCCTTCCACACCATATCATACGCCTTCTCCAAATCCAAAAAGAACGCTCCCACCATCTCTCCATCACATAATGCCTCCTCCACCCCAGTCACTAATCTCACTAATGGATCAGCCACCGACTGATTCCTCCTGAACCCACTCTGAAAGTCACTCAAACATCCATTCGACTCCAAATAAAACCCTAATCGCTCAACCACCATCCGTTCCATAACCTTTGACAGCACTACAGTCAACGCAATCGGTCTTTATGACTTACACTCTGTAGGAACCTTGCCACCCTTCAAAATCGCCACTACAATCGCTCTTTTCCACAACTTCGGCAAAACTCCATTCTTCCAGATCTCATTGAACAGCGCTAATACCTCTAACTTACATTCCTGAGGCAACTTCTCCAAAAATACATACATAACTCCATCCACCCCAGGGCTAGACCACTTCCCCTTCCGAATCGCTCCATTCAACTGAAACCTCATATTGCTCCTCCCAAGGCCCAACATTCGCCACCACCTCTTGCGTCTCCTCCTCTACCACACCCATTCATATCCTCACCTCTTCTGGGAAGTTCCTCGAACTGTGAACCCCCGCAAAATACTCCCCCAACAAATTCGCCTTATCCCCATCCTCACTAATCACCTCTTCTCCTTTCAACAACACAGACATACCACCCTGCATTTATCTGGACATCCGCTTGAACTGTTTCCAAACCTTACTCGCTCCAGAATCACTCCCCAAGGACCCACAATAGCCCCTCCAGTATCCTCGCTTTCTTTCCCTAATCACCCTCTGCACCACCACCTTAGCCTTCTTATATGCCACCAGATCCACCAACATTCCTGTTCTCACTGCTCTTGCTCTAGCCTTCTTTCGTGCCGCCACTGCTCTTGAACATTCCACCGACCACCAAGGAACCTCGATCTTCCCACCCTTCCCCTTCTCAACCTCCGGAATTGCTGCCACAGACGCTGCTCTCATTCCCTGCACCAGATGCTCTTTCCATTCATCCACCCCCCCTCTCTTCCCCTTGGAACAATGAAATCCCAACACACTCCCTTGTACACCTCCCAATCAGCCTTCCTAAAATTCAACCGACTCCCAGTCATACGTGACCTGATCCCTACCTCACCCCTCACAGTCACCAAAATAGCAGAATGATCGCTCCCCATGTCTCCATCCTCACGCACCTCCCAATCACATTCACCCGCAATTGCAGCAGTCACCCAGGTCAAATCCAAGCACGACAGCTTCCCAGTCCTCACATCCAACCTCATACCCGACCCATCATTCAGCAATACCAGACTCAATTCATCCGCCATGTCTTCCAACAGTTCTCCATTCGTATCTGTCCTATCACTACCCCACAACGTGTTGGCACTGTTAAAATCGCCACACAAAACACACGGTCCCACATGTCCTCTTATCACTCCAGTCAACACACCCACTTCCACCACCTCACACGGATTATAATAATTCAGCACCAATACTTCCGATCCTCCTACCCGAATCCCTGCCCCAATCGCCTCTACTGCTCCATCCACCACAATCTCCCTTGCAAGCACCACAAACCAATAGGCAGCGTGGCTCGAGCAATGTGGTTGCTAGGCAACCATTAAACAGGAAACTCGGCGGACATTTTCTAGGACTCCTCGTGTGCGAACACGGCAGCGGCGTAGGGGTGCTTCAAACCTTCTGTTTGAAGCTGTAGAAGGACATCAGGGCTCATCAGCGGTAACAAAAATGAAACGGTGCAGGATTCACCTTACCCTGGGAAGGGGCGCGTATGCATGAGGCAGATGGGTGAAGCTGAGTCTCTGAGCAGAAGTCGGCGTTGAGGGCTAGGCTCCTGCCCACCCGAAGTTCATGGCACGTAGTGTAATGAGAGAGAAATTAATGTTAAATGTGAGCAAATGGTGGTTTCCTTGGCTGCCAAGTCCACTGCAGCTTGCTTCTTTGAGTATATACTCGAAAGACAACTGGCATCTACCTACATCAGCAACTTTCTGGGGAAGTCCATCGTATGGGACAAGCGATCATCTTAAATTTAATGCAGTAAGCACTTTTGAAATTGTCAGTCAATGGTCTAATACTTGTAGGGGGAATAGATGTTGCCGGCTTTGTGGCAAGGGTGAGGTGGACACAGTACATCTCCTGACAAACTTTGATGAACTGGTTGTGTTGCGTAGAAGGGCCCTTAGGGCATCAGGATTGGATTTCCATCACCCTCCAGCGGCCCTATGGGGCCTTTTTATGTCTGGTTCCCACGAGGGACTGATAGTTTTTCTCACCAAGCTGTGGAGACAGGTACATGGTATATTTCGAATTTTACCAGATTGAATGTATTTACATCAAGTTGTCTTTTGGCAGATGATCTGACTTGAGAGATGTATTTTTTTTTTTACATTTATTTTCTTATGATGATGTGTTAAACGTAATTTGTTTAACTGTATGATACACTCAAAAATATCTATATATGTAATTGCGCAGCGTGGTTGGGTCACACATTCTTTCACAATCTAGTTCTGCACTTGATTTTTATAAATTGGTCATTACCATGACAAGCGCTTAGGGTTCCAGTCTGTTGCCCCGTATGTTTTTGTTCACAATGATTGGAATACAGAGTCTCACAAAGCTGTCCAGGCATTAAAAAGGAAATTCACCACAGCTGCAGTGCTTATGCTACTAGATCCTAATTTAGCTTACGTACTTGAGACAGACACCTCAAATTTTGCTTTAGGAGCAGTACTTACCCAAACCGATCCCATGACCAAAGAAACCCATCCTATTTCCTATTTTTCTTCTACATTTGCCCCTGCTGAGAAAAACTACAGTATCTTCAAAAAAGAATTGTTAGCCATCAAGGAATTGTTTCTGACCTGGAGGTATCTTCTAGAAGGTGTGCGCCATACTATCACCGTCTTCACTGACCATCGTAATTTGGGTTTCCTCAAAACGGCTTCATTTATGAACCAACGCCAGAAACTTTGGATACACTTCTTTTCAAGATTCATCTTTATCGTGACGTTTTAAGCAGGACATCTGAATACCAATGCTGATTCCTTGTCCCAGGCGTATTGGACAGACAAAGAAGAACTGGAAGGAGTCCCTTTCATCAGACCCAATAGGATCATAGGAATTCTACATTCTCTCTTGCTACCATACGAGGAAACCCTCAAGAACAGTTATGATGCCAATGAAGTTCAACAATGTCTTAAGGCAGACCTCCGAAATAAAGAAGAACATGTGGCATAATAACAAGGTCTGGTTATTACTAAAAATCAAAATACCTTATTGTCATGTGCCCATATCAACCTGGCGCTGGTCATTTCGGGTTAAAAAAAAACCTTGAAAAACTGTGCCGGTTCGCTTGGTGGAAAACTATGAAGGAAGATACAACGTATTATATCCAAGGATGTGGAGTTTGAGCTCGAGCCAAAACAACTTGAAGACACCCTTCTGATTAATTAAGATCCCTTACCATACCTCTGGGTCTTTGGCAAACCTGTTCTCTCGATTTTATCACTGACCTTCCTACTTACAACAGACATACCACCATTTTGACCATCGAAGATTCCTTTACTAAGATGGCTCATTTAAAAAGAGAGTCAAGGTGGGGTGGGTGGGGGTAGACCGAACTGCGGTGGGGTGGAGTGGGTTTTGGTAGACAGAGCCTGGGGGGGTGGGGAGGTAGAGAGAACTGAGGTTGGGTGGTGGGGTGGTGATCAGAGACAGCCAAGGTGGGGAAGGTGGGTGGGCGGGCGTGCTAGAGACAGCCAAGGTGGGGAAGGTGGGTGGGCGGGCGTGCTAGAGACAGCCAAGGTGGGGAAGGTGGGTGGGCGGGCGTGCTAGAGACAGCCAAGGTGGGGAAGGTGGGTGGGCGGGCGTGCTAGAGACAGCCAAGGTGGGGTGGGTGGGTGGGGATGGAGAGAGTGGAGGTAGGGTGGGTGGGTGGGGATAGAGAGAGTGGAGGTAGGGTGGGTGGGTGGGGATAGAGAGAGTGGAGGTAGGGTGGGTGGGTGGGGATAGAGAGAGTGGAGGTAGGGTGGGTGGGTGGGGATAGAGAGAGTGGAGGTAGGGTGGGTGGGTGGGGATAGAGAGAGTGGAGGTAGGGTGGGTGGGTGGGGATAGAGAGAGTGGAGGTAGGGTGGGTGGGTGGGGATAGAGAGAGTGGAGGTAGGGTGGGTGGGTGGGGATAGAGAGCGTGGAGGTAGGGTGGGTGGGTGGGGATAGAGAGAGTGGAGGTAGGGTGGGTGGGTGGGGATAGAGAGAGTGGAGGTAGGGTGGGTGGGTGGGGATAGAGAGAGTGGAGGTAGGGTGGGTGGGTGGGGATAGAGAGAGTGGAGGTAGGGTGGGTGGGTGGGGATAGAGAGAGTGGAGGTAGGGTGGGTGGGTGGGGATAGAGAGAGTGGAGGTAGGGTGGGTGGGTGGGGATAGAGAGAGTGGAGGTAGGGTGGGTGGGTGGGGATAGAGAGAGTGGAGGTAGGGTGGGTGGGTGGGGATAGAGAGAGTGGAGGTAGGGTGGGTGGGTGGGGATAGAGAGAGTGGAGGTAGGGTGGGTGGGTGGGGATAGAGAGAGTGGAGGTAGGGTGGGTGGGTGGGGATAGAGAGAGTGGAGGTAGGGTGGGTGGGTGGGGATAGAGAGAGTGGAGGTAGGGTGGGTGGGGATAGAGAGAGTGGAGGTAGGGTGGGTGGGTGGGGATAGAGAGAGTGGAGGTAGGGTGGGTGGGTGGGGATAGAGAGAGTGGAGGTAGGGTGGGTGGGGATAGAGAGAGTGGAGGTAGGGTGGGTGGGTGGGGATAGAGAGAGTGGAGGTAGGGTGGGTGGGTGGGGATAGAGAGAGTGGAGGTAGGGTGGGTGGGTGGGGATAGAGAGAGTGGAGGTAGGGTGGGTGGGTGGGGATAGAGAGAGTGGAGGTAGGGTGGGTGGGTGGGGATAGAGAGAGTGGAGGTAGGGTGGGTGGGTGGGGATAGAGAGAGTGGAGGTAGGGGGGGTGGGGATAGAGAGAGTGGAGGTAGGGTGGGTGGGGATAGAGAGAGGTGGGGTGGGTGGGGATAGAGAGAGTGGAGGTAGGGTGGGTGGGTGGGGATAGAGAGAGTGGAGGTAGGGTGGGTGGGTGGGGATAGAGAGAGTGGAGGTAGGGTGGGTGGGGTGGGGATAGAGAGAGTGGAGGTAGGGTGGGTGGGTGGGGATAGAGAGAGTGGAGGTAGGGTGGGTGGGTGGGGATAGAGAGAGTGGAGGTAGGGTGGGTGGGTGGGGATAGAGAGAGTGGAGGTAGGGTGGGTGGGTGGGGATAGAGAGAGTGGAGGTAGGGTGGGTGGGTGGGGGATAGAGAGAGTGGAGGTAGGGTGAGTGGGTGGGGATAGAGAGAGTGGAGGTAGGGTGGGTGGGTGGGGATAGAGGAGGTAGGGTAGGTGGGCATTGAGAAAGTAGAGGTAGGGTGGGTGGGATAGAGAGTGGGAGTTGTGTGGGTGGAGGTAGAGAGAATGGCGTTGGGTGGGTAGCTGTGGATAGAGAGAGTGGGGATAGGGTGGTGGAAGAGTGTGTTGGGTGGGTGGGAGTAGAGAGTGTGGGGGTACGGTGAGTAGAGTGTGTGGGGGTGCGGTGTGAAGGTGGGCACAACAGTGGGGGTAGGGTGGATGCAGAGGTACTGTGGGTGGGGTTAGAGAGAGTGGAAGTAGGGTGGGTGAGGTTAGTGAAAGTGGTAGTAGGGTTGCGGGTAGAGAGGGCAGGGTGAGGTAAGGTGTAGAGGGTGGGGTAGGATGGAGCTAGAGAGCGTGCGGGTAGAGAGGGTGCGAGTAGGATGGGTGGGTAATTGTAGACATGGTGGAGGGTGTACAGAGAGTGGGGATCGGGTGGGTGAGGGTAGAGACGATGGGGGTTGGGTGGGTGGGGGTAGGGTGAGTGGGTGGGGTTAGAGAGTGGGGGTGTGGTGGGTGATGGTAGTTGGCTGGGACAGAAAACATGAACAAAGCAGCCTCGGAAGGACTTATCAAAAGTAGCCCAAACAAAGCCCAACCAGCACTCGTAATGGTGCTGTGGTGGCTGGGGGTAGAGACAGTGTGAGTGGGGTGGGTAGGGGCAGATGGGATGGAGGGCAGAGCGAGTAGGTGTGGGGTGAATGGGTGGGTGTAGAAAGACAGCCTTGGGAGGACAAACACCAGATCTGCATTCAAATGTAGCCCAGACATAGCCCAACTGTCAGCGAAAACTAGCCCAACATGAAATCACTGTGCAGCTGAGAAATTGAAAACTTGGCATCAGACTTGATGCTAATTGGAGCAAATATTGTTAGGCAACTTCTCATTGGGTAGTACAGCAGAGAAGTTTGAAAAAAATATATTTTGGTATTTGGCAGTTTCATGCCATGGCATTCCCCTTGCTATGCCAACCAGATATTCTCAGTCCAGAACCCCTTTCCCTCTCTCTATTCTCTAACAATTGTTTCGGCAATGTTGTGCCGAATGTGTATGTGACTTTTTAAAAAAATGACAATGTCAGAAATATTTAGTATTGCAAAATAATGTATTGCATTCGAAAAAAGAAATCTGTAAAAGTATTATATTTGTGTGTACTGTTTAAATTAGACTGTCTTTTTTTAAATGTATGCATACCTTGGTGAATTGTGTATAACTATTATACCCGTGTCACAATATGTAGCTAATTGTGTGTATAAAGTGTGTCATCCTAGGAATAAAAATGTTAACAGCACCCTTTTGTATTACCCACCCTGGCATGGCTGTCCTTGGTAGTGTCCCGTGACAGGGGACACTGTCCTTTCTGAGAGAAAACTGTATTCAGAAGCTTTCACCCAGATGGGGGAAATAGTGGATGTTGCAATCCACTGGTTGGGTGAGTGAAAAAAGCCCTGCTGGCCCCGTCAGTCCTCTGGAAGTCCTGTCTTATGCCAGTAATGACCCGTTAACATTCCTTGTTCCCCAGGGGGGCCTAGAGATGAACGTATCGCCAACTGAGTGGAGGGCTGTGGATCTGGGCAGTCCTGGTAAGGAAGCGTGTAGGCCTGCTGGAGTCTGCTGGTGATCGCCCACTGTATGCTGTCTGATGGGGGTCTGCCTCTATTCAAGAGACTAAACATAAGAGCTTATAGAACATTTATTTGTGAGGCGTTGTTGGTCCATGGGAGCTCCCCTTCGAGTCATGAGCTGAGAAGGGTTGTTTACAGAGGTCCTTTGAATGAAGAGATCCGTTGAAGGTATAAAGCCAGCCATTTGCAACCCACGCAGCCCTGCCTGTGTCCCGGGCCTTCTCCAGGTGAAAGATCTTAAAGCCGTAAACGGCAGCTAATAGAACTACGAGAGAAAAAGAAAAGCTAAACAAACGCCTTCAAGACAAGCGCTCAACGTGCTCCTGGCTCTGTCTACACCAGTGGTCTTCAAACTTTTTTGGCCAGGGCCCCCCTGAGCAAAATTTGGGCAGGTCGGGACCCCCCAGAAATGCCAAATGGACAGTATATATTGCGCGCCGTCACCTGCTCCCATCAAAGTCGCTGGGCTCCCTCATCCCACTCCTACCCAGTCGCTGGTCTCTCCCCACCCCATCACACACCCAGGGCTCTCCCCACTCTGCTCCCATCACTATCCCATGGTTCCCGCCCATTGTGCTCCCACCATAGTCCCTCGGTTCCCCCATCCCGTTCCCAACACAGTCTGAGGGCCAGTGGCGGCTGGTGAATCTTTTTTAAGCGGAGGGGCATTAAGGGGAGGTTCGGGGGGGTTTCCCCCTGTGAATTTTTTTTTAAATAATAGGTTAAAATGTTGCATTGTAGAGCATACTTTTAACAAAAAATGGGTAAATAGCCAAACAGTTTGCAATTGTTGCTGGGAGTCCAGGGGGCAGGCATTGATATTTTATTTCTATCGCGCTCGTACACAAGTGTTTCAGAGCGTGACAAGGCAAGGGAGGGGAACAGAGGAGAATAAAACAGCGATCTTACTAGGCCCAGTGACATTGAGAACGCGCAAGTGTGAGGGGAAAAGTGCATGGAAGGGGGGAGAAGTGGAAAGTGCGAAGCAGAGGAGAAACAGATAAATAACAATAAATAAATAATAAAGGCAACAAACAGTGGTAGTGCAGCCAGCAATTTGCAAGTGCTACGTTTAAGGCAGCAGACAGGGTAGGTCTGATAAGTGCAGGAAGAAAGATGGTTCTCCTCAAGTTTTAGAGTGGCAGGGCGCTGTTCCAGAGGGAGGCCCCAGCCGAAGACGGAGATCTACCCCCAGCTCGTTTCTTTGATAAACGACTGACCCTGAGGGAGTTGGAGGTAGAGGAGTGAAGAGCTCGAGAGGGGAGGTATTTGCGGAGGAATAGCTGAAGGTATTTTGGACCGAGGCCCCAGAAAGCCTTGTGGACAAGGCAGAGGGTTTTGAATGATAGATGTCCGGTAAAAAGATACCATCCCTGTCCCCTGGGCCCCACTGGTCCTAACACAATGAACATGATTATGTGTATATGCAAGGCGCTGCACATTCATACAGCAATCACTCTATCATTCACATGAGCATCCATCACCATACACTCACTCATAACGCATCCATACACATGTTTAAATAAAAACAATGAACATAAACGTACCTTCTGCATTGGCCTGTGTGTGGGTGCTGCTCCAGCTGCTCTGTCCATATGTGCGAGGAGGCGCAGGAGCTCCCCCTCGGACATACAGACATGCAGTGCCCCAGCCAGCATTTCCAATGAGCTATGCAATGCTGGCGAAGCAAAACGCCCCAGCACTTGCATGGCTCAGTGAGCATGTGCGGCTGGGGAACTAAACTGAACTGTCAAAGGGAAACAGTGTTTCCCTTTGACAGTTCAGCCAGCCCAGGAGCACTCCATTAGCTGGATAAAGCAGCTGAGGGAGTGCTCACTGTTTCACTGGGCTGGCTCCTTAGCTCCTCCATAATGGGTGAGGGGCCACTATGCAGTTAGTAATGTTGACCATTGTTGCTGAATATATCACAATTTACTTACATTTTAACACAAAGCACCCCTTTGGGTACTATTGAAACAGTGGGCTTCATAACTACTCTGGCGGTAGCTGTGCCGGTAAAACCGGCACGGCTGCCACTGGAGTTGCATCCGGGTCTGGCACCCGCGAATGGGCAATTACTAGGTCATGCCGAGTTAGGCGGACATGATAATTGCCCTTTCGAAGGTGCCGGTATATCCCCATTCCCATTTGAGCCCCATATGGCTCAAATGGGAAGGGGGAGCTCGGATGCACCGGCACCGTTAATAACGGTGCTGGTGCATCCGACGAGCTGAGGTCAGACCTGGCGGGGGCTGTCAAGCACCCACGAGCACAACTCTTACTATGGCGGAACGGTAGCAACGGTGCCGGTAGCTTACCAGCACCGTTGTTACTGGTCCGCCATAGTAGTAATGAGGCCCAGTCTGTGACTAAAGGAATGAATATCCATTTACAACTGTGGGCCACTTTTTCATTGTTGCCTGAGACAGTTTCATGCTTCAGCCCGCCCATGTGGGCCACCCCTGCCCATTTCTTCCAATCTAAAAAAAAAAAAAAAAAAAAAAAAAAATCTTTTTTCATGCTGAGCTCTCAGGGCCCCCCTGGGATGCACCCGCGGACCCCTAGGGGGTCGCGACCCACAGTTTGAATACCACTGGTCTACACTGTACCCCACAGTACATTACAGCTGGAATGAAAGGCAAATAATGCTTCACTAACAAGGCGTCTAAGGGATTCTCCTGCCAGTAGTAAAATGTTCCCATGTATATTAACATAGCATCTGCTACTTTAACCGCGTGCGCCTGCCTTATCCCTACTAAGAGCCGGCTGTACCTGCCCCACCAACACATTGGGAGAAGCGAGAAAAGCCTCACTCAGATGTCCAGACTTTTGAACCTCAGTGAGCCCAGTGATGACAACCACTGCAAAGCGAGAGAAGAATCTTTCACAAGCAACATGACTCAGCCCAGAAGGCCTTCAATGCTGCCTGGCTGAAGCCCTTCCAGAAGACCAAGGCTACCGAAAGAAGTGTCCCAGGTACTGTCCTGGGATGGAGGGCCAATTGTCCTTGCGGAGACAAAACTGTATCCTGCAGTTTAGAGCGTGGATGAGTACCTCTATTCTTGTTCAGAAAAGAATTACCTATCATGTAAAATTTAGCCGGTCAAGTGGCACAGCGAGTAGAGCGCTCGCTTTGACATCAGTGCAGAGCCTGCAAACGCAGGTTCGAATCCCGGCAGCGCCAAACTCAGCGTTTCATCCTTCCGAGGTCGATAAATGAGCACCACACACCACCGTGGGTAATAATAAGCAGCGCTCAGATACCTAAGGGTTCGTAGCGCTATATAAATGCCAAATTATTATTATTATTTATTATTATTATTTCAGTACTGACCTGTCCTTGTCGGTGGGGTCGGTTATGCAAATAGGAATTTTGTCCTCTGTGAAGTGTTCAGTGATTTAAAACGTTTTTGTAGACTCTCCCGAGTGGGAAGTAACCCATAGCACAGGCTATTTGAGCCATGTCCGTTCTCTGTATATGGGTTCGCACACTTTTTAGGTTCTGAAGGAGTTTTGAAGAAGGGACAAAAGGTCAGGAGAGGCAAGTTACCACTTACATATATATTTTTTTTATTTGCATTTTTAAAGCGCTCACACAGCCCGGGGGCATCGAGGCGCTGTTACAGCAACACGTATTCGTTTTTAGTGGGTTTCTTAGCGCTGACACGGGAATCGAACCTGTGTTGCTTCGCGTCGTCTTGTTTCCAAGGCGAGCATGTTGCCGCTGAGCTATCCTCTCGATGAACGATTGATTAGAGCTTTAGAGTTAGGGTGTTCACATGTGTCCATGCCATAACTAATTGTTGATTGGTCAAATCTAAACAGAGTGTCGTTTTGGAGGAGGTCTGGTACCAGATGAACGTCTTTGCTTAACCAGTTGGTCGAGTAGATTGAATTCCCTTTAATTTAAACGCTTGACTTGTTCAACAGAGTACTGTGGCTTGAATCGCGCATTCTGATTCAGAGATTATGTTCACTTTTGTGGCATACATTGGCAGTCTCATTTTACATGGAATGTTGTTTTGTTCTTCCTCAACATTGAAACCGTCTGTTAGATGACAAGATTAATTGGTCTCTCCGGCTATAGCCATTCTGGTGGGGATCTGCTTGGAGACTGGGCGAACCAGTGGTGTACCCGTCCTTTGGAAAGCAAGTTTGTATTCTACCAAGTCAGGCAAATTAAGCACTCCTGATTGCTTCAGAATTAAGATTTTATTAACACTAATCCTTGCCATTTTCTTATTCTATAGGTATTTATTTATGTGCATTTAAAAAAAGGAGTATGTGAGCAAGAGAAGAGAGCATTGCAAGGTTATTTAGTATAGGTGCTATCCCCATGTTTATGCTTTCTACCCCACCAAGCTAAACATTTAACTTTTTGTAGGCGGTTATAGCTATTATGTTCTCTCATCTGTAATAAGTCTCTTGTGACCCATATTCCATGATATTCGGCTGGACAACTCTGCCATTTCTAGCCCCATTGTTTCGTGTTGCTTTTCATGCAGTATTTATTGAGTAATACTGTGACAAAAAGACAGACTACTTCTCTGCAGGAGTACACGGCTGAGTAATGGCTACAGAGCCTTCTGAGCCCCACAATATTAATAAACCAGCAGTGCTCCAGTCATGAAGGGGAAACAGGAACAGGTAAACCATACAGGTAAAACCTCATTCGGAAGAGGGAGGGCTGTGGGCAGGCTATACTCTTCTGGAGGCGGGTGTGAACTCATGCAGGAGCAATCCAAACAAAACTTGTATATTGGTACCACAAGAAGAGAATGTCAAACCAAGGTTCTATACAAATGGGATCTTTAATTAAACTAACAAAAATGCACACAACCAATAAATACACTACTGGCCCACCGCTGTATGGGAAAACACAAATAAAATAGATTTGAAAATAAGAGGCGCTCAGGATTACAGCAGCAAACTGTCAAGGTCATGAAGATGTCATGAGGAGGTAAATAAAAAGGGCTTAAAAGTCACCAAAGTCCATTAAAATGGGGCAGGGCCTTTTCAAATACATTCTGTTCTTGTCTTTTTGGCTCAACAGCATCGAGCCAGGCTTTACGGCTTCAACCCAGGAGTCTGGATGCTTTCAGTGCTGAGTCGAAGTTGGAGTGGGACGGTGAAGAGTTCCAATGATGCAGTGTGGTTCAGTGATGGCTTGTGGGTCGAAGACGCTGGGAACAGCAGGCAGTGTCCCGTTGGTGGCGCCAAAAGACTCAACAGCCTCAGTCATGGGGAAGCAGTGATTTGTCTTCAGAGGCGAGCTGGGTCGGCTGGCTCAAAATGGCATCAGGGTACTGCATCAGTGTCGGCTTAGAGCTCGAAGAAGCTGGTGACCAGGTTGCGGTGTTGACTTGGGGATGCTAGAAGATTTGGTGTGTGAAGCCCCAGCCAATCCCCAACCCCTTCCTATCCATAACTTAACTTGTTTGAATGTGACCCATAACGTTTTGTTACAAATGTATTTGGAACTGTAACTTTAGCCACCTGGGTTTAGATCAGCATCGTGGTAACTTGACATGAGACACAAACCGTGTGATTACAGCAATGAGTGAGAAATCTGGATTGGAATCAACATCTTTGTAATTTGCCCTGAAACAAATAGTAATTACAGTTTGTAGAATTTTCACCTTCATGTTACACAGCCTAAAACAATCTGAAACAGGGGGGATGTGTGATGAGTATAGAGCCGAGAATAAATTAATATGCAAGTGATATGTTTCTCCGGCACCAACTGTGTGTCCAGTGCTTCGCTAAACAGCAAGCTGGTGGCCGATCTCTTTCCTCGGCAGGCTCCCTACTATCAAACAGCCTCCCCCTTTCTCTTCGTCTTGAGACAGATTTTCTCAAATTCCAGAAGCTCCTCAAAACCTTCCTTTTCAGCTCCTCCTCCCCTTCCTCCCTCCTCTGCTAAACCCCACAGTTGCTGAGATTTGTGACCAAGGCCCTTATGTGTCCTCCTGGGTCCTGGTCTCCCACACCTAATCGCCTTCAGCCTCCGCCCTCACAGCACTTGCCTTGGCACGCGCTGGCCTATGCCACCACAGGCCTGCACTTATTTATTGGCACCTGACCATTCTTACCTAGGCACTTGGAGCTGCTCACTCCCTAGCACTCCCCTCTTTGATACATCTAGCACTTACCACCCGCCTCCTCATCCCTTCTCTCTCTCTGCACGCGCACGTTCTGAATGCTCACACGTCCTAGTAGGGCCGCCTCTATCTTTCATTGTTATATTTGCTTTTCTTTCCCATTTTCCCTCCCTGTGGCCCTGTGGGCGCTTTGAACACACACTTTACTTGATGTATAAACGCCTTACAAATGAACAATAGATACAAATAAATAAAATAAAAGACACATCTTGGTTCTGCTGAATCAAAAAACATTGTTAGTTATTAATTTAACATTGTAGATCATTATTCATTGTCCAATATATGTGTCAGATATGTGACAAAGCCTTTAACTTGCCTCATGTAACACCAGAATGTGTCCAGTATTGGTTTGTGTTAGCTATTCAAATGTTATTAAAGTTTTAAGTTAATCTAGTAGTACCAATATTCGGACAATCGACTTTGACTGTAAAAACTATCTATAATCATGTTTTAAAGATAGAGACTAAATGCCAGACAATACTGAGTTTAGGTTAACCCTACATGGATGATGTTTAATGTATAAACCTATTACTAATAATTCCAAACATATTGGCAACAAACAAGGAACACTAGGTTTTTTGATTGGAGTTACACACTCCTCTACTGATAACTTTCGGTATTACACGCTTAGGGCCCCATTCATAGATCGTTTTCCTATGGGATCGAACCATTATGAAACACTTCTGTGAATTAGGCCCTTAATGTTTGAACTCCCTTAGTGAGTGGTTGAACATTTCATTTAACTTTCATATGTTGAACGAATGAAGCGGTTAACAACTTGCTGTTAACATTAGGTTTAGAATATACTAAACAATTTTTTTTTTAAACATGTCTTTATTAACCGGTTCACATCATCAAGTTTTTCCGATCACATTGGTACAAGCAAGAAAACGTACAGCCAACTGTTCCCCATTCATTATACACATTAGCATTAGGGGTTCAGATGTTAGAGGGTTAACGTATATCCACACCCAAGTTCCTGGAGGCATGGACGGTCTTGTATTCCCTCCCCTGTACAGCCCTTTTCAGGTTAGAGCTGTATCCAATGTCCACAGGTAGGCAGTGAAGGGCCCCCATATATCCTTGGGTTTACTCTGCGTCCCACAGAGGGCCGCATAGTCCCTGTTCATATTGCTCATCCAGTCCAAGTCCGCCAGCCATCTGGGGGTCCCTGGCGGAATAGCATTAGTCCACTTCATCAAAATGCACTGCCTGGCCACTATCATGCAAGTCGCCAGCAATTTACGATTACGCTTTGGCAACCATCCGAACATACCACACATTAGTGTACATGGAATTGTGAGCTCCAGCATATCTGACATTATTTTCATTACGTTCTCCCAGAAGGATCTTAACTGTACACATTCCCACAACATGTGCGTGAAATCAGTTGGCTCTGAGGAACATCTCGGGCACCTGGCTGGCCTGAACTCGTCGTATTTGTGGGCCCGTACCGGGGTGATGTATGCCCTGTAGAGCG
This sequence comes from Ambystoma mexicanum, assembly GCF_040938575.1. Taxonomy (NCBI): domain Eukaryota; kingdom Metazoa; phylum Chordata; class Amphibia; order Caudata; family Ambystomatidae; genus Ambystoma; species Ambystoma mexicanum. Next base: position 880,393,489 of record NC_090936.1, read on the forward strand.
TTTTGAGCTGTATTCACTGCAACTTGGAGCTGAGGGCTCCCGTGTGCGTGACCCCACAAAACACCCTCCATTGTTTGGCGCTAAAAGACTTCCCCGCGTCCTTCTCCCACCTACTTTTGTATTTGGGGGGTTTGCGACGTGTATCAGCCTGGATAAGTTTGTATATAGAGGATAGCACCCCACCACAGCAGGGGGAATTCCTGATATAATGTAGGAGTGGGGTGGTTTCTGGCTTGGTGGGGAACCCTGGGTACCATTCCCAAAATGCTGCTTTCATTCTAAGATACTGGAATCTACGTTGGAGCCCTCTCCCCATCTTGTCAATAAATATCTCTTGTGACACAAACGACCCATCAGGATACAAATCCTCCAACCGCTCAATCCCTGTGCCTCCCCAGTCGTGAACCAGGGCCCCGTCGCAGGTCGGCTGTAGGGCCTCTATGTACCATATGGAAATGCCAGGATCAAAGGGATGTCCCACTCTAAGCCTTTTCAGGGCCTCTTCCATGCATGCACCGTGCATGCCACAGGGTCGATCCCACAGCTATCCACTACCTTGCCCGTGATCAACAGCCCCTGTAGGGAATTTGGTTTCACATATCTCCGCTCTATGCGTACATGGGGCTTCAATATCCGGTGCACAGATCCCCCCCCCTTCCTCGCATGGTTGCGTTAACCCTGTCCCATCCTATACACAGGGCTTTTGGGTGCCAGGCCAACTTGATCAACTGGGTTCGCACCTTGCGGAAGAAATCTACCCCTGGCAATACCGGGATGTTTTGGAATATGTAGAGGAGCTTGGGTACTACCACCATTTTGGCCAGGGCTACCCTACCCATAAGTGAGAGCGCAAGCCTGCACCATTTGTCTACTTTCCTCGTCAGGGTCTGCAAATAATCCATATGGTTGTCTCTGAGTAATAATTGGGCCCCTCTGCTTACCTTAATTCCCAAGTAAGTTACGACCGACTGTTACCACCCGAACCCTTCAGTGTTAAGTGGGCGTCTGGTAGCCAGATTGAGGGGGAATAGCGTGGTCTTGGAACGGTTCAGCATGAGTCTGGAGGCCGCTCCGAAATCCACACTTTCTTGCGTCAGGGGGCCCAGGTTGGTCTCCAGGTTTCTAAGAAACAAAATGGCATCATCAGCATACAACGAGTTGAGTTCTTTCGCCCCCCCCCCCTCCATGGGTATGCCCCTAGGGTCGTGGTACTTCTGCTGCCTGCATGCCAGGACTTCGATTGCTATAGCGAATATCAGGGGGGAGAGGGGACACCCCTGCCTGGTGCCCCTTCCCAGTCTAAACTAGTCTGAGTGTGTGCTTCCTATGCTGATCCTGGCACCCAAGCCTGCGTAGAGTAGTCTTACAGCCCCTAAGAGATAATCCCATTCGACCGAATCAAATACCTTTTCCATATCCAGCAGCGCCACGATCGCCTTCCTAGATGGACCTATTTGGGCAAGAATCGCAAAGAGCCTCCTAAGGTTCAGCGAAGTCGACCTCCCCGGGATGAATCATGATTGGTCTCTATGGACCATCTGCGTAATGTGCAGGAGTAGGCAGTCTGCCAGTATTTTAGCAAAGATTTTTGTATCTAGATTAAGCAGTGATATCGGCCGATAGGATGAACAATCCAACAGGTCCTTGCGCTGCTTGTGGATTAAAGTTATCACTGCTTCCCTCATTGTGGGAGGGAGTTGTCCTGATGCCATACCCTCCTCACAGGCTCCCAGCATGTAATGTGCCACCTCCGGGCCCCACTCTTCATAAAACTCTGCTGTTATGCTGTCGGATCCGGGCGGTTTGGACGATGGGATATCCCGCACTGCCCCCAAGATGTCCTCTACCATGAGGGGGGCCGCCAGTGCCTCCGCCGCCTCTTCACTGAGCTAGGGGAGAGCCGCCGCCTGAATATACTCTGCGAAAGCCGCTCCTAAGAGAGTGCCCCGTGACGAGTACAAGGATTCATAATAACCGCGGAAGGTCTCAGTGATCTCACTGGGTTTCGCAACTATCCTCCCCGTGGGTGACCTCACAGCGGAGATTTCCCTGTGTCCCCGCTCACGTCTTACTAATGTCGCTAGATGTCTACCGGGTCCATACCTACGCACCATAGCAGGTCTTGCAAAGTACTTCACCACCTGTTCCACTAATTCGTGGAACCGGTACAGTCCCTCCTTTAGTTTAGTGAGCTTGCTCGGAGTGCTCAATCTCCCCACCTACTCCTCCCCGTGCTTAACCTCCAGCTCTGTTTCAATCAGTTTCCTACGGATCAGCTTCAAAACCCCCAACTCTGTAGACAAGCATCCTGCCCTTAGCACCACTTTAAAGGTCTCCCACAGTGTTCCCCTCTCAGCTACTGTGCCCAAGTTGTTTGATTAAGCTGTGTATTTCACTTTCACACACCAGATACATGCCATACCTCCCTCCTTGATCTATTACAGTATAGCTCACCCAAAACCCCAGTGACTTGTGAATCAACGTCATTACACCTGCGAGTAGGCTGAGTATGTCATGTAAAACTTACTGTCTCCCCAGCTCTTGGCCACTCCTTCATTCCCTTTAAGGTGGGTCTCCTGGAGCATGACTATTCGTTAGTCATGACAACTGTTTTTGTTGCCAGACACTAGCGGGCGCGCGTACGGGTCGGCTGGATTGTGGAGCTCTACGTGGTCTCATTTGGGTAAGCGTTTATGGCGCTGCTGTTGAGATATGGATAATTAATCGTGTAGATAACATCCGGGTCGGGTGGAATGGTGTTCTGTGTAGCGGGCGACACAGTTAATGCAGTCTGTTGCTAACTGAGGGAGATTGACCATGAATCAGTATATACGCACGTGAGGCGGCTGTTGAAATAGTGTAGTTTAAACATGTGCATAGCATCCTGATTCGGAATAAGGATGGTTGGTGCAGAGGGTGCCATAGTAAATATGGAGTGCTGCAGACTGAGGTAGATTGACTTTGCATTGAAATAAGGACCTGATGGTGCGTAGGGGGGTAGACATCTTACTTCGTGTGGGGCTTAAGTGCCCGTTTAGTCTCTAATGGTAGATTCCAATAAAGCACATCACGTATTAGGTGTTTTGACCATAGCACTAGATATTTATTGAATTAATCCTTAGCACTTACAGCTATGGTCCTGGATAGACATTTTGCATAAAGCACAATAGAAATACTATACGAATTGCGTTGTGGTATTGATATGGATGTAGGTCATTACTAGCTTTGACCTTTCTTTACTTTGTAGTGTATGCAAACCTCCCGACCAGTTTGCCTTCCCAGTCTTGCAGTGATAACACATTGAATCAGGGTGAGTACCCCTTAGCACCTGGCAGTACAGTTTGGTGTCATTACTTTAGAAATATTGATGTATAGTGCAGTGGTTGTTGGACATAGGCCTCACGAGTGTTGTTTTTTTCCTGGTTTGATATACAGGACTTTATCCCAATCCTGGAGACGGGACGATGTATTGAAAGTCGGTGTACCTTTCATTTTGACTTAAGCACCAATTTACACATTTGGGTACTTCAGTAATTAGTAACTGTTACTATTTATGATCTCCTTAGAACTAATAGCCCTCTTCGCCCTGAAGATGGATTCCACTTAATCCGAAACACGTTGGCGCTTTTACCAACTTATATGCAACTGTTGTGGACTTTGTGACTCATAGGAATTTGGAGTTGCAAAACATCACAACTTACAATGAACTCTTGTCACAAACAGTGACAGTTCGTACTTGTTTTACACTGAATCAACCTGTACTAATACTAATATGTTATGTGATTTTTGTTATGAATCAGGGATTTATATATATATATTCATTTATTTTTGTATCCATGTTATCTTTACATGATTGGCTCTTGCATTTTAAGTTTTTGATGCTTACATGAAGATGGTATGATAAAAATCAAACTATCCACGATATACAGTCTGTTGATTGTAACTGATTAGATTGAATGTGATGATTATTGACCTGCTTTACGCTCTTTGTTATGATTGTTTTGAATACTGATCTTTTAAGTAAATAGATACCTTTATGATTTTCTGTGTGTGGGGGCCTAGTGGCTGACGAGCTGTCCTCCACGTGGTCTACATGGCAGATCTCTAGAGTTTATTTGGGATTTGTATCCCTTTAGAGTGCAGTCGGGCGCCACCATACGGCAATGCATGGTTTTGGTTTGCCATGACTATTCGAGCCCCATGCCTCTCTCAGTATTGCATCACTTCCGCGCCTTCCGTGGGTCATTCGACCCCCTCACATTCCAGCTAATTGCCTTACAAACCATTTCTGATGTGCGGGCTACATAGAAGGGCTGGGCTGTACCCTTTAACTACACCTTCTGCTGATTAGCATGTCATCCAACTAAGACGATGTGAACCATTTTGTATAAACTCAGAAATGCCGTAACGGCACTGTGTTCCCACAACTTCCTCCCACCCACAAACAGATCCCAAGCCCCCCTCCCCCACCCACACTGCCCACCCCCAACCAGCAGTGTCTCCTTCACTTCCCCAAAAACACCCCAACAGTAATGTCTGCATGAGCAACAGCCCGGGGCCGCCGGACACTGTCACCCAGGTGGCCCCTCTTTTTCCCGTCATTGAGGGGAGGTCAGCTGCTCTTTTCCTTTATAGGTACGCTGTTGGGATTACTCATTACATGTCCATTGCTACTGTATCTGCGTCCATCGAGTCGGCTGCGAACAAACAAGAACCTACGGGCCGTTGCGGTCCTTTGCAGTCAATAGGTTGCCTCCTCTTTGCAGGCCTCCTGAGGTCAAATCGCCGTCTGCATCGGGACGCCTGTTTCGGGGGAGAGTCGATGAAGTCATGCACAGCCTCTGGGCTTGTGACGAAGTGCGCCCTTCCGTTGTGCTGTACCCTTAACTTGAAGGGGTATTGCATGGAATATTGAAGCTGTCTCTCCCGGAGTGCCCGCTTTGCTGCAGCAAATGGCATACGGGCCTTCTGGACTGTTGGTGTGAAGTCTGGGTAAAAGGACACTCTGCAGTTTTTGAAGGTGAGGTCTCTGAGCTGATGGTGTCTTGGTCACGATAATTAAGTAGCTTAGCTATCACCGGTCTTGGGTTTGTGTAATTCTATGAGCCCTTGCCACTAGAAACTGGGATGACAGAGCCGGCCCCTGCAGCACCTCCTTGATGAAAGATTCCATAAAGACCTCCATGTTCTGCTGCGGTATCGTCTCTGGAATTCCCACCGCTCGGATGTTATTTCAGCGAGATGTTGCTTCAAGGTCCTCATGTCCTTTATTGCTTTTATTCTCTCCGCACATCTTGAACCGCTTGTACAGTGTCATTACAAGTATCTTCTAGCGTGCTGACCCTAGTCTCGACCTCGGAGGTCCTGCTGCTCTCTTTATCGATTTTGTTCTTGCATCCTGTCAACCTTATCGGTCATACCATCAAGACTGGAGTTGATGGAGGCAAAGCCGCTTTGCATTTCGGCAAGGACCAAGCTCACCTCGGACACCGGAGCGCCTAAGCCTGCACCTGCCGTTGCCCCCTCCATTGTTGAGGAAGCCGCCGTGGTCTGGGACTACGAGGATGCTGGCCGCTTGACACTTTGCTTCCTCTGGTCTTCTCTCTGTGTGTATGGGAGGCGTGTCTGCCTCTTATTGCCCATTGCCTGGTAGGTTCTGTATTGCAGCAAAGTTGCTGTTGCTTGTTGTCACACACCCCATAGTCAGGCGGTACAGTAGTGAATATTTGTGTGGATGAAATTCCCTTCTGGACGGTCTTTGTTTCATTCCCCGCTGTGTGCGGGTGGCAAAGCCCCGGCGTTCCTGTCCTCCCACTCGTGGGATCTGCTTCTTGCTTAGGTCGTTGGGATTGGCGAGGCTTTACTTCATTTCCCACTCCAGGGTGGCGGCGCACTCCTGTACACCTTCCGCTGTATACCTCCAAAGTTGAGATGGGAAGCCGCCACGCGGGTTCAGACCTTTTTTTTGTTATATTGGTCGCCGTTGTTATGAGGCGAGAGGAGTGACAACACCCCCACCGTAATTGTCTGCAGAGTGTTTGCCCCTGTTGTTGCCATGCAGAGCCTCCTGTGGCCGCATTGCTAGCCACTCCGCTGTGCAAGATTAATGTAGCCGGGTGAAGAAACCCTCAGTGTGCACCTCGATCCGAACTCTCAGTTGGTGCAGGCCCCAGTCCAGCCCCACTTCTCCCACCAGGCGGCCCACCTCCTGAATGTTAAACTCGGGGCCGCGGGTGCCTTTACACCCGGGGCGGCCACCTGCCCGCTTGCTGTGGCCCACCCGGCTTGTCTCAACCCGCGGTTAACCTGGTTACTTTTCACCCCCCCACAGGGGCTCTCCACTATTGCAGTTATTAGGGGGAGGGGTGCCTCCACTTGTACAGCTCCCGGGTTTACCGCAGCGTGCCGCTCCCCGGTGGGCCGTCCTCTGACCCAGCCTCTGGGCTCACCTGCACTCCTCCCACGCAGCGGGAGTTGCTGGATCTCTGCAGGAATACTCTGGGGGGTCAGGGGCGGCCACCTGTGCCGTGCTCCTGTGCCCCGGACCCCCAGCAGCGCCACCCTCTCTTCTCCTTTCTGCTGACCGGCGAGGGTCTTCCCAGCTGGGGTTCTATCTCAGGGCACTTCGCTTCTGGGTCACTTCAAGTCTGCCCAGCTCTAAGTACGTTGCCGGCACCGAAGATCGGCTCACGAAACTCTTCTCGGGGGCGGGAGCCGAAATGCGCATAGGCACTCGGGCAGAGCCTGCTCCGAGCCGCGCACTCGATCCCCCCGGCCCCTCCACACACCCTCTCGACAGGCAGGATTGCAAATTTCAGTTCTTAGCAAAACTCAGCAGACCGCTGCTACAGCCTCTCCCCGGTGCAGTGCTGGCCTCAGGGCCCAAATTTGGCTTCCGCCGACCGGCGGGGGCCTTCCCAGCTGTAACTCCCTCCCAGGACACTCTACCTCGGGGTTCCGGCTAATCTCCCCAGCACTGGATACGATGTTGGTGCCAAAAATAAGCTCTCGTAACCCTTCTCGGGGGCGGGAGCCGAGACGTGCACATGCACTAGGGCAGGACCTACTCCGAGCCACGCACTCGGTCTCCTGGCCCCTCCACGGACCCTCGCAACTAGCAGGTTTACAAGCTTCAGTTCTTTCCCAAACTTAGCAGACCGCTGCTACAGCCTCTCCTTGGTGCGGCACTGGCTTCAGGGCCCAACTTTGGCTCGATGGGCACGGGTTAGACCTCCCCTCGGGTTCGGGGTGCACGGGAGCTCACAGAAAGGCAGCCATCACGGCATCGGGCTCTCTAGCACCCCCATACTAAACAGTCATATCGGCTTCAGTAGACTTTAAAGCTTTAAAGCAATATTAATATGGTTGAAGTTGATATTACGTTTTTTTCAGGTTTCTCTCGGTTTGCCAGCGTGACATCATCATGTTTGTTACTGAACGTATCATCATGTGTTGAAAATTCACTTTAAAAACGAGCGTGGGCAGAAGGCAGGCTTTTCCTGCTCGTTCTGCCCCGCGTCTCATAAAACGCTTTCAGGTGAGAATATAATTACTTTGATTTACATACTTCAGGACTCTTTTCTTACATCCTCTATTAGTTTAGTTACTTTCATTTTGTTTTTTTACGGGGTATCCCTTCTTGTGAATTGTGGATTTGAGAATATCATTTGCTTCACAGACTTTTATTGAGAAACATAATGGGTAAGTATGGAGTAGGTCTTCACGCTCATCTTCCTGTAACGTGATTGCTACTGGCGTATTTTGATAAAATGGCTATAAATAGTGGCCCTAATCTGATTACAGGGCACAGTTGGATAAAGTTTGGCTAGATTCTAGGATTCTTTAAAGTCACAGGTTAGTTATATCAAAGGTGTAGCATTTGTTTTTTTTAATTAATTGAGTTAGTTAAATGGTTACATTTATTTGTATTTATTACCATAGGCTGACAGTCTGGGTTTACCTGAAGAAGGATTTTATAGCCGAAACACGTCATAATAGGATTAAAAGACCCAAAAGAAACAATATGCATGATATCTTTTTATCCTCACGGACTGTCCTTAAAATCAAAGAAACTATGTATAACATGATTTGTGTGCCATTAGTGTATTTTGAGAAATGCATTTGTTTTGAATACATGTTATTTATTGTAAACATCTTTGTTGTGGAATTAGCAAAACTTCACTTTGTTACTATCATTAAAACTATTTGTCTATATTTTCAAAGGGGTTCTCGAATTTATTAGGAGTGTTCCCATTAGAGTGCCTGGGTTACTCATCTAACTTAGGTGAGCAGAACTTACTTTCAAGGCCTGTAACTTGTCCTTGTCAGGGAGGGGTAGAGACCCCTGTCAGCAGTGGTTGGGGGACCACCATGGAAAACACAATGCCAGCCCTACCTGTTAAGTTGGACGTTGGCTGCTGGGAGGGAGACAATTTCTATCTCTTCACCAAGTGCTTGCATGATGTTTAGCAGTTACCCTATGTCTCCTGTCTGTGATGCTCGCAAGTCATTTTTCTATTCTTTGTAGAGCATCCTATCAAGACCATCAGGCGAGGAGGAAAATCCATTTAGCTCCACAGCAGACTCTTGGAGACAAGACACAGAAAAGGGCAAAAGCCCAACTGGGTATTAGTGAGCCAGCAGTCCGCAGCCACCATTGAACAGGACTGAGGAGGAGAAAAGCTGTGTCATTGAACTACATATCGACGCGTATTGCAGTGAGTCATTGCAGCAATTCCGGCAGTTTGCTGTGGGACATGATAAAACAGCCTGAGAACTTTAGGGACACCAGCAATGGAATTGCCAGTCCAGCGACTTACCAACACGGGCCATGGAGGCCAGCCTCAACACACAAACATATACTTGGGTCTTCAAAGGCTGCGATTGATGCTCTTTTCACGCACACATACGCACCCCCTTAGAAAAATACAGGCATGGATTGGCATGGGCAGGGAACCATCCACTAGAGCAGAGGTGCTGAAAGACAGAGGGACTGGACACAGGAAGTGTGGGTTGTTTGGGTGAGGTCAGCAGAGGAGCAGCAGGACTAAGAGATAAGCAGGTGGGAGAAAGAAGCAGGAGAGTATGGAGATGACTTATTGGAAAGGTGAGGTGGGTAGTGAATGCAAGGATGTTGTGTTGTGTGAGTGAAGTTGAGTGGGATTAGGGGAGATAGAGAAAGGGGGTGATCTTAGAGTGAAAGAAGGGCATGTTGTAAAAAGTGGATTGAGTGGTATGTAAAGGTGCAGAAGGAGGAGACTGACGCACAGGTGGCATAGTGATTGCTATAGACTTATTAGGCAAGAAAATAAAGAGAAAACCCAACTTTCCCTATCTCTAAGAGGGGTTTCCTTGCCTCAATTTGAATACTAACAGGGTTGTCAGAATGTCAACTTAAAGAGTCTGCCGTCATATGTTAAACGCCCTGATCTCTGTGCCTTACACTTACAACTAAACTAAAGGTTGAGCCAGTGTTTTTGGTCCAGGCAAAACCCTTCTTCTGGACTGCATATCACAGTTACTGGTTGTGTATGTCCTTGCAAGGTCTTTACCAGGGGGAATGACTCCCTTCCACTGGTCCCAGTACTTAACAAATCAAGGACAACCAATCATATAGCACTCTGTATCAGACAATTCTCTATTTCTTCACTCCAGGGGGAAGAACCCCTCCCCGGGATCAAATGTTCCTAGCACAATACTTGTCCTGCCAGAGGGAATGACTCACATCCCCTGAACTCTTGGTTTCATATCTGTCTTTCACTGTTTCCCACACAACACCAGGGGGAATATCACCCTTCCCCTGGTCGAAGGTTCCGTGGTCAGCTTTCTCAATTGTCAAGAGAATGACTCCCTTCTCTGGACTGTGGCTGTTCTTTATTTTGGGGATTGACTACCTTCTCCATGCTTCTCTGCCCCTTTTTGCAGATGTAGAACTACCCTAGTATATTGGTTTCACAGTCAATTTCACACTCAACTGTATCTGTAACTGTATTCCTTTCCCTGGTCTCTATTTTAGCTAGCCTGGGGTAATGACTCTCTTACAGAGGCCTTTACGGCTTGTACTGGTTTTTCCAGAATTATCAGGAGAAGCTCTCCCTTCTCCTGATGTCCTGCTGACAGTTCACTATACCCAAGGGGAATGGCTCCTTTCTCTTGGTCTTCCTTTTGAACAACTTTCCCACTTAAACATCCCCTTTGAGTTTTGGCACTACTTTGCACTGGCCCACTTGAATCCCTTCCTTGCAAAGTACTGCCACAAGAAAGATGACTCGTATTGCTTTTTGGCTTTGGGTCCCTGACCTAGGTTTCACTTCCAGCTCTGCTTTGGTTTGGCCCACCTGGTCTTCACTCACCTGCTTCAGGTCTTCTCTGGCTTCCACAGCGTCCTGGTAACTGCAGCAGCTGCGCAACTCTCGGCTCCCTGCAGCCTGCACACTGGTTATGGACCATGCAGTCCACATCCACCTGCAGTTTGTGCTACTGCCTTGCCAGCTTTGTGGGTCTGCTGCTGCTTGACCAGATAGAGACGCTTCTTCTCCTCTGGCAGCGCCCCAGTCTTCTGCCAAACAGATCTCCTGCTCAGAGCAGCTTTCACCAACGCTGTTTCTCTGGGGAGGGCGTTCCCGTAGGTAAGTCCTTCCTCATTATTTATTCTCCACTTTGGATCATTCCTCCAAAGAAAACTAGACCGCTTTTGCCATGAGTTGTTCTTCATGGCACTGTACTTCTTGTTAATCCTAGTACCCAGCTCTTCTACCTAACAGAAGTACGTGGACCCGGAGTCCAAGAAGAGCATATAAGATATAGGGGTGTAGAGGAGGAGCCAAGTACCCCCACCTCAACCATTCCGCCCCTATTGCCTGTATGTTGGAAACCAGAGTTTGTGACATACACGGAGCAGTTGAAACAGCAAAGGCAAACAGGAATCCTAGAGGCAAGATGCCCATTGAGGAAACCATAATTGCATACGAGGAAATATGATGGTTGTTTAAATGAGATTCCTGAAGAAGCAGGGCAAATGAAGAGTCAAGATGTCTAGAAGAGATGCAGAACCCAGAGAATGTAGATATTCTGTAAGGCATCAAGAAAGTATCAAGGGTAAGTGACATCTTGGGATCAAGATGAAGAAGCTTATGCCACAGAAACAGATGAAGATATTAAGCTATGTTACACGTGTACATATACGAAAGAAACGCAAGCAGACAAAGTAATCCTAAGGCTGGCTTTATAGTGAATAGATTGCGGCAAGCACATATATATATATATATATATATAGATATATACACATGCATATGGAAAATTAAAGGATGGCTGTTTCCACTATGTATTACAGCAATGCTGGACTTTAGCAGGAAGGCTGAGAAAACCTCATTTTCAGGGTGTCGCAGTTAAAAAGCTAATTGAATTATAAAGTGAATCTCAGCAGACAAGGCTGGATGAGCCAAAGAAGCCAAGTCATTATCAAACTGGAGTAAACTGACATTGGATACAAATTGTGTGAAAGAAAAGAAATCCTTTTCAGAAGGTATGAACAAAACAAGGAAGACGTCAGAGGTCCATTAGAAAATAGTATTAAAATGCACTTAAGGCTCGATTCCATGGTCTCTAGTCACATGGAAGCATGAAGTTGGACGAACGAGATGGTCACACCTGCGCAAGAGGGCAGAGCGTGCCTTCACTCCCTGAATTTCTCAGAGCTAAGTACACTCTCAAGGCCGAGCTTCAAAACCTAATTGACAGTAGACCACTGAGGTGATTATGGATTGATATGCTAATTGGTGGAAAGCAATGGTTAAAGCGAGCTCACCAGCACCTGGATGGCCAGCCTGCATGCTGCTAGATGTAGATGGAAAAGTACTGATGGAGGTTAGAGTGCCAACCAATTGTAGAGGACTGCGTAATTAGTGGTCCTATAGTTGTGTAAACCAATGGGACGTTGTGTATTTAGTGACGTCCATAGTGGTCATTTTTTGGGGAGGGCTTAGTTGCCCCACCTGATGTTAAGGAACCAATCACATATTCACACTTTTTTAGACCAGTATGGATCGTATACTTAGCTGTTCACTCAGAGCCAATCACAGGATGGCATTGGTAGTGACGCAGGACAACATCATTGATGACAAGTTTTGTGTATAAGATCTCAGTTTTTTCTTAAATGCATTGAGTAAGAGAATTGAGCGAATTCGTTGAAGTTCGTTATGCTCCCTGTTTTAGATAATTGACATTAAAACAGTCTTCCTTTTGCCAACTACCTGAGTCGTTTTGATTATTGAGGTATGAATACAAATATGCATCCCTGTCCATCTCCAGGGTAATTGCTACTCATCTTAAAGGGCTGGGTTATCCAGTTCAGGTGTCCTATGGTGTGGGGGTGTGATGGTGTGGCCAGTTGTGCACCGTAGATGGTTGTTCCTTATCCCAGAGGGGGAGTCCCTCCCCATGAGATCCTCCCACTATGTACCATCCTCAGGGGGACTATTGGGTAGTGGCTTCACCACCCTGGGCTCATGGTAAGGGCCTCCCCCTCGGGGAGAAGTGACGACATCTCGGGATTCGTCACAGGTAGGTGTAGAGTAGAAGGGAGGAAGGGGGAGTGGTAGCAGTGTGGAAGGTGGAATAAAAGGAGTGGAGTTGGAAAGATAGGAGTGGAGTAGGAAAGATGTAGGAGTAGTAGGGAGGGAGTAAGAGCAGCAGTGGTAAGAGCCAAGGGTGGAGGATCCAGTAGGAGAAGTGTGTGACATCAGAGGAGGAGTTAGAGAGTGGGATGCCAAAGGAGAAAGGAGTGATGAAGCAGAGGAGGGAGGAGATAACATCAGGAGGAGGATCAAGAAAAGCAGTGTAAGAGCTTGACAGAACACGGGGGTATCGAAAAGCAAATCTAAACCTTTTGAAAACTGGCCAATAGATGGGTTTAGGGACAGCTAGAATGTTCCCTGAGGGAAGTAAGATAAGGTAATGGCCTTTAGATAAACATTGTAGCCCAAGATAACCCTTAGTTTAGACAGTAGGGGTTGCTGAGCGCTAGCAGTAACCTGGGGATAAGGATCTGTGGTTTAGAATGGACCTGTGGCCCTCCCCAGGACAGAGAGAGAGGGAAGGCCACAGGCTACACACATTTCCAAATAACAACCCTTGAACTGTCTTTGAGGTTTGGCATGACTTTCTTGCCATCTGTGACAGATGACAATGTAGCTTTTTATTTTCTCAACTACAAGCACAGAATGCTGTTTGGTGAACATTTCTATTAAGTCCCCACCCCTGTGGTCTATTTAGATGTTGCAGCAGCTTTGGATTGGCATTCACACTGCTGATCAGGGTCATAAACAAGCCATGGTTGTCCTTTGTGTGTGATGCACATGTAGGCTGCATCAAATAGACCAAATTGAATATTTAGTGTTCTCAAGGTTGGACTTGGGGCTAAGCTGTTTTTTCTCTTAATTATTGGTCATGATTAAACATTGCTGGGAGATATTTAGTTCCTGCTTCTAGCCTAGGAGAGCTAGATTAGTAGTTGACACCAGCTATTACCCAGAACTACATTTAACTCCCAAACCCAACCAGTGCCATGCCAACATATTTATGAGACACTAACTGTATGCAGGTGATTTATATAGTGCAAATCTAGCTACAAAGCAACTGAGTGATTTACAATGAAGGGAGTGGAACATGGGGACAGGGGGTGCTGTCTTGTCTGTCTATGGTACTCATTTGTCATTCAAGTGTTCCTTGAAGAGTAGGGTCTTCAGATCTTTCCTGAATCACAGGAGGGAGGGAGCCAGTTTCATGTTAGCAGGAAGGCTGTTTCAGAGCATGGGAGCATAGTAGAAGAATGCTTGTTTTCTGGTCTTCTCCTCCTTACACTTCTTGGATACCAGCTTGCCGATATATTGGCTCCTGTTGTTGCGCCAATCCCCTAAAACTGATCTTTTCAGCCAACTATGATGGCATCTTAGCTATTAGAGCTTTGTAGGTGGTGGAGGTGGGTTTGAATGTGCTAGCTTGGATGTTTTATACATATTTTGTTTTTTTTGTTTTAATGTATTTATCATTTTACTAAAATAAATCACATGGGTGCACACAAATAAAGAAGATCAAGCATGAAAAGGCTACAAGCATGGCATCATCATCAGCACAGTTATATAGGAGAAGTCTAAAAACAGTGAAACCCACAAAGCAACCCCCCGAGCTACACCACCCATATCCCCCTGTGCCAACCCCCCTTATCCTTGTATGTTGATCACCAAGACCTCTTACGAGGACGAGGAAACCAATCCTGTCATAGTGTTATAATCAGAAATCTGAGGTGATGTGAGATCCAAGCGTCTCTGCAGGGCATCCCACACCTCATGTCACAGTATATTCTGTGATGCCCCCTGTTCCACTGGTGAACCCATGTCACCCAAATCCATCTTAACCCTGACCCACTTGTTCATGAACCTACGGCAGTCTCCAGTTCCAGGATCCGGCTACACTTTCCAAGCCATTGCAATCTCTCTTTTGGCTAGCAGTGGACCCAATTCCAGAACCTTAGTCGTTGCCTTACCCCTGCTACCCTTCCTCAAGGGGCCGAGCAACAGCAAACACTGTTGCACTGTGAGTTGGGTCCGAAATCCTACGAGCTCGAGCAGTTCCTCAACTATCATTTCCCAGAAGCCTGACACTCGGTCACAGCTCCAGCACATATGTAAAAAAGTCCCCACTTCTCTCTTGCACCTCCAGCAGTTCGGATCTGCCCCTGCCACCATATTGACCACCCTCACCAGCGTTATATATGACCGCCGTACAATCTTATATTGTATCCACTAAAATCAGGCATTCCTTGTTACCTTCTTTGCATGTCCAAGGACCGTGTCCTATTCACCATCCATAAATAAGTCACCGAGATCCAACTCCGATTTCCGTCTCTGTTCCTGTGTGGACATACCTTCTTTGGCTCTGTCCGTCGCGTACAACTCAGACACATTCCTCCTCCCATTTGCCAATTACAGCATTGTTACATTGTTTTGTTGGTTTGTGTTAATATTTATAATGCGCGCCAGACCCAAGGGTATCATGGCGCAAAAGGCATTAAGAGGGTTGTTCCGCTTCGGTTACATTGCTGTGCAAGATCATACATTTTAAACATTAAGTTTTATACAAAAAATGTGGGTAGTCAATATGTACAGAATACAGGCATGAGAAAGGCATGTTACACACTATGGTAAAAAGCACTGTGAAACAATATATACAGTATGTACAGACGGGCAGGTATTGTAATCTGAGCACAGTGGAGTGTCAGAAGTCATTTTCCTTGATCCAATGGATGAGGTTGGACCTAAAGCGTAAATAGGGTAGGTCTTCCCTTAAGGTCGGAGGGAGGGAGTTCCAGTATTGTGCAGCTTTGACTGGGAAGCTGCTTCCGCCAGTCTTCATGCGTTTAAATCTGGCCACTAATAGAAGGTTGTTATTGGCCTTTCTCGAAGGATGGTTGGAGGATTGTCTTGTAAATTTGGCTGTGAGGTATTGTGGGGCGGCGTGGTGGAGACATTTATGTGTCAGGGATACTGTTTTGAGGAGAATTTTGTCTTTCGTGGAGAGCCAGTTATTAGATCTTCTGAGGTCGGAGATGCGGGCTTTCAAGGGAATGCTTAGGGCTGCTCTCAAGGCGTTATTTTGGAAAGTCTGGATCTTATTGGTAATATGTTTGTTGCTCCCTACATATAGAGCATTACAATAATCCAGTTTGGATAAGGCAAGGGCTCTTGCTAGGGTAATGCAGTCGTTAGATGAAAGGAAGGGCTTGGCTGCTCTGATTAATTTGCATGTATAAGCAGTAGCAAGTAACAAGTTAACTTGTTTTTTGAAGGTTAGTGTGGAGTCTAAATAGAATCCAAAGGTTTTGACATCCTTGGCCACTGTAATATTGTTATTGTCTATTTTGAAGTTATAATAGTTATGGCCTAGTTTGTTGAGGTTAGCAGGGGTGCCGAGAATGAGGAGCTCCGTTTTGTCATCATTCAGGCATAGACTATGAGATGCCATCCATGCTTGGATGATGAGGTACACTCTATTCACAAAGGCCAACACCTTGTTGTAATCACCCGTCAATGGGATGAGGACCTGTGTATCATCGACATTGTTAGTGTAGGTGATACCCAGGCCATCTAGATCATCAAAAAGGGGCTTTGTAAAGATGTTGTACAGGGTAGGTGAAGCCCAAGAGACCTGGGGAACGTCACAGGTGATGGGTATGGGGTCAGCGGCTGCTGAGGGTGAGAAGACGCGCATTGTTCTGTTGTCAAGGAAGGATTAAATCCAACCTATTGCCTCTTGTGAAAAATGGGCGGCAGAGTCCAAGTGGTTACATAGAATCTTATGGTCCACCAGGTCGAACACCGCTGAGAGATCAAGTAGCACCAATAGTGCTGTTTTACCATCGTCTCTCAACGCGTCTATTTGTGCTTTAAGGTCGATAAGCGCAGTTTCAGTTCAGTTCCGTGTTGTGGTCTGAAGCCTGACTGCCGTACTGCTAGAAGGTGGTTGCATTCCAAATATTGTTGGATTTGAAGGTAAGCCACCTTGTCTAGGATTTTAAGCAAAAACGGGACTGTGGTGATAGGGCAATAGTTAGTAGGTATTGACGTGTCAAGTGTTTGTTTTTTTAGAAGTGGGAGGACCGAAGACTGTTTCAGATTGTTGGGTATGGTGTCGGAAGAGAAGGAGGCATTTATAACTTTGCGATGAATGGGGAGAGGTCACGAGCAGCATATTTTATGATTTGTGCTGGGCAGGGGTCGCTGTGGCAGTTAGACGGTTTGAGGGTAAGGATGACCTTTTCAACTTCTATGATGGATACTTTATTGAAGTTGAAACGGGGTATGGGTAGTATGGGTAGAGGCAGGGTGGTCTGGGGCAAAGGTAAAGACATTTTATTGGGATTAGGGGCAAGGAGGAGAGGTTCTTTTTTATAGTTGATCTTAGCCTGGAGGGTTGTTATCTTGTTGGAAAGGGTGCTCTGTATGCTAGTGCACCAGATTTTGTCTTTGAGACAGGTTTCTGGGGCTTGGATGGGCGTTTCTATCTCTTTGAGGATTGTGAACAATTCTTTGGTGTTTGAATTGGCTTGAGTAATACGCAGGTTATATGATTATTTGTCGAGGATAATTTCTTTTGTAAAGGGAGGCTAATTTGCTGAGGTTGTTCTTTTTAGTGTCGGAGGGATCTAGTCTCCAGATTTGTTCACTTTTGCGTTTCTCTTGTCTGATTGCTTTCAGATGGGGAGAGAACCATGTATTCACATGTTTTTTCGGTTTGCTCTTTCTGATTTTCAATGGTGCTATGGTGTCTAAAGAGGATAACATAACTTTGTTGTACTCTTCTACCAAGGTGAAGGGGTCTGTGTGGACAGGAAGTGAATTCAAAGTGGGGAGAATCAGGGGAGTGAGTTTTCCATCTGTAATGTTTCTTTTGTTTCTAGTGGGAATGGCTGGAGGTAGGCTGTCAACATGTAGGGGAGATGCAGCCTCTTAGGAGAAGGAGATCAGGTGGTGGTCACACCAGGGCTGCAGTGTTATGGAGATGATGGATGTCTGGCAATTGTGCTCCGCTATCCAGTCGAGGGTCCTACCTTTAGCATGGTTGCAGCTGTTACCTTTAGGGTGAAACCTAATTCCTCGAGGGAATCATTGATCTGTGTAGCATTATGATCTAATGGGCCGTTGAAGCCAAGGTTGAGATCTCCTACGAGAATGCATTGTGAGGAATATTTAAGGTTATCAGATAGGATATGAGTTAGGTCTTCTTCGAAAAAGCCTAAGGGGCCCGGGGGTCTATATATGAGGTGAATAGATAGGGCCTGGGTGTCAGAGATAGTCAGCTTGGCAGTGAGGGATTCACATGAGTCTACGTTTTGTGGCGTGGAGAGTCACAATGCTAGGCTAGTTTTTGCAATTATGGCAAGGCCTCCGCCTCGGGATGTGGTGCGATCTATTCCTAGAAGGGTGTAGTCCTCAGGGATAGCTAACATGATCGCTGGGCCTGCTGCTGAATGAAGCCAGGATTCAGTAATATCAAGGAAGTCTGTATTTTCTGTTTGGAGTAGATCGCCTATTTCTGTGGCATGGGCCACCATAGAGCGGGCGTTTATTAGTGCTCCTTTTATGCCAGTGTGTGTAGATTCCATTGGTAGTAACTGGGAGTTGCAGTGATGCTTTAGGAGGGTGTTGAAGTCTCGAGTGAGCCGGCTGTTGAGCTGGAGTGGGTGCTGAGTGTTGGTGGCTTTGTGAGGAGGGGTTTTGGTATTGGGCTGTGGGCCTCTTAGGGTTTTGGTGGTGGTGGTGGTAGAGGATATGAAGTTTTGGCTAAAGGCTCGTATATTCTGGGGAGTCTGGCGCAGAGTTTGAGGTTTCTCTGGTGGAGACTACAAGGTCTTGTGTTCAAGTCATTCTGACTTGGGGGTTTGTTGTGGAGGGTCGCAAGAGCTGATAAAGGCAAAGTGTGAGACATGGTAAGGTCTAGTATACTAATTAGGTATAGGATAGTCCTCAATAGGACAGTGTAAATCAAAGACAGATGCATGGTTTGCACGTGAAGTGGCTAGCTAGTGTTAAATGTGGCATTAAGGTCAGTTGGACGGTATCAATACAGTATCTGTATTGATACCGTCCAACTGACCTTAATGCCACATTTAACACTAGCTAGCGGAGGGCCGGGGTGGCAATGGGTAAGCGAATTGGGTGTGCAACTTAGGTTCAAGGAGGGAGTGCACGTTCAGAATAGACTGACTCAGGTGACTAGGTAAGGTGGTATCCTGGAGGCTGTTGCAGGTAGGCAGAAGCTGTTATATTAGCTATGATGTGAGTAGATGGAACTAGCTAACAAGGGCAGAGTAATAACGATCAGTTCTTCCGGGGATGGTAGAGATTAACATGCAGAGTGCCAAATTGGCTATACAGGTATTGACTAACATGTGGACAATGTGTCAGAATAAGCACATCAGATTTTGCGCGTAATGGCATCAGTACACATTGCAAGGTGATGAGTAACATAGACAATAGGTTAAGATGCATCCAACAATAGCTAACATAGCCGGAGTAGCAGATGTATATACACAGAGTGGGCATGATCATATGAACAATGCAAAATACTCCTGTAGCAATGCAGAGTGGGACTGACTGTGCACATGTGGGAGCATGCTAGGGATGTATAAGGTGGATGGGGAACATGAAGTAGATAAGCAAGCTATTCATGAGCAATTAGAGAGACATGGCCTACTGTAAGAGTAGAGTACACATGTCATGGGTGACTGGCGTTACTAGACATAGCTCAGAAGGGTACAATGAAGAACAAAGCGGTAGTGGTTCATGTTTAAACTGTTATCAGGGACATGGGTGCAAATATTATAAACATGCCACAGGCAGTTACAAGCTTCATGGAGGAGAGCGCAAGTAATGAGTAATGTAACAATAACCTTGAATGTGGTGGGATATATACAAGCAGCGTATAGGAGGCAGAGTTATAATGTCATGCTGTTGGCGGGTCCGCGTAAGATAGGGCAGCAGCAATAAGGGTGTGCGTGGGAATAGCCAGATGCAACTCAGGTGCCTTGGCTCTGTGAGCTTATCCGAGTGATACAAGTTAGGGGTACCTTAGCAAAGTCCACGGAGAGGTGAGGAGCGGCTTGCAGACTAACGGGTCTAGTTGGCTTGCAGCGCGGCACGCTCGGTCAGCTCAGTCAGTAGGATGCCTTCTCTCTAGGCCTTACCTTGTGGGCCGGCTCTCGCAGACTGGTGAATCGTGGTGGGTTTAGGTAGGGGGCAACAACCAATCCGTTGGCTCCTGCAGTCAGGCACTTGAAGAAGACAGGGTCAGGCATAGAATGCTCTCGGTGCGGCGGCCATCTTAAGGCAGAGCACCTCGAGGGATTTCAGAAGGGGACGATTTGACTCGACCAATATGATGAATTGTATGATCGGCTGGTGTAATTAAAGCTAATCTCGGAGATAGTACAATCGAATTGCTTAATTAAAATTCGGAATTCTAGGGCACAAAATGGGAGTGCTTGGAGGGGCTCTTAGGCAGCTGGTAATAAGCCTAAAGCTTACCTCGGCTTCACAGCACAATTGCAGATGGAGGTGCTGCTCATTCAGCACACAGCAACGCTGTGGAGCTCCATCTCCTGAAGAGTGGATTCATCCTGTGAATGTGTGGTTGGACCGGAAATCCGTCCCAAGCTTCCCTTATCCCAGCTATCATTGTGCCAAACGCCAAGAAGTTGATTCAAACCATTGAGTGCGCCGTCCGGACCTCCTTGTAAGTGATGGCCTTACCCGGCCTTGTATACATCTTCTATTAACCCTTCACACCCTAGACGGCCAACCCCAGTGCCCCATACCCTGTGTGGTCTAGGTCATAGCCTGCTGCAGCTCAAAGAAATTACCAGCAAAAAGGGAAACCTCTGGCCGACCCCATTGGTGGCTTTCACCATACCTGGAAGACAGCACCAACCGAAGTAAGGAGCCACCCTAGCTCCCTGTCCCTCTCCCCACCCTCCCACGAGTAGTTTCAAAATCCCTCTTGGCCGAGATTCACTCACTATCCAACTCATGAACTGGTCCACATGCGGTTGCACAAACCAGTCCACCGTGTGTTTTAGTAGCAATACCCAATAATAGGGTCTAATATGCCGAGCCCCAAATCTTCCTTGGTCTGTCGGCAGCTGCAGAGTGCTCAGTGCAATCCGGGGTACTCTCCCTTTGCACAACAATCTAGTCAATTTTCCATGAAGAGTTTAAAAACAATCCTCGGTCAACAACATGTGCTTCACCTGAACATGTACAAGAGTCTGGGGAGAAAGATCATCTTCACTAGGGCCAAGCGTTGCATCAAAGAAATCTGAAAGGTGATCCTGAAATCCGAAGGCTTCCATCAGCTTACTAACATCATGGAGGAAAATCCAGTTCCAGTCTGCACTGCCAAGTTTGTTTGGTTGTTTGTTTATTAATTTATAATGCGCACCAGACCCAAGGGTATCAGGGCACAGCCGTTACAAGCATATACAAAGCTTAGGCTACGGTTACACAATAGAAACAGCAGTGTTACAGATACATGTGATAAATACACTGAGGCGAATATACAGAATATACGGAATATACGGAAACAATAGCCAGTGATAGTCAAGCTAGTCGGGTCTTATAGGTCGATGGACTTGAGCCAGTTGATGTAACAAAGTCTAAAGTTTGGAAAGGGTTGATCTTCTCTGATTGTGGGTGGCAGGGAGTTCCACAGTTGGGCCGCTTTTACAGGGAAGCTACAGCCCCCGGCCTTTGCAAGCCTAAATCGAGGGATAGCGAGGCAATTGGAATTGATTTGTCTCACCAGTCTGGATGATGTTCTCCTGTGTAATCTGTCAGTGAGATAGCTGGGGGCAGCGTTGTTCAGTCCTTTGTGTGTGAGAGATGCAGTTTGTAGCTGAATTTTATTGTGAATTGAGAGCCAATTGTTTTGGCGTCTGATCTCAGATATGTGTGCACTTCTGGCCACACCGAGGGCTGCTCTTAGGGCGTTATTTTGGAAGATTTGTATCCTCTGGATGATCGATTTGGTGGCACCAATGTAGAGGGCGTTGCAATAGTCTAGCCTAGAGAGTATAAGGGCTCTGGCCAGACTTGTGCAATTGCCGGCAGAAATAAAGGGTTTCCGGTTCTAATGAGCTTACAAGTATAAGCGGTGGCTGAGGCCATGGAGTAAGTATCTGAAGCCTTCAGAAGACACCGCCATCCTAGACTTTAGTAACTCCCTTCCCGGCTCCCGCAGCAATGTGTAAATAGCAGACTTAGGGCCTCATTACGAGAATGGAGGTAAGGAAAAAAGGAAGGCGGAATGGTAATACCGGCATCGCTAACGGGTCTGGGGCATTACGACCCGAGAACCCGCCAATACCGCCACCGCCCGTACCGTGCCCCCTCATACCAGCATGCGCGCATATACGCGCCCCTTCGAGGAGTAAATACCGAGATGACGGTAATAGGAGGACATCACAACCCACGCGGGCATGCAATTACCTGCATCCCGAAGGCGGTAATCAGGACCTGCACGATGGCTGCCATACAGGCATCGCGGACCACCCATAAACAGCAATCTGCAATCAAGCCAACTTCCACAGGTGCACACAATCACCACAGGTGGAGCCAATGGAGCCTGGGCCAGTACAAAATGAGTACACCCACACACCAAACACCTTCCTACACCAAAATGATACCACTAGCTGTTGCAATCATGGCACTGGAGGACATGCCTATATTACTACAACTACAGCAACAACAGCAACTACAACAACAACTACAGCAGCAACAACAGGCAGCACAGAGTAGATGCAGGAGGAGAAGGAGGGTGAGACAGGCCCAGCAATTACCACCAGTGCAGCCAGTAGTACCTCGTAGGCAGCCACCAATCCCTCGCATCAGACCCAGTCCATTCAATCTAACCCCTGAGCAGATCCACACCCTGTACCGGTTGGACCGGGACACCATCACCACCATAGTGGACATGATACACAACGACATAGTCAGCCTCATAGAAATACGCACTGCCATCCCACTGTACTAAATGTGGTGTCTGTGCTCCACTTCCTGGCCACAGGCACCTACCAGCGCACAGTGGGGCAGCTGCATGGCATCTCACAACCACTATTTTCACGCATGCTGAACCAAATGCTGGATGCCCTCCTGAAGCACGCTACCACCCACATATCCCTACCATGGACTGCCCAGGAGATCGCCGACACCAAAGTAGGCTTCCATGCACTGGCAGGCATGCCCAATTGTGTTGGTGCCCTGGACTGCACCCATGTAGAATTGGTAGTCCCCCATGCCGTAGAGGCGGTGTACCACAATCGCAAGCAATACCACTCCATCAATGTGCAGATGGTATGTGACTCCAGCAAGATCATCACACATTGCTGCTCCCGATTTCCCGGATCAGCACATGATGCCATGGTGCTGCGTAACTCCACGCTACCCCGTTACATGGAGCGACATGATGGACGACGTGCCTGGCTGCTTGGTGAGTTGCCTGACTGGCCCATGGCAGTGCATTGGGTAGTGATGTGTTGGGATGCATACTCCACCTGGGTGGGAACAAGGGGGGAAGCATACTCTACCTGGGTGGGAATGGGGGGGATGAATACTCCACCTGGGTGGGCATGGGGGGGGATGCATACTCTACCTGGGTGGGAATGGACGGTGAGTGGAGAATGCATGCAGAGCTAAACACTCCTGACCTGAACCTCCCAACCCTAACATAACACATCACTGGCACACATTGGACCAATTACGTATATCAATGACAGCATGTAAGACTCACAACCTGGCCACCATGGGTATGTCAAGCAATGCATTACTTAACATGATTGCAACTGTGCCAATGTGGCTTTTGTGACCATGAACAGTGTAGTATACACAGCAAAAATGGGAGGGAAAACATCGTCCTACAACCAAAGTACATCTGCATCAGCATTCAAGAATTCACCCTGCATCATCTGTACAACGCCATCCAGACTACCCCACCATATTGCAGTATAGAATGCATCTTAACAATATTCGTGCATACGTACAAGGACATGTGCAGGTCGACAGCAAATTGCTGCGGCCATGACTGTGAATCCTGAAGGTGGCAGCTCAGAGTGACTCACATAGACCTATCTGTATTGGCCTGCAGGTGATGGAGAATATCCCTTGAAGCGGTGGCTACTTACCCCTGTGCGGAACCCGCAGAACAGCCATGAAGAGTAGTACAATTGGGTACATACCCGTACCCGTGTTGTGATTGAGCAGACCTTTGGCCTGTTGAAGGTGTGGTTCTGCTGCATAAGCAGGTTTGGTGGCGCACTCCTTTATAGGCCTGAGAAGGTGGCAAAGATCACCATGGCCTGTGTCATGCTGCACAACATGTGCATCTGGAGAAATGTACCACTGCCACCTGACATTGACATGAAATCACCCTCATAATCCGCTGGCTGAGGATTAGGAGGATGGAGACAGAGGAGAAGCAGCACCCCTGCCAGTACATGATGCACAGGATGGCCGTGCAGTACTCCAATCACTGATTGACGAATACTTCTGAACCGCAAGGACATTGATAGATATGTGTCAGTGACACATTGTACACTGGGTCCATGTGGACATGCACACAGGGAATGTGGGGAGTTGGGCACTGTGCACTGTCATACATTAAATGGATACACACGAAATGAACAATGTCCAGGCATTGAATGATTTTTCACACAACGGGTGTATTGATACCAACTGCAGAAATGTGCACCCCCCCCCCCCCAACTCCCCAGTGAACTCCCAAAACCCCCCAATGAACTCCCCCTAATACACCCATTCACCGCCAACACCATCTGGCCCACTCCCATAGTTCTCCCACACTATTTCCTGGACTTCTTGATGTCCGGGGGCAGCATTTCAGAGTGCCTCGCACTCCGTCTTGTTAGACGGACAGGGCTGGAGGGTGCAGAGGAAGTGTGGCAGAGGAAGCGGGTGTGGTGGATGGGGTGGAAGCCGTGGTGATTTGCACGGCTGGTGCAGGTTGTGGCTGCTGCATGTGCGGCAGGATGGAGGTGAGGACCTGCGTGATAGCCCCTAGACTGACTCATCAACAATGCCGAGGCATTGACAGCGGCTGTGTTCGCCGCTATGGCGGCTGTGGTCCCCGCTATGACCTGGGCTATCTCACGCCTCGTGTCCTCTCCATCCGCGACATATTGTCGGAGCAGGTCCAACATAGAGTCCTGTCTGGCCTCCACCCTCGCTAGCCATGCCTCAAGGTTGTTGGTGGGAGCAGCAGTGGTCGAGGGTGCTGTGACCGGGCCTGCATTGGCAGTGCTGTCCTTGGGGAGGTTGCTGAGGTCAGACTCTTGCAAGGGATCCGCACTGCTGCAGGTGGGTGAGGGCTGAGTGTGGGGTTGGGGGGTGGACATGGGGCTTGGGCAGTGTGGACATGCCACATGGGTCAGTCCATCCTGGTCCACATACTCCTCCACTGCAGTATCAGTGTTGCTCAGTGAGTCAACGGCCTCGCCTTCCACTGGTGTAGCCAGCTCAGTGTCCACGGTGTCAGGCGGCCTGGGTGTTGGTGTGGGCTGCGGGGCTGCCCTGAAGGTGGTGTTGTCGGTCGCCGTTTTCTTTGGCCGGGACGTAGATGCCCTTGTGGTTGGATCCTCGCTGGCATCTTCTCCATCGGTGCCTGGGGGGGTAGCAGAGATGCAGGGCATCAGTGATGGTGTTACATGCTAAATGCATTATATGGTGCTGTGGAGTATTTCATTTATCATGCATTCATATCTGACAGGTGTGTCACACAGGGTAGTATGAAGGGGCATTTTGGCGTTTGCTGCATGGCAGGTGGCATGCCGTTGTATTGGGGCTTGTGTGATGTATTACATGGTCACGGTCCGTGTGTGTTGGCTGTGTGTTAGTAATGGGATTGGCACTCATCATGCATTTCAGTGTGGCAGGGTTTGGCCCTCCATCTGGACAAGGATATGTTGATGTGTGTGTTGGGACATGCATTTCCTTGCCTAGACTCTCTTCCACATCACATCATGGTTTCCCCTACAGGGATCTGCAGGGTCACTCGCCTCCATCTGCAGATGTTGCGGCACCCGTCTCCATCTCCCCAAATCCCTCGATGGATTCCATCTGGATAAACGTGCTTGCTGTCTCCTCCCAGCGTGACAGTTTGGCAGGTGAGTGGGGACCCCCGCCTGTAGCCATGGCCTCCCTCCTGTTGCTGGCCAGGATATTCCGAACCCTGAGGCGGAGATCATCCCACGTCTTTTTGCAGTCCTTCACTGTCCGTGGGGTGGTGCCGATTGCCGAGACCTTGCGGGCTACCTCCTCCCAGATTTCCTTTTTGCGCTGCTGGACCTCCCTCTTCAGGTTCTGCAGGTTGATCTCGTCTGCATGTGCGGCAGGGGTGTCTGCCAGCATGGTCAGTTCTTCATCTGAAAAACACTTTTTGCGCAGTGTTTTCCGGGTAGCCTTTGACATGGTGAAGGGATTGGCACTGGTCTCTCCTGAACACAACTGGTGGTTTGGGAGGATTGCAATGGATTGTGTTTTTAAAGATGGCCACCGGTGCATTTCCCGTTCGTTACTTCCGGGTCTGGTATTACGAGCCCGGTATTGGCATGCTGTTATTACCGGGTCGGTATTAAGGGGTGCCTCCTAGACGGAGGCGGTATCAGCGGGTCCGTGATGGCGCTATGGTGGGGTTGGAGGGCCTTTAGCCCCATGGCGGTGTGGCCTTTACCGGCATGGGGGTTCGCGCGTGCTCACGCACCCGTAATCACCCGCTATTATTGACATCATACGAGCACGGACCCACTAGTTCCTCCATGCAGGTAATTAACCCATTTTTACTGCGCTTCTCGTAAATGAGGCTCTTAGACTTATTAACCACTAAACCCATTAACTTCCCAAATTCTACCACTGTTGCCAAGGCTGGTTCCAAATTAACAGAGGGATTTCATACATGGAGAAGCACATCGGCTGCATACAGCGATATACAATGCCTAGCGCCACCCCCTACCTCCCCACAGAGGACCCAGCACCTTATGCCTCCTCCTACAGACCCTGCTCAGTGGTTCGATAACCAGGACAAAAATCAGCAGCGATAACAGATACCCTGCCTGCCTCGTGCCAATCCGCACTGGCCACTGACTGGAAATCACTCCATTTCCTTGCACTCTGGAAGTCGATCCCTCGTATAGAAGCTTTACCCATTCCACATAGTCGGCCCTCAGTCCCACCCAGTCCAACACCCTCTACTAAAACTCCCAAGCAATATAGTCAAATGCTTTGTATGAATCAAGACTGACCACAGCCAACGGTTCCATGGGGTTCTATGCTTATCCAAAATGAAGAGAAGTCGCCCCCGGTTATGCATGGTGGATCTACCTGGTATGAACCTGGTCTGATCCAGATGTACCAGGTATTGCATTACCGTTGATAAGTGAACTGCTAATAACTTGCACAAGATTTTGACATCAACGTTAATCATAGACGAAGGCCTATAAGAGGTGCAGTCAGTCAGGCCCCTTACCTCCTTAGGGAGGAGAAGAACCAGCACTTCTGACATGTCTGGCGGAAGCCTACCCAGCCCTTTGGCCTCAAGGAAAACCTCCAGATGTTTAGGCACAAGTATTTCCCCATACGCCTTATACATCTATCCACTGGGATAGATGAGGGATCTCATCTATCCCAGTGTTTCACCCCACAAGAGGCTTTCATTTGCCCACAGCAACTCATGTTCATTCATTTCTCTACCCAAACACTCCCTCTGCTCCTTGTGGAAGCTGTTGAGGGTAACCTCATCCAACCACTGCTCTGC
This sequence comes from Ambystoma mexicanum, assembly GCF_040938575.1. Taxonomy (NCBI): domain Eukaryota; kingdom Metazoa; phylum Chordata; class Amphibia; order Caudata; family Ambystomatidae; genus Ambystoma; species Ambystoma mexicanum. The sequence goes on from NC_090936.1 coordinate 880,420,861, forward strand.
TAAATGTTCGTCCAATCCCACCTTTCATCATACAATGTGGCATAGAACTCTTGAAATTTCCCACATATCCCGTTTTCATCCGTAACCAACAACCTTGCCCCATCCCGACACCACCACATATGCTTTGCCTACTCTTTTTCTTGACCTTTCTATACCAGGCTGGACCTGTCTGGATCGCCAGTTTCAGCACTTTCCCTTGCATCCAAAGGAGTCAGGTCTGGGGTGGGGGGGTGCTGCTCATCTCTCATAGGGTGCTGTACATGCTCACACAGACCTTCCCTGATGAATTTTTAACCTGACGCCTGCCAACGTGGTGGGGCCATTGTTGTTCCTGGGCCCCAAACCCACCCCCTGTCCACCCCCTGAGTCACCTTGTTCCTATGGTCTGTGTTCAAGCAATCTCAGACATCACTCAGCTGCTGAAAAGAAAGGGAGCAACCATCCACCAACACCTTCATCTTTGCCGGGAAGAACATCATGTACTTGTATTCCCAGATCACGGAGGTGCCTCCTCACTGAATTGTACGATTTGCGTTGTTTCTGCACCCTCCTGTGTGAAATCCAGGGAAACCACTATGCGCATGTTCCCCATCTTATAGACTGAGAACTTCTGGGAACCTTGAAGAATAGCGCCCCGATCCCTGAAGTTTCCGAAACTTCTCTACTATGGCCCTTGGTGGGGTCCCAGGTGGATGCCTCCTTCCCAGAACCCTATGCACCTGCTCCAATGTGAACCACATAGACAAATCCCTTAACTTTCAGAGTGTCTGTGAAAAGTCCCTTGAGGTGCAACTCCATGCTTGGTCCTTTCTTACCCTCAGCAATCCCCAGGTTCCTGATGTTACTTTGTGCCCAAGACACCAAACAACCCCAAGATCTGCATCCAATATGGCCTCCGTCAAACTCTTCCTGACCATTGTCTGCCATGCACTAACATCACTCCGCTGTCACTATGTAAGCGAGTGCTGCAGCCTCTCACCAAGGCTGCAATGTTCATCAATGGCTGACACACAGCCCAGTGGCCAAAGGGCACCAAATCAAATCAGTTAATCCCTTCAACTGGGCCCACCATGGTCCTGCTCCAAACCCCACTGTGCAATATCGTCCAGAGAGGCACAACACCCGAGCTCCTGTGCAGCCAAGTCCCACTATGTTGCAGTGATGCGCTGCAGGGCCCTCCCTGCAGCTCTCTTCCAGCCCGGTTCTCCCAGTGGCTCCGGCATCCACCAAGCTCAACTCCATCGTCTCATGTCACTGGCAGCTGAGGTCCCCCAGATCAGCTCCTCTCTCCAGCTCTCGATAGGCTTCAATGTCACCGATCCCTAGTGCTCCAGACCTCTGAATGCAGCGAAACAGCGGATCCAGGCCCCAATCAACCACAGCGAGATTCCATCAGTCTGAATGCCGATCATACCTCCACCGGTCACCAAACCGGCACTATGGCATCAAGCGAAAGCACTTCGTCAGAGGCACTGTGGAAACTGCAGGATACAACAGGATATTTGGGCTGGTTACCCTATGCGAGGCAGAGCTCAGAGTTGCGTCCATCATGGTCAGGCTCTCTAGCGCCACCGCAAGCTTGGATGGTTAACCACTGTAGTTCCTTTAGAGTGGGGCAAATGTGGTCAAAATTATCAGTCATGCAGCGCTGTGCTGGGCAACTTTCAGGGGGTCTAGAATACAGGTTGGGACACCTCCCATGTGGGACTTGCCACCAACCAGGTGGAAAAGCACAAGTGTCTAGAACACAAATCTGAAATCTGAGGTGTGGTTGAAGGGCTCCATTCAGCTCAGGAGTGAGAGCTAGCATCATGCTGTTTCTCTTCTTGTCGATGTGTGGTTTGAAAGAGTTGTCTAAATCGATGTTGAATTAAAGGTACTTTGCACTAGGGGTGAATTGGGGGGATAAACTGTCAAGACCCCTCCCGTATTGAACGTGGGTGTGTTTGGTGGCACTCCCAAGAAGGATGATCCCTATTTTAGTAGGGTTGAGTTTCAGGTAGCAAGTGGGGGGGTTGGGGCGGGCACCGCTATTTAGTTTTTTCAATTATATGGGGAGTTCCTTTTAAGTTAAGTGGCGACCCTCTGAGACCCAACATACACTCTGTTGGTATATACACAATCACTGTGCTTCTAGAGGTTGCCTTTATATGCCTGCATTTGCACTCTGCATGCCAGCCTATCCTGCATCTTACTGCACTCTCATAGCCACCTGGCACTGACCCGCTGTTTAGGTGGTTAGCTCCCGTTCCACCTCGACTTCACTCCACCACTGATTTAGCCTCTAAAATGCATTGTACTCTTGATACTCACCCTCACCACTTATCCTCATATGCTAGTGCATTAAAGCATGCACATCTGTCTACTCTACATCCCGCCACGTACCTGCTGTTCACCTTTCAGGTACTAACCTGGTCACCACTCTTCACTATCACCACACAGCACCACGTCTCACCCTATCCCACAAACTGTACAACTACACCTCTCGAACGACCTCTCGCTTTCATCATGATCGGTCCCAATCCTTATCTAAACGCACCGGCCGTCTGGTTACTACACTTTGCCGCCAAACCCACCCCTAATCAACCATGCCCCACGCTCATTAGAAACTCCAGGCTCGGCTCACGCCTGCGCCACCTACCTCGCCGCCAATCTACAACAATCAACAACATAGCTACACCTACCAGACACCTAACTGTACCCGACATAGGCATATTGAATCCTGTTGTGAGTTCTCTCTCCTCTCTATCTCAGGCACTTACCGCTGCCAACAGTCCACCTCTGCCTCACCACACCATATCGACCTCACCAAACTGACCTAGTCTACTGTGTGCCACCTCAGCTAGAAACCAAAGATTAGCCTCCAGATGTCATCACTGGTCCTACCACCTGAACAACGTCACCACCGATAAAATCTCCAACTCTAGCGATAACAAAACTTTGGCCCCTTCAGCTCCTAAAATTGACTCTACCCTTCTTGCTCATAATGTCAACACTGCTTCTGAACTCAAAGGCGCGCTCATCAACGGACGCTCTGTCCCCGTGCATGCCCTAGATATTGGAGATTTCATCGTCACAGAAAAACCTTGACTTTATCGCAATCACAGAAACCTGGCTGCATGCGGCTTCCGGCCCGGCCTTGACCCTGGCCATCCGTGACAACTAATCTATTACTCTAATTAACCTTACCACAGCCTCCCTTACCTACAAAGAAGCCATCCTAGCTGCAAAAAAGGAAGTGTACAACAAAAGGATCATTGAAGCCCAATCAAACACCAAGGAACTTTTCAAGATCCTCAAGGAACTTGAGTCTCCAGATGCCCCACTTGATACGTGCACCCCTGACACTGAGTGGTGCTCTAACATTCAAAAGGCACTGCTTGACATAATTGCCTTGCTCCAAGCCAAAATCAATACCTAAAAAAGCTACCTTTCCGACTCAACAGGTAACCTCCCGTCTTACAAAACCCCCTTACCCAAACACTCCTTCAAACCTTTTAGCTTCTCACCCCTTACCATCAAGGAAGTTGAAAATATTATCATGAAGCTCAAGCCTTCCAACTGCCAAGGTGATGCTTGCCCTGCACCGGTCATAAAGGAAGCCGCACATGATCTCGCCCCATTCATTACCTCTTTCATTAATGCCTCCTTCAAATCAGGCACCGTACCTGACAACCTCAAGGATGCTTGGGTCATGCCGTTAATCAAAAAACCTATTCTCGATCCCAGTAACCCCTCCAACTACAGGCCCATCACCACGGTGCCATACCTACTCAAAATTCTGGATCCAGCGGCCTATCATCAAATCCAGAACTACCTTGAAACCAACAATCTATTAGGGCTTAGACAATCCGGTTTCCGTCCCAGACACGGTACGGAGACAGCCTTAATTGATTTGAAAACCCAAATCGAGGATCTGAAAGACAAGGGCAAACAGGCGCTCCTGCTCCTCCTTGATCTCTCAGCAGCCTTTGATTTGGTCGATCATCAAATCCTCTGCCACCACCTCAAGATTGCGGCTCACTTCTCGGACGCAGCGACATCCTGGATCAGCTCTTTCCTGGCAAACAGAACCATGAGGGTCTTCTATTCTCTAGCCGCAGCCGATCCAGCTCACGTCCCGTGCAGAGTCCCACAAGGATCTTGTGCATCTCCCACACTTTACAATGTGTTTACTAAACCGTTCTTTGATATACTGGACTATCTGGGTGTCTCCTACACTAATTATGCGGACGACACCCAGATACTCATCCCTATCACTGACGACGATGTAACAGATGCCAAAGCACTTAATGCAGTCTACACTGTCATCCAGGCCTGGATGGCACATCATGGGCTCTGCCTTGATGAAAAAACGGAGTTACTCATTCTAGGATCTCACTCCAAACTTACTAAACTTGACCCCAAATACAAATCCTTTATTATTGACGGGAACGATATCAAAGTTGCTGACGTCACAAAAACACTTGGAATATACCTAGACTCTACTCTGTCCCTCAATCGACAAACCAGCACAGTTGTCTCAGCGTCATTTTATACCTGTAAACTGATCACAGCGTGCCGCCCCTTTCTGACAACAGGCAACTGTCTCATCATGTCCAAAATTGACTACTGCAACGCCCTCTACTTAGGGACCAGTCAAAGAAACCGTGATAAACTCCAGGTCACGCAGATCAACGCCATTAGGGCAGCTCTCAACGTAACCATGCGTTCTGACAACTCCAACACTAGACGTAACTTGCATTGGCTACCCATCACTCATCGCATATCCCTCAAAGCACTTGTTCTAACACACAAATCCCAGAACAATGCAGCCCATGCCTACCTATCAACGTGCTTTGCACAACATACAGCAACCAGACCCGACATCTGCTCAGGCTCACACACTGACTATTCCCAGCTTCAAGTTACAGACAGCCGGAGGTTCGAGTTTCCCAGTCCTTGCGGCTAAGCTCTGGAACACCCTACCCAATGCTCTCAGAAATGTTCCTTACATTCATTCCTTCAAAGCTAAGACAAAATGGTGGCTACATGAACGGGATGGCTTGGCCACCTCTCTATAATCCACACAGTTGTTAATCCGTTCACCGGCTGTTCACTGTTTATAGACTGTTTATACTGTATACTTTGATCCGTTCGATCTTCGCTATGCTATGATCTGAACTATATGTAAATATGCTGTAAAAATGTATACTGTATCTATTGCTGTAACTTGTAACTGCCTCTTAAAACATGCGCCCAGATGCCCCGGGGCAAGTTGCGCAGTACAAATAAACAAAATACAAATTCAAATACAAGAAAAAATGTCAGATGAAACTCTTTCATCAGACCCGGGGTCGCCAACAGTTGTAGTAAACACTACTAATCAATGTTTAATCAGTCATTTGTACTTTATCATATTCATATGTCCAAAAAAGCAAAGAGTTCTTGCTCAAATCTTTAAGTTGTAGTTACGTTTTTTAATAATAACTCATTATTAGTGAAGAAGCAGAGTCTGTGTGTTGCCAATGCATTTCGGACATTAACATTGGTCCTTCTTCAGGGTGAACTCTACAAAACCAAACAATATACTCAATCAGTCGTTTTTACAAAACACTTTAACCAGGCAGCAGTATGTTGATGCTGACATGTCAATAAGACATTGGTAACTCAAACCAATGTCACAACAGGGAAGTAAACAAACAAAATTCACAAGGTACCTGCAAATCACTGTGTCTAATATGTAGGCACATCTATGTCCGTGCCCTTGTGCGTTTTTGTTTTCATTGTGTTGTAGATCCACTTGTCCTGTATGTTAAGAATCTTAATCCATTTAGTGCTGGTTAGCCACTCCCATTTGTTTCAATTTTGTATCTATATACCTGTGTACTCCGGTTTTTATGTTCTGTAAAACAGATAATATTTAAACAGTCCATAAGCTACAGCGTGATTCTATGGTATCTCTTGCTCCTATCATATATCTAGATAATTTTTACTTTCAACAAAAAGGCAACATAATTACAAGTTCTCCTATCGTGTTCTCTATTGTGATGTCTACATCTGTGTCAATATTTCTTCAAAAAAGCTGTCCGGGTACGGAAGAGTAAGTGGCTTCAGAGCAATATCATGCTGAGGGTCGTCTATCCTGCAGCCCCTGATAAGTGTTAAATACTGGTGAAAGTTACTAATGCTGTGTAAAGCTATCAGCGTTGCCTAGATAACGTGTGCATTTATCCTGTCGCATAGATTGTGAAAGCGAGACAGGCATTTTTTCGAAATAGATGTTAGAAGTGTGCGTCTCCAAAGTACGAGAACGGTTCACAGATCCTAAAGGTAAAAAGAGGTGTAAGGATGTTTACTGATTTTATATGTGAGTCGAAGTGCTCTACAAACTGATCCCGTGCAGATGAACTGTGTATGGGAGTGTGTCCTGGGTATCCGTCATGAAGCGAAGCTTCTACTTATCATTAAATGGTTGTAAGTTCATTCCATAGAATGTTCTGTTGAGTTTCAGGTAGGCAATTTGCTTCCAGGCTTGAATGCTGGAGAGGCAGTGTTTCCATTGGTGACTGTTGTTGTGATAGTTGACCTTTAGGGATGGTATTACCCAAATTGACCTTTTACAATTGACCTTTTGCACAATTCACCTAATTATAGTGGTCCTAATTGACCTTCTGCACAATTGACCTTTATATTATTTTAGTTATTTTATATATGTATTGGGTTGGTTTTGGATTATAAATAATATAAGCGGATTGGGTGGGGGTTGCAGGGGGTTTTGGATTGGGTGGGGGTTGCGGGAGGTTCCCCCTGCATATATGTCCTAATGGACCTTCTAAATTAGATAAATTCTCCCGAGGTCAATTGTGAAAAGGTCAATTAGTATACAACCTTAGGTATAGCTGTGCGTCATCAACATCCTGGTGGAATTTGGCCAAGAGTGCTCCCAGTGGCTCCAGGTAGAGGTTGAAGATGACAGGGGAAGATGATGGGGACTTGTGGGGCTCCGTAGGTCCCTGGGCATTGTGCAGATATGTAGTTGCCCATCTGGATGATCTGTGTCTGTGAGGTGGGAGTGAAACCATTGAAGGACTGTGGCATCAAATTCAATGCAATATGACAGGGTGTTGAGTAATGCTTTGTGGTTGACCATGTAAAATGCAGCTGAGAGGTTGAGCAGGACCAGGACACATAGGTTACCCTCGTCAATGGTGAGGAGTGCCTTGATGATCTGGATGGTGGCGGTTTTAGTGGTGCATCTTGGTCAGAAGCCAGACTGGCGTTTGTGATGAATCTGATGGTGTCATCACTCCTTTTCCAGTGGTAGCCTCTTCCCATGTGGCCAGGGCACAGCAGCCCCTACCTGATCCTGACCCTGGAGACGGCTATATGAGGGAGGAGGCCATTAAGGGGATGATGCGTCATTAAATGGAACATGGTATCCCCTTTTCCCTTTTAGGGATACCCATTCTGTTCCCCAATCCTTAATGGCCTATTGCCATAACTCCCACCACCCAGAAAAACCAATGTGGATATCTTCCCTTGTGTTATGCATACGTTTCCTAAAACTCAGTAGCATTCCTATGAAAATGAAGAGACCACTGCCTGGAGAAATCCCGAAGAGCCAAGACTGCTGAAGAGAGCGAGAGGATGACACGTGGAGAAGGACCCGCTTGTCACACTGCCCAAGGCAACCTTCTGTCGGAGCTCCGGTTTGTCTGTGGCTGGGGAGCAGTATCTCCGGATGCGAAGCCAGCTGCGGAAGTGGCTATACCCGAGAATCCAGAAGTTAGGTGAGAGCCAAGCGGTAAGCAAGAGGCGAATGAAGCGGACTCCAAAAAGTGAGATCCCGGTGGAGAAGCAATCAGGAAGCAAGCAGCGAGGAAGCCGCCAACCAACAAGGAAACCCGAACGCCACAAACCGGATGCAGAGAAGCACATCTTCCTGAACACTGTTCACCGAAGAAACAGGAATGCTGAGGGAGAGACGGGTGCTAAATGTTCTGGAGGCTCCGGGAAAGAGTAAACTAGTAAGAATAACAGGGCGAAGGAGCCCAGAGGAGAAAGTGAGCCAAAGAACATATAATGGATATTGGCAAAAAGGGAAATCAAGACATTGGGGTCATTATGAGTTAGGAGGTAGCCATGCTGCTATTAGCGGCATGGCTACCCCCTTACCGGGTCTGGGTTCCTTAAATGAGGAATTACCGGGCCATTCCAACATTGGAGGGCCCGGTAATTCCTCATTCAAGGAACCCCGACCTGGTACATCCCCATTCCCATTCGAGCCCCCATAAGGCTCAATGGGAATGGGGAGCATGCTAACAACGGGCCCGTTAATAACGGGCCCGTTGTTAGCATGCTGGGATGCTCGTGGGACACGCTAAGGACGCCTGGTAAAATCAGGCGGCCTTAGCAGGTCCCGCGAGCAGAGATTTTAATAGGGCGGTAAGGGGTAACGGCTCTGGCACCTTTACCGGTGCCGTTAACCCCTTACCACCCTCCTTGTAATGAGGCCCATGGTAATGAAAATAGGCAGACAGTGAATGCGAAGCATGCCAGCAAATATTGTTGTGAATCAAATTCGCAAGATGGGATGACATTGTCCTCATAGGCGGTGCCCTAGAGTGATGTAAGAATGTGATTTCTTTCAGCATTAGGGTTTTGAATTCTAATCATCGTGGTACATGGCATGATGGCATATCAGACGTGTCTATGGTGGGTAGGGTGTCCTCAATGTAGTGACAGAGCTTGTTGATTTTGTCTGCAATTAACATGTTGATTGCACTGGATCTCTCCATGGATTTGGGTGCTAGTAGTGGGCTGATGTAGTGTTTGATGGTCTAGAAGAGGGCTCTGTTCTTGCTCGAGGCTTCTGCTATGGATGCTGTGTAGGAATGTGCTTTAGCTGAGGCGTCAGGGTTCCTGCTGGCTTAGTGGAGGCTTTTCATCACTCATTTTGCCGACTGATTTTTCATCGTGGGACTTTTTATCGCCAACTTTTTCACCGCCAAAAACTCATCTTTTTTAAAATAAATTTTGGGGGGGGGGGGGGTTATAGGGATTGGGGTATGATTATTAAATTAGGGGGAGGTTTAACCCCCCCCCTAAATATATAAAAAAAAAAAAAAAGATGAGTTTTTGGCGATGAAAAGTCCCACGATGAAAAATCAGTCGGCAAAATAACGTAGAACCATTATTATTATTATTATTGCGGTATTTATTGAGTGCAGACCTAGCTCCGAAAAGCAACAGAGTGCGTTACTTAGGTACATAGGTATACAAAAATACAGATATACAACAGAGTGATTACAGAGGTATACAACAGTACAGATGTATAACCAACCGCTTTTCAGAGGTAACAACAGAACTGATATACAGTGGTGGGTAGGATACAGAGGGGCACAGAGGAGGGCTACAGCTGTAGAGGGTGGCGGTGGGGAGAGGGGCAGATGGCGCACAGGTGATACGTGATGGCCTAGGTGTTGAGGAGAGACTCGTTGAAGAGATGGGTCTTGAGTTATTTTCTGAATTTTAGGAGCGTGTGGGGGAGTCTGATGCTGATGGGAGGTTACATAGTCTTGGGGAATAGGCAGAGAAGGCTTGTTTTCTGGTCCTTTCCTTTAGACAGCATCGGATTTCAAGTCTGCACATGTCCTTGGTTCTGGAGGTGCGCTGTCTGATGTAGATGCTGAGTTTCTCAGCGAGGTAGCTGGGTGACTTGAGGGTGACTGCCATATAGAAGATGCAGCACGTCTTGAAGGTGATTCGTGTGCAGAGTGTGTGCCATTGAAGGTCGAAGAGGGCTGGGGTGATGTGGTCATATGTGTGCAGACCCTTGACGAGGTGTGCAGCTGCATGTAGGACAATTCTCAGGCGCACATGGGAGGACGGGAGACCATCGAGGAGGGCATTGAACCAATCCAGGTGGGATAGGACCAGTGCTTGAATGGTGGATCTAAAGCTGTCCGGAGGGAGGAAGGTCATGACTTTCCATAGGAGGGAGAGGAGAGCCGATACCAAGCTGTCTGAGCTTTCTTAGCTAGGTGTGTCTTGAAGGAGAGGTGTTTCTCGATGTGGAACCCAAGAGACTTGGTGCAGGAGGTGAGCTTGGGTGTCAAGCCCTTAGGGTTCATGGTCGATAGCCAGGTCTGTATGTCTGGGTGTTCGGTGTTGTTGGTGAGGAGTAGGAATTCAGTCTTCGAGGGGTTGAGTTTCAAGTATGCACTGGACATCCAAGATTGGATCAGCGAGAAGCAGGTTTTGTGCCTGTGGATGTTGTTGATGGAGTCATGCTTGAGGAACAGCTGTGTGTCATCGGCGTATTGGTGGATGTGGATGTTGTGTGTGGTTAGGAGGGCTCCCAGTGGCTCCATGTATAGATCATTGGGGAGAGTGTGGAACCCTGCAGGACTCCACAGATGACTAGTAGCATTGCCGATCTAGAGGAGTCCATCTGAAAAAACTGCTGACGGTTGACGAGGTAGGACTTTAGCCAGCATAGGACAGGGTTGCTGATCCCCATGCCCCAATGTAGGGTATCCGTGAGCACCCGGTGGTCCACTGTGTCGAAAGTGGTATACTGTGTAGAACCAGGAGGCAAGTGTGGCCGTCATCAAGGATGTTGAGGACGTCGACAACCATCCTGCATGGTTGCCGTCTCCGTGCTGTATCTGGGTCTGAACACAGATTGGTAGGTTTGGAGGAGATTATTGGTTTCGATGTGCTGCTGAAGTTGCGTGGCTACCACTTTCTCGTTTTTACTTAGGAAGGGAAGATGGGTGATGGGGTGAAAGTTACCTAGGTTCTCAGGATCCAGAGTGGGTTTCTTTAGTAGAGGGAGGATTTGTCCCGTCTTTCGGGCCAATGGGAAGGTGCCTTGAGTTAGGGAGCTCTTGATGATATCTAGGTAAGGAAGGAGAGCTTCTGCGGGACGGGACTTAAGGATGGATGCTGGGAGGCGCAACCAGCCCGGCTAGTTGTTTCTTCGCTTATCAAGGCCAGAAGGACTGCTAGCTTTCATCACTATCCAGGACGTTTTTGGACAAATTAGCTGTCCTCACCCTGGACCTTATAAAAATAAATATTTGGCAACATTGAAGTCATTAAGAAAAACGAACTGGACATAATTAAAGATATTTTTCCCAAACTACAACCAAATTAGGAAACCATTCCTTCTCCCGATGAACCATTGATATTACCAATTGGGAAACACGTGTTGAGAATACAACTAAGGAGAATGTAATTTAGTGGAACATAAGTAAAGGAAGTATTTAACACTCTACTTAAGAACACACACATTTTGTTTACTTTATGATTTGAGAGTGAACTATTTTGGAAATTACTAGGTGTGAAAATAACACTGATAGATACAATTTTCTTTTTCAATTGATAACGAAAATAAAGTATTTCGAGAGCATCATCAACACTGAATCAAGCTTTTCTTTTTGTGAAGACAAACTCAAATTAACACAAACTTTACTGAATATTCTTTTGGCTCACCAATGAATACCTCTAAAATTGAGTTGGCGCATTTGAGTAAACTTTTTCTCATAGTTTGCAATTTGTTTGTGTGCAGCCAGACAATTTTTAGGGAATTACTCATGCTGACAACCAGACTTTTTCTAAAATGAGCAATTAAACTAATCTATTTTGAGACTTAATCAGAACTAATAAGAGCTGGCGCCAAGGGAGAGCTTTTGCTGGCTGCGGCAACCTTCTCTCTATGCATGCTGGGAGGATGTATACGATGTGGCTTTGAGGGCAGCCAGGGTTTCTACCAGATCCTCTATAGAGTGTCTTGAATGTTGTCCACGGTGTGGTGATTTCTCGAGGTGGGTCTGCGAATGCAGAGCTGGTCTCTATGTGCTGGTGAATCTTGCTGATTTTGTCAATGAAAAAGGTGTTGCTGGCAGTGGATTTTTTGATGGTGTGTGGTATGGAATGGTAGGGTAGCAAGTTGATGCAGTGCTTGACTGCTTGGAAGAGGGAACTGCTTTTGTTGTGGGCTTCTGCTATGGTGTTCTGATAGTAGGAGGCTTTGGCTGTGTTGATTAGTCATTGGTGGGCTGCTCTGAGTTCTTTGAGAAGCATCAGGTCGAATGCGATCCTGGAACTGCGCCAGGTTTTCTCTTGTTTCCGGATGACTTTTTTTGCTGAGGTTGAGTTCTTGCATGTACCAGGGTGCTGACGGTTTCGATTTGCAGGTGCGTTGTTTCAGAGGCACGTATTGGTTGATGGAGGCTGAGAGGCTGGTGTTGAGTGCTTCCAGTAGAGCAGGGGTGCACAACTGATTTCGCTGGAATGCTGAATATACTGCACAAGTCCCATACAGTTGGCCTCACTATGTATGGGAATGAGCAGGGGTCTACGGGCTTCGGTGTGTGGATTTGAGCGAATAAACATGGATTTTGAGATTTTTTTTTCAATTAAAATGACACATGATACATATCCTTTTAATTGCCATTCCCATTTTGATTTATTTGTATAATGCGACTGAAATCATATTTTAAATAGAAGTAAAACTGCACATATCAAATGCGAAGACAAACAATTGACCACAGACACTTTCCACACGTTACATAACAGACTTCGAACTGACTGACTTTATGGCAGGCAACACTTCATCATTCAACTCATGTGACTCATGTGACTTGGAGGGCCATAAATAATGTCCTGAAGGGGCGCATATTGTGCACCACTGCAGTAGAGAGTCGCAGTTCAGTTGGGCACGTTCAGTCAATGTGAGGTGGAGCTTGGCATGGTCTTCCACCTGGAAGTTCTTGAAAGATCTGAAGGTCTGTCGAATTGGATTCTGCTGGGAGTGCTTGACTGGGGTGGTATGCAGGATGTTGAAAGGCATGGCCATGTGGGCAGACCAGTCAAGCGGGCGAGAGAGCAATAGTGGAGGGAAGGCAGTGGGGTGATGATTAGGTCTAGTATGTTACCTTTCTTGTGTGTTGGATATTATGTGTGCTCTGTAAGGCTGAGGGTGTCGAGAAGGCAGATGAGAGCTTCTTTCATCGATTTGGTGGCCTTGTTGCCTGGAGGTTTAAGTCACCTAGGTAGATTTTGGCGTGTGTGTGTAAGGGACATGGTGGTGACCAGGTCGGTGAAGTGTCTGATGAAGGCATTGTGGGGTTTGGGTGGTCTGTAGAGGAGATGGAAGGTGACTGTGTCCCTCAGGGAGAGCAGGAAGTGGCAACAGAGGACTTCTAAGGAGCCATTGTTGTCGACGTCAAGTCTGGTGCAGTGCCACAAGGTCTTGCGGAGGACTGCGAAGCCTCCGCCTGCCTTGTTCAGCCGGTCTCTGTGTTCAATGCTGTAGCCGTCGGGGACAAGGATGTCTAGGATATGGGGGGTGATGGGTTTCAGCCAGGTCTCTGTGATGAAGATGGAGTCATGGTTGTGTGTAATGATGAGAACTGCAATGTCTGTTGCATGGATGATAGCTGAGCAGACGTTGGCGAGCATCAACCTCCATGTTGTGGATGCTGAGGGGGTGCTGATGGGCTTGAAGCTGATGTGGGTGAGGTTTCTGCGTTCCGGAGTCCATGCCTTGGAGGAGGGGTGATGTTGTTGCCATTGCCTGGTGATGGTGGGAATGGCCTGTGGGGATGTAGGGAGAAAACACATGTCAGCGTGTGCTTACCTGTTGAGTAGGGGGTTCAGGCCTTGGGTGCCCCTGGGCTGAACAGGTCCAAACAGCAATTTCCATTTTCTTTGTCTGCCCTTCGCTTCGGCCGCTCAGGCGAGAGACGTCCTTGATCTAAAAGTTAAGAGCAGAAAGGAAGAGGCAGGGCTAAGAAGGTGGGTGGGGCTTAGGCCACGTGACTTAGATCCACTTGTACCTGCTCACCAACTGAAAATGAAGAGGCTGGAGGGCTGCTTAAGCAAGGAAAATGGGTGGCAAAACAGGAAGGCACCAACAGTTTAGCAGTGATTGACAGGTGGGTAGGGCTTAGGCCACGTGACCCAGATCCACTTGCACCTGCTCACCAACTGCAAAGGAAAAGAGGCTGGTGGGATCTTCTTTTAGCTTTGCCTTTCTCCAGAGTTTGTTTTGTTTGTGGGTGGCATGTTTACTGTCTGTGTATAGCATAGTGTGGATGGCTTGGTTTTGTTGTTTTGTAGTTTCAGTGGTACACAGATGTTGGCAGAGTCAGAGTGTAGTTGAGCTGGTTGAGAAGGATTTTGGTGTTGGATGAAGGAGTGTGGCAGCCAGGATGGTGATGTTTTCTTCCAGTGTGTCAAAAGAGATGTTTTTGAATGAGCACTGAGGTGTCTTCTGTATCAGTTGCCCTTGACTGGAGGGCTTCGAGTGCTAGAGCTTGATCGGTATTGGCTATATGGTGATTCGAGTTGTATAGGTGGGAGGCAGTTGATTGATGTCGGACGCTGAGGTGAACACCAGCTCTATAGTGCAGCCTTTGGTGTGGGTGGGATCAGTGATGATTTGATGTGGAGGGTGTCCAGGTGATCGAGGGGAGCTTCTTTGGTTTTCTTGGTTGCTTGCATTCCTGCCATATGGAAGCCTCCTAAGAAGATGTTGACCGAATCATTGACTGTTGATGCAGTTGAAGACTGTTACTATGTGGGGAGCAGTTGATCAGGTGGTAAGTCTGAGAGCAGAAAGTGGCATGTCAGGTGCTTCATGGATTCGAGGGGTGATGAATCTAGGATTGTGCATGTCCACAAAGACTGTAAGGCCCCTGCCAGACTCCTCTTTATGTTTGACATGCTGGATGTCGTAATTGGCAGGGATGAGGATGTTCAGAATGGGATGTATGTGATTTCTTCAAATATATTTCTCCTAACGGAGATTTCACCGAAAAACGAAATCTTCTTTTTACTTGTCTACTGGGTGATGCATTACACCCAGGAGTTGTTTTTAGCTCCTGCTAATCAAGTCCTAATTTCTAACTTTGTTGTCCCTTTGGAGTAGTTCTGTGAGATGTTGACTTCCCCTTTTTCCCAACTCATTGTTAGCATTTTTTAGATAATCTGTAGAGTTTGTTGGCACCTTAAAAGCATGGAAATAATAGGTCTTGGTTTAGGTGAACTTTTGTTGGGGCTGGGTAGAAACCGGTCTGCATTTTAAAGTCCTATTGGAGGATCTTGGGTATGATGTTTTCATTTGGTTTTGAGCTGGCACATTCTTCAGGGCCAAAGAGAGAAGAAAAGTGTCCAAAACGAAATGTCCAGCTAAATTGCATCAAGCGGCTTCTGCCTTCACTCCTAACATGATTCGACAACCTAGACAAAAACTATAGCTGAGTGCATTCTTACTGTTAATCGACCTGTCTCCCCATATACAATATAACCACTATAGAAATAGTATTGCAATACCCTGATCAGATTCTCTATCCTAGGCAGCCTATCTGAAGGTTATACAAGAACCGGATGGAGGGCATACCCATTAAGAACACTATATTTTAGAGTGGAGTGGACTAGGTAAAGTATGATGTATGCATCTCAGTATCTCGAAGATGACATATAGACTGTACATAATTATGAGGGACTGTGCAACCATATCGGACACATTTTCATATATTCACTTGTCGAACTGAACAACGTAGAATTTAAATGTTTGTAACCGGACAAAGCACCGAATATTGCTCCTGATGAAGGGATGGATAACCCGAAACGCGAAGAGCTCAGCCTTTAATTCTTTTTCTGATTGTTCTTTTATGTATTTGATATGCAATTCTTCATCAATATATTTTGCTATGAATTGCTGAATTTATGTGCTAACCGAACAATTAAATACTGACCTAGTTTAGTATAAACAAGAAATGTTCTCGGTATCTACCTGAATGATTAAGATATGCTAACTTAATTAATATACCTAAAAATATTTTGGCTGTGGCTAGCCGCAGTTTGAAAGGTGTGCATGGGATGGGAGTGTCCCTGAGTTTTGGACACTTTTCTTCTCTGTATTGTCTAGTTGTGACTTCTTATGCCAGAGTCAAGTTTTTTCTCCCGTGCACCCTTAATTGAAAGTACTTGTCTTTATCATCACTGAAGTTTCTTCATAAATTCTGTGCTCTAACCAAGGTGTGCATGCCATATCCCAGTCCAGTACATTCTTCAGGGCACTCATCTCCTTTCCCAGCTCCGTATACATATATATATATTTAATATATTTTATTTTGTGTATAACCAATATAACCAGTCAGCATTCATTGCTCTTCACACATCTTTGATATCCTCCTTATCATTTAGGGTATCCTTCACCTTAATGGCATTCAATCCAACTACCCCAAACCCCCCATGGCTTGCTAAACTTCCCTGTGTGTCCAATATCAATATTATTACCCTTCAGTACGATCTGCTGCAGTCTTTCTGTCCGATTCCCTTATTCCACCCCAATTCTTCATCCCTCCACTCCTCACACTGCCATACTTCCCTCTTCCATTCTGTTGACATACCCATATCCATCAAGTGGCTTTGTCATCTGGTGAGAGAAACATCCTTTGCACCATGGCATTCCGGGTGGCTACATTATCACAGCCCTCCCTCATCCCCCTTATCACGGCCCTGTACCACGCCAGACTCCTCTGTTGATCAGCGTTGCAGGTCACTCCACCAGCAGTCTACCCACAGGCCCTGTTTTGCCTTCCATATCATAGCAATCCATCCATTTGCTTGTATACATGCCAAGCCTCTCATTCTAGTGATCCATCTAGCATTCTTCGGCCTGGGAAACAATCCCAGCAGACTTGACCCAAGTGTCAGCCTGAATTTAGTATTTCCTCTTTTTTGCATCCCGACTTCCACTTCACCTCAAAACTCTTTGATCACCACACACTCCCAAAACATATGCATTTTGTCTGCTCCCTCCAATGTGCATCTAAGATATCTGGTGTTGGTTGCTCCTGGGAACTTTGATATCCTATATGGTATCAGGTAGGCTTGATGTAATACCTATAGCTCAGTGAGCTTGAACCTGGCCTTTCTTGAGACCTTCATCGTGGGTTGGCCCATTCCTGCTGAGTGAATTCTCTACCCAGATCTGCCTCCCATTTGGATTTTTCCCCCAGTGTGTCCAAATATATTCTCAACAATAATCCCTAATATAGCCTCGAGACCCAGTGGCCTCCCTCAGAGATGTCGTATATCAACCCCAAAATGCTGTCCTCCTCAAGGTTTTCTGGACATCCTTGCCCCTTACACTTAGCTTCATGAATGAGGCTATTTTATGCCATAGATTACCCATGTTCACTCCTGTCGTGTCCACTCTACTCTCGAACCTAAGCAGCTCTCCCTCCTGGAATAGATCACCCATATTGCTACCCTGTTGTTCTTCTGTTGGGATCGAATGAGTTTAAGATCTGCCAAGTCCGCTCTGTAAACAGCTGCCAATCGTATGTTTGGAGAATAAGGTTCTCTCAGATTCAGCAGTTTGGTAGTTCATTTCCAATTTTATTTTCCAAACTGCAACATAATTTGGGCGGCTGGATTCTTTTATCATGTAACCACAGCACCTCCTTCAGTAGGTACGGTTCGATTGTTTCCTGTAAGAGCCTAGTTTTCTGCATCTCCCCGACAGAGCCACAACGCAATGTTTTGTAGTAGTCCCACTAAAAAGTATAGCTTTATGTGTGGTAACCCTAAACCACCCTCTGTATAATCCCTATGCAATGCTCCATAGCTATTCCACGCCTCCCTGAAGCCCAAATGAACCGACCTAATGTAGCACTTAGTTCTCGAAAAAGGGACCTTGGTATGTAGTATTGGACATTTATAAAGTGATACAGTCGTCGCGACAGGACCACCATCTTGAGGAGTGCTATCCTGCTCACCACCGTCAGAGGAAGTTTCTTACGGAAGTTGACAGATCGTTCCACCCTTTGCACGCTTTAGCCGTGTTGAGCTCATGTGACAGTTCAACCTTATGCATATATTAACTCCCAGATACCGGATCGTTCCCATTGCCCATTGCAATCCCAGGTTCGCAATTCTGTCTCTTCCAGGCTTGCCCATCCGGCTACAGGAAATATGCAGATTTCTCACTGCTCACTGTGATCCCTGAAAGTGGAGCAAAATTGTCCAATACTTAAGATATCTGGTAAATTGTCCTGTGCTCTGGACGTACAGTAACATGTAATCTGTATATAGCAAAACTACATGATCAACCCCATCCACTGTCAATCCTGCTTCCCTAAATTCTGATCCAAGGTACACAGCTAGGGGCTCCAGTGCCAGTATAAATAACATAGGGGACAGAGGGCAGCCCTGCTTAGTGCTCCTCTGCTGTTCCCACTGTTCCGACATGTTTCTGCCTGTCTTCCCCTGAACCAAAAGTCCTGCAAAAATTAGTTTGACCCACCCAAGGAACCCCTGACCTACACCAAAATGCTCAATAGCGGCCTAGAGTTGTAGTGTAAAGTGTAGATGCATACGCATAGGTGCATTGACCCATTGAGCTAACCATATTGCATATTAGGCCTATGGCTTGCTGTATTAACAGCAAAGACTAATAGCTTATTCGAAGAGTGTACTAAATGCTGATAATCAGAACTTTATAGATGGCTTAGTAATGCTTTAGCAGCGCCTAGACATCAAGAATAGTGAGCTATATTTAAAGTGCAGGCCTCTAAGTGGTGGTTTTTATGCACAGGTGCAAAACCTGCTGAGCTAACTACATTGTGCACAAGTGTATAGCTTGCAAAGGCAGGACAGAGGACCGAGTTTAGCAGCTATTAGAGCCATGTATTGAATGCTTGCAGACCTGCAGTATTAAAGCATTATAGCACCTAGATGGGCAGTCTTGTAATATTATGACACTAACTAGCAGATTGCAGGGCCTGTAGCGCTTTCCCACAAGGGGTTAATTGCAATGCATATGCTTCAGCTTCCCCTGGAATATTTTTCTTCGCAACCGTGGCTCTGCCATTTTTTCATAAACAGGCCCTCATTCACATGAGAAAAGCAGCCTGCGCGGGGCACTTCTGATAAGAAACATACCAGAGATTTTGCAGATTGGCTCCGAGTTGGGAGGGGTAGGAGCGCCTTGGAGCGTTACTGAGTGGGATTTTTCAACAATTGCACTGAAGGAAGGTGCTGGAAGATTGCGTCATTCTGATTAACAGCCCAATCTTATAAGAATGCATGCCCACATGAATCGTCATGGACTCTTCCGTGGGCTTGTGGCCAGACAGAGTGCAGGTGCCCGGATTTTCATTTACCCCTGAGCGACAATCCTTGCTACGATCTCACTTAAGGGCTGGCCAGGGACCAGTGTCTGACCAGAGAGGGCAGACATCCTGGGATGAGAGGCCGGCGTTAAGCTGAGCGGGGTCCCAACGTTGGCTAAAAGGAACGTGAGATGAGACTGTGTTCTAAATATATCTGTGATTTATAACTTGCATTTTCTTCCCATTTTATTAAAATTGTTGTCTGTTTATTTAATTTCCTTATTGGTAAATAAATGCTAAGTTTTTATGCTTAAAGTGTTATCTCTCTAGCATGAGTTCATGGCCGTAGCGCAAAGTCGAACCTGGGATTGGGGGGTGTTTTATGATAAGTGGGCTGGTCCCAGAAGTGTGCCTACACCCTTCCTAAGACAAGAGTCAACTTCATCTGACTCAATCAATCACCTTTATAGCATCAAGGGAGATCCCTGCACATCTGTTATCCCACAATTTCGTTCTATATTTTACTGTGTGTAATCTCCTCAAGTTAGCAGAAGTGGTTCTCCCCGGGACATATCCTGTCTGAACCGGGTGTATTGGCTGCCCATTAACCTTCCGTGGGCTCTCTGCGAGGCAGGCCATGAGGATTTTGCTATCCTGATTGACCATCAACATGTCTGTACAATTCACAGCTCTGTGTCGGTTTACCTGGCTTTGGTATTGGCACAGTTATGGACTTGCGCATACTGCTTGGTAGCTTCACACATTCATATGCTTCCTCAAAGGTGTCTAGCTGCCTTGGTGCCACTATGTCAATTAATTCTTTGTAGAATTCTGCAGGAAGGCACCCCCGGTGTTTTTCCTGCTGGTAAAGCTCTAATCACTACACATACTTACTCCTGTGAGTGGTGCCTTCAAAGCCTCCCTCTGTTCATAACCCAACCTGGGTAGCACCATCTGGGACAGTGCATCATCTACGTCCCTTCAGTGTTCTACTTTTTCCTGGCTATACAATTGTTTATAAAACCTCTGAAATATACTAATGATTGAGTGTGGAGATCTCCACAGTTCATTGCACTTGTCTGCCATCTCGTTAATCATGGTATGTTTCACTCCTTCACAACAAAGCCAGGCTAGCATTCTACCAGGTTTATATCCCTGGTCATGTAATCCTTCAGTGCACTTGGCATAGTTACATCTGCCCAGTCTTTCCCAATCCTCTATGCAATTCTGTCTGAGGGTTTGAAGTTCTGATTTCTCTGGTCAGTCTTCTGTAATTTACTCTCTGAACGCTTAATCCTCATCTCTGATTTGGACAGGTTCCCCAACAACTCCTGCTTCACCCCTCCCTCTATGGCTTCTCCCTGCACCACCACCTTAAATGCCTCCCATAGAGTACTGCAGTCGCCCACACTACCCTCATTAATCCTAAAGAACTTTACCTTGTCACCCATGTGGTCTTGGAAGGGTCCATCCTAGAGAGCTTCTCCCCCAAGTCTCCATGTTGGGACCAGGGGCAGTGTTGTATCCACTATCCAACTCGCAAATAGGGGCAGGTGGTCCGAAAGCATTCTTCCTTTATATATAGCCCTCGCAAATTCCCCAATCCCTTCCTACCCAGTGAAGAGGTAGTCTATGCGTGTATACATTCTGTGCAATTCTGAATTATATGAATACTCCCTGGTATTCACATTTATCCACTTCCAGACATCCAATAACTCCAGATCATCGAGCAGCTCTCTTAGCACTCTAGTTGGGGGGGTCGGCTTGGTATGTTTATCATTTGATCTATCTAATCCGGGATCTAATGTGCAATTAAGCCCCCCCCCCACAAATCCAAATGGCCCCTTTCAAGGAGGCCAACCTAGCATATAATAATCTGAAAAAGGAGGAAGCATTGTGGTTGGGGGAGTATGTGTTGATTATGCATACCTCTCAGTGGTCCACAGACCCATGTATTAGTACCATCCATTCCTTGTCATCGGTCTGCACTTTCTGAACCTTGAAGGGCACTGTGGGTGTTACTTAGAGCAACACTCCTATGGCGTCAGTGGAGTAGGTTGACCCATACCCTATGCCTCCCCATTGCTTCAGAATATTTCTTTGTTTCTCTGCTGTGAGGTGTCTCCTGTAGTATGGCTACCACCACTTTCTTCCTGAACAGGAATGTCAGCACTGTATTGCGCTTTATACAGCTCCCTTACATTCCAAGTGGCAACTAAAAGCTGGCCAGCCATCTGATGTGATCTCTCTCCCTCCTGTTCCCCCATCCTGCATCCCACTCGCCAGTTTAGCCTCCAGGGTAAGTGTCATGCCAACATCTGCCCCCCTACTCCCATAACATGCTGTCGCTAGTCATAGTGTTCACCCTGGTAGACTCCCTTTCAAATCCCTCTAAGACCAAACATCCAACATTCCCTGCAGTCCATTCCCCTACCTTTAACAAGCCGCATTGTAACTGAAATGCCAAACAACTAAACAAACCAACTACAACTACTTGGCTTAACAGTAGCATTCTATTTAGGCAAATCTGTCATTCATCCCACCCACATAGGATGGCACTTGACTTTTGGATACTCCCGGTATCCTAGTACCAAAGTAACCTGGGAGGACTTGCCAGCCAGCAATCAATCAATCCAAAGTACTAGTTCTTATGAGCTTGTGCAGTCTGCTCGAGCACCCTGCTGGATTTTCTTATCAAGTCTGTGTAATTGGTCAGAATCTTGTGTGGGCCCCCAAAACCCTCTCCGGTGCCTGGACGCATGCTTGTTCAATGGTCTGGGTGCCATCTTGTTAATGTCCATCCACTGATTTACATCTTCAGAGTTGTCGAAGAAAAGAGCATTTCCATTATATAGGATTTTCTGTATGGCTGGGTATAGGAGAATGTACTTGAGACCACGTTAGCATAGCCTTTCTTTTGCATTGTACTGGTCTTTTTATAGTGCCATTTTACAATTATTATAGTTTCAAGGCGCTGTTAGCGGGAACACCCTTGGAAGGACCGAAGTCCTGAATGATGGCGGTCATAGAGTACGGTTAGGATGCGTGTGTGCATTTAGCCAACCAAAAAAAGGTTTAGCAGGGATGGCCATGCGCCGGTAGAGAAGCAACCCATGCGGTTAGGCATGTGGGTGGGTGCTGAGAGGCACAGGGTGGCGTCAGTGCTAGAGACTCGCTATGTGTTCAGCGTGCCTGAATTGGTCATATGTCTGTGCTGCATTTTGCTGTCAGAGGTGTTGTGGCATAGTCTGGTGTAAGTAGGCAGAGAGTTATGTGAACAGCACAATCGAATGTTGTTAGCCCTTGTTGTATATTGATGTGTGTCGATAGCCATACCTGCGACCAGTGGAGTGGTGTATTATATGTAACTTGCTGCTATTGAAGCCGTTTTGTTCTCAGGGCACCCACTCAGGTACTTGGCTTCTTCTGTCAGGATTTTGTGCCTGTGATAAAACCGGTTAGCAGCAGCGACAGTCTATGCTCCAACTATTTGTGCTTCAAGAGTCTTCTAGGTGGGTCGGGTGGTGAGTCTATCCAGATATCATACGGTTACTGATCATTTTAAGGCAGTACCTTAACCAAGGGCTTTGGTTCATATTTGCGGAATACCTGCCTTTCCCCCATTCCTTCCAGATCGGTGCTGAGCTGGTTCTTGATTGTCCTCCTGTGGTGTTGCCCACCTGGCCTGCTGGTTCGAGTAGTGGCCATGGTGACCCGACTTCCCATGAATTCCCTGCAGTGCATCCCAATCTGTTTGATTGCAATGGTGGTGGTGGCGGTGATTCCTGCTCCTCTGTACCTAAATGGTGAAATCAGGATAGATTGCCAGAGTCACGGACACCATTCTTATTTCGGCACCCTTCCCCAGAGAAGACCAAGATACTCCCGCTAGTCTTAAAGTCCAGGATTTGCACAATTACCGTTCTCGGTGATGCAACCGAGGGCAGCTTCTTAGATAAAGATCTGTGGGCTCTTTCCACAGTGAATCCTTGTGTCAGTGTGCCCGGCCCACCTCCTGAATCAACATGTTTTCAACATAGGTGGTCGAGTCTCTGCCTTCCTCTCCCTCCAGCAGCCCCAGGATTCTAATGTTGTTTCTCCACACCCTCTGCCCTCTCTTCTAGCATACGCACTTTAAACATTAGGTCCTGTACCTTGGACATAAGTTCCTGCGCTGTGTTTGTCACTTCCTTCACTTTCATCTCCGTCTCACTGACCCTCAACGCCAGCGTTCTCACATCCTGCCGTGGCAACCCCACATCGATTTGTGTTTCCATGGAGGTCCTCAGTGCAGCTATAGCTTCCAATATCTTGTGGTCCGTTCCCTCCTGCACTTGTCCTCGCATCGTCACTTCTCTAGGTTCTTTTCCTACTGCCGAAAGGCCGTTCCCCACTGCTTTCTAGTTGGCAAAGGCATCTATCCTGGCCTGCTTCGGCTTGCCCTGTGGTCTCTTATCAAGCATGTGTCTATGGGTGTGACAGACTCCTGCCTGTGTCACTCCATAGACTAATCAATGTTCCCCTCCATGAGCGGTTATCCGCAGTCCGCTGCACCTGACTCGCGAGGCCTCTGGTGCTTCCTCAATGCAGGTCCCCTCTGTGCTCTACGCCTATACGCACCATCCTGCAGTGCTCGTCCTATCGGGGACGTCTGCTCCTAATTAAGCCAAGCTCTTTGCATGTGTTTGACCCTCTGTAGGATGGTCCCTTGGTTCACCGCCGTATGGCTTTATGGTGCCTTGTGGTGGTATTCATGCACATAAGATCCAGGGTGGTGCACTTCTTATATCCTGCCTTATATTCCGGACCCCCACGGTCAAGCCTCCATCCGTGCATTTGCGGTTTCCCTTTATGCTGCCTCTGGTGCCACTTGATTCCACCGCCCCACAACTTGTTTTCTGAGGGTGCCGTCCCCTGCATCTCATCTCTCCGCACCAGCACGTCAATATTACTAATCCAGGCTCCAGCAAAGGGGATTCTCCAGTGCCGCTCAGTGTCAAGTGACTTTTAAAGTAAAATAGAACCAATATCCACACTTTAAACACTCAATATGACAGCATCGTGCAGGAGCTCAGCTCAGGCGGGTCTTCCCTACATGACTGCTGGCCAAGCCCCCCTCAACACCATATACGAGGAGGTTGTATTTCCAGTCTCTGTTTTCTTGGGCTGTGATTTTCGCTTCACATTTGTGTATTTGCTGTTTGACGAATGACTCTGCATTATTGGAATCTTCCAGATAGCTAATTCTGGATTTTGGCTCATCCATTCTTTAGCCCATACCGTTATTACTTCTTTCATACCAGCTACCTCCACTTTAATCTCATTAGTTCCGCTTTGTGTGTCAGCATACGATTTTTTGGACTAACTCTTCCATGATTTTCTCTAAAGACCTTGCAATTGTGGTTTCCTGTGGTGTTCGAGAAAGGGATGAGTCTGGTTACAACTGTGACAAATCCCATGTCATTGTCACTAGTTCTGAAGGGGAAGACCCCCAAGATAGAACAAGGTATTCCCCAATCCTTTCCTTTTCTATCTACCATGTATGCACTGAGACAAGGGAGAGAACAACTGACCCACTATGAGTTCGCAGGATTAGTACTGGGACGAAGAAGAGGTGTGGAAGCATAGAGAGAACCTCTGTGAGCCATAATGAGCGATCTAGTGGTTGCTGGTTTCCTAGTGGTCCAACAGTACTTGAAATATAGGAGGGAAACCAGGAAGTGTTGTCAAGCCTTCCCTGTAGGAACAAGGAGCCGGACTGCTGTGCTGAAACAGAAGGGGCTGTGAGCCAGTCTGCTTGCCAGAGAAGTGGGGAACCTTTGCACGCCAGCGAAGTGCTGAGGACTGGGGGAAGCCCAGGAGAATCTCTAACTGAAAGACTTGACAAATGGTCATATCTTCCCCGGAAGAACTGATAGAGAAGCAGGTGAACACAAGGGGCTGCAGAAGAGGGGCTTACTGAGGCTGCAGAGGTGCTCCTAAGCGGTCCAAGGTAGAAGCACCATCCCACTAGAGGGAGAAGCAGCAGTCCATGTGGGCAAAGCCAGGGGACTGTACGGTCAAAAGGAGACGCGCTTGCTGCGAGGGACCACATGCTGCAGAGCTGCCGGAGCACATCAGAGAAGGGGAGAAGACTGCAGAAGCCAGAAGCAGAAAAACCCCCAAGACCGACCCAAGACTACCAGGAGAGACCCTAAAGGTACAGAGGTGACCGGGATGGTTGATGGGGGCAGAAGGGAGAAGTGGGATACCCTGACCCAACTTAACAGGGGAAGAAGAGAAACCAGGGTTTTGGACCTACAAGCTGAGTGTGACACGAGTCATCTTCCTTGTGGCAGTACTTGGCCAAGGGGAGATCCAAGTGAAGCAAACCAAAGAAGAGAAACCAGGGCCTGGAACCCACAGCAAGCAAAGCTAGAGAAGAGACAATGGGAAGGAGAGCACCCTCCCTGGTAATGTGAAGAAAGGCTGTGGGAAAGGATACAACCCCGCTGGCACTGAGAACCTTTGTATGGTAACAAGCTGAGAGAAGGGAACTTTTCTATGAGCTCATCCAGGAAATGGAAACAGAGATAAGAAGATATTTTCTGTTGGAACTTGTGAACCCTGTGCAAAGTCAAGGGAAGGGAAGGGAAGGGAGATACTCTCGTGACCCCTGGGGACCTTTGTTTATTTTTTCACCCTTTGCAACTTTATGTTTTGGTATCTGAAAGAAGCTTGGCGAGAACTAGTAAAGAAGACAACCCCTTTGCAACTTATATTTAGTTGATTAATGTGAAGGTGAGAGTTAGGGGTTTGACACAATGGCGAGCAGTCTTTTATTTTGACCTCCTGATAGACATCTTTGAGATTTATGTTGAGGCAGGGAAACCCCTCTTAGCATTAGGGCAACTAAGGCCTTTCCCCAACCCCATTTATCAGTTGAATAAAAGTGTATAGCAATAAGAATGCCACCTATGTCTCGACCTCTCACTCCTGCACCCTTACACAACATCTGAAATCGAGGCAGCCAACAATTGGAGAGTTACTGGTTCTTCTGAGCACTCCATGACGTTGCTTGAGTAACGATTGGATGATACGCGTGATCCATATTCTGGTTTAGGTGAGCATGTTACAGATTTTGGTGAGATTAAGTCAGAGCTAACTGTCTGACAGGACTATGTGGTGTGAGTGGTATCCGAGAAGGCAGCAGTAACAAACGGTTACTCTGTAGTGCTGGTCCATAGTGCTGTAATATACTTGGGTACCAGCAATCACACTGGCCTGCGTAGCACTTTTGGTTCTCAGTGAGATTCTTGTCATCACCAGCAGAAATTGCCCAATCAGGTCTGTTGCTTTTATTCACTTATGGCCTTATTTCACTTATTTAACATTATTTATTTTGTCAGGCTTTTCGTTCTGATAATTTTGACAGCTTTTTCACATATTTGATTGTATTTCACTTGTAACTTGTTGTAAGATGGTACTTCTTACTCTTTAATTTGTGATTGTAGCAGGGGACAAAAAGTGCACTCGGCTAGTCATTGGCTATTGATAATTGACTCTTAGCGAGTAAGAAATGGTGTGATATGTGTATTTGTAGAATTGAGTTGTGATTGGCTTTTATGCCTAGCTAGTAGTTTTCAATTTGAAATTTTGCACTCGGAGTGTAGAATCTTGATGTGTCTGGCATCGACAGGTTGGCCTACCCTTAACTTTTATCAGATTTTGGGTGTCACCTTTCCTTCTACTTGACACCTTGTTCTCGTGACCTTTTAAAAAATGTGTACCAGCAGGCAAATTGATACAGGTAGATGGCAGTCAGGAGGGCAAGCAAGTGGCAGCTGAGGACTGGCCAGGCAATGCAGGCACAAATTAGTAAAGGCAGTGAGCAAAGCATGCAGGCTGGCAGCTGTGTGGCCCCTCAAGGCAGAAATCCACAGGAGACAGCATGTGTGAGGCAATCTTATGAAGGCACGAGAGTCATGTGCTAAATGCTGGACAACGTATTGTATAGCAGTTCGGTAAAAGTGGGTGAGCCTAGTTGCTCTGCTCCTCCCTGTGCAATCTGGTGACCCATGCGCACGTACCCTGCACCTTCCTCCTGCACACCAGAATTTTATGCCACACCAATAATAGTGTGCTATGAGCGAACATGCCTTTTGGTTCATCCACCCTCTCAGCACTGATCCTCATGTTGAATGTTCACAGCAGGACTGCACTGAAAATACTGGTGTCTATGCAGACGGTTCTTGTTTTCGTTTCCTTGCCACCATTACTGCCGGTCTCCGGTGTATATCACGTGTATCACCCTTTTGTGTATGGATCAGCACCCCAAATTCAGCCCTCAAGTTTGAAACCACTGCTTCAGGGAACATAATCCAGCTACAGCACCAGGACTGTGTGCCACAGCATCTCATGCTTAATAATATTTTATTTAAACCAGTGTGAAAGGGCCATGGGTGAGACCTTGTCAACCAGGGTCCAAGGTCCCATCTGAACAGAAGGTATGCAGCCTACCAGGGCAACGATAGAGCCAGACCTACCCATGTGGCAGTGTTGGGGAGATGAGGGAGACCCTTGTCACTGGCACCCACTATTTATGGAACTGTGCATGTACATTGATACCACTGTCTGTGCCCAAATGCTTATCAGCCTCTGTGCTGGTCAGGTTTCCCTTTATTCTTTCACCATGCACTAAACTCCTAAGAATCCTGGCATGGATCTTGGAAAGCAGCATAACAAAGAACAACTGGATCACTTGGTTGATGAAAAAATCATCTCTGGACACTAATATAGAGATACATTTCGGATCTATGTGATCACTGCTTTACCCGTAAATGAAAATGTCGACTCCGATTGTGGCGCAGTGATCAGATAGATCACTTTGCCGGCTTGTCCCAGCCCGCATTGCCCTGCCCGCCGCCACTTACTTTTAACGGCATTACACTTCTGTGTGTGCTGCCGACTCCCCACTATCCCTACAGCAGCAGTTCCTCCCACTTACTTGGGTCTGAGCTGACGCCGTAGGGTCCTTTTATCTTTTTTGTTTTACTTTCTTGTCCCCCGCTACCACAGTGGTATGCAGGGAACTCCCCCGCAACCCCTGCTCCGCTTGGTCGCAGTAATAGGAGTCCGAATTTTTTATAATGCCGTCTGTACAGTAAAAGTGCAGTCGTCATTATAAAGGCCCAGTATTTGTACGTTTCCCAAATTTCCACCCCATTACAAATGTACCATTTCTTTCAAAAATGTTAGATCGAGTGGCGTACTTGCAAATCCAGGTGCATTTGGAGCAGTATCACTGATTAGGTGCAAGGCAGTCTGGCTTTCGAGCCTACCATAGTATAGACTCGCCCCTCCTTGATTTAAAAGCTAACCTGTCATCAAATATTGATCATGGACATGCCTCTCTGCTTTTATTATTAGATCTGTCAGCAGCTTTTGATTTTGTGGATTTTAACATTTTATTTAAGAGTTCATTCAGAAGCATTTTCTTTCCAGAACAGACTGGATTTCTATCTTTTTTATTTTATAGATGCAAGAATTTTAAGTGAAGTGACAGCGGAACCATTTGAACTTCGGTCCAGTGTTCCTCAGAGCTCCTGCCTCTCCCCTAAACTATTCAATATTTTTATGAAACCACTTTTTCATATGCTTGATAAAGAAGAGTTTTCTTATACAAATTACACTGACAACACAAACATCTTGTTAAAGCCATTGTGTAATTATGCCAAAGATTCTTTGAAGATCAATTTAATTTTTGACCTTATCCAGCGATGGATGCCACATAATGAGTTGGTGCTCTGTCTATGAAAGATCATGTCACCTTTGTGGCTTCCTCATCAGCCTATTTGAGATTGTTGGGCCGGATTCAGCCCTTTATTTTAGAGAATAATTGTGCCACTCTTGCTTGCGCAATTGTTGGAGCCAGAATAGACTACTGTGGGAACCTCCTGGTTGGTACTTCTGAGAGTAATCTCACGAAGCTTGAAGGCATTCAAAATAATGCAGTAAGATTGGTGGCTCATCTAAATCACAGAGAACATGTCACTGAGTCTAGAAAATGTCTGCGCTGGTTGCCTTTAGCGGCATGGCTACCCCCATACTGGGTACCGGGTCCGGGTTCTAGGAATGGGGAATTACCAGGCCATTCTGACCTTGGAGGGCCCGGTAATTCCCTTTCCTGGGACCCGGGACCGGTACATCACCATTCCTATTTGAGCCCCCATAGGGCTCAATGGGAATGGGGAGGATGCCAACAACGGGCCCGTTAATGACGGGCCCGTTGTTAGCATAGCATCCTGGTCTGCTAGTGGGTCCGGCTAAGGACGCCTGGTTTTACGAGACGTCCTCAGCGGGTCCCGCGAGCAGACCTCGTAATGAGGCGGTAGAGGGATAACAGCGCCGGCAGCTCTACCGGTGCTGTTAACTCTACCGCCTGGGTTGTAATGAGGCCCATTGAAACAAACTTGCAAGGGACTGCATAGAAATAGGGGAAAACCAGGAAAACTCCTCAAACCAAGGACAGAAGTGGAACAAGAAAACCAGAGACAAAACGCCCCACTGACCACCTGGCTGGCTGGAGTAAAACAGAGACTGAAAAGTGCATGGGGATAAGGGCTGTTGTCCCAGCCCTCAAGGAGATATCTCAGAGATTGTCCCATGGAGTCCACTGACTCGAGAAGCCAAAGAGAGGGTTCTAGGCAGGAAGGAGAGTACTATAAAAAGCCAGCAATCAGTTGTCAGTGATAGGCATACAGGTCAGGTTAGAGAGAAGGTGCAGGAGAGCCAGAAGATCATAGGGTGTGGTAGCTGGAGGAGAACTTGGCAGAGACTTCGGAGTGATTACAGAGCGCGGAGGTAAAAGTGGATTGACGTTGAGCGACATGAGACTGAAGTAGTAGGCCGGCGGGGGAAGGAGATTAAAGGCATGGTAGTTTTGGGAGGAGTGAGATCGGGGGGGAAGCGGACATGGTAAGAAGGGAGTGGCTGGCAGAGTCGGGACAGAGATATAAAACCAGGAAGAAGAGTGTAATGAGAAGAGAGAGACCAAGAGAGATCAGTTGGAGGGTGGAGACATGAGATGGGGGTAAGCTGTAAGACCAGGGAAAGGAGTGTGAGGATGGAGAAGAGATGGCACATGTGAGTAAGGAAAAGGTTAAGAGGCAGCCAATCGAGAGTAGAAGGCTCCAGGACAATCAGACTACTCTGTCAGATCTAATGGAAGGTCCCTGAGGTAGTTCGAGAGATGAGGTCATTGCCTGTAGGCGCTCCCTAGTTAGAGATAGACCCGATATTAGGGTGTACCCTGGCTCTAGTAAAAGTGCCACTGCTGTATGTCCAGTGGGGGAAGGGTGACTAGGCTAGAGAGGTGCCAGTTACCTCAATGTTTGAGGGAAAGATTATACAGGGATCAAGCTCCATAGTAAAAACTGCAAAACATATTCGCAAACATGCTCATACGCAGCATTTAAAACAGATCACACCGTTTTTTGCCACCATTCTTCAAGGCACATCTGTAATGCAGACGCCTTTAATATATAATCGTCACTGCAACAATTATCAAAGGGATTCAGTGCAATGATATGATATTGCATTTATAATGCATCTGTACACAAGTGTTTCTAGGCGCAATAACACATCCATGTCTCAAAAAGACAACATTCAGGGACCCTTAGAAATGTTGTTTTAATAAATACTTCTTGCACATATAGCCCTGTGGGAAACCTGAGGGTACTCTCACAGCCACTCCCCAGGGATCTTCTGTTCATGTGGCCAGGGAAGAGCCATCGCTTTTGGATCCCAACCCTGCGGATGGACAAGCGAGAGAGGATCACCTGGGTGGAGGGTCATTGGGGATTGGAGGGAGAGAGTGCCTGAGGAGAGACATGGTATCCGCCCTTCACTAATACTGACCTACCCTCCCTCAGTCTTCAGGGGATATTGTCAATCATATCCCATTCTTCCATGTAGTTTCCCACCAAATACTGAGAAGAGGAAGAGGAAGCTAAGAGTAGTGCACACTTCCTAAGGCAAACACCACTCTAGTACTGGGGCAAAGAAGAGTGGCCTGGAGGCATCTAGTAATGAAGATCAGGCATATCACACTAACAGGCTTATAAAAGGTCAGGCAATTGAGTCTAACCCACCTCACCTGCTACCTGTTAGTAATGGTAAAGAGAATAAAAGGTAGAGCCAGAAATCACAAGGAAAGTCAAGGGAGAGAATCATCTGTGGTGGGCCCAGAAGCAGAAACGCCAGCAACTATCCCAGCAGACATGCAAAGAAAGACTTTTCAGGAAGGGGAACCCTCTTCTTGGAAGGTGGGCAGCACATGCTGCCATAAAACAGAGGAACGAAAAGAGCCTTCCGCGCCCAAGCCCAGGTGCAGCGGAAGCTGTGGAAAACGTCAGGGATGACAGCCGTGTATGAAGCAACGCAGATAAGCCAGTGTGTGTGGAGATGTGTCCTGTGAGCTGGCCGTTTGTTTCCAGTTCGGGGAGAGCCACCGGGAGGAGCTACGAAGAACCAGTAAGTGTCAGAGGACACTGGGGGGAAAGGGACCGCAAATAATGAACGGTCCACAGGCATAAGTAAATGCTATCCATATTGAATGCCGAACTTTAAAGAAGGCTACTAATTGAATACACTATGATTCTATTTGAGTGAGCACAAGTAAATACTACACATATTGAATACCGAACTGAAAGAAAGCTGCTATTTGCGTAAACTACTATGTGCTGAATGAACATTAAGTCAAATAGACATATCAAACGGCACACTGACAATAAAACGCAGTATGAACTTTGAACATTACAATTGCAAAGATAAGAAAGGCTGTCAATTATAATTGCAAATGTGAGAAAGAGTCACAAGTTTATGACCAGCCAAGAACTGGTATCAAAGAGTGTTAGAAGGAATACAAGTGTGGAAAGTGAAAGCCCAAGGCCAAAGAGCCTATGAGGGGGCCAACAGCTTTGGGGAGACTTATGGTTGCGTGACCTGTGATGGGTGGACCGTGCGGTTTTACAACTGCACCAAGACCAGAAAGTCTCCTAATCTGAACATTACAAATATCAAGAATCAAGCCAAAGACAAGTATAAGGTTTCTGGTTGCATGACCTGTGATGGGTGGACCGTGTGGTCTGATAACTGCGCCTAGACCAGGAAACCATGAATGGTGAACAAGCTGTAAAGAACAGTGAAACAATTTATGCAGCAAACCTGAAGATGGGTCAAACGGACCTAGTGTTTTCTTTTGAATTTTAACACCAGCCTCACGTTGGTTTCATCTGCTTAAAGTCTTCAGAATCTTGACAGTGAAACAACCAGAGAACTCTGTCTTGGGGAAGGGAGTCCCAGGACCTCCGTTTTGTGTGAACTGTGCTACATTTGAACCTGGAGAAGGTAATTTCATAACTTGACCAAACTATTGAAATGGACTTCTATTGGAACTGTAATGAACTTTAAACAGGGAGACCAAGAAGAATTAAAGCTGAAAGTAGCTTAGGCTTTACTTTTGAACACTTATAGTTTGCTAAGAAGATTCCCACACCTTGTTTTATTATAGTAGTGAGGACGAGTGTTGTGGAGAATTCTCAGAAATGTGCTAATTTCCCTTACCTTTTGAGACCCCCCGCCCCAACAGCAACTTTGCTGGATTTCTAGGATTTAAATTTTTACCTGGAAAGAGTGTGAGCCTCTTTTCCCACTCATGTATTTTGATGTGTGTTTTACTTGTGTGTTCTTTGGAATATGGAGTATTAGACAACTCCATAGGCATCTTCTTTTTCTTGAGTGTCACACAGCACCTTCAGTGCAGTGGCACAGGGATGTCTTTCACACTTCCCAAAGTTTAAATACCTTCTCTTGGACGGACTACTGTCTCCCAGTGCATGTAAAGTTAAATTGACTTTGCTAGTGTTTTTAAATTCATAGACCCAGCACAAACTATGTTCCTATAGAGTGCTGAAGGGTTGCCTAGCATCTAAACACTCATGTAACAGTCAAATGTCACCCTTTCCTCTTGAAATGGCTGGTGGCAGTGGTTTTAGAATGAACTACCATGATTTTTCCTGACTGCGAACACTGGTAGCTGAAAATCGGGTCAGCCATGTTTTTCAATATGGCGCCCAAGACCCCTCTGTAAAAACAGATTCCGGTCATCTTTTTTTGCTGTTTCTTTTAGGAAAGGTCCTTATAGTGTTGGTCTCTGCACGCCAAACCATGTTTGGTCCCTTTGTTCTATGGCCTTTGGCAGGCTTCAGTGCTGAAGCCCTCCTCTGGCGCCTGAGTGTCTGGGGTGGACAGGATGTGAGGGAGGTGCCCTCTGAGACCTAAATGCACTCTGGTGTGATTGGCTGGCTGACTGTCCGGCAAGGACAGCCCCCCCCCCCGCTGGGTGAGTGACAGCTAGGCTGGAATGAATGGGAGAAAGCTGTTTAAAAGCAGGTCTCTGGGACTTGGAAGGCAGAGTCGACCACTGGAACGAAAGAACCGAAGAAGAGCTGAAGGAAGATGACTGCTGCAACTGGACCGTTGGTTTGCCTGGTGAAGCCCAGCTGCAGGTCTGAATAGCCTGAATCTCCCTCGACAGAGAAGCCCCTTCAAGGACGACTTCTTCCCTTGAGCTGGTGGGAACAACCAACTCGTAAACCACCTGGACACTGTCTCCATACTGGTCGAATTTTCTTCAGAGTGCTGTTGAAAACCGGATAGCCAATGAGAAGGATACCAGTTTGTGGACTTTAAGGCACTCATACCTTAAAACCGACGTTTAGCCAAGCTTGTGGCTTCTTCCCTTGGCAGTGCAGGAACCTCCCGACATCCTCCTTGTCCCCACGACAAACTCAGGACATGCGAGATCTACAGGGACTGCCAGGAACAACTGCTTCAGCTACAGCTTTTCTTCATCAATAAGGTACTGTGCAAATGCAGTGTGGGAATTCTTTCTGCCGCGGTGAGAGTTTGTGAAACTTTCCCAACTTTGGAGTCTTGTTCGGTCCCAATCCGACATATAACTTTTTCTGGCAAACTACTTCTAAGAACATTGGGAAAGACTTAACCGTTTCCAGAACTGTGCTATCCTATCCAAGACAATGAACCATTGACTTTGGCCCAGGCATATTGAATTGAATTGCCTCTTGTAGTGAACTGAACTTATTTGCCCTGCCTCTGAAAGTAATAGTGTTTTGATTCATATAACCTTTGTCTGTCTACCCCTTTTGAAAGTTACTGAAGTGCCATTTTGCTCCCACTTCAGGGGAGCTTAACTTGTTTTGAAACTTATTGGTTGTATACTGTAGTTTATTATAGTGTGATATTGAGCTGCTTCTTGCTAGTGGAATGTTTTCGAACTAAATGTGTAAATAAATGTATATTCTTTTACCAAGAAACCTTGCGTAAGTGTGTGTTTGAACTACTGTGATTGCAAGTCCTGTGTGTACCATCTTGTACTGCTCACATCCCTCTTGAGATAAATCTGGCTGCTCAGCCACTGCTACCACATAACTGTGTAGTACAGGCTTGTACCAAAGGTGAGATTGTGCTTACACCTGTAAATTGTGTGTAGTGTTCCCAAAGGGTACTGCATGTAATTCTGCCTAACAACAATTATAGGTTTTGACACAGACTTATTTTGGACTTGCAGACACAGACATTCCTTAGTTTCATTAGGTAGGGAAAATCCCACTATAGTATAGGGCAAGTTGGGCGTTGCACCATCCTGATCATTATTCAAGTTTTGTTTAGAACTAACCATCTGTTGTCTGTCATCTCTCTTGATACCATGGCTGTCTCACAAGCCCTCCGCTGACTAATCACTCTTGTCCTAATACCACAAAATGGAAAAACCGAATGTTTTATAATCAAAAGTTTGAAAATCGCAAAATTAAGAATCAATGTCTGAAAAAAGAAATATTGAGGTAAGAATTACAATTCAAATATTAGTTAAGACAAAGTTAAAAAGTCATAACGTAGAATAAAAACAAGCATTCATTCTACTTAGTTATCCTCTTAATGGGCATATGTCAGATCTCTGAATATTAAGAGATTAAAATTAAAGCTCAGTGCAAGAGAATCAAGCCATGCAATTATAACATAAAAACGCACCCTGGCATTTGTTCTATTCATTCATGACACTCAGTGAGAATATATATAATGTAATATGTGACTGTAGGCTACAATCCCTCTACACATGTACTGCTGTGAATGTCTGTGGCTCAGGAAAATCGATTCTTTGAAACAAACATGACATTATTTCATACTGATGTAGCACAGAAATATCTCTGCATATGAAGCAAGCCATTTTTGTTCATCTTAATATAGGTCCTTAGGGGGTTAACCATGGAACTTAAGACTCCAACAGAATTGCTGCTTTAAGAGTTGTAGTTCAGAAGTGTCCCCAAGAGATGATGCAGTGCTTTTAATGCCATATAACTGCCTCTCAGCCAGAAAACCATCATGGCATTCCCATACATGGGTTGCTACTGGCTCATTTACCCACAATTTCTATGTTTGATAACCCATTTATGGTTCTGAATGTGTATCTCTTAAGGTCTTATGGTTGAAACTATGTACTGTTGTTTTGCATGGACATGTGATAAAATATATCAGAATCTGTGAAACAGGATATAAACTGGTTTATCACATTTTGTATAGCCGCTCCTGTCACAAATGTTAAGCTTTCCATATCTAAAAGTCCTGAGGACGTTACTCACCCAGGACTGGAAGCCTTTGAAAAACAAGGGGATTCCCAGAGCAGGCCAGTGCCACGTTATCAGCCTGTAAAAAACAATGTTTATGAAAGAGCTTCCAGGTGGCTGCATTATCAGTGGAATACTCAGTTGTGAACCTAGTCGGTGATGTAACTTATGTGCCAGCCATTTTAAGATACTCATGTCAAACAGTATGTATACTCTTTCCAATTTCACTACTTTCTGGCTAGCAAGGTTAATTGACTCATCACTGTATCCTCGGGATTTAAAATTCTCGACCATTCTCTGGGTACTCTGGGTACAGTTTCTACATCATCTGACCATTTCACCAAAGGGGATAGCCTATTTTCTTTTTAAACTTTGTTTGTTTTACAATAACAAACCAACACAACCATGGCGTCCAAGACCAGCAATGATCCACAAAGTACAAAATGCATCTTACAGCAGCAGGAAACAACCCAGTAAGGCCAATAACAGCATCATATAACATACTTAATCCACAACAGTCAGCAAATACTGCACATATGGCGCTGACACATCGCAAGGGCAAGCATGCAACAGCAAAGTCCGGATAAATGCTGTCTCCATATCATGGCAATAGACCACATCCTGCAACCACATGTGCAGGAGATCCTTCTACCAGGACGTGGCGACCCTCCTACGGGCCACCACCAAGAGCAGATTGGTTAAGTGTCTGACCACATGCTGCAACCCCCTTGTGCAACACAGCTGACACACCATAGGATAGTGAGCCATTTGTTCCCAAACAATAGGTGAAATCTTGGTCAACACACCCCACTCTCCAATACTGGGACATCTGTGGGCACTCCAAGGCCAAGGGAAGGAACCTGGCCGAGACCAGGGCACACCTAGCACACGAGTATGGGGCGGTCACAAATTGGTTGTGAAGTTTAGCTGGGGTATGATATACCTGGTGCAGGAAGTGGACCAGCTTACATTTTGAGTTAAAGGACACTTTTCAGGTTTGCCTCAGTACATATTGCCAGTCGCTCGCAATATCCCTGCCTAAAGCCCTCCCCCAACGCAACCTCAACGCCTCCCCATCCCACGGTATGACGGCATGAAACTGCAGTATAAGCGTGAAACCAAGTGATTCACCCCCCTGAGTCTATAACAGTCTGTGTGGTATTGCCCATGTGCGGGGCTACTGGGGGAGCGAGGGGGAACACCTCCTTGAAGACATTCCACACACGGAAATATAAAAAGATACCCAGGGAAGAGGTCCCACCCATATGCCTCGCCTTTTGTAGAGAGAGAAACAAATCTTCTACAAAGAAATCGCCAAAGGAGGTAATACCCAGCTTGTCCACCCATTTTAAATAGGCCCTCTCCCCGGTAATGGCCATACCAGCCACATGCCTAAGCAGGAGCAGGAGCAGCGGCGAGTACAAGGTATGATTCTCCAGCTTGCCCGCAACCTTCTGCCAGATCGTGCAAGTACCTTTCACAACATACGGAAACCCAACCACCACTCCAGAGCCCTCAAAAATCATGGAGCGTAGGAGGTGAGGGGCGGCAAACGTCCTTTCCACCTGAACATGAGAGCGGACAAAGTGCATGGAATACCAGTGCGCCAGATAGTGAGCCTCCGCTGCTCAGTAGTGCGCCAGATTCGGTAGGGCCAAGCCCCCTACGGGAACATCTGCTACCTTGCCACCAGATCCTGGAGGGATCGAATAGCTCTTCCATAGTGGTCACGAAACAGAGTAACCTGACTACGCAAGACCTCCACCCCCAAATAGCAAACAACCGTCAACTCACATCACCAGAATAAATACTCCAATCAGACTAGAAGCATATTGCAATTACTACAACCTCCCAGGAACAATCAGGCCCATCAAACAAATATAAAATGTTGTTGGAGGGTTTGCCTTCTTTGCGTTTGAGAAGACCCTTAAATCGTGTGAGGGTATTAACCCTATTTTCAAGTGTGGGGTTGCTGCAGGATATAGATACTGCAGGCATTGACAGGGTCGAGTTCTGTGACAGTTGTAATGTACAAAAGGTGGCCCTATGCGTTAGATACAAATTTGTATTTAACTTGCTTATGAAAGCAAAGGAACTACTCCTGCCACAGGGATGTGTTTTGAAGAGTGGGTATATTGATGTTGAGAAGGGCCAGGAGCAGTCCTTATCCTAATTATATGTAAGGAGGAGGCAGGAAATTGGCAGGTTACATCTAAGAGAGGGAGTAGGGCTTGTCAAATTGGAAATCATGACCAAGTTATGGGAGGACAGCAACAAGCCTAAGGTCGATTGGACGTGGTTGGCCAAATCTCTAAATGAAAGCGCACAGGGAAGAGCATAGCAGCAAGTTGGCAAGGATTCCCTAATGATACTAGTTAGGAACTCACAGGGACTGTGAGAAACCTGAGATCCTCACACCTACTCCCCCTGGATCCTATGCTCAGGTGACTAGCGAAGGGCAATAGCTATTGAGATCCCGACCCTGGGGATGGCAACGCGAATTAGAATCAGCTAGGTGGAGGGCCCTTGTGGATTGGGAAGAAGGTACCCACAGGCAAGACATGGTATCGCCCTTTCCCCATTGAAAACCAACGTAATCCTCCCACAGCCTTTTTGGGCTGTGAGCTAGCTCACCTCAATTTTCCTCATTCAACCTACTACAGTACTGGGCGAGGAAGAGGCAACTAGGAGTAGTGAACACCAGTAGGTATATTTTCACCACTCTAGTACGGAGACTAAGAAGAAGACTATGAAAGAATACCATTATTAGGGAAGTCAGGCATATCCAACAAATAAGCTACCTGAAGTTCAGGCAATTAAACCTACTTTCCTACTCCTGTGGACTTTTAACACTCACAGGGAGTATAAGAGGTGGGGCTGCAAACCATGGAGGAGAGCAGGGAACAGAGTGGGCTGGAGAGAAGCATGTTGGAGAAACCAGGATTGGGAGCTTCGTGAGTCTGGAGAAGGAAAGACACCCAGGCCGAGTACAAGCCTCGAGAGGGTCCGATTGTCCGGCTGAGCTCCAGTCGTTGGCAACTACAGCAGGAGCTCTGCTCTGCCTGAAGCCCACAGCCGCCATGGGTAAGCGGGAGAGCGAGGGAAGCTCTTCATGGCGGCTGCGAGAGAGGTGAAGCTTGTGGATCCAGGTGGATAAAACAGAGAACCGGCGTAGCAGTAGAGAGCGATGACGCACAACCGGTGACTGCAATCCATGGAACACTCTGTCCGGGGTGCCTCACTAACACCGACGCATATTTAACAAACTGAAACAAGTAGTTTGTGAATGCCGAGTGAGCTAAAGTCATTGGATATAGTCCTGAATAAAATATTGAACACTTTTTTAATACTGAATGAATGAATTGAAAGCCCTAACTATTGCCTTTTGGAAATGAAATTTAAAGTTAAGTAAGTAATGAACATTTGCAAAGCTGGGTTCTGATGAAAGATAAATGCAAAAGTGCCCATTTGAAAGCAACAATATGAAATAAGAGAGCAAGTGTAGAAGTCTGCGAAACAGTGCAACAGAAAGATGGGGAAGAAATAAAACCACCACACTGGGAATCTTATGCATGAATACAGTTCGGCAAGGCCAAAAACTGGCAGAGGATATCTGACACACTGTGGCAAAGCCAAGAGGTTAACCAGGAAAAGCCAAGTGAATGTGAACCTGTACATAAACCCAAGAGGCTGACAAGGAGAAGCTAAGTGAGTGTAAACCTTTATACAGGGGCAAGTACAGAAGAACATGTGTGGGCTGAAGAGCTTAGGGTTCCTGGTTGCACGACCTGTAGTGGGTGGACCGTGTAGTCTGACAACTGCGCCTAAACCAGGGAATCCTCAACCTCGAAAGCCAAAGACTTTGCAAACCAAGAAGGACATTGTTTTGGACATTGATACATTAAAACCACATAGAAGTTGGCAAGCCGTAGTCTTGTTGAAGGGAACTGTGAGAAACCTGAGGGTATTCTCCCAGGTAAGCTCAGAGATTCCTCTATTTAGGTCGCAAGGAGAGGGTCATAACTTTGGGATCCCAACCCTGGGGTTGGACAAGAGAGGGAGGATCACCTGGGTAGGGGGTCTGAGGTAATACATCTGGGAGACCCTCATGCGAGACTCAGTATCTTATTAGGATAACAGGGGGTCAGGAAGACATCCCTGATCCCTGAAGCCTTCATAGGATATTCAGATCTCTCTCTCTTGAATAAGGAAGAGAAGTCTAATCATAGTAGGATGACATGGGTGAGGAAGTACGGGAACCAGAGGGAACAGAATCGGTTTGTCTTTAACATCAACAGGTCCTTCCCCAACTCTTTCTTGGAAAGAAAAAGAGATGTGATATATTTAAGATTAGTCAAATGCCAAAACAGGAATCATCAGGTTAAAAAGATATTTCTCTTTTCACAGGAGGAGTTTAGTTAGTTACTCTAGATTCAAAGAAGAAATACATTTTGCAATTGCAATTTGTAACATTGTTAGCTTTGTCTGAAATAGTTTTAGCCATAACCCATCTGCTGTTAAGCACCTGTAGTCATTAAAATAGGGTCTAAGGTAAATGTTTTGCTGATTCGCCAAATCTGGGCATTCCGTTAACAAATGTTGTAGTGTTTCAGATTGATCTAGATTACGACAACATCTGCAGATGTTATCATTTTTACAGATTTGTCGCCATCTCATTTGGATTTGTCTAGTGTTACAAAGGTTAAGACGATAGCGCAAAAAGATAGTTCTATGACTTAGACTAGGACATTTTAACAAGTACGTTTCAGTTGAGCGAAATTTCCTTTTCTTTTCAGTGAAAGGATTCACTTGGAATTTTGTGTACTTTTTGCACCTCTCAATTGTGCATATTTAGTCATGTTCCCATAATTTACATTTGGCTCGGTTAGGATTGGTCATCAGCAGTTCCTCCAAAATATCAGCTGCTGCCAATAAAGAATGCATATCCATATATGTATAACCATTTAAAATCACCAGTAAAGGATAATATGGAGAAAAGGGAATTGTCCTGGTTTTATAAAAATCAAGCTGGGTGTTCCCCTTCTCCTCAATTTCAACCACCTTATTATCCTTCACCCTGCAAGAACCCTCGTTGGTCTTCTCTCGTCTCCCCCTCCACATTTACAGTAAGTACTGGGACGAAGAAGAGGAACTCATGAGCAATGATGATTACCCATAGACCCACATATGAATACATAGTGAGGCCTACCATGTAACACCTTTGAATTGTCCCACTAAGGGGCAGGCAAAGTCACGCACGTTTCCCCAACTGTACACACCTGACTCCACTTGACTCCAGTAAGGCTTGTAAAAGGCATGGTTCTGCACAGGTGAATGAGCGAGCTGGAGATGCAGCAAGGAGCGTGGGAGCCAAGCAGCAGAAGTAATCAGTGAGGAAGACCGGGAGAAGAACAGAGACGCTGACCTGGTATGCCAGAGGGGATGCATCGTGGCTAGGGAGCTGTGTCTCCAAGGAGCAGGAGCGAGGTACTCGACTGCAAGCTGTCACCCGTGTTGAAGTGCTTATTTTCTCGGGACGTGTGCCGGTGTAATAAAGTCTCTTATTAGTCACAAGGGACACACAGACCAGCTGTGGAGACTGATGTTGTTCCAGGTATGCTTTATTGGTACAATATGTAAAGTTCCAGTTACTCTCAGGTATTTACAGTAGTCTGGATGACAGTACAAGGACAGGGATAGGTAGCACAGTACACATGAAGGAGAAGACCCACCGGCCATCCACTCACTCCAG
This sequence comes from Ambystoma mexicanum, assembly GCF_040938575.1. Classification (NCBI taxonomy): domain Eukaryota; kingdom Metazoa; phylum Chordata; class Amphibia; order Caudata; family Ambystomatidae; genus Ambystoma; species Ambystoma mexicanum. Next base: position 880,462,416 of record NC_090936.1, read on the forward strand.
CTCAGGCCCCCAACTGACTCACTCAGAACATTCATACACTGATGCACTCAACATTCTCCTGGCTGCATCATACATCACATTCTATTGGCAATCACTCCAGGCCAGTGACAAAGTACAAGACTATATATAACATCTCCCTTTCTTACCAGATTCAACCACAACATAACATCTCCCTTTCATACCGGAAGTACCCACGCGCAACATCTCCCTTTCATATCAGGTTCATACACACAAACATCATCCTTTCATTCGGGTGGAGGAAGGTCAGCCAAATACACATCACTCGCCCACTCATAAATCTAAACACAACCAGAATCTCACACAGATGAACTACATGTAACAGATGAGGTGCTCCTGGCAGCACCGGAGGTCTTAAGCTTAAAACTATTGCTAAAGGAACAATGGTGAATACTTAACAGTAACTAATGCAAAAGTGCGCACTATATATATACAGAATGTACATTTGCCGGCAATAAAAAAAAAAAAAATCTTTTTTTTTTTTTAGGCACAACCCTTGTTCAGTCAGTTGGCCAAACTCTTTATGGTGCAACCCTTATTCAGTCAGCTGCCCAAACTCTTTCATGACGCAACCCTTATGCAGTCGGTTGGCCACTTAAGCATCTCACATTAGAGCGTACGCATATAACATATACCTCAAAAAAGTGTATACATACCGCCACATTTTTCTTTGTGGCTCTGGTGGAAATTTAAAATTCTCACCTGGCTTCAAATATCTCCAACACTATTTGATTAGTACACATTAACAGGAATACCCATTAATTAGTACACATTAACAGCACTACCCTGCACCGCGACCATGAACTACAACACGTGTGTCATGGCCGGGATGGAACACAACAGTGGGCCACAACATCACGCAAACTGAGCAAGACAATGGCCCAAAGTCAATTGCAGGGTATCCAATGTAATTAATGTTTTGTTCAACAACTCTCCAAAGGGTAAATCAGACCCTTAACACCATAACCATAACATACATTATTCAGTATATAAACATTTCTTGATGATGGTGGAAATTTGAGAAAATAAAAAAAAAATGATTATTACTTTGTGCTTAAAAAAAAAAACTAAATTCGTTTTTTCATTTATATTGATAAGTGTTGCAAAAGTCCATGGTGGCTTTTCCACATTCATTAAGAAAAAAAAAAATCAAAATAAAGAAAAGAATGTAAATTGTCAAGTTTGCATTATTGCCAAACATAATTCAATCCAAAATAATGATGCCAAGGGAAGGGGTTTCTCGTAGCTTATTTCACAAGTATGCTGCTTGCTCACGTTGTGCCTTTAGTTCCATTGATGTATATAATAATAAGGAAAATGTCTTGCAAAATGTTCCTTTCAGCTCCCCAATTGATGTATATAATGATAAAGAAAATGTCGTGCAAAATGTTCCTTTCAGCGCCCCAAACTAAAGCTTTCTTAAGGTACGCACACGGCAGCAAGTGTTTGCATATTTGCCAAAAACCATTAAATCCACTATTTTGGAGCCAACAGAAAATGTATTTTCTTGTAGCTTCTTTTACTTATCTCCCCCACGTTGTAATTTCAGTTCTGTTGATAAAATAACATTTTGTCTTGCAAGTGTTCCTTCCTGCACACAATACCAACAGTTTGTTTAAAGCAATCATTGAAATTATTCATTTCCCGGACATGTTTGCTCATCATTCACTCGAAGGGCTGGAGGAGAACAGACCTCGCTGGGCCTCTGATGTAACTGTATTACACAGAGCATTTTTTGAAATTCAAGGCAGGATCTTTGATAACATCAAACTCCAAACTTTATCCATGTTCATTCCACATGGGAGACATTGTTTAATACACACAAAAACTTGGCACAACAAAAATGTCTTTCATTACGGGTTGTGCACTTCCTTTACGTATTATTTTCACAGTTAATATTCTGAGTGCATGGAGCTCTGACGCCACCCAGTGGTTTGCAGAATGTACAGGGTGGTCAATCAACTGTAAAATGCTCCATGAAGTTATTGCATTTCATTGACACACACTGCCCCCAACTCCTACGCTGAGAGTTATCTTTTTACTTATTAATTTGAACGGGGCTCAAAAAGTCAATTCCCAACTAGCAGGGCCCTTTTTGTCTCCATTAAGATCTGTGGGGCATATTCCTCTTTTTATTTATTTTATTTTTTTTGCGCCTTTCCATGAGGGAACTCTGGGGAAATGTTTTTGGTTGCTGGGGACCTCCCTCCCAGAGTCCAGTGGCACATTATACATTTTCAACCCTGGAGCTGGCAGGATGTTATTTTTTAGAGTCTTTGGGGGAACGGTGGGTCACTCTTAGGCTGCTTCCCCCCCCACAGCTCTCCTTACTGTACATTTTTGTAGCTGCAGCTCCTCAGTTGCACTCTGTCCTTTTAAGTTGTATTTGTCCATATTCCTGGGTTCTTTTACTCTCGTCGCCAATGTAATAAAGTCTCTTATTAGTCACAAGGGACACACATACCAGCTGTGGAGACTGATGTTGTTCTAGGTATGCTTTATTGGTACAATATGTACAGTTCCAGTTACTCTCAGGTATTTACAGTAGTCTGGATGACAGGACAAGGACAGGGATAGGTAGTACAGTACACATGAAGGAGAAGACCCACCGGCCATCCACTCACTCCAGCTCAGGCCCCCAACTGACTCACTCAGAACATTCATACACTGATGCACTCAACATTCTCCTGGCTGCATCATACATCACATTCTATTGGCAATCACTCCAGGCCAGTGACAAAGTACAAGACTATATATAACAGCCGGTCCCAAGGGTTTCAGAGGGGCAGGTGATGAGACCCTGACCTCGGCCAAAGCAAATAGAGGAAGACCACTTGCCAGTGCTGCGCTTACCGGTGAGTTTCATGAGAAAAGGAAGAGAAAAACTCTAATGTGCGGGTGGCTGGAGTGGAATTGAAATGCGGTTGCAAGCAGCATGAAAGTAAAGAAAGTTTAAAGGAAAGCATATTGCAAGTGTTGCGAAAGGAAAGACAGAAAGGAAGCAAGGTTTAATGTGCTAGAGGCACAGAGTTAAAAGGAGAAATGGGGCCTCATTACGAGTCCGGCAGTAACCGTGACGGAAAAACCGGCAGGTTTCCGCCGGACCAGTATTACCATTCTGCCTCTGTGATTCCCGGAATCACCAGGGCATTAAGACCCCGGTGACCCGGGAGTTCCGGAGGCAGAATTCTGTAAATCCCCCTTCCCATGGAGTCCCATAGGACTCCATAGGGATGGAGACAATGGAAACACCGGTTCCGTCTATGACGGAGCCATTGTTTTCATGTCCGCCTGCAGGCGGGTGGTGTAAATCCCTGGCAGGAGTGACACCTCCTGTCTGTAGGACTCAATCAGCTGGTCTGGAAACAACAATGGTGGCGGCGGTTTTACCGCCACCGTTCTTTCCGGACCAGCAGGGTTGTAATGAGGCCCATGGACTTTAAAAGTGAAAGGTGCTAGAGGCGCAGAGACAAGAAAAGAAGGGAATTGTGAAATGAAAGAAATGGAGGGGGGGCGTGGCTAGACGGCCATGTGAGCAGACATGCTCTTGGAGGAGCTCCTGTTGATCCTCCAGCAATCCAGATGAAATGTGCAGATGCATTAGCCCGTGGAAGTTGGAAATATAGGTGCTGGCTTATGAATATACTGAACTCAGATGCTGAAAGTCTGGAGCCCATACAACCAGAGCAACATCAGATGGGAGCGTGCAAAGCTCCCGTGGACAGAGACCTGAAAATATAAAATGGCGGACGTTCCTGCATGAAGAAATAACAAATAGCCCAGAAGCGGTGCCCATCCTGTGAGTGGCTGTGGGATAAGCTGAGTAAAGCGAAGATATATCTCGGCGCGACATGGATGAGCACATTCAGCTCTGGATGGCTTCGTATGCAAAGAAATAAGGAGCCGGTTACTGCGCGAGGCAGAGGAGCGGCCGGCGCTAGGACCGCATCCGTGCCGCGATGGGGGCTGCTGGACCTCGCGGCCCGAGCAGGATCGCGCCGCAGACATCCTGGGGCTGGAGGGGGTGAACAGTAGACCCCAGCCCATCAGCTGATGTCCGGAGACCAGGGACTGCGGTGGCGCACTGTGAAGCGCCAGTCAATGAATATTGCGGCTCCAGGGACATGCTTGTACGGCAGGGAGCCTGACGGCTGCACAGAGAAGCCCCCGGGTTGAGCTGCGCACCGGAGCACACGTGGGAGGAACGAGCAGCCAGACCTCACGGCCCAAGCAGCGGAGCGGCTGCGGCACCCTATGGCGAGAAAAGGCGGGTGGAGCAACCCGACCTTATAGTGGTTCGTCCGGAGCTATGGAGACAGCAGCCTGCTGCGTAGCACCGAATAGATGTACAGCGGTCCCGGCTCACGATTAGTATATTGATAAACGAAGCGGGCGAACAAGCGAGCGACTACAACAGGATTCCAGGAGGTCAGTGTGGAGGGCTGATAAAACTGAGCCACTGGTGCTCCCCTTCCCTGAGCTAGCTTGTTGGACCTACAACAAAGGGCTCTGAACACTCCCCCACCCCTCGGTGGAAGTGAAAGCATAATGGCCAGCTGATGGGCCTAAATGGTGGCATGCCCTAAACAAAGAAGGGTGCTGTGGGGATTATAAGCACAGACTGATTTTTGGATACAAGTACCCCAAACCACCACAACCACCCAGCGGACACGAAGCGGAGAGTGCGGGCATAAAGAGTTGGACACACGAGGGTCACACAAGGAGAGCCGGAAGACCTGTTCGGGCCCACAGCCAGCCTCGACACACGGTGCCTAGTCCAGCTGGCCCACAGGACGGGTGGGTGCTGGATGGGAGTGAAGACTTACATGTGTACGTGGCAGGAGACAACCCACTCCTGTAGCTAATAAGTGGTTCCAAGACACCTCTTGTGTAGCCTGTCCGTGCCTGGGTGCTAATAGTGGTCTAACCCTGCTGGGGCTGATTGGTTGAGAGGCTCACGCATAAGCCTTTGGCTCAACGCCATGTCCAGTAAACCTCTGAGAACGAAAAACAAGCAACCCACGCTGGACGAATACGCCAGAACACCACCGGGCCTGGAGGGAGCCAAGAGCAAAGACAAAAGCCCTGCTGGGAGCGCAGCCACCTTGAGCACTAATCAGGAGAACCTTGCCGCGATTGCGGACCTGAAAGTGGCCTGGGAGACCAAATTGGGACTGGCTATGACGGAATTGAAAGCAGCACTGGAGCTCAAAGTTGGTGCAGTGCAGGAGGAAGTGAACCTTCTCCGGCAATATGTCAGGTCACTGGCGGAGCGCACAGAGAATTTGGAAAAAGAGGTGGGCCCGAACACAGCGGACTGTACAACACAAAGCGGACCTTCACGCCCTAGTGCAACGCGTGGGCAACTTAGAAAGCGGGGCGGAGGAGGCGGAGGGACGCGCCCGAAGGAACAACATCTGCATTGTTGGTTTGCCGGAGGGGGCTGAGGGACCCAACCCTACAGAGTTCATTGAATCCATGTTACTGCAGGAAATAACTGGAGTAGTGTTGTCTCAGGGGTTTGCAGTGGAAAGAGCACATAGGGCCCTAATGAGTAGGCCGCCACCGGGAGTCCCCCCCTAGGCCAGTGATGGCCAAGATCCCGAACTATCGAGATCGGGAAAAAATCCTTGAACACTTTTGGAAGGGTGGAACAATACAAAGGGGAACGGCAAACATAACCGCATACCCAGATTATACCCTGTTGGTGCAGTGCAGCCGCATGAACTTTGGGACTGTGAAGAGAAGACTGTGTGAAGCAGGCCACAAGTATATGTTGCCTACCCGGCGAAGCTGAAGGTCTTCCACAAAAACAGAGTGTGGGGGTTTGTTGTTGGGAAAGGGGGGAGGAGGAGTTTGTTGGGAGGGAGGGGGCGATGAGCCAAAATGAGAATCTTATCAGGCGGGAGGGTGGGCAGAGAGGGAGGGCAGGATATTGTATCTATGGCGTCAGGGTGCCTTAGAGTGGTCACCTGGAACGTCAGGGGCCTCAACACTTAATTGAAGCGTAATAAAGTAATGATGTACCTGAAAAGGATGAGAATTGACATAGCATTATTGCAGGAGACCCACCTCACCAGGGAGAAATTGGAGGTGGTCAAGAGGAAGTGGAGGTGGAACATGGCGGGAACCACATTCTGCCTATGCAAGAGGAGTTATCACTTTGGTAGCACCTCATGTACCATTTCAATTGCTTCAGGCTACGGGAGACCCAGAAGGCAGAATGATAGTTGTGAGGGGGATTGCTGGAAAACCGGGAAGTGAGTATTGTAAACTTATACACCCCCAACCAGGATACAGTGGCCTACTTTCGGACTCTGTATGGCAAGATTAGCCCCCTATTAGGTGACGGGATTCTGTGGGGTGGAGACTTTAATTGTATATTGAATCCTAAGATGGACAGATCAGATAGTAAGCTAGACAAACCCACCCTGGCTGCAAAGGTGCTACCCTCCTGAGAGACTTCGACCTAGTTGATGTCTGGAGGCAGCAGCACCAGCAGATAGGCAATATTCACACTATGCAGCACCACATGACCTGCACACGAGGCTGGACTATGTGTTTGCAGCTTCCGAACTGGCGGAGGAGATGGGAAGCGCAGAATATACGGGCAGGGTGCTCTCAGACCACTCCCCCCGGTCCTGGAGTGGCAACACCAACCCCCAAGGGCGCGGATTCCGACATGGAAGCTAAGAGCTGAGGCTCTGCAGGATTCGGGATTCCATGAGGATTTAAGGGAGGCGATCACGGAGTACTTCGATATTAATACTGGCAGTGTTCGATCTATGGGAACTGTGTGGGAGGCATTTAAAGTGGTATTGCGGGGGGTGGCTATTTCAAAATTTAGAGGGCTCCAGGGAGGTACAGAGCGAGAACTGCGGGGAACGGAGAAGGAGTTGGAGGACTTCATGCATAGGAGAGGCACCTCTAGGGAGGATGGGATCAGGATGAGACAGCTACAACAAGCTAGTAGTGAACACTGGGACAGGCTATGTAAAATAAGCTATAAGAAATATGTAGAAATACAGCATTGCGGGGGGGAGACAAGCCGGGAAGGTTGCTGGCCTGGTTATAGAAGAGCGAGGCACCTCGGTCGATGATCAGGGAAATTATGAGAGGGAGGCTGGGTCCTGGATACCCAGGGGGGAGTGAATGAAGAGTTCCGGGACTACTATAAAAGTCTCTATGAAGACCCAGGTGGAGCGAGGGACCAAGAAATCCAGGAAACGCTGGAAGATATAGGCTTGCCCACCTTAGATGATGTAGAACGGGCAGACCTGGACGCCCCAATTACATTAGAAGAACTTGAGGTAGTGATTCAAAACCTGCTCACTTGTAAGGCTCTGGGTTCAGATGGGCTCCCAAGTGAATTCTAAAAAAACCTACAAACAAGAACTGCTTCCCCCGTTGCTGGCTATGCTGAATGAGGCATGTGAGCATGGTAGGTTGCCAGAGTCCCTACGAGAGGGGGTGATCATTCCGCTTTTAAAGCCGGGTAAGCCTAGCACAGATTGTGGGTCATACAGACCCCTATCAATGCTTAACCAAGATAGCAAAATCCTTACGGCAGTGCTGGCAAACAGGCTTAAGCGAGTCATTGGTAAACTGATACATCCTGACCAAACATGCTACGTCCTTGGTCGGAACATAACTGATAACCATAGAAGACTGCCTCATATTATTGATCAAACAAAGGAGGACTCGGGTGAACTGGCGATTGTCTCGCTTGATGCGGTTAAGGCCTTTGATTCAGTAAGATGGCCCTGGCTGTTGGCGACTTTAGAAGGCTATGGAATGGGGCCGGGGTATCTCAGGTGGGTCAAGATGTTATACAGTGCTCCTATTGCAAGGGTCAAAACGGGTGCTACTGTCTCAGACAGATGGCAACTTAGCAGGGGCACTAGACAGGGCTGCCCCTGGTCGCCCATGTTATATATATCGGCGTTGGAACAATTGGCCGTCTGTTTTAGGCAACAATATGGGGAAATACGGATCCGCACTGCAAGCGGTTCGCATCTTATCTCATATGCTGATGATATACTCTTGTATCTGCATTTCCCAGAAGAGAACATACAATACATCCTGGAGATGATGGAATGATATGCTATCCTCTCAGGCATAGCGGTAAACCCCAAGACATCTAGTGTGTTCCCCTTGGGGAGATATAGATTTGCCCTACCTAGGGGCCTGCCGATATTGCCAATACCCTGGCGAACCAAGTCGTTCTGATATCTCAGAATAGACATATACCACACGACAGGAGAAGAACATAAACACAATACGGCAAAGGCAGTAGAAGGCATCAAAAATAGCATGGGATTTTGGTCCAGACTACCCCTGGCCATGATGGAGAGAGCTGCTCTACTTAAGATGGTAGTCCTGCCCAGACTGTTACACTTTTTTGTAAATATCCCGCATGTGATCCCTAGGCACTTCTTCGCTAGTCTGGCCACCCTGTAGACATATAGCAGGAAGGTGAGGCACTGGAATTCCAGAAACTAATAGAGGTCACTGGGGTGCATAAAGGGCAACATATAACCTACTCCAGAATGGTTAAACGAGTGCGAGAAAAGTGGCCAGCGGTGGTGCTTACAGAACAACCGGATGCCACTATGGAGATGATATATGACATCTCGGAGGGTTGTCATGAGATATCCCGCATATATGAGCTGCTGGGGTCCAAGGTGGGGAAGGAATTGATCCAATTGAGACAGCTCTAGGAGGAAGAAGTGGGAGAGCCCATGTTGGATGGGCTATGGGAAAGAGCCCAAAGATATCATAAGAAAGTGCCCCGGAACGCAAGGCTCCAGCAGATCCAATTATATGTCATCCATAGAGCATATCTGACCCCCAGTAAGATGCCAGGTTTGGGGGCCGGACGACTCAGATGCCCCAGGTGCGGGAGGAAGAAGCCGGGATGTAACATATGTTCTGGGCTTGTCCTGAGGTGGGAAGATTCTGGTCAGAACTAAAGATACGCTTGGAAGGTAAAGGCATTACGCTGGAGGTGGAGTCGGCCTGGGCATGAATGCTGGGGGGTTTCCCTAAACCACGTAACCTGAGGCACATTAGCAAGGTGAAAGACCTGGCATACACATCCTGGACAAACTGAGGATTGCAATGAGCTGGAAGGCAGCCCATACACCAAGGATAGAGTTGTGGTGGGATGACCTCATGAAATGGGCAGAGGCAGAACCGGCTGCTTGGTTCGAAGCGGTCAGCAGGGGAGGAGAGGAGGAGGTAGGACCGCTAATCGAATCGAGGCAGTTGGTGGCGACCATGGTGAGCCCCCCCCCCCCAGCCAGATCACAGTGATGATGAAACGGATTATATGATGATGATAGACCCGCCTGAAGAAGTACAGGCTGATGACATGGGCACAGTGGCTCAAGTAATGAGGGCGGGAGGGAGCGGAACTGAAGAATGTAATTTGTAATGCTACGTTGTTAAACTTGAATGTGGCAGTCCCAATTATTGTAATGTTTGGTGTGTTATAAAATAATAAAAAAAAGAAACCGAGGGAACGAGCGACCCAAAAGCAAAGAAAGGGTGCGAGCGACCCGAAAGCAAGGAAAGGGTGCGAGCGACCCGAAAGCAAGGAGAGGGTGCGAGCGACCCGAAAGCAAGGAGAGGGTGCGAGCTACCTGAAAGCAAGGAAAGGGTGCAAGCGACTCGAAAGCAAAAAGGGAAAGGTGCAAGTGTGCACAACAAAGTGGGAAGTGTGCAAGAGCCACAGTAAAGAGAAAAGGAGCAAGAAATAGGTGCAAGTGTGCAACAGTTCCACAGTAAAGCGGGAAGAAAGTATGGAAGGCATGGGAAGTGTAAAAAGGGGTGCAGGAAACCCCAACACAGGAAAGTTAAGATACTTTCAGGGGACTTAAGTTAAGAGACTTGTGAAAGTAGAAAAAACGGAGAGGGGTCATTCATCAGAGTGGTCGTGCTAAGGAAGCGCAAAGAGCCTGGCATTCTCAGAAATCTCTGATACTTCCCCTGAAAGACATGTAATTAACAAAGGGCGCCTTCTGACAAGCTGAACTTTTGTGTTTCAAAAAAGGGGCCTAAGCTTGTGGCAGGGAACCCTGAGAGGCCCAACAAAGTTGAATACTTATTTTGATACAGCGAGGGGAATGGAACCCTGAGAAGCCTATAATGAACTGTGTTGCATTCTGTTTGAAACTTAGAAACATGTAAGCTTGGGGAAATGTTGCAAGAACCCTGTGGAGAAGGTTTCATGAATAACCTTTTTTGATTGTACTAATTTGTATGACATTGGCAGAACTTCACCTGGTGGGAAAACCACCTGAAACCAGCATTAATATTTCTTTTTGGAACCACTGTTTTTCTTTTAGGAAGACTTCCTACCACATTTTGTCAAAGAGTGAGGGCAAGCATAGGTTTAGACAGCCAGATTTTTATTTTGGACTTGCAGACATCAACGGCCCTTAGAAACATCAGTTGAGGGAACAATCCCTTTAGAGTTAGGTCCAGTTAGGTATTACACCAACCCACGGAACGTCATTAATTAAAGGTTTTCAAACTGTTGCTTTTGAGTCTACGTCTCTCTTGATACCATGCCTGTCTCACAGAACCCTGAGACTTGATAAAATGTCATGCTGGCTTGAGGACGGAGCCCACAAGACCCTTTCTTTGCAACTGTATTGCACTGAATTGGGGAAGAGAACCCCAAGGGTTTGTGGAACTATTTTGAACTTGAGAAAGGTAATCTCAAGACTTCTGTAGAACTTTATTGAACTTGGGGAAAGGAAGCTGAAAAGGAGGCAAGGAGCTGGAAGAAGCTCAGAACTTTGTCTTGTTCACCATTTCTTTAATTGTTGCCATCCCTACACATTGTTTATCTTCAGTTGTGAGGGCAAGGATAGGTTTTGGACACATACAGATTTTTAAGTTTAACATCCTGACTCAGACTATCCTTAGTTTCTTTAGGTAGGAAAATCCCACCTTAGCATAGTTCAAGTTAGGCATTCAACCATCCTGACATTTAAGTTAAAACACAATTTTTATTTGAACTTTGAATCTGTTGTCTGTGTCTTGCTTCATGATGCCTTCACAGGACACATCCACTTATTCCAACCGGGGGGATTGGATCTGACGGTAGGTGATCTGTTTTTGCTTCAAGAGACTTGGCTCGTTAATGAACCGCTCCTGGATGGGTACAAACTTTTCCTAAACCCAGAAATGTATAAAGGAAAGGACCGTCCATCGGTAGGACTTCGGATTGGGATTACAAATGTCATTGGTATAGATGCAATGGAAATAGTTTGTCCTAAGCACTTTATTCACGCAGTCCTGGTCTCTTGGAACAAAATAATATATGGTAAAAGGCCCCAACATTATAAATATGTACTGGTATCCGGTGGCTGTGTCCCTCCGGGTGATGAAAGAGGCCCTGTCGCGATTGATGGAATGTATGGTTACTACATTTTCAGCCATGGATACATTGATTGGAGGGGACTTTAATTGGAGTTGTTTTCAGGAGGAGGAGCTGTATGCGATGCTTAGGCCCTTGAAAAAGAAGTCCTTATCAAGAGGGAAAACATGGTTTGTTTTCTGGGATGAGTGAGATAGCCACAAGCTAAATGTAGAAGTGGTAGGTGATATTCTTCCCAACCCCACCTGTAAATTGGTCCCCCACGCCTCCTATACAGAGTACATCTTTACCTCAGATAGCCTTGCGTCTCATCGCACCTCCAAGTTAAAGAGTTTTTTTGAAAGTGACCAGATGTGTTTAAGATTTTTCTTTTTGATTAAAGATCAAATCCATGGATAGGGACTCTCCTTATGATACAATATAATCAGGCTGGAAATCGGTTGATTTGGAAGGGGTTCTTAGTGGATACATATACAGGCGGATTCATAAAATTAATGTGCGCTGAAAATTCCCGCGCAAGCGTGCAAATCGCAGTGCAAGTGCAAAAATCGCAGCAAAACCTGCGCACATCGATTCATGGAAGTCCGTGCGCTATTAAAATCCGGGTTGTGCGCTCAAAATCTGCGTGGCGCACGCCAGCGCACAGGTCATCTAACGGCGTGCGCTACGGCCACAGCGAAAGGGCACATAGCACGGCGCACATAACAAAAGTAGGCGTAACGCGGGTCGTGACACGCGGAATGGGGAACAACGTGTGAAAATGTGGGCGTCACGGGGGAAGTACAGGAGGCAAGTGCGCCGAACGCCCACACGCTCGCCTACAACACGTATTCATGGAATCGAATAGGGCAAACCAGCGCATGGGCGAAGACGCGCACAGGCCTAAACACGTCCGCCACACGAAGGCAGGCGGTAGCGTCCCTGTGCATGAAAAAAATGTGCGCCAAAATGTGCGCTAACAAAAAGCACGTATATACAGCTCTGATGATTGTCCCATACTGTGGCCCTCTAGGACAAATGACGTGCAAAGGGGTACGCGACAAACACGAACACCTGCTGTGTCAAAAATAGCGTGTGCATGTATTTCGGGGGTGCGTGGGAAGTTTCACATGCAATTGGCCTTGGGCAAGCGTGTAAATCTGGGGTCCGCAGGAAGTTTCACACGTGATAGGCCCTGTGCGAGTGGGGTGCGTGTATTCCTGGGGTTTGCGTGAAGTTTAACACACGATTGGCCTGGGTACGTGTAAATCTGGGGTGTGTGGGAAGTTTCACACGCGATTGGCCTTGGGCGAGCGGGGTATGTGTATTTCGGGGGTGCGCTGGAAGTTTCACACGCGACAGGCCCTGTGCGAGTGTGGTACGTGTATATCTGGGGTGCAGGGGAGTCCTACACGTGAATTGGCAGTGTGGGTCCTCCCAGGTGTTCCCTCTACACCCTCCACAGCCCCTGCAGGCATCCCACACCACAGGGGACTACCCTGCACCCCTGGTCATGTCCCGCAGGCAGCCCATCCACCATGGGCATGCCCCCCAGCCAAGCCACATGACACCTTGCACTACTGATCACCAACGCATTACCCCCTCCACACCCACCCCAAGCAGTGCAGGGCATCTGCCAGCAGGCCCCCACTCATGCCCCCTTGCACCGCCACCCCCCAGCACTGAGGGCCACCTGCCAGCAGGCCCCCACTCATGTCCCCTTGCACCCCCAGCAGTGCAAGACACCTTCCAGCAGGCTCCCACTCATGGCCCCTTGCACCCCCACCCCCCAGCAGTGCAGGGCACCTGCCAGCAGGCCCCCACACATGTCCCCTTGCACCCCCACCCCCCAGCACTGAGGGGCACCTGCCAGCAGGCCCCCACTCATGTCCCATTGCACCCCCACCCCCCAGCAGTGCAGGGCACCTACCAGCAGGCCCCCACTCATGTCCCCTTTCACCCCCACCCCCCAGCACTGAGGGGCACCTGCCAGCAGGCCCCCACTCATGTCCCACTCATGTCCCCCAGCAGCCCACTCCCCAGCAGTGAGGGGCACCTGCCAGCAGGCCCCCACTCATGTCCCCCAGCACCCCCACCCCCCAGCACTGAGGGGCACCTGCCAACAGGCCCCCACTCATGTCCCACTCATGTCCCCTTGCACCACCACCCCCCAGCACTGAGGGGCACCTGCCAGCAGGCTCCCACTCATGTCCCCTTGCACCCCCACCCCCAGCACTGAAGGGCACCTGCCAGCAGGCCCCCACTCATGTCCCATTGCACCCCCACCCCCAGCACTGAGGGGCACCTGCCAGCAGGCCCCCACTCGTGTCCCATTGCACCCTCACCCCCCAGCAGTGCAGGGCACCTGCCCCCACTCATGTCCCACTCATGTCCCCTTGCTCCCCCACCCCCCAGCACTGAGGGGCACCTGCCAGCAGCCCCCCACTCATGTCCCACTCATGCCCCCTTGCACCCCCACCCCCCAGCACTGAGGGGCAACTGCCAGCAGGCCCCCACTCATGTCCCACTCATGTCCCCTTGCACCCCCCCCAGCACTGAGGGGCACCTGCCAGCAGGCTCCCACTCATGTCCCACTCATGTCCCATTGCACCCCACCCCCCAGCAGTGCAGGGCACCTGCCAGCAGGCCCCCACTCATGTCCCCTTGCTCCCCCACCCCCCAGCACTGAGGGGCACCTGCCAGCAGGCCCCCACTCATGTCCCCTGCACCCCCACCCCCAAGCAGTGCAGGGAACATGCCAGCAGGCCCCCACTCATGTCCCCTTGCTCCCCCACCCCCAGCACTGAGGGGCACCTGCCAGCAGGCCCCCACTCATGTCCCCTTGCACACCCACCCCCCAGCAGTGAAATGGTGATCTCATGACACAAACCAAAAGTGAACTATGTACATCAACACATGTCTGCCACACGAAGGCAGGCGGTAGCGTCCCTGCGCATTAAAAAAATGTGCGCTAACAAAAAGCCTGTATATACAGCTCTGATGAATGTCCCATACTGTGGCCCTCTAGGACAAATGACGTGCAAAGGGGTACGCGACAAACACGGACACCCGCTGTGTCGAAAATAGCATGTATTTCGGGGGTGCGCGGGAAGTTTCACACACGATTGGCCTGGGTACGTGTAAATCTGGGGTGCGCGGGAAGTTTCACACGCGATTGGCCTTGGGCAAGCGGGGTATGTGTATTTCGGGGGTGCACGGGAAGTTTCACACGCGACCGGCCCTGTGCGAGTGGGGTACGTGTATATCTGGGGTGCAGGGGAGTCCTACACGTGAATTGGCAGTGTGGGTCCTCTCAGGTGTTCCCTCTACACCCCCTGCAGGCAGCCCACACCACAGGGGACTACCCTGCACCCCTGGTCATGTCCCGCAGGCAGCCCATCCACCATGGGCATGCCCCCCAGCCAAGCCACATGTCACCTTGCACTACTGATCACCAACGCATTACCCCCTCCACACCCACCCCCAAGCAGTGCAGGGCACCTGCCAGCAGGCCCCCACTCATGTCCCCTTGCACCCCCAACCCCCAGCACTGAGGGCCACCTGCCAGCAGGCCCCCACTCATGTCCCCTTGCACCCCCAGCAGTGCAAGACACCTTCCAGCAGGCCCCCACTCATGTCCCCTTGCACCCCCAACCCCCAGCACTGAGGGCCACCTGCCAGCAGGCCCCCACTCATGGCCCCTTGCACCCCCACCCCCAGCAGTGCAGGGCACCTGCCAGCAGGCCCCCACCCATGTCCCATTGCACCCCCACCCACCAGCAGTGCAGGGCACCTACCAGCAGGCCCCCACTCATGTCCCCTTGCACCCCCACCCCCCAGCACTGAGGGGCACCTACCAGCAGGCCCCCACTCATGTCCCACTCATATCCCCCAGCACCCCCACCCCCCAGCAGTCATTGGCACCTGCCTGCAGGCCCCCACTCGTCCCACTCATGTCCCCTTGAACCCCCACCCCCCAGCACTGAGGGGCACCTGCCAGCAGGCTCCCACTCATGTCCCCTTGCACCCCCACCCCCAGCAGTGAAGGGCACCTGCCAACAGGCCCCCACTCATGTCCCATTGCACCCCCACCCCCCAGCACTGAGGGGCACCTGCCAGCAGGCCCCCACTCATGTCCCATTGCACCCTCACCCCCCAGCAGTGCAGGGCACCTGCCAGCAGGCCCCCACTCATGTCCCACTCATGCCCCCTTGGACCCCCACCCCCCAGCACTGAGGGGCACCTGCCAGCAGGCCCCCACTCATGTCCCCCAGCACCCCCACCCCCCAGCACTGAGGGGCACCTGCCAGCAGGCCCCCACTCATGTCCCACTCATGTCCCCTTGCACCCCCACCCCCCAGCACTGAGGGGCACCTGCCAGCAGGCCCCCACTCATGTCCCCTGCACCCCCACCCCCCAAGCAGTGCAGGGAACCTGCCAGCAGGCCCCCACTCATGTCCCCTTGCTCCCCAACCCCCCAGCACTGAGGGGCACCTGCCAGCAGGCCCCCACTCATGTCCCCTTGCACACCCACCCCCCAGCAGTGAAATGGTGATCTCATGACACAAACCAAAAGTGAACTATGTACATCAACACATGTCCGCCACACGAAGGCAGGCGGTAGCGATCCTGCGCATTAAAAAAATGTGCGCTAACAAAAAGCCTGTATATACAGCTCTGATGAATGTCCCATACTGTGGCCCTCTAGGACAAATGACGTGCAAAGGGGTACGCGACAAACACGGACACCCGCTGTGTCAAAAATAGCGTGTATTTCGGGGGTGCGCGGGAAGTTTCACACACGATTGTGCCTGGGCGAGCGGGGTACGTGTACTTCAGGGGCTCGTGGGAAGTTTTACACGTGATTGGGCCTGGGCGAGCGGGGTACGTGTATTACTGGGGTGGGCGGGGAAGCACAGGAGGCAAGTGTGCGGAAAGCCCACACGCACGCACCAAAAAAGACGTGCTAATCCAGAAACATGTACGCCAGTAGGAAGCAGGCTTACGTGGACCCGCGCAGCATAAAAGTGCGCGCAAACAACAAGCAAGCTCAGACGCCAGGATGAACATACCGTTCCTAGCAGCAGTGGTCGTGGGATACCGCAGGAGGAGGAGGAGGAGGATAGTCAGGCCCAGAATTTTCACACCCAGAACCAGCCTTTTTGGCATGCCTGATGACCAGGTGTATGGGAGGTACAGGTTTCCACCTCACATAATACTCGACCTGGTCAGTGAGTGGGAGGATGACCTCACATCACCCACCCTCTGCTCCCAAGCACTCAGCCCCCTGGAGAAGGTCCTCAATGTACTGCACTTTTTGGCCACCGGATCATTTCAGCGGACAAGTGCCATAGTGGGGGGGTGTCACATGCCACCCAGTCGCGCTGCCTACACCAGGTCTTGGCCATCATGACTGCATGCCCATCAGTCTGCAGGCACATTTACTTGCCCAGAACACCTGCAGAAAGGCAGGCTGCCATCCAGGGTTTCTATGGGGTGGCACAATTCCCCAAAGTCCTAGGTGCCATTGATTGCACCCATGTGGCTCTACGTCCCCCCAGGGCATCAGAGCACATCTATAGAAACCGCAAGCACTGGCATTCCATCAACGTCCAGGTAGTATGTGATGCCAAGGGAATCATCACCTCAGTTTATGCCAACTATCCAGGGTCCACCCACGACAGTTTTATTTACAGAATGTCAACCCTAAACCGGGACCTAGAAGCTGGGCGGCATGGCGATACATGGCTGCTCGGTGAGTATAAATGCCACAGCACATGCATGCATGCCAGATACTGAGTAATGTCACAACCCTACTAATGATACCCATCACCACCTCCCCAGGTGACTGTGCCTATCCTCTGAGCACCCACATGATGACGCCAATTCGGAACCCCACCAAGCCACCCGAGGTAAGATACAACACAGCCCATATTGCAACCCAGGGCATAGTGGAGCGCACATTCGGAGTGCTCAAGTCACGCTTTCGCTCCCTTGACCGTTCTGGCGGGCAGCTGTTATACGGTCCCCCAGTAGTGTGCAGGATCATAGTGGCAGCATGTGTCCTGCACAACGTTGCAACACGCCGGCGCCTGCCGGTGGACATGGTGGTGCCCCCACATCCCCAACCACATGTACGCCCGCTGCGCATGGGAGGGGGGGGAACAGGGCACGGGGTGAGGCAGCCCGAACGCAGCTGGTGGCTAATTACTTCACTTAGAATCACACCCCTGTGGAGTGCACACAGCCCTGCCACATACCAGCTGATAATCGATGACACAAGGGACAGTGAACTGTCACAACCATACCAGCCTGAGATTGGTCACCTGGAAGTGTCACAATGTGTGCATCCCTACCTACAGAAACACCACCAATGCTGTGTCATCAAAAGACATGCTGCTAAATGCATTACTCCCTTGCAAAATACAACATGAGAACAGTGCCATGTCACCCAACCCCTCCCCAGCACCACCACCCAACACACCATGGCATGTCATGCTATGTGAGAGCAAACAAAGCAATACCGAAAACCTGACACAAGTGTCACAAAGTACAGTGTCCCTAATGGAAAGTGGCCACACACAATATGCTCCTAGTAATGTTGAACTAACAACACACATGACCAAATACTTACCAACAATACAATGCAGCTACACAAGCTCAAACATAACTAAAACATGACAGTACTAAATTAAAGTAGGCGTAGTCCTACAACCTGAATATGCCACCACATCGCCCCCTTCCAACTGTAGTCTTGCAGGCTTCAAAACTTGTCTGTGTACTGCATACAACATGAACTCCATCTCCAAAGTAGATGGCCTTGTGAAGACATGAGGAATGAACCTGCAAATTCAGAGCGAGACATGGAAGCAGAAGCATACATAATTCCAACATGCAGTGTACAATACAACAACAACATACACAAGGAATGTCTACACAGTATTGACTACAGACTGCCCACACAGCTCATGGGAGCCCAACATCACTGTGTACATCACTGTCTCTTGGTCACACCCTTTGCAAGCCCATGGAAACGGGTGTTAGGGAGAATTCTCAGTTTAGGCTGAATTTCCTAACCTAGTGAGTCCCCCAGCAGCTTTGCTGGATTTCTGGAGTTTGTTTTTTCCATCCTGCTAAGAGTGAGACTCTTTTTCTCCAACTCTTGGACATGAATGTGGTTAATTCCTTTAAATGTCAATGTGTTCTATGGGCTATGGGGTATTTTACTCCATAGGGTCTCATATGTTTTGCTATGTGTGTTACAACGCACCCTCCGTGCCGTAACACCGGGGCATCCTAGAGGACCCCCACCATAGACTCCATACCCGGGGACTGACTACTGTCCCCCCGGGCATGTAAAGTCACCATTGGCTTTACTAGACCTAAATTTACTAACAGAACTAGTACAAACCATCCTATTGTGGACGTACTAGTAGGGGTAATTCGATTACTCCTGGGTCTGTAATTCGAGGGGGCACTGTCCCGTCCCCCCTCGTCGAGTTTTGGCTGGTGGCAGTGGAAACTACTTGTTCTATTCGACCCGAATATAACCCTATGGGATTCTTCCCATTGTTGGAGGTTAATACTTTTTCTCGTTAATCTCTAACATACCACCGGTTTATTTATCTTAAATAAATCTATCGGTTGGTATTTTCTGCCAGAACTCGGTTTTTAAAATGGCATCTGTGTTCGTCTCTGTGAGTCCTAAACCAAAGGTTGAGCCCTTTGTTCCACTTTTGGCGGGCTTCTGCACAGAGGCCCTCCAAAGTGGTGCCATTCTGTCTGGGTACCACAGGGGGTGTGGGAGGGGTTTAGGCACCCTGGACTGAGTTGCCTTGCCAACTCAAGTCGCACTCTGGTGTGATTGGCCCAAGTGGTGAGCCACCCCGCTCACCACTTAGCGTGTTTTGATTGACAGCTAGGCTGAATGAATGGGGGTTTTCTGCATAAAAGCAGGGCTTTTGGGACTGGATCCTCAGAAGTCGCCACTGGACCTAAGAATCCGACGAGGGTAAAGCTGAGCCTACCTGCAACGACGACACCTCCGGTGGAGTCCTGCTGAACCGACTCACCACTTCCCAATGACAGAGGAGATCTGCCGGCTGGAGAGTCTTCTTCCCCTGACTGGTGGGAACAGCCAGTCCCCTTTGCTTTTTCTTCGTTCCAGGACGTAGTGGTCGAATTGCCCGTGCAGAGCACCCCGGCAACCGGATAGTCACTAGCCCCTTTACCGCGACCAAAAGGTGGTGCCTTGTGACGGAGCACTCCGCGGCTGGTCTCTTCCCTGGTGGTGCAACGATCTTCAACTTTCCTTCGATGACGAGATCATCTCTTCTCTTGGCAAAGCCCCGACGTGCATCCATCACCAGGAACTACTGCCCCCGCCGGAGCTGTCTCTCCACAAACAATGTACCGTGTCCGCCTGGCTTCCCTTGTGTCGGTTAGCGTGAGGTGTCTGAATCCTCGCCTATCCATTGGGTCGCCTACAAGTCTTCTTAACTTTCGGTTCTGAACTGGTCCCATCTTTCTATAAAAATTTGCGACAAAGACTCAAAGTGCATTTCCACTGTGATACTTTTTGGGACATATCGCCTTGCCTCTCTCCGAGTAGGCCTGGCCTCTGAACTTTGCGATCTACAGTAGACCCTGCCTTACTTGCCTTGCATTTGTTCGTAAAAGTGTTGGTACCGAGTTGATTTCATACCCTGCCTTTTCTCTCCCGTCCTAACGAATACTAGAGTGCCATCTATTTGTTATTGTTATTGTCATATTGTTAGGGGGATTGATTTACTTATAGTAATTGTGATTGAAGTTGTTTGCCGTATTAGTGCCAGAGTGTTTTCCATAGATGTGTTTTTATAAATAGATAACTATATATCTTTACACCGAAGCCTTGTTCCGCGTTTGCTTGCTCTACTGTGTAAATTGACCTATTTTGTATACTCCACATACTGCCTAACTCTTCTTGAGGGAAGTCTGACTGCTCAGCCACAGCTACCAAGTGAATCTTGTGGTACAGACTGCTACCAAGTGGGTTTACTGCCAAACACCTGTAGTCCTAAATCTTTTGCAGTGGTCCCAGAGGGAACTGCACAGGTTTCCGCCTAACAACGGGAAGCAGGAGGGGTGTGTGTCTCACGAACCCAAGCATCAAACCCAAACTCAGGACAAGCCTGCATGTGCCCAGCCGGAATACAGTGGATGCCCACGGGAGCCACACAAGGCAACACACTGTAAAAGAAAAATATCAAAAATGGCCATATGGGGGCCGGGGGAGGGGGGAAGGCCACCCAGGAGGTCCGAGGACAGGGTGCGCACCAACAGCCGCCTGTGTGGATGTTGGGAAAAAAACACCTCCATGGGATCATGGCCTGCACGGTTATGCCAATGTGGGAGAAATGCTGCTGTCGCTCTCATTACCCTCTGCTGCTGCCACAGGAGGTGGTGGTGGTGCTATGGGAGGCAGCCCACGCAAAGCCCTGGTATGGTCCTCCATGGCAGCAAGCATGCGTGTGTGGAAGGTCTCGTTCTGGAGGATTATAGTGCGGAGATCCCCATGCAGCACCTGACGTGATGCCCGGATCTCCTCCCGAGTTGCCTGCATCTCAGCTGAGAGCGAACGTGTGAGCCGCTCCAGCTGCTGTTCTGTCCTCAAGTTAGTGGAAGTCTCAAGGTCAACAAGAGTCTCCCTGAGGTGATGGAGTTCTACCCTCAGGACTTCCCTGTGGCCCTGGGACTCTATTGATATCGATTGGCGTAGAGTCTCCAGTGCCGCCGTCTGTCCCTGTTGGACGCCAACATGTCCTCCCTGTGTGATTGGCAAATGGAGTCTGTTGCCTGCTGTAGTAGCTCCATCTGCCTTTCAGGGGGGACAATGGAAGTGGCCACCCTCTCCATTGCTTGAGCCATCATCTCAACTGATGCTGCCTGTTGGGTTGCCATACCGTAAATGGATTGTTCCCATGCGTTATTGCCTGGTGGCGTACAGCCACCGCGTCGGCGGCCACCACACCTGTTTGGGGCAAGGCGATCTGTGCCTTGCTGTGCCGGCACTGCCTGAGGCTGCAGGACTGCATTCCCCCTCTGATCTGCTGGCCCAGGAACAGGATCAGATGTTGTGGAGTGTGACCCTGCACCCGTAACCGCCAAAGGCTGACTAACCAACACTGACATCCCCATAGAGGGTTCTACCCCTGGTGCAGGTGGTTTGGACATAACAGAACCCCTTCCAGAAACACTTACCTGCGATGCCACATAGGTCTCATCATCCGAATCAACACCTGAATAGAGGTCTGGGGAGGTGCACCCAGAGACACCCCTGGATAGAATCGTCTGCAGCAAAAGTGGGTTCTCACCCACCACCACACCACGCCCCCCACTGGTGGCCGGTTGTGCCTCAGGTTCCTCCTGGGTCTGCACCATCTCTTCAACCTCAACACCATCTAGTGCGTCATCCCCTGCAAAAACATGAAAGACAAAAAATGGAAACAGGCATTAGCACCATAGCACACAAATAGGCCTGAAAAGCTACAGAACCAGTACATGATTTACACGTCCCACATGACTATAACCCTCCCATGCATGCACTGTCACAGAGTTGGAAGGGGAGGCAAAAGTCTGACGCTGATGACACCAAGATGGAAGAGCAACACATTTGCTGCATGCTGGGTAGCACTGCCATCACACATTGGCCTGTGAGTGGCATGTCCTATACACATAAATGACACATGCCATCACACAGAAGGCATGTATCATAGCCATGGTACATTCCACAAGTACATCCATAGGTCAGTGAATGAGTACTGTCACCCATCCATGTGAGATGGACATGAAGAGATGAAAAATACCACATAGTGTGAAAAGATACGCCATGTGCCACACACTGCAACACATCCAGTGTACAAAAATTCAGTGATTGCAGGGCCATGTACACATCAATGGTTGTGCACTTCAACATGACAGGAAACAACTACCATGTTCCACATTCAAACAGGCCCAAAAACATCATATGATCAGGACAATACTCATTCAGCCTGAATGGTCAAATCATTCAACTACCAAGGTGACACATGTGGGCCAATGTGGGGTTCTTCAATGACAGAAGCATGTCACATATGTCACAATAGGGCTGAGGAATGTGTTGCAAAAGTGGGAGAATTGAAACAATCAGCCTGAAAGAACACTGAAAAATACAAACAATGTTGTTGCATGATGCCACCTCAAGGGTAACTGCTGTAATGTTGCGCTAAATTACTACTGTGGGCAGAAGGGATACTGTCACACCCAAATTCAAGGCCGCAGAATGTTTTTGAATGAAGCACATTGGTGACCCATACTACTCAGTCACACACACCCTCACCTGGCACTCAATCAGAACCCATCACCCAAACAACATACACATGCATTACACACACACGCATGGGCACTCACCGGACAATGTGTCATAATCGGGTAGTTCTCCCACACCTCGGATTTGTTACTCTGTGACGAAGGTCCCAGCAACAGACTCATGTTCAGTGAGTTTGTTGTCCTCTTGTGGAGACCCACCGCCAGTCACCACCAGAGTAGCGGCATGACTTGAGGCCAGCTTGTCCTTTGCTCTGCATTTCAGGTCGTTCCACCGCTTGTAGCAATCATCAGCTGAGCGCCTCACAAATCCAAGGGCACTTATGTGGTTGGCGATGGTCTGCCAGTGTGCCTTACATTGACCAGGTGTGGTCTTGGACCCTGCAGTCACCACCATTTCGTGGCTATGTTGCAACACATAGCTCACAAGTGCATTAAGTTCCAAATCATTGAACCAAGGCTTCCTTGAGGTACCGGAGTGTGTAGCCGTGCCTGGGGTCTCAGCCTCTTGTGCCAGAGCACCCTTCTTCCTCTTTTTAGAAGGTGGAGCAGAGCCAGAGTGGCTAACGCCGCTCTGGTCAGTAGGGGCAGAATCACCGGTGGACTGGGTTGTTGGAGTGTGCAAATGCACATTGACCATAGGACTTGGTGCAGGCATTGTCTGAAGTGTGATGTTGGCAGGGGGAACATCAGTATGATGGACCAGGACCGACACTGTCCTGGCTAGGAGAGTCAGAGCTGGGGCGGATGGAGCTGCAGCTGCCCCTGCAGCCTCACCACCCTGCATACTTGGGGCAGAAGATGACATAGCTGCCCCAGATCCACGTGGCTTGGTGACAACTTGCATCGCCACACGTGGCTTAGACTTGCTGACCTGGAAGTCGGCCAGGGAGTCATCCTGTGCCAGGTCAGGTGCCACAATGGGCTGGTCCAACAAGGGCTGAGCTGGAATGGTCTCAGCCACGTTTCCCTCAACCATAGGGGGGGGGTCATGGGTGTCCCTGATTGGTCCTCCACACATGGAGGTATAGGGGCACCCTGCAAATCCTGGCAACGTCCCCTACTGCGCCCACCACGTCCACCTTTTGAAGGTCAGCCACCTTTGCCTCCCTTACCGCTTGGTCACCTCCCAACCATGGCACTGATGATGTTGTGCGTATGGGAGGAGCAGTAAACTATTGTCCTGGGCAATTGGGGGTCAAAGGGGTAGGGTACTAGATGGAATTCATACCCTAGTGCTCTAACAAGGCTGTCTGACCCCTGGGGGAAGATGACAGGTCACGCAACGCACAGGCAGCCCAAAAACAAAAATAAACTTGCACCCAACCCCTCTTAGACCACGTGCGTGGAAAAATGAACCCGCACTACGCTGTGGAACCCAGAAACACAAAAATAAGCGTTCGCGTGATACACGCAGCCTACAATGACCTCTGAAGGGAAACGCAACACACGGGGCAAGCACAGTTGCTAAGTACGTGCGGAACTCACCGTCTGCCTGGAAAAAGGACGTGAAAAATACGCGCGTGTGCGAGTTGGCAACACCCCCGCCAAAAGAAGAATTGTACGCTGTCTGAGGAGACAGGACAAAAGGAGAAGTGAACACTGTTTCAGGAAACAGGCCCAAAAAAAGCAGAAAAATGAAAGCTGTCAGAGGTAACGGAGTACGAACTTGAAACGCTGTGAAGTAATCGCATGTGAACCGACAAGAAGTACAGAATCCACCCACTCGCTCTCCACAAAAAGCACGTACAAGGAAATGGCGTCCTACACGTACCTTTTAAACCGTTCCACACGTACACGTCACTTACGCATGTACGTGCCCTTTCCTCCAATTAAACGTGCTGACACTCTGTCAAGGCAAAGTCCGTCCCAACGCAGAAGTAGCAGGAACTCCTACCTCCCCTTGACGGTCTTGGCGCCTGGATTAGTTAAAACACAGGTCACCGCGACCCCCACGGGGAAAGAGGGTTAGGGTCCACGGATTGGATAGGTTTCGGGATGGTAGGGTAACCGGATTGAGGGTTAGGGAGAGGGTTTTTTAGGGTCACGTTGTTCCCAGACTCTAACCTTCTGAGTCTGAACTGAACTACCTTCTCCTTGGTAGTTGCCTTTGTAACTCCTTGAGCGTTCATTCAGTCATGCATTCTTACCACATGCATGCTTTACCCTTAGGCTGGAACCCAGCACTTGTTAACCATTCACAAGTTTGCCCAGTATCAGGTTCTATATGCAATTCACGTTCCCCCTGGTTAAATATTCCACAAGTAAAACATATAATCTGGTACAATGCTTTGATCACATTTTGCACTTAGCTCTAGTGTTCCGAGTTTTCCAGTGCGCTTCTTCCGCCCGCCGGCTCCACTGACTGTGCGCTGCGAAACGTTCTGGTCGCTGTCGATAGCGGCTCACCCCTGACACAAAAGGGAGAAAGTTAGCTTTGCCCTTTCACAATGAATGGCCCGCAACAGGCGAGCGTACGTTTAGAATGGCCCGCAACAGGCGAGCATACTGCTATGTTTGCACCCGCAACCGGCGAATGCATGTCACATGCAAAGTTAGTGGGTTAGTTAGTTCGCGAGCTTTCGCGTATCTCCCCCGCAGTGTGTGAGCTTTCAATAGTCACTGGTAAGCGAAGTCCCTTTCCAGTACACACTTCCCTCTGGTTATCTTAAAAAGGCAGGCAATACACTTATCTTTGACATCGCGGGGCCTAAAGGTAGGTCCTGTGGCGAGGACGGCCCCGCGAGAAGTTTCACCGGAGCCCCGTGAGATGCGTCCTCTCGGCAGCAGAATCGAGCACAGACGAGCTTTCGGTGATCGCGCATGCGCGGTAGCCTCTTCGCGCATGCGCGTTGTATCGGGCGTTGTCCTGGGTTGCTGGAGCTGTAGTTTCAGGCCCGGGGCTGCTGGGAAACGTAGTCTTCCTGGCTTTCTGTGTCCTGCACACCTTGTACCCCTACACCAAGTACATCTGCAATGGGGACAAAGGTGGCAGCGACTCAAACGTTACACCCACAGTCCCAGTAACCCCCCTACTTTGATTCTTACCACGTGGGCGTAACGGAGGCCGTGAGTTCCTGACACACTCGGACGTGCAGCTTTTCCACGTGTGCTCTGTCATCACGTGCTATGAGGGAAACACCTGCGCGCGTCACTTCACAGACGCGCTTACGCGCTAAGGGCCTTTGGTCCAATGAAATTGCGTACGTGCGCTGACGCGCTTACGCGCTAAGGGCCTTTCCTCGAATTACACGCTGACGTGCAAGATTTTCACGTGCCAAATCACTCCGTATCAAGCTGGCTACGCGTTCACACACGGAAGACCATGCTCCTGCCCAGAAGGCCAAATTACTGCCCCCCCCAGAGCCCCAAGCACGCTCCCACCTGCCATTTGCTGCTGCCTGATTGCCTGCTGCCCATGTGCCCTGCCATTTGCTGCCTGCATGTCAGCCAGGGGTGCTGTTGCTGTGACCACCCCTGCTGGAACCGAAGACTCCCGACTGGGATTCCATCACTCCACAGCCCAGCCCCAGGACCCAGTTGCCCAACCACTCCTGCCTCTGGGGTTGCCATGTCCAGCACTACACCATCTGGCGGCACTGGCAACCCCCAGCCAGAGAGGCGGAGGGCCACCAGCTTCACTGCCACCGAAGTTGGTGTCCTGGTGGAGCAAGTCCTGGGGCAGTATGATGCCCTCTTCGGACTCCTGCTCGATGTCCCGGAGACAGTCCTCTTCCATGGCCCTGAGGGTTCGCAGGGACGATGACATCTGGATCTCCAGGTCCTGCGAATGGCCTCGAGGCACTCGGCCCGCCTCAGGGCCCTACGCATGGCGTTCTCCGCCCTGACCATCGTGAGCCGTGCCTCTTCCGCCCGCTGCCGCTCTGCATCTATTGCATGGCCCAACCGCTGCCACTCAGAAGACACTTCCCGTCCAGGGTCCTCCTGCCCTCCGGCCGATGCCTGCCCCTCCGATGATGAAGGCCCAGAGCCATCATGGCTCCCACCTTGTTGCTGCTGCTGCTGTGCCGCTGCCTGTGCCCTGGCTCCTGCTGCCTGCACATCCTCCTCCAGCTGGGGTGCAGTTGTTGAGGTGGCCACCCCTGCTGGACGTCCGACTCCCGACTGTGGCAGGGATGTGTCCTCTACCAGCCTGGCCGCAGGGTCAGAGGCAGCTCCACAGGGCACGCAGGTGACACATGGGTGGGAAGATGGCACGGAGTACGACTGGCGCATAGGGGGTTCAGTTGAGGAGGGGGTCGGAACAAGGCCCAGCAAATGGAGGAATCCGGCCCTGGTGACCTGTCCCAGAAGGTCGACGTGGTCAACGAGCCATTTGAGACAAGATGCAGTCTCCCCATGAAAAGACTGCATTTTGCCTCGCATGGCCCTTTGACGCAACGCCACACCACCCAGGACAGGCTCAACCCGGTCCCGGATAGCCACGTCCACAGGCAGAGGAAGGCCAGTTGTCGTAAGCTCATCCCCTGCCTGAAAACGGGTCTGGACGTAGGTATCCCTGCTGGTACAAGATGATGCAGTCACAGGATCGGGGACAGCATTACACACAGGCACCTCCGTGGCGGCCTGTGCTGCCTCCTGTCCCTGCCCCTGCACTGCACCACTAGCACCAGTGGAATCCCCACCTCCAGACCCCGTCTCTGTCCCTTGCATGGCCTCCTCCTCCACCAAACCCCCCACCAACCTGGATGACTCCGTGCCATCTTCCTCCGTCGGACCCTGTGGGGTCTCAGCTGCCCCTTCTGCTGCCGAGGAGTCCAACTCCGACCTCCACCTCTTGGACCTCCCCTCGGCAGCTGCGACCTGGGGCGCGGCACCGGACTCCTCACTCCCCGACGAGATGACAACCTGGGAGGGGAGCCAGGCCTTGCATCTCCGGCTGCACTGCTTGGGGGTGGGGGTGCAAGGGGACATGAGTGGGGGCCTGCTGGCAGGTGCCCCCGACTGCTGGGTGGTGGGGGTGCTGGGGGACATGAGTGGGGGCCTGCTGGCAGGTGCCCTGCACTGTTTGGGGGGTGGGATGCAGGGGACATGAGTGGGGGCCTGCTGGCAGGTGCCCTGCACTGCTGGGGGTGGGGGTGCAAGGGGACATGAGTGGGGCCTGCTGGCAGGTGCCCTGCACTGTTTGGGGGTGGGGGTGCAAGGGGACATGAGTGGGGGCCTGCTGGCAGGTGCCCTGCACTGCTTGGGGGGTGGGGATGCAGGGGACATGTGTGGGGGCCTGCTGGCAGGTGCCCCTGACTGCTGGGGGGTGGGGGTGCTGGGGGACATGAGTGGGGGCCTGCTGGCAGGTGCCCCTGACTGCTGGGGGGTGGGGGTGTAAGGGGACATGAGTGGGGGCCTGCTGGCAGGTGCCCCTGACTGCTGGGGGGTAGGGGTGCAAGGGGACATGAGTGGGACATGAGTGGGGGCCTGCTGGCAGGTGCCGTGCACTGCTTGGGGGGTGGGGGTGCAGGGGACATGTGTGGGGGCCTGCTGGCAGGTGCCCTGCCCTGCACTGCTTGGGGGTGGGGGTGCAAGAAGTAATGAGTGGGAGCCTGCTGGCAGGTGCCCCTCAGTGCTGGGGGGTGGGGATGCTGGGGGACATGAGTAGGGGCCTGCTGGCAGGTGCCCTGCACTGCTTGGGGGTGGGGGTGCAGGGGACATGTGTGGGGGCCTGCTGGCAGGTGCCCTGCAGTGCTGGGGGGTGGGGTGCAAGTGGACATGAGTGGGACATGAGTGGGGGCCTGCTGGCAGGTGCCCTGCACTGCTTGGGGGTGGGGGTGCAAGGGCACATGAGTGGGACATGTGTGGGGGCCTACTGGGAGGTGCCCTGCTCTGCCTGGGGGTGGGGGTGCAAGGGGACATGAGTGAGGGCCTGCTGGCAGGTGCCCCTGACTGCTGGGTGGTGGGGCTGCTGGGGGACATGAGTGGGGGCCTGCTGGCAGGTGCCCTGCACTGCTTGGGGGGTGGGGGTGCAGGGGACATGAGTGGGGGCCTGCTGGAAGGTGCCCTGCACTGCTGGGGGGTGGGGGTGCAAGGGGACATGAGTGAGGGCCTGCTGGCAGGTGCCCTGCACTGCCTGGGGATGGGGGTGCAAGGGGACATGAGTGGGACATGAGTGGGGGTCTGCTGGCAGGTACCCTGCACTGCCTGGGGATGGGGGTGCAAGGGGACATGAGTGGGACATGAGTGGGGGTCTGCTGGCAGGTACCCTGCACTGCTTGGGGGTGGGGGTGCAAGGGGACATGAATGGGACATGAGTGGGGTCCTGCTGGCAGGTGCCCTGCACTGCTTGGGGGGTGGGGGTGCAGGGGACAAGAGTGGGGGCCTGCTGGCAGGTGCCCTGCACTGCTGGGGGGGTGGGGGTGCAAGGGGACATGAGTGGGACATGAGTGGGGGCCTGCTGGCAGGTGCCCCTGACTGCTTGGGGGTGGGGATGCTGGGGGATATGAGTGGGGGCCTGCTGGCAGGTGCCCCTGACTGCTGGGGGGTAGGGGTGCAAGGGGACATGAGTGGGACATGAGTGGGGGTCTGATGGCAGGTGCCCTGCACTGCTGGGGGGTGGGGGTGCAAGGGGGTAATGCGTTGGTGATCACTAGTGCAAGGTGACATGTGGCTTGGCTGGGGGGGCATGCCCATGGTGGATGGGCTGCCTGCGGGACATGACCAGGGGTGCAGGGTAGTCCCCTGTGGTGTGGGCTGCCTGCAGGAGCGACGTGGAGGGTGTAGAGGGAACACCTGGGAGGACCCACACTGGCAATTCACGTGTAGGACTCCCCTGCACCCCCGAAATACACGTACCCCACTCGCACAGGGCTTATCGCGTGTGAAACTTCACGCACACCCCAGTAATACACGTACCCTGCTGAAATCGCGTGTTGAACTTCCCCGCACCCCAGAAATACGCATACCCTGCTGGAATCGCGTGTCAAAACTTCCCGCACACCCCAGAAATACACGTACCCTGCTGAAATTGCGTGTGAAACTTCCCGTGCACCCCAGTAATTCACGTACCCTGCTGAAATTGCGTGTGAAACTTCCCGCGCACCCCAGAAATACACGTACCCTGCTGAAATCGCGTTTGGAACTTCCCCGCTCCCCAGAAATACGGTGTCCAGTCATAATATCGAAAAAATAAAGTCGAATCAATAATGTCGAAAAAAAAAAAAGTCGAATTTGTTTTTTTATTATTTATATATTTTTTTTGGGTTTGGTAAGTAAAAAAAAGGGGTAAAATAAAAAAAAAATAGAAAAAAAGGGGGGTTGGGGGGAACCCCCCCATTTCGAATAAAAAAACGTATTAAAAAAAATGCGACTTTTTTTTTTTTTCGAGATTATTTTTTCGACATTTTGACTTTCGATTTTATTGATTTCGATTTTATGTCTAGGAACCCAGAAATACACGTACCCTGCTGAAATCGTATGTGGAACTTCCCGCGCACTCCAGCAATACACGTACCCTGCTGAAATCGCATGTGGAACTTCCCGCGCACCCCAGTAATACACGTACCCTGCTGAAATCGCGCGTGGAACTTCCCTGCTCCCCAGAAATACACGTACCCTGCTGAAATCGCATGTGGAACTTCCAGCACACCCCAGTAATACACGTACCCTGCTGAAATCGCAAACTTCCCCGCACCCCAGAGATACACGTACCCTGCTGAAATCGCGTGTTAAACTTCCCCGCACCCCAGGGATAAACGTACCCTGCTGAAATCGCGTATGAAACTTCCCGCGCACCCCAGTAATATACGTTCCCTGCTTGGCATTTGCTTTTTGGCAGCCCTGTATACTAGTCCAGGGTTAGTGCAGCCCTTTGCGCTGAATTGGGAATTTTGATGGCTTTTCCTTGCGCGAGGGCGTTCTTGGGGGCGTAACTGGCGCTGCTGCAGGGTCGCTGCGCCACGGCTGGTTTTGTAGGCTAAAATCCATGAATACGCTGCGCGCGGAAATCGATTTTAGCGCACGCGGCTGGCGCAGACATTCGCACGCGCACACTGTGCACCAGCCACATGCGCCACTTTTGTGCGAAATTCTATGAATTACCCTGTTAATACGCTTTTGAGCAGTTACTCAAACCACAATGGCGAGAGGGCTTTATCTCCCTGCAGTATGCAAGGAAACTGGATGAGATGTAAACTGTTTTTGTTCGCCCACGAAGGAAAGGGTTTGTGCATCGGCATGTTTTTGATAATGATATTAAAGAACATAAGAACATGTTGAGAAAAAAGGTGAGAGCATTGCAAACCAAGCGCCCAGTAAATTATCAGGCTCTGCGTAGGGGGTTAAATAAACAGTCTAAGCTTTGGCTTAGAAAACACTGCTGCACGGTAATTCCACTAGACACAGAGAGAATGCTGGGCATCCTAAAGAGTCAGAATTCTGGGCAGTTCTGGGATGTGCTTAGGAAACTGTTTAGTTGTCAACCACAAATTCAGTTAAACCCCATTTCAGAAAAGACCTTGCTGGAATTTTATAGAAAAGTCAACACTGGCCTTATACGAGATACTGAGCTGGTTTTATTTGATGTGGAAGTACCCTGGTCACTGAATTTTGATTTGGATGATATGATATTTTAAATATTATCAAAAGAAGTGAAGTATCAAGAGCCCTGGGCCTCATGGGTTGTCTAATTTGATATTGAAAGGTGCCCCTGAATTGTGGGCTGTGATTTTAGTTTCCTTGTTTAATAATATAAGTATAAGGCAATACTGCAGTCCTGGAAAACTTCAATAATAATACATTTAAATAAGAAAGGGCATTGCCTTAATCCTAGGAATTTTAGGCCCATCGCGCTTTTAGATGTCCTCGGAAACATCTTCTGCTCAATTGCAGAAAAAGAACTCCGGCACTGGGCAGTTAAAGCAAAGGCTTTGGACCTGTGGCAATCTGGTTTCGTCCGTGGCATAGGGACCACATTAAATGGGTTTTTATTTAATCAGATCCAGGCCAATTACCAAGATTTTAAGAATTGTGTGTATATATGTTTTATAGATTTTACTAAGGCTTTTGAATCTGTCTCCCGTCTTTTATAATGGAATAACTTGAAAACCTGGGGCTGTCCACAATACCTCGTAGAAATTATACATGCATTGTATTCAGGAACGTCTCTAAAAATCCGGCTGAACACAGAGGGACCCTTGTCCAAATAATTAAGTTCCAACAAAGGCCTGAAACAAGGTTGAGTACTGGGCCTGTTGCTTTTTAATTGTTTTATTTGCAGACATGGGGCTTATCCTTGATGAGACCAAATGGTTCCCTCCAAGATTAGGCTTGCTACATGCCAATTGGCTCAACAGGTTGGTAATTAACAAACAAAACAAATGTCATGATCCTGAAAACTGCTGGGGAAAAAAAGGTATTGAATTTGATATGGGTTTTATTGGATTAGGTTTTAGGAAAAGTTAGTTATTTGGGGTATTTGGGTTTTAATATTTATGAAGTTTAAAAACCAAAGCTACACTACCTAGACCTTAGGACAACATTTAATCATTTCATTTCCCGGGCTAAAATGATCGATCAGCACTATGGAAAATGTACGCCAAACCCCCTTTTACAATGTTATCGATCCAAGGTAGTTACAATAATTACTTATATGCTGGATGCCATATTGATGTGGAACGAGGTGAATTGGGCCAGTCTGGAGGGCTTTTCTTGGAAAAGAAAAGTGTTAGATCTTCCTTTGAGTGGTCCCCATGCTCTGGTCCGATTGAAATTGGGCATGTCGTCCATCAGGTTTCATGTTTTCCATGTTATATGGAAAGTGTTAACATTCTATAGAAAAATGTTAATTGCAGATCAGGAATCTGTGATGGGCAGGTGCACTCTGTGCTAGAGAGATAGAAGGAACCCAGACTAAGTAATTGGCTGAGCTGTGTGAGAGCATATTGTCAGAGGCAGATCCAACAGTGCAAACGTTAAATGATTGTCCACAATTAGTAAAAAACGGCGTACTGAGGTAGACTGCATTGGCACTATAGATATCTGTAAAAACTATGCCCATAAGCATTATTTATCACTAGATGGAAAAACAGCAAATACTGTCCCAAAGTACCTGTCCCTATTTCCCTGACAGCTCCCGGAAAAAATAATTTTTAAGAATTTGCTTAAGTATGCTAAATGCAATGGAAATCTTGGGAGCAAGGTTAAATATTGTAAGGGATAATAGAACCCCTGGGCTATGCAAAGGTTCCCAAAATCCTTATACCATTGGTGGCTGAATTGCATGAACTTGGTTGATCTCCGGCAAGTCTGTCTTGGGAAATTCGTAGCCAGTTTTCTTACAATGAATGAGGAAACTATCTGGAACGTTATTTTAGAAGGTTCTGTCAGCATTGAACTGAATTGAATGAGGTTTTTTTTGGATCCTCCTCTCAGGTGGCCAGGGAAAGGCCATCACTTTTGGATCCCGACCCTGGGGGTGAAAATGCAAGGGAGGATCACCTGGGTGGAGGGAACTTTGGGAGTGGGGAGGGAACATCCTTAGGTGAGACATTGAGACATGGTATCCCCCTTCCCAAAATGAACCATCTTATCCCTCGAGTCGTTGTAGGCTTTCTCACTTAATTCTCCTCAGACTGTCCCACAGAAACATCACTTTAATACTGGGATGAGGAGGAGGCACCATGGAGTTATGCATACTTCCTTGTATTCAAACCTCCCTAAACACCACTCTGGTACTGAGACGAGGAAGAGGGCTATGGGGGATTTCAGTCTGAACAGTCAGGCATGTCCAACTAATAGGTCTCACCATGGCCAGGCAATTGAGGTCAATGACCTGCACCTGCGGTCATGTAACAGTCTCAAGGTGTATAAAAGGGCGGACCGCCCCTCACAAGGAGAGAGACAGCCTGGAGAGAAAGTAGCAGGCTCGAGAGTCGAATCAGGCTAGAGAGGTAAGACTGGAGAGGAACCGTGCTGAGCAGAAGTGAGAGAGCGAGAAGCTGAAGCCAATGCTGGTCGTGGGAGGGTCTATGAATCCTGCTGCCCTCCCTGTCGGGTGCATGCAGCAGGGGATGTATGGTGCCGAAGCTTTCCGGTCACGGCATGACTTTAAGAGAACGAGAGTTGCTCTCTGTAGCTGCCACCAGGAGAGAGCGGAGCAATCTCATCTCAGGGCTTCAGGAGAGCGAGCGCTGCTCGCGGTGGCTACCGCGTGAGAGGAGCAGAGAAAATAGAAGCTGGAAAGCAGAGCGGAGAAACCCGAGGGAGCCGACATATGCAACCAGTGAATGAAAACAGGGGAACATTCATACTGGAGTGCTCCGGGTACTGGAAAACAAGTACATTTGAATGCCTAGCAAACTGAAAGTTATTATGAGCACTTTGGAAGGCCAAGTTAAGTGCCTTTAAAGATCGAACAAGCTGAAGATTGTTATAAACACTTTTTGAAAAGCGAACTAACTGAAAGACATTGGGCCTCATTACGAGGTAGGAGGTAGCCATGGTGTTCTTAGCACCATGGCTACCCCCTTACCGCATTCTGGATCCTGGTTTTCGGAATAGGGACTTACTGGGTCATTCCAACCTCGGAGGACCCGGTAAGTCCCCATTCTGAGAACCATTCCCTATTCCCGTTCGAGCCCCCATAGGGCTCAATGGGAATGGGGATGGAGCTAATAACGGGCCCGCGCCTCCCCAGGCGCCCTTAGCGGGAGCCGCTAAGGGACCTCGTAAAGCAGCTTTAAGGGGTGAACAGCAACAGCACCCTTACCGTTGCCATTAACCCCTTACCGCTGACCTCGTAATGAGGCCCGTAAGCATATTTGAACACCGCACAGAACAAAAGCATGCTAGAAGCACATATGAATGAAGTAGAAGCAAGGTGGTGCAAATAACAGATGGATTGTATGAGACACAAGTGATGGCAAAGCCAAAAGAATACCAACAAGGGTATGGAATGAGAAACTATGTATAACAAAGTGTATGTTGGCCAACGAGCCACGGACAAGTGTTTCAGGTTAAGAAGAAACCTGTGTTGGCACAAGCCAGGGGAAAACAGAAAGTGTACCAAAGTGGATAGGGGTATCAGTTGCGTGACCTGTCATGGGTGGACCATGTGGTCTGACATCTGTGCCTAGACCGAGTGCCTCCATCGTGGAAAGAGCCAAGGAAAGTAAAGATAAAGAGGTTTATGTTTTACAACAGTTGCTTGATTGAATTTTAACTGAAGAAGAAGAGCAAACTATGTGAACCAGTGAAAAGTATCGATGACAAAGGATATGCAAAGTGTCCTAAAAGAACTGTGTTGTTTTTGAAAGCTGGAACATTTGAACTCTTTGGGAAGGAGACCCCAAGACTTTGTGAACTGTGTTGAACTTGGGGAAGGGGAATCTGAGTACAAGCCAAGAGCTGGAAGAAGCTTGCAACTCTATTTTGATCACCCTTCATTTTGCTGCCGACATCCATGCATATTATATACACTAAGTTGTGATGGCAAGAATAGGTTTTGGACACAGACTTTTGATTCATACTTTCTGACACAGACTATCCTTAGTTTTCTTTAGGTAGGGAAATACTACATTCGCATAGGGCCTTACTCCATCCTGACTTTTAAGTTGAATAAAACCTTTGAGTACAAATTTGTATCTGTTGTCTGTGTCTTTCTTCATGATGCCTTCACAGAAAAATCAAGCATTTCAGGTCGCTCACTGCTATGCCACCTTGCAAACTCCTTCTGATATCATGTGTTTTGTGATGGAAAATAAAAAAAGAAAAAGCTGTCATAGTTGCAGGGATATCGCCAACATGTTAATGAGAGAAATGTGAATACATATTCCACCAGAACTCCAATAGTTGAATTCTCTAGTGCATCATGAATATAAGTGTGTGTAAATTGATAGTGAGGTAGAGGAAGAAATTGACTCCTAGAAGAATACTTTGGTTATGTGTTGCTCAAAAATGCAAATATCTTGGAATTTACAAGCACATTTCTTGATCAGATCTTTTGTCTGATCAATCACGTGATATTTCTTAGTGCGTAATTCTTTCAGACAAATTCAGAATGAGCTCTATAACTTTCTTTTCCATCTAATAAGAATGGACTTTATTGTAAACGTTGATTATTGTGTGTCTGGCTTTAATGTTATTTATGAACTTATTGCACCATTTAATTGAGATGGAAAAACTGCTGATGCAGCAGTTCTGCATGAGATCACGTGGTACGGACAATGTAGAGTGGACATTTGAGCAAGAGAGTTGTGTGGTTAGGAGGGAGGATGGTGCACAGCAATCAAAGAGAGTAGTGTCTATTATTGTCATTAAAATGGCGCAAGGTTGCTAGTCAGGCAGGTATTGTGGGTGATGAGAAAATGCATGGCCTAAGCTAGACTGGTCACAAGTGAGTTTGGAATGCATTCTATCCAAATTGGTGTGGCTTCAAAGGTGGCAGGGTTGCTGTTTGATGCACAAGCAGTAAAAAGGTTAGTCAGATAGGGACACAAAGAAACTACACTAGCCCCTACACTGTTTGATTTGCTATGTTTATTGCCATGTTTTGACAATTTATTTTTTAATGGAAGAGGGGCAGAAAAATGGAAACCTGGATCTTCAGAAATTTCTGTGTGAAATGGTCAGGGTAATCCAGCTCAAAGGGGTAAGTATGGGAGGCAGCTGTGGTGTTCCTATGCAGGTGTGGAAGTGATAGGGCCTGGGTTTAGGGAATGAGATGGAGTCTATTGTTGCCTATGATATTTGAGTTGTGTAGGAGGAAAATGTCAAACTTGCAATATATATGATGAATTGTGGTATGGACATAGTAGGTGATTTTATGAGAGGGACAATGGTAATGAAATGGTAATGGGTGGAGGGGCCGAGAAACAACATATGTGAGGGTTCCTCTCAGTGACGGAAAAAGACAGCAAGGAGAGAAAAGGTTTGATTTAAGGTTACACAAGAATGGCAAGCATTATGTTGCAAAGGGAAAATAGACAGGCGGGGGTAGGGGAGTGGCTCTACCTGGTCCAGAGCAAGGCAGGTGAGACAAAGACAGTATGGGAATTAAGATTGATCTCGGAGGGTTGAACGGGTAAAGGTGGGAGAAAGAATCAAGACATAAGGAGCAGGTGTGTTCCAGGGGTGGAGAATGAAGAAATTAAAAAGCTGTTGTCATGACCACTAACATTATTCCACAGGCAACCACCCCCTAACAGGGTAGATTCAGGCCCCAAACTCATGGTATTCTCAGGCTCAGACCTCTAAGGGCTGGGATACAGGCGAGGTGGGCTCAGGTATGGCACAGGTGCCGCCTTCATAGACCATAACATTGGGAGGAAAGGTCTTCCTGGTCCCGCAAGATGGTGGTTCAGTGGGCCAAAGGGGTTCAGCAGTAGCAGCTTGCCAGTTACTGGGAGTGGCTGGCTATATAAGTCAAGCCCAGCTCCAAAGTCATGCTTCGCGTTATTCTGTTATAGCAGCGTGACGCTTACCGGTGACCGGACCTGCAAATAAGACATCATGTAAGCAAAAGAGCAGCTCAAAACAAGGTCGGAGATAGTCTAAACTCACCGTTGCAATCACGTGGCTCCTCCGACTCGTCGGATCCATTTTTCAGCATTCAGCCGCCATAATTGTTTTTCTGCTTCCCGCTCCTGACACACACCTAGCTGCTTCATTCCTCCAGCTGGCTCTGCTCCTGAACTCCTAGGAAGTGCAAGTAAGACATTGCTAGAACACTATTAAACAATCAATACTAACCCCGAAAGCAGCATAGTCAAGCGTTCACACAGAGGCAGCGCCGTCAAGCAGATTTGCACTGCAAATCCAGGCGAATCATCAAGGAGAAAGCACACTGCGCAGGAACTAATGCGCATTGGAAAGCGCAGTTCCAACACAAAGACCGCTGGTCGCGGAACGCGAGAAGGCACATGACCGGCCTTGCACAGGGACTGGCAAGCAGGACATAGCAGACCACTTACCCTGGCAAAGTCTACAGCTCAGCAAGAAAGCACAGTTACTTTATCCTGGGACAACGCCATACAGAACCACAAAACCGTAGCAGCGATAAGTATCCTTAAGCCACAGCAGGCCTGGGCTTAAGTCCCAGTGAAGAAACTGGTGAAGCACAACTTACTTGCATTAAAGTTTAGCGCCCCTGCAAGAACAGCAGGATGGAGAGCTCATCAACATAAAGCAACAGGTGAGCTGAATCTCAGAGGGAACCCGGGTACCAAGGGAAGTCAGGGAAGAGAACCAAGGGTCAGGGTTACAGAAAGGTAACACACCTCTCTTTTCTTTATGCTAGGAATACCCACACACCTGTTAGGTTCACCCCCACAGAGTCAACGCACGCACCAACCATGAACCCCAGCCCAGAGGGCCCAGGCGCTCCCGCAGAGACGAGGTAAGCTTAACAGAACACGAAGCCCAAGTTTCAATCTCTGCCTGAGCGTCATGGAGACCTCAGACATAGACCAGTTATCCCAGTAGCTAGGGGAATTGTGAGTTGAAGTACATGCATCTCGAGCGGGGGGCAACGTGTTACAACGGGAGCTGGTGGTCAACAGAGACCGTATCGACCTGGGTCGTCATTTCTTGCAAACTCAGGTGGTACAGGCCCTACTGCCTGCCACAGTCCACAAATGCCTCCAGTAGCAGCCACTGCTCAGGTGGTTGTGCCAGGTACTGTGCCATTGGTCCCCCCCCGGAATTCTTCACTGGGGATCCCAACAAGAATGCGGTTTTCATCAATCAGTGTCACTTGCATTTCTTCTGCAGACTGTTTTTTTTTCCTACAGATCAGTCGAAGGTAGCCTTCGTTTTGTCCTATCTAAGGGGTGGGGGGTGCTGCGGATTGGTCCATCCCACTAGTGAACAGAGATGACCCACTATTGCATAACCTCCTCAGATTTCAGCAGGAGTTGGGAAAGCTGTTCGCCCGTCACACTCGAGGGCAAGCCTTGGATAATGAATTATCTTTACGGCAGGGCAGTCAAGACCTGTTGGCTTATATTACTACCTTAAACAGACTGGTTGCAAAAACCAATTGGCCGGAAGAAAAGAGAACAATGCTGTTCTATAGGGGTTTGCGGGAAAAACTAAAGGACGTCCTGGCTCAGGTGGTCCACCCCTCCCCCCCTCCCCGAGGCTTGCATGGAGTACATCGACTTGGCAGTGCAACTAGACCACCGGCTACAGGTTTGCAAGGTGGATCGAGCACGCTCAGAAGGACGGGTGTTATATGTCTGTACGAGGGGAGGTCCTACTCGTCCCGTAGAGACACATCCAGAGCCCCTGCAGCTGGGAGAAGTTCGAAGCCCACTTACAAAAGCATAAAGGGAGAAAAGGAGGCAACAACAGTTGTGTCTCCACTGCGCAAAGGCAGGTCACCTCCTCCGTGATTGCCTGGTAAAACCACCATGGAAGACAGTGGGAGCCC
Source organism: Ambystoma mexicanum (assembly GCF_040938575.1). Lineage (NCBI taxonomy): Eukaryota > Metazoa > Chordata > Amphibia > Caudata > Ambystomatidae > Ambystoma > Ambystoma mexicanum. Next base: position 880,501,526 of record NC_090936.1, read on the forward strand.
TAGACAAGAGAGCGGTTGAAGGCAGCTCGGAAAACTTGAACGCCCGACAAGTGTAGAGGTCAACTTGTCGAGCAAGGAGAAGGGACCGAAAACCTCATACCTGGTTATTCCTGTGATCCTGGTTTGTCACCAACAGCCTTAAAGAATGCATGCCCTCGAGGCATATGTGGACAGCAGTGCAGTGGGCAACTATATGGATCACATGCTGGCAAGTCGAATTGGGGTTTCCGTCAATCCTAAATCGGAAGCTGAGAAAGTTACGGCAGTAGATGGTACTCAACTGTCATCACGACCTGTGATGCACCACACTGAAGAGTTGACGTTGCTATGTCAGGAAGGGCACAGGGAAGACATCGCGTTTCACCTAATCAGTGCGCCTCAGTTCCAGATTATCCTCGGGATACCTTGGCTGGAAGTCCATAACCCCAGCATTGACTGGTGTGTAAGGACCTTGACCTTTTCCGACCAGTGCAAACATTCCTGCTATGTGGTTGGCTCTGCACCTGGAGGCCTGGTGAAGACCACCCTGGGAGTCGGGTCCACTCTAGGCCTGGTGGGAATGTTGCCCCCTGAGTATGCCGAGTACCAAGATGTCTTTTAGAAGGAGCAGACGAACACCCTACCTCTGCACAGACAGTACGACTGTCAAATCGACCTCATACCTGGCTCACAGATCCCATGTAGCCAGATTTACGCATTAACCGAGCAGCAGAATCTCCATTTGAAGACCTACATTGACCAGTACCTGGCTAACAGGTTTATCCAACCGGCCAAGTCCCCAGCAGCCTGCATCGATTATCGTTCATTGAACCAGATAACTGTCAAAAACAGGTACCCAGTCCCACTGATACCAGTGCTCCTGGATCAGGTGAAGGACGTGCAGATTTACACCAAGTTAGACCTCAGAAGGGCATACCATTTGGTGTGAGTTAAGAAAGGTGAGGAGTGGAAGACCGCTTTCTGCACTAAATATGATCTTTAGGAGTACCAGGTAATGCCCTTTGGGCTTTGCAACGCCCCTGCCGCGTTTCAGAATTCCATGAATGACGGCCTATGAGAATTGTTGGACGCATGCGCTATAGTATACATCAATGACATTCTGATCTATTCCACCACAATCCAAGACCATGTTGCCCATGTACGAAATGTTCTGGAAAAACGTAGGCAGCACCAGCTCGATGCAAAACTGGAAAAATGCTCCTTTCATGTTTCAGAGGTTGAGTTCTTAGGTTTCGTCCTAACCACCCCAAGGAATAAGGATGGACAACTGGAAGGTAGGCATGATTCTCCATTGGCCCTCATCTACGTCAGTGAAAGGGGTCCAGAGCTTTTTAGTATTTGTGAACTTCTACGGTTGCTTCATACCTCGATTTTCACAAATAGTTCACCCGATCACCTACTTACACCGGAAGCACAAAATATTTGGCTTGTCCCCACATAAGCTGAGGAGGCATTCCAGGTTCGGAAGCACAAGTTCACCACAGCCCCGGTACTGTAACACCCAAACCCAGATCTCCCATATGTGGTTGAGACGGATGCCTCTAATGTTGCAATGGGAGCAATACTCTTGCAAACAAATACAGAGCCAGGTCAACTACATCCTGTAGTGTTCTGGTCAAAGAAATGTTCAGCTGCAGAACTGAACTATGCTATTACAAAGAACTACTGCCCATCAAAGTGGCCTTCAAGGAATTGAGGCATCACCTGCTGTGAGCAAGACACACCATAACGGTCATCACAGATCATCGAAAGCTGCAGTATCTGCGAACGGCCAAGGCACAATCATCGTGCCAGCTTCGCTGGGCATTGTTCTTTGTAGAGTTTGACTTTGTCATCACATATCGACATGGAGCACGCAATGGACACCTATTCGACACCTGAACAAGAAGCCATCATCCAAGTGGACAAGGTCCATGGTGTCCTAACGGCCACAGCACCCCCTCGACGACTTGAGAGCAGGAGTAAGACTCCACATGTCCACTGACTAGTTACAGCTTTGGGCCACGGAGGATACTCAGCGGACCATCCAGGACGACTTACCATATTACCATGGGTGTTTGTATCTCCCAGCACAAGCCTTGCAAGAGCAGGTTATAACAAGTGTTAAAGAGAATTCTCAAGAATGTGCTAATTTCCCTTACCTTTTGAGACCCCCAGCAACTTTTTCTACCTGGGAACAGTGTGAGCCTTTTTCTCCCACTCTTCCATGTATTTTGATGTGTGTTTTACTTTTATGTTCTTTGGATATGGAGTTTTAAAACAACTCCATAGGCATCATTGTTTTCCGTGTGTCACACAGCACCTTCAGTGCAGTGGCACAAGGATGTCTTTCAGACTTCCCAAGGTTTAAATACCTTCTCTGGGACTGACTACTGTCTCCCAGAGCATGTAAATTTAAATTGACTTTACTAGTCTCTTTAAATTTACATACCCAGCACACCCTATCTTCCTATAGAGTGCTGCAGGGGTTGCCTAGCATCCCCGGAGTCAAAAGACTCATGTAACAGTCAAATGTTACCCTTTCCTACTTGAAATGGCTGGTGGCAGTGGTTTAGATCAAACTACCATAATTTTTCCCGACCGCGAACAACGGTAGCTAAAACATCGGGTCAGCCATGTTTTTCAACAGACTCTGGTCAACTTTTTTTCGCCATTTCTTTTTGGAAAGGTCCTTCTTGTGTTTGTCTCTGAGCACCAAACCAGGTTTGGCCCCTTTGTTCGTTGGCCTTTGGCAGGCTTCAGTGCTGAAGCCCTCCTCTGGCGCCTGAGTGTCTGGGGTGGACAGGATGTGAGGGAGGTGCCCGAAACTCCTGTGCTTAGTCTCCTAGGAGACCTGAATGCACTCTGGCATGATTGGCTGGCTGGCTGGCTGGCTGTCCGGCAAGGACAGCCACCCTGCTGTGTGATTGACAGCCAGGCTTGAATGAATGGGGGAAAACTGTTCAAAAGCAGGTCTCTGGGACTTGGAAAGCAGAGTCAACCACTGGAACGAAAGAACCGAAGACTAGCTGAAGGAAGACGACTGCTGCAACTCCTGGACGACCGGTGAAGCCCTGCTGCAGGTCTGAATTGCCTGAAACTCCATCGACAGAGAAGCCCTTCAAGGTTAACTTCTTCCCTTGAGGTTGGTGGGAACAAACAACTCGCAAGCCACCTGGGCACCGTCCCGATCCTGGTCGAATTTTCTTCAGAGTGATGTTGAAAACCGCATAGCCAATGGGAAGGAAACCAGTTTGTGGACTTAAAGGCACTCACACCTTAAACCAATGCTTTGCCAAGCTTGTGGCCTCTTCCCTGGGCAGTGCAGGAACCTCCCCACGTCCTCCTTGTCCCCACGATTGAAGCTCAGGAACAGCGAGAACTGCTCAAATTGCCAGGAACAACTGCCTCAGCTACAGCTCTTCTTCACTTTAAAAGGTACTGTGCAAACGCGGTCCGGAAATCTTTTCGGCCACGGTGAAAGTTTGTGAAACTTTCCCGACTTCGAAGGCTTGTCCTTCCCTAAACCAACATCTAACTTTTCGTCTGACCAAATTCTTCTAAGATCCGTGGCAAAGACTTAACCATTTATTACCAGAACTGTGCTATCCTATACAAAGACTCTGAACCATTGACTTTGGCCCAGGCCTATGAACTGAATGGTTGGTTGTAGTTAACTGAAACCCTGTGCCCTGCCTATGAAAGTATTTGTGCTGTTGATTCTTATAAACTTGTCTTTTTACCCCTTTTTAAAGTAACTGAAGTGCCATTTTGCTCTCACTTCAGGGGAGCTGAACTTGTTCAGTAACTTATTGGTTGAGTATTTGTAGTATATTAGTATATGATATTGATCTGCTCTTGCTAGTGTACTGTTTTCAAACTGACTGTGTAAATAAACGTATATTCTTTTACCAAGAAACCTTGAGGAAGTGTTTGTTTGAATCACTGTATTTGTTGGTCCTTTGTGTAACTTGTTCTACTGCTCACTAAACTCTTGAGATAAGTCTGGGTTCTCAGCCACTGCTACCACGTAACTGTAGTACAGGCTTGTATCAAAGGTGATTGCATGTAGTGTTCCCCAATGGTACTGCATGTGATTCTGCCTAACAACAAGTTATCACGATGCAGTATTGGAAGGACACCCAGGAGTCACCAAGACTAGGGCCAAGATCAAAAGATATTACTGGTGGCCCACTTGGTGTAAGGACGTCAACCAGCACGTAGGGTCATACAGAATCTGCGCACAAAAAAAGGCCCAAAAACCGGTAGGAATCTTACACCCTTTGGCAGTTCCACCGATGCCATGGAATACCCAGTCATTAGACTTTATCACAGACTTGCCTCCCTGTAATGGATATAACACTTTTCTGGTTGTAGTGGATCTGTTTTCCAAGATTGCCCATTTCATAGCCTTAAAAGGGCTTCCAACGGTGTCAACCTTGGCTAGGGTGTTTTTTTTTAACAAATTGTTAAGCTACACAGCTTCCCTTCTATCTTGATTTCTGACAGAGGCAGCCAATTTGTCTCTAGATAATGAGGAAGAGCTGTGACTTCGCAAACGCTGATTTACGTGTATCCACAAACCATCACCCCCAGACCGATGGTCAGACAGAACGTACCAAAAAGACAATGGAACAATACCTTTGATGCCTGCTTCATCAAACAGAAAACACCTGGGTGGAAGTGTTTTGGATCGTTGAATACACATACAACAATTCAAACCACACCTCCACTGGGCATAGTCCATTCTATGTACTGTATGGACGGCACCCACCCCACGAACTTCCATCTACGATCCACCAGAAGTGCTCGAAATGCCAGCAGTCAAGACCCTGCATGCAACAATTTCTCAGACACTACAGAAGGCAACTGACTTTGGGGCTGGGAGTACTGACCACTAACATTATTCTGCAGGCAACAACCCACTCACAGGGTAGATTCAGGCCCCACACCTGTGATTGTTTCTCCGCTTCCCGCTCCTGACACGCTTCCAGCTGCTTCGTTCCTCCAGCCGGCTCTGCGCCTGAAATCCTAGGAAGTGCAAGTAGGACATTGTTAGAACACTAACGAATACTTACCCCGAGCACAGCATAGCAAGCCGAAAGACATTGTCAGAACACTATTAAACAACCAATACTTACCCCTAGCGCAGCATAGTCAAGCACTCACACAGAGGCAGCACCGTCGAGCACATTCCCACTGCAAATCCAGGCGAATCATGCAAGAGGAAGCACACCGTGCAGGAACTAATGCGCATTGGAAAGTGCAGTTCAAACACACAGACCACTGGTCGCGGAACGCCAGAAGGAACTAGAAGGCACGTAACCGGCATTGCACAGGGACTGGCAGTGTGAAAACAACACCGCAAGCAGGACATAACAGACCACTTACCCTGGCGAATTCTACAGCTCAGCAAGAAAGCAGTTACTTTATCCTGGTACAATGCCATACAGAACCACAAAACCCTAGCAGGAATAAGTATCCTTAAGCCACAGCAGGCCTGAGCTTAAGTCCCAGTGAAGAAACTGGTGAAGCACAACTTACCGCAAATAAAGTTTAGTGCCCCTGCAAGAACAACAGGATGGAGAGCTCATTAACTTAAAGCAATAGGTGAGCTGAACCTCAGAGGGGAACCGGGTAGCAAGGGAAGTCGGGGAAGAAAACCAAGGGTCAGGGTTACAGAAAAGTAACACGCCTCTCTTTTCTTTACGCTAGGAATACCCACACACCTGGTAGGTGCACCCCACAGAGTGAATGCACGCGCCAGCCATGAACCCCAGCCCAGAGGTTCCAGGCGCTCCCGCTGAGACAAGGTAAGTGTAACAGCTGTACAACAAACCTGTCTTAAATAAAACAGCCTTTTGACAATACTAAAAAGAACTGCTGGTGATTTGCACCGTCTAGAACAAAGGGGCCCCACATAGAGGAGAGGCTTCCTAGTCTTTTGTGCGTGGCCTTTGGGGAGGCGGGGCAGGGAAACATCACATGCAGGATGCATTGGGAGCAGCAGTTTGGTTGCCACTCTGATGACCATGTCTAAGGCAGCTGGAGGGAGAAAAGTAGCCCCCTTTTGTTCCAGCAGTAGAGGCATGGCCTGCCCATTAGGGTTTGGACATGGATGGGTCTTGATCATAAAAAGAGTAAATAAAAAAATGCTCACGCTTAGGCCAACAGAGCATTAGTAGCTAGGCTTTAACCAGGCCATAACACACCCTTTGTAGACCAACATAGGCATGTACCTTTACCCAAACCCAGCTGCATTTAACATCAATTAGAAGCGTTTACATTACTGAATACATAATTGACATTACTTTACATTAGCACAATCCATTACACACAGGCCTCGAGATTTAGTTTGTTATTTCTGGAGCATGGAAATCTCCCCATAACCCCATCACAGTAAGCTGCAGTCAGACCTTCGCTGAAAAGCACACATTCCCAAGTTGCAACAATACACAGCCACAGTTCTGATGCTATACAGGAATTGATTAAAGCAAGGGGGAGCGAAAGCATTCTGACGTGTTTAGTTGGTGGTAGTGAGGTCATGGAAGAACAACATAAAATTATAGTAGGTCCTGGAGTTTAGAGACAAGTTACACAAGGTTTGCTGAGTTCCCATATCCAGGTCCCAGAGAAAATGGTAGAAGTCAAGCAGTCAGACACGTAAAAGCATGTTCATTGAGGTAGGCCGATTGAAGCCCAACAGTGCCCGCTGTAGGATAAATCACATTTTCAGAGCTCTTTGTAATGAACAAACAGATAGGCAGAGAAACCATTATTCACAGCTCAGTCCTAATTAAGAAGTAGTAAACAACACATCCATTTACAAAAAGCCCACCCCATCAATGTGCCAGTGAGGCAGAAAACTCATCTTGCATAAGCACCTTTGCCTATATAATAGAATTACATAGGAACTAATGGATTAGCATAGCTTCCCATACTCATGTTACACTTCCTGAATTGACTAGCAAGATAAAGACCCCTTTTTTATGGCAACATACACTGCACAAACACATTCACATTTGTGCCATTATGAATGAGCAAAGTTTGTCAGCAGCAAAGTCCCAGTACACAAGGTCAGAATTTGAACAATATTAACACATGAGAATCAGGAAGGACATGCAAGTAGCCTTTCCACTGAGCGAGTTACAAACTTAACTGATAATACACAGTTCTTAATTAACAGTATTCTGTTACCAAACCACTTACATTACTTAGGACGGAACTGAAATGTTATAATTTTGTGTCACACTTTCACATCTCACAATGATTGGTCAAGAGCTCTGTACTCACTCACTACTCATCTACTCCTCCTGAAGAGCCAATAGGAGATCGAGTCGGACTGTTACATGTTTCAACATCCATTATCCAATCCCAGAGTATGGGAAAGGAAGTGACTTCATCAAATATGAGCTAACCTGCATGTGCGTCATTGTTACCACGTTAAGAATAAGACAATGAAACTGTGTAATGTACAGAAAAACATTTATTGTAACCCATGCCAACAATTCACTGTTAAAAAAATTTGAAACAAATTGTTGCTTTTTGCTTTCTGTAACCACGATATAACCATGCACTCACTCTACTAGAATTTGAATGTGGTGTTGATATTTCCCTGCTCTGGCAGTGTGCAATACATTTTTGTTTTTCTCATATATCGTGCATTGCATTTTTGGCTCTTTGGCTCCCTTTTTTAAAGCAAGAGGGACTTTTCATACATTTTTGGTACCAGCATATGGGGAATTCAGGTCCTGCCAGAAAGTCTGCGGGCTCCTCTGCCACATCTTGGGGCTAAGCGAAGTCCGCTTGGTGGGAACAAAAGTCTGCATAGCACCACCAAGGGCACTAGCAGGTGCCAGGCGGCCTGCCTGGCTGCTGGGGCTCGCAGCTTACGATTCGCACCTTGAGTACAGGCCGTTGAACGGAGTAGTAGTCCGGAAGACTTCGGATGACCACAGTGAGCTGATGCACCTGATACGAGAACTACAGAGAAAGCGGGTATAAATGCGGAAGCAGAGTGAATGCTGGTGTGAGCCACATGATTTATTTTGGCCAAGTTTTCTTTGTTCTTATTTAGTAGATTGAGAAGAGGGCTCCTGTAGTGAGGAGCTGTGGCGCCACAATAAAACATTTGTAAGTGAGATGTACATATCCCTTAGGAAAAGGGAGGGGCAGCGCTGCTTTAGAAATAAGAGCGAGAGGTCCTGCAGTAGTGAGCGAGGGCTGTACCCGCCCCCTATAGTTAGGGGGGGTGTGAGGCAGACAATAGTAGAACATTGCATAACTGTCATTTTCTTATTCACATTGTATGTACTGTACATTTGTTGATGAGCAATCAAAAGTGAATGTTGATGAGATTTTATGTGGAATAAGATTGGAGTGGAGACTAAATTGGAGGAGGGTGTGATTTGATAATTTGGCGATTTTGCGCAGAAGCGCATTGTGATTTTGAATCTTGCTATTGATTTTGCATTAGAATTTGCATTTTGAGGTTTTCACAAACAGGTGAGGAGTGTGCCAAAAGAGGACAGAGGGGGAAAATGTTCACAGCCTGGCCAGCTCAGTATACCGATAAGAACATAATGCATCTCAGTGGGAAGGGGGAAATCTGTTAAGTGCCTATTAAGAAACTGAAGGACTAGCTTCCGCTTTATGCTGGAACACAGACCATTAACATTCCACATTAAAAAATGTGTCCCCCTAATCATGTGTCCTTCCCCCCTGTTAGCCATATGCCTGGCCCCATACCCTGCCCCCCCCCCCATGTTCCTTTGGTGACCCAGGTTGAAGACCCAATAATTCCTGCCACCCCTAAGCAATGTGAACCAACCGTAACCCAACTAGAAAAGGCAACAATGTAAGAAACATCCCCAACTCCCCCCACCCTGCACTTCTCCCCCAACAGAAGCACCTATCACTCAGGGCCCATGCAAAACCTGCACGCGCCAAATAACCATGAGCACAGCATCTGCTAGTACAGCAACAAATCCAAACTGCGTCTGTCCCAGAACTCCCATGATGCAGAGGCCAATTCATTAAAGTTTCTTCACCATAGGATTTGAATATTTCCCATCTGCACCGGTGTCTGGCACCACCTGTAAACCACAGTTCATCCATCCTCCCATCAGTCAGGGGTCCTGTCAACGTCCTCTGGGGGTGTTGGTTCATGCTAATATCAAAGGCACAGGCTCCGTTCCTGGTGGCTGCATCTCCTTCGGCGGCATGCGAGCATTTGCAGCTGAATGTTGGCTTCATACCACTACCACGCCTCCTGTGGTGTGCTGAAGAAGAGCACCTTTGACCCATGATATATTTTCAACTGCGAGGGGAAGAAGAGGGCATCTTTGATGCTGGTTGAGAGCAGTTCACATTTGATAGACTCCAAGGATTGTCACGCCCGTTGCACCTCCCTTGTATAGTCTGAGAAGAAACCAATGCGAGAGCCGTTGTATGTGATCGGGCTGGTTGCCCTCGTCATCTGCGGAAGGGTGTCCCTATCTCTAAAATTCCGAAGCCTTGCGATAACAGTGCATGGATGGGGTTCCGGCACAGGCCTACCCGCAGGCACCCGATGGGCCCTTTCTACAGAAAAGAAATTGTAGAGTTGCTTCCATGCCATAAGCTCCGTTAGCCACTGCTCTAGGAAGAGCTCCATGTTGGGTGCCTTCCACTTTCTCCAGCAACACCAGTGTACGGAGGTTATTTTTCCTCGATCTTCTCTCAATATCCTTTGCTCTGCTCTCCAAGACCTTGAGTTTCTGAGATACCACAGTTAGTTGTTTTTCCATCTTTACAGCGTCACCTGTGTCTGATATCCGCTGCTCTGCCTCTCCTACCCTCAAAGACAACCTGCGGATGTCCTGCCACAAAAAAGACCTCTGAAGCCAGCCCATCCATCTTCTCTTCCACTGAGGACCAGCACTCTGCAATGGCCCCCCATAATATCTTGTAGCAAGATGGCCGGGTCCTGGGCCAGATTCTCTATATAAGCAGTTGCACTGCGGCGGGATTGCTGACTGAGGCCTTCTTGCCTTTCTCTTTTGGCATGTTGTGGTGCGGGGCCCTCCCCAGCAGGGTGCTTCCTGGTCCCTCACCCACCCTCCAAATCAGTCTCCTGATGCCCATCTGCTTGTGCAGGAACCCCTGCACCACTCAACCCACACTTAGGTCCCTCTTCACCCGCAGAGAGCTGCTGTCGTCGTGACGGCATGTCTCTCACTCCCCGCCCAGGCCACTTTTGCCAGATCTCCCCTCCTTGCTCCCAGACCCAGCGAGATTGGCACTCCCCGTGGTGTCCTCCCCCCCCACTCTTGTTGCCCACCAGGGGGCTTCACTGATGCTGCCCCAGCTTCTAAACTAGAGTCTGCTGCCCTGCTCCTCCTCGCCGCCGCTCACTAGTCTCTTCCCTGTGGACCGTGGCCTGAAAGGCCCTCGCTCAAACCAGGATTTGTGGCCCCGCAACGAGAGCCATCATCATCTGGGGAGGTGGGGGTCCCGCTCATCATACAGGCAATGGGCTTGCCCCACAGAACAGTCTCTGCCAGCCAAGGTGCTCGACCAGACATCCCCACTGCCACCTGGGCGCGCACTTGTATATGTGTAGCCCCCCATGGGTTACACTGGGCTTGGGGGCCCAAGCGCACTCTTACTTCACCTCTGTGCCACTTGGGGTCTTCTGGCCACAGCAGACAGGTCATGTTTGGCCCAGGTGCCCAACCCACTCAGGTGGAGGAGAGGTACGCCGTTGCAGCAGTGCCGCTCCCTGTGCTCCCTTATACCACTGTTACCGAAATGCACCCAAAAGTGTGGAAGCAGCCCGCGCTGCCTCTGCTCACCACCAGGCACACCTTATCCACACCTGCGGTCGCGGGTGTGCACTTGCACAATGCAGTAGCCCACGCTGCTGTTAAGTTAATCACTGTCGGGCTTCCTTACTTTCCAATTAGGGAGTCTCTGCCGGCAGACACTACTACCCGTCCTGCGGTGCCCGTGTCCCGGCACCCGCCTCTTTGTTCTCCGGTGCCAGCATCCCGGCACCTGCAGCTCTAGTGCTTGACTGATGTCCCCGGGCTGTTCACTGTGGCAGCCGACAGACCCACCACACTCCAGTCCCCAGGCAAAATGGTGGCCGCCACACCGGGGACTCCTGTGGCCACAGCTGCAGTCAAGCTCAATTAACACACTTCCCGACCTCAGACTGCGTCAGGAACGTGTTACGCTCACCTGGTATCCACAGGGATGCCACCCAGCTGGGTTACTTGCTGGTATGCTTCTCAGCTTTGCCCTGATGTGGTTTGCGGGGAACTTTCTGCCTGAAAATACAGGAGGACTGTGTTCAAGATTGACCGACTGGGGTAAGTATCCTCCCTCCACCCCTGTATGATTTCAGTCCCTCTGGCACCCTCTCCTCACCTTGTGGTAGAATTAGGCGTGCTCTCCGTCCTGCCTTCTTTGCAGGATTACTTTTGAGATGGAGGAGAGACTGTTTATTTTTTAGACTTAACTATCGCTGACGAGCACACAAGTTAGTTTTTGTTAGGTAGGGAAACCCGCAGAATAGAGATAGATGGGTCACCTTTCATATTTCAATAAATCATCGGTTGAATATGACAAAAACTGGTATGTCTCATTTATCTGACCTACCACACTGGTCATAGCTTGGCTCACCCCCTGTGCAGTGACTTGCTGGCAGGTTGTAGTGACACTTTATAAAATGGTTGAAACTATACTGAAAACATTTACTGAACAACCGGGTGCTAAAATGTTACAGGAGGATGAGAAATACAAACATAATTAAAGCTGCTGGGACACCTACTGCTACAGCATTTGAAGTAAACTGTTTCTTTACAGTTTACAAAACCACCACCTCTCAGTGACTGACGCAGCACTACCAGTATTATTCGCAGTGCGACGTTTATGTAGCTGTGCAGAATGGTTTATTTATTTAATTTGTAATGCGCATCGACAACCAGGAGGCATTGAGGCGCTGTTGCACATTTAAGTCGGGTACAGGTATGGGAAAAAAAAATATTCAGACCGTAAGGTATAGGTGGCAAGACAGGGAGAAATACGGAAGGATACATTGGTTGCACAGTGAAAGTGTTACATACATACTAGTCATTCCGAGCGAACTGAGGTAGGGAGACAGGGGGTGGATTGACTAAGTGGTTGGGGGGGGATTAGGAGAAGAGCTGGGTTTTGAGGGCTTTGCGAAAGACCCAGTAGGATTTCTCCACCCTTAGGGAGGGAGGAGGTCATTCCAGAGTTTGGCCACGCAGTGGTGATGATGGCGGGTGTTGAGATGGAAGATTCTAGTTCCCTGAATATGGCGAATATTTCTTTAGAATTGGAGGAGGCTTTATTTATTCTCGTATGGAAGGAGTTGGATTTAGCTGTGATAATGGCTGTCTTGTATTATTTGGCTATTGTCTTGAACTCATTTTTTGGAGGGTAGGAAGGATCCTTCTGCCAATTGAATTTGGCTTGATGTTTCCTTGTACGGAGATCCATGTGGTCTGGTGTGAACCAGGAGTTTGTGTGTCTTACTGTCTTGGCTTTGTGCGGGGTTAGGGGAGCTAGGTAGTTTCCCGCTTTGGAGAGGGTTGAAGTGTATCTTGTCAGAAGTATGTCAGGGTTAAGTATGAAAGGGAGCTGGAGCTCAAGGATGTTATGCAGGGGAAGGAAGTGGTCTCTAGTGAGCTTGCGTGAGCTGCATGATATTCCAGGAGGTAGAGGGTTGGAGGTTGTATTGACTTTGGCAGGTTGTGGCATTGAGAAGATGTTATGATGAGAACATGGATATGGTGTCATAGTGCTGGTAGGGATCTTACAGTTGTGGTAAGTGATCCAGTCTAGTATACTTCCTTTGGAGTGTGTGAGGGAGGTGATGCGTTGACAGAATCCTAGTGTGTTGAGGGCATCAGATAGGGCGGATGCGTGAGGGTTGTTAGGGTCAAGAAGGCCCAGGTTGAGGTCACAGAGTAACAATTTGAGAGGAGGCTTTCAAGTTGTCCTGTAGGATGTGAAGTAGATTTTGTTCGAAGTTGTGGGGAGGGGGGGCCTGGTGGGCGGAAGAATAAGTGAATGGTGATGGTGTATGTAGGAGAGGGTGAGAATTTAAGAGGTAGGATGTCTGGGGGCTTTCAATGGTGGAGTTTCAGTCTCTGATGGCGAGGGATTCTCTGGCAATAAGAGCGACGCCGCCTCCCCTGGCAGAGGCTCTTATTTCGGTAGATGGTGTAAGCCTGGGGTATGGCTGGGGATAGTGCGGCCCGCAGGCCTCTTGAAGCCAGGTCTCTCAGATGGCTACGGTATCAAGGTTATGTTCTGTGATGAGGTCATTGATGACTAATGCGTGTGCGGGCAGGGAGCGGGCATCGATTAGGGCACAGTTCAAAAGGAGCTAGTTGGGTGAGCATGGCAGTGGTGGTCCAGTGCGAGGTTTGGTATTTGAATGATTGGGAGATGAGGTAGCAGTGGGGCCAATGGTCGAAGTGTGCGAAAAGAAGTAGTGGAATTATGTTCCATACGGGCCTGTCCCCGCTCCCGACAAACCTCATCGCCACACCCCGACCCACGTACAATCAAAACCCCTAAACAAATGCTCCTGCTGTTTAAGGCAATATTCAGTGCAGTGCACTGAAGTGCAAGTTTCAACTTCTTCCTACACTTTTATTTTAAAACAAAACCATTCCGGAACGGTTTCTTTTTCAAATACAAGTATAGGAACAGTAAAACTTAATTTAAAAAAGTAGAGGAGCACTGCTCCCAACCGCTCCTGCGCACTTCGACCACTGAGTAGGGCTGCCCAGGAAATGAGAGTGCAGTCTCACAAGCCTTAGCGCAGGCAGCAGAGGAGTAGTCTCTTGTTGCTGCTGATGCTTGTGGATGGCTGTGGCGATTAGTGGTGGGCGGTTGGGGGGAGGCTAGAGGTGGAGAGCCTCTTGTACAGAACAAATGGTGTGTGGTGCAAAGGAAGCTTTAGGCTTTCTATATGAGCTGTGCAGGCTGGGTATGGTTCTGAGCAGGGCGTAGTGCACACGTTAATTAGGTTGATGGATGTGGAAGGAGAAGCAGGAGAGGCTTTTGAGGTCTGCGCGTTGTGTATGGAGCGCGCGGGCAGTCTGCCGGCATCAAGGTGGGAATGCTAAATAAACGCGTATGCGCTTGCATGGGATTGTGAGCAGTGTAGTTCAGGCTGCCGTCTTGCGGAGACGTGAGGAAAGGGGATGAAACTATTGGTAAGCGTGCTAGTCGGGTTGGGGAATGTCCGGTGAGGGAGCGAGGAAATGCCGAGGCTGACCGGCGTCCGCGATAAAGCGCCCGTTGCATTTTTGCTAAGATTTGGCGCTGTGTGGATTTCAGTGAGCTGAGGCCATGGGCAGGCTGTTGCAGGAATGCGGGAAACTTCATTTGATCAGCGCTGCATTGGGGTAGGCCCATGCAGCGAGGTAAGAGCAGGCTGAAGGAAAGTGCTCTGGGGAGGGGGAATCGATGTGCGGTCTAGAATGGAGGCGGACGCATTTCCCTTGGGTTTCCAATGCGCAGGCAGTGAAAGCTCGGATGGGATGAAGGCTGCTCAGAAGCATTTCTACGAGGCGCAGTGTGCTTAGCAGTGACTGGCACGGGATTATTCAAACGCAGCATAACATTTCTATTCAAAGGATTTACATATTGTAGATTCGTTTGCAGAGACATTACATTGTTGCAAATTTTAGGCTATGCTATAGTGGTAGGCAACATATCAGCATTATTTTGAGTAGGAACAGAGCTAGGCAGAGTTGGAGTGCCAATTGCATTATCTACATTGATTCTATGCAGTACATATAACAAGCAGGTATTATAGTCATTTTGGGTTTTGGCCCAAGAGTCAATATCAGGTGTGGACAGTACCTGATGCGAAGTATGTCTAACTTTGCGGTCAACGCAGCTGAGACCGGCAGAGACTGAAGAAAGAGCCCTTGAGTGGTTGACCTAGGTAAGAGAAAGAGACGGTCATGCTGGTTAGGGCATGGGACGAAGTAGTTCTGCTCCTGCGAACAGTAGAGTGGATTTAAAACCCTATGCTGAAAAAGGGACCTAATGCAGATTACCCCCGCTAACTGCGCAGGGAGTATTAATTCTATTAAAGACTAGGAGGCAAGCATTATGCTTCATCTTCCTTTATTTCTACTCTTCAGCAGTTCAACAAACTTATATAAAACTTTGAAAAGTGAACAACAACACTTTTCCTTTTTCCAAAACTACAACATCCATGAGTCTCTGTAGTCCATATCCTTTCCACCAGTCACAACCCACTTCATGTGCTTGGACTCCTCTGCTTTTAGTCGCTCTGACAGCTTCTCAACCTTATAACTAGTCCTTGTCAATGATGCGAAGACTCTCTTGAACTTTGCAACCTCACTGTCGGTGAACCTCCGGTCTCCTGAAGTCTTTGCTATCTCTCCATTCAGCTATTCTTCTGATCTTCCCCTATGAAACAAATACAATAGGAGATTTTAGGGTGGTGCCTATGTAGTGTACTTGCTAACATAATGCAAATCTTATTCTAGACAGTACAATACTCGGGTGGGAATTTAATGCTCGCCTCCTAGCCTTTAATAGAATTAATATTGCCTGCGCAGTTAGCAGGGGTAATCTTCATTCTATGACAAGGCTGGAGGCGCGCATTATGCTTGTTCAAAGCTTCCCCAGCACCATTCCAGCTAGACTCTGCTGGCTTAAAATAAAACTCTTTAAATGTGCGATCACTCGACCAGTCTGCTGCTAGCATTATCTCACTTAATGGTACACCGGCTGTTACTGCTGTTGATGCCATCGCTCCTCTCACTGAATGAGCTCCATTCATGCCCACATTCACACCTGCTGCTAGCATAATCTCTTTGACCCATCTTGTGATGGTAGCTGACATAACTGCATGATAGGGCTTCCTGCGCGCTATTAGAAGCTGAGTAGTACCTACTGCCCTATTCTCTGCCGTCCTAGTCTCGCATTCTTTAATGCAGCTTGCTACGCACCATTTTGTATTGCTCGGAAAATATGGTTAATGGACTGATGTAGTCCCTGTCTTGGTTCTCCTGACTATAGAGAAAGTCACTCCTTCTGGTCCAAAGGACGTCTGTTAATCTCTAGGGCTCTAACGTCTGATACTCGTTTGCATGAGATCAGACATAATAACATAGCTTGTTTGCCTGAAAATTGTTTAAGAGAAAGGTATTTATCTGTTGGCCAATCTGATAAAAATCGTAATACTGTCGCCACGTCCCCTGTTGTACTATATCTGGGCATCTCACTCCTCTGATGAGCCTCACTGCCGGTACGCCTTCTATTGGCATGTGCCCTGCTGATATAGCCGATCTGTACACTCCTATTGTGCGGAAAGCTCTTCCGCTCTGTAATAAGTTCGCTAGGAAATTCAGTATATCCACTTCAGGTGCTGAAACAGGATGAACACTTCTGTTCTTGCACCAGCTTGTCCATTTTGCCCAAGCTGAGTCGTAGCTCCTCCTAGTGGATGGAGCCCAGGATTCAGCGATGAGCTGAGCAGCCTGCACCGAAATTCCTGGCAGGTCCCAGTGTCTCCAGATATCATGCACGCGGCTAGCTTTCTCCCTCCAACATTTCGCTAGAACTCTGCTCAACATCACAAAGGGGAGAAAAGCGTAGTGCGGGCCTCCTGCCCACGCCTGCAGGAAGGCATCTGTTCCTTGCCCTCCCGGATCCAGCCTCCAACTGTAGTAAAAGCTCGTCTGAGCGTTGAGCCGAGAGGCGAAAAGGTCCATATGTAATGGTCCCCGTCTCGTGCTCAGCCTCTGAAACACTGCTGGATCCAGCCTCCAATCGCTGGAGTCTGTCAGATACCGAGAGTTCCAATCTGCTACCACGTTCAGTGTAACTGGCAGGTATTCTGCTGTCACTGATGTCTCTGATCGTAGGCAGAAGTGCCACAAATCCTTCGCTAGTTCTGCTAGCATCTTGGACCTCGTACCGCCTAAGTGGTTGATGTACCTCACTGCCGATATGTTGTCCATCTTCAGCAGGACACAAGATTTCGCTCTTCCTCTTGTGAAAGCCTTGATCGCGAATGATCCTGCTAGGAGCCCCAGACAGTTTATGTGAAGACGAAGCTCCTCTTCGCTCCACTTGCCTCCGGTCTGAGGAGTCCCACATCTGGCTCCCCAGCCCTTCCGGCTGGCGTCTGATTCTATTATCAGATCCGGTTTGTCTCCGAATATGGCTCGCCCATTCCAAGCGTACATATTCTTTAACCACCACTCTAGTTCTGTAATGGAGTCTTGATCTAGAGGTACTTGCTGATGGTACTTCAGACCCTGTTGCAGATGTTTTATCTTCAACCTCTACAGTGCCCGATAGTGCAGGGGGCCTGGGAATATGGCTTGAATAGATGCTGCTAATAGCCCTACTATTCTCGCCAATGTCCTGAGAGATGCCTGTTGTTTTTCTAAACATAATCTGATCTCTCTTTTTATGTCTTATCTTTCGAGCTGGAAGTTCCAGTGTCGCTTTCTTGGTGTCTAGAACAAAACCCAGGCCGTCTAATCTCTGCGCTGGTATGGTGTCTGACTTCTCTGTGTTCACCAGAAATCCTAGTGAGACCAGGAGATCTTGCACCCATTTCGTTTGGTACACTAATGCCTCTCGATCTTCTGCTAGGAGTAAGAGATCGTCCAGATAAATGATCAGCCTGATGCCCTTCTCCCCGATTGCTGCCGCTACTGGCTTCATAAGCTTTGTGAATGCCCAGGGTGCAGAAGCAAGACCGAATGGCATTGTCTTGAATTGCCAGAACTGACTGTCAGCGAAAAGCTAGGAATGGTCTGTACTCCTTGAGTACAGGGACTGTAAAGTAAGCGTCCTTCAGGTCTAAACGCGTCAGCCAGTCTCCTCCTCTTAGGGAGTCTCTGAGCTGATGGATGCCCTCCATCTTGAAGTGCTGATATATGATCCAGCCGTTCAGCTCTTTGAGATTTATAACTGGCCGTACCTTCTCCTTCCTTTGTACCAGGAACATATTGCTCACAAACCTCGGGGTCGTCTCGCATATCTCTATCGCTTGCTTGCGGGCTAGCTGCGCTATCTCGCTGTCTGGGCATGCTTGTTCTACTTGCACTAGTTTTTGTTTCTGCGGTCTGCCCAGCTGAACTGGGGCCTCTACGAATTCTAGCTGTAGACCTCTGATGGTCTGCAATATCCAGGAATCGCTTGAAAGCTTGCGCCATTTCTCTAAAAACATGCACGCCCTCCCACCTACCGAAGGATACTGAACCCCTCTCACCTGGTGTAAATCCTTGACCTCGACCTGATCCTCTGGACCTGCGGCCCCTCGGGAATCTCCCCCTGGACGGGAAGAATGTATCCTGGCTCTTGTTTTCCCAGTATTGTGCTCTGGGGTCTTCTTCCTCCTCGATTGCGACTGGCTGCACGACCCCTGAAGCGGCCGGTCCCTCCAAAAACTCTACTTGGGAATATTTTGCGGATTGATACTTGAGCCTTTTCAAGGGAAGCGTATGTCCCGACTAACCGGCCCATCTCCTTCCCAAAGGTCTCTCCAAACAGGCTGCCTTGGGCTCCTTCTCCCGCTTCATACGATGACAGATCGCTGAGCTTCGAATCTATCTTGAGTAATAGACCCATGCTTCTTTCTGAAGCGATGGCACAATTCGCATTTCGAGAAGACAGACTGCCCTCTGAGTCCATCCAGCGAGAGCTTCAGGGTCCACTTCTTCTCCTGTGTCCTTTTCCCTTTCTGCGAGGTCCATAATTTTTGCGAGAGGACCTGCTAGATCTAATACTTTTTCCTGGCAGCTTTTCCAGGACCTATCAATACCCTTGCGGGGGTCCTTACTTGTTTTTGACACGAAGGTCAGCATCTTCGGGTCGAGCTCGGGGGCTTCTGCTACTTTTCCTGTGAGCTCTGGTCACGGGCACTCTGCTCGCAGACGCTATCTCACCTCCTTGTCCAGTGGCTTACGCAGTCTTGCCGCCATATACTGTGCTACTCAGGGGGATGGTTGCCACTCGGTGGATCTCGGATTCCGTATGCTATCTGGGTCAAACATATTATCTTGAGCTTCCAGGAGGTGTTTCTCCTTCCGCAGATACACCTCTTTCAGCTTTGCAAAAGCATCAGGCACCTCTGCGGCCTTGTCTGCTGCCCCTTCCAAAGAGCCCCAGGGGTCATCAGAGGCTTTCCTCTTGAGGGCTGTCTTACTCCCCTTGTGTCCCTCCTTCAAGGGATCTGTGGGCGTGCGCTTACAGTCTTTTGGGCTATTACTAGGCTGCGAAAGCATAACCTCCAATGTCTCCAGCCTCTCCTGGAGGGTTCTGACGCCATCTGCCACTGCATCAATAAGGGAGCTTCCCAGCACTTACTTAAAGCTGGCAGCGAGGTCCTGCGACTGCTCCTCCTCACTCCACTCAAATTCTGACATTTTCTGCTGTGCTGTGTGCCTAAAATACCTGAGACAGGTGTCTTAGCACGCCCACTGCTCCTTCTTGATGATTCTGTATGAGTAAACTCTTTACTTCTCTTTTTTTTAATTAGTTTATTTTTTATTTTTTCAGTGGCTGCACCATATATGTATTTTGCTTCTGACTCATGCGAGAGTCCTCTCTTCTGCTGCGCCAATCTTCTGCTGATTAGCAGTGTAGGGGATCTGCAGTCTCTTGAGCCCTGCTGTTCATTAGCACGTGGGCTGCTGTCTCCTTCTATGTGCTTTGAAAACACGCCAATGATCGCTGAAATCCCTGAAACTTATTTCCTTTTATGAGATAAGGAATTGAAAATCGTTTCGCTCGTACAAGCGTTCTTATGCCAGTGCTACACACAAGTAATGTCACCCAAACACGACGTCGCTCGATGCGTGTGTAAATGCGCTAAACTCCTCCCACCCGCAGGTGGGGGCTAACGCTCTGGAGCGATGAGCTCCGCACTTGGCTCGCTGTTGCTCCGCCCACCCGTGGGTGGGGGCCGCGAAAGTAATCCAGGCGCGCTGCACCTCTCGCTGGCGCGGCTCCTCCCACCCAAGGGTGGGGGCCGCCCTCGCGAGTGCAGATGCGTCCCGAGCTGCGTAGTCCGTGAGGCTGACTAAACCCCCGAGGTGCCGGTCTTACGACACGGGGCCGTCAGCCTTGCGGACAAGTTCCTGCATGAACGGGGAACCTTCGAGGGTTTGCCTGACTATCCTTCGCGCTGTAACTAGACGAAAAAGCCTAATTATGTACGTGAATGCACGTCCGTATCAAAACCACAAAAGAAAATTCTATTTTTTTTAAAAAACACTTTAAACAAATCTTCTCTCTCACACACGCACTGTGCCTTGTCTCTGATACTAATCTTCCACTCAAACTCAGTCAATTCACCACTAACATACGGAGAGGGAAGAAATGGTACTTATCTGCTTGAAGCGCAGTAAAAGAAGAGGAGGAGTCCAAGCACAGGAAGTGGGTTGTGACTGGTGGAAAGGATATGGACTACAGAGACTCATGGATGTTGTAGTTTTGGAAAAAGGAAAAGTGTTGTTCACTTTTCAAAGTTTTATATAAGTTTGTTGAACTGCTGAAGAGTAGAAATAAAGGAAGATTAAGCATAATGCTCGCCTCCAGTCTTGTCATAGAATTGTAAATGGAGATCCTCAAATAAGATGTGTCCATGGCCCCCAAGTAACTATTTGCATTGCAGTTCTGCCAAATCTTTAGACAGAATGCTGCAGCCATTTGATGAGACCAGCCACCCGCCATCTTGGATTTGGTGGTTTAGTGCACCTTAGCAAAGGAAGACCCATCTTGTCAAACACTGGTACATTTTACTCTGTTGGCACTGAAATGTAATTTTTTTGATCAAAGGTCTTATATGTAAACCAAATAAATGTTGACAAACGTGTGGCTGGTGTGGTCTATCGCTATCGGGGTAAAGAAGAAAAACAGCATGCGTTTCCAGCCGATATTCGCAATGAGTAGAATACAATAGCTACTGCACCAGCTGTATTTAATTGGGAATATTGGCAAAAATCACATTTGGTACCGCACAAACTTACTTTGGGACTGTGATGAATCTGATGATGCCATCACTCTTTTCCCAGCGGTAGCATCTCCCCATGTGGCATGGTGATGGTAGCAGCTACCTGATCCGGATCCTGGGGGCAGCAATATGAGGGAGGATCACATGGAGGGAGGAGACCGTAGTGGGGAGAGAGTTACCATCAACAGATGGGACATGCTATCCCCTTTTCCTTTTATACCGCTTCTATTCCCCATGCCTTAATGACATTGTTATGGCTCCGGTCAACCACCCATGGAATCTACCAAGAATACCCTACTGTGTTTTATGCATACGTGACCAAGAACGGACTGCCATTTTAATGTATGTGAAAGTACTGCAACGAGAAAGCTGAATGGAGTAATGAGGATCAGCAAAGGAGAGAAGCACAAGTTGCGTTCTAATGGTGGTGAGTGCATAATAGGTGACGGGACATTTAAAAACACTAACCAACTGATAGGGGAGAGACACTGCTTGGGGACGTTGCGCCCTCTTGGTGTTAACCGAGGGACCTCCGAACCAAGAAGTCTGTGGAGTCAGCTAGCACATGGAGAAGGCAGAAGATGGAGGACTACGAGAGCTGTATCGCTGTGTGGAGACTGCTGGAGGAAGGAGATCAGAGACTTCCTCATGGCCACAGGAACCTGGGAGCAGCATCAACGCTGCCTGAGAACGGAGAGCGGCTCAGGGTGCAAGCCGGTGCTGCAAAGAATGTGTAAGCCGTCCGATGAAGCCGGCGAGCCTGAGAGGTGGAGACGGAATACCACGCTGCTTCCGGTTTACTGCAGAGGAACCAAAGAACGCCACTAGAAGCCGGTGAGTCCTGCAGTAGAGAACTGGGACACTGGGGTGCTTCTGCAATCCTGCCAAAGAAGAATAAAGGAAACTAGAACAAATGAGGGGGAGTATGAAACCCAATATTATCAGAAAAAGACTAATAGAATGAATGTGAGAAAAATACCAGTTTACAAGTGTGTAAAGCAAGTCACATAAAAATCCCTGGCAGGATAGTTAGTATACAGGCACAGTTGAGTTTACAAGTGTATAAAGCAAGTCAAGTTAAGTTAAGTTTGCATGCATATTAAGTGAAACACATGAGAAAGCCCTGGCAGGAGTGTATACCAGACAAAGCCTGGCAAAAGTGGTAAGAGTGTAAAACAACTTGCATGAGGACGTCCTGGTTGGAAAAGATGCCAGGCAGAGCCAAGTCTAAGAAAATGTTACATTAAAGAGGAGAAGTAACCTGGCTGAGGAGTACACCAGGTATCCTATTTAATTGAGACAAACAGCCAAGTTGTTTAATATACAAGGTTTTCTTTTGTTAATCAGAGAATTCCAAGGAAGACTTATAGCCTTAGGCTTTTTAAGCATCTTGAAAGGAAAACCTGGGGAAGGGAGCATTCGCCTGGCACTGAACTGTATGCATTCGGAACCTGTGTGTTGGAGTTACGTTTTTTTTCCTTTTTGAACATTTGTGCACTCTCAAAGTCAAAGACAATATCCTTTTCACCTTAGAGTTTCTTTGAATGTGAGGGCCAGAATAATATTTCGGATACAGGACATTTTCGTTTTGGACATCTTTACAGCTGACAGATCCTTAGTTTTGGTTGAGGTAGGGCAACACCTCCTAGAATAGGGACAGCAAGGCATTTTCAAACCCCCTTTTATTTTGAATAAAAGTTTATAGCCAAAACTATTGAGCTCTGTGTCCGCGGCTCATTCCTGGCTCCTCACAGGATGTTAAAAAAACTGAGAAACATGCTAATCACATTTTTTGTTGATGCATATTTATTTATATTTTATTAAAAGATCAGTTGTACATAAACACACCATTGTAAATATTTTGCAGTGCAATTCAGGTTCGTTTATTTTTTCATTAAATGCCATCAAGTTCCATAAAGATATGTAGAGAGCGTTTTCCATTTCCGCTTATGAATGATTCACTACAGGCAATGAAAAAAAGCCATCCTCGATGGCTGACACATTTTTTGATCTACCATAAACTACAGAAACATTTTAAATTATGCTATAAAGTGCATGATTACTTGCCATTACAGAAGCAGATTTATGGTCGAACATGCATTTCTATAATTTAGGGTACACCATGAAATGTGCTCCTGATCGGTAGGCTTTTCTGTTCTTTTGGCAGTCCAAGACCGCATTAATTATCTTTGTTCCAAGGAAGAAAACAAAAAGCGATCCAACAATTCCACATACTGTTGTAATTGTATATCTGTGCACTGAAATAGAAAAAGAAACACTATTTCAGTACAAACTATAGAATGCATGTTTATGCGTACATTGCACCGAATTCAACTTTCACAAGGTAAAATATTCAAGCTTTAATGGTTTCTTCAGAGCACATATTTGGGACATAGATGTGTTTAAAATGCATAGACCTGTATTTTGGTTTTGTTGGGAGAGTGACCAAAGTTTACGTTAAGCAGCTTTGGGAGCACTTGATCCAATAATATAGATGAGCATGGCTCTCCAGACCAATGATCCTCCAGCTGCAAATTATCACATTCTTATAGGCAAAAAGCAAATCTTTGAGTCCACATTACCAATTGTGAGGTGGGGAATGGCAGAAATGTGCTGGTGTGTACAGTTATTTCAAGGGAATTAGCTTGCATCAGTTTCCCCACAGCCCTTACTATTCTGTGATTCGAAAGACGAAACCCTGAGGAATTTAGGCTAAACCGGGTTGCATTTCCCATTTTAATAGGCTTATCATGCGGTTCCACCTCAACCCCGGGCAAGGTTCATTCATTCATTTGTTTCAAGAGGGATTCACTAATCCATTACCCATGTTATTGTGGTGCGAGCTTTTTGCCAGTCCAGAGTATGGGGGAATGCTTTGTGGGATTTCTAAAGGTTGAACACTAGAATTGCACCCTCGCTCAATCAATTGTCTAAGAGAAATGCCCTCTGATGCTTAGATCGGAGTTTGTGTATATCATTTAGCACAGCATGCAGTCACATAGTAGCATACACATTCTAGTGAACACTGTTGGATTAAAAAAACAAAGTATCAACAATACAAATGATCATGCATGTAGACAGAACAATGATTTGTAGACGTCCTTGCAATACTCATAGCTAGTGTTTGTGGCAGAGACTACAAGTGAAAGGAACAGCCTGAAGACCGCAATGATCATGAAAATCTCAATTAAAGGATATGTAGCCCATGCACCCAAAATTTGAGAACATTTTTACTAAAATGTCTCATTGTACCTCAACTATAAAATAAGTGTACAACTGGAAAATGTGCAATTGTAAACAGTTATAAATAAAGGATTCCTTATGAACTGTGGTGGGTCAGAAGAATATAGACTGATATTTTTCATGTTAAGGGTTTTATTATGTGAACACATTTTTTTAACAAAACTCCCAACTCTTCCGAAATTATGGGTTTTCCCTGCCTAAAAAAACTAAAAGGAAAATCCGCCCCCTTTCCAAATCTAACCCATTCTGCCCCTGCTACTATCAAAGGAACTAAGGCACAGGAGAATGACTCCCTTGTCCTGTGGTCTGCTTTTCGGCACAGTCAGTTTAGTAACTTACTCCTTAGATAGTTCTTGGCAAGTACTTTTACAAGTTCATTCAGTTCAGTAATTGGGTTCTTCAGCTTTTCTAATGCATCATTGACACCTTGCTTTCCCCTTCTGAGGTCCTTTTCTCTCGATTTATCAACTTCATTACCTTTCCTTGGCACAATGTGCACGCTTTTCCCCCGGCTGGTCCAGTTAGAAGCACACTCAAAGTATTCTTACTGTTTTCTACTTCTTTGATTTTACTGGGTCTGATAGGTACATCGTATTTAGGTTTACCGAGACAAGTTTGGCTGTTACGATAATGATGCTGGCTTTGTTTCTCTACTTCACTCTTACTGGGATGAGTGTGAATGGTCTGGTAACGATTCTCAAATAAACTCCACTTTTCAGTCTCACTGGGATGAGTCCGAGGGTCCCAGTAATGAATGAAGAGAGACATATGAGGCAATAGACAAAAACGCAAGGAGAGAGAATGAGGGAACTGGGACAGAAAAGGCAGAGAGAGGAACAGGAAAGGAAAAAAGGAATAGGCAGGTAAGAGAAAGGGATGAGTATGTAAAGAGACTAAATGAGAAAAATAAAACTAACAAGAGAAAAGGAAGGAACTGAACAGAGGAGGAAGGAGGTAAGCCAAAGTGTGAGCAGAAATATGCCATAAATGTGGGGAAAAGGAAGTGGGACAATAACCCCAGAAAACAGGGGTAGAGACGTGTTGCCAGATGTAATGAATGAACATATGCAATGGAGCCTGATAAGAGTGAGTTTTTAATCGCATACTTGAGGATGACAGGAGTGGAGAAAGTGACAGACAGATTGGGTAGACATTGATGATGAAGACAGGGAAGAGAAGGCGGTGCATGCCCCACCAATAAATCGTACAGGACCAGCAGTACGAGAGATAGCAGATTTGCTGGGGCCAAATTTAAGCATACATCCACCCCTCACATCAGTACTCTGTATAAATGAAGATCATAGGTCACCATATTTATTAAGAGACTTGCCAGAACGCCAGCAAAACAGTTTAGCTGAACTTGTGCAGCTTCACGATCGTGCAAGAAAGTGATATCACAATTATCGCTGCTCCATAAGGGGTTAGAGCTGCCACATTAAACGCCATTGCACCAGACAGATAAGAATGGATACATTGTCATCACTTACTGCAGGAACAGGCAAATGGATCTACCAGCTACAGCAAAAAACAGCTGGAACTGTATTAGCTACAGGTGACATGAAAAGCCTATTTATGTCCATATTAGGTGAAGAGGCAGAGGACATGTGGAGGAGAGCAGGGTATTCCACAGTGACAGAACAAAACACCATTAAATGGGAAAAGCCACTATTTAATAATTGCAGAGCAAATGTATAGAAAGCATTGAGGATGCTATTTCCAGACCAGTCAGACATGCGTGCCAAAATGACCAGAAAGATGAGACTGAGTGAGGACCCCGCAGCATATATTCAGGACAGTAATATACAGTGGCACTTAGAAATCAAAGATACAGAGGCAACTACAAAAGATTGTGGGGTTTGAAATGAGACTGTGGCCAGAGATACAAATGACTACTGTCCATCATTGTAGGTTAAAACAGGAAAAAGACCAATAGAAAATTGAAGGGAGTAAGATAGAAGAGCAAATTGGTGCAGAAAAAAAGATCTAGAATGACAGTTAAAGGGACGCTATTAATAAATGCAGGAGAAGAGAACAATGTGCAGGGAACTGCCATGCCGCAGCAAGGCATGGGTGGCCATTTTGCAGGAAGAGGTGACAATAACATTTATCCCAAGGGAGGAAGACGATTTGCCCCGAGAGGGAGAGTATTTAGATTTGGAGCACCACAAGGAGGGGGTGGTGGGTGACAGCCACGCTTTGGAGGGCCTGGGAGCCTCAGAGCAGTATGTTGGACATGTGGGAAAGTAGCACACATTTCACGAGTGTGGAGGAAGAGGAGCGAAGTGCAATGCAAAATGGGCCAAGAGGAGGGATGGCATATCCATCACCATATGGTGCATCACAACAAGGTTATGGTTATTACGACTATACACAATATCCACAAGATCAGACACAAGCACAACAGATGCAACCAATGCAGCAACCACAAATGCCACAAACACACCAATAGATGGTTCCACCACGTACCAAGCAGACACAGATGGCACAGCAACTACAGAACATAGTACAAACACAACAAGCATTGATGAATTGGGATGCAAACATTTTACCACAAACACAGAAACCTCCCCGCCCCCGGATATGAGGGGTGACTGTGGTTGGAGGGAATCTTTTCACAGGGACCGGACTGAATATGTATATGCAGTAGGACAGCCCACAGAGTGACTTGATGTGCCCTATCCGATCAGTGACTACAGACGCTGAGCAGGAACCGAGGGTTGGAGTAACTATAAAGGGACATTACTTTCTTTCTTAGTTGACACTGGAGCAGCAAACCGCTGTGTCAGAGGGGAAATTTCCAATGTCAGGAGTGTGTATGGACACACAAGGGTTCTCTGGGGTGACACATGCAGTTCCATTCACTACAAGCTTGCCTGTGATGGTAGGACAACAGACAGTAGCTATTCCATTCTTATATTCCCGAAAGACACGTTAAAATATTGCAGAAATTAAACATGACAGTATAATTCACAGAGGACAGGATGATATGTGAACTACCAGGCATACCGTTTCAGACAGCAAGAGAATACATACAGGCATTTTATGGGCAGAAAGTGCAAAGGGGAGTGCCAACAGATCCCAAAATATTCCTTTATGGAGCACAAGTGATGTTAGCATGGTTTCCCCGCATTACAGGACAGCTATAGAGATTAACCACAGAATGTCTGTTCAGAGCAGAGGTACCTACAGATGTAGCAGATGGAAAAGTGATTGCAATTGAGTTAGAAGGAGCTGTAGTGAGAGGGGACAGCGTGTTTTACAGGGAACACATGAGGAGGTGGTGAATTGGTGCACAGTGATGGTCCTTGATGCTACACACAGGCAGACTGACTTGACAGATGACAAATTGTTTGAAGACGATGACTCAGGTGATGAGGTTCTCTTTGAATTTTCTACACCTTATCAGTTATCAGTTGAAAATAGAGTACATGGAAGTGCCACAAAGGATAATGCTAGCTAAGGAAGTAACATGGTTTATGGAGGAAGATTTGGCAAAAGTGGCTAGCACAATATGGACAACCAGCCCTTATGATGGGGGTTGTTAAAGGGGATTAGAGCAGTGAAAATAAAACTGAAGAAGGGGGCAATTTTACCCAGAGTGATACAGTACACAATGCCCAAAGAAGCAAATGAGGACTTATATGAAACCCCCATGAGGCAGGGAGTTATCATGCCATCTGAGTCCCCCTTGAAACACTGCTGTCCATCTAGTGAAATAATAAAAATGAGGGTCGTGGAGTTTCATACAAGATTTACTCCTCTTAAATAATATTGTTGAGGCTGAATTTCCATTATTGCACAATCCTGCCACAATATTGTGTAATATACAACCCACAGAAACAAAGAGAGATAGAGTCATAGGCTACCCTAGACATAGGCGTGACTCGAGGTCACCACACATTTGCAGCAGGGCCAGGTGACAATGGACAATGTTAATTTATTGTTATTAAACAATACAAGAATTTAAATATTTTGTCACTCTGTTTACTAACCCGCCAAATATGTAGATCACAAAAGTCTTGACCATGCATATTCCACGTGCTACGGCACCCTCTACTGTATATATGTCTTCTTGTTAAGTTCAAATAAATCTTTGTTTACTTCTGCATTTCCACGGTGACATTCCTTTTTGGGAGCCAGCAGTCACCTGGCCCTGCTGCAAATGTGTGGTGACCTCGAGTCACGCCTATGTCTAGGGTAGCCTATGACTATCTCTCCTTGTTTCTGTATACCTCCTAACCCTCTAGAGTCAGGCCCCCTTACTAAAAGAGGGTTCTGCCCAATTTTTCTCACACACATATATACAACCCACAGCCACCCATTTCACAGTGATTGATGTGAAGAATGCATTTTTCAGTATATATATATGATATGATCTGGCATTTATAACGCGCCTATACACAAGTGTTTCAAGGCGCAACGAGGCAAGAGAGGGGGGAACAGAGGGAAGACAGAGACAACAATCTTACTAGGCCAGGTGACATTGAGATCGTGCAGGGGAAGGGAAAAAGTGCTGGGGTAAGGGGAGGGATCAGTGCAGTACAAAAGATCAACAGTAGACAAAAAATATATAGAATAAATAGAAAGCCATAAGTAAAAGGTGCGGCCAGCTGGTGGCAAGTGCGAGTGCAGACAACAGGTGTCAAGTGCAAGTAGTGGGCTGTAGGGATACAGAAACAGTCCATAAGTGTGGGGGTTACCAGGGAGGCCCATCCATGAAGATTCACAATAGGTAACAGATATAGAGAGTGCCAAGACTGTCTTGAAAAATAAGTTAGTTACATGACTTTTTGATGTCCATGACTAAATACCTCTCTCTGTCAATTGTTGACAGGAAAGGGAAAGGCAGGGGGTGTTGCTAAATCGCAGAAAAAGATGAAATAAAATGGAATACTACTGAAGTGATCTTTTCTCTTGGGTCGACATCACCAATATAAGACAATACAAGTGTGCCGTCTCCATGCCCAGCTACCAGGAACCAGAGGTAGAAGAGAAACCTGAGGGTGTTATCGCCTCTACTCCCCAGGGATCCTTTAATCAGGGGGACCGGGAATGGCCATCGAGTGGACAAGCAAGGGAGCATCACCTGAGTGATGAGTGGAGGGTCCTTGGAGATTGGGGGGAGAATGCCCCTGGGTGAGACACAGTATTCCCTACTTCATGATGACTACCTATTCCACCTTTCCTCTCCATTTATGGGTTGTCAACTGTGAGACACTGGAAGGTATTCTCCCACCTACTTTCCCGGGATCTTCCAATCAGAGGGCTAGGGAAGGGCCATCGCTTTGGGATCCTGACCCTGGTGGTGGACAAGCAGGGGAGGATTACCTGAGTGCAGGGTCATAGGGAATTGGGAGCAGAGTGCCTTAAGGCAGGACTTGGTATCCCCCCTCCCAATTATAAATAAGCACACTCTCCCTCCGCCTTTATGGGGTATTTTCAATCTGACCCAGTCTTCCCTTCCCCATTTCCAACATGCACTAGGACGAGAAAGATGCAACCAAGAGTTATAAAGATTACCCATAGGAACAACACTGTGAAGAGGAAGATGCATGGAGAGGCCTACTACACTCCACCACTTGGCTGTCCCATTAATAGAGTAAGGCAAGGTCAGGCACCAGATATTAACCGTAAACACCTGCTCCGCTTGACTCCCAGTTAGGGTATAAAAGGTGTGGTTCTACCAAGAGAAATGAGCGAGCTGGGGTTGCTGAATGGACCGTGGAAGCCAGGAGACAGGAGGCCAGAAGTAAAAGAAGGGTGCAAGAGGCACAACAAAGTGGAAAGTGTGCAAGAGGCACGGACAGACGAAATGTGGGAAAAGCAAGCACAGAGTGAAAGAGGCACAGGAAACAAAAGGTGCCAGAAGAAAAGTACAGAGTGTAAGAAGAGGGGTCGGAAATCAGAGTGGTCATGCATGGAAGGAGCAAAAGCCCTGCTTTCTGGAAAGTCTCTGATACTGCACTGTGTTGACCAAAGGGGGAGCTACACTGCGTGAAGTGGGAGCGAAAATCCTCTGGCGTGAATGAAAGGTTATTGCAATCACACAAGAAGGAACTGTGATTTAAGAGGTACATCCTGACCAGGTGAACATTTGGTGTTTTGCGTTTGAGAACTTTTAAGTGAACCTTTGTTTGAGTCCAGTGGAGCCTACGCTTGGAGGAGGAAACTTTGAGAGGTCCAAAGAAAATTGTGAAAGACATTAATATAAGGAGAAAAGCCAAGGCTTGGGGAAGGGGACCCTGTGAGGCCTAAAAGGAACTTTGACCTTTTCTTTTTGAACAAGAGTGGTCAGAGCTTGGGGAAGGGACCCATTGTGAACTGTATTCTCCTGCTGTAAGAGCCCTTAGAGTGAAGGCAAGCATAGGTTTTGACACAGACTAACTTCGGTTCTGGACTTATGGACATCGAGAGCCCATAGAAGCATCAGTTAGGGGAACAATCCCACTAGTTAGGGCCATTTAGACATTACACCAACCCTACAAAATTTTATAATGAAGGTTTTCTTTTTTTAAAACTTTATATTGGCATTTTAAACAAATGCAAACAAACTACAACCAAAAGAGGTGGCAACACGACCACACTACAACCACCCATCCCACCCAACCCTGTCAAGACAGTTTAGGATAATAGGAAGGGAGAAAAAACAAAACCGCAATTAAGACAAGAGGACATTCATATCACACAAGGGGCTGTTCGTGTCCCTGAGGCGAAGGCCACTGCTTCAGAGCATCCTTGCTATTACAATTTTGCATTAAAACAGGTGAACAAACAACAAAATCTTGTAACTTTGTTAAGTATTTCTTGTCGTGCCCAAAGGGCACATTTCATTAGATACCGCAAATCAGGTGTGCCACTCGACTCCAGGTAATTTTTCCTAATATGGCATCAAGTCACATCTGGGTCACGCGCTGTGGGATGCAGAGGCATGGCGATTCCTCTGCCCTTGTAAGCAATTATGATCTGTAAGGGGCCCAGATATCCCATGGTCTGCTGTTGGATGAGTGTGCCAGTGCATATTGTGCTTCCCTCCTCTCGCACATTGACATGTAGTTGAGCCATTTGTGATAGTTAGGCGCCTTATGCCCACCCCATGTTTTGGCAATAAGTGATCTAGCCACAATGGATGCCATTGCCACCAAGTGTTTCTCGGCCCGGTGGACCTCCTCTACCAGGGCTAGCAGTCATAATTTGGGGGAGTGATTGACCTGAGCGCTCAGCATCTTAGAGAACTTCTCCTCAACTTGATTCCAAAGAGTCTGCCCCTGGGGCAGGACCAAGCCATGTGGTAGCAGTCTGCTGGGTTCTCGCCACATCTTACAGCTCGGGGACCCTTTCAGGGTAAAAACTATGCAGCCGGGCTGGTGAAAAATACATCTGGTTTTAAAATGTAAAGTTTATCAGGCGAAATCTGTTGTTTATCGCTATAGATCTGGTTTGTGTGCATACAATATCCCACTGTTGCATGGTCAGTGTCTTACCTAAAGTGTTTTCCCACTTACTCATGTAATTGCCTGTCTGGTTGGGACTATGTGACCAGATAATAAAGAGGAGACCAGCTTGCTTGTGGTTGGGGGAAAGGTGACATACAGCATTATAAGGGGGGGGGGGGTGTACGTGTGTTTGCAAAGTCCGGCCATAAGGATCGAGTACCTCACAAAGCCGGAAGTACAGGAGCATAGTAATAGGGGTCCATTCTCCGCTATGCTTCAGTTCCGTCCATGAGATGAACTTCCAGTTCGGTGCCACATCTCCCAGAGTGTGGACTTTTAGTTTTACAAAATGTTGCCGGCAAATCTTCTCGTGAGTGGAATGCCACCGACATGGTATATAGCCATTGGAGGGGAGTACCATTGCGCCAATCCTGCTCAGCGGGCTAATTGGACCCAGGCGTTGTGTGCGACAGCTAAAGGCTGCACCTCAGATCTCAACTGCCTCTCCGGGGTTCCCCAAAGCTGCCCCCTCACATCATTGGGTTCTAAGGTCTCCTTCTCAAAGAGGGTGACTAGGCTGAATATTGAATTTCCGCCACTAGGAAATACATATAGGTCTGGGAAGTGTAGTCCTTGTGTATAAGGTCGAGTCATTGTGTCAAGTGATCTCCGGGCAAGCCAAAGAAAGTAGCCGACAGCGGTCCGCACAGTCAGGTGAGACAACGGTTGAGACAACGGGGACACGATATAAAAGTAAAGCATGAAAAACGCTGAATTAGGGTTGGGTGACTGGGGCACAGCGCTATCATGTAGCGACTGTTCCCAGCACCAAACCTGCTCATAAACACTCAAAATTCATGTAGAAACACCAGGTCATATTCTTTCTTTACAGATCAGGCGTAATACTCAAGACAAACACAAGAGTGGATGAATAATACGATACTGGAATGAAAGTCACAAGTATTAAGGTACATTGGTCTATTTGGTCAAAAGAAATTGTGAAGCTATATGGAACATGAACTGAGGGTCTAAATAGAAATATATATTTAACTTTCAGATACATCAGATTGAAGTATAGAATTTGGACGCATCTGATGAAGGGCTAAGAGAGAGCCCGAAACGCGTTGTGCATCAACGGAAAGATAAGAGACTATTTGATCAATAGTCCCTTGATTTCATTTGAGAACTATGGACTTTAAACTGTAAAGATCAACAAGAAAAAGAGTGTTAAAGAGACATTAGAAACACTTTTGGATTGAAAAAGTTGTGAAAATACGGATATATTGTTTGGTTTATTGAATATTGTTTTAAACACGAGACCGCATGTAACATTTTGTTGTAAAATGGGTATTTTTTGAATTACTAACAAAACTGAATAGAGATACTACCCAGACCGTCAAGGGTGATTGTTTTTGGTTAAGAATAAAATGTGAAAGCAAAAATTGCATTAAGATAATGTGTTTTGCATGTTCATGCCTAAAAGTGTGCACAGAGTATGATCATTTTTGCTGAAGTGATTTTTCAAACCACTGTTTATTCTGATTCTGTAGCCCAGAATCAAACTCTGTTTAGCACCTAAGTTTGTATTTAATTCTAACAAGTAAGCTTTTGAGTTTACATTAAGGTTCATGGAATTAAGGAGTGCTCCTCTACACCCAAATTGATCACCGGCCCATATTAGCCTGTTCATGAGGCTCATGAGCAGTGACCAGAAGCCTGGTGTGTTCCTGCAAGAAAAAGTTGCACATTCGAAAGTCTCAAATGTTTATGGAATTTGAAAGATATTGCAATCGGCTGTCAAAGGTAACCTCAATAATGAAAGAAGTTTGAATGAGAGGAAAGTGATCTTTGTTGAAATGTGAAATATGCCAAGAGTACAAAAGTAAATTATAAGAACTGTGGAAAAAGGCCAAGAAGGCAAGTGAGAGGATAAGAATTACATGTACCAAGAGGCATTGGTGCTGCGAGAGAAAATTGTGAAGCGAAGGATTAAGTGAGAGGTCTAAGTGGTCATGCAGAGGTCTATGTAAATTCCTTGCAGTCTTGAACGTCTTCAACAGAGAAAAGATATGAGATAAAACGTGAGCAAGGGAACCCCCCATCCCCGAAGGAGAAACAGGCTCAAGCCCAGCAGAGAAAAGCATGTGCGGAACTATGAGAAATTGAGAATATATCAACTGAGTATTGAAGGCAAAAACGCAAAGCCTAAAGAAGTGATTAAGCTACCAGAAGTTGCAAGCCTAAGAGTGAACTGTTCAATTGTACCAGTAAGCCAAAGTGTGCAAGACTGACAGAATTGTGCCATCCACCCATCCTTTGTTTTTTTTTTTTTAGAAACTCTCTAGACTCCATGGGGTTGAACCTTGGCAAGAGTGTTGGTGCTGAAGCCATTCTGTTGAGACACTATTTTCATTATATATTCCCTTAACACATTTGTTATTCTAAGGGGGGCAAGGTTAGGCTTTCTTAGTATAGGCCTTTTTATTTTGACCAGACTGACTTGGACGCCTTTGTTATTGTTTAATGGTCGCGATTACTCTCATTTTAGAGTTAGGGCCAGTTAGGAATTTTACGTCTCAAACAAAAGTATAAATAAAGGTTTTCTAAACTTGTATCCATTGTGTCTACTATTGATACTATCCCTTCCTCACATCTCCAAAGGGGCTGCAGGCAAGTAACAGCCCTTGAACCTAAATGATTATGAACTACATTGATTGCTGAACTGAATGTAAATTGAGGTTTGAATGAAACCACGTTATATTGAACACCAAACTGAACGAAAGTGCTATTTGAATAAGATTACGACATATTGAACACCAAACAAACATTTTAAGTGAAACCGAAATATTGAATGTCAGACTGTATGCAAGCAGCACTGTGACCAAAACAAAAGCATATGAAAAATTGAACAATCACTAGAGTGTTCTATCAATGTGAGAAAGAACCATACGTCTATGGTAAAGCAAAAGACCGATGCAGAAGACTATGCACTAACCAAAGAGAATAACAGTATGAGCAGTCAGAAGCCTGAGGCAGAAGATCCTGTGAAGGGGCCAAACAAGGCTAACAGGACTTATGGTTGCGCGACCTGTTATGTGTGGACCATGTGGTCTGACAACTGCGCCTAGACCAGGGAGCCCTTAATGGTGACAAGCAAAAGACCTTGTGAATAAACCACGGAGAACTGTGAATTGAATGCTAAAGCAAACTAGTACGCTGGTCAAGTGGACATATTGTTTTCTTACAGTGAACTGTGCAAGTGAAAACAGTATAAGTGCTACAGTGAAATCTTGGGGAAGGGGACCATGAGAACCGAAAGAACTGAGAAACACTGACTTGGGGAAGGGAACCTCAAGACCACTCCTTTTTGTGTGAACTGTGCTCAATTGACCGTGTGGAGGGAACCTCAAGACCTCTTTTGTGTGAATTGTGCTGTATTGAACTTGGGGAAGCGAGCCTCAAGACCTGGCAGAACATTAGTAAGAATTGCAGCTATTGGAATTGTAATGAACTCAGGGCCATCTTAAACACTTTTAGGGCCCGGGCACAGACACCTTTGGGGCCCCCCCCCCCCACTGAACCAAAGGAATTAAAAGATCAAAAATATCTGGTTGTGACCCCTCATCGTACATACAACCCATACCTTGATGTGCTGCTTTGCAGCGATCAAAATAATCATGGGTACTCCTTTTCTGTCCCACTACCCTGTTAATTCTTGCTGTAATCTGAATGATAAACAAGTAGTATGTCAAGGCCAACATTAGAAGTCAACTGTTTTCTAGCATAGGTAGAGCACAATTTTCATCAATACCAGGCACGAGGAAGGTAGAGCGGCCATAGTCTAAATGCAGACCACAAATTGTATGAAAAAGGTGCACATAATCCAAAATAGACAAATGACTCAAATTGGGTGCCTAAAAGCTTCAAACGTGCTCACACATGCATACGGGATACCAATTGAAAGCAAGGAGAAAGATACAGATACCATAGCATATCTAGTGGATGAAGATTAGAAGCTAACAGGAACAAGTCCATATTCAGGCATACTGAGATTAGAAGAGGGGCATGATATCAATACGTGTTGCTTTAGACAGCAAAGTAGCTCTGGTGTGCTATATACCAAAATTCACTATTATTATAGCGGAAGCAACACTAGAGCCAGTGAAATCACGAGTGAGGCTTTTTTGAAGATGATGCACTGAGAACAAAATCCCTCTGAAGACAGCCAATTTCCAAAGTTTTAGGGACAGGTCATTTTGACAGGTTAGGGAATATGAGATTAAATGAGATGACCCGGATCACACATTGGTTAAGAGGAGACACTGGGATTTGCACCCACTCTGCAATGTCTGCACTTTACCATTTTCTTTTCTAGTTCTTAACATGAACTAAAATAACCCCATTTGATAGAACTGACCTGCACAGTACACAATTCACATAATCCAACATGACAATTTCTAAAAACAAAAAGTTATGGAAGCATATTATGCAAAATAGGAATTATTCTAGCTTTATTTATTTTAATTGATGTGATCCTAATAGATTTTATCCAGGTTTCTATTTTGCATTTAAAAGCTTTGAATACACCCGAAACACAGGCTTGTGAAACTTATTTATAGACGTGCAGAAAATCCTTTGAATTGTACAATCAGTTTTTTGTGTCAAATAAGAAAAATGGTATCCCTACAAAATATCCCCACCAAAAATAATGCCGTACATATGGCCATTTGTCTTGCAATTGGGCGATATTTTTGGGGAGGATATTTTGTGAGAGAGGGGGTGTCCCCCGCACATTTTAAAATAATGCAGGGGTGCCCCCGCAGGGTCCATGGGTCAATATCGCCGCAGAAATATGGTGATATTTTTGTATCACAAAATTTTTGCGGGCATATTAACACATGGTACCAGAAAAATATGCTTGCCAGAGGCCTGCGATGTATGGTCCAGTGTCTTCTCTCTAGAACCCCTTCCACTGCAGGAGGAATGCTACAGGAGTTGTGCTTCGGTGACTGCACAAACTACGAATGCCACAGTGAACACAGAAAGCAGAGCAGAATGTACCTGTACACAACAAATACAAAATAGGCTTAGAGTCTCAGCAGCATGCCATAAAAGGTGCATTTTACGTTTGGTGAACAATGTAAGTTACTTCTTTAGATACAGCAGCCTTGTGGGGGCCCCCCTCCTAGGTGGGGGCCGGGGGCAAGTGCCCCCTTCGCCCTCCCATAAAGACGTCTCTGAATGAACTTACGATAGAGAACCCAAGGAGAACTAATAACAGCCAAGACTTTACTTTTGAACACTATTTTGTTGGCTAGGAAGAACCCCACACCACGTTTTTCTAGATGTGAGGGCAAGCAAAGGTTTTGACAAAGACCGGCTTGATTTGGACTTACAGACACAGACTTCCCTTAGTTTTCCTAAGGCAAGAAGATTCCCTACCTTAGTAATAGGGCAAGTTAGGCCTTACAACATCCTGATATTGAAATAAAACATTCTTTGAAACTTGAATTCTGTTGTCTATGTCATCTCTTGATACCATGCTTGTCTCACAGGCCCCCTCACATGGGCTAGAGCTGCACAGAACTGTGACCAAGAACTAACGTTATTGCATCCTTTTGCTGACACCTGTTTTTCCAATGGGTGTTTTACTGTAGGCGTTTTGCCAAAAAATTCCCATCGAAATTATTTGGGGGGGGTAAATCAAAAAGAAATGTCAACGTTTTTCGGCAAATCTCCTGCAGCAAAACACCCGTCAGAAAAAAGGGGGGATGACGAAATGACATGGAACCGAAGTAACCGAGAAGTACAAAAAAAAACTTCATAATGGTGCCTAATCAGAAGAAGAGTTATTTAAGAAACTATTTTTGATAGAATATTTTTGTTATTCGTTTTTTGTTTTAAACCCTGTAGTTTTTTTTTATATATACACACAGACAGCCTGCCTCCCTCACAGTTGGAAAAAATAATATAGATATATTTGTACGTCACTAGTATTGTTTAGTACAATTCAAGGATTGTTTTTAGTACATATTCATTTGTTATTATAGGTATATAGCTCAGCTTGTTTTATTAATTGTATATATATGTATATTACATGGCCCAGGGGTAGCGGGCGTGTAGTTATGGTTAAGTTGCTAAAATCATAGGAAGACCTCTTTTTGGGCGACTTATAACTTCTCTCCCAGTGGACGAATCCTCAACAAAAAGTACATGGCCCACTCTGAATGTTCTTGCCAAGTTTGGTGAGGTTTCTTCAGGAGGTGGAAAATGTTAGGCAGAATCACATGCAGTACACTTTGGGAACACTACATGCAATTAAGACTACAACTGTCAGTACAATTTCACCTTTGGTACAAGCCTGTACTGCAGTTACGTGGTAGCAGTGGCTGAGAAGCCAGACTTATCTCAAGAGTTTAGTGAGCAGTAGAACAAGTTACACAAAGGACCAACAAATACAATGGTTCAAACAAACACTTACTCAAGGTTTCTTGGTAAAAGAATATACATTTATTCACACAGTCAGTTTGAAAGCATTACACTAGCAAGAGCAGCTCAATATCATATACTAATACACCACAAATACACAACCAATAAGTTACTGAACAAGTTCAGCTCCCCTGAAGTGGGAGCAAAATGGCACTTCAGATACTTTAAAAAGGGGTAAAAAGACAAGGTTATAAGAATCAATAGCACTAATACTTTCATAGGCAGGGCACAGGGTTTCAGTGAACTACAACCAGCAATTCAGTTCATAGGCCTGGGCCAAAGTCAATGGTTCAGAGTCTTTGTATAGGATAGCACATTTCTGGTAGTAAACGGTTAAGTCTTTGCTACAGAGTTTACAAGAGTTTGGCTAGGCGAAATGTTAAACGAATGTTTAGGGAAGGACAAGCCTTCGAACTCGGGAAAGTTTCACAAACTTTCGCAGTGACTGAAAAGATTTCCAGACTGCGTTTGCACAGTACCTTTAAAGTGAAGCTCAGCTGTAGCTGAGGCAGCTGTTCCTGGCAGTTCGAGCAGATCTTGCTGTTCCTGAGCTTCAGTCGTGGGGACAAGAAGGACGACGTCGGGAGGTTGCTGCACTGCCCAGGGATGAGGCCACAATCTTGGCAAAACGTTGGTTTAAGGGGCGAGTGCCTTGAAGCCCACCAGCTGGTTTCCTTTCCACTGGCTATCCGGTTTTCAACAGCACTCTGAAGAAAATTCGACCAGGATTGGGACGGTGTCCAGGTGGCTTGCGAGTTGGTTGTTCCCATCAAACTCAAGGCAAGAAGTTAACCTTGAAGGGCTTCTCTGTCGATGGAGTTTCAGGCAATTTGGACCTGCAGCAGGGCTTCACCGGTCGTCCAGGAGTTGCAGCAGTCCTCTTCCTTCAGCTCGTCTTCGGTTCTTTCGTTCCAATGGTCGACTCTGCTTTCCAAGTCCCAGAGACCTGCTTTTAAAAAGATTTTCCCCATTCATTCCAGCCTGGCTGTCAATCAAACAGCAGGGTGGCTGTCCTTGCCGGACAGCCAGCCGGCCAATCATGTCAGAGTGCATTCAGGTCTCTTGGTAGACTAAGCACAGGGAGTTTCGGGAACCTCCCTTACATCATGTCCATTCCAGACACTCAGGCGCCAGAGGAGGGCTTCACCAATGAATAAAGGGACCAAACCTGGTTTGGCACTCAGAGACAAACACAAGAAGGACCTTTCCTAAAATAAATGGCGAAAAAAAGTTGACTGAGTCTGTTTTTACAGATAGGTCTTGGGTGCCATATTGGAAAAAATGGCTGACCAGAGTTTTAGCTACCGTTGTTCGCGGTCGGGAAAAATCATGGTAGTTTGATCACCAGCCATTTAAAGTAGGAAAGAGTAACATTTGACTGTTACATGAGTGGTTTGACTGAGGGGATGCTAGGCAACCCCTCCAGCACTCTATAGGAAGATAGGGTGTGCTGGGTCAGTAAATTTAAGGAGACTAGTAAAGTCAATTTAACTTTACATGCTCTGGGAGACAGTAGCCAGTTCCAAAGAAGGTATTTAAACCTTGGGAAGACTGAAGGTGCTGTGACACACACAGAAAAAGATGATGCCTTTGGAGTTGTTTTAAAACTCCATAACCAAAGAACACAAAAGTAAAACACATTGAAAATGACAAGTTCGAAGCCCATAAATATAGCAAAAGAGCTGCAGGGCTCTAAGGAGGGGGAATTAAGCACTTGTGTGAGAAATCTCCCTAACATCAAAGTTATAGGGGGGGTCCCACATTTAAAAATGTTGCTCACGCCTACAGCTCAAACCGCTGGACGGATTTTCATCAAATTTGCAGGAGCAGGCGGCTTGGTCCCGAAAGCATGCTTTTGTAAATTTGGTGAAAATCCATCCAGTACATTCATTTAAAATGGGAAAAAAGTAGGTAAAAAAAATAAATTGTGATATCTGGGTGCGCTCCACAGATTCACTTCCCTGTTCACTCCGCGGACAGGACTACGATTGGACAATCGGGAGCCGTGAAGTCCGTGGACACATGCCATGGTCGCTGATTGGCTAGAGGGACGCGTGAGGTACATCACATTTTCCGATGCGTCTGCCATGTTGGATTCGCGGATATCCGCAGACAGCGCGGCGTGAACAGGGCCAAAACCCAATTTTGGGTAGTGTGTTGGTGGGGGGGGGGGGAGTGGCTGGAGGAGTGAAAGATGGGTCACATGCTTTATTTGTTAGGTGGAAGAAGGCCATGCTGTGATTGTGGTAGTCCACGGACAGCAGCGCCACTGGGCAGATTGTTGGGTATTTTACTATGTTATGATGTATTGCTTTTGGGTAGTTAGTAGAGTATTGGGTGGAGAGGGTGGAGAGGGCATGCATTGAAGAGTTTGTGCATTGGCTGCAAGTACCGTCTTAGTATGTCAAGTGAAGTAGATAGGGCTTGAGGTGGTTGTGTTATTTTTTGGGTTGTGGTAAGTGTGCAGGTGTTTGTTTGCATGGCCGTGGCCATGCACCCAAGACTCTAGGCCCTGACCACAACCACCGCAGCATAACAGCCATGCAAGCAAACATTTTGACAGTGGAATGTGGGTTGCATAGGGGGTATGTACTGAAGAGTTTGTCCACTGCCTGCAAGTAGTGTAATAGTATTTGTAGAAAAGTGGACATGGTGAATGGCAGTTGGTTTGTTTGACCGTGTTCAGAATGTTGGGTGTATGATAGTGTATGGCTGGCTACAACTATCGTAGTATAATACAGGTATGCACTGAATGTTGTGACACCAATCTTTGTATACTTACTGTTTGCATTGTTGAGGCTGTGTGCAGTTCTTTTCATGGTATGGGAACCTTTTGCAGAAATAGTTTTTTCATTCTCTGTGATAAAAGAAAAGATCGAATGGTAGGGTAGGTACTTTGTAATATGTTATTACATTGCATAGCAGACATTTGTGTACTTTGTGGACCCTCATAGTTAGTACTTTACAAGTACTATGCTTCAAACCAGTGTACTGTGTAACGTGCTCAGTTCCTTTGTTTGGTTGCATAAACATCGGTTCTGTGGGAAAAAGAAAGTCCATGCAGGATTAAAAAAAAAAAAAAGTTCTATGTTTATTTCTTGTAATATGGCCCAGTCTTTTTCAGTGGTCGATTGTAGTAGGAGGAATTGAAAAGGTTTATGGTTTTCAGTTTGTGACGTGGTGGTACTATTGTTGCAGTTAGATACAAGTTGGCATATTCTAATTGTTTATTTCTTGTTGCATTTTAGCAGTATTCATTTATTCGTTTGGTTGTTGATCTTTTGTAAGTACTGTGGTATTGTACAGTAATGTTGCACAATTTTGGGGCAGTTAGATACCTCTTGGCGTATTCTAACTGTTGATAGTTTCGAAGTTGGTGAGGGTATTTTTAAACGTAATTAGATACCAGTTGGTGGATTCTAACTGTTTGCAGTTTTTCACTTCTGCAGGGTATGTTTTCAAGCATGTTTTCTCTTGTTAGTGGATGTATATTTTCACTGTTAGATAGCTGCTGCCTTATTCTACCAGATTGTGGATTTAAAGGTTATTGAGGACATTTTGTAGACTGTCATACTCGGATTAGTGAATACATTTTGCTGTTAAGATTAAGTAAGCATTTGCAAGATTTGCTGGTAAGCTCGGTTTCATAGTAAAAGAAGTATCATTACATTCAAACCATACACATTCCTTTTTAATGTATGCAGTATAGTGACCTGTATTGGTTGTGGCTACTGCATGGTAGATTATGCCTACTGTTGTGAAGGTTTTCTTGCCAAGTGATACATGTCCATGTGTGAATCCAGTCAGTTTGCAGTTGTTTTTGGTACCATCTGCATTGTAACATTTTTACTTTTGCATTACTATTACCTATTCGCTATGTGACTGTATCTGTAAGGTGGAAAGATTATCAGAATTGCAAGTAGTACATAATATGCCATGGTTTGCATTTTGTACGAGCTGCTGAAATGGAATGGATTCACAGTTAGGTATGGATACATACACAAAGCGATAGTTAGGGACTTGTTCGTGCATTACATGGCTGCAGAGAGTGCATGTATGTTTCCACATGTATGAAATCTGGACAATTTCATTTTAGGTATGTTTTTGTTTTCCATTACTTGTAGTAAGTACATTAGTAATTCCTGTGGATCTCCTTGTGTGTTTATAGTGAATCGCACCATTCCTGCACAGTAGTTCAATTCCTGCCTTATTCCAGAAACACTAAGTGTTGTCAGAATTTTTAGTTGCAATTCTGTGAAGGACTAATCTTTGCAAACACAATTGGTCTGTGCCATTTAAGTAAATGTTTTCAACAATTGGTGGCAATTGGAATAGCATATGGATTGCTACATTTGCCTAGCAATTTACTCCAGTTTTATTGGAAAATTTGAATGGACCAGACAGTTCTGTGTCTGAGTCATTTGATAGAAGTGCAAGGAGTTCTTTGAAGAGGTAGTTGGCTTTGTTTGTGCAGTTCGGTATGCATTCTTTTTTCAGTTGATCCTTCTTTGGTTGTGGTAATTGATGAAGTACCAGCTGCTTTTCATTTCTTTGGTGGTACTGTTGTGAGATCATGTATAAGTTGAGTCTGCACTAGTTTTCTCTTACAAAGTTTTCCTTTTTGAGGAACATGGTACATTTTGAGATGGAGTGTGTAGAGTGCATGTAGTCTATTGTACTCTACAATGCAAGGAATATCAGCGTTGACTTTACTTGCATAGAAATAGTCCTTCAAGTGCACGTAGGCGTGACAGTGCTACGTAACTCATGCCTTCTTCAAAGACTATGCTGCCAATATCAATCAATGCTTGATCTAGGGTAAGACCTTGTGATTTATAAATGGTGACTGCGTATGCTAGAGTAAGAGAAAATTGTTCTCTGCACGCATACATGTCTTTGAAAAGAAGGAATCGGGCTGTTGAGCGGCCTATCCTTTTAAATTCCAAAAGTTTGTCAAAGTGAATATTGACCAACTGAATGTTGTCACGTGGGTATGTTTGGTAGCCAACAACTGTACCAGGTGCTCCATTAACTAATCCTTGCTCCACATCAAGGTTATGCTTTAGCATCACCTCTACAGTTTAAAGACAATCTTAACATTTTCTCTAAACCAGCTGTGTTAGAGATAGAGTTTTCTAAGGTATTTAGTCGTGCTGTGGCTTGTTGAAACATGGGTAGTGCCATACCGTGCACGTCAAGTTTGTCTGTGGAGTAAATTTGCAGTATTGGTTGCATTTCTTTTTTCAGCATTGTTTCATTGAATTGTGCACAGCTTGCAAGAGTTGGCATCAAGGACATACAGTTTAAATTTTTGTGTGCTAATTGTTCCATGACATCAGTAGCACATGTGTTATGGCCGTAGAGCTCATGGACGCGTCTGGTATTCAATATAGATTGTGCTTCTTCAGTTAGAACACCAACCCGAATACTTTTAAAAATGTTGGCATAGGTGAGGTATGCAGACTGACACATGTTTTCAGTTAGTTCTTTGTATTGGAAATGTTGCCCAAGATTTACATTTCCTATACTGCCAATAGTTTTACAGCACACTTTGTGTCCTAAGGTTTTAAAAATAGGTTCACCTTTCACTGGTGTTAATTGAAGAAGATCTCCAAAAACAATGTGTTTTCTTCCAAAGAGTTCTTCGTAGTCCGTTTAAGGCCCTCTTGCAATCTGAGGTC
The DNA here is from genome assembly GCF_040938575.1 of Ambystoma mexicanum. Lineage (NCBI taxonomy): Eukaryota > Metazoa > Chordata > Amphibia > Caudata > Ambystomatidae > Ambystoma > Ambystoma mexicanum. Next base: position 880,545,391 of record NC_090936.1, read on the forward strand.
AATCAAAGCCAACATTAGGTTGGAGACCATGTTCACCTCATCTATTAGGAGCATTTTCATTTGTTTCAAAACTCTGCGTAGTTGTATAGCAGCTTCTGAGGAAAGTTTGTAGTAGTCTAATTTGTTTTGGTGTTCTACTGGAGGGAGGAGCAATTGGTGTAAAGTGACACCACCTATATTGTAGGCAGCTAAACCTGTGGGGGCAGTTACAATTGGCAGTTACAACAGCTGACAGTTTGTTGTTGGTCATTTGTTGGAGGAACTTGCCGATGATTTTTATTAAGAATGTTTTGCCTGAACCAGCTTGACCATTTACATATAGTAGTATAGGTTTATAGTCTTGACAGGTGCACATTTTACTTTTAGTGCTGCACACCATGTTCAATTTGTTTAGTTACTTTTAGGAAAATGCTACACTGTTCACTATTTAATTGTGATTTGAGTATAGCAAAGTCTTCTGTAGATTGCTCACACTGACAGTATTTTCTACTTCAGTCATGGCTAATTCTGCCTCATTTGCTAGGAGTGGCTGTCCAAGTGGTTCTTGGCTTCCTATTAGAGAAGGTTGATGGCTGTCAGGAGTGTCTATATTTAGTTGTGCCTGGAGTTGTTCTTGTTGGTGTTCACTGTCTAACATAGTTTTGTACTGTGTAAGATTTATATCTGTTATAGTGCTTTCATTTGCATTGAAAGCATCTTCATAGGAGGCAGGGGTATCTAATAAATCTTGTTTGCTCCATGGTTTAAAAAGTTGCAGTATGGCCATGTAATACAGTTCTTTATGTTGAGGAGTTTTTAATGATAGTTTCGTATGGTTAATGAGGCTGCATTTGGTAAGTTTAACCATGCTGCCCTCACAACCTTTGACTATGTATTTATTTTCTCATCTGGTTTAATATTTTTGTATGTGAAGTTTTGTGCTATGTGGTATAGACACATGATTCCTAAAGCAGTACTCCTGTTTGGGTAGTATGTGTCCAGCAAGTTGTTTTTCAAAATGTCCTGGCTGTTGGGATCGTTTTTGGCTATTGTTTCTATGTCTTGGTGTGATTTGAGAACCCTTTCTGGATGCAGCAGGACCAAGGCTTGTCCATACTATGTTTTCAGATTTCTCATGCAAGGCGGTGGTAGTTAAACGGTCTGCAGCTTCGTAGCAGCCACATTATCTATGGGAGAGAATTTTTATGCTGAAGTTGTACAATTTCTATGACAGTATTTTGTCAGATGATATGTCATCCCAGAGGTCTTTGAGCTCTGTTTTCTCTGTTTTGGTTAAGTAGGCTGTGACATATCATGCAACTGCAGTGGAATTTTCTGCAATGTACTGCACATCTGTATTTGCATTACAGGGCAATGATTGTATTGTAATCATTGATGTACTTTGATCCTTCTGATCTTTTTATGCAGTATGTGTTCTTAGGCGATTTGCCTTTGATACTGTGTCTAACCAAAGACATGAAGCTGTTCACTTGCCCTGTTGATGAAACTGGTCTAGGGAAACCAAAGCGGCATTTGGTGTAGTATTTCCCTTCATTTTTATATTTGCACCGACAATACTTGCAACACTTGTGTCTTTGAAATTGCAAAATGTGTGCATGTAGGTCGCTATGTGTAGTTTGTGAAGGGATTTTGCAAGTGACATATTTGTGGATGAGCTGCAAAACATTGGCATCACTTTCCTGACCAAATTTAGGAGCATCTTTAATCCACAAAAGCATGTGGATGTGTGGTGCTCCTCTGGCTTGATATTCCTTTCTCCAAAAAAAGTGTTGCACTTCTCCAAGGGGAGGAACTGTTTTATTACAAATGAAGTGTAGCATGGCAATAAAGCGATGATGGAAGTACCTTGATACATTTACAGGATCAAGGGAGCAGAGTTCTGGTGTTTTTATGTCTATATTTGCTTTGTTTTCATTTGCTATGCGTAGGAATCGTGCAAATCTTCCCACGCGTACTCTGCACAACTTAACGTCACAAACCATGTGGGTGGGCCAAGGTTGCATATCATACAGCGTACATCTGTGTGACGTTGGAACCAGTATTCTTTTGTACAGCGCATGTTTGCTAAAAGATTTGTAATACTTTACTGTAAAACCTCATCTTTTTCTTCAACCGTTTGAAGTAACTGCATAGCAGACGTATTTTGAAAATTGGAACCTGTTTTCAATGTGTGTGCAACTCCGTAACATAGAGTTGCTAGTTCCCTTTCAAAGAGAAGGTGGAATATGTATTCAGTGTTTTGTCTGAATCTGGGGTCTTCAGAATACATTCGTAAAGAGCAGTATTCTGATGCTGTGATTTGTGTGGGTCTTTCATCGTACCTTCCACATTTTCCAGTAGGAAAAAGTAGAGGAAAGGCTTGTGCTTGTACACTTCTTTCCCATATGCTGATTGGAGATCCTTTGTCTTGCTGCATTTGGTATGTTTCCAGTGCATCGTCTATGGTGTCTTTGGAGTGCAGTGGGTGAATTGTATAGTAGTCTAAAATATTGGATGCTGTAGTTGGATTTAGAAGTTGAAATTTGGCAGTTCCTGATGAGTCTTGAATTATTTTGGTGGTTTCCCTCAGGTTTTCTTCAATGTTTATTTCTTTGTAGTATTAATGGTTGTCTTTTAGATATTGCAAGGCTTCTCTAACTTTATGTAAGTCGACTAGTTGCTGCCAAATCTTTGTCTTTTGTAGGTACACCATTCACTAGGATAATCATAGATCGATCTATTGGCCATTGCACTCCCAGAGTATCTACATTTTCTTTGAGATCTAATGGCAAATAAACTAATTTGCCACACATGCCTTTCAGTAATTCAGAGGGAGGCAGTTTTGCTGTTTTTGGTTGAAGGCATATTATTGCTTGAAATGGGTGCACTGTTTGGATTATAATGCTCTCATACAAGTAAAGTTGTTGGAGTGGTTTTGGCAGTGGGAATATTTCCAAGTTATTAGTTATAGCCCATGAAGGTATTTGGTTGTTAAGTTTCACACTGCAATATCTGCAACATATTGAGGGGTTAGTAATTTCGTATTTGTTTTCTGATATAAGATAGAGAGCTAATTGGGGATTGGGGACAATCCTCATTGTCTATTTTGTTCATTACGTCTACAGTTTTGGTGCTCGTTTTTATAAAAAATTCTGCGGCAATACACACACACACGGTTTGGTACTTCAGCAGAGGTGCTTTTAAACTTTAGTATTTCTTTTTTGTATGTGTGTAATAGTGGGTTGACATCGGCAAGGTTGTTGCTGCTCTGTTCTAAAGGTACTGGATTTACTTTGGATGTGCTCTATTTCTTCGAGTAGTTCTTTGGCTGTACCATGTAGAAGAATTATTTAAACGGTCCCGTGCTAAAGCAGGACTTTTTGCATAGTACAGTTTATGAACGAGATTTCGTACAGTTGAATGGTGTGTTGCTAACATTTTGATATGATGCAAGGTGCTTTTGCAAGTAGGTCCAGAAATGCAGGCTAATGAATGTTCTTGTAGTCCTGTGTATTTGCGCACTGGACAGGAGTCTATAGTTTGTAATATTTTAATTTTTAATTTGTCTTTGCTTTTCACATACTGATTGAGGAACTGGCGTAAAGATGTGAAAGATTTTTTGCGCATGTTACACATTGATGTGCACGGCCATTTGCAGACAGGACGTATTGGTTCGGTGGAATGGAGAATTGATGCTAAGTTTGCTGGGGATATTTTTGTGAGCATGGTTTCTTGTTCCATAATGGTATTGTTAACCTTTTCATACCCTCATCCACTGCTATGTATGGCAATTGGGTTTGTTGGCTTTTGTTTGTATGCATCTTCATTGAAATATGGCTCTGTGCTAGAGGTGTGACTCCACTCACCTGCACAGAGGTTTGCAAAGCTATTCTTTGTCGATATTCCATCTGTTGCAAAGTCCTTATTGTAGTTTAGTAATTAGTTTTGTTAGTGTTTTCATTCTGTTTAAAACTAATATAAATAATTTCCTTTTTAGAAGGATTGCACTATCGATAAGAGCTTCCAGGATTAGTTTTTGGCGGTAGGTTTTAAGGGTTGAGCGTGATTTGTCCCCTGTTTTATAAGGTTCTGGAGGACTCTGTGGTGGACATTCTTTTGTAAAATAATTTTTTGGCTATGCTTACTTGTGGCTACATCAAGATTTATAGGTGCAGTGTTAGCACTAGTGGTAGTTACAGTCTTCTTAATACATTTCTTTTTAGTTTTACATTTTGAAAGATGAGTTGGAGTTTCTTTCCTGAAAGCTGCTTCAGTTTGGCTTGTTTTGTTTGAACTTTTTGTACATATTCTGCTAGAGGTGCATGCCTATTTTCTACGCTTTTAGTTTGATCTGCTCTATTTCTGAGTTGCTTTCTACAGAGTTGGTAGGCATTCTTTGGTGTCTGTTAGAGAAAAAAGAAAGTGTGGGTTGGGACGTGGTGCAACCTATATGTGTGCACTGTGCATGAGTGTGAGTAGGAGATTAGGCATACATGTAGAGGTGTGCGATTGTGGAATGGGCCGTTACTTCAGGTTGGGAAGGCTGTACTCCTATCTGTGTGTTACTATACTGGTGTTCAGATGACAATACAAAGTGTGCACCTGCTGTGATGCAGTCAGTAATAGTGAATGAAATGCTGTTGGGTTGATACAATTGTGTGTCCTACAATACAAGAATACTGTACTGTCTGAGTAACAGGCAGAACCCTATGACAGTATTGCACTTACGTTGTTGGATGGGAAGCGTAGGTTTCTTCTGGGTTCTGTTTTGTACTTGAGAGCGTACTGGCTTTGAGGAGTGTGGTCTTCACTGCAAAAGAAGGAAGTTAGCATATATGTGTGTTAATGGCACAGTAATTGCACTTGAAGAATAGATTAGTTACATTTTCAGAAGGATTTCTTCCCAGGAAAAGGTACTGTATGTGTTAAACTGCAGAGCGTTGTATATGAATGGGGACTTTGGAGCATCAGTATCAATGCAAAGGGGTTAGTGGAGTATTTATAAGTGTACCCTATGAGGTGCACCTTTGCAAGTATTGTGTTGCTGTTGCACTATTTAGTGTGTAAATGGATTAGTGGAAGTTGTAGTAGGGCGAGAAAAAGGCTTGGAAAGATGTACAGATTGGCAAGGAAAATGTTTCTGTGTGTGGAATTCCATTAATTTTTCTGCACATAAATACTTGCTACATTAGTGGAGGACAGCCTTCAGTTCTTTGATTTATTTATCCACATTTCAAATGGAACTTTTCTCAACGTACACATCTATTTGTTTTTGCAACAAAGGTACATTCTTTTAATTGTGCAAAGTTTCCACTTGCCATGGTTTGCCAACATACATGCAGTTTCCCTTCTCTGTGTGCATTCTAGGCATTTTACATAGTACCTGGCCCTTCAACTCAATTGAAAAATGATTCCAATATGGTTTTCTTTTTTTCATATCAAAATACATCAGAGAGGGTGGTGATGAAATGGACATATGAAGTTTGAAACAATTATGCAACTGGGCATTAAAACAAAGGTTTGTAAGCACACAGGTTTGTAAGTAAGTGCCACTTGATGTTAGGAGATGGGACACATGACAATGATTATTTAGTAGATTGTAGAAGGTAAGTTGCAGGCACTCTGTTCAAATGCATGCAATGTATGTACTTGCAATGCTTTGGTAAGATACAAGCTGGTTTCCTGTTCTGTGTTCATTCTAGGAATTTCATAACGTGTGTTAAGGGGGAAGTTGTGGTGAAAATGACAGAGGGAAAGAAGAGAATAACAGTTTGCACATTACAATGAGTGATATGGGTAAATGAAAACTTGGAAAGCACACAGCTTTGCAAGTGACACTTGATGATAGATGGGAGAAATGACAGTATGCTTTTCTTGCAGGTTATGCAGGGTAAGTGGCAGGTACCCTGTTCATATGCATTCATAAAAGAGTTGCAAATGTACTGTACACACAATATTCATACCTGTAGTTTGTGTTCATGCATGTAGATGTGTATGAATCTGGAAGCAGAAATCTTGGAGAGTTTTACAGTAGATTTGGCTGTCTGTGCTTTGCTATTACAGGAGACTTGTACTCAAAGTGATGAACAGTACATCTATAAGTGCTGCACTGTGATGACAGAGTTAGATGCAGAGTTCTTGGATGTAATTGGTGGATGGTTGTGTGACTGCTTAACATTAGCTAATGAGGAAGTGGTGCAGAGAGTGAAGTGGAAAGAGAAGAAGGGCTGCCCCTGTATTACGGGGTCCCCGGACACCGCAGTAGTCCGTGGACAGGGCGTGCCACATCCAGGGCTTCTCAGCATGCCCGGCATGGAAATGGAACTGGGGGATTATCCAATCAGGTGTTGAGGGTGTGATTCATAGGGAGAGAGGGTAATCCTTTTTTCATCGATGTGTGTAGTGAAGATGGCTGTGTTTGGAGAGATGGAGAGAGTGAGTGTGTGGATGGTGGGAGATTGTTTTATGAGAAATCTGCTGATGTATGTAGAGATATGTGGGATCTGGAGGGAGTGGAGGCTATGTGGTGTGATGTGCCAGGGAGAAATTTGCAAGGTATACTTAGACTTTGTAAAATATGGCTGTTTTCAACAGTGCAGATGTCCTGGTGATTAATTGTGGAGGAATGTTTTGGGGGTATGTAATGCAATACCTTTGCAGGGTGACCTGAAGCAGTTCCTGAAGGCATTAATGCACTTCTTTCCATGTGCAAAGATCATTTTTTCCCAAATACCACCTAGGGCTACATGGATGTGTCGTAGTGTTTTTAATCCTCAACAAGACATAGGAAGGTGTCTTCTTAACCAAGGGATATCTTCTTTTATGTGTGCTATTGGGATGTCCTCATTCCAAAATGAGAACCTTTTGGAGGATGGTGCAAGTTCTGTTTTTATGATGGCATTACTATGACGGATTGTGGTAATAAAATCTTTCTTAGTAATATTCAACATTCAATCAGAAGGTTGTTTTAAAGCCGTGTAGATTGCATTTAGTAGGTGTAGCAGAAAGAAATCTGAAAGGTCCACAAAAAAAAGAGCTCTTTTCAGAGCCACCACCAAAGAGGAAATGTGCTACCCTGGTTGCAATTTCTGTCCCCACCCTCACAAATTGCACGACATGTCCGTGGATAACGTGGCGGTCCACGGTGCGTACGTGCTACATCTGGGGATTTTGAGGCTGGCAGGCATGGAAATGGGACTCTGCAGGCCAGGGGATTGGTCAATAAGGTTTACTGGTGTGATGTATAAGCAGAGACGTTGGCAGATGGTCCGTTTGCTGAGAGGAGAGCAGATGGCCATAGCTGTGTCTTTCAGGAGTCAGAAAGTCTGGATTTTGGGATACTCATGGATAAATTGTTTGGAGGTGCATGCAGAGCACTGTGGATTCCATCATGTGGATGTGCACTGGTATGGAGTGCGCGGAATGAAGTGGCTGAATTTGGTTCCTCTTTGTGCCACTTTGGCGACACATTGTCATCCAGACATCATTATTATTATTCATTGTGGAGGGAACAGTTTAGGACATGTTACTGGAATCTCCTTGCAGTTTGCAGTGAAAGAGGGACTTGGAAAAGTCATGGACATGTTTCCAAACTACCAAGTAATATTTTCTTGTATTGCACAGAGACAAATGTGACTGCGCTCTTCTTCATTTGGGCCGCAAATGGAGAAAGCGAGGCGCAATGTCAACAAGGCTGTTTGCCCCTTTTTGAGAGATGTTGGCATGTCCTCTTTCCACAATGAAAATGTTTCTTAGCACAATTTTTTTTTCGCAGTAATGGAGTCCATTTTTCCAGTAGGTGTTGGCCACTTGCACTTTTCCAAAAACAAACAAACACTACCAAAAAAGGCTCTTTTCAGAGCCACCACTTCCGCCTGGAGAAGAGTGCAATGTTTTTGATAGCACTCCACCCCAAAAATGTTAAAAGTCTGTGGACTGTTCACGGCCCTCACAGGTTGCACGGAGGCCTACACTAATTTATTGGCACTTCTATTTGTAAACTTTGAAAGGTGGCTCTGAAAAGATCCTTTTCTTGTTTTGTATTTTTTTTGTCATCAATGACATTTGTGATGTTATCTTTGATGTCATGGGTGTTAGTCTTAGCAGTGCACAGTGGTGGCGTGAGATATGGTTGCTTAGCTTACCATAACTGGTGAATTTGTTTTTTTTTTGGTTTTACTTGTAACCATAATATGGATAGATTTAGTCCAAAGTAAGTAGAACGTCCCTTTAACAAAGTTTTTACACTGAATTTGATAGGTTTTTACTACGGCAACTGAACCATAATGTCCCTTTAACAACGTTTTTCACTGAATATATATACATATATACATACAAACACACATACACAAACATATACAATGTTTTCCTATCCCCGATTTAGAGACTTTTTATTGATGTCTCAATATATACACAAGAGACTGCATCTTCAAACAGTAGACATAGCTGTCATGGTCGTTTTATTTTTCTCTTCTTGCGGTCTCCATTCCCTATATTGTTTAACCACACAGTTGATTTAGGTTGGTACTGAGAATATATCCTTAAGGTATAATGTTAGTGAAGAAGTAGGACAAGCACATTTCCAGTTATAGCAGGAAACTGTATGTCACCCAGTTGTGGAGAAAGTAAGGACTAGGAGAAGTATCAAAGATTATGAATATTTCATGAACAGGTATGTCGACAACTCTATAAATATTGACAGACATTCTTGGTATAGATCCATGGAGAAGGTGGGGCGAGAGATCGAGTGAGAGCTGCTTTGTTTGCCCACTTATCCCATATAGCAAGACTGCCGCTGGAGTATTTATACCTCAAGACACTCCTGAGCCCAGAGCACACTGCTTAGTAAATCTTGCAGTGTGCCAGACAAGAGGACATCTCCAAGAACAATCAGCCATTATAAAGTATTTGACAGTAAAAGAATTCCCATACACAGACAACTATATAAGAGAGACACACATGATGGACAATATAAGACTTAAAAGTAAGGTGCTGAATAACATGTTATCAGGCCCAAATAAGAGATGTCTAAGTAGTGGATCGCCAAATATTAAACTGTAGAGATGCCCAACGGAATGAGATACCTTGTTGCTTCAACAGACATCAAATGCAAATAAAAGGGAAAGTATTCTTCCTGGGAGGATATATTGACAGAATAATGGGATGAAAAGCAGAAGTATTTGCGTCTGCATCAATAGAGGTGGTAAAAAAGCAGATCAAGTGTGCTGTGAAGAATGGAAACGAAGTGCCACGTTTTTAACATGGGTGGAAGATGAAGCAGAACCACTACCCATTAAGAAATTGAAGCACCAAAATTATGCTTCAGACGTAATGGTTCAGTGAAAGGTGGTATAAATGAAGGGTGCAAACACATTATGGATTTAACAGGTATGCAAGTTGACACAGCTGTGCTCATGGACCACCATTGGGCCTGCGGTATAAGAGCTTATATGCAGCTTCCATCTAACTGGGGTGGGATATGGTCAATAGTATTATTGAATGCACCATCATTGGTGATACCTCAAAGTGAGGTTCACATTGGGACTTTTGCTTCAATGGCACTCAACAGGAAGAAAAGATCCCTGGGTCTGAAGTGCACAAAAAGAACTCATTACTTATCCTAGAAGGCCAATACTGCATTCAATGAAATACTAGTTGAGCATACATTATTTGGTAAAACAACAATGTTCTTCGCATCCTTTCTAATGCTTGGCCTTTTAAGTGGCAGCTAATGCAGAGGGGATCCAAATAACTAGATGGGAGCTGTTACAAACTATTAATGCCACAGCAAAATGCTTCAATGTCATCCAGGAGGCGTTAAGAGTGGTCATACTGATGATCCTACAGAACAGATATGTTCTGGACCTCCTCACAGCTATGGAGTGAGGAGTGTGCACAAGGATAGGCTCAAGTTGCTGTACATATGTACCCTCACACGATGAGGAGAATAGGACCTTGATATAGGCCATATACTCGTTACCAGAGCTGAACAATAAACCTGAAGAAGTTGACGTTGAGGATGAGAGCCGGTACAGTTGTCTATTCCCCTGGATGCCTACCTGGTTGACAGACACTTTCAAAATACTGTTGCCAGTTTTGGTACTGGTCCTGACAGCTTTTTGTATCATGAGAATAGCAATAAGCCAATGTAATAAGTCTCGCAAAAAGGCTCTCCAAATGACATTGAGAAGAAAGAATCAGAAACAAATCCAATTCTAGGTGTGCTCTCGCTAAGCTCTCCTATGGAGTTGGAATCATTATATTAAAGGGGTAATTCATGTAATAAATGCGCACCGAAATTTGTGGCGCAAGCTGGCGCAAGCGTGAAAAAGCCGGCGCACGCATGCGAATCGCACACGTGTGATTCATGTAAGGCCCTGTGCGTGTTTTATCCGGGATGTGCGCCAAATCTGCGCTTACCTTACACTTCACTGTGACTTTCCATTTGCGTGCGCGACAGGAATGGAGAAACAGCACAACTTCTCGCGCACACACCTAAAAAGGGGGCCGGAACACGGCGAATGGGTAACAACGCATGAAAATGTAGGCGTAACGTGGGAAGGACTGCCGGGAAACACACGCAACGCCCACACGTAAGTGAACAACACGTATGCATAGAATCAAATAGGCAAAACAAGCACGTCAAAACACACGCACATGCACAATTACATCCGCCACACGGAAGCAGGCGGAAGCACCCCCGCGCAGCATAAGAGTACACGCAAACAAACAAGCATATACAGCTACAATGAATGTCCCATTTCTTGCAGCAGTGATCGTGGGACAGCGCAGGAGGAGGATTATAGCCAGGCCCTGCATTTCTTTGCCCAGGACCAGCCTTTTTGGGATGCCTGATGACCACGTCTATGGCTGGTATAGTGTCACGCCCCCACCCACAAGCCCTCCTATTGCATCCCGTAATTCCATCAATATACGGCAGAATCATAGTACACAACGAGACACCACACGCACCATTGCACATTCTCGCCTTCAGGTTTGCCGACAAGGGGCTGGCCGAACTCTGCGACACTGGTTTATGCCTCGCTCTCCATTCCTGCATTGGCAGTTGCCGTTGAGACGCGCCATGAGCATTCCGCGTCTCCGCTGCCGACGCGTGGACGTTCTTCCTCCACGGGTCCAATCGCGTGTGCGCCAATCACATGTGTGAGTCACGTGACCACTGAGGCGAGCGTTCAAAAGTGACGCGCGAACTCCCATCCACGCTTCACAGCTGATCTTGGTTGGACTACGGACGCTGCTATCCTTGATCTTGGATTTTTGCCTTTGGATTCCGAACCGCTTCCTCTTTTGTACCTCGCCTGGACCTGCTTCTTCCTGGTTTAGACCTCGGCTACTCCCACGGACTGCTTCTTGGATTTTCCCTTGTTTGGCACCTTGTATTGAACCGCTCCCCCTGGACACGACCTTGGCTTTTCTTCTGGACTGCAATTGGATTATCCTTTGGTTTGAATTCAGCTCTCTGCATCACGTGCCATATAGTTTGGCTCACAGTACCAGGTTCCGTATCAGGTGGTGATTCCATCCTTCAAATGCTGTGCCAGGCTGCAACATTGTCGTCAACCCTGCTGGCCCCTCAGACACTCTACATCACATTCCAGACAACCACTCAGGGTAAGCTCCTTATAGGTAAACATTTAGGATTGTGCACAGGGTGTAATGGTTATCTAACCCGCGTGTTTGCCTTACAGTGGTCAGGGGAAAACATCTTCCGGCATTCCTGGTTTCGGCTGACGACATTCACCACCTGTGGCCTCAAGGGCTGCTCGGGCAGTATATTGACTGTTTGCTCGAGTGGAACTTGGGGACAGAGGTATCATCGCCTACACGACCATCAAGTCTTGACATATAGGTTACCACCTCACATGATCCTAGAGCTGGTCAGGGAGTGGGAGGATGAACTCACATCACCCACCCTGTGCTCCCAAGCATTGAGCCCCTTGGAGAAGGTGCTCAATGTATTGCATTTTTTGGCCACTAGGTTATTTCAGCGGACAACTGCCATGGTGGGGGGCGTCTCACAGCCCATGCAGTCACGTTGCCTACACCAGGTGTTGGTAATCATGACTGCGCTTCCCCTCAGTCCGCAGGCACATATACATGCCCAGAACACCCACAGAAAGGCAGGCCGTGGTCCTGGACTTCTACAGGGTGGCACACTTCCCCAAAACGCTCGGTGCCATAGATTGCACCCATGTGGCCCTATGTCCACCTAGGCCCACTGAAAACATCTACCGCAACTGCAAGCAATGGCATTCCAGGAACGTGCAGGTTGTATGCGATGCCATGGGAATCATCATCTCTGTCCATGCAAACTATCCAGGGTCCACCCATGACAGTTTCATATACAGATTGTCCGCCCTGATTCCAGGCCCTGGAAGCTGGGAAGCATGGCAAAACTTGGCTCATAGGTTAGTACAAATGCCTGTGCACATGCATGCATGTCACACAGAAAAATACACAAACCTAACTAATGACAACCATCATGACCTCCCCAGGGAACAGTGCCTACCCTCTCAGAACCCACATGATGACGCCAATACGGAACCCCACCACACCCCCCCAGGTAAGATACAATGCAGCCCATATTGCAATATTGCAATCAGGGCCATAGTGGAGCGCACATTCAGAGTGCTCAAGTCACGCCTACGCTCTCTTGATCGCTCTGGTGGCCAGCTACTATATCACCCCCAGTAGTGTGCAGGATCATTGTGGCAGCATGTGCCCTGCACAACGTCGCAACACGGCAGGGGGTACCGGTGGACATGGTGGTTCCCCCACATCCCCAACCAAATGCACAGGCGCTGCTCATGGGAGGGGAAAGGGTATGTGTTGAGGCAGCCCGGACCCAGCTTGTGGCCACATTTTACACCTAAACTCTCACCCTTGCAGAGTGCACACAGGCCTGGCACATACCAGGTGACAATCGATGACAAAGAGACAGTCAACTGTCACAACCTTACCACCCTGAGAATGTTTGCACCGAAGTGCTACATTGTGTGCATCCCTAGCTACTTAAACATAACCCAAAGGAACACATGCAAGGTGAATATCCCACCATCCCCCTGCAAAACAGGCCATGTAAATCACTGCTATGTCACCCAAACCCTCCCAACACCCATGACCCCTGTCCTCCATGCCATGCCATGGCATGCAACAGCTGAACAGCCAACCAAATGCACAACACATGGCACAATCGTCATTAAGTGCAATGTGAGAAACGTAAACCGGCATGAGACATTCACACCTGACATGGGACCTGATGAACTCACTTGGCAAAAATCTACCACACATACAAAGGGGGGTCATTATGAGTATGGCGGTACTCCATAGACTGTGCCGGTACGTCACTGGCACCGCCCATACCGTACCACCATATTACGAGTAACCCTGGCGGGTGGCGGGCTGTGTGGTGGTCGCCACAGCCGCACCTGCAGCTACCACTACCGTTGGGCCCGTGTCAGCACATGTTACTTAGTGTCAGGTCACAAGGGTGCCAGGGTCTGATGCAACAGCAGCATCACCTGGAGCCGCAGGGGGTGGTGGCATGGCTGCACCAGCATGTGGCTGGTCATCCTGCCCCTGTGGTGCACCCCTGCCTCTTCGCACTCTACGGCCACCCTGGACTCCACGTACTCCCTGGTCACCCCAGCCACATGCCTGACCACTCCCAACACTGGCAGGGCACCCAGCTGAGCCCCCCCCATAACCTTTGGTGGCCTCCCAAACATGGCACGGATGTACTACTGCCAATGGGAGGTGCACTGAACAATTATCCTGGTCAATTGGGGTGAAGGGGGCAGGGTACGTGATGGTAGACGCACCCCTGTGCTCCTGCAAGGCTGCCTGTGGACCCTGGGGATAAATGACCCTCACGCAATGCTCAGTCACCCCAAAAATACAAGAAAAACGTATATGCAACCCATGTAGCCTACGTACGTGTAAAAAATCCTCACGCAGTACGCTGTGGCACCCAGGAACCCAAGAAAATGAACGCGATTAACACGCAGGTTACTATGATGTCAATAAATGGGGTACGCGACAAACCGGGGCACCCGCAGTGGGAGAAATAGCGAGCAATAGCGTGCGTGACTCCATCTGAGTGGAAAATAAATACGCGTAGGCACTGTAACCACTGTGAAGTAATAGCGTGTGAACCCCAAAGTAGGAAAAACACACGCGTCGGTCTCCACTGAAAGCACGTACAGCAGTCCCGCGCGGACCATTTACACATGCAGAAGGAAACACCTGCGCACGTTATGTCACTTACGCGCTTCGGCCCTTTCCTTGAATTACACGCATACACATGCGGACGTGCTGTTTTTGCACGTGCAGATGCACCCGTGCCAAGGGAAACGCCCACGCGTGTTACGTCACATACACGCTAAGGGCCTTTCCTCGGATTACACGCTGACGTGCTGTTTTTTCACGTGTAAAATCACTATCAAGCTGGCCACGCGACACACAGAAGACCACGCTCATGCCCAGAAGGCCATTTTCCTGCGCCCCAGATCCCCGAGCTGACTCCCACCAGCCATCTGCTATTTGGTGCCTTCACGTCAGCCATCTCCAGGGGTCCAGTTGCTGTGACCACCCCTGCTGGAACAGAAGACTCCCGACTGCAGTTCCATCGCTCCACAGCCAGCACCAGGACCCAGTTGCCCACCCACACCTGCCTCGGGGGTTGCCATGTCGGGGAAACGACATCTGAGACCACCGGCAATCCCCAGGCAGAGGGCTGCCAGCTTCACAGCAGGAGAGGTTGGCATCTTGGTGGAGCAAGTCCTGGTGCATTATGATGCCCTCTTCGGAGGAACACGCGCCGACAAGGATGGACGGAGAAGAATCTGGATGGACATTGTGGTTGCCATCAACGCGGAGGGGGTGGCAACCCGCGACCTACAACAAGTCCACAAACGCTGGGAGGACTTCAGGTCCAGGACCCTCAGGAAGGCCCGGCACCTCTTGGACGCAGCGGATGCAGAGGGGTGCCGGGTCCGCCTTACCAGCGACCAGATGAGGGACCTGGAACGCATACACACAGCACTTCACCTCCAGGCCCTTGAGAGGCAGACCCGTCTGGAGTCGAGCTTTAAGTGTCCATGTGTACTGATTGGACGCAGTGCATGTTGAGGTGTGCCAGGAGTGTGCAGCATGGACATATGTCTGGAAAGGCCCATGTATGGATGTGTATGTGCAGGGACATGAGCCTGCCGCATGTGAGTCCAATTATGTGTGATGCACATCAATGGTGTAGGTGTTCCAAAGCATGATGCACAAATGCATGTGGAGACGCACACGTTAGCATTTCTGTGTATGTACTATGCCATGGTTGGGGTGTGACACATGGATGCTGGTTCCACCTTCATGTACGTGCACGGTGTACATGTGCCTGTGTGTGTTTGACATGTGTGCGACTGTGGTACGCCAGGGATGCATGTGACACAGACATGTAGTGAGCTGATTGGCAGATGTGACATAGTTGCCGGTGATTGCACTGTGACAGGTGGTGGAGATGTACAGATGCATGTCTGTCTGGTGGCGTGTGTGCATGTGTTTGGCACTCCCCGTGTTGCTGGTGACGTCAGGCTGACCTTTGTATGTTCATGCTGTTGTGTGTGTGTATGGATGCTGCTGCCTGATGCACCATTCCTGTTAATTTGTACATGTGTGGGGGTTCAAATGATGTGTGTTGGGGAGTGTGATGCCATCTGTGAAGTTTGACACTGCCACTCATGTGCAACTATCATGTGTGTATACGAACATTGTACAGTTCCCTGATGCCTGTGTTCTGTCTCTCCCTGTCTGCAGCATCAACTGATGAGGAGGGCGGAGACGGTGCTGTGGAGCACAGCGGCAGGGATCCCACCGCCAGCCGGGGACGCAGGGCCCAGCTCCTCTCCCAGGTAGTCATTTCTTCGAGGAGTGAGGAGTCTGGTCCCACGACCATGGCCGCAGCTTCCAAGGGTACGTCCAAGAGGCGGCGTTGGGAGGCGGACTCCTCGGCAGCAGTAGGGGCAGCTGAGCCCTCACAGGGGCGTATGGAGAAAGATGGCACAGTCATCCAGGTTGGTGGGGGGTTTGGTTGAGGAGGTGGCCGCGGAAGGACCACACACAGGGCCTGGAGGGGGGGATTCCACTTGTGCTAGTGGTGCAGTCCAGGGGCAGGGACAGGAGGCATTACAGGCCTCCGTGGAGGTGCCTGTGTGTAATCTTGTCCCCGATCCTGTAACTGCATCATCCGGCACCAGCATGGATGCCCCCGTCCAGACAGGTTTTCAGGGAGGGGATGCGCATACAACAACTGGCCCTCCTCTCCCTGCGGAAGTTGCAATCCGTGGCCGTATTGAGCCTGTCCTAGCTGGGGTGGCGTTGCGCCAACGTGGGATTCGGGATGACGTGCAGGGTTCTCGTCTGGACAATGCATTTCGGATCCCTCTTTCGCCGCGTCAACCTACTAGGACAGGTTGTCGGCACTGGGTTCATCCATGTGCTGGAACTTCTTGCAACCCCCTCATCAACTGAACACCCTATGCGCCAGTCATCCTCTGTGCCATCTTCCAGCCCAAGTATCACCTGGGCCCCCTGTGGAGCTGCCCCTGAGCCAGCAGCCAGGCTGGTGGAGGACACATCCCTGCCACAGTCGGGAGTCGGAGGTCCAGCAGGGGTGGCCACCCTATCAACTGGACCCCAGCAAGAGGACGACGTGCAGGCATCATCAGGCAGGGCACATGCACGGCAGCAGCAGGCTCAGGGCGGGAGCGATCATGGTTCGGGGCCATCAACATCACAGGGGCAGGCATCGGCTGGAGGGCAGGAGGACCCAGGATTGGGAGCGTCTTCCGTGGCAGCGGTTGGGCCAGCAGATAGATGCGGAGCGGCGGCGGGCAAAGGAGGCATGGCTCACAATGGTCAGGGCGGAGAACTCTATGCACAGGGCATTGAGGCGGGCTGAGTGCCTCAAGGCAACTCGCAGGGAGTTGGAGGAGGCCATGGCTGCATCCCTGCGAGACCTCGAGGCCAGGGAAGAGGCTCGCCTCCGGAACATCGACGCAGAGTTCGATGATGCCCTGGCCCGGAACATCAAAGAGTGAGCCGTTGGACTTGCCTGCCACATTTGTACATAGTTCTTTAGGATTAGGTTTCCTTTGTTTTATATTTTTTTGGAGTTCATGGACTTTGCTCCACTTTATGTATATAGTTTTTTATTTATAGGATTTTTGGTAGTTTCCTTTTGTTTGGGGATCATGGACCCTTTGGACTTGCATTGTAAATAGTTCAAGACTTGTACATACTTTCGTTATTTCAACTTCCCATGGGTCAATGGTTTTTTAAATTTTTTTTTATTTATTTACTTTATGTGGACATTGGCGATGGACCACTTTTTAGTTTTCATGTTGTGGATTTATCTTTTTCATTGGATTTTCCTTTTTTTGGTATTGCTTTCATTATTTCTTAATTTGCAAGTTTGATTTTCATTATGTTATTTCATTATGTTTTTTAATACATTTCTTATATCTTCATTATTGGTGTTGTGTACTCTCATTGGTTTTGTGCATGTCTCTATGAGCATTGGCTCAGTCATGTGTTGCCACTGTGTGACTCTGTTGTACATTTATGCATGGCCATGCTGGTTCTTTTAAGACTCTCTTGGCATGGGTAATTTGGGAGTGGGTGCAGTGGATGGTTGCGTGCTTGTACTGGGGGGCAGGGGGGATTTGGGTTGGCATTAGGGCCATTGGTCTGTTTTGTTATGACATGGTGTTTGGTGGGCCATGTGTTGGGGCCTGCTGGCAGGTGCCCATCAATGGGGGGTGGGTGGGGGACATGAGTCGGGGTCTGCTGGCAGGAGCCCATTAATGGGGGGTTCAGGGGGGACACGAGTCTGGGCCTGCTGGCAGGTGCCCCTCAATGGGGGGTGGGTGGAGTGGGGGTCAGGGCCTGCTGGCAGGTGCCCATCAATGGGGGGGTGGGTGGGGTGGCGGACATGAGTCGGGGCCTGCTGGCAGGTGCCCGTCAACGGGGCGGTGGGGGTGGTTTGTGGGGGAAATGATTCGGGCCTTCCAAGTGCATGGCGACATGTGGCCTGCCTGTGGGGCATGCCCAGGGGTGATGGTCTGCCTGCGGGGCATGGCCAGGGGTGATGGGCTGCCTGCGGGCCATGGGGAGGGCCACACCCCGGAGTGCCCACACTGCCCAGTCGCGTGTAAAACACTCTGCACACACCTCGGAATACGCGTACCCCGCTAGCACCAGTGAAATTGCGTGTAAAACACCCCCCGCACCCCTCGGAATATGCATACCCCGCTCGCGCCAGCGAAATCGCATGGAAAAAGTCCACCCCTGTGGTGTGGTCTGCCTGCGCAGCATGCCCAGGGGTGAAGGGCTGCCTGCGGGTCATGCCCAGGAGTGATGGGCTGCCTGCGGGTCATGCCCAGGGGTGAAGGGCTGCCTGCGGGGCATGGTCAGGATGGATGGGCTGCCTGCGGGGCATGCCCAGGGGTGAAGGGCTGCCTGTGGGGCATGGTCAGGGTGGATGGGCTGCCTGCGGGACACAGGGTGTTTTACACACGATTTCTCTGGCGCGAGTGGGGTATGCGTATTCCGACGGGTGCGCAGGGTGTTTTACACACGTTTTCTTGGTTGGGGGGGCTGTATGCTGGTCCACTGGCCTTTGCGCCATGTACTGGATTTGTGCAATGTTTTTGGCACACGGGGCAGGGTTGGGGGCATAACTGGCGCTGCTGCAGGGTCGCTGCGCTACTCTGCGCCATGGCTGATGGCTGATTATGGATGATAGTATCCATGAATACGCTGTGCGTCAAAATGGGTTTTGGCGCACGCGGATGGCGTAGACTGGCACACGCTCCCTCTGTGCGCGAGCCGCGTGCACCACTTCTGCACTTAATTCTATGAATTACCCCCTAAATGTCTCGATTGAATCATTAGTTGAAATAAATTGACAAAGTCAGTGTCAGCTATATAGCCATCTTTTCAAATTTTAATTCTGAGGCTTAAAGTCGCCCAACACTTCAGTGCCATTATGATTGTATGCCAAAGCATTTTGGACTATGTCTGTCATCAGGGCTAAAAAGGCACTAATTACCATTAATGCAAATGAATTGGTCATTTATATATGTCAGCAGAAAATTAACACCATCAGTGTATACATTTGTGGAATAAAACACACATAGCAAAGAATTCATACATTTTCAATTTAGCAAGCCACCACAAAGATAACCGTTAAATCAGTAAGATAATGTGAATCACACATACCATTGTTCAGGATAAATAATTGTTGTAAAAGAACAGGAAACAATGGAAAATTGGGAAAAAATGGGATACCAGTGTGTTAGTTCTTAATCATGTTTGACTTAGGTAGATCAAATAGCTGTGCAGTCTTTTAAAACAATATGGTACCTGATTGTCTTGCCTTATGAAGTGAAAGTGGCTAATGACCGTAGAGCGGCGTGAACCACAATCTGTAATAAACAAGATGAACAAGTTACTTTCTTACCTGGTAACGTTCTTTCGATGGGATGGTCCGACGACGTATTCCATATCTATGACAGGTAATGTCCACAGCTGTGCTGCTTCGGAAAATCTTTGGCGTCTGCATCCTGCGTTGATGACGTTGATGCGCCGTCCCCGAGGACCTCCTCCGACGGCACCCGATGTGATAAGTAGGACGCACGACGCCCATAGCCTCAGTTATAGTTTTTTCCCCAGAACGTGTGCCACCAGTTTTCTGCCAGTCAGACACACAAGGCCTTACGGAACGCAAACTGCAATCGCAAAAGAAATTCTGCAGCGGGGAAGGGAGCGATATGGAATACGTCATCGGACCATCCCATCGAAAGAACGTTACCAGGTAAGAAAGTAACTTGTTCTTCGAGGGGATTGGGTCCTCCGAAGTATTCCATATCTATTACAGACTCCCAAAGCAGTACCAAGCAAAGCGGTGGGAAAGAATTTAGAATACAAATTTAGCATGCCCAATCAAATTGCGGAATAGAGAACTGCCTTGCCAAAGGCCAGATCTTGCCCTCTGATGGAATCAAGGGAATAGTGAAGTACAAAAGTATGTACTGAAGCCCAGGTGGCTGCATCACAGATGTGACGAATAGGAACACCCCTCTGCAGGGCAGTAGACGCAGCCACTCCTCTGGTAGAATGGGCCTGCAAGCCAGCCGGAGGGTCCTTACCCGCCAAGCGGTAACTCTCGGAGATAGCTAAAATAATCCAACGAGACAAAGTCTGTTTCGTCATAGCTTGTCCCAAACGCTTCCCAGCGTAACCAATGAAAAGTTGATTGTCCACTCTGACCCGGGACATGCGCGAAATATAAAAGCTCAACGCTCTCCGAGGATCAAGCCTATGGAGCCTCTCCTCTTCCTTACCAGGATGTGGAGGAGGTGGAAACGCCGGAAGAACAACCTTCTGGCTCAAATGAAAATCCGAAACCACCTTCGGAAGAAAAGAAGGACGAACTCTAAGGACAACCCTGTCCTTGTGAAACACAGTGAAGGGTGACTTAACTGAAAGTGCCTGTAACTCACTCACTCTGCGAGCGGAGGTAACCGCAACCAAAAACACAGTTTTCAGAGTCAACAGCCTCAAAGGACAAGAATGTAAAGGCTCAAACGGAGCACCCATAAGAAACTTAACAACAAGGTTCAAATCCCAACCTGGCACCAAAAAAGGTGACGGAGGGAACACATTAGTAAGCCCTTTCAAAAACTGCGAAATTAAAGGAATCTTAAAATAGGAACACTCTTCAGACGAGCGCTTAAATATGGACAGCGCCGCCAGGTAACCTTTAATGGTCCCCACTTGCAAGCTCCTGTGGGCCAAAGAAAGCAAAAAAGACAAAACCATGGGAATGTCGCATTCAAAAGGTTCCACATTCTGAACTCTGCACCAGTCGCAGAACTTTCTCCAACGGCAACGGTACAGAGACTTTGTTGCCGGCCGCCTGGCCGAGAGAAACACCTCCATCACGTCTTCAGGGAGGTCCCAATCCTTATACCTCAACCTTTCAGAAGCCAAGCGTGAAGATTGAGGGATCTGACCTCTGGATGGAGAACCTGACCCCCCCCTCCCGTGAGACAGATCGTCTCGGTAGGGAAGACGACGTGGAGGGCAGATGGACTTGCGGGATGACGGGGACTGGAGGTAACGCGTACAGCAGTGAGAATGACCACTCCACCACGAACGCGTCTCCTAAGGCTCCTTTTGGAGGAAATTCCCACAAGCAAAACCTTTTGCACTTCCGGTTGACACTGGAGGCGAAGAGATCCACTTGAGGGGTCCCCCAAAGGGCCAAGATCTCCAGGAGAATCTCCTGAGCCAGCTCCCACTCGTGAGAGATCGTGCTCTGCCTGCTCAGAGCGTCCGCCGTTCGTTGTCGTCTCCGGCCAGATGAACTGCCGAGATCGAAACTTCCTGCTTGATGGCCCAGAACTCTAGCTGCATCGCCTCCCTGCACAGCGGAAGTGACCCTGCCCCCCCTTTTTGTTGAGGTAGTGCATGGCCACCGTGTTGTCCGTCAGAATCAGGACACTCTTCCCGCGCACAGTCGGCAGAAAAGCCTTCAGGGCTAGCCTGACGGCCCTCAGGTCCAACAGATTGATATGGAGTCTGGACTCCGACGGAGACCAACGACCGCTGACTGTCAGCTCGTTGGCATGAGCTCCCCATCCCGTGAGGGATGCGTCCGTCACAATCGTCACCTCCGGCCAGGGCAGCCAAAATGGGGCCCCCCCCTTCATCAGATTGCCCTTGACGGCCCACCACAGAAGGTCCCGGGCTACCGAGGGCGGCACCTGAACAGGGTCTGACAGCCTGCCGGAGGACTGAGACCAATGGAGCTTGAGTGCCCACTGCAAAGATCTCATCCGCAGACGAGCCTCTGGCACCAGAAGAATGCAGGATGCCATGAGGCCGAGCAGTCTCAAGAACTCGGATGCTGGGAGATTCTGGGCAAACTGAAACTTGTGCACCATCTGCTGAATGTGAAGAGCCCTCACCTGAGGAGGAAAACACTGCCCCAGGGACGTGTCGAGCACTGCTCCGATGTACTGGAGCCGCTGTGTTGGTGTCAGATGGGACTTCTTTAAATTGAGGGAGAAGCCCAGCCTGTGAAGGGAGTGGCAGGTGACGGACAGATGATCCAGGACTTGCTCGGGAGAGCCCCCCCTGATCAACCAATCATCCAGGTAGGGGTAGACGTGAATCCCCCCTTTCCTGAGATGCGCTGCCACCACCACCATGAGCTTGGTGAAAACCCTTGGGGCGGAGGTCAATCCGAACGGCAGGACCCGAAACTGAAAGTGCGAGTCGCCAACCGCGAACCTCGGGTACTTCTTGTGCTAGGGATGGATCGGCACATGGAAGTAAGCATCACCAACCAGTCCTGAAGTTGAAGGGCCTGGAGGACTTGAGAAAGAGTCACCATCTTGAACTTGTCCTTCCTCAGGAGTTTGTTCAAACCGCGCAAGTCCATGATGGGTCTCAATCCCCCGTCTTTCTTTGAAATAAAAAAATAAGGGGAATACCATCCCTTGTTCCTCTCCGCTACAGGCACCCGTTCTATGGCGCCTTTCTCCAGCAGGGCTTGAATTTCCTGCGCAAGGAGCAGATCCGTACTCTTCAAAGAGAGGTTCCCTGGTGGATTGTCGTGAGGCCTCTGCCGAAAAGGAAGACAGTAGCCGTGGGTTATGATCTCCAGAACCCACACATCCGAAGTAATGGCTTGCCACTCTACAAGATGCTGCGCCAGTCTTCCCCCAACCGGCGAACCATGGGACCTGGCCTCATGACTGAGTGGTAGCGGCTGCGGCGTTGCCTGAGGGCAAAGAGGCAACTGCCCGAGCGGCCTTGGCACCTCGAGTACCTCTGTTTCCACCTCTGGCACTCTTACGATGGCCTCTGACTGCTAGCTCCTTTCGCTTTACTGAAGGACGAGTAATAGCGAAAGGAACCTCCCCTCCATTGCTGTCCCCTAGGACAAAAAGGCGGAGGTTGGCGAACTGCAGCACCCAACGATTTCGCTGCAGCTTTGGAGGTCTGCAACCTCTCAAGGCTCTCGTCAGCCTTGCTGCCAAAAAGGTGTTCACCGTCAAAAGGCATGTTGAGGAGCCGGGACTGCACATCAGGAGTGAACCCAGACTTCCGCAACCACGCAAACCTGCGCATTACGGTGCTCGCCGCCATGGACCGGCTGACACAATCCGTCAAGTCCAAACCCGACTGAACGGCCTCACACATAGCATCCTTGCCATCCTGAACCATAGCAAGGAAACCATCCAGTTCGTCCCCTTCGGGAATATGATCAGCCGCTAATGCAACACAGTTCCACAGAATGTGTGTGAAACGAGACAAGGCACATATGGAGTTGGCCGCCTGAAGCGCTATACCCCCCCGAAGAAAACACTTTCTTCGCCCAGCCGTCAAAATGTTTGTCGTCCCTATCCGGAGGGATGGTAGGATACGATGCCTGCTTTGCTGGGGCCGTAGCCGCCTGCACCTCCGAACTCTCCGGGGTGGGGTGCCTAGACAAGTAGCAGGGGTCGCTAGTGGCTGGACGGTATTTTCGTGACAAAGACTTGCCGACTGCCGGGAGACTCTCCGGAGCAGTCCAAGCCGCCGCCACCCTTCTCTGCTGAGCCATATGAAAAGGCAAAACCGGGTCAGTGGGTGGACCGAGATCAAGGATGTCCGTGAGATCATCCTGAACGAACTCCCCTGGGGGAGCTGACCAACCCAAGTACTCGGTAACCCGAGACATAAGGCGCCGATATGACGAATCGGCATGAGTGCCAGGCTCCGGCCGACAAAACACCTCCGGAGAGGTGTTCTGTCCACTGGCATCATGCAGTGACTGCCTCAGGTCATCAAACTGACTATGGCCCGAGATTGAAATGCTCACCTGATTCCCACGGAGGCACTGATCCCGGCTGGGCTGCTATCGTTTCTTCAATTGAGAAGCGTAGAGCTCGGACGACTCTCAGGACTGGGCTTCCTCTTATCGAATGTCTGACTTGCAGGGTAAGTTTTCTGCAGGTGGAAGAAAAAGGGTTAATCACCGTTTGATGGGATTCCTTCTCCCGCCAATCGCCAGTTTCTCCCACAGCCTAGCTTTCTACTTGTCTCGGCGAGCTCTCACCTTAGGCGTATAAATGCTGAGCTCTCCATCCTGCGTCTGGTGCAGGGGTGCGTGGATTCCAGTTACGTCACTGGATACTGGATGAGTTCAGTGTTGAGGCTCAAGTCTTTTGCGTCCTTAGTTGTGGCACTGGTGCTGGGATGCCAAAGAGCGATGCTGCCGTTACTGCACGAGCGGATGCCTGTAAGTATACTGTAGTCTTTAGGCTTTAAAAGATAGGCACCTCAATAATGTCCCTTTTCCTTTGTTTCAGGCCTCGGGATGCTGTGGGCGTAGTTTTCCGTTGCCGCTGCACGTGCCGATGCACGCAAGTATAATGTTCGTTGGCCGCTTTTAATGGCACCTCTAATAATGTCCTTTTTCTAGTTTTCAGGTGCCGGGATGCAGCGGTTGATGCGGCCGCTTCTGCGCGTGCAAAAACTGGTAAGTTAAGATGAATGCGACTGCCTTCACCCGAACCCCTTTTTAATTATGTCCTTTGCCTTTCAGGTGCAGAGAAGCTGCCGAAGAGAAGGCCGCGGTTAGCTCCGTTGCAATCACGGATGGATCAGGTAAGCGGGCGCGGCTGCGAGCGAGTTGCACTTTTCTAACCTTATGTTTATTCTTTGCAGGTTTTGCCGGTGACTGGATTCCGGGATCTGGTAAGTATTGTTCTGTGTCCTTCTTCATCCACAGGTTGCTGCGCGGAAGCTGAAGATGACTCTGGACCTGGAATGCAGGAGCCGACTCGGTGAGCGTCCTGCTGCTGCTGCAGAATAAAGCGAAGCACGTGTTTTCCATCGGGCGTGGTTTAAATAGCAGAGAAGTGCTTCCAGTGTGTGTTCTTCCACCGGTTCCACCCAGGTAAGAAAAGAGTTCCTGAATGGAGGAATAGTTCCTCCCAGCCCTGATGGCTGCGGACTTCAACTTGACTAGATTGTTCTGGGTAAATATGCAGCATGGTCTGCCTCAGGTAAGTCCACCCAAGCATTATTACACTGTTTATCAATATGAGACCGGCGCCTATGGCGCCGGGACTGAAACCCTTCATGAGCCTGGCGCCAAAGGTGCCAGAACACGGTCCAAAGGGCCCCTGTAGGGGTCTGCTGGGTCCAGAGTAGTGGAAGACGGGTCTGCTTCCGAGGGCGCTGGGCCAGTCCTGGCCCCTCGGGTTAGCGCCCATGACAGCGATAAGGTCATCTGGAACCGGAACCAGGCCGCCATCAGAGCCTTCATCACCCTCTGAAATGTACTCCAGGCGGGGAGAGGAAGACCTCTGCGGACCAAAGCAGTGCCGGACCTTAGCCATAGCCTTTTTAGGGGCAAACCCCGTGCCACGGGGCCCCTCTGACACCATCGCCTCGAAAGGCGTTGAGGGCGCCAAAGGAGTCGGCGCCGGCGTCGACAGAAAAGGCATAGACGTCGAGCGAATCGTCGTCGACGTCAGCTGCAACGCCTCCAGCATCTGCGGCGTCGACACAGTCCTCGAAGCCGGAGCTCTGAGCGTGTCTCTCGACAACCTGGGCGCCGACGGCGTCGACGACTCCCTCGAAGACAGAACCTCGAGAAAAATCGTCGACGACCTCGGCGCCACAGGCATCGAAGTCTTCTTCGAAGACGGCACAGGATCACGCGGTCTCGAGCGCGTTGAGGACCGGGACCTGGAACGGGCATGGCGGGAACGGCTACCCTTGTCCGAGCGGGACCTCTCCCGCGAGCCGTGCCGACCACCCGATCCCGAAGGCGTACGGGCGGTGTCTCTCGACCGGTGCCGACTGACCCCACTCTGAGGCGCAGACGGACCGGTGCCCTGCGATTCCAGAATCGCTAGCATCTGCTTCCCAAAGGAAGCCCATTCCTCCGGTGTCGCTTGCATGGAGGGATAAGCGACCCGCCGACGGGGAAGGCGACCTATGCCGGCGCTTCCTGGAATGCCTAGAAGAGGCGGAGGAGTGGCGAGACCGACTCCTGGAAGGAGACCCACCAGACGTCCGACGACGACGTGGAGAGTCACCCCTCGAGTCATCGGTCGAAAGCCCCGCAGACCTAGACTTCCGGGGCTTAGACACCCGGCCTACCGACAGCTTCTTCTTGCGTTCCCGCAAGGCCTTTGCAGTGAGCGAATGGCAGTCGACACAGTCGTCCGTATCGTGGGCCTCCCCGAGGCACCAGAGGCAGGCGTTGTGCGAGTCCGTGACCGACATCTTGGACCCACAGTCCCCGCAGTTCGGACGCGGGGTCGAAGATGAGAAAGACATCGCCACAAACAGGTCTTCACAACCAACCGAACAGGTTCAACGAACCGAGAATAGAAAACAGCAACTCCAATGAGTCGAGGCGTACCGAGATTCACGAAGCGAACACGTTCGCAGAAAAAACGGAACTGAGGCTATGGGCGTCGTGCGTCCTACTTATCACATCGGGTGATGTCGGCCGTCGGAGGAGGTCCTCGGGGACGGCGCATCGACGCAGGACGCAGACGCCAAAGATTTTCCGAAGCAGCACAGCTGTGGACATTACCTGTCATAGATATGGAATACGTCGGAGGACCCAATCCCCTCGAAGATTTTGTTGTCAAATACTACTGTTACTACCTTGCCAAAATCACGAAATGTTAAAGAAATTAAAATTCGAGCCTACCTTGTTATGTGGCTCCTATCGTGCATGCCGATATGTGTGTCTACAGAAAGGTTAAAGCCGCTTGTCAGAATGCTGTTCACTTATGTCATATCTCATAAAAGTTGTGCGCTATGTTGTATACCAGCCTCACCTTGTGTAAGACTTCAGAATGGTTGTCGGACGCCATACGCTGCAACCGGCATCTCTGTGAGAGAGCAGATGTTTCCTGTCATTGCTAAGCAACCTTGTGAATGCTTGCGGTTGCTAGCTGCTGTATTATGTTACATATATTCTAAAATGTGCACTCTATGGGAAGATGTTGACCTGAATAAAAATCAGGTGATTATATCTGGATAGATAGGATAATGGGTCATGCGGAGGAATTTCAAATCTTAGATATTCCTTTAACAAGCGTTGCTTGGATACCACACGGACACGTTGGGCACGTTAAACATGTGGGGTCCATAGCAACTTGCTCTTATTACAGTAATTAGCCAGTTTTCTATGTGTGTGTGACTGCGTAAGCTGTAGAACCCCTTCGTCTTCCCGTCCCTCCACACTCTCCTCACCTGAGTCTTCAGAGTTGCCTGCGTTCTGTAGATTCCGCCGGCTCAGGTAGTCCCATTCTTTTTTAGGTAGCACTTGCCTGTCTCGGTGAGAAGCCACAGTGACAACTGAATAGACAGCCGTCCTGGGGCCCCTTTACCGGGAACAGGCCGGACAAAAGGGAAAAAACCCACACGTGGGAAAAACCTTTAGGATACTTCTGGCAATGAGGTAGGTGAAGATCCAAGCTTGTAACCAGTAGGACTGGAAGCAGATGCGAGGTCCACAGGGTTGAACACAGGAGGGAAGTCCAATGCGACACCAATATGAGGTGAAGGAAGCTGAAGCCACAACCGGCCCAAGGACTTAACAGGCGCGGTAAGAAAGAGAGAAAATACAGGAGAGGAAACAACGGACAGAGAAAAAAGGGAAAACTGGAGAGCCGCGAGAGAAAAGAGCGGCAAAGAGGAGAGAAAAAAAACGCCCACCGCCGGATTGGCGAGACTAGAAGGAGAAAGCGAAAAAGTGCTGAGGGATCGGCAAGGAAGAGGCTGCAGAAAAGAAGGCCACCGCTGAAACTTAAACGGCCGTCAGGTAAGTAGAAGGAACTTTATCCCAAGAAGAAGGGAAAAGCAAGCAGAGAAAACCCGCCGCAAGCCGAGGCGAGCAGAGGGCAAACGCTGGAAGCGCAAAAACCAGAGCCGCTGGAGCGAGAACCAGCAATAGGTTGAAACGCAGCGACTGCCGGGCTTGAAGGGCAGATAAACTCCCGGCATTGCTGTGATTGGCCATGACTTGATACCAGACACAAAGAAGGGACTAATCCTCTCTACCTGCCGGTTAGCCTCCAACGTGGAAGGAGCGGCCACCCGCGGTAGCGATTGCGGATGACAGTGTGTGCGCACATTTAGGCAAATCTACAATCTCGACTGTCCTAGGCAGTGAAGTACCAATCCATATGTCGTTATGTTATGATCGGCACATAACGGCGAGGCTGCAGTATGGTGAAGTGCAGGAATCAGTGGTCGAAGTGAGCGGGAGCAGTCGGGAGCGGTGCTCCTATACTTTTTTAAATTACCTTGTACAGCTCCTATACATTTTTTAAAAAAAGAAACTGTTCCGGAATGGTTTTGTTTTAAAATAAAAGTGTGGGAAGAAGTTGAAACCTTCACTTTCAGTGCACTGCCCTGAACATTACCTTAAACAGCAGGTGCAAGTGTTTGGGGGGTGTGGCAATGGGGTTTGTGGGGAGCAGGGGCAGGCTAGCAGGGAACATAGCTCCACTACTTCTTTTCGTACACTTCGACCACTGGCAGGAATCGCCTTACGACCCGCAGGGACCAGCGTTCGGGAAGTGTTGGGGGGGGGGGGGGACATATTAGCGTGTCATTAGGCTAATCTCACATATTGCGCCTTGTGCGCCTTGTGGGGTGTACTATCATGTATGTTGAAACAATGGGGGCTTCATTGTTACATGTACAATACAGAATACTGACTAGCTCTCTATTAACTTTTTAATGCTGAATTCAGTATCTCAAACATAGCAAGTGGGCCCTGACTATGTCCCTATTATTCAATCATGCATTTTTGTGATACATTTCCTCACCCCGCCCGTGTCGACAATAATTGGCTCGTGTAAAGCTATGTGTACTCATGTAACAAAATGTTCAGTGGTGAGGGTCCACATTATTCAGATCAAGATCAAAGATATTTACTCTCATGTGACAATGTTCAATAGTGGGAGTTCACATTATTCAAACCAATACGCCATTGATGCTCTCATCTCCATACAGATTCTTTAATAAAATGAATTAGTTGGGTTTCAAATTGCTAAACCTTGGTCGTTTATATGAAATCTTCTTGAGGTCATTTAAAGTCTATGAAAAATCTCAATGGATTGAACAGTTATCGGATGCATGAAGTTGCTCTTCCGTTTGAATTCTTGTAATGCATCTTCATCTGAGGTAGAAGCACTTGAGAGCTCAAATTCATTGAAAAGACTAAGTTTCAACTTCCTGACTACCTTGACGAGATCAACTTTTGATTCAAAGAGTGTTGTGCTATTTGTGGGAACAGAGCTTAAACCTTTATGTTATAAATCCGTTTCTGATTGGTTAAGCCTTCTGGACGAAAGGTTAATGTCTAGGTTTCCTTCTGTCTGATGACTCTGCCCTCTGTTCTTGCGTTTCCTCTTCCCCCGGTAGGTCCTCGCTAAAAAGAGGACGATGTTGTTGAAGTATTCCGCAGTCCACAGTGAAGAAATTAATCCGGCGACATCAGATCTGTCATGATTCCTGCCCCTCATGTCCCCAGCCCTTCAAGATGTCAGGCTGGAGCCAGGCCACGATCACCTACATGGCCCTCAAGGGCCTCTCCATCCCTCCAAAGACCCACTTGGAGTCAGGCTTGGTGCTTGTGGCACCAGACTCTCACTCCCATAGGATAACATTGGGGATTGAACTTGTAGTGCTTTGAAGGGGACAAGATGGATGCCCCCACATATTTTGATTCCCAGAACTGCATGTGCAGTATAGTCTTTTGGGTGTGGTTCAGCCCAGAGACTATTTAAGCCACGCCCAGGCTGAGAAACATGCTTGGTGAGTGTCACGCTGCAGGTGCAGAAAACACAATGTTCGGATTGGTCTCCAGTAGGCCTGCATCTTTCTTCTGCGCTCAGCTCCTGCAAGAACAAGAATACAGTTAGGAACAGCCTTACCTTGCGGCGCGTCTGCTCATCATTCATCGCTTCTTCTGCTCTGCGGGCATCTTCGGCGGTGTTATTCCCATCCCTGCACGCCGCTTCCTAAGGAAAAGGGAAAAGAACAGAAAAAAGGCATTAGTAAACATTCAGCAAATCTTCGCTTATTTTTAAAGACTGTACGAGCTCCAACCGCTTACCTGAATCCCAGCAGCTCTGGGGGAACGGTCTCCGGAACTTCTCATCCATCTGCAAGAGGGAAAAGACACTCCAGATTAGCATGAAAACATCTAGAGGCGCCGCATATCGCGCCTACTCACTGCATTTCTTCTTCATATCCGGCATCCACGCTGAAAATGTCGCGGCACCTAAAAGACACAGAAAAATAACTCCGTTCAATACAAATACGAAAGGGTTGCATGACGCTCTCACTCACCTTCAGTACTACTCATCTCAGCAGCATGTCTCCATCCCCGGACGCCGACCTTCATCTAAGGAAGGAAAGGAACGAAGTTAGAGAACTGTTCAAAGACTCATTATACTTGCCTGTTGGACTCTTGCCAGTGAAGTAACTAGGCAGTAACGAGCCCGCATCAATCAACGCGTCCCTGCGCTGAAAGCAGGACGGAGAGCACACTTTCCAAGAAAACAAGGTGAGCTGTGGATCAAAGGGAAGGGTTTGACCCCGGGGAAGAAGGGGTTCAAGCACACTGAGACAATAGGGAGTTAAACTCTACCAATCCTGTGTTTCAGGCCCAGTCTCCAGTCGAGTAGACTCCAGGGAAGGGTTTGAGGTTGTAAGAGGTCAGAACAGGCTGAGTGACGTCCCCGTGGATACCAGGTGGGCGTTACAGAACTCCAGGATGATTGGAGGTGATGTCCCCGGCTGTGGGCATCCGTTTCCCATGTGGGTGTACCGCCCACAAGCACAGCAGCAGTGCCAGGGAGCCCCTAGCAGGGTCCCCTTCCCTCACCAGGGGGAAATTCCGTAATTGTTAAGCCAGCACTCCAGGATGGGCGGGGGTGATGTCCCTGGCATTGGGCGGCTGTCTCCCATGTGGTTTGACAATCCCCAAGCCCAGCCTGGAGCTCTGGCTGGGCTGTGTTACAGCTTTCCCTCCGGGAAGAATAGGGACAGAACTGCCACTGGATTTGGGGACTGTTGACCCACATGGGAGACAGCCACCCAAGGCCAGGGACATCACCCCAACAAATCCTGGAGCTCTGGCTTGGCTGCGTTAAAGAATTCCCCTAAGCCCAGCAGCAGGTCCAGGGAGCACCGGCAGAGTCCCCAACCTTTCCTGGAGGGAGACTCTGTAACACAGGAAAGTCGGGGGTAATGTCCCTGGCTTTGGGCGGCTGTCTCCCATGTGGTTTGACATCACCCCCGACTATCCTGGAGCATTGGCTGCCCTGCATTACAGAATTTCCCTCAGAAAAGGTTGAGGCCCTGCCGGGGCTCCCTGGGACTGCCGCTGTGCGTTGGGATGGCACATGGGAGACTGCTGCCGAAGGCCGGGAACATCACCACAGACCATCCTGGAGCTCTGGCTGGCCTGTGTTGCAGCCTCTCCCCACCAGGTATCCCTGTCAGTGTGCCAATACCTCCCCAGAGGGAAAAGCTGTAACGCAGCCCAGACAGAACTCTAGGACGTTTGGAGATGTCGTCTCCGGCCTTGGGCATCCATGTGGGTCTACCATCTCCAATCACAGCGGTAGTTCCGGGGAGCCCCGGCAGGGGCCCCATATTTCCCCAAAGGGAGAAGCTCTACCACAGGCCCACCAGATCTTCAGGATAGTCAGGGGGTTATGTCCCCCATGTATGTTGACCATCACCAAGTGCAGCAGCAGTCGCAGGGATTACCAGCAGGGTCACCATCCCTTCCCAGAGGGACATTCTGTAATACAGCCCAGTCAGAGCTCCAGGATGGTCATGGGTGATGTCCCTGACCTTGGGCGGCTGTCCCTCATGTGGGTTGACCATTCACAAGCCCAGCAGCGGCTCCAGGGAGCCTCGGCGGAGTCCCTGTCCTTTCTCAGAGGGAGAAGCTGTAACGCAACCCATCCAGAGCTCAAGGGTCGTAGGGGGTCATGTCCGTGGCCTTGGGCGGGTAACTCATTTGGGTTGAATGTCCCCAAGACAGCAGTGGTTCCAGAGAGGCCTTGTACACTCCCTGTCCTTTCCCGGAGGTCAATTCTGTAACGCAGCCCAGCCAGAGCTTCAGTATGGTCGGGGGTGATGTCCCCGGCCTTGGGCATCCATCCCTTAGGTGGGTCAACCACCCCCAAGCACAGCAGCAGTCCCAGGGAGCCCTAGCAGGGACCCCATCCTTTCTCAGAGGAAGAAGCTGTAATGCAGGCCAGCCAGAACTCCAGGAAGGTTGGGGGGGTGATGTCCCTGGCCTTGTGCGGCTGTTTCCCATGTGGGTTGACCATCCCCAAGCCCAGCAGCAGTTCCAGGGAGCCCCGGCAGGGTCCCTTGCCTTTCCCAGAGGAAAAAGCTGTAAAGCAGGCCAGCCAGAACTCCAGGATGGTCGGAGGCAATGTCTCCGGCCTTGGGCACCTTGTCTCGCATGTGGGTCGACCATTCCCAAGTCCAGCTGCAGTTCCAGGGAGCCCTGGTAGGGTCCCCATTCCTCCCCAGAGGTGAAATCTTTAACGCAGCACAGCTAAAGGTGAAGCCTGGGTTTGTAGACGGTCAACCCACAAGGGGGACAGCCGCTCCCAGGGAAACACCAATGTCCTGCTGGCATGGGGGGCAATTTTGTGGCCCGACCCTGCAATTGTGTCCCAGCCCACCAAAATACCTCCCCAGGCTGCCCACTCCCGCCCACACCACAAACAATCGAGCCCCCATCCCACTCACCCCACTGACAATGGGCTCAACCATAGAATAATAAAGAAAAGTACTCACATAACGTTGCAGCTGCTCGCGTAGAAAAAGCTGTAAATGAAACAAAAAACATTTGTTACCTATAGTCAGCCCGGCAAAAACAAATCATAACTACTACTCTCTGATCACGGCCCCCCTTTCAAGCCATCCCTGGTGGTCTACTGACCCTCACCCCCCTCACCCCCAGTAAAAACACATTTGCCCCTTCCTAGGGGCAGATTGTCAGATTGCACTAGCAATCTGCCCCAGGGAGGGCTTCATGAGAGCCCCCCCTACAAACATCCGTGGTGTTTTAGTGTCCCCCCACCAAACACATGTTTATTTTATTTTTCATTTTGCCCCTTCCCTAGGGACAGATGGGCACCTTAGTGTGCCCATCTGCCCCAGGGTGGGCAACAAAATATTGCCCCATGCTTGGGGGGGCCTTTGCCAACTTTTCTGGTGGCCCTCTCCCCCTCTCCCAGATGGATGGGGGCATCTCATGTACCCCTTCCGAGGAGCAGAAATCTGCCCCCGCGAGGGCTACTTGAGATGCCTCCCCATCCATTTGGGGTGGGTGGGGGGGGAGAGGGTCACCCCCTTTCCATTTGAAAGGTCACTGGTGGTTTAGGGTGCCCTCCAGCCCCCACCAAAAACATGTTCAAAATGTCTTTTTATGTTTCTTTTTCCCCTTCCCTAGGGGCAGATGGGCACATTAGTGTGCCCATCTGTCGCCGGGGTGGGCAAACCTACTGCCCCATGCATTGGGGGGCCTTTGCCAAATTTTCTGGTGGCCATCTCCCCCCTACCCCAAATGGAGGGGGGGGCATCTCACGTACCTATTCCTAGGGGCAGAAATCTGCCCCCAGGGAGGGCTACATTAGATACCCCCCATCCATTTGGGGCGGGGGGGAGAGGGCCACCCCCCTTTCCACTAAAAAGATCCATGGTGGTTTAGTGACCTCCCTACATTAAGCACACTGAGGTGAAACTGAAGGAAATCCAACCCCCGTGCCATGTGGAGGAACCTCCTCCCCACATAGCCTGGGGGTTGGATTTCAGTTTTGTGCGATCGCTGCTTTGCACAAAAGGAGATAGCTCGTCCTTGGCACTTAAGGGGTTAAAGTTGCCTAACATTTTCCAAATATCCATTTTCAGCAGAAGCAGTGGAGCATTATTTGTCCATCATGTCAGAAAATGTTTCTTTGAATGAAGTTAAAGCAGTAGTAGACTGAGGCAGAGAAGTCTGCTTTTACGGTATCAGTTGCAGATGGAAGTTGCCAAGGAGAGAGCAACCCCCTTAGAGGAAGCATCCTGACAACTTGTATTCAAGACGCTGCATAGGTTACAAAACAAGAGTTGTTGGTAAAGCGCAGAAGTGGTACTTTTGTTATTGAACTTTTTCCATTCTATCCTGGACGCAGGTTATCTAGTATTACCATTGGTGTGGTTTTCTTTATAGAACTTGGAAGGGGAACTTTTCAACAAACCAAGGAGGAACTGTTACCAGTGGATTTTTGTTTGAGTGAACTTTCTTTGGCACTTTTTAAGAACTGATTTAAGACTTTATTTTCCTTGGAAGAGATTGATCTTTGACATTCCTGGGGAAGAAAATCTATGCAGGCCAGATAAAAGTCATCCAAGACACTGGTTGTTTGGTGATCTTTTATTTATGTTCTTTATGCTTTGTTTTGATTGATATCTTTAGTGTGATGGCCAGTTTTGTGTATGCTAGGAGATTCTCCCTTAGATTCTATACTAGGTAGGGAACCTCCTGGTAAGGTAGGCTTAGTTGGGTTTTATTTTTTTTTTAAACAAAATGCCAAATACTGAGAAAACTACAAGCGGGTGCCTGACTCGCATTACTGACACCTCACATAGTATAATTAACTCTACTTGCTTCTAAGACAATCACGACAACAAGTGAACATATACAGAAGTGAAGGAACTTTGTGGTGGAAAGAAATTGGTAATTCCACCTATGTGTTTGATGAACTGTGCAAAAACCATCCTGATGAAAACATCGTTGTATATACCGAAGGAGAGTGTAGTAGTTGTCTTGCTCAAGAGAAGAGAAATCCTATTGAACTATTCATTGGATGTATAATGACGCCACGTGAAAATATACAGAAGTGAAGGAACTTTGCATTGAAAACAGAGCTTGGCTTTTGGGAAAAACATTTGTGCGTTACCTTTTGAAGTAGAATCTGACTTTTGGAATGACCTTTATTCATAGGACCTTTCATCTGGAAATTCTACTTTAATTCTGCGGAAGAGGGATCCGACCCAGGTTATAAGATAAAAATAAATAAATAAAAATATTTGGATATAATTATTGTTTTGTTGTACTTGAACAGTCCTACACATACCTGAATTGCTTTTTTTGTATGGACAGATATCTTTGTGTGTTAGAGTGTTTTCCTTTAGCCTTAGTTTCATAGGCAGGGAAATCCACATTAGGTTAAAGAAAACAAGGTGTTTATCACACCCTTTTCATTTATTAAAATGGCTTTCTGTGTAAAACCTTTACCAAGTTGTCCACCTCGCATTTCTGACCACTCACATATGGTGTCAGAAATGGGATTGTAATCAATTGAAACAAATTGAAGAGCCCTTTGAAGAGGAAGTGCCAAGTGTCATCCACACTCCAGCCACCCCCTTCGTAGTACCCGGTACTTTCACGCCAAAGCATGTGACATATGATGAACAAATAAACCAGCAAAGAGCAGCAGTCGGGCTTTGCCCAGTGCCTATAAGAGTGACCGCACCTATTGAAGTACCGACACCTAAGAAAACATGGACACTAAGGTACCCTTTGAGAAAACTATATCTACAGTCAAGACACAATGACGGTTGTCAGAATGGAATACCCGAAGAAGCCAAGAAGATAATAAAGGAAGACAAATGGTGACGTCATAAGAAATCTGACTGACACACATATAAAAGATATAATGACCTAAGAACACTGACAAAGAGACGAAATATCATGGATAAGTGACATCTTGAGCCTAAGGTGAAGCAGTTGATGTCAAGACACAGAAACATATGCAAGATGAAGATATTCAGTTAGTTTAAACGTGTACAGAGGCAAGAAACCGCAAGAGGCAAAGAAATCGCTAAGCTTGCTTACGCTTAGAAGTAAATAGAATGCGGTAAGCTCCAACATATACATACATATACACACATATACACATATATATATATATAAATTCAGTAAAAAACTTTGTTAAAGGGACGTTATGGTTCAAAGTAAAACCGAAAAACCCCTGAAATTCGGCAGTTATGGTAACATAAGCAACCATAACTCGCACCACCGTGCACTGCTAACACTAACACCCAGGACATCACTGACGACATCACATGTGCATTTACTTTTCATAAAAACTCTGTACAAGGGATTCTTAAAATGCTGACCAAAAACTGTCAAGGATCATTGGGATAAATATCATGAGCTAATTAGTGCATTAAGCAATGCATTGATATAAATAGCATTCTATTATGAAGTTCTATCCAGTATACTAAGCTACTCATGCAGAAACATAGGCAGTGTGTGCAGCATAAATGATGAAGGTGCCATATTCATAATCTTGCCATGTAGAATAATGAAATGATAACTGCTTTCTTATTAGAGTTTTGCGTACTGTGAAACATGTAATAAGTAGATAATAAAACCCACTTAATACATAATTATTACAGACAAAACACAAAGAGACAGCAACACATACAAATATGAGTATATACAGGGACAGTGAAGTAAACAAAAAAGCAGAATTAGTAGCAGAAAGAGTTCATGACCTAACTGATTGTCTTTATGCAGAGAAACTATTGCTCTGTTTCAAAGCTGCTACTTACCATATGTATGTGTATCACATGATGTGACTGCACCCAAAGGAAAGGAGAGTGAGTATAATGTATACAAATATGAGCATATACAGGGAAGGTAGAGTAATAAAAATAAAACTATGAGAAAGTGCTGATAACCCTAATGATTATCTTCATGCACAGAAAGGATTGCTCTCTTTCAAGCCTGTGTCTTCCGCTATGTATATGTTTCATATGATGCGACTTGACCCTAAGTCTACAAATATAGTACCTTTTCAATTTTTACTTCCTGACTGTTACTGAAGAAAACTATGTGGCTTCGATATGTCAGTAAAGGATAAAAAGGGAGAGCCAGTCATGTGATGTCATCAGTGATGTCATCAATGACATTTGTGATGTCATCTTTGATGTCCTGGGTGTTAGTGTTAGCAGTGCACGGTGGCGCGAGTTATGGTTGCTTATGTTACCATAACTGCCGAATTTCAGGGGTTTTTCTGTTTTACTTGAACCATAACGTCCCTTTAACAAAGTTTTTTTCACTGAATTTCATAGGTTTTTAGTAGCACAACTTAACCATAATATCCCTGACTTCATATACATGTAACATAGAACATACTAACCCCCTCGTAGTGATTTTCATGTCCGCGGACATATTGAAAATCTGAGCGTGGTGAATGTAAATTTAAATAGTGTGCCCCATTTCCCCTTTGAAGTTGGCTCTGAAAAGAGCCGTTTTTTTGGTTTTTTTTTACAGATGCTTGACAGACACGTGTTATTTTGCATTTTTTTCTTGTTTTTTTTTCTTACTTTACTCCTAAAATCTTCACATAACCTTCTCCAAAGCAACCCTTACATTCCAAAATAGAAAGGCATTTCCTGTAAAAGATAAAGAAATGCCATCTTCTTTAAAATTAACAGTATTACTGGCATCAATATTCTCATTATTACAGAAGAACATACCAGCTCTAAGCATGAAGGCACACATGCCTCGGTTGATGACACACCTAGCAATGTTTTGCTGAGGACAAAAAACTGAACTATTGTCCCATATTGCCCTAGGTAGTAATCCAGAAAAAAATACTTTCGTATTTGGAAGGATCTTCATTACGGCTTGAACCAAGCGTTCCAAATCAGCCAACAAAGTAGGGGCACCGACGTTGCCCAAATGGAAAGCACCATAGTGCAAAACTACCACATGCGGACTGTTCATCGTGGCCATATCCTCACAAACTTGTACAATTCCCTGTACATTGCAATCAGGCACAGTGCTCCACACCACCTCCACTCCTTTCACATCAAAGTTCTTTGCAACATGCCTGCATTGAGCGTACTGTTGTAAACCATGCACAAACATATCTCCGAGCACCAACACCCTGACTTTCTCCACTTCTGCCATCTTCACTACACACAGTCTCTTTCAACACAAATCCACAACCTCGACATCTGATTGGCTGATCCGTACAGTCTTCTTTCCATGTTGGATTTCCTGGAAAAACCCGGATGTAGCACGCCCTGTCCACGAACAGCCGCGGTGTCCGCGGACGGCATCCACTTTACTCTCTGTGCCATTCCCTCATTGCATACAGCTAAGCAATCACACAATACGAATAACGTCCTCAGAACACCCCCATTTTGTGAATTTTCGAACATTTCAGGACAATGATCATTTCATTATTAACATATTAACATCACAAATATTATACTTTCATCTTGTACTCTGCACACAATACTATGTTTCTCCATTAGTAGCTCAGTATACTAGATAGAATCCCATAATACAATGCTATTTATATCAATGCATTGTTCAAAGCACTAATAACGGTATGATATTTATTGCAATATCCTTGACACTTTTTTCGCAACATTATAATAAAAATCCCTAGTACACAAATTCCATGAAAAGTACATACACATGTGATGTCATCAGTGATTTCATCAATGACAATTGCGATGTCATCTTTGATGTCCTGGGTGTTAGTTTTAGCAGTGCACGGTGGTGGCGCGAGTTATTTTTCATAGCTTACCATAACTTGCGATTTTCAGGGGTCTTTCGGCTGTACTTCGAACCATAACGTCCCTTAAACTTTTTTTTAATATCACGCAAACAATATACAAACATGGCGTGTAAAAACCAGCTTTACACAGAATGTTGCAAAGTAAGAATTTATGCTCGTTCACAGTGAAGGTCAGCTGCTTCCATTTTTTTCTCGGGCCCCGGAGAGGCTCATGAAGCGGACTATAAGGTTGTATTGTTTTTTGACCTTGACAGACAGAGATTGTGATGAGACTTCTCTTGAAGGAGTGTTGCTAAAACGTAAGAGAAGATGAGGATGACATTTCTGAAACAAAACCACTTTTATATATTATATCACTATGCGAAAGATCGTTCGCACACGTAGAGTCGCATTTTGGGACTGCACTACTCGTAGACAATGGAAATTGCAATTGTACTGTAAGTAACCCTTTAGATTATTTTATACCAAATATAATTACAATAGCGTAGCATTAAAGTAGCATTAAAGACCGCTCAAGTTGAACTTGTTCGTTGAAAGTGGCATAATGTTTTCTACCGCGCACTATCACCGCCGAATTGATCCCCTGTCGTTTAGAGGGCTCTGAAAAAGGCAGACGACACAGGGTGGGTTAATAGAAATAATTTAACCGGTCTATAGGCGGTCAAGCGCTCTACTCGCTGTGCCACTTCACTGTAGCCTGTCAAGTGGCACAGCGAGTACACCGCTCGCTTTGACATCCGTGCACACCTTGCTAACGCAAGTTCGAATCCCGTCAAAGGCCAAACTCAGCCTTTCATCCTTCCGTGGTCGATAAATGAGCACCACACACCGTGGTTAATAATAAGCACCGCTTAGATACCTCACGGTTCTTAGCGCTATATGAATGGGAAAATATTATTATTTTATTATTAACATACTCCGTTGCACTATCTTCGATAGCAAATAGTTTCACGCCCTAATAAATAAAATGATGATTTTTAATGAAGATCGGCTGGTGAGACTAATTTATGTTTTTTAAAACAGGTATGTGGCCCCATTTTGCCTATGTCACGATTTACAGACTCCAGCGGATGGAGTCTTCAACTGCCAGGTGCAGGTCCAAATATGCAACTTCATGACCCTCACCATTTTATGGGACAATCGCCAAGGACCAATATGCCCTTACGCAGTACTAGCGGCTACAAACAACATACCAACCAATCGGGTGGTCTAATGGCTCATTGTTGGAGCAACCTTCCGATTATCAGAGCGACCATTTACTGCTTTTATCATAAACCAACAGCCTAACCAACAGCCTATCTACCGCAAAGGTACAACGCGCGGCTCAAAATAAACTTTTGCTGATCGACAGCAGAGAATCGCAAATCGCTGAATATTTACTAAACATTTCATGTGAAATAAACGTACTTTACCAAATGTACAATCCTGCTGTTTACTTTTAAACCACAGTTTCATATTCCGAATTGTGGCGCACTGAGTTGTAAGCTGATCTAACACCCTCTGTACCGCAAAGGATCATCGCGTGCCTCAACATGAACTTTTGCGGATCGACAACAAAGACAAATGCAAATTGCTGAATATTCTCTAAACATTTGATGTCAAATAAATGTACTTTACAAAATTTACAATCTTGCTGTTTGGTTTTAAATCACTTTCGTATTTCGAATTGTGGCGCACTGATTTGTGACATAATACGTGTTGTCTTCCGTGTTCTGTGTAAAGTCACTTAGGACTGCAGAGGACTGGGCGCGTTTGATGATGCACCCTGTAACGTCACGGAGAGAGGCGGGGAATATGAATGCTTTGATAATATCAGGCTTAGGGGCGGGAGATATGATTTAGTGTCGCAAAAGCAAGTCAGCCAGGTCAATAGCGCCAGTCATAGGATTATCACATAATGTCGGCGCACACCAGCCGGATTGATCGTTTCTTTAGTGGACAAAAAGTCGGTTGACGCCCATAGGCAATTGTACTATTAGCGGACAAAAGGAGTGGTTTTAAAACACTTTCACCCTGACAACGAACAATACAAGCAACGTTCTCAGAACACCCCCATTTTGTGTAATTGCAACCATTTCGGGACACCGCGAATGTTCTTAGAACACATTCAACTAGACAGATTACAATACGGACAGCGTCCTGAGGACACCCCCAGTTTGTGTATTTACGAACAATTAAGTACACCGCGAGTGTTCATAGCTCATTTTTACCTTCCTTGCGAACAAAAATGACACATACTCCGTCCTCTAAACACCCCAACATTTAGTTTATTTACAAAATGTCAGAACAGCCGTGTTCTCCGCGGACAAATCAAACGCAACAAAAACGTCTAGCACATAAAAAAACAAAACATTGAACCTATCTCATACTCCCCCACCCTCCCCAAACACTCTTACACACCAACACAGGGCACTAAATACAATTTTTTATCCACGTTTCACCGCGCTGTACGCGGTCGACGGCAAATACAAGATGGCGGGTGCCACAGAAAATCTGACGCACTCCACGCCCCTCGCCGTCCAATCAGCGAACACGTTGCATGTCCGCGGACATGACGCAAGGCCATGGGCCAATCGGGGTGCTGTCCGCGGAGCGAACAGGGAAGTCCGTCCGCGAAGCGAACACAGATATCACTAATTTTTTTGCCTTACGTTTTGGTCATTTTATAAAAAACTACTGGACGGATTTACACCAAATTTGCAAAAACACGCTTTTGGGACCAAGCCCCCGCTCCTGCCGCATATTTGGTGTAAATCCGTCCAGCGGTTTGGCCTGTGGCCGTGCGCAAAGTTTTTTCCCATTATGTCTATAGGAAAAAACAAGTTTTGGGACCCCCCCTATAACTTTTCCCCCCCTGGACGAACCCTCACCAAACTTTGCAAAACAATTCAGAGTGGGCCATATACTTGTTTTGCAAAGTTTGGTGAGGATTCGTCCAGAGGGAGCGAAGTTATACGCCACCCAAAAAATGCTCTTCCTATGGAAACACCAACTTAACCATAACTCCATGTAATATATATATATATTTTCACACCTCAAAAGCACTTCATAGATGAGTGTAAATCCACTAGGCACATAAGCAGAATCAAGAATTAAGAGTAGAGTGTTGCAGCAAACAAATCGAGCATTAAGACGGAGAGAAACCCAGCTGAAGGTAACCATGCCAAGAAGCCAAGGCCAACAGTGGATACAAAAAAGAGAAAGAACAGAGTACCCTGTTCATAAAGGTCAAGATAAGCCACAGATGGTAGAAGACTGGCAGAATTAAATCAAATACATGAAATTGCACAGAGAAGAGGTCGATTTCACGGTGTCCTAATCACGTGACAAGGCAGGCAGGAAGGGATGAGACTTTCACACCTACGCATGGATCCCTGCCATACCCATAACTCCTTAAACTTTCTCAGACCAAGAAGCAGACTCAAGGCCAAA
Source organism: Ambystoma mexicanum (assembly GCF_040938575.1). NCBI lineage: Eukaryota > Metazoa > Chordata > Amphibia > Caudata > Ambystomatidae > Ambystoma > Ambystoma mexicanum. The sequence continues at coordinate 880,587,537 of NC_090936.1, forward strand.
CTACAAAGAAGTAATTGACACATGACCACTGATGTAATGATTGATTGTAACATAATTGGAAGGAAGCTGGGGTGCAGACAAACGCCCTGCACCTGGCTGGTTGTTCTGCATGCTGTTAGACGTAAGTGGAAAAGTATGAGTAGGGTTGATGCCAACCCAATCATAGTGGACCGTGTAATCTAGGATCCTTTAGTGAGTAGAACCGATAGGACGTCTTACTTTTACTGATATTTATAGAGGCCATTTTGAAGGAAGGGCTTAGTTGCCCCGTCTGACATTGATTATCCAATCCCCTCTCCCCGTTACCACATACAGTTATAGTACCTATGTTAAAGTTACCTTCCTATAACCAATCACGTTGCATGTTAGGTTTTTACGATTGCGTGTCAGTGATGACGAGTTTTTGAGATAAATATTGTTTTTTCTGAAATTAAGTGGAGTTGCAGCGAGAAGGAAGATCGAGCGGTTGCTGATGTTCATTGTACTCCCCGTATTTTATACTTGTCATTAAACGGACTCCCTTTGCCAAACTATCGAGTTGTCAGTTATTTGATGCAAGAGTATGAATCTGCATCCCTATATATCTCAAGGGTGCTGCTACTCATCTTAAAGGGCTATTTGGAAACCCCCAGTCAAATGGCCCAGCTGGGGTCCATCCAGTTCACCTTAAATTTGAGACACAAAAGAGCCTCTGATCCTATCATTGCTACTGAACAGTCTATCGGATTTGATAGTTATAATAGAGGAGAATTGATCCAGCCGGGAGATAAAGCCTTGATATCTACAGATTTCATTCTTATTCCTCCTACTGGCACCTATATCAGACTTGCCTTCAAGTTGGGTCTAGTGTGGCCCTATGGTTTAGATGTATTGGCAGGAGTAATTGATCCTGATTAGAATATAAGAATAATAAATATTATAATCAGTTATTTATAATGCACTTACTGCCCAGAGGTTTCTAAGCGCAGACCTGGGGATCAAACCTGTGGTGCTCCGTATCGACTTGCTTCCAAGGTGAGTGCGTTGCCCCCGAGCTATCCTCCCAAGCCAAATATAGGGGAGATCTAAAAATATTGATACAAAATAATGGCAAGAAAGCATATCAAGTCAAGGCAGGAGAAAGAATAGCTCTAGCAATATTGGAGAAGGCTCGAATCTCAAAATCTCGGGAGATTAAGAACAGTGATAGAACTGAGAGGGGAACCCAGGGCTTTGGTTGAAGCAGACATAGAACCACCTCAAGCAAAAATAGTAGAACCCAATATCAATGAAGAGGAATAAATTATTCCTGATCTTGCCTTTGCTCAAAGAAATTACCCATTACTATCAGAATCTTTCTTTCAGATAATGCCAGAGAATGAAGGTAGGGAAAAGATTGGACCATATTTTCTAAAAGCTGTGTTATATAGAGGAGATGGTGCCCCTGTTGGTCCCACGATCACAAATTGTAATACTTAAAAGTCACAAAAATATTGTTCTGGAAATCGCTCACTCATTTGACAGGAGGACATTTAAGAACGGCAGAAACTCAAGCCGAAATTGTGAACAGATTCTATTGGCCTGGAATTCATGCTGAAAGAATTTTGTTAATACCTGTTCCTTATGTCAGAAAATCAGTGCTCAAATTCCTCCTCCTGTTCCCTTACAACCCTTGCCTATTATAGCTATTCCCTTTTCATGTTAGGGATGGGTATCATAGGCCCTTTGGGAACCTCAAAGTATATATTGCCAATTTTGGACTATGCCACATGTTATCCCGGGCTTTCCTTTAAGAAATAACACCTTGCAACAGATCCTGAAACATTTACTTCCTTTCTTTTCCAGAAACGATTTCCCAAAGAAATTTTGACGGATCAAGGATCCATGTTCATGAGTAAAATGATGGCCAAAGTCAAGGAAATTCTACAGACTAAAGCTTTATGTACATCCATCTATCGTCCCCAAATGGATGGGTTAGTAGAAAGATTTAATCACATGTTAAAACATAACCTGAAGAAACTGATACAAGCTGATGGGAAGAATTGGGACATTATTATACCTTGGGCCCCGTTTGCTATTAAAAAAGGCTCCCTAGTCTTCCACTGGGTTTTCTCCATTTCAACTATTATATGGAAGAGAACCAAGAGATGTGTTAGATATGTTATCTGAAACTTGGGAAGAGAGAGAGAAGGCCACTATACCATTATCCCAAAACAGCCCAAAGGCTGAAAGAAGGCAGGACGGTTGTACGAGATATAGTCCAAATTAATATGGTATCAAAAGGAATACTATAACAAAAAGGCAGTAATGAGAACTTTTCCAGTGGGACAAATGGTATTGGTTTTACTTCCGTCCTCGAAAATAAGATACTTTCCCGATGGCATGGCCCTTAAGAAGTCTTCGAACAGACGAGACCTTTTAACTATAATATATCTCAAGCAGACCGGAAAATCAAAACCCAGATTTATCACATCAATCTACTTACAGAGTGGAGAGAAGGTTCTATTAAAAATACATTGTTGATACTGACAAGTTTGCTGACTGAAGAGGATAATACCAATAAATTACCCTGGATAGGCCCCAAAATAAAACAATATTTAATAGATCTTTTACAACAGTTCCCGGATGTGTTTAGAGCTGAACCGGCTAGAGTAAAATGAGTATATCATTATATGCATACTCCTCCAGGGAAGAATATCCATCAGCCACCATACAGAATCCCTGAAACTAGAAAACAGGTTATTCAAGAAAAAGTAGAAGAAATGATAAGCATGGACATTATCAAACCCTCAAATCCCATGGTCCTCCCCTATTGTTCTGGTTGCTAAACCTGAATTCATGGAGGTTTTGTATTGACTTCAGAAAGGTGAATGAAGTATCCCAGTTTAACAGCTATCCCATGCATAGAATAGATCTTATTGATAGGCTGGGGGATGCAATGTATCTCTCCACAATTGAATTAACATAGGGGTATTGGCAAGTACCAGTAAACCCCATAGATAAACCAAAGACAGCCTTTACCACTCCAATAGGTTTGTTCAGTTTCAAGTACTACCTTTTGGGTTACATGGTGCCCCAGCTACCTTCCAACAGTTGATGGACCAAGTTCTTAAACCATACTCTACATTCTGTGGTGCATATATTTATGACATCATTATTCAAGGTAAAACCTGGCTAGAACATGTCACATTTATATCAGGTTACTCGAGCTTTGAGAAAAATTGGGCTTACGGCCATTCGACCGCTGTATGTACAGAAGTCGACTTGCAAGGAAACGTTCGAATACGCCATTCAGCGAGTGCGCACTGTCATGATCTCTGCTTCCAAAAGGTCAGGGTTTTCCCAACTCCCTTGGAAGCAGATCCATAACCCAGGTTCCGAGTGCCAACCAGTCCCAATTGGGACCTTTTGGACCCAGTCCTGGCGCCAGTGGCACCAGGCTCATAAATATGCCCAGTCCCAGCGCTGGAAGCGCCGGGCTCATAATGCTTGGGTGGACTTACCTGCAGCAGACCATGCTGCTTACTTGCCTGCCAGTTGAGCCTCTAATCCTCTTCTGTTTGGAACTACTTTTCCTGTTGGGTGGGGCAGGAGCCACTCCCTAGGTTCAGAACACTGGAACTCTTCTGGAAAGCAGGAACTCTTTTCTTACCTAGGCGTGGCTGTGGAAGGAGACACCTAAGCACTACAGGAGGCTATTTAAACCACACCCGATGGATGAATCTTGCTTTGCGTTATTCTGCATCCTCTGCAGCAGAACGCTCTTCGTGTCTTCTGCATCTGATCCTGGGCCTAAGGAAAAAGGCCTACCATCCTGAATCCAGTCTTCAGCAACACCTATAAAGACAAGAAAGAACAGGTTAGCATTACGGTCTTCAGTGACAGCTCTTCACTAACCTGGTCCATCGGCTGTCACCAACGCCTCGCGCTGCATTCCGACATCTGCAAGACAAAGGCTTACCTACTCTTCGTGCGCTCCGGAGGTCTTCACACTGCATTCCGGCATCTGAAAGACAAAAGCTTACCAACTCTTCGCACGCTCCGGAGGCCTTCGGCGCTGCATCCCGCATCTGAAAGACAAAACAAGGTGCGTTTAAAGACATTGGGGAACTTTAATACTCACGTGCCATTACTCCTTTCCACATCTAACCCAGTGGGTATTTCGGCTCCCTGCAGCCGCTCCGAACTTGTACCTGCAAAATAAAAAGACAGTTAGAGCGCATCGTGAAGCAGGCAACAAGCGCTTACTTACGTGCTTCCAGGCGCTTCTATTCATCACACGGGCTCCATCTTCAACTCACTTCAGCCCGTCATCCACCATCGCCGGAACCCTGCAAAACAAGAGACATCATTACTAAAGACTTTAAAGACATTAGAATTACTCGAAACTTACCGTTCGTGCAGTAAACGACGGACAGCAGTCCTCTGAAGTCAAGAGGCCTGCTCCCCTTATCCAGTGAAGAAACTGGTTACAGCACTCTGCCCCGAGGCAGATGGAGAGCACGGCGTTCACTTACCTAAGGTGAGAGCGTTAACCTTCGGGGTTCTACAGGAGAAGAGAAAGGGAAGAAGAGAGAGACATTTAAAAACCCAGTTCATTAATCCCATATTTTCTATCTGCAGACATCTTACCCTTCGAGTCAGACATACAGTGCACAGAGGTCCAGCCCAAAGAGCCAGCCGTGTGGTACACATCACCTTTGAAGATACGGTATACGCCCAGTCAAGACCGGCGCCTCTACGGGAATCAGGTGAGTGTTACAGAACGCAAAGCCAACCACAAAACTCCCGTCCAGGCGCTATGGAAACCTCGGATACTGACCAACTAGCCCAGTTACTTGGGGAACTAAGGGCAGAAGTGCATGCAGCCCGGCAGGAAACGAACGCTCTAAGAAGGGAACTGATTATTTCCAAGGAGCGAACAGATGACCTCGCTAGACAATTGCTACAGTCACAAGCCGGACAGACCCCGTTACCCGCATCTGGGGGAAATCTTCCTTCTACATCCTCTATGAATCCAGTGCAGATCAACCTACCTGGGAATGTACCTCTGGCTCCGCCCGAACGATTTTCTGGTGTCCCAAAGAGGTTTGCAGTATTTATCAATCAGTGCCGGTTGCATTTCATATGCCGGCCAGCAGCCTTTCCAACTGATCAAGCTAAAGTAGCTTTCGTGCTTTCGTACCTTAGTGGCAATGCGGCAGACTGGTCGATCCCTTTAGTAAATCAAGATGATCCGGTCCTCCATGATTTTCAAGCTTTTCAGCTCAGTATGGAAAAACTGTTCGCAAGACATTCACAGGGGCAGGCCTTGGACAATGAGCTTCTTTCGTTGCGACAAGGTAATCAAGACCTTTTGGCTTATATTGCGTCTTTCAACAGACTGATAGTGGAAACTCAATGGCCTGAGGACAAAAGGATTACGCTGTTTTATAGAGGTCTACGTGGAGAGCTCAAAGATGTGTTAGCCCAAGTAGTGAATCCCCCACAAGATTGTTCGGACTATATAGACTTAGTCGTTCAAATAGATCACAGACTGCAGAACAGGAAGGCCGATCGTTCCAAGTTTGATGCTCGAGTATTTTCCAAACCGCCAACTCCTTCCAAAGGAGTAGACTCCGGGGAACCCATGCAAATAGGGGGTCTGAAAGGTCCTCTAACACAAAAGGAGCGGGAAAGGAGAAAACAGTTGCAATTATGCCTCTATTGCGGAAACTCAGGGCACTTTCTTCGAGACTGTCCGGTGAAACCTGCCAAGAAGGCAGTAGGAGCTGCAGTTACCAAAGTTACAAACTCTGAGCAGGGAAACAACCTCGCCCGACAAGAAAAGAGGTCCTCTTGCCGAGCTTGAAAACCAGTTCCGTGACCTCGCATTTCGTGATACCTATGGTCCTCATTAGCCCTGATAATCCGGATCGATTACATGCAATTGAAGCTTACGTCGACAGCGGTGCCATCGGCAATTATGTGGATCATGAAATGGTTTTGAGGATGAATCTAACTCTTTGTCCCAAGGCTGTAAAGGACGTCATTACTACGGTGGATGGTACGGAGATAGCCTCCGGGCCAGTAACGCATACCACTCAAGAAGTGACGCTAGTAAGTCAAGATGGACACCATGAGAAGATCGTGTTCGATGTGATTAAGGCCCCTCAGTTTCAGATTATTCTAGGAATACCTTGGTTAGAGAAACACAATCCTCTGATCGATTGGCGAGCAAGAACGGTCCAGTTTCCAGAATGTGTCTCTACTTGTCACCCTCCACCTGGTGTTGCACTGGCAGCAATTTCTTCAGAGACTCCCCAGTTACCTCCCGAATACCTAGAATACCAAGATGTTTTCCGGAAGGATCAGGCTAACTCTCTACCTCCTCATAGGTCTTATGACTGCCAGATAGACCTGATACCTGGATCTACTTCTCCTTGTAGTAGAATTTATGCCCTCACCGAGCCTGAGAACCTTCACCTTCGACAATACCTGGATCAATACCTGGCAAATGGGTTTATTCGTCCTTCCAAGTCCCCTGCTTCTTCAGCTTTGTTCTTCGTTCCAAAAATGGAAGGAGACCTTAGAACTTGTATAGATTATCGCTCCCTGAACCAGATCACCGTTAAGAATAGATATCCGTTACCTTTGATCCCTGAACTCCTGGACCAAGTCAGAAAAGCATGCATATATACAAAGCTGGATCTTAGAGGAGCTTACCACTTGGTACGAGTAAAAGAGGGCGATGAATGGAAGACGGCCTTCCGCACCAAGTATGGGCTATTTGAATATCAGGTCATGCCCTTCGGACTTTGCAATGCCCCGGCCGCCTTTCAATATTTTATGAACGATGTCCTCAGAGAGCTCATAGATGTGTGTGTTGTTGTTTACATTGACAACATCCTCGTTTATTCTTCATCGGAATCTGAACATCGGAAACACGTGAAAATGGTCCTCGAAAGATTGCGTCAACACAAACTTTTCGCTAAATTGGAAAAATGTGTTTTCAACGTGACTGAAGTTGAATTCTTGGGATTCATATTATCACCTAGCTGAGTGCGTATGGATTCAAAGAAGGTCGATGCAGTTCTCAAATGGCCATCACCATCCTCCGTAAAAGGTGTGCAAAGCATGTTAGGCTTCGCTAACTTTTACCGCAGGTTTATCCCCGAATTCTCTCGAATAGTCCAGCCCATCACTGCCTTGTTAAAGAAAAACAAACGTTTTGAATGGTCTACCGAGGCGGAACAAGCTTTCCAGGATTTAAAGACTAAATTTATCTCTGCACCAATCTTAAAACACCCTCGCCCCGAACTCCCCTACATCGTGGAAACTGATGCTTCAAGCCTTGCCATGGGGGCAGTTCTATCACAAAAGGACCCGATAACCAATCAGTTGCATCCCGTGGCATTTTGGTCCCGCAAATTCTCGCCTCCTGAAATCAATTACACGATTACTGACAAGGAACTTCTGGCTATCAAGTCTGCCTTTAAGGCTTGGCGGCATTATCTGCTGGGGGCCCGACACACCGTGACTGTGATTACGGATCACCGAAACCTGCAATATTTGAAAACCGCAAAAGCCCAATCCTCTAGACAACTCCGTTGGGCATTATTCTTTGCCGAGTTTGACTTCATAATTACCTATCGACCTGGTACAAAAAACGGTAAAGCTGATGCCCTTTCTCGGATGGGAGTGGAAGAACACTTGATCAACCCTAAACCTGTACCAATCATTCCCGAACAAAGAATTCTGGGTGTAATCGCCACACAATCCATAGAGGAAGTTAAGGATAAAGCCAGGCAACTTGTAACTCCAGCAGACATACAGAATTGGCATCTGCAGGGAAAGGACTTTGCAGTAAAGGACAACTTATTGTATTTCCAAGAACGATTATACCTACCCAGCAGAGATTTACAGAAAAAAGTAATCTCTTGTTATCACGATTCTTTAATGGAAGGACATCCCGGTATAGCCAAGACCTCAGAAAAGATCAAGCGCTACTTCTGGTGGCCGTCTTGGAAAAAAGATATCAGAGACTTTATAATGTCCTGTGGAGTATGCGCCCAAAACAAGAGTCAAAAGGAAAGACCAGCAGGCCTCTTACGCCCTATTGACATCCCACCTCGCCCTTGGCATACGCTTTCTATGGACTTCATCACCGATCTACCTCCATGCTCCGGATACAATACGATTCTAGTAATCGTGGACTTATTCTCCAAGATGGCGCATTTCATTCCGCTCAAAGGCTTGCCAACAGCAGCAACTCTGGCCCGAGAGTTTCTCGAAAACATCGTCCGACTGCACGGTTTTCCTTCGGTTCTAATTTCGGATCGAGGTAGTCAATTTATTTCTCATTTTTGGCGAAGTTGCTGTCGGTCGGCTCAAATTGATGTGAGACTATCGACCAGTCACCACCCTCAGACCGACGGACAAACCGAGAGGACCAATCAAACTCTGGAACAGTATTTACGCTGCATGCTGCAACAAACTGAAAAAACTTGGAAAGACATCCTTTGGATAGCCGAATATGCCTACAATAACTCTGTCCATTCGGGAACTGGGAAAACCCCGTTTTTTCTTTTGTACGGCAGTCACCCTCGAACCTCGGAGTTGGATCCTCTCCAAGATCTTGAAACACCAGCAGTAGACTACCTGCATTCTACAATCACCCAAGCCTTTAAGGAAGCTGTTTCTCACCTTCAAAGGGCTAAAGAACAATACAAGAAAGGAGCAGATCAACATCGGAAGGAAGCCCCTCAATATCAAGTAGGGGATCAAGTCTGGTTATCCACCAAATATCTACCTCTAAAAGGGCCACGCACATTCAACCCAAGAAACCTTGGTCCCTATTCCATCACTACCATGGTAAACCCAGTAGCGGTCAAGTTGGACTTGCCCCCACACATGAAGATACATCCGGTCTTCCACGTCTCTCTATTAAAACCCGTGCAACTTCAAACCCGACTAACTAAATCTCCAAAACCTATCCTAGTTGATGGAGAACTCGAGTTTGAAGTCAAAAGCATTCTGGACTCCAAGATCTCCAAATCTAAACTATTTTACCTAATTGACTGGAAAGGCTACGGCCCCCAAGAGAGATCCTGGGAACCTGCTGAATATGTCCACGCTCCTCGCCTAATCAAAAGATTTCACCGAACATTTCCTGACAAGCCAAAACCCCCGGAGAAGCCCGGTTTGGGAGGGGCCTTGAGGGGGGTTACTGTCATGATCTCTGCTTACAAAAGGTCAGGGTTTTCCCAACTCCCTTGGAAGCAGATCCATAACCCAGGTTCTGAGTGCCAACCAGTCCCAATTGGGACCTTTTGGACCCAGTCCTGGCGCCAGTGGCACCAGGCTCATAAATATGCCCAGTCCCAGCGCTGGAAGCGCCGGGCTCATAATGCTTGGGTGGACTTACCTGCAGCAGACCATGCTGCTTACTTGCCTGCCAGTTGAGCCGCTGATCCTCTTCTGTTTGGAACTACTTTTCCTGTTGGGTGGGGCAGGAGCCACTCCCTAGGTTCAGAACACTGGAACTCTTCTGGAAAGCAGGAACTCTTTTCTTACCTAGGCGTGGCTGTGGAAGGAGGGACCTAAGCACTACAGGAGGCTATTTAAACCACACCCGATGGATGAATCTTGCTTTGCGTTATTCTGCATCCTCTGCAGCAGAACGCTCATCGTGTCTTCTGCATCTGATCCTGGGCCTAAGGAAAAAGGCTTACCATCCTGAATCCAGTCTTCAGCAACACCTATAAAGACAAGAAAGAACAGGTTAGCATTACGGTCTTCAGTGACAGCTCTTCACTAACCTGGTCCATTGGCTGTCACCAACGCCACGCGCTGCATTCCGACATCTGCAAGACAAAGGCTTACCTACTCTTCGTGCACTCCGGAGGTCTTCACACTGCATTCCGGCATCTGAAAGACAAAAGCTTACCAACTCTTCGCACGCTCCGGAGGCCTTCGGCGCTGCATCCCGCATCTGAAAGACAAAACAAGGTGCGTTTAAAGACATTGGGGAACTTTAATACTCACGTGCCATTACTCCTTTCCACATCTAACCCAGTGGGTATTCCGGCACCCTGCAGCCGCTCCGAACTTGTACCTGCAAAATAAAAAGACAGTTAGAGCGCATCGTGAAGCAGGCAACAAGCGCTTACTTACGTGCTTCCAGGCGCTTCTATTCATCACACGGGCTCCATCTTCAACTCACTTCAGCCCGTCATCCACCATCGCCGGAACCCTGCAAAACAAGAGACATCATTACTAAAGACTTTAAAGACATAAGAAGTACTCGAAACTTACCGTTCGTGCAGTAAACGACGGACAGCAGTCCTCTGAAGTCAAGAGGCCTGCTCCCCTTATCCAGTGAAGAAACTGGTTACAGCACCCTGCCCCGAGGCAGATGGAGAGCACAGCGTTCACTTACCTAAGGTGAGAGCGTTAACCTTCGGGGTTCTACAGGAGAAGAGAAAGGGAAGAAGAGAGAGACATTTAAAAACCCAGTTCATTAATCCCATATTTTCTATCTGCAGACATCTTACCCTTCGAGTCAGACATACAGTGCACAGAGGTCCAGCCCAAAGAGCCAGCCGTGTGGTACACATCACCTTTGAAGATACGGTATACGCCCAGTCAAGACCGGCGCCTCTACGGGAATCAGGTGAGCGTTACACGCACCCGGCATGGAAAGCCACAAAATGCATAAAGAACAAAAGGACATTGCGGTTGTTAATTTCGAAGAAGCTGTGCATTACGGACTGTGTTAATTTGAAGTGCTCTCCAGTATTACGAGAGGAGTCCAGTTAAAGGACGTTCAAACGGTCCTGTGAGCAGGATAAAACGTCATTTCTTGCACAACAAAGTATTGTGTTGTTTCACGGATATCCCAATTGAATGTTAAGTCATATCTGTTTGTGTATTGTTGTGGTAAAACATTGGCCCCCTGAAGAAGTTCTCGGACATTGGGCAACTAGCCTTCGAAGTACGAAACATGTTGGGTCATTGAGCATTGTGATGGATGATAGTGCTGCATAACCAGTTACCAGTAATAGGGTTTCTTCCTTTCATGGAGAAAGGATTCATTTACTGTGCACTATTAGTTAGGACTAAGGGCTACCTAGATTTAAGTAGGCCCATTAGAGTGTGTTCCAACGTCTGTTTTGCACTACATTTATGATACACATCTTTTTAGATACACTTTGCACTTTAGGTATGAACTCACCCACAGTAGGCGACAGTCTACTGGGAGGTGACAAATGAAATTAGATAATGTTACACTTTTTTTCTTGGTTTTATAATGTATGAATTGTTGTAATACTGCTTATATTGATGAAAGACAGTATGTATGTTTTTAGAATATGAGATGCTACACTGTTTTATGATAATTATGTTTGGTTGAATTATTGTGCATTGATTTAATAAAAATGCATTTTGTTAAACATCTTTTCATGTTAAGGTCATTTTGAGTACTCAGTACCTATTTGGTACATGGGATGAGTAATCCTAGGCAGAGAAGGGAAGGATTAAAAGAGACACACTGGTTCCTAGGTTTTCCGATTGTCTCTTGTGTGCTCTGGGCAGAACCTTTGTGTCTTTAAACCCGCCCCTGGTTTCATTTTTGTTAAGTATGGTTCAACCAGAAGAAATAACAAGAAGTTTGATAATCACCATGCACACCTATATTTTGAGTGTATATAGTAATGATTCAAAGTAGTTAAATCAGGAATAATATGTAATTTTAGGTGCAGGGGAGAGGTGCTCAGCCTTGGTATCTAGGCTGGAATACATACATGGAACAATAGTTTCCTATTTAAGGAAACCCGCGTCCCCTGCACACTTTCAACAAGAGGCTAAAAGCCTGTATAGAAGTTTTAATAGGTACAGTCAGTAGCCTAGTAGTTTTCACAGTTTTTAAATACATTTCATTGCTTTGTTTAGCTCACAAAGTTATTCTTAAATCATCCAACTATTTGACAACTTTTCTGTTTATCCAACAAACAGTAGTTTATTCATTTTATAACAAATCATAAATCACAATTTAATGTGGCCCAACGCGTTTCGAGTATCAATTTTCACTCTTCATCAGGGGCAATGTGTTCTGTATTCTTAACATTCAATACAATTTCTGTAGAAAAAAGTAATACATTAATTATCTAATAATATGTATTCATGTTTATACTTTTGAACCAAAACAAGGTACTTCATTAGTTAGATAGGAGTACAAAAAATGGCATCATCGCAGGTTTTCAACCAATAACATTAGTTTAAGAGGTTTAGTCTTGTAACAAAGGATGAACTTATTCACCAAATGCTTGGGAGCCTATTGAGTTTGTAGACAATACCATCAATAGAATCGGAGTGTGATTGGTAACCTATTAAGAAAAAAAGTGGGGAATGGTGTAACAAGATCCTGTTGCTGTGCTATTTAGACATGTAAGAACTACAATGGTGACAAATGCCAAGCACCCGTGGTGATTTATGAAGTGTAGAATAAAACCTAGACTCACTTCACGATGTCATGTAGGACACCCCCAGTAGTCTTTTAAAGGCATCAGTGTGAACTGGTTGTAGTATTCTAAAAAAGAGAAAACTGATTAAAGCAGAAAAACCAAAAAACACCACAGACCACTCACACGAAGCAGAAAAAAGGTACATTCGCCTGTTTACACTGCCAACAGTGCAATAATATCATAAAAGGAGATCAAGTGAGACACCCCAACACAGGCAAAAAAATAAATTTGAGAGACTATGCAACATGTGATGCCAAAAATGTGATTTATGCAATTCGTTGTCCCTGTGGAAAATATTATGTTGGAAAAACTAACCGGAAAGTAAAAGAACGGTGGACAGAACACAAATCCTCCATAAGAACAAAAAATGGGAAGTCACCGGTCTACAGACATTATCGAGATGAAAAACATACCATTTCACAAATGAGAATGCTAGTTCTTGAAGTGGTCCACCCACTCTCAAGAGGAGGTGATCTCCAAAAAATCTTAGCCCAAAGAGAGTTGTATTGGATACAAAAACTAGACGCCATGTACCCCTTAGGGTTAAATGAGGAATACTATTTGGGTCCTTTCTTGTGAGCTTGTATACTTATCTGGAAACACAGCCATGGTACCTCTTCTGTTATTTGTTGATTCCTTTGACCACCCCTGATTTTTTAATACCATACAGTTTTTTAATATAATTGATTTTCCATAAGTTCCCTAAATTGTAGCATGTCCAACTACACGTCGTTACCAAAGAGGATGAAAACCCTTCAAATTCTGGGTTTAAATGGAATATAATAGACATATAAAATTATTACAAGTGTATACTTTGATTTTTAGAATGTACACCCATTCATGGGTCAGATTCATCTAGATACACAGTTTTATTTGTGTTCTGATACCATTTTTTGAAAAATGCATGGGAGTCTCTTTTGTATTTAAGACGATTTATCTTATTTTGTTTTTATTACTTGCTCACCAAATTATTATTATTTTGTTGAATATTTATTCTATCTCACTAACAGTTAGGTTGTGGCCATACATTGCCCACTCTCCCACTGGTCACAGTGACATTTATTATGTGCAATAACACTTTTTTTCAACACTTTTTTTCAACTATTTCAAGCCTTGAGTAACACACAGAAACACTCATACACGATCATTTAGTGCATCTAGGGAGCGTCCATACATATACAGATTCATCTACAGACAAACGAGGAGGACTACCACCTTTTTCCTCCCAGTAGGAAAACATTCTGCGTTCTAGTAGATGCTGCCGTCTGACATACAGTACGATGGGAAAACAAACTTCAATTCCCATGATTCCCTCTACACGATTATTTCGTGTGAGGTTGGTCGTGTCGACGTCATCACGCAACACGCGTGGGTGATGTCACTCGCGACTATGTTTACACTTAAATCCAATCAGAATTGGAGCTCGCGACGTGACGTCATCACGTGCATGCGCGGGTGACGTCACTCGCGACTATAAATATACATACCACTCTTATCCGGCATTCGGGTGCGGATGGAGAATGCCCATACTCTACCTCTTACCAGCAGTCACCTTCTTGTACTGTAAGTATCCTTTAAGGCTACCTTTTCTTAGGCGGCTTGACCTTTTCTTTATAATATAGCCATGCTATTTCTCTTTTTTAGAATACTACAACCAGTTCACACTGATGCCTTTAAAAGACTACTGGGGGTGTCCTACATGACATCGTGAAGTGAGTCTAGGTTTTATTCTACACTTCATAAATCACCACGGGTGCTTGGCATTTGTCACCATTGTAGTTCTTACATGTCTAAATAGCACAGGAACAGGATCTTGTTACACCATTCCCCACTTTTTTTCTTAATAGGTTACCAATCACACTCCGATTCTATTGATGGTATTGTCTACAAACTCAATAGGCTCCCAAGCATTTGGTGAATAAGTTCATCCTTTGTTACAAGACTAAACCTCTTAAACTAATGTTATTGGTTGAAAACATGCGATGATGCCATTTTTTGTACTCCTATCTAACTAATGAAGTACCTTGTTTTGGTTCAAAAGTATAAACATGAATACATATTAGATAATTAATGTATTACTTTTTTCTACAGAAATTGTATTGAATGTTAAGAATACAGAACACATTGCCCCTGATGAAGAGTGAAAATTGATACTCGAAACGCGTTGGGCCACATTAAATTGTGATTTATGATTTGTTGTTATAAAATGAATAAACTGCTGTTTGTTGGATAAACAGAAAAGTTGTCAAGAAATAATTGGATGATTTAAGAATAACTGTGAGCTAAAGAAAGCAATGAAATATATTTAAAAACTGTGAAAACTACTAGGCTACTGACTGTACCTATTAAAACTTCTATACAGGCTTTTAGCCTCTTGTTGATAGTGTGCAGGGGACGCGGGTTTCCTTAAATAGGAAACTATTGTTCCATTTCAACCCGAAGAAATGTCATCTTGCCAGATCAACCGTAAAATATTTGTTTCTTTGTGGGAAATGGATTAGTTCAGCCCCAGATTGAAAAGGTTAAAGCTGTTGAAGAGACCTTAGCCCTCAAGACCAAAAAGCAACTCTGGGCCTTTTTGGGCGTGGTGGGTTAATACCAAAGATTCATCCCTAACTTTGCTTACATCAATTCTCATATAGATAATTTTGAAAATGCAGAACCACAAAAACTTAAATGGTGTCAAGAAGATCAAACATGTTTTGATAAGTTAAAATGTATTTTATGCAGTGAACCTGTTTTGAAGGTGGCAGATTTTAATAGATCATTCATCTTACAAACGGATACGTCCCATACTGGCCTTGGGGCAGTATTATAATATGTCCACGACTGTATCAAACACCCCGTTCTTTAAATTAGTAGGAAGTTGTTTCCTCATGAAAATTATTATGCCATTTTGGAAGTTGAAGCCCTAGCCATCAAATGGGCTATAACTTATTTGAAATAATATTTGACAGGTATAACATTTTGCCTGGTTACTGATCATGCTCCCCTTAAATTGTTAAGTCTAAGAAGAGATACTAATTCTAGAGTCATGCACTGGTTTTTGGATTTATAACCCTATTGTTTTTCAGTTGAACATCGTAAAGCGAAAAGAACAAGGTAATGTTGATTTCCTTTCATGATTCACAATCAAGGCTGTGAAAACCAATGACATTAGGGATAGGGTATGTGATGAATCACGGGTGATTCCAGAAGCCACCATAAGCTTGCTTGTCGCCTTTTGCAGGATGTAGACCGCCTCCCCTGCACCACAAGGCCCTTGTGTGAGTTACCTCACAAGGCACCACTTTTACAGCAGGTATGCCCCACTGAGCGCAAAATCTCCTGTGCACCTCTAATTTTATAAATGCAAGAGTGATTTCATCATAAATAGCATTGGTCACCATCTCGCTTGATACAGTGAGAGTGCAGTGCTATTATTCAGTTTGTTTTTATATTTGCCATTCTTCGCCTATTTTGAATCTGACCTTCCAAAATGGCTGCCCGATCGAGGAACAGCACACCTACACCTAATGCAGCCTAAAGTTGCATTGATTGGCTGGAGTCACCTTCAACTGGGCCAATGAAGTAGCCAGCAGGCGAACTCCGGCCCCGCCCTCCGAGGCCCCACTCATAGGCTTCTCCCTCACTTCCTCCTCGCTCCAGAAGCTGGGTTGTCACCTTTTGTGTGATGCAGTCTCCCCTGCACCACGAGGCCCTTGTGTGAATTACCTCACAAGGCACCACTTTTACAGCAGGTGTGCCCCACTGAGCGCAAAATCTCCTGTGCACCTCTAATTTTATAAACGCAAGAGCGATTTCATCATAAATAGCATTGGCCATCATCTTGCTTGATACAGTGAGAGTGCAGTGCTGCTACTCAGTTTGTTTTTATATTTGCCATTCTTCACCTTTTTTTAATCTGACCTTCCAAAATGGCTGCCCGATCGAGGAACAGAACACCTACTCCTAATGCTGCTTTGTTTGGCTGGAGCCACCTTCAACTGGGCCAATGAAGTATCCGACAGGCAAACACCGGCCCCAATCTCCACGGCCACACTCTTGGGCTACTGTCTGAGCCTGTCCGAGCGCGGACGAGTCACAAGCAAATCCGCTTTACTTTACAACGGGGGATCTACCAGCAAAGTGGATGGCTACCCCTCAGCCCCCCTTCTCTGGTAAGACTGTCTTCATACTTCTACTCACCTGCTCATACTGCCCAAAGCCCTACTTTCTTTGACCTACATAAGGAGCACAAACCTGGTAACCTTACCTTCTCTGTGGTGCACCACTACAAGTGCCCCCACCTAGAACAATAAACTGAGCTTACTGTGTCCATCAAGCGATATCGCACACAAATGTGAACTCCACCCCGCATACACATAGGCCTTGTACCCATTCATTGGAGTGTTTCACACGCACCATCCTAATGGACTGTAGCTTTGTTTAAAACGGATTCCAGCTGTGTTTTTACATGGCATAAGTCAATTCTAGCTGTGGTTAAATGGTTTGTAGCTGCGTTTTCTAATTGACTTTAGATTTGCTTAACCCAATCTATTTTGATTTGCCCCCTCAAACACATCCAACCTGCACCT
Organism: Ambystoma mexicanum; assembly: GCF_040938575.1. Lineage (NCBI taxonomy): Eukaryota > Metazoa > Chordata > Amphibia > Caudata > Ambystomatidae > Ambystoma > Ambystoma mexicanum. The sequence continues at coordinate 880,604,596 of NC_090936.1, forward strand.
CCCTGAACACCCAACCTCCACACAGCTCCAGGCCTATTCAAACACACAAACTAAGGCCCTGTGACAGACCCAGGCATCTTTCCTGAACCTACCTAGCCTCTAACCTTGCATACATGCTCCCAACCCATACTCACATCCACCAGCTGACTACTCAGCCCATTATGAGAAGTAGTGAAGATCACAAAACTCCTTGCCACTCCACACTGATTCACCGCTCCTGTCCGCAATATAAGCCCCCTGCCAATATGTACGGTTCCTGCTGGCCATTCAAGAATAAACATTTGTATATCAAACTACACTCCATCCTAGACTCTGCCACCCCCCAGCGACTTGGTTCCTACCCTCTGCCCAGCCCAACAATGCAACTACCATCACTGCCCTGCTCCCCGCCCTCCTACCTACTGCCCATTCCCCACACACGATCAAGCCCTCGACTCATGACCCACAACAACCCTCCCACACCATCCCAGAAAGCAACACCTATCCCTTCCACCAACTCAACCTCTCGCCCTCAAACCTAGCCCCACGCAGCACACCCTGCACCCATACACCCCAAAACACGCCAAGCCTCCTACATGTTCAGTTACCAACTCCCCCCTTCTCCCCCTCCCATCCTACCCTGAGTTACCCGCCCAGATAGCACTACATTCCCCCTCCCTACTCAGACACCATGCAACCGGAGAATAACAATGTTGCGTACCCAAACACTACCAACTCACCACCCCTGTAACCCAATAAGCACGTCTGCAAGAAATCACCTACTCAGCCTGCGCAACCAAACCTCAGCATCCAAACACAACCATGCTAGCCTGGCTCGCCACTCCCCCAACAGTAGACAAAAAACCTCCATCACTGCCCACCCACAATTGACTGTACCCCTACATCCCCTTGTGACAGCAGTACACAGTAAGCCCACCCCAACCCACTCTTGTCGCTGCTCTACCCCAGCCACCACCACTCACACTCACATAAAAAGAACCATCTCCCTGCCTAAATTAAGGAAAGCATATTCCACACTTATGAACCCAAGCAGCCCCACATTCCCATTCACAGGCAATTATAGCTAACTAGCCTGTGCTGCACCTGCCATAGCCACCCTCCCACTGACCAATATCAACACCACCAGCATGAATACATCTGCCCACATCAAATTCAAGTCAACTACAGTTCACCCAGCCAATCCCTCTGCTACCACTACCCCTGGTGCAATCAGCAGCCCCCCCATGCAGCCTACCAAACCATTTGCCGCATTCCGATGTGCTCTCATCAATACTCGCTCCGTCCCAGTGCACGATCCGGAATTATGTGACCTGCTCACCGCACACAATCTAGACCTCCTTGCCATCTTCGAAACTTGGCTGCACGAAGCCTCCAGCCCTGCCTTATCCTTAGCCCTACCCCAAGGCTACAACATCTACCGCCAGGACCGCCTACACACCACAGGTGGTGGAGTTGCCGTAATTGCCAAGGAATCCCTCCTCTTAAGACCGGTCACCAACTCCTTCGAAGGTAACCATGACGTCCTGTCTCCCAAACTTACCACCTCGCCTAACTGCACCATCATCATATATATTGTTTACCGACCCCCCAGCCCCATGGTTGATTTCTAGGAGAACCTAATACACCTACTATCCTACAACTTACTCCTTGAAGTCCATTCTGGTAGGAGACCTGAACCTCAGATTCAATGACCCTGAGGATTCACATGCTAAATCCCTCGCTAAAGCTCTAGACACTCTAGGGTTCAATCAATCTATCACCAACCCCACCCATTCCAATGGCCACATTCTAGACTGGATAGCCGACCACAACTGCTCTCTATCCATCTGTTTGAATGCCCCCTGCCCCTGGACCACCACATCATCCACTTCTCCATCCCCATACCCAGAAAACAAAACAAAAATATCTCACCACTCCACTACCACCAGCCCCAGCTCGCAGCTCAGAGAAACAAACCAAATAGAGGTTACTACCCTACTTCGAAACCCCCACATTCAAACCTCCTTTCTCCAACTCCCCCATCATTCTAGAAGATCTATACAACTCAACACAGAAAAATGCTGTCAATGCCATAGCACCACTGTCAGCAAGGAAAGCCAAAACAACGGGACATGTAAATGCTTGGTTCACACCAGAGGTACTAGAACTTCCTTGAAATGCACCACCCTCTCAACTTGGTAAACCAACCCACTTGACTCTACAAAACTGGAATTCAACAAGATAGCCACCCAATACAAAAAAGCAATCATCTCGGCCAAATCTTCCTCCTTCAACACTAGGATCAACAATGCAAAATCTGGAACCAAGGAGATCTTCGCCATCTTCAGGGAACTAGAATTGCCAGCTCCCACCACACATGTCATAACCAAAGACGAAGCGTGGTGTGCCAACGTCCAAACTGCCATGCCCAACAAACTTACCCTTCTGCAGTGCAGAATCTGTACTAACCAGAACACATTGCCCTTACCCTCAGCCACACCCACCACCAACCCTTCTGCCCAAGACCCCCCTCTTCTCCTTCAATGATGTCACCGAACTCAAAGTTCTCACCCTCCTGTAACATCTCAAACCTTCGAACTGCAAAGGTGATGACTGTCCAGCCACAATCATTAGAGACTGTGCTATCACACTAGCCCCATTTCTCAAGCATTTATCAACGCCTCCTTTGCATCAGGACTGGTTCCTCTAGCCTTAAGGAAGCCTGGGTACAACAACTTGTAAAAAAGCCATAACTTGACCCTGCCTCCCCAAACAACTACAGACCCATAACCACAGTCCCTTTCCTGTTAAAAATCCTCGACAAAGCTGCCTACACCCAGGTTCAACACATCCTCGAAACCAACCACATCCTGGGCCTATGTCAGTCTGGCTTTCGCCCTGGTCGAAACACAGAATCTGTTCTGCTTGACCTAAAAAAAACTTGATGACAAAGGATGCAGACAGGCCGGCCCTACTCCTTCTCCTCGACCTATCTGCCGCTTTTGATCTAGTGGACCACAACATTCTCTGTCACCACCTCACTTACTCAGCACATTTCTTACCTAATGCCACAGCCTGGATCAAATCATTCCTGCAAGGAAGATCCGTGAGAGTGTTCTCAGATCAGGCCTGAGCAGGTTCCGCCATCATCCACTGTGGAGTCCCTCAGGGATCCTGCATCTCACCCACTCTCTACAACATCTTCACTAAGCCCCTATTTGACATCCTAGACGCCATTGGCATAGCCTACACTATGATGACACCCAAGCCCTACTCCCACTCTCCGGTAATTACGAAACTGACGTCAAGGCCCTCAACACAGCCTACTCCACTATTCAGGCCTGGATGTCAGCCAACCGCCTCTGCCTCAATGGCTATAAGACTGAAATCCTCCTAGACGATTCCCAGGAAACCCTAAACAAACTCTCCAACCAATACACTATGTTCACAATTGATAACATGCAGATACCGGTCTCCTCACCGGTCAAAATCTTAGGAGTCTACCTCAATGCCACCCTCTCCATGTCACTGCAAGTCAATGCCATTGTTTCCTCAGCTGCCTACTACACCAAGCTGATCTATGCAGCCAAACCATTCCTATCCACTGAGAATTGCCTCTCCATCGCCAGAGCCATAATAGGCTCAACACTGGATTACTGCAACATCCTCCTTGCTGGCACTACAGCAATGAACCTAAAGAAACTCCAAATAATCCAAAACACACTTTGTGCTGCTCTCAACATCCCCAAAAGTGAACACGCATCTGCTGCCAGACGACACGCCCACTGGCTCCCTATCAAAGAAGGCATGCTATTCAATACTCTCGCCATCACTCTCAAGTGCATTAATCACATAGCCCCCCCCCCTTACCTTTCTTCGAAAGTATTGAGAACAGGCTCCTCCAGACCCACGAGAACACCTTACTCCCACCGACTCATAATCCCCAGAGTCAAACGAGCCAAAGCATGTGGCGCCAGCTTCCCCTTCATTGCTGCCAGGCATTGGAACTCTCTGCCACTCACCCTCAGAAATGAGCACTCACACCTTGTATTCCGCAAAGCATTCAAAACTTGGTTGTTCAACTAACCTCTGCCTCACCCTTGCTTTGTGCCTCACGCATGCGTACTCCAGTCTCCTGTAACCTTTTGAATTGTTTACACTGCTTGTGCCATGTCATGCACCAACGTAACCATTTCCTGCAACACTGTAACCAACTCACCACTTTTCTTATATCTTGAATACTGTCTGTACCTTTGTAACTAAGCAGCCTATTAACCTCTGTAACAGCACCACAATGCCTACGGGCTGTTGCACGCTATACAAATAATAAAAAATAATCCCACCAACCTTGGCCTGCGACCCTTCTCATTTGGCCAGGGAAAGGCAGACGCTTCCTGATCCTGACCCTGGGGATAGTGTTCTGCGGGAAAATCACATGGGATGGGATTCAGGTCAGGAGAATTGGGAGAATCCTCTAAACAACTTCCCTAGGGAGCCTACAGGTTTAATAGCATATTGTAAACATGAAAATGTAAGAAAATAAAGAATGAAGATGTTTTCGGACTTCAACTCCCATAATCCCACAGGTATTGAGACGAGGAAGAGCTGCCTGGAGGCAGAGAACTAAAATTTGCAGTCTAGTATTCTAAACAATCTACACCTCAGCAGGAATGTGGATTATATAAATACTTCACATGCAGATGGAGAGTAGTAACAGTAGTTGCAGCAGAAGTGGTGTTTTGTGGCCGTGTGTGCAGCAAAAAAACATCCATGCCTTTGGCAGTTAATGGTGCTGAGAGGGTCGTAGACATAAAGAACCCAGACTGCAGAGGTCATGCAGCGAGAAGTGCTGTGGTTGCAGGCTGTCTTGTGGGAGAGAGGAGCTCTCTACACAGCATGTTTGTCTATGGTGGCTGGCGAGCACCAAGAAGTGACAGGAAAAACAGAAGATCCTGTCGAGGAAAGCACGAGGCATTCAGTGGCAACCAGAGCTGCCAGACGCTACAATTCTGGTGAGAGAAGAAGAAGTGGCAGCAGTGGGTCACATTGGTGTGCGATGAGACTAGTGAGTTGGTCTTGCAGATGTGACCCCAGAGCGCTCTGTAGTGAACCGCTAGCCACTAACTTACCTTTTGAATACCGAACTAATGATAAAGATCAATTTTGGCGCAATACACATGCTAAGAGAAACCAAAACAAATCAGTTTGTAAATATCAGTTTCTAAGTAAAGAAAGAGTCATATTTAACAAAGGCAGTCATTATCATTGCCCAAGAAAGGGGGCGGCCATTGTAAATCCTCATTGACCACCATTGACAAAGCAAAGAGGAGGATGAATTAGAACAAAACTGTAACCAGTACTGACAAAGCACAGAGGGGGCAATACGAAAATAAATGAATAACCAGTATTGCCTCAGCCAAAACAAGGTCATTAGAAAGAGAAGGTAAAACAGCTTTCTTGGAGAGAGACACCTGCATCATTAATTACAGATGTGACGGTACAAAAATAGCAGAGTAGGCAGGAAGGTTGCCCTTCTTAGGAATAAATTCAAGGGGAGAGGAACATAGCCTGCATTGCATGTGGCCAATCAATTGTTGGAACAAACAGCACCAACAGGTGTTGCAGCCTTATGGAAGAAGTTGTGAATTCTGTTATTGTTGAAGTCAAAGACTTCACTACTGTTCTGAAGTAACCTACATTACCTATAGAGAACTGGCGGAAGTGGTAGAAGATTCATCCTGGCAATCTCTTGATTGGAATTGGAGTGTTAGTGGTAGTCCTGGTAGTTTAGTGAACTAGGACAAAGGCATCGAAGTACTCTATTGTGAGGAAAATATTGTTGTATATACCGAAGGAGTGTGTAGTAGTCTTTCTCAAGAGAAGAGAAATCCTATTGAACTATTCATTGGAAGTATAATGACGCCAAGTGAAAATATACAGGAGTGAAGAAACTTTGTGTTCAAAACAGAACTTGGCTTTTGGGAAAAACCTTTGTTACCTTTTGAAGTACAATCTGTCTATTGGAATAAACTTTATTCACTGGAACTTTTATTTAGAAATTCTACTTTAATTCTGGGGAAGGGGGGAAATCAGACCCCAGTTATAAGAATATTTGGTTATAATTGTTTTGTTGAACTTGAACAGCCATACCAATACCTGAATTGCTTTTGTATGTATACGTTTGAGGGACATATCCTTGTATATTACATAAGTACCCGGTGAGGGATAATCAGATTGTTACAATCAATTTGATTGGCCCTCGCCGGGGCTTTACCCGACCAGGAATCCCTCTTCCGACGTTCCTTTCCTTTGTGTCCCCGGCAGAGGTGTGGCAGCCCCTCAGCCAATGAGGAGTCTCGGAATGGGCTAATCCTCGCTGCGAGCCAACACACAGCTGGAGGCTGCCATCCTCCCCCCACCAGGGAGTGAGATAAGTGTTTTCCCTCCCCCTCCCCCAATCCTAACAATCCCCTCCCTGCCCTTCTAACCCCATTTATCTTTTTTTTGGTCCATTTCGGTAGCGAACGCGCTGGGAACACTTCTGTCCCAGCGCGTGTGCTCCCGATCAGCGAAAGGCCATCATGGAAAGGAAGAAGGGACTACACGTAGTTCCTTCTCTCCTTTCCATGGTGGCCATTTTCTTGTTTACTTTTTTTTTTTAATTCAATGGCCACCATGGAAAGGGAGAAGGGACTACTTATAGTCCCTTCTTCCTTTCCATGGCTGCCATTGTATTTGTTTACCTTTTTCTATTAATTTTGAATATCTGCCATGGAAAGGGCTTCCCCTGCGGCCATTTTTTAAAACCTTTTTCCCCTGTTCCGAAACGCTTCAGCGTTTAGTAAGAGAAAAACTATGCTCTTAGTACCCCGGTCTTGCGGGCCGGGTTACTAAAAGCAATAGACCCCAAGACACGGGGCATTACAGAGTGCAGTATAGCCTTGGGCCTTCGTTAAGACTCTCACTTCGCTCGAGCCTGTAACTATGGGCCATGGGGCTTTTCCTGACTCTGTAATACCCCCGCATCTCGGGGCTTATTGCGCAATGTTTTCCTTTAGCCTTAGTTTCATAGGCAGGGAAATCCATGTTAGGTTCGGGAAAGCGAGGTGTTTATCACACCTTTTTCATTAAAATGGCTTCTTGTGAAAAACCTTTACCAAGTTGTCCACTTCACATTTCTGACACCTCACTTTGGCACTCACAAAGAAACTGATTCAGTCATTGTATGTGCATATATAGTTAATGTTGAAGGTTTTCGGGATAAGTCACGTGTAGTGTCAAACCATTAGACCAGCGTTGTTCGTATTTCCCAAAAACAGTATATAATCTTGCTGCCTACACAGTTAAGGTCTCCTTTTCCACCAACACATTAGCATTTCTGACAGGGTCAGGGGTATGACCCGGTCAAGGAAGACGCAGAGTTGAGACAGACTTGTCATGAATCCAGACAATTTGTTACTTCACCCCAGAGGGGAGTCACCCCCTTAGAAGCGAAGGAGGTGAGCCCTCTACGGAAGACCCTCCCTAGGGATCTGAGCAAGTGGTACCTCACTGGGAGTGACTCCCCTCACTGGGAGTGACTCCCCGCTCGGGGACAAGGACTCCCATTCCAGAATGTAACTCCCCATCCAAACCACCTTGACAACATATATGAATATGGAAAAGACTTTTGTATCTCCTGCAACCACAGTATTTTACAAAGATCCTTTTTTACCTCTCTTGGCTGCAGATAATGCTGAATGACCTGGTCAACAAAGGAGGACACTGTGCAAATTGTTTCTGTGACGTGTATAAGAAGAGGATTGATTGTAAAGCAAAGGGAGACTCGAACGGAGGCAGTGGCACTGCTGCACATTGGCGAGCCTATGCAGTATTGACATCCTGGAGGGACAGAGCCACACAGGGCTGTGGAAGCAAGGGGGGCGAGCAAAACACCAATCAAACCACTACAGCTTGGCATTCTATTTGACCTAGAAACCCAGGTCAGAACAGGAGCAGACACAGAAAAACACCAGTCTTGTTGCGTGATCACGCAGGACATTTGGTGGCCTGCGAGACCGATACCAGATGCAGAGACCATACCATATGCGAGAGCCCAGATCCCCATGCTCTTTGCACATCGGATCGTAGCTGAAGAGATGCGTAGCCATGGGGAAAAGGCTGATGAGGTTTCAGGAACCTGAGAAACCTGACAGAAGATATACCGCTACAAGGTACCAACATAGCAAATAATAGCTGGGGAACACACTCAGGTTATGAGAGCCTGAGAAACCAGGTTTGCAAATACCCTATAAAAGGGGGAGTGAGAGTAATATGAATGTTATGAAAAATCGATGGAAAGCTATTCAGGGGACAGGAGCATCAGAACCCGAGAGTTATACAAAACCTATGAAAGGGGGACCAAGAAAAGTACCAACACTGGATAACAGCCTGAAAAAGCTATTCAGGTTACGGGAGCCTGAGAAGCCAGAGTAGGCAACTAACACGTGAAAGGGAGAAAGAAGAAGATTTGAATAATTGAATTAAGGCCCAAGAAAGCCAGTAAGATTGCAAACCTCAACCAGGGCAGACATCATCCTATTCAAAATAATTTGTTTGAAACAAAAGAAGCTGTCTGAGGACTACACGACTTTGGGGAGTCCCAGAGCCTCGAAGGAGGAAATGACAGACGTTTTTGTGTGTTCTCATTTGAACTGAAACAAAATAAAATAAAACAAAATAAAGTTTTCTTTATTAAAAGAAGAGACTGCAAAGCTTAATATGGTATGAAGGCTGGAAAGTATATCCTGCTGGGGAGAAGGAAGTTTGGAAGTTTGAAAAACAAGACAAGTGTAAACTGGGTCAGTCCTTTCCTTTAACATAACTTTGTATTTGCATTTCTAAACAATACAATTCTCCCATTGAGCAATCCCCCCCTTCCCCTCTGGTCCAGGTGTAGTCCATAATATTGTTAGCTACTCCTAAAAGTAACCCCTCCTTAGCCGTAAAGAGTTCAGGTGGCATTTGCGTATCGAGGTCTCTCACTGCGTCCTTCCCCTCTGTAGGAAGTTCAGCACTCTCGACCAGTCTGTTAGGTAAGTTTGATGGTCGCCTTGCAGGGAGTAGATTATCCATTCAAGAACTGCAGAGTTCCATATTTTTCTGACCCATTTGTGTTCCAACAGGGGTTCTATTGACTTCCATTTTTGTGCAAGTGCCAGTGCCCCGGGCATCATCAGGATGACATACTTTGCGTTCTGTTTTCAAGGTCAACTCCTCCAGGATGCCATCTAGGGCAATCATTGCCAAGCCTCTATTAACTCTTCCCTTTTACCCCCAGAGTTTTCCCTATTGCCTCCTATCACCCCCCAGTACTCTCATATGCGGGGGCATTACCACCATATGTGGTTCCATGTCCCCTCCATCCCACAATCCCTCCAGCAGCGGTTGGATTCCAGGGGGTACATTTTGTGGAGTTTTGTTGGGGTTAAGTGCCACTGTAGAACCAACTTTATACATATTTCCTGGATCTGGAGGGACCTTGTAAGCTTTGGTATATTCGCCCATATGTTTGCCCAGTCTGCTTTTTCTATTGGTTGCCCTATAGTTGCTTCCCACCGTTTCATGTATCGCCTTTGGGTCGGGTCCTCCCCCTTTTTTATGTGCGTTTAAATTGTTGCCACTACCTTTCTGTCCCCGGGATCCGTGGTCAGATATTTCTCAAAGGAGGTTAATTCACGCATGGCCAATTCTTTCAGATGGGCTGCTGGAGCCAGTGCCTTAATTGGGTATATCTGAATCGTTCCCGTTCTCCCACCTCGTAGTCTGTCTTGCATTGGTTAAAAGACTTTACCTCTGGGCCCTCAAATATGTATCAGGTGTTCTAGCACCCTCCCTCCTGCCATTTACTAAAAGCCCTACCTCTCCACCCTAGGGTAAATTGGGCGTTGCCAAAAGTTGGTGTTAGTGGAGACGGGTAGGTAGTTATGTGGGCGTGCTTAATAATTTTGTCCCAGGAGTCTCCGACCAGGGAGAGAATTGAGCTACTGTACGTATTGGGAGCTTTCTCTGCCTTGGGCTCTCAAAGCACCTCCTCCAAATTTTCACCTACAACTGCCATGTCCATTGGTGTCCAAATCTTTCCCTGATCGCTCTTCTGCCAGTCTCTAATCACTCTTATTTGAGCAGCCAGTTTAAAGTCCGGTACCCCAAACCCCCCCCCTATTCTTAGGCATCATCATTACTCTTTTCACTATCCTCTGTCTCCGATTGCTCTAAACAAATTTACTTGTGTGATTGTGGATGGCTCTAAAGAAAGAGGCAGGTACTTGCGTTGGGAGAGCCGAGAAATAGTACAACATCTGGGGGAGTATAGCCATCTTAAGTATGTTTATTCTGCCTAGCCATGATATGGTCTAGGGGCCCGAATCTACCAAATTGCTTTAAAAAAAAAAAATGTTTACTTCTTTTTATTGGTAGTTTAACAAGTCATGGTCATCACATTAAATGTTAATCATTCAACAGTACAGGGTCACATTCTACAAAAATAACATGTCATACTTCGGAAGAGGTTCGGAGGGAGGGGCGCAGCGGGTCAGCCGCACCAGGGGTCCCCGGTGCAGGTCAGTGGGGGGGGGAAATCCAGTCACCAGGCGTGTGCCGCTGCGCGTCTTATGTCCTCTGACCAGTAGGCCGGTGCTTGTTGGTTAGCATGTCTCATCAGTCCATTGCCCCCAAACCTTAAAGTGCTTAACGGAGCAACCCCTGGCGTTATATATACATTTCTCAAGGGACACGCACATGTCCATTTTGTTTGTCCATCGGTCAAGACACAACCTCTCAGAGGAGCCTCAGGTGGCGGCTATGCGCCTTTTCCCTAGACCCAGCGCTACTGCGAGAAATGCCTTTTCATACTTGGTATGGTCTCCTTCTGCCCAAATCCCGAGTAGGACTAGTTTTGGGTCATGTGAAACTGGGGACCCCAAGACCCTGCTAATCCGGTTGATACATTGGACCCAGAAGCCCGTCAATGACATTGCAGTCCCAGATCATGTGGTAAAATGTTCCCTCTGCCTGTCTGTAGCGTAGGCAGTTTCCATTTTCTATCGTCCCCCATTTCATCATCATAGCCCTGGAGTAGTAGGCCTGGTGTAGTATCTTGTATTGGATCAGGTGAAATTTGGTGTCTATGCCGATTTCCTGGGGGAAAATCAGCGCTTCCACCCCCTCCTCAGACTATAGTGGGCCCAACACACTCTCCCATTTCTACCGAAGCCTAGAGAGTTACTGGGCACCAAAGGCAGATATCACCTGATAGAGTGTGGATGTGATCTTGGCAGGGATCTTAGTTTGAAGCATATTCGCTTCTCGGGGGTGGAGGGGTTACACTTTGGGATGTCTGCTGGGGTGGGGAATTGTGCCCGGATAGCGTGTGCGAGTTGTATATGTCTGTATCGGTCCCCGGCCGGTAGTGAAAATGTGTTCTGTAGATCGGTGAATGTGACTATGTTTCCATCCCAGAGTATGTCCACCAGAGACCGTATTCCCTGTTCCTTCCAGCGTGTGAAGTGTCCCATTTTCAGGACCTCTGGGTGTGTGTGTTGTTCCATAAGGGTTAGTCCGCTGTCGGTCACCCGCCGCAGCCCATGAAGTTTGGGGCCACTACCCAGACTTTGCGGGCCTGGCCCATCCATCCCGACAAGTTAGTCAGGTCGCTTTCCCTCCCGTATAGTACTCGGAGGCGTGTGATTGCCCCCATGTATCTGATCTCTTCCCTGATGTGTGGGAGGTCCGGGTCCCCATGAAGCCAGTCATTAACTACTCATAGTTGTGCAGCCCAGTAGTAGGCCCGGGGGCATGGTAGGCTTATCCCACCCTCCCAGAAGGAGCACTGTAGGGTTAATGCTATGCAGGGTTGTTTCCCACCTCAGAGTAGTTAAAAAGGGTGGTCTCTATAGATACGAAGGTCGGCCGAGTAATGTGGAGAGGGGCATTCTGGAGGGCGTAGAGGAATCTTGGAAGGGCTAACATTTTAAAGAGGGCTGCTCTGCCCATAAGTGTTAGTGGTAGGGATTGACAGTGGGTGACATCAGCTTCAAATCTGTCTACCACTGGCAGTAGATTGAGTCGAACAAATTCTTCGGGATTGGTGCTAACTACAATTCCCAGATATATGAAGTTCTGTATGGAGACGGAGTAGGGGCAGCGTTTCGGGATTACCTCTCTTCCCACACTGTAGCGGGAAGAGCACCGTTTTCAGCTAGTTTAGCTTCAGACCGCAGAAAGCCTGATATTCGGTTACAATATTTGTTATTGCTGGGCACGCGGTCCGGGGATTGCCCATGTAGACGAGGAGCTTGTCTGCATAGAGTGAGACTCTGCCCCCCCCACCTCCCCCAAGGCCACTTGAAGCCCGACCATTCCAGCGCGGTCCTGATTCTAATTGCGAGTGGCTTTATAGTGAGTGTGAAAAGTAGAGGGGGAGAAGGGACAGCCCTGTCTGGTTCCCCACCCGAGCTTGAAGGCCCTGGAGGTGAACCCATTCACTCTTACCACTGCCTCTGGGGAGTCGTATCGTAGAGTATCTTGACTCATGACATATACTTAGGCCCACATCCCATGCGTTCCATGATGTCCCAGAGAGCCGACCATCCCACTGAGTCAAAGGCCTTTTCGAAATCCATCACTATCAGTGCGAGTGGATCTTCTATCACTGCTGACTTGTCAATGGCGAACTGGACCATTCTCAAGTTCATCCACGTGGATCTGGACGGCATGAATCCGCATTGGTCTGGGTGCATTAGGGAGTGAGTGGCCCCCAGCAGTCTGTTGGCCAGGACACGGGCGAGAACCTTGGCCTCCCCATTAATGAGAGATATAGGCCTGTAGGAGGCACAGAGTTCTAGTGGTTTACCGGGTTTAGGGATCACTACTATGGCCGCATGTCTCAGATCTCGGGGGAGCCTCATGTGAGTTGTAACCGTGCCCCCTAGTCTTTTCCATGTTTCCACCAGGAACCTGCTGGGGCCCGGGGATTTTCCAGATTGAAGTTGGGAAAGAGCCACAGTGATCACTTCCTCCGTGATTTCTGCCTCCAGAGTACCTATTTGCAGTTCTGAGAGCCTGGGTATTGCAATGGTTTCGAGGAATCGCAATCTCTATTCCCAGTGCTGTCGGCTGTTGGGAATACAAGAATTCATAGAAAGCCGTAAATGCCTCTGCAATCTAGGCATCAGAGAGTAATTCCCAGTCGGACCCCCGTATGGCCCGTACATACCCCTTGTTTTGGGCCCGTCTTTCTAGCCACGCAAGCGTCTTTCCAGCCTTGTCTCCAGTCTCAGATTTGGCTACGCATGGCCCAGTCTGCTGTTTTGGCATTGTCCAGGGCCAGGTTTCTCAGTACCTCTTGGGCTGTGAGCAATGCTTCCGTTGACACCTCTGTTCCTACTGCGAGAAACTCCTCTTCCGCCCGTGCTGCATGTTCTTCAGCCTTCGCAATTTGAGTGTGTAGTTTGCGGTGGGCTGACACCAGGGAGAGGGCCTCCCCCTGAAGCACTGCCTTGTACCCCTCCCACAGTGTAATGGGGCTATCCACCGAGCCTTTGTTGATGGAGAAGTATTCCTCTGTTTTCTGGGCGAGAGCCTTTGCAATTTAGGGCATTCCCAGGTAGTATGCACTAAGGCGCCAGTTGGGATTGGGGGCTTTCCTGCCATGTTTCAAAGTGTATGGTCAGGTGGGAGTGGTCTGAGATGCCCCAGGCTAGATAAGTGACCGTTAACAGTGTGTGCGCCATGTCTTGCGGGACAAAGAAATAATCAATGTGGGATAGGGATTTGTGTGCACTGGAAGGAAAGAACCCAGAATCTGAGGAACTTATTGTTTATCATGGATCCACCCACCCAAGAGATGGGGGCAAAGGAGTGGAGTTTTAGCGGTGGTCGGGGTTTCTGGTTCCCACGTGTGTTCTATCTCTGGTTACCTCCATCACTATGTTAAAGTCTCCCCCTAGCACCCAGTAATCTGCCTTCTTATCCAGCAAAACTGCTTGAAGATCTGTGAGGAGTTCATGCGGGAGTGGGGGGGGGGGAACGTAGACCACAGCAATTGCCCAGGTGTTTCCTTGTATGTTCCCTTTCACCACTACAAAGCACCCCCTCTGGTCTGAGTGTCCCCCACCCAGCTGAAATGGGATCCTTTTGTGCATAAGGATCGTAGTTTCCCGTAACCCACTGGTAAATCCTGTGTGGTAAGCTGTTACATTCGGTGCCCCTGAGATGTGTTTCAGTAAGCAGTGCAATGTCCGGGGAGTGCCTGTTCAGGTATTGGAGCACCAACCTGCGACTGATACCGGAGCCCAGCCCATTGACGTTCCATGTGAGCAGGGTTAAGTGTCCGTCATGTGCCATTGTTGTCCCCGGTACTGTGTGTCTTGCGTGTGTAGGTGTTGTGTCCCATCCGTGTTCCGCTCCCGCCTCCTCTGTCCTCACAGGTGTGAGACCCTCAGTAAGGTCCATGACCATTCGACCATAAAAGTCAGACAAGAAAAAAACAACAACCGTTAACATGTCAACTCCACATCCCCAGTCATTAGAGCCCTTTACCGATTTTGGGTCGCATGTTCCAGGTAATGTTGCCGGGTCTCCTGCATAGACAAGTACCCCGACATGGGCTTCCTCACTTTGTGGCATACTGCCAAACCCATGATACCCACATCCCTCTCTGTACTCCCCCCCCCCCCCCCCCCGCCTCCAACCAGAAGCACCTGTAGCCTGAACTGTGCACCAACTGGGCGCGGAACTTCAAACCAGAACACTTAAGAGTTACAGGGTGCTCATGCTATCCGCACTCAAGTCCCTCCATCTTCCCTTGACGGCCGCCTTTGTGTGATCCCCTTGGTTCTGCTGTGCCTTCACATTGTCCGGTTCCATAGTGGCAGCCCTCAGCCGTTCTCTGCGCTCCATCTTGTGGCAGCCTGGGCAGGCCGGGGTCTTGTGGGCCCGTTTGCGGTGGAGAGCAGTCCGTCCTAGGTTGTCATATCAGGGGCCCATTTGGGGATCGTTGCTGTTCTGATCCGTTCAGGATTTGGGTCTCCAGCCATTCCCAGGCCTCTTTAGGCGAGTAGAATAAATGAGTGACGCCTTCATGGTGCATCTCCAGGAGTGCCGGGAAGAACAGTGCGTATTTTATGGACAGGGAGTACAGTTTCTTCTTAACTGAGTCAAAAGACTACCGGGCCTTCTGCATGTCCCTGGTGTAGTCCGGGTAGAAGCCAATACGATAGCCATTATAGGTTAAGGGGCCGGTGGCTCTGGCCATCTGGAGAATGGCATCTCTGTCGCAGAAGTTCATTAGTTTGGCGATGATTGTTCGTGGTGGTGCACCAGGGACTGGGTGTCCAGTCAGGAATCTGCTCGACAGAGTAGAACTTGGAGAGGTTCTTAGGAGAAAATACTTCAGGTACCCAGTCCTCCAGAAAGAGCTCGACACTGGGGCTATCCTCCTTTTCAGGGATCCCAAGGATCCGGATGTCATTTCTCCTCGCCTGCCCCTCATTGTCTTCAGCTCTGTTCTCGAGTTGGGACACCTTTTGGGTGATGGTGGCCAGTTGTTTCTCCATCTGCCTCACTGTGTCCTCCATACTGGAGATCCTTTGTTCCGTTTCTCCTACTCTCGAGGATAAGTTGCGACGGTCTTGGCGAGGAATGAAACTCGGTAGACAGGCCATCTATTTTCCCTTCAAGGGACGTCCTCGATTCCCCAAAGGGTTTCATGACGTTGGTGAGCGAAATGTGTGGGTCCTCCTCTGCCCATTTCACCGCTCTCTGGGGTCAGTGTTGAGGGCTCCTGCAGGGGTCCAACGGTGTAGAGGTCTATTTTGCTTTGGAGGGTCTTTGCCCATTGCTTGGCTGGTTATTATCCAGGGGAGGCAGCATGTTCCACCTGCACCTTATGTCCTTTGCAATGGGGGTCTCCTGAGGCCCTTGGTGGCCTTGTGTAGAGTGCAGGCTTATCCTGGACAGTTTGTGGGGTTGTGTGGGCACCTGCGTGCGTGTCACCCGGTTGGGGGAAGGGGGGGGGTTCAGGTGGGTTGGTACCAGGGGTGGGACGATTTCTCTTGATCCCGACCGTATCCTCTTGACTGGGGTCCATCCACTGAGGGGGCCCCTTATTGCTTGCAGTGCCAGGGAGGGAGTTGGGCTAGTGCTGTTCGTTGTGAATGCCTATTTTGGTCCTTTCCCTTAGTGGCCGGGGCAGCTCTCTCTCCCCCCACTACTCTGCGGGCCACTGTTGGGGTGATAGTATTGAAGCTCTTTCCTCCTGCGCGTGGCCCTTAGGTCGTGTGACCGTACCCCCTTATTTGGGAGAGACCGTTATTGTCCTGGGTAGGTCTGCCATTTACTACAGTGTGTTACATGGGGCTCAGTCGCCCTTTAGTCCGTTCATCGGCTTTCCCACCTCCTTCCTAGATTTCTTGGTGCTAGAGTAGGGCATGTGTCCGCTGCGTTTGCCCCTCTCTTCCACTTGTAGCCCACGGATGTGGGTCCGTTCCCCTGCCCTTCCTGTGGTTATATCCCCCTCGCCATGTGTTACTGCTGCCTCGGGGGCACAAGTGTCACCACTGAGCTCTTGTCTGTTCCCCGCTGTGCTGCCTGCTCAGGCTGAGTGTGCGTTGTTTGAGGGCCCTGATGGTGAGGCCACTCTTCAGTCCGCAGGGCTTTACGCCCAGGAGTCTGGTGCCCTTAGCCGTTAAGCAGCCTCTGGGTGGCCGAGCGGTTGTGGAGCACTATTTGGCTCAGAGGTTGCTGCCGTTGCGGCCCCCATTGGGATCCTTTCCTTTGTGGGGTGAGTCGCCTCTGGTCCCCGACCGCCGGCTGCCATTGCTGGTGCTACAAGGTCTGTGGGGGCACCCCAGCTCTTGTCTCCAATGCAGGCGGGAAGGAAGAATTGCGGCTATCAGCTGGAGCCTCCATGGTCCGCCGTGTGGAAGTGTCACTGCCTCCTCTCCTCCGCTAGAGTCCATCGCTGGCTCAGGTGTTCTTACAGCCGATTGGTTCGGAGGTTCTCCGGGACATCTTCCGAGTCTCGGAGGCGTCTGGAGCAGGTGGGCAAACGGAGTGCCTATGGCTCTCGTCCCATCTCCAAGATGGCGTCATCTGCTCCTCAGAGGGCCGTCAGGTCGCTCGTCCATTTCCCAGCCCCGATTTCCCTCGGGATTAGCTTGGAGTGTTGCTGAGGTGCTCCGCCGTGATGTCAGTCGGTTTCCTCGTCAAGATCAATTCAGGGGGTCAGGATAAATGGGAAGGATGTCGGCGGCCGCCGGGAGCAGCTTCCTTTACTTCCACATACGCGACTTGCACATATGCAGCCGTTACCAATTTGCTTTTAATGGATTCTAGTAAGGGTGGGTGATTTGCCATATAGAATTCCTCTGTTTTTGCTAATTTAATACCTAGGTATGTTATGGCCTTCTCTATGGGGTACCTCTTGACTATGGGCACTGCTTCTTTTGGGATCGTCAGGTTTAATATTTCTGACTTGTGTGTGTTAATATTCAGACCGGCAACAGACCAGAATCATCGCATCTCATTCTCTACTTCCCTTAAGGAGGTCTGCAGGTGGGTACAACGTCCATTCATCGTCGTTTTCTTTTTCACTGCATTTTTTGCCACAGATTTTTTTACTGCAAAAACCCATAGAAAAATATGGGGGCTGGAGAGATAAGGTTTCAGGGTGTTTCGGTACTAGATTCGAAATAGGTGGGAAGAGGGGTTTGGGGGAATAACCTCCCTCCTAACAAAACCAAAAAACATTAGATGAGTTTCTGCGGCAAAAAATCTGTGGCAAAAAAATGCAGCGAAATAAAAACGGGCGATGGAATGACATGGAACCGTTTTGTCCACTCTGAACTTTAACAGGGTCCGTTAGTTGTCCGTTTATGGCCAGTCAGTCGTAGCGATGGGTTTTGGTAGTTAGCTTTAACCTTGGCCAAAAATGTGTCCTCGAAACCCATCTTTTCCATTGTTGTAAACAGGAACCCCAACTCGACCATATCAAAAGCTTTTTCAGTGTCCAGGGATATTAGTAGAACTGGGATTCCTTTCTTATTGACCTTTTCTATGAGGTGCGTGATCCTTCGAATGTTGTCGCTGGTTTGTCGGCCCATGACAAAGCCTGACTGATTGGTGTGTACTATGCGTGGAAGGATTTGGTCGAGTCTTTTTGCTAATGTTTTTGTGTAGATTTTGGCATCAACGTTAATTAGTGCGATCGTTAAGTAAGATCCGCAACTTGATGGGTCTTTTCTCTTCTTGGGGGTGAGGACTACTTTTGCCTCCTTCATTGTTTGCGTGATGGCCCCCAAGCGCCGATTTCATTAAAAAGGGCAGTTAAGTGTGGTAGTAGGGTCTCTCCATGAATCTTGCAAAATTCTGTAGTGAATCCGTCCGGTCTGGGGGCCTTATTGGTGGGCAGGGCTTTTATGGCGACACAGATTTCCTCAATTGTTATGTCTTGATCTAGGGATTCCCTCTCCTGCTCTGTTGTATTCTGGAGGCTAATGTTTCCTATGTATTCCTCTTGTGCTCATGGTAACAGATTGTAGTCGTACAAACTCTCTTTTAATGTCTTCCGTGTTAGAGCTCGTGTTGTCCCCCCGACCTTTATTTTTAGTATAGTCTTGGCCTTCTCTCTCCTCAACATCCTGGCTGGTAACCGGTCTGATTTGTCTGTTTTGTGTAGTAATTCTATTTGAGGGTTAATAGGGCACGATCTGCCGCCCATGTCTGTATTAGATCTAGCTGGCCCCTTATTGACCTTTGACCCCCTTACTGACCTATGCTCACGCTCTCATCCGGTCATAATCTCTTTAAGCTTCCCCTCCAGCTCTGATTCAACAAATTTTCATTTCCCTGTCTCTCCTTGCTTTGATGGCTATCATTTTCCTCCTTTTTGTTGCCTTAAATGCATGTCACCTCGTCTGCAATTATGTCTCTGCTACTTTATTATCTTCAATGAAGCCTGCTTTCCCTTCCGTGATCTCTTGTCTCAGATTGTCACCCTTGAACAGAGAAACAGGGTAACGCCATTTCCATAGGGCTGGGGATCAGAGTTCCTTTTTATCATTAGTATGATGGGGGCGTGGTCTGACAGTATTATTGTAGCCACACTTATCCCTATTATCCGACCCAGAAGACCCCAGATGTCCACACAGTCTATCTGGAATGTGAGTGGTGAGCATGCGAGTAGAAAGTGTAGCCGTCCTCATCTCCCTTCAAACCCCTCCAAACACCAACTAAGACTAGGTTTTGTATTTTGTCCTTTAGCTCTCCTGGGGGTTTCCCTTGTGTGGTTAAGCCCCTTTTGGTCCTGTCCCTTGCGGGGTCCCACGCCATGTTAAAGTCCCTCGCTAATCTCTCCAATCTATTCAGAGCTTTTTGTATGAATGCATCCTGTCCTGTATTGGGAGCATAAATCATGGCTACCACATACTCCTCCCCCCTTCCCTTTAGGGTCATTGCTACCTATCTCCCTTGGTCGTCCCCATCGGTTCCCGTTACAGTAAAATGAAGACCATTCTATAGTGCAAGCAGTACCCCCCCTTTCTTGCTGTCATATGTTTCGTGATATATTTGGCCTCTGTCCCGGGCGTGAACATGGGTTTTCTGCAAAGCTACATTGTCCGGACGGTCCCTTTTCAGAAATCCTTTTGACTGGGGAGTTTAACCCATTGACATCAAGGGATATAATTATGAGCTTGTTGTTGCTAGCCGTTATCCCCTAGGTATTCCTCCAATTGTTGCTTCATACTGTATCCTTTCTCGGAACCCCCCCTGCCTCCCCTCTCCCTGGACCCTTTTCCCCACCCCCTCCCTGATCTCTCTCCAATATCGCTCCCCCGTAAACCTCCTTCTGGGTCAGTTCAACCAGCCTCTAGCCACCCTCGATTCGGTATTTCGAAGATTGAACCCTTTACTGGTCCCAGAATACTCCTCAGCAGGTTCTCCTGAACCCATTCCAAGATCCCCCCAGCTGTCCTCCCAGACCATCTGTATAAGCCCTTTTGTTACTTGCCCTCCCCAGGCACAGGCTGATCGTATGGCCCTGCTATATTTATTGCTGATGGATCATTCCAGTGTCTTCGCTGGATGTCTTGCATTCTCTTTTTGCAGTCCAAGAGTGGGCCCTTCTAACTGTGGCTGGTATTCCCCTTTCTTAGATCGCTTGGGTCTGTCTACCATTCCCAGGTTTTGAGAGTGCTTTGAAGCCTGTCTGAGATGTCCCCTGGAGGTTGGTGCTCATCTTCAATGCCCAGAAGTCTTGCTCCCTACTCATAGGATGAAATTCTGTGTTCCCCCTGCCAGTCGAAGAGTAAACCAAATGGGAAAGACCACCTGTATCGAACATCTTTGTCTCTAAGAACTGACAGGACTGGGGCCATTATTTTCCTTTTCCTAAGGGTTGTCTGGGCCAAGTCTTGGAAAAGGTAAATTTCTGCATCATTGTAGGTTATCCGTTTCATCTTTCTTGCTTGAAGTATCCTTTCCTTGGTTGTGTATTCGTGTAGGGCCACTAAAACGTCCCTCGGCCTCACACCTGAATCTTGCCTGTGGGGTCCCACCCTATGTATCCTGTCAATCTTTATTTCTAGAGTGTCCGCTGCTTCCAGGAGGTCTGCGAAAATACTTCTGACCACTGCCTGAAGATCCTTGTCCAGGAATTCCTCAGGGAGGCATTTAAGGCAGATATTCGATCTGTTTTCCAGGTCTTCGGCCTGGAGCTCGAGGTTGTCGGTCGCTCTTGCCATGTTCTCCAGCAGGTTATTGGATCCCCTAGCGTATTCCGTCAGCTCTTGAATCGCTCTCTCGTTGGTGTCCACCCTTTCTTCCATTTTATTTATATCTCTTGATTTCTTGCGAGCCCTCTGCCAAGTCCTCTCGCATTATGGCCATCTGTTTTTGAACGGTATTGGCTATTTTGTCCCCAAAGTCGTTGAAATATTGCTTGAGAAGTGTTTGCGTCACTAACTGATCTTGAGCGTCCTGCGGGATCCTTTCACCTCGCTCTGACTGGTCTTGTACATTTTGTTAATTGTAGCTCCTCAGGAAAGTCGACTTCTCTAACCCAGATCTTCGGCAATGATCCTTCCTCGTTTTTCTTCACTCCCTTTAGAGAGGGTCGGTGGTTCTTTCCAACTGGACTTCGGCATGATGGTGCAGAGGAGAGTGGGCCCACTTCTCCTGACCTCTCCCTGGTCCTGTGTGATGAATGCCTTGTGGTTTGCGGGAATTCTCCCTCTTGCTCTTCCCCAATCTTGCTTTGGGGCTCTCCCTCTCCACTGCTGGGCCCAGTTCCTTTGTTCAGTCGCTTTCCTGTTAGGTCCCTCATGTGGCCCGACTGCTGGACTCTTAAAGGTGCTTGACTGGAGTAAAGTGCCAATCAGAGCTATAGTCTTGGAGGCAAAGGGCTCTGCACCTCACAGTATGGCGTCACTTCTCCCTTTTAATCTTGCACCTTTACTTGTCATGTAATTCCGGGTAAAGTCCCCCCTCTTTTGGTGGGGTGTTTGTGCGGTCTTGCTCCTATGCCCCGTACACAGGCAGAGTGCTGGGGGTGTTCTTTCCCCTATTGCCTTTTGTTACTGGTGGCCAGGCCGTTCCCATGGCCTCTGGATCCCTTTCTCCGACCCCTGGGCTTCCGCTGTACATCTATACCGGGATCCCTGGTCACCAGTGCTGCCGTGCTTGCCCGGCGGGGGACTCCACCGTTCTTGCCGCTGAGGAAGAATAAGGCCGTGCCCCCCTGCTCGGGGGCTGAGCACCACTGTGGCTTCTCCTGTTTGACAGCGACTTGCCGTGGTTGTGCTGCACTGGGCCTCCCAGATTGTATTTACTGCCTTGCACCGGGGGTTCCTCTCCTTCTCAACCATGTACCTTCCGGGCATCTTTCCTGCTTCCTCCGGGCATGAGAGGTTGAGCCTCCAGTTACTCTCTGGTCGCTCCTCCTTGGTGCTGAGGAGTCCCTCAGGGTGGGCTCTCTCCTGCTGAGTCACTCGGTCCTCGTCTTTGAGGTCCCAGCAACTCCACCTGTTGCTGTAATGGGGGGTGGGGGAGGTCACCCTTGCTCTTGCTAATCCCCTCCTTGGCTGGCCTTGGGTAGATGGCACACCTTCAGGAACCAGCGTCGGGTGTCTCTTCCCCTAGCCTAGATTGTCCGTTGGGCAGGTCGTCTCATCTTTCTGCATGTGTCTCTGTATTATAATAGGAAATGTGCATTTTTGCTGTTTTTTTTAAATGATTTATTGTGTAGCCCAGACGTGTGTAAATGGGCACTTCACCAGGTTCTTCAGTAGCAGACCAGGTGGTGGGGTGGGGTTTTTAGTTTTTGAAATGTGGGGCAGCATTTCGTCATGGCTCTTTTGCTTCACCAGAGACTTCGTTTCTCAGAGTCGTTTCCTTGTGTTTCTTTAAAGCCATGTATGTTAGTAAATGTGTGTTGTAACCTTTTGGCTGGCTACAGGAATTAACAGCTATCCCCCCTACCCCTTCCCTGCTGCCTCGTTTAGTCTGCCTCTATGTTTCTAGTTAATTTTTAATACGCATGCTCGTTTTGGGGGATGCGTGCTTGGTATCATGCATCAGTAGTATTTCAAGTAAGTGATAAATATGCACTGGAGGGGTGCATGCATGATGTTATGCATTATACAATTTTGCATTTTGGTGGGGTCTGAGTGCATGCAGAGAAAGTGACTGTATGGATGTTATTTCTCAAGTCCTTCTGGCTTCTCTCCACCTCCTTAAAATGTTCTTTTCCAAGTCCCTCTGGCTATATCCCCCCTTCAGATGTTGCACTTGGTTCCCTCCCAACCTCCACCGTTGGTTTCTCCACTTCCCCTCTACTTCCATTTCGCATCCCATCACTTCACTTCCCCGCCCTCCTTCCTCCAATAAATCACACTAACCTACTTACTCAGACCTTCCCATCAGCCTTCCCTTAGTTGTGGTTTACTCCACCACAGTCTGGAGCCCCCTCCCACGCTCTCAAAAACCTGGACAGGGCTGGCAGCATTTTGTAATGTGTGTGCCCCTCTATCACGTACCTCTGATAGAGTGTGCTTGAGGATTAGTGACATGAACCGCTCACACAGGTTAATGATTTCACAAAGTCGTTACGGACAAAGGCCTCATGAGTCTGCCACCTTGATTTTTAGCCCTGTTTCGATGGTGACCACACATTTTATTTATTTTTTATTTTTATTTTTTACATTTGTATAGCGCGCAGGCAGCCCAGGGGCATTTTGGCGCCGTTACTTGCAGAAAGCTTAGTTACATTATGCATAGGTTACATCATTTGGCATTGACATTTAGGTGTAACAGATATTATGCATGGAAGCGTACAAAGGTCAGGTATACATGTGGCGGGTGTAGATGATAAACGGTAGGGAATCAAGCAAACAGGGTGGTTTTGAAGGTTTTCGGAAGGTGGTCAGGGAAGGTTCAGCTCGCAGGGCAGTGGGGAGGGCATTCCAGTGTAGAGCCGCAAGGTAGGGGAAGCTAGAACCCCCTGCTCTTGATTTTTTTATCATGGGTACCGTGAGTAGGTTGGTATAGGGGGTCCTGGTTGGTCTTGCGGATATGGCCGGGTGGATCCTTTGTGCAAGGTAGGCTGGGGCTGCAGAGTGGATACATTTGTGGGTGAGGGTCAAGGTTTTGAAGATGATCCTCTCTTTTATAGGTAGCCAGTGGGAGGCTCTTCTTGCAGTAGATATATGTTCTCTTTTGGAGATGCCTTGTGCTGCGCGTAAGGAGTTGTTTTGAGTAACTTGCAGTTTCGCAAGGTTTTTTGTGGAGGTCCCTAGGAAGAGGACATTACAGTAGTCCAGCCGAGATCCAGTGATAGCCCTAGCTATGTTTGTGCAGGTGTCGCTGGAGAGGTAGGGTCTAACTGCATTGAGGAGTTTGGCCTGGTAGGCAGCTGAGGAGGCAATGGCATTCACCTGTCTAGTCATGGACAAATTGGAGTCCAGGTAGACGCCTAGGGTTTTCACTGACTCAGATACTGGAATGGTGATAGAGTCAATGGTGAAGTGGGAGAACTGAGCGTCAAGTTTTTTTAGAGTGTCGGGGGAGCCTACAAGTAGGAGTTCAGTTTTGTCAGTTGAGACAGAGGCTGTTGGAGGCCATCCAAGTTTGGATTGCGTTATAGATGGTGTTAAGGGCCTTGGAATCAGTCTCATAGTCACCTGTCAGGGTCACCAGGATCTGCGTGTCGTCCGCGTAATTTGTGTACGAGATCCCCATGGCGTCAAGGATGAGGAAGAGAGGGCGAGTGAATATGTTGTAGAGGGTAGGAGAGAGGCAGGAACCTTGAGGGACACCACAGCATAATGGTTGGGGATGCCGTAGCTAGATCAGAGAAGACCTGCATGGTCCTTCCATGTAGGAAAGAAGTGATCCAGGCACTTGCATTGGCTGAGAAGTTTGCAGTGGAGGTTAGGTGGTGGCATAAAACGTCGTGATCCACAAGGTCAAACGCAGCAGAGAGATCGAGGAGGAGGAGCAGGACAGGTTTGCCCAGGTCTCTGGCATCATCCATCTGGTTTTTTAAATCCAGTAAGGCGGTGCCGGTTCCGTGTTTTGGGCGGAAACCAGATTGTCTCAGGCCTAGGAGTTGGTTCTCTTCGATGAAGTGTTGGACTTGCAGGTAGGCTGCTTTGTCCAGAATTTTAAGAAGGAAGGGGACGGTGGTGATGGGTCTGTAGTTGTTGGGTGAGGTGGGGTCAAGTGTGGTTTTTTTTTATGAGGGGCCTGACCCAAGCTTCCTTGAGGGAGGAGGGTACAATGCCTGTGGTGAAGGATGCGTTTACAAAAGCTGTGAGAAATGGGGCGAGGGACTCTGCACAGTCCTTGATAATGGTGGCGGGGCAGGGGTCTCCTTTGCAGTTGGAGGGTTTGATTCCTTTCATTAGGGTGATGATGTCTTTCTCTTGGATGGTTTTGAAGGAGAAGGTGGGGGTGGCCTCTGGGGAGGGGGAGGGAGTGGGGGGGGGGGGTGGGAAGAGAGAGTCTGGAGTTCAAGATTCTGGCTTGAAGGAGGTCTAGTTTGTTGTGCATGGCAGTTTGGATGCCGTCACACCAGGCTTTGTCTTTAGTGAAGTTCTGGGGTGTAGGGGTAGGGGTTTCAAGTTCCCTGAATATGGAGAACATTTCTTTGGTGTTGGAGTTGGCTTCGGAGATTCTAGTTTCAAAAGATTTGGCTTTTGCTAGGATGATGGCTTTTTTGTATTCCTTTGAGCGGGTTTTGAAGTCAAGTTTGTCTTTGTCATCTTGGGAGGTTTGCCAGCGCGCAAGGGCAGAGCGTTTGTCCGTCTGGAGTTTGAGTAGGTCTGGGGTGAACCAGGTGTTGGTGTGGCTTGTGGGTTTGGACTTCCGAGGTTTGAGAGGAGCAATGGAGTTGATTGCTGCTGATATAGCCTTGTTGTAGTTTTGCGCCAGGGTTTCTGGGTCATTGGAGAAGGGAGGTCTGAAGGCAGGACCCTGGAGGAATGGTAGAAGTCTTTCTTTCGTAAGGAGGCAAGCGCTTCTGGTGAGGGCGGGTGGTAGAGGATGGGGGGGTGGGGTGGGGGGGCGTAGGTGGGGATGTTGAAGGTAATGATGTGGTGGTCAGACCATGGGGTGGGGGAGTTTCCAGTGATTGTTAGAGGGCAGTTGTGCTGAGCAATCCAGTCAAGTGTCCTGCACAATGAGTGAGTGGGGTGTGTGACAGTGTTGAGAAGCCTAGAGTTTCAAGGGCTGAGTTGAGTGCTTTGGAGGCAGGGTCCTTGGGGTCATTAAGACCAAGGTTGACATCACCGAGGAGGATCGCTTTGGTAGATTTCTTTAGGTTGTCTGCCAAAAGGTGGGTGATAGTGGATTGGAAGTCTCCTGTGGGGCCGGGTGGCCTGTAGACCAGATGGAGTGTAATGGTGCAGTGGTGGGAGGTGGAGAGTTTAAGTTGGAGGTAGTCACTGGTGTTGTTCATGGTTTTATCATTTTTTCTGATGTTAATTGAGTCTTTGGCTATGATTGCTACTCCCCCGCCTTTGGTGGGGCGGTCTTACCTGATGATAGTGTATCCAGGTGGGAGTGCAAGGGAGAGCGCAGGGCCCGAGGCTTCATGCAGCCACGTTTCGGTGACTAAGAGGATGTCTAGGTTGTTTGAGGTGATGAGGTCATGGATGTCTAAGGCATGGGCATTGACGGATCGGGCGTTGATCAGGGCACATTTGAGATGGGGGGTGGAGACTGGTGGGGCGTCAGTAGTGTCCGGGCTCATATGTAAGATAACAGTGGCAGGCACATCAATACATTCAACTGGTGAGGTAGAAGAATTGGCAATAGTGGGGGTCCCATTTTCAGGGGTCATAGGCATGGTAACAATGGCAGGTACATCAATACATTCAACTGGTGAGGTAGAAGAATTGGCAATAGTGGGGGTCCCATTTTCAGGGGTCATAGGCATGGTAACAAAGGCAGGTACATCAATACGTTCAACTGGTGAGGTAGAAGAATTGGCAATAGTGGGGGTCCCATTTTCAGGGGTCATAGGCATGGTAACAATGGCAGGTACATCAATACATTCAACTGGTGAGGTAGAAGAATTGGCAATAGTGGGGGTCCCATTTTCAGGGGTCATAGGCATGGTAACAAAGGCAGCTACATCAATACATTCAACTGGTGAGGTAGAAGAATTGGCAATAGTGGGGGTCCCATTTTCAGGGGTCATAGGCGTTAAGGTCGCGGTTTTGTAGACCTCAGATTTGGCCTTAGGGGGTGCGAGAAGTTTAGCTCTAGTTATTGTGTCTGTTGCCCTCGATACAGATCTGATGGCTGTGCTGGATGAAGGGTGGGAGCCATGGAGGGAGTTCATCTGTGGGGAGGTACAAAGGGGTCTGGTGCGCAGGAGCGTACCTGTTGCGGATGATGTGGGGTCAATGGTAAACGAGTATTCCGCATGCTAGTAGATTGTGGAATAGATCTGTGTGGAGCACAGAAGGTGCGGGCGCGTAGCCGATCGTGTCTAGGTTCAGTTATGAGGAGCTGGATGGGAGGGGATGCATGGATCCTCTTACCTCTAGGCAGTGAGAGCAGATCGTTCCTGGCTGATGGCGACGAGCAGCGAAGAGCTGCAAAGAGTACGGGAGGCCTTTTCTCCTGGCCTTCGCTCCTCGGCTGCGCCTCTCGGTCCTCACCCCCTCTATTTAATGCAGGATGGGAGGGGCAGGCAGGCGGGCGCAGCAAATCGGATCCTGGGCTTGTGGCGGTGATTTTGGCGGCATGTTTTGTTGTTGTGGTCTCCATGGCAACTAGGTCCGCCATTTTGGGTGCTTCCTCGACCACGGGACACGCGGCAGGCAGTAACACGGGGCACACGTCGGCTCCGAAACACAAATGAGCAGCTGACAGCCAACACTTATGGCACAAATACTGCTTCCTGTGGGCTGAGGTTACTTCACCTGGTAAAGGTTTAGTGTTTCCCATTTCTGCCACTGTGCTTGCAGTTCTGGATCATAAACCGCATAGGTGGCAACATTTCCTTCATAACATGATGTCCTGACGTGGGCAGGCCCGGCACGCAGATCAAGAACCGCTCAGATTGTGTCGACTTTGACATGGGGTCTAGGCTACGTTTGGGGTAATGTAAGGGGAGACTGGCAGAAAGGGTATCCAGGTCTTCCCTGGAAGTTCTAGGATCTTATACCCCAGCTGTTCCTTGTATTGACTCAATCCCCTGCCAAGCGTTTGGGACGCCATACAAATGCCCACAGGATCCACCTGATACTGACCCTGGGCCCATCATCCACTGGCCTGGGAACGCACTCAGCCCCTGGGGTCAACACACAGACTTCTTCCTAGAGACAGGGAGGGCACTAGGGGACTCTCGGGCGAGGTGGAGGGCACCTCACCTGTATCCTAGCTAAGAGTATGGATCTGGAGTTATTGGGGGCGGTGGGGGTTTGGGGACAGCAAACCTGTTGGGAGAAATCAAAATGTTTAATGCTTCACGAAAAAGAAAGGGCTTTTATCCTCAGAGGCAGCAGAACAGAAAACACAGAGCCTACACTGTGCCAATGCTGTAATACTTGATCTATATTTATGAAAATGGACACACATTAGCATTTATACTTCTGAAGTTGGACTGTAAAAGGGTAAAGTTCCATCAGGGACACTTACATAGAGTGAGATGGCCACCAGATTTGATCAGAGTAGAATTTGGTCTGATTGTAATAGGACCCACAGAAATCCTAGAATTCAAAGCTGTGTCACTGTCCATCAAACTTTCAGGCTGATTTGCTTCCGATACTGGACAGTGCTTCATAATTAGAAGAAAAACAAGAGCCAAATGAACACTATTACAAGATTGCACAAATAGGTTCTGACGCTGAGACATATCGATTTGAAAGTTTATCGCATAAAGGTGCAATTGAACAACAAACATAACATAACTGGTGTATTATTACAGCACCCATTCACCTCCATTAGGGTAACTTGAGTTATACAAGGATCACGGATGTTCAGCATTACCCAACTCAGTGGGTCATTTAATCGAATGCGAAAATAAAATTAAACAGATTCACTGTGCTTAACTGGTATCCACATAAATTTGCAACAAGCATTGTCAAAGACAACAATTTGGGCTTTTGTGTAGCTATGGGATGGGCATTTACTTTTCACGCATAAAATGCTAAAACCTGGCAAGGAGATCGCAAACTCTGGAAAATGGAGTGATTACCTGGGCATATGCTTTCAGTACCTGGCAAACGCGTATCTAATAGCTCATGCCAAAACTGTTGGCTTTGTCATTGCTTGTTTTTAACAAGACTTCAGTGCAAGGGGAAGATATAAATCAATTGGTTGAAGGCATACCTGGTTAAGGCTTTTTATTACACCAGTAGCTATTTACAACTGCAGTGAAGCCATTTACTCTCAGCAGACTGCTTAGAAAACCACTGGCAGGCCAAAGCTTGATGTTAGTACTACAAAGAGCGAGCTCAAAGAGATCCCCGGGGTGATGAAGTTGTGTGTCTCTCCTCACATGTCATCTCTCGCCTTAGTGTACTCCAATGGTTTCGGCCTATAGGTAAGCGCTTACCACCGAATAGTTGAAACTAAAAATGCAAAGTTCCCTTTCTTGTTGGTTGACTTGAATACAAAGGGAATAGAAAGGACTGTCTGCAACGAGGTTGAATCCATGTGTCCACCATGCGATTATCTGCCCTTTTGTGAAACCCGCCAGAGCCATTTGAAGGGCCCGGCACCAACTTAAAAATATATAAATAAA
This sequence comes from Ambystoma mexicanum, assembly GCF_040938575.1. Taxonomy (NCBI): domain Eukaryota; kingdom Metazoa; phylum Chordata; class Amphibia; order Caudata; family Ambystomatidae; genus Ambystoma; species Ambystoma mexicanum. The sequence continues at coordinate 880,633,871 of NC_090936.1, forward strand.
TGAATAACTTTTGTTTTCCGTTTTAAATATGTGCACGCAGATTTCATGTTTCCGTTGAATTAGAAAATGCTCATCTTAACTGTTGGACGCCAGAGCGCCCGATCAGTTTGAAAAAATGTAATCTGTTTGACAGTTTGTCTAACGCACTGCAATAGCTCAGGCTGGCTAAACCGCATTATGTGTACATTATTCATTTTGTTTGACTGCAATTGAAGTAATGTATGTAAATTATGTGTTCAGTACTGACCTCTGCAACTTGATGTGCTCTCTCCACTTGCTCTTCTGCTCTACAACACTATTTCGCTGGATTTGCTTCTTCCTCTCTTTCACCACACTCACCACTTCTCAGTCGTCTCTTCCTGTCTTTTCCCTCTCTCCTCTCCCCCCTCCCGTCACTATATTCTATGCACTTACCCTATCACCCCCTCCCGTCACTATATTCTATGCACTTACCCTATCAGAATTGTCGTCAGACCTAGTATGATAATCGCTTGTTTGTTCTCCCCCTCACCTTTTGTCAATCTCCAGCACAACCATAAATATCAACAGGCCTAGTATGATAGTCGCTTGTTCCCCCCACCCCCCTTTCACCTTTTGTCAGTCTCCAGCACTACCAAGAAATGTAGTCGGGCCTAGTATGGCAGCCGTTGTCTGTCTCATCTTCTACCTCCCCCTCCATCCCTCCCCTCCTTAACATTGTCAAAGCTCTTGCACTATCTGAAATGTGGTCAGGCCTAGTACGATAGTTAATTTCACATTCTTAATGTCTCAAGGCCTTGTAAGAATGTCATTGTATTTTCCCTTGCTCCCTCCCTTACCTTGAAGCGCTTTGAAACACGTGTGTATAGGTGCTATACAATTAAACAATCAATATCCATATCATATCAAATTTGCATAGTATTGACTGCTGCCTGTAGGTCTCCTCCCCTATATAAAGTATTTCCTATGAAAGCAGGAATGGAAGAGCAGACTATAGCACTCATTCTAGCACTACCGGGGATGTACTAATAGAAGCTTATTAGATAATCCTGGCACGGCCCCCAATTACAAGAATGCATCTGGTAGGTTGTTTGACATACAACACTGCTGTATTCCTTAATTCTCTGGTGACCATTTTACAATATGATAAAATACTCTACTCTTCTACTTAAAAGGGGAGATGTACTTTAGATTGTTGACAAAAAGGCTCTTTTTCCTGCATAATCTTCTGACGCATTTGTAATGCCCTGTTTACAAAGATCGCCAGGGCCCAGGCTGTCAGAGTGGCTTCCGCTTGCAACTGAAAAAGAAGTGCTGGCCCGTACCGTGTAAAATGTTTCCCTCTAAAATCTGGAACCAACAACCACCTTCTTAACACGGTGTTGGGCAAAAGAACAGGAAATGTGCCAAATCCTCCAACCCTGCACCACAGAGTACAGACAGCATATATGCTCAATCCCATTCTCTTTGCTATTACTTCCCCAATGGTAGGCAGTTAAAGTGGGCTCTGGTAATGTGACTTCTTTGGGACTTCTTGTGGGACCAGACCAAATGGTCTTTAATTTTGTTAGTTGATAATAACATAACACGTCTATTCAATGGTTTTACTGTCTCAGAGGATTCTCTTCTCCCAAGTATTGAAGTTGTCACTTTCTTTGCCATTTCACAACTCCTCGTCTTGGTCAGTGGGTTTAACATATCAAAATTCCCTTCCAGATTTGAGTTCTCTAAAGTTGGTTTTATATATCGGACCCATTTGATATGGTTCGCCCCTTTGTGCTTAGAAATGCATCTTATTAGGTGCTGTGAGAGAGAAGCATTGGGGTTTGCCCAAACCCTGAGCCATAATAAATGGTTCTTTTGCCACCTCATCCGTGATGTAACTTAAGCCCACCTCATTGTGAACCGCAAAGTTTGGTGCCGACAGTGGCAAGGCCAACAACTTTTTCAAAAAGGCATTTTCTTCTTGTTGAATTTCCTTCTAGTTCCCATAACCCCAAATCGCTGCACCATATTTTACAACTCCTCTGGCCATGTAGATCTTTTTGACCATCTTTAATGGCTGTTGCCCATGTAGCCCCACAAACCGAAAAATATGATTGCCTCATACTGCACAATGTTTTATTTTTTTTCCAAACTTCTGGTGAATGCAATATAACAAAAATGTACTGCACCCCCCCCCCTTTGCCCCTTTCCACGCTCCACCCAGTCTACCCCCTTGAGGTCTATTCCAGTTGTGAGATCTTTAGTCTGTCGTGCAAGCGATGTACCGCTCACTACATTATATCTAGTTTCTTAAAGTTCTGAGGGCACCATTGCATCATATAGTCACTCCCCAAGAAGTCCAATACCATTTCCCAGTCCATATGAAATCTATCCTTCTAATTATATCCCATAAGTCACCCACTCCATCGTTACCATATTCCATATTATGTGAAGCCATTGTATGTTTGAGGGTGGTAGGTTTCCGCTTCCATTTTTTCGCTAGGACTAGCCATGCTGCTATTACTAGAATCATGAATGCTTTCTGCTTGGACTTCAGAGGCAGTTGGAATTCTGGGTCGAAGAGACCACACATCCACTCCCTGGGAGAGTGGGAGAGGGGGCCCACCTACCATCTTCTGTATTTGACCTGTGACCTCCCCCCAAAATGGACCCAAGATTGGGCAGTCCCACCAAACGTGCCTCCAATCCCCTCTCCCGCTGTACCCACTCCAGAATTCCAGTGCTACTCCCGGATACATTTTGTGTAATCTTTCTGGGGTGTAGTGCCATTGGACCATTCTTTTGTACCAGGCTTCCCTGACTTGGAGTGATCTCGTGAGTTACGGTATGTTCCTCCAGCGATTCTCCCAGTTTCCAAGCAGGATTTCCTCACGTAGCATCTGCTCCCACCTATGCATGTATGTCTATGTGTATTTCTTAGATTCCCATACTAAAATTGTGTGCAATTTTCAGATTCATTGTTTATCTCCTGTGTGCGTAGTTATGAATTTCTCAAAGGGGCAAGTTCCATAGATGACGCCTACTTCATCATGGGTTGTTTCAGCCAATGTCTCAATTGATAGCATCTTAATCTGTCTTTTTCTGTGATACCCATCTGTTTCTTGCAATCCTCAAAGGTCATGACCTCCCTTGCGTTCATTCCATCTCCTACCTTATCACATCCGGCTTCTCGCCAGTGTTTTGTACCTGGGAAGAATTGTGGGGCAAAGGGTGCCGGGTGTGTGATGAGATGCCCTTGAGAGACCTGGCGGCTCCATATTTCACATATGAGACAACTTGACTAAAGGAGTTGCTGCGGGGTCCATCCCATTTTTCCAGCTGCAGAAGATGGGTTCCCTGCAACTGCCTGATCCATTCTAGCCCAGGGTTTAGTTGTGTTGTGTGCCAGCTATTCCCTGAGCACGCACAGCTGGGCTGCTTCATAATATTGAGTTAGATTTGTGAGCCCCAACCCTTCCTTTCTTGGGGCCATCAGTCTCTCCAGGGCTACCCTTGGTCATTTGTTCTGCCAGATCTATTGCGTTATCAGCTTGTTGGCAGTTCTGAAGAATGATTGTGTTATTCTGATGGGAAGCGTTTGGAAGTGGTATGATAGTTTTGGCTGTATGGTCATTTTTATCGTGGCAATCCTGCCTAGCCATGAAATGCCTAGGGGCATCCATTGGGTCAGGTCCGACTTTATTTTAGTTAGTAATATTGGGTAGTTTGCACCATAAATGCTCGAAATTGCCAAAGTTAATTTTACCTCCAGGTGTGTAATGGGCCCCCCGCTGCCTCTTTAAAGCGTGAGATCTTGGAAAATTCTGCCCTCTGTATCATCGCCGGACCTAACCATAGTGATTCCGACTTAGTCTTTTTAACTATCAACCCTGCCACTTGCTCCATGTTGTCTAGTTCTTGTATTAGAGCAGGGATAGAATATTCAGGCTCTATAAGAGTCATCAGCATGTCGTCAGTGAAGGCTGCCATTTTATGTTCTTCCCCACCAATTATAATACCATGTATAGCCGGATTGCTTCAGATGGATTCCAACAGGGGTCCTAGATATATCGCATACAGGAGCAGGGATAGAGGGCATCTCTTTCCTCTAGTGATTAGTACCGATTCTGATAATTGCCAGTTTATTGAGAGGCGCATCTATGGCTTCATGTAATTAGCCTTTACTTTGCGCAAGAAGAGCGTGCCTATCCCTATACGCTCCATGGTTTCGAATAAAAATGGCCATTCCACACTGTCAAATGGCTTTTCGGCGTCGAGTGAAATTAATACTGCTGGTATCTGTCGGATGTCCGCTTTCCCTATCAAGGTGTGCCTTCCCTTTACAAAGCCTGATTGGTCTGCACCCATCAGATTCGACAAGAGGGGCATCAGTCTTGCTGCTAATACCCCTGTGTATATTTTGGCATCTAGATTTAGCAATGCAATGGGGAGCGGTAGGAGCTGCATTGTAGCAGGCCTTTGTTTGGTTTAGCAAATACCACTTTTGCCACTGCCATTGTGGCTGTCACCTTTCTGCTTCTCCCTCTTGCGTTGGAGAGGTGCCAGTCTAGGGCTCAGTTGTTTCCTAAATGTTTGATAGAAGGTTGCAGAGAATCCATCTGCCCTGAGGTTTTGTTATGTGGCAGGTTCGTTATTAACGACTCTACTTCCCCCGTAATTTTCTCATCTAGCTTGGTACTGTTGAGGGGCATATGTTTTCTCATTGTTATGTCCCTAAAGTAATTCTTGACCATTGTATGATTGAGTTCGATAAATACAGGGCCTCATCGAAGCTCTTAAATGACTGGACTATCGTTTCTGTGTCCATAGCTACTCGACCGTCTGGCTGTGTAATGGCCTTCAACCTGCATTGGATTTCTCCCTTCCTCACTTGCCTAGCTAAGAGCCTTATATACTATTTTTGCCTAATATGTAGGAGGTCTATTTCTGCTTTCCGTGTGTGCAATAGGTCAAGTTGTCTCCTTGTATCTTTCAGTCGTTTATATAGGGCCTTATATTTTTTCTTTGCCAGTTCCCCATTGTATCCCTTATTTGAGTTTCTAGGTCGAGTGTCACCAATATTCTCTGCTTGCATAGAAATCATCTCCCCCTTATCACTGCTTTAAATGCTTCTCAGATCTCTTCTTGTGTACTGTTTGGGTGGTAGTTCTGCATTACATAGTCCTCTATTATGTCTCCCAGTTCTTTATGAATAATCTGTACTATTTCCCAGGGAAAGGACCAGCTCCATAGGCCCCTGCGCAGGCCCCATCTCTTTAGAGTCATCAACAGCAGGGCGTGGTCTGAGAGGGCTATCGCCCCTAGGTGTATATCCTCTATTTTTCCCAGTAATGTCGCTGACCCCCATATATAGTCTATTCTCGACTGGGTCTGGTGTACATGGGAGAAGGAAGTGTATCCTGTTACTCCTCCCTTCAGGGTTCACCAGATATCGGATGAAGACAAGTTGTCTGTATATTCCTTCAGTACACTGGTTGGGGGGGGGGTCCCCCTATTTTGGGTCGCTCTGCTCCGGTCTAGTGTGGGGTCCCTTGCCAGGTTGAAATCCTCAGAAAGGATTATTTATACCTCTATGAATTTCTCAAGCTTCAGAAGTGTTTCACAGAGAAAGGTGTCTTGCCCCGTGTTCGATGCATAGACTGTGCCCAAGGTCAACTTATTCCCTCCAATCTGCATTAGGACATAAAGGTACCTCCCTTGGCGGTCTGCTAGTATGTGTATTCCATGTGCTTGGAGTGAGTCCTTAAGTGCCATCAGCACTCCACCCATCCTCCCCTTTGCGTTGGCCTGGTGTATGTGCGAGAAACGACGGAGCCTAAATTTGTGTTTGTCCAATTTCTTTATATGTGTTTGCTGGAGCTTTATTATGTCTGATGAAAAGCGTCCTATTTGGCCCTCCACTTTTTTACATTTGGTAGGGGCATTTAGTCCCCTTACATTATGCGACAACACTACCAATGCCATGAGATCGTTTGTTGGAGCTTTCCTACTAACTGGACCCTTTCATGCAGACCTTTATGGTGGATTTAGTCTCTTCTGATGTGGTTCTGAGAACCCCCCCCCCCGTCCCCTCCGACTTTTGCAGACCTCAACTTTAAAAACTGTTTCTTTGAATCTCCTCTGGGTGTAGACTCCCTCACCCCCTTATCCTTTCCACCCCAACACCCCTGTCCCACCCCTCAGTCAGGGTTGCTTTCCTAGTAGCTCCCCCAGATTCTAGCCGGGTTCAATGCCCTGGTATAACCCAGGTCTCTCCCTATTGGGGTTACATTACTCCCCCTTGTGGATTCCATGTCTGGTTTCTCCTCTCTCCTTTCCTCCGAGGCTTTGCCCCTTCCCCAAATGGTATAGAGTCACCTTCCAAATTATTATTTTATTTATCTTTTCCCACCAGGCTCCCCCTTCTAGGGTGTCAAGTATGCCAGGCCTGTCAAGCCTGCCGCTAGGTTAGGCCATTTCTCATTCTCCCTCCACTCGTGGGTGCTTGACTTCTTTGCTTCTTTCCGGGGGGCCTCTTATTCTCTGGCTCCCCTTTGTCCACTGGCATAATGGCCCCCCCCATGGCCTCCACTGTGCGGGGGGCCCCACCATCGCATGTCCTGGGAGGGGGGGCCCCATTGGACAAAAAAAACAATGGGCCTCATCACGACTTTGGCGGTAACCCTTAAAATCGGCGGTAACGCTATTAGTGGCAATTTTAAGGGTCCGTCGGATCACGAGTCGAAATACCGCTGGCGCCATTTCAGCCGGCGCAAGTACAGCCGGCTGGACAAGCGCCGGCCATAACAGCGCCAGGAACCATTCGCGCTAAAACATCAGCAATCAAGAGTCCGGCGTAGACGCTATTAGCGCCAGAAAAGCGGCGGATAATCTGCCGAAAATACCTCCAGCAAAAAGCTGGAGGTAACAGAACACAGGCCACAGCAATAAGGGCCCAGGTGGAACCAATGCAAATCAGAGGCCTACAAAGGAGCCACCCATGCACAACACACCCTCCCCAACACCATGCTGCCATTCGGAGCCGGGAGCCTTGATGTTGACTTCTACCTGCTGCGCCTGGAGCTACAGAGGCCAGCGAACCAGGCCAGGGCCCTGGGAGTGCAGGGGGCAGTGGGGATGAGGAGAATGAGGAGGAGAGCAGCACTAGCAAGGCAGCCAGCCATCCCCAGGGTTAGGCCAACACCCTGGGCCCTGACTGATGGTCAGTTGGTGACAGAATATCGCTGGACAGGGCAACCATCACCCAGTTGCTGGACACAATCCAGGGTGACATTGACAGCCGCATAGCCACCATCACGGCAGTACCTCCCCTAGTGAAGCTCGTGTCTGTGCTTCAATTTCTTGGGACTGGCAGCTACCAACATACCGTTGCCATAATGCATGGAATGGCCCAGTCCACATTCAGTGCCATGCTGGGACAGGTGCTTGATGCACTGTTGAATCATGCGAACGAACACATTGCATTGCATTGCCAGCCACACAGTCACAGGTGCACCAGCTGAAGGGTCAATTCTATGCCATTACCCATGTCCCGAATGTAATAGCAGCCCTGGACTGCACACATGTGGCACTCGTACCACCCCAAGCACATGAGGCTGCCTACAGAAACCGTAAACAGTACCATTCCCTCAATGTGCAGATGACATGTGGTCCTGACCTCACCTTCAGCCACTGCTGTGCCCGCTACCCAGGATCCACCAACGACTCCATGGTCCTACGCAACAGTACCCTGCCGGCGTACATGGAAAGACACTGAGGCCAAAACACATGGCTACTGGGCGAGTACAAATGTATAACATAAAGCATGTCAATTCACAACTGATGGTGCCTGTCACAGAATCCATTATTCCCAATAGGCCACCAGCATTACTGCAGCATTCACATTCAAGCACCTTGCACGATAAACCTTGGACATGTCCAACACAGCAGAACACACCCATGCAGGATGTAAGACATGTGGCGGCACAGTGACATATGGAAGCCCCACCACAAAGCCTCCTTTGTGAGTAGCACCATGGCTCCCAACACAGACAGTACAGAAATCCCACCCTGGCCATCCGACAGTAATGAAATTCCAAACCATAAGCTGGCACATCCACAAATGCACCACACATAAGTAGGCCGAGTAATGACAATGTACATCCCACGAACACTGTCCCCAAAATGGCCAGGGAAATGCACGGAGAACAGTACAGAATAGTGACGACCAGCAAATGCAACTGTAGCCAAATGGATTTGCAGTGACACGTGAGGCAGCCACTTCTGTCATGCAGAAGTAGATGGAAGGGCCCCCTTATCCTGCGACAAGTGAATGAGTATTGTTACATACAGAAACATAGGCGTCCCAAGTGGAGAGTTCCCCATTGATTCAATCGTGCCCGTAGGACAGCACACTCCACAATGTCATAGGCCAAATGACAAATATGGCAAAATCACACTGATGACAGAGCTCTGTACACCCACTGGACTTACCTTGTTTCCCATACCGGTTTTCTCTCCCCTGCAGGTGATTCTGGATATCCCCAGTACACGTGGCTCATGACCCCTGTGCGTCACCCACACACGGCGGCGGAGCGGTCATACAACCTTGGCCATGCCCATACACGGATCTGCGTGGAGAGGGCATTTAGACTGCTGAAGGCACGCTTCCGGTGCGTCGACCGCACGGGAGGGGCAATGATGTATGCACCAGAAAAAGTTGGCAAAATTGTACCGACATGTGCCATGCTGCACAACATCTGCTGTTGCAGAAATGTGCCACTGCCCCCTGATGCTCATGTGCAGCCACCTGAGGATGGTAGTGAGGGCGATGAAGTGCCAGAAGGTGTTGAACATGCACAAAGGATTGGGCTGAGGGAGGGGAGGTTGGCAAGACAGGGATTGATAGATGGATTCTTTTAGAAATGGGTAATGGGTAAATTGGAAATATGTCACTTTAACATTAAATTGCATTAGTGCCAATTACTACTGTCCATGCATTGTGATTTTTCTAACGCGATTTATTTTCCGTCCAACAAACCCCCCAGCCCCCAGTAAACACCCAGCACACAATCCCTCCCTCCCCCCAGTGAACACCCAGCACACAATCCCCCCCTCCCCCCAGTGAACTACCCCCAACTGTGCAGATAGGCACATGCGTCTTATCAGGGCACCAACAATGATGCCATGCACCACTAGGATGGTCGTGGGTGCTTTCTTTTTCCGGGCCCCTCTGGTGTGCGTGCCCTTAGGTAGCGCATGGACTGGTGCCTAGGAGATGGCTCGAGGGATCCCTCCGTGGGTGTGGTCGATGTCGAAGGGTCTGAAGGGGCGGCCATCATGTGCTGACGCATGAGGTGGTTTCCCTCCCTTGTTTGCTCAGCAAGTGTTGAGACTGCCTCCGTCAACTCCCTCACTCGTTGCCCGAAGCCTGTCAGGGCAGCGGTACATTGTTCAATGACTCTGCGTGTGCGCGCATTGTCCCGCGCTATGTATTTGCAGCCATGCCGTATAGATGCACCGACAGCCTTGATGTGCCGGCTCTGCACCTTGGCCATTGATTCCACCCTGGCCTGTTTTGCCTCAATAATGTCGAGTCAGCCCATCACTGCTGCCCCAGTGACTAAGGGCACCCCTGGTGTGTCATGTGTTGGCCTGCGACTTGTGTGCTGTCGTGAGGGGGGGCTGCATGGCGACATGGCGCCAGCTTGGACTGAGCTGCCTGACTCAGAGTGCCGGTCTTCTGGGCTGCCATATGATGGCGTGTCCACGTCCGGCTGTGGTGTGCGGACACGACGCACAGGCACATGTCGACTTAGTGCATGGTGTGTGCCTGGGCTTCCCTGGGGTGTGACCATCCCTTCAGCTTCACTGCTTCTGGGGGAGTGCTGTCCTCCGGCATGATGGCCACGTAGAGGTGTTGCTCCCACGTCGGGTTCAGATCCAGACCTCTGTCCCTCAGCATCAGGGCTGTGACTGGTGGCTTGGGGCGAGCTGGCAGTGGCCTCCCTGCGGCCATGTGGTTGCTGCTGCCTGGTGGGGCTGCGTTGGGGTTAAGTGGGTGTTGGCCTGGGTCGTCTCCCTTCCGTACGGCCTCTTTGTGGGGTGGTGGTGCTGGTGGAGGTGTGCTGCCGTGGGCGCTGTGTTGGTGTGGCCTCCTCCCCATCATCTTCGTCCCTTTGGGATCGACGTGTGCCTGTGGGGTACATAGGGAGTGGTCTGAGTTCAATGCTACATATATTTGTGTGATGCAGTTCATGCCAACAAGTGTGATTGAGGACAGTATCAATCACGCATTCAACTTGCATTCTGTTCAGTCGCCAGGTGGTGCTTGTTGCGAGTGTGTATGGAGGTACACTGCATGGGAATGTTGGAGTGACAAGATTGCATGCGTGGTTGGGGTGCACTGCGCTCTGGGTTTTGGGGGTGTATTCATGCACACTCAAACTCTACGTAGCTGTCCTATGCCTATGGATATCTATCCCCTGCCCCTGTCATTTATGCACTGCACGTGCAGGGTCGTCTAGGCAGCACTACGGTTCAATGGATGTAGGCCTCACTTATGGGTGTATGCAGTACCTCACACACATTTCTTCGCATTCATTCACTCAGGGTCTGCATGTGTGGTACTTTCAGCTGCATGCATTCGGGGGTGGGACTCACCTGCAGTTGGGTCGATGCCAGTGCCTGCCTCCGCTCCACCAATGCCCTCGATGGTGCCAATATCTATCAGGGCTGTCATTTTCTCCTCCCAAGGTGCGAGTTCGGGTGGGGTTGGTGGTGGGCCTCCTCCAGTGGCCCTACTTGCACTCCGGTGCTGTGACAGGATGCCACGGACTCGCACGCGCAGGTCGTTCAGGCGCTTGCGGCAATCCTCCCCATCCCGGGGCACGCGCCCCACAGCACTGACCCTTTGGCTGATTGATCGCCAAATTTGTGCTCTGCGCTGGCCACTTTTTTTGCGCTGCTGCAGTTCCTCGTGGTGCATCTCGGCCTTCTCGACCAGTACAATTAGCTCCTGGTCACTGAATTTGGGCTTTCGCACCCTGTCCAGGGCGGTCTTGCCCCTAGTGCGCTCCTGAGACATGTTTTGGGGTTGGATGGCATGGATGGCTTCCAGGGGCTGTGATATCCGACGGATTGTGATTTCCAAGATGGCCGCCACTTTATTTCCTGTTCCGGTGGGGACGCGTTTCCTGTGCGCTATGAGCGCGCGATATGGTGTAGTGTACGGTGCGCCGGATTTAAAGGTTTGCACTATTCGCGATACCGCCATGGACCGGGGCGCGTGCAAGATAACTCGTGATCTGGCGGATTATCCGCCGGGGACCTTGGCATTAGCGCTATTTACGGTCGGTGGATAATCCGCCGCATTACCGCCGAAGTCGTGATGAGGCCCAATATAAGATTTAACTTTTTTTTTTAGTCACTCTGCCTTCATAATTCATAAAGAATTTAATTTCTTTATGGAGGCACAGTGACAACAAAAAAACAATTTCGTTTGAGCCCGAGGGCGCCACCCATCCCATGAGATGGGAGCCTCTAGGCTGGAGGCCTCCATGCCATGGGGTGGGGGAGCTCTATGAATTAAAAAAGAAATCGTTTCTTTTTGAAGTCACTGTGCCTTCATAAAGAAATTATTTCCATTATGGTTCGGTCCTTAACAGAAATAATTTCTTTATGAAGTCAGAGTGACTTAAAAAAGAAACCATTTCTTTTTGAATTAATAGGACTCCCCTCAACCCAATGACGTGCGTGTGTGAGAGTATGAAAGAGGCACAAATGTATGGGTGGCTGGGTGTGCGTGTCGAGTGTATGGTAAAAGGATGCACACTTAAATGTATAGGTGGCTGCCTATGTGAGTGCATGGTTAAAGGGTGCACACAAATGTATAGGTGGCTGCCTGTGGAAGTGTATGGTGAAAGTGTACATACTTAAATATATGGGTGGGTGGGGGTTTCCGTGTGTGTGTTTGGTGAATGGTGTGTGTGCTTGGGTTCAGAGGTGCAACAAATCCTACATTTTTGGGGGGAGGTGCTAACCCTTCAAATGTTGAGAGGTGCTAACTTCACGGGCAGTGGGGGAGGGCCAAACTTATTTGTGTGGGGCATCTAACTTCTTTATGCATTATAATTAGACTATTCTAGTGCAGCTTCAATATTGCAAGCAGTTAACTCTCCCCTTTAAGTTTGAAAGCACCCGCTTATGGACTGCTGTGAAGATAAGTGGTTTCCTGTCCACTCTTTACCATTCCAATCACTTCCCTGGCATGCAAGTACTAAACTCACATCAGATTTCAATTGCCTAAAGAATTACGCATTTGAATGCAGGTACTAACAGTAAAATGCTTTGCTACCAATTGCTGGGCCTTTGTTAACAGCAAAACCCAGGTGCCGTTTAACATCTGTGTCTTGTTGTGTCCGGCAGGCTCTGTAGGTCAGCCAGGTCGAGTCAACATAGCCCAAAATGTCAATGTGTGAGGGGTTTGGGGACAGGGCTGAAGCCCAGTCTGCTCAATGGTGTTGTGCCACTACTTATGTTTAATCCCTTGGTTACTTATTGGTAATCTTAATTACTCATAGCTCCATTCTTCCTCATCCCAGTACTTGTGCATGCGTTTCATCGTGTTGGCGAGCAGGCTAGCACAGGCCACTCCTGCTCTCTAGGCTGGGTCTCACTCTGCCCCCCACTTCCTGCATCGAAGGTAAGCCTCAGGGGGCTGTTGGGGCCTTTACCACCACACCCTTCGCAAGCGGCGCACAAAGAGCATTTTTTAATTGTGTCGATTACAATTTGAAAAATGAAAGTAAAAAAAAGGAAAATCATTTTTTTAAAATCAAGAATAACATGCTCTTGGTGCTGTGTGCCATGGCATCCAGTGAGAGGCTGCATTTGGCCTCCTTTCCATCATGGCTGCCCTGTTCTGCTTTAGGTGGAGGGCCGGACCTGTTTGTTCTAAAAAAATAAAAATTGCTTTTAGCTCTGCACACCCCCTGCATTGATTGTGCTGCTTGTTGTAAACATCGAATTTAGCTGTGCTCACACCCTGCATTGGTTTTGCTGCTTGTTGTAAAAATCAAATTTAGCTGTGCTCACATCCTGCATTGGTTTTGCTGCTTGTTGTAAACATCTAATTTATCTGTGCCCACATCCTGCATTGGTTTCTGCGGTTTCTAAAATCGTTTTTAGGTGCGTGCTCGTCACCCCCGCCTCTGCCCTCTGTTCCCTCACCCTCTTCATTTCCTACTGTCTCTTCCCCTACCCTGTTTGTGTCTTCCTGAGTGCTTGCTCCTTTCTTGCCTACCTCCTCCCACCTACCTTAACTGCTCTGCCTAGTTAAGTGTACCACACTCTGTGCCCCTCACTATGGCGTTTCTATCTCTCTCATCCTCTCTAGCTCCTTCTCCATCTCCTATACTTCACCTCTTACTAAGTCTGGCAGGAAGAAACTCGAGAAGGACATACTGGCCTCCAACCCAGGCCTTCCTATTGCCGAATCCTACGTCCTTGCTTCGGCCAAACAGACTCTCACTGACCTACTCTTTGTCATTCTCTCTCCCGATTTATGGACTCTCCATATGGCCACTCTGCTCTCTCCCTACTCTTCTTCACACCTAAATGGTGGCACCCACTGGGAGGCCCTTCTTGCCTCCTTTTCCACCTCCATGGCCATCATAAATATCTCTCAGAATGGTATTATCCTGGTACAAGGGCCTCAACCCACCTTCCTCGCCTTAACTTTCCTCTTTCTGCCTCATGGGCACTCTTGCCACCTGCTCCTATGGCCCCCCAGGCTACCTTACCAACTATGCCCTCCTTGGCTACCATGCCTCCTACCAACCTCACCATCTCCCCCCCAACTCTCCCCTTGCTGTTCTCAACTGTACAGGCTCCCTTGCCTACTTGCACTACATTGACAACCTCGTCAGCCTCTTCCATCCTGCTGCCCTGGCCACAGATTGCCACCGCATCTGGAGCTGCCTTGCCTCATGTGGCCCCTCCCACACTGGCTCCCATGCCTGCAGCCTCTTCACGGACACCCTTGTCATCCTTGCCTCCCCCCTACCTCTATCTCTCAGGCACTGTTGCAGCTAAAACCTCGGTCCCTTGAACCCCCCAGTTATTCCTTCAAAAGTGGCAACCTGCTCCATGTTGCCACACTAAACTCTTGCTCTGCTGTCAAGCACTCCTCTGACATCTACCAGCTCCTTAAACTCCTGGACCTTGATGTTCTTGCTCTGACAGAGACATGGTGCAAGGACAGCTCTGTCACAGGTTTTGACAAACCTCTACCTGAAGGCTACAAGATCCTCTCCGTGCCCAGGCCCAACAGGCCAGGAGGTGGAGGAGCCTTGATCTTTCCTAAGTGGATCTCTTTTTCCATTATTCATACTCAGGTCTACTCCTCCCTTGAAAGCCTGGTCTGCAGGCTCTCTCTCCCTCTCCCCTGTCCCTCTCTTACTCTGGCCACTTTCTATCGGCCGCCAGGCCAGTCCACCCTCTTCCTCTTGGAATGGGATGACCTGGCCTTCACTCCTCTCCTTCTCTTCACAACTCCTCCTGCTGGGAGACCTTAACATCCAGCTTCACTCCCTGGACTCCACAGGACCTTTCTGCAACCTGTGTGATTCCCTTGCTCTTTCCATTCTACCCTATGGCCCAATGTACACTGATGGCCACACCTTGGATGCTCTCATCTCCACAGACAACCCACTCTCTATTCCTCTCACTACCTCACTCTCGTGGACTGATCACTCTTCTCACTTGAAGCTCTCTTCTCCTTTAGCACTGGCACACCCTACACCACTTCCTGCCTTCAAGGTCATTGGACCCATGAAAAGAGTGTCAGTGGCTGCCTTTGCCTCCCCCTACTCTCCACTCCTACTCCTGCGGCCGACTCCCACCTTGATACAGCCCTCTCTAATTTTCACCATTCCATCTCCAACACTCTTGACATCCTTGCCCCTGTCATGAGGGTCTGACTGAAGCCTGCCAAAAAGTGCAACTCTTGGTATGACTCCGATCTGGCTACCCTTAAACGCAAGTGCAGAGCATCGGAACGGAAATGGGGCTCTTCAGGTGCACCCTCTGACAAACTGGCCTACCACTTTCTTCAAATGCAAAATAGACTCTGCATCCGCTCCAAGAAAAGAGTCTACATTCAAGCCGGCATCTCTGCGGCATCTAACACAGCCAAACTTTTGAAAGTTTGCAAGGAGGTAGCCTACCCCACTGTAGCCTTATCCTCTACCGCACCCACTCAGGCCCTTTGCTCAGCCCTGGCTGCACATTTCACCACCAAACCACAGGACATCCTGTCTCTCAATCTCTTTCGCTCGCCCTCATGCACCGACATCTCCTGGGCCCCCTTCGGTCACCCCCACTCTTCCCTTTCTACTCTCCTCCCTCTTCCCTGTCACACCTGATGCAGTATCTAGACTAGTCCAGTCTATGAAAGCCTCTTCCAAACAGGTGGACCCCTGCCCCTCCAAAACCATCAAGGACAATATTAATACTCTTGCTCCAGCCTTGGCCAACCTCTGCAACCTCTCTTGCCACTGAGTTTTCCCCTCTCCTCTCAAGCACTCTCTTGTGCACCCTCTGCTCAAAAAACCTCCGACTAGTCTATTCCGGCAAAGTATTGCCCGATCTCCATCACCCCTTTTCTGGGTAAACTCCTGGAGAAGATGGCTATTAGATGGATGGCTATTACCCAACTTACTCTCCACACTGAATCTGTTGGTTGTCTTCATGACCATCAGTCTGCCTTCAGACCATCCAGAGGCACTGAAACTGCTCTTCTTAACACTTGTGAAGACCTGCTCTCAAATCTTGACTCTTACTCTTCCTCTGTCCCTATTCTTCTAGACCTCTTCTGCTTTAGATACGGTAAACTACAACATCCTGATCACCCATCTATGTGATACCCTGGGCATCACAGATCAGGCCCTGGCGTGGTTTGCCTCCCTTCTCTCTGACCGACCCTCCCAGTTGGGACTTGGGCCCTTTTCTCTCCTCTGTCACTCTCTCTACTTGTGGTGTCCCCCAGTGATCTAACTTGTCCCCCTAGTTCTTCTACATCTACAAGGCCCCCTTGGCCCACAGGACCTCTAACTTTAACTCTAATTTTCAGTGTTGTGGATGACACGCTGCTCTTTTTCAGGCTACCCTCAGCCTCCTCCTTGCTCATCCCCGAATGTCTATCCACAATTCAGTCCTGGTGTGCTGCTAACAATCGCTGCCTGAACACCAGTAAGACAGATTGTCCTCATTGGGACCCCGGTTCCCGCTTTCCCACTGGCTGGCATCCCTTTGCCCTGTACCCTCATATACCAATGAGGCAAAAAACCTTCGACTCCACTCTCTCCCTTTCTTCACACATCTCCAAAAAGTCATGCTACCAACTTCGCCTCCTCAAAAGGTATTCCACCCTTTCTCACTCCCCCCTCTCCCTGAGGCTCACTACCTCAAGAGCCTTCGTTCTCTCCAGGCTGGACTATTGCAACAGCCTCTTTCTCAACCTTTCTACTTCAACTCTCCATCCTCTACAACTCATCCAGAACAGAACCGCAAGACTTATCCTTGGCCTCAAGCCCCGGGACCGCATCTCTCCGGCGCTGAATCCCTTCACTGGCTCCCCGCGGCTGCAAGGATCAAGTTCAAGACCCTCTGCATATACCACAAGGCTTTCTGGGGATGGGACCCGCACAACGCTTTCTTCCTAAATACTCTCCCTCTGCTCATCCTTCTCCAACTATCTGCTGGTGAGCCGCTTTCACAAACAGAGATGTGGGGTAGATCTTTATCCTCTGCAGGTGACTCCCTCTGGAACAGCCTCCCTCTGCCTCTCTCCGTCTTGAGCCGCAGCACCTTAAGTTCTGGATACTCCTCAAGACCTTCCTCTTCTCTTCCTCTCTCACTCCACCCGTCTAACCTCAGTTCTTTTTTCCCCCCACCTTCCTTCCCCTTTCTCCTGCCTAGCTCTGCTCAGTTTTGCTGACTGGTTTCTTGGTTCACCTCCAGAGCCTTACAGGTCACCAGGCCCTTCTTACCGCCCGGACAGTCCTTGCACCTGCCTCCGGCCACTGCACTATGTTCAGCACTACTGCACTTTTAGTTTGCCTTGCACTTTTTAAACTGGGCATCTCTGATAAAGCAGTCCTGCTAAGTGTTATTACCTGGCTAGACTGGCATTTGGGTGCTGTCAGTCTAGCTGTTTCTTACTGCAACATTGTTCATTTTTATGAGCATCTGTGATAAAATAACCGTAAGTGTTATTGATTCGACTAACATTTTGGTGAAGCTAGTCTAGGCATGTCTAAATGTGGCCTGACATGCTTTACTGTAATATGTTATTAGGTGTCTTGACTGGTCTACATTGTGCAGCCAGTTGGACATGTTTGCATTGTGGCATGGCATTTTTAATAGCAAAGCATTATATTAACTAAAGCATTAATGTTCCTGTGCACTGTTGGTGACTTGCATGTATTGGATTTTTGGATTGGTGTTACCCTACAAAACCATTGCAAACACTCTGGACTTTTAGCCAATTTTTCTCAGCAACAGTGCTGTATAATGCATTAAGACACATTTTTATATTTCGCCTAGTGCCGTGTGCGGCGTACCCCTGCAGCAGCATGTTCATGCGTATTGCGCAAGCATGGTAATCTAGGCCGGACCAGAGAGCGGCGCGAGCCGTGATGAGTTTGGGGGGGGGACTCAGCATGGCTAGCAGGGGGGCCATAAATTCTGTGGTACACCACTGCCTTTGTCCCCCACTTCTTGAGCATTTCATGGGGGAGGGCCCAGGAGTTGTGAAGTAGGGCGAGTCCTCCAGGTTCATAATAGGCAGGGCCTCATCACAGGTCCCTGCTCTCTGCTGTTTACCATCCCATGTAAAGAGTATCATGAACGGGAAAGTCTATTTATAGAGATGTGTTTAGCTATCAATTCCTTTGTCGCTGGCATCATTGCCCTCCTCTTCTGTAACATGGACAATGCTAGATCTTGGTACAGTTGGTTTGGGGCCCTATTTATGGTGATAGATTTTTGAGCCCTCGCAGAATGTAAAATCTCCTCTTTCATAGCGTAGGAAGACAATGCCGCCAGAACATCCTGTGGGCGGGTGCCTGGACCTTCTCTCCTGGGTCCCACCCTGTGTATACAATCGATTTTCACTTCCTCCGGTTCAACATTCTGTAGTAGGTCCCTGAAGCATTGTTGCATAATATTTCTTAGTTCTGTGTCCGTGACAGCTTCGCTGAGCCCCTTCGCACAGATATTTGACATGTGAGGGGTTCTCCAGGTCCTCGACTGTAATTCTAGGTTATGGGTAGCTCTGGCTATCTGTTGAAGTAGTTTGCCATTTTGTCTGACATCTTTGGATACCTCAGACAGTCCCCACTCTGTAGTGCCCACTCTCACCCCTAAACCGTTAATCTCTTCTCTCACTTCTTTCAGGGTGCTCTGGGTTATGTGGCCCGTTGAATTTCTCCACCACCCCCAATATTCTATAGGTTCCCCAGGGGTCTTGAGGAGTTTCTGGTTTCCTAATACATGCTGCTGGGTGAGGAGCGGGTAGCCCCACCTTGGGGGCCTTCTTTTCTAGGTTCGGCCCAACGGAGGTGCTTCCTTCTTTCTTATGATGCCGGAACACACTTCCTGCTTTCCTGTTACGTTGGAAGTCTTTCCCTCTGTCATGATCTCTGCTTCCAAAAGATCAGGACTTGCCCGACTCCCTTGGAAGCAGACCCATAACCCCGGTTCCGAGTGCCAGCCAGTCCCAATTGGGACCTTTTGGACCCTGTCCTGGCGCCAGTGGCACCAGGCTCATAAAGATGCCCAGTCCCAGCACTGGAAGCGCAGGGCTCATAATGCTTGGGTGGACTTACCTGCAGCAGACCATGCTGCTTACTTACCTGCCAGTTGAACCCCTGATCCTCTTCTGTTTGGGACTACTTTTCCTGTTGGGTGGGGCAGGAGCCACTCCCTAGGTTCATAACACTGGAACTCTTCTGGAAAGCAGGAACTCTTTTCTTACCTAGGCGTGGCTGTGGAAGGAGACACCTAAGCACTACAGGAGGCTATTTAAACCACACCCGATGGATGAATCTTGCTTTGTGTTATTCTGCATTCTCTGCAGCAGAACGCTCATCGTGTCTTCTGCTTCTGATCCTGGGCCTAAGGGAACAAAGGCTTACCCATCCTGGAATCCAGTCTTCAGCAGCACCTGTAAAGATAAAGAAAGAACAAGTTAGCACTACGGTCTTCAGTGGCAGCGCATCTCTTACCTGGTCCATCGGCTGTCACCAACGCCTCGCGCTGCATTCCGGCATCTGAAAGACAAAGGCTTACCTACTCTTCGCACGCTCCGGAGGCCTTCGGCGCTGCATCCCGCATCTGAAAGACAAAAGAAGGTGCGTTTAAAGACATTGGGCAACTTTATTACTCACGTGCCATTACTCCTTCCCACGCCGAATCCAGTGGGTATTCCAGCACCCTTCAGCTTCTCTAAAGCTCCGAACTTGTACCTGCAAGATAAAAGGGACAGTTAGTGCGCATCGTGAAGCAGGCTACAAGCGCTTACTTACGTGCTTCCAGGCGCTTCTATTCCTCACGCGGGTTTGATCCTCAACTCTCATCAGCCCGCCATCGCCGGAACCCTGCAAAACAAGAGATATCATTACAAAAGACTTTTAAGACATTTGAAGTGCCCAGAACTTACCGTTCGTGCAGTTAACGACGGACAGCAGTCCTCTGAGGTCAAGAGGCCTGCACCCTTATCCAGTGAAGAAACTGGTTACGGCACTCTGCCCCGAGGCAGATGGAGAGCTCGGCGTTCACTTACCTAAGGTGAGGGCGTTAACCTTTGGGGTTCTACAGGAGAAAAGAAAGGGAAGAGGAGAGAGGCACCCAATAACCTCAGTTCATTAATCCCATATTTTCTATCTGCAGACATCTTACTCTTCAAGTCAGACATACAGTGCACAGAGGTCCAGCCCAAAGAGCCAACCGTGTGTTACACATCACCTTTGAAGATACGGCATTCACCCAGTCAAGACCGGCGCCTCTGCGGGAATCAGGTGAGCGTTACACCCTCTGCCTCAACCCCTCTCTGCAGATCGCTTTGCCTGCGTTTTTTCACTTATAGGCAAGATTCATGCCGGCCGTCATTGACGGGGTTTGTGATCACTGCTCCAAGCGCTGCTGACTAAATCACGGTTGCTGTCGAGCCAAGCTGGCCTCCCCTCCAGTGCTCTGTATCCTCCTTGGCGCTGCTCGTTTCCATTCTGGCCCCCAGGATGCATAGCCTCCGTTACAGGGGGCTGAGGGGGAGGCTCTTTGCATCCACCCCAGTCACTCCACTGCTTTGTTTTGTCTTGCCAAGTAAGGGATGCAGGTCGGTGCCGTTCTGTGCAGTGGGCCGGGGACAGGGGTGAGGGGGGCAGATGGATGTGGTGCTGGAGCTCCAGTCAGTGTGCGATTCACCATGGTTGGGCTGGTAGGCTCCTTTTTCTCTGATTTGACACCTGTTTCAGTGTACTCCTCTCGAGGTTTCTCTGTATATGCCTGTGTTTGTACCGGGGCGATTTGCTACTTTTTAGACAGCCCAAAGGCCTGCTGAGTCAACATCTGCGAGGAGCAAAGGTCTATGCGACCTCACACGTCGACAGCCATTTTGGAATCGCACAATTGTTTTTTAAAGTGATCCTCAGGAGAAAACACCTCAGAGAAATGGACCCCCAGATAATCAAATGATTCATCCTGTGGAATTAGATTCGTCCCATACCACATGGTCCTAAACTTCCCCTTTTTCCTTTTTGGACCACAGTAAATTACTGCAGATTTCTTGGAGTTCACCTGCAGGTCTAATTCTCCCATAAAGGCTACATAACTGTTGATCAGACATTGCAGATCTATTGGAGTTCGTGCTGTAAGCACGGAAAGATCTGCATATACTATAACCAGCAGTGACATACCCCCTATATCTGGAACGTCTGCCCAACAGTCTTTTAGGATCTTATGCAACTTGTTGATATACAGAGAAAATATAATCAGGGCAAGTACGCACTCTTTCCCGATCCCTGCCTGGATCAAAAACCAAGATGTGCAATGACCCTCTGCCCCTGATCTTACACATGCCATGTTATTCTTGTGCAGGGAGAGGAGGAGCGCCAGAACCCCTGGTGGAAAATGATAGGACCTCAGCACCTGCCATAACGTTGCTCTGTTGTCCTTGACAAAGGCAGTGCCGAGGTCCATAAAAGCAAGATACACTGGCTATTTCTTTATATTCAGGGAATGTGCAATAATCAAATGGAGGTTAAGACACTGATCAATAGAACCCAGTGATGGACGGAATCCAAGTTGAACTGGGGATAAGATTGAATTTACCGATACCCAGTCCTCTATTATCTTCAGGAGACATCTCCCAAAAATGTTAAGGCTTGAATTTAAAAGTGAGATAGGCTGATATGATCGAGGAGACTCTCTGCACCCTTTCTTAAACATGGGGACAATGATTGCCTTCTTCCATTCTTCTGGGACAATGTCCGTAGTCTTTATCGCATTAAACAACCCTGCTAGAATGTGTCCCCAGATCTCTAACTCTTGATAATAATATACAGGAATTCCTCTGAGCCTGGTGCTCTATTTTCTATTTTTCTTGACATCTTAATAGCCTTTACTACCTCTAAGTAGTCAAAGTTCACA
Source organism: Ambystoma mexicanum (assembly GCF_040938575.1). Classification (NCBI taxonomy): domain Eukaryota; kingdom Metazoa; phylum Chordata; class Amphibia; order Caudata; family Ambystomatidae; genus Ambystoma; species Ambystoma mexicanum. Next base: position 880,655,546 of record NC_090936.1, read on the forward strand.
TAATTGTTCCTCAGTGCTTGCATGATGTTGCACTGGGTAACCCAAGTCTCCCTACTTTCCCCCTCTCCTCGTAGGCTCCTACACTTGTGGCAGAGTTATTATACAGTTTTGACAAATGCCCAACCCAGCCACTGTCTAGTATCAATTTCCAGACCTGAAACTTGCACTCAATATGCAGGGGTTTTATCCACTGCTGCCCAAATGCGTTTTGAGTTTTTTTTTCCATGCTGGCTGCTGCCAATGATTCCCAAGCACTAATGTCTATTTGTAGTATCCATTTTTGTATGGCTCTCTTATAAAAAAAACATCTTGCCTGTATAATTTTGATCCAGGGAGCAACATTACCCTTTAGTGACAAAAAGAGGGCCCTTCTAGCTGCTCTGCACGGTTCGTCAAACCAGCCTTTCAGTGCTCCTTTCTTCCTTCCAAGTGCTCTTTTTGATAGAAAGAACCCCAGAATCCCTCTTGTGAGGTCCTCATAGTTCGGAATAATCTGCTCTGGCTTCAACGACTCATCCAAGAATATGACATTTTGACTGTTTAGCTTTAGGATCTGGTCCCCTACCCAGGGTTTGTCTGTCAACTCCCATCTCAGGCGTTTGGTAGCAATGCCCCTGGAGGTCAACCCTTCTGGGTGATTGTGTTCCTGCATGGTGTTACTTGTAACTGGACCACCAAAGCCAAGCCATAATAATCTCTAAAAAGGGCTGGCTGTATGCTATAATCCACTATCCGATTCCACATGTTTGCTGTCACCATACAATCAATTGTATAGAGCACACTAGTGCTCCTGAAGGTCACTTGGCCTGGAATATCATCACCTATCCTGCCATTTAATGATATCACATCCTTTTTAACTAACCAGTGCCAGAGATTTAGGCCTTCTGCACAGGATCTAGAGTCCTTCATCTTTGACACAGGGATATTCAACACCATCTTCTTCTGGGTCATATAGCCCCTCTGTGGGCCCATTTCCCCATTTTCAGATTCCAGTCCCCCCACATATCAACAGTACCTCGTTCCCATGCTGTTTCTTCCATAATCCTTCGAGGCTTATTTGGATTGCGGGGAGGGAATTGCGTGCCTTTAAAAGTAAAATAGCCCTGTTGTGCAGGGGCTCCTTGCTCATAGGGGCTCTAGGCCCATGCCCCCTAATTTTAAGACCCATAACCTGTCAATCTCTTGTTTTTGGTTGCATTGTTAAACATAATGTAAATATAGCATTTGCATTTGCAAAGACTAAAAATATTGAGGTTCTTTGCAAATAGAGGCTGGTGTCCCAAAACTCTGCACAGGTCCTCTTAATGGGCCAGGGCTGGAGACAGCAAACTCCCATGCCCGACTCATGTAATAAATAAAATAAATACATTCTGTGATGCCACACCCTTCCTATTCCTCAAAGGGTCCTGGAAAATCCGGCTTAGTAAGGAATACAAAGGCCTATTTACTTCTCCCTATCCCTGCCTTTTCAGGATGGAAAGGAGTCACCGCAATGCTGCTTCGCTTGGCCTGAGATGTAGGTAAAGGGAGGAGTCTAATCTCAGACCTCCTGCATGGGCGTGTTGCGTGGAGGGAGGGATCTAGGACATTTCATCGTGGTGCACATTTCACCACTTTTTTCTGCATTTTTAAATTGGGGGCCAGCTGCAATGCTCATCTTACCATCCTAACCCCATACTCACCATTTCTCCATGCCCTGGCCTGCTACCGCCTATAACAATTAAGTGGTTAAACATTTCTGGCAAGGGGAATCTTCCTCGCACCATAAAACTATGCTTTATAGGCCACTATTGGCAGTAGGCACAGCCAGTTCGAAGGGTGTGAATAGTAGCAAATGCTGCCATTATTGAGCAAAGCCAGATACATTTTCTTATCAAGCCTGGTAACTGGCCATAGGCGTATCGAGCAAATCAATCACCGTTATTACTGTACAGGCATTATTGGGTAAAGCCAAGACAATTGTTTTCTTTCAGTAAATCGCAGTACTGCCTTAGACTTATTGGGCAAAAGCCACGCTGTTAGGGAGTTATTTCATTTGTATGCCAACCCCCTCTACTTGTCAGACTCCCAGCGCTTTTTGCTGGATTTATGGACTTTTCTTGTTCTCCTTAATGAGTGGAGTCTTTTTCCCCTCATTCATTCTTTTTGCTGGACCATGGGAACCCTGTTGATTGGGTTTTTACCTTTTTTTATGCAGTCCTGCTTTCCGCCATACTTTTTAATGGCATCTTTGTTTCACTTTTGCAGTACACAGCACCCTTTGTGCAGTGTTGCTGGGAGCCCTTTGCACTCTCCTTTTTATATTATTTTATTTTCCTTAAGAACTATTGTTCAAGGTTAGGTGATACTTTTTATCCTTTTTAGCTTTTCTTTTTGTGAGATCAGCACACACAACACCTTATGTCGAGTGCCGAGGGGTTACCTTGTATTTAATTTATTTAATTCTGCCGCGCCATAGCCCACAGCCAAGTATTCTTTTTCTAACTGCTCCTGTAACATTTCTGTTACAGTGACAGGCATACACTTATGGCTGGTGGCAGTGAACATGTTCTACCGACTTTTGTGCAAATTTGACTCACAGGCTGTCTCCACAGCTGCTGTTATGCACAGTAGGGTCACCATTTACCCAAAATGGTGGCTCCTTTCTTTTATCTCTATTTCTTATGTGCTTGTCCTTTCTTGGTCCGCCTACCATTTGGGGTGGGTGAGGTCCTGGTTGAGTTTGGTCTTCGGTGGGAACCCTTTGTGTAACCCACCAAGGCTCCAGTGTGTCTGCAGGGACAGGAAGCATGGGATGATCCCGAAACTGCTATCCTTCGTCTTCTGGTGTGCCTGAAAGAAACCTGTTCACATTGGGGGATGGCTGGGCTGATTGGACAGCCACCTGCCCCTTTCTTTAAACTGCAGGAAGAGTTTGCAGAGGATTCATTTCTGATAAAAGGTGAGGGTCCAGAGGCAGAACAAATGTCGACCATTGGAACAGAAGAACCGAAGAAGCCCATCTGAGAGGCCTGCAGCCCCTTCCCGCAACCGCAAAGAGATCACTGCTATCTTGAGCCCATTTTCAAATTGACAGACGAGCTCTGAAGAGGCTGACTCCTTCCCTTTGGCTGATGGGAACAATCGGCCATAAGATAACCTGCAAAACGAGCCATCGAGCGACATGCTGTGACCTTCCTGGGCTGCAAACTGCAAATACCCTGGGACCGCCGACCATACTGCAGTGCATCATCTTCCCGTGAACAAATCCTCCCAGAACGTTTGTGGACTCCCGATGGACCTTCAAAGGCAAGACCCCTTTCCTCAAAATCCCCTCACTAGAGTGCAGGACCAAACAAACGAGGTGGATTGGCCGGGCAGTAAATGTTCGCTCTTGGTGTCCCTGAAAAGGTGGCAAAACTGCAAACCGATGTTGGAGCATGAAGAATCATTTGCTGTGAGTCTTTTCTCTCGACTGCTGCTGTGACATCATTTTGAGGCCCTCCTTTCATCACCACGACCAAGGACAGGAGACCGGGTCCACCATTGCTGCACTGTGAAAGAATCCAGATGCATCTTCTTCACAACTCCTCAGGTACTGTGGGACTCGTGGTAGTACATACCTCAAGCCATTCTGTCGCTCCTTTGCTGCTTGAGTGCTGATCCTGGTGTTTGGGTGTTCGCCCATACTGTTCACCAAGACCTAACGCTTGGTCACACATACAGAGCCTTTCCCAAGGTCCCTGAAAACTTTTTGACCCACAAAAGCAATTTACTAACCAGTAATTGAAGAATCCTCTGGAACTTTGACTTTCCTGCTGCTGTGCCTTACCTGTTTTACCTCCTCGCTGACTCTGAAGAACTCATACATAGATGGGATGGACTGCTAAAGCCTTAAGGCCTCTGAAAAGTATTACAAGTCTTTGTAAGTATTGAACTTCTGTTGCTGAATAACATTTTTATTCCTACAACAAATCAATTTCTAAGTTGCTATAACAAGTGATTTAACTTACCATTGAACAGTGTTCATGATCTGTATAATTCTTTACTATTGGTTTACTTGCCTGAAATATTGCATACGTTTTCTGTTGTGTTGATTAGTTAACATAGTACTTACCTGAACATAAATGTACCTTGTGTATATTTCTAGAACTACAAGTGTTTCTTTGGGCCTATCTATTTAATGAGTTCATTGTACTTAGCTACAATGCGCATCTCCCTCCTAAGATAAGCCTGGCTGCTCTGACATACTACCAAACCTTTGAGTAGTACAGACTTTTAGTAGAAGTTGGGGCCAGTATACTAAGGAATAGTTTTATAAAGTCTTGGCACAGGTGGATTTTAGGAAAGCTCCCCCAACACGAGCAAAGGTACAGTGAAAATGATAGCATATATTGTGTACACCTACATCCTGGAAATGCTTTGACAAATGCTCCTGTGTACTGTTGGTGACGTGGCATCTCTCTTTTTTATGCAACGCCCTACAAAATCTGCTTTTTGCTCATTTTTTCACAGAAAGTGTACTAAAAATGTACTATTTTAACCCACTATTTAAAAAGGTTCTCTTGAGGAATAGAGCCCCCATTTATAGCCCATGGTTATGCTTTGTTTCCTTGCTATTATCGTTTGCTTGCGCTCATTTCTGGGAAATATGTATGCCTTTTTTTAAAAGAAAAGAATCAGTAGTCTCCTCTGCTGTTGACAAGAGCTGGCCGTGTATCACTGAATGAAGAGCAGCCCTTATTTGTAGCCCCTTTACTGTGCTATGAAACTAATACTAGTCCTGATAAGAAGGCTAGGCTAGTAGTAACCCCCCATTAAAAGAATAGTGGCCAAGAAATGCTGGCTTTGTACCACTCAAGCTGTAGCAACTCTATTTAGTTCTGACATTCCTGCCCCATTAAAAGCTCAGGAGCCGTTCTTACAAATGCTGCTAGTGACCCTTTGAGAAATATAAAATAGAAGACAGGTTTGTACTGTGCCATTAAAAGAATAGCAGTCTTGCTACACAGCACCATTACCCATAAGGCCTCTCTATTAACATAATAGAAGCCTTTAAGTACAAAGAGTCAGATTATAAGACCACTGTTACCATATCTGATACTGCATTTCCTTTTGGCTTCTTTGAAGCACATTGGATGCAGTGAGACTGGCCTAACAGACTGGCCTACAGCTGAAACACCCATGCCAGGCGAGGTTGCAGATTTGAGCTATGGAACGCATGCCGCCTCAGGCTGCGAGGCCAGTTCAGGCCCTTGCTGAGAATGTATTCAATGACGACACTGCTGGCTCAAATCCCAAGGCCAGAGGCTGCCAGGTGAAAGCCTTTTACACACTGCAGGCTGTTCTCCGAACTGGACCTTTTTGTTATATACATACTGTTTCATGTGCATTACAGCCCATTTCTCTCTACTTCTGGTCTCTGTGTATTATGTGTGTCTAAATGCCGAGTGCCTGCTGTGCCCGAGGTGTGGGGGCGCACTGGCATCGTGGGGAGCAGGACGAGTCTAACAACCACCACACTGCTAAGAATGAAAATATTGTCACAAAATAAAACCGCTCTTCAGAAGTGGAAGACTTTCTCTGTTAGCACAAACAGATATACCTGGTGCTGCTGCACGCCATTCGGCGCTGGGAGCTTCTCTAAAACTCGCGCTCGACGGACGCCTGCTTCCAGGAGGAGGCGGAGCATCGCGCCGGTCACGTGACTGCTCACGTGACACTGCCTGCCCACAAACACAGGGCTAGTGCAGCCGAGCGGCGTGAACCGCTCTTCAGAAGTGGAAGACTTTCTCTGTTAGCACAAACAGATATACCTGGTGCTGCTGCACGCCATTCTGCGCTGGGAGTTTCTCTAAAACTCGCGCTCGACGGACGCCTGCTTCCAGGAGGAGGCAGAGCATCGCGCCGGTCACGTGACTGCTCACGTGACACTGCCTGCCCACAAACACAGGGCCAGTGCAGCCGAGCGGCGTGAACCGCTCTTCAGAAGTGGAAGACTTTCTCTGTTAGCACAAACAGATATACCTGGTGCTGCTGCACGCCATTCTGCGCTGGGAGTTTCTCTAAAACTCGCGCTCGACGGACGCCTGCTTCCAGGAGGAGGCGGAGCATCGCACCGGTCACGTGACTGCTCACGTGACACTGCCTGCCCACAAACACAGGGCCAGTGCAGCCGAGCGGCGTGAACCGCTCTTCAGAAGTGGAAGACTTTCTCTGTTAGCACAAACAGATATACCTGGTGCTGCTGCACGCCATTCTGCGCTGGGAGTTTCTCTAAAACTCGCGCTCGACGGACGCCTGCTTCCAGGAGGAGGCGGAGCATCGCGCCGGTCACGTGACTGCTCACGTGACACTGCCTGCCCACAAACACAGGGCCAGTGCAGCCGAGCGGCGTGAACCGCTCTTCAGAAGTGGAAGACTTTCTCTGTTAGCACAAACAGATATACCTGGTGCTGCTGCACGCCATTCTGCGCTGGGAGTTTTTCTAAAACTCGCGCTCGACGGACGCCTGCTTCCAGGAGGAGGCGGAGCATCGCGCCGGTCACATGACTGCTCACGTGACACTGCCTGCCCACAAACACAGGGCCAGTTCACCCTTGCGGCGTTAAGCCCGAACGCAGAGAAAAGGGCAACGCATCTGACCACACTGTTTCTGCTGTTTGCGCTGAGAGCGCGTGAGGGAGGACATTATTTGCACCAGACCGCTGCAAACTCGAAGCCAATCCCAAATGGAACCAGAGGTTCGTCCCGTTCAACCCTTGATTAGTACCTTGAAAGTTCCGCATCCGCTAAAAACGGCAAAACAAGGGAAGAAAGCGAGCCCGGGTAAAAGGAGGAGCAAATCGGATTCGTTACAAAGATCAAAAGAAACCCCTTCCATCTTAGACCTCCTGCTGATAACCCCGGGTTCACCACACGATCCAGCCCCAACATCGAGCTCTGCAAACAACCATGGAACACAAATTAACATTGTGGCTGATTTACAAGGCAAAGCACAGGATGCCGTGCCTCCGTCACATCCCGTGATGGCTTCTCAGTTGACGACGCTGCCTTCCACATCAAGGGAAGAAGAGGCCGAAGTGCCGCAAGTCTGTAGCGTATTAGAGGACCGTGAGACAGAAAATGAACGGCCGGCCCACTTGCTTCACCTCGCATTCAAGGGTGGCAAATCGAGTTCGACCACACAGAAGGGACCCCCGCCGTACACGGTCCAAGGAGAGTTTCCTTTCGACTTAAATTGCAAAGCTGACACTGGGCCTGAAAATGACCTAGCCCTGGAACAGGAGCAAGATGTGATCAGTTTGGAGCCTCTTGATCCATCCAACATAGAATCCCATAGTAAAATCCAGCAAAGTGGGGCTAAATTTCAAATTCCGAACAGCATAGGATCACGGAGATCAAAAAAGACAGAAAACTTCACTATGGCAAGGGATTTAACTGAAATAATTGAGCTATCTCCACCTCGATCTATCCAGGAGGAGGAGAGAAACCGTTCAACTAAAGAAAGGGAAATGATGAAGAGAGCAGTACCGTTCGTTGATAATGATAACCAGGGCCCTAAAGTAATTCAGGTCCAAGTCATGCTGCACGACCCAGAACATGAGCGGGCCGAATATAGGAAAGTGATGGGCATAAGTAACATAAGGCTCCATTCGCCTTGTAGAGAGTACATAAACAGAAAACCGGTCCCAGATTCCGGTAAAGAGACGGACTCTGACGAAGACGGCGTGATGAGTGAAAATCAAACGGAGGGCGAGCCGGACAACTCAAATAAGGAAACTGATGGGGAGCAACTTAGAAACGGAGATGGAGTAAAGAGGAAAAAGAGAAACAAAACCAATACCCCAACCAAAGTTCAGGGACCAAATAAAATGGTAAAGCCGAGACCACAAATGAAATTCCACAGGGTGGAACAAAAATCAAGAGAACGCACCAGACAGAGCGGCCGAACGTCAAAAGGTCTACCAAACCCTCTGCTGTGAGCCTCGCTAAAAAATTTCTTCACCCACCAATACAAAAGAAAACAAAGTTTAGACACAGAAATATCAGACGCCAAAATGTTGGAAATAATAGTGGACACCCAGCCTGCGCAAAATCAAAGGAAAACAGAAACAGCCATAAGAGACATCCAAGGGCCGTGTAAAGATACTGTGCAAGAAAAAGCACTCACACCCGCAAAAACACCTGCTATGTCCACAGAAAAAGTAAAGCCCACGGAAACTTTAACAGCAGGGCTACAAAACGTAACGAGCCTCCCAAGAGAAAAGGCCCCCTCATCTCAGACCCCTAAACATCTTAAAGGGTTACCAGTTACCATAGACGAGATACTGATGCTGGAAGATGAGAAAAAAGAGGAGGGGGTTCAAGGGTCCCAAGGACCAGGGGAGGTAAAGCGAACGACACAGCCCTATCCAGAGGCAGAAGACCGGCAGGCCTGGACAAAGCCCCATCTGTCCATCTGCCTCCCCTCCTCCCCCTCGACAAAAGGAGATTTGTTCAAACCGTATAAGGAAACTCAGCAGACGAAGTTTGGCTCTCCGAAAACGTCGACAAATTTTGATAGAAACTTACGATCAACAGGGTACCCTCAAGGGATGAACTCGTCAGCCTCATCGAGAAGAACCGAAAAAAATCAAGTCTCGCCAAAAAAGAGACGTTTGAGCGACATCGCTGTGGCCCTACAAAATGAGTCTCCCAATAAAAAACCGGAAATGATTGCTATTATGTCTGCAATGACGATCATCTTGGCCCCATTTTGTAAATTATATGAAGCGATTAAAGAAAATGTTCAGGACAACTCTGCACTGTTATCGAATATGATGGAGAAATTGGTCCAGGTGGAAAGCCTCATATATGGTTCAGCGGACAAAGCTCCAAATAAGAATAATCAATGGGAATCCACTATCCAAGCGCTGGAGAAAAAGATCGAGACCATGGAATCCCAGACGAGCTCCTTTAAAATAAGTCAAACGACCCTGGAAGATCAACCGACGATGCTCAATCAGAAAACACACTGGGAGATGAAACTGGAAGCTCTCGAAAAAAAGGTTGAGTCCATCGCAACCGTGCACAGTTCCGTGCCCTTCGACCCTTTGACGCCCGCAGGGTGGACGAACGAGGCAATACAAACTACAAAGGGAAGAGAACAAACCCTATTTCGATTGGCACGAGAAAAATCAGAAGGAGGAAAATCGTCCAAAGCTCAAAGGACGCATCCACAAAATACCGTTCACACTGGACAGGCGGTCCCAGGCACGTTAGCAGAAGTAGCCGCGAGGGGACCCAGACAGGGCGAAAAGCATACAACCGTAAATAGATCAGACCAAAAGTCCCAGCCAAAAGAAATCGATCTTATGAGGTCACCAAGAACAGTAGAGGACTTTCTAACTTGCACCGACCTTATAGACATCTCCACCTATTCAGAAGAAGGCCAGCAGAAACCAACGAATCCGCGCCCCCAAGAGAGCGGAGGCGAAAAGAGCCTAGTAGTGCGCGAGGAAAGGCTAAATGGCAGGCCCACAACGGAAAAGGTGGGAACTGGAGATGTCCGGAGAAAGAAGTTTGTAACACATCGGGCGGAGGAAAAGAGCCCACTATTTAAATCGTCCCCAGAGGACGTAAACCCCGCAAACTCAGCTTCCAGTACAAGAAGAAGTCCCCCTAACCCTCGCTGTCCCAAAGCCACACCCATAAATCAAAGAAGTCCAAGGAACTACGGCACGTCTAAAGGTGACATCACAAACAGGAAAAAACTTAAATAAGGAACCCGGTTGTTCAAGCTTGAACAAATGGAAGTGGATAAAAACTTTCTAATTCTAAATAGACCGACAGTGCTCCAGTTAACAAAAAAAATAAGAACCCTGAAAAAGATTAGATCAGACGACCTCGTGCGCGTGGAACCCTATCATAGGGAAAAAAGGGCCAAAGCATTTCTACATTTAAAAACATCCGCAACTAAGGATCTTGACGAATCGGTCTATGAAGAATTTGCCCAATTGGGCTTCCGTTTGATGGAACAAAAAAGGAGATGGAGCGCCCAAGACAGTGAAGAGAAAGAGGCGGTAAATTCGAAACACCAGCACCACTATCGATCCAAAACGGACGACTTATACCAACGAACTCGATGGTGTGATTATCAGGAGCGACAGGAAATATACAAGCGTCCACTGAGGTCCGGTGGGGCAGGGACTAGGTCGAATGAACTACGATCGAGAGACGACTCCAATCACAGATATCGTCAAACTAGGAAGGTTCAGTCCGATGGGAGCTGGAGTGAGAGCAAAAAAAAAAAATAGCGAAGCCAAATATCAAACCATCGACACTCGTGATGGAGCCCGAGAAAAGCAAGAGGACTCAAAAATTAAACAAGAAAAGTGCCGAGCGACCACGGGAAACGAAAGACAACCAAGAGGCCCCTGGCAGTGGCTAACGAAAACCTGGTCTAACAAGAAGGGTAAATAGCAACAAGCAGGGTCAGCTTGCCCGAAAGTTTCATCCGGCAAAAAAACCCGAGAGCGACCCACAAATGAAAGCTACTCCCTGGCATCTTGGAACACGAGAGGCCACGCTCACCTGACAATACCCGGTGACGTCGACTTAGGGCACTATGAAATATTGTGCCTGCAAGAAACCTGGCTGGTAAATAAACCAGCCTTGGATGGTTTCACAGTGACATTTTCTCCGGCAGTGAAAGGCCTCTTTGGCAGACCATCGTCTGGTTTGATAACCGCAATTAAAACCGGAGTGGGTTTCAGTGAACCAACAACGTGGAGGCAGTCTTACGAAATGCTGGTCACCTTGACCTCAAAATCGGATCATGGGGTACAGAAGACAAAAAGGGCGACTGAATCATCTGGCCATTTTGAACTGCTATTGGAACCCCCAGAGAATGTCTATAAAATCTTTCTGTTCCTCCGTTGGAACCACGATTGATCAGCGCTACGTAGAATTTGAGAAAATCGAGCTCATCATCTGTGGCGATTTTAACGCCAAATATATGTCCGCCTCGAATGATCAACAATACTCCGCCCTGAAACGGGGTGGCCCTGACCTCACAATCAAAAGAGGAAAAGCCTTGAAGGAAGTCCTCAGCTTAAGAAGCCTTCAAAACGCCACCGCTCTGTTCCCAAAACAATTAAACATCCCCACGTGGGAGCGAAACGGCTCGAAAGCAACGCTAGATTATATCTTTATAACAAACGGTCTCATCCACGACCTCTCCTGCTTCAAGGTGATTAAAACGGAGAACAGCGACCATAATTTACTGTCCTGCACATGGTTAACCACTAACCGGAAAGCAAGCTTTTACGATTGGACAATTGAAACCAATTTACAACAGACCCGCCTACGTCTGAACGAACAAAACATCAAGAAAATCAGGCAGGCCTGGGCGAATAAAGCCACTCAGGAGGGAAATGAAGAAACGATCGAAAGACCAAACTACCTACCATTGCTTCTAGAATTCCGGGTGAAAGGGCAAAAGAAAACGAGACATCGTCCTCCTAACCACCATAGTTACGATAAGACCCTGGTAGAAAAAAGGAAACTGGGCCGTAAACTGTTAAGAAGAGCAAAGAAGTCCAATGTAGAGGACGATTGGAAGGCTTGGCGCCAAGAAGTGAAAATCTATAAAAATTGGCGGAAACAGCACAAAATCATCCAATATCAAAATGACGCTGAGACGATGATGCGTAAACTCTAATCAAAAAAATCAAATGAATTTTGGACCCTTATAAAAGAGTCAAACAACACACAGACTTTCCAACTTTCCAACGCAGTGGCTGAAGAATCCTGGTGCAAACACTTCACGGCTGAATTTGACGGCCGATTGACAGAATCAGAATTTGAAAGTCAGGGCCCTGAATCACCATGGGCCGACTTAACGAACAAGGATGACATCGAACTAGCCATACGAAAACTGAAGACCTCGAGAGCCCCGGGTCCGGACGGCCTTACCAACATGGACCTAAAAATGTCACCCAATGAATGGGCGGAAATGATCAGCAAGATCTTCGCTGAATGCGGCAAAACAAAGAAGGTGCCCGAATCATGGCAGAAGGCTGTAATAGTCCCCATTTATAAAAAAGGACCGAGAAATGATCCAGCGAGCTATAGGCCAATTGCCCTTCTAGACATAATAGGCAAAATATACGCCACAGGTCTCCTAAAACATCTACAAGCATGGAGTAAAAACAGCCCGTCCATCGACATATTGCAAACGGGATCCCAGAAAAATGGATCCACCTCGATCAACCTAATGATACTCAACATTCTGAAAGCGAAAGTTAAAGAAGGTGCCCCTAAGGTCCACCTGGCCTTTGTGGACCTGTCAAAGGCCTTTGACAGAATTGATCGTCCTAGTCTTTGGTCGAAACTTCAAGGGTGGAATTGCCCAGCCACGATCCTGGAGCCCATAAAAGCCCTCCACTCGCATACTAAAATCAGAATCAAACTCAACCATCAGGGATCCTTGTCGGACGAAATTAGAGTTAATCGAGGTGTGAAACAAGGGTGCCCACTGGCACCAGCGTTGTTTACCGCATTCCTAGGTGACTATCAAACATCTGAAAGCAGTATTCGATCGTTCCCACCAAAAATCGGGAAATGTGAGATTCCTTGTCTGTTGTACGCTGACAACGTCATATTAATTGACCAAACTAAAGTGGGTTTTACAAAGAAAATTAAGAAACCTGGAGAGCTACATTGCCGATAATTATCTGGAGATCAATAAATCAAAGACCAAAATCTTAGTGATAGAAAAAGCTCAAACCAAAACAGTGAAAAAGCTTAGCGTTTTCCTGGATAACACCAAAATAGAAGTTGTGACAAACTTCAAATATCTAGGGATACAATTGGACAGTTCCAGGACAGAAAGGACCCTCCAAAAACAAATATGGGGAAAAAACAAAATGCCTGACCTCCCAAATGAGAGCAGTGGACCGAAAGTTCGGCAAATTTTCTGTAATACCGGTTCTATCCTTCTACAAAGCTAAAGTGGTCCCGGCCTTGACCTATGGCATAGAGGCTTCGCTGTACTTCCCATGCAGCCTTTGGTCTAAAGTCGAAGGGTACGTGTGGAAAACAGTTTTGTGTTTACCTAAATCATCGCCCACCCCGGCCATCAGAAGAGAACTTGGTCTCGTGTCTCTAGCATCAATGATAGACCAAAGCGCGATGCGCTTATACAGAAGAATAATCATGTCAGACACTCTACCCATTTTTAACATCTTACGGGAGGAAATCGAAACAGGAAATTGCGAGGCTCTGGCTAAATAGACCAAGTTTCGAAAAGATGATCTGGCAAAAATAGAATGCTTGGAAAAAGATCTGAAAGAAAATCCAGACCGCATCAAAAGGAAAATGGTAGAAATGGACTGGATCTGCACTATGGAGAAAGCTACTAGCTACAAGCTTTTAAATCACCTACCTCCGTCATTTAACAAAGCGAAACAACCCCTAAAATACTGTGTTAAGTTTCCAGATAAGAAATTAAGAATTTCAATCATGAGAGCAAGACTAAACCTGATGCCAACCAGGGAAATTCTAACAATCAGAGGAGACTTATCCGATAAAAGGTGTCGCCTATGTAAAAAAGACTCATCCATCGAAACGCTGAAGCATTTGGTGATTGAATGCGAAATTACAAACAAAAACCGAACTACTTATCTCACCCCATTGGGGGAAAATCTGTGGATTTTCGAACCAGACGAACTATGGAAGAGACCGATCTCTGGCGAAAACACGAGATGGACGCAAGCCCTGGTAAAACTTATCGAACTTGCATTCGATCTGATAAACTGTAACAGATCAGAGGCTAAACCCGTAACGGGACTGGAAGCGGTTTAACGCGAGAGGAAAGTAAAAGGCTCTCAAGGTTTCTGACCCGGTGTGCTAGGCAGGGGGGGGGGGCTCTGGACTTTTAGCCCCAAATCTCTACTGTCGGTCTACAACATGTTGGAAAAAATTCATGTGTTGCTCTAACGGCAGCACTCTGAAGACGATCAAAACATTTTCTTTTTTTTGACAAAACTTAGTTAACTGAGTAAAGTTCAATAAAAAAAAAAAAATAAAATAAAATAAAACCTTACTCGCACAGCCTCATTAAAATAATTGAAGCCTTGTTGAGTAGTATTGATGCACTCTTATTAAGCATATAGCAGCTGTGTCAAGAACTAAATATTGTATTAAAACTATAGCGGCTCTGCTGAAATTTGCCAGCCTGTCGGATAAAGCTGGGTACTGATGCATCTATAGCACTGCCAAAAAGGGCTGGTAGATCTCATCTGCTGTGCCCACCCTGGGCCAAACATTAAGTGTATGTCTGTGCGTCTCTGAATGGATCCAAGACAGATCCACCACTCTGGCTTTAAAGGCAATTTGATGGCTCAAGATTACACCATCATCATTGTCTGGAACAGTGGACCTAACTATCTGTGGAAATGACTCCTCTTTACCCCTATTATGGGTGCAATCCTACGCTTTCATCAGTCGCCATTAGGTATCAAATGCAGGGAGTATAGAGAAACCCCTAAGGGCAGATGGCCCCTGCCTCGGGGAGACCTCGTTTCTCCACCTTAATGCCCCGTTTGGCCTTTAAACCATCAAGAAAGCCCAGAAACCAAACACCACAGACCTCTAGTTTATGCACTGCATTCAAAAGTCAAATTCTTCGCTATTCACAACCTAGCCCCAATTTTATCATGTGTGCTGTTGACATCACATCCTTAAATGGCTTTGGCTCATCATTCGTGGACACAGGCAATGTTAAGAACGTAATGTGTTAGCAATTAAAAGGGTTATCTTGCTACCAAATTCACCATCATCCCAATCTAAATCTTATGCTTTTTTTTGACCATGCCATTTCGTCTTTTATAGCCGTAATCGGATAGCTGCTATATTCTGTTTTCAATCAGGGATACTATTAAACCTTTCACCTGATTTTCAGGATATACAAGTCCCCAATCAAGCAGCAACATTTCTATTCTCACAACAGTAAAACCTAATACATTTTCAGATTGACCAAAACAATCCAAATAATATCCAGCAAAATTCATAATGTGTAGATTTCGTATTCATATTGATAGTGTATTGCATGAAAATGAGACAGAATTTTAGGGATGGCAACTCCGATAAGCCGAACTGTAGTTCCCTGGTCAAACAAGTACACCCGCCATACTTTCTTCCTACCCTGCTTACATTTGATCTAGCAGTAACACTAAATGGCTCTGTTTACATGAACACAGGTATCAATTATAAATACCCCATGAGAAAACCTTTGGTCCTCAACGAAAAAAAGGAACTCCTCAACCTACAAAAGGCAGAACCTTAGCTGTGGTGTCATCTAATCTCGGAGTAAAGCTGAAACTGGAGCCTAACCACCTGACATTTCAGATGCTTCCGAAACTTGGATATTTAAAAGCCTGAAAAGTATTGCTTGTTTTCCAAAATCTGAAAACCTCCAACCATCCCATTAAGACCACCAGCAATGAACACGAACAGCTAAGATCACCAACATAGTATAGAACTACTTAAAAACCAGCACTTTGTCTCAACCCACACAAGAGCGACTTGCTAACATCTCTGCTGGCCGGAGTACTTCATGTCTAAAGTAGAAGTACTCTTTGTCCTATGGCTAGGATAACCTACATAACTGCGAACCCAGAATTTACTTTAAGCTCCATGAGTGATGAACATTTAATGATACCGCTCCCCCGCACCATTTCCTTTTCTACATTGTTTTATCACCCACACCCCTCCCGCAGGGCTTCAAAGCAGTTTTTGACAAACTAGCGCCTTACAAAAGTGCAAAATAAATGTATTGTTTCTCTTATTTTGTGTTAGCAGCTCATGAATCTTCTGCTTCTGGGTTCTGGTCACATCTCTCTCAATTGTTTACCCTCCGTTTTGTTTTAGTTTCAAACTTTGTTATTCCTCCCGTTTTGCACAACGACAGAACGTTATTTGTTTCAGTATGGATACTTTGCGTCAACTTTCCCTTAAAGCATTAGATCCACGTCAGACAATCCGGAGTCGTTACCATATTAACCCGACGTTTACGATCAGAACATTTGGTACCAGAAATATGTCTGTTAGGCGGAAACCTGTGCAGTTCCCTCTGGGACCACTGCAAAAGATTTAGGACTACAGGCGTTGGCGGTGAACCCACTTGGTAGCAGTATGTACCACACAGATTCACTTGGTAGCTGTGGCTGAGCAGTCAGACTTCTCTCAAGAAAAGTTGAGCAGTATGTGGAGTATACAACATAGGGCAATTCTTCACCGCAAGACAAGCAAACACGCAACGAGGCTTAGTGTAAAGATAGTAAGGTATTTATTTAGAACACAACATCTAGGGAAAACACTAAAGCAAATCACGGCAAACAAATCAAACACAATTAATCTACGAAGTAGAAAATGATCAATCCCCCTAGCAAAATATCGACAACTCTAGGTTCTACCGGTACCACTTATTTTCAGACAGAGGTGTATACCTCAACCTAGATGACACTTGAATATTAGTTAGGAAGGGAGAGAAAAAAGATAGGCAGGTTATGAAGTCAACACAGTTCAATCCTACGCGGGTAAAATGCAAGGCAGGGAGGCAAGAATCACAATAGATCATAAAGTTCAGAGGCCAGGCCCACTCGGAGAGAGGCAAGGCGCGATGTCCCAAAAAGTCTCTAGTGGAGATGCATCCAAGTCTTTATAGCAAATTGTTATCGGCAGATTGAACCAGTTCAGAACAAAGAATGAGCAAAGCTTGGAGGCGACCCAGCGGAACGGAGAGGATTAAGACACCTCACTCGAACCGAACGAAAGGGAAGCCAGGCGGACACGGTACCTTGTTGTGGAGGGCAGCTCCGGCGGGGGCAGTTGTTCCTGGTGGTGGATGCACGTCGGGTCTTGGCCAAGAGTAGAGATGATCTCGTTGTCGAAGGAAAGTAAAGTCCGGTGCACCACCAGGGAAGAGACCAGCCGCGGAGTGCTCCGTCACAAGGCACCACCTTTTGGTCACGGTTCAGGGGTAGTGGCTATCCGGTTGCCGAGGTGCTCTGCACGGGCAATTCGACCACTGCGTCCTGAAGCGAATAAAAAGCAAAGGGGACTGGTTGTTCCCACCAGTCAGGGGAAGAGACTCTCCGGCAGGGAGATCTCCTCTGTCGTCGGGAAGTGGCGAGTCGGTTCCGCAGGGCTCCACCGGAGGTGTCGTCGTGCAGGTCGGCTCAGCGTTACCCTCGTCGGATTCTTAGGTCCTGTGGCGACTTCTGAAGATCCAGTCCCAAAAGCCCTGCTTTTATGCAGAAAACCCCCATTCATTCAGCCTAGCTGTCAATCAACACATGCTAAGTGGTGCGCGGGAACGCTCACCACTTGAGCCAATCACTCCAGAGTGCGACCTGAGTTGGCAAGGCAACTCGGTCCAGGGTGCCTAAACCCCCTCCCACACCCCTGAGGTAACCCAGACAGAATGGCACCACTTTGGAGGGTCTCTGTACAGAGGCCCGCCAAAAGTGGAACAAAGGGCTCAACCTTTGGTTTAGGAGTCACAGAGACGAACACAGACGCCATTTTAAAACCGAGTTCTGGCAGAAAATACCACTCGATAAACTTATTTAAGATAAGTAGATCGGTGGTACGTCGGAGATTAATGAGAAAAAGTATCAATCTCCAACAATGGGACGAATCCCATAGGGTTATGTTCGGGATCGAACATAACAAGTAGTTTCCACTGCCACCAGCCAAAACTCGACGAGGGGGGACGGGACAGTGCCCCCTTGAGTAACAGATCCAGGAGTAATCGAATTACCCCTACTAGTACGTCCACAAAAAGATGGTTGGTACTAGTTCTGTTAGTAAATTTAGGTCTAGTAAAGCCAATGGTGACTTTACATGCCCGGGGAGACAGTAGTCAGTCCCCGGGTATGGAGTCTATGGTGGGGGACCCGCTAGGGCGCCCCCGTGTTACGACACATAGGGTGCGGTGTAACACACACAGAAAAACATATGAGACCCTAGGGAGTAAAAGACCCCATAGCCCATCAAACACATTGACTTTTCAAAGGAATGACACACATACATGTCCAAGAGTGGGAGAAAAAGTCTCACTCTTGGCAGGATGGAAAAAACAAACTCCAGAAATCCAGCAAAGCTGCTGGGGACTCACTAGGTTAGGAAATTCAGCCTAAACAGAGAATTCTCCCTAACAATGTCTGACGGTCCGGTGACCACAACTGTTGCCCTAAGTCAGTGGGCATTTTAGCGCACAATGTCACATGGCACCAAGTGAACCCTCTTCTTGAGCCCCCTTTGAATGAAGTCTTAATCTGTCACCCGAGAACCCCCAAGCCAATCCCATTTTAGCTGGGCTATGCTCCGATACTGGCTATATTCCCTCCGTACCTTGGGAGCTACTAGACATTGCCCCACTTAGAGTTTACTCTCCGTCAACTCATATTACATATAATCCCACTGATTAATATTAGTCTTCTCCTGCAGTTGCTCTATAGCATTTACAAGTCCATTACAGTACCTGCAACACCTTTAGCACCCAATCGAGAAGTAACAACCCAGCAGTACCAGCACTAAAGGTCATTGCACTTGTTCAGAAATAGGTACTTTGATATCTTTAAAAAACAATTAAAAAAAAAACTCTTCTTGGGACTCTTTTTGACTTTGTGGAGGAGTTACCTTTTTGACATTGAATCTCTATGCATAGTTATTGCTATGTTAATATACCCTGAAAAATCTGGCACATTCCAAACTCATCCAAAAAGTCCAACTTAAATGTATTGATCCAGTTTCCCTATCATTAAGGCTGAAGTTATTTAGTACCTCATTGTACCCGTAAAAAGGGAATAGATGAATTACGCCATAAATCTCTGGAGGGGTCTCTACGATTGTTGGTAAAGATACTGAGAAACATCTTTTGCGCCCATTATTTAGTCTTCAGTGGTTCCATTTTGTGTCGAAAATCCTCTGAAGTAGTAATCTGAAAGGCACGTGGTATACAGATTTATCATACCAGCTTTCACTATACCTGTGCAAACATGTTTGCAGGACTGTTAAGCTATACCAGGCATTTTAAGATTGTCACCTATGCAGAAAAAAAATTACCACTAGTTAGTAACTACTCATCTGCCCTCAACAGTATTAGATGCCAACTCGAAACTGATACTATAGTTGTTTCTAAGTTCTTAACATGAAGAAACAATTCATGTAGCAATGGATAACCTTCAATCTCTCAAACACCAAGCAGTAGACTTTGAAAGTACTACAAAATCAATTTTATTAATAGCTATGTGGCTGCATTCAATGAAGAAACAGGTTGCAGTGTATGCCATTAGGGTGGGAAAGGGCTGTATCCTTTTGCCAGCCTCTTCCTCATAATGAGACCCAGCCTAACTCGTTGCAGCCATTTCACTGCATTTGGTGATTTGCTGTTTCACTGCACTTTTTTAGCAGGGTGAAGGGGTTGTACTTGGGAGTCGGGGAGGGGTGGGCGGCATCAAAGGGGGATATAGGGGCATTGGCTTCTGCAAGAAATGCCATGAAAAAATGCAGTCAAATGGCCACCACGTTGAGATGTACCAGATCCTCAATGTCCTTGTGTTTAGGACTATATGTGCACCAAGTAAACCATATCTTTCTTTCAAGATAACTGGATTCATTTGGTGTGAGAAGTATCATGGTATTAAATAGCTAGGGTAAACTTTAATGAAATGAAGGGACTGCACAGTTACCGTTAAGCAATCTTCGGGCTTCTCAGAACTGCAGATCTTCGATGAACAGTGGATAAAGATGGGGCTTTCTCTCATGCTCGCAAAAACAAACATTTGGATGGAGAAACGGGAAATTGCAACAGCATCTTTTGGAGTATGCCATTTAAATGAGGGATCCACCGGGCAGCTGAAAAAAAAATACCAGCAAGAAGATTAGCTGTTTGTAAAACAAAAGGGCAAATGCAATCTTGATGGAACATTGAATGACTTGTCACATATCATTCAATCGCAGTAAGAGCAACGAAAGAAATACCTCATAGAAAATGTAACCCTATTGGGATAATGCTAAGAATCCACAAGGACAACCATCTAAGTAGTCATTTTACTATAGCCTTGTAAGTCTACTGTACTTGGCAACCTCTATTCCTTTTGTCCATCAATGGGAATTATAATTGTTCTTTTTATAACACGCCTAATACCGGAGACCAGTTTTTAAGCGCAAGCCTGGGATTCGAACCCGTTTTGCTATGCGTTGTCTCACTTCCAAGACCAACATGTTGTCCCTGAGCTATCCTCCCGGCAAAATTGCCCCAGCGGTACTTCCATTAGCTAGACTGTTCTTTAAGCTCCATTTAAAAAAAGGTTGTTTCTCCATCTACCCCTTGTGCAATTGTAGGCTTTTTATCTGAGAGACGGGTCCCGAGAAGATTACTGGGTCAAAAAAGTATCCCCTAATCAGTTCGCATCACATTCTCTTGAGGATTTTTGTGACATTTCTCACAGTTTAAGACAAAAGATGACCATGTTTCAGCTAAACAAAAATGAGTAGGCTGTCACACTATCTTCCAGAAATAAAACTAAGAAAGAAAAACAGTAACTGGTTATTGAAAGTCAGCCTTTCATTGCCTCCCCATACAGCCTCCACTTAAGATCTCTCTGAAGGTAGGACCTTCAATGAAAGGAGGGCAGTCTGTTGACCATATGTCTCTTGGAGCTGCAAGTACAAGGCTTGAGAATCCTTTGGTTTAACCTTCTTTCTCTTAGTATGCAATCAGAAAGAACATGCTCTACAAGGTCTACGATCTATTAAAAAAAAGTAGTTGTTGGACTTTTATTTAGATCTTGTAGATTCAGAAAATTCGTTTCCCAATTGTAGTGTTTGCTTTCATAAGGGATATCCGTGTACTGATATTGAAGTGTACTGAAAACCTATGGATTACCTTACAGATTTGATTTTCATCCAGGGGAATGGAAACTGTCAAAGACTGTAAGGACCACTATGGCGCTAAAGATAGGTGTGGTGTTGCTATGAATAAAGATTATGTTCAAACCTTTTGTAGAGGTCTTGAAGGAACTATACTCTTTAAACATGTTTCCACTCCTTGTCCAAAGCCATTGTGCTTACAACCGCCTCCTGTATCTGCGGTATGACAATTACCACATCTTTTTCTTGCTCCACCACCTGCATGTTTCAAGCAGACCAAGAAAAGTGTTCCAGTGGATGCCCAGTTTCCAGGATTGCCAGAGTCCGAAGAAGAGCTTCGTCTTGCTACCCTGTCCATTGCCCCAAAAGCCCAGATTTTCAAAAAGTGGTATTTTTGGGGCATCGCCCACCTGTTCAGAGTGACATCTTTAGCCATCTTTATGGGCAAATGGTACTTTTAGCTGGGGTCTGCCAAAATCTACAATCAATTCTTCCTGACAATCTTCAGACCAAAACGAATTTACTGCTTTAGTCCGTTTGTGCAAATATTTTTATTAGGTCACAAAATCCACTATAAAATACACAAAGGTGCAATTCTGACTAGAGACATGACAGCCTTGGTCTTCCAGTGCATTTTTTCCAAGAGACGATACCACCTTGAGGTATCTGGGTAAGGATAACAGGAATAGGAATCAGGAACGAGGAAGTGAATAGAAGGTGACGGGAATGATCAAACTCTACCTCTTATTCAAATGCTCACTGAAATATATATCAAAAGACACCTAATAGTTGCCAGGACTATTTGTACATGACTACAAATGTCCCCATTTGCTTATTGCATATTTGCTACTGAGTGCAGCCCCATATGTCTCGTACCCTCTGAAAAACATGTTCAGCCGTCCCTGCATCTGCAAAATAAACCGCTTATGTTTGAATACTGTTGTTCGCTTTGTGGGATATCATACATATGCCGCCACTTTAAGGACCAGTAGGAATTTCTTCATCTCCAGCATCCTGCACCCCTTTTCAGCGGAAGAAACATTCAGGCGCAGAAAAAATAGTCATTCCCCATTCTGAGGCCAGAGGTTTGATAGTTGTAGTTCTCTGCTGAAGTTCTCCTCCAACAGTAGAATCGCTGAGCACAAATACAGTGTCCCCTCCACTGCTGCAGACCGAGTTAGGCTGGACTACAGGAAGTCCATAGAATTTTGGGATACGAAACGCAGCTCCATTTTCTTGCGTTGCCAAAGAAGTTCAAGACGTGCCGGAATATCTAGGGGGTCACACATCACAAGAGTAACCATCGGCCGCAACGCATCGCATGCATCTCACGGAGAAGACCATACAGGAACAGCGCAGGCACCCTATCGAACACGTGCCACACGGCCACCTAAAGACTACACCCGGAAACGGCTAAGAACATGTCCAGCCCAAGTACCAGCCCCGTGAGGGCCAGCGAAACCTCATCCTCCAGGAGAAGTCTCACCACGGATCACCCTGACCCAACACAGACAACATTTATGCCACCATTCGACCCATTCACCACAGGAGCTGCTATCAGATGGGAAATCTGGCTTCAACAATTCGAAATGCACCTCGACGCCAGAGACATTATCGTGGCGAAAAAGAAGCGCACCTTCCTCCTACTCAACATCGGAGCGGCTACCCTGCGCCTATTCAATGCTACCCCGAACCGCGGAAACTACGACAACTATGACGCAGCCAAAGCCACGCTCACGAACATGTTCAAACCCGACCTCAACCCAGATTACGAGCGTTTCCATTTCTGCATGGCAAGGCAAAGGGAGAAAGAAACAGTAGACAAATTTCACGCTCGCCTTCGTGAAATGGCGGTAGGCTGTGAATTCCCGGACGAAGAATTTGCGATCCGCCTCCAGATCATCAACGGGATATCCTCTGAAAAACTAAGAGCCATACTATCTGAGAGAAACATACACCTGTCCCGTATCCTCGAGATGGCGCGACTCTGCGAACAAACGGATGACCAGGTAGCGATTATGGAAGCAGCGATCCAAAGACTGCCAATGGATAGCCCCGGGCCCACAGAAGAGGTTGCAGCCATCTCCAGACACCAGAGAAATCGCACGAAACAAGGCCAGAAACCCCACCAATCACAGGGGCGAGACAGGAACTGCAAATGGTGCGGAGGTCCATGGCACAGAGGCGAATCCTGCCCCGCATGGGGATCCACGTGCAGAAAATGCAATCGCCTCAACCACTATGCCGCGGTCTGCCTAAACCCGCCGAACCAGAGCGATAAAGACACAGCCCCACGACCAACACGAGCGCCGGAAGAAGTTTGCACCCAGAGATTCTTCCTCCCAACATGCACGAAAAGGGAAAGCCAGAGCCGTTGATGACTCCCAAAGGTCCCCAGACACGAGCGACAGTGACGACAGCAGCGCATCCCCCGAAAGGAGAGACAAGGGAAGACGGAAGAAAGGAAGTAGACAAGTACATCGTGTACATCTAATATCAGCTGTCGACCCACATCGGTCTCGACGGAGGAAGAGACCATCGTGCACAGTCCTCTCCAACGGGGAACCGCTAAAAGTGGTCATCAACACTGGCGCAACGGTGAACGTCAT
Source organism: Ambystoma mexicanum (assembly GCF_040938575.1). NCBI lineage: Eukaryota > Metazoa > Chordata > Amphibia > Caudata > Ambystomatidae > Ambystoma > Ambystoma mexicanum. The sequence goes on from NC_090936.1 coordinate 880,679,059, forward strand.
GCCCGTAGTAGCCTTCAACAGACTTCAACCGAAACCCGATCTTCACAAGAAGAAAGTCAGGCTGTATGCCTACGGAAGTAAGAGACCCCTGCCCGTGCAAGGATCCTTCAAGTCAGACTTTGCCCACAAGAACACCAACTGCCGTGCGCGCATCTACGTAGTGGATGCCGGATGTGAGATGCTGCTGAGCTGCAGAACAGCGGAGAAGCTGAAACTAATACACTTTGCCTTCGACCTCAAACACGACGAACTCAGCAACCTACTGCAACAGCACAGAAAATTATTCCAAGGCATTGGATGCCTAAAAGGGAGAACCATCAAGCTCCACATAGACCCCACCATTGAATCGAAAGCAGTGCAACATCAACGGATTCCATTTCACCCGAGAGGCGCTGTGGAAAAAGAACTAGCCAAGCTCGAGGAAGCAGGAATCATAGAACGAACATCTGGACCGACCCCGTGGGTCTCGCCCAAACAGCCAGACGCGGTAAGAATATGCATAGATATGAGGCTCCCCAACGTAGCCATTGGAAGAGAACGCCACGTAACTCCCACAATAGATGAGCTCATCGTAGACCTAACCGGGGCAACAGTCTTTAGTAAACTTGACCTCAGATCAGGCTATCACCAGCTAAGACTATCCAGAGAATCAAGGTACATCACTACTTTTTCTTCTCACCTCGGCCTGATGAGGTACAAAAGACTCAATTTTGGGATATCATCTGCTGCGGAGGTGTTCCAGCATGAAATCCGAAAGGTCATCGCAGGATTAGAAGGCACCACCAACATCAGTGATGATATCGTTGTATACGCACCGAACAAGAAAGAACACTACAGGCGACTAGCGGCAGTCCTGAAGAGGCTAGAAGAAGCAGGCCTAACCCTCAACGCAGAAAAGTGCAAATTCGACAAAGATGAACTATGCTTCTTTGGCTACATTTTCAGCGCAGAAGGTGTTTCCCCTGACCTGTCTAAAGTACAAGACATAAAGGACACCAAGGCACCACAATCAGCCTCAGAGGTGAGGAGTTTCATGGGGATGGCGACCTTCTGCGCACGGTTCATTCCTGACCTCGCCAGCATTGCAAGTCCACTCAGAGATTTAACAAAGAAAGACCAAAAGTGGGAATGGACCGCGACTCATCAACAAGCGTTCCAACAAATTAAAGACACTCTGTCCACCTCCACCACCATGGCTTTCTTCAACGTAGAAAGGCAGACTGAACTCCTCATTGATGCCAGCCCAGTTGGCCTGGGAGCAGTATTAACACAAACTGACAATGAAGGGAAGGTGTTCCCCATCGCGTTTGCCAGTCGAGCTCTCACAAAACCCGAACAGAACTATGCACACAGAGAAGGAAGAGCTAGCCATCTTGTGGGGGTGCCGTCATTTCAAAGTGTACCTGCTAGGCAAGCAGGCAAAAGTCTTTTCAGACCACAAACCTCTGATACCAATCTTCCGAGGCTCTGCCCCTCATCCGCTTGCACGCATAGAAAAATGGATGCTGCAGCTACAGCCCTACAATATCGAAGTTGAATATCGCCCCGGATCAGACAACTCGGCAGACTACCTGTCCCGACACCCGAGGCCCGCTACAGACAATGAACAACGCCATGCGAAAGAGACTGAGGAGCACGTCTGTCAGGTAGTCGCCTGCGCGAGACCGCGAGCCCTAACTCTGCAAGAAGTAGCGTGTGAGACAGAGGCGGACACCATCCTACAATACACAACTGCCGCTGTCCAATCAGGGAATTGGAAGAGCTACCTCACGTCGATGGCCCAACGCACAACACCGGCACAGGTCAAACTCAGAGCTCTGTTCGGGATCAGGTACGAACTCTCGGTGGCCCCGGAAGGGCTACTGCTAAAAGGACACCGAATCATATTACCCGAGTCCCTTGAGGAGAGAGCCCTCCGACTAGCTCACAGTGGACACCAAGGCATCGTCAAGACCACCGCGTACCTTAAGTCCAGGATGTGGATGCTGAACATGCAGCAAAGGGTAGTAGAGCTAGTGGAGTCCTGCGCGGCCTGTCAAGCATCCAGAAGACCAGAAAACCCTGAACCGATAAGCAGTGTCCCCAGAAGCTGCAGGCGCTGGGATGCAGTCAGCATGGACCACTGCACAATCGCCGGCGAAGGATACCTACTCGTGGTGATCGACGAGTTTAGTAGATATCCTGAAGTGGAACACGTGGCATCTACTAACGCCGAAACCACTATCCTCACGCTAGAGAAGATATTCGCCACTCACGGAATTCCGAGAAAGGTGAAGAGCGACAACGGACCAGCATTCACCAGTCAGGATCTACGCGAATACTTCAAAGAAGTAAACGTCAAACACCAGCGAATTACCCCAAGATGGCCCCAAGCAAATGGAGACGCTGAACGATTCATGGGGTCACTCAATAAAGTCATCAGGATCGCCAAGGAGCAAAGACGCCCGTGGTTGAAGGCAGTATATCGGTTTCTGAGAACACACAGACAAACCCCGCACTCCGCCATGGGAATCAGCCCAGCCGCTCTCATGCTTGGAGTACCCATACAAGCAGAACTCCCCATACACCCCCAGTGGACAGCCCCAAAACCGGACATCCCAGCAATGGATGCCACGAGGCTGAGGCGAAATGAACAGGAAAGCGTTGCCAGACGAGCTTGCCACAGGGAACTGACCCCAGGGGACACCATCATCGTCAGAAACCGAGCACCACCTAAGAAGATGTCACTCAACTTCGAGCTTCAACCATGGACAGTTAGTACCACTAATCACAGCATGGTCACCGCTACCCGAGGGGGAGAGACAGTAACAAGAAACATATCACACTTCCGGAAAGTACCCCCAGAACTGTGGGAAGAGCATCCAACGACTCCGAGGGGTGAAGCAGGAACACCGCACACACCCCGAATGCCAACACCACCGGGTAGTCTTGTCACACCAAGAATCTCAGACGGACCACACCTGCAAGAAGAGAGCTGAAGCAGAGACCCCCAAGGGAGACACACCGAAGGAGAGAAGCACCCGATACCATCTGAGAGAAAAGCCCAAACCATCGTCACGCCTCCAAGGATACGTAGTAGACGGGATCTACCGTCAGAAACTCACACCAAGATGAACCCTGAATGCAGTAAGCGAGACCATGTACAAATAAAGTGTGTGCCAGTTCATATGTAATATCAGCCCGAAATGTTGGTTACTAACAGCAATAGAAAATATCTCCAAGTTGGGGAGGAATGTGGCGTCACGTGCCCGAGCTACGGCACGGTCACGTGACAGTGTAAAAATAAAGGAATCACCGGAACTGGTGGCATGACGCCAGTCCGGGTTTAAGCACCACCCGAGTGAGTCGTGTCTCTTCTGTGCTGCGACCCGCCCCTGCGCAGCGTCGCTTGGGCAGGCCTGCCCAAACTCCCAGCGCCAGACGGGAACCGCCGCGCTTACCCATCACAGACTCTACTGCTGTAGGGACGGCCAGAATCCTCACATCAGCCACTGCTGGACATTCTCAGTTGACTACCAAAACCTTATCCAGAAGAAGCATAAACTTGAGCATCCGGTTTATAATCTTGGCAGTGTCTTGCATTTGAAATTGTTTAGTAGCGAAATGTTTACTCCAACTTGACAGGACTTACTGTTGCTTCCAACTGTGACAGAAGAGACGGATCACTCCATCTTGTGCACAGGCTTTTAAAGTGGTGAGATCGCTGCATTTACATTCTGGAATCTCTTTGTAATGTCGTTGTCATGTGACTGCTAGTCATCCTCTGCAGGTGCTCCATTCGTGGGTCTGAGGAAAAGGCGCCCCCCTCGCACTCCTATTCATGTTAAGCCTACCTTTTATGTTGTCGACCCCTGATATCAGTCCAGTATTAATACTAACTGCCAGACATGCAGTGCGGTGGAGGGTCCCTCAACGAAAGTGTGTTTACTACACCGCAAAGAACAATGGGGATTTCACACTGCTGCCAAGAGGTAGTACTTTTGTTGAGGCTGCTGCAGTAAGACCCCTCATTCGGATGATTCAGTGGTGCACAGAAATACTGTGCCGGGAACACCACACACTACCTTGCAAGTATGTGAGCTTACAGAGCACTCTCCTCGGATAGTTCTGGGAGAGCACTCCATCATCAACAAAGGCTCTTGTTTTGGGCAATGTGCTAGCTACACCACCATCCTGTTTTATTCACAGGCAGCAGTGTACAATCATAGTAGTGTGTACAGAAACGTTTTTGTTCCTCAGAAACCAGTCACATACTTCGAATGACAGTAACAGCAGAGACCTCCAACCTCCATGGAGACCACAAAGTCCTGGAAGCATGCTTGCGGCCCCCACAGCAAGTGGGAAAACAGCTTTCTTCAGTGCCGCTTGTCTCTAACCACACCCATAACCTCCGGAAAGAAAGCCCTGGGTTAGGTTGCTGGGAAGGAGACTCAGTCATTGGTTACCTCACTTACACAATTCAAAGGGAAACTTTGGCATTTGTGCCATGGAACATGCAAGGATAAACTCCTATGGGATGCAGCAACACATCTGATGCTAGAGTACAGGGTTGTTTGGCAGAGCAAGAGGGGTACCATTTGTATACTGTTCTGGCCGTGTGGCCTGGAAGGATTGTAGATACACGCCAAGAAGGCGATTAACATCTTCCTTATTGAACAGTTAACTGGATACTGAATACAAAGCCTCAAGCCTCCTCCCACGTCATGGCCCACGTGACCTTGTCCACGTGGGTCTGTGTCTCTTAAAGAGACATGCGCCCTCTAACAAAACCCGCGGACAAATGTCCTGCTTCCATTTTAACATTCCTCAACCAGGTGTAGTGGTTTCCTGACAATTTGTTGGGGCCGGACACTGGGGCCCACACTTGGACCACCTTCAGGCCCGTCAGCCCTCTCTGTCTCTGGTCAAGGCAGGGACCTAGGGGGAGTCCACAGGCTGGATCTGGAGGTGGAGGTCTTTCAGCTTCTTCATTAACGACATGTTTAAATAAACTATTCCGTGTTATTTCTTTCTCAGAGTTCACAGCGGTCACCATCGTTCCTTTTACTGTGGTGACCTGTAGGGATTTTGGTGCAAACCGAGAATCGTTTTTTCTGACCATGGCTTGTTGGACCAGCACTTCATCCCCTACATGAAACTCCTTTGGTTGGGCCCCTCTCCCTTAATCGATCTCCACACAAGCCCTTTCCTTACGCTCAGCATCTCTTCTTATGACTGCCTGGTCTGCTTCCAGCTCACTCACCAGGTGTCTTACGATGTGTGTGCAGACCTGATACTTCATCATCAGCTCCGCAGGAGTCTTATTTGTGGCTTTTTGAGGCGTGTTCCGGTAGTCCCATGGCAGACGACAGAGCGCTTGGTGGGGGTCATCGCCTTCAATACGGGCTATCTGTAGGGTTTTCTTGATCAAGGCAATGAACCTCTCGGCATCCCATTGGCTTGGGGCCAGCAGGGTGTGATTTGCTGGTGGTTAAACCCCATGTGTCTCGCAAAGGCCGCAAATTCATGACCGCTGAATGGCGGACCGTTGTCTGACTTGATGGTGTCCGGTATTCCCCACTCACTCACGACCTCAAAAAATAGATGCCACTTGGGCAAACGCTGTGGATGTTGACCTTTTTACAATTGGAAACCTTGAGTGCTCATCAATGAACAGCAATAAATATTCTCCAGCTCCGAGGGGACCATAAAAGTCCATAGCGACTTTCTCCTAATGGTGTTCTGGGATCTGTGTCGGTTGGAGTGGGATTGGAGCCTCAGCTTTGGCCGTGCATTGGCACACTATGCAGTTTCTCACCCACTGATCCACCATAGCATCCAAGAATGGGAACGACTGACATCTGAGCTGTCTCTTGGTGTTGTCTGCTCCACAGTGTCCCCCATAGGCTGTCTTGGTGATTTCGGACCAGAGGGTTGCTGGGATGACAAGCCTGCACCCTCTTAGGAGAATTGTTTTATCCTTTACGGCCAACTCTGTGTGTCCTTTTGCTAGTCTCTCAAATTCATCTCTGCATGCTCCTGGATAGGTCAATACTGCGCGCCGATAGTCTTTCCATCTGTTGTTCTCGGTGAGACTAATCGCCAAGGCCATGGAGGGGTCTGCAGCTGAGGCAACGGTCTCGAGTGAGACAGCTGGGGAAAGTGCGTTCGAGGTCACATAGCTTATGTATTCAGTGTCACTGGGTTTCGGCACCGGCTTACCCGTAGGAGGCCTAAACAAATAGTCAGCCGGGTTGTTCTCACCCCCAGGTCGATGAATGATTTCATAGTCTTATTCCTGGAGTCCGATTCCCCATCGCTAGATCCTGGGGGGATTCTTTGTCTTCGAGTTTCCGAAGAGCTACAGCAGGGCCTGGTGATCCGTGATGAGGGTGAACTTCTTGCCTATCACAAAGTTGTGGAAGTGTTCACACGCCCATACAGCCACCAAGCTCTCTTTTTCGGCCTGCAAGTATGCAGACTCGGGTGGTGCTAGTGCCCTACTGGCGTATGCCAGGATGTGTCTTGGGTGGTCATCCATCCCATTTGTCTGCGCCAGTATGGCACCTAGCTCCACTGGACTTGCATCCACTACAGTCTGTGTGCCAGCCCAGGTTGAAGTAGGCAAGCCTTCTGGCTTCAGCCAGCGCCTGTTTGATGGTATCAAACGCTGCTTGGCACTCAGACCATGTGAATGGAACTTCCTTCTGTAGTAATCGGCTTAGTGGCTCCTTGATGGTGGCGTAGTGTGGGATATATCTGGCATAATAGCCTGCCATCCCCAGAAAAGATCTCACATCAGCTACTTGACTCGGCTCTTGAAGGTTGAAGATGGTAGAAACCTTGTCGGGGTCAGGTGTCATGCCTTCAGCAGAGAAAATATGTCCAAACAATTTCAGTTCGGCTTTGCTGAAACAGCATTTGTTGACATTAAGGGTAAGACCTGCTCCTTGCATGGCACTGCAGGTCGCTCGCAGGGTCTCGTCATGCTCTTTGTGTGACTTTCCAAACATGAGGATGTCATCACTGTAGTTCAGTGCTCCGCGTACCGGGCGAATGACTTTCCTGATGGCTTTGTGCAAAATTTCAGCCGCTGACAAGATGCCAAAATGTAGGCGTTTATAGCGGAAGAAGCCGTCATGGGTGGCAAAGGTGGTAATGCCCCTTGAATCTGGATGGAGCTCCATTCTGATGGTACCCCTGGTTGAGGTCAAGCTTGGAGAAGAGGACAGCTTTGTTAAGTTGGACTATCATGCCCTCTATACGTGGACCAGGGTGGCGCGCTCTGCATGGCAGTGTTGGCCATTCTCATGTCTACACAAAGTCTTAAACGGCCTCCTTCCTTTGGCACAATCACTAATGGCGAGACCCATGGGGTCGGACCTGTGGCTGGTTCAATGATTCCGTCGTCCAGCAGTTGGTTGAGTTCATTGGACACCGCAGCTTGCAGATGAAACCCAACTCTCCTCGGATGTTGGGGGACGGGCCAGACTGATGGATCAATGTGCAACTTCACAGGAGGACCCTTCATCTTGCCTAGATCTTTGCATAAGAGCGGGAATTAATTTACAATTGTGTCCTTTGTGATAGCATTCACTGGTGATGCACTGTCCCACATGTTATAGACTTGATCTTTTGCTTCATGTGTTGGGGCAGTCGAGTGGATGGTGTCGCCTTCCGGAACATGAATGTCAATTAGACACAAACAGGACGCAGTCCGGTAGCTTAAGAGGCACCTTCCTTTGGTTGAGCTTCGGATTACATGGATGATCCTTGTTGTGGACCAATCACTGTGGATGAGTTGGCATCTGAAAGATCCGAAGGAGTGTAGAGGGATGTCTGCTCCCCAGTGAAAGATCTGGGATATTGTCTGGGCTAACATTGGTTTGTCAGGTATTTGGTGAAATTCTTTCTCTCCCATAATATTCACAGTGGCCCCTGAGTCGACTAGAAAGCAGAAGTGTTTGCTGCATATCTCTACTGGTATTCTGGGTGCTTCTCTAGCTTCTCTTTCATCCATGATGAGGTTTACATATTCATCTGCGCGTATTGGTCGTACTGGTCATTCTCGTGTTCTAGCCTGTGAGCTGCCATCGTGTAGTAGTCTTGGCTTGGTGGTCCATCATATTCATCTTGAAACCGTGGAGTCTGGTCATACGCCTCATTATCTTGGGCATCGTCGTCCGGGTAGATGTCTTCAACAACCTTGACATATCTTCTCAGGCCTTGCTGGTAGGAGTGCATCTGGTACATTTGGTTTTGCGGGTTTCGGTTGTATGTCCTGTACTGTGGTGTGGTGTTGAAGACGTGCGTGGTGTGGGGAAAGGCCTGCCCTCCCTGCAGACTGACTGGAAGTGGCCTTCTCTGCCACAGTTCCCACACCTCTGGGTTAGTGCAGGGCATGTCCCTGTGTGGGGAAAATCCATCCCACAGGGTTAGCACTGCCGTTGTGTTCTTGGAGTTGTCACATAGCCGCTTCCTATGCCTCTGTCCGCCGTTCTTGCGTTGCTCAGTTGGATCGCCGCCACCATCTCGCCCATGTCATGCTTGGGCATGGTGTTGCCCAGTATCTGGGTTGCCTGTATGTCCACTCTTTCAAGGATCAAGGACAAGTGCTGTCTCAGTGGAGTGTTTACTACTGAAGCTAAATTGAAGTGGCACTCTAAGGCCATTATTCTCAATGTACCTAGTGATCTGGTTGAAAACCACCCGTTCAAGGACTTTTGAATAATAAGGTAGGAAGGAAACTGGGCAATAGTTTTTAGGGATGATTGGGTGTACAAAGCGTTTATTCAAAACTGGTACGACAGTTGCAGATTTGAAGGAGGAAGGGAAAAGTCCGGCAGGGAGAGAGAGTAAAAAGCTCAATGAGGCATGTGGGACTATGCATTTGACGGTTTGAGGAGCAAATGGGTAGATAGGCGTTGCTAAAATGCTAGTTCGTTAGGAGAGAAATCGTCAAGAGAAGGTGTCGGGAGAAGAGGTAATGGACAGAAGGATGATGTTAGAGGGTTTGGAAGTGTTCTATAGAGGTTTTTTAGGTAAAGTAGTGAGCAAACGCATTAGCAAAGAGGGAGGAGGCAATGGATATCGGCTTGAGAGGTGAGTGCAAAGCTTGGAGAGTAGATGAATGTTTACAGTGTGATTGTGAAGGGAGGAGATTAGGTTTGTGAAGTAGGAGGATTTGAATGAGTGCAGAAGTGAGGGCAGCAAGGGAATTTTTGTAGGCTAGGAGTGGAGTTGGGTCAGTGGATTGCGCCAGCAAATATAGGTCACAGAGCATTTTTGTTTTTGGGGCCTGGATATCGAAGGTGATCCAGGCCTGATGGCAGGGATGGGAAGTCGTGAATGTGCATCCAAGATTGTGTTGGTCAAAGGAAGGGATAAGTGTACAGCGAAAGTCAGAAAAAAATACGGCCAATGGAAGAGGCATGAATAGGGGAGGTTGCAAGCTCTCTCTGCAGCCTGTAGGTTTTTCAGAACTTCGGATGACAAACTGTTTTCCTCCGAAGGAAACCAAAGGCAAATTGTCAACCATCTTTCTGTCAATACCACAGGCAGCATTACTGTTATTTTACAGAGAAGCGCATTCATCCTAGCACAATGGCCAATGCAAACGAATGGTCAAAGAATCACAGCCTGCACACTAATCAGTCACATCAACACAGAAATGAAATCTACATTTTTCCCGCAGAAATTATTCAAGTAAAAACATTGAAAGCCTAGGCACACCGGTTTTCATCTCCTCTTTTTAAGGGCAAGAATTTATGTTGCAGTCTTGCACGTTGACAGTGCATTCCTACAGATGTATGCTGCCTCAGGCCAAGTGTAATTTCGAGGTCCCACCCACTCCCTTTTAGGGTCCGATTTTATGAATGCATTAATTATGTAATGCAATGTGGTCTTATTTGTGACCCCGCCCCCAAACATACTTCTGCCAGGTTTATTGGCGTGGCTTCGCTGCACATGGTTCTAGGGGAGGGGAGATGTTAGTGGGAGAGCAGATGCAAAACCTGTAGTTCTCACTGAAGTGAGTCGAAAGTGTGAAACCTTAGTTTTGCTCCTTTCCTATGGGATTGGCTTGGGTGGCAGGGGGGGGGGGTGAGATGTTGGGACACTTGGGAATATGTTAGCCAAAGCAAAGAGCCCATGATCTGATGATCTGACAGATTACTCCACTATGGTGACTAACTAAACCTAAAGCGCTGTAGTGTGATAGAGGGTTCATAGTGATAATTTCGAATGGCAAAATGTCCAAAGTTAAAATGTCGAAAAAAAAATCTCGATTTTTTTTTAATTACGTTTTTTGTTTGAAAATGGGGGGGTTCCCCCCCAGCTCCCCTTTTTTTTTGTTTTTTTTGTTTTTACCTATTTTTTTATATATATACTAGTGCCAAAAAAAAAAATATAGAAAAAAAAAATAATTCTACATTTTTATTTCGACATTTTTGTCTTTCGACATTTTTGTCTTTCAACATTTTATTTTCGAGATTATGACTGACCACCGTGATAGAGCTAGAGGGGAAAGGGGCTTCCAAGCTAGATTAATGTTCAGGTAGTAACAGCTAGGCCTGTGGTGGCTATGTGCAGGGCCTTTGTGTGTAGAGTAAGGTGGTAGGGGTTTTTAGCAGTTGGGGGGGAGGCTGTCAGAGAGAAGAAGGAAGTAGACAGTCATGGGTCATAAGTGAGGGGGAAAGACGCATCCGGGAGTAAGGTAGTAGGTGTCATCTGGTAAAATGATTCGGGTGGGCACAGACAATCCTGAGGCTGCTCATTGCAAGTGACTACATAGCATAGCAAGGCACGAAACAGGCGTGCTCATCATCATAAAGCCCAAGCTGCATTTGGGAACTCCTCGTTGCCCCCACTGCCTAGAATGTTCCTGTTGTGGAACTAACACTTTTAATGGATCACATTATATCCTGAGTCTTCTCTAAACACTTCTATGTTTGCCTCCAGTTTATGGACTGGTTATGCAAAGGTGTATAGTGTGTGCCAATACAACCTGGATAATGCCATATGCTACTCTTCAACCCACACTACGATGCACTTGTTTGTTATTTTCATCCAGCAGTGGCTCCTAGTTTTTCTTGTACTCCCTCGTTATTCTTCACTGGACTTCCCCCAAGTATATTGGTACTGGGTAAATCAAAGCCTACGTAATGTTAGGCTTAGGATATATATATAAAAAACAAGTATTGGATCACATGATGTGAAGCGCATTTATTGTTGGTGGGGTCCATACTGAATTGTAAAGACCCACTGATATGCACACCTCCGATCATAAAACATTCTGCCCTTGCTGCACGCCTCCCTCCCAGGGCTCGTAACATCTATTTTGCGCTTTCTCATTCTCTGCTCTTTCCTTCCCCCATTTATTTCTGCCAGCAAATGTCTGGATACACGGGCGGTAGGGGGCGTACAGTACACCACTCCACAGACAAGCCTAGGACTCATAGAATACTAAGGTGTTGTTTTGGTGTAGTATATAAAAGCCTACTAACATACCTTAGAAGCACAAAAGTGTAACTGCTACTTATGCTGTGAGAGCGGGATCTTTAGAGAGCGATATCAAGGTATGTCACTTGCTGCTGGTTCTGTTTTTTTTCCAGTAGGACTTAGTGTGGAAGAATTTCATTCGCTTCTTGGACTGGGCATTTCGAGTATGGGAAAAGTGAAGACATTAATCTCTAAAATATATAAAAAGTTAAATATGGGAGTGCCCCAATTGACCGCAATGCCACACATTTAACTCTTGTGTGACTTGTAATGCACAGTAAAATGATGTTATGTAGGGAAATCTCTGCGATTTTAGTGGACTCACGTGTCCACGGCTTTCCTATCAAACAAATTATTTTGGGGAGCCGTAATCTTGCTCAGCTTTAGTTGAACAAAATTGACATTAGAATTTTGTACAAGTGGTTGGAAAAGGAAAGGCCATGATTGGAACTGCAGTGTCAACTTGACATGGAGTCATCGGTCACCCCTCTTGAACACTCCCACCCACAATATATTTTGCTGCTTATTGCCGGCCAAAATTAAAAACAATTTGAACGTTGGCATGCTGAAAAGGGATTTTAGAAGCCAGAATTATTTTCCTTCGTGGAGATGTAGCTCAGTTGACTAAACAATGATATACTTCTAGCGACAGACTACTATGTACGTGCGCGCGCACAAACACACGCACACCCTATGGAATCACGTTTGGTCCTTGGCAGTGGGCATACCCGTTTTGCAGAAAATAATAAGTTTGACCTTCATCAGGATCAGGTGTCATCGTTGCCCAACAAGATACTACTTTCAGTAGAAAGGTTTTGTTGAAGTTCTTGTCGATGATATCTGCTTTCACCTCAATATAGAGCTTCTCTGAGAGCCCAAACGTCACACTTCCATTCACAGCTGAGCTGGGCAAGAAGGAATCGTCCATGTAGAGGGTTATAACGTAAAGTAGTAACACTTTCTTGCTAAAACGAAGTGCCTTAATGCCGCTCTTCACCATTTTCCTGATTAACGACCTAGAGAGAACAAATTAGAATTATCACCAAAGCATTAACAAAATACAAGTTGCAATAATGCTGTAAGTAAAGCAGAAAAAAAGAAGTTGGGGTTGTTAAAATGTGAAAAGTCCCATTTTCATGGCTCTAGTCCCATGCTAAGCATGGTAATCGCCTCCATTTCCTTTCAATTCTTCCCTTATTAAAAAAACAAAGCAATACATGCAGAAAAATCAACCATTCTAATCTAAAGCGATGAAACCGGACCTACAAAATTACTGTTGTACCTGGATTTCAAAATGGACTAGTCTATATTGTAAATGTACAAATCAAGAGCTCATTGAAAAAGAGAAACGGTAATAGAAAGGAGCATTCGTCAAATAATGCAGTATTCATAAATAAATGAAAGAATAAGGCTTCTGTTTTGCTTCCATTTTAAGACAATATCATAGTGAAACCATAGTTCAAAATAAATAAACTCATTTACAGAAAGAGAAGGATCAAGAACAACGCAAATGATTTGCCAAGCCCATGCGTGCAAGGGCTTCATGCTACTGACCAAACTGACAACGGCAATTGATCAATTCATGCAATAGAAAGCTTTTCATCTGTTTTCAGGAATAAATATTGGAAATCGGACACCAAATGGAAAAAGTGACCACAAATAGTTCTCGTAGACCCAAGCCTTTCCAAATCTAGGTACCATAAACCAAAATGAGATGATCTGAGGGAATGAGTAGCAGGATCTGAAACTGTGAAGGGTCTTAAAATGCATGCGCTTTTCCACAGGTAGCCAGTCCGTGTTCCCGAGCACTGACTGGAATGTTATTTAATTATTTTTTTATAACGCGCCTAATACCAGGTATTAGCATTCTTGATCAAAAATTGACCTTTTCAATTCTACCATATTTTTTTGATCATTTTTTAGGGGAAAGTCTGTCAAATTAAATAAAAAATATATATACGGGGCGGGGTAAGGGAATAGTTAAAGGTGGGGGCATATGGGTGCGGGTGTGGGGGTGTCCCCAACGCATTTTAGAACAAAAAACAACCAAGAAAGTGTCGGTCAAAAAGGAGAAGGTAAAATATTTTTGATTAAGTAGACCTAAACCTAATACCATACCAGAGTTTGGTTTCTAAACGTGGATCTGGGATTCAACCCTCTGTTGCTCTGCATGGTCTTGCTTCCAAGACCAGCGTGTTGCCCCTGTGTTATACTCCCTTCACTAGAATGTGGGTTCTTCATTAGTTGGGGAGCTGAAGAATGAGCTGTCAAGAAATAGAATTATTTAACACGCAGAGATCTCATGGACGCCACAGCAGCATCTTGGAGTAAAATAGATCATATTACTAAACAGCATCTCGGTGGGGGGGGGGGGGGGGGGAGACTGGAACCTGGCGGGATGTAGTACGGTTTGCACATGTAGAAAGAACAAATACAAGCGGGAATGTGTAAACGTTGTGTTTCATTGCATTGCGGTAGCTTGTTGAGCACTCCATTGTGGCCCTAGGGTGATTATAGCACCCCATATTGGTTTTAGGGTGTATGCTGGTGACTGCTATAATTTTGGTTTGGCTTCACCAATGGTGCAAGCCGATTTACCGCATTGGTGGCACAATATACGTTTTGTAAGTCATTGGGGTACCAATCTGTTTTTTTAAGTCCTGATCCAATGACCCTCTATAGTGGTTTGAACTGTCTGTATGCTAGTTCCTGGTCAGGCCAGGTCACATCCTGTGAGGGTGATTTGGGTTGAGTGGTAGATTTAGGGTCCAACCAAATTGGATTGCTCCCTAACCCTTTGTTTTCACCTCAGGAGACTGATTGGCAAGCTACCTTAGGCTAGACCCATTGTGTTTTATTATAATTAACAAAGATCCTGTTACTGCACTCAATTCTGAAGAAGCAAGTTTTACTGGCGTGCGGGAGGATTTTCCACAGTTGCTGAATTTTGAGGATGATATATGGCCTGAATATCTGGACCCTCCGTCCTGGGCTAATCCCCAGGTTGGATGTTTGCCTCCTTGTCTTTACTGGGCTTCCTATGTCCTTGTGGGGACTCCACTCAGATGCTGGGCAAGGCCTTCCATGCTTGGCTTGTCTCACAGCCTTTTATCACCAGCTTCCCACTTCACTGTATTGGTTATCCTGCCTCGATTCAGGTCGCTGCCTTCACTTGGAAAGAAGTCAGACCCCAACATCCCACCTCATCTCCTCTTTAGGACGCTTTTGCTACTTGGTTCCTTGTTCTTTTCCTCCATCTGGGTGGTTGTTGGTCCGGGCTTCAAGTTCCGAAACAGACCGTTCAAGAACCAATATTGTAAATACATACCTCTGGGCCCTGGATGGAGGATTGCTCACGATATTTAGCCTTGTGGGTCTTAGTGGTCCATGTTCAAGACTATTTGCAGGTGAATCCCAACCACATTGTCCCATTGAGGCTCTTCCTGCTGTGCTGCACCTTCTTCTGTGGCTTCTAATTCTCAAACCTGTCTCTTGAGCTCTTTGGAGCGGTCTCTCTTGGTCTTCCTGTGGTTATTTGGTGGCAAGTCTACACCGTTGGGGTAGAATTGGGACTTACCTGATTTTTCCCTCCTACATGTGGTTTGCCTCTTGGCTTTGTACAGTTGCCTCCTTGAGAAACATATCACTCCGCTGAAACTCTGGAAAGGTACCGCAGGTCTACTTAGCTGCTCCTGGACATTTTTCCTGCCTCCAGTTTGGGTCTAGTGAGTTTTAGACAAAACACTAGAATTTGTGCGTGCATCTGTGATTTTATATGCATTTTTAAAGTCTGGTCTTCCACTTCAGTTTATGTGGATGCCCGATTTAATGCAACCTTTCTAAGGAACTGTATGGTTGCCTTGAAGTGGAAGGTTTTTGCTATAAGTCTTGTCTTTTAATGGCATGTGACTGTTATAGAAATGTTTTCCCCCATCTAGGCCTTATATTGCCAGAGATGAACATTTGTATTTTCCAAATGCTATATCCTAGAGGTCTGGAGATACTGTGAGTTTGTTAAGTATTGGCAATGGGATCATGTTTGACGTATTAGTGCGTGTTTAAGATCTGGTTCCCTTCTCTTCCCACCACTCGTCTCTTTATGTGATGTACCCATCACCTGATATTAGACCTCCACTATAACACAGGAGTATGCTGTATCTTTTATGAAAGTTTACTGTTTTTATAACAATAGTAAATATTTTTTTTCTGTGTGTTATATTTATTTGCAGCATTTATTTAGCTAATAGCAGTATGTATTTGGAATCTAATGAAGGTTTAGATTTTTCAGCATACCAGTGTGGTGCATTTTCTGTAGCTAAGAGTGTGGACAATTTGTATAATTGTTTCAGCTAACTTGCTCTCCCTCGAGTTAAGCCGAATGATCTGCCAATTTACCTACGTTAAGAGCTTTTGCCTTCCCTTTTGGGTTGGGTGTACTTGCCTCACCTTAAGGCTAGTGGTGGACAGCCCTCAGATGGTTGTACAAAAACTAACCTTAGCAGCAGTCAAGCACAAAGTATTAGTTGCCATTCAACACAAGACCGTTACATACAACATTTCCAATAAGTATTGCAATGTGTTAATGGAAAAAATAAACAAATACAGTATTAAAATACCACATAGTAAGGAACAAATGTCAGGGGAGTTTTCCCAAAGACCTCTGGAAGGTAGGACTTCACAAAATGATCCCAATGGTTTGTAGCTCCCAAACTCTTAGTATCAGTCTGTACTACTTGTGGAATCTTGGTAGAGTGGCAGAGCAGTCAGGCTTATCTTAAGAGGAAGATGTGAGCTGTAGGCAAGTACACTGAACCCAGTTAGTAATGCACATCAAAGAAACACTTAATAAATGTATATTAAAATATATATTATATTTACATAATAATCATCTTTAACTACTTAGTATATCGAACCAAAACACTTTAGAATACTTTTCAAAGGCCACTGCTTAGTTTGTATTTGCTCGCAGTTAAATTTGTTACAGCTTTTGACAGTAATGACAGTTCTATCGTATTATCGGTAACACGCACTCTCAAATCTTAGCTGGAATATGGTAAAAATATTTACTCTGCATACACAAATAAGATGGTGACTTTTGAGAAGGAAAATGGTTGGTTAATGTTATGCTAGCAAGGCTTAATATTCTAGAGGCAGTTTCTTTGCAAAGGAAGTTCCAAAACGCAACCCTCGCTAAAGGCAGTTCGGAGAGGGCTTAAAGTCTTGA
Organism: Ambystoma mexicanum; assembly: GCF_040938575.1. Classification (NCBI taxonomy): domain Eukaryota; kingdom Metazoa; phylum Chordata; class Amphibia; order Caudata; family Ambystomatidae; genus Ambystoma; species Ambystoma mexicanum. The sequence goes on from NC_090936.1 coordinate 880,695,761, forward strand.
CAAGCAGCAGAATACGAATACTTTAGTCTCTCTAGTCTAAGAGGTAGCAAGGTTAAACCAATGTTGGAGACCCTGTTAAGGACTCACTAAAGGGACACAAGCAGTAGCTTGGGTCAGGGTAAGAGGGGGGATACCGTGGACACCTCCATTAGCATGCTCTGGAGCGACTTCACAGATCAAGGTAAGCAATACCTTCCCCACACCCCACAGTACCTTAGGTTTGAAGATAAGATTGTGGCTGGATTCACCTCGATGTTCCAACGCTGGACCCGACCTCCGGATTCCTTGGTCTGATGATGAAAGGCAGGACAATGGATGGATCTCTCAGCAGCAGTCTTGAGGGAGGACCTCTGGCCTGGCTTTCAGCAACTTCTCTGGTCACGCTGCAGTTTTGGCACCATTTCTGCAGCACTTACAAAGGATGTCACTCACCGGACAATCTTCTTCGGTTCCTAAAGTCCTTCACTCTGTTGAGGGGGACGGTTCAGATTGTGTCTCTGGAGGTTCACCTGGAGCTCCCCAAAGACTTCGATGTGTTCGTCCTTTCCCCAATGATGTACTTTAATTGGGTTGGAGGGCCTCTGGTATTAGGGTTCTGCAGCTCTGGAAAGGCACAGGACTTCGGGAGATGGCTCAGATTAAAGTTAGTCTAGGGACTGGTTGTTCCCACCTGTCAAAGAAGAGTCATCATTCTCTTTGGAGTTCCTCTGTCGCACAGAAAACGGGGTCAGGACAGCAGTGGTCGGTTCATAATGCTGCAAAGGGTCTGCAGGCATCTCTAGTAGTCTTCTTCGGTTACTTCAGTTTCCAGTAGTTGACTTGCCTTTCACCTCAGGACACTCACCTTTCATACAATTCCAGTACACTCCTCTGCAATCTCTCTGAGCAATGGACAGAAAGGGGTGGATGGCTGTCCCCCCCAGTGGGAGCCGGTCCCATTCAGGCACTCTGGCAGACAAAGGGCAGGGGAGTGAAAAACTCCTCCCTCACTTACATCCTGCCCAGACATACTGGAACCTAGGTGGGGACACCCAAGGGTTTCCGACAAAGGCAAAAAACTCACAGTCCTCCACCTCCCAGGATGGTATAGGAAGGGCTAACAAAGAACAACCATGCTAGAAAAGTCAAAAAAATAAAGGAGACACCAAGTTAGTATCTGGGTGACCCTATTGTGCTTAAACAGGGCTAGTAACATAGCCTGCGGTAGAATATCCACACAATAGTTGGTAGAACACGCCCACTGCCACCAGCCATAACTAGAAGGTTGTCTATGTGATTAAAAAAATCATAGGAGCTTAGTGAAGGGGATACTAACTATCCCCTTGGCACTCCACCTAAGGTGGAGTGTGCCAATCTCTCAGACTATAAAGTATTAGGGGAGATACTAAGTATCTCTCTATACTCGAGAACGGTTGTTACTCTAGGATATGAAAAAGAATCTCAAAGGCGGACCCAAAGGGTACACAGCAACACTGCCCATAAGGAGCGGTGTGCTGCAATAGAAAAATGCATATGCCTTAAGAGATATGGAGAAAAGTAGACTCCATAGGACAGTACAGCACAAAGAACAGAGTTCAAAAATACAGAGCCCATAAGAATAAATGAGTGAAAAAAGGCTCCATTCATTCAGGATTGAAAGAAAAAGATCCAGAAATCAGCAAAAAGTGCTGGGGCTCTCACTAGGAGAGAGGATGAAGCATAAAAATGCTAAGTCTCCCTAACAACAAGACATTACACAACACAACAAAATGTTGAAAGAAAGCAACAAGGAAACAAGGGGTGTATGCCAGATAAATTGAGGGGTAGTGAAGAGTATGGGCATGGGGGTGGAATGGGAAGCTGTGTGATAAGACTTAAATTCAAGGGGGAAATGTCAAGTTTTCAACTACCCTTGTTTTGACACATTTACATCAGCCTTTTCCCCGCTTGCATTTTTGTCATCTTCCCATGTCCAGATTTATATTGGGAAAACGGCTGTCTCGATATTCCATTCTTGATGCCAACACCACTCCTTGTTCCCTTATATTTATAATCACCTGCAGAGGTGTTGCGTGACTCGTTACCAGTCATCCTTTTCCATTTAAGGTTGTAGACAATCCTGGCTAATATATCAGCCCCAGTACTCGGCAACCCTAAGTACTAAAGACAACCCTGCTGTGCGGTTACTTCGTTAATTGTACCAATGTGTAGGATGGACTGCACGAGTCTTGGAACTTCTGTCTGTTTCCTTCTGCCCCACACAGTTAATTTGTGGGTCTTGGAATGGGTAGTACTTGAAATAACAGATTAACCTGAATCTGAGCATGTTGCCGAATGGATTATTATGCAGTGTTATCAGTCACTTGTTTCGCCGCATTTATTATTAATGGATAAAGGTATGCACATGTGTTCTCTATGTACATTTTCTGGGGTTTTCCATTACAATACAACTGGCCAATCACAAATGTTTGTGGTTTGATAACCGAAGATACTTTGGGAGGATTAATTCAATCTTTATTACCAGAGGTAACACTGATTTACATTAATGTAGGACCTGGTATGCCAATTTTGACATAGGATAGCTCAGTGTGGTATAGTAAGAGCTCACTGCTGGTCTACATATACGACTTGCATCCTCTGCTTCAACGGTGAGAATGTCATCCTTCCGAGGTCAATCCATTGCATGGCCCTCCGTTAACATGGACACTTTGTATAACCGTGATTCATTAATTGTAGGATAAGAAATTCAATTTTTAACAACGGAATAATGTCAAATATACAGGGCGAGTTCCGCACCATTTTAGGATGTTATGGCGATCAGGAGGACTTTTTTTTAGTAAGCAATTCAATGCCAAAAATGACCTGGTATGCAGTCTGCTTGTTATCCCCTTTCTCTAGTAGCCCTATATTTTATGCACACACAGATTATGTAACCCACTACAGCGCCTACAAGTACAGATTATGCATTTACGTTCGCCATGCTACAGGCCAAGCAACTCTTGCATCCTTAATTTCACTGCAGCTTTCCGTGACATAACATTCTCATCTTTCTTTCTGGTGCATTTTTTTTTAAGTCCTATTAACCAGGAACATTGGCCACCAGAAGTCGACAAAAGGCGCAAAGCACCATACCATGACCCTTCCCGTGTGACTCACCAATGTCACAGGACGGCACAGCAGACACGGTCTCACCAGGCTTCTGCAATAGGCTGTGGCAGGTGCACATGCAGGCACGCTACTTGGTGTATCCCAGAGATCTTTGCCATGACCAAGGCCATTATTTAGGCAGAATCACATGCAGTACCCTTTGGGAACACTACATGCAATTAAGACTACAAGTGTAAGTACAATTTCGCCTTCAGTACAAGCCTGTACTACACAGTAAAGTGGTAGCGATGGCTGAGCAGCCAGACTTATCTCAAGAGTTGAGTGAGCAGTAGAACAAGTTACACATAGGACCAACCAATACAGTGATTCAAACAAACACTTTACTCAAAGTTGCTTGGTAAAAGAATATACATTTATTTACATAGTTGTAAAACATTTCACTAGCAAGAGCAGCTCAATATCACACACTAATATACTACATAGCGGTGTCAGCCCCCATTGGCACCCCCTGCCCCTGTCGTGTGAGGATGATATACCTTGGTACCCAAAACCTGAGCAGTCAGTGAATAATAGTCGGACAACAGTTCATATTTTGGAAACACAGATCACAGTTTAGTGGAGCATACAATACAGAAGGGGGCAGTCCCAGCCCTAAAGCACCATGGTACATGACCATCTATACCACAAAACGTCTAGTCCCCAAAACGTGGGGCAAAACTGACTGTTCCGGTGTCCTCTTGCCGCCTCCATGCAAGGCACCGGACATATGCGCCAGATTAGTGCACAGAGTGCTTCTCCCTCGGGTCACTGCACATGAAGGTGAGGAGTCTCCAGTGTCCATAGGTATCCAATGCCCGTCATTCCGACTTTGGCTCGGGTAGGGCCATCGGGAAACGGCCACAGTTCAAGCCGCGGCATACTCCTGCCCAGCTAGGACTGCCCCCAACTCTGCCACGCTTTGGGGTGGCCCCCCGCTACCCCTAAGGCTCCCATGCTCCAACAATTTGCCATCACACCCATTTGGTGTTGTAGTGCCAACGGGCGATTTCTCGCCATCCTTCCAGTCAAGGGACCTTCACAAGTAAACCTGAATCCCTGAGAGAGCCCTCCCCAACGTAATTGCCTATCCCCAGCACTCTGGCATTCCTGCAGAAATTCAAGGGGGCACCCCTCTGTCCACCGGGTGTTGCCCCATAAATAAAGGCACCTCATTGCCCCCTTTTTGTCCTCCAGCCCCGAGTCCCCCCCCTCAGTTTTGGAGCAGGAAATGACTGGGTGGCTGCCTCTACATGTAAAACATTGATGAGGGAAACGGCACTTGCTTCCCCAGGTGCAGGACCCTTTATTGAATAACCTAAATTTTTTCACCTCCTTCAATTCCCTGTTTGCTTGGTCCCTCCCGTCTGGTCTCCGATTTCCTTGCATGGATACCTACCTGGTATGGGTGGGGGCGGGGGGGGGGGTGGCTGAAATGGCTGCCACTCATTTTGGTCCTCCTTATTGACCCATGACCACCTTGCTCCCTAAATCATTAGGCAGGCTGGTCCTATCCTTACCTCCCATGAACTTAGTCTATGCATCCTCATCCTTGTCATCCCACCGCATGTCCGGTTCCCAGGCCATCCTCCTTCTAAAGGCTCTGTCATAGTCTATCCAACCCGTCCGTAGTCCCATATTTTTTGTACTCTGTCGTGATTCCCTTCTTATATGTCATTAAAGCCTGACCATCTTTTGGGAATTTCTCCAACCAGACCGCTGCCAAAAGATCAAACGCCAATTCCCAATTCTGTATGTTCTCCTCTGGTCTTACACTCTCACTCCTCTTTCTGTCCTCACCCTCGTTAATGTTAAGATCTGGTCCTGCATTTTTGGTCTCAAGACTGCACCTTGTGCGACCGTGCTCCCTTTCCCAGATTCTTTCTTTAAAATCCTTCTGCATGTGCCGAGCCATCCCACACATGGAAGTTAATAAGGGTGCATTTACAACCCGCCGGACTGTGGACACCCCTTCCCTAATGGCCGAAATTACCGTTTTGGGCGCACTTGCTGTCCAGACTGGTTGCTGGGCGGCCACCGGTGCGGGTGTGGTCGTTGAGGGCGCTGGGACGACTGCACCTACCGTTAGTGTCAGGCTACTTGCCGTGCTACCCCCCCATAATCCTCCCCAACTGCCCGAAAACAGCAGACCCAGAGGCAACATTATGATTTGAAAGATCACTTTAGCAAAAATGATCATACTCTGTGCACACTTTCAGGCATTAACATGCAAAACATATTATCTTAATATAATTTTCACATTTTATTCTTACCCGACAGCAATCACATTTGACTGTCTAGGTAATATCTCTATTCAATTTTGTTGATCATGCAAAAAATACCAATTTTTCAACCAAAATGTTACATGTAGTCTCATATTTCAACCTCATAAAAGCAGATCTGGCAGCAGCTAAACGAACCCAGGAAACTTACAAAGGTACAACTCCATGTCACAATTGCAACAATTGCAATAACTTGATAACGGGCAACACCATCTATCACCCCCATAAAGGGTACAAAATCAATCTACATCATTCTTCGACCTGTGATTCGAAAAATGTAATCTATGGTATAAAATGTCCATGTGGAATCTATTACGTGGGCATGACATTGAGGAAGGCGAAAATAAGATGGTCTGAACATAAGTCAAATATCAGAACAGGAGCAATCAAATCACCAGTTACTCAACATTTTAAAAAAGAAAGACATAACATCTCTCAAGCAAGATTCATCATCCTGGAACAGATAAAAATATCAAGAAGGGGCGGAAATTTAAACAAAATACTTTCACAAAGAGAAGTATACTGGATTGACAAATTGGACTCTATGCAACCCAATGGAACGAATGCAGATTGGGATTTAAGTTGTTTTCTATAAAATAGCTTAGAATCACCTATCGGATAGCAAGAATCTAAATATCTCCCACCGTGTAAAATTGTATTTGTAAAATATTGGGCTGGCACAAAACAAATGAATATGAATAAAATTTTCTTTGGGTTCTTTACAATGAGCCAAACAACATTGAAAACAACACACATCATGTTCAACAATATCCCTAGACGTCTGTATTGACAACCCAGATACAACTACCTCATTACAGGAATTGAAATTACAGTTATCAAAACTTTTCCAAGATGGCGGCCATGCAACCATGGAAAACCATTGAATTGACAGCCTAGTAGAAAGCAAAAAGGGACTCCATCCAGTGTTTTCCAAGAAATACAATCAAGGCAACTACGGAGCAACCGTATGGAGACACTTATACTGTGAACGGGACAGGAGAGCGTGGACCAAGTGAAGTAGAAAAATCAAAATCATGAATGGCACGAAACATCAACACGAGAGGCCTGCGGCAGTGCTAAGCTAACAACAACGAGCTCACACGTACGGCAAGCCGAAGAAAATATCCGACATCGGTCCGCATAGTCAGGTGAGACAATGGGGACATGATATAAAAGTCAAGTATGGAGGAAAATAACGCTGAATTAGGGTCGGGTGACTGGGGCACAGCGCTATAACGTAGCGACTGTTCCCAGCACCAAACCCGCTCTTAAACACTCAAAATTAATGTAGAACAAACAACGTTATATTCATTCTTTACAGATCAGGCGTAATACTGAAGACAAACACTAGAGTTGATGAACAACACGATACAGGAAAGAAAGTTACAAGTATTAGAGACTGACAGATGGGAGAGATCCACAGTATTACAGGTACATAGGTCCACTTGGTTAAAAGTAATTGTGAAGCTATATGGAACTTGAACTGAGGTTCTAAATAGAAATGTATTTAACTTGCAGATACATCGAATTGAAGTATAAAATTTGGACGCACCTGATGAAGGGCTAAGAGAGAGCCCGAAACGCGTTGTGCATCTACAGAAAGACATGGGACTACTTGATCAATGGTCCCTTTATTTCACTTGAGAACTATGGACTTTAAATTGAAAAGATTAACAAGTACAAGAGTGTTAAAGGGACATTAGAAACACTTTCGTTTTGAAATAATTGTGAAAACACAGATATATTGTTTGTTTAATTGAACATTGCTTGAAATATGAGACTACATGTAACATTTTGGTTGAAAAATTGGTATTTTTTGCATGATCAACAAAATTGAATAGCGATATTACCTAGACAGTCAAATGTGATTGCTGTCGGGTAAGAATAAAATGTGAAAATTATATTAAGATAATATGTTTTGCATGTTAATGCCTGAAAGTGTGCACAGAGTATGATCATTTTTGCTAAAGTGATCTTTCAAATCATTGTTTATCTTGATTCTGTAGCCCAGAATCAAACTCTGTTTAGCACATAAATTTGTATTTAATTCTAATAAGTAAGCATTTGAAATCACATTAAGGTTCATTGAATCAGGGAGTGCTCCTCTACACCTAAATTTTCCAGAGGCAACATTACCCTTACCCATTGCCCTTACATTCTTCGCCGGGGGAGGTAAGGCACCTGTTGGTGGGAGTCCTCCATTGCAGGACACTGGTCCTGATGGTGGTTGTAGAGGGGTGACCACGGGTTGTGCCGCCCTGCACTTCCCAACTGCCAGTTTCTTTTGTGTTGGTGTACTTTGGCCCCCGCAACCCTGATCCCACCAGCGCACTTACTGGCACCAAAACCGCCACCTCACCCTGCTTGGTCCTGTAAGCCCTCCTAGGAGTTGGGCCATTGACCAGAAGTACATCACCCAATAGGGGGATGTCTCGAACTGCACGCACTTGTGCTACCAGAGTCTGTTGATTGGGTAGTAGCCCTTGTCCTTCGCTCAGTATTTACTCTGCCCAGTCCTTTCCTCTGGTCCGCATTCGTTCCTGGAATAGTGCAAACAACCTGGCTTCCTCATCTAATTCATCGGCCGATGTGTCCAAAACTATCTCCAACCCTGAGAACATGACCGGTGACCCTATCTGAGAGATTTCTACGCAAACTTGGAGCTGGATGAAAAAGAAGAACAAATTATTTACCATACATTTCCTTCCTCACTTAAAGCCTCCTAACCTGAGTGTTTCCTGCTTGTTACTGCTTTAATACTAACCAACTGGGGATTAAGATATTATCCGCACTTAAACCTCCCATCCTCTTGGTTCTGCCCCCCCACTCCCCGTTTCGAAACTCCAGCACGTGATCGTTTGCGCAAACCTTATGTGCTGCTGTTTTCAACAGGAATGTATCTTAATCACAAAAACACCTTACCGATGCACACGCGCTGTCCACTGTACCTCCTGCACCCTAAAAAGCGGTCCTTTCCAGCTGTCTGTTTTTGGTACAAAATTAAACATTGCTATACCCATATGTTGCAGAAACACTATCTAGGTATAAACCCCGGTGACGGCCCGTGGTTAAAAATACGTTATATCGCATTGTCCTGCACTCGCGTGCTTGTTTCTTGCTAGGCCACTGAAACACTTGTGCATAAGCGTGTTATGAATCCTGCCGGCTTGTTTCTTGTTAGGCCACTGAAACACTTGTGCATAGGCGTGTTAGAAATACTGCTGGCTTGTTTCTTGCTAGGCCACTGAAACACCTGGCAATGGCATGTTATAAATGTCCCATCCTTCCATACATATCACCTTACATCCCTTTCCAGCTTCGCCCCGGACCAATGCAACACTTGTGCGTGTGCCACATGCCATGTCTCCTCACGCACCCCAACCAATGGAACCTTGCAAGCAAGCCCCCTTGCTGCACAAAAAATTGCCCATATTGCCACCTTGCCCCTCTCCCACACCGTGTTTGCAACCCTTCCAAATTCAAAACAAAATGCTTATCCCCTTCCCCAAAGCACAACATGCAGCATTTAAACTATGAAATTGTAAGCCCCTTCAGCGCCCTGTGATCCCCAAAATTAAAAGCTCAATACCTCCCGTGGAGGAGTAAACCTGACCCTACCTCGATAACCAATGGCAACATGTAGAAAAACACATTTGCCGTACCCCTGCGCTTTAGGCCCCACCCCCCCAAAAGAACACCTGATGCATTTGAAGTGTTGACTTGAAACCCTTACCCCGCATTGCACTTCACCACTATTTGAAAGCACCCACGCGCTGCTAACGACCACTGCACCGCGGTGCAATCCAGTAATGAAAAACACAAAAACGCACTCTCGCACCGAAGCATGGTGCCTTTCGTCCTGCCATAACCAAAATGCCACCCCCCCATCATGCCGTGCATTCACCGCTGTAACCCGTTGCCCTGAACCGCGCACCTTGGCTGTAACTGCACGGCTTGTGGCGCTGCCCGATGACAGGGGGGGCGCACGCAGCGGCGTGACGTTGCACGCCGCCGCGTGCAGTATAAATAAACGGGGCGTTTTCCGGCCGCGCAGAGTGACCGGGAAGCCCGAACCACAAGGACATGTGCGGCTGAGTCCTTGGGGGAGCCGGGGCTTACGGACAGCGCTGGGGCCCGGCGGTGATCATTTCTGAAATTTTTTTCACCGAAACGAGGTCGGATCACGACTTCGTTTCAGACCGCAGGTAGTGCGTCACCCACGCGGCTGGCGGCCATTTTATCTTTCAGGCCGTGGAAATTCACGAGGCTCTGGTTTGAGCTCTGAAGTGAATCCAGACCTAATTTTTGGAACCTCTGTTAGCAGGCAGCTATACCTACACACACGTGCCCAATTGGTGATTTTTTTCATTTTCTTCGGTCTCCTACGTCGAGTGCAAGCAAGGAGGAGGAGGGCTAACATGGCTGGGCCTGCAAAGCCCATTGTTGTTCTTGCCTCAATTTCTGGAACAGTCGAGGGCTGGAGCCTTCTTCATCCTCTTCATCATCACAGAGGTGTGTGGCAGTGACTGTTTTTTCCTCCCTGGTGGTGATTTGAGACCGAGTTGCGGCCACATCTCCCACACTGGGGGTGCCTGTGCGCTCGAGCTCATGAGTGACAGTGAGAATCAAGACGGTGCACCAGCAGCAGGACTGCAGGTGCAGCAGCCTCTGGGTGGGCAGGCAGGTCCTCCAGGTCCGCTACCTCCTGTGTAGCCGGCGGTGGTACCCGTTCTCCAGCTATGGCCCAGCCTCGTGCGCAGGCGGCCCTGCAGCCCATTCCGGAGTTTGATGTGTCGGGCCCACCGTCCAGCTTGGGGCCCAGATGGAAGAGGTGGGTCGACCGCCTGGACATGTACTTTCGACCCGCTCAAGTGGCTGATGATGACTCCAGACTGGCGCCCATGTTATATTCAGCAGGGCCCTCAGTTCAGGAAATTTTTGAGTCTCTTCCGCCGGGGGACGGGTCCTATGGTCAGGCGAAGGCCGCCCTTCAAGCGCATTTTCTACCTCTAGCCAACGCAGACTATGAGCGCTTTCTGATGCTATCCGCCAAACAGAAGGAAGACGAGACTCTGGACACTTTTTATGGATGCCTTAGGTGCCTGTCGTTGGCTTGCACGTGGGGTGATGCTGAAGATATGATCAGGACCATGCTCATACAGGCGTGTTCTTCAGGAAAGCTCAGGCGACAAGTGCTAAGGGAGCCTGGAATCACACTCCCACGCCTCCTTGAACTGGGTAGGTGCCATGAGGTGTCCGAGGCGAGGGCAGCGAGAATGGAGGCTGGGTCGCGCTCCATCAAAACCGAGGAGGTGTGTGCGATGTGGCGCAGTGGCAGGGGCACCAGAAGACCTGGCGGTGGCCCCCGAGACGGAGCTGGGAGGGCAGGTGAGTCTTGCCAGAAGTGTGGCTACGACCTGCCCCACTCAACGGAATGCCCTGTGGCTGGAAAGACTTGTGGACGGTGTGGGCTACCAGACCATTTCTCAAGAGTGTGAAAGGCGGCGATGCCTGTGCTGGCGCCGCGAGGCCCCGCCCGGCCCATCTTCAGTCGCCAGGGTCGACCGCCCAACGTCGCTCAAGTAGACCAGGGCGAAGAGGATGTTCAAGCAGAGGAGGCTGACGAAGATGAGGAAGAGAACATCTTTTTTGTCTCAAGTGTGGAGGTCCTGAAAGGAAAGAACAGGAGACAGCCACGATGTGTGGTGGAGGTAAACCATTCTCCAGGTCCCCCGGGGACCCAGACCCCGGGGACCCAGACCAAGTCCAGCAACCCCGGAAACAAGTTATCCCAATCAAGCCCAACAACCCCTGCTAGGGGCTATTTGGGTCCAGTCCTGGTGCCTATGGCGCCAGGCTCATATGGAGAGTCAGTCCTGGTGCCATAAGCGCCAGGCTCATAGATTAAAACTTACCTGATGCAGACCATGCTGCAAACCTACCTGATGCAGACCATGCTGCAAGAGCTCCAAGCCAAAAGAGGCTTGGAAGGGACTACTTTACTTAGGGATTATTTTTTACTCGGGCGGGGCTGGGGAGGAATACTTACCTGGGACTACTTTGGAGGCTATTTAAACCACGCCCGAAGAGCAGCACACGCTTCGTGTTATTCTGCATCCAGCAGCGCAACGCTCACCGTGCCTGCAAGTTTGCATCCAGCCTTCTGCCACGCCCGCCTCGAGTTTGGAGCTCCTAGAAAAAGGGAGAAAGAAGGATAAAAGGTTAGAGCAAGAGCAATACCTTTGATCCTTACCTGAATTCCCGATCCATCGCGCATTCGAGCTGGAGGAAAGTCCTATTTATGCGCGTCGCCTCACCTGCTGCAGCGCCGCACTGAACTCACCGGCCTTCGCAGCATCTTCACATTCCGCCGCATCCTCCTGCATGTTCCTGCTGCTCTCTGGCACCTAAGGAGAAGACAAGAACAGCAAGGTGAGCCAAGGGAATACACAGAGGAATATTAGTTACCCCCCCATAGACTTACCTGATTTTACCACCGGGGGTACTTTTCCTCTTCACGGGTCGGCGCAGCTTCCACTGCATCTTCGCCGAACCCCGGCCCTTAGGGGGAAACAAAAGGACAGCAAGGTGAAACAAAGGGACTAACATGGGGAACCCTCGTCACCACAATAGATTTACCTGATTTTACCGCCGGAGGTATTATTCCCCGAGACTTCATACTTTCTCTCAGCGCTGGAATAAGGGAGAAAGCAACAGGTTACATATTGACATTTTATCGAACTGCGTTGGAAAATACAAATCTTTACCAGAATACTACCGGTTGCCACGAGGAACTCTTCATTAGGGTCAAGCTGCAACCTGCAAGGAATCGTACGAGAGTGAAAGTCAGGCATTTGAACTCTTACGAACTTTATACTTACGGCGTCTTGCCGGGAATCTCGGAGTCAATATTGTTCTGGAACTCACCAATTCCTTCGAGCCAGTGAAGCAACTGGTTATCAACGCGCCCCTGCGCTCAATGCAGGATGGAGAGCTCATCTTTTCAAACCATCAGGTGAGACTATAAGAGGGGACATCAAAGGTGATCTGTGGGGAAAACAGCGGGGGTGGGGGGATTTACGCTCAACTCCACGGGTGGTTAATTCCCTTTCTCCATTTGCAGAAGAATATTCCTACGGGCCAAGCAAACGAAGCTAGGTGGGCCAGTCCAGTCTGTCATCTCGGCCCTACGCGTCACATTGGTGGAGACCGCAGCTGTCCAGTTCCGACCGACGCCTCTGTGGGAGCCAGGTGAGCGTAACACCTGTGGACACTACGACGCCATGGACCGGCCTCCCAAATTGGTCGCACCCAAGGCCCGCATCTTCGCGTTTGGTGGCGTGGACCCTATCCTATTAGACGGCGTCTTCGTGGCGAAGGTGGAGCACGATGGATCCCAGATGACTGCACGGTTCTATGTGACACCAGTGAGCAACAACACCTGCTGAGTTGTGCGGAGGCCCTTGGCATTGTCAGCTTTGCGTACTCGGTCTATTTAGAGGACATCAATGACTTGCTGGAAAAGTATGCCGCACTATTCAAAGGGATTGGACAGATGGCTGGCGATCCAGTGAGGCTGCACATTGACGAATCTGTGCAGTCCATCGCCCTGAAACATCGCAGGGTACCGTTTCACCTTCGTGAACATGTCGATAAGGAGCTGGACAACTTGGTCAATCTCGACATCAGAGAAGGTGGAGGGTCCAACTCCCTGGGTATCCCCAATCGTAGTGGCGCGAAAACCCAAACAACCTGATGCCGTCCGGATCTGTGTGGACATGAGGTTGCCAAACAAAGCAATCAGAAGAGAAAGACACCTCACCCCGACGATAGACGACAATTGCTGAGGTACAAGGCGCTCGCTTCTTCTCGAAGTTGGACCTCCGAGCGGGTTATCACCAGGTCGTCCTACACCCCGAGTCGAGGTACATTACTACCTTTACCACCCACCGAGGTCTGTACCGTTACAAAAGACTGAGCTTCAGGGTGTCCTCGGCAGCGGAGGTGTTTCAAAACATCATCAGGGGCGCCCTAGCAGACCTGGAGGGCGTCCTGAATATTAGCGATGACATCTTGGTGTTTGCCAGAACGGAGGTAGACCATCTGAGATGCCTGGCAAAGACGTTTGAGAGACTGCAGTCCCTGGGCCTCACCCTCCACAAGGAGAAGTGTGAATTTCTGCGACCATCAATAGAGTTCTTTGGCTTCGTGTTTAAGGAGGGGGGGGGTGTCACCTGATCCTAAGAAGGTCCAGGACATCAGAAAGGCACAGCCTTCAGAATCTGTGTCGGATGTGAGGAGTTTCCTGGGCGTGGTTACCTACTGTGGACAATTCATCCAGAACCTTGCCTCCAGGTTGGAACCGCTCAGGGCGCTGACAAGAAAAGACACCATCTGGAACTGGGGCCCGCTTGAACAAGCGGCCTTTGACGACATCAAGGGCGCCCTGGCAGCAGAGGACACCATGGCCTTCTTTGATCCTGTGTTGCCATCGGAGATCATTGTCGACGCCAGTCCGTTTGGTTTGGGCGCTGTGCTGACACAGATCGACCATGATGGGGGTGTCCGCCCGTTGGCATACGCCAGCAACGCGCTTTCGGAGGCGGAGCAGCAATACTCGCAGATTTAGCGCGAGGTGCTGGCCGTACTCTGGGTCTGCAGGCACTTCCAGCTCTACGTTCTTGGACGCCCGGTGACTGTGGTGACGGATCATAAACCGTTGATTCCCATCCTAGCGGGTTCATCCTCCAAGCCGCCAGCACGAATTAAGAGATGGATGCTCGCCCTCTTGGAATATGGAGTCACCCTGGTGTATCGGCTGGGGGCGAACAATGTGGCAGACTCTCTCTCTAGGCACCCGGGGGCGCCTGAGCAGGGGACTATGACACCTGTGCGGAGGAGGCCGAAGAGCATGTCCGGGTGGTGGTGGAGGCGGCCACCCCGAATGCCATGCCCTTAAAGGAACTCGAGACAGCTGCAGCAGATGACGAGTGTTTCAGGATACTGAGGCAATCCATGCAGCAGGGAACCTGGAAGTCGGTGCTGGAGGCCCTAGCGGGGCGCACCCAGGAGGCCAGAACTGGAGCGGAGCAGTTATGGAACGTCCAGGAGGAGCTGTCGTTCTCAACATCCGGCCTCCTACTCCGGGGAGATCGAATTGTGGTGCCCCAGTCAAAGGTGGGGGAGGTGATTGCCCTTGCACACCGTGGTCACCAGGGTGCGGCCAAGACCAAAGCACGCTTAAGGCTGAAAGTCTGGTTCCCGGAATAGGAGCGGAAGGTGGGCGATTTCGTGGCAGCCTGCATCTGGTGTCATGCGGCGTCACCCCTGCAGTGGGAACCCGTCAGAGGCGATGCCTCGAGGGAGGCACCCATGGGTGGTCGTTCATGCAGACTTTTGCTCCACCACGATGGGCACCCACTTCCTCGTGCTGGTTGACGAATACTCGAGGTACCCCGAGGTGGAGTTCGTAGAGTCAGTGGCGTTTGAGCATGTCGTGGTTGCTGTGGAAAAGGTGTTTGCGCCCCATGGTTTCCCACATACAGTGTGCTCGGACAACGGGGCACTGTTCCAGAGCGAACGATTCGCCGAATTGATGGAGCTACGGGGTGGTGCACAGGAAGATCTTGCCCCTCTGGTCAAGGGCAAATGGTGAGGCAGAACGGATGATGAGAACCTTGAATAAGACATTTCGGATCGCCCAGGGCCAAGGACAGTCCCTCCAAAGAGCCCTCTACCAGTTCTTGAGGGTGTACCGTACCACACCGCATGCATCCACGGGAGTGGCCCTAGCAGAGGCGTTGTTCAAGCGGTGTCCTCAGGGGCTATTAGCTGAGGTGGGAGAGAAAGAACCGGGTGTGATTGACAATCAACAGGTTGAGGCTGACCGGCAAATAAGGATTGAGCAAGAGAACCTTCGGAGGCGACGTCGCCCACAGCGACTGGAGCCGGGCGATGAGGTCCTCATTCGAAATAGACATCCCCATGGGAAACTCTCCCTACCGTACGAGCCAGAGCCGTTGGACGTTGTTGCGGTCAAGGGATCCATGGTGACTGCATTGGATGGCCGGCCCAGCACCCCAGCCCAGCGGCGAAACCACGAGACGACGAGGAGCACGGACAGGGCCTGCCTGACCCTGTCCCCACACGCCGCCTGACCCACGCATGCCGGGCGCAGCGCGGCCTGAAACCGAGGCTGAGCCTCGCTAAAATCAGCTGTAACCGCCGGCAGGCGGATCACGCCGGCGGCCAGCGCAAAGGCCACTCTAAGGCCTGTTGAGGCCTGCTTACCCCCTCACTCACTCTTCCACACCGTGGGGCGAGGGCAGGAGCCCCCCCAGCACCCCAGCCCAGCGGCGAAACCACGAGACGACGAGGAGCACGGACAGGGCCTGCCTGACCCTGTCCCCACACGCCGCCTGACCCACGCATGCCGGGCGCAGCGCGGCCTGAAACCGAGGCTGAGCCTCGCTAAAATCAGCTGTAACCGCCGGCAGGCGGATCACGCCGGCGGCCAGCGCAAAGGCCACTCTAAGGCCACTCTAAGGCCACTCTAAGGCCACTCTAAGGCCACTCTAAGGCCTGTTGAGGGCCTGTTTGGAGCATCAGGAGCCAGGGGCCACAAACTCTTCCCGTGCTGCTCCAGGTGGAGTGCATAGTCGAGCTTAGAGCCAGGACCCCTTGCCGTTCACCTACAGGGTAAGCATACTGCCCCCCTCCTCCACTATCCACTCCCGACCCTCGAGCTAGAGCCCTGACCTAGCACCTCCTAACATTGCTACGCCCAAGGTCCCACATGCACCGTTGTGCTTCTGAACTGCAACAAAATACTTAATGCACAATCCATAGCCAACCAACCATGCTCTTGCCTTGCTCTGCAATATGCTGCCATCTGACAATAGCACCGTTACCACGGTCGCCCAGCGACCACTGTAATACTGTGTAGTCTCTGTGTTGTGCCTTATGGTCGTATCTAGACCACACTACTGTGTTGTGCCTTATGGTCGTATCTAGACCACACTACTGTGTTGTGCCTTATGGTCGCATAGTGACCACACTACTGTGTTGTGCCTTATGGTCGTATCTAGACCACACTACTGTGTTGTGCCTTATGGTCGTATCTAGACCACACTACTGTGTTGTGCCTTATGGTCGCATAGTGACCACACTACTGTGTTGTGCCTTATGGTCGCATAGTGACCACACTACTGTGTTGTGCCTTATGGTCGTATCTAGACCACACTATTGTGTTGTGCCTTATGGTCGTATCTAGACCACACTACTGTGTTGTGCCTTATGGTCGCATAGTGACCACACTACTGTGTTGTGCCTTATGGTCGTATCTAGACCACACTACTGTGTTGTGCCTTATGGTCGTATCTAGACCACACTATTGTGTTGTGCCTTATGGTCGTATCTAGACCACACTACTGTGTTGTGCCTTATGGTCGCATAGTGACCACACTACTGTGTTGTGCCTTATGGTCGTATCTAGACCACACTACTGTGTTGTGCCTTATGGTCGCATAGTGACCACACTACTGTGTTGTGCCTTATGGTCGTATCTAGACCACACTACTGTGTTGTGCCTTATGGTCGCATAGTGACCACACTACTGTGTTGTGCCTTATGGTCGTATCTAGACCACACTACTGTGTTGTGCCTTATGGTCGTATCTAGACCACACTACTGTGTTGTGCCTTATGGTCGCATAGTGACCACACTACTGTGTTGTGCCTTATGGTCGCATAGTGACCACACTACTGTGTTGTGCCTTATGGTCGTATCTAGACCACACTACTGTGTTGTGCCTTATGGTCGTATCTAGACCACACTACTGTGTTGTGCCTTATGGTCGCATAGTGACCACACTACTGTGTTGTGCCTTATGGTCGCATAGTGACCACACTACTGTGTTGTGCCTTATGGTCGCATAGTGACCACACTACTGTGTTGTGCCTTATGGTCGTATCTAGACCACACTATTGTGTTGTGCCTTATGGTCGCATACTGTGCCCTGATTTTGCTGCCCACATTGCATTCTGTTTCTAGTTGTGCCATGTTGAACGATACCCTCGCCATGCCTCAACAATCCACCAGCTCACCAGCTGCCCCACTGGCATTCCTCTCCAACATTCCTCCCACCTACTTCCTACCATCATTCTTCACTGAAAGCATCCCCACAGCACGTCATCCTCCACCCAGCATAACTTCCTACACCAGACCCATCCACACCAGGAACCAACTCCTAGGTCTCCGTTCTAGATACCCTAGACTCACCCACCAAGCACCTCCCACCACTCTTAACACGCCTAACACGCCATCCCTTACAGTCAAAACACCCTTACCTAAACCCACCATGCCGCACCCCATCCCGGCGACACCACTCAACACCACCCCTACCTCGGCCCAACACACACACAACCTACAGTGTGCCCTCATAAACGCCAGATCCATCCCTGCCCATGCCATTGAAATTCACGAACTCCTAATTAGCTTGGACCTCGACATCTTAGCCATCACCGAGACATGGCTGCACAGCGCTGCAGGGCCAGCCCTCAACCTTACTATCCCACAGGGGTACGCCATTATCCGGCAAGACCGCCTCTCCTCAGTAGGTGGTGGGGTAGCATTCATCCTGAAAGACCACCTCGAGGCCAGACAAATCACCTCCAATCTAGGTGACAACATAGACTCTCTAGCTATAAAAATTGCCCTCTCCCCTAACTCCACCATCACCTTCAACCTAGTCTACCGCCCGCCCGGCCCCCTAACAGAGTTCCATGAGAACCTTGTACACCGCCTAACAGAAAACCTAAAACTCACCTCCAAAAGCATCCTTCTAGGTGACCTTAACCTGGGGTATAACGATAAAAAGGACAAGCCTGCTAAATCTCTTGCACTAGCCTTAAAAGAACTAGGCTTCGACCAAAAAATAACCTCACCCACACACAACAAAGGCCGTATCCTGGACTGGATAGCTGACCACAACTGTCACGTCGACATTAGCTCCATCACCCCGACTCCTTGGTCAGATCACCACCTCATTCACTTCTTTATTCCCGCTGTATCTAACACAAACAAACCTAACCCCATCCCCCCAGCACTGGCAAGATGTGTAAAAAATCTCACTAAAGATAAAATTACACCCCACCTTCACATCCTCTCCACAGACCTCAAGTCATCTGACCCGTCAGAATTAGCAGATATCTACAAGAGCACCATAAGCACCGCCATTGACGCCATTGCCCCCTTGCAGACCAAAAAAGCCAAAACTATCAAACACTCAAATACCTGGTTCTCCACTGAACTCAAAGAACTCCGCTCACAGAAAAGAAAAGCTCTAAACTCCTGGCAGAAATCGCCTTCCCCAGCCACCCTATCCTCCTACAAAAAAATCACTGCCCAATACAAAAAAGCCATAATCACAGCTAAATCAGTCTCTTATAATGATAGAATAGCTAATGCAAGCTCCGAATCCAAAGAACTCTTCGCCATTTTCAACGAACTCACCACACCGGCCACCAAATCACAAGACATTGTTAAAGACCAAATCTGGTGCAACTCCATACAATCTGCCTTGTTAAATAAAATTGAACTCCTACAAACAAAAATTAAGGAGCACCACAAAAACCTATCACTGCACCTCAAATCTCCCACCACCACGAGCCACATGCCCACCCCTAGTTCGGGAACCACATCCACCAAAGCCCCCACTACCCCGTTCAAATTCAGGGAAGTCACAGAACACGAAGTTATTGAGATAATGAACAAGATCAAACCATCCAATTGTAAAGGAGACCCCTGCCCCGCCAGCCTGATCAAAGACTGCACTGAAACACTCGCCCCTTTCCTTAAATCATTCATTAATGCCTCTTTCAAAACCAACACTGTCCCTGACAGTCTAAAAGAAGCTTGGGTGCGCCCGCTTCTAAAAAAAACCACCCTCGACCCTGAAGTAGCTACCAACTACAGGCCCATCACCACTGTGCCTTTCCTGCTCAAGATACTGGATAAAATGGCCTACACACAAATCCAGGATTATCTCGAAACCAACCATATCCTAGGAAAAAGACAGTCAGGCTTCCGACCAGGTCACGGAACTGAGTCAGCCCTACTTGATCTGAAAATACAGCTTGCTGACACTATGGATAAAGGCAAACCGGCACTCCTTCTCCTACTGGATCTATCTGCCGCCTTTGACCTTGTCAACCACGATATCCTAGGCATGCACCTAAAAAATGAAGCACACTTCTCCCCGGAAGCCATTGCATGGGTGGCCTCATTCCTAAATGGCAGACTCATGAAAGTCTTCTCAGACACTGCCTCGGCAACCCCTACCACCATCCACTGCGGCGTCCCACAAGGCTCCTGCACCGCCCCCACTCTCTACAATATATTCACCCTTCCTCTCTTCAATGACCTCGACTGTCGTAACATAGCGTATACCAACTACGCAGACGATACGCAGGTACTACTCCCTCTAACTGGGACCTACGAAGAAGATGCGACAGCATTAACCAAAATCTACACAGCCATCCAAACCTGGATGGCGGCCAACGGCCTCTGCCTAAACGGGGACAAAACCGAAATCCTCATAGTAGGGACCAATGAAATTCTCAACAAACTCCCCCCCCAATACAAATCCTTCAACATCGACAACTCCACCATCTCAGTCTCCAAGACTGTTAAAACCTTAGGCGTTCACCTAGATGCCTCACTATCTATGTCTCGCCAGGTCAACGCCATAGCCTCTTCCTCGGCACTTACCACCAAGATGATAAATGCTGTCAAGCCTTTTCTCTCCGCCAAAAACTGCCTGTCCATCGCCAGAGCCACTATAGGTACAAAACTAGACTACTGTAATGCCCTGTTCCTAGGCACCTCCGCCCACAACCTAAAAAAACTCCAAATCACGCAAAACAATGCGCTCCGGGCAGCACTGTCCATTCCAAAAAGAGAACACATCTCGCAAGCAAGGAAAGATGCCCACTGGCTACCCGTGAAGGAACGCATACTTTTCAAAGCCATGACCATCACACATAGATGCCTATCCCTGGATGCCCCACCCTATCTCGCAGAAAGAATCACACCGAAAGCCTCCATCAGACCCACCAGAGCTCACCGCACCAACATGATTGATGTCCCCACGTTTCAAAGATCCAGGGCGGGAGGAACCAGCTTCCAACACCTCGCACCTAAAAACTGGAACTCCTTACCTACCTCACTAAGGAACGAAAAATCATACCATACCTTCCGTAAAAACCTCAAAACCCTCCTATTCCGCTAAAGTCTTCCACATGCACTCTCATGCTTGCATTGTAACCACAGCATAGCATAACCTCTAAGCTCAATGTTTATTACCAATGTGAAATGTACTCGGTAACTCGGTTTACATCTGTAAACACATTCCTATGCTTGTGTTCATGACTAAGTCTGCTGTAACAGCGCCACGATGCCCCAGGGCAGTTCTGTGCGCTTTATAAATGCAAAAATAAATAAATAAATAAGACATTTCGGATCGCCCAGGGCCAAGGACAGTCCCTCCAAAGAGCCCTCTACCAGTTCTTGAGGGTGTACCGTACCACACCGCATGCATCCACGGGAGTGGCCCTAGCAGAGGCGTTGTTCAAGCGGTGTCCTCAGGGGCTATTAGCTGAGGTGGGAGAGAAAGAACCGGGTGTGATTGACAATCAACAGGTTGAGGCTGACCGGCAAATAAGGATTGAGCAAGAGAACCTTCGGAGGCGACGTCGCCCACAGCGACTGGAGCCGGGCGATGAGGTCCTCATTCGAAATAGACATCCCCATGGGAAACTCTCCCTACCGTACGAGCCAGAGCCGTTGGACGTTGTTGCGGTCAAGGGATCCATGGTGACTGCATTGGATGGCCGGCCAGAGGTAACTCGCAACGTGAGTTTCTTTAAGAAGCTGTGGGATCCCAGGACTGATCCACCCCCTGATCCGGACATGGAGGTCGTCCCTGAGGATGAAGGAGAATCACCATGTCTGCCCGAGTCCCCGGTCCGGGGGATGCCTGTGGACCGATTACCCATGCCGGAGGTGAGTAGGAGGTACCCCCAGAGGACTGGGTGAGGGAAACCTGCTCACCTCAGCGATTATGTTCTGGGACAGGTATCTGATCATCCTGACAATGGGACCGATTAAGTAAGGGGACCCGGGTGGATGTTAATAAAGGGGTTTTCAGAACGGGACATGTGAAGTGTTATAGACATATAGTGTGTTGGTTTGCAGTGCATAGTTTTTCAATGTTTGTCCTCCCAAAAAAGCAAGTGTGTGGCGCTGCCCGATGACAGGGAGTGCACGTGGCGGTGTGACGTTGCACGCCGCCGCGTGCGTATAAATAAACGGGGCGTTTCCCAGCCGCGCAGAGCGACCGGGAAGCCCGAACCACAAGGACGTGTGCGGCTGAGTCCTTGGGGGAGCCGGGGCTTACGGACAGCGCTGGGGGGGCGCCAGTAACCCCCAACACGGCTGATCGTACTTTTTAAAACGTTGTCGAAAAGATGCATAATGGGGGCACCGTAATAAAGAAAGTTACACCTTAAGTGAAATACACATGGTATTCCATGTATATGCTGGAAATGAAAGCGAGGCCAATCCCTCCATTAAAAAATGTGCCTTAAAACCTGTGTATAGGCGCGTTATAAATCACTCATCATACCCTAATGTGCAGCGCGAACAATAAACCGCATGCTGAGAGCGGCTGCTCCTTTTTTATTGCATGTCAATCCAAATAGCGCTGCAGCTGGTCCTTCTGAAACACAAACATGGGGCCCTAAAAACCGAACTCTTTGTTCCAGATAACCCACCTGAGGCATTAATGCCCCAAAATTGCGCGTGGCGTTGCAGGACATCCTCGGTGCCGCACCATGTTTCCCTTCCTTACGAGCTCCCACACGGTGTGTTTCTATTTCTAATCCCACTTTTTGCCTTGTATATTAACCATTGGAACAATGAACAGTAAAAATACCCTGAAACGGGCGTAGTCGATGCCACGCAGCACCGCACTGTAGCAGGCAACGCCCCTTCTGTAAGAATCAAGCCCCTTTCGTATCTACCTTATAAACCTGTTTTGGTACAAAATTGAAATTTGTTATTCCGATATGGTGCAAAAACCCTTTGTCCAAGTATAGAACACATTGCCTCAGGCCTTTACAACTTCTGTACACGGAGGTGTGCCACACTAAACCCCGAGAAAGCTGCGACGCCTGAAACAGTAAAAATCCATAAATTCACTTGCTAGACAGAGTGGCAGCCAGCTAGGTTAACTGCGGCTCACGTCCCCGTGTAGTGATTTTGTAGCCCCCCTTCCTAAAAGACACCGAAACACTTGTGTATAGGCGTGTTATAAATACTGCTTCCTCGTTTCCTGCTAGGCCACTGAAATTGGGTGCAACCGACAAAGTAATCAAGAACCCATCAATCTGTTTCCTGATGCATTCCATTTGTAACTTCGTACCCATTCTCTGCACTAACGGTTGTTTGGCCCTATTCCAAAGCGCAACCTGATGCCTTGATCTGCGCACTAATACCCTTGGCCCCAGTTTTGGTTTTCCACCCTTGAAAGCACCTTGCAACTCGAACAAGAAAAAGAAATCAACCCCACGTTTTTCGGTTCCCCTTCTAGACACTTGGTGCTTTATCGTGCGCCCGAAAAAAACTGCAATACGTGTATACAATTGCTGTGTCGGTTTCTGCCCCTGTACATACTTTCAATAACCCAGGCGCGCATGCTTTGTGTTGCACAGGGACCCGCCAGACAAACATCAAGTTACATCATGACTGCTCTATGTAACCAATCCTTCCAATAAAATTGCTCCTTGAAACACTTGTGTATAGGCGCTTTATAAATTACCCATAACATGCGGCGTGAAATAACAAGCATTGCCCAATCCTACAGCAATTCCATCTCCACAGACCACCCGCGAAAATGTAATGAAACCTGTAGTGACATGAAATTCGTGAAATTCGCTTATGGAACGGACGCAGTCAATAAACCTTGCCTTTACACTTTACAGCACGGCGGCCGTCCCAGCCCTAACCCACTTTGACCGCAGTTAAGTCCCCAAGGCCCAGAGGGCCCCCCCGGATGAGAACAAACCCTCCTTGGCCTCAGGGCACAAGTATGCAGCGCGAAACCACAAAAAGCGGTGTCACCACACCCTACCAGTAAATTAGGGTTGCAAACCATAAACTGAAATGCCTGTGATGCTCCAGAGACACCACCATTACTAAAATGGCACACAAAACAACGTGCCACCTTGAATACCGCCAAACGCTCCTTTGTGCAAGGGGTTGTTTGAAGATAAACCAGCGCACCCCCCCCCCCCGTGGCATGGCAGCGACTCTGGTAGAAAAACCTGCACATAAACATATGTTAAGCAAAACCCCCAATGTCATGGCAGGTGCATATTGCGGAGACACAGAAATAAACCTTATCCTGATATTTTTGCAGCACAGCCAGCCCTAACCCCCCCCCCCAATACACTGACTGTAGTCAATCTACTTGGCGTGGCGGCCACCGCCACCAGAACAAGGCTTCCTTGGCCTTAAGCCGTGCGTGAGCTCCGGCGTGATTGGAAGGCTGCTTTGGGTTATACCCCCCCTTGCTCCCAGCCATACTTCGTCCAGTTTTTGATCCCCCCCCCCCCAACGGCGTGTCCCCTACAAGAAAGAAACATCGCCTTTCCCTTGAGCATACGTACCTAGCCTGTAAGCCTGGAAGTGTTTTTGTGCTGGGGAGTGGCATGCGGGTGACACGGATGGATGACAAGTGTGACAAGACAGGCAATACAGTAATGACAGTTGTAGGAATGAGGAGACTGACGACCAGGATGTGAGGTGGAAAAAACATTGGCCACAAGCTTTATTTTAGTACCAGCCATGGTGCAAAAGAAAAACCAGCCCTAACATCACATAAGGATAACAATACTATATTTTGGGGACAGAGGGAACAGGTGAGCGGGGGGCCCTAATCCCAATTAGGGGCCCGCTCGAGGCTGATCCCCGCCGCCATTCAAATGAAAGCTTGTGACAATTGTTTGGCCCCAGCGTGTGAGCTGTGACATGTTCATAATTGCTTGCCTTTGGAGCAGGTTCATCCTGCTTTCTCTTGTCCTTTCCAAGTGAGGTGGGGAGGTGTGCGCTTGTGTGCCTTTCATTGCTGTCCAATCTGACCAGGTTTAGCACTTGCGCCCTCTCTTGCTCACAGGGTGATTTTCGCTGAAGTTATGGCTCTTGATCCGTATTTTTTGATAAGTCAAAAAACCCCGCGTTGTGAAGCCTTTCACTTGATCCTCCGCGGGATATGTTCTTGGAGCCATTTTGATTTATTTGGTCATGTGTTTTGCACTTTTCCATGGATGGAGGTGTTTTAGCCTCTTGGTCCACTCTTTGGAGATGAATTTGGCACTTTCTCCACACATGATCCACTTGTTTTTGAGGCCCCCACGCTCCGTCTGCGGGCTAGCTGTTTCCTCGGGGGTGGGTACTAGGAGCCTTACCAGGGTCTTCCCTGCTCCTGATCCGCTTGTGTTACGAGACCCCTTCTGCGCATTAGGCTGCTTGTTTTTACAGCCGGGGTGGGTTCAACGAGCCTTACTGGTTTTTACCCTGCTCCTGATCCACTTGCATTGTGAGACCCCTCAGCGCTTAGAGCTGCTTGTTTTTACAGCCAGGGTGGGTTCAACAAGCCTTACTGGTTTTTACCCTGCTCCTGATCCACTTGCATTGTGAGACTCCTCAGCGCTTAAAGCTGCTAGTTTATACCGCCGGGGAGGGTTCAAAGAGCCTTACTGGGTTTTTACCCAGCTCCCGATCCACTTGCATTGTGAAACCCCCTCAGCGCTTAAAGCGGTTTGTTTTTACAGCCGGGGTGGGTTCAAAGAGCCTTACTAGGTTTTTACCCTGCTCCCGATCCACTTGCGTTGAGACCCCCTCAGCGCTTAAGGCTGCCTGTTTTTACAGCTGGAATGGGTTCAAAAAAGAGCCTTACTAGAATTTTCCCTGCTCCCGATCCGCTTGTGTTGTGAAACCCCTTCAGTACTTGTGTTGTACTATTTCGCTGCTGGGGTGGGTTCTAAGGGCTTAGCTGGGAACTTCCCCTGCCCACGATCCACTTGTGTACCCCAGTGCGCTTATCTTGTATAGAAAATGCGAGGGGGTGGGTTCCGGAGCCTTACTAGGAACTTACCCTGCTCCTGTTCCACTTGTGGTGAGACCCCCCCATCTGCATGCATGGAGGTGGATACTTGAGGCTTACTAGTACATGTTTCTGCTCAAGTTCCTCTCTCCTTTTCAGTTTTGTAATGCCCCTAGAGCTCCCACCTGTATTGATGTTCTCTGGTGTATTCTGAGCGCCTGGGTCTTCTATAACTGTATTTTCCTAGAAGATTAACTAATAGACAAAAGACCCCCCCGTATTTTAAAAAAGGCCCCTCTTGGAGTTGAAGTTTTATGTTTATTTTTTAAAATGAGGCGTTTTAGCCTCCCCTAATGATATGCTTGTGTTCCATCTTCTACCTGTCCCTCGCTATAGCTTTTCCTTACAGTTATTTGCAGGGTGGGAGGGATGGTTTTATTAGACCTGCAGCCGTCCTGCTGCTGTTCGTGGCTGATGGGGAGGAAGCATGAGAAGGGCCACCTTGCCCCCGCCAGATAAAGGCAAAATTCGGCCTGGGGGCAAGGCGGCCCTTTCTTTGAACTTCAAAAGGCCCCCGCTCAGCATCCGCAGGATGGGAAGGGGGGCCTTTGAAGTATGGAGGGCAAGGTGACAGGGGACAGCGACTGCCGGTTGTCACCTGCCCCTCTCACCTCACCCTCCTGTCTTGGAGACGCGCTGTCTGGGTTCCCATTGTTAAGGGACCCAGCAGCCCGACCCCACCATGTGCATGCTAAGTGGGGCAGCGCCAAACAGGCGCTGCCCCACCGGACTTCGCACAAATCCCCCACCTCCCAGCTTACGGCCCCGGGCCTCCCATCCGCGTGGGCCCGGGTGTATAAGCCTGGAAGTGTTTTTGTGCTGGGGAGTGGCATGCGGGTGACACGGATGGATGACAAGTGTGACAAGACAGGCAATACAGTAATGACAGTTGTAGGAATGAGGAGACTGACGACCAGGATGTGAGGTGGAAAAAACTTTGGCCACAAGCTTTATTTTAGTACCAGCCATGGTGCAAAAGAAAAACCAGCCCTAACATCACATAAGGATAACAATACTATATTTTGGGGACAGAGGGAACAGGTGAGCGGGGGGCCCTAATCCCAATTAGGGGCCCGCTCGAGGCTGATCCCCACCGCCACCCTGAGGGGATGCTGACCGGCGTCTCCCAGGTCCCCCCAAAATAAGAGATTGTGAATTAAGTACAGCCTCTGGCTGCTAGGGTCCAGAAAATATTCCTGGTGAAGGTGTCCATACCTTCAATGGACAGGTGAACCCCGTCACTGCAGAACATGGCCTGGTTGTGTACCGAGATCCCATGTTTAATAAATTTGAGGCCTGAGAAAAGGCAGAAATTGGCCACAGCTTTGTTCAGTTTGCGCCTAGAAATCTCCATGGCTTTGTTGCACTCTGCCCCATGCCAATGTTGGCGAGGGATGATTTCTGACATCATCACTTCTGTTCGAAGTCTTAGCATGTGTGCCAGGGATCTGAGGGAGGTGCAGATTTCAGCCAGGAGAAGCTTCCTGCCCAGCTGAGGCAAGTCATTGCCCCCGAGGTGTATGATGAGAAAATCGGGGGTAGGTGAGCAGGCCCCCAGTAGGCCAGCCAATTTGTCGTGTAGATCTCCCCAGCGCATGCCTGGCTTGCCCCACCAGTAGGTGATGGTGTCCTGGAAATGCATGCCGTCCTGGGTTTCCTCCAGCCATCTGCTGGCTCTGGTAATGAAAGAGTGGCCCACGATCCACGCCGTCTGGGACAGAGGGTAGCCTGTGGTTAGAGGAAAATGGGGGGGGGGGGGGAGACGGAGGGTACTATTAGATCAAGTCTTTTCTGATGTATCTTTTGTAAGCCCCCGATTTCCAACCCCCAATCCCTTTTATGGCTTTCTCTTGCAGCCCCCCCATCCAGGCTGAAGTGGCTGCTCCTATCCTGAAGGAGTGGGATCCAAACTCAGTAGGATTCCATCCTATAGCTATTATAGTCTTCTTGAGGACAGACCTCACCTGGAATCTACTGAGGGCAGACCCATTTTTGTGTGTGAATAATTGCCCCCCCCCCGACTGGGGCGCTTGTTCATGAATGCCCTGGTGGTGCAAATGGGGCAATATTCTGTTTCCTCAATGCAGTACAGGTTGATGATCCTCCCTTTTCCTAACTGATCAGTTTTGGACCTACACAGTTTCACAGCCATGGAATCCTTCCCCAGGTGGATGTCGCCTATATCCAGCCCTTCCTCTGATCCTGTGTTTTTGGAGGCTATCTCGCTGATCCTGAACGCCCCAAAGTAGTTTAGTGTGAAGGCAGCTCTAAATAGTGAGGTCTCGTAGGCATTGTTGCATACTGCAGGGAGGGTGTCTAGCAGAATTTTTAATTTAGCAAAATTGAGGGGGCGCCTGGTGTCTGTCTTGACCCCTTCCATTTTGGACCAACCCTTGAGTGCATATCTGGTTAGTGCGCCGTGGGTGGGGTCGGGTGCCCCCGCTAATCTAGTGTAATATGAAACTGCTGCCAGATGGGATGAAGCCCATGCCTTCTTTTTGCTTTGTTTGAAAGCCCACTCCATAAAGTCATTGACATGGCACTCCTGTATATCCCTGATGTTGGTGACTTTTGTGATCTTTCCAAAATCAGTCAAGCACTTATTGTACATTTTGGCAGTTTTCTGTGCCAGAGCCTTTTTGGCCAGTTCCCCTAAGACACCTTTAGGCTCACCTGTAGGAGTGTGGTGCCGGGAAAGGCAACCCCTTTTGTCCGGGCCCGGGGGTGAGGGTAGAGCTGGGCGCGGGCATCTCAGGGAAGAGCTGTGACCGGCTGGCTGGCGGGGGCTGCCTTGGGTGTGTCCATGATGGCCCAAACCTCTTCTGGAACTGCTGTCCTCCTGGCTTCTGCCTGTGGGTTTAGTGCCTTGAAAGTGGAGAACTGAAAACGGGACAGAGCGTCAGCGGCCTTATTATCTTTGCCTGCAATGTGCCGCCCAATTATTACAATGTTATTTTCCAGGGTGACTTTCGTCATTTCTCTCAACACTTTTAGCACCAGAGGGCAGGAGGCAGCACCCTTGTTTAAAATGTGTACAACCGCCATGTTGTCTGACCATGTGACCAGTTCTATGTTGGCCAACAGGTCCCGACATAGGTAGAGTGTCAGCCATATGGGGAATATCTCTAGCAATGTGATGTTCCTGGTCCAGCCCCTCTGCTGCCAGCAGGGCGGCCAGTGGCCGGCGCACCACTTGTTACCAAAACATACCCCAAAGCCTCTGCTGCCAGCCGCATCCGTGAACAGGGACCTTTTGTCTGCCCCATTCATGGGTTTGCGCCATATCACTTGGCCATTGAAGTTGTTAAGAAATGCTTCCCACATGGCCAGGTCTTGTGTTATCTCCTTGCCCAATCTGATGTGGTGGTGTGGCTTTGTAACCCCCCTCATTTTTAGTTCCAGGCTCCTGTGAAAAACCCGGCCTTGAGGCATGATTCTGGTGGCAAAGTTCAGCTTCCCAGCAAGGGACTGTATTTCACGCAGCGTTGCCTTGTCCCTGCCTGTCATCTGCCTTATTGTCTGAAGAAGGTCCTCTATTTTGTCCCTGGGCAGGCGGCACTCCCCCATGGAAGAGTCAATCTCTATTCCTAGCAATGACAGGGTGGTGGTGGGTCCTAAAGTTTTCTCGGGTGCCAGAGGAACCCCTAATTCCTGCATGGTTTCACTGAATGTTTTTAGGGATGAGCTGCATAGGAGAGACCCTGCTGGGCCAGTGAAGAAGAAATCATCCAAATAGTGTACCGTTCTGGCTCTGGGCATGGCCT